>NC_071395.1:26542823-36542823 GCF_022682495.2 Desmodus rotundus | reverse complement strand
GGCTTCTTACTGGCAGATATACTTAAGGTATTTCATAACCTCTAGAGACATTGAAGTAAGTTATTAACACGGGTTTTTGTAGAACCTGGGTAAAATATAAATATATTTAATATCAATGACTTAAAAGATAACTGTTCTACTTAAACCAAAAATTTAAACTAACTTTTATTTAGTAAAGATTAATTTTAGATCATTTAAACTTGAAAAAGCATCTGTTAATTTCTATATTTTAGAATACTCAATCCTCACAAGTGCTTGCCTTCAATTTCAGCAATATCATCTGGAGGTAGAAACTTATTTCACTTACAATATACATATATAAACATAGACACAAAGAACAGTTGGATCCAAATTTTGTTTGGAAGACATTTTATAATTTATGTTCTTGACAAGTCAAGTTCCAAATGACCTTCCCCCTTTTAAAATAAGGGCAAGCATTTATAATACCTCAAAAATTGGGTTGACCCATTTGTTTAAATGCTCTGAAACTTCAAGAGACTAAATATATTTTCCATTCATACTGCCAGATTTTATCATCAGCTCTTTCTAATTGTGTGCACAAAAACTAATTTAGAAGTATCAAAAGATCCTCATTTTGGCTATCTTAGTATTAATGGGAGACTGATTCTTAATGGGACTTGTGGGCCTTAGAGGCATGATTTCCTGTCTTTATTTGGAGATCTGTAGAGTCTGGGGGAAACCAGCCGTGTATGCATGTCTCCAGATGAGCTAAATGTGGTGGGTACCTCTACAGAGCTGCTTCATGCCCTACAGGAAATTTTTCCTCAGGCATCCCCACAAAGTTGCTTAGTCACCTAAGAATACCCAAGAAAGGTTAGCATTACTCTGATACAAAATCCAGACAAAGACACTACAAAAAAGAAAGAAAGAAAGAAGAAAAATAGGCCAATATTCCTGATGAACATGATGCAAAAGTCTTCAATAAATATTAGCAAGCCAAATTTATCAATACATTAAAAAGATCATACACCATGATCAGTGGGATTTTTCTTAGAATACAAGGTTGGTTCAATATCTGCAAATCAACATAAGCCACTTTTATTCAACATAATAGTGGAAGTCCAAGCCACAGCAATCATGAGAAAAAGAAAAGGCATCCAAATTGGAATGGGAAAAATAAAACTTACTTGCAGATGACATAATATATATATATTAGATAACCCAAGAGTTCACCAGAAAACGAGTATAACTGGTAAATAAATTCAGTAAAGTAACAATGCAAAATTAATATTCAGAAATCAGTTGCAATTTAATATACAAATAAACTCAGAAGAAACAATAAAACAATTCCATTTACAAGTGCATCAAAAGAATAAAATAGCCCTGGCTGGTGTGGCTCAGTGGGTTGAGCACCGGCCTGCGAACCAAAGGGTCGCAGGTTCAACTCCCAGTCTAGGACACATGCCTGGGTTGCAGACCAGGTCCCCATTGAGGGGCGCGTGAGAGGCAGCTACACATTGGTGTTCCCCTTTCTCCCTCCCTTCCCTCTAAAAATATGTAAATCTTTAAAAAATTATTTTTAAAGAATAAAATACCTAGAAATAAATTTAACCAATGAGGTAACATGTACTTACAAATTATGACATTGAGGATAGGAATTGAAGACACAAATAAATGAAAGGCTATACCATGTTCATGGATAGAAAGAATTAAGTAAAATTCCCGAAGCAGCCTACAGATTGAAATACCTATCAAATACCAATGACATTTTTTCACAGAACTAGAACAAATAATCCCAAAATTTATATGAACCACAAAAGTCCCCGAATAGCCAAAGCAACCTTCAGAAGGCACAAAGTTGGAGGCATCCCACTACCTGATATCAAACTATATCACACAGTTATAGTGATCAAAACAGCATTCTACTGGAATAAAAACAGGCTTGTATGTTAATGGAACAGAATAAAGAGCAGAGAAAAAACCCCACCCCTTTATAGTCAATTAATCTATGACAAAGGAGGTAAGAAAATCCAATAGTGTCAAGAAAGTTGTTTCAATAACAGGTTGGAAAAAACTTGTTGGGTAAATATATGCAAAAAAAATGAAATTAGACCACTTTGTTACATCATATACAAAATATAAAATGGGTTAAAGATTTAAATGTAAGGTGTAAAATTATAAAACTTCTGGAAGAAAGCAGAGGCAATAAACTCATTGACATTGGTCTTAGCAATATTTATTTTTTGGACGTGTCTCCCTGGACAAAGACAAAAGAAGCAAAAATTAACAAATGAGATATCAAACTAAAAAGCTTTTGCATCTCGAAGGAAACCATCAACAAAACGAAAAGGCCATATACTAAACAGGAGAATACATTTGCAAATGATAGACCCTATAAGGGTTTGATATCAAAAATATATAAAGAACTCATACAGCTCAACATCAAAAAAAAAAACCCCTAACCAATCTGATTTAAAAATGGGAAGAATATTTGATGGACATTTCTCCAAAGAGGACTTACAGATGGCCAACAGACGCATGAGAAGATGCTCAACCACTAATCAGGGGTAGGAGTTCCAGTTAAGATGGCAGAGTAGGTGAATGCTGTGGTCATCTCCCATGACCACATCAAAGTTGCAACTAAATTATAAACAATCGACCTGGAGAACCATCTAAAGACTAGCTGAGCAGAAGCCCTATAACTAAAGACTCAAAGAACAAACCAGTCGAGATGTCGGAGGAACAGAGATGCAAAGTGGGTTGGCTCCACAACCAGGTGTGGCAGTTGAGAACTGGGATATCTCAGCTGCAGAGCTCCCCCTGAGGAGCCAGGGGTCCGAGTCCCACACTGTGCTCACCAGCTCGGAGCACCGGTTCCGGGAAGAAGAGCTCCCACAACATCTGGCTGTGAAGATCAGCAGGGACTCCTTTCACGCAGGTGAGACAGAAGGTTGTTGGAAACCCAGGTGTCCTCTTAAAGGGTGCCCACAAGACACAATCACTCTCGAGCACTTACCCTGGGCTCCAGTGAAAGGAGAGCAGCTCAGGGAGTGCCAGAGACATACAGGGAGAAACACTCTGTGGCTTCAGGGTGAGGGCTGGAGGGACGACGGCTACTGTTGTCCCTCATCTTCCCACCCAGCCACCAGACAGGCACCATCTTTTCTGAGCTCTTCCCCAGCACAGCAAAATCTAAATCTGCACTGGCCTGGAACGGGACACTGCTTACCAACAAGAGGATATGACCTTTTTAAACCTTTGTGCACCCAACATACGAGCACCATGGTGTCCTCCCAGAACACCTGGGTATACCAGACTTTGGGATATACTAGGAAAAATTAATTCTGCCACAGATACCAAGACCCTCAAGGGTTACCAGCATCCATTAGGGACCTGGGTCTTTTAGGGAAATTGAGATCCTCCAAGCATATATGGATCCTCTAGGGACACAGGGTGCCCCAGGTTCAAAGGGTTGTGAAGGCTACTGGGATTCACTTGGGACACTGGGGTCCATCACTTAGATGCACCAGAAATACTGAAATGCAGAAGGGACACAGGGTTCCTCAAAGTACACTGTGGTTCACCAGGGACACCAAAATGTGCCAGGGAACGCATGTTCCTCCAGGGACATTGAGGTGCTCTGGGGATGCTGGGGTCCTCAGGCAACACTTGGATCCGCCAGGGACATCAGTGTTTTCCAGAGACACTGGGATAAACAAGGGACACAATAATTCACAAGGGACATTAGGTTTCATCAGGGACACTGGGATCCTTCAGAAGCAGATCCTCAGGGACATTAGGATCATCCAGGGCCACCGTGCTGTGCGGGATGCTGAGTCTTCCAGGGACAGTTTGATTCACCAGAGACACTGGGGTCCACTAGGGACACTAGAGTGTTCTAGGGATGCTTGGATCACCAGGTACACCAAGGGACACAAGGGCCACTGGAGACCACCAGGGAATCTAGGAATCACCGGAATCACTCTGGTCCTCCAGGGACAGTTGGGTATACCAGGGAGAAGAGGGCCCAACAACTCACTGTGGCCCTCTAGGGACACTGGGGTCCATCAGAACACACTTGAATATACCAGCAACACCAGTGTCAACCAGAGACACTGGGCTCCACCAGGGACAGTTTGATGCACAAAAGACACAGAACCCAACAGGGGCACTGTGATCCACCGGGGACACTGAGGCTCTCCTGGGACACCTGGATTCCCACCAGGGACACTGGGATCCACTAGGGACTCTGGGATCCAACAGGCACTTGGGTATCCAACAGGGACATCAGGATTTACAAGGGACACTCTAGTCCTCCACGGACAATGGGGAAAATCCAGGGACACATGGATTATGCAGGGACACTGATGTCCTGCAGGGACACTTAAATCCACCAGAGAAATCAGGATCCACCATGGCCACTGGGGTTCTCCTGGGATCTGTATTCACCAGGAACAGTGGGATCCACCAGGGCTGGTTGGAAATACCATAGATCCTGGTGTCCAACTGGCACAGCAGGACCCCCAAGAGATACGGTAATCCTCCAGGAACACTGGGGGAACTCCAGGGACACTTGTATTGTTTAGGGACTTCCTGGAAGAACTGGTGGTCTTCCAAGGCCACCAGGTGGCCCCAAACACCTGGATCTACCAGTGACACTGGTAGCCTCCAGGGACATTTAAATATACCAGGAAAATCAGGATCGACCAGGGACACCTGGATCTAACGGGGACAAATGTTTCCACCAGACACACTGAGGACTACCAGGGACACCAGGGTCCTCCATGGACATGGGGATTCACTAGAGATACAGGGATCCACCAGGGACACCAACACCTACCAGAAACACAATGGTCCTTTAGTAAAACTGGGGTATTCCAAGGACACTTGGATCATCCGGGGACACTGGGGTCCCCCAGCGAAACCCAGTTGTGATGATCCTGGGATGCACTTGGGCCACTGGTATCCACCAGGGACACTTGTGTCCTCCAGGGACATTGGATCTACCAGCACACAGGGGTACATCAGGGACACGAGGAATCACCAATGACACCAGGTTACACCAGGGACCCTTGGACCCACCAGAGACACCAAAATCTACAAGGAACACCAGGAAGTGTTCTTCAGGAACACTTGAATCCACCAGCATCACCAGGATCCCCTCCAGGGGTCTACCAGGAACGCTGGGGTCCACGGGGGTCACCTGGACTCTCAGCTAGTCATGGGAGCGAGTTGAGAATTGCATTGGGTGAAAACGTTGTAGCATTTGCTGGGCTTCCTTCTTCAGTGCATAGGGGCTTGCAAATTGCTTTCGGCATACTCATCATCTTGAATATTGGAGGAATATGGGGGATCACTTGTTGAAGCTTCCATCCTCTGATGGAGCCCTCATGCTGTTGGGGGAAAGTGGTGAGTATGAGAGTGGGGTTCCTGTTTTCTCTGGTGCTGAGGAACTGGAGGGCCACTGCCTGCCTGGGGCTCCCATTTTCAAGTGATGTGGTGTCAGGGAAGGGTCCTAGTGGGCAGTCCTATTGTCTCAAATTTGGGGAGGTTAGGGGTGGGTAATTGCATGGGGTTCCACGTATTGCTAGTCGGGGGGACTAGCAGGATCTCTATATAGTAACTTTTAACTAGTGTTGGGGGATTAAGTGTCCCTTTCTGTGTCTGCCCTTCTACTAGGCTGGGGCTCCTTATTCTCTAGTGTTGAGAAGCAGCTGAGGGCGTCACTGGTGTGGCTGCCGTCATTTCTATAATTGGAAGTGACTGGGGATTGCTTGCTGGAACTTCCACCATTTAAAAATTATTTTTATTTTTTCCTTTTCCTTTTTATTTTTCTTTATTTCTATTGTAGACACTAATTTCCACCACTTTTAGTGTTAGTCTTACTTGCTTGGACCCATCATTTGTGTTTGTGATGACAATTGCTCTCTGAAACGGAGGGGACTGACGGTCCCTTGCTAGGGCTTCGGTCAGCCCTACTGTGGGGTGCGGAGTGCAAGCATGACTTGCTGGGGCTCCCGGGATCTCCTGTCTTGGGGGGAGGCTGGGGAAGCCCTTGTAGTGACTTCCATCCTCTCTAATTTTGGAGGTGTTTTTAAAAGCATTTTATTTGGAAAAAGGTTAGACTTACGTGGAAGTTGTAAAACTCTACAGGGCTGTTCTATATAGTCCATTTTTATTTATAGCCACTGACATTTTACTTCATGCTGATCTTCATTCCTAATTGTGTCTGTACATGGAATCATTTCCCTTCAGCCTGAGGAACTCTGTTTAGAGTTTCTTGAGCTGCAGTTCTGTTAATTTTTTCAATTTAAAAGAAAACCACTGGAAACGATCTTTGTTTTTATTTTTGAAGACTGTTTTTCTTGGTCATAGAATTTTAGGTTGGCAGTTGTTTTTTATTTCATTCACCCCTTTAGGTGTCAGATGTCATTCATTGTCTTCTTTTTAAAAAAATATATTTATTGATTATGCTATTACAGTTGTCCCATTCCCCCCCCCCCCACTCCACTCAATCCTGCCCACCCCCTCCCTCCCACATTCCCCCCTATAGTTCATGTCCATGGGTCATACTTATAAGTTCTTTGGCTTCTACATTTCCTACACTATTCTTACCCTCCCCCTGTCTATTTTCCACCTATCATCTATGCTACTTATTCTCTGTACCTTTCCCCCCCTCTCCCTCGCCCACTCCCCTATTGACACCCCTCCATGTGATCTCCATCTCTATGGTTCTGTTCCTGTTCTAGTTGTTTGCCTAGTTTGCTCTTGTTTTTGTTTTAGGTGTGGTCGTTAATAACTGTGTTTGCTGTCATTTTACTGTTCATATTTTTAATCTTCTTTTTCTTAGATAAATCCCTTTAACATTTCATATAAGGGCTTGGTGATGATGAACTCCCTTAACTCGACCTTATCTGAGAAGCACTTTATCTGCCCTTCCATTCTAAATGATAGCTTTGCTGGATACAGTAATCTTGGAGGTAGGTCCTTCCCTTTCATGACTTCAAATACTTCTTTCCAGCCCCTTCTTGCCTGTAAGGTCTCTTTTGAGAAATCAGCTGACAGTCTTTTGGGAACTCCTTTGTAGGTAATTGTGTCCTTTTCTCTTGCTGCTTGTAAGAGTCTCTCCTTCTGTGTCATCTTGGGTAATGTAATTATGATGTGCCTTGGTGTGTTCCTCCTTGGGTCCAGCTTCTTTGGGACTCTCTGAGCTTCCTGGACTTCCTGGAAGTCTATTTCCTTTGCCAGACTGGGGAAGTTCTCCTTTATTATTTGTTCAAATAAGTTTTCAATTTTATGTTCTTCCTCTTCTCCTTCTGGCACCCCTATAATTCCGATGTTGGAACGTTTAAAGATGTCCTGGAGGTGCCTAAGCCTCTCCTCATTTTTTTGAATTCTTGTTTCTTCATTCTTTTCTGGTCGGATGTTTCTTTCTTCCTTCTGGTCTACACCGTTGATTTGAGTCCCAGTTTCCTTCACATCACTATTGGTTCGCTGTACATTTTCCTTTGTTTCTCTTAGCATAGCCTTCACTTTTTCATCTAATTTGCGACCAAATTCAACCAATTCTGTGAGCTTCCTGGTTACCAGTGTTTTGAACTGTGCATCTGGTAGGTTAGTTATCTCTTCGTTGCTTAGTTTTATTATTTCTGGAGCTTTGATCTGTTCTTTCATTTGGGCCTTTTTTTTTTTTTTTTTGGTCTCGGTGTGCCTGTTATGTAAAGGGGCGGAGCCTTAGGTGTTCCCGGGGGCGGGGTAACGCTGACCGCTGCGCTGTGACGCTGTATGTGGGGGAGGGGCCGAGAGGGAGCAATGGCGCCTGTTCCACTCTGCCGGATTTTAGTCTCTCTCTCCTCTATCCACAATCAAACTGGGCCCCTCTGGTGCTGATTCCCGAGTGGGTGGGTGGGCTTGTGCATGCTCTAGGCCCCTGTGGGTCTCTCCAACTAACTCTCCTGTGAGGCTGGGGGTTTCTCCTGCTGCTGCCTCAACCCCCGCGGGTGTTTTCAATCAGAGGTTTGAGGCTTTATTTCCCCGCGCTGGAGCCCTGGGTTGCACAGTCTGCTTCGCTCCCCCACGGTTCCTCCCTGTCCATCCACGCGGGAATGTGGGGTCGCAGAGCCTGCCAGCCACCACCTCACCGCAAGTCCTCTCTACCCGGCTGCCCGTCCCCCCCCCCCCCGCTTCCTACCGGTCTGGGTGAGTGTTTCTTCTTTATCTCCTTGGTTGTCGGACTTCCATACAGTTCGATTTTCTGTCAGTTCTGGTTGTTTTTTGTTTTTAAATTGTTGCTGTCCCTCTTTTGGTTGTGAGAGGAGGCGCAGTGTGTCTACCTACACTTCCATCTTGGCCAGAAGCCATTCATTGTCCTCTAATTTCCATAGGTTTTTTTTTTTTTTTTAAGTTTTCATCTTACTTGTTTAAAAGCAATGCATCCTTTTTCTTTGGTTGCTGTGAAGATTTTCAGTTTGTCTTTCATTTTCTACAATTTATTTTCTTCATTTTCTGTAACATATTATTTGGTTATTTGCTTTTCTAAGATTTTATTTATTTATTTTTAGAGAGGGGCAGGGAGGGAGAGGGAGAGAAACATCAATGTGTGGTTACCTCTCACGTGCCCCCTACTGGGGACCTGGCCAGCAACCCAGGCATGTGCCCCGACTGGGAATTGAACTGGCGACCCTTTGGTTCACAGGCTGGCGCACAATCCACTGAGTCACCCAGCCAGGGTTTATTCAGTTATCCGGAGGCCCTGTCTGCTGGGTCCAATATCTGGATTTCCTCTGGTTCTGCTTCTGCTGACTTTCACACTAATAATCAAGAACACGTCCCTGCTGCTTCGCACTACCAGTAACCTCTTCGTCAGTGCTGGAGCTTGTGAATAACACTTTGTAGAGGCTCTTAACTATGCATGTTACTTTACTCCAGCGATTTTCAACCTTTTTCTTTCACAGCACACATAAAGTAATTACTGCAATTCTGTAGCACAACTAAAAAATTGTATTTTTTGCCAATTGACAAAAAATAGGTATAAATTCGATTCACGCACACTGGGCGGCTATTGCTGTGTTGGTTGTTATTTTTTAATTTGACAGTCTAAGGGGAGAGAGGTCAGTGCCCCTGACTAAGTAGTCAGGGACTGCATGGTTAAACGTTCTGTGGCGCACGGGCTGAGAACTGCTGCGTTACTCCACAGGTCAGGTTTTGCTCCATGGCAGGCCCTTACAGTACAGACGGACCACCTGGAACCATCAAGGCTAGGCTTTACTCTGTGAGGAAAGCTCTACTTGTTTCGTACTGACTTCAAGACTGGTCCTCACTCTTCCTGCACGACACTTGCTCTCAGGTGGTGACATTTCTAGGGCGATGATGGGAACCCAGGTTTCGTTTCGTCTTATCAAGGTTATTCCACTCTAGATGAGGCTAAAAACTAAGCTCCAAGCCCTGGTATGAGTGACCTTTTCTAAGCTTCCTCGAGTTTTTCCCTGAAAATGCACAGCTTAGGTGTCATTCAAGAACCTAAGGAAAAATTTTAGGCAGATTTTCGGAGCTTATTTTTTGTAAATACGTATTTTCCGTTAGGGGGTCCTTCAGCGATAGTTCAGGTTATCCCTGTAGTTCCCCTGTGTCGGACCTGAAATCTCTGATTTCTCCAAAGAGCCCTGGTTTTGTCTTGTTGGTTTTGCAGATGGTGTTTTATTAGAAACCATGATCTGGATGAGCGATAGGTATTCTCATTACTGCTAGGCCTGTGAGGTTGACCAGCCTCAGAAATATATAAATGTATATTACCCTGTTCATACACACACATCTCTATTGATCTACCTATCTATCCTTTAACCCATCTATCAAAAAGCATAAATTCATACCAACGCCTCTGATTCCAATCCAACGGTACAGCGTTCATTCCGGCTTTCTGTCCTAGTTCGTAGTCTTTTTCTTTGACAGGGAAAAACTGGCTCTCGTTATCTACGTTATATTTACTGAGTTGCTAAACCCCACTATACATGTCACTTCAGTAATGTTAACCCATATCAATTACGAGAAACACATTTTTGAACTAGAGTACAGGATTTCTGGAAAGTTCTGTTTGTATACAGCCTTACAGGACCTTGCCAAAATATAGTTTTCTAAAGTAAATTTGGTTTCCTTCTCACCCCCCCCTCATTGTGGTTATGTTACTCACTTGTGATACAGTTAGATTCATTTGTTACAGTTTGTATTCCATTTTGTATTCCCTCCATCGCCCGGCGCATTATTTTGTAGCCTACATTAATACCACTGTGTGGTGTACAGTTCTATAGGGAGCTCTGGAGCTGGGGTGGTTTTTCAGGAGTGTCTCAAATTGATGCAAAGGAACTGGGCCTTTGTAACCAGTCATTGGAAGGGCTGCTGGGGAGTGGCTGCAATCTTAAGTATGGCCCTTTCCTTGGCCCAAGGGAAGTCCCAGCAGATGGCAGCATGAGCTATTAGCAGCCAACACTTCCAGCAGCTGGGGCAGTGAATGGCTTAGTCCTGAAAAAAGAATCTGAGAAGTCTACCACCTTCTCCATTTTAATCCACCACTTACTTTGCTCAGAGGCATTTGCTTTTTAATATAAGTGAACACCGCATTTGGTTGGTCTGGTTGCCCATAGAAACTTGCAAGAGTGGGGTCACTGGGGCACATGGACAGCTCCTGACAGCAGCTGATAACTCTCATCACATCCCTCCACTATCCCACTTCAGATTCCCCTCATGCTTGGCTAGCACCTCAGCTGCTCTAGGTGGCTTACTGGGAGGGATGACCCAGAAACACCTGGTCACCCTGTCTGTCTCAGGACACAGCTGCTACACTTGCTTATCAACCAAGTTTGGGAAAGATATCAAGAGACATCCCAGCAGGCTGCCAGAGTCCCAAATGTTTCATCAGTCTTCAATGTCTAACAGAAGTCCCACCCCTCGGGCGGCAGAAGCCTGGTGACCCCTTTCCTTCTGTGCTTGTTCTCACAGCAGTCGTAACACTCCATGGGGCCCTCAGTTCGTCTGCTTGTGGAAGTGTCCCCATCTGGAAGCCAGGATCTTTAGGTTAATTGTTTAATTAATTTTTAAAATCCTCACCCAAGGATACTTGCTGAGAATGGGCATTGGACTGGGGATGGTTCGTGCTGGGGCTGGGGATCATACATGCCCAGACCAGGAATCAAACCTGCCACCCAGGCATGTACCCCAACTGGGTACTGAACCCACAACCCTTTGGCTGTGGGATGACACTCCAGCTTAGCCACACTGGCCAGGGTGGTTAATTATCTATCTGTATCTATATATTTATGCTTTCTTCCCAAAAGCCCCATGACCCATCTGACGTGAAGGAGGAGGCAACTATTTTAGACGACAGGTAGGGTACTCCGGCAGCGCTCAGGATCGTACATGACTGACAGCATTTCTGGTCAGGGGTCTAAAATTCCCACTCAGATGATTCACAAGAGTAGGTCCTAAGAAGCAAAAGGAACAAACCCTTCTGGACATCTTCCATGAGCCCCAAAGGGTCCACCTTCTCTATCTTAGCCCCAGGTTAGTCGAGATAAACTACATCAGTGGGCTTTCTTACCTATGGCTTCTGGTTGGGTTTGGTCATTGGAGAGCTTAGGCATTAAATCAAAAGAATGAAAGCAAATGCTCTGGCTATTTCTTGCATAATTGGGGCCGGGTACTATTTCTGGCCTCCTCTCATCTCCAGATTTCAATAAATTGCCCCCTCCCCTTGTCCCTTCAGGCTCAGGGGTGTTAATAGAGCCCTGCCCTTACCAACTACTGTGTACCAACCACCTTTTGTGGTTCTTCTCTATCCCATCTACAACACTGAGAATAGACCCTTTATGAAAACTCTACTCAAACATTTGTTTCCTGCTGGGACTCTGACTGATATGCCAACTCATTGAAAGTGTACGGAAAAGTCCTAACAGTGACCCACAAAACCCAGGGAGATAAGAATCTACCAGTCTGACCGCATTACCGTCTGCTGGTCTCTGAACATCCCGCACTTGTCCTGCTCCGTCCACACTGGCCTCCATGTGGTTGGCCTTCCCACACCAATACGGCTCTTGCCACATGACTCGTTGTCCCAACTCATTAAAATCTCTGTTCAAGGGCCCCTTAACTGAGAGGCTTTCCTTTCTAATTCTGTATAAAGTAGCAAGATCCAAAACTCCCTTAACTGTCTTACAGTACTTTGGTTTCTCATATAACACTGGTAATAATAATGTTATTATATTTTCTTGACTTTTCTATAATCTTTCTCCCACTGCAGGTGAGTATTTCAATGGCAAAACTTGAATTTCATTCATTGTTACAGATACCAGTGCCTCTAACAGTTTGGTGTATAGAATATATTCAATAAAGAAGCCAGTGGTGCTGGGCGCCTGTAGTCCCAGCTACTCGGGAGGCTGAGGCAGGAGGATCGCTTGAGCCCAGGAGTTCTGGGCTTGTAGTGTGCTATGCCGATCGGGTGTCCGCACTAAGTTCAGCATCAATATGGTGACTTCCCGGGAGCGGGAGCGGGGGGGGGGGGGGGGGGGGGGGGGGGGCCACCAGGTTGCCTAAGGAGGGGTGAACCAGCCCAGGTTGGAAACGGAGCAGGTCAAAACTCCCGTGCTGATCAGAAGAAGCCAGTGGTGAAGCGCACAGACTGTGTGGGTTCAAACCTGGGCTCTACCACGTACCGGCCACTGCACTCAGCAAGTAATGTAAGTGTCCCATACCAGTTTTCTCGTGTGTAAAAGGGGGATATTAATAGTACCTCCTTTGGAAGCTTATATTGAATACTCAGTAAGCTCACATTCGTAAGGCATTCAGGAGAGTGTCTAGTATATGGAAAGTGCTATTTAAAAGCTTGATCATTTATTAATGTATTGAAATACCTGGCTATAAAAATATGGTCCCTATGATAAAAAGAAACAATTCACAAGAAAATAATTAATCCTGTTGCTTAGTTATAGTACATCAAAATATATAAATAAAAATGACAGAATTACAAAACTGAATGTTAATTTATAACCAAAATGAAAGACCTGAATACACATCTATCACTAAATAGACATAAGTTTGAGGAAAAATACTCTGAAAGTGTATACTATATTGAAAAACAATGAACTTGAGTTAATGGGGGTATATATAATCTATATTTAAAATTTATAGAATGCATAATGTTTTCAAACAAACATGGCACATTTATAAAATTTTACCAATAGGTTTACCAGTTAGATGTTGAATTCAGCTGGACATTAGCACAACACCTCCTCAGAAATAACCCCCCAAATCACTTTGGCTCCAATCACTCAGAGGTTACTTTTAATCACATATGAAGCCTAGGAGAAAGCAATTCAGAGTTGAAACAGGCAAAGAAGCTTCTGTGGAGCCCATATCATTGTGATTTTTAAAATTATTATTTTTTTTGTCGTCATAATCAAAACATAGCTCTTCCAATTCTAGGTCTTGAGCTCACTTTCAAGGGGAAAATCAGTTAAGATATAGAATATAAGTAAGGTGAGCAAGCCAGATGAGGAACCCCCAGTGACTTCTACCTACTTCCTATGGCCAGCATAGCAGGTCCATGCATCTCTGAGCTTCAGGGAAGCTTTACATAGTGAGTATTTTCAATATTGTTTGACAACTTGAACAAAATGTTTTTTTTTCTTTAAGTGAGTAAGTAGGGGAGAATGGGCCTTGGGGAAGACGCTAAAAGTAACTGCCATACTAGGATATAAAGATAAAAATGAATCAACATCACAAAGTCCACTTAGCTGACAAAAATGCAGTTAAATTAAAAGTGTATAATTCATATAACGTTTCATTATGATAAACCAAATCACTCAGCAGACATTCAGAAATACATTTGTAGCATACTGTTATTCTAAAAGAGTAAATGATAATAAACATGTTAGATACCAAACTATGGAACATAACTTCAGGTTTACGGTATAGCTATAGACATAAATGTTTATACTAAAATGAAACAACTGAAAATTCCTGAGCTAACGGACCAGCCTAAGGATTAGACACTGTTAAAAGTAATACCACCCTCATAAGGTTCATATTCTCCATTCCCAGTTGAATTTATTCTGTGGCTACTCAGTGAAGAGGCGAGGCTGAGACATTGTTGCACTGATCACATTCCTAGCGTCTCCCTTCAGTGTGAGTTCTCACAAGTCAACAAAGACTGGAATCACAGAAAGATCTTCCAAAATTAATACACTGACAGGTTTTGCATCCAGGGAGAATTTCATGTTTTTCCTAATATAAAAGGTATTATTAAAGGCATTCCCTCAATCTTTATATTCATAGGTTTCTTTGCAGTGAGTTCTCTTTTCCTAAGAATGGGAAAAATGGAAGACTTTCCAGTACTGATGACATTTAATGGGTCTCTCTCTCCAGAATAAATCCTCACATCTCTCAAAAACTGAGAGAACATTAAGGCTTTGGCATTGCATTCAGAGTATCTCACCTGTTGCTCAGTAATGTGAAAGCTTGTGCTGGAGGGTTTTCACATTCCTCATACGAGTGCTTCACTGCAGTGATTTCTCACGTGTGCTCTAAGGGGTGAGTGTTCCTGAAGTTTTCTGCATTCTGATACTTGTAAGGTGTTACCCTTAATGTGAATTGTCACATGACTGTGTAGAGGTATCACTGAAGGCCTTCCTATAGCTACCACATTCCTCGGGTTTCTCCCCAGCACCTAATGTTTTGTGCCCATTAAGGTGATTTTGAGCTGAAAGCTTACCACAAAGATTGCACTCATGAGGTTTTTCTCCAGAGTGAATTAACATAAGAGTTTCTAAATAATACTTCACCTCAAACAGATTGAAAGGCTAAAGGCCTTTCTTCACTGATTTCATGGCAAGCTTCTCAGATGGTTCCCAATGACCTCTCTCTCCTGGTATACATTCCTGTGTAGTCTCCTTCCACAGTGTGCCAGGATTGGTCTGTATGTCCAACGCAATACGGAAGTAATACTATGTCCTTCCAAGGCTCAGCCATAAAAGAGCATGGCTTCAGCATTAGCTGTCCCTCAGATCAAGTGCTCTGGAGGGAACCTGCCGCTATATTATAAAGATACTTAGACCCTATGGAGATTCCTAGATGGTGAGGAAATGAAAGTTCCCTGCCAACATCCAGAACTAACTTTCCAGGCATGCGGGTGAGCCATTTTGGAAACAAGCTCCTCAGTAGTAAAAATGCAGATAATTGTAGCTCCTGCTGACAATCTTGACTGAGTCCTCATAACAGATCCTGAGCCAGAACCACAAAATTAAGCCATCTATGAACTTGTGACCCACAGAAATTGTGAGATAATACATGTCTGTTGTTAGAAGCCACTATGTTTTGCAGGGACATTTGTTACGCAGCAACAGGTAACTCATACACCTAGGATGAGTTACCAGAAGTCGTCTGAGGGATAAGAAATCAATGAATGCTTCCCCAGGTACTGTATTCAAATCCACCTATTATGTATTTTCTTATGTACAGAAAGGTAAGAGTTAGTGGTGAAAGATTTTCCACAATGATTACATTCATAGGGTTTTTCTCCAGTGTGAGTTCTCACATGTTTCTTAACAGCTGAGAGATTATTAAAAGCTTTCCCACAGTTACTGCATTCATAGGGTTTCTCGCCAGTATGAATTCTCCGGTGCACAGTAAGAGAAAAGCTACTGCTGAAGGATTTGCCACACTGAGTGCACATATAGGGTTTTTCTCCAGTATGAGTTCTCATATGCTGTGTAAGATAGGAGCTCTTCCTGAAGGTCTTCCCACAATCATGGCACTCGTAAGGTTTCTCCCCGGTGTGAATACTATTGTGCCCAGTAAGGGAGGACCTCGTGCTGAAGGCCTTTCCACACTGATTACACTCATGATGATTCTCTCTCGTATGAATTCTCTTGTGGCTTTTGAGGTTACAGCTGGTGCGGAAAACATGAAAACACTGGTTACACTCGTAAGGTTTTTCTCCAGTATGAATTCTTACATGCAGTCTGAGGGATGAGGGATCATTGAAGGCTTTCCCGCAGTCATTGCACTCATAGGGTTTCTCCCCATTGTGTATTCTCTTATGAATGGTGAGATACGATCTACTGCTGAAGGATTTTCCACACTGATTACAGTCGTAGGGTTTTTCTCCAGTATGAATTCTCTTGTGCTGAGTAAGGTTAGACTTTGTGCTGAAAACTTTAAAACACTGATTACATTCATTGAGTTTCACTCCACCATGATTTCTTTCCTGTTGATAAAGAGATGAATGATAACTATAATTTGTAATATTTTTAATATTCAGTTTTGTCATAAATTATCTCTCCTAGGAATTTATTACATTATCATTGATGTTTTCACTCTTTTTAGTGCTTGTACATGACTTCTGCCCAGTTTGTGAACTCTTAGAAGTTCCAAACAATACATACTCTGCCACAAGTCCTTATCATACTCACAGAGCATTTTTATTAATTTAAGACCACTTTATGATTCAACAGACAACATCTTAGTCACATTTAAGGAAATTATTTACATGTGGAAACTCTCAAGTGAAAAAAGTTTGGAGCTAACATAATTTTCTCCAAATTCACCATTTTTTCACCGCATCACTCCAGAGACACTATTTTCTCTTGTGTCAATACTTTCTTTTAATGACTCTCCTTTTTATTTTTTGTTTTTTCTAACTTAGAATTCTCCTACTGTGAAAAACCAAGAATCACATGTTAGTCTTACCGCTTTTACACCACTAGAATGTTTTTTTCTAAAAACATGCTTCTTAGGAGTTAACCATTTGGCTTTAAGTATACTCTCCAAATCTGGAACAGATTGAAAAGAAATTTAAATTGATGGAGAAAAGCAACAGTACAGTACAGACATGAGTGAAGCTAGCTAGACTCAGAGGGATTACGGTTTTTGAGGAGGTCTGCAATGAAAGGGATAGGAATATGCAAATTGTAGGTTTTAAAAAAGGATTCTAGAAGAATTAAGATTTATCAGAGATTTACAAAAGAAGGAATTATCAGAGATGCAAAGTATAAAGAAATAGGACAAAAAGCTCATATGAGACTTATATTTTAAAAAAGAGATGTCTTTTTTTTTTTTTTTTAACCTCTGTGTCCAAAGTAAAGTATGAGATGTTGAATGGAAAGTTAAAAGGAAAAAAAATTAAAACAAAATGTTCTTGGCCATCTCCATCAGAAAAAAAAGACATTTTATAAAGTTCTCTGACATTTCTTACTGCAATAATCCCACATCCCGAGTCACTGGCCACAGCTATTGCTCACAAGGACTCATATCCATCTGGTGCTCACCTGGACAAATGTCAGGGAGAACTCCTCTTCCCTCTGCTATCACCTTGTCTTCTTGCTCCAACTGAGAGATTAGGCTGAGTTTATCAACATGATACCCTAATCACGGAGAAAAGACATGTTGAAGGGGGACTGTGCAGGTGACAAGCGACTCCATGAAACTGAAGCCAACAATTCTAAAGATGACCAAGTGTGACTTTTGGAAGAGTGACTAATCATACCTAAATTCTTATGAATATTATAACTCTCAAGGAACAAAAATACAAGCATCCTCACTCATATTGAGGTGACAGGGCATAAATACTGTTGACCCTGGGATGAGGGGTTTAGTGGTGTTGACCACCTGCACAGTCAAAAATCTGTACTTAATTTGACTCCCCCAAAACTTTAGTTGTCCCTTGGTATCCATGGGAGATTGGGTCAAGGATCCCCTGTGACATGAAAATCCACAGTCCATCATATAAATGGCATGGAACAATGTACACAGTTGGCCCTCTACATGTACAAATTCCCAACCCATGGATGGAAAACTGTTTGATCTGTGGGTGGCTGAATCTTCAGATATGAAGCCTGGGATATGAAGGGCCATCTGTACATTTACTGAAAAAAAAATCCACATATAAATGGACCCATGCAGTTCAAACCTGTGTTATCCAAGGGTCAATTTAGCCCCAAAGCCCATGCCAAAGTTTAAGTGCACACTTCAGAAGCTCTGAAAGTTTTAACCATGGAGATATAAAGACAGTGTAAGAAACAGACACGTTCAGTGCATAGTGGAGGCATCGGCCTGAAAGCTCTGCGAGGGCAGAGAACGTGTCTGTCTCGTCCATCACTCTACTCCTAACCCTAGCACAGACCCAGGAACACAGAAGTGCTTCAGAAAGACTCGGGAGAAGTAATGACACTGAAAATGAGGAACATTAAACTCCAAAAGCCCATCCTGCACAAAAACTGAATAAACTGGCAAAAACTATCAGAATAAACTTATTAGAACTCTGGAAACTTATCAAAAGATTACTGCAACCAGGAAAATGCTTAATCAAGGGGAAAAAACCCAAACAAATCACACTTTAACTGATCCTTGACTCATCCTGTATTCCCTGCTTTGGCTGTGACCTTGAGGACAACATGCCACATTCCTAGTACTGGAAGGAGCAGAATGGACCATTACCTCAAGGAACTGTGATAGCTTTGACCTTTCTGAAGGTCTAGCTCAAAGGGCTTGATTTCATTGATCTAATCCCAGACTGTACAAGGGCTGAGCTGGCTACCCAACGGGTATGTCCTAAACATTTCGAGGCAAGTCTATCAACCACCACCACCTGAAGCAAGGGAAAACAGCAGAAGAAAACAAAAGACTAACCAAAAACTTGGAAGGAAAAGTGTGGAATAAGATATTTGGGGGAACTTTTGAAAAGCTCATTCATATTGTGGTGAAAAAGGGGTGCTGTAATAAATCATAAATTCCTAACTGGGCAGGTCATGGTGGTTAGTCACATGACATAATTTCTTTAGTGAAAGGTTTTTTAAGCAAGTCCCGCTCATTGGTCTTGGGCATAGATGTTAACATACTTTTGAAATGCCAGAAATAATACCCGTCGAAGGCACACCCATCCTCAAGAGAACACAATCTTAAATACCCTGTAATTTGTTCCACACCTTGCTTTTTCCCACCTTTCCATAATCTCCCTGGTGTTTCCTCCTTAAATTTCAAATACATAAAAGAAACCACAAAACTGGCATTCTCTGGAGCATTTGAGATTTTGATTCCTAGCAACTGTCTTTGGTTTTGCATAAATAAACTCTTATAAAATTTTTGTATAGGTTTTGGACTTTTTTTACATTGACAATTTTAATATAGCAGCTTCATGCATTCTCAAGTTTGGGCACATGCTCAGAAAAGACGTGAAAAGGCATGAAAACACCCGAAAAGACACTAAGTCTTCAACTCTGGCTGACCTTTAGGCTCTATGTAAGCAGGATGGGAAGGCTATGGCAGAGTGTAAACCCCCTTTTGTATATTCAGGGCCCATCTGCTGAGACTAGTTTTTTGTTTTCTTGCTTGTTTGTTTTTGTTCTGGGCACTCAAGATCTCTTAACATAGCAGAGCCTTCAGTGGCCCATGCACAACAAATTCAGACATTATAAAACTAGTTCACAAACATCACTAAACATATATACAACATCAACTACAACAACCAACAACAAACCCTGGGCACTGGAAAAATATTATTCCAGAACTGCCATATTATAGTATTCCAAGTGTCCAGTTTTCAGCAAATGAAATTATGAGGCAGGCAAAGATTCAAGTGTGTGGCCCATTACAGGAAAAAAATCAGAAACAGTCCCTGAGGAAACCTAAATATTAAACTTACTAGGTAAAGAATTTAAATTATTTTAAATATGGTTAAAGACCTAAAGGAAACCATGTACAAGGGGATGTCCACCTTAACCCCCCTTATTTTACACAGTACTGGAAGTCCTAGCCATAGCAATTAGATAAGAAGAAATAAAAGGCATCAAAACTGTAAAGGAAGAAGCAAAGCTGTCATCATTTGAAGATGACATAATACTGTACATAGAGAACTCTATAAAGATTCCAACAAAAAACTACTAGAACTGATAAGTGAATTCACTGAAGTAGCAGGATACAAAATAAATACCCAGAAATCAGTTGCATTTTTATACTCCAATAATGGACAATCAGAAAGGGAAACTAAGAAAACAGTCTCATTTACAACCACACCAAAAAACAATACTTAGGAATAAATTTAACCGAGGAGGCAAAAGACCTGTGCCAAGAAAATTGTAAGACACTAAAGAGAGAAATTGAAGAAGATATAAATAAATGGAAGCATACACCATTCTCATGGATAGAAAGAATAGTTAAAATGTCCATGCCACCTAAAGCAATCCATAGACTCATCACAATTCCTATCAAAACACCAATGGCATATTTCACAGAACTGTAACAAATAATCCAAGAATTTATATGGAACCACAAAAGACCCCAAATAGCCACAGCAATCTTGAGAAAGAAGAACAAAGTTAGAGGTACTATGATACCTGATATCAAACTATACTACAAGGCTATATAGTAGTCAAAACAGCATGGTACTGGCGTAAAAACAGATACATAGATAAGTGGAATAGAATAGAGAGCCCAGAAATAAGTCAACACCTATATGGTCAATTAATATTTGGCAAAGGAGACAAAAACATACAATGGAGTAAAGACAGTATATTCAATAAATGGTGTTGGTAAAATTGGACAAATACATGCCAAAAAATGAAATTAGACCACCTTCTTACACTATACACAATGATAAATTCAAAAATGGATTAAAGTTTTACATGTAAGCCATGAAACCATAAAAATTTTAGGAGAAAACATAAGCAGTAAAATCTCAGACATTTCTCATAGCAATATTTTTTTTCTGATATATCTCCTCGGGAGAAGGAAGCAAAAGAAAAATAAGTAAGTGGACTATGCCAAACCAAAAAATTTTTGCACAGCAAAGGAAACTATCAACAGATGAATAGACAACCCACCTAATGGGAGAACATCTTCGTCAATGATAATCTAGTAAGGGGTTAATATCCAAAATTCATAAACAACTCATTCAACCCAACACCAAAAAAGCCAAACAATCCAATTAAAAAATGGGCAAAGAACCTAAATAGGCACTTCTCCTCTTAGGACATACAACTGGCCAACAGACATATGAAAAGATGCTCAACATCATGAATCATCAGAGAGATGCAAATCAAAACCACAGGAGGCATCAGGTCCTACCTGTCAGAATGGCCACCATCAATAAATCAACAAGTGCTGGCGAGGGTGTGGGTAAAAGGGAACCTCGTGCACTTGGCGGGACTGCAAACTGATGCAGCTCCTATGGACAACAGTATGGAGACCCCTCAAAAAGCTAAATATAGGTATACCATAAATCCCAGAAATTCCACTTCTGGGTATTTATCCAAAGAAAACAAAAACATGAATTTGAAAAGATATATGCACCCCCATGTTTATTATAGCATTATCTACAATAGCCAAGATATGGAAACAACCTAGGTGCCCATCAATAGATGAATGAATAACGAAGATGAGGTACATATGCACAATGGACTATTATGCAGCAATAAAAAAGAGTGAAATCTTGCCATTTGTGACAACATGAATGGATCTAGGAGGTATTATGCTAAATTAAATAAATCAGGCAGAGGAAGAAAAATATTGTATGGTCACACTTACATGTGGAATCTAAAAACAAAGGAACAAACAAACAGAACAAAAACAGACTCACAGAAACAGACCAAAGGGATGGTTACCAGAATGGAGGGGGTGGGGGATGGGTAAAAAAGGGCAATATAATCAATAATATTGTGATAGGTTTGCATGGTGACAGATGATTACTAGAATTAGGGGGGTGATCACATTGCAAGCTATAGAAATATCGAATCATCACATCATACACCTGAAATTAATATAACCAACATAATACTGTATACCAACTACACTTAAATTTAACAAATTAAATTTAAAAAACAAAATAGAAAGACACCACAGAATGAGAGAAATTATTTCCAAATCATATACTGACTAAAGGTATATTCAAAATATATAATTAACTTTTATAACCCAAGAACAAAAAGATAAAGACAACCAAATTAAAAAATGGGCAAAGGGCTTAAACAGACATTTCTCCAAAGAAAATATACAAATAGTCAACAACTACACAGAAAAATGCTCAAGGTCATTAGTCAAGACGGAAATGCAAATCAAAACAATGAGATACCACTTATACCCACAAGAATGACTATACTCAAAAAAACAAATGTTGGGGAAGCTGCGGAGGAATCTGAACCCCCCCTTATACAATGGTGAAGATGCTGGGCAAAAGAGTTGGCTGTTTCTTAAAAAGCTAAACATGGTAATATATAGCCCAGGATCCCATTCCTAGATAAATACCCAAGAGAACTAAAAGTACAGGTTTAAGTCAAACTTGTATACAAAAATGCATAACAGCATTATTTATGTGGAAACAAATCAAATGTTTATCAACCACTGAATGGGTAAGCAAAAACTGGTATATTCATAAAATGAAATATTATTCAGTCATAAAGAGGAATAAGGAACTGAGATACATGCTGTAACACAGCTAAACCTCTATGTATTATACTGCCTGAAATAAGTCAGACACAAAAGATCACATATTTTATGATCCGATGATATGAACTGTTCTAAATAGGCAAATTCAGAGATGGAGAGCAAACGAGTGGCTGCCAGCAGCTGGGAGGGAGTGGGGAATGTAATGGGAATTGACGACTTAATGGTGATGACAATGCTCTGAAATTGACGGTTGCACAACACTCTCAACACACTAAAGACACTGAGTTGTATACTCTGAAACGGTTAAGATAGTGAATTTTATGTTATACGAACGTTACTTCAATTTGAAAAACAAAGAAAGAAGGAACGACTTGTTACCGAGTCATTAGATAAACGCAGGAATGATGTTAGGCTTACCGAGCGATGCCAGGTTCCTGCAGTTCTCCAGCATCACATCTTTGTACAGTGCTTTCTGAGAAGGGTCCAGCAGTGCCCACTCTTCCTGGGAAAACTCTACACATACATCCTCAAAGGTCACCATGTCCTAAAACCATCAAAACCATTAAGGCTTAGCCAAGGACCATCCCACTGAGGCCATATAGGAAAAGGGCCAAGGATGACAAGAGTGGGGACACGGAAACCAAAGCAGAAGGGGTACTTTGTACATCAGAGTTCTGGGCTCAACTCTCATTTGCTTCTGGGTTCAGCCCTCGACCCCAAAGGTTGAGCACAGGCCTGGGACATTGCAGATCAGGAAATAGTTGGCAAATGTATAAATGATTTCCTAACGGCCACCATCAATTGCTTGAGTTTAGGGAGCAGTCATGCCTTTCCTTAGCGTCCCTTTGAAAACTCTCAGCAGAACGCGAGGCAGACTGACCCCGCAGGAAACTCTGCAATGCAGTAAATACTGCCATCTACTGACCTTGTTCGGGCAGCCCCTCAGACCTGGTCTGGCTGTGAGGCTCCAGGGCACTGAAAGGTAACAAGTTCAGCTTTTGGCAAAAAAAGTAATGATTTGGAAAAAGGAAAATCTGACTCACCGGTAACCAGCCTGTCAGGAAGCCATTAACAAACCCTTCCTCCTCGGGGCAGCCTTTTTGAGGAGATGCTGGGCACAGGGGAGACTGAACTGGAGGAGAAGAAATGAGTCATAAGTGAGTCACAAGAACCCAGCACTCACAAATTCCCCTCCTCCCTGAGAGCAAACATCCCCTAACACACCCACCCTTTCATTAAGAAACCAGCGCAGGGCCCTGTCTCATCAGGGCCAGAAAACAGGGCTCAAGAGTCACAGTGCACTTGAGGAAGAGATTATTCCCATTTCGCAGATGAGGAAACTGAAAATCCAAGGGACATCATTATTATTTTGTCAAGTTGGTAAAAACAATTAGAGGTAAAATTCAAAAACTCTGGCACATTAACTATACAGGTGACATCTCCCCAGACACTCAAACCACTAAAGTCCCAAATACCCCAAACCAAATTAGGTACCAGTGACCTCTGGGCTCTACTCCCACCTCATTTGCTCAGCCCCCTCCCCCTCCCTGCTCTGCGGTACAGGGGCTCTTAACACCTGGACTCTGAGAGCCTCCAGGACCCCGCAACGTACCACACGCGGGGAACAGAACCACGGCCATGATCCTATGATTCAGACGGCAAACTCTCCTGAACCACAGGGCAGTGGGAGAACCAGGGCACTCCTCCACGGACTCCACGGTGCTCCCTGGAACAAATGAGAAAATGACAAAGATTCATAGCCCCTCCCCTCTCCAGGTTACCGAGGACAACTCTATCCTAGCCTGACCATCATGTCCTCCTTCAAAATGCAAGGTCTTTGTTATTGGGCCTTTATTTTGCCTAGCAGGTGACGGACCCAGAGCCGTGTGACGGCAAAACCAGTCTTCTGTCCACCATGGTATGATCAATATGTTATCACTGCGCCATCCCATTTTACATCCTCAGCTTCGCCACGTCTCAGGGCACATTCTTCCCATCCACGAGGTTGTCACAATCACGCCCCCAACTTCAATCCCTAGTCACTCGAGACTTTGGTCCCACCTCACTCCGATGATGTCAGACCTTACTGTGTTATCAGTTGGCCTCACTCCACCTTGGCCACACACTTCCACGGGCAAACCTCAGGCTTAGTCATCACCCAACGCTGTTTCACTGTCCAGAACACAGTTCAGAAGTCTCCCTCTCTGAACAAAACCTCCCGAACTTCTACTTTGTTCAGTCTTTTTTCTTTCATTACATGTGTTCTTCTACCACATAAAGAACAGTCCGCCTACTATCCTACTTTCTTGCTACTTACCAGTTGCCTTCTCTCCTCATTTCCTGCGTACCCAGCTTGGATTACAGTGCCCCTCATTTCCACAAATGTCCTTACCCCTCACCCCCCCATCCCCCCTCACAGCGCTCCAGCAGCACTCCAACCAGGTGACTGCCATCACCCACTGCTCTGTGGTGGCACTGGAGCAGACCAGCCTGCAGGACAGCTGAACTACTGTCACCCCTAGATAAACATGGTCACCAACATGGAAAGGGCCCTCAGTCCTGCAGGACAATCCTGTAAGTTGATGGAGCTTCCTGCACATCAAACCTTCTCTAATCTCTTTAAATCTCAGACATCCTCACCTTTTCCCCCTATGGTAATTAGCTTCCTATATGGACAATGATTCAAGCCTCCAGATATTCACACCTGCATTTAATTAGGGCTGAGCTGTGTGACTCATAAAATATTGTGGAGGTGACTTCTAAGGCTGGGTCTCTTGCACTGCTCGCTCTGGGGAAGCCATGTTGCAGGGGCACTCAAGCAGTCCTGTGGAGAAAGCTACTTGGAGAGGAGCTGAGCCGCTCTCCGACAGCCAGCACGAGACGCCAGCAGGTGAGTGAACCACGTCGGAAGTAAATCCGTGGGCACCAGTAAAGCCTTCAGATGACTGTAGTCCCAGCTGATATCTGGCTAAGAAATCACAAAAGCACAGGAGCCAGAACCCTGAAGCTAAGACGAATTTCTGAATTACAAAAACTGTAAGAGACAGGAAACGTTTATTGTTTAAAGTGACTAAGGTTAGCAGCAGCAGATAAGGAAGACACCCCACTTTCAGCAGACGACCCTGCACCCTACTTCTCAAAGTGATCATCACGAGAGGAATCTACCTTCTTATCTCGCCACCAAAATGACAATCTGAACGTGGTGTCCTCCGTGTCTTCTGCTACAAACCAGGAGCTATCTTCCCTTCTCTGTAAGGTCAGATTCTACAGCTCTGTTCTGTGTCCCACGCCCCCTGCCTTCGGAGCTGTATGCTACTGACGGTCTCCTGTTCGCCCTTCCCTTCAAGCTCTCCCACTCTACTGAACTCAGCCGCACATCACTCAAACCTAATGCAGTATTTTTAGTAGTGAAATAAGTCCGTCCTAATAGTCACTCTCTTTCCAGTTACGGCCCGTCTTGCCCACTCACACAGCCAGTATTTTCACTCCGTCTCATTTCCTCAGGTCCCACTCACTCCTCAACAAAGTGCAGTTTGTTTCCACCACAACCAGTTCCATGGGTGGAAACGCCAACAATCTGCTTCAGAGATTAGATGCAGACTGAACTACACGGATACCAGTTCTTACCAGTCAGATCAACACCGACACTTTTATTGGCAAAGCTGCAGGGCAGTGCACTCCCAGACCCTGCCGGGGTACAACTCCTCTGGGAGGACTTGGTCAATGTCAAGCAAAATGCACAAGACATTTACTTTTTCACTGTCAATCGACGGGTGAGTTCAGTGTGAGCCCTGACATTTGTTGAGCTTTCCGTTCATGTAATGTGAGTACCCGACTTAACCTTTGATTGCCTGGACAGCAGCCGTTTCGAAGAGGCATCTAGTTCAAACACAGCTACCTCTCATAAACATACCCGGCAGCCTCGGGACTAGGTAAAGAGTCCAGGCCGCCCCTGACACTGAGCCGCTTTACTTTCGAGATCTTGGTTGATTTCAGTACTGACCCTTTGGGCTGCCCATGTGTTTTCTTTCCTGGTTTTAATTTAAATTCCTGGTTTTATGTTTTAAATTCACCAATAAAGAGGGAACCCATGAAACCTTAGGCCCCTACCCTATACCCCAATAAAGGCAGAACCCTGGACCCATGCATTCTACCTGTGACCTCCCTGTGGGGCCCAAGCTGTGCTTTCCAGGTCTTGTAAGCAATGAACCTGTATCTTTTCAGTTTCCTGAGAGTTACTGGTGAAAGGCATCTTGCAATCACAATCAAACCCACAAGGGCTGGTCCAGTCACATCAGTTATTAATAGACTGAGATCAGTCCAAAACAGTGGGAGTATTCACTGTGGCCTCATTGGTAACATCAGGGGGTTAGAAACAACACACTCAGCCATCAGTCGGGAGTCAGTTCAATAAACTATGGGGTACCCACATCAGGAAGGAACCAGCAGCCAAAGCAAAGAAAAATACGATTTCTAGGTATTGACAGATTCTTACTTCCAATAAATTTAAGTTAAAAAAAAATCAAGGTACCAAGTAGCACATATAGAGCATTTTCTTTTTATGAGAAGGGAACACCTACCTCCTTTCCCTGTAGTTACAGAATAAAATGTAACTCCATAAAACTAGCTTCTTGAGGGCTCTGTGTGTGTCCTCCTGATACCTAAAAGATGAAAGCGATAGGGGGTGTGAGTGTGTGCAGGGAGGGAAACATTAAACGCTAAAGTGAGTGTGGCCAGGTGAAAGAGTTGTAGGGAGTCGCTGCCTCCTGGGCTTGTGTGATCCCAGATTAACGCCCCCGCTTCAAATACACCCGCATTTGGCTCAGAACCTGTGCACATGCTACCTTATCCAGCAAAGAGTTTTGCAGATGTGATTAAAGTAAAGATACTGAGGAGGGGAGATGATCCTGGATTATCCAGGTGGGCCCAATGTCATCACAAAGGCCCTTATAAAAGGGAGGCGGGAGGGTCAAGGTCAGCAAAGGAGATGTGATGATGAAAGCAGAGGCCGGAGGGTGAGAGGGAGGTTGGGAGATGCTCCGCTGCTAGCCCTGAATATGAAGAGAGGCACTGAGATAAGGAATGAATGCAAGAGGCCTCTACAAGAAGGACTAGGCAAGGGAATGGATTCTCCCCTAGACTCCAGGAGGAATGCAGCCCTGCCAACCCATTTAGGACTTCTGAACTCCAGAACCGCCGGAAAATAAACCTGTACTGCTTTAAGCCACAAAGTTTATGATAATTTGTTACAGCAGCTATAAGAAACTAATGCAGCTTCTCACATCAAACCCTCCCTGAGCCTCGGGGTGAGTCCAGCAGACCCACACAGCTGTGGCAGAACTTCCCTGCCTGCTGCAGGTGGAGGATGGCTCCTTTCTCCCCACCAGGGACCCCGTCTGCAGTTAGGAACAGTCACGGTCACTGAGCTGAGGTGAGAGAGAAGAGCCGGGATGCAGCCAGCTCACACAGCCCCACGAGGAAAGGAGGCTGACAAGGTGCCTAGGACTTTCAGACTCCAAGTACCCCTTTCAAGGTGTTTTGGCAGCTAAAGTCTCACATGAGGACAGAAAGGGGCTCTGTCTGGTTTACAGATTCGGAGACTCTTGTCCCCTCTTGGATATGTTGGTGCTGGGAGGGTCACAGGGAAAGGGCCACTCGATACCACTGGTGCCCCACAGAACCGTCAGCGATGACAGAAATGTTCTGTAATTCTGTGTTCAATGCAGCAGCCACTAGCCACAGGAGGCTGCTGGGCACTTGAAATGTGGCCACTGGGACTGAGAAAATGAGTTTTAATTGTATTTTTCATTGGTTTAATTGAAATGGCTGCATGTGGCTAGCGGCCACCGTGGTGGACAGAGAAGCTGTAGACCTTCGCAGGCATGACTTTCTTTAGGATGTGGAGGAGGGGCCTGTGAGTGGCACAGTGGGTGAGGGCGATGCCTGCAGGTTCGCATGGACAGGCGCTAGGAGCGCAGTGGGTGTTCTGTACCATCTGACAAATGCATGCATTCATTACATTCTCTTAGTTCTAAACTCTAAGGTCTCTTTTTCCTACTTCTTTCCTCCTCCACAGCCATTATCCAGGGCTAGGGAACAACCATCTTAATCTTAAACTTCTTCCTAACATCTCCTGTCTTTCCTCTTAAATCCTCATTCTCAACCCTGAAGTCCATTTTAACCCACGTGCAAAAGCCAAAATCACGCAGCCTCTTCAGTGCCTGCTCACTGGCCCTGGAACAGAGTCCAGGGCAATGCCGGATCTGGTCCTGCCTGCCCAACTGATCAGCTTGGCTCATGTTCCCTCTCCACCTTGTTGTCTTGACTTCAGCCACCCGTCTTCCCAGCTCAGGGAGCGCACCAGGCTCTCCTGCTTTCGGCATGGCTCTCAGGCGGCTCTCTCCGCCTCCGTGTTCTCTCGAAGGTACTCCCACGCCTTCATGCCAGTGTAGTCCTAGGACTAGCTAAACCCAGTCCCAACCTCAGCTCTCAAGCTAAATATTAGTCCTTCTCAAGATGGCTGGCTTCCCTGTTCCCTGAGGTTGAGTCCTCAGCGCCAAGCTCCCACATGAATTATGTGATTAATTATTTAGAATGTAAACTCCATGGAGGGAAGACAAGGTCTGTTTCGTTCTCCCCATGCATTTGACCCAGGGCCTGGCCCATGGAGATGATGAACCGTCCCGGTTTGCCTTTGACTGCGCTGGTTGAACACTGAATGCCCTGCATCCTGGCAAATCCCGCAGCACTGAGTACATGAGGATGGATGGCTGGTCATACTATCCACTGCACAACAAGCAAATATTCGCCCCAAGAATGCGACAGGAAAGCTAATGAAAAGGACATGCGTGGGAGTGCACTCATGCACAGTATTAGTAAAACCCAACCTTTGAATATAAGATTACTTAACATGCGTCTCTGCAATATGAATCACCAGATGTTATTTCAGAGAAGTTTTGAGAAACAAGGTTAATTTCCACTAGAAGGCAAGTTGGGGAGGCCAGTCTTTGGAAACTAGTGTCCTACCCTTCAATCTGTAAGTAGTTGCTTAATCCTCCAAATGATTTCAAATCTCATTAAGAAAAAAAAAATTGCACTTGCTCAAAATACATCTGGTTGCTGGTCAATGTAAATGTCTGTTGCGGGGGTGGGGCTGGATGGAGGGGAGAGATTGATAGAAGAGAGGAAGAACTCACGGGCCTGGGCAACAGTGGGGTATTCGCCCGGTGGAGGGAGGGAGGCGGGGCCAGGTGGAGGAGGGTGAAGGGGGATAAATGGTGATGGATCAGACTTGACTCAGGGTGGTGAGCACACGGTACAGTGTACAGATGACGTGTTGTAGACTGCGCACCTGAAACCTGTATAATTTCATTAACCAGTGTCACCCCAATACATTCAATAAGAAAGAAAAAATACAAATTTCTGTTACTGATATAAAAATGTTCAAATCATTTTTCCCCAACATCCCCATATTTTGAATATTTGTGGAATATAGAGCTTTAGAAGTCAAATTCAACAGGCCTGAGGAATGCCGCTAAGTAGTCCTACTAGTCTTTAGTTGGATGACCTGTCATACTTCATATACATGTAAAACTATATTTATACTTATATAGTATATCCTAACATTTTAAATATTATGCAATGTGAGTAAATACATATTTCTACAGCTATACATTTTATTTACACGTTTTTTAGTGTGTACTTGTATATAAGTACACAGATACATACTTTTTGCATATAACTGTATTTACTGAATTATTTACACACACATAGCCACACACATCTTCCTAAGGTCTCCCTGTGTATAATCCATCAAACATAAATCGTTTTTCTTAAGATTCTCTCACTGTCAGTGGCTCCCTGGGTCTATAACCCGAGCTCGGGAGAGCCCAGCCGCAGTGGTCCGCACAGCGGACGCAGCTGGAACCCGCCCTCACAGGTCTCACCCAGCCCTCACCTGCTCACAGAGCAATCTTCAGCCAGGGAGGACAGGTGGGCTTGAGGCTGGTGTCAACTCAGACCTGAGCTCCGGCGGTGCTTTTCTTGTCTGGGGCGCAGAGAAAAAGCAAAGAGTGCTCTTGAGGCCTTTCATAGGGCATCATTCGGGTATTGAATGGAAAAGCCATCCCATTCATTTTTCTTTTCCGTATTTACTGATGAACGTGTAATTGTTGGCTGTGACTGGATTTTTCGGATCCCATCCAGCCATCTGCTCCCCAAGTGGCAGAAAGAGGGTTCATGCTGTGTTTAGTTGGCTTGCTCAACTCATTTGGCTGGATAGTTAGTTGTTGGTGACTCCAGACACTTTAAATACGGCTTGTCACTTGGGGGGCCCTGTGAGTGACTCAGCTGACTTGTAAAGAATTCCCACGGTTCATTCAGGGCCTCAGAGTTTTTAAGGCCCTCGGGCAGGGTTTCCCAGCCTCAGCCCTACTGACATTTGGGGCTGGATAATTGTTTGTTGTGAAGGCTGTGCACAGGGGGTCGCTGAGCAGCAGCCCTGGCCTCCACCCTCTAGATGCCAATAGCGAACCCCCACCCCGCCATTTGTAATAACCCAAACAATGCCACCAGACATGGCTAAAAGTCCCCTGGGGGGCCATAATCACACCCGGTGAGGGTGATGATGGTCGGGGAAGCTCTCAAGGAGCGACAGCGCCGTCCAGAGCTGGGAGGTAACAGCAGCTTCCGGCCGACCCGAAGGACCAGCCCAGAGCAGGAAACTGGGTGCCGGGAGGGGCGGGGAGTCCCCTGCAATGATGGAGGTGCCCTCAGCCCGCGCCCCTCCCTGCACTGCCCCGACTGCCCGCAGCTCACCTAGTCCGCCCCTCGCCCTGCGGCCAGACGCACCGCGTGAACGCCGTCCCACCCCGAGCAGACCGAACACGTACCGCGCAGCCAGCCACCCACGACTGCGTCCACCGCGCCTCCCGGGGCTTCTGCTTCCGGTCTCGGGCTGGCGGCTCCACACGGAAGTTTCCGGTCACGGGCTGGCCGCCGCGGAGAGCGAGGACGCCGGGGTCTGGGGGCCGAGGCGGGGATCAGAGGGAGCTGGGGCGCGAGGGGACCCATGGGCGGATGGCGAGCGGACACGAGTTTCTGGCGTGAGGCGCTAGGCTCTGGCGACCCCAGACCCAGACGGCACACCGTGGGCTGAGGCCAGTTCTCGGAGTGCGTGCTGGGCAGGGGCCAGGCTGTGGGTGGCACCAGGCTCAGGGGGCGTGGCCGTGGGTGGAGACCCTTTCTGCCTGCGGTACTGTAGAGGGGGCCAGGATGTAGGCGGTACCCGGCACATGGGACCTGGATCTGGGTGCGGAACCAGGTTTGTAGTTAAGACTGGGGGTGGGTACCAGAGCGGGGGGCCAGGCTGGAGTAGAAGGGCGGGGCGGTGGAACGGACCAATTCTAGAGATGGGGCTGGGATGAGGCTGGGATGAAGCGGGGTGGGGCTGGAATAGACTGGCCGGGCTGGACAGTGGGAAGAAATCAGCTCCAGGGGCGAGGCTGATGGTGGGGCTTTACCAGGGTCCCTAGACTGTACAGGTAACAGAAGGGTAGCAACAAATTTTCCCACCACATTCATACAGCCTCACAAAGCCTAACAAACGACAAGCTCATGTTTATGATTTTAAATTTTGGGGCATATTTTTATTCTTAATTTCTTTGCAAAAGTGGATCATATAGCCACATTTCTCTACAACTTGCTGTTCCAAACTAATAGAGAGGGATCTAACTCTGTAGCTGTTTAATTTTTTAAAAAGTATGTTTTTTTGGTGGGGAGGGACTACGTCATAGATAGACATTTAGAAACACTTCAAAAATGGGCACAGAGTCGGTAGAATATTCTCACTCACACCACTGTCCCCCAGTCCTTTCACCCAGTATTGGGGGAAAGCCCCCAAAGTCTGAATTCAGGATGGATTCTGAAGAACTGACACATACCCTTATTCAAATTCATAAGAGCTTTATTATTCAAATTCATAGCAGCTTTAATAGGAGAAACTTACATGGACAAAGCAACTGTTTGTTTCCAGTGGTGGCTGCTGGGAATAAATCCAGCCCCCTCCCAAGGTCTCCTTTTTATAGAGGTTAATAGTAAAACCATATGGTGGGGAGTCACTGTAGACCACCGGAAAGAACAATGAATGCATTTCTATGTTAAATAACATCAAGAAGTTATCCAAGCTCTATACGTTCATGACCCCCTTCCTGGGGCCTGGCATTTATCTCTGGGTGGCATTCTGGCTCTGTGGGTAGTCTGCTAAACCTGAGGGTACAGGGAATTAAACAGTCACAGAAGGTTAGACACAGAGAGTCCAACCTTTTCCAGACGCCCTTTCTGCTGGAGCCATACTACATCTCTGAGTAAGTTCCCCTCCACCCAGGTGTAAACATCCTTTTCTCCTCTGTCCTTCCAGGTGTATCTATTAAAGCCTAAGGAGGGTGTCCCCAAGGAAAAAAATTGAAGCTGGTAAATTGTCTCGTGCATCTGAATCCACCAAAAACAGATTTATATTTCTAGTGTGGAGGGGTGAACCAGTGATGAATTGATAGGAAGAAAACTAAGAAACAAGGGAAGTTTACCGTTTCAAAGGTCAAAAGAAAAAACCAGGAAGAAAATGTGTTCATATTATCCTACATATAGGTACTTCTCTGGAGAAGATTCATGTCACAAAATGGTAAATGTTTATATAGTAACAGATACTGAATTTTGATTTACCCAAATTCTTTAAATAATTATACTGGGCAAGGTAAATTATGTTTTAAATTGTGTTAGAGAAGTACATGCTAATATTTTTTCAGAGAAGGAAGGCATAAGAAAAAGTTAAAAGCTGAAGAATGAAAAAGATGTATACATAGCTAATGCAGAAAAGAGGGTTACAACCAGAAAGATGAAGTTGTGTCTGGAAGTCTGGATGAACAGTGGGGAAGCTATAAGGCTTTCATCATAAGGCTTGAGGTATTACTTGAGATAGATGTGAAGGGAGAGAGACAGAGAGAGACCTGAAGTTGTGTTTCAAGGGCATCATCAGCTTTAAGAGGAATTTCTAAAAATGATTCACTTTGCAACAATGGACTATATCTTGAAAATGGCACAATTCAAGAATAAAAATAAAAAAGCTATGATCATTTTGGTGAAAAAAATGAATGGGCATTACTTTCCAACGTACATGATGATAACCATTTTATATACGTTATTTCTAAGTTTTTTCACAGCAATTCATAAAGAAGAGGCTATTACCTACCGCATTTTATGGATGTGGAAATTGCTGGTGGCCTATTGCTAAAATGTTCATATTACATAGAACTTCTAAGAAGATACTTCAATTTTTTATACTTTTATTTATTTTTTATTGTTGTTCAAGTACAGTTGTCTCCATTTTCACCCCACCATGTCCCCCTGCGCCACCCATTCCCGCCTCCCACCCTCAAACCTACCCCCCTTGGCTTTGCCCCTGTGTCCTTTATACATGTTCCTTGATGGCCTTTCCCCTATTTTCCCCCATTATCCCTCTCCCCCCGCTCTGGTTACTGTCGAAGAAGATATTTTTAAATTGTTTATTGAATTTTCTTTTTATTAACAACATAATGTGCACCATTTTAACACATAAGCAAAGAGTATGTAAAAAATGAATAAAGCTATGGTTTTCTGACATAGTTAAATATATCAATCACTTTATTATTCTACTGTTGTCTACCTTACGTCTAGGAAGATACTTCCTATTCTAAAGGTTTACTAAAAACTGTACTAATATTCAAGAGTCCGTGTATCTCCGAATATGAAAACCTCCTGAACACAACACACAAATGCCAACTCAAGCCAACACATTTGATGCAATAACTTTAAATTATTAGCTGATATCCACACAAATCATAATTAGGAAAATGTTAAAATTTTAGAAATTTAGAAAGGTAAATTATTATTACATTAGTGGATATAGAAGGTTTATCAATCTTACTAAGTGCCAGGAAAACATCTGGGAAAACGCATTGCAACATTATTCATAATAGGCAAGAGTTGGGAACAACCTAAATATGTGCTGATGGACGAAAGGAAAGGGAAAAATGCTGTATAAGGAAATGTGTGTACATGTATAAAAGCATATGTACGCGCATACACACAGTTAGCTATTATTTATTATTCAGCCTTAAAAAGGAAGGGAATCTTGTCCTAGGAAGGGAATCAGGCATGTACCTGATAAGTGAAATCAGTGTGGGATTTTTTGCCACAGGAAAAAAATAAAAAAATACAATACTCATTTCTAATATATAATTCACGGAATGAGAAGACATTTCTTAATTTGTAAACATTAGAAGGTCCTTAAAACCTTATTAGCTTGCTGGGGCTGCCATAACAAAGGGCCATGCTGGGTGGCTTAAACACCAGAAATGGACAAATTCCTAGAAACACAGCTTTATGGAACCATAAATAGAAAATCTGAATATTCCTGTAAGTAGTAAGAGGATTGAATCGATAATCAAACACTTTCCAACAAAGAAAAGCTCTGGACCACATGACTTCACTGTTGAATTCCATCAAATATATAACAAATGATGAACACTAATCCTTCAAGTGCTTCCAAAAACTGAAGAGGAGGAAACACTTTCTATTCTGTGAAGCTAGTATTAGCTGGTATTATCCTAATACCAAAGTCTAACAAAGACAATACAAGAAAAGAAAGCTATAAGTGATATCCTTTATGAATATTCATTAATGTTTTTATTCTCAAAAAAGCTAGCGAACTGCATTCAGTAGCCCATGAAAAGGCTCACACACCATAACCAAATGGGACTGACCATTGGAATCCAAGGATGGTCCAGCATACGGACAGCGACTGCTGTAACTCACCACAGTAACAGAATGATGGTGGGCAGAAGCCCATGCTCATCTCTACTGATGAGAAAAAGCATTTGAAAAAAATTCAACACCCTTTTGTGATAAAAACACTTAACAAAGTCGGCATAAAAGCAAATTCCCTCAACATAATAAGGGCCATATGTGAAAACCCCACAGCTATCCTCAGGCTCCATGGTAAAAGTCTGAAACTTTTCCCTTAAGATTGGGAAGGAGAGAAGGATGCTTTTGCCACTTCTAGTCAGCATAGTATTGGAAGTCCTAGCCAAAACAATTAGGAAAAAAAAGAGAAGAACATAAAAAAGAAATAAAAAGTCACCTAAATTGGAAAGGAGAAAGTAAAGTTATTTGTGTTTGCAGATGACATGATCTTATATGCAGAAACTTCTAAAGATTATACACACAGCACGTGCACACACAAACACATGTGTAAACATACAACAGCTAATCAATGAATGCAGCACAGTTGTAGGATACAAGAATAAAATGGAAAAATTACTGGTATTTTTTTTTAAAATATATTTATTGATTATGCTATTACAGTTGTCCATTTCCCCCCCCACTCCACTCCATCCTGCCCACCCCCCTCCCTCCCACATTCCCCCCCTATAGTTCATGTCCATAGTTCATACTTATAAGTTCTTTGGCGTCTACATTTCCTACACTATTTTTACCCTCCCCCTGTCTATTTTCCACCTATCATCTATGCTACTTATTCTCTGTACCTTTCCCCCCCCTCTCCCCCTCCCACTCCCTTAATGACAACCCTCATGTTCTAGTTGTTTGCCTAGTTTGCTCTCATTTTTGTTTTATGTGTGGCCGTTAATAACTGTGAGTTTGCTGTCATTTTTACTGTTCCTATTTTTGATCTTCTTTTTCTTAGGTAACTCCCTTTAACATTTCATATAATAAGGGCTTGGTGATGATGAACTTCTTTAACTTGACCTTATCTGAGAAGCACTTTGTCTTCCCTTCCATTCTAAGTGATAGCTTTGCTGGATACAGTAATCTTGGATGTAGGTCCTTGCGTTTAATCTTGGGTAATGTAATTATGATGTGCCTTGGTATGTTCCTCCTTGGGTCCAGCTTCTTTGGGACTCTCTGAGTTTCCTGGACTTCCCGGAAGTCTATTTCCTTTGCCAGATGAGGGAAGTTCTCCTTGATTATTTGTTCAAATAAGTTTTCAATTTTTTGTTCTTCCTCTTCTCCTTCTGGCACCCCTATAATTCGGATGTTGGAATGTTTCAAGGCGTCCTGGAGGTTCCTAAGCCTCTCCTCATTTTTCCAAGTTCTTGTTTCTTCATTCTTTTCTGGTTGGATGTTTGTTTCTTCCTTCTGGTCCACACCATTGATTTGAGTCCCAGTTTCTTTCTCATCACTATTGGTTCCCTGTACATTTTCCTTTGTTTCTCTTAGCATAGGCTTCATTTTTTCATCTGTTTTTCGAATAGATTCAACCAAGTCTGTGAGCATATTGATAAACAGTGCTTTGAACTGTGCATCCGATAGGTTGGCTATCTCTTCCTCGCTTAGTTGTATTTTTTCTGGAGCTTTGAAGTGTTTTGTCATTTGGGCCATTTTTTTTGTTGTTTGTTTGTCTTGGCGTGTCTGTTACTTTAAGGGGCGGAGCCTTAGGTGTTCACCGGGGCGGGGTAACGCTGGTTGCTGTGCTGTGACGCTGTACGTGGGGGAGGGGCCGAGTGAGAGCAATGGCGCCCGCCTCACTCTCCTCCGGCTTTCAATTTTTCACTCCTCTACCCACAATCAAACTGGGCCACTCTGGTGCTGGTTCCGGAGTAAGTGGGCCTGTGCACACTCTAGGCCCCTGTGGGTCTCTCCAACAACCTCTCCTGTGAGGCTGGGAGTCTCTCCTGCTGCCACCCCAACCCCCAGGGGCGCTTTCAATCAGAGGTTTGAGGCTTTATTTCCCCGAGCTAGAGCCCTGGGTTGCTCGGTCTGCAGTCTGCTTTGCTCCCCGCCGTTCGTCTGGTTTATATGTGGGCGAATGTGGTGCCGCGGGGTGCTACCCGCTACTCTGCCTGCCCCGTTCTCCGCCACTCTGAGTCCGGCCCTCTGGGTTTATCTGTGCAAATGTGGGGCCGCAGGGTCTGCTAGTGCTCAGACTGCCTGCGCCATTTGTCCCACACTCCGCCAGTCTCAGTCCCGCCACAGCCACGCGAGTCCTCTCCACCCCGGTGTCCGTCTCCGCCCCTCCTACCAGTCTGGATGAATGTTTATTTTCTATTTCCTTGGTGTTGGTCCCCCTTGCTGTTCGATTCTCTGTCAGTTCTGGTTGTGCGAGGAGGCGCAGTGTGTCTACCTACGCCGCCATCTTGCTTCTCAAATTACTGGTATTTCTATACACTATCAATGAACAAATCAACAAAGAAATTAAGAAAATAATTCTGTTTACAGTAGCATCAAAAAGAATAAAATTCTTAGGAATAAACTTAACCAGTGAGGCAAAAGACGTGTGCCCTGAAAACTACACAGTAATGCTGGAAGAAATGAAAGGAGACGTACCGTGAATAACTGGGAGGACATGCCACGCCATGGGTAGGAAGACAGTATTGTACCGGTGGGTGGAATCCAGGGTGGAAATGGGAGGGGCACCACTCATATCACCGCTGCTGCCCCCAGTGACTCACCAGCAGAATTTTGGTTGCGTGTCAATGTGACTCTGCTCTCCCGGCTCCGAGTTCTCATTTCCTAGGGAGCTGGGCTAGAACCAGGAGACACTTTAATTCTATTGATTTGCAAGTTAAGCCTGTCCCCCAGCACTTTGGTCACCTTATGCCTCTGAGTCACGAGGCAAAAGATAACATCTTGGTGCTGGCTGGGGTGATTGACCCTGATTACCAATAGGAAATTGGCCTGCTGGCCCACAATGGAGGCAGGCAAGTCTATGTCTGAGATTCAGCATATCCTTAAGATACATCTTTTTATCATCGTGCTTTGTGATTAAAGTCAATAAAAGCGATAAGAAACCAATCCAGGTAGGACACCTAATGGCTCAAACCTTTCAGGAATGAAAGTTCAGGTCCTCCAACCAGGCAAAGAACCATGACCAGCTGAGGTGCTTGCTGTGGACGAAGAGAATGGATATGAAATGGGTAAGGAAAGAAGGTAGTTATAAATGCCAGCTGTTAAAAGGGAACAGCTGTAAAACATGGATTTGACTGTTATGAGTATTTCCTTATTGTGTTTTAAATAAGTTTGAGTGCGATATATATAATTTATTTGTTTTGGGGGCATGACCTTGGTCTGGCCTCTTTACACTCACCTTAGGTTCTGCTGAAGCCACTCTTCTCACAGGGACACATTCCCTAATGCCCCATGTGTAGGCACGCACACTTAGTGCTTTATGGCCATTTATTGCCACCATATACTCACCTGGGCCACAGGATAAGACACATAAAATTGCAATGCAAATAAAATGTGGCTGTCTTGAAAGCATGCCCCCTGTTCGTACTTTTATGCCCAAGGTAACGAGCACTGTGCCTTACACATAGGAGGTGCACAAAAACCCAAGCTAATGATTCAGTAAGTGAACGGGTGTAGGACACTATTACTTTAGTACAGATAGAAACATTACTCTGCAATAAAGAAGAGTAAATCTTGCCATTGTCAGCAACATGGATGGGCCTACAGGGCATTATGTTAAGTAAAACAAGTCAGAGGAAGGCAAATACTGTATGACTTCCCTAATGTGTGGCACCTAAAGAAACTAAAACGAACAAACAAAACAGAAGAATTACCCCACAGATGCAGAGAACAGACCGATGGTTGTCAGACCAGAGGGAGTCCTGGGGGATGGGTGAAGAAGATGAAGGTGAGTGAGAGGCACAGACTTCCAGTTATAAAATGAGTAAGCCAGGGTGTGTAGTGTACAGCACAGAGCATTCAGTCAGTAATACCTTTTTTAAAAGTTGAAGTTATTGGGGTTATATTATTGATTAATAAAATATATAGGTTTAGCCCTGGCTGGCGTGGCTCAGTGGATTGTGCGAACCAAAGGGTCATTGGTTTGATTCCCAGTCCGGGGACATGCCTGGGTTTCGGGCCAGGTCCCCAGTAGGGGGTGCACAAGAGGCAACCACACACTGATGTTTCTCTTCCGCTTTCTCCCTCCCTTCTCCTCTATCTAAAAATAAATATATGAAATCTTAAAAAATTTATACAGGTTTAAAGTGTACAATTCCCAGTCAATAATATCATAATACCTAAGCACAGTGGCCGTGTTTACCAGACGTACCGTTCTGACCACATCGTAAGGTGTATAAACGTTGAATCACTATGTTGTGATGTACACCTGAAATTAACATACCAATGTAAGTCAACTACACTTGCTATTTAAAAAAAAATATCAACAATGAACTGAGTGTGCAGATTTGAGGTGTATAAATGCCCCGCCCTCCAGAATCCACAGTAAGGACATTTATAGTAATAATAACAGGGCAATTGGAAAAGTGGCAGGATAAAGAGACTGAGAGGTCAGCAAAGTGAACAAAAGTGAGTATATGGTGTTATGTGGATAAAGCAGATAATTCTTTATGAAAAGGTGATATTTGGGTTGGGCTTTTAAAACATAAGGGGATTTGTCAGTTAAAATACAGAGGGAATTCTCGACAATAGAAGTTGCATCAACAAAAGTTTTGTAGGACAAGTAAGTTCCGGAGGCCTCCTGTACAACACGGGCCTGCAGTTAGCAGTACTGCACTGTATACTGGAAACTTTGCGCAGAGGGTAGACCTTAGGGTAAGTGTGTCCAGCACAAAAGAAAAAAATAAAGTAAAGTATTAAAAAAAAAGAGGGCAGGAAAAAACTTTTGGAGGTGATGACCAGGTTTAAGGGTTTGATTGCAGTGGCGGTTTTACCGGTGCGCACTTATCCCCAAACACATCAGGTTGTCGATGTTAAATACGTACCACCTTTTGTATACCAGTCAGAACGCAGTAAAGTGCTTTAAAAATACTTCTGTGAGGCATACCCAGAGATTTGGAATAAGATTAATATCTCTGGGATGAGATGTCAAAAGACCGATCATCCACGACGATGGAATAGATAAATAATTTCAAAAAACCTTATCATATTTAAAGTACAATCCTCCAGTCTTACCAAATAAAAAAGTGAGCGATTCACCACTGCTTCCTACCAGATTTATTTACTTACATTGCTAAATGTTCTGCCGCTGAAATAGCATGTTACAGAAGTGAGGGATGGACTGGAAGAGAGAAAATATTTATTAAGTGTGATTATCTTTAGGATGCTTCTGGACAAGTATAAAAAACCAAACTGAGTATGTCTTAAAAAAATAAAAACCATTTATTATCTCCCATCAAAAGGATCAGAGCAACTGCTTATGAGGATTCTCTGTGCCAGGAAAAAATGCACAGTTGTTGTATTATAAAGATGCAGGAGGAAATGCACTTCATTCTGCTACTTACTTAGTGAATATTGTCCTATTATCAGAGACTTTACAAAAGAAAAAGTGAAGCAAAAAAAAAAAAAAAAACCCCAAACAAAAAAACACCCCTCCTCCCTGCAAGAGATAGGGTGACTCCGGGATTAGAGAGTTCAGCATCTGAGCTCAAAAATATAATCAAGCACACATGGTATTTTGCTCTGTCTTCTTGGGATCTCAGCTTTGTCTACACGTTGGGTTCCTCATGTCTCAAAGCCTTAGCTATTTCAAACATCACATCATAGCAAGTAAACAGAATGATGAATAAGTGTGGGCACCTAGTTGTTATGGCTTTATGACAGTTCAATCAAAAGACGTCTTTGAAGTGGGGCCAGCCCAAGTGGTTTAGACCTGTTGACCTCCCCTCAAACACATGACTATGTAGAAGAAGTTGAATGCCCAAGCACAGCTTCGTACTGGTTAGGTAGGAGAAAGAATGGCTGTTTGATAGGCAACCATTGGGATCTGCTGCTGTTTACTTACATAATGCAAAAAATATTTTAAATGGGAGTGCAAGACAGCTAATTCATTGGTGGGATATGAAAATAACAGATCAGCCCTGGCTGGTGTGGCTCAGTGGATTGAGTGCTGGCCTGTGAACCAGGTGGTTGCTGGTTCGGTTCTCAGTCAGGGTACGTGCCTGGGTTGTACGCTGGGTCCCTGGTTGGGGATATGTGAGAGGCAACCAGTCGATGTATCTCTCGCACATCAATGTTTCTTTCCTTCTCTTTCTCTCTCTGGCCCCATCTCTCTAGAAATAAATAAATAAAATCTTTAAAAATATAACAGATCATTAGTAATGATTTTCTTACATGTCAATAATAATGTGTTTGATATAACGTTAAACTAATTTCTCAGTCACGAAACATGAAAATATAACGAACAGAATTCTTGAGTTGTGTTCAGCTGAAAAGTGACGGAGAACCTAACAGCAGCTAAAATCTTGACATTTGTTATTGTTACAAGGATTCCAAAAATAGATAAAAGGCTTTTCTTTCCTTTTCTCAGCCTACTGATAGAAAAGACCGGGCCTCTATGTAATTTTTGTTTAATATACTTACTGTGTGGGATTGCATTTGTGCCCCATCCACATTCAAGACAGGAAGGGAGGTGAGAGGGTCAGCTGTAGCATTTTATTACGTGAGGATCTTCTTTAGTGTAAGGGAGAGAACACACAATCAAATTGCCCCGATCTAGGTCACATGACTCACCACCCTGCAAGGGAGGCAGAGAGCACTCTGGCAAAGATTAGCTTATCTCCGTCACTGTTCGCTTCGATCAATCAAAATGGGGGTTCTAATAGCTAGTTAAAGGAAGGATATTGAGCAAGCAGTTTGGGTCTATTACGCACAGAATGATTTTAATTTTGGCTGAAATTGTATTTGAGAAATGTAGAAGAAAATAAGGAAATGTAGCTGTATTAATTTTTTCTAAAATGGAATGTCTCAATACTCTAGAAGTCTGTGTTCTTTTGTTAACCAAAGAAGAGGTTCAGGCTGTAAACAGAACAAAAGACACTTATTTGAGCAAAAAAAAGGAGCAAGCTGGGGAACGCAGATTCAGGTAGCAACTACATCGTGACTAGAGAACAAAGAAAGACAGGTTCTGTAAAGGCAAACACCACCGAGCGGAATTCCTCCCTGCAGAGGAGGGATTGCTGGCGAGGTGACACGGGCTTGGTTAGCTTCAACACGTAAATAGGAGGGTGAAAACTACAAGGAGGTGGTTGGGGCCACGTGTGTCTGGGCAGCGGCTGTTGCTCCAGGACGTTCCCGCTCAGCGCTGAGCTGAGGTGAGCAGCAGGTTAGCCACTTAGCGGCAGCTCTGCAAACTGAGGCCGGAGACCCGCAAACAGCTCCGCTCCCCTAATGGCCCCCGGACTCCATCGTAAGTCTCTCTCGTAGCAATGCTGGTAGTGTTTTATGTTTCCACCATCACGTTCCTAAATAATGTTCACTTTAACGCAATTCCAATCATTTTATCAAAGAAATGTATTTTCAAAGTAAACATGTTACGAAGAAACAAAAAAAAATCAAGTTAGGCAAATCAAAGAACTGGATTTCTATACAAGAACAATTCGAAAAGAAAAGCTACAGTTATGGTACGTGTTATTTTAATATTGTTTTTAGAAATAGGCATGAGAAAAGCACCCCCGTTTTCAACTGTAACAACGGCTGCTGGGTGCTGCACGGTCAGAGTCGGGGAGTCCAGACAGAGACCACACGGCCCACAGAGCCAAACATATTTACTCTTTGCCCCTTTACAGAAAAAGTGAGAATGCTGACATGGAGGATTCATAGCCCTGGCACAGCCCCTGAATGACAGCCGACGGGCACTGTTGCACTCGTCCGGCAGCTGCCTCCCTCTTGGCCACGAGGACTCTGAGGACTGTGTTCTTCCTGGCCCACGAGCGACCCCCCGGTCCTTCAAGCTCTGGTTGACCACAGCCGTTCAATGCTCGATGTCCACATTGATTGACATGCTCGTGTGCCTTCCCTTCCCCGTCTTCCCCCCGCCCCACGACTGGTGTGCTGGAAAACTGCCTGCCACAGCAATGATTTGCCCTGGAGACCTCAAGTCTCTGGAAAACTACGACTAACACACCAACCAAATATTGGACTTTTTGAAGTTGAATTATCTCTTACTCGAAGCTGACTGTATTCTGATATAAAACTGTGGTGTTTTAACATGGGTATTTATTAAAGTGAAGTGTCTGATAACCACATCAGAAGAAAACTTGCGTGTGTTGGGAAGAGTGGCCAGCACCGGAAACACTGAGACTTGGCTTCTTTTCAGATAGTGACCAACTCCAGAGTGTCCAGCAAGCCAGTCCGCGCCGTGACAGAAACCGCTGCTTGCTGAACGCTGTGACATTCCCGGCTTTGACGCTTCCTTAGGGAGGACTCTGACTTGCACAGCTGTTGGCTTCTCCGTCGTCACCGCTGGGGTTCCCGGGGTCTTTGCGAAGCACTGAGGCCCGCCCACTGTCAAGGCCAATACACAGACTCTCAGCTAGGTCCTGCTCATCTCCCTGGCTTTGTTTCCTCGGCTCCTTCGTCTTCATCGGCCATCCCAACACAGCCACCTGCATTCTTCCACAGGTGACGTTTGGAGTTGTTTGTACAGTAGCTGTTTCCATGGTCTTCGCCAAAACTGTTACTGTGGTGCTGGCCTTCAAGATCACTGCAGCAGGGACCAGGACAAGGAGGTGGCTGGTGTCAGGGGCATCTGACTCCATCACTCCCATCTGCTCCCTGGTCCGTCCCATCCTCTGTGGAGTCTGGCTGGGAAGCTCCCCTCCCCTCACTGAACAGGTGCACCCTCTGAGCATGGCCTCCTCATCGTGTGCAACAAGGGCTCTGTCACTACCTTCTGCCGTGTCCTGGGAGACTGGGCTCCTTGACCCTAGTGAGCTTCACCTTGGCTTTCCTGGCCTGGAACCTGCCTGCCACCTTCGGGGAAGCCGTGAGGCCCAGGTCCTGGCCGTTCAGCACGTGGTGATCTGTGGTGTGTTTTTCTCCTTCCTCCCCATTACTGCAGTGCCCCAGGCGCGGTCCTGGTGTCTTCCCCATCTGGGCCTCCAGTGCCGGGCGATGAGGCTGCATCTTTGCCCCAAAGGGTTATATTATTTTGTGAAAGCCAGATAGCAACACTCCGCATGGGCGCAGAGATAAAATGCCTTCTGGGAGCAATCACCGTTTTAGGTTTTAACCCCTGTTTCCTAACGCACACAGAAGACAAAGCGACGCTGTTCTTGTACCAGACATTGGACGACAACAGGTGATCGCTCGTCTCGGGTGAATAAGCGACGCTCGTTGTTTCTCATGTAACGTCAGGGGCTCTCCCCTCTCAGTCAGCCCACTTCACGACCTTCACCTGCGCTTGGGTTCCTCCCTTAAATCTGCCAACTGGCCCTGGCGCTCCCGCTCCCGTTGCATTTGTGGTGTCCTCCTGTCTGTCGTCTTCTGTTGTTTTCTGTTATTCTTTTCCTTCTCATTTGCCTGGCAGACACCGTAAAGCTTCCTCTCTATTCATCTGGCCATGTTTACCTAATGACCCAAGCGCATTTATGGAATATTCCTTAATTTTCCAGCAATTGAAAATGTCATCTTTTAAAATACTGAATTCCTACATGTAAATCAGTTTCTAAACCCCTATTTTTCACTTGTTTTTCCCCCTTTAACAAATACTACGCTTTTACAGTGCCTACTCTTCGGTAGCCTGGAGCACATTTCTTTCTTCGTTTTGCCTTTTGCAGTGTTCTCGAGGCTGTTAATGCAGAGTTTCTCTTTCAACGTGTCTGTACAAACAGCTTGTCAAGTGTTAGAACAAATACTTCACATTTGGGCTGGCAACGTATAGCATTTATAGATCAATTTGGGGAGAATCGATAGATTTGTAACAGTGCATGCTTCCATCCACCGTTCTTTAGTAATGTCATCTATACGCACATACATGCGTGAGTACACACATGCATATAAATATACATATAGTTACATACACACACATATACAGATGTACATACAGACTAGTGAATTTTCTTATCATTCTTACCCCTGGGTATTTTATAGAATGTGCTGCTACGATGAAGGTAAATTATTTTTTCTACCACATTTCCAAATGTGGAAAGATTTTACACATTTGAAAAATCTAACGTTTTGGTTTTAGCGGGTAAAACAGTAACTGTCTCAACGCCTCGGCTATGCCGTTTCCTGCTCACCGTTCACTGCTCTTTTGGACTCAGTGACATGGGGGTGGGGCACGCAAGAAGGAAAAGAAAGAGAAACATTAGGTAGTTCTGAGGAAATGTAGCCTACTAATGGGGGGGGGGGTGTAGTGGGCGTTTGGAGAGACACATTTTCGAATCCTGTTTTATCCGAATGTAAACATTGCAGCTTTTCAATCCACTTTGGAAATGGCCAATTCTTTCAGACATTTCTGAGTAGCCGTCTGCCGAGGTCTTTAAGGAGGAAGAGGAGAGGCCAAGGGTGAAAAGACAGGAGGCAGCTGAAAGCCCACAGCACACATTTGATGGGATAACTTGGGGCAAGTTGCTTGTCAGCTCAGAAACAGGCTTTGGCCTCATTAGGGAGGCGGCACTGCTTCAGTGGGGGGCTGAAAAGATTGATGAACTAATGTGAGGCAGATGATGCTACTGGCCTCGAGTGGGGAGGGCAGGGATGCTGCTCCGCATCCTTGATGCCAAAGGTCTCTTAAACTATTCTCATTTTTAAAAATTCTTTTTTCTTTTTTGCTGTTCTGATCGGGTGTTTTTTTCCTACCTTGTCTTCCAAATGGCTGATTTGATCTTCTGCTTCATCTAATCTACTGTTTATTCCTTTCAGTGTATTCTTTATTTTAGATATTGCATTCTTCATTTCTAACTATTCCCTTTTTATGGTTTCTAAGCCCTTTTTCATGCTGTTGGGCATCCTAATAATCAGTATTTTGAACTCGCTATTTGATAAATTGCTTGCCTCCATTTCATTCAGCTCTTCTTTTGGAGAATTCTCTTGTTCTTTCATTTGGGGCCTGTCTGTCTCCCCATTTTTGCTTCCTCTTTGTGTTTGTTTCTGTGTATTAGGCAGATCTGCTATGACTCCCAGTTTTGGTAGAGTGGCCTTATGTAGCAGGTGTCCTGTGGGACCCAGTGGTTGAGTCTCTTTGATCATTGAGCTGGTAACTCTAGGAGTGTCCCTTACGCATGTTGTGTGGGCCCTCCTGTGTAATTGAGTCCTGATTGCTATTGGACCATTCATGCTTGGCATCGACCCCTAGGCTGGATGACTGTGAGGCTCAACCCCCAACACAGCATGCCAGCTGCTGTGCAGGTGCTGATCACATGAAGTAGAATTCTCCTTGGCAGGGTTTGGCGCCTGCAAAAATCTCTTATTGGATCCTGCTCTGTTATTCTGAAGCTGGCCACTGGGTGTGTTCGTTCCGGGCCTCTTCTGAAAGACTCCGGTGCAGACCTCTGACAGACGCTGCCTGTGACTGGCCGTGGGCAACCTGTTTGGGGCTGTCAGCAATCCACTTGTGCCTGCCTCTGCTGGGCTTGGGTGCATGTGGAAAGGAACAAACTGTGCACCAAGGCTGGCTTTTACCAGCACTGGGCCCAGAGGCAGGTCTGCAAAAGTCTCAAAGTACCAGATATCGACCTCTGCCTGGAGGCTGCCTGTTAGGCTTAGTCATTGAAAGAGCCTCCAGCTGTACTCCTAAGCAAGTTTTACTCCGTAGGGTAGGGCAAGAGGGATTCCTGCAGGTGGGGCTATTGCTGCCCCTGAGGCTGATGCTGCGTGGAGGAGATTGCTCTGCCTGAGAAAGATGCTTCTGCAGTACAGGGAAATGACTCAGCTGATCCTTTAGGTCTTTTCCCAGAGCCACCAACCTCAGACTTTCCTCACATGGTTCTAGTCCTCTCTCACCTCCCTTCACTGGAGCCCAGGGTAAGTGACTGCAAACAAAATTTTGTGCATTGGCCCTTTAAGAGGGTGGCTGTGTCTCTAGCTGGCTCTCCCTGGTAGACAGAGACCTCGCTGCTTTTCACAGCCAGATGTTATGTGGGTGCCTTTCTCAGTTCTGGTGCTCTAGGCTCGGGGGCCCGGCTTGGGGTTAAACCTCTCACTCCTCAAGGGGAAACCTCCACAGCTGACACATCCCTCCAGAACTTAAGCTGCCACCTGTGGGAGCCCAACCAGCCCTCTCGTGCCTCCACATTTCCTATCAGTCTCGATGTGGCTTCTTCTGTAAGTCCTTGGTTATAAGGCTTCTCTCCAGCTAGTATTCAGCTGATTATTCAAGATGGTTTTTCTATAAATCAGTTGTAATTCCAGTTTGGTCCTGGGAGGAGGTTAGTGTAGCTTCTACCTAATCTGCCATCCTCTTGGATCTCCCAGAATGAATATTTATTGAGCCTCCACAATGTGCTGAGCCTTTGCTGGGCCTGTGCCACAGAAAAGAGCTCAACACCTGTTGGTCAGCTCTACACAAACATGTTAAGTTATAATCGAACCCATTCTTCCTAGAATATTGATTAACATCTTAGGAACAAAGTGAGGGTAGGTTCCCTAGGTGTTAATGACTATTCTACTAAAATGGGTTCAATTGTCATATGACATTTTGGAAATAAAACAGGACTTTGCCTAGATTTTAATATGCTGGTATGTGTTGGGAATCTCTGAGACCAGTGGTATGCAGTCTTCCCCAAACCTGTTAGACCACATTATCTTTCTTAATGGAGTATTTTGATGAAAACCACATGGAGACATTCTGATGAGGAGGAGAAAACAAATATGGGAATGTCTAAAATCCAATGTGGAAGAAGATAAACATGTTAAAAGAAGTACATGCTGTCACTCCTCACTCCCTCCAGTTACATACAGCCCGTAAGTCACAGAATAACCCAGACAGAAATGCAACCAATGAAATTTGCAGTCTTAGGGGATTTTCATGACCTTGCTATGCCAGCCATTATCATTAAAGGAAGCAATCTGATAGTTTATAGACATTGGCTCTTACAAAGGCATAAACATCCTCCATCACCATAGCAACCTGTTCCCTAATTACCAAAGTGCAGAGCTCTGGCTTAGCAACCTCTGTTTTTGCAAAACTGTTGCCCAAGATCCCAGAGTGAAACCAGCAAGAGCAAAGAGCACCACCTGGTGGCTAATCCTCTCTCCTGCATGCTCCGGCCCGTTTGAGAAGCAATGCCAGGCAATCAGAATGACAAGATCTGCCTTTCGCAAGTACCTCCCCGATTTCCAGGAAGAAATGCGCCTTGATCACACAGGATTTGCATAGTAATAAACTCCCATTCTTATCTCAATGGAAAAAAGTCCCAGACCCTGTGGGACTTAATTACGAATTTTTGCTGAATTCTTAAAACATAATAGAAAGCCAAGACAGAAAAGTAGAAACTCAAATGTGGAAATCAAACCACATTTGGTTTTTAACTGAATTTCTATAAAGTAAGTCTCCCATAGACTCTTTCCTGAAGATCTACCTTAACTGCACTCAATACCATCAATGAGAAATGAGTAAATAAGTAAACGAATGTTCTCTTTACAATGAGTGTGTATCCCAGTGCCATGAACAAGCAAACAAAGACGAACTGTTGAAAGCGACTGTAGGAATGGCTTAGGATAGATGGTTGTTAAACGGCAGTACATACACAAGCCGCCAGCCTAAAGCACGCCGCGCCCTCCCTCCCTTGTGGGCCCATGAATTCCCTTTGATGCTTACATTGGTTTCCGATAAATTTCGGTGATCTGTACCAAAAGAATATAGATTAATACATTGCATGTTCTATTTACTGTTCACTTTAAATTTTTTATTTCTCTTTTTTCCTCTGCATTCGGGGAGAAAATCTCAAGCTTGTATTACACTTGGCTTAAACTATCTATGGTGAGTCGTTCACTTATTTATCTTACCAATTTTAGCACGTGTCCTGATTCTGATATGCGTTTTTATTTTCCTTCAATACTTCCCAGTATCACAGACATCTCCATATTTCTTCCTTTCTCTTCTCAGTCCACTTCATGTTACTCTGTTTTCTTATCATTTCTTAAACCTTTGATTTGGTTCATAACTTCTTGAATTTTATCGAGGGACAAAGCAGATGCTATTTAAAATTTATTTCTTTATTCCATGATAATAAATATTATTATCATGGAATAATAATAATGCGTGGTCAAAACAAAACCACGCATTCTTGTACACATCAATATTTTTGTCCTTTTACTTTAAGTCTTTTTGTGCTTTTATATTTAAAGTGTGTTTCTTGCAGGCAGCACACAGGATGAAGGGAAAAATAACCAAAATTTCCCCAGGAATAACAGCAAACATCAAACTGCAGATTCAAGATCCGAGAACTAAGTAGACAAACAAAAGAAGACCTTGAGGGCAGTCAGAGGAAAACACACACAGTAGCCCTCCCTCATCCACCAACCAGCACGCTTCATTTTAAGGTTCCCAGACGCATTTCCTTGGGAATTGGAAGTGTAACTTAGGAGAGTGATGTTAGCATCACGGCGGAGTGACAAAGTATAACTTAGTTTGCCTCATGAAGGATGCACAACATGCCCAAGTTCTCTCAGCCTATAAAAGGCAGAGCCAGCACTGACTGATGTGGCTCAGTGGGTTGGGCGTTGTCCCACAAAGTGAAAGGTCATGGGTTCAATTCCCATTCAAGGCACACGCCTGGCTTGTGGCCCCCTATTGGGGCACGTGTGGGAGGCAATTGATCAATGTTTCTCTCCCACATCGATGTTTTTCTCTCTCCCTCCTTTCCCCTCTCTCTAAAAATAGCAAGTAAACTCCTCAAGAGAGGCAGAGCCAGAATATTCTGGGTGTTGGGAAAGATTATGAGTTCTGTTGTAGAGCTGTTTGGAATGCACATCTTGGTTCTGCCTCTGTGAGAGACCCTGGGCACTATCCTCAGTCTCTGAGACCCTCAGCGCACCCTGTAAAATTGGTGCGTAACACCTTCCTTACGGGGCCACAGTGATGCGCGAACCAGCTCGGGTAACGTGGGCAAAATGCCAGCCACACAACGGGCACACTGTAGGCACCTCACGTCTGCTCTCTTCTCCTGAAATACAAGGTCAAGGTTATAAAATTTCCCTTGGGTATTTATAAAGAAAAAAAATCTAAAATTAAATAAGTGCCACAGGTAATATTTCTAGAAGGTCAATCATATCAAAACAATATTTAACAAAAAGATATTTAACATCTAGTACCATTCACCTTCAGAGAAGCCACAAAAATAGACCAAGGAAGAAAGTGTGAAGATCTCATTACAAATACACTTAGACACGGTTTTCTCTTTCCTGAAGACAGTAAATGCTCCATGGTCTTAATTAAACTTTTCAAGATTCATTTTGATTCTTCCTTCCAGTCCTTTGAAATCTTTTCTACGAGTCTTCAGGCTCTCTTCTTCCCTCATGTACTGCTGGGGCACCTATTAAACCCACACACATACACATTCTCTCTGTCTGTCTGTCTGTCTGTCTCTGTGTGTGTGTCTCCCTACCTCCCTCCTTTCCTTCCCCCAACTCCCACCCTTTGCCCCAAATTGTCTGAGTCCCTTGGAAAAAAATTGCAATGACATCGTATTTCCGCATGGAGTCCCTTCACAATTTTCTTGGCCACAGAACTACAAGGTTCATTGAGTCCAGAACTGTGGGATCACTGTCTGGCAGGCCACGAACAGGCTTATCTTCGCAGATCACGTGATGGCTCCTAATGACCTGTAGATCAAGTCCAAATTCCTCAGTTTGATCATCAAAGCCCTTGCCAAAGGCCCAATCATTCCAGGCTCCTCTTCTGCCAGTCCCATTGCATACGGCGTTCTGGCCACTCTGGGTAACATACTCTTCCCTAAACACACTAGCCTTCCAGAGACCACTGCCTAGAAGTTATACACACCATCGCCTTCACCACGCTGTATGAGCCTTGGAACGCCCTCTCCCCACACATCCCCCATACCTGGCAATGCCCTCCTTATGCTGGGGCTTCACCTTAAATGTCACTCTCACTCAGCCTGGGCTAATGACCCCCTCTTCCATGTCCCCGGTGAACAACAGCAATGGAACCTATCACCTGTTGTTTTGGTTGGTGAGTTGTGCTGCATCCCCCATAGAACACAAATTTCATGGTCCTTTTATTTATATATAATATTTCAGTGCTTTGGGGGTATTATTATGATCTCAGGATATAGGTAGGGCAAAAATTTTATATAAACTTTACTGCTGAAAACAGAAATTAAATCCAATGTGATTACATCCATTTGTGACTGACAGAAAAACAAGTTCTCAAAAACGGGACTTATTTTCCTTTTACGCATCTGAAGTAGGTTTGGTGCCCGCAGTGTGAAGGCCAGGCTTCTGCCACCCTGCTGTGGCCCCAGCATGCTTCCTATCTTCACTCAGGACCCAGATGGGTTGGTGCAGCTCCATCCATCACGCCCACATGCAATCCAGCCAGAGATAGAAAGGGAAGAAAAAGGGTACACTCCTGCAGTTAAAAACACTTCCTGGAAACCACATGGACTGTTTCCATTTCCTGGCCAGGAGTTAGTGAACTGACAACACCTAGCAGTAGGGGAGACCAGGGAGTGTAGAGTCTTCATCTAAAGTTTCACCATGCAAACGAAACGCATATTCGTGAAGCAGACTCCCTGCGACTGCGTGACTTACGATAATTTGATGTTATGTTGCATGCAAATTAATGTGCAATACGTTTAGCATTCATTACTCTAATTCAAGCATATATTTTCACATGCATTACAGCTAGGACTTAAACGTAACTCGCTCATGGGTTAGTATATTATCGCAGTCACTGCCTCTGAGAGTGCCCTTGTCCACTTTTAGCAGGATTGCTCTGCCCAGCTTGGGTTATTAAAACACAGAGCCCCATGACTCCCTGATGGTGTTAATGAAAAACAGCTCATAAGCAAGTTGTGTAACTTAATTGTAGTCAAGAAGTCAGCTTGGTTACATTATTTAAAGAAATCGTATCTTAAATTGAATGCCCCAGCCCTGGCTGGGGTGGCTCAGTGGATTGAGTGCTGGCCTGTCGACTGAAAGGTCGCCGGTTTGATTCCCAGTCAGGGCACATGCCTGGGTTGCAGGCCAGGTCCCCAGTTGGGGGTGTGCAAGAGGCAACCACACAATGATGTTTCTCTCCCTCTCTTTCTCCCTCCCTTCCCCGTCTTTAAAAATAAATAAATAAAATCTTTAAAAAAGTAATGCCCCAAACTTAATCCTTCCCTATGGAAATTTCCCCTCCTCTCATATTCTCATCTTAATCATAGCACCACTATCTGCCCACTTGTTCAAGCCAGGAACCTGGAAATGTCTCTGTTCAGTTACCGAGTTTTGTTGATTCTCCCTGTTTCAGGTCTTTCCTCTAGCCCCTCACGTCACACGCTTAGTTCCGGCTCTCACCCAGCCTGGCCCCCTCCAATCCATTCCTTCCCCAGCCAACTCCCTGCATCTGGTCACCGCCCCTTCCCCCATGCACCCCTGCGGTCAGAATGACTTTGCTAACCCTATGTTGTTCCCCTGCTTTAAATTGGCCTTAACGCTCACAGGGCCACGCCCACACCCCCCGGCTCCCACCCCTCCCTCAGCCTCGAGAAGCCTCAGGACCCTGCCAATCCTTCTGGCTCCAACTCCTGGCACGTCCTCTCATTACCATAAATCCTTCCTTTAGGGAGCTCCTTGTCACTTCCAGAATGCCATGTGACATCCCTCACTTTGAACATGCTGTTCTCTCCATTCCATTCCCCCAGCCTTTTCTTCCTGTCCTCTGCCTGTCTGACCTCCCAGCTACCCTCCGAAAGTCAGCTCAGACAGCATTCTTCTGTGCACCGGTCTCTGCCGCCGCACCCGCCTCCCACTCCACCGACGGGTGGGGCCTTCCCTCCGCTCCACCCTCACAAAACATACAGCACTTTCATTATAGAAATTGTCACGCCTCCCTGACCGCTGTGGCTCAGTTGGTTCGCGCCTTCCTGCAAAGCAGAAGGTCGCTGGTTCGATTTCAGGTCAGGGCACGTGTCTGGGTTGCGGGTTCAGTCCCCAGTTGGGGTGTGTGCGAGAGGCAACCGATGGATGTTTCTCTCCCTCCTTTGCCCTCTCTCTAAAAAGAAATAAGTAAAATATTTAAAAAATTATCATAATATCAAAACACTATTTCATCTAGATTGCAAGACATTTCAGAATGAGAATTTTAACTGTGTTTATATTTGTATCTTCAAAACTTTGCACAATACCTAATACATAATAAGATCTCAATAGAATGAAAACTAAACATATAAATTAGCATGTTGGTGTATTTATGCCTATATAATACGGTTGTGAATTGCAGAGTTGTCTATAACTTGATATCCTGTTTTTTCCATTTAAAATGATGTAATAATGTTACTTTTATTTCAAATGATCTGCTGAATCAAGCTCCTTATAATGCTAAACCTTTTACAAATCTCCATTGTACGACTGTCCGATACTTTCAAAATTATTTCCCTGTTGCTAGACATTCACAATAGTTACATTTTCTATTACATTTGACACTTTGATGAACATTATTGTCCATAAGTCTTTGTATTTCATAATATTTCTTTGCAATACATTCCTAGAAAGAAAGTAACTCAGTCAATGGTGGGCCTGGACGTGTTAAGGGCTGTGTTACATACTGCCCAGTGGTTTGCTAAAATGGCCAAACTGCCCTGGCCGGGTGGCTCAGTTGTTTGCAGTGTCATCCCACACACCAAAAAAAAAAAGGTTGGGGCTTCGATTCCCTGCCAGGGCACACACCTACATGGTGAGTTCAATCCCTGGTCACAGTGCATACGGGAGGCAACCAATCGAAGCTTCACTCTCACATTGATGTTTCTCTCTCAATGTTTAAAATCAATAAGCATATTAAAAGTAAATAAATAAAATAAAGTGGCCAAACCCATTTGGATTCACAAAAGTAGTACATGAGAGTGAGCATCCCATTTTTAGAGAATGTAGGCCAGAAAAAGCATCTGTAACAGAATGAGATACACTTGAGAATTTGTGAGCGCCCCATGCACGTCATTATTGGAGATACATGGAAGGTTTACCTGACACAGTGCTGGACATGGTATATCTGTCATGAGGAAGATACTGCAAAAATACTATCATGAGGAATTGGAAAAGACGTGGGTGTCTTTACAGAGAACAGTGATAGAATATCACTAGTTACTGTTTACTGCACATTAGCTACATGCCAGGCATTATACGAAGCAGTTTAGCTATACTAGTTATTGAATCTTCATTTTACAGGCAGATGACTAAGACTTCACAAATTTTAGTCGCGTAGCCAGAGTCACAGAGGTAATTAATAGCAGATCTGGTATTCGTAAGTCTAGGTCACACTAGTTCTGAATGGATCGCACGTGTTTTTAACCACCGCCCCAGGGTTTCCGACCTTTTGCACCCAGGTGAGCCTAATGGCAGACCAGAGTGAAAGCCGGTCCTTGTGGTATGTTGGGTATGACAGAGCTAACCCTCTATAAGCTAGCGAATTCCTAGAAGCCAGTGTTTTTCTTTAAAAATCCACACACATTTTTGCAACTACTGTGGAAAACAGTAGGGAAGTTTCTCAAAAAAATTAACCTTTGATTGAGCAATTCCATATCTGGATATTTATGTAAAAGAAGGGAAGGAGAGCTCTTGAAGAGATGTGTGTGCACCTACGTTCATTTCAGCATTATTCACATTAGCCACGAGGCGGAGGCAACCCTAGTGTCCATCGATGGATGAATGGGCAACCAAATGCAATGCGTGCACACAACGGGATGTTATTCAGCTTTAAAAAGGAAGGGAATGACCCTGACAGATGTGGCTCAGCTGGTTGGGCACCGTCCTGCAAAGTGAAAGATTGCGGGTTCGATTCCCAGTCAGGGCACATACCTAGGTTGTGGGTTTGGTCCCCTATTGGGGTACGTGTGAGAGGCACCTGATTGATGTTTCTCTCTCACATCGATGTTCCTCTCTCTCTCCCTCCCTCCCTCCTTTCCCCTCTCTAGACAAACAATCAAATAAACAAAGGAAGGGAACACTGTCACATGTTACAATATGGATGAATCTTGATGACATTATGTAAGTGAAATAAATCAGTCATAAAAAGACAGATACTATATGAGTCCCCCAATATTATTTACTTAGAGTAGTTAAAGCCAGAAACAGAGAGTAGCATGGTGATCACCAGGAGCTGGGGAGAAGGGGAAAGGGGAGTTGTTTAATGGCGTAGAACTTTGGTTTTGCAAGATGAAAGAGTTCTGTAAATCTGTTTCACAACAACGTGAATATAATTAGCACGATGAACTGTATACACTTAAAATGGAAACGATGGTAAATTTTGTTATATCTCTCTACTACAATAAAATAAATCTAGGTACATTTTTGTATTGTATTTAATTTTTATATCATCATAACAATGTTTCCCCCTGACTTGTCAATAAACATGATCCTCTCAGAAGACGTGCAGTTTTTCCTGCTACTTCGCATATCCCTGCGTGTCATGTGCCTCGTCTGCATTACACACCCAAGGAAGCCAAACTCAACATTACCCATGAGGTACTGCAGTTTTTATATCTTCATCCAGAGGAACAATTGACCGTTTTCTTTCTTCCATTTCATCGATTTCTGCTTTAATCTTTATGGTTTCCTTCTGGCTACTTTGGGTTTGTTTTTTCTTTTCTAAATCCTTACACCATTGATCTGACATCTTTCTTTTCTAGCACAGGCATTGAAAGATACACATTTCTCTCTAAATTTTTCTTTGCATCCTATAATTTTTGATAGATTGCAGTTTTGTTTTCATTCAGTTCAAAATATTTGTAATTGCCCTTGTGATTTATGTTTTCCCCCAAATGGTTGGGGATTTTCCAGATATAGTTCTGTTACTAATTTCTAGCTTACTTCCATCATGGTGGGAGAACTTGTTTTGTATGGTTTCCATCCCCTTAAGTTTTTTGACACTTGTTTTATAGCCCAGAATATAGCGCACCTGGATGAATTCCAGGCGCACTTGAAAAAGAACGTCTGTTCTGCTGTTGTTGGATATAATGTTCTAGTTGGTCAAGTTGGTCAACTATTTCTCCTTGCAGTTCTATTCTAAGCTCTGTTATTATGTATTCTAAGCTCTGTTATTAGGTGCACATGTATTTAGAATTTGTGCTTTCTCTTGATAAATTGACTTCTTTGTCATTATATGTTGTCCCCCTTTATGCCTGATTAAAATCCTTGTTCTGAAATCTATTTTGTCTGATATGAATATGACACTCTGGCTTTCTTTTGATTAGTGCTTGCATGAAATATCTCTTTTCATTCTTTTACTTTTAACCCATTGTTGTATTTACATTTAAAGTGGGCAACTTATAACTGGCAAAAAAACTGGGTCTTGCTTTTTTGCTCAATATAACAGTCTATGCCTTTTAATTGGAATGTTTATACCACTTACATTTAATGTAATTACAAATATGGTAAGGAAGTTGTTAAGCAAGTAAATCCTAAAATTCTCATCGTAAGGAAAAAACATTTTTGTATCTCCATGAGATGATGGGTGTTCAGGAAGCTGATTGTGGTGATCATCAGTCAAGTCAGCGTGCTGTACACCTTTTCCAGAGTTGTGTGCCAGTCTTATCTCAATAAGACTGGAAAGAAAATGATCAGTACGGTTAGATGTAACTACACCATTTTGCTATTTGTTTTGCATTTGTCTCATTTGTTCTTTGTTCCTTTTCTCCTGTCTTATTTTGGGTTGGATTTTTAAAAAATATTCCACTTATCTCCAGTCTTGGCTTGTCAACTACACCTGTTTCCCTGTTGTCGTTGCTGTTTTAAGTGTTGCCCTCAGACTCAGAATTACACCCTCAACTTATCTCAGCCTATCTTCAAACAACATCATGCCACTGTAGACCCTTACCACAGTGCACTTCCATTCTGCGTCTCTAGTCTAGTGCCTTGTGATACTACATTTCACTTTTCCGTAGTGTAACCAGGCTGAGCCTGCCCCTTGTGTTAACCAAAATTGCTGCTGTGCGTGTCCACAATGCCTTACAGAGGGCGATATTGCCCCTGTTGAGAGCCACAGGCTTGGGATCCTAGGATTTAGAGCGTGCCTCTTTCACTCTGTCCTTCCTTGGCCCCAGTTCCTCATCTTGCCACATCATCAAGAGGATCCCAGAGCCCTTTTCTTTGTATGCTCTTCCTGGATGATGAATTCATTCACTTCGGTGGCTGCAGCTGCTGCCCAATGCTCTTGGCTCCCAACACATCTCCGGCCCACCCTCCGGCTCCTGTCTCTTCTTCTGTTCGAAGTCGGCTCCTCCTTAAAGGCTCAGATCAAGGGCTGCCCACTCCATGAAGGCTTCTCCAATGACTGCTCTTCCTCTTGTCCCTGGAGGTTCCGCCTGTGGTTTAGTTCTGAATTGTACAGAACTCCTCAAACTGGAGTCAGGTTTGGCCCCTAAAAGCCTGGACAATGGCTTGTTAAAAAGTAGGTTTCAAGCAACATCTCCAAAAAAACAACATCTTAGTAAACCTGGTCAATTATTTTCATTTATAAATACCCAAAGGTAAGGAATGTACATTTTAGAAGCTCTCAGGAGGATTTTGATAGAAATTGAAAATCTAAGAACCAGTGCCTTGGACCTTTCATTTCCTGTGTTTCCAAACTGGTGTGTAAACCCTTTCGATGTAGGACCTACTTTTTAATTTTTGGAAGCTAGCCCCATGCTGAGGACATCATTAGAGTTTTCAGTTTTCAGAGCCAGGCATTGGGGATTAGTGGGACCCGGGGGGGCCCCGGTGGGGGGGTGTTAGTCTCTGGCATAAGCTGGATCAGCCATCTCCATTCTTTGATATGTGTGGTTGATAGTGCTTTCTGGGACTCGGATATAGTGTGTCAGTGAAGAGCTATACAAATGACATTTTAACACCAGTACCCTGGACTTTCCTTCAACCAGATTGCTGTTCCTAATGCCATCCCATACAGAAATTCTGGAGCAGCCACAGCCTGGGACACAAACATGAAGAAAGATGGTTCCTGTTTGTAGGGAACTTCAATAGACGAGAGAGATAGGTAAACAAACAATCACATGGTAATCGCATACATATAAGAGGTACAAAAGGACTTGACCAGTATGGTTCAGTTAGTTGGGCATCATTCTCACAAAGCAAAAGGTCACTGGTTCAACTCCCTGTCAGGTCATGTGCCTGGGTTTCCGGTTCAGTCCCCAGCTGGGGGCGTGTGAGAGACAGCTGATAGATGTTTCTCTCTCTCATTGCTGTTTCTCTCCCTTAAAAAGAAGAGGTACGAAAGTATTGGCTAAGTCAGGGTACTTGGTATCTGAGCAGAGTTTAAAGGAATACATAAGAATGAATTCAACCAGGCATGGAAGAGAAACCCAAGCGAGGAAATTGCATGTGCAAGGGATGGAGGTTTGCATCAGTACAGTTAATCAAAGAATGAATGGTAAGTGCAAGAGTTTGGTGAGAGAGAATGGTGGGAATGGACCTTCCTCCTGGCCTTGGACATTCCACTGGGAGGAGAGAGACCCCGATGGGGTAGACTTGTGGGACTACACCCTTCAGGACATTAACATCTCCTGTTACTCAGGAGCAGATAGTTCTTGAAGGCGCGGCCACAGCTCCTCCCTCTCCCAAACACAGCAGGTTCCCAGAGCCCCTGGAGCTGCAGCTCTGGTCCCACATTCACCGTAGAGCACTGACTTTCAAGGGGTTTGATTGCAGCCCCCAGGAAGAAATACATTTCATGCCGTAACCTAGAACTTACACACACAAATATAAAACTGGAACACAATTTTCATAAAATAATACTTTCATTATTGCCTGTGATCCCTTTGATATTTTGTTTTCTACTCTATTCCATTAAAAAAATTAAAATTGGGTGGCACCCACTGAGTTATTGCACAATGCAATGAGTCACAACTCATGGTTTGAGAAATGCTGTCCTGGGAAACACACCCTAGTCTGGGAGCGTCAGGGCCCGGCGCAGTGTGGTGGCTAAGAACTCACACTCGGGAACACTGCTGGGACTGAAGTCCTCGTTCTCTCACTTGTCGCTGTGTGGCCGTGGGCAAGGTACTGGTCCTTCCTATACCGCGGTTTCCTTGTCTTCAGCATGGGAGAGTGACGGCACCTACCTTGTAGGGTTGTTGTGAAGGTTAAGTCATATATATACATAAAATCACCAGACAATTAAGTCGTGTGTGTGTGTATGTATGTGTATATATATTTCCAGACAATTGCCAGGCATCTATTAAGTGCTTCTTAAGTGTCAGCTGCCATTATTATTATTCATCATTATTTTCATCATCATCTTTGCCCCCCTCCTATTACCCCATCCTAAAATGAAGCTAAGCTGCAGTACCACTGGTGGGGGAAAACAATACCAAACAGTTTATTTATAAAGCTATACAAAACTACAGTGCCTGGGGCAAGGTGGGGAGATGCCCTGGGACGTGGCCCACACAGGCTGCCTCCTGCCACACTGCTTTTTGCAGGGGAGAGGAGGGAACTCCTTTACCAGCCCTGGTGGGCGTTCTGGAGAAGGTGACTGCTGGGTCTTCAATGACCCCCTCTGCCTTCCACTAACAAACATTTTATTTCCTCACTTGCTTTTTGTGGCCACCTACAATCCCATGCCCCCCAAGTGCGGAGAACTTCCTTATTACTATGCATCTGGGGAGTCATATTAGAAAGCCAATCCAGAGAAAGATCGGAGTTCTTTTCCCATCAATTCAGTGTACGGAATCCCATAGGGACAGCCCACAAGAAGGCGGAGGAGGACGAGGAGGGGCTGGGGAGGGCGGAGGGGAAGGGGAAGAGCAGTAACTTCTTGGTTATGCCAAAGGCTGGCACATTTCAACCCGCCTCGCCAGCTCAGACGCTCTGATGGTCAAAGTGAGGACCCACAGGGGCATCTGCCCGCTGGTGGGTGGGAACCACATTCACGGACGTTCTCTCAGCCACCCAGAGGGCCAGTTCGGGAAATGAAGAACCGGAGACTTGGAATGAACGTTTCATTGCTCGCGATGATCAAAAGATGACAGCGCGCACGCGCTCAGACCTCACCCCACCGGCGCAGGGCTGAGCGACACCTCTGGGCCCCCCACCCCTCGCTGGGCTCCCCGGCCACACCCTGCAGCCCCTGCCGCACCCAGGCCTCTGTCCTTCACTCAGGCTTCTGCTCCGTTTTCAGCTTCTCTCAACACGCTCCTGGACGCTCACTGTCAAGAAAAGTCGAGGACCTGACATGAGTCTGCGGTGGGCAGGGCTGCAATGTCCGTGAGTCCTTCTTTCTTCATCTCCCTTTCCCCGCTTCTCTCCTCGCCCCTCCCACCCCGTCACTCCTCCCCAGAAACAAATAGGATGGCTTCACTGGTCAATTCTTTACATGTACAAACACCAAAAGCAGAGGAAACACCCCTGGCCACCCCCCTCCCCCCAAACCCCGGTGCTGCGAGAGCAGCCAGCGGTGGGTGAGGCTGCCTCAGGAACTGCGGAGCTGCTGCAGCTGTCCGGCTGTTCTGGAAACTTCTTTGGCCTCTGGGCTTTACCTAGAGGCCTCTTCCTTCAGCTCCTTGTTTTTCCGCACCTCTTCCGCGTGCTTGTCCTGGGAAGGAAGGGAGGGAAAAGGGCAGGTCACACTTGGGGGACAAAGGGAGGGACGAGAGAACCCAAAGAACGGCCATCACCGGAAGTGAAGAGCAGGGTCTCAAGGAGTCCTGAGAAGGGACAGAAGGTGGCAGGTGAGACTGGCAGAAGGCAGGTGAGTGTCTGCTGGTGTGGCCCCAGGGGGCTCCCTGACTGGGGCCAACCTCCCAGGGGACCCACCTCATAGTGACCCCAGTCCCTCACCTGTCCATCCTGGGGTTTGCAATGAATGTGCTGCTTGGCTTACATAAGGAGCCATTCAGCGTAGCTGCCAGAGGAGCAGGCAGGCCGCACTACAGGGGTGCCCCCAACACACATGCAGCCTGACTGCCACTTCAATCTCTTGCCTGTTTCCTTATGAGAGTCGTCCAGCCCCCCTGGTAAGAGATGAGGGCTCTTGAAGTCCAAATGGACTGAAGAATTTTTGGAAAGGTTGTCCAGCCCCCAAAAGGTGAGCTTTCTTACAAGTGTATTAAGAGAACTCTCTTTTGCTTCACAGCATCATCAAGCCAACTGATGGGATTTGACTTCAAAGGCCCATGAGCTCTGTGACCTTGACCAACTCCCTTCACTGATCAGGCCTCAGTTCTCTGGTCTTTAAAGAGCGGGGCATGCATGGGAAGCCCGTGTACTTCTAGAGTTCTGCAGTTCTAGTGTCCGCCTCTCACACTTATCATTACAGCTTGTTCAGGTCCTCCATTGGGTAGCTTCCCCGTGGGCAGCAAGCGTGCCTTGTTCTTTTTGTAACTCCCAGCTCCTCCTAAGGCAGCTTGCCCGTGCTAGGTGCTCGATAAACATTGTGGCTGCCGGACCCTGGCATCCACCCAGATACCATCACATCCAGATACCAAGAATCAGCCCTGAACAGGCACACAGAGGCAGTCTAGGTTCCCAGGATATACCACCTTAAACTATACATCTGTCCCTGCAGAGGTCCTAGAATGTTGCATGGTCCTGGGGAAAGTATGGGGAGTGGTGCATCTAAGGCAGCAGTTCTCAGCCTTGCTACGTGTATCACCATGACCTAGGCAGCTTGTGAAACTGCAGATGCTCAGGCCCCATCCCTGGACAGCCAGCATGAGTGAGTAGGTCTAGGACAGGATCCACGTGTCTGTAGTGTGAACTTGATACCACATGACTCTGGTGCAGGTGGTCAGTGATCCACACAGGTACTGACACAGGCCTTGTTGAAGGTGTCCCTGGCCTGAGCCAGGGCAGAAACCGCATACCCATCTCCTGCTTCACTGGTGCGCAAGGGTGAAGAGAGGCCAAGATCCCAGAGGAGAGAGGCCTGCTCGAATGTCCGCTCCAACAGCTTGCCTCTTTGAGTTACACCTGACCTCCAAAGCTGTTAGCCCAGAGCCTGGGCCTTCCCAATCTCTTGGAATCTACCTTCATGCCCAGCTGAGCTCACTGGGCAGAGCCCTAGGTTTCTGGACTCCCTTTCCTTGGCCCCCAATGTTCTCCTCTCTAACAAAAAGCCAGCGGGCCAACCGGAGCCTGGCTTCCCTGAAACAAGCTGTTGAAAGAGCCTCCTGGACATGTAATCAAAGAACTGGGTTCTAGTCCCAGCTCTACTGCTTAGTGGCTGTGTGACCCTGGGCAGGTCATCTGACCTTCTCTGACATGGTTTCCTCATTGGTGCAACAAGGGTGACACCTGCCCTTCTTACCGCATGGACTGGTTGGGCGGACAGGGGTGCGAAGAAACACAAGTGTTGGGCCCTCTTCCAAATACTGTATCGTGCTCTAGACTCAATGACTTCCTCTGGGTTTGGTCTGGGAGCCCATGCCCCATCCTAGCCCAATCCCATATTTTTTCCTTCAAGAGTTTGCTCCTAGCTATCCCTCAGTAACTGGGGAGGCCTGGCATTGGGCAACATCACTTCCCTCCTATCTGGTACTTGGTGGAGGCCTAGCTGCCCCCAGAAGGATGGAGTAAAAGAGTGGAGGGGCTGTACATGCTGGCCAGCTGCAGGGACTATGTGACATTCAGATCCCCTATCTTTCTAGTAGCTCTTGTGAAGGGCCTGTGACTCTAGGCCGATGGGCAGGAAGGAGCGGGGACCACGCTGCTCACCATGGGACGAGGCCACCGATCGGGTCCAGGGAGTCACCGCGCAGCAGGCGGCTCCTGGAAATAAAACACAGAGCTAGAGCTCTCCCAGGAGCTGCAGGAGAAACTGGGGCAGCCTCGAGACTCAGGAAACGAGGCCAGCATGTCCTCAGCAGAATGCACTGTTATTCTGCTCACATGTGGGACCAACCCCAGCCTCTCACGCTTCTCATATTTAGGTGACACCATTTGGTTTATTGATGAAAGGCAGCATATTGGAAAGACCCGTGACTGCCTCGGCCCATATCAAGAGAGTTGGAAAGAATCACGTTTCCTGCTTAATGGGCAGCTCCGGTCACCACGCCCTTGGCTCAGAGCCAAGAGCTCAAGTCAGCATCTTTCATTGAGTCAAATTGGTCCATGCAAGGATGAAGCCAGGAGTGCACAGCTGCTTGGTTATCCCTCCTCCTTTGTACTAGGTGGGCGTCCTCTAGATGGCAAGAGGTCTAATCTCCCTGAGACAGTGAGAAATTTTGACTATGTAGCTGTGCAGCGCTCCCCCAAGGAATTCAAAGCTCAGTGTGTGTTTCTTGCCTATGACTTCCCAAATCATCCCTTGGAGCTCATTAAGGACCCAGACTAACAGAAACATCGCCATTCCTGCCTGAGGCTGCTTGCTCCCCGAAACGATATATAGGTCCATCATACTTGCCATGGGAGGGAAGAGAGCGTCCCAGGAGTCTCCTTTCCGATCCCAGACCACTTACCTTCTCTTGCAGCCGTTCCAACATAGCGGCAAGGTGGGCCTCTCGGTTCTCCTTATTGGATTCCATCTTCTGGGCCAGTTTTTCTTTAGCCATCTTGATGAAGTTGTTGTTTTCCTCAATGGCTTTTTGGATCACTTCCCGCTCATGTTCCCGTTTCTCCGCCAGGTGCTTTAGGAGCTCAGCTTCCTGATACTAGGGATGCACAAAGGGAGAAAGACACCCTTGAAGGCCAGGGATATTTTTGTCATCGTAACTTAAAAGCTCCACACCAGGTCTCCCTGAGCCTTGTCCTGGCCCATGGCAGGAAGCAGGACGTTTCCTGGATGCTCCCACTGTACCCTCAGTTCTCTTTTCCTCGTGCCCATCGTTCATTCATTCATTTATTCACTCACTCACTCAGAAACACTACATGACCATATACTATGTGCCAGGCACTACTCTAGAAACTCGGGAAAGAAAAAAGGCTATTAGAAGTCAGCCATACGTAAACAACTCGAACCCAGCCTAGCATGTGACATTTGCCTTCAGACGTAGAGAGGAAGTGCTTTAGGAACTCAAGGGAGGAAGAGGTTATTTTCTACTTGAAAGATGAAGAAAAACTTACACAAAAATGACATCAGAATTGGGCCACAGGAATCAATAGGAAACACAGCAGGCACCCTGGGGGGTGCAGTTAACCACATCATGACCTTCCTCCCCCTCCCAAATTAAGAAGCTCCCCCACTGTTTTTTAATTGTCTAGTTTTCCCCTAAATCCTTAGTGTCTGTCAATGCCTTATTCTTGTCGCTGTGAATACAAGGCTACCTCTTGGGTGTCTAACGCAGTGCCTTGTCCCCTTAACCAAACTGTAAGCTGCTGCAGACCAGGGACTTGTCCTTTGCTCCTCTCAGCCATGCCTCCTTCTCTGCCCTGAATATTTTTAGGTTGGTGGTGATTTGACCCTGGCTCAGAGCCACCACCTGTCTCCTCGGGCTCCTTCCCCTTCTGCTAAGGTGGAGGGGAGAAAGGACAGCACTCACCTTCCTTCGCTCTTCTGCTGCTTCTAGTTTCTTCTGTATCTCTTCCAGCGACGGGTCTCTCCGCCTGGGTAAGGAGGCATTGAACTCGGGCACCCCGTCAAAGGAGGGCGGCTTCAGGATGACTTCAAAGGATTGGCCCGAGGTGCATTTGTTCAGTTCGATAACTTCCATGTCAGAAATGACACACCAATTCAGGTCCACCGTGTCTGCTGTAGACAGAAGACAAGGGGCTGCTCACCCCCTGAAGGTTGCATGGGCCCCCACAAAGCATACACACATGCACACAAACGCGGGGGGCCTGGGTGCCCAAGGCAAACCAGTGACTGGAGTTCCGGGCCTGTCTCCAGCATGGCACCTAAGTTCAATGGGCGCCGATGGGGCCCGAGGAGTTGGTAGCCACAGTGAGGTCTCAGGCTCCAAACGGAAGGTCCCAGGTCGTGTGATTTCTAACAAGGGCTGTAGGAACTGCTTTTGCTTCTGCCACAGGGCTCCTCCCATGGCTGAGCTCTTGCTCAGACTGTCATCTCTGGTGGCCACTGTGGTGCTTCCCCGCCGCCCACCACCCGTCCACTCCTCCACTCCTCGTCCCACTACCCATCTGATGGCTCGGCCTGTGGACGCCTCTCCCCCTCTCCCTCCTACCCTGCTCTCTTCTTTCTCTCCAGTCAGCACTGTCTCTCCGCTGGCTTTCATCTTTTCTCCTACACTGTCTCCCACACCAGCCTAAACAACAGAAAAAAACAATCTCAGGTAACCCAAACACCCCCATCTCTCATTTCCAGACCAAACCCATCCCTTCCTTTTAACCCCCAGGAAATTAAGAGGGGACCTGTGCCTTGACCACCCCCAGTCAGGGTGTGGCCGTCCGGTGCTCCAGGCCAGCATCCTGGGACGTGGTGTCCTGGGAGCTGTCAGCACCGCTATCCTGGAGCCTCCCTGAGAGGCTGCAGGTGAAAGTCCTCTCCCCAGCTCTGCACTCTCTCAGAGCATTTTCCACCCTCCCCGGAGGAGTCTTGGTGACCATGGACCCTCTGATTTATACCCGTCTTGCCTGCTCTCTGGTCTAGGTGTCCCTGAGGGCATAGTCTCTGCGTGTCCTCTGCATCCTCCCCAGCATCATTTGTTAAGTGAATGAATGAAAGCTAAGACCTAGAGCTCTCTGCCCAGGGTCTGCGGCAGACCTTCAGCTGCTGTCTGCCCCCCCAGGCCCAGCCCCACGCCTGCCTTCACATGGCGCCCAGACCCTCGGAGTCAGCTGTGGTGACATTACAGGCTCTGGGAAAGGACAGGTGATGTGGGGAGGAGAGGTTCAGGAAACCAGAGTGGGGCGCTGTACTCGTGGGTACAAGCCGCAGAAACCCTCAATCCGTTCCCTTCCCAATTGCGGCCCTCTCTTACCTTCATATTTATAGGATGACTTATTGAGGGGATCGGCCAGGAAACAGGAGCAGAACAATGACACCAGTGGGAGCTCCTTCATCTTCTCTTTGTAGGCTGTGGAAACACGCAGTGGGTGAAGATGGTCACCCTCTCCTAGACTCAGAGCCAGCATCCATGTGAGTCTGGATGCCCCAGCAGCCGGGGGTCCCCGGGCTCTGCAGAGGCACCCAGACCCACCCCTTGGCTGGGGATCCAAGCCCCTGTGCCCCAGACGGCCCTGTTTAGGATTCCTGTGTGTGGTTCAGACTCCATTCTGTCCACCGACTAGACCTGGAGCCTCCCAGAGCTCTCAGATGACCCCAGCTGCTCCCTGCTACATGGTCTCTCTTCCTCAAGCCGCATGCAAAATGCTCTCAGGTGAAGACCGTGAGCACCAATGTCTATGCCCAATCCAGCTGCGCACCCTGGCCCAAGCTCTCTGTCTCCCCACACTTGTCCAGGATCCTCTTTTTTTTTTTTTTTTTTTTTTTTGGCTCCAGGCAGTGTTTTCCTGGAAACCCTGGAGGTAAAGAAGTAGATAAAGCAGCTCACCCCCATCCCTCTGCTCTTGGCCCTCAGTGGGTGGCCAGGTCAGGCTGTGAGCCTTCCCTGCCTTCCCAGCCCAGGGGTCACGGCCAGAGGGGCTGCATCCATGACTGCTAGAGTGGTACCCCCACCCCTGTGTAGTCTCTCTGTGTCTGGGGAGGGTTTGAAAGCCAGAAGGTCACGAATCAGAGCCCGGGCTCCTGGCCTGGCACGTGCTCTGGGCAGCCCCCCTCCCCCGTCCCACCTTGGGACTGATGGGCCTTGTTCTAAGCTCAGGCACACTCAGGCTGTCTCAGCTAATGTCCAGTGCGATGCCTGGACACTCTCTTTCTCTTTTCCTTTTACAAATTGAAAACGTAGTTGACTGCAAAGATAATACATGTGCATTGTAGACACTTTTTAAAGCGCACACACAGAAGAGCCACAGGAAGCGGAGCTTGGCTGTGATTCCTCCCACCGCCTGGAGGTAACCTCTTTCAACCCTGGGCGCAATTCTTTCATCTTTTTCTGTGCACAAGGGAGCACATATGTGCGTATACAGAAACGAGCTGTGCCACGGGGCCCCCTTCACATAAATAGTTTTGCACCTACCAGCGAGAGTCATATTTTCTGGAATGTGAGAGCTGAATCTGACCGCAAGTCACAGAGTAGGTCTGTCACCAGCTCAGGACGCTGTTACAAATTGAGAAAAAGAGAGTGTGTTACCACTGACAGGATATTTGGCCGAGGAAGGTCTTCATTAAAGCAGGGAGGGACCCCAGGAGGTGCCCCCTCCTCCAGGCCCTCTGCACACGGGCTTTCCCTCTCACAGATCCGACCACCTTGTCCACATCACCCTGGTCAGGTTCAGTTTCCAGACACTCGTGATGGCTTTGGAATTGGTTTCCAAGCCCCCTGAGTATGCAGAAATGGGTTTCCCTAAACCGTAGGGATCAAGGGGTGTTTATCTGTCTCCCTGAGCCACTTGCTGGCCTGGCCCAGAGCAAAGATTAGGGTGAGAGACAAATCCTGAATCAAAATTGCCCGGGACACAGTCACAAAACAACTGTTGTGAATTTCTTCTTAAACCCGCCCAGTGCTTTCCAGGGCCCCATTCTGATATGGGTGAGAGAGAACTGACCAGAAGATGCCAAAATGCCTCCCCAGGTGCCCTCTCACTCCCTTCCCCCAGGAAGCACCCTGCTCAGCCCTCCTTGACCTCCCTTAAGACAACCCCAGGCTACAGAAGAACACACCTTATTGAGAAATGATGTCATCAAACTGTAGTTAGTGCAGAGATGGTAAGCGGCACGCAGGCTTACTGTGGGAGTGGACAGAACTCTGCCCTGCATGTGGCCTGGGGAGCCAGGCAGGGCCCTTGGGTGTTAGCAGCACACAATGGAGCCTTAACTGGTAGGTCAGAATCGGTCAGGAGGTGGCAGGGAGAGTGTTCTACCCAGGAACAGCACACACAAAGGGTGGGGCTGAGGAAGCTTGGTCTCAAGAAATCTCAAGATGGTTGATGATGGACCGGAAAGTGGGAAGGAGGAGGGCGTGGTGAAACAGGAGAGGCAGGGAGGGAGTGGACAAGGGAGTATCTGGGACAGCAGGTGACAGAGCTCCACTGAAGGCGACTATTGGATGGAGTGGGAAATAACCGACAGCGGGTGGCTGTCATGGGGACCACTTGTCCCTTGGCCACTGTGATGGTTAACTTCTGGTCAACCAGACTGGGCTAAGGGACGCTCACAATGCTGGTAAACATGGTTTCTGGGGTATGTCTGTGAGGGTGTCTGAAAGAAATGAGCATTTGAACTGAGAGATGGAGTAAAGATGGCCCTCGTCAATGAAGGCAAGCCTCATCCAACCCATTGAGGGCCTGCATAGAACAAAGAGGTGGAGAAGGGATGAATTTGCTCCCTCTGCTGGTGTTGGGACACCCGTATCCTCCTGCCCCAGACATGGGAGCTCCTGGCTCTCAGCCCTTCTGGCTGGATTGGATTACACCGCCAGCTTTCCTGATGGCGGGCTGATCGTGGGCCTTGTCAGTCTCCTTAACTGCACGAGCTGACCCCTCATAGTCACTGTCTTCTTGTGCATCCATGTCCATCCCGTTGGTGCTGTTTCTCTGAAGAGCCCTGACTAATACAGCCTCACTCAGTGGTCACTGTGCCCGCGGAGGGTGGCATGGGCCAATAGCTTCCCCACCAGCACCCTCGCCAGACAAAGGACCCTGAGACCGACTTAGAACCCTGTCTTCTCTGAATGAGGTGTTTTGTTTCTGGGGACCAGGGTCTGCACTGGCTGGGGACAGGCAGGGAGCTGATGGGTGCAGTGGGCTCAGCTCCAGCTTCAGGGCTCGACCATTGAGGAGTCAAACACAGACTTCACCTCCTCGCTAGCTGTCACTAGTCACTCCACACGTCCAACCTTGCTTTCCCCGTCTTAATTTTGCACGAAATTGTACAGATTAGAGGAGAAAAGCATAGGTACAGCATCTAGCAAAAACGAGGTGCGCAGTAAACGTCAGTTTCCCTTCCTCGGCCTTTCCCAGCAGGGTGGTCACCTGGTTCTGCGCACCTGCTGCAAAGTCATTTCCTCTGGTTCTCACCAGCCCTGCCAGGACTGTCACCCCCATTTTCAGATGAGGAAATGGAGGCGCAGTGGGCTTATGTGGCTGGGAAGTAAAAGAATGGAGATTTGAAGCCAGGTCAGCAGGCTGTAAAGCGCTCTCTTCCTGCTGCATCTCCGTGTACCCGCCTGTCCCAGCGCAGCACAATGGGTCTCTCTGCTCCAAGTCAAGCTGCTCCCGACAGTGCCAGTGGGTCCCTGCACAGGGAGGCAGGCCAGAGTGCCTGGACGTGACACCCTGGCCATGGGTCTCCTCGCTACACGGTCTCTGCTCATGACCCACCGACTGTGAAGGCAACTGGTGGAGTGAGGAGCCCTTGCCAGGAGAGGGAGCGGCCTCAGACTTGACCGTGGGTGATGGATCAGAAGTGGGGGCCCAAAGAGATGAAGCGGGGACAGAGAAAGACACCCTGAGAAAGAAGGGGGACCGAGCTGGGCTTTTTGTAAAGGGGCAGGTACCTGGAGTCAGGGAGCTTGCCCCCGGGCATGAGCTGAGAATGGGCATTAAGACCCCACGCTTGTGAAGACATGGCAGGTCACAGGTTCTGTCACCTGCACTATCCCAGGTGACCTAGGCTTGAGGCTGGGCCAGGCTGACAAGGCAGGCATCATCAGCTGCACTTTCAGATGGAGAACCTGGGGCTCAGAGAAGGCACAGCTTAGGCTAGGGTTGCACAGCCAGTTGGAGGTAGAGCTGGTTCTAAGATCCAGTCTTCTGATTTGTTAACTCCTCCTCGTGGGCCGTGGAGGGGCCAGGTGCTAACTGCTCGGCCTTCCACGGTGCTGGGGCTCAGGAAAAGCCAGTCTGGCCTAAGGGCATGATTTAGTTATATATTATATTTAATCATGTGTATATTATATATGGTATAATATATGTACACTACATATATGGTATATATACATTATACCATACGTATAATGCATCTGTATATATTATAATAAGTGCTTTCTACACTTCTATGATGCTACTGTTCTCAGAGTTTGAGGAGCAGGTGGAACCAAGTAGAGGACTCAGGGCAGAGAGGCAGAGGAGGAGACCAGGGCAGGGGACAGGAGCTCCCTGGAGATGGACGGAGGTGTGCGTGGCCCAGGGGTTTGTAGCCCAGAGCACTCACTTTCACAGGGTTGGAATCTGCATAATTAAAAACGTGTGTTTATAAAGCATCTACTGTGTGACAGATGCATTCACTTTAATTTTCATAATAACCTGGTGACAGAGGAATTGCTGTCCCTGTCTCACAGATGTGGGAGTGGAGGCCCAAGGAGGCTGTGACATTTCTAAGATCGTCCATGTGGTGGGTTGAGGTGTCCTCCAGTCACGTATAGCCAAGTCCTAACTCTGGCAACTTGTAAATGTAACTTTATTTGGAAAGAGTCTTTGCAGATTTCATTAAGTTAACGATCTCAAGATGAGCTCATTCTCTATTATCTGGGTGGCACCTAAATCTAGTGACAAGTGTCCTTGTAAGAGACATACAAAGGAGAGACACACAGGGAGAAGAGCATGTAAAGATGGAGGCAGAGATGGGAAGGATGCTGCCATAAGCCAAGGAATGCCTGAGGTCACCAGAGACCACCAGAGTCTCTGGAGGGAGAATGACCTTGATGTTGGACTTCGGGACACCAGAACTGCAAGAGAATCAATGTCTGTTGTTTGAAGCCACTAAGTTTGTGGCAATTTGTTCCAGCAGCCCTAGGAAACTAACACACTCGGTAAGTGACGGAGCCAGAGTTCACACCCATGATTCTTTGGCCTTATCTCATCTACCAGTGTTTTTACACAGTCTGCTATTTTCCTCTGTGTGCACGTACCTACAGGTCCCTTACAGATCTTTGTGCCAATAGTCACCTCATTTCTATTGCACGCAACACCCAGAAGATGTCTCTGCCTGTGGAACATTCTGGGAGAGGATATAAGGGGGCCGTGAGGCAGGCATGGCTCTTTTGAAGGGCCCAGCAAAACAAAGGGGCCCTAAGCCGTTGGCTGGTGGCAGCCACAGCAGGGAGCCCGACTTTACCCCTAGTTCACCTGTGGCACCAGCGTTGGGTAGGGCTGGTCACAGCGCCTCCCCAGCACTCGGCCTGGCTGTGAGAATTCCAGGTTGCCATATGGGTCAGACCTGGTTTGAAGGTACACCACCTGGGAGATCCAGCGATGTTAACCTCAGGCCTGGATGGCCTTCAGAACAGCTCTTAGGCCTCTGTTCTCCCGTCTTAGACACCAACCACCCAGGCCTTTCTCCTGGGCACGTCCAATCAACCCTAGGGCCCACCAACCAGCCATAGTCCTAGAGGCCAGGGCCCTACAAGCTTCTCACAGAGCTATGGGATCTGTAAAATGGCTTGGAGGTTTGGGTCTTACTGTCATGCCTGCAACACCTGCAATGGAGTGGGGCCACCAGGTCTGTCCTGGGGGCAGTCGGGAGCTGTTGCCCAAGGGCAGACAGAACCGAATGCCGGGAATTCCAGCAGGCAGGACAGAGATAAGAGATAATGGAGGCTAGAGCAGGCATGAGGCATCAGCCCCGTCAGTGGGACATTCTAGGAAGGGCATCAGACATCAGGGCACCATAAGGCAAAACCCCATGCCGAGGCAACTCCCTGGCCCTCCCAGAGGCTCCTTGCTGTGTTTTCTGTTAAGGCAGAGGCCGATCCTAGGCCTTGCGTCGCCCCTAACAAGGCCGCGAACTGACTGCAGGCGTTCAACGGTAGCAAGGATCAAAGGGCCCCCCACCTGAAGGTTGGTGTGTCACAACGACTCAGGTGGTAACTACAGAACCAGAGCTCGAGCTCAGGAGGGCGGCCTCCTGACTCCCGCCCAGTGCTTGATCCCAAGCACTTCTGATGGACACAGACAAGAGGCAGGGCCACCCTGGGCTGCCAGTTATGATCCAGCATAGCAGCTGGTGAGAGTGACTCAGGCTTTGGATGCGAAAGGTGGGAGTGTGATGGGGTTATTATGCAATTTAGTTTCTGCAATGCTTCTAATCTTGCAACGGCTTTGGAACTTGACCGTGTGATGGCCGTGTGACTGAGTTTCATGTGGGTGAGGGGGGCCCGTTGGGCAGCCTGGCGGGTGCACTGGGGCTGATTGCTGGAATAGGAAGGGGAAGATCACAGACCTCCAGACCAGGGAAAGAGTTTGTGCTTTATCTCCTTCTCAGTGGGAAGCCACTGATATCTTTTGAAGAAGGGAGAGGAAATGGTGATGCTGACAGCAGCAGTGACAATGGCTACCGTTTCTTGAGCACCTGATTCGTACCAGGAAACCACAGATGTTATCACAGCTTATTCTCTGAGGTTCTGAACCTCTAATAAGGAGATGGGCGCTCAGCAGGGCCAAGCCAATTGCACCACATCCTACGGGGAGCAAGGGGCAGAGCTGGGATTTTCATTCTGAAGCCTGGCTCTATCTTTAGGTTATACTACTGATGCAAGAAGATTCATCTGGCAGCATGACTTTGCGGGGAAGATGAGGAGGGGAAGGCTAGAAGCGGAGACTGGGTGGGAAGCATCGAGGACCTGCCTAGAACAAGTCAAACCCTGGACTGATGGCAACCTGCCCAGCACTGCTTTCCTGTCTGCAAACTGATCCCTACATTACCCCCAGCTCCAGCACCTAAGAAAGAGTCCATATGGAAAGGCAAGTCATCACATATTTTCCCCCCTGATGGACTGAACCATTAGCATACTTGGTAAAATAATTAGTGAGAGCCCCACCAGGCCAGCAGAGATCCGGGGCCATCAGGAGGTAAGACGCAGAATGAGTAAGTTTTGATCTGGGGTGAGGGTGGCTGATAGCGAAGGTCTAGAATCAGGCTTTGGACTGGAGAGGGATCTCCCGGATCCCCCAGCATCCCCTAGCACACTGGAATGTCTCAGGTGGAGGGACATGGCCATCACCAGCCAGCGGTTCTCAACTGGGGGCAGCCTCACTCCCAGGAAGTCCGTGGGACTTTTTGATGGTCACTAGACTGGGGGTGGAACTTGGAGGCACTCAGTGGGCAAGGGCCAGGTAGGTTAAGTATCCTTCACTGCATGCAACAATCCCACACAACCTGCAACTGTCCCTTCTGAGAGGCCAGTGCCCTTCTGCTGGGGACCAAAGATCCTGAGGTCACGCTGAGTTGGTGGCAGAGGTACGATCGGAGTCCAAGCCTCTGGATCACAGTGCCAGGACCCTCCCCTTTGTACTGACCCCTTCTCTCTGCCCCAGACCAGGAAGCGAGTGAACAGCCCACACAGGGCCAGCAGAGCCTCAATACAAAGATGGGGATGCTTAGGGGACACCATAGCTGATAGACTCATTTACATGACCAGAATGGTGACCCACCCTCCCAGGCTCTTTGTAATGCGGTCAATGACCAGCAGCTGACAGAGAAGAGCAACCAGTTCTCAGAGGCCAAATGGCCATTGATTGGGTGCACGCCTGTCATCCTGAGGTGCCTCCGATGGCCCTCTCGGCCAGAGTGAGCAAGCATTTTATTTGTCACTGCAAGGAATGCCTGGGGAATGCCATCAGGATGTGTCAACTCCCATGTGGACTGTTTTTGAGAGATAAGAAGCTAATGCAAATCTAAGTGGTTCGAAGAGAGCGGTTTCTGGCAAGGGTGTTAAGAGACTGTAAGGCACTCAGCACAGAACCAGGGCATGGCAGCCGTGAGTTCTGACCTGGGCCAGGACCACAAGCAGTACGGGGACGCGGCTCTTCAGGTCCTTGCCAACCTGCTGAAGTTACGTATCTCCCTGCAATAAGCGCACAAGCTACCCAACTGTCTTGGAATCATATCATTTCCGCACAGAAACCCTGGTTATTTCATGCTGATCAGAGGCCCTGATTGGCAGCCTTATTTTATTTCGGTTAAAACAAAAACGAAGATAAATTATTTTTTTTCATGAATGTGGTTTTCATTCTTTCCACAATTATTATTGAATATTTAATTCTGTGCCAAGCCCTGGGCTAGGTCCTAAAATATAACAACAGGGGTTTTTGATCATGAATCGTGATGCAGGCCCCCTGCGTGGGAATCTGGAGCCTCTGGAAGTTTCCCGGATGCCCCATGGGCTTCGGGCAGTTCTCTGGCTGCCACGTGGGACATGTTACAACAGGAAAGGAGCGGGTATTAGAGAGCACAGGCTAAGACACATGGAGGGAGACCTGTCAAAGTGGAATAGCGTGCGATTCACCGGTTTTGGGGACTGGTGTTTGTGTGACCGCCCCCCTCACGCTGGTGGTCACCTAACGAGATGAAGAGACACCAGCCAGTACCCAACAGGCTTAGCAACGCCGCTTCAGTTGTGCTTCTAGGAAATAAGGCGGTGCCACTTGTTGGCAAACACAGAGCTCTGGGGTTTGTGTTTCTTTTGGGAGGCAAGCCAGAGAAGGAACATTAAGCCTGGGTGACCGACAGTCCCAAATAATCCACACAGTGATGGCACCTTCCTGGCTATTTTTTTTTTTTGAGTCGATATACACAGAAGAAGCAGCATGTTAAAAGTTAAGTTCAGGGGCACAGATTCCATTCAGTGCTGCTGGATGGGGGGCAGGGCTCTGTGACCCGGGAGGCGCGTGTGGGGCCCCGGGCGGAGCATGGGAGGGACCAGCATGTGGAACGGGCCTGTGTGTTCTTGCTCTAGTCACAGTCACGACGTTGGGGTATTTTGCAGTATTTTCCAGTTGACCAGGCACTTCCACATGCATAAGGGTGCATATGTGCATTCATATGCAGTGCTCTAATTACAGACATATTAGCGTCATATTCCAGACCATCCGTGTGACGGAGAAGAGAAAAATTGCTGGCACCTGGCTACTTTTTGCTATTGGCATTTCCTTGTAGGTTTTTTCCTTGGGTCTGTTTTCTGTAATCTGGGTTTTAATTTAAATATGTTATCATTTCTTTCTCTCTAAATCCTATGAAATAGATACTTTTATATCCATTCTACAGATAGTCAGTTCAGATAAGTGACTTGATTTGCCCAGAAGTCGTACAAGTAAAAAATAATGAAGATGAGATTTGAACCTAAGTCTTCTATTAAAGGCCAAGCTGTTTCTAGTAAACTCCCCTGGTGCTTCCTCAAATCCAAGGCCAAGCATAAATGGAAGCCAGAGACAAGATTGCCTAGAGCCTGAGGCTGAAGGGTGTACAGAGGCTCGTTTGCCCCAAATCTGCCTCTCGCCCGTGGGTGGCCTACGTGCTTCACATTCTCACCGCTCAGCTCCCCCCGAGTCAGGCATTGCCTCGGAGAGCCCCCGGTAAAATGCGCACACACGGCCTCCCAAGTGTAGTAGAGTAAATCATCTTCCTATCAGCACAGCACAGGCGATAGAACTTGGAGACATTTTCAGAAGTCAAGCTCTCTGCCCACAGATGGGAGGGGCCGTGGAGGTTTCTAGCATTTTCATTCCCACCCTTTTTCAGATGAGGAGACAGAGGGCCCAGGAGACCCAGTGCCTTACCCAAGATTAAGTAGGAGTGGCAGCCAGCTCTCGGGCCTGCACGCAGATGCGCCAAAGGGAGACCACCTTTGCGACAACACCCTTGTTTTCTTTGTTCTCTCACTCTCCAGTGCTTTGTAAGTTTTACCTCTTGTTCTATCTTTAAGTTAGTGTCACTTGCACCTATGTTTCACTACACTGAGAATGAAACGGTATCTAGTGGTTTTCTTCGTGTGACATGGCTTTGTCGGAATAATCCGGGTTTTCAGTTATGAATTACTGTTACTGATTTATTTATGGAGAACCTACTATAAGCACTGTGTGAGGTACTAGGAAGGAATACAATGGTGAATTTAACAGACATATTTCCCAGCCTCAAGATATTTGGCAGTGGCATGCTGCTTTATAAATGCGTTCATTATAATTAGGCCAGGATTCTAACTTCTAGTGTTTTCTTCCTTTATGACCGTGATCAACATCCTTTTCGTACCAGAGTTCTCTAATTGGATAAAAAATTGTGGATTAAAAAAAAAGGCTAACTACTTCCGGAGTAATTTGTTTCTAGGAAGCACTCATGAAATGCTTGTTGAGTCCTCATGTGTCTTGCTGGGTGGCAGGTGCAGAAGACAGACCTGTCCCAGCATCAATACTCAAGGTGTGTTTGCCTGTCCGCAGACAGAGCCTCTCCACCTGTTCCCACATACACTGGCCCGTCTCCAGCTGTGGGGCAAGCTCTGGGACCTGAGTCAGTGCCTGAAACTGCGGCTAGCACTGCACTATACACACTAAGTTTTCCCCTGCACATTCATACCTTTTCACTTAAAGGAAGCACTTGACCGTTTCTTTGACACGCCTGCGCTGCCAGCAGCACTAACCTCGCCCTTTGGGGCCATCACTAAATAAAATGAGGGTGACATGGGCACAAGCACCGTGGTGTCATGGGGGCCGGTCTGATGACCGAGATGGTCCTGGGTGGCTAAGGGGTGGAGAGTGAGTGCAGCACAGAGACTCTGGACCCCCCCGGGGGGGACAGAGCAGGACAGAGTGAGACTGCATCATGCTACTCAGAACGGCATGCCAATTAAAGTTTATGAATTGCTCATTTCTGGAATTTTCCATTCAATATTTTCAGACTACTGCTGACCGTGGTAACTGAAACTGTGGAAAGCAAAACCGCGGATAAGGGGGTGGGCGGCTCTACTCAGTTTGAGCCTTGCTCCCTACCTAGTCTGGGTTGCTGGGTACTGACACGCATTCTCTCACCCCCTTCCCCACCGGGTCTTCCTCCCTAGAGTCTGAGCTCAGGTCCTTTTTCTGGCTCACATTCCCTGATTTGTTCTCTGAACTCCCAGGCTGCCTGTGCCCTGTCATAAATGAGGCCAAGCATCCCACACTCCTGCCCCTTCTGACCTGCTCTGTGCTCCTCTTCCCACTGCCCACCTCTGACGGCCAGACCCTACGCAGGAGGGCACATAGCTGTCAGTTTTGAATGATGGAAAAGGCCAGTGAGCTTTGGTGGGAAAGATGGGGAGGGGATACGGAGGTGGGGGTTAATGGACCTACAGCTGTCTGTCTTTCTAGTGGGACTAAACGTGCAAAAAAAAAAAAACAACCCAAAATGCTTTTTACAGCGGCAGGAGAGATTTTTTTGGTCTTTACTCCTCCCCAAAGAAAAACTGAAAAAGTAACCTTTTCCAGACTATCACATCTCTAAATATAGCCAATTCTAACTTTATAGGCACACTAAATTGTATAAGCTGTGAGAGGGAGAGAAAAGGAGAGAATTTGGTTCTTACAAAAATTATAAAAGTTACATTAAAAAAATTATAAGACATTATAAAAATTACATTTTGCATATTTTATAATTCCCCTCTAATTTATACCCCTCTGCAATAAAGTCTCATTTCCAACTACCCATGACTTCAAAATTGCTGGGAATTCAATGCCTCCAAATGGGAATCTCCAGGTAAGTAGGAAATAATATAAAAATATCAAGGAGGCCCAGAGAGAAGATCTTAGAGGTTCAGGAAAAATTCAGCCTTTCTTTAGTTACGATCCTTCCTGTGTGGTTGGGTTAATGAAGACACTATCTCCTCTCTCCCCTCCCCGCTCCTTCTTTGCCTCGTGTCCCTCGTTTCTCCCTGGATCCTGCTTCATCGACCTTCGCTGTTTTGTTTTAAACCTTCTCAGTCGTCCCACTTCTGTCCCAGAGGCGAATGCGGTTCAAACGGCCTGGTTGCCTGGTCAGCTGAGAGAAGGCAGCCAACCTCACTTGGCTCTTAGATTTCTTTTTTCAAGATTTTATTTATTTTAGTCTGGGAGGAAAGGAGGGAGAGGGAGAGAAACAGGGATGCGTGGTTGGTACATCAATAGATTGGTTGCCTCCCAAATGCCCCCACTGGGGACCCGGCTCACAATCCAGGCATGTGCCCTGACTGGGAATCGAACCGGTGACCTTTGGATTTGCAGGCCGGCACTCAATCCACTGTGCTATGCCAGCCAGGGAGGCTCTTGGATTTCTTTTATGGAGCCAAATGAAATCTAGACATTAAGCAAAAATGCAAGACACTCCCACTAACCCACCACCAATAGTGTGTCTGCTCAGCTGTCTGGCAGCTCAGGACACAGGACTTCTCTACCTTTCATGGAGGCTTAGAACAAAGTATCTCCCTAAAGAGATGTAACTCTTTCCCCTCAGTTTTGCCTCTGGGCACTTATTTTGTCCTGGTCATAGGGACACATATGAACAAGTCAGTTCTCCTTCAAGGAGTTAATCCTACAGCATGGGTGGGCCTGGAGGACATTATGCCAAGTGAGATGAATAACGCAGTCACAAAAGACAACTACCGCGTGACTCCCCTTACATGACAGCATATGGAGTGAGGGTGGCCATGGACGGGGCGGGCGGTGACCCGGCATTGTTTAGGGGGACAGAGTCTCCGTTTGAAAGATGAAAGCATTGTGAAGACGGCGGTGCTGGCGGCCCACAGCATCGGGAGTGTGTGCGACGCCCTGAACCGCACGCTTAAAGGCGACTAAAATGGGATGTGTAACATTGTGTGTGTTTCACAACCAGTAAAAATAAAAAAATTTAAAAAGAAGTTTATAGTCTAGTAGGAGTTATCCACAGGCTGACAGTCTTATAGTTAGAAAAAGGAATTACAGGCTTCTCAGCTCAGTGTTTCTCAAACCTTTTCCTTACCGGGATCCATAGTAAAGTTCAACATTATATAGCGTGGCCCAGTATGTACATGTCATGTTGCTGATATGTGTGTGTGTATGCGTGTATATATATGTATACACACATATAGTCATCGACATACACATATATGTAAAGACAGACAGACAGACATGTGAATGTTTATATAACTGAAATATAAGCATAAATATATCAATATCTATATATTTATACATATATACATAACTGAAATATATAACAAAAATGGTACAGGAAACATTATTTACTCTACTATATGGGATGTATTCTGACTTTTTTTTTACACTCTTTTATCTCATTTTATTAAAAGAAATACCAGTTACAATCCGCAAATGATTTTACAATCCACTAGTAGGTCTCGATCTACAGTTTGAAAAACATTAATTTAGACCAGCCTCCAACACAATGCAGAAATCTCCTCTATAGGCACCCTGCTGGTGGTAATCCCCCATCTGCTTGAATGCCTTTTGTGATGGGGAACTCACTCCTTACAAAGCTCTGGGGTGGATCCATGTAGCAACTAAAGATTTCACTCATTCCAAATCTGTCCCAGAAAGGCTCGGACCTGCTGACAGGTGCTCAGGTGCTGGTGAGGGCAAGTGAGCTTCCAGGAGGGGTGAAGGCACAGTTCCAGAGAGCAAGGTGGGGGTTGGGGCGAGTGGAGGAGAGGGGGTTGGCTGGCCCCAGAGGACAGGGCAGGGTGTCTGAGAGACTCGAGCTCTGCTGATTAGACCTTTCGCCTCTGCCTCCTTCCTGCTTGCTCCAGCACTGTGATTATTTCCTCACCTGACAGATGATCTCATTCCCCCAGCACCCTGACTCCCTGCCTGTGGGAGGAGTTTTCTCCCCCTACAGGGGGCCTCGGCCTCTGTAGAGACAGATTCCCCCACCTTCCATCTCAAGCTCCCGCCCTCCCTGCAGGACTCCAGCGGGCCACCCCTGTGGATCCCTCCTGCTATTCTCTTGGTCTTGAAACACGGGGTATCCATGCCCTGGTGTTCAGACATGGGCTGCCTGCATATTTCTGAGCCCCTTGACGGGATCTGGAGACCTGTCCTTTTTCAGGACAATGGGACTCCTCCACACCTGACTGTATTTTACTGGGAGGAATCAAACAAAGACAGCACCGCCACGTGGGGGTAGCTGGCCACCGGGCATCAATCCCTGGGTCCTGCATGAGAAGAGGGCAGTGCCTAAACTCCAGGTGAGGGTGGTGGGCTGAGTGAGCACGGCCCGGCCGAGCTTGGCCACAAGCAGGGACCAGGGCGTGGCAGTGTGCAGCTCTACAGCCAGCCACCCTGCCCAGGTAGGATCCGGGTGACCTCAGGGTGGGGCGGGGCAAGGAGGAGCTGGTGATCTCATTGCCTCCTTAGGACCAAGAGAAAAAAGTAACTCAGTGCAGATAGAGGAGAAAGAAATGGATGATACAAAGGGGAAGGGAGAGGAGAAAAGCTGGGGCTGAGAAAGGAAATGTAAAACACAGGGCAGCTTCTAGCTTGAAAGAGGTCTGGGGGTCAGAGCCAGCTCCAGGGAAGCTGGACTCTGAGCAAAACCATTCTCCCCAGCAACAAACATTTTTATGCAGGAAAAAACTCACCGTGGGCAACTGACCCAGGCAATTCCCGCCCATCTGCTCTCTCCTGAGTTCTGGAATGGAAGGAATGCCTGCAGCCCACCCTCACCCCTCTGCCAAGGCCATTCTTTTCTCCTCACCCAGTTTCCCCCAGGATTTGACAAAGTTTAATTGATTGAGCTAAACCAAAAGGCAATACAATGGGTGCCAGGCCCCTAGCTGCTTCTCCTCTTTGCGGCTGCTGGTTTACTTTTTCTTTTATCTGAAAAGCCTCAAATAATTTGCATTTTATTTCACCTTACCTGCAGTCCAGTTAGAAGCGAGCTGCTCCCTTCCTCACTCCCTCAATTAGTGGTACCCAGGGCTTCTCTCCACATCAGCACCACTGCTCTGCTCTCACCATGACATCACCTTTGAGCTCTGTGATTGGCCAACAGTGGGTTGCTTGGCAATTGGACGGTCTCCTCTGGTGGAGCAGGGATTGCCTGAGTGAGTAACTCTTAGCAGGCCAGGGAGTGGAAGATGATGTCAGACAAATAGCCTGCTTTCCATGCTGCCTGTGGAGCCGGAGGACCAGAGGGTGAGGGTAGGGATGAAGAAAGAAAGAGGGAGTGGTAGGGGAAGGTGGGGGTGAAGGCACAGCTTGCAAGCAGTGAGTGACAGAACCTGGAGAGGGGGATTGGTGAATGATCTCCAGAATTGTTAGCTCTTTCAGATCTGGGTGTGGGAGAATATGGAATCTAGAGGAGAAATCAGAAATCACAGATGAATCCTAAAAATAGCTTCCCAGAGGGCTTGGTGCCTGTTTCCTGCTCCGTCAGCCGGGATGGTGGGTTTGAACAGTGACTCAGAAGGCAAGGAGGGACTGCAGGTATCCCAGACCCTGGGGGAGGGGAAGGCGCAGCACAGGGGTCCCAGGAGAGCGGGGCTTCCCTCTTGCCACCTCACTGTGGTGTTGGCCACCCCTGTGCTGGGGCTACGTGACAGGCGCTGGTGGGTCCTGACTGCCTAGCCAGCCCACGTGGGCCTTCTGTGCCTGGTCTTCCTGATCAGGACTGAAGCTGGGGGTCATTACTAGCCTGGGGGTTTCTAAATGAGGAGGAACCCCTTGGGGAGGCAGTGGGCCATCCCAGGGGCACCTTCAGTCCCCTCGGGGAATGGGGGCAGGGAGTCTCTGATGTAACCTTCTCAAACTGCTCACCCGAGACAGGCAGCTGGATGTGGCAGGGTGAGGCAGTTGAGGGGAGACAGTCTGTGGAGACAGCCCCCCCTGCCCCCCCACCCCCCCTCCCGCCATCGGAGCCTCCCTGGGTCTGTCCTCTTTCACGGGCTCCCAGGGCAGGAACGTCAGCCTGCCACCCAGCCTGGCCTCGCCCCTTTTTTGGGGGCGGGGAGGGGATACATTTTTTTACTATAGTAAAATATACATAACATAAAAAGTATTATTGTAACCATTTCCACGTGCACAGTTCCGGGGCATTAAGTACATTTACACTGCTGTGCTTCCATCACCACCCCACACCCCCAGAGCTTCTTTATCTTCCCAGACGAGTTCTGCAGCCGTTCAGCCCTCACTCCCCATTCGTCCTCCCCATGTGCGCCCCCTCCCAGCTGACCTCTCATCTACTTTTTGTCTCAATGAATTTGCCTATTCTAGCACACTTGTTAGCCCTCATACTACCTCGGTAAGCGGAATCCTACGGTCTTCGTCCTTTTGTCTGGCTTATCTCACAGAGTATCATGTCCTCAAGGCTCCCCCACGTTGTAGTGAGTGCCAGACTGTTGGGACTTCGCCCTTTTCAAGGAGGGCTCATTCGAGTACAAACAATTTCATGGACCCTCACCCTCTGCCACCACCCCCTGACTGAGCGACCGTGTCAGGACAACAGGTCACCTTGAATTCAGCCCAGGCTTTTCATTTACGTGTTTAAACTGCAGGAGCACAAATGAGTGTTTGCACACTGCAGTCCATGTGGGAACCCGTGTCGTGGGGTCACTGCGGGCGGCTGGGGAAGAGGTAGGCTCTCAGGCCCTGGCACCGACCCTGGCCTGCACCCCACAGCCGGGACCCACTGGTTGAGGTCTCACCGTCCAGTGTCCTGTGTGGTTCTCCAGGGGGTGGCCCATGTGGATGTGTATCTCCTAACCCCCCACTTTATGTCAGGCAGAGAGAGCGCCTGTTAGGCTGCCCCCTCTGACTGACCACACCCAGGGGTGGCCAGAATAATGAATGACCCTGACAGCTTTTGGGGGCCTTGGTGTCATCCCCCAGCGGGGCCACCAGGGGAGCTGCAGGAGGCCAGGCTTCTGTCGAACAACATGCTCATTGTGCCTGCCACATGCCACTAACCCCGCCCCTGGGGCCCTGAGCTGGCCCATTTCCCAGGGCATCGGTGTGCCTAAGGATGTCGGGATGGCTTCTCCACATGGGGAGACAACAGAGGCTGCACGGTGCACCAGGCTGGAATGGGAACCAGGCCAACCTGAACCCGGGAGCCTCTCTCCCCTCCGCCTGCTCTCCTTCCTCTTCCTGCCCAACCCTGAGGAGTCTGGAACTCCACAAATCTGTGGCTGGCCCCGGAGGAAATTGAGGGGATGGGGGAAGGAGACAGTGAGTTGCCATGGTGATGGCAGCCAATGAGATATCCTATGCTACTAAGGGAGGGGAGCACTCTGTCTGCGTCCCCCTGACTGATAGGAGGGTGGAGCTGGGACAGAGTGGGGAACAGAAGGGACAGTGACCTGAGAGCAGAGCCCAGGATAGGGGGCAAAGGGCCATCGGGAGGGCTGCCCTGCTTCTGAAACTAGCTAGCTACCATCTGGGTACTAAGCTATTATGGGAGAGAGATGGATTTATATTTCCCCCACAGTGTTGGGCTACCGTCATCACCACCCAGAACTTTTCGTCCTCCCAGACTAAAAACTATGCGCCACGAAACAACAAACCTCCGTTCCCTCCTCCTGGTAACATTTAACCAGCAAATCTCCCAACAGCCTCGTGAGAACGGGCCGCCCAGAGACAGAGAGAGGAAAGGTGAATTGCAAACAGCCTGGCTGTTGAGTAGTGAGGCTGGAGTTGAACTTCTGTTGGGGAGGGGAAACAGTATTGGCAAGAAGGGGAGGAGGCAGAGCCACAGCCCCTGGGGCCTCCCTGGATGGGAGTGTTCCGGGCCTTCCTTGAGGTAACATAAAGCAGTATGGTGATATGGAACAAAGAAAGAAACACGATTTGGGTAGGGAAATGTGCCAAGCATCAAGTCCAAAGGATAAAGGGGGAGAAAAGACCAAAACCAGGAGAGAAATCAGCAAGGTCAAAGCTGGGGGGGTTCAGAGGGGTGGGACTGAAATCAGGAAACAGGCGGGGGAAAGGCAGACAGGTGTGTGCTCCTCACACCTCAATGTCCAAAGCTGGTGTGAGGCTGGCTGAGGAAGGTGGGTGAGCGTAGGCTGTCCCTTGACCTGCTGGGTCCGCTGGGTCTCCTCTCTGTGATCACTCCATCCACATGCAGTGGCTAGACATCGGTCAAGGGGATGTGGGGGCCACGATGCACAGACCTGTGACTTTGCTCTGCTGTCATCACCTTTCACAGCGCAGGTGCACTGTGGCAATGACGTGGGGTGGGGGCAGGCGTGGCCACTCCCTGAATGCCCATGAGCTGCCTGGCTGCACCGTGGGGCTGCCATCATCCACCTCTTCCAAGGGTGGAAACATGACTGTGTAATGCGTGGGAATGGGGACTCCTGTCAATTCCCAAGTGTGGAAAGAGGCAGCAGCAAGCACGATCGATAGAGGACTGATTATCCAGAAGCCAGGCATTGACTCAACTCGACTCACAATAACTTACACGTTTGGCCCCTGGGCCACAGGGGACAGTGCCCAGACCCCAAAGGGGCCCTGCCCGTCACAGAGGTAGTTCTGCTGTAGGGCCAACTGCACAGTCTCATTGGGGACCCTCCACAAACCCCTGCTCTCTTTCCAAACCTCAGGGCATACAGTCCTAGCCTCACACAGCAACTCAGAATATCTGAACACTGCATGTATATTTGCTTCTTTCACACTGATGTAGTTTTATAAATTATATAATGTAGCCCTGGCCAGTGGCTAAGTTGGTCGGAACGTCGTCCTGCACACCGAAAGACTGCGGTGTGACTCCCGGTCAGGGCACACACACCTAGGTTGTGGGTTCAATCCCTGGTGGGGGCGCCTACCGGAGGCAACCTATCAATGTTTCTCTCTCACATCAATGTTTCTCTATCTCCCTTCCTCTCACTCTAAAAATCAATAAATATATCCTCTGGTGAGGATTTAAAAAATCATAAAATGTAAATGGGCGTTTATGTTCTGCCTTTATTTTAGGAGACTACAGCTTGAGGGATTTTTTCTGTAGAATGTGTTGAACTGAGCATTGCCAGGTATTCCCTGAAAATAAATAAAAACGTGTGTGCTATGCAATGTTTTTTGACTGTGAATGCGGTTATTTCATGTGATGAGCAACTGCCCTGACTTGCGCACTCTTGTGACATCAGCGGCTTAGCTACTATTCTTCAGCCGACAGAAACACGAACTCAGCCAGCTCCAATTAGGCAGTGCTGGCCGCCTGGGGCCATTTGTTTATGCTAAGTATGGATAAGCTGAATTGTAATGGCAGTTAGTGACTAGAACCCTGAGATACGATGTTTACAAAAACAGCATACCAAAAGTGAGCTAAATCCTATAAGTCACTGATGTGCCCGACACAAAGTGTGTGCTCAGTACATGTCAGCTATTATTGATTGTCACTGAAGACAAAAATAGAATGCCCATGAGTCTGCAAGTAACAGAAGCCCATTTCAAACTTGTTAACAAAACAAGATAATTTGTATCAAAACTTGACAGTAAACACACACACACACCAGTGAGAAAACGGGCCACGATATGAAGGAATATTTCATCAATGAGGATACACAGACGACAAGCATACATGTGAAAAGAAAAGTTCAACATTACCAGCAATACAGAAAATGAGGTTGAAGCTGACAATGAGATATCACTGTATCGGAACAGGTGGAATAAAAAATGGCAATACCAGATGCTGGCGAGGGAGCAGAGGCGCTTGAACCCAGCCACAGATGGCATGAATGTAGAATGGTTCAGCCACTCCTGAAAAGAGTCTGCCAGCTTCAAACGTATACTTACCATCTATGCAGCAATTGCACTCCTGGGCATTATTCCCAGAGAAATGAAAACATGTTTACAAAAAAACCCATAGACAAATGCTCATAGCAGCTTCGTGTGCAATAGCCCCAGACTGGAAACAGTCCAAGTGCTCCCCTACGTGCTCCAGCCTCTTTGCAAGGCTGCTTCCTTCCTCTCTTTGTAGACAGCCGTCCCTGCTGCGGACCTCTGTCCCTGCTGCGGACCTCTGTCCCTGGTGTAGGCCTCTGTCCCTGCTGTGGACCTCTGTCCCTGGTGTAGATCACTCTCCCTGCTGCGGACCTCTGTCCCTGGTGTAGACCTCTGTCCCTGCTGTGGACCTCTGTCCCTGGTGTGGACCTCTGTCCCTGCTGTGGACCTCTGTCCCTGGTGTGGACCTCTGTCCCTGCTGTGGACCTCTGTCCCTGGTGTAGACCTCTGTCCCTGGTGTGGATCACTCTCCCTGCTGTGGACCACTGTCCCTGGTGTAGATCACTCTGCCTGCTGTGGACCTCTGTCCCTGCTGTGGACCACTGTCCCTGCTGTGGACCTCTGTCCCTGGTGTAGATCACTCTCCCTGCTGTGGACCTCTGTCCCTGGTGTAGACCTCTGTCCCTGCTGTGGACCTCTGTCCCTGGTGTAGACCTCTGTCCCTGCTGTAGACCGCCATCTCTGCCGCTCCTTGCACAGGGCTGCCTCACAGCAGTGAAGAACCCCGTTGCCACCTGGCAGTGCTGGAATCCTATGCAGTTGAGCTGCACAGAGAAATCCATTGGTTCTCTCTTTGATTCAATTCAAAATTCCCAGGAAAACAAAATCACCCTATGCAGGCCAGGATCCTATGCCTTGTCCCACGACAGTGGGTCACCCGCACAGCACAGATGTGTCTGCCAACCCAAACACCTTCGCCACGCCTCATTGAGGCTGTAACACAGGAGCCCCAAACCTGGGAGTTGCTCAAGTGTAGGTGATGTTCCGAAAAGAGCACCAGGAGGACCAGCGGACATGGACACGGCGTTTCTTACTCGCATTACAGGGGAGCGCACCAACAGCGGTGGGTGGGTGCGAGAGAGACCACAGCTCCTCCAGTCTAGGCTCGTTATAAGGGGTCCCACACGAAGGCAGCACGGTCCACGTTACACAAACCTAGGAGTGGCCCGGAACTACATTACATTGGTGTGCACAGTGTAGAAGGAAAGGTCAAAAAGCAGTCACAGGACAAGACACCCCGCCCAAAAGGAGATAAGGAGGGAGTTACAATCCATTCCCCAAACAATACACGTTCCTTCTGGCCAGGGGCCCCCTGGCCAGCCCCTGTCTTAGATGGTGGGATCGCTGTGTATTTACCCCACAGAAGCCCTGATCCCAGGTCATGTCCATTTTTCATCCAAGTCAGTCTCTAGCTGGTGCAGTTAGTGGAGGGATAATAAAATCTGCCGTCTGTATCCCACCTGATAGAGAAAATGGTCACCAGGTATCTGACAAAGCCTGCGGCCTTTGTGTGGTGACTCCTGCAGGCACCTGGGAGAGGTCCTTCGTTAGCCACTATCTGTTCTCTGGGACATGGCCCTTGTTTGCAGTCCTCCTGGGCCACCCCTGGGAGACTCGAGAGGAACTGGCTTTGGGTGTGTGACACCTTCTGAATGGAGGTAGCAGCTTGCTGGATGCCCCACTCTCGGGTAGTCTGCACCCTCTCCCTTGGGGGGCTGCTTTGCTCCTGAGGTTTACCAGGGGGCCAACCCCTGGGGGGTCCACACCCCCTCCACACAAGCAGAGCAGCGCACCACCCTGGAGAGAGGCGAGCATCCACAACAGCCTCAGCTTGTTCCCGGTGGGGGCGGCCCCACAAGATGCAGAGAAGCCACACTTGAGCATAGAACCAAAACTCAGGGGGTGGTTAACCAGGGCTCTAGCTCGTCAGTCAGAATCATCTCACCCCTTCCTTCCCCTTTTGATTGTCCGAACCGGGAAAGAACATCTATAGTAAATAAAACTGTTTCCTTTTGCTATTCATTTTGGCCTGGGATCCAGGCAGAAAACTACACCAGAATCCTTTATGACATAAAGGGTTACGTCATATATTCTGAATTTGAGTCCTTTGTCGGATTACAGGTATCACAAACATCTCCTCTCCCTCTGTGGCTTGTACCATTAGTTTCTTAATGATGTCTTTCGATGAACAGAAGTTCTCAATCTGCATGGAGTCAAGTTCATCAATCTCCTCACTACAGTCAGGTTTTTGTGTGTGCTTTATTTTGCTAACCGAGGTCATGAAAATATTTACATATTTAATCTTCAGAAGCATTATTTGCCTTTCACATTTGGATCTGCAATGTACCCGGTATTATTTTTGTAAACCATGTGGAACTTTGGCTGGAATTGTGTTGCATCTGTAGATCAATTAGAAAAGAGCTGACACTTTAGCAATATTGATTATTATAATCTATGAAATGGTATATCTCTCACTTAGGCCTTCTTTAATTTTTTCAAAAATGTTTGATAATTTCCTGTGTAGAGTCCTGTAAGTATTGTTATACTTATCCTAAATATTTAATTTTTCAATATTATTGAAAAATATTTTATTGAAAATATCTTTTGAGTTTTATATTGTAGTTTCTTGCTAGACTCATTTATTAGTAACAATTTATATGTAGATTGTTTTATTTATACAAATAATTGTATGATCTGCAAGTAATGATGCTTTTAGTTTTTCCTTTTCAATCCTTATACTTTTTATTTCTTTATTTTGCCTTAAGTTATTGGTTAGGGACTCCAAAAAGATGGTGAATAAAAGCAGCGATTGTGGACATCCGGTCTTGGGACCGATTTCAAGAGAAAAGCTTTCCACATCTCATCATTATTAAATATGTTTTCTCTAATTTTTTGTACATCCCCATTCTCAGAAATGGGTATGTACGAAATGGGTATTCTCAAATTCAGAATATATGTCATAAAGGATTCTGGTATAGTTTTCTGCCTAGATCCCCGGCCACAATGAAGAGCAAAAAGAAACATTTTTATTTACTACAGATGTTCTTTCCCAGTTCAGAGAATCCAAAGCGGTGATATGATCCTGAGGGAGGCGCTAGAGCCCTGGTTACCACCCCTGAGTCGGAAAGTTTTCTTCTATTCCTAGCTTCCAAAGAATTTTTTCCTGCTGTTGAATTTGATCAATTATTCTGCATCTACTGAGATGATCATATACTTTCTTCTTTTTTAATGTGATGAAATAATTGATTGATTTTGAACTTTAAGAACAAAGACGAGGGGGCCGGCCGAGCGGGTCAGCTGCGGAGGGCGTGGGAGCGTTCCCCAACTGGAGCTCCCTGGCTCTGGCGCCCAGGCAAGCCGGCCTTTGGCTGAGGAGTCTTTGCTGGTGAATATCCCTTCAGCCTTCCTGGCGTGGCTGTGAGTCTGGTTGCTCTGCTGGGCCCCAACACCTCCTAAAGCTGCATCCTGACTTGTTTCCACACCTGCACACTGAAGGAGCAACGTCTTGCTGAGCTTAAGGATTGTCACAAACATCACAGCATTCTGAAATGTTTTGGTCATTGCAATGACCTTGATTGGGAGATGAGAAAATGCTTGGAGAAGGAGTACAGGGAAGAGAGGACCAAGAGCAGGGAGTGTGGCAACTCAATGTGAAAGGACTTTTTACTTCCCCAGATGCATCTGAAACATAAATTATATTTTCACTGGAAGCCTTGGCTGAGAGAAGACCTAAAGACTTTTGACTGAGAACTGAAAGAATCCTATTTCTTTTGGGCTCCAGAACCTTTTCAATAGCAAGTGACCTTTACCAACACACCAACTTTTAATGTTTCTTTCCTTTGCCTACAACCAGTTAACATTTCAGTAACTTCTATTTCCCTAATAAAATAATGGACTTAAAAAAAAGCTTATAACAAATTCTTGAAATAAACTTAACCTATTTATATACTGTTTTAAAATACTTTAAGATTTGCTTCCCTATTTGTTTAGCGCTTTTTTTTTTTTTTGGTAAGGATCTTTGGTTTTGAAAAAAATTGCTCTATAATTATCATTCTTACGTTTCTCTCGGGTTTTGATTTATAATGCTAATTTCATAAACCAGGGAGTCTTAGTTATGTTATCTCATAGAACTAAGATAATAACTATTGAAACTACAGATAGTGTAAGTACTTACCAAATTTTTAAAGGAAAATAATGCAAAGAAAATACACTTTACAGAGCAAAGTATGTGTGTGGGGGGGGATGAATCAAGCAGAATGACTGTAAAAGTACGTTTTAGATTTTTCTATGAGACATCCCATCTCACGGTCCCACTACAGGCACATGTGCAACAACGACACAGAGAACTAAAACGGAGAGGATGGCTGGCCGTAGCAGACAAACGGGCACAGGTGATGAGAGCAGCACTGTTACGTCAGATGAGATAGGGCCCCAGAGGCAGCAGAGTGCATCCGTTATGTACTGCTGTAAAGACAGTGCTTCAAAACTTAAAACGACCAACATGAATTGTCTGTTTCCGAGGGTCGGTAGCCCAGCTGTGGCTCTAGGCCTGTCACAGGGTTGCAGCCAAGATGCCGGACGGGGCTGTGGTCCCTGGAAGGCCTGACTGGGGCTGGAGGATCTGCTTTGGAAAAAGTTCTCAAGACACAGCGGAGTCACGTAGAGGGAAAGAGCAGCTGCGACGGCAGCTGCAGCCCCTTTAAGTGACCTACTTTCCAAAGTTTCACACGGTCACTTCTGCTTCATTCTGTTCCTTAGAATTGAGTTGCCGAGTCAACCCGTGCTTAGGGAGAGAGGAATTGGATCTCTCCCCTCAAAGGAGGGGCATCAAAGAATTTCTGAACATGTTTTTTTAAACCACTATGTGGAGCATAGAACACCTTAAAAAACGGTTATACAAAAAGGAAGCATCCACAATTACAAACAGCAGCATCACACAGGCTGCCTTCATTGACGTCAATAAATAAAAACGGCCTAAAATTTATATTATAAGGGTAACCGCCAGACCGAAAATAAAAACCTTCCACATTATCAGAAGCAACACATACATGCACACAGATACATAGTGAAACATTTATTTATTTAAAAAAGATTTTATTTATTTACTTTTAGAGAGGGGAAGGGAGGGAGAAAGAGAGGGAGAGAATCAGTGTGTGATTGCCTCTTGTGTGCCCCCTACAGGGGATCTGGTCTGCAACCCAAGCAGGTGCCCTGACTGGGAATCGAACCAGTGACCCTTTGGTTCACAGGCTGGCACTCAGTCCACTGAGCCACACCAGGCAGGGCGATGGTGAAATATTTAAAATTCAGAAGACATAAAACCTGAATCCATAATATAAAGTTAATGACAGAATTAAGTCTAAGCGTATCTGTCATGATAATGATTGCAAATGGACTGAGGTCGCTTAATGAAACAACAGCCCACAGATATGATACTTACGTGTAAGGGTAGTTATCGTTGAATTATTTGTAATGGTGAATATTAGAAATAACCTTAATTTCTCTCAGAAGTGAGGGAAATTTAATTTCCATACAAGGGACGCTACGCAGCTCTTAAAAAGAATGAGGTAACTTTATATGTATTAAATAAGACAATCTTCAAAATGTATCCTATTTTAAAGATCAAGATAAAAATATGTATAGTCCGTGAAAAGAATGTACTTATTTTCAGTATACTTCTGGAAAGATCCATAACAAACCAGTAATATGGTTGCTTATGAGAAGGGAAGGTAGGTGATTGGGAGCAGAGAGGAGAGGGAAACTTACCTTGCCCTGTCTTCTTTTTGAGTTTTATATTCGTACCCGTGTATAGTATTAACTTAAAAAATTTTAATAAAGTTTAATAAAGTTCTAATTAAAACTTTAATTATTTTAACTAAAATAATTAAGTTTTAAATGTTTAATAAAGAATAGACTAATTGAATTGAATTGATGAATAATTATGTAAGGTATTTAAAAAGTGGCCAAAGGATTACCTCCAATGATGGTTCTGGTTCTCTACACTTTCTGCGACCCTGCAATATAAACTATTCCACACGCAGACAAAGAGGAAGGCCGTCCAGCTGCAGCACCAACATGACCGAACACTGAACCCAGACCTGACAAAAGTAGTGTAATGAAAAGCCCGTATATTCACTTATGTACCTATGAAAAACGATTCAAGCAAATACTGTCAGGTTGAAATGAAAAATCTTGCGAGTGGATTAGAAAATGACAAACCTCCTGATATAAAAATGGGCAGAGAAGACAGATAATTCAGAAAGGAGCTGTGAGGCATTGGATACGATTGTGGTCAACATCACTAGTAATGAAGGAAATGGGGCGGGGAAAGATTCATGAGCTACCTTTTGGTACTGGATTGTTAAAGACGTAAATGACTAGACACCCACGTTTGTTTAGGCTGTGAAGAATTGGACACTTTCACGGACTGTTTACAACATTTTTGGAGATCAGTCTGGCAACATGTATGCTAATCTTGGACACTGGAATTTTTCTTCTAGGAATTTATCCTAAGGAATGAGCTGGTCAAGGGTTGTGCAACACAATGTATATACAATAGCGTTCACAGCAGCAGTGACTTGGGCACTTTTAAAATAAATGATGATATATTCATAGAATTCCTTATAGCCAGTAAAAATGATAGTTGAGATTTATATACTGGAAAATGATACACTTATGAAATGCCCATTTAGTTGAAAAGTTTTACAGCCCTTAACTACTGTGCATTTGAAGATTTAAAAATTTTTTTTTGTTTATTTTTAGAGAGAGGGGAGGGGAGGGAGAGAGGGAGAGAAAGAAACATCAATGTATGGTTGCCTCTCACGCCCCCCCATTGGGGACGTGGCTCACAACCCAGGCATGTTTCCTGACTGGGAATCGAACCAGTGACCCTTTGGTTTGCAGGTTGGCACTCAATCCACTGACCCACACCAACCAGGGCTGAAGATTATTAATTTAATAATTTAATTAATTACATATCAATAATTTAATTAAAATTCATAAGTGAATTAAAAAAATGCTGCAGAAATATAGTGAGTTAATTTTCATTAAACTCATATTTTTTAGTTTAAAATATAGAACGAAACTGCATCGAAAAGTTTAATAGTATTAACTTTGGGTAGTGGAATTTTGTGATTCTTTTTACAATTTTCAGAACGAACATGCATTACTTTTATACCATAAAAATTATATCTATCTATACCTATATCTACAAAATCTGGCACCGTCTGACCTTATTTGTTTTATTTCCATCGCCACCTCCTCACTTCCCTACCCTCGAAAAGTACAGTCAAAAACGGATGAGGGGCACTGTTTTTGCTGGCTCCTAAGGCTTAGAAGAGTTAATCAACTCCTAACCTGGGAAGAGCAATTGACTTCAGATTGGATGATGGTGACATCATATCAGTAGCAGTAGCCAATAGTAGCGTACCTGCTTAGGAAGTTTCCTTAAGACCCGGATGCTTCAATGAGGCATCCGGACCAGCTCCCCAGACACTTCCACCCAAGACGTGGCCAGTGGAGCACCGTGGCCACGCCCTGCGGACCTGGACTTCGTCCGCTCAGCCCGTTCTCCAGGCACGCGCTACGGTGGGATCGTCTCCAAACGGGTTCTGGCCTTTGTGCGCTCTAGCTCCCCAGCCCCTCTGTCCCAGAACTTCACCACTTCTTGTCTGAGTACCCCTGCCGCTAGCGTCCGGCTGAAAACACGCAAGGATTCACAATGAGTCAATGCAAATGTTTCCGTTTGTCCCCTTGTGGTCACCCATCCTGTCTCTGGGGACCCAGCCCAGCGGTTACCTCCCTCCCTTGTCTCTGTTAAGGCTTCCTCTCCTAACCTCACAGTTCAGAAAATAAAACCCTTCTTCAAGGACACCAGTAACCACTTAATAGCCACATGTAACACTCTCGTTTTCTCAATGTTACCTTTTTAAGTGTAATGCTTTCTCTCTTTAGAAAACAGGAGGAGCCAGGGAGGAGGAGGAAAAAGAAAGTCATGTGTACAAACACCTCATCCGAACACAGCCATGGTAAACAATATTGGGTATTTGTTTCTAAAATACGGAAGATTTACAAAATTGAAATAGCTCTGATTATTCTTTGTTAGTTAATTTGGCTTTTGTCAAGTATTTCCTCTTGTCTTTAATATTCTTTTATTTATTTAGTGGCTTTGTAGTATTTCAGCATATGGAATAATTCACTGTTCCCCTTCTCTTGTATATTTAGATTTCTGGCTCTTCCTTAGTCGAAATAATTCTGTGATGAACATAAATTGTACATAAATGGTCCCAATATCTGAATATTTTCTCAAGATGAAATCTGAGGGATGTGATCATTTTTCCTCCCAAAATATTTGGTTTAACCCTCCTTGTTGTTTCAAATGAAATTAAAATAACTTTGTCAGATTTCACAACCACACAGCTAGGAATTTGGAGTTATGACTGACTGTCCAGACCCTCCAACTCGTTTCCGTGTGCCTTTATGTTCCTCCTGGGCCCACATTGTTCCCGGACTGTCTGCTCTCTGAAATACATTATGCAAATCCCAGCCAGCCTAGTATCCATAGAAACCAAAATCTCCCATCTTCCTCAGCCTGTTCCCTAGCAAAAGAAACCCACCCAAGTGACACCCACCAACAAGGACAAAGCACCCAGAACAGGGGGGCTTCCTTCTGCCTGGGGGTCACTGGCTCTCTCTCTCTCCTGGTCCTCCAATTGTTGCTGGGGAAAGGAATGGGTGCCACAGTCCAGTGTGAGAAGCTGCATTTTCTTTTTGAAACCTTGAAGGGAGATGCTTCAACCCCCTCCTCGAACAATTCTCTTTGGCCCAATCCAAATAGCTCTGCCGTGGCTGAGATCATATTCACGGTGGATATGAGTCAGGGTTTGACATCATCTTTGTTCTGGCACATACAAGGACATAAGTGACCCATCACTGGAACATGACAATATGATGTTACTCTGCGTGGACTGATTAGTAATTTTAGGAACAATATTTCAAGACCTGCTCCTCCCTAGAATAACCTTTTCTATACTTCAGATATTATGACTCTTTGGTCTTGTCTCCATCCTCAAAACTCAAGGTAAAGCTCCTGGTACCACACCCAGGTTCTTGATTATTGGTTGGCAGCAGTCCCTGCTACATGCAAGAACTAGGTTTTTGCTAGGGACACAAATTGTGGATCACAGGAGGTTAGAATTGGAAAAGACCTTGAAAAAAATATGCAAGTATCCTAGTTTCCCTGCTACAGAAGTTTATCTAAAGTCTCACAGCTATTTAATAGCAGGGCCAGGTAACACAATAGTAGACTCAATTGCAAGTATGTGCCAGACCCTATTCTAAGTGTTTCACACATTTGCTCATTTAATCTCACAACCACCTTGTGAGGCAGGTCATCTCCATTCATCTTAAGCTCTCATACTCTCTCCATCTTTCCCATGATGGAGCTAAGGCACTGAGAAGTTAAGTAAATCTCCCAAGGTCACACAGTGGATGAGTTTGAGTTTGAACCCAGCCTTTCCAATCCTACATCCCAGCCTCTTAATCACCAGGCTATTTACATTACTAGATACCTTTGGGAGGACTGAGATTTTTAAAATGTATCTTGAGGTCTCAGGTTTAAGGTTTATCTTCTAATGTCAGGAGCAACTAAATTCCACCTAGTTCCCCCCCCCCCCCATTTTAAAACCCTAGGGTGAATTATTTTGACAAGGACAAAAAACTAAATCCACCAGTTGAACTGACTGCATGAAAACACCCATGACAAACTGCCCCCTTGAGGGAAGGAAATTATTTTAATAATATCCTTTGTTTTTCTCCTCTTGTTGGGTTGCTTAGAGATACAAATCTAGAGTATCTGCTCTTAAATTATAGTGTATTGGGAGAACCAGATACAGTCATAAACAGAATATTGCTGTGCAGAATATCTCTGGAAGGATTTAAAAAAAAAAAAGATTTTATTTATTTATTTTTAGAGAAACATCAATGTGTGGTTGCCTCTTGAGTGCCCCCTCCTGGGGACCTGGCCTGCAACCCAGGCATATACCCTGACTGGGAATCAAACCAATGACCCTTTGGTTTGCAGGCTGGCACTCAGTCCATTGGGCCACACCAGCCAGGGTTGGAAGGATTGTTTTCTTTTCTTTTTTTTTTTTGTAATTCAAAGTTCATTTTATTTTCTTATTTATTTATTTTTTAAATTTATTTTATTTTTTAAAATATATTTATTGATTATGCTATTACAGTTGTCCCATTCCCCCCCACTCCACTCCATCCTGCCCACCCCCTCCCTCCCACATTCCCCCCCTATAGTTCATGTCCATGGGTCATACTTATAAGTTCTTTGGCTTCTACATTTCCTACACTATTCTTACCCTCCCCCTCTCTATTTTCCACCTATCATCTTTGCTACTTATTCTCTCTACCTTTCCCCCCCTCTCCCCCTCCCCCTCCCCTATTGACAACCCTCCATGTGATCTCCATCTCTATGGTTCTGTTCCTGTTCTAGTTGTTTGCCTAGTTTGCTCTTGTTTTTGTTTTAGGTGTGGTCGTTAATAACTGTGAGTTTGCTGTCATTTTTACTGTTCCTATTTTTGATCTTCTTTTTCTTAGGTAACTCCCTTTAACATTTCATATAATAAGGGCTTGGTGATGATGAACTTCTTTAACTTGACCTTATCTGAGAAGCACTTTATCTTCCCTTCCATTCTAAATGATAGCTTTGCTGGATACAGTAATCTTGGAGGTAGGTCCTTGCCTTTCATGACTTGGAATACTTCTTGTGAGCCCCTTCTTGCCTGTAAGGTCTCTTTGGAGAGATCAGCTGACAGTCTTATGGGAAGTCCTTTGTAGGTAACTGTCTCCTTTTCTCTTGCTGCTTCGAAGATTCTCTCCTTCTGTTTCATCTTGGCTAATGTAATTATGATGTGCCTCGGTGTGTTCCTCCTTGGGTCCAGCTTCTTTGGGACTCTCTGAGCTTCCTGGACTTCCCGGAAGTCTATTTCCTTTGCCAGATTAGGGAAGTTCTCCTTCATTATTGGTTCAAATAAGTTTTCAATTTTTTGTTCTTCCTCTTCTCCTTCTGGCACCCCTATCATTCAGATGTTGGAACGTTTAAAGATGTCCTGGAGGTTCCTAAGCCTCTCCTCATTTTTCCGAATTCTTGTTTCTTCATTCTGTTCTGGTTGGATGTTTCTTTCTTCCTTCTGGTCCACACCGTTGATTTGAGTCCCAGTTTCCTTCGCATCACTATTGGTTCCCTGTACATTTTCCTTTGTTTCTCTTAGCATAGGCTTCATTTTTTCATCTAGTTTTCGAACAGATTCAACCAATTCTGTGAGCGTCTTGATAACCAGTGTTTTGAACTGTACATCTGATAGGTTGGCTATCTCTTCCTCGCTTAGTTGTATTTTTTCTGGAGCTTTGAAGTGTTCTGTCATTTGGGCCATTTTTTTTTTGTCTTGGCGCGTCTGTTACTTTAAGGGGCGGAGCCTTAGGTGTTCCCCGGGGCGGGGTAACGCTGGTCACTGCTGTGTGACACTGTATGTGGGGGAGGGGCCAAGAGGGAGCAATGGCGCCCGCTCCACTCTCCACGGGACTCCAATCTTTCACTCCGATACCCACAATCAAACTGGGCCCCTCTGGTGCTGGTTCCCGAGTCGGTGGGCCTGTGCACGCCCCAGGCCCCTGTGGGTCTCTCCAACGACCTCTCCTGTGAGGCTGGGAGTCTCCCCTGCTGCCGCCCCAACCCCCACGGACGTTTTCAATCAGAGGTTTGAGGTTTTATTTCCCTGCGCTGGAGCCCTGGGTTGCACGGTCTGCTTCGCTCCCCGCCGTTCGTCTGGTTTATCTGTGCGCGAATGTGGGGCTGCGGGGTGCTAACTGCCGCTCTGCCTGCCCCGCTCTCCGCCACTCTGAGTCCGGCCCTCTGGGTTTATCTGTGCAAATGTGGGGCCGCAGGGTCTGCTAGTGGTCGGACTGCCTGCGCCGTTCCTCCCACACTCCGCCAGTCTCTGTCCCGCCACGGCCACACGAGTCCTCTCCGCCCAGGTGCCCGTCTCCGCCCCTCCTACCAGTCTGGATGAATGTTTATTTTTTATTTCCTTGGTGCCGGACTTCCTTGCCGTTCGATTTTCTGTCAGTTCTGGTTGTGTGAGGAGGCGCAGTGTGTCTACCTATGCCGCCATCTTGGTTCTCCTTTATTTTCTTTTTCTTTGGAAGGATTGTTTTCTTAATGGTACTATGATTGCCCACAAGGAGAGGAGCTGAGTGGGAAAAAGTGGGAGAGACTGTTCTAGTACTTTCTGTAGCTTTGGAATATACTGCCATGTGAATGGACTATCTCATCAAACGGTACACAGAAATTAGAGACAGGACCTTGCTTGTCTTTTGGTGTGTGTTGCACGTCTGTGCGCATAACTCTGAACCCAATTCTTCTTGGTTATTATAACATAACCGTGTCCCCATGTCATTGAAACTTTTCATAAACTTAAGTTCCATGTACATATCCTTGTTAAAAATCTCAAGAAATTTGGGTACTTCCAATACAGTTAACTTAGATTTCTGTTTCCTTTGGGATTCTTCATTAATGTGAATCGTAACATTGACATTCAGAACCTCCCACTTTCCAAAGAATTAGCCAACACGTAGAAAGTCTATGTTTAGGTACATGGTATTTGCACCAAAAAAGTACCTCATTTTAATCCTCCAACAGCCTGAGGTAGAAATCGTAATCCTCGGTTTAGATGAGAGCAGAGGTTCAAAAGGTACAGGCAGCTCGTAAATAATGCAGTTGGTATTTGGGACCAGGAATCCGGATTTCAGGTTCTGAGGCTGCCAGTTTTGTGGGATGTTCAGGGACAGCTTCCCTGAACCCCAGCACACACACTCACTAACTGCTTGTCAGGCCCCAGCAGTGTGCCTGGTCTAGCAGCAGAAAGGTGAAGACAATACGCTTCCTGCCCTCAAGTCTCCGCAGAGGTCAGCAAAGGCAGCTCTGCCACCCAAGCGCCCTTCCAGGAGAACAAGTGCGCAATGGGGCCAAGGGAGCCCTGGGCAGGTCGCAGAAGGCGCCACCCGAGTCCAGGCCAACTGAAGGCAAGTTAGGGAAGGCAACAGGCCTGCAGGCAGAAGCCACAAGAGGCGGCTCCCAGGGACATGCACGGACCTGGGGCTCTGCAAGGCTGGGCAGAATCTGTGCAGGGAATGGTGGCGAGGGTAGGTAGAAGCTGCAGGGAAGGCTCTCGAATGCCACTCTTAAGGAGCCAGAAAAATTCCAGGACAGCAGAGTCATTCCATGTGGAAGGTCCTGGCACTGCCATTTCAGGAGCCATGGGGGTCATGAGAGACTTCCACTATTCTGAGCAACAGACAAACTCCGCTGAGATTTCATCCTCTACAAGCAGGAGGAAGGAAGGAAGGAGATGGCCACAGCACTTAATTCTGCCCCCAAAATAACTCGTGGCTGAAGTGGGAGTGACGAGGAGCCAGGGAGGTCAATGAGAGAAACCTATATGATCTCTTTGCCTGCTCCCAATGGCTTCCAACAAGTGTGCTCATGTGGCACAGCACCGCGCAGGCACGCTGCATCAGACCTTAGAAGGTGGACATTGTCCCCGTTTTCATAGATGGGGGCATGAACTCGGGAAAGTCAAGTGTGTGCCCGGGTCACAGCACTTAAGTGTTGGGGCCAATATAACCAGATGTCAGGACATTCCAACTCAAACAGCCAGCTGTATGAAGAAAACCAGGCAGCTGGGTCTGAAGGGTCGCGAGAAGCCCGGGCTGGCAGGGCCGTGTACGCGACAGAAGTCAGGGAACTCCAGGTCCAGAGGCAGAGCTGGAGAAAGGTGAACGCCGAACACTGCCCTCCAAGACTAAGTGTACCTGCGCAGGTAGGGGTGGCGGGCCACTAGGGTGCCAGGTGCAACTGAGGCGGATGCATCTGGCAGCAGCACACGGGATGAACTGAAGGTGGGAGAAACTGGAGAGGGGCAGGCTGCATGGTGGGCTGTTGTCTTCAGCCTGAATGCAGTGAGGAGCAGGAGAGTGAAATAGGGACAAGCCGCAGTGGATGAGGATAGGAGAGGGTTCAAGGAAAGGAAGCACAGGTCCTCGGCCTAGGGCTCCCTGTGGTTAGAATGACTGTCCCCTGCCCGAGCCAAATTCTACAAGTTGGAATATACGGGTTTAAGGGCAGTGTCAAAGGTGAGAGTTCTGGGTAATACAAACAGCAGAAGAAAAAGTAAACAAACTGGACATCATCAAAATTGAAAACTTTCGTGTTTCAAAGGGCATCTTTGAGGAAGTGAAAAGACAACACACAGACTAACAAAATTTTTGTAAATCGTGTATCTGATATGGGACTTGTATCTAGAACGTATAAAGAACTCTTACAACTCAATAATTAGAAATACAAATAACCTAATTAAAATGGGTAAAGGATCTGGAGTCATTTCTCCTGAAAAGACATGCAAGTGGCAAACAGGCCCACGGAAAGACGCCGAGCATCATCAGGCATCAGGGGAATGCCAATTGAAACCACAATGATACACCAGCCCCCCACCAGGATGGCTAAGTTGAAAGACATGCAATAACAAGTGTTACTGAGGATTCGGCACAGTTGAGATCCTCATACACAGCCGGTAAGAATATAAAACGGGACGGCCACGCTGGAAAACAGACTGGCAGTCCCTCCAAAGGCTAAACAGAGTCACCACATGATCCAGCCAATCTACCCCTAGGTATATGCCCAAGAGAACGGAAAACATACGTCCACACAGAAGTTCAGAGCAGCAAGTGGGAACAATCCGCATGCCCACCACCGAGTGGGTAAGTACAATGTAGTCTATGCATACAACAGAGTATCGGCCACTAATAAAAAGGACTAAAGTTGAATACATGCTACAACATGAACTTTTGCTTACAAGAACACTAAAAGGAAAATGTCAAAAAAAAGTGGGTTTTACCCCAAATATCATTTTTGTTTTTGTAAAAAGGGGTCTAGGCTATCCAAATTATTCTGTAAAAAAAACTCTTCCAACATCTAAGGTGGAAATATAAAACACTTTAGGAAGTTTATTGTAACTAACAAAATAACTTCTGGTCAAGGTAACTATGTAAGAATTGCATCAGAAGGGCTAGATAAATACTTGATTTGAGAGAGCGCACACCGGCCTGGGATGTGTTTGGTATTAAAGTGCCATGAGCTTTTCTGAGCGCCTTTAAAGGGGCCCACTCACCAGTTCACTACCATCCTCACACTCCCGACCTGGTTGCCTTTACTCAGTGGCATTTCCTACCATGTCCCTCCCGGGGCCCCTGCCAAAGTATGCACCATGTTTATAATCAATTTATAGTTTTGAATCATCATTTTTGTTTAAAATGTCCACTTCTGTGAACCGGGGGTACACGCAGGAGAAAGGATATGAATCCTTGGGTCAGGAACGTGCCACCCCCAATGTAAGTGTTGCTACTATAAAAAATATTTCCTTTCACAATGCTGCCCCCAGGACGCGGGGATTCGAGCATTAAAAATCACCTGTAGGCGTGCGTGAGGTAAAAAACGTGGAGGTCCATGTCTGGCAGGCATGGCAGAGGGAGAATTTGGGATAAAAACGCAAAAGGCAGCAGAGCAAGCATAAGCAGGCTGAGGTCAGCAAAGACGCAGCTCCCTTGCTTCTCGCTCCCCGGACCCCCAACTATACCCTCTTCCCTTCCCTTCTCCCGCCTGTGGGGCAGTGGCCGGAGGGGCTTCCTCCACAGCAGTTACAGAAGCACATCACCTTCCAGTCCTGCTGTGTCACTTACAGACGGGGAAACCGAGGACCAGAGAGAACACCTATGTTCTCTCTGGTCTAAACTATGGTTTTAAAATTGTGTTTTTTAAGAACTCTGAAATCTCTGTTCAGAGGAAATTATCCAAAAAGTGTCAAGGGATAAATCAGAGTTGATCTGATGGGCTGCCTTGCCTTGAGACGTGCGGGGCCCCAGGGAGGCTCTGTACGGCAGTTTTAAAACACTGGTAAAAAGTGACAGATAAGCCAAACCCTGGTCCTGCCCCAAAGCCACAGCCACGGCCCTGCATCAACTGTATTCCACTGTTTTCTGTATTCTTGATACTGAAATGTGGAGCTCACAGGTCACGGGGCTGCCCCTCCCAGGGCTAGCTGAGCTATCCGGCCCTACACCTGTCCACCCTGTACCTGACTCACCTGTTCCTTCCTGTGAAAACCACAGCAGTCTCCCACCTGTGCTCTGCCCTCCCTCTCTCTGCCTCCCATGGGACCTGGTGCTTCCCTGTGTGTGCCCCCCACCCCCACATCGCACGGCCTCTCTTGGGAACTCTAAGTAACACACACTTCTCTACAGCAATTTTCTCCTGGTCTGTTGGCCTCACCATACCTGAATAATAAAACCTACATTAAAAAATTTTAAAACAGGTCTACTCTAGAGGCAAACATCATCCCCAGAAATAGGGACATTGGGGTTCAGAAAATTCACGTCCTGCCACGACTCTGGGGAGAGCCTGGCCCGCAAGCCATCTAATGGATGACTTTTGACTGGGGATAAAGACCAAGAATGAAGAGGGAGACTTGGGGCCTGGAGCCATGGAGAGGGATCGGACAGTCGGTAGCAAGATCCTGGCAAGAAAGCAGGAGGTAGAGGTGCCCAAGGGAGTGGGCTTTAGGAAGAGGGGCTGAAAGAAAGCAGGACCACGGCCTACACCTGGGCAGCATCTGGCGGGCTCCAGCGGCCTCAGCCATCCAGCTCCTCCTTGATGGTGATGCGCAGGGGGCAGATGCGCATAGGTTTTGGGGGCCCGTCCCCCCGTGTGCCCCCCAGGTAGAAGTAGGGCCGCACCTCCCCAAAGCGGGCATGGAAAGTGTAGAGGTGGTTGTGGCGCTCGGCATCGTAGAAGGACAGCTCGCCCTCCTCACATTCCAGCTCCACACGCAGGCGGCGTGGGATGGAGGGAACCAGCGGTGATGTGGTCGGGTCTGAGGTCACGCAGTGGTCACCCTCCACCCCCTGCGTGCGGCACAAGTACCAGAAGCCGGAGCGAGTGTCCTGGTAGCAGCTGTGGGAGTGGCCCCCGCTGCCAGCATCCTGGCGCATGCGCGCCACGCCCACTCGCCAGCTGGGCAGCGTCCCCAGGTCCACCTCCCAGGCGTGGGAGCCCTGGGAGAAGGTGCGCGAGCCCAGCAGGCAGGGTGCCGAGGAGAAGCGCTCCGGGTTCTCCACCTGAACTCGATAGCCGTGGTTGGTGACACTGGTGAGGTCATCGGACACGGACAGCCAGCCGGCTGCGGTGTTGGGATCAAAGCTGAAGGGCACTGAGAGCAGAGAGGGAGAGCGGGGTGAAATCGGAGAACCTCACCTCCTGCCCTTCGGCCATGCCAGCTGCCGCCCCAGTCCCCCAGACTGACCACCGGTGTCCCAGCTGGCCCCAGTCCAGGGAGGGAGCTGCCGTGGGCTGAGGGGCAGCGTTATGGTTTGAAATGTGCCCCACCAAAAAAGGTATGTGGGCGCCCTAACCTCCAGTACCTCCGGTGGCCTTATTTGTTTCAGACGTCTTTAGGCTGGAATACAGTGGGGCCTTAAGGCAAAGACTGTTGTCCTTACAGAACGAGAAGCAACACAGTGAGGGGAGGAGGTCACGCAACCACAAAGGTGGAGCCAGCAGGGCTGCAGCCCGAACCTCGGATGGCCTGCGAACACCAGGAGTTAGGGAGATAGAGAAGGGTCTTCCCCTACAGGTTTCAGAGGGTGCACAGCCCTGCTGACACCTTGATTTTGGACTTCCAGCTTCTGGCAGTGTGAGAATCCATTTCTGTCATTTTGAGACATCCAGTTTGCAGTCTTTGGTTATGACAGCCAGAGGAAGCCAGTAGAGTTAGGGAGCCGGATGCTCACAGAACTCCCGTGCCATCTTAGAAACGTACGTAATATTCCCGGGGTCACTGACATTTCTCCCAGTAAAATCATGCGTCTCAGTCAGTTGGGGCGGCTATAAAAAGAGTACCACAGACGGGGTGGCCTAAACAAGTTTATTTCTCCCAGTTCTGGAGGCTGAAGTCCAAGATCAGGGTACCCCATGGCCAGGTGCTGGAGAGGGCCCTCTTTTTGGTTTGCAGATGGCCATGTTCTTGCTGTGTCCTCACAAAATGGAGAGACAGGAAGCCAGCTCTCTTGTCTCTTCTCATGAGTACGAATTCCCATCAGAGGGCCCCACCCTTATGATCTCAACTGATCTGAATCACTTCCCAAAGGCCCTGCCTCCCAACACAATCACTCTGAAGGTTAGGACTTCAGCACAAGAATTTGGTGGTGGTTAAAGGGGGACATACGTTCAGCCCACTGCACGTGACACAGTGACCCTGTGGGCTGGAACCACCTCGAGGGAGGCAATCCTGAACCGGGAAGGGCTTTCACTGTGTACATGACACCGTGCTGAATAGAGAGGACAGTCAGTTTCTTTCTCTGAAGCGGTGGCTGAGTGTCATGACTCAAAGAGGAAGGAGTGCTGCTGGGAGGGGTTTGAGCAGCGGGGCAAGGAGTGGAGGAGGGGCAGGGCCAGGACACTGGGGGCCTCTCTGAACGAGGCCGGAGAAGGGATCGGTCAAGGGATGACAAGGTCCGATGAAATGGGAGGCTGGAGAAGGTGAGTTCCGCTGGTTCTGTCATGCATGAAGTGCCCCCTATGACCTGTATCACCTGCCCGCACCCCCACTCACCAGATTCAACAGACATGACCATCTTCCTCCAGACGCGGTACTGTAGGGAGTCCAGGTACTTGCAAATGTCGATGAGCATGCCAGGCTGTATGGGTTCTGGCTCCATGGTGCAGAAGAGGCTGGAGAAGGAGAATTGGGCCTAGTGGGCAGGGCCAGGGCCATGCATCCTGGGCCTATCTAGGTCAGCTGAATTTAACAAACAATAGGACTTCCTCACTTGTCACAGGCCTAACTTCCCCACTGCCCACCCAGGACAAACCCAGACTGGGCTCTGATGGAGGATGAGCCAGGAGCCAATGGGCAGCTCATACCGCTTCAGGATTCAGTCGGAGGGCTCCCCCTGCCCAAGCTGAGATACATATACATAGGACTTTCTCAGACATGGGTCCCATCCTTGTGGGTAGAGATCACACACATCTGCTCATAGGATGTCTGAGTTGAAAGGGACCTCTAACCTCTAGTCCAACAGTATGAAGATGTCACTGGCCTTTGCTTGAACACCTACAGTGACAGGGAACTCACTATTACCCAAAGCACTCTCTTCCATCTTTGTACAGCGACACAGTTCTTCCTTACTCGTCCCTGTGTACAACCATCAACACAAACCAGTATGTGTCCTGAGGCTCTAAGAGGGAGGGGATGGCCAAGAAACAAGCTTAAATGTTGGGGTGACCTGAGAACCAAGCCACACGCAGGATGGCGCTATCTGTCCCCACCCAGGAGATGGTAACGCCTCACACTCAGGAAAACGACACTGTACCAGTGGGATACCTTGAAAGAAGGCCTCTCTGCATCGGCCAGTCCCCACTGCTCCCTCTGTGTTACACCCAGCTGGCTTTTTACCTGCCTGGCCCTGGAGCCACCAGAGTTTGCACCCCTGGTATTTCTGCCCGCTCTTTCCCTCCCCTACATCAGCCTTGGCAACTTACCGGCGTTTTCGGCTCTTGTGTTTCTGAAAGAGAAAAAAATCAGACACAAACATAGACACACAGAAAACATGTAAGTTTCTGATCTCCAAAGGAGCCACACAGCCCATGTGAAGATGGCTGTACCCTCCACATTAACCACAGATTCAATGTAATTTCTATCAAAATTCCAGCTGGATTCCTTGGAGAAACTGATAAGCTGATCCTAAAATTCATCTGAAAGTTCAAGGGACCCAGAATAGCCAAAACAATCTTGGAAAAGAACAAAGATGGTGGCTCACCATCCTCCCTATTTTAAAGCTTATTAAAAGCAATGGCAAGCAAGTCAGCGTGGTACTAACATTCCAGACAGATGTAAGGGTCAGTGGACGTGCAAAGTCTAGAAGTAAACCCTCACGCTTACTGGCGATCGGTTATGTACGAGGGTGCCAGGACCACTCAACAGGAAAAGAACGGTCTGTAACAGACGGTGCTGGGGCAATGGGGTGTCCACATGCAAAGGGATGAGGGCGGGTTCCTACCTTGCACCACGTACAAAAATTAACTCAAAAAGGGTCAAGGACTGAAATGTAGAGAGAAAACCATAGAACTGATGACCTTGGACTAGGCTATGGTTTCTTAGATATGACACCAAAAGCACAAACGAGCAGCAGAAGCAAACAGGTAAGTAGCACTTCATCGAAATGAAAAACGTTAGTGCTTCAAAGGATGCCATCAAGAAACTGAAAAAAACAACTCAGAACGGAAGAAAATATTTATGAATCATATAGCTGATCAAGGTCTAGTATCCACAGTACATAAAAAAACTTACAAATTCAACAAAAAAGACAGGCAACCCAATTTTTAATACGGCTAAAGGACCTGAATGTACATTTCTCCAAAGAAGATATGCAAATGGCCAACAACTACCTAAAAAAAGATGCTCAACATCACCAGCCATCAGGGAAATGCAAATCAAAACTGTAAGAGATACAATTTCACACCCATTGCGATGGCTACAATCAAAGCGACGTAAGTGTTGGCAAGGATGAGGAGCAACTGCAATCCTCATGTACTGTTAGTGGGAATGTAAAATGCTGCAGTCTCTGGGAAAATAGCCTGGCAGTTCCTCAAGGAACTCCGCTCTGATTGAGATCTTTTCAGCCTCTTGACCCAAGCAGAAGGTGTGGTCTGTGAGCTCCTCCAACCCAATGTCTGGAAGCTACGGAAAGACTGGGGTGCTTGCGGCTGCTGGTCTCCTACTGCCCACTGGTTCCTGAACATCCAGTACCTATCACTGACTGAAGACAATGAGCTCCTCACCATGAGAAAAGAAACATCATCTTCCTTCATTTCCATCTGCAGCCGCTCGGTCTCGTGCATCAGAGTCTTCGTGTTTTCCCTGAGCTGCTTCATCTTCTCCTCTGCCAGGAGCTGCTTCTGCCTTGTCTCCTCGGCGACGGCATCCAGGATGGCCTGCTCCTCCACTCTTAAGAACTCTCGAAGCTTATCAAACTCCTGCCGGATCCGCTTTTCCAGCCAGGCAGACTTCTCCTGCAGCAGAGTGGGAAGGAGGCGCAGAGGATCAGGCGTGGAGGGAGCCTCAGCCATGGCCTAGCCCAGTGGCTCTCAGATTTTTAGCAAAGGAACTCTACTTTCAAAAGAAACCATTTGTAGAACCCAAATGGATAAAATATAGATGCAGCTTTCTTAGCACAATTTACCAGTTTAATTTTCAAAATTAGTCAAACAGCATAATGAAGTTTTGATTTCTTAAAAGTTGAAGTTGCTGCTTACACATGACCAATCTAGTCTTGTAACCTCCTCCACACACAGTATTCTGTACCTGTTTACATTGCATGACAGCAAAAGAAACCCTGGATCACGAAAAGTATCGTTGCAAACAGCAACTATTTTTTAAAAATTACCTGCCTTCCAACCTAGGACTTCAAATTTGTTTGAGCAAGAGGCCTACCAAAAGAGGAGTGGGAGTATTTATTTTAAAACAGAATCATTTCAAACAATTTCAATAACATGCATACCCTTAATCCTAACTACAAAAAGCTTTTAAAAAGTTAAAACCACAAATGTACTCAAAGAAAAAGCAGAAAAATATCTCTCCTCTTACGATGAGAAAGACCTTTCTTACTATATTATGAGACTGAGAAGCCTCAAAGAAAGAACGAAGTAACTGAATACATGTAAAAATAAGAAGTTTTGTGTGGCAGGAGACCACTAATACAGGTAAGCACATATTTACGGAAATAGAGAAATTGTGTATTTCATCACGATGACTGTTGGAAAAGCAGCTCAAAGTGTGTGTTCTAGTAGTGGCAGTTAGGGATGCACCTCTGGACTGAAGATTCAATGTATGGTTATGGCGCTGACAATATGATGATAAAATGATTCACTGACAAAGTGAAAATGACCAAAAAAGTGAAAATGAATCACTGAGAAAGAAATGACAAACTAGGAAAAATATTTCCGACATATATATGAAATATATACATATTGTGAATATGTATAAGAATATACATAAGAACATATTTTTCTGAATATGCAAAGTGCTCTTATGATGCACAAGGAGAAAAGAGAAATATTCTAAGAAAAAATGACTGAATTGGCATTCCCAGAAGAAACGCAAATGGTTATTATACTTGTGAAAGGATGTACAAACTTACTAATAATCTGAGAAATGCAAATGAGCAGATTATATGAGCAGAGATGGCCCTGTTGAAATATCAAGCTAAAAAGACTGATAATGTATAGTGGGAGGGAGAGTGAAATCTGGGGTGATTCTTGTCACACAGGAAGAATCAAAACAGTAGGCAGGAAAAACCAGCCAGAAGACTTAGCTCGTGGAAGGGACAGAAAGCAGGCCAGTGTGGCCGAAACAGAGAGTGTAGCCCAGCCTGGGAGGAGATGAAGGTGAGGGGCAGGCAGGGGTTGGGCGAGGGCCTTGGAGGCCATGGTGAGGAGTCGGGATTGTACTGTGTGTCACGGGAGCTGCCGGACAGTTTTAGACAGAGAAGTGACATATCGATGCATTTTTCTAGAACAGTGGTCTACTCTGTGGAGACAGGATTGCAGAATGAGTGGAAGGAAGCAGGGGGCCCAGGTAGCAGGGCAGGTGAGAAGAGATGGTGGCCTGGGGACAAGACTGCTGATGGAGTGGACATGGAGAGTGAGGGGGAAAGAGGAGTAACTAGTGACCCCGGGTCATCACCGGCTTGAGCGCTCAGGTAGATGAAGAAGTGTGCCACTTAAGTTAGTCTGAAACCACAGTGCAGATGGTGAAGGTGGCTTTTTAAAACAAATCCTCACTTGAGGATATGTTCATTGATTTTAGAGAGGGGAGGGGGAAGAGAGGGAGACAAACATCAATCGGTTGCCTCCCCCATGCACCCCAACTGGGGACCAAACCCACAGGCTAGGTAGGCATGTACCCTGATTGGGATAAAACCTGCAAACTTTAGGTGAACAGGACGATGCTCCAACCAACTGAGCCACCTGGCCAGGGAGCAGGTGGCTTTTAAAGCCACTTCTGTGGCTGCTGGCATGACCATGCCCAGGTATTCAAAGAGGCCCCGGCATGATGGCCACAATCAGTGTTCAAGAGCATGGCTATGCCAGACCACCAGAGTGGGGAGGGCTGACTGTGCATCAACAGCCACAGCCAAGGCCAACCCGCCTTCACCTACCCCCCAGATGGCCCCAGGGGGCCCTGGTCTTCAGCGCAGCCTGAGCACTCACTCACCTGATTGTGCTTGGCAATGGCCTGGTAGGAGTGCTGTATGACCAAGGAGGCCTTGGCTTTCTCCCGCAGCGAGTGCTCCATGTTCCTGCACTTGGCCTGATGGGAGGAATGAGGGGGAGGCAAGAAGGCAGGTTAGGAGTGGAGGTCAGACAGGGAGGACGACACATTTACACCTGGAGTTCTGCTCAATCACAATCCTGAACCCAGTCCATCCACAGACTGCAAGGAACAGCAGGAAGTATAGCCCTGACCTTGAACCTGACATTTACAGCATAAAGGGCTCTCAGATATACTCTAACCCAACCCTGTTGTTTTATTCCCACTACAGATAGGGAGATGGGGCTGAGGAGGTCAAGGGACCTACTCCCTCTCAAGCTGGTCACGGTACAGAAAAGAGGGACTGCACCTTGCTCAGGCCTAAAGCTGGTCCAGGCTCAGCCATGAATCTGGAACCGTGTGTATAACTGTGAAGACAATGTGCCCACAGGCTCCCTCTGCGACCTTCTAACGTGCACTGGCCTGCAATCACCAACCAACAGGTCTGACCACAGGGTTCATCCCCTTATTCCCATGGGTCCTTATCTAAACTACATGTCTCCCCACATACTCTAATATGTCTCCCCACATGTCTCCCGATATTCTAATTTTGCTTGGATCATGTGAAATACTTTAATCAGCAAATTCAAATACCTTTTTGTTTAACAGTTTTTGTTTTTTAAACTTTAACCACTGCTCTAATCTCCTTGGACTCCTTGAAGAACTGGGACTAAGTGGGTTTTTTTAAAGATTTTATTTGTTTACTTTTAGAGAGAGGGCAAGGGAGGGAAAAAGCGAGGGAGAGAAACATCAGCGTGCGAGAGATGCATCAATCAGTTGCCTCTCACACATCCCCAACACCCCAACCGGGGGGCCTGGCCCACAACCCAGGCACTGCCCTGACTGGGAGTTGAACTAGCGACCTTTCCGTTCACAGGGCGGCACTCGATCCACTGAACCACAGCAGCCAGGTTAGGACTAGTTTTATGTTGAATTCCCACCTTTTGTATCCAAGGCCTAGCATTTTCTCTGTCTTTACCTATTTCTCACTACATTCTGAGAAAGCTTTTCAAGTTTTTTCTTCGGAAAAATAATTAAAAAAATAACAATTCTAGTAACAATAATTATAAATGACTTTTATTATTTGCCAGGGACTGCACTGATTACAGATATCACTTAATCATCACATTATCCCTATTAGGTAAGAAATATCATTAGCCCCATTTTACAGATGAAAACAACTGAAGCACTGAAGTGGGAAGTGACAAGCCCAAGGGCACACAGGTAGTACATGGCAGAATAAGAACCTGGTAGGCAGCCTCTAAGACAGCCCTGTGATCCCGCACTCCTGTGAGATGAGGTTGTGGCTTTAAGCTGCCCCTTACTTATTTATAGCTACTGGCACTCTAGGCATTGGGAGGTTGAGAAAGTGATCCAGAAAGAGCCAGTTGCCCAGGGCCAGAAGCCTCCCCACAGCCACACAATACAGGGGCCTGCTGGGGGAGCCGGTGACCGACCACATGGGGGATCTCAAGGCTCCATTTCCATGGCCAGGCATTGGGCTCCCGCACCTCTAACCTGAGTGTGCCAAGCTCCAGGTTTCTCGAGTTTCCTCCACACTTGTGCTTCTCAAAGAGGCAAGGGCCACACCCTACTGGCAGAAAGGGTGCGTGGCGTAAGAAGTGGGTGGGGCTGTCTTGAGAACCTAGCCTAAACCCCGCTCGCACGCTAGTGTACGTTCTCTGTTCTCCCAGGCCCCCTGGGATGTTTTGGTGACAAAGGCAGCCTCCATAGGTTACCAGAGTCATCCAGGTGGGGGCCCTGAGGCGACACCAGCAAGCTGGCATCAGGAAGAAGGGCGGGACTGAGCACAGTCAGCTCTGGCAGGCTGGAGTGGCAAGAATAGCGGGCTCAGGGGTGCTGGGTTCCAGTGCTGGTTCGGCCACCACGTGCGCGCTGGGCCACCTCTCTCACACATCCGCGCTTACCCGAAAATCTTGGGCAGTGTCCTTCACTGTCTGCACGCGGTGTCCCTGGTGCCGGGGGTCGGCCTGGCACGAGCAGCACAGTAGCTCCTTGTCATCGATGCAGAATAGGTTGAACTGGCCGCGGTGCAGGCGGCAGAGGCGCGGGAAGCGGTGGCCCTTCCAGCGCGGGCCTTCGGCCTCCTCGCGCAGCAGCTTTTCCACCAGGTTGTTGAGGGTGTGGTTGGTGCGCAGGTCGCCGGAGGCCGCGCGGTCCTTGCACACGGGGCAGGAGGGCGCCGCCTGCGCCTCCCAGCAGCTGGTCACGCACTCGCGGCAGAAGTTGTGGCCGCAGCGCAGAGTCACGGCATCGCGGAAGGGGTCGTAGCAGACAGCGCAGAGCAGTTCTTCCTTGAAGGAGCGGAAAGGCCCGGGGGACACCGCAGGGCCCGGCTCCATGGCAACTACAGACCGCAACTTTCGCTTTCCCCACTCTCACCTACCTCGGGTCTCCAAAGACCCCTGGGTGAGCTGCACCTAGCCCCTTTCCCTCGGAGAGCTAAACGACAGCGGCGCCGACCAATCGTGCGGCGCATGCTTAGAGGCTCCGCCCTACTTCCGGTCTACGCGGGAAAACCCCGGAAGGACGAGGCAGAGCTGGTGTGCTCTATTGTCCCCGCCCACCTGGCGGGCTGTCAGGATTTAGGGAGGAAGAAACTCAACAGCCGAGTTCTAGGACTTCCGTGTCATTGGAAAGGTACTTCCGATATCAAATGGGAAATGAAGACTAGGACCCCCTTCCTTAACCAATCCCCTAAATGTCAGGCCCGCGAGGTAGGAAAAGCGAGAGCTCCCCACTTCCTGGATCGAGGCTGAGTCTGAAAGCGCGGTTAGTGTTTTCACCACTTAGGATTTATAGTGCCCTTTCAAAGATCTGTGGCCACTCTTGCATTAGTTGCTTACTTAATTTTGGCCAGTTTTATTACCCTCTGGGGAAAGGAGGAAACAGGTGAAGGAAGACGCCATTCTTGTTTCCTGATTCAGTAAGTGCGCAAGTCACAATGTTTCAAATCTATTTCCGTGTGTATAAAGGGACGCTAATATCTCTTCTTTCCGTGAGACGTGAGGATTAAAGTGAAATAAGTATGAAAAGTGCGTATTGCATTAGGCAGGCCCTTACTAAAACAGAGTGAGGACTTATCCAAAGTTAGCACTGGGAACTAGCATCCGCCGTCGTGTGGCAGGCAGGCCCGAATCTCTCCGACTCCCCGTTCCTGACCCCCCCCCCCCCCCCCCCCCCCCGCTCGATCACTTCACAGCCTTCAGATGAGGAGTCCTTTCCCTGATATGGAACGAAGCGCTCCCATTCCTGGTTTCCGTTGGAAGACGATTTCCACATGTCTCATGTTTCTGTATGGAGCAGAGACATTGACGGCCTTTTTTGGGGGGGTCTTTCCAAGGATGTTTCTATAGTAAACAGCCTTGGATGGCAGAAATAATAATGTCTCTCTCCAGAAAAAAAAGTCTGGTGATCTCTCCATTATGAAATACTCAGGTTCCCTCAGCTTCAGGCATTTTAAACTCTCCTGTAGTGCAGCCTCCTGGGGCCTTCATGTCATGGGCTTGTGGGAATTAAGGCACAGGAATATGGCCCCAATGATAGTCTGAATAGTGCTATCGCTGTTAGTAATGAACTGTCCGTTGTCTCTGGCCTTGGAGTCTCATCTACCAGAACTCATTAAACTGGCAGACTCACTTGTTAGTTTGCAAGTAGGCTAAAATGGCCTACCTTTTATAGTTCTTGACAATTTTCTTCCAAGCTTTTCCGCAGAATAATCCTTCCTCCACAATGCCAAGGGGATGAATACCACTAATTCTTTTGCCTTCTGCAGTGTTTCTTATACATGATTCATGGCCCCCCTATCTGTAGCTTAACCACTGGGGTCCCTGAGAGATTCCATATGAATTTTAGGATGGATTTTTTTTCTACTTATGCATGAAATACTGTTGGGGTTGCATTAAATCTGTAGATCACTTTGGGTGGTCCTGACAACAATACTGTCTTCTAATTCATGAACACAGGATATCTTTCCATTTATTTGCATCCTATTCTTTCAGCAATGTTTTATATTTTTCAGTCTAGAAGTCTTCCATGTCTTTGGTTAAGTGCATTCTTAACTATTTTATTCTTTTTGATACTACTGTAAATGTAATCCTTTTCTTAATATTCTTTTTGGGTAGTCATCTGCTTTTTCTTAAAAAAAAAAGAAAGGGCCCTGACTGGTGTGGCTCAGTGGGTTGAGCAACGGCCTGCGAACCAAAGGGTCACCGGTTGGATTCCTGGTCAGGGCACATGCCTGGGTTGCAGGCCTGGTCCCCAGTTGGAGGCGCACAAGAGGCAACCACGCATTGATGTTTCTCTCCTTCTCTCTCCCTTCCCCTCTTCTCTAAAAATAAATAAATAAAATCTTAAAAAAAAAAAAAAGAAAGGGAGAAAGAGAGAGAGAGAGAGAGGAAGGAAGGAAGGGCGGAAGGAAGAAAAAAAAACTTGGCTACACTGTTACATTAAGCTTCCTCTCCTGCATGCCAGTCGACTTTTGGGCTGAAGAGCAGTTGCTTCCTATAGGAGGGATGTGTGTTTTCCAGTCCCTGTACAGCCAGCCTTCCTCACATTCCCTGCTTTGCTTCTGCAGGTATTTGGGTTTGGGGTCCCTTGTTCCGATGTCTCCAGTGAGGGTCACACACTGCTGTGACTCACTGAGAAGAAGTTAGGGTGGTAAAATGCTCTGGTACAGACAGGCAACTTAGCAACTTGAAAAAAGTGAAATCTAAGCTGATTTCCCCTGTTCCTGAAGTTTATCTAGAAGCACCCAATTATTTTATTGCAAACATTTGAATAAAAACTTTTTTGAAACATAGTGTATGCTTTTTTCTCTAAAATATAGGATGCAGAACATCATTTAAACTTTTCTTCATGATGTCCAAAGTAGGCAATGGCTACTGTGCTGCGCTGAGTGATAAAGAAGCATGGAGGGCTGTGTGTCCTGTAAATGGCCACAGTGCCCGTGATTGGAGGGTTCTTGCATTTGTTAGGCATTTTTTTGTTTCTTTTCAAGAGGTTCCTCTTGTACTCACAAGGATGCCTGTAGCAATCTACTCTCACTTCCTAGTTGATGCTCCCAGCACAGTGTGGGCTGGGAGCAGATAGCCACATTTGTTAGAATTTGTGAGAATTGCATAGGTCAACAATGGCAAGAAAAGGTTCACAGTCACTCCATTGCTTTAGAGCTTAGTCACAGGCTGCAGCAACCTGGTGAGCTCACTCACAGGTGGGAGCAAGGGGCTGAGAACCGGGAAGGCCATAGTCACAGCAGTCGCGGAGCTGACTCGGAACGGGCAAGGCAGCGGGGCAGGCTGCACCTGTGCGCAGGCAGCCCGCAGGAGTGCGCTGCAGGCCTGACAGCAGAGTCCCGGCTGTGGAAACCGCCTGGCTTCAGGGGCACAGAGGCCCTGCTGGTGGCGCTGTAGTGGAAAAACAAAAGCATTCTTTTGCCTTCTTCATCTGTCCTCCCCCTTGAGTACCCAAATTAATTTCTCAAAGGATTGAATACAATTTTATTTTCCCCAAGAAAATTCACTTTGGATTATGTCCCGGAATTATTATTTTTGTCTGTGGAAAGATTGTATTTGTTGTAACTTTTTTTTCTCTATGAACATTTTTAAAGACAGTATTGGAGAGAACAGTATAATTAACCTCCATATACCTATCATTCAGTGCACGCCAGTTATCAACTTTGCTATTTTTGTTTCTGTTCTCCTCTCCACATGGGGTGGGGCTGTGGAGTATTTTAAAGTAATGCTTATTTTTATTTCCGGGATGCATTTTTTACAATATAATTACAATAGGATAGAATGCCTTCCACTTTTCATCACCCATGAGCCATAGCACTAGCAAGGAAACTTAGAAATATTATTTCAGTCCTTCCAACAACCCTGAAAGGTAAATTATTCCCATTTTATAGACAAGGAAATTGAGGTTTTGCCTTAATTTGTGTACGAAAGAAAACAGGCCAGGTGGTGGCACGTTCGTTAGGGTGCATGCACTAGGCTGTGGTGACAGGAAAGCCCAAAATGTAATAGCCTGAATAACATGTGTCTTTTTCACGTGAAAGTTCACCTAGGTCCAGACTGTTTCAAGGACTAGCATGGTGGTTTGGTGGCCCCAGGAACCTAGACTTCATGTCTCACCGTGTCCAGCTATTCTCAGCACCACAGATCAAGATGGCTGCTCCGGTTGTCACCATCAGGTGGCATGGAACAGGGAGTAGTGGAGGGTATGTCCATTCCCTTGAAGGCACCATCCTGACATTGCACAAGCAACTTCTCACCAACCATTGCCAGGAACTTATTACACCCGTGAGGAACACTGGGAAATGTAGTCTTTATTTTGGGCAGCCTAAGACCAACTAAAAATCAGGGATTCTATTGCAAGGGAAGCAAGGGGGACAACCAGGAGTGCTTTCATGGATGGAGGAAAGAGTTTTTTGAAGTCAAGGACATGGTTTTGAGTTTTTCATTTTGGCTTCAACTGTGGTCCATTTAGTAAACCTAGTAGTACCTGATTAAATTAGAGATGGATATCCTTTGGTGAGGAAGGACCTCAATGATTTAGCTCTGTGCCCATAAGACTGTTTTTTGTTCCTTTTTTGTGTTTAGAACACTTATAACCATACTATTCTTTAAAAATGAAATTTATTTTAATAGTAAATTTATATTATGTGATTTAATTCCATTATCCCCAGTGGAAAGACCCCCAATTATATACCATCACAGCACTGCCAATGATGGTTTGAGATTCAGCTCCACTCTTGAACACCTGGGGGGGTGGTAGACAAGTTATTTTCCTTCTTCAAGCCTCCTTTTCCTTTCTACAAAATAGAAGAACTCTTACAACCTCGGTTGTGAAGACTAAATAGATGATGGATGAAAGTTCTTTGCTCACAGAGAACACTGAACAAGTTATATCTATTAACAGATACATATGTGGTATCTCCTCTCTAATCCTGGCCTATTTAATTGCTATGATTTCTAAAAATAATAATTACCGCGTTTTCATACCTATCACTTACCCTAGTGGCAGGTCTCCCTTGTACCCTGTGAAATATGTAGAGCCGCTAATACTTCCGCTTCTACTTTTCCTGCTTAGGAAATACAAACTCAGAGCGATGAATTTGCTTGCCCAAGGTCATGTCTTCTCTCTTAGCTGGATCCTGCTAGTGCATTTAAACCTGCTCCACTAGCTACCATGTTAAACCAGTGACAAGACAGCCCTCTTTCGACCCACAACTCCCTCCACCACCACCTAGCCCCTGATTCCCCTTCCAGCTAAGCTCTTCAAAAGTAATTGGCACGTGCTGCCTCCACGTCTTCACTTCTGGTTTGTGCATCAACCCGCCCCATTTGACATAGGCCTCTTCTCTGAGTTTGCTTCTGGCAAGGGCCTGACCTTCAGGTCTCTGCTTCCTCTTACTCCTGCTGCAGACAGTCTCATCCATTCCTGTGGTTTCAGAAGCCGTCCCAGAAGTTCATCACCCACGCAGGCCAGTTTTCTGAGCTCCAGCCCCAATTACTCTTGGGGTGAGAGTGGAGGACAGGTTAGCAGAACCCTTTTCACAAGAGTCTGGTTGTAAGCCAGAGACTATGAACCCGAGAGGCAATAGGGTAAGAGAATGATAAGTAGGAAAGGTGCTGGAAAGGGTCCCCAGGGCGTGAGATTGAACGGCTATGAGGTAAGGAGGAAGGATAGATAGTCAAAGGTGACTAGGATTTTAGCTTTTGGCGTCTGGGTAAATGCTGACACTCTTGGGGAAGACTGGCAGGGGATCTAGCAGTATTGTGCGCAGTTGAAGACCTGAATGTGGGGTGAAGGTGAAGCATTTAAATGGGAAGGTCAGTCTTCTTTTCCGTATAGTTTTCTCTGCCTGCTGAAGTGCCCACACGTTTCCCCACTTCCAGCCAGGGCCTGCACAGTAGCACCATCTCTGCTTGGACACAGAGAGAAGCAGACTGAAGGAAAATAGTTTCGCTTCTCCACTGGGGTATATCACTATCCCAACCCACAATGAGCCCTCAATAGAAAAGTTTTAGAGCACCTACATGGACTTCTAGGCTCCTGTAAGCATTTCTGAGGGTTTTTTTTTTTAAAGGCAGGCACCAGACAGACATATGTGATGCTTTCACTTTAGCTCCTACACTGGACAAAACATAAGCGACCTGAAAGCAGAGTTGGCTATCCGAGGGAGTTTTTCAAGGTCTCTTTCATAGATAAAACCTATGATTCTACTAGTCTAAGAGCTAAGTTTAGGAGCTTCAAAAAAATCGCTGAAGAATTCAACAACCTCTGGAAACTGAGTATCTGATTAACTTTTCTTTCTGGAATCAGGGCCTAACGAAGTTGTAGTTCACAGACTTGGCCACGGGGGGGCAGTATATACACACTCACCTTTTCTTAAACCTGTGTGGCTCGGTCGCGCACTTAGCTCCCACTGTCACCGCCCTAGCACAGACCCTGAGCAATTCACGCAGGTGTCTAACCTTCACACCACTAGCACTTCCTCACCTCCCTCCATGCACGGGGATACAGAAGGGCCATCCGCTTTCCAAAGCCATCTGACAACTTCCTTGCAGTGTGGTCAGTTAGTCACCTGTCTCTCCCACACATCCCCTGCTCTCTCCAGTTTACTCTGACTTGCTCTGTCTCCCCAAGCCCTCGCCAAGATCCTCCTAGACACCCACTTGGCCGCCTTCTGCATGCTATGCGGTCACCAGCGTTACTCCCAAGATTCCAAGTGAGTGCTGGGACCATGATGGATGGGTGAAAAAGGACAGTTGTGGCTATGAGCTCCCATCAGATGGTTTGTAGTTACCTTGTCGGGACAGGTGGGCCCCAGGCTCAGTGATGCTGATTTTCAGTAGACCTGGGGTCGTGCCCAGGTATCTGTGTTTTAAAAGCTACAAGTAGTCCACTGATATTACTTTGAGAAACGATGACTTTCTGACTTGGTGGCCAGATGTGTTAGTTAAGTCTCCATTTTCTTTGCAGAAAATGGGGAGAATTAAATAAAATCATGTAAACTGGGTGCTTCCTTAGCACAGTGGTTGGCATTTAGACATGCTCACCAAATACTGGCATTTCCTGCTGTTCCCCTGGGGCAGCTGCTCAGCTGGGCTTGGGGATGGAGGTCAGCATGTGTTCTGGGGGTCAGCACGTGTCATGGGGGTCAGCACGTGTCGTGGGGGTGGTTGTGTATTGCTGGGCTGTCACACGTGGCCGCACCACTGCAGGAGCTGCCATCCTCAGGGCTGACCTTTTGAAGAGCATCCTCTAGCTGTGCGGGGTCCCGGTCCTTCACAGGACACAGGATGAAGACGTTTGGGGCGGGGACCCTGGAGAGGAGCTTTAAGGATGTGGGGGACACTGAGCACACACTGACTTTTTGACCTTACACTAAATCCAGTTCACCTCTTTCTATTCAGGACAAAGTCTGGAACCTTGCTAGTGGCAGGGGAAAAGGTCTCTCAGTGCCCTTGGGTGACTGCCTTGGATCTCACTGCCCCCCTGGCCTGAGTTCTGCCAAGCCCCTGGTAACGTTCACCTGATGTCCGGTGTCCTGAAAAGGGGCTGGCACTTTCGGACATGGGGAAACAGGTGCTGAGAGTATGGGAGGCAGGTACAGTCTCTGGCTCTGCAATATGTCTGGAGGCTAGAGAGGAAACAGCAACCTCTAAGTGTGCCCTCCAAAAGTCTGCAGGTGGAGTGGGAGGAGGGAGGAGTGGTAGGGATTGGGGGGCAGGTGTCCCCAGAGGGCACATAGCAGGAGACGGCGTCTGAGGTGGGTGAGCACGTGCAGCTCAGGGAATGAAGGCGGCGTCTATTTCAGAGTTTATGGTAAGAGGCTTGAGCAGGCACACACTCAGCACCACAGACAACACACCCCACCCTTTAAGGAAGTGGGGAGGAGAGCAGTAGGGGTGTGGTTAACTAAGAGGAGGAGAGGGGAAAACACAAATCTCTTACTCAGCGGAGGCCTCCAGAGCCTCCGTGAGCCCCGTACCTGCCACAGCCCTGACGGACTCACCTGTACCTTCTCAGCCCCGTCTCACCTGGCCGCGCCAAGAGCCACCGCTGGAGCCGGCGCTTCCCTCCGCGTGAGTCCTGTGCCGCGATTCGGGCTGAGCACCAGCCAGAAGTTGGCTGGACAAGGTGGAAGGGGTGGAGGTGGGTTCTTTGGAAATGTGGGTACCTAGACGGGACTGAGTTCCTGGTAACGCAACCTGGGACCCAGCAGGCGGAGCTGCGGGTACGCTGTCCTCCGGGCTTGCTAATCTTCCGCAGGGGGAGAGGGAGTCTGTTTTGGAGTTCATTTGAGACTAAAAGGTGTTTCTCCCTCATTTTCGTCCTTAACGTACTTGGAGCGGGGAGTCTGGGGGCCGCGATGAGAAGGCACAGAAAGGTGATCTACCGCTACAGGTCAGATCAGAGAGCCTCGTGCAGGGCTTTTCAGAGCCCTGCCTTTGGGCAGCTCCCTGTGCCCCACTCTCGCCCCTCTCCCCAAGCCCTCAGACCCCCACCCTGGCCAGGCTCCCACGCGCACCTCACTGCACTTGCATCCACTTCTTACCCCCGAGAGAGCATCTTCCCAATCAAGCCCGCACTGGGAGCAAGCAGGAGTCTGCAAGGGGGAAGAGGCAGAGCTCTGGGGCATGTGTTTATGTGTGTGAGTGTTTTGTGGGGGCTAAAGTTAACCACTAGCCACCACGCTGCTTCTTTGTGAAACTACCTTCCGAATGCCGCTAAAGGGTTAAGTTCTGTGCTGCCTTCTCCTGTCAGGCTGTGCGTGGGCAAAGCCTTGGGTGGGTGAACAGGGAACATATGGGTGATGTTCTGAGCCCACCGAGCCCCACCACCTGCCCTAACCCTCCGCCATCTGACCCTGGCATCTCCCCACACCCCACACTTGGAGCTCAGTCCAATTAGATTCCTCTCAAAGGGTCAGGGGGACAAGGAGAGCAGAAGTTGGGACACGGCGGGGGCATTCACAGGAGGATTTGTAACTCAGAGGAGGAAGAGCTGAGCTTTCTGCTGACCTGTAGCAGGGCTTGAGCCGACAGGGGCAGTTGACTTGGCATGATCAGCTAGGGGACATGAGGAGGTCCTTCTGTGCTACAGCGTCTGTCCCCTCACCTGAGTCCTGGCCAAGAAATGCTGCTGTGGACCTAAACCCAGCCTTTCACAGCTCCTCTAGGGGAGGGAGAAGAGGAGGCAGAGATGAAAAAGTAAGTCAAGATGGAAGGGAGGAAGGAAGTAGTCGCATTTAAGAGACTAAGCTCTGGCAGGATGTCTGCCTGCCTGCATTCATTCATTCATTCGATAAGCATTTACTGACTTCCTACTTGAGGCCAGACTGGGTGGGGGGAGACAACAGTGTGTGTGACCCAGCCCCTGCTCCCTAGAGCAATGTGGTAGATGCTGGGGTCCTGGATAGGAAGGAGCACTAACCAACCCAGCGCTGGAGGATTGTGGGAGGAGAGGGTCAGGGGTGCACCCCAGGAAGGCTTCCTGGCAAAAGTGATGCTAAGTGGAGACCTGAAGGATCCACAGGAATTAGCTGGGGAGGGGAAAGGGGGGGAAGAGCAGGCACAGAGCACAGCAAGTGCTAAGACAGCTGGCCAGAAGCAGCATGACGCATCTGAGGAAACTGAAAGCAGCTCAGAGTGTTCAGCACATGGAGGGTTGCAGGGGCGAGGTGAAGCGGGAGAGGTAAGTGGAGACAGCTCCAGAACGGCCTGCTCAGGCTGCCATGGCAACTCAGCGTGGAGCAACACTTGGGACCTGGAGCCAGGCCTGAGACTTCCCAGCATGCCTCCCACTCTAGGGTGGGCTGCCAGATTTAGCAAATAAAAATACAGGATACTCAGATTTGAATTTCCAGTAAGCAATGAATATTTTTCAGCTATAAGTATGTCCCATGCAGTATTTGGGGATATACTTATATTTAGCAATCATTCACTGTTTATCTGAAACTCAAGTTGAACTGGGTGCCTGGTATTTTATCAGGCGGCTCTTCTCTAGAAGAAAGCTGAGGGCCGCTGTGATGGGGTGAGAAGGGTGGGTAGCGCCCAGGGGCCAGAAGAAGAGTTTCAGGACAGATTCACCTTGTAATCAGTTTTCCTGGATTCCAGGCTGGGACTTGTCCACTGACTGACAATGTTATTTCTTAAAAACACAAACAAACAAAAAATAATATTAATTCCTTGCTCAGCTCGTTTATCTCCACAGCCGAAGGAGGATGGTACCCTCAGAAAGAAATTGGGCTTTGGGTTGGACCTGGGCTCAAATCCCAGCCTGGCCACTTGCCTACTGTGAGGCCTCACAGAAGCCACTGAGCTTCTCTGAGCCCAGAATCTTGTCTCTGAAATGAGGACAAGAATCTCTGTTGGGTTTGCTGGGAGGATCGGTGATAATGTATGTGGATTGCCTAGTAAGTACAAAAGAAAAAGTCGTGATATTAATTTCTGTAACACCTCAAGGCCACCAAAGTAGCAACCATGAAGTGCTCAGGGCTCATGTATTTCCATTTCCATTTATGGAGCACTCAGAGGCCCCAGGGGGAATAGTGGTGGGGAGTCTTGCTTCTAGTGAGAGAGCAGGTGAGCTCCTGTGCAGACAGGGAGAGTTGGAATCATTTCTTCAGGTTTGCTATTCCCTTCCCATAGGACTGGCTTCCTGGGGAGGAGATATCCAGCCCTCCTGCTGGAGGGCAGTGGGGGGGGGGGGAGGGAGTAGCTCAAAGTAGAATTAACTGAAAGGAAATGTGAATGAATGAATTGAAAGAGAGAACCCACGTAAAACACCTAGGACAGTACCTGACACAGACGAATGCACCTTAAAATTTGTCTGGCATTATTCCATTTGTATAATGAGTGCCTTATTAGGTAAATAAAGCTCAGGGGTAGGTAGATGAAGTAGGGGTGCCTTGGGAACAATGGTTGGACTTTAGTTGGGGGCATTTCTAAAAGCACAGTAGGGGCTTCCTAAAAGGGAACCAGAAGGGAGTTAAGAATTGGTAAGAGAAAGAGGAAATGGAAAGTGTGTTTCTCTTGTGGGAACTGCTGGCTTAGAAATGGTCCCTCTTTCCAGTGGCTAAATCTTCCCACCCCCTTGCCCAGGGATAAGCCCTTTGTCACCCGTTCTTTAGAGCGGCATTTGCCAAATGATGTTCAGAGAAGCTCTGTGCCATGAGGTAGTTCCAGGTGCTCCACTGGTGAAACGTTCGGATGCGCCCTCTTGGAGATTTGTCGTCCGTGTTGGCACCGTCAAGGTCATGGCAAGTCCTCCAGAAAAGATGCCTGTATCACTAGGCTCACTAGCGTTCCCTAAATCTGACTGTACAGCCCGTGCGGGGGCATGAGGGGGACACCTGGTACTGTACTAAAGACAATAGTGCTCCCCACCCAGTGAGTATGGGTGCAGTTCTGGGACCAAGCCAGTCTTTCAGGGGTCATCACTCATCCCATCCTTCTAGCCAGGATGGACCTAGACTTGGCAGTGTCCAACTTATAGAAGATCCCGAGAGACTGAGCGCTTGAGTGCCAGGGTCCCAGCCTCTCCCACGGACCCAGACTCCTCCCCCGTCAGCCTTAATCTTTCTGCTGCAACGTACACGCCTTCCCATTGGTTAGAAGACCTGGGAAAAGTGTGTTCCTTAGCCTGTAGCCCTCTCTGGGGGTGGCAGTCACTCCGTGTGTCCTGAATTCTGCTGAGACAAGAACGATCGATTGGGAGGTAGGGGAAGAGAAAGGGCATACCTGGGGTGGACCCCAAGTCATAGGCCTCCTGCCCCCAGTGTCCCCCTTTGTCAGCCCAGGAGTTGTGGGCTGACAAAGGGTGCTCTGAGGTGGCCGCACGGGGTTGTCTGGAGCACAGTCACACACCTGCTGGTCCGCGCGGGGCTGAAAGGATGGGAATGAAGAGGAGTTCTTGTTGGCCTGGTGATCGGGAGTTTCCCTCAGACTCTGCCTCAGGTCTGCGGTAGAGGGGGAGAGCGAGGACAGCGTGGCATCTCTGTAGCAGGAACATGGCTGGTGGTCCGGTGGTCGAGTCATCTGGGTCCTGGCTCCAGCTCTGCACTCAGTGTGTGACGTTAGGCAAGTTGCTGAGCCCTGTCTTCCTCACCTGTAAGGTGGAGATGGTAACAGGGCTTCGTGTGAGGGTGGAGTGGGATTGTGTACCAGGAGTCAAACTCAAAATATCAGCAGCCTCGAAAGCATGGGCAGGCATCTCACAGAACCGACATGAGCCATGGCCCTGAGTGGGATCAGCGAGACCCCCCGGGGTCGGGCACCTGGGGGCGGAGGAGTCAGGCAGCCCGGAGGCTGGGGTGGCAGACAGTTACCACCCCCTATGGACTATTTCAGGATTTGAGCCTCCTAGATGGCCACATGCACCAGCTTAAAAATAGCCTTGTCTACACCTAAAACATCCAGTCCTTCACCAGGCAGCACACAGTAGGCCTTCGCTCTGGGTTTTTGTTTTTTTTTTTTTGAGTTCATCCTGTTTTTAACTTATGGTCAGTCTGACCTGATGGGGAAACACTCTCTTTCCCCGCTGGGGAAAGAGGCCATTTGCTGCGGGGCAGGCATCCTGTGAGTGCCAACTCGTGGACACGCATCGCTCGGACAACAGTACTTGTTTCTTGCTCCCCTTCCCTGCCCCTCAGTTCACTGTGTTTGATGAACACCCAGGCCTACTCGGCTCTTCAACCAGCAAAGAGACTTCTCCGACTGCCCATCAGACATGGGAGTCCAAATGGCCCTGTAAGGCCCTGAGAGAGCCGACGGGCAGGAAAAAATGGTGGCTTCCCTCTCCAGGGTTCTCGGCAGAGCTGAGCTGTGTGAGGGGGTGGCGCTGGGGGGAGGGGGCAGGGTTTTGAGTCACTCTGCTGTTTCTCAAGGCATAAATTATTACTCACGATGACAGTTTGATTAAGAGAGCGTACTGGAAACTGCATGTTCCCCTGCACTTTTTACCTAGACTCATGGTTGGAGAGCTGGGATTGCAGGATTTAATCTTCGAGGCCCCCCCCAGGGATGCTATGAGCAGGCTGCAGGAAGGGACGGCCTTCTGGTTTCCCGGGTCTCCCCCAGCTCGTACCTTCTCCCGGCACTAAGGCTCCCCCCGCTCTTATGAGGCAGCCAGTCAACATGATTGGGACTAAGACCAGCGACGGCCACTACCCACGGAAGGGTGCGCCTTCTGCTTTTCTGTCTTAGCTACAGTTCACTAACATTTTCCTCCTCTCCAATCCCCTGCTTCCCTTTTATGTTCTGAAATCCACCTAGACAGAATCTGGCAACATCCCTCACTGGAGAGGGGACTCAGAGGGATGCACCTCGCCCAGGATTTAGAACCTGGGCCGGCTTTAGTTCTTGTCTTATGGACTAGTCTCCCTTTCAGTGGGGGCAGTTCTTCCAACAACTCTTGAGGGTGGGCACCAGGACCGCTTCTTCCAGCCCCTTCTTTCCCTGAGGGTCCTGCGTCTGACTCTCGGACTCTCCCAGCTGTTGTGATCCCACTGTGTCACAGGTGGGCCCCCAAGCTCCTTGAAGACCTGCTAGGAATTCTGCCCTGAGGTTGGGCTTTGCTCTTCTGGGGGTTCCCTTTGCCAGCCGATCCCTCCTCTGGTCCCGGCCACTAGAAATATCATATCTTTTCCTGGTTTCTAAATTAATGCAGTTTGTCCCTTCCTAACCTCAAGCGTGTCTCTTTGTTCTCCAGGAGCATTTGGAGCCAGGGTCTGGCTGCTCTCACTTCCGCTCAGGTTAACACTCTCCCCACCCCCAGTTCCTGCTCCAGGCAGGTTACAGATGACTGGATCCACAGGCACAGCTGGAAGAGCTCCTACCAGCATCCAGTTAGGGTCCTGGTCCCCAGCCCCCAGTGCAAGGCAGGCAGCCGGGGTGGGAAGGCGATCTGGAGTCAGGAGATAGGCCCCTAGGTTGGGGTCTGCCCCTTGCTGGCTGGGTGCCTTTGGGTGAGTCCTTCACTCTTCCAGGCCTCACTTGTCTCACTTGAAAATGAAGAAATGGTGCGGCATCCCTCCAAGGGGCACTGATTGACATTTTTGACTCTGCGAAAGTGCCCTGTAAACTCCTGCCAGGCACTCTCCCTGGAAAGATAAGGAGTTTGGGGTCAGAAAGAGGTGGGTCTCAGTCTTCACTCTGTCACTTTCCACCCCTGTGGCATTGCCAAGTCGCATAATCCCTCTGAGCCTTCGTTTTCCTATTTGTAGCTTGTGCTGGGCATTTGTTTAGTATTTCTTCACCTCTTCACCCCCGTCATGCTCAGGGCATGTTCTTATTTCCCCACGTTTGAGGGACTGTATCTGTCCTCAGTGAGTTTACAGTCTGGTAGGGGAGGTAAGACGTAAAGATAAATAGCTGTTAGACAAGGTGGAGACTTATGGTGACATAAAAGAGGTACCGATAAAGTGCAATGAGGTTAGAGGATGGAGAGATTACTTCTGTCGGCATAATCTAGGAGTGCTTCCTGGAGGAAGTGACATTTGGAAAAGCTTTGGAAGGATGGGTAGGGTATGGCCATAGAAATTTGGGATGGTGGTTGTGTCAAAGAAGAGTGTAAATAAAAGCAGGTGAGTGGGAAGTCATCATTCCGTGACTCATTTTGGGTGGAGCCAAGGGTACTGAAGGAGAATGAAGATAAGGTATAAGGGCAGAAAGTAAGATAAAGCTTGACCATGGCAGCTGAAGAGTTTTGACATTATTCTGAAGGCCGTAGGGAGCTGTTGAACTTCACTCTGAAGGCTTCAGGGAGCAGTTGAGATACTGTCTTGGGTGAAGGAACCTTGATCGGATTTGGGCAGCAGTGTGTAAAGTAGATCAGAGCGAAGAAAGCTTGCAAGAGGAGCAGGTAGGCGATTATAATAAATAGTTTAGGTCTTACTTAGGAGGCTGGATAAATTGTGTAATTCAGGATGCTTTGGGGGTCCTGGAGAGGATCTGCAGGTCACTTGGAGCTTCTACATTCTCTGAGTTGAAATTGGTCCTTAGATAAATGTAAAAGACCTAGGGTTTATGGGAGCATCGCATTGTTTAGGCTACACATGTAATTTGCCATTCTCCTTAATTTCCTTTCGTGCTCTTGATTCACAGGTAAGTCCTTTCCCCCAGACCTCGTCTTGGCTGGGTATACATGAGCTGTCAGCCTGTCTAGAGGGCTAATGGCCGCACCTGCATGGCGGTCTCCTCTAGAATTGAGGAGGAACACGCACTTCGATCTGCCCCCATCCACCCTCATCGGTTCAGAGGACTCCTGGGCTCCACCTCTAGACTGACCCCCCTCCCTTCTTCAGCTCTCCACTTGCAAAAGGCTGCAAGACAGTGCCACTGAAGGAACCCATCTGCAATGCAACATGTCTGGAACTAATTCATCATCTTCTCACACCAAACCATCTTTCCCTTCTGGTGTCCTTCCTTTTGTTCATGCCTTTGTCGTTCTTCTTGGTACAGTATTTTTCAGACTATAAGATGCTGTCCCCCCAAATTTGGGAGGAAAAGGGGTGTGTATCTTATAGTCTGAATGTAGCTTACCTGGCTCGCTGTGGGGTGGGGTGGGGGGGCGGTGGTGGCGCGGGGTCACAGGAGCAGGACCACATTTTTTGCTTCAAAATTTTTTTTTCCTATTTTCCTCCTCTAAAACTTGGGTGCGTCTTATGGTCTGGTGTGTCATATAGTCCGAAAAATATGGTACTTGGGTCAAAAACAAAGAGTTATCTTCCCTTTCTCTTCTTCTCTGCTTTTCTGCACTCATATTGTCCCCCTCACTAATGGGTCCTACAGATTCTACATGCCTCTCATTCCTTCCTTCCCTTTTCCCTGGCCGGCCCTGCTGTAGCCAAGCCTGTTACCTAATATCACCCAACATTACCCAAGAGCCTCTCCCCTTCCTAGCTCTAGCTCCCACGGTGCCTCTGGGCAAACCCAGGCCCCTTAAGTTTACTTCCCCAGGGCCCTCCATAATGTGACCTTGTCTACCTGGCTCACCTAATTTCTCCCCATACTTTTCCCATCTGCTCACTGGTCCTCATCAAACCTTTACTCAAGTCCCGTTTCCTGCCCCCCCAGCCTGATGCCCTTGGCTCAGCTCCCGACCTGGGAAACCTCCTGCAGTCTCCGGGCTTGGGCTTGGGCTTGGGGGTGTGAAATTCCTCAGGGCAGGGAGGTGCTTTTCCCTTGACTTTCCTTCCAAACTCCCTCAAATTCCAAGAATAGGAGGTCCATTTCCCTCCTTGCGCACTTACTCATGCCTGGTTCACTTGCGCCAGATGGGTCCTCCTCATTGCCTGTCCTGGGTGACACGACAGCCGGTCGACCAGCACAGGGACCACATTCTCCCTTGAGATCAGGACGCATTCCCTGCCTCTCCGGAGCGTGGAGGGTTCCTAGAGCCCGGAGAGGGAGTCAGGGTGCAGAGCAGGAGCTTGATGGTCCCTCTGCTACACTCCTCTGTGTCTCTAACCCGTCACATCCTTGCCTTTCCCTTTTCCCTCATCCTCCAGCTTACTGAGCCCATCTAGGCCAGGCTAAATGACAAAGAAAAGCGTAGGAAAAAAGACAGGGTGCCTTTGTAGAGGGTGAACTCGCTGTAGGGGTCCCAGAGAGAGATCAGCCAGGCGGGAGCTGGCCGGTTTAGTAAACTGGACTTTGACCTTCGCAGCGCAGGCACAGCGCTTGCCGTGGGAATTGTAAGTGGAGCTTTCTGGGTTTCGCGTTCCGGAGATCTGAAAATACTTAGTCCACTTTGACACCTTTATCTCCAGAGGGTGGTCCTCTGTTGTCCCCAGAGTGCCTCTTTGTTTGCTTCTCTGTGCAGACAAATCCTTCCCACACCTGTTGGACAAACACTTAGCCACCCACCTGTGTTCACTTTCAGAAAAAGGTGTGAGGGACAGAGAGGGTGCTGCTCTGTTACGGAGTCCTGGGGAGCCCTGGGTGTGGTCGCTGGTGGCTCTGTCACTGTCCCACCACATGACCTTTGTTGAGTCACCTGGGTAAGCCTGGTCAAGCCTCAGGGTTTTCATTTGCACATACAGCAAGGGGGAGGGGAGATGGATTTGTTAACAAGCGGAGAATTTTCTTCCAAAAGGATGTTAGGAGAAAGCCCAGTATATAGGATTACAGAAGGCCCTCCCAGGGCCGGTGTGGGGAGGGCTGGTGCCTGCCGGACACTGGACCCATTTCTGCGGTGGTCCCTGGGCCCTGATCATCTTGGCTCTTTTTCAGGCCTCCAGGCCTTGAGGTCCTCATTGCTCATGAGCGACAAGGGCTGGATGGTGGGTCTGGATTCAAGTGGGTTCAGCAAAGAATGATCTCAGGGAAGGAATCCACCTGGGCCACGGCAGGTGCATGTGCTGGGGCCAGGGGCAGTGCATACATGCACACCCGGAGAAAAGACGCACAGTGTTCACCTTGGAGCCAGTACACGTGTTTCTGGGAGGGAAGTCCAGGGCTTTCTCTGAGCACCAGGCCACTTCGGCTGCCCAGACATGGAGAACAATGCACGAGGCTTTACCATCATTTGTACAAACTTTTCATAGTAGTTGCCTCAAGCTCAAGTCTCATTTTAATTAGGATGCACTGGCTTAAGCTCCATTGAGGCCAGAACCCTCTCTGTACTGGGGTCAAGGTCAGGACTCCAGGACGCAGCCGGGTTTGATGAGCACAATGTGGGCTTCCCGGAAGGAGGGTTGTTGAAAACAGTGACTGTGAATGTTTCAGGGTGATATTTAGTACATCGTTTTGGTGATACATGGTTTGAATCACAGACTATATAAAATAATACATAAAATTAAAAAATACGGCTTTTCCCCAACCCTCCCTGTGGGTACAACGTCCAGACGCCTCTCTCACGCCTTTGACTTCACTGCTCCTCCTCCCAGAGCCTCTTTGAACCAGCTGTCTGTGTTCCGACCCATGTCCTTGTCCCGAAGGAGAGCTGGCCATTTCTCATTAGGCCAGAGGGTGCTCGTTTATTTAATTAATTAATTTATTTATGTGTAGTTAGCATACAATCTTATATTGATTATGTTAGTTTCAGGTGTACAATATAGTGATTTAGCATTTTTATACCTTACAATATGATCACCCCACTAATGGTTTTTTAAAAGAAAATAATGGCTTCTTTTTGGAGATCTAATTCACATACCATAAAATTCTTCCTTAAAAAATGTACAGTTTAGTGAATTCACAGAGTTGCGCAAGAATCACCGCTGTGTCTTTGAAGAACATTTCATCACCCCCAAAAGAACCCATTAGCGGTCACTCCTTATTCTCCCCTCCCCTCCGTTCCTGGCAACCACTGATCTACTTTAAATATGATTTGCCTATTCTGGACATTTCATATTAATGGAATTGTGCAACATTGTGACTTTTGTGACTAGTTTCTTTCACTTTGCATAATGTTTTCAAGGTTCATTCATGCTGTAAGCCGTATCAGTCTATTCCTTTTTTTATTGCCAAATAATATTCCGTTGTGTGGATATGTAACATTTTGTTTAACCGTTTATTTGTTGATGAAGATTTGAGTTGTTGCTACTTTTTGACCACTATAAATCATGTTGCTATGAGCACTCGTGTACAGGTTTTGGTGTGGACATAGGTTTTCATTTCTCTTAGTTTTACACCTTGGAGGAGAATTGCTGGGCTGTGTGATAACTGTGTTTAACATTCTGAGTGATTGCTGAACTGCTTTCCACAGCTGCCGCACCATTTTACATTCCCATTATCAAATGTGGAGGCTTTCCCCCCAATTTCTCCCCATTCTTACTGACGCTTTGTCACTGTCTGTAATTTTGATCACAGCCATTCTCGTGGGCATGGAGTGGTAGCTCACTGTGGTTTTAACTTGCCTTTCCCTTATGACTAATGACACTGAGCATCTTTTCATGTACTTACTGGCCATTTGTATGTCTGCTTTGGAGAAACGTCGAATCAGATCCTTTAGAAGGTGTTTCTTTTAGATATCCACAATAGACCACTTAGTATATTGCTTTTAAATGATCTTTTAAATGTTTGTTTACAACGAAATTCAGTACTCGTAGTTGTGAGGCCAGACCCCCAAGAAAAGTTACTAAACCTGCACTAAAGTACCATGCTTAAAAAACCCAGCAGCTCCACCCAGTGACTTTGTCAGCATCCAAGGCTTGCATTGACTGAACGGGAGTCAGGTTAATTAATATTTTTCCCCAAACAGTGTATTTTTGTTCAAAACAGAGAAATTGAGAAAGAATTCTGTCAAGGGCTAGAATATAAACTTCCTCTGTTCTGACGGATAATTTGGGGGAGGGGGAGAGCTTTACCTTATATTTCAACATGTACACTACTTAAACGTGAGTGGTGGATGGACAGATGGACAAATGACTTTAGGTGTGAATGAATGAAGGAAAGAAGGAAGGAATGCAAGCCGGTAAGCCAGTCGGCCAAGCAGCCACCCTGATCTGACTCTCTGCATTCCCTCTTAATTCCCACCCAGAAAACCAGCGTTGGTCTTTGTCTTATACTCTACAGAATCATATTTAAAATTGTGTAGGAAACAGGTTTGCAGTCACAAGTTAGAAACAAAACACCATATTTTCTGTTGTCTGGAATATCTTTATCATCTTCTTTTGAAATGGGAGAGCCTGAGTCGGCCCAGTTTCCTGGAGGTGACCGAGACACCCGAAGACCGAGTGACGTGGCTGTAGGATTTGACTGGGGGCCTCGCTGCTGGAGCAGAACCTTTAGGGCTGTGACGTGCTGCCAGGATTCTCTTGGGGTTTGCCTTGTTCACGCCCCGAGCCCACTGCTGCCCTTGCGCCAGCGTGAGGACTTCGGGGTTGCTGGTGCCTCATTTAAGGGTCTTTGCCTTCTCCCTTCTCTGTGGTGGGATAGTCACACCCTTTTCCAAACCACGCTTACTAGGGATTCACCAGCGAATTCCACACACTGCCCCATCCAGTCTTCCCCTTTGGTCTTCTGTTGAGAAGACACATGCGAACTGGAGAATAGGACTCTGGATTCTGGGGTAGAGTGAGGAAAGAAGAGAGAAAGAATAGCAGGTAAAGGGACAAAAATGGAAACTGTGGCCAGACATATGAAGAAGTGACAGAGACATGGGCTAAAGCTGTAGAGGTGGCTTTTAAAGGCACAAACTCTGGAGGGGGAATAAGTGACAGTTGATTGCTCTCTGGAGGGACCTTCGTGGCAGCCACAAGCTCCTGCCTGTGTGTTTACTCTGCAGTGTGTGTGGCTGGAGTTGAGGTCAGGGAGCGGGGGACAGGGGAAGGACATGGGGCCATGGCCTGGACTCCTTCCTTTACAATGGTGGTCTGTACAGAATGTCAGGGGTTCAGGTCTGAGTGTGTCAGGCGAGCATCTGGGTCCATCCCATAGGCTTTTAGTCCATTCCTGGATGGGACCCCAGGGACGGTGACAGCTAGCCTTTCCTTCTGTGCCATGGCAGGACCGAGGCTAAACTGTCCCCCAGTTGGTTTTTAAACCTCTGCCAGGACGGAGAGTTTCTCGTCTTCCTCCTTGCAGTCCTGCTTCTTGTTTTGAGGGTGTGGGCTCAGTGGCTCTGACGTGGTGAATCTGAGACCCACTCAGCTCCCCATTTCTCAGCACCTACCATGGGCCAGGTGTTGTGCTAGGCTCGGGGATACAAATGTGAATGAGAGACCGTCCTCAAAGTCCTGAGCAGTGCGACGGGTCCAGTGGAACCAGCTGTGTTGTGAGAGGGTGGGCAAATACCTCGGCACGGGAGGCTCAAAGGGCTTGACAAACGAGTGCTTCCAGGAAGGGTTTTGAAGGATGGATGGGGTGCACCAGGCAGAAAAAGGGCAGGAGATGCTCTCCCAGGTAGAGAGCACAGTGTGTTTAAAGATAAGAAGGCACCGAATAGCATGGCCTGTTTGGGAAACTGTGAACCGCTCCGGGAAGCTGAATCCAGCAGGACCGAGGAATCGCCCTTTGTCGCGGTCTCTTGGTGTTGGACATTATTCTCTAACAACAGGACGCTGTAGGACATATAAGATAATCATATCCTTAGGCTATATTGCTCTGGGAGTTTTTAACCAGGGTAGAGAGTCAGATTTTTATTTTGGAAAAGAGGACTCTGGCCCCGGGTCAGAGCAGCTCTGGTGCCAAACACAGAGAAGGCTCTGGATTGGAGACCCTGAGACAGGCATTTCTGGGGCTTGGACAAAGGCTGCCATGCCTGTGGCCTGGAGTGCTGCTGTCGGCTTGGGTGTCTCAGCTACCCACACTGCTGGCTGGCCAGAGAGGGTGGTGGCAAGGGTTGGCCCACAGGGCTGGCTCGGAGGAGGAACCCACTTCCTGCCTTCTTCCCCTTCGCATCTGTGTGCAGAGGGGAGTGGGGCAGAGAGAACAGGGCCAGGCTTGTCCGGATGAGCCTGAATCCAGTGGGAAAGTGCCCTCTGGTGAGAAGGTGCTTCCTCTACAGGAATCGGGAATCTATGAAGAAGTCACCTACCTGGAGAGCGAGGGGGTGGACAGGTATCTAATTTTTGCCCAACAGTAGGAGTAGGGTGTTCCACTGGAGGTATGGAGCAGACGGGATACTCAGGACTGGGAGCCTCTGGTGGAGGGAAAGGGACTGGGCATGGGACAGAAGCTCCCGTGCCACCTTCCGGCACTTCTTCTGCCAGAGCTCTTGGCTGTGCCAGCTGTTTAGGCCAGGCACATGCTGCCTGGAGATAAAATTATTTTTCACAAGTACATGCCTTGCTAAGCAGAGCGGGGGAAGGCAAGGACCATGTCTGGTGTCCCTTTGCCTCCCAGTCATTTTCTAGCAAATGTCAGGATGTGAACGTTGCACTCGGCCAACGTTAGCTGGGATCTGAGGAGGTTTTAGGGAGACGAGCTGAGGAAGAAGTGTAATTTAGAGCGGGTCTCCAACACCTGTGGAAGTGAGCGTGTCAGAGGGACTTACATGAAAACGAGACGCACACAGATTCACCAGCTGCTAAAAAAGACCTGGCAGCAGGGGCTTCCTGGTCCCAGGGTGAGCGTACTCAGGAGACATCTGAGTGGGAGCAGCCTGGGCCCTCCAGTGTAGCATGGAGTGGAGCTTCTTGAAGGTCAGTCCCTGGGATAGCACAGACTGCTGACTCCAACTCCAGACTCACCACTGCATTTTGTCTGGGTGGGGGCCCGAGAACCTGCGTTTCCCACAGTCTTGCAGGTGAGGCGAATTCTGCTGGCCTGGGAGCCACACGTTGCGAACCATCAGTGCGGAGCCAGTTCTGTCACTCAGGGGCTAGTGCTTAGAACACCCCCAACACCCCCCCTCTGCAGTCAGGCCCAGGCAACCATTTCTTCCTTTTTTGGTTTTGCTTTTCTTTCTTTTTTAAAGATTTTATTTATTTATTTTTAGAGAGAGGGTTAGGAAGGGAGAAAGAGAGAAAGAGGGAGAGAAACATCAATGTGTGAGAGATACATCAATTGGTTGCCTCTCGCACACCCCCATCTGGGGAACTGGCCAGCAACCCAGGCATGTGCCCTGACTGGGAATCGAACCGGTGACCTTTCAGTTCTCAGGCAGCACTCCATCCACCGAGCCACACCAGCCATGGGTGCTTTCTTTTGTTCCTAACACTCCAAACATGATTTTGATGCCCACCATTCCCTAGCACCCACCCTGGCTCCATGGACTCTGCCATTGAGCCCCACCTTTCATCTGCCCAAGGCTGCCTGAGGGCTTGGTGGACTTCCTGGCTCTGGCCTTGGTCCATGCTCTTCTCCCCGTCAGGAATGCCTCTCCTGGGCTAAATTCCACCTCTCAGACCCCTCTAGGCCTTTGCCCTCATGCCAACTTGGAGTGCCCTTCTGCCACCATGCCCTCAGTCTGGCTTCCTTCCCATCCTCTCTGTTCCTTCAATGCTCTTCCTGACTCTGACGGGACTTTCCCTCTGCCTTATTTTGTTGCTGATTATATGTGTGCCTCTGTCTTAGTTGGTGTGGGCTGTCATAACAAAATACCATCGAGCACGTGGCTTAAACAACAGACATTTATTTCTCACAGTTTGGCAGCTGGAAGTCAGACCAGGGTGCAGCATGGTCAGTCTCTGGTGTAGGCTGTTTTCATGGCCCCAGGCCTCGGCCTTCTTGCCGTGTCTTCTCCTGGCCTTTCCTCGGTGTGTGCGCACCAAGTCAAGAGAGAGAGAGGGTGGGGGGGAGAGAATGCTCTGGTCATTCTCCCTTTTCTTACAGGGATACTAAATCTGCTGGGTCAGGGCTCATACCACCTCCAGGTACAGTCACAGAGGTTAGGGCTTCCGCATTTGTATCTTGGAGGGACAAAAACACTCAGTCCAGAACGCTGTCTCTCCCAATTAGACTGTAACTCTTGGCGGTCACCATCATGGCGCCCGTGTCTGCCCTCAGTGGCTATGGTGGGAGTTGGTCCATCAGTGTCTGCTTAATCACTGAGAAGTTTTGAAAAACAGATCAAAACAAGCCAAGGCCTGTTTGTTTACTTTGGCCCTTACTGGCCCCTAGGTCTCCAAATGTATCCACAAAGGCCAAGGAGATGGAGAAGAAGGTGCTGGCTGCGCCCCGTCCATGAGGTGGTGTGGCTGTGTGCCAGAGCTGTCAGTGGGCCCATCAGCCTTGAAAATACTGTGATTACTAATCTGTATCAGTCAGGGAACTACCACCCCCAGATCTGTATTAAGAATGTTTTCCTCAGGCAAAAAAAAAAAAAAAAGCGCTGCCTTTGGCATCCAAGTCCGCCTCGGGAATCTCATTTTATGACGGATCCTTCTCTTTTTTTGCTCCTTCCTGCACTTCCCCCAGATCTGCACCTTCCGATTCTCCGTCTCCAGATAGCCGAGCCCTTGTTCTGCTTTCTTCAATACTTGAATAACTTCCAAACATGGTTCCTTTCCTGAAGACTGTATTTTAGTTCTTACTGTTTTGCCTTGTTCCTCTCCAATGAAACCTCTGAGGTTCCCCAGGCTCATGGTATCCCCTGGCCTGAGGACCCACACGAGTCCTAGAAGCCCAAGAGGCCCAGATACATTTTTGGGAACTACTGCCCTTTGCTGTCTATTTACAATGGTTTGATGACAAGCCCCGGGGAGACTCCCAGAATGTGCCTTGAACTGGTCATAGCTTATTTCTCCTCCAGCCTCTACCGTATTCATGAGCCTTGTTCCCTGCCTTCTGGCCTTTCCCTATTTTTTCTTTTTTTCCTATTTCTCTGAGTCTCCTGGATAAAGGAAAAAGAATGGAAACATGCCCTATGTTTGGAAAAAAGGTTCCTAGACTCAGTTCTCAACCCCATCTTTCACTCTTTAGGCAAACGGCAAGCTCCTCAGCTTACTTCTTTGTGTGCCATCCCACCACTCCATACCTGCCCTCCCCTCCCCCTCCCCTCCCAGCACACACTTGAGCCCGATATCATCGCTCCTTTAAATATGGAGCAGTCCAGTCTCCCAGTGGAGTCAAGGGAACATCCGCCTTCACACAAACAACTCTCAATCCATCAGCAGGCAGTGTTCATAATGGTTAGGAGCAAGCCCTCACACTCAAGGTGTGGCTCCTCACTTCCTGGAGATGTGGCTTCAAATGCATTCTTAACCCCTCCAATCCTCAGCTTTCCTGCAGCCTAATGGTGATAACGGTAGTGCTTTCCTTAAAGAGATAGTGCAAAGATTAAGAAGAGGTAATATATTTACATGCATAAAGCACTTAGCATTGGTGCATGGCACATAAGTACTCAATACGTTGAACAATTATTTTAATCAATGGTACTTGCTATTAGAACACAGTAACTGAGATGTCACCTGTGTCCCCCCCCCCACCCATCTATCACACTTGGTGGACACCTCGGCCCTGCAGGCTATGGCAGCCCAAGGTCCCGCCCTAGGATCTCCACCAGTTCTACACTCACTTCCTTGTGCCCTGGCTGCCTCTGTGCTGTGAGGTCTTGTTTGGTCTCATCGCCCCAAGGCCCAGAGCTCAGACCATTCACCCATGACCCGAGAAGTCCAAACCCACAAAATGCTTGATTTTATGATTTTACTGAGGAACTGGAGGGAGGAGGAAGAGTGTCACAGAGAGGGTCAGGTCCTGCGGCATTTGTCTCTTTTTCTGCTCTCCTTCCCCTCCTCCTTCCTTTGCTTTTCCAGAGCAATGAACAAATTATACCTGCCCAGCCTCCCTGAGCCTCATCTAACTGCAGCGATTTAGTGCAGTGTTATCTAGTCATTTGGGCTGCCATCACAAAACACTGTGGCCTGGGTAGCTGGTCGACAGCCTTTCTTTCTCATAGTTGTAGAGGCTGGACAGTCCAAGATTGAGGCCCCAGTGCACTCGTTGTCTGGTGGGACCTGCTTCCCGGTTCGTAGACAGTCTTCTCACTGTCCTCGCCTGGTGGAAGGGGTGAGGAGTCTCCCTCTTTTATAAGGACACAAGTCCTACTGTAAGGGCCCCACCCCCCCTCATGACCTAGCCCCCTCCCAAAGGCCTTACCTCCTAATACCATCAATTTGGGGGTTAGGATTTCCACATAGGAATTTGAGGGGAATACAACTATTCAATCCATAGCAGGCATATTTCTAAACAAATACAGTTTTCTTCCTGGAGGAATTCTGTTACCCTCTCCTAAGGAAATAGAAACGTCATCTTTTACTCGTGTTTAAACAAAAATGCACCCTTGGGGCAGGACAGTCCGTGCAGACATCTGGGTGAGCCTCAGTGGTGAGCGGGGAGGCGATGGTGAGGGCTCGGAGGACAGGGCCTGTGGGAACAGACGCCCGTCCCCAGCAGAGGCAAACTGGGCCAGAACTGGGTTCTTTGCAGCTCGCCAAAGGAAGCGGTTGCCTTCCCCAGACTGCAGATCTGACTTTCTGGCCATGGGACTTTGTAACCCATCAAAAATGTAAGAAGTAGACAAATTATATTACACAGGGTTGGTTCAGGCATGAAAAGTGAACAAGACCTGTGACGGGGTCAACACATATGGGAAGATGGCTCAGGTAAGAATGTACACACGCCGCCATGAAGGAGACCAGGAGCTCATCGCCCTGGGGGTCACGGTGAGGCTCTGGGCTGTGGCGGGAATTTTGAGGAGCAGGAGAGGCTCATGCCACTGGCTGCAAGTGACTGGCCTTTGGGACCTGTCGTTTCCAAAGATGCCCGCATTCCTCATTTCTCAAAATGGTATTCATGTCTCACCTTTGTCAGAAGAGCTTTTCTTCTACCCAAATGCTCCTCGCTGTCCCTTACTTCCTCATTCTTTTTATTCGTCCTTTGAAGTCCTCCTCAGCTTTTGGCTGCTCCTCCTCTGCCTTCCTGATCTCCTCTTGCCTGTGGTCAGAATGACTGGCCCTGTTCTCATTGCGTACCCAGCACATGGCCTTGGGTGACAATGGCCACTTCCTCCTTTGGACTCTCAGGGAGCTGTGTAAGACCACCTTACCTATCCTTAAATCCACTCTCAGCCCTATCTGGTGGCTTAGGCAGTGTCTGGCATACAATAAATTCTCCACATATCTTTTTGTAAATATTCACCAGAGGATGTGCTTATTGATGAGAGAGAGGGAGAGAGAGCGAGAGAGAGAGGAACATTGATGTGAGACAGAAACATTGATTGCTTGCCTCTCGTACGTGCCCCCAACAGGGGATCGAACCTGCAGCCTTTCGGTGTATGGGATGATGCTCCATCCAACCGAGCCACCCGCCAGGGCTCCACATGTGGTTTAAAAATCCATTCACTGTGATTCTGAAGTGACGGAGAGTCTCATTCAGCTACAAGTCTGGTCACTCCAGACCATGGTATTTGTGACAGGCAGTTTGCCCTCTTGGAATTTCCATTTCCCACTTGTGGATGAGGAAGAAAGAGCTCAAGAAAGGGGCTCTGTGAATCCTTATTTTTACTTTGTTCTTGTAGAACTACTTGCTTTCTGCTTGCCATGCTGCTGTGATTAATGGGGAAAGTGATGGAGAATTTTCTTCAATTGCAGAAAAGTGGAGCATCTTAAAGGGCCAGAAATGTCCCCCCCACACCTCCCCTGGAACAAGAATTATTTGGGGAAGGAGTGAATAGACTGCAAAGTCAGCTAGTCTAAACTCCATCCCTGGGAGAAAGGTCTTCTTTCTTTTGAGCACCTGTGGAACATGTCTCCGCAGAGAGCTCATCATTGTGGGAAAAGTCTTATTGCTAGAAGGTCCTTACTTTCACAGAGCTGAACTCTCTAAAACACTCCTGCTGGAGCTGGAACTGCCCTCTGCAACAGCCCAGAATGCTGACTGGTTCTCTAGACGACAGCCCTCAAAGAGAGCTCAAAGAGAGAACCAGCCCTCCTGGCTCTCTGGACCACCCCTCCATTAATCTCTGACCCAGACCTAACATGAAGAGCAGTCTCCCACCCCTTCCTTGAGTGACATGGTTTTCGGATGCCCTGCCTTTCTGGCTCTCCACTTCTGCATAAATCATTTGTCACTGTCTTAAAGTGTCACAGCCAGTAGTGTACATAACACTCCCCAGGAAACAAGACCTCTTAGCTGGTGGTTCCCAGACTGCGTCACTGGGGGCTCCTGTCTTTCCCCTCTCCAAGTGGGCCTTTTGTTTGGAAACACTCTGCTAGTTGATCTCGCTGAGTAAACCCGTCTACAAATCCCATTATGTTTGAATTCCTCGGCCTGGCTTTCACGGCCCTGGACCCCTCTGCAGTCTGTGTCTGGTCCACTCTCCCAGCCTCACTTCTTGTCATTCCTGTATTAGCCAGTACAGGCTGCTGTAACAGATACCACCAGCTGGGCAGCTTAAACCAAAGACATCTTTTTCCTCACAGTTCTGGAGGCTGGAAGTCCAAGATTGAGGTGTCAACAAGGTTGGTTTCTTCTGAGGCGTCTGTCCTTGGCTTGTAGATGGTTGACTTCTCCCTGTGTCCTCACATGGCCTTCCCTCTGTTCGTGTCCTCGTCCTGGACCAAATTTTCTCTTCTTCTAGGGACATTGGTTGTATTAGATTAGCAACCACCCTAATAACCTTATTCTACCTTAATTACCTCATTAAAGTTCCTATCTATAAACACAGTCACATTCTGCAGTACTGGAGGTTAGGGCTTCAACATGGGAATTTGGGAGGGCACAATTCTGCCCCTGACATTCTCTACCCTACCTTTGTCCAGTTAAGCTGATTTTACCTTGTCTTCTTAGAACATAGCCTTTATTTTTAGTTCTGATGCCTCTGTTCCTCTGCCTCTTGCCCTGCCTCCCCTACTTCTCTTTCAAGGCCAGTCTTCCAAGAAGCTTTCATGCCAAGTGGTTGTCCAGCCCATTTAGACCCACAAAGATGGAGAACTCCCTTCCTCCCAAGCCAGCCTGTTCTGCTGGCTCAGACAGCATTCCATTCTAGCAACATAGTCCCAGAAAGGACTCACGTTTCACAAACCGAAGGTGCTCTTCCTTCGAATTCAGATAAAATGATCTCTCGATTAAAAGAAAAACAAAGCATCTCCAGATAAAATGAGAGCTGAGTAGCATGGGGGGAAATAAATCTGAAATATCCCAGAAGTTGAAAACTAGTGAAACTAGATGCCTGAAACCTGTCTACTCTGAGATACTGTTCTTGGGGGGCAGTCTCACCCAGAACTTGGTCCTCTTTCTATGTTGTGAACACCCGGACATTTCTTAATTGGTTCCCTGTACTTCAGGAGTATTGCCACCCACGTTCCCTCTGCAGGACAGGGCTCTCCTAGACTTGACTGCCAAGATCCCTCAGTCAAAGCAAAAGCAACAGAGCCCACTTTTCTCTCCACTCCACTCTGCAGTTCCACCCCAGCATGCACACACTCCAACACACACACACACACACACACACACACACACACCCCTCCTAGAGCTTCAGCCTTGTATACCGTCTTAATGCTGTTGCTTAGCAACCAGTAAGGGAAGTGTGATAGCACCTCCTAGCACTGTCCATGGAACACAGCAGACAATACAAACAGTTCCCTGGCTTCTCTCTGCAACTAGAGGGAGGTAGCTGTCAGAGGTGGCCAGCATTATGCTCCCTGGCTTATCATCCAGGGGGCCCAAATTGGTTGCTGCTTTGCTTTTACTTGGCATTGGGTAATGTCTTTGTGGGGGCGGCTGGGTAGGTGGTTCTTGAAGGGCCGGATCTCTCTGCTTGCACTTGTTCTCAGGATGCCTGTGATGCAGAAGGGCAGCTTGCAGAATCCTCTCTGCTCCCACGCAGCCCTGCCCTGCACCAAGCCCGTGTCCCACCAGCCACGGTGTTTCCTGCAGTCTTTTCCATTTGGAGGTTGTTCCACAATGCTGCGGCCCTGCTCTGCCCTGGCCCCCTTCTTGAAGCCATCTGTGCTTCTGGTCCCTGGTTCCTCTGTCTTTTGGATGCAACTCCACACTGCTGGACAGCCCCCTACTCCTCAGATCACCCACGTCCCTCCCCAATCTCTGTCCCTTACATTCCTTACATCCCAGCCTCAGACCACTGGGCCGGATGCCACACAGGTGGCATCTGAGGTCCACCTGCTCTCTGTTGGTGTTCTGATCAGGGAATTCCCAGATGTTGTCTAGCATGAAACAGCAGAGAAGGCTAGAGGGTCTAGAATCTGAAAACATACATTTCAATTCTAGATCCTTTTTTCTTTTGTCTTGACTATGTGATTTAGGTCAAGTTTTTCTAACTTCTCTGAATCTTTGTTTTCCAAGGGGATGGGAGTATTTACCTCACTCAGTTATTATGATAATTATATAAACTAACAAATAGAAGGAACCCAGCAAAATACACAGCATACAGTTGGGGAACTCCAGTCCCTTTCTGTCCTTGCACCTCTCCTTCTGTGTTCTTCCTTCGGCACCTGCTCTTCCTCAGGCAAAAACTGGTCTGCTGGCTGGATTCTCCGAGGCAGTGCCACGTCATGACAAGTCATTGGCCGGGAGGCAGAGGGTCAGTTCGAGGTCGACCACTTAGTACCTCTGACCTTGGGTCCTGCACTCAGCAGCCCCCAGGTTCCTTTTGCTCACCTGGGAAATGGGACTAAGAACACCTGGCTTGTCTAAGGCAGAGTTGCTGTGAAGCTCAAAGGAGATAATAAAGTCTGTTAATGTCCTTTACACATGTCAAAGTCTTTTACAGATTTAGAGATAAGAGTTCTCTCAGACAAACCTGGTCCTACCCCTCCACCTTGTAAAGTGAAGGAATTAGAGTCCAACATGTCTCAAGTGCCCTGAAGTTCTAGAACTGTGGCACACTGAGAGATGACAGCCACTGGCCCCCAAGGCCTCAGCAGACAGAACCGAATCCTTCTTCAGAGACACAGTATTTGTCTTGTGACTGTGAGAATAATTTGCCTAGATATTTCTACTCCCTAATCCCTAGGGTCCCATGAGCGAGCTGGCTGGTTATCACCCAGTCAAAACCTCACCCAGGAACATTCTGGAGGCTTCTTATAGCTCTGGCTTGGGAATGCATATGGCCCTGTCCTTTCAATAAGGAAGCTGAATGAGTCAGAACATGCCCACAGAGTGACAGAGGTACCTGGGAAGCAACCACTGGCGCAGGTGTGCGAAGCGGTACTTCCCCGGTGGCAACGTGCTTAGTAGTGGCCTGAAAAAGAGCTGAATTTGCAAATACTTGAAATAAGAGATATTAACATATGTAACATCAGTAATTTACAGTAATTTAAGTAAAAGTAGGACCAACAAATAGAATTTGGATATTATCGAAGTCTTGAAGATGGGGAGGCTGGCTAAGGATGAACAAACATTCCAGAGATATCTGCATCCTCTTCAGTGAGATTTCCTCCGGGCAATTGTGGAGTCTCCTTATAGAGGATCCCAGCAGGAAATGCGGGTGATGCCAGCCGTTCTTAAAGCTCTGGCTTGGCTTGGAAGAAGGGTGCAGCTTCACTCAGGGACTGTACTGCCACTGCCCTCTCTAATCCCATGACTTCAGGGGGAAGATGAAAAGAGCCTTCTGTTAAAAAGTTGGGAACTCCTGCTGTATAATAAGGTTGCAAGAGGTCAGATATAATGCAAGTGTCAAAGATTAGCCACAGTACCACTGACTCCTTAGAAATATAGCTATTTGGTGGGGGAGGGGCAGTAGAGAGACAGATGTGGTCTCTGCTCTGACTGGATTCATGGGATAATAATCAGAATTAGAGAATGTCAAATTGGAAAGGACTTGGCAATTGTCAAGTCCAACCTTTATAGTAACATAAGAGAATGGTCACCAACATGTTAACAGTGGTCAGTCAATTTGGGGTTTTGGAAATGTGGGTGATTGTTATTTTCTAGGTTGTTTCTTTTACTTTTTTAAATAAAAATGCAAAAGTAAGAAAACAGGAAAGTGACTTGCCTAAGGCCTGTGTTGTAGCAACATGGAGGCAGCACTTGCCTGGCCCCCAAATCTGCTGACTTTCATCCCTTGTCTCAAGGGGATGGGGTGGGGGTGGGGGTTCTGTCTGAGACTAGAACTGGGCTTCTAAAAAGATCTCTTACCATAAGAATATAATCATGCTGTCCATTAGTCTTCACCATTTAAAATTTAACTTTAAATTATCCACATCTTAAAATTTCTAGGATAATTTTATAAACCTTTTCTTCTGAATAAAACATAGGCTTATTCTACAGGAAAAGTTAAAAATAAAATGTCAGTTGTAAGCAAATCTCTCAGCCCACACCTGGTTCTAAGGGTTAAAACCACCCACCGAAGGATAATGTGGAAATGGAACCTGTGTTTGGTTTTCTTATCCTGCATCCCACGTAGCCCATCACTTTAGGAAAGAGGAACACAGCTAATGGGGTGGGCAGAATGCTGTGAATACCGTCCCCCACACAGGCCCCTGTCTACAGCCTTTGTTCCATGGTTTTGCTGATACATATGACTCAGTCTGCTGTTTGGGCTCCGCCTTCCCTGCGCTCTGCTGTGCCTGCCATAGGTGACTCAGGGGGCCCTCGGGTCGTGCTGCCTCTCATCAACCCAGCTGACCAAACTCCCTTCTGTGGGTCTGAGCCCTGAGATCCTCCGCCCTTCCCAGCTTTCAAAGCACCGGTTAGTATAGGATGCTGTCACCCCCACCATCCCATTTTTTTGAAGAAAGTGCTGTGCATTTATCTTGACAAACTGCCAAAGTGCTTTTGCCGTCCACCTACTCACCTATAAAATTCGTAGTCTTCAGCACATGCCTGATGGCCAGAAGGCCAAGGAAAGGTCAAAATGTGTTCCTGTGAACAAGAAAAACAAAAGACAGGAAAGCCTCCCAATCACCTCTATTCTTGTAAATGCCTGTGAGAGCAAGCACATGATATGCTTCGTGTGGCCAGAGGGTGGGTCACCTGGGCCAGCCCACACTTGCGGACTTGTTGTGGCTGGAAGAGTCACGGTAGGAATTGCAATTTTTTTGCAGGCACTTTATTTTGAACTCAAGGGAATAGTAAAATGTCCCAGCATTTTCTACAATGAAAATAACAAAAAGCATTCAAAAAGAAGCATGGGGTCTCCTTCTTCTAAGCCACTGAGGCCACAGTCACCTCAAGGAGCGAGAGAGGTGGCACACTGCCTGTGCCTGGGGCTGCTGACCTAGGCTCAGGATTAAAGGGGATTTAATGCCAAAAATATTTCTGTAGCAGCCACTATGAAAGAGGCCCAGAAGGTCTACAGCACAAATTTGCCATGAGCATGAACCAGGCTGTGCTTTATCAGATGCCCAAGATAAAGGCAATGTGGTTACTACGTCAAGCCAGTGAGACACCCCGAGTATGGGGGTTGTTGTGCCCTGTGTAAGAAGGTACTGTTGTTTGCCAGGACATCTTGGATGGAGGGCCCATCGCTTGCCCATCTGTGGTAGGATTTTTCTCCCTCCTTCCACTTTCTTCTCATGGAATAGGAAGGGCCCATCTTGGCCTAATTGTACATGGTGTTTCTGAGTATGAGGAAGCAAAGTCCCTAATGCACTTGCTCACATGTGAGTTCTCTCTCTCTCTCTCTCTCTCTCTCTCTCTCTCACACACACACACACACACATACACACACAGAGTCATATTTTGGTCAACACACCCCCATCCTACCCTGTAGTGGCAGATGAGACCAGTTTTGGAACCAATGAGGCATGTTAGTGGTTGGGTGGTTCTAGGGGGATGTTGCTTTGGGGGTGTGATCTCCCACAGTCCATCTGCTCCGGAAGGAATAGCCTGGGAACACCAACTCGTTTAGCCTGTCAGTCACTGAAATCTGACCAAGGGTGGCTTTGGAAGACTTTCCCCGAGAATAGGAGAAATACAACGTCAGTGGATACAAGCCTACTACTGAGGATGAAGTGAGGAAAGGAAGGCACCACACACCTGTTAGTATCATAGTCAGTACTCTTAGAGTTGCAGGTGATGGGAACCCCAAAGAGGGGGTTTGCTGGCTACAAACTCAAACTAAAGGAAGATTCGGGAAGCCGCTGAACTCAGAGATGACTGTAACTGGAAGCTTAGACACGACCAAATGTCTCTGTGGGTAATCCCTTTGCCTCTTTGGTCCTCTCTGCATGTTAGCTTCATTCTTTCAGGACAGCTTTGGCAAAAGACAGGGGCGCATAGCTGCTGATGGCATCCAAGCTCTCATCCATAGCCTTTTCAACCACAGGAAAAAGACTTTCCCCTAAGATAAAGTTTTTAAAATGCCAAGGAAGAACTATGATTGGTTTAGCTAAGATCATGTGTCCAGGTTGGACCAATCCCCCCAGCCAGGAGGGTGAGGAGCCATGTTTGCCCTCGTTTGAGTAATGCATCACATCTGTGGTCCAGACTACAGGGAAGAGGTAGGAGAGAGGGTCTACCACGATGGCAGCCTCCTTGAGCACTAGCCAGTTGCCATGGGAGGAGGAATACTTCCCTGCAAAGACTGTGGGTGAAATTTCTGCGAAGGGGGAGGAGATGTTGCAGGCAGACAAAACAATTGTGGTCCCCAGCAATAAATTCGCAAGCTTTGGTCATGTAGCAGTTTGTGATCTGTGGCGAGCAGATATGTGAATCTGTTGGGAGGGTCATTAAATTTGAGGAACAATAACATCTAAAGTGCTTGGGAATTGGTGATGTATAATTGTGTTATGGCTAAGAACTAAAGGAAACTTTGCAGAGAAGACAGGCAGCAAGCTCATGAATTGTACGTCAATAAATCGTTTACATACTGCTAGACTGTTTGACAATGGTTAATATATAAAAGAGATAACTGAGCTTGCCTTCCTGGTCAGGTTGGCCTATTTATAAGATTTAACAGACCAAGTCACATGTTTACAGGTTGTTCTTTCTTTCCTGGGCTTGAACGCAATGTCAATATTAGGGACAGTCTTCTCACAGAGTCATCCCTGGTTTTTTATTGTGCTGCATGTGTCTGAAATTGAAAACTGACCTTGCCCTTCTATCTTGGGTGAATGATGTTCTTAGAGTAAATGGCTATTTTTGATTCTGCCTCTTAACTCTTTGGACTGTGCTTTACTCTTGTTCAAAGGGAGTCTTAATGTTTTAATACGGGTGGGTACATAATAATGGCCTGCCAAAGATGTCTGTGTCTCATCCAAAAACCTGTGAATATGTTAATTTATATGGCAAAAGAGACTTTGCAGGTGTGAATAAATTAAGAAAATTTGGAGTTGGGGAAATTATCCTGGATTATCAGGGTGGACCTAATGTTATCACAGGGTCCTTGTAAGAGTGAGATAGGAGGGTCAGAGCAGGCATGGACAGAAGGAAATATGACAACAGAAACAGAAGTTAGAGAGAGAGCGCGAGTTGAAGATGCTACTCTGTTGTCTTTGAAGATGGAGGAAGGGACCATGAGCCAAGGAATGCACAGTTTCTAGAGGCTGAAAAAAGCAAAGAAAAAGATTTTCCCCTAGAACCTCCAGAAAGAACATGACCCAGATGGCACCTTAATTTTGGGACTTCTGACCTCCCAAACTGTAAGACAAATTTGTGTTGTTTTAAGCCATGAAGTTTGTGGTAATTTGGTATAGCAACAGTAGAAAACTAATACAACTTACCTCTCTGGAAAGCAACTTGGCAACATGTACTTCAAGATACAAGAGTTTATGCTTCCAACTCAGTCATTCCACTTCTAGGACTCTCCCAATGAAACAATCAGATATGCAGAAATGTACTTATCTATTAAGAGATTCATTATAATATTATCTATAATAGCAAAACCTTGGAACCACCTGAAGACCCTACTGGTGGTCTTATCTTTATTTCAGTCACAACATTGTTCAAGTAAGAATACATGGCCCGCTGGGTCATGGCCATCCTCCTTGAAATGTCGCTTCTAGAGTGTGTTGTAATCACACGTGGGGATGGCCTGTGCTAGAAAATGACCAGGATGACAGTATTGCTGTTAATCTACTGATTCAACAAATACTGAGACCTGTGCTGGTTGGGGGTGGTATACAGGGTCCAAGGACACATGGGATTATGGGAGCTGTAGGATCCTGGCCAGAGGGTTGGTTATCAACACAAAGCCTTCTCAGGAAAGGTGATGTTCCACTTAAAACTTGAAGGATCAGTAGGAATGAGCTGCAATGGAAAAGCCAGCTCACGGAGTGCGGTCATTTCCCCATGCTACGCATGCATAGTGCCTGAACGTGTACTGCTCATCAGGAATTCAGAAGGCTCTGCAGTCTGAAGTAAAACTAATTGACTTCTTGTTAAAGAGCTACAGAAAAAAGCTGGAAACAACCTAGATACCTTTCAGTGTGTGATTGGTATAGCCATGACATAAAATACTGCTCAACAATAAAAAGGAATGGACTTGATACATGCAATAACCTGGATAGATCTCAAGGGCATTATGTGTTGTGAAAACAAGTCAATCTCAAAAGGTTTCATACTATATGATTCCATTTGTGTAACATTCTTAAAAGGACAAAAGTAGAGAGATAGAGAACAAATTAGTGTAGTCATGCATTGCTTAATAATGGACATGGTCTAAGAAGTGCATTGTTAGGCAATCTTGTTGTACGAACATCATAGAGTGCACTTCCAAAACCCTAGATGGTATAGCCTACTACACACCTAGGCTACATGGTATATCCTATTGCTCCTAGGCTACAAGCCTATCAGCATGTCATTATACAAAGCAACCTGAGATTAAATCAAGCACAAGATAAAATGATGCAACCAACAGTAGACATGAGATGTATGAGGCTGCTGCAGGCATAATGTGGCATACTGTTACAAAACTTTTCCTATAAGTAGAAAGAGTACACTCTGACTTCCAGTCAAGATGGAGGCATAGGTGGACCACTTCACCTCCTTGTGCGACCACAAAAAGGAATTACAACTAAATCTCAAAACAAATAACACCCAGAACTGTCAGAAAATTGAACTGTATGGAAGTCTGACAACCCAGGATTTAAAGAAGACACATTCATCTAGATGGGTAGGAGGGGCAGAGGTGCGGAGTTGGGGTGGAGAGGTGAGGAGATGTGTGTGGTGTGGTGTGGTAGGGCCACGGTGGCGGTGGAACGGGCACGGGCAGTCCCTCATTCATGTGTGGTGGGTAAAAACTGGCAGGATACCTTGGGATTGAGTGTTCCCAGCCCCAGTCCAAACTAGGATTCCAGTGCTGGGAAAATGAATCTCCATAATTCTGGCTGTAAAAATCAGTGGGGGTTGGGGTGGTGGGATAACACTGCCAGATTTTCAGAAAACTTCACTTAAAGGGTCCACATAGTTTTAAAATGTATGCAAACCTACCTACTCTGGGATTCAACACCAGGGCAACAGCTGGGAGGGTGCCAGTACATATGGGGAGTGGGTGAAGTGACTGGAAATGGGGCGAGTGCCAGGCAAGCCCCCAGAAGCCAGGCAGTGGCACAGTCCCCTCTCCAAGCCCTCCCCCCACACAGAGCCACAAAGCAGTGAAGTGATTTGCTCTACCCTGGCCATTACCTAAGGCTCCGCCCCACACAGTTTACAGGTGCCTTTTACAGGGAGCCAAAGCAACTCTACCTAATACACAGAAACAAACACAGGGAGGCTGCCAATTGAGGAGACAAAGAAATATGGCCCAACTTAAAGAACAGAACAAAAACCCAGAAAAAGAACTGAATGAAATAGAGATAGCCAACCTATCAGATGCAGAGTTCAAAACACTGGTGATCAGGATGCTCAAAGAGTACGGCAACAACATGAAGGAAGAAATGTAGGTTAACACTGAGTGAAATAAAGAAAAATCTACAGGGTACCAACAGTGAAGGGAAGGAATCCAGGATTCAGATCAACGATTTGGAACTTAAGGAAGAAATAATCATTTAACCAGAACAGAAAGAAGAAATAAGAATTCAAAAAAAATGAGGATAGCATAAGAAGACTCTGGGACATCTTCAAATGTGCCAACATCGAATTATAGGGATGCCATAAGGAGAAGAGGAAGAGCCAGAAATTGAAAACTTATTTGAAAAAATAATGAAAGAAATTTGGTGAAGGAAATAGACACACCGGTCCAGAAAGCACAGAGTGTCCCAAACAAATTGGATCCAAAGAGGACCACACCAAGACACATCATGATTAAAATGTCAAAGGTTAAAAATAGAGAATCTTTTAAAAAATTTTTTATTTATTTTTTAGAGAGAGGGGAAGGGAAGGAGAAAGAGAGGGAGGGAAACATCAATGTGTGGTTACCCCTCACATGCCTCCAACTGGAGGCCTGGTCCACAACCCAGGCATGTGCTCTGACTGTGAATTGAACCGGCAACCCTTTGATTGTAGGCCCGTGAGCAATCCACTGAGCTACACCAGCCAGGGCAATAAAGAGAGAATCTTAAAAGCAGAAAGAGAAAAGCAGAGTTACCTACAAAGGAGTTCCCAAAAGACTATCAGCTGATTTCTCAAAAGAAACTTTGCAGGCAAGAAGGGACTGGCAAGAAGTACTCAAAGTGATAAAAAGCAAGGACCTCAGCCTAGATTACTGTATCCAGCAAAGCTATCATTTAGAATGGAAGGGCAGATAAAATGCTTCACAGACAAAGCAGAGCTAAAGGAGTCCATCATCACCAAGTCATTATAACATGAAATGTTAAAGGAAGTTATTTAAGGAAAAGAAGATCAAAACTGTGAACATTAAAAGGGCAACAAATTCACAATTATCAATAACTGAATCTAAAAAAACAACCTAAGCAAACAACCAGACAGGAACAGAATCACAGAAATGGAGATCACATGGAGGGTTATCAGCTGGGAGGGGTAAGGGAAAGAATGGGGAGAAAGGTGCAGGGATTAAGAAGCATAATCAGTAGGTAGAAAATAGACAGGAGCATGTTAAGAACAGTATAGGAAATGGAGAAGCCAAAGAACTTATATGCATGACCCATAGACATGAACTAAGGGGGGGATTGCTGAAGGGAAGGGGGATACTGGGTGGAGAGGGACTAAAGGGTTAAATTGAGAGAACTATAATAGCATAATCCATAAAATATATTAAAAAAGTATAATTGGTAGGTACAAAACAGACAGGGGGATGTTGAGAATAGTATAGGAAATGGAGAAGCCAAAGAACTTACATCACCCATGGACATGAACTAAGGGGGGGATTGCTGGAGGGAAGGGGGTACTGGGCAGAGGGAAGCAAAGGGGGTAAATCGGGACAACTGTAATAACATAATCAATAAAATATACTTAAAAAAAGAAAGAGTACACTTTGAAGTAACCATAAAAAATAGTACAGTAAACACATACACCTGTGATAGAGTCATTAGTTATCATTATCAAATATTAGGTACTGTACATAATTGTATGTGCTACCCTTTTGCACGGCTGGAAGAGTAGTAGTTTTTTTACACCAGCATCGCCACAAACACGTGCGTAATGCATTGCTACACGCTGTTATGAAGGCTATGCCATCCCAGGCGGTGGAACATTTTTAGCTCCATTGTAGTTTTACGGGATCGCTACGGCATATGCTGTCTGTCATTGACTGAACCATTGCTGTTGGCGCGTGACTATAGTTGCAAAAAGCGGGAGGCGAGTATGGCTGTAAAGAGGTAACATAAGGCAGATCCTTCACGGTGATAGAACAGCTCTGTATCTTGACTATGGAGTAGTTACAAAATCATATACATGGGATAAAATCGCATGGAACCACACACACAAGTCCATGTTAAAAATGGTGAAAATGGAATTAGAGCTGTTGTCTCATCACAGTATTGTATCAATGTCATTTCCCTGGGTTTGCCGTTAAACTACAAGATGTCACCATTAGGGGGAAGGCGGGTCAGGGTACACGAGACTCTCTGTGCTCGTTTTGCAACTTCCCATGAATCTATAATGATTTCAAAATAAACTTTCTGGTTTTTGAAATTTGCACTCCGACCTCTGAAACCGCTGGTGGTGGGTTCAGTTGCTGACAGCACAAATTCATCGAATTACGCCAAGGATTGGATTATTTCAAGAGCCCTGGTCTCAGGAGAAGTTTAGACTTTCACACGGGGCCAGTGGTTCATTTAAAACACAAAACAAAAAAGATTTTTTAATCCTAAGAATTAACTAACACCCAAAATGCTGCCTTGACTCATGAGACCCATTAGCTCTGACGTCATCGAGACCTGCAACCAGAACTCCACTGTCAAATCTTTTTGGACACGTGTTAGGTTTCTGAGAAAACTTTGTTTACATGTAAACTTCACACCACACTGTCAATTTTTGTCTTAATAAAATTGTGTAGATTCATAAAAAACCAAAGAGCCACAGACTAAAATTCCTCTGCCTGGTGACACCACTTCTGTCCCCGAGAACTTTCGCCCCTCTCAAATAGTTCCAGGTCTATCTCAATTGGTGTTGAAATACTTCACGGTTCCCCCATCATTTCTAGGCATCGGCTCATGGCCACATGGGACGGAAAGGTGATGCCAGTGACTGACAGCAGAGGATCCCCTCCCAAATCTGGGAGGCACTAGGCCCGCCTGTGCCTGCCCGCTCCCTCAACAACCATCAGGAGCACCATTTCCCAGCCAACCGCCTGTGGGGAGATGGGCTGTGTTTGTGAGACACCCTGGACATGCTGTAAGAGCCCTACTTTCTTCTCTCTCCTCGACCAACTCTGGATGAGGGACCAGAAGTAGTCTGCAAACGGGCTAGAGGGAGGACAAGCCTTTGTAGAAGGGGAGATTTGGGTGAAGTGAAGAGGCAGCGCGTAGGTGCTCTGGCATAATGGCAAAAGCACAGGCTTGAAGTATCTATTATCTGAATGCATTCATTTATTCAAGCAGGTGTCTTTGTTTAGGCTGCTACCACAGAGAAACTATAGACTGGGCAGCTTAAACCACAGTTCTGAAGGCTGGGAAGTCCAAGACGAAGCCACTGGCAGGTTTGGTGTCTGATGAGGACTCACATTCTGGTTCATAGACAGTTTTCTTTTTTCTGTGCCCTCACTTGGTGGAAGGGGCTCAGGGCAATGAAACCCAATGCGGGGGTGGCAGCGGCAGGATTTCCCCTGGCACGATGCCCTAAAATGCTGCGAACTGCCCCTAAATAATGCCACATATGCTGTAAAAAAAGAAGGATGTGAGAAACTGTCTATAGAACATTGCACCTGGTGTATTTTGACTAGCAGAATGGAGGGGGGAAAAAAGCCAGAACAGTATTTCTTTTGCCTTCTGGGTCTAGAGTTGGGGATTTCTCTCTTTCCAGATGACAACCAGGAAAAAGAGCCCTCGATTATTCTCTAAATAAAATGTTTTGGTCATTCAAATAACCAGTGGGGCAATGAAGGGAAGGGTGGAGAAGATTTGGTTTCTTAAAGGAAAGAGCTCTGGGCTGGGAGAGCCACGGCCCAGCTCTCCCTCCCACTCCCTGGTGGCACCATGGGTCAGGGGCACATGGGAACCAGGCTCTTTTTATGTAAAATTAGGAGGTTACACTAAGGGAGCTGGAAGGACCCTTCTTCCTCTGGTAGCCAAGATGGTCTCCAGGGGAGACAGGGTGCAGCTGAGGCCCCAGCCGCCCTGCATTTCCGGGGTTCCCAATGAGCAGCAGTTCCTTGGGCCTTGAGACCCAGGTTCTCTGGGCTTTGGAGCAGCTTTCCTACCCACCTCCCTACCCCCACTTCCTGTCACTGATAACCTGGGGGATCCAACATGCTCCATCAGGAATGTTTCTCATCCTCAAATCCATCTGAGCAGCCAGCCCTGCTCAACTGTGCCAAGAAAATACAGTCTCTGTGTCATGAAGGTGAGCTGAGTGTGTGCGTCCTTGGTGTTTACTAACCTGCCTGGGTTGGGCTGGTGGGAAGGGAAGGCCCTGCCCTCCCTTTGGAACTTCCTTTTATGGACGCAGACTGCTGACCAATCACTGGCAGGTCTGCTCTAATCTCGGTCTGGCCTGGAGCCTCCCATCGTTTTGCTGACCCAGTCTGTAACACTGGAGGCAGGGCCAGAAGAGTTGTAAAGTTAGTGAAAAGTTAGCGCCTGTGGCACTGCCAGCAGCCAGCACTGCCCAGGGCCTGGGCCCTCCTCCCCTTTCCCCACCCTTTTCTGGGACAACGGGTTCTGTCTTTTTCACTTCCTGGGCGTGACTCACCCAGGGGCTCCCTCTCAGCATGGCAGGTATGTGTCATTTCCTTGTGTTGGTGAGACCCAGACTTTCAGTGTCCCTCCTTCCCAGGACAGATTTAGTCTGGTTGAAAGGGATGAAGGGGTTGGCCCCTGCAGGCCACAGCATAATAGATCCTGGTGAAGATTTATTATTGGGGTGAATTTACGCCCTGTGGGAGGCTTTCTGTGTGTTCACGGAGAGATGTTTGGGAGAAATGGGGGCCTGGGACAGTCTGGTTCATCCTCTTTCCTGCCACCCCCATCCCTGTCCCCAGTCCCACTGCCATCCCCAGAACTGCTCCACTTTCCCCTTACCTATCCCCCACCCCAACTTTCTGGGGACCCTTTGGCTTTGTGGGAAGCCCCTTGGTAGTGTCACCAAACAGGGGCCTGGCCCTGAGAGGCCCGTCTGCCCAGGTCCAGTCGGGGTGTGTGGCTTCTTGACTTCACGTAGGAAAGATTTCACTACATGAGGCCAGGTGACTGTGAGGATACATGTATTTACTTATTTATTTATTTATTTTAAGATTTCATTTATTTATTTTTCGAGAGAAGGGAAGGGAGGGAGAAAGAGAGGAAGAGAAGGAACCGTTGATGTACGAGAGATACACGGATGGATTGCCTCTCACACACCCCCAACTGAGGACCTGGCCCGCATCCCAGGCATGTGCCCTGGCTGGGAGTCAAACCAGGAACCTTTTGGTTCACAGGTCAGGGCAAGGTACATTTATTAAAGTGGGACAGTAAAACGAGGAAGGGCATAGCATGAGGAAGCAACAGGGGAGCCTGGGCAGAGCTGCTGTAGCCCACTGGGAAGTCAGAGAGGAGGGGCCTTGGGGACAGGTTTGGGGGATCAGCCTGGGACAAGCTGCCAGCTGCCAGCTGCCTTAGAGTTTAGGAGACACACATGCTCCTGGGGAAAGAAGTGGGGGAAGAAGTGAAAGGAAATGCATCTGGCTGCTCCCCAGAGGGAGATTGCAGGCTGGGTCCTTTGTCTAGAGGCTGTTGTCTCTCCCTTGCAGGTGGGAATCTTAGGGGCAGTCTCAGGGGAGGGTTTCAGTAGAATAGTCATCAGTTTTCCAGATGTGCTCTTTTAGGGTCGTGGTCTCCACGGATTGGTCAGTGGCAGGGCAGGTGGTATTAGTCACTGCAGTTGGTCCTGGAGTTGCCCACCTGGTTTTGCTGCTTTTCTGCGCCTAGAGCTGAAGTACAACTGAGGCCTAGATGTCATCTCCAGGGAGGAAAGGCCAGGGGAGGAGGGGGTGAGGCCCTTGTTTTCCCAGTTTTACCCTCTGTCAGGCACTCAGGCCTTCTGCCCTGGTGACCTCTGCTCCTGACTGTGAATTGCTGGGCCATTGTGTTCAGCTACCTTGTTGGATTCCTTATTTCACTTCCCAAGGAATTTTCCTGGCTTCTCACTATCCTGTCTCAGTAGCATCCTGACCCTCAATGGCAAGGCTAGAGGCTAGCAGGGGTGATGCTGAGCCCCGTGATTGGGCAGGGGGGACCCAGCATCGCAAATCCATCACTGGCCAAGTCCATCGCAGGCTGACCTGGTTAGTGCTTCTCTGTCAGGCCAGGATGAGAGAGAGTCAGCGTGCAGGCAAAGAACCATTCCCATGTGAAATTGAAAGCCACTGGGTGGAAGTGAGGTTCATTTAGTCAGTGCTGGTATTGTCAAAACTGCTTTACCAGCATCGTCTCAGAGAGACCCACGGGGCCAGGGTGGCTGGGAATTCGTATGATATCGGCTCCTGAGTCAGGTCTTCCAAGGATAGCAGCCATCGAGCTCCCCTCATGGTGGAAAATGGGAAAAAGTGCAGGTATTCCCTGGGGCCTGGGAAAATCTCCCTGTTGGGGTAGGGACTAGAGAAGGGCCAATACATTCTATCGGTACTTCTGTGGTCCCGGACCCGGTTTTGAGGGCCCCGACTTGAGCTAGTGTGAAAGAGTTTCCTGGGGGTATCCATCTAGGGAGGTGAAGGACCTGAAGAATGCATCTTGTGAGACTGAAGGACACAAGGAGGTTTAGACTAGAGAAGCTGGAGGAGCAGGTGAACTGTTGTTTATATGGGAAGGTTGTTGGGTGGAAGTGAAATGAGTTCTGCTCTGTGTATGGCAGACCCAGGAAGTGACAGAAAAGTGTAATCGGGCTGAATATAAATAAAACAAGGCTTTCTTATCATTAGAGGTCTGAGCAATGGAACAGGCTGCTAACATTTTGAGGTAGTGAGTTCCTTATCATGAGAAGAATTCAAGCAGCAGGTGACCGGGAGGGAACTCCTGCACCAGGCTGGAGTTCGGACTGCATGGACTCTTACATCTCTTCCCACGCTAAGCCTCTGTGAGGCTCCGATTTGGCTCCAGCCCTGCCCTTTCCTCCTACTCCACAATGCTCCCGTAGCCTATCTCCACCTTTCTCATCACAGGCCTCCTTCCTTGAGCAAGCCAGAGACACCCGGTCTGTCCTGTGCCTGTGCCTGTGCCTGGGGTGGGGCTTGGTGACAGCTCTCGGCAGAAGCCCCAGGAGGGTCTGCCACATGCAGAGCTGGTACCGTCACTAAGCGTTTCTGTGGCATGTTTCTGTGAATTCTTACCGGTCATCTCAGCCACCCCAGTCCTGTGGGTCAAGATTACTCTGCCGAGTGCTGCAGATGAGGAAGTAAGGAAATACCCAGGGCCACTGCAGGGCTAAGATTAGACCTGGACTCTGCCCTCCAGTTCCCGACGCCATTTGTGGAGTGCCTGGGTGCGTGTCTGTGTGCTGTACGTAGCCTCGGGTGGAATCCTAGTGCAGCCCTGAAACAGCTGCATTATTGCCCTATTTCACAGAGGAGGAAACCAAGGCTCAGAATCATCGGAACTGTGTCTGGGACACAGCTAGTAAGGGATACAGCTATGCTGTTAGCTCCTCCACCAGAGCTGCAAGGGATAGTCCCGAACATGCAGGGAGGGGGGCCCCGGGCAGCTGTGAAATGTACGTCAGGGGACTGGCTGTGGCCCCTGAATTTCATCTCCCAGGTGAGTGATGGCCTGCTTCATACGTTCCAGGTCCTGTGCTAAATGCAACTGGAAACAGTGTGTAAGGTACTATTCCCGGCTTACGAGAACCCTGTAGCCCCAACCAGCGAGCCTGACATGTTTACAATAAACAAGATGTGCCTAATACAGAGCAAGAGCTGATCTTATTAAGGGATGGGAAGGAAAGCTTTGTGACAGAGAGGGGAACGAGAAGTGCGCTTTGCAAAAAGCCTTAGACAGGCAGACACACAGGGGCATGGGACTGGGAGACACTGTGTTCAGTGCCACATGGACCAAACGGAATCGGGCCCCTGAATTCTGGAGTTTTTATTAAGCAAGCCTGATTGGCCCTCCCATTTTCCTCTACCCATCCATGGGTGGCCCCAGCCCCAAACACGACTTTCCAGCCCATCTTCTCATCCTCTGACTTAATGAATGACCTCACTGTGGTCCCACGTGCTAGAAAAGGTTGTAGATGACTCAGGCTCCTCCTCCAACTGGCTACCAATCCCTGAGGATTCCAGAAACCTTCCTGTATCCATCCCTTATTGTTGCCCCCCATTTAGGGTGAGACTAATTCTTCTTGCTTAAATGAATGCATCAACCACCAAATTGCCGCCCCAATCTATCTTAGGCATGGCTGTTGGGTAGAGTCACCTTCATAAAGAAGCCTTAGCACTTTGAATCTGAAACCAGAAAAGACACTGGAGCTCATGCTGCCTGTCACTTGCCAAACCCAATAAGCAGAGACGGAGGTTGAATCTTTACGGGCACTTTATTCAGATGGCCGTGGATCTGAGAACAGGCAGGTTCACGCCCTAAGACAAACGGTCTTACATTTTCTCTCCAGGCCAATGTTTTTATAACAGGGAATAAACAAGGTGCAGTGAGGGGTTTTGAAATTCAGGGAAAATTAGATTTAAAAACTGAGTATTATTGCCCTGGGCAATTAGCTGTTCCCGGGGTAGGTGGTCTTCTGTCTCTTCCTGGAACACATTGCCTCCACTTATTTCCAGGTGGTAATCTTTAGCAGTGCCCTAGGAGGTGGGCTGTCTCTCCCAGGAGCCAGGATGGGCCTTATCTGTAGGTTCTGAAACAAAAGCTTTAACATATTCATTACTTACTAAGCTTATAACTATTTACCTTAAACTAAAATTTTCTAACTCTCGAGTCCCCTATCAAATCCTTATCAAGCCTTCACTTTTCTGCAGTCTCGTCCACATTCATTCTAAGTTTTGCTGACAACCTTCCACATCCACCTCCCTTGTTTACAAACTCATCATCCTGGAAGGCCCAGCCTGGAGGCTGCCCTTCCCAATCAGGTGAAGTTAACCCCTTTCTCTTTGGTTGCTCCTCGGGTGTAATTTGATTTGTGGACACATCTGTCTACCCAACTTGGTTATAAGTTCCTGCCTCACACTTTGCCTCCTTTGTATTCTCTCTCTTGTCCTCCCACTTGGTGGGAGCTTAGTGATGTTGTTGAGTTGATTGTAATCACAGCCCCAGGCTGAGGGAGGGCAGGCTGAGAAAGCTGGGAAAGAGGCTGCTCGGGCACAGAACTTACCACAACGCAGCACGCTTTCTATGGGGAAAGAAACAACTTAGCAAGAACGGGGCCTGCCAAAGCCCTGGCTGCTTTCCTCCAACTACTGACCTCTCTGCTTCACTGATAAGTTTTCTCTCCTTGACCAAATTTTACTCAGGCTCCCCTGAGACCTCTTCTCAACTAGGCCTCACCCTTTGCCTGCTGTCCTTGGCCTGACAAGCTCAGTTCAGCAAGAGTCCCCTCACCCTCGATACCTAACCTAGTTCCTCTTAGTGATTTCCATCCACTGATTCCCTCACCTTGCCCATAGGCTGTAAACTCCCAGCTGCCCCTGTTGTGTCTAGAGATGCCTTCAAGCTCTCTCCCTATTGCAATAGTCTCGGATAAAGTCTTCCTTGCCCATTGAACTCCATCTCACACCATTTTTCTTTGTGCCTGCGTGTGCACACACACACACTCTTAACACAGCACGCTTCGCAAACTCCCTGTGTTCTCTTGGGCTGTCTTACGCTCTCTCCTGTGCTCAGAAAAGCTTTGGGGAAAGGATATTCAGGTATGGGAAGAAGAAAGCCATCTGTCACACCTGGCCATGCCATCCCTGTCAGCGAGGAGCTGATCACTCGTACTAGGGCCTGTGAGTGACTGCAAGGCCATGCCCTGCTCTGCAGCCTTTCAGCTCTGTGTCCATGAGGCTGTGGAAAGGACCACTGCTGCCACGGGCTGGGAGGGAGAGGGAGGGGAGCCAGCAGGCGGGAGTGGAAAGAGCACCCAAGGGTGTCTCCCTTCCAGGCTCTTCTCTGCTCTCATCCCTTGGAAAGGGCTGTTCTAACCTTGGTTCCCGCAGATTTCTCTGTCATTAGAGGCGGTTCTTGGCATATCTATTTTGGAGCTGCAGCTGGTTGCTTCTCAGAATAAACAGAGCTGTGATATTGGGATAAAAGAAGAAAGACATATTATCTGCTCTATGCCCTCCCTCTTCCCAATGTTTTCCAACCTCCACTGCTCTCTTTCTAAGGGCCTTGCCCTCAGACCCCTTCCACCTCGCCCCTGCCCTGTAGCTCTTCTTCTGCCCTCTTATAATCAATCCCAGGCTCCCCTCCCAGGTGTGAGGGCCCTGCTATGGCCAGGCCCTTGCTGGGCACGGGGCTCCAAGGCTCGCGTAGAACTCAACGTCAAGTTATACAGTAATTCATACATTGAGGACTTAAGCCAAAGAATCTAAGAGCTGGTCCAGCTCCTCATGCTTAGACGAAGCAGCTGAGGTCCCCACTGGGGACGTGAGGTGCTCAGGGTCTCAGAGCTCCTGGGGGTTAAGGTAGGAGCGGTGGCACCCTGACCGTGAAGTTGTTCTCGCACTTTCCTGTGTCATTATCAAAACGGCTGTGCGTTAATGAAATTGAAATGGGAGCTTGCTGCTGCAGGGACAGGAAGAGAAATCAGACTGTTGTTTGGGACACAGCAGATGTGAGGGTACCCTGTGTATTTATGGACTGACATGGCTTCCACGAGGGAGGAAGGCAATCGGGGATACTTTCTGGAGGTTGGAGGGTCTGGTCAGTGAGGAGAGAATGAAGAGGCTTGTGTGTGTGGCCACATTCAAGACCAAGTTTCTCATCGCCCCTCGTCGTGTGTGCGTTACACCTGGAACTGACAGGTGCAGGTGCACTGACAGGTGGATCTGACAGTGCACCCCTGGTTGTGCAAGCCTGCTACCTACCTGCTCTGGTCTAGCGGGAGCCCTTCCTTCACTGCCTGTGTCCTTTCCCACCTCCTGCCTCTTCCCTGTGCTTGCTGCGCCTTCCCTTTCATGAGCTGCACCTAACTCCCCGCCTGGCCAGCCCTGTATCTGCAGCCTGTAGTGCGGCCTGGCCCCCATGGGGTTACAGAGACGGAAGAGAAAAGGGGACAAGCCAAGGCTGCTGCAGTGGGTTTCCTTTCTTGCTCTTGTTTCATTTTCAAAAGATGAAACTGTGGTTAAATTCTCATATTAGTCTTGGGAAACTTCAGTGGACCACCAGCAGCGGAGCTGCTGCTGAGGGGTGCTGAGCTGTGAAGGGCCTACACTCTGAGCACCCCCACTGGCAGAGAGAGTTGTAGGTGTGAATGTCAAGGTCAGACACTGGAGACAGCCTGGCTCTTCCATGCACCCTGGGAGGGGGTAGAGGGTCAGGAATGTGCATTTTGAATTCAAGTGAACTTGAGATTGTGTCTCTGCTCTATCATTTCTTAGCCCTGTGACCTTGGGCTGGTTATTTAAGTGTCTTTGGAACTCTATTTCCTCATCTGTAATATGGAGCTATTAACAGTATCTATTTTGAAGAACAGTCCATCCCTTAATTCGATGCATAGTTAATTGAGCATTTTCTCCTAACCAAGCCCTGGCCCAGGCGTGATCGCAGGCTGTGGTGGGCAGGACTTGCGCACCGCCTGTCCTTGCGGTGCTCCTGTGTTCTGATAAGGGAACAGGGTGCATACACACCCTGACTTAATGCCACGATGATGCACAAACGTGCTCGATAAGTCGTAATTGTTAGTATTATGTTCAACACTAAAAATGTGGTATAAATAGTCAGGTAGAGAACCAGAAAACGTGCTTCCACTCTATAAAATGTGTAGCTTCTTCTTTAGATTTATAGCTCTTTTTTGGTTAAAGAGAGCATATTAGTCAAGGTTTCCCAGAGAAACAGAACCAATAGCACAGAGATGCATATGTCTTATGCATATGCATGTAAATATGCATATACAGCCTAAATATATGATGCATATAAATGACACATACATATGTGTATGTGCACAAGGACATTTATTATAAGCAGTTTGCTCACGTGGTTACGGAGGCTGACAGTTCCCAGGATCTGTAGTAGGCCAGCTGGACACCCAGAGGAGGCAAGGGCATAGTTCTTGTACGAAGGCTAGCAGGCTCGGGACTCGAACTTGAAAGGCAGGAAAAAGCCAGTGTCCTATTTCAAAGGCCATTGGTCAGGAAGAATTCTTTCTTATGCCAGAGAAGGCCCGCCTTTTTGTTCTATTGGACCTTCACCTGATTGGACGAGGCCCATACACGTGGGGAAAGGCAATCTGCTCACTCAGTCTCTAGATTCAAATGTTACCCTCACCCAAAAACACCTCACAGAGACACCCAGAAGAAGCTCTGACTATCTGGGCACCCCGTGGCCCAGTCAAGTTGACATGCGAAATTAACTAGCACAGGGCACCGTGGTTGGAGGATGTTGTGGCTGAGAAAGCCCTCGGGGAAGAGCTGAGTGCCCACCCTGTCCTGAAGGGGAGGGGACCCCTGGCTGAGGTCAGGGTGAGATTCAGACTAGTGGTCCTGGGGCTCAGTCCAATCCAAAGGTCTGTTTTCATTAGTTTACACTATGTTTTGTAAGTTTGTGCCAACACTTAAAAATGAAAGAGTTCACATTTAAATCTGAATTTCTTACTTCTTATGAAAAATTTAACGAAGTGGTCATGTGGAGGTCAGGAGCCGGGCTGGCTTTCCTGTTGGCTTAGCCTTCAGCACCTGTGCCTGACCCGCCGCACTCCTGTTTGGTACTACTCCCCTGCTTTATGAGAAGAGATCTGAACTTCAGGCCCCTCCCCATCCCAGTGGGGAGCCTGTCCACTGCATGCTATGTTATCTGGTGAGAGTGGGGCGGCGGGCAGCATGAGGCTGTGTTCAGTGCACACACCCATGATCTTGCCCCTGGTACCCTATAAGCTTCTTTAACAAGTGTCTGCTAATGAACCCCCAAGGATCGTAGACCTTCCGGGGATCTTTGACAGGAAGGGCCCTTGAGCAGGGGTGAAAAGCTCTGTCCCCTCCCACTAAGGAAGAGCCAAGCCACCCAGCGGACTTGGTCTTGCACAAGTGGCTGGGGGAGGACCAGCAGCTTCTCTCTGCTTATCATGTTCTGTAAGTTTGTACCAACATTTAAAAATTAGAGGCTTCACATTCAAAATCTCATGAAATACTAGAAGTGGTTGCCTGGAGATCAGGCATCTTTCCAGGTCAGGGTGTCTTTTCTTTTCCTTCAGGCTTGACCTTCAGACATGAGTGTTGAGGTGGAAAGTTCTTGAACCACAGAATCATGAAAAGCATGTGTCTTGACGTATGAGGCACAATGAAGGAACTGGGGGTGTTTACACAGAAGAAACACCTCTTAGCAGACCAAGATCTACAGGTTTGAACCAATTCTGAATGTCCCCAGAGGGCAGGAGTCCAGCCGGGGACCAATAGCTGTGAAAAGGCAGGTCTGTGGTGAGCACGATGCAGACTTTTCCAGCAATGCCAGTGCCTTAGAAATAGAAAGGCCTGGTGTATAAGTCAGTAGGGCCCCATGGCTGGGAGGCAGTGGGGGCTAGAGAGGGGGTTTGATGATTGGGTGAAAGGTAGACTGGATCAGGAGTTCCAAACCTTTTCATGTGTGGTACACACAGACAATGAAAATACAGGTAGACTGGAGGGGATTTGAACCCCCAAAGGGGTTGCCCACAGTTCCAGAGGTTCGGGCCATGGCAGGCCTGTTTGAGGGGACCCAGCATTTATCTTAAGCAGGAATGGTAAGGCACGCAGACTCAGAGACGACTCTCATGAAGGAAGTAGTTTATACTCACAGGTCCCGGGCAACAGGAGCACAGGACACTATGCAGGGCCACGTGGGGAAGCACCAGGTCAGTCGGGAGGCAGAGGGAGCAAGGGAGGAATGTGTGCAAGAGTCTTTAATGTGGTTTTCTTGGGAAGGAACAGGTGAGGCAGGGTTCGCAGGTTTAGGATGGACTAGTTCGGGTCATTTCAGTGGGTCGGGGAGCACAGGGTCTGTCCCTAGTTGTCTGGGGCGATTAGGAGTGTACGAGCAGGTAAAGGAGGTGGGGGTGGGGGTGGGGGTGGGGGTGTGAGCTCTGGATTGGCTGGTTCCTCCCTGAAGGCGCCCTCCCAACAACTGGCTAGCACTGGGAGGAATAGTCCAGAGTCGCATGGCCCCAGAGGTCAAAGAAGCAACTGCAGAAGAAATCGGAAAACATGGTTATCACAGGGTCCTGCCCACATGCCTGAGGGTTGAGATCTGTTTCTCAACATGTTGTCTATACCTCTTTCTGGCCCTGAGGTGCTGCAACCAGATAGCACATTCAAACCAGAAGTGGCCTGTGGGTCCAGACTTACTCCCTCTTTGTCAGAGAGGAAGCTGACCCCAGAGGGGTGAACCGACTTGGTCGAAAGCTCAGAGTTAAGTTGCAGAGCAGGGCCTGGAACCCAGTGCTCTCTCGGTCAGTTGTGCAGTTGGAAGGGACTGGAGGTGGCAGGCATGGGGTCTTCATCCATGAGAGTTCCCTGTAGGATTACCTGACCTAGGAAAGGCCTTTACCTGCTGCCTTGAGGGTTCCCAGGGCAGTAGGAAGACTGGGGGTCCAAAGTGCAGTCTCTGCCAGAACATCTCTCCTGGCTCCCCCTACTCTGCCCTGGACACGCAAGGAAGACTTAGAACCTAGGTCTCAGAGCTCGATGCAGCCTGGGATGAGAAGACCTGATGCAGGTCTCAGCTTTGCCCAGCACCGAGTGTCTGCTTGGACAGTTCATTTCCCTCCCTGGCGTCAGCCTTGCCAACTGAGATCCAGTCATCGCCAACTTGCTGTATAACATCCTTCCTGTTAAAATAACCATTCCTGTCCCTTCGCCCCACCTGCTCGTTCTGATCGACAGCCTCACGGTAGGCCACCTGTCTTGGCCTTCGCCTGAGGGGTCTCCACAAGACTGGAAACCACCAGACCGGATCACCTCAGAAACCCACTCTGAGACTAAACCTACATTGTTCAGGCCCTCTGGGCTGGTCCATGTGGGTAATTCATTAGCACCTCACTGCAGAGGCCGTGGAGGAGGGACTAGAGAGCCAAACTAACTCACTTCTTAAGGTCACAGCTCCTGGGTAGGGAAGGGGTAGAGACCAGAACCCAGGACCCTTGCCTGTGGCAGTCTGACCACAGACTGGGAGACTTGAACAGCAGACATTTATTTCTCACGTTCTGGAGGCGGGAAGTCAAAGATCAAGGTGTTGGCAGGGTTGGTTTCTTCTGAGGCCTCTTTTTGCTTACAGAGGGCTGCCTTCTTGTTATCCTCACGTGGTCTTTTCTCTGCTTGCAGCTGCTGTCTCTGTGTGTCCAAGTAGACTCTTCTTATGAGGACACCAGTCAGATTGGGTCAGCACCCACCCTAATGGCCTCATTTTGTCTTTAATCACCACTTTAAAGGCCCTGTCTCTAAATGCAGTCCCATTGTGAGGTGCTGCGGGTCAGGGCTTCAGCATTGGCAGTCTGTAACCCTGCCTCCCAGGCTGTGTTCTTCCCTCTGCTCTGAATGCCTCTTCCATGGTTGCCTCTCCCTCCCCCAGGTATGCACTTAGCACTGCTCCCGACCTTAGTGGGCCCAGCTGTGTATACTAAGTGTATCATGTCCATCCACGTCTGGTTCAGTATTTGTTCCTACGGCCTGTTTGTTCCCAGAAGGGCTGTGGGCTGCCAGAGAAAGCAGGGAAGCCTGTGTTCTGGAGTCTTTATTCCCCTGACCTGGCGCACAGCCATGTTCAGTTAGGCTCTTGACAAATGATGGCGATGTGATGGCGATGTTGACAGCCCAGAATAGAACCTGTGAGTGGGAGGTTAGTCTGCTCAGCTGGTGCTGTGGGACCAAGAGGGTTGTGGTTGCCACCTCAGCTCAAGGATGAGCAGGGACCATAGTTCGGATTGAGCATTGAGCAGGAGCCACCGCTGTGACTGCAAGGCCGTGGGAGAAGGTCCAGGGGTGTGTGACCTTCAGTGTCCATATGCAGCTCTAAAATCCTAAGAACTGAAGTCTAGACCCAGAGAGCTGAGAGCTTCAGGCCAGGCTCTGGCCAGGCAAGCCGGGCAGGCCCTGGAGGCTTGACTGCCAGCACCCCCCAAGCCCCAGTCTGCTGCTGGTAGGCTGAATGGCCCCTGGAGGTGTCTGCATCACTGATGTCAGGGTAGCTCATCCAAAATGATTTCTATGGGCTTCTTGAGTTGACGTTAAAATGTATAGGAGCAGTTGGTGGTCCTGGAATGATCTGTGTATTTCTGAGCCAGTGTTCCCTCCCGTATAAAGGGGCCTGCAATGCCTCCAGAAAGAGGAGGAAGGAGAAAGGACCAGCGCTTTGGGAGCTTGCTGCTTGTTACAGCATGTGGAATGGGAGAGTGTGTCTACTTCAGGCCACCATTACAATGCGGGCTCCCCTTCTGGGGAGGCAAGCACATTGGCTCAGGCTGGAAGACGCCTCTCCCAATAGGCCAGGTCCTGGGGGGCAGGGGGAGGTAAAGACCAGGGAGGTGTTGGATGCAGGTGCAGAAGGTTCCCGAAGACAGAGGCCTTCTCCTCTGTTTGACTCTGTAGCTGGCTGGCATCACAGTTAGTTCATACAGGTCACGGGGACTCCAGCATGTACCGGGGGATTTACTTTGGGTGAGCCGGGCCTCCTGAAAAGGATTCAGGTCCTTTAGCTCTGTGGTTACACGCCCTCAAAGGGCCCCGCGCTCCCTGTCCCTCGCAGTGAAGATGTCTGCTTCGATGACTCTGACCCCAGTTTTCTCATCCGTAAACCAAAGGAAGTAAAACAGATCGTTTATAAGTCCCCTCACCACCGTTCTCACCACCTGTGTCTTAGCTGTTATATTTTCTCACTTGTCAATATGCTACATCCTTTTTCTTTCCTTCCTAACTACTTCCTGGTCTCTTACATTTTTTTTTTTCTCGCAGCCCTCACATCTTGCTCAAGGACCCAGGGTCTCTCGTTGGGGCTTAGATTTTAGCTCTCAGAATTTTAAATCCAAGAGGGCACTTTGAGAAGCATCTAATCTGGTCCAGTGGCTTTAACCTGAAATTTAGGGCCACTGAAAGATGTTTTGGGGGGTTCTGCAAACCTTGAAACATTTTCAGCCAAACATGAAAAATTAAGTCACCTCAGGATCCAGGCTATCACTTTGAACAGCTGGGAATATCCATGCTTAAGACTTCATTGCAAACACGTTCCTCTCACCTAATTCCTCACTTTTTTCCATGAGAACACTGAGGTCTGGACAGGTGAGGAGGCTTGGCCCAGTTATCTAAGTGTGTTTCTGGCATTGAACTTGAATGTGATTCAAAAGAAAATTCTCAGTCCCTAGGAGAGAAGTCCTAGACCCAGTTCCTCTGGGGGCTCCTGAAGACCCGGACGTGGAGGCAGCTCCCTTGAGACCCTCTCACCCACTTCGGCCAGGCCCTCCCTGCTCGCCCCGCGTGGTCTCTCCGCGTGGTCTCTCACTGCGGCAGGCTCATTCTGGGGTCTGCTCTGCTCTCTCCCCCTCGGGCCTGTCTGCGGCAAAGCTGTGGAGAAATGGGTTGCTGTTAGTTTTTTTCAGACTTCCTGTATGCTTCAGAAACCTCAATGAAAGAAGAGCTAAAGTAAAAAGGACCGTTATGCCAAACGTAGTCTTGTATCCGACATAGGGGAAGCTGAATTCATGATTTTTATAGAACTAACGCCCAGGGCTCGGATACTGCCCCGTCCAACTTGGCTGCTGGGGAATATAAGTGCTTGGGCTAGAAGTAGGTAGTGGGGTCTGGTCATTCTCAGACTTGGGTCAAATGTACCTATAGAGATGGCCAAAGTGATTCTTGGGAGGTATTTATCATTGAAACCAAACCCATCAAAAGGAAAACGTAATTACCTGTCTACTACAACTGTTAGAACGTTCTGTGTCTCTTTTCTGTACATGACCCAGTTGTAACCATGGGAGCATATTTGTGTAGCAAATATGAATATAATCTTTAGAGTTTTTACATTACTTTAATTGCATATGCCTAAGTAGTCTCCTTATCAATTACCTTTAGGACTGACAGGAATTAATTTATGGGGGGAGTTTTTTACCTGGGTGAGAAGGACAGTATTATGGAGAAACATTATGCTTCTTTTCTTTCCTTCCTTCCTTCCTTCCTTCCTTCCATTTTTTAAAGATTTTATTTATTTATTTTAGAGAGAGGGGAAGGGAGGGAGAAAGAGAGGGAGAGAAACGTTAATGTGTGGTTGCCTCTCACGCACCCCCTACTGGGGACCTGGCCCGCAACCTAGGCGTGTGCCCTGACTGGGAATCTAAGGGGCGACAATTTGGTTCGCAGCCAGCACTCAGTCCACTGAGCCACACCAGCCAGGGCATCTTTCCTTCCTTCCTCCCTCCCTCCCTCCCTTCCTTCCTTCTTTTCTTCCTCCCATTTTCTTTCTTTCTTTTTTCTTTTCATGCACGTTGCTGAGCTGTGTGTCCAAACCTCTCATTCTCGGGGCCTCCTACTCAAACTGTGGCTCACAGGGGCCCCTAAGGATCAGTCCTTTCCTGGCCTAGCCTGGCCACCTGGCTCTGAGTTTGTATGCCTGACCTTAGGTCCGTGAGACCTTTCTCTTCCACAGCTCTTTTCAAAGAATAACTAATTTTGCTACTTTTTGGGCTCAGGAAATTTTGGGTTGGGTTTTCCCGTTGTATTTGGTTTTTGTTTTTCTAACCAGGAAAGGAAAAAAAAAATCCTACCGCAGTTTGAGTAGTGGTTGGGAAGACCGAGGGAGAAGGGCCCTGAGCTGGGGACTTTCTTGCCGCTGCACTTGGGGTTACCCTACCTCGGAACGACCATGGCTGGAGTTGTAAGCAACCAGAGCTCCCCATAATTTTCTGATTTTCTGAGCTCTGAAAAACTGAAACCACCTGTTTCTTCTCTCTCTATTTCCCCATAATGGGCTTGGGTAACATCAGCAAATGAAAACAGAAACCACAACTGCTGTGAAGTCAGAGATTCAAAGATACCCAGGAAGGTCCTGAATTTGAAAACGGAAACTCACTGCCAAAGGTCATTCCACCAAGTATTTGTCAGTCACCACACTGGGGGCAGGAGGCCTGGGCCCCAGCTCAGAGTCCTCGCATTGCCGTCCCTCTGAAATCCAGTACTCCCCAGCGAGACAATGGCTAACCCAGCCCTACCCTCCCTGGGTGTGTATCAGAATTACCTGGGTGTTATTTAAAAATACAGATGGCTGTGCCTCAGTTCCTGAGGTGGGACTAAGGCTTGAGATATGTCTACATAAGTATGTATGTAGTGTTACAAAATTATTCAGACACGTTAAAAAAAACAGCAAAGCAGACTTTATTGGCAGGGCTACCGCAATGGGGTTTTGCAGTCGGGCACGGGTGCCAACGTCATTTTCACCAGGGGCCACATCAGCCTCCTGGTTGCCTTCAAAGGGCCGAATGTAATTTCAACTCCTTAACAGTTAAGGAGTAGTTACATTTACACAGTCCTAAAATTATTTCGGCCCTTTGAAGTCAACTGTGAGGCTGATGTGGCCCCCGGTTAAAATGAGTTTGGCACCCCTGGTAGGGAAAAGAAATTGCAATAAAACAAGGGAAAGTGGGGATTTATAGCCATGGAGCAGGGTGGGGTGAGTGGATGAAAAATTACTAGGACAGTAGGGTGATTCTTTTCTAAATTGACCTAACCAGATTCTTGCCGAAGGCAGACCAAAGTGATCAAATATCCCCCAGGGGATGGGGCTGGTGTGTGTGTGTGTGTGTGTGTGTGTGTGTGAAATTTGATCAGATAGCAAGTGTACTTAGCCATAGAAAGTGGGGAATTCTGTCTGCACCCACTGAGCAGGATTCTTGCTAAATCTGGACTCTACAAGGACAGAGATGGAAACTGAGATTTGGGTCTAGGCCAGCAGAGAACTCAGAGAAGTCTGAAATTTGATCAAGGAAAGAATCTTTATCAGTATCTCTATGGCCACGTATGCACAGCCAGGGCGTAGAAGCCACAGGACCAAGTGCTGTTTGAGGAGATATTCCAGGCCCCACAGTCCACTCTTCTCCCCACGAGAACCCAGAGCCCAGGGGCCATTACCCTGGGGCATCTATGAGCCACGGCTGCCTTTCACGAGCAGTCCCCGACTCTAGATTACTGCAGGGCATAGCGGTCAAGACCACACCTGGAGCCCCTCTGACTTTGTTTGAATCATGGGTCTGCTCTCTGCTTGCAGTATGACCTATGGGAAGTCTCTTTGCTCAGCCTCAGTCGCCTCATCTGTGAGATGGGTGGTAACAGAACCTACCTGGGGGGTTTGTTATTAGGATTGAATGGGCCCATTGTGCATGAGAAGTGCTGGCCCAGGGCAGGTCTGGGGAAGAGCTCTGTGTTAAGTACTGTTAGCTCTCAGAGGTGAGCCCTTTGACAGGCATGCAGGGCGAGAGGAAGGAGGAGGACATGCGCTTGGGGTCTCGGTGATGGAGAGGGAATGAAGTCACCGTGGGCAAAGACCCCAGCCTGCCGCAGGCATTGCCAGTCCCTCTGTTCTCTTGGAAGATGGCCTCAAGTTGAGATAACATTCTGTAGTCCCAGGGTTCTCTTGGCAGATTTCACTGCAGTATCTTTCTATGCTATTTGCTCTAATCCTGATTTTGGATAGGATTCAGAAATCTAGATTTCAGGATCATATTGACTCTCTAGTCTAGCTTTGGGGCAAGAAAACTGGCTAGTCTCTGGGCTATGTGGAGAATCCAGAAAGTAAGACTGTGTCCGAGGAGGAGCTCAAGGTAGATGACAGAAAGAGAGCTGGCTTCTATCCTTGTGGAAAACCCTTATTTTTAAATACATATGAGAATAACCGATATAATCATAAGAGAACTTAAGATCTCTTAATTGCATGTAATTCTAAATATAGAAGCATCTTATGTAGTTACAATGACTATGTTAACTCCATTCTCTTTTAATATTTTATATAGCATTTTCATGTATTATCACCACTCATACTGTCATCAGAGTTAATCGTCATTGATATTGCTTAGAATGGTTCCTGAGCATTTTGTTTTGATTTCACTATTTAATTTTAAATAATACAGCTACGAACATCTCTGTGCAAATGACCCATGCCCACCCCTTTAGAGATAGGTGGGGGTGGGGAGCGTTTCCCAAAGTTGGGTGACCTGGTCAACATGTGTGACTCATTACGTATTTAAGAAGCTTGCTCTTCAGAGAACCAGTTCTGAATCAACTGGCCATTGTACCAGTTTCATTGAAGCCCATAAACAAAAGATTTTAATATTTTTATCTTGGCATCTTGGCTTGTTTCATAGGTTTGTACTGCTACCTCCAAAGTTGTTTCCTGTAGCATTTCTAACTGCTGAGGATTTTTCTATCTATTTTAAATTTTCCCCATCGTTTTACACACAGGTGACATCCTGTCTGCTTGACAGGGCACCTGAAGTGCTGTTTTAGCCGGTTCCCATGGAAATGAAACTGATGGCTGCAGCGTGCAGATGGGGACGTCACCGTGTTGAATGGTTTTGATGTCTGTTTACGTAAAGCAAATTTGTGGTGTGTGCTGGCTTTGCAAAGAGTAGCAAATTGGGGCCTGGCAGGTGGAGAAGCTTGTTCAAGAGGATGCTCTAGTTGTTTTCAGGGCGGTAACAGACCAGTGGACAACAGCTGCACGTTCGTTATGGGTTTGTACGTTCCGGTTGAAAAAAGACACTACTTGAGTTCATTTGTTATTCTCATTTTTCCTGTTTATTAAATGCATCATAAAAGATAATAATAAAATTGCATTTGCCATCATTCTTATGCATATTAATAAACCAAAAAGCCAGTGTTCCTTTCAGTGCCGCACGGCTGGAACTGCTGAGCTTATGCGGAAGTTTCTGTGTGAGCAGAATTCTGGGGCCACGTCAGGAAAGCGGTGTTCTGAGCGTCCCTCTTTGGCACAGACATAACCTCGATGTGTGGACACAAAGCCCAGAGTACTGGGCTCACTGGTGGAACTTGGGCGGTAGGCTGGGTCTGTTGGGCTCAGATGGGAAATCTGAGATCTTGACCTGCCTCCACCACTTAACAAAGGTGACCCTGGGCAGACCAAAACTGCTTGGTCACTTTTCCTCATCCTCCAAATGGGACCCACATCTGCCTTGAAGACATTGGCAAGGTAGCGAGTGGGCCAACATTCTAGAAAGAGATGCAGAGTGTGTAGTCTGCAGACATAGAGACCCTCATCCCTTCTGTGTGTTGCACTTTTTTTTTTGAACTTTGATTTGGATGAAGAGGTTGGGTCCATCTTTTGCGTGGCAACCCTACGACCATTTAAAGCCAGCAATGCTGTCATCACTTCTCAAGACGCCCCTGTCCCTTTAGTTTTCAGAATCTGTTTCATGTGACAAGGTCCCCAGCCACAGAGAACTCTGAAGGTCCTCGCTCTAGAACACAGTCTCTCTAACCACAGGGCCCTGGACTGGCAGCGCGTCGATAAGGTCGCGTCTGTGCAGAGCCCCGCGGGAAATCACCGTCCTTATTTTAAAGATATGCCGGTAACCCTGACATTGCATGAACTTTGGCAGCCATATCACGGTGACTAACTATGAGTTCACAGTTAGCCTAAGCCCCGTTTTTTAAAATATCCGTCATTGCTAAGCCACATCTTCCTCATCCCAGTTTGGGGAAGAATTTTTAAAAAAATCTATATGGAGAACTTCATATGTATCCTACTTCACGAGTTGTATTTGGTAACACTTGGCTTGTCTCGCTCGCCTGTGTAGATTTAGGGAATCTTTGTGGTCTGCAGTGAAAGTCACAATCTCCCTTAATCCTGTGCTCAGCTTGGCGCTTCCTGTCTGGTAACCACAGACTCCTTAATGCCTAATTAAAAGGTGTGAACAAGGGCCAATTAAAACAACAGCCGGTCCTTGGCATACTATGGACATTTGGTCAGCAGCCATGGGGAGAAACCATTTGACCAGTTGTGAATCCGCCTCCTTGTCATCTGGCTTCTCATTAGCCTCTTAGGAAAATGGGGAAGAACTCCATCAAATACCCAACTGAAGTGTTGATTCATCATGATGCCAAATTTCCCTGCTCGCCAGCCAACTCCTTAACTCTCACAGAGAAGGGAGTGATATTCACCAGAGTTGAAGGCTGGGGGAGAAAGAAAAGTTTGAGACCATGACTTTGAGTGAAGAGGTTGGAGAACAGTTCAGTGTGGGGTTAAAGATGACAAAGAATGTGGTTTGAGACCACGACTTCAAGTGGAGAAGTTGGAGAACAATTTAGATTGGGGTTAAAGATGACAAAGAGTGTGGTTTTCAAAACTACAAGCATTAGGAGACTGGAGAGTAACAGAAGGTCCTTGGAGGGAGGCACGCGTCTTAAATTCTTTCGTACACCTTGTACCTTGCTGTCTTGAAGTGCTGAGTTGTGATACCACTGCGGGGACCAGGTGACATCAGGGTCAGAGGCAGGCTTGAGGCAGGTGACTCTGAAGTCTGCCCTCCCCGCCCCCCGGGGTCTCTCGCTGTTCGGGCAGTGGTATGCTGGAACCAGCTCTCGCATAACTGGCGGCACCCATTTCTGCCCAAGCCTCTTTCAGTGAGGTCAACTCAAAATTAGCAATCATGGAAGCACAGCAGAGCAATTGGCAAATGCTGCCAATCAAGTCACAACTCCTCTGGGTTGCTGTGGAACATATCCTGGCCTCCCTAGAATTGCTCCTGCTGCCTCCTCGCTCATGCCTGTGCTTCTGCCTATGGCCAGAATTATATTTTTTTAAGTGAATAGCTGCTTCTCCACAGGGTAAAATTCAGATTCTTTAGCATGTTGCCCCCATCTCATCCCATTTCCCAACAACCCCGTACTACGCTCGTCGACAGCCTTACATCAGGGCATGCAGTTTCCCCATCAAGCTGGGTTGCCTTTTCCCGAGTTCCCAGGGCTCCTGCGAGTTCCCTTCCGAGCTCCTCTGGCACCGAGCTTAGACCCCTATCAGCCCATGTTGTGTTCAGGCTGCTCTGTTTTCCTCTTTTTCCTCTTTACTGGATCATGAGCCTCTGGCGGACAGGGACCCTCTTCTGTTTCTCTCTGTATGTTCAGAGTCTGGCATGCCCTCCACCCCCAGACACAGAGGGCAGGGTGAGGGTGCTATGGAAGAAAGTGGGAAGGTGGAAAGAGGGGAAGAGGAGAAGAAAAGCAAGAAAAGAGGGAAGAAAGGAGAGAAGGATGGAGGGAGGAGGGAAAGGGGGAAAGAGGAAGAAGGAAGGGAAGGGAGGGGGAGTGACTGAGGGAGGGAGAAAGAAGGGAGAAAACAGACCAGCCAAAGTCACTCTTGAACTGGCAAATAAGGAGGAGGGTAAGCGATTGTTCTGAAGGATTGGAGCGATGGTGGAGACCAGAGGTCCCACAGGAAGTAAGAAAAATCTGACCAGCTGTGGGGATCACACTTGTTGAACTAGTGAGGTTCCATGAACAAAGGTGGATGAGTAACGCATCCCTGTTTCTCCCCTCCTGCCCCCTGGAAGCCAGCCCCAAGTCAGCTGACCTCTGGGCTGGCAGGTACTGGTGAGAGAATGATCCTGAGTGGGTAATGCGTGCGAGGGGTGGTGGGCTGAAAGTGTGCTCGAGTCTCACTAAATGTTTTTGAATGACATTGAATTATAGCTGGCGATAACCGCCATTTTCCTGGTTCCTTCCTTTGGAAGGTAATGGGGAGGGGCACTTGGAAAGCATGGGAAGGGATTAGCCAAAAGGTATATTGGGCGGCTCTGGAAAGGGAGGATGCTGGTCTCTGGGAACTGGGGACCGAAAGGGCTTGGGCTGGGGAGGGCTTGCTGTGTGGAGCCATTGGGGCTCAGCTTGCCCAGAAACGCAGGCCTGGCTCCCTGAGACTGCTAGGTCACTGCCAAGTAGTTAAGTGGCTGTTCTCAGCAGGCCTTTGCAGAGGAAAGGCAAGTGTTCCCCATTTTGTTGATGTGGAAACGGCAAGAGGAAGTGACTCAGAGATGGAGTGGAAATAAAGTGGGTCTTGTGACATTCTGGCTTCTGTGAGATCCAGAGGGCTGGTGTTTTGAAGTTGCTGTGAGGCTTCCTTCCACACATCTGTGGTGTCCTCAGGGCAGACGACGGCCCTAGGTGTGGGCAGCGAGGAGGAGGTAGAGGCGGGCAGGTGGATGGAGGGAGGCGGGTGTTGACGGGCAGGCGGCCGCAGAGAACTCGAGACAGAAGGGGCTGCCGCAACCACTCGACCCTGGACTTGCCAGGCCAGTTTAATTTTTTGCAAGTGAGAACTAGTATTGGGTTTCTGATCCTTTCTTCTGCCAAGTTACAGGCATTTAAAAATTACATGTGCCAGGGAGCTGACATAAGTAATCTTTGATTCTCCAGAAACTTCTGTAGAAAGGATCGCGTTAGCCTCAGATCTCAAGAGAGGAAGCCGAGGCCTTGGGAGGTGACCTTGTCCAGGTTACATAACCGGTAAGTGGCAGAACTTCCAATTCTGGAGACAATGCATTTTTAGCCTCAGGCTCCCAGTGTCTGCTTTTGTGCGGGTTTCCCAAGAGGCCAAGCTTCCCAGTCAATTTCCATAGACTATTGTTGCCGTTTCACTAGGGAACGAACATTGGAAACACCTCAGAATGTGGAAAGACACAATGTCAGAATGAAAGACCGCCCTCCAGCTGGAATATGTTGAGCTTTATGGTAAATTCTCTCCAGTGTCCTTATTTTCTCCATTTTGCCATGGACGTGGAAAACATCATCGAAGGCTATCACCCACCTACCGGCTGCTGTTTGGGAGCTCTGACCCATCTGGCCTGATGTCTCGAGGCATTAGAGCCAGTCAGTGGCAGAGCTGGGCACTAACTCCAAAGCACGGTGGCAGGGTAGCATGACACCAGCCGTCTGGGCTTCGGCCGTTGACATTGAAGCTTGGCCTCTTGGGAAGCCCGATGTGAGCGCAGATGCTGAAGAGTCCCAAGGATAAAATACGTTGTCTTGAGGATTGAAAGTTATGCCCTGGATTTAAGGGAGAATGAAAAGGGGACAATTAGTCATAGAGGTGGCACTTTGTCATGGGAGAAGGTGCACACACATCTGACTCATCGAGCCTGGGTTTAAACTTGTGTCCTCAGGGCCGTGATGCCGCACCAGGCTGGGACGTTACTCATGAAGGACCTCAGAGTTGGTGGTGTGGTGTGGACAGTCCCCTCGCTAGGCCTCGGTTTCCTCTCTTACAGTCTGAGGCTGACGTTACCAGCCCTACAGAACTTTCCTAGAGACTAAAAGATTACTTACATACACTCCCGGGCACACAGAAAGTGTTCAGTAAGACGCAATGTGACCCTGCAATGTCTTCAATGCAAGATTGTACTTTTCTGGGATATTGGCCCCTATAACCCGGATATGACATCTTCCCACGCCAGGAACACAACCCTGGGTAAGCTGACAAACCAGAGACACTGAAGGGACTTAAATTCTGCTGCAGCCCCCCTTCCTTCAGGCAGGTGAGTGTCTTACCATTCAGGAAGAGTGTCATTTATTTTCTTCCTGAGGGCCTCAGAGATTGCACAGCCTTTCTTAGTACGCTTCGCAGGTTTGGGCCAAGACGTTCTCATGGCCAATCAAAACTTTTCCTGTTTTAATTTGCGCCCATTTCCTTGTGTTTGTTATTCTTTGACTTTGACTTAGGCAGATCTGGGGGTTGGGAGGCAAGCTGGAGCCCACGATGGCTCAGAGCCAGGGTTTTTGCTGGTGTGGTGGGATGCACTCTCTGGCACTGCTCACGGGGTCTGGGACAGGCCAGGATGCAGGGAGCAGGGATTGCTGGGCTGGGGGTCGAGGTCTGGACTGGAGAAAGGGGCCGGGCTTTTGGCTCACAACTTGAGAGTCAGAGGATTTTGTGATCACATGACTAAGTCCTAGCTTGGGAAGGGGTTTTGCTCTTTAAGCCAAGAGGACTTCAGGATTCTTCATGGGCTGGGAATAACTAGTGCTGGGGTGATCGATTTCTTCCTTTGTGCCAACCTCAGTGATATCGAGAGATGCTGCTTCCTTCAGAGAAAGATAGGAAAGTGGGAAAGACTTTGAGTTTGGATTCGAATCTGCTTTGGGATCCAAGTTTGCTATTCGAGAAGTGAGAATCCTGGACCAGATGGCCTAAACTTTCTTGAGTATGTTTTCTCATCCATACATGGGCTTAATCGTCCCCTGCTCATCTCCCAGAATTGTGGCGAAAAAAGAAGTGTGTTTGTTTTAAAGCTTTAAAATCATAATTTTTTTGGAAATAAATAACCCAAGGTGACTGTTGCACAGAACTGAAGGCAGAGAGAGGAGCTTGCATCAGGCTGAAGGCAAAGGTAGATCCTGGGGGACCGAAATGACTTGGCTAAAATGTTTCAGGGGAGCCCTGTTGTCCACTGTGAATGACGGCGCCTGAAGCAAGGGTCAGGACACACCGACGATGATGAGACGCCAGCGTCCTTCAGGCATGTTGGTGACAGCCAGCTCATCCCTCTGGGTGGGCCGTGCTCAGCCAGATATACGATATGAGCATTTCTCTTTGGTCAGGGCGGGGTAGGGGCTGACTCCCGAGTGGGCTGGACACTGTGCAGCCTGGGCGGGGGTCAACTATTGTGCTGTGGTTTCTCAGCATTACATTTTTTTCTTAATAATTATTTTTAAAGAATAGTTTTAGGGTCACAACAAAATTGAAAGGAAGGTACAGAGATTTCCTACATACCCCTTGCCCCCGCACTGCGCACCGCCCCCTCCACTGTTGACACCCCCCACCGGAGTGGGACATTTGTTACGCTATGAACCTACCTATGTTGACACGTCACAATCACGCGAAGTCCATTGTTTACATTAGAGTTGTACTCTTGGTGTTGTGCATTTGTCCAAACTCATAGGATGTACAACCCTAATATAAACTATGGACTTGGGTGATTATGGTGTGTCAGTGTAGGTAGGTTCTTGGTGTAACAAGTGTCCCTCTCTGGTGGGGGATGTCAACAGTATCATTCGGAGTCTGTTCATTGACCTAAACGCCTGTGCTTCCCTTAGTCATCGCTCCCCCCTCCAGACCCTGGCAACCACCTGGTCTTTTTATTTTCTCCGCAGTTTTGCCTTTCCCAGAATGCCCTGTGGTTAGAATCAGAGAGTATCTAGCCTTTCAGATTGGCTTCTTTTACTTCGCGATACACCTTTAAGGTTCTTCCATGTATTTTCATGGCTTAACAGAGCACATTCTTTAGCACTGAGTGATATTCCATTGCCTGGCTGTGCCCCAGTTTGTCTATCCGTCCACCTATTGCAGGGCATCTCGGTTGCGTCTAAGTCACGGCAATTGTTATGAATAGAGCTGCGGTAAACATCCATCTGCAGAGTTTTGTGTGGACATGGGTTTTCCGCTCCTTTCGGTAACTACCAAGAAGCGTGACTGCTGGGCTGTATGGTGGGAGCGTGTCTAGTTTTGTAAAAACCACGCGGCTGGCTTCCAGAGTGTGCACCAGCAATGAAGGAGAGTTCCCGTTGCTCCACGTCCTCATTACACGTGTATATTTTCTCGGTTCCTCAAGTTTAGAAAAGGGCCGCATTTCATTGCCCTGTTGGCGGTAGCTGCACAGGTTTAAAAACACTGTGGGGTCTAATCCCTTTCTACCCTCTCCCTACCCAAGACTGCCCTGGCCTCTCTCCTATGCCACGGTGCTCTGCTTTTCAGGAAGGGTTTATCTCCCTCACTGTCCTCTTCAGGAAATGATGCACAAACTGTGTGCAAATAGGGCTTCTTAGATTGCACCAACCAGATCTCTTGAATTTTACTGACATCTTATTTCTACGCAACTGCTCTCTTTCACACTCTTCCCTGGTGTTTCAGGGAGTTCCTGGGGGGTCTCCTATTGGCTCATTGCACTAGCAACATTTGATTGAAAAGATTACTTGGGCCAGGAGGATATGTCCCAAGTGGCACCCCTCCATCCCCTTCAATTTGAATGCCCAGAAGCCGCGTGGTATAACCTGCAGATGTGAATATAATGTTCTTCTTTCCAGCTCTGAGTTCGAGTTCCCACCAACCAATATGGCAGCACTGATTCTGCCCCTGGTTTCCAAATGGCCTTTGGCCTGCAGGCCCTCTGGCTTCCCTTAGTAGGAACTAGTCCCTGGGGACAGACGCCATCAGCCACTTCATTTCTTCCTACCCCAGATACCTGTTTTGCAAAACTGCCTCATGAAGGCCCTGCCTGGAAAGTAGTTTATACAAATAAAAGCCGGGATGGTGGGGCCCCTGGCTCAGTAGACACCGCGGATCCCGAATCTGTGTGCGTTGGTTACTTGCCTGCGCGTCTACTGCGCTGGTTTATCTCCATACTGGAGTGCACGCTCTTCAGGGGCAGGACGCCCTCGTCTCATTTTCACATCAGGTAGCAGGTCTGTCACTGTTCCCTCTGATAGCCCCTCAGGCCTGGTCATTTCTGTATCTCCCTGCTTCCTTCTCCACGCTAGTGTCTGCACCTTTGTCCCTGGGGGCGTTCTCTGGTTCCCAGAACCGGCTGAAAGCCTGGGAACAATGGCTATAAGAAGTGGAATGGAAATGCCCAGGCCCCTTCCTCCCTGGGGGGAGTGGCTCACTCTGTAGGGTTACTGGGCGGTTGCCCAGGTGCTGATAACTGAATCTGTAACCCTTCTTTGGCCGTTTCCCCTCCCAGTCACACACTTCCCACTCCTGTGGTGGCTTCCCCTCAAGCCACTTCCCCTTGAGTCCCTGTTGAGGGTCTGGGGAAGCTTGGGGACATGTCTTTTACATAGTGGAGAACTGGCACATAGGACATGCTTAGACGATATTTGTTGAGAAATGATGGATACTTCTAGAATGTTCATATTAGTCTCCAAAACAAAACAGACTGGAGATTCTTTTCTCCATTTGTCTTGTCCCAAATTCTGGCTGCCCTGTGGCCGCGGGCTGCCGCTCGGCCCATTGTCTGCTTGCCCCCCATGGAAGGGGCACACGCCCTGCTCCTTTCCTCGTCCTCACAGTCTCCTTCTCGTGTCTCCTAATACACATTCCCCCCCCCCAAAGGAACGACTCTCTGAAGCTAATGAGTGTGTGTGCATCTCCCTTTCTAGCGCCCAGCAGTGTGAATGAATGAACACAGACTTTGCTCCCACTTCTAAAATATTTGACTCTGCATTTGTATTTTAACATTGCTAACTCCATCTTTTTGCCCCTAACTCTGGTCTAGGGGTATCCCCTTAAGTGTCCCCCAGTCTTTTGTTAGAAGGGAGATGTCTTTCTGTAGGTATGGGTTCAGAATGAGAGCAAAGCTTAGTCTAGAGCAGTGGTTCCCAACCCAGGCTGAATGTTAGAAAAATCCTTGGAAACTTAAAAATACTAATGCCAGGCCTCCCCACAGACCAGCTCAGTGGTAATCTCTGAGCCTAGGGCCTGGGTTCAGGCTTTCTTAAAACCTACCCAGAGGATGTTAATGCAGAGCTGCGGTTGACATCATCAGGCCGGAGATAGAGCTTCCATCGCTTCCTTCGGGCCCCCTGCTGTAGACCCGGGTGGGCGGAGGAGTACACTCAACAGTGTTATGTTGGATCACAAGGGCCAGTTTTGCTGAGATTCAGGGTGAACTAAATACTCCTAGGGTTCTTATCATCCATGTAAGTGTCAACCAAATTGTCATCAGAACTGGGTGGGTGGGTCTTCTAGGGGCCCAGTCCAGCCGCCTTCCTCCCAGCAGAAAGGCTTCCCAAACTGGGCAGCTGGAGTGATGTTCCTCTTGGACTCTCCTGCATGCAGTGAATGCTGTGCTGTGCGATGAGTTCCCGTGGACTGAGGCCTCCTGCCCGGAAGGTTTGGGCTGGTGGCTTCGGGTGGGGCTTACAAAGCTATCAGCTATCATAGCCTGGCCCCCTCTCCCCCAACTTGGGCCCTTTCCTGCCTTGTTCCTCCGGGCCACCCTGTTTTCAGTTCTGTTTCTTCTTGGTTTTTCCCTCTGTCCCTGAGTCTCTCCTGCTATTTTCCACTGTCCTGTTTGCTTTTTCTGCTCAGCTGTGCCTTGGAAGCATGCTGTGGCCGCCTCCTCTCACAGCTTCATTTGCAAAGTATGGGCCCCTTGCCTAGGAGCCGGTGGGTGTGGGAGGAGAAAAGGAATGGGAGAGGGGAGTTCTGGAAGAGAGTGCTTACAGCCTGGGAGTTTGAGGTCTGGGTTTCATACCTGGATGTTTATGCAAACTGATCCTTTGTGCTTCAGCTTCCCCTAGTCAAAAAATCCCAGTGCCTTCAAGAGAGGTTTCTGGGAATGGGGGAATGTGTTGTCTGCGTGGGTCTCAGCTTGGTGTGTGCTGTCTCGGGGTGGGGGGGTGAGGCATGTGGGCCTACACAGACTCGCTTCAGGGCTGTCCCTCCACTGTCTCTGCAGGACTGCGATGTGCTGGCCCTAGCTGCTGTCTGAGAGGATGTCTGGGGTGTCCGAGCCCCTGAGCCGAGTGAAGGTGGGCACGTTAGGTCGGCCGGAAGGCCCCCCTGAGCCCATGGTGGTGCCAGTAGACGTGGAAAAGGAAGACGTACGGATCCTCAAGGTCTGCTTCTATGGCAACAGCTTCAACCCTGGGAAGAACTTCAAACTGGTTAAATGCACTGTGCAGACCGAGATCCGGGTGAGTGTGGCAGGCGGTGCCTGCTCTGTCTGTTTGTCTGTTTCTCCCTCTCCTTCCTGGGCAGCTGAGTGTCTCTCCTTCAGCTGAGCGTCTCTCCTTCAGCTGAGCAGGCTCCCCTGTAGCCACCCCTGGGCTGGGGGCACCAAGGGAGAAGCTCTCAGCTTGCAGAGCCAGGCCTACTCTCAAGTAGTCTGCAGCCCACTTCGCCAGTGGCCTGGGGGACAGATTTTGTAGCTTTCGTTAGAACCCCAGATCATTTGCTTGGTCTTTGCTTCAACTCATTTCCACTCCTTAAATATATATGACATTCGAGTCTCTGTAAGAGATATAAGAGCTCCCACCCTCAAAGAGTTTACACTCTGGTGGAATTGGAATTAGAGAGATACACCAGTGATGAAATTGAAAATAGAGCAAAAATGGTATAAGACGTGTGCTGGGTGCTTAGACAAGGGAGGTGCGGTGGGGGCATTTAGAGGATGATGATGCCCTAGAGATGCCCTAGCACAAGTGAATGGTCGGCAGGCCCTTTCTGAGGCAATACATCAATCAGCTCATTCTCATCCAGCCTCATGGAATCTGTTTTGCAAGTTCCGGTATCCACCATCATCAGGACACCTAGGCACCAGGAAGCCAGTTCAGCTCAACCAAACATATAAGACCTTGTCATCAGAAGTAGAGTTACAATACAGTGATTGATTTAAGTGCCTACATTGATCGAACAATTACTGTGTACAGCCTGGATAAATTCCTCTAGGTACATTATTTCACTGAATTTTCCCAGCGACCCCATGAGGTTAGATAACAGTGAGGACATCCCCTTTTACTGCCCTTTCTATTCCTTTCTGTATTCCTTTCTAATGATGCAAATGAAAGCCAAATTGGTTCTCAAAAGGTTGCTTGGTAGGGTGATAATTTGAACAGTGGAGGCAGGGGACTTTTGGGAAAACTCACCAGGTCTGAGAAATCTGGATGAAGTAGCGCCAGTGCTCTCATTACCAATCCTCCCCCGCCTAAAAGTCAGTATCCCCCAAACTCAGTGAGTGTCTCTTCTGGTCGGTGCTGGCAGCGCCCTCTGCATGTCTGTCTGCCAGGCTGCCTTCCATCTATTACAGCGCACTCTATGCTTCAACACACCAGAGTAATTGCTTAGGTCATTGCTTGGAGAGTTACCTCAATTGATTACGGTTTGGTTACTCCCTCGGTTTCCTGTAACTGATTTGATTAGGGCCTTATTTGCTCATCTCATGGTTCGGGAAATGTAGGTACAATTGTGTACTTAGAGTAAGCCCTGGACATCTTCTTCCAGGAGGGTCTTTTCGTATCTCTTTAACCCTCTACTTCTTGAGTCTTCCTTTGGGTGCATCATCTTTACAGATAGCTGATGCCATCCACTGTGGGTTTTGCTGGTGTAACTTTCAGAGGTTAACCTGACTTCCAAGTTTGGGGGCACCTCTTTGCCTTTTTGCTGAAAACCAGAGAGCGCCTGGATGGCCCGGATCAGGGTGTGTTCTGTGGAGTTAGTGAAAAGGGACCCAAAGGACAGGCAGATTTGAGGCAGCAACTCTGAGGACAGCAGAGGGCTTTCCACGAGGAGGGGACAGCAAGAACAAAGGCAGGGAGGCTGCTAAACAGTGAGTAGTTTGGTTAGGCTGGAGTGTGGCTTACATTCAGAAAAGTGTCTAAAGTCAAGATCAGAAGGGGAAGTTGATGGCAGGTAAGGGAGGGCCTAGAACACCAGGCTGAGGAGTTTGGACTTATTCAGGCACACAGTTTCCAGGCCGGGGAGAGGCTTTCCTGGAGCTGTCTGATGTCTTGCTGGGTGTTTAAGGGGAAAAAACACAACAGGCCCCAGAAAGGGCAATGAGACCCAAGTCTGAGAAGAATGGCTAGCACCCAAGGCGTTATCTGGAGGTATGAGAACAGAGATGGAGAACAAAGAAAAATGTAACAGGCTTCTAGGAATTTATGTCCAAGCCTTCTGGTTTTTCCTGTTTCTAATCCTGCAGGCAGAATATCACCTGTTTATTGCCAATAGCCATGGCTTTAAAGCCACCTAGACCTTGAGCCAAATACTGCTTTCTACCAATAGGTTATGTGGTCTTATAGACCTAATACCTAACCAACCTGGCTTCGGGCTCCTCATTGGGTATCATGCCCATAGGGAGCCTGTTGTAAGCATTAGAGATGATAGATGAGAAGTGGCTACATATAGCAGGAGCTCAATCATCGGAAGCTATTGATTGTGTAGGTATTAGATTGTTACCTCACTCAGGAATCTCCAAGGTTTTCTAATTACCCGTACAATAAAGTTCAAATTATCTTCTTTTAATGTTTACCCACGTATCCATCATATTTTCAAACAGAGAAGTAAGGTGATCAGATTTGTGTTTTGAAGCGGTACACAGTATCCTGCAAGATGTTAAGAGGTGTTTCATGGAGAAGGGGTTTTATGGCCAAAGAAGTTTGAGAAATGCTTGGTTAGTCAATTCCAAACGGATTTCTTTGCGACAGGACTTATCAGAACCTTCGATATGTGGCTGTGCACGGCGGGTCACTAAGGGCAGGGCCGCAGAGGGGACGTTTTCTTACGTAAGCCACTTCTTAATTGCCTAAGAAACCCTTCTTTAAATGCTGGACCACTAGTTCTCTGGAAAATCATTTAGGGATCTCTGCTCCCTAAACTCTGACAGCAGTACAAAAGGGGCAGGAGAGAGGAAGGGCTGGTGAGGGGGAGATGGACTAGAGAGCTGTGGCCACAGTGCTGGTGGGAAATGATGAGGGCCTGAACTAAGGGAGTGGCATCGGGAACAGAGACAACTCAGTAGATCTGAGTGCATCTGAGGAGGCAGAATCTACAGAATGGATGATTAACTAGATATGGGGAAGGAGAGCTGTAGGAGACGAGACGACTCAAGCTTTTGCTTGGACAATTGAATGGGTGTTGATACCATTCATTGAGCTAGCACCAGAGAAAGAAGGGGAGTTCTGAGATTTCAGCTTTCCACATATTGTGTTTATGAGACAGCTCCATGGAGGGAAGTGGGCCTGGAGCTCGGGAGGGAGGGAGAAAGGACCCAGAGATGAGGATTTTGGAGTCATTATGCAATGGACACCATGTGAATGGATAGAATCACTCACAGAGAATGAGTAGAGCAAGTGAAAAGAATTAGGAAATCTTGGGAAATCAGCTTCTGAGGGGCTGGTAGAGAAAGAAGAACAAATGAAAGAAAAAGATGAATCATCCAGAGAAAGATCAAAAGAAACAAAAGAACAGGCAGGGGAGAGGAAGGAAGAAGAAACTTTGAGGAAAGAGAGGTTAGCAGTGTCACAAAGATCGAGTCAGATAAGGCTAAGAATAGATTTATTGGTTTCAGCAACAGGTGACATAATGACTTCTTGCTGGAAAGTTGCAGTGGAGAGATGGGGGTAGAAGGCATCCTGCAGCCAGTCAGAGTGGAGACAGGGAGTACAGGCAGCATTTCAGAGAGATTATGATCGTGAAGGGCAGGGAAGAGAAGGCAAGAGAAACGGTGTTACCAACAGAAGGAAAAGCACATGATGTAGAAAAGCACAGGACAGGTTTGAGGCTAAAGAACAGCCAAGGCTAGCTATTTAGGCCACATTAATGATTTTGGATTCTACCCGATCTCTTGTGGGAAGCTACTGATTTAGTGTAAGCATATGAATGACACGAGATTGGAGGAAATGGATTGGAGGAAGGCAGGAATGAGTGTGGGGAGGTGTTGGGTGGCTATTGCAGTAATCCAGGTGGGAGACATGGTATCTTAGATTAGGGTGATAGTCAGGGTGAGGACTGTCCACGGTAATGATGGTGGTAGTGATAATGACATCTGTGATGGTGTTGGTGGCGATAATGAGGACGGTGGTAATGGTGATGGTGCCGATGGTGATTGTGGTGGTGATGACGACGACGGTGATGGTGGGAATGGGGTTTGATGATGATGATAGCGATGATGATGTGGTGACGATGATGGTAATGCTGCTGCTGAAGGTCAAGGTGGTGGGCGTGATGGTAGCAGCTAGCACTTTTGAAAGCACAGCATATGCATTATCCTACTGACTGCCCAAAAGAACCCTATGAAGCACGTAGTGTTACTATCTCCACTTTGTGTAGCAGGCCGTAAGGTCCAGAGGAGTCAAGCAAATTGCTAGTAAGTGGCAGAGCCTATTTGCAAACCCAGTCAACCCACCTCTGGAGCCTGCGCTCTTAACCACCGTGGTGTGTGGGGAGGAGCAATTATAATGCGAGGGATTTAGGAGATGGAAATGAAAGGTTTTGCTGAAAGACAGGAGGTGTAGGGACAGGGAAGAAGGAGGTGTCAAGACTGGCAGCCCTGCTTCAGATGGACAGGGTCCCACTCCCTAAAATGAGGGACACTGGAGGAGAAGCTAATGGGGAGTGGGGAGGTCACAGTTCAGTTTTGGACCCCTCAAGGGCAATTGAGAGGCTCTAACATTTTCATGGGAAACTGCTGAGTGGACTGTTTGAGACATGATTCTAGAGGAGAGACCTGGGCTGGAGACAGAGGTTCGAGTGTTGTCCGGTGGGAGAGATCACTAATCAAAGAGCCCTGAACGAGTTCATCATCCATTCCACAAATGTTTGTTGCGTGCCCCATGTACCTGCACCATGCTTGTCGTGCCTGGGAAATATCATCGTACCTCAAAACGCAGACATGCTCCCTGCTTTCATGGAGCTTCCAGGCCAAGGGTGAACCTGACATTGACTCACACTGATGAATGAAACTTTGCAAGAGGAGGCAAGTACTCTGGCAGGAAGAAAGAGGTTCTGTGAGCGTACAGAGTACAAAAGATCTTGGCCCAAACATCGAGAAACAGCTTTGCTATTCAGGGCCGTTTGTGGACGCCGCATCTGGCCATGTAGGTCCGGACTAAGCATCCCTGCCTGAGACCCTCCTAGAGGGGCCCCTCCCTCCCCTCCCTCCCTCTGCTTCCTGACCTCTTCTTGCGCTTTCCTTCCCTAGCTAGGTTTTGTCCTTTGATGGATTTTTCTACTTCAGCTCCATAGCTTCTTTCACCATCCTCCCCGAGCTCAAAATGCTGCCAGCCCTTTCAAACTTGCCAAGCACTTGTCCTTCTGTAAGAACACTCCTCAAGTCCCAGCACCCCCCCATCCCCCCGTCTAGCTGTGTCTGATCAAATAGACGCAATCCAGAACCACCTTGGCGCAGTCCATTGCTGGCACATTTCCAAATCATAGTTACTCCATGCATACTTGCTGAATTCATGCGTTTCTTTTTATTTTCCACTTCTTTCTATGTGAATATAATAGCCTCATGATGCTTTCTCTGTGCTGTTGAGAGCTGTGTGAGTAAGAGCTGGCCCTTGGGCTTAGGGCCCAGCAGACATTAGATAGGTGTTGAAGAGAACAGAGCAATGAGCTGAATTTTGCTCCCCCTGATTTTCCATTTCCCTTTTGTTTGACATTTGTTGGAAATTGTGTTTGTTTAGGAGCTCTGAATCTCTGCAGCAAGTGGAGGCTTATATCATTATATATTTCTCTAACATGCTAATTTGCTTGTCTGGGAAAGGGGTTAAGATAACACTTTGTAAACACCCAGCAGAGTGCCGCCCAGACGTGCCCACACAGGGCGTCTCTCCGACTCTTACAGCCTCTCTTTCGTATCCTCTCTCTCTCTCTCTCTCTCTCTCTCTCTCTCTTGCTCTCTCCTCCCTGCCCCCTCTCCTTTCTCTTTCTCCTCTTTGCTCACTGGGGTCTGTTGGATGTGTTGACCATACGTCCTGGTTTGCCTCACACAGTCCCGGTTTACACACGCTGTCCAGGGGTGACTGTTAACACTGCCCCTGCCAGTGTCAAGAACATGATTCTTGGGATAAGTTATCTGGTCACCTACTGCTAAGTGCCCTATTTGCTCCTCTCTCTGCTTCTCACTGACTGGCTGAAAGTGTGTTTTCTTTCTCTGGATGATCTCAGATGACCCACTCTCCGCAGGGACCCATCTCTGTCCACCGTCGGACCATCCGTATCTCACAAGGAGGACCTTAAGCAGAAGAGCAGGCACTTGTCTGTGCGATATGGTGTGGTTCCCAAGGTGCAGACAGAGCCCCCACTTCCCAGACCCTCTCCCTCAGCCAGCCTCTATCATGCTGAAAAGCTGTGTTCAAGATCCATGCTTGTTTTTTCTCAGAGCATCACCTCACTTAGATCCACATTTACATCCCCGGGAGGCAGAGACCGAGCCATCCTGTGCCCTTCCCACCAGGTCCGGTCGTGTCCCCTCCCAGGCTGCAGAGGTGGCAGGTGGGTGCTGCTTGCCTGATGTGTGAGGAGGGCAGAGGCCAGTCCCAAATGCAGCCTGCTCTGCCCATGTCGGCACTCACTGCCTTCCCCAGTGAGTTCAGTGGTCACACAAGTCATCCCAGAACGTTCCCAGAGAAGCAGATTTCGGATGCTGTGGTCTGTTCTCCCCTGTGCTGACCAGAAGAGCCCCAGTTAGTTTGGAGGTCCACCCTACCACTTAGCCAGACACAGGGTGTTGTGGACTGCGAGCTGTGTCTCCCACCCCCACATTCCTGTGCCGAAGTCCCAGCCCCCAGTGGGGAGTATTAGGAGGTGAAGCCTTTGGGAAGTCCTGAGGTTTGATGAGGTCATGAGGGCTCCCATGATGGGCTTCGTGTCCTTGTCAGAAGGTGAAGAGACTCGAGCTCTCTCCCTGCTGTGTGAGGACACAGCGAGAAGGTGGCCATCTGCAAATGAGGAAGAGGGCCCTCACCCCAAAACCAAACGAGCTATGAGAAATGAATGTCTGTCATTAGGCCACCCAGTGGCTGGTATTCTGTCAGAGCAGCCAGCTGCTCTGTGTGGGCAGAGGAGGAGTCTCCAGCCCACAGTGCATCCGCTCAGGTTCTTTGTTTCCAGAACAATCCCTGCAGCTCGCCTTCAGGTGCCTCTAGGGGAAAGACCACAAGATTTGCGGTGCAAGAAGGGAAGAAGGCAGGATTACCTGTTCTGGGAAGTTGCTGTTTCTAACAGAAAGGTTACCCTACAGAGAATGAGCAAAGCCGGACAAGGCTACCCCCACACCTGCTATGTGAGAACAGTCCCTGGAAACCTGAGAGGAAAGGGTTCAGCCAGGAAACCACAAACTGTTACCACAGAGACACTCACAGCAATGAAAAAGAGGTACATTCACAAGCACCTTCTCCTTTCTGCAACGCCCCCTCCCAACTTCCTGTATGTGCTCACCAGGCCGGCCACCCCTACCCACAGCCGCCTGCAGGTGGGGGCTCAGGCATGCAGAACTCTGGGTCTGTCTTTATTTATCCGTATGACTACATTCATTATATCGACAAATTAGCAGTCAGGTGCCTGTGCTTTCATGTCTATTTTTGCTCTGGCAGTTGCGTTTCTGAATGTCCTGGTTAGAGACAGGCTTTTATCACATCAGAATGAATGCATTCAGAGTGGGATATTATGCTAACTTTTATTATTATGTTCATCAATCACTTTTAAAAAAATGATCCCTTAAGTGTATTGAGAACTTGGAACTTGTGTAGCTATTGTTCTTGGTTCCTAGGGCTGCTATAACAAATTACCACAAAAGAACCCCCACCAAAAAATGGCGGTTTAAAAGAACGGAACCATGTTCTCTCATGCTTCTGGAGGCCGGCGGGACGGTGCCACCTCCAAAGGCTCGAGGGGAGGAAGCTCCCTCACCTCCTCCAGCTTCTGGTGGCTCTGGGTTTCCTTGGCTTTATGGCTGCGTGACTTCTGTCTCTGCCTCTGTCTCCACATCCCCTTCTCTTCTTCTCTCTGTGTGTCTTTTACAAGGACATGTCATTAGATTTAGGAGCCACCCAGATAGTCCGGAATGATCTTGTCTTGAGATCTTTGACTTAATTATCTGTGCCAACCCCTTTTTCCCACTGAGGTCCCATCACAGGTTCCAGGGGTTAGGGCTTGGTCATATCTATTGGGGGCCACCATTCAGCCCACTACGGCCATCAGCTGGGATCACAGTGTCTGTTGCTGGTACCCCCATTTCAGCTGGACACAGTCCCATGTACACAGTGTGCAGGTGAGAGTGAGCAATGTGCCCACATACGCACACCCACGCTGACGCGCAAAGCCCAGCCAGGAAATGACCACAGGGCGCAGACTGATGAAAGCCTCTTTTCCTACTGCTGCCGGGGTTCTCAGTTGCCAGGCAGCCTGTGGCCGGCCTGTGCCTTGGCACAGTATTTCCTGTGACGTTGTCAGGCTGTGTGATGCCACAGGCTGGTCCCTCGTCACTCCTCAGGTGATCTCATCTAGTCATATAGCTTGAAATTCTAATTTTAACCAGGGGAGCCCAAATTTGTAATGCTGGCTCTGATTGCCTGCTGCGACTCCAGCTCACTGTCCACCTGCCTCCTCGCCAGCTCCAGGGGCCGTCTAACTGCCATGCGAAGGCTCAGACTGGCAACCTGCTCCCGAAAGTCTCCTCCTCTCCCAGCCTGTCCCGGTTCCATCGATTGCAGCTCTGTTCTCTCAGGTCTGTCCGAGTCATTCTGGGATTCTTTTTCCTCTCGCACTCCGTGTTCAGTCCATCAGGAAATGCTGCCAGCCCTACCATCAAAACATATCTGGCCCTGGCCGGGCGGTTCAGTTGGTTGGAGCATCATCCCATACACCAAAATGTTGTGGGTTCATTCCCAAGTCAGGAAACATACGTAGGCTTGTGGGTTCGATCCCCAGTCAGGGTACATAGAGGAGGCAACCAATTGATGTTTCTTTCTCACGTCGATGTTTATCTCTCTTTCTCTCTCCCTTCTTCTCTCTAAAATCAATAACATATCCTCGGGTAAGGAGTTAAAAAAAAAAAAAGATCTGAATTCTGACCACTTTATTCTCACCACATGTACTGCCTCTACTCTGGTCCAGGCCATCAGCATCTCTTACCTATTGCCTCCTAACTGCTTCTGCCCTCCTACCCCTGTGGTTCATTCCATAGGCAGGGAAAGTCTGTAGAGCCCGTGGCTGGCCAGAGGCGGCGCCAGAGCACTTCCATTTTCGCCCTTCTAGCACTCATGGGTCTCTGCGCAGAAGTGGCCTCCTGGAGAGCAGGGGCTCTGTCTTGCTCACCGTTGCATCCTCAGTGCCTACGTGGAGCCTAACACGAAGTAGACACGCAGTAGATGTTTGTAGAGTGAATGAATGAACTGATGCCTAGAGGGTGCTCACATGAGGCCAGTAATCTCCTAGATCACTTGATATGAAGACCGAGTAGGAAGCTGACTGGAGGGAAGATTAGCATTCATAAATGATAAAGTGTAGGAGGTTAATAGAATTTCAGCTCGTCTAAAATAGCATTCCCTGTGTATCCTTGAGCAAGTCCCCTGACCTCCCTAGGTCTCAATTTCCTTGTATAAAAACGGAGTCAATGTAAATGATCTCTACATTTACTTAAGGCTCTAAAATTCCAGTCTTAAGTTTTACGAGCTTACTAAACATCTGCACAGTTGAGTACCGATAGAGCTGTAGCTCTTACTTCTGTGGCTGTGCCGGTAAGGGCTGCTTCCCCAGCTGGGCTACCAGGCGGAATATGTCATCTGTTCAGCCTAGGTTCATCGGGACCCGAGTGAGTTTTGGCTATTCTTTTGCTCTCTGGCCCTGTGACGTGTACTGCCTGGTCAGCACTTTTGTTTTAGAGTTGTACCTCTTACAGTGGATTTATTCACCTCTAAGAAGCTGAGCTTTACCGGTAGAGTGCGAGGTCCCCGCTTGGTAGCACATGAGCCACGCACACCGGCATGAGCAGTGGCATCTATCTCACTCTGGAAGATAAGGTCTGTTCCTCTTATTTCACTTTGAATGTTTTATGTCTAATCTGCAAAACCAAGCTTATCATAGCTAAAGCCAAACATTTATTTTAGAAGAGATATTTTTACAATTATCAAATGAATATATGAATGCTACACGTGAAAGGAAAACTACAGACCAGCATTGCTCATGAATATAGACGCAAAAATCCTTCGCAAAATGTTAGCAAGTTGAATCCAATATTATATAAAGTGAATACATCTTTATTGAATAATAATGGTATATTCCTTTAGCATTGCTATTCACAAAGCCCTGAGCTCCTTACTTGTATCATCTGATTTAATCATCAAAAGAACCCGACGAGAGAGGAATGTTCTTACATTTTACAAATGACCAGTCGGAGAAGTTCATTTACCCAAAGTCACAAAGCACATCAGAGATGAAAAGTTTCTGACTCTGAGGCCATCCTCTTAACTACAACATTATATATAAAAGTCCAAACACAGGAAACCTGGAAGAATAAAAATCTGCGTGTGTATGATTGCACTAACCCAAGACCACACTGTTCCCATTTTGACATACTGCATTCTGGGTTTGCTTGTCTCTGCTTCTATCACTGCCATACTTTATCATAACACAAACAAGAAGTCCAGGAGTTGAGTGATATGCGGAAACCCCATTAGAAGGTGGAGGGGGGCTGGTGTCACGTGCTTATAATTTGATATCTGCTCTTTTTATTTACACCACATGCTGTCTGATCCTGCCCCTTCTACAGATGGGGAAATGGGGGTTAGGTGCCCAGATCCTTTAGGCTCCAAAGCCTGCAGTGGGGTTAATCACCACACTCCTGATGTTTTGAATGTTTTTTGATGGTAGGTCGCCATCCTTCATGAGCCCAGCTTGTTGTCCACGGAGCTGGCCACTATTTATTTCCTCAGTAGTGGAGGACCTTCTGTGTGCCAGGCACTGCGCTTGGGATTGGAGATGATATTTTATGTAAGGTTTGGCTTCTGACCCTGATTTGAAAGGTTAGGAAGACAAATATGGTCTTAGTTCTAATTGGTAAATGTCTATATTAGTTTCTTAGGGGTGCCATAACAAAGGACCACACATGGGGTGACTCCAAACAACAGAAATTCATTCTCTTGCATTTCTCGAGGCTGGAAGTCCAAGATCAAGGTGTCGGCAAGGCCACGCTCCCTCTGAAACCCGTAGAGAAGGGTGCTTCCTTGCCTCTGACCAGCTGCTGGCCATCTTGCCCACTAGGTTGCTGGCGATCTCGAGCGTTCCTTGGCTTGTAGCTGTGGCGCTCGTGTCCTCCGTGCTCACACGACATCCTCCCTGTGTGCACGTCTCTCTCTGTTCAATTTTCCCCTTGTGTGAGGACATCGGTCATATGCATTGGGGCCACCCCAGTGACTTTGTGTAATTTTGTTGGTCTGTAACATATAGATATTTCCAAATAAGGTCACGTTGTAAGGTACTGGCTATAAGGACTTCAACATATCTTTTTTGAGGGACATGATTTTTTAAAACATTATTTATTTATTTTTAGACAGAGGGGAAGGGAAGGAGAAAGAGGGGGAGAGAAACATCAATGTATGGTTGTCTCTCGCGCGCCCCCAACTGGGGACCTGGCCTATAACCCAGGCCTGTGCCCTAACTGGGAATTGAACCAGTGACCCTTTGGTTCGCAGGCTGTTGCTCAATCCACTGAGCCACACTAGCCGGGGCTGGTGACACAATTTAACCCATGACAGTATCTTGCTGGATGTGTATGTAAAGGTTTTGGGGAATCCAGAGGAGGAAACAAACCCTTCAAGGCGAGTCAGGGGGAAGCTTTCCAGACCTCACAGTACTGATTGGGTTTAAAGAGTAACTGGAAGCTCCCCCGGACGAGAGGACAGGAGGGAGTGGGAAACCAGGCATCCTCCAGGCAAGACGAACATGCTGTGCTTGGAGAAGAAAGCGAGTCAGCCTGGGAGGTTGGAGCTGAGAGCACGGCACGGATGGGAGTGGGGGCCGAGACCGGGGAGAACACGCGCAGGAAAATTCCGAAGGGCGTTTCTGCCTCCTGCTAATGAGCTTGGATCTTATTCCAGCACGTAGAGAATGAGGAGCCAATGAGGATTTTCAACAGAAAGTCACCTGTTTGAAAATGCCCTCAATTTCAACGTGACACTTTTTTAAATAGCATTCAGGCAACAAGACTTTTTGGAAGGAAGGCTTTGATTTATTAAAATTTTAAATTCTGTCACTTCTAAAAAGAGGAGCATTTGACTTCCTAGAGCAAAAAGCAAGGAGGGTGAGTCCAATCAAGCCTGAAAGCAGTCTGAGGGCCAGCGCCCTCAGTGTCCCAGGAAAGCAGACCCCAAGAAGGTGGTCTGCACGTGTGGAACGTGTCATGGATACTCTCGGGAAACTCGCCTGGGCGGAGTGAGGGACGTGAGATGGGCAGAGGGAGAAGGTGGGCTGTGATGCTGTCATGACCCAGGGAGCTCTGAAGCTGGGATGTCCCAGCAGAACTGTCCCAAATTGGGATGAAAGGACAGAGCCTTTACACCCCTGAAGTGACCAGTCACCAGATGCAGGCTGCCCCCAGCAAGAGGTGAGACTTTAGTGAAGGTGAGGCCAGTTCTAATAGAAGGGGTGGAGGGGTCTCAGTTATCACAATGCTTCTAAAAACCCAGTCACTAATGTGAAATACGTTTTTTAAATTCAAGAATAAAAAAAAAGTTTAGATATTTTATTTTTAGAAAAAGGTGGGCCGAAGAAAATCGTGAGACTGCCGAGATTACTACAGAAGTTATCAAATGTGGCTGAGGTACAGGGATAGACTATTAGGAGAAGGGAACAGAGAAAGACAAGAAACAGCCCCACACATACGTTGCCTAATGTTAGACATCCTTGTAAAAACAAATCAATTTTAAACGACGCGATACACAAACATCAATTTCCGATGGGGGTTAAAAATGTGACTGAGTCCTGATAAAGGAGGAGAAAGTGGACTGAGAAATTGATTGCTCCGGTGACCTTTCTCTGTTTTGGAAAGAACTTAACCCGGGCATGGAGATAAGCATCCAGTCCTTTGTTTCTGACCTGTAAGAGGAAATGCCAGAGAAGAGGGACAGAGGCAGAGGCAGTCTGGGCTCTTCACACTATTTGATAAAGAGAATAAATCAACGTTAGTCCAGCAGGAAGGAAAGCCATAGAAATCCCACTGTTCCCAGTAAAGCACCAGACGCATGAGCCACGGACAACCTGAGGGCCCACTTTTCAGTGGCTCTCACATGAGCAGAAGTTTTTCCTGTAGCAAAAAAGAATCCTGGTGTTATCTAAATAGCGACTGATAAAACTAAGACAGCTTTTTCTTTTTTCCTATCATGTTATCGATAAGAACTTAGTGAGTAGGCAGACATCTCATACTGTAGTTTTTAAAAAGTGGTTTGTTAATAGAGAAAGAAATATTGAGTCCTTCATGACAGTGCGTGAGCTGGGGGCAGAGGGCTCGTTTCGCCGCTCCCATTGCTGGCTTGCGCAGCCGTGTGAATATTTGGAGTGGCAGTAAAGGGTGAGGGAGGCAGGGCTGACCCAAAAGCCTCCACAGTGAGATCGTGCCAAACCTCAAATGTTTTCTTTGTTTAAACTGATGCCTTACTCCACTCTGGGAACCCCTCAATTTAAGCTGCTTTCTTCTGCCCACCCACCCAGTAGAAGCTCCTTGTGGTGTGGGCTCCTGTGTGCACTGGGGCGCCTGGGGGTGCTCTGCATGGTATGTCATAGATTGTTGCTGATGGTTTGAATGGAGGAAACGCTGCAGCTTCACATGACGAGGTGGAGACTGGGGTTCAGGGCGTGAGTCATCCTGCCGGAAGTTTGTGTTGGAACTGGGGCCAGACCCTGGGATCGTGTGACTCCTAAATGAGTGCTCCTTCTCTGTCACCTGTGGTGGTCAGCCTCGCCGCTCCCCACTGTGAAGCGCACCTGAAGGGCTAGTGCACCTGACGGCGCCATTCTGGAGCCAGCACAGGCTTCCCGGGTCGAGCCTACGGTGCCCTACCAGACACCCCTACTGCGACCCCAGTCTCAAACTCCAGGGTTCTCGGGCCACCCACACGTAACTGGCTACAAAATTAACTGGATTCAAACACCTAACTGGCTACAGACTTAAGGGTTCTTGGGTCTAGGACCGCACGCTGCATTTAGTTGTCCTATCTCTTCGGTCCCCTCCAATCTGAAAGAGTTCATGAGTCTGAAAGAGGGCAGGCCTTTTGTTCTCTCCATCTCTGAGAAGGCCCCTCGCCCTGGCTGTCGTGACTCGACTCACGAGCTTTTGGCAGAAACATCTCAGAAATGGTGCTGTGTTCTTCTTGGTGGATCAAGGTGAGAGACACGCTGTGTTTGCCTGTTCTCCCGATGGCGATGATGTTAGCATGGGTGGCCTGGTCACTTGCGTCTGCCAGGTTTTCCTGGGCCTACACTTAGTGTCTGAGGGAAGGGACGTGAAGACCATGTCACTGTCCCATGTATCATCCGAACTCCCCCCTCCAGCTTTGTCATCCACTGATGAATCATGCCTGAGTGAACCGATGCTGGTTGGCATGCTACTGTAAGGAAGATCGTTCCCTTCCCCTCCTTTCTTTCTTTGTCTATCTCAGATTCTGTTTGTTCAGTGGGATGTAATCTATTCCTAGCTTGCATATTTTAATGCTCAGGTTGTCCCGGATGTGGCCAGTGCCAACGCTTTTAAGTTGATCCTGTTTCCTTGATAGATAGCCCAGACATTGTCCAAACTCTCCTTTTTTTCCCTAGCACAAAAACATATTCCAGGCTCATTTTGTACTTTATTTGCCCCATCCCTGGAACCAACCATTTCTTCCAGGAGCCCTGCCTCCTCTCTCCCCCACCCCCTCTCTCCCTCTCTCCCGGTGAGTTCTCACCAGTACTTCCGATTCCAATCCCTCACCAAGGGTTCTCTCTGTCCCTCCCCTCTCCATATTTCAAGTGCTTTCTCCAATGGTAAGAAACCCATTTCCCACTGTCTTCAATGCATTCACTCCTTTGCTCAATCTCCCTGTATGTAACCAATCGCCTACCCACTCTGGCCATTGCTGCCCAGCCCCATCTCTTCCTTTGCTCCGATTCTGGCTTGGCAGCCACCCCTCAGCCTCACGACTGTGACCCGTGGCCATCCCATCACCCCCAAGAGAAGAAAAACAAGGAGATTAAGAAGGTCAAGAATAAAGCAGATTTTTGTTTTGTTTTTTCAGTCTTTCTTTGTTTTCACAAAAGCACCAGAATTGCCACTGGATTGCTGTGTTAAAACAATGCTAGCTTTTTTTTTTTTTTTTTTTTTTTTTTTTTAGTATTTACCTCATGCTGCGTTTTGTCCTGAGGAGTTTTGCCTAATTTAATCCTCATACAATCATTTAAAATAGGTGCTGTTATTTTCTCCATGTTATAAATGGTTGTATGTAGGCTCGGGGATAGGCACATTGCCAAGATATGCCACAGAGATTGATCAGTGCCTGAGAGTTTCAAAATTTGCCTTCGAGGGTCCTCTCTGCCCTGCCAGGAGTAGGTTCGATTCACCAGTTACGTATGGAACCACATGAGAAACCTGAGTTAAACTGGAACCCACGTGATTCAGAAGCAGGCACGGCCTTATAGGTGGGCTCCCAGGCAGCTGCCTAACTGCCCTCCTCTTCATTCAGCTCCGGCTCTAGGCCAGGCAGCTACGGCATCAGGATGTCAGGCAGGCTGACTTCGGGTCCAGAAAGCAGGAATAAGGAAGGCTCCTAATTTCTAATAGAGAGTACTCTATTTCCTGTGGTCACGCTTCTTGTGTGGAGAGTGCCACTCAGTCCCTTAATGCAAGTCCTGTCCTTCCGTCTTGCCCAGCCCCACCATTCCACAAAGCAGCTCGGTCTAGTGGAAACCCTCAGAGTCCAGTGGACCAGGGTTGGAAGATCCCAGCTTAATTCCATGAGCTGTGTGGCCTCCATCAGTTTTCTTACCAGCCAAATGGGGATGTAACACCTACTTTCCTGTGTTGTATGGATTTAACAAAATAATGAATGCCAAGTGCCTAGAAGTGCCTCCTGCAGACCCTGAGTAATACTAGCTAACCTGGAAACCATTCAGAGGGTGCTTTTTGCATGGTGGATGCTTGATAATTATTAGTTGGTTTGGTTGGACTGAAATGCAGAAGCACGGAATTCAGGCTCTTTGCCTCACTGCATTTCCCCTTTGCTTGTGCTCTCTTCTCTTGGTTCCTCTGTCTCTACCTCATTTTGCCAGTTTGTTCATTCATTTGACAGAGCCCACTGTGTACCAGGCCTTGCACTGAGAGCTAGAGAATCGCAGATGAATAAAACGCTAAGATGGAACCTCACCCTAGAGTCACGCTTCTGGGGCTGCATGAGGGGGGCGGCAGCCTGGGAGGAGGCGCCTCTGAGTCGTGTCCCTGTCTCCTCCTCCGCAGGAGGTCATTGCCTCCATCCTGCTGAGCGGGCGGATCGGGCCCAACATCCAGCTGGCTGAGTGCTATGGGCTGCGGCTGAAGCACATGAAGTCGGACGAGATCCACTGGCTGCACCCGCAGATGACAGTGGGCGAGGTGCAGGACAAGTACGCGTGTCTGCACATGGAAGCCGAGTGGAGGTAGGACAGGAGCCCTGGGCCCAAATGGGGGGACATGAGTGTGGCATGGGGAGGCCCTGGGAGCACTTCCCAACCACTGAGAATCTTCTAGAACATCTAAGTTGACATTTTAGGCTTAGTCCTCCTATAGCGTCCAATGCATGCATTTGCCAAGGCTTAACGTGGGCTCCCAGCACATACCCACCCAGGGCTTGGCACCATGGAGGAGGAACAGAAGTGCTGGGAGGAGGGTGAGCCAGGCCAGTGGCTGGTCCAAGGAAAACCATTGCCAGGAAGAGCAAGTATGGGGGGTCAGCACTAGAACTGACCACCACCTGTTGGCCACCCCTCTGTCCTCCGTGGTTCTCCACCCAAAAGTCCTAAATGGGTGGCCAGGAACCATATGGGAGCCCCTTGGGTGTGATGGACGAGGTTGCTTCTGCCCTTGGCTGGTCCTACTCCTCCTTTAAATACAAGAGAGTCTCAATTTCCTGTCCCAGGTATGACCTTCAAATCCGCTACTTACCAGAAGACTTCATGGAGAGCCTGAAAAAAGACAGGACTACACTGCTTTATTTTTACCAACAGGTAAAAGATAATTCTTGTGCCCAGGGTCATATTACACCTTAAATGCCAAGTACTACCCATGCTCTCCTAGGAGATGGAAGGACAAGCCCTGGAGGTCCCAGTCAAGGACACTTCACTTGGGGACGTTCCTTGGCCCCTGGTTAGTTGTCCAGCTCTGCTTCTCTCACAGCTAATTGAGTGCAGCTAACCCTGCTCCACATGCTCACAGCTCCTCTTGGAACTTCCCTGGTGGCTGTTTATTGCCCAGGAGACCTGGCTGGTGAACCAGGCAGGGCAGGTTTGAGGAGAAGGCTGTCGTCTCAGACACGCAGGCTCTGCCGTCTGAATCACTTGCTTTCTTGTCCAGCTCTGCCACTTACTAACCTGGTACCCTCGGGACTTCACCTGCCTGAAGCTGTTTCCTCTTGTATAAAATGGGGATGATGATAATAATAACGACGCCTACTTTGTAGGGTTGTTGTGAGGACCAAATGATATCATTAGCCATGTGCTGGTAAGCCCGCCCCCTGAAGCAACAATACCTGATTTGTAGGACTTCCAATTCCCATGGTGTAAATAGGCCTGTTTTAAGCTGCTGATGTGATATCAGCCAGCTTGCAACATTTCAAAAATTTAATAACTGGCTCTGACGAGCTGTCTGGAGCTCCTCCAACACACTGACAGCAGTACGTGTAAAGCGCCCAATGTGAGACCCGGCACTGAGTGAGCGCCGGGCACAATGAGGTGCCATCACTCCATTCTGCCAAACCTCCGCTCCCTCCTGTGTGTCTCCTGGTTTGCTGGAGACCAAGCCGACTTTTCTTGTAGAGTGAGTGACATCTGTCACTGCTTACCAGCAAGGCTCTGGATAAATTACCAACTCCTCCCCCAGAGCCCAGTTTTCACATCTCCAAAATAAGGAGTGGGGGAGGGGAATCTGAATTTCCTGCCTTGTGTAGCCCGTGGGAACATGTCCAAAGTACCTCAACAACCCGAACGCCCAGTCCTGTGGAGGCTTGATCAGCACTGCCGGGGTTCTGGAGGGAAGCCGAGGCAGAGCAGAGGGCGGGCCGCCCCTTCTGCTCTTCATCCCCTGCTACGTGTTTGTGCGTGGCAGGCGGGTGAGGGAGACAGCCCAGGGGGACAGGGCTGTGTTCAAGGCACCCGCCAGCTCCTGGGGCCTCTGCTCAGGAAAACAGGGAATGAGGGTGGGAGTTTCAACCTTGGCCTTTCTCCCCACCCCCAGCTCCGGATTGACTACATGCAACGCTACGCCAGCAAGGTCAGCGAGGGCATGGCCCTGCAGCTGGGCTGTCTGGAGCTCAGGTAGGTGGCCTTGTGGCCTCTCCAGGGAGGGTGCTGTGTCTCCCCTCCTGTGTTGGGCTCCCGGGCCACTCAACTGTCCTCCAGTGCGGGAAGCAAGAGTGGATATGTGAGCTGGGAGGGGACAAGTGGTGTCCGACAGAGGGTCAGGCCCCGAGGTACTTGCCGTCTGTCCCCTGGGATAGAAGTAAGTGCCAAGTCCTCTCGGGCTGGTGTCCCCATCTTCCTTTGGCTGCCACTGTGCTTGCCTCCAGGATGCCTGCTTCTTCCCTCTGGCTGCCATCCTAGTGATTCAGTAAACGTTTCTTTGAGCCTTAGGTGAGATTCTGGGAGGTATTCAAATATAGAGAATCCCATCTGTGTTGTTCGCCGCCATGGCCCCAGCTCCTGCAGGCACTACTAAATATGTACGAAATTAGAGAATCATCCAGAGAGGCCCTTAAACGTACGGTGTTTGGGAAATGACAGGTGTGTTTACAAGTGATCATAATACAAGGCAGGATGAAATACGTGCCAGCCAGATGTACATATAGGAGCCATTAATCCTGCCCTAGGGCATCAGGAGGAGGAGATTGGAACCGCTCCAGGAAGGAAGAGAGAGCCTCCCAGCGGGAGGTACTGGGGCAGGCGCGGGCAGGGGAGTGTGCATGCTGGGCTCTGTGGCCAGAGGCCCGCGGGAGGAAAAGACCAGACTGGAGGATAGAAGTTGTGGGAGGCGGGTGGGGGCTGATGGTGGGAGACTTTGAGTGACAGTCTAAGAAGTAGGTCTTACTCTGGGCTGTTGGGCCAAGGAGGGTGATGTGGTTAAACCTGTGTTCTAGTACATTCTTGCCCAAAGCAGCACCATTCAGTTCGCCACCCATCATCATCCATCTGCCCCTTCCACCCTCCCACTGCTTTTTCTGTAACCCCTTATCAGTCTTACAACAGTGGTTCCAGAATCTGGGTGCAAATCGTAATCACCTGGGAGCGTATTAAACTAGAATAACGCTAACCCCACCCTTAGAAATCCTAGTTTCCTGAGCCGGATGGGACTTCAGGGTGTGCATTTCTGACAACCGCCCCCTCCCTACCTCAAACATGGTTATTTAGCCTCTTGAGTGGATGCAGGGACATCCAAGACCATTGCCGGGGAAACCCTTGGCAAAGGGTGACTTTTGCTTTGCTTGGAATGTGGTTGCAGGAAGTCCTGACCCTGTCTGTGACATTGAAGTTACAGAGAGTGGGACCCTGCCGCTGCTTCGGGGGGCCGTGCAGGAGTCCTGGCTTCCATCCAGAGTCTCAGAGAGAGTGCTGAGGCGTCCCCTAGGGAGGGCTGTGGGATGGGAAGGGGAGGACCTCACTTTTATCTCCACATCTGAGACTGCTGGCGTTTGTGCCAGAAGGTCAAGGACAGCCTCGGAGGGCTCCTCATTGGTTTCCTGCTTGGCGACTCTGACTCAACAAGCCGGGGAACACGAGGGTCCTCTGTGCAGAGGACGTCTGTAGCCTGTGATGCTAATTGGGAGACAGACCACCTGGCCACAGTTGGCGGTGGCCCTGGGGGCTCGGTGCTGGTGGCTTGGGAGTTATCTGTGAAGCTTACTTACTACGTGTGCTGTTTTATACCTTCCAAGACCACGGCAACTCCTATAACGTGCATCCCATCTTACACAGTCTTATCTCCTCTGAAATTAGATACCTCAGAAAAGCTTACCTTTCCCTTTTCATCTGTGGCTCTCACACCCAGGACTCTGCATTCACTTTGAGACGTCAATCATTTAAGTCACCTCTCAAAATTCCATCACTTAGTTGTCACTTAACAGTAATGAGAAGACCGTTTAGTATTCTATCTTATTCTTGTTTTATTTTTATTTCCTTGAATCATTCCTGAGTTATTACCGGTAATAATAATAATAACAACAACGACAACAACAAACAACAACAACAACAACAATTATTATTATTATTATCATCTAGCGCCAGGCACTGAACCAGACGCACTGGAGGACACAATGAGCTCTCGACGTGTTTCACGGCGTCTGCTGCCTTATCAGCTCAGGCTTACTCCAGATGCTGTGTCTGGTAATGGCGGGGACACATTGTTTCCTGTCTCCTGGGTCTGAGGAACAGAGTCAGATAGATGTTCCTACTCCTACAGGTTGATCTTTGAGTTACAGGTTATGTGATATTTGGGAGAGAATGTGGGAAATGCCTATTTTGTAAGTTTAATAGAAGATTTAAAAACCTATGATTTTTAAAGTCAAATACAAAACTCTACCTTACCATACACCATATATCATATGGTCTATATGATTTTACTGTATAAAATCAAGTTATAGCTATTTCTCACCAAGAGAAAAGGATACATTTCTGAAAACTGGGCCGTAAGGCAGAATTTTCCAGGGCCGGAACCTGCAAAGTTTCCAAAATGCAGTCTGCCCACAGACCACAGGCAAAGTTCCTTGTCCTATTAACATATTTGATTATATCACCTAGGGAAAAAAGTATGGTGTCTCTGGAAAAAAAATTCTTTCCTGGCTTAAAAAAGAAGTATGATATATGCACAAGATAAGAGGTTAGCAAGATGAATCCTCAATGGATTCAATTCATATCAAGGAGCAACTGGGCATGACGATGAAGAACACAGGGCCTGAAGCTGGGCTGCCTGGAGGGTCCTAGGTCTTCCGTTTCCTGGGCAAGTCACTTAAGCTCTTTGTGCCTCAGTTTTTCTGTCTGTAAAATGGGAATGATAATTATAGCAGCAACCATATAGGATTGTTATGAGGAATAAATGAATTAATGCATTTAAAATACTTAGAACAATGATAGGGACCGATAAGTAGCCAATAATTATTTATTATTTGTACTAATTATTTTTCTGTTTACCCTTATTCATTCTTTTAAAATTTATTTTAATAGACTTTATTTCTTAGAGCAGTATTAGGTTCCCAGCAAAATTAAGGGGCAGGTACAGAGATTTCCCATATGCCCCCTGCGCCCACACAGGCACCGCCTCCCCTCTTATCAACATCCCCCACCAGAGCGCTACGCTTGTTACAGTCTTCGAACCTCTGCTGAGACCATTATCACCGAAGTCCATCGTTTACATTTAGGTTCACTGTTGACGTTGTATATTCAATGGGTCTTCACAAGTACATGCTGACATGTGGCCACCATCACAATATCATCCAAAATAATTTCGCTGTCCTAGAAATCCTCTGTGCTCCACCTATGTGTTCCTCCTTCCCTCCAACCCCTGGCAACCACTGATATTTTTACTGTCTTCATAGTTTTGCTTTTTCCAGAATTTCATATTGTTGAAATCATTCCTGATCAATTTAATGAATTTATCGGAGGTGCTTTATAAATGCCAAGTGTATTATTTTATCTACGTGCCCCCCAATAAGTTAAAATGTGAAATTCATGGCCCGGATGCCATGAATTAGTACCTGCCCAGTGTGAGGAACCAAATAGCTTCCCCTTCACCTGAGACATCAGGACCGTTGCCAACCCCTGGGTGTCAGAGTTCCAGACACTGTGACCTGAAAGCTCAGAGTGAATGTGGAGCCCAATATAGTTAACTAGTAACTAATAATACGTAGAGATCAGACAGAAAACACTCAGCTGGGTTCAAAAGGCATTTCATCCCATAGTTTACAAATGTTAGTGATGAATCAGTATTTTTATTGTTTTTTAGAAGGAAAACAACCCACTGGATTTTCAAAGATGTTTCTTTACTTTCTGCTGTCCTCACCTGGGTAAAAGTCATGGACTTGTGCCTGCCCTTGGGCCCTCTGTCCCCTCCATGTGTTAGCCGGTCACCATGGCAGCCCTGGGCTGGGGAGAACCAGCCAGGCACTAGAGGGCGCTCCTAGCAGGCACATTCTCATTCAAAGACGGCAGTTGAGGCAGGGTGGGGGTCATTGGGTGCTCATGGACAGCAGCTGAGAGGGGGCTCAGTCCAGAAGACTGTGAAGCTCAGTCTCTGGAAAAAGCAGTACGTCTGATTAGCAGTGGTGACTGGCTTTCTCAGACACCCCGGTGATGTCCAACTGTCCAAATGTTAGAAATGCACAGATCACGGCCCCCTTGAGTGGCTGCGTACCCGGGTCAGGAATAACGAACACAATAGTCGATATTCAGCGCACGAGGCGGGGCATCAGTGATGTAGGGAGTACGCCGATTTCAACAGACTGGGACGACCTAGGAATGTTACTGAGTTACCTTTTCCCTGATTAAACATTTTCCCATTCACCACCCACTTAATCACTTTAAAACTGCTGTTATTTTCGTATGTTTTAATTCCTCAGTGTTTATGTCAAAATTTGTTTACCCTTCCATTTAACCAACCCCAACTTTTGTTTTGCTAAGGCTTATTTAAATATTCTAGTCCTCAAAAGTATTTTATCCATCCCTAGTCTCAATTCTCATTCATTCATTCAACAATGATCATAAACCAGGAGTGACATTAACGGACCCGTGGTTTGGGACTCGGAAGCAGCTCTCACCCCCTTAGTGAGTAATGCATCCCCTCTGTCTGTCATACTCTTCTCATTTCCCTTTTCGGCCTGGTAAACTATGCTTCATTTTGGAAGCTTTAGAAAATTTACTAAGCCAGGATTGCCTGCGTGCCCTCTGCATTCGTAGAAAACCTCAGAGCACACCTGTGAGGTGCCGATAATAAGCAATTTGGTGGCCATAGGCTCTTCCTGCAAAGCCAGCTCAAGGATTTCTCCACCTGGAAGCCTGTCCTTCCCCTGCCCACCCCACCCACCCCACCCACCCCACCCACCCCACCCACCCTGCCCGAGGCACCGATTGGCTTGGCTCACGTGCACTAGACTGTGAACTCTTGTCAAATCCTTGAAGTCAGGGTTGGCATTCCCTTCACCTAGCACTCAGTGAGGGCACAGTCCATATTTGAATGAATGGATAACCCCAAAAGATCTAAATTTCTCCTCCCTCGTGCACTTTTGCCAACACTTATTCTGTAAGAATTAAATAATTGCGTATGGCAAGCCAATTTGTTCAGTCTCCTAAGAGTTCCTTTCGTAGCTCACTCAGCCAGTGGGAATTGTGGACGGCCACCTCGTGCTTGGAACCGACGCCTTGCAGGAGTGCTCTGAAGTTTTCTATGAAAGTGGAGGGCAGGTGACACTGACTCAGAATACTTCCTAAATCTGTCATCATTGGCTCTGTGGAAATTTGGGATCTTAACCACAAGCACCTCCGGTAAAAGTAGGATGAAATGATTTTCCTCCAGAGGGGAATCCTGGATAGGGTTCATGGTTTTTTTTTTTAGTTGCAGTTGACATACGGTCTTGTCTCAGGCATCCCCATGATTAGAGATTTGTATAACTTATGAAGTGATCACCCTGATAAATCTAGTACCCACCTGACACCGTACACAGTTTTTACAATATTATTGACTGTATTCCCTGTGCTGTACTTTGCATCCCCACGACTATTCTGTAACTACCACTTTGTACTGCTAAATTGCTTTGCACCTTTTTCACCCTGCCCCCAACCGCTCTCCCATCTGGCAGCCGTTAAAATGTTCTCTGTATCTATGAGTCTGTTTCTGTTCTGCTTGTTCATTTATTTTGGTTTTTTAGATTCCATATATAAGTGAAATCATCTGGCATTTGTCTTTCCCTGTCCGACTTATTTCACTTAGCACGATACCCTGTAGGTCCACCCATGTTGTTGCAGATGGCAAGATTTCATTCTTTTTTTATGGCTGAATCATATTCCATTGTACACATGCACCACTTCTTCTTCATGCACTCATCTATTGGTGGACTCTTAGGCTGCTTCCATATCTTGGCTATTGTAAATAATGTTGCAATAAACATATGGACATATGGGGTTCTTATGTTCTATAACGGATTCTCTTCCCTGCTTACCTGTTGTCTGGCTTCCAAGGGTCAGACTTGCCCCAGTCTGCTGGAACACTTCGCTAGCCTCTGCTATCTTGTTCTGTCAGACACCTGATAGAGAGAAGGGTTGGGGAAGAGCCACACTTCCTAGTTCCCTAAGTTCTCTCCTCGAATCAAGCTGCCAGGGCTTCTCAACCTCAGCAATGGGACATTTTGAGCTGTGTAGTTCTTTGTCATTGAGGCCATCCTGTGCTTTGTGGGACACTTAGCAGCCTCCCTGGCCTCTACACACTGGAGGCTGGTAGTGAAACAACCAGGTATGGCAATCATAAAGGTCCCCCTACATTGCCAATGTCTCCAGGCTGGGGAGGAGGTCAAAACTGCCTCCGGTTGAGAACCACTGAGTGAGACCATTGGAAGGCCATATATACTTGCACCGCTAAATGTTAGACCTGCCAACCATCACACTGATGGAATTGGGCTTGAATGTAATATCATTTCTATTTACCAAAATTGCAATGGGAGAAAAAGGGACATATAATATTGCCTTCTCATTTTTTTGGTAAAATAAATATTGAGAATATTAATTGTCTTTCAATAAATAGTTTTTCAAACTTTTTATTTTAAGAAATGAAATCTCTCTTTCATGGTAAATGTTTTCACTGGTGAATTATACACTTAGTGAGACCTTCTATCCAATATCCTGGCTTCCTGGACAACTGAACCCCAAACCACAAATTTGCCACATTCTTTAGCTCATTTATCACATTGCCTGGTTTCTTTCTAGGCCTGTTTTATTTAAATATGTAAACTGTGTATCCTCTCATCTTTCCTTGGAGGGGCACAGGCTAGAAATGTGTCTCCATATTGAAAGATATCATTTAGCAATATTCACTGAGCCACCATTAAATATTGTTACTCCTTAGTGCTCATTCTAATGTGCCCATTTTGGGTTCTATCAGATGAATTTTATATCAAAGACTTTATCTTTTGCTTTCCCTTCATTCCAGCTACTGGCGTTGGAAACAACCCAACTTGCCCCAGCTAGAAAGAGCCACCAGCATTATTGCGCCCTTCTCCCCACACAGACCTGCCCCTCGTCCTCATTGGTACTTCACCTCTTCTCCTCTCCTCTGAGTGAAGCAGTTGAGGTAGCTGAGGATGGTGACTTGGGGTGTGTGTGTGGGGGGCTGGGAAGACAGAGGGGGCCATACTGAGGACAGAGGTCAGGATTAAATAATTACTTTCAAACATATGATACCTAAGAAAGGAATTAAATTGAACATTTGTAGCTCCAGGGGCCCAGAGAGAGGAAGGGAAAGGAACAAAGAACCTTCTGCCACGTGGCCGTGGAGCTCCGGAGGGGCTACCTCGGCAGGCAGTGAGCGCAGACAGCTTGCATTGTGACGGACTGGATAACCTCACCGCCTTAATTTTTTCAAGTAAAAGGAGTAATACTTGTTCAATATGGAATATTTGGAGCATGTAGAAAAGGAGGAAAAAACGGACTCACCTGCAATTTCATTAACCAGAGCTAATTTCCGTTAATAAGGTAGATCCAGTCTGATTGTTTCCAATGCAGTTTTTCTAAAATTGAAACCATATTTATTAAAAAGTAGCTACTTAACATGCTTGACAATATATTTAAACCCAGCATGTATTGAGGTGAAGGGATAAGCAGTTCACGTCGGTGGCTGCAGAATAGCCACAGAGACGTGGGTTGCGGCCTGGGGCGTGCAGTCCGTAACTGGGAGATGATGAGGTATGGGGCCGGCCGCGTGCTTGGGGCGGTGCGGGCGGGACCAGAGTGCGTGGGTGTCCAGCCACTGAAACTGGCGTGCAATGGGGTTGAGTGTAAGCGGTCACTGAATAATAAAGTGCACTTAAATTAAATTTTAAAACCACCAATCATTATTATCGCTTCTCGGCCTTTGGCTAAGATCAAGTGTAGTATCTGCTCTTATCCATTTAAAAACACCAGTTATTAAACAGTATTAAATAAATATACTTACACACACACGATGAAAGATTATGCAGCGATAAAAAAGAGAGAAATCTTGCCATGTGCAACGACACGGATGGGCCTAAAGCATATTATGCTCAGTGGGACAAGTCAGACATGGAAAGGCAAACACCGTGGGGCTCCACGTATGGTGGCGTCTGAAGACAAAACATGCAAACAAGTAAAACACAGCGGGCTCATGGAGGCGGAGACCAAAGGGACGGTTACCAGAAGGAGGGGGGGGTGGGTGAAAAAGGGAATGCAGTTAATAATACTGTGATAAGTTGACAAGGTGACCGATGATTGGTAGAATTAGTGGGGTGGTCATATTGTAAAGTATAAAAATGTCAAATCACTATATTGTACACCCGAAACTAATATAACCAATAGAAGATAGTATACAAACTATAATGAAATTGAAAAGAAATTAAAAACAAAACAAAAACACACCATTTATTAAGAGTTGCTAAGGATACAACATTATGTGTTTTAATTGGGGGTTTCGTCTATGATTTCATGCTTTCGATGTTCTTTCCAATCCCACGACGGGGGAGTATTTTCCCAGATTTTCTTATAATTTGACAATGACTTTATTGTTCCATTTACCCCTGTAGCCCATCTAGAATAAGTGTTTAAAATAAACTGTGAGATGAAGATCTAATCTTAATATTTTCTACTCATAGTTCGTTGTCTAAATTCCTACCTTTGGAGTCAGACGTTGCTTGCCTCTCCCTGCTTGTGGTGTCACAGCAAACTGTTCTCAGAGGTGTAGGCACAGCTGGCTGAAGGAACGGAGTCACTCTCGTGTCAGATGAAAGTGTGACAGTGTCTGCAACAGTCAGAGAAATCCCTAGACACGGTGATCCAGGCAGAGCAGGATGGAGACACAAGTGGGGACATTGGCCATTTGACCTTTCCTTAAACAGCAATTGCTATACATAAATAATACATAACCATCTCCATCCAGACATACATTTAATGGGACTTAGAGAATATACATATATTAAAAAATTAATACATGTCCCCCCTGGCCCTAGGATTATGGATTACTTTTATTTTTCTTCTTCTGCTCCACACGTTCTAAAGTTTTCATATGCACTACCTTTAATAACTATTTAAATGAACACACCAGCACACACACATGTGATGTTTCAGGGAGAGCCAAGAGGGAGAAGGAGATCGCGCAGGGCACACAGGCCCTGCAGGTGGTGGTCAGTGTCCTTAAACTGACAGCTGCAGGGCTGGCGGCCCCCGGCCATTCGTTTTCAGAGGCCACAGAGCTGCCACTTTCCTCCTCTGCCAACAGCTGGGCAGCCCCAGAACGGAGCCTCCCAGAGTGCAGGGCTGGAATCTTTTCTAGAAATGAGATTTTGGGGTTTTCCTGGTTTTCTAGGTATCAAGCTTTTTGACTCTCCTAACTTTCTCCTTCCCAGTGGCTCCCACATGTGACAGGGGAGGGGGGCTTCTAGGCCAATGTGTGGGCGTCGGGCGACCTGGCTCTGACGGCTCCTTGCTCCGGCCTTCAGCCTCCCCATGGCTTCTCTCTCTCTAGGCGGTTCTTCAAGGACATGCCCCATAATGCGCTTGACAAAAAGTCCAACTTCGAGCTCCTGGAGTAAGTCCCGAGACTGGCCCCGGCCTCTCCTCCCTTCTTGCTGCCCTGCTTTTCCTGCTCACCCTCTACTCCACTCATCCCCAGACCAGAGAAAGGCAGGGCCACGCCTCTCCCCCCACCCCCACTCCCATCCTCTCACCCTCTCACCTCTGCCTGACTGGCCAGAAGTCCTGGGTTGGGGGAGAGGGGGTGTCAAATGATGCTTTTCTTTTTCTTCTTTCAGGAAGGAAGTAGGGCTTGATCTGTTTTTCCCAAAGCAGATGCAGGAGAACTTAAAGGTAGGTGGGCAAGGGGCCCAGAAAGACCCCCTTTGTGCTGGTCCCCAGGACAGGTATTCCCCAGGTATTGCGCTGGGGAATACCAGGGACAGCCAGGATGTCTGTGTCATCTTGGGCCACCTGGACATAGGACCACAAAATGCGTCCAGTGGGCCCTTTCCATGGCAGGGGATCAGGAAACCTGGCTCTAATTCCACATCGGAGGCCAATTAGCTGTGTCCCCCCCGGCAAGCACTGGCCTCCCCTGCCTCCCTTCCAGGGCTGTGGTGAGCCTCGTTTGAGACATCAGGTGTGTGCTCTAGGTAAGAGACCCCCAGTGCTCTCACTGCAGAGGCCCTGACGTCCTACAGCAGCAGGCAGGCTCTCCGAGACCCTGAGGGAAGGAACCAGAGCTGGGAGGGGCCTGCTCAGCCCTGCCCGTCTCCCCACAGCCCAAGCAGTTCCGGAAGATGATCCAGCAGACGTTCCAGCAGTACGCGTCGCTCAGGGAGGAGGAGTGCGTCATGAAGTTCTTCAACACCCTCGCCGGCTTTGCCAGCATCGACCAGGAGACCTATCGCTGTGAACTCATTGTAATTCTCTCCTCCACCTGAATTCCGGGCCTCTTGGGAGAGGGAGCCAGGAGACCATCAAAGGGGAGGCGGGGTCAGGAAGGGGCTTTGCTTGCTTGTACTGACCTGCCCTAAAATGCATCCAATGTTAATCTACTTGCCTCAGGAAAGGAACTGAAATCTTGGCTCCAACTCTGGGAGGTGGGCAGGGTTTGGGGACGGGGACAACCTCTGTGGCAGGAGTTTAGAGTGGAAGGAGCTGGAGGGCCCAGGAGACAGTAGCCTGTGTCTAGCATTGTGTTTTTGTTTTCAAACTTTCTGAACTAGGAGGAGGGCAGGGCTTGGGTAACCATTCCTTCCTTTCATTCCAGCAAGGATGGAACATTACTGTGGACCTGGTCATTGGCCCTAAAGGCATCCGCCAGCTTACAAGTCAAGATGCAAAGGTAGAGAGACACTGGGGGCGTGCCCCACCCTGCCCTAGGCTGAGCTGCCTTCCCTCTCTCTGCCTCCTACACTGGCTTGCCCCATCCGTTCTTCCTGCCCATGGGCATGAGCAGCTGTAGTGAGAGTGTTTGACATAACACCATGGGGCTGATGGCTCTTTGTTGCCCTGTGACTACCCCCTGCGCAGAGGCTGGGGGGCAGGGAGGGCTTGAGGGTGTGGAGCAGAGGGAAGGTCACTATTTTGGCTCTTCTGGCTCAGATAGGAGAGTTGCTCTTTCAGTGGCCAGATGGGGCCATCCCTCCCCTGGGAGTCAGAAGACCTGGGTCTAGTCCTGGCTCTCCCACCGACTCAGCATATGACCTTGGGCAAGTCCTGGCTTTCTCCAGACTCATGTTCTCATCTGCAAAGCCAGGGGCTTGGACTAGATGATCCTTCCAGCCTTAATAGTCTTTGATTCTCTCTTCACCCTGCTGAGAGACTCCCAAATCCCACTTTTTCCTTGTGCCCCCACCCCCCCATACTGACCAGTTTCCATGGCCTGATCCCAGGAGTAGGGTGGTCTGACTGCCCCTCCCTTCCTCCCCTACAGCCCACCTGCCTGGCCGAGTTCAAGCAGATCAGGTCCATCAGGTGCCTCCTGCTGGAGGAGGGCCAGGCAGCGCTGCAGCTGGGCATCGAGGGTGCCCCCCAGGTGAGCGTCTCTGGGAACCCGGAAGCTCCAAAACAATGGACTCCAACTGCAAGTTGGGTGTTCTTGCACAGGTAGTCAGGAAGCTGGGGATTCTCCAGCTTCTGAGATCCTGCTGAAAAAAAACTGGACCTGGTTCTCAGACAAAGTTCCAGGACGATGATACATTATATGGAAGATAGCTCAGGACCCAAGCTATTGTCAAAGGTGTTAAAAAAAAGCTGGGGAGTTTTCCGGGCCGGGGCTGAGGGTAGGGGGAGTAAAGGTGACCAGAAATCTGGTGCGAATGAGAGGCCTCACTTTGCACAAGCAAACCGTGACTCAGAATTAAGACCTCAAGGACCCAGGATTTTGTGTGGGTGTGAGAATCAGAGAGACCTCAGACTGAAAACAGATTTCTATCTCTCCTTTCATTCATACATCCCCTGCCCCCTCGCTCCCTCTTCCCTTTTCTGTTTCTGTTCTTGTGTATTTTGTACCTACCAGGCATGGAGAGATTAAAATAAACCGGACCTGGAACTGGCCTTCCTAGTTTAAGGCAGTCAGTTGGGAGGGATGACGAGAGCGCTCCCTGGTGGCTGGTGGGGAAATGCAAGCCAAGCCACAGAAGAGGCGCCAATGGATTTTTTGGCTGGGGGTGGACGGCAGGAATGTGCAATTTCTTCTCTTTCCCATGGGTTAGACTGCAGCCGAGGCTCTGGGGTCTCATGCTTGGCTGGTCTCTTCTCTGCAGTCCTTGTCCATCAAAACCTCCTCTCTGGCAGAGGCCGAGAACATGGCTGACCTCATAGATGGTTACTGCCGGCTGCAGGGGGAGCACAATGCCTCTCTCATCGTTCATCCCAAGAAAGGTGCGTTTCCACTTACAGGCAAACTGGCCCAGTGGGCATCTGGTGGCACAGCTGAGCCAAGCTGCCTCCCCCTCTCTCCCCCCTCTCCCCCCCTGGGGAAAGTAGGGGAAGCTAAGCCATTGGCCAACGTGTGAAAGAAGTGGCTGTGATGGTGTGTGGAAGTGCTCACCTGGCCCCTCAGGGTGTCCCCTGTGGTCCCACCTGAGTCCCAAGCTGCAGGCCCCAGCCCCACTGGTCAGTGGTGGCCTGGAGGCCAACTTCTGGAGGAAAGGTCATGGTAGCCCCAGGAAGACCAAAGCTGTTGCTAGAACCTGGCCGGTTTCTCTTGTGTGGGTGCCTCTGCTTTGGAATGGGATCAGGAAGCAGGGGCCTGGGCTGGAGGAAGCCCAATAGTTTCTTCTATGAAGAGGGTTCCAATTCAGGACCGAGGCTGCATAGCTTCCACGCAGGCTTTCAGAGGGCACAGAATGGTGGGGAGGGTCTCCCTTCTGCGGGCTCGTAGCAGCTGTGAGGTCGGCTGACCAGCAGGACCTGTGTCTCTGGCTCCATCTCCTTTCCTTCCTCCCCTCTTCCCAGATGGTGAGAAGCGGAACAGCCTGCCCCAGATCCCTGCGCTGTGAGTACAGCCAGACGGCAGGGAACAGGCCCAGCCCTCGGCCTGTCTTCCCGGGAGAAGGCAGAACAAACAGGGAGCCTCCAGCCCCGTGGTTTCCGGTCCCCAGGGGAGAACGCTGGAACCCAGCATGTCACGAGTGGCAATTTTTTGTCAGTAAATTTCTCCCAGTAAAGTCTTACAGGGATAGTCATATGTTCTAATGCCACCTGGCATTTAATCCTAGGGAATATTGTCCCTTCCTTCCTGCCCCCAGGTTAGGATAACCTGGCCATGCTCCCGGGTTATTGCCGTTAGGACAGGCTGTGGACCCAGTGTCGCTGGCCCTCCGGGTGGGATGGTGGGACAGGGTGTGCCACGACTGCCCGGGGGAGTGTTGCCAGGCTCTGAGCTCACTCGCTCCTGCGCTCTCATCTCCTCCTACAGAAACCTGGAGGCTCAGCGGCCCTGCCTCTCAGAAAGCTGCAGCATAGGTAAGCCTGCCCGCCCGCTGTCCACCACCTGCGGCCAGAGCCTCTCTTCTGCTTGCTCCTGTGACGTTGTCAGGGATCCCCTCAGAATTCCACAAACACGAACTTCCCCTAGGATGTCTCAGTGATGGTGTAAAATGCCCATCAGTCACAATAGCAAACGTGTTTTGAGTAGTTCGTATGTGGCACCATGTCTGTCTCAGCTCAGGCCACCATAACAAAGCGCCGCAGACTGGGCGGCTCATACAACAGACATTTATTTCTCACAGCTCTGGAGGCTGGGATTGTAAGAGCCACGTCCGGCACGGTCAGGTTCTGGTGCGCATACTCGTCCCGGTTTGCAGACAGCTGCCTTCTCTCTGTTCCCATGTGGTGGACAGATGGAGAGCTCTGGGCTCTTCCTCTTCTTATAAGGGCGCTCTTTCCATCACAGGAGCTCTACCTCATGACCTTGTCTAAACCTACCTGCCCCCCCAAGGCCCCGCCCCCAAATACCATCACACTGGGGCTCAGGGCTTCAACATATGAATTTGGCAGGGGGCATCACAAATGGTCAATCCGTAACAGCATTAGATACATTAGAGATGGTTGTTCATGTGACCTTTAGGATGTTACCCAGAAACATTCATTTTACAGGAAAGGAAACTGAGATTAAGGGGGAGTAACCAACTTGCCCTAAATGAGGCAACCGGGCAGTAGCAAGCAGGGGCCCCAGCCAGGTACCCTGGGCTCTGTGGCCACTTAAAATCTACGCCTCCTCCCCTCTCCCCTCCCACTGAGGTCAGCCTTGGTTCCCCTGGCCTGATGTGGGAGCCACACCCCTGGGTCCTGGGGGTGCCGTCCGGGCGGGGGGAAGGGCATCGTGCCCATGGGATGTTCTTCCCTGTCATTGCAGAGTCAGACATCTATGCCGAGATTCCCGACGAGACTCTGCGAAGGCCAGGAGGTAGATCCTTGACCCCACCGCGTAGGCCACAGCCAGGGCCCTGTGCAGGGACACATGTGACCCCGCAGGGGGACTTTCTTTCTCTGTCCTCTCCCACGTGTGATTCAGACAGGGGCAGCCTGAGCAGGGCACCTTTGGTTTGGGGCTCCTAGGAGTGTGGCCATGGGACGCGCTTCCAGAGGGAATGGGGCAATGGCTTTTCCCTGTGTCTGAGAAAACAGGATATTCTAGCACCCCTTTCCCAGCCCCGCTCCCCGTTCTTGGCTGTGGTGTTGCAGGGGGTCTGGGTACACCTGAGCAGAAGGGGAGCAGAGCCTGGCATTACAGCCTGGGGACGCTCAGATTCTCGGGTGTCAGCCGGTTTCTGAACTCTGGGACTCCGCTCTGTCCCTGTGCGCAGGCCCACAGTATGGTATCGCCCGGGAAGATGTGGTTCTGAATCGAATTCTTGGGGAAGGCTTTTTTGGGGAGGTCCACGAAGGTGTCTACACGAATCACGTGAGTTCCAAATCTTCCCCGACGCCCCGCTTCCACTTTGTGTAGGGTGAGGGAGGAGCACGAACCTTCCAGGGCTGGAGGCGGCAGCCATGCTGTGTGGGTCTTCACGCACTTGGCAATTGCAGTATTTGTGAAATACCCAGGGTGTGATGGCAACAAGAGTCATTTCCAAGGACAGCGATGCCAGGGATCAAAACAGAGGCAGCTCCAGGACAGGGGCGACTGACCCTTGGTGGGAGAATAGGAGCGGGGAGGCGCGATACCATGCGGTTCTGAGGACGGGGAGGGCGGATCTGAGGCAGGAGTTAGTGCTGAGGCCACCGATGGGGTGGACGTCGTTTGTGACTGTGCTTCCACCAGGCCTGGGGAACAGGCAGAGCGGAAGGAAAGGGGCAGGAGAAATGTGAAAACTGGCAATAAAGAGAGAAAGACGCCTGGAGGCTGGGTCTGATGATGGCCTCACACCTGCTCCACAGATGCCCGCTTACCTGGGGCAGGTCCCTTGGCCCCTCAGCCTCCGTTTCCTCATCTGCACAGCCAGGGACTCGAGTTACCGGATCTTCAAAGTCACTCCAGTCCTTACACACCCTGACCAGGAAGAGAGAGTGGGGAGGAGAGGAGAAGGGACGAGATGAGGAAGAAAGGGCAGGAATGAGCTATGCAGACACCCGGAGGCCAGATGTCACCGGCCTTCCCTTGGCTGGCTGGGAAGCCTGTGGGGAGATGGCGGTGGCACCTGGAAGGGACACTTTCTTTTGGGCACTGGGCTGGGCCGAGGGGCCCTGAGCTCACTCTCGTTGCAGAAAGGGGAGAAAATCAACGTAGCTGTGAAGACGTGCAAGAAGGACTGCACTCTGGACAACAAGGAGAAGTTCATGAGTGAGGCAGGTAGGTGTCTGCTGAGGAGGGACACAGCGCCCGAGAGCTGGAGAAGACCCCGAGGCGACACAGACCTGCCGGACGGCAGAGGGGCCCGGAATTCGGGAAGGGGGTGGTGTGGGCAGTGCTGGGACCCACACAGGAGGGGGTGTTCCTCCCCGTTCCTCCCAGTGGGGACAGCAAAGCACGTTTCTCCCAGTGGACCTCAGAGCTGCCCCAGCCTGTCGCTCTCACCCCCAATTTCAGTGATCATGAAGAACCTGGACCACCCGCACATTGTGAAGCTGATAGGCATCATCGAAGAGGAGCCCACCTGGATCATAATGGAACTGTATTCCTATGGGGAGGTGAGCGGGAGGTGGCAGTAGGGGAGCCCTGTGATGGCGGCTGGGCCGCAGTGGAGTGGGGTGGCATGCGTTTAGAAGGAGGGGCCCTTAACTCCCAGCTTCCTGCCTTCTGTGTTCAGCTGAAACAACCCAGAGACCATTTGTAGACGAAATCCCTGGGACCTCTTGCAGCCTGGGTTGGCCTTCCCCTTCACCGCCCCCGCCCGCACCCTTTGGCCTGTCTCCCAGGCTCAGGCCAAGGCCGTGCCCAAATCTTGATGGCACCTTCCCCCTTCTGGCAGCTGGGCCACTACCTGGAGCGAAACAAGAACTCCCTGAAGGTGCTCACTCTCGTCCTGTACTCGCTGCAGATTTGTAAGGCCATGGCCTACCTGGAGAGCATCAACTGTGTCCACAGGTGCGGATGGGGTTGAAGCCGGGCCCCTTGATCTGACCCTGCAGAGCTCGGGGTAAAGCAGGGCCCTGGTGCCACACAGACCATGTCAAACCCCCAGCTCTAATGTGACAACGTGAACACCTTCTATGAACCTGTTCCCTCATCTGATGAGTGGAAATAAGAATATGTACCTCATAGGATTGCTATTAAGGATGAATCTAAAGTCCTAGGTATCTGATGGTAACTGGGTGCATCCTCGCCCGCGTCCCTGTGGGTTCCAGGAAATTGCTTCCCACTTGCTCTCTTCCCCCTAGCCCATTTGGTGGCACAGAACCCAGGCAGGAGGGACTGGGCTAGGGCAGCGCTGGGAAGATCCCGGGGTTTGGGCCCTTCCAGCCAGAGTGGCTGGCAGTGCCCGGCACCCCCAGGCTACCAAGTCCAATCCTCCCTGTCTGTGCCGCCAGCCCCTTCTCCTGGCTTTGCTGCCTCCCTAAAAGGAGGTCCCTACCACGGGGGACGTGATCCCCTGGAGGAAACAGAAGGATGCTCTCAGAGCACTAAGGTGTACAGGTGACTTCTTTAGTCCCGCACCATGGATGTCAGCTGTGTGGCCTTGTGAGTGATGTTATGCAAAGCAGTGTTGGGGGATATAAACATTCACTCATTCATTCATTCATCACTCATTCATTCATTCACTCGTTCAACAATCCTGTGCAGCTCTCGCCCTGTGCCTCCGGGTGCTGTCCTGGGCTTTGGGATAAAGTAATAAAACAGAGAAAAACCCCTCTCTTGTGGAGCTTACCTTCTAGCATGAGGCTAAAATGAGACGGAAACAGTCATGGGGTGAAGATGGTGGGGTAACAGATTTGTTTCCTCTGTTTGTGTGACATCTTTTCAATAATAAAGATGAGTGGCTGGGAGGGAGCCTACCTGTGAGAAACAAGCAGACCAGCCAGTTTGGGGTCAGAAGTGATGCAGGAACACGGGGTAAACCACGTCAGCAAGTGCTGCCCTGTGAGGGTGAGGCTGCCTCCTTTCCTACCAGCACCCTGCTGGGCCAGCTCCTCCTCTGCCGGGGGTGCAGGGGTCTCTCTATCACCACGGGCTCCGCTGCTCTGAGCCGTGCGCAGTCCTCTGCATGCATGAAGACAGAACAGCTGTGGCCGGTCAAATGGTCGGGGTTCTTGTCTGGAGAATCAGCAGGGGGACAGCACCCCTGGCAGAGGGACAATACAGGCACAGGGCCGGAGAGTGTAGGGAGCAAGTCCCGGGAGCCCGAAACGGGCTTCGAGGTTGGAGACACAGGAGAAATGATGGGAGTGAAGACTCAATGGTGACGTGAAGAGGGACGACAAAGGGCCTGGTGTGTGGTGGGGGTTGGAGGGCCACCTAGGCTCCCACCTGGGCTGGGCTTCAGTAAGATGACTCGGTGGGTCAGGGAAGCTGCCTGACTCCACTCCAAGGCCGGGTCCCGGCCAGCACTCTCGTTTGTCTCTCTGTTCATCCGTCGGTCTGCCTGTCTGTCTGAGGCATTCCGAACTGCCTTACCCTTGTCTTTACATCCTTTTTCCAGGGACATCGCTGTCCGAAACATCCTGGTGGCCTCCCCTGAGTGTGTGAAGCTGGGGGACTTCGGCCTGTCCCGCTACATTGAGGAGGAGGACTATTACAAAGGTGAGGGGGCGTTCTGGCCTCTGCTTCGCCCCTGGAGAGGGCGCTGAAGCCGAAGTCCCAGGACAAAAGACTACGGTCAGAGGTCTGTGGGTCCTGGGCCTCCAGAGAATAGGCTGTAGTTTTTGATAATTCTGGAACTTTCTTCCCTAAATACCACCTGTAAACCTCTACACTACTCAAAGCCTCTGTGACGCGTCTACCCATCAAATGGATGTCACCTGAGTCCATTAACTTCCGCCGCTTCACCACGGCCAGCGATGTCTGGATGTTCGGTGAGTTGAATTTCAGAAGGGTTTCGATTCTCACCCCATGACCAGGCTAAGGGGAAGTGTGGGAGCAGGGCTCTGGCCTTCTGCTGGGTGGCAGGGTTCTGCTTTGCTGCGTCCCCTGAAAAGCGTCAGAAGGGAGAGGCTGGTGGTGGCGGGGTGATAGGGGCTCAGGGTCAGCCTGGGCAGTGTGGGTTAATCTTCCTGGAAATGGCTCTTGAAGTGAGCATGTGTGCCACCAGCCAGCCCCGGGAACTAGTGTGGGGACACCGGGGAGGGATCCTCAAAGGCAAACAGGTTTTTTCCGAGAAGGAGGTACAGGGAGAGGGGAGGACGCACCCAGGTGACAGACAGACAGCCCCTTACAGAGCCACGGCCTCGTAGATTACCTCTCTCAGTTCTCCTCAGCCAACCAGTGAAATCTCATCACTATTATGCCCAGTTTCCAGATACAGAAGCTGAGGCTCAGGCAGGTCAGGGGCTTCCCCTTGATCACATAGGCAGCAAGTATTGGCTTCAAACCCCACCTTTCCGATGGATGCCATACTCCTTCCTAAGGGAAGGTACCAGTGGTCCCAACGACGTGCCCTTGACTGCCCCACCCCACCCCACCCCACAGAACTGTAATAGCTGCATGTAGAGGGGACACAGAGAGGGGGACCTTTGTTCACTTACAGATGCAGTGACTGGTCCCTCAATGACCACTCTGGTGAATAGGACCCTGGGGGTGCCCAAGGGGGAGGCAAGGGAACACGGGAGCTCCTCCCTGCAGGGATGGAGAGCTGATGGGTATGGCTGCTCCTGGAGGGGGCGCACTGACCCCTCCAGGCAAGTCCCTGCCCCAGCGCGGGTCCTAAGCCCTCTCCTCCCGCTCGCAGCTGTGTGCATGTGGGAGATCCTGAGCTTTGGCAAGCAGCCCTTCTTCTGGCTGGAGAACAAGGATGTCATCGGGGTGCTCGAGAAGGGTGACCGGCTGCCCAAGCCTGACCTCTGCCCGCCTGTCCTCTATACCCTTATGACCCGGTGCTGGGACTACGACCCCAGTGAGCGGCCCCGCTTCACCGAGCTTGCGTGCAGCCTCAGGTGAGCATGCAGCAGGGGTGGGGGCTGCGGGCACAGGATCCCGAGGAAGCCAGGCTTCTCTGCTGCAGCACTTACGGGTTTACAGTGTACTTTCCTAAACAAGACTCAAGGCGTCCTTGTCCGCACCCTGTGGATCAGAGAATCAGGTTTAGAGCTGGTGACTCACCCAAGGCAGTAGCAGGTGGGGCTGGGACTGGCGCTGGGACCTCCCCTCTGACCTACATGGAGCTCCTTGTCCAAGTGGAATTAGCCAATCCCTCAGCAGAAGCGCGGACCCTTTGTTTGTTCCTCCCAGATTACAGGGAAGTGGGTCAGTGCTGACTGTGAAGACAGTGACTGAGGGGTCACCTCTCCCCTCTGAATGGAGCATCAGTGGCCTGGGGTCCAATCCTCATCAGGTGCCCGGAGCCATCATCCTGGGAGGTGCCTGGAGAAGGGTGCTATTGGAGTATATTTTAGAGGGTCCCCTGTTTCTTTGGTGGCCTCCCTGACATCAGCTCCTCCTTGGGTGGTTTGACTTCTTTGGAGCCTGTGAAGGCATACTTCTCCTGTAAAGGGCTAGATAGCAAGTATTTTGGGCTTTGTAGGCCATGTGGTCTCTGCTGAAACTACTCAGCCTCTGAAACTACTCAGCTCTGCCGCTGTGGCTTAAAGCAGCCGTGGACAGCAGGTAATGCACGGGTGTAGCTGAGTTTCAGTAAGACTGTGTTTGTGGACACATGAAATGTGAATTTCATGTCATTTTCACATGTCCCGAAATACTTTTTTCTTCAGTCATCAAAACATTTAAAAACCATTCTTAGTCTGGGGCCATACAAAAATAGGTGGTGGGCAGAGCGGGCCTGTGCGTGGTGTTTGCTGACCTCGCTTTAGGGCATCTGGTGCTGAGTTCACGTTAAATAGTGCGACCGCAACCCCCGCAGTCACTGTGATGGCATATTTTTAAGGCAAGAAAATAGCCTCTGTGGGAGGCACCCTGGGCGGGACACTGGGAGGCCCAGGCCGGGGCACTGGGACTGACACTGCGTTGCTTGTAGGGGCAGGGGTGGCGACGCAGTGTGCAAGACCCCCAGCTTCAAAGGCCTTTCTGTTCCTGTCTACCCCCTCATTGACATCCCTGATTAATTCCAGACTCACCTTCTGGCCCCTTAGAAAGGAGATTTGGGGAACCAAGGGATTCCAAGAGAAAAGCATTTGAAAGATGTAACCCGAGAGAGCAAAAGCTCTGGGGTGATGAGGTGATGGTAGGGGGGTCTTACTTCATCCTGGGGCTTGAGGACCAGGGGGAGCAGTGGCTGGGTGCCCCTCTCTGGGCTGAGACACTGGGCCAGTCCCTGGCATGGGTGGAGTTAGGAGCTGGCCTCTTTTGCTGTGATCGGAAGGGCACCCAAAGTCCCCAGTGACCCAGGCTGCCTCCCCTAAGTGACAGTCTGACAGTCCTCTGTTAGAGCTAAAAAAGGATGTGGTAAGTGTTTCCCAATCTTTTGGGGTAAGAGGGCCCTTTTAATACCAAAGTTTGAGAATTCCTCCATGTAATGTCAGTTACACTTTTAGAATCTGTTGATTGACAAAATGTAGTAGCTATATGATGAATTGTTTACTTCACACAATATAGTGCATATAAATCCGAAAACACAGTATCAGCTATTATATATTCAGTAGTACTGTTATTGAAAGTGATTAAAGAAGACAATTTAGGTGCTATAAAGTTTATTAACACTCTGTGAAGCATTCAGCCTCCATTCCCAAGGGTCAGAGAATTGCAAAATGGAGAAGAAAGTAGGAGCTTTAATGTGATAAAGAACAAGGAACAGGGAGAGAAAAGCAGGAAATGAATTAGGAACCAGGAAGCAAGCACAGAGCCCAGAGTCGTCTTGGCGTTTGGGGATGGGCTGGCTGATACATTGCATTTCTGGTCAAGCAAAGGATCTAGAGGGCCACAAAAGCTGCCTAAGTTTTGGCTTGCTCGTGTGACACCCCTAAGCAACTCTATCTTGGGCCTAGACATTTATTTTCTTTCTTTTTAATAAAGATTTTATTTATTTTTAGAGAGAGGGAAAGGGAGGAGAAAGAGAAAGAGAGAAACATCGATGTGAGAAGCATTGATCCATTACTTCTCATATGTGTCCTGACCTGGGACCGAACCTGCAACCCAGGCATGTGCCCTGACTGGTTATCGAACCCGTGCCCTTTCGCTTTTGAGAATGATGCCATACCAGTCAGGGCTAGAAATTTATTTCAATCATACATAATACTTGGTCTACAGACAATGCATGGTACACCTGTGAGCATGTGGACTCATGGACCTCTGCAATTATTCCAGAATCCTTGGGGGGTTGCAATCCCCAGGTTGGAAACCAGTGGATGGGGTGAGAAAGTGAAAAACATGCACGTGGCCTGCGTGGGAGTGAGCCACACACCAGCAGTGTGCTGATGGATGCTCAGTGAGAAACAGGAGATGCAGAAGCCAGGCCTTGGTCCTGACATTGGCTGGAATGTCAGAAGTCTACATAGGGGATCAGGGCCAATGGCAGGCACAGGAAGGCAAGAGGCATAGGGAAGTGGGCTGGAGACTGTCTCTCCAAGGGGTTTTTCCCTCTGTGGATCTGTTTCTGAAATCCTCCCAGCCTTGTGTGGAAGCGACATCGGGGCCCATGTCCCAGCCTGTCTCGGAGGGGTCTCCCCAGCACACTCTGCGAAGGAGATAAAAATGGGGCCCAGTGGTCATCTTCGGGCCTCTCCAGGCTTCGGTGGAGTGCAGAGAGGAGCCCCCAGGAGCATTTTTGACCTTGTTTCCCTCTCCCTATCTGCCCTGACCCCTTGGCAGTGACATTTATCAGATGGAGAAAGACATCGCTATGGAGCAGGAGAGGAATGCTCGCTACCGACCTCCCAAAATCTTGGAGCCCATAGCCTTCCAGGAACCCCCACCCAAGGTAAGCCAAGCCCCAGCCTCTCTGGGCCCCGTCTGGCCTACTGCTGGCCTGACGGTGCGCCCCCTCCCTTGCAGCACAGACAGGGTGTGCCCCTACAGTTCTCCCAGCCCCTCGACACAGCCGTCTGTCAGCACTGAGCTCGGCCCCTGCCCCCTCGGTGCCCTAGTAGACGGAATCGGAGACAGCCAGACAGAACCTGCCAGTGGGGCAGCTGGGGCCGGGAGTCACCCTGGAAACACTCTCCTCGAGAAGCTTAAGCACTTCCTTTCTGGTGTTTTCTAAGGACAAATTAGATCCCCACACGGGCACGTGAATGAGGAGTGTGTCTGGGCCTCTTAGGTCCGGCCTTCGTGTCCACACCCTCTGTGACATCTCTGGGCTCAGGAGCCAGTGCCCCGCGTCCCCGTCATTGGGTGGGTGGGTTGTGAAGGACAGCGCCTCTATTAGTCAGCTCGGGCCTCCATAACCAAATGCCATAGACCAGCTGGCTGAAACAGCAGGCGTTTGTGGAAGCTGGGAAGTCCAAGATCAAGGTTCTGGCAGATCCAGTGCCTGGTGAGGACTCTGCCTGTCTTGCAGATGGCCACCTTCTCACTGTGTCCTCACAGGGCTGAGAGAGCGGGAGCTCTGGAGTCTCTTCTTAGTGCTATAAGGACACAGATCCCACTATAAGGGCCAACCCTCATGTCTTCATCCAGCCCTTACCTGCCAAGGCCCTGCCTTCAAAGGCTGTCATACTGCGGGGATGGGGTGGCAGGGCTTTACCATGCAGCTTTGGTGGGGACACAAGCGTTCATCTGTAACAAACCCTGTCTGGTGCAGGGCCTTTTCTCAGGTGCCTCTGGCCCAGGGTGCCTCTCCCCTTCCCTGAGTCAGGGCCCAGCTCAGTTTTCACTTCCCCTGTGAAGCTGCTGTAAGTGCCGGAGCTCCCGTGACCTCCTATCTCTGGAAGCTACGTACCCAGAGCCCAGTAACCCCTCACCTGGCAATGGCCCCCAGCAGGACAGAGAGGCTGGCCTCTGTGTACCCTTCCCTCACTCAGTGTGTAATGGGTGCTCAGGAAGTGAACACAACAGAAACTGTGTCCCCTCATCTTCTTCGTTCTGAGCAAGCCTGACCTGTCTCTGACCTGACTCCCCTTCAGTGCTCACACAAGGAGAGACACCGGACTGACCTCTCTGTGCTCTCTCTCCAGCCCAGCCGACCCAAGTATAGGCCCCCTCCGCAAGCCAACCTTCTGGCTCCCAAGCTGCAGTTCCAGGTGAGCATAACCAGGGGGCTGGGGGAGTTCAGGGCCATTTCTCATCTCGGTCCTTCCTGAAATTCCATTCTCATGCCTTGAGGAGCAGCAACCACTACTCAGGTAACGGAGAGGGCCTACTTTGGTACCTAGAAAAGAATCTGAACGCAGAGTCCCCAGAGATCAAAAGAGACCAAACGCAGTCCCACCAGGCTATCCTCAGCGAAGGCGCGCTTCATACGCCCAGCCCATCTGTGCACGGTGTCTGCTGCTGCGTGTGCCTGCCTACAGCTGCCTGTCCGTGTCCAGAGCCTCCCTGAGCAGAGCCTTCTGAGAAGGACTCCAAGGAAGCTGGGGACAGTCCATGTTCCTCAGAAAACGGAGTTGCTCCCTGGGGCTCCCCACAGAGGTGGCCAGTGAAGAGAGGGAAGCGTTTCATCTGAGCGCTGTCCCACCTTTGTCATCACTGACGTTGGCGTCTTCCTGCCCGAGCCTAGGCCTCTGTCCCGTGTCTGTCTCTCGCATCTCGGTCACAAGGAGCCCCAGCCCCTTTCTTTTGTTCTCTTACATCCCCCAGCTCAGAGTCCCTGCCCAGTGCCCAGCCAAGCCCAGCCAAGAACTAACATAAATCCTCTTCATTTGAAGAAAAAAAACTTGACACAGAAGATAGAAGCAATGCCCTATAAACAAATGTGCCTTTTGTGATGTTGAACACAGTGATCACGCACACACACACACCTGTGTGTGAATTATACCTGACCATGAAATAGAACTCTCTTCTGAAGGGTCCTGAGGGAGGGGACGTGCACTTGGTCGGTCGGTCGCATGTGTGGGCCCATCTTTTGCAGGGCACGGAGGGCTGCTAGCCACGGTGGCAGTGCCCAGTCCCAGCCAAGAGCTGTCTGTGTTGTTGCTCCGCCATGTCTTCCCCACAGGGCCAATGAAATGCCGATATTCCATTCTTTATTGGCTCCTGGAGACCAAGTCCTTTTTCTCCCGTGGTGCTCACGTATTGTTTCTTTGTGCTAAGTTTGTAGCAGCTAATTGTCTACCTTCTCGCCTTGTCCCTGTGCGTGGTGCTTCTTTGCTTCTCGTGACTAGGTCCCCGAGGGTTTGTGTGCCAGCTCACCTACGCTCACCAGCCCTATGGAGTACCCATCTCCCGTAAACTCGCTGCACACCCCACCTCTCCACCGGCACAATGTCTTCAAGCGCCACAGCATGCGGGTAAGAGGACTCTGCATGCCGGGTCCCACCCCGAACTGAGGAGGCTAATGGAGGGGAGGTACCTGGGACACCGGGAACCCCACCACCTCAGGCTCAGGATACCCTGCATGCTTCCACGCACCAGTCAGGCTGCTGAGGGGCTCTGTGACTCTCTCCTTTGCAAACACATCAGAAGCTGGGGGCCAAGCCAGGCTCTGCTCGCAAGGACACCGGTGGACCTGGACCGGCCCCATGCACTCTGGTGCTGTGGCGAGTGCCAGAAACCTCCCTCTTTCCTGAGCTCTGGGTGTAGTGAGGAGTCTTGCAGGGAGAGGCAACTAAGCCTGTTGGCACCGGAGAACGAAGGGCCCTGGAGGTTCTGTTCTGCTCTGCCCTTCCTGCCCGGTTGCTTTGGGTGTTCAGTCTCTCTCCAGTCGGAGGAAGGCTTCCTTGTGGCTTCCATTCCTGCTGCTTTTGTAAAAGTTGCTGCTGTTTGGGAAGGAGCTGGGGGGCTACACCCTCTCCAGTCACCTCTTTGTCGTAACTGTCAGTATGAGGCCCTGAGCACTTCATGGGTTCGCATCTGATTGTCACAGCTTGTAAAATAAATTAATAAACAGCCCTGGCCAGGTGGCTCGGTCGGTTGGAGCATTGTCTTGTAACCGAAAGGTGGTGGGTTTGATCCCCCGTCACAGCACAAACCTAGGTTGTGGGTTCGATTCCCAGTTGGGGCACATGTGGGAGGCAACCGATTGATGTTTCTCTCTCACTTTGATGTTTCTCCCTCTCCCTCTCTCTCTCCCTTCCTCTGTCTCCAAAATCAATGACTGAGGCTTCGAGTGAGGATTAAAAAATAACAAAATAAATAAAAGCACCCTTGCTTGCCCACTTGTCACTGGTCAGCACCCATTTCTCCTTCAGTCCAAATAGCCCTTGTGGTCGCCGCGAACATTTAATATATTTTACTAAACCAAGCCTTGCTATGTGACAAAACAGACTAAAGCCCTTATTGTTTTAGCTCTGACTCCATATACACGCACAATATTTCACGTTCAGTACATATGCCTCTGAAATTTTTTGGAAAAACTCCATGATTATTCCAATAGATTTAGAAAATGTAGGAAAACACATAGGTTGATATATTCTGTGCCCTTGTTCTTAATTTAGTAAAATTTAAAAATGAGTAATATAACTTAGAATTCTAGGCATTGAGATCTATTGTGGAATAAATTTCCCCATTTATCATTTAAACAATTTATACCCTAGCATATGCTTAATGGTAACAAAGCTGCATTTTGAAGCCTGCACTATAATTTGGGCAGCGTTCAGTTCCTCCGCCCTCCTGCCCTTGACTCTTTATTCGTAATTAATTGAGTTTTAGTGAGTTTCGCTTTACAATGTGACCTTTTAGAAGGAAGCTATTTTGCATGTGTGAGGGGCGGCATTGCCTTTGTCTAATCCCTGCTTCCCATAAGGACTTTGTTCAAGTCTGTAAAGACAGGCTGTGCTGCAGGAAAAAAAGACCTTTTGTGTCGGGGGTTTAGAAGTACTTTCCACGAGGAAAGTCTGCCTAAAAGAACATAATGAACATTGCTTAAAATAAACCAAAAAAGGTTAAAAATATAAACTCCATTTTATGGTTACATCAGAAACGTGGATAAAGCCTTTTCCAGGTAGAATGCTGAAAAGGCATAGGCTCCCTGCAAAGTATTTAACACAAATCAGAGATGTTTTTTCCCATAAAAACACCCTTTTCACTGACTGACGGTATTGCCTGGCTCATCGGGGCATCTGTGGGATGCCACACCAGAGCCATAAGGCAGCAATCTCACAACCGAGGTTTAAAATAAAGGGAATTTGGTACATTTTGGAGGAATGCTTTGCTGGGAGCTGTCCTAGGTGCTGACCAGAGACCCGGGGGATTCCGCCTTCAGTGCGCTTACAGTTGTCCTGGAGAGACAAGCCAGGTGCACACCTACGTGTAATGCAAGCCAGAAAGCTGTGAGTGGCACACACATTTCAGCAAAATACGGCAAAAGTGCAGTGAGAGTTCAGAGAGGAGAACAACTCTTCCAGCTTTCTTTTCGTCAGCTGGGCTTGGAAGGATGGGTAAGATTTGGACAGGAAGGAACTGGGATGAGGGGATTGGAAGGGGCAGAGGCATCAGTAGGAGCCACGACTGAGTGCTGGGAAACCAGAGGGCGAGTGCGGGAGCTGTTTGGCCCGAGCGAGGAAGAATCCCTGTGAGGACAGACGTGAGGACGGGAGGGGAGGAGCGGAGAGCCAAAGTCTGGAGTGGTCACAGCTTGTGGAGTCACGTAAAGCACCGCAAAGACCTGATCCCTTTTACGAGTGACCAACCACATAAGTATTTATTGCCTGATAAGAATATCTGAGGTACTTTTCAGACAAGTAAGCCCAAAAGAGATTCAATTTTTTTTAAATCTCACTTTTTCCTTGGATTTGATTATGAAATTGGAAGATGTAGGAACAAATCTGTGGATGCATCTTAAAATACTTTGTGAGATGCTGATCGGGCCCGGGGCGTACTAGGCATCTGAGTGGTGGGAACCTTTTCTTAGCGCTTACAAATTCCATAGTGTTTACTTGTCTCCGGTAACTCCTCCTACCAGTATTACCTCTGGTCTTCCGCAGTCCACACATCTTCCCTATGCCTGGAGATTCCTGCCTCTATATTCAAAGTGTTTGACTCTTGGCTCCTGTTGGTCACTCTCTGTCCATAGCCTGGGGCAGCCACACCACTGTGTTTGCAGGTGCTGGTATAAGTGGGGTTATCTGTAACCTTAAAATTCCCTCTTTTTGGAGCGTTGTCCTCTGTGAAATAAATCTTATGCATTCGTATGATTCCACAATTATAAAATACTCTTATGCTCTGAAATCTATTTTCTTAAAATAAGGTCTAATTCAGGAACTCTCAACTGAGGCTGATTTTGCCCCATTTGGTGATTTTGCCTGGGGAGGTGCTGAGGCGTCTGGAGGGCAGAGTTGCAGCCAAGCATCCTGCAAAGTGCAGGACATCTTCCGCCAGCAAAGAATTATCTGGCCCCACGAGCCCCTGGTGCTGAGGCTGCAACACCGGGTCTGGCTACTGCTCACATAGCCCCGTGCAGACAGGGACGTCGCTGCCCTCGCCGCACCCATCCCTACTCTTGCCACAAAGCAGTGGCTTAATATATAGTTGTTGAATAGAATAATGAACAAAGAACATTTCACTAAGAAGTCTAAGAAGTGGGAAGAAGTATTGTTAGAAATTGAGAGCAGTAATTGAAACTGAATGAGCACTAGGAAGAAATCTCAATATTTACCTGTCTTGTTATATTCAAGTGTGTTTACAGAGTTTAGTGGGGAAAATAGCTTTAGAGGTTTGGCAGAAATTATGGCTTGCTAAAGTAGGTAGAGAAGGATTTTTGGCACTTTAGACAAGTGAAACTGGCCACTTCAAAGGAAAAACTAGGAGGGGCCTGCTGGCCTGGATGTCGGAGGGAAGTCTGGCCCCCGGCCAACGCCATCCTTGGCTTTATGCAATCGGAAAAATGCCGGTCACATTCCAGGAGTGTTAGTGCAAGTCCAGGAGTCCAGATGCAAAGCTGGGCAGCAGAAAAGAAAGCAAAATGGTTTGAAGGGACTGAGCAGATAACTATACAAATGAACCCTTGAGAAGCCTGAGGCTAAAGCAAGTGGTAAGAAAACACACAATACCTTCTTTTTGGGAAATAGCTGGTAAAACAATGAGTAGGCCTAAAGTCCCCCAAATGAGTTAAAACAAGGGTTGGATCCCTAAGGCTAGGAGAGGAAGTGTGTATTGCATGTCTATACACCTGTATTTCTTTAAATTTTGTTCTTCACTTTGTCTCTTAGCTCATGCATTTCTTTTGGTTAAACAACCCAAACTACCATCTTGAAAAAGAGCTTGTTTTAATGAAAAGGCACGATCCATGGGTGCCTGCTGTTGCTCCTTCTCTCAGGCCCGGCCCCACACACAGGCCCCGCCCCACTGTGGGGCTGCCTGGGCCCCACACACAGGCCCCGCCCCACTGTGGGGCTGCAGGCAGCACTGCAGCTGCTCGAAGTTTCCAGACCTGTGCAGTGTTGTTGGGCTGGAGAGCAGTGCCCGAGGCTTTTCTAGGGCGTTGGCTTTGCACTTCTAAATTGATCAAGTGACAGCAACCATGACAGATAACCAGCTGAGAAAATAACATTAGGGCAGTAATTTGAAAATTAAATTGTCTAACAGATCATGTAATCGTTTGAATACAATGCATGTTAAACACCGTGTTCCGGGTTTGGCATTCCATTGCAACACAGGCATGTGCTTGGGGCTGACGGACCCAATAATAACTGTCTGCTCGTGTGACTGTGGATTTAAGAACAGTGTTGTGAGGCCAAGTCTTGTGGCCGCCACGAGGCTCTTCAGAGGACCGTCCCTCCTCTGAGTCTGGGGACTAGGCTCACTGCGTCCTCCCCTCTCTCCCCGCTGCCCTCCCAGGAGGAGGACTTCATCCGACCCAGCAGCCGGGAAGAGGCCCAGCAGCTCTGGGAGGCTGAGAGGGCCAAGATGCGGCAGATCCTGGACAAGCAGCAGAAGCAGATGGCGGAAGATTACCAGTGGCTGAGGCAGGAGGAGAAGTCCCTGGTGAGCAGCCGCTGAGCTGTGGGTGGGATGGGACACCGTTCTCGGCAGCCTGCTGAAGACACTCTGATAAACGTGCTCGCACGGGAGACACATCCAGGCCATCACGTCGTGTTGGTGTGTCCTCCTCTGTGCCCCCAGCTGTCCAGTGAACGCTCTCTGTGCGTTCTTGGGGTTCCTAGTTCTGGAGCTCTAAGTCCTTTGCTTTGGTTTTCTCCTCTGCAGGACCCCATGGTTCACATGAACGACAAGTCCCCATTGGTAAGTCTCTGGGAGAGGCCTCTGCCTTAGAGTGAAGGCTGGGATGTCCTCCTAGACAGCAGGACCCCAGCCCCAGGCCCCGGGCCTGCCTATCTCTCCCCTTCTGCCTCTCACCTTGGGAGCGAGGCTCTTCTCTCTCCTCTGACCTCCACGAGGCCCTTTTCCTGAGCTCTCACTTGATCGACACCCACAGCACTGCCTTCTGCTGCCCCAGACCCCTCAGCCTTGTAGAAAGGAGGGATGTGCCTCCAGCTCGCTTTTTGACAGGAACCCCCCAGAATCTATGCCCCCCATGTCTATGATCTCTAACCCTCTAAATGCCATGTTGAGGGGGTGGACAACAGGTCAGGGGCATGTGGGTTGTCCCCAGAGCCACATCAGTGATGTGTTCTTTTTCCTTCCTTCCAGACCCCAGAGAAGGAGGCCGGCTACAGTAAGTGTCCATGCCCACCCTCTTGGTGGGAGTTTGCACTTGACCTCTTGCATTGAGCCACGGGAGAGCTGTAGAGTGTACTTGCAGTTTTAAGAAACGTCTGCCGTGTTTTCACTCAGAGTGCGCAGAGGGGCTCCGTCTTGGAGTTGTTGTCTACCCTTGCACCCCATCTGTCACCCGACGCTCTCCCAGTCCGGCGCGCTTTCTCATCTCTCTCTCTGTCCTGGGGTCCTTAGTCCCCTCCCTGGTTTATCTCCTCCTTGGATTTATTTGGAGGAGGGGGCACTCTACCTTCCTGCCCCCACTCATTCTTTTGGAGTCTCCTCATGGAGGAAAACAGGGCGGTTCCCCTGGCCTCTTTCCGCTGATACTCATTTTCCCTGGGCCGGGAGGACAGAAGAGAGACAGGGTCTCTCCAAAGGCCTCTGCTGAAGTGGGGGGAGGAGCCAGCAGTACACTGGGTACATCTCCATTCTCCGGATGGGTGGGGCTGATGATGGTGGGGATGACAGCGAGTGTTGTGATGATGACACAGTCACAGAGAACTTGACACAAGCCAAACCCAGGCCCAAGTCACTTACATATGTCAGCTGGTGTCATCTCACGGCAACTCTGTGAGATAAGACAACTTATTATTACACCCACTTTACAAAGCTCATGAAAGCAAGGACAGGAAGGGTAAGTAACTTACCCAAAGTCACACAGCTGGTGATTAGCAGAACTCAGCTCTGAGCCCAGGCAGCCTGGCTCCAGGGACCCTTCTGAGCAGCCCCCTTTCTGACCGATGAAAATTAAGGCCCAGGGAGCGTAAGTGAGCTGCCACGTCTGTGACACACAGCCCTTTGGTGGAGGAGCTGAGAGTAGAACCGGGCCTGTGACTTCCGCTCTGGGGCCGGCTCTTCCTGCAGCCCACAGGGCCGTGTGTGCCTTCGCTTATCAAAGTGGGGTGTGAGGGGTGCGGTTCTTCTGCTGCCTCACTTCCTCGACTCCCCCAGTGCTCAGAGTGGGCCCCTGGGAAGCACTCACAAACCCACCCCGCTAGCCGCAGGGGCACCGGGCTGGGGACTGATGCTGCGGCCACCCGCTCGCTGCCTTCACAGAGTGAAGCTTGTTCCTCGGGACTGTCCAGGCCAGAGGCTGTGCTGTCCCTCAGGGCCGGGCGCACAGGCTTTCAGGGGTTGGCTCCCCCTCTGCAGTCCCTCCAGTGCTGCTGTGACGTCGGCTTTTTCTTTCCGAGAAGTGGACAACAGGACTGTCCCTGGCTGCCGGAGGGCCAGGGGGGCTACTTTCTTTCCCTGCGGTCTGGAATTAGGGTTTCATTTCTCGTGTCTCCCGGTAGCAGAGAGGAGATTGATTGTTTATCAGCAGGCACAAAGGGAAGGGCCAGGCTGCTGAGAACTGCCCCCCTCACTCTCCCTCCTTTTGCAGCAGAGTTCACGGGTCCCCCACAGAAGCCACCACGGCTGGGCGCACAGGTATGTGTTGGCTTTGCCGAAGCTGGTAATGAATTTGAACCGGGGCTCCCCAAGACTGAAGTCTGTGGATTGTGAAGAGTTCACAGGCCTTCGGTAATAACCTAGTCCAGCACCCTCATGGTGTAGCTGAGGCCCAGAGAGGGGCAGCGCCTTGTCTAAGGCCACGTGGCTAAGCCACGAAAAAGCAAGGGGAAGGCCAGTCTCCTCTCTCCCCAACCTGAAGGAAAGCTCATTGGTCCTGCCCTAGGAGCAGGAGTTGGGGCCCCCTCCTCTCTTGGGCGTACCCCCTTGGGTGTCAGCACCCACCTTGTTCTTGCAGTAGCCTGGGGTGGGTGCTGGTGTTCCTCACTCTGGAACAGTGGTTCTCAGCCTTGGCTGTCTGCTAGAGTCGCCCGAGGTGCTTTTGAAAGCCACCGGCCTCCACGCCAGGGTGATGGTTGAGTTGGTCTGGCGTGAAGCCGGCCACCAGTCTGCTTGAAGGCTCCCCGGCAGATTCTAATGTGAGAACCACTGCCCCAGAGGCAGAGGGAGGGGTGCACCGCCAACACAGGGCACTGGTAGCTTGGAGAAGATCTTTTCAAATCGGGCTGGGGACTGAGTTGGCACCTGTAGTGCCTCCCAGGAAGGAATGGAGGCACCCCCTGACTCGAGACCCCCGTCCCCGCCAGTCCATCCAGCCCACAGCCAACCTGGATCGGACCGACGACATGGTGTACCTCAACGTCATGGAGCTGGTGCGGGCTGTGCTGGACCTCAAGAATGAGCTCTGTCAGCTGCCCCCTGAGGCCTACGTGGTGGTGGTGAAGGTGAGCGCCAGGGGCAGAACCAGGGCAGGGGAGGTGGAGGCTGTTCATCCCAGTCCTGCAAGCACGTGGGGTGGGGCTGAGCTTCCTGGTCAGCCCAACGTACTGGCGTCTTTCCCAGGAAGACCCCTGTTAGAGCAACGTGGTCAGAGGGCGTTTAGTCCCAGGTAGCCCCAGAAGGCAGACACTGGCCAGCAGCACTCCTCCCGAGGGCAGCATGGCTTTCTCACGGAGCGAAAGGTGCAGTCACACCACCCTTTCTCTCCCAGAATGTGGGCCTGACCCTGCGGAAGCTCATCGGGAGTGTGGACAACATCCTGCCTTCCTTGCCGTCATCTTCACGGACAGAGGTGAGTGTCCTGGTCTCGGAGGGTGCCACCCTCATTCAGCATCCCCTTCAGCTTCACCTGCCCAGCTGTGTTTCACCTGGGGGCTCACCTGGGCAGTCTCATTGCTGCCTGCCAAGCCTGCAGCGGGTGGCCCTGCGCAGCACATCTGTGCAGGTGCCACAAGGGGCTGAGCTGGTACCTAGGGACCTGGCCAGCCCCTCAGGGCCGGTTTCCTAGTTTAGGTCTCAGGTAGTTGCAGCGATGTCTTACCGTGTGTGGATGTGCAAGGGAGGACACACCTTCCCTTTCGGCCCTCCTGTGAGCCCTCGTCTAGTCTCCCTGCACGCTAAAGGCAAGCCGAGTGTGTGACGGAAATAGCAGTTAAGGTGTCTATTGTTGACCATTTAATCTATTTTTCTTTATTTAAGTGAGAAGCAAACAACCGCTGAACACTGATATAGGAGGCTTGTGCTCGGTGTTGATATAGGAGCCTGTGGTGGGTAGTACAGCCCCTCAGAGAGGGCCTTGTGCCAACTCCCAGAGCCTGTGCTATGTTGCCTTGCATGGCACGGGGTCTCAGCAGATGCGGTTCAGTCGAGGAACTTGCCGTGGGGAGAGGACACTGGGTCGTCCACGGTGGGCCGATGTAGTCACAGGTTGTCACAAGAGGGAGGTAGAAGCAGAGCTCTCACAGGAGTCAGAGAGGGATGCAGTGACCGAAGCACAGGCCGAGATGATATCAGCTTGGGCTGGAAGGGTCCACAAGACAAGGACGGCCACAGGCTTTCGAAGCGGGAAATGCCAGGGGACAGATTCTCCCATAGAGCCTGCAGAAGGAGCGCGGCCCCGCCGTCTCCCTGACTTTAGCCTCGTTGGGCCCACTCCAGACTCCCGACCTCCAGAGCTGTAAGAGGGTCAACGTATGGTTGTAAGCCACTGCGTTTGCGGTGCTCTGTCCCTGCAGCAATAGGCAACTCATGCCGCGCCTCTGCGCATTTGTTGGCTATTGGTCTGGAAACCCCACAGCCCTGGCCGGGCTGCGGTTTGATGTGGCAACTGCCCGTGGTCAGTGATGTGGCACAGGTGACCACCGAATCCCCATTGTCTAGGACTGTTCAAGACAGGACGGTGCGGGGGTGGGGGTTTCCCAGCACCCCTCTCTGTGGCAGCGGTGGCCCACAGAGGAGCCCCAGGCCGGGCTGTCCTGTCTGACGTGAGAGCACCTCGCCCTCAGCAGGATGGCCCAGCCATTCATTTCACCTGCTCAATGCCCTTGAATGCTGAGTACGAGCTCGGAAGTGTGCTACGCCCCAGGCCCAAGGCAGTAAACAACGCCCTGCAGCTCAAACCGTAGCCCTAGAGCTCCTGATCTCATGGCTAACGAATGAATAAATGCCCCTGACCCCCGGCCACCCACTTGAACGCGGGGCCAGCACAAGAAGATGAAACGTGATACAGGGAGGGCCGGTGGGGTTGGGTCAGACTGGGCTGGGGTCTGGGACGTCTGCAGTGTCTTTCCTTGGTGGCTTGGCTCCAGCCCGTTCAGGGCCTTGGACTCAGCCCTGGCCTGGGTCTGACTTGCCCCCCAGAGAAATTCTGACTGCCTCAGCCAACACTGAAGTGGACACTTGTGTGGCGTGGCTCCGACCTCTCCTGTGCACTCTTTTTCCAGATTGAAGGGACCCAAAAACTGCTCAACAAGGACCTGGCAGAGCTCATCAATAAGATGCGGCTGGCGCAGCAAAACGCCGTGACCTCCCTGAGCGAGGAGTGCAAGCGGCAGATGCTCACGGCCTCCCACGCCCTGGCTGTGGATGCCAAGAACCTGCTGGATGCCGTGGACCAGGCCAAGGTTCTGGCCAACCTGGCTCGCCCACCTGCAGAGTGATGGAGGGTGGGAGCCACCTGTCTGCGTCTTCCGCCCCCACCTGTCGTGTACCTTCCTTGCCCCCGGCCCCTGCCTTGCCTTCGGTCATGTGGGTCTTCTCAGGGGGAAGGCCGAGGGGAGTTCTTCCCTTGCCACTTTGCACGACACCCCCTCCCTACCCTGATCCCCAGACGGTGCTGTTCAGGCTGCAGCTGGACAGAGGGGACTCAGGGCTGTAGAATCCAAGGGGTGACAAGGAGGGCTCAGAGGGAGCACAGCTGCCACTGGCCATTCCCTCCTCACACCTGCCTGGCCTGTCGGGGGTCACGCCGATGCCCCTAGTGGCCACAATGGCTTTATGCATGGACATAGCAGGCCATTGGGAAACCAAGCTATTCCTTCTTGCTCTTCTGCCCACGGATGCAGAGGGGTCAGAGAGCAGTCACCAGGTGGACAGTTGGTGAGATGAGGGATGGACCTGGCTTTCTTGTACAGTGTATATTGGAATTTATTTAATGTGAGTTTGGTCTGAACTGGCAGCCATGTGCCCCCTGGAGGGGGACCTGGGACGTGGTCCAGCAACACATTATTGGTTGTTGACACTGTGTTGTCAACACGCCAAGTGTCGAGGAGAAGGGGAGTTGAGGCCAAATGGGACTTAGGTCACAGTCCCCTTCCTTCCTTCCTCCCACTTTTTCTTCCCCTACTTTGCCCCTCCTCCTTTCTTCCTCTTTTCTTGCCCTTCTCCTTTTCTTTCCCCCTTTCTCACCAGTTCCCTCCCACCATCTGTCTCGTGTTTGTGCAGAACACTTTCCATTCTTTCTATTTGACTTGTGGATGAATTAAAATTGTACTATTTGCTTTGTGGTTTGATCGCTTCATTTGTTTGAACTGCCATTAGCCACAGCCCTGGAAGAAACTGATTGTGCTCAGCTGCGCACAGACCAAGGGCTGATGCTTGAGCTCAGCCCAGGGGGGCCTGGTGACGCCCATGCAGTGGGGTCAGCTATGAGCCGCAACCCCTTCGCTCTGCACCTGACCAAAGGGGCGTTTTCCAGTGGGGACCTGGGGCAGCCCCCGACATGGCCACAGGAGGGACGTCAGTGGAACGGCACTCCCAGCTGGCATCCAAACAAACAACCAGGGTTCTGGAGGAGGCTCTGGTGGTCCTCGGGATGCTGCAAGGGGCTGCACCACCAGATGAACAGCAGCTTCGATTTTATTTGATCTCTCTACAAACTTGGAAGATGGATGGGAGGTGGATTAACATAAGGGAGCATCAGTGCACCAGGAGATCCAGGCTGGGAGATCTGGGAGGGAGGAGAGAGGCTGGGGACCTTGTGCAGAGAACAGGGAGGGGCCAGAAACCAAAATTGGCCACTGAGTCGGGGGTCTTGGGAGAGAACTGAGGAGCAGAGGCTGGGGCTGGGGGTTTGGAAGGAGAGGAACCCCAAAGATCAAAGGGAAATTGGAAGCTCGCCCTGCTCAGCTTCGTGTCTGGGGTCTCCACACTGACCCAAGAACCCAGTGTCCACGTCTTTTAGCTGCTGGGGTTCCACCCTGGGGAAGTGGGACTAGCTGGGGCGGGGTGAGGTCTGATTCCCTGGCTGGAACTCTTCTAGGCTCCTGCTGCAACTGATGGCCATGGGTGGCTGGATTCCAAGGGTCGAACACAGACTGTGCGGGCAGTTCAGAGCGGCTCAGACGCACCGTGGGGCCTTGGGAAGGACAGGAGGGCAGGCCGGGAAGGGAAGTAGTCCTGGGTCTTGCAGTGTTGGCACTTACAAAACAGTCACAAGGTCCAAAGCAAACCACTCACTCCTGAGTGGCAACCACCACTTGCCCCGTGGAGGGAGTGGGGGAGGGAGCAAGATGGATCGAGAGTGGCTCAGGCTGACCTTGTGGTTTGTTCACAAGAGCTGAAGGGCAGATGGTACCCCTGTAGCAGGGACGCTCAGTGCTGCCCAGCCTCTAGGGGTAGGCTGGTGCTGAGCCAGTTTGCAGCAGGGGCTGGTGTGCTAGCCCTCCCCCCTCTGCCTGAGGGTCCGCCCTGCAGTTCTGCTCCACCTGTAGCCTGCTCCCCCTCCCTTCCCTCCCCGAAAGCCTTTCCCACTCTCAGACTCTGAACTCCTTTCTCCACCTCATTCAAAGACACCCCACCTGCCAGCCAGTGCTTCCCACACTGGAGCCCCGCCTCAGCCTGGCTGTTCTAACACTCCAGGCTCCTTCCTGAATCCAAAACATCACTCATAGTCCTTCTGCCCCCTGTGGCTCCCTCTCCCCTCTCCCCCACACCCCTCCTTTGAGGCCTGTGTTGTGTTCCCCTTCGCCTGGCCTCACCCCTGCCCTCTGCTTCCCTGTGTGACGCTCCTGTCACCCAGAGTCTACATAGCTCCTTTGGGAGCATCTCATACACTTCACATTGTCACCACCTCGTCACAACCTTCTGCAGAGCAAGTCCCTCCCTTTCCTGCTCCTCAGCACCCGAAGCTGGGCTCTGCGCCCAGCAGAGGCTCAGTGCACACATGCACAGCCAAGTGAGTGGGGTCAGGAAGTCTTCGGACCGGCCAGTGTAGGGACTGCAGGGCAGGGCACATGGTATTAATCCCAAAGGTGGGTTCTGGAGGCAGGAGCAAGGGTGGTCAGCAGTGCCACCTTTGGGCCAAAGCCGGGGATGTGAAATCAGATCATTCCAGCCAGGAACGGGGGAAGGAAGAGTCCCACAGTCCCCAGGAAGCAGACGATGATAAACAGCCAGAGGAATATCCTGTCAATCACCATAGCCACGTACTTCCAGTCTTCCTTCACCTGCAGATGGAAGAGGGCTCCCAGTGACAGGGGCCAGGGCTTGGGAAAGGGAAGGGGTCCCACCCACGCCAGCCCCTTGCAAATGGCACAGAGGCAAAGGGACCCCATTGAGACCTTGAGAAGCGGAAGTGGGTGTGGGTGGGTGGGTAATGGGTTATCTCAAGACTCAAACAAATGCTTTCCTAAGCGATTTCCACCCTGTTCTACCCCTGACACAGCCCAGGGCCTTTCCCGAGGCCCTCAAGTTCCAGGTAAGAGAGGCTGGAGGGACACAAGAAAGTTCTAGAACACCCAGAGGCCTACAGTGGTTTAAACACACCACCCAGTACTTATAAAATGGTGAAGACTTTGCTGCCCCCATGTTGCCTCCGGATCCCCCATTCACCCATCCCCTCCAGGAGACGGAGAGGGGAGTAGGTGAGGGCAGGCGCAGCCCCGGGAAGGCTCGGGGAGTTGTAGGGGGCACTTGGTGGAATTCAGGCACACAGTCCAGGTGAGTGGGGCAGAATTCCTAGCTGCTCCCAGATGAGACAATGAGAATGTCTCTCATCTACTCATCAAGATCACCCAGTGAAAACCTCCCTGCCCTTCACGCTTTCCTAAGTTGTTAAGAAGAATTCTGTGATGCTGGGCAGTGGCCGGCTCACCTAATAATGCCAGACATGGCAGAGGCCAAGGAGGGGAGCCCACCTGGTCCAAGCAAGCTTCCGCAGGGTTTGAGTGTGAACAGTGAAGTTCACAAAATACCCAGGACTCACAAACAAGGAGGAGGAGGGGGAGACCATCAGGGCACAGGAGGAAGGCCGACTCCGCAGCAGCCTGACGTGTGGTCTCTGCTGCTGATGCTCTCCCCATCTCCCCCTGCCCCTTCCCCAACCAGCGGGTAATGGGGAGAAAAGGTGGTGAGGATGGCGTGCGAAGCTTTGTCTGGCTGTCTTCCAATTGGGCTTAGCTAGGGCATTCTCTCTCTCTCTCTCTTTTTTTAATTTTTAAATTTTTTAGAGCCCTCACCCAAGGACATGCTTATTGATTTTAGAGAGAGGAAAAGGGAAGGAGAGAAAGAGGGAGAGACACATCGATGTGAGAGAGCAATATTGATCAATGGCCTCCTTGTACGCACCCTGACCAGGGACAGAACCCGCAGCCTTAGGCAGGTGTCCTGACTGGGGATCAAACCCACAACCTTTCGGTTTATAGGAGGACGCTCCAACCAACTGAGCCACACTGGCCAGGGCGGCTGGGGCATTCTTGACTGCTGGTCTGCCACCTGCCACTTCATGTCTTAATAGTTGCCAGCTGGATGTTCTCTACCACTATTTATTCCAGACTCCCAAGGGCCATGACTGAGGGAGAAGGGTTCTCGCATGAAGGAGACTGGATTGCCCCAATGAAACACCCTGGGGTAAGGAGATTCCCTGCTGGGCTGATGGAGTCATCCAGGGAAGGAGCCCAGCCCCAGCTCACCGAAGAGTCGGCATCCTCAGACCGCAGGTGATCGGCAATGTAGTGCACGCCTTCCAGCGCCTTCTGCACGCGAAGCGAGAGCAGGAGCCCTCCCTTCTGCAACTGGGCCTCTGCCTTGGGGCCTGAGGCCCCTTGGTGCAGATCGGCATGGCTGTGGAGGACACCCATGGAGGGGGGCGACACCCATCTCTCTTCCTCTACCTCCTCTTCCTCCTCCCTCTCTTGCGCATCCACATTGGTCTCCAGCCAGTGATAGGAGGGGCTGAGCTTCAGATCTGGGGGGCCATGGAGCTCCAAGGGTGGCAGAGGCCGTTTCATCAGAAGCCACCGTGGCACGCAGCTGAGGAAGGCCGCCCGCACCCAGTGGGGCATATTGTGGGTGCTGGGGGAGCGGTGGTGGACGTTGAGGACGAAGACCGTGATGACGATGGACAGAGTGACGAAGATCATGGTGAAGAGCAGGTATTCTCCAATGAGCGGGATGACCAGGGAGGTGGAGGGGATGATCTCGGTGATGAGCAGGAGGAAGACAGTGAGCGAGAGCAGCACGGAGATGCACAGGGTGATCTTTTCCCCGCAGTCGGAGGGCAGGTAGAAGACGAGCACCGTCAGGCAGGAGATGAGCAGGCAGGGGATGATGAGGTTGATGGTGTAGAAGAGGGGCAGGCGCCGGATGACAAAGTAGTAGGTGACGTCAGGGTAGATCTCGGCGCAGCAGTCGTACTTCTTGCTGTTGTAGGTGCCCGTGGCGTTGATGATGGCCCACTCGCCACTCTCCCAGTAGTCCTTCAGGTCCACCGTCTGCTCCATCGGCTCCAGGTCGAACTTTGTCTTGTCATACGTCCAGGAGCCGAACTTCATCTTGCAGTTCTGCTGGTCGAAGGGGAAGAAAGTGACGTCGATGCTACAGGAGCTCTTGTAGATGGCCGGGGGCACCCAGTGCACCGTGCCCGTGGAGAAGACGTGGGCCTTGGTCATGTGGTTCACCACGAACTCCCCATCTGCACTGGGGAGAGAGAGGAGTTGGAGGGCCCACACACCCCACCTGCGCATGCCAGGCTGCTCCAGATAACCGGCAGCAGGGACCCCAGTAACAGAGCCAGACCCGGCCGGGTGGTTGGGGTGCACGCCAGTGTGGAAGACTCTTCCAGCACACTGACATCGATGGCTACTGGCACCGTCTTTTCAGGCTCATCTTTTTAACTACAAAAGTAGGAATTTTGAAGAATATAAAAATATTCCAAGAACATAAGAAACAGCCACTATTAACATTCTGACATATATATCATGTGTATTTTATAGATCGCATATATTTCTGTGATCATTCGATAGCTTAGAGTGATTATTCATGAGTGTGTTTTCTGCCCCCAGCAAATGGTGAGTCAGGCCCTCACCTGGGGGTCAGGTCTTCCCACCTGGAACCTCCTTTAGTGCCTTGTTGAGGAGAGACCCCATGTCTTTGCTAGTGAAGGACGATAATTCCTTGATGCACCCGTTCCTCGTGCGTTTCTGAGCCCGCCTCACCCACCGGAGCCCGCGTGGGAGCTGTGGGGGCACAGGGTGAGACTCGGCCCGCCCCTGAGGAAGCAGGAGGAGGTGAAAGGCAGCCCAAACACCGGCCACACGAGGGAAGCTGCTGCACAGCAGCGTTCTGAGGGCTCCTCAACAGGGATGGAGGGAAACTCCCTTCTGGCTGGAGTGACCAGGTCACCATGAAACCTGCCATTTGAGTGATGCCTTGACTGATGGTAGGATTTGGTGGAGAGAAGGGGTAGGGAGGGTACCAGCAGAGCATCCTCCAGAACGAGGGACGAAGGGGGGGAAGGACAAAATTCACAGGGTGTGCCTAGATTAGAGGGGCAGGGCCATTCTTGTCATGCAGCTACGCATTTAAGGGCTTACAGGGACTTCCTTAGGGCTTCTAGGGACACTGAAGCAGGGGCTACAAGTCAGGCTGGGCTTCCCAGGAGCCTGAGCCCCGTTCCCCTTGGGAATGTAACCTGGGAGGGGACACAGAGTGTTCCGCACCTTAGTCTTTAATAAGCTGTCCCTCCCTGTGCAGCTCTTGAGGTCAATTCTGAAGGCCCGAGAACCAGAAGAACACCAGGAGGGGACTTATTTCCCATGGAGTGGTTCCGGGCTAGAGACCGGAAAACGGGAATCTTTTAAAGAAAAGGTTGGAAATGGGAACTTCGAAGGAGAGTAACAGATCAGGGCGGAAGTTTTCAGAAGCATTTTTGTCAGCAGCACACATAGTTACCACTAGATGGCAAGATGTGCCCTGTTTTGAGGAAGGAAAGCCCGATTTCTCAGGTCTTCCTGTAAACCTGGCACCGAGTGTTTGGTTGGAGGAGACCCTTCTTTAAATACAAGAATTTGGTTTGAACTATCATAAGAATTACCTGTTATATTCAGGTAACACTGGCTGAAGCCTTATTGGTAACCCTAAAACTCCAGGTCTTATCTGATGTTAAGTAAGGACTTTGCTTCTGACTTCTGCCAGATGTGCAGGAAGCAGAAAGTAGATGGAGTTTGGGTCCCAGCTCAAGGGAATAGACATATGGGGCCAGGTGCCGGTGATTCTGGTGGAAGCGGCCAACACTAGGCACCTGTGGGGTTGGAGCCTCCAGGTAACCCCTGCTGACGGTGTATAGAGAAACAGCTCCAATGATTCAAAACCCTGTGGTTCTAAAAGGAAAATACACGTGAAGATCCTACAGCAAATTCATTTAAACCACACTTCTAGTGATTCAATGAACTATAATATTTTACAGGAAAGAAGAAAGGGCTCCAATGACAGGGAACCGGTTTTGTTCCCCTCTGACCTGGTTGGTGGCACCCAAACTCCAGAAGTGGGTCTTTCCCCTTTGTTTTATTTTTTTAAATGGCTTTCCCAAGGTTGCGTCAAATGGATTGGGAAATGCCGGGCTGAGCGGGTTTCTTGGCTGCACGATTTCTGACAACGTTTCAATGCTGCTGTGCTCTGACGTCTTCCAAAGGCCTGGGGGCGGGGAGCGGCGTGCAGTACTATCCAGAATCATTTGCCCACAGGGCCGTCTTCCACATTTACTCATATCCCTAAGAATTCCTTAGGGCCCCACTTTAGAACATCTTTTAGATGAGCATAGTCTCAAATATCTTTTAATTTTAAGTTCTTGACTTCTAAATGAAGAACTACCCTCTACCAAACACCATAAATAAAGTTGTAGGTCTCTATTTCTTCTATCAACCCCCCCAACCCCTCTGCCCCACTGGGGCTCCATTTAGACTCCTCTGCCTTTTATTGGCTTCTAGTCACTATGCTCCAAGACTGGTCCTTTCTGGTCTTGAATACAAGGCAACTATAAGTAGCAGGATTTTTATGTACACCCACACCAGTGAGCTTGCTCCCTGCTCTAGCAGCACCGCTGCGCTGCAGAACTCCAACCTGTAGGCGTTGTTTCCACGGCCTGCACCAGCCACGTCTTTCAAGTAATAGTGTTGGCAAGTCTGTGTCCCATTAGCATGGCACCAGGCACTGACACATAGTAGGTGCTCAATAAGCTTTGGTGTATGCATTAGAGAAATAAAATGAAAGAAATAAAGGAATCAGTACAAAAGCTAGGGGTAGGGTGGGTAGTAGTAGCAAAGCAGGACTTGGGGGGCAACGAGGGTGAGACACAAGGGGCTGCACTTCCCAAATCCAACCCAGAAACCTCTCCCAAGGTGCCTCCCAGGGGCCTTCCCAGGACCCCAGCGGCTTCCTACTTGTTGTAGAGGACAATGTCGGGGATCCAGATCATCTCTGAAGGGACCCGGAGGGATGTGATGTTGCCAAACTCCGCGGGGTTCCAGCGCAGCTTGTGGTCACTCCACTCCTGTGCGTGTGGAGGGGATTCAGGTCATCCGGTGCTGCCTGGGGAGGGGGTTTCGGGGCAAACAGGCAGCCTGGGGATGCCCTGGTAGCCGGGTTGGGGATCGCCACTGAGCTCGTCCAGCCCCACAGAGGGAAAGGGCTCTGGGTTGGGAATCAGGAGTCTTGTCTAACATGGCCAACCCCCTGGCTTTGCCTCAGGTCTAGTACTTAGAGTCTTGGGCACACTTAGTCATTGTCCCCCTAGTCCCGACTCTAGTCCTCATTCTACCCCTCCCCAGCTGGACGGCTCCGGGGGGCCACCTCACTTGTGTGTAATAATATTTTTTTTAAAAAGAGTTTATTTACTTATTTTTAGAGGGGAAGGGAGGGAGAAGAGAGAGAGAGAGAAATGTCGATGGGCAAGAGGTATACTTCAATCGGTTGCCTCTCACACGCCCCCTACTGGGGACCTGGCCTGCAACCCAGGCATTTGCCTTGACTGGGAATCGAACCAGTGACCTTTTGGTTCTCAGGCCTGCTCTAAATCAACTGAGCCACACCAGCCAGGATTAACTTTGTTTTTCTAATGCTTGACAATTTACAAAGTTATTTGCATCCTCAATGGGAGAGCCGGGCAGAGAATACCATGCAGGTGCAAGAATTTCGCCGTTTAACAGATAAGGAAACTGAGGACCAGGGAGGTAAAAGCCTGGAGGAATATACAGCTGAGAAAGGGGAGTGACCCAGTGACTTTCAAACTGTGCTTCAGAGCGCCCCCTAGGAGTGCCACCGGGGAGGGGGGTGTGTGGGGGGGGACACCAGTAGGTCCACGTGAAATTGCTTTCTCCCCCAAACCAGGTTAGAATTATTCACTGTCTGCACTTGCCGCTCTGGCATCACCACACATGGTGGTTGCGTGCAGACGTGCGCGTGCATTGATTCGGTGCGCCTGGAAGGCCCGCGAAGCCAAGGACAACGTCTCACTGCTAGCACCAGGTCCCTGGTGGATGCTCAGCGCGTGAAAAAAACCTCCAGCAACGAAAAAACTCCAAAGTTGTGCGGCCGCATTCCCAGGACGGTTTCCCCTGTCCCTCCCTTTTAGACCTAAAAGGAGCAACTACCCCAACAGAGAATGACTGGTGTTGGCACACAAGCCTGTCCTTTGGCCCGTGGGGCTTATAATCATTACAAACATAACCACCACCCTTTATAAAGTCAACTGTGTTGGGGCCCTTTGGATTATTTTTTTCTAATCTTCACAACAATCCAGTGAGTTAGGGTGAGGCAGGGTACGGACAGTACGTGGCAGCACAGGGGCTTGGACCCCACCTCCCAGACCCTAGGGCTGCCCTAGGTCCAGGGGCCGTTTTGCTTTTGTGCATCGGCACTAAAGCGGTGCAGTGTTGCGCCGTGGAGAAGCTCCCCTGCACGATGCCTCTCCCCCTCTAGGAACAGTCCCGCAACGTGTACACAAGTGCGTCAGCCTGGGTAGGGATCCAGGAGAGGGGGGAGCAGGCACGTAAGAGCAAACACATTGCCCCCCCTCCTGCCTTCACGGGGGCGGGGGGCTCACCTGCTTTAGCCAGACGTTGGTGGTCATCATTTGGTTCTTCTCATCCTGGCCAGCAGGCAGCGGGAGATAGGATAAGAGCAGTCAGAGTGATGGAACCAGCCCCAGAAGACAGGGTGACATGGGACAGGCTGATTCAACCCCTCACTCTCCAGAAGACCCTCCTATATGATACAGCAAACGTGGCCCAGCCAACACCCCTCCTGACTGTACCCCTTGCTCAAATGCTTTAGGGTCACACAGGCCACTTGGGTCCTCTGAGCTTGTGTCCAGTGGAACAAGCAAAGCATCTAGAAACCCCTCTGCTAAATCAGGGTCCCCCAGGAGGGTCTCCAGGGCTGGGAGGGAGGGAGGGACCTTGATTGAGGTGGGCTGGGGGGCCAGAAGGAGAAGGGCTGGGGCTGGGGAGGGAGGGAGGACCGTGGGAAAGGGGACCGTGACTTGGGCTCAGAGGGGGTGGGACAGGCATACCACATCGATGAGCTGGGCTATGGACAGCCCGAAGTGCACGATGACCACGTCCGAGGTGTTGGGCACTGGCCGTGCCCAGCGATTGTAGCCCCTAAAGAGGTGTTTGAAGAGGTGATCCTCGGCTTGGGCGTGGGGGACTCGCTGTGCCAGCACTGGGGGACAGGAAGGAAGAGTGGGGTCTCCGGGAGCCCAGGGTGGTGGGTGCTCACCTCTTTCTCCCAACAAAGCCACTCAATCTCACTGAGCCTCAGTTTCCTCATCTGTAAAGTGGGGACGCCATCCAGGACCTATCTCACAACACTGCTGAGGATTAAACAGAGTAACATATGTGAGGACTTAACAAAGCAACCAGCACATGGTTGGAGCTCCAGAAATGCCTGTTGCCCCGGGACCATTTGCTTAGAAGGCGTGGAAATAAGTGTCGGGGAGGTCGCCAAGGCAGAGGAGTGGGGAAGAAGTGAGACCTAGCGATGAGATTCAGCCGAGGACACTTTTCCTAAAAAGTGTCCCCAAACTGTCTGAGGGAACTGCTTGTGTCTGTTCTGTGAGCATCGTCACCTCCTGGGGCTCTGGGGCTCGGGCAAGTGGACACTACCGGTCTGCCACCCAGAAAAGCCCGTGAGCAGCAACAGTTGCCCTGTACCGAGCGCCGACGGCCTTCCTGGTGCTGGTCACACACTCCGTGTCATGGGACCCTCACCGTAGACCTGGGAGGCTCACAGCACGATGGGCATTCACAGACGAGGAGCACTGAAGCTAGGGCAGGTTCAAGGTGATGCCGCTGCCAACGTCAGAGCTGGGAGTGCCCCGCCCTCGTCTCACTGTGGAACGAGCTACTTGGAGTGCCCTGCAGCTTTGGCGGTTGCCGTGAGCCCAGCTGCAGGAGTTTCCTCCACCACAGGGGAGCTTACAGGTGTGACATGTTGTCCTGGTGATGACATTCACTCACCTGCTGGGATCAGAAGGAGCCACCACAGGCCAAGCTTTGTCGTGGGTGGGAGCGCAGGGTGGGTGAGGCCCATGGCTTCAGAGGCAGGCCTGGCTGCCGATGAACCTTAGAAGGAGGCCGGGCCAGGGCTTCGTGGTGGGTTGGACTTCGACTGCTCCCCCAGCAGGGCCTCAGGTTGCTGACAGGGCAGAGCTCTGGCTGGATTCCACACAGGCCCCTCTCGCCGCCACACCTGGGCAAGGCCGGGAGAGGGTCTTAGGGGCAGGCATCCTCGATACAGATGTGCCTTTGTCCTCACACTCCACACAGGTGTGCCAAGGGAGCCCCTCTGCCCTAAGATAAGCCCAGACCCGATGGAGAGAGGGGGGCACAGATGACACCAAAACGCCCATTTTTCTGGTCTCACCGTTGCATGTGCAAAACGAGAATGAACACACTGAAAAGGGGTGGCCCGGAGAAGAATTTGGGTGCTATTTATGATAGCCAAAAGGTGAAAGCGCCCTGATTCGCCTAGCTCCAAGGTTCTAGGAGGTTCTTCTACGCGCAAATTCACTCCCCCTCTTTCCAACCAATGTCATGGCCACCGATCTGAAGGCTATGATTTGTTTCACCTTTCGACCAAGTGCACTCAATAAAAGAAAGATTTTCCCCCCATTTGTGAGAATAGAGGGGAAAGATAGAAATCCAGGCATGCTAAAATTGCATCACATGAAATATCCGAGGAGCGGAACCTGGGACCCTCCGGGAGAATGGCGCAGAAGAGATTCAGTCGACTCTAGAGGACACGTCCCTGCAACATGCCTCAGATTTGCATCCCTTGTAATTAGGCCACTGTAGTAACTTCACTAATTTGTCACTGGAAACCAAAGGAGAAATTGTTCCAGGTAATTGACAGTAACCAGCGTAACCTTCTACCTCTTGTGAGAAAGACATTAAAAGAGAAAGAGCCCTGGACCCCTCAGCCCTGGAAGTGGCTGGATGGGCAGGCCTGGGGGGAGGTGGCTGTGGGGTGAGGTCCCTGTTTGTAAAGTGGGTCCGGGTAACTGCGGCGCACAGAGAAACCATCACAGAAACACGCACGAGAAGGGCTCTGACGCCAAAGTCCCTGCTGGGCTTGGGTCGCCGCTGATGGACAAGGGTGCCGGACCACTCCCCACTCCCACTCCAACTCATCGCAGCCTCCCTCGCCCGCCTCGTGAATCCCGGTCCCACTGAAGTCAAGGTTCTCTGGGTTGCTTCTTTGTCCACCTCCCTACTGCAGCTGGTTTTCAACTTCTCACCCACCAGGCCACATTTGAGTCTTTCCACGAGCACCGACCTCCCCGGAAAGCCTGCTCAGATCCCACCCAGCCACCCCTTGCCATCGGCACCCCCACCACCCCCAGTGTGGGAGTCCCAGCTCTTCCACAGCCGTCAATACTCCAAAGAAACCCCCTTGGTTAAAGGAAATTATACTGTTTCTTCTTCCAATTAATTTAACTAATTAAGGGAAGAGAGAACATACCGGTAGCTCTTATACCTGCTCTGCCCAAGAAATTGATCAACTGCAGAAGCTTAAAACTCAAGGGTGCGTGATCTTAAAGGTCACCTGGATCACCACGGCAGCTGATCTAGGGATCCCCTCGACAATGCCAGCCTCCGAAAAACCCCAGCGACGAAGAGCTTGCCGCCTTCCATCCAAGTCAGAGAACCCCACTGATGCCTGTTCGTCGTTGCTGAAGGAGACAGAGTACTTACTGAATGGATCGATAAATGACAAAAGAAGGAGGAGAGACAATAATGACATTGAAGCAGATTCAGTATAGTGAAGTGACAACCCCGGAAACTAAGCTACCCTTACCAGCGGGAGGGGTTGACGGTCACTGTGCCCTGAACAGCCCCGGCAGGGACAACCAGAAGACTAAAATTTTACTAGGAGCAGGCAACTTCCTGCATTCTGACATACTCCCTCCTAAACACCCAGACACTATTAGTCTGCCAGTATCCCTTTGACCTCATCCCCACAACGTCCTCACCCCCACGGTGTCCCCACACCCACAATGTCCCCAACACAAGTCTGGGGGGTACCTTTCTTACCTGTGATCACAGCCGAAGACAGGCCATTCAAAAAATGCCGAAAGCCAGCCTAGCTAGTAGACCCTGGTTCACTGACAAAAGTCCCCCCCAGAAACAGAGAGACAGGTGCAGAGCAGAGCTGGGTGACTTCATTTCATTGCCAAAAAGAGGCTAGGGGAGGGCACACCTTGGCAGATGAGGAAGACCTGATTCTGAGAGTCCAGGTGGCTTCCTGGGGAGGGCCGGACAAGTTCTGCAGACAGGTTGGTTTGCTGGGGCTCCCTGCACTGGCTGCCCGGGAAGCTTCATGCAGGTGCTACTGAGGAGGGTGTCACAACGGCTTGTGCAGGTAAAAGGCAAGCCAGTCCGCAGGAGGGGCTGCTGGCTTGGCAAGCACACGGACTCGCCCTCTCGTCCCCTCTCTCTCTCTCCCTCTCTCTCTCTCTCTCTCTCACACACACACACATTCTGGACGGGAGAGGGAGGAGCCTGTGACTATGCAGTCTGTGTCCAGTGGGGACAGACAACAGATTTGCTTCCCAGTTACTAGATGCTTTGCTCTTTGCTCTGAAGGACACCATGCTCCTGGATCACTCTCTGGGCCCCTGACCCACCCACAGGTGGGGCGTCTCCTGGATCCTGGGTCTTGGGTCCTGGGCCCTGTTCTGTCAACAGAACAGTAGAGTTCTGAGCAAAAGAAGACAGAGGACAGAGGCACTGGACAGCCAGCCTCCTTGCCCTTCTCCCCTGGAGGAACCCCCATCTCCTCTCTGCCTGCCTCCTGTGGGCACCAGGCCACTGCTGCCACCACTGGCTGGGCTGCAGCTTGCAGGCCACCTCTCAGCCTCCTTGCTGGTGACCTTGCCTTCCATTTCCCAGAGAAGCAAGGTCACCCTCCTCCACACCATGAACAGACCACTGTCCACCTTCCTCAGTCTAAATGGGAACCCCTGTTCCTCCGCCCGTGCATGGTGGGGTCAGCCCCTGTGGTCTGGATAGTGTCCCCCCTGTTACATGTCCCCAGGCCTGCTCGAGTCTTCTTCTCCCTCCGCTTGTCTCCTCCCCTCCACCCTGAAAACACTCCGTGGCTTCCGCCTCCCCCTTAAGCTACTTGCTTTTTCATCCCATATTTTGCCAAAAGCAAGGGGCAGCCCTGCACAGGGCTGCCAGGGGCTGGTTTCTGCCTCTGCCCCTGAGGAGCTGTGTGATTTGGGGCAGGCCTCTTGCGCTCTCCGTGCCTCGGTTTTCTCACACGCAACGGGGGGACGTAAATAATGGTTCCTACCTCATAGGCTTGTGGGGAGGATTAACTGGTTGGTATAAATAAAAGGCTCAGAACAATGGGATAGTACTATATATACATTTACACATGTGTGTGCGATTGCTAATATTGGCTTTTGAGAAAATTAAAATACTTAAAATACAAAAATTCATGAAATACCCATGTTCCCACTACCCACAATTAACAACTGTTAACATTTCACCATATCTCATTTGGTACATATGCATGTGTGTGCACATGCGTATACATCGCTCTTTCTACGCGTGTGTTTATTTAAAAGTGAACAAGTATTAAATGCATGCGGTCTCCATAGAGAAAGACAGAAGAGCACGCTCCCGCCCCTCGCGCCCTCGGGCCGGCGGCCAACCCCACGTCGCGGTGCCGGGACAGACTCCGAGCCACAAACTCTGAGCAGGGAAGTTCTCCACGGGGCCCCCGGTCGCCCGGACCCCCGGGGACTTGGTCCTTCCCCAGCCCCTCCTATATCCCCCGCAGGGCGGCGAGTTGGACGAAAACGGCAGGGCAGAGAGCTCCGCGCCCCACAGCGCCCGTGGCAGCCCATTCGGGACCTTAGGCCGCTTGTCCCGCCCTGGGGCGCGCTCGCCGGAGCGGCTGGATGGACTTGGCTCCCGCGGAGCCCGCGAGCTGAGGGAACCGCGCCCGGGCCCGCGATGCAGTCCTGGGCTCTCCTGCCTCCCGGACCGCTGCCTCGGACGCCACCTCGCTCCCGGCACCTCCGCCTGGTGCCCGGGGACTGCGCAGCCCCTAAGGTGTCCCATTGGTCCGAGATCTAGAGACTCAGGCTGCCAGCCTCAGCCCCCCTGCCTGGCACCCTCTCCTGCCTCCCACCTACTACCCTCCAGACCTCGCCACAACCACCAGGGGAGGGGGCTGGCCTGCCCCCTTGGGGTCTAAAGTAGTTTGGGCCACATCGCGGGGCGGGGGCGGGAAGCAGTACAGGGAGGGAGGCTCTCGGGTCTGGAACGCCCGGGCGTGTGGTTGTGAGTGGGGTTGCGCACAGCAGCCGTGGGTCAAAGCTCTGGGCCCCCCAAGCTGAGGGAGCCTGCGACCCACCTCCGGGCGTGTGCGCAGGTGAGCGGGATGCTCAGGGCTGGTTCCTGTGCCCGGTTTTGATAAGAAAGTGGTAAAGGCATAAAGCAACGGCGGGGTGGGAAGCTGAGGAAGAGCCCTGTCCTCTCCGACGACGTTGTCTTTTTCTGCCACTTTCCAGCTCTTAATGGGGCGGGGGACGGGGAACCCTGGAGGGCCAGAGCCTGAGCGGTTCTCCGCGGGGAAGGGCTGTCAGGGTCCGAGGAAAAGCTCATATGCCGCAGGTGGGCGGGGTTTCCCTGGGATGCAGGAGTTGGCTCCCACCCCAGTGAAGATGACCCAACTGTCTGAGCGCCTACTGCGCGCCCCAGACCCTTTCCAACACCTTCGGGCATCATATTGCTCACAAACGGGGGGAGAGTGAGGCTTAGAGAAATTAACCAAGCAGTTAAGAAGTTAATCAAGTAGGGACCAGGATTTGAAGCCACACTCAACCCTACAATCTTAGCCTCCTACTTCCCACTCCGAAGCCGGGGAGACGAGCGGCTGAAACCTGATAACTCCTACCTGCCCTTCCAGGGCTCAGTCCTGCCTCCTGCCACCCACCAGACCCGCCCTTTTCAAACCTTTCATCCTTCCCACCTGTGTTGTCTCCATCCCACCCACTCTACCCCATGCCCCTGCCCTTGTCCCTCTGCCTCTCCCCCGGACCCCAGCTCCATGTCTCTGAATTCCCTAAGCAGAAGAGGCCCCTGGAGTGAGACAAGCTTGGGTGTCTGTGTCTATGGCCCCACCTGTAAAATGGGGACTAAGCCTCTCCGGTGGGGCTATTATTTTAGGAGGTAAAACTGAATTGAGGCCAGAAACGAATTTAACAGCCCTGTTCCTGTGCTGGGAACACAGCGCTAAGGTAAGCAGACAAACGCCCTCTTCCCAGGGTGGACATTCAGACATTAGCATAACAAATCTTCAGGCTTCGAAACTCACATTATGGAATTGGAATCAAGCAATTCACGAGGAAAGGGATTAAAATGCAGTGACCGCCCTGGCCCGGTGGCTCGGGAGGGTGGAGCCCTGACCCTGTGTGCCAAGGTTGCCGTTGGATCCCCGGGGGTGGCATGTGCTGGAATCAACCAGTGAGGGCATGGGTAGGTGGAGCCACAGATGGATGCTTCTCTCTCTCTCTCTCTCAAATCAATAAATAAGTTTTTTAAAATGCAGTAACGCATACAAAATCAATCAGTCAATATTTGGTCCTCACTAATAGATAGGGCAACCTAGCTGTGTGACCTGGAATGAGTTCTGTTCCCTGTCTCCTCCATGAGGCCGAAGACATCAATGAACAGTCCCTATCGGGTGGCGAGGTCCAGATGCGAGCACGCAAGTGTTGGTTGCTGCCTGTGTTTAAGAGAATATGGGCTATCGTCAGCTCTCATCTTGGCAGGAAATGCAGCGCTGAGACTGGGTGTATGGTTATGTCACTGCCCCTGAGCCCCGGAAACCCATCACCCACTTTCATCCAGGCTCTGCTCATTCCCTGATGGGCTGCACCGTAGGATGGCCTGGTGCCCCCCTTGCCACACTCAGATGCCTGCCATCCTGAGCACAGCCTTGTCCAGGAGCCTGGACTCCGTGCTGGGAATGGATCTGAGGCTGTTATCTCCACAGAGCTTGTCCCCCTGCCTGTTCTTGGGCCTTGACGTGTCCCAGGTGGGAAATGGGGAAACCCAGACTCAAGTCCTACTTCTTCTATGGCTTACATACCCAACACTCCCTGCAAGCTAGATGTAGTCCTAACTTCACAGTTGAAGAAGCAAGTCTTGCAGAGGAGAAACAATGGGTTCAAGGACACACACGTGGCCAGGGGAGCCGGGGCTGGATGGAGCCCGGGTGTCTAGAATTCCAAGTCTAGTGATCTCTATGTTCTGCAGGTGAGGCCTCTCAATCCAGGGGTAAGACCCAGCGGCATAGCCTGGAGTTCTCACCTTCAAATAGAAACTGGAGTTATTAATGCAAACTCCCGAGCTCGAAGAGAACCTTGCGGGGAGAGAGAGCAAGCTGGGCTGAGAACCAGCGCCCAGAAATCTCCACGTGACCGCAGGAATGCTGACTCAGCTCCCCAGCACTGGCTGCACTAGGCTGCGCTGTATGTTTCTGGGGTTCCCCCCCCTTCTAGAGACGTCCTCCCTTTTAGAGGGCAGCTGGGGGCCATAGATGGGAGGTTCATTCCCAGATTGCTGTGGTGAGCCTGGACGAGTCACTTTCCTTTTCTGAGCCTCAGATGAGGAAATCGTATGTAGCACTGGTTAATAATATGTGCTTTGCAGCATTGCTATGAGGGATGAGCAAGATCCTAAATGGTTTTTCACCCTCGGGCTGGGCCTGTGTCGGAGGTTGTTCTTGAGATGTTAATATGCCTTGTGGGGCAGTGCCTACAGCACTTTTCTTCATCACACAGGTGATCACAGAGGCTGGAGGTTGGGCCCTGTTTAGGTTACAAAGGCCTAGGTAGAGACAGCAGGGAAAACGCTGGCTTCGGGGCAGCATCTTGGTTTCCCACCCTCGCTGTGCGACTAGAGGCAAGCCACTCGCCTGAGTGTTGGGTTCCTGGTAGGCTTTCAACAACTTTTGTAGGATGCTCAGTGTCCAAAGAACATTCAAGAATAGCGTTCATATTTTTCTCCACCCTCTCTCCCAACATTTCACAATTGCTCCTGGAAAAACATACTTTGGGTTTTCCATGCTGAAATTCTCTACCTCACTGTGGCGTGTAATCAATCGTTTGCATTTAATTTGACTTCTCAAGTGAAGGGGTAAAATTTGAGGGTGGGGGGGAGAGGAGGAGGAAAGCGAAGTTAAAGCAGTTGTGTTTTGTTTGACCGTAGGATGGTGGTTCAACAGCCCAAGTATTACCATTGTTCCTCCTGAGTTCCAGTAACCAGGAGTCAGGCTTCACTAAAAATTGCAGTGTTCTTTCCTGGCTAGTGTGGACTCGCCCTCCCCATTATTATTGTGATTACTATTTTATGTTCATCTGAGGCCACAAAGGACTGGCCAGAGAGGAGACCTCACAAATGGACATGATATACAGGACAATGTTAGCTACAAGCACGGGTTGGTGCACTATTAATGCATTAAGTGGCAACATGTCGTGAAGAGGACCACACTGCTTGCATGCGAACCTGCTGGAAAGCGTCCGCCTTCCCTGACTTCAGGAGCCAGTCCTCTCAGAGACAGAGCTCCTCAAACAGTTTAGTGCTTAGTGTTCCCAGCACAACAATGCGATTTGGGTCACTGGGTCTTTTCACAGCTCTTATCTGAGCCAGAATGGGGGCTTTCGAAAAACAAGGCTTTGAGAAAGCGAGTCATCTGAGTAACAGCCCGTTTCCCAAGTCAGGAAAGTGACTGTTGTGAACGACTCTCCTCAGATGCCCCATCGGGTGAACCCGCGGAGCCACTGAGGTTTGAGTTCGCATCTGTCCGACCCTGAAGCCACTTCGGTCCCTGGCTCAGTGTGGGGACTGCCAGACTCTGCCCTTGCACTTCCTCAGCTCACCCTCATCCTTCCTCATTCGTGACCATGACACCGCGTCCCCGGTGGGAAGGGGCGCTCTTCCGTGCGAGGGCCGTGGGAGGAGCAAGCGAAGGCCTCTCCGCTTTGCACGTTAGAAAACCGGGCCTGGGATCAGACAGCGAGGAAATGGTGGTCCCTCCGCCAGAGAACTTGGTGTCCTACCTGGTCCCTGGGCCTTGTTGAGCCCAGGGGAGCTCAGGGGAGCCAGGGTGGGAGTGATGCGGCTGCTGTCGGGTTGGGCTGGCACCCCCACCCCAGGTGGGCCATGTTTTAATCAGCCATGTGACCCTGGATGAGTCACTTGAATACTCCCAACCTTAATTTCCAGGCTTCTATCATACATTTCAATTTTCAAAGCCCTTTCTCATTCATGAACTCACTGCCTCCTTCAAATAGCGCGATAAAGTACGATCGTCCTTTTGTGAAAGGGGTGCTGAGACTCGGGTCAGATCCATGGCAAAACCAGCCCTCAACTCAGGTCAGGGTCCCAGGCTAAATCTTTCTTAATGTGGCCTCAGCCTCTCGCATCTTTGCCTTTGCACCTTCTGTCCCCTCCCCTGCAGAGCCTGCCCCGCCCGTGTTGCTGGTTGGCATCTTGCTCAGAAATCTTGAGTCCTTTGTAATCTGATTATCCATGTCGCACGGGGCTCTCAGTAGGAGTTCCTGGAGGACAGGAAGCCCACCTGAATCATTTGTGAATTCCAGTGTCTAATCAGGTCACAAGAGTTTAATGTCCTGGAGTGAGGGGTTTCTGCAGCCCCTCCAGGCTCGGGCTTGGGTACAGGTGGGAAAACCTGTGAGGTTTGATCCGCTGGCTCTGACACTGGAGCCACCCCAGTGTGACCTTGGCTGCCCCTCCCAGGTATCATCTCCCCACCAATGACACCACCTCCTGGACAGCTTGTTAGTGATTGGCAACAGGACCAGCCAGTGTCCCTATCGATGTCTCAGGCTGTTAGTCAGGTGTGGGTTCCCCCAACGTCACACCTCGGCCCAGTCTTTTTGTCCGTTTCTTTTCACACATGTATCCTCAGTGTCAAACCTTAATTTCTTCAATAACAATAATAGCAATGGCTGTACATAGAATAACAAATTTGTACGTACCATGCTGGGTGCACAATACTTAATATGTAATTGGTGAGGGAATCAATACTTGTACACCACACTCTGAGGCTGGTTTCTAGGAAGGGAAAACCACCTATCACCTCGCCCTTGTCTGGGGCAACCCTGGCATGTGTTGGCTCCCTAATTCCCTGGCATTGCCCAGAAGCACGGACTAGCGCCCCTCCAGATGGGGAAGGAGTATGCCAGCTCTGAGGGAGATACTGCTGTGATCTCTAATGCACAGAGGCAGAAACGGGGCTCAGTGTGGTTAGGTAACCGGCTCAGGGTTGCAGAGCTGGTGGGTGATGGAGCTTGGATTCGAACCCAGAGCCTGGAGTCTTTTCCCTCTGCCTCCCAGTCTGCTGAGCAGACTAGTTTTGGCTCTGACGAGGGAGGATGTGTCCGTCTTGGGGATGGCTGGCCCAGAGATCTAGGCCTGGCTCCACACAATTGCAATTTGTTTAATTAAGAGTAAGAGCTGTTACTCACTGACTCCTTTTACATGCCTGATAAGTAAGTGTTCTCCACATCCCTTTTTATTTGGTCCTTGTAACCTCCCACAGGGCAGGTACTTGAATTGCTGTTTTTACAGACAAGTAGAGGCACAGAGAAGGGACAGGACCTGCCCAAGGTCACACAGCTCATAAGCGGTGGATCTGAACCCGGGCAGCCTGGCTTGAGTGTGGGTCTACAATCCCTTAGAAAAATCTCCGCAGGCCAGATGTGTAAACTCTTCTTGAACCTGAGAGTTTTCCAGAGCCGGGCTCAGGGAGGGGATAGAAGGCAAGAATTGACTACGTGACATTTCCTGGCCCCCTGAGCTGAGAAGTGCAGAGTTTATCTGTCCCCCGTGCGCTGTGATTCCCGATTCCTGGGATAAGGGAGAGATGGAGGTGGGGAGCACAGCAGGGCTGTCCTTGTGTCTCCGGGAGCAGGGTCAGGGGGAGGCCAGAGCAATTAGCCTGGCTGAAGCCGCTGCTAGCTCAGCAACCTCTGGCCTTGAGCCTGGCCCTCCTGGGTTTCTGTCTCAGGCTCTCGTGTCTTCCTGGGGTGGGAAATCTCAATGGCTGACTTGTGTGGACAATTTTGCTCTGAAATTTCCTCCTTCAATATCCAAATCCCTGGGCTGGCCTCACTTCCCCTTTTCAGAGGAATGGATCTTTTCCTGCTGGGTAGCTACAAGATTTGAATAATCAAGTGTTTTCCAGCTGGCCTCCTGGCTTAGCAGAGCTAGCTGTGTGAGGCCTCTCCCTGGGGCTGCAAGGCAGGCCAGCCAACCTCCTCATTCCATCAGCGAGGACTAAATATGGGGAAAATTGCTGTCCTGTTGGCTTTGCCAGGCCAGGACCCAGATGATTCCTGTGACAAAAGCAGTGCTAGCCTTGGGCTTTGTCCCCTCACTGTCCAGAAGTAGTTCCTGGTGGGAGAAGAAAGGGGCTGCCCCTGTTGTAGGAAGTTCCTTCAACAGTGGCCTGCCTTGCTTCTCAGCCCAAATAAAAGGTGCTGGTTTCTTGGCACCTGTCAAGGTGGAACAGGAGAAAGCAGAGTCAGGAAGGGGGAGAGGTGAGTGCAGGAGCACACTCATTCATTCATTCATTCATTCATTCATTCAACAAACATTTTTAGCCCAACTGCCTGCTAGGCTGAGGGTTAGGTGCTGGAGATGAATCTGGTCTAGTTTTTGCTTTCAAAGAGCACCCAGTGTGTGGGGAGATGGTTGTGTTAACAGACATATGCAGGGTCCCAGGTGGTGGTGTAGGGTGACAGCAAATGCAAGAGCCGTGGGAGCAGAGGGGCCCATCTACCCATGCCGTGGGCAGAATGACCATGACGAATTTCTGGAGGAGGTGGCATTCCATCCTGTTTTTTTTTTTTCTCCAACAAATATTTACTGAGCATCTTCTATGGCAGGTGTGGTTCCAGGTGCTGGGGAAGCAGCAGTGAACTGCACCAAGTCTTGCCTCCTGGAGCTCAGTTGTACTGGAAGAGCTAGACCATAAAGTCTTTAAGTTAATTGTGGACAGTGATGAGCACAGTGAGGTAAATAAACAGGCTGTGAAATAGTGAGGGAGTGGGGTGTGGTGGGGGCTTCTTCACCTGCTGTGGGCCGCGAAAGACTCGGAGAATGTAGCCTTGGAACTGAAAAACCAGAGGGAGTGAGCCAAGCAAGTGCTCCCGGGCGAGAGCAGAGCACAGAAGTTCTGGGGGAGGGGCAGGCGTCAGGAGATGGCGTCAGAAAGACAGGCAGGACCCCAAGCTTGTAGACATGCAGTCAGCTCTGGAAGAATGATCAGGGGCCCTCCAGGAGAAGTAAGGGACTCAGGGACCTCCCATTGTTGCATGGTCCCTTAAAAACAGTTTGAATAAGAGTGGCTTTATAGTAGTTCCTGTAATCCCCTCTACCCACTGTCCCCGCCCCCACCCCCCACCCCCGCCCTTGCTATTGTTACATTGTTCTTAACTTCAATGTCTCTGGTTATATTTTGTTTGCTTTTTCCTTCTATTGCTTATGTTCCAGTTAAAGGTGAGATCATATGGTATTTGTCCCTCACTTCCTGGCTTATTTCACTTAGCATAATGCTCTCCAGTTTCATCCATGCTGTTGCAAAGGGTATAAGCTCCTTCTTTCTCTCTGCTGCGTAGAATTCCATTCTCCAAGGGGGAGGGTGGAGAGGGGGGAGGGAAGTGGGTTCACCTGGGGTGGGGTGAAGGGATGGGGGAAAAGGCATACAACTGTAATTAAATAACAATAAATAAATTAAAAAAAAAATAAAATGCATGCTGATATGACAGCTGTCACATTACAATCTAACAAAATTGTTTTGAATGAAGTTAAAGACTACTAAGTACTACTAGAGCCACTAAAAAAAAAAAAAAAAAAAAAAAAAAAAAGAGTGGCTTTGGGGCTCGGCACTCCAGGCTTCTTCAGGTACAGATCAGGTGGCTGAGGCCCAGAGGGGAAAAGTGACCCTCTTCCTGAGGTCACAATAGCATGTGGTGGGACTGGTCCCCTATCCCCCTTGCCAGTTTCTCACCGTTATGCCCCCACAGCCCCTCTGAATGAAGGTGGATATTTATTAATCACTTAGTATTTGCTAAGAAAGTTACATTCCTTGCTAGTTTGACGGGAAGGGCGAGGCTCAAGGACCTGGTTAAGGGTCATTTGTATCTGGATTCGTTATGATTGACCCTGGCCAAGTGACCACACTTCAGTTTACTCATAAAATGGGGCTAATACTACCCTAGTTCCCCCTTTACCCGCAGGCAAATAGTATAAAAGTATACTGTGAACCCCCCCTGTCTGTTCTGTAACACTAATGCCTTAGAGGAAGAGTTGGCCTTAGGCTGGACCAGATGCAGCTGCTGAGTGCAGCTAGAGAAAAGGTGGAGTAGAAATGGCCACAGGCACAAGCAGGTGGGTCAACAGAGGGGTGAGAGTTTGTGCGAGATTACTGGTTGCTTCAATGCTCTCAGTGAAACAATAAGCCAAGATGCTGGCTGAGAGTGACCATGCGGGGAAGGCACTGGCGACTGAGGAAAGAAATACATTTATTGCTCAGTCTTCTGAGAGATTAGGAGAGAGAACGGACTAGAGAAGAGTAATAGAGCTGTTAGGTGGAGAGCAGTACAGTCTGCTGAGGCACGATTAATGGTATGAATCTTCAGGGAGCATCTGGCAGTGACGAGGACTCAAGGACATCTGGCCCATTCCCTGACCAGTGCTACCAGAGCAGGGGGGAGAACAGCAGACGCAGGTGCCCCAGGGTAGACCCAGATTTCAGACAGAGCAAGAAGGGAAAGAGAATAGAAAAGAGATTTTACTGATGATAAACCGAAGTTCCAGAGGGCATGGTGAGTTCCAGAATGTCCCAGAGGGCACAATAAAGGGTTTCAGGAATAGGGAAGGAGTAAGAGGTGACTCCTCTGGCTGATTTAAGCAGATAATGTATTTAATGACAGCATATTAATAAGGCCCTTTGGGAGGCTGGAGAACCAAGCTGGGAGAACGAGCATAGAGGGGCAACACCAAAATCGTAGCACAGAACCAGACTTGTAGGACACGGCTGCTGCCACCGCCGAGGCCGCGAGGCCTGCGCCATCTCTCTCTCCCTCCCTCCATCCTTCCCTCCCTTCCTTCCTTCCCTCCCTTCCCTTCCCTACCCTCCCTCCCTCCCTCCCTCTCTCCCTTCTTTTTTGTCACCACTGAATCCTAACAAAGTGCCTGGCACATAGCAAGTACTTAATATGTATTTGTTGAGTAATTTAAGGATATTTGTTTGCTGCACTAAAGGAAGGAAAAGCTTAGGTGGAATGTGGGTTCAAACAACAGACAACTTTAATGGAAGCTTGATTCAAACACCGACAGCAGGAAAAGCAGCAGTGTGAAATTAAGAATTAAAATTAGGAATTAAACAGAGTTCTACAATAAGGTTGAAATAATCAAGGTCTAGCAGGAGGTGGGAAAGCGGTGGGAGGGGCAGGACATCCCAAACCAAACCTAATGAGTTCACTGGAAGTTCTCCCAACTCTTATGGCTGACACTGAATTTTCACCACTACATTAGCCTGTTTTATGATTTTATGCTATCACCTAAGATGGTGATCTTCCACCTTTTTCATCTCACGGCACCCATAAAGTCATTACTAAAATTCTGCAGCGCACCAAAAAAATATATTTTTGCCAATCTGACAAAACAATAGGTATAATTTCTATTCATTCACACCAGATGGCAATTGTGTTGGCTGTTGTGATTTTTTAATTTGACAATCTAAGGGAAGAGTGGTCAGTGCTCCTGACTAAGGAGTCAGGTGCTGCTGTGGCACGCTGATTGAAAATCGCTGACCTAAACCATGTTTGATAAATATGAAAATCAGCAGACATAAGCATTAGGATTTACATTTCAAAAAGCTACCCAGTTTCCCCAGCCCAGCTGAGTGAGCTCTTACCTTCCTGTACCTCGGGGGGCAGAGAACAGAGAGCTGTGACCCATGAGAAAGCTGGAGCCTGTAGTAGAATGCAGCTGAGACCTCGAGTCCTCCTTTAAGCAATTCAGCCGAGAAGTCCTGTAACTCACAAGGTATTATAAAATATTCCAGACTAGATCAGCTACTGATTGACTACTCCTGAATAACCAAAAGTCCGTGTGGCAGTTTTATACTTTCCCCTTTGCCAAAGATAATTCCCATCTTAAAGTGAAGTTTCCTAATCTCAGTTTGTTATTTTGCTTCTCAAAAGGAGGATCTATAAAAGCCAGTTCTGTAGCTGTGTTCTTCCTCTTTGCTACTTTCACAAGCATGCATGTGTATTCATAAACAGTACCAGTCAGGCAACAGAAGTCACTCTACTTATTTTAAATAGGGATTTAATGCAGGAAATTAGGAGCCTACAAAACCTTTGAAAGGGGTGGAGGAGTGAGCTCCAGGCGTGGCCTTTCAGAAAGACTCCCGGAGAACAGCTCCGAAATTAGAAAACATTAGAAAATTAGAGAACATTTTCTGTTCTCAGAAAACATTAGTAACTGTCTCAGGTAAGATCCTAGAAGAGGTTATAAAGCAAGGGAAGTAAGCATGAACACGGTTTGTCAGAACAAAACACCCAGGAATAGATTCATTTCTCTTGTCAATCAGATTGATGACTGGTAAGAATGTAGATTAAGTACCTGTTGATTTCAGTAAGGTATCTAACAATCGCTCACACACATTCTAAATAGGAGAAAATCTCATAAATTCACGGATGACACGTTCAAGAGGGAGGTCTCCGCTGTCTGTGGCCTGCGCCCAGCGCCAGCGGGGCGGGACGCTGGGCTAAAGCGCCTTTTAAGTCGTGGAGCTGCACTGCGAAGGCGTGGGGGGCCGGCAGCCCCGATGCGCGCGCCACTCACACCCTCCTAAGCAAAGCTTTAGGTCTCCAGAAACAGAAATGAGCCCACAGTGTGAAATCTGTGATTTAAAACAAAGACCACACATTTTTAGGTGGCATTAGTAGAAGTCGAATGTGCCAACAATGTCATAAATAGTCCAGACTTGTGTCTTCTACGCCCCATTCCACGACTTGGGAAAGAATGTGTTCTGGGTCGGCATACCACCCCCAGACCATTGTATTTCGTTCTAGAAACGCATTTCGCATTCCTAGAGTAAAAGGAGCATGCACGGTCAGGAGAGTGAGGCATCTGTAAATGTATGTACCAAACCTACAAAACAGGAGCAGCAGAGCTACTCGTTTACCGGACGTGCCAATGCAAACTAACATAGAAGGACCCCAATACTGAAGGAAGAAGCTGTTGACCACACACACACACACACACACACACACACACACACACACACACACGTAAAGGGGACGTGCGGGCCCCGCCTCTTTCTCAGGCCTTCCCTCTCTCTACACCTGCCCAGGCCGGCGAAACTCTGGCCAGTTCGCATTAAGCGGTCACCACGCCCCGGAGCTTCAGTTTGCCTCTTCGAGGAACTACTACTGTGGGAGCAGGGGGCTATTTCGGGCTTTAGACGTAGACGACAGAAGGAGTTTCATCCAGAGACGCGATTCTCGCCCCGGGTCCAGGTGCCGGGAAGCGGCGGAAACGGAGACTGTGCGAGTGCAGGACTCAAAAGCAGCTCGGGGTGGGGCGTGACCCCAGCAGAACCGGGGCCGGGAGCTCGGCCAAGGCCGTCCTGCGGCGACGTGGAAGCTGAAGGGGAGTGACCGAGTCACACGGGGCGAGGCAGGAACTTATCAGAAAGGGGGGCGGGACGCAGGCTCCAGCTTGACCAGTCCCAGGACAGGGGGCGGGGCGGAGGCTGAGGCCTGGGCGGGACGGCGAGAGCCGAGCCGACAGGATCCACGAGTTCCCCACTGGCAGCCCCAGTCCAGCCTCGGAGCGCTTCGTGCCCTGGGGTTTGGCTGAGGCTCAGGCCGCCATGGCGTTGCGTGCGGTCGTGTTCGACCTGGACGGGGTCCTGGCGCTGCCATCGATCGCCGGAGCCCTTAGCCGCACCGAGGAGAAGTTGGCACTGCCCAGGTAAGGGGACCCGGCGCCCAGCCCGCGCGGTTGGGTCAGTGCCGTCGGGGCGGAATTCCTGCCTAGAAGTTGCCTTTCAGCCCTGGTTTCAGATCACCGTTGTTTGAGAGCCTTACGAAAGGTTAAAATAATTACCTGGCCCTAAAACACCAGCGTGTGTAAGTGGATACAGTGTCTTTCTAAATCTTAAGTAATTAAACATCTCCAAGGACTCCAAAATTGCCCTCTATAGGGGAAGCTTTTCCTCAAATGAGAGGAATTATTCGCTGAGCTAGCTGCTGCCCGCCTAATTCTGTGTGATGGAAGGAATTTTATTTTATTTATATATATATTTTTAATCCTCACCCGAGGACATTTTTTCCATAGCTCAGAGGGAGAGGAAGGAAGGAAGAGAGGGAAACATCTGTGTAAGAGAAATCGATTGGTTGCCTCCCATCCTCACCCGAAACCTGGGGTGCTCTAATCAGAAATTGAACCCCAAACCCTTTGGCCCACAGGTCCACGCTCCAACCAACAGAGCCACACCAGCCAGGGCTGGAATAGATTTTAAAGACTGTTTTGAGATTTTTGAGGAGAAAAAAGTTCTGTGTCTTGCATATTTACTTCTTGTAACAGCAAGCTAGAGAAAGAGCTTCAAATTTGAGAAACATCGATTGGTTGCCTTCTCATACGTACCCTGACCAGCACTTGAACCCACAACCTGGGTATGTGCCCTGACCGGGAATTGAACCTGCAACTCTTTAGTATATGGGACGACACTCCAACCGAGTCACACTGGTCAGGGCGCAAATGTAGGGTATTTAAAAGAGCACTGGTTTCTGCGTCAAACTCAGATTAAAAAATCTTAGTTCTTAACATCTACCATCTAAAACCATAGTCTTCATATTAAAATAAGAAAATACCTTCCCCTAGACATTTTTGTGAGGGTAAAATTAAATAACATGCAAGTTGGATGGGCAGCTATGTTCCTGATACATTTACATACCCAAATCTCATGCATCTGCAAGGTGATTGTTGGGCATCTTCCATTTGCCTAGTGTTGCACTGACTCCCACACTCCCTCTGACCATGGTTAGGATTGTTCCCAGCAGCAAAAATAAACAAACAAACAAACCCACTCCCCACCCCCAAAGAATAAAAAAGTAGGTCATAGCAAAACTAACTCCAGAAGGTCAGAGCCCATGACCTTGATCTTGGCCTGTGGAGTCTGTGAAGGAACCACGAAGACATTAATCCAGAGGGTGAGCCTGAAGGACCTATTTCATCATGCCGTCGTAAAATATGAAAGCTCAAGACATCCACAGATAGCCCAAGTTCAAGATGAAGGCAGTGTGGTAAGAGGCTCAAAGTTCTTAGGTGTTTCAAGGAAGGGAGAGATTAGGTCTGACCAGGAGAATCAAGAAAGCCTGAATGGAGTCAGACCCTGAGAAGATTGATAGGAGGTTGATGGGGAGAGATGTGAAGGGAGAGCTTCCCAGGTGAGGGAACAGCATGAGCAAAGGCTGGAAGGTGACTGCATAATAACACTGACTATTCCAGTGTAGCCAGAGGAGGGGAGTCACAGAAGAGAAGTGGGGATGTCGACTGGGCCTGCATCGAAGTGTGACGTGAAAGTCAGGCTACGCATGCACCTGCTTTGATAGTCCTTGACTGACGGGTTTTGAGGTGGGGTGAAAAGGAGTAAAATAATCAATGCTCTAATCAGGGTAGCTGATTGTTGGGGTGATGGTAAGGAGGAAGAGGTGCCACTTACAGTAAGATCTGAGAGTTTGGCAGCTTGGAGGTAAATCCGTGTGGACTGATGTTGAAGCCTGATGGAGGATGGAATTAAAGTGAACAAGACCTTGAGCTAGGAGTTTGCAGGGTCATTGGCATGGAAGATGAAAAGCCTGGGCTACAGGGCCTGGAGGAAGGCGAAGGAAACCCGTGAGCCTGGTGCTGAAACTGTGAGGGGCGTTGGGGGTGAAGGTCCTGGACGTCTGTAAATATCTGCCCGAGGACGAGGTGATGGGAACCCAAGTGGCCGTTGGGAACTCCAGAAGTGGAGATTGTTGAAGACCCAGGGTGGACCAGGAAGATGCAACTTCTTCTGGTGTCATAGAGCGAAGGACAGAGGGGCAAAATCCATTCTTGGTGTGGTCATCCAGACCAGGGTCCTCTGAGAGTTAGGCTGCTGGAGAGGGTGGCCGCCTCGGCACGCGAGGCTGATGGGATCTGAAGGAGCAAGGGTGGTTCTCTGAGATCCAGAGGTGACGTGTATGCTCCATTCAATACCTTCTGGCACAGCTTCATTGTGGAAGGTCTGCCCGGTGCCACTGGACTGAACACCAGGGAGGGAGAAAGCGTCAATTTCTTAAGTCACTCAGAGAAAGACAAATGCCATATGATGTCATTTATATATGGAATCTAAAGAACAATGTAATTGACCAAACAAAACTGAAACAGACTCACAGACACAGAGAACAGACTGATGGTTGCCGGAGGGAAGCACGGTTGGGAAACTGGGTGAAAAAGGTGAAGGGATTACGAAGTACAGATTGGTAGTTACAAAACAGTTACAGGGATCTGAAGTACAGCACAGGGAATGTAGCCAACAACATTGTAATAACTGTGTGGTGCCAAGTGGGTGCTGGAAATATTGAGGGAGCACCGTGTGAAGTGTGGGGCGGTCTGTCCAGTGTGCCGTGCGCTTGAAACTAATACAAAATAATGTTGAATGTAAACTGCAATTGAAAACCAAAAAGAATTTGAAAGAAAAAAGTGTCCATTTCTTTCAAAACTGTGTACTTTAGAATCTGAGGTGCTTTCAATATGCAATGCTAAGTAAAAATATTGTTTTGAGTAAAAGAAACACGTGATCAGCAAACACAGGAAGAGAATTTGCTAACCAGCATTTCTTATTCATTCTTCTTATTCATATCCGGTGTACATACGGGAAACATGTACTGAATACTTGCAGGAGCTCCTGGGGCAGTTTCTGGATTTGCGGTTGCTGTTTGGCACTTTGGGGCTTTTCTGTCCCCTTTAAAGTATGTTTCCTATTTTTTTAAAAAAAATTTTACATGTGGGTCTTAATCACACAACTAACACATAAGTATATTCTTACTATGAAAATATTCAAATGAACAGAATTATGTAAAGAGAAAATGTAAGTTCCTACTAACCTTTCCCTTTTCTAAGCTCTTCTTATGAGACTATCCTGAATTATCCTAATATCAAAAGCAGATAAAGACACTATAAAGAAAGAAAATTATAAGCCAATATTTCTGATGAACATAGATGCTAAAATAGCAAACCAGATCCAGCAATACATCAAAAAGATCATACACCATGATCAAGTGGGTTATATTCCAGGAATGCAGGGCTGGTACAATATTTGCAAATCAATAAACATGGTATATCACATAAACAAAATAATGAATAAAAATCATATAATCATATCAACATATGCAGAAAACACATTTGGTAAAATCCAGTACCCATTTATGATAAAAACACTCAACAAAGTGGGAATAGATGGAACATACTTCAACATAATAAAGGCCATAAATAACAAATCTGCAGACAATGTCATATTCAAAGGGCAAAAGCTAAAAGCATTTCCCTAATGATCAGGAACAAGACAGGGGTGTCCGCTTTCACAACACTTATTCAACAGAGTACTGGAAGCCAAAGCCACAGCAATTAGACAAGAAGAAATAAAAGGCATCCAACTGGGAAAGGAGGAAGTGAAACTGTCACTATTCACAGACCACATGACAGTGTACATAGAAAACCCTATGTGCTCCACCAAAAAACTACTCGATCTAATAAGGGAATTTGGCAAAGTAATGGGATAAAAGTCAATATTCAGAAATTGGTGGCCTTTTTATACACAAATAATGAACTATCAGAAAGAGAAATTTAAAAAACAATCCCACTTACTATTGCAACAACAACAACAAAAATAAGGCACCTATAAACTTATAGGTTTATAAGGTTTATAAACTTTATAAGGAATAAACTTAACCAAGAAGGTAAAAAACCCGTGCTTGGAAAAATATAGGACATTGAAGAAAGAAACTGAGGAAGATACAAATAAGTGGAAACATACACTGTATTTATGGATTGGAAGAGTGAACATACTACCCAAAACAATCTGTAGATTCAACTCAATTCCTATTAAAATACCAATGGCATATTTCACAGATCTAGAACAAATATTCCAAAAATTTATATGGAACCAAAAAAGACCCCAAATAACTTCAACAATCTTGAGAAAGAAGAACAAAGCTGGAGGGATCACAATACCTGATACCAAATTATACTACAAGGCCACTGTCATCAAAATAGTACTGGCGTAGGAACAGGCATATAGATCAATTAAATGGAACAGAGACCCCAGAGGTAAACCCACGCCTTTATAGTCAGTATTTGACAAAGGAGACAAGGGCACACAATGGAGTAACGACAGTCTGTTCAATAAATGGTGTTGGGAACACTGGACTGGTACATGCAAAAACATGAAACTAGACCACCAACTTACACCACACACTAGAATAAATTCAAAATAGATAAGAAGACTTAAATGTAAATCATGAAACCACAAAATCCTAGAAAACATAGATGGGAAAAGCTCAGACATCTCTTGTAGTAATATGTTTGCCATTGTATCTTCTAGACCCAGGGAAACAGAGGGAAAAATAAACAAATGTGGCTACATCAAACTAAAAAGCTTTTACACAGCAAAAGAAATAATGACGCAGACACAGACACAGGCTTTCCGCCCTGGTGACCTTCTTTCTGTACCCGGCCTATTGTCCTTGTTCTGCTCATGTCTGTCTAACTGCCTACCACAGGTACAAATGGTGTCTGTCCCCATATGCCACCGTGATGAAGTCATTGGAATGTTCATGACGTTGTGTCTTCCAGAGGCTTTCTGAACGGAGCTTTCACGAGGGGAGACTCGGATGGCTCCATTGTCCGTGTCATGAGGGGAGAGATCACGTTTTCCCAGGTGAGGGGACACCTCGTAGACTCCCTTGAGAAGGCGATCGGTGCCTGCGTGCCTGTCTCCTGCACCGACCATCCCCCAGTGAGGGCAGAGCCGTGTCTGCTTTACCCATGTACCCTTTGCAGCATTTAGTTCACAGGGCGGGTTGGGGACCTGGAGAGACGTCCTGGACTGGTTTGTTATCTTTTGGGGACAAACAGAGGGACATATCCCAAGGACTAGGAAATTTCCAAACCTTTGAAGATCTAGGCCAGGGAGTTACAATAGCCAGAATAGCCTTCTTTTTTAAAAAAAAAAATTTAAATTGTGGTAAAATACACATACCGTAAAATGTACCAACTTTGTGATTAAGTATACAATTGAGTGGTGGTAAGTATATTCACACTGCACACCATCCATCTCCAGAACTCTTTTCATCTTGCAAAACTGCAATTCTATACTTATTAAACGATAACTTCCTGTTCACCTCCCCCACCCAGTAACCACTTTGCACCTTCTGTCTACAGAGACTTTCTGTCTCTGTACTGTAGGTACCTACAGGGATCATGCAATATTTGTGTCACCGCTTACTTCATTTAGCATTAGTCTTCAGGGTTCATCCACGGTGTGGCATAGGACAGGATGTCCTTCCTCATAGGAATGAAATTACACTGTGATAAATGCTACTTAGATTCCGTTTGTCTATTAATGTATACACTGCATTTGGTTTATCCATTCATCCATTGACGGACACTTGGGTTACTTCCAGCTTTTGGTTATTGTGAATAATGGCTGCTAAGAACATGGGTGTAAATATCTGAGACCCTGCTTTCTGGGTAAATTGAAACTGCTGGGTCATGTGATAGTTCTATTTTTAATTTTTTGAGGAACCTCCATACTGGGTTCAATAGCTGCTGCGCCATTTTACAGTCCCCCAGCGGTGCACAAGGGGCCCACTTTTTTCACATTTTTATTGGAATAGCTATTTTAGACAGGGCTACTGGGGAGGAGGAGTGTTAATTATTAACTATACCACGCATGGACTTCGGGGTCAGAGATTGGGATTTGAACCATAGTTCACACTTGTAGACTGTGTGACCTCAGCAAATTGCTTAATCTTCAAAGTTTCGGTTTTGCCATTTATCAAATGAGAGTGACAATAGTATCCATTTCCTAGGTTGTTATAAAGCTCAAAAAGTGCGTATTACAGTGCCTGGCACATGGTCAGTGCTCAAAAATAATAGTTATTATTGTCACTACAACCTCAATCATTTTCTAACAAAGTGATCAGGATTGAAAACCATTTGAATTCTACTTAGTACCTCAAAGAAGAAACACTACTGAGAATGTACTCTATAAGTACACAGGTAAAACCATCTATACAGTTAAAATTTTTTATGAATGACAGTCACCTGTAGGTCAGCCAGAGAGTTTGGTGCCTACTATACTGGGAAGCAAGAGCCCACTTTTTCTGAGAAGGCAAGTGGGGGCTTAGAGGGGGAGGTATAATAAGTTGCAGTCACTTTAAAACCCCCTCTCTTCTCTCTCTCTCTCTCTCTCTCTCTCTCTCTCTCTCTCTCATGCACACATAGGTGAATAAAAACTGGAATGATATTATTGGGAATAAATGTTAGTAAGCTTGAATCAACCAAAAATCTGCAGTAATATTGTTGGAAGATAATGAAAGAAGGAAATACTGTACAGGATCTGGCACAAATAATGCCCTTTTTTATTACAAAATCTTTTACTACAAAATCATAAGCATGTAATTCTATAACGTAGCCATATCACACCATATGACATTTTAGGTGAAATGTTCAAATTAAAACTATAAGTTGTTACACCCATTTTATTGCCCTACCAACCACACTCAAGCAGGCCTTACTTCTGCCGGACCCTGTACATTTTCAATGAACATAGGAACGATAGAGGGAATTTTTAGTACCTGCTATGAAAATCCGATACCCATTCAGACTTCTTTAGCCTGTGTGTAGCTTCTGTGAAACTCTAATAGGTTAGAGGAAGAGGTCTGAAAAACCAAATTATACTGTGATAAAGGCTACTTAGATTCTGTAGTCTTTTAAAGAGGTATACCCTGGGGATGAATTCGTCTTTTAACTTTTATACATACTGTACAAATAAAAAGACACAAAGTGTACAGCTTGATGAATTTTCAAACTGAATACACCTTGTCACCGGCACCTTGATGGAGAAGTAAAATGTTATCGGCACCATAGTCACCCCGCAGGCCCCCCCCCCCCGCCACCCCCCCCCCCCCCACACTAGCCCTCCAAGAGCAGCCACCGTCCTGGCTCTTACCGTTCAGATCGCTCCCGCCGATTGTTCTTCCTGACACGGTCATGCAGACACACTCTTTTGCACCTGGTTTCTCTCCCTCAACATTATATTTAGGGGAATTATAGATGCTCTCATGCGAAGTTGTAGATAGTTTTATTTTTTTGCTTCGTGGTATTTTACTATATGTATATACTTCGATATCTTTTTCCATTCTGTTTTTCTTCTTTTCCTTTTTTCTTTCTTTCTTTTTCTTTTTCTTTTTTTTTTTTTACCCTGAGTGAGAGGGAAAGGCATCGAGAGATTTTTGAGCAGCAAGGTGATGTTATCTGACTTACACTTTTCAAACCTCACTCTGGCTGCTCTGCGAATAGACTGAGAAGGCAAGGACCATCGTACAGAGACTAGTGAAGACAGCTATTGGAAAATGCAGGAGAGAGATGATGGTGGCTTGTAAGGTAATATCGGTAGGAGTAGTAAAAAGTGGTCACATTCTGGGACTATTTTGATGGCAGGTTCAACATGTTTTCCTGATGGATTGAGTGAGAGGCAGGAAAGAGAAGTTAAGGATGACTCAGGTTTCTGGCCAAAGCAAACAAGGAGTAGGTGTTGCTCTTAAACGAAACAGGGATGATGGGCTGCAGGGGTTGGCAAATCAGGTACGCAGTTTGGGATATTTTAATTTGAAATGCTTATTGATATCCAAGTAGAGTGTGGAATAGGCAGCCGGATGTACAAACCCAGAGTTCAAGGAAGAGGTCGAGGTTGAATTAATGCATATATATTTTCAGCAGGTAGATGGTATTTTTAACACCATTGGACTCAATATGATCACGGAGAAAGAGAATATAAATGGAGAGGAGAAGGGGTCAGAGTACTGGGTACTCCGATGTTAAAGGTCAGGTCGGTGAGGAGGACACAGCAATCAGAGAAAGGGGATGCGTCTCCATTGTAAGAGGAAAACCAAGAGAGTGAGGTGTCCTGAAAGCCAAGAGGTTTTCAAGCTTTAGATGAAGAGTATGATCAACCGTGTTAGATGCAGCTGACAGGTCAAGTAAAACGAAGACTGGAGAGTGCCCATTAGACACAGCAGCACAAGGAGGAGGTCACTGGTAACCCTGACGAGAGAAGTCTCTGGAACGTGGAGATGGAAGTTTGATCAGAGTGTGTTCAAGAACGAACGGGAGGAAAGGCTTTGATGACTGTGTACAGCACAGCTCTGGAGGCCAATAGCCCGAGATGAAGACATGTGCAGGGTCGGCCTCTCCTGGGCCTCTCTCCTGGGCGTGCGGATGTCTGTCTTCTCCCTGTGCCCTCACAAGGTCTCCCCCGCCAGGGTCTGTGTTCTAATCTCCTGGTTTTCTAAGGACACCAGTCAGATTGGATCAGGGCCAAACCACTTGCCTCATTTTACCCTCATCACCTCTTAAAGGCCTTGTCTGTAAAGACAGTCGTGTTCTGGGGTCCTGCGGGTTAGGGCTTCACTAAGAATTGGGGGACGGGGCACAATTCGGCCCATAGGAGAGGCATGTGAATATTTTCCAGCATGGGACTCTAAGGAATAATGCTGCTGTGAACATTTTTGTTCGTGTTTCAGTGAACATATGTAGACATTTCCGCTGGGTATGTGTCCAGGAGTGAAATTACTGGATCACATGGGATGCATATGTTCGGATTTCAGCAAATGCTGCCAAAAGCTTTTCCAAGTGGCTGTACCAATTGACAGTCCCTTGGCAATTTACTTCTGCAGTGGGTGCTACTCGCGGAAGAAGGCTGCAGGAAACACGCTGAGGATTCCGGAATCGCCCTCCCTGAGAATTTCTCTATAAATCAAGTCTTTCTCAAGGCGATTTCAGAAAGGAAGATCAACCGCCCCATGCTTCAGGCAGCTGTCGCTCTCAGGAAGAAGGGTAAGGATCCGGGACTGGCCACCTTCTGAGCCAGCCACACCAGGACCTCTGGCAGGAGAAGGTCAGAATACCTCCAAATGCGTTTTGAGATCACAAATCTTCCAGACCTTGATGGAAAGTTGTTCTTAAAACATAGCCCCAGAGTCAGTTATACCAAATGGCAAAAAGCAGCCCCCTCAGAGTGGCTGGGAAAATGAAAGAGTTTTCTGTAATAAAGCGATCTGTGCCAGAGCCTGCCTTGTGAGCAAACTTCTCTCCTCTGACAACACCAGTAATGACCCAAGTGACCGAACCTCTTGCCACAGTAATTTAAAAATAAGGTCTTTTAAGCAATTACGATCTTTCCAACCTCTGGTTAGCGCGATGATGAGCTATGAGTTGGCTGACCTGGATTGAGCTGGTGTCACATGGTCTACGACCTTTGCTCATGCTCGCTCAACAGCCACTCATTTAGTGTCGGAGCCTGGCTCTTCTCCACAAGTGTATTTGAAATCATTCCACCCACTTATCAGTAGACTTCCCTGACTGCGGCTAAGCCATCCATGTCCATGTTTGTCACTCATATATCACGTGGGAAGTGTCACACCCTTGCCTTAGCTGTCTCGTTTCCAGTATCTCCCGGTTCTTGCCTTCTTTGTTTAGACAGAGAAAGCCCAAGGGGACTGCTATGTCTATTTACATTTCTCTAGTTTTGAAATGGGAATGCAGTCTCTGAAGGGCAAAGCAGGTGGTTTGAAACATAGGCGCAGTCTGCAATGGCGCAGGCCAGGAGGTGCGGTGGAGCGCACTCTGAAGGCAGGGTTTGGGCTGCGTGGCGCTGCCTTCACTGTGTGAGTGGTGCAGCTCATCAACTCTCCGAGCTTCTGGCTTGCTCATGGGTGGAAGTGGGATGGCAAGATCTGACCTGCCCAGCACAAATGGGGTGAGGATTGAATGAACCGAAAAATGTCATAACCTCTTGCTTCACAACCGCGAGGAAGTAAGGCATGCAGCGTCTCCACCTGGGCTCCTGAAAGCCCCAGTGAACACAGCAGGCTCACTCTCATGTCTCTGTTCGGGAGGTGCTCAAGGGTAAAGATGATTCTTTTCCAACTTGGCAGTTTAGGTGTCAAGCATCAGGAGACTGAGGTAAGTGAGCAGAACCCTGCTTGGCTCCACCCAGAGCTTCTTAGAGCAACGTTCTGTAGCCGGTCTGTTCACTGGTGACTTCTCGCTCAGGACTGACAACCTGCATCCTCACCAACAACTGGCTGGATGACAGCACCCAGAGAGGCTGCGGGGCCCAGCTGATGTGTGAACTGAAGCCACACTTTGACCTCCTGATAGAGTCATGTCGGATTGGAATGGCCAAGCCCGATCCCGAGATCTACAAGTTTGTGCTGGGCACCTTGAAGGCCAGCCCCAATGAGGTGCGTAGTAGATGCTTTCTCGCAGTGGAGAACGGTGTTCTAGAGATAAGGTAATCAAGAAAAATCAAGGAGGAGTAAGCAAGTGGGGGGTATCTGGGGCCTGGCAGAATGGCTCTAGGTCCAGTGGCAGGTTCCACTTCTCTCAGGCCAGGACTTCTGTGGACTTTTATCCATCCCTTCTAGAAAGTTCTACCAGAGCTGGGCATCTGAATGCTCTCTGTGGCTCTTACAGGACCTTGATCAAAACAGGTATTGCTGAAAGCTTTTAGACCAGCTGCTTCAGTTTACCTGCAAAAACACTACAACCCTGAGAGATTTTCCCAAGACCACAAGGCTAGCTGGGGTCACCCCTCCAAAGGGTGAGCAGGAATGGGCTCCAATATCGCAGCAATCTCTGAGCATCCCAGCACCCCTGCATTCTGTCTTCATACTGTCTCTAGATGACTTTTTTCATTGTGTTCCCTTCCTCTGACCTTCAAAAAGGCAATGAGAAGTAAGATTAAATTCATTCCCTGCTGTTTCTGACTCTTTCATTGGCCCTACCTCACCCATGCCTGATCAGATGGAACCCTGAGCCCGTCATTGGGAATCCTTGGCAGGCTCGATACTCCCAGGACCCTTGCCTTCCCCTCTAAAACTGCTTGCGCTCTCCTCAATGCCCAGGTTAGGTGTGATAGCAACCCTCTTAACTTTACTGTGCCTATAAAGGAAAGTCTTTGCACGTAGGGCTTTTAGGTTGGATGAGCTGCTTGGAAGGCTGGGCCTGCCCTAACCCAAGATTCTAAATAAAAACACCATGTTTTCTTCTATACCTCTAAGGACCTTTCTTTTATTTTTATTGAAATTTAAACCTTTGAGCCACTAGAAATTTATTTGGAAGTAAGATATGAAGGATCCACTTTTTCCCTCAAACTGTTAAAACAATTAAACAATCTTTTAATAATCTTTTTCCTCGTTGATTGGACATGACACTTTTATTAGAAACTAAACTGTAATTTGTATTTCGGTCTATTCCTTGACTCTCTTCTATCTCATTGATATGTCTTTTTTGTCTATTTCTTTTTTAGTACCAAACTTTTTTTTTTACCTTTTGTAGCTTTATGTGTTTTTCTTATCTGCCTTTATTATGGTTCTTTTCCAGACATGTTTTTTGTCAATTCATAAATGTTGATTTTTCTAGATAAATTTTAATGTCATTCTAATAATTTATACTCTTTCTTAATCTTCTCACAGCTTCAGAATTGAGGCTGAAACCAGTAGACACGTGTGGGAACACATATGTCTGTGTGTATATGTGATACTTATGTAATTAAATGTTTTTAATTTTAAGAACAAACAGTTCCATGCAAATAAAAATCATTTTTAATCTCATCTCATAAAATAGCCACTATTCACAATTGTTTTTTATCCTCACCCGCAGACATGCTTATTGGTATTAGAGAGAGAGGAAGGGAGACAGAAAGAGAAACATCGATCGGTTGTCTGTTACATGTGCCTGAGTGGGACTGAACCCACAACCCAGGCATGTGCCCTGAACGGGAATCAAACCTGCGACCTTTTGGTTTACTGGGCGATGCTCCCAATCAACTGAGCCACATTGGCCTCTGTTCATATTTTAATGTGTTTCTTTCCAGTGTTGTTCTTTGTACATGAGTTTGCTTTGGTTGAAGTGATGCTAGTGCCCATGCTATTTGGATTCAGGTTGTTTTCTTGGATGACATGGGGTCTAATCTGAAGCCAGCCCGTGCTTTAGGAATGGTCACCATCCTCGTTCACGACAGCGACGTCGCCCTGCAAGAGCTGGAGAAAGTAACCGGGATGCAGGTAACTGTGTGTGCGCTGAGGCAGATTTCCTGCCCCTCGTCTGCGTGTAGGTACACAAGACAAAACAAGAGGAGAATCTGGCTCTCAGGCAGTTCACTGCTCCAGGCGTGGCTCTCCTGCGCAGGTCTCTTGGGTGGGAGTTCATTACCCGTTTCGCAATCATCACGATGTCCTTGAAGAACATCTTGTTCCTTTCGCTGCAGTCAATGAACAGAGAAACAATGCTCTGGGAGCAAGAATCTATACTAGTCAGAGTCGGGCTCTCCAAGCCAACCAGTCCTTTTCAGAGTGAATATTGAGAGTATAGCTACTAGGTCTACCCCAGTGGGAGCCCAGTTCTTACCTTGTGTGCCTGGTCATGCCGCTGGCACTCAGGTGTGGCTGCTTGGCTCCTCCTGGTACACACCCTCGTGCCAGCCTGAAGGAAGGCTTTTGAGTAAAACCTGTTCCTCTTATTGAGAATGGGATGTCCTTAAGGATCCCCCTGGGGGCTGCATGGGAATTAGCCTGCTCTGCTAAAGCCAAGGCACCTTTGGTTCTTTTGAGCTTACCTGAGACCACCCATCCCACTGAGTCCAGGAGTGACAGTTACACAGACGTTCTGCAGCAATGCCGTGCTTAGCTCAGGGTTGTCAGTGTGATGCGATAGGAGGGAGGAGGGGGTCCATACACTTGATGGAGCTAGATGGACTTCAAAGGTGTCAACCGTTTTCTCAAAGGGAATTGTATCATTTCCTGGGGCTGCCATAACACAGCACAGACCGGGTGTCTGAGACAACAGCCTCACCGGGGGGCTAGAAACCCAAGATTAGGGTGTTGGCAGGGGCTGAAGCATCTCTCCTGGGCTTGTAGATGGCTACCCTCTCCCCGTGTCTTTGCATGGTGTGGCTCCTGTGTCTTCACATGGTGTGTCTCACATGGTGTGGCTTCCCTGTGTGGCTCCTAATCTCCTGTACTTATAAGGATGCAGTCAAATTGGATTCTGACTCCCATTGGTCCACCCCAGTGATTTCTTTTAACCTAATCACCTGTTTAAAGACCTGATCTCCAAATGTAGTTGCATTCTGAGGTCCTGAGGGTTAAGATTTCAACAGGAGGAGGTACAATTTTGCTCAGAATGATTGACTTTTTGTTTTTAACAAATAAATAAAAATGTGTACTTAATGACTTAATAACCTTAAAGAACCTTGCCCAAGTGTTACTGAACAAAAATGGGGTTTGGCTGACCACCGTCAAACACAGGCATATTCCGAAGAGAAAGGGTGGTAGGGAAGGCAAAAGCTCTTTATTAAAATATTGCACAATTTGGGGGACCACGTTCCTCTCTTCTGCAAAACACAGGGAAAAAACACTTGTTCAATGACTGACACCCAAACCCTTGCTCCACCCTTATCTGTCCTTTGGAGCACAGGCTGCTGGGTAGGCTGCTCTTGGTCTCCCTGGAGTCTGCGCATGGGGCCCACATCACCACCGCCATGCCATGGCTTCTTACACTAGGAGCCTGTTACCTGCCCGCTGGCCATGTGGCTTCCAGGGCCCGCCGGTCTGTGAGCACTCTGGCCCCCCTGTCTGTGTCGAGCAACCCAGAGGAAGAGAGGAGCATTGTCTGGGACCATCCCCACAGCCGCGGAAGGTGCCGCTAAGTCTCACAGGTCACCGCCAGGGCACGTGTCCCCTGAGGGGTAGCCCAGTGTGCACAACTCCACCTTGGCAAGAGCCAGCCCTGACAGGGCCAGGTTGGGGAAGAAAGGGCCATGTTTCCGCCTTCTCTCTGTTTAAGTCTCCTGGCCACAAATTCTGCACACTCCCAGCCAATCCCATCTTTTTCCCAGGCTAGACTCATAGGTCAACACCTCCTATAGATTGCATCAGACATTCAGCTGGAAAATAGGGAAAAGAGAATGTAGAGGATTGGGTGGGGATTTCCATGGGCCAAGCCGACCAGCCATACTCGTCTGTCTGCATGTCACTGGTCAGAACTCAGAGGCCTCCGTGGACCCGAAAGGAAGGTGAGATGAAGTCTAGTGGTGTTCTAATCAGATAGAAGCAGTCTGAATCCTGGCATTTACCAAGCTGGCATATTTAGGTATATTTTTAGCACTCTGAATCTCAGTGTCCAGAGCTGTATAATGAGATTGATACTACAGGACAGGATGGTGGGTTGGCGAGTCACTGAAAGGACTCAGGAGGCCGTGGCAGAGGGGATCTGTGAGCTCACCTCTGGTGCCAGCACGCTGGAGTTCTGGAAACTCTGAGAACCCCTCAGGGGTGGAAGCTGCAGGTGCCTCCCTCAATGTGCCTCTCACTGTATCTTCTACTTGCAGCTTCTCGAAGCAGCAGCCCCTCTCCCAACCCCATGCCATCCAAGTGATGTGAGCCACGGGTATGTGCCAATAAAGGTAAGTGAGCTGTTTCTCGGTCAGTCGAGTACTCTCTAACCAGGTCACCAAACATGACTCACAGAGACATTTGTTAAATGTCAAGGGTAGTTGAATAGCCACTGTTTATAAGGAAGTCATATTTCCCACGAATATCATTTCTCAAACATCAAAAGACACGGACCATGCCTTGGGATATGCAAAGTGGTGTGGTGGATACTGTGAGATCCCCAGGAAACAAGAGGCTACTTATACGCACAGTTCAAGCCTGTGTGGTTCAAGGGTCAATTGTCCTTCCCTCAATGTTCTTGTGAGAATTAATTAAAATACCACACGCAGACCACAGGCATAGCAGCGGACGAAGAGGGGCTCTGGCCTCATCTGAACAGGCCAGATTGTGTGAGACCTGCTGTCCTGGGGGAAAACCCTGCAGATTTTTATTGAGCATTTGCTATGGGCTGGGCACAGGGAGAAATACCGAGATGAGCCGAGGGTCTTCCATCACCCGAGGAATTTTACGGTCCACTGAGATAAACATTTGAAGCCCTTGAGGTTACGTCAGAGGACAAGGTCTGAACCTAACAGCGGTGCCCTGGTGCACTCAGAACGGGCTCTGTGAGGGGCAGGCAGCACCCCAAATGCCAGCAGAGGGGCTCAGCCGATGTGGTAAAGTGGGCATCGAAGGATGAGTGGGAGTTGGAGTGTAAGAAAGTGGTACTGGAAGCTGTGGGTCAGCGTCCGTGCAGCCCCTCCTGTAACCCCGGGTGGTCCTAAAGTGGGGGGGGGGGTGAGCATTTCATAAGGTCCCTTCAGACCTCACCTCTATACTGATGAAGAGTGAGGGGCTCTTGGCATGGGCCGGGGTCTGGGCTATAACCTTGTGTCTTCCACCCCACGGACAGGGTTATTCTTGTCATCTCTTGATGCTTGCATATCCAGCCAGTTTCAATAGATTCCTCGTTTGACCTTGAAGGAGGGTGGTCAGAACTGCTTGCTACTCCCCTGCCACCACTCCAAATTCAGCAGCTGGGGCAGTGCCCCCTGGGGAACCCCAGGGGAGGCCAGGCTTGGGGGTCCGCCTGCATTCATCTCCGCTGGCTGCAAATGCCACCCAGACTGGGTTGCAATAGATCTTCCTCCTTTTCCGGCTAGGTGGAAATTTTATTAACATATTTAAAGGGTGTGAAAGCACATGTATTTGCTAAGTTACTCAGCTGGTTCAAATATGAAGCAGCAGAACAAGGCTTTGGTTAGGATCCACTTAGAACAGAGGCAGATGAGGGTCATTTGATTGGACATGGACAGTATAACATTTTCAATATAAGGAGTGTGGAATTGAAAGTTCAATTCCCTCCCTTTACCAAGTACTGAAGGGAAGATTGTGGAACATATTCTGATAAAAAAGATTGTAGTCCATGAAAGGGTTTGTGAAAGGTCAGCCTAACGCTTCCTTGAGCAAAACGGCTTGTTGGGAATCGTGCCTGAGACGTCCAGTTTGGGACACCAGCTTGGAGAAGGCTGAGATGCAGTGAAACAGAATTGTTTCAAGTGAATTTCTACAATGGGAAGCTCATTTTTCTCCTTTTCCATTAGAAAGCTGGAGATAGGCGCGTTTGGGGAATATAGTCTGTATTGTGACCACATATGGCTTTGGTTGGTTTGCTTCAACCCCACTTTAGTAGTCAGAGGAGGCTCAATGCCCTCACGACCAACCCCCACTTTCGGTGGCTCAACACCGAGTCTGTTTCTTGGACAGCACGGGCAGTAGGCTCTCTCCATGCGGTCATTTAAGTGCCCAGGCTCCTTCCTTCTGCTGATGCCCTCTTCCTCAAGGCCCAATCCTTCAGATACAGATGGAAAAAGACAGGGAGGACCAGTATAGAGGCCCTGGATACAGCACTCATTTCCTCCACTCATATGCCATTGGCCAGAACTCAGTCATGTGGCCACACCCACTGCAGGGAAGTGGAGGGGGAGGTCCGGAAAATGCCACCATGTTCCAGGGAAAAGAGAGGAACACAGATATTGAGCCCTAGCAGCCTCTGCCATACCCATGTAGCCCAGAAAGTACTAGAAGTATAGCAAACTTGAAATACATTCATATTCAAGAAATAAACAGCTTTTTAATAAAATAATCATGGTATTCTGCATGTCAGCATGAATGTTATGCTCTGCACAAAATTAATCCCAGGCTTTAATATTGGAAATATGACAAACCGCACCAGAAACTCTGATAGTATAAGGGCCTTTTCGGGAGGAGGCATGATTGTTTTGGTTTTTTTCCTCCAACATTATACTGTTTTCAAGCTTCTTAAATAAGTTATAATAAAAGCCGTGTGTCTTTATCACACAATTTGGCTAGTTGTCTCTTTTTAGACCTCTTCTAGCGCTGGGGACTTGGGTTGAGAAATACGGGTCATACAAGATCTGGAAATATACTTAGGTGGCCCGGACTGTCGCAGAAGAGAGGCCTGGTTCCGCCCAGCCTAGCGCAGCGGCCCCTTCCCGCTCACCTCTCTCTCCTACAGCCTGGGGTGCGCCTGCACTTTGTGGAGCTGGGCTCTGGCCCTGCCGTGTGCCTCTGCCATGGATTTCCTGAGAGCTGGTTCTCTTGGAAGTACCAGGTAAGGAAAACTGGGCGAAGGCGCGCCCCAGTCAGGGTGAGGCAAGGAGCATGTCTAGATGGTGGGCCCCAGCCTGAATGTCATTAAGAAGCCAAAACCAAAGTCTGGCTATGAAACCTCAGAAATGTTGGGGCTGGAGATTTCTCGAGACCTCAGAGCTGTGCTAGCCAATACGCTACCTTTGCAGATTAAAAGAGGCTCCTTCACTCTGCGCCACCTGCCAGAAGTCTGTAATGATTATAGAAATCTGCAAGGTCTTTGTTAAGAAAGGTGGTCTCTTAGATGCAGCATTAGATGCAGTGCACAGAGCCTGCCACCGTCCACGGCAGCCCTATGCAGCTGGGCTTGTTCCAGTCCCGTAGAGAAGATACCAGGTAATGTCACATGGCACTTAGGATGGAGCCATTTGCAAAGAAGAGCGGGAGAGAGGAAACAAAGAGGGAGTGTCAAACAGTGGTAGGACCGCACTGGAGTGCACCTGAATTGTTTGTTTTCTAGATTCCTGCTCTGGCCCAGGCAGGTTTCCGGGTACTAGCTGTGGACATGAAAGGCTATGGAGAGTCGTCCGCTCCTCCTGGTGGGTTCGCTGGCTTACAGCTGTTCTCTGTTGGTCATGCTTTTGGGCTGTCCGAGCTCTCCAGCTGCACTGCCTTCCCCTGGTCCCAGGTCAGAGCAGGCAGTCCTTCAAGGGGGTCTGAGTTTGCATCTCCCCTCTCCTGCAGCGTCCTCTGTCTATGCAGTCTGGGTCCCAGATACCTCTGCTCCTCATACTCTGAATGAACACAAGAATGTGTCTTCCATTGGTTGATGGGGATGTACAGTGTAGGACGTACCATCCAGCTCCAGAACATATGTCATCCTGCAGAGCTGAAACTCTACCCATTAAACAATAACTCTTCATTCCCCCTTCCCTCCAGCCCCTAGCAACTACCCTTCTGCTTTTTGTCTCTATGAATTTGACTACACTAGGGACCTCATGTAAATGAATCAAACAGTATTTATCCTTTTGTGACTGGTTTATTTCAGTTAGCATAATGTCTTCAAGGTTCACTCATGTTGCATCATGATTTCCTTCTTTTTTAAGGCTGAATAATATTTCATTGAATGGGTATACCACATTTTCTGTTCACCCATTGATGGACACTTGGGTTGTCTCCACATTTGACTGTTGTGAATAATGCTGCTGTGGATACAGGTGCACAAATATTTGTTTGAGACCCTCTTTTCATTTCTTGAGGTTGTACACCCAGAAATCAAACTGTTAGATCATAAGGTAATTTAGAGGCCAGAGCCTTAACCCAGTGTCCATGGATCCCAGTGGGAGTCTATCCAAGGGTGGGTATCAGGGGGCCTGTGAGCCCCCAAGGCCACATGTGGGTTTATGAGCATTTTTTCATTGTTTTGATCAGTTTCAGAGGGGTCCTCAGTCCAAAACTATTTACGAATCCCAGGTGTGGAGGCAGCAACACGAAGCAGCAGCCAGGTGTGCAGCAAACTCCTGGTCCCTGTGTCAGCGATGCTGTTAGCAGTGTTGGCTTAGTGAGCCAGCTCAGCTGCTCAACACCCCTTTTCTGAGCTGCTTCCCCCATACTCACATTAGGCCTGTTGCGTTGAGTCTAAAGCCAGCAGACGTGGACTGAGGCTCTGGGTCACTCAGGTGGCCACCAACCAGGCCCCTCAGCTTGTCATAGCAGGACAGCGCCTCCATAATTTCCCCGGAAGAGTCATGGTGTTGATTCAGTAGCTGCTTATGACTCTGAATGATGCAGAAGCGTTTTAGACAGAAGGACAGCCTTCAGTTCAAAAGCCCGGGAAAGGTGTCTAAGATTTTTAAAAAAATGTAATTATTAAAAAGTCTTTTTATTCATCTATACTGCAACGTTCCCTGAATCCCCTAGGAATAACTTAGTAATACAATTTATCATTCAAACTGGAACACTGTTAAAAGTAAAAAGAGGCACTATTAGTAATAGCACACTGAAACTGGACCCAGGACTTACGGTCATACCCTAATTATAATTTTTAAGGAAACCATAATTTACATGTTAACTGTTGTTGAAGATTTTGGAAACTATGAATTCTAAACAATCATAATGACTTTTGGAATACATACACATCCAGTTCAGATCATTTGTGTGCAAAGTTCAAACCATTTGTTAATAGGTTTTAAATAACAAATTATTTTTTCTAAAACTTTGAAGCTTTGGTCTCACTATCTTCCAGTTTTCCTTGTTGCTACTAAGAAATCCCATGCCATTCTGATCCATAAACCTTTCTACGCGACCATTTGTTTTTTTCTTTCGTACCCTTGACACTGGGATCTCTTCTTTATTTGTTGAATTCTAAAATTTTATGTTATTGTGCTGTGCCATAGGTCTTTTTTCATCTACTTTGCTGGATACATTTATCTTTCAGTTCTTGGAAATTTTCTTGAATCACTTCTTTGGTAATTCTGGGTTTTTTCTTTTTCTTTCTGGAATTGCTTTTATTGTTAAAATATTCATACTACTCAAAACAATCTACAGAATTAATGCAATCTCTATTAAAATCCCTGTAGCATATTTTACAGAGAAAGAAAACACAATTCTATAATTCATATGGATCCACAAGAGACCAATAGTCAAATCAATCTGGAGAAAGAACGAAGCTGGAGGACTCACACATTCTGACTTGAACATACATCACAAAGCTACAGTAATCAAAACAGTATGGCACTGACATAAAGACAGAATATGGAGCCCAGAAATAAATTCACACATATTCTACATATATACGGTCAACTGACCTTTACAAAGATGCCAAGAACACACAGTAAGGAAAACACTGAGAAAATTACATACTCACATAAAACGAATGAAATTGGACCATTATCTTACACCTTATCTTACAAAAAAATAACTCAAAATAGATTAAAGACTTAAATGTGAGACTTGAAACCAAAACTGCTAGAAGGAAAATAGGGGAAAAGCCTCAGGACATTGGTCTTGGTAATGCTCTCGTGGATACCACACCAAAAGCACAGGCAACAAACACAAAAGCAAGTGGACTCCATCCATCTGAGAATTTAACAAGAACTTTTGTTTTGGTAAAAGCGTCCTCTCAGCGGTTGGTAAACTTTAGCCCTGTGTATTGAATGTATTTACTTTCTCTTTAATTGCAGAAATAGAAGAATATTCCTTGGACGTGTTATGCAAGGTAAGAAGGACCTTTGGGTAACATCTGTAACATCTTTTTCATCTCCGTATTTTTATCAACATAAGACAGAAGTGTGGGTGTTCATTTCAATCTCAGGAAAATATCATTTCACAACATTTAGGTATAATTCTTACTAAAAGTTTGCTGTGTCTCCAGTACTGCTCTCGGCATTTGATGGGAGGGGAAACTGAGTCCCAGGCAATTATATGGGTTAGAGTAATTACCTGAGGTTAACAGCCAGGAGAGCCAGGTCTGAACCCTGCATTAGCTCCCACATCTCTCCTCTTAGCCTCTCCACCGTATAGTCGTTTCATCCTGGGAACTTTAAAAATCACTGTATTTTGGTACAGATGTCCGGTGGCCAGACCTAAGAGTTAGTGTGTGGATCAGTGACTGTTCTAAGACAGGCATAAGCACCGGCGCGGAGGGGGACCCTCATCTCAGAGCTTGAGAGGGAGGATGGGGAACAAGTGAGGAGCCAAACCTCCTTAGAACGAAAGCAAAGGCTGGAGGGGTCACGGGGGAGACACAGAAAACTAGCAACACTGCTGCTTACCCTGAAATTACAAAGAGCCTCCATCTTCGCGTCACCCATCTGGAGCCCCACCCCACCCGCACCCCACCAGCCCCCACGCAGCCTCTGCATCTCCCGAGGGCAGCACAGGTAGAAGCCTAGTTTCCAGTCAGGGCTGTGTTTCCTCCCTCGGTTTCCAAGTCTTTGCTCCTCCGCTCTGCCCTCCGAGAGCACGCGGGATGGGGAGGGGTGAGGGGAAGAGAACTCCAGAGCTGGCGGAAGGAGCGAACGCCGGGTTGGTGTGATGCGCTAACAGTACCGCATGCTCGGTGGCTAAAGCAACAGGTCCATTCTGAGGCTAGAGGTCTGGGGTTAAGGTACCAGCACGCTTTTGTCTGAGGGTTCCAGGTGAGGCTAGACGATGGCCGTCTTCCCCCTGTGTCTTCACGTGGCCTTCCTCTGTAGGGGTCTGCGCCCAAGTCTCCTCTTCTTATAAAGACGCCGGCCAGAGTGGACGAGGGCCTGCCCTACTGACCCATTTTAGCTGCATCCCCTCTCTAACGACCTATCTTCAAATACGGTCACCCTCGGAGGAACTGAGGGTTAGGGCGTCAACCTGTGAGTTTTAGGGAGACAAAATTCAGTCCATAACAAAGGTGAACGCAGTCATTCGAATCTTGAAGTGGCTGAGGTGGGTGGATTCAGTTTCTGATTTGTTTGTGTGTTTTCTTTCTTAGGACATGGTAACCTTCCTGGATAAGTTGGTAAGTGATGATTTTGAGCTGAACTCTTTGGAGAATTCTGTTTGGGTCTGGGCAGTTAAAGACTAGATGGTGTCTTTCAAGGTGCCGCTGTCAGAGCCCTCCAGGGCCCCGGAAAGGCCCGCTCGGGCAGGTGGGAAGCGGGGGTGGGGGTGGGGGTGACCAGACGGGATTACAAAGACAGAGATGGCAGAGAGGTGGGAGGACAGTGTAGAGATAGTTTTTTGTTGTTTTGTTTTGTTTTGTTTTGTTTTTGTTTCATGAAAAGCATCTTTCAGGGAATAGGATACTTTTGTTGGCTTGAGTCAAGAAGTTTGGGAAATATCCTATAGGCTAATATTTCACAACTTTTTTGAATATCTTTTGAAAATCTACAATCGAATGCCTTCATTTAACTTCATCCAAAATGCCAAACTCGAAGCTAATCGATGTTGATCTGTGAAGACGCTTTCGCACGCAGAGCACCCGCACTGTCCCTGGGGTTACGGCCCCGTGACACCCTCCTCCCACCCTCAGCTGGGTCTCTGTGCGGAATGAAAGCACTGGCAGGGCAGGGGTAGCGACGAGAGCCTCAAAGCGACGGGATGGATCACCTGTTAAGTGCATGTGACTTCCCAGGGAAGAATCTGATAGGGCTAAGGAGTCCCAGACCAACAGCCAGGCTCAGTGCCAGGCACTAGTAAATGAGGCAAAAACGTCACGGTCCCTGACCTCTGCAGATTCTCGGTCCCATGGAGTTGGCCTTGGCACTTGAATATGCTGGGGACATCTAAGAGGGCACGGCCCGGTGTGGCCGCCCCAGTCCTGATGCTGTAACGACCTTGTTACCGCACAGTCCGCGGAGGAGCCCCTAGGAAGGGAGCGAAAGGATTGCGCCTGAGGGCTGGGCCTGCGGAGAACACAAGGCCTTGGGCTCTCGGCACCTCTCCCCAGAAACCCACCCACATTCGCCTGCCTCCTTTCCCCTTTGCTAGGGCATCCTTCAAGCGGTGTTCATTGGCCACGACTGGGGAGGCATGCTGGTGTGGAACATGGCTCTCTTCTACCCTGAGAGAGTGAGGTAATTAGGCCGTGAGCATTAGGGGTTTGGGTAAGACGGGGGCTGCATTCCCATCAGATCCTTCCTCGGGTCTTGAACCCCAGAAAACTTCTTGAAAACTAATAGGTTATCTGGGAAGGTACCCCCTTAAGTCTTCAGTGCCCATTGACACACTAACAAGGAGGACTTAATGAGCTAATGTCTTAGAAAGCGAGGTCTGTTCCTGTTACTGGTAGTGTGACAAATAATTCAGGGACAGAGAATTCAGTGGGCATGCAGGAGAATCACAGTAGACTTTGAGGGGAGTGGGGGAAGCAGCAGGAGTGTTGAGCTTATAGAATTAAGCATCAGAAGCGACTCTAGTCCTGGGTGGAGAGTCAGAAAATGTGTCTTCCACTTTTGCCTTGAACGAGCACTCCACCCATGAGGCCTTGGTTTCCTCGCCCCCAGAGTGGTGACGAGAACTCCTACCTGACTGCATAACCTGCGCACCACTGTGCAGGTGTCAGGTGAGCGCGCATTTCGTGATCATCCTCATGTTGGGCATACTCGTTCTTAGAAGGGCTTTTCGGAGCACCGGCAGGGGCTTCAGATGGTGGGTCTGGAACCCAGAAAGTCAGGTGTGTTTTTGCAGCCATGCTCCATTTGCGCTGGCAACCAAAACTAGAACTTGTCTGACCTCCCATTTTGGCCGGGGATCTTAGCAAATGATATAAACATTACTCTTAGCAGCCATCTGTGTTTCCCCGACTACTGTAGTTACTCTTTACTTGGCTAAGTTTATAAGAGTGGAAACACTGGAGAACTTGGTTCAACTCCACCACAACTCAAATGGGAGAGTGGTATCAAACACTAAGAAGAATCAAACATTTTCTAAAATATCTTAAAATTTGTTCATACTGTTGTTCTGATTTCTTTAGCTGTTCTCCCTGTCTTCTCTCTCACTCCAAAGCAAAGTAAGAGCTCAGTTCTTAATAACTGGGTTCCCCAAAAGGTTACTGTACTTACTGTATTAGATGCCAAGTTCAGATTTCCATCAGGGCTTCCATGATGCCCAAATGCAGAAATGTCTTATCCCCTTGAATGCCGACGGTATTCTGTGCTATTCTTATAGCCTTCCTTATTAAATTGTGATAAGCCCCTTGAGTACTGACTTTATATTTTCTCTCCCCTTGTATATAGGGTAGAATTATAATCAACACAGAAGAGACACAGTGAGTGAAGGAAGGAAGGAAAAAACGAAGGCTAAAAGCTAGGGAGAGATTGTACTGTTCACATACCCGAGTCAAGGTTGATACACTGCATGTAGAGTGTGTGGGCGGCAGTTGTCTGTCTGTCTTCATCTCAGGCAAGTGGGAAATACTACTGTTTGATGAGGGAAACACCCACTGGGCTGGGAGGGAGGAAGTCTGAGTGCGGAGCCCTTTCTGCCACACACTGCTAGGTGAGAGCTTGCGCCGTCACTTGCCCACTTCCAGCCTTGGTTCGACTTGTAAGGTCCTAGCTGGTTCTTGCAGACTGTCTTCAGGGTGTATGTCTTGGTGCCTCTTCTTTCCACAGAGCCGTGGCAAGTTTGAACACTCCCTTTAAGATGGCAAACCCCAACTTTGCCCTCATGGAGATGATCAAAGCCAACCCTGTATTTGAATACCAGCTCTATTTCCAAGAACCGGTAAGTGCGGGGCCCCAGCAAGGCACTGTTCTCCTTTCCCCGTTCTCTCTCCTCCTCCTCGCTGACTTGGTGTATCTCCGTCCCCTGGCATTAGTCCGAAACGACTTTGCCGACGGGCTTGGGTGAGACTGACTCCGGAGCTCAGCTGTCTTTTCTGGGAGACGACACATTTCTGTGTTCGTGTATTTGGGGTGGTGAGGGGAACAGCAGTGGGGGTGATGGCACACCGGCTTCTCCTGCTCCCCCAAACCATGGAGTGGGGACTGAGTGCTAGTTTGGAGCTGTCCCCTCTTAGTTCTCTGGCTGGGAGGGTGGTAGGACCCATCTCTTGTTGGTGACAGCCCCTGGCCTCTTGCCAGGGACCTGCTATCTCGACTTCTTGAGAAGAAAGGTTTGTGATGACAGGGAGCAGCAGAGCCTAAAAGCCCCGCAGTGACCTCTAGTGTGCTTTGGAGATATGGGGCATTTCTAGGTGTCACCTGATGTGCCACAAAACCCAAGATGCCCCTTGGAGCTCAGGTGACATGTGTGCTGGGGTATCACTGCCACGTGTCACTGGGATTCACTGAGAGCGGCAGCATGAGTCAGCCTGCCCCCCGGAGTCCCACCGCACCGCTTCCCTAAGCTGTGGTGGCCCCTGCTACTCATTCATATGTGGGCTCTGGACCCCAATGTCCAGCTACATCTGGGTAATTCAGAAAGGATCAAAGTTTTCCTTAACACTAAAGAGAGAACAGTGGATCAAATCAATTAATGAAGAGCACAAGAGCATTGCTCGAAGGTGGTACCATTTCCAGCGAGGGTCACAGCCACCCCAGTTCTGACTGGTCAAGTAACTTTCCTCTAAGAATGACCTTAATAGATAAGATGGTGCCTCAGAGGAGGACGTTTTTGATCCCAGCAACAACCTGACTCACTCAGAAAGACACCGGAAGCCTCCAACAACAAACATCATGAAAAGATGCTCGATGGATCACATCCTCCTTTGCAGCCCGTGCCCGTCCCAGCCACAGCCCAGAGTTGGGAAGAGTGAGCGTCCTGCAGCTTGAATTGAATCAAAATGACTTGAATTAGTTTGAAGCAGTCTCGGTCTTGAAGGGCGGATATGATTAAACGGTATGTCAGTCAGTTAGGGCTGCAGTAACAAAATACCACTGGCTGGGGACTTAAAACAACGACATGGATTATCTTGCAGTTCTGGAGACCGGAAGTCAGAGACCAAGGTGTGTGCATGGTTGGTTCTTCTCAGGTCTGTCCCCTTTGTTTGTAGATGGTCCGCTTCTTGATGTGTCCTCACATGGTACTTCCTCGTGCCTATGTGTCCAGATTTCCTCTTTTTAAAAAAAAAAACGTTTTTTTCTTTCCATTCTCTTTCTTTCTTTTAATGGATTTTATTTATTTGTTTTTAGAGAGAGGAAGGGAGGGAGAAAGAGAGGGAGAGAAACCTCAGTGTGTGGTTGCCTCTTGCGTGCCCCCTACTGGGGACCTGGCCCGCAACCCAGGCATGTGCCCCGACTAGGAATTGAACCTGAGACTGTTTGGTTCACAGGCCAGTGTTCAGTGCCCTGAGCCATGCCAGCCAGGGCAGAGTTCCCCTTCTTATAAGGACACCTGTCACAGCGAATTAGGGCCCACCCTAAAGACTTCATTTGAAGGACCTCTTTGAAGATCCTACCTCCCAGTACCATTACATGCTGAGCTACTAGGGGTCAGAACTTTATAGGCATTTCTGGGAGACACAATTCAGCCCATAAAAGATGGGTAAAAGAAAAAAGGGACAGTGTCCCTTGTGAAAGAAACAGGTGGAGGACAACAGGAGGGGGTCAGTGAGGGCGAAGTGTGGGGACTGTGAGAGGCTGACTCATTTGGAATGAGGTCTGGGTGAGTGGGACCGGAAGGACCTAGGGACACTTGTGCAAAGGTTGGAAAGTAAGCCCAGAGTCGCAGCTGGTGTCAGCGGTAGTGGGAAACCGTTGTAGGTTCGTCACCCCATCAGAGGTGGCCGCGTGAAAATCCTTTCAGCTGGACTAGAAAGCTGAAGCCCAGTCTCAGGTGTGAGGCTCTGCCTGTCACCCTTTCCCAGGGGTTTGCCTCACCCAGGTACCCTCACACTGGAGAAGTATCTGGTGAGAGGGAGAGAAGCAAAGTGCTGGTTCTAGGTTCTTGAGCGGCAGCTCCTTGGCCTTCGGGAATTGAGGAGGGAACAGAGTCCCGCACAAAATTCGGAAGCTGGGGTTTGGGTCCCTCTCACCTCTTATCTGACCTTGTTCTCATTCTCCGGCTCTGCTTGGCCCCCACCCAAGAGTCCAACCCCTCCCACCGCCCTCTGTGTGCCAGAGCTCCCCTCCCAGAGGACACCGCCCCACAGGTCCCTTCCATCACCCCAAAAGCCTCGCACACCTTAGTCACTTCTCAACCCTCTACCCTCCTCCCCAACCCGGCCCCCATGCCCTATGGGTCAGTTCCAACAGGCCCCCAACACCCCGGCCCCGACCGTTGGGTGCCCCATGTGGGTAATCCAGAGGGAGAGAGAGGGCATGGGGTGTCGTGCCTACTTTTTTTTCTCCCACCTCCTTTTTCCTTTTTCTCTTTTTCATCCTTTTGAATTGAATATTTGTAAGAAGACTCCATCTGCTGCAAAGCAAAGGTGCCCTGTAACGTGTGTGAGGGATGAGTGTTACAAATATTTGTAAACGTGGAAATGTTTTGATGAGGGTTACTTGTGAAGAATTAATGTTCATTACTTTATCTCGGAAATATTTATGCATCTTCTATTATGTATGTGACAGTTTCAGGAGCGGGCCTAGAGATGAGTAACCACCTCTGAGGGCTTCGGCAGTTCCCGGGAGGACAGGCAGGTGACAAGGGCCAGGAGGATGAGGTAGCTCCTGTTCCTCCTGTACTGAGGTACAGTCTATTCTGGGAGCCTGTAAGGAAGCACAGTTAACTTTTACTCACTTAAAGGAGAGAGCATTGGAACTGGGCCCGGGACGATGAGTAGGATGTGGAAGGGCGGGTGTGAGCGAGAAGGATATTCCAGTCTGAGGGGCAAGTGGCTGAATTTGCATGTAGAAGTTGTTTAACCTGGGCATTAATATCACGGGAGATGAGAGTTTCTAACAAAATGGCCAGCGATCCTTAAGGCGAGCTTTGTAACGTCTGGAACATCTTGAAATTGCCCACAGAATTTAACGTGTGCACACATTTTTCCAGGGAAAGAGTCCCTAACTTTCATTGGAACCTTAATAATTCGGTAAAGGCTAAGAGCTGCTGGATGGGATGGGCTTGGTGTTTCAGGTGAGGAGCAGGGAGCAGCAGCCCCAACATCACCTGGGAGCTTGCTGGAAATCCAGACCCACAGGCCCTCTGCCATCTACCCTGTGAGAGTCTGCGCTTTGACGAGGTCCTCCAAGTGACTCATTTGCTCGTTAACTGCCTGAGGAGTTCCTGCCAGCTTTGACTGACACGTTCTCTAGCCCAGTGATCCTCAAAGGTCATCACAGTGCAAGGCTAGACCCCTGGACCCCAGCCCCAGAGCCCTGATGGGGTAGGTTTTGTTGGGGCCAAAGGATTCACATCTCTGACAGGCTCTTAGGCATCGCTGCCCCCCCCTCCCCCGCTGGCCCTGCGAGCACACCTTGAGAACCAGGGCTGTAGCCCCAAGGGAGGAGCTAACCCGGCCATTCCCCAGGCAGTGCCCGGCTGATAGCCGTCCTTCTGGGGAATCAGAGACCTCTGGGCAGCGGTTTCCAGTAAGGACTGCTGGAGCGGACCGCGGGGCCGTGGCTGCCGCACTCATACAGGGCACCTTTCCTGCAGTGATTCGCAGACTTTCTGGTCCAGGCTCCCTTCCACTCCTAAAAACCACTAAGGACTTCAGGGTTTTAGTTCACGTGGATTATATCTCTATCTACGGATATTTACCCTACTAGAAATGGAAAGTTTAAAATATAAATATTGTTATTTAAAAACAACATGCCCACGTTAGTGTACATAGCATTTTTATTTTTAAACAAATTTTACTTTCCTTAAACAATTTAGTGAGTGAGTAGCATTGTTTTACATTTTTCAAATCCCCTTTATGTTTGGCTTAATCGACTCAGCTGGTTGCCTGCGCTGCTTCTGCAGTCAGCCCATGGGAGAGCACGCAGGGAACCTTTGGAGAACCTCACGGTTGCCTCTGAGAGCACCGGAGTGAGAAGGACATGTGGCATGCGGGCCTCGGGGCTCCCCAGGTCTCCTCCAGACAGACCTTTTGAAAAATGCTGCTTTTTAAGAAAGTTGTATTAATGTAATTATAGGAGCTAGGAAAAGGGAAGTGGTAGTTTCACTGTGTATTGTGTTCTGATCAAACATCAGTTAGAGTATTTGTCAATGGGATTTGACTCATTTCAGTTATTTTCCTTATTCATTTTTAAATTGTAGGATGCGCGTGATGTGAATTTACCATTTTCAGTGTGCAGTGCGGGGGCGTTAAGGGCTTCCCCACTGCTGTGCGGCCGTCCCCACCGTCCAGTCCAGAGCTCCTTTCATCTTGCAGAACTGAAACTCTGTCCCCACTAAACACTAACTCCCCACTCACTCCTCCTCCAGATGCTGGCAACCCCCGTTCTGCTTCCTGTCTCTATGAATCTGACTACTTTAAGCAGAATCGCACAGTATTTGTGCTTTTGTGTCTGGGTTATTTCCCCTAGCACGTGCCATTCACATTGTAGCACGTGTTAGAATGTCCTTCCTCTTTAAGACTGAATAGTCTCCTACTGTTTGTGCAGACGACATTTTGTTTGTTCGTCATTTGTTCATGGGCAGTTGGGTTGCAGCTACTGCTTTGTTTGAGTGCCATATGCCGGTTAGTTCTGTTCGCAACCGCGCCAGGGCATCAGTCCCGTCTTCTCAGCTGAGCAAGCAGAGGCTCTGTGACAGGCTCCCTAACTCGCCCGATACTAGGTATGTGCCTGGGTCAGGGTGTTGACCTGGTGTTTGACTTCAAAGTCCATGTGCCTCCCCTTAGGCCATGCTGGGAGGGAGTTTAGGGTTGACCATGTCTTGCACATCTCAGCAGAAAGGGGAGAAGCAAACCAGGCTAAACTCAAAATCCTGATGGAAAAAGTGACCTCGGGAAAGATGCGAGCTTCTTGCAGTCCTGGTGGGACGAAGGTTTTGGTTTCAAAGTCTTTTCCCAAGAGTCCTGGTGAAAACAGTGCCTTGTTGTGCTGTTAGGACAGGTGGGTGTAAAAGCTGGATGAAGAGCTGGGGGTGGTCTTGTTCTCAAGCAAAGCCTCTTGTCAGGGAAAAGTTAGATATTCGAATTAGCGATCTGGCCACCAAAACGAACCCAGGAACCCTGACAGGGTGGTCTGGGTAGGCACACAGCCAGGCCTTGTGGAGGAACCATTCGCCTGGGTTCTGCCAGTATGTCTGCTACCTGCTTGGTAACCGGGCAAGTCCCTTCCTTTCTCCGGCCTTTGGGTTTCCTCATCTGAAAAAGGATGGCCTCGCTGGATGGTTTTCAAACAGATTATAGCTGCAAATGTATTCTGGCCAATAAGTAAAACAACATGTACAGCAACTCTTTGCTTTCAGTGATGGGTATTGATAACCAGCCCTTACTTTGTGCCTCTTTTCCTCCAACCCAGTCTCCATGGCTCCAGCCTGGAGGAGTCATCCTTGAGGACTCAAGGTCATTCCGGACTCATTCAGCCTCAGGAAGGCTCCAGTCTGTGCGGGTGCCCAGCCCACCCACCTTTTGCTCCTATTCGCAGAGTACACTGCAGGGTTCGGCTTAGACAAATTTCAGGTTTAGATCCAACGCCCCACCCCCAGCTCTTTGAACCCTTAGCCTACTGTCTTGTCCTGGGAATTTGCCAAGTCTGGTGGAAACCAATATTAAAAGGTGTCTTTTTCTTTGCTGCCCAGAGAAGGGATAATAGGCTTTGCATTTGTATTAGTAAGAAAGGGAGGACCAGGAGGCAGCTCTGGGCAGCAAAGACAAAGAATCAGCTGAGTAATTTTAGCAAGACCTGTTCCATTTTTTTAAATCTTCAGATTCTTCCTGTCTTGCTTAGCCCAGGGTCGTCTCAGCCTCTTTGCCCCGCTTCCAATCAGAACGTGTCTAGTTTGTCCTATTAACCCTGCCCTCTGCCACCTCTCAGCGCTGGCTTTTCTTCGCTTCTTGCTCGCAGCACAGATGTGTTCTCACTGGGTTGTGGGGTGTATGGCGCGCCCGTGTGCGGGTTTGCGTGCGCATGCGCACACGAATCTGGAACCATGTAACAGGCTACAGGCAGATTTCAAGCACCAACACCTACTTTGTATTTAACTAGCTGAGAAACTAGGGTTAGAGAGAAAGTGTAGGGGAAGGAAATTCTAGGTCGTGGTCATGGAAGAGGGTTTTGCCTGGCTGAAGGCGCTTCGACATCCACAAACGATCTTTCTCCCTCACAGGGTCGAGTCTTCCTTAATCCCTAGCGCACCCTAACTCCCTCAGGCTACAGGCACAGCTGGTGACTTGTTACATCCTTTATTTTTTAGGCAATTTATGCTTGCTACTTAAAAAAAAACAACTGAGTTGTGTAAAATAAAAAGTTAAATCCCCCTCCACTTATCTAGAACTAGCTACTATAAATAATTTGGTGCTTCCCATTTCTACAAATGTTTAAGCGTGTGTGTACATAAGTGTATACATAACTTTTAATGTAATTTGAGTCGTTCTGCTTTTTCACTTAATAGATCTTAGATTTTCCTGCAGTACATAGAGATGTACCTCATTCTTGTTTTTCTTAAAAAGATGTTATTTATTTAGTTTTAGAGAGAGGGGAAGGGAGGGAGAAAGAGAGGGAGAGAATCCTCAATGTGTGGTTGCCTCTTGCATGCCCCCTACTGGGGAATTGGCCCATAACCTAGGCATGTGCCCTGACCGGGCATTGAACTGGCGACCCTTTGGTTCTCAGGCTGGGACTCACTCCACTGAGCCACACCAGCCAGGACAAGATTTACTACATCCCTTTTAGTGGCTGCTTGGTGCTTCATAATCAAGATGGACCATAATTGTTTACTTAACCAATCTTCTATTGAGGAGCATGATTTTGATGGAATAATACATTGGAAAAAAACATGCCAGTGTGAGCTACCCTACTCTCCTGTCTTTGTCATGGTTTTTGTTTTGGTGCCATCCCTGGGAGAAACTGTTGGCATTTCGTTTTTGTTTTCTGAAATGGGCTGTGTTATGTTCTAGTGAAAAGAACCAAATACCGAGGGGCTTCAAATTGGAGTTGTCATTTCCAGCCTGGCCATTTATAATCCACCTTCGAACAAAATCACCCCAACCTGCGGGCTCTTCCTCGATGGCACTCCCAACTCAGTGCCGTTGTGACGAGCAGAAGGGTCCTCCCAGGGGAAGTGGGGTCAGAGTGTCTCAGGTCTCCTCACAGCCCCTCTGAGGCCTGACCCCTCTCTCTCCCGTCTGCCTGGCTAAGCTGCAGAGAGTAATAAACAGTTTCCACTTTTTGCCCGGGTATCAGATGCCTCTACCCGCTGGCATCCTCAGCCCCAGGGACAACCACCCCAGCCGAGTTTTCTGGCCTATTTTGAGAGAACTCTGCCCCAGAGTTTCAGAGGAATTCAAGTGATTATCAGGGTAGCCAGAACATGAATCAGAATTGCTGGCCCCAACCCATGGGTTAGAGGGACCCGCCCATCTCCACCCTGAGTCAGTGTCTTGTGGTGTCAGCTACAGAGTTAGGCAAGCTGCCTGGTCTCCTGCTTTGTGGGAGCTGCCATTTGATTTAAGTGGCTGTCTCCACTGTCTTAGCCATGAGACAATAGGCCCAATTAAGGGCATCTTCTGCAGCAGACCTAATCTACATCCTCCTGGAAAGAACAAAAGGGAAGATGAAAGAGAAGTTCCACTGGGCTGGTGAAGGGGGAGGAGGTGTCTGTCGGGGGTCTGAGTCGGAGAAGGCGGCCTGCTGTGCTCTCCCAGCTGCAGGAACTGCCCTGGTAGACGAGGCGGATCGAGACCTCTGTCCCTGCCAGCGTTTGGGTGAAAAGTTAAACGAACTTGGGCTTTTTGTACCCTAGTTTTCTGGGGCTCCTCTGACAGTGAGTTGAATATATGCATGGGGAGTAAAGATGGAGTATAAGGAGAAGTCTGGGTGCTGTGGCTCCTGGGAACCCCTGCACCCCCCACCCTGTGGTCAGCACATGCGTCTTCCTGTTGCTCAGTGAGCCCCATGGGACCTAGTGGCTCTGCAGACCTTTCACCTTGTCCTTCCTTACCTACCCCTCAAATCAAGAGACTCCTTGAAATGGCAGATCAGTTTTCCAAAGCTGCCGTAACAAATGCCTGGAATTTTGGTAGCTTAAAACAACAGAAACTGTGTATCCGCTCACAGTTCTGGTGGATAAAAGTCTGAACAAGGCCCTAGCAGGTTTGGTTCCTTCTTGGGGCTCTGAGGGAGAATTCTCTCTGTGCCTCTCTCCTAGCTTCTGCTGGCTGCCAGAAAGCCTTGCTACTCCTTGCCTTGGCCGCTCATTCCTCATCTTGAGATCCTAACTTAATTACATCCACCAAGACCCTGTTTCCAAGTAAGGGCAGATTCACAGGTCCTGGGCGTTTGGTCTTGGCCGATCCTTTGGGGGTCACTATTCAAACCGGTAGGGTGAGGTGTGATGACACCGGGGTATGCATCAAAAAAGTATTTCATCCAATACTACATTTTCCTTATTGGTTTTTACAGTTCATTATAACAATCACATTGAGGCCTGAGGCATGATACCCACATGGACACATTGATGAGACAGTGGGAATGTGTCTCAGGAGTAAGGGTGAAGCTGGAGATGCTGGTTTGGAAGCCACAGACAGCAAGGAGGATGGAATTAGATGCTTCCTTCTCACTAGGAACGTCTGTGATCTCAAGTGTAAAGTAAAGAAGTGGGGAGAGAAGTGGACCTGGTTAGTGAGAACGGCCAAGAGATTCTGATGAATTCTCTAAGGTGGATCTCTTATACTTCAAGTCATTCACACCATTTCTAAGAAGCCTAGTAGGAAAGCTTTATTCTGAAACATCCTCAGAATACTCGGAGACAAAGCTCCAGGATTCATGGAATTCCAAAGGCTTTCTTCCTAAGGAGTTTCTTTTAGGACCTAGAACTTTCTTCAGCTTGCCTGCCCCAGGTGATAGCTTTTGGGTGATAGTAGATCAGATGCCTTCATTTGACGTTGTTCTGGAGGTTGTGCTCAGCTCCCCCTCAGAGCTGGAGGTGAATTACCTGGTTTGGTTAGTGTGAGCTGGCAGTGCAGCGCAGAAAAATGACAGCCCCAATCCCTGTGATCATTTAGAAGCCCCTCCCTCCCAAGTCTTTATCTCACGTGCCTTCCTTTTTGTCCTCCCTTCTTCCCTCTCTCCCTCCCATCCATCTCGCCTTAGCTGGGTACCTCCTCTTACCATGCTCTGGTGGTGGGAATGAGAATACGAACGAGGTACAGTGTGTTGTCCCTAAGAAATTGGCAGGCTGGCGAGGGGTCCAGGACCAAAAGTAGACAATTCTGAAGCACTTCGGTAACTTTAGTGATGGAGATCATAATTGTGATGACAGTGATAACCACTTATTGGCATCTCTCTTATATGTCAGGCACTATAGGAAATAAAACTCCCATTGGATAGGTGAAGAAACTGAGGCTCTGGAAGATTAAGTCACCCAGTTAACAACTCTCAGAACTGGGGCTTGAAACCACGTTTGTAGAATTCCAAAGTCTATCGTTTAAGTCCTAGGTTCCACAGCACAGAGGGAGGCGCCCCATCCTGCTGGGCAGGCAGGAGCCTTTACATTGGTCTGTAGAACCTGAAAAAGAATTTCTGTAAGTTGCAGAGGGCCGACGCCATCTGCAAGGCACACAGCCAGAGCACAGACGTTACTGGCTTCCCCCCTTTCTGCCCTGACCTGTGTCCTCGTTCTCTCTGTTCACCTGAACTAATTCCACGTGGGTGCACAGACTTATTTACCTTTTGACCCCCTTTGACTTTTTTATCGATCCTTTTGGCATCTGTTTGCTCTTTTAAGGACCGTTTGAGGGCCAAAGCCCTGGCCAGACCTCTGGACCTGCGGAGAGGCCTGCACACACTGAGGTGCACCCTGAGCTCATGAACCGCAGAGGTTCTGGGATGGGGGCTGCTCTCTATAAATGAGAGTGATGACTGGGGTGATGTGCTGGGCTGGCCGGGGCTGCCATCGACCTCTTAAAATGTGCTTCCTTCCATGGCTATTTCTTGCCTCAGCAATAATCAATAATCTCGTAGCAGAGAGCCGTGATTGATTTTCCACCATAATTGAATTTTACACGTGTGAGGGGATTGTAATTAACTCACCAACATCAATTTCCTCGGAAAGTCTCAGACTGCGGTTCCAGCACTGCCTGATGACAGATGCGTCCTGTGCTGTGGTGCTGGCAGCTCATAGACCCAGCGCTCTCGTGCTTTGCCGTGTGCAGAACAAATGAAGTGCCGTGGAGAACGACCTCTTACAGTGTGCAGGGACAGAGGGCCTCTGGTCACTAGAACGCTTTATTGACTTGGCTTATAGGGTCCTCCTCTCTGGGAACATTACTAGGGAGAGAGGAACAAACATCATGTCAGCCTCTACTCTCTCCAGGCCCAGTCACGGATAATCCCGGGAATGAGACGAGTGCATGCTTCCCTGCTCTCCGGGTGCTCCAAGGGGAGCACATTGAAGGCCCATGGAATCCAAGAAGAGTAGAGTGATTTTATAGTGATGGGGGAAAGCAGGACTTCATGGAGAAGGCAGTGTTTGGGACAAGTGTGGAAGGCTTCTTGAAGGCCAGTCTGAAGGACGTTAGTGTTCTTGGTGGAAGTTACAACATGTTAAATAAGGGAGGTGGGAAAGCAGGGCATCCTTTCAGAACACATTCTGCAATCCAGTTGAGTTGTTACCTGGGTATGTTCGGGTGAGCAGTTGGAAAGGAGGAGAAAAAATAGCTTGACACGTTCCTGTAGACTTAATGCTTGTGTTTACCCCCTCCCCACCACCACCCTGCAAATTCAGATGTTGAAATGCTAACCCCTGATATGATGTTAATAGGAGGTGGGCCCTGTGGGAGATGATCGAGTCTTGGGGGTGGAGCCCTCATAAATGGAATTAGTGCCCTTAGAACAGAGACCCCACAGAGCCCCTTTCCCTCTTCCACCATGTGAAGACACAGCAAGAATATACTGTCTGTGAACCAGGAAGCGGGCTCTCGCTGGTGCCTTGACTTTGGACGTCCCAGCCTGCAGACTGTGAGAAATAAATGTCTGTGTTTATAAGCTACACAACCTATGGTTCTGTTCCAGCAGCCTGGACGGACTAAGCCACCACCATACTCTTACTCAGTTTCTTCCCATAGCGCGGGTCCCTCAGGGACTGTCCAGGAAGGATCTGTTATTTCTGAGCAGCTGCCCCTGAAGGCTCTGGGCCTCAGGGACAGCTGACTTTCTTTACTCTGATTCTGTAACAGCTCTCAGGTCCAAGGGCTTTCAATTTCTGGAAAATACAGATTGTATTAACATCTTCTCTTTCTGCCCCAAAAATCACGGAGCCAGGAGACCGGAGCCAGTAGAGTAAGATCCCCGATGGATCTTAAAGCCCCACGCCACCTGCCTCGCTGTTCTTTGCATCTGGAAATGCTCCTGGACAGGGGATGGAGTAAGAAGGAAAGGTGGTGGGAAGATGAATGCAGACCCTTCATTTCCAACAAGAATCTCTTCCCCTGCCCCCAGAACTAGGGCACTGTACTTTGGTCCCCATCTAGCCATGCCCCCACCCTCAGGACCTCAGTTTTGTGAGTCTGCATCCCTTAGCCTGTTTTCCTGGAAATGGCCAACCAACCACGTGTAGATAAGGCAATTGGATGTAATGAGGCTCTCGGGAGGCAGAAAGACCTGGGGATTTGCCAGCACAAAGGGTCTGTGTCCCGGCTCTTTAACAAGGAACCTTGCTGCCCTTAGGGAGGCAATCCAGGGGAGTCTGATGGGCTGTAAAAATTTAGGCCCAAATGGAAGGAGACGGATTTGAAGTTATTGCAGCAAAATGAGATGCGCGAACGGAACAGCATTTGGCTTTTCCTCTTGGCTTCTCAGAGTCCTGGGAACCCTCTTCTCTTCTCATCCCCCTTCAGCCCCAACCTACTCCTGTGCCAGCCCCGCCCCTTGCCCTTAAAGGGATTATTACAAGTAATACGTTCTAATGGTAGGGATTTTGAAAAACAGAAAAGAAAGCCACATCTATAAACCCACCTCCCAGGGGAGGACCGCCGTTAGCATCTTATATTGAACTTGAACGTTTTTTTTTAAAACACGTTTCAGTATGAAGATTGCAATGAATGCCCTTCTAATGAAACTTGGGCTGGATGGGACGGAATGTGGGGGCTTCCTGCTCTCAGTCAGATCGGGGAGGGGTACAGTGGCCAAGGTTTCTGCGGAGTCCCTCATTTTGCTTTCTTGATTGTTTTAGGGAGTGGCTGAGGCTGAACTGGAAGAAAACCTGGATCGGACTTTCAAAAGCTTGTTAAGAGCACATGATGAGGTAAGGAGCAGGGCAGGAGGGCCGGAGTGGGCGGGGAAGCAGGGCCGCTGGCCTGCCCTAGTCAGTGGAATCGGGATCCTCATTCCACCAGTCACGTTAAGGGGGAAAAGTTACAAACCTGTCGAAACTGAAATCAAAGAACTATTATAATAGTGCCATTTGAGAAATTATACCATTTTTACCTTACCATTTTAGCATGCATAATTGTTTATGAAAGTTCAAAATTAGTTTCTACCCTTAAATCTTTTCTTGGACAAGCAAAGTTGCTTCTCCTGGTTTACCTCCGTTACCACCGCCCCGCTCCGGCCTCGGGTGTTAGTGGGCGCTGTCACTGCCCTTGGTTCACAGAGGCAGTTCCTGCCCGGCCTTTCCCACGTCTGCCGCTTTCTCTGCTCGTCACCTTGAGCAGTTCACTCTTTTCTACTGAGTCACTTGCTTTCTTCCTGAAGGGCCTTCCTTTGCAGTTCTACCAGCAGCCGGGTAGTAGTGAACTCATGGGTGTTTTGGCCTGAAAACGTCTTTATTTTGCTTTCAGTCTTGAAGAATAGTTTGAGTGTGGAACTCCAGGTTGATAATTTTTTTTTTCTTTTAGAGGCTCTTGTTATTGCTCCGGAGAAACTGACCTTGGGTCCGCCCCGTTATTGGTCTTTTAGGGGTGTCTAGTTTGCAGTTTTACCCATCCTTGAAGTGTTTTTTCTTTTTTTAATTTCAATGAACATTTTTTTAAATTATGAAAGTCGTGTTCGGTTCTTTTTCAGATCGTTTGGATCTCTTGTTCTGTTCTTGTTTTCAGGTTCTTTTCTATGTCTTTAACAATTTTAAGCATACTCAGTTTTCATTCTCTCCCCCCGTCTCTCTTGCAAGTTCTATTATGTGATACTCTTGGAAAGTCTTATTTCACTATTTGGTATGTTTGCTGTCCCTTGCAATGGGATTCTCGGGTGTGTGTGTGCAAGAGAGAGAAGAGAGGAGAGAAGTTTTGCACTCTTGGTTGTGAGCTCATCTACAGCAGCCCTGAGTCTGCACCAGTCTGCTTAGTTGGCACTGAAGAAGCGTCGCTGTTGTGGTTTAGCATTTGCTGCTCCTGCAAGGCCTCGTAGTGGTTCCCCCAGCCCAGCCACACTTCACGGTTGCTTTTGTCGTTGACTTTGCGCCTTGGAGGTTTCCAGATCATAGAGATAGTGTAAATTCAAACTTGTGAAGGCAGCCGCTACGAATTTCTTGGTGAACACGTTTTGGTTTCCTCTTAGTACCAAACCGAATGGACCAAGTCCTTTGACATCTCTCTATCATGAAGGGTGCGTTTTTTCCTAGTCGACCCTTCAACTGAGGACCGCAGATTTACTGGATTTCTGGTGGAAGGCTGGGGAGGATCCCATTTTTAACTTCCCATCTGCCACAGACCTGAGGTCTCATCTCTAGCTCCCAGTGGTTGATAAACCCAAGTTCTTACACCACCAAGACCTGCAAGTGCTCGGTGGGGCAGCCTCGGACCAGAACTTTGGTTGCTGGCTGCTTCTTCTGCTTTGACCCCGGAGGACTTGCCTGTCTCTCTTGGGAGTTTAGCCTGTTTGTAATAGTCTCATGGCCCTCGTAGGTCTTCGGTGTGACAGGGTTGTCAGATGACCTGTCCCAGTCTATTTTTTTCACTTCACCCATGACATAACTTCTAACTCTTCTCCCTACAGGTTTTCCCCATCTTGCTCAACATCCGTAAAATGGGTAAGAGATGTTCTCAGGAGGGAAGGGAGACAGGAGGGCATGGCAGGGGCCAGCCGGGCATTACATGGCTGTTTCTCCATCTGCCTCCTCTGAGCAGCCACAGCCACCTGCCACTCTGAACTGTGACTGGTGTCACTTAGGGTCCCCGCAGGTGAATACCGCTCACCTGAGCCCTGGGCTGACCGCAGGCCTCGGGTTCCTTTCCTTTGGGGAACTTTGGAGTCAAGATCTTGTGAAAATCGCAAGGCTCTCGGGGGAGACATCTGAAGTGGGGCGCAACCCATTAGGCTGTGTAGAAAAGGCTTCGTCTAGGCGCGGAGGGCGCTGGAGGGCTGGCAGGGCCCGAAGACAGGGGAAGACAGGTGTCATCCTGGGACTGAGTTGTATGCTTCTGAAGGACAGGAGGGCGATGGTCAGTCCTAGAGCTTTTCCTGGAAATGGAGGCCCGTGTGTGTGTGTGTGTGTGTGTGTGTGTGTGTGATATTGTTGCATTCTGGAATGACAGAGGCAGCACAGACTTGGAGCTTGAGAGGAGATGGGATTATTGTGGTTAAGAGAGAATGAATGAGGAGCACCAGGGCACATGAGAGGCCATTAAGAGCTTCTCGGCCTCAGTGGAGAAGGCCAGCATTCGTTGCTGGGACGTCTGGCCCAGGGATGGGATTGGAAAGAAGTGTCTCTTTGCAGGAGGACTCTTAGCGAGAGTCCCCAGAGAACCCAGCGTCAGCAAGCTCATGCCTGAGGAGGACATCCAGTACTATGTGCAGCAGTTCAAGAAGTCTGGTTTCAGGTAAACAGAAGGGCACCCGAAACACAGAAGAGAGATGGTCCCCAAAGAGGGGCTGTTGTGCTCCCAGGGTGCAGGGCAAGACCCAGTTCCCCTCCACCATAGCCCCATGAATGCCTGGCCTGCCTCTGCTTACATGCCTCCAGTGTTGGGAGGCTCACTACCTTATAATGCTTGGCCCACTCGAGTTTGGAACAGATCACCTGGTTCTGCTTTATGCTTAGGGGCCCCTGCAGAGCAGATATCTTTACCTGTTTTCAGTCATGACCCCTGTGAGAACCCAATGACAGCTCTGAGCTCTTTCTCCACCTTCCCACCCCCACCCCCCACCCCCAGTCCTAGAAGGCAATCACCAGTCTGCCTTCTGTCTCCATGGATTTGCCTATACTGGTATTTCACGTAAATGGAATATAATACGTGGTTCTCTGTGCCTGGTTTCTCTCGCTGAGCTGATGTTCTTGGGGTTCACCCATGTTGCAGCAGGTGTAGGTACTTTATTCCTTTTTCTCAGATCTGTTTTGATGCCAAAGTTCAGGGCCCTGCTCTGGAACCACAAAGAATTGCTCCAACAGCCCCTTCCCTGCACAGCCCCTCAAATATTTAAATATCACAAATCTTTGAAACTCAGGGTTTCTTCAGGGACACTGCAGTTCACCACATGTCCAGCCTTCTTCTCTCCCTTGTGCCTCTCTCTTGACACCTCCATCCTTCACTCGAACCCAAGGACGCAGAGAGCCAAACCGTGGTCACTCACTCACTGCCTGGTCAGCCCTGCCCCGGAAGTCTGCGACACGGCAGCCTTGGCCGTGAATGCCTGTGGCTGCCGCCCTTTAGCCCCCAGCTTCTCCTGCACCACCACCACCTGCAACTCTTCCCTAAGCTGCTTCTTTTTTTCTTTTTCTTTTCCTTTTTTTTTTTTTTTTAAAGCAGAGACCATTGGAGAGTCTCAGATTTGCTCTGAAAGGGTGCACAGAGATAATCTGGTCTCACCCCCTCCTTGTTTAGGAGGAAAAGGTAAAAGTCCACGTGGCTTGTCCACGGTATTCCCAGGGCCTAGGTTCCACAGGGGGAGCCTTGAGGGCCCGAGGGCACCGACCCTGACCTTGCCTGAGGACCGGGAGAGTGTTCTAGGTCCAGCCCCACGGCCAACCTTACCTGTCCTGGAGGAGACCCCTCTGCACCACGCCCTGATGTCCCTTTTCAGTGGGTTTCCCAGGGAAGGGGAGTGGCCTCTGGATGGAGAGGGGCTAAACCAAGCTCCGCACCCTGTTACACGACAGCCCTGGGCTCGCGTGGGGAATCCTGTGGGCTGGCTCCTGGGTGGCAGCTGCCCCGTGAGCTCTGCACGCTCACGAGGCCTTGCTCCGTGTGACGCTGTTGTGCTGGGCAAGAGATGCGACTCCTGGGCTCTGTTCTCTTCCCCCTGCCGAAACTTTGCTCTTCCTGGGAAGATTGTCTCCGTGCGAAGCTGGTTCCCGGTGGGGTCCATAGCGTAGTCATTGACTAAAAGCTTTCCTGTTTTTATTCCCTGATCTGCCCTCCCAGGGGTCCCCTGAACTGGTATCGAAACATAGACAGGAACTGGAAGTGGGGCTGCAAAGGCATGGGAAAGAAGGTGAGTGCTGGAGCGCTGGCTCTCCTCCCCGCTTCCCACTGACCAGCCGATATGCCCTTGGGTCAGAGCTGGGTGTGGACAAACTGACCTTCTGGCTTCCTCCCTTCTGTCCTTTTCCTCTGGGCTTTTCGAAGTGCCTCCAATCAAGAGTCTCCCCTAGGACCCCTTGCCGAGGCTTCTCTTGAAATGGTAGAAGGTGGTGGTACAGGCAGAGCAGGGGTCTGTCCGGGTGACTGCAGGGTCAGTCTGTAAGGCCCAGGTCTCCTGGTGCTACCCCAGCTCCAGGAAGCAGATGGTCCAGGGTGACTCCCAAATGTGGCCAAGGTGCTGGCGCTCACGGTTCAGAGTAGGAGCATTGGGTGTTCTGAGAGACAGGGGGCTTAGCCTCCAGCTTTATCACAGGACCAAGCCAGTCGGAGTCTCAGTTTCCTTGTGTGCCAAGCAGAAGGTGGTTTCCAGTCTCCGGGTCTGCAGGAGGAGTAATGGGGTCCTAGGTTACATAAAAGCTTATGGAAAATTGCTTTTTCACGGTCTTCAGCTCACATCCTCTGTGTGTCAGGCACTGTGCCGGACCGTGGAGACTCCAGGCGCATAAAACAGATGAGGTCTCGACCTCGTGGGTTAGGTCTGGAGGCACTGTGGTTAAGGGTGGGCTGGATGGCAATTCAGCCTGGGATCTGATCCCTGTGTGACCTTGGCCAAGCCACTTACCTACTCTGTAAGAACGGTGCCCCCCTCGTGGGGCTGTGTACGGCTAACGGGTGAGTGCACATAAAATGCCTAGAACAGTACCCAGCACATAGCAGTGGCTCAAGTAATGCTCGTTATCCTTATCGTCACTCTGATCTGCGATGGACAAAGGACAAAGGTGACAAAACCACAGTTTGACGGACAAACTCTCAGCATGGAGGGCCATAATGACAAGGTCTTTGGGGAGGTGAACCCTGAGGGCGCGTAAGTTGGGAACCCCCTTTTTCGCAGTTTCTTTCAGGTGTTCTTCCTCCCCCACTTCCTCCCATACACCCACCACCAGGTTGCTTTTTGACCTGGAACATTCTAGAGTTTACACAACCCCACAGCAGCCTCGGGTGAGTTTCAGCAGCAAAGGCACTTTGGAACATCCCCTGGTTCTTCATTATTTGGAGGACAGAGCGCAGTGAGAAGCAGGTGGTTCTGCATGTAGGTTAAAAAAAACAAAATAGTGCAAATTCCTTCATCAGGGACAAATTGAAGCTGTTTGAAAATTATAATGGTAGAGTGAGCACGAAGAGGCTAAGTGGAGGCTTCCGTGGCCTCTCCATGCCCCAGGCGTCGGTAGGTGAAAGGGAGCCACGTTTGCTGCCTCTGGTGTCAGGCTGACACCCGTTGTGGCTGACCCGTCACTCGCTAGGGTCTCGGCTGCCACTTGGAAGCGCTCATTTAATTCAAAGAAAAGGCGTATTGATCTCCATTCAAGGGCATCTCTTCTCCTTTCTGGGGCTACCTGTTCAGTTCCATGGCACAGAGCGGGCCAGCCGGCACATTCTTCCTTAAACACACGTGTGCACGCTCACCCAGGCCGGTCACTGCCCTAAATTCATCTGCATTAGAAAACCCCAGTGTTTTCCTCCTTCACTTTCACACTTCACTTCTGACACTTCTGGTCACAAAATGTGTGGGGCTTTCCCCCCACCAAGCAGTTCTCTGCAGTATCAGCGGGTGTCCTACAAGGCTGCCCACTCCCTGACACCACACAATTCAGACACCAGTGGCAAGTCTGGTGGTCACCTGGGCTTCCGACCCTCCTGCAGCTGTAAATCTGAGGCTCCCACGGCCCCCTCCTCAGGTGTGATCAGTCAGTCTTTGCTCGAGTGGCTCACAGAACTCGGGGAAACCCTTCCTTACACTTAACGACTGCGTAAAGAGTGTGATCATGGACACCGGGGAAGAGCCACATGGAGACATACACAGGGCGAGGTCTGGGAAGGTCCTGAGAGCAGGAGCTTCTGTCCCTGTGGGGCCGAGTGCGTCACCCTCCCCGGTACATGGGCGTGTGGACACTCTCCAAACCCCATAGCATCGGGATTTTTATGGCGCTCCCTCATGTGGCCATGATTAACTCCATTTCCAGTTCCTCTCCCCTCTCTAGAGAAGTTGGGGGGTGGGCTGAAAATTTCACGCTTCTGATCATGGCTTGGTTTTTCGGGGGATCAGCTCCGCCCAGGAAACACCCAGAGTTGCCTCCTTAGACCAAAAGGTGCTCCCAGTGCTCTTGTCACTTAGGAGTGTCCGGGGGTTTCGGGAGCCCTGTGCCAGGACCCGGAGGCGGAGACCTATGCGTACGTTTTATACTATCTCCCTCACCACTCTGGATCCGCAGTAAGGGTGATGCTGCCTTCGTGCGGTGCACACCAGACACAAAGCCAGGGCCACGGTGGCGCCACTGGGGGTCCGTTGAAGGAGGTGGTAGTGAAGGAAGCCACATAGCATGAAAATGAAGCCCTTCTCCTTGCCCCCAGGGAGGGAAGACCTAAGTTGTGGAGGGTACAAGAGAAGACATTTCTTCCCTCTGGCTGTACCTGTTTCCTGTCACCCTCCCCAGATCCTGATTCCAGCCCTGATGGTGACGGCAGAAAAGGACTTTGTGCTCACTCCTGACATGTCCAGGGACATGGAGGACTGGGTAAGGATGGTGCTGCCCTGGGGCCAGCGGTGCTTCTGGGAGGGGGCAGGGGCCCCAGAGAGAAGATGGCAGCTGAGGGCAGAGTGGCATCTTCGGATGAATCACTTGCTTGACCAGGGGCTTCATCCGGAGCATCGTTATCACCTCTTGGGAGCCAGAATCCTGACTGATGCTTCCTTTTCCTTGTGCTGATGGAGTCTGCCATTCGCTCACTCACTCACTCATTTATTCATTTCACGGGCTTTTACTGTGCACTGTTTTGGGACTGTGCCAGATACTGAGAAGGCTAAGATGAGTAAGGTACAGGCCCCGCCCTCCAGGAGCTCCCTGTCCTGCAGTCACTCCCGTACTCAACGCAGGCAGAGAGAGAGGACACGGGAGCAGACAGGGAGTTGAGAAGTGAGAGCACGCATGCTTGGAGAGTGGCAGAGCTCAATGAGGCCGGAGGGTCTTGCTGCGTGCTCTGGCCAGCCTGGGCCGTGCAGGCCCACAGCCATGAGAGCCACTGCAGGGGAGTGATAGGCACCAAACCCAGGATTGGAAGCTCACTCTGTTCCAAGTGTACAGGTTGGTGGTGATTGGGGAGCCCTGCAGGTGGGGTGACTATGGGCTTGCTAGCTGCTGACAGCAGCTCATCCGCCCTTGGCTTTGGCTTTGTTAGTATCACCAGGCACAGCGGGGGGCATGTCTTGGGATGCTGCCACGGTGCCCCTTGAGGGCTCTGGATCCAGCCAAGGAAGGCGCTACAGAGAGCTCTGAGGCCAAGGGCCTCGTCTCTCTGGTCCTGACCCTTGAGGGTTTCTGTAGAAATTCAAGTTCTTCAGCTGGCCTTTCCAGCCCCTGTAACTGACTGTTAACGTCACCCAGGTGATGCTTAGGAGTGGCAGCCTCTGTCTCTCAGAGGAGAATGGCATTTCCCCCATCCTGTCATGGTGCGAGGTGGTGCAGGAAGAAACCCGCTTGGCCCAAGCTTCTGTGCTGCTGCTTCCTCTCGGTCCTCAGTCCTCAGCACTTGTGGCTGTGACCCACTGTGAGAGTTCAGGTTCCAGAGGGGAAGCCAAACAGCCCCGAATGCAGACCACCAGCCAGAAAGCGTGAGAAGGCAATGCAGCTGAGACCGCATGGCGAGAGCCAACTACTGAGCGGCTTCCAGGGAGTGAACAGGCCGAGAGTGAATGACTCTGAAGGGAGACGGTCGTAATGAGTATAGGTCCGCCCTGAACGCAGATCTCCGGTCAGCCGCCCAGGCCTTGGGCAGCTAACCCAACCTCTCTGGGCTTTCCAGTTGCCCCCCCGGATTGTGGGTGAGGTTAAAGAGGCAGCGCGTGTAGAGCAGCCAGCACGCGGTAGTTGCTCAGTAAGTGGCTGTTCCTTCCCTAAAGAATGCAGAGTTTTCAGGAAGGAGGGTGGCCTATGAGTTGCCGAGAGGAAGGGGCCTCCTGGCAGCGCTCTCCCTGACAGGCTGCACTAACCAGAAGCCAGGCCTGCTTGCGTTCTGTCATTTACCTTTCCGGGTGGTGTTTTCTTCCAGATCCCCCACCTGAAAAGGGGACACATTAAGGACTGTGGACACTACACACAGATAGAGAAGTAAGGAGTTGGGGGTCTCTGGGTGGGGGGCATCGGGACTTCATGCTCACCTTCAGTAAAGCTTTTCCTGGGTTAGCCGTTCACTTAGTGAGAGGCGAGTGGGTGCAGACGGTGTGAACCGCCCTTCGTTCCCTTTCCAGGCCCACCGAGGTGAATCAGATCCTTGTTCAGTGGCTGGAGACTGACGCCAGGGACCCGCCAGTGGCTGCGAAGCTTTAGGGTGTGACGTGTGCCGGCCTCCAGCAGGCTCTCCAACCCCTTCCTCTTCTGGCTGCTGCTCTTGGTGCCAAGATGGGGCCCTACCACGCCTCTCCAGACCGGCAGCCTTGTTCTGAAGAGTGATTTTCTTTAAGTGAGGCGATTCCAATTCAACCTAACTTTTAGATACAGGAAAAATTGTGTGTGATTAATTCTCTGGGTGTAAATGCATCACTTTATGTCTAAGGATGATTAGTGTCCTGCAGGGGGACAAAGTGGGACGGCCAGGGGGTGATTTCTCTTTGACTAACCAGTTCGTAGCTTTTGCATCAAAATCAGCAGTTAATTTTGAAGCATTTCAGCCGAGATTGGAACTCTTTTGTTCAATAAAGCTAAGACAACTGTGGCACCGCTGTTTGTGTCCTTGAGGGCAGCGTGGTGGTTCTAGGAACTTCCCTTTAGCCTCGCCCAGAAGCCTTGCCCTGCCGGCGTGTCGCCTGGCATCATCGTCGCTGCCCTGTTTCGAGTCCTCACCCTCTCCTCCCAGAGTGCCGCTGCGGCAGCCTGCTGACTGGCCTCCCGCACCAGGTCTGGTCCAAGCGTGGCAGGCCCTCCGCTGGCCCGTGCACTGCCTGGACCCTCCCCCAGCCGACCCCCATCACTCCCTGACTCCTGGCTGCCCTCCAGTGTCACGGATCTTGAGGCCCTGCGCACACCACGCTCGTCCTCCGCCTCAGCTAACGGACTCTTTTGCCGGCGGTGTTCCCGCCTCCCAGCTCCTGCACCAAGTCCCCAGGCGGGGTCGTGTGCCCTGTCTGCCTGCCCCCCAGCACGGGGTGCTTCTGAACCGGTGCAACCTCCCTTGCTGTCCTTTCTACAGGGAAAGCTTGAATTGTGAATTATGATGAGTATGAATTAACCAGGCCCAAGGACACGTGTGTCCTGTGTGGGCAGAAAACAAGGCGAAGGTCGGAGCTGTTCGCAGCCGTCCTTGAGTACCCCTGTGTGCCCGGAGCCCTACGTACACTACCTCTACCCTCCCATCAACAGATGGGGAAATTAAGGTGCAGGCGACTTGCCCAAGGTCACTGGCTAGTGAGAGGCAGAGCCTGGATTCAGGCGCCGGCTGTCTGGTTGCAGAGGCTGAGCCCCTCCCATGGAAAGTCTCTAAGTCAGATTATCTAGATCAGGCTCCGGTCTGCCACTTGCCACTGTGCGACCTCGAGAAAGGGTTTCCTGTGCCTCAGTTCCCCTCCCCCCCATGGAAGGGGAACATTGACTGCACCAAACTCATAGGTAGTTGTGAGTGGTAGATGAGTTACTATAGGCAGGGCCCTAGACCAGTGCCTGGCATGGAGGAAGCACCGCAGAAACGTTAGGTTTTTGCAACAAGAATTGGGTGGGAAATACCATATTTCACTCTTCCGCAGAATCCATCCTGCCACACGTGATCAAGTATTTTACCTCAGCAACTGTAGAAGTTTATCCCAAGTGTTGACTACTGCACCCAGTTGTTAACTGCCTGCCCTCGGGACTGCAGGGGCCCGAGGCTGCCTGTGCGAGGGATTCGTCCTTGATCCTAACCCAGCCCTGCCTGGCATTTTGGAGATGCTCACTAGCTGTCTGCTGACTAAATCCGAGAATGAAGGTGTAAACGGATGAACGGAAAAATGAGTTTGTTCTAATTCTTGATTTTGATGTCCTGCTGGGGGCTATGGACGGCCAACTGCGTGACTTTTTCACTACTCCAAGCCTTGGTGGATCTCCTGTTGGGACCTCGGGCATCCGTGCTCTCAGGCATTCAGAAGAACATGGCACTCAGGCTCCAGACATCTATGAATCATCACTGGGGTTCATGGGGTGAACTGCAGTGTGCATCCGTGGGTTTCTGCTGCATGAGCCGCAGATGTAATAGTTACTGTGATAACACAGCCGAAGTGCTTACGATTACTGTAGTTCACAGCTTTCATGTTATCAGTGGAACCGCTTTGTCAGCTCACCTAAATACACGCTGTCCTATTCACATGCTAGGGGTTTGAGGCTCTTACCTGCTTTGGAAAGAGTGCTGATGATGTTCCTACTCCGGTAAGCGCACATTCTTTCTCTTGTGGTAAAAGATACATGATGTGAATGTTACCATTTGAGCTGTTTTTCAGTGTACAGCTCAGTGGCGTTCAGTGTATTCGCAGTGCTGTGTAACCACCACCACCATCTCCCAAACCTTCCCATCCCCCCAGACAGCAACTGTCCACCCCCTCCATCCCCACCAGCCCTTGGCAAGCCCCCTCCTACTTCGCCTCTCTGAATTTGACACTGTTGCCACTCACACAAGGGGAATCATACAGGAGTTGCTGATTTTGTGACTGGCTTGTTTCACTTAGTATCAGATCCTCAAGGCTCCTCATCTTGGAGCATGTGTCAGAACTTCTTTTTAAAACTCAGTAATATTCCAGTGTGTGGATATGCTCTATCTTTTTTCAGTCACCCGTGGGCTGAGACCTGGGTTGCTTCCACCTTTTGACTGTTGTGAGTAATGCTGCTGCGAGTGTGGGTGTGCAAATATCTCTCTTGAGTCTCTGGTTTTAGTTCTTCTGGGAACATACCCCAAAATGGAATTGCTAGATTGTGTGGTAATCCTGTGTTTAATTTTCTGGGGACCACCTACTGTTTTCATAGTAGCTGCACCCATTTGCATTCCCACCAGCAGTGCAAAGGGGTCTCTCTCTCCATCCTCACCAGCACTTGTTTTGTCTTTGTGTTTTGATAATGGCCGTCCTGATGGGTGTAAGTGGCATCTCACTGTAGTTTTGATTTTCATTCCCCCAATACTTTGCAATGTTGAGCATCTCTCCATGGGCTTATTGGCCATTTGCACTTCTTTGGAGAAACGTCTGCACGAGTCCCTTGCCCATTATAAACCAGGTTGTTGTTTTTCTGTTGAGTTGTAGGACTCCTTTACATATCGTGGATATTAATCTCTCACAAGATGTACGATCTGCAAACATTTTCTCCTGTTCTGCATGTTGTAAGCTCACTTCTTAATCAGTTGACAACTCACTTCCACGTTCAGAAGGATCTGGGCTCAGACCTAACCCCTGTTTCTCATGCAATTTGTCACTGTTTTCCATGATGTTGGTGCCAGGACTGGGGGCAGAATGTGTCAGCCTCGGTGACCCTGTGTGACTGCTTGGCCTGTGTCAGAATTTGGAAGACAGACACAGTTCTTTGTTTATGCAAGTCAAAGTTAGAAAATTCCAGAGGAAGTCCCCCCAAAACAGTGGTGTTTGTTGCCCCTCGAATAGGATAAGGGGTGGACCTTTGGTCGTTGCCTCCACCTGTTTTCCTGGATTCAAGTGGAGAAACAGCTGTGAGAGATGGGGGTGGGGGCACTTTAGGGAGTGCTGTGGGCGGGGGGAGCTTTCCTCTCCTCTGGGCTCCTTCAGCTGGTCTAATACTCAAACGGACATGAGATAGATTAGCAGGAGAAAATAACCAAGTTGCATACAGACGTGTAATGTGTATGGGAACCCCCACCCGTGAGAGAGTCAGAAACCGCACGTGCCAGAGAGGCTCCAGGACAGAAAGGGAACGTGGGTGCATAAGACACCCCAAGCAAACGGTCACCGGGGGCGTCAGAGGGAGGAAGGCCGTTGAAGGACAACTAGAAGAGCAGATGCTCAGTAATTACAGGTCGCTCTGCCGCGCAGATAGGTCATCAGACACTGTCGCGGATAAGCTCTCCTTCCTGGCAAGGCCCCCAGTTCAAGTTCTAGGTGGTGAAGAGGGTAGCGGCAGGAGTTTCTCTTGAGCTTGCAGGGCTCAAAGCAATCCACCTACCACAGAGCCGTATCTTTGGGTGACTCGTTCTGAACCCCCACAATGCCATCTCACTTCGGGTCATGGGTTGGATGAACTTGATGACCTGCATCGTATTTTAAAGGGAAGGAGTCGGCCGAGTGGGACAAGGAAGCAGATCAGAAATCCTTAAACACTCTCCCAGGCGTTCCCTGTGTTTCCGAGACAGGAGTTGCGTTTCCACGTACAAACTGTGCACGAAAATGCTCATTCTCGCTGGCTCGCAAGTACAGGAAGGGACGAGATCAAAAACAAGCTTCAGTGACCATCAGAACGGTAACATTGATTTTGCTTGCCAACAACCGCGTGGAAAATGTTAAGACTCAGCAATTATTGGGCAGCTGAGTCCTTCAGACAAGAAGAAATAAGCAATAACTTAGCAACCTCAGCTTCGGGAAGGAGGCAGTGCGGATCGAATGAACTGATACACGTTGTTTTTGCTGATTTGTAACTTTCTTTTCATGTAATTTACTTTCAACAAAGGCAATTTATAAAGTTGATGTGACCGACTTGGGGGTGGGGGAGGAAGCGTCCCATCCAAGGGCAACAGTTCAGGGTAAAGAAAGAAAACCTGGAGCGTGGCTCCAGACGCTGAGAAATCTAAGCGGGGAGAGAAGGGGACCCCTTCGCCGGGCCACCCACTCCCATGGAACTGGCTTCCAGAATGTGCCAGGGCAGAGCTCATTCACTAAAAGGAGAACACTTGGTTCTGACCATCATCGAAAACGGCCTTTGCGGTCGGGAGGACACACTCTACCTGGAGTTGTAGGGACAGGGCTTGAGGGTGAGCAGAAAACAAGTTATTTGGGATGACCCCAGGCTGTCCCTCCGTACTCCCCCCGCCCCCTGCCATGGGCCTCTCTTGTCCGCTGGACTCGATGCTCTCCCGCCTGTTGGCCACAGCTCCTGGACCTGCTTCTAGGGCTTCGGGCTGGTGAGTGTAGAGAAGGGACAGTAGCCAGCCTGATGGGTGCTTTCTGCATCCCTCAGCCCCAAGGCTTCCCTGCACCAAGCCCTGCCCCTCCCAGGCAGAAAGTCTGAGGCTGTGTGGGGAGGTCCCACGCTGTCTTCCCTTGGGCTGTTGGGGCCGCAGCCCTGGGGTGCATGGACCCTGCCTCCTCCGTTAGGCCCAGCCCAAAGGGAGCAGGTGCAGAGGCAAGAGGACCAGCCTTGCCCTTCTCTCTCACAGAGGCCTCACTGGAGGCCCCAGCCCCAGGGCTTGCAGACATGGTGTGTTACTCAGCTGGGGCTGCCATGACAAAGTACCAGGAGATTTAATTTCTCACAGTTTTGGAGGCTAGAAGTCCAAGATCAAGGTGTGAGCAGGGTTGGCTTCTCCTGAGGCCTCCGCCCTTGGCTTGTGGATGCTGTGTCCCCCTGTGCCTCACATGGCCTTCCTTCGGCGTGAGTCTGTGTCCAAGTCTCTCATTTTGACCTGTCCTGTTGGATCAGGACCCATCCCAATGCCCTCATTTTAACTTAATTACCTCTTTGAAGGCCCTATTGCTAAATGCAGTCACATTCTGAGGAATTCTGGGGGGCCCAATTCAACCCATAACACAGCTCATCCCCCCGGTTGGCTCTGTCCTGTGGTCGGGAGCTCCACCGACCCCTCACCTGTCTCTGGGATGCCCCTGTCTGTGACCGAGCCGCCTCTGAGCAATCTCGTCCACTTACCGGCTTTTCCTGTGGGGCACGCGGCCACCACGCGCACCTCACTGCTGGTACGTTTGTGTTGGGGGTACATTTCTGTGCGCACACGAACACGCATGTGCTTGGCAGCTCAGCAGAAATGCTGGTTCGGGGACCCAGGTGTGACTCTGACCTCCTCCCCCCGACTTTGTCCCAGGACTTCCCATGTCCATGTCCGGCCCCAGCCCCACCCCTCCAGCCTGGCCTTTCTTCCAAAACTCCAGAGCTGTTGCTCACATTCCCACCAGACAGACACCAGGGCTTGGCTCGGAGAGATCTGCTAAGCCAATCTGTTACACAAGTGTGCTTCGGATGCTGGCTCTGAGCCAGGTGCTGAGCTAAGGGATGGTGACAAAGCAATAGTGTCCCGAGGATCCTGCCCAGTAAGCTCACAGCCAGGGGCCATGCAAGAGCCTGCTGCCATTTCAAGCTCTAGTCATATCCCCGTGCTTCCCGCACGTCTTCTCCAGCCATCAGGGGCATCCAGCCCACGGCCCACGGGCCCCACGCCGCTCAGGATGGCTGTGAATGCGGCCCAACACAAAGTCATAAATTTACTTAAAACGTTACGAGATTTTTTTTGTGATTATGTGTTGCAATGCACTTAATGTGTGGCCCAAGACAACTCTTCTTCTTCCAGTGTGGCCCAGAGATGCCAAATGGTTGGACACCCCTGCTACTGACCCAGAGACTTAGGCTGAAATGCCCCACCTTCCTGAAGAGGAAACAGGTGTGTGGGGAAAAGAAGGGCTCTGTAGAAAGCAGCCTCACGGCGATCTGAGCACAAATCCCTCACTGCGCAGGTCCCGGCGGGCAGCCACACCCCCAGCACAGGACTTCTTTAGTGAAACGCTCATCTTCACCGGAAGCAAGCCCTGTCCATTGTCACCGTGCTTCTAGGCCCACACACCTTTGAGATCACCGCCCTGGAGAGAGCACAGAATCTTGGTGACTATCCTGTAATTCAATTGCCACCTTGCTGCCCCCACCTCCTTACACTCCCTCCCAAATTTTAAATGCACAGAAGAAACTGCAAAGCTGTTATTCATGGGAGCATTTGAGATCTTGCTCCCTGGAATACATCATCTGTTTGGCTCAAATAGACTCATACAAATTCTCTACAGGTTTGGTTCACAGAGGCAGTGAGCAGAGCATAGATGAGGAGCCCAGGTCCCGCTGCCCAGGAGCCTGGGGAAGGGGAGCCCTTGGCCAGGAAGACCCCCCCTGGGCCCAGAGTCCCTCATCCTCGGTGCCACCGCCACCAGTGCCCTGTTCTCTCCCCTGCAGCGGTGGCAGCTTGGTGTTGTGGGGGGAAGAGAAATAATTTTCCTTCTACCCTTCTAAGTTCTTCTGTCTGGACTCAAAGTCAACCGATATGAAACAGGTTTACAGGAGAAGATGATGTATTTACATACAAATTTTCAAAAAACAGTTTTACCAGAAAAGATTTACACATTTATTCCATATGCCTGCAGGGGTTCCATGAAAATATGAGCCCTGGGGATGTATCGGGTAGTCAGGGCATCTGTGCCATTTCGAGCTGAGGAGGAGGACGCGGGTGGGGAGACATTTGGGACTGGGACTTTTTATTTATTTATTTTTAATTAATTAATTAATCTCTTTTCTTATTGTTGTTCACATACATTTGTCTCCACCCCCCCCCCACTCCCTGCACCCCAGCCACCCCCATCTCCCACCCTCGATCCCATCCCCCTTTGGCTTTGTCCATGTGTTGGACTTGGACTTGAATGGACAGGAAGGCAATTCATGTGGATAAGGAAAAGCAGATGTTTAGTAAATAAAGGTTTGCTGCTCCACCTTTAACAGCGGGACCCAAAGAGGACTTTGACTAAAACGGCCTGCGGGGTCCCACCCGTGGGTTACACCTAGTTCTCCTGGATGGGAGCTCCCTTCCTGGGGCAGGTCCTCCTGTCTCAGTCCTTTTTGGCAGGTAGGGGGAAGGTCAAGGCTTTTTCCTGAGTCTTCCTTCTCTTAAAAACAACGGAATAAAACAGCCTAAAGTAATCACTATCCCAAAAGGCGTACTTTGGGGTGAAAAATTTGGGCTGGGATATTGTCCTTGCAATTCAGCCAGCCCTCAGGGACCACCAGGGGTGTGCTGGGGAGTCCAAGAGCTGGACGCGTGCCCAGTGACTCCTATTCCCGCCTAACAGGTCCAGCTCCCCCAAGTGGTCATTTTTGCCAGATCACTTACCTCCTCTCCACCCAGCCCTGCTCCAGAGGTCCTGAGTGCCTCCCTGCTATTTATTGCCTTATTTGCTCAGGCTGACAGTTTCCACCTTGTACAAAACATTCCGCTCAAGATAGCAGTCACGGTAGAAATTAACTCTGATGCTAATTAGTGAGGATGGGCTCCGGCAATTGATTTTGCCAAGCTCTGTCCTCAGGGTCCATGGAACGAGCTTGTTCTCTGGAGTCACACGGATGTGGGTCCTCACCTCAGTTCCCCACTGATGTTGACGTGACCTTGAGCAAGTGGCTTAAGTCCCTGAGCTTCAGTCTCCTCCCTGTGGAGTGCAGAGACACTCTTCCTCCCTCCTGGGGCTGCCATGAGACTCTGGGGACATAGCACCCTTCTTTCCCGTGGCAAAGAGCTGAATAGACATTGCTTCGCCTCGCCCTCCCTGTCCAGCTCTCGTCTTGGCCTAAGTCCCCCCAAGGTGAGAGTAAGTGAGAACTTAAAGTCCATCTAGCAAAGCCCCACCCAGGAGTAGGCCCTCCCTAGTGGGTGACTCCACACACCTACACAAGGAACCCCACCTTCGTAGTCTGGATGGGGTGGGGGAAAGCGCAGCGGTGGCAGTTAGAAGCCCTGAACACTCGTCCCAGCTCTGCCAGGGACCACGGGCAAATCCCCTCTCTTCCCTGCTCCTTCTCTCTTTCTGCTGTGAAAAGAAAGTGCTGCACAGAATATTCCCGAAGCCCCAGCTCTTCCCATGGCCCCTTTGGCTGCTGGCAGTGGGAGTTGGCTCAAGCTGACAGCAGACGGGGACAGACAGGCTCAAACACGCAGGGAACCTGGCCATGGGGTGAGGGCTGGGCGATGGCCCCATCATGGAAGGCTGTGCTGGTTGCTTGTAGGTGGACATAGAGAAGAAGCAGGTGTCTGTGGAGGCTGGTGTCCTCCTGGCCAACCTGCACTCACAGCTGGATAGGCGTCGCTTGGTCTCGTCCCAGTAAGAGCCACCTTCTCCATTCCTGGATGGACCAGAGCTGCCGGACACCCCCTGGACTGGCCCCAGCCAGACACTCAGAACCTGGCAGGAGCCAGAGAATAGTGCTTCCCAGAGTGTACCCTGGGGACCCCTGTTTTCCCCTGTAGGTACCTGTCTCCCCATTCCCATAGGTTCAGGGACTTTTATGTGAGCATAGATACAAGCAGGCCAGAGATGAGCTAAGGATTAAATAACAGCCTTGTAGGGGGTGGGGGTGGGGAACCATGGATTAAGTCTTCCTTAAACTTGCAACAACCATCTAGACCTCACCAGAAGGATATGCAAAACCAGCACTTTGAGGAAAGGCAGAGCCTGCTGGCTGAGCCACAGGGCTTTCTGGTACATCTGCCTGTGGCTTCACTTGTCTCTCTGTCCAAACATGGTGTCAGCGATTGCTCAGGTTTAACATCTGGGGGTTTCCATGGAAACAGTAGTAGTCACACACAGCCAAAGGAGTGAACATCTAACTGTGGGATTTCAACCACGAGAAAAAGGTGACAAAGGTGTTTTGGATATGAGCGTAGCAACGTTTTTGCAGCTGGAAATTGCCTCCATGTAAGTCTGTGGTTGGTCGTCAAGTACAGGTGGTTCATTCACCCCAGCTTTCTTATCCCAGGCCCTGGGGTATTGCTCTACCTGTCACTCTGGAAACCATGCTGTTCTTGCCTCTCCAAGGGACATGGCAACCCAAACATTTATGGGGTGTCGGCCCTGGGCAGGCCTTGCTCGGGCCCAGAAGAGGCAAAGATAAATACAAGGTCCAGACCCTACTCTCAAGGAGCTCTCCCACAGGGGCAGAAGGACAACCACAGGGACACGCACAATGCAAAAAAATAGGTTCAGTGTCAGAGCAGGCTCAGGGCCCCGCCCCGGGTCCAGCGTTGGCAGACTGGGGGAGTCTCTGAGGGGGTGGGACTCGGGGCAGGCTCCCTGAGGGAGGGCCCCCAGTGAGCGCTGAAAGATGACTAGACAGGAACCAGAACGAAGAGAGAGGCCGGGGGAGGGAAAGAGTGTGGGGCGTGCAGGGGCCCATAAACAGTGGTTCAAAGTCTGTGACCAATGACAACAGGGGGAGGCCTGTTCTATTGACGACAAGTATTAGCTTCTGCACCCAGAAGCACCTCTGTGCCTCCCTGTTCACGATGTCTCTGTCCTCCCTGGGGACCCAGGACCCCCCAGTCGCTGCCTGCATGGGGCTCATCTGCCACTCAGAGGGAGTCAGGCTGTCGTGTCCCGTGTGGCCCAGGGGCTGCCTAGGTCACGGCCTCACGGATGCTGTGGGGACTTTTGGAGTGGCTGGGCAGCTGCATGCCGAGTGCTTGACGCACGGTCTCATTTCATTGTCACAGCAGCCCTGCGAGGAAGGGCTGTACCCCCCAGTGATGGTGAGGAACGGGGTCTGAGGCAAAGGGGCTTACCGAAGAAACGCAGCTGGAAAGCTCGGCAGGGCTCCAAGGCGTGGAGAGCCCGGGGAGGCAGGACAGCAGCAGACAATCTGGGTACGAGTCCCACCTGCTTCTCACACTAGATTTGTTAAGCTCCCGGGCCTTCCTGGGATTCAGAATTCTCATCTAGAAAATGCGGCCATAAAATAGGGGAGCTCAGAGGACTGGGTGACTGAGAGGTGCTCCACGTAGCAAGTATTCTGTAAATGTTAGTTCTTGCTCATGTTCCTGGCTTGGTCAATGCCTTACTCCACGGCCTCCGGAAGTGACATTTCCCCTAAGCTTCTTACCTCCACTTTCTTGCAAGCTGAAGCCTGTTCCTTCTTTCTTAGGCCCTTCTCCTTGAGAGCCTCCCTAGATCTGGTTTATTTCTTTGAATCTTGTTGCAAGAATGCTTCTGTATTGTTCTTTCATCTTTTTAAAAAAGATTTTATTTATTTATTTTTATTCAGAGGGGAAGGGAAGGAGAAAGAGGGAGAGAAACATCAATGTGTGGTTGCCTCTCGCACGCCCCCTACTGGGGACCTGGCCTGCAACCCAGGCACGTGCCCTGACTGGGAATCAAACCAGTGACCCTTTGATTCGCAGGCGGGTGCTCAATCCCCTGAGCCACCCCAACTAGGGCTGTTCTTTCATCTTAATAAATTCACAGAGAAGAGCAAATAGATTGCAATGGGACCAACCACCCCCCTTGTGGCATTTAGGCTGTTCTCGGTTTTTCACTGTTAAACATAATTCCGGCTGAATGTCTCTCTGCTCGTGCCTTTCCGCCTTCCCCTGGGGCATGGTGTCTATGAACCTCTTTTAACATTCTGGTCTTTTCAGAAGCGGCAAGATCACCGAGCAGTCCAGTGCATGGGGACGGAGACCACAGGAGACATAGGGTGGGGGAGGGGCGGGGCAGGGATGGTTGGACGAGGCTCTGGTTCCTTTCACACTCCTCCGGTCCTGCCAGGACAGCCCTGGGAAAACCTCCTCGCCTCTTCCTCTTCGGGAAACTGAGGCTAGCCTTCTAATCATCTCTGCTTGCGCTGAAAGCAGAGCAGAGCCGCTGGCGTCCTGCAGCCTGTGTCTTCAGGGGCCAAGGTGCCTTGGGGCCCCCTCTGTGCGAAGGGTCAGGGTCCTGTCAAGTCCCTGCCCCCATGCCAAGCCCATTCCTGGAGTGTGAAACTCCTATGTACCAGGTAAGGCTCCAGTCACCTTGGCACCCAATGGGCCCTTGATAAATACATTGGCTTCCTTCCCCTTTAAGCTAGCGCTGGGTGTCTCAGAGAGAGATCCTGACAAACAAGCCTTTTATACTCCTGACCTGCTCTTTTTCTGTGGTGGCCCCGAAATCTGGACACATCTTTCTAATTCCTGGCCCCAGAGCGCAGACCACAGGAGGAGGGCTGGGAACTGCCCCCCTTCAGGAATCTGGTCCTCTAGCGCATACAGAATCTTCTATCTACTCCAGGGCCTGGGTCGCTGAGCTGTGGAAGGCAGGCTCTGTTCTGGAGTGCCGGGAGCCCTGAAGGTTTCTGAGCAGGGGGTGACTTGGTCTCTTCCCTCCTTCCTCAAGGCTCAGGGTGGCTCCGCCTCCTCAACCTGCCCTGGGCCTCTCTGTGCTCCAGTTGAACCAGCACCAACCCCTGCCCTCCCCCCCCCCCCGCCACGCCCCAGACTTCCCAGGCCTCGACAGGCTGGGCTGGAGAAGTCTTAGCAGGAGCACTGGGTTTGCTGGAGAAGACGCTGTCGGTGGATGGAGGACAGAGGAAGAGAAGGTTCTAGGCTGTGGACACCCCCGAGCCAGGCAGGCCTCCCCTCAGAACTCAGCCATGCCCCTACCAGCTCATCGGACAGGCCACTGTGGTGAGGAAACTGAGGCTCAGACAAGAAGGAGAAGGACCAGCCACTAGGCAAGCTCAGTCATGGTAAGTGGGGGGCGGGAACCCAGGCAGGAGTAAATGTACTATTCTTCTCTGGGGGGCCTCACCCCACTACCTGAGGGTTCATTGTCCCCGAGAAGCCTCACTGGTCCCTTGGTTTCTCTCCTCCCTCTGGCTGAGCCCAGCCTGGGAGCCATGTCAGACGTGACTGCTGCTGGTGTCACTGGGTGTGGAAAGCACAGCCCGGGGATTGAGCACGGCATCCTGGCCACTCAGGTGAGTCCACTTGCTTCTCCGCACTCCTCTGACTCCTGGGAAATAACATGGTCCTCGCGCATGTCTGCTCAGCTCTGTGTGGTCTCTCCCTCTGAGGGAGACTTGGCAGGTGCCCTCCAGGAACAGCATCTCCTTCTCCAAACCTCATCTGTCCCTGACAGACACAAGTGACGAAGGAGCCCTTGTGCATGGTGATACACCTCTACCCCTCAGGAGCCTCCTGGCCACCCTGTGGAAAAGGGAAAGAAGGGCAAGCAGTTCTATCCCCATTGAAACCTGGAGCCTGGCAGGACAAAGGGCCTTTCCAGGGTAGCAAGTCCGGGAAGGGCCAGGACAGAAGCTAGAGCCACTTGGGGCAGAGCCCAGCACCTAAGGGCTTGGGACCCACACCTGACCTTCATAGAAAAGCATGTTTTAAACTTCTCAGGAGTCTGGTTTGGGGAACTGGTTACAAGCACAGATTCTGGACTTAGACCTGGGTTCAAAACCTGCCTCCAGCAGGCACTGGGAGTGTGTGTGGGGGTGGGAGGGCCGGCTGAGGGCCCTATGTTACTCAGCGCCCCCCAAAGATAAGAGCAGGTGCAGCTGAAGCAGGTAGATTTTGTGGGGCCTGAGCCCCAGATGGACATGCCATCACCCCTCAGCACTGGCCTCACTGCCCAGGAGGGTCCAGCGGTGACCGTGAGTGACAGATGACACAACAGCACTGCCCTCCCCCAAGACTTGGTGCCTCTCCTAGTTGACTGTCTAGGGCTGACAGCACGCTGATTGCCTCAGTTTCTCAAAGGGACCAGCAGAGTATGCAAATAATTCCGGGTGGCCACAGATCAAAACGTACACAAGAGCTACTGGCCCCTTCTCTTAGAACGCCTGGCTGAGCAGGCCAGCCTTTGGACAGAGGCGGGGGACCCCACCGTTGGGTTTTACACATTGTGCCACGCAGCAGGGAGCAAGGGTTGGGTGGGGGCTGCTCTCTCTGATGCCCACTGCACACCAAGCACTTAGCTGGGTGCCGTGCACACTCTGAGACAGTTATCCTCCTTTTACAGGTGAGGAAACAGAGAGATTAAGTAACATGGCCAAGCTCACACAGCTAGTAAATCAGGGCCAGCCTGTATTCATTGCTGGACTCTGCTGAAGTTTTCCACTGGCCAGCTCTCATTCACTGCTCCGGGTCTTACACAAAATCTGGTTTTATAAAAGTCATTCTGACGCCCTCACGGCCTTGTGTCCTGCTTCTGCCAGTTTCTCCTCTCTGGTCACGGTCACTGTGAATCAGAATTAGTTCAGCGTTATCTGTTCTTTCACCCCGAGCACCCAGCCACCAACTACACACGTCAGAAGCAATTTCCATCCACATTAGCAGACGGCGGACTGTGGAGAAGTGCTTTAACAGGCAATGAAAGAGGAGTCCTCTGGAAATGAGGGCAAAGGGGGCAGATCCTAGAGCTAATCATCTGTTTCCAATGAGCGTCCTATTCTTTGTAGAAACCCAGAGGTTTTGGTGGGGTGCAGCTAAGTAGGAGAATCTGGTTCCCAAGGAGGGTGGGTCCCCAGTGGGAGGATGGACTCAGCTTGGCAGAGATGGTGCCCAGGAAGAGCAATAGGCAGAAGGCACTGCAGGGGACCCTGGTGGCGGGCTGTGAGCTGGGACGGCAGAGCCGGCCCTGCCCCAGGCGCATGCACACCCCCAAGGCACCCCACCCAGGACCTCACGCTCTTTGGGGCCCAATCTTACCTTAGGCCTCCTCCAGGCAAGAGAGAGTCTTGCTGCCTCCCCGCTGTGATGCCCACAGAATAACCAAGGCAGCAAGGAAGCACAAGCCACGGGGTCCCATGGAACCTCATGTGATGGATGAGTCCCCTCCCTGCTGAGAACCGATGTCGCTGAGACATAGCCTCCCTGTGCCCATTTCCTCCTTCTCCCTCCCCCAACACTGAGACTCCCCGCAGGCTGTGGGACCCATCTGGCAAAGTCCCCTTTCGCCAGATGACAGTGATCTTGTGGGAGCAGGCGATGCCTGGCCTCACTTCCAAGGACAAACAGGAAAGTGAGAGCTTTGCCCAAAGTGAATGGAGAAACACGCACCAGGATTCTGAAGTGTAGCTCCTCCCCCACTGCCAGGTGGCAGCGCTGACCCTGCTGACGGCCAACTGGACTGTCCTGGAATGCTCTGGGTCCAGTAATGCAGAGGCGTTCCAGGCCCTGCGGGTGCACCTGGGCTGACCTCGCCAACCCCTCCTGGGCCCTAGGAATGCTGTGGCCAGAACCCTTTCTGAGCAGGTCAGTGAAGCTCAGAGGAATTGTTGAAGGGTGGGCAGAGGAGGGCAAGAAAGGAGGTTGGGTAGAGGCTGGCCATGGGAGGTATGGTGCCGACCAAGCTGACTGCTCCTTGGAAGGTGTTGACCTTCGACTGCACTGAGCCACGTCCAGGGTACTTCCAGGGTTTCCTTTACAGAGGCTTCTTACAGCAAGGTGGATGGGGCAACTCTTGGGCTTGCTGTGTGCCTAAGGACTTGGATCTAGGAGTTGGTGGGGGGAAGCAGAAAGGCTGGCTTCTGATCGATAGCAGTATTTTTAGAATGAATAACAACCCATGTCAGATGGATGGATGATTGGATGGATGGATGGATGGATGGATGGATGATGGATGGATGGATGGTGGATGGATGGATGATGGATGGATGGATGGGTGGATGGGTGGATGGAAGGATAGAAGGAAGGGTGGAAGAATGGATGGATGGATGATGGATGGATGGATGGTGGATGGATGGATGGGTAGCATACAGCAGTCCTGAAATGCCTGGCAGGCCTGGATCTAACCCTGGTAATCCCTAGGGTATAGGACTCAAATTTATGTTTCCAAGTTCCTTGGAGTTTGAACTCCTCCCCTGTCACCTGATCATTCAGAATGAGTAGACCTCCGCACAGATGAAGTTGGCAGTGATGTGACCACTACTGACCCAACATGTGTAAGGTGGGCTTTGGGGTCAAATTTTCCTTGCCTTAGGTGCTGGCTCTGCCTTGAGCCAGTCAGTTAACCTGGCTGAGACATAGTTTCCTCGTTTAAAAAAGAGAGTTAATAATGTCTGTTTTAAAGTGTCGAGTATGAGGATTAAATCAGACACACACACACAAAGTGTCCAGTTCAGTACCAATAAAGGGAAAATTTGTTACCTAGGACCTGGTCTAAAATCCCTACCATTAGAACATCTAATGCATGGAACCACAAGGCCAAGGCCTGAAACCCAGAAGGACCCCACGCAGAGGACTGGTGCTTGGTGGGAACACCCCAGCACTTGCAGCTGGATCCTGGCAGAGTGGTGCCACAGCTCTCGGGCATTCAACACTGATTTCTAAAGGACCAAGGCCGGGCCTGCCTGGGCCGGTACTGGCAAAGGAGCGCCTGATGCTGTGGCCAAGCAGGTAGGATAAGTTCAGGACAAGGATGTGTCATGGAGTTGTTTGGCACCGGTGACAAGGTGTGGCTAAGCCAGGGGGCCCCGTGAGGGTGGGGCAGGTCCCCCCCAGCCATAAGCCCCGGACCAAGCTAAGGGACTGACCGTGGCCCCGTTCACTCTGAGCAGGGTCCCGAAAGCCTTCCACCTTCTGCCTGGTGCCGGGCACGCCAACTGCTCCCTGCTGCGGGCGCTCCCCTGAGACCGTGGAATGATGTTCTGAGTGCCCATGGTGAAGACCAATCTCCTTCAGCCCGCAGGCCTCTGCTGTTCCGGTCTTTTTCTTCTCTCCTTCTGGGAAGAGTCTCCTCTAGGGCCCAGACTCCTTCGACAGTGCTCCTGGAAACGCAAGTCAGGTCCATGGACATTCCCGACCCCTGAGACTGTGCTTCTCCAGAGGGGACTCTTTGCGGGTTCTAGGGAGAGTTCAACTCACAACGGGACGGGGCTTGGGGTGGGCCTGTCATTCAGTGACTGCTCGGAGCTGAGTTGGGGAGCTGGAGGGTGCAGAGCTAGATCAGGACGGCTCGTGGTTTGTGCCTCCAGAACTTATAATTTATCATGGGGTAGGGGAGGGATGCTTTGTCCTGTGGTGCAGGGAGGACAAGAAAGGATAGGTGGCAGGAGGGAGGCACCACCTGTGACATCGAGGTGACCCGCAGCGCCCCACTCTGGGTGGGAAGCTGGTTGTGCATCTCTTGGGCACCGGAGCTGAGAAAAGGGCAGCGTCACACAGTCGCTGTACAGTCACTGCCAGGGTTCCGGGCAGTGGAGCGGGGCAGCCCAGGGTGCCCGCACACGAGGAGGTGCGTGTATCCTGCTCCCCAGCGCCCTGGCCCCGCTCTCCAGGCCAGCCCGCCGGGCTGCGTCCTGATCTCCCAAGGGGAAAATCGGCTGTACCCAGAGGCTTCCCACGCGACAGCCGGGTGGCCACAGTTCATCCCACTGTCAGGATAGAATTGAGAGCAGCAAGGGAAGTGACGGGAATGCATCTTAACATGTATTTGAATTTGTAAAAATTCTGACTTACGCTTCTTCTGTCAGTAAGTCTGACTTGGCTGGTGGGTTGGGCAGTGAGGACAGACTGACTAGGTGATGAGGCCATGCTTTCCCTACGTCGAAGGAGGTGAGGCTGAAATTCCTAGGCCTTGTCGGAATGATATCTACAGCGATATATATATATATATATATACAATATACAATATATAATATATAAATATATTATATAACATAACATAACAATATAATAATATATATTATATAATATACATAATATAATATATGAATTATATATATAATATAATAATATATGTTGCAAAGAAACCACACCTCTTGCCTGGCCTCAGTCTTTTATGGTGTATTTCTTCAGCATATAAAAATCCCCACACTTATAAAATTCCCAAGAGACCCTTCAGGAATGCACTGTTCTGGAGGGGAGACCCAGAATCCAGAAAAAATCCAAAAGTTATCATTACAAATATATACTATATAACTATGAATACATAATTATATACTATATACTGTGCGTATCTGTACACACAGTTCTTTGAACTTAAACTCACGATACCCTGCAGATGCCAACGAAAAACTGTGGAGAGGATGCAAACCCTTTCCAATCCTTCAGGGAGGAGCCGTGAGCAAAGGCCCTCAAGTTGCTGGGTCATCACTGTCGGTGTGCTGCCGGCAAAACGAGGTCTTAACCTCCATGTCACCCGCCAAGTTCCAGGTGTGGCTCAGAGAAGGTGCCAGGTAACCGTGTGGGGAGGTTGAGGGTGGAAAGGGCCTCATTTCCTTCTGCCCCACCCCCAGGTCCTTAGGCAAGGCCGTGCGGCATCCTGGCTGGCCTATGAGAACGTCATGAAGAAGGTCGTGGGCCGGCCCCACTGGGCCACGGTGGGACTGGCAGGTCAGAACCTCCCGGTGGGTGTCAGCCAGGGAGCGGCTGTGAGTGAGGAGTCCCACCAGAGGGCGCTCTCTTCCCTGTTCCCCGCTCCTCTGCCGGCGCAAGGCTGGGATGTTGGGAAAAGGTGCTGAGCAGGTCAGGAGCAGGAGGGACTCCACCACAGCGCTGTATCCAGCTTCCCTCCGCATTCATGTTCCAACAACCCGGTGATTCTAATTCCCTCTCAGCTGTCGGAGAAATTCCTTCTCTTTCCCTTTATTTGATTCTTACAGAAACCCTATGATCAGGATAAGGCAGAGGGCAGGGAATCCATCGAACAGAGAAGAAACTGAGGGTCTCTCAGAGGTGATGGGACTTACTAATTAGCAGTAAAATTAGGGCCAGAGGCCTCTCCACTGTCAACTGCCTGATGGTAACGGGAATGGAGACTTTGCGAATGCATTTTTTCCAAAGATTTTATTTATTTACTTTTAGACAGAGGGGAAGGGAGGGAGAAAGAGAAACATCAATGTGTGGTTGCCTCTTGCACGCCCCCTACTGGAGACCTGGCCGCAGCAGGCGTCACACAGCAAGTTAGGAAAGGCAGTGCCTCCAAACTTTTCAACCAGTGAAGGTCTCACAGCCCTGTATTTCCAATAGCTTGAACTTAACTTTCAAAATCTATGAATTTGGGGTTCTATTCCATTATGCAATTGGGTTTTAAACTTTTGAGTAGTGTTTTAATTTCAAAGTCTTTAAATGACATGTCTGCTCTAGGAAGGAGTGCCCTGTTCAGTGGCCCTGGCGCCTCACACCTGCCCCAGGGGGAGAAGGACAGGCATTAAGGGGCAGGCCGCCGTGACCTAAGTCTGGAGCCTTGAAGTTTAGTACAACTTCAACTCCTGGAATGCTGAGGCAGAAGGATGTTCTGGAAATAGACTTTCTAATCACCAGAGAACCCAGAGGCCCTTTCCGGTTCAGGGTTTTGATGACTGTAATTTACCATTCCTTTGATTTGGGATCCTTTGATGCATGAAGGTCACCACTTCCAAAAAGTTCTCATTGCAGAATCCTTTTGATACCGAGTGGTGTGTACCGAGCCCATAAATTGGGATCCCTTTTTCTCTCATTCCTTGCTGCCTTCTCGCTACTTCTGTCTCCTCCCCGCCCCCCTCCCCCAGCGCCACCTTATTGCCCAAGCCTCAGGGAGCATGGGCCAGCTGTGCTCCCCGGTGGCAAACAGTCTCCTCACCTCAGGAAACTTGGAGAGTCGTGGTGCCGAGGCTTGGAGCCCGCAGCTCTCAGACCGGACTTCTAACAGTGGGCAGTAGCCTCTAAGAAGAAATGAGGCGGAAGGAGGAGGAACGTTGGGACGCTAATCAGAGCACAGCATCGGGGCTGCGGTGCCATGAGCGTCTCTCAAAGTTGAATTTGGGGTGAGAAATCACAAACCGAAAGGAGACGTGAGATTTTCAGCAAGGAGAGAAGGCGAACCGTGGGCAGCTTCTCCGCTCAGGGTGGTCCCCGGGCCCCTGCACTCCACAGGTGCGTAGTGGAAAGGGAGGCCTCCCAAAATGCAAAGATGCGGGACGTTCTACCCGAGGCAGATGCCCTCTCACTTCATGGGCTAATCCCAGTGGAGAGAATGTATAACCAATCCCAAACTGTCCAAGTCAGCCTGACCACCTGCACGGGCTGGGCCCAGGGGATAGATAAAGGGAGGCGGGTAGGTGGAGTGAAGGCAGCGTCCACCGTCAGCGGCAGAACAGGGGCTCCAGGCGCCCCCTGGTGGCAGCTGAGCCGACCCAGCTGAAGGACGCAGGCAGAAACAGCGGCCCCTCTGTGTGTGTGCAGCTGCTAGTCCCAAACTGCCAAGTGGGCGGGAAGGCCACGGGGAAGGCAGCAAATCCCGAGGGGGGCGCTACAGGGAGCTGCTGGAAGGAAAGAGACCTCTAGGCCTCAGTAGGTTTCTAATTTAGCAGGGATGAGTCTGGGTCCCCTGCGAGGAAGATCTTACCTGTAGGTCTCCAGTTTCTGAAATGAAGCCAATGGCAGCAGCTGTTCGGAGGATGGAGGAATGCAAACTGGGAAAACAGCTGCAAGGACGCCGATCCCAAAGGGCCCTTGAGGAACCCGTGCACCAAAGGGAAAACATACAAGGCAGTGTCTGAGCGAAGTTGCACTAACTTGGCTGATCTTAGTTTACACTGGCCTTTTTCCCGGTGTGGTAGGGCTTCTCAGAGGTCAAGAAAGTCCCAGACATTTCCAGAAAATACCCAAATAGAATTATCAAAATGTTCGTTTATTTCAATTGTTTGACATCCACAAAAGAATGCCCGCACACAGAGTGAGGTAAGTTCTGCTGTGCTCCAGATAAGTGCAGGGTGTTGTTTCAAAGACTGGCACCGTGCTTGCTGCGGGCAGGTGACGGGACGGAGGTTTGAATTTGGAGAACGAGCATCTTCCTTCGATGCTGCCAGTGCATCTCTATGATCTTGTGTACGTGAATGTGAATGTGAACATGATCGTGAACATGAACATGAATAGGCTGAAGGCAACTGTGGACCACTAGTGAGCCGTCAGTGGTGGGGACAGGCAGGAGGGGCAGGGCAAGCTCCACTGTTGCCCACCCCGCAGTGCTCAATGGCGTAAGCTGGGAGGGTTATGACTGAGGGGTTGAGAATATCTCAGAGGCAAACAGAAGGTTCATTATTAACCTTGTAAATTTGTTCCACGTGGTCCGGCATTTTCTGTTATCATATGGACTGGTGTGGTAATCACCAGTGCTGTTAATAAGCCCTGCAGACCCAAGTCCTTTTCAAGTTGTCCTTAGAATGAACTATTTAATTCGCCCTGGGTTCGCCAAGCTATTCTGTTACAGCTGGAATATACCAGGCAAATGCTGGGTCTAGGTAAGATAATGAGGTGGGAAGCTCTGGACACCTTAAAGGTGGCATCGAGGGCCCCGTGGAGCCGGGAATCAGACCTGGATTCAACCCCGACTTTGCCTCTTTCCAGCTGCGTGCCGAAACCGTCCCTGCTGTTTCTACAACCTCACTCTCAATTCCCTCTCCTGGCACATTTCACGTCTAAACTTCACGCTCAATTGTGAATAAGAGTTCCTGGAATCTGTTTATTGTGGAATTTCGACTCTTTTAGAGGCACAAACTTGAAACCATTTTAGTCGTTCCGACCACCGTTCCCATCACTTGATAAGCTCTTGGGCAGACGGTTATTCCTGAAAGCAGTCAGCACACAAGTGGCTTCCTTTGGGCCTCCTTTGGGCCGTCCATCTCATATCCAAAGCTCTTCCCCTCCCCTACCCGAGGAGGAGGGGAGGGGGTGAGTGGCATAAACTCTACCCTCTCACTCCCCCTCCTGTTCTGAGGCCCCCAGAGCAGAGCAGGGAAGGGGCCTGGGCCAGCTCTGGACCAGGGAGTGACAGGGTCTCTCCTGGAGGTCCCTCCTGGTCTCCCCTCTCTCTGGTCAAGGTTGTCTGAGGTGGGGGGTGTCTTGCTTGGCCTGGTGACTGGGATTGCTACCACCAGGTGGTCTTCTCCAGACAGGACGACGGTTTCCCTGGACAGGCCTTGAACTTCACTTGGGCCCCTCAGAGAGCGGCATCTGTGGGCTCCTTAGGTCCCTGCCTGCAGCCCCAGCTCTAGACCCCTCTGGGTGGAACAAAGGCATGGTTATATGGTGAGCATTTTCTTTTTTTTGAATGGAGACCATTTTAATTTATTATATTTATAACCACAAATGATAAAATGCATAGCTTTTTAACATTTTATACACTAAGTCCATCCCCTGAAACATTTTACCTGACACATTAATGATTTAAACAGAAATACTTAAGGATAAAAAGGTGTTTGCACCTTGGGAATTTCATATTTTTGAAGTTTTGCTCAGAAAGTCCTCTTTTCAAGTGTACATGTGATCGTCTTCTGAAAACTGGTGTTCGCCTCCAAGTATTTCGCAATACATTCGCCCAAAGTAGAGCTCCCAGGGGAAGCTGCGTTTCCGAGGGTGCAGCTCCCCTCGTGGCAAACACTACATTTGTCTGCCGGTCACTTCATTGTTCCATCCTCAGCAGCCCTCTCCCCTCCTTTTTATTTATTTTAAAATTTTTATTTTTCAAGTACAGTTTACGTTCACTATTGTTTTGCTTTATTTCAGGTGTGCCGCACAGTGGGGAGACAATCGCACGCTTTACAAAGTGCCCCCCCCCCCCCGATGTTTCCAGCACCCGCCTGGCCCACCCGGAGTTATACGCTGTCACCGACTGTGCTCCCCACGCGGTACTGTGCATCCCAGGACGTTGTGAGCATTTCCCCGCAATCCTGTCAGTTTGCCTCCCTGCTCGCGCAGAATGTCACGAGCCTAATGGGAGGCCCTGGGGGAGAGTGAGGTCTGAGGCAGCGGCCCTCCGACCAACCCCAACCCCAACCCCACCCGCGGTGGTGCGGTCTGCTCTGCACACGTATGCGCAGCTTCCTTGGTCACCCCTCCTCCATTCCCTGCAGTTTCACCGCGTAGGACCGGCAGCCAGAGGTTCCTTTCACTGGAGCTAGGGTTGGGTGTGTTCCCATCCAGGTTCTCCAGCTCTAGTGCAGGCTACTCCTGGAGCCTTTGTAATGCGAGGCAACTGACCCCTGCCTGGAGGACAACTGTGGGGACCGACTGGGATTACCAGAAGCAATTAGCCCAGGTGTTAGAGCACTCCGGTTGGTCAAGGCTGCCGGTGGCAGTTACGCCAACTGCTCCCTGCACAGCCCTGGTGCCATGTCACCGTTTAGTCGTCAGAGATGGTGTCTGACTGCAATCTCCTGGCAGAGGCCAGCCAAGTGTCAACACAGGAGCTCACAGCAGGGCTGGTGCCCCCGAGCAGGAGCCAGGCTCCCTTCTCAGAACATCGAGGCCTGCTCCCACTCTGCCACAAGCATCCAGAAGCCGGAAACCAAGGGCTCCTTATTCACCATCCCACCTTGGATACAATCCATCAGAATCACCGGCCTCTTCTCTCCTTGCCCTGGTGACCTGATGGGCCTGCCTCAGTCTCTCTAGCGCCTCAGGCTATAACCTCTGTCAGGGCTGGAGGAGCATCCCAAGACCCTCAAACCGAAGACCCTCAAACCAGGCCACCGAGCAAAGGAGGGAAAAGGGTGGGGAGAGGTCCCGGGGAAGCTTGGGGTGAGCTTTGGACTTGGTCTTTTCAGGAGCTAGTCTGGGATAGTTTAAACAAGGTTCAGAAAAGAAGGAACATGTGGATGTATAATGACTGGCAGAACCTAGCAACGTAATGAAAACCAGAAAACGATTTTTTAAACATGCCGTGTGACATTAATGTAATATATAATTTACAGTCACGGTCTTTTTAAAAAATGCCTTCGGAACCCATAATCCTAATTTATGTATATCATTAAGTAAATTGTTAACTGTACTCTGAGTTTCCTTGAAAGAAATGCTAAAATACTAGTGTCTTTGAACATGCATATGGCAAACTCCTAAGGTTTAGAGTTTGGTGCCTGTGTGGTAGAGGTACCTATAACTTAAAAGAGACAAGGGACGGTCACCTAAATTTCTTATAGCTATCAATTTACAGGTGGCCTTGGCAACGAAACAGAAAATTGAGATGCAGTCACATTGATTTCCGCTTGAGGTATACTTGATGAACAGGATTCTATAATTAGAGAACGCAGTTGACCCTTGAATGATGTGGGGGTTAGGAGCCTGAACCCTCCATGACGTCAAAGATCACAAATTCATAAGTGGAAAAACTTGCTGACTAGATTTTGAGATAAACTCCATGGTTCATTGGGACCACCTACTGGCTACATGGGGTACTGCATCTCAGCTATATTTCAGAAAGTGGTGAATTTGTCATTTGGCAGGGGGGGACCCTAGCAGAGCAGAAATTCCTGTGGTTGAGGGACAGATATAAAGGTTGCGGGGACTGACAGTGGACAAACACCACCACGGTCAAAAAGGTGCCACAGGGATCCCAAGCTCTTAGAACTATAGTGAAAACTGCCCCATTTCTTCTTTCTGAGACTACAGTGTCCACAAGGAAAAAATCAAGTATGCATTAAAGTACTCAGTACGTGTTACTATTGCCCCTTCTCCACACAAATTTTCAATGTATTCCTTCCGGAGATTCCCCTCACCCCCAGGAGAACACGTCGGCAATTCTATAGTGTCACGGAAAAGGCTCCCTTTTCAGAAATTTACTTCAGTGGGCTGTTGGAACACATCTCTTCCTGGAAAAGGGAAATCCTTGAATTGGACCGGCTTAATCATCACACTCCTTTTCTTCTCAACGCCATGAAACCCCATACCATTTTAGCCGCTGCTTCTTCCTCTTTGTGATTCTCTATAACAAAACGAAGGAAGGTGTACGGGAGGTGGGAAAACCCAGCAAAGGAAGAGGATGCTGCAGAGCGTAAGGGCAGCTTTATTGAATTAGTGGCGTGTGGGGGAGGTCCGTCCCGGGATCGGCAAGAGTGGGCGTTAGAGCGCAGGATCCAGAGGGAGGAGAGGCTGGGTGGGGTCCAGAGGGCCTCGAGGCCAGGGCCTGGTCACTGGGTGGCATGCAGAGCTCTTGCTGGGGCGGTGGGGAGGCACTGGATTCAGACACCCCCATTCTTGGAAAAGCAAGGTTCATTCCTCCCTGAACTCCTCCCTGAAAAAAAAAAGGAGGGGGGGAGGTGGGGAGAAGGTGAGGGCTCCATATTCACTGAGAGACCACAACCAGCACTCCAATTCTTATCAACCAAGAAAGAACATCCTCCAAAGCGAAATTAAAAGCCCCAGTGGTTCCCCGGCTTCATGTCTGGGCTCTGGCAGTCACTCCCAGGCTGGCTACTCGGCCCTTTTTTTGACTCCCAGGGACCTGTTGGGCCTGAGAGGACTGCAGGTAGCTAAGGCCCACATACTCACTGGTACTTTTGGCGATATTCCTGCAGAGCTTTCTCTGCCACAGTCTCCATAAATTTAGGATTGTTCCTGGAGACTTCTTCTGGGACAGTCACAGTGATGGGGTCAGAATCAAAGAGCTTCAGAACCACCTTCGTGAAGCCAGAGGGAACGCTGGAGTCAGAACTGTGGGAAGCCACCTGGAAGGAGCAAAGGTAAGAGAAGGGCTGAACCACTGGACTCATTTGACAACAAAAGTCAGGCTTCAACCTGGACTGTTGACCCCTTGGCTTTTTACTGATCTCGACATGTGGACAACTCGCTGAAAAGAAACACCCGAACACAGAGACACTTGGTGGGTGTAAATGTTACCGCGAACGACCAGCCTGGGGGAGCCCCATGGAACAGAACATGGTTTCCAAGCCACCACGTTTTCTTCGGGCAGCCACTGGCCTGGCTGTGGTACAAAGGAACCAGGGAAAGAAAATACAAAGAGAGAAGCTTTTTTATCACTGGTAGAGAAAGATGCACTAATTCCGGAGCTATCCCACACGGCACAGAGCAGCAAGGCAGCTTGTGGAAAGAGCACAGGGTCCGCAGGCAGGCAAACGGGTTCCGATGCCCAGTCATTTGACCTTGAGCAAGTGTTGACCCTCTCTCACTTTCCTCACCCATAAAATGGGGTCACGACATTGCACCTCAGGGGAGGTGAGACGTCCATGCAACGGTGCACGTAAAAGTCTCATGTTTCCTGCCATAGGACAAATGCGCCACGAAGAGCTTCAGTGCCCCCTTTATATCTTCATCCCATTTCGGCCCCAGATCATACCTCGGGCCCCGGCTTTAAGACAAGACTCACCGTAGTGACCTGGAGAGAGAACTCGTCTTCGCTCTGAGTGAGATTAGCCAGCTGGGAAACCCAGTTGAACTGCTCGTTGAGCTGCTTCAGCAGAGCGGAGGTGTTGAGCATAGTCTGCTGGTAGGACTGCAGCAGCTCGTCGTACTTCTTGGTGAACATCTCCGCCAGCTGCAGGGAGCTGTTCAGCTCCTGCCGCAGCAGGCTCTGCGCGGGGTCGCTGGACGAACAGTCTGCCCCGCACGGAAAAAAGAAAAGACCCGGATGCAGATCAGTTCCCGCAGCCAGGACCTAAAGCAGGGACAGTGCCGGTCCCCAAACTCTTTGTCATCAGGCCATGAATGTCACTCAGCCTGTGGCTTCCTTCATGGAGAAAGTCTCGTTCCAGAAAACAGTGTCAGCTGAACTAAACAGGGTGCTGCTTCGTGACCTCACGGGAGAGTGGCGGTGTGTGGCAGCCGCCCCCACACCCACACCGGCACCTCATTTCCGGAGAGGGGGAACGTGACCCACAGCTACTGTTTGTGCGGCACCTGCTATGGACCAGCTGCCACGTGAGTGCTTTGCATACCCATTATCTGTAATAACCAGATGTATTCTGAGAACCACCAATAATGATTTTTTCTCACCAATAACGACACTGAGGCCCACAAAAGTAAATCACTAGCCTGACCTCATGAACAGTTCGTGGGCGGGGATTAAAGCCAGGGCTTTAACCCCTAAACTTAGACTATCCCTATCCACCGTCGGTGGGTCTGGAAAGTTCTCCAAACTTGTCGTTTGAGCATTGCTGCAGAGTTGGAAATTCTGGCCCCCAGAGTTCATTCCGCAGAAGAGTCGCCCAGGACCCTCAGGTCACAAAGCATAGCAGCCTGGTGGCTGGGGGTCCTGGTGTCCCACCGACCCACCACTGCTGGTCACCACGCTCGCCAGGAGAGCAGGAAGATAGGGCTCATTCCTGGTGGTCCCTGAGCACCCACTGTGGGTTCTGATTGATGAGAGCTGGCAACTACCTACTATCTCTAAAAACTACTGGTTTTCCCCCCCTAAATTTTTCAAAAATCTTCCGAGAGCACACCAAGGCCAAACGACTCAGGGAAAGCAGATCTTTTCACACCAAAGAATGGTAATCATTTCTATGAAATGGTTACATGTCATCATTTGTACCCAGTGACTGTATTAAATGCAATCATTTGTATTAAAATAAAATAAATGTTAGGAGGGGCAGGAAATAGAATTACTAGCAAGAAGCCAGATTGGAAAAAAAATAGATAATGAATAACTGATTTTTTTTTTTTACCAGGAATAACTTAAAAATGAGCAGTCATCGAGGACAGAGACTCAGGCTGGGGGAGTCTCTGGGGGAGGGGGATGCTGCCCCCAGGGGATACATGGCTGGGTCTGCACACATTTTGGGTTGTCACACCTGGGAGGGGGCAGCTACTGGCACCTAGTGGGCAGAGGCCAGGAAGGCTGCCAGACATCCTACAGGGCACTAAACAGCCCCTAATGACAAAGGATGATCTGGTCCAAAATGTCCATGGTGAGGAAGCTGGACAAGTCCAGTCTGGAGTTCCGGGGCGGTGCCCGTGATATGGCTGTGAGAACCCTATATAAGGGGCCGTAAGTGTTCCTCAGTGTTGATAGAGGTCAGCTGTGATCAGACGCCACTGAAGTCAGGGCCAGGGGCGCCAATCTGAGCCCAGGCAACTGTACATCTTCCCTTCTGGCTTTCACACGACTTCGTTGTGGTGAGCCACTGCGTATTCCTGCCGGCCTAACCGTGACGTTCTATGGGCGCAGTCCCAAGAGGCGTGGCTGGGTGCTCATCTACATGTTTTCACCCATCAGCCGGCTATAACCCTCGGGTTTATTTTGCAGTGCCTCCTAACCTAATAGAAATGAGGCTAGAATATCTAACCAGACTTGGAAGGCCTGCCCTGGCAAACCCAAACGTATTAAATAAGAGCAAGGCCACGAGTTTGATTCTTAATTTATGAGGGAAACAATGAACTCTTTCTGACCATAGACTATTGTGGGCCAGGAAGTGTTCTAGATGCTTTTAGAGCTGTTGTCTCAAAGTAGGAAGAACCTAGCCAATGTCCAGATCTGATAAAGTTGAGAGGAACTATTTCCCTGGCTTTGGGGACCAACCAGGCAAAGGCCCTGTTGCTGGGAGGCTCAGGGACCACCGTCAGTGACCATGCGTGCTGGGGACAGAACACGGAGGACCGGTTTGGAGCACATCTCAAACATCTGGCTCCCTGTGCCGGGTCCTGTAATCTTGGGAAGTGGCTTCGCCTTCCTTTGACTGAGTTTCTACCTCTGTAAGAAAAGGACATTAATTGCACCCGACTCAGGGTCATTCTGAGGAAATAAGTAGCTGTTTGCAAAGTATTCGGAATGCTGCCTGGCACATGGTAAGTGTTTGCAAAACAGAAAACATACTGTTTAAGATGTTGTCGTCTGCAGGAAAAAATGAGGGCATCTACTGTGCTTGGCCCTTGGGAAAGAATAACAGGGAAATCAAAGATGGTGGCTGTTTAAAAAGCATAGCAGCCCCTCCCACGACTTCCTGTTGACCGTGTGCTGGAGGACCTGGCAGGTACCTTACATACTATTTCCAGACTTCAGGGACAACTCTGCATCCGAACCCTTGTCTGTAGATGAGGGGCCCCGGCAGAAGGAGGCAAAGGACCTGCTCTGGTGCCACAGCCGGAGAGCAGCAGAGCTGGAATTTGAACTCCCAGCTGGCTGACCCATAAAGGCAGCCCCACTGAGGTACCAGGGACCCACGGCTCCCAGACTCACCCACGGACAAGATCTCCTGGCACTTGGCACACTGGTCCTTCATCCGCAGGCATCCCGTGGAGTTGTGACGGATCTCCTTGCACACGGTGCGGTTATCGTTGCCTTCTGGAGACACAGGGGTAAGAAGGGGCCACGTGGAGCAACCATACAAAGCGATACAGTGATGGGCCGGTCTCCCCGATCTCCCCGACCCCTTCCGCACTACTGTCTGGCCCTTGGAGGTGGCTCTGCAGGCAGAGCGGGTTGGACTGGCCTGAAGACCCAGGCCTCTGATCAGGGCTCCCTGCGGAGGGGCTATGAGGTGGTTCCTGGGGTTTCCGCAACTGGGCGTGGCCTCCCCTCCCACCATCTCCCCCCACAAGCCCTGTCTTGCCTCCACACTCCCCTAACTATTTGCACCTGTCTTTGGCATCACAACCCATTTTTTTCTCTGCGTTTTACCTGACTCACTTCTCTCCCCCTAGCCAGTCAACAAGCCCCTTGAAGGCAGGAATGGGGTCCTCCATACAGCCTCCCTGTAACACAGAGCTCTCCCGTTACGGATATGCAGTGGACGCTGGTTCAGTTCAACACCCTCCTCTGGTTCCAGTCCATCTGAGGCCAAACCCTGGTGCCAAACTATAGCATTTAGGAGGTGGTGTTGGCCAACCCATGTCCACCGGTTCCAGGAGGGAAATCACTTCTGAAGGCTGTTCATGTTCATGTTAGAATTCATCCAAGAAATATTCATTGTGTGCCCATTCCCTACCAGGCCCTAAGGTTACCACCATGAACAGCTTTCTTGAAATTACATAATTTGTCGCCAATATATATACAACATCCACAGAAAACCAGCTGAGTTCCAAACAAAAGGGGTCTGGTTCTCTAGAGGGAGGGGCCAATGTGATGCCCACCAGCTGCTGCAAGGGGCATGGGAAACTCCACGTCCTTCGAGGCTAGATTCCACTGGTGCCCACTATCAGCTGCAAAACCTCGGATGCGCTCCTTTATCTCTCTGTCACTGTTTCCCCTCCCTAAATGGGGCTGATGCCACCCTCACGGGGTTGCTAGGGGGAAGTCAAGACAGCACACGCTGAGTCCCACGATGGGTCTTAGCATCTAATGGGTTTCTCAACAAATTGTTAGTTCCCATCCCTACTTAGGAGGGCGAGACATCTTTCCCACCTGCTGTGAATTCCTCCATGGGGAACTGGAAGAGAGGTCTATGGATGTGGACATCCATGGCCTCTTGAGCCTGGTGTATCATGTCAAAGAAGGGCTGGAACATGTCCTGGAAGCTCGGGGGCCCAAACATGGGGAAACGCATTATGTTTCGGGCAAAGCGGGACTTGGGGTTGAGGTAGAGTGGCCTCCTTGGGGATGAGTCGAAGGATGGAAAGTGGTAGGAATCCAGGGGATCCCGGGTGAAGAATCTGTTGTGGAAAAGTTCATCCATGATCTGGCTCGCCCGGTTGAACCTGTCCTCCATGGCATCCAGGATGTGGGTCTGTTGCCGGTCATTCTCCAGCAGGGAGTCGATGCGGTCACCGTTCATCCATAAGTAGAAAGGAGAGCTCTGGTTCAGGAACTCCTCCAGCTGTGACAGGCAGAGTGGGGAACAGTTAGCTCGAGTGACCCGCAGGTCACTCGAGTCCCGACCTCCTGCACCTGCCTCTTGTTGAGATGGGGTGGGCCCGGCTCCTCGCTGCACTTTGGTCTCCTCAGGGTCACACAGCATGCGAGCATGTGACCGAAGGTCCCACTGGGCTGGCTCCCTGGTTTCTGAACTGTCAGGCCTGTGCCCTGCTATTCGACCCATCCCAACAGAGAACAGTTTAGGAAGACCCGTGGGGCCGTGAGAGTCACAAGGCCCATCCCTTGAGACTAGTCTGCTGTCTTCTTTGGCCACCGGAGGTCCCCACTCCTGCTCGGCCAAGGCCCAAGCGATATGTTTTCAGTGAGTAGCAAAATTCATGAGCCCCAATTATCGAGGCCCACGGGGAAGGACGGGATCCATACTAAGGTACTAAAAATTCTTAATTCTCTCCACCATACCACGAAGCAGTTTACATAATCCAGCAAGTGACTGCAGGATACATCTCCTAAGAGACGGCAAGTACCCGGCCCAGGTACTTTCCATGACTCTCTGTTTCTGCACTTGCAGCAGACATTACCAATTGATTGTGGCACTCTGGGCCCAAATGCAGCCAGAACTAATCAACTGCATCTGTGAAATGAAGCTGCAATATTGTGATTTATAATACTCGTAAGAAATATACATTCGGTCTTTGACCCTTCCTAACAAAGAGCTCCTAAAATCCTGTGAATTTCCTGTGATGAGAACAATAACGGTGTCTTTTACGATATTAATGAGGTGACTTCTGGAAAACACTGAAGGATGGAGTCTGGTTGCTAGGGAAACCAACCATGATTAGAGGGTTGGACCTTTTACTACCACACCCTGATTTCCCGAGAGGGGAGAGGAGCTGGAGGTTGAATCCGTCTCCGATGGCCAATGATTTCATCAAGCATGCTTATGTTAATGAAAAAGGACAGGGTTCGGAGAGTTTGAGGGGTTGGTGAGCACAGGGAGACTGGGGGAGAGAGGTGCACCTGGAGAGAGCGTGGGAACTACCTGCCCTTTTCCCGTACTTTGCCCTATGCATCTCTTCCATCTGGCTATTCCTTTTATAATATAACTGTAATCTAACAAGCAAAGTGTTTCTCTAAGTTTTGTGAGCTGCTTTAGCAAATTAATTGAGGAGGGGGTTGTTGGAACTGCCGATCTACAGCCTAACAGTCTGAACTATTAACAGTCTGAACAGGTGATAACCTGGCTTGTGATGCTTGCCTGAAGGGGGCGTGGGGCAGTCTTGTGGAACTGGACCCTTCGCCTGCGGGATCTGACGCTATCTCCAGAGAGGTAGTGTCAGAATTGAGTTGAACTGCAGGACACCCAGCTGGCGCCTGAGAACTCCCACACATTAGAACTGGGTGCAGAATACCATACGCACATTTCTTCCGGGTCTCCTCATTCCCACTCAGAGCCTAGGCTGCCCTCGGGCAGCGTTTCTGCTTTTCACCTGGTGGCCAACCATCCCCGAGCCGCTTCTGCAGACGCGCGCGTAGAACTTCATGCAGGTCTGTTTCAGGCAGGGCTTGCACTCCTCCCAGAGGGCCATCATGGTGTCATTGCACACCTCCTGGGACGCCTTCAGCTTCATTTCAGTGTCCTTCGTGTCCGTCAGGGCGTCCTACAGCGGGACACGAAGCCAGGTGAGCCCCGGAGGAGTCACAGGCTCTGCCTTCCCCAGCAAGCGCAGTGGTGCCGGCCCGCCGCTGCCCAGGCAGACCTTCCCACGCCCGGCCACACGGTGTGCTAATTTCCACCCTCACTCTGGCTCATTTGTTCCCTCTACTGCCCACGTGGAATTCCCTGCCCACCCAGCTCTAAACATCCTTTCATCTTCAAGACCTGACTGTTCCTTAGTCCCCAGCCCCCGAACCCACATGGACGTCCCCTCCTCTGACACCGTCTCAGGAGTTGCCTCTTACTTATACCTCACTTCCTATGCGCAGCTCCTGGTGTTTAAAGGTCATCTCCCAAAGCTTCTGCATCTCCCTGAATCTTATGTTTCTATTGGACCATGGTCCCTGGCACATACCAGGAATAGGCAAGCTTTCAAAAATCAACGTCGCCACAACTACCCAAACTTTCTGACATGCCCATGTCGTCTGAACCAATAATTATATAAGAATCTATGCCAAGGAATTCCTGCAATAAAGGACAAATCCTTATGCCTGAAGATATTTGTTCCCCTATGTGTGTATGGCAAACAGCGACAACAACAACAAAACCCTAGAATTAAGTCAGACACTCAAAACTACGGGACCAGTTGAGCGGATGGTGGTACATACAAAGGATTACAAGGGATGTTTTAAATAAGTTTCAATATTATAGTAAGCATTTTTATGTTAAAAATTCATGATTTGTCAAAAAAACAGAGGAAAAAAGAGTTGTAAGAAATAGATTCCACGTTAACAGTGAATTGTCCTTAAGTTATAAGGGTGATGGAAAAACTCTTCTACCTTTCTTTTGTGTACTAAAATCTTGATGAATGGGTGTGTTACTCTTTGAAGAAGGATGAAGCAGACCACGAGGACACCACGAAGACCTGACCAGGAGGAGTTCAGGTTGGGCGGTCTTCGACCTGCTCTCTGTGCCCTGCTCTGTGCGGGGGAAGGACCGCCGATGGAGCCAATGCACCAGCGTCAGCTGCTCACCTCCTTCTTTTCAGGTTCGCATGTGCCTCAGCTAAGAAGTAAATGGAGTCTTTTCCCAATGCTGATGAGCTTTGTTGTAGAATCTGGATGGTCAAATACCAAACTCCAACCTCGACCGTAAACATGTGAGGACGAGAGCTACCCGAGGGTTCTCGCAGAATGGGAAGAACTAACACCGGTGCCAAGGACAGACAGACAGTCTCAAAGACAGTTAGAGCTGCACCCAGGCCAGCATTTCCCTAAGTGGCTTCCATGAAACTGCGCTATAAGCTACAAGGAAAAATAAAAATGGTCCCCTGGTCATTTTGATTCGGAAAACACTGGGTTAAATGAGGTTACACAGGTTTCTTTACTGCAGAACTTCTCAGGGCCCTTAAAATGCTTTGACTATGCATCAGGGGTCATGAAGGCGGCAGGTGGCCCCGCCTTAGCATCTCCTTCATTAGGGGGAGGGGGGCAGTGGGAGTAGGTTTTGAGGATACCCTTAAAATGACTATTCACTTTTTAAAATAAATTGTTCATGGAATTATAGTGATTTCGTTTTTTTGAATCATTAAGCACAGCCTAGAGCCACCATGCTCTCTCTTGGACTTAGGTGACTCTTTAAGAAGTCATCCAGACCTCTTCAAAGACGTGGGGCAGGGTGTGCTTGCCCTAATCCCAAGGGTATCAACCCTACTAGATGAGCTTTGTGAAAGTAGGGCACCGTCCCCTCCCACCCAGGGACGGACCCTATCCAAAGCCTACCTTGGAACTTGCCCATAGTCATGGTTTGGAAAAATCTATTGAAGTGACTCTGGGTATCAGGCCCTGGGCCAGGCTTGTAACAGAAGCAAGTTCAAGATCTCACCCTTTGAAGCTTTCAAAAGCAAATAAACTCTCCCTATTTCTTAACTGTAGTCCCAGCGTCAGGTGACACAGCCCTGGAAGGACAGAGGGTCAATGTGGCAACCCAGCAGGACACCGCAGGAGGGGCCAGGACCGCTCTGTCCCTGCCCTGCCGCAGGGACGGTCAAAGCAGGCGCACGGCCACCTGGCTCTCCTTACCTCTTTCTTCTTCTTGGCTTCCTCCAAGCTGATGAGCAGTGATTTGCGCTCATCATTTGTGTGTTCTATTAGGCTCTTTAACTGTTTCACTCCCTTGAAGGCATTTTTAATTTCCTTGTTGATGTACTTAGTCCCCTCAGTGGACATTTCTGCAAGAGAAGGGCAGGGAAGTAAAATATGGTGAGAGGAAGGGATGGTGCTGGCAACGTAACCATGGAACCAGCTGGAATGGTCAGAAAGGCAGTGGTCCAGGGGCTGTCAAGGCTGGGAACCCCCTGGCAGGCAGCCTCCAGGCCCCAGCAATGCACTGACACAGGTTCCCGTCACAGGGCTCATCACGGACCCAGAGTCCAAGAACCGACTGCACTTCCAAGAGAAGACAGAGCATGGTTTTCTGGGTGGGAAGGTGGAGATGCATACATGAAATGCTATGGGAGCTCAAAAATGGGGGCTCCACAAAGACTCCAATGGTTCGGGCTGCAGGCACCTTCATGGGGGAGGTGTGGACTGAAAAAGGAAGCAATGAGTGAGACACAGAAGCCAGCAAAGGCTTTGAGACCCCTAAAAATGCCTGGAAGCCAAGCTGGCCACAAAGAACCTCGGGCAGGTGGCCAGGGAGAAGAGGCTCAGAGAAGGGCATGGCAGAGCCAACACAACTTCGCGCAAGGACCACATGGCCTCTGGTTCCTGGGGCCCCGGTGGGCAGGAAGTATGTGCAGAGGGCCACTCTTGCCTACTCACCCTGGAGCTCTCTGCCTGAGACTGCCTTGTCACCCAGCACCTGCCCATCCTCCCAGGTCATCAGCAGCGCCACCACCAGCAGCAGTAGCGTCTTCATCTTGTCTCTGGTGATTCTGGAGTCCTCGCACGCTTCTGTGTGCAGAGAACAGGACTCTGTCATGGTAACGGCTAGACAGCCTGCTGGTTTCCGGCCCAGCCCACTCGCCTGCAGCAGCTGCCCAGGAGCCCTGCGGAGACCTCGCTTAGCTACCCCCTCTCAGCAGGCATCACTGTCTTTTTATCCCCATGGAAGTTGGGAGAAAATACCAGACTTGACAGGAGGCACTTTCAAAACAAAGTGGAGGCAGTGGGTATAGGGAAGGACCACAGGACAGCAGCCTAATGCAAAGACAGAAGAGTTCTGGAGTCAGAGCCCTGGGCCCAGGTCCAGGCCTTTCTCTCCCCCCACCCTCCGCCCCATAGCAGCTCAATGTGCCTGAGCAAGGCGCACCACTCTCTGACTCCAGAAAGGCATCTGTCTGATGACACCTGCTCATATCAGACAAACCCTGGAGACACCTCTCTTGGATCACTCACCTGGCCCTCTCCGGCTCCTCCGTCAAGCGGGGACTGCACCCCAGAGCTCATGCCCACCCCACGTGTATCACCGACCCCGCCACAGCTGCACCCTGGATCAGTCATGGCACTGCTCCCCGTGGGCCTCAGCACCACCTGAAACTGATTCCGAGGGTCTGAGCAGGACAAACAACCTTTGGGGCTGGCACAGGAAAATAAATCCCTCCGTCACCCCTCATGTGGGACTTGCGCCGGCTGCGTGGATCAGGGGTATACATAGAGGGTAGAGCCGGAGGAAAAGACGTTTGCCTTCAGGAAGCAGAGAGGAAGGGGCAAAGTCAAAAGGTGAACGTTGGGAGCAAGGGGCACTTGGGCTCCAGTGCCTCCCCAGGAGCTGTCCCTCTGGGAGGACACGGCCCCACCAGATCCCTTTCACAGGCCTGCTCCCTCCAAATCCACTGCAGGCTGCCCTGCCAAGGTGTTCCTGCCGCCACTCCGGGCTGCCTGCCCTGAGCCTGGGGACAGCCTGGTCTTACACAATAGACCCTTTCCCAGAAGCCGAGGTTGTTACATAAAACAGAAAGCCCTCCCACTGTAGCCCACCCCTCCCCCACCCCAACTGCGTATCTGAAGTCACCCATTTCCCATGACAGAACGGGGGGGGGGGGGGGTGCCCCCTTCCTGAAGTCGTGCACGTCCGAAAACTGCTCTCAGCTCAGCAGGCCCATCTGGATGTTTGATAGAACATTCATAAGCAAGCCTCTCCATGAGCGTGATCAGTAAGGCAGCCCCGTTGTGGTTCCCGGACCCACTGCACAGTGCAGATTAGCAGCACGGAAGAAAGAGCAGACCATCGCCTTCCCCAAAGACAGGGTGGGCAGCTGAGCCAGGCTCTATTTCAGGCCAGAAGGTCCCAGTCTTGCAAGCTCTGCCCCAGCTGCTCACTGAGGCCTGAAACACCTCAAGCACAAACAGAGCCTTTGGCACGCCAGAGAGAAAGCCGGCAAAATAGACATTCTGGATGAGGTCCCCGGTAGCACTGACTTCTGAGATATTCAGAAGAGAGGGCATTCAGCCCCGAGGGAAGGGGAGGAAGGGCAGCCAAAGGCAAGAGCACTACGTGAGGAGTCTGGAAACCCAGCAGCCAGCACAGGGTCTCTCACCAAGAGCCTGGGGCTCATGGGGAGCCATTGGCCTCAGAGCCAGAAGAGAGGTCAGTCTTCTGCCCAGTCCCTCCACTCCAGAGGGGGTGCAGAGCCCAGACACAGCACGGGGCTCCCCAAGCCTCGTGGCAACTCCAGGGTAAGAACCCAGCTTTCCCAATCCTCTAGCCCAGGGTTCTCTCCTTGACACCAGGTCACTTAACGCTCTGAGCCCCAGTTTCTTTGTCTGAAAAACAGACGTGACATAGACCTCAGAGATGTGCGTGTGTTCTGTAAACACAGGGTCACAGTGACTTCGGACTACTTCACAATTTGATGTAGGACCAAGTGTGGGCATTGGCAGTATCCCTCGGGGAAGTGGGAGCAGGTGGCAGGTGTGGAGAGGGGCAGAGGAACAGAAGCAGGCACACAGAAGCCACCTGTGGTCCCTCCCTGACCATGTGGCTTTGTCTTAGTGAACTGACCGGCTACTGCGAAGTATCTACGAATCACTGGGTGGAGGGGGCGGGATGGGGGAGGGAATGGGTTTCATTAAAATGCTGATTCTGATCCAGAATCTGCTTTCCTAACAAGCTCGCAGGTGGTATTGCTAGTCCCAGGGTGACACTACAGCAGCAGCTGACTCGCCACCTGCTCTCCCTTTGCACTGACTCGCCTCCCCTCTCAGCTGCTGGCCTGGGTGCCTGGCTGGCAACTGCTCCGATCAGGGGAGCCACGCCAAGGCCCTCTCCTTCCCACCATGGCTGGGCAGCCTTTGCCCCCAGGAGAGCTTCAACTGCGCAGAGGGAGCCTGGGGAGGACATGGGAACCTAAACAAGCCGTCACACCGCTTATAAACCGCAGCGTTTAAAGCTCCTACCCTGCTTCCTCCCCAGATGTAGCAAACGAAACCATACAGAAAACAATTCACCTGTAACTCATACCATCCAGAGGCAAATATTACCACTGTGGTATATTTCCTTCTACTTCCTATGCATTTGTATACAATCAGATTCTTTATATCCACTGTATCAACTATTCTTTAAAAGCGCGTTTATAATAATATAGTCCATTTTCTGATGTATGCTATTTTGCTATCCCACAAGGCTAGACATTTAAATTGTAAGTTCCCACCATTATAATGAACATTGTCATGAGCATCCTTTTAAGATTCTTTTCTCTTTTAATAATACTAATCAGCTGCTTTTTTTTTTTTTTTCATTAGGTCCAGAAATTCTGGAAGGCCAAGAGGCTCTGGTTCTAATCTCATTTCTGACGCCTACTTGCTGTTTATATTTGGAGACGTCCTAACCCTCTCCAGGCCTCAGATTATCACCTGGGAACTGGGACCGGTGAAGCAGACCTCTGACGCCTGGCGGAGGTTTTGTGACTTCACTCTGATGTGCCCTGGTGCAGCAGGAAGCAGAAGGAGTAGGATTAAGTGGTTGCAACATATACTTAAAACATCTGTAAACACACTGTCCAGAGAACTAGAAAATTCTGAGGCAAACAAGATGACTCACGCACGCAAGCTGACAACCACCGCTGGCGAGATGGTACCCTGACCTGGAAGGCACTGCCGAAAGACCCTTTGTGCAGGCGGACTCTGCCACTGGTTAGCCTGGGCCTCCGGCGGTAAACGTCAGTTTTCCAGGTCTTAGTACCCACCCCCAACGCCCCTCCTCCCGTCTTTGCAAAAAGAGGATCTTTACACCTGTCCTATTTACCCACAAAATTGTGGTTGCAGCTGATGAGCCGAGTCCCAGCCTGAGCGATCTGGCCCCTCTGCTCCGCTGCCTGGTGATGGGGCTGCCTGTCTTCCCAGGCTCCCTCCACTCCATCCTAGCGCGGTTCTGACAGCCCTACGACTACTAGCTACCGTCCTCCTCTCTCGCCTGCCTGTCACCCGCCCGCCCATCGGTCCTGGTGAGGATCTGCGCTGGGGTAGGAAAGGTGGGGACCTCTCACCGGTCAGTGGTGCCCGTGGGCTCCTCCTGGCGACGCGGCGTGCTGAGCGTGCAGCGCCCGTATTTATAGCGCTCTGCCTCGTATACACCCCCTTTAGGGCTGGCTGCAAACCTGCATGACTCACCCTCAAAGAATGCTGGGGAATGCACCCGGAGCTTTCTGGAAGCTGGCGCGGGAGGGGGTGCAGGGATCCGGTGCAGCACCGGGCGGGGGGCACGGGGAGGCGCAGCTGCACCGCGAAAGGCCGCGCCATCACCAGGGAAGACATGCCCTGGGGTGCGCCGGGCACCGCTCCGCGGGAGCTCACAGCTGGGGGACGGCGCCCCGGGAGGGGCGAGCCTGAGTCCCACAGGGTTCACGGGGTCCACTGCGCTCCTTGCCCGTCTCAGTCCAAATTAAACTTCACAGGTCCCGCAGCCCTATTGAACGCACGCCACTCCTCCTGCTTCATTTACGTAGGAAAGTAGAAAAATAATGAGAGTGAGATGGGGAGGGAGGGGTGTTGTGCCTGAGAAGAAAACATGAAGTAGGAGTTACTGACGTCCCCAATCCTCCCAGTGGCCGAGCAGAGACAGAAGTATGTTTATAAGGATGATGATAGCATTTATTTGTGGAACCAGGCCTTCCCGGCTCCTTGATTGCCGAACCTTAACTGTTGTCCCCATTCACTGGGGCCCAGCCAAGCAGGGTGGGCTTCCTGGGCGCAGGACTCTGCAGCCCCACGCTTGGTGTGGTTACAGTCGAAATTCTTAACAGTTCGTGAGTAAGGGCCCCGCATTTCCATTTTGCACCAAATCTCGAACATCATGTTACCCACCCTGTAGCATGAAAGGGGCTCACTTGGCCCCAAGTTCCTCCTGCTTCCAAGAAGAGTCTTTTTTCTGGATTCCTTTGTCCAGGGGCTTGGATTCGATCAAGGCATGGGAGCCATCTCAGCGGCACCGCCTGGCAAGGAGGGACCAACCCAGAAGCCCCTCAAGTCTAGCTACTTCCCCGGGGAAGAAGCAGAGCCACCCACCGTGGACCGCCAGGATGCTGGAGTACCGGAGAAAGGACAAGAGGCTGGAAGATTGTCGTCTCCCGAGTGGGGGAGATGGGTGGGCTGGGCAGGTGTGGGAAGCCTAGTTCGGGGGGCGGTTTTGAAAACCACGTGAGGTGAAAGGGTTGAGAGGAGCCCTACCTGCCGGGGCTGTTTTCCTGTTCATTAGTTTCGAGGTACAACTGGAGGCCCAGGCCCTGGTCGCTCAGAGTTCAGAAGCAGCTAGGACCCACTCCTCTTCCGGAGGGAGTCTGGGGGAAGCTTCTAGGCCTGTGAAGGAAGCAACTGGAACTGAGTGCGTGGGATTCTGACTACAGTCTCAGTGCCACACGTAGGAACTGGGTGACCTTGGACCACTCGCTTTGTCTTCTGGGTTTCTTCCAGACAGTAAGGAATCTGTTTTGTATCATCTCTGAGGTCCTCCCTTCAACCTAACTTGAGACAATGCCGAGTGTGAAAAGATCCTCAGCCCAGAAAATAACAAAAATCTAGTGAAAATTTGGAGCAGTATTTCTCCTCCTTAGAACATGAATGCTGGTGGAAAACCAGAAGAATTGTTTCTGAGCATGCTTCTGTAACTTTTCTGTTCTAAGGCTCCCCCGGCCTCTGGCACAGGACGCATACATCTGCGATAATTATATTAAAAAAACCGAACTTTTAGATCTGCCTTAGTCAGCTGAAGCAGGGGAAGGGAGGAGGGGAAGCAGGGACTAGGAGGAAGTAACCTGATTCCCAGCCAAGACTGTGGTCCCCTGGGCACCATGGCTTGAGCACTCCAGGGGAGAAGTGTGAATTTTGAAAGCACCATAAATGCATCGCTGGAGTACGACTGTTCTAAGTAGATCATAGAGGTCAATGGGTCAGCCCTCACACAACACTTGATTCCTAACCCCCCCTCCCCCCATTGCTTGCCCTCTGGACTTCTGGACCTTGCCTCTTTTGAAGCCTTGGGCTCTGCCCTGGCCTGCTGTACCAGAGAGGACCGACCACAGCACAGGGCAGGACCACCAGCCCTCGCCCCAGCTCTCTAGATTAGCTCTTGTGAGCTGCTGAGTCACTTGGCTGACTCATTAGAATTCGTCCTTTTGGCGATGCTGCTTTTATTTAAATCACTCTTCTCCCCTGCGCACTCAGGCAACGAGTTTGGGGTTTTGGCTTGATCTCTTTTCTTTGAGGGTGTTGGGGGAGAATGGGGGGGTTCTCAATCGGGAAGAGGGGAGGGGGAAAGTAAGGAGCTTTACATTTATCTGTTTCTTTATGCTTGGCCTTGTTAGTGTCCCCGTCCCCACCAGTGTCAGGCTCAGTGCCACCAGCACGACAGCTTAACCATCGCTGATGTAACTGGAACAAGTAGAAATGGCCGAGAGCACTACTCTGTGGCCTATAATTAAGAATCACTCTCCAGGCTCTAATTATTTAATGGGTGTATTCAGTCAACTACAGGGTCATGGACAAAAAGCATGGATAATAAAAGCATATACAATGAAATCAGCCCACAGCGGGTGCAGAGGAATCCCAAGTGCGTTTGGGGGGGATGCTAAAGTCCACAAACGTTCACTTCATCAGTTGTGTTTCCCTTATCGTCCCACCTGGGATCTGTCTGGGAAAGTGGGTGAGGCTAGGCCCTCCTGAGCTGCTTAGCGCAGACCTGTAAGGAGACAAATATTACCAAACGGTCTTCACTGTTAATCCTGCTCTTGACTGGTCAGCTCTAACCTTTGCTCCAATTCATAGATTAATGGGCATTTTTTTTAATTGGCCCAGATTTGCCTGAGGTTAAATCTGCTTTTTTTTTCACAACCACCGGGAATGCAACTACTAATAATTTTGGATCAGTGGTTCTCGGTGGAACTATACAGTGGAATTATCCGAGAAGAGATTTAAAAATTACCAGTGCCTAAGTCCCACCTCCAGAAGTTATGACAGAAGCCGGATAGAGCATCAGGAGTTTTTCAACTCTCCAAGTAAGTTGTTTTGTTGGTTTTTTTCCAAGTAATTTTAATACGCAGCTGGAGTTGAGGACCACTGCTTTCCAGCTGACACATTGCTGGCTTACAGTTTCCCCAGTCGATCCTTAATGCATCTCTACTTCCTTGTGAAAAGTATGTAGTATTCTTCTCATTTTATAGAAGAGAAAATCGGGGGTCAAGGGAATCTCAGTTAGCAGGTTTTTGCTTGCACTGAGCTGAAATCAGCCTCCTTATACCTTCTTCTCTTCCCTGTGCTGTATTTCTATGGTATTGTATGTTACGTTGTTCCCTCGTTACAACACAGCCTTCACACACCGGAAAGCAAATAATTCCATCTCAAATGTGTATCTTTTTACAGGTCCTGTGCCCTCCTCTCGTAAAAGGAGGTTGGCGGATACCTCACTGAGCTCATGTCTGACCCTAGGGTTCTCCCTGTTGTCATTGTCCCTCTTGTGTAGCTTTAGGAGCAAATACCAGCTTGGGCCCCCCAGGTGAGAGGGTGGTGAGACTCTGCCTGTGATTTGATATGAAGCTTCCTTACCCCCAAGGCACCATCTGCTTAATCTTACGTCATTATAACACATTGCTCCCCAAACTGGTCACCGCTGACCCTGGGGCAGGCGGTGGTGCACGGGGACTAGGAGTCCACAAAGACACGGAAGCAGCTGGCTGCAGTTCCACTCAAAGATTTGGGGAGAAAAGTTAATATTTAATGAGAAATCAGCCTTCCTTCTCTCTTCCTTTCACCTGTCCTTTTTCGAATCCTCTCTAAATCTCATGCTTCTAATGGGTGTTTATTTATACATACATTTATATTTAGAATGTGGGTATATAATATGTATGTGCATAACATATATTTCAGGTATAAACCTATAAGATATTTTGCCTTTTTCTTTTCTCTTTAAAAATAAGCATAAAATCATATTATGTATATTGCTTTGCAAATTGTTCTTTTCCACTAAATAAAATATTATAGACATCCCTCTAGGTCAATACATAGATCTAATGTATACTTTTTAGTAGTTACATGTTTTATTCAGTCATTCTCCTATTTCAACTTCTTCTGTGGCATGGTGGTGCCTTTATTGGTATAAGGTAGAGTCTCAAATTGAGATTGCTGGATATTGTTGTCCTTTTGAATTTTTGCCAATCTAGTGGGCATTTTGCTCCCTTCTTAATCTCTTCATCTGATTACTGTTTTCAACTGTGCATCTTTAAATAAAGCTTCCTCTTGTGTACTGATTTTTTTTTAATCCTCACCGAAGACATGCTTACTGATTTGAGAGAGAGGGGAAGGGAGGGAGAGAAGCACGGATGTGAGAGAAACATGTATTGATTGCCTTTCCCTGCTCGAAACTCAGGCACGTTCCCTGCCTGACCAGGAATCACACTCATGACCTTTCAGTTTACCGGACAGGGCGATGTTCTAACCGAGGCACGCCTGCCAGGGCTTGTTGTGTATTGATTTGATATGATTTCAAATCCGCTTACCGTATTTTGCCGTGTATAATGCGCACCCACGTTTTTGGCCCAAACTTTTGGAAAAAATTCTTTCATTTTAATGTTTTAATTCAAGTTTTATCTATTTGTATTTAGGCATTTTTTTATAAAGGAATTTTAACATTTATTTTTGAACATATTATGGTATGAGAAATTTTATGTGACAAATAATTACAAAACACAAGGACAGATACAAGGTATTTCAGGCACTACCCATGTATAATGTGCATCCTTATTGTTCCCTCAAAAATTTGGGCATAAAAAGGACACGCTGTACACGGCAGAGTACGGTAACTGTGGTGTAGGTGCAGGTGCTTCCATCTATCTGCTTGTGACTTAAGTCAAGCAGTGTGCAAGGAGGCTGTGTCCGGGTGGTGTCGTGATGTCGGGTGTCACCGAAAAGCATTCAGTAGCTCAGCCAAGGAGGGGCACAGATGGAGGCTTGTCGATAAAACACGTGGAAAGGGAAAGCAGGATGGCAAGGAGACATTTTGACTTTAAGTATCAAGAGTTTGTGAGGCCTCCCTGAGGGCACTCAGTCTGGGCAAGCCTATGCTTTGCTGATCTAAATAGCTTTCTGAAGACATTTAGGGCTCTAACTGCTGCCTGGACTAGGGCGGCTCTTACCAGCAGTGGTGAAAACCGTCCAGTGGACCCACGAAAGAGATCAGCTTCCCTGTCAACACTGCAGTCCTCGTTACCTAGCAACAAGGGACTTTTGCTTTGGTGCTGGCAGCTGAACGCCAGCTCTCCATTGGCTAAACCATCTCTCCCAAGTACCAAGTCATATAAAGGCATACCACAACTAAATTCGGAGTTCACTCCTTCATCTCCCCTTGCCTGGAACAATACTGTGATTAATCTACTAGTGCTTTGGATATGTTATTTCTTTATTGGCTTATTAAGAGAGATTTTCCTGTATGCTTTTGGCTTGTGACATTATTGTAATTCCTGCAGTGAAGCGGTGTTAAGCTGTTGGCACACAGTCTCAGCATAATTTTGTCTCCTTAAAACACCTCTTTTGTGATTTGCCAACTCATATTGTCCGCTTGTTTTATTGAGTTATTCATCCTTGTCTTCTATCAATTTATCGAAGCACTTTAAATAAATAAAGTAACCCTATATATGTCAAAAATATTTTTTACCAAGCTAGCATGTATCTTTTACCTTTTGACTATGGAGGCTTTACAATTTTTTATGTAGTGAGATGTGTTTAGTTTTCCCTTTATACTTTCTAGGCCTCCTGTCTTGTTTAAGAATGTCTCCCTCCCATTGAAATATGAACAGTTATTCTCCTAGTTTCCTCTCGTTTTCCACCATGTTAATTTTGTATTCAGGCAATCCCAGTGGACCATGTGTGCACGCATGCCTGTGAGTTTGTGAAGGAGGGAGGTAAAGCCAGGATCTAAATGTAATTCTTCCAGATACAGAGCCAAGTATGTCGACAAGACTTATCAAATAAACCACCCTATTCAGGCTGAGCTGGAGTGCCGGTTTGTCATCTATGAAGTTTCCCAAATAAACTTGGATCTGTTTTAGGACTTTCCAGTTTATTCCTCTGATCTATATCTTCATTCACATGTAACGTATTATTTTCACAACAGAGCTTTGGTGTATTTGGACAATGCTCTAACCAACTGAGCTACCCAGCCAGGGCTATTTTCACTACACAGCTTTAAAACAGTATTTAATTTTGAGAATGCAATTGCCTTCACTTATTTTTTGCAAGTTTTTTTGGCTAGTCATGGACATTATATAAAGTTCCATGTAAAATTTAAATTAATTTTGTCCAGTTAAAAAATGGTATTGTAGTTATAGTTGCACTAAATGCACATATTAGTTTTGGAAGAATACACATTTTTATGTTCTTTCTATTTAGAAACATGTCTGGAAATAATTTAAGCTATTTTTGTTTTTAAATGAATTGTTCTTTTATCGAAGTAAGATATGCATATAACATTGAACTATCAAATAGTACTTAAAAATAAGGCATTACAACTTACTAAAAATCAATAGTACAAAAAAGTCCCAATGTAGCAGAGCTCGACCACAAAACCCACCATCCCACCACCCTGTCACCTCCCCTGCCCCAATCCAGTAAAACTATTAGTTTCATATTGAAATAAATGTTTTTTCATTATGATATGGCATGCAATTTTTATATCATTTTTTAAAATAAAAGGAAAGACTTTAGAGGTTTGCTACTGCCGTCATTATGCAAGTGGAAAAATGAGAGAAATCCTGACCAAGCGTATCATACTGAAAAATTGCAGATTTTTGTTCCAATGTTTCTCCTCTTTCATTCAGCTTTGCGCTCCCATTCTCTAAGTTATGGCCTAATAGGTGTTTAATGCCTTCTTGTTAGATTACCTGAATTAATTTTTCAATTAGTGCAATTTAAGGTCCCTTTTTTTTAGTAATCTCACCTCATTTTTTATTTATATCAGAACTATAAGGTCCATGAGGCTGGAGAACACAACCTCAGCACTAGCACAGCTCTTGGCCACGGATTTGTTTAATAAAGGATTGAAAGCTATGAATAGCCCAATATCAACTAGATCTTTCTCTCTGAATTACTAAGCTTCATCCTTGCAACTGATGATGAATCTAAATGTAGGGTTTAACTTAATTTCTCTGGAATTTTATCTTATAAATAAACGCACTGTATGCACCTGTCCACATCGTTCTGAATGAGAAACGAAACCTTGCAAAGAAATAAGCTTGGCTTTGGGGGCTCCCTCCGGAGTATAGATAGAAATGTCTAGGAGGGCTCCTCTGATCAATTTTAAAGCCCAGCCTCTTGAAAGCCTGCCATAAAGAAACTCCTAGGTACCAAATCCTTTGGAGAGTATCTTCCTCAAAAGCATTCATGCTCCTTCCGCTCTGGTCTTTTTATTTTGATGTGTGTAGTTCCTGGCCACCTGGGTACAGGGATTTTCCGGTCCTATTTGCCGTCCTGAAATTGTGGGATTCTGGAAGATCCCTTTGCATTGTCCACGGGATAGTTTGGCTAAAAGAGTCTCTGCTTCCGACAGATCATGAAGGCTCCTTTTTTATCCACATCCAGTCCCAAAGGAAGTCAGCCACTTTCTTCCTGAATATGTGACTTATTAGGATGAACTATCTAAGTAGTTTGTGTTTGCTAAGACTTCATTATAGAGATCAGGAAAGTTTGTAATTACAGTGCTTTCCTCAGAACTTCACCCTTACAGAGTTCATCAAATAAGGTATTAAGTTGACAATATGAAGCCCCCTTTAAGGATTTCTCAGGCTAGAATTCATATTATATAGCATCACCCACTGGTAAAGAGTGGTATTGCAAGGCACTGCTTGGCCATTGATATGCTAGCTCTCCATTACCCACAATTTTGCTTTTCTATCAGCTACCCATGGTCAACCACAGTCTAACATGTTAAGTGAAAAATGTCAGAAATAAACGATTCATATGTTTTAAACTGCACTTCGTTCTGAGCAGTGCAACAAAATCTCACGCCGTCCCACTCCATCCTGCCGGGTGCTGCCATCCTTCCGTCCAGTGTATCCGCGCTGTGCACGGGGCGCAATTAGACGATGAAAGTCCACACGCGCATGATGTTTGTTACGTTACATTGTTACAACTGTTCTATTTTATTTACTACTGTGGTTAATCTCCCGCTGGGCCTAATTTATACATTAAACTTTATCATAGGTATGTACGTGTAGAAAAGTTCATAGTATACATAGGTTTAGTACTATCCACACCTTCAGACATGCACTGAGGGGTCTTGCAGTGTATCCCCATGGACAAGGGTGGACCGCCGTACTAATAAATTCCAATACTAGTAGATGTAATGTGAGGTAAGAATCTGTAGACATGGGAGAAATTTCAGGTGGATTTCTGGGAGGAAGCAATGAAAGATGGGAAACTCAAGCATTGTGAAAATATAACATCGTTCGGAGATTGGGCCAAAAAAAGCCAACTTAATATCGCTCCAACCAAACATCTCCGATTGAGAACGTTGATGGATTGTTTCCCAGGGAATCCTCTTGCTTATTTTAACCAGGGAATTCTGTTACTTATTTAAAATGGAAGCCAGTAGGAGGATGGGATTTAGATTTTCCCTTAGAGCCAACTTTTCTGGAAACTGCCGCAAAATACCCTAGACTGGCAATCTGTGTCCTTTGAAAAATATTTCCCTCCTGTGCAGCATTGATAGTAGAGCGGTGAGCATAGCTGCCTTCCAAACATATGATGCCCCTTTGCTTCCAAAGGATTGAGCATTTGGGGGGAAACACTGGCTTTAACAAGAGAGTAACGCTGCATGGACTTTGAATCCATGGCATCGGAGAGCTTATTGAGGAGAAAGGGCAAAAACCTGGCAAAGGTCTGGGTTGGAGGGGGTATGTTAATGAGTGGTGGGGCTTGCCAGCATCCATGTGTCCCCCTTTCCCTGTGGTAATGCAGCTAAGGGGTGTATCCCAGCCCCCTGGCTTTTGGTTGGGGCCACGTGATTGAGTTCTGGCCCGTAGAATGGGGCTGATAGTCATTTGATGCCTCTTCTAGGCCTGTCCCATGATAATCTCCAAAGCTCCAATTTCTCTTCCTCTTCTACAACAAACTTAGAGGCTACTTATTAAAGAAGGTGACACCACAGGGGGGAACAGGCCTGGATCCCCAAGTCAACATTTTTATTTAAAGATTTTATTTATTTATTTTTAGAGAGAAGGGAAGGGAGGGAGATAGAGGGAGAGAAATATCAATGTGTGATTGTCTCTTGCACACCCCCAACTGGGAACCTGGCCTGCAACCCAGGCGTGTGCCCTGACCCGGGATTGAACTGGCAACTCTTTGGTTCACAGGTCAGCTCTCAATCCACTGAGCCACACCAGCCAGGGTGTGAGTCAACATTTTTAAGATAAACAACCAACCTGCAATGGATTGTGATTTGAATGAGAAATAAACTATTATTGTACTGTCCTTAGAATCCTGTACTTATTTATTAAAGCTAGAGTGACTTACTCTAGCTACTACAGAAATTGTCTTGAAATGGGATGCCACTGGAATGGAAACAAATATGTGGCATGAGTCTAGCACTTGAGTAGCAGGATGTGAGAAACTGAACATCTTTCTTCTTCATTAGTACACTGTGTGAGGGGCCTCGAAATTCCCGCAGACCGACAGCTACTTCATCCTTCGTCCTTCCCTTTCCCGAATGGGCCTGTTTGCTGGGTGACCTTGTCCACCCTCCTTCATCTGAGACTGGAGTCACTTCTAAACCTGGTGGAAAGGACAGCATCACAGGGAGCACCTTGGGGCCTTGGACTTGGAGCTCAAGCTATTCTCTCTTCCATTTTGCAACGACTTTACACGTTGAAGATGGTGGTGATACAAGATGGAAGATCCCTGGGTCCCTGGTCACCGTTTGAATAAGAAATAGACCTTTGTTGTGTTAAGACAGTGGGGCGTGGGGGTTGTTGCCACACCAGCGAGGTTACTCTCAGTAATTGACAGAAGGCTAGGCAATGCCAATATTTACAAAATACAGCAAATAGGAGGAGCCATTTGAGAAGGAGAAGTCAAAGAAGTTTAGGAGATACAGAAATGTGTAGAATCTGATAAACCAGGAAAGAGAAATTCAAGGAGTTGCCAATTAGTATTTGTGATGGTTAATTCTCTGTGTCAACTTGGCTAGGCCATAGTACCGGATATTTGGTCAAATGTTATTCTAGTTGCTTTTAGACGGGAAGGTATTTTTTACACGAGATTCACATTTAAATCAGCACACTTCGAGTGGAGCAGATTACCCACCATCATGTGGCGGGCCTTGTCTGATCAGTCAAAGAAAAAGTTTGCCCGCCCCAGAGAAGAAGGGAATTTCCCCCGTAGCCTGGCTTCGCACGTCAGCTGCAACGCTAACTCTTTCCCGGGTATCCAGCCTCCTGGTTATTGCACCTGTGTCTCTGGAGAAACCTGACTGATACAGTGTTAAATCTACAAAGTGGTTGAAGGGATACAGATTTTGAAAAGGAAGGAAGGGAGCAATTTCACCGAGCACAGAGGGGTGAAGCTACATTCTAAGAAGGAAAACAGAAGTAACATATTAATGCTGGGGAGGAGCATGTGTGCAGAAGGAAGCCTCAAAGGCATGGGTGGGGGTCCTAAGCTCTAGGAGAAAGGGAGATGGGTTTTTTTCTTTGTTTGTTTGCCTGAACTTGAAAACAGAAGAAAGTCTGTGATGCTATCTAGGAGGTTTTATTCTGAGCAAATTACAACATGGCTCAGGAACTGAGGTGGGACTTTCTCCCTTCATTAACACCTGGAAGGTTCTACCATTGGCGATTCTGTTTTTTCCCTCCTAGATGACCTCTGTTTCTTAGCTATTAACTTTAGCTATTTACCTTTGACTTTCGATATAAGCCTGGCTTATGTGCCTCAATGACCTCCACTCCATCCCCACCCCAGCTCAAGTTAAAAACTGTATTAAGCCATTCCCCCAACCCCATTGCACCCGGCCTCACCCTGTCTGCTGCTGCCTGTGCCTCTGCACTGTAGGCCCAGCTGAGCCACATCCAAACAGTGCCATAATGTGGTCTCCCAGGAGGAGTGGGTCCAGTCAACCCTCAGTCCATTCCTTTTGTAGGAATGGCTGCTGAAAGCTTTTATACAAAGGCTGGTGTATTATCTAGGAAATCCTGTCTCCTCCCTTCTTGATCTGTGATCTGTGGTCATCCTTTATGCTCCTCTTTCTGCCTTCTTCCCTCTCTGAGCTATTCTGGTGCTTTGGCCTCTGGTGTCTGCCAACTTGTCCCCAGCCCTTTCCCGCCACCCCACAGGTCTGGGTTTCCTCTCCCCAGAGTCCTTTGGAGCTGGAGTTTATCCTCTGAACGTCTTCAGGGCTGGGGACCAGCTCTGCTCATCCAGGGCTCATCTACGCCCAGGCACTGATATCTTTCGTTGCTTTGCTGATTCACCTGCATTTTCATAGCAACACCACAGGCACATAAATTCTCCAGTTGCAAAGGGGCAACATCCTCTCTGTGTGCACGTAAGAAATGGCCAAACCTGCAGAGGATTTTTATGCATTTATTTGAGCCAAACTGACGATAATTACCAGTAAGTAAGATCTTAAGTGCCCCAGAGAATGACAGTTAGCAGTTTCTTTTATACATTTGGAAGGAAGGAAGGAAGGAAGGAAGGTAGGAAGGAAGGAAGAAAGGAAGGAAGGTTGGTTACCCAAAGGTAGGAAAAAGCAAGGTAAGAATCGAATTACAAGAGAGTTAAGAAGATCATGTGCTTTCCTGAGGGTGGTTATGCTTCTGAGGGGTCTGAAAAGGAGGTGTTTCAGAAGTGTGTTAACCTAGATGCACAGAAACAACAGGTAGGGCTTGCTTCAGGCAGAGACACACCTCTTACTCGGGAAGCTGTACCTTTGAGGCATGACTGCCCACCATGCCCTGCTCGGTTAGGAATTTATGGTCAGATCAATGTGTGAGATTACTTTTGGTTGGATTTATCACAGCGCTCCTTTTTCGTCCTCATCCCTGAGCCCTGGTCTCCCCAAATGGTACCGTGGTCCCTGGCCTCGCTCTCCCGGTTGTCTGGAGGTTCTGTTGAGAACGGAACCTCGTTTTGAGAACTGACATCACTGCAAAGTGGAGGAGATTAGAGAGAGCTGAACATCGCCCTTTCTGAGTGGGTGGGACCAAGTTTCTCTGCCCCTTCGGCCTCCCCTACTTTGCACTTCAAGGGCCAAATGGGGGTCAGCCCGGAGGCGCGGGCGGGAGGCACAGGGACTGACGGCAGCTATGGAAAGAGACCAGGCAGGGCCGCCCCCGCTGTGGTCCCTTCTGTCACTGAACTGCCCTGCGCGGCGTTCACACACCGCAACACCATTCCTTGTTTCATCGTTGGCTTTCCTCGCGGAGACAGTGCGGTATGACGTGTTCCACGCACTCCGAGAGCTTGGGGCGGAATTTGGTACATGGCAGGTGCTCAGTAAATCAAGTGTTTGTCCCACCAGTGAAGAATAACATGGGAAGGTCTCAGCGGAGCGCCTATGGCAAGAGTCACAGCTCCTTGCTGCAGGTTAGTTCCCCTCAGATTTCACGGTTTACACCGCAGGCCCTTCCGCGAACAAAATCACAGAATGTGGGAGTGCGGGGGACCCACTTCCCTCATAAAGAAAACCAACGTTTGCAGACGTCAAGTGACTGACCAGTCGCTCAACTAGGGCGGCAGAGCTTGAATGACCAACCATCCCCGTCTGCCCAGGACGGAGGGGTTCTAGGAACGCGGGACTTGCAGCGCTAACCCGGGGACAGTCCCCGGCAAACCAGGACGGCGAGGGCCGGGGCTGGAACCCAAGGACCCCTCTTGCTCCCAGCCCCTCTACCCCTCGGAGGGGTGAAACAACGTGCAGGTCGGACCTCTCGCAGCCCCACCCCCAGCGCACCCCCACCCCCGCCACCCGGCGGCCCGCACGGGCGAACAGCTGCTCCAGAAGCGCCCTCGCCGTGCGCTCCCCCCGCACAGCCGCGGCGGGCTGTCCCGAGCTCCTGTGCCGAGGCGTGGGCGCGGGCGCAGGGACCCACGGCGGCACAAAGAGGCCTGGCCGCGGCAGTTTTGAAAATACCAAGAAGTTGATCTGGGCCAGGGCCCAAGAAGTGACGAAGAGGGAGGGAGCGAGGGCGGGAGCGCGGGGATCGGGCGGCCGCAGAGCTCGCCGGCCTCCAGCGGGCGGCGGGATGGGCGGCGGGCCCGGCGCCCCCAGGCTGCGACCCCGCGAACCCTCCCCTCGGCGCGCCGCCTCTGCGCCCCGGTGCTGCCCCAGAACTCCGACTCCGAGCCCGGCTTCCGCGGGCGGCGCGTAGGGCGGCGATCGGGTGGCCCTCGCGGAGCTGCCGGCCTCACCCCGGTCACCCCGCCGTTGAACCGCCAGGAGCGAGGCCCTCGGGAGGCCCCGGCGCGAGGGACCATGAAAGGTAAGCCTCGGGCGCGCGAGTTCCCGGAGGAGAGCCTGCGGGACCAGCACACCCGGGCGGGGCTGAGGAGGGGAGGGCTCCCCGGGTCTTCTCCCCGCCGGACCGACCCCCTCGCGGGAGGAATGAAGACCCTGAAGTCAGGGAGAAGGGAGAGCGGAGGAAGCGGGGAGAAAGTTCATACTGTCCCGTCCTGTTCGTCACTCTGGCCCCAAAAATCTACTTTACATCCCGGAGACGTTTCTGATCCCTTTAACCGGCCAGCGCGGAAGGATGTCACCAGCCCAGCCTCCCGGCAGTGCAAATCCCCACCCGGAGGATCCCGCAGCCCCACCTAGCCTTCTGCCCAGCCCAGGCCAAGGGTTTTCCTCCAGAAATTCCACCCCTTCTTCAGGAGAGCCCTGTGGTGTCTGAGTCTCTCAGCCCAGGCTCGCCCTTCCCAACCTCAGAACCAGGGCTGACCACCCCTGCCCTCTGACCTCCTGGGAACAAAGCGCCTGGAAAAGACCAGTGGTCCAGACCTGAGCCGTCCCCAGGGCAGTGGGTCATCTGATGGTGGCCGTTGCAGACAGTTCTTGGGATGGAAAAAAGAATCAGACTTGGTCCCAGGTGCTCCTGCCTGGGCGGGGCTTTCGTGAGGCCTGGGAAGCACATGCTTGGTCTTCGCGCTCATTTTCAGGCTAAGAGAGAGGCAGGCTGTGAATGGGACAGGAACCGAAGGGGTTTTCTCATGCTGTCTCCCGTGCTTTTCATTAACCCTCCCTTAGCACCCGGGCAGACGCTTAGACGCTTGGGCTCCTAGCAGCGGGAACCTCACTACCTCTTCCGCGTAGTGAGTGTTGAAGCTGAAAGAGACTTTCAAGATCTTCTGCAGGGCTTGAAACTATACTCTCGGGTGATGCTGAAGAAGCGGCTCTGTTTGCGTCCTTTACATATAAAGGTCTGAGGGTTTCTCTGATTGAATACAGCCTCCATAGGTGAGGAAACTGAGGCCCAGACAGGTAGGACCAGCTTCATGGGTAGAAGGCCTCACACTAGGTTAATGCTCTGCTGTCGCTGTCTTGAAATTCTTAATAATATTTTTAACAAGGGACCCCCACACTTTCATTTTGCACTGGACTCTGCAAATTATATTGCTGGTCTTATGGGCAGGAGAAAGGACTTGCTTAAGATTCATAGCCAGTCAGGGGGAGTAGAGCCCATGGCTCCTGACTTCCAGGCCAGAGCGCTTGCTTCCCTGCGGCCCCTGGTCTCGTGATGGCCTCACCATGTTTTGGGCTGTCTAGGATAAGGCAAGCAAGTTACAACCAACCTCAGGGAGTTCGAGTGGCAGCAGGGAGAAGCCTCACCCAGAAAGTTTCTGCTCTCAGCTACCACACCTATGGAGCCATACCCTCCCCAGTGAGCCGACAGGGGCAGGTCATTACCCAGAAGCCTCTGGGAAGGTCTTAGACCACATCTCACCACAGGCCTGGAGCCCATGCTTCTCTCAGCCTTAATAATGGTGCTGAGATGCTGCCCAATCACAGAGTGGTTTGGCTCCACCAACCATCCAGACACGCACTGTGAGGGAAAATACAGTGTGGGGAAGACAGGCAGGTCCCCAATCCTCCCAAATGGAGGAGACACCCCCAGCTCCCAAGGAAGATGAGGTCAGGAACACAGGACCCACCTTTATGAAACTCAGCGAGGCAATTCTACTCCTCTGAGTGGAGGAGAAAAGAGCCAGCGCGACAATATTTAGAGGAGGCCCCTGAGGAGGACCAACTGAAATGCGTCATCATGTCATCAGGCTCAGGGTCCCCCTGGCTTGCTGGCTGGGAGGCTGGGAGTCTCAGAAAGACGTTTGCGGCTTGCCCTCCCACCTCCTTTTCCTGCTCTCAACCAGCAGCCTCAGTACCATGCGGGGCCCAGTTCCTGCCCACTGAGGCCTTCAGGGCAGCTGTCATTTATTTGTCCTCCAGTCTCCGGGAAACCGTGTTCTCCCATAATGAACCGGGACCTGGGCTGCGGGGCTGGGGGGCTGCGGGGGGTGGGGTGGGGGAGGGACGAGGAGTGAAGCCCAGCACTCCTCCCTGCAGGGTCTTCCATAGTCCTCCCCAGGAGCCAGGAATTGCCGCCACCTCGGCCCGAGATGGAAAAGGCAGGGCAGACAGCAAATATTTGGCCTTTGGGATCGGTGGAGTATGAAAAATCAGGATTTTTTTCGCCCACATGGAAAAAGTAAAGTGCCCGGCAGAGCAGGGCGGCCCCTTCCAGAGCAGCCCTTCTTGGACGGGAGGCTGGCTTCCCTAAAGGCCCCACCACTCGGAGAATTACATCTGTTGACAAAGATTCACCATGCCCGCTCAAAGCAAAACATGGTGATGTTATGTTTTGTGGGGGAGAGGGGTTTTGGCAGGGATGGTACTTACACAAGCAAACACGTTCTCTGAGGAGCACGGCCACCAGTGGCCAGGCGCCAGGGCCGACTCTGCCAGCCGAGCTGTTTCCACTCTGAGGCCCCTCCTGCCTGCCCACCAGCCAGGCCTCCCAGGCAACCGTATCTTTTGATGCAAGCTGGCACCTGGCCCCAGGTGCAGCCCCGCTCACACCTGAGGGCCACACAGCTGCCTCCAGCCCCTTGGTGACAGGCCCATCTCAGAGCTTCCCAGTGGCTTGTCTGAGCCATTAAGAGCCACCTGTGGGATTGTTTCCACAGCTCTGATGAGAGTGTCCTGTCACGAGAACCCTCCCAGCTGTGGGAGCCCCACTCCCAACCCAGAAGCAGCCTAGCCCTCTGGGTCCCTGTCTCCCGGGTGTCCCTGAGGCCATCCTGCTTTGATGCACTGGAAGCGGAAGTGACTGGGTGGAAAACTGTTTGGAAGCAGGCCTGCTGCATGGGCCACTCTATGCCCCTGGGAGACTTGTCCTCAGCTGCCACGGACAGGGCAGAGACACCCCACCATTCTCCAAGCCTGGGAGGAACGGCCCCTCCCCCCAGAATCAGAGAGCAGTGCCCACTGCCTGTGGGCAAAGGGCAGGTGGGGGCAGGAGGGGCCTGTGGAACACAGCAATGTGGTTCCAGGAAGACCCACCTCCCACAGCTCAGTGAGGGGGGATCATACCCACTCATGAGCGGGAAATCTGGGTTCCCTTTGGAAGCCTGACCTCCATCCCCAGGCCTCGGGGCGCTAGAAGGAGCCTGAGACTAGAAGAAAAGGAGCAGATGTGGCAAAGGTGCAAAGACCCGCTTAAATGGCCCATGTCAAGGGATGGGGGAGGGGCTTAGATGTTGGGGATCAGCTCCAAACTCTCTCTCACACACACACCAGTCACCTTGCCATCCAGCTGGGGTACCTTTAATAACTGAAGACTCACATCCCATGGCTAATTTCAGAGAGAGGAAGAAGAATTCCGCTTCTCAGTAGATGTTCGTGGGTAGCTGGGCAGTTTTCGTGAAGGGCAGGCAGCTGTGCTGGGTGCTGGGATCGACAAGTACAGCAGCATGACACACGGTGCCAGTCATATCTGTGCTGCCCCTGTTCATCACATTTAATTTAGCAAGTGTGTGTGTGTGTTGTGAGCACCAAGCCCAAGGTCAGGCCTAGCCCTGTCCCACACCAGCTTTATAACTATGCAACTATGAGGAAGTCATTGGCACTCCCTGAGCCTCAGCCTCCTCATCTGCAAGTGGGATGGGTGATCTTTGAGGTTCTTTCCAGCGTTAACATTCTACTCCATTGTTTTTCCTTCTGTGAGGGCACACACCCACACAAGTTTCCCCCCGGAACAGAACTGTAATGCCCACAGGGTAGTGTGAGATGTGGGTTCATGAGCATGGGGGCCCTGTCTGCCCCTTTCCTGACTCACTCCCACACAGGGCCTGGCACATGGGAGGTGCCCACTACATTCGTTTGGTGGGTACATCTGAGTCCTCCACCCAGCTGGAATCCTTAAAGGCAAGTATCCCCGCATCTAATGTAGGTATTCAGTGAAGATTCATGCTTCTGTTTAACACGCACTTATTGAGCAACTGCTAAATGCCAGGGCTTGTGTATCCATGTGTATCTAATGTCCAAGAAAGATGCAAGAAAGAGCTCGGACACTGCTTTCTCTCAAGGAGCTTACCCTTTGCTAGGGCACGTAAGATGTGTGCCCGAATTATTCAAAAAAGACTAACAGTGGTAAGTGTCATAAGAGAGGCCCCAGGAGGCAGTTCAGGGTGGTATTGGTTCTTTCCCCATCTCTCTTCTGCTGCTTCTCTTCTGGATGAGTCTGGTTTCAGCTGTGAGCTCCTTGCTCCTTACTGGACACCGTTCTTTGAACAGTCATGCCCAGGGTCACAGATGTGACATGGGAACATGTTGATGATACCTGTCTGAGCTCCAGACTCATCTTTGAACCGGAGTCCTGAACATCCCCAGGTTCAGATACCTCCTACGAGGCTCAGGTGAGACACCTGTATATCCTCCTGAACCCAAGCTAGAATGTCGGTTATTCTGGGGTGTCATCCCACACTTTTCAGTCAGTGAACATGTATGGAGAACCTGCTTTGGGGAGGAGGCATGCAAATTTAAAGGCAAACCAGGATGGTTCCTGCCTGCAGGCAGAGACCCTTAAGAAAACCAGACAATCCAGGGAGAAGATGCAAAAGAGCAAGCGGGTGGTGTCTCTGGCAGATCCAACAGGAATCACCTGAGATAAAGAGAGCATTTCACGATGGGGCAGTTCAGGAAGACTTTAGGGAGGGGTTGAGGGTGGGCAAGATTTAGATGGGGTCGCTCAAGGGACAGTCAGAAGAGGCAGGTAGCCGTGTGGGTGAAAGCTGGGCATCATGTCATTGGGCAAATGTGTTTAGGGGTGGTGGGTAGAGATTTGTCTGGAGTTGAGAATTGGCTGAGAGACACAGGGAGTCATGAGACCAGGAGGCCTTGAATGCCATGCTAAGGACTTCCAAATGTGTGCTGTTGACATTGGAGAGGATTTGGAAGGGTTTGTCAGGAGATAGCTTGGTTGCTGCTTCTCCCTGGAGACGCTGGGGAATCTCTTCTTTTGGAGAATGAGAGGAAGAAAATGAACTTGCGAGGGAGCCAAAAGGAGTGGTCAGAGCTCGCACAGAGAAGTATGATGGCAATGTCATGGAAATCGGGGGGTGGGGGAAACGTTCCGAGAGAGAAGTCAACAACGTCAATAAAGTTGGCCGTTAGTCAGCAGAGCCAGCACAGGGTTATTGGATCCAGAGAGTCGGGCTGCAGGGCCGAGAGGGGAATGGGTAGTGCTGAAGCAAAGGTGTGGGGAGGCCTCATGCAGAGAAGTTTCAGGAAAAGGGGACCAAATCATTAAAGTAAGGAGCAGGGCTGGGCATGAAGGGTTTTTCCAGGTGTTCAGTGGAAGGCAGAGGGAAAGAGAAGAGAGGAGGACCGGGGACATGGTGACAAAGAAGGCAGGAGTGGGTGAGCTTTGCCGTTGAAAGAAGAGAGGCTCTCTCTGGGGGTCCCCAAGGAAGAATACGGACATAGACTTTTTGCATTACTAGCTGCATTTAATCTTTTTTTTTAATCCTCACCCGAGGACATTTTTCTTCTATTGGTTTTTAGAGAGAGAGGAAAGGAGAGAGAGAAACATCAATGAGAATGAGAAGCATCGACTGGTTGCCTCCAGTATGCGCCAGGACCAGGGATGGGCGCCAGGACCAGGGATGGGCACCAGGACCAGGGATGGACGCCCAGACCGGGGATAAACCCGCAGCCTAGTTATGAGCCCTGATCTGGAATGGAACCTGCAACTTTTGGGTTATGGGACAATACTCCAACCAACCGAGCCACACCAACCAGGGCACATTTAATCCTTTTATGATGCATACTCATTATGGAAACTTTTGAAAAATTCAGAAAAGGAAAAACTAATAGCCCTCACATGGACTCTTAGCCCTCAGAGATGATCGGCAAGATCTGGATGAGCTCTCTCCCAGAAATATTTCCTTGTGTATCTGCACACAGATTGTTTGCATACATAAGATTACACTGGCACTTGTGTTTTTAAAGTTCAATGATAGAACACAGATATCTCTCCGGGGCAATAAGTACAGAGCTGCCTTATTTTTTCAATGGTTGCATAATATTCCATAGTACAACTATACAGTAATTTATTTAACCAATTCCTTACTGATGGGCATTTGAGCTCTTCGTGTTTTCCCTCAGGTTTGTCATAGCCTCTAGTGATGGTCTGCACACATCCACCTCAGCCTAGTTGCACACGTATTCCCTGCGGGGGAGAATTATTAGAAGGGGGGTCGCTGCGGCAACAGGCAGGCCCACGTGAAGCATGGGAATGAGTGCCACTCTGATCCCCATGCACAAGAGGGCCCGTTTCCACACACCTGTGCCTACACTGGATTTGTGGTGAAATGGCTGGCGGAGTTAGGGGAAGGTGAAGAGCTGAAACCTAACGGCTTTGGTCTTTTCAGAAAGGGAGGAGGTGAGCTCTTCTTTGGAGAACAGGAGGGATGTTGAGGGGGGACCCAGATGGCAGGACTTGCCCGGGGCCAGACCCACACTACTCTGACCGGCTTTCACCTGGCTGGGTTGTCCCAGCTCAGAGAAGAGAAAACAGGACGAGGAAGGTGGGGCGCAAGGGCAGGGGAGGAGGCTCAAGGCTGCAGGGAGCAGAAGCGGATCCTGGGGGCTCGGTGGATAGCCCAGGCAGAGAACAGAGTGTAAGGGCTTAGTGCGTGTGGCTGGGTTGGGAAAGCGGCAGGAGCGGTGGAAGAAAGACGCAGGTGGACGGCAGTATGCGGTCAGGCTGAGCTCCGGCCACCCAGGAGATGAGACCTACAGATTACAGGTCACGGGGCCCCAAGGTCTGCAGGGCCAGTGGGCTTTCAACATAGTGTTGCCACCGTGACAGTTGATGGCGGAAGACAGGATGAAGAAATCACACGGTCCAGGTGAGGGACTGGCCAAGCAGTGTTCCCTGAAGCAGGTGTGCTTCTGAATACCATTTCCATGGGGTTTTAATGGCCACTTAAAAAAAATTATTTTATTGTTGTTCAAGTACAGTTGTCTGCATTTACCTACCACCACTGCCTCCCCCCCCGCCATACGTCACCTTTTTTCAAGAGTGGCAGCAAGTTCCTTGGTCAAATAAGCTTGAGAAATATCGAATTACATGAAGATTGCAATAGGCTTATCTTTTTTTTTTTGAAGGACTAAAAATGTCTTAGTGTACTACTGTGAGTTTCTACGATGGTGAAAGTATGCAGCATTTTCCAGACTAACTTGATCAAAGAATCCTTTTTCAAAGAGTATTTTGGAACTAGCATTCTGTAGGTCATATTTTATTTGTTTGTTTGTTTATTTATTTACTTATTTATTGAGAAGGGGAAAGGGAAGGAGAAAGAGAGGGAGAGAAACATTGATGTGCCATTGCCTCTCACATGCCTAACTGGGGACCTGGCTGCAACCCAGGCACGTGCCCTGACTGGGAATCGAACTGGCGACTTTTTGGTTCGCAGGCTGCCACTCAGTCCACTGAGCCACATCAGCCAGGGCGTGCTATGCACGACATATTTTAGAAAATGGATTTGTTGAAAGTTGGAAATTGGTCCTGAAAGTGACAGACGTGGGGAAAGGGGGGGCAAATGACAGCAGCAGTTCCAGTGGGGCAGAAGAATAGTCCTGTAAAAATAGTCCGATAAAAATGACATTTATCAGGTATTTACTATGTGCCAGGCACTTGTCATATGTCGCCTCATTGAATTTTCCCAGCAGCTCTGTAAAGTAGATGGTATTCCCGCTGGTTTTGCACATGAAACTCGGAGAAGGGAAGGGAAGTTCCTACTCAAGAGATAGCATGGGCCTCAAGTAGGGTTTGAAGGCCGAGAGGTGGCAATAGACATCAAGACCCCTCGACCCCTCCCATGCTCCCGGTTTTGTGGGGTTTGGGGAGGAGTTGCTCTCCGCACAGCAGAGACCAGTGCGTGTATGGTGGGGGAGGGTTGGAGTCTGTTGTATTGAGTGAATAGCCTGGGATCTCTTCTCCACTGGAGGCCATACCACCCCTTGAAGGGGCATTTGGAAATGGGATGGCCGCTTGGAGTTATCACAGGGACCAGGGATCTCTACTCAAAGTCGGTGGGCCAGGATGCCAAGTGTCCATGCAGTGTGGGGAAATCCCGTCTGGTGAGGCATTGTGCTGCCCAAACACCGCGAGGCCCCAGCGAGAAACACTCAGGGCAAGGAAGAGGAGGAAAGCCATTTAGGATAAAGAGGGCTTGGGATAAAGGGGGAATTCGCCCACAAGCTCCGTGGTTACCGGGAACAGAGTGGAAGGCAGCAGGCAGCGGGAGGCTGTGGCTGGATGGGACTCAGATGGAGGTGGCAGTGGGAAAGGAAATGCCTGTCCCAGAGCATCAAATGTGGATTTTGGGAATGAAGGAGCAGAAAGGAGGTGAGGGTTCCAGGAAAGCCGATCATGACAATTTGTGGGGCAGGAGAATCTGAAAGGGAAGGACCAGATTCTTTGGAGCCGAGATGGGCGACGGGTTCCCACCCAAATACAGACGCATCCACAGAGGAAGCCTCTGGGGAGGGGGGAATTGCAGGGGGGTTCTAATGAAAACAGTTTTGCAACCTTAATTATAGCATTCTCCAAGCTTCGACTATTGCCATTCTGCAACTTTAAATATAGCATTGGCTCCTGAGAAGACTCCCAAATCTTTATTTACTGACCCAATTGGCTGTTTGGAAAACCCACTCTGTGAACTCCGTAGTAGGAGATAATCATCAAAATATGTTCCTTGAAGTTCCCAAAGAAAGACCTTTTATTCAGTTCCTCGAATCTCTCCCCCTTGCTGACTCTGATGGCAGATTGCAGAAAGGCTCAAGAGGGAATTAACTGCACATTTTTGGTCAGCCAAAAGCAAGCTGGAGCCGGTGACCGCAGTTGAGTTAGCAGGAGGTTAACAGGTCCAGGCTCTTGTCCGCCTCCAGAAGGAGAAGGGAACCAGGCTCAATCCCGCAGCGTCAGCAGTCACGCCTCAGGATGTGCCAACAACGCACCTTCAGTCAAACCTTCCACGTGGCTCTGTGGGAGCTGAGGCTTACAAAAAGAAAGGAGTTCCTCTCATGGCTGTCCTGGTGTTTGGGTTGGATATCAGGGCCTTAGGTAGGAGAGAAACAGAGGTTCTTTCAAATCTCCAGTGGTTGCTGCTGCTTGACGAGTCTGAGCTTACAACACTGGCTTCGAAGCCTATTTGACTTTTTTTTTTTTTTTAAGATACTGCCTATAATTGGGGTAGAGATTGCTAGATGAAGAGTGGGACCTGGCTGTGTCTTTGGTGGGTCATTCGTGGGCCTGGCTTCTTTAGAACGGGGATCAGGATGCTCCTTCATGACAGCTTCCATCTCTCGGGGCCTCTGGAACAGCGGAGGCAGAAGCTGGCGTGTTTGCTACTCAGAACAGCGTGCCATCCCAAGCTTGTCCTCTCACCTTTTCCCAAGACAGGGGCTTCCCCAAAGTCCAGGCATTACCCTGTCTTCTCCAGCATCCTTCCCCAAGCCCACCCCTTCCTGTCCCAATAGCCTTTGTCCGGGATTTAGCAAAATGACAAAAAGGAAGAAAAGAGAGGGACAGAGGGCAACAGAGGCTATCGGAAATGTAGCCTCTCTTCAGACACTGTGGCCTACCACATGGCGACTTCTCTAATTATTCCAGACACCTGGCCACCCATGGTGTTTGATACTCAGGGGCTCCTCCATTGGCAGCATGTCAAAAGTCCTCAGTTTCCCACGGATAATTTATGTGTGGCTCAGGGAAGGACCAGGGCCTTATTTCGGAGGGCCATAAAAATGCCAGGGGTATTCTAAGGTAATTAACTGAGACATTAATGGAAGCTGCCCCCCCTCAAAAAAAAACCCCCACAAAAGCAGCCTTTTAGCTTTGGGGGAACAATATTATATCCCTTGTTCTAGTTCTGAGAAAGGGAGAAGCAGATCCTAAATTTTGCTGTACCCTCCCCCAGTTCATTCCGTTTCAGTTCAAGCATTAGGCTTCTGTGTGTTCATTTTAAATCTCTGCTTCTTTAAGCCTTTGCCTCCTCAATGCATCAGCACTCCCCAACATGCCCTAGTCATGGAGAACTCTAAGAATAAGCCCTATTTAAACTGCATTTGAAGTCATTAATTGTTATTTTTGAACAAAGATGCACCCTTAATTGAAACAGCAGAAGTTAACAATCAACCAAGGAGGCAAGGGGTCAGTAGACCCATCTATTTTAAATGCGCACTATGCGGTCAGCCCTGCGCTGTGGGAAGACTTCCTGACCTCAAGTAGATGACAAACTGCTGGGAGGCCAGACACGTAAACAGATGTCAGGCCTGGTTGGAGGGACTTGGCCCGGCTCTGCGGCCCGTCTGAGTTCGGTATATGCAATTCTGTGTGTGTGTGTTTTCGTCTTGCTTCAGATTCCTGGACATTTACAAGTCAGTAACTAGTGACAGGTCACTTCGCCTCTCTGAGCCCTTGTAACATGACAGGTGGGTTCTGTGACTTACAAGTTCCCTTCCTACTCCCGTTGACATAAGAAACATCCAAACCTGTAGAGATTTTTATGAGTTTATTTGAGCCACACTGACGACAATGGCTGGAAAACAAAATCTCAGTGTACTGAGAAAATGCTCCGGGGAATGCCAGTTTTACAGCTTATTTTATACATTAGAGTCAAAGGCGGAGACATAAGGAGGTTCCATGAACTCCATCGGTGGTGGGTTAGGGAGGTGGGAGAAAGCAGAGCAGGGAAACCTTTGTGATTGGATGAAGAGAGACACGTACCTCTTTTACATTGGTGGGCACAGGATAGTTAACATTCACAGCACTTAGAGGTGGTATTTGGGGAACAAGATAACAGTGAGGGGTTCTGTGGTCTCTGCTCTGGTGCTGGGTGTGCTCTGAGGGGTCCGGTAAGGGGGGATTACTCTGACTTTCCAAGCGTGTATTATCTTAGACAATAGACAGGCTCACTTACAGTAAAGACTGACCTTTGTCAAGGAAACTACAGGCCTAGGATGGGGATGCCTGCCATGACCTGCTTTTAGTTAGAAATTTTTATGGTCAGACCATCCTGTGTGGTTACTTTTGGTCTCTGACATTGTAAGGCTGCCATGCAGGCCTCCCCTGAGCTTGTCACGTTTAGTGTATGGCCCCCCTTCTGTCCACACTCCCTATCTCTGAAAACACTTCAGAGAGCCGGGACAGCCAGCACGAAGTCAGATCACCCCAGAAGGCATGGGAAGGGGCAGGCATGGAAGTGCGGAGAGGGAAGAACATTCTTTTCCTGTCTCTGTCAAGCCTGCTTGGCCCAGGGTAAGGGGGAGTGCAGATTCCTGTCTAATCAATCATCTCCCAATCAATCATAGACTTGTGTCCTCAAGCCAAGCTTTTCCCAGTTCTCTCCGTCTGTTTCTCCCTCCATCCTCTGACCGGAACAATCTTGGGGTAATGGGAACAGAATGAGCCCGTGCTTGCAAAGGGCTTGGCTTATAAAAGCCTCACAAATGCTTTGGGCTGTGTTCTCATTAAAACAAACAAGGCGAGAGTGGAGAGTTGCTATAGTATTCCAGACATGGGTAAGTGAGGGGTCCCCAAGGTTCGAGGCTCAGCCCCGGTGAAGAGGAAGTCCAAAGGATTAGAGAGAGAAGAGAGCTCTTTGGGGATTAGGGAGGGCTGTGAGTTATGGAGCTGAGATGTCAGCAAAGGAAACAGGGCCAAATACTTGTGAACCCCTCGTCTAGAGAGAGCCGAGACCCACGCTGGCAGCTGTCATTTCCCTTCCCATGGGCTGCTCCGCAAAGCACCGGAACGGTCTTTATTACTTCCCACTTGCTAATGATTGCCAGTTCAGGGGACTCTCAGAGGGAGAGCAAGGTTATGACAAAGCTGTGTGCTTTTCAAGGGAGTGTTTGCTGAAGGTGGGTGTCAGCTTTCCTTGATTTAAGTCTTCCCAGATTCCCTGCGAGGTTATAAACAGTGAAGTGATGAAATGAGCCCTGGGGCCAGAACTGGGCGGAGGCCTGGTCACGAGGGAGGGCAGAGAAGCACCATCGAGGGGTGGGGGAACACGGCAGGAGGGCCTAGAAGGCGGTTCTGCTCCACAAGTGGAAGGGATATCTCCCCAGGAAGGTCTGAGTTGGCAGTAAGTCTGATAGGCCGATGCAGCGTCACCGTCGCTCTTGCTGAGATCATCTGGGGGTGCGAGGGCCTGAGGTGTGGGCCAGAGTCAGAGGTACCCAGGAACCTAGTAGGCCCACCTGAGGCCCCAGTGTATGGGAAAGGCACGGTAATCCTGGTAATCTCCCAGGCACAGTCATCCTGTGAACTGCTGGCAGATTGACGAGGGGGTGGGGTAGCTGCCTACGATGCAATGCAGGGCCAGAAAGGTTGATTCCTTAGACCACATGTACAGGGGTGGGCAAAAGTAGGTTAACAGTTGTAATACAACTAATACAATAATTAGAGTGGCACAGGGGGGCAGCTGGACCGAAGACCCCAACATAAAGCCCCAACCCTAAAAGGCACTGCCCCAGGCCCTGCCCCACTGCATCACCCTAAGACAGTCTGGGTTTTTTGCGGGGGGGGGGGGGGGGGGGCACTCTTTTCTAATTGGTCAGTCTTCTCACTGGCTGGTCAGCACCCACACCTGTGATGGAAGATTTTGAGTCTCAGCCCAACCAGTCTGCTCCTTGAAAAAAGGGGAGCAAGGGCAAGAGGCGAGGGGAAAATGTGCCTGCTTCAGTCCCCGGATGTGGTGAGTGGAAGGACATTGAGCCGGACCAAGCGACTGGCTCTTATTTCTTTTCACGTCCCGGAAGGCGGTTGAGCAAGGCACTCGTGGAGCAGGCAGCTGAACTGGCCTGTGTGTCTTCTCTAGCTTGTGGGAGGTCATGGCAACTTTTCACCTGGATGTGTTGGGACATCCCAGTTCCTCGGCCACTTTGATTCTTCCCTTTGTTCCTGTTTTCTCTGCGTATCGTCAGGTCACCTGGAGCTCAAGTGGACTGACTTGGTCCCAGGGGTGGGGGTGGGGAGGCACAGGGTGTGGGGACCGTTAATGAATGGGGCCGCTGGAGAGGGGTGGGTGTGGCTCGGGTCCCAGCCTGGCATCTGACGGCACTTGGCTCCATCACAGTGAGGTCGGCTGGTGGCGACGGAGATGCGTTGTATGTTTCAGAAGAGGAGCTGGCTGGTGATGAGGACATGCCGTCCTTCCCGTGCACGCAGGAGGGTAAGGGCTCTGGGGGCTGCCCTCTGATCTCTTCCCTGTGCTCAGAGTCCCTCCTTGCTCCCATCCTCAGGCTGGTCACTGGCCTCTCTACGCGGCTTCCAAATCCTGGCTGTCCTTCTGCCCTCTGCTTCCTGGGGTGGGGGCAGAGAGACAGAGTGGCGTGGGCCTGGGTTATGCTGTACGGGTGAAATCGGAGTTTGACACAAGCGCTATCTGTCTTCAGGGACCCTTGGGAGACCTGTCAGGGACCTCTGCCAAGTCCCCCAGGGCCTGTCTTTCAGCTGGCTCAGAACTATCTCCTGTATCATATCCCATGCCAGCCAAGGAGCCTGTCCTTCTGAGGGCCACAGGATCCAGCCTGGCACTTGGCTCATCTGAGCTGTTACATGGAGTAGGGTTTCTTGGTGGGTTTCAGTATAGATCAAAGCAGCTGTTCCTGACCTTGGCTGTATGTTCATTGTAATGACCCAGGGATGCCTAAGACCAGCCCTTAGGGATGCTGATGTCTTTCGGTCTGGAGTGTGAACGGGGCATCGGGATTTTTAAACATCCCCAGTACTCCTAGTGTGCAGCTGAAATTGAACAAACCCTAGGGATTCCATGGCTGGGAACACGGCTGCCTTCCCACTGGGCGTTGGCCACCTGCCAGAGCAGCCAGGAATACCTGGTTCTCCTTGCTCCGTACAGGGTGCCACCTGGGAGACTGGAGCAGTTCATCTGGTTTCCATAAGAGTTGTTGGTTACCTGCAAAGTTTGGGGACTGGTGACCAACCCTCTGGTTTGCCTGGGACCGAAGGGGTTGCCCCGGTGTGTGGCTTTCAGTCTTGGCAAACTATCTTGGTTGCTCCATATTGAGGAGTTCCAGTGACGTGAGCCTTTCGGTGCTGAAACCAGGAACGTCCCAGGCCAGCTGGGATGAGTTGGTCACACAGGGGTGAAACGTGTACTGGCTGCCCCATGCTGTGCATCATCAGTGAGGCCGATGTGTCGGGGAGACAGGTTTGCCCCCAGTCCGGGCTGAATGATGAAGCCATAGAGTGATGCAGTGATGGGTGTTCTTGGAAGACCCTGACTGTGGTTTCTTCCTTTCCTGCAAGCTCTAGGGCCTAGAGGAAAGGCGGTGAGAGGGGCAAAGAACGAGGCTCTAGAACGTGACATGCAGTGAGACAGGCCAGAGCAGGAACATGGAACTGGCCTCTCAGCTGCAGCCTCAGCCACTGGCCTGAGACACTGTCCTCCTTCTGCCCCCCCACAGGCCAGCTGGGGCCCCGCTGCAGCCGCTGCCAGAAGAACCTGTCTTTGCACACGTCGGTGCGGATTCTGTACCTCTTCCTGGCCCTGCTCTTGGTGGCCGTGGTCGTGCTGGCCTCTCTGGGTGAGTGCAGACTCCCAGCAGCCTCCGGCTAGTGCAGGGCTCCCCCCACCCCATGCCTTCCTGCACCGCAGGGGGTATCTGATCCGGGCTCCAGCACCAAGTCTCCCCTACACAGGCACACACAGATCTCTACGGCAGGCCCAGAGCCAGGGAGCATCCATGCCTGGTTCCAACTGCAAAGCCTGGCTCCTAATTTCTGGTCAGTAATTGGCTGTGTGGCCGAGAGCAAGGCCCTTCCCCTCCCAGGACCTCCGTTTCCCCATTGACAAAACGAGAGGCTAGGACTAGATCAGTGGTTCCCAGTGTTAGTTCCGTGTTAGAATCACCTGGGAGCTTTAAAAAAATATTGATGCTTGGGCCCTGCCCCGGATAATGGAATTAATTCATATCTTTAAGCTTTCTGGACAAGTCTGTTATCTACCCGGGGTTGAGGTCGCTGGATCAGGCAATTTCTAAGCCCCTTCTGTGGTCTTAGTGACTTTCTCAAAGTGAGGTTGGACGGCCCCCTGTGTCACGGTCACGTCTGTATTTGTTGAAGTGCAGATTCCTGGGTCTTGTGCCACGTTACTAACTCAGAGTCCTACAGGTGAAGCCCAGGGACCTGACGTTTGGTGCTTCTGTTACACACTGTAGTTTATGTGAGTGGCAGCTGACGCCGGTGAGGGCGTACAGCCAGATTCCAGGAACTTCGGCCTTCTGGATGCTACCAGTTTATGGTAAACTGATGAACACAAATTTGATGGCTTCTCACTGCAATCCCATGCCATTCTCAGCTTCTGATTTTAAAACTCCAGACTTCTTCACTGAGGGAAGAGTAAGTTTGTTTGCCCTAATGGACTAGACGTTGGAGACAAGAGTGGGACTAGGGTGAGACAAGCGAGGTGCTCGCGTCAGGCGCCGACCCTGCACTCGTCCGACCCCTTGACAGGGAGTGCTTGGTTCCGGCCCTGGTTAGAGATACAGTAAGTCCTCACTTAAAGTCGTCAGTAGGTTCTCGGAAACTGCGACTTTAAGAGAAACAGCATATCCTGAAACCAGTTCCACCATAGACTGATTGATATAAACAAGAATTAAGTTCCTTTATTATATTTCTGGTCACAAAAATATCACCACGCTTCTAAATAAAGACCCAAAACACTTATAATATTAAACATTGAAATAAATATGAGCTATACATACATTTAATAGATGAATGAGAATGGGTAAGATTATTATTTTCCAACTGGACAATTCCAGTTCAGGGTTGCGGGTGGCCAGGTCTCGCCCCGCAGCCCAGGTGCGTGGAGGGAACCCACACTGGACAGGACGTCCTTCCGTCCCAGGGTGCTTCACACACATTCACACGCAGAATTCCTAGGCTCTTGCAACAGGTCGCTGTTACTAATTAAATCTTGACAGCTCTGGCCTATACAGTGGTAATTACAGCCCAGAGATTCAGAACAAAAATTGGAATAATAGAATTTTGGAGCTGGTAAGAACCTTAGAAATCATTTATGAGGAGCTTCGGACTCTTTTTACAGGCAAGCCGATCGAGCTCCAGAAAGATTAATGACTTGCCTGAAGTCTCCCAACACACCGAGGGAAATCCGGACTAGAAGTTGAATCACCCAAATCTCTTGGTGGGGCTAATTCCATCCCCTAACACTTGACCTTCAGGGGATCTGTGGGAAATATCTTTCCCACAGTCTGTGCCCTTCTCTGTCCAATCTGTGCCCTTCTCTGTCTATCTCTGCCCTCGTCTGTCCAATCGGAGCCTGTCCCTCACTACCAGGCCCAGCCAGGCACCCGATGAAGAAGGCAGGGACCCTGGCGCTGCCCAGATGCCCTCTGCCCACTGGCCAGCGCTGAGCCTGTGGTAGGGTGTGAGGCTGCGCGTGTGGTGGGAACTGGCATAACTTTTCCAGGAGCGATTTGGCGACATGTATCAAGGACTTCAAAAACGTTAACACCCTTTGACGTATTCATTCTAATTATCCTAATTTATCCTAAGAGATAAACCATATACACACAACCGTCTTATCCAGGGATTACTTCTAGGATCAAGACTTACTCAGATTTATATATCAAGTTTCATTTGTAGGCTCAGAAGGGGAGACGCCTTAAATGTCCCCAAGATGAAGGGATTTTTATATAAGTGTCGAATCAATTATGTAGAGTGTGTTAACAGATGTTAAAAGCAGTGATTTCAGCCCCGGCTGGTGTGGCTCAGGGGACTGAGTGCCGGCCTGCGAACTGAAGGTCGTGGGTTAGGTTCCTGGTCAGGGCACAGGCCTGGGTTGCAGGCCCGGTCCCCAGTTGGGGGCGTGCAAGAGGCAACCCATTGTTTCTCTCACACGTTGATGTTTCTCTCCCTCTCTTCCTCCCTTCCTCTCTTTCTGAAAATAAATAAATAAAATCTTTTTTTTTTAAGTAATGATTTTAAAACAATTTAAGTCTCAGTGAGAAAATGTCCATGACATGATACCAATAATGCAAACTGAAATAAATGAGGTATTCAGAACGTCCCAATTTTCTGTGTTACTGTTTTCTAAAAATGCATATATTTATGTGGCTATAGAACGGTTGTGGAGATAAATAAGATTATACGAGCTACACAGAGATGTTGATGGAAGTTATCAGTGGTAGGATTAAGGATATTTCTTTTTATATTTTTTTCCTAATTTTCCCTATTCTGTCTTGTGGTCAGGTCCTAGTTCTGGGGAAGAGAGAATTTATATATAATTATAGGTTAGGCATTATAATGTACACATACATATAATATAATACCTATATCTGACAGATATAATAAATATACACACACATAAACATATACACTTAAAGGGGATCTACGAACAGATATATTTATATGTCTGTCTCTATGTCCCTAGGCAGATACAGTTACCTAGATATGTAGTTTTAAGAGACGTGTGACAAGCTGCTCATAAGAAGAATTTTCCCTCCCCACCGCTGGGGAGCCCCATGGAAGAAGGGTGAATGGTTTGGGATGCAGAAGGGCTGATAAAAATACCTTTCTCTGAGCCGGCACCCTGCCCCAGTTTCTCATCTGTGTTTGCCCCACAGTTTTCAGGAAAGTAGACTCTCTCTCAGAAGACATCTCCCTGGCCCAGGCCATTTATGACAAGAAGCTTGTGTCTGTGCAGGAAAATCTCCAGGGACTTGGTAAGTGTCCAGCGTCCAGATGTGCTGATGACTGTGACGGGAGACTAAGGGTACCGAGGTAGGACGAGGGCTCCCCCTCGCGCCATGTGCCCTCCATGCCACGGGACCTGGAGCAGGGCAGCCTTCCCCGACCTGGGCATGAGGAAGGACAGCCCTGGCTCCCTCTCCTTGTCCTGCCGGAGAACCGCCCGCTGGAGGAGGGCGGCTACCCTGGGGCTGGAGGTTCTGTGTGCGGTGCAGATCCTACAGAGCCCACAGGGAGGGGAGGAAGCCCAAGACAGTTCAATCCCCATGTTCCTGCAATTCTTTTTAAGGCCTTCCAATGCCTCTTGGTAAGCCAGTCCTTTTCTCGTCACTGCTTAAAGTGTCCACGATTTGTGTTAGTCTCCACTGCCTGCCCTAACGAGGGACGTTCTCATGCTGACAGTGAGCAGGGAGGAGCCGTGATAGAAGGGGTTAGAGGCGGTCTGCGGTCGTGGAAGGAGGAAGCCCTGTTCTGCCACTGTCTCGAGACGCTGAGTGATATTTGCCACGCCAGTTCTCTGTGCCTCATTCCTTACCAGCTATAGTAGAACAATTCCTGCACCGTTTTCTCCACAAGTTTATTGTGAGAGGATCAAGTCAGATAACAGATATAAAAATATTTGGAGAGATTGCTTCTCGGCCTTTTGGCTAAGATCAAGTGTAGTATCTGTTCTTATCAGTTTAAAAATATTTGGAGAAATTTTAAAATAAAATGTAAATGGGAGGTTCTTGGCAACCTCAGAAAAGTTAGGAAGATGTAGTCCTGAGAATTTGGTGGCGAGATGGAGAAAATATCCTAAATCCTACATTGCAGGTCATTTGATAAAAATGATTTTATAGAGATGGCAAGGCTCTTCCAAAAACGATTTCACAGAAGGACTTAGGAAAGGAAGAAAAATTGGAAAGCCACTTGCCAATTCATTCCGCTCTGAAATATTTCACGTAAAGAAGCCACCATTGTCCCATGATCCTTCAGCAACTAAAACATTATTTCTTTCTCCTGAAGATCCGAAAGCCCCGAACAACTGCTCTTTCTGCCACGAGGCCGGGCAGCTGGGGCAAGAGATCAGAAAACTGCAGGAGGAGCTGGAGGGGATTCAGAAGATGCTTCTGGCTCAGGAGGTCCAGCTGGACCAGACCTCTCAGACCCATGAACTGCTCTCCACCACCAGCAGTCAAATCTCCCAGGAGATGGGCAATTGTTCCTTCTCCATCCACCAGGTCAACCAGACTCTGGGGGTCTTCCTGACCCAGGTGAGAGGCTGGCAGGCCACCACGGCCGGCCTGGACCTCTCTCTGAAGGACCTCACCCAGGAGTGCTACAACGTCAAGGCTGCAGTGCACCAGATGAACTTCACCGTGGGGCAGACTTCAGAATGGATCCATGGGATTCGCCGGAAGACGGACGAAGAAACCCTGACCCTCCAGAAGATTGTCACCGACTGGCAGAACTATACCCGGCTCTTCGGCAGCCTGCGCACCACCTCGGCGAAGACCGGAGAAGCGGTCAAGAACATCCAGGCCACCCTGGGGACCTCGTCCCAGCGCATCAGCCAGAATTCGGAGAGCATGCATGACCTCATGATGCAGGTCATGGGCCTGCAGCTGCAGCTGGACAACGTCTCGACTTTCCTGGACGACCACGAAGAGAACATGCACGACCTGCAGTACCACACGCGCTACGCCCAGAACCGCACGGCGGAGAGGTTCGAGACGCTGGAGGGACGCATGGCCTCCCACGAGATCGAGATCGGCACCATCTTCACCAACATCAATGCCACCGACAGCCACGTGCACAGCATGCTCAAGTACCTGGATGACGTGCGGCTGTCCTGCACGCTAGGCTTCCACACCCACGCCGAGGAGCTCTACTACCTGAACAAGTCCGTCTCCCTCATGCTGGGCACCACAGACCTGCTCCGGGAGCGCTTCAGCCTGCTCAGCGCCCGCCTGGACTTCAACGTCCGCAACCTGTCCATGATTGTGGAGGAGATGAAGGCCGTGGATACGCGTCACGGGGAAATCCTTCGCAACGTCACCATTGTACGAGGTGAGAGCGAGATCTGGGCTGGGCCACTGCAGAGCCCCCAGAGGGCCTGGGTCATCTTGCCAGACCCAGAAGTACCTGATTTCAGGCAAAAATCCTAGTGGGTTAATCCAATCCCATAGCAAATGCCTGGGCAACTGGCAGTTTTAACGCACTTACAAACCTCTTTTGTAAAGGTGTTGTGATTCCTCACTTGGCCCGTCCTACACGTCTGGATTTTCACGTATAGATTTGTTATCTGAGCCACAGGGAGAAATAGGTAGGCCTTGGCTTTGGGAAACTCTGCCCACCCTCTCACTGGTGCTGTCAACCCTCTGCCTCTCAGGTGCCCATCATTCTGAGGCTACCTTCTCCTGCCTCACCCTTGCATTAGTCAGCGTTCTCCAGAGAAACATAACCAATAGGAGAGAGTGTAAGGACCTGGCTCATAGGATTGTGGAGGCTGGCAAGTCCAAAATCTGCCTGGCTGATGCCCCAGTCCGTCTCCAAAGACGAGAAGCTGCTGTGGAACCAGGGAGGGGTGATGTGTCAGTGCGAAGACTGCCAGGTCGGGCAGGAGAGTCGTCTTGCTCGGGGGAGCATCAGCCTTTTGCTCTATTCAGACCTTCAGCTGATAGGACGAGGCCCACCCCCACTGGGAAGAGCAGTCTGCTTTACTCAGTATTGATTTAAGTGTTAATCTCGTCCGTAAATACTCCTACAGACACACCCAGAATAATGATTGACCAGATATCTGGCCACCCCGTGGCCCAGTCAAGTTGACACCTAAAATTAACCATCACAGGTCCACCCCTTCTCACCTGGGCGCTCCTACACCTGTCCTTAAATCATACTTAGTCCCCAAAGGACGACAGGGACAAGGTCATCATCTCACCTGATGTACGTGACGCAACTATCTTATGTCCAACGGAAAACACACTAACCCCTCCTCAGGAGAGGAGGTGGAGTAATTCAGTCCGTTCACTCTTCTCCTTTTTGAATCGTTTATTCTATTACAGTTATCCCAGTTTCTTTTTTCCCTCTGTCCCCTTCCACCCAACCCACCCCTCTCGCCCACCTCTTCGCCTTAGTATCTCATAACTTAAATACTGTGATACAAAGTCAATACATCTTATAATTTACATGATAAGGGAATAAGAGAGGGAAGAAACATGTTACATGTTACATGATAAGGGAATAAGAGAGGGAAGAAACAAAGATAGTGTATGTATTAGATACATTCCTATATTAATAGCACAGTAAGGAAGAGATACTCTTGACAATTACAGCCCTCATTTCCCTAACTGGTCACATGTTCTCACCTGGCATTTGTAACTAACTACCTTCTTCCACCACCCAGTCCATATTCCCTTTGCCCTCAGCAAGCACCTCGGCTGGTTGTGATTCTAGGGTGACCCAAACCTTCATTCTTGAAGGCCCCTTAGTAGTCCTGCCTGGACTGGGTGGTTGTAGTTTTCCACTGACCTTAACTGCAGGGTATGGTGTTACTAAGAGACGTCCTAAGCGACCTCCTGTACCCCAGACACACACCTCCTGTGGAGCAGCAGTCCAGTCTCCCCTCGGCAGTCAGGCCCAGTCACCCCCTTCAGCCCAGCAACTTCTTTACCTGTTAGTTCCGAGGCTTGAGGAGCTGAGGGTGCCTGGGTGGCCATCTCGACTTCCCATTCAGTGGAATTGTTGTTGTGTCTCCTGGCAGAAACATTCCTCCCTTTGGAACCCAGGTCTCCAAGCCAGCAGGGCATAAGGTTGTAGGAACAAGAAGCGAGAATGTTGCTAGTGGGTCACTCAGGAAAACAGTACATGGTGCCCCTCCCATTTCCAGCGCGGTCCCTGGGCCTGTGAATCTGGCTGTCAGAGGAACAGCACCACGGGTTGGACACCGGCTCACGGCACACGCAGCCCTGAGTGTTTGCCCCCCACCCGGCACTGTGCCCGAGTCTTCAAAAGGCCGTTCCACCGTCCACAAAGCCAGCTGCTTCGAGATGATAGGAAACATGGAAATGCCAGTGAATGCTGCGGTCAGGGGCCCGTTGTCACACGACAGTTGCTTGAAGTGAGTTGCTTGATCAGAAGGCATGCCGTGTGCAACACCAGGATGGTGGGTGATGTAAGCGCACGGACGCTGCATTTGGCAGAAGTGTTGCATGCAGGGAAGGCGCATCCATATGCAGAGTAAGTGTCTCTTCCAGTCAGAGCAACACACTGCCCCTTCCAGGGTGGAAGCGGTCCAGCGTAATCAACCTGCCGCCAGGGAGCTGGCCGATGCCCCTGGGGAATGGTGCCATATCGGGGATTCACTGTTGGTCCCTTCTGTTGACAGGTTGGGCTCTCAGCAGTGGCTCTCACCACGTCAGCCTTGGTGACCGGAAGTCCATGTTGCTAAAACCATGAATAACCTCTAACCCTGTCACCATGGCCACTTGGTTCCTGAGGCCACTGGGTGCTGGCGGGGGGCTGGGGAAACGTGGACTGGAATCCTCAGATCAGGCTGTCCGACCCTCCTGATTATTAACACCCTCCTCTGCTGAGGTCGCCCTTTGGTGAGCATTCACATCGAACACACATCTTCGCGTGTTTCGTCCATTCAAAGAGCACTACTCACATACCTCTTCCCCAAATATCATTTCAACCAATTTCCCAATTGTGTTCCTTCCAAGTCCCTGCCCATCCAGCCAAATCATCGGCCCCAGACTAGGAATAGCTGATACACAGTAGGTCCTCAGTTAATGCTGTCGATAGGTTCCTGGAAACTGCAACTTTAAGCAAAATGATGTATAACGAAACCATTTTTCCCGTAAGTTAATCGATATAAACAAGAGTTAAGTTCCCACAGCGTATTTCTGGTCACAAAAACATCACCAAACTTCTAAATGAAGACCCAAAACATCTCTAAAGTTAAACACTGAAATAAGTGTGAGCTCTACATACATTGGAGAAACATGAATAAAATCAAGTAGGAAAATGATTCCCAATCTGCTTAGTCCAGTTCAGGACTGCGGGTGGCTGAGCTTCTCCCTGAAGCTCTGGGAGCGAAGTGGGACCCCACCCCGGACAGGACCTGCTTCCACAGCAGGACCACTCGCACATCCACACCCACGCAGACTGGGACCACGTAGAAACGCCAGCCACCTAACGTGCACGTCTTTGGGGTGTGGGAGGACACTAGAGCCCTGGGGAAACCCACGCAGACATGGGCAGAGCGTGCCAACCCCACACGGACAGAGGCCCTGGCCAGGACTGACTTTCTCTCTGACCAACATGATAACAAAACGACATGAATCAAGGGCCTGTCTGACCATTTCTCCTTCCAGGCAGACAGAACAGCCAGGTTCACAACCAAAAGTCCTGCCCCCTGGGAGGCTGTCCCTTCACCACTGTCCTTCAAGGGGGTCCCAGAGAGGGGCTGCGGGGCTGCAGCTGTCCACTTTGAGGTGATGCCTGCGTGTTGTGCAGAACCCGGACTGAATCTTCTCCTCCCCTGTCTGCTGACTCCAGGGCACACCCCATGAAGGCAGTGTCACTGGGGTGGGGACCATGGACAGTCAGGCCACTTCTTTATACAACTTACTTGTGTGCCTTTGGGGCCTACTCAGCCCCAGTCGCCTGCAGACGCTGCCTGTCTGGGTGGAGTGCGGCTCTGCACGCCCAGCTCTAGGGGCAGCTGATACTCAGATCACATGGGGACGTGGCGGCCCACGGCTAAGCACTCAGTCTCTACCCAGGCCTGGTAGCAGGCCAAGAACTGTTTCTCAAAAGGACAATAGTTATCCGCAGAGGGTAACGGTGCTTTGCCCCCAAATCCTAAGGGCTTGCACTGCAATTTACTTGTAGGGACCCACCAAAGGCCCCAAACAGCACCCCTATCTGCCACGGCCACTCCAAGCACAGATGGACCTGCTGGGTCCAGTGACCCAAGTGGCAGAGCGGCCTGTGTGGCGGCTGGGACCTGCTGCAGAGCCTGCTCTTGTTCTGGGCCCCACTCAGCACCAGCAGCTTTCTGGGCCACTCAGTAAATGGGCTGGAGTCTCACACCCGAATGAGGAAAACGCTAAGAGGCCCACTGGCTGTGGTGCCCGCTTTTTGATTGTAGGAGGGGCCCGATGCAACCTTTATTCCTCACCTCTGGAGGGATATCTGAATGTGCCTCATCCACGGGGCCCCTGGAGATTTCACCAGCGTGGCAGGACCCTGAAATTTGTCAGTTTGCTCCCCACCCTCCGACACCTGACTGTCTTACAAACAAAGCTGTGCCAGAGGGAGCTGCTGTTTGCTTGCTCACTCGGTGCGCTCAGCGTGATGCCATCAGTGTGCTGGACCGGTGTGGTGTCTTGAGGAAGAGAAGGGAGAACAAAACCCTTGTGACCTAATCATGACAGAGGCCTGCGGCGATGGCAGTCCTGAGAGGCCGGACAGCGGGGGGCCATGCGGGCAGAGAGCACATTGCTGCTGGCGGGCCTTACGGACGGGGATGAAAGGAGCAAAAGGGCATCTGTTAAAAGTAACTGAGTGCTGGGGGCGTGGTCATCTGCTCAAGCCCTGAAACCACCTGTGGCACAGCAGCTGCAGTGGGACTCACCCCCTTGTTAAGCTTGCAGAAACCCTCTGTCTTTCCCGGAACCTGTCACTCTTCTGCCCAGGCCAGAGAGGAGAGGTGGGTGGGGATCACTGCGCCTGCATCCCTTAGTCCTGACAGCGGCACTAATCTCTGCCGTCCTTCAGGAATGTGGTGTCACTTTGGGTCACCAGTCTCCTAGGGAGGGGCAGTTCTGCCTCCCACTTGGCCTTTCCCACATAATATCCCTCCTGCCACCGGCCAGGGGACCAATGTGGGGATTCTGCCAGCTGCTCGGCCTGTCTGTTCCAGTTACACATTCCAGAACTGCGGAATCACCCAGGGTGACGTTGGGGACTCACTGGGCCCATGTGAGATGGACTTGAGCCACACTCCATCTGGGGTCACAGTGGCATCGGGTGTCCCAGAGTCAGTGTCAGCTCAGAGCCGGGGTCCAGCAGCCCCCAAGGCCTGATTATTTCCTTTTCCCCAACGCGGTGACCCCGGGGACTGGCCGTAAGCCCCTTGGGGGAAGGCTGGAGGAAGAGTCACAGTGTGAATATTTGGTGGTGTCCTGGGCTCCTTCATCAGGGGACCCACCTCCCTTTTGCTCAAGACGCGCTGGGTCTGCAAACTGGCTCAGGTCTGAGAATGGACCGAGGGCCACGACTGTGTGTTTGAGACTCAGACTGGACTTTTTTCACGTGACCTAGAGCTGTTCTGCTGACATAGAGCACGTGAGACCTCAGTTGGGTCCCTTCCCATCTCTGCCCTCGGAGCACCGTGCCCAGTGAGCTGACCCGCAGTTCTGCACACGGCACACTGTTCCACGTGCTGCTTCGGCTCTCGGTCCATTCAGAGCCCACCCCCGCCTTGCCCCTGGTGGTCGAGTGCCCCCATTTGTCCCCACTCCCCCGGGGACCCACTTACCCCCACTGTGTTCAGGTTTCCGAATTCAGTGCCTGCCATTCCCACCATGAGGTCTGGCCCAAGAGAAAAGCGGTCACAGCTCTCCCAGGATGCTGGGTTCCCCTCGCAAATTTATTCCTTCACAAGTATGTCTTCCCAGGGTGGGTGCCCAGGTCTGGAATGACAAACCCACTCCAACATTCCAATCCCCCTAAGTCTTTGAATCCCTTCCTCTACCTGCACTAGCCCCACGCAGGTGCAGTTTCTAACTCACTCTCTGTGGGTCTTCTTTAGGGCCATGTGTCAGCCCACCAACCACCAAACTGCTAGCCCTTGCTGGCTCCCCAGGAGGCACCTTCAGATGCCTATCACCTTCCCTTCATGTGTGTCTGTCTCTGGATCCAAACTTCCCCCTTTTATGAAGACACCAGCCGTATTGAATGAGGGGCCACCCTAACGACTGCATTTAAACACAATTACCTGCAAAGACCCAATTTCCAAGAAAGGTCATATTCCGAGGTGCTGGGGGTTCGTATTTCAGCATATGAATTTTGAGAGGACACAATTCAACCCTGAACAAACACCATTACTTTTTCATTCTAGTCCTTCACAGCAATAGTGGTAACCGTTTTTCTCCTGGAAAATGGCCCCAAAGACTCCTAATCAGGATTCCGGCTCACGAGGAATTGGTATGGCTGTAACCAACCCCCCTGGACCCTTCCCCCAGGAAGTGCATGTCTGTGGGAAGAATGTTCAACCTAAAACCATAGCAGCTCTTGGCTCTGGAGAATAGGATAAGTAGCCACACAGATCTGGTCATTCCAGAACGTATAGTTAACATTTGCGGGAGCCGCACATCTGGGCCCAGTCATCCAGGGAGCTTTAGGAGGAACGAGGGAGGGCCCCACTCTCCCGGGCAGCTCAGACTTACACCTGACCTCTCTTGTTCTCTGGGTCTGTTTATGCACTTAGTATCCAACCTGTGTTGTCTTCATTTTTGCATTAGTGAGCATTTCTACTGCCACTAGGGATAATTTCTTCTTTAATCTAGGTTGGTGGTTTGGGGGGCTCATGGAAGAGCAGATTTTGTTTGCCTATTGCCATATTTTTGTAACAAAAGCAGTTACTGAGTATTTCCTTGGCAACTGAAATCTTCCCACAGAATTCCCCTAGAATGTGGATCTGTGCGAGGTCCAGAACACAGTGTTGCAATCAGGGCATTAGTAGATAGCTCTTCTGGTTCATCTTCTAGTCATTTGCATCTTTGTTACAGTCAGCCTAAGAACAAAGGAAGTACAGAGCGTTCTGTGCCGGGCAAAGCGCGCTCACACACTTCGTTTCATTGTGGCCTCACAGCAGCTTTGGACCGTGGACCAGGTGTTGGTGTCTTTACTTTACAGAGACGTGACCTGAGACTGGGAAAGGGTAAGGAATGGGCTCAAAGTCACACACTAATTTAAAATCCTGACCCCTTGCTGCGGCTCTGAGAGGCACACGTCTAGCGTCCAGGCAGAAGAGGAGACCCTCAGAGCACGAGCTTGTGAATACCAAAATGGCATTTCTGCTCAGTCCTGTTTCGGGTGTTGGAGGGTGTGGGGCAGAGAGTGGAGGAGAAGGGGGAGAGGGGAGACCAAAGGTGTTGGCAGGGGAGCTGCTTGAGAACCTCATGCTAAGTACAACCTAACCCTAGTTGTGGGAGGTTACATTTGCTGGGGTCCGGGTAACAGCAGCGTTCTCATCAAAGGACCTTGTCTTCGCTGGAGAGTGAGGTGGGACACCCGTTTGAGCTACCTGTGGTTCTTAGTTCAGCCTCTGCCTGTTTGCTTAGTTTTTATTGGTCAACATTCCCCCAGGTTGTTAAATCACCACATGTAAAAGCACTCATATCGGAAAGACAATTTTAAGGACAAAATGTCCCTGCCTCCCTACAGAACTTGTCACTCACTCATTAATGCAGACCTAGGTGCTGCCAGGCTCTAGCAATGGGGTCTCCCGTGGCTGGAGCCCAGCTGCTCTCTAGATTAGAATAAAGAGAGTGGGGGCAGCAATGGCCACGGCCAGAGTGGGAGGTGCCAAGTGCCTGTGGCAGGGCCGGGACTCTCAAACTGCTTGGCAAAGGGGCCTGGCTTCTAACTTGCTCTGGGTCTTTAGGAGAATCACTTAATCTTTCTGAGTCTCTGCTGTTTGTTTGTTTTCTCTATAAATGAAGGGCTAAGACCAGCTGTTCTCAGACCTCTTCCAGCTCTGTGATGAATTCTGAACCTCCATTTGCTCAACAGAAAGCCTGTGGTATTTCCACAGCGTTTGTGCCTCTGAGAATATTTCTCTCTTCCTACCCTGTCGGATGATTTCTGTGTCTGTGCTAGACAGTGTTTATAGGAATCGGGAACTGGAGACAGGAAACCACCTATCACTGCTTATTAGGCGAATGACCTTGGAGGAAGCTCTTGGCGACTTTCAACTCAGTTTCCTCATCCACAAATGAAATACCTGCCCTACCTGTATCTTATGGGGTAGTTGTGAGTATCAATGTGGACACGTTTTTGTAAAATATAAAAGGTGTCCTAATGGAAGGGATGACCCTGACTGTAATTTGCTTGATGGTGGGCTCCTTGTCTTCCTCCTCAGACACTCAGCAGTGCACCTGGCCCTTGGACGGTACTCGGGAAACGTTCGCTCGGTGGATGTGCAGATGACGGCATGAACAAAGGGCAGGAGCCGAGGATGGGCAAGAAGGGCGAGGCGTAGAGGGATTAAATTTGCGATCTTGTTCCATAAGCGCCGTCCTCCATCCTTCTCCCACACCCAAAGGGTTTAGGGGTTTACGTGTTAGAAAGGGGAAACCGGAGAATGTCGCAGTATTTTGTTGTTTAGGGCAGAGGAGCTACTGGGGAGGCAGCAGTGAGGAAAGCGCCCGCAGCGGAGGCTTGCTTGTTGCTGAGCGGCAAAGATGACTGATGGGAAGGAGGACCGTGTACACTGCGGTTGGTGCCTGCCGGAGACCTGACTGTGATGTTGGCCGATTTCTGATACACACTTACTTCTAGGGTGTGGTCCTTGAGGCCCCCACCCTCCCCCAGGTTGTTGGCCTTGAGCTCTCACCAGCCCACAAGACTGAATAAATGAAGCTGAATGCTCTGCTCAGCTTCTCTGCCCCACAGTTCTTTGAGCAAATGCACACACTGTTTCCTTTTCTCCTGTTCTCCTGAATCTTGACCCTGAACTTCGGCAGCCCTGAACTGCAGCCCCACTGAAGCTGCTGAAAGCCTTACTCAGCTTCTCAGCCTGACAGCTGCAGTCTTCTTTTTGGCCTCCCAGCCTCTCGGCCCAACCCAGTACTAATCCACAAACGTGGGGCTTAGTTCAATGAGTCTGCCTCCCCCCTGGGATTTTTGGTCTTTGAACTCTCTCCAAAGCCTTCAGAAAGCTGCCGTGGTGTTTTCATCTAATGATTCTGTTGCTCTCGGTGGGAGGTTTAGTCTGTTACAGACTAGGCCATTAGAGGTAGAAGCGGAAGTCCACCAGTGTTTTTTCTCAGTGCTCCTCAGGTGACAAAAGCCCCGAGAGTTCTGGACCCAGGCCACTGTTCTCAGTGAACAGAGGGACAGAGCCTTACCCAGCCACCCAGTGTGTTAATATCAGAGCTGGGACTGCAACCCAAGGCCCCCAAGTTCCAGGTCAGTGTGCCTTTCATGGCACCAGGCTGCTTCCCCAAGAGGCACCCCTTCTGCCTCCATGTCCTTCTGCCCTTGCAAGCTGGCTGTTTCTTTGGCCTCTCCTGCCCAAGCACCTTCCCACCCACTCCCTATTCCCAGTGCAGACAGGGCCAGGCCACCTTTTTGTCCCAGACATGCAGTCAGCTGTGGCTGTGCCCCGATGGGCCAGGACGGCCTAATTATAGCCTCTGACTTCCTGCGTAATGATGGGCCTCCACAGGAGGCCTGGGCGCTCTGCTGCCGCCCCCAACTCCACAGCTCATCCTCCACTGCTTCCTTTGCTTCCTTTGCCTGAAATGCCACCCACTGCTCACAGTAGCACTCGGTCCTCCCGTCTTTCGCCCTCCAGCTCTGCTGATACCAAGACCTTATTCCCGGCTATGTCAGGGGCACCCTGTCCTGGAGAGTGTGTTGGTCAGCCTGCGTCCATATGCCTTCCGCCTGTGCTAACCACTGAGCTACGGTTGTTGACTTCCTCCTGGCCAGACCTAGGTCCTGCCCCCTCTCCACTCTCTGACCGCATGATTCATGGTTGGCCCAGGAGGGACAGGCGGAGGCAGGGCTCACCTGAGTAACATAGTCCTTCTGGTTACCCCTTCCCCTCCCTGCAGAAACCCTCCCCCTCCTCTGGGCAGCACCAGGGCTGGAGGGTGGGGCGGTTGGGGAAGGGCCACGGTGTGACTAGGAGCACAGGCAGCCTGGTGGGGAGGAAGGAGACAGGTTTCAGAGCTTCTCAGGCCTGGGTTCAAATCCCGCCTCTGCCCCTTACTGGTTGGTGATCTTGGGCAAGTTGCCACTCTTTGCTCCACGGTTCCTCATCTGTAAAGTGGGGTCGGGATCTCCACGTACAGTGCTGGGGCCGTCGGGGAGACCAGTGGGCAAACGTTCAGTGCTCTCACCGCCTTGCCCCTCTCTGAGAGAAGGCAGGTCACGGAGAAGTTGGAGAGTGAGCAGGGGCTGGGTGGGTGCACCCTCCGGCCTGTGACACAGACGCAAGGAAGGCCCTGTCTGCACCCCAGGCATCTGTCAATAGCTCCCAGAAGAAGCTGCCCCACTTGATGTGCTCCAGGCTGCTTCCTGGGACCCCTATCTGGGTTCTCAGAGACAGGGTCAGGGGTGGCAGCTGTGGTGTGGGTTGGAGAGGGAAGTCACCCCTTCCTCATCGTCCTCCTTCCACTCACGCAGGGGGCTGCAGCTCCCAGGAAAATGAGGTAGAGTTGTGACCCAAGCTTCCGCACAAACCTTTACCCAGGGCACGTGGGTGCCCGGCCTTCCCCATCCATAGAAGATACGAGAGCTTCCCCAGAAAGGGGAGCCAGAAAGGGGAGCCAAGGGGCCTGGTGGGGAAGAGTGAGAGAGAGGACATAAAACCCTTAGAAATGCTGTGTCTGGCTTCTGCGCCTCTCAGGGGCCAGGGAGGAGAGGCTGCGGACTGAACACGGTGGCATGGGAAGGAACGGGTAAGAGTGAGGAGGAGAGGAGGGGGTTCCAGTTGGACCTGGCGCCGGGCAGGGCATCCTTGTGGAACTGAGACTTCTCAGGCTCTTCCTGAGTCGAGACTAGAGATGGGGGATGTGGACCATTCATCCAGAGGACAAGAGCAGAGTCCACAGAACTGGCTGTAAGGAGAGAGAGTGAAGAACCAGGGAGCTGGGCGCAAGCCCTGGGAGCCAGTTCCTAGAGCGGGCAGAGCAGGAGCCTGAAGGAGCAGGCCAAGGAGCAGGGATGGAGCCACGGCCCAAGGAACTGGTATGGCTCTCAGTTTTATAGGTGAGGGCTGAGCTCGGAATGGCCCTCCATGGCCTCCTGACTCTCGTCGTCCCGCACAGCCTCCAGGGCTGCATCGGCTCTGAATGCTCTGCTTGCCCAACCTCAGCTGGCCCCAGTGCCAAGAGCAGAGTTGGGGTGAAGACAGGGCGGTGGCTTTGCCAGTTCCCAGACCATCCTGCCAGGCTGGGGTTGGGGGCAGTCCCTGCTCAAGCATCTCCCTGTGCCCCTGTTGTTCTGTGTTGTTCTGGCTGCCTTATGGGGGTGGGGGTAGGGGTGGGGCTGGCTCTGGACCAGAGGGCAGGTCCTGCCTTGAGCCGCTCCCTGGCCAGGGCAATGCTCACCCCGCCTCCAGCCAGCCCGATGCTGGCAGGCCACATGAGCCGAGCCCATGCAGGGCCACATCCCCGCTGTGCGTGGGAGGCGGGCATTGCAGGCGGCGCAGGGAACGGCTGGAAGGTTTTTGTTGGCCCTGGTGGGGCTGACTCCCTCTAGGTTCTAGTTTCCAGTTTGCATGGCAATAGAGGACGGTAACACGGACACTGTGTCCCACTCAGACACACTCTGGGAAGGAGACAACAGGGGATTGGCCGGGGTGGGGAGCGTGGGGGAGGGTAGCTTGGCAGCAGTAGCATCAGCCGGGGAAGGAGCCCTGACTCAGAACTGGACCACAGCCAGTGGGGAGGCTCCAACCCCTGTCATACAGGACCCCTTCTCTCTGAGAGGCCACCTGGGTGCTGGCTTCCACTCGGGGACCTCTGGGGATATCACTTCACCTCTCTAGGCTTTGGTTGCCTCCTCTGTGAAGTAAAGGAATTGGACTGGCTCCTACCCAGCTCAAGAACTCTAGCACTCTCTCTGCCAAGGGGATGATGTAACAGCAGAGTTCTCGAAGAGAGCTGACTGTGGGCACTGGGCTCTCTCTTCCAGGCCAGCCCTGGGGTCCACAGCTCCCCCCACTTCTATGCCGAGGCTGCTGAAGAAAGCCAGGCTGAGCCCTGGCCTCACGAGAGCTAAAGCTGTTCTCCACGCTGCCGTGCTCGCCAGGCCAGGCAGCCCTCTTTCCTCTGCCCCGAGCACTCTGACGTGCCTTGGGCAGAGGATGGCTACCCTGTGCTTTGCGTCCTCAGGGTCAGCACAGCTCCAAGAGGTGGTGACTAGCAGGCCTGTGCAGCTAGAAGGATATTAAGGTCCTCTGAGCCCTGGCTTGGGCACTAGACTGGGCTCTTTAAGGAAGGGCCATGTCTTCATCTTGGCGTCTCCCCCAGGCCCCAGGCCAGAGCTGGGTGGGAGCAAGGGTCCACGGCTGTTCAGTGAATCATCCTCTTCAGGCATATACTGAGCTCTCTCCCTGCTGTGTGCCAGCCTCCCGGCCCAGGATGGAGGATGTAAGCCAAGGCCCTCACCATCTTTCTGGGGTTCCACAGTCTAGCAGGATCCACCAGATAGGCTCCAAGGGTTTGCTTTCTCTGTCCTGCAACTTCTCTTTCTACATGCCAACTAAAGTATTCAGAAAGCAGTAGCCCCAAGATCTCCAAGAAGAGGCTGGAGTAGTCAGGGTGTGCTTCCTGGAGGAGCTGTCCTTTTTCTGGGCTGTTATTACACTGGGAGGCATCTGCTTCTCATGCTTCACTTATTGGCCTTGTCCTCCATAACACCTGACTTCATTCCTGGTCCCAGACCCTAACAGGTCATACTCAAAGCCTGGCGTTGGGATTGGGGTGCGGGGTGTGGCGGGGGTGAGTGTAGCAAACGAGGACCACGAGGAGGTGTGGAAGGCCAGGCCAGCCTCTGGAGCAGGACAGCTGTCCCGAACCTGAGTGCACGTGGAGAGCTATGGACAAGTGTGCCCACCGTGCACCAGGCCTCATGCTGGGCACTCGCATGTGTTATCTCAGAATCCGTGAGTATTCCCATCCCTTCTTCACAGACGGTAGGGCCAACTCAGAGCGGTCGAGTCGCGGGCCTGCAGTTGGCAGACCTGGGCTTCGCATCTGTCCACCCCGTGGGTGCTGCAGAGCCCCTGCACTGCACCTCCTTCCTGAGGGAACCTCGGAGACCTGCACCTCCTGGACTGACCTCTCCCCTCTTCTCTCCAACCCTAGGTGCCCCTGGCCCTCCAGGACCAAGAGGACTCAAGGGAGATGTGGGCGTGAAAGGGCCTGTTGGTGGCCGAGGACCAAAAGGAGACCCTGGCAGCTTGGGCCCTCCAGGCCCCCAGGGCCCTCAGGGGCAGCCTGGGGAAATCGGACCTGTGGGAGAAAGGGGGCCGGTTGGCCTGCGAGGTTTCCCAGGCCTCAAAGGCTCGAAGGGCAGTTTTGGAACTGGAGGCCCGAGAGGACAGCCAGGCCCCAAAGGGGATGTGGGACCCCCAGGGCCAGAGGGGCCCCCAGGGTCTCCGGGGCCAGAGGGGCCTCAAGGAAAACCAGGGATTGCTGGGAAGACAGGTTCACCAGGCCAGCGGGGGCCCGTGGGACCTAAGGGTGAGCCAGGGATCCAGGGTCCCCCTGGCCTTCCTGGGCCCCCCGGCCCACCGGGAAGCCAGATCCGCTACTGAGGAGGGTCCACAGTCCCAGACACTGCCACGCAGAATGCCAGGGAGGGGGCTCAGGGCAGAGCGAGCCCCCAGAAAGCCTCACTTATGGACAACTGTGCTCCTTTGATCCCGAAGGGGGTGGCCCGCAGGCCTGCCCTTGCACCTTTGGGCTCCCTAGTAGCGACTGTACCATGGAGAACAGCCCCTCACAGACACACACACACACACATGTGTGGACACACAATGCAGTTCCCTGCTGGCCAGGGGGGCCAGCTGGGTGTCCCTGGCTGGGCAGGAGGAGAGGGCAGAAGGCTGCCCTCTCCTGTGACTGAGCCAGCCAGGGAGATGGCTACCTCCGGAGGGGGTCTTGAATATATCCTTGAGTTGGTGACCAATGTCAGTCCTTCCAGCATCTTCACACCCATCCTGGCCAGTAGTTTCCTGGGGATCCCAGTGGTTGAAAAGACCAGGGAAACCTTTACAGAGGATTATGGTTCCAGCCCTAGGGCCAAGGTGCACTCAGCAGCCCGCAGACCTGCCCCCTAACTGTGGGAGCAGAGACCTGGGAGCCACCCTGTCTTGCACAGGACAGAGGAGTCCACCGCAGCCTGCAATCTCGGGCCCTGCGCACTGTGCCCCCAGGAGTTCAGCAGTTTTTTCCATATCTCCAGAAAATTCCTTGCTTCATCCTTGCTTCCACCTGTCAGGAGAGTTCCAGAAGAAATCTAAACAGGAGTTTCATCTGTGCGGGGACACTTGCCAGGCATGGGAGCATTCTGCCAGAGTGGTGCCCAGCCCATGGAAGGCTGTGGTCACTGGGCTGCCTAGAAAACTGTCCCCTTTGCTGTCTATTCCTGGGGTGGGCCCTTGTGTGGTGGCTGGGGGAGGACTGACCCCTGATAACAGGACAGCCCTCCCTTCTGCACCCAGATCTCCTGCCCAGTGACCACCACCCCCCAACCCCTCTGTGACCCAGAATGGCCCACGACCTCTCTAGGAGAAGCACAACTGAACGAGGAGGGACTGGCCTGAACATCCACAAAAGGCTTCCTTTGGACGTCACCCCTCGCTCACCTCTGACTTGCTGTACGCCCTGGCAGAAAGGAGCACAGGGAAGTTCCCCACAGGCTCAACTCGCTGTGAAGCGGCCCTGCCTTTGTGTTCCAGCAGAGCCCGACCACCCCTGGCGTGGGGCATGGAGCTGTCTCCCCCCAGCCTGCCTCAGAGACTAGCCCCCCTCCCCATTCCAACTGCCTTCATGCCACCTCCCCACTCGTCATAGATGTGCAACTGGCTTGCACGCCTGCCCATCCCACTGCCATTTAATTCTCCTGTCTGCATATGATATCGGCAACGTAGCATTACTGACTCAGTAAAGAGTTGTTTCCAGGAGAGGGGTGTCTTCTGGTTTTTTCTGCTCGACTGGGCGTGGTGCCTTCAGGGCCTCTGCCTCACATGGCCTTTGAAAGGGAACCCGTGGGCCATAGTTCCCCTAGGTGTTCAGTTCCGCTGGGAGTCTGGGCCCGAACCCCCGCCCCTCCTCCAAAAACACGGAGCTCTGCGGGGAGTTCACAGCAGTCCTGTTGGGACCAGGGCCTTAGGGTGTCTGAGCGAATTACCCATGAAGAGCAGGAACCTGGTGGGAAACAAGGTGAGCTTTATGAATCAGGCAGCAGGTAAAAGGAGACCAGAGTCCTGACCGGTCTGGCTCAGTTGACTGGGTGTCATCCAGCAAAGTGAAAGGTCACTGGTTCGGCTCCCAGTCAGGGCACGTGCCTGGGTTGTGGGTTCGGTGTCCGGTTGGGGAGCACACAAGAGGCAACTGACTGATGCTTCTCTCTCTTTCTTTGTCCCTTCACCTCTCTAAAAATAAATAAATAAAATCTTAGAAAATAAAGTGACACTGGAAAATAAGACAGGCCTGGACCGCTGAGTGACAGTACCTCCTGCTTCCTCCCTTTGTCTCTAAGACAAGGAGCTAAAACGGAGAAGGAGGAAGAGAGCAAGACAGACCTGCCCCAGAGGGTCTGGCTGTCCAGGGTCCACAGGAAACAAAGGACAGCCGAGTCCCCTGTGGACCAGCTGGCTTGCCCCAGGAAGCAGAACTTTGTGGGGACGCTCTGTCCTTGGGGGCCAGCTTTTAAGGCACATGTCTGAGTCTGTGGGAACTGCTGTAACAGAGTAGCATACACCTGGGGACTTACACATAACATTTGTTTCTCATAGTTCTAGAGGCTGGGAAGTCCAAGACCAAGGCCCATGACCCAGGGTGAGAGCCGGCTTGCTGGGTCACAGACGGCCATCTTCTTGCTGTGTCCTCACATGGCCAGAGGGTCCAGGGAGCTCTTCAGGGTCCCTTATAGAGGCACTGAGTCCATTCCTAAGAGCTGCACCCTCATGACCTAATCACATCCTAAAGGCATCACCTCCTAACACTGCGGGTTAGGTTTCAACATACAAATTTTGGGGGGTACACGAACATTCAGTCTGTGGTAGCATAGTCACTCCATTCTCTAGTAAAACATGGCCTAGAGCAAGCCTTGTGCCCTGTTTTACTTTTGGAGGGAGGGGTGAGAGTGGGGAGTATACATTAATCAGAGTTCTCCAAAGAAACAGACCCAAAAGAAGATTTTACATCTATCTATCTATCTATCTATCTATCTATCTATCTATCTATCATCTATCTATCTATGGGGAGAGAGAGAGAGAGAGAAAATGAGAGAGACTGAGAATTTCCATGATCTGCCATCTGCAAGCTGTGGACCAAGGAGAGCCAAAGGGGAAGTTCCCGTCCAAGGGCAGGAGACCTGGGGCAGAAGTCCCAGCTCATGCAGTCAGGCAGAGAGAGAGAATTCTTCCTCCTCACCTTTTCGTTCCATCCAGTCCCTCAGCAGGTTGTGTAACCATCTGCTTTGGGTTGGAGGGTTGATCTTTACTCAGTCCATTGATTCAAATGCTAAGTTCTTCCAGAAGCACTCTCAGGCATACCTACCAATAATGTTTAATCAGATATCTGGGCGTCCTGTGGCCCAATCAAGTTGGTACGTAAAATTAACCTTCAGACCTGGCTGGTGGGGCTCAGTAAATTGAGTGCTAGCCTGGGAACCAAAGGGTCACTGGTTCAATTCCCAGTCAGGGCGCATGCCTGGGTTGCCGGCCAGGTCCCCATTTGGGGGCACGTGAAAGGCAACCACACATTGATGTTTCTCTCCCTCTCATTCTCCCTCCCTTCCCCCCTCTCTAAAAATAAATAAATAAAATTAAAAAAAACCTTCAGAGGGCTCTTGGTGGAGGAAGTGAGCAGAGAAGAATGGCAATGGGCCTAATCGGGCGACTGTACAAGGCCCTCACTATTTCCTCAAGGACCTATGGTGGCATGGGGTCTCTCCTTCCCAGAAACACCTGCATGTGTTGGGCACCGAGTTAGGTACAGTGGGTAAAGGAGGCCTTGTCCCGAGGGCCTGTCTGTAGCAGCAGGGACGAGCACAAAGTAAAAGACAGCTCTCCACCCTGAGCAGTGGGTGGGGCAGGCCACGGGCTGGCTAGGAAGGGGCCCCTGAGGACAAGCCTGGCCAGTGAGGCTGAGCAGGCAGGGAAGGTGTCACCCTGGTCGTGGCACTCAGATGATGGGCCCCAAAGGAGGCAGCAGGGATAAACCAATGGTGTCATTTCACAGTCTGGGTCCCCAGGAAAACCTTCAGGAAACTCTAACTCCTCATTGCCCAAGGTGAGGTGGAGGCCATGTTGGCAGGGCCACCACTGCCAACAGTGAGTCGGAGCAGGAAAAGCCCAAGCAGGAGGGCAAGATATGCCCTGGAATCAAAATGCAGAAAAGTTAGATCTGGAATCAATTCCAGGGGAGTGGGGGCCAAAATGAGAGACAGGGCCACAAGAATTGAAAACTGAGGCAATTCAAGAACATAAAAGCAAAGACATTACAGGACACCATGGGTCCTGGACAGTTGCCACCAACATTTCCTTGGCCGTGTGGTTCGAGGGCCAGCTTGATTCAAAGGCATAGCTTGGAGGCAGGCACCTTGAGCCCACCGATGCAGGCACCCTTACCCCAAGGTCCAGGCCTCCGGCTTCCCTGGTCACAGAAGTCCTCTCAAGCAAGGAATTGGGGGGTGGGCCTTGTGACAAGGATAGAACAGGTAAAGTCAAGGGTATGGAAACTGAAGTGCAGCCAGGCCTCAGGGTTATTAGAATGCAACGCTGCCAGCGTCTCAAGCTTCTGTCTTTACTTCAGAGAACAAACCAGTGTCTCATCTCTCTTTTCTTAGTGGCTATGATCTCTCTTCTCTGCTACTCTGATCTGCTTTCTCTTCACCAGCATCTTCTGTTCGCACGAGGTGCAGCATACCAGGGCTGGTGCTCACCTCCAAAGGACTCAGCCTACCGTTTCTGCTTCCCAACCCTAGGAGAGCAATCGGATGGCTAACCCCTTGGGTTGGGGGTCTACCCCTGATTCAGTGGGCTGTGGCCACAGAGGGAGAGGCAGAGGCAGAGGGGCCATATGGTAAAATTAGAGGCAAGAATGAACATGAGCAAAGCTGGACATGAAATCTGCAATTGGCAATATGGGACTAGGAGAGTAACATCAATGACAATAACAGGTGCCAATGGAAGGGTTACTATGCCACAGAATACCATTCTAGGCACTTTACATATATTAACATATATTAACATACATTATATATTTTACATATATTAACTCATTAAATCCTCACTACAATTTATAATGTAGCTAGTATATCTATATAGCTATATATCTCCATATATCCATGTCTGTCTGTCTACCTATCTATCTATCTCTACATATATTATTATTATTCCTACTTCACCAAGAGGGAAACTGAGGTTTGGAAAGATTACTCAACTTCCCACCGTCACGTAATGACGTTTTTAGACACATCTCTTCTAAAACTCTGCCTTGTGTGAGTTGACCTCTGAGAGTTTCTGTTCCTCTCTTGTGAAGTGGGGATTCTCACTGAACCCACCCCATGAGGTTGCTGGTGGGGAGTAAGATGATTCTTTTGTCCAGTTGCCAAGGGTATTAGTCAGCTCAGGCTGCCTTAACAAGATACCACAGGCTGGGTGGCCCAAACAACAAAAACTTACTTTCTCAGAGGCCGGAAATCCAAGACCAGGGTCCCAGCTCTTCCTGGCCTGCAGATGGCTGCCTTCTTGCCCTCTGCTCACACGGCTGAAGGAGACGGTTGAGGGAAAAGTGGGGGAAGAGAGAGCGCTGCCCTGGCCGGTGCAGCTCTGTTGGTTGGAATGTCGTCCATGCATCGAAAGGTTATGGGTTTGATTGCTGGTCAGGGCGCTTACTTAGGTTGGGGTCCTATCCCGGTGGGGGCGCATATGGAAGGCAACTGGTCAGTGTTTCTCTCTCTCTCTCTAAAAAATAAATAAATAAATGTATAAGAACTTTTTCTTTAATTTAAAAAAAGAAAGAGAGAGGGCTCTCTTCCTCTTTTTAGAAGGCCACAGCCCTATTGGTTGACCCTTATGACCTCATTTAACCTTTATTACCTCCTGAGACCCCCGTTCCCAGATAGTCGCACTGGGGATTAGGGCTTCAACATGCGATTTGTCCACAGTACCTGGCAGGGGTTGTCCTTCCATAGGCCTCAGGTGTTATCATGGTGATCCTCATCGCCCAGATCCAGAGTTGCCTGAACCGCAGGGCTGCCGTTTCCTCTGCAGATGAGGGGTCAGAACTGGCAGCCCTGCACGCTCCCACTCCCACGTTCCCTTAGTGGTTCGAGCTAGGACCAAGCTGGAGAACTACCAGGCTCAAATGCTTTACTTTTCAAGTGACAAGCCAAAGGCTGAGAGCAGCTGAGGGGTTTACTGCCCATCCGGGACTAGAGCTCAGGTCTCTTGGTTCCTGGTCAAAGCAATTTCTCACGTCCCTGGTTTGGCTGCTGTTCTAGTTCTCAGGCCACTTCGCTGTTGGGGCGGACCACTGAACAGATCCTGCTGCACGTTCCCCCAGAAGGACCCCTACCCCGATCCCCCTGCCCCACCTCATCAAATGACCCCTGGAACCAATGTGGCCCTTCAGAGCGCCTGGGCCGACATGGGCACTGCTGACTGCGGGGGTTGGTGGGGCAGGCAGCCCGAACCACAGCACTTGCAGCAAACACTCCGAGCCAGTAGTTGCCCTGGGCACGAGCGTGGTGCAATGGACCCAACCGCATCTGAGTGAGAAGACCTGTGGGCTCCTCAGTGGGGTCTCTCTATGGACACGGGACCAGGGCAGGCCGCGCTTCCTCTGTGCTGGCCCTTCACTCATCATGGGACCGTAGGCCCAGTGTGGCCCTGCTCAGACCTTCGGTTTCTTTATCAGGAAACGGAGAGTGGCCTGGGCTTGACTCCTTCTGGGAGTCCCATGGAATGTGCTGGATTCCTCTGTTTGGCAATTCTAACCACGTGCTCTTCCTCCTGGCCCAGCTTGGTGACTTTCCTGGGACTTGCCAGGGCCAAGGTGATAAAGCCTGACCCCATACCAAGGGGTGATGGCTTGAAGGGTTTAGTCGCTGGATTAAAATCAGGGCCTTCACCATCGGGGTGTTTGAAACCCAGCCAGAGCCACAAAGCCTTGAAGGAGCTCCTGGGCCTCCTTCTAAGGGGAGCAAGAGGGCTTCCTGGAGGCCACAGGCCTCAGGTACATTGGTGGACACCCGTTGAAACCCCAGGCGTCCCCATCCTTCTTCCTCAACAGCCTCACTACCCCCTTCCTCCAGCCACTCTTCCCTGGCAGGGGCTGTGCTGGCCGTCTGCTGTGCCAGCCCTGGACACACCTGTCAAAACAGAGCCAGGGGAGCGGAGAGCCAAGGGCTGACAAACAAGGTCTGACCGCGCTGTACTTTCCAGCAGGGTGGGGCTTGGCTGGGCTGACAAGGGACTGCCTGGGCACACCTCACTCAGCGGTCCCTGGGGACTGCTTGACCTGCAGAGGCACAAGTCATTTGTTTTCCTTGCCTTCACCTGTCCAGTCCTTTTGTTTTCTTTTCAACACTTCAAACCGCAAGGCTCCGTGTTTGATGTGGCAGGAGACCTGCAGAGCTTGGGGTTGTACTCTCAGTAGGAATAGCCACGTAGGGGCCCATAAAAATGCAGACTACGGGCCTCCACCCCAGACCCACTGCTTCAGGATCACGGAAATGGGGTGGAGTGGGAGGAGTCAGGGGGAGGATTCCCCAAGGAATTCCTATGTCCCCTATAAAATTTGAGAACCACAGGTGTAAGAGATAAAGAAAGGAAAATATTATTTTGGGGGAGGACACTGTCTCATTTGATCCTTACAAACTCAGTGTATTTTCATTTTATAGGTTGAACAATGAGGCTCAGAAAAGTAAAGTGATTTGTTGAAGGCCACGTAGATGTTACATGGATTTGAACCCAGCGTTTAGGGAAGCCAGCTGCCCTGAACTACTTCTTACAGAATGGTTGGGACTGGGAATTTAGGGAGCCTGTGTTTTATACCCGAGAAAGCTGAGAATCACACAAACAGACTTGGTCGAGGTCCCAGAGTAAGCTAGTGACACATCCATCACCAGGCCCCTCGTCTCAGAGCGTCCCCCGTCCTGGCTGCCCTGTCACTACAGGTAAGTAGGGATTACAGAGAGAGCAGTGCAGGAGTTAGACACAAGAATGCTTCCCACTGCCACAGCTGGAGGCTGGGTGGAGGAGAAGGAAAGCCAGGTGCTGCCCTCAGCCAGGCCGGGCACCTCCCTGGGGCCTTTTCCTTAAACCCCAGGTGTCCAGGTGGGCCCCCAGCTAAACCAACCCTCCAGGGCGAGAAACAAACTGTTGCATATGTGAACGTCTTTGTATTGTGTTTCATCCATTTGGGGTCACACTTTGTTTTCACACGATGAGATCTGACACGAAGTCAGACAAAACCTTTGGAATGACCAAGCACACGGTTTGAAGATGAATTAATGTGTACTATCCTTAATAATAACACCACTCTAAGTGCAATTATGCCTTAAGACTCTAGCCAATAATAGAAGTATAGAAAATAACCTATACATAAATAAATGTATATATGTTAGGAGACTAAAAGATGAACACAACTTTTTTACTAATGGGGGTGTGATGAAAATATTTGAACAGCATTGTCCGAAGCCAGCTCCGTCACTTCAGACGTTGTCTGTCGGATAAGGCAGAACTTCATATGGAAAGGAAGAAAGAATCTTCACATGATGGTTTTACCCAGACTGGCAATCTGATGGTTCTTTCTTCTTCTGAACTCCCAGAACCTACAAATGCCCCAGATGCTTGACCTCCCGCCGCCAAGTTTAACTGGGAACTTTCTTGCTCCCCATTATCCATCTTTGTCCTTTTTCAGCTTCACAGAGCTCCCTTGCTTCAGACACAGAAACAGTTAATAACTTCATAGGCAGCGTGGGGTCCCCCTGCTTTTGGCCACTCATTTAACAAACAGTGAATTGAGGTGCAACGAGCTGCCACGTACCGTACTTGGTGCAGGACGGGGGAGCTCCACATTCACATTAGCTCCTGCCTGGGACCACTGTTCAAACCACCTCACAGGGAAGCGGGGCCCAGACACAGAGCAATGGGCTCACTGCATGGAAAGAACAGAGGTCAGAGATGGAGGCTGACGAAGCAGCTGGAATTAGATGCCAGGTGGGGTATTGGGCAGGAGGAAGCTGTGCAGAAAAGAGCTCCGGAACCCTGCACAGAGTTCCCCAAGTGGCTGGCTCAGCTGTGCAGGGTAAGAATCTGTGGGTGTCGGTGAGCTGACTGGGAGCTGACTTTAGACCCAGAGAAACAAAGCCTAAAACCAACATCCCTCTCTCAATAATTGGTAGCATAACTCAGCAGAAGAGCAGTAAGGATATAGGAGATTTGAACAACTCTATTAACCCACGTGACCTGATGGTGCGAGAAGAACACTGCACCCAGGGAGAGGCGAATAGTCAATCTTTTCAAGTGCAGATAAAATATTTACCAAGACAGAGCATAGTGTGGGCCATAACACAAGTGCCAATAAGCTCAAACGAATTCAAGCCGTCCAGAGTGTTCTCTGACCATATGGGATTAAGTTAGAAATAAACACAGAGAGATACCTGTGAAGTCTCCAAATTACTGGAAACTAAACAACACACTTATTTATAATTGTTCTTAGGTCAAAAAAAAAATCACAAGACAAACTGAAAAATATTTGGGACTTCATTAAAATGAAAACATAATGTGTCAAAATTTGTGTGAAATGGCTAAAGTAGTGCTTGGAGGGAAATTTATAGAATCGAACTCATATTAGAAAAGAAAAAAGCTCTCAAATCAATAACCTAAACATCAACCTTAAAAAACTAGGAAAAAAGAGCAAATTAAACACAAAATAAATGGAAGAAAAGAAATAATAAAGAGAAAAATAAAAGAAAAAAGGAAAATGAAAATATAGAGAAAAGTTCCTAAGACAAAAAGCTTGTTCTTTGAGATCAATAAATGGATAAACCTCTAGTGATAGTGACCAAAAATAAGAATGAGAAGTCACAAACTACTAATATCAATGACAAGAGTGGGGACATTACCACATATCCTCCAAACATGACAAGAATAATCAGGCCATAATATGAGCAACTTTTAAGCCAATGAAGTAGTCAACTTAGATGAAATGAAATCTCTTGAGAAACACAACTCCCACAGCTCACTCAAGAAAAACCAGATGATAATAAATGTAGACAGCTCCATAACTCATAAAGAAATGAAACTTTAATTTAAAAACCTTCCCACAAAGAAAATCCTAGGCCCAAATGAGCTCACTGATAAATTCTGCCAAACATTTAAAGAAAAAAATAATACAAATTCTCACAAACTCTTTAAGAAAATAGAAGAGGAGGGAACACTTTCCACTCATTCTGAAGCCAGCATTACCTTGATAACAAGACCTGATACCTGTTACAGGAAAAGAAAGCCACTATATGACAACTACAGATCAATATCTTTGGAACACAGAAGCAAAATTTCTTGACAAAACTTTAGCAAATTGCATCCACAATACACAAGAAGGATAATAAATCATGAATGGGTTTTATTTCAGGAATGCAAAGTCGTTTTAACACTCAAAATCAGTATAATTCACCACATTAATAGAAAATAAACCCTTATGGTCATCTCTATAGGTAAGAAAGAACATTTTTAAAAATCTGAAATTCATTTATTAAAAAAAAAATTCAGTATACTAGGACTAGAATTTTGCAATCAGATAAAGAACACCCTAAACAGACAAAAACCTACAGTTAACATCATAGTTAATGGTGAAATACTTAATGCTTTTTCTGGAATCAGAAAAGAGGCAAGGATATATACTTTTAGCACTCTATGTTAAACATGTGTTGGCGACCCTAGCCAATGCAATAAAGCAGTAAAAGGAAAAAAAGAAAGATACCCAGACTGAAAAAGAAGAAGTAAAACTATCTTTATCTGAGGTCAGCTTATGATAAAGTAAGCATGTATATTGTAATTCTTAAAGCAACCACTAAAAAATAAGGCCAAGAGCTACAGTTGAAAAGCAAATACATAAGATAACATGAAATGCTATAAATACTCAATTGACCTAAAAATAGATGAGAACGAGTGTAAATGAACAAAAAAATAGGACAAATAGAATACAAAAAAGAGGTGCTGTGCCGGCACAGCACGTGCGAGGAGTGGCCTCCCGACCACCGGCGGGCCACGGACAGCCACCCACCTGGAAGATCCTTTATTCGTCCAAACACAGCAAACTTTGGAGCAGACTTTCTTACTGCAGTTAAGAACTGCTATGTCTTAAAAGATGGACCAGAGGAAGATGGAAAAGAGCAAATTGTTAAAATTGCAAATAGACCTGTGGAAACCATTGGTTTTGACTCTATTAGAAGACAGCAAAAGGACAATACGCTGAGGTTTCCCCTGGCTCACCGTCTCCAGCCGGAGCGTTTCCTGCACTGAAGGTTTTAGTCCTCAGCCGGACGGGAATAACGTGGCGGAGGCTGGCTGATGTTCTACACGTGGTCAAGTTATTAGAACTTTCCCATAATCAGTTAATTGATGAAAATCAGCTGTTTCTAATAGCTTATCTGCCCAGATTAGAACAACTAATTCTTTGTAACACTGGGATTTCTTCTCTACATTTCCCAGATGCTGGGATTGGGTACAAGACATCAATGTTTCCTTCCTTGCAAAGCCTTGTAGTCAATGACAATCAGACATTGCAATGGTCATCTACCAACGAGCGGGTAAGTTGCAGCGTCTGTGCTCTCTGTCCTGCCGCAGAAACCCCCTGACCGAGGGAAGCTGAGCGCAGCCCACCTGCCAGTTCGTCATCGCCAAGATTGGTCAGCTGCAGACCCTGAACAAATGCCAAATCCTCCCCGAGGAGAGGCGTGGAGCTGAGCCTGAGTACAGAAAAGTGTTCGGAAACGAATGGAAAAAGGCGGGTGGACATCAGGATCCAGACAAGACCAGGCTGAACGAGGATTTCCTAGCAGCCCACCCCGGTTACCAGGCGCTCTGCCTCAAGTGTGGTGCACCTGAAGATGGGAACTCAAAACATAGCTGTGTTTGCTCAGAAAAACCAGCTGCCAACACTGAGGATAAAATGTCCTCCCCATCTGGACCAGAAAGTCCTAGAGAAACAACTACCAGACTCCATGACAATTCAGAAGGTGAAAGGACTGCTGTCATGTCTTTTCAAAGCTCCTGTGTCCGACCTTCTGTTGTCCTACGAGAGTCCCAAAATGCCTGGCAGAGAGACTGAACTAGAAAACGACCAACAGTCGTTACAGTTTTCCTCCGTGGAAAATGGAGACTGTCTGCTGGTGCGGTGGTGACAGCCACCTAGTGAAGCTCAGAGGCTAGACTGTTACCATGACTGGGGTTCCCTGCTGTATTAGAACAACTCTGCTGTCGCAAAGAAAAAAGGCTTGATAACTTGCCCTAAGTATAGAAAAGGTGGTACTTTTCATTAGGAAGAGACCACTTCTAGGCTTGTATATAATAGCAATAATAAAGCCTCTGAAAAATAAAAAAGATATAGGCTTAAACTAATTATATAATTACATTAAATGTAAGTGAGCTAAACACTCCAATTAAAAGGCAGAGCTATGGAAGCAACTCAAGTGCCCATCAATGGATGAGTAGATAAAAAACGGCCATACTACTTGGCCATAAGAAAGAATGACATCTTAACATTTGCAACAGCATGGATGGACCTAGAGGGTATTATGCTAAGTGATATAAGTTAGACAGAGAAAGACAAAATGAAAACCACATGATTTCACTTATACGTGGGATCTAAAGAACAAATTTAATGAACAAATAGAAACAGACTCATAGATACAGAAAACAGACAGATGGTTGCCAGAGGGGAGGGAGGCTGGCAGACGGGGTGAAAAAGGTGAAGGGATTAAGAACTATGAGAGAGTGGACGGCAAGAGTCAGGCAGTAGCTGCTCCCAGCGGCGCATTACAGATTTCCCCGCGACTGTGGAACCAGCTGTTTTCTGGTGAACCTGTAGTTGACTCAGAAGCACACCATTTGGTATTTGTGTTTCCTCCTTCCTAGCTCACTTTCCCCTTTACTCTCGCTCCCCTAACAATAAATTAGCATATAAATGTGAACAGCACCAGAAAGGTGCTGGGCCTGTGGATATCCATACGGGGGAAAAAAGAGATCTTGGCGCCTACCTCATACTATAAACAATAGTTAATTCAAGATGAGTAAATACAAAAGCTAAAATTATAGAGCTTCTAGACAAAACCAGGAAAATACCTTCGTGATCTTGGGATAGCAGAGATTTTGTAGCTAAAACAAGAAAAACATTAACCATAGCAGAAAAAAATTGATAACCTAGACTTCATAAAATTCAAATCTGCACGTTAAGTGATTCAGTTAGTATATAAGGTATGTTACACAATTGGAAGAAAATATTTGACAAATAATTTATAATAGAATATGTATCTCTTGTGACTCGGTAATAAGAATAAAACAACCCACAAAATTTATGAAATGCTTCAAAAAACACTTCCCAAAAGACAGTAGTACATGAGAAGATGGTCAACATCATGAGTGATCAAGGAAGTACAAATTGAAACCACAAGGAGATGTCACTACACACCTATCAGAATATGTAAAATGAAAAAGACCAACCACGTGAGCATTAGTGAGGATATGAAGCAACTGAAACTCTCATATACTACTGGGAAGCAGTTTGGCAGTTTCTTTAAAAGTTCAACATATACCTACCAGGTGGTTCAGCCACTGCACTCTAGGAATTTATTCAAGAGAAACAAAACCATGTATCCAGAAAATATTTGTGCAAGAATATTCATAGAAGATTTATTTGTAATAGTCAAAAAGTAAAAACAAACCAAATATCCATCTTCAGGAGAATGGATAAGTAAGTTGTGGTACAGCCATATCATAGAATATCACTCAGCAATGAAAAGGAAAATGTTACCCAGACTTGTGTGGCTCAGTGGATTGAGTTCTGGCCTGTGAACCAAAGGGTCGCTGGTTCGATTCCCAGTCAGGGCATGTGCCTGGGTTGCAGGTAAGGTCCCCAGTAGGGGGCATGTTAGAGGCAACCACACATTGCTGTTTCTCTCGCTCTCTTTCTCCCTTCCGTTCCCTCTCTCTAAAAATAAATAAATAAAATCTTAAAAAAAGAAAATGTTAATGCTAGACCGAAAAAGTATGGGTGTACCTTAACATAATTATGCTGAATGAAAGAAGCCATACCAAATGAACGTACAAAGTGTACGATCCCATTTACATGAAATTCTAGAGCAGGCAAGACAAATCAAAAGTGGTAGAAATATGGTCAGTGGTGACCTGGAGCATAAGTGGGGGGTACTGGACTGTAAAGGGCCATGAGAGAATTTCCTGAGGTGATGGAGATGTTCCATACCTTGATTAGAGATGGTAGACTGTGCAGGCATATATATTTGTCAAAATTCACCAAATTATACATTTAAAATGTGTGTATTTTATTGTACGCAATTTATACCTCAGTAAAATTGATTATAAAAAACAAATAGGATATCACACTTCACTGACTAGAATAGTTAAATTGAAAAAGACTTCAATGTCCAGTGCTGGTGAGGATGCTCCTGACGGGAGTGTAAAATGGTAGAACTTCTTTGGAAAACTGTTTGGCAACTTCTTATAAAAGTAAACATGCACCCACCCTGTAACTCAGCACTTCCACCCCTAGGTATTTGCCCAAGAGAAGTAAAAACATATTCCACAAAATGACCGATACAAAAACATTCATAATGACTTTCCTCATCATAATTGCCCCAACCTGGAAACAACCCAAATATCCATCAACAGAGGAAGGGATGAATCAATGACAGTATTTTAATGCAATGAAATATGAACTTCTCAGAAAGAAGAAGAAGAAGGGAAGGGACAAAGGGAGGGGGGGAGAGGAGGATGAAGAAGAAGGGGAAGAGAGAGAATTACAACAAAAAATACAAGCAACAACAGAGAAAACACTCAAAACACCACACTGAAGAAAAGCTAGGAATGAAAGAGCACACAGCACGTGTAGTGTGACTCCACTCCTGTTAAGTTTTAGAAGAGGCGAAGCCGCCTCGCTGAAGATCAGAACAGCTGCTGCGTCAGCTTGAGCGGGGGAGGGGGGGTGGAAAGAGCAGAAGACAAGTGTCTGTTGCCATGGAGATGGTCTGTGTATCGACAGGTGTGTGATTTATAGAGACGCATGCATTTGATGACAGCCACGGAACTGGACGCTTGATCTGTGCGTGTCACGGAGTGTAAATTAACGATCACTTTTTAAAAATCAAAAAATAGAAATTCACTTCCAAATGCTCATGAGTCAAAAGAGAAATGACAATAAAAATGAGGTTGAAATAGATCTAGAAAATACTTTTAAGCTATTTTATAAGGAAAAGGGTAAATTTCAGAAGCTGAGGAATGTGGCTGCGGTGGGAGCTGGAGAAAAAACATTTGTATTTTAAAAAAAGAGGAAGAAAGGCGAAAATGAAGGAGTTAAGTACCAACTTAAAAGGTTTGAAGGAGTGCACCAGAACACACACAAAGAAAGCAGAAAGAAGAAAATAACAAAGGGCAGAAATTAACAAAATGGGAAAAAGAAGTTCTGCATAGACATGATCAAGAAAGCCAAAGGTCGGTTCTTTTAAAAGACTAATAAGATTGATAAACTCTAGGCGATATCAATCAAGAAAAATGAAAAAAGGCAAAAATAAAGATTTTTAGAAATGAAAAAGGTGACCTTAAGAGGAAATGTTAGGAACATTTGATATCAATACATTTGTAAACTTAGATGGAACAAACAAATTCCCAGGACAATGTAACTAACTCACCAAAACTGACTCAAGAAATAGAAAACATGAATATTCTGAAATAATTAAAGAAACTGAATCAATATTTTAAAATATTCCAACCAACAAACAAAAAACTCCCCACTAGGTCCATGTACAAAGACTTACAGGTAAATTCTACCAAAACATTAAAAAGAAAAGATACAATTCCAATCTAACACAAACTCTTCCAAAGAAAAGAAAAAATAGAGACTATTCCCCAACTTATTCTATGAGGATCGAAACCCTTGTTACCAAAAGCAGAAAAGAAAATAGGTAAGTAGGGGCACCAAAAAGAGCACTTAGTAAATTAAGCATCCATTCATGACTTAAAAAAAGTCTTATCAAACTAAGAATAGACGGGAACTTTTAAACATAAAAATATAATATCTACCAAAAAGTCCACAGCAAACATCTTTCATAAAGGTGAAAAACTGAAATCATTCCTTTTAATAAAACCAGACATTACATACCTCCTGATATGAGGCAATAGAAAGTACACAGCACCACCTACGTAGACTTGCCAAAAAAAAGAAAGAAAATTGGCCCTAACTGTAATCAAGTCTCTAGATCTATCTTCCAGTTTACATCCAACAGCTCCAGAGAGAGAAACATGTTCACATCATCTTCCTGGTCTTGAGATGTGGGCCAGGCAAACCCAGAGTGACTCAGTTTTTTCAACAAATAACGCCATGGGAAAAGTGAAGAGTAGAGGAAATATTACAGATTACGAGAGACTTACATTCCACTTCTGGGTACTTATCGGAAGACAATAAAAACACTAGGGTAGTGTTTTTAGAAGAAGAGGGTATCTACACCCCCACGTTCACTGCAGCATTATTTACAATAGCTGAGGTGTGAAAACAACCCAAGTGGTCGCTGATGGACGAATGGATAAGGATATAGTATGTGCACACAACGGAACGTCACCCAACCATAAGAAAGAGGAAATTCTTGCCATTTGCGATAGCATGGATGGACCTTGAGGTTATTATGTAAGTAAAATAATCCAGATAGAAAAAGACAAATACCATACAATCTCATATATATGTGGAACTTTTTTTTTTTTTTTAAGCTCATAGGTACAGAGAACAGACTGGTGGTAGCCAGAGGCAGGGGATGGGGGTGGGGGTGAAACAGGTGAAGGGAGTCAAAAGGTACAAACTTCCGGTTATAAAGTCAGTAAGTCTTGAGGATGTGATGTGCAGCATGGTGACTATCATTAATTAATACTGTTTTGCATATTTGGAAGTTGCCAAAGAGTAAATCTTAAAAATTTTCATCACAAGAAAAATGTTTGTAACTGTATGGTGACGGATGCTGACTAGACTCACCATGGTGATAATTTCACAATATATACAAATATCGAATCATTATGACGTACACCTGAGACTAATATAATGCTGTAAGTCCATTAAAATTATCTTCAGGTAAAAGTTTATTGATGAGAGAGACTTCAGAGATGCAATGTGTGGACTTTGTTTGGATTTTAATTCAAACAAACCAAGTTATAAAGACATTTGTTTTTGGAAATCATAGAAATTTGAACACAGGTTTGTTATTAGATCATTAAGAAATTATTATGTGTGCTGACGTATCTCCAGGCTTTCGTCCTGCGTGTCCCACCAACCCAGCTCAAACGCTATCTACAGCTGCTGTTAGCTTACCGAGCAGCCACTCCCTCGTCTTCACGTAGCAGCACCCCTATTTTCCTTTGTATAAAGACCTATAATCACTTCATGTTGCTCAAACGTGGTTGACCTCACCAGCCACATCCCCCCAGAGGTGGACCAGTGACTCGGGTCCGGCCACACTAATTGTGGGTATGGGCGTGTTACCCCATTAGCCAGAGTGTCGCCTGCAGACTTCTGCTGGAAATACTGGAAAAGAGGCACTTTCTCTTTATGGGGTAACCAAGTCAGGAGACCAGGAGCCTGGAATGGCTGTGGCCATTTGCCTAAAAGTGAGATAAGACCCTGTGTAAGGAAGAAGCCACAGGAGGAAAGCAGACTCAGAGCCTGATGACAGTGACACACCCTGATTATAGCCACACTTCCTCCCCTCAGACCAGCCTTCCTGCCATCTTCCACTACATTCATTAATAAAATGCCCTTGAGAGTGAGGGAGGAAAAGAAGGAAGGAGGGAGGGTGGGAGACAGAGACAGAGAGAGAATATGCATTCTCTTTAGGACCAAGAACAAGGGTATCTGCCTGACACTAATATATTGTATGTCAACTGTAATTAAAAAATTTTTTTCAATGCTAAAAACAAAACAAGGGTGTTTGCTGCTATGGTCATGTGCATTCAGCATGGAGGGCCTATAAATTTCAATAAAGAAAAAGAAGTAAATGGTAAAAGGCATAGGAGATGACAAATGGTAATAAAACATAAAAGGCACATGGTGTCTGAGATATTTTTTGCCTCTTGTTTTCTACAGTGATGAGCTAATTCAGTCAACACCCTCTATTTTGCCATTCACCTTTCACAGGGACTTAATAAGCTGGCTTTCACATGATTACATGCTTGCCGGTCAGAGGATCCTTACCCTCTCCTCCTCTTGGCCCCCAAACAGGTGGAGAAGATTTTCTTGGGCCCCTTCTCTTCCCTGCTGAACAGGAAACAGAAAAAGAAGCTGCAGCCTGGCGGGGCCTGGATACAGCATGTGTCTGGCGTCCAGATTTGGATGTCAGCTCCGACCAGCTGTGTGACCTACTGAGCCTCACTTTCGTGTCTATAAAGTGAGGATAATGAAAGCTCTTGGGGGGCTGTTGCGATGGAGGTGACCTGCTGGGTGCGAGGTGCACAGCCCACTTCCCAGCACACTGGTCTTCCTTCTTCCATTTGTGGTACTATTCTCTGCAGAGCAACCAGGATTTGGGGCTTTGTTTTGGTGTAAATCAGACCACATCTATTCCATGCCTTAAACCTTTCCAGCAGCTTCCCATCACACTTGGAAAAAAAATCCAAACCCCTTAACAAGGCTCACGAGGCTCTCTGCCTGCTCCACACTCTGCCGATTTCTCTGACCTGTTCCTCCGCCCCTCACTCACTCCCCCAGACACAGTGGCCTTGATCTGCCTCAAACAGGCCAGCCATTCCCTTCTCAGGGTAGAAACACTTGTGGATTTCGCTGCCTAGAACTCTCTTCCCCGCCACCTCCCCCTGGCTGACTCCCCCTCATCCTTCAGAACTCCATTTGAATGCCACCTTTGCAGGGGGCCCTTCCCTGATGAATTCTTCAAGACCAGGAGGAGAAATCAGGAGTATGGGGACAGCCGAGCTGCAGACAGGGGCCCTTTCGCACTGACTGCTTGCACTGTGATAATCTGTATGAGATGAGCTCTCCCGCCTGACAGGCAGTCCCTGAGGGCAGGCGCTGTGCTTCCTGCGTCATCTCTGCTTCCGCAGGATCGAGTGCTCCCTCTCTGTGGGCTGAAGCAGACCAAATATAGCCCCTCAGCTGGTGGTTTCAGGGGAGCCAGTTACCTGTCTGACCACCAGGGGCTGTTATTATTAAGCTATCTTCTCTCAGTCCCAAGGTCTGCACTCGTCTATACCTACTTTATGATGCTGGCCTCAGTTCTCTTACCCACCTGGCTCCAGGTTCTGCCCTGCCCAGGGCGGGCACTAGGTGCAGAGGGCAAGGCTGGAGGGGGAGAAGGGGCTCCCTCCTTCCTGTCTGCCTCCTGGAAACCTTTGGTTCTTGTGAGCATCAGCCAGACCTCCCTTCCTTACTAGTAACTGCAACGGAATCCAGTTCTCAGTGTGTCTGACACAGAAACAGCCTTATTATACCCCCTCCTGTTGGAGACACCAGCACCAGTTGCCAGGTGCCCCTTCTCAGGGTCTGGATCCTCTTTTCTGAGCTCAAAGACCCCAACATTAGCTGAGCCAAGCCCCCATCCTTAGCTTCACAGGCCCCTCCTCCAAGTTTTGGAGTTTTGATCATTCAACCTCGTCCCTTTGTTCCCCAGCCCTGGAGGTGGCAGCTGCTGCCTCCAGTGGTTAGCTCCATGCATACTGGGGTTCTCGCCTTGCCTTTGCTCCAATAAACTTTGTGCCAGGCAGCACTTCTTTGTATTTAGTCCTCTCTACTGGATAACTGGTGTGGTTTCCGCTCTGGGTGGATCCTGAATAGACGGCAAACCAGGAAGTAAAGAGTGAGAAATCGGACCATTCTGTCAAGGCCTCAGCCAAGAGACCAGGATGGTACTCAGTTCAGACAACTGAGGAGCCAGGAACAGCTAGGAATCTGGTTGGTTTCAGGTGGAAGGAAACTCTGAGGCTGGGATAAGGCTGGACAACAGAAACTGGTCCAAGAAAAGTTTTATTTGCTCAAAACTACTTATTGAATGCCTCCTGTGCTTTAGGTAGTCTTGCTAAGAATGACGGACAGAAACGGGTTCTGTGCCCAGTCGCTGCACCTGTAATCAGTGACCTGTGCATGGTTCGTACTCTAAAATCAAAATGTTGTGTTGTACGCATGACCGATTGGCCAGGCATGACTTAGGATCGGGAGGAAAGGAAGACAGGGATAAAAAGGACCTTAGTTAAAGGGAAAAAATGCCAAAGTCCTTGATAGTGACTGAAAACCAAAAAATACTTCTTTAAAAAAAAAGAAAAGGCAAAGGGAAGATTTGCCACAGCAAACAACTTCTCCCTCACCTGTACATTTTGTTGAGTATTTTTACCTACTAACGCTTATTCCTAACTGGGCGGGTGGTGGGGTGGAAGGCAGGGGTCAGGGATAGCCCAGTTTCAGAGCCTCGTACAGCTAGAGAGACGACAGCAACATGTTCGATTAAATGCCGTGAATGTGGCTGGAGGGACATTCGGGAAGGACATTAACTCACTGTTTTTCAGACTTGTTTAGGAGGAGAAGTCTTCCCTGAATGTCAGTTACAAAATTGACTAGGGAGGGCCACGAAGGGGACTTGTGGGGTGCTGGCAATACTCTATTTCTTCACCTAGTAGAGGTTACATGGGTATTGGCTTTATAACTATTTTTAGCCCAGGCTGGTGTGGCTGAGTGGATTGAGTGCTGGCCTGCAAACCAAAGAGTTGCCGGTTCGATTCCCAGTCAGGGCACGTGCCTGGGTTGCAGGCCAGGTCCCCAGTATGGGGCGAGCAACAGGCAGCCACACATTGGTGTTTCTCTCCTTCTCTTTCTCCCTCCCTTCCCTTCTCTCTAAAAATACATAAATAAAATCTTTTAAAAATTTTAAAAAATAATCATGTTTAAACTGTACATATATGTTTTTGTGTTTTTGTACTTTTCTGAATGTGGGATATATAGTTCACAGGTTTTTTTAAAGGCGAGGAAACCGTGTGGTTAAAGGGCTCTCCTTAGCACCCAAGGCTCTTCCTTAGAAGCTGGAATTCCGTGGGGAATACTCTGAAAATGCCAGTGACCAAACCAGTCCATCAGAAAAGCCTGAAAGTCAGGAGCAGCTCCTAAACGGAGTGTGTCCTGACGGCCAAGGAGGGTCCTGGGAGGAAAATTTGATAAGGTAGTTCTGGAAGTGTCTAGGGGAGCCACTCTCCGGGTTCAGGGGTCTACAGACTCCCCAGGTTCCAACCAAAGGGCTGACGTGGGGGGCAGTGGGAACGGCTTTGGTTACCTTGGCATCTGGAAAGCTAAGTGGGAAATGCTTTAAGCCAGGCTGGAGGTAGAAACTCCTGAGGAACGAGGAAATGAAACGGGAGCTGCTGATCAAAGGCGTGCTTACTGCGTGGCGGTTCCCAGCTAAACCAATGACCCGATGCGATGTCACTGATGCACTGAGCCGTGTCTCGTTCGTACCTCCTGATCTTCCCACACCACGCAGGAGGGACTCAGGTGGGGAGAGCAGGCTTCCCAAGGCCCTGTCTTTGGAAACAAAAGTCCTCTTGTGTTTAGATGCGGGTGTGTGGGCACTGAGAAGACACTTAATTGCTCCAGCATCTTGGGAATGCTGTGTTTGGGGGTGGCTCCACCGGGTCACCTCGGGGCCTCAGGGCATCTCAGAACCTGGTGGGATGGGAACAGATCGGGTGTGCTGTCTCAGCTCTGCTCAGGCTGAGAAGCCCGGGCCCACACCTAAGACCAACCTGGATAAGAAAGCCGATTTAGGTTATTTATCATGAAGCATACATACATACTTGCAGAAATCAAATTATCTCCATCCTTTATTCAGAGAGATGCAACCTTTCCCTGTGTTAGGGTATCTGACAGGCTGATCAGAAGTTACCCAGTTAATCTGGAATTGTCAGCGCCTTGCTGAGCTTGACTTTCTTGGACAAAACATAGGATTTTGTTTAAATTCCTTAACCTCACACCTCACAGCATCCTTGGAACAGCCGGGACAAACAACATAGGTAACAGCACCTCTGCCGGGCTTCCTCCCAGATAGCTCGCAGGCCGGCCTCACCTGTTTGCAAACGAGCAGCCAGCACGCCTTTCATGAGTGGAGACAACCATTCCTATATTTTAAAACACACACATCCGTTCACTCTCCCAGTCCATTCCTGTACTCTCTCTCTTTCTCAAAATGACGTATGTTCAAGGATGTTAAAAAGCAAGAAGGGAGTTCTCTGTGTACTGATAAAGAATAATTTCTGAAATATACCATAAAAGTTAACACTTGTAAAAAGCAAGGAGCCAAAAGGAATGTACGGCATGTTATCACTTGTGTGAAAGCCATAAATATATGCAGAGCTGTTTTCTGAGGATGTCTTTGGGGGCTGCATAGAAGCTTGGGAACAGAAGCTGCCTCTGGGACGGGAACTGAGGAACTGGGCCGCAGACGTAGGAGGCAGACCTAAGTTTCCTGTATATTCTGTTGCCTCTTCTGGATTTTGTGACTGTTTTAAGCAATTGTTTTTACTGTAAAATTTTAATAAGTAAAGAAGCCGGGCTGCCTTTCTAAAGCAAGGTGTAAGTACACTTGATCCAGACTGGGGGAAGTGTAGCAAATCAGTACATTCACTCAAGACTATAGCTTTCTAGGGAGCGCAGTTTTTTTTAATCCCCCAGCTCGGTCTCTGTTCTTGGCCAGAGTGGCAGAATCTCTGAGATTCTTTCTTCCCTTTATTTTTGTTCTCTTTTCAAACTCCTCCACCCCTTCCCTTCTTCTTGCGCTTGTCGTGAAGCTCTGCTGAGTTTCCGTATACTGTGTAATAGGCTAACGTTTCCAACTCGACAGCTCGGTGCACCCAGACTGTCAGTGACGCTGCCACCCCCTGCTGAGACGAGGGGCCGCTGCGCTGGCCCAGTTCCTGTTTCTCCACGGGAGAGTGACTTCTGGGAAGGATAGCTCCGTCTGCTTCATCAGCCCTGCCCACTGTGGGTTCCCGTAAATGTCTGCACCAAATGACCCTTTTATTACCTGAGGGCTCTATTCCTCCCCCTGGATCTTGGGCCCGTCTCTTTAGGAGTCTTATGATTGATTCCCTTTCTGCAATTTTCAATTACTTAAATCTCTGACCCCCTTGGGTAAGTTCTCCCTGACCACTTCCCATTCTCCCAGGCATGATGGCACACCCTCCCAGACCACTCAGGTTCCGGTGGGAGACTGTCATACGGGACCCTGTGATCCGACAATTTCCATCAAAGCAATGCTGGACCGTGGGTCTACTGCCCATACATCGTCTTCCCTTCGTTCCAGACTCCCGAGTCTGGGAGCTGTGTGCCCTTTGATTACACTTCTGGACATCTGTCTAGGGAGAAAGTGCTGTATCGTAAAAAGAGTCCACATTGGAACCAGAGAGATGTTGGTTCGAATTCTTGCTGTTGTTTACCAGCTGTGTCTTGGGCAAGTTACTTTTACCTCACGGAGCCCCAGCTTTCCTTCTGAAACATAGTGTAAGACTCCTGACTTCATAGAGCAGTAATGAGGATCAAATGAAATTTGTATGTAAAGGGTATATTTTAGTGCCAGTGCTTATAGTACATTTAGTTCTCTGCCCTGGATGTTCTCCAGCTCTGCTTTGCCAACTAATTCCACAGAAACTATGTCACATACACTCTCTCCGACATGTGTGGAGATGCCCCTCACCAGGCATATGCATGTGCACCAACCTGTGTAGGTTAGTCAATGTAATATATGTAAATATGTAATATATTGTAAGTGTAAATTGATCTCTACCTATAAACTGATTTATATACATATAAATTGACAAAGATATAGAGATCACATTCATATGACCCGAGAGACAAATATTTTTTTAAATAGGAAAAGAAGTAGAGAAAAAGCATGTATAAAAACACGAGGAATGAGCCGCTAGTTGAAGAAGTGAACAGCTGAGAAGGAGCAGGGGAGGGAATGTGTGGGAATGAGAAGCTTGGATCAATACGAAGCTTGCCTCCCCGCCAGTGTGGTAAGCACAGGTTTTTAGGATTTAGTTTGTGAATCTGACCTACCCAGGACAACAGGAGACATGAGGAGGAGTGGAAGCCAGCCGTAGAGAGAGAGTGTGTTGCCTATTTACCATCTGTTGGGAGTGACCCATTCATATATTATCAACTGCTTTTCCTCAAAGGTGCCAAAGAATTTCGATAAGGAGAGGAGAGTCTTGCAAACAAATGACTTTTTCCATATGGAACAAATAAACCTTGATATTACCTCTCACTATACACAAAAATTAAAAATTAAATTTCTGTAATAGACATAGGACTTTTTTTTTAACTAAAGTGGTGTTATTTGTAGTATGATATTTAATTTGCAAATTTTGGGGGGATTTTCAATTTTCTAGGTATTTTATTTTCATAGATTTCTACTTTATTGTCATTGTAATCAGAAAACATATTACGTAAGATTCCAATCTATTAAAATTTATTGAGACAATTTATGATCCAAGATATATTCTATTTTGATGACCTGTATTTCTTTGAAAGAAATGTGTATTATGCCGTGTTTGGTGTGATGCTCTATAATTATCCATTAGTTCAAGTTGCTCCAGATGTCCTGTATCCTTACTGATCTGCTGGTTTTGGTCCTACTTATTCCATCGTCTACTGAAAGAGGGGGCTGAAATACCCACCTGTGACTGTGAGTTTGTCTGTTTCTTTCATTGACTCTGTTATTTTTGCTTCATAATTTTGAAGCTCTGTTATTCAATTTATAGAAATGTAACTTGTTAAATTAATATTTTTTATTCTGACACATCACTCATTATCTCTTTTTTCCCTCTTTATGTCTTGTCATGCCTTGAAGTCTGCTCTTCCTGTTCCGTCATTCCTGTGGCCATGCCAGCTTCCCCACGCACGCTTCCCTGTCCCACCTCTTCCGCCGTCCTGTGATGTACTTTCTCCCCATCCTTGCATTTCAAGTTCCTCTTATGTAGACCGTGCCTTGTTGGGTGTTTTTAAAAAGTCTAGCCTGACAATCTCTGAATTTTAATTCGAGTGTTTAGTCCCTCAACACTTACTGTAACACTCGGTGTGTTAGGCTGCAAGTCCACTGTTTCGTATTTGTTTTTCCTTTGTCCTTCTGCTTTCTCTTCTTCTGTTGTTCCTTTGCTGTCTTCTCATGGTTAATTTAAAAAATTTAATATTCCACTTAATTTTTTTCCAATGGCTTCTTAGCAATAGATGTTATATTTTAGTGCTTGCTCTATGTTAATAATACGCATTTTAACTTATTAAAGATTATACGCCTTCACACTTTATAATTCATAATTTTGACTTCACATTTCCTATTTATTTTTTTAAACATCTATGTGTGGTTGCCTCTCACGTGCCCCCTAATGGGGACCTGGCCCGAAACCCAGGCGTGTTCCCTGACTGCAAACCAACGACACTTCGGTTCGCAGGCTGGCACTCAATCCACTGAGCCACTCCAGCCAGGGCCACATTTCCAATTTCTCATTTCACACCTGACATTCCCACTTCACTAATAACCGTACAGCAGCACAACTGCATTTATCGAACATGCTATTGTTATAATATCTTCCTGATACACTATAAACACCCTACAACCTTATAACTTTTCGTAAGCAGTCAGGTGTCTCTTAAGAAAATTCAAAGAAGATAAAAATCCCATAAATTTTAATACTTATCCACTCATTTACCTTTTCTGCTGCTCTTCATTTTTTCCTATAAATCCACATTTCTACCAGGTATTTCCTGTTAGCATAAAAAATAACCTTTAGTAAATCTTATAATGCAGATATTCTGGCTGTGAATTCTATGAGCTTTCATTTTTCTGAAAATATTTTGTTTTCCCCTCACTTTTGAAGGACATTTTTACTGGATTAAAATTCTATTGACAGATGTCATTCCACTGTCCTGTCTCCATTGCTTTTCACAAGAAGTCAGTGGCCTTTCATAACATCGTTCCTCTGTATACAGTGTGTCTCATTCTCTGGGTGTTTTCAAACTTTTCTCTTTCTCCTTGGTGCTGAGCCCTTTGGTAAGTGCATAGGTGTGGTTTCCTTTGTATTTATCCTCAGTTTTTCTTCTTGCTCTCCAATTTCATAAATGTCGTTGGACTATTTGATATTTTTCCATGTGCTCCTGAGGGTCTGCTCGTTCTCCTGCTGTGTCTTTGCTCTTCAGTTTGGATAATTTCTACTGATTTGTCCTCAAGTTTACTGACTTGTTCTTTTCCATTTCCAATGTGCTGTTAATCTCGTCCAGTGAGTACTTTATTTCAGTTTATTATAAATTTCACTTAAAAATTTCCATTTGTTCTTGTTTATACCTACCACTCTCTTTTGGGATCCCCTATTTTGTCAGTCATACGAGCATATTTGCCTTCAGTTCTTTGAACATATTTATCTGATGTGGACCACAGACCTACATATAAGAAGTAAATCTATACAACTTCTCAAAGGAAACGTAGGAGATCATTTTCATGACCTTATGATGGGTAAAGATTTCTTAGTATATAAAAGTCAAAAGCCATAAGACAAAAATCTTGATAAATTGGACTTCATCGAAATTAAAACTCTTTGTCCTTCAAAATATACCTTTAAGAAAATAAAAAGGAGTCCTGGCCAAGTGGCTCAGTTGGTTGGAGCATCATCCCATACACCAAAGGGTCACGGGTTCGTTCCCACTCAGGGAGCATGCCAGGGTTGCGGTTAGATCCCCCCAATCGATGTTTCTCTCTCTCTCTCATTCTCTCTCTCTCTCTCTAAAAATCAATAAAAAACATATCCTTGGGTGAGGATTAAAAAATAAAAATAAAGAACATAAAAAGGCAAACCACAGACTAAGAGAAAATATTTTATATATATATATATATTTGTTATATATATATATCAAATGAAGGACATACACTCAGGATATATAAAAAATTCTTAAAAGTCATTTTAAAAAGGACATACAGACCAATTTTAAAATAGGGGAAAGACCTGAACAGACAATTTCCAAAAGAAGATATATGAATGACATGTAAGTAAATGAAAGGTGTTCAACTTCATTAATCACCAGGGATATTCAACTTAAACTATGAGGGATCATTAGAATGGCTAAAATGTTAAAAACGGACAATATTAAATGTTGACAAGCATGTAGAGCGACCAGAACTCACATACACTGACTGTATAGTTGTAAGACGGTACAACCACTTTGGAAAAGTTAGGCAATTTCCTATCAAATTGAACATTTACTTAACCTATTAACCAGCATTCCACTTCTAGCTATTCACCCAAGAGATACGAAAACATACGTCCACACGAAGACTTGTATGGAATATTCACAACAGCCTTTTCATAATAGCAAAAAACCCAAATTGGAAACAACGCGAATGTTCATCCACAGACAAATGGATAAGCAAATCATGGTTATATCCGTACTCTGAAGTACAAAAAAGGAACCAACTGCTGATGCCCACAGTATCTTTGGTGAATCTCAAAAATATCATGCTGAGCAAAGAAAGTCAGACTCTGAAGAGCACAGATTTTATCGCACCACTTACGTGACGTTCTAGAACAGGTAAAACTAGTCTATAGTTACAGAAACCAGGTAAGTGGTCACCTGGGGTGGAATGGTTAGGATGGGACTGACTACAAAGGAGCCCTAGGGAAGTTTTGGGGCTGAAGTATTCTGATTGGTTACAGTTCCGTGAGTAAATGCATTTGTCAAAATTCATTGAACTGTACACTGTATCATATACAATTTATACCTCAATTCAGTTGGTTTTTTAAAAAAATCTACCCCTAGGTCCCCATGGTTCACAAGTGTCAGCATGGTGAAATTTCCCAGCTCCCTGGCCAAGAGCTACTCTCTGTCTCCACGAGCTCCATGCCTTTGCACACCCTCTATTAGACCACGTGTCACATGCTTTTCACTATACATCTGCCACCGATCTCAGGTCATTCAGCTGCTTGAGGTCTAGGGCTGGCATGGCCAACCGTCTAGGTTTTCAGTGTCAAAGTGGGAGAGTCCCAGGCAAACTGGTGCTATGGGTCACCTTATCTGGGACTTTGGGTTCAGTATCACAACAGGTACGTGTTGTACGCCTAGTAATGTTTGCTGGAAGCCTACAGTATGTGGGTTAGGAGAGACCTCAAGGCTGTTCTGCCTTGGTGCCCTCACACACTGATGCCCAGGGCGGCGGAGCCAGAGGTAGCGGCAGACCCAGGCCCAGATGGCAAGCGGTTGTGTCCTGCCCAGGGTTCCCAGCTCCAGCCTCTCAGCCATGCTCTTGGGTGTTCTGGAAGGCAGATAAACAAGCCCTATTTAAATTTTATGTAGCAGCCAATGGCTTCCAGAGCCTCATCTACAGGAAGCTCCCCTCCCTGCCTCCTGGCCTGCCACTTCCCTGGCTCCGGCTCCGGCTCCGGCTCCGGCTCTGGTGAAGTCATCTGACCCAAAGTGGCCCACAGTTTTCTTTCTCCCCCCACCTACCAAACCCGGTCCCCAGTCCCAGCGCTGCCTGGGATTAGTGCTGACCTTTCAGGGAGCAGTTTGCTCGTAAAGTGCCCTTAGGTAAACAAAAACAGCCTTCAGGTTTTCCAGAGGCTGGCTTGTTTTCCCTCTCAGGTCTCCGGTAGAAAAATAATGGGTGGGAGGGAGGAGAGAGCAACAGAGGGAGTGACCCTGTGTCCCCAGACCTTGGGCCTCTGTCCTCTCAGGCCCGTCCCTCAGGGCCTCCTTTGTCGGAACTCAGTTCTCAGTGGGGCAGGGCGCTGGGGTTATTGAAACAATGCCACTGTGTCCGTGCGGGAGCTGGAGGCTTGACCTGATCGGGCTCAGCGAGCCTGGGGAGAGAGAGGGAGCAAAGGCAGGCTTTAGAAACTGTTTTCCATCCCCACCCAGCGGACTGTTCTTCCTCGTGTTTCTGCCAAGGCCTCTTCATGGGTGGAGAGGGCCATATTGTCTTATTGCCACAGGGTCAGGACAGTCCCTCTCCTCTCAGCCTGGGCACTCTGACCTGCTGCCCCCACCCCCCAGTCCTCTTGTCTTCCTTCCCACCAACCGGCTCCCAAACAGAGAGTGTTTATCACACTCACAGCTCTCCCTCCGCAGGCCCTGCCAGGGCCCGAAGCTGGGCCCCGGAGTCCAGCTGGCACCCACATGAAAGCTCTTCCTGCTGAGAACCCACATGGAACCAAAAGCTACCCACACCACAGCCCTGGCCCAGGGTCCCCGAACACGGGGCCATGGAAACTTGGCCGGGATCCTCCAGAGGGAAAAACAGCCCGAAGCCACACAGGAGAGGAGCCTCCCGAGTGCACTGCTGGGCGGGGGCATCAGTGGAGGAAGCAGCCAAGCCCAGCAACACTTAGCACCCATCCTGCTCCTGCAGCACCTGTGCCTGGCCCAGGACACTTAGAACTCGGGAAAAGTGCTTGGGGCAGCACTTTGTGTCTGTTAGTACAGGTGGGGAGGCAAACAGGAGCAATTTCCAATGTGCTGGCAGAAAAGCGAGAGCTGAGAAGTCAGGGGTGAGGAGGGAGGGGATGGAAGGGGTGTATGGTTGGGCCGAGAATCCAGGTCTGACCCTTAAAATGGTGGCAAAAGGCAAGTGGCTAGGCTTCCTTGAGAGGAAAATCTGACTCTCACCTGGGTGTGGCAGCCCCAGACACCGCCAGGCCTGAACCTGCGGGCAGGTGCTGCCTGAGGAAGCCGGGGTCCAGGCGGTGGCTGGGAGGGTGGGAGCGAGGGTGGGAGGGGCTGTGACTTGCTCAAGATGGAGCTTCCGTCACAAACCCAGGACTTCTGACTTCCAAAGAATCTAACAGAAGGTTTTGAAGGGGTTATTCTTGCAGAGAAAACTGGAAAAACATACACCAAAATGTCACCAATGTGATCAGGGGGTGACTTTAATTGTTTGCAGGTTTTTTGTTGTTGTTGCTCACCTGAATGTTTGTTTGTTTGTTTTTTTTTTTTAGAATGAGCAAGCATTCCTTGTATAAAACATTTGAAGGGAAAAACTTGTATTAAATGACACACTGCACATAAGATGTTTAGAAAAATGAGGGGCTGGTATAGAATAAAAGATAAGTGTTATATATCAGCTTACGGTGAGAAGAGAAGAGGAAGCAGAGGAAAGGGGAAAAGAGAGAGAGGAACATCCAAAATATGGAAGGAATCAAAGCAAAAAAGAACAGGGTGAGAGAGGAAAGGGAGAAAGAGTAGTATGGACGTTAAGAGTTAATACTCCCCTCACGGATTCTGGGGGCTCCATGTGGGCTTCTCAAAGAATAAGGCCTTAGGGACAGCGAAAGAAGTATTGGCCAAGGGCCCCGGGCTTTCCTTAGGGCCACTGTTACAGACCCTGGGCTGGGCTGGCCTGGGGGGAAGACGCTCCCAGAACCAGCTGTGGCTCCAGCTGCGAGGAGAGCTCAGAGCATTTACAGAGCCCCTGCATGGGCTTGCCTCAGCCCTCCGGTGTGGGGGTGTCTCTCTCTCTCTCTCTCTCTCTCTCTCACACACACACACACACACACACACACACGCACGCACGCACGCACGGGGCCAGAAGACACTGGACCAACCCCCTGCAGAGGCATTGTTCTGCCTTTGAAAAGAGGTTCTTCTTGTCTCTCTCCTGAGGAGGACGAGCTGGAGATGGGAGAGGTGTCTGCTGCCAGCGCCCCACAGAGTAATCAAATCATCCTTGGTGACATCATATTTTCTGAGTGGATGTTTGCTTCAAAAGCTGCAAAATAATCTGAACTTCCAGCCCTGACTTCTCCCCAGAGGGCAGTGTCCTCTGGGTTTGTCCCAAACGGAACTCACACCTTGGCTCATTAAGGGAGCCATTAGTGAGAGCACCAATAAGCTGCCTCCCTCACACTTCCCACTCGCCACCCCCACAAAACATCCTCAGCCCGAATTTCTCTGGGTGCCAGGGCTGAAGAAAATGAGATTTTATAACATTTCTAGGGCCTACTCAAGACCTGGGATAACTTGGACCTAGGGAGGAGGGGTAAGTGACCAGGCCAGGCAAAGGCAAGATTGGAGCAAGGCCCTGGCATCCCGCCCACAATGCTATGGCCTCCACACACCCACCGAAGCCTCCATGCCATCCTGGTTTTCTCCTTAATGCACCCAACTGGGGCCAAGAAACTTCAAACATGCGTCTCTTTGGATAATGTTGGGATTCAGTGCTGGGGTGGGGAAGTGGTTGAGGGGATACTTCAAGCCCCATGGAAGCCAGCTCAGAATCACCTGCCCAACCTCAGATCCCCCCCAACCAGTGGAGCCCCTTTGCTAAGCGGGCAGCTGCTTGACTTCCCCAAATGCCCTCTGTGCCCAGAGGTGTGGATGCCGGCCCAGGGCTAGAGCCAGAAAATCCAGCTGTGTCATCTGCACAGCCAACCTAGTGCTGATGCCTGGTTCCAGCCAACTCTGATTCATATGCTTCGCCCACTGACCCTCCTTCCCTCACTCCCTGCAGACCTCCTTCCCCGCTGGCCCAGGCAGCTCTTGCCCTAGGACACAGATGTCAGGATCCCTAGGTCAGCAAATTCAGTGGTGTGTGGTTGCAGAAAATCAAAGGGAGACTTCTCTCAGGCTTGAATATTTCCCCCATACTCCTTTTCCCTATATTCTTGTTATAGCTTGGGGCCAAGAAAAGTCCTCTTCGGGAGAAGGGATTGAAAATAAAAACTATCTCGCCCTACATTTGCGAGTCATTTTCTACATACAAGCTCTTTCACCTACATTATCTCAGATTTTTGAGCCTCACAATAATCGCTCTTTACAGTTCTTGTTCCAGGCTTGAAATCTAAAACCTTACACCACCTGCGAAAGGAGCCTCAAACTCTTCTCCTGTTTCTGTTTCCTTACCGTTGGGTGGAAGGGGAAGGGAGGCTTTTTGGTTTTTCAAAGGGGATGCTGTTAACACATTGTGTCCGAGGACCTCCTGCTCCCCTTGGGTGAGGTGGGAGGCACCCGAGCCGGGAAAACCTAGGCAGAAATCAATGGGCAATTGGGTTTCATAGGCAATCGGGTTTGATGACATTTAGAAGTATTGTGGGTAACTTAAAGCATGACAAAAGTAGAGAACAATGGATTGATCACACAGATTTTTTAAAATAAAGATCAACTCATGGCCCCACTTCCTTCAACTGTATCATTACCCCCTCCACTCCCCATCTTTACAAGTGGATTGTTTGGAGCAAATCCATACCATCATTAAATACTGGGTGTTCAGATTTCCCCCAAATGTTCGCATAGCATTTGGTTGCTACATCTCTTAAGTCTCTTTGAATCTATAAGTTCCCGCTCCCTCTTTTTTTCTATTTTCTTGTAAACTTCATTTGTTACAGAAGCCAGGTCATTTTTCCTAGAGTATCCCATATTGTGAATCATGCTGGTCACATCGTGTTCTAGTCCCAGGTATTTCCTGTAAACTGATAGTGAGACGGGAGGTGCGATGTTGAGAGCAACACAGCTTTAGAGGCACATGATGTTGCCCCATTAGGAGGTTCCCGACTACGGGTCTCTCTTTTTGTGATGTTGGTGGACACTGGAGATCATTGTCTCGGTCCATTAGCTCATAAAGCTTCACAAAGGGGCGACTCCAGCATCGCATATTCACTTACCAGCTGGAGTTTGTTGAAAGAGAAACTTTCTCCTCCACTAATGAGTACAGTTCCTACAGGAAAGGCCGAGTGAATTCTTTGTTGATTCCCAGTTTTCAGAATGAGTTGGTTCCCACACTCTATCATCCCAAGATGACCTATAAGTTCTTTTTATTATTATTATGAACTCACGGGTTTTAATAATTTTGATGTGTTTCAATCTATTGCACTGATTTTTATTTGTGCTCAGATAGTTCCATCTTTGTCTTCTTCAGGTTATTCCCTAAATTCTTCTGACCCAAACTCAGCTGTCCTGGAAAGTTTCCTTGCTTTCGGGAATGATAAAATGTTCTCGGCTTATCTCGTGCGTTTCCTGTCTTGGACCTCTGACCCAACACCCTCTCAGAAACTCCGATTCCTTTCGGTGGAGACTGGTACTTAGGAATGATAATCTGAGCACAGGGGACACTCGCTGCTGGTTAATCACAGCCTCTGAGTCCCTGTAATAGACGGGCCTAGGAAATATACATCCTTTGATGGTATCGTTTTCTAGTTTTGAAAAAAAAAATTCAAACTTATGAAAAAGTTGCAAGGGAAGCACCAAGAACTTGCCCCCCAAACCATGTGAGGGTGAACTGCTGGCATGAATAACACGTAACTCCCAAATACTTCAGTTGTGTTTCCGACAAGCAGAAACACTTTCCTCAGGAGATGAGCACCGATCCTTCGCCACCACGTCCCAGTCACACCACATTCCAGGCGTTTTGCCGTGGCCTCCGCAGTGTCCTGATAATGAAAATCTAATCCGTAATCCCGTGTCGCCTTTATCAGTCACGTTCTCCAGTCTCCCTCCGTCTACAGGGGTGTCACACTCATTTTCACCGGGGGCCACTTCAGCCTCGCGGTTGCCTTCAAAGGGCCGAATGTGATTTTAGGACTGTGTAAATGTAACTACTCCTTAACAGTTAAGCGAGAGCTCAGCGCTGCCACCGGGTGGAAACAAGGTGCAGGGCCGGATAAAACGAGGTGGAGCGCCGGATTCGGCCAGCGGGGCTTGTGTTTGCCACCGGTGGTCTAGAGCACTTCCCTGTTTTCCCACAAAATTCATGCCTACTCTGAGGCGGCATCCCTGAGTATTGGGGTACAGAGTTAACAAAAATCCCTGCCCTTGTGGAGCCCATGTGGGATCAAGCTCAACAAGTAGATACAAAAAAAAAAAAAAACAAAACCCCAGGTAGTATGGCAGATATATGCTGTAGAGAAAAATAAAGCAAGAAAACAATGTTTTCACTGAAAAATAAAGCAAGAGTGAGAGTAGGGTTGGTTATTGCTCAGAAAACCCTGGGCTGCAGTGTTCTGGCCTTCGGCAACGATTGATAAGATGAGGTCGGCCCTGGCGGCCTTGGCTGAGAGAAAGCTGGCGAGGCTGGGGCCTTGCCAGGAACACACAGGACTCGGGCTCAGCCTTCATTCAGAGACCGTCCACATGTTGTCTGGCCTTGACTGACTCAGTTTACAGATGTTTCAGATGTCTCGGCAATCAATGGGCATCGCTAGCTTACAAGTGTAAAATAGAATGAAATGCTCATGAATGAATGCTAAATCCAAACACGAGGATGGCATGCCAGTAACACGTTTGTACACATGAGCCAAATATACATTAGATTGTGCTGGTTTCTAATTTGGTTTTGGAAGCCATTGTGTGTTTTTAAAGGCCTCCCATTTCTGCATGTCCTGGAAAAGCTCGCAGGTACTGTGCCAAGGGGAGAACCCATTTTGCTATGGACTCTCCAGGTTGGACAGGAGCTCCTGTGGACGTGAAGATGAAGACCCGGGCAGCCCCTGCTTCCGGAGCTCTCACTGCTTATGTTCTTATCTACTCTGGGCTTCTGCATCTACGGAAAGCAGAACATCTTTACCCCAGAGGGAAGTGTGAGGCTTCAACAAGTTCCCTGCTGGCCGTCATGCAGACCTCCCAACTCTGTGCCTTCATCCCTATTATCTGCAGATCTCTCCTTGGAAATCCACTCGTGAGCTCCCTACTGCGTCCGGCAACTCTACCATCAGCTGCAGCCCTGTGCCCGAACGTCTGACTCCCAGAGCTCCTGTCACAACGCCCTGAGCCCAGACACAAGCCCAGACATGCTGGATTCATCATTGTGAATTTCCATTCACTCTCACCCCCCTTTTCTCCTTCGCCCATCTCCTTGGCCAGAGTGGCTTGCCCCTGTGCTGTGGGGATGTCTCCCACCGCCATCGCATTCTGTGGTCATGTCAGAAACGGCTGTGTTCCCTCCTGCTGCCTCTAGACCATGAACCTATCACTGTCTCCCTACTCCTCCAAAGTTCACATCTTGTTCTGGTACTTGCCCCTTCAACTCCAGTGACTCGGGCTCCTAGCGTGTGGGCTGGATGCCCCGATGGCCAGTGGTGCTCACCTGCACAGGGACATGCCACATGGGCCTGCTCCGCCCTCCTGACATCACTCTGCTCTGTCTTCAGCAGCACGCACCCCACTTCCCCAGGCCACACTGTCACTCTCCTTGGTGTCCATTCACCCAGTGTCACACTCTGTGCCTTCCCTTTCCTACCCTAACCAGAACCCACTCACTTCTCCTCAGGGCACCAGTCACATAGCCTGTCCCCCTTTTCCCAGTCCACGCCTCCTTTTGCTCCATCTGACTTCCGTCCCCAGGACCTGGAGCTCCTCAGCCCCTTCGAGGCTGCCCGCACAAACGGCCTAAGCTCAGCCAAATTTCTCCCGTAATTGGTATACCCTGGGCCCTGGCATATTCTGTCTTCTTTCACCTCTCCTGTTCCTTGGCTGGTGGAGAAAGTTATTCCATGCTAAATGGACCAAATACAAAATCATCCCAACTCAACCACTGCCTTTTGGCAATTTGATTCATCTCATAACAGCATGCTTTTCATTACTCCAGTGACTATCTCGACCTTGCCCCTTCACCGTCAGATTCTTAAACCCACTTCCACGGCCAATTTCTTAAAATTACTTTAGCTACAACTTTCCGGAAGCCAGTCATTAAGAGCTTTGTCCTGTTCCCTTCTCTGCACTAAAAATGCCTTTCTTGTCTCAGTGGATTAGCTGCCTCTCGTTTTCTCTGAGTCATAACTTCCTGGCCCAGAAAGAGGACCCTCCAGGTACTGAAAACTTGTGAAGGGAAGCAAGTGTTATTTGTGAATTGTCAGAAACCATGGCAAGCAATAGGTCAGAAAGAGTAGTTCTGACTTCCGAAGGCCTATTTCCCACAACTGTGGGCTCGGTGAGCTTGCCATTAATCTCAGGCAAAATTACAGAGACCAAAGCGCTGCTTTGCTATTTTGAAGATGGCACAGCAATTACCAGGAGCCATCACGACGTCTCTAAGCCTCATTCTGACCAGGTTGCTGGACTGGTAGATCAGGAAAATGCCATAAATATATTTTACCTGGATTTCAATCAAGGAGTGTTTTGATTAACTATCTGAGGAAGTAAATATAATCTGGACTAAAATAAAATTTAGAGGATTAAGTACTGGATAACTGTGCCCAAAGAGGGCTGAATAACTGAGTCTTCTTGGAAAGAATGTTTCTAGAAATTTCTGAAAGCACTACCCTGACACCTTCCCCTCTCTGTGTTTTTCCAGTGTTTGTGGATGACAATACAGAGGGGATGCTTATAAATATGTAGGTGGTATTTGTAAAGGGGATTATGCTAGAGAAAATGATTAAAGCCAGAATGAACTCCACAGACTCTAACAACCTGTTTAATAGGGAGAATTCATTAAACACGTAATAGTGAGTGAAAGAAACAAGTAACCGAAAGAAAACTACAATTAGATTCCATTTATATAAAGTTCAAAGCAGGCAGAACCAAATGGCGTATTGTTCTGAGAAATGCATGGAGGGGATCAGAGCCAGGAAGAAGAGAGGGAATGATCGTCACACAAGTCAGGCCAGACAGAGGAGAATGGGAGGCTGGGGGGGAGCCTGTCCTATTTCTTAGCTTAGGGAAAGAGTACAGTATTCATATTATTATTCTTGAAGATGGATATATATTTCCATGTACTCTTTTGGATGTTTGTTATATTTTACAGTAAAAAAAAAAAAAAAAAAGGAATAAATCTCAAGTCCTCTCGTCCAAAAAACCCCCTAAAGTCCCAACAGCAGTCCAATCCGTGTGACCTGCAGAGGAGACTCCGAGGATGTGGCTGACAGTGTAAGTCAAACAGTCAGGCTGTCTGGGCTACTCGTGGGGAAAACAGTCCCCGCCCCCACCCCTGCACACCCCCCCCCCCCCCCGCCCCCACCCCCACCCCTGGTTGGCCCTGTGTGAGCCGCTGGGGTCACGTGGGCCTGTGCACAGTCAGGGAGCTACTCTTTCTTGGGAGTTAGGAAGACAGGAGAGTTGGGGCGAGCTGCCCCATGTGACGTGAGGAGCCCCCTTCTGTCCTCAGATGCCTGCTTTTCCTGCCAATGGAAGCAGTCGTTCGGAAGCAGTCACAGGTGGCGATGGACTGTTGTCCTCAGACGTTTCAAGACTGTTGGGTGGAAGAATTCAACTTGCCCCATGGGGCTCCAGGAGACAGAGTGACGGGTAGACGTCACGGTGGGGCCGACTCTGGCTCAGTAAAGTCACTTTCGAATGGCCGATGGCTGTATGAAGCCGTGCGTTTCCCGTTGCTGGAAGTGTTCGTGCTGAGACTGGAGGAATTCCGGTGCAGGGTGTTGTCAAGGGCGAAGAGTGTACGCTTGGCTTAGACGTCCTCCCAGTCCCTCCCAACCTTCCCAGGCTACGATTCTAGAAACCCGTGCCTTATGCCTGCAAAGTAAAGCGAGAAGCTGATTCTGAAACAAAAGACATTTATTTTTAAATTTAAGCATTGTATTTTGACAGCCATTTTCTTTTAAAATCTTAACATGGTATTATTTAGAGGGTTTAGGCATTGTCTGCCTCATAATTCCAAGATTTCAGTGGCAAAGAGCTTTGAACCCCCTGTCCTACCCCAGATGTATAGCTTTTCCAGACGTGCTTTAAGATTTTTAGTGCCAGAGGGGACCTAGGTCCTGTGTCCAATCTCCTGTCCAAACTGCGAGATCACAATACGGACTCACAAGGACCAGGAAGCTGAGACCCGTGCTATTCTCTTCTGCCATCTGCTGGCCCTTCCCTTCGTCTGTTTCTCCAGGGCACGGGAGGTAGGCCCTCAGGGTAACGCGTTTCCAGGGGGCCTCTGCCACCCAGGATTCCCGGGTGTGTGCGTGTTTGTGTGTGGGGGTGCTACCTAAGAGGGTAAAGCATGGATGACTTCCAGGTGGTTCTTGCTAAATCTATGAAAACCACACATTCACAGGTAATGAAGACTGCAAGCGACATTGGGACCCATTCTAACCCAGAGCCCTCAAACTGATAGCCCACGGCCACGTCCAGCCCATAGACAGGCCTGGTTTGGGCCAGCAGTGTCGGGTAATTTTGAGCTAACATATACAAATTGGGAACTTTGACTTTAAAATCAGATTTGTAATGTAATTTGCTGCTGGCTATTCACAAGTCTCAAAGCTGAGAGCAGTTAGTACTTGAGTGCATCCACAGTCTGATTGCAAGACACACATAACCAGATTACATGGCACAAAAGACGCTACCCTTGGACCCCATGGAGAGCTAAGCCCTAAGCTTCCTGAAACCTACCTTTCTAGCCTCTGCCCCACTTCTGGAGAAGTCGGCTGCTGGAGAAGAGGGAAGCATGGGGGTTCAGTTAGAAGAGGCAGAATGAAGAATCAGACCTGAACTAGAAAGTGAGTTGATGTGTTGAATTATAATTGTGATTATAAATTTGATTTAAACAAGACTGGGCCTTTTAATACATAAAAGGAAGTTGCAATTTTAAAATGGAACTGTTCCCCGTATTGAGAAGGGATCAGCAAGTCACAGAATCGGGTCTATTCATCCAAGATGTTATCAAAGGGTGGGGCAGAGAAGTCAGAGCAACAGTGAAAAAAGCAAGTGGAGGAAAAAGCCATTTCCTTTTTCCTTGCAACACCACGCCCAGCCCCTTCAATGAATCAGTTACTCACTGGCTTCTATGATAAACTTCATTCCCCCACGGCTTTTCTCAGCCGGGGCAGAGGCACCGCACCTCCCCAGCCCTCTCTTCCATCACTTGCCTGACCCCTGTAGCACTGGAATTTATAATCCTTGCTCTAGTCCTATTCCACATTTTCCAGTGGGCACAAGGAGGCCCAGAGGGGACAATTGACTTATCTAAGGCACATGCGAAAGTAGCTGAGTTGTACTCTAAAACCCAGACTCCTAAAGGTAAAATCTAGGGGTGGGAAAGGTGTATGGCTCCCTTCGCTTCACCATGCTATGCATCTCCTTGCCCACACTACACCTTTTCTCCCATCCTTCTGATGCAGGAAGAGGAGGTGCTAAGCCTCTGGGTAGCTGGGGTAGCAGGCTGGGGGTGGGAGAGAGAACAAACCAAGGGGGAGTTGGGGGTGCTGACATCTTCAGTTGCCTGAGGCCAGTTCTGTTCCCACCACCGCCCTACCCCCTGAAGCACAAACTGAGATGAAAGCAAGTGGCATTCTTCCTGCCCTTGGTTCGTTCTCTAGGGCTCAGATTTTAATTGGAACACAGGAGCTTATTCACGGACAGCCTGTCCTGTAACTTGGTTTACACGCAGAGGTTGTTAGTGGGTGGGACACCAGGACACTCCTAAGCCTCTGGATCCTCTCAGTTTCTGAACTCCTTACCGTCCCTAAGCCCCAGCAGCCAGGTGTCATGTGTGGGAAGTGGCTGGACATTTTTCTTGGACTAAATGCCCCAGGATACAAAGGAAGAGAGAAGCCCCTCTCCCCTAATTCAGCAGCTGAGCCACTGGTGCACCCAGGCCGTGAAGCAGGCAGGATCCCCACGTTCACTGAGTCCAGATCTAGAACTGCTGTCTTTAATTAAAGCAAAACAAAACACAGGTAAGACTGGTTGCCTCCCAGAAGGGAAACTGGACACACCGACCACCCTATGTGCCCTTTTCTTCTTTCAAGGAGACTTTGTGTTCTAGAGCAGTTTTAGGTTCACTGCGAAATTGAGCAGAAGTACAGAGATTTCCCACTTACCCCTCCACACACACACACAGCCCCCTCCGTCATCAAATCGCCCACTGGAGCGGTGCGTTTGTTACGATTTATGGCCCTACACGGACACATCATAATCACACAGAGTCCAGTTTGCATTAGGGCCACTTGGTGTTGGGCATTCTGTGAGTTTGGACAAATGTTTAATGACATGTACCTACCATGACAGCATCATACAGAACAGTTCCACTGCCTTAAAAATCTGTGCCCTTTTTAAACAAGAACATTTCAAGCATTCTTCCCAACTTGGAACCCTGGGACATCCAGGGGACTACTCCCCCGGTGGAGCCAGAGCTGCATGGAGGGAGGAGCGGCATGCTGAGCGCGGGAAGGTTTGGTTCCCTTTACCCTCTTTGATCCCGATACATGAGCAGTTGTCTGGATAGAAGTGAGACAGCAAACGGCCCAGGGACTCCATGTGCTGTTCTGCTCACCGAGGTTTTGCTGTTACAAAGCCCCAGCCGACAACTGGTTTTAGACATACCAGCATAATGCGTCCCACCACAGCAGAGGGGCCCAGCGGTGGGGGCTTCCCTTTGGGCCGTTGGGGCGGGAATATGGACCAGCTCCTCCCTTCTTGTTGGAAAAGGAAACCACGGGCAGCAGTAAAGCAGTTTGTCACCAAACTGAGGCTTTGTCTCTTTTAGACCTTCCACCCTTTTCTAGAGTCTTGAAGCAATTCTAGCACTGAAAAGTTATGTAAGCCTCACTGATGCCGAGTACACTAACCATAAAATAAAAATGTCAGTGTTTTGCAGGGATGTAAGGAAGCCAAGAGCTTCACAAATGAACACAATTCTGGCCAGGCAGAGCTGAATAAAAGGGCACTGCCTCTAATGCTTTTCTCTTTACTTTTTCCAGTCTGTAATTTTGACCTGTTGACCCTGAATCTGACAAAGAGCTAAAGAAGGTTCAAGACCAACAGACCAGCCTGTAACACCAGAAAGATCCTGTTCTCAAAAGCATGTCCCAGAAACGATAAGCAAATGTTAGTCTTCTCCATGCAAAGCAAAACCGCTGAGGCAGAAAGCAAAACACCAGCAAGGGCGCAGGAAGCCCGGCCTCATCTAGGCGGGACGTGAAATGTCAGGCCATTTGTCTTGTGTTTTCACTGCAGTGGTTGCAGGACGGGGTTGATGTGGGAATGAAAAATAATACTGACTCGGGAGAATTCCTTCTTTTTCCTCAGCGTTAAGCACTGACGCCCACTTACCAGGTGTGGGAGCCAGCACAAGCGACACAGGCGAGCACTCCCTTCCCCAGCCTCCTTGCCCACTGGCAACAAGGCAGAAAGTGCCCCGTCAGCACTGATCGGAGCCTGCCAACGGCAGGGATGTGTTTCTCATTCCGTCTGGTTACGGTGCTGAGCTAGTCACACCATGAAGATAGAAAGCCCAGCGTTCCTCCAATAATCAACACACCCATGAAATCAGAAAGACAAAATGAAGCAATCAAGGTGAGACACAAAACCACAGGTATATCCGTTCTAATGACAAACCATAGTCAATACACGGCATTTGACAGGCATTTACATTGTCAGTGGACTCCAGAGTCCACTAAGCATATGCATGGATCTCTGCATTTTTCTCTGTGTGAAAACTCTGGTTTCAACCTGCATTGCCCACATAGGCTGATTTACTCAAAAACTTAACCCCAGAATTCTAGTGGCCAAGGCTGTTAAAAACAAAAGGATGCAGGTACTGTCCTGACTAGTGAGAAATGCCCGCCAATATTCAAATACGTGTTCACAGCTGGGAGACACTGCAATGTCTCTGCGGCTCCCTCCGCCCCAAAGCCTCTCTGCGGACGTACTGACGAGAGACCTCAGCACGGGCACTACCACCGAAGGGGAGAATCACAAACAGGACACAGGTCCGGAGCCACTGCCTTCATCAGTGATGCCGTTCCAACAGGTCTTCCCGTTGGCAGCCTCGCGTGGTCAAGATCTCAGGCAGAATCCTAGGAACCTGGGGGTGAGGTGGGTGATGTTGTAAACTTCAAACACTAGAGCTCAAACCCCATGGTCCTTGAGGTCCAGGTTCTACGTTCTCTTCCTGGAATCGTTGAGTAACCTTCCTTTTGCTCTAATTTGCTCTTTTTCCTCCTGCTAAGGAGCAAAACTCAGTCTGAAGGCATCATCTCGGGTAGCTGAGGACCTCCTTCTCCCTGCTTGCACATTCCTGAGACTGAGTCCTGGAGGAGAAGGTGAAAATGAAATCACACGCACACACACTTGGTTCTACTCAAACTATAAGCTTTATTATATTTCGCTTATCATCCATCCAGGACACGATGAATACGCACTTGACACTGTCTCATTTGTGAAATGGTAGAATGCACGTGAAGTCTCTTGCCCCGTGCTAGGCCCATGTGTGCCCGGCAGAGACTCTCTCAGCGCAACTTGAACGTGAGCCTTTTGGGCACCAGCAGAGCTGTCCTCAGGTCTGAGTTGTCACAGACCGGCGGGAGTTCGAGGGGTCGAGACTGTCACTTGGCTTGGACTTTGAGTTTCTAATTTTACATTTTTTAATTACAGTTTGATTGTTTTACAGTCTCCTTTACAATCGAAAGGTCACCCACTCCTCCTGCAATCAGTCCGAGCATGGGATGTGTTATACACGATGCCGTACTTCAAGTCCAGCAGACAAAGAGCAGGTTTCAAGGTCACAGCTCAAGAAAGACTGGACAAGTGTTCCATTTCTTCCAGCCTGGAAACCCAGAGCGTCCCCTTCTCAGACAGATGCGCGAGTGGAAGGAAGTGCTTTGTTCTTAAATTGGAGGCCATAGCTGAACGCTCCCTCTCTGACCTTGCTGCATGGGTGCCCTGCCCCTCCCTGAGTGGCGGAAACCGTTGGCACTAATAAAGCTCACCAAAACCCATGCTTCGAGAAAGTTAAAAACGATATAACAAAGGATATCGAAAGGGTTCAACTAAAGCCCGTCGCTGCCTGCTAACGTACAAACCTCCCACGTGTGGCGAACTTCGCAAGCACCGTGACAAAGCTCTCTTGCCCAGAGACTGTGACCCTAGGTCCACAAAGCTGGATAAGAAATGAATTGTAAAGCTATAGAAAACATAATGGAGTAGTTTGTGAAGGAAATGAGATGACATTGTGAACCTCCCCCGCATGCAGATGAAGCCGAGCTGTGAAAACTGGAGACAGAACTGGAAAGAGAAATCCTCAGGATGCACAAATTTGATCAAGGGCACAGCTCATAAAAATACCAATAATTTGGAATTTTCCTATAGGCACTTTAGGAAACACGCCAACAGCAAGAAACGAGGTGACTTCAGTGCCAACAGCCTGACCTACTGGCACTGAATCAGTGTTCTCAGAAGAAAAGATGCTTGCGTTCTCCGGGCCCAAGAGAGCCGCGGGGAAAACTACCAGACACACAGGCCGGGGAAGGAGGGAAGCAGCACAGAGCAGCTGAAACGCTTTGAGAGCGTGGACTTCAACTTGGAGAACTCAGAAGGGAGGCTGTGACAGTTAAACCAGGGAAAGCTGAATTGCAACACGTTTAAATTCGGACCCTCGGATCTCTTACACTACGGTAAAGATAGATGTCGTCTTCAAAAGCTCCGTCTATGGATGTTGTTATGCTGGGTACAGGAGTCCTTCAGGAGGACTAGAAAGCTGAGGTGACATGGGTGCTGCTGGAGGAAAAGCCTCCCCGTTTTAGCAGGGTGTTAAAGAAGTGGTTCCAGTAACCAGGCAGGAGAGCGCAGCTGCTGAGCTCACCAGCTTCGACTGGGGCATCTGGGGAGAGACGCATTTATCAGTGGGAGAGATGGCACCTCCACAGAACGGGCCAGATTGAACCTGTGACAGACCGTGGGGGTTTTTGTTTTCTACAGCCAGAGCCCCCACAAAACCAGCCTGAGGATAGGGATAATAAGCGAATTGTAAGAATTCATGTATCAATGTCCTTCCAAATAAAAAAAGTCTTTATTATATTTTTAAATCACAGAACTCTGGGCTGAGTATCATTAGACACACACACACACACACACACACTCATTAATTTCTGGAGCTGTCTACCATACTGTCTCAAAATTTGGCCTACACCTCAGGGAAAATTTCCAGTTCAACCCCACACACCAACTTGGAATAAAAAGAAACATGGAAGTCTTTTGGTTTTAGCCATAGTCCCAAAGTGCTATTAGAGAAAAAACTCGTTGGAGGCCATCGTTGCTGGGTCAGAACAAGAAGGATGCACGCAGGGTTCTGGGCGTGGCTAGGTGAGTCTACATGCCTCCTGACCTGCAGGCTGTGACCTCTTTCCCTTTGATTGTGTTGCTTTGTTTTTCTCTATAGGGGCTGCCTGACAGTTCCAATACAAATGTGTCTTCTATTCAGAATCACACTGGACAGCAGGTAGTTTGAATGAGAATGAACTATAACATATTACGTTACTGAGTCTACAATTGGGAAATCTGAACTCTGGGGTTACAACTCGAAATAAATATTATTTCGAGGTAAATAAACAAATTACTTGGCTGGCTAATGAAATGCTTAATCTTCTTAAAATCGTAATTACAACCTGGACTTGCCCTTTACGCTGCATTCCAAGACAAAAATCAGGTGCCCTACGTTCTCACAATGACTCAGGGAGCGTCCCTCCCCGTTTCTCCCCCCCAGTGCTGAGAAACGACTCTGGGGCCTGGAGGTCGCAATCTGTGTGGCCGGAGTCACTGGTGCACAGGCAAACACTGCCTCAAGTCCCACCCTGGACTAACACCAACTGATTGATGGTGCCTCGGTAGAGGCCTCACTCAGGGACTGTACGGGTGTCGAATGCAGAAGCCAGGGCGAGCTCAGAGGCAAGGACAACTCTGCTAGTTGCGTCAGACAACACAATGGAACGTGGACAACAGAGCCAGCCATCTTCTGGTCACATCGTTATCATCTTCAGAACCCACATGCTTCTTTTTCTAATCAGGAAATCAAGGGCGAAAGGGACATTCCTATATATTGCTCACCAACATCTTCTTCTTCACAGAAGTGAAGCTATTTTAAGAATATAAAAAGCTTTTCAAGACATCTGTTTTCAGAGACAGGCCACATACCAGAAATACTTTTCCGAGCTGGTTTGTTCTAAAGCCTATCCCAAGAACAAGGACAGCCAACTTCTGTGAGCTACAAGACATGTTCTGGCACATATATTCTCACTTTCCTACAGTTAGTTACATGCTGTCTTCAAGTCCGACTATATTTGATATATATATATATCTGATCTTTTCTGTCAGCAAAAAACAGAACAATTAAAAAAAAAAACTCCCAAGTTGATATCTGTGTAGACTGAAGGTAGAATTTTGGTTGGTTGTTTTTTATAACTCAGAACACGGATGAAATCAAAACGTCCCTAAATTCGCATCTTTGAAAAGTCCTTTTCTCCATTCACATGAATTCATCTGAATCGTTGCCGTCCTGTAGGAAACAAAAAAGTGAAACCAATAAGCCTTCAAAACAAATAACTCAATTTGTAAAATTTATAATTAAGTGCTAAGTAACAAGCCTCCTTATGCCTAGTTGTCAAGTTGAGAAAGAAAAGAGTAAAATAAATAAATTCACTCGTGACTTTTCTATCTCAAACTGCTAGTTGTTCGGAATAGACGGTGAGCAGCTACGTGCCCTAGGGCGCCGTTACGTGGCCCAGATCACACGACAGGCGGCCAGCGACGTCCAAACTATGGACAAAGGCCCGGCCGGCCGAACACAGGGCGTGACGAGGTAACTCGAGTGCCCTTCACCAGATATGCCGCGTCGCACCGAACGCCAACCATGCTGACGTGCGAAAATACTTTGTCCTAAATTCCACTACGTTGAGCTGCAAAGGCTGTCACATATCTGTGATGTTTGTGACTTCACAGATGGCTTCTATTTTTTTAAACTAGGGAAAGTCGTTAGGAAGCCACAGACTAGTTGCTAAGTTACCTGGCTTGCCAAGGTTTTGACAAAAATCCTTCCACAGCTTAAATGGACTGATTTGATTGTGTGCCTGTTAAACAAGTCCTGAAGAACGAGTATAAAAGTAGTGCCCAGAACGCTCTCTGAGATACTGCACACGCTAAGAAAGCTGCTCCGAAGGCCAACACTCGCTGGTAGTATACGTTCCGGTACAACTGACTGAAAACGTCACGACTGGAACACGTCACTCGTTTCAGTTTCTCTCGCTTTCCCACTGCATGACCGCTCAGTTGTTAGAGAAAGAGAGGACGTGGGTTTATGGGCAGACATGCTTTTCTCCTTCTTATCTGAGCCTTATGTGAGGTGTGTAGGCAAACATGAGATCCAGGCAGAAAACAGTGGTTTCTGTGAAGTCTGGCTTAATCTCCAGTTTCATTCAGCAGTTTTCTGTGAGAGGCTCTTCGATGAGCACGATAAACTGAGGCCACAGCACACCAGCGTTTGACTCCCATGCAAGCACTAAACCTGCGACTGCCCTAGAGCGCGGAACTGAAGAGCATGAGCGAGGCCGAGCCTTCCCGTGTAGCCTTAGATCCCGCACGCTTGGAGTGAAAAACTCACCAAGATAACCTAGCCTGGGACAACGAAAACGCATCACTCCCTATAAAGGTGGTGCGATACATTCGCGGAGAGTTCCTGTGTGTCCGAGAATCTGTAATTTGGGATTACAGTAACTTTTAAATATACATCTGAGATCCGAGACTTTATTAGGACAATTTTTATATTTCATATTCCCTTTAGGAGTCGCTATGTTTTTCAATATAGCAAAAATAGGTTTCTTGTCATCCACTTATAAAATGATAAGCAAATAAAATGTTAAAAGTAGTTGCTTATGGTTCCTGATACCAGATTTAGAAAGACTAGAAAGAAATTGCAGATTGAAGAGAACTAATCTAAATAGGAGAGCACAAACAAAATTCAAACCAGCTTCAGACTGGAAGACTAACAGTTTTCCCACTGGTAAAGCTGAATTTAAAATTATCTTACATAAATGCCAGCATTTAGCTGAAAAAACCCACTGATCACGCTGCCAAAGACAGCTCCAAGGAGAATTAAAGCTTTTGCAGTGTGGGAAAAAGCTCGAGGAGCCCTTCCAACGCAAGAAAGGATCAAAGCACCCAGTGCGAAACTCCCTGGGAAACTCGAACCAGGTCCAAACGGGGGGTCAGGAGCAGGGTAGCAAGCAAAGGCGGGAGAGGGAAAGCACAAGGATTAGTGATCCTTTGGTCCACACATCTGATTTCCTAATCCCGGCACTTTTAACATCTGTCGATAATCACATGGTGTTTGCATGTATATGTATGTTCACAGGTGTGTGTGCTGTGTGTTGACTCCACAATTCTAGAACATTAAAACTTGGAGAATCCATAACGACATGAATGAAAATGCTTAAAATCATAACACAACACAGGTGCCAGGTTTCTGCTGGAAAGTGGCCGCTGAGTAACAGAGACCCTCCGCAAGCCACGACTGTCACGGCAAGGACATGGGACTTGGGGCGTGGCGAAGACTTCTGTCTCACTGTTAAACTACTACTAATGGTTCCCAGAAGAGATTAAATACGTCTATTGTAATGCTGGTATCCGGTGGGCGATAGGAATAGGAAATAACGACGACCGTTTACACTCGCAGTGAGTGGCCAAGTCAAGAAGCGCTCTCTGCGTGCCGTGCCTGAGCCTGTAGCGGCCCCATTGGGCAGTGTGTCTCCTTTTCACTGCGGCTGGACACGCCCTCGGAGGTTAAATAACTTCGCTAGGCTCACTCAGTTAGTAAATGACAGCTTAAGTCACTAAACTTCAAATTCAAGGCTGTACTTAATTACATAATGCTACTCTGGAACTTTTCAGGCATAAATTATAAAGATACATCTCTGACCATAAAGAAGCCTCGTTAAATTTAGTTCTTCACAGAGACAGAAATATATTGTTCTAATTAAATTTAGAAGGATATATAGATATGAACAAGATATAAAGTCCTATTAACAATTCCGATTCATGCACTATTTAAATATGGGGTTTGACTAGATGACCTTTAAGGGACCTTAAATTCTGTCAATTATTTCCGAGTGTCAAAGCAGTGCTGTTTAATAGTACTTTCCGCGATGACGGAAATGTTCTATTTCTGCACTAACACAGTAGTCCCTGGCCACAAGCAGTTATATGAGTAAGAAACTGAGTCATTAATTTTAATGAACTTAAATTTAAATAGCCACATGCAACCAGTGCCCGGTGCACTGGAAAACAGATCTACAGCACATACTTGTAAACTACACTACAAAACATTCAGTGTAGCACACGGACCCACTCAGTTTCAGTTCTGCACGGAGAACTGTCTAGAATAACCAGGGGCTGACGCCCAGACCTTTCAGCACTACAGCACAGACTGTCGTTTCTCTTTTCCCCAGGTCCCGGGGACACGGACACCACCGAGGCAGTCGCTAGACTACAGGTAAGATCTAAGGGTTAATACTTCCGTTTTGTTTTTTAGTCGAAGGCGGTTAAGTGTGTTGCCACTCAGTTGTGATACAGACTCCACAGTCGCATCAATATAGAACACCAATCCTTACAGGCACTCTGGCCTGTCTGCAGCAAGCACAGAGGGAAATGAGGCCTGGGAAAGTCCTGTGAGGACTAACAGACCCACACTTCACAGCAGACAGCGCATGACACCAGGGGACCTACTTAAAAACAAACACGAGGAAGCCCACAAGGAAGGAGGCGCAAGGCCTAGGGCACCCGAGGGCCCTATCGCTGCTGACGCGCTTCGACCACGTGCAACGTGTCAGTCAGGATTGGCTAGGAACGCAGTTGCCAAAAACTCCCAGTGAATTATTTCGAGGTACAATATAAGAGCAAATAACTTGAGCATACCTGATTTGAAGACATATTCTCAACTTTCATTAGTGAAGAATAGCTCCTGGAAGAAAAAAAAAATTAAATAAAGTTATACAGCTGGCAAGTATTAGGTGAGCATTACATGTACCCAGCACCGCTGAGGGTCTTTTGGGGAGGGGGGATCCCTGACCTCAGGGAGACTGCAATATAGAACAGAAAAATATCTATGAACACCAGGAGGTGCACTGCACTGCACTGGCTATGAACCGCTCACTAACGCTCATTTCAGGTCACCTCCGCAACAACTGTGTGGCATTATTCAAATGAGGAAATTCTTCCACGGCCAAGAGCAGGTATGGTTCACAGCTGAAGCATACTGCCCAAACTGTGGGTGCAGGAGCTCAAAGGGGGAGATGCATCCAAGTGGGCACGATTGTGGGGGCACTCTTCTCAGAGGAGGTGGGAGCGAAACTGAGCCCAGTAGGTGGGGATGAGTGAGGGGGGAGATCCAGAGGATGGCAGGAACAAAGGTAAGTAGATCGTATCCATAAGGACATTTCAAACCAACTCAAGTGGGGTCTGAGAGCAAAGTAGTGGGAAATTGGGCTGGATGTGTCGGCCAGATTATATTGTCCTAACTGTGTGAGTTGACACAATACACAGTGGAGGAGAAGAGAGACATGTGAGATTTGATAAGGATTAAATATCCACAATACATAAGACTCTGTGCTGAGCCTGGGTGGAGGATGGGATGGGAAGAAAAGGATGAATAAAACAAAGCCTAACCCCCAGAGAATTTACCAGGAGGGGAAATAAGATCTATTCAACAATAGATATGCAAAAAGTTTCTATTAGAAATACACAAAGAAACAAAAGAGACATATAATACCAGTGTTTTAAAAAAGAATAACCTGTAGCAGACAGGAGAGAGGAAGGGAGATTAAAGCAAAGATCAGTTAATAATTACAGTATTTACCATTTACTAAGTATCCTTTATTTGCCAGGACCTGTGTTATGTGTTTCATAAGCTACTGCTAACCCCCACAACCACCCTCTCAGACAGTGCATCATGTCCACTGTACGCCCAGGAGGCAGAGGCAGGGAAGTTCAGGAAGTTATCCAAGGTCCCACAGCTAACAAGTGGAAAAGCTTGGTTGTGAACCCAGGTCTGCCTCCCAGGTCGCTGACACTCTTGCCCTCATGGTTCACTCAGTCTACTGCAATCTCCCAACCCGAGGGAGCGAGTCCGCAGCGTTAACAGCCTTGCTGATGAGAAGGGACAGATCTGAGAGGAACTGACCGTGACATCAAGGTTTCTAGCCTGGGTGAAATAATGCTACAACTGAGAGGAATGAGAAAATGTTGCAAAGAAGATGTGCTTGGTTTGGGACATGTTACTTTTGAAGTAATGGTGAGACATGCAAGTATGAACTATAAAAACTGAAAATTGAGGACTAGAGGGAAGGAGAATTGTCACAGTTAGAGACAGATGACAAGCTGGCAGAAAGCATGCAGAGGGAGATATCAGTAACAGGAAGTGGAATCTATAAGAAATACGCAAACGGAAAGATCAATAAGCTGCATGAGCGGAAAGAGAAAGACATGTTGACTAAAAAGAGGTTAGAATAGAAAGTCCCAACACTGGCTGCACTTTAAAATCACCTGCGAAGATTAAAATAGATTCAGGTGCCCCACTGTGGGCGTCTACAACCTAGGTTCAAGAACCGCTGGGTCTAAATTCCCACTTCCTGAAGGCAACACACAATTTACCCTTCTTTAGGCCATGCATTTCCTCTGAGCTCCATCTATCCCATCAATCCAAGTGCCTGTCTGACATTTTCTGGATGCCTCCAAGCTATTTTCAGATGCACATACCCACACCCGATTCGTGGTCTTCCCCACTACCAAGGATGATTGGGTTCTTTCCAGTATCGCCCACCCCGCCCCGCCAGCTCAAAGAATCGCATTGCTTTCCATTCCACATCACAAACCAGAGACGCAGGAGTCATCCCTCCTCTGCCCTCCCCTCGATCCGATCTTTCTTCATTCAAATCCTGTCCTTTTATCTACAGAATTACTTGTCATCAATCCACATCACTCCACGTCCACGTGGCCACCACAGTCCAAGGTAGCACTGCCTTTCACGTGGACAACAGCAATAGCTTCCTAACTGGCCTAGCCAGACCCACCTGGCTCCCATTCCATTCAGGTCAGAAAAGTAACCTTTCCAAACCCAACCCTTATCATGGTCCCCCTTACTTAATGACCTCACAAAACTCTCAGGATGAAGACGAACACGGTCAATGAGGCCTTTCACGGACTGGCACCTCGACTCAGCGACCCCGCAGGCCAGCTGCTCCAGCCATGTGGGCCTGCTTTCAGTCCTGCGTGCCTTGCCCCCTCCCACACAGGGTCTCTGCACATGGAGTTCCCTTTGCTTCGAGCGCCCCATCCCACCCCACACCCTTTAACTAGCAGTGTCGACTCAGCTCAAGAACCACCGACTGCGTCAGGGAAGCTAATCTCCGTTACTTATTTGTCCATAAGATGCTGACTACGCAACTCACTGCACACGCAAGCACTGGGTCACATATAAGGGGACACAGGATGCATATAAGTGTTCTTTGAAGGGGCTTATCATTAGATGAAGAGCTGTGGTACCCAGCATTGTTTATGGAAGGCAGCAGTAGTAGTGTGCCAGAGAACAAAAGGAGGCACCATTAAAACGGTCATTTCCACATCAGACTATGTCATCCTTTTAACCCATGGTCTCACCATTACCTCTCCCTACGTGTTGCCACTGAACTCACCATCCTTACAAGCCTACTTCTTCCTGACAGCTCAAGAAACCAATAATGGCTCCTCACCACTTAAAACGTGAAACTTTGGACTGAACAAAACCTTTCACTCTTTTTATTTCCCTGTGCATGACCTTGACGCTGGCCTTGCCAACTTGTTCATTCCTTGCCTTACCGGCAGCATGGTATAGCAGGGTATGGACTTCCGAATCACAGACTTGCGTTTGAATTCCTACTTTGCCCTTTATCAACTATAACCTTTTATTTGTCACACATTAACCTCCCTGCAGAAGTGATCTTTGCCCCCAAATCAAGTTCACGTCGACATTCAAACTGATGACACGTGAACCTGTGTGACTTGCCATCTCACCTGGGTCTCGTCCTTCTCGGACTCCAATCCCCGGAGCCTGAGATCCCAGTGCAGGTCTCCTGGCCTCCCACTTTAACCCCCCTACCTCGGGAGCCAGTACCCCACCCGTCTCTTCTGATCTGTTCCTCACTTGTCCTCTACCACCTACACTTCCCTGACTCTTATCGCAGTATCCACACGGTGAGCTTGATTCTGATGCTAATGAAGTGTGCCACGATGCCACAAAAGCCCAGTAGGAGAACACAAAATTAAAATAGGGCAGGTAAGCTTTCATGGATTACATCACCGAGTGTAACCACTGAGGACTTACAAGAACTTTGACATCACAGCTCGCTGGGTTCCTACACCACCTGCAGAGCAAGCAAGTGCCCCCGTGCTAACTGTACTGTCGGAGAAGTCAGACTCTTTGCACTGTCAGTAAATAACACTCCCTGTACTGTGACTGTGTGACCAAAAAACCCTTTTTGTTCAACACACCTGGGCTGAAACTAGGGTGTTCAGAAATGGTTCACCATGTATCACCCATTATTCTTATCACACAGCCCCACTTGCCTGACCGCTGAGTCAGCCAACCAGTGAAAGTCCAGTTGCCCCCACCAATCAGAAAATAAGTGATATAAGTTTGGGGTCTCCTCTCCCGTAGCAAACCATCTCTTCAACCATCGGCCCCTTGTAGCGTCTGTCTTTAGAAATCTTGCCCTATCCACACGCCACTCCCCTCCCCTCTCCATCCCATTTTGGAGTGAATTCCCGGTTCATACTGAGGGCTATGTTCCCTGGTTTGCAAATCATTAACTGAATATAATTTTTACATTTCTCAAAAGCATCCTCTGGACTTTTGTGTACTGTACAAATTCAACTCCTCAGCTGACACAACGTCCCCCGGCTCACTGGGGGAGCTGTGCGCTCTCTTCCCCAGCATGCCAGGAGGAGACGGTGTCCTCTGCATGTTTGGTTTGCCGTGTCTGTGTGTCCCCTGCACTAGTGTTAACGTTATCTTTATGCCGACTTTATTTCCACTCCTTGTTCACACTTGGCCTAGCTCTAAGCAACACCATCCATTAAATCACAGGGATGCTGTGCTGCTTTTTTCTAGTACCCATTAAAATAATCATGTAACTCTTAACAGACGTCCACGGACCTGCCGCCTAAACGCGTCTCATGTGCCGCCAGCGGTATTCTTGCCACACTTGGAGTGATTTGATCCTGAGCTGACTGTCAACTTACACGAGCGAACAACAAAACAATCACTCCCAAACCAAACACGGACAAACACCACGCTGACTTTGTCTACGGGAGATGGACAGGCACCAGCCTAAAGGACTTCTCCCAAAGCTTGCTGTCGTAAACCAGACGCAGACTGAAGGGAAGATGTCCTGCTTCTCTAACTCTCCAGGAAAGATCACTTCCAGGACTCCAAAGACTTCCAAAATCTATGTTGAGTCTCTTCTACTTTCTCTGAACTCTATGGATGGCTTCCAGCGTAACAGGCATTCCCTCCCTACCCCCAGCCCTGTGCACGGATTCTCTAAACTAAAACCCCACTGGCTCTTAGGCTGACAGGGCAAATATGAGCTAAAGAGCTAACGAACAATATGGGTAAGTGAGAATGTGAAGTCTAAGGAGGGGACAATTTTCATTATTGTTTAAATGAGTGAAATGATTAACAGAAGGTGTTAATATACTGCCACTACCTAACCTTCCAACAACCCAAATATTTATAAAAACTACCTAAAAAAGGACGAGCAATATGTAGACCTGTTTACACGAACAGATCGTTACAATTTCTGCACGCTGAGGACAAGGAGCAAAGCGCTTGTTTGCGAGGACGCGATGGAGCTCCAGGGGCTACTGCTCTTTTAAGCAGAGAAGGAAGGCAGCAGTCTCTTTGCTGCAGGTTTTGCTCTGTTCACGTCTGGGCAGAGGGCTGATGGATGTGATCCTGACTAGAGGTCAAAGAACCCGGACTAGACAGGGACAAGGACACTTCCATCCATTTTTGCCCCTCGTAGAAACTAGAAATACAAAGCTTTCTGTAATTCTTGTTCAGAAAGTTAGAACGGGGTCCAGAGTGTAAATAATAGTTTTAGACTTGGAAAGAAGTTGGAATGTAGCTCTTCAAAATACTGGGCTAAGTACTTTTTCACTGAAATCATATGGAAACACTGGGGATACTGCCTGGGATAAGAATATTTTCTTGATTTATCTGTGGAATCCCCCAAAGATTCTAAAGTCAATTTCTTAAGCAATCACAGCAACTAAAGTGGACATTCCTTACCAGATGGTCCAAATAAAAGAATCAATAGTTGGTGAAATTCAATGGTATTTTCACTGTCAAAAAGCCAAGCCAAAGACTTTAGGATGGGAAGATTTTATAGGCATGGCATTTGATCTCTTGGGTGGAAGAGTCAAAGACAGAAATTAAAGTGATGCCAGCACCAGGAATGCGAACACGGATTAAACAACATCAGAAGCCTGAACGTGTAGCTGGAATCTCACAAAAGCTGCAGAATACGGCATGCCGACCGCAGCTCTGCCCATGCCAAGCAGGCCTTCGGTGCGTGAGGGACTCGGCTCCTCATGCTGTAGCCCTGCTTCACGCTCTCCTACTTTGGACAGCATGTGGAAGTCATATCTGTGGCACATGTTCCACAGAAATAAACACACCGACTGTTTTTGATTTTCTGAGGCCCATGATAATTTATTAAAAATGAAGCAGAAGGGATAAAACTGCATAGGAAAACATGGACTAGAAAAGTGACTTCAGTTTATCCCACTTACATTTTCCTTTTCATATACATGCACCGGAGTGATGTAAAAATTTGCCTAAAGAAACAAAGTGAAAAACTACAAGTGTCTAGATGCAGCTTAGAAAATGGGAATGATGAATAATCCGGGTTTCAAGGAAACTGGGTCAGAACACGGCGGGATAGCTCATTTTGATACTGCACCATCCCCAAAGGGAGTAAGACACCGAAACCTCTTTTTCTTTTTGGTATACTTAACACAAGATAACTTGGACAACTGTGGGAAAACCTAGGAATTCTGTGACTAGAAGTCACAGGATCCACTTCCTTCTTTCACCAGAAAAACAAGGGGCCTCTTCAGGTAGAGAACCATATACACCACCCACACAGTTCAGTGTGGCAGGCAGAATAGTGATCTTCCCCAAAGATGTCCACAGGCTAATCCCCAGGGCCCATGAATACATTGCCGCTTACTGCGAAGGGACTAGCTGCAGATGTGATCCAGGATCTTAGACGAGGAGATACTATCATGGATTACCTGGGTGAACGCAAGGTCACCACGTTGGAACTCAAAAGCAAAGAAGCTACTATGGAAGAGGGGGCAAGACTGTGGAAGAAAGGCCAGAGATGCAGCGCTGCTGGCTTCGCAGATGGAAGATGAGGTGAACAGCCAAGAACTGCGGGCGGCCTCTAAGGGCTGGGAGAGAAAATGGAGTCTCCCCTCGAGCTCCAGAGAGGAACACAGCCCAGCCGACGCTTGGATTTGAGCCCAGTGAGAACCACATCAAACTTCTAACATACAGGACTATAAAATAATAGACCTATATTGTTTTAAGCCACTAAATTTGTGGTGATTTGTTATAATAGCAATAGAAAACTAATATAGTCAAGTGTTCTCATGGCCTTATACTTCAAGACCCAAACTATATCTTAACTACTATTTATCATTTTAAAATGCAGTGTTGTGGAGCAGACCTCACTGCATTCATTACTTTATACTTTGAAAATGTAAAAAAGAGGTTTTAAAAACCACCTTTCAGAGTTACTAGCACTGGCCTTCAGAGCTGAAACAACTTTCTTTAGCTATCACAGCTTGTCAACGTTGAACACAGTGCAGCACCCTTTTCCTGAAGGTGTTTACAGGCCGCACTTTGAAGATTACTTACGATTGTCTATCCAAGAATAAAATAGGCTATTTTATTTTGCACACTCTCCTATCTTGCTGCTACAGAAGGGCAATTCACTTGACCAACACATTCGTATGAATGTCTCTTTAAGTCACTTAGAGCTCTGAGCTCGTTCTATGTCCCTTCCTCCAGGAGTGCATCATTCTTTTTTTGGTTTTTCTTCAGTATATCGTTCTCACAGGCTAATCTCTGATTAAAGTCACAGTGAAGCCTCTTCAAGGTCAATACCAATTCCACAGGTCCAACATACCTGAGTTCGTCCATTTCCCTCTTCTTCTTCATCTCTTCCTTTTCTCTCTTCTTCATTTCCTGAATTTGGGCTTTTTTCTCATTCCTCTCCTCACGGTCTCTGCATTCCTTCTCTGCTGCTAGATCTGGGAACCGCTCTGTTTTAGTCTTTTCTAATCGGTTCAAGATCTCATTCACTTTCTTCTCCACTGTCACAATTTTTACCTTTGAAGGAGAGAGGGGAGTAACAGTGAATCTTTACTACATGGTTATCCCCCAGAACGGAGGAGAGCCTTTCCAGGGGCTTAGCAACCCAGCTCAATTCCCTTTAGAAAACATACATCACATGCTGAGAACTCACAACAGAGACGTCAGACAGAAAAGATGCTGCTCCACTCGGTGGTAGGACCCCGCCTCCCTCGGTGGCGCAGAACACTTACATCCTTCTGCCTGTGGAAGCCGATCTGTCCCACGTCCATGTCGGCTGTCTTCTTCAGGTTAGACCACGGTGTATACACCACGCTAACGTTGTTCATCTTGCAGCCTGCCGAGAGAGACGGTCTTCAACATGCAGGCAGGATGACACTGAGCAAAGTGTCAAATTTACCCACTGGCCAGTTATGGAAATCCAGTGAAGGAAGCAGCTTAGCCTGAACAAGGCATCAAGTGTTTCAAACCACAAAATACTTAAAAAACCCCACAAAAGGCAAATGGTAAAGTTGACAAACACAATTCAAGCAGAAGTATTACAGTGGGGTCCAGGGTTTGCTTCAGGGACTTCTGAGGCTCACTAAAATTGAATGCAAGTTTATTATATGCAAGTTACAGAGAAAATGCCCACACAGGTTTGCTCAGATCCTCAGAGGAGTCCTTGGTCCAATGAAGGCTAAGCAGCAAGACAAAGCGAAAAGTCACGGCCTGGGATTCAGGAGACCACGCTCTGTCCTGGCCCTACCACACACCAGCTGTGTCACTTCGGGCAAGTCCTCATGGCTCTCATCTCATCTGAAACATGAGAAAACTCAACAGTGCAGTAAAATTTGGGGTTTTTGTTGTTGTTTCTTTTAGCAGTGGAACTTCTTTTACTAAAAAAACGGATCAAGGTGATCAAAACAGAGATGCTCCAGATGAAAGGGATGCCAGGTCCCCTGTTTGCTCCTCCTCCCCTCCCCTCCCCAACCCCACCTCCCATCGCCCTTCTACACCAACAGCCTCCGGGCAGCTCAAAGAATCACAGTTTGATTGCTGGTCCGACACTCTTTAAAACCCTTTGAAATTAGATGGCAATTTATTTTCTAGTTTATTAAATGACTCCATACATGGGAGAAATCTGATGACCACTACCTTAGTTGCTTATAAAGCATTCCTGCCTGAAAATTGACAAATGACGTTATCCTACTTAACAGGAAGTACTGGACTAATCCGTATGGTGGGATATCCTACAGCTGGCCTCCACTCTAACAGTGCCCACGTGCTGAAAGACAAAGAGAGCCTCCAGATAAAAGGAGACTAGAGACACCACAAGGAAACGCAACAGGTGATCCTGAATCAGAAAAACGCTACAAAGGGACAGCAGTGGGACACTGGGAAAACGTACGTACAGACTGCATATCAGGTAACAGTATTTGATCCATGTTAAATTTCCTTCATTGATCACTGTAATGCAGTTCCTTCAGCAAATATCCTGTCCTCGGGACAGAAATGATGAGTATGATCTACAGTTTTCTTTTATATGATTCAGCTAAAAAAGTTAATCATGAGAGTGTTACAGAGAGAAAGGAAATAAATATGGAAAAATTGTTGAATCTAAGTGAAGAGTATATGAGAGCTGTGTTTTTCTTGCAACTTTTCTGTAGGTTTTTCAAAATTGAGTTTTTAACAAATCTCCAACGTGCAAGGGGGATCCAATCATGGATTAGACAAGGGACCCTGCCCTCTAAGACTAAAGGCGGGCAGAAAAGTACACAAACAACTGCAATTAGAAGTAGCAGTCGCAAGCATTGGAAAGGCACAGGTAAAGCGCTAAGGTGATACAGAGGGGCAGTGGGCACTCAAAGGGAGGAAGGGAAAGGCCCGTGAGAGGTTAATACAGCTTAGCGGGTAAGACAGAAGACTTCTAAAGCCAGACTGACTCCAGATGCAGCCTCTACTACATGTCAGAGCTCTGACACCTTGGGCTAAGTTCCTTCATTCTCTTTAAGCTCTGCTTCCCATCTATAAAATGACAATCATAATCTCTAATTTATCTGGGTTGATAAATGGAACAGTTTGTAAAGTGCCAGGCACATAATTAATACTCAATGTTAGCTATTACTACAACTATTATGTGGACCTTGAACCTGAGGTTGGATCTGGACTTGTAATGACTGACAAGAAGTACAAAATTGAGAGCAGAGGGAACGATACAATCTCACGCCACATTACAATGATTTGGTCAATGACAAACTATCTGCGATTGCCCCAGACAGTTTGCCCCACAAGACTGTAACGGAGCTGAAAAACTTCTATCGCCTACTGATGTACAAACGGCATCCTGAATAAGACGCTCAAGAGGTTCATCCGTGACTTCCAAGAGTTTGCCAAGGACGAGGAGGTTGCAAAAAACCCGCAAGGCCATGGTTGAGATCGGCCAACTTTAACGTGGGTGTGGATGAGGATGACACTGAGGAGCTCCTAGAGGTGGCTCCTGAGAAATTGACTAATGAGGAGTTATTGGAACTGGAATAGGAATGCAGAGCTGAAGAGGCAAGAGAACAGGAAACTTCAGAACAAGAAAATGAAGAACCTCCAAGAAAATTCACAACGAAGGAGGTTGTAGCAGAAGCTTTGCAAACTTCAATAAGAGCCTTAAAAAGTTAGAAAATATGGACCCCAACCATGGAAATATTTCATTAACAGAGAAGGATATTTATGGTGCGTTATCTGCTTATAAGCAAATCTGTGTTGTAAAAAAAAAAAAAAAACCCAAGCAAACACCATGGACCTTTTCCTGAAAAGAGTGACACCTCCTGAAGAAGAGCCTCAGGCGGGTCCTCCAGGAGGTGGTCCAGGGGAAGGCAGTGTTATCATAGGGGCCGACAGTTCTGTGCGTGTTACTGAACCCGAAGACCCCCCTGTGGGACCAGACGTGATCCTGACCCTGTGCAGGCCTAGACTAATGTGTGTATTACCGTCCTCATTTTTAACAAAAAGTTTAAAAAGTAAAAAAATAAAAAGTCTTTAATAAATTAAAAATGGAAAAAAGCTTATAGAATAAGGTTATAAAAATAGAAAATATTTTTGTACAGCTGTACAGTGTGTATTCTGAGCTATTATTACAAAGTTAGAAGTTAAAGTTACAGTAAGCTAAGGTTACACTGAAGAAAAATATTTTTTCATGAACTTGGTGCAGCATAAGGGCACAGCACTTATAAAAGCTACAGTGGTGTAAGTGGCATTCTAGGCCTCCACTCACCCAGTGATTCACTCGAGGGCAACTTCCAGGCCTGAAAGCTCCATTCATGCTGAGTGCCCTACACAGGTTTACCACTTTTTATCTTTTATACCACACTTTTTACTGCACCTTTTCTGTGTTTAGATACACAAATGCTTGCGGCTGTGTTACAGCTGCCTACACTATTCACTACATTCACATGTTGGACAGGTTTGCAGCCCAGGAGCAACAGGCTACATGTGCAGGAGGCTACACCGTCTAGGTTTGTATAAATTCACTGTCTGGTGTTTATACAACAAGACCGCCTAATGATGCACTTCTCAGAACGTATCCCCATCGTTAAGCGACACATGACTGTAAAAGCAAAGGCACAGGGTAGAAGAACAGCAAATATTTGCTTTGGCTGGAGTGTGACATATGTGAGGGGAAAAAGAGTTCTGTAGTCAGATCCAAGATGCTTAAAATGCCAGCGTAAGAAGTTTGGACTTCATTGTATAGACAAGGTGGGGTGTCATGAAAAGTCTCTAAGCTTTTAGAAGGTTTAATCTGGAAAGAGAGTAGAAGATGGATAGAAAACAGGTCACCGGATTCTATGAAGACAAACGAGCTGAACCAGCTTCCTTGATCCTGAACGCCAAAGGTGGTCAACCGTGGAGGAAAATATTTTAACTCCACAGTGACACAAATGGAGTGTGCTTAGCAAATCTCACGGCAAAGACACTCTTCTTCACTCCTCAGTGCCCTCTGCTACTCACTCACCACAGCGAGACTCTTAGGCCCCGCTCCTTTTTCTGCTAAGTGAGCTGCGGCTGTGAAAGGGGGACGAGGGGAGAAGAGAATTCTATGTCAAGTCTCTTCTTCTTTCCCCGTTTTCTCTAAAACTAGTAATCTATAAAGAGATTAAGAAGAAAGGCCGGGCCAAGAAGCCCCTTTAAGAAAGTCACGTCTGCTAGCCAGGGCAGGAGAGGTTGCAACACACAAGGAAAGAAGATAATGATGGTTTTAATTTACACCATTTTTAATGTCAATAACTGAGTATCTTAACTGGAAATCTTAGACACTGTTCTCCGCAAGAAAATGGAATGTCCTGCCCTGGCCAAGTGGCTCAGTTGGTTGGAGCGTTTTCCTGTACACCAAAAGGTTGTGGGTTCAATTTCTGGTTGGGGAACATACCTAGGTTGAGGGTTTGATCCCTGGTCAGGGCGTATGGGAGGTAACATAACAGATAGACGTTTCTATCTCACATCAATGTTTCTCTCTCTCCCCCTTCCTCTCTCTCTAAAATCAATAAACATATCCTCAGTGAGGATCAAAAAATTTTAAAACAGGAATGTCCTAACACTAACTGCGACTTAATTTATAGAGTTAAAAGTCAGTGGCTCTACAAGACAAGACTTCCTCTTTCTTTGACTTGGTACCTGAAACATTAAAGCTGCTCGAGTTAGACTCAGAAAACGCAGTCTACGCAATGGAGAAGAGGCTACACCCCCAGTTCCTGTTCTGTCACCACCAACCCCGGCACCTGCTATTGGCTATGTGTCTGCCCCATGCTATCTTTTATCCAAACCTTCTTTCTTTCCAACCCTCTGGATCTTCCTCCAACTTCCTGTCAAACCAAACTTACCTCTACACTACCCAGGCCTATGTCCTATACCTAAAATCCAATCCACTAACACAAACATTCTTAGCAGAACACCATCTCCTGGCTCCCCTTTTTAACTCCCACCTCCACCTTAATAACTGTCCTTCTAACTCACACTACTGACAGATTAAATCTCGTACAGCAGAGGTGAAGCACCACGCCCAGCATCACAGGCCCTTCCTAAAACACTTAACGCCAATTGTTCTCAAGCCCTCTGCACATCAGAATCACCCCAGAACACTGGCAGCAGCTGATACTCCCGGATTACCCCAGATCGGTGAAATGAGACTCTCCAGGAGATAAAGGTCAACTGAGCTGATACCTTCACAGTTTACAGGGAGACAAAAGCAAGGGAGAAAGGAAGAAGAAAAAGCAGGAAAGAGTGATTTGGAGATTTGAGTTCTAGTATCTAATGACAAATAGTGGAAATGAAAACATCAAACAACATTAAAAATAAAGCTATGAGACACATTTCTTCCTTAGCTATTAACATAACCTTATTTCCAAAAGTCTCTCTACAAATAACCTTAAGGGTAGGCAGGTATAGACAACCTACTATTCGAGGTAAGAAAAACAAGGTAAGAAGGAGCTGAGAGAGGGCCATAAACATCGAGGGACGGGGAGATTAGTCTTTAGTTCCGTATTAGGTAGCACGACTGCCGCCTTAAAGAACACGCCAGTCCTTTGCTCCAGCCAAAGTCAGGAACGTGCTCCCTAAAATGTAATCCATTCCAGACACAGAGAAATCAGTGCTAATTCTGAAAACACTTCTGGGAAAACTGACCTTGAATGCTATTGGCCTTCACAAGATGGGCACAATCCATTAATACTTCCTTTGGAATGTCTTCTATCTTCTCCCCCTGAAACACAAAAGTAAACCAAATGGTCCAGGACTTTGTTACTGATCGACGCTGGAGCGCTCACTGGGCTTTGCTGCCTCACCAGGCACAATTTTACTAAAAGCAGGGGCTCTACAATTGTATTTCAGAGCATTGAAAAATGAAGTCTGTTACAGGAATGTTTTAAACTAAGAAGGCAGCAATACAGAAAATATTGATACGTAAGTGAAAAATACCAACAGAGGGTATGAAAGAAAACTACCAAAATATTCACTGTAATATTAACTCAGTAATTTCTCCCACTTTCTTCTTCTCATTGTTACTTCTGGAAACCTTGTGGGGAAGGTTTCTAGACAACTGGATGCCTTCTTAGATGAGGTCCCTTATGACCTTCCTCCCAAACAGACATAGTTTTGAATCTCAAATATCTATCCTCAGCCCTAATCAGGAAGCAAGCTCTCGGTGCGATAAATAAAACCATCCACCATAAGGGAGAAATAATATTGATTCTTTCCTCTACAGATACTGTATCAAAGTCAAAGCTGAATAAGCAAAGCCCTTCCAGAAGAACAAAAATATTTGAGGCAAGAGCAAATGGAAATCAACTCGGTAGTGACTCTTACTAGGCAAGGGATTACAGAAGCACTTCTGTCTGGGAAAGAAATGTTCTACCTACATAAATATTTTAGGTAAATTAAGGGTATTCCATTATGTTTCTACATGTGGTTTTTTTTGTTTATATTAAATGTTTTAAATGGGAATCTCTCAAATACATAAATGTTGACCCAAAACTACGTGATTAAAATGTGTCCCTACTTTAAAGATGTATCTTGAGCCCTGACTGGGCAGTTCAGTTGGTTAGAGTATCATCCCAATATGCCAAGGTTGTGGGTTCAATGCCTGGTCAGGGCACATACAAAAATCAACCTATCAATGCATAAATGAATGGAACAACAGATGTTTCTCTCTCCTCTCAAATCAATACATTTTTAAAAATTAAAAAAGAAAAAGGGGTATATCCCGTCCTGTGCAATTCCCTAACCACAGAGAGGATCCTGAGTTTAGTGTCTGAAGAACACAATGTCATCATTATGAATATCAGCCACTACACTAGGCTATAATATGGTAATAGTGATGCCTTCAGGGGCTTTTTACAATACACAGGAGCTGACTGACCCTATGCTAAATAAATCAGAATGAATAATTAAAAAACAAAACAATAGCTACCAGTTCTTGAGTACCTACCACACGCCAGGTACTACGTGAATAGACATATGAAATGGATAGTAATTATTATCTTCACTTTACCTATGAAGAAAATGAAGCCTAATGAGGTTAAGTAAGTGGGCCAAGGTCCCATATATCTGGTTAAGTGACAGGGCTGGGAGATAAGCCCAGGGCCAGAACCATGCTCTAAGCACTGGGCCCAGGGTACGGTGCTTACGGAGTTCTTGTGAAAACAGTTTCTTGGCCTTGATGTCAGGCTCTGTCCCAATACCCCCCCTTACTACCCGAGGCAGTCACCATTCCTGAAGCACTCTCCACTTCCTGTTTTGCAACTTCTGATACAATGTGAGCAGGGAAAAAACTCGTTCAGCTTAGCATCATGCACAAAATCAGAGTAAACAAACTGAGTGGAGACAGGCTAAGGTACTCTCAAAATGTAAAGGTCAGGATTTGAACTGTGGGCTTTGTGCCATCTATGTTAATAAGATAAGAAACCTCTAGATAAGTGAGATATTTTCTATGGGTTTTCAAAAATCAAAAAGCCTAGGAAAGAGCACAACTGAACACCTATGATCTTCAAGGTTTGGGTTGAATCCAACTGAATTCAGTAAAAAAGAATGAACACATATAAGCGCTTAGCATGTATCAGGCATTATTCCAAGTGCGTGAGATAGGCGAGCTCACTTCGTCCTCACGGGGCCCCAACAAGGTAGGCACGGTTAGCTTCTTTGTACAGACGGCAAAACGGGCCCAGTTAAGTAATTTGTTTGAAGTCACACAGCAAGGGGCAGAGCCAGGGTTCAAACCCAGAGTCTGGGCTCTGAACCGCTTAGTCCTACTGCATCTCCAACACTTACTTGGCCCCTACAAGGTATAAAGGGCTATGCCATTTACTGCAGGAGATGACCCAGGTAAGAGTTCCTTAAAGAGAATATATTTTTACCGAGCACATTGTGTGCTTCCAAAAGAAAATGACATTGAAACTTCTACTCAGACAAGTACCGTATCTCGCTGTGTATAATGCACACTTTGCCCACATTTTTGAAGGAAAAATAAGGATGCGCATTATACGTGGGTATGATGATTCCATACCATGGGCATAATAATGGGTATAATAATCCCATGTCTAATGCACGCCAAAATGTCAGTGTGCGTTGTACATGGCAAAATACGGTAACAACTGGTGGTAATATGACCTTGGGATAACCACCATTACTTCCATTTTCTAACACAGCAGAACCCAAAGGAAAAACTTTAACGGGGAAGGTGGTAACACCACACTCTATTTCTTCTAAACTTAAAATAGTTCCAAAGTGGCAAGAAGCAGCGTAGGAGAGTTCAGAACTTCATGCCAGCGCAGAGTTCACAGTCTTCGTCTTTCCCTTTGCAGCGCAGGCCTCAAACCAAAAGTGTGCTTCACCTTGCTGGCAAATTAAGGAAGGAATATTATGACCACAATGAAAGAGTGTCAGGTATTTACTAAGATGATCAAAAGGTTTTTTTTTAATTATAGAATTCCCTAAAGTGTTTGGAAAACCTGTAATTATCAGGTAGCATTTTAAATTAGCAGAATACTTTCAGAGGGCAATCCGGCATAAAAAGAGCTACCAAATTGTTTAGATCTTTTGACCCAGTAATTCCACTTCTGAGAGTTACTCTAAAAACTAATTCAAAAGACAAGCAGACAGCAGTTCATAAAAAGGCATTTCTTGCTGGAGTCATAACGCTAGAAACCGTAGATAACCTGGATGTTGGTATACGCGGTCATTAACTGTGGCACACTGCCAACTCAGAGCGGTCAGCCACAAAAATAAACATGAAAATAATAAAAGTAACGTGAAAAAGTTTATAAACGGTCACTTTAAAAAGTGATGCAATCAACCAGGGGAAGCCAGGATGGAATGCCGACGGAGACAGAGAGCCGTCTTATTAGGAGTGTAGGACACACCACCACCGAAGGAGTCTGGGGGCGGGGGAGCCTCTCAGTAACTTTGAAAAACTGTTCTGACTGGAAACTATAAGGCAAAAAAGAAAAAAACCCCACAACTGCATACAAACACTGTACATGAGTTGATAAAGTTGTTTCATATGGGAATATGGGTTAACAGATCTGAAACCACTTGCATGTATACTGGAGTCAAACAAATAAGCACATAAACGGTGGGGGAGCCAGGTTTGCTCACTGTCTGAGAAGGAATGACAGACAAGCGAGGCAGAAAGGTTGGAATGGATTTGTCAGATGCATTTGTATGAGCTCGTGTTTAGCTCGGTGGGGATTCAGATGGAGAGATACATGTGGATGCACGGGCTGGTACACACACGTGTCTCCCTGCTCTGTGTCAGGTGAGAGCCTCGGTGCTATTCTTGCCCCCAAACCCAAAACTCCAGTCTGTGCCTGGCAAAAACATCAGATAAACCCAGTAGGAAATATGGATCAATGCTTCTCAAACTGTCACGAACAACAGAGAAAGAGTGGGAAACTGTCACAGACCAAAGACCAGACAGACATGGCAACTAGATGCAACGTGGGACCCTGGACTGGATCCTAGAACAGAAAGAGAGTGAATGGAAAACTGATGAACTCAGAATAGTTTAGTTCAAAGTAATGCACCAGTGTTGGTTTCTAGGTTCTGATAAACCTACCACAGTAAAGTAAGCTGTTAACAATGAGGGAAACTGGGTGTGTGGCACGTGGCGATTCTGTATTCTCTTCGCAACTTTTCTGTAAATCTCAAATCATTCCAAAATAAAACCTTTTATAAAGCAACACATATAACAAGTACATATACCCTGTATTTCAACTACATAAAATATAACATATGCCCTGGCTAGTGTGGCTCAGTGGATCAAGTGCCTGCCTGTGAACCAAAGGGTGGCCAGCCGGTTCAATTCCCTGTCAGGGCACATGCCTGGGTTGTGGGCCAGGTCCCCAGTAGGGGGCGTGCAAGAGGCAACCACACATTGATGTTTTTCTCTCTCTCTCCTTCCCTTCCCCTCTCTAAAAATAAATAAATACAATCTTAAAAAAATAATTAAAAAAATAAGATGGATGTAAAGACACATTAGAAAAGTAGTGGTTTTACATTACTAGGGAAGATAACATTTTTTTCCTTTACTATTATAACGCTGTTTGAAACCTCCCCAAGCCCCTGATAACTGGGATCATCTGCCCTTGGTGAGGCAGGAAAATCACATGAGCTTGAAAAACAGGAACCACAGCATGATCTCCAATGGAGAAGACAGTAAGTGCAGTAGTGTCAACTGAAATGAAAGGGAGAGAAAGCAGAGGTGACAGAGAACACACGTGACCTGGCAGGACAAGGCAGTGCTTCTACCTGGGAAGTTCGTACTATGTCCAAGTCTCAACAATCAGCGGACTTTCCCTGGGTGATGATCTGGGTCAGGGGAAGACAGCTCTTTACTTGCTAACTTCAGCCTTCTGTACACACTACTTTAAGCAATCGGTTGCAGAAAAAAGGAGGGGACGAGATGTGACGCTCGTCACTAAAGGGAAAGTCATGAATCCACGTTTAAGTCCAGTTACCTTATGTAATCGAAGGTATACATGAGCCGAAGAGATTTTGTCCACATGAAACCTACAAAGAATGAAAACCACTTTTAGCAAGAGGTACAAGACAGCCATCTCCTCGGGCCATTTGCATCTAAAGCATTCCTGTCCCGAAAGTACTAACTCAGGGCCTAAGCACCATGGGGAGTATAGAACACAGTCACTGCCTCCGCAGGGCTCACTACCAACTGGGAGACATAAGACGCACACGGAGAGTCCTGAGGCTGGGTGGGACTAAGGTGGGACTAAGTGTCCAGACGAGGGCAGGAGACAGTGAATGTTACAGCCCTGGGACGGGTGCTATTTTAAGTGAGACCGCCCTGCCAGGCACCAAAGGCTTCACTGGCAATCTGAGACTTGGTGGGTCCCTGACTGAAGCGCAGGACTTAGAGAAAACAGGGAAAGGAATCTCAGTTGAGAAGAGAGGGGAAGGAGAGCAGCCCGCAAGACTCCAAGGCCGCAGTCCTGGGAGGCTTGCTGGACCACTGACAGAAACACCCCCCGGCTGGAGACGGCACCAGTTTAGAGAAAGAGATGGGACATCCTGAGTTCCAAGTGATGGCAAAGCAAAGAGAATGTCAAGCAGAGTTGGAAGAATAGGTGAGCAGCGAAGGCAGTAAACAGACACATCATAAAAGGGGTCAGTCCAACACTGCACCCGGCCTTAAACGCAGCGATGGTGCTAACATATGTCTCCTGGGACAGCACGGTGACTGTCCTTTATGACACAGCCCTAAAACATTCTGAATGCCTGCTCGCCCTGATGTCCTAAATTTACCTTTCATTAAGACTCTATCATCTAACAACCACACCTAAAACAAAAACAAAAGCAAAGTAAGCAAACAACTAGAACAGGAACAGAACCACAGATATGGAGATCACATGGAGGGTTATCAACAGGGGAGTGGGAGGGGGAGAGAGAGGGGAAAGGTACAGAGAATAAGAAGCATAAATGGTAGGTAGAAAACAGACAGGGGGAGGGTAAGAATAGTATAGGAAATGTAGAAGCCAAAGAACTTATATATATGACCCACGGACATGAACTACAGGGGGGGAATGTGGGAGGGAGGGGGTGGGTATGATGGAGTGGAGTGAAGGGGGGGGAAATGGGACAACTGTAATAGCATAATCAATAAATATATTAAAAAAAGACTATCATCCACAAATTTCATAAATCTTTTTAAATGTACTTTCTTTCCCACTTGGTTGAACAGTTGGGATATTAAGTTTTTCATATTTGCAATGGACCAGATGAAGTTGACTTTCTCTTTGCAACACCCAGAGATGCCCCAGAACCCCAGCACCAAACAACAATAACACATTCTGTTAACTTTAGCCATGTCCTCCTTAGTCTGGACCTTACCAGACTGAAGACCGTGTGGCCAAACTCTAGGAGGCACCATTACCTACCATCATACACCTCTGTAGGCATTTCCTTAGCATTAATGTATTTTTATAGAAGTGCAATGGTCACACATTCACAGTGTGGTTCCATATAAAGGTTAAGATTAGGCTGTTTCTAAAGTCCTCTTTAAAGAGGATGAGCATCTTGCTAGTCACTCTGAATACTTAAACATATTATGCATTTTTGGCAGCCTATGACGACCCCAGGTTTTATTCGTAACCATTACTGATAACCAGACATGAGTATAACATCTCAGTTTATTTTTTTCCAACTGCTTCACTGACTCATTTGCATTCCCATGTAAGAGATTCCTACAGATTATCATCTTAAGCTAGGCATTTTCCCCCCCGAAAATGTTTCGGGTTTTTTTTTTTTTTCAAATCTAGAAATTATGTATCTCATTACCCTCTCTCGGGATCTTAGGAAAATACCCCATTAGTAAGCAAGCTCGATGAGAAGCGACTTCTCCCATTCCAACTTGCCTGAAACCTCTTCTCTATTTACAACTCTCCTGTGTACCCATAAGGGCCCGATTGTATTCTGATTTTCCTTAAAGGTCTTTGATGTAAAATGTTACAGAAAGAAACACACAGATAATTCAATATATATCTAATGGATTCACACATAAGTAGTGGGAGTACTGAAATACGCACAGAAACATCAGGCTCGTACGCACGCCCCCACCCACCTGAAGGGCTGGGGGGTGTGTCAAAGTATGTGTCTTCGGTTGAAATGTAAAACAACCAAAAAAGCTCTGTAAATAAACTGTTTTGATTAAGTTTCCTTAAAAAAAACTTTCCCAAACGTCCCAAAATGCTTACTCGAAGTTCAAATTATGCCCACTAGTTCCATCTTCTGTGTCATCTTTCTCTTCCTGCTTAATCACTATTACCTTTACCGAGGGCAGAGACTACAAACTTCAATGGAAGAATCAATGACCTAGGGATGGAGAGACGCAGGGCCCCAGAAGCTGGGTTGTTTAACTTCCTCAAGTAGAATCGCTGGAAATATTACTCATCGGGGAGGCTGGAGCCAATAAACACAATTTCGATTTTCCTTTGTTTAAAGATGAATTTAGTTTCATGCTCACTTAATGCTAGAAAAATCCTTTGCCTAAAGGCACCTCAGGAGGTTTCCCGGTATAACCTCAGATGCTGACATTCAGAGGTGAGGCACCAGAGCGAGGCAGGGAGCCAGGAAAACCTGCCCTGGAATGTAGACCAACTGCATCCTTCCCACCATGCCCTGGAACGTTCCCAAGATTCAGAGTCTACGCACCAGTACACCAGAACAGGTCTCAATTTAGGGCTCTTCCGCCCTAAACTGATCAAACCTCAAATAGCTTCTGGAAGTCAGTCAGTCACTTTCCGCAACAGTCACTGATCTCAAGACTGTTAAAGAGCGCCAGAGGGTAAAGGGTGTCTAGGTGTCAGTGGACACCGCTTTGGTTAAGTAGTATTCCAGGAGTCAGCGCCCGTGCAATGAAAAAACCCAAATCATAATACATGGGGTGTGCGTTATAAACTGGAAATTTCTCTTCCACTTATTTTTTTCCTAAATGTCAGGTAAATTGACTTTCAGGGTGCATCTGAATATATAACCTTTTCTATGCAGGTATTTCTGCCTCAAACCTGACATGTTAAAAATGTATAAAAGGTAACTACATAACAGGTACAGCCATTCTGATCCCCCTTGACAGAGCCTAGAGATCTTTGGGCTTTCAGGACAGGTGAAAGAGTCCAGATGGGGGTAACAGGTGCTCAGAATGGCGAGAACCAGCAGTTGTTGTGAAGAAATGTCCAGTGGAGACCATTTCGAGACAGGCAGAGAGCTAGTCGATTAGGAAGTCAGCCAACAGTCACAGAATGCCTATGTGCCAGGTCCCGTGCTAGGTACTGGGAATACAGTAGTAAACGAAACAGACCATTGTCCTCCTGGAGCTCATAGTCTAGGGCCCTAGGAAGGTGAGTTGCACCCAGTCCAGAAGCCCTCAGCAGTGCAAACTGTCCACCATGACGGCGTATTCGAGTTCAGATGACGGGCCATTGTGCTGGGACAGGGGCAGATAAAAAAAAAAAAAACTTTAAAATTCCTCAGGTTCCTAGTGCCTCTTGGTTCCTGGTATGTGGACTTGAGAGGGCGATAGCTAGGACAGCATTTCCATTGGGGTCATGGAGTAGCCCCTTCATATGGGGTAGGCTGGAGCAGGAGAGGCGGCGCCCTTCAGCGGGGCCTGCAGACAGGGCTGGGGATAGAAAAAGGACGCAAACAGAGTCTAGGGGTAGCCTCAGTTACGTTCTGTCGTATTTTTCCTACTGAATGTTCGATGCTGTGCACCTCACTGAAAATCAACCACTCTTCTAAAAAGTGGCAGCCTACCCTCTGTAGGGACTTAAGTGAACGGCCTGGGCCCACAATTGGAGAAAAGGGGTCCAGAGAGAGCCACAGCCACAGCTTGAGGGAAGAAAGAGATGACCTGCAGCCAAAGGGCAGCAGCCTGGAGGGATGGAGAAGCGCTGATTTAGAACCACAGCCAGCTGGAGGGGCCAGCGACACCCAGAGCAGGCTCGTTCAGTTTCTTTCAGCCTTCGTCTCCTCATCTGAAAAACGGGCATGCTGTCAGTAACTGTTTCACAGGGCTGCTGTGGACTCAATGTATTATTAATGGAGGTAAACACGTAAGGATTTGGCACAGAGTTAAGTGCTCAATAAATGTCACTGTTACTCTCATTAAAGCAACAGGGTCCATGAGCATATCTTCAGGGCGAGCATGTGGCAGGGTGTTAGGGGCTGTGGAGACCATATCCCACTCTACGGGCAGAATTAGGCTCCAGGAGAGCGACATCACAGGGGTCAGAATGAGTGGTGGGCGCTGAAGGCAGAGCGAGTAGGTAAACTGAGTCTGAGAGTGTTCCAAGAAAGAAACACAAAGCCAGCAGTCCGCGCACCCCCGAAAGGCCCTGGGTCTGAGCGGCAGAAAAACCCACATGGTGTTCTAAGGCAGTCAGTAAAAGAGTAGAACTCAACTAGAATAAAGAGGTCTTTTTTCGTTCATTTACTTTGCTGTGTTTTGGACTATGTTTTGAGAGCAGCACAACTATCTTGGAAAGAGGCTGAGAAAGTACGTATTATTTAAATTTCCACAAATTATTTTAGAAAGAGGGTGGGGGCTGGACCAAGACAGGTGTAAACTCTCGAGGGAGTTACAAAGGGAACCCAGTCTGTTTTTCTCTAGAGCTCGGTCTAGCCAGACGCTCTGCTGTCCGCCTGCCTGGCAGAGTGTGTCTACTTTCTTCAGTGCTTCTTGTGCAGCCTTCGTGCATCCACTCGGCAAGAGCGGCCTGAATGTGTGTGACTGACGTGGCCTCAGTAACTTACTGCACTGGCCAAAAAGTCCGTGTAGTTTTTTCCGTAAAATAAAAGACACATTTTTCATTTTCACCAATAACTATTGATTTGGATATTTTGAGTATGTTGGCCATCTCCTGCTATTGGCTTCTAATGGGTAGAGGCCACGGCTGCTGCTAAACATCTTCCAATGCACAAGACAGCCCCACAGCGAAGAATTATTTGGCCAAAATGCCAATAGTTCCAAGAAACTTCGCAAACCACTCTCCACATGTTCCATCAGTCACAGCACCTTCTCCATACACTGCACAAGTCTTTTTTGTGTTTTGGTTGTGCTTTTACCTTTCTTGAAATAAGAAACCACAATATGCTGAAAATGTTGTATATCTTCTTCCATCTTCAATATTAAAATGACTGCACAAAAATTTACCAATTTTGATGGTTTTTTTTTAATGCACGCTGATATAACAGCTGTCACCACACAATCTAACAAAATTGTTTCAAATGAAGTTAAAAGACAACTGAGCACTACTAGCACCATGGTATGGAAAAAGCTAAATGAACTTTTTGGCTATAAGAGACACACGGAAGACAAAGAGAAAGCCTATGTTCTGGAGGCCTTCACAGGTCTGAGCTCTAACCCTGCGACACCATTTCCGGTTTAGATGGTAATTATAAACGAAGGGAACTGGCAGGCAGCTACTCACCACTGCACATCCCTAACAAACATACAAAGCGGGAGTGCTAGTTTTTATCACAGGAGTCAGGTGGCAGACCACGTCTAAAAACGTAAATAATGATCCACTGAAAGCAGAGCCAAAATTGTTACTTACCAAATATCTTCAGGCCAGCCATACTTTATTAGATCTTCATCTATAGGGAGATACAAGAGAACAAGGAAAAGGTTAAAAAAAAACACCCAAAAAACAAAAAAAACCCCTTCAAATGAAGATATGCCAGAGTTTATCGGAAAAGGAGAGAACCACAACCCTCTCCACAACCTTTTTCCCTCCCTTAATGAAGAGCAATTCAGAGAGGCTTTGATGCTTGAAAATTCTGTAAAAATAGTTTTTACAAGTGGACAGTTATAACTGTGATAATCTTTTATAATCATACTTGTAATCTAAAGTTCAAACATATTTCTATTTAAAGCTGACAAATAAAGCTGACAAAACAGAGCAGCTGAGGATGGATGCTGTCTTAGAAAATTCATTCACTGTAATAATATCTGTATGTTAAAATTGTTTTGTTAAAATTTTAAAGCCAATGGACTGCATTTCACTTCTTTAAAAAAAAAAAAAACCTGACTTTTAAAACTGTAGAAAATTAGGGAATTAAACAAACACCAGAAATATATAAAAAAGAAAATAAAAATCGCCTAAAATAAAATAGAAGAGTGGAACATAGGTATTGGAAAGGATGGGGTAGGGAACTCATGTTTTTATTACAAGCATTCTGTTGAATTTTTAAACTTTTAAAAATTGACTAGAGTGGAAGGGAGAGAGAGAAACACTGTTTGATGTTCCACTAACGTCTGCATTCACTAACTGATTCTTGTATGTGCCCCGACCGGGGATCAAACCCGCAACCATGGCGCATCAGGTCAATGCTCTAACCAACTGAGCTACCCGGCCAGGGCACTGTTAGAGTTTTTAAACTATGTATGACAGGTAGAAATAAAACAAGATTTTAAAAAGTTCTCTGGAAACAATGACAACTTAATTCTATCATACGGATAAACTCACTAATGTTGACACTTGGGTTGTTTCCAATTATAAATGTTTCAATAAATACTTTTAAATAAATATGTCCATATCCCTGATTATTTCTTTAAGGTGTATTTCTAAAAGGCAAGTATTCAAAATTTATGCACATTTTTAAAACTAACGATCTGTATCACCACAGAAAGTTTATATTCACATATACAGAGTGGGACAAAAGTAGGTTCACAGTTGTTTGTATGGAAAATAATACAACAACTAGTAAATAATGGAAGAATAAACTGTGTTTTGCCTGCTTACAACTGTAAACCTACTTCTGCCCCGCCCTATACTTCTAGAAGCCATATGAATAATTAGTAACTAACTGCTGAATACAGAAGCATTATTTAAAGTATTAGACATAAAGTTAAAAATTGTAAAGTACACAAAATAATACATATATGATGATTTTAAATGTACCCAAGAAAGGGTAATCTCTCTGACTTTAACGGGGTATTTACTCCCCAGAAAAGCAAAAGGAAGATAAACCTTGGATGAGGGTCCCCTTAGCAACTGCAGACACCAGGAGTTTCTGAGGGGCTTTCTATGAGCTCAAGTGGGAAGCTGAGCAAATAGCCACCAGGTAACCAGAACAAGTAAAGGGAAATCTAAAAACCTCTTCCACAGGTGATGTTCGGCTCCCTGCTGACACCTGCTGACTAGTAAAAGGAACACACCAGAAGCTTTTTAGTGAAAGTAAATAATTCAATTAGAAATTCATTTATATGCCACCCGGCCCTTAGTCTGAAGTCATCAAGGCTCTTAGAGGTATCTGTGATGCGCTAGGAGCACCAGGGGACAGAGTGCTTAAAAAATGCTACACCTTTCTTACAAAGCAGCTATGGAAGTTGATGCCTCCAAATGACTCCAAGAATTCTCGGGAAAAGTGTACTATACATAGGTTTTTCCTACACATATTTTAAGGACAACGAGACACCACTCCAGCGGACTCTAGATAGAACCTAGATTTACATATGTAGACACAGATTCTATATCTAGATTCATATTTGTAGATACAAATTCCTCCAAAAGACATTTAAAGGATTCCAAAAAACAAAAATTAGAAAACAACAAAACATAAAGGCTTGCAGTCTAGCCCATCCTAATCTACTCCCCCACAAAGCCTTCTCAGCCTTCCCTAATCCAGTTTTCTCTGCCTCCTCCATTTCCACAGTATTTGCTATTAATATGAATGCATTTTGCCCATACTTTTTTATAACCTTTATTTTTTAAAGCAATTTAGGTTCAGAGCCAAACTGGCCCGCACTTGCTTCGGTGCGTGCCTCCACCCGAATACTGTGAAAACGCGAGACTAAATCTCCCTGTTTGGACACTCACAGAGGCGGGCACGAAGAGACCCAGCGAACAGTAACTAAAACGGAAGGGCCAAGAGACAAGGTGCGAGAGTCCCTGCACAGCTGCCTCAGGTCGGTTGGCTCCACTGGTAGCCGGTCAGCGTGAGCCAGAACGGAGGCAGCCCTTCCCTGTAAGAAATACACAAAGCCCACTCCCCCGGCCCCGCCCCCGCCCACACCCAGGGCTGCAGAGTGCCAAACCGCACAACCTCGCAAAGCAGCTCTGCTTTAGCAGCCTCTCAGTGACCTCAATGTTGGATTCGCACACGTGATGCGGTACAGAGAAAAGCAGATGTGGTCAGGTTTGGACCCGTATCTGCTGTAAATGCAATGACGGCTCATAACTGTGCCTACTGTTCAATGGGGTACAGGAAGGTAGCGCCCCCTCTTCAGCTGCACTCATCAGGAGGGGGCTCTGGGGAGAATACGCATTACCTATGCCAACACACGGGTTACTAGGAGAAACATGAAATTCCAGAACCGATATATTGCAAACAGCTTCTCCATTAAGTCACATCTAGAATCAATGTCATAAATTCATTCAAAGGAAAAACTTTACAAATGAGTTACATTATTCCATTCTGTTTTCTTCTCTTGGCTAGGATGCAACAATCTTGCTTATACTGATTCTGCTTTATGGTAACCATGTTACAGCAAAGTTCTAAGCTGTTTATATAGATCTGGATTATAACTACATATAACTACATATCATGTTATTGGTGTCATATATGCTATATACTATATGCACATTTATTATATGCATAGGAAGTATTTTATATATAATATACATATATTAACTATATAATTATATCACCACTCTTTGACATCTTTTAATTTTTGGCCTTATTTATGTCATTAATGTCAAATGTCTCATACTGAAGAATGTTATGCTTGCCTCTTTTAAAGGATCAAGTTTAAACTGTCGTCAGTTTCAAAGTGCACCTGGGACAGACACTGGTGGTTTTAGAAAAGGAAAGAAAACGAAATACCTGGGATTGAAAGGTGACTGTAGTGATCACCCAGCTGTCCGACTATGGAGGCAGAGTCGTCCAGCCTGGAGTGTTCCCGCTACGGGGAGGGGCCGCTTGGGCAGCTAAAGAAGCTCCAGTATGGTAACTGCTACTTACTGAGTGCCCTCCAGGGCCCAGACACCTCCCCCAGGCTCTTTCATAACCTTCACGACCTGCACGGTAAATACCATCCATGGTCTTCTTCTGACATCTAAGAAATCCGAGGTTCAAAGAGGTTAAGTCACTACAGCTAGTTTGCTAAAGAGCTGGAATTTTAACCCAGACTGGACTGATTTAGGAGCTGTCTCTTCCAAAATGTTACACTAGCCCATGAGGTAAGCAGCTATGTTTTCCAAGCCTGAAGAAGAGTAATTCTGGCACTTTCTCCAAGAGCTCGTACTACTGCCATTCTTTTCTCCCTCACCTCCGCGCTCCACAGCCTGAGGTCAGAGCTGCTAGCTCGCTGCTCTCAGCTCGCTGCTCTCCTGCTCAAGAAAGCTGAACCTCACTTCCGTCGCCCTCCTCGCTCCCGCAGTCAAAAAGTGATGTTTTTATTTTTAAATTTAGTTCAAATTCTTTAGTGGGTTAAAAACTTAGGTTAGCAGGCTGAGACTAGCTTTTAAAAAATGAAATGAAACAGAAAATAGAGGGCATAGCAAACAACATGGGTATTTTTGTTTTCTCTTTATGAAAGTGTATACCATTTATTACATGATTGTGTATACAGTATGAAATAAGGTATTTCATTCCGAAGACAATGGTCGACAAAGTTAGACAAAAACTGTTAACGTTCCATGACTTAAAAGAGCCACCTTCAGTCTCAGAAAACCAATAGGTATGTTTCCACTAATCTTAAAGGTGGCGAAAATGGCAGGAAATGATCTTTTTCAGCTTCCAAGTCACAGAATATTTTTATTTGATCCAAACTGGCAAAGGTTAACCTCCGATTCATATCAACCTAAATCAAATGATACGACAAAACTTTCATAAAGTTTCTAATGAGCAACAACAGGTGGTCCAATTAGCTCAAATATTACCTGATATAACCAAATTCTAGGCAAGTTAATCCCCTGGAGTTCTTTGTAATGGGGTAGTTAGCAGTAGTAAGTTGAAAACTCATACTCAACAAACCACAGAGGGAAAAGGCAATTAACACTTACCTCTGGAAATTTCAAAGCCAAATGCTTTAGAAAACTTACTTTCATATTTGTCCTTTCCCATGTAAATAGTGTACGCAGATGAGTTAACTAAAACAAAACAAGAATAAAAAGTAGTTAGATAATTTCATCACCAAAAGTGTTTCATGGGAAAAACGAGGGACAAATGCTTAGATTTGGGGTTGGCAAAAAAAGGATGGCCCATCGGCCAAAGCGAGCCCTGAGTGTGGACAGCCCCGGAGCTAAGAATGACTTTTAATTTTCAGCAGGCTGAAAAAAAGCAAAAAAGGAAGAACAAACTATGGAGTGTGGCTCACAAGTCTAAAATATTTACTATCGGGCCCAAACAGAAAACGTTTTCTGACCCTTATAAAAAAAAATTGCTACTTTCCTAATTTCCTGGGTAAAGTTCAATGCAATTCCTGTTCAGTCTTATATTTTGCCTTCTTCAAAAGAATTTTCAAAAAAGAAAAATCCAACCTTCACCTCAATCATTTAAAAATAGGCTCCTAGACTTAGCCAAGTTTTAGCTGTCATAATTTAATTAGGCCAATATTACATTCTATTTCAGGTATGCTGCAAGTTATAATGGGCTGCCTGTCCCATTCGGGAGTAATATGCCTCTTAAACTTCTAAGTCGTTGGCTCTGAACCCTGATCACATACTAGAATCCCCTAATTACGCACCAGCTCCACTTAGACTGACCAAATCCTAATCTCTGGAGGGCAGGCACTGGTATCCTCTAAAAGACCTCCAAGTGATTCTGATGTTGAGTCAGGGTTAGGAACCACTATCCTAAATCAAACCCAATGTTCTGGTATGGCTTACGTTAGGAATTTACTTTACTGACGGTGTGTTTTAACATGGGCATGCGCCATCTGGAGTCAAACAAAAAGTTAAGTTTCCTGACTGAAATGCTAACTGGGTAATGGGTTTCCAAGCTCGTCTAACAAACTTATGGGATGCCATCTGAATGTACTCTCCTGAGTTAACAGTCACTGGGGGCTCGGTCTGAAAGACCCAGCAGACGGGTGCAAGGCTGGTCTGGGCGGTCTGCTGACTGTCACTCCAGGGCACAGAACACAGGAGCGGGACTCCGAAGGCCAGGGAGCAGGCACTCTTTCATTACAAATGCTAAACTCGGGATGGCCTGGACGTTCAGTAATGAGACATTCCTTAAGTTATCGATTGTAGCTGCCTCTCTTGGGGAGGGAAAACTCCTAATTCCTTCCTTAGCAGTTATAATGACTACAGTCCATAATCACTTGGAAGTAGTTGAGAGAAATCTCGAAGGGAATGTTTGCATTGCCTAGTTGACAGAGATACTTATCTATAGTTGAGCATGTTATTAGCTTCATAAGGCATTAGCATAGCATATAAAAAATGCCAGAACGGCAGAAACAACACTAAACAGGGTTTCAGATTCTCTGTGCACAACACGGCAATGTTATATGTGTATGCCCTTTTGATCCTGAAATGGGAGCATATCCTGGAGTATATCCCATTATAGGGTCAAAAGGGACCGCTAGGAGTATATCCTGCTAATTAAACACTCCAGCCAGCAATGATGTTCTTTTCACAAGCTAAACACTAATCAAGACTGGTTAAACACATTACAGTACATCCATAAACAAAATGCTACATACCCATTAAAAAGAAAGGGCCACAGTATTCTTGTATATCCATATACAATAAGATTCAATTTGTAAAAAATAAATGAAAGTGTAATTAACTATGCATATTTATGTTCACATATATATTTTCAGTCTATGCATCCATTTTCTTATATGTGTGGAAAGATATACATCTGTTAACAATAGTTACCTTAGCTAGCTTGCTCACAAAATATACAGGTGGTTTTATAGAACAAAAGTGACTTTAAAATGATTAAAATAAAACAAAGCTGTCCCTGTGTGGGCCGAGTTATCTAACTTACAGCCGAGAGAATGGCAGACAACTGTTTGGATGGCTGACCTACAGAAAGAGGCGATTAAGAACATAACTGCTACAAACCCAACCCAGGGGCATTCTACGGAACAATTCTTCAACTAGCAGGTGGCATGGAAGACAAAGACTGAGCAAATGCTCTAGGTTAGAAGAGACTAAAGAGTCCCTTCTAACAATTTGTCATTTTCCTTTGTTATAAATACATTAGGACACTGCGTAAAAGCTAATTAAATAGTATTGTTTGCAAAATTAATTTTCTAATTTTGATAACGAAGAATGTTTTTAATAGGAGAATATCCTTGATTTTAAGAAAAAAATACTTAAGTATCTGGAGGTAAAATGCAACTTACTAACAAACAGTTCAGGAAAAAATATTGTGCGTGTATGGGGAGAGGGAGGGAGAAGGGGAGAGAGGGAGAAAACTGAAAATATAAGGGAAAATTTAAATAATGCAACTGTTAGAATGTGGTTAAGGAGGTAAAATGTTCGAATCTGAGGAATCTAAGAGAAGGATATAAAGGAAAGCTTTTACTTTTCCGAAAGACTGAAATTATGTCAAAACTAAAAAGAGCATGGTTGCTGAGCAAGTATTCGGAATTAAGCTCCTGTCCACGTTAAAGAGATACAGAAAAAAAAATAAACTGAATTATTTTGGTACTTTTGTTATTCTCACCCAAACAACAGGGTTCATTAGTATGGGGACTAGTTATCTTGAAGATAGAGGACTGAGGCATGGCTACCAACCCAACTTTAGAGGCCGTGTGATCATTTCATAACACAGGACAATCTATCCTAAGACAGATGCTATTAAGAGGTACTAAGACTAAGTACCTCTTAATGAGCAAAGTGCAGGTATTTTGTGGGTCCATAACACAGATGGTCTTGAATTGGACACTGGAAATATAATAAAGCTAATGTTTCATTATGTCATTATGAGAAAACACGAAAGAATAGAATTGAACAGATTTTAGCCAGAGATACTAATCTTAAAACAAAAGGAAAGGCAAAACTTTCTATTGAAATTTTCTCCCCATTTTATAAAAAAGGTTTTAGGCCCTAACCACTTGGTTGAAGCTTGGCTATCTATGCGAAGTCAGTTCCGAAGATGCTGCATTTCAGGTTGTTTCTGTACTGGGAAGTGTAGCTTTTCTACTATTTTACTGGAAAAGTTATATATTTTTCCATTAACTTTGCAATTTTAAGAGATTTGCCGCACAAGGGGGCGGTTTTATTACACTTAGAGGCTACATATTTTTCCACCAGGAAACCGTTCTGACACCATAATGGCAGCCAGTGAGAAAAGTTGCACTTTGTCCTACTAAGGGCACCTGTACATATATGACTGGGGCTCAAAGAATTTAGAATAGCTTTAAAGCAACTAGCATAAAATACATTTAGTTCTTATACCCCCCATACTTTTTATTTCCTTTTGAGCTCATACAGATATCCATGTTGTTGGGGAGTTTCATGAGTAGAGAGGCCACAAAGAGATGCTGAAGTTATGACAGGCTTCGCAGGAGCAAAACAGTACAGAGGAAGGACTGAAAAGTCCTTTTAGGCCGGCTATCGGGGGCCTAAAATGATTTTTCAGGCTAGTGTGAATTTTGTTCCTAGTAATTTTAATGATATGGGTAAGACAAACCAAATCTACAGAGGCAGAGAAATATTAGCATCCGGCACACTGTGGAAGTCTAAACTACTGAGAAAAAAATGAGATGTGACAGTGTGACTGAGTAGGAGGGGATGGGGGGTGGGGACCGTGACTTACAACATCTCTGGGCCTTAATGTTCTCAACTCTAAAGAGAAGGTACCACTCTACTCAACCCCACACAAACAACATGGAGCTCGCCTTTAACAAGCAAGCAAAGACAACCGCAATAGAATAGTGTCTTATGACTAAATTAAAAAAAAAACATTCGTTTACTCAACAATCATCTACTGAGTGTCTATTATGAGCCAGGCACTATACTAGGGGAAACAAGGTAAGGAGATCCTGTCCCTGCCTTCCAAGGGTTTACACTCTCAAGAAGACAGCGTTTATTACCATTAAGCGCGGATACCAAAGGTATACACGGAATGTTAAGGGGGTCCCCGAAAAGGTATCCCTAAGCAATCCCTGGGTGGAAGCTAGATTGGGAAAGGCATTTGAAAAAGGTAAGCCAGAGCTGTCTTAAGGGTGTAGCAGTGAACTGGGGGTTGATTCTAGCACAGAGAACACAAGCAGAGAAACCAAGCCTACACACAGTATTTACTTCCTGGGAACTAAAAGCACGCTTTCTTTGACTGCCAACGACAAATCAGAAACATCATCATATGTCACTTTTCAAGATCTGAGACATCAAGTCTACCCAGTGAGTGGCTTGCTTACCATTCTAAGGTATTTTACGCTGGAGACCCTACAACCCTTTCCTAGGAGGGTAAGGCGTACGTCCCAAACGGCAGAGCTGTTGACAGCTGTCTCCTTTGTTTATCAAGTGCAGAATCACTAGGGCACAGCCAGAATAAAAGTCAAGGGTGGTGGGGGGCGCGACATGGGGTGTGAAGAAGCCCACAAACTGCCCCATTCCAGGCAACGACAGTTTTCCCGACTGAGGCCAGAGAACGCTCCCAGATGCGAAGACCTCAGAGGGGACAGTCCCTCCGCCCACCCCACCCCCAACCCCGCGGGCCCTGACAAGGGGACACTCGGAGACCACCGGGCTGAAGGAGGCAGAGGACCGAGTGGGAGCGGGAAGAGGAGCCCAACGCGGAGGAGGCGAGGCGCGTTAAGATGAGGTCCGAGCTCGGCGGCGGCCCGGGGCGTCCCGGCTTAGGAAACGCACCGCGGAGCGGGGACCCCGGGGCCGTGGCGCCCACTCACCGCTGCTGCTGGTGAAGTAGAACACCATGATCCCGGCGACGGCGCAGCGACCCCGGCGAGGAGCAGCAGCGCCCAACTCGGGGAGAGCAGGAGACCGGACGCGGAGGCCGCCGGTTTCCTGGAGTCCTGCGCGCACTTCCGGCGGGTGTCGGGCCGCGTCACAACGCCGGCTGGTCAGTGCCATTTTTGATCTCCGCGGGGAGGGGGTGTTGGCGGGCGAGGGTGTTTCAAGGCCCTAGAGGGGCCGGGACAGCTGGTGGTTGGGAAACAGGGCGGGGAGGTAAGGGGTACACCATCGTCCTTTTTTCTTTTTTATTGAACTTACTGGGGTAACATTGGTTTATAAAATTATACCGTTTTCAGGTGCATGATCATGTAATACATCATCTGTATATTGTACCGTGTGTTCACAACCCAGCAAAGTCTCCTTGCATCACCATTTATGCCCCCTCTACCAACTCCCCCCACCCTGCATGAAACTCTGTCCTAAAAGAAAAATGCCATGGCCAGTGGGTGGTTAAGTCCTGAGGCTTATTTGTTGGTGTTATCTGCTTCCCCACACCCCCGCAAGCGCTCCCAGAGAGCCTAAACTGTGTGCCTTTTTCACAGCTGGATATTTACCGAGCCAATCGCGGTACTTGATACTTCGGTAGTTCATTAAATTTTTAATGAACCCAAATTCCTCCGCAATTCTCATTTTAGCTCCACCACTTGGAAGGCCCACACTTGGGTTCATTCTGTGCTTCACCTCCCTCATGTGCAAGATAAAGATGAGTAGAGCAGCTAATTTACAGATTATTTTGCTAGCGTTACATAAAATAACAGGAGGAAAGGGATAGGACATACCACTCAACTCAAATGAATTGTTAGTGATACTCCCCAGAGGCAACATGCCTCTGGGATTTCGACTAGGACTGTTTTGCCTTTATGATCTGCCAATTGTTAATGTGAGATTGAGCAAATTTCAAACCTGTGAACCTGAGATCTTCCTGCCGTAAAGTGGTAATAACCTCACTTCGCTGAAGCTCACACAGCACTTCGCTTTGACCTATTGTTTTTATTTCATTCTGACTGCATTCTAGGAAGTTAAGTGCATCACTTAAACTTATTTAGAATTAAAGGTGTTCCGTCGCAGAAGATAAATGCTTACACTTGGTATGATTTAGTCTAATAAAAGGGGAAAGTGTATCAGGAGCTGGTTACACACAGATAAAAGCAATAGCTAACAACCAATGGGTACTTTAGGAACGTTCCAGCTCCCCAAAGCAAGAACCTAGTTATGGCCTATACGTAAGTGATTGTTTTCAGGCTCTCGGTTTTATTCTCTGTAAAATTGGAATGATAATACATACCTCATAGGTTGTGGTGTGGAGTAAATGAATTAAAACACATAAAGCATGCAAGAATGCACATAGCAGATAATAGTGCTATGATTTAATTTTTTGAATTTAACTTCAAAAATAAAATGAGCTAGAAGCCTAACATCCTACTAATAAAAAAAAAGTTGAACGCTAACGCTTCAAATTTGAAATATAACTGCCTCGAGAATCTCGAGAGGCTACTTTACAAAAACATCCTACACCAAGTGACCCCAGAATATTAAAGAGGGCGTCTTTATTCTACGGAAAACTCCAATTCCCAGAACACACCTAAACAAGACCCGGGGAGTGGAACCCGGCCCGACCGCAAGGGATTGTGGATGGCATGGTTCGGAGAGTGAGTTTCGCCTCCCAAGGGCGGGAGAGTCTTGGAGAGTAGGCGGGGCAATAACTGGCAAGCGACCAATCATCGAGCCAGTTTCTGGAAGCGCTGAGAAGTGGCGAATCAGAACACAGCAGCTGCAACCCTGCATGGCGCGCGATAATTTGAATACAGTGGCGGAGCAACTGGCTTGACTGAGGAGAGGTCGCGGGCTCCGCGGTGCAGGTAATTGCTGCTGGGGGCCGAGGCGTGGGTTGGGAGCCTGAGGAGGACGGGGGATTCTATAGAACGTGGTGAGGGTGAATGTCAAGGACCGAAGCCACCGACCGGTTCTCCGCGCTTCCAGGTCACCTGGTTCCTATCTTCCTGACGCCAGTGTTTTCCTGTCTTGAGTTTTCTAAGGCTGAAAGAGGAAACTTCCTCTTTCAGCCTTAGAAGGGTCTTCCCTTAAGCCGCAGCTGACATTAATTCCCAGAGACCCTGGTCTTTCTGTTTGTTTAACTTTGAAGTCACGCATGTGTCATTTTACAAAACAGACCCGGTCCGAAGGAAGGGGAAGGGGAAACTTTGCCGAGCAACATGCCATCTGCTCGAGTTAAGGTGCAAGATTGTTTATTGGCAGTAGCCTAAGGAGGTCAGGGTATTTTGTAAAAGGAAACTAGCGGCTTGGTTGGGGTTCCTCAGCTCGTAAAACTGGAGAGTATTTTTTGCTGGACTCGTGATGAAAGTTGGAATGGTTTCATTGCCGATACACCAACAAGAAAATCTGTTAAACGGAGAATATTAAGGAAGCATAGATGGAATGGAGGCATAGGACAGCAGTGGCGGGGGTGGGGTGGGGGGAGGACAATGGCAAGGGAGTCGTTGCAGAAGGTGAATGTTTAAATTTGGTGTGAACTAAGCGGGCTAATTAAAGGGGACAGTGTGCCTTGAAATAGGGTAAAAAATATTTCCTTCTTGGTAAGATCATTTTCCAGCTTGAAACTTATTTCCTGTTCTAATCACTACTGTAATGTAGTGTTTTCCTTTTATTTTTTTTACCTTCATCGTTTAAATTTTTATTACAGTGATTTGCTTAAAAAAGAAACCCTTTTCTTGGATCTTTATGGACCATCACCCATACAAAAAGTAATTCAGACTTTTAAGGTATAATTTTGATATAGTGATTTCTATGCACATTGGATGAATTTGGTTATTATAATTGTCCTGTTGCTTTTAGGAGTTCAATTAAGAAGATGTCAGCTTTTACTCCAAGGAAAAGGAAGCAGAATTCTTTGAATTGTGACAAGTGAGTCTCATCTTATGGGTAGAAACTCTTAAAAAAGAAAAATGCACCTTCCTGTCTTTCTTACCTTCTCTCTTCTCTTTCTTAAAATTTCCATTCTTCCACTGGCTATAGTAATATTTCATGTTCTAATTTTAGTCTGGAGATACTGTAAGCTTTCAAAATTAATTATTTACTGCTTTTGTAGGGAATCACAGAAAGAGCTGTTTACTGTGGCTTCAAAATGTATGTCGAGTCTTCCATTTCCTTCTCCTTTCTGCTCTCTTAGGTGATTCTTACCACAGTGTTTCCCATAGAGCACATGCTGGTCAGTAAGCCAGTCTAGAAGGGCTGGGCACTCGGCACTTTCTGTCTGTCAGACCAGATGCGGATCACTCCCCACAGAACGGGCCCTAGTTACATAGAATTAACCATTTTAGAAGACTTGGAACCACTCAAGAAAGTATACGAGCTATAGTTTGTATATGGCCAGGACTTTAAAATAGTTTTAAAACATACACATACACACGTATATGAAAATTTCTTTGTAAACAGTGTTTTCACAAATACTATCTTTTGAAAACTATTTGAATGCTTTGCTTGGTGAAAACAATTTGAGAAATCCTACTGTTAAACTAATAGGTAATGTGTAGGGATGGATGTTTGGTGAAGAAGATGTAATGTTTTCAGTGTGACCTATAGGTACAGTTGTTTCTTACTTAGCAGTAAATTGACAAAAACTGAAGCAAAATAATAATTCTTATCAATGGACCTTGTTTTTTTTTCTTTTTTTTTTATAGCCTATTGGACATTCCATCAAAGAACTTAATTTTGGACATTACCGAAAATGTATTTTCATCACCTAATAAACAACACATTTGCCAAAGCAGTGATAAAAATGAAGAAAAGGTGCCTTATTCTCAACAAGGCCATGTCATTTCAAGTCTGCTCCAAACACCTAAAAAAAATAGGTCACCATCTGCAAATCAAGGCTCACCTTTTAAATCTTCTGTGTCTGCTGTATCCTTTTACAACAAAAATAGGTGTTACCTCAATCCATTGGAGAGAAAGATGATAAAAGAGAGTAGATCCACTTGTCTAAAAACTAATAATGAAGCTAAGTCTTTTGCCAGTGTGACAGAAAAAATGCAGGGAAAACCGGTTCGCTCCAAGAAGATGAACAAAAAACCACGGAAGAGCTTAACTGCTAAGGGTCAACCAGGTTATAAGTGCGTCAGGCCTGTATCAAAGAATTCTAAAAATTCCGTGCAAAATCGAGTGGCCTACAAACCAAGTGCGGAGAAAGAGAACAACTGTTACTCAGCTGAGACTAATCTGCCCGCTCCTAGAGTTCTAAGCCGAAAAGTCAAACCACAAGTCACACTTCAGGGTGGAGCAGCATTTTTTGTTAGGAAAAAATCCTCTCTTAGAAAACCGTCTCTGGGAAATAAGCCGATCCTGGGACTCACTCAAGAGAATAAGTCAGAAGTGATTAAAGATTCTGATGCGGAGACTGTCGGTGAAAGAAAAGGTTTTGAGACAAAACAAGAGCCAAAGTCCTTGTTAGTAGAAAAGGAACTGAACATGGAGCTGCTGGGTACAAGAAGTAAAAATGAGAGACTAATAAAGGTAAAGAAAGCTAAATGTATCATTTAAAAAACTAAGTTGGCTATATAACAAAACTTCAATATACATGCTATACATGTAACATAATTGAACAAAATTTTATTTTCTTTGCGGTCTAGAGGACTGCTGTTATGAATCCAAATAGTATAGTTTAATCACTATAAAGAATTCAGAGGCAGGGTGGAAAGATGGGACTTTTCTCCCTTTTTTGGCTTAACGGAGCCTATCATGATTTCTTTGGCATTGAGGTTTACGTTTTATTAAAACCCCTCAGGACTAAACTAAAGTCCAGAGAAGCTTAACAACTTTTATTTGGTAGTCAGTGTTTTTAGAAAGTAGAAATCACAAAATTCATGTAGTAGGTTTCCAGAGAATAAGCAGATTGATTGTTTTTTGTTGTTGTTGTTTCTGCTTATTATTTAAAGTACTGGAATATTCTAGAAAATCTAGAGAATACAGAAGTATAAAAAAATATATTGTCTGCAAACCCAGTACTTGGAGATGATCACTGTTAATGTACAGTTGGGTTTTTTGTTTACTTTATGTAGTATGTTTTCATTGTTGCCATTCTATGCTTTTTCAATCTTGCTCAGAAATTTAACACAGCTAGCCCAGACTAGTGCTGTCAGACAGAAATAGAATACCAACTGCATTAATTTAAGATTTTCTAGTGGCCATATTAAGTTTTTAAAAAAAGTTTAGCTCAATATATTTTGTTACCCTTTCAGTGTAACTAATATAAAAAGTCATTAATCCAATATTTTACATTTTGATGGACTAAGTCCTTGAAATCAATGTTTATTTTCTCTTGCAGCACATTTGAATTGGGTCTAGCGAATTATTCTTGCAAATTCTCATTAGCCACTTGTGGCTGGTGGCTACCATAATAGGCAGTACAGGTCTTCCCCTTCTGTTGACTTCCTATCAGTAGTCTCATCAGAGAAAGCACTTTTGGTTTGTTCTCAGGTAGCTAGGGACAGAAAGCAATGGAGGCAACAGGCTTTAAGAAAGGCTGTCTTCCAGTTTGGGGCTTGCATGTCTGTGATGATTTATCCTCATCACAGTCCTTGCAGCTGGAGAAATGATAGGCTTTCACACCGAGGCTTATACATTGAGCAGTTCAAACTCTTTATCTCCTCACTTACCTTCTCTCATTCTTCTCTTCATTGCCTCCTTTCAAATTCAGCCCCACATCATACCTCTTCTAGTCACCTAAATTTCCAGTCTCAAGGACAAACATTGTAAATTGGTGGCCAGTGAACCAGATCCAGCCATGAATGTTTTGCTGTGTCTATACATGAAAAATTTTGAGCCAGCATTCTTTATTTAAATGTAAGATAACAGATTTCTAGTGTATCATGAAAAACTGAGGTCTGGCAAAGCTAAGCCCTGATTCCTGCATAGCAATAATCTCTCAGAACAGAGTATCAGGCTACCTACCATTTTGACAGGTATGAGTTCTTCATTTTCCTCACTACATCAGCACCTGTGTACCGAATTAGATCAGTTTTGCTATTAATCTTACTTACCTGCTGCCCTTGTAGGCATGGAAGTTTGCAGTTCCCACTGTAAATGTTTCTTCCTGTCTATCAAGTATTGCCAATTCTGTATTATTGTTCAATGGAACATGTTCTTGCTGGCTAAGCAATGTCAGTCTAATTCTACTAGTTCTTCATACGGTTTCTGCCAAAACAAACAAACAATAACAACACAAAAACCCTTTATCTCCATGTCTGTTTAATACAGTGACATGACGAATTATCTGCAATGCTCTTTTCTGCCTTATTTTCTGAGCTTCATTTTAAGGGGCTGGGTCTTGGATTCTGTCTAGTTATCATTAGTTTGAGAAGCTGTGCTTTTGTGCATCTTAAATTTGTGGAATGAAGCTCTCAAGATTTTGTTAAATACCCACTACTTGTATTCATCTCTACTAGTGAGGGGTGAATCCTGTTTTCATTACTGGGTGCATAGCCTTTCCTCAACTCATGATGGAGCCTTAAGAAATGGCAAAGTGATGGTTTGTCCCATCTCTACTGAGATATGGTCTGGAATAGTTGTACTTTAATCAAAAGAACTTTTCCCCAAGCTATATATTCCCTAAGTCTCACCAAATTAGTAATGTTAGTGAAATTTGTCAGAATTTTTTTCTACTTTGCTTTTCCCACTTCCCAGCTACTACCCAAAAGGGGGAGTTAGAACTCTCTCCAAATACTTAAGAATGTTCTTTTTCTTTCCTTGGCTGCCTGTTTTTAAACCTTATGACAAAAGGTTGGCCCTTTCTAGTATGGTGGCTACTGGGGAAATTTTTGCCATTTTCACTCATTTTCCTTGTTCAATTTATTATAGAAAGGATGTTCTATGATCTCCATTCTGCAATCTTTGTCAGGAATTATAAATACATTTTTGATAGGATGACAAATTACACACTTAAATATGCATTCTTTGTCTTTTAAAAGGTTATGTACATTTAGTAAACAGAGGAAATTATCCTTAAAATAGGCTGAAAATTGAGGATTTAAAATCATGTTATAAAATAATTCATGATAAACTAGATATTTAGTTTTAGAAACATTTATTGGAATTTATTCACTAAATGGAAAATGATTTAAGAATTTCAGGTTTTTTAAAATTTTACCTATTCATTATCACCAGGATTCAAGTGGAGTAGTTTCTTCAAGGGTACATAAACCTGATGAAAATAAGTGTTCTCCTTTGGAAGATTCTCACAGTGAGAACAAGGCAGGTAAGAGAAAAGTTCTCAAAATAAGTTTATTATGACAATGCTTCATTACATGTATCAATATGAAATTATATAGGATAATTTGGCAAAAGCATATGGCAAAATCCATGAAGGTAGTGTACAAATGATGAAAGTTCATTACTTAGTAACTGTAGTTTATCGTTTAATGCTCACAACCACCCCAGGGAGCAGATTTGCGTGCATGTTTTATAGGTGAGGAGACAGACTTGGGCTACATGACCAGCCAGAGCAGATCAGACTCTCACCTGTCGTGGCCTTGTTTGTAGACAGTGAGCTCTAATTATTTTTTCAGTGCAAAGTTAAACGTTTGCCCACTTTCAATGTGTTTTTTTTCTCTAATCAACTACTATTTTAATTTTAATCTTTTTAAAAATAAGCTTTATTTTGCAATAATTTTAGATTTATAGAAAAGTTGTAAAGATAGTTCAGATAATTCCTGTATATATCCTTCACCCTATTTCCTCCAATGTTACCACCTTACATTACCATGGAACCTTTGTCAAAACCAAGAAACTCGCATTAGTACATGACTATTAACTAAGCTCTAGACTTTGAGTTCACCAGTTTTTCCATGAATGCCCTCTTTCTGTTCTAGGATCCAGTCCAGGACACCACACTGCATTTACTTTTCACGTCTCCTTAGTCTCTTCTCTGTGACATTTTCTCTGTCTTTTCCTTGTTTCCATGTTTATTTGTTCATTGTTTGTTTGTTTTTTGATACTGAACACAGGTTTGGCTGCCTGCCACTTCAAAAGCCAATACTAGAGAGGCAGGTACTGGTGTTCGGACAAATGGCTGATTCGACAGCTGGCAGCCTGTGGAGATGGGGGACACTCGTCCCAAAGCCCATCTTAACATCTCAGCACAGGCAGAGGTTTTTTAAGGAGGGAGAGGGAAAACAACAAAGAGATCAAGGGGAGGGGGTTGAAAAGTTCTCTATGTGCAGACCAGCACAGCCCAGCACAGTCCATTCTGAGAAGGACCTTGAAACTGGTCAAGTGGCGGTCTGGAGTGCATCTTCTTGGTATTACAGTTTAAGGTCAGCAAATCTCCCAGAGCTGGGATGCCTAAAGGCCGGAGTCTGTATCTTTTGAAGTTAGTTCCTATGATTCTTATACAAACATGCTGTTTATGTAGAAGCTACGTGTTAGTCAGAGTCAGCACTTACAGACACAATGTCAACAGAATGGTGGGGTGGGTTACATTTTCGACCTTGACATTTTTGAGCAGAATGTCCCTGAATCTGGTTTTGTCTGATGTCTTTATTGTGATTAAACTTGGAGTAATGAGTTTTGGGGAAGAATGCCACTGAGGTGAAGTACCCTTCCCATCACATAGGACTGGGGTTGCTGGTGTCCCTGTGACATGACAGAGGATGTTAACCTCCAGCGTTTGGTTGGGCTGAGGTTTGCCAGGTTCCCACTGTGAGTTACTCTTCCCGTTCCATACTCCAGTCTTGGGAAGCAAGCCAGTAAGTCTAGCCCACCCTTTCAGGGAGGGTTGGGGATTGAGCTCCCTCTCCTGGAGGGGGGAAATATTTATTTTTTATTTGGAATTCTTCTGAAGGGAAGAGTTGTCTCTTTGTTCTCATTTATTAATCTTTAGATAAATGAATGGACTCATGGATTCTTATCAGTATGGACTCATGAGTATTTATTTTATATTTTGGGTTATAATATAATACTACATTATTTATTCTAATGCTCAGACCATTGGGAGATCTCTTCAGGTCATTCTCTTTGGCATGTACCATCCTTTGGTTTTTTGAGCACTTCCTTACTATTTGGCATTAGTAAGATGCTCCAGGCTCCTTGTATTTTCCTTGTCCCAGTCCTAGAATTAACCATTTCTCCAAGGAATCGGGGTTTCTTCTATGGGGAATAATATGTAGAAACCAATACCTGGGCTCAGTATGCTCATTGCTACTGGCATGCCATTGTTTCTGGGCCCCCTCAGCAGACAGTCAGGAAATACATGTGTGTATCCTAGCCCATGTATGTACACACAGCTATCTTTGTTTCTGTATCTCTCCATCTGTATATGTACTAAAGAAACGTAAGTTCACATTTGATGTTCTGACTCTAATCCAGTACCACAGGGTTTATCCCTTTCCTGTTTATCTGTAACCTCCCTCAGACAGTGAAAAACCTAGTTCTCACCATTTACTCTCCACCTACTTCGTTCTTCATTCCCATACCTGCAGAACAGCTTTAAAATGGTTAATTCACAATCTATGAGAAACAAATGTACCAACTACAGAAATAAAGTATGGTTCTTTTGTCTTTAGTCTTACAATTTCTAGTCAAAACAGCGTTTTGTAAAGTTACGTAGGTCAGCTTCCCTTTCTTTCCCTACCGCCTGCAGAGTAGCTGTGCCGCACAGTTCTAATACAGTCAGCTTCATCTGTCACGGTCTGCAGTGCATCTCAGGAGCCCTCGACGCCTGGTTTTGGTTTTTACATGCAGGACACTTCCCTTCTTGTTACGTACAGTTCTGTGGATTTTGTCCAGTGCATAGAGCCGTGTGTCAACCACTCTAGTTCTCCACAAAACAGTCTCTCACCCCGCAGTTTCCCCTGTGTGTACCCTCTGTGGTCGCCACCGCCTCTTCTCCCATTCCCCTGGCAACCACTAATTTATTTTCTGTCCCTACGGTTTTACCACCAATGGAATTGTGCAACCTGTAGCCTTTCAATTCTGACTTCTTTTGCTTAGTAAAACGCATTTAAGATTCCTCTGCGTTGTTGTGTACATCAATAGTCCAGTGCCTTTTTTGCTAAACTATGGATATACCACACAGTCTGTTTATCTATCTCCCCTCTGAGGGACATCTTGGTTGCTGCCTGTTTGTAGCAGTTACGAACAAAGCTACTATAAACATTTGTGTGCGTGTCTTTCTGTGGACGTACGATTTCAAAGCACCTGGGTGAATACCCAGAATCATGATTACTGGGTTGTGTGCAAATCTAAGTTTTCACTTTATAAAAACCTGCCAAACTACTGTCCCACAACAACTATGCCATTTTGCATTTCCACCTGTAATGAGTACGAGTTCCTGTGACTCATTGTTCTTGCCACCACTTGTCTCTGTCAGTGTTTTGATGTTAGCCATTCTAATAGTGTGTGGTGATACCTCATTGTGCTTTTCACTGGACAAATGATGCAGAGCATCTTTCCATGTGTTTATTTGCCATCTGTATGTATGCCTGGTGAACTGTCTATTCAGATCTTTTGCTCATTTTTAATTGTTTTTTTTTTTATTGCTGAGTTTTAAGATGCCTTTCTGTGTGCTGGGTACAAGTCCTTGATTAGAAATACGATCGCAAGTTTTTACTCCCAGTCTGTGGCTTATCCTTTAAGTTTTTTTGCAGAGCAAAAAGTTTTAATTTGATAAAGTCCAGCTTAATTTTTCTTTCATGTATTGTGCTTTTTGTGTTTTATGTAAAAACTTAGCACCAAATCCAAGTTTGTGCGGATTTTTCTTTTTTATATTTTCTTCTAGAAGTTTTATTGCTTCACATTTTACATTTAGATGTGTGATCCATTTTGAGCTAACGTGTGTGTTTTCATTTTTTGCATATGGATGTCCAGCTGTTCCAGCACCATTTGTTGACTGTCTTTTCTCCATTGAATTACCTTTGACTTTTAGTCAAACATCAGTTAACTATATTGCAGGGTCTGTTTCTAGGCTCTCTGTTGTATTCCATTGATCTGTCTGTCTTTTTGCCAATACCATACTGTTTTGATTACTGTTAAATCTTGAAATCAAATAATGTATTTCGGTCATATTAGACTTTAAAATCTTAAGCTAGAAAACTTTGAGTTTATTTTGTAATGCAAATTATTGTCACTTTTTCCCCTACCAGTTTCTTCTGAGTTCACTGTCTATCCCATCTTCAGTGCATCTCCAGTCAGTACAAAAAGGTAGGAATTGCTCTTTTAATGTTCCATGACTATTTAATTATGAGTCCAATGGGTCTCTTTTTCTTTCTTAAACTTCTTAATTTGGAGAACAGTTTTTCCTTCTCTAGCAAGAGGATATTAAGAATAGAAGATGAAATCATACCCTTTCATAGCAACTTCCTAAGAACTTAAGAGTTGGGAGAAGAGAAAGATCTTTCTGGGCTTGAGTAATAATTGCTAACATATTTCTGTAGAACCTGGCCCATAATAAGTAGTTTATATTCTTTATCCTACTTAATCCTCGCAACAACCTAAAAGGAAGATACTCTTATCAATTCCGTTTTTAGCTGAGGAAACTTAGTAATTCAGCCACAGTTGTGAACTATTAGGTGGCAGAGCCAAGACTAGAATCCGTATTTGAATCAAAGCGCATTAGGCAGTATTGTTTACCCTGGGTGGTAATGTGTTAGTAAAAATTGATGTTTAATGAGCATTTACAGACTTAGATGTAGGTACCACTATTAACCCCATTTTATAGATAAGAAAACTCTGTCCAGAGGAGTTAGTAACTTGCAGCATTTTGATGCTATTGTAAGTCCCAGCAGAAGCTACCACTATCCTGGTCAAAGCTACGAGTAGGGTGTGGGGAGGCCTGGGTGAATGTGAGCTTGATGGGTGGAAAGTTCTGAAAAAGAAGTTTCTTAGAGTCTGAACACCTTCCTAAGCAGCTTTACTGCTTCTCTCCCCGTTTAATGGTAAATGACTACAGGCACTGAGCAAGGAACTTCCTAGCCAAGTTCTCCTACTCGTAGGTGTTCCTCACCTTAAAGCCACCTCAGAGGCTGGGTTGGGTGGGCAACTTTCCCCCTTCAAAGGCTGCAGTCCTATTTTTTTCATTCTTCCCTCTTCTCATCTCTCTTCTTTCATGCCTGTTTATTAAGGGTTGAAATCTATCACAGTTAGCTGATAAAGGTTGTAAACTAATTTAATCTAGCATAAGGAGATATTAGGATACTATTGGTTGAATCATTTGAAATTGCTATGTATGTAGAAGAACCCAAAAGGTCCGACAATAGATTTCTTGTGGTTTAATCTGTTTTACTTTAGGTAGACTAGAGTCTCTGGATTTACAGTCTCATGTTCATTTTTTGGTTTATTCCTTCATTTGGCAAACATTTATAGAGCATTATGTGGTACTGAACTATACTGAGTTTTTAGTTATGTGAAGATGAATAACATATGGTCGTGCTATCTAGGAAGTTATGGTTAGAGGAAGACAGGCATGTAAACAAATACATATAGTAAGGTGTTAAAATTGCTAAGACAGAAGTAAAGCGGTTGTGGGCATGAGCTGAGTCACGTAGCAAAGGTTGCATAGAGACCGGGGTCAGCAACCTAGACGCGTGTTTTCTATATTACAGGTGTTAAGTAATTACCATCAGCAGCTGGTCCAAGCAGTTTAAGGGCATTATATCCAGCATTTTTTAAATGGAATAATGCATCTCACATTTTTTTAAAGTTATATGTGTGTATCTCCATTGGTCATGATGCAAAATACATTTCTTACCCTAGGTTAGTGAAGTCAGTTTGAAAGCCATTCTAATTAAATGATCACAGGACAAGACAGCTTGGCTTAGCTTCAAGCCTTAGATAGTTTTTCCCACCTAGTGTTTTCTTATTGTCAGGTTTTTTTCTTTTTGAATTTCGTGCTTTAGGCACTAGGTTTGTTTCCTTGTCTATTTTTCTCTTTACCTCTACTCTCAGAGATATCTATTCCTTTGTTCCTTGGAAAACCAAGGTCCTTTTTATGACAAGGCAAGGGTTACAAACTCAGTGCCCACAGAGCAGCAAAACTGGGTGGAGAGTGGAGCCAGCTGGAGAATGCATGCCCCATGTAAAAGGGCATGGGCTGTTTAGCTTCATCTAGTAGGTTCTTTGAAGAAATAGAGGTCTAGTGATCTTATGGTTTCTCTTGCTATATTGGAAATACACATTTTTAAGTGAAATCCCTACATTTTTAAAATACTAGAAACTAATCCAAAGTCTTAAACACTGTGTGTCATTCAAAACTTATCTGCTAGCTGAATTTGGGCTGGAGGACTTCAATCTGCAACCTCTATAAGATAATCCTTACATTCTTTCCTAATGGGAAAAGGTTGCCTTGACAACATCTATCGGCCAAAAACATTTTTTCCTAAGAATTTGAGAATAGTAGGGTGCTGCTTTAGGTATGAGGACCAGTGCATGTGTTAGCTTCAACCACTGCCCAGGTAAAAAGTTGTTGGGTCATATATGCTGGTGGCTGACTTCCTACGGATCTGTGGGCTTTAATATTCGAGTCTACTCACTTGTTGTGGTATTCCAGGAATTTCTGTATACCTACATGGGTAAACATTGTCCTAAGAGGTGTAAAGCCAACAAAAGATCATTTTTTATGAGTGAGTCAAATTACAGAGAGATCCTGCACATGCGCGTCTGATACCACAGATGAAAGTCCCTGGGAACTGGAGTTATAAAGACGGGGATTTGAGTCTTGGCGCCATTCTCTAGTCGTTACTTTACCTTCAGTAAATGACTGATCCTGAGTGGGCCTGAGGCTTCTCATTGTTCCTAGTCCTATTGCTTTATCAAGTTATTGTCTCTAGAAAGCACTAAAATTGTCAGGTGCTCTACAAATGTCATATACGTATAGGTTTTCTTTTCATTGTAATTCTCTAAACATTTTAAATTATTAAATAACATTTATCAACTTTCTGTTTCAAGACCTGTAGTTGAAGAACAGTCTCCTGTGGGATCCGTCACACCTACTAACTTCCTGAAACAGATCAATACACAGAAGAATACTAATGCCAGAGATACAAATAAAGAAACAAAAGACCAGCTTGTTATTGTGAGTAGATTCAAAACAACGCTCCTCCTGTACGTGGCTCTCACATAGAGAACACGAAACCAGCCATGCTGTCTTAGCATCGTTAACATGGGTTATAGATATTGTGAGTTTTGTAAATGCCAGCTTTGTTGTAATGGCAGCATTTAAAGGTAGTCAAGTGAATTTTCAAATTGATAGTGTTGGGTGATGCTAGTAATTTAGCAGAAAGCTGATGAATAAGTTGTCTTCAAATAAGGAAGATTATTGTTGATCAGCAAAAGATTTAATGAGAATAGCTACATTATATTAGACTTGGGTTTAGCAAATTTTGGCCATGAGCCAAGTATAGACCACGGTCTGTAAGCTTAAAATGGCTTACATTTTGTAAAGGTTGGGAAAAAGGAGAAGAAAGTGTGACAAATCACGTGTGGTCTGCAAAGCATAAAGTATTCACTCTGGCCCTGAGACTGTTCAGAACCTGGTATTTCCAGTAACACTGAGCAAGGCCTTATGGGATAGAATGGGGTTCATTAGTAAGCCGTGACATCAAATATTCCTGACTTTCCCTGTTAATTTATCTGTGCTTTCCCTTAATTTTTGTTATGTATCATATTTATTTTTATCAACTCTTGGGGCAAAGAATCTTAATATTTCTAAATACTCAAGGGAAAAATACTATATAATGAATATAAAAGTCCTAAGACTTTTGCCCTTTGTCTTTGAAACAGGCTTTTTTAGGTTTCTATTTAAGAGCTTAATAAAGAAGCTTCCATTGTTCATCTTAGCTATAAACTTTAATTTAATCTATTCCTTCTTAGAACTATGGGTCTATCTAGGTAAAGAATCTTGATTTTTTCCTTTTTTACATGTCCATTCCAGAGATAGTTCTGTTTCTTTTATTAATTTATTGCATTTTTAGCTTTTTTCTTTTTCATTTTATTTGGGGGGCAGGGAAGGAAGAGATATACGACCCAGACTTTCATTTAGTATCTCACTTGTGCCAGCATAGAAGAAAAATAAGGACAAATGTGAAGGAATGGTTATGTGAACTAAATGCAGAGCTATTTGTGATATGTTTGGACGGCTCCTCCCTCCCCGTAATAGGACGCAGGCCAGAAGCATTTCGGAGCCACCATGTGTAAGTCCTGTGGCATGATCTACACCGCCTCCAACCCTGAGGATGAGCTGCAGCACGCCCAGTACCACCACAGGTTTATGGAGGGCATCAAATACACAGTGAGTCAGAAACCAGTCTTTCAGTTTGTCCTAAAAGTAAAGCTGCTTGAAAAGATACACGCCTTTTGCTTAAATATTGAAAGACTTACGTATCCATAAATATTTCACCATCTGCAGTTTTACTGTCCTTAATATTTGAGGCTAACAGTATTTAAAAGTTAAAAAGTGCCATTTTAAACTGTCTATCCCAATATAATAGAAGAATTGTTCTAGGTTAAGTGAATACCCTGCATTCTTACCTCCAGCTTTCTGAGCAGAGCAGAACAAAGATACAAAATTCAAATATGAGGATGCCCGCCTCGTCCTCACTTGATCATCTTCTTTAGAGACAGCCTTAGGGAACAGCTTTTCTATGACTTCTCCAGGCTTTTTCTTTTCTGAGAGGTCTCTTTATCAAGCAACTTTCTGGTCCAAATACATCCTATTGTTGCCCTTATCTTTATGATTGTACCTGCTACTCAAGTGCATTCTCTCCCCACCCCCCACTGTTTTTATTGCTGTGGCTCATAGCTTCATAATATTTTCAGCCTGTTTATTATTCTACCCATCCCCCCCTTTCCCACTCCTAATAATTTATTTTTTTCCAAGTTAGTAGGTACGATGGATCCTACATATTCCCATGAAGAGCATTCATTTGCCTCGTTTTAGAATAGGTTATGTATGCACACATCTCCCCACAGAGCGCCAGCCACTTGAGGACGGGCACTTTGTTTTAGGCATCTTTTATTTTCCCGTCCCCATTTTTTAATTGGATTTTGTTTTGTTTTGTTTTTTTTAATCATTCGCTGTTCTTTTTGTCCTCCAAACTAAATTATTTATTTAATGTTTTAAGTTTTTTTCCTCTTCAAATTAAAACTGTGACTTTTTTACCCTTTGGCAGGGCTGGAAAAAAGAACGTGTAGTAGCAGAGTTTTGGGATGGGAAAATTGTGTTGGTCCTGCCACACGATCCAAGTTATGCTATCAAAAAGGTACGAACACTAGCTTTTTAGTCCTCGTTCTCCTCCTGCTTCCCCTCCCCCACCAAGAAATCACCAGTGCTGAAAAGTGAAACGCCTTTGCTGATGCAGTCCACTCTGGTACACACGTAAGGATGGTTTTCACAGTAGCTCATACAAAACTGAACTCAGAATTATAAGACAAGTAAAGGAATGGCTGTTGGAGTTTAAAGACAACAGCTTGTTCCCTGACTGGTGGGGCTCAGCTGTTCAGGCCTTGTCTCACAGAAAGAAAGGTCGCTGGTTGGATTATGATTCCAGGTGAGGGCACAAGCCTGGGTTGCAGGTTCAGTCCCCGGCTGGTTGAGGTACTTATGAGAGGCAACCAATCAATGTTTCTCTCCCTCTCTATTTCTCTCTCTCCCTTCCCCCCTCTCTCTCTAAAAATAAATAAAATCTTAAAAAAAAAAAAAAAAAAGACAACAGCTTATCCTTTACCTTTACCTTCCACTTGTGAAAGATAAACTAAACTTTTCAGTGTTGAGAGATGAGTGGCTCCAGAGTCTACTTCTTGTGTTAGTGTTGCCTGCATGTATTTGGCTGGGTGTTTAGCCCCAGTAAACAAAGAATAAAGCTGAAACAAAACCTGTTTTGGCATTCATACTCCTTCTCCCTCCCAGGGGTCTGAATTTCTTTCTGCTGAAAGGAATCTTTAAAACAGGTTCTTAAACCCGGTTTGCAAAGTGGCAGGTACGTGCATCAATAGTGAAATAATTGGGAGCAGGGAAGGTTATGTAGATTTAGGAAATAGTGATAAAAGAGGCTAAAATGATAGTGATCATAAATTTTGTGTATATAATTATAGTTTCTCTTATACTTTTTAAAACAAATTCATCTCTTTTGGTTTTTAAAATCATTAGGTAGAAGATGTCCAAGAACTTGTCGATAGTGAATTGGGCTTCCAACAAGTTGTTCCCAGATGTCCAAACAAAACCAAAACTTTTCTCTTCGTATCTGATGAAAGGAGAGTAGTTGGGTGTTTAATTGCAGAGCCTATCACACAGGTATGTTGTAAGTCTTTTAAATTACTGGCATAATTTGTGAGCAAAATAAATCAGTTGGGAGAAGTCTCAACAGCATTTAAGACTACTACCATAAGTGACTTTTTTCCTGCTGAAACATCCTTGACCATATGAATAACTGAAGTTATTTATTTCTGTTAATATTTGTATTTTGCACTATAAAAGCAAGGTAACTTAAGTCAGTCTCATGTTCATGCAGTCATTTCTGTACCTGGCCTACAAAGTATAGTGGTTTAAAATAAGCAAATCTGTAGATCCCAGGTAATGAATATGTAGCTTAGTGCAGGTTAATACAGGGGTGGGCAAAACTAGGTTTATAGTCGTAAGTACACAATTTTTGTATTATTACTTATTATTGTATTATTTATTTGTCCTATTAGTCTTCTTTTTTTCCTATTATTGTTGTTATTTTGTATCTTTATATCTTTTGGGTAATAATGACTGGTAATTTAACTGACTTTTGCTCACCCCTGTATATTTGCCAAAATTGTTACTTGTTCCTTAATTAGAATCTACTTTAGGTACTAATTATTCAATGTTCTAGAAAAGGAGTTAGCAAACTATAGCCTGTGGGCCAAATGTGGCCACCACCTGTCTCTGTAAATGAAGTCTGACTGGAACATGGCCATGCTCATTCACTTCTGTGTCACATGCGGTTGCTTTTGTGCTACAGTGGCAAGTTAGAGTGGGTGCAACCCAGACCACATGGCTCAAAGACCCCAAATCGTTATAATTTGGCCTCTTAACAGAAAAAGTTGCCAGACCTTGTTCTACAATAGAGAGATGTAGTTTTTGCCTTCAAGGACTTTACAGGGTAATCTTTAGCTAGAGATTTATAGTTCAAATGTGTTCTTTCTATCTGTATCATATTCAACACTTAGGTCTCCTTCCTTTTAAAATACTTATATGTGTCATGAAATGAAGCTAGCATAAATTTATTTTATACTTTTTTGTGGAGGGGGAAAGGTTGGTGTGATTTTAAAGAGGTAGTAGCAAGGGGAAGATTTTTGTGATGATACAGTTAGTACCTCTGTACTTTGAGTGAGTGGTGGTGAAATGAGTACTGAATACTGGCATAATGAACTGTCATGAGATTATACACATACATTGTACACGTTGACTTCTTGGTTGTGATATTGTACCATAGTTATGGAGGATGTAACCCTTGGGGGAAACTGGGCCCTCTCTATAGTAGTTTTCTACTTCCTGTGAATCTGTAATTATTTCAAAATAAAATATTTTCTTAAAAAAACCATAGATGCCAACCAAATTTTGTAGTTAACATGTAAAAATCTTCTTTAGTGTTTTCAGTTTTTTAAAAATATCATATACATTTTAGGTTGGAGAGAATAAGAGAAGTTATGTATTTTATGTACTAAAAATCAGTCTGATTTTTTTTTTTTTACAGTTTTTTCTCTTTTTAATAAAAGGGGGAAGTTTCATAATGGTATGTAGTACACCGGCATGTTGGGACTATCTCAACACCACTAGTATTTTTTTCAAGCATTGTGTGACTATAAAAGAATAAATTCAATAAATATGAAAGAATTTTAACATTTTTGGTGAAGGGATAATAAGATTAATTTTAGACTCTTAAGTTTTGTTTAAGGGATGGTTTTTAAAAAGAAACGTGAACTTACTTGTATCGTTAACTCTAGATGCTTCTATGTATCGTTGCAGGCCTTCCGTGTCCTGTCTGAACCAACTGGTCCAGAATCCCCAAACTCTAAAGAATGTCACAGGGCTTGGCAATGTTCAGATATACCGGTACCTGCAGTCTGTGGGATAAGTAGAATCTGGGTCTTCAGACTGAAGAGAAGAAAGCGCATTGCAAGACGACTGGTTGACACTCTTAGGTAAGAAATATAATAAAATAAAATGGACCCAGATTGGTTTTCCCAGAACCATTCCCAGCTCATGACCCAAAGGGAATGATGTTGATAAGACACTTCTAGATAAATTCTATCAAAGTCAGGCTAAGTAAGGCAAGTGTTGGCACTGAAAAAAACCCCACAAAACGAAACTAAATTTACTCAGTTTAGGACACAGCATTCCCTTTCCCAGGTCTGAAACATAATAACCCAGTGCTTTTCAAACTACCTGTGGTGAAGGAATAGTTTAATTTGTTACAGACCAACACTTTAATAAAAGAAAATAAAGATGAATTTCTAGAAAATAAAATAGGAAAACAAAACAAAGGAAAATACAAGCCCTAATTTTATTCAGTTTCAACAGATGTAAAATTAACATTTCAATAAATATTTAATGATTAAATATAAAAGAAAATGAAAGTTTAAAAAGAGAATTACAGAAATTGTACATGTCCATTGATAGTAAGCAATTAATAGAGACTTATTATAACTCTTTTAAGTGTAACTAATGAAAAAATGAATTAGTAAGACAATCCACAGAGTGGGAGAAAATATTTGCAAACATTTATCTAATAAAGGTCTATTATATCTAGAATAAAAGAACTCTTTTAACACAATAATAAAAAGACATACAACCTAATTTAAAGACAGGCAGGATTTCAACAGACATTTCTCCAAAGAAATACAAATGGCTTGTAAACACATGAAAACCTGCTCAACATAACGAGTTATCCGAACTAAATCATGAATCAAAACCACAGTGAGACACCACTTCACACCACTTCACACCCACTAGGATGACTAATCAAAAAACGGGAAAATAGCAAGTGTTGGTGAGGATGAAGAGGAAATTAGACTCCTCTGCTTTGCTATAGGAATGCTGTGGAAACAGTCTGGCAGTTTCTCAGAAACAGACTGTTACGATATGACCCAGCAATTGTACTCCTACCTGTATATGCAAAAGAAGTGAAAGCATAAATCCACATAAAAACTGGTATGTGAATGTTCATGACAGCATTATTCTTAAGAGCCAAAAACGCATGAAAACCAAGTTCATGATTAATGGACATACACAATGTGGTGTATCAACCTTGAAAACATTATGCTAGTTGAAATAAGCCAGTCACAAAAGACCCCATATTGAATGATTCCACCTAGAGAAAATGTCCAGATAGGCAGATCCATAGACAGAATGTAAATTAGTAGTTTCCAGGGCCTGAGGGAAGGGTGATGGGAGTGTGATGACTGCTGGGTACAGGGTTGCTTTGGGGGTAATGAAAGGGTTCTGGAAGTAGATATTGGTGATGGTGGCACAGTTTTGTACTATTACTAAAAAGCCGCTGAATTGTACACCTTGAAGGATTGAGCTTTACAGTATATGAACTATATCTCAAATAGCAATTCTCCATTTTAAACTCCTGTGCATTAACACTGTATATTAATATTTAAAAGTTTCTAATGTGACAAATGAGCTTATTTCTTGCTCATGTTAATTTACCTAATCTAGACTGGATGGGTGAGTTTCACGACACTTACTCTCTCAACTTCTGTACTTGGTAACAGATTACAAACCAGTGAGGGAGCACACTTTGACCAGAACAAGAACCACACTTTGAGTAGCACCATTCTAGCCTTTTGAGTTCTATACACGTTTTAAGAAAGAACACCAAGGACCACTGGGGGGATCCCATCTTTGGTCATAATCCTACTCACCCACATACACTTTATAAAGCAGGGCAGTGAGAAAAATTGGTGTCTACAGAGATTTTTATTGGATAGTTATGAAATCTCATTTCCTATATTTGATATGAAGAAATACATAACTTTATATGTAGAATGCCAGTATCTTACCTAGTTCCACCAGGAAGTGGTCTAGTGCTTCTCAAACTTGAAAGTGCGTATGGATCACCTGGGGGTCTTGTTAGAATGCAGGTGCGCTCCGCAGGTCAGGGTAGGGCCTGAGACTCCTAGTAAGCTCTCCGGTGATGATGAGTGTTGCTGGTCTGTAGATCATACTTTGAGTACTAAGGCAGCAGGTTATCTCTAAGCCATAATGAATAAAAGTTAAGTTGCCCTCGACAGAGGAATATAAAATACATTCGTTTGAGAACATACCTTTTCTGACATGTCCGAGTTGAAGATACAGGTAACAATTGACAGCTAGCCTGTATATGAGGAGCCTTAGGCTGGATTTTCCCTTGTCTGTACAGGCAATGTATGTTTAAATCCTCACAAGGGTAGAATATTATTCCTAGTGATTTTACATAAGAATCACGGGAGGCTCAGGTGGGATTATTAAGTACAAACTTACGCTGATAAGCTAGCTAGTAAAAGGACAGTTAGGACTCAACCACAGATGTAGTGTATTCTACAGCTGATATCACTAATAAAGACAGTAAGAACTATTTAATCAAGCCAATATTTCGCTGTGGACATTCAGCAATAAACACTATTCATTTATATAGTAAGGATACCAGAAGCTTTACTTTTAATTGAATCCAATCCTTTCAGTTTTTATTTTGAAGTGGTTTCAAAAAAAAAAAAAAAAAAAAAAGCAAGAATAGTAAAAAGAACCCCCATATACCTTTGCCCAGGTTCATCCAGTTTTAACATTTACTTTGTACTTCAGTGTATAATTATTTCTTAAGAACAAGGATATTCTCTTACATAAGCACAGTTCAACGATCAAATTCAGGACATTTAATATTGATGTAATGCTTTTGTCTAATGTATAGTTCATATTTCAATTTGGGCCTTTGTCTCAAATGTCCTTTATAGCCTTTTCTTTCCCCTGTCCAGCATCGCATAATGCACTCAGTCGTCATCTCTCTTTAGTCCTCGTTTCCCTTAACCTGGACCAGTTTTTTGGCCTTTGTCTTTTATGACATTGAAGAGTACAGGCCAGTTACTTTATACACTATCCCTCAATTTTGTTGAATTCTTTCAACCATTTCATTTTATTTCTTTTAATCCTAACTGAGCTCTGGATCAAGGAGAGTTGTAGTCAAAGTGCAGATTAGTTTTTATCCTCTTAAAGCTCTGAGTTATGTGGTATAATTGAAAAGAATACAGTTATTGGTTAAAATCAGTGGTGGGTTTCTTTGGTTTTTATTATCTATGGCTTTTAATCAGCAATATTGCCTCTGAGTAGTTGCTTGCTACTGTGGATCACCTAGTCAGCTGGATGGTTTGTATGATTCCCTTTGTCTTAGCAGAATTTTTCTGGACCTCAGTTTTCTGTTCTGTGAAATATTAGACTTCCATCTCAAATCTAAAGCATTAATTCATGCTCTGGCCGAGTGGCTTAGTTGGTTGGAGCGTCATCCTGTACACCAAAAGTTTGTGGGTTCGATCCCCAGTCAGGGCACATACCTAGGCTGCAGGGATCAAGTGTGCATACAAGAGGCAGCAGGTCGATGCTTCTGTCTTCGGGTGAGGGTTAAAAAAATAATAAAGCACTAAGTGATCTGATCATTTAATAAGGTATAAATTATTTTTTGAGAGGGAAAGGGAAGGAAACATCAATGTTGCCTCTCGTATGTTCCCCAACAGGGGACTGAACCTGCAACCCAGGTATGTACCCCCGACCAGTATTGAACTGGTGACCTTTCGGTTTATAGAATGGCACTCCAACCAACTGAGCCACACTGGCCGGGCTAAAACGTTCAATTAAGTATTTATTTAAAGAGATTTAATTTTTATATTTGGATTGCTTTAAAATAAATTGTGCTAATGTTTAACCAAAATTTAATTTGGTTCCATTGTTTTGTCTTTTCCTCTTTTTTAGGAATCGCTTCATGTTTGGCTGTTTTCTCAGCACTGATGAAATAGCATTTTCTGACCCAACACCGGATGGCAAGTTATTTGCAACCAAGTACTGCAACACCCCTAATTTCCTTGTATACAACTTTAATAGTTAAAGCTGGTTTCAACTATGGAAGAGTTACTATATGGATGAGTTCGGACAACTTATATAACTATTTAGCAAATGTTAAAAATACCGAGGTTCACACACACACAATCTGCTGTTCCTTATGAATTGAAAAGTCAGGGCTTTGTTAAAAAGTATCTGGAGATTCAGAGGAGAAATCTTTGGATGATGTATACTAGTAGCACTCTGAATCCTTAATTATGAAACTCAGCAGACATATCTGGGAAATTACTTCTTACATAAGAACACTGACAAACAAGGTGGTTTTCAACAGAAATGTGACTGACTGCTTACCTTTTCTGGAGCACTTTTGAACCAGGATTATCTCATGCTCAGTCAGAAGCAAACAGGCAAATTTAAAGACATAATTTTCATGCCCAGTGTTTAAAGGTAGTTCCTGAATTCTGTACCCAGAATCCTCACCTTATAGGTAGCTCAGTTTGAATATATTTATAAAGTTTTAAATTTATAATTTCTAATGGGGTTAGAGGGTAAAGACTTCCATATGCTTTTATGTACAAAAGAATTCTATAGTTTGTTTTAATCTCTTTAAAAATCATTAATCAAAAGCAGTTCTCACCAGATTTAATTAAAACTAAACTTAGTAATTGCACTATTGTAATTTAATTTTTGGTGTATGCTAATTGTGCTACTTATCCTTAGTGAAGTTATTACTGGGAATTAAAATTCACAACAAAATGGATGCCCCAGTGGGGATTAGATGACTCACAAGGTTGGTTACACTTAAAATAGTTTTGCATGTCTGCAATACATCTCACTTGTCCTGCGACACCTAACAAAATGTATTGTGTCAGTACCAAGGTTAGTGAGTAAATACAGGGTCTAGCAGAAGTAATGCCTGCTTGAGTGTGACTGGGAGGGTAATAATATGGGTGTGATAATTTAGTTTTAATTTGAACATTTCACCTAAAATGTCATATGGTGTGCTTGAGTGTGATAGTATGTTTTGCAAATACATGCTTATGACTCTAATAAAAAGAGGGTGTTATTTGTGCCGGACCCTGTATACCTAGGCCGATGGGCCAGAGAACGTGATCTTATGTAAATACAGCTAAATGTTTTTAATCTTTTTAAGAATAAGTTTGCTATTACAATTTGTGGCTACTTTGAAAAGCAAAGAATTATTCAGATTGTTGAATCTAAAAAACATTTGACTGCTATCTGGCAATAATTCTCTATGGAAGTAGTTTTCCAGGTTATAACTTTAGAGTATGTTCATTTATGTTCTTTTATTTGCCTGTAAGCTAACATGGTACCAAAAGTTAAAAGCCTGAGTTCCAAAAGAATGTGGAAGTGTTAAAATGTAATTATGCGAACATTTTTATGTTATTTTCTGCAGTTTTTTGTTTTAAATTTTATTTTAAAAATTTTATTAACATTATTTGTTCAATGCTTTTGTGATGGATCAATTAAAATTCTTTTCAATACTCTCTTCATCTATTTTCATACAATTGAATATACTAATTTCTTTTTTTTGTGGCTATAAAAAGAGCAGTACATGCTCTTTGTAAAAAAAAAAATCATTGAAAACATATCCATCCACACAAAAACCTACACAATTATTTATAGCAGCTTCATTCATAACTGTCAAAACTTGGAAACAACCCAGATATTCTTCAGTGGATGAATAAACAGCTACATCGAGAAAATGGATTACTATTCGGCACTAAAAAAGCCATAAAAAGGCATGGAGGAGCCATAAATGACTATTACCACATGAAAGCCAATCTGAGGCTACCTTCTGTATGATTCCAAGTACATGACATTCTGGACAGGCAAAACTGGAGAGTAAAAATGTGTGTGGCTGAGGGAGAGATGCGTAGGAGGAGCACAGGATTTTTAGGGCAGTGAAAATATAATACAAGTACATAGTCATAGTCATGTGCCACCTGACATTTCAATCAACACCACAATGAATATATGATGGTGGTCCCACAAGATTACAGTGGAGCTGAAAAATCCCCATTGCCTAGCTAGCAACATCGCATAACATCACAGCGTAACACGTTACTCATGTTTTTGTGGTGATCCTGGTATAAAAAATACTACCGAGTTGCTAATAGTATAAACGAATAGCACGTAGAATTATGTGCAGTACATAAGAATAGTAAGTGACTGTTACTGATTTGTGTATTACTACACTTTACCACTATTTCAGTGTACTCTTATTTTAAAAAGTATACTATAAAGTAGTATGCTGTTCCTCCAGTAGCAGCCTCACATAATCTTGTGTTTAAACGCATTTCTCAATTGTGTCTTTTTCTCTTGATTTAATCTCATGTTGTTCTGTTCATCACGGTCCTTAAGCATCTCAAATCCACTGCTAATAAGAGGCCACCTTGAGTGACTGACTTGGAAACGAATTTAAAGTGATTAAGGAAGGACTACAAAGGTGGAAAATCAATGATCGCTACTGCTCACTAGCCAGATATGTCCCACTCCACCAAAGCCACATTCTTGAAGAACAAGAACAAAATGATGGAAGCTGTTAAGGAATCTTCACTGAAGGCAATACTAACAAAAGCTGGGGAAACTTCTAAGCCTGGCTTGAAGACCAGACAGGCATGAGCCGCCCAGCCCCAGGATGATCACTGGAAAGCAAAAACTCTGCTTGAGGTGTTGAAAGGCTGGACCCGACCACAATGTTGAATTTACTGCTAGCTCTGGGTGGTTTAAATGATTAAAGAATTGTTTTGGGACATATAATTCTTTGTTGTGTGTGTATGGGAGGCTGTTGACAGTGCTGACAGTGTAAACAGAGATAACTACTGTTAACCTTTTGCTGCATGTCTATCAATATATTGTTTTTCATTTCCGATTCCCTCTTTTCTTTCCTCCTTCCAAAATTATACTCACATTGGCTATTGACTTTCATGTCTATATATTTTTTTACTTATACTGTGAATATTTCCACATATCATGATTCCTCAAAACATGACATTAAATGCACAGTTAAAAAAAAATTGTTATCCATTACATAATGTAAAAGTGAGTGATGAGTCTGCAGGTACTGATGTGAAAGCAGCTGAAGAATTTTTAGAAACTAGATATGATGATTGTGGAGGAAATTTACATGACATAGCCAAAATTCAATACGGATGAACTCTGAACTCTCCTTATTCTGCAAAGGACTTTCATCCATAAAGAGGCCAAGTCAATGCCAGGTTTCAAGGCTTTTAAGGACAAGGTAAGTCTTGCTTTGTGACCTGGCAGTGAAAACCCCAGGGCCTTCAGACTTTTCTAATATTAAGACTACAGATTTCAGTAAGCACATCTTTAGCCACATCCCACAAAAATATATATTTTTCATTAAAAATCTTTTCTAATTTCATTTTGATCATTACTTTTGTGTCATGTTATTGTTTTAAAATTTCACCTTGTAGGTCTTAAAGATTTTATTTATTTTTAGAGAGGGGAAGGAGGGAGAAAGGGAGAGAAACATCAAACACTGACTGGTCATCTCTTGCATGCCCCCAACTGGGGACCAGACAGACCGGCAACCAAGGCATGTGCCCTGACCGGGAATTGAACCAGCAGCCTTTTGAGGCTCAATCCACTGAGCTATACCAGCCAGGGCTGTCACATTAATATTTTGATAGAAGGTATGCTTATTAATGATCTGTGTACCATTGCTCGGTACAATCTCACATAATAGGAACCCTGTAGCCCTGACAGAGGTGGCTCAGCGGTATGCCCGGCTAGACTGCCAAGCACAATTCAATAACTGAGAATTTCCCAGGGGCAGCTGTGATTGACAGATGGGAACTACTGATCCAAATCACCCTCATTTTACAGATTAACAAAATAAGGCCAAGAGAGAAACCCACTCACTCACTCAGCAACTCTAATGACCGCACTCAGATCAATGGAGATGAAATAGATAATACTGTTCTGGTAACTAAAGTGTCCTTTTTTTCTATCATACTATAATTATTTTTACACACCAGAACTGTGACACGCTTAATTTAAGCTTTAGATTAAGTAAATAAAAAAGGGATCTCAGTACAGAATACACTAAATAAATGAAAGCAAAGACCAAAGATCTGGGGAGAACCAGGAGGGCAAGACAAGCCTTCACCAAGAGTGTCTGGAAACACCCAAGGGGCTACTCTTCTGAGCCACAGTCTCTCAGCTCCCAGAAACCATATTTAATAAGCACACCAGCCCAGAAAGAACAGCAAAGTTTAATGTTTTAAAAGACAAGCAAATGTAGACACATTCTGTACTGCAAAGTGCTAATTTAAATAGAGCCATTAAAATAGAATATTTAAGATTAATAAAATTATTGGTCACTCTACCCATATTAACGTTAGACAAATATTGCTATTGTTTTAAATCTCTATGAGGAAGTTGTAATACTTCTAAAATTCAAAATAGTTTCTCAAACTTTATAGAAAACCCACTATGATATCAAATGCTGATCACATGAAATACCTTTATAATAGAGAGAGTTTTCAAATGTTAACAAGGTGCTATGGTTCTAAAATAGGCCACTTTCAAAGAGTAATAATTATGGATTATCATAGTAACTACATAAATATATTATAATAAACAGAACAATTTTATGCGTAAGCCATACTTGAAGCTCAGGCAGTTACGAATATGAGCTCACTGCACATCCATTTCCAATGCTTCAACGATGTGTGCAGCGGAAGGACGGTCTTTAGGATCTTCATTAGTGCACACAGAGAAGAGCTCAATTACTTTCTGGTATGTTTCATCCAGTTCTTCCATATTAATAGGTGGCCTAGTTCCCAAAGCCGCATAGTATGCTTCGTCATCGAAGTCACTTTCATCAAAAGTTTTATCTGCTCATGAAGGAGTTTGAAACAAAATCACTTTTAAATCACGGAAAAAACTTACCAACTGCTCAAACTCACCCTTTTGAAACAAGAACTTATCACCCAATATGCTTTTCATTACAACCACAGTCTCTTCAATTGTTCGGCCACGGTGCAGATTAGCTACTGTCATGGATTTAATCCATGGTCATCAGCCCCTTACTAGGACAGCTTTCTAATCTCAGGCAAGGGGAGTTTTTAAAGTAACTTTTTGCTCCTCTGAATTTTCTCAGTTTATCTCCCTGTTCTGAACTAATCTATATCTCAACTGTATAAGATTAAACCAAGGCGGCACCAAATTAGTCATCAGTATTAATATAATCTATACCTCATGCCACTAAATCAAACACTTTGCTCATTTTAAAACTTAATAGAAAAATAAAATATAATTATATACACTAATCTTACTTCAAACCAAACAGATTAGGATTTACATTAAAAATATAATCATACCGTCGTCATCGTCGTCCAAAAGAGTAATGTGTGGAATAGATAGAGTCATCATTTCCCACAGAGTAAGGCCAAAGGCAAATATGTCTGCCTTGTCAGTGACAATGCCATTCTCCTCCAAAGCCTCCTTGGGTTTCCAAGGCTCAGTGCCGATATAGCAAGCCTCAGGGCCAGTTACTGAAACAAGTGAAACACAGGTGAAATTGTCTCAAGGGCAAGCACTAGAAATCACCGAGAAAGGCAAGCAAACCACTCCCCCTACCCCGCCACCAAAAAAATAATAATAATAATAATAATACAGGGAAAATGATTTGACGTGTAATTTAAAAGTTATTAAATATAGCCAATAAACATGAAAAAAATACACTCATTAATAAGAATTACTTTATCCCTATCAGACTGATAAATATTCAAAAAGCTGGATGGTTGGCGAGGGTGTACAGAAACAGCAATTCTCTTAGAAAGTGGCAGGAATATGAAGAGATCGTGGATGTCAAGAGTACAGACTCCGGAGCCAGGTTGTCTTGCCTGGGTTCAAAGACATTTGCAAGCTGTGTTACCTTATAAGCAGGCAGGTCATTTAATCTCTGTGTCTGCTGCTTCAGTTTTCACACTATGCTATTCAATATTATTGGCTGAGCAAAGTACCATTTCTATGCTTCTATGATTGCTAACTCAGGGGAAGGGGAAGGGTCTAATCACATATTGGCTTCTGCCCCGCAATGATACAGATGCACTCTCATTTCCATCTAAGCTTCAGCCAACTTTTTAATTTCAATGAAAAGGCCAGCTAAAATTCTGGTTGGGATTGGATGGAATCTCCAGATCAGTCTGGGAAGAATTAACATCGTAAACAGTACTGCATCTGCCAACCCACAGTCATGATCTTTCTCCATTTACTTATACCTCATTCAGTTCTCTTAGTGATGTTTTACGGTGTTCTGTACCTGGTTGACTTTTTTGTTAGATTTATTCTTAAATATTTTATGCTTTTTGGTACTATATGTAGACATATAACAGACCACTTATTAATTCTAATAGTTCTTTTGTAGATTGAGATTTTTCTATGTCAACAATCATATCAACTGTAAATATGAACAATTTCATTTCCTTTCCAATCTTGATGGCCTTTATTTTTTTCTTGATTTTATCAGGACCGGAGGACAGTGTTAATTCACACTGACCAGAGCAGGCATGCTGCCTTTGTCCTCTACGGAAGTACAATGTTGCCTGCAGGTTTTCCTGTAGCCACCCTTTCTGAAGTTCCTTTCTCTATTTAGCAAGTTTTTTTTTTAATCATGAGTGGAATATCGATTTTGTCAAATGGTTTTTCTGCATCTGTTGAGATGACCATGTAGTTTTCGAATCTGTTAATATGGTAAATTGTGTTGACCACTGAATGTTCACTTTTCTTTCCTGGGGTTAAAACCTCGTCGGTCAGATGTACTATCTATCCTTTTTACATACTGTTAGATTCAATTTGCTAATATTTTGTTAAGGATTTTTGTAACTATGTTTGTGAAGGACATTGGACTATGATTTTTTTTCATAATGTATTTGTCAGGTTTTGATGAGTTCGGCTGGTCTCAGAAGAAATTAGGCAGTGGTCCCTACTCCTCTTATTTTCTGAAAAAAACTAAAATCATTGCCATTTCTTCCTTGGATGTTTGATAGAAATTCACGTGAAAAGCATCTGGGTTTTGGGTTTTCTTTGGGGGAATGTTTCTTTCACATTGCAATATTTGGATTTCCTATTTCTTCCCATATCAATTTCAGTAAATTGTATTTTTCAAGGAAATTGTTCTTTTCATCTGAGTTGTCAAATTTGTTGGCACGGAGCTCTCTGTAACAATATACAGATCTTTGAATGTGTGCAAAATCTGTGGCAATAACTTCTCATTCCTAATATTGTGATTTGTGGTCTTTTTTTCTTGAGCAGCCCAACTAAGACTCAATTACAAGTATTTTAATCTCCTAACACATTTGGGTTTCTTTGTTTCCAATTATATTATAATATCTGGATGTATAGCACTGAGGACAATGAATGTCAACCATTAAGCTATTTCCACTTTTTGTAATGTGAAGTTTTCTTTTGTAACCTAATATATATGGTCAATTTTAATAAATATTCTATTGCAGAGACTGACCTTATTACCTACTCAATCTTCTACATCTCAGTTTTATCTATTTAATGTATTAAGGATTGAGAAAATTATGCTAAAAATCTTATTTTTATTCTTTTCAACAAATTCTTTTATTTTCTAGTTTCAAATTTGTAGCAGTTATTGAGCCTGAGGGTTCATGACTACTTTTTCCTTTAATTCAACTTGTAAACGTTAACTTTAGCTAGAAATTAAGGTGTACATATGTTCTAAACAACATTCAAATAAAGAGGAAAATTTAAATATTATTTATTAAATAACTGAAAGCAAAAGCTTTCTTTTTAAGACTGTCCCTTGGTTCTCCCTAAGAACGTATCTTACACTCCCTAAGAAGAGAACGATCGGTGTCTACAGTAAAGTGGAAGGATGAGTGGGGTGGGACGGGGAGCAACAAGCACGAGACTGGCCTTTACCTGCACCGCCCTCCTATTTCCACTCCAGCGTCCTCTCCTTTTCCCAAACCTTGTCACTGTGCTGGTATTAAATAAATTCCTTTATGAAACCTTATTAAAATTTTATTTTCTATTCCCAGATCTTCTACCACTTAAAAACCCCAATCTAGGTTAGAAATAGTTCCTAAAGTTATCTTCAGTTAAAATATACATTAGTAACAAAACAATAATTTATATTGTATATACAGCAAGAGAGGAGGCTGGAGGCTGAAACAGGAGAAATACTTTTTATTCTACTTTTTTTAATTAATAGTTTTTGACTTTTAAAGAATGTGAACTTATCTATTTAAATATGTAAAAATTAGAAACTTTAAAATTATATAAAAACGAATTTAAAAAGTTAGAATACTCACCTGTCATATTTTCATCCAGTGGTAGTGAGACTCCTACGTCACAGATTTTAATTGTTTCAAAATCGCCTTTAATTACAACATTTGAAGACTTTATATCTCCATGAAGCAATTTCTTATCTTGGTGCAGATACTAAAATAGTGAAAAATGTAACACATCTGAGCAAAAATACAATTATATATTTATATTTGTATAAACAAAATGGCCTTCAAACAAATATAATTTGAATTCCCTTCCTAAACTACAGGATTATACTTGTCCATCACTTCAAATTATTTGAAGCTCGAGAAGGAAACACCCCATGTTGGTCTGCCATACCGACCAGAAATCTAAAAAGACTTGTTTGGAATGGATGCCTATTTAAAGATAAGCTTTTTATTTACGAACCCATCTTACATACTTTCATATCAAAAGATGCTACAGCAAATATCAAAATATACTGCAACTTTACTTGAGGTTGGAAATTTTCAGGAATAATTTTGAAATCTTCACATTGAGGCATACTTTCTTCAAACAAACGGAGGTAACGTACAACAACAGATGACTCAGGGCTCCACATAATTCACAACAGAGGAAGCAGAAATATAACCTAAGACTATTTTGTTTTACACATTAACCCTTTCTGAGAATTGCTAATGATACTCATCCATAATCAAAATATCCTACGGAACAGTTATTTGTTCATTCATCAGCATTTGGGCATCTACTGTGACTGGGTCTGAAAATGATGTAGAGGCAATTCTTGGAATATAACCCAAAACACTCATTGTGCTTAATTTAAATGCTGCCTAAAAAGAGAATATGCTTGAATACATTTATAACATAATTTATTAATTCCATATTATACATTTTTAATTATTTATTAAATAATTTAAATGGTTGATTTCATTTATCCTATCTACTGAAGATTCTTTATACACATATTAAAATAGATACATATTTAGAAATACTGCCATTCTCTAGTTTCATGTTTCATGAATCAATTTTATTTGAACTCTTAACCCGTAACTTTGACATCAGTAACGTCATATGGTCTGCTTTTGAATCATTCAACGGTTTTCTGGGAACATTAGTACTTTCTGTTTAAGTTAGTTGGGGTATAGAATCAAAAATTTCTAACACTGTGTCCATCTAAAGGCACAATAATTTATTTGCATGGAAGTGAGAGCTTTTTTTTCATCTGACTTGTAGATGACTACATGCTCAAAACTTAACCCATAAAGCAATCTTTAAGAGACTTGTTTACATCAATAGGGGCTTAGGCTACATCCTCAGGCATAATCAGTACATTTATGTTAAATTTAATCCTTTTTTAACTAAATCTAACATGCGATCTTCTGTAAGCAAAACTACCTGACTCGGGCTATTTCAGGCTATGCAAAGGCTCAAACAATCAGCTCTGTTGACTGAGAAAATAGTGCAGTCTGCAATATAAAAGATTCCATAAGGCAACTTTCACTGAAGGCAGCCCCTTTTTGGGAGGCGGTGGGGGGGGAATCCTACCATGTAATTAGGTATATAAAGTACTTAGCTTATTACTGTTCCATAAAAGTCACATAAAATGTAATGGCATAGTTACCTTTAACCCTCTTGCCATGTTCAAAGCAACTTTTAAAATTATGGCTGCTGGAAAAGGACCTTGGCTGTCTTTATGTCGTTCTTCTATTAAGTCATTTAGAGACTTTTCACCCCCGTATTCCATCGCCAGACAGAGACTACCATCACTGGCTTCGGTGAAAGCACGATAACCTTTAAGAAACACAACATTTTCTTACTAGAATAGGGAAGAACAACCGTTCTTACGTTTTATATAAAGCTGTGACTGAAAATGGACCTGGATTAACACTGACAAATATACAGTGAAACAGTTATTATTTACAAAACCAATTCAATAGATCTAATTTAAAATGCCATCAGCATTTGCAAATAGTATCATAAATTAAAAATTTGAAATATTTTATGCTTTCCTAAATATAATGGTTCACGAGCCCTACTTATATTAAAAATGCACACAAGGAAATTATCCGAATGGAGATCATTTTATATTCCCAAATTCTGCACAGTACCAGCATGACTATTTATTCCCATTAAGTCCTGTATTTTTCAGGCTATAAGATGCACCGGACCATAAGACACACCTAGGTTTTAGAAGAGGAAAATAGGAAAAAACCCCCTGCTCCAACACTGCCCCCTGCCCCGCCAGGTAAGCTACATTTGGACTATAAGATGCACCCCCATTTTCCTCCCAAATTTGGGGGGGGAGCATCTTATAGTCCAAAAAATACAGTATATACTTAAGTATCTAAGAATATTATATAATTTTTATTTTAGAATGTTCAGATTAATTTGATTCTTACCAAACTCTACCACCATCCTCTTCACTTTTATTACTAAAACTGGTTAAGAAATTATATAAACTGTTTCTGATAGAGTAATAAACCAGATACTGCTACCGAATAAATTTAAACTTACCTATAATGTTTGGATGATGAAGGCTTTTCAAAATCTTAGCTTCATCAGTTAGCCTCTTCTGATACATAGTTTGATAATGACCATTACATTTAGAATTAATCTTTTTCACAGCCCAAGGAGAATAAGACAAACCTCTTGGAGATCTTAAAAAAAATAATCATAATGTATAAAGATTAATAATTATAATATATTTCAAGGGACTAACAAGAACCTCCAAATTTTGAAAAGGACTTGATAATGATTTGTTGTTTTTAAAAAAAATATTTACAAATTCTATACTATCAACACCTCTGCTACATTTCCTTTTTAATGGAGATAAATAGCTGACATATCTATTGATTATAAGAATAGTCTCAATATCTATTTGCTGGAAAGGAGGGGATAAAAAGAGAATAAGAAAGAAAAAGATGGAATGTTATAAATTTTAAACTTCAAGATTACTCTTTTTAAATTTTTTTATTAAGGCATACTGCACTACCAACTACTTATCAAACACTTAACTATATGTACCTGAGACAAGTTCTAGAATACTAAAGTAATAAACACTAATCTCTAAGAAACTATTTATTTATTTTAAAGATTTTATTTATTTTTTTAGAGAAGGGGAGAGAGGGAGAAAGAAAGGGAGAGAAACATCAGTGAGTGGTTGCCTCTCACGCACCCCCTTCTGGGGACCTGGCCTGCAACCCAGGCATGTGCCCTGACTGGGAATCGAACCAGCAACCCTTTGGTTCACAGGCCAGCACTCAATCACTGAGCTAGACCAGTCAGGGCTCTAAGAAATAATTTAAAGAAGAGACATACAAGAAATATTTGGCACATATGTAGTCATCCAAAGAACAGCAAACTGTTCTTCAACGAATATTGTGCCTTGCCACTAACTAATTCACTACATACCTTTCACTGCATGCTCAAAAACAAGAGTTAAAGCAATAATAATAAAGATACAAAAAAGAAAATGAATGTAAGCTGTCTATTTTCTAGGAAGATTGGCCATTCTAATATTCGAAGTGCAAATGTTTTGAGACCTAAATAAACAAACAGGTATAACAAAGTTGGAGAAAGGTTTACCTGACAAGGTAGCCATTTATTTATGAGGACAGTGAATTATGAAAGCAAAGTGTACAAAGCATATAAGCACAAAAGTTAGTAAACAGCCTCAAAAGTTAAAGTCAATCTATAAGAACGTAATAGATTGAACCAAAAATCCATTTAGCTTTGTATTACCTCATAAACATAGCTCCATGACTGCAGGACCCTTTTTAAAAAAATTAAAAAAAAAAAACAAAAAACATGGCCCTGACTGGTATAGCTCAGTGGACTGAACGTGGATTGCAAACCAAAGGGTCGCCGGTTCGATTCCCAATCAGGGCACAACTGGGGCCAGTTCCCCAGTTGGGGCATGTGAGAGGCAACCACATGCTGATATTTCTCTCCCTCTCTTTTTCCCTCCCTTCCTCTCTCTCTAAAAATAAATAAAATCTTTAAAAAAAAATGTACTCAAAGGATCACTAGATTTCTTAATAGATATACATCTGTCATCTACAGATTTATCTAAACTATTCTTACACCTCCAGTTTTAGATAACAGCAGCATTTGGGGACAACCTCTTTCATGTCATTTTATTAAAAAATATATTTTTTTCAATTATCAAGGGGTACTCATAACCTTTGAATGTTTAGAGTCAACAGTGATCAAGTACATCTTCACCTTTTCCATAACATATCCTAATCTACAGAATGGCAAAAAAACATATTTATGAAATCTGAATAAAACACTTTGCCAAGCTAAAAGTTAGGTTACTGAAAAGGCTAATAAAGCAGACAGATTTCTGATCAGATTGCACAAGGAAAAAAAAAAGAAGTTAAAATAATATTACAATAAAAAAATAGAGACATCACTAGGCAGAGAGTAGAGATTTAACAATATAAGTGAATATACAAAGCCTTCATGGTGAGTTTACTAAACTTTCAAGGAACCTATCATTCACCATGTTCCAAGGAACAGAAAGGAAATGAGCTAAAAGTCTAGTATAACCTTAATTTAAAAAAACAGACAGAAACAGCAGTAAAAGGAAATTCACAGGCCAATTTCAGTTATATCATAGATGCAAAAAGTCTAAACATAGCAAACTGCCTCTATCAGTATATTTAAAAATAATACATCAAAACTATTGCAGTATATTGGATTTACTCTAGGGATACAAACTTGATTTAACACTAAAATTATACTTTCAGAAATGATAGCTTAAACATACACATATAATTTTGAGCCCTCTTAAGCCTCACTATAATAAAAGCAAAGGGGTATTTTAAGACATATACCCACCAACAAGAGTGGGAATAACAAGCAAAGAGACAGCAGCAACACACTTTTGGAAGCTGGGAGGCAGATGACAGTAAATGATTTAACAGGCCCAATGAACTTCTTGAAAGTTACTCCAAAAGCAGGTGGATTCCTACCTAGACACCTCCCTGATTCCGTATCACCAGGCAGGTGCTCATTCCCTATCCCCCCTGCTTTTCAAGACTGAAAACTAACTTTGAAAGGCACTAAAGCAGAGGGTCCTTAGCTTGAGGTTTACTGGCACAGCTGAATCCCTGTGAACCGTACAGGAACAGGGCAATTCAGACCTGCCAAATGAGAATTCTGGCCCAGAAAAACAAAAAAGGCCATTCAAGTTATGAGGGTAAAATGAAAACATTTTCAGAAATGCAAATTGTCAAAAATGTAGCTCCTGTATACTTTTTCACAGGGTACATGTCCTCAAACAAAACAAGATACAAACCAAGAAATAGTAAGACACGGGACACAGGAAAACAGAGGGCCTGATTTAGCAGAGACGCAAAGGGAGCCTCCAGGTCACTGGGAGCCGAAAGTCCCCCGCGGACAGACACATCACGAGGAGAGGTAGGACCAGGCAGGGCTGCTGATTCTCAATTATCAGCCATGTGAAGCTGTTTGATTAAGTTACATATAGTATAACTTTGTTAACAACATACTTTACATTTAAAGACACTTTTCTAAAAAAAAAAAAAAAAAAAAAAAAAGAGACTAGCCATAAACCTATGAGAATTTTTTTTTCAAAATAACTTAGACAAGAGTTTTTAGGCACACACACAAAAAGACTGTTCAAACACAAAGGGGTGTTTAAACTGAACAAGTGCTTCAAGAATACCCACTTCCATAATATTGCCATTACTCTCAATTCCCCAGCTTTTTATTAGAGAAAGCATTTCTATCTACAACAGAAACAATATAAACCTAAAAACATGCTGTGTTCGTCAGGCTGATTCCCCTTCCCTTCCCATACAAACCAAGGAAAAACTGTAAGGAGAATTACTGCTCCTTTAATAATCCATCAGGAGAAAGCTAGACGAAAAGTACTCCAGGCAGAGTGCTGATAAAGCTATAAAAGGTTCTAAGACTGGAATACAGCAGTCAGATAGGATCAGGAACATATCTCAAATCTAAGTATTTGAATGTTCACACTCCTTTGTCTCCAAGTGCAGGGGAACTACGGTTTCATGTAAAAAGGTTCATCTCCAATCTTCTACTCACCTTTTCATAAGGTAGACATTTACTCCTGTGCCGTAGCCAAGCTTCTGCATAAACGGGGAGGCAGGGATACTTATACATGGAGTTGAACATAATGCTAAGTGCCAGAAAGAAATAAAAAATAAGTACTTGAAAAGACCTCTACAAATGCATCCTAACATTTGCAACATACTATTGTTAAGAGTGTTAACTGGCATAATCTTTTGGAGAGCAATGTGACACTCTGCATCCTAATTTTAAATGGAGACCCCTTGGCCAAGTCTACTTTTGGAGCTCTGTCTTACAGTGACACTGAAGCACGGGTCAGCAAATAGCTTGTTTTTATATGGCCCACAAATTAAAAATTGCTTTTTAATGGATTGAAAAAAACAGGTAAAACGCCTGGCTGGTGTGGCTCAGTGGATTGAGTACAAGCCTGCAAACCAAAGGGTCGCCAGTTCGATTCCCAGTCAGGGCACATGCCTGGGTTGCAGCCTGGGTCCCCAGTTCAGGGGCATGTGAGAGGTAACCACACATTGATGTTTCTCTCCCTCTCTCTAAAAATTAGGGGGGAAAAAAAGGTAAAAAAGAATATTTAATAGTGTCCCTACGTGGCCCACAAAGCCTAAACTACTTACTCTCTGGCCCTTTACAAAGAGTTTGCTGAGGCCTACAGTAAGCACAGCATCGCCCAAAGACGACCTACACGCACATGCACGCAAGCATATATATTTGAATATCGGGATTCACTTTTGTGGCTGCAGAAAACAAATAAATCCTAAATAATCATCATTAGTCACAATTATATCTACATTAAAGACCATTATACAGTCATAAAATACAAGACGGAGGAGCCCTACTTTTGCTAATGGATAACTAACTGCTCCTGGAATTTCCACCTAGAAAACTTGACAAAAAAGAACATCTTTATACACCGGACAATAGGCAGAGAAGGACTGCGATCTTTGAGAGAAGGAAACAACTGAGGTGAGCCCTATCACCGCCCTAACTTACTGCTTAAAGGCAGTTTCCAGGCCACGGCACAAAGAAACACAGCTCAAAGGTCTTGTCAACTGAGGAGACAGACCGGAGGTCAAGAAGACCTTCTTAGCTAGAGTTTATGGAGCACAGAACTAAAGAGGGAGCCACAAAAGAGGGGAGAAAGTCTCAGAGATCTGAAAAGAGGTCTTCCTTTAAGCATCTACGTACTTTCTGCACATGGAAGGGACATGACGCTCCCCAGGACAGGGGAGACCACCAAACCCCAGCAGTAGGTTAACTCATTATGGAGATCACACAGGGCTAGGAATAGTCACCACCCGCCAGAGTGTGGTAACTCTGTAACACACTGGGCACTGAGTAAAGTCCTCTAAAGGGTCATGACTTAGTATTTATTGCAGCTAAGTTTCAGCCCAAGGAAAAAGTTTAGAACAAAGCCTAAAAGCCAAGCCTCAAAAGAAACAAGTTAACGTACAGAAAACTTAACTGTAGGTGGAGCACAACAAAATCACACACCCTTCAAAGGAATTTAACAAAGTTCAGCACTCAACAATGTAGAATGTCTCACTACCGATAAAAAAAATTACCAGGTATGAAAGAAGCAAGAAAATATAACCCACTCCAGGAGAAAAATAAGTCAAGAGAAACATACCACAAAATGACAGTGATGTAGAAGCAGAAGGTAAAAGCCTTACGATATAAATCTTTAGAAACATTCTCAATAATGTAAAGGAAAATGTGAGCATAACACGTTAAGACAGAGAAGTAAAAAAAGATCATAATGGTACTTAAAGAAATGGAAAAATACAAGGGATAAGAATAACACCATCATAGAGCAAAAGATCACTAAAATTTTAAGACAAAGCAACAAAAAGTACCAAAAATGAAACACAGAGAAAATATTAGGAAAAAATAAGGAAATCACCAATTTGCTATGAGGCAATGGAAGAATAATAGATTCAAATCCAACCACAGAGAATTACATTAAATGTAAACGGTCTGTACAGTGTTGTCCAAGAGAACTTTCTATCACGATGGGCAAGTTCTACTTCTGCTGTCCAGTACCGCTGCCACTAGCCACACGTGGTTATTGAGCACTCGAAATATGGCTAGTACAACTGAGAAACTAAGTTTATAATTGTATTTAGTTTTAATTCATTTCAACCTAAACTTAAGTCATCACATGTGGACAGTGGCTACGCAGTCCACTTACAGGCAAAAGTTGCCTGAATAGATAAAAGACATAAGCGCTTGCTGTATAATAAACCCACTTTAAATATAAAGACACAAATAGGTTAAAAGCAAAGAGTTGTGAAACATAATATTCAAACACAAATCAAACTGGAGTGGCTGAATTAATATCACATAAAGTGAACTTCAAAGAGAGAGTACAATACCAGATAAAAAATAATTCATAATAGTAAAGGGATAAATTCATCAAAGAAATAACCTTCCCAAATGTATACATTGGTAATAACAAGCTTCAAAATACACACAGCAACAAGGGATAGAATGGAAAGAAAAAAAATAGACAAATCCACAGTTGCAGCTGGAGACACACCTCCCTCAGTAACAGAACAGACAGAAGACCGGCAGGGATACAGATGACGTGAACAAAACACATAGAAAAGTCAACCAGACCCACGCGACTGTATTTATGGAACAGCACACCGGCAACCACAGAAAATACCTTTCAAGTGCAAGAAACAAACATTCACCAAGATAGATAAACCGACCACATCTGACTGACCAAGGCACAAAACATAAAATATCTGCACCAGAAATCAAAACGAGATTTCACCACAGACCCTGCTGACAGTCGAAGGGAAATCAGAGTACATCATAAATAACTTCATGCCAATAAATTCGACAACTTAGAAGAAATGGACAAATTCACTGAAAAAACACTAACAAAGCTCACACGGCAAGAAATAACTTGAGTAGCCCAGTCTCTACTAACTGTCAAGTCACAGCTCAGTCTTCCTACTGAGACAACTCCAGGACCACACGCTTTCCTGGTGAACTCTACCAGGTAGGGAAGAAATACCATCAATTCCACCTACACTCTTCAGGAAGCGGAAACAGTTCCCATCTTACTTTATGAATATACAATACCCTGATACCAAAACTAGACAGCCATTCAAAAAAAAAAACAACCAAAACAAAACCCCAGCTACAGTCAAATATCCCTCATGCACACAGAAAATACTAGCAAACTGAATCAAGCAATATATAAAATACATCACGACTAAATTTGCTTTACCCCAGGAGTGAAAGGCTGGTTTAACATTTGAAAATTAACAAAATTTATTTCAACATACCTACAAACTGAAAAAAACTATCCCAATAGATTCTGAAAAAACTCTGTGAAAGTCCAAGTCACATTCATGATGATAATAGTCAGGAATTAGAGACAAGTCCCTGATTATCACCCTGATGAAGGGCATCTGTGAAAATCGGGGTTGGGAGGGGCTCCACCTGTGGGCAGGAGGGGAGTCTGGGAAATCTCCATACTCTCCACTCACTGTCGCTAGGACGCTAACTACTCTAAAAACAGCCTCTTACAAAGAACAAAACAAAAACCCTGCAGCTAATACAATATTGTGCTTCATGTGAACAAGGCAAGGAGATCTACTCACACCTCTCCTATTAAAAAAGATGCTGGATCCAGTGCCATCAGGAATGAAAAGAGAAATGAAAATAACATAGATGAGGAAACAGAAGTAAAACTGTCTGTATCTACAACATTACCAACTACGGACAACCGACAATACCCTAAGTGATCGATAAAAAAGCTCCCAGATAAGTGAGCTTGGCACGTTTGCAGCACACCAGGTCCGTACACAAAAATCTATGTATTAGAAATGAGTGACAAGATTTTCTCCTGTTATCTCCAAGAACTTTTATAATGTTGACCATTTTTGTGTATAGGTGAGGTAAGGGTTGATTTGCATATCAATATCCAATTGTTCTTGTTTGTTAACAAGATTGTCCTTTGAACTGCCTTAAAAATATGTTTCCCTCACAAGAGCAATGCCCGTTTGAGAGGATGAAAACCTAAGGAGTTCCTTAATGGTTCAGGGTAAGTTGATTCTTCACTAGACAGAACCTCCAAATTTGTTACAACGTCAAAAAAATTAGCTCACAGATAACCATATCCTGGCCTCTAAAATAAACCTAATCTGTTAAGATCAACATTATAAAGAGCACTTACTCTAAAACTGTGTACGATAAAGCATCAAACTACAATAAGACAGTTCTAATAGCTATAACAATAAAAGTTCTTATATCTCACCAGATTTCCTTTTTTCAGATAATTTGCTAGGTGTCTTGAAATTATTGATTTCTTCCATCGTAATAATCACTGTAGGCCCTAACACAAAAAGAAATGGAAAGTCATAGTGCAGTAATAAAGAATACAACACTTATTCATGAAAAAAATACTATCACTCACTTTGTCATATAAACATAAAATTTGAGAACTGAAAAAGACCATGGCAAATATTTAGTCCAATGTTACAAGAAAACTGAAACCCAGAGGTACAACTACTTACCCAAGACCATACTATTAGTAATTGGGATTTTTAGGGTCTTAACTAAAAATGCATGCACTTGGTTTGAAAAAATCACCTAGAACAAAAAGGTAAAGAGTAAGTCTCCTCCTCACACTTCCTGGAAATAGTTAACAGGTCTTTTGTACCCTTTAAAGAGATGGTCTATGCAAGCAGCGTTAGTCTTAATAGCCAAAAGGAGGAAAAAGAAATGTCCACCAGGTGATGACAGAATATTATTCAACAAAATACATATTCTATACAATATAATTATTATTCAGTCATAAAAGGAAATAAAAGAATAAACTTCTGGTATATACAATAAATGACTCCTGAAAACATTGTGCTAAGTGGAAGTGGCCAGACACAAGAAGCCACATATTTCATTCCTTTTACATGAAATGTCCAGAATGGGCCAATCCAGACAGAAAACAGATCAGCAGCTGCGAGGGGCTGGGGGAAAAGGAGGATGTGCAGTGGCAGCCAGTGGGTGTGGGGCTTCTTTTCGGGGTGATGAAAGTGTTCTAAATTAGGTAGTGGTTTAATATCTTCAAATCTAGACTTGAATATTTCACTGAATTATATACTTCAAAGGTACGCTATGTGAATTGTATCTCAATAAGCTATTATAAAAGTTGTCTATGCAAATAAAATGCACATACTGCACATAACATGCAAGCTTTTTATTTCTTCTGTAGCACAGTTCTTAATTTACAAAAATATTTCTCACCACTTTTTAAAAAATATTAGGTTTCACAGTAAGGTATTTATTGTAGAGCAAACTGTTCTGACATGTCTGTAAGCTCGTTTGGTTTGTCTATGGAAAATTTGGAAGCAGAGAACGTTTACTGTAATTTTTTATAGAGCCCTTAATAAATAACATCTTTAAAAACTCTGGGCCAAGAACAAAGAAATCATCTCAAAGGCCCAGCTGTAATTTTCCAATAAGAAGTTTGTTCATTTTTTTAAAAATGTAGCTACAATCACCACTGTCTTCAGATTTGCCTTAATTTACAAAAGAAGGTCCCCTTTTCATGAACTTCTAAGCCACCTTAGGACTAAACAAATACACAGATACTACTGGCAAAGCTAACGTGTAGATAAGATAGCCAGTAGAAAAAAGGAAAGACAAAAGAACGAGAGAAAAAGATAACTGAGAAAAGAGACACAAAATAGAGGAAAAACACAGAATCACAGAAAGGGAAAGTTCTGACCAGATTATTTCTAAGGTCCTTTACGCTTGCCCCCCTCAATAGGCTTCCTGGGGGGTAGAGGCACAGGCTGTTCATTCCCTAATCCCTAACCCAGGAGTTTATAGAGGGCTGGTTGTTACAATCCTTCCTCCACCTGCGCAGTCAGCTCATCTGAAGACTGGAAGCAACATTAGCTGAGGGCTGCAAAGTAGGGAACTGCTTCGCGCTCCTTTCTCAACCCCCAACCGCCTCCATTCCCACCAGAAATCTTTCACCAGTTCTAGCCTCCCAGAAGATTGTAACTGAGACTCACTCGGCTGAAGTAATGAACTGTTTCCACCAGGCACAAGCCCCCATGCCCGGAGCTGGGGCACAACTAAGATACGCCCGCAGCCCGAGGTCTCGCCCGGGCCCCCGGTATCAGTAACGCCATTTGTGCAATAAAACAATGGTACTTGCTAGATCAGGGGTTCCCCAAACTTGTCTAACCAACGTATTCGCCTATGGAGCGTCCGTAAAAAATACAGAGACTGCCAGGCTTCGCTTAGAGAAAGGGCAATTTCTTTCATGAAATCCCCACCTTTCCCCGTGATTCAGATGCGCACTCGAGTTTGGGTCGCAACGGCGGCCCTCAGACAATTCCCAGTTTAACGCCTTATTTCCAACGTCTTCAACTTTCCTCCGAGGCCTCGAGCTTTTACGAAAGCACACGCAGAGACCGCGGCCGGGGGTCGGGGGCGGAGGAAGGCGGGGAGCGGGGAAGCGGCGGCGTGTCCTCGGCTCGACCCCGCACCCGGGCCGGCGCGCAGTCGGGGGCCGGAGAAAGCTCCCCTTACCAGCGCCGCAGGGCGCGGCGGTCACACTCCAGATAGAAAAAGATCCGGCTGGCCAGAGGTCCAGGCCAAGAATGTCTTCAAATTGGTCCCGAGTAGCCCAACAAGAACCCAGTCCGGCCTGCAAATCAAAACACTCACCAACAGTCGTTGCTACAGGGATCCTTTTCACTTTCAAACGCGCGCGCACGCCCCCGCAGCGGCCGCGAACTACGGGGTGGCGCGAAGGTCAAAACTGGTCGTATTCGCCCTTTTTCTTTTTGCTCTTTCTTCTTATCTGTTCTATATTATCACCAAACAGGGATGCTTTGAAGACGAATGGAAGGAAGAGAAGCGCAGGAAAGAATAAGACTTTTTATAGCCGCTGCCAGCCCTTTAGAGGAGAAATCTGGTTTAAAAGAATGTGCCTGTATTTAAGGGTGAAATTCTTCCTCAATTACAAATACTCTACTAAGAATGTGTAATGATTATTATATAAATTTTTATTACAAATTTATTTGGCTTTGAAACATAATTAAAAATGCATTAGCCTAGAGTAGCAGTCATTTTTGGCTGACAAGAAAAAGAAGATATTTGGAAATTCTGCTAACTTGTAATTACCACATTCAGTTCAACAGTTGTTCATTTACTCAACAAGTATTTATAGAGCACCCACTATGTTCCGGGTGTGCATTGAATGCCACTGCATAGGAAATACTGTATCAATTCATACAAGGAACTCAACAGTGATTAAGTCACAGAGCTCCCTCCCGCTTAGGAGGAGCTTAGACTCTGTGGGGGTGGGGCAGTGGGGAGGGTCCCGGAAGTGCCTTAAGAAACACACACACACTTCGCAATACAAAACGGGCCTGGATGTATGTTGCTGTGATCATAGACCTCACTTTCAAAAGGAGGAAACGATGGCACAGAGAGGTTAACTAATTTGCCTGAAGTCACAGAGCTAATAAATAGTAGAGTCAGAATTTGAACCCCTGTGGAGCTTAGACTTCCTCTTTCACAAATGTGTTCAAAATCTCTTCCACCTTATACACACACAGCGACAGGCAGGCACACACACACACACAACCCTTCCCATCTCCAGGGCCTTCTTCCCCTTTTTGGTCACCCTCTCCTACGTGCGGATGGTCCCAGTGCGCCTTCACTCTATTCGCATTCTAATTTTTTGTGGAGGCATAACACAGACCTCACCACCTTGTAAAAAATATTTATAATTTTCTATGCTTTTTATTAAGTCCTACATTTTTTACAAACCTTCTAGTTTCTATTTTTACTGGCTACTAAAACCCTACCTAAAGCCAGAAATTGAGAGCTTCTTAATTAACCACTGCTCGTGAAAAGAAACTCCAAGGAGATGAGGATATTGACACAGGTGTGAGATGAGGCAGAAAATATTCACGAGAATGAAGGCCCTTGGGTAAAAACATACTCATAACCATTCTGTTCCCCACCTTGTAACCATAAAAGTATCTCCAGAGATTATTCGTAGAAACATCACAACTCCACAAGCTCAGTGTTAGCGAAATGTGATCATTAATCTCAAAATCTTGCATACCAGTTAGCCGTCATGGGAAATAGCTTCCAACCTGAATCAGTTATTTCTCTCAGCCTGTAAAGGGCCTGGATTCCTTGGCTTAAGCCCCAAACTCCTCATTTCACTCTTGGCTGGTTGTGCATCCAAGGAACATCTGCACCATCACCTTCTTCTGGCATAAACTCCAACTGCTCTTCCACTTAGGGCTTCCCCTTTTGACTTTCAGAACTCTAGTTTGAAGAGGGAAAAAGAATGTTAATATTTCCCCTCTTTTCTCCTGCTGTTACATTTAAATTCTCTTTGAGGCCATATCTATGTCGCTGATTGGCTAGAAGAACGGTGGGAACCTTTAGGGAAGAGGAAGAAAAAATTAAAATTTCAAAATCTCATCTTGTTACATCTGCACATCCAACCAGTCAACTCAACACATCCGTAGGGTGCTGCTCAGGTGTCCTGAAACCATTGGGTCCACCGCCGAGGCTGCCTGAGTACACCCCCCACCTCCCCTCCGCCAACCGCGCTTCTCTTCCAGGTCTCAGGTTTAGTGAATGGAACCTCCATCTGTTCCAGCGCATGATCTACGAGCTTCCCTTTCCTTCACCCATCCAGAGTTCTTCCTCACGCATCTCTAAAATCCTTTCCTCCTCCCCGTCCCATCTTCCTCTGCTTTGGACCGTACCCATCTTCCTCTGCTTTGGACCGTAAATTCTCACATTTCACTATTGAAGACTTCAATAGCCTCCTAATCTGCCCCTGGTCACTCCTCTCTTTCAGTGATTGCCACACTGCTGCCTGGTTAATCTGTCTGACCTGTAAGCCGGTCAGGTCACTCCCCTGCTGGAAATCCTTCAGTGTTCCTCATTAACTTCAGGAGAAAATAATTCTTAGTGTTTGACCCTGAGTGTCTCTAGCTTGGGTCCCTGCAGCTCCAAATCTGGTCTCCAGTCACACTGAATTAATGATAGCTCCCAGCACTCATGTTTTCTCACGTCTCCAGCACAGGCACACATTTCCCCCTCAGGCAGCAAAGCCCTTGACCTTCCTTCTGCCGGGATTAGCATCTCCTCAGCCTTCGGCACCAAGTCTGTGTGCTGAACTGTAAATATACGAGAACTTTGTCCTTCATGCCATCAGGTAGTTTGCTGCCTGCCCCACATTCTCTCTGGGCAGATACCCCCGGATACCCCCAGTCTAGGTTATTCCTCCACCAAGATCTTAGAATGCCTTCCCATTCTTCCTGTCCCAGCATACATCCCAGTACACTGGAATTTTCTCTCTACTTCCATCTGCCCCCTGGAGTGTCCGCTCTGTACCCTCCCCCACACGCCTAGGTGAGCGCTCAGGACTGTTGGGTGAATATGTGAGTGAATGACAAGATGGATAAACATTTTTGTCTATAGAATTCCATCCACCATTCCGTGACAAGGAATATGCCTGTTGGTCTGGGAAGTTGGTCTGGAATAACTTAATGTCTTAACAATGTTCCCTGAAACAGTTTGCTGACTGCTATGGACTGAATATTTGTGCCCCACCCCCACACTCCTATATTGAAATCCTAACCCCGCACTGTGTTGGCTTTTGGAGGTGGGGGCCTTTGGCAGATAATTAGGTTTAGATGAGGTCATGAGGGCGGGGCCCTAGTCCAATGGGATTAGTGTCCTCAGAGGAAGAGACACCAGAAACAGCACTCTCCCCACCCATCTCTCCCTGCCCTGTGAGGATCAGTGAGAAGGCGCATATCTGCAAGGTAGGAAGAGAGCTCTCTTCGGGACCCAACCTTGCCACACCCTGATCTTGGACTTCTAGCCCCCAGAACTGCATTGTTCTTTAAGCAACCCTGCCTGCCTTATTTTGTTACGGCAACTTGAGCAGACTAAGTCACTGACCAGCTCTGAGAGTAGTCAGCTCCAGCACAGGGGAAGGGAAAGAAAAGAATCACAAGGAAGTTGAGTTCTGGTTCCCGCATACCTCCTCATTATTGTATTTACCTGTTTCCTAATAGCTTCTCATTTGATGACTAAAAATGCACGATTCTCCAAACCAGACTCCATTCCCTTGTCATTCAGCGGATTTATCTAAAATATGAACTCATCAGTAATGCAACTATTCACTTCTCCTCCCCCACCACTTCCAGAACCGCGGTCTCGGAGTTGAGAGGAACTACAGATGCTGGTAGTCAGACTTCACAAGATACGGAAATGCCTCCCTGTCATCTCGTTCCAGCGGGAGGACTTCTGACATGCCAAGCAGCCCGTTTCTTTTCATACAGCTCTAGTTCACAGGACAGTCTCCCTAATATTGGGACAAAACTGGACATATTACAAACCGTAGCCTAGCAATAATATTTTAACTAGTATTTTTGATGGGACTACTGTATGCCAGGCACAGGGGTACACACTGCAGAATCAACAGCGGGCAAGATAAAAAATTTGCCCCCCTTTTTATAGAGCTTACCATCTTCTGGGGAAGGTAGACGATAAATAAGTGATTAAAGCACTTGCAAACGGCAACCAAGGCTGTGGAGGGCACATGCAGGCTGCTATGGCAGAGAACGGGGGGTCTCCTCTCATAGGGTAGTCAGAGAAGCTTTATCTGAGCAGGTAATTTTAAACTGGAACTTCAGGGATCAGAAGAACCACTCTCATGGGGAGCGAGTGGAAGAAGAGCCTCCCAAGTAGAGGGAAAGGCAAGTGCAAAGGCATTGAAGTGTTTGGGGGAGAAGGCAGGATGGCTGGACATAGTGGGAAGTGGGCGAAAGTGGCCCAGGATGAGGTTGGAGAGTAGGTGTCTTCTTAGTGCAATAAGAAGCCATTGAAGAATTTCAACCAGAGAATGACATGGTCTGATTTTTCATGTAGGGTTTACTCTGGCTGGAACATAACCACCCCCCAAGACCTGTCATGCCTTTTCAACAAATGATGCTGGAGCAACTGGACATCCACAGGCAACAGAAGGAGGAGGAGGCAGAGGAGGGGGAGGAGAAAAGAATCTTTACTTACACCTCATCTCATACAAAAATTAGCTCAAAACATAACATCATCTTCATCTACATAGATACCTAAATGAAATACACATATGTATACCAAAAGACATGCACTTAATGGTTTATAGCAGCATTATCTGTAACAGCCAAACTGGCAAAGCACCCCAATGCCCATCCACAGCAGAAAGGCTGCATGAATGGTGGTATATTTATACAGTGGAATGCCACAGTGCACTGTCGCTGCCTGCACCAAGTGGGGTTCACCTTACGATGTTGGGCAAAGAAGCTAGACACAAAAGTATAATACTGCACACTTCTATGCATAGAAAGCTCATAAACAGGCAAATGAAACTGTAGTGTTTAGGGGGGTGTATTTAACTGGCAAGATTTTTTTAAACCCCCCAAAGTGATGACCCTAAAAATCAGGTTTGTTGCCCCTTAGGAGGACGGGAGCGGGAAGAGATGGGGGGAAGACAGGCAGGATTGCCCCCGGACCGCTGGCAGTCTGGCTTTCAGCCTGCACAACAGCAGGGTTCGCCTCGATGAATCGTTGAGCTGAACATTTTGTTCTCAGTGGTTTCTGTATTTTTGTTCTATTTGATAATAAACGAGCTTTATTTTTAAAAAGGAAAGGAAGGAGGAGAAAGTATGTGATGAAAAGTGCACCTGGGACGTTTAGTGACCTGTACGGTGGACATAGTGAATAGGCTCTTCTGTTGAGAATTTGACTCTGCCGATGAGAGGTGCTTGGTGCAGTTTGGAAGGCAGACGTGGCATGGAGCCACCTTCCTGCCCCTTCACCTATGTCCCCTGGCGAGAAGAGTTGTGTGTGGGTTTGGGGGTTTCTACAGCTGTGTTCCATTGCCTAGTCACTCACTTCGTGGGTGTTGAAAGACATCTAAAGTGGTAGTGATGGTGTCTTGACTCCTGGATCACAGCTATAGTGTATATCCTTGGACTTGACATTTTCAGTCTCAGCCTCCTGCCCGGCAATGGTCACAGATATATAATCTTCATAAAGGGAAGAGAGAGAGTGAATAATGCAACAGAAATACAGTCTACCACAGTATCCCAGAAATTTTCATAACTATGTAAAAAAGCTCATCATGGCAAACAACAAAGAAAAATCGTGGATTCAAATATCAAACCATAAAACTTGTAGAAAAAATGGAAAACATAAAGCTATAAAACTTCTAGAAACAGACTGGTATTGCTTGGAGACAAACTTCAGAACCAAGGGCTAGGTGAAGAGTTCATAGACTCGATGCTAAAAGCATGCTTTATAAAGAAGAAAAATTGATACACTAACCTCATCGCAATGAAAAACTTCTGTTCTGCAGAGAACCCTGGGAAGAGGGCGAAAAGGCAAGCTGCTGCTGCCCGGGAGAAAATATTTGTGAGCCACATATCCGCAAAGGACTTGTATCTAGACTATTCTATGGAAAACTCTCAAAATGCAGCATTAGAAAAAACAATCCAGGCAGAAAATGGGCAAAAGCAAACGGGCTGAATGCTGGCCCCCAGAGACTTGAGGTTCTAATCTTTGGAATCTGTAGATGGGGGCTCACGTGGAAATAGAGTCTTTGCAGATGGGAGTAAGTGAAGGGATGTGGAGATGGGGCCATCATCCTGGGCCACCCAGCCAGCCCTCCAAGCAATCACAGGTGTCCTATTAAGAGGCAACAGAGGAGATTTGACGCGGACACACAACGGAAAAGGCAATGTGACGATGAGCTGAGAGAGACTTGAAGATCCTGGCCTTGAGGACACGGCCTGTGGCCATAAAGCAAAACGCGCCTCGGCCTGTCAGACAGTGGGACTGTCCTGTTCGCCGTTTCCGCTTAGCCTCACATGGGAACCACCTCTTTTTGTATGGCCTTCTTTTTGTCTTCCTCTTCGTGGGTGCACCTAAGTGAGGTGGGGAATAGTAAAACACGGGGCAAACATAATGCTCATTATAGTTTAATTACTTTTGGCTTTACACTGCTCCTTCCTCCCTAGGGACAGTTCAGGTGGGCGGTGATCACGAGGCGGAAACAGGACTGGAAACGCGGGTGAGCTCTAACCGGTACCCCTCTTGCCCGGAGTGGATTCCTAACGCCCGGCAGCGCAGCCTCGGAGCAAAGCAGGAGCTGGGAGGCTCTCCCCGCAGCTGCCTGTTCGGCAGGCTGGACTCCACTAGTTGTTACTACTCTTCATCCTCAGCAGCTAAAGATTTCCACTTGCAGCTCTCTGACGTTTCCTACCTCCCAATAAGAAGGGAACTTTTGCTGGTTCTGGGCATATGGGGCTTGAGAAACAAAAGTGCTTTGGAAAATGTGCTGGGATCTGAGTGGCCTGTAATTAATGAGTTCCTTCCTCCACCGCCGTCCAGCGAGCTAAGAAGATGTGACAGGGAATTGTAACCCTCCCTCGGGGAGGACGCCTACGCACTGCCGCACAAAGATGAGTATTTCATCTTCCGCGATTGTGCAAGCCTTCTGAGCTGGCCCTGACCTCTGGCCACCGCCTCAGGGCCTTGGCGTTGTGTTCCCCTACGTTCTTTGCTTTCTAATCCAGCCAGATGATATTTTTCTTTTTTTAAGTGCTCTCTTTAAAAAAATTTTTTTTTATTGTTTGCGCTATTACAGTTGTCCCCACTTTTCCCCTCCACCCAGCCCCTGCCCCCCCTCCCTCAGGCCATTACCACACCATTGTCCATGTCCCTGGGCCACGCATATACTTCTTAGTGGAATCAGTACAGTGAGCAATAGGAAAGGGGTTTTGATGGCTTACCTTTTAACTACTTAACACCCACGTGGAATGTATAAGGAGGCCAGAGGGTTTAGGGAGAATGGAAGTCCTGTTTACTGCATGCTGTTGGAAATAATCCTGCCAGTTAGAAACAGCACCTACTGAACACAGGTGTGAAGGGAAGTAAGCCGGATATCCTCGAGGCATATGGAAATCATAGGTTCAGGCCCTTTTCTCCAAGAAGGTAGTTAAGTGGGGAAGCTGTACATACACGTACCTGACGCCCAAGCCTGAGCTTGTTACCACCAGACCGCCCTTAACCAGAGATCACGTTTTCACTGACATGATGCACCCAGTTTTCTGAGTAATTGCTCCCAGGCACCCTGAAGAGATAGGTGGGTATCAGAAGGGAAAGGTCCCCCACCAAGGGCCCAATACCTATGCATATCTATTAGTACTATCAGCACGTATTTAGCAATCTTGAATCAAAGATCAGTCCTGAGCTAGGTATGTAGCTTATTAGAATGGATGGGAGAGAGGTGATAGATAGATAGATAGATAGATAGATAGATAGATAGATAGGAAGAAATGTAAACCTGAACTAAGTGGACTTTAATAAGATTCTTCCCTGTGTATGGGAAGAGGGATTGCACTTTAAGAATTGCTCTCGAAATCACCAAAGGTGGGTGAACTCATCTACTCACTCCTTCCCTCCTTCTCTTATTCGTTCACTTATTCATTGAACAAGTGATCCTGAGCTAGAGGCCGAAGGTTAAAAAGGTGACGAGATATGTATATATAATAAACCCAGCCTGATTTCAGGGAGTAGACAGGGAAGTTAACAAATTGATACAATACAATGTGGTGAGTAGGTTATGAGAGCCTGACTGTGCTTCGGGTGTGAGAAAGATTTCACTGACGTGGGGCTTGATGGATAAGTTTCCGCAACCATCCTGACTGGGGGGCAGGGAGAGAGTCAGGGCTCTCCCAAGGGTAGAATGTGCAGAGGCAAGAGAAAGAAAAGGGTGCATTGTTTAGAGCAACAAATAGTGGAGGAAAATGACTGGGAAAATAGGTAGAGGCCAGGTCGCAGGCTTTTCCAATAGTAGGAGTTTGAAGTCCATGCAAGGACTTCAAGCAGGGGAGTGACAGAACCAGAATCACGTGTTAGAGGAGACACCTCCTTGGTCTGTATTGGGGGCGGGATGGGGGGCAGGGGAGGCAGACGATGGAGAGCGTTGTGAAAGTCCAGGTGAGAAAGCAAGTAGGATTAACCGGCCAGTAGCCACAGGCTGGGAAGGACAAAATTAATGTGGGCAGTGTTTATGGGGTAGAATCAACTTGCAGGACCTGTGGGGCCATTAGAGACCCATTACCAAAACAAAAGGAGGTTAGTCCCTCAAGAAGAGTGTTGGAACATGGTCGAAGAGGAAGGCCAAAAGGGCTTTCCTGGATGTATTGCTCCCCAGCCACCGGGCGAGGCAAGGAAGGGAAGCGAGGAAAGGCATCCACCCGGCTGAGCTGACGTCACATTGAATTCACATGTGGTTTTGGCCTAAAATTCCAAATAGGATATAGTGAAAAAGTCCAGGTTGAATCAAGACTGAAGTCATGTTTTTTTGCATCTTAAATTTCTTTTTTTTTTTAAAGAAAACTACTTTAAAATGTATTTATTTTAATTCGTATCAGATCAAAATTCCCATAAACTGAAATGCGTAGGTGTTAAGTACACAGTGATAAGGCTGACTTGTCTCACACAAAATGCACAAATATATAACGAGGTGACAAACACTACAATCAAGATAATACACGTTTCCATCATGCAGCAAGTTTCCTCTCATCCCCTTCCAGGTAACCCCTACCGCCGGAGGATCATCATTGCTCTGATTTCTGTCATGTGACTCACCTGTCTTTCAACTGCATATCAAAGAAACCATGCAGTGTGCACTTTTTGTGCCCGAATGTGCACACCACAGTTTGTTTCTCTCTCCTTCTGGTGGTGGGAGCACAGCTGTCCTTCCAAATATTACAGCTGTTTCCAAATTGGGGATATTATGAACATAACTGCTATAAATACTCTTGTACAAGTCTTTTTGTGGATATATTTCTTCATTAGTTATGGGTAGATACTAAAAGTGGACTTTCTAGGTCATGGGGTAGGTATGTATTTAACTTCAAAAGAAACTGCCAAACCGCTTTCCCCAAACTGTGCCATTTTACATTCCACTAACAATGCGTGCTTTTATTTCGAGTGGGTGCAAAGTGGCACCTTACTGTGGCTGTAATTTCTGTTTCCTGACGCCAACGCTGTCGAGCAATGCTTCACGTTCCCGTGGGTCGTTCATGTCACCTCTTCTATAAGCGTCCGTTAAAGTGTTTAGCCCATTTTCAATTGGGTTGTGTGGCTTTTTATTACTGAGTTGCATGAGTTGTTTATACACGCTGAAAACAAATCCTTCGTTGGGTGTTTATATTGCAAATATTTTTACTCAGTCTTTGACTTACTTGCCTATTGCTTTTTTGACATCTTGTTATGAACAGATTTTTAACTTTTTGGTGAAATCTAGTTTAACAGTTTTTCACAGTTAGGGCTTTTTATGTCATTTCTGCCTAATACAAGGGTGTAACGCCATTTTCTTCTAGAAGCTTGACAGTTTTAGCTTTTAATTTAGATTGATGGTTATCTCAATTTTTGTGTGTGGCGTGGAGTGGAGGGTCAAGGTTCATTTTCCCCACACATCTATCCTTTTCTTCCAGCACCGCTTATTGGAAAGACTTTACCCCACTGAATTACTTTGGTGACTTTGTTGAAAATCGATGAACTATATATATGTGGACCTATCTCTGAAGTTTCACATTTGTATTCCATCCGTCTATTTGTTCTTATCCCAAAGTCACACTGTCTTGCTTAGTGTGCTGGTACCGCACTTCTCTAACTCAGGTAGCAGAAGACTTCCAGCTGAGGTTTTGTTTCCAACGATGTTTTGACTATTTTAGGTTTTTTGATTTTCCATACAATTTTCTGAACTATCTTTGCAATTTGACATGTCAGCAATATTGAGTGTTCACATTCATAGACAAATATATCCCTCATGTATTTAGGTCTTCTTAGCAATGGTTTTATAGTTTTTTTGTGAAGGTGTTTTGCATATGTTTTGTTAAATATATTCTCAGTATTTTATGTTTTTTGATACTATTGTAAATAGTCTTATTTTCCATTTTAGTTTCCATTTTTTTATTTTTAGTATAAACAATGCAAGTGATTTTTGCATGTTGAGCTTATGTCCTGCCATTTACTTTATTTATTAGTTGTAGTTGATTTTTTGGACTTTATATAAATAATCATACACGTGAGTTTTTGGATTTAATTTGTCAATATTTATTGAGGGTTTTTGGATCTATATTTATGAAGAATTCTGGCCTGTAATTCTCTTTCCTCATAACATCCATATTAGGTTTTGATATCAAAGTTAAGCTGAATTTGCAAAATATTGGGAAAATATTTCTTCCTTTTTTATTTTCTATTTTCTTTGTTTAAAGTTAGTACTATTTTTCCATAAACATTTAATGGAATTCCTCTGTGACTTACAAATTTAATTACTTTAATAGATATGAGCTATTCACATTTTCTTTTTCTTTCTGAGTCAGGTTTGATAAGTATGTCTTTCAAAGAATTTGCCTATTTTATCTAAGTCCTCAAATTTATTAATATAAAGTCGTTAATTATATTAACCTGTTGCCATTTTATCTTTGTAGTATCTGTAGTGATCCTCTTTCATTCCTGATTTTAGTAATTTGTGTTTCCCTCTTTTTGGGGGGAACCAGTCTTGCTAGGATATAATTGATTTTATAAATCTTTTCAAAGAATGAACATTTGGCTTTGCTTAATTTCTCTATTGCTTGTCTATATTTTGTTTCATTAATTACTACACTTATCATTTTATTTCCTTCCTTCTACTTGCCTTGAACTTAATTTCTTTTTCCCTCTGAACTTCTTAAGGTAGAGATTTAGATCATTGATTTTAAGCCTTTTTCCCTTTTATAACTATTTAGAGCTGTACATTCCCTCTAAACACTGCCTTAGCGGCATCACACCGGTTGTGATATATTGCATTTTCATTACATTTCAGTTCAGAATATTGTCAAATTTTTCCAGTAATTTATTCTTTAATGAAGGATGATTTTTAATTTCCAAACATTTGGAGTTTTTGATATCTTAGTATTATTACTTTCTAATTTAATTCCATTTAGTCAGAGAAAATACTCTGTAAGCCTTATGTTTGAGGTTTATTTTTAAACTTATTGAGACTTGTTTTTATGACCCAACACTGGTCTGTATTAGGGAACTTTCCACGTGCATGCACAGAAAAGCTATATTCTACGGTTTGGAGTAGGTTGGCTGACAAATGCCTATAAGATCAAGTTGCCCAGTGAAGTTATTCTACATATAGAACAACATATATTCTACATGTACAATGTCTTCTATATCCTTACTGATTTTCTCTCTACTTGTACTACTGATTATTTAAAGAAGGTGCTAAAATCTTTAATTACGATTGTAGAGTTCTCTTCTTGTAGTTGTTAGTTTTTGTTTCATGTGTTTTAAATCCTAATTGGTGGTGTGTTTTTTTTACCAGGAGGCACATATCTGGTTGTCTGTCTTTCTATGGTATTAGTAGTTATGGATGCTCAGTTCCCAGATCCATTAATTTATTTGGGTTACAAAAAGGTGACTGTTTGTTTGTTCTTACGGAATTTATTGGGGTAACATTGGTTAATAAAATTATGTAAGTGTCAGGTGTACAATTCTATAACACATCATCTGTATAGTGTATTGTGTGTTCACCACCCAAAGTCAAGTCTCCTTCGGTCTTCATTTATCCCCCTTTACTCTCTTCTACTTCCCCCGGTCCCCCTTTCCCTCTGGTAATCACCATACTATTGTCTGTGTCTGAGTTTGGGTTTTTTTATTTTTGCTCAATCCCTTGATCTTTTTCACCCAGCCCCCCAGCCCCCTTGCCTCTGTGGCAGCTATCAGTCTGTTTTCTGTATCTACGAGTCTGTTTCTGTTTTGTTTGTTTGTTTAGTTTGTTCATTAAGATTTCCTTCTTCTTCACAGCCATGTAGTATTCCATGGTATAAATAAAATGGTGCTATTGTAACTCTATCAGTCATTGTTCATTTATCAGTAAACGCTATTTTGTTATCCAGTTATACCAATTATATTTTAAAAGCTGGAGTAGCCCTGGCTGGGTAGCTCAGGTTGTCCCATGTGCCAACACTGCAGGTTCCCTTCCTGATCGGGGCACATGTAAGAACCAACCAGTAACTGCATGAATGAGTAGAACGACAAATTGATGTTTCTCTCTCTGTCCCACTTTCCTCTCTCTCTAAAATCAGTCAATCAATCAATCAGTTAAAATATTTAGAAGAAATGGTGGAGTAAATAAATGCTGTATTCTTTCCACTCATTTACCAGTTTTTAAAATAATAAATTAGCTACCAATCATCCTCCACAGGTGACTACTTAAATTTTTTAAAAAATATCATTATAAAAACATTTTTATAACATTCCAACAGATTTGATGGATTTTAATTCATTGCAACTATTGTCCTTACTAGCCAGTGGGAGCCTCCTCAAGCTGGCTCCTGAATCTTGTTTACATGATCTTAATAGTTTTAGATAGCTTCATTTTTAATTGATATGAGAAAATATTTCAGTCTCGTCTTGCACATTCCTCACTCCGGAGCTGGTATCAGCGATTTCTTCAAAAAGCTCTAGCGTTTCACTGTGAGTCCGCAGTCTAGGTGCCAGGGAGGGTCATCGCTTCTGGTTTGGTTGCTGTTGCTTAAACAGACTTTCAACTCGTCATCTAGTTTTAGCCACAGCTTCATCCTTTTTTCCAAAAGCAGCCACTGCCTCTGAGTCCCAAGCTTTTTGGGACTTCTCTAACCCCCTTCCCTTCATGCTCAGCATGCAGCCTTTTCATTCTAAGTCACTCATTCACCACCTGTCCACCAGCCTTCCGGTTTCAAAAACATTGCTTTTTTTTCTTTCCTTCTGTTAGCCCATTCTTGTACGTTTATGTCTTTAAAAGGCAAAATCACTTTTTTCTTGTTTCACCAGGGTTTTGGGAGGGAGTGAAAGAAGATGCATATGTCCAATGTACCATTTGTAGCTCTGAAAGTCTTTCCTTTATCTTTGTGTGACTTTCCCAAGTGCAGACTTTGTTATTTCTTAGTAAGTATTTACGGAAGAGAACTCCCCTCTCGTGGTCTTGCTTGTGACAGATGGGTCAGACCAGCGCACCCTGGGACGACGCTCTTCCTTTCACCCCAGTCCCTGACTCGGCCACACATATTCTCTGTCAATTGCCTCATCATTTAGGTTTTAAATCTTAAACTCGCGCAACTCTGAGGACCCCTGGTTTCAACACATGTCGGATTGATCTAGACTTTCCAATTCTGTCGGGGTTTGGGTCCTGTCTTGGTTATTAACCTTGCTACCGACCGACCCGCCAATGCTTGACCCAGGGCTCTGATTCCCAGGTGACTTCACTATCAGCTGTAAGCTGCACAGAAACCCTTACAGCTGAGCAAGCCCGGTGTGAGGGAAGGACCATCCTGATCTGTCTATGAAGCCCAGAGTGTCATCAACCCAGAGTTCCCTTTGGCTTGATGGAATCTGGGCTTTTCTCCCCACCTTAAGTCCAGAGGGGAGACTTCTGGCCAGAATTATTATTTATTTCAAAGCATGTTATATTGCAAGGAAGAGGGAGGAAAAGACATTTACATTATTGTTTGGAATATATTTTGCTTTGCGCCAGTTACTCCTCATCTTCCAGATGATTTGCGGCAGGAGTACATTACCTGACTTTTCTCGTGAAGAGGAAAAAAGGAGGAGAAAAATAACTCTTATAACTCTCTGGAGGAGCAACATGGGATTAAAAATGGAAAAGGAGGCAGCGGCGATGCATTCCATTACTTCCAGCAAGCACTGCGGAGGGGACGCCTTGACCACAGACTCCACGTTGCCAGAAATGAATGCTGACCCATTTTTTTCAAAAGTGACATATTTTCCACAGAATTTGATTCTGATCTTTTCTGGAAACCAACAATGCCAATTCTTTGCTAAGTGGCTTTGGCAAGGCCTTTGCTAGTGTTTAATCACAGTAAGAAGGCTCCGGAGACTTTATTGGCTACATAAAGAATTATAGAGAAATTAGCCTGCGTTGGAGGAAGCCCAGGGCAGCTGCACTGCTCTCCAAGTACAGGAGATGCGCTCAGAGATATGTTATGATAACAGGAAAGTATCCTGGGGGGCTTAACGTAAATTATGTTAATAATGAACCCAAGTGTTCCTTATTTTACAAAATAGCTGTGTTCCTGAAAAATGTTGTGTAAAGCTGACATTTCATACTGCATCCCACTTCCCCATTCAATACATTTTAATTTCAAAAATGCTTCATCTCCACGTACGGCTGAATGTCAACGTCCACATTGTTGCCTTATCAATTCCTCTACTTCTCCAGGTTTCTTTAACAAATACTTGAGTATAAAAATGTAAATATAGTATATGATGATAGCTATGTATTCAGAGACGTGTTTATTAAATGTTTTGGCAAGGTCAATATTCACTCCATATTTTGATTTTTATATGTTCACAGAAATTAAGTCTTGGCTTCATCCAGAATGTACAAATGGGGGCGAGGCACCTTGCCAAAACAAAGGAGCGCATTAAGTTTGCCATTTTATTTGTTTTGCTTGCAAATTTCAGTGGTTCCAAAATGCCAACTTTCTGATCAGTCTGTATCACAGGTCTGCTATAAAAGGAGTAAAATAAGGGGAATAAGTGACATTTTAGAAGGGTAAATGCATTTGATTAAAAAGGTTACCCTTCATAACCCTGAGATTATGGCCTTCTTTCTTTCCTGATGCTGAAACACCCTCACAGGTCCGAAACGGTGATGGCTTGTGCAGTTGGGTTTTTAACAACGTCCTTAAATGAAAAATATTGAAAGTGGGCAACCTTACAACAGTCTTCAAATATTTTTTTGTAAATTATTTGGTCAGTGAAACTGAAAAGCATGGAACCCACTGGCCCACTTAACCTTCTAAAACGTATTTGCTTGTACTTCATATATACTGGCATGAGGAGGTGGTGGGGCTTTGGTCCTGCACAATTTATCAAATGAGAAAAACATGCTCTTCCTTTTATAATCATACATGAAACTATCATCCCACTGTTGAAACAGGTGCAGCCAATATATTTTCATTAATTATGAAATAGTATCACTTTCTACTAATCGAATTCTCAATGTATTCTTGATTAGTCTACATTAGCGTTTCTCAAAGTACATTTTATAGAACTCTTGTTCCCCGGGTAGGAGTTTTCTATGCTGTGTCACAAAGGACCACCATCTCAGCAGCTTTAAACACCGGACATTTAGATTTCCACTTTTGTAAAGATAGCATCGGGAGCTCTGTCGTCTCCAGCAAACAAGCATTCCTGCTGAGAATTATTTTTTGAAATCTCTGGCAAGCCTCCTGAAGGCATATAGCAAATAAAGAAATGTTTATTCAAGAGAACCTAGTAAAACTTGGTAAGAACAGTGGGGGTCTGTAGCATTTACACTATGACTCATTCCCTCCTTCCCCACTTCCTGCTCAAAGTGACAGAAATCCCATTCCAGGCAGGTGAAGCCGGGAACACAGGGCTTCGTCTTCTCCCAGCTCTCCCGTAAGGGATACGGGGCCTTCCTGGGAGGGACAGGCAAGCAGAATTTGTCATCAGCCCCAGCTCTGTGTTGGCCAGGACGTGGAGAAATATGAACCCTCATACACTGCTGGTAGAAATGTAAAATGGCACAGCTGCCTGGGGAAACAGTTTGTCAGTTCCTCAAAAGTTTAATCATAGATTTACCATTTGACCCAGCTATTCCACGCATGTGTATATACCCAAGAGAAATGAAAACACGTCCGCATGAAAACTGGTACACAAATATTCATAGCGGCATTATTCATAACAGCCAGAAGGGAGAAACACCCAAACATCTGCCAAATGAGAGCCAGGTATGGTATATCCGTACAGGGGAGTATTACTCACCAGTTTTTAAAAATGAAGTGCGTTCTCACACATGCTACAATGTGGGTAAATCTCGAAAACATAAGTGTAAGTGAAAGAAGCCAGTCACAAGAGGCCGCATGCTGCATGATGCCATTTATATGAAATGTCTAGAATAGGCAAATTTAAAAAGACAGAAAATAGATCAAGCCCCTTGAAAAGAGTAAAAGCTATTTTCTGACAGTACGGGTAAGTTAGCTGTATACACACATTTCCCATTACCGTAGCAATGCAGACGCCACTGGTAAGCTGGCAACTATGTCGGTGCCCCTAAAAGGGTGGATGTCAGATTGTGACATGAGGAACAGGGAGTGGGAAGTGAGGAGATGGAGTCAGTAGGTCATCTCTTGAGATTTGGCTTTAAAGAGGAGACAGATAGGACAGTAACTCAAAATAGGATCAAGGAAACTGTTCTTAAGCCTTGCCAGTATTTTACAGTTTCTAAGTTATCACTTGACACTTTTTGTTCACTTACTCAACATTGAGGAGGTCCTGCTATGTGCCAAACACGGTGGCACTTGCTGAGGGAACGGCACAGGACGTGACCGAGGTCCCGGGTGACCAGCACCTCGCTGTGTGTGCAGTTCCCAGGCAGAACAGGCACTTCTGGGCACGCCAGTAGGTGCAAGAGGCATCTTACTGGCAACATTTTTCTTCTGTAGGAATTGTGAATTTTCTCCTAGGCTAGTATTGGCATGTGTATTTATTTAAAAAAAAAAACAAAACCACAAACACAGGCTAAAATCTCATCTTTTATACAAAAAAATGTACAATCAGTTTTTTAAAACAAAAACATTTATCATGTAAAAAAAAAAAAGGTCTTAAATTTTGGAGCTGGAAGGGAACTGAGAAGTCATCTCATGTAGCCCTTCATCTAACAAACGTAGAAATCTGAGTCCCAGGGGGGCCAGCTTGCCCAAGGACACACATGTAGCAAGTGGCAGACTCAGGGATAAAGCCCTTATCTTCTGCTTCCCTGTGCAGGGAATTTTCCACACCCCACACCAGATCATACATGTAGGTGTCAATTTCTGCATTTCTAAGTTCATACAGTTTAACCATTGCTTTAAATGGTAATGTTAATGACTTCCATGAGTCAGTGCTTATTTCCATATTCTGCCAATTAATTGTGGTTTGGAAAAGTAGTTCATCCCAAGGCCCTGGATTATAAAGTACAGTGTCAGCTGCTTTTTCAAGGTAATTCATTCCAAATCTTGGGCCAATGACACCTAATGTAGTTGAGAGTTAGCTGAATTTGTCTCCAAATGTCCTTGAATCAGAAATCAGTAGTCCTGTTTGTTTCCCCCATAGCCTTGCTACAGGGAGTAGCTGTGGCGTGGGACAGGGGCTTTCCAAGGAAACTGAGGAAGTGGACACTCGGGGACACGTAAGGGTCAGGCCTGAGGCCACCCTGCTGCACCTGGTGGATGATGGGCTGGAGCCACAGTTTGGGGAGTTGGCCTTTTTGTGGTTTTGCAACTAGAGATGACAGGAGGAAGAACCGGTGGTTATTTCTGACTGTGACTCCCCTTCAGCCATCTGGACGGGGCTCTTACCCTCCGGAAAGTAGAAATTTCATTTGGAAACCAGGAGCATCTTCTACCTCATCTAGAGCTGGTTACTTCCCCAGCCAGCAGCATGTGAAGGAGAAACGGGGAAAAAACAATCATCCATTATACAAACCAGCCGTTTTCATGCCCCAGGCATTTGGTGATCTGATTAATCTTTGGTAGCCTCTGCCATCCAACCTGATCTCTTGAGTCCATCCGAGGAGACTAAGCTAGACCCGTGCTGTTAGGTCCAGGTGGTGGGGTCTGGGCAAGTGATGTCATCACTAAATATTAGAGGTGGGAAGCCTTTCTGCACTCATGTAGTTTGCTATTAAAGACAAGAAAGCCAGGTTTAGAGAAATGAAACATCTTACATCATTTACATTTGTGGTGGTCCCTGCTTTCTCTGTTCTCGGCTTCCTCACAGGCAGAATGAGGAGGTTGGACACAATGACTTCTAATATGCTTCCCACCTCTGATCCCTTACAGCCTTGCTGCTCAACACGTGGTTGTGACCAAGCAGCCTCACGGCGTCACCTGGACGCTGCAGAATCTGGGGTCCTAGACCAACTGAATTGGAATCTGCATTTGAATAAAATTTCCTGTGATTCATATGCACGTTATAGCCGGCTTCACAAATCTCCTCCGTTTTGGCCCCATTTTGTTCCTTCCCCAGGGCCCTCCGTTACCATTCATTCTCTCATTAGCCTGTAGGTGTCACCAGAGAGCCAACAGTGGCCTTACTGCAGAGGAGGGAAATACAATAGTACAGAAACCTTTTCTCTTCCCATTTGCTTCATGTCTACTCTTCTCTCCTGCCCTTCAAGTTCCTTAAGCTCTTTGGCCGGTTACCCAGTAGAGCTACAGAAACATGCACTATGGAGCGTAGAGTGAAGCTGTCCACACTACGGATTGCCCGGGTCCACCCTTCCGGACAGGGGGCCTCTCGTCTCATTTCAATGTTTATCTAAATTTTATCTACGGCTTTAAAAAATACATTGGCATAAAGTCGTTTACAATATTCTCTAACTTTCTTTTATTCTCTGCCACGTCTCCACTTTGTCCTCATTTACATTCCTAAGATGCTTTGTCTTCTCTTTTTCTTCTTGATCAATTTTACTTTGTATCTGTCAGTATTATTTGTCCTCTTAAGTTTTCAACTTTTGGCTTTGCCCATCCACAATTCTGTCCGTTGTATGGATACACCACACTTCGTCTACCCATCTCCACCTGTTGGTGGGCTTTTAGGTTGTTCCAAAATGCCTGTGTTGCCAATAAAGCCGCTATGAGCATTTGTATACGAGACTGTACAAACCTGTGCTTTTATTTCTCTTTGGTACTACCTAGGATTGACATTTAACTTTTTAAGAAACTGCCCGATTGTGTTCCAAAGTGATTTCATCATTTTGTATTCCCATCAGCGGCATATGAGGGCTCCTTTGCTTCACGTTCTTCCAACACAAAGCACTGTTATTATTTTTGTTTTGAACAGTTTATTATCTTTCAAAGAGATTTAAATGCCAAGGAAAATGCTGGTTATATTTATCCATGTCTGACCATCTTGGGTGAAGCAGAAATATAATAATTTTCATTTTGTATCTTTTTCATTCAGTACTGTTTTGAGTTCTTCCCACGTTGCTACATGTATGCATGTAGATATACTTACATACACACATATATATTTCACTGTCTCCATTACATGACATTCAAAAGTATGCACCTACCGCATGTTACTTACCTGGTTCGTTGACATAAATTCCTCTGACACGCATTCCTGCGTGGGATGGCTTGGTCGTAGGCTTAACCATATTTCATTTTACTAAATACTCTCAGGATGTTAATCAGAAGAGTACCAGCAGGGCACAGAAGTTCCTGTCTTCCATAGCTTCATCTATACTTGGTATCGTCCACATTTTTAGTTTTTGCCCTTCTGATGTAGCTATTTGAGCTCACCAAGGTTCATCTCAGGGGTTAGCACTCTTTGAAAACTTTCTTTCAGCCCTCCATCTGAGTTAGATGTGCCTTGTCTGTGCTTTTGTCATTTCGATGCCTAACTTGGCCATTCCACTTAACAAACTTGGTTATAGCCACGTTCGTTGTCCTTCTTTCCATTAAGTTGAGAGCACCTTGAGCGCAGGCCCTGTGTGCAGAGATGCTAATATTGCTCGCTTCCCATGGCTCCTGAGATGAACACACCTCCCACACCCCCTCACACAAACGCAGGGGTGTCTCTACCATGTGACTGTGTTCTCTCACTGGCTCCTCTAGATGGGCGACTACCCTTAGACCAGGTAGTGAGTGGCTTGCACAAAATCTTTTAGGCGAGCCAGTCTGAGTGGCTCTCTTCTTTGCAGTCATCTGGGGCTTGAGCAGACTGTCTTTTGCAGCCTGCTTCTCCAGCATGCGGCAGTGTGCCTGGTGGAAGGAAAGGGCTCAATAAACATTGAAATGGGTTACGTCCTGTCATTGTACACATTAAGAAAACTAAAAGCATGTCATCATTCAGAAATCTTTCTCTATAGCAGGTGGGGTTTTCAGTACCTCCATCCCCTTCGTTCCTCCTTGTCCTCCCTTCTGGAGGGGCGAGCATCACTGATCTTCACACCAACGTTAGGCTGAGACGCAATCAGGAGAAATAACAGAGGTTTGTTGGTGTTGCACGGGCACTCCCTGCAGGACATAAGGGCTGACCATGGCCATCCAGGACAGAGTCTTGGCCTGTGGAGCGGGGACCCTGGAAGCTGGGAGAAGGGGTAAGGAAGGAGAAAAGAAGCAGACCTGAAAAGAGAGGCTTCCGGATGCTCATCTAGGTTGGGCTCTGCGTTGTCCCAAAGAAAGCCTGACAAGAAGAGTGAAGACGGGTTTTGCAGTAGTGCGGTCCTGTGTCGCTTAACCATGGGGATACCTTCTGAGAAGTGCGACATTAGGTGATTCTGTTGTTGCTCGAAGTGTACAGCGTGCCCTCACACAGACCCAGGAGGTACAGCCTACGACACACCCAGACCACATGGCACAGCTACTGCTCCTCGGCCACTTGTGGGTTGGTCCTACTGTAGGAGACCGCCTCGGGTTCAATCTGCACGCGGTGCCTGGGTCGCTTGAAGGGAGGCAACTGAAGGCACAGTTATTTATTTCTGTAAGCACCTTAACAGGACTCAAGGGCTCAAATATTTTGTATTCTACAAGTGATCTACAGTCTCCATTTCCACTTTCCCCAGCGTTAACCTTTGAGAATCCTGGTGTTATCACTACTTGTGTTACAAGAGTGCAGTGTTTGAGATTTCTTGGTCCTAATTTCCCTGTTTAGTGTGGGATCTTCACCGTCCTGAGTCTTCCCTGCACCCCCGCAAAACTGGGAAGATCAGAACAGAACCAGCGGTTATAAAGATTCAGGGGGTTCAGTCTTGTAAATGCTCAGGGGATGTTAGCTACTGCTTTTTACACAAGCAACTACTGCCGTTTTGAATGAATGGACTTCGTCTTAGTGTTTGATCATTCCCGTTTCCTATTGTTGATTATCTGCAAAACCAGAGCCGCCTGTGCTATTGTTGGCCCAGCAATAAAGATGGTGTTTAGTTTTTTTTTTAAACAACTGAGTTATTTGTGTTTTGCATGAGTACGTTAGCAAGCAGCCGCTACCCACTGTCCCCTTCACCTGTGTATTTTCTGTTGTTATATAATATTTTCCTTGTGTGCTTAACGTTATGCTGAAAACCCATGAAGAGGATAAGAGCTAGCATGTAAGCTCCAGGAGGGCAGGAACCGAAGCGGGCTGGTCCGCCACTGCACCTCCTGTAGCAAGATGGGGCCTTCCATAGAACAGACACCCAGTGACACTCATTACATGACCATGTAAATGAAAGAAGGGCAAGAATTTTGTCAAAACCACTCCCTTTTGGGGACAGGGCATGAGCTTCCACAGGGAGAGGAAGGCAAGTCACTGTGTCATTGAAACGGACCTGAGTCAGCCAGGTGCAGAAGGACGAGGTCTGTCCCTCAGACCTGGGATGTGCTCTCGGTGACTGCAGCCCTGGCGGACAACAGAGCCAGCACACGCTTTTCTACTTGAGAACACGAGATGGGAAATAAGAAAGCACCCATCATGTGGATGTAGGTGGAGCTGAGAGGCAAGTGGGTCAGGCAGGCAAGGAGCCAGGACATTTTTACCAGCTCTTTGGGACCACACGTCAAGTAGTTATTTGAAGAGTGCAAGACTTATATTTTGGAGACTTACCTGTTTTAAAGCTGTTTGTGTTTTTCTTTTCTTTTTTAATCCTTACCTGAGGACAGGCTTTCACTGATCTGAGGACATGCTTTCATTGATCTGAGAGAGAGAGAGAAACAGCGACGCGCGAGAGAAACATTGGTCGGTTGCCTCCCCGACATGCCCGACTGGGGATTAAACCTTCAACCTTGGCCTGTGCCCTGACTGAAATTAAACCTTCAACATTTGGTGTACGGGATGACGCTCCAACCAGCTGAGCCACCTGGCCACAGCTAAAGCTGTTTATATTTTTCTGATATCGTTTCCTTGTTGCTCATCCGTAGGTTAACTCAGCCAGTACTAAGGAAAACCAAGCAAGCGTCTGGGGCTGGCCTTTGGGAGGAGTCTGAGTGGGTGGGGGCCATGAGAGTGTGAGGGGGAGCCCCCTCCCCACAAGGAGGCACTCTTTCCAGAGCTCATCTCTGCCGAATCCTCAGGTGGTGCTGTGTTTTAACAATGCAGACCCTTCTCTTACAGTTCTGTCTGACGGGAAAATACCCACAGGAACCATGAGACAGTACCTACCAAAATTATCCTTCCTTTGTCTCAACCCGAAAATTGTCCAAAATACTTGAAACATAATTTCAGACATTGGCCCACAGGTAGCACAAGACCGTGATCCCTGAGAAAAGACAGCAAGTACGGTGAGTCCATCCTGGCCAGGCTTTCTGTCCATTTGTGACCCAGAGTCTGGCCACCTCACCAAGGTGAAGAGCCAAAGATTGGGGCGCAGGGAGGCCAAGGTGGCTGGAATTTGCAGGGCACGGTATCTGAAAGTAAGGAGCTACACAGAGAAAATTCCAGAAAGATGCCTTGAGTTGTCAGCTGGACAGCCACCTGTGTGAACCCCATGAGGCTGCTTAGCACGACTTCTGAGGAAGCACCATTAGCAGAGTTCACGCAGAGCTGAGACTAGTTCAAGTTCCCTCCACCGGGGTGGGAGAGCAAACTGGGGAGCCGCAAGTCCTCCGCAGAAGCTCCTCGGCCTTTTCTAACTGGGGGGTGTGCTGGTGCAGAGAGATAAATGACAAGGCTCCAGGTCATTTGACATTATGAGCAGGTGGCCGGAACCCCTTCTCAGCTCCAAAGTGCTGCAGGCGGAAGGGAAGGAGCAGAGAAGAGGGAAGAGAGGGGCACTCTATGAAGGGCTGAAGGGAGAGCTAGTTAGAAAAGATAAAGACAAGTGATTCGCACATTTGACATTTTATGGAAACGTTTTGAATAACTGCCATAAAACAATGTGGCTGAAGAAACTAAGGGGCCGATGGTGGAGAAAGTTCTAGCACCCTTTCCTCACATCACGTCCCCGACAGTGCCTGGTGTAACTCCAGCACATACAGGCCCCAAAGTGGTTCTTCGCGGGCACTTGAGGTGAGGGTGTTAGCTGTGCCTTGTAGACATGAGAGAGGGCAGGGGGGGAGGCTGCTGCCCTCCCCCATGGGGGCTGTCCACACAGTGGGAAACGCAGTGATGTGGGGAAGGGTGTCACCAGGTTCTTTGGAGGAGAAAAACAGGGTGCCCCTTCCATGGAGTTCCAGAAGTCAGCTTTTCTCTGCTGACTTCCTTTACCAAATTATCATAGCGCACAGCAAGCTTGGGGCCAGTAGGTAGATGTTCCCAGAGGTGCCAGCTATGAGCACGTGGCCAGGACGATGCAGTGGCCCGGGCCCACGCACCGCCCAGGTCCTGCCTCTTGTCAGGTGCTGAGGCTCAGTGACCGCACAGACCTCATACCTAAAGCTGGACGATCGTCTCATGTGTGACTAGAACTCCAGATGGAAGCACATCTCTGAGTAAAACCTCCAGAGATGTGAGGAGACAGGCAAGTGTTGCTTCCTTTGTTGACGACAAAGGCAATTCTCTTACAAGCCGGGCCTCGGTTACTGTCCTGTTGCTTGGGACCCTTTCCTTAGGTGACCAAGCAAGGCTTGAGACACCATGTCCCGCCATGTCCTTGGTCTACGTTGTTGATCGTCCTCCAGGCGTATTAAGGCTCCTTCTCAGAAGGTGTCCATTCACAATCCCCACTGAGAAATGATCCGATCGTCCAATTCTTACCAGTCCTCCCCACGCTCGCTGGGTTTTCATGAGAAAAAAAATGTGACGCGAAGCCTGTCAGTGACATATTTTAAGCTTTATTGAAATTCTTTCTTACAAAAGATCTGATGTACTTTAGGCCAAGCCTAATTTCCTTTAGTCCCTGAAATGTAGGTCCATGGGGATCTCCATGTCCTCTTAAGTAGGTATGTAAACTAGTAGACTTTCATTTTAAGGTTCAAACACTTATCACCATCATTTTTATTGGATGTACAACAAGACTTATGGTTTCCCAAATGAAAAGACCAAGTGAGAATGTCACGCGGGTCTTCAGAGGCGGGCGGCTGGGTTCTTTGCCAGAACCAGCTCCGGAATCTATCTCACCCAACGTGACATCTTTCCACCTTTAGCATTTTTTAACACAAGCTTTGCAGCATGCTGAGCTATGCAGTAAAGAGTGCCATGTGTATATGTGCATACATGTATCGGCTCTGGGGAAAAACGCACGAGTGCACACGAGGTGTGCACACACAGCGGCTGGTCCGAAGGAGAGTCTCTGATCGTCGGGACGTTAGTGAATAACAAGCATATCGAAAGCAAAGAACAGCCCATAGCACAGACTGATTTACTCGTCAGACAGGAACTTTCTCGGCCCCACCCCTGCAGGGTCCCAGGCGCCACTTTCCCCAGGCAGGCTGAAGCTCACCTGATACCACACGACAGGTGGCTGTGCGTCCGAGGCCTGACTGTGAGTCTGTGCTCCCTCAGTACCATGTAGCTCCCCTAGTCCTGGAACACACAGGTGGCCCAGTTTGACCTCCCCCTGGTGTTAAGGAGACAGGTGCAGATTGAGGATGTGCAGAAGACCAGGGCCCCTTCTTCCCCTGGAGGTTATAAGAAATCCTCATTTCCTTCGACTCCTCTAGGACCCATCAGGGCACATGTGCTCCTGAGCACAGGAGCACACCCCAAGGGGCCTGGGAGGTTCGATGGTATCCCCTCCAGACAGCTCTGAGACACAGGAGCCGTGGCTTTAACCCTGACTGCCGGATGACTGAGAGCGCTGGTCTCGGTTTAACCCCGACAGCCACGTGTCACCCTCCAAACCCCCTTTCCTCTTGCATGGATGGTGGGCCTGGAAGCCAGCCATGTCTGATCTTGCACTCACACTCCATAGGTTTTGGCCTTTGTAACCTTCTAGATACACAGGTCGTGCACCAAGAGCTCCTTGCTCAAGCCTAGCAAAGACACACCAAGGTTCAGGCAGAAACAGTGGTCTCAGTCGTTCTCCATTCCAATTCCTAGGCCAGGTGGATGGAGGTAAGGTCCTACCTAAGTTAACATGCCATATAGAAATGCTGCGAAGTGGATAAATACATTTCGCACTCAAGATACTATGTAGCACAGATGGGGGTCACTCAGTAAATGTTAGTTTCACTCCCCTTCTCCAAATAAACTGAATTCCTGCACGTGACTTGCATTTCCCTCTCACTCCTATGGCTGTCACTTCCCCAAACTAACAGAAGGATGCAGAGGCGGCGTACAGAAGGGAAAAGGAATCGTTCAGTATTGTCTCTTGCTGGGAAGGAAGATGTCAAGGCTCTTGGCTGAACCAAGGTTTGGGAATTATCCGAAGCGTGAGTGCTGTTATACCTCCCTCCCATCCCCACTGTGACATTGGTCTCCAACACCATCTCAGCATTCACCTGTAACTAACAGGAGGAAGGGAACATGCATATTGAGGCGTGATGCACGGCGCAGGAAGGCTGGGGAAAATGGCGATCCAGCTGACCAGGACTCCACATTCAGGAATTCTGGTGGAAGGGAGAAGAAGGTAGTAGGTCCCAGAGTTATAGTTTGGAGCAGATGTCCAGGAGGAGGATGGTGACAGGCCACTGCAGTCCTGGGATGGGGACGAGGGCTAGGGAGATGCTGGGCTGGGCAGGGCAGAGGCATGGTCAGGGGAGCCCAAAACAAGGCCCCCATCCCAGAAATGCAGGAAGGAGGCTGGTCAGTAGGGTCCGGACCTCGGCTGTGTCCACTTTCACTGGCTGATGCACGTCACCCCAGCATCCTCAGCATGTCCGCAGTTTGTCACCCCCCACTTGGAGAAGGTGCAGCGGAAGATGGAATTCTCTGTGCCTTTGCAGGCGACATCATCCATCCAAATCTGCCCTGTGCCTGTGGAGACAAGTCAACACAGCTTCTTAGCAGACATGCAGGGACCGGGACCTCAGAGAAAAGGGAGTGGCGCTCGGCCAGGCCGTTCTAGGCTGTCCTGGCAAATCCAGTGGCTCCCACCTGCCCTCTCCACCCCACCAAGTTCAAACACCTATTTCCTGGGCTCCGTTTTTTGAGGGCAGAAAAACAATAATTGATAGTGGTGATGGTAGTATTTACCGACTGTTCCCTGCGTCAGGCATCTTACACATAGGAGCTTCCTCCATTCTCACGATGGTGCTGTGAGATGGGTATTAAGAAACCCACTTTACAGATGGGAAAACTGAGGCACACAGAGCCACCGATGCGAGGCTGCTCAGCTTGCAAGTGGCAGGGTCTTAACTTGAGCCCAAGTCTTCCCATGCTCCAGGCCTACGCTTTATATCGAGACGCTGCATAGCTTTTGAGATAAGACATATTGTAGTCTTTGTTGACGAATGCTCAGGCAGGGCCACGTCAGAGGGACAGTGTCAGACAGGTGCTGGATTAGACAGACCCAGTGCCCCATTACCAAGTATTTCAGTGCCAACATTATCTGCAATATTTAGAAGTTTAACCTATGTGGTTCCTATTCTATGAGCCCCAAATATTGGTGCTGGAATGGCAGAGGACCCCAGAAGTTAACATTATAACCGGACATATACTTGATGGCAGGCAGAAGCATCCCTAACCATAGTAATTCGTTCAGTTCCCAACATACAGGGTCCCTAAGACAGTCTATTTGAGTTTTGCCTGCAGTCAGCTCTGTTTACCCAGGCCCTAAGGGGACCAGCCTACTGGTCTGCTGGTGCCCATGCAGGGGAGCCTTTAGATGGCTTTTCCAGGATTGTACCTGAGCCTCGAGGGACATACGTTTGGCATTAAGGTCTCTCAATAAATGTCAGGGGAATGGGGCAGCTGGGTGAGGCTCCAAGAGGGAATGGAGAGGGCTGGCCTGAGCTCAGAGGGGTTGGTGGAGATGGGAGCAGGCTGCACCAGGAGTCACCTGGAGTCCCCACTGATGAACTGGCAGGGCCATTACCCATGGTTCTGGTGGGCTCTCCGGGCTGATGGCCATGCCAGGCCCTACGCGGTGGAAGCCCTTTTTGGGGCCCCTGGCAAGAATGGCTGAGCTTCAGGGCTCCCATGGAAGCAATGTGTAGAGCTTCATCATCCGAAGTGTGGTCCTGGGCCGCAGCATGGGCATCGCCCGGAGCCCATGAGCAATGCAAAGCCTTGGGGCCCACCCTGGACCCACTGAACTAGGATCTACCTTTGAACCAAGTGGTTATGCATTCGAGGGTGGGAGGCACTAGCACAGCAGAAGAAGTGGGGCTTTGCAAAGTAGGGCGGACCTTGATTCAAGTCCTGGTGCCACCTAGGGGACCATTTCCACTTTGAAACGGGGAGGGAATTCCTGGGATGTGAGGCTTTTGGTACTAAAACTGGGTAAGTTCTAGGTAAACTGGGATGGTTGGTCACTCCAGCACCCTAACTCATCAGGTCTATGAACTGGCACCAAAAAGCATGGAGTTAAAGGTCATAAAATGGGTTTCAACATTACTGGCTGTGTCAACCTGAGTGGGTCAAATGAGATCATAAATAGTCCCTATATTCTGATGCCTGCCACCCCCACCGCCCCGTCTCTCAGCAGCCAGACAACCTCTCCTTTTAGAGGGCTTGTCAGCGCTGACTGTAAACCCTAAAACTGTCACTCACTCTAGGACTAATCACGTGAACTAATACTTTTGTTGTGCGGAGCTTTGCAGCATCTGTTGTCAGCGGGACTGCAGAGTGAACTCGGGGCCGAGGTGGGAGCAGAGGCCTCCTTCCGCTGTCTTGGATGCTATTTCTTCCCCAGAACCTCTTCCCTGGCCGCATACCCTGTGCTCTTACACAATAAACCCTTTGAGGCCGAGCAATGATTCGCAGATTAAATGTCTCCTGGAAAACACATTGGTTTACAAATTGCCCGGGAAGAGGCTGCAGGCCCAAAAGCAATGTGGGATGAGTTACACCCAAAACAAATAAAGAAGCAAGTAAAGGGGGCTGATGAATACTGAAGAGGCCTAAGGTTAGGGGCCCAAATGTGAACAGAGGATCACAAAGCTCCAAACTCTAGCTGGTGTTTGGCCAGGGAGTCCTGGCTAACGTTCATCGAGCAAGAGCTGATAAAATGAGAGTAGGGTTGTTAAATTGGTGGCGCTGAGTATCTGCAGTTATTACACAGCCCCGGGGTGAAGGGCCAATGAGCCTGCAAAACACCTCTGTTCCTCCCACATTAGAGAGGCGGACACTCCCTTGACTCCCTGCACCAAGGCTCGCATTAGCCTCAGAACTGACCTCTGGTTACTCCGAGTGTGGCCTGAGGACCAGGAGTAGCAACCTCACCTGGGAGCTTGCTGGAAATGCAGTCTCAGGCCCGCCCAGACCTGAGTCCCAGCCTGGGTTTTAACCCGGTCTGCGCCATGCATGCAGGTGTCCAGGTCTGGGAAGCCCTGGCCACGTCAGGCGTGCACTCCCACCCGGCTTCCCTCTTGGAGCTCCCTAACGAAGCCCTAGCAGGTGAGCAGGCTGGGCCCTCTGCTCCCCACTTCACAGATCGGGATGATGGAGCAGCGGGCTGACGTTTTATCTTGAGGAGGCAGCACCGGGACTAGAGGCCAGGTCTCCCGACAGGTGGAGCACTAGGGGCCGCTGGAAGGGGATACTGTAGGGGTGAGTCAGTCGAGATTTTATTTGATCCTTGTCATTCATTCGTTCAACACTTACTTAAGGGCCTTCTTTGTGCTCAGCACTATTCTGGGTGTTTGGACCACATCATTGAACAGAAAAGCTACAATAACAATGACAAAAATCTCTCTGCTTCATGGAGCTAACATTTGAGCTTCTGTACGTTTATTTAGAGTAATATTAAAAGACAGAATGAGTTACACTGAACCCTCTAGGCTTCCGTGGGGGCTTCACACAGAGGGTAGCAGGATGGCTACTGAACAAATGTTTAAGACACAGGAAAACAGAGGCCCCAGAAAGATCAAGTAATTTGTCCCATAACTTTCAAGGGTAAGAGGCCATGACCCAGGCCTCTGACATCCAGCTTATCTGGTCCTTGTTCCTTATAGAACCACAGGACACAGTCTGCGCACAAACACTAAGCCAGAGGGTGGGAAACCCTGCGCCAGTGCAGCCCACTCCCTGCTTTTGTAAATAAAGTTTTATCGGAACACAGCTTCATCACTTGATTGTGTTTTGTCAAAGGTTGCTTTCGTGCTACAACTGCAGAGTTGAGTGGTAAGAGCGACCATCTGGCCCACAAAGCCTGAAATATTTACTGCCTGGCCTTCCGTTGTTTGCTGAGCCTTGCACTAAGCCATCTCCCAGTGTTTGAATTTTTTCACAGGAAAAAAAGGGGCAAAAAAATGGTAATAATGATATGATTAGAAGTGAGCACTCCTAATGCACCTTCTCCCTCCTGCAAGTCTGTCTGCATTTGTACCCATCCCCACCTCCGTTTTGTCTGTCTGTCTGTCTCACAGAAAGGTTTCCTCTGCAGGTCCAACCATAGTTCCCAGCTGTGCTGGATTCTAGTCCCGTCCATCTCCTCCTAGACCTCGTTCCAGCCTCGCCCCTCCATCTTCTCTAACCACATTCGCTTCCTCTGCAGCAGCTCTTGGACCAATGTAAAATTAAACATCTTTGAGTCTCTCTCATTTGGGTCTTCCCAGAGAGGCTGATCATTTGATTATTGAGCCTTGTCTAGGAAAGTTGTTGAGGTGCCGGACCACTGAGAGAACTGCCAGGGATCGGCAGTTTCTTGTAGAACCCTGGGGAGGATTCAGAGGAGGCGGGCACAGGAGTCCCTTCCTCCGTTTCTTCCTCCTCCCTTCTGCTCTTTCCCTCTCACGTTTATCCAGTACTTTTTATGCCCTGGCACAGTTCTGGGGTTGGAGCTGTAAAGGTAAAGCCCACGAGATGCTCACACATATGTCAGAGATCAGGGAGCGTGAGAGGTGCTGTGGTAGAGATACGTACAAAAATCGCTCTGGGAGCAAAGTATCAAATGGGGTGGAGGTGGACAGGGGGATGGAAGGGGCCTTTAGGAGGTGACAACTGAGCTGACTGTACACGCCGAGTAGGAATTAGCCAGAAGGAGAAAAGGGAAAGGCGTTCCAGACCGAAGAGACATGGAACAGCTACTCGAGCCCAGAGAATGGGAGTAGGTTCGTGTGGCTGACAGTGAGAAGGAGGGAGGAGGCAGATGAGGGCAGGGCCTGAGGGACCAAGCTAAGGAGACCAAACCTGGCCCTTGTAATCATCTTTCAAAAATGGAAGGACTGAAGCTGGGGGAGGTTAACAAATCTGCTCGAGGTCACCAGCTAGCAAGTGGCAGACATCAGATTCTAAGTCGGGTTGACCCCTGAACCTGAGCTCCTAACCACTGTTCTACTCTGCCCGAGCTCCTGAGACAGGAGTAGTGAGGACAAAGAGGAGGGGACAGACTCCAGGGACACCAGAAAGGTAGACACTGGGGGAATGTGTGGGACCCACAGAGATAAAGGGACCAGATAAGGGGAAGAGGAGTGGGTGAGAGTGGCAGGAGGGAGGGGCTGCAGGCGTGGGAGACCCTGTGAGACTGAGCAGACGGCATCCTGGGACTGAGAGTCAGGGGGGCCAGTGGGGGTGGGGGCTGTGGTCAGAGGGGTGTCCGGACTGATGCACAGCCCTGCCTGCGCCAGAATGGGCAAGCATCCCCCTCTCTCTTCCCTCAGGGCTGCTCTGGTGTGATCGCCCTGGCAATGTAGTTTGGGATCTGTAACCGTGTCTGCCTTCACTTCTAAACGGAGCACGTTGAGGTCAGAGTCTCGGTTGGCTTGTCTCAGTGCTGCCACACTGAGCCCGGCACCGGGACCACGGATGGTGCCGAGAAACTGCTGTGGAAAGATGGGAGTGCGGCTGGGCTAGGAGAAAGGGCGCTGGATGAGGCTTGGCTGGGCAGGTGCCTGCCCCTCCCCAGGCCCCCATTTCCCTCTGTGCACCTGCTCACAAGGCCTGGCCTGCCCACCTGTCAAGGTCTTCAATGTCACAGGACATAAGTTATTGGCCCGTGACAGGGAAAAAGAATGGCACAGATCTGATGTGCACATGGAAGCAAGCTTCCCAATGACCGGCTGAAAGAATCGGGTTGCAGTTTGAGAACTTCCCCACGGGTCATCTGATGTAAACATCCCGGGGGCTGAAAAGGCCACAAAGTCTCAGTTTGGGGCTAACGCAGCCCATGGCTTTCAAGTGGCCTATTGTGGCTTCTCTAAAAGAGTTTTTGAGGGTTTCTTCCCCCAGAAAGGTTTTACTTCCACTTATTTGGAAGAAGTCCTTGTTAGACTGAGACATTGAAAAGCAAGAACTTGTTCCTACTGTTCCTGTTCCTCATGCAAACACAAATGGCAATTTTTCTTGAAGAAAACTGACAGAAATCTAGCCCCAACTTTAAGTGGGAGGCAAGTGCTCTGTCCCGGTGGGCTGCCTCTGCGGAGCGGGGCCCTCTGAACTCCCCGTGCACTCTGGCCTTTCAAGTGGAGAGGCTAGTACGGGGCGGGGCGTGGGGGGGGCGTGGGGGGGGCGTGGGGCAAGCGGCTGCTCTCCGCCAGCTGTCACAACAGATCGCACCAGGAGTCACTTTTGGTCAACGCAATGCTTAGTCTGCTCAGGCTGCTGTAACGAAGTAGCAGAGACCGGGTGGCCCAGGACATTTCTCACATTCCGAGATACTGGAAGTCGAGGCCAGGCTGCCAGCACTGTCAGGATGTGGTGAGGGCCCCCCTTTGGGTTTAGACTTCTCTCTATGTCCTCACAGAAGGAGAGTAAGGGGGTTCTCAGGGAGTTCCTTTTTTTAAAAAATCCTCACCCTAGTTATTGATTTTAGAGCAGAGGAAGAGAGAGGGAGAGAGAGAGAGAAACACTGATGAGAGAGAGAAACATCGGTCAGTTGCCTTTTGTACACATCCTGACTGGGGATCAAACCTGCAGCCTAGGTATGTGCCCTGACCAGGAATCGAACCCGCAACTTGTTGGTGTACAGGATGATGCTCCAACCAACTGAGCCACCTGGCCAGGGCATAGGGGTACCTTTTATAAAGGTGCCAATCCCAGCATGAGGGCTCAACTCATAACCTAATCACCTCCCAAAGGCCCTGTCTCCTGATACTACGTGGGGTATTAGGGTTTCAACATAGGAATTTGGGGCAGATACAAATATTCAGTCTGTGATAGTGACTGAGGTCTAAGGGACAAGGTTCTGTGCAAAGAACTACAGCAGCCTGTTGTGAGGAGCGGGAGAAAGGCAGCTGTGAGGAGTGGGGGGCTCCATGGCCAGTCTGGATGTGACCCTGTTCCATTTCCCTCTCTGGGCAGGATGCACGGCCCCTCCTCTCAGGCTGGCCCCAGGACCCTGTAGCCATTCAGCACAGTGGGTTGGGCAGAGAAACAATGTTCTGATGATCAGAACTGGCCGAAGACAGGCAGGCTTGCCTGGGGGGCCATGAGCTTCCCTTTGCAGGAAGTACCTGGACAGAGGCCAGGTGACACATGGCAGGATTGCTTCAGAGGGGACTCGAGCTTTGGAGAGGAGACCAGTCCTAGGATTCCTGGGCCTCTTCCTTGTGTCCTTTTCCTCTGAAGCCCCTTACCTTGCCCGAATCGAGCTGTGCGGGACACCTCCTCTGCGCCATGGAAGCCCAGCATGCGGCACACCACGTCCCCGTCCTTCTTGTCCCAGCCGTCGTCACACACGGTGCCCCAGCGCCGGTCGTGGTACACCTCCACTCGGCCCTCGTGTGGGCCCGAGCCGTTCACCAGCCGGATCATCAGCGCCTCCAAGCCACCTGTTGGCGGCAGCCCACAGTCACCACTCTGCTCTGGATACACAGGGCGCCCCCCCCCCCCACACCCAGCAGGGATCTTCCCTGACTCCCCTCCACCAACCCCCTCCTGGTAGGGGAGAGGGGCCTGGGGCTACCACCGCAGCCAAAACTGCGGCCAGTGCAAGTCACGGTGCCTCCACGGCCCTTCGTCGGCCTTCTGTTCTCCACCTCTTACTTCCTTTCATGAGACTTTATTTTCTTTCTTTTTTAAGTCACAGTTTACATTCAATATTACTTTGTATTCGTTTCATGTGCACGGCATAGCAGTCGAACAGTCGTACGCTTCTCAGAGTGCTCCCCGGGTATTCCAGCCCCCTCCTGACACCATGCAGAGCTGGTACCATATGATCGACTACACCTCCCCGTGACTCTCCTGTAACTACCAGTTTGTGCTTCTCAATCCCTCCACCTTGTCCATCCGGTCCCTCAACTCCTCTCCCCTCCGGTGACCATCAGTCCCTTCTCTGTGTCTATGAGAATAGACTTGACTTTCTTGGAGCAGGTGTAGGTTCACAGCAAAGTTGACAGGAGGGTATGGAGGTTCCCCGCCCCCCTGCACAGGCACAGCCTCCCCCACTTTCAACATCCCCCACCAAAGGGGCGTGTTAGTTGCAATTGATGAACCTACACTGACACATCACTATCACTGGGAGTGTACGTTTGGACAAACGGATCCACCTGTATAGTATCATAGAGATTAGTTCCACTGCCCCCAAATCCACTGTGCTCTGCCTGTGAAAATGCAGGCTCCCAGGCCCACTGAGACCTACTGCGTCCGAATCTTGGTGGCGGCAATCAGGGATCTGTATTTTTCACAAGTGTCCCAAATGATTTTATTGGCTGGCACCGGGAGGGACAGGCTTCGATGTTCTACAATGTTCCTTTCGGCTCCAATGTTCGGGATTCCAAGGCCAAGGAAGATGTCAAAGTTTCTTTTGTTTGCAGCCAGAAATCAGCTGGGCTGCGTAGGGTGGAGGTGGGGACACGGTGCTGTGACACAGTGACAAGTGGGTGGCGCAATGCGGGGAAACCCCTACGTGAACTGCTAGAGACAGCAGCAAACCCGATGGGGCTCTGCTCCCAATAAGTGCTGCAGCCTTGGACTACTTTTTTTCTTTCCTTTTTTGGCCAGATGGGCTGGGGATTCCTGCTTCCAATGACTGTGACTTGGCAAAGACCTTCGTAGACCCCTGGGGGAGATGGCAGAATTGATTAACCCCACATCTGCCCCACGTGAGAAAGGAGAGGAGCCAAGACTGGCCACGTGTCTGTGACATCTTGCCCCAGCTGGGGCAACCCCAGCACATTCTGCACAGGGGAACCAGAGAAGTCACCAGGAAACCACACCGTTTCCAAGATGCTGAACAAGTACAGGCGACAGCTTGCACAGGCACCCCGAAATCTCCTAGGCCATTTTCTCTGCACCCTGTACCTCTCACCGTTCTCCCCATACAGATTTACTGAAAACACAAGCTCCCACTAGGTTGTCAAAAACGGCAGAGGATGAGCAAGAGGACACAGCAAAGCTGGAGCAGGAACACCTGAAGAGGAGCTGGAATGCAGAGGCCGGGCTTGAGACAGAGGCGCCCATGCGTGCTAACCCAGAGTTGGTGGCAGCCAACGAAGCCTGACCCCTGGCTGGGGGCTTGGCCCTGGGTGGGCTGGCTGAGGCTGAGATGTCAGCCTTGATTTCTCACAGGCCTGCCTTGTCTCTGCCAGTGCCCTGTCACAGTAGCCATGGGCTGCCTCAGGCCAGGAGGCCTCCATGGGAGCCCCAGTGTGGGGATTAAGTAGGGGAAGTGGTGGGAGGGCTCTGTGGGCCTGAGCAGCCCACGCTGAGCTCAGGGTGTCAAGTCAAAATAACAGGAAGAGGCTGGGTTGGGGGTGGCGGTGCTGGGCAGCTGAGACTGCCGTTCAGAGAGTCCCTTATCCTCTCCGCTCTGGCCAGCCTGAACTCACTCCGATCGCTTCTGTTTAGTGAAATAAGTGACTGACCACCTCTAGGGGTCCTGTTGTAGGAGCTGTGGGCACATCCAGGAACACAGTCTCTGTCTTCATAGACGGCTTTTTTAGTGGGAAAGATGAACAATGAAGCTGAAAATCAAATACAAATATAACTCTGGTGAAGTTTTGATGAGTGAGCATCGATGGACACGGAAGCACAGAAAGGGAATGGAGAGTGAGTGGAGGCGCCGTCTTGGATGAGGAGACCTGGGCAGAGCTTCTCCTTGGACCCCCCAGAGGGGGGACACCCAGATGTTCACAGGGCAGGGCCTCTGTTGTTTTTTTCCAGTTGCCCCAGATTTAGGGTCAGGGGTTCCCTGCTTCTACACAGAGAAGCGGACAGAGAAGAATTCCTTCAAATTCCAAGCTCAGACCAGATGCGGATGTAAAGAACCCAGGGAACTGCGGTCAGAGCACATGCCTGGGTTGCCAGCCAGGCCCCCAGTTGGGGGATGTGCGAGAGGCAACTGATCGATGTTTCTCTTCCTCTCTTTCTCCCTCCCTTCCCCTCGAACAATAAATAAATAAAATCTTAAAAGAAAAAAAAAAGAAAAGAGCCCAGGGAATTGGCTCATTCTAGCTGGTCTGCCTTCTTGCTCTCTCCCAGATCAAAGTGTTCGATCAACTCACAATCGAGTTTTCTGGCACATCAGTGGATCCAACACTGCTTGGAGCTGTCCGCCTAGCTGCCGCGCCAGAGCACAGGACCCATCTCCTCATTCCCGGACCTGCTCTACCTACCCCTCCCATTACGCAAGCCATTCCAGGTACCAACGGCAAAGGCTTCCTCCACCCTCCTGAAACAGGATCGCAGCTCCGGCTCAGTCCTGACCTGGCCCCTCAGTAAAGAGGGTTTAGCTGAGGCTAAATGGGGTCAGATCACGGAGAAGAACAGACATGGTGTCTGGACCAGGAAGCCTTGCATTTTCTGGGGTTATCTCTAGTGACAACTTTCTTACACTTAGTTGTGGGCTACAGATGCCATCATCACTTAGGGCATGGAGCCGCTTTAGGTAATAGTCCCGTAGTCTTTGGGCTTCCCTAATCATCGCAGATGATGGAGAAGCCTTGAATCGTCCAGCTGGCAGATACTTGGAGGTCACCTAGTCTAAACTCTTCATGTGATACACAAGAGAACAGGCCCCGAGGGGTGATGTGTCTTGTCCAAGGTCATCCCACAGTTAGTAGTAGAAGAGCTGGGGCCTGGACTTGAGACTTAACTCTCGGGCAATTCTGTCTATACCTTCTGTTTTCTCCCAGTGTCTTTATTTTTCATGAGATCTCTGGGCTTCACGACTTTGATCTGAGCTACATTAACCCTTGAACTATAACGCTTCTACCCCAAGCTCACAGAAACAGCTTGGCTTCTCCTAAGTGTTACCGGAGGACCAAGATGGTAGGATGCCCTTGTGAACTGCTGAGTTTGTATTGAAAATGAAGGCGTCAGGGAAAGATAAACCAGCCTCAGCTTTTGAGGAACATGACAATATTCATTGAAGTCCAGGGTCATTCTGCTTCCTGTGCACAGATTTGGGGTGCTGAAGATGCTTTATGTGTATTCATTCTTCATAGCTATCTATCAATGTATGTATTTCTCTTTCTATTACTCATTTACTTTATCCATCCAGGTACGCTTAGGGAATCCCCGCCACATTCCAACACTGCGCCAGGCGCTGAGGATGCATGCATTTGTCCTTGAGGCATTCTAGACAAGAGCACAGAATGGCAGAGCTGGTGGCAGAGCAGGGACTGCCCAGGGAAAGCCCTCATCTAGAAATGAGGAAAGTGAGGGTTTAGAGAGAGGAAGGGACCGGCTGTTACTGGGATGCTGGGTCCCTCTCTTTCTATACCACTGTTCTTTCCGACGCCAGCCACTTTCATTCCTGCGTAAGCCGTGCCTCAGAGTTAAGCTGGTTCGAGGTTCAACCTATGGGGCCAAGGTGGAGGCAGGCTGGCACTCCTCGGACCAGAGGGCGTGGCTTGAGAGAGCTCAAGAAAAGCTCTGTCTCTAAGGGCTACATGCACATCTCTTATTTTCCCTAGGGAAGTGCTCCTTGCGGAGAGAGATGATGTTTGCGATACTTAATATTATGCTTAGCTGGCTGAAAATGCTAAGTAAATGTTTGATGACTACAAGGGATGAAGACCAGATGGATGCATGGATACGTGACTTTGTCAGTGGGTCCGACCAGAATCCCCAGCCGAATGCCTCACAATTTCTGTATCTCTCTGGTTCTAGCCTCAGTCGTTGGTGCCTGGCTGTTGAGAATGGGTGCTGTGCCCCTCACTGATCCTGCCAGCTCGGGCGGGAATGGTGGTGCTCCAGGAAGGAGACTGTGTGCCCACGGTCCACACGGTCACTGGGGGTCCCAGCTCTGGGTTGCGTCTATTTGTGCTGCATTTCCGTAGATCACGGCAGACTCCCTCTGTGTTGTTTCATCTTTATGTATTGACCCAGCCATGGGGACACAGAGGTATATCAACCCTGCTTCTTCTCTGCACGTAAAAATGCCCAAGACAATTCCAAGATGCCCCCCCACCGAGGGCCACAGGAATGTGTCTGAGGCAGGCGGTGCGGGCGGTGAGGGGGCTGAGCCAGCTGAAAGAGCTACCTGGGGGCTGGTCAAGGCCACTGCTGCTGCTCTTCTCAAGTATTGGAGGCACTGAGACACTGTCTTCCTCATTCCTTCACCAGTCACACTCACTTCCCAGGGCTGGTAAGGGGATCAGTGACAAAGATTCTCTCCTCGACCAAACCCTAGCCTCCACCTTGGCTTAGACTTGAACAAAACACTAACAGCTCGAAGCCGCATCTCTTGGCTGGCCCTAGCCTTAAAGTGCCTGCCTGGGAAAACTCAAGGTTATCAAAAGAATTTACTGTTTGTCCAGCCGACTCCTGAAGATAGGGCTGTAGCTCCCAGCCTCCTTGGGAGAGGAGGAACCTAGCTTGGATAAGTGCCAGATGGGTTTCATAGGGACCAAGCCCTTTCCCGGTTTTTGTAATTTTTAATATCCCTGATCTACTGAGCCCCCACTCACCCCTTTTTCTATCCCCTCATCATCTCTTTATTTTATTTATTTATTTTTTAAGATTTCATTCATTCACCTTTAGAGAGGAGAATGGAGGGAGAAAGAGAAGGAGAGAAACACCAATGTGTGGTTACCTCCCGTGCACCCACTACTGGGACCCTGCCCACAACCCAGGCATGTGCCCTGACTGGGAACCGAACTGGCAACTTCCTGGTTCGCAGGCCAACACTCAATCCACTGAGCCACACCAGCCAGGGCTCCTCATGGTCTCTTTAAAATGCCCAGTCTCCTCTGTACAAATCAAAACTGCGTTCAGTTTGTGCTGGTCTCTTTTCCCTGTTGCGATTGTATGTTACTGATGAAAATCTGTCTTGTCCACTTTAACTATCATCTGGCTTTGTTTATCTTTAACATCAGATGCGGTAAGACCGGCATTAGACAAGCCGATCGAGGTGTAAGCCCATGGGCACTTCCCTACACATGGGTAAGGACATCTGTCCAAACCACTGTGATGATAACTGGCAGGACCACCCAGACTCTCTTAGGAATCTGAGCCGGGGGAAATGGGGAGAGCTGAGCAGAAGCAGAAGCAAAAAGAGACAGGGACAGAAATTAAGGAGCCATGTTGAAAGTGAGACACGAGTGTGCGGACATGAACCCCCGATGCCGTGGCCCCAGAACTGCCTCGCATCTGAATGGCCTTCCCATTCCAGGCTCTGCAAGACCCACCTCGGTCACGAGTCCTAATCTTCTACAGGAGGCGCCCTCTCTATAAGCCCCTCTTACTTGCAGCGACCCAACGAGTCCCTGGTCCTTGCCACCAAAAATACCCAAAGGGAGCCTCTGTGAATCCAACACACCAATCCAAGGGCTGCTTAGCTACTTGCCTCCTGGGCCCTGGGTGTGTTCAGGAATTTGGATGGAGGAAAACGAGGCGGCGGTGATTGCTGCGGGGAGGCAGTGGAAGGAGAGAGTGGAAAGAGGCTGGACGTGGACTTAGGCACTGGGTTTGAATTCTGGCTCCACTCCTGGCCAGATGTGACCTCTCTACACCTACCTTCTTCTTAAAATGGGCGTCATGGTGGTGGTCAGGAGCAAGAGCACGTGGCAAGTTATGGACACCTCTCACTGTGAGCTCCCTCCCCAGCCAGTCAGCACTTTGCCCAGCAACACGTGGGTCAGCTCTGAGGCATTTTCATGCTTTGCTGAGGATTGCTTGGACACACTGACCAGAGCAGGACGTATCCTTAAAACCCTCTTTGCAAAGCAACCCCCCTGCATGGGGAGGGGGCGCTGGGTTGGGGGGCATCCCTCCAACTGGATTCATTCCTCCTAACTTCCTCCGCCCCCCAGGGCACAGTTCCTGGCTCCTTAGCATTCCAGGGGATAGGGACAGGGGCTCCTGCGGCTCCTGCTGTCAGCAACTTTCTGCTCTCTGATGTGAGCTGGATGTGATTCCTTAAAGCAAAGCAGCTCTGGAATGGTCCAGGAGTGTGGCGCTAGGCTTGAGGTCACCGAGGGGCCTAGCACAGACCTTACAAATCTCATACGTGGGGAGTCTCTCCTCAAAATGAATGGTTTTTGTTGTAGTTGTTGTTCTCTTTGCCTTCTAAATACTTACATAGGAAGAGCAAGGTCCCAGACAAAGCAGGCTGGGTCTACCCCCAGACTGCCCTGGCTTTGACTACTGAGCCCCAGAGCCAGGGCTTGTGCAACCCTCTCCCACTTCAAACACGAGAATCCTCTCCACTCCTACCACACCTGACAGCGGCTCATCCTGCCTCTGGGAATGGAAGGGAGCCTGACAGGATCTCTCAGGAATCCATTCCAGGATTTCTAAACCAGCATCTGGTTTTATTCACAGGAACTGGCATCTCCAAATGGCTCCAACGTTTCTTCATGTAATTATTTCCTACCTTTGTCTTATTCTCCAAGCTTTGGGTTTTGTGCTTGTAAGTGGGGAGAGAGGTGTGGAATATCTTCCTCTTTCTCCAGCATCTGGCGGGAGCGCCACCGAGAGGCAGTGGCTCCATTACTCCGCACCTCAGTAGGTCTGGGAGGACAGCTTAACAGCCAGTGGCTACCATCTCAGAACCAGTTTCCAGGGCTGTGGTAGCCTTAGAACTACTTACTACCTGCAGGGCTTGTCCATACCTGGCTCAGAGCCCTCCTCAAACCCAACTACAAGAAAGCCAAGCTCTGGGTGCTCCCGGGAGAGGTTTCAAGTCAAGGACGGACGGCGAAAGGAACTCATGTGTAGTCAGTGCCCACGACATGTCAGGCACTGTGCAGAGTGCTTCATACATGCATTTGTTTGCTCGTTTACTCTTTGCAACAGCTCCATGAGTTAGTCATTATGGCTCTTATGTAACAGGAAAGAAAATGAGCCCAGAAAAGTCAAGTAATTTGCTGATGGTCACACAGCTGCTGCAAGGTAGAGCCTGGCAGAAGAGCAAAGTTTTTTTCTTCCTTATTTCTTCCCTTCCTTCCTTCCTTCCTTCCTTCCTTCCTTCCTTCTTTCTTTCCTTCCTTCCATCCTTCCATCCTTCCTTCATAATCCTCATCCGAGGATTTTTTTAATTATTGATTTTAGAGAGAGAGGAAGGGGGAGAGAGAAGGAAAGAGAGAAACATTGACTGGTTGCCTCCCGTACACAACCAAACTGGGGCTGAAACCCACAATCTCTGTTTGTGCCCTGACCAGGAATTGAACCTGTGACTTTTTGGTGTATGGGATGATGCTCCAACCAACTGAGCCACCCACTGGGGTGCAAAGTCCTTTCATTTTCAAACCACAGAGATGCTGTTAGACTGAATACTTAAGACAAATATTTAATAACATCCCTCTCCGTACATAAAATACCTTTCATCTATCTCCAAACAGCCCTACGGGGGCTGCAGTAACTAGTGTCTTTAAAAGGAAGGAAAAGAGCCTTGGATTAAAGCAGTGGTTCTCAGCCCCAGGCTGCATGGAAGAATCTCCTGCGGCGCTTTAACATCTACCAGCAGAAGGGGGGCAGTTTCCAATAGTTCAGAGGTGATGTAAATGCACTGCCAGGGTTGAGAGCACTGTTTGAAGGGATGGATCTGGGGTCAAGTCCCAGCTACACAGCTGTCAGGCCCTGTGAGGAAGGCCCACGGCCGTCACCTCCTCCAGGAGGGGTTCCCTGACTGGTGGCCCCAGGATGCGCTCTCCACACTTGAGAAAAGTTGCGCTGCCACTTCCTTTCCCAAGTCTCTCTGCCCTGGCCAGGGAGAGCTCTGTGAAAGCCAGGGCCATGGCACCCCCATGCTTCCCTACCGCAGCCCCATGTGTGGGCGGAGAGCCGGGCACACGGCAGTGCTCAACACATCGCATCGAACGGGTGAATGGGATTCCCAGCCCTTTCGAGGGGCTCTGAGAACAGAACTGATCCCTAAATGACCTAGAACCTGCCTGGCTGTGCATCAGGAGGGCCCCAAAGCCCAGAGAACTCGGCCTCTACAGAAAAGGACAGGAGGGAAACCCAGCCTGAGCCTGCAACACCGAAGCTCCGTTAGGTTTGTTTATCCTGACTTCCAGGCCCGAGGTTGTGGAGAATAGAAATAAACACATGCGGCTGGGAAAATAGGCTCTGATCTTCTGCAGCTGCAGAATAGAGCCCAGGGCATAATCTGGACCAGCTGCCTGTGAAGGAAGTTGAACTTTTATTCTCCTGTGAAGAAAGAATGCCCCGTGCCCACAGCCCCCCGGGGCCTTGGAGCCCCGCCTCCCCGAGGTGGAGAAAGTCAGGCTCCGTCCTTCTGCACGCGTGACTTTTCTTTTTTCCCGACATCCGCGGGAAATGTGGTTCCTGTGGGAGGGCAGGAGCCGTCCCTCAAGGAAACTAAGGAATTTCTGGTCAGGCTCTGCTGGAGGGCATTGCTTTCAAAATGTGGTCTGGCCTGTGGGTGTGCTTTATAAAATGCTATTTCCTAATGGTAATTAGGAAACTTAATATGCTCTTAACGTGGTGCTTTGTGCCTCCTCAAAGCACTTTTGTTAGATGGTCTCATTTGATCTTTGGCCCTCCTCCAGGGTGGTGGTATCACATGCACGTAGCAGGTGAGGCGGCTGAGACTCAGAGAAGGAAAGTGATTTTCTTTCTGTTGTATGTGTTTTTGACCTCACCCGCACAAGCTTATTGATTTTAGAGACTCGGAGGAGAGAGAAAGAGAGGGAGAGAAACATCAATGTGAGGGAGAAACGACTAGTTGCCTTTCATAGGTTCCCTGACCGGAAACCGAACCCACAACTTAGGCTAGTTAGTGTCTTGCCTGGGAAATGAATCTGGGGCGTTTAGGTTTATGGGATGACGCCCAACCAACTGAGCTGCACGGACCAGCATGGAAAGTGACTTTCTTAAGGCCACATAATAAAGTGGCCGTACCTGAGTCTCACAGCCTGTCGGGGCCAAGGTTCTGTGTCTTTAGAGGTCACACTGGGTGCTCGGGCTCCACTGGTAAAAGGAGTAGCAGAAATATCTCTCAAGTTAACACTCCACTGGTCATGCTGGATTGGTTTTAACTGCTGACTCGCCTGTTGGTCTTCCTCATTCTCATGCACGTCCTTTGGAAATGAGGAGTTTGCCTTGGCTGCTTTTGTTTCTCCCATGCCCTGCTCATGGTTGCCTGGCCTCTAGTAGGTGTGCAGGGAAAACTGTCGGTCAAACAGGAAATGAGGCACTTTGTCTGCCCAGCCGCCAGCCGGGAGCTCTCCCCACCACAGTGGGGGGATGTCTCCAAGGCCCAGAAGTCGTGCTTGGAGCTGATTTGTAGGAAGTTCCCGTGTGACCCGGTGCAGAGGTGAGTCCTTTGTCTTGCTTTTGTTCCCAGGGCCTCTCAAAGGGCAGTGAGAGTAGCCAGGCCTTTAGGACTAGAAAGGAATGCCGTGGGGCCAGGAGAAAGTCAGTGATGCTGAACTCTCATTTCATGTATAGCTGTGAGGAGATGGGATGCTCGTACGGCAGCCCTCTAAAGGCTTCATGGGCCCACCTCCTTGACCTCTGAACCCCATGTCTAGAACTAGGGGCCTTGCCTAAGAAGGCTCTTCCATGCCTTCTCCCTTCACTCACATGCTGTCCCCACCCTGCCCTGTTTCTTCTCTCAGTTTTGCTCTCCTTCAAGTTCAAAGCCTGAGACACCCCTGGCTGGAATGCTTCCCCATCCCCATAGTTTCAATCCTTGGAAACAGAATCTGCCTTTAGCACCTTGGTGACCACTTTCTTGCTCTATGACATTGGGCAAGTAAGTCGACCTCTCAGAATAGTTTTCTCATCTGGGATAACCACACAGACCTTAGAGAGTTTCTCTGAAATATACATGAGCTCAGTGATTGGGGTGGTCGGTTCTCAGCAAGTAGTGTTGAACTCAATATAAGGCCCAAGGATCGTGCTGGGGGACAGAGGCACTGTGGTGAGGGACTCACCTGGCTTTCCAGTCAGTGAGGAAACCAGCTGTGACCCCCTCCTATCACAGCACCCACAAGACCCCCGGGGTGTCCACAGGCTTGGCCTCTGTCTTTTATCTTCTTTGTTCACCAGAATTCTACAAGAGGCTCTTTGGAAGAGAGACTGAAGTCCAGTGCCAGGCAAGGTAAATCCATCTAGATAACTGGTTCCAAGTACAGCCCGAGGTCATTCCCCACTGTCGAAGTGGGGCTGCTGGTTAATGCAGCTAAAGCTTATTCAGTGACATCAGAGAGTCGCTGCGGGGCACCTCCCGGATTTAATCTGTGTCCCTGCAGCACCCCAAAGGGGAGAGGGTGCAGGGTCAAGGGAACTGAACAATTCCCCAGTTTGTCTGAATTGCTTTCTACGTAAACTGTTTAACCATTCCTGGTTTTACAGTACATCTCAACTTAAAACTTTTCTTTGTAAACCCACATCAAAGACCCAAACTTCAAATCGTCAGTGGTGCCAAGGCATTGTTTTTGGACAAAATTCCTCGATCACCTTCAGTCTGAAAGTCTGTGTTTCTAAAGGAGTTCTCTGGCAGGGCAAAGCCCGGAGACCGCCGCCTGTTGGCCAGGGAGACAGCAGCAGCAGTCTTAGCGGAACCGCCTCTGGGCCCTTCCTGAAGGATGGGCACGGTGGTGTCAGCTAAACACGGGTAAGGAGGGACACGGAGACATAGCCCGTGACAGGCCCCTTGCTCACTCACCGTAGAAAAGAGAGGTGTTGGGGAAGGGTCAAAGTGGTTACCTCTGCTCACACGTGTGAAATACCCTGCTACACTAACAGTGAAAAGAGCAAACCTTCTCAAGTTGCACTGACATACTTGGCTGCTAATTCTTAACATAACCTCCAAACCCTGGCATGCGTATTTCCTTCCAGTTAGCCCTCAGTTTCGGCTCTCAGTTGGTCCCTGCTTTCACTTTGCATATATTTAGAGAAAGCATTCAGGTCCTGTTAATGACCTCTTAGCCCCTCTCAGCACCACTGCCAGAGCCACGACTGCCCAGAGGGGCTCCGTTCCTCCTGCCTAAGCTGTTTTTCCTTGCTGGGGCCTGCGCTGCAGCTCTTCTCTCTTGCCTTTTATAAGGCATAAGGAACAGGGCTCGCTAGCTCAGCTGTTCCTAGAAATGGAACGCTCTTTCTTATATTGGGTTCAACACTTTTTCTCAGGCTCCCCTACCACACCCCCACATTTTATCACTTGGCTTCTTAAAGGAGCCAGGCCTTCGATTTTTCCAGCCCCTCTTGAATCTATTTGAAGCCATCAAACCAAGGGCAGCATGGATTAATCGGAACGGAACTGTTTTCTGCACACGGCTGTGTAAAAGCTCTCCTGGAAGGGGTCACTAGGAAGCTTTCAGGAAGAGTCTCAGGATTTGTTTTTGGAAGGCTTAAGACAGGCTTTTGGCAAACCAGAACATCTGGAAGGCCAGATCGCATTCTCCGCACAGAACCCGGGAAGAGGAAATTGCAGCGGGCGGGGGTGGGGGGTGAGGGGGTAGGGGTGGGGTGGGAGGCTGAGGGACTAGCCTCAGGGCTGGGTCAGAAGGGGCCTCGGATCCCCAGATTGCCACCCAAGGCCTGTGCTGCTCCCCAGAGCTCACATGTCTTCTCAGGAGCTGTTTCTGACAAGCAGGACTTTCTAAAAGGGGAAGCGACTCAGATGAGAGAAGGAGCAGGAGCCTCAGAGAAGCATGAACTTGGGATGTGGACCTGTCCATGGGGAGGAAGGTCTGTCCACCCTGTGCCCAGCACTGGTCATGGCACTGGTTTGTTCCCTGGTCAGTTGCTGGCATGCCACTCCCTGTTTATAGCCCATACTGGCTGCCCAGAGCCCGAAGGTCAAGGCCGAACTCCTGACCATGGATCCCCGCATACCTCTCTGGCCTTATTTTATTTTTCTTACATCCCAAACTGTCATCGTGCAAACTATTTGGATCTATCAGCCAACACTCTGCCAGTTCGCACATGGTTCTCTTTACCTGGAACACTTCACTTCCACAACCACCTGTTGGACACCTACTTGCCCTTCAAGACTTGGGTTGGAGACACCTTCCCAACGGACACCCCCCCCCCACCCCCCGCCCAGCAGAAGGCATACTAGCCTTTGTGTGAACATCAACCGTAGCACCCAGCACTCTCTACCCTGGTTTTGTGTCCTTCCCACCTGCCAGACTGTGAGCTGCTGCAGGTGAGGCTGGCCAGGCCTTAGCCACCTTTGGTTCCCCAGGCCTCAGCCAGTGCCTGGTGCCTAGCAAATACTCAATAAATGTTTGCTAGAGAAGTGAATAAGCCCATGCCCTGTTTCCTAAATGTTTTCCTTCCTTCCACTCATCCACCTTTTCTTTATGATGGAAGTGAGGGAGCTGGGACCTCCCTTCCCGGGGGCCCTGCCTCACCTATCTCTCCTCTGTTCCCTTTGAAGCCAGCTCCATGTCCCCTGGCTTTCTGATCCATGGACCTCTGCCCTTGGCTGTCCCCGCCCAGTTTTCATTCGGTTCCCACCGTCACCTCATATGCCATGTCCTTGCCCTTGTTTCTCTCTCTCTGATGTCTCCTGCTCTGGGTCAGCCAGGACCGGAAGCGATGTTTGCTGCAGGGCAATTTTTCGGAGTGAATGTTGTGTCCTTGCTTATTTTCAGTGTGACTAGACCTATAAACTTAGGGGAGGAGAAGCTTGAGGAGGAGACTTTTGAAAAACACCTTTCTATCTCTACGCATCCTTTGGTGTCGGCATCTACCCAGGGAGAGAGAAGGAATGAACGAATGTATCAATGCAACCCATGTGTGGGGGAATCAACACTGCCAGGTACATGCCAGGGGCGTCTGCACAGGTATCTCAGGAAGGCTACTGTGCTCAGTTCGCACAATCCCAAAGAACTGGGGAACCAGTGACAGGGGAAGGGCTTCACCAGCAAGTGCAGACCGGCAAGGCAGGTCAGGCAGCCATGCTTGGGGAAGTGACGAGCAAGCAGGAAGACAGGGAAGAGTACCTTAAAGGTAACTGAGCACCATTGGGGTGGGAATTAGCACCTCCCCACTAAAGCAGCAAGAACAGGCAGAGTGGCCCCCCATGAGGACCCCGTGCTGTCAGAGGCCAGGGCAATGAGAGATGACTCAGGGTGGTAGCAGAGGGGCTCTGGGCCAGCAGACCGACCTGTGTGCTGGCTCCACTCCGCGTGAACTCAGGTGACTTAGGGCAGGGTCCTTTCCCTTTCCTCAGCCTCCACGCCTCTCCCACGCTCGCCTGATCGTGCCTCCTGAACCTCACCGTGAGAACTAAGTGAAGTACTAGGCACAGGTGCTGTCCTCCCCATAGTGACAGGCACGAGTTCGTTGGTAGTAGTATGTGAATGGTTCCTTTTTCTAGGAGTTTACTTTTAAATCATGTTGTTGTTGGGGATTCAAGGTGAGTGAAGAAAAGAGGATGTCGAGATGCTAAGTGAATAAAGAAATGTAATTGTATGTAAAAGGTCCAGTAGCTCTGTCTCTCCTTGCCTGAAAAACACGCTAATTTCCAGAGCTGCCTTATCCTAAACAGATTCCTTACAGCCAGCTGTAGGGGCGGGGAGGGGAGAAGGAGAATTCACAGACTCCAAAGGACTATCCTTGCATCCCTTATTCTAAAACACAGATAGACTATTCATCATCAGTAGATGAGCAGGTAAAACAACTATGCAACATTTACACAATGGAATACTACTTGGCTGTAAAAAAAAAAAGAAGAAAGTTTTACCCTTTGTGACAGCATGGATAGACCTAGAGATCATTATGCTGAGTGAAATAAGCCAGTCAGAGAAAGACAAATACCATATGATTCCACTCATATGGACTCTAATGAACCAACTGAACTAACAAGGAAAATGGGGACAGACTCATAGAGGGAGAGCAGGATGACAGCTCTGGGGGTGGAGGGATGGAGCAAAAAGGAAAAAGGACTCATGGACATGGACCACAGTGTGGTGATTGCAGGGTGGGGGAGGGAGGTATAAGGGGGATAAATGGTAATGGAAAAAAGACAATAAAAAATAAATTAAGAGCAAAACCAGAGATAGAAACATCTCAGCAGCCAGGGGGCAAAAACTGTCTAGAAGCCACCACCCCAACCCTTTCTTCTGAGCTTATACCGCACACTGGAGTGCCCACTGCCCCCTCCCCAAAACTGACCTCCCTACATATTAAAAACACACACGAGATGTTGGACATTCTTCAAGTTTTCTGAGATGCCACTGATAACTATCAACACATGCTGGATTAGCATTAACCCTTGGGTTGTTCTGCATCTATTTTCCATATGAAACCAAATTGAGGAAAACATTGAAAACAATCTGAACTTACATCCTGCTTTCCATTCCTGCTGTGGGGTTGAGATAAAACTGGACCCTTTCCCACCCCCTAAGTGCAAAACTACTATTTCTTTTTCTTGCAAATGGACCGTATACAAGGGTAAAACAGATGTCTTTCTGTTTTGAGATGTATATATGTAACTTTTTTTTTCCTGGCCAAACTCCCCACCCAAAGCCAAACATCTAACAGAATGACTAATATTACCCTTGCCTGGAAAAAAACCAAACCAAAACAACCCCCCCCACACACACACAAAACAAAAAACCCCTCTACCTCTCATCAAGCAGAAAACAGGAGATCTGGATTCTAGACCCCGCTGGGCCATACCCTAACCTGGGGATTGTGGCAAGTCTCTCCAGCTCCCGCTCTTGCTCCCTGTTTAGTGAACTCGAAGCTGGGGTGGGCTTGGGTGTGAGAGGAGAGTTGATCTGAAACCCCACCCCACCCTAAAATCCTATGACTAGATCACAACATGAGGAGACGATTGCGAGATCTTGCATAAATACGTTGTGGAACTGACTTACAACATGGGTACAGGGCAGTCCTCTCTATAGTGCCCTCTTCAGAGGAAACCCCCAATTTCCCATTTTAAGCTGTCAATCTCACTTTTCTCACCCATTCTTTTCGTGCAGTAACATCCCCACCTGCTGGAACTTGAGGTTTGTGCTGCTGAAGTGAGGTGTTCAGTAAAGGTTCTGCGGCCTCAGAGCAAGCTGGGTCCCAGAGGAGCTGGGTCCCCCTCCACGCTGTTCCTTTCTGCAGGAGGGCAGAGCTCTGAAGCTGAGACTCCTTCTTCCCACCCCTGAGATCTCATGGTGGGGCTGCCCTGGGCCCAGAGAATGACTAACAGCCCTGAGAAGTGGGTACTCCGTGTGGGTCAGAATTTCTGCACTTTTCTGAAAGATGATCCTTGGCTTCCTCCTCAGAGTCTCAGTGCCAGGGATCGAGTTAATGCCTCTGGGATCGGAGTCCTTGGAAACCTTACAGGGAGTCTCATCCCATCGTGGGTTTTATGTGGTCAGAGGCAGGCCGGGAGCAGGGGGAGCAGGCCGTGGGAAGGCACAGATCTCAGCTCTGAATTGCTGCGGTGGCCCCCTTCGGCCTAAGGCCCTCAAATCCTTATGTCCAGGTGAGGGAACCACTGGGGGTTTTAAGGAGCCCAGCCCAGCTCTTCAGGCCCAGGGGCCTAAGCTGTCATTCCAGAGTCAGAGAAGTCAGAGGCCTAGGTTTGGGATTCTGCCCCTGCCCTTGCCTTGGGGGAGTCGGCTCTCCACTCGGGGCCTCTGAGAACAGGGAGATGGATGAATGGCCTTTGATTTTGTTGCTCACAGTTCCTGTATGTCTCCTACCTTCCTCGGCCTGCTGTGGAAAGGCTCCCATTGATGGAGCTGTCTCTGCTGAGCCACCTCACTTCCCTGGCCCATCACATTTTGGGGTCTCATCAGGGGCAGGAAGGAGAGGCGTAGAGCTTTGTGCAAGGGCTGTGGTCTGACCTCTGGGCTCCTCAGGGCAGGAAAGAATGCCAGCAGTCCCCGAGGATGGGCTGTCCAGAGCTTACATCAGCCTCTCTTGGTGTTGTCAATAGGCTCCAGGGCCAAGTGAATTAGACGTCCTTCCCCCAAACTCCCCACCCAGGCTCAGGGGTGGGTGGGGCCCTCTACCACTGTGGCTCAGCCCCCACTTCCCATACTGCTCCCCCAGCCTCAGAGCCCCAACCCAAGCACAGAGACCAGCCAGCAGGGCCCACAGAGGTGAGTTAAACGGTGACAAAAGCATCCTTGGGATTCGTGGGGACAGATGACCGCCACCTCTCCCCAGGCTTGGCTAGTGCAGACCCCCTCTCTCCACTCACAAGCCCACTGAAGAAGAGCTGCCAAACAGTTCCTGACAAGCATCCCTCTCGTATGTGGGCAGCGTTTCTGATCTCCCTTTAAAGGTCATCTTTCCACAGTCCCTCCCTTCCTGCACCCCATCAGGAGTTGTTTATTTCATACAGCTAAATGCCACGCTCCTTCTCGGCACAGTCAACAAAGAGAGCCGGGGAAGGCAGCCACCCAAAGACAAAGTACAGTGCCCAGCCCAATTCATAATTGCAACTCAGATATGTCACAGATGTCCTAGATCATATCCAGACCCCCTTCCTTTGCCATCAAAACTTTCCTTTTGGCTCCTGTAGGGTCCAGCAGATCTCATCTAGCCAGGCCACTCCTAATTCAGCCTTTGGCTGCCCTTGAAAGGGACTCTAGATAATGCTAGAAAGACTGTGAAGCATGTATATCGCTTTGTGGGTTTTGCATCTAAAATGAGGTGGGTGTGTGAAGTTCAGAGTAAGCGTAGGCATACCCTGTCTACAGGTATGTCCATCACTTTAGTGACAAAGGGCTGTCACAAACGTTTTTCCTGTTTGATCCTTATCGCTGCCCTGGGAAAGGGAAAGGCCAAGGCAGCAGGAGGTAGGCTGAAGTTCCAGGATACCTGGGGCAAGGGCGCTATTAAGGAGAGAGGTTTTCTTCTGGTCACACATGACTGGGATGAAATTGTCATCCCAGCCCTTGGGGAAATCCTCGATCTGGGTCCAAAGTGTGAATCTGCAGAGCTGTCTGTCCCTGGGTGTCTCACCTGGAGGCAGGCGCTCTTCCCAGCCCTGTCTTCCCTAGAGAGCCAAGGCAGGGTTACAGATGCCCTGGAAGGGGGTCCTCTGCTTCTGCCTCACACAGGGTGGCAGCATTTCAGAACCCAACACATACTAGATGTTGGTATTTTTTAGCAACTTGGCGAGGAGACGCTACTCATTGTGACTTGGCTAGGAGACTCATTCTCCTCTGGCAATCTCTCCAAGGTTCTACATGTAGCCCTTTGGGGGTGGGGTGGGAATAAACCCTAGAAAAGAGTGTCAACTAGATAAGCTAACTTGCTTTGTAAACATTTTAGGGAGGACCCTCGTCAGAAAGACGCCCTTTCCTAGACTTGGTGGGCTGCCTGATACTGAGCTCCCTCTCACCTCTGCTCAGTTAGTTGCAAAGGGGGAAAACAAAAAGGATTCTGCTTTGCCTCCATGCCTTTCCCCATGTAAATACCCAGGGAAGTCGTGAATGTTTAACGAGGTCAGTAACTGAGTTTTAGCAAGCAACTTCGATGACTTTAGGAACTGTGTCTGAATTGGCGTGTTACATAGAATAACAACAATAATGGTCCCTTCCTGAGTCCTAACCCCGCGTCCCAGCACTGTAATGAGGACTATGTGGATTAACTCCTTTAGTGCTCACAGTGCCCCTGTGAGGTCTGGGCTCTTTTATCCCCAATCTATAGATGAGAAAAACTGAGACACAGAGATTACCTAGTGAGCCAGTGAGGCAGCGGGAGGGAGCCCAGGCAGTCTGCCTCCAGACCCTGCCACACACCACTGGGCTTGTTCCACGTCTGGGTGTCTGGCCTGCACCCCTGGAGAATACCTCCCTCGCTGGAGCCCTGAACCAGTAGGGGGCTCCTTTGACACTGCATCCATGGACTCCTTGGCCCATGGATGCAGCCTCTGGACCCCCAAACTTGTGGGGCTTTCTGGGAGACAGCTACTCTTGCACTGACACAGTGACCCCAGTGACCCCAACAAAACTTCCTTACTGGTATCCCCTGCTCTGTCTCCTTTCTCTCCTTTCTCTCCTTTTGGGCCTCGGTCACCTGAAACAGAGGAGAAAACTGGCATTAGAAATGGAAATGACTCCTGATGGTAAATAAAGCACCATCTGCTGCAGACTTATTAACCCCAGACCAGGGAGGACCTCCGGCAGGAGCCCGCAGCACTGCAGGGCACAGTGTCCAGCAAAGAGCTGCCCATTCTGGTCGTCCCACCCTGGAGTAGAGAAGGCACCCGGCTGAGAAGTTTAATTTCCTCCTTATTAAAGCCTGAAGGAGTATGTGGTATTCAGTAGAAGGAAGACAAAGCAAAGATATTCATATTAAATAGTCAAGGTTTTAAAAGTCCACATCCAAGTTTGCTCTAATGAGCGTAGGAAGAGGAAAGAGGGCCAGTCTTCAGTTCCATAGAGAGAGAGACCCGAGGTTCTGTGTCAGGCGATGTACCAGTGGGGGAGGCTATAAAACATGAGGGAGAGTCCCCAGGGAATTGTAGAACTTCCTTCCCAAAATATGGTCGAAAGAACAGAGCTCTTTTCCCAGCTAGCATCTCACTCTATGAAGAAGTAGGAGGTCCTGGCACCACCCAAGCAGGCATTCAAATGACCAGGCAATTCTATTCCTAGTAACTTCAGAAAGCTATCTACAGATCAAAAGTCCATGGCATGGTGTCTGGTGAAGAAAAGAAAACTAGCAAGTTCTAAGGGAGGATACTAAGTATGATCCAAGTTCTGAAAAAAGCAAAGGGAACCATATATGTAAATATGAATGTGGTTAGAAAAAGTTCTGGCAGGATATGCTCCAAACTGTTTATAGTAGTCACTCTAAAGAGTAAAAGCTTAAGGGACCAAGGGGGAGGGGACTGACTTTTGACTTTCTACTCTACATTTCTGTATTGCTTAATTTTTTCAACAAGCATGTTTGCTTTTGTACCCTGTTTCAAAGTCAATTTTTAAAAATGTGGATCATAAAAGGGGGGGAAGCCTCAGCCTGTTTAACCGCCAACCAGAAAGTAGAATAAAAGTCCCTAGTGATGCAAGATTAAGAGACCACTCTAGACATGGGGTGGGAATGATTAACAGCATGTTTTTCTTAGATTTCATCTTAGGAAGTGAAGAGGCTGAGCCTGGGGAAAAAGCATCATATTTCATCGTCTTCTTCTGCAAGGATAAAAGGAGGTCTGGACACTTTTGAAATAAGTGTGGAAAGTGGACTCCTCTAAAAACGAACCAGGTGACTATCGGTAGGAAGAGAAAACAATCAGAATAAACACTATTGTCATGTAAAGCTGAGAACTGGTTAAAGTTTGGCATGTTTGGGGAATACAAAGACTGTGACAGACTGTGAGGAATGTGGCAGTCTGGGAGAGCAGGTCCTGGTCTGCAGCCTCTGTCCCTCCTGGGGCCCCACTCTCCTGGCTTGGTTTCCCCTGGGCTGCAACCACTAGTAATACTGGTTCTCCCAGGCATTTCGACAGCACTTCAGAGTTTACAAAGTGTTTTCACACACATATTCAACACATCCGATTTAATCCTCATGACAGCTCTGTGAACTATGGCTTCATGAGGATTTCCAGTTTGGGGATGAAGAAACTAATGTTGAATGATGAGATTAAGTGACTTTCTCAACATCACTCAGCTGGTCAGTGGCAGAGCCAGAATTCAGAGCCGGTCCACCCACTCCAACACCCGGGCTGGTGCCCAGGGGCTAGCGGGGAGCCAGGGTGCTCTGAGATCCATTATTACCTTTGAACCCGCGCATGCCCATCACTCCTGTGGCTCCCGGCCTCCCATCATCACCCTTGGGGCCAGGCCGTCCGGGGGTTCCTTTTTCCCCTGGTTGACCTAGGGAGACAAGAGACAAGTTGGGGCCCTTAGAGGTCATTGTCTGGCCCAGCAGTTGACTTCAACCATTAATCCTCCCATTGCTTCTGCTCTCTGATTCCTCTCAGGTAATTTAAAGGTGCTGCAAAGGCAGTGTCCCAAAGGACGGTGCAAACCTGCCTCATCGACACCTTTTATCCAGTTGGGCTGGACACTGTACCCCCCCACCCAGGGAAAATCCAGTTCTACTGTGAGTGATGGTGGTGGTGGCGGTCCTCTGTGGGAGATGTCTCTTGGCCTCCAACTGTGCTGGAGATTTAGATTTGGCAAGATTTTCTTTTTAATGTGCCAGGCACTGTTCTGGATGCTTTGTATAAAGTATCTTATTTAACCCTCACAATAAACTAAGGTAAGTCTCACTTTACCTGTGTTACCAGTGAGGAAATGGATGGCCAGAGAGATTGAGCAACCCCCCCACGGTCACAGGGCAGAGTGCTGGAGGCAGGCTCTGAGACCTGGCCTTTCTGAGCTAAAAGCTCAGGGTTGGTCGGCTTCATTTCACACCGATGAAGAGGGTTTACTGGTACTTAGGGTGGGAAGAAGATGAAACAGTTCCCCATCATATTTAAGAAAAAAACCGAAAGGTCCCTGCCTTGTGGCAAACAGGGAAGCATACAGGTGGGGGTTGTAGGCTGAGAGGAGGGGCCTGCTACTAGATCAGGCCCCGGGGCTCCTGACCAGGAAGCCCCACAGGCCCTCCTGCGTGTCAACAGCAAGAGCCAGAATCAACAAATGCTTTCACCCTGTGGCAGCCCTCGGCCCCCAGGGGCCTGGCCGAAGCCCACAGTTATCTCTGCAAAGTGGAGTGGCCTTAATTAACTGATTAATTCTTTGCTAATTTGGATGTTAGTTGGTTTTCTTTGGGCTTTGAAACCTGTCTCCCACTTATTATTCCTCCAGAGCTAATGTCAAATGGCTGGGATAGGACAGATGGCCCCAAGAGGGTGGCAGGACCTCAGTGAAGGGCTGTTTGTTTTCTCCTTCCTAACACAACGCTCCTAGAGTCCAACAGCTCTGACACCACAGAACTGTGAATCGAGGGCAGAATATGCCCAGGGCGCCCGTCCTACAATTTACTAAAGCAGGCAAAGGGGTTGCGCAGCACTGAGAGTCCCTGGGCATCCCCAGCTTAGGGAGCTTCCCTGAGAGGGGGAGGCAGGGAGTGAGACCAGGCCATGGGCTCTCCCTCCACCAGCCTCTGCCTCTGCTCCTGGCAACCTCCTTAGAGATTTAGAAAGAAGGTGGTTTGGAGGGATGGTTCCTGATATAAGTAAGAAGACACATTTCCCCTGATAAACTTCTCCTTCTCTTACATTATTCAGAAAACATTTTATACTCTCCTAGAAAAATGTTGCTCCCAGCAGAGGCTCAGGCATGGACAGACTGGGGTACAAAGTTTGATAAGGTATCGGAACACGAGCTTCTGAGCCAATGAGACTAAGAAGAACACACAGCATGTCCTTGAGTAACGTTGTCTCATTCAAAGTCATTCCAGTGTAATACTGAGGTGTTGTAGGAACTTCAATGGTTTATATCAATTAGCCTATGGCAAGTTGATTTCATTATATGTTGTTTCACTTCAAATCACGGAACCTGTCAACAATGTTACGTGAGGACGTACTGTATCTTTTTAGAAGCCAGAAAGTACCCTCCCTTCCAGCCACCGGATCTGCAGGGCTGTTGCCAGTGTGCAATGGGACAGAGAGGCAGGAGAGGGGCTGGTGTTTATTGACCTGTGCAGGTTCAGCAGGAGGTGGGGGCGTCAGGTGCCTGGTGATTCATTGAGGGGGGCACGGCATAAGCGGAGGGCTGTCTGGATTGCAGAACACCCACAATTCCTTCTGAAGGCCCTGGTCACACAGACCCTGACTCCCGGGGCGGAAGGTGGCTTCAGGGAGCTGCGAGCCTCTCATGTACCCTTGTCCTTCAAATCCTGGTACTTGCTATGAAGAAGTATTCACTCCACCCTACTGTTACACCAGTATAACCCATCAGTCTCTTCACAGAACAGGGCATTTGAGGCTGAGTTGATGGAGCACTGTCCCAGGGAGCCCCATGACCAATACCAATGAGAAAGCACAGGGCTGGGAATGGATTGGGAGCCCCTCCCCTTCCTGGTCTGCCCAGGTCCCTGCTGGGGGCTTCCCCATTACCTCGAAGTCCAGGTAGTCCAGGGAGTCCAGGCTCGCCTTCCTTCCCTTCATCGCCCTGATCACCTTTGGGGCCCGGTGGTCCTGAAAGGGTTACAAACAGCACCAAGGTTAGAGGGTGGCTTTCTGGGACAGGCCACCTGCAGAGGAAACAAAACTCCCTCCTAAAGAGAGGAAGGGTCAGCATGGTGCTTTAGAAGCACCCAGGGTACCACCCTGCCCAGTCTTGTGGGTGTGGGTGAGGAAATCAGGGACAGCTTCCTGGAAGAAGTAATATCCAAAGTGAAACTTCAAGGTGGAACAGAAAGTGACTAAGTAAAGGGAGGAGAGGCAGTGTGAGATGAACTGAATGTCTGCGGCCATGAAAGGCATATGCTGAAGCCCTGACCCTCAGTGTGCTGGTGTCAGGAGATGGTGCCTTTGGGGAGGGATTAGGGTTAGATGACGTCATTCGGGTAGAGCCCTCATGATGGGATTAGTGCCCTTGTAAGAAGAGACACCAGATATTCTCTGGCTCCCTCCTTCTCTCTTGCTGGTGAGCATGCTTTCTCTGGCATACAGCAAGAAGGCGTCCCTCTGCCAGCCAGGAAGAGGGCTTTCATCAGAACCATCCCTGCCAGCACTCTGATCTCGGACATCTAGCCCCCAGAACTGTGAGAAAGTAAATGTCTGCTGTTTAAATCTGTGGCACATTGTTAGAGCAGCCTGAACAGACCAAGTCAGAGTGCCAGGAAGAGGGAACAGTTCCTCTGAGAGCTTAAAGATAGGTGAGCCAGGATGGGATTAGAAGCGGGGGTGGGGGGAACACATGATGGGTTAAGAAGGGTGAGAAGGTAGAAGGCCCAGGAGGCCTGGCCTAAGTGCTGGACTTGACCCTGGAGGCACCAGACCCAACCAGAGGAGCCTGAGAGAAGAGTGTGACCAGATCTGCACACAAGGTGTTGGAAAATGGTTCGGAACAGGAGGGAAAGCAGAGGCGGGGAGGATGGGGAGGAGGAGGAGGAGGCTATACCCCAGACAGGTGGGGGTGGGGCTACCCTGAATCAGGGGAGTGGTGGTTGGGAGGGATGTGAGCAGCTGGTTGAAGTAGAGGAGACAGAGCTTGGCTAAACGTAGGTGAAGGCAGGGGAGGCAGTCAGGATCATGTTCAGATTGCTGGCGGAAACACCTGGATGGAAGAAGGGGTTTCTGATTGTTCCTGAGCAGGGCTTCCTTCCAGGGCAACACTCCAGCGTGGCGGGAATTCTAGTGTCTGTGATTGGACTCAATTCCCACAAGAAAGCTGGGTGTTGAAGTTACTTGTCAGGCCACACAGCTAGCTGGTGAGTGAAGGAGCCATGGTTTTAACTTGGGCCTGTCTGGCCCCCACCCACTTGGCCTCACTCTCTGTGCCAGACATCTCGCCATTCCCAGACCACAGCTGAGCCTTCCCACCACGGTGGCCTGCTGCTCCCAGGCTGGCAACCCTGGGAGCCCTCCCTGTCCCTCTGCTGTCACTACCTGCCTTTCCACACTCCAGAGGCTGCTCCTTGCCTTCTTGGCCAAACCTTCTCTGCTCCGCCATTGCTGCTGAAAGGGGGCACGGCCTGTGTGAATGCATGGACTCGGTGCCGTTCACATTTACCTCACACCACCTTCTCCTACAATCATAGGGGTGTGTGCTCTCTTTTTCCCAACAAGTGGCCGGCTCCCTGAGACAGAACTGCATCCTTGACATCCCTGTTCCAGCTATGAAGATCCAGGCTCTAAGCTCCCGCCCCTGCTGCTTTGTGAGAAAAACAGAGAACCGACGAGAACCCAAACCATACTGCACTGAGTTGAAGAGTATCCCCTGAAAATTCACATCTACCCAGAACCTCGGAATACGACCTTATTTGGAAATAGGGTCTTTGTGGGTGGAATCAGTTAATATAAGGTCATAATTGGAATAGGGCAGGCCCTCACTCCAATATGGGACCGGTGTCCTTCTCAGAAGAAAAAGCGCAGACAGGTGCATGGGGAGAACGCCACGGGATGATGGAGGCGGATATTGCAGTGATGCGTCTCCAAGCCAAGGAATGCCAAGGATTCTGGCAACATCAGAAGTTAGGAAGAGGCCAAGAAGTATCCTCGAGGTTTCGGAAGGAGTGTGGCCCTGTGGACCCCTTGATTTCAGCCCTCCAGCCTCCACAACTGTGAGAGAATCAATTTCTGTTGTTTCAAGCTACCAAGTTTGCAGTACTTTTTTATGGCAGCCCTAGGAAACCAAAACATGTATGCTCACAGCATAGCAGTAATGTCTTGCACAATAAATATTTGATGAATGAATGAGTATATGAGGTCAGAGGGTGTTCATACACCCAAAACAACCAGAAGGCCAAGATCAAGATGTACTGATAACATTCCAGAAGTTGGCACTATTTTTAGACACTAATGAAAGTAGACAGCTGTTTAATAATTCAATGGCACATGCACAGAGAAAAAGTAATCAACAATTTTAAAATGCACGAGTTACACAAATCATTTAAGGTGGACTGGGTTTGGAGACATCTTCCTCCTTTCTATGAAGAAAATCAAAGTCAGACAGGCCATACTGATCCCAGTTTTCTGGTGACAGAGTTGAGACACAGAACCTGTTTAGAACACAGCCAAGATTATATAGCAAAGGAAAGACATAGTGAAGAATCAAACCAGCTTCCCAACTCCCCTTCCAGCCATCTCTGTCCAGGGAAGGGCTGAAAGGGGGCACTGAGAGTGGTCTCTGGATCTCTGCACTCCATGAGCTGCCACACGGGTGGTGGACTTGCCTTCCCCTGCCCCCGGCACCCCTCCCTTTTCACTCTCCTCTGCCCACTCCACCCCTCCCAGTGTGGAACCCAGAGCTCCAGGAATCGAGCAGGTCAAGGATGCAATGAGCCAGATGCTCCAGTGTGTTCTCTTTGCTCTATGTGTGACTCAATGAATGGCTCTTCCCTGGAGTCATTCTCACAAAGGGAGGGCGCTGCCCAGCAGAGTGGCACTGATGGTGGGGCACCAGGGCAGCAGAGACTGTTCAGAAGGGAGGGGTTGGCTATGGGTCCAGAGCATCTTGGGTTCCAGATCTTGGTTCTACAAAATCTGAGTAAAAATTCTTTTCTCAGGTGTGTGTAGTGAGGAGTGAGTGGATTCAGCGACACACGGGGTGTACAGGGGCTTGGTAACCCTTGAGTGGCAAGGCCATCCTTGCCGATCTGCACCCCACCTTTCATAATGCCTCATCAGAATGGTTCTGAGATGGCAGTGCGTGAGGGCTCTAACCTGCACCCGAAATCACCCTGCCAGGCTTGGCTGGTCATCCAGAGAGAAGTCTGAAAAACATCCTTCACGGGGACATAGTTTTTAAGACACAAACAGTGGTTCCTAAGGGCCTGTACTAGAGATTAGTTGGGAAGAAGTCAGGGTGGACAGTAAAGATTTAGTGACCTCCTTAGGCAGTACTGGCCCAGCAAACTCAAAGGGGACTAAAATGTGGCCAGTCCGGGTCTCGTGGGGCCAGGCTGCTTAGTGCTCTGAGGACCAAGTATTTCTTCAGTCATTGATGCCCATGTGTGATGCAGTCCTGGGATCTGACATTTTACCATTTTATCAGGAATCCAGGCTAAACAACTTGAGCTGCTTCATCTCTCCTCCCTTTGCTCCGCTGCCCAGGCTGTCACTCTTCAAGGCTTGTCATCGAGGACACACCCATGTTGTGTCTCTACCTCCTTCCTCACTGGCACCAAGCTCATTGTGGTCCTCATGGCCTTGCTCCTTGTCTCCAGTTTCTCTCTTCAACCCACCCTGCTCCTTCTGTTAATTAATCTCATCAGAATCAAGCGAACTCAGTACCTTTGGAGGCCCCTCACAGGACGATGTGCCATGGCCCCTTCTGGGGGAGACCCCTGCAGGTCATTCCTAACTGACCCATTCTTCTGCACACTTAATGCTTCTGGACACAAACTGTCTCCCACCTCAGCAAAAACATTCTCCTCAGGGTGTCCCCAAACCCCTTCCTTTCAAAGAGCCCTTGGAGCTCACCTTCATGCACACCCTTCTGATCTCTCAGGGCCCCAGAGCAGAGCCCCCACATCTCAGAGCTGGAAAGGGCCTCAGACATTACTATGTGCAAACTCCCCATGGGGTGCACCCCTGAGCCTGGTCAGGTCACTCTGTGCCCACTTGCTGGGCATGGCCACTCACCTCAAGAGTGGTCCCCTACGGTCCCCAAAGAGGACAGGCCTCTCTGAAGGGCCAGAGCTCCTCTCTCTGTGGCCCTGTGCCTCACATAGTCCCTGGCACATGGTAGCGACTGAAAAAACAGCTTCTGGCCAGTCCTAGAAGCCATCATGGCATCAGTGGCCCCAGTAGTACCCAGATAGGCTTTTTAACTTCTCAACTTTGCACAATGTCACTTTCTTATCTTTTCCACCACTGGAGAGTCCAGAGCATGGAGGTGGGCTCAGATAAGGAGGAGCGGGGTCTATCTCTCTTCAACCATGAAAGCAGCCCCCAAACCCCCTCCATGGTGCTTCTGGTCTGGTATGCCAGCTTCTTCTTCCTGCCTACCTCCTAGAGGGGCGTGGAGAGTAGGACCCTGGTGCCTGGGGTCCCCTCTCGGAGCCTGCCCACCAGTCTGGCCCGCTTGCCCACACTGCCCCCAGGGCCGTTCTGCCCTCGCCTGGCCGCCTGTGAGGCGCTCCAGCTGGAGTGTCTCCAGAACAAAACAAAGAATATGTGACCCAGCATGTGGGAGAAACACCAGGATTCTTCTGGGAACCAGCCCACAGGGAGGGAAACGCAAGCTGTTCTCCCTTCCCGGATCCTGGGAGTAGCCATGGGTGGGGGGCCTGTGTGTGCCGGAATCTGGACCGAAACCTGCCAAGAACAAGTTCTCACGACAGCTGATAGAGTGGGCCTGACGCCAGCACAGCAGTGACCAAAATCATGACGTAAACGCCACCTCCAGAACATGCTAAATTGGGGGCAGCTGACAGGGGCGGAGCTCCTCAGTCACTCACTCTGCTCCCACTTCCCTGATGTCACCGGGGCACTGGGTTCTGAGTGCCATTACAGGGACACTTTCGAGAGCTCTCTCACTTCCCTCATTCCCGCATCTCTCCACCACCCTGAACAGGCACACGGGGCAGGGACTGTCAGCCCCATTTCACCAATGAGGAAACCTGGACCCAGAAGTGTTGCGGTCCTGGCCTGCAAGGCCAGCTATCCCCTGAGCCTCAAGGGAAAATGGGGAGGTGGGCGGGGCTGGGTGCAACTGCTAATTTTCACAGCATGCTCTCCACTTCCTTCCCAGCTGAGCTAGACATGGAAGGGGAAATGACAGAGCGCCTCACAACCCTCCCAGGGAGTCGCCAGCCCATGCTTCCCTGTCCTTAGTGGAGGAGAAGCACTATTTCCACGTTGCTCTGATCAGAGACACGCAGCACCTCTGACCCATCTCTGTTCACTGGTGGCCCCAGACCCAGCGTGCGAGCCTGGGATCCGAGGCTCCTCAACATCACGCCATCCCTTTATAAACATTGGTTGAACTGGACTCTCTACCAGATGGTGTTTTGTTTTTTTTTCTCGAAAAAGCGGCCCACAGGTAAATTTGCTTTGCCAGCTTGTTTTCATGACTCAAGAGATGTTATTTTCTACTACCAGCTGGGCCACTGCCTCGGGATTTGACTTGGGCAAGTCATTTATCCTCTCTGAGCCTCAGGGTCCTCAAGGAGAAGAGTGGACTGGATGATTTCAGAGACCTATTATTACGCTCATGTTCTGTGATTCTATAAAATGACCAGCTAGCAACTAGCCACCTGAATGTGGGGGAGAGTTCTGCCTCCAGGCCTTTGCTCTTGCCTTCCCCCTGCAGGAGTGCCTCCTCCCTCTGGTTGCTGCTCCCTCCCCACCACAACCGCGTGCCTCCTCTTCTGATTGTTTAGTAGGTTCTCTGCTGCTTTCAAGGCCACAGGCAGATTTCAACAGACCTGATTAGTGCTGAAAACCCAAAGCAGAAAACAGCACCGCGGTGAATATACACAAAAGACAAACTGGAGAGGAGATTCAGGGAAAACTATAACACAGGAAGAGAATGAGAACCTTTTGGGGTCAAGCTCAAGAATAACATAAATAAGCTCGTATTTGAAAAATATACATAGCTGAATATTTGTGGATCCCGAGCGAGGAAGGAGAAAATGTGTGTGTGTGTGTGTGTGTGTGTGTGTGTGTGTGTGTGTGTAAAGACTAAGAGAGGAATTGGACAAAGCTAGGGCAGAAAGGCCACTCGGACAGCAGTCTAGAAATGCAGGGAAGCTTATCTGACAAAGCACCCTTATCAAAGACCTGGGTAGAGTTTTGTCTCATTAAAGTTGAATGGTAAGTACATTCAGAAATGCCCAACAGAATTCTCTACTCATACCAATTGGGTCCCTGACAACCATGAGAGAGGGACATGGGAAAGGGTGATACCAGATGCAGGGGTGATCCTGAGAGCCAGAGGGGCCGAGTGGGGATTCCCTCTGAGGAGCCATCAGCTCATCAAGAATGCAAAGCGTGGAGACTGGAAGGCAGGCCTGGGCAGGGCTGAGATGAAACTTTTATTTCAACAGAATGGAGTGCGAGACTTAGTTTAAGAACCAAAGAAAGACCACTTGGAGGTTTCCACTGGAAGGACCTTGGCAAATAAATGACCTGGGCTTGGAAATGAAAGAACCAGGATGTGAAATATTCAGAGAGGCCCAGGAGGATCACAGAAGGAAGCATGGTGATGCCTGTTGACTAGAAGAGGAAGAAAGGGAGCAGGGCCTGGGAGAGACTACCCCCCAAGTACAGGAATGGAGTCCAAGGGACCATGCTCCCTTCTCTCCACCTGGAAAATGCGATGGTCAGTGACAAGAATATAGTTTCTGAGCCAGAACGACCCACTTTCTGACCTTTGCCACTTGCCAATTGCATAAGAAACAGTGGGAAAGTTATTTCATCTATAAAATTGGGACAATAATACCTTTTTGCAGAATGGGAGGATTGGGGGTCCTGAATATCTTAGAGAATTAATGAGAATTTAGAGAATTAATGCTGACAAAATGTCTGGTTCATAGTAGGTCATGATTTGGTGTAGCTGCTATTACTACTAAGCACCTGCTGTGGGGAGGAGAGGTCACAGGAAAGAGACGATGGGAAAAGCTAAGATCCCAGTGGTGTGGATCTGAAAGAAGAAATTCTACTTCTAGCCCTCCTTTGATTTCTGACAGGTAAAACACAAAATGACCCAGGACCAGCAAACCAGTCCTCTGATTGCCCAGGCTCAAGACGTAATGGCTGTTCCCCAAACCTTTACTGAGTCCCAGTTACATGTGCCGCACTGTCAGGCACCGGGGGACGCAGGGATGCAGAGCTGGGGGTAGACTCTGGTGTAGCAGAATGAGCGCTGGACACTGGGCTAAAAGTCCTGGCCTGGTCATTGAACTGTACACTTAAATGGGGGGATCTTACAGCATGTAAATTATGCCTTATTAAAGCTGTTGAAAACCAAAGTCCATGGTCGGATCATTACCAGCTGTGCAGCCCTGAGTAAATCAGCTATTTCCTCCTGGAGCCTCAGTTGTTTTTCTGCAGGAACCCTACCCCGCCCTCCATAATGAAACCTGCCTTCCATCAGCCTCACAGCTAGTCATGGGGACCCACTTTAAAACAAAATAACATACCCCGAACACTGTGAACCGGGAAGTACTATGTGAACGGGAGGCTCCATCATTACCATTTTCTGCTCTGGTAAGCGCAGGAGCTTACAAGAGGGAGACTTGGGTGAGCTAGAGAGGCCGGCGAGGTTCTCGGAGGACAAGGGCTGGAGTGAGATCAGAAGGATTTGGATGTTGAAGAGGAAGAGGAAGAAGGAGGCACTGCAGTAGGAGGCACAGCTGGAGTAAAGCTATGGCAGTCAGCAAGGCGGGCTCTGTCTCTGGGCCAGTGACAAGATACGTTCCACTGGACTGGATGCTCCACAGAGGCCAGGGGATGCAAGCTGGCTGTCCATGAACCATATGTGGCCCCCAGATGTGTTGCCTTTGGCTCACAGTGTTAAACAATTAAAATTTTCTAGAACATTCCACATTTTGGGTTTCTCTTGAAAAATAGGAAGACCTTGTCAATGCCTGGCCGAAACAGGCTGGACCTGCCGTATCTCCCACTACTCGCCCGACACTGAGGTCACTTTACTTACTGACGCTGCTCCCCTGGCCTGGCAGACAGTTCTGTTTGCAGCCGCTGCATTAGGGGAACAGCTGCAGGAGGAGGCAGGAAAGATAGGCTGGGGACACGCATGCAATGGAAAGCTTGCCAGCGCTGGGATCAGAGACACCTGGCACCATCTCCTCCTAGCCGGCAACTGGGAGCGGCTTTCGGAATCCCAGTGCACGTGTTGTTTTAAAAAGACACCGTCAGAGGATGCCCTTGGCACCGTATCTGACACCGCTTGTGTTCAAAATGGTGTTATTATTGTCTACTGTGAAGCTAAGGAGTTTGTAATGAATGCGGCAGAACTTGGGGGGTCCATGGTGAGTTCTGAGTTGGGAGAGAGGGTGATGCAGGAAAAGTGCATTTCCTGAAAGCTTCCTCTGACAGTGATGTGCAGGGCAGAGAGAAGAAGAAAGGAGCGGGAGAGAGGGGTGTGGGGACCAGTGACAGGGGGGTGGAAGATGGGGGGGTTGGTTCAAAGGCTCTACTATTTGTGGGCCCTGAGCTGGGGTGCAAATGGAGGCCTGCGCATTTTTTGCCATTATATGTAAGAGTTATAAATGAAGCTGACAATCTGTTAAATTAAATATGTTCTTCTACCTTGATAAATACAGAGTAGGGCAAATTTCCAATTGTTCCCATGGAAAATAATACAATACTTAATAAATAATACAAGAATAAACCCTGCGTTTTGTTGACTCTCAATTGGAAACCTACTTTTGCCCCACCCTGTGTTGCTCTCTACAGTCTGGAAGGCCAGGTTCAAACTTGGAGTTCCAACTCCTTGGAGCTCTACCATCGGAACACCATCTCACTAGAGGGGCACTTCGCTCCTCCCAGCCTGGGCCTGCAGCCTGACCCCCGCCCCAAACTCCTGGAGACTCCAGCTGGCACATCCAAGCTCTGACTACCCAGTTCCCCCATCGCCACCCTTGGCCATCGTCATGCCTAGGGGCCTGGACACCGAGTGCACTCTCTGAGGGTGGGGTCGCGCAGGCGTGTGTACAGGCCTGAAAATGGGCATAGGCCATTTGGGCAGAAATTCCCAGGGCCCTGTAGAGCAAGCCTTAATAAAGGAGGTATGGGCTTCCGATGTCAAGTCAGCTTGGAGAGGGCCTTTGGGGAGGGTGCACAGGGAAAAGTCCTGAACAGGCGGACACTGTGGGCTCCCTACCTTTGGCCAGGGAGATGTTCCTCAGAGCTATGGAATGCTCCCAGTCCTTGAGGCGCAGGTCCTCTGTGACGGTGTTGAGCATAGCCAGCTCCTGCTTAAGCTGCAGCTCCATGCCCACGTGCGCCAGGCGCATGCGGCGCGTGTCCTCGCTGGCGTTGCTCACCAGCACCTGCAGGTCCTGCAGCCGCGTGCTGTGAAGGGCCACGTCATAGGACAGGCTGTAGTTGAGGCCACGCAGCGCACCGCCCACGTCGGCCAGCTCCTCGCCCAGGACGCCTACCCTGCGCGCCAGCCCGTCCAGCAGGCCTGCGTGGCGCCGCAGCAGCAGCTGGCTTTGGTTGCTCTCCACCTGCAGCTGGTAGAGCTCCAGCTGCGCAGAGTCGCTCTGCTGGCCCGTGCGATCCCGCAGCAGAGCCACCGCCTGCTCCGTCTGAACCGCCTGCGCCTGCAGCCCCCACAGCGCGCCCTCCAGCCGCTGCACGGCTCCCGCCAGCGCCAGCAGCGAGTCCGACTGGTTCTGGAGCGCATCCTGCACCTTCCACACCTGCTCGCTCAGATCCACCTGCAGCGGAGCCTGGAGTAGCCTCAGTTGCAGGTCCCTGAAGCTCTCATTCAGCCGGTTCACGTTGCGTGTCAGCACCTTCAGGTCGTCGGGGGAGCTTCGGGGCCTGGACACTGCGGATGAAGAAGGCGAGAAATGAGTGCCGCTAGGGAGGTCCTTGGGTCCCAAGAGGCAGGCCCTGCCAGAACCTGGAGTGCAATAGTTGCTCATAAACGATGGATGAAGGGAAAGCAGAGGGGCTGTGGCTGCGCGCCTTAACAGTAACCAAGCATTGTGCTAAGCCAGTGGTCCCCAAACTTGTCTGCCCATTAGCATAACCTGGCCAAGTGTCCCATCTGCAGAAATTCTGATTGAATTGGTCTGGGTGTGACCTGTGCTGTGAGATTTTTTAAGCCAGAGATAATTCCAAGGTGCAGACTAGTTTGGGAACTGCCGGGAACCTCATATGCATGAGGTCCATCCACATGAAGTGGTCATTTCTATATGTTGACAATGGTTGAATACCAGTAGTTTCATGAGATTCACCCTATGATACTGTGTGTCGTTCTCCTCTCAGGTCAAGGAGGCAGGTACCATTATTGTCCTCTTTCATGATCAGAGCTGTTAAAGTGGCGCTGGGTAGCCAGCAAGTCAGTCATATGGAGCCAGATGACTTGCAGGCTCTGGAACCCGGTGCTTCCCCATAAACCCGCCCCAGAGCTGCTCGCGGGAGCCACGCCTGCAGCAGACTCAGCCAGGCCCTAGGCAACACTTTCTAGCCTCCCGAGTTCAGGGTCCCTTTCCCTCTTGCCCACCTACTGTGTCAAGGGCCCCTCTGGATGGGTGCACGTTTTATATTGATACCCTCCCTTCTCTGCCTCCTCCGACCCTTCTTCCGATCCCGTGTTTCCTTCCTCAGGCAAACCCTCTCCTCAGTGACTTCCCCTCTTCCTCGTGGAGAGCTTCCTTTCCCTGGTTATAAGCAGCTACCTCACAGTGCTAAGGGGAGGCGTGTGCACCTTAACCATTAGCATCTGGCTTCCGGGGGCTCCCGGAAGCTCGTGGGCTGCACGGACTCAGGCACACCGGGGCTGGGGGCTGGGGGATGTGTTGTAACTCACCCATTCCCTCACTATTAATTTTTTTCCTATCATGGAACAGAAATGCAGCAAGGTCTCCCTTCTTTTGAAATGTTTCCTAACAATAGATTTCCAGAAGTTGGATCTACCAATCAACTATCAAAAGGTATAGACATTTTTAGGGCTCAAAAATTCCAGCCAAATCACTTCCCAAAAGTTTTGCCTACATGATAGAAGTTATACGTACATTATAGATTTTGAACTGTGCCGGTTTTGGTGAAACCTCGGTGCACTATTATAATTTTCATATTATAATTTCACAGATATGAAATGTTATTGTAGTAAGTGTATTTGCATTTTGGAAGTGGCCTTTTTAAGGCAATGCATTAGCTCAAAGGAACGATACAGACATTTCAGGTACCCGTGCTAATCAGAACAGAAATTATCTTCAGGGGTAAATACTCCTTGGGCATCCAGTCGTGCTGTTTAAGCCCAGAGCAGCCTCCCTTTGGGGGGATCACTTGCCCACCCCAGAAATGGAGTCTCTCCTTCTAACAGCCACAGTGTGTTCTCAGCCCACACGCCACACCACCCATCGTCTCCCCCATTTAATTTCTTCCAGATGCTTGCTGTTGTCAACAGGGAACAATTCCTTTTGAGTGCAACTCTCTTAATTCGTGTTTCTGCAGACAGTTCATTTATCTCTCTGCCTGGTGCGTTTACTTTTCATGTGCTTTAATTATTCTTCAACTTTCATGCTTTCGCAAAGGGGAAAATAAACCAGAGATAACAATACTGACTGGCGTTTCCAGAGTCCTTACTATGTGCCAGGCACTGCCCATACACTCAATCCCACAGCCACCCTGTGAGATAACTATTATTATTATCCTCCTATTCCAAATGAGGAAACTGAGGCATGCAGAGGTTAAGTGGCTGACAAGATCACACAGCCAGTAGGTGAAGGAGACAGACTGAGCCCGGCAGTCTGGTTCCAGAGCTCCCAGCTCTTGACCACTTTGGGATACTGCTGAAAGGGCGGAAGGCACAGAACAAACTTTTTAAGAGACACGCAAATTCCTAAGGAGCTATGAAGGCAGTGAGTCCCCATCATAAACTTAAGCTGGAGTCAGGCTGTTTGGCGGGAATCATATAGAGATTCAAATGTAGATTCTGATTCAGTGTTAATTGCTGACCACTAATTAATGCATTAATATAGAATTTGCAATAGTATATGAGTAATGTATTAATATTGGCCTCAGGCTGTGCCCTGGGCTAAGTGGCTGGTACAAAAGTTTCTCTGGCAGCCTCCTTGTCTGCACAGCATCCCCTTCCCACGCACACCCCAGTCCCAAGTCAGCTTCCCGTTCCATAAGCATCCTTTACGTTCATGAGAAAAACAACCATGTGCTGGTGAAGTCACGGTGCCTAATGTGACTGACCAGAGAGGCCATCTTCCCTGAGCACACCCATAATGCCCGCAGGCAGATCTGTGTGTGCATTGGGAGAAAGAAAGCAAAGAACTCTGTTTGATGCTCAGTGACATAAACCTGGGGCATTGATGTTAACAGCCCTTCATATTCGTATACAGGTTCACATCTATTGCCTCACTTTTCAACCTAAATAACCTTGGGAAGCAGGCAGGGCAGGTACATATTCATAATCCCAATTAAGGGCGAAAACAGAGAAGTCTAGAGGTGGCCATAAGCATAAAATAAGGGTCATTCACCCCTCAATCCCACTCTGTCCTCTGCACCTGCTGCTGGGGCAGTCAGCCACATGCTGAACTCCAAAATCCATAGCGGGAAGCAGGGCAGGAGGTGACTTGTTTAAGTGCCTACTGTATGCCATACTTGGTCCTAGTCTCTTACCAGAAGTTGCGTCTTCCCGACCACCTTGTGAAGTGGCATTTTAAGGCCCATTTTCAGATGAAAAAGCTCAGGCAGAGCATGAAAGTAGGCTCAGGCCACAGAGTATCTGAAGGCCCTGCTGGCCCCATGCTTTTCCTCCCTCCCCTTCCTTCCTGGGCGGGGGGCACTGGTGGCATGCACCAGCAGCTGCCGAGCAGAGGCCCTGTACCAGTCCCAGAAGCCCAAGCGGGAGGGTCGTGTCAGAGGTTTGGGAGAGCATGAAGAAGTGGCATCTGAGGAGTCTCCCAGAGGTGCCCATGGGAATGCAGCGACTAGAACCCTGCTGAGTGCCTCACAGTTCTCACGTGGTCCCCCCAAGCCCGCAGACAGATGGTATCACCAGTTGACAGAAGGAAAAAAAGAAACTAGAGCAATTAACTAGCTCAAGGCCATCCTGCCAGAAGGAGGTGGACCCGCCTGGTTCCAAGTCCAGGCTCATTTCCTTGCTTCATGCAGGCCAGCGATGCTGCCGGAAGGAAGGTGAGTCTCGGAACCCACAGAACGTCACACTGAGGGCAGAGTGTGGGGACGGTGGGGCTGATATGAACCGCAAAGCCAGCACTTCAACATAAACACTGAGAAAAAGACAGGGGGGCCTTCTTTCAGGTGGTCTGCAAAACTGGGTGGGCTTTACTGGGATCTGGACAAGTGTGACTTTAACAAAAAGTTAATGAAAAAGGGGATCATAATATTCATTCAGGATGGCCTAATGCAGAGGTTATCAGTACATCTTTAGCACTTAAGGTGATCGCATTTTTTCATGAGGGTTCCCCTCACCCCAGATATAGGAAAAGACAGAGCCGGCCTCACGGGGTGCGACCAGCACAATCCCAGGGCTCCACGCTCACAGGGCCCTGGGCTTGGGGCTTAATGTCCTGGTGTCTTTCTCCGGAAATTTTTGATACTTTTACATTTGAATTTGTGTTTTGTAAGTGAAGGGCTGAAGCAGGGGAAATGAAGCAGATGGGGGAGGGGAAGTATTAGGGGACATTCATAAGGACCAAGAGGAGGGCAGCAGATGGGTGAATTTGGGGCGAGCTTTTATGTTTAAGCACCACATGCCCCCGGCCTGGCTCAGCAGTATGTCCTGGATGAGCCTTTACAAACTGGAGACTGGCTCCTGGGCCCGCGGCTCCGCCAGCCCAGCACACACACGGCAGGGAGCCTGCTCCTCAGATGGGAAGGGGCCCCTTTGAGAAAGGAACCCGGCAGGCTCTGTCTTTGCACAGGTAGCCTGTGCTTTCTGATGCGCTGTCAGTCTGGAGACTCACCCACCAGTGGCTCCTGGGGGCGCCAGTTTTGCCTGCATGGTGTGGTATCCTGAGCGCCCACCTGCAGTGCCTTTGTCAGTTCAGAGACAGCAGGGCTCTCCAAGTGCGCGAGCGAAGGTGGTCAATTCTAGGTCTTACAGGCAGGACCCAACCAACGGGCAAAGGAACTGTCCCCTGAAACTGCCCCTGAAACGGTGGGGTGGCTGCAGCCCAGGTGCCTGTCCTTTACACACGACCCTGTCTCCTGTCTCTGGCGGCGCGTAGGTGAGCGGAGCTGTGAACTGGGGAGTGCGCAGTGCGCGTGCTGGCTGGTGGCCAGCCGACGGCCACGACCTCAGAGGAGGAAAGCCCCAGCCCTGTGTTTATTACTTTCCCCAGAGGCGTGGCTCGGTCCTCTGTGCTCCTGGCACAAGTGTCCCTTTTGGGGGGCCAGGCAGACAGAGTCTCCGATAATTCACCGTGATTATTGTGGAAAAGGGATCCAGGATGGATTATAAAGCAAAAGGCTGCTATTGAAGGGACTGACCCCAGGATTCCCATTTCAGAGGCTAGCGTATCTGCAATCATTTCCAACAATGTCAGGACACCCCGCATTTCGGTAGAGTGCATAAATCCAACAGGAAAGAGACTAATTCTTTGTGAATTCACAAGTGGAATTAGGAACTTACTGTTTAGACTAACACAGTGCCCAACAGGAAACTTGAACCCTGGTAGGTGGTCAATAAATAGGTGAATAAGTGAATGATCGAAAATGGAAAGTGTTATGAGGCACAGAAGTGCCCGCATCCCTTCTTGGAAATAGAAGGACTTGGACTAGCAGAGACAGACAGGCCAGCCCTTGGTCCCGCCTCCCACTCTCTCAGCCCAGCTTCCACTGCAGCCAGGGCTACCTGACCAACTGTGGGTGGGTATAACCTGGCAGCCCCTCACTTCATCTATATCGCTCCTCTCTTACTGTCTGCCCCAGGGCTTCTGGGACTTCTCGGGATTGTGGGACTCAACTGGACCTCATTCATGCATGGACTTGACTCTCGGGAAACCCTGACCTATGTGAGCAGGAACTGGTGGATACAAACTCTCCACAGAAGACAGTTCTGCAAGCCCTTAATACAAAGGCCCTTAGAAGGTCCTGGCAGGATGAGCCCCTGTGGCCACAGTGGCAACCAGCTGAAGGACACGTCCTTGCTTTTGCTTCTCCTCCTTTCTGACCTCCCCAGCCCCTACTCCTGCTTCTCAGGATCACTTTTCACAGTAAACTACCAAGCCTGTGTCTTGAGCTCTGACTTCCATTGAAATCCCAGGGTGTGACAAGAAGCATCCCTTCCTCCCCCAGCGCAGAGGCTAACTGTCTTCCCATCCTCCTTTGCAGCTTTGCTTCTTCACACCTTGATTTTCCATTGTCTTACGAGGCCACAGATAAGTTTGAATCTAGGATATTCATTTGCTTATTCATGCAACAAGTTATTCAATACATGTGTGAGGTACCAACTCACGATGTGGATCTGGTAAATACGGTTGGCCTTCTGTACCGCAGGGTTTCACACCCACGGATTCAACCAACCCTGGATCGAAAGTATTTGGGGGAAAAAATCCCAGAAAGTTCCGAAAAGCAACTTGAATTTGCCGTGCATGGAGCACCACACTGAATTCGCACAAACGAGGTGATGTGTAGGCGTGCCCTGCTGCAGCCTGTACACAGGTACGGGCTATACGCAAATGCCCTGCCGTTTTACGTGAGGGACTGGCTGTCTGAGGGGTCCTGGAATCAGTCGGCTGGGGATAAGGAGGGTTGATTTATAGAGAAGTTGAAAGAAATTCCTTGCCTCCCTGTTTACTTCGGGAGAAAACTACACACACACACACACACACACGAAGAACCTGTTTTAAGGCTCCTCTGTTTGAATGTGCTTCCAAATGTTCCATGGGGAAAAAACCAAAAACCACTAAACCCAACATCAAGATTATCGGAAGAAGTTGGATACAGGTAGTATAACTAGTGACCATTCTTCAGTAGCCTGGGGAGATGGCTTCTGTGTGCGTTTCTGTCCAATGCCTCTGTGAGCAGTACGGAGAATGACCTGGAAAGGATGGGAACTGGAGGCGGGAAGTGGGGTAGGCAGCTGTGGTGCTGGTGACAGAGGAGGGCCTTGGACAGAGTCACGCCTGGCAGGCTGGCGAGGAGGGACACACACGAGACACGGTAAGAAGCAACATTGTCTGGAGCCCGCGGCCTCCTGGAACTGGAGATTGAAGAAGAGGAAGGCCCTGGTGCTTCTGAATGACATGGCGTCCGGTGATATGAAATCCTCAGATCGGTTGAATCATATGCTATTGATGACCAACAGCGGATGGAACGCTGGCCAGCGCAATATCGTAGATGACACAATTCAGAACAACACGTATCGATGGGAAATCTCTGCTGAAGGGAAGGGGTCACCTGTGCAAGGGCCAAGTGTGGTGTTTTGCATTTACAGTCAGACTCTGAAAGAGATCCCTGGATTCCACTGTAGTTAGCTCTCGCGTATCAAATTCTTACCTATACTTCAGACTCCCCATGTGCCTCACACCACCAAACCCTCAAAATGACCTGGGAAGTAAGCATTATTATCCCTGCTTCAAAGAGCAGAAAGCTAAAGCTCAGAGAAATTAAATAAATGTTCAAAGGTCTTATCATTAAGAGGGGACCACACCGGAACTGGGTGCGGGTGTTCTGATGCCAGCTCCAGCATCTCTCCACCAGACCCTCCTCTCGGCTTCACACCACGGAGGGAAGACAAACAAACACACCGTGAAAGCAGATGGTCTGACGCTGTAATCGGGTGTTGTAAACAAGATGTCTCTGTGTGGTTATTCTAATGCAGCTCCTGAAGTCGCCCTGCCAAGCTTCAGCGGGCCACGCTGAGCTAGCCAATTCTTACGGGTACCAAACAGTCCAGGAGGGAGCATGCCTTTGATATTCAACTCGAGGCCACACGTCCCATATCAGGCCCCCAACGGCAATATTCCTGCACCTTAATCATCCCAGGGCCAGGAACCAGGCAACTAGAGGCCACAGTCTAAAGCCCACCAAAATAATTCAGACTAGCCAACCCTAAGTCATTTACCAACCCTCCTCTCTCCTTGCCTTTCTCCCACAAACTCCAGTAAAGGGCGTGGCCTAAGGGTTTCCCCTCACTCCCGTCTTCTGCCTCTTGACCACCCTCTGGTCCTGTGTGGTGTGCCATCCTCCTGTCTCGAGGGCCTGTGAGGGGTACAATAAACTTAGTGTCCCTGAGCCTCTCCTCCATCTCCTCTGTGGCCACACTTGACTGACCATTTCATGAAAGAACACAAAACAGGTTCCTGTGTCCGGCTTTACAGACGAGGCTTAGGGAGACTGAGTGGTGTGTTCAAGACCACACTACCCGGGAATGGCAAGTCCAGACTTAAACCCCAGTCTGTCCCTCCTGCTCCAGCAGGGGCCCACGAGCAGGAGGCTGGGTTAGAGGGGCCTCCCCCATCCCTCCAGTGTGCCTCCTGGCACAGTCACATGAGGCCACAGGCTAAAATCAGTGAGGGAGGCAAGCACATCTCCCTGCTGCTCTCGGTCTGGACACTTTGTTCTGTAGCGTTTGTTTTCAAACAGCTCAGTGTCCGCTCCCCAGAGTCTCCATGTGGCTTTGAGTTGGAGCGGTGTGAGCTCTCCCATTGGCCAACTTTCTCAGGTCCATCTTTCTTCACTTGTTGAGCCTGTCATAAAATACTCTAAGGAGGTTGGAAATTGTTTTCACTAATAAACATGTAAAAACTCTGGGCCAGACTTGCCAGGCATCTAGGAACTTATCGGGTTTCCTCTTTCAGGGCCCGAGGTTTGCAGCTCATGTGCCAGATCTCTCCCACTGCTGTTCTTCAAAGGGTGGACCCACGGTGCCATAAGATCATAGAGGCTCGGAGCCGAAGTTGATCTTAATTATCATACAGATCTCATTTTCAGATGGGGAAACAAAGGCTGAGAAAAATGAAAAATGTCCCAGGTCATCTAGATAGTTTGGTGGCAGAACCAGGGCTACCGCTCATATGTCTTGAAACCCAGTTCGACTCTGTTTGTACCACCGCACTCTGCTGTCAAGGGAACCAGGATTAGGTGTCCATCTACCCACCCACCCAGCCACCCATTCGTCTATCAATCTACGCACCTACCCTTGTACACAAATCACCATGGACAATGATGCAAAGATCGTCCCCACCCCGACAAGCAGAGTTTTTCCCGTTGAAAACACTGTCACTAGGAGTGAGAGTTGCTTGGAGATGTTAACTGGTCCCCAGAGTATCTTGCATTATGAGGTTGGCTGTCTTTAGTACTGCAAATATTTAGTGTTGCAAAAGAGTAACGTGAAATCGTGCCAGTGATAGTCATCAGCCGCAGTATGGTATTCTGTGGGTTCAGGAATGTTTCTACAAAAGGAAGAAATTTTAACAACAACTTTTAACATGCTATAATAAAAACTGTATCTCATGTCTCCAATTTTTCTTACAGCACTTACAGCATCGTGTGAACTGCAAAAGGCTACATACAGAAAGCAGACCTTAGAACTTCATAGACTCTGGGAATTAAATGGGTCCTTAGACATCGATTAGAAAGGAAGGAATAATGAAGTTAGAATCCTAAGGCTTGGGTTCAAGTCTTACCCACCACTTAACTTGCTCCTCTTGGACAAGGAAATTCATCATTATGAGTCTCTCCCTATTCGTCTAAAAGCAGAATTAAGAACATGTACCTTGGGTTGTTGCGAGGACTACAGGAAAGAGTAGTTGAGCGCTTACTACAGGCCGGGCACTGTTACACATTTTAGGGAGGTGCTATCTCATTTGAGGAAATCAAATATGTGGGAGGAAAACCCTATATATACATACATACATACATATATATATATATATACACATACATACATATATATATATATATTGCAAGGCCCTATTCAAATTCATACCATTGGTATTCATGGATATCCTCTACTCAAGCTGCCTCTCCGTTCTTCGTTATCTGATTTGCTTGATTCACCTTCATAAATCTAACACTTCCATAGAGTTCTACATTTTACTTAGTGCTGTTATGCACATTACCTAATTTTAAATGCTGGACCAGCATTCAATCTGTAGTTGTATTGGATAACGAACTGAGAGCAGTGAGAGGAAATGATTTTTACACCTCCAGCTAGTGATAGCCAGGCTTCGAGATTCAGTCTTGCAACTCTAACTAACTGTACTACCCAGCCAGAGCCCCCAGTCTTGCAACTCTAAATGGAGAGTGTTCCACTCACCTTTACTCCTCAACTGCCTCATGTTAGTGACTTTCTGGCAGCCTGAACACATAGCTCTTCCACCCCTTCACCCCTGGGGACCCCCCACCCTACTTTCCTTAGGACCTGAAAATTATTTGGTACTTTCCAAAGAGATCCAGAATGCTGACTCCTCTCTTTTCAACCGCTGCCACCAAGCTCATCAGCTCTGCCACCACAAGGGGACCTGCCACTGTCTTCAATGGGCAGACTGATCCTATAACTTAACCCTCCCCATGAGCTCTCCTCTGGCTATGCCTGAATCGCTCTTGTGCCTGGATGCAGAGATGCTTCAAATGCCCCGAGCCTCTGGGCAGATTACCTACTTCTGTACTCATCAGTGACCAGCCCAGGGCAGCTGCAGCCACCTCGCTTCCTTGCTTTACCTCTTGGACCACACAGTCCTGCTAAAGACTTGTGCCATCTTGGTTCACTCTTACGCTGTTTGGATGTACCTGGAGCTGAACTGCCTTGAGTGAATTGCTGGGCTGGGAAAAAAAAAAATCCCCTTAGCTGCTCTTCAAAACCTTCTTCATGCCCCTTACTGCTTAAGCCTGCTTTAACCTCTCATTCTTAGAAGCAACTCTCTGGACCCACTTCACCAAGAACATGAATGCCATTTAGCAGGAACTCCATGTCCTCTGCACCTCACATCTGTCTGCATCCACATTGTTTCCTCTAGGATCAGAGTGAGAAGCAAGCCTTCCCCTTCATGAGGTGACCTACAGCCTCTGCATTCCCTGCCACCCCCTGCCAGCTCCCCCAGGAAGGTCCGTGGTGGGGGCAAGGCAGGGTATGGGACTCGTTCAGTGACATGCGTGGCTGGTGGGGTGTTAAGGGATTACCTCCTCTACAGTAAAGATTCCCAACAAGACAGTTATTTAAATATTGGAAGATGGATCCCCTTTCCTTAAGGTTTCAAGTCCCTTCACTACCCAAATCATTCTTCTTTAAATGTGTTTCAGCTTCTCTGCCTCCAGTGGTGAATGTTTAACAACTGGTTCTCCGGGACAAAAATCTATGGTCCCACTTTGCAGTGCTGGCCAGTCCCTGGGGTATGAATACTCCCACGATGGCCCGTGTCAAACTGCCCACACGACGTCACTAATGATGGGGTTGGGACAAGATGCACATAACTGGGGTGACTTCAGGCCTCTGGTGTTTGCCTCCATCCACAACTGCAGAGCTCAGAGAGGGAAGGACCCTGAGGAGGGTTAGAAGGAAACACCACTTTATGACCAGCTTTGGAATAACTGATTCAAGCCAAGAATTATCAGTAGATGCTAATACCATTGAGAGAAAGATCGCTGGAAAACAGTGTCTCTACACAGTATGAAAGTGTGTCCCACAGGTCACTTCTTCATGAGAAAGGGAACAGGAGGTACCTTCACAGTAAAGACCTCGACCAAGTAACCACATTTTACATCACCTATAAAGGAACAAAGTGCCACAGTATGGCTGCCCCTGACATGATGCTGTGAGCAGAACTCACGAAGCGTCTCTACCAAAAATGCTTAACCTACACGTAATCATGTGGAAACAATTAAACAAGCTCACATTAAGGGGTATTCTACCAAGCACCTGACCTGTGTTCTTCAAAAACATTGATGTCATGAAATAATGAATGCTAGATGCCATTCTAGGTCAAAGAAGACGGAAGACACCGGACAGCTGAATACACGACCCTGGATTATGTCCTGCCTCGGGGCAAAAAAAAGAAAACTGCTATAAAAGACATTACTGGAGCAATTGAGGAGAGTCAGTGTGGACTATATATTTATAATTGTATTGTGCCAACATGGAATTTCCTGAAGTTAATAGCTGTAAGTGGTGATATAAGAGAATGTCATTGTTCTTGGAAATACATACTAAAGTATTTAGGGGTGAAGTTTGCAACTGGCTCTCAAATGGTTCCACAGCAGTAAACATAGCGATTATAGTGGGGAGGGGGTGAGAGGGAGAGACAGACAGAGACTAGAGAAATGTTAAAAATTGGTGAAGCAAGATGAAGGGTATATGGGTGCTCATTATACAATGGTTTCAACTTCTTGGTGGGTTTAAATAATTTCAAAATTAAAAGATTGAAAAAATGAAGACCAGCACTGAAGCGCTGTGGAGTTGTCTAGTCTGCGTGGAGTCCAAAGCGCAGTCGCCTCCATTGTCCTACACACGACACCTCTGTGAATGTATCTTTGATTGCAATCACTTTGGGGGGGCAGCCACATCATGCAGTTACTCATGCTGCCAACCTCAGACCCCAAACTTGGCTTTAAAATTGCTGTCCAGAGCGTCTTCCCTAATGCTCGAGCAGAGGACTTTGTGTCCACTCGCAGTAGATTCTCAGGTCAGGGCTATTCCTCTGGATTCCAGGCTCGTTCTGGACTCGTTCTGCATTCCTTTGAACTGAATGCATACCTCTGTGAACCACAAAACACATAAACATGCTCTCTGGGATTGAACTGCATTTAACAACATTTATTAAGCACACACAGTGTGCAAAGCAATAGCCCGAGGACAAAAAAGTCAGCAATAACTAAAATGTGAGTGTTTATTGTAGGCTTCTGGAAACTATAAAAACTAGGTCTTACTTCTTTGGTCACCTCATAGCACCCCACGGTAGTGAGCATATAGTAGGTGCTTAATAAGTATCTGATTTGGCCCCACATAGGTAAGCAGGCAAAAGGCTGAAAGGGTCAGTTTCCTTAAGAGGTGATAGAAGTAATAATCGAATGTATGAAAAACTTTGTGAGATTATTAGCTATCAAAGAAATGCAAAATAAAACAAAATAAAATCTCTCTAAAGATAATGAGGTAAGTGCTACATCATGCTGGCAAGATTCTGGTGGAAACTAGTGTGTTTATACATTGCTGATGACAGTGTAAAATACTTTTGAAAAGCAATTTGGCAAAATGTATCAAGAGTCATAAAAATGTCCGCATCCTCCGTTCAAGAATCTCGCTCCTGGGAATTAACCCCGAGGAAATAATCCACGAGAAGGGAAACACAATAGCTCAGAGATAATAACTCATTGCCCTCTTATTCGTAGCAGTGAAAAACGGGAGCGTCATGAATGAAAAATCCAGGAATAATTAAATCATGGTGCATCAACTAGATGGACTTGGATGAAGCCCTAAAAATGACAGCTATGAGGTCTGTTACATAACAATGCGGGAAATGCATGTGCTAAAATATTAAGCAAATATACACACAAATAGGAAGAATAAAAGAAAACTGGGATTATTGAAAATAATTGATTTTTTAGACTATTGAAATTATGAGTCATGTCATATTTCCTGATGGCATTATTACGTTTGAGCAACAAAAAGAACTTAAAATTGTCATCTGTTGAAAGAAGGAGAAAAGGATAGTGTTGTGGGCTAACCAGGGGTGTCCAACCTTTTGGCGTCTCTGGGCCACACTGGAAGAAGAGTTGTCTTGGACCACACATTAAGTACATTGTGACATGTGACCACAAAAATATCTCATCACGTTTTAAGTCAATTTATGATTATGTGTTGGGCTGCATTCACAGCCATCCCAAGCTGTATGAGGCCTGTGGACCGCAGGTTAGTCACCCCTGGACTGTGGCCCTTACCCCCAAATTCCTTTGTTGAAATCCCAATCCCAGTACCTTAGAATGTTAATTGTATGTGGAGATAAGGTCTTTAAAGAGATGATTAAGTTAAAATGAGGCTGTAGGGTGGATCCTAATAGAATATGACTGGTGTCCTCGTAAGACAGGAAAAGACACTAAGCATTCGCAGAGAGACAATCTCACTGAGGGCAGCAGGAGGGAAGCCATCTACACACCTAGGAGAGAGCCTCAGGAGAAACCCACCCTGCCAGCACCTTGATCTTGGACTTCCAGACTCCAGAATTATAAGAAACTAAGTCTCTATGACTTAAGCCACCCAGTCTGTGGTATTTTATTACGGCAGCCCCAGAAAACCAACACAGACTGTAACAGACAACCCAGCCAGGCAGGGCTAATGGCCATGCCCAAGGATCTGACCGCCAGAAGACTGGGTGCATGGGACCGATCAATACCCACGCTCCCGAGTGTCCCCAGGACCACAGAGCATCTAAAGTTTCCTTTTGCCATCTCAGCCCCGTGAGTGGAATGTCAGGGAGTGGCTCTAAAACCTGCAAATCAGGAGCACCTGAGTAACTCTGAGATTAGAGCCTGGACGTCCTCATCTAGAAATGGGGCAGGCCCTGGAATCTGCACTTCTAATAACAACTTTGCCCCAGTTTTGTTTGAGTGACATGGTTGTGCAAAGAGAGCTGGCGGATGGCGCAAGTTCACGATCCCTTTAGCTTTGGGGTTTCTTCTTTATGTTCCCTTAACTTCTTCTGTCCCCCAGCAAATGGAGTTCCCAGTGGTCAGAATGTCATGTTCGACCTTCAACTCCAATCTGGCTTAAACATCCCTAGGGCACGCAATCCCACTTCTGGGCCTACACCCAAAACAGTCGAAAGCAGGGACTCAGATAGCCTTCCACCCATGTTCACAGCCACTGTTCACAGCCCGAAAGGGGGAGGCAACCCCAGCGTGCGTTAATGCGTGAGTGGAGAAATAGAAAGTGGAAAACACACACCGAGGAATGTTATTCAGCCTTAAAAAGGAAGGAAATCCTACCACATGCCACCACATGGATGAACCTTGAGGACATTATAGCAGGGGAAAGAAGCAGTCACAGAAGGACAAATACTGCATGAGGGTCCTAGAGTAATCCAATCCAGAGAGACAGGACACAACATGGTAGTTTCTGGGGGCTAGGGGTGGGGAACACGGAGTGGGTGTTTAAAGGGTACAGAGTATCCTACGGGAAGATGGAAACAGTTCTGGAGGTGGATGGCAGTAAAGGTCGCACAGCAATGTGAACGCCCTTAACGCTACTGAGGTGTGCGCTTAAAGATGGCTATAGTGGCGTAAGTGTTACGTTATTCTATTCCACCACAGTTCAAAACATTCCCAAAGGGGAATTAAGAGAAGGCCTGGGATGGGGTGGGGCAGGAAGATGAACTGAGCCTCATTTGAGTCTGGAGACTGACCCCCTGGGGGGAGGGCGGGACTGAGGGGAGGGCCTGGCTGGGTCCAGGCGCTGCAGGCGAGTGTTACTCGGGCTCTGCCCAGTCCCACCCACAGCCAGCCGGCCGGATGATCAATGGGCCACCTGGGAGCCACTCGATGCAGGCCAGCTCGGCTTTCACAACTGGAGTTCGGGGCCTGGCCTGGGGCCTGGGCTGGATCCTCTTTCCCTTCCCCCAGCTGCTCTGCCCTCAACTGTAAAGGTGGGGGTGGGGGCCGGCCTGGCTCTGGGGGGCAACCAGGACCTTCAGGCCTCCGGGAGGAAGAGCGCAGCCTGTGGCCCGTGTGCTTGGGGTCTGTGTCCCGGGCACATGAGACCTCTTAGCACTGCCCGCTCCTCTGGGGTTTGGGGGTAATGTTCCCAAGTCCCTCTCTGAGGAGGAAAAACAAACAGCTGAGAGCAGGCGGCTCCAGCTGTGGGACACTTTCCAAGACTGAGAGGAAAAAAAAATTATTGCAGCCCCAAACGCCTAGTTAGGTCGAAAGCAATGGCTGCCAAAAGGAATGGCAACTTCTCCATAACCTGCAGTTTTATCTAGAAAATGTAAAACTCTGTCCTTGAGGGTTCGTGTGTTTTACTTTGTAATTGCAGTTCACAGCCCTTTGTAAATGTGGTCTCAGGCCCTCCTTGTAGGTCTGTGTATGACGGGGACTGCAATAGCAAACATCATAAAACCCCACATGGCGAGGCCGTGTGAACCGACACAAACAGAGAACTGGCTCAAACCAGTCTTCTTTGTGGAAAACCACCCTCCGGCTCCCTCACCACCAGGTGTCTCAGTTTCCTATCGACTTCTTGCCCAGAGGCCATGTGGTTTTGGGGACAGAACAGGGAACTTGGGCAGCCCCCGTCCCAGGCCTGTTCTGGTCACAGGTGAGCAGAGCCCCACCTGCCTGGCCCAGAGCTCTAGTTCCCATCTGACCTGCATCCCCCTACTCCCCACCCCGGTGGGGCCAGGTGGAAACCATGTGTAAGCAGTGGGCACCTGTGGAATGAGCTTGACTAGGAAACCAGAGTCGGGGTCGAGCTTAGCCCCGTACTGCCAAGTGCCATCTAATATTTAACGAACACCTGTCTGCCAGTGAGAACTCTCCGTCTCCCTGGGCCTCCATCTCCTCATCTACAATGGTGTTGGTGATGTCTACCTCAAGTGGGATGACCATGTGAAACACTATGCTACTCTGATGTCACGGTGCCCCTGGTGGCGAGGCGGGGGGGGGGCACTTGGGCACTACAAACGGGGCAGCTCAGAAACCAGGCCTCAGTGCCCGCGCTTAGTCAGAGTGGGAGGGAGGCAAGAAGAGCGCGGGTGAGCAGTAACACATAACTCAACCCTGACTGGCCTCCTTGGGCCTTGACCACATCCCACAAAAGAGCTTTTCCCTGTGGAAACTGTGACGGTCACGGAGACTGGAGCTGGATGGGAAACCCCTTTCTGTACCCTCTGCATCCTGCACTACACATGACCTGGGCAAGGATGGGGTGGTGGACACCGGCGTGGGTCCAAAGAGGAGCTGGGGCTGCAGTGGGTGGGACACCGCCTCTGCCCCAGGGAAAAAGTGTCCTGTGGGAAGTACTGGAGCTGCAGTGAGCTGGCCGGGCTGCTGGGACCACTGTGCGTGAACAAGCAGGCTGGGCCGGGGCAGGTCTGAGGGAGCCAACAGGGTCCTGAGCTAGAAGTTTTCAGAGCTGATGGGACTTCGAAGGCCTAGTCCAATAACTATCAACCTGGGGTTCCTGATATAATCTCTAAAGAGCCCCAAAGTGGAAACGGGTTTTCCAAGTAGAACAACTGATAACCATTGATGTGCCAAAGGCCAGGTCCCAAGGCTCTTACACGGCGAGTGCTAGTGCTGGGACCTTGAGGCAAAGGCCAGACCCCCAGTGCGGCGACCTGTCCTGTCTGGTGCAGCTGCTGACTTGCACAGGACCACAGGGAAAGGCAGGAGAGAAAGGCCAGTCTAAAACGTGAGCACTTCCCGCTGGGCAGCCAGAGGGAGATGGGAGGGAGGGAGACGGGAACAGAGGACGCCAGACCCTCCCTCTTTCCACGGGGGTAGGTGGTGGTGTTGGTCTGTTACTCATATTGCAAATGTTCCGTATGTTACGATGCTTTGACAACTTGAACAAATCTTCCTGGCCGGGGAGAAGCTGCCCCTCCCTGGGCTAGTCAACGCTTAGAGATCACAAAGAGCCCACCCCTAGTTTGCCTTTGATGATGCAAACCAACCAACGCAGAGCTGCACCTTTTCTATCCAGCCTGTGCACCCCAGGAGGCATGTTTTCTCTGTCCAAACCACCCCAGGGCCAAGTATCAGGTACCAGAGACCACCCCAGTAGCCCAAAGCCCACCAAAATTCTTCATACTAGCCAGTCCTGAACTGGCTACTCTGTACTGTCTTTCCTGTAGAAACCCCATTATAGGGCATGGCCTAAGCACTTCCCTCCTTCCGGATCTTCTGCCTCTTGACCACCCTGGTGCTTCTCCTTGGGCCCTGCGTGGTGTGCCATCCCCCTGTCTCAACACATTTTGTTTACCTGAGCCACTCCTCTTTCCTCTTGAGGCAGCGCCTGGCTAAACCTATCTTGAAAAAACGCACAACAGGGAGCTTTCCTAAGATGCAACATAAGAGGAGGCCCACAATGCTTCCTTCCCTTCACTGCTTTGCCCAGGGAGGACTTCGAGCGCACTTACACTCCCGGGTATACCAGAGTGCGCAGTGTTCCCCGCTGATTTCATGTCTACCGAGAACCCATGAATGCGGCTTGTTCAGAAAGAGTGTCTTTGCAGATGTAATCGAATGACTCTCAGGTCACGCTGGATTAGGGTGGGCCATTTGCGACAGCATGATGGACCTGGAGGACATTGTGTCGGTGCAATAAGCCAGACACAGGAAGACAGATGCTGTATGAGCTCGCGTATGTGTGGGCTCTAGGAGGTCAAACTCGTAAAGTCAGAAAGTAGAATGATGGTCTCCAGGGGCTACAGGGAGGGAAAAGCGGGGAGACGCTGGCCAAGGGTACAAAGTTGTAGTTATTCAAGACGAATAAGTTCTGGGGACCAACAGCCTAGTGACCATAGTTAATAATACCATTCACAGCAGGCCGCATATACAACGGTGGTCCCAGAAGATGACAAGGGAGCTGTAAAGTTTCTATTGCCCAGTGACATCACCTGTCACAGCATAACACATTTCTCACGTGCCCGTGGCGATGCTGGTGCAAGCAAACCTCCCGCACTGGCAGTCGTGTCAAAGGGCAGCACCTATGTCAGGTACGGGCAGGGTACTACACTTATCGGGGGTCACTTCTTAAATTATATAAATGTCTAGCCACCATGCTGTGCACCTGAAACTAATAAAAAATAATATTGAATGTCAAGTGTAATTGAAACGATTAAGTCAGTAGAAAAATTTCAAAACAAAACAGAAGTATAGCACATATAATTGTGTACAGCACGTAAACTTGATAATGACAACAAAGGACGACGTTACTACTTCATGTAATTACTAGACCGCACCTTCATCATTATTTTAGTGTTCTCTTTCTACGTACAGGCGAGCGCATCTAACCCTGGTGTGCGGGGAGCTATTCCACCCAGGTCTGTGTCAGTGAACTCCACGACGTCTGCATGTGAACTTGCCTAACGATGCATTTCTCGGAACGGACCCCTGTCGGAAAGCGGTGCATGGCTGTGCTGTGCTGTATTCTACGCTTGAAGCCTGCCGAGAGAGTAGACCTGACACATTCTCACCACTCTCTCTCTCTCTCTCTCTCTCTCTCTCTCTCTCACTCACACACACACACACACACACACACACACACACACACACACAAGGTGACACGTGATGTCTTGGTTATGTTAAACGCCTTGATTGTGGTGACCATTTCACAATGCAGATATATATCAAACATCACATGGTACACCAAAAATAAGCACAATATTTATTTGTCAATTGTACCTCAGTAAAGCTGGGGGGAGAAAGCTAAAAGAAAAACCATTTAAGGGCAAACTTGGAGCATTTGACTTACTCTCTTTACTCCTAAATAATGACTTTACTCTCAAAGAAGGAAGATGTTATTTTTTTAAAAAATCAGCAAAGCGGTGAACTTCAAGCACCAAGGCAGGCCCCAGAAAGCATGTGCCTGAGCCTGAGTGACATCTGGGTCCCCTGAGGAGGGTGCATCAGGGGTTTGGGGGCACCTGGAGCCTTGAATACAAGTTCCCATTCGGCCAGAGAAGCATAGGAAACCCTGAGCAGTGCACACCCCCGCCCTGGGCCTCAGTTCCATTTACAGTGGTTGAGGTCGGGACTAATCCTTCCCAGCTCTGGTTTTGTCACTCCACCTCCCCCTTGCTGGGTACCCTTGGGGTTCTTGCCCAGCTTCTCCAGCCTGCGGCAAGAATGTCCTCTAGCCTGGGCTCCCGGGAGCCTCCGTTCGCAGCATCCGGAACCAGGTGGGGGCAGCACATGCACACGTCTGGGGAGGGAGTGAGGGGGACCTGCTGGCCCACCTGAGAGTGTGCTGGTGGCACCAGGGCAGTCACGCTGCATGGGGTGTTCTCAGCATTACCCACGGGTGCCTGTGGCTTTTTAAAAGGGCGGGTTTATTAAAACACCAACAACTGGGAAAATTGACCGCAGTTGTGTTCCTTTGCCCAAGGTCCCTCCCACCCTTCCCCCGTGGGTCTGCTGACATCGGCGTGCATGACTGCTCTCGGAGAGCGTTCACACAGCAGGGCAGCCTTCCTTCCCTCAACGCAGGTCCACACACATTTCCCCGTGTCCTTCGGAAAGGCTGTGTAATATTCCTGGGTGCTGACTGACCGTGATTTAGCTAAACAATCCCCTAAGGTTGGGCATTTATGGGTTTTCCAGTTTTGCGTGACTGTGAAAAATGTTTAGTTTTGTACACAGGCCTGTCTTCCTCCTTTGCAATCATTTCCTTGAGGCCAATGGAGTAGGATTTTTGAGCTCAAGGGTATAAAGGGCTCTTATATATAGATGCTGAAAGGCCATGGACTTCCTCAAGGCATTCTGCTTGTTTATTCCTGCTCAGTGGCCACAGCTAATGGTCAGGGGACCAGGGTTAATGGGTAGGAAACTCCTTTCCCTGACTCCTCCCGGAAAGATGCAGTTTTTCCAAAACTCTGGCAGATAACATGTTTCACAGAGGACAACTGGCCGGATCCCATTGTTGTTAAGAACAGCAAGAAGAAACAAAGCACTTTGCAGAAGGAAACCCTCCCTCAGTGAGTCAGCACAGCCAGGGCTCTGTGGTTCCCCCATTTCCCACCCTGGGAACTGGCACCATCCCTCTGACAAGTCACTTTGGGACACCTGCCCATGTCCATTCAGGTGCTAAGTAGGGGAGGGGCTCCAAAGATCCCTCATACAGATAAAATCTCTGCAACATAGGGTGGGGGTGTGCTGGCTCCAGGTAGCCCTGCCAGACCCAACCAGCTGACAGCTGAGCTCACATCGATGCTCTCCTCAGAGAGCAGCCTGGCGCAGGACCTTTGGGAGAGGCCACTCATGTCCCCTGAGCTGGAGCAGAGCCCGGGTCCATATCACTTCTGGGATTTCCTGAGGAGGGGAGGCTGTGGATTGGGAACCGCACCAGAAGGGTAAGACGAGAATACAGGAAGTTCCCAGCCCTGGTCCCTGTCCCAATTCCCGCCTCCCCTGGATTGCTCCATAGAGGGCCCCAGTAAATGTGGGGCTCTCACAAAGGAGCTCAGAGAAGGCAGGAGCCCAGGGGATGCTGACCATCAGGCCGCACTGGGCTGCCAGCTGGAAGGGCAGTTGGGGCCAATAAGACTTGGGTTTTCTGTCTCTGAGGGACTTCTTGGAGATGGAAGGCATGGGGACATTATCCTAAGAAGGCCATATGCCTGGAGGCCACAGCAGTGGAACTGCCCACCATCACCAGCACCCTTACCCCCGCCCCAGAGACTGGCCAGTTATGGGAAAGGCTCTCAGCCTCCTGTTCCTCCTGGGCCCTCCCACCACATACGGCAGGCATGCTTCTACTAGAAGGTTGTTCACTGTTTATCTGAAATTCACCTTGATCGGGGGAGCCTGTATTTTTATTTGCTAGCTGTGGAAACCCTACATGGGGGGAGGCACCTGGAGGGGTCCCCATGAGAGATGATGGAGCCCATTAGGGCTTGCTGCTGAAATGAACGTGGGAGGCGGGTGAGAAAAAGTTAGGAGGGCTCCTTGGTTCTTGGTTAATACAACTGGGTAGACTGTGGCGTCATTTACAGAGATGGAGGAAAATGGGAAAGGGAAAAGCAAGAGTCCTATTGGTAGTTGAACATATTGGCCTGGAATTCAGGGCAAAAGTCCGAGGTGAAATATGATGGAATTTGATGAAGGTCACCAGGAACAGAGTTCAATTAAAGAAGAGAAAAAGACCAAGGACTGAACTCCCAATCACTCAAAGATTTAGAGCTGGAGTGGGTCGGGGTGAGATAGCAAAGAAGACCAACCCATTGCTTCACTGAATTACAGCACATCAGAGTATCTCAGAATGCTGTAGCGCTTCTACTCTGAGATTTGCAGAGAAACATTTATTGAGCCCCTGGTATAAGACAGGCATTGTGCAAGACCTGTTCATCCGTTATCTCACTGAATCGTTACAATACCGATGAGTGACCATTATTATCCCCATTTTAATGTGTGTGGTTTTTTTAAATGAGGTTTAACAATGATACCTCAGACAAGGGTTTGATCTCCAAAATATATGAAGAGCTCATACAACTCCACTCTAAGACGATAAGCAACCCCATTAAAAAATGGGCAAAAGACCAGAACAGACACTTCTCCAAGGAGGACATAGAGAGGGTCCAGAGACATATGAAAAGATGCTCAGCATCACTAGCCATCAGAGAGATGCAAATTGAAACCACAATGAGATACCATCTCACACCACTCAGAATGGCCATCATAACCAAAGCAACAAACAACAGGTGCTGGTGAGGATGTGGAGAAAAGGGAACCCTAGTGCACTGTTGGTGGGATTGCAGACTGGTGCAGCCACTGTGGAAAACAGTATGGAATTTCCTCAGAAAACTAAAAATGGAACTGCCTTTTGACTCAGCAATTCCACTGCTAGGATTATACCCTAAGAACCCTGAAACACCAATCCAAAAGAATCTGTGCACCCCAATGTTCATAGCAGCACAATTTACAATAGCCAAGTGCTGGAAGCAACCTAAGTGCCCATCAGCAAATGAGTGGATCAAAAAACTATGGTATATTTACCCAATGGAATTCTACGCAGCAGAAAGGAAGAAGGAACCCTACCCTTTGCGACAGCATGGATGGAACTGGAGAGCATTATGCTAAATGAAATAAGTCAGGCAGTGAGGGACAAATACCATATGATCTCACCTATAAGTGGGACCTAATCAACAAACAAACAAGAAAGCAAAGTATAGCCAAAAACATTGAAATTGAGAACAGGCTGACAGTGACCAGAGGGGAGAGGGGAGGGGATAATGGGGGAAAAGGGTGGAGGGTTTGTAGGAACAATTATAAAGGACACATGGACAATTACAAGGGGTGTTGGAAACAGGGGAGGGAGGTGGGGAGGACTGGGATGGTGGGGAGGGGTGGGGGGAGAAGGCAGAAAACTGTACTTGAACAACAATAAAAAATGTTAAAAAAAGAAACTTAAAAAATAAATAAAATAAAATAAAATAAGGCTTAAATAATTTCCCCAGATCACAACTTGTAAATGAACAAACTGACATTTGAACTCAGGTGTGCCTGGTCCCCAAATGTCTGTTCTTTCCTCTGCACTGTGTCTGATGGTTCAGTTTTTGCATATCTGCTCTCTAGTTGGTGCAGTCTTCACAGCAGGGGCCCCTCTTCATCCCTCCTCCTGTCTCGCTGTGTCTAACACAGTGCCAGGCCCTTGGGTGGGGGCAGACAAGGCATGATGCTGGAGGGAGGGTCGCAGAAATTCCAAGGGTGTATAACTCCTTTTATCCCAAAGGATGAAGGACAAGAGCTTATGAGTTGCTCAGCTTCAATCACAGTCCAAACTCAAAACCATCCGTTTGTTAGCGACAGAATCTACTTGATACCTCTGGCCCACGCAGCAGAAGGTAGAACCAGAAAGCAGAAGGAAAGGTAGGTTTAGAAGGTACAAGGGCTGAGCCATGAAGAGGGAAATACAAGCTACAGAAGAAAAAAAGAGACTAACTTTAGCCCATTCCCATCTTTTGTGTGTGTGTGTTTGGCTTAATAAGAAAGCCCCTTTTCTTAGCAAGATCTGGCTGCTGCGTTCACAGTGCCCCCAAAGTTCCCTCCGGTCCTGGCTCCTGGGGTGGAAATTGGGGCAGCTGACAAGTCTCTCTTGTTTCCTGAGTGGCATGGTTAGATGAGGGCTGGGTTGTGGTACGGTCGGTGGAAGCTGTGCTCAGTGATAGCCACCTACCACCACCGATGATCCTCAACCACGTGCCACGGATGCTGTCGGCACTTTACCTGGATGAGTTAACCTAATCCTCACCGCAGCGCTTTGATGGGACTGTGTCCACTAAGGCTCGGGTAGCTTGAGTAACTCACCCAAGGTCATGCAGTCAGTGGCAAAGCCAAGGTTTGGACCTTGGCAGTCTGACAGTGCCCATTCCCTTTGCCCCTGGGCGCTAGATACTGTTTCCAATGGAAGCCTGGGCTAAGGGAAGCCCCGGCTGCGGGACCCAAACCGGCAACCCCTCCGAGCCTGTTTCCTCACCCTCTCACTGGGAACTCTTTCCTGGATTCCCTCGGTTGCTGGGAGAATTAGATGGTGTAACGTATGTGAAAATTCTTTGAAAACTCTGAAGGTTGAGCCAGAGGTAAAAGATACAGGGCTAATTAATGGTCAATATAAGCCTAGTGGAGGGGAGGGGGTTGGCAAACATTTGCTGTGAAGAGCCAGGAATAACTATTTTCAGCTCTGCAGATCATACAGTCTCTGCTATAACTACTCAACTCTGCCACTGTAGCACAAAAGCAGCCACAGACAACACATGGACGAGCATGGCTATGTGCCAATAAAGCTTTATTGACAAAAACAGGCAGTGGCCAGATTTGACTCTTTGTCTGGAGGAAGGATTCCTGCAGGAAGTAGCTGAGGTGGGGCCTCTGCCCTGTCCTATCTAGTTATTGTAACGATTTGACTGAAGGAAGACTCAGAGAGCTTATTGTCAAGTTTGCAGGTGAGCTTCCTGCCATGCCCATTTTTCTTACCTGGGGCGTGCTTGGAGGCATCCATCCAAGTCAGAGAGATAGGGCAGTGGAATCTTTCATGGGGAACTTAAGGTGTCAAAACTCTCTTCCTTTTTCCTCTCACTGCCCTGGAGCTAAGGTGAGGCTGGATCACCTTCTGCTGGGGAAACTCTGAGAGCTCAGAAAGGTCCACCCAGCCAAATGGGAGGCAGGGGGGAAGGTAGTTTCTCAGGTGAGTGAGGTCAAGGTTTAAGGAAGAATGCGGGTGGAGGGTCTTCGAGGTGGCCCCACAGCACCTCACAGGACAGTAAAGTGTGTGCCTGGGCTCACGTGCCTTTGGTCACATCCTCCTAGGAAGCCTACAGAAGTCTGCATGCTGTGGAATGGGGACTGGGTTGGGATACTGTCTCGGATGTGTTCAGACCTGTTGACACAGGCTGAAAGGACAGATGTCTCAATGAAGGACAGATGTCTGGAAGGCTACATGACAGATGTCCAAATCCAGACTCAAACTGGTGCAACAGGCTGCAGTACTTGGCAGCAACCAGAGCGATGACGTCTAACTGACGTTACTAATAAGATCCGCATTGAAGCTAAAGCAACACCAACGCCAACAAAAGCCAGTTACACTGACACAGGAGGAAGGGCGCTCACTGAGCAGGGTTTCCTCTGAAAGAGGTCTGGTGTGCGGGCGGGGTGGATGGACGTGATTATTAAATGGCCACGCAGTGTGCCATCCTTTGGAAGTGGTCTCATGCATTGCCGTGAGTTGGCGCTAGAAAGGCTCGTGCAGAGTCAGGTGACATCGGCACACGTGGGTGCCGAGATCAAAGTGGGCCAGAGGCCGGCACACCCCGCCCTGGCCAGGCCACACCAGCTTTACGGTCTCTCATTCTGCTTACCTGCCGCGCAAGCCTGGAGCTTGTCGGGTGAGGATGGCGGCGGGGGCGGCCATTATGTTGAGGTGTTCAGGTTAGGCTGACCATTAGCTGAGCACCTACGATGTGCAGGGCATTAGCTAGGCATCGGGAGCCCACAGGCGAACAAGGCACAGCACCATATTACCACGGAAGAGCTGCCTTTTGGACTAGAAGAGGAGCACGCCCATACACGGACACTTTCAGTGTCACGAAGCAAGTGTCAGACGGGCACACACACCCAGGGGTCTCCAGACCAGGCCGATGAGCTACTGTTGAAGTAGCTACTGGTGTTTTCACATCACTGAAGAAGATGAGGATGGGGAGAAAGCCTAATTATGAGCTGTTCCTGCAAGGGGAACTAGAAACCAGGTGTCTGGGATGGTCAAGGAAGATTAGGCAAAAGTTTCCGTCATTTGCGGCTGTTCTTTTCTTTTTTTTTTTTTTTTTTTTTCTTTTTTTTTTTAAACTGAGAAATTAAACTATGTATTTATTAATACACTTACTATAATGGATAATAAACCTATTACACATTAACAAAAATATATTTTAATGTCCAAATAACTACATTACCAAAAACAAAACAAAGCAGTGATAAGAATATAATTTGTTCTACATTTTTGCAATTTTCCTTAATGCCTAGTTAAAAACTGCATGATAACACATGTCAATTTGGAAATCCATGACTTGTCATCCTATGGGTATTTTTCCTGTTTACGTGTAATCTCTTCCTCCTCTTAACTATCCCTGAGGGTTTGAAATATTTGTTTTGAATTTTTTGACACTCTTTGCAAATGTTTTTTTGAGCCAGCAGAAAAAAAATTTAAAAAGAAAAAAGACAATAACAACCATAAAAATTCTTCACTTCCCTTTAGTACACAAGTTCTTGATTTTTTTTTCTGAATTATGACAAATATATCATGTATCAGAAAAGGAAAAAATATTTTTGTTGTTGTCATTGCTGAATTTATCTCTGGACAAAAAAATTTCTATGCCTCAATCTTCTATACCTGGTCCAAGTAATCTTAAAACTGGACATTCTTCAGAATGAATGGATATGATTGATATTGGACTTGATGGAGAACCTCTTTCTACAAAGTTGGGCTGTCTTGGATCTTCACTGTGATTAGCATATTCTTTTTTTTTTTTAATATATTTATTGATTATGCTATTACAGTTGTCCCATTTCCCCCCCCACTCCACTCCATCCTGCCCAACCCCCTCCCTCCCACATTCCCCCCCACATAGTTCATGTCCATGGGTCATACTTATAAGTTCTTTGGCTTCTACATTTCCTACACTATTTTTACCCTCCCCCTGTCTATTTTCCACCTATCATCTATGCTACTTATTCTCTGTACCTTTACCCCCCTCTCCCCCTCCCACTCCCTTATTGACAACCCTCGTGTTCTAGTTGTTTGCCTAGTTTGCTCTCGTTTTTGTTTTATGTGTGGTCGTTAATAACTGTGAGTTTGCTGTCATTTTTACTGTTCCTATTTTTGATCTTTTTCTTAGGTAATTCCCTTTAACATTTCATATAATAAGGGCTTGGTGATGATGAGCCTCTTCAACTTGACCTTATCTGAGAAGCACTTTATCCTCCCTTCCATTCTAAATGATAGCTTTGCTGGATACAGTAATCTTGGACGTAGGTCCTTGCGTTTAATCTTGGGTAATGTAATTATAATGTGTCTTGTTGTGTTCCTCCTTGGGTCCAGCTTCTTTGGGACTCTCTGAGCTTCCTGGACTTCCCGGAAGTCTATTTCCTTTGCCAGATCGGGGAAGTTCTCCATTATTTGTTCAAATAAGTTTTCAATTTTTTGTTCTTCCTCTTCTCCTTCTGGCACCCCTATAATTCGGATGTTGGAACGTTTCAAGGTGTCCTGGAGATTCCTAAGCCTCTCCTCATTTTTCCAAGTTCTTGTTTCTTCATTCTTTTCTGGTTGAATGTTTGTTTCTTCCTTCTGGTCCATACCATTGATTTGAGTCCCAGTTTCCTTCTCATCACTATTGGTTCCCTGTACATTTTCCTTTGTTTCTCTTAGCATAGGCTTCATTTTTTCATCTGTTTTTCGAATAGATTCAACCAAGTCTGTGAGCATATTGATAACCAGTGCTTTGAACTGTGCATCCGATAGGTTGGCTATCTCTTCGTCGCTTAGTTGTATTTTTTCTGGAGCTTTGAAGTGTTCTGTTATTTGGGCCATTTTTTTTGTTTGTTTGTCTTGGCGCGTCTGTTACTTTAAGGGGCGGAGCCTTAGGTGTTCACCAGGGCGGGGTAACGCTGGTCACTGGGCTGTGATGCTGTACGTGGGGGCGGGGCCGAGAGGGAGCAATGGCGCCCGCTTCACTCTCCTCCGGATTTCAGTCTTTCACTCCGCTACCCACAATCAAACTGGGCCCCTCTGGTGCTGGTTCCCGAGTAAGTGGGCCTGTGCACACTCCAGGCCCCTGTGGGTCTCTCCAACAACCTCTCCTGTGAGGCTGGGAGTCTCTCCTGCCGCCCCAACCCCCAGGGGCGCTTTCAATCAGAGGTTTGAGGCTTTATTTCCCCGAGCTGGAGCCCTGGGTTGCGCAGACGTCTGCTTCTCTGCCCGCCGTTCGTCCGGTTTATCTGTGGGCGAATGTGGTGCCGCAATGTGCTATCCGCCACTCTGCCTGCCCCACTCTCCGCCACTCTGAGTCCGGCCCTCTGGGTTTATCTGTGCAAATGTGGGACCGCAGGGTCTACTAGTGCTCGGACTGCCTGCGCCATTTGTCCCACACTCCGCCAGTCTCAGTCCCGCCACAGCCATGCGAGTCCTCTCCACCCCAGTGCCGTCTCCGCCCCTCCTACCAGTCTGGATGAATGATTATTTTCTGTTTCCTTGGTGTTGGTCCCCCTTGCTGTTCGATTCTCTGTCAGTTCTGGTTGTGCGAGGAGGCGCAGTGTGTCTACCTACGCCGCCATCTTGGTTCTCCTTGTTCTTTTCGATAGAAGCACAAAACCTCATCTGTCTGGGACAGTGGGAGCAAGGGTCGTGCTCCCGGGTGTCAGGAGCTGCACCAGCGCCGCAGAGCGGGCTCCCTCACTCACTCTCTCCACTGAGGAGCCACGGTGCTGAAAACCCTGTCCTGCTTCTGACACACCGGGCCCTGCACCGGCACCGCAAGCCCAGGGCCCCTTGGACAGAGTCTCTAGCCAGGCCGCCCTGTGTTTATTAGCAACGTGTGGGGCCGTATCCTCCCTCCGCACAGAGCACGCTGGGAGCCCCCGTTTATACGCAAACCCACCAGGTGCTGAGGCTAACTGAATAGGTTTCTAACTTTCCGCTATTCTGAGAGCAAAATCCCTCTGATTATTCCAATAATGATGATGATGGTGATAGCATCTAATATGGATTATTTTTATGTGCCAGGCACTACGAGTTTTTGTGTGTTAACTTAGTCCTCACAACAACCCTATGGGGTAGGTGCCATTATAATTCCATTTGATAGATGAGGAAACTAGAATTTGAGAAGTTAAACAATTTGCCCCATGATTATAGAACCATTCAGTGGTTCTGCCCAGATCTGAATCCAGAAGTTTACCCTTAAAACCCATATCCTAAAGACAATTTGGCTATTCCCTCAGAATTTAAGGACACATAGAATGATAGAACTATCCTTTAGCCCATTGTTTTTCAGACTATGGCTTGTACCCCTTTCATGAATCATGAAATAAATGTATGGGCTGTGACCATTTTTGTAAAAAATAGAATAGGATAGAATAAAAAGTCATTAGCATGTATCACACATTTAAGACTATTTATTGTGCATACGTGTGAACATGTGTGAACTGATGTGATGTAAAGTATATTTCTTTTTTAGAAAAAGATTTCATTTATTTATTTTTAGAGAGAGGGAAAGGGAGGGAGAAAAAGAGGGACAGAAACATCAATTGGTTGCCTCTCCTATACACCCCAGCTGGGGACCAAACCTGCAACTCAGGCATGTGCCCTGACTGGAATCGAACCTGTGACCTTTTGCTTAGCAGAACGATGCCCAACCAACTGAGCCACACCAGCCAGGTCTAAAACATATTTCTTATTGTAGGTCATGACCAAAGAGTTTGAGAAACAGTAACCCAGTACAACCTGCTCACTTTACAAAGTGAGTGTACTAAGGTTCGGACAGCAAAGTGATTTTCCCCAAAGTTACAGAGTGTTAATGGGTGAGCTGGGACCAAACCCAAGTTTTTCTAACTCTCGGTTCACAACATCATCAAACTTAATTGACTGCAAAGAAAGCCAAGAGAAAACAAGTGATAATACTAATAGTAGTGCTAGAACTAATACCATGATAACAACAACAGCTACTATTTTTATCATGCTTACTGTGAAAACAACCCAGTGAGGCAGACATACCCATTCCTTACATTTTCAGATGAGGACACTCAGGTCCAGAAAGGTCAAGTAATGTGGCCAATGACACACAGCTGGAAACAGAGGGGCCAGGGAGGGAATTCAAACCCAGACGGGCTGATCTGAAAGCCCATGGTGTTGAGCAGTGCGGGGTAGTACATGGTCCTGCTCGTGTTAACAGAGTCCGTAAATGCCCTAATGCCAATGCAGTGCATATGACAGCGTGCGTATTGATACAATTAACTACACGCCTACTTCTCCTAGCACGTGTCCCGTGATTCTGCACTTCCCTATATCTAGATACTTGGCTAAGGCTGAAATTATCATCTTTTTCCCACAGATAAGATCCCTTCCAAGGTTCCTTGTCTCTTTCATTCACTTATCTGTTCATATATGTGAGAAATCATACACTGGCAGAATTAAATAGAAGAGGCAGAATTTTTTTCAAAGACAAAACTACGCATAACAGCCTTTCTCGTTCCGGAAGGGATTAAGGCAGTTTATGCGGAGACCTAAACTACACCAAGGTGACAGTAGATGAGAATGAGACACAGGGAAAACAAGTGGGAACACGGAAACTGGGGGAGGAGTGAGACCAACAGGAAACTGCTTCCCCCAAAGTCTCTAAGTGGCTGTGGGTGGACCACTCATCTGTCCCCAGGTTTTCATTTTAATCACCTTCAAATTCACATGTCTTACAATGGGAGGAAAGCTAACACCCACTTTGCATTAATTACCTCCTTGAAAGCAATTTTAATTACTCTCAGATTCACAGTCTCCCGAGGGTGGAAACCAATTCCTCAAGGACAGCACACCTCCTTCTAAGACAGAGAATAACTTCTCCACGGGCCCTCTAACCTGTGACGAACGAGCAATGTCCGCCAAGCACCCTCACCACCACAACAAGCACTGCTTCCGACAGTGTCCCAAGAAAGGCTGAGGGCGCCGTGTTCCTAATTGCAAGATGCCTGACGGCATCAGTGATCTGCCGGATAAAGGGGTATGGGCTCTGGCCCACTGAGCTCCGATCGTGGAGTCATGGACACACCTGCCTGAAACAAGGTGATCAAAAAAGAGGGGGGGCGGTGCTCAGTTCGAACAGCATGTGGATGGATCACTCGGTGCTCAGCTCTCCCCAGGCGGAGCCCGCCCCAAGCACTCAGCTCTCAGGAACCAGCCTTTCCTTTGCATAATTAGGCCTGTAACATCAGTGACATCACACTGCCCTGATGTGTGTCTGTGTTTATACCTTCATATGCTCCCCAAACAGGAACCACATCTATCTCATGGTTCATGCCATAGACTGAATGTTCACGCCCCACCCAAATTCATGTGTTCAAATCCTGACCCACAAAGGATAGAATTAAGACCTGGAGACTTTGGGATGTGATTAAGTCAGGAGGGTGGAGCCTTCATTATGGAATTAGCAACCTTGTAAAAGAGACTCCAGAGAGAACCCTGGCCCCTTCCACCATGCAAGGGCACAGCGAGAAGATGGCTCTTCATGAACCAGCCAGAGAGCCCTCACCAGACACCAAATCTGCCAGCACTTGATCTCAGCCTTCTCAGCCTCAGAACCGAGAGAAATAAATGCCCCAGTCTATGGCAACTTGCTATAGCAGCCCGAATGAACTAAAAACCAGGGTTTTATTCCATTGCCCTGCACACACTGGGGACTCATAAACAAGGGCGCCTTTATTAAGGATAATGATGGTTACGTCTGACTACTGCTGTAAAGCCAGAAGTAAATTAAGATGTGAGAGGAGCCCACGCCTCACCGAGGAACTCTCCCCCGTCCCGTTCTGTGGCCTACATTGCTGCGATGCTCCAGCTTCCCACCAGTTAGGCCCTGAGATGTTTGCACTCCCCCTTTCTGCTGTTTCATGTTCACTGTGGGAGTTCAAGTTCCTTGATGAGAAGAGAGGGAAGGAAGAGGTGATTTCTGATGACCACGGTGAAGTCCCAAAGTAGTCATGGATAAGATGGAGCCTCCTCTAACCCTTGAACTCCGTCAGAGAACATCTTGTCTCAAGTGCTAGACTGAGGACCACCTGACCACATTACCATTCAATCTCAAGCCTCTTGTTGGTGAAGTTAGGACTTCTGTACTGTTCAAAAATGAATCTGGAACAATGTTGAGATAGAAAGGTGAATTGAGAGAAGTTCCATGTGAGGTTTTATAGAGTAAGACTTTGTACGATTAGATTATAATTTCGTAACATTGACAAACAGTAAGTGCAAGCATTTGCACGCCAGTCGCGTCACCATCGGGTCCTCAGACATGCCGCTGGGCTGCGGGGGATAGGTTTGTCCTCCAGTGGTGACATGTATGAGCTTTTTATTGATGAACGGATTTCAAAGTCTAAGAGTGGTTCAAACAGAACTCCTCCTGTCTCAGCTAGGGCACCACAGACCTTCAAGGTGGCTTAAACAGCAGACATTTTTCATCGCAGTGGAGGCTGGCAAGTCAAAGATCAAGAGGCAGGGAGATTTGATTATTGGTGAGGGCGCTCCTCCCGCCTTGCAGATGGCCCCTTCTCACTACCTCCTCATGTGATCTCTCTCTCCTCTCTTCTCAGAAGGGCACTAATCCCATCATTAGGGCCCAACCTTCAGAACCTAATTATCTCCCAAAGGCCCCCCCCTCCAAATGGCGTACCACTGAAGGTTAGGGCTTTGATATGTAAATTCAGGGGGCAGACACAGTTCAGCCCCTAGCGCATGCTGTGCAAGGTGACCCCAGCAGGGCACTGGAGAGCATGTCCTGCCCAAGATAGGGAAATGGCCTCAGCAGGACACCTAACGGAAGGCCAGGCAAGGTCTGGCTCACTCTGAACCATGGATCTCCCCATCCTCTTGGTATTTTCTGAAAGGAAGCATCACTGGAGGTCTTCAGTCAGAGTAAGCTGAGAAAACTTCCTTTCTACCTAAGGCTAGGTAGGGTGCCTTCAAAATCCCCAGACTTATCCACTGAATTCCCAAGTGCCTTCCTTAACAGAGAGACAGCTGGTGACTATATTGTCCACTGATGACTCCTCACCAAGTCTTTCCCAGAGGCCAACCTGATTTTTCAGACGAGAACCTGGGGAGGTGACTGTGGCCGTGGCAATGAGCTGAGAGGTAAAGTATGATGCTTTGTCTCTTCAGATCCGTTCCAATCCAACCGAACTTTTTATCCCACACAGGCAATCTGGTACCCAGGAACTTCAGGTTCAAAGGTGGTAATGATCAAAGTTCTCCCCCGGGTTCCACATGGAACAACCAAGGAAGAATGGAAGTATTTTCATTAGATTGAGAAGCTGTGTCCCACCCTCCTTCCTGAAACTCTCAGGACGTCATCGTACATTCCATCCAGACCCCAAGCCAAGAGAGAGGTCTTCCTTCACCATTCTGGACAGCTCCACTAGCTCTCCTCTCGTTTGAATGGAAATCTGTCTCTTGATAAAATCCCTCTGAGGCCACATAGAATATATTGGCTCTTTCCAACATGGCAGCTCTTGAGAGAGAAACTTCGTCCCCTGCAAGTCTTCTCTTCCCAAGAGTTGACGCCCTTCCAGGCCCGCAGGACCTCCAGAGACCTGCCCCTGGGTCCCCTCCAGCCTGACTCTCCTCGAGACCCTCTTCTGTTACCTAAAATTTCCCGTTCAGCAGAGAAGTTGTAATACCATCGCTCCACTTTCCTGATGGGCTGAAAAACTTCCCAAAAATTCTGGAAATTTGTTATGGTTGTGGCCGCTAAGCCCACAAAACCCAGATCCCAATCTCTTTCTGAACAGCCCAAGAACATGTTCAAATCATCCTCCAGCTGCACATCATTCCTGGGATGAATCATGAGTTTCCCTCCTTGTTGCTGTTGGCTGCCCTTCAGGTCTATGGTTGGTGGACGGACACCACCCCTGAGGATGCCCTTTTCCCTGAGTGCGGAAACCCGAGAGCAAAGGCAGCATTGAACATCCGGTCACGAGGCCCAGGTGACCCTTTCCACTTCCCAGAAGGTGAGACCAGACCAGGGAGGTCCTAAGCATCTGCCTCAGAATTTCTAGCGAAGGGTCATCTGCAAGGGCTTAACCTCCAGATTCCTTCCCTAGAGTTAACCCGGGACCCCGCCCTCAGCACTCCCAGTCAGCTCTGCCCAGCCTGCAGCCTTGCTCTGACCGCACCCCCCACCCGCCACACCCACACCTCCACTGTGTGTGCATCCTCTAATGCAGCCCCCACCACAGCCCCTATTGCAGGGCTCCATCTGGGTGCCCCTGCCTCGTCCCTTACACTGGGTTCCTTGCAGGAAGCCCCTGGCTCTTATTTAGCTGTGTCTTCAGTCTTAGCGGGAACCTGGCACAAAGTAGGCACTCATGTAAGACAAGTGAGGTTGGAATAAACTGACCTGTTGACTCACTTTGGCAAGCCTTACATACATCCCTGCATTGAGAAAGGTGGGCACTGAGCGTCTCTCCCTTTTGGTGGGAGTCAGGAGAGACCACCAAGCCTCTACGCCTTCACTACCTCCGTCACAGTGGGATGAGCCATGGCTGTGAACAGGGCTGCTCAGAGCATGGAGTCCTCCCTTTGCTCCCTTCCCTCGTCCGTGTTCTGCTCCTTCCTGCCTACAGTATGTGTTCTAAACTCCAGCCCATCACCACCAGCCTGTCCCCCAGACAGAAACTGGGGAGAAGAGTCCAAATGAATTGGGGCAAACCCATCCCACCCCCAGTGACAGCAAAAGGACAGCAGGCTGACTGTGACCCTGATTAAGCTCAGCAGCAAAGTCTCTCATGACTATTTTCATCACAGCCCAGGACGAGGGGCCCAGCCTGCTTTGTGCAAACCACAGTTCAGAGCTCCAGGGAGGCTCAGTACAACACACAGTGCCACACAATGATTTGGGAAAGGTCAGAAGCCACTTGGGGGAACTAGGTCCCTGTTCCTGGACTCAGAGATGTCCCAAGTTCCCATAGCCCCTGCCAATGACTCACTGCAAATGAAACAGGCACTTCTGCTAACAGTGGTGCCCGGTGGGAAAGCTTCCTCCTTCACGTTTCCGTGGTGAGATGGGCAGCATTGAGGCTCACAACTGTGGGAACAGGGCGGAGGCCTCAGCTCTCCAGTTCCTTTCTGGCAGTTCCTCATGTCCTACATAGCTCCTGCCACATCCTTAAAGGCCAGGACAGAAAAGGGTGCTCTTACCTGCTAAGATGAACATGCCCACGAGAATCAGGAAGACCAGCAGGTAGAGCCCGAGGACAGCGTGCTTCAGGGCCGACAGGGAGCCAAGCTGGGTGCAGCAGCCGCCTGCCCGTCTTCTCTGGCATGGATCTATACAGTAAGGGTAAGAAGAGGAGGAAAAGGAAGAAGACACTTGAAAACCTCACTAGCTTTTCCCGTCTTTGGTCTCACCTCTCCCTGACGCATGCGGATGCTCACATGCATCAAGCCTCCCGCACGTCTGTGATGCAGCCGTACCGAGGCGGAGCTTTTCAGCTTCTACCTCTCCTCCCATCCTCTGCAGTCTTTTAAAAAATTTCTAAATTATTTTTTTATTACAGTTGACATTCAATATTATTGTGTATTAGTTTTAGGTATGCAGCATAGGGGTCAGACAATCATACCGTTTACAAAGTGTTCCCCCTGCTATTTCTAGTACCTGCTAAGCACCCCACATAGTTATTACAATGTTGCGGACTATACTCCCTATGCTGTACTTTACATCCCCGTGACTATTTTGTAACTACCAATTTGTACTTCCTAATCCCTTCACCTTTTTCACCCAGTCCCCCAGCCCTCTCTGGCATCCGTCAGTCTGCTCTCTGGATCTATGAGTCTGTTTCAATCTGGGTTGTTCCCTTATTTTGGTCTCTAGATTCCACATATAAGTGAAATCATATGGCCACCCTTTGAGCTCTTGAACGAGCCCTCCAGGCATGTTTACTGCTCACGTGCCCACACAACCCCCCTCCTCCTGGAGTTAGTCCAAGCAGCGGGGAAAGCACAAATAGCCTGGGATATGTGTTCTTTATAAAAACATCCTTGTCCCACGTGACCTGGAGAATATGGAGAGAATTGAAAACAGGGGTCACAAACCCCAGGAAGGAATGGAAATGAGCCGAGCGATCCAGGTGGGCCTGGGGACCCCAACAGCTCACCCCCTGTCTGGAAGAGGTTGCAGTGTAGCTATGAAGGCCGGGTGTTGCCAGATCCAAAAATTTTAAGGCAAGCCAGAAGGGGTTTTGAGAAATCTCCCTGTTTTTAAGTGTTAACACCTAATTTAAAACAACAACAAACAAGGTAAAAAGCAAAAGCCGCTACAGAGTATAAGCCAAGCACGTGTGTGTGCTGGATCTGACCACTGGCTTGCACCCTCGGGTTTAGATTTACAGGAAAACGCAGTGACTTTCTTCTGTGAAACTATGTCCAGGCTCACCAGCTTCTGCCCAAACGGAACCGCAGAATAACAGCGCTCTACTGGGCCTTATGGATAGTTCGGTCCAACCCCTTCAACACAGATGTCACATACTGGCGGCAGACTGTAGGTGGGACCCAGGTGCTCTGGCTGCTGCTCATCTTTCAGCTGGACTCCTCCTTTGAGTCACCCTTCTCTGCAGCCATGCTGAGGCCGGAAGCTCACTGACCTTCACCTGCGACGTCAAATGACAGCGGAAAGGAAGGGATGCTCACCCACCTTGATCCCCAGCACAGCAAGTAAGAAGCACTGGAGGGCATTTTTCAAAACGTGCACACCCCTAGTGTGCCCGTTCTCACAGGCAGCAGCTGGAGCGCATTGCACCTGGAGGACGGGGTGGGAGCAGAGAAAGCCTGACCCCAAGAGGCTGGAATAACTGATGTTCCGAAAATGTTTTTAAAGATGGTGTGGTGTTTACAATTCCTTGGTAATTCTGGGTTTACAAGGGCACCACCTGGGGGGCTACTTATCACCTCTTGGGTGTCACCAGCTCCTCTGTGGCCTTCAGAAGGTTTGGTGACCGTGAGGGAAATGGTGGTGACGATGTCGGGGCCCTGGGTCCCCAGAGGTATGGTCAGGTGAGGGAGAGTTTCTCACTCCTTTACCTCATTGTATCGACAGTACTGCTGTTAAAGCAGCTGAGGAGAAAACTATCACATAATATTTTCATAAAACATTGGGCAAAATGTGGAGAAAGTTGTCCAGAAAGACAAATTCTCATCAGCCCTTAAATATTAGCAAGTTTTGAAGAGTTAACCTGATTTTCCACTAAGACTCACCCAAAGTGTATCTTTCTAACTCCCCCTAAGTCTCCTTTGCCAGAATTTTTCATCCTTTGCCACACACTAGGCAAAGGACGAAAAGGCTTTGCTCCCAACTATGTAGGCTTCTTGCATCGTTTCATCTTTTCTTATTTTTGTGAGAGTTACTGGCTGTCTGTTGCAAAGCATGAAAGTCTGTTTCCTTCGAGAGTCCGAGTGGTAGACATAGCATTGCGTATGGTACAAACAGGAGTTCTCACTGTCACGGTCGTGGTGTCTCTCCAGTCTCCCTGCTCTGAGCCCAGCTTCCCCTCTAATAATGATGAGAATGAGGGCAGACCACCTGCTGGGGTGGGTCAGGAGACACCCGTGCCCAAATGCTCTTATCCAAAGATTTATCCCAGCCCATCCTCAGCTTCTCCACTCACTGGCTTTCCTTGACCCTTCTTACTTGACCCTTGACCCTTCTTACTTCCTTTGGAGGTTTAATTAAGTTAAACTATATTCTTTTAACTATTTCAGTTCCAATGGAATCTTGTTTTACTGTTTCATTACAACAAGAAATCCTTTTCTCTCTCTCAAGAAAAAAAGTTGATACTTTTTTTCTTGCACGCAACATTTTTACTGAGGCACAAGGCACATAATTTGCCTGAATTTAAGGCGATCCATTTAGTAAGCTCAATGTTAATACAATTAAGGGTTGAGTGCAAACAATATACATTCACAGACTGACTACATCACAATTTATAAAGTGCCAGATTAGTGCTAATTGTCATTCAGCTTGAAATTTTTTCACTTGTGGAGGAAAACAAAAAAGTAAGTCTTTCTTCATTCCTCTAGGAATGAAAACATTTTCCTAAACCAATCAGTCACAAGGGTAAGGACTTTTTTTTTTTTTCTTTAATCCCGCTCATTAGAACAGCAACTTTTATTTAAAGTCTGTACTGACTGTCACCTTGGCTCAGTCGGTTGAAGTGACATCCCATAAACTGAAAGGTCATGGGTTCGATTCCCAGTCAGGACACATGCCTAGGTTGGGTGTAAGGTCCTGGTCAAGGCGCCTCCAAGAGAAAACCGATTGATGTCTCTCTCTCACATCAAGGTTTCTCTCCCTCTCTCTCTCTCTCTTCCTCCCACTCTTTCTAAAATTAATAAGCATGTCCTCAGCAGAGGATAAGAAATAGAGTCTACACTGACTTTCAATCTTGGCAGAACAGGAAGAGGAAAATCACACGGCCCAACAGTACTGCTGACTTGAATCTTGCCTTCATCCTTTGCATGCGTGTTGCTAGCTTGCTGTAAGAGGCCAGTGCAATGATGTAGCTCTGCTTTTTCCCATCAGAAAGGAGTGCCTCCCTTCCCCTCTACCTGAGACTTCAATTTAGTAGAAAGAACCTCTGGTGCGAGGTCCTTTCATCAACAAACACACAGAACATACACCTTTCTCTGAGAGAGCTTAGTTCTTTTAGCAAGACTCGATCACTTTGCACACACAACAAAATCTATTTTAAGTAGAACATAGTAAGGGTTTCAAACAGAGATTTTCCACAAACTGTTAGACAAGCAGACCATGAATGGTGCTGGCAAGATGGCTAGAGAATATGACCACAAGGGAAAGAAGACAATTGAGGGGAAAGACAAGGTATTTAGTCTGCTCGAAACACACTTACTGACTTTCTTTTCTGGTTCTTTTTTAAAAAATTATTTTATTGTTGCTCAATTACAGTTGTCTGCATTTTCTCCCCACCCCTCTACCCCACCCCAGCCAAACCCACCTCCCTCCCCTGCCTCCACCCTCCCCCTTGGTTTTGTCCATGTGTCCTTATAGTAGTTCCTGAAAATGTTTCTCCCCAAGTTCATTGACTTTTTAATCTAACATGGCAGCAGCAGGTTAGCTGGGTAAACCATTCAAATTATTTAAACTGAGTGGAAGATTGAAAACACTCTAGAATGATACAATCAGTAACGCCAGGGTATAAGCATGCTCACTTTTTTCTTAAAAAAATAAAAGAAATGAGCTATCAGCCGTGAAAAGAACACGGAGGAACCTTGAATGCGTATTACTAAGTAAAAGCAGTCAATCAGAAAAGGCTGTATACTGTTTGAGTCCAACTCTATGACATTCTGGAAAAGGCAAAACCATGAAGACAATAAGATAGTGGTTGCCAGGGGTTGGGAGGGGAGAGGGATCAACGGGGGGAGCACAGAGGACTTTTTGTGCAGTGAAACTATTCTGTGTGATACTGTAATGACACATACACGTCACTATAAGTTTGTCCAAACCCACAGAATGTACAATGCCGTGAGTGAATCCTTATGTAAGTCATGGACTTTGGATGATAACGATATGTCGATGTAGGTTCATAAATTGTAACAAATATACCACTGTGCTGCAAGACTCTGATAGTGGGGGAGGCTGTGCATGGTGGTGGCGGGAGGGTGAGGTGGGTGTGCATAGAGTATATGGGAACTTTCTGCACTTTCCACTAATTTTTGTGTAAGCTAAACTGCATTAAAAATAAAGTAAATTTTTTAAAAAGAAGACACTTTGACCTATGAAATGTTTGGGTAATACTTCAACAAGCGTTTATTGAGCACCCACCATTGAGCACCCTATTGTGGAAGACGGCCTTCAGGGTGGCCCCGGATGATCCCTGACCCCTGTGTAGTCTCCTTCCGAGTTGCACCAGGGAAGTTTGTGTGACGAATGGACTATGGCGGAAGTGATGGTGTGCTACTTCTGAGATTAGACAAAAGACACTGCCTCTTCCTTTTTGCTCACTCTTTCTCGGAACGATTACTTGGAAGGAAGCCGGCTGCTGTGTCAATGAACACTGCATGGGGAGCCTACATGATAAGGAGCAGAGGCCCTCAGCCAGCCATGGGAGCGAGCCTGGAAGCAGATGCTCCAGCCAAACGAAGCTTTCTGATGACAGCACCCTGGCCAAGGTCTCGACAGCGGTGTCGTGACAGGCGCTGAGCCAGAATCACCTAGTGAAGCCACCCAGGTTCCTGCCAGACTGTGTTATACATAAATATGTTTCTGAGCCAAATTTTGATGTGAAAAAATAAACAAAATCTCGGCTTTCCTTGCACACCCATGGCCTCCTCAGAAACTAGGTGAGACCAAATTTTTGTTGTGTTAAGCTGCTTAGTTTTGGGGTAATTTGTTATATGGCAATTGATGACTAACACACTTAGGTTAAACAATAGGACATGCAAAGGTAAAAAACCACATGCAGGAGAGACTTTGTCAGCCTTGTTACTTGCAACTGCCCAGTGCCTGGCTCATAGTAGGCACTCAGAAACTATTTGTTGATCAAGAAATTAAAATGCGGCCACTGCCCCTCAGATGCTCACATCGGAGCAGGAGAAAACATGTGAGCAGGTAACTATTACACAGGTGTAAATGATGTATGTGTTAAGAGAGATAAGGCACAAGCAGAACGTGGAATTGCAGAACCTGTGACTCATTGTGTTGGGAGGTGGTCCCAGGGCCTGCATCGAGGAGGGAGTGACAGGCTAGGCCTTTCTAGATAGGCTGAAACTCATTGTCTTTCCTCTTTGTGTTATCATCTGATTGACAGCTATATACGGAAAGCTGTGACTTTAAGAAGAAGACTTCCTTCCTGTGAGAACAGTCCCGGAGAAGATACAAGACAAATCTGTTAGTTATTAAATATAGTTGTTTGTAGACATGGTCACACACAAGACCGGATCAAGGGAGATCACGGCCCAAAAATACGAAACAAAAACAAAGCTCTTCCATGATGTGGGAGAATCAAGGGAAAAGGTTTTTCCATCTGGCAGTGGCCTCCAGAAATGAGGGTGGCATCTCAGGAGATCAGAAAGCCGAGAGAAGGGGGCTGGCGGGGCCTGGAGAGGGCAAAGCCAGTGGCTCCAAGAAAGGAAATGGAACATAAAAAAAAGAAAAAAAAAGCAAAGTGACGTCTAGAACAAGTCCCCCATGCTGGGCTGGGAAGATGTTGTTTATCTCAGCGTGGAGCACAGGCTGCCTGTGGGCTGGGAGCTGTCAGATGCATGGTGTTCCCGCCTTTGGCCATCCCGTCTGCATCTGGCCCGTGCAGTTTTACCATGGCTGTGTATCCCTAGGCGGTTATTTTCTTTGTCACTCCACACTTTTAAAACTTGATTTATTTGAGAAGGAAATGTGATAGCCTCATCACAAGTGGAAACTTAGCATCTCCCTATTACACGTTAAAATAAATACCTAACCATTAAAACAACAAATTGACCCCCATCCATCACTTCACATCCTCTTGAGTACCACTGTATTGTATACAGTCACTTCTGAGAAACACCGACTTTAGTCAAAGTAATTAAATGTCAGCTCGGTGACAAATTGCAAGAAAAAAGTTGGTGTGCTCCAAGGAGATTTTGTTTCTAGAGAAGCAAAAGCAGACTTTTTACGTGTTCAAGATTTAGAGTGTGCTAGAAGACAGGACACTAAGGATTAAGTGCCACTGAAAGAACATTGGCACCTTGAACACACCTCCAGCTCCCTGTCCCCGTCCCCACCTGCCCAGGGCTCTCAAAGGTCCTCTAGGGCAGGGTGTACCTCGTTGACCTCTCACCCCATCAACCAGCACACAGCAGCACCCCAGTGAGTTCTTTGCCAGAACAAAGACCAGTGAATGGCACTTACTGTTTGCTGCAAAGATCATCTCTTACATTTGTCTTATGCAAATAGTTGACACATTTTTGTTGGCTGTAAAAACATGCTTTTGAGCAAAATTTTGGTCTGAAAAAAAGAGACAAAACCTTGGCTTCACTTGTTCACCCATGACTTTGGATTGCCGGCCACTGGGTGCTCAAACAGGTAACCCCCGGGAGCAATTTCTTGGAACTGAATTGACACTTGCATCCTGGCCGAGTAGCATAATCTCACATCTGGAGGCCTGGGCCCCACCCCTGGGCGTTCTGAGCTTGTTCGGTGAGGAAACCCCACATCTATGGCACAGTTCTGGAGTAAGGCATTTGTCATATCAAAAGAATGTGAAGACACATTCCTGGAAAATCAATGAAAAGGCTTGCTGTTATGTGAGCTTGGTTTATTTTTTTGAATTTTGATTTCTTCTTAATAGGACACAGTCAAAATGGGGTTGTCTCAAACCATTTTATTATTGCAGGAGGATAGCATTGCGAAGGGTTCCTTTAGATCATGGGAATGAATGAGAGTCCTGCCCTCAAGAGCTTTGGTTAAAATATTGTCTGCAGAGGGTGGGGAGGTGCTTGGGATCAAGGATTAAAGATCAGAAAAAGAAAGTTGACCTGAAAACCACGCAACCCCAGACAGTTGAGCTGGGGATGAATCAGGAGACACTCCCCCCTCCCTCAATATCAATGCCACACTAAGTTGGGAGCCTTCGAAGCTCTGGGGCCATTTCCCTAACACCCCCACAGGGGGACAGCATGGGGTCGGGGCTCTGTGGAGGCAGATTCAAAGCCTCCTTTGTCACATTCCAAGAACCTGCGCCTACGAACAACATAAAAAACAGGATGCAATGACTCCATTGTCACCTAACGAGTTTTACCAAGGACAAACATACAGGAGACCGTTCCACGTGGCATGGGCCCTGCTCCTGCTCAGAAAGGCCAGTGGGGAGCGAGGTCCAGCACACCCACGGATAGGTTCTCCCGTGTGGAATCAGGCCTGCATTGTACCTAGGCCACTATGAGGCTTGCTTTTGCTAAAATTCCCTCACCCTGAATGGAGGCAGCAAACGTTTACTGCATATCTCTAAAGTAACTTCCTAAAGTCTATGCTAAACCTTCCAAGGACCAGTGTAACCAGCTTAACCACTTTGCCCTTTACATTTGCAAATATCCTTCCTCTTTGATGTAATTAGCAACACACTCTCCTTTGTTTTCTGTAACCACCTACAGCTAACCCGTGCATAGTAAACGAGGATCATCCTCAATGTCATGTGCCCAGAAAAGCAACAAAAGCCTGTGGAGGCAAGGGTCAAGGCGCTCTTCTCTTGAGAGAGTGGCCGTGCTGTCCCTTTTCCTCCACAGGACTCGTCCGTGTGAATTTGTCTCATCTCAGCCACAACACACAGATCCTGCAGGCCGGGATCCGCATCACCAACAGTCCTTTTCTTTTTGTTCTCTTTGGTCCCACAGCTGGTAAACAGCAGGTGGAGAGAAGTTTTTATTTCTGGAAGGGACCACAGACCTCATCACATCCAAGGATCTTCTTAAGCCCTGAAGACTGACTTCATTATCCTCACTCTGGTTACTCACCACTCACATTGTCCATTGTAATAGGCAGCCCCAAATAACCTCTGTCTTCGAAGTTGCCATCCCTTTCTGGCTTTGTTGGGGACCTCTGTTTTCTTTCACTTGGTAAATGGAAGAGGGGGGTGTGTGGTAGGGACACTGCAGAGGACAGTCATCCACCTGCAGTTTCTTCTGACCTGAGTGTGGGAGGGCCCTGACCCACCCACTGGGGTTCAGTGAACACCAGTCTTCTCTGCCTAGTTGGACCACAGACCTGAGTCTTCCAGGCAGATGCCCAGTGAGGGTGCCAGACAAAGGAGACAGTAGTCTTATGTAAGACTGGATGAGTCTGAGCCTTCCACATCCACACCTAAGAAAGGGAGGGGGGAGAAGGTGGGAGGATGGCCAAAGCTCATTCATTTTAGATGCTATGATATCCTAGAACAGTTTCTCCTAGTATTTCTAGAGATATCTTATACTTCTGTGGCTTCCCTGCAATATTTGTTATTTTTATCAACCCCTATGGATTTCCCAAGTTACTCTGCATAAAAATTCTTGACAACAACCAAGGGCTTGAGTGCTTATTTTCTGCAGGAGGAAGCAGGAGGAGGAGGGGCTCTGGGTGGCATGCAGAATATGTCGCAGCTGGGGCTGAGGGATGGCGGGAAGGCCAGGTGGGAGGGGAGGGGAGGGCAGTCAAGGTGAGCTGGTCCTGTCTTCCCTCGTGAAAGGAAGAGAGGAGCCAGGGAGTCCCCAGGAAGAAGAAATAGATCTTGGGGTTGTCAGAAGATGCCTGCACTTGCCCACCATGGGCCATGCGGGAATAGGAAGAAATGCTGTCTCAATGCAGGAAGACTCAAACAACAGCAGGCTAAGGGTTCTGCCTAAATTCAGACCAACAGACCCTCCTCCTACAGAGTGGCCTGGGTCCCCCTGAAAAAGAGTCCCAATTTCTCTCCTGGCCCCTTGGTTTGATGAATCAGTCCAGCCTCAGGGCAGGAATGGGTGACACACCCTCTGCCTCACTCCTCTGGCTCTGCTACCCACTGAGTTGGAAGGGCTATTTGCATATCTGGTTTTGAAGACAGGAAGTCTGAGGTCCCAACCCGTGCCACCTGTATGGGAACGAGCTGGAAATGTCCCTGAAGCTTACAGGCTCAGAAGCCCCCAGCTTGGCAGCCTCGGCACAGAAAGCAGAGCAGGCTGAGCCACAGACAGGATTTAAGTGAATCTGAGAGAAGACGATGGATGTCTGTCACCTGGTAAGGCCTGGAACCAACGCTTCTTATGCATGGGTCTTTGTTGGGAAAAACGTGGCAATGATGGTGTAGCTAATAACGTGAGTAGAACTGAACCCACAAATCAATGAGAATACAGATTTGTTGAGGGTCAGCTCCCAGAGGGCAGGGTCTGTGCCTCCTCTCTGGATCCCACAGGTCCTGGCATATAGTAGGTGCTGAATTAACATCTGTTAGCTATTTGTAGGTAAATGAGACTAATAACTAAATATAGATTGACTGGACACTCCAAGGCATTGCTTAGGCTTTTGCAATAACCTCTTTTTCTGGCTTCTGTGTGATGCTTCCACGCGCTGTGGCCTTGCTGACTGGGGAGACTGCTGCTCCCAGGCTTGCCAGACATAAAGGACTCTTCCCACAACCAAGCCTTTCACACGCAGAGCAACCAATCCAGAGCTCTCACGCCATCACCTCCTTCATCAGCTCTCACACTTGGGGCCTCTATCTACCTGCCCTAGGGCCACCAGGTACCAGACAAAAGGGGACAGCCCTGAAGTGATGCAAACGAGCCAATCCCAAGCCCGTTTATCCATCCTCCCCTGGTCCTTCCCAAGGAAACCACAACGAACACTCCTGCCTATGGTTTCCCCTCACTCCCCTGCCTCCGCGGGTAACCAACCATCTTTTCAATGGCAGTTACTCTTGATCTGTTGGCCTCACGAGATCTAAAAAACCATAAAACCTACACTTTAAAACAGCTGCGGAATCGCCAACGGTGCGACACAACAGAATAACAGCCGCCACTTCCCGACCACTCGGTCTGGCTGAACACTCAGGCACATTAATTCTAAGGACGACCGTCATGCGCGGTGCTGCTCCTCCTGTTTTCAGAGGGCGAAGCTGAGCCTCGGGAGGTGAGGTGGTTTGCCCAAAGCAGGTGGCAGAGCTGGGAGGCTCAGCCTTGCAGGCAGAGGAGACCTGAGGTCAGGAGGAGGGACAGTGGTGTGATAATGGGAAAGCCAGGGGAAGAAATGCCGCAGATTCATCCAGCAGCCATTTCTTCATGAGCAAGATGTCATGGTTATAAGTGCTGACTTCCAGAGTCCATCCCTCCTGCCCATTCAGCGCAGCCAAGAAAAGGGCGGCCCCCTCTTGTTCAGGCACCCAGTCCCAAGACCAGCTGCTGCGGGCACACCTGGGAGAGAACCCAAGGCTCTTTGCTTTGTCTCTGCTTTCTCGCAAGACAGGAACTGCAGCCAGGTAGCATGGGGTAAGAAGCTTCCTCCTCTTAACCACAGTTTACCATTGGATCTAGGTGCTGTTGCATTTCTGGGTTTCTTTTGGTGATGGAATTTCATCAAAAAAGATTCACCACCTCCCAGAATCTAGGCCCTGAATAAGACTTTGGAATGTTGAAAACATCCAGGAATAGAGCAGCAAGAACAACCATCTTCATATTTCTGATCACAAAACAGAACTGCCCTATGAAGAGGACATTCACAGAAGGTGGGGGGAGAACACACCAGCAAGTCAAGGGTCCCTGAGGCTGCCCCTAGGCATCCATGAAGCAGGCAGGCTCTTCTCAGCTCCACCCCCTGGCAAGACAGCCCCTTATTGCCTTTAGTCTGTAAACACCCTTCAGGGATCCCAGACATAATCCTACATCTTTAAGGCAACTCCCCTGGACACCTTGGAAATGCTTAGAATACTTATGACATTGCATTTGCATGTTAATGGAAGTCAGGGCTAGGTGATCCTCATCACGCAGGAAGGACCGAATGAATTCCTACAGCTGGAAGAGTCCTGGAAGAGTCCACCGAGGCCCTCATGGCTGAAGAACAAAGCTGCTGAGATAAACCTCCCCAGGGAGGGGACAAGGTCAACCTCATTTTTACTCAAGGACATACTATGAGATCACTTGCAAACAGAGACACTTTTAAGAGGGAGTCGTGCTTGATTAAGCAACACGCAGGGAGAGCAGGCATAAACCCAGACGGTTCTCCCAAACAGGGAGGTGTGGCTGCCCCTGGGGACGCTTGTCCTCGGTTTCCCCTTCTCCTCATTAGTCTTCGATCTGACCCTCCTTACACGATTGCTGCCATCTGCCCCCCTCGGGTGTCCAGTGGGTCTCATCTCCTAGTCCCTCCTCCATCAGTTAGAGTCTTTGTGCTCCCCATGGAGATGTGTGGATGATGATGGCGGTGACACCAGAAGCCCGAGCCCTCGGTGAGGTGTCAGGGGAGGGGGCAAGCAGTTCACCCCTCCCTGCAGCCTCCTCTCTTAACAGAAAAATGTATTTAATGTATTTTAAAAATGTATTTAATTTTTTTATTTTATTAAAGTATGGTTGACAAACAATATTATGTTAATTACAGGTGTTTGACGTAGTAATTTTACATTTATATGCCTTACAGTGTGGTCACCACAACAGGTCTAGTACATCTTAACAGGACTTTCTGCAGACAGTCCTTCTTCTGCCTACTGTGGACGCCGTGGGTTACCCTGGGCTCCAAATACAAAATACACACTGGATTTTGAAGGCTCAGCATGAGAAAAAAATATATAAATACCGTAGTGATTACATATCAAAAAGATAATATTTGGGATATATCAGATTAAATAAAATGTATTACTGTCTTTAAATTAGTTTCATCTGTGCCTGCTCAGCCTTTTACATGGCTACTAGCACATTTAATGTTGCCTGAGGGGCTCACATTACATTCCTATTGGCTTTACCAATAACGGGACCCTTTTATAATCCCGACTCCAAAGTCCCATGTTACAGCCAGCCTGTCCTGCCGCACTCCTTCCAGGGCTCTGCCTCTGGCGCTGCCTGACCTCACCAGCACCTGCAAACCACGGCTCGCTGCCTTTCCACCATCTCTCCCCCTCACGTCCTTCCTTCCCCTCCTATTTGACCTACACTCTGTAATCTACGTTATTCATTCTCTACACCCGCCCTTCACTGCCTTGTCCCTCTCTGGTTTCCTCATACCCCTTGGCTACACTCTCGCCCTGGCTAGATTTAACTTTGCCTCTCTGCACCTCCATCACGGAGCTGAGCACACGTTGATTGGTCCGGCTTTAAGCTCATGATCACTAAACCCAAGCGAGCCTGGCAGGCTGTCCAGCAGGCTTGCTACCTGCTCCTAGTCCAGTACACACTCATCTCTGAGCTGCCTGTTCCAGACCTCCTCCTCCTGCTCCACCTGCAGTTTAAGCAAAGAGGAAAGAGCTTCCTTACGTTCCCACCACAACGTAACCGTTGACTTCACAGTCTGATGGCTGCAGTCGAACTGTCTGTGCCCTTGGCTGACCAACACCCCCACGTGCACATCAGATTCCTTCGTCTCCCACTTATTCAGGGATGTCACTCCAGCAATTCCGCTTAGCCCACGTCGCCCCCTGCGTGGTGTCCCTCCACCAATGGACACCACACCGCTGTTTCTTCCACCTTAAACAACAAAACAAAAATCTCTCTGACCTTCCTTCCCCTCCATGTTTGTCTTCTTGTACAGAATTTCCCAAAAGAATCGCAGGTTGGCACCACATCCAATTCCTTCCTCACGTCCTCTCCTGTACCCACTGCCATCAGCCTCCTCCCACCCGACGTCACTGAAACTGCTCTTGCCGGGTGTCACGGGCTGAATCGCGTTGCTCCAAATGTCCTCCTACGTTGAAGCCCTGACTCCCATCAGCTCAGAATGTGGCCGAGTTCAGAGATGGGGCCTTTAAAGGGGTGACTACGTTAAAATGAGCGGGCTCTGGTCTGATCTCACTGTGTCGTTAACAGAAGAGGACACTTGGACACACAGAGAGACAGCAGGGGCACATCGGCACAGAGAAAAGGCCATGTGAGGACACAGCCAGGAGGCAGCCTCTGCAAGCCAGGAAGAGAGGCCTCCAGAGAACCCAGCCCTGAAAGTCCATTGATATTGGCCGTCCAGCCCTCTGAACGATGAGAAAAGAAATATCTGTCGTTGAGGCCACACTGTCTGTGTGGTATTTTGTTACACTGCCTGAGCTAATACACCAGGTCACCACTGACCTCCAATGGCTCAGTCCAATGACCAATGCTCCCTGCTCTTCCAGCTTGACCTTTGAGCTGCATCGGCATGGTTGGTCACCCCTTCCTCCTCAATGCACTTCTGGGGCTCAACACTCCTGCTTTTTCTTTCGCTGGTTGCTCCCTCTCAGTCTCCTGTGCTGCTCCTCCGTGTCTCCTAGCCCGTCATGGCATGAGCCAGAGCTCTTTCCTAGACCTCTTCTCGTTTTCACGCTCCCCACCAACCTGGCAGCTCTCAGCTACAAGTGTACCATGGGAACTGGGTCACCTCTCCCTCCTCCACTCCTTCTGAGGCACCAGCCTTTCTCACCTGGACTATCCTACCTAGACTCGACCCCATACTCCCCTTACCACCCCACTGATTATTTCCCAGCCTCACAGCCAGGTGCCTCAAAACCAGACTCTGCATTCAAACACAAGGGTCCTCTCCTTCTCTTCCAAGTCAGACTTAATCCATTGCACTCAGGCTTCTCCTCACCCACTCCACTGACGTGACGTGCAGAGGTCACTGGTGACCTTCCTGCTGGGAAATCTACCGTCTTGCTGCAGCTAGAGTGACCGTTCTAAAAAGAAATTGGACCATATGCTTTCACTGCTCTGCAACCATTTGCTGGCTTCCCAGTTCCTCCAGAAGCCCGGATTCCTACAGAATCCGGGACAGGAGACCTTCCATGATTTGGCTTTAGCTTCACATAATTAAGAGTGTGGGCTGTAGAGCCAGTGAATCTGACATCAGCTGCTATAGATTGAATGTTTATGCCTCACCAAATTCATAGTTGAAACCTAACACCCGGTGTGATGGTATTAGGGGGTGGGGTTTCTGCAGAGTGATTAGGTCATGAGGGTGGAGCCCCCATGAATGGGATTAGTCCCTTTATAAAAGAGACCCCAGAGAGCTCCTTCTCCCCCTGAGCACACAGTGAGAAGACAGCTTTCTATGAACCTGGAAGCAGGCTCTCACCAGACACCAAATCTTCCGGCACCTTGACCTTGAACTTCCCAGCCTCCGCAACTGTGAGAAATAAATTTATCAGCCATCTAGTCATTGCTATCCTGTTATAGCCGCCTGAATGGACTGAGACACCAATCCTTCCTAACGCTGTGATCTTGGGCAAGTTATCAGCAATCTGTGCCTCGGTTTCTTCATATGGCACTTGGGTATAATAATGAGTCTCATTTCACTGGGTGGATGTGAGGATCAAATGAACTCATACTTGTAAAATGCTTAGAACAGTGCCTGGCCTGGCAGAGCTTGATAAGTGAGTGTTTATTACCTCCTCCCACTGCTATGCTTCCTCAGCCTGAGTGTTCCTCCCCTTGGCTTGGAAAATCTTTCCCTGCCCTTTCTAACAGGCACGCCTCAGCCTGCCCTTCAATATTTTCCTCCCTTGTCTGTCCCTGCAGGATGCCTTCCTCTCTCCCCGAGGAAGAAGGAAGGGCTCCTCCTTCTCCCCTCTAACTGCACTTTGCTTGTACTTCACCCAGTGTTAATCCAATTATAACGCAATGTCTGTTTACATGTCTGTGCCTTCAGGGGACTTCAAGCCCGCTGTGGGCAGGAACCAGGACCTTTTGGTTCTGCGTGCACCAGCAGCACAGGGAAGCCCTGCAGTCTGGATAAATGAAGTCACAGTTCCTTTAATTTGTCTTAAGCTTGTATCTCTATGCCTGGTGAACAAGAATGTGTTCAGTCATGTGCAAGACAGTGCTAGGTGTTGGGGACATGAAGATGAACCCAAGGTGGACAGCATTTGCCCTCAAGGACTTAGGGTCCGGAGGAGACTTGGGTGTACACGCTGCAGCCTACGTGTGAGTGGACAGCTGACAAGGGCCGGGGGGCCTGAGCAGAAGGCCTGGGAAAGAGGCAGAGGAAGCCAGGGCTTCTGAACTCAAGGGGCATCAGTCAAGCTGCTCAGCCTCTGACACGAGGAATGGACACTGGGTGAGCCTGGGCAGGAGGTAGGAGAGGAGCTCGCTGTCCTGCAGACCGAATACAGAGAGTGTGGAGGAGCTAGACCGCCGTGGGTGTGCCCCGGGGTAGAACCAGACAGACTGAAGGGCTGCAGCAATTCTCACTCTAAGATCTAACATTCGTGAGTGCTCAGTGTATATACCAGGCACTGTGGGGAGGACTTAATGTAGAGTAATGCACGTAGCCCTTGCAATAACCCACTGTCATAGCTCCCTGGGGAGCTATGAGCACCCCATCTCATAGAGCAGGGGAAGCTGAGGCCAAGAACTTGCTCAGGGTCCACAGTGAGAGAACAAGTGGCCAGCCAGAGTTGGAGGCCAGCCTGTCGGCTCAGAGGTCTGGGCTTTTTGCCACCGTACAGTGCCATCCCCGCCATGGAGAGGGCGAGACTGTTCAGGGGTTAAGTTGGACACAGGTGCCCGGGGGTGAGTGAGGCTGTCTGTGATCTGCACCAACCATGTGGTCCACGCCCGGAATGTCCTTCCCGCTGGACCACCTTCATTCAGGTCAGCTTTGCGTTTGGACCAAGCTGGTCAGCAGTGGGGAGGGCAGGAGGAGAGCGGGGCAGGCCAGCTAGCGAAGGGGTAACACAGTGGAGGGCAGGGCCTTGTCTCATGCCTCCTTGCAGCCCTCGCTGCCCTAGCCAGTGCGTAGCACCTGCAGCGTGCTTGAAAATCATCTTTTCTGTTGAGAGACGAAGATGAAAAAATGAAGGAATGAATGAGTAGGGGAATGAAGGGCGGGAACCAGAAGAGCAAGGTCCTTGGGTGGGGAGAAACAGGTGATACAATGAAGCAGCTCACCGCACTCCACTCAGGCTATCTCCTGAAGCCCCCTTCCCACTTATGGCTGGGCTGTCACACTGTAGGTCCCCCTCCAGCCCACCCACCCCAGAGTGTTCCGGGCTGGTAGATTCCCCTCAGAGCCATCCTCACAGCCCACACGTCCTGGAGTAACGCCCCATAGGACATGGCGTAATTTGGCGATGGGGGCGATGGGGGCTTGGGTGAAGGAAGGAGGCAGTGGCTCCTTTCACACCATCAATGTGGGAAGAAGCCCTCGGGTGTCTGGGCTCCTCTCATTGTCCCCTGACCCCTGCAAGACTACAGCCTCCACCCACCCGGGACAACAAAGTGCATCTCTCAACCCTTCTGGCAGCAAACCTCATTCAGGAAGGTCTCTGGAAGCCAGTCGCTCTAATCAGGGTGGAGGAATGGGCAGCCTCATGCAAACCACCAAACCAGCAGCCCTTGGGACCCTGCATATCTCTTAAGGATTCTACTATTTTGGAAACAGGTCTAAAAGAACTTGCTCATTTTCTTTGAGTATCTAAGCTTAATGAGGAATTCCACCAACTGAAACTCTGCTTTTTTAGCAGAAGGTAAGAACCAGCCTTAAAATGCTCTCCAGGCTGGAGGTCCCTGAGAAGTAGCATGGGTGTCTCCCTCTTCCCCGCCACCCCCCCTTGTTCCCAAGATTTGCATGGACTCCCCAAAGGTCAGGGAGGTGAAACCCATGCACACTGTGGGTTGGCTGCGTGTGGGGTGCTTTATGCAGGTATGCCACCTGATTTCCCCACCACTCCCATGAAGTGAGTAACACTGTTCCCATTTTGCAGGTGGGGGCACTGAGGATGAGGGGCAGGGAAACAGCCCACTTAAACTAGGAAACTTCACAGGATCTAGTAAACGGAGTGGTCAGGGTGTAAGATGCCCACAAGGGCTGGAGTGGTGTCCTTGGGCTGTAATGACCCCTGGCCCCCAGGGTCAGGAAGGGGAGCAGTTACTGGAACCTGGGTGGAGAAAGCCAGTGTGGAATGGGTGGCTTACAAGGAGCTATGACCTTGGGTGGAAGGACACAGCAGCCTGAGGTGATTCCACAGAGCAGGAGCTGGGCGAATAATTACTCTAGACCCCCTTTCTCCCATCCTCTCACCTCCTCTCAGGGATGCTCCCCGGTCGTCAGCCCCAGTGCCACAGAGAGAGAGGTGAACAGTGTGAGTAGGATTGGAGGGGCAGGCGGAAGACGCCCTGTACGGAGCCCAAGGCCACACAGCCAGCGTGGTCAAGGGAATCAAGCCCAAACCTACCAGACTCCGAAGCCCAGGCTTTTGTCACCTCCCCAGGCTGCTCCCCATCTTGTGGTAGGACAGTCCTTTGGGCAGGGGAGATCCAGGACCCAGCCTGGCCTCCACCCCCAGGGACCACACCTTCATGTAGCAGTACTTTGCTCTCTGCTCTGGTTTAACAGGGACAGACCCGCGAGAGCATCTTGGTGCTGCACGAGTTAAAGTCTCTGCTGGTCTCCAACCTGTAGAGGGTGGTGACCCCCACTGAGGCCCCAGACAGACCCTCCCAGGAAATCCACTCCTCCCCTTGGGCAGCTGCCCAGCAGCGCTCAGCGACGCCAGATGAACTGGGAAGACTTGATTGATGAAAAAGTAGATGTGGGGGTTCCCCTAGGAGAAAATTTAATTTTATAGGGAAGGAACGCGGGAACAGAGAGCTTGGGCCCTGAACTCTGCAAGCAGGAGTCCCGGCGCAGCCAGGGACATGTGTAACTCATTACCTCTGCGAGCCTCCCATTTGTGGCTGGTGGATGACGCCACCAGTGTGGTGGAGGGCCCGAGGCTGCTGGGTGAGCTGACTGCAATGTTTTTCTGACACTAACACCTCTCTCTGACCCTCGGAAAGGGCCGCGGAGGAGCGGGGCCCAGCCAAACACCACCCACACCCAGCCCTCCACCTCTGCATCCTGGCGCCCAGACTGGAGAGGCCTACAGCTGCATAGGCGAGAAAAGAAAGGACCAGGAAAGGTGAGAGGGGAGGAAGAGGAAGGAAAAGAGGAGAAGAAGGGGAGAGGGGCGAGCAGGCCCAGCCAGCCCCTCTTTGGGTTTCTGTTCAAAGGGAGGTGTTTGGTGGGCATCGGGGGTAGAGGAGACTTGGCTAAAGGACCTTGGAGGCTGAATTCTGCAGTTTCTCCTTCCATGGTAGTCCAGCAAAACAGGTAGAACCAATGCTTTTGCCAGGTGGAGACCCTGCCCTTGGGGCCTTCCCATCAACAGGGGGCTCCAATGAGGATACCAGTCCTGAGAGGTGCCCCAGCCGCAGGTGCAGAGGAGGGAGAGGTCCCAATGATGTCACACAGTGGGGCGTGGGAGTGAGCTTTGAAGGAGGCAGGCATTGGCAAGATGGCTTCTCATGGAGGGGACAGAGGAACCAAGGCACTTAACAGACCTCACCTCCCCTTCTCACCTAGTAAGTGAAAAGAAGGAAGGGATAAAGGCAGGGTGGGAGGAGAAAAGACCAGAAGGGAAGGGAGAGCAGAGGAGAGGGGCGGGGAAGCTGTCGGAGAAGCACCACCTGTGAAACTCCGTGTTACCCCTATAGCCCCGGCCACCCCTCATGTCTGGGCTGCGTTCCTGTGACTCTGTCTCCCCAGGTCCCAGTATCACCAGAGCCAAGGGGAGGTACCCCCTCTCCTCCCTGTCTTCCTGCCTTTAAGGGAAAAGTCTGGAAAGGACTTGGAGCCACTGTGAGGCCCTCCAGATGCTGTTTTAATTCACTCAGGGCCATGAGTGGCTCGGGTCTCCCTTCCTGCCCCCACCGCTGCCCTCTGTCCTCCTTTCTATCAATTTCTACCCACCTTACTGCCAGCCCCACCCTTTCTTTCCCTGTCCTGTTATACTCTCCAGAGATTAGGGTCAAGAAAAAGCTAAGTCTTGGGGACACAAATCAAACCTGGCTGGAATTTCCCCAAGTCAGAGGTCACGTTCCTCTTAGAAATGAAGGAGAAGGGAAAAACCAACCAGAAACCCAAGAACGTTGGGGTAGCGGGCTGCATCTCAGCAATCTAGTCTTTTTTGCGTTCCTTCCCCTCCCCCTCCCAACCCCTGTTCCTGGGATCCAGGCGTGAAGACCAGGGGACATCCAGATGATTTGGAAACCGGACTTGGAATGAATTTGTGTTGCGCCCTTTAAATTTCAAGGACACCTGTGTTCATTCATTTGTTCATTCATTCATTCATTCAACATACACTTAGTGAGCACTTACTACGTGCCCGGCTGGGAGACATCAGTGAACAAAACAGAGATGCTGCCCTTGTCCAGTCTGTTCTTCCTATGAGGAAGAGGCAGTGAACAATAAACATCATACGGAAATTACATGTGTAATTTTAGAAGGACGTAGGACTACGGGGAAAAAGAAAGAGAAGCAGGGAAGGGGGTCAGGAGTGCAGGGGGGACAGGAAGGCCTACTGGGGAAGGTTTGAGCGAAGAAGACCGAAAGGAGGGGAGGGGAGGGAGCTGAGCCAGTCAGGGGAGCAACCTCCAGGGGACCGCGGCCCCTGGCCAGCGGGCTGGCAGGTTCAGCGTGAAAGTCGACTTCCTCTGCCAGGTCGGTGCCTGGGTTTTTACTTCCTTGAGGTGGGAGCCTTTCCCTGGCTTTGCTTGGGGTAGCGACGTGTCCCGACTAAAAGGCCCACACCCCCAATGCAGTGACCAAATCCGTTTCTATGTACAGACTTTTAAAACTGGACGGACCTCATAGTCACCCCTCTGCCCCCATTTGGTGGATGCAGACACTGAGGCCCAGAGATGGGACGTACCCTGGTCAGGCCACACACTCTGGGAGGGGTGAGTCAACCTCTGTCCCGCATCTTCCGACCTACTGTCCACAGTCCATGGGGCACTGGGCCTCACGTGCCCCCCCGAGGATGCTTGCTCTGATCATATCGCCCCACGTCTGGGGGCCTGGGAAGCACAGTGGCTGGGGTTACTGTTACTTTTCAGTCCTTCTGGTCCCAATAATCTCTCTCTTTTTAAATTTGGGGTTCATAAAATAGACAGTAAGATAAGGTAAAAGGAAAAGGGTATGGTGATCCAATAACGCTTCTCCTCACCCTGTGGGCCCCCCACCCTGTAATTCCCACACTGGCACCCAGGCTGGGCCTGGTGGTTCTTCAGTCACCCCTCCTGGGCTGAGCCCTTGTTCTTTTTTGCTAAACCAGGGCTCCCATGTATGGGCCGGAGGGAAGGAGGCTGGGAGAAGGATACGAAAGCTAACTGGGCCTTTGCTGATGTGCTGGCGGGGATGGGCTGAGCCCTGGCCAGGTACCGAGTGCCCCAGGGGGCCTTCCTCTCTTCCCAGGTGGCATTAATCTGACAGAAACACTCGCCGGGATTAGTACAGCTCAGCCTGCCATACTTTCCCCTACCCACCTCTTCTCTCACCAAATTGTATTCAGTCTTTAAGGCCTTTTCCAGAAAGGCTGCTCCCTGCTTGAGTTCAGTCATCACACATGTGTTCGCCTACTTAAATGATGGGTAATCCATTGTCCCCAGCCGGTCCCTTCCACTGGGATCATAAGCCCTTTGAAGGCAGGGATGGATTAGTTTCTCTTTGCAACACCCCTGGCACCTAACCAAAAGCTTGACACATTGTGGGTTCGCAGAATATGTGTGTTGACTGGGATCCAGAGGAGAAGATGTAATGGTGGGCAGTTTAGTAGGGCAGCTGAGGGGGCACATTGGCCACCAGTCCGATTTTACCTTGTCGCTTCTCTGCGCTGAGACTGTTCTCAGTCCCTGCCTTCCTAAGCCACCCACCCAGCTTCCCCTCCTACATGCAGCACAGCGTGGGAGAAGGAACCGTTGGAGTACGAGGGAAGCTCATTTCCCATTGTGAGTAATTTCACAACAGAGGCTGCAGCGAGTGGAGCGAGGCTGAACGTGTGCTCGACAAAAGGCCTGCCTGGCGGTTAACTCCAGGTGGTGACGCGGCCGTGCCACGACAGCGCCCAGATTACATGTCACTGCCGGGTGTGTCTCGGAGGGTGTTTCTGGATGGGACCAACTTTTGAATTGGTGGGCTCAGTAAAGCAGATTGCTTGCCCCAGTGTGGGTGGGCCTCACCCAATCAGTTGAGGGTATGAATGGACCAAAAGGTGGAGGCAGCAGCTTTTTGTTGGGACATCTCATCTCATCCTCTCCTACCCTTACCATTGTCTCCTCTGGTGCTCAGGCCTTCCGACTTGGACTGAATTACACCCCCGGCTCTCCTGAGTCTCCAGCTGCAGACGGCAGATCGTGCGGCTTCTCAGCCTCCATAATCACGTGAGCCAATTCCTCACAACATATCTCCTTACGAGTGTACGTATACATCACGCCAGTTCTGTTTGTCTGGAGAACCTCGGCTAATACAGACTATCTCTATCTCGCTGACCGTAAGTCTCTGCCAGACTCTCCCATGAGCTTCCCTCTGTTCCTCTTCGAAGTGCAGACAATGCTCTCCGCTCCTACACTCAGTGCAAAGAGAAGTGTGTGCATTCGTGCGGCACGCATTTATTAAAGGCGCCTACTAACTGCCAAGCTCTGTGCTGGACACATAGGAGTCAGGCTGCTGGCAAAGCTCTGGGCTGTTTTTGGAGGAAGCTACATCGGTTCATCACCAAAGTTTTAGCAAATAACCAGCCCCCTAAGATGCAGGGCCACCTGGGTCTCTGGGCTGGGGAACCTGGGGTTTCTGACCCAGGGGGAAGTTGAGCATTTGGAGAAATATGTTTTCTTCTCGCAAAAGTTTGTGGAAATGGATTGGAGGCTCCTCACCTGAGAGGGTCCAGGTTAATCCGTTCGGATGCTTTTGTCTGACCCCAGCCTCACTCACTTGGAGGACAGAGGCAAAAGGAGTCAGGAGACCCAGTGCTGGGGCCCTCCATGCCTGATGAGCTGAACTACCCCTAATGCTTTTCTCAGCCTCCACTAGCTCATCTGTAAGATGGGTACTCATGTTTTACAATGTAAATGTTGCTGCTCACAAAGTTTGAGCTGAGATGTATGAATGAGAAGACATGTGGAAAAGACCTTTCAAAGCATGAAGTTCAGCCTACGTGGTGTTAGGGGGAAGGTCAGCCCACCCTGGGACAACGCAGAGGTTGGGTGTGGGGCTCAGGGCAGGTCTCTCTCCCTGGGACTGAGCCAGAGGCACTCACCATCCTCGCACAGGTTCAGCTTGGACAGGCTCCTGCCGTCAAAGGGTTCCTCGAAGATGGAGCTGGTGTCGCGGTCACTCATGGTGTTCAAGTACGTGGCTTTGTTCTCCATCCCGTCCTGCTGCAGCAGCGGGAGAGACAACAAGAGAAGAGGAGTGGGGAGGGGGGGAGACAGAAAACAAACTGTAGGTGGAAACAGAAATGAATGGATAGAACAAGGCATCCACCCTGCGACCCTGAGTCTGAACATTGGGACCCTGTCCTCATTAACAGGGGGCATCTACTGGGTCCTTAGGACTCCGACTTCCCCTCCCCCAATTCCTCCGTGCTTAGGAAGGCCAAGGTCCTTCGGACCTTTCTGATCGTGGGATCCATCTTCTTCTTTCAACAGCCCTTGGTGGGGCTGGCGCCCTGAGCTGAGGGGGGTGGGTGCCGCCAAGAAACATCCTGGGTGGCGCCTGGAGGAGCCGATTCTTCTGACTCAAGTGGAGCAGTTTCTGAGCCTCTGGAGACCTGAGCCTGTCAGAGACTTGGGTTTCTACGCTGGGCTGGAACTGAGGGGAACTAGACCCAAAGGCAGGCACAGAGACCACCGGCCCACACAGCTAAGACCAGCACCACTCCCATCCAGCCAGGCTGGCCTCCATGGGACCCACAGACACTAAGACCTGGACAGCCTTACACTCTGGAAGGGCCCTGGGGCCTGAGGGGCCCATGAGGCTGGATCATGGGAACCTGTGGTCCTACCCGTGCTGTCCCAGGAGCACGCCCATGCACTGGGGAAGCGCCCTGCTATTTGAAGTGAACCGGCCCCATTTACACAGGTGTGTGCAATGCCACCCCATTTTGTAGTAACGCACGTCCTGTGTATGTGACGGGGAAGACTGGGGGGGGGGGGGGCGGTGTCCTGGTCCTTCCAATGTGTTGCAAAGCGGGGGAAGTGTGCCTCTTTCTGTTTGCTGGGTTTGCTCTGATGCATTCTGTGTATAAGGAGGGAATTCATTTTTCCGGCCAGAATACAACGTATTTATTTACACAAAATACTTGATATTCTTTTCTTGCACATACACTCAATGATTTCATAAGTTACTCTCTCCTTTAGCCATCACTTTAGAATGACTTGTGTTCTGATGGTCTTCGACCATATGGATATTGAGTCCGAAAAGTCCACTTGTAAAAAGTGAATCCCTTGGAAGATTAAAGTCGTTGGGAGGATGGATGGGGCCCCAGGTCCAGTGTGGGGCAAACTCAGTTCTGAGGCCCAGAGTGCCTTCTAGGTAGGGGTCTGCCACCTGGAAGGAGGTGACAGCAGCCTGGCAAGCAGAGGGGGAGGGAGGACGGGGTCGGGGGGAGGGACAGCGCCTGCTGACTGAAAGGAGCAGCCATTTAGCAAGTTCCCTTCAGAGGCGGGTGGGAAACATGGCATCAGGACCCTTTCAATGAACAGGGATAATGAAGGAGGAGACTGGCTGACTGGCCCCGACAGCAGAGCAAACATAAATCCCCTGTTTTTACAACGTGACCTTTGCCTCTGGACACCTCTGACTTCAGGGCGGAGAAGAGGCCATAAATGACCAGTTCCCGTCCAGCTGTCCTTCTGACAGCCAGAAGGGATGGGCAGCATGTTCTGCTCTTGTCTTTTCAGGTAACAAGATGCCACGTCTGAATATACGTGCACACTTGCAACACACATGTGTGCACCCACATACATGTGTGCACACACACACGTACATGTGCTCTCTCACACCTGCATACACATGCACGCACAGTCAGGGTGTTCGTGGTCTCTGCAGGCCTTTCTTCCAGCCTGTGGGAGGGAGGGGCAGAGGGGAGCCCACAGCTCTACCATGATCTCTCCTCCCTGCCCTAGGGGTTCCCGGAGACAGCTCCCACCCCAGCTTCTCTGTGCTGCGGTTGTGTCTGGTTTGCTAGTCTCTCAAAACCCACCGTCCATCCAAGTCCTCCACCCAGTAAGGGCCTCTAGGTGGGGCCCTGAGCAGCTCCACCGCTGCTAAGCTGCAGGGGACCCTCCCTAGTCTCACAGCACTGTGTGCGGCACCCCACCCTTTGGCCTCCACCGGATCCTGGAGAGCTGAGAAGCAGGAGGCCAGTGTCCTCTGCAGGCGGTAATCCCCTCTTTGCCAAAGGCAACAGGCAGTGCTGCCCAGAGGTTGCACAGAACCAGAGCTGCCAGGCTGGGAGTGCAGGCGTTGGGGCTTCATTTCTGTCTTCCTCTCTGCTCATCAGCTCCTGGACCAGAGCTAGAACGTGCCGCTTGTTATCTGGAATGTGTCTGTAGGGCCGCCCCGGCTCTGCTCCTTCCCCACCCCTCAGCTGGTGGAGCAGGAGCCCTGGGGAGCCTGTTGGGGAGAGGGGCTGGCCGATCAGGAGGCCAGATGTGAGTGAGATGAGACTGCAAATGCTCAGCCAGCTTTGCTTACATTTTTTAACTTGGGAATGAAACCTAAGAAGGTTCTGTCTGCCCCGGGTTTTCTTTTGGACCCTTCGATCATTGGTCTTAGGGGCTTTGGGCCAAGTTTGTGCTCTCGGGGAAGGTACCACTAACTGCCGAGCATGCTGACGATGGAGCAAAACCCCTCCTGTGTGCATACGCCCCACAAATTACAGACTGTTGGCCATCCAGGGTCCCTCTGTCCTCCCAAGAGCACTGTGAGGGGGCAGGTGCTGTCAGTCCGTCACTCTCGTTTTAAAGACAGGACAACTGAGGCACAAGGAAGCAAGAACCAATGGATGTCGGAGAGCAGTGAAGTGCCATGCAAACATTTCCAAACCAAGGCACTGGCTCAGCCACACGGCTGCTTTGTCCAGGAAGGATGTATCCAGCCCTTTCAGCAACCACCTTTAGCATCCACACGAGTCAGTAAAGAGGGCCAGGCAGGGGCTGTGGGGCCCAGGGAAGGCTCTGAGAGCTGGAAGGGAGGGGACAAGGGCCATGGAAAGGTGAGCAATGTGTGGACACCAAAGTGCCCTGGATGGAGTCCAAGGAACCTGGGCTTCTGTGTTTCAAGTCAGAGTAGGGCTCCCTGACACCTCCCCGCCACCATGGACAGGACACTTCACTGACCCAGTCAAGCATCCTGATGATGCATTTTAGAGCTAAAGCTTTCAGCCATTCACAGCCCCTCCCCAGGCGGTCCTGTGGAGGCCTGCAGACCTGGGGTCCTAGCCTGGCTCCACTTCTCACGACTTGGGAACATGGCCCAATCAGCTGAGCTCATGCAGCCTTGGGTCATCATTTCTGTGATGGGGAGGAGCACATCTGCCAGCCGCTCACTTATCTAGACCTTCATGTGGGAGGGTGGGCGTGGAAGGGCTTCCTGGACAAGGGCACACAGGAAGCTGGCAGCAGAGTCTGGTGAGAACCCAGCGGCCCCCTCAGCATCTTCTGATTCTGCCAAGCAGTGAGGCCGGGGGTCTGCCGGTTCCCGAGGCCTCCGCCCTGCTGTGGCAGTGCCAGAAACAATGCTGTTTGGGGCTCCCTTTGCAAAAAAGGCTGCCGTGAGTGCAGACCAGAGCCGAAACCCAGGTCCTGACTCTTAGTCCCCCTCCGGGCAGCAGAAAGACTCGACCAGTTCTCCCCACTGACGGGGTGGCATGAGCCATGCTTGTGGCTGCAAAGATGCTGTCTCTGGGTTCCAGCACCTAACTCTGCAGGGCTCATAGCTCTTCTATGGATGGCTTTAAACTCATCAAAACCAATCAGCACAAACGTAGCCCTCCCTGGAGACAGCATCTCGGAGGAGGTTCTGAGGCCTTTCCTTCTGCAACTGTACTTAGTTAACCTAAATCATACCCCAACGCTGGAAAGGTGTGGATGTTTTATAAATGAGCTCTCCCTTCATATATTCCACCAGTCGGCACGTGTGCACACGCACCCAAATGCAGACACACACACTCTGCACACGTACAGGGACTGTCACCTGTACCATCTGCTCCCTAAGTAGTCTCTGAAGCAGTGACACAAGCCGGGAATAGTGGTCACTAAGGCAATAGCTTCCTGTGGCACCTGCGGATTCACACTCGCCAGTCCAGACAGGTGGACGAGGGCCCCCAGGATCTCCACAGGCTGCCCCTGCGACCTTCCGGCCTGGGGCTGGCACCTCCATGCTCCAGAGCCTGAGGGTCCCTCAACACCATGCCCTGCTCCATCCGCCACGTCTCAGAGTCCTCCAACTGCCTCCAGGCCACCATGCCCAGCTGCTGGGACAGAGTCAGTGTCAAAGTGTCAAAGCGATAAAGACTCACCCTAGTGCCTCCACTGAGGCTGCGGAGGCTGTCCCCTCAGTTCCCGGCATTCACCGCGGTGGCTGGAGAGCTGGCTGCTGCCACCGTACTGAGACCCAGGCAGCCCCTTGGAGCCTGTCCCCACAGCCAGCCAAATCCAGACGGACTCATAGAAAGAGGCTGTAGGGGTACGCAGTGACTCGCCTTGGGGAGTCACTTCTCCAGGAGCATCAAGTCAGGAGGCAAGACTCAGCTTTGGGCCGGAGGCGGGGCCTGTGGCTGGGGTGTCCCCGGCTTGGTGCCTCTCCTTGTCCAGCCAGGGGCAATGCTCAGGAGGTGTTCTGTGGAGGCACCAGCAGCTCTGCTAGGTACTGACTGAGATGTGAACTGCCGCTGCTCTGGCGGCCAGTCTTTAAATACAAAGTTTTTGGAGCAGCTGTGGAGGCAAACCCCTCCTTGGGGTCTGGAACACGTTCTCCCTCTGGTGGCAAGTTTTGGCATTACAGCCACGCTCAGGAATGGCCGCTAGGTCCAGAGCTGCGAAGTCAGCCTTGGTCTTCATAAGCCTATTCTAATAGCCGGGTTCACAGTACCTTTTGGAAACCTTCCAGGAGAATGACAGGTAGACCTGGCTCACCAGCCATGCAAGGAAACCAGCCTTGTAAACTTATCTATAGGACGGAATTGGCGTTGTTTTAATGCATTCACCAAACTTGGCTTAAAATTTCTTTGTGTCTTCCTAAAGTCACAGCCGCCCCCAAATGACACACACTGGCCACACTGGGGATATTGAGAAGAGTGCCCCCTGACTCCCAAAGTCAGCCTCAGCGTAACTCAGCAACAAAGCCAGCACTTGGGAAACACGGCATTGCACCAGGGCGGGGGATGTAGGAGTGAGGAAGACAGGCTCGCTGTCTCCAGGGGCTGGCCATCCAGGACGAGAGGTGGGCTCGGGCAGAAATAACTATAATCCTAAGCATGATCGATCACATTCAATAAAGGGGGTCTCACCGAAATGTTAGGAGAGCAATCACATTCCGATCCCGGTGAAGATGGGCGAAGGCATTAGGGAAACTGCAAAAACAGTTTGAGCCATGGCAACGCTGGCAAGTTCTGTGAACAGTCCCGCCGGGAGCAGAGCTCTGAAGGTAACACTTACAAATAGGCCCCTGTTTGTTGGTTAAAAATCCAGCCTCAATACTTGAGGGTCAGGTCTCGTGCAGGGGAGCAGTTTGCCAAGGCCCAGCCCTCTTCACAGCCCAGCTGCCCACCCACAGCTGAGTCAGAAATGTCTTAGTCATTTGCAGTGTCTTCGCCTCCTGACTGTCCCTGAGGGCAGCTCCAGTATGAGGCTCTCCATTACAGAGGGGAAAACAGTAACGGTATAATATTTGTAATATTAACAGTAATAACAGTAGGAGAAGAAGGGAAATGATGGAGAGGAGAAAACACTGTATGGTATATACCACGTGCTAGCAATTCCAAGTGCTTTTCTCATATTAACTCATTTAACTTTGACAGCAACCCCGTGAGGTAGGTACTGTTATTATTCCCGCTTTACAGAGGCGAAGGAACTCAGTAACTTGTCCAAGGTCAAGCAGCCTGTAAATACACACCTCAGTGATGTTAAAGATTGGGTTGGCCAGAAAGTCCATGTGGTTTTTTCCGTTAAAAAAAAGACGTTTCTCATTTTCACCAGTAACTTTATTGAATTGGGTACTTTGAGCATGTTGGCTCTCTCCTGTGTGGTATCACATTGATTGTTCCCAGTTAAGGTCTTGATTGGATCACTATCAACTTCAGCTGGTCTACCTGCCCGTGCTTGTCCAGCAAGAAATCTCCAACAGGAAACTTCGCAAACCACTTTTGACACGTTCGATCAGTCACAGCACCTTCTTCACACACAGCACAAATCTGTTTTGTGTTTCAGTTGCATTTGTACCTTTCTTGAAATGATAAAGCATAATAAGCCGAAAATGTTACCTATTTTCTTCCATCTTCTATATTAAAATGGCTACACAAAAAATTAACCAATTTTGAGAAGTTTTTAAAAATGCATGCTGATATGACAGCTGTCACAATACAGTGTAGCAACGTTGTTTCAAATGAAGCCAGAGACAACGAAACACTACTAGAGCCAATGTACGGAAAAAAAAAAAGAACGAATTTTTTGGCCAACTCAATAGTTTCACATTGTTGTGCGACCATCACCTCTGACCATCTCCAAAATGCTGTTCATCTTGCAAATCTGAAACTCTCTGCCTGCTGAGCAGCAGTTCTCCTCCCACCCCCGGCCCTGGAGACCGCGTTCTGCTTTCTCTCTGCGAATTGGACCGTCTAGGGGCCTCGCTCTGCCTTTATCTGTGGCCTGCTCTACAAAAAATATATATTCTTTATATATGTTTTATAGCATTTCTTGTTATTTTCAGCCTATCTCATGTCAAATACGAGTATTTAAAAAACATTTTTATGCGCTGTTCATTGACCAGTGTTTGTCTTCTGCTGGCCCTCAGCTCTGTAGGAGCGTCCAGGGGAAAGGTGGGGAATGCCAAGAGCCTGAATTTGGAGTTACCGTTTTAAAAAAAGTAGTTATTTAACTACACCATCGGTTTCCTCCATGTAGGTCTTGTTCAGGGGACAGTTTTGGTAAAAAGTAATTACTGTACGTAAAATGATATAGAAATTTAGTTTTTGTGGTTTTTATAAAACTTTGCTTGATCAGTAGCATAAATGCTTTCTGATTTTTCTTGTCAGAAAAGCACCTGCCTCAAAGCACCTGCTGCTCTTAGCTGAAACCCATCACCACCTGTAGCCAGCAGCTCCCGCGCCCTGCCAGGAGGCGCTGTGTCTGAGGGAGGGCCAATGCATCCAGGGGAAGGCGCGTCTCCGAATTGGGAAGCAGCCCAGGCCCCTGGGAGGGTCTGTGCCTGATCAGCTTTCAGTCACTCTTAGTGATTATTTCCTCCTCCATAACTTTCTGTATCTTCCCCTGCAAAATATCTAGGTATACTTTGTTGATTAGAAAAAGTACAATAACATCTTCAAAAGACATAGTAAGGCTGAATTAGGGACAAAGCCGTAGGTTTATAGTGTCAAGTCCTGGACTTACATCTGACCCAGAAAACTGGGTTACTAACTCCTGCCTTCCCATCCTAAGGATTATTACGAGGAAGAGGAATGTTGCAAACTCAAAGCCCTTCGCAAGTGTCAGCCATTGCTCTTACTTTCCAGAGCTGACAGTCCCTGACAGATGGAGTATTAATCACAGTGTGGTTCTTTCTCTAGTGTCCAGCTGTTGACAGCTGGCACCGAGTCCAGCACAGTGGGATCGGGAGCCTCTGCCTTGTGCAGTTCCCTGCTCTTCATCCATCATGGAACCTACCCAACCATCTGCTGCACCTCCACGTGCTCAGCTCATTTTCATTCATTCCCTGGAAGGTGTGGGGATGATGGATTATGGGAGACAGCCCAGGTTGTCTGACCCTGGTCCAGGATGATAGGCAGCAGAGGTGATGAGCCCCCTCCCTGTCACATGCGCGGGCCAGAGACCCAAGAGTAGGGCTTTCCTGGACCTCCTTCCGTTGTCGAACTCAGTGGCCCAGGGTGCCCGAAATGGGCCACGGGGTGAGGGCTCCAAGGGGGTCTGTCTTGGAGCTGAGATGATATAAATTTTGTTTGGGAGTTGCATGATGAAGTCATTTTATTGTGAGGAATGTATAACTGGTAGCCAAGCATGCTCATTCAAATGAATCATAAGAAAGTCCACAAAACAGGGCGAGAATTTGGGCCAAAACTCAGAAGAGATTTTGTGGGATACAGGTGAGACAGACAGCAATGTTGGAAAAGCTTATCTGCCCACACACAGGGTGTGGGGTACCAAGCTTTTCAAGGGCACATAATGGAAAAGAAAAACCCTAAGATTTTAGATGACGTTGAGGTTGACATAAGTCAGCAAGAGTTGAGAGAAATAGCTACTTCAAAACTTAGGCTTTTTAAATAGAAGCATGGTGAGCAGAAAATGGAGGTGACAGAGCTCCTGTAGTCTGCATCAGTGAGCTCATCCCTGGGGAAGTATGTTCAGTTCTAGGTGCCGCTGATTGAAAGATTAATTCACAGCTTAGAGGGTGCCCACGGGGGTGACTAGGGTTGTGAAGGGTCCAGAAACCAACAGGAAAGAGCAGTGACCAGCCCAGAGCAGAAACCACTCAGGGGACACGTTTCTGTTTGTAGAGATAGCAAGGGCTGTCCTGGGGAGCAGTGTTAGGTTACTTTTCAACTATTTGAGAGAGAGAGAGGCTTCTGTTCAACATACGCAAGGTCAGTCCAGGAGGTACCCAGCCATGCACTATTCATTGTAGAAGATACAAGATACAAGAAACACTGTACATAGGACGATGATGCCTCAGTCCCCTTCAAAGTAGGCACCTTAGGACCTCACACAGTTCTCCCAGTCACTCTCAGCTGCCCCATTGTATTTTCCTGAATCTCATCGATGGTGTGAACTCTCCTCCCTTTCAAAGGTGATTTTAGTTTTGGGAAAAGCCAGAAGTTGCAGGGCACCGAATCTGGGTTGTAGGGGGGCTAAGTCGCCTGGGTGATTTTAGTGTTTCACAAAAATCTCTGCATGAGACAAGATGCATGAGCAGGTGCATTGTCGTGATGAAGCCGCCCATCACCAGTTGCCCACAGTTGCAGCCTTCTGAGGCATCCTAATGGTTTCCGCAAAGTAATGTTCAAGCTTAGTGCAAAATTTGACACAGATATGTTGCTCTACTTGCTCAGTCATTTTGAATGCAAGGGCCACACAGTACACGTGCTCACTCAATGGGGCATCTACCTCCCCCTCTGACTAGTACAGTGAAGTCGTCATTGTTCATGCTTGTGCATTCCAGTTCCCTCTCCTTGGCTGCCAGGTTACATCGATGTTGGGCAACTCATCTTGTTACATTAACAATGGCTGAACTTTCTCAGACAGACCTTGTAGAAACTCTTACTCACAGTTGAGCTGTCTGAATCTGGGTGTCCTGGCTGATAGCTCAATATTCCCAAACTCATTGTTTAATCGCAGCCTGGAAAATGTGTGCTGGACAGAGGACTACAGAGGAGTCTCCTGCATCAGGTGACCGGCTGGACCCAATGATTTCTGGTATCTCTTCCAAGCCGCAAAGAGCCTTTACATGAAAAATTTCTCCACTTTGATAAAAAATGCTTACAACTAATTTTGCTTCTTAGATTTCTTGGTGGGGAGAAAGAAAGAACATTCCATGCATGATTTTAATATTAAGAACTAAGAACAGAAAACATTATGTTCAATAAATAAGTAATAATAAAGCTATTTCGGCTGGATACTATGCCAGAAAGAGAGAAAAGAAAAAAAAAAACGAAAAAAGATAAAGAGAAATTGAGAAAGAATGATGGAGATAAAATAGAAGACAATGAATGGGAAAAGAGATGAAGAGGGAGAGAGGAGAGAGAGGAAGGGAAAGCATGAAGGAATCAGAATATAAAGAGATATAATATTTTTATTTATTTTTTTCTTCCTGAAGCACTGGCCACATACCATGGCTACTGTAAAATGTAGACTTTCTTTTTAAATTTAGATTGCATATTTATCAAAGACATGCATACATTTTAATAATCTTTAAAAATGGTAGCTCTGCAAGGCTTGTTATGAAAGCAACAACTTCTAACCTCTCACCCCATACCCTGATTTCCATGGGCACCATTTCCATCCTTCAGCGGTTCCTTTCGGTATTTACGTCCGCATTTCTAAACCATACTGTTGTGTTGCTACTTCTTGAGTTTTGGTGTTCAGTGTATTAGCCACTTTCCACTCTGGAGAGAGGAATGAACCTTATCTCCTGCTTCGCGCACACTCCTCCCCACACCCTCCTCGTACAGCTCTACCGTGCTTCTGTTTTGATCGTTTTTTCAGTTTGATTTATTAGGCCTGTGGTAATACTACTCACAGCCCGGCACGCAGTGTGTTTTCTTCTACAGCATTTTGTTTTCCCAGAGTTATTAGTGGTCTCAGTTTTCCGCTTACGTAGTCTGGTTATCACTAACTCTTCTCCAGCCCCCACCCCCGCACCATCCGCATCCATCTCCTCTGGATACAGCCAAGTGCATCAGGTGGTCTCTCGGTTTGTGTTTCTGCAGACGTCTCCCCCAAATCTGATCTGCTTTGTACTGGGCCAACCGCTCTCTACACCTAGTTCATGCCAATTGTGTAGACACATTTCTTCACCGTAATCCCGTCTTGGGACGGGAGCCTCTGCTTTCTTACCCTCCTGCCTTTCTCTTTCTTAACTTACTTCCTCATTTGGATGAAGCCCATTAATGGTGAATGCATTTATAATGACCTTGCATGTCTGACAATATCTTTACTTTTACCCTCACCCTTGACTGATAAAATTCTAAGTGTAAAATTCTTAAATTTTAAGAATAAAATTCTAAGTTTGAGGTATTTTCCCCTCCAAATTTTGAAGGCACTCTACCATTGTCTCCTGGTTTCAATGTAATATAGTCCCAAACCATTCTTATTTCTGATGTTTATATAAGATCCTTTTTTCTCTAGGAGTGTTTGAAATTTTCTGTGTACCCGCTGTTTCAAAATGTTACAAAAATGAGCATTGGCATAGGTCAGTTTTTACCCATTGTCCTAGTTACTCAATGGACTTTCCGATCTAAAATGTCAGGTTCTATAACTCTAGGGAGTTTTCTTAAATTATTCTCTTCATAATTTCCTTCTCTTTCCCCTGCTCTCTTTTCCCCCAAACTCTTATTATTTAGATGTTGGACTTCCCAGACAAAATTTCTAATTTTTCTAGTTTTCTCTTCCAGCTTCCATCTCATTTTTTGGTCCTATTTTTGGGGACATTTCCTTGAATATATCTTTCAAATGTTCTTTTTAATTTTTTAAAAATTTCTACTATATATTTTTAATTTCCAGGGCTTTCTCATTCTTTGATAATTTTTCATGATGGCACTTTCTTGTCTCATGGATGCAATATATTCACACATCTTCCTAAAGATATGACTAATATTAAAAAATATATATTTTCTTCTCCCTGCAATTGTCTCTGTTTCCTCTAAGTTTCTTGCAGTCTGTTTGTTTTGGTCTTTATCTTTTATGGTAGAGAATTTTCTCCATAGTCTTGGTTATCTCTTTATATTTAAGAGCAAAGGACTAGAAGAGCTATTTCAAAGCTCTGTGGACAGGGGTGGGTCCACTCAGTTTTGCTGTGTGGGCGGTCTGGATGGGCTGTTTTACTAGGAAACCCCCGGTGTTTGTCTTTAAGACTTTTTTCTCATTGTTTCATCACATTTAGCCTTCTGTTCGGAGAGTCTGAGACAGGCTGCCAGGGTTCTGGGCGCTGAAGGGGAAAGGAGAGCGGGCAAGTGCCCTAGGTCATCTCCCCTTCTCTGGACGGGTACATTCCACACTTCCTCAGCACACACCAGCTCTCTGCCATACACATGCCACCATGCCCCTCACGGGGAAGACCGTGTCCACCAGGAATTTGCACATAAATCTCACTGTCTTTCTTGGGAAGCTCTCCCAGTCGCTTGAATAAGTAGAGGGAAGACGCCGAGGACCCAGACTAGAGGCAGGTGCCCCGATCTCAGCTGGAGCCAGAGCCTGAGCTAGGAAAACTGCTCATGAGCGGAAACAAGCCTTCTGCCTCGGAGTCTCCACGTGCCCCTGTGTTGTGACCCCAGGTGCAGCCAGCGTGCCAGCAGGCACCGTATCTGTGTGAGCACGGTGCCTCTCCATTTGGTCACCTTCCTTGCCATCCACGGCCACAGTAGATGGAAAGAGAAAGCCCCTCCAGCCTCATCTCCTTCCACATCCCTCCTCAGAGCCTGAATTCCCAGATTGTGCATCTTGGACCAGAGATTCTTCCAGATGGATTGTACAGTCCCTTCCAATTCTGATGCTCTCTGATTGTGGGTTTGATTTAAGCATCCCTCCTTTAGAAGCCATCCTCCCAGGGAACAAGGTCTGTTTTCCCAGTTTTCTTTCAGGGGTCTTCTCTTTAGCCTCATCCCTGAGTCTGAACACACATTGAGCCTGTTCTACCGTGTGACTGACCTTCAAGCTGGGTGGCAGTATCTCCAGAGACCAGAGGCACTTTGCCGAGGGGTGGAAGCCCAAGCATCCAGGTGCTGACATGCCAGGCCCACGCCCTTGGCCTCTCTGAGCCCTGGAGCCTCCCAGGCCCCTGTGGTGTTGACATTCCAGGATTCGGTTCAGCACATTCAAGCATGCAAAAACCAGCACAGTTTGGCTCACATTCACACACTGTTCAGTCTCTCTGAAGCTCTCCCCTCCAGGCACCAGGCCCTCTTGTGCCTCATCTTTTCTGACGGAAGGGAGAGAGCGCCTCTCTGGGAGCTAGGGGACCTACCATTAGTGGGCTGTTGGAGGGATGTTGATCCCTCCAGCATACAGCAGTTCTCTTAAAATTGCCAGTGTATTCTAGGTGGGGAGGAACTTTTGCAGGAACTCAGCAGTGCAATGAATACACGCGAACATAGATGGAGAAGTGTGCCTGGTAGCCCCAGGGCCGCTGCACTGCACAAATCCAGTGGCCCTATTCCCACTGTGTTTGCTGGCAGGTGCACCCTGGGAGCTGTGTGGCCCTGCAACATGCTTTTCCTTTCTATTTTTTCCTCCAGTCTCTTTGTCATCTGGGACAAATCTTCTACCCCTTTGACCAACTTCAGGTTAGTCTCTTAGACTGTGAGAGCTGGAAGGGACCTTTGCATTTAGTGACATGTTATTACCTCATTTTAGAGATGGGAGGCTGTGCCTGAAGAGGTCAGGTAACTTGTGCAGGGCATCCCAGGCAGAGGGCAGGACCTGTAGCCAGAGCTCTTGAATTTGTCTCTACCTTTGCTCCCCAGGGAATGACCCACAGGCCGCCAGGAGCCTTCTGCAAGGCAGCACCACCGCCCTGAGTGCAGACCTGCTGAATTAGAACCTGCCTTTAAACAAGGCTCTCTGGCCACTTGCACACGCAAAGTGCTGAGCACTGACCTTCATCACGTCCAGGAAGAAACAATGGAGACCTCTAAACGTGCCCTTGTTCTCGGGATAACCCGACTTCCCCCCACTCTGAAAGGTCAGGGATTTGGTGGTATTATGTATACGGGCACGTTCATATATAATACGGGGGAGGGGCAGCACTGAGAAGTGTGCGTTTTCACCTGCAGAAACTCACCCTCCCAGGTGGATGGCCTTGGAGGAGACAGCCATCATCAAAGCAACAAGCACTGAGGAGTCTCAGCAAGAGAGTCTCCATGTAAAGAAACGCCTGCCTCAGTACAAGCCTTCCTTGTCATCCATTACTGCTCCCTACCATCGGCTCTGCCCGCTCTGGGCTTGAGTAGGAATATTTAATAACCCTCAGCTCTTTCTATGACACAGGTGGAGACACAGTTTCAGCAACTCTACCAGGTTGTCAAAAACTTCTTGCTGCTATAGGTTTTGTAGAGAGAGGTAGAGGAAGGAGAGAGGAGGAGAGTGTGAGAATCCACTGTCTCGAACTTTGTCTCCCAGGCAACAGCCATCAGCCTTTTTTGTCTTCTAGCTCAAGGCGAAATCTGCCTTTTCCTCCCCTTGACGCCAAAACACAAAGTTCGTGGTCACATAACTTGTCCCCTCTCCTGCGGCAATATCCCACGTTTCTTCCAGGGGGGAAATAAGTGAAAGACCTTTTATGTAGACTATGCAGCAAGATTTGAAAAATAGGGATTTAGAGTGGCTTTATCACAGAGGGTATCTAGAACGCAGTCTCACCAGATTTCATGGATCATCATCAATTTTCTCTTTGCCCCTAATCAGATTAAACTGTGCGGCTGGGAAAAGGGGAGATAAGTGAATTATGACATAATTTAGATTGAAGAAAATAAACTGGCATGAATTTATTCTGTTCTGGGCAACTCGGTTGGAATGGGGAGAAACGTGAGCGAGACAGAAGAACCAAAGGTCAGCCACCAGCACTGATTGCGTGTGGGGTAACGCTTTTGGAGACAGGGCTGCCGGCGTCTCCTCTCTGTCATCTCCTTGGCAGGGAGACGCTGCTGAGCTGGTGTTTTTATCCAGCGTGGTCAGGGAATGAGGTGCTTCACAAATGACACGTTCCCTTTTGTCATTTAGCACAGACAGATTTTTATTTTTAAAAATAAACCCAGGGGGCATGCAGTCTAAAATGATCATTTCTCTGGTCTCTTAAGCAGTAGAGCTAATTGGCTCAATTTAATCGTTTTAATGAGTTAAGCTGTTACATTTATGACTACTGTAAAGTCATTATGGAAGGGGGTACCTGTGGCGTCTCCAAAGGAAGAGCCCTGGGGTGAGAAAAAGTCACTGGAAGTTGGCACCGTCGGGCTGACATGGGTTCACCAGGGCCCATCTCTGTTCCAGGGGCAGCTTTAGTGATGTCAGCCCGGAACTGAAGGCAGAGAGGCACCCGGGCACTGCTAGGTCGAGAAACAGAGTCCAAGAGTGAGGTCTGCTCGTATGAGACAAGACAGCGCCTTTGGGTCTAAAAACAACAGCGACAATGACAATGACAACACTTACTTCAGAGAAGTGTGCTTGCTCACGGAATTTGCCAGGCTGCAACTCTTTTTTTAAAAAAATTTAAAAAATTTTTAATTGGATTTATTGGAGAGACATTGGCTAATAAAATTATACAGGTTCCAGGTGTACAATTCTGTAACACATCATCTGTGTATTGTATCGTGTGTTCACCAGCCCAGGTCAAGTCTCCTTCCATCACCATTTATCCCCCTGATTGTCGTAGAGGAAGTGAGGGGGAACTCCCAACTATCAAAGATCACGAAAGGACAATTTAAATAGAAGAAATTCAGATCGACACAAAAAATGTTCCAGCATCAGGAACAACCCAAGCAGTGCAAGACAGTAATGTTGCTAATGTGATCCTATTCACCATTTCGGTTAAATAAATATGTAAATAAATAAAAAGGTGTCGTGGGAATTCTCATCCCTGCCAGTAACTGGACAGGGTCTCTGGAGAACAGTTTGAGACTTCAAAATGCTTTATACTCAGATCCTGTCACGTAATTCTTAAAATTTTACCCTAAAGAAAAAAATCAGAGCTAGGAACAGAGATGCCTATATAAGAATGTTCTCTGTGATGTCACTTATAATGGAGAAAACAGCACCATCAAAATGTCCAACAACAGGTTAGTGACATAACACCTATCATCACTAAAATAAATGACAGTACATCTGTCCATTAGAACACTGTACACGCATTTAAAGTTTGTTTCAAAACAGACAGTATGGCCCTGGCGAGAGCGTTGTCCTGATAAGCCAAGGTTGTGGGTTCAGTCCCTGGTCAGGGCGCGTAGAAGAATCAACAAATGAGCGCATGCACCAGGAAGTGGTGTTTCTCTGTCTCTGTCTTTCTCTCTCTCTCCAAAATCAATCAATAATTTTTTTTAAAGTATTGTGTTCCCTGCCTACCTCACAGTCTTCTGAGCAGCTCACCTGCTCTTCCGGTCTCCTCTAGAATCCGGATGTGCCCTGAACCCCAGTCTTGCTGTCTTACCGGAGCTCCCTGCCTAACTCTAGCCAGCCCTCCCTTCCCTGGGCAGATGGGTCTGTTGTGACTTAGACACCGTGGAAGCCCATGGAAACAGAATGAAAGGACCTGGCTCCCAACATTAAGCTCCTGGAAAATCTCCTGTGTGCCTCTTGATTCCACCCTTGGTATTCAAGCGTTTCCTTTCATTCTGGCATCAGTTCTGACCTTCTCTCCTGGGTTCACGTTAGTATCAGCCTGAGGTTTCTCACCAGGACACAAGACTCTACCCCAGCTTCTTCCCGACTTGTTCCGCTCTGCCAGCGTCGGCGCCCTCCTGGCAGACAGCTCCTGGTTACATCCTTCAGGCAGTTAACAAACAGCCTGACTGTTCGCGCCAGCTGTCACTACCCTTTTATGCTTTGGCTGAAGTTAATGCCATGGCTCACAATGGCAACGAGGTAATTTCATTTGGGCAAAACGAAAATTTAGAGGAGAGAGCTATAAACCCAACAAGATGTCAGTCCACAGCCCACATTTGGCCGATGGGTTATTTAGAAGTGTGTTGTTTACTTCTCAAATACTTGGAGATTTTCCAGATTTCTTTCTGTTACTGATTCTAATTTAATTTCACTGTGGTCAGAGGATAGATGCTGTATGATTTCAATGCTTTTAACTCCATTAAGACTTGTCTTGTGGCTCAGGATATGCTCTGTCTTGGTAAATGTTCTAAGTACCTTAGAAATGAACTTGTGCCCTGATGCTGTTCGGCAGAGTGTTCTGTAAGCATCTGAAAGCCGTCTGATTCTTCTGGAGCTTGTGTCGAAACTTTATTAGGTGGGTGCACAGCAGCTCTGCCCTGGGACAGTTTGGGCCCCACTACGAAGGCCCGCACATCCCTCATTCGCTCCCTGAAGAAATGAGTGTTCTGCAGAGCTGCCAAAGGTCCTGTCTGCGCTGGACCGCGGTGGGATTAGCACCTGAGTCTCCCAACAAAGAAGCCATCAAGCCATGTTACGTCTCTCCTGCCCCCAAATAGTCACCATGTATCCAGTACTATTAGGTACTGTGTGTCAATATTTTGTAAGCACTATCGTAATCTGACAACCCTGGCAGTGGCGAGGTAGATACTACTATTATCACCATTTAAAGATAAATAACCAAAAGCTTAGGGAGTTTAAATAATTTGTCTGAGACAGCAGTTCTCAAGTGTGGTGCTTGAAACGCTTCTGGAGGTCTGCCAGGTCAAACTATTTTTGTAATAATATTGTAATGTTGCTTGTCTTTTTTACCACATTGACACTTGTAGAAAAGGTTTAAAAACAAAGGTAGGTAAGGGGCTTGCACTTCAGCTTAAACCAAGGCAGTGGCACCAAATATACTGGTAACGACTGTGTTTTTTACTGTGCACTTGCAGTTAAAAGGGCAGTTTTCCTTAAGAATATTCTAGGTGAGACAGTAAGTTAGTTCTATAAGTTATTCTGGTGCAAGGAAAAGCATCCGTATGATTGAGGTGCGAGCTGAGCTTGCCATTTCTTTTCCCCAGAACATTGTTTTTACTTGAAATAACTATTGACAGACAAACTGTGGTTAATCATACTTGGTTACATGGTGAACATTTTCTCGAAAATGAACAAAATGACATATAACTTCAGAGAAAACAACTGACAGTATTTGTTGCCAATGATGAGACAAGCTTCTAGGGAAAAATGAAACTTTGTAAAACTTGTATTCTCTACCATGAACTTGTCACGCTCCCAATACTTCAAGACTTTCCTGTTGAACTTGGTGAAGATATTAACAAAATGCAATGTTTTTGTTATTATAAATAAAATGTGTCAACAATTTTGAAGATCTGCTTAATTCAATGAAAAATATTTTCAAAATGACTGATGCCTGATGCCACGAAATCATGCATTGGAAGTAGGAGGTAAAAATGAATTTCAATGTGGCAGAGTATTTTAGAAGTTCACCAATGAGGTTTCAGATTCCATATGCAACTAACTTTTAAGAAACTACCCCTTGTCAATTCTGTTGGACCAAAGAATATTCAGAAAATATCCAAGAAGTCTATTAAAATGCTGTTCTCTATTCCAACTCTGTGTCTATACGAGACTATATTCTCCACATACATCAACCAAAACGACGCACTGTGACAAACTGAATACAGAAACAGACCAGAGAGTCCAGCTGTCTTCTGTTAAGTCAGAGAATACAGATACTGGAAAAAGTGTAAAAGAATGTCATTCTTCTCACTAAATTTATGTTGGAAGTTTTTTTCATAAAAAATGGTATTTATATTAACATATAGTAGGTTTATTATTGTTACTTTTAAATGGGTTAGTAAATAATTATTTATAATTTTGATTGGTTTTAACTGTGAACACAGTAAGTATCAATGGGTACAACGCACTTGCATTACAAGTTTTAAGTGCGTACTTGGTCCTGAGGTCAAAACGTTTGAGAAGCCCTGGCCATAACAAGCACCCTGGGAAGTGGTGGGGCCAGTCCCTTGTCTGGCTGGCTCTCCGACCCGTGTTGTTTCCGTGACACATGTTACCTCCTTACCCAAAAGTCCCATCAGTACTAAAATGGTAAATAAAATGGAATCCCCATGGTTTTATTTTGCAATGTTTTTTTCCCATTATATTTACGCTTTCTGATGTTTAGATACGTTTCACTGATGAAACACAAGTTTCTTGTCCCTAAACCTTTAGGACCCTATTAGGGACTCAAGATGACTCTTTCAGGCTATGGAATAAAAATGAATTGATATTGCTCAGTAATCCACTTATGCCACAAGTAACAATCATATTGAGTTTTATATTGTCTATAAAACCCAAACAGTTGGGAGACGTTTTTTATTAGATTTTACAAGACAGAAGTAATTCTCACTGTTTGGCTCCCCGGTGGTTTCTCACCCACTTGGTGCTAAGCCCCAGGAATCAAATGTATGTTTTGGGGGGGCCAGCTTTGCTGGGGGACATTCTCAGGAGGAACTCTTGCATGCCCCGCCGCAGCACTGCGTTCTCAGCAACCTCCCTCAGGCTTCTGTGCAGCTTTTCCATCTCCTTGTACTCACTTCTGACATCTACAGAGGAGCAGAAAGCATTGCCAGCAGTCAGCGTCCTTTTCAGAAATGTCCCCAGAAAACAAGTCCCCCGGGAATCGTGCTGTGACCTGAGTCACATGTCCCAGAACGTGAGATCCGGAATAAAGTGTAAGGATCAGATCATCCAATTGATTTGTTTCATAAATAGACTGGTCACACCCGGCCTTCCTGCTCTTCCCTTGAGGCTTCTCCCAGCACAGGGGTCACCGACAAATAAAAAACCTACCCATGACACAGGCCTGGGCCCTCACGGGGTCTTCACTGGGCCTTACAGGGGCTCGGTGAAGGACATGCAATGCACACCCCATGATAAACTTGCCTGAAGTCCCGTCCAGGCATGACTCTCCATCCCCTGTCCTGCCCGCCCTCACCACCCAGCAGTCCCCATTCTAAGTGAATTTACTCTGTTGGGCACCTTGGGTTTTCGGCCCATGATCTGCAATCAAAGATACCTTGTAATGGCTATTTTACGTTAACTTGTCTGGGCTGTGGTGCCCAGGGATGTGGTCAGACATTATTCTGAATGTTTCTGTGAGTGTGTTTTGGATGAAATTTACACTGAAATTGGTCAACCTAGAGTAAAGCAGACTCACTCCTCATCTAACCAGCAGGAGGCCTAACGGGAACAAACGGGCAGCCTCTCCTGCTTTGTTTTTCTCCACAGCATCCATCACCCTCGGCAGGCCTTAGTTTTGTCTGAGGTTTGGCTTATTGCCTGCCCTCTGACCGCTGGGCTGTAAGCTCTGTGAGCAGAGGTTTGTGTTGGTCACTGCTATAGCCTCAGCACCCCGAACGCTGCTCGGCACCTAGGAGGGGTTACAATTACTTGTGGGGTGAACGCACACCGTCAGCAGGGCAGAGTAATGGATTTGAATGTGCCCCTTTCCAGCTGTGGGTCCTTGGGCACATCATGCCATCCAAGTCTCTGTTTTTGCATCTGCAAAATGGAACAGCAACATCTACCCCTGAGGGCTAATGTGCAGATTCGATGAGACGGTGCACAGAGCCGGCGAAGAGTGCTTGGTCTCGTAGGGTGCTCAGCAAAGGGTGGGGGCATTATGATTGTCATCATCATCTCTATCCCTGCCCCTGGCAGTTCTTCCTAACTTAATTTATTTAAATCCAGTAAGGAGCCACCACAGTGGGGGTTGGGGGAGGTCTGTAAGGTCGTGGCCCGTATGCAAAGATGTTGTGTATTTACCTGCAAGCTCCTTGTAGAGACCATCCCCCTGGGATGAAGCAAGGGTCAGCATGGTGGCGATACTGCCCTTCACCTTCTCCACGATTCCATTCTGCACAAGAAAGGGTGGTCATTCTGTTAGGATGGCACAGCCCATGGGAAAGGGAATTTTATGAAAGGGACCCCACCCAACTTCCCAATCAGAGTGTACAGACTGGGGTGGCCAAAGTCAAAGTCAGGTCTGAGGCGGGCCGCAGAAAGCCTCAGGAGTCACCTGGGCAACACTTCTGTGGGGGTCCCACCTGTCTCAGCATCTCCTTTCCTGCCTGCAAGAGGGATTGTGCCTCCGGTGCTGAGGGACTGAATTGGGAGCCAAGGAGGGTGCAAGGAACCATGGGAGAGATGAGAGCAACCACAGAGATGAAAGTAGGGGAAGTACTGCTCACGATCCCAGCACCCCATCACCCACGTAGGCACCGGATACGTGCTTATTGAGTGCCTGCTTTGTACGGCACACCGTGCTGGACATTCCTGATTTTTCTTCCCGCCCGCCTGACAAATGTCTTCTTGCTCCTCTCAGTCCTTCTGTCCCTTAGATCCATGTTCCCTCTCGTAACCTGCTCTTGTTCCCCTTTGAAAAGTACCTGATTCTCTCTTCCAGTCTGACAGAGCTTTGTTCTGAACCTGAAGCTTCTGACTCCAAGTCGTGTGCTTTTCTCTTCAACATACCAGGCCTACAACCCTAAGCTCCAGGCCCAGCTCTAGCTCCCAGCCTTCAGCTAGTAACTTAGGCCCGCTGGGGGTCAGCTTCCTTGCGTGTGAGATCAGGGAGTGGGAACACTGGCAACTTCCTGCACGTATATCACTTAAGATACATTTGCATGTGGTCAAAGTACTAATCATTTTTTTTTTTAGTGGAGTTGTTTTTTTGTGCACCTTCAGGGCCCACTTCCATACACCCATTAGGACTGGGGGCTGCAGAGCCTGGCCAGTGTCTGCACGTTTGCAGACTGTGACAGTGCGTTCAATGACAGAAAGTAAATTGCTACTGGTAAACCAGAAATCTCTAGCCTAGTCCAAGAGAAATTACATGCTCTGTAGTGTGGGTAAATGTATTTTCCCAAACTGCAGTGACGGCGGTGGGAGGGTAGGGCTGGGGAGGTGGCGCAGCAGCAGAAGCAGATTGGAGATGATTCAGGAAGCAGGCCGGTCCACAGGTGGACCCGAAGAGCCACTAGCCAGTTTCCTCGGGAGGGTAGGAGAGGGCTGGCTCAGCCTGGGCTGAGGCAGAATTTGGAAACTCACCTGGCTGAGGGCCAACAGTGGCTTGGACTAAAACAAAGAATTTCTATTTCTTGGGCAGGGAGGGATGACAGGCTAAGAGACCCGGGGCTGAGACAAGTGGTCCGAGTGGACTTGACAGAAGCACTTAGGTTCCAGGAAAGTGTTAGGAACTGTCTCCCGAGATAGACGGAATCAAACCTGAATCTCTGCGAGGTTCTGTAATTGGATGGCCTACAAGAGATTATGCTACTGTTGGAGATGCTGGGCCTGGTTTCCTGATCCCGAATCCTCGTTCTGCAACATTCGAGCCATGTGGCCTGTTGCTACACCTCTCTGCCTTGTTTTCTTACCCATAAAATGAGAACAGTAATAGTACAGTCATCGCTCAGTATCCACAGGGTATTGGTTCTAGGACCCCCGCCCCCAACAGATAACCAAAATCTGAGGATGCTCAAGTCCCTTATATAACACGGCGTAGTATTTGTATATAGGCTATAGCAGGGTATGCCTAGCCCTCACTTCATTCACATGGATTTAGTGTACTGCTCTGCATATGGCAAATTCAAGTTTTGCATTTTGGGACTTTCTGGGATGTTTTTCCTGAATACTTTCAATCCGTGTTGGTTGTCTCTGAGGGTGTGAAACCTGTGGATATGGAGGCGGACTGTACCTACCTCATAGACTCACTGGGGAGGAAATGAGCTAATGTATAGGAAGAGCTTAGGATCCCATCTAGATACTACAGTTCTACTGGTGACTTGTTAGAGGGGAAAGATGCAGGAGGGGGCTGGAGGGGGTGCATTTCTGAAGTCACAGCCCCAGGATGGCATGTGATTCCAGCCTGTGGTGGCAGTGAAGGTGAATGCCCGGTGCCGGCCAGCCTCTCCTGGCACCGTGGGCATTGGTGGGACACACTCTGTGGGAGGCATCGGCTCTCCTTGGGCCCAAATGACTACCACTGTGCCGGCTTCCTCTACTTCCCCAGGAGCCTCTTTGGGGCTGGAATTAGGACCGTGCTTGCGGAGTACCTTCAGCTGCTGAAACTGGTGCTGCATCCTCTCTTGAGCCCTTTCAAACATGCCCTCGGCCACCTGCCGGTCCACCCCTCTTCTGATGACATCTTTCATCTTCTCACACGCTTTTTTGCCAGTGATCTGAGCTGCCTCTGGCAAAAATGACAGTCACAGTTACACCACAGCAAAGACTTGCTTAGGAATCTTTAGCCCCAGAAAGAAAGACAAGCATGCTATATGCATATTATATACATGTATACCTATATATACACACACATAATATACATATGTACATTTATTTATTAATATATGTAGCACCATTTTCCACACAGTGCAAATAGTCCAATAACATGATGTAAAAATTAATATGCTCAATATTTAGATCACAGGTGGCAAACACTTGTGGGCCGAATCCAGCCCTTCACCTTGTTTTATCCGGCCCAGCACCTTGTCTCTACCTGGCAGCAGCACTGAGCTCCTTGCCCCTAGTTAAGGAGTAGTTATGTTTACACAGTCCTAAAATTACGTTCAGCCCTTTGAAGGCAACCACAAGGCTGATGTGGCCCCTGGTGAAAATGCATTTGACACCCCTGATCTAGATAACTATCATTCAGAAAATCTAATGCGTGAATCAAACAGAAGCTTATAAAATCCCAAAACCTTGCCTCCCAGAGGAAATAATAAATAATGAGGCTACCAAAATGAGAAGCTATCAAGTCAGTTTACGAGTACTTAAGAAAATAAGAATGAGAATTGGAGGATGAATTTCACAGTTAAATTGGCTGCAGCGAAGCATGGAGAGGAGAAGCGAGATGTGTAGATAAAGGAGGGACAGAAGGAACCGGAAACACACAGATAAAAATGGCTCACGAATTACCTCCCCTGCACCCTTGCAATTATTTGGTTTTAATTTGTAGACCACGGCAGGTACAAGGACTTAGGAGGCATCAGGACAAACACTTTGAGCGGGGAGCAGCAGAAAAGGATGCTAAGGTAGCTGACAGAAAGAGGAAGCAAAAAGGTTGGAAAGAAGAAGCAAAAAGAAAGAAAAAGAAATGTGGCCTCCAGGGCCCCACCTTCATAGCACGGCTTCAGGTCGTTCTGAACGGAGGTGGTGAGAGACTCGTAGATCCTCCTCCTCTTCCTGAGGATGTAGCCCTCCAGGCCCCCCAGGATGGCGCTTATCTGAGGACCCGCATGAACAAGAGGCCGTTTGTGACAATTCCTTCAACAGAAGTAGGTCAGGCGTTCCTGTTTATGGTCACCATGCCCTCGGCCTTATATTACAGTTGGTTTTCACATGTCACCCCCACAGCCAGGCTGCGAGCCTCGCCTAGGTTGGAACTTGGTCTTAAGCGTGGTATAGCCCAAAGGGCTTCCCACGGTGCCTGGCACCTACGGACGTCTCGGGAAATATTTGCCAAGTTGAACTCCAGCACGTGCGAGGTGCTGAAACAGGCCTTTTGGGGGGACAGGCTATTTCTCTAGTGTTGCCATGTGACTTGGGCAGGGTCTGTGCTGTGGATGGAATGTTTGTGCCCCCCAACCCCACATTCATATATTGAAATCCTATCCCCCAATGTGACGGCATTAGGTGGTGGCCCTGTGGAGGTAATGAGGTCAGGAGGAGGGGGCTCTCATGGTTGGGATCACTTCCCCACAGAAGAGGCCCCAGAGAGCACCCTCGGCCCTTTGAACTTCGAAGCAGGCCTAGCCAGATGCCAAGTCTGCCTGGGCCTTGACCAGACTTCCAGCTCCAGAACCGTGAGACATAAACATCTAAGGTTTATCAGCCACCCAGTTTATGGTATTTTGTGAACGCAGCCCCAGTGGACTAAGACAGCCTAGAAGACAAAATCTTGAGTATTCAAAACTAAAAAATGATCTGCAAACATATGACACTTCTTTACCCTTCACTGTTTTGGGTAAAACTTCATAATATTGGTAAATGTGATAGAGAGGTGAGTGAAAATGTTACACGTGGATTCAAGTTTTTGTACATCTAAGGAGTCTTTGAAGATTCTTCCCAGGACCTGAGTCCACTGCGCAATCTCAGCATTTACTGTCGGTGGCAGGGGACCAGCCGGACACAGCCTGCGGGGTGTCCTGCCCCTCTGCGGCCGCCTCAGGCCCGCAGCTTGCCCCCCTCCCCACCGTGCTGTGGATCTCGCAGCTCCTGCTCTGAGATTCCCCCAGGCCCCGGATACTGCAAGGCTGGGAGAGACAGGCAGCAGCCAAAATCCTGTTGGAAAAAAGCCACTATCAACCTCACTGCTCTTCTTACGATATAAGGATCTTACCTCCTGGATCAGGAAACTTTTTTTGTAGTTATCATACTTCCAGCCATTTCTTATCCCAATTTCCGTCATTTTCTCCTGGAGAGAGTGCTTAAATGCATCTATGTGCGGCATCAGAGCTGAGCCTGTGGGCGTTCCAGCCCTGCAGAAGAAAGCAATGTAAAGTGTTAAGAGATGACAGTGGCTATGGTGAGGCTAAGACAAAGAGGAAACCAGCTGGCATGCGTTCATTCATTTTTAAGCAAAGGGGACAAGACCTGACAGTTACTACGTTCCTGTAACGAGTGCGGGCACTGTGCTGTGTCAGGCCATTGACATCAAAGCCTCTGAAATCAGTGCGATGATGCCCATTTTACGGATAAGAAAACTGAGGTTCACAGGAGATTGGTGATGTGTTTCCAGGCCACACAGCTAGTAAGTGGCAGAGCCAGGCTTTGGACACTGGTCTGTTTAACCTCAAAACTCAGTCTTTTCACTTGAAAGGGTGGGACTGGAACTATAGCTTAAGAGATGGGTAAGATTTAAGGGAATGAAAATGAGGAGGGGTTATGCACCATAGGCGCAAGATAGTAAATGAAGTTTCAGCACATCCCAGGAATAAGAAGCAACAGGTTCAAAGGAGAGAACATGGGCTTGAAATCCTAGTTCTTTGCTCGTGAGCTGGGTGAATCTGTTTGTTCACTGATAAAAAGACAGAAACCCTTCAGAGGGTTATTGGGAGAAGGTGACAATGCAATGCACCCAGAGTACTTAGCGTGGTTCCTGGAACATCTCATTTGCTCTCTGCTCCCTCCAGGCTGCCTAAGGCTGAGGGACGACACTGGGCCACAGCTCGGGAAGAGATTAGGAAGGTCAGTTGGAGGCAGGTGGAATGCCTCGAATGCCATTCTAAGGACTTTGCAGTTTACCCTGCAGACTTGTAAACAGTGGGTGAGCATAGGTGGAATGGCATGATCCCAAAAGAGTTCAGAAGGAGGTGGGGGCGGGGAAAGGGGCAGTGAGTAAGAATCAAGCAAAGGTAGAATGGTTCAAGCCGCAGCAGGCCGTGAACCAGGTGGCGTGCTAGAGGCAAAGGAGGGAGACTCGGGATAGGTTGGAAGATTAGGAGCTTCTGTTTCTGTTGATGGAGAAGAGGGTCGCAGGTCAAGGAAGAATGGAAGGAGGGAAGGCACCTGCCCCCTCCCATGCATGCCTGTCTGCGAGCATGCAAAAACAAACGTCAAAAACAAACAGAGTCCTCAGTGAGTCACTTTTTTGCATTCAGGGAAATTTATGAAAGCCATGTGTTTGCTTAACTCCACACTCTCCAACCAAAATACCCTACCCTGGGCTTAGATCCATAAGCAAACTTATCCCCCGCTTCACGTATGAGATATTTGAAAAATAGTGGGAATCATAATATTAGTCTGAAAGCAACATCTCTATCTGCTCTCCAGGTCACCGCGGGAAATTTCTAAGTAAACCAAACCCAGAAGGCTTTTGTGTTTTGCCAAAGAGTAAGCTTTCTTCCTCAAGCTGCAAGCTACTCTCTACACTTCCAAATCCAGAGCACAAATTCTTAAAGATGAGACTCTGGCCCAGCGTTCTTTAGATGTTTGTTCACAAAGGAACAAGATGAAAGATCCTTTACCTAAAAATGCCTCCAAAAACAGGATCGATCTGGTCATAGATGGGCTGAGTGATGGCCTCGTTCAGATCTATTCGTGGGAGAGTCCTGGAGGCATAGATGCCGTTTTTCAGGCAAACAGCTTTCAGAGTCTGGTGAAAACCCTGGTTTCCTCTGCTCCTCTAGGTAAGTAAACATAAGGTTAGTGGACTTAGCAGGCACGAACTAGAGCATCACAGATCAGAACTGCACTGCCTTTGGCCAAGGGCTATTACCAAGAATCACAGTCGCAGCCGCTTACTCTTTCAACATATGACTAAGCTGGACAGAGAGGACAGCAGCCGTGCCTTAAGTGGGTGGGGTGCCCCCGCCCTGGGTTTCCAAAACGCCCTGTGCTCTCTTCTCTTCTCGTGCAGTTTTCTATTTGTCTGTTTACTGTTTACTGTTTTGTATTTGCCTGATCTACTATTGAGATCAGGCACCGCGTCTCATCTGATACCTTAATGCCCGTGCCATCTGTCAAGGGCACAAGTAGAGCTTGACAAATATTCGTTGAATGAGCAGTGATTAAATGGAAGTATGCTACGACCCGACGGGGGGGAATCTGTTTCAGAGTTTTGCAAGCATAGTTGCAATTTTTTATACTTCTTGTTAAATATTTAAGGGAATGCAATTTGATTTGTGTATCTTTGCAATATTTTTCCCAGAGAAATAAATCCACAAATCAGAGGGAAAAAATTTTACGAAGCTAGAGCTGTAAGAGACATCGATAAATTTTAGCCAGATGGGGATCTTTAGTAAAGAGAAAAAAAATACATTTGCACTGACCTGACCACAATTTCAATAGAGGGCTTTGAGATCATTATTCAATGATACACGTTTTCTGTTTTTTCAATTTATTTCTTATTCTATTTTTTCCATTACCACTTATCCCCCTTACACCCCCCTCCCCCCAACGCCTGCAACCATCACACTGTTGTCCACGACACGTGTTTTAAGGGAATACCTTTCAAGTGAACGGCTGTGTAGCATCACTCTCCCTATCTACCTACCTACCTATCTTACTCTTCCTTTTCACTTAATATTGTAACATGAGCACTTCCTTAACTCATTATAAATAATCTGTAAAAATTATGGTAGTAACCACATAATACATCCTATGGACGAATTATGATTTATTTTACTATTCTCTTGTTATTACACATGTAGGTTATTTTACTATGCTACCTAATGATACAATGTTAGCATGTAAATATTTGCCCACATTTCTGATCACAAAGGAAAGTTGCCTACCAAATAGGGACACCTTGGGTATGTTTATGGTCACCGAGAAAGAAGCCAGTAAGGGGCTAATCAGAAAGAGGACAGCTCATGGAATGAAGCCCTTGAGGCCTGCAGCTGGCTGACGTGCCCCTTCCTTTCACAAGCAGCTGGTCTCCAAGGAGTGGTCTCCACCGGGTGCCCTCACCTTCTCAGCACCCACGTGCTCATTCACTTCCTGTGATCTGGGATCTCTTACCCTCATCGAGAAACAGTTCTCTCCGGGTCACTTAGTTATTGCTATGAAACAAGTTACCCCAAACTTAGTGGCTTAAAACAACAATAAACATTTGTTATGTCTCATAGGTTGTGAGGGTCAGGAATTCAGACTAGTGTCGGCTGGTTGGTGTTTCACAGTTCACTGGGTGGCTGGGCTGTGCAGCCAAGGTTAAAAGGCAGATAAGTGCCACCCAGAAAAGAGACCATGGATGACTCAAGGTCACTGGGAACAGATATCTGGCTCAAGGGCACAGCATTTACTCACAGCAAGAGGAGAAAAAGTGTGCACAAGATCCAGCCAGCCCCTGCAATACCTGGGTCCCTGCAGTCGGAGGACCCGCTCAACAGCTGATGCAGGTGATGTAGCTGCTCACAGCCCACTTTGCGCTGCGGTAGAAGAACCCAACCCCTCCCCACAGATCGGAAACACAGAAAACTGGGGGCTTGGCTGAGGACCTTCGGTGCCTGCTCTGAGCAGAACAAAGGAGTACACACTGAGCATGAAACAGGGCAAGACATTCCCACAGAAGCCAGATAAGCCCAGCACAGGCTGTGAGGGCTCTTTATCTCTCGGTAGGAAGTGTTCCAGGCCCAAGGCCCCTTCTCATGTGGCCAAGTGAGGGTCAAAAGACTGCGTGTGCTAGTGGCCTTTGCCAAAGCTGGCCAGTTCTGGCTCAGGGCCTCTCTGTGAGGTTCCATCGGGTGTCAAAGGGCGTTATGGTCACCTGACTGGGGCTAGAGGATCTGCTTCCTAAGGAGGCTCATCACAGGGTGGGGAAGGTGGTGCGGGCCATTGGCGGGGCACCTTGGCACCATTCCTCGTGGGCTTCAGCACAGGGAGGCTGGCTTCCCACTGAGCAAGTGATCCAAGAGACCGAGCCTCGGAAGCCACACCCTGCCCTACCTGCAGCACCCTGCTGCCCACAGCGAGCAGCCCTGTCTGACTCAGGGAGGGAGGAGACTCCACCGGGTGCGAAGGCCAGGAGGTGAGGCTCTCTGGGGCCAGCTTGGGGCTGCCTATCACGGTCGGTCACCAAGGAAGACTCCCGATGGCCACATCCAGGTGCCTTTTCTTACCCCAATTTTCCTTAACCGCTCAGGGGTATCTCACAATCTCCTTAACAACACATGCGTGACCTTTCCTGCTTGGTTTTCTTATCAGAAAAGAAGACCTTAAGCTTCATACTAAAAACAAGTATTAAAAAAATAAGAAAATAAGCACTACACTATTTCCTTCTCCTACTGCCTCTTGGACTAAGCTTTCTCTATTCCCTGTCCTGGGTCCTCTTTATTCTGCTCCCTAAAGGAGGCCTTTGTCTGAGGTTATGTCATATTATTGTCCTTCTTCTACTCCTCAACCCCTTTCACTCCTATAGATCTGAGTGTCCATTCCTTGCAGGTCACTACCAAATCCTGACCTTGGGGATCAGGCAGACCTCACCAGCTGGCACAGGCTTCCCCTGGAAAGGGTCACTCACCACCAGACACGCCCCGAGGATCCGTCGGTAGGAAGTCCTGGCATTTCTGACCCCCTCCTGCAGAGGCTGTGCTATGTGGGCGAAGCACCGGTCGATGGCCTTCTCCAGCAGCTGTACTTGCTCTTCCACAAACCTCCGCAGGCCACTCATGTGCAAGTGCTCGTTCTAGGGGCAGGGCCATAGGGAGCGTGAGGCCGCCACCTCCCTAAAGGCACTTTCTCCTCAAACTTCGTTTTAGCCTGAGCTAATCACGCACAGTTGACTTCTCCTTAACGTCCTAGTGAGGCATCCCTTAAGCTTTGTGGGATCGGAAAATAGAACAACTATATGCCTCCTGCAGCTTACTTTAGGTGTACAGTCCATCAGACTATTTGGGGGAGTAGCTATCCAAATAAAAACTCTCCATGAGCTGTGACTGTGCACCAAGCAGTTTTTGAGTCCAGTGCTTCTCAAACTTTATTATGCATACAAATCACTAGGAGATTCAAATCTGAGGGCTTGGGATTCTACATTTCTAGCAAGCCCCAGGTGAGGTTGATCTTCTGGGCCCTGGACCATACTTTGAATAACAAAGCCACAGGACCAAAAATAAAGGCTTGGTCCCTTCTTCAAAGGAGAATATGATCTAGGCAGGGAGGAAAATATCTACTCAAATAATACAAGGGAGGGACCGCCAGGGACAACCCCAGCCTTTAGGTTCAAACTGGAAACTCTAGTGTCTGTTCCCTGTGTGAGCGCCTTGGGGGCCCTGCAGCAGACAGAAGCCGCACTCCGTAGCTGGGCACTCACGGCCCTTCAGAGCCGGGACTCAAGCAACCTCTCCAACGCCACCGGCTCTGTTCACCTGAAATGTCCTCCCACGTAGCTGCCCCTGAACTTGCTACCATTCCCCAAACGTGCCATTTCCTTTGCGACCTCATGCCTTTGCACATGCTTTTCCCACCTTCTCATCCTTCCAGACAAAGCTCAACACTGACTTCCCACGTGATGCCTGCCCTGACCCCCCGCCCCCTGCTGGCAGACTGGGGCTCTCTTTCCTATGTTCCTGTTGCATTTTGCACACCCCTGTGTCACTCTCATTCCATGTCCCCTCCCCTGGACTGAGGACTTGCTGAAGGGACAGACGGTGTTATTCATGACTGTTTACTCCCGGGCATGGCACAGCGAGTACAATCCGTAAACATTTATGGAGTGAACGAGTGGCCCGGAGAACTGAGGATAACGCAGGTTTATAAATTCTATTCCAACTCTGATGGCAGAAATGGCCCTTGGATTGATGTGTGACCTTAACAGACGACGTAGCTTCTCTGGATCTGGATTGCAGAGAAGACTCTGTGAGACCCCTGAGAGTCTAGGGAGACTATTTTGCTTTCGGCATGCCCTGGGGAGTTTTCATAGTTCCAGTGATAAGAATTCTCTAAGCCATACTTTTTCCCCCAGACTGTCCTCCACATTCTTCTGAATGTGTGGCTGGTGATCAAAATAAGGACGAAGTCACAAAAACAAAATCTAGGGACAGAATTCTCACAAAGTCTCACTCACAACAAATCCATGTTGGAAAAAACAACAAAAAATGATAAGAAAGGGAAGGGCTGGAAATAAAAGAACAGTGAAAAAGGAAGGGGCTGGCACCTGCTTTGAATAAATGCAGAGCTCATTTGACATTGAGATGTCATAATCGACTTCCTATTGGTCCTTAAAAAATAATGACAAGAGCCCCGTTCATTTAAAATCACTAGCTACCCAAACTCTCATTTTTTTTTTTTTGTTTTAAGGCACAATCTTAAAAAAACGATCAATCACGTACATTTTTAGGTCTGATACTTTTCAGAACGCGAAGGAACTGACTAAATTCTTGCCTTCCAACTTTCCATCAAAATCTAAGGCTGAGACCAGTATCTGAGGCCAAAGAATTTTGAAGAAAGCTGCTGGCAACTCCCTGTAAAAGGTTATCACAGAAATGCCAGCCAGCCCCCTCTTCTGTGTTTTCTGTCTCCTGGAGTCTGGTTGCAAGGACAGGGCTGAGCCCCTGCAAGGCCCGCACCTCCGCATCAGCAGAGAGGAGCATGTGGGGCCAGCCCTCCCAGCCTGATTGCAAAAGGCCTCGTCTTTGTGTTCGTAAAATAAACCAACCACACATAGCACCGCATCTGATTGGTTTTCCACCAGCACTTCCAAAAGCAATCTTTTGCTGGGCAGAGAGGCAACGTTCACCCTAAAGAACTTTTTTGGGAAATTAGGAGGTTAAACCTTTCCCCAGTGTTTCAGAGGACAAAGTCCAATTAGAAAATCTCAGATTCCAGAAGGGTCTTTTTTTCCCCCCCCTCATAGAGCTAGACCAAAACAAGGCATACGAAATATGATATTTTTTTTAAAAAGTGAGTTTTTTTCTATGGTTCACTTGTGTATAGATTTTTTTAAAATGTGGACATTTGACCAAAACTGCGTAGACCATCTACAGTTGGTGTTGCGTACTTTTCACATCGAATTCAGGGCTCTAGTATCTGCCTCTCCTTGGCATTTCTCAGGGCCATCCCAGGCTCACTTTCCCACATTCCCAGGAACTTGAACTCTCATAGAGCCCCACTGGTCCACTTTCTTCGCCCCTTTCCTGTTCTGCACACCAACAAGTCACAAAACTTGCATAAATCTGATGGTGAAAGCAAGTGTGGAAATAAACAGTAACCAAATGAGAACACCCAAAGCCCATTTATTCAGAGGTTGCTATAGCAAAGCAAGCCACGGTCACTTGTGTTTGGCAGAGACTGGAAGGCAGGCGGCAGGATGGCCTCGGGTAGGCCCTGACCACAGGCCATGGGCACGGGGTAGCTGCAGGCAGGCTAACTAGGAGCAGGGAGCCTATGAGACTCAGTGGAGTGCCTATTTGGTGTTCTCTGGTTGGTCCCAAATGGTCTCAGGGATAAAGATTAGGGAAGCTGTCAGCTGTTAAGTAAGGTCTGGCCATTTGGGGCCGATTGTGCCAGAAGTTACCCTTTATGAGAGAGAGCAGTCTGACCTCCTCCAAGTCTAACCTATGGCATGCTGGCTTCCTGAACTGTTTATTGTTGGAGAGGGGTTGGTTTCCTCACCAGAGTGCTGCAGGCCGTGGGTCTGAATTTTTTCTTTACACAGTTGACCCTTGAACAATACAGGCGTTAGGGGAGCTAACCCCTGTGCAGTCGAAAATCCACATTCAACTTTTGACTCCGCTAAACTACTAATGGCCTAGAGTTGACCCGAGGCCTTACCGATAACAAAAACAGTCAATTAGCACATATTTTGTATGTCATACGTTTATATACTGTAGTCTTACAACGAAGTAAGCTACAGAAAAGAAAATGTCAGTAATAAAATCATGAGAGAAATACATTGACAGCACTGTATGTATTTATTGGAAAAGACCCTGTATAAGTAGACACACGTGATCAAACCTGTGCTGTTTGAGGGTCAACTGTGTACGCTTGTCAGTCAGCCCCTCGCAAGGAAGAAATGCGGTTGGCGATTGACTCCACCAACAGATTTTCCTGCAGAACTCTCCTAAGCCTCTACTTTTGCAGCTTATTCCTTTTATTTTAGGGTAAAAAAAGAAACCACCGTCAAAGAGATAGATTTGTCCATTACCACGAGAAAAGTAATGTTAACAGGTCACGTAGAAGGCACGCATCCTAACTGTGACCATAAATATCTAAACTCTCGGCTGGAAGTCCCTCCTACTTTCCTTCCTCTGGCGCACTTGCTGCTCTGAGCCTGAGATTCTGACAGCACCAGATTCTGACAGCATGCAAACTTTCTGGACTCTGCCTGCACGTGCCTCTGCAGGGTGGGCAAGAATTGTCTGTACTCCCCCGGAAGTAAACAAATCCCTCCCGCCATCGCCGAAGACATTCCATCTTATTCAAGTCTCGGGAGAGGGGAAAGCAGCCGTGGACTATTTTTGCATTTTCCCCTAAGTCCATTTGTCCCAAGTAAAATATTCTTTCTTTTCTTACTCACATGTTACAGTTTTAACCTCTAAGTATCTTTCTATTCTCTTTAGAGTCTCTGAGCTTAGTATCTTCCTTTGATGTGCAAAGTAAAAATATCCTAATTTCCTAACACGGTAAAAGACAATGGCCTGCCCTGGGTGGGGGGCAGAGAACACAGCCAAGCGGCATCCATACCGGTGGGTTTTCCGGGCAGTTGAAACTGTCTGTGAGGAGCAGCAGGCCAAAGGCTTCGGTAACGAACTTGGTCACCATCCTCCTCCTCTTGTCCAAGAGCCTTTTCCTGATATATTCTCTTAACCTGGGGATTTCTGGGTTCACAGGCAGCACAAACAGTTTTATAAGACCAGAGTTCACAGTAAACAGAACTCACCGCAATCACCAGGCCAGGACGGCAGTCTGAGTGAGCTGCCGTTGAGCTCCTAGGGGGGCCGGTGCCCTCTAAACCAGCCTTTCTGTGGACCTTTCCCCAGGTCTCAGGTCAGCAATAATGAAGGGTAAGTCACCAATGATGACTATTCATTTTTTTAGTGGCATAAAACACACTATGTAGAAAAATGCAAGCTGGTTTTAAAAAACTGGCACTTCCCTCTGGATGAGGACTTACTTACCTGAGTTATGAAGCCAAGCGTGCTCACATTTTTAGCCTCAGCTCTTCAGTCCCCCTAGATTTTTCTGTCTCTATCAAATAACCCTTAATATCAAAATAGTTTCCACTTGCCATAGGAAGGGATAAGAACCTCTGATGGGGGGGGAGGGGGGTGGGCGGGGAGTGGGATTCCAGATTGGGAATTTAACTTAGCCGCAACCCTTTGCCAGTCAGAAGATGACCGCTGTCACCTTACTGCTCTCTCCATCCTTCCTTTAGGTGGAAGTCGTCCTACACCATTTCTTGCATGTGCCGTGCTGATTGTTTCTTTTATATCCTTGTTCAAGCAGCTCCCCAATTTCTGGGATCATTTCACACCTTCTCCTCCTTAACTCATCCATGTCTGGTGAAACGCGTGCACATTTTAAGCCATTTCAAGCTCAGGTCCTGCCTGCTCACCAGTTCTCACTCAGAACCCCAGGCACACAGACCTCCGGGTTCTCTGAACTTTGACTGTACTCATAGCGCTACGGAACTAAGTCTTCTTTTCACTCTGACTTTTGCACATGGCTCAATATTAGCTCCTCATCTAGATTTGAAGTTGTATGAAGAAAGGGACCACATCTTCTACTTTTTCCTGCTACAAATAAAGCAAAAATAGATACTCTGGAAATTCTTCATACACCCATAGCTGGGTGCATACAGAAGCTCAAGCCAAATACCAACCCAGTCCCTAACCTTTGTGAACGGGTGGTAATATTTGGAGGAGAGGGGAATTGTGGTCTCAGGCACCACAACCATGCAGAGGGAAAAAACAACAAGAAATATATTTGCTAATAGATATAGAAACTGTGGCAAGCTGGGAGTATGGACAAAAAGTTCTCGAGCAAAAGGTTCAGAGTGCCAAGTTTAACCTTGAGAATTTTAGTGATTGAGATTTTTTTTTTTAATTACCAGTTTCCTCTTCAGTGAGCAGAGCCTGTTGCCAGTACTCCTGGGCGCTGACCGTGTACACCAGATCTGAGGCTCCCAGAGCCTTGGGATCCGCGGGCAGTTTCCTCTGAAGTGAGGGAGGCACACAGGGGCAGAATTACTCAGCATAGCAAAGGACACGGCACAGGCCTCAGGGGAGCCTTCAGCAAATATCAACTCCTTCCCTTTCAGTTCTACAAGAGCCCATAAGGAACAGACAGTATTCTGTACATGAGGTGTTCCCATCTGTCCACACCTCACACGGCCGGAAGTTGTTTAGAAATTGCTGCACAGAAACTATTCTCTTGGGAGTTAAAATGATAATTCTAAAAGGAAATGCATTGAGTAAATAGTTCAAATGTGTCCTTCAATGCTCAGAGCGGGGGAAGCACAGGGACCCTTTTTGGATAAAGAAGCACAACCCTGGAAAAAGCAGGGATGCGCTACAGGCAGCTGTCCCAGCTCTGAGAGCCACGGGACACAGCTCTTCCCAACTCTGCCTTTAGTGCCGTCACACAGGTAGGCTAAAACTGGCAATGGTGGGAGTCTTTACACCATGGGAATCGGCACAAGCTACAAATCAGCCTTTTTTAAAAAAAAAAAAAGAGAGCTGATTGTTAAACACTTATCAGCACAACACAACACAACCCTGGGAAAAGGTTCCATAAAAGTGCAAGTTTCTGAGCTGGGTGGTTAGTGAGTAATTATACACATTTAAATACAAAGTGATGTTTAAGCAAATGATGGTTTTAAATGTCAAGAAATCAAGAATCAGGTGATAGAAAATGTTTTATGATTAGAAAACCATCATCACAGAGAAGTCATACTAGAATTATGCATAAATATTATTCCACAATCTTTCCTTCGTCTCACTTAAAAGGGAAAAACCATGAAGAAAGTGTGTGTGTACATGGTTATTTGGGGGTGGCAGAAAACAGTAGAGAGTCATCAACTTTTCTGATGCAAAGATATAAAAGAGCTGATGAGTGAGTCCCTGGCAGAGGGGAGAGTCCACATGGGCCAGGTGTAAGCCCATGTGGCCAAGGTCCGACCAGAGATGCTGGGTAGGCTTCCTGGAGCCCCGCACACTTGAGTAGCAGTTGTGTGAGAGTAAAGGAGAGACACACAGGAGAAGTCTAGGTTTTCTTTACAGGTGTGCTAAAGCAAAGGTAAATGCTGCATAATAACCAGCTCAAACGACATGTCTGAGAAAGTAAAACCCAGCTCTCTCTTACTTGTCACATATAATTAGTCATCCAGAACTGTAGATCTGACCTCCCTAATATTTCTTGAATGTATCTCCTCTACTCTATTTCTATAGTGACTGCCTACTTCAGACTCTCAACTAACCCTCCCAAATGGTCTTCGCCCCCAACCTTCCATTCACCATACTGCCGAGAAAACAGTCTTTCTAAAATGCGTAGTACAATTGACCCTTGAAGAACATGGCTTTGAACTGTGTGGGACCACTTATATGTGGCTTTTTTTTCAGTTGACCTCAATTCAAACCCACGTTTTCAAGGGTCATCTCCTCACTTTGGGAGTCTGTGTCTGCAGAGGGCCAACCGTAGTTAAACATGTATTATTCGACTGCACAGGGGGTCAGTACCCCTAACTCCCACACATGTTCAAGGGCAACTGTATTTCCAAATGGAATCTATATATGGATATAAATGTGCTCTCCGGGATCTGTAATTTTTCTTACAATATTTTTTCTTACCTTTCATTTTTTATAATTAAAAAATAAGCATGGACGTCTATATGAATGACTGCTTTATAGTCAACCTCTGCCCCATATTTTCTATGATTAAAATTAAATGTGCTCCAAATGAAAGCATGCGGTACAGGTGAAGATTTCACAGTAATTCAAACCGAAATTAAGTGGTTGGAGAATTACAGTACCACTAGCCGTCAGAGGCGCGGCTGTGCAGACCTCAGAAGAGCGTGCGCTGTAACAGGCAGACCGCACTCACTCGGCAGGCTGAGTCGCTGTGGCCCACGCCCTATCTACCTCCCGCACACACCAATTAACCCCATTGTAAGTGATAAATGGAGGTGCGAGGTGTGTATTGAAGCATTTTATGTTTCTATTTCCCGAAGCAATACAGCGAGGTACTCACAAAGTGCATATTTCATAATGCCACAAAAACAATTAAAGAGAATAAGAACAGCTTTACTGACTTATTGCCTCACTAAAACCAGCATTGAAGAATTGCTTGGCAGAAGACTTTGGCTTAAATATGAGGTCTGATTATTCTGAATCAGAAAAAAGAGCTTTGAAATTTTCAATTCCACATTGTACTTCAGGCATTTTCTGTTTGGATATAATTGAAGTCAAAGTATAGAAAGCAACTAAATACTGAAAGGGGCCTAAGGCCATATGTTTTTACTATTAAGCCCAGCACTGAAGATATAGTTTCAGCAAAACCCTATTATCTACCGCATTATACTGACTCTGATACATGGTACTCCTTATGTTGTTTTGTGTATATTTTATCTGAAAATTGGTTTCAGTTTTATGGTTATATAAGACTATGATAGTAAGGAGTTTTATGTTTGTACTTATTTCTGTGACAGACAATAAAAATAATTTAAGAAAACACTGAGAGTCTCACAGAACATTTGCTCAAGCTTGAAAAATACGGCTCAGGCCTGATCTCCCGGCACCCTCCACACGCCTTTTGCTGAGCTATCCAAAATACTTGCCTCTAGCTCACCACACGGAACAGGTCTTTTTCAGCCATGTTCTTCCCTCCATCTCAAATGCTCCCTCTCCTACTTCTTCCCCTTACTAAAGCTACTGGTTCTTTAAAATTCCGCCCAGGAGGCTGAGAGCTTTCCCTGGACCCCTACCCAGCGCCATCTCCCTGCCGGCCAAAGTGACGAGCACCCTCCTCCTGTGTGGCCGGACTGTGCAGTGATCCCTGACTTTACCCGCACACGTTTCTCCGCAGACCATGTGCTCATTCAATTCTTCCAGCAATCAGGAAGCAGATGTGTTATTTCCCATTTTACAAATAAGAAAATGGAGGCTCAGGGAGGTATAGTAATTTGCCGAAGGTCACAAAGTTATTAATCAACAGAACTAAGGTAAGTCAAAATTGTCTACTCCAAAACTTTGGCCCTTGCTCCTACCCAAGACCAAAGAGACATTTATTTCTTAAAATCTGAGTGGTCGAAGAGGAGAAAAATACACAGAGAAATCTGTTAACTCACCTTTAGTTTTTCCTTGAGAATTCTGTTCCTTTGTAGTTTTATCATTTCGTTTCTTTCTAAAACAGCCTCTCGCTGACTTAGAATAGCTCGCTAGGTTGTGAAGGGAAATAAAAGCATGGCGAAGAGTATACAATTATCAAGAGCGATGAAGTGTAAGATGCACGTTTTATTGACAGATCTTCGCTTGGCCCCGACCAATGTGTATGCATTCAAATTATATAATATTAATCACAGAAAGTATTAGTTAAAAGTAACTAGTCTGGCCCCAGCCACATAGCTCGGTTGGTTGGAGTATTGTCCTAACATGCCAAGGTTGCAGGTTTGATCCCCGGTCAGGGCACATACAAGAATCCATCAATGAATGCATACAAAAGTAGAACAACAAATCAGCGTTTTTTTGTTTCTCTCTCTCTCCCCCCAAATCAATAAATCAATTTTTAAAAATTAAAAGAAAAGCTAGTCAGTGCCTATGTCCAAACTCACCAAGACGTTTACATTAAATGTGTGCAATTTTTTGGTATATCAGCTTTATCTCAGTAGAACTTTAAAAATTAAAAATAAAAATAGCTAGTCCATACTTACCTTCCCCACTTTCCTTTCCCTGAAATGAAATTAGAAAATTGCAACAATTACTAATGTCATTGTGTGTCGCGGCAGTCTTCGACTTTCCCTGACAGCAGCGCCCACCGTCACGACCTTGATGCCTTTGCATCAGTTCTTTCTTCGGCCCAGGCGCTCTCTCCTCTGACCCCCTCCACCGTCCACTTGGAAAGAGTGTCTTTATTTCTCCATGTTTTGTCAGCAGTGGAATTTTCTGTGACCTCACCCCTGGCCCAGTCAAAATGCAGCTCACTTGCTCACTCTCTGTCTCTCCCTGGGTTTCCATGGCACTTCGCTTGTCCCTCTCATCTAAACTTGAGCCCTCTTTTAAGAAAGTGACCTTAGCGACAAGGCAATATGCATCCCTGATTTGGCAGGCCCACCACTGTGTTCCAAAAACATTGATTAAATTAGAGTGACTCAGGTTCAGTTTTAGAGTGGGCATCGGAAAGGGAGGGCTTTGGATGTTACTCTGGGGCAGGGGTTAGGGTGGATGGAATCTGCAGGGGGAAAGCGAATCTGAAATTCCAACCTGGACCATGAGATCAAGAAGCTGGGGAGGAAGCCTTAACCTGTTTCTTTATTGAGAAAAGTTTTCTCTGCTTAGTAAATTCCTAGAGACATCAGACTGAAGTTTCAGTGGGGGTGGGGAAATGGAAGAGGTGACAGGTAAAGAAGTCCTGTTAGAGCAGAGGAGCATTAGCCACGTTGTGTCCCTTGGCCATGTGCCCAGGTGCCCGGCAAAGCCCAGTGTGTACCTGCTGACCGTCTGTAACTTTCACTTGCAAAGTGTCCCAATGTGGAAGACAAGTTAAAGCCCTCCTAGTTACAGGGCGGGGGTGGGGGGCAGACATCTACATGGAAATCAACATAAATTAACATCTACTAAGCTCTAAAATGCTTATCTTTCATTGTTTGTTGTTGTTGTTAGAATATACTTCTGAAAGAACGCTTTTACTTTGGGCCAAGGTTCTAAAACTTTAGAACTTGGTTCCAGATGGATTTAAAATCTCAGGAGAAGGCAAATCTGAAAACAGAATCTCACACTTCAAAGTTGCACTGTGCCAGAAGGTATTCTAGAAAGTGCCTACTAGTTGTGGGCACCTACATTTTCCATAATGGGGGCCAGGCCTGCCCGTCTCACACGGCACAACCCCAGGACGAGCGGTTAGCATCTCATACGTGCGAGCAGCACCCCTAACCTATGAAGAGAATAACCCACTGGGTGTTAAGCGGCTACTCTGGAAGGGGCGCCCCAGTGGTCAGAGTCCTGAGCCAGTCCACTCAAGGGTCCTGACGTCCCAGGAAGTCACCTAGACTTCTCTTTCCTCCCTAAGTCCAGCATGCCCACCACATCCCAGGGTCAAAGCTCCGTCATGACAGCCGTCAGGGCCCGTGGAGGAAAGCCCACATCTCTGCAAGCCCAGCACGGTACCTCAGGTATTCCGGCAGATGGAGTTTGTCGGCCTTGGTGACCACCAGGGCCACGTCCCTGCAGAAACCCCGCTGGCAGGCTTTGATGCTCTCATTCAGAAGGTCCTCGTGGGTTCTCCCTCCAGAAACTCTCTCAATGTCGCTGATCACCCAGATCACTGAGCATTTATCGATGGTCTGTGAAGCACGACCACATTATGTCAAGAACGTAAACGGTGTCTCAGTTGTAGAGGACGGGATTCCTTAATGTATCACGTGCTCCACACTCTGCCTGTCTCTCTCCCCAACCCCTCTCACCACCCCCACCGCATTCTCTCTGCTCCTCCAGCCACACTGAGCTCCTTGCATTTTCTCAGCTGTAACTTGCTCTGCCATCTCTCAGGGCCTTTGCACTTGCCACAATCTCTGCTTGACCTCCACTTATCCTTGGAGACGGTGCTAAGGGCCAACTGAGGATGGGTGGGCCACTCCTCCTCTGCATCCTACAGCACCTGGACTTCCCTGCCGTAGTACCTCTCAGACAGAGTTATCATACAGGGTTGGCTCTCTGCACCTTCCCCCATCCAGACTGTGAGGTTCCTGAGGGGAAGGGGCTGCACCATTCAGCTTGGAATCCACATCACCACAAGCACAGCCTGCGGCCATAGGTGTTTATGGCATTAGTGATGGACAGAATTCAAGAAGTTTGTTTTGCCCCAGTTGTCCTTTAGGGGAAATTATTGTTTTTTCCAGAACGAATTCCGGTCATGAATCTACCCAAAACTGTCATCACAGGGCATCGTTTTGATATTTGACTGTCCCTGCATATTCAGCACCCTGCCACCATGGGGCAGCAGGGAGCCGGAACCATGTGATTCAAGTTGCAAAGGCCAATGAATATGAAATGACCACTTATGATTAACAGTACAAATACTGCTTTATAAAATCATCAACTTCCATGTGACATTTCTCTTGCTGTATGGTTTCACTGTCTTATCTCTCCCTATAAATGAAAAACCAATCCAACTAAGGGATGAAGTTTATCTGTGGTTCCTCAGAACAGCTCTGTGCACATAAAGGGGTGACAAGCTTATGACTTGCTAACGAAATGATGATTTTGCTTTATGACATGATTCTTAACTAGTGAGGATTTTCTACCTCAGAGGACATTCGGCAATGTCTGGGGACATTTCTCAATTGTTACCACTTGGGGGGCACTAGAGGGTAGGGGCCAGGAGGCTGCCAAACACCCTGCGATGCCCAGGTCAGCCCCCACAACACAGAACTTTCTGCCCACATGTCCATGGTGCCGAGGCTGAGAAACCCTGGTCTAGAACAGTGGGCTTCAAACTTGTTTTTAGCAGTGGAGACTTTTTCGAATGAAATCCTATGAGGAATTCCAATTGTCAGACTTGATCTTTAAAAGCAGAACTGCTCTAGTGCATTTGGGGGTTGAAGGTTTGGAGCCCCAACCTGCTCAGAGCCACCACCAACCCCCTCCCCACCTTCTGTCCATGAGTCTCCTGGTTTCATGGATCATTGTTCTGAGATCATCAGTGTCTAGAGTGGGACAAACTTGACTGTTTTGTAGAGAAGGTCATGGGCCCTGCGAGGCACAGGACCAGGTGAAGGACACGTAGCTGTGGGTCTGAATCTCCTCCCCGTGTGGGGGAACTCACATTTAGGCAGAAAAAATTAAACCATTGCTCCCTCCAACTTCCCAACTTATAATCAACATAGGGAAGCTTCAGGCTACTTGGTCAGGTTGTGGAAGACCATAGGCTATCAGGCTGCAAGCTCTTCACTGGCAGGTCCTTGTCACCTTTGTGTTGTGAAACTTAATAACAAAAACCCATTTGAAATGGAGTCTGGAGGGTAGAAGAGAGAACTCTCACACACTCAACACCCACGACTGACCTCAGTAGGAAATCACGTACCCTGCATCTCCAACAGGAAGTGACACTACTACCTCTGCAGGAAGAAGGAAAGATTCCCCTCTGCCCAGTAACAGCCCAGCCAATGGGAGATTGCCATAACTCAGCCAATAGAAAGTCACTCTACTTTGAACTTTCAGTTTCCTCCAATGGACTCTTCCTTGACAACAACCCCTCCCAAGTCCATAAAAGACCATCCCTCTCCTTTGCTTCTCTGGACTTCCATGGTGTTCACCATTAGATTGCATTCCTTGAATTGCAGGTCCTTATTGTTCTCAAATCAACCCATTTTGCTGGAAAAATACCTGGGTATTTGTTAAAGGTCAACAGTATTCCCCATGGCCCTGGTAAATTACAGGGGCTTAATACGTGTTTATTAACAGGAGAAGAGGATTGCAATCATAAAGGCTGACGTGATTAAATTTCAGGCCCTACACAATGCCCCTAAATGCCAGGATTTGGTAAAGTTAGGACTAAAGACACCAAAAAGCCTGTCTACAAGCCAAGAGTGACTGGATTTAGGAGTGGGTGGGATGGCGCCCCTGCCACCCCCATCTCCCTCCTTCTCTGAGTTGACAATAGCCCTCAGAGAGGTCAGGTGACATGCCTAGAGTCTCAGACTTCTAGGTGGCGGAACAGGGAGGTCTGGGTTCATAATTGTTTTGGTTTAGGGGAGGCCAAGCCAGCAGCTCAAGAGATGGGGCAGGGGTGTTGGCTCTATTCTCCCTGGAAAGAAGGAAGTCTTTAGTAACTTCTTGTGAGAGGAGATCGCAAAACCACAAGAATGCGGGGAGCCCAGGCCAAGCAGAGCACGCTGGGAACCATCCCTTTACTTCAGCTCGACCTCCTCAGAGCGGGAGTTCGGAGCCAGATTTGCTGGCTCCTCTATTCTGAGTGGCCTTTGATAAGCTGCCCAGCGTATCTGAACTGGCAGCAACCACGGCTCCATCCAGTGAGGGAGGCTGGCTGCCTCCCCTAGGCTGTCGCTCCCTGGGGCTGGCCTGGAACTCACCAAGGCCGGCAGTTCTACTCCAAGAGCTGAGACCCTGCAGAAACAAAGGCTCTCATGGCCAGGCCTGAGCTGACTGATCGAGGAGAAGGGGACTGCCTTCCTCCTAAAGAAACTGTTAGGGGACATCCTCAGGGGGTGAAAGATAACGCCTCAGCTGGCACAGATTCTCTGCTCTCTGGTTCAAATTCTGCCACTCGGCAGCTGTGTGGTCTTGGGCAAATGACCTTCCTTCTCTAAGCCTTCATTTCTTCCTCTGTAAAATCAGGGCATAGGCTGATGCTCTGTAAGCTGCCATCCTGTTCCTTTCATCCTGATCTTGACTAGAAATGAGTCACAAAGCTCCCCAGCCCACAGTCCCACTACTCATGACTCACTGATATGGGCGCTCCCTCCCAGTCCCCCTGCAGCTCCGGTCCTCTGTTCCCTGTGCTCCCATCCTGTGCTCCTGAGCTCCTTCTGCTTAAAGATGCCCTTTCTTCCTCTATCACACACCCCAGTCCCTCTTGTCCTTTGAGCTTCCCTAGGAAACGGGGTATTAAAGCCCATCCCCAACACTTCCAGGCTTGTCTTCTGTGCCTCTCCCTACACCCCCACACCCCCTTCCCTGCAGCCACCCAGGCAGACTCGTCCTTCCCCCAACACCCAGCTCCCTCAGCCCACTGGCTGTCTGTCCTGTGCTCAGCACCCTGTTTCTAGCTGCCGTCTCCTCCTGGTGGAGGCTGAGCTTCAGCATCCTCTGAATCCTCACCACCTCCAAAATGAAATGATCACTTTGTGCTCTCATTTCTAAGTGATACAGTTTGTTAATTAACAGGACTCACTGATTCCTTTCTGGACTATGGGACTCCCAAGGACAAGGACTTTGTCTCTGTCCATCCAGAATCTACTATGAAATTGAGTAGATGTTCAGCAGGTGTGTGTTGAAGAAATAAGAGTGCTGATCAGAGGTGATTTCTACTTTTCAGTGTTCACAGCACCTCGGACCCCCTATTACATGACTTTCTGCCATGTATTTAGCCATCTGTTTTTCCCTCCTGTTAAATAATAAGCCTTCTGTGGAAAAGGTCTACTTCTCATTCAATACTGTTTTATGTTGCTTTACACCTTTTAGTGTAAAGGCCACACATGTTCATACAAAGTATACAAGCAATACAGACGTGTATGTAGTTAAGAGTGGTGGTAAACACAGAAACTGCTGCTAACATTGGGTGTGTATCCTCCCAGAAGGCAGGATCTCACTTTTCCTGTGTGTTTTTAAACATTACACACACACACACACACATGCGCGCGCGCGCACACACACACATGCTTCTTAGAGGTCATGCTCTGCCTCTTTTCATTCCCTGCCATCTTGCCTGGGTTAAAATCCCCGATGTTATAAGGGGCAACTTAATTCACTGAGAATAGTACCTGGCGCAAAGTAAATGCTCAGTAAATGTCTGCTCTCATCATCATCATCATCATCTATAGTCTTTGCATCCTCAGTGCTCAGTAGATTGTTATATATTATGTGTGTTTGATGAGTGAAAAGCAAATGAACAAATAGAGATAAATTCTTAAAAATTTCAGTCTCTAGGTGCAGATCAAATTACTCTAATGCTTAACTCTGCTGTAAACACATCTGGGGGGTCCTGGTCAGCTCAGACCCCATTGGTTGGGGACTGAACCCCTACCTAAGACTTTAGTTGGACAGGTGGGCTTTCATTTCAACCACTACCAACAGCTACAGCTAATTGCACTGGGGCTGGATATTTAATCCAGAGAGAGCAATAATCAATCACATGTTTCCTTCTTGGGAGCTGAAACTGAAGCACAGAGACTATAGTCAGACAGTCACGGGCACATGGACTAAAAAACGTCATTTAGAGAAAGGGCTAGGGTGGACCCTAAAGGCTAAGTAGAGACATCTAAGAGAGAAGCAGGACTCTGCAGAGAAATGCACAAAGACAAACAGCCACAAGAGACCAAGAAGAGGATGAGAAAAGTATAGCTGCTTCCACCCTAGAGGTGGCCCTGAGGCTGGGCCGAGTCTCATGCGATCCTTTGATAGTCCTTCGATCAACTGACTTCACTGGGGGTTGCTTTCTTGAGTTTCTGTTCCAAACAACCAAACACAGCAGCTGCCGCCTGGTTTCTTGGTGCCTGATTGTCGGCTTCTCTGCCTTACACCCAACTCTTGGCCTTCCTCCCCGACTCTGTCCTTGTTCCCTCTGCTTACTGTTACGCCACTCTCCTGCTGGCCCTGTTATACACATTCCTGTTCCAGCTACCAGGCCTACCTCATGATTCCTGACTCACCAGCTCCTCTGGCCACCCATACCTAGCTGCAGCCCTGGGGCTTAGAACACAGAAAGTGGACAAATTTAACCCCAGTGAACTCATAAAATTCCTTCGGCTGAAAGCAGAGAATTCTTTGTTGCTTTAGAAAGGGTGGAGGAATTGAGGGAAGAGGGAACAAAGCCATAGGAAAGAGAATCACCTTTTTCCACATCTCATCCCTCTTGCTGTTGAAGTCACCCGTGCCTGGAATGTCCACCAGCACAACCCCTTCTGGAATCAGCTCTGACTTGGAAAGAGTCACTTCCACATGTTTGATCAAGGGCCAGATATGTGTCTCAGCTGATTCTCCATCCCAGTCTCTCCTCTTAGTCCGGATGTAGGGGTCCAGCTTGACAGACAGCTCTCCTGCCTGAGGAAGGAGGGCAAAGTCACGGGCATCAGGCACTCTCCCAGTACTTCCACCCGGGACGAGCTGTGACTCAGGCACATCGAAGGTACACTGAGTAGTGGTAAGAAGCAGCCAGTCAACAGGGCCTAGACTCTGAGAACCAGAACAGACCTTACAGATGAAGAAACTACTCCGTTAGAAGGGGACTTCAGCCAAGTTATAGCTTCACTGGATGATGCTATCTCCCAAATTCCATGTCAATTCTAATAGTAATGCAATTAATGTGCAATTTCCTGAATTTTGGAGAGAGAGGATTCTTCTGGCATGGCTAATGTGAATGTTACAATTACCAGAGAGGTCATACTACAGAAAATCGATAGTAATGTGGTGGCCATAATTTCCACATTAAAAACTGATCTGAATATGATTTTTAGAAGGGTTTTAAAATTTATCTTTCAAGTACAAAAAATATCTTGACATAGGCATTTCCAAGATGTTTGAATGGTGGCAGGTGGGATGGGGAATTGTTCTCAGCCTATTGGTCCTACCTAAACATATCTTGGGACAATGACACATTCCTGCCAGCAACTATGTGTGGCAGCAAATTTCTACTGGGCTACTTCCGGTGACAGGAGATTTAGGGTGTATGGTGGTCATTGTTCATAAATATCTCTAGACTGGTCCTAGAAGAAAGATAAGGAAGTGCATTCTTAAAAGAGTTGAGATTAGGTCGGGGGATTGCTGCAGTCTGGGTAGGGAGTGGCAGATTTCACCCGTTCCAATTGAATAACAGGAAATCGTGAAAGAGGAGATGATAAAAGTTCTTTCAGATATTTTATTTAAAAAATAAGCTAGACACAATAAGGGCTACATAAAAGAAAAAGCATGGGCTTGGGAAGTCCCTTGATAGAACAAGAGGGCTCAACCCAATGAACTGGCCCAGAGCAAACCGTTCTGGGAGGGGAACCCAGACTCCCTCAGGCTAGTCTAGTGTCCCCACCCCACACTCTGCGTCCGTGCCCTCTCACTCACTCACTGGGAGCGCCATTCTGTTCCCCTTGTTTCAATGGGCAAATTTACAACACTGGGAAGGAGTATTTCTAAATACAGAGTAATTAAGAAATAAATACTGTATTGACACCTTAGCATAAGTTGTGTATTCAGATAAAGTAACCAGTATTATAATCATTTGTTTCTTTGGACAGGCTCATTCTATGTTTTAGATATTAAGAACATAATTATTTATAATAGTAACATTCATTTAAATATAAGGAATGGTTACTTTATCTGGTTTTGATTTCCTAGATAAACAGAAGCTAAGTGCCTTAAAAAGCTTCATTCGTTTGACTCCTAAGTGTGCCTTTATTTTTTTTCAGTTTAAATTTTTTGAAAGAATTGAATATATTAAATTTGAACTATAATATAAAAAGTCTAAGGAAATTTGACTAATTATGTTAAGTAGCATTAACTATTTAAGAAGGATTCACTATGTTAAACTTAGGAGATATTGAACACTAAATTTTAGAACAAGTGTAATTATTATTGTTTTATTTTAAAAAGTCAGATTTCAAAACAGAATAACAATATTTTAAAGATGAACTTTAAGCTGCAAGAAAAAGTAGGGTTTTAAATGAACAACATTTATAAATTGAATATTTGTTCCACCAGTATTTTTTTCACTTAAAATTGAATTTTAACTTAATAAAGTTAATATCGATCACCAGTAGAATATAATCTGTTAATTGTACATCTCATTTCCATCCGGTCCTTCACCCATGCTACTAGAATCCTGATTCTGGAGGCAGCAGGTTGAGGTCGGTCTTAGCCCATCATGACAAGCCTGCTTCTTGCTTTCTCTACTAAACAGTCTCCCCTTCAGCTAGGAAAGGCAAGCAAATCAGCTCTGAATAAGGAAATCCGCACAGAATCTGTTGGGGTGTCTCTGGGAAAGCTTTCACTTTCCAATGAAAAGGGAGCTGCGGTGGGCGCCACCTCTTTACCCATCGCCTCCTTCCTCGAAGCAGCTCTGAAGCCTCGCACCTCAGCAGCAATCTCATGACCAGTGTGACGGAGGCTGGAGGAACCAGGCAGATACTGAGCTGGACACCGCCGAGCTGGACACCGCCGAGCCACTGAACCAATCAATCCACAAAGCCAACTGCTTCCAGCCTCCTCATGTGAGAAGGTAAGTCAGTCCCCATTCGTGCAAGCCATTATGAGTCAGGTTTGTTTTTTTTTAATCATTTACTGCCAAAAGCATCCTTAATTAATCCTCAAGTAAGTATAAATAGCCCTTCCTGTGCACAAAAGCTCCCTCGTTAAGACACTAAAAAATTCCCATTTGACAGCTGTAAATAGTGAAAAATAATTTGGTCATGGAGTTTTTGGTTCTGATTTTGGAATCAACTTATTTCAAATATAAAACACCACACCTTGAGCAAATCCTCTAAATGGATTCAACTGTTATACTGAAGACTCGTGATCCATAAAGAAAAACATCTAGAGGTTACCTCTTCTGCCTTGAGGGTGATGATTCTGGAGGTGGGAATCTTTCCTTTGGGCTTTGCCCTTAGTAGCTCCTCATAGCTCTTCCTTTCTGCCCCATCTCCATAAAGCATTCGCAGCTTCCAGATGGCTTCCTCCACCGCGTCGTCCCTGTCCCACTCGTCTGCCTCTTCCTTGCCCAGCTCCTCTGTCCTGTGCAGGAGTTTGGTCAAGTTCTTCAGCTCCTCCTTCCACTCCTGCCAAGGCGAAGCAGGGCCAAGCCCCCTCATGACACAGCACCGACAGAGGGAGGAGGTCATTGTTGCTGTGCAGGGCAGGGGGTGCCGTATACTTGGGAAATCTAAGACCATTTAACCCAGCAAGGGTTGTCTAGCCCCACCCCCTTGTTTCCCTGGTGAGGAAACAGGGACTCAAGGAGGAAAATGACCTTCCCCCCAAAGTCCCACAATGAACTGTGACAGGACCCAGGCTAGAACCCCCAGCTCGCTCTATCGAACGTTCACATTCCATACTATGTTCTTTCCCTTCAACAAAGGCATGAGCTATATTCACAAGAAATATAATGTTAATTTCTAGGAGAGAGGGAGAAGGGAAGAAAACAAAGGAAGGGAGGGAGGGAGGGAGGGAGGAAGGGAGGACGGAGACACTTACCTGGTCAGAGAGAAGGTGGATTTTGGCCTCATACTGCTCGCAGCAGCCCGAGCTCACTTGTACAATACAGGATGTGCATATACTTGCTCCAGACACCGGCAGGAACATGGCTTGCTGGATGATGGCGTTGATCAGGGAGCTCTTCCCGGCCCCGGTGCTTCCAAATAATCCAATGTAGATTGGGTCCAAGGGTGGTTTTTCAATTAAAGTGAGAAGCCTGTTTCTAGATCAGTTTTTAAAAGCACATTGCCATGGTCATCAAAACACAGTGGGAGGAGCATCAGACTAGAACACAAAGGACCTGAGTTCTAATCCTGAGCAAGTCCCAACACCTGGGCCTCTGCCCTCTCTTTGGTCAAAGAGGAATATGAATCCCTGTTTACTACACAGAGGTGTCATGGGGATCAGATGAGATTATGCAAACGTACTTGGTAATTCTACTCATAAATAATGATAACTCTATACAAACTCTAGCTGGGAAGCACCCTTCTTCGGAAATCACATGGAAATCACATAGTGTTGACCCTAGAAGTAAAGCTTACACAGAGGCAAAGAACAATGAGGAGCAACACAGAGTCTTGCTGAGCAGGAAACGCAGCCTCGGCTCCATCATGCCCCTCGGGTGAGCTCAGCACAGCAGCCGGGGCGCAGCCGAGCTCTCGGCCTGGGCCGGGTTCCGGGGCCTTTGACTGACCGACTGACCAGCGCTGTGACTTTGGTCAACCTCTTGGCCTCCCTGAGCCTCAATTTCAGTGAAATGGATGATAATATTGTACTAGCTTCTACTTCAGAGGCGTATTGGGACCCTTAAATGAAATGTGACACATGTGAATTATCTGTCAGATCACCTAGCAACAGTGACAGCTCAACAAACACGAACTAGCAGTAATACAAACAACGACCTGTAGCTGTGGACCTTTTCGGCTTTCTTGCTTAGGTGCTAATAGAAAATTCCCTTGCGTCGTTGGACAGAAGAAGCTACAATCACCTAAGGAAAGTACGATCTGATGGTAGTCGATGTCAGACTCACACGAGATACTTGACTCCATTGGGAATGCTGTCATCCAGGAAGACAGACTGAATAAGTTTCTGGTAAGTGTTGCTCAAAACCCTTCTGGTCCGTGACTCCAATTTTTCATCTGGAACCAACAGAGGTGTATTAGCTGGGATGGACCTGGCAGGGGCCAGGTACTAGATCTCTCCAGGAAGAGTCTGCTCAGCATTACAGAGAGAGAAAAAAGAAATGAATGAAAAACCAGTCAAACAACATGCAGGTCATCTGACACCAGAGACAGTGCCCCTGGCCGACTGCCTCTCGAGGAGCGAGGAGCGCGCCTGCCCTGACACCCCTGGGAAAGAAGCCAGCACCACGGCCTTTAGTCCTAGAGTCTTCTCTCCTGGGGTCATAAAAAGGAAAAAACATGTCACCTGAAACTAATATAACATTGTGAACAACTACACTTTAAACAAACAAACAAACAAAAAAGCAAGGCCATCATATAAATACCCACAGAGCACAAACCAACCACTTTCAGTCTTTGCTTTAATGAGGAAGAGGTTATTTTGACAATAACCCTCTTCTCCAGAGACACCTAGAGATAAATTGTCAATTATATCTCTGCAGAGCCCCCGAGGCCTTCTCTTCTGGGTCCGGATCATTCTGCTCCTGAACGTAAACTGCTCTTCCTTTGACCATTTGAACCCATTTGGAAAAGAGCAGAGCCACATTTAAAACAAAAAACAAATATATAACAGTTTCGTAAGACTCACATTCCTTAAGAGCACTTTGTTCCACGGAGGGAAATGCTCGGAACCGCTGGTCTCTGTCTGATCGTCGTCTTTTTTTCGTCGGTTCTTTGAATAAGACATCATCCGCTAGAGAAAAACAGAGGTTGTGTCAAAGCGCGGCTCTTGGGCCACGGCACAGTTGCCTGATCTCTATCAACACACAAACCCGCAGAGTCTTAGGGCCCCCTGCCAGCTCTGCATGCCTGTGGGCTCGTTTCAGAAGCAGGCGCTGGTGGCCCATTCCAGTCTGGTTCTACTTCCCAGGACTTTGCCTCGAGTTCCAAAATTCAGGGTCCAACCCATCTCCTCAGAAGAGATCTGAAAATGAAACAAAAGCTTCCTGTCTGGAAATACTGAGAAGCCAAAATGCCTTGGTATTCTTCACCTAGTGCCAACAGAGAGAAGCCCAAGACGGGGCTGAGAGTGGAATGAAGAAAGGAGGCCCTTTCAAATCGGGGGAGGAATCGATCGGGAGCAGGATGCAGAGGAGAGGACAGACCACGCAGCTGTGGCACATCCTTTCTCCGGGAGCCTCAGTTTCTTCATCTGCAAAACGGGAGGGCTGACAAAGAGTGCATTCAGCGCGAGTTTGGAGGGCACGCTACTACGGGGGTCCTCCAGAGGTTAGATGTGGGGAGTGCTTCCCCTTCCTCACGGAAGGTCATCAGCAGCTGCTTCCTTGCATAGATGAGAATAGAAATCACCAAAAAGCAGGTCTTTGTTGTTCTGTGGATTTTGTCACTTCAGTGGTTTCCCTTGGTTATGAAGTAAATGGCTGGGAGGGTCCGCACTCCTCGGGAAAAGGTATAACCAAAACATTATGTTTTGGATTGGTTTTAGCAAACACCCCCCCACCCCAGCAGTTAGAAAGGGGCAATGAGTAGGTCTGGCCCTGACGCAGTGTACCCCTGGGGCTGGCTTGAGCTTCGGAACTGGCTGCGAGGTGAACAGGAAGAAGAGTTGATTCCCTGAAAGTCTTAACACTCTTAAGGGCAAGAGGCCCCCAAACTGAGAGCGACCTTGGAGAGACCATCTTTCCTGGCGAACCACAGAGGAGGAGCTCCACGTGGGGACCCGGGGTGGCAACCCGGAGCACAAGGCCCAGCCTCTACTGCGGGGAGACGAAAGCCTCCCAGACAACTCAGGCACCCTTCCCCCTCTGCCCGGCCTTGCGTCCCAGCGCCAATCCTGCTGGTCCTGGAACCGGCTCATGGCCCAGAGGGTTGCAGTGCAGAGGTCGGTGTTTGCCAAAGCCTGCATCTCTGCCACCACAGCTCACGCAGTGGCAGGGCGTTGAAAGAGCTTGTACTTCAGATCCTTCTATCTCAGACATTCTAACTTCATGGTTAAGCTCAACTCAAAGAATTCATCCTGGCTCAACCGAAGGCCTGCATTGGAACTAAATATCAAATGGCTGCTGGCTCAGTGGCTGGAGCTGGGAAGGAAGAGGCAAAGAAGAGAAGAATATGCCGCTCAGGCCCACAGGCCAGCTGCAGTGTGGATTCCAGGGTGTTTCCACCATCTGTCTGCGAAAGGAAAGTGCACGGATGTCGGGCCTTGATCTTGCCTTTGTAATGCAGGAACTCTTTTGTGTAAACAATGTCCCACGGTACCTTAGCCACGCATGTAACACAAGGTAAAGTCTCCATACCTGCAGACTTTATTTCAACTTTATAAGCCCTGGCAATTAATCCGATAAAACATTGGAAGCTTATTTCTCAGCTGGAACAAAGGTGAAGAAGTCAAATAAAACTGCAGGGTTTTAAACCTTTTCTTCAATTTCTAAAATGAAAAACCACCTGGAAGGTGGTTAGAGTATTCCACCTTTGATCTATACCATTTAAGGGAAGGAGAGAGTATTCCACCTTTGATCTATACCATTTAAGGGAAGGAGAGAGTATTCCACCTTTGATCTATACCATTTAAGGGAAGTATTTTTCCATTAAATCATACCTGAAACGAAGTGGCCTGAACTGGCACATCTCTTACTATTCCCTGTAATTGTCAAGTACTCCCCGGCCTTTGCAGCATCTCACACTGGCCACGGAGAAAGCAGTGGGGGTGGGCGGGGGCCATGCAAAGGAAACTTTAGTCTGCCGCTGCTGCTGCTGCTGTTGCTTCTTGCTGCCACAAGATGTCACTTTTGAAAACTGATCCCAAAGAGCCTAACCCCGGGATGTTCCGGTTCACTGCCATGGATCTTCCAAGCAAAACAACTTCACTCCTTCAGTGCCAAGTTCAACCATGGCACTGATTGCAATTCTTTTGGTTTGCGTGCCCAGCCATGCTTCAGATGCTAGCCACTACCCAACTGACCCAGAAACACAGCGTCCCTTGCTCCTAAGCCTCTTCAATTCTCCAAACACACAGGATGTGATACTGCCGTTTTCTGCACCGAGGGGTTACTCCCCTCATCTTCCTAGGGAAGGCTCCTTCCTTGGCTCCAGGGACCCTGCACCCAGACTTGTAGGGGGGGCACCGTCACTGACTCCAATGTGATTCACCCTACATCTCCCTTTGTAAGGAAAGCAACTGAAATGATTCTTGACCCTTTTAAAGGGGGGCGGCAAATTTACTTGCTGGTCAGACAGTCCACTACCTTATGAACAGGCTAATTTAGTGGCTGGTGAACACTTTATTGTCATTCACTGTTAAAAGGTGTCATGAGAAAGCAGCTTCTGAGTAAAGAGCACGGAACAATGACTATAGTTAAACAGTCTCAAACCCTTTGCCCTTGATCCTATGAGGGTAAACGGTTCTATTTAGTCTTCAGTGGATGTTGTAGGGATGTTACCTGGGTGTGGCTCCTGACCCACCAAATCCTCCATTTCTGCCATTTCCTGTTATGTAAATGCCTGCTTTCATCCACTTGGGAGAACCAGCCTAAAAATACATACAAAGTGGGGGTGGGGGGAGGGGGGAGACAGCAGAAATTATAAATACAAAAAGCAAAAAACCAAAATAACATATAAATCTGCTTACGCTTTGTTTCCCCAACTAGATTCCAAAGCCCAAAGGGCAATGACCATTCTACTTATCTTTGAATTCCTCACAACACCTTATACGCTACACATTAATGTAAATATGATGAAAATTAATCCTTGACCATTGGTTTTCTTTTTTAAAAAATATATTTATTGATTATGCTATTACAGTTGTCCCATTTCTCCCACTTCCCTCAACTCCATCCTGCCCACCCCCTCCCTCCCACATTCCCCCCCTATAGTTCATGTCCATGGGTCATACTTATAAGTTCTTTGGCTTCTACATTTCCTACACTATTCTTACCCTCCCCCTGTCTATTTTCCACCTATCATTTATGCTATTTATTCTCTGTACCTTTCCCCCGTCTCTCCCCCTCCCACTCCCCTATTGATAACCCTCCATGTGATCTCCATTTCTGTGGTTCTGTTCCTGTTCTAGTTGTTTGCTTAGTTTTCTTTTGTTTTTGTTTTAGGTGTGGTTGTTAATAACTGTGAGTTTGCTGTCATTTTTACTGTTCCTATTTTTTATCTTCTTTTTCTTAGATAAGTCCCTTTAACATTTCATATAATAAGGGCTTGGTGATGATGAACTCCTTTAACTTGGCCTTATCTGAGAAGCACTTTATCTTCCCTTCCATTCTAAATGATAGCTTTGCTGGATACAGTAATCTTGGATGTAGGCCCTTGCCTTTCATGACTTTGAATACTTCTTGCCAGTCCCTTCTGGCCTATAAGGTCTCTTTTGAAAAATCAGCTGACAGTCTTATGGGAACTCCTTTGTAGGTAACTGTAGGAAGAAAGAAACATCCAACCAGAAAAGAATGAAGAAACAAGAATTCGGAAAAATGAAGAGAGGCTTAGAAACCTCCAGGACGTCTTGAAACGTTCCAACATCCGAATTATAGGGGTGCCAGAAGGAGAAGAGGAAGAACAAAAAATTGAAAACTTATTTGAACAAATAATGAAGGAGAACTTCCCTACTCGGGCAAAGGAAATAGACTTCCAGGAAGTCCAGGAAGCTCAGAGAGTCCCAAAGAAGCTGCACCCAAGGAGGAACACACCAAGGCACATCATAATTACATTACCTAAGATTAAACAGAAGGAGAGAATCTTAGAAGCAGCAAGAGAAAAGGACACAGTTACCTACAAAGGGGTTCCCATAAGACCATTGGTTTTCAATACTAGTTGTAGCCATAGAACTTTAAACTGATATGACCTTTCTATTCATCTTTAAGACAACTCATTCTGTAATGAGAATGATCTCTAGTGGCCAGAACTGTGAAAGTGAGGTTATGTAGCTCTGCTGCTTTGGTGACAGCGGTGTCGCCATCCGGGAAACCCTGAGCCTTGTGCCGGTGAAATGTAGCCCCAGCAGGTCTCAGCAAGAATCTGACAGATGGATGGAACGCTGGGTATTCCTAGGGTTCCCTGGAGTTGCTTTGGGGCACTACAGAGTGAGGAAGGAGAGGTATAGTAACTAGGTTCTCTGGATCTTCCTCAACACCCCACCCCCACTTCAGCCAGAAAGACACCCTCACTGGGAGCCATGTGCAGCCCCATAGCACGGGGCACCTGCAGCAGGGAGAGAAGGAGAGGAACATCCAAAAGCAGATGTGTCAGATCCAACCCGTCTCCAGTCCACCAGCAGACAAGGCCTGGGCGTGGAGGGAGAACAGGACCCACAGAAAAGGCTTAGAACAGAGGGCACTGCGCAGGCCGGGTGGGGACATGCTGTCCTGGACCTTCTTTGTCTTCAGGCACAGAAGAGAATTCAGGGAACAAAGTGGGGAGCACTGAAAGTGCTTACTCCCCGTATCTGATGTTGCTATGTGGATCACTCGGCCGTGTCATTCAAAGCGGAGAGTCCTCAGCCCTTCTGAAACATGCAAAATCCCACCTGATCTGTCAACCCTCATTAGACTCATAGGCCGTTAGTTAGGGAGGCTGTGCCTCATTTACATATTAACCCCAAACGAAGATCACAACTCCTCAGTTGAAACAGCCTCTTGCTGTTAGTTTGGCTGGTGGATATTAACTAGCCAAATGGTTTCTCTAGTTGGTGGGTGTTGTTGAATGGGATATGAACCCCTACTATGTGCGAGGTCCTGAGCCTCAGGTCCTTATCTCTCCATTACTTATCTTGCACCCCCCACTCAGACCACCCCAATTCCTTACAGCTCTCCAAGGCAGGGTATCCTATGGAACTCCCCTGCATTTTAGCACATGCCATCCCTGCTCCGTGGGGGACCCTTCCCCTCTTCTCGGTGAATTCCTACTCTTTCTTCAAGACCCTGTTTTAGCTTTTCCCCGGTGACACTGTGTGCTGATTCCCCACCATCCCCTGGTGTGTCACCAGCACTCCGAGCACACCGCTGTGACTGTGCTTACTATGCTTATGTCTCTCCCTCCTTCCGGAGCCATGAGCTAGGCAAGGCACACTGCATTCGCTTCAATGTTGCATTTCTATCGTGAAATGCAATGACTGACAATAAATGCTGACTGAATGAATGAAATAACGGGAAGCTTTTGATGAGAGTCTGCACCAAAGGATGTTTAGAAACCAAATTCGTTTTTGATGTGATTAGAGCCCTGACTTAAGGTGTGTAACAGAAGAGGAACAAATAGGCAGGTGTGCAGATAAAGCAACAGCAGTAGTGAGGACTACGATGAATGGGACTGGAAATGTTTAACTTGAAGAAAGGAAGACACAGCCAAAAGCAAACGATGTGGAAAGGACTCACAGTGGTCTTCAAATATGTGACCTTAAAGCTGTATATAAAAGAGGTACTATGCTCGTTTTCTATGGCCCAAGAGAGGATCACCAGATCTACCAGGTGGAAGGTACAAGGAAGCACGTTTTGGCTTAACGTTCCCTAGTAGCAAGAGTTGTCCAAAATGGAATGATCTTCCTTGGAAAGTAATGAATTTTCTGCTTCCAGAGGAATGTGAACTTAAAGTGGTATGGGCACCTAATAATGGCATTGGACTAGATGAATTTTAAGGCTACTTCAAATCCAAGAGTCTGTGTTATTTGAAATGTTCACCGGGAAAGCTAGTAGTGGAAGCACCACCCTATGAAGTCACTCAAATTCATGAGACATACGAGCAATTCCTAGCTTGAAATGCTGAGTTAGAATTGCTAAGCCGCATTAACCCCGAAGTGCGTTAGAAGAGAACAGGGTAGATGAGGCGTAATGTGCACAAAATTACAGTGATGCCTATCAGTAGCCTTCTATACAGCACCAAGAAGCACCTCCAGGGAAGAGACCCAATGCTTTCTGAACACAGGAGCTCCACGAGCCACAGTCACGTGAGATGTGAGGATCACATCACAGTGGGCACAGGGAACACAACAAACGTGTGGCCCTGCGGCGGAAGCGCCACTGCAGACCGCCCGGACTGCCTGTGATCCGACAGTGAAGCTCCAGGAAGAAACAGGGGAGTCGGAAAGAAGGAACAGGTCCGTGTCACCACCACTCAAACACCGAGACTGACGGAGGCCCTTCTGTCAGAGAGGGAAGCGGGTGCTGAGCAGAAGCACCCGTGTTCACCGGATTCTCCAGATTCTGAAATGTGGGCAGTGGGTTGGGCTCCCTTCAGAATCAGAGGCGTTTCACTTAATCGGACTTTATTTACCAGATCCGCACATTCGACGGCCTCCCCGGGCGGTGAGCATGCAGCTGTCCGAGGTTGGATGGGGTTAGGCCGCGCGCAGTGGAGCCACCGAGCTGTAGGCCTCCCACTATCGCAGCATCTGTGGTACCCGTACTGAGCCATTTGAAATTCGAAAAAACTGGAAATTATTTGAGTTGTGCTTGTGGTGAATTGGGCTTTAAATTCCTCCTGCCAATGTTCAAAAACTGGCAAGAGTGGGACCATTTGATTGGCAAACTAAGACCCTGGAAAATGGAAAGGGATCGATCATTTACAAAAAGGCTAAGGAGGCAACATGAAATGAACTTAAGTGCTGAGCCCTTAACAAGAACCACCTATACACAAAGATACCAGTTAGTAGGAAGGGGGGAATGGGGCACAGACACTCAGGGCACAGTCATCGGGGTGACTAAGTGGGGCAGTGGGAAGGGCAGTACGCTGGGAATCGGGGTAGTGCACACGGTTCCGGTCTGGCTTTGCGACAGTCGCGGGAGCTGCAGGGCCCCCAGCCAATCTCTTCATCACTCTGGGCCTTAGTTTTCCCACCTATGCATGGAAGATGAAACTAGTCCTTCAAGTGTGATGGACCTCTGGTTTCACTGGGTGCCAAGAAGATTAAAGTTCTTATTTTGAAATGACACCTATCGTTGAAACCAAGACTGTAGTGATAACTAGGGCTCTTGTGTAATAAAAAAATGGCACAACTGAGATGACTGAGTTTAGGTTTGTTTCGCTCTAAGGAGTAAGTAGCTCATAGGCGCACAGTCCTTCTTCAAATCCCGTTGGAGTTCACTTTCCCCCAAAGAGCGGCCGTTAATGATGGTGAAACTTCGTGAGAGTTTGGTTTCTGTGGAGAAGCAATTGATAACAGCCCATATGTATGGCTCACACAGGCACGCTTTTCATTTGTGGTTTAGTTCACTTGTATTTCAACTATGTGGTTAGCACTTAAGCTTTGCTGTTAGTACTTATTTGAATTCATGTGCACCTCAGCCTAAAAATGGCCTTTTACACAAGCCCGTCTGCATATTTAGCTCGATGTGGGAAGGTTGCACAGAACCAACTTCCTGCTAAATAATTATGACTTTTGACAGTTATTCTTGCTTCTCCCACTTTCTCTTTTGTTTGTTTGCTTATGGTCATTTTCTTAAAATAACATCACAGAGGCCACACATGGGCGATAGTTACTCCCACACGAGCACAGAGAGCAGCCTCACACAGTGCAATTGCGTCAAGGACACTTTGGTGCCCCTTCTTTTATGGATAGGGACACTGAGGCCCCGAGAGGGGAAAGAACTTGTCCCAGGCCCAGAGTGACTCCGAGTGCAGTGCTCTCTTCATTCCGTCAAGCAGCCTCTAATAGGCAGTGTTTAAACAAGGCCTCTGGCGCGTGAGTAGGACAATGGAGGGGACAGTGTGTACAGATGAGGGGCCCCTTCAAACGTATGACAAAAGCATGTGGGGAATGAAGGCTGTTGAATAGGAGGGAGCAGAGCAACTTGATAGAATTGTCCTTAGAGACTTAAACTGAAGCTACTGCCTGAAAATTCTTCAGAGGTAAAACAAGCCAGAGTGTGTGTGCGTTGGGGCGGGGAGGGTGGGGGACTGAGTATTACACTGCCACCGCATTTGTTCTGGGTCTGACGCAGAATCGAACGTGGTTATTGAGAACTACCAACATCCTTCAGTCAGAATCTCATCTCACCCTCCCTTGCCTAGCATCATCCACTCCTCCCGGCGTTATTCTTGCTTTCCTTTCATTTCCATTCACCCCCCACCCCAAGGCAGCACTAAGAGGAAAAAAATCAAAATGCTTAAATTAGCTAAATTCTTCAAGGGGCATTTTGATCAACTTTGGTTTATTCCCTATTTTGAATAAATGTGAGAAGTGCTAGGTACATAGTAAGCACTGAATAAATATCTGCTGAATGAATGATGTATATCTTTTAAATGTCTCAGACGTTAAGATTAATAATGGCAGAAATTATATTCGGTTGTTCATTCATTCATCCGACAAACACTTGTTGAGGGTCTCTGTGCACCAGGCACTGTCCTAGATGCTGGAAACACATCAGGGAACAAAATGGCCAGCTGTGTGGACACCCAGGACTCACACCCCAGATAGCGAGTGGCACAGGGAAAGTTATTCATAATTTGGAGTCAGAGAGCCTGGATTTGAGGATCCTGCTCTAGTACTCAGTGTAACACTGGACCAATCATCTGACCTCTCTGAGCCCCGGCTTATTCTCATACGGAATGAGAATATGAAAATACTATACCCAGAGTTCCTTGTGAGGCTTACATATAGTATTTCACACAAAGTTGCTCTATAAACACTTAAGCATCTGTACAAGTGTTATTTGTTTTCACAATATTTGGTGAAGACAATTAAACTAAAAATCGGGGCTAGTATTTACCTGAACCAAGTCTATTTCCTGTGGGGGGACAGATGCCACCCTGACTGATGAACTGACTCTCACTCTTGTCCCCAGTGACCAATCACCTTGAGGCTTCTATCCCATCTTCCTTTAAGAGTCTTTGGTAAAGCCCCATCCCCTTCCACAGAAAGGTGACTTAATGAAATAAGGAAAAGGAGGAGATTCTTAATAAAACGATGAAATGTTGATGACATTTAGGATGTATTTCCTTTTTTAAAGGTTTCAGTAGCTTTGTGTTGGCAACATTTCCTAATGACCCTATTGGGCGTTGCACTGCTTTTCAGACTAGGTAAGTCCCAAAGGAGCGATTTAAACACCTAAGCTTAGAAGCAAATGTGAAACCAGGGCCTTCCACCCCCGAGGGAGAGTTCTATTTTCACCACGGACACGTCAGCTGAACTGTGCAGCAGCAGAAGCGCAGCCGCCAGAGGCAGATACATCAGAGGCGGCCCTTGAGTGACAGGATTTTCTACGTCCTTCTCCCCCAGATATTTTCATAACGTACTTTATCAGAATTTGAATCCTCTCATATTGCTCCCCCGAGCCTGCCAAAGTTAATGAAGTGTAGGATGACATTAACACCACCCCCAGGACGCCTGCAATCTGTGTTTTCTTTGGAGAGGAATGATTCCTAACTTTGCCTAAGATCATCTTATTAAGTAAAATTCAACTAAACCCTGCTCCTCCAGACTTCTAGTTCATTGGCCTTTACACAACCTTAAATTTACTTAAGCAAACAAAAAAGTAGAATTCACTTTCCCTCAAGAAATGATTTATTCTGTGAAAACCAAGAGAGGGAGAAGAAACAAATCCTACACAAAAGAAAAAAAAAAATTCTGCAGGCCGTGCGGAGAGATTGCCTTTCAGAGAAGGCAGTATGGAAAGGGGCAGGGGGTGGGGGGAACGATGAGAAACCTCACCAATGGAGAAACCTGACAAACACTTGCCTCAGCCAGGTGAGCAAGATCAACATCCACAGTCCTAAGTCACGTTCAGGCATGTACTTTTGATAAGATGTGACGAGAACGGCACTTTAATTCTACCTCCCTAAACCCATAACTCTAGTTTAATCATGGGGGGGGGGACCCAGACAGATATCAATAGAGGTGAATCCTACAGAATATCTGATCTGCGCTCCTCCAAACCCAACCAGCACTCTTCAACCCGACAAGGTCATCAAAACCAAAGGCAGTCTGAGAAGCTGTCACAGCCCGGAGGAGCCTAAGGAGATGTGACAAGTAAACGTGATGGGATATCCTGGATGGGATTCTAGAATGTCAAAAGGACATTGAGTAAAAACTAGGACAATCTGAATAAAGTAGAGCCTTTAGTTAATAATAATGTTATAAATGCATTGTAACACATACATAACAAATACTAATGTAAGGTAGGAGAGGAGATTGGGTGTAGGTTATATGGAGACTCTCTGTACTGTCGTCTCAATTTTTCTGTAAATCTAAAGTCAACTTAAAAAAAAAAAAAACAACCATAAGTTACAGCATAAATGACACAAAAGGAACCACTTACCCGATGTCACTTTCTCTGCTTGGGCTGCAGGAGTCCACAGTGGAGAGGGTGGCAGTTTCCCTGCCTTAGCACAGACCTGTGGGACCGGCTCGGGCAGGCAGCCCTTTGTGGCCACGGTCACAGAGTTCACATTTACACAAGCGGAAGTGAAACTGATTTGCCATGAGAGCGCTATTTACAAACAACCTCCTTCCTCAGAAATTGAATTGTGCTATTTCCCCCCTTTCATTTAAATTAAGTAGTATGTGAATTGGGGATCTTACAGTCTTCTCTTACCTATTCCTACAAGCAGGCAGATATTAGTTATGTTTCCTTTTCAAGTAGATGGCAGCTTCCACCCTTCAGCATCCTTTCTTTGAGGGTGAGACTTATCTCGATGGATATGACTTACTTGAGCATACAGGAAAAAGGCCCCAGTCCTAAAAGAGACAGAACACTGGTTCCTACAGCCCCAAACACAAGACCACTGGGAGAGGTGGATGATAGGAGGTGAGGAAGATAAACTTGATACAAAGTCTTGAAATTCACCGCAAACCAACAACTTGGATTATTGGATTATAGAAATGAGTCATACAGTTTTCAATAACTCCTTCTGGAATTTAAATTTTACAGTTATATTTAAAACAAAACAAATATTTATAAAATGCTGTCCAGAAGAGAAGAAAGTAGAACCAGTTCCACTTTGCTGTGTCTTGCCAGCGAAACAATCATGTGAACTACAGGCAAAGACCTTTTTGTTTTTTTTTAAACTTCAACTTCAGGTAGTGGTCAACCTTCCAAGGCAGACTCAGTCATTACTAGGATAACCCTCAGTAACTGTAGGTAGGTTTTTAGTCCAAAGGGAGAATTCAGAAGACAAAGAGGTCAAAAAGAATTAAGGATATTTAGACTGTGGTCTTAAAAATTGCTTTGAATTTATGTCAAGATGGTGTGCCTTATCCAACAGAAAACCATAGAAATATCAATATAAAGTTTAAAACAAAGGAAAACCAATGTGAATACCATCATTAGTGTTGGCTCTTCTCATCGCTGGGTAAAATCCCACCTTATGCTTATAATCGTGTCCCGCATGCTTAGCTCTCCCTCTACTGGCTGGCTCTTGTCTCAATAGTCATCAGAGGTACCTAATAACGAAAATTAATTTTGCTCATTTTTAAAGCTTCTTGGATTCTTTACGATGTTCCTTGGTACTTGCTCTTAGACACCTGAATGCTAGGTCTGTTATAGGCGTGGGGAAGCTTACCAGGCTGAATTTTCGTTGCACTCACTGGAAATAGTGAAGCAATTGAAACAGAACACCCACAGAGCCCCACCGTCACACCCAACCGCCGATCAGCACCTGCACTCACATGTTCCGCCTTCCACTTTGTTAATAGATTCACCATCCACGTGTCCATCAGAAGCTAATTCCTTCCCTTGTGTCCCAGATTTCATCCCCTCTCTCCAACTGCAGGGCTACGCAGAGTGCTTTCCCCTCTTCTCTCTCTCTTTTTAAAAAGATTTTATTTATTTTTAGAGAGGGGGGAAGGGAAGGAGAAAGAGAGGGAGAGAAATGTTGATGTGAGTGGGAAACATCGATTGGTTGCCTCTCAAACACACCCCAACCGGGGGACCGAACCTGCAGCCCAGGCATGTGCCCTGACCTGCAATCAAACTGGTGACCCTTCACTTTTGTGGGGTGACACCCAAACAACTGAGCCACACTGGTCAGGGCTCCCCTCTTCTCTTAATTCACCAAATTTTCACTCTGCTTTGGATTACTCCTAGAGGCGTACAGACTTGCTGTTAATTGTTCCATTTTAATAAACACACAATACCTTTGGCCCCAGCTTCCCTGCCAGCTACTACCCCATTTTTCTGTGGTTCTTATAGTCAAAACCGCTCCAAAGAGTTGTCTAAACTCACTGTCTCAAATTCCTCTTCTCTCAATCTATCATAAACCTACTCCAGTCAAGCCTTCACTTCCACCATTCCTTAAGTCCCCAGTGATCCTAGTCAATTTGCAGTCCTCATCCTACTTGACCCATCAACTGCCTTTGACCCAGTGGATCCCTGCCTCCTCCTTAAGACAGTGTATTCACTTGGCTTCCAGGTAACCACACCCTTCCATTTTTTTCCCCACCTCCCCAGAGGCACCTCCATAGCTTCCTCTGCTGTTTACTCCTCTTCTCTCCTCAATCGGATAATACTAGATCACCCAAAGCTTAGTCTTTGGTCTCTTCCCTCTCTTTTCCACATTCACCCTGTTTTGTGGCTCTAAATTTCACCTCTATGCCTGACTCTCAATTGGTATCTTCAACCCCAACATTTTCCATGCCTTACTGTTTGCCAAGTATCCCAAACACATGTCCAAACTGGCCCCCCTCGTCGTCCCTTTAAAACCCCACTGCACCTACAGCCTTCTTAATTTCAGCTAACAGCATAGTTCCAGTTCTTTGGCCCAAAAGCTTTGGTGTTACCCTTGACGTTGATGTGTCTTTCTCATATCCCACATCTGATCTGTCAGGAAGTCTTGTTGAAATTTTCAGAATATGGTCAGAATCTGAATACGTCTCACCACGTTCACTGCTTACTACTACGCCGGTTCAAATTGTAATCATTTCTAACCTCATGCAGTGCTTGCCAATGTTGCCGCACACTGGAGTCACCCAAGGACCTTTAAAAAACACTAATGGCTCCCGCCCTGGATATTTTGATTTAATTGGTATGGAATGTGATCTGAACATTGGGATTTTTCACTACCCTCCAGGTTGTTTTGAGGTGCATCGAGGTTTGGGTTTCACCTGGTATGATCATAGCCATCTAACGCATCTCCCAGGCTTTCCTCTTCCCCACTCCCCACGGTCTATTCTCAACACAGCAAATACAGATACTTTAAATTATAAATCACATCATATCTCTACTTAAAAACTCTCCAATCGATCCCCGTGTCACTTAGAGTAAAAGCCAAAGGCTTTACAATGGCCTACGAAGTCTTATGTGAGCCACACTTTGCCCCACGCCACACTCCATCACTTCTCTGACCTCCATTGAATGAACTCAGGAAGTCTGGAGGCTTTGCTAAAAATAAGTGATAGAGATTTATTCACGGGTCTTGGAGTTTGCAAACTAGAATCACAGCTAGGCATAAAGCCAGCAATGTTCCAAAAAAAGAAAAAAAAGTTAAAAGCTGTTGTAGCAAAAATTCCTGAGAATTATTGGTCCTGCAATCTTAGCCCAGGATTGGTCCAGGACGGTTATCAGTCATAAGTCAGGTAATCAGGATGGTGGCTGTCAGGTGGTCTGGAAGATGGGCGTCGAAAGTCTGGTCACATCCAGTGGTCGGGATAACGAATGTCAGGTGGCTCTATACATGAGTCCTTCTGGGGGGTTACCTAGAGGTCTGGCTATCAATGACTTGTGCCTTTTATGTGAGACCAAGGTGATCAACTGGCGTCAAAGCCTGCACCTCAAACTGTTCCTTGACTCCTGCGCGATCGCTTCCAGGATCTGAGTGTAGTTTTCATGACACTAGCACGCTCGTCTTCACGCGATCTCCACGCTTGTTCCTGCCCAGTCTCCTTTCCCTTCTTTAGAGACCTACGTCCACACTCACTTAGGGCTCCTGGCGCAGCCTCTGCAGTAAGCTCCGTCCTGTCTCGGTACTAGCCGAGTGCTGCTTTTAACGCCCAAGGATTAGGTCCTAAGCTTTGCCCCGCCTCCTCCGGTCCCGCCGGACGCCACCGAGGGGCGGGGCCGGCCTGTAGGCGCACCGCCGTCGGCGAGCAGCTTTACGACATGCCGACTTTTGTTTTACGACAAGCGGGGCGCTTTGTGGCTGTCAACTTTCGCCGTGTTCCAACTTGGCACGCGCATTACCAGAGGTGGCGGCAGCTGCGACGGCGGAGAAATGAGACAGAAACGGAAAGGTGCGTAAAGGGAGGAAGAGGAAAGGGGGTTGGGGGCGCCAAGGAAGGGGCGCGCACCTGGACGGTCCAGGGCTGAACCATTTTTTTTCCCGCGGGAATCCGCTGCCTTATCCAGAGCTCCGCCACCTGGAGTCAGTCTTTTCCTCGGCTCCCGCCCCCTGCCTTTCCATTTTACCTATTGTGCTTTTTAAACCAACACACCCTACTCTCTTCCTTTTTGGCAGTCCGTTGGTCTCTTTTCCAGAAGTAGCACAGAAAGCTCTGTTGCAAGGTATGACCTCCAAGTAGTTAACGTGGTCGGTCGATTTAACTTGTTCTCGGACTATTATTTGTTAGGTTTTTTTTTTTTTTTTTTTAAGAACACATTGCACGGGGAGTTTTTTATTTTCCTGGTTTCCCCCCCGCCCCCAAGCCGTAAGTTGAAAACAACCCCGAATTATCCTTGAATTCTGTGGAACAGTTCTGTGCGTTTGTATTACCTCCGGCGTCAGCGTGGAGCAATTCCATCTTCAGTTTCTCAGCAGGATGGAGTCAGATTGCAAATATTTTCTCACAGGTGTTAGTCTTTGCACACTAATTTGAGCAGTCTAATAATAGTAACTGCCTTTTGTTGAGGCTTTGCTAATAATTTTGAACTCGACACCCTCTCCATTTTACCAATGAAGCTGAGATTCAAAGAGTTAAATGACTTTCCCAGCCCAGAATTATTCTTGGGACATGGAGCTGATTGGTCAGGCTGTCTCTGTGAACAAAAATAAATAAACAAATAAAAATAACCTGTTAATTACTATGTCTCTTGACATCAACTGCAGAATTTTGAAGCAACAAGTGTCCTAGTTACCTTCAGTTCTCTTTGCCATCCGACCCCATGTACCCCAAAATCATTGGTCATCTTCTTCCTCTAACTTTCTCCTCAGGCAGGCCAGACAGCTTTCCACTTTTAACTTCATGTATCACCAAACTCTATTAGGTCTTAGAAATTGCCTCTTGACATAGTGCATTCCTCATATTCTAGCCACCATCCTCCTAACCCACCTTAATCAGTAACTAAAATTTGAATAGTACTTTGGCTTCCATAGACGTTATTTCAGTTGATTCTTTCTTAACAGTGGTCTTGTGAGATGTGTATGTCTGTATTACCCAGTTCTGCAGGTAAAGAAATGGAGCTTAGAAGTCGTTGATCTTCCCATTGTCACACAGCCAGTAGGGGTTGAGCTACAGAGGGAGCCTGTCATCTAAGATTTTTACTGCACATAAAACCCATACATCTTGGGGGTTTTTGTTTGTTTGTTTGTTTGTTTGTTTTACAGCATTGCCTTTCAAGAGCCTTTTACTTAGTATCCAGATTTTATGTATTTTCATTTTCTGAATCATTTTTGTATCCTCATTTTCTCTACATATTTTCTTTAAACATTACTTTGATTTTTGACTTCCAAACTTGGGAATATGTAGTTCTCCACTGTCGTTTGGACTCCATTTAAATGTCTTTGCCTAGTAGCCAGCGTACCCTGTAAGCCATTCTATACTGAACTTCATCAGAAAGCCTGTGTTCTGGCGAGGCAGTGCTCCTTCATACAGATAGGTCATTCCTCCGCCCAACGTTGTTCCTTCTGAATTGCCGTCTATTTTGCCTGTCCAGATCCTGCTCTTTCCTTAAAGACCACTGTGAATTTTCCTCCATAAAGCCTCTTCGTACTAATTTACTTCTCCAGTTAATTCTTGATATGCCAAAGGGCTATACAAGTGGGTTTCAAATCTTTATTTCATCACCTGAGTCCTCTTTACCCCTCCAAATAAATGCTTATGCAGAAACTCAATATTAAACAGGTGGAAGCTGAGCTGCTTGGTTGAAATGGAGGAGACCCTCCCTTTCCATCCTCTCCCCCTTCCTCTGCCTCCACTACTGGCCCTGCCCCCGTTACCTGGCCCGTGAGGTGCCCGTGGGACTCTGAAGTGCTGAGTTACATGGTTTGGAAAGCAGTTAGCCTTCCACTATAGGTAGACTTTTTTCCTCTTGGATTGTTGTGTGTTGGCCTTGCCTCATTAAGTTAGAGGTAGCTTGGTACAGTGAAAAAACCATGGCAGTTGTGTAGAAAAGACCTGGATTTGAGTTTTAACTGTGCCATTTACAGTGGCGTCTTAACTTGCCATAGTTTTTCACATCTATAAAGTGGAATACCAGTATGGTGTCCCACTTCCGGTGTTATGAGGTTTCAGATGAGATGAAGTAAGTGGAAGGGCTCCATAACTGCCAGGTTTTCTCACCAGTGCTGCTTCCTAGTGACTTTATTATCACTGAACATTAGCTTTCCTGCGGACAGGAAGCGTGCTTGCTCACAGCTCCCAAGCTGAAATCTCAGCTCTCATCGCTGACGAGAGAGACGGATGTATTTTGCCCTGAGGAGAAGAGCTCACATGGGCCTGACTTGAATCGGTGCTGGTCCTTGAATGAATCAGCCATGATTGCAGGGATGGGATTGTGTAAGAACATGTCAGCTTCTGCTGTTGCCTTTTAGATAAGAAGGGGGCCTCAGTTGCCATGAGAGGGTTGTGATGGTGGACAGACTCTATCTTAGAGATGCATTGAGATCCTTAGACGAGTATAAGCCCACGTCTTTTCTATTACAAACTAAATACTACTAGAGGTACCTAGGGTTGAGTTTCACCTTTACCTCTTGATAGCATTTTCATGGGACAGGCAAATATTCCCGTTCTATCTCACTCTGTTCTGAGAATCAGATGTACTCACATTTGTAAATGTAACTACAAATCTGGAGATAAAGGGAAGCTATTTTAATTACTTGGGCCTTTCCTGTGCAATCAGGTTCTTTCTCCTCATCGTGTTTGTCTCTATCATTCTTGTGGTGTATATGCTTCTAAGGTGAGCTCTTCCCATATATAGGTGAAGCCATGTTTGTTTTAAAATATACAAAAAATATGATATTGTTAGCAGGGGTTTAGTGTCTTGTGAACTTGAGCTATATTTGCATGGTTGGAATGATTTTGGAAAGAAAACTGCTAATAAAAATGTCTTTACTGAATAATGCGATTTTTTTTTTTTTTACATTGTTAAATATTATCTTTCCAGGAGATCTCAGCCCTGCTGAGCTAATGATGCTGACCATAGGAGATGTTATTAAACAACTAATTGAAGCCCATGAACAGGGGAAGGACATCAATCTAAATAAGTAAGTGGAGCCCCAACTGGTGTGGCTCAGTGGGTTGGGTGTCCTCCTGCAAAGCAACAAGTTGCCAGTTTGATTCCCGGCACATGCCTGGGTTGGGGGCGTGGGAGAGGCAACTGATCGATGTATCTCTCACACATTGATGTTCACTCCCTCTCTTTCTCCTTCCCTGCCCCTCTCTGTAAAAAATAAATAAAACCTTTTAAAAATAAATATGTGGATCTATAAAATAGAAGACAGTCTTACTCTTAGGTAGTAGATCTCTTATAAAATTATCAAATTCTGCCCTGGCTGGTGTGGCTCAGTGGATTGAGCGCTAGCCTGCGAACCAGAGGGTCGCCGGTTCAATTCCCAGTCAGGGCACATGCCTGGATTGCAGGCCAGGTCCCCAATGGGGGCCATATGAAAGGCAACCACACACTGATGTTTCTCTCCCTCTCTTTCTCCCCTCCCCTCTCTAAAATAAATAACATCTTTAAAAAAATTAAATAAAATTATCAAATTCTACTTGTTTTCTGTCTCATGTTTTGTTTTGTTTTGTTTTTTTACTTGAGAATTTAGCTTTCAGCCCTGCCCTGCCCCCAGGTGTTTACTGTATCCCAGTCAGTGTTAGTAGTGCATTGTACATATTAGCTCAGTTGATTCTTTCAAAAACTGTATGATGCGGGTACTCATCATCATTTGACAAATGGGTACCATGAGACAGAAAGGTTAAATAATTTGTCCAAGAGCAAATAACTAGTGATGGGCAGGGCTGGGATTTGGAATTACGCCGTCTGTTTCCAGAGCTACTGCTCTTCTGTGGTACGTGACTTCATATTCTCCTTTCCTTCTCTGCTCTTACCTGAAGTCTCAGAGGAAGCAGGAGCTCTCTTCCAGGAAAGCCTCCCTTGATCTAATCTAACCCTTACTTACTTTATAACCTCCTCAATGTATTCCTCCACTTCTCCTCACATTATGTCCAGCTTATGTCCATCATATGTCCAGCTTTGGCTTTGCTGCACCCTCAAATAAGAGTGGTCTTTCACCTCTGCCTCTGTAGTTCTCACTATGTGTTCACTTTATAAATCTGCCTTAACGAAAGCATTCTCTCCCTGCCCCAGGCTGGCGGTGATCTAATCACCATGTGCTGACCTTTTGTCTGTTACTTGAGATACTGTAATGTTTTTCCTCTTCCTTGGAACAATGTGCTTATTTAATAAGCATTTGCTAAAAGAATAAATAAGTATCCTCTTTTGGCTATGAAGACATATTTTAATCTTTTTTGCGTACCATGTCTTTAGCAGTTTTTTTCTTTTTGTTGGCTATATTCTTAATTATACATCTCATTTCTACTTCCTGTACATTTTTGTCATTCTCTTTAATTTAGACATCTAAAGCTGGCATCTTCCTTAAAACCAGTTCCCACTGAGGTGTCCTCTTTGATTAATTGTTAACCTTCACCCACGCTTGAAGCTAGTGTCGTCTTTGAATCTCTTTCCGTAGGTCCAGGTAGGGTCTGAAGTTGGCCTACTCTGTCTTCTTTATGACTCTCACGGTTACCTCCGCTACCAGCTCCCATTCCATCTCTTTAAACTTAAGTCTAGACCGCTGCAATCGTTTATGCTGTTGGTCCCCTTTCATCTCTTGCTGGATTGACTTTCCTTTGTCTTGTCTTTTATTACGCCATTTCCCTGTGTAGGGACTTCAGCTGCCCCCACAGCTCATGAGGTTGAGTGCAGATTCCTCAGCACATTCTGTAAGGCCTCTCCGTCTGGCTTCAGTTCACTCTTCCGACTTTTCAAACTTCTGTACCTTTACATTGAAAACCTTTTGCCTTTGGTCGAGTTGGTCTACCCATATTTCTTAAAAGATGTGTATTTTTAGTTTTGCATCTTCACACAGCCATCCCATTTGCTCTCAGGGTCGTCTCCATGTTTGCACAGAATGTATGAAGCCTGTTCTTTTTTCTGTCCCCATTTTCCAAGGATATCTCCCCAGTACACGTTGAGTTACTCTCTTGAACGCTGGAAGCACTCATTGTGTGTGTGTGTGTGTGTGTGTGTGTGTGTGTTTTACCATACACATTTAGTTTTGTTCATGCCTGTCTGCAAACATAGACCATGAAATGACTATGCCTTATACCTCTTCACACACCAAGTACTTAGGTGTTCTCTTGTACATATCAGGTACTCAGTTAACATTTGTAGAAAATGATGGAAACACCTCAGAATATTTTCAGATGGGTTAAAAATGAGAAGTTGAGGTGACAGTGTAAGGAATGATTCGTCAGGGATAAAGTTACTTCTAGGGGTGAGGATAGGGCTATACTCAGGAAGGGGCAAGCGGGTATTCGGAAGTTCTGATCATATTCTGTTCTTTGAAGTGTGGTTGCACAAGTGGTTGCTTTATAATTGTTAAAGTATATTTATATGTTCTGTTATGTGTACAGTATTTGCATTAGAAGTTTTTAAATACTTCCGCACAGCCGTCCTTGGTTTGGTCTCAGACAGTGGTTTGCAGCCAGCTGTGATCTGCCCATCCCGCAGATGTTCGGCAGAGCCTGGAGACGTTTTCGGTTGTTGAGCAGGAAGAGGAAGAGCTAGTGAGTAGAGGCTAATGGTGCTGCTCCACGTCCCCCAGTTGTGCTGAACCGGTCCCCACGACGGAATTCGTATTTCCAAATGCAGTAGTGCTGAGGTTGAGAAAAGGGTAGAATGCTTTGAAGCTGTGCCCCTATTTTGAACGACACTTACATGGTGTCACTGTCTGGGCCCGTGATGTTCACAGATGTTAAAGCCACCATTGTCATCCAGTGAAAGGACTTGATGATATTATTTATAGGTCATCCTTTTGGTAGCTCGTCCTTGAAATATTGTGATCCTGATAATGCTAGATGCTTTACTTTCAGGGTGAAAACGAAGACAGCTGCCAAATATGGCCTTTCGGCACAGCCTCGCCTGGTGGACATCATTGCCGCAGTCCCACCTCAGTATCGGAAGGTCCTGGTCCCCAAGTTAAAGGCCAAACCCATCAGAACTGCCAGTGGGGTGAGTGCTTTAGTTCATGTAATGTTGACTGTATCTGTTCTGCCAGAAACCCCTGCCTCCATGTGAGACCCAGGTGGTGAGGTGGAGGTGAGGGGATTCAGACAGGTATAATCTGGGTATGGGATAGGTGCTGGAGTGGAGACATGTAAAGAATGCTAGCAGAGCACACAGAGGGGGAAAATCCTTTGTGCTTAAAAGAGTAAATGATGTTTTGTGTCTCTAAAAGTATAGATTGAGGCTTGATGACTTTGACAGTGTGATATTGTTGGTCATATTAAGCTTGTGGCTCAAAATAATTGCTGTTTAGAAAAGGCACTGTTAAAAGGTAATTAATGGTGTAGTCCTTCCGTAGATGGGGGCCGTGCAAGGCTGACACGACAGGGAGTGCGACGGAGTCCCGAGGACGGAGACATCCCTTCGGTCGAAGGGACCAGGGGAGCCCAAAAGCGTGGAGCTTGCTTGACATGAGTGACGTCCATATAAGCAGGGAAGAGTAGGCTCGACCAGCAGCGGGAGCACGGGCACAGGGAACCGGGGCACAGAGTGGAGATGACAAGTGTGGTGTGTGCGGGGACCAGTGAGGACACCAGACTGACTGGAAGTGATAATTCCTTTGGGAGAGAACTCGGGACGTTGGATTGAAAAGTCTACTTGTAAAAGGCCTTAAAGGTCCACCAAAGAAACTGACAGTAGGGAGCTACTAAAGATTTTTGAGGAAAGGAGTGGTATGAACAAAACAGATTTTCAGAAAACTACTTTGGATACAGGATGTGGGGCAGGTTGGAAACAACAAAACTAGTTAGGGTACTCTTGGTTTGAGCTAGGTGTGAAGTGGTGAGAGCCTGGGTCAGGGTAGGGGCTCTCAGAGGACAAGGATGAGTGTGAGAGATAGGGTTTGGGCCCTCTGAAAATGTGGAACCCAGAATTGAATTCTGTGTTCCTGATGTGATCTAAGACCGTCATTCTGTTATTTGAAAGAGGATGTTACATTTCTAGTAATTGCAGCTTGAGTTGCCTTGTTTGGGGCCATATCTCCTGGATTATATTCCATTTGTGGCTAATTAAGTACCACCAATCCTGGTCGTTTCTGCTTTGTACTTAAGTGCTTTTATTTTGTTTCTACCTGGTGTAAAGGCTCTTTAAAACCAGCATTTCCAAACCTCTCACCTCCCCCCTTTTTCCACAAAGGGCAGCCACTTTTAACTCTTAGCTGATCACTTGGCATTTACTTCCATACATCCCTAAATCATATGCTTATAGATTTTCTTGAATTTTGGGGTTTTGGCATTATGAATGAGCCTTCCACTACGGATGACAAAGATTGAGCCACCTTTCAGCCTGATACACTTGGCTTTTGTAACACCATTCTCTGTGCTCCTCCTCCTGCCTCGCTTCATTTCTTTGAGGGCTACTCTTACTGTGCTTGCCTCTAAAAATTGGTCGTTTCTGTGGTAACGTTATTCATTAACTCCCAGCTCTGACTTCTCCTCAAGCCAGGCTCACACCAGATCACCTGTTAGACACTCGCATGTAACCTAACCCAAACTCATTCATCCTTCTCGTCCATATTAGTTCCCAGTGCCCCCGTTCACGCAGTTTCCAAAAGACAGGAGACGTGTCATCCATTTTTACCACCACTGGTATGAAGGTTTTGGTTTTTATTATTTCCTGTTGAGATTATTTCGTTCATTTCTGAACTGGTCTGCTTTGTCTTGCCTGCGCCAGACCTGTCTTCTGCAGTGTCACCAGAGTGATCTGTTCAAACTGTCACAAGCACACAGCTGATGGTCCTTCTCTACCTGCTGCACATCCTAATCTCCATGCTTTTATTCCTGCTGCTATCTGGTGGGGTTTTGTTTTCATTTTCATTTTTTTATGGAGCAGTCTTAGGTTTACAGAAAAATGGAGCAGAAAGTACACAGTTTCCATATACTTCCTTGTCCTTCTCCCAGATTGCCCTATTATTAATACCTCACATTGGTTTGGTACATTTGTTATAATTGATGAGCCAGTATTACTACATTGTTACTAACTGAGGTTGATGGTTTTTACATTAGGATCACTCGTAGTGTTGTGCATTCAGTGGGTTTTACCAAATGCACAATGCCACGTATCATATGGAATAGTTTCGCTGTCTTAAAACTCTCCTGTCCATCCTGTCCTCTGCTCCAAACCTCTGGCGACCACTGGTCTGTTTCCTGTCTCCACACTTTCACCACCTCCAGGGCATCACGTGGTTGGAATCAAACAGTGTGTACCCATTCATTTCAGTTAGCAGCATGCATGTAAGGTCATGTCTTTTAGTAGCTTGATAGTTCATTTGTTTTTAGTGCTGAATAATATTCCACTGTCCATGCCACAGTTACTCTATTCGTTCACCCACTGAAGGACATCAGTGGCTTCCCATTTTTGGCAGTTGTGAACAAAGCCGCTCTGAATACTTGAGTGAAGGTTTTTGTGTACTCATGAGTTTTCCGTTCATTTGGGTACACGTACCTAGGAGTGTGACTGCTGGGTCATGTGGTCAGACTATGTGCAGCTTGTAAGAAACTGTCGAAATGTCTGTGCCATTTTGCGCTCCCATCAACACTGAATGAGACTTCCTGTTGGTCCACATGCTTGTCAGCATTTGGTATTGTCAGTGCTCTGGATTGTGGCCATTCTGATGGGTGTGTGCAGTGCTGTCTCGTTTTCATTTGCGATTCCTGAATGCCATATGATGTTGAATATATTTTCATATGTTTATTTGCTCTCTGTCTTCTTTGTTGGGGTGTCTGTTTAGATCTTTTGCCCTATTCCTAATTGGGTTATTTGGGGTTTTTGTGTGTGTGTGTGTGTGTGTGTGTGTGTGTGTGTGAAGTTGTAGGGGGTTTTGTATATTGAAGATAGATGTCTTTCATCAGAGAGGTATTTTACAAATGTTCTTCCAGTCTTGTCTGTGGCTTGTCTTTTTATTCTCTCCACAGTATCTTTCTCGGAGCAGAACTGCCAAGTTTTAACGTAGTCCAACTTACCGGTTTTTCTTTCGTGAGTTGTGCTTCTGATGTTGTATGTAAAAACTCATGGCAAAACCAAAGGCCACCTAGGTTTTTCTCTGTGTTATCTTCTAGACGTTTTGTAGCTTCGCATTTTATATTTAGGTCAGTGACGTATTTTGAGTTTGTGTTTGAGGGTTGCTTTTCTTTGCTGCTGTTTTGTTTTTTGCTTAAAACACCATGATGGTTAGTCTTTCTTAGTAGCGTCACTATTACTTACAACAATAGCTACTATATGTTGCCCACCTATTATGTACCAGCCACTGTGCTGGTATGTTTTCTAATTTAATCCTCACAACAGTTTTGAGAGATAGGTAAGTATCGTCTTCATTTTCCAAAATTGGAAAATGCACAGTAAGGGGCAGAGAAAAGATTTATACCTACACCTCTCTGGCCAACTCCAAAGTCATTGCTTACTTTAAAGTCAGTACTGATAAAGTCATTTTCTACTTTATCCGTAATTGTTGAACTATGTTAAACAAGACTACAGGGTTCCTTAGAAGCCCTACCATGGGGAATAGCATAGGGAAGCTATGGGAGCGGGTCTCATCTCTGCTTCACCCAGGGCTGTTGCTTTTAATCTTTTTCATAAATTGGGGTTCTGAGTAAAATGTACTTGAGAGGAGAGTCCTACCACTTAAACAAGGTTTGGAAACGACTGCATATTGCTTCCTTGGCCCCTAGCTCGTTAGCCCAGGTGACGCTCGCTCAGCATGGTCGGCAGCCCCTGGGAAGGCTTTCCTCACCCCTGGTCCTGGCTGATTCATTCCTTTCATTGGGCATTCTTAGTGTTTTCTACATGCACGTGGAATTGAAATAGCCTGTTTCTTTTTAAAAAGTGCTTATTGTTGACGCTACTACAGTTGTCCCCCTTGCTCCCCTTTCACCCCTCCACCCAGCCCACCCCTGCTTCCACAGGCAATCCCCACACCATTGTGCATGTCCATGGGCTCCTCATACATGTTCTTTGACTAATCTCTTCACCTTCTTTCAGTTTATTTCTGTATGACTTGAAGTTTTGCTAGGCAGTATGATTTGAGAGGGCAGAAGCAATGCATTAGTATTTTTGAAGTCTCAGGCCCCACCTGCTCTGTGTAGCTCAGAACCTGGCCTGTCTAGTCAGCCCTCAAGAAAACCTTGTTAAATTAGATTGACCTCAACAGTGGTATATGTGGTTGTGTCTCATTTTAAATAAAAACATTTGTTTGAAACTATTAGTTTTTAATTCAGATCTGAAAGTATGTGTATTTTGGAGGTTCTCTAGGTCATTACTCAGTGATTTAAGTTACACTTTTAATAATTTTTATTGTGAAAGATAATCACAAATTTACAGGGAAGTTGAAAGTCCAGTACAAAGAACGTTTTCCAATTCAGCTATTTAAAGTGTTAGTTGTGAAACCGATGCCTTTGGAAACTTCGGTGCATATTTCTTACACACAAGGACATTTTCTTACATTGCTGCAATACAGCCGTCAAAATCAGGAATTTCACACTGAACAGAACTTACCTAATTCTCAGACCTCATTCAGGTTCCACCAGCTGTTTCAGTAATGACCTATAAGACCCAATTTAGAATCACATGTTGCACTATTCAGTTATCATGTCTCTGCGGTCTGGACACTTCTGTGCTTCCTTGATTTCATTACCTTAACACTTGAGGATTTCAGGCGAGTTACACTGTAGCATGTTCCTCAGTTCGGCTTAATCAGATGTTTCTTCATAATTCGACTCAGGTCTTGTGTGTTTGGCAGGAAAATTACAGAAATGATGCTGCATTCTCACCGTGCCCATCGGGGGGTCGTCCCCTCTTTTCTGGTCCCTGGCGCCGTTCTTCATGACCACGGTGGAGTCTGACAGGCTGCTCCTCTGTAAAGTTACTCTTTTCCACTTCATTGTTAAGTTTTGTGTGGTGAAGTATTTTGAAACTATGTAAAGATCCTCCTGTTCCTTATCAGACTTCAGTTTACTTATTCGTTTATTTGTATGAATGGATTAATGGTTTCCTATTTCGTGGGCTACAATCATTATTTATTCTGATGCACAAATTATCCCAGCTTTGACCAGTGGGAATCTGATTTCTTTGTCTTTTATTTTTCTTTACGTGTTCCCATCATTCTTTGAGCAGTTTCTAGCTCTCGGTCATAACAAAATGTTGCAGGCTCGTCTTGTACTTTTCTTTGCCCCTGGAATGAGCCACTTCTCTCAGGAGTCCTGGTTTCTTTTTGTAGAGATGGGTGTTTGGAGCCCAAGGTTGGAGTGCCAGATAGGCCCACTGCTGGTAGGGTGCTGCTGTTTCCTGACCCTCTCTGTGGGCCAAGCTAGGAAATACATGTGTACACATACATGCATGCATGTGTGCATTCACATACGTGTTCATAACACATTCACACCCGTAGTTATTGTGTATCAGTCTGTTGAAATCAGTGAGTTCACAGTAGTACCTTCAGTTCCATCCAGCCCACAGAGTTCATTCTGGTTCCCTCCCTTTCCGTATTTATAACTTTCTTCTCCGACAGCAAGAAGCCTGGCTTGCATTCACCTTAGTGTGTGCCTGTATTTGACTGACTGCTCCTCTGCGTAACTCATCTGTTTCCACCGTCCCCTCCCTTCTCAAGCAGACACTCTCCTTACCCAGCCTGGGCTCTGAAAACCCCTCTGAGACTGTTTTGCACACACTCTGTGAAGTCTAGCTCCTAGTTTAATTGTCTCTGCTCTGAATATTGAGATCTATTGTGTCCATGAGGAGTTTGAGTTAAGGTTAGGGTTAGATATAATTGTACAGAATTGCATATGGTAGCTTTTTTCTCCTAGGCTATTTTAGTAAAACAGATCAGAATAAAAATCACTGACTTTAAAAATTACTTTATTGTAAAACACAATACAAACTAGTATGACAACGCATGTGTACATTTTACAGAGATCAGTGTTATTTTCAGATCACACTGACGAGAGATCACCCTGGTGCCCACTGCTCAGCCTCAGAACCACAGCGTTACCGTGGCCGTCGAAGCCCCTCGTGTGCCGCTCTGATGGCACTCCTCTCCCGTTTCCGAGAGCGAGCCCGCTCCAGGGCTTCCTGTCGGTGGTTCCACGATACTCTCTGAACCAGCCTTTCCTCTGCAGATTGCTGTTGTGGCGGTGATGTGCAAGCCCCACAGGTGCCCACACATCAGCTTCACAGGAAACATCTGTGTGTAAGTAGGGTGGGTTTGATTAGTTGTGCGGGTGTGTTTCAGTTCCACTAATAAGTCCCCCAGAGCCTCGACTAGTGCATGCAGGTAATAGTTAAAACTTTGATTTAATAGATTCATAAGTTAGTTCTTTGAAACAAGCAACCATAGATAGGCTATTTGGATGCTTTAAAAATGAAACAGGTTTTAATTTGTTCCAATGTACATAGGTTATATAAAACTCAACCATTCTCTTAACTTCAGTAGACAGTTCTGTTAACTTGATAAATGAAACATGGCAATTCCAAATGTCAGAAATTTTGAATAAATTTGGGTCAGAAAAATATCAAAGTTATGTTTATAAATAACCTTTAAGATTTTAAAATTTAGGTAATTGGAAAAATTGGCAGAAGAATATGCATAATTCCAGGTAGAAGGATTAAGTGGGTGAATAATATAAGAATAGTTACCGGCATAGTTACCAGTAGAGCACTGTGAATATCAATCCAAACTTAGGAAAATTTAGGTCCTGCTGTTTGCCCCTAAAAGCTTAAATCTCTGGAAGAATACTGGCTGCAATATTCTGAAAATGACTGTAATAATGTTCCCTTATATGTTCATCTTGTTAGTAGAAAATGTATCTTTTATGATACTGCAAAAGTAGGCTCTTCTGTTAGGATTTGCGAAGGAAGTTTGTTTGATGTCTGGACTTTACGGGGACAGCACATGTTCGAACTGGCCTGTGGAAGCAAGTGTTGTATCTGACATCTTCCTTCTTGTGTTGTGCTGGCAGATACTGCCCCGGGGGACCTGACTCAGACTTCGAATACTCGACACAGTCTTACACCGGATACGAGGTAAAGTAACGTGAGGTTGTCTTGAGGAAATGTCACTTCACACTCCACCTGGAATGTGCTTTTACAAGTACTAGCTTTTTAAAATTTTTATTTTTCCCTGATTACAGAAATTATTCACCAAATACTTGCTGAGTATCAACATTTTTCTAGTCACTGGAGAGATACTTATGTAAGCATTTGTTATTAATATATATCAAACATAAGTGCTTTACAAGTTTACACCCTACCAGTAGCATTTTGAAGGTAGACAATATTATTCTGGTCTTACAGATAAGGAAACAGGCCTAGAAGTCTTAGAACTCACTGCTAATGAGTGACAAGCCAGGTTTTGAATTCTGTGCTCCTCAGTCACTACATTGTACTCCCCGTGTGTGCAGCAGGGAAAAACACAAGGTCCTTGTCTTGTGGGACTTACATTCTAATAATGGGAGACAGACAGTAAAGAGACATGCGAGAAAAAATACCAGGTACTGGTAAATGCTAAGCAGAGAAGTCAAATCATAAGGTGTAGCTGGGCGGATACTTTAGCTATGGTGGTTAGAAAGGGATTCTCTGAGGAGGTGATATTTCATTTGAGTCCTGCATGACAAGAAGGAGACTTTCAAGAATATCAGCAAAGAACGTTTCTAGCAGGGGGAATGGCTAGAACAAGGAGCTGTGCTAGGAATGACAGTGGGGTTCTGGAGCATGGAGGGTAAGGGGAAGAATGAGATTGGAGAGACAGATGCCGTAGTGGTTCATAAGCCAGGCCAAGGAGTTTGGGTTTTGTTATAGGTGTTACGAGAAGCCAGTAAGACTTAGGGGAATGATATAATCCCATATCATTTTTTAAAAGAACATTTGATGGCAGGAAAGGATTGGGGGGGGGGGCAAGAGTGAAAGCAGGAAGCCAGTGAGCAGGCTTTTGAAGCAGTCAGCCTCTTCAGAGGAGATCAGCAGCCAGCTAACTATGTGACTTTTTCTTCACACACACACACACACACACACACATACATTTTTTAACTTTAACCTATTTTTCATAGTTTGAAATTTTAAAAATACAGATGGATTTATTGAAAAGCTTCCTTGTCTTTCCTGTCCCCTTCCATCCCTTTCTGCCCCAACAGACAATCAGTAATATCTTAACTATACATCCTTCAAAGATACTATGTGGGTGTCTAAGCAAGCACATAGATATTCTTTATCCTACTTTTTACACATAAGTTACTGTATCAAAATGTTGCACCTTGCCTTTTTCATGTTAACAGTATATTTTAAAGAACATATTATATCAGTGTGTTGATCACAACTGTAGAATATTCCATTGTGTAAAACCATAAAGGCTTTTTTGAGCCCTGGCTGGTGTGGCTCAGTGGATTGAGCGCCGGCCTGCGAACCAAAGGGTTGCCAGTTTGATTCCCAATTGGGGCACAATCCTGGGTTGTGGCCCAGGTCCCCTGTAGGGGGTATGTAAGAGGCAACCACATACTGATGTTTCTCTCCCTCTCTTTCTCCCTCCCATCCACTATCTAAAAATAAATAAATAAAATCTTCAAAAAAAAAAAATAAAGGCTTTTTTGTTAAGCCATGAGAAACTATGTTATATTTAATGACCTTGTTTAAAGGTTATTCTACCACATAACTCTTTTGAATATGTATGTACAGCTGGGTCTCTGAGTAGTGTGACGATTTGTATAGGTTTCCCTAAGTGTTTATATGAAGATAAATACGGTCTCAGAGGCTGCCCGGCTGTTCACAAACTCATGTCAATCAGGGTAGAGACCAGCCAGATGCTGTTCGGGACATTATTTTGAAGCCTGAGAAAGATTAATACACCCTCTGAAACTACTTTATATTTTTAATTAATTGTGGGCATAACAGGATCTCCTTTTCTTCTTAGCCAACCTCCATGCGAGCTATTCGTGCCAGGTATGACCCGTATCTGCAGACGAGACACCGAATAGAGCAGGTGAGTTTTCTAAAAGCGGGTTTAAATTCGATTTTTATACTTAGAAGGTATTATTGCTTGATTTAAGTTGTACCTGAAATAAGAACTAAAAGTGTGTTTCCCCACCGCACGTTTTTAATATCCATCTGAAGGAGGAAAGACTGTTTTGCAATACCGAGCAAGATCAAAAATATCTTACTGACTTTTCTTTAGAGACTGTTAACTTTCTTTAAGGGTTTTATATTTTATAAATTTCTCTTGATTTGTATAAAGTCATTTAGGGGTGGAGTTTATAGACTAGATGTGTGGAAACTCTTAGACCGTAGGTGCGTGGACTGAATTTTGGTTTCCCCAAGCAGGCAAGCAGTGCCGTGGCCTGTTTGCTGGAGGAGGAAGGGGGGACGGACTGCAGAAGGGCACGAGGAGCGCTCGGGGCTGTGGGACCGCCCGTGTCCTGGTTGTGGTAGTGGCTACACAATCCGAACGTCTACCCAGACTCAGCCATTCCCACCTAACATTCATTGGGTTATTGTGTGTGAACTATACCTCAGTATAACTGATTAAAAACAAGTACTGTGTGAATTGCCTTGCTTTGTTCAGGAATCTGAACATTAGTGCAATTTTAATTTTATAGGGTTTGCAATTTTAAACTTGTCCAATTAAAGAAAAATGTGAACACTGCCCGTAGTTTTCATAGTAGCATCTAGTAGGGCAACTACAAAATCTCAAATGGAAAGTAGAATACCAGTATATATTTTAAATATATATGCATATATTTATGCATATGTGTATGTAAATATGTATACATACATAAAGATGTGTGTGTATATATAAATTATTTGCTATTTTTCAGGAACAAGTGTTTAAAAAGGTACCTTTTTTACATATTAAATGTAGACATTTACATAGTACATTAATTTGAGTTCACAATTTGGTAGCTACTTAATCCAGTTTTTCTCAAGCCCAAGATAGGGCAAGAAATTAAAAAGTCTTTCTGAAAATTAGAATTTTGGCTTATTGTAGCTGACGAAATTAAAGATCTGTACCATTGCATCTCTAGTAGTAGAGATGTCATATTTCATGTTTTATCCATCAGACTTTACTTTCCTTTTTTCCCCTCGAAAAGCAGACGTGAGGTGTCACCTATGTCGAGAATCTTCACAAATGATTGAAACCTTTAAAGTGCTGTTTTAAAACTGCCTTCTTAATCCTTATTCCTGATCCAGCATTCTTTTTCATTCATTTGCATCGTCCTGATTATATTGCATGTAATTATCTCCTTTGTCCCCAAGATTACCACATAGTCTGACATAAATGAGTGATTGCTAAAGAGTGCTTCTTATTGGCCTTTACTGCTTTCTAGTTTATACTTTAAAGATTTTATTTATTTAAAGCAAAGGGAAGAGAGGGAGGAAGAGAGGGAGAGAAACACGGATGTGTGAGAGGCACATTGATCAGTTGCCTCTTGCATTTCCTCCCCAGCTGGGGGCCTGGCCCGCAACCCAGGCATGGGCCCTGACCAGGAATCGAACCAGTGACTGTTTGGTCTGCAGGCTGGTGCTCATTACACTGAGCCACACCAGCCCAGGCAAGCTTTTTATTATTTTTAATTCTCTCTCTCACTCCTTATTTGAGCTATAATTTTTTTTCTTTCAGACTCTGAAGTCTATTTTTTTAATCCACAGAATTTCCTAAATATATTTAGTTACTTCTCATTTTTAAACTATACTGATGAAAACACTGTAAAATTAGGAATTTGCAGTACCCTCTTAGGTTAGTGATTGTATCTTTTTAATGCTGATGAATTCATGTCTTTCAGCTGAAGCAGCTTGGTCACAGTGTGGATAAAGTGGAGTTTATCGTGATGGGGGGGACATTTATGGCCCTTCCAGAAGAATACAGAGATTATTTTATTCGAAACTTACACGATGCCTTATCAGGACATACCTCCAACAATATTTACGAGGCAATCAAGTAAGAAACCCTTATTTTATCGTGTTCTCCGGAGTGGTTGTCAGTGTGCCCTCCTAGCAGCAGCCTCCAAGAATGCCTTCAGCTCTACCCTGCATTCCCAATTCTTCTGTGGAGGGGCAGGGGTGAGGCGGCAGTGACGAGATTTCGTTATTCTTACTTGACCACTTCTGATGGGTTGTGAGGTTAAGTGCATCCCCCAGTTTTGCTGAGCTGCACTGTCGTACGGCACTTCGTGTTCGGGGTGCGCAGCACTGTGATCTGACCTGTATACGTCATGACACGATTGCCACAGTGGGTCTGAGGTGACATTTGTCATCGCATGCGTCTCCAGTTCTTGGAGTTACTTCTGTGGGGGCGGATTGTGGGGGCCCAGTGAAACAGTCCTTTCTGTGTGTGATGCAGTGTGCAGACGCCAGCACCCTCAGAGAAAGAGTGGCTCACGGAGTCACCGTGAGGGTCTTTGCAGCCCAGGGCTGGGCTCCTGCAGGAGCAGGTGCTGGAGGGAGCTGAGTTTTTAGCTCACCCAAAAAGAGCACTGGAAACTCTTTACCTGAAACTTTTAGCTGCTATAGAATCAACAAAAAAAGTGACTTATTTAATAACCAGTATTTTATTATTTGCTACTTTTTAATAATTATTAAATACTTTGTTTATAAGGGTCATTTATTCCAAATTTTAGTTGACAAAACAGAAGAGAATTATGCATTCTTTTGATACCTCATATCTCAATTTTCATATACAATTCAGTGATTTAAGAAGTGAAAGTCTTAAAAATAGTTTTTATGGCCAGAAGTTTCAGGAACACCTAGTTAGTGTACCCTAGTTCTTCATTTACTGCATGTTATGGAGGGCACGCGCGGTCCCACGCAGTGCTGCCGGCACCGGGAACAGCGTGGTGAACAAGACGGATGCTGTCCTCGCCCTCACGGTGCTTACGGTTTATTAGTTAAGTAATAAGACAGTAAGTGCTGTGCTGGAAATGGGCTACTGTGCTAGCGAATAAATGGGGCTAGTCTCTGGACGAAGTGGTGATGTTTAAGCTGAGACTTGAAGTGTGAGGAAGACTCAGGCCAAGAGCAGAAAAAGAAGGGAAAGGCACTAAAATGAGGAAGAAGTTGGGGTGTTCTAGGAACAGAGTGGAGGCCAAGGCGGGTAGATTCTGGTGAACAGGGGAGGGAGTGCCATGAGGTGAGCTTGAAAGTTAGGGATGGGCCAGGTTATATATGGTTTTGAGGAGCTAAACTTTTATTTGAAATGCAGTAGGAAATAATAGCTTTAAGCAGGAGAGTGTCATATTCAGGGTGACAAGTAAGATTATTCTGGCTATTGTCTAGCCAAATGGGTTAGAGGGGTACGAGAGTCAGAGTGGGAACCCAGAGAGAAGCCTGTCGCATCCCTGCTAGCTCAGGTGAGGGTGGTGGCGGGAACGACGGAGAAGAGCAGATGGGTCGGAGCTGCACTTGCTGCTGCAGCTGAAAGGACCGTGGGTTGAGCTGGGGTAAGAAAGCGGGAGGAGTCAAGGACGACCCTCAGGTTTGGGTTGTGGGAGACGGTTGATGGGTAGCGCCATGTACTGAGATGGAAGACAGAGGCAAGAACAGGTTTGTGGGAGAAAAATTAAGAGGGTTTTGGCTTTGGTGTTAGGTACGTTAGGTTTGAAATGTGTAGGATGCATCCAGGTAGACGTCGGGCAAGCCGTACCACAGACGCCTGGGCTGGGATACCGTTTGGGGATTATCTGCTCATAGATGGTTCTTAAGGAATTGGTGCCAGGAACATCTTTTTGTGCCCGTCCTACTTCCCCTGTCCTCTTAACTTCGTTTGCTCTCCTTTGGGTTTGTAAAAATGAAAAAAAAGTAGGCTCTTTCATAAGTTGAAATGAGTATCAGTGGAACCTTGAGGGGCCTGTGTGAGCGGCCTGCTTTGATTGCCTCAGGTAATGTGACAAGTCAGTTCCCTGTCCGTGAATCTGGACTCCCAGCAGCTGGCCAGTGTGACTGCCCCCTCCGACTGGGGCTTCAGGAGCGGAATGAGATGGCGACCGTACTGTTACTGCTCCTTGCACACCTTGGTCACTCAGAAATACGAGTCACACGTACTAGTGAAGCGCTGAAGTCTTTCAGACTTCAGAGGAGTGATGACATAATCCAACTCATTCTTCTTAATAATACCAAAAATCAAATGATAGTGTCAAATAAAGCATAATTCGAGGAAAAACCTTAATTAGTTCAAGACCCCGTGACACTGGCATAGCAACAGCACCTCAGAGGGGTACTGACTAAACTTAATTCCCCAGCAGAATAATCTATCAAGACCATTGAGTTTTTCTGCTCATGCTTATATATTGCGGACCCTGTTTTCCAGTGTAGCTATACTTGAGTTGTAGGCCTTGCCTGTTAAGTGGAATCGACCTATAAAAACATCCTGGACTTGCCTTGCCCCCCAGTCCTCTGCAGCCCCTATGAAATTTTGCCACAAAGCTTTTCACAGCCCAGTTCGGGTTCCCTGAGTCCCATGAGCTGGGCCTACTGAAGATCTCCGTAGTGAACTTCTAGACTAGGTCTGGTTTGACGTTTACATCCATTGGAACTTTTTAAAATGTTGCTTCATTCTTGGTGTGAAGTTTTACTTTACTTCTGCAGAAATGCTCTAATGCCCAGTGGTATTTGGAAGTTGTCTGTTGTTGGGGTGAAAACAGAGGCCGTATTTCAACTGGCCAGCTTCAGATGGAAGAGTCTGTAGAAAAAGACCTTCGGAGGACAAAGCCTTCCGTCGTGGGGAGCTAGCCGGGTTTTCTTTCCCTTCTTCAGTTACCTCAAGAGGGCGACAAACACGTTACTTTCAGATGAAAATTTATATGATTTGAGTCTTCATTGCAACAAAGCTCCTGAATGGCTCTTGGGAAGTACTAAAAGTAGGATCCGGGAACCGGGAGCCGCGTGTAAATGTCACCCGGAATCTGCCCAGCCGTGCTTGGTGTGTTCTGCTCTTTTCTTGTGGTCTCTCTGCTTTCATGAGATAATCTTAAAAAGCTGGTTTGTGGCATTTTGTTTGCTTTGTTGAGGTAAATTTTTACTACCAACTTCCAATAATAGAGTTGCCTTTCTCTGGAGGGGAAGGGGAGAACGTCATTTAATTTGGAGAAATAGTAGCCTGGTTTGTGCTGTAGACCCAGAGACAGAAAGCTCTTCTCGAATGTTAGCATCTTTGTGAAGTGAAGAGCAGCCCAGACGTGCGGAGTGCGGGACAACATGCCGCGTTTCCTCCCCCATGTACGGAGGGGTGTTTTACGTCGCTGCTCCCTGCGCGGTGTTGCACACAGGGTTCATCAAAGCCGGAGGGGCCGCCCAGTGGGGCTGACCTCGCAGACGGAAAGTGGGCAACTTCAGGTTTCTTTTACTATTAGTTGGTATTCGTTGTTTTTGCTTGCTAACTACGCAGATGTAGTACTTCAATTAGCTTAGCAGAGATTTTTACTTAAAAGATTAATTTTAAGTTCAGTGAAAAATTACATATTGTGACAGATGAGTCAACAATGTTTCAGGTTAAAAGTCTGTTCACATTAGAGTTAGCTCATGTGTTCCTGTTTTGTTATCATGTGTCTAATCTGGTTAAAGTTTTGTTTCTTAGTTAAAAGATTAAAAAGTAGCCCTGGCTGGGTGACTCGGTAGGAGGTTGGATCCCCAGTAGGGACGTACAGGAGGCAGCTGATCAGTATTTCTCTCTCTCTCTCTCTCTCTCTCTCTCTCTCTCCCTCTCTCCCTCTCCCCCCGCCCCCCTCCCTCTCTCCCCTCAAGTCAGTAAACATATCCTCAGGTGAAAATTATAATTAGAATAAGAAAAAGCCTTGAAAAGGTGAACCTAGTTATTTATGGCAAGTCAGTAGCAAAAAGTACGTTATATCCTTGCAGGTGGAAAAATCGGAAAGCTGAGTGAACAGAAAGTTCAAGGACGAAGCAGGTGAGGTATCTGTGAAGACTCATTAAATCGAGCAGAGCGGTAATCACTGCCTTCTATCAGCTAGACGGAGACTCTCCCGCCTTCTCCGGAGAGAACAATTGCTGGTGACTGTTGTCCTCTAAACGCCACAGCGCTGGGGATGGAGAGGGCCGGCAGTGGGGACTGAGTCACGCATTCACCAGAATGCGAGTGTTGCCAAATAACTCAGAGCAACCTTTTTAAATAGCTTTATTCCTTTTTAATCAGACCTGCCCAGAAGCAGTTTTACACTCAGTCTTTAATGCTTCTTGGCCGTTCTCACAAGATGCAGTTTACAAGGGTAGTTACCCATCAAGAAGTGGGTGAGTCACACGCTCTCCCATTGGAATTTTTAATTCGTTTCCAGTTCTTTCTCTCCCCCTTCCACCCCAGTCAATGACTTTGAGTCCTTCAACTATGTCTCGTGTTTATTAGAAAAGCTCGGTGCTAGGAAATGCTGGGTACCAGCCCCAGGAGACAATTTCATAGACTTGCAGAGTTGGGAAGAAAGTAAGAGCAGCCCAAAAAATATCTGAAAGTGACCGTCTCCCGCCTTGCTGCCCTGGGCCTGACTTCTGGCAGGCTTCAAACCTCCTGCCTTTCTGCGTTTCGGCTCTGATGCTCCCCCCTCCCTTATGTATTGACCACTTCTACTTCCTCCCTTGGCCAACCAGATTTTTATAGATGGTGACCCGGATCCTTATTATCATTGGCAGCCCAACCTAGGATGCAATCTTAGACATCTTATAAACCAGGATAAGTTGTTTTGTTCCAACATTTTGTTTCAAACAAAAACTGAACGCCACACTTTTATCACGTACTCATTAAACTGTTCATTCCCCTATCCATCCATCAGTCCCTCTTTTTTCTTACTAGTTCACAGACTTCAGCACCAAATACATTATCATGCACGTGATAACTGGCTCTCAGTTTGTAGTGTCTTTTTACAGTTCGTATACATATAATAAAATGCAGAGTTCTGAAGTGTATCATTTGATGAGCTCCAATAAATGCAAACACTGATGCAGCAAAACCCTTCTGAGATAGAGACTGTGGCCGTCATCCCAGAAAGTTTCCTGTGCCCCTTCCTAGTACATTCTCGTGTGTACCTCCCAGAGGCAGCCGTGGTTTGCGTTTTCCCCCTCCGTAGATTGGTTTTCCCAATCCAGAACTTTGTGTAACGGAGCCATACAGCATGCACAGGCACACCTCAGAGGCACCGCGGGTTTGGTTCCAGACCACCACAGTAAAAGGAATACCATCGCAGTAAAGCGAGTCACGTGGATGTTTTGGTTGCCCTGTGCTTATAAAGTTATGTTACAGTCTGTTAAGTTTGCAAAAGCATTACATCTAAAAAACAATGTACATCCCCTAATTTAAAGATACTCGATTGCTAAAAATGCTAGTCATCGTCTAAGCCTGTTGGAGAAATGATGCTGATAGACTTGCTCAGAGCAGGCTTGCGACGAGCGCTCGGTTTGCAGAAAATGCGGTGTCTGTGAAGGGCAGGGAAAGGCCTGTATCTTTGTGTAAGGCTTTGGTCCCGGAGCAGAGTATTGTAAGAGTCATCCACATTGTTGGGTGTTTCAGTAGTTGTTGCCTTTTGGGTGCCAAGTCGCACTCCATCGTGTGCAGAGCGCACAGTTTGTTTATTCGCTCTGTTGATGGGTGCCTGGGCCGTTTCCAGCTTGTGGCTGTTATGAATAAAATTTCAGTGAACATACTTTTGTGAATATATATGCATTTCTCTTGAGTAATAACTAGAAGTGGAATTGCTACATCATATGTTAAGTTTTATAAGAAACTGCCAGGCATTTTTCCAAGTGGTTGTACCATTTGTGCTCCGACCAGTAATGCATGAGCATTCAGTTCCACATCCTCACCAACATATGCTGTTGTCAGTCTTCAGTTAGTCATTCTAGTGGGTGTGCAGTGGTGTCACGGTGTGATTTAAATTTGCATTTTATAGCTAATGATGTTGAGCACTTTATTATATGCTTATGCTTTGTGTATATATTTTCTTTGTGAAGTGTCAGAGTTTTCCTATTTCTTATTTGTCTGTTATATATATCCTGAATAGCAGTCCTTTGTTAGCGCTCCATTTTGCAAATAGGAAAACCCAGTCTGTGGCTTGACTTACTCATTATGTTAATGATGATCTTTGAGTATAAACTTTTTTTTAATCCTCACCCAAGGACATTTTTTCATTGCTTTTAGAGAGACGGGAGGGGAGAGGAAAGGCGGGGGCAGGGGAGGGGGATGTGAGAAATGTTGATTGGTTGCCTTCTTATAGATGCCCCTACCAGGAATTGAACCTGCAGCCTGGATGCATGCCCTGACTGGGAATCGAACTGGCAACCTTTTAGTCCATGGGACCACACTCCAACCAACTGAGCCACACTAGCCGGGGCTAAACTTTTTATTTTAATGAAATCTGATTTAGTAGATTTTCCTTTCACAGTTTTTGCCTTCTGTATTGTCTCTAATAAACCTTCACCTGCTTCCAAGGAAAGAAAATACTCTCCTGTATTTTCTTCTAGTTCTAGTTTTTATAATTAGCTTTCATGTTTAGCCACATTGAATTATTTTTTATGTGTAGTGTTGAGGTAGGAGTCTATGTTTCTGTTTTTCCCGTATAGATATCTAATTGTTTCAACACCACTTACTTAAAAACCTTCCTTTCTCACTCAGATTGTATTGACATCTTTGTCAAAAATCGATTGTGTAAATGTGAGACTAGCCTCTCCCTCTGTTCCCCTGGCCTGGTTTTCAGTCCTTATAACTGTACCACACTCTCGGTTACTGTAGCTTTATGGTGTACCTTAAAGTCAAATAGTATAACCTATACTGACATTGTTTTCCAAGACTGCTTTGGATATGCTAGGTCCTTTGTATGTCTACATGAAGTCTAGAGTTAGCTTGTCATTCCTCTTAAAGAGTGTGATGAGACTGGGACTGTTAAACGTTTGGAGCAGTGATCCTGGCCAGGTAGCGCCGTGGTGAGTATTGTCCCAGTGTGCCCATCAGTGAGTGGAACAACAAATCGAGTTTCTCTCTCTCCCTCGCTCTAAAATGAGTAAGTGAAAATTTAAAAAAAAATGTTCTAAAATTTACAAAATTAGAAACAACTTGGGAACACTTCAGAGAAAATAGTGTAACAATATTGAGACTTCCAATCCATGAACGTAGTCTGTCTCCTCATGTACTTGGGTTTCATTTAATTTCTCTTAACAATAGTAAATGTAGAGATATTGTAAACCTTTTGTTAAATTTATTTCAAGATATGGTGGTTAATGCTATAGAAATGAACCTTTTTTCAAACTGTTTGCAGCTCGTATAGTTGTTCCTCAGTATCCATGGGGGGTTGGTTCCAGGACCCCCTGCAGATACCAAAATCCACAGACGGTCAACCCCTTAGATAAGATGGCATTGTATTTGCATGTGGCCTGTGCACTTTCCCATATACTTTAAACCATCTTTCCTGTGCACTTCTAGTGCCTGATAGGGTGCACGTGCTTTGCGAACAGTCGTTGCACTGTGTGGTGTAGGGACTGGTGGCAAGACAGACAGGTCTGTTCAGTGCAGACGCGCTCAGCAACCATCACAGACCCCAACTATGTGCTATGTGTCAGCAGCAATGTAACTTTTTAAAAAAATATTTTCCATCCACGGTTGGTGGAATCTGCAGGTGTGGAACCTACAGATACAGAGAACCAACTGTATGTAGATGTACTGTTAATTTTTGTACATTAAACTCATACAAACTTATGAAATTCACTATGTAGTTCTAAAAGTTTCTGTAAATCTGCTAGGATTTTCTTTATAAATAATTATGTAATCTACAAATACAGTGTGTTTTTAATTTTTCCTTTTGGATTTGCCTGCTTTTCTTTCTTTTTTTTTTTTTTGCGTTATTGCAGCCATGACAAATAGATGTGGCGAACGTGGGCCGCTTTGTCTTTCCCCAGTAATACAGGAGGAACTTGTAATAGTTTAATATTAAGTACAGTGTTACTTACGGGGTTTTTTGTAGATACATTTATTAGATTGGAGAGAGGTTTTGTCACTAACTTCATTTGGGGGTTTCACTGCATCATCTACTTAATGATCACGTGATTTCTCTGCACCTGTTTGAATACTCACATGCTTTTCTTCCTTTACCCTGATAATGTAGTTTACTTTGGTTGACTTTTTTTAAACGTTAAACTAACCTTGTATTCCTAGGATAAACCCTATTTGGTCATAATATCCTTTCCATTTACCACTGGGTTCAACCTGCTGATACTTTGTAAAGCATTTTGTGTCTATGATCATGAGGGATGGTGGCCTGTAATGTCCTTGTTTGTAATTTCTTTGTCAGATTTTGGTGTCGGTGTTATGCCAGCCCCAGAACAAAACCTGGGAAGTGTTCTGTGTTTTCTGAAAGAGTTCATATGAGATGAATGTTATTTCTTCCATGAATGTCTGCAAGAACTCACCAGTAAAACTATCCAAAGCTGGAGTTTTCTTTGTAGGAGACCATAGGTGATTAATTCAGCACCTCTAATAGATTCAGGGATATTCAGATTTTCTGTTTTCATCTCTGTCCACTTTGGTATGTAATATTTTTGGAGGAATTTGTCTGTTTCATTCAAGTTGTCAAATTTTTTGGCATTAAGTTGTTCATAATCTTTTTTGTTGTTGTTTAAAGACTTTATTTTTAGACAGAGGGGAGGAGAGGGAGGGAGAGACACATCAGTGTGTGGTTTCCTCTTGTGCACCCCCTACTGGGGACCTGGCCCACAACCCAGACATGTGCCCCGAATGGGAATTGAACCAGTGACCCTTGGGTTTGCAGGCCAGCACTCTGTCCACTGAGCCACATCAGCCCGGGCATGTTCATAATATTCTTTATTATACTTTCAGTGTCTGTCTGTAGGGTGTTATGGTCACCCCTCTTAAAATCCTGGTGTTGATAATCTATAGTCTCTTTTCTTCCTGATTAGTTAGAGGTTTATCAGTTTTGTTGTTCTTTTTTTATACCTAATTTTTGCTTTTATTTTCTTTACTTCATTGTTTTCTGCTTTTATTTTTATCTTCTACTTTCTTTGGGTTTACTTTGCTCTTTTTTGACTTCAGTAAGATATAGAAGGTTGGCCAGTGTTATAGACCTTTTTTTCTTTTCTGATATAAGTATTTAAAGCTTTATGTTTTCCTGTTGTAGTTGAGTCTCACACATTTTGATATGTTGTATTTTAATTTGTATTCAATTAAAAATGTTTTCTAAAATTTTTTATATTTTGACCCATAGAGTATATAGAAATGGGTTGTTTAATTTCCAAATACATGGAGTTTTTCTTGACATCTTATTGTTACTGATTTCTATTTAATTCCATTTTGGTCAGAGACGGTCTATTCTGTATGACTTCAGTTTTCAAAGTTTTTTAAATTAAGATTCTCTGTCGCCTGGCATATAGGGTGTCTCTTGGGAAGCACACGCTGTGTGTATTTGCAAGAATGTGTATTCTGCAGTTGTTGGATGGGGTATTCTATAAATATCAACTAAATCAAGGTCATTGACTATAATGTTCAGATTGTCTTTGGGTTTTTTTTTTCTGTCTAGTTCTATCAGTTGCTAAGGGGGGGGGATTTAAGTATCCAACTGTGGTTGAAGAATTATCCACTTGAACTATATTATGAGCATTTATTTTGGAGATCTGTTAGCTGAATCCACACTATGAATGTTATGTTTTCCTGATGTATGAGCTCTATATCATTATGAAATTACCTTTTTATCACATGAAACATCCTATATCCCTGAATTTCCTTTATTTGAGGCTAAGTTAGCCATTACAGCATACATATGCTTACTGTTTTTCCTATGTATCATCTTCTTCCATTCATGTACTTCTGCCCATGTCTCTCTCTGCATTGGGAGTGGGTTTCTTGCAGACAGCAATCTATAGTAGATGGGTATTTTTTTAATACATTTTTACAGTGTCTGCCTTTTAATTGTCTGTTAATACTTACTATAATTATTAAAATGATTGCATTTTCATCTGTTAATCACCTCTCCCTTTGGCTTTCAATAGCCTGTATCCTTTAAAGAAATATCTTCTTACGAGGGAGGACCCCTTATATCTAGTTCAGAGCCTTAAGGCGAGACGGCGCGCAGCACACGTGCAGTGAGTGCCGTGGGGGGAGCTGCGAGTTGAGAACCAGCCCGCTTAGGTTCGACACCGCTGCTCTTAACTGGCGTTACGTCCTGGTTCAGGCCGCTTATTTATCCATAAAAGTGGGAAGTGGAACTAGATTATCTCTAAAATTACTTCTTTCTCTGACATTCTGTGTTTTGAAGATATGTATCGGCATGAGAATTTTTATCTAAAGTATGTGTTTGCAAGTTAGTTTTCATTGAGCAGTCACTTTCTGACGATGAAAAGTTTCCATGATACATTTATATACAGGGTCCGGCACAAATAGTGCCCCTCCTTTTATTGCAAAATCATAAGCATGTAATTCTGTAGCATAACAATATCACACTCAAGCACACCATATGACATTTTAGGTGAAATGTTCAAATTAAAACTATAAATTATTACACTCATATCAACCACACTCAAGCAGGCCTTACTTCTGCAGGACCCTCCATATAGCCCTTATATTTGAATGTGAATATAATATTAAAAAGTGCAATCACTGATTTTTCTTCCTTTCTGTTAATAGTGTGTTGCTATTGTTTTTTTTGCTGTCTGATTAGGAGTATAAGATTGTAGCATTCTTGTCAGCAATTGAAAGAATCAAAATTCAAAATGTTACAGGATGTTTTTCATATGTGTTAAACCTTGTCAACCAGCATGAAAGAAGGAGTAAGGGTCCCTGATTAGTCCCTAAGCCAAAGCGTCACCAGTTTAGTTTTTCATAGGTAGGACTCATTCAGAAATCAAAATTCTGTTCTCTCTGTTTCTACAGCTTGTGTTGGGTAGAACCCTCTTATTTTATAGATCTTCTTGGCATAACTACCAATAGCCAGGAAGCAAACTTGACCACCATCTCAAACAAGAGGTGGGGGATAGTTAATTTTTAATCCTCAAACACACCAGACATTTAACTCAGTCATTCTTAAGTCTAGAATATCACTAGCACAGCATGGTCTCACAGGGTGTCCAGCCTGCAGCCCTGGATGGTAATGGATACGGCCCAACGTAAGGTTGTAAACTTACTTAAAACCTTTTTTTGCTCATCAGTTTTCATTAGTGTTTGTGTATTTAATGTGTGTCCCAGAAATGCCAAAAGGTTGGACACCCTTGGTAAAACATAGAATTTTATTGAGATATGTTCCAGATATGATTATCAGTGGGGGAGGTGGGGGAGGAGACTGTATTCGGTGGTGGTACTTCCTAGGCATTACACCAGGACCTCAGGTGTTATTTACCAGTTCAGATCTTTGGCTGTCCAAAGATGTTTATAGAATCTGCTTATTCATTTTGGGACTGCAGATGCAAAAAAGAGTTTGTACATTGTGACTAATGAAAATTAATAATTCCTCTATTTTCTACTTCAATTGTATTATTTAATTTTTTATTATTTAGTTTGATAATGGTAAATAGCATTTACCATTATTATTTGCAACGTGGTTTGAGCAGATTGAGCTGGAGGTATGTCCATGTAGGAAACTTCCCATGAGCCTTTCAAGAAGTGAGGCCTAGAGCTAGTGAGGTTTCACACAGGACTAAACTGAGGCACTTCCAACTCCTGTAATGACAGAGGCTTTTCACGAGGACAACAGCACGGTGATGGTCATGAGAAGTGTTCTTTGATGCCACAGCCTGCTTGGAGTAAGTCAAAATCCAGTTTCCAGAAGATTACAAAGAGACTAACATTCGATGTGCTGTAGTCTTTCAGTGTCCCTCAGAGCAAGGAGACAGTAAAGTCACTTCTAGAGGCCACTCTTTCTTCCTTTCTGAAATAGAAGTATGCTTCCCAAGAAATAATCTACGTCTGTTTTTATTTCTTCCACTTCTAGCTTTGTTAAGTTGTCCTTGATTTGATCTGCATGTCTTATCCTCTCAGGTAGATTGTTAAGCACATCTGGGACAAGAACTGTTGTTATTTCTACTTCCTGTAGGATACCTGACCTGTTAGTGCTGGGTGTCTCCTAGGGTTGGTTGTTTGCAAGATGAAAGGTAAACAGAATTATCTAGAGGCTGCTCTAGGAGTGAAGAGAGACCTCCCTTATCTTCAGTTATACCTAATTCATGTATTCATTCTCTATATTTACATATTTTTATATTGAAGGAGTGTTTTTAGTGCTGAAGTCCTTAAGCAGTTACTTTTAAATGTATTCGAGATTATACTGCCTTCCAGGAGCTTCCTGTCAAAATGGAGAGACAGACATGTCCACGACTAAGAAGGCAAACTGTATTTATAGTATAGGCAGAGTGCTTTGGGAGTGGGAGCACAGAGGTGTTGGTTACTGGGAGGCGTGGGAAGGTGCCCAGGGAGGAGAAATGGATTTGACCTGTGCTTTGAAGGTTAGGTAGGTAGCATTTGATTTTTGTTTGCTTTTAAATTTCCAGGTTGTTGTCCAATCTAGTCTCCACACATCCCCTTGCAAAAAAAAAAAAATATACTATCAATGTATATTATTGGCTTAAGTTATGCTTTGAGAGAACATTAGCATCTTTTGTAGTTGGTGCCCATCCTGTGGCTTACAGAAAACATAGCCCTGCACTGATGGGTAGAGGGCTTTAAGACCCTGTACTACCCCCAAAAGAGCAATAAGATGGGAATCAGAAGACTTGGGTACAAGTCCTGACTTTGTCTCTTAGAAGCTTATGGTCAGGGTTGGGGAATGTTTGGCACATTTCCTGGATGACCAAGGACTTACGCAGTCTGTGGCCCCGGAAGGTATGGGGGTTGACCTCACATAGGCGTACTGTTGGATGCCTGTCTGAGTGATACAGAGAATTGCAGCAGGCCATACAATGCCAGCTCAGATATTTTACTTAGGTAAGTCGAAACCTGTGTGCACACTTGTACATATTAGCGGTCATATTGATGCCTCTCATCTCTGTTAAATGAAAAGGTTCAGTGATACGTAGGACTGAGTGTAACATTAACAAAAAATTCTTATAAAAATACAGTGATCGTATAGGAAAGATGACCTTATTCTTTCTTCTTTAGGAAAATACTCCATTGTTTATGATGTTCAAATTTGATAAGAATTTCTGCTTATTGCTTTTCAAATGAAAATAGTGGTAAAAACCTTTTATAAATAAAATGTTGGCTTTTTAAAACTTGAATGATGTTTTATTTCTCCATTTCTGCTCCTGCAAAAGGGAATGATATTTCCCCAGATGAAAGACACTTTTGAAATGGAGTTAAATTGTTTTGAGAATGAGATTTGCCTCTGTGTCCTATACTAGATTCCGTCTACTTATGCAGAGGCCTTATCGTCCTTGTAGCCCCTTCCTCTGTGTGTCTTGGTTGGGCCTTTGACAAGCCGTGCAATAGAAGGGTTAGTAGTGGGTGTTCTCTTTCCTCTATACAAATCCCCATGTGTGTGACTGCCTGCCCTCCAGTTTCTTCCCGGTGGTGTGAGGCACTCTTGTGCTGCTGAACTTGTGACCTAATGGCACCCTTCAACAAGTACTGTAGGCTTTTAAAAATGTCAATTAGTAGGAAGGTTTATGACATGATTTTGGAATGTCTGATTCTTTTTTTAAGATTTATTTTTAGAGAGAGGGGAAGGGAGGGAGAAACAGAGGGAGAGACTCATCACTGTGTTGTCTCTCTCACACATTCCATCTAAGACCAGACCTGCAACCCAGGCACGTGCCCAACTGGGAAGCAACTGGCGAGCTTTTGTTTCGCAGGACGGTGCCCTACCACCCACACCAGTCAGGGCAGGATGTCTCATTCGGAGACGTTCTCGTTTACTTACTTAAATAGGCTCAGTTTTCTGCTTTTTGTTTTTTTAAAACAACTTTCATGCAGTTTGTTTTCTCCATAATATATGTGTTTATTTTGGTTTTAAAAATAATGTTTTTTTCCCCAGATACATGTATTGTATGGCATTATGTACCACCAAGGTCCCAGGCCTTGGTGCCAGCCTGTTGGAGAGGCTTGGGACTTTCTGATTCAGTTGTTTCCGAAAATTCAAATGACTTGGTACTCTTTCTTAGAATTTGTGGTAAAACATGAGCCCTTTTTCTGTCTTACAGTTCAACTGATAGTAATTTTGGATTAGTTGTTTATCTTTAGTCTTATTACTTCCGTAACGCTATACAAAACCTTATAGAATACAGTAGTGAACAGTACCAAAGAGTCTGAATGTCTACAATGAAAAACTTCAGAAATTGTCTTCCAGGTCTGTGGTTCTTAACTTTCTTAATAGTTATTATTAACATCGACATTAAGTCAGTTTTAATCAACAGTTAATAAAGGAATGTACCTAAAGGAGTAGCCAAAAATTATGGAAATTTTATAACTTTTGCTTTTGAGAGAGCTATGAACTTCTTTGGAAAGAAGGAAATTACATTTAATGGCAAAAGTCTTCCCTCACCCTCCCCAAAGAAGTGAGAAAGTTGAGGAAGGGCACATCATGAAGAACTAGTAGGTTCCAGGACATCAAAGAAGTGAAGAGGAGAGAACTCTAAGGTCTGATGCTGTCTGAGCAGTGTGATAAATTGAAATACAGAGCAAGGATCTTGAAGTCAGATGGACTCCACTTCAAATCCTAAGTTGGATTTTAGGAGCTGTGCGCCCTTGGACAAGTATTTAATCCCTCTGAAGTTCAGTTTCTTCATCTGTAAAGTGGAGCTGCTAAGACACACCCCGTGGGGCTGATGGAGCACTTCGTGTGTGTGGAGTATATATCGCGGTGCGTGGCCGCAGTGCCTCTGAATATTAGTTCCTGTCCCCTCACCTCCACACCCCCTTAGCGAGTCATTCTTATTTACCCGGGGTTTTGGCCAGCGTTAAGGCCATTAGTTCAAACAGCTTGAATCTAGTGTGGTACTCACTACTCTGATATGTGGCTTTAGTAAAAGAGAAAAAAAGGTTGCTAATTTTGTAAATCATTGCTGAGATTAGTAGGGTTGGCAGAAAGACTTTTTTTGTATGTAGAATATATTTCACCTAAATTATTCCTATGATCATTATATATACCTTCCCTCCCTTTTTTATTCACATGAGAAAAATACAGAATTGGAACTACATAATGCAAATGGTTTTCACTTACACGAAAAATTGTGGGCTAGGAATTGAAAAATAGCATTTTCATGGTTGAAATGACTGCTTTTAAGGCAATTATGTTCGTGACAAACTGCAGAAGAAGAATAATGATAATGATGATGACAGTATTATTCTGGTTCACTTACGTCGGTTCTGTGAGGTGTAGGTGCTGTGATCTTCATTTCCCAGATAATGAAACCGAAGCCCAGAGGGGTTCATGCCGTTCCTGTTTGTGGATCCAGGAAGTAACGGAGCCAGGATTTGAATTCAGGCAGTCTGGCTCCAAAGCCTGGGGTCTTAACCACTGCCTTCCACTGGGAGGACAGAGAGAAGACACCCCTTTCAGGCAGAGCACATGTCCTGAAGCTGTGGCAGGTTGTTCACTTCTAGGTCTGCTCCACAGGTATTCTGAGAGGAGCCTCACAAAGTGTATTGGGATTACCATCGAGACCAGACCTGACTATTGCATGAAGCGGCACTTGAGTGACATGTTGACCTATGGCTGCACAAGGCTGGAGATTGGGGTGCAGAGTGTCTATGAAGATGTGGCCAGAGATACCAACAGGTGAGATGGTGGCAATGGTCTTGCACAAGCCTTCCTTGCTCCCACCAGTTAAATATGTTCATACTCATTTTCCCTTCTTCCTATGCTTAGAGAGAGAGGTCCAGGTATTCCTCCTTCTAGAGTCATTCTTCCATCTGCTCTCAACTCCGTTCCCTCTTTCTGTTTTTCTCGGCTGGCTTTTTTCTAGTTGCCCATACACATGCGTCTGTCTCTTCCCTGTCTTGTCATAAACAGCCTTTTCCAAAATGGAAAGCGGGGCAGGTCTCCAGGTCAGTAGTTTAGAGCAGGAGAAAAGGCAGAGGAGGTTTGAACAGCAAGGAGGTCGAGGTGAGATGTAGGAGATCAGTTTTCGTGAAGCAGATGCCAGGGGACGACGGGTGGTGAGAAGGCTGGTAAGGCAGTGGGCGTAAACTTTGAGAAACTTGGGGGTGCGAGGAAGGAAAGAGATACAGGTTGATAGAGCCAGGTGAGGTTCTCTTCCCTCTAGAAACGTATCACTGAGTTGAGGAGAAAGGATACACAGGAAAGGTTAGCTGTGTAAGGAGCTTTGTGATTAATTGGTAAATTAGTAAAACACAAGATCTCAGGAGTTTACTGAGCAGCAGAAAGCATTGGCCTAGGGTGGTGAAGGCGGGCTTGAGGGAGGAGGTGGCTGGACCTCCCAGGCTACGTAACAGGGTTTGTGTAGATGTGGCTGAGGGGTGTGCTAACAGAGGAAGTCGGGGGGGAGCAGAGAAACGTGCACGGGCAGCACCCTAGGGCCAACCAGCGAGAGTGCCAGGCTGAGGAGGGGTTTCTTCCTGTAGGTAACAGAGGGCTCCTGAGTATTTTTGAGCACAGGGAAGAATCAGCTTGAGAAAGATGAACCCGAGTAGAATGTGTTCTTGTCGGGGACGACTCTAACGGGACACCAGTGCGACTGTGGCAGTAGTGAAGGGCTGTGCTAGAGAGATACCTGTGGAGATGAAAAGAGTCTCTTGAAAGTTAGGGAAGCTTTGTGGAGAAAGTGACATCTAAGCTGACATCTGACTTACAGAAAGAGTGTGAGTTAGGTGGGGAAGAGGAAAACTGTTTCAGGTAGAAAGTAAAACAGGAGCGAAGTGCTGAGGATGGGAGCACATGGCACGTTTAGGGAATTTGGAGTAGTTTAGTTTGGTTAGAGGTGTAGGGCATGAGGTAGCAAGAGGTGAGGCTTAAAGGTACGCAGGGGGGCCGCTTGTGAGTCTTAGAGTCAGGCCAAGGACTTCGGGCTTTATTCCACGGACAAGTCGTGAGCTAAGTTGTGATACAAGCACATCTGTATTTTAGGGAGATCACTTTATGAGGAGCATGGTATGGGGATGGATGAAGAAGAACGAGCTAGAAGGGAGACCCGCTGAGTCTGTGCAGTAAATTAAGTCAGAAATGATGCCCTGAGAAGTGAACGACAGGGTTTGGTGACTGAGTTAGAGGGGAGGGTAAGAGAGAATGGGAGGGAGGGGAGGCTTGGAGGGAAGATGAGTTTCATTTTAGATATACTGAGTTTCAGATACTTGTGAAAACTTTGCTTTAGAGCAAGGCTGTCCAACAGATGTGTTCTGTGATGATTGAAATGTTTTATACCTGCGCTCTCCAATATGGTGGCACATCTGAGGAACTGGAATTTTTTCATTTTAATTAATTTAAATGTAAACTTGAGTAACCACATGTCCCTAATAAACTACAGTGTAACATCGTTAGAGGAAGTACGTCGTTAGAGTACTGGATAGTTGGGTGTGGTGAGCAGGAGAGAGACCTGGCCTAGTCTTACAAATTGGGAAGTTCTTAGCAGAAAGAGATTAGAAGTTGAAGCCCTGGAAATGGATGGGAACATCCAGAGCCTGAGGTGGAGCCCACGGCCTCCAGCCTCCAGGATTGTTGGGTGGAGAACGGGAACGTTGTTGGCGGTGAAAGGGTTGACTCGGGGCTTCAGTCGCCCCAGACTCTTACTAGGGCTTGTTTCCCGTCGTTACGTGAATGGGCACGAGCACGTGAAGATGGCTTACCCGGCTGGCCCCAAGTGGTTCTCTCTGGTCGCTGAGTCATTCTGTCTTCTCACTGTTTTAGGGGCCCTCCAACCCACCAGAGAGAAGTCTGTTTTGTACATGGGTGTGTGTGTGTGGGGGGGTGTCCTCTCTTCCTCCCTCTCTCGCTGTCTTATTTCAAAAGATTTTAAAAGGAGAGAAACTAATAGGATGCTGCTTCTGCATAGTTTTTGAGCTCATTATTCTGGTTTTTAACTTAGATGTTTACAGTAGTAAGCTTATTTTTCCTGATAATGCTAAACCAAATAATTTTAGCGTCAGAACTTTGAGTAGGTTGCATAATGGAGTTTCTGAGAGATACCTCAAGTAAAAATGAGGCCCTGGCTGGGTAGCCCAGTTGGTTGGAGCATCGTCCTGATCCGCCAAGGTTGTGAGTTCAGTCCCTGCTCAGGGCACGTAACAAGAACCAACCAATGAGTGCATCAGTAAGTGAAACAAATTGATGTTTCTCTCTTTCTCTCTCTCTCTCCCCGCTCTTTCTCCTGCCTTTCTCTCTCTCTCAAACCAGCTTTTAAAAGACTTTTAATAAAAGTAAACATTATTTACTTCCAGACCTTCTCAGAGGTGGAGATGTAAAGACGACTTTCTGAGGTTTTTCCCCAACCACATTGTCTGCATTACACGCCTCAGAGTTTGTTTACCCTCTGTTAGCCTTGGTGCCTGTTCCTTTGTGTCACACGTAGTGGGTTTTCTTTCCTCAGGGGCCACACCGTGAAGGCAGTGTGTGAGTCCTTTCACCTGGCCAAAGATTCTGGTTTCAAAGTTGTGGCCCATATGATGCCTGATCTGCCGAATGTGGGCCTGGAGAGAGACATTGAACAGTTCACGGTAAGTGTCACCTCAGACCAGGCTGATTTAGAATGCCTCTGCGCGCTGCTCCTCCCTCTCCGCTCCTTTAGATTACTTACTGTTGGCTGTTTTTCCCGTTATTAAAACAGTGCGTTCTCGTTCTAGAATAGTGGACACACACTAGAGCAGCCCCGACACCAAATAAAACCTACCATTTTAATGTATTCTCTTTTAGGGTGTGGTCATGCTCAGGCTTTTGGGGGGCTATGAGGTGGTTAATACATATATACACAAAGACACGGTTATATACGATAGGTAGTTATTTTAATAGCTTTTTCACTTACCGTAACAAGCGTTTACCTATGTTATAGCCTGGTCTCTGTTAAAATGTTAACGTATTCAAATATCTGCTTAATTTCCATTGAATAAATATGTCATTTGCTTAATTCCAGATTTTTTTTTTTAAATCAAAGATAGTGCCAGTTTTTTATATTGTAAATCACACTGCAGGTAAACAATTTTATGCCTCTTAACTTTTTATAGTATTTAGGATTATTTCTTTAGGGTAAACGCCCTGGGGTAGAATTAGCAGATCAAGGTACAAGTGCGAAAAGACTCTCACCATATCCTTGCTTTTCGGGGGTTGCAGCTGTTTACACTCATTGCAGCAGGGTTATCTTCTCCTCCATACAGTTCTCTCCTGTCTGTGCATTTTCTGTGTATACACGTAAAATATTTTTATGTTGGCTAATTTGATGGTTAAAAGTGCCACTTCAACTTGCAGTTTATAATGATAGTAACATATTTTTATATTTATATGTAATAATTCTTTCATCTTTTTAGAATTGTGTATTCGTGTCCTCTGACCAATTACTCTATTGGGTTTAAATGTTTTTAATATTAATTTATATGAACACCTAGGTAAGGACATTCTGGGTTTATTGTTTTCCTGTTTGTTACAGGTATTTTTGCTGACCTCTCTTTGGCCTTTCACTTTTGTTCCTGTTTTCAAATCTCTTGCTTGCTTGATGATTTCTTCAGGTGCTTCTAAGCCTAGAACTGCCTTTCTCTTCCAGAATTTCATTAATCAGTGAAAGAAAATACTGCTTTCTTCTACCCTTTCTGCTTTTGAATTCTGATACTGAGTTCTGGGGTTTTGAGGATGTTTCCTTTTCCTCCGTCACATGTTAATTCATGTTAGCTTTGGCTTGGGAAACGACACTGCCCTCAACTTTTCTTCAGATTCTCCGGTACGGAAAGTATCTTAGGGCTGTCCTTTTAGAGAAGATGATGAAAATACTTACCAAGTTCTTTTCATCCACAAAAATACTTTAATTTTTGCTTTGTTTATAAAGTATGGAACTTACTGTGCCTTATTTGTGAAGTTAATAATTCTTTCCTTTCAAGAAGCTTATTATTTCGAAGCCAGTGAGTTACAATGAAGGCCTACTTATAAGACAGCATTGATTCACAGATGGCCCTGTTACTGATTCCCCCGTAGTGGCTGGGGAGTGGGTTTTCAGGCGCTCTCCTCAGTAGTTAATAGCTAGGAATAGTGGTTGATAGCTCGGACTCCAAGCCTAAAATGCACTTCCTTTAACACAGCTCCTGGGTGGACCAGTGGTGTAGCCAGCATTCATGTAAGTCCCTTTGGAAGAAAACATGTCATGTTTCAAGAAATAGCAAATAGCTGAGTCTCAGTGTTCATGTCCGTAGTGTCTTCGAAATACAGTAGTCCCCCCGTGCACAGGGGGTCCCTTCCCACATCTGGATTCCTGTAACCGTGGGCAGTGCTGAACCCTATATGTACTTTGTTCTTTCTTATGCATACGTACCTATGATGAAGTTCAGTTTATAAGTTAGGTACAGTGAGAGATTAACAATAACTAAGAACAGTGACAGCAATAAGCTGTAATAAAAGTCCTATGACTGTAGTCACTGGTTGTTACGGGATCCTTTGCTGGAGTCTTTGTTGAGACTCAGTGCTTTCTGGCACAGCATGTCGCTGTCTTTTTGTTTCTATCTTCCGCCCACACTTTCAGTGCCTTTTCCGTCTTTACTAAGCACTTACCCCAAGCTGTGGCCGGAACCTTTGCCGTATGAAGTGCAACAGCAAAATTAGCACAGATTTCTCTTCCTTGTTCACAGTTTCATGGATAGAAGATTCGTTCTTACCACAGATTTCAGCAGCCTCGGTATATGATTATCTTTCTTTCCTTGTAAAGTCAGGAGCTTTCATCTTTTCATATAAAGAAAGCATTTTACAGCTTCTTGGTACATCTGAATTGTCAGCATCACCACACTGGCACTTTGGGGCCATTATTCAGTAAAATGAGGGCTACCTGCGCACAAGCACTGCGATGTCTGATAGTCGGTCTGGGAGCCGAGTGGCCGCCGAGTGGCCAGTGGGTATGTAGTGTGCACAGTGGATGTGCTGGATGAGGGAAGAGTCACGTCTGGGCGAGAGACATCATCCCACCACTCGGCGGCAGGCAGGCAGGCAGGCTAACACTTAGGAATTGTTTGCTCGGGGAATCTTCCATTTAATGTTTTTAGACCATTAAAATTTCAGACCACAGATGACTGAAACCATGGAAAGCACACCTGAAGAAAAGCGGGGGGGCGGACAGCCTTAAAGATTAGTTCAGTAATGATATTGCAAAGACAGCCCTTCATATAAATAGATTTATCTGCTGATTTGTAATCTTTGTAGAGAAACTCACAGGGAAGAGGAGCCAACCACATGCCTTTTCTGACTACATCCTAGCAAATGAGTGACAAAAGAGAGCTAAAATGAGAAGTCTGATTTCTCTCCAAAGAAAAATTCTCTGCAAAATTAACTTATAAATTGCCTTAAAATAATTTCTGCATATCAGTTAGAAAAAACAGCCCAGTAGGAAAATGAGCAAAACAACTTGAACCGGTGTCTCACAAATAGGATATTCAGATAGCCAACAAACCTGTGTTTTCTTAACCCTGTGTTTCTCATTCTTTAATCCTATAATGTATATAAGCCTGTTTTTTCACAAATATTTTAGGAAATTCTCTTTATCCCACACGTAGTGCAATTTTACAGTGGTGTATCTTGAGGATCCTGTCACATGGGAACTTTTTTGTACTACAGCAGAGCCTTAGTACTCTTGGGGTTCATTCAAGGAAACCCCTGTGGGTAACAGAATCCACAGATGCCCCAGTCCGTTATATAAAATGGGGTGGTATTTGTATCTAATGCACACATCCTCCCATGTACTTTAAATCATCTCTGGATTACTTATAACACCTAATGCAGTGTAAGTGCTATGAAAATAGGAGTTATATTGTATTGTTCAGGGAATATTGACAAGAAAAAAGTCCCTACATGCTCAGTACACATGCAACCATTGTAGGCCTGACTGCACAGTACGTCGGTAACAGCGTAACTTTTTTTCTGACTGTTTTCAATCTGTGCTTGCAGAATCCTCAGAGACGAGGGCCAACTGTTCCCCCTTTCATTTTTTACGTTCTCTTTCTAAAACCTGTTAAGCAAATGTTGCCCATCCCAGATGGATCATATGGTATTTTTTAGTTTTATTTGCCTTTTTTTCTGCTTTCATACTATTTGCTCAACTTTATCTTTCAGCCTAGTTATTAAATATTTTTATTTTTGTTATAGTTTTAATTTCTAAGAGTTCTTTCTATATTCTGGCTGTGTGATTTTCTCTAATACCCTGTTCTTTTTTTATGGGTTAATATAGCTTATCTTTCTGATGGAGTTGTAATTGGTGTTTTTAAGTTACTTTCCTTTATTCAGTGCCTCAGTTGTCCTCTACATCCTTTTTTTCTTTTTGTTTTGATCCGCTTTTCATGTCCTAGGCTTTCTTCAAGTTTCTAGTGGTCCAGAGCCAAATGGTCACACTTTCAAAGTGAGGGACTAAAAAAATCAGACTGCAAGCTCGATGTGGCCAGCTGTTAGTGCGCCTTACCACATGCGATGTGTTCTCCTTTCTTTTATTTATTTATTTTAAATTTTTTTTAAAATTTTTATTCGGTTACAATTGTCTGCATTTTCTCCCCATCCCTCCACCCCACCCCAGCCAGTCCAACCTCCCTCCCCCACCTCTACCCTCCCCCTTGATTTTGTCCTTGTGTCCTTTATAGTAGCTCCTATAGACCCCTGTCCCCACTATCCCCTCCTCGCTCCCCTCTGGCTATTGTTACATTGTTCTTAATTTCAATGTCTCTGGTTATATTTTGCTTTTTTCTTTTGTTGATTATGTTCCAGTTAAAGGTGAGATCATATGGTACTTATACCCTTTGCAATGGCATGGTTGGAACTGGAGAGCATTATGTGTTCTCCTTTCTTCTGAGGACTCCCAAAAGTCAGCGTCTTAAACCCTTATTGAGTGCCGTTTAATTGACCCAGAGATGAACTCTCCAACTTCCTGCCACAAAATTGCAGGCAGAGTCCCCCAGTCGTGTGCTGGCTTTTACTTACTCTCCCTGTTTTCACTCTTGATCCTCACCCAGGCCTGCCTTTGTGGCTGGGATCTCAGAGTCCAGCGGTTTTCCAGCTTCTTCAGTGAAAACCAGGCAGGGAACTGTGGGAAGGGACAAGGGGAGGGATAAATCCCTTCGTGGACTGATTTGGATCCAGTGCTCTCTTCCATCCCGCCCAGTTCTTGTTGCTTGTGATTTATGAACCCTTTTGGGCCTGTGTTGTGCCCACGCTGGCCTTTCATTGCTGTCTGTGCCCCTCTATAGGTACTTGATTTGCAGTTCTCTTCACTTGCAAAGTCATTTACCAACCTTCCATCCGTTCTCTGGCTTTCAGAAATTTATCATCATCACCTGTTTCCCTCCTGTCTCCTCTGATGTTCTCTGTTCTTCTAGGTTTATACTTTTTTAAAAAATAATTCTTTCCTGTTGTTTTTACCATGGTTTTGGAAAAGGAACACATTTTAATTCTCAGTGTTTAACCAGAAGTCCAGGACCAATTTCATCTATCATTGTTTTTAAAGGAGGATGTCAGTGCAGATGTCTCTGAAACTTATTGTACAAGTCTCAGAAGTACTCTTCTGAAATCCCATGTTCCAATATGGATTCAAACTAGGATGAGAATGATTGCATACATGTTCCTTAAAGACCTGATGAATCTTCAATATAAAAATGTTACAAGGAAAATTACATGCAATTGCAGAAGAATATCCTTAAGACCAAATGGTGCACAAAGAATACAGCACTTTAAGAATATGACTAATCAGTGAGAGAGATGAAGTACTCTACAGTTATCTTTCTTTGTAAAGCAAGTTAAACAATGGATGGCTCTGTGAGAATAATACAGCGCAAGAGAAAAAGCCTCTTTACAGTTCACAAGATGCAGTACTGCTGGCTGAAGAGATGCTAGTGCTGGCGTGGGAGTGAAAGGGAAGTGTATGAGTCCACCTTCATTCCTCATCATATGTCATGCAAAATCAAGATGAGGACAAATGAGCAGTACAGAGTCACGGAAAGAAGAATGCCTTGTGTCTTCCTGCTATATCCCAAATACAGAAATGCGGCACCCAGCTGGGATGATGTCGAACAGGAAACGACTGCGTCAAAGCAGATGGGTTAGACATATTGCTCAGTGTCCAGAGTAAATGGACCGTGTGTATCTCAGGTCGGGAATGGTGCCAGTTAGTCGGAGGACAAAATAGTCATCATCAGGGATCTGTATACTTTCTGCGTAGAGCCAGAGAGTAAACATTTTAGGTTTGCGGGCCAGATGATGATCTCTGTCACAGCTTTTTAAAAGTTTAAATAATGTATTTCATTATTGAAAGAGGATACAGTTGAGAGGTAAAGGTGGGCACTGGATAAATTGTCAGTATGATGATGTTAAAAAAGCAGTAGTACACAATTCAGTAGGAATTTTTTTTAAGTGAGGCACCTTATATTTGAAGGTCAGGAAGGCCTCTTTGAAGAACTGACATTTAAGCTGAGGCCTGAAGATGAGCTAGATGAAGAAAAATTGGTGGACTTTCCAGGCAGAGGAAACTGCCTTTGCAGAGGCAGAAAGGCAGGGTGGTGAGAGTGGCGTGAGGTGAGGGTGCACAGGCTGGACTGAGGGGGACTCTGGAGTGCAGCAGGCGCGTGCTTTGCTCCAGTGAGGCTACACAAACAGTGAATTCTGTCTGCATCCCCTCCCTTGATGGAAAGGAAAGGAAAGGCAGTCGAAGGACCTGCTGGGTATGTGAGAGAAGCTGGACCAGGTTTGAAACTTGCACATGTAATCTCTGCATACAACTAATGGAGAAGTAATTTTCTGTTCTCTATTCACAGGAGTTTTTCGAAAACCCTGCTTTTCGTCCTGATGGTTTAAAACTGTACCCTACCCTGGTGATTCGCGGAACTGGGCTGTATGAGCTGTGGAAATCAGGGAGATACAAGAGCTACTCTCCTAGTGACCTGATCGAGTTGGTGGCTCGGATTCTTGCCCTTGTGCCTCCGTGGACTCGAGTGTACCGAGTGCAGAGGTAGTGTGTTATCTGTTACGCCAGAAATAATCAGTGACTACCTGTTGACAATTTCTGATGAGAGTACTCTGATTTCATACAGAGGGGGTTGAAATTTTTTTTTAATTAAAAAAGGGACACCTGGAATGCCAACCATAAATAGAGAGGGATGGAGATGAAAGGACACTATGTCCAAGCCACTTTGCCAGTATCATATTTATTCATGGATTCCTCCTTCCCTTCGTTCATGACCCAGGAGGCGGAGCTATGAAGGTGATAGGTGTGGTGCCTGGTTCCAGGAGCTTATGACTGTTATATGCGAGAGCGAGATCTCTCGTTCCAGGAACTGACGGACTCAGACTCTTAAGAGATTTATAGATGGTTTATTGGCCAAACAAAGTTTTTACCTGCGCAGGGGCGAACTCTCCGATGAGAGCCGCGCCAAACGCTCACAGGCTAGCTTTTTTATAGGGTGAGAAGCAAGCAAGCAAGTTACAAAAGCAGGAGTTGCTGTTATCTCTGCATAGCTCTTGGCTCTGGAGGAACATTAACCAGATGTTAAAATTTTCTTTTGAAACCCTGTCTCCTGTCGATAAGAACCACCTGTCCCACTTAATTTGTACCCTCAGTTTAAAGATAAGGGTCCAGACCCGAGATGAGTCCGGCACCCAAAGTTTTATGGCCCTCTAACTAATTGGCTATAACTCAGAATGAGCCCTCTGCAAATCACGTATTGTTTACCTTTACTTTGGCCGACAATGTTGTTTCTCTCCCCTATCTATTCTGGTGACCTTCAAGAGGTTTTCTGCTTAGCAATGCCTATAATTGCCTAGCTCTCTTGCCTAGCTCTCAACAATGACCTAGAGCAGGATTTCGTTTCCGGGTGGAGTGTGGCCATGTGTCTGTTATCCCTGTTCTAGCCCCTGAAGATAAAGCAGAGAGTGCCAACAGTCATTCTTTGCAGATGCTAATGTAACTATGGGGAAAGAGTGGCATATTCCCCATGGCATGAAGGACAGCAACTGTTTTTTTCATAGAGAGAAATCAAGGTCTCACTTGCAATTATCGGCCTTTTTTTGTTTTTTAAACTGGGAATAGAACACTGGGGAAAAAATTTAGAAGCCATAAAATTAGCTATTTACCCACAATTCAAACAAAACCATTCCTGTATTTGCTGGCCATTAGGCACATTTCCACCACCCTGTGAAAAGCTGTCTGCATTCTGGTATTACCCATACAGCAGTCCCCGTTGGCCAGCAGGGCGGATGTCCCAGCCCACAGTGGATGCCCGACACTGTGGGCAAAACCGAACTTCCATACACTGTGTTTTTTCTATACATGCATACCTGTGTAGAGTTTAATTTATAATTTAGGCACAGTAAGTGATCAACAACAATAACTAATAGTAAATAGAACAATCTTAACACTATACTGTGGTAAAAGTTACATGACTGTGGCATTATTTAGTAAAATCAGGTTTACTTGAACACAAGCACCACAGTGCGACCATCAGGCTGATGACCGAGACGGCCAGCAAGTGACTGAGGAGTGAGCAGCGTGTACATTGAAGATGTGCCCGAAAAAGGGAGGGTTCACATCCTGGTGGAAGGGTATGGTGTGAGTGGCACAAAGTTTAAAACTTATAAGTTGTTTATTTCTGCAATTTTCCACTTAATGTTTCTGGATGGAGGTTGACCACAGGGAAGGTGTGGGGAGTGCCCTGCCCGTAGGGGCCCCCCCACCCTCCCGTCTGCCTCGGTTGAGAATAAGTCTACCAAGACATGATCTGCTTGGGGAGGAAAGGTGGCCGAACTCTCAATGGGGAAGGGCCAGGAACCTTTTCCTCAGTGGGCTTTTATTGGGTTCAATTTGCACAGGAATACAGGTAAAGCTCATCAATCATTGTCAGGCAGTAAGGATCAAACAATAGATAACACACAAAGAACTCTGAGGGCTTATTCTGAGTCAAGGTCAGTTAGCTAAAGGGCTATAAAACTTGAGGAAACAAACTCATTTCATGCTTGGACCCTTATCAGAAAATTGAGGGCATTCTTAGCAAAGTAGGTTTCACAGGATTTTATGCATTCTTTCTTAGTCCGATCACCTGGGGAAACGCCCTTTCCTGCCCAGGGCCGCACCACTCTCTGGCATTGTTTCAGGCTGAAGTCAGGCGGGGGAAGTAAGACAGCCAAGAGATTAGGAGACTTCTTGCAGACGGAATGAGGACTCAGGCTATGTCAAACCCAAGGGCCAAGGGCCCATCACCCCTTTTTTCTATAGTCCCCCAAGTCCTTCCCTGAGGGCCCCTTCATGACCATGCCTGTCTCATCCCTCCCTTGAGGAATCTTACCGGTCATTGGCTAACCGGTCATCTGCTGGGGGCTAAGCAGGGTGAAGTAAAAGGAGGCAGAGGCGGCACCCCCTACCAGGAAGATAAGTTTTGTCTCCTTAGTGGCTTATGGTCCCAAGGTCTCTCACTCAGCCTTAGCCCTGGAGGTTACAGCTTCTGAAACCAGGCAGAGTGGTTCCCAATAGTAACTGACACTGAGGAAACCAAAACCTCAGATAAGGGGGAAGCTACTATACAAGGTCAAAAGGTGACATGAACTCATGTACAGTCTATTGTTGCAACTAATACCCACTGAGCACAAAAATTGCATGAGTAATAATATAATGACCACTGAGAATAAGCAGAATTATCAAGCAAAGGACAATTACCAAGGCTATAAAATAATGGAATTGCTTACAGATCAAAGGACATTTAGACCATACTTCTGCCACAACGTATTGATTTCTTAAATTCTTTAAATTGTTGGTCCAATTTAAGGATCCAAATTGCCTCTATGATCTGTGTATTTTAAAATACACTTAAAAATACTAAGGAGACAGTTGAGTAGAAAATTCAGCTGTCAGAATTGTTTGCATTGTCCTTCCCCCTTTTCAACCTTTTCTGCACAGTCAAGTTCAGAAGACATTAGGAGGTGCTGAACAATGCAGGCGTGTCACTTGGAGAAGTAGGGAGCCACAGGGCCAGAGCAGGGTGACAAGCGTGTTCCTGTGGAGGAGACAGTGGGGTGGTACAGCGGCTGTGGACCGAATGTGGCAAAGTGGGCATTCCTGCAGAGGGCTGATCTGATACAGGACGCCCGAGCTGACAGGGTGAGGACGGCGTCTCGAGAGGGAGCAGAGGAGAGGGTGGCAGCAAAACATAGGGTGCTTACAGAAGGTTGATCTAGCAAGTATGACCTAATACGTAGATAATATTAAGGATAATGGGAGCTGGGGGTTTTTTATCTAAAAAGGGAATTACAGGTGTAAAAAAAGAGGAAATTAAAGTGGACTCCATGGTGTTTAGGAATGGCAGTGTTGGGGGTGGTGGGAGAGACCATCTGTATGTGTCCCCTTTTCACAGTCTGTTTAATGTTATATTTTCTTTTTTGCATTTTTGTGCTGTTTCTTGGTGATTTCACTGTTGAAATGGCCTCAGTGTGGTAACGGAAGTGTTGTGTAGTGTTCCTAAGTGCCGGCAGGCTGTGCTGTGCCTTAGAAGAAAATACATGGGTTAGATGAGCTGCACTCAGCCATGAGCTACAGCACCACTGGCTGCGAGTCCAGTGTTAGTGAGCACGTGTCTGTGGTATCCTTACGCAGAAACACGCGTTGTAAAGCAAGTTACGCATTGATCTGTTCATGAAAATGTGACCAGAGGGGCATAGGAACCTAACCCTGTTTCCTCTAGGAGCAGTGTTACGACATTCAGTCATTCGTGGCCACTTTGTAGAACATAACTACCACAAGAAGTGGGAGCTGACTGTACGTTGTTTCAAAGTGCCTCCCCCAGTGTACTCACTAACTACAATGTGGAAAAGAGGAACCTGACCTTGGAGAAGACTGGCGGCCAATCAGCGTGAATATTAGCAGTCTTAGTTAGCACGCATCATGGTTGTGCTGTCACTTCTGCGTTACCAACCAGAACTCCATAATCTGAATCTAGTCACAAGGAAGCACCAGACAAACCCAAACTGAGGAACTTCCTAAGAAAATAAATGGCCTATAATCTTCAAAATCAAGGAAAGGGTCCCATTTAGAAGGGGGATGAAGGACAAAAACTACAGCGCGGTGTCCCTGCTGCATCCTTTTGCTGTAAAGAACACTAGGGAGACCCTGGTGAGGCTAGGATGGAGTCTGGGGTTAGACAGTAGTCGAGTGTCAATGCCAATTCCCTAATTTTGGTGGTCGTACTGTGGTTATGTTAGAGAATATCCTTGTAGGAAATATTCAAAGTGTTCTAGGGGTTGGGACATCTTGTTTCAGTTTACTTTCAAATACTTAAGGAAAACAGTTATTTATACTGCATGTGGGACTTTTTGGTAACTTTGAGATTGTTTCAAAAAGTGCAAATGTATACAGTGGAAAACAAAGATGCAATAAGTATTATTAGGAAAGACAGAAAAAAGGTAATTTGCATTTAGTGGAGTGGGCAGCCAGAGTACAGTGAAGGCAGCACTTCCCAACAGCAGAGCGTGGCAGTATCACTGTTCTGTGGGTCTCAGCTGACCGTGATGCTCAGCTAGGAATGCCTGAGGCACTCACCTGGCCTGACCACTTGTGGTGGGCCCCCACAGACATTTACCCCAGGGGGGAGGGGTGGGGCCAGCCCTTGTGCTTTCTGTTGTGACTGCAAGATGCACTTCGCCAAAATCGTCAGGGGACTCTGTGAGGAGCAAGATTCATTACGGTCCTGGAGCTGCCTGGCAAGCCCACAGGGCACAGCAGGTTTGGGGGGATGGGAGAGAGCATAGACCTGGAGCTCTGCCTTTGTTAGGAGTCAAGGTGGGGCCTAGGTTTTTATGGGTTCACTCTTTATTGGCTAATTTAAAGCCTAAAATGGGAGTTAGGGTACAGGAAGGGAGAAATGGGGTCACTCAAATGGTCAGTTATCCAGGTTACGCAGGGCTTTCTGCAAGGTGAACTTCATGGGGTGGGGGACATCTCAGTCCTCGTGTGGTTTGCTGGTGGCTGTGACAGCTGCCAACATGTTTGTTCAGGATGGAAGCCTTCTGAAACGGATGGCTTGGCAGTCAAAAAGTAACATCAAACACTCACCCTACAATCAAAACTCTTACTGTCAGGCCCTTAAACCACAAGGTCACCAAAAGATAGTACTTCCCAGCACGGCAACAGACAGCACAGGACAGAAATTGCACAGCCCGAGACATCACAGTCAGGTAGCTCGTAGTTATTCAAGAGTAACGAGGCAGAGACCACACAGGCAGGCAGAGGAAGAAGTTGCCTTTGCCCTTCACTTTCAGCTTTACACTTTCAGCTGTAATCAGTGAGTCAGAAGCAACAGAGGCATTGCTATAACATTAAAAGCTTAATTTTGTAGACTTTGAAATATCACTGTGGGGCACTATCCTGAGAGGATTTTGAGTAAACAAGAGCAGCAAATACAATCTCTATAGAAAAATTGTAAAGAAGCTGTGACAGGAAGAATTAGGAATGTGTACACTAAATAACTGTAGAGCTGTATGATGAGAAAGGCGTGACTGTGGAAAACCAACTTGAGGCTGATTAAAGAGACCTCCCTGTCGTGACCCCGTTACCCTGCCTCTCCGGGGACTCAGCCAGCAGCAGAGCCCCGCAGCACTAATCCCGGGAGGCCCACTGGCCCTGCTGTTTCTCTTGCAGCACATCACGGAAGGGGTTCCATGGGACGGGTGAACGCAGGCCTAATATTTACAAGTGCCACTCTGTTACTTTGCACATCGCAGGTGAATTAGCGCTTAATGGAATACATGCTGTAAAACAAGAGGTAAAATGTCCTTAGAAGTGTGGAATTAGCAATGTCTCCAGTGAGCTTGAGGACAGGTGGTGGTGGAAGATAGCGATGACTCAGTTCCCGACACAGCGAATGCCTTTGGTGGAGAGAGTCATCTGGAGTCCAGCTGTGATGTCAGAATTCCGTGCTTTGGGACAGATAATTTACTTCACTTCGACTGTGATTCTTTTCTAGGTTTCTTAGTGTAAAGATTAAAATCTTTATGGTATTTTCCACTGTTTTTATATTTTTTGTTTTTAATACAGCTATTATTTTGGTATACAAGTTTCCATTAGAATTCTGGCTTTTTTAATGTTACTAACTTGCTGTGGACTAATGTTCAATTTAGCATTTGTTCCATAAACATGGGCAGAATTTCTTTCAGATACATTGTTACTTTGTTTTGCATTGACTATTACTGAACTATTACTATGAATACCTGCATAAGAATTTGTTCAAATTAATTAAAATTTGCTGCTTATGTTCTAACCACTTTTATTTCTATTTTCTTTGTATATTACTACATAAAAATGATTCCAATTTAGTTTATATTGACTTGCTTTTTGTTGTTAGTAATCACTGATATTCCAGAGCAGACCTTTGTAGTGCTGAGGCATGAGCCACTGTTCATAAGTCCCAGTACAGTTCTTTTTATCATTGTGACTTTATATTTTTTTCCAATAGTCTGTAGAATGTTACTAATTATCCAGAACTTATGTTTTATTAATTTCCAGCCATATAGTGCTATACTGATATGAACAAAGTAATATTTTCTTGATAAAGCTACTTTCAAATCACTTTCAAAATATGTATTAGTAATAGGCTTACATTATTTTTCCAAAAATTTCCTTGTAAAATTGGGATGCGTCTTTACACAGAAATACATTTTATACATCAGCAGTTTTGGGTTAAAGACTTAGAATAATCTCCATAGTTATAATTTTAATGTAGATAGTAGCCTAGCATTTTAATTTGTCTTATTTGGTAAACTGTTCTCTTATGTCAGACATTAGTTGCTTCCATGTTTTTTTATTTTTTTTTAAATTTTAACCCTCCTGGCCTCCGTTACAGCTGAAATGCGTGAACATAGAACTTTTTCCTGTCGGAGCTGTTTGTTAGAGCAGAGCGCTCCGCCAGGTCGTGACGCAAGATCGAGCATCTTTACTGTTGTTGTTATTATTTCTGGAACAAGGGGAGTATAAATGAATGTTTTAATTTTTGCTAAGTATATTGATATGATTTTCTAAAAGGATAATACCAGGTTAGGGTAAATAATAGTTACTGGTTTCACCACAACACTGCAGATGATTATGTTTTTTATTTCATTTATCTAGGGGTATTAATTTGCATTTCCATAGTTACAACAAGGATTAACATTTTTTTTCCATGTAACTGATTATTTGTGTTTCTTCTTACATCAGTTGTCTGTTGATATATAATTTTCTAGTCATGGAATTTGGATCAGAAAGGAGATGGCACTTTTTACTGAAATAGCTCAAAAAAAAACCACACAAAACTTCATAAATTTTTCCTTTTCCTTTTAGGGGCCTTTGAATTCTCCCCTCCTGCACAAATAAGACAAGGGAACCAAAAAGCCACATCCATGTTCACGTAGTTCGCTTACCACTTAATAGCAATTTGGTAGCTGTGTTCTGGTAAAACAGTTTCGTGTGTACAAGTCTGTGCAAGAGAAACATGGGTGTTTAGACAGTATTGAGGGGATTAGGAACCTTCTGATTTAAGAAAAAAGGATCACAGGGTTTGACTCTGCATTGTTTCTTCATTCTTCAGTTTTAAACTTCTAAAGAAATTCTGAGAATGTAGAAACCATTGGGGAAAGAGAAAGCCACCTTCTAGAGTGTTTCACCGAGGCAATTTTAATAATTACAGTCGGTTTATTTCTGTTTTAAGTCATAGTAAAGGGAAATCATGTGTGTCTCTGTGCTCTGTGTCTTCAGAACGTCTGGCTGTTTCATTTCTCCCTGCGACAGCTTCTGCCAGTTGTAGGCTACATGTAAGGAGTGTTCATAAATTCAGAAACTGTTTTTAGACAGGTATCAAGGGGGAGGAACTGAGGAAGGAAAGTAGAAGGGAAGACATCTCAAGTGAAAATACAATATTTTACCCCTTTTTTCCTAAATACTGTATTTTACTAATCGATTACTGGTATTTTTAATTGTTCATTTCCCCTGCACCCTCTCTTTATTTTTTTTCCCTAACTAACTTACACTTTTAATTTTATGACAGTTGAGTCAGTAACATCTCACCGGGTGTTTTTATGAAGCAGCACCCTAAAAGATGGTTCGGCATTGCAGGCCTGAAGGGTGCAGTCCCGGGGATTTTGCCCAGACAGGCGGCAGAGCCCCTGAAACTGCTGCCGCCCTCAGGCTGTTTGGCAGCGGAGTCAGATACGAGATTGCAGTCACTGCCGAGCGTCAGAAAAGGAATGCCAGCATCCTCCAAAACCTGCGTCTGACCTGTGAGAAGCTGCAGGCCAAAAAAGCGCTAGGAAATCACTGGGAAAGGTTTTTTTGATGAGCAAGTTGCAAATATTAGCACCACTAAGATTGAAATACTTCCTGTTGAGCCCTGGCCAGGTAGCTCGGTTGTTGAGAGCATTGTCTGGATGCACCAAGTTTGTGGGTTTGATCTCCGGTCAGGGCACACACCAGAATCAGCCAAGAATGCATAAATACATGGGATAACAAATCAACATATCTCTTTCTCTCAAGTCAGTAAATAAGACTTAAAAGAAGAAATATTATGTGTTGAAATAGAAAAGTGAATATTATCAAATGTAATTTTTCTTCAAGCCAAGAAAGTGCAACTAGATTGAAGCAAATTGAGAAACCTAAAAATAATTGTAATTCCTACCTAGACGGATGGAGCAAGTCCCTATGGTCAGTAATCTCATGTGGGTTTTGAAGTCCTAGAAGACCGCAACATTGTCTTTTCATCTTTGTATGTTCCAGATTGCTTAGTACACACCACTTCGCCCATAGACGGTGTTCTGCACACACAGAAGTGTCCTCCTCCATTTTCAGTGACGAAGACTTTATCCCTGAACGTGGAGATTGCCGCATTTCTATTGTTTAATGAGGACAAACTCCCACCGGGCCTGTCATGTTGCATTTTTGTAGTTCGTAAATTTAAAGACATTTATGAACTCAGCAGCATTTTAAAGCCCTGTTTTATCAGATACTCGATGACTTGTGCTTTGTGACAATTAGAGCCCCTTCAGGGACACACGACCCACACAGTTTCATAGGGACTTACACTTGGCTTGATGCTCTGCTCTGTCTTTACATTATTAATAATTTTTTAAGATGAGGCCCTCTGTTCTCATTTTGCACTTGCCCCCCCAAATTACTAGTGGGCCCTGCTGCTGGTAATTCTGTAGTTCTGTCTGCTTAATGCTTAACAACCCTGTATGATAAAACCTGTTCCTTAGAGTGTTTACTTTCATTGCAAATTTTAGTGTCTTTTAAAAGTATTGGCCCATAGTTAGCAATATCTGTAGAGCCCATAGTCCTTCACCTCCCCGAGCCCTCACCCGTGGAGCAGCACCACAGAGGCAACTACGGCGGCCTCCCTGGCATCTGAAGAAATGGAGAGTAAGGGAAGGGAGTACAGAGGTGGCAGCCAGAATGCTTGGGAGAGTGGTTACCGTGAACAAATAATTTATCTGATTTAGCAAATAAGTAAATACGCTAAAGATAAGAGAGCCAGATTTCTCACTGTCTGAAGGGATTTATAAACACAGAATGATGGAAAGCTGAAAAGAATACTTAGGCACTGGATTAGAATTGTAATTATCAGCATGAACTTATGGGCTTTTTAATTTATATATGGAAATAGTTATAGGTATCTGTTTACCTGTGTCTGTCATGTATTAGTACTAGAATGGTCGCCACCGATTTTTATCATGGCATCCACGTGCACAGTTTGTGTACATCTATGTAAATGCATGTACATACGTTTCTTAGTGGTGTGCACTGAGAGTGTCTGGAGACAGTGACACCTCAGCCGTTGTGAGCACAGCGAGTGCCCAAATCTTGATGTCTGAGTACCACTCTTCTCGGAAAGGAACCAGGGCTGCCTGGAAAAATGACCAATTCCAGGGCTTGTGCAGCTAAACATACAAGATAACTTGGAACATCTTATTTCCAGAAAGTAAGGAACTATTCAAAGAATGATGGGAACGTGTTGCAAGAATCCAGAAGCCAGCCAAATCTAATTTAAGCAACAAAGTAAATAATGTATTAATATCAGATTACAACTCACTGAATAAAACAGGAATCCATGAGTTCATAACTAAATGAATAAACGGGGAAGAGGGAAAGCTCTTCCTTACAGTGCAAGCTCAGCTAATGAACACAGATGTGATGGTAGAAACGGGCCCCACGGGACGACCACTGTAGGGAGGCTGACGCAGACGGGAGTCGCTGGTGAGTGCCACGCTGGCACTTGCAGGGCTGGTGAGGGAGGAGCAGGACATGGTGGGACACTGCATGTGTGTTTCCACTCCCATACTGTGAACGGTGTCCTCTCTGCGGCCTATGTGATAACGTATTTTTTACATTTTTGTGCTGTTGGAGCCCGCAGGCGCAGGGCTGGGGTGCTGTCTCTCTTGTTCCTAAGCACGAGAAGGCTGCAATGTGCCGTATGAAGAAAATACAGGGGTAGAGAAGTTTCACTGGGGCACCAACATAGTGCCATTGGCCCCGAGTGCAATATTAATGAATCAGTGTTAAATAATAGATCCTGTGCCTTTAAACAGAAACACAAATAGAACAAGGTCACGTATTGATCAGGTAAAGAAAACGCGACTCGAGGCTTGCAGGAACCCAACCCTGCGTTTCCCCTAGGATCAGTGCTTCAGTATTTGCTACTTCAGGGTTTGTGGCACCTTTATGCAATGTAACCGCCGTGAGTAACAAGAATTGAGTGTGTCTGTCATGTATGGTACTAACGGTGATTGCCATTGATTTTATTTATTTTGTATCATGTATAAAATGTTTTTACATTTTAAGTTGTGAAAGTACATGCATATATATGTGTGAGTTATTTATAACGTAGTTTACAGTAGAAAAAGGCATTTGGAAGACTTTAACTTTGGCTCTACTATTCTTGCTCTGAATTCCCTGGTGAGTTAGTTATCTTAACGAATTTTGACTTAAGATTGCTTTATCATGTCTTTATGGAAATTACTGACTTCCAGAGGCCAATAGACTTACTGTGTCTAGTTTTTAATGCTAATTGATTGGCTTTTGATACTTTTGAGTGAGAAATATCTTATTAGAATTAATGAAGTAGCTAATTGTGTTTACTTAGCATTTGAATGGGTAAGGAAAAAAGAAGGAAAAGACTCAAGTTGATTCAAAAGCAAAAATGAGAAAAAAGATAATTGTGTATTCTTCATCTTTCTTCTAATCAACCAGATATTAGACAAAACAAATTGGGGGCTTGTCTTTGAATAGAAAGCAGGATGCGCTGAGCATATTCTTCAGATTTTTGGAAACTGCTTTATCTGTAAATACTGATTTTTGTCTAGAAGAGGGTGTTAAATGGAACTCATAACGTCAGCTTTTGATTGAAGGCTCCTTAATGCCTGGCCCTTGACACTATATTAATGCTGGGAAATAAATTCTGTCTCCTTGCATCTGTAGGCAAGCTGTTACTCTTCTAATGCAGACTCGCTTCTAATTTAGGTTTTGGGGAAATAGGAAAAAAAATTTATTCTTTGAGACCAGTTGTTGGGTAAGCCAGTTGTCATTCAGCAACTGTAAACAAAATGGATTTTGCTTAAAAAAAGAAAAAAGTTACATTGTTTTGTTTTGTTTTGTTTAGTACAAATGTCTCTTCAGTCAGAAATCCCTACTAATGGCTATTGTATGCTTATTTTCACTTTGTAATCTCATAAGGTGGTTTTCATCAGGTGTTCCTCACAAAAGCCCTAAGTGGTAGGTGACAATCATAATTTCGTAGAGGGACACTGAGGGACAGAGAGGCTCGGAACCTGCTTTTCTGATCTGCGTGGCAGGGTTTTTTCTTTTTGGGTTTGTGTTTTTGTTTGCTTTTTCTTTCCTTTTTAAAATATTCCTACCCTGCTGCTGTAGAGAATGATTTATATTTTGTAACCGCTGATCGTTTCTTCGCCTGCAGAGACATCCCCATGCCCTTAGTCAGCTCAGGAGTCGAGCACGGTAACTTGAGAGAGCTGGCGTTTGCAAGAATGAAAGACCTTGGAACACAGGTGAGAGTCTGGCTGGGACTGTTGAGATTGAAGGGGTCCGAAACATAAGACACGGCGATATTCTCACGCTCACAAACGGATGAGCTTGGTCCAAAAGCTTTCTCACTTGTTGAAGGCATCCTTCCTGTATGACGTTTTGAAGTTGAAGCTAGTGGTTGCGAAGGCTGCATCTCATCCCTTACACCCTTCTGTTCTCTTCTGAAAGAGTTGTTGATTTAATGGTTTTTTCTGCCTACTCAGATTGCCAACTGTGTTGAACTCCCTTTTTTAAAAACATTTTTCTTTTGAAGTATTGAGTGTTCAGTTCTTGACTAATGGTCATAGAAGAATAGGAGAATACAGCATGCAAAGAAACAAAGATTACATGCGTGAAGTAATTACCAAACAGTGCAATTGCCACACACACCAGTCTCCCTCACCCCGCTTCACCCTCACGTCTGTTCGCTCAGTTATTTCACACATATTTACTAAATATTTCCTTTCTGCTGCCCCTGGAAGTACAGAGAGCCCAGGGATCTGCACTTTAAATCTTTGTAGATGATCCTTTTTTTAAAAAATCCTCACCCGAGGATTTGTTTATTGCTTTTAAAGAGAGGAATGGGGGGAGGTGGGGAGAGAGAGAGGAAAACATCAGTCCGTTGCCTCCCATCTGGGCCTCAGTTGGGGATCAAACCCACAACCTAGGTATGTGCCCTGACCAGGAATTGAACCTGCAACCTAACCAACTGAGCCACCTGGCCAGGGCTCTGTAGATGATTCTTAAATCTCCACAAGGTTTCAGACTCAGTGCCCTAGAAACTGCTTACAGCCACAAAAGAGAAAAGGCCAGTAGTGGTGTTGGCCTGAGCATTGATTTCTGTGCTCTGCCTTCCAAGATTCTGATTCATGAGGTCTAGAATGGAGCTGTGGGGCGTTCACATGCATAATATGAGCGGGGACCCAGAAAAAAACAGAATTATCTTCTAGACGGCGGGCCCCTTGTAGATCAGGCTTCCCCTGCTAGGTGAGTGTTCTAGCAACCCATCTGTACCAGTGTACTAGCAGGTGGTGCTGTGAGAGGCTGCATTTGGCCTCGGTGCATGTTTGGCGGTTTTTTTGAAGACTTTCAACACAATTGCCCATTTCATGATGGGTGATTTACGAGCGCACCTGCCCACACTGTGCTGAGTATTGAGCAGTTTTTGGCCACAAATGGTAGGACCCCCATGACACACCCTCCCTATTCACCCAGTCTATCCCTGAGTGACCATTTTTGTTTACCCGGATGAAAAAAGTCCTCAAAGAGAAACATTTTGCCGATGTGGAAGAGGTGAAACAAAAAATGGCAGAAGCACTAAAAGGCATCAAAATCAAAAACTGTTCTGAGCAGTAGAAAAAATGTCTTGATAGGTGTATTGCATCAAATGGAGAGTACTTTGAAGGTGACAGGTTCAAACATGTAAAAGTAAATACACAATTATTTATAAATAAATTATGGGGACTTTTTTTGGACTGCACTTGGAAATTATTTTGAGAATTGTATATCATGGACTTGGCAAAGAAATTTTATTCTCTTACCCAAATTATTATGGAGAAAATTTTTCATAAAATTGTTTGTATACAGAAGTTTGTGAACATTATTGGCTTATTTTCTACCATGTCCCCTCCCCGCAAAAATTAAACAATTTTAACTTCTAGAGAAACAGCTCATGGTGTTTACGGTAATTAACCGCAACAGGCGAGATTGTGTGCCTGCTCTGCCCTCTCCTCTGAGAATGCCGCCGCCAAGTGACTGACCCGACCCGGTTATCCTGATCCCACATCGTCGCGCCGTTGTCTTGAACCCTGCACCCTCATAAACCTTGAGAGCCTCTCAGTAAACTGTGATGGAGAGCATGCAAATGTAGTATGTTCACGTGCATGTTACTGTATAGAACTGCTACAGTTTTTAATAAAAGACAAGGTATTAATGTAATAGATGTGCAGTTAGAGACTGGTGATCCTTGTTTGCTATAAATTTTTGTTGAGTTCATGAAATCCGCATCAGCAAAGCATTACTACCTTGGACTGGTTCCTGGGGCGTGGAAATAGCTTTGTTTTTATGGAACTGAATAATGAGCCCTTAATATTTCTTGTGGAATTATATACACATATAGCAGCCCTCCTTAAATACACCGTTGGTAGTTTCGCTTGCATGTCATGACATCATCGAATTTCCTAGGATGGTCTTTTTCCACCGGTAGAATATGTTAGAATCCTGAAAATAATTTTTATAATTTATTCTATAGGGAAAATTGACCATAGGACACATGGTTGAGTACTGGAAGGACTTTGTAAGTGTAAATGTCAGGCTGTGTAGCATGTGGAATAGAAGTGTGAGTGGCGTCACACATGCGTGGCTGTGCAGACCAGCCATTGCATCCACATCCTCTGCAAGCAGGCGGCTCTGTGCCTCCCAGGGACACTCAATTAGCTGTTAGTGACAGTGGCCCAGGTCATATGATAAATGGCTCCAGGTCTCTTTTTCCCCTTCTTCTTCCTTTCTTCCCTCCCTCCCTCCCATCCTTTTTTTCCACAGTGCCCGTCTTTGCAACACAAAAAGCAAAATGAAACAAAAAGCCAGCAGTCTTTAGCATCCCTCTCTTTGACATTTCTACAGTGATACAAATATGATGATGCAGTTAAAAACAAAAAAAGACAGGTAAAAATACTAACTGTCATAAAGTGGTGAGAGTTTTTAAAAATCAGGAATACAGTTATATTCCCTGGTTAAAACTATTATCATATTTTAGGATGTATGTTCTTTACTTCCAATATTATATATAGATCTTTGAATTCTAAGTTTAAAAGCAATACTGTACTAACTTCGTACATTTTTCATTCCATGTTTCCAATCCTCAGATTTATTAAAGGTGGCTTCATTTTAAATGCAGTTCTTTTTCTCAATGTAAATTATGTCCAAACTTAATTTTGAGCCCACGGTTTGGTGGAGAGGTTTCAGTAAAAATGAAATTAGTTACCGGTTTTGTAATTAATTGCTGCACTCTTTTTTTTTTTTTTTTTTTTTTTTTTTTGCCAGTGTCGAGATGTAAGAACCAGAGAGGTTGGAATTCAAGAAATTCATCACAAAGTACGGCCATACCAGGTTAGTTTCTTCATTTCATAGATTAGGTCCTGTTCGTCAATCTTTGTCAAGCCTGGACTCACACCTTCTTACCAATGGGACTGAACCCTAGAAGTTAATGAGTAAAACTAAGAGCACAGAGTAATTGTGAATCAGATACAGATGTCAAGCCAGGAAAGCCAAGTATGAGGGGGGCTGAATTTCTAGAAGAGCCAGTTTAGGAAAACCCAAGGCTGAACTTCATTCCAGATCAGCACTGTCCAGTAGAACTTCCTGCAGTGTTGTAAATGTTCTGTAATCTGTGCCTTCCACCGTGCTGTCAGCCACCAGTCACATGTGACTTTTGAGCAGTTGAAAGGTTGCAAGTACAACTGAGGAACTGAGTTTTTAATATTATTTAATTTTAACTTGAATGTAAATAACCACATCGTGACTAGTGGCCTCATTCAGGTGAAGCTGGATGCGATCTGCTTATCTGATTGTGTGTAACTGCTAAATTATCAATAATTTAATTGATAATTTAATTATCAGTAATTTAGCAACTGCTAAGTTATTAAGGTATTTATTGTCTGTGATGAATCACCCTCTTTCCTGTGTGTCTGCAGTGTCCAGCTGTGTGTACAGTTTTCGGGGGGATTTAGCTCTTGTGGACCCTGTTTGGAAAGGCTAGGATGTTGAGATCTACATTGATATTTCTGGTCTCAAAATGAGTTATTTCATTGTCATTTCCCACAGTTAATCATTTTGCCAAATTCTTGTGCAGTCCTGTTACTTAGCAAACAAAAAATTAAGAAGGAAGATACTATTAGTCTGAATTGCTCACCTCACTACGGATACAGTCTGGCCATTTTCAGAATGTATCTGAGTGTGACCATTCTCACATCTGTAGGCTCGGCTTTTCTCTGTATGCATATGGTTACATACTGCTTATATTTATGCAAAATGTAAGGGCCACTTGAACAATGAGTTGAAGAATCAAAAACCTATGTAGATTGCTACTACAAAAGCCTTTCCCAAAAGCCACCCTCCAGTAATTGGGTTTTCTTTAATGTTTTAATCTCGTAACTAGACATATTTCAAAGGCATTGTGGGATGCCATCAAGGAACAAGTAAGTGATTTTTGTTCTCCCCCCCACCCCGAAACGTGGGTTTTCAGTGGGAGAGGTAAGGACTAGAAAATGAAACCATTGAATACCTGGCAGTTCAGGAGCCCAGAGGTTCTCTCCCGATGAGTGCCTTACATATGCGCAATTTTACCTTAGAGACTCTCCATGGAGACTTAACTGCATGGAAGCTCTACTAGCCAGATCTTTGTAAGATTCTCAAGGCTAGTGAAGTTCAAATACGTAGGAAACTGTAAAATTGCTTTTCTTTCATAACAGTTCATTAACAAGGCATGAATTCCTATTAACATTTGAGAGTAGACAAAAAGAAACATAAGTCATGATTATTCATTCTTTATTCCTAATTGTGAATATTAGCCTAAATAAATACATGTAAGTTATATGTATTTTTAATTTAATTTTTAAAAAAATGTTTTGATATTTTTATTTTCATTTTTTCTTATTACATAGGTTGAATTGGTAAGGAGAGATTATGTTGCAAATGGTGGCTGGGAAACATTCTTATCATACGAAGACCCAGATCAAGACATTTTGATTGGCCTTCTACGATTACGAAAGTGTTCAGAGGAAACCTTCCGGTTCGAATTGGTTGGCGGTGTGTCCATAGTCCGAGAGCTGCATGTGTATGGAAGTGTAGTCCCTGTGAGCAGTCGGGATCCCACCAAATTTCAGCATCAGGTATCCTGTATTTCATTTCTCTTTGACTCTGATTAGGAAATCGCCCAGAGGAGGGAAAGACAAATGGAATGGGGGTGAGAGAGAGCAGAGGAAGAGATAGAAAAAGAAGAAAGGGCAAAGGGAAGTACAGAAACAGAGGAACCAGTGTTTCAGTGGTTCAGAGATGTCGTCTCTGCAAATTACGCACTTTTGGGTGTGATGGGGGAGGAGGAAGAGGCAAATTGAGACTCAGTTGAGTGAAACATAATGTTAGATTGACCCACATGACATTGCTGTTTTTGAAAATTAGAAATAGTCTAATACCAGCAATTTCGACTGATTTATTACTATTATAGACTCGAAGGAGACGATTATGTGAAAGCACTTATGAAGTATTAAACCACTTCATAAATGCAGGCTGTATGGTATATAGTGGAACACTATTCCACTTTTCTCCAACAACCTAAAGAAAGAAGTTACTCACGTTTTTTAAATTTTAGAAAAAACTAGTGGGGGATATAGCACAGACTCCAAAATTGATGCATTAAGAATGCTGCCTGGAGAGGGCCTAGAACTTGTTTAAGAGGCAGAAGTTAAGAGGCAGTTACCCCCTCGTCTTGGGTAGATGACATCATTCACAGAATACATTTGTCTTTGTGGCAGAGTTTTCCTTTTGTTACTAGGCTGCCATAGTGTCCTTCTGGTAGAACTGAATGGTTTCTCTTTCCCTACTCCCACAACTGGTTTTTTTGTCACTCTTAACAGATTTTAGCAAATGCTAAATATTGGCCTTCATGTTTTACGACCCCCCTTAGTGACTTCTTTTCTCCTTAATTCTGTAACCCTCTTTATCGCTCCTTACAGGGATTTGGCATGCTGCTGATGGAGGAAGCAGAAAGAATAGCTAGAGAGGAACATGGGTCTGGGAAAATAGCCGTTATATCAGGTAAGTGGGAGAGGGCAAAGGTCACGATTCCTCAGGCCTCTCTTGCGCCTGTTTATGTTCAAAATCGGACAGAACTGCACAGTGGGAGACCTGTGCTTAAACACATGGAAGACCCCTCTAAGCAGGTTGGTGGGCTCGAGCTTTCAGGAGCACTCCATCTCTGAGTGGCCCGACCAGTGGTCTGGGTCCTGTCCTCCTCGCCACCAGTCACACTGGTTGCTGTGCTCACCTCCTCTCCTGTGCTTTGTGCCCAGTTACTGTGGGAAAATACGAGTTTGATGGTATGGGGCAAAGAAAAATGTAAACGAATGTGGAGATTATCAATATTGTTCAGAAAATTAAAATAGAATCTCAGTTGCCAGTACACGATGTTTAAAGGCAGAGCTTCTCGATCCATAAATATTGTTTACAGTAACTGTGCTCTTGGGGAACAGCTTTTCCCTGTTTGGAAGCTTCCCCACACCTTATCTAGGGCATCAGATAATTGGGGAAACGGGCGTAAAGGACATTCTAGGTAAGTGGAACCAAGAAATAACGTATGCACCCTTCCACCCCTGCTCCTTACTAGTGTGTCCCTACTGAAATTGCTGTCCCAATAAGAAGCTAATGTGGTGAAAGCCATGATCAAAATTTAGGCTATTTTTCCTGCACTGTTTGCTTTCTCTCATTAGACTATTCCATTCTTGAAGACAGATTGTTTTCGTCAAAGAAAATAATCTTTTCTCTGAAAATGAAAGTTGAAATGAGATTTTTTTTAAAAAATCAGTAAGTTGTTACCCATCAATAAGTCAGTATCCTTGCCTAGCTTTTAATGATTATAATTATGAAAATGTAATGACTCAAGCTCACTTAATCATTTAGTCTGGCCATGGTTTTCAGCATTATGCAGACAGATTAATAGAGCATTTCTTAACATGGCTAGTTTTATAATTTTTTTCTGTTATCTTTAATCCTGCTAAAGAAGGGGTTCACCTGATTGTTATTGATACATGTGATGATAAATGTTTACCTCTCGATTGTTTAATCTGTGGTTGACCAGAAGACAGCCTTTCCTGGTGGTACCAGGAAAAGCCAGAACTCATTCTCCACGTGCATCTGAGAAGGGTTTTGATCACATGAAATTTCAGTAGCCTTTTGCCAAAGCACTGCAGTGTCTCAGTACAGAGCTCAAGCTTCGTGCGCTTGGAATTACGTGGAGGTTTTGTTGAAATGCAGAGTTGGACTCATTAGGTCTGGGCTAATGGGGCCTGAGAGCCAACATTTCTAACCAGCTCCCAATGTTACCTATGCCAGTTATGTTAAGATCTGACTTTGAGTAGCAGGGGTCTGGTATTCTCTTACAAATGTAATATTCTCTTCCAAACCATTACGGTAAGGATACTCTGTGACCCTGGCCTGGCCTGCACTCTCAAGTCTGATGCGCATTCACATGCTTTTCTGGTAATCAGTCTTAAAACGGAGGGCATCGGTATTCTCCACTTCCTTCGTTTGTCTTTGTGGTATGTCTTCTTTTTAGAAATAATACATGCAGAGAGGGCCCCTGAGTTGCCTGAGGGCACATTCAGTTGCCCATTAGAGCCTCAGTTTTTGCTTTTTATGAGCAGGAAATGGAAATCAGCATCGGAACTCTTTCTAGCTTTTTATTATAATCTAAATAATAGCTCAATTTCAGGTCCTCTGCTTGTAGAATTTTTGAAATAACAAGAAGAGACTTGCTAAAAATAACAGGGAAGAGCATTTGTCCTTATCAGCTCCTACAGTGAGATTACTAGATTTCTGTACGAGTGTTTCTTTCGGTCGGTGGTTTTCCAGAGGAGCAGCTCTGGGAGAACTAGCGTGACCTCTGTGGGAGGAAGGAAGGGTTGCTTCCTGTCACTGTGGTTTATAAGCCCACATTGCTTTCTTTTGGGAAAACCACGTAGGGCCTTGGCTTTCTGTTTGACTCGAGATCTGGTCACCCTTCAAATGAAAAAGCTAGAACTTTTGTTCTATGTATGATGCATTTTGCTTCTGTAATTTAGTAATATATTACTGCTCTGTTTATATTTCTGAGTCAGACACCTGAGATGTCCGTTATTTAGAACTTCAAGGAATGCAGATTTAAGGTGTTTATTTTTATAACTTATTTGTTTTTTAAGTATATTTTATTATGCTGTTACAGTTGTCCTATTATTTTTTTCTCTGCCTGGTACCCCCATTCCTTCCAGCATTCCCCTCATTAGTTCATGTCCATGGTCGTACATATAAGTTCTTTGGCTTCTACATCTCCTATACTATCCTTAACTTCTCCCCTCCCTATTTTGTACCTACCACTTAATGCTTCTTAATCTCTACACCTTTTCCCCTTTCTCTCCCCTCCCCACTGATAATGCTCCATGTGATCTCTATTTCTGTGATTCTGTTTCTGTTCTAGTTGTTCACTTAGTTTTTGTTTTTTTAGGTTCAGTTGTCGATAGTTGTGAGTTTATTGTCATTTTACTATTCACAGTTTTGATCTTTTTCTTAGATAAGTCCATTTAATATTTCATATAATAAGGGCTTGGTGAAAATGAACTCCTTTAACTTGACTTTATCTGGGAAGCACTTTATCAGTTTTGATCTTTTTCTTAGATAAGTCCATTTAATATTTTATATAATAAGGGCTTGGTGAAAATGAACTCCTTTAACTTGACTTTATCTGGGAAGCACTTTATCTGCCCTTCCATTCTAAGTGATAGCTTTGCTGGATACAGTAATCTTGGATGTAGGTCCTTGCCTTTCATGACTTTGAATACTTCCTTCTACCACCTTCTTGCCTGCAAGGTTTCTTTTGAGAAATCAGCTGATAGTCTTATGGGAACTCCTTTGTAGGTAACTCTCTTCTTTTGCTGCTTTTAAGATTTTCTCCTTGTCTTTAATCTTGGGTAATGTAATTATGATGTGTCTCTGTGGGTCCAACTTCTTTGGGATTCTCTGAGCTTCCTGGACTTGTATGTCTATTTCCTTCACCAGTTTGGGGAAATTTTCATTATTTTTTCAAGTAAGCTTTCAATTTCTTGCTCTTCCTCTTCTCCTTCTGACACCCTTATGATTTGGATATTGGAACATTTAAAGTTGTCCAAGAGGTTCCTAAGCCTCTCTTCATTATTTTGAATTCTTATTTCATGTTCTGGTTGAATGTTTATTTCTTCCTTCTATTCCAAATCATTGATTGGAGTCCCGGTTTCCTTCCCTTCACTATTGGTTCCCTATATGTTTTTCTTTATTTCACTTTGTATAGCCTTCACTTCTTCCTTTATTTTGCAGCCATACTCAGTCATTTCTGTGAGCATCCTGATGACGAGTGTTTTGAAACATGCATATGATAGGTTGGCTATCTTCTTGTCGCTTAGTTCTTTTTCTGGAGTTTTGATCTGATCTTTCATTTGGGCCATATTTCTTTATCTTGTCACACCTGTTACATTGTAAGGGGCAGAGCCTTAGGTATTCGCCAGGGTGGGACAACCCACATCTCTGTGTTTTGGTGCTACAGGTAGGGGAGGGGTCAGAGAGGGGGCACTGCTGCTTGCTCAGCTCTCACCCTCCTTTCCAGAGACTGGCAGTTTCTTCCATCACCACAAGCCCCACAGATTTTTCAGCCAGAGGTTCCGAGGCCTTATCTTGCCCACACTGGAACCCTCAGTTGCTCAGTCTGTCTCACTCCCCAGTTGTTCCTCCTGGTTTATCTGCATGCAAATGTGGGACCATTGAGTCCACCAGCTGCCGCCTTGCTGTGCGTCCTCTCTGCCTTGGCTGCCCATCTCCACCCCTCCAACTAGTCTGAATGAATATTTCTTCTTTAACTCCTTGGTTATCAGACTTCCATACAGTTCAGTTTGGGGGCAGTTCTGGTTGGTTTTTGTTTTTGAATTGGTTGTTGTCCTCCTTTTGGTTGTGCAGGGATGCAAAGCGCGTCTACCTACACCTCCATCTTGGCCAGAACTCCCTATTTTTATAACATGTTTTGTATATTTTTTTATCCTTCCATGTTTGTTCATTTTTACTTTGGTGTGTGTGTGATTTTTACAGTTTGCTTTCTATTTTATTTTGTATTGGTTCTAGGTATACAGCCTAGTGGTTAGACAATCATAGACTTTATGTAGTATTATGTACAATGGTGTGTGTGTGTGTTTAATTTAAATTGGTTTTTATAAAAAGTGGAACAGTACTCCATCAGTTGATCCTTCGAATGCATGTCTCTTTGTGGTAGTGCTGGTGTTCGTGTGCTGCACTCATTCACAGTACTTCCTGAGCAGCTGTGGGGTGTAAGGAGGGACACAGGCCTGGATTCCACTTCTGCACTGACCTTGGATAATTCTACTTGATCTTCATGGACCTTTATTTTCTTACTAAAAAAAAGTGGTTTACGTCATATTTTACAGTCTTAACAGCCTCGAATTCTGCCTCTTAGTATCTTAATTTCTTTAAGCTCTCCACATGACCAATTGTTCTACTGATTGCCTTTTAAGTACATTCTTTCCTGACACCCTTTTAGGGTAGCCTTTAATTTCATCAGGAACTGACCTCAGTCTCATTGTGGGTTGGGTGTTTGATGATAAAAATGAAGATTAAGGAGCTTAATCCTATTTTAACTTCAGTCACAACTGCTGGTCCTTTGTGACCTAAATGTCCTTTTTTTTTTTTTTGACCTTGTCATCCATGTGTAAATCCATCTTTGTTCTGGTCTATAGGCCTTTGTAAAATTCATCTTACACAGTGGTGGCCTAGGTATTCTGTCCTGGCATAACTAGTAGCTTGAGTAAGGGAGGGACAGATCATTTCTCATTCTGGCTACTGTGACTGTGAGGATGCATTCATGTAGAGTTTGTTTTTTAATTACATTCTGATACATTCCCATAAAATTTGTTTTTCAATTGCATTCTGATTCATTATGACCTCCCTTCATCTTGCCAGCAGATTTTCCGTTACTTGGATTTGTAATCTTTGATTCTGCCTCTAGACAACAGTATTAACTACACAGTAGATCTGATTTAAATCACTAGTCAGAAAAACTAGCATATACCTTCTGTACACAAAATATATTGAGGTTACAGATAAATTTGGTTTTTAATAGAAAAAAGAATGTATGGTGTTAATATAAGGTTAATAACTGATTTATCTTTTTTAAAAGATTAACTTCACAGCTACATGAGAAAATTAAAAACTTGCTTTTCAGCAGAATCAAATGAAGCACTTTCTTAGGCTTTGGCTTATTTTTTCTATTTTTTAACTGTATATAATTCTTAGTAACTAAAAGAAATGTTTTAAACTTAACCATCAACTCTGAATGTGGAAATTAAAGCAAAAATGAAATACTTAGCTTCATCAACATTAAAATCACTAAGTATATTAAGTGTCTCCCATGTGCAAGGGGCCCAGGGCTGAGAGGGGAGGTGGAGGAAGTTCAAGATGCTGGCCTGCCCTTGAGGGATGTTCTTCCGGGCTGGAGAGCTCTGAGTCTTCACCCTGGAGGTTGTCCTACACTGCAGAGGAAGATAAGTTTTTCTCCCTTAAACTATTTCTTAATTCAGGATTCATTGCTTAAGAGTAAAACAATGATCTTTTCCTGCATGAAAAATGTGGGTAAATCAGTTGTAAAAGAAAAACCGGTTTATAGAATAATCTGTAGGCAGAAAAAAACAGTGAATTGCTGTAAATGTCTAAGCAATTAGCCCCTATTAAGTCCAAGTGCTTTAGTATCTCTCACCAGGTTACTGACGGTAGCTTCTGTCAACACACATGTTTAAGGTTAACAAATCGTAGCTACTTAAAAGCCATGATGTTTATCTACTTAGATGTTCAGAATTCTTTCCTTTAAAAATGTTAAGATGAAGCAGTCCTTTCTCCTCCCTCTCTTATGGTGTAAAGTGCAAAAAATTATACAGTGGAACCTAACCACATTTGAAATGCCATCACTAATAATCACCATGGAAACTGAAGGTCTCTGATGTCACATTGCTCTTACCATTTCCAAAAAGGCAAATATAACTGTCAGTGGCCACTGTTCAAAAAGCCACTCAATACCCCCAACAGAACAGGGTTTATTTTCCTTTTGGCAGTTTTGGTTAGGTGTCAGATCCAATCATGTTACTGTTTCTGTTTGCAAAGCTAATTGCTATGCATCTGGACGAACAGCTATCCCCCAAGCTCCCCCTCTTACCTTCGTCATAAGCAGTGTTCTATTTGTGTTCTTTCAAGTAGAAAATTAATATGGCCATTGGCCAAGAATTGTACAAGGTTGATATCACACAATGATGATGAGAAATGAGGAAAGTGTCTGAATGGTTGATGATAGAAATCACTGAAGTCAGAGACTGATTGCCATTTTGTTTAAACCTATTAAAAAGGCAAAGAAGAGAGTACGAAGAGCTTACATACAGGGTGAGTAAACGGGTCCCGGTGGAGATGAGATCGTTCTCAGTCACGATGCTCAGAGTTACGACTCTAAAGCCACATCTACAGTTCCTACCAGTGACCAAAAATCAGTGCGCCTGTGCCATATACAGTCCCGTGTGGCTTCTCGGGACTGAAATGAATGGTCTTTTACCCCACAACCACTGATTAACAAAATGATATGTGGGCAGAAAATAACAGTTGTTCAGTTTCATTAAACTACAAGTAGTTGAGATTTACTTACTGGACCCCAGAAACTTCGCCTGTGTTCTAGGCTGCACCACATCTCCCTCCGTTTGAGGTAAAGGCAGTTTTATTCTTTGCATTATAATCTACTCGAAAAGAAGGGTACATTTGTAACTAGATCCATCTGGTAATGGACTCATAATCCTTACCAAAATGCCTGGGAGAGCTTTTCCTCATTTCAGCTTGCTGATGGACACAGGAAGCCTGCCAAATGCAAACCAGCTAGTGCTCCGTGTGCACGTGTTAATGCAGGCTTCTCAGGAAGGAAGGGAGAGATGGTTCGCTCCTTTATCGTTTCCGTTTCATCCCTTTACATAATTTATCTTTCAGTACATTATTCTCCAATTAAACGCACACTGTTAGGGTTCTGCATATTCTCCAGTTTCTTCCACTTGGTGGTCTCACGATGATCGTACACATTTATTTTTTGGTGCACTTTCCAACAGGATTTTGTTTTTGGAGTGGTTAATATCTTTCTTATTAAAGATAACAAATACAGTGTAAAAGACTGCTTTTACAAGAACTTTATTAATTTCAGCATCATTATTAATCAGGCTGGCAGTGGTGACATGGAATACTATTTTGTTGGGTAGAAGATTAGTGAAATGTTTGCTAATTGGTGTCCGTGTTGCAGCTGGACTCTGAAGGCAGCGTGGCGCAGCTTTTCCCAGCGCTCTGCTCCCTGACTTGATACTCGTTGTAGGTGAATCAGGTGCCGTTTTGTAGTACACGGCATATCAAGTGCGTTAGACCTGTTCCTTACTTGGCATCATGTGACTGCATTAATTAGTGCATATTGTTCAGATAGCTCTGAATAAGCCACTAGTGAGTTTCCACTATTTAGACCTTGTGGGCAGCTGAATATTTGGTGGCGTTTTCTAGGCAGAAGCAGTGATACCAGCAGGCAGTGGTTTGTGGGCATTTAAGGAATAACAGTTGGCAAGTGCCATGGCTCCTCCCAGGTCCACGCTGTTGAGTGTTCCTGTGTCTCAGAAACACGCAGGTTGAAGGCACAGAGGATAGTCCTGCTAATGTTGACACACGTTTGTAGGCTTTCTCTCTCCATCTTTGTTCCTTAGTTCATGGTTATAGGAAGTGATGGTTGTACACTTTTCCTTGGTACTAGGAATAGGTTATATCATGAGGTTCCTAATAATATTCCCAAGAGGTCTGGGAGCTCTGATATCAAAGACTGCCTTTATTGTAGAGTTAGACACTTCACAGGTTCTTTTCTGGGGAAGGAAGCCTTCTCTACTCACCACCTGCTGGTCTCGCCTACCCTCCTCACCACCTGCTGTTGCAAACTTTGTTCATAGTTCATTTGTACTGTTTACACCTTTTCAGTGTAGCTTCCATATAATAGTACTGTTCTTGTCTCTGAGGATTTGATATTGCTATAATTCATTCAGTTTGATAAAACTTTTCTCTCTTAGATCTGCTAGAGACTGGGAGTTGACAGATCCTTCCCCTTTGAGTGAGCAGATAACTAAATAATCCTGGAAAATATTGAGCTGCCTTTCTTGGTAGCAACCAAGATACTGGTTTCCATAGAGCCTTTTAGTTTGGGCATTTTAAATGCCAGCAGGACATACACAGGCAATTTTTTATTTGGTCAACCAGCTTAAACTGTTGTCTCAGGCCAATAGCTCACATTACCAGAACATTACCTACTAGACCATGGGAAAATGTGTTCTTGTGCAGCCCCATCCTTCACCTCCCTAAGCATCCAGTTGTCCAGTTATCCATCATTTATGAGTGAGTCTCTGATGCTCGGTGTAGCAGTCCAGAGCCCCAGATCTGTACCCTGTCGGGGTCTTACCTCTTACTGCAAGTCCTACTGATTAGTGGTTGTTTTGCTGTTCATTGTTGTGTAACATACTGCCCCAAAGTGAAGTGGCTTAAAACAAAACAGCAACCATTCTATCTGCCGGGTAATTCTGTGAGTCAGAATTCAGCAGGGCGTAAAGAGGCTGGCTCATCTCCGTCGCATGGTGTCTAGGGCCTTGGCTGGAGTGGTTTATTTAGTTGGCTGGCAGCTGGCTCGGGTGACTGGTCTGTAGTCTTAGTTCTGGCCGGTAGGTGATGCTCAGCTGAGGCTGTTGACCTGAGCACCTTGGTTCTTCTTCGCGTGACTTGCACTTCTGCAGAGCAGGAAGGCCGATTCTGAGGGGAAGGAAGGCAGGCCTAGGCTTAGAAGCCCCAGGTCATCTTGTATTTCTTTTCTGTTGGCTCACTTAGTGGCTGAAAAACAACCAGCAGTTCTTTCACAGCTTCTGTGGGTCAGGAGTCTAGAAGTGGTTTTCCCGGTGCCTCTGGCTCAGAGTATCTTATAAAGCTGCAGTTAAGGTGTCAGCCAGGTCCGTAATCATTTCAATTTTCAGTTGGGGTTGAAGAGGCTACTTCCAAGTTCACTGTGCAGTTTTTGGCAGGCTTCCGTTCCTCACAGGTCATCGGTCTTAGTTTCTCACGGGGGCTGCTCAGCACATGGCAGCGCACTTCCCCCAGCCCAGTGACCACGGAGACAGGGAGCCTCGAGATGGAAGCCATAGTCGTTAGAACCGCGTCTGGAAGAAAGTCGGTGAGGCCAGCCCACCCTCAAAGGGAAGGGATTGCACACTGTTAACACCAGTAGACAGTGAATTTTGGGGGTCATCTTTGAGACTGCCTACCACAGTGTGACATCCGCCTCATTCTGTTGTTTAAAGAAGTCACTGGGCCAGCCCACATTTAAAGGTAAATTCCACCTCTCAGAGACAGTGGCTCTGGTGGCCATCTTTGGATACCAAGTGATAGAACGCATTTTCGTTAACTTGCAGTTTATAGGCACCTGGTGTCTGTCTTATAGGAGACTTCATTTAGCCTTCTCTTAGGACTGTCTTTGGACAGACCTTCAAGACTTCTTGTCCCAATGCCAATACCAGATTTCCATATGCCAGTCATGGCAGCAGAGCCACACCTCACACTGTCCTGAGTGGAGTTTGGCCGGCCCCACGGGTATCTCACTTCTGTGAGGACATTCCTCTGTTCCCCCTTGGGAGCCTGCCTAACCGATGCTTTAGGTCTGTGATGGTGGCCGTTCATATCTTCTAAGTTCAGAACACAGGAGACCGTCTTTGGGCTGAGGGTACCTGATTTTCCTCTGGGCATATACTACCCTAAAGCCACATTCCTTCCCCCACAAACACCTAAAGATAGTTAATGCACTTTAAAGTCATTTTTTAAATTTTTTATTTAGGAAGGTAATCAGTTGTATATTACAAGTTTGTCATTATGACCATTTTTAAGTGTGCAGTCCAGTGGCATTAAATTCACAATGTTGTGCACGCATCACCTCTGTTTGCAAAACATCTTCATCACCCCAAACCAAGACTCTGCTCCTGAAGCAGTAACTCCCAGTCCCTCTGGTAACCTAAGCTACTCTCTGTCTCTCTACGAAATGGAGTCGTATAATTTGTGTTCTTCTGTGTCTGGCTTAGTTCATTTAGTGTAATGTCTTCAGGGTTCATCCATGCTGTAACATGTGTCAGATTTTGCTTCCTCTTTAAGATAATAATTCAGTGTCTGTATTTGGGTTGTTTCCATCTTTTGGCTAGATGAATAATATTGCTATGACTTTGGTATACAAATACCCATTCAAGTTCCTGCTTTTAGTTCCTTTGTGTATATACCCAGAAATTGAGTTGCTGAATCAAATGGTAGTTCTGTTTAACTTTTTTGATGAATCACCAAACTGTTTCCTACAGTGGCTGCAATATTTTACCCTCCCATCAACAATGCGTAAGGGTTTCAATTTCTCCATATACTTGCCAACACTTTTAATTTGTTATTTTCATTTTTTTTACATCCATCTTGCTGGGTGTGAAGTGATGTTTTCCTGGGGTTTTAACTTGCATTTTCTTAATGATTAATAATGTGGAACATTTTTTGTGTGCTTCTCATTTATGTGTCTTCTTTAGAAAAAATGTCTTTTGCTCATTTTTTTAATTGGGTTTTTTTGTTGTTGAGTAGTTTCTGGACACTGTATTCTTAAAATCTATAAATTACAAATATTTTATCCTATATTCACAAAGGATAGTGGTGTGTAGTTTTACTTGTAGTGTCTTTGGCTTTGGTATCAGGGTATCGTTAGCTTCGTAGGATGAGTTAGGAAGTGTCCCTCCCTCCTCTTTAGTTGTTTTGGGTGTATTTGAAAAGGATTGGTGTTGATTCTCTAAACATTTGGTAGAAATCACCAGTAAAGCCACCTGGTCAGGTTTTTCTTTTGGGGGATGTTTTTGGTGACTAATTCAGTCTCCTCATTTGTTATAGGACTACATAGACTTTCTGTTCCTTATTTTTGTAGTTTGTATTTCTAGGAATATGTCCATTTCATCTAGGTTATCCAATGTATTGGTGTACACACACATTCTTATTATTGTTCTTAGTATTCTTATCATTCTTTCTATTTCTGTAAAGTCAGTTTTAATGTCTTTTCACTAAGACTTTTCTCTTTGTATTTTTTCCATACTTTGTATGTTTTCAGTCTTTTTAGATTTTAGTGATTACCTTGGGGATTACAGTAAATATCTTAAACTTACAACAGCCCAGGCTGGATTCTGGCAGCATGTGAACGCTGCTCCCAACACGTCCCTGTCCCCCTTTACATTATTGTGACAGATTACGTCTTTCTACCCATACAGCCATTAATGTGAATTTACAGTTATTGTTTTCTGAATTTGCCTTTTAAATCTAGTCTAGTAACACTGGCTTTTACATTTACCTATGTAGTTACCTTTACCAGTGTTCTTTATTTATTCATTGGGCTTTGAGTTTCCATCTGATATCTGTTTATTTCAGCCTGAAGGAGTTTTGTAGGGTAGGTCTTGTGGTAACAGATTTCCTTGGGTTTAATTTATTTGGAAATGTAGTAATTTCTCCTTATTCTTGAGAGATACTTTTGCTGGATGTAGAACTTTAGTTGACAGGTGTTTATTCTGTCGTCCCGCCGCCTCGGACCTCCCTGGCTTCTGTATCAGCTGTGAATCTTACTGAGGATCCCTGTGTGCGGCTGGTCCCTTCTCTGTTGCTGCTTTCAAGAGTCTTGTCTTCCTTTCAGCGTCTGGCCGCAGCCTGCCTCGTTGTGGGTTTCTTTTGAGCTTATCCTTCTTGGAAATTGTTGAGCTTCTTGAAAATGTAGAGTCACGTCTGTCATTAAATTTGGGAAGTTTTTGGTCATTTTTTTCTTTAAATACTTTTTTCTACCTTTTTTTCTCTCCCATCTCCCTCTGGGACTCCCATGATGTGTATGTTGGTACATTGGTGGTGTCCTGCTGGTCCCTTAGGTTCTGTTCATTTTTCATCACTTTTTTTTCTCTCTGCTCCTTTGACTGGATAAGTTCAATTGTATTAACTTTAAGTTCACTGATTCTGCTTCTGCTTGCTCAAATCTACCACGAACCCCCTTAATAATTTTCTTTAAATTTTAGCTATTGTACTTTTCAGCTCTAGTATTTCTATTTGGCTTCTTTGTATAATGTATATCTCTTTATTGACATTCCTTTGTTCATACAGTGTTGTGATACTTCCTTTATTTTTTAATTAAAATATATTTGACATAATGTGTAACTTTAAGGTGTATAACATGTTGATTTGTACATTTATATATTGCAATATGTTGGGTTGGCCAAAAAGTTTAGTTTTTTCCATAAAATAAAAGACTTTATTTTCACCAGTAACTTTATTGATTTGGATATTTTGAGTATGTTGGCTCTCTCCCAAGTGGTATAACATTGATGGTTCTCAGCTAATGTCTCGATTTGACCACTGTCAACTTCAGCTGGTCTCCCCAACCGTGGAGCATCGTCCAGTGAGAAATCTGCAGCACAAAGCTTCACTTTCGACACGTTCCATCAGTCACAGCACACACTTCTCCACACACTGCACAGATCTTTTTCTGTGTTTCAGTTGCGTTCTTACCTTTCTTGAAATAATTAAGCATAATATGCTGAAAATGTTGCTTCATGTTGCTTATTTTCTTCCATCTTCAATATTAAAATGTCTACACAAAAATTAACCAATTTTAATTTTTTTTAATGCACCTGATATGACAGCTGTCACGAAAGAATCTAACAAATTTGTTTCAAATGAAGTTAAAGACAACTAAGCACTACTAGAGCCATCTTATGGTGGGGGGGAGTTTTTGGCCAACCCAGTAATTGCCATTGTAATGTTACTAATACCTCTAACACATCACATAATTTTCTTTTTGTGTGTACGCGCAGTGGGAATAATTAAGTTCTAGTCTGTTAACAGTTTTGATGTCTTCAGTGCAACACTGTTGTCTGCAGTCACAACACCGAGCCTTAGATCTTCAGGACTGATGCACAAGTTGCAAGTTTCTGCCCTGAAACCATCTCTCTCCTGTCCTCCCCTTCCTACCCCAGCCCCGGTAACCACGCTCTCGTCTGTTTTCACACGTTTGGCTCTTTGGGATTCCACATACAAGTGAGATCAAACAATATTTGTCTTTCTGTGACTTATATCTCTTAGCATAATGCCCTCGGGGTCCATCCATGTTGTTGCCAAAGGCAGCGTTTTCTATTTTATGGCTGAGTGATACTCCATTGTATTTACGTACCACAGTTTCTTTATTCATCCTTTGACAAGACGCTTAGGTGGTTTCTGTATCTTTGCTATTGTGAATAATGCTGCAACAAACAAGGGGTGCAAGTATCGCTTCAGTACCCTATATTCCTTTCCTGTGGACGTATGTGCAGAAGAGTAATTGCTGTATCAAGTGGTAGTTCTGTTTCACATTTTCCGAGGAACACCCACACCGTTTTCCGTAGTGGCTACCCCGAGCCGCATTCCCACCAGCAGCACACAGGGTCCCTTTTCCTCACATCCTTACCAGGGCTTATGGCCTTCATCATGACGGCTGTTCTAACAGAGGTGAGGTGATGCCTCCCTGTGCTTCTGATTGGCATTTCCCTGATGATTGGTGATGCTAAGCACCTTTCCATGTCCCTGTTGGCCTTGTGAATGTCATCTTTGGAAAAGTGTTCAGTTCCGCTGCCCATATTTTAATCTGATTGTTTTTTGTTACTGAGTTGTGTGAGTTCTTTATATATTTCTAAATGTATTAAATTTATTGGGGTGACATTGGTTAATAAGATCATATAGTTTTCATGTGTACATTTCTATGATCCATGATCGGCATATTGCATCTGTACATTGCATGTTTTAGATATTAACCCCTTAGCCACTGTGTGGTTTGCAAATACTTCCATCTTCTAGGTTGCCTTTATACCTTGTTGATTATATTTTTGCTGTACACAAGTTTTTTTCTTGCACTTGTTGATTTTTGCATTTGTTGTTTGTTTCCTTGGTTCTTTGTTAAGTTTCCCTTAGCTCTTGAGCATATTTCATACAGCTGACTTCGCCTACTCATCCCAGTGTCTACGCTTCCTCAAGAACAGTTTCTCTCCAATTCTTTATTTCCTCTGAAGGAGTCTCACTTTCCTGTTTTCTGTGTGCTTTGTTTTGTTGTTGTTGTTTTGTGTGTGTTTGTTTGAGAACTGCACATTTGAGTGTTATAAAGGTCAAGATTCTCCCCTCCTCGGGGATTACTCTCAGGACCGTAGTCATCAGTTCGTAGAGTGACTTTCGCAGAGGCGGATTCTTTGTTGCATGCGGCCACTGAAGTTTCAGTTCCATTGTCGCTGCAATCAGCCTGTCGCCTGACAGGGATTTCCTTAAGTGTCTGGATCTTTAAAAAGAGAAGTGGGAAGGGATGGTGTCCCTTCCAATCTTAAAGTAGACACTCTGGGGAAAGCCAGCACAGTGGGGAGTGAGGGAGCAAAACACAGGCAAGCATCTGCACAGGCCCAGAGATTTGGGGGGCTGGGGCCTCCTGCCCACCATGGCTGCAGCCAGCCACTCTAGGAAAGAGAGGTAGGTGGCTCTCACCCGCTGCTGTCTCACCAAAGATCGGGCACTCGCCCCTGGTTGCTGTGAGAGTTTCATCAGTTCTAGTGTCCCCAGGTAGTTGGTTCTGACTGGGGTCTGTTCCCAGCTTCATGGTGGCTTCTGTGGAGGGATGGTCTCTGGAATTCCCTACACCCCCATTTCCCCTCTTAAAGTCTGTTTTTTTGAAAGACCACAGATAGAAGGGATCCCTCTTTAGATGGCACACTGATGATTTGGCACATGAGCAAAGTGGTGAAAATGACCTGTGACAGCAAACATCCCACACTGGTGGGAACAGAGCCTCCCCACTTTGAATGAGATGAGCGTGGGCCTCCTCCGTTGTTCTCCCTCTGAGGGAAAGACCTGAGTTCTAGAGGCCGGCCGGCCAACGTCACCACGTCCGCACAGCAGGGTACCTCCGCAGCTTCTGTTTAGACTCTCGGTACTTGCTCTGTAAGTTACCCACTTTCATTCTCGGCTCATTTTCACCTTGTTATCTCAGTACACTACCTCGCAGTGGAGAGAGGAACCCTGAGGCCGCTGGGTAGCAGGTTGCTCCTAATACCTCTCCTGAGATAGTCTCTGTGTCTCCCAGAGTGATGGAGAATAATGTGCTGATGTGTTGTAACAGTGATTTGCAATAACCAAGTACTTTGAAGAGCTGAGATTATATATGGGTAACCTTGTAAGTTTTTTTAATAGCTCAAGAAAAAATTATTTCTTTCAGAGACTTAGGGTCATTGAGTTAATTGGTTCATTTTTAATTGTTCGTAGTAAAAGCCTTTGCCCAACTCTCCTATCAGTGTGCATTGCCCAAGAGTGAAAAATTGCCATCATACTAAGAGATCAATGAGATGTACAGTCTCGTTTCAGTAGCAAATGAATTAAACTAATGAATACATTTGCCTTGAATTAATGCTGGTAGGCATATATCAAGCACTCAGTACATAGTTGATTAACTGAAACCTGAAGTAATTAAAACAAAGTTTCTTTTATTTGTCTTTATTTCACTGATTATTTTTATTAAGTGATCATGAGTCATCTCAATTTGGCATCTAATCAGAAAAATCAGATCTAATTTCAAAGGATAGAATTAGCATATTTTCTTTCTCTTTTCAGGTTTAGCTTTAGGAATATGATGTGGGCTCAGTTTTAATTCAGTATAACACATAACTAGCTATGAAGGGCAACTCAATACCCGAACAAAGGTAATGTCTAAGAATAGGAGTGTATATGCACCCCTATGTTCGTTGAAGCATTATTTATAATAGCCAAGATTTGTAAGCAGTCCAAGTGCATGTCAGTAGATGAGTGGACAAAAAAGTGTGGTGCATTCACACAATGGAATACTACTTGCCTGTAAAAAGGAAAGAAATCTTACCTTTTGCAACAGCTTGAGTGGCCCTGGAGAACATTATACTAAGTGAAATAAGCCAGTCAGAGAAAGACAAATACCACATAATTTCACTTACACGTGGAATCTAATGAACAAAATAAACAAAATAGAAACAGATTCATAGATACAGGGAACAGACTGACAGCTGTTAGAGGGAAGCGGGTTTTCGGGTTTGGGTGAAAAAGCTGAAGGGTTTAAGGGGGGAAACTCCGAGAGAGGGAGAGGGAGAGGGGGAGAGAGAGAGAGAGAGAATGAATATGAATGGTGATGGGAGGAGCCTTGGCCTTGGCGGGTGAACGCGCACTGCGGCACCCACGATGTTCTGTAGAACTGCACACCTGAAGCCTACATAATTGTATTAACCAGTGTCACCTCAATAAATTCAATACTTTCTTTTAAATTAAAAAATGTAAGAACAGGAATGTGCCTCCTGATTTCAATTCATTTTCCTGCTTCAGACTGGAAAGTGTCTAATTTATAAGCCCAGAATTTTCTTTTCCTTGAAGAATTCCAGGAGATAAAACTTTAATATCTAGGCTCCTAGTACATAATAAATACTTGATCAAATATATTTTCTTCACTATTTCTTTCTCTATTAAAACACATTAGTAATGTCATACTCTTTCTCTTTGTGGGGCTGGAACCACTGAGCCCAGTTTTGTCTGAATTTCCATGTGCATGGAGAATTAGCTCCCCATTTGTACGGGCATTCACAGAGTTAGGATTACGTAAATCTTTTTTCTTTTTCATTTTCAAAAGTTGACAATAAACTGTAACAAATAGATAGGAAAGTTCATCAGATGTTAAACAAGGTCAAGAACGTAATAAGCACCTGAGAAGTGCCCCCTGTGGCCTCCTCCCACTCATGGTCCCCTCTCCCACTCTTGCCTTCTCCCCTCCCCCCACCCCAGCCCCACCTCAGGAGCCTAATGGTTCTGGCGTTTCCTTCCATGTTTTCCTTTATATTTTTCACGACCTAATTATGAATCCCTTAGGTATATGGTTTTGTTGGGATCCTTTTTAGAGTATTTTTTGTTACAGTTCTGGCTACTTTTGTGCAGTATTGTGAGGATCATGTCGTGTGTGGCTGTGCTCCTTCATTCTCACTGAGACGGAGGGTTCCGTTGTGCAGGTGTCCCACAGTTGATCTGTTTTAGTCTCGCTGGGCATTCGGGTAGTTTCCAGTGTGGACTCAGGAATATTCTTGGACACGTATCTTGGGACCCATAAACACCCATTTCTAGAACATGCTGTGCTGGCGTTTCTCTGTAGTTTTAGTTTACGTCCCCTGGTGACTGATGAAGGTGCCTGTCTTTTCATGTGTTTACTGACCACTTAGCTGTCCTCTCTTCTGCAGTTTCTGAGTGCGATCTGTTTTCAGAAATCCACAGGACATATTACTGTTGTCACATACAGTCAGTATTCACTTAGATTGCCTGGTGTACTTACCGCTTTGCTCTCCAGTTTTTGCAGCCTCTCTGAGGTAGTTTGTTTTCTCTTATGTACACATGATTCTATGATGTGGACACTAAGTGATCCTGAATAGTGTATCTGTTTTACTACTGATGGGTATTTGGGTAGTTTGTAAGTATTGTTTTCTTTGTGCCTGGAGAATTTACTTTAGTAATAATCTGCTGGTAACAGTGATTCCAGCACTGGTTGTATGAAATGTCCTTATTTTGCTGCATTCTTGAAGGAGGTTTTCTCTGAGTAAAAGCTCTGAGTTTGTCTTCACTTTCAGCACCTTCTGTCCTGTGAGCTTAAATGTTCCTGATTTGTCTGTTCTTCCTGTAGGGTCTAGTTCCCATCATTATTCCATCTTTACTGCCTTTTCCCCTCAAAGCTTCATATTGTCTTTATCTTCTTTTTGACAAGGGTGGCCCCAGGGTACCAGTTGTTACTGAAAAGCACCCTCCCCAGGAGGCCTCACGTGTGTAAAGCCGTGTCTGTTGACAAAGTGTCCCACTGCCTGCCTGCGTTGTCAGCCCCGCTGGTGTGACTGACTCTTCCGCTTCTCACGAGCCCCTTAGTGAGGTGGAGGCAAGGTCCTCGAGTTTGTCCCATCTAGTGGTGCACCAACAAAGGGCACTGAAAAACTGGCCCCAAGTGTGGGAGGTACAGTGACCTAGGCAGGTCGGCTGTCCCCTCCGTACTGTGAGAGAGAGGCAGGTGCCCTTACCGGAGCAGACTGCGTGTTTAAGGCCAGAGTCAGGGAAGCAGCGTCCGGCGTTGTCGAAATGCAGGCGCCACAGCTCATTAGAAGTTCTCTGTGAGTCACGGTGGTGAGCTACGCTGAGTTCCAGTTCTACGTCCTGGTTGTGTGAACTTGAGTGATGGCCCTTTCTGAAACTCAGGTTTCACCTAGGATAATAATTCCAGCCGTGTTAGGCTTTAAATGAAGCTGGTACCTGTGGAGCACCTAGCGTACAGTGCCTTACAGTGAGTGTTAAGCACTGGAAAGGGGTGTCCCTCCTCTGGCTTCATGTTACACTTCAGTGTGACACCTGTAACGTTGCTGCTCCGTGTGTCTGTTTGAAGTGGAGTTAGTCAGAATCACAAGCAAGTTTGGTTTGGGCTCACTTCCTGCCCCTGACTTTCTGTTAAGAGGAAAAATGCGTTGACTTTCAGTGTTCTACGCCTCTGTTCTGTTGGGTTCATCCCCTTAGAAAGAAAGGGCGGACAGTGACGTGGAGAGGCTCAGAGTTGTTTTGCAGCCAGCTGGGGTACCACGTAACCAGCTCTAGCCTGCTTCTCCCTTTGTCTGTCAGAGCAGAATTTAAGTAAATAGCCAGGTTTGTTCCATTTTCATCTTTGATTAATCTTCTTAAGAGGCAGTTGTCATGTACATTGTGTGGTTGCCTTTCTTCCTCAACATTTAGAATAAACAAAACTGTGTCTTAAGCTACATTGTGTACATCTTTCAAAGAGTGGGAGCAGGCCCTGGCTGGGCGGGGAGGGTGGCACAGTTGGTCGGGGCATCGTCCCGTGCACCAAAAGGTTGCCAGTTTGATCCCTGGTCTGGGTGTCTGCAGAGATAACTGATGAATGTTTCTCTCTCCACCTCCCCACTTCCTCTCTCTCTAAAATCAGTAAAGATATCCTCCTGTGAGGATTTAAAAAGAGACAGGGCGGAGAGAGGGGAAGCAGGATCAGGAAGCATAGGATCTTTCTCCCCACAGCTAAGGGCTTGAGGCTTGAAGGCATTTGGTACGGAAGAGGGCTTAGAGAAAGGGCGAGCCCCTGTTCGCAAGTTCCTGGGAGGCCAGCTGTGGCAGCCAGCGTCGGGGACGGAAAGGGGGCTTCTGTCCAGCCCCGCCCGGCTCTCTGCTCCTCTCCCCATGCTGAGCGAGTGTCCTTTCATTTACTCAGCACTCTGCCCAGGGGCGGCATCCTGTCTAAGGTCTCTGCAGCTGAGAGGTCACCTGTCGTTTTAATATCTAAAGTTTATACATTCACAGAAAAGTTTATTTTCTTCTCCCAAAAAGACATGTTTGTCCTGAGGTGGAGGCCAGGAAGGTAAATACAGGCTGGTCACCAAAGCCAAGTCTCAGAATTTCACTCTGAGCACGTTTCCAGGTATTCTTTTCACCTCACCTCATTTCATCATCGTCGCAGCTGGTAAAGTTGTGAAGATAAAAGTACCTACCCTGTGTCTCTAAGGACAGAAATTGGGCCCCCGTGATACGGGGAAATTCTGGTGGGGTAGGGCACTTGGGGGATAAAATCGGGCGAGCATTGGGACGGTGCCCTCCCCCGCCCCATCCTCAGGCCTCTGGCGACTGCTCACTCTGCTGCTGGAGCACCCTGAGGATCCTCGCACATAGCGGATAGGTTCACTCCTGCTCACTCCCCAGCCCGGGGATTAGCGGAACCACACTCAGGTGGGGGCTGAGTAACTCTCCTCAAGGGCAGGAGCGGCCTTACGCTGAGGCTCGTGAGACAGCCTGCCCACATCAGTGCGGGAGGTTGGCTGACGTCAGCCGTGGAATGTAATTGCTTTTTCTTGGCTGGCAAACAAAAGGAAAGTTACTGTGACAAGGGCTGTCTGGGAGCCCTCCTGAGCATGGAGAGAGGTTCAGTGTGGTCTTCATCCAGCCCGGGTGCTGGTTGTTCCCTTCCAAGCTGACTAACATACTAATACTTTGGCCAGAAATGGGGGAAATCTTTTTTGCAAGAAGCAAGAGGCACAAAGAAAACAAATGGAGATTTTTAAGTAAAAAGAGGTTGGAGTTCAGACTGGCGCGCTAGAGGTCAAACTACTTTCCTCAGAACACTTAAAGCTTCCCAGAGGGTCCAGAAATAGACTTTCCATCACAGCACTGCAGCGTGCCATTGGGAAGAACGGGGACGCGAGCTCCAGTGTTAGCCTTCCCCTCGGGAGGCCTGAGTGCCTCTCTCTCGGTGCTGGTGCCTGGGCCTGCCCCTGCGTGAGGCAGCAGTGGAGAGCCCGGGGCACCCGGCTGCTCGGCGGGGCTCGTTACTGAGGAGTAAAGATGTTCTTTTAGCTGGCAAGCTTAGCAGCTCAGGGCGCTGCTGGTCACTGAGCTTTGTGGTTACCCAACAGCTGTCTGGTCCTGCATTGGACACACGAACTGCGTCTCTCTCTCGCTGCTGCTATTTATGGTGGACGGATGGAGGCTGTGGCGTGTTTTGGAAAGTATTGTTGACCCCTGAGCAACGTGGGTGTTAGGGGTGCTGACCACCTGCACATTCAAAATTCCACGTATAACCAAGTGAGCCTTCCATGTTTGCACATCCAAACTACAGTCGACCCTTGAACAACGTGGGTTTCAACTTTGCGGGTCCACTTGTACAAGTGGAAACCTAACTGTTCAGGGGTCAACTGGATTTTTTTGTTAGTTAAGAAAAATTTTACCCTGGCTGGTGTGACTCAGTGGATTGAGCACCAGCCTACAAACCAAAGGGTCCCTGGTTCGATTCCCGGGCGGGGCATGTGCCTGGGTTGCAGGCCGGGTCCCCAGTTGGGGGCATGTGAGAGGCAACCAGTCAGTGTATCTTTCACACATACATCTCTCTCTCCCTCTCTTTCTCCCTCCCTTCCTGTCTCTCCAAAAATAAATAAAATCTTAAAAAGAAAAAAATTTAAATTACAGTGGGCATACAATATTGTATTAGTTTTAGGTGTATAGTAGTGACTAGACATTTATACAACTTACAAAATGATCACCCTGATGAATCTAACAACCACCTAACAGCTCACAGTTATTACGGTGTCACTGGCTGTATTCCCTCTGCTGTACTTCACATATAACTGACAGTTTGTGTTTCTTCATCCCGTGGCCCTTTGCACCCAAGCCCCTTCCCATCTGGCAGCCCTCGGTTTGTTCTCTGCACCTATGAACGTGCTTCTGTTTTGTTTGTTCTTTTTTTTTCTTTTTCAGATTTCACATAAAAGTGAAATCATGTGGTATTTGTCTTTTTCTGTCTGACTGACTGCATTTAGCATGATAATACCCTCCAGGTCCATGTAGGTCGTCACAGGTGGCAAGATTTCTTTCTTCTTTGTGGCTGAGTAGTCGTCCAGGGTACATATGCACCACATCTGGTGTAACCATTCTTTATCGGTGGGCACTTGGGCTGCTTTCCCGTCTTGGCTATTGTAAATAATGCCGCAATGGACACGGGGTGGCATACCTTTTTGAAATAGTGTTTGGGATTCCTTCACACAAATACCCAGAAGGAGGATTGCTGGATCATATGGTGGTTCTGTTTTTAATTTGGGGGGGCACCTACCGACTGTTTTCCACAGTTCCTGCACCATTTTACCACCAACACAGCACGAGGGTCTGCTTTTCTCCACATCCTCTCCAACACTGTGTTGATTTATTGATGATAGCCAGCCATTCTGGCAGGTATCAGGTATCATTGTGGTTTTAATCTGTATTTCCCTGATAATTAGTGACATTGAGCGTCTTTTCATATGTCTATTGGCCATCTGTATGTCCTCTTGGGAGAAACGTCTTGAGGTTCTCTGCTCATTTTTTAGTCAGTTTTGGGGTTGTGGGGTTTTTTGTGTTAAGTCGTGTGAGTTCTTTCTATATTTTGGATACGAACCTCTTACCATGTGTATCATCGGCAAATATCTTCTCGCATTCAGTAAGCTGTCTTTCCGTTTTGTTGATGGTTTTCTTTGCTGTGCAAAAGCTCTTTAACTTGATGTAGGACCTTTTTTGTTGTTTTTTGTTTGTTCGTTTCCCTTGCCCAAAGAAACATTCAAAAATAATACTACTAAGAGCAATGTTAAAGAATTTACTGCCTGTTTTTCCTAGGATTTTTATGGTTTTGGGTCTTAGATTTAAGTCTTTAATCCATTTTGAGTTTTTTCTTGTTTGTGGTAAAGAAAGTGGTCCAGTGTATTCTTTTGCATGTGTCTCTCCACTTTCCCTAACACTATTTATTGGAGAGGCTGTCTCTACTGCATTGTATAGTGCTGCCTCATTTGTCACAGATCAAGTGACCCGATAGGCTTATATTTATTTATGGGCTCTCTGTTCAGTTCCATTGATCTATATGTCCGTTTTTTATGCCGGTACCATGCTGTTTTGATTACTATAGCCTTGCAGTATAGTCTGATATCAGGTAGCGTGATACCTCCAACTTTGTTCTTCTTTTTCAAGATTGCTTTGGCTGTTTGGGGTCTTTTGTGGTTCCATGTAAATTTTAGGATTTGTGGGAAAAGTCCATTCGTATTTTTATAGTGATTGAATTGACTCTGTAGATTGTTTTGGGTATTATGGACATTTCAGTGGTGTCAGTTTATCTGAGCCTTCAGCGAGGCATAACCTTTTTGCTGGTGGAGGGGCAGTGTTTGCTTGCCGCAGCGTTGGTGGAAGTGCGGTCTCTGAAGTGCAGTAGAGCGAAGCGGTAAAGCAAAGCACAGTAAGTGCGGTGTGCCTGCGCAGCAAGTCTGCACGCATTTACTGCGTGTCACCTGCCCGGCACCGTACTAAGCCCTAATGATAGACATCACTGACTTCAAAGAACTTACATTCTAAGAGGGGATGTAGACATACAAGTAAAATAAAGCACGGCGTGATCACCAGAACAATAGGACGGCCAGCCCTGAGACAGGGGTTATGAATCCCAGTTTCTTTGTGGACAGGCAGAGTCTCTGCAGAGGTGTCTGGGAGGGTGGGGGGCGTGGTGTCCTAGTTGATGAATGGGGGTGCACTCAGGAGGGGAGCTGCTGACAGGCGGCAGGAGAGCCAGCATGGTGGATTGGGGAAATTGTGCCTGGTTGGGTAATCCTGGACCGTAAGTAGCAGGGTGTTTTGTGGCAGGAACTGAAGCAGGAGCAAACCAGACTGGGCGTGAAAGACTGTGTGTATCAGGCCGAGGAATGTGAGCTTCGTCTCAGGACACACGCTAGCAGTTTAAGTAGGGGGAGCATAGTCAGTCCGCCACTCCGAATTGTGACTTTAAGTGGTGACGTGATCTTGCGTGTTTATCGCTTGCTGTCCTCGTGCTTACATGGTAGTTATAGAATTTCCAGTAAGTAACAGAAAACTCAAATGGCTTAAAATCAACGTGGAGGAACCTCGAAGAAATGCCAAGTGAAACAAACCAGTCACAAAAGGACAAGTGCTGTTTCAGTTTACTTAAAAGAGGTTCCTGGAGGAACCAAATCCACAGGGACAGAAAGTAGACCGTGGCTGCCAGGGGCCGGGGGCAGGAGGACTGGAGTGTGGAGTTTCAGTTTTACAGATGAAGGGCTCTGGGATGGGGGGGGGGGTGTCGCACAACCGTGTAAATGCACTTCATGCCCCTAAACTGTGCACTTAAATGGTTAAACTTGTAAATTTTATATATTTCACCACAGCACAAAAAATTTCCAAAACAAAATGGCTTGAACCAAATAGAAAATGTATTATTTCCATGGTCTTTTGACTCTGCCTTAAAAATGTTTCCAGACTCCACCCACTTTTCACTCCCGTGACTTTGTGACATCACCACATCTTCCTAGATTACCCGAATAGCTTCTTACCTGGTCTCCGTGTCTCTGCCCTTGATCACTATTCATCCATTGAAGAAATGACTCGAGTTCCTGAATGCATGCCAGGCATTCTCTGGGCACCCGCACTCCGCAGCGAGTACAGCATACGACACCCGGACCCCCTGGCGCTGCCACTCTGTTTCGGCGCACTGGTCAGACTGGCCTCTTTCGAACACGAGTCAGTCTTGTCTCTCCTTTGATCTGAGTCCCCAGACTCCTCCGCCGTGCTAGCAGTCTCTGCAGGTAGCTGAGGTGCCTGTGTCTCAGCTGTGTGCTGTCACGCCACATAGTGCAGTTTGAATGTGGATTTCAAAGTGGGAGAAAAGGAGGTGGGAAAATAGTTTCTAGCAAGTGGGATCCTAGAAACATAAAGCGCCGTGTTGAATGACTCCAGAGGCATCTGTATGGTATCAGTGATCATCCGACAGTGGTTTCCTAACCACCTGCCTGCCTTCCTGCTCCTTCTTCCTTTTTTAGCTGAATGCATTGGGCAGATTGAGCTCTCAAACCACATTGAAACATCTATTCAATGAATGTGAGGTTTTTCATTGAGACACGACGTACATGCAGTGAAGTAACTCTGGATTAGTTTTTGCGTGTATATGTTCCCTTCCTCAGTCCATATCATCTCCCCCGTGTAACCAGTACTCCATCATCTGTCGCCGTAAAGCTAGTTTTGCCTATGTCTGAACTCTGTGTTGATGGAATCTTTTATATCTGGTTCCTTTCATGCAAAATTACGTGTGAGATTCATCCATGTTGTTGCAGATAGCTCTAGTTTTCGTTGCTGTATAGTATTCCATTCTGTAAAAATAACAGTTTGTGTATTCTACTGTTGACAGACATTTGGGTTAGTTCCTGTTTGGGGTGTTATGAATAACAAGTCATTCGTAAGAATGGATATAAGGATTCACTTCTCTTTTCACTCGGGAGGCTGGCTGCTGGGTCACAGATGTAGAACTTTAGTATATAGTACAAACAAGGAAGTGCACCCCTCGGAGGGTTTTGAGATGTCCTGTATTCAGCAGGTCTGAGCTGCCGCCTAGCCTGTTGTTCTTCATGTTTTTGGCATCCCCTTGCTCTGTCCCGAGCCGCAGTGTTGCACAGAAGTGACGATCAGAAAGCAAAGACAAGGCGGTGTTGTGCAGGATGAGTATCAGCAGTCCGTGGGTTGCAAGGGAAACTCTCCAGTGGTCTGTTAGCACAGATAGGGTTTTCTTTCCGCCATCGAAGGCAGTAGGAAACAAAATGTGATGGGAAACCCTGTTCCTAAAGAGCAAATGTTTAGGCTAAAGAATTAGGCTAGGCTTGCAAGAGCTAACAGTTATTTGATTTCACGCACAATGCCGATCCCTAGCAGTGCAAGGTGACGAACGAGATAAATAGAGCTCGTCCTGTGTACAGAGGCAGACCGGCGAGCACGGTTTGCTGTGGGGGCCAGAGCACTGTAAAGACAGTCTCTGTGGTTTTCCCTCCCAGGACACACACTCCTCTCCGAATACTGTAACCTGCTGGCGCAGATGTGTGGGTCTTCCACACCCCGGGCAGTTCTGCAACGCCGCTGGGTGTCCTGCAGCCTAACTCAGTTCCGACACTGTGTCCGTGGAGGTGGTGTCCGATCCCACGGGGCAAGGGTCCAGTCCCACAAGGCTGCTTCCCCTGCAGATTTCACTCACAAGTCCAGGCTGTTACCTGTGCTTCTAACCAATAGGCTATAAATTGCAGGCTCCCACAGCCCCTCCTCAGGCTCAGTTAATTCGTTAGAGGGAACAACATGAGCAAAGACCTAGAAGCTAGAAAACCAGCCAGACCCACACAGGAACTTAGAAGAATTAAAAATTTACCGAGCCTGAAGCATAGTGTTTCAGGGGAGGTAGTAGCAAAAGGTGAAGTTGGAAATACTACTGGATACCAGATCATGAAAAGCTTTAAAATGGTAACAATAGCAGCCACTGTTTCTGAGGAACCGGCCTCTCCGGACTCCGGACTAGTCACATTTCACGGACTACCCCGTTTAAGACTCGGCATCCTTAAACATAGGTAATTACAGATGATAAAATGGAGGTTCAGGGAGGTTAACTGATGGGCCCACGCTACAGACCTGCAAAGTGGCGGGTCCAGGCCGTAGCTCACTGACCGCACGCCGTTCTTTCAGCCACTCCTGCAGGCTGCCCTCCCGGGGCTCGGCTGCTTCTGTGTGGCTGTGTGTGGTTTGGATTGCCTTAAATCAGCTACTGTTCCTTAAGAGTGTGCAAACAAAACTGGTGAAAACCTCTGGGCACGTACATTGACCACGCATCAAAATAAACCTACCCATTAATACAAATAAAACTATTAAAATTAAGTGGCATTAATTTAGTGAGACTGGTGATACTTCGCTGAAATTCCCGCCCACGAGCAGCGAGCGTGGCAGTGAGCGTCGGCGTGGCATACCTTCGCTCCCGGCGTCTCCCCGATCCCCCGTCTCTCGGACTTCCTGGGCCCCGGAGTGCTGATGGCTTCGTGGGAGCCAGGACATCTCGCACACTCAGTCCAGTGGAAGGAGCGCCGCCAACAGGACTGTACATGCGCAGGCTCTGAAATGCAGTTTCTGTACGTTAGTGCATCTTGACTTCACAACGATAGAAGTGGTCCGTACTTCCTAAAACGAGACTCAGTCTGAGATGTAGTTGGTCTGCTGTGAACGAGGGTGGGGATGAGCGTGGCTGTGAGGGCAGCATTTGCTGGATTTTGAGGGTTTCTATAGTTACGCTTAGAAATTCTTTTCTCACTTTTGTATTTTTGCTTCTTCACAGGTGTTGGCACCAGGAATTACTACAGAAAGATTGGCTACAGGTTACAAGGCCCGTACATGGTAAAGACGCTGAAATAATGGCCACAACAGTCTGCCTTGATGCAGTGTCCCTGGCAAGAGAGAGAGATTCCAGATGTCTTGACTGCTCACCAGAGGCTGCGCCAAGCAAATGCACTACCCTGCCCCCTTGGCAAGAAGTTTCACCCTCCCCCTGCACCTGTGGAGAACGGAAACTGCTTTCTGGGCAGGACCTGCATCTGGGGACCAAGCGCGGTGTGCCACCCTCTGCGCATTCTCAAGGAGTCACTTCAGTTTTCAGAGCTTGAGTCGTGTGTCCAGTTTCTAAATTCTGCATGAAGCCGGCAAGTGACTTACTCAAACACACTGACAAAAGCAAATTACTCAACTCATCTGGATGCCATAATTAATGAAATACACTAGGTGTTACTGGAGGAGCAAAGTCAGGAGTAAGTTACTTGTGTGGTGTGGGGACAAAAAATCAGGGTGAGCACATGGGAACTGACAGATTTTGAACTCTGGACTTGAACTACATACAAAGCATTCCAGCACAAGAAAATTAGCTTCTGTTTTAATGCAAATTACTCTGGTTTCTCTGCTGACGTTTGCAGTAACCGTGTGATGGGAGGGAGAACTTGAGGTATGTTTGTCTTTCCAGCTTCAAAGCCTCCATTTTCATAGGCAGGTCTGCCATCCACATGGGCCATCACGAACGTTCTTAATTCCACAGTTTCTCACCTGTACTTCCTCCTCTCCTGACTACCGCAAAGCCACGTGGACCCTTATGCCCAGAGAAATGCTCGGCTTCCCCGTCTGTCTGTCCCCAGCAGGCAGAGTCTGACATGCTCATGACTTAGGGAGTGTGGCCCTAAGTCAAGATTTCCTTCCCACAGGAGCTGCTCCCTGCGTTTTAATTCTTTAGGATGAATTTAGGATGCATCTGACTGGTGTGGGTGGCTCGGTTGGGCATTGTCCCGCAAAGCGAAAGGTTGCCAGTTCAGTTCCTGTCCAGAGCGTGTGCCTGGGTTGGAGGTTCAGTCCCAGGTCGGGGCACGTATGAGAGGCAACTGATTGCTGTTTCTCTCCCTCTCTTCCTCCCTCTCTTTCTCCCTCCCTTCCCCTCTCTCTAAAAATAAATAAATCTTTTAAAAAATGATGAATTTTTGTTTGTTTTACATAGAGAAATGTTCAATTCATATATGAAAAAGAAAATGCAAAGCAGACCCAAATCAAAAAATAGGAAAAGGATTGGCTTGTAGACCTGTCTCTTTGTAAATTCCGGGTAATCCACTAAGAAGACTCAGCCTGGAGGGAGTCTGTTCTTAAAAGCGTGGCTTAGCCCTGTGCGCCCGGCTTCTGTGGCATCTCACAAAGGTTTGTTAAGTGGAATTGTTTCCCCTAAAAGGTACAGAAAATAAAATCTTCAACATACAAAGAAGAACCATGTAAGGGTTTTCCTCTCCCTGTAGATGCAGTGACACTGGCCATGGATTTGCAGGTTTGAGTTTCCAGTCTGCGGCCCCGCTCACCTCTGTCTGCCACTCCATTCACCTGCCACGAGGCACAGGGCACTGCCTTTCTCAGGTGCCCTCTGTGGAGCCACGGAGACTTTCCACGAGTGTCACTTAGTGAATTGAGCTACTTCTCACATGTGTGTGTTTTCCCCTTAAAAATGGAACTATTAAACTAAGAAAGCATGCGCTGTGGTGGCTGGGACCACGTGTAACTGGAGCTGGAGTGGGGAGCCTGCCGGCCCCTCCCACAGCGTGACCGGGACGCCCTGCACAGGTCCCTGGGCCCCAGGCTCGTCCGTCCTGTTCACCCAGACGTGTCCAAATGTGTGCGGTGCAGGCGAGTCCTTGGGGAAACTAAAGAGGCATTCCTGTGTAAGGGTTATTTTAAAATAACATTTAAAAGCAAGGTTTTAAGTTGTCTAGGAACATGCCCCTTTCTCACGGTTAATAGTGTATTTCATCTGGATTTTCATCTCAGGGCCCAGGAGAGTACCTACCTCTTTCCAGCTCATCCCCAGCCTTCCTGGGAGTGAGTCTCCTCGGCCTTGTGCAAAGACGAGGAACCTTCACAGCTTCACGGGGGACGGGGCTCCCGCAGGCTTCTGTCACTAGAAGCTTCAGCTTCTCTCCTGACTGCCGAGGACTTTGTCTGGCATTCGAGGGACTCACGGCCTGGCCGGCCTGGCCTCCCAGAGGTGTGTGCTCCTCGTACAACAGGCGGCCTCCTAGGAAAGGCCAGTTAGGTGCGGGAAACCTTTGAAGCCGCAGCTGTGTTTCTGAACGACGTGTTAGCAGCCACCTCAAATCCAAATAGCTCTGCTTAGTTCAAGTTCTCGGAAATTACCTGGAGAGTATTTAAAAAAAAAAAAAATCAGCTATATCAAAAGCAGATGGAAATCTATTTGAATAAAGATTTTAAAATACATTATCACCCAGTGAAAGGATAAAGCTGTTTCTCAAATGGAATGAATGAACCCCTTTTATTAAAGGGAAAAATTTTCACTGACTCCAAAGAATACTGAAATGTACTACTTAAAAACCAAAGCCTGTTCTCTGAAAACATCTTTCAAATCGTGAATTTTCATTTCCAAAGTTTTTAAAGATTACCATTTAATTGAAAGCAAACATTTGTCCGTCTAGAGCTCGCAGAGCCCTGAGCTGACGAAACACCTCACACTCGAGGTTCTGCAAACCTGGGCCCCTCTGTTAACTCTAGCTCCATGGACAGGTCCCCTCGCCTCGGGCTACAGCTTCCCACCGACGGCACGCGTCTGTCAGGGTAGAGTGCCAGGCGCAGATGTGGTCACGTTTCAGAGACATCACATCATCAACCACGAGGTTTTCTGTGTAAACAGTTGTTACTCTGCCGAAGTAGCTTCTGAGAGGTGTGCGCCCTCAGACAAGCTAACGCCCTGCCCCTCGGCAAGCTTCCCGTCTATAAACGAAACCCCCCTCGTGCCCGGTCGCGAGGACTGAATGAGCGCCTGTGCGCAGCGTTCTGAGCACAGGCCCTGTGGAATGGAAACCGCACTGGAAGTACCAGCTGTTACTCATATCTGATGAGGGCAGTATTTGGCCCATTTGAATGAAGTTTATCGACAATAGAACCTGATTTTCTTCTGCTGGAATCTAAATGTTGCTGGAAGCCAATATCAGAAGAACAGTATCTGGTGCCCTGAGCCCTTCTATCCTAGTCCAGCTGGTCCTTCTATTTCATTCACGCACCGGGAAGTCTAGGGTTGCAAATGGTCAAATCTATGCTTCGAAGGGCAAGAGACTCTCTGAGAGTGTGCAACAGCAGAACACATTTTTAAATATCCCTATAGTTCTGGGGGCTTCCCAGAGAGCTGTCCAGTGTGGGTGTGGACTGCCACCCTCCCCCGTGTGCGCCGGCAGCGGTGTCTCGGGGGCCCTGGGGGCCAGGGGTGGAACGGGCGGGCCACATTTCTATGCATTGGAGCTGTGTGTGCCAGCAATCCCCTTGGCTAGGAGGCTCCCAAAACTACATTTACAGGCTTTTTAAAGGAACTGATTTTAACAGACGAGTAATCAAGGGCATGCCTGTGGAAAGTAGCAAAGCAGCTGTTCTACATCCAAATGGGCAGTGTTGACTCCTACCTGTGTCTTCACCTGCCACCAAGAGCCTCCTCGCCGCCCAGGAAACTCCTCCTCCTCCTCCAGGGAAGAAGCTACAGTCGTTGTCCACTGTATTAAGTCCCACTGCGTGCTGCCCTTGGCGTCAGAGCCCTCCCTCCCTTCTCGACCTGTGTCATCCTCACTGCCGTTCTAAAGCTAGACGCTGGTCTCCCACTAAGCGATGACCCGGGCCTGAAGTCAGACAAGGCCACCACGCTGGCCGGCTCGAGCTGGGACAGGAGCAGGGCCCCTGGAGCAGCCCAGCCCGGCAGCTCTGATCTCGGCTACTGAACAGACCGAGGAGTCACACCTGAGCCGGGGGCACGGGCTTTCTCACTCCACTGGGCCTCACAGTGCCTTTTTTTTAGGGAGAAAAGCGTTTTCAGTCAGCATGTGTTTAAAGACGACCCTAACAGGTATTGAGCGACAAGTCTGTGCTTTCCGATTATTTCATCCTCACAGCAACCAGCCTGTGGGGAAAGCCCTATTATCTCGGTTTTCACAATTGCAGGTGGTGGACATGAATGGTTTCGTCAAGAGAGGATGCAAAGCAAGGAGAGTCTGCTCTTTTTATGTAAACGACATAGCTTTTCTAAAACTCGGTGTGCTCTTTATAGAAATAAAACAGAAAAGTACAATGTAACCTGAGATCCACCCTGAGAGACAAGTGTGTGACAAACGCCCTTCCATCCATCTCTCCCCAAACACACACACACACACACACACACACACACACACACACACACACACACGGCCGGTTTTACAGAGATCCGTTACACCGCGTGTTGCTTTGTAACCTCTTGACAAAATGTAATGAGAACATCTCGGGTCAATGCGTGTGGCTCTACTTCTTCCTTCTTAATGACTAGCGTTCTGTCGTCTGCAGATGCCACAGTTTACTTCAGGTCTTTCACATCTTACATTCTTTCATATTCTTGTTGTCACGATGCTAGAATCGTGTTAAACGTAAGGGCTGCACACACTCTTGACCCGATACTAAGATTTGCTTTAAATGTGTGTCTACACAGGCCTCCACTCATCCACGGCAGGCTTCCTCGGTGTCCCTCCCTTTAGTTCTTCTGCCCCCATGTTTCAGTCCTTCATTCATAACCCACCTTCCAGGAGGCCGGGGCGGGGACAAACCTGTCTAGTGGGCTGGCTTTCTCATGAAAAAGCAGCACGTCTGATGGTGAACGAGTCCCATCAAACAACATGTCAAGCTGCCAGGTCGCGGAAAGGCACTGGCGCGTGAACATGCTTTTATTGAGGTTAGAGGTGGCTGTATCTTACCGCTAGAGAAGTTACCGCTACGAGGCAGAGTTCCCTGCCAGCTGAAACCTGCAGAGGAGGTTATGGCTGCAGGGCTGAGCTAGTCTGGCAGGCTAGTGGACGTGGGTGCCAGGAAGGTGACAGTGTTGCCCGTCCCAACCAGCGTGCTGGAAGGGCTCAGCGCGCACACCCCTCGAGCCAGAGCAGGGCTGTGGTCGGCTGCCTGGGTTCGAGGCTTGCTTCTGCTCCCGCCTAGCTTTGCAAGAGCTCGGGTCTTGGACCCCTGTGTGACTGGGGTGTTGGGGCAGCAGGCAAAGGATCGTTTACATCTTCCTGAAGAAAAGGAAAGGAAGGAAACACTGGGGGAAGCGAGAAAGAAAGGGAAACATAACTGTTGAGCAGAGGCCCAGTATTGCCCTCGCGTCAGTCCTCCGAGGCAGGAATTACATATGGTCTCCATTTCACAAATGAGAAACCAGGGTTCAAAGCAGGTAAGTAAATTAAATCCACAGCTTGGGAGTGAAGAACTGAGTATAAAGGCAACAAATTGGCATTCACAAACCCACAAAGCTGCAAGGCTATGGGCAACGGGGGCTCTAGAATTCCTAAAACAAAGGGTTTCCGGCTAGTAATGGAATTGGACGAAGGTTTTTCTCCTGAAGCTACATCTGCCTAACAGATGCTGTTTGCCCTCCACCTGACCATCCTTAAGCCACTTCCTGGCACAACTGCCAATGAGCTCTTCTTTGAACAACGACTTAATGAAAGAATACAGCCGGAAGACACATCCAACGGAAGGACTTGAGAATAAGGACAATAGGGAAAGAAAGAGCCGGCAGTAAGTAATCCATCTCTTTAGAGAACTAAAACGACTGTGTTTTGCTGTGTACAGTGCACACCTATGTTTTGTGCCCATTATACAGGGAATTATCATGTCCATGGTAGTAATCATTATACTCATGTAAATGCGCATCCTTATTTTTCCCTCAAAAATATGGGCAAAAAAGGTGCACATTATACACAGCAAAACACAGTGAGCTACTGCCATGGAAAAGAATGACAGCTGGGTTAAAATAACAGGATTGAATACTCATCCAGTTTTGTCCCCACCCAAAGTTCTCACAAGACTAACAGGGATTTCAAAAAACCGTAAACCCACAAGAACAAAAGAAGGGACCAAAAGACAAAAGCAGTCGTATTTCGGAAGCTACACGGCAGATGGCCAGTAGCGACTGGGCAGGGGAGACAGGTGCACCCGACACCACTTATGGCACAGAAGCTTCAAAAGCCCCAGCAACCGACACCGTCGCACACTGGAGGGCGAGGGACGACGCCTGAGCGAGGAAGACCGATGGGAGTGGTGCGGCAGCAGTTGGGTCCCCACCCTGTCCCTCCACGAGGCAGACAGATGCTCCCTTTCCACCCGAGCTGTGGTCTGGAGGTCTGTCCTCTGAAGAGGGTCACCTGTCTGAGAGAACTCTAGACGAAGTTGAAGGTCAGGCAACACCACCGAGGACGGGATGATGAAGTGAGTACTGGCACGTAATCGTCTCCCCCGAATCCATTTTCGGGGTGCTGGCCGCTAGACCGCTCCCTGTGCGCCCGCAGGCAGAATCGAACCAGCGCTGGAGAAAAGACCCCAGGATACTGTCATATGTGAGATTCTGAAGAAACAACCCCGATGGCCACCACACAGCAAAAATCGGTAAGCTCCCTTGTTAGGGGCTGAACGTGTCCCCCCACAGTTCAGATACTGGAGCGTCTCCCCCCCACACCAACGTGACTATATCTGGTTCACTGGCCGGTGCTCAATCCACTGAGCTACACCAGCCAGGGCTCAACGTGACTGTATTTGGCGACAGGGCCCTCCTGAAGGCAAAGTTAAGTGAGGTCACAGGGTGCAGCCTCAGTCCAACAATATTAGTGTCCTTACAGGAAGAGACAACAGAGGGGAGTGGCGCCACCAAGATGGTGACATAAGTGCCTCCTGACTTTGCTCCCCCTCAGAACGAACAACTCTTCTTGTCAAACATGGACAAGGCACCGCTGAGAGAATTCTAGAACACAGGGGTAAGGCTAAAGCATCCCCTGCACCACAGAGACCAGAACATCACACTCACAGGACGAGAGGAGCGGCTGCGCACTGGCCACGCTGCCCGGCTGCTGGCTGGTGTGGTGCGCGGCAGGAGGTTCCCCTGAACCTGCAGTTCTTCCAGCGGGAAAAGAGAGCCGGGGCGAGCATCTAGCTCCCCCAGCATTGTGGGTCACTTCATGGGACCCCCCACCCTGGTCTTGTCCCATAGGGACCACGGGGGAATCTGTGGGGCTTGAGCAATGGGAATTTGATTGTTATGGAAGCGGGGCAGGGCTTGGGCTTGGCAGGCCAAGTTCTAACTGCAGTGCCCATGTGGTGGTCCCAGCCATCTCAGCGGCTTTGCTCATCTGCAGAGCCAAGGCAGTGACACAGTGACCAAGGAACTCAGTGGGATGCAGGTCTGGCGGATCCAGGTCTGCCCACAAAGAGCTGTGCCAGCTGTAGAGGCTGGTCTGCCCCACCCCAGCAGGGGCGCCGAGTCACAGCCTCGTTCACTGCTGAATGGAGCTCCCAGCCCCTCTCAACCAGAAAGCCCGACGGGGAACACCTGGAAGCTGCATAGCCCAGCAAGGCCTGAGCAGAGAGCAGAGTAGGCCGAGCAGACCATCCGCAGCACAAAGCCAGGGGTACCTTCAGCCAGGGAATTGGGGAATGGGTCAGCTTTTGAACTGTACCCTCTTTATCACCCAAGGTCAGAATGCCTGTGTGAGCCTGTCCCAGATGCTCATCTGTACCCAGCCTGTCGTTGCCATATGCAGATGAAGTTTGTGCTCCTCCTCCTCCTCATCCCGCTGCCCGAATCCTGAGGTCAATCATGAGGAGATCAGAAGCAGAAAGCACAAAGCAGCCTCCTGCCCGGCCATGGGAGCCTAATCCACCTCCGTCAGAGTCAAACAAATGATTTTTTTCAAATAAATAAAAACATAGAGCAAGAGTTATAATCTCAAATGCCCGCAGGGGCCGAAAGGTAACGTAAATGAGTGAAGGAGGTTTAAGAAGATCAACAACAACCAAAAGTACAATAAACTACAGTGTAATTGCATGCTTCAAGCAAGAGGTGTTGATACACTGCCTGTTGTCTCAGAATTTTGGCTGAAGTCCCCAAGCTGAGGGTTGTGGTGACAATGACCTCCACTTCTGCAGAGAGCTGAAATGTAATCAACCAAAGCAAAACCAATAACCCAGTGAACTAGAGCAGAACCAGCCTAGCTGGTCACTGCGAGCCTGGAAAGAGAAGGCTGAAACAGGAAAGAAGATTTCTCTGAAGGCAATTCATGGGAGGAGGGGAAGGAGGGAGGAGCCTCCTCCAAGACAACTGAGGGGTCTCCGAGAGAACCACTAAGCAAGATGGGGAGCGCCCGGGAAAGGGGAGCCAGGTAGCTCCCCTGGTTGTAGAAACTCAGGGGCGGATCTCGGTGGGACCACCAGCGCTTACATGGTGAGAGAGGTTTGTGGAGAAACTGAGTCACAGGACACATGCGAATATGGAGCCTGGCACCTGTCTCTTAAGGAGAATTCTCAAGTGGGAGGCCAACTGAAACATCCAGGACAGCAGGGAGAGGAGAGGGGACAGCAGCGCATACCAGTGCAAGGATGGATGTGTCCCCATGAAGCCAGTGGGCCCAGGGAACGCAGCCTGCTTGAGACATCTTGAAGTTACTCCTCGCAGGAGGGGGGAGTCTGCAGCAATGAAGGGACCCAGCAGAACAAGCCTGTCTCGGTCCATGCCACTAATACCATAGACAGGGGGCTTATCAACCACAGAAATTTGTATCTCACTATTCCGGAAACTGGAAGTCCAAGATCAAGATAGTGACAGATTCAGTGTCTGGTGAGAGCCACTTCCTGGTTCAGAGACAGGCGCCTTCTTGCTGTGTCCTCACAGGGCCACAGAAGGGTCAAGGGATCTCTCTGGGGTCTCTTATAAGGGCACCAATCCTATTCACGATCTAATTACCTCCCAAAGGCCCCACCTCCTGACACCATCACTTTGGGGGATAGGATGTCAACATACAAATTTTGGGGACACAAAGCATTCGGACCATAACAGACACTGTAGATGCAGAAGGGGGTGCGGCCAGGGCAGGGAGAGCATCCACAGGATAGCAAGAAGCAGGGTGGCACAGAAATCCTCGCAAAGGCCTTTCCGGAACCCGGAAACGCGCCTCTCACATTTAAAGAGGCCCCACAGCAGCACCGCTTGTCACATGAGGCTGTCCCGCTTCTCCCCTTTGCCCCCTGCTCCCCGCCCCCCACACACACTTGAGGAGCCTGCAGCATGAGGGTGAGCAAAGCCCAACGTGAGTACAAGGGAGGAAATAGTAAAGATCAGAGCGTAAATAAATAAGTCTTTAAAAAAAAAGTGAAAAGATCAATGAAACCAAGAGCTGATTCTTTGAAAAGATAAAATTGATAGACCTTTAGCCAGACTCATCAAAGAGAGAGAGACAGAGAGCTCAAATAAAGGAAATCAGAAATGAAGGAGAAGCGACAGCCAACAGCACAGAAATACAAAAGATTATCGAGAAATACTATGAACAACTATATGCCAACAAATTGAAACCTGAAAGAAATGGATAAATTACTCAAAACATACAATCTTCCAAGGCTGAATCAGTAAGAAATAGAAAATCTGAACCAACTGATAAGTACTAACAAACTTGAATCAGTCATCAAAAAACTCTGAATGAAAGCCCTGGACCAGATGGCTTCACAGGTGAATTTTACCAAACAATCAAGGAAGAATTCATACGTAACCTCCTCACACTATTCCGAAAATATCAAAGAGGAAGAAGTCTTCCAATCCCATTTTACAAGGGCCTGCATTGCCCTGACTCCAAAACCAGGTAACAACACCACAAAAAATTTAACAGTAGGTCAGTATCCCTGATGGACATAGATGAAAAAACCTTCAATGAAATATTAACTGAATTCGGCAACACCTTAAAAAGATCATACACCATGATCAAGTAGGATTTATACCCAGCTTGCGATGTTGGGTCAATATCTGCAAGTTAATTACTGTGACTCATCACATAAATAAAATGAAGGATAAAAATCATATGATCATACCAATAAATGCAGAAAAAGCATTTGACAAAAGCCAATGTCTAATTTATGATAAAATTTCTCAACAAAGTAGAGAGAGAGGGAATATACCTCAACATAATAAAGGCCACATATGACAAATGTACAGCCAACATCATACTCAATGGTGAAAAGCTGAAAGCTTTTTATTTAAGATCAGGGAAAAGACATGTACATCCACTTCACCGTTTTAATCAACATAGTATCGGAAGTCCTAGCCACAGCAAGCAGACAAGACATAAAGGCATCCGAATTGGAAAGGAGGAAACAGAACTGTCATTATTCGCAGATGACATGACACTGTATATAAAGAACCCTAAAGAATACACCATGAAACTATTAGAACTAATAAATGAATTCTGTAAAGTAGCAGGATACAAAATTAACATTCAGAAACTGGTTGCATATATATACACCAATAACTATTGGAAAGAAATTAAGAAAATAATCCCATTTACAATTGCATCAAAGGAAACTCAGAAATAAATTTAACCAAGGAGGTAATAAACCTGTATTTGGAAAACTATAAGACATTAAAGAAAGAAATTGAAGAAGATACAAATAAACGGAAGGATATACTGTGCTCACGGACAGGAATAATTAATATCATTAAAATGTCCACGCTACTCCAAATGATCTGCAGATTTAGTGCCATCCCTATCAAAGTGCCAGTGACATTTTTCATAGAACTAGAGAAAATAATCCAAAAACATATGGAACCACAGAAGACCCCAAATAGCCACAGCAATCTTGAGAAAGAACCAAGCTGGAGGTTAACTCACTACTTGATATCAAACTATACTTACAGGCCATAGCAATCAAAACAAGCATGATACTGTCCCCCAGACCCCACAGAGATCGATGGAACAGACCCCAAAGTACACCCACACCTGCATGGTCAATTGGTCTATGACAAAAGAGGCAACAATATACAAAGGGGTAAAGACAGTCTCTTCAATAAATGGTGTTGAGAAATCTGAACAGATACATGCAAGAGAATGAAATTGGATCACTTTCTTATACCACATACAAGAATAAACTCAAAAGGAATTAAAGGTAAGACCTGAAAACTACTAGAAGAAAACATAGGCACTAAAGTCTTTAACATCGCTCATAGTAATAATTTTTTGGATATGTCTCCCCCGGCAAGGGAAACAAAAGAAAAAATAAACAAATGGGACCATACCAAATTCAAAAGGTTTTGCACAGTAAAGGAAACCAATGAAATGAAAAGACGGCCTACTGAATGGGAGAACATATCCGCCAATCACGCACGTGATAAGGGCGTAATATCCAAAATATATAAGGAACTCCTACAAATAACACCCCCTCCAAAAAAAAAATCAAACAATCTGACTAAAAAATGGTCAGAGGACCTGAATAGACATTTCTGCCAAGAGGACATAGGTGAGCAATAGACATAGGAAAGATGCTCAACATCACTAATCATCCTGGAAATGCAAATCAAACCACAATGAGACATCGCCTAACACCTGTCAGAATGACCACCGTCAGTAAATCAACAAGCAACAAGCACTAGTGAGGGTGTAAAGAACAGGCGGCCCTTGTGAATTGTTGGTGGGATGGTAAGTTGGTGCAGCCGCTGTGGAAAACAGTGTGAAGGATACCCCCAAATTAAAAACAGAAATACCATATGGCTCAGCAATTCCACTTCTGGGTATTTATCCAAAGAAATCCAAAGCACTAATTTAAAAAGGTATGTTACCCAGTGTCACCCCCAAAAATTCAATAAAAAGATGAAAGATACATGTACGCCTATGTTTATTGCAGCAGCATTTACAATAACCAAGATATGGAAGCAACCTAAGTGTCCAACGACAGACAAATGGATAAAGAAGAAATGGTACGTATATACAATGGAATATTACTCAGCAATGAAAAGAATAAAGTCTTGCCATTTGTGACAACATGGATGGACCTAGAGGGTATTAAGTAAAATGAGTCAGATAGAGAAGAAAAACTGATAGATACAGAGAACAAATAGATGGCTGCCCGATGTGGGGAGGGGGGTGAGTGAAATGGGGAAAGGAATTAAGATGTACAACATTCATTAAGCATTTACTTTGTAGCAGGTTTTGTTCTAGGTCTTTACATACATCCATTCATTCAACACTCACAGCAACCCTCACTTTGTTAGTCTGACTTCACAGATGAGAAAACTTGAGGCGCAGAGAGGGTAAACAGCTAGGTGTGCCTAGCAGTAGGATGGCATACAGGCTGCCTGGGGTCTGTACGTTTGCTGAACTACATCCCTCCCGAGGGGCCTCGCCTCCTTCTCTCAGCTGCAGTGGTGGCGGTGAGGCTCTTGCCGTCCCCTTGTCTGAACATGCCAGGTGTTTTCCCTCTCTTGCTCCCAGATCCTCCCCCACCCTCTCTGCCCCCCTGTCCCATCCTCCCAGGCACAACGCCCCCAGCCCTCCTTCCACACCCTGTTGGGCCCTCTTAGATCGCCATGGTCTCTGCTGCCTCTGGACACTGCTGCTACTGTCAGTGTCTCTCCTCAGTGTGGCAGTGCCACAAGCGGTATCTTATCTTTTGGGGACATAGGTGCCCAAGGAGGACCTTCTGGCATGGCTGATTTGAGGCAGGGCATTTTGGCATGGAAGAGATTTGGAAGTCTCAGGATCCAAATAGTCCTATCTAAACATAAGGGCACTATTGGTTTTGCTTTTTGCTTTGTATTTTCTTGTATTTCCTTTTTAATTACCAAGAAATACTCACAGTAGACATCCTGCATCCTCACCCTTTCCCTGTCTCTCAACTTCTTCCTGAGCCTGGCTGGTGCTCAGGGGTGGAGTGTGTGTGTGTCGGGACGAGGGGTTGGGGTGTCTGTAGCACATGTGACTTGATCTTTTTTTCCCCTTAGATACTTTAATACTTTTTAAAAAAGATTTCATTTATTGATTTTTAGAGACAGGGGAAGGAGGGAGAAAGAGAGGGAAAGAAACATCAATGTGTGGTTGCCTCTTGTGTGCCCCCTACTGGGGACCTGGCCCACAATGCCCTGACTGCCCTGACTGGGAATCGAACCAGTGACCCTTTGATTCACAGGCCGGCACTCAATCCACTGAGCCACACCAGCCAGGGCTGCTTTAATACTTTTAAATTAGGATAGACGAGCACATGCTGCAAAATTCCAAAGGTACCAGGATGTGTCATGAACACTGACTCTTCTTTACTGCCCTGTCCCCAGCACCCCCGCCACCCTCTCCGAAAAGCAATCACCCGACTTCTTAGAGACGTTCAGTGCACGTGCGAGCACATCACTGCAGGGTGGGCCCAAAGTAGGTTTACGGTGGTTCCCATGGAAAACAATGCAATAATTAATGAATAATAATGCAAGAACAAGCCATGTTTCACGTACTCACAAGTGTAAGCCTATTTTTGCCCCACCCAGCGTATGTGCTTGAGATTTTTTTAAGATGAAAGTTCAATCATTTGTGTTCTGCTGTTGGGATGATCAAGACATAAAACCTGACCTTGCGTTTAATGGGCGCACAGAGTGTCAGCGTTGCAAGATGAAAATGTTCCAGACATACGCTGCACAATGTTGCGAATGCGCTCAACTGTACGCTTACAAACGGTGGGTGGTAAATTTATTGCTATGTATTTTTGCCACGACTTTAAAAAGTGATCCTGATGTCAAAATGGTGGCACTGATGGATAGGACAAGCGTCTCCAGATCTGGGCCACTCTTACTAAATGCTATTCTCGCTCATGTTAAAATCTAACACAGTATTTTGCACACCAGCTATAAACAGAATAAGCTTGACAGGAACTCAACCTGTAAGTGTAGCCAAATGCAAAGAAGGAATCAACATGTAATTGACCAACTAGTGTATATAAGCAATGGCTAAGCCTCCCTTAGGGGAGGCAGAGCTTTGGATATGGATCCCCTGTCTCCTCTACCTGCTGCAAATAAATAAAACTACCTAATAACATGCCTGTCTGATTTTTGAATAGAGCACCCCAAGTGGAGAACCCCTTGAGCTCAGTAACAATATGCCAGACAACCCTGCTCCCAGCTCTCTGTTAAAGCAACTGTGTTTCACACACCTCTGTACCTCTGCTCCCCAATTCCCCACAGCCCAGGCCTGGCCCAGTGTGTGGGCTCAGAGCAGACACTCAATAACCTGGTTTAAGGAGGTAGGGGCACTCATGAAAACCCCAGTTTACAGCAAGTGAGGGAGCTGAGTGAGGAGGGGAGTGGGAGGAGAAGAGGGCGAGGGGGAGATAAAGGAATACTCGCAGGAGAGAAACTGAGGCGTGGAGGTGCTCACCACCCCACCCTCCACTGCACTGCTGGGCCTACAGCTCACCGTTGGAGAGGCCCCAGCATTACCTTCTGCTCATAGACCCTCACTCATCCAAGCCTGCTGGCCCTGGGAAGGGGACCCCAGCTTGGCCCCCCTTCTCTGCAGTTTGTTCACTTTGCAAAACTGGGCTCTGCTTGGCTTGCCAGGCGACATTCCCCCACACAGCCCTCAGCCTCCCCGGGAGAAAATTGCTTCTGTGATGACTCACCGAGAAGGGGTCATAAAGCACTGAATCACCAGGGCCCCCTCCCGCCCCGCCCTGCGGCAGAGCTTCCGCTGCGTGTTTTCCCTTTCAGAGACAATTTGGGATCTGTCTCTGCTTTTGGCCCCAGAGGACTACTGCGGGTAGCCACTGCCAGCTACACCGAAATCAGCTGTAACCTTTTCTCCGACTCATTGTGTACCTGAAAACGGCTGTCACTGATAAACGCCCTGCCCTGCCCTGCCTGGCTGAGAACCGAGTTGGAAAAGGAAAGAAAATCAGATCAACAAGAGAAAAGATCTGTGCTGGGCTGAGGCCCACGCTGTTTCTAAATGATAAGCAAGGAGTTCATGCCCCTGACTGAGCCTCTGAAAAATCTTTCTCTAATTGTGTTTGAAAACTGTTTAAGAATTATTTTGCATCATGTAACTTTGAAAAGGCTCCCACAGGAAATAAAAGTCCTTTAAAACATACATTTTTTTTCTAAAAAATGCCCAGCAATTCACATCTTTAAAAAAAAGAAATCTAGACACAGAAATTACACCCTCCCCAAAAATTAACTTAAAAGATTCAAACACCTAAATGTAAAGTGCAAAACTACAACCCCCCTAGAAGACTACACAGGAGAAAACCTGAATGATCTCGGGTGCCGGCTGACTGTTTAGATAGGACACCAAGGGCACAATCCATGAAAGAAGGAGTTGGCCAGCTGGACTTGATTAAAATTAAACGTCTGCTCTGGGAAAGACACTAAGAAGAGAATAAGAAGGCAAACCACAGACTGGAAGAAAATAGTTGCAAAATACACGTCTGATATCATAGACTTTTTAAAGAATTTTTACAAAGAATTTTTAAAACTCAATAATAAGGGGAAAAAAGCAATTAGGCAAACGATCTGAACAGACACATCACCAAAGACATGCAGATGGCAAATAAGTATGTAAACAGATACTCCATATCATATGTCATTTGGGAACTGGAAATTAAAACAATGAGATACCGCCACACACCGTGCACAAGGGCCAGATCCAGAACTCTGACAACATCAAACGCTGGTGAGGGTGTGGAGCAACAGGAACGCTCATTCACTGATGGGGCGGGATGCAAACCGGTGCAGCCCCTTTGCAGAACAGCCTGGTAGTCTCCTACAGAACTAAACACACTCTTACCACGATCTCTAGCAACCATGCTCCTTGGCACTTACCCAAGGAGCCTGAACACTTATGTCCACACAAAAACCTGCACACAAACGTTTACGGCAGCTTTATTGCCAAAACGTGGAAGCAGCAAGATGTCCTTCCGGTAGGCAAACGGATCGACAAACTGTGGTTCGTGCAGACAATGGAATATTACTCAGGACCACAAAGAAATGAAAAGGCATGGAGGGACCTTAAATGCATACAACTACGTGAAAGAAGGCAATCCGAAAAGGCGTCATACTGTATGATTCCAACCCTGTGACATTCCGGACAGGGCACGTGTCACCGGCGTTTGGGAGGGGGTGGGTGGACAGGTGGAGCACGGAGCGTCTGGGGCCCTGAACCTGTTCTGTGTGACCCTGCAATGGTGGATTCCTGTCATCACACCCGCCTGTCTCCAAACCCATGCACTGCACAATGCCAAGAGCAACACCTAACATAAACTACCCGCTCTCGAGGATCATGACGTGTGCGTCTGGGTTCCCCAGCTGTAACAAACGTGCCACTCTGGTGGGGGTGTTGGTCGTGGGGGGAGCCGAGTGGGGGAAGGGTGTGTGGGGGAACTTTGTACTTTCTGCTCAATTTTGTTGTGAACCTAAGATAACCCTAAAAAATAAAGTCTCTTTTTTTTTAATCATAAGGGGAAAGGTTTTTAAGAATAAATTAATACTCCAGGTCAGGTGGGAAAACACGCACATGCCAACGATAAAGGGCCGCGCACATGAGTGGCAGACCACAGGGAATGCCACAGGCCGGGAGGTGCAGCGCCCCGCATGTGCCGGGCCCTTTCCTGCTTTCCTGGGCCTGTCAGGCGTGTGTGTTCTAGCCCCGGCCTTCTAAACAAAACCATCTCTCAGAGTAGCCCAGTAATTTTTTTTTGAAAAATTATCTTCTCCTTACATTTTTCCCTTGTTCTTTTCCCACTCTAACAGGCTCCATTCTAAGTCTCGGGATGTAAACGTCTATCACCAGTCCTTCGGTTGAACGAACAAGTGGACTGGCCACACTGTGAAAGACGGTAAGAACCCAGAACCCAGAAGAAATTAGACAACTCTGCACGAGATGTGTCCCCGTAAGGCCGCTGGTTGCTCGTGTCTCCACTGACACCCCAGGACCAGTGGTCAGAGCGTTCGACAGGGTCGGAGGAGGATTATTCACACGGTCAAGGGCATCACATGTAGTGCAAGTAAAGAGAACCAGCACAAGTCACACTCGTCTGCCTGCATTTGTATGCTTCTTGGTTATAACAAGTTACACACAAAGTACATGTAGACATGCACTCCTGGGCACAAGTTACACTGGGAAGATCAGAAACAGTTCTCCTGACTACAAACCCTTAGCCAAAATGCAAAAGAAAATATTTCCAGTTCTCATCATCATCATCATCATCGTATTAAGGAGCAATGGTATTCCAATGTAACGCCAGCTGGTATGTTTCTCAGATAACAAGTTGCTCACTAACACACAGCTTTTTGTTGCTTTGCTTTCTTAAGTGTTTTCTTGTTACTTCTTTGACAATTATAAGCAGGGTTCCATATTAATAATTATCCTGAATTTTTAAAAATCCCTCTGAATGTGGAATGCAAGCTATAAATGTATTTATACTAATTTTTTACTTTCTTTTATAAAACAGCTTTATTGAAACATAATTTACAGACCATACAATTCATCCAATAAAAGTACACAATTCAATGGTTTTCGGTATAACTCACAAAGTTATGCAACCCTCATGACCACAGCCAATCTTAGAAGGTTCTCGTCTCCACAAACAGAAGCCCCACAGGCCTCGGCTCCCACCCTCCTTCAGTCCCACCCCACCAGCCCTCAGCAAGTGTCGCCTGCTTGCCGTCCCAGTGGGCTCGCCTCTTCCAGGCATTCCATGTGAGTGGACTCATAGAACACGGGGCCTTTCGTTACTGGTTTCTCTCACTGAACGCAAGGTTTCTGAGGTTCTTCCACATTGTAGCACGTACTTCACTCCTTTGTAGGGCTGAATAACACTCAGCTGGATGCATGTACCCCATGTTGTTTATCTGTTTACTTGTTGACGGACACCTGCTTGCTTCTTTCTTTCTGCCATTGTAAATTACGCTGCCAGGAACACTGATGAACAAGAATCTGTTTGAGTCTATTTTCAGTTTTTTGGGTACTTATCTAGGAGAGGAATTGCTGTCTTATATGGTAACTAAGCTGAGGAACTGCCGAACCATTTTCCACAGTGCCTGCACCATTTTACATTCCCGCCAGCAATAGGTTCCAATTTGTCTACATTGTCACCCATACTTTTGATTTTCTTGACGGTGGTGATGATGATGATGACGATGATGATCACTACAGCCATTTCCCTAATGAGTGATGATGCTAAGCATCTTTTCATGGGTTTATTGTCCATTTGTATATGCTCTTTGGGAAAATGTCTAAGTCCATTGCCCGTTAGGGTCGTCTTTTTGTTCTTTACTCCATTTTAAAAATAGTCATTGTCTTGCCCTGGCTGGTGTAGCTCAGTGGGTTGACTGCAGGCCTGTGAACCAAAGGGTCTCTGGTTCGATTCCCAATCAGGGCACATGCCTGGGTTGCAGGCCAGGTCCCCAGTAGGGGGCGTGCAAGAGGCAACCACACATTGATGTTTCTTTGCCTCTCTTTCTCCCTCCTTTCCCCTCTGTCTATAAAAATAAATAAAATCTTTAAAAGAAAAGTCATTATTTCTGGCCCAGTTGGCCACATCTGCTAGCAAGGCCCAGAGGTACCGGCCACATTTCAAGTCCCCAGTGCTGTGACCTCAGCAGGATGGCCAAGTCTAGTCTGGATGCTGCTGTGCTGCGTAGCTCTGTTGTCCCGAACGACGAGGTCTGTTCTCATGTCGTTTGGGTGGGGACTCTGTGTAAAGACTGATATTCGTCTGTGTGCCACCCACCGTAAGACAGAGCTAGTCAAAGCATAATTGTTGCTTGAAGAGAGTTCGAGGTTAGGAAAATTACGGCTAATTTTGTGAAATAAAGGGTCGAATACCTCCCTTTCGATAAACTAAAATTTAGAGGAAAACACTTTAGAAACATATGCCTACGACAGAGAAGTTCGTCAGTAATCTTCGGTGGCATTTGCAACTTGTTCTTGACGTAAAATGCGAGCTGTTCCGAAGGATTAGTATATTTATATAAGGAAAAAAACTGATTGATTCATCGTGAATGGATGAGACGTCAAGAAATGTTCCGTGATGAATGGAATTGAATGGAGCGCCCACCCCCACCCACCTGGCAGAAGTTGCTCCATTGACAAGCATCCCAGTGGTCCTTGCGGGGGGTAAAGGTGTGACCTGCATCAGAAGCACCTGGGTGCTGGTTAAGAATGCCTATTCCCAGGTACCTCCCCCGCCCCTGCCCTGAATCGGGCTTCCTGCAGGTGGGCCCAGGAATTCCTATGTAGAAGACAGTTGACCTAAGATCTTTACCAGGCTGAGAACACTTAATGTGCAGAAAGAGTGATCATTTTTAAAACCATTAAATAGGCATATTAAGATGGAGACTTTTAAAAGAGTGTTATTAGGTATCAATTATTTCTAGTTATTATGCATCTATTAAGCTGAAGTGCAGTCTAGGGCTACCAATACACATTAACCTTGAAATACGATTTCCAGTGTTTCCAACACATACATCCCTTAGAGGACCTTTTTTATGTTCCTGTCTGTACCTCAGTCAGTGAACGACTAGAAACCACCACCTATTCAGTAACGGAGAGATTCTAAACAGCACCTCAGTGTGATAGTGTACAGTGCAGTTATTAAGATCACGGTCATGAAGGTCACACAATAACACAGACGACGTGTCCAATGGTGCCAAGGAAAACAGTCTGTACTGACCGCAGTCACCACAGCTTTGTGTTACAGAAAACACAAACACAGACACGCTGGACATTACGTTCCCCCGGACACGAGCAGAGGCCGTCTCTAGACAACACGGCTACAGATGGCTTATTTTTTCTTCCTCCTGTTCAAAATGCCCAGCCTTAAAGGCCACGGGTTATTTTTATAATGTAAAAACCTTAATTAAAGGCACATTTTATTGCTATGAATAATTATTACTACTCAGTTCAATGTCTCTAAACATTGATTTAGCAGCAACCCTCTCTCTTGCCTGCAGGAGAGTTCACCTAATCAAAAAGCAAATTGAGGGCTCAAGCCTTTCCCTTTGATCCTTCACTGGGCTGGCTTCCCGGGCCGAATGCCGAGGGCATTTTCTCTGAACGCTGACTTTCACCCAAGTGAAGGATATCACCCCACGGAGTGCAGTGCCTTCCTGAGATAAACCCAGTGTTGAACAGGGTGGGCTTACGAAACAGCTTTAGGGCCCTGGGCTGCTCTGAGCTGCCCTGAGCTGCCTGTATAATGTGGGAACATCGCTTCCCCTCTCTTGGCCTCCACGGGTATGAAAATGATGAGGTTTGCCCACATCTGGGAGGTCTTTCCAGGGCTGACCATCAAGGAACCCCGCCGAAGGGGTCAACAGCCCAAGGAGACCATGGCTTTGTAGGAAACACCCTCTCGTGTGTACGGATGTGGGGGGGCGTGAGGAGGAGGTGAGGAGGATTTATTCTGCGATAAGAAATCACAGACCGAGGGCCCGCAGATCTGGGAGTGGCACCCTGTGGTCGGTAGGGAGAAAACAAACTGTCTTCCGTCACTCTCTGCAGAAGGCCGTTGTTCATATTTGCGGGGAACGTGGCGTCCAGTGTTTTTGCATTTTCTAGGATACAAAGCTACAGTAATTAGGGTCTATATACAGGGCCCGGCACAAACAAGGGCCCTTTTTCATGACAACATTTTTCACTGCAAAATCCTAAGCATGTAATTCTGTAACATAACAATATCACACTCAAGCACCCCACGTGACATTTTAGGTGACATGGTCAAATGGCCGTCCGTCTCAGGGGAGACATTCATGGGCGCCGCCAACCACACTGGAGCAGGCGTTCCTCCTGCCGGCCCCTGCACACGATTTCCTTAATGTCCCGTTATAAGCGCTTTCTCTGTTACTGTGTAGTCTTCATAAACATAGTTTCAATCACTGTGTACTATTCCGTCCTACTGCTATGCCACTTCAGCATCTCTCTTTACGGTGTTGTTCGGAACAGCGAAAATACAGAGAACGCAATTTCCCCACAGTAGGGGAAGGATTAAGTCAATGATGGTACAGCCCAAAAGACAATATTTGGCTCTCTACTGATGGAGAAAGTGACTTGCAACATGTTAAATAAAAAAGAAACATAAAAATAAATAAAATACACCTGTTTGAAACCTGTATACCTACATAGATTTTAAAAGGTTAGTAGTGATTACAGTATTTTGCCGTGGTGATGAAACTGCTGGTAATAGTTTTCTTTTGGCTTAGTTCTAATTTCTAACTTTCTGTACTAAACATGCCTGATTTGTGTAACTAAAATAAAATACACAGGGTATATCAGTCAGCGTCCTCCTGAGAAACAAAGACAGATGAATTAGGTAGGCAGGTAGGTAGGCAGGTAGGTAGGTAGACAGAAGACGAGCACGCTTTGTAGGCCTGAGGCAGAATTGTTCTGCCAAACCTCAGCGTTCGCTCTCAAGGCCTCCCGCTGACTGATTGGACGAGGGCACCCACATGGAGAGCCATCTGTTTTGCTTGAAGTCAACCGACTGTAGGCGTTAACCACATCTCCAAATTACCTTCACAGCGACACCTAGTTTAGTGTTTGATGCAATAACTGGGTGCCACGGCCCAGCCAAGCAGACAGACAAAGCTAACCATCACATTGGAGAATGCTTTTCTAGTAATACAGTAAAATAAAAGACGGCAACATTTTAATTCGCTGGGATCTCCGTGGGCCTGGGGTGGAGAGTCTGGGGGGAGGACGGGCTGCTCCTCACAAGAGAGCCTGAGGAGCCTGGAGGGGCCACCCTTTCCCAGGCCCCAGTGTGGGTGGTCTGTAGGCACCAACTGTGAAGCATAGGGGCGGGGGGGTGGACAAGAGACCTGACAGTAGGCAGGGGAAGTGATCGCACCCTGTGAGCCTCCAGTTACCAAATTCTGAGATGCCTGTGAATCAGGGTCGCGGACGTGGCAGTCGGAATGCAGAAGAAAGCCACAAGATAAGCAAGGATATGCGGGCGCACCTTGCTCGTGGGGTCCATCTCAGGCCACGGCAGAACCATGTGGCGGCACTAAAAATGCGTTGCGGTAGCATTTGTCACACACCCAGGAGTTAAAGCACATTTATTACATATTCACTTACTTATAATAAACGTATTTGCTACAAAAAGAAAAGAAAACCAAAGCAAGGACAGGAAGGGTAAGGAAGCTTAATATCCCTGGCTGCGGGAACAAATTGGGGTCAAGTTAGTTCCACAGACTTTTAAGAGGTGCAAAGACCCCCACCCCTGTACCTCCCCCAACACCCGGTCCTGTTACAAATGAAGCCCGGATCTGAGCGGCTTGCTGCGGAGTTCCTTTCTCCCCCACACTGGTGGCCGTCAGGAGGCACAGACTGATGCAACACACGCTCCCATAGACGTTTAGTCATTAGCAGTTCTAAATTCACCAGCTGAGTGATGTCACTGCTGGAAGGAGCAGGCTCGGTCACCGTGGGGGAGGGGGGCGGTTCCAGGGTATTGACTGACTACGCAGCAGTACAAGAAAGGCCAGAGAAAGACACTAGAGAAAGTGAAATTATACAAGCACCCACGACAATACAAAAAAGTACCAAAATGAAACGTTGCCGCTTTCATTTGGGAAAATTACAAGGTAAAACTGAGTGATTTCTGTCGCCGTGTATTTGGTAAGTGAGAGGGAGAAAGAGGTGGTTTCTTTTCCATTTCCTGTCCTGGCAGATAAAATACCAAAAAGCCCAGGCGTCCTCTTCCCTGAGCACCTGCTCCAGCCGCTGTCTGGCCTCCAAGCCTTTTCCAGAGCTCAGAACCACTGACTGGGTGGTTCTCTTTGCCCCATACTGGTCCTCCAAGGAGCATCATTACTTTTATAATCAGGAAGAAGAAAACCCTCCAATTTAAATATCTGACAGGGACACCTGCTTTCAAGGTGGGAATTTTCCTTGACCAGTGTGGCTCAGTTGGTTGGATATTGTCCCGCCAAGTGAAAGGTCACTGGTTTGATTCCTGGCCAGGGCACGTGCCTGGGTTGCGGGTTCAGTTCCCAGTTGGGGTGCCTATGAGAGGTAATCGATCGATGTTTTTCTCTCTCTCTTTCTCCCCCCTCCCCCTCTTTCTAAAAATAAATAAAATGTTTTTTAAAAAGATGGTAATTTTAGGACATACACTCTACCTCCCCTTAATGCCAAAATCCTTTGAAATGATCCAATAAATAATCATACAGGAGGACATATGTACCACAGGGCTGGTAAGGAGGGGAGGGCACCCTAAGTAAGTAGCCCGAGCACTCTGAGGATCTCCTAGCAGAACTGAAGCAGATGGGAACAGGGAGAGATGCTGAGAGAGACGGCGCTGGGCCGCTTTTCTGGAGGCTCATTTAGCAGCGTGTGGCTGACATGTGTACACGCCCGTGTGTGCAGCCACCCGACCCCGGGAACTTATCCTAAAGGCATGACGGGACACAGGCACGCAGACGTGTGCCGTGATGACAGCTGTAGTTTCACTCGCTTACATCTTCGAGGCTTATCGAACTAACCTTCTTCCCCTCAGTGTTGCTCATCCATGTGCGCACTCAGAAGGTTGAAACCAGTAGAAGGAGGCAGCTCATCACCGTGACTGCGAGAACACTGGCCTGTGCCAGGCCGCGCAGCGCAGTAGAATCACACTGACTTCTCGGTGGATTCCGCATGCCAACACCGGGGCTCTCAGGAAACGTTGATGGTGTCCATGAAAAAGGAGACTCTATTTTTATACCAAATCCACTCCTTACAATCGTGGCACATTCGACGTCGGCTTATATGTTTCTGGTGTGGTTTTATCCCTCATAATCTCTAATTTCCTTTCCTGCATTATTTGCCTTTATATCCTCAGTTTTTTCCAACCTTTTGTCATGCTCTCCATTCTGTGGACAACCCCCCCTTACTTTTTTTCTGAAGATGCCCCGTGGTCTGCTTCTCTCTTGTGGGCTGGGACTTTCAAAGTCCATCTCCCAGCTATATCTGAACTTTCCTGCCGTGCCCCCCAGGGTTGGGGCCCACCAATCCCAAGCCTTCCCCTTTCCTGCTTTACATCTTGAAGGAACTAAGAAATAGAATAAATAATATTAGAAATGAAAAAGGAAACACAACTCTCAGTGTAGCAGAAATTTTTTTTAAAAGATAGGGAAAATATATTTTGAACAAATTTAAGTCAAAAAATTAGTTGAAATGGATTAATTCCTTTAAAAAGTGGAGTCCACCAAAGCTGATAAGAAATAGAAAACCTGAATTATCCTGTAACCAGTTAACAATCTGAATCAATAATTAAAAATCTTTCCACAAAGAAGCATGGAGAGCTTTAATGAAAAAAAGCCTACCAAACACTTTTTAAAAGGATAAATTTCAGTCTTACCCAAATGCTTCCAAGAAAGAGAATAAGAAATACTTCCCAGTGTATTTCCTTTTATAACAAACGTAACCTTGTCTGTCTAACCTTAAGTATCAAACACCAGACAAGGAAAGTATGAAAAGGGAAGTTAAAAGCCAGTCTGACTCACATAAACGCAATACAGGAGGAGGGCCATCCAGCAGAGACCATGCTCTCCTTTTCTCCTCGGGCACCAAGACTGCTTTTCCCAGCCCCCCTTGCAGTTGGTGTGGCCAGGGCGACCACATAGGAGCAGAGTGAAACGTGCGAGCTCAGGCCAAGGCCTTTAAGAAGTACTCACACTGCCCCTAGACTCTCCTTCCCCTCCTGCTGGCCGAGTGCAGAAGACTACAAGGCCCTAGAGGATTGTGGATCCATCCACAAGACAGAAAAACCCTGATTCCCACCAACTGGATTATCACATGAACAAGAAATAAACTTTGGTCGTGTAAAACCATGAAAAATGTGGGAGGATTATTTGTTACAGGAGCTAGCATTTTCCTTAATCAGAGATTGATAGTTTGAAGTGGGGTGCTACCATAATAAAACAAAAAATATGTAACCATAGCTTGGCAGTGGAGGGGCAAGTTGTGAGGAAATAGATTTCATAGTCCAAACCAACATTCGGTAAAGCTGTCACCTGTGATAACTTGGAAGGTAGACCATGTGTGCTCACTCATGCCTATAGCCATAAGAGAAGTGGTTGGACAAGCCGGTGTTCCTATGTCAGTTTTTATTTGCTGCTTTCAGCAAATCTCGAGAGAAAGAGTTGAGCACAGGCAACAATGCCTGGTTTGAGAACAGAGACAAGACAATAGCACAGAAGCCTGGGTTCAAAAAAGCTGAGCCAGGAATCGAGCCCTAGGAGCGTCACCAATTCATCCAGGTTTCCTAGTCACTCAGAGGGACTCGGCCCCGCAGCAAAGACCAGGCTAGGCGTGTGGTCATCCGTTCAGCACAAGTGCTTCCACAGCCTCCAGGTAGCTCCTGTTAAGTTGAAAAAGGGAGAGGCTCGAGGGCGGAGAAACAAACAAATAAAGCGCGCCCGAGAATTATGCCGAGAAGGAGCTGCCTGGTGCCCGTGGTGAGCTCCTGAAACAGGGCTGGCTGGGGTGTAGACGTGCAGAAAGGGTAAAACAGACACCCGATTTCGGACGCAGCAAGCAAGAAAGGTAAAACATCTCATTAACAACTTTTATATCGGTTACACGTTGAGATGCTCTTAGAATTGTATTGCCACCAGAAGAAGAAATCGTGCCTAAACTCCAGGTGCTGTGATGGAAAACAAACAGACCTCCAAACCATGTCGGCAAGAAATTCCCACACACGTGACTTCGTTCCTGGGCTCTCACACAATTCTTAAGAAGGCAAAACTCCCAGACCACATGCTACAGCACCTATGGTTAATCACCTTTGATTCAGACTGAAAGCATGTAAAACATAAGAAGTTAAGAACATTATTTTTTAAATGGGGTACTCAAAACACATTTCATTCTTACTAATCAAATTCAAAACAACAGACTTAATAAGAATACTTTAAGAAGACAATTCCTTAGTTTGGGATCTAGAGAAGCTAACATTTTTGAATAAAAGGTAAATATGCTTGCGGGAGAATTTTACCGGCAGGCAAGGGTAAAGGGCTTTTAGAACGGCCCAAATCATAAGCCTTTGGTACCCAGTTACTTCTGAAAATCACGTCTGTCAAAATACTAACCTATTTTCTGCTACACACCAGCCTCTGGGCTGGCGGTACAGCCACCTGTGAGAACTGACAACTTGTTTTCTTTCAGAAGGACCTTCTCTCTGGAACAGGGCTTCCTGAGAGCCGTCCTGGCCAAGTTCTGTTGACCAGGGAAGGAGGAAGCGACATCTCAGCAGGTGCACAAGCACCACGTGCCGCTGTGCAGGCCCAGGGACTGTCAGAGACCATGGCAGGGGGCCTGCGCTCCTGACGCCACCGCCCTCTGAGCCCAGCAGGAACGACGTGCTCTCTAGTGGGGGGGGGGGGGGCAGCGTTCAGCCAGGGTGAGGAGCTGTGGGAGCTGAAATCCTTACGTCTTCATGAGGAAGGCCTGTGAGCTGCTGCTTTTAAAGAGCCCAAGTTCCTTTTTCCAACCACATGGAATTGTTTCAAAGCATGCTGCATGGAAATGGCTTTCATGTATTTGGGAATTTTCCATTAAATAATTTGCTTTTTCCCAGGAAAAAAATGGGGTGGCAGTGCTCTTCTTGGTGGGTGGCTGCTGTTTCCCCAGCTCCTAAGGCCTGGCCCTCCGCCTAGCCGGCATCCATCTGCTGGCCCGTCCTCAGGCACAGGTGTGGGCCCTTTGGAGCGTCCTGTGGGCCCGGCAAGCAGGTGGAAGCCCAGGTGTCTTCCAGAATGCCTTGCTTTCCTTTAAGTGCCTGGTGCTTGCTGCTGGGGTGCATCTTGCCGGGTCCGGCCACAATATTGGTCCTGAAAGGGAAAATGTCTGTTGGGGCTCCCCATGAAAGGATTAATGATATTGTTTATGTGACTTTAAAAGCAAGCACCTATTTGGTGTTGCAAATGTCCAGCGTGGTGAACACAGGAAGAACCTAGTTGCAGAGTGGTGGCAATATTATGATTCCTGCCCTGGAGAGTCGTACTTTTAGAACTTGAGTTCTAAATTACAATAGTAAAAATGCAATAATATTCCTTTGTAGGCTCAGTCTCGGGGCTGCGGGGGCCAGTGTGCACATTTAATCCTAAAGTCCTGGCAGGTGCTCCCACGGCAATACAGTCAAGTGACCTTGTCCGTGTTCTGGGGCCCGGGCTCTGGCGACCTTAGTGCTGTTTCCCTAAAAATAAAAATGAAGGTGGGGGGCAACGACCTTTTATTCGAGATGCAAAAAGAATTGTAATTCAGAAACCCAAATAGTGTTCCGATTAGGGGGTGAAGGCAAGAGGTGTGTGTAAGCAAGGAAGGGGCAAAAGTTACCTGACTAGAAAGAAGGAATTTCTGTTGGAGTTAATAAGTCAAGGAAGGACTTTTTACAGGTGCAAATAAGCTACGTTATTCTAGCGAGGCTAATGTTAAAGAATGTCTTTAATTTTTAGCCCAGTAGCCAGAACATCTGCTTTCCTGTTCAAACAGGTGTTCAGGATACGATGCTGCCTTAGGCCCAGGCCGAAGGTTACTTTGCTCAGTGTAAACATTCCAAAGGTTTGAGGACAAAGACCTGCAAGGCAGGTCCCCTGGGCTGGCAGCGCCGACTCCATTTTGAAGGGGCTTGTTTACTATAATATTTTTCACAACGCTTATGTGTAAAAACCACTGGGATTGTTATAGAATTCAAATAGACTTTATTTTTTAGAGCAGTTTTAGGTTCACAGCAAAATTGAGAGGAAGGTACAGAGATTTCCCACATTCCCCTGTCCCCCAACATGCATTGCACGGCCTCCCCCACCGTCAGCATCCCCTGCCAGGTGGTGCGCTGGCTACAGTTGATGAACCTGCACTGGCACGTCACCATCACCCAGGGTCCAGGGTTGGGCCAGGGTGCACTCTCGTTGTACACTCGAGGGGCTTGGGGAAAGTGGATGATGACATGTGTCCGCTATAAAGGATCACCCAGAACAGTTTCACCACCACAGAAATCCTCTCGCTCTGCCTATTATTCATCCCTCCCCCAACACTTGGCACCCCCTGATCTTTTCACTGTCTTCACAGTTGTGGCTTTTCCAGAACCATGTAGTTGCAATCAGAATAAGCAGTCTTTTCCAACAGGCTTGTCTCACTTAGCAACATGCACTTAAGGTTCTTCCACGTCTTTTCATGGCCTGATAGCGCACTTCTTGTTAGCGCTGAGTAATATCCCGCTGTCTGCATGTACCACAGTTCATCCATCGCCTACCGAAGGACGTCTCGGTTGCTTCCCAGCTCGGGCAATTACACAGACAGCTGCTATACACATCCCTGTGCAGGTTTTTGTGTGGACATGAGCTCTCACCTCCTTCGGGTAAATGCCAAACAGTGTCATTGCTAAATCACAGGGTAAGCAGATCTTTAGTTTCAAAAAAAAAAAAAGAAAGGAAGAAAGAAAGCTTTCAAATTCTCCTAAGGATAATTTAGAAGTACCGTCAAATAAAACCTCTTTTTAGAATGAAATATAGCCAAAACAAGTTTGTAAATCCCCAGCAGGGCTTGTATATGAGACCGAGACCAGAATACCCGGAGGTGTGTTTGTGCAGATGAAGGCTGCTGCCACTAAGTCAGCGCCCACGGCAATAAACAGGAAACTCACCTGAAGTCATAGAATTGGAAACTGTTCCAGGATTTCCTGAAATTGTCATTCTTTGGGGGAGAAGGCAAAATAATTGGATATTTTTTCTCATAGGAACATCCTAAGGAGAAACGGATGCGCTCAGCAGGTGTCTCTCTCTTTTCTGTTCCCGAGGCAAGAACAGTCTGTCGGGGAAGATGCTGAAATCATCACTCAGATGTTTTCAGGACTATACTGTAATACACGAAGCTGATTCAGCAGCTAAATGAATGTGCCCTGGCCTTTCACCTCCTAGCACCTTAGGGATGCTGTGGGTGTTGTCAAAGAGAAAGACAAACACCACACAGAAATCCAGACCTACAGCAACTGTTCTGTCCAGACCTCCAACGAAGGCGTATCTTAAACCATCAGCTCAGCTGTGTACAGGCGAGTTGCACATCTTAAATATGAGATTTGAAAACCAGTGCTTGTGTTTAGCAGAACTCATGAAGTATCTCAACAATGGATTATCAAAAAGCTAAATTGTGTTATGAATAATTTTAATGATGCAGGAAATATAGACAGGCTTAACCAAAAATGCCAAAAATTGTTATATGGCCGTGTTTGAGGCCGTATATAACAAATGTATGTTTTCCACTTTAAGCAACAGCAAAAAAATTGAATTTTTAATACAATGTCAGATTCATTCTCATACCCCATTAGTTCTTTCTATGAGAGTGATAATTGGCTCCAGCCTCAGTTTCAGCTGAATGTTGCATTTTTGCCTCTAGCCCTTTGGAGATCAACCAAAATGAATATTCGGCTCACCTCAATGGAATTCGCTTAATCAAAGCACCCACTGTCCTGGGGTTTTGATTTCTAAGTTAGTTCAACACAACAGAGCGGGCTATAAGCAGCCAGAGACTCTGAAAGGCGCCCAGATGCCCAGAGTCCCAGCCTTTCTTTCCCTGGGGTGCCTGAGGAGAGCGGGGTTTGTGGGGCCCCAGGAGGATCCGGGCTGGTTTCTCTCTCCCCTGCACCAGTGAGGCCCTTTGGCAAAGTGGCTGTGGTGCTGCAGAGACAGACACTGGGCTTTCAAGACCCAGACACACAAACGGAACATGAACTTTCTCCTCAATAAAGCAAGCAGGAATGGATCTGGCCTGCTGGGGCGAAGGCTGCTGGGCGCCCTGGACTCTCCGTGGGCTGCTTTTGGATTTCCTGAAATTGGGGGATTTCATTTCTCAGAGGAACGGTGTGCGTGGTTGGGCAATTTCTCCCACAAAAAATAAAACCAAGGATAAATAGGGTTTAGAAACCAACAGAGTCTTCTGAGTCTCTTCCTGTGTTAAGACAATAAAACTTGATTTAATGAAAGAAATTGCATGAGTCACTATTTGGGTGGAATGAGAAGTGATGTTGTTCAGTGGCATTTGTTTATATTTGTTTTTTATTTCTCTGGTTACTTTAACCTGTGACCCTTTGCTTTGCAGGCCAGGACACTCCAAACGCCGCCACCCCAAAGGGAACGGGGTTGTGGAGAAACTAGAGGAAAAATAAAACATTTTGCCTTTAGGTTTAGAAAACCCCAGATGAATTCTGCTTCCCCTGAGATTCACCCTCCCTGCTGAAACCACCTCCAAGAGGGCAAAACACATAAAAAATGGTTTTCAAGACCGTGGACATTGGGCAGGGAAGGACCGTGACTGCTGAGATGGGAGCCCTTCGGCTGCCCCAGTTGGCAAGGCCTTGAGAGAGTGTCCAAGGCTCGGTGCAGGGAGGGTGGCCAGGCAGAACCCCGAAGACTCCCTAGATGGAGAAGACACACCTGGGGACCTAGACGGACGAGGAGGCTGGAGTGGGCTGGACAGAGAGCTGCACAGGGAGAGAGAGCTCTGGGGCTCTGCGGAGGGTCACCCCCAAGGATTTGACGGAACGCCAGTGGCACACGTGAGAAAACTACTCGGGGCAGGAACAGCCCACTGACCACGCTGCAGGGAACAGTGCCAGCAATTACCCTGGGCCAGGGACCGATGGGAGGTCAGCCGCTGAAACGCGACAGCCAGCATGTCAGACGACGGGGCATCCCCGATGCAGTCCCCATTTCAAACCATGACTCTTAAAGGAGGCTGTGCCCCAGAAAGAAGAATTCGTAGCCTGGACACTAAGTGGTGGTGTCACTTGGTAGCACACTCACTCAGTGACCTGTGGGGGGACCTGGGCTCCCTGCCCTCAGCACTCTGGGCTCTGCAAGCCACGGGTCCCAAAGGGAGAGCTCCTCTTCTAGTGGACAAGGCAAGATTCTTGTTGAAGTTTAAGCTGTGGTTGCCACCTATGCACTTCAGCTCCTTGAGCCCAGGGACCCTGGTGGCACTGTCCTGGCAGGGCTAATTGACAGTGATTGTCAAAAGAAGGCGGGGCTGCTGTGACAAATCGGGGTTCAGAAGGGTCCACTCGAGTGACTCTCGGCACTTCATTGTCCAGTTTGGACAGAAAATGGACACGTGCAGGGACCCCCACTGAGAAGGGCTCGGGGACAGGGCTCAGACGCCCTCCGCAGTGAGAGTCTGAGTTATGGCCACCAAGTTAGGCACTGGGACCAGCAGAGGTGCTAACAGTTTGCGGGGATCGGAATGCAGAGCAGAGGAGGGAGACGTGAGTGTCCGCGTGGCCCAGAGGTGGGCACTGTGGTTCATCCCTCAGCTCTTCTTCTTGCAAACGTCTCCCCGGAGGAAACGTGCCCGCATGCCCTGCAGTAGCTGCCGCCAGGAAACCGATGGGGAAGCAGATCCATGCAACGTAATGGACCGCAGGGGACACTGTAGTGTGCCCAGATCTGCAGCCACACTGGGGGGCTGGCTACGGGCAGATGGCCTTCAGATGTCAGCCCTATAAGGGACTGCCTCAGCTGCAGCGAGCTTCCTGAGCTGCCTGGCCCGAGATCACATCACTTTCCAGGGCAGCCAGCATCCACTGACTGGTCCCAATGAGGGAACATGCCCAACTTTGGACAAGGCTGAAGGCGTATCCTACTAGCTCCAGAGCTTTCTGTGAGGTTGGCCAAAGCAGGCATTGGGCCTGCATCACATTTGGACATCTTCCTCTGTCCACTCCTGCTTCTGTCCCCTCCCTTCAAGGGTATCGGTCCCGAGGGCCCTCCTTAGCAAATACCCTGTGTCTCACAGTCTGCTCCCCAGGCTCCAAGGCTGCGCAGCTAAGAGCAGAGATTCGGGTTTTCAGTGCAGACACTGTGGGTTCAAAGGCTCACTTGTGATGGTTGCCGCACCTGAGCTGGGAACGGAGAAGCAGCCCTGCGGAGAAGGCAGTAGGGGAGGCCAGTGACTAACTTCAAATCTGAAAGGACTGAGAAATCATTGAAGGGGCTGAGGTTTTCAGAAATGGCTTGATTACATTTTGATGAGGTAAATGAAGCTTGAGATAGAAATTATGGAGAAACAATTAAAGGTTTCCTTTTGCATATCTGAGTCTTAGAAATCATATTTAACACCAGTGAGATTTCACTATCGGAATTAAAGAAACAATCAGAATGATAGTGCTTGGACAGTAACATAATCGTTTCTGTATTTTCCCAGGAGCTATCTAGTATGTCAGTCTAAAAAAGCCTTCTGTGTCCCAAAGAGCAAGGCATGGAGCCAGAGAGGGAATATCTACAAGTCATCCAGTTCGGAGCCATTCTTCGTCCTCTGTGGTAGGAGGACTAAAATGATGACCCCAAAAGATATGCACATGGCATCTGTGGATGTCACCTTATTTGCAAAAAGGGTTTTTTGCAGATGTGATTAAGGTGAGGATCTTGGGGTGAGGATTATCCAAGTGGGTCATAAGTGTCCTTAAAAGGCGGGGGAGCCCTGCCCTGGCTGGGGTGGCTCAGCAGATTGCATGCTGGCCTGGGAACCAAAGGGTTCTTGGTTAATTCCCAGGTTGGGGGCACATGCCTGGGTTGCCCGCCAGATCCCCAGTTGGGGGTATGTGAGAGGTAACCAACTGATGGATGTATCACACACATCAATGTTTCTCTCCCTCTCCTTCTTGCTCCCTTGCCCTCTCTCTAAAAATAAATAAATAAAATCTTTAGAGGGAGAGAGAGAGCGCACCCTGCCACATGGCTCAGTTGGCTGGAGCATCATTCTGTGAACTGAAAAGGTTGGGTTACCTGTTTGACTTCCAGTCAGGGGGTGCATGGGGGTGGGGGGACAAATCCATGCTTCTCTCTCTCTCTCTCGCCATCCCCCATTTCCTTTCTCTCTAAAAATCAATGGAAACATGTCTTCGGGTGAGGATTAAGGAAAAAATAGGGACAGGGAGATTTGAGAGTGACAGGAGAGAGAGAGAGAAGACACACACACACAGAAGAGAGGCAGTTGAAGACAGAGGCAGAGGCTGGGGGTGCAGCCCCAGGAGCGCAGGAGGAGGCAGGGGATGCGCTCTCTGCCGGGGCCCGGGAGCATTGCCCTGGCTGACTTCAGACTTCTGGCCTCCAGAACTGCGGGAGGATAAATTTCTGTTGTTTTAAGCCACCAAGTTTTCAGTAGTTTGTTACAGCAGCTACAAGACACCAGCACACCCTCCCTCCTTCTGCATCAAAATACGTCCTTGGCTATTTGTGAAGCATACAGCTTTAAATTCCTCAACTGGCCAAAGACACCGTTGGAATAGCAGGATGTCCTTCAGGTATAAGCACCATGGATACAATCACTGTGTAAAAATTGCACACAGCTGAAGACACAGCAGTATTGATCTGCCTGCAGATATGAATTACAGCTCCTGTCCTGAGAGGGGACACAGTGGCCTGTGAGGCATAGATTTTTGCATCCTGGGCCTGTTTCCGCCAGATCTATGCTCAAGGTCAAACAACCTAAAACCCACAGACACTGTCTGAGATACAGAGAATTGATCTTTCTGGTGTTCTAGTCATTCAATCAAAAGCACATCATTTATTATTCCACGATATGCAACCGATTAATGCCAAGTGGGAATCGGACCTTCACTTGGATCCCACTTCTTAGTGTAGAAAGGATGCTGATGCGCTGGTAAGGATATCTGGGAATGGAAGAGGACACCTAGAAAGAAAGCCAAGGAAAGATATTGTTCTTTGACTTAGAGCAACAAGGAGACTCATTTCACAATTTGCTCACTTTGACAGCAACATTGTACAGAGAGCCTATTGTTATCTCTCCCTCCAGGAGCAGACAGAAAGACTCTGCCTTATCTGTCAGGGCCCAGGAACCTCTCAGGGGCTGTTTGTGCCCCAAAGTTCTGCATCTTTTCTCTGGTGAGTATGGGGGCAGGTGGAGGTAGGAGTGAAGTAATGAATAAGGAATGGGTTTTAAAAGGCCTTAGAGAAAACTCCCAAATGATGGCAAATTATTTAGTCCAAAGGCTTAGAAGTGAGCAGGCAGAAGGAATAAGTGGAGGTGGCGGTCCCCCAAGTGGGAGGAATCTGGTCACGTGGGGAGGGAAATTTCATGCTAGAGAAAGCGTACACAAAGCTAGAGATGCAAGATGGGATAGGACAATGCTTCGAAAATGTACAAAATGTAGAGACCTCTTTGGAGAGAAGTAATCGAGGAAATAAATACTCCGCTTTTCTAATATCTGAGGACTGGCCCATATGTCCCAGATGTGCCTCCACCCATCAGACTAGTGGGGGTCTGAGGTTGAAAGGGACTCTTTAGAACCCCTAGCGATACCGGGACTAAGTTTTCATTCATATTCTATGGAATGCATTAGTTGGGTATATTGAAACCACTGCAGCGAAATAAGCAGAATGGTGAACTACAAAATCAGAGTGTAGAAAATGTAGGTTATGAAGACTGTGTTGAAACCTAACCTCCTGTGTGATACAATGTGCCCTGGAGACTTCGGCTTCCGGGAAGATGGAGTAAACATTCTTTTCCCTGCCCCTCCTGCTACGGACAATGAACACTCTGGACATTTGGACATGAAACAAACAGAGGAAGACTGAGAGGTGGAGAAAACATGGCGGACCATGTAGGGCCTTCGGCTCCCAAGGGACCTGGCAGTGAGCGCCCTGCGTTTTCTTTTGGCCTCACAGGTCACAGACATGGGCTAAGAAACTGCCAACTCATAAACACAAATGAGTGCAGACAAAAAAAAAGAAAAAAAAAAAGCACCTAACAAAAACAAAAGCTTGCTCTCTCTAGCAAAAAAAGAAAGAAAAGAAAAGAAAAAAAAAACAGGAAAGGGGTCAGCTTAGCCAAACAAAGGGCATTTAGACACCACCATCTCGACTCCAGCCAAACACATGATGGGAAGAACTTGTGGCCCCATCCCCACCAGTGCCAGCAGGGGCCGGTGGGGGGCCCAGTGGGGAGCCAGATCTCCACCTTTCCAGGCTGTAACAAGGCACTTCAGCATGCCCCCTCCAATCATAGCGTCAAAGAGGGGTGAGTGCGGACCTGGGTGTTCACCCCCCTACGGTGTCAGCGGGGACCACACTGGGAGTCTAGGCTTCCACGCCTCCCTGGCAGCAAGGAGGCGCTGCTCCCCCCGTTTTTGCGGTGGTGCCAGAGGTCACCTGCTGGAGAGTGGGGGCTTTCACCACCACACAGCAGCAACAAGAGCAGCCCCCGCCCCCCACCTACGTGTCAGGGGAGTCCACATGGGAGCAAGGCACTCGCACCCCTCCTGGAGAAGCCAGTGCCGGTGGAAGCGCGACTCTTCCGTCCCTCCAGCAGTCTCACAAGGGAGCACCCCTGAGGGGTCAGCAGAGGCTGGGGGCGGGGGGAGGGGGCTCCCCACTTCCCCTCCAACCGGCAACACCGAGGCAGCCTGTCCCCTTCTCCGGGGGCCGTGGTGTCCGAGGAAGCCAGCACAGACGGAAGATTGAAAAAGACCCGGAGTTTTCTAACGTAATACTCAAAATGTCCACGTTTCAGTCAAAATCACACGCCGTACTGAACCCAAAGATCTCAAAGGGAATAAAAACCGAACACCAATAGACGACCACACTGCGACGACAGATTGGAGAATTAACCGACCGAGATTTTGGGAAAATCAGCATAAAAGTGCTTCAAAAAGCTTTAAAAGCATTTTAACAACCAAAAAAATTGGAAGTCTCAGCAAAGAAATAGAGATCGAGAAGAATCTAATGGAAATTTAGACCTGAAAAAGTGAAATAACTACATAAGAAATTGAGTTTAGCGGGGTAGACACTACCTCGGAGGGAGCAAGTGCCCGTGCCCCGGACCCGTGCGCCAGTCCACGCGCGCCCTCCCTCTAGGCCCGGCTCCGCCCCCCTGCGCTTCACACCGGGGCGCCACGGCCGTGCCCGGAGCCCGTGGGCCTGCGTGGGACACAGACAGCAGCACCTGCACCTCCTCGGACCCCGGCTCCACGGCCCCACCACGTGCCTTCCTTCCCTAGCAAGTCCACTTTGGAGACCAGCCTCCAAGAACACCCAAAGAGGAAGAAAAGATAACTTTTACAAAGAGGTTCACAATGGTTTCATATAGAAAATTAAAAGTTTGGAAAGAACTCACGCCCCTGCAAGTGTTTACCACCACTTCCCCCCAAGTTAAGGAAATGGTAAAGGAAAAGATAATAAATCAACATTCTAGGTTATTCTGAAGCTACAACTAGCTACAGAATAGCTACAATAGCTACAACTATTCTGAAGCAACTCGATAAATAATTTTAACACATGGAAGTGTGTTTGAAAACAACAAGTAATAAAAGCAGGACAGGTGACCGTACCTGCAGAGATGGCATCTGTGCAAACAGGCATCGGCCCACCCTGATGGACCCACAGTGCAACTGGAGCAACCGTGAGAAAATGCTTCCTTCACCGTTCTTTAATCTGTAGAGTGGCTTCATTTTTTTAAGATGGAAAGGTGAAGAAGTTGTCCCAACACATGCAGCTGCAGCGGGGCAGCCACTGTTTTAACTATGTCTTTGCCATAGCTGTAAGCGTAGAGTCCCTCGCCATCTTGCAAACAGTAAATTTAGCCATTTTCATATAAGCAGAACACGGGCGAGGGTGCAGGGGGTGTACCTCCCAATTGTAAACCTTGGTGTGTTTCCTCTTGATGGTTCTGGAATCCTGCCCTCTCTTTCTCTCTCCCCCACCCCCTCTGTTGGTCTCCTGGCGGCAAGCTCCAGTGGGCACTGTCCCAGGAGCCCTGAGCAAACCCCAAAGCCCCCAATTCTGGACCGAGTCTCTTTCTTGCTGTTTTCCACAAAACCCTCTCCTCTCCCCAAAAATATCCGAGAGAAAAAAACGTAAACGGGATGCCTTACTATAAGAGTAAGAGTTTTCCCAGATATTTTTCCCTTGTGTAGAGATAAGGGGCCCTTTGAAAATCTGAATTCTGAGTCTGAATTTTGACTTGGTTTGTACCAGGATCCAGATTTCTGAATTGGTTCTGGACCAAGTTATTTAAGCTTCTGTTTCGTTGTCTGCAAAATGAGGATACCACTCTCAACCCAATGGAGTCGTGTGGGTATAAACATATAAAAGGCTTGGCACCATGAAGAAGAACAACCAACAAACCCTGCCCCTGCCCTGGCCCATCCCCTCTGCTACTCTCCACAGCTCCTCATCCGGTGTTCAGAACTTAGCTCCCGCACTGTGTTTCATTCCATAGATATTTTTGATTCGCTGAGGGGACAAAGAACCTGGAGATGGTCTGCTTTCCAGAAACATCTCTATTTCTTTAAAAGTCCCATATGAAGGAAACCATATCCTAAAACAATGGCAATAATAATAATAATAACAAGTCTTTTGCAGAATAAGGCAGGAAATAAATGGGCACACTTTCCACCTTGCATACACTTTGCCTAGAGAAGGTCCCTGCCAAGTACTGCAGACTGGTCTCTACCACCCCTTTCGCCAGAACCTGGACCAGGAATCCAGGCAGCTGAGTTTGAGTGCTGGATCTAGTATGGACAGATCGCCAGTGAGGCTCAACCTTCATCGTCCCAATAGCTAGACTCTAACATCTCTCTGCTCCCCCAATTCACCCAGACTTTCTCCCCAAACACACTCTTCACCCTCTCTCTCCTAAGAACCTTCTCTGACTCCTCTCCCCTGATTTCTAAAGAAATTCTACCACATGCCCTTCACTCAGTTCCATGGCCGGCCTCATCCTCCTTGTCCCACCCTCTCCACAAGCCCCTCCAGTTTGTGGGGCCCACTCCCAACCCTCCCTCTCCAGCCATGCTCACTCCTACTCAAGCCTTGGCTCTTGCTTCTCTTCCCCGCTTTTCCAGGCAAACCAAGTGTGCCCATTCAAGGCCAATTGTATTCTTCTCGGAAGGCTTTCCAAACCACTGCGACTCCCCTCTTTCCCAGCTCTGTGCACCCCACAACCCCCTGGACCCCGGTTTCACTGAATGGTTATTGATTTTGCTCAGCGTTGCCACTGACTGCCACACCACCCCCAGGACCCAGAGTGCTCACAGACACAGGGCCCTGGGGGTGGCAAGCTCCCCCACAGAACAAACCAGTAAACAAGGCCTGGGGCTTTTTCCTGAGAGGAGAATTAGAGGATTTGTTTGAAGACTTTTTTTTTCATTTAAAAACATACAGAGATGTTAGCTTGAGGTTTCTTTCTAAAACCAAGAAATGTACAAATACCTTTTTAGAAGGCAAACATTTCATTTTTATGGATTGCGTCTGATAATCTAGAATAGATGGTAACTTAGTGTAGGATATTTGAACGAGTCTCTCTCACATTAACCATCGGCAATGGTCTCCACTGATGCTGGGGCACTGCTGAGCCTCAGGGAGGGTGAGGAAGACAGGGCAAAGGTCAGAGGTGAAAGGTCACTGGACACCCACACATAGGCTAAAATAAATTCTGGAAATCGATTTCATAATGTCATCATAAAGCAGATTATATTTTCCTTGTGGAAACCCTATTATAATTGGATACTGATTGAGCACCATTGACATACCACAGAAGCAAAGATGTAGCATCTACAAAATAGTTCTCTGATTATTTACAAGAAAAATTTATGTAAGAATTGGCAAAAATATATCATAAATATACTATGTCTGATAAAAGAAAGGTTCCATTATATGCTCATAAACACATGAATGTACAATTCTACCGTATCAGAAATTTTTATCTACAACTAACATACTAGTCATAATACTTGCAGACATTGAATGAATACTATTTTTCCTTGCTTTTTGGTATCTGGACAAGTTTTGAGAGGATGCTTTGGCTATCCCAGGTTTCCTAAAGAGTTAATTGGAAAAGTTTGAACAGAGGTAGCAAATAGAAGTATTCAAAATGATCTGCAGAGCTTTGCAGGTGAAGAGCTGAGCAGGTGGGGGTGGCAAACGAAGTGTGAAAGCCAAAGAGCATTCCATAATTATTTTGGAAGGAGAAAAAGTCAGGAGTCATCTGAACTTCAGTACAATTTTTGGTAGTAGGTGAGGATGAGGAGGATCAATATGGATGGTAGCAACAGTCACTGAGATGACCGTGCTCCACCGTCTCTTTGCGGTGGTGAATTTTATTCACCTCCCATTCGGCTCCACTGTGGCACCCAGCTGTTTGGACAAACACAAGCCTAGATGTTTCTGTGAAGTTATTTCTTAGATGTGATTGTGTTGAAGACAATGGACTTTGAGGAAAGCAGATTGCCTGCGATAATGTGGATGGACCTCATCCAATCAGGTGAAGGCTCTAAGAGTAAAGTGTGAGGTTTTCCAGAGAAGAAGGAATTCTGTTCAAGACTGCAGCATAGGAACCCTGCCTGAGTTTCCCACGTGCTGCCGGGTAGATAGAGTTTGGATTCAAAGCTGCAACACCAGCTCTTACCTGAATCTTCAGCATGCCCGCCTGCCCTGCCTATTTGAGACTTGTCAGCTCCCACAATGTCACATGAGCCACTTCCTTAAAATAAATCGAGATACATGGATGGATGGACGGATGGATGGATGGATGGATGGATGGGTGGATGGATGGATGGATGGATGGGTGGGTGGGTGGATGGGTGGATGGATGGGTGGATGGGTGGATGGGTGGATGGATGGATGGATGGGTGGATACAATATTCTGTTTGTCCTGTTTCTCTGAAGAACTTTGACTAATATCCTCTTCTAGCACCAGTGGCCCAAGATAGAAACAAGTTGTGCAAAGAAGGGCTTGGACAGCAGAGAAGCTGCAACAAATGAAAAAAAGCACCCCCCCCAAAAACTCCAGGTCACTCCATCCATTGGTCGCTTTTCCAAATGCAGAGAGAGACTTCTGAGGTTATTGGACAGCCCCGGACACTGTAGTTTTTAGAAATAAGACCCATCAGTTCAGAATCACGGCCCCAGGAGACAATCAGCAAAATCACACAGGGCTTGCAAAATCCAGGATGAAACCACAGACATTTTTTGTGAATTGATCAGATGAACTGACAAATGAGGCCAAGACACCTGGATATGTCGTCACTAGGAGGCCCTCTCAGAGAGCTTTCCAAAGTCCTTGCTAGGGCTGTGCACCAGGGACCATCAGATAAACGCTTCACTACCCACCCTGTGGTTTAGGGTGGGAGCGAGGGCTCCAGAGCCAGAGAATCAGGTTCCACCACTTCCTGGCCTTGGAACGGGACAAGGGAAGCCCTGTGCTCTCGTTTGTAAAATGAAGGTAATTACCAGGCTTCCAGGGTGACAGAGACACTGTATGAGTGGAATCTGAATCCAGACACTCACATGATTCACCGCTATCACCGAGACAACTCCTAGGAGCCCTCGCAAGGGGAAGACAATCCCCTTGGCTGCACCTGTATGCGGCCCAATGGAGAGGTCCCCAGAACCGTGAGGAAGAGCCCATTTTCACATCCCTGAGAGCAGACACCTGAGGGGGAAGATGTGGCCAAGAGACAGTGATGGACAGTGAAGTTTTGAGGAAGAAGAAATTGGAATCTGGCAGGTGAAGCATCTCAGCAGGGCATGTCGCCATGGTACCCCCCAAACTAGGGACCCCACATCCTTAAAAAGGAGGAGAGAGGGACTCAGCAGGCTCCATGATAATAACAAGAAGGCACTTTACAGTTATTACCTCATTTGATTCTCACCATGATCCTCTAAAGTATAATTAGACTATCTTTACCTTTGTTTTTTGTTTTTTTTTGATAGATAAAGTTAAGGCTTCAAGAGTTGAGACTTGGCCAAGATGAGATTGTAAGAGGGGCCCAGGGAGGCACACACTGGCACGTGTGACTCCACACTGGCCCCCTGTCCACAACACCCACGTCTCCTCATCCCCCACATCGTGATACCCTGCACTGGGCTGGAAGTGTGGCAGGTGTTGGGATACAATGACAAAGGGGATGGACAGGGCCCTACAACACACAGACAACAATGAACTGATGAACAACTTTTAAACTAAAGGGTACTTTGGGAGAATGATAGTGAACAAAGCATCCCACCCTCTCAGACCTCCTGCCTAACAAGAAAGAGGCATCAAACAAGCACCACCGCGAGAAGTCTCACAAAGGAGAAAGGCAGAATGTTACAGGAACACATAAAAGGAGTGGGATGGGGGGAAGCAAGGGCTTCTGGGAGGGCGTGAGGTTAAGCTGAGAACTGAAAGATGAATAGGGGTTATGTAGGCAGGTTATTTAGGGTGGGTGAGGGGTGGATTTATATTCCAGGCTCAAAAAAGGGTGCAGAGGATAGCTCTTAGGTAAGAAAAGGCGTGGGACCTCCAAAGGGCAGAAAGAAATTCACACCGAGGCATGGATACTGTGAGGCCGGCCAGGCCCACAGAACTAAAGGCTAACAGGGCCCGTCTTACTCTAGAGACCCAGGTTAGAGCACACTTATGTGAAAAGAAAACAAGGATATGCTTTGACACAAAGTATGAAAATTGGACCACATTCTGAATTTCGTGGGAGCCCTCAAAGAAATCCCCCGCTTGGAACTGGCCACTATGACTACCTGTTCCCCTCGTCCGTGCCTCTGGGGTCATAGATCCTACAGACTTAGTCCAAACCAAGCTCTCGGGGCAAATGTATAGACCTCAAGCACACTGACTTCAACAGACTTTATTTCAAAGAACTGAACCATTGGCCATTTCCCCCACAGATGTGGCTTGTTTGATGGGGCTCTCAAGTTGAATGTCATCAAGTTGAGTACCATTCCTTGGGGCTAAAGGCCTGCATGCAATTCAGCTCATCTGGCCTCTCCTTTTTTTTCCTGCCTAAAGGAACTGCAGCCCCACATTGGGATTCTTGAGCCTTGGGACCAACACGAAGACCCAGAATGAGCACACACAGGTGCCCGAGCAGAGAGTAGGGGAGAGATGAGTACAAGTGATGTGCTTGTGTTAGAAGCAGCAGGAAATGTCCATAATTAAATTTAAGAGTCAGTTTTCATTCTGAGAATATGGACGTCAAAGCCCATTCAGTGTCAGATTGAGCTCATAGATTACAAATTCAATCAGAAACTGTAAGGATTGTCAGTGATGGAAGAAAACCTTTCTAACCTGTTCTGTGACCGCCACCAAGTGAGACTAGTAAAAATGCAAATCAGATCTGCTCTCTCCTCTGTTTGAAACCCTCCCATGTGCACTTACAACAAAATCCAAACTCTCATCATGGCTCATTTAGGCCTCAACCCTAGGCCTCTTTTTCCCTAGCTCACTGTCCTCCAGCTACATGTTGGCATATTCTTATACCCCATCAAGCTCCTTCCTGCCTCTGAGCCCCTGTGCATACTGTTCCATCTGCCTGCAGTGTGCTTCCCGCAGCTGCAATCCTTTACCACTCAGCCTAGATGCATCCTGCTGAGAGAGGCCTAACCTGACTGTCCCATCTAAGCAGCCTCTCCCTGTGTTGGCCCCTGCCTCCCAACACTGTCCACCACCTTTAGAGCACTAACAATAACCTGTGTGGTTTGTTTGCTTGGGTCCTATCTCCCCCACGAAAATGTCAGCTCACTGAGCACAGAGGTTTTGCCTGTCTTGTTTGCTGGTAAATTCCAGCGGGGAGACACGTGTCCATGGGAGTCTCATGTTTCGGCATGTCTCGTGAGGGAGGCACTGCCCAGTTCTTTGCCCAGACTACCCTCGCAAGACTGCGCAAGACCGTCTGTCTGGTAAACAGCGTCAGAAGCTGTCGGGGTGCCTCCCTCTAGAGCACAGCCAGGCGTGCTTCCTGTCCAGTGAAACCCCGCTGCAGGCGTTGGAGCCTGGAGTCCTCTGCAGGCAGGCAGGGCCAGGGCCGGCACTGAGGCCTCTGAGAATGCCACCGGATGTCTGGTAGGTTAGAAATCACAGCCGCAGCACTTTCAGCATCTTCCACCGGGAGGTGGGGTCTGTCTCCCTGCCCCTTGAATCTGGGGTGGCCTTGATAGCTCCTTTGGTCAAGTGAGTGTGGAAAAAGTGAATTCCAGAACTTAAGAGGCCTTTGGCTTCTCCTTTCTCTTTCTTTTTACCTAACCACCATCTACAAAAGTCCAGAGAGGCCACATGAAGCGAGAGACTGAGAGACGAAAGCCCATGGGGAGAGGTGAAAGCCCATGGGGAAGCCCCAGATGCCCTCCCCCGTGGCCGCTGCACAGCGGCTCCATCCACGTGAGGGCCCCCAGCTGACTCCACAGGGAGCCGAGACAAGCCGTACCCACTAGCGCTGCCCAAATTCCTGAGCCACAGACTCGTAAGCAACAGAATAGTTGCTCGTACCCACAGAGTTCTGGGGTGCGTTGCTACCTGACAGTGAACAGCTGACCCAGGGTGACAAAAGAGGGAAATGGAAATGCACCTCAACCAATGGAAAGTTTTCAAGGCCAGTCTTAGAAAGTGCATGGGAAGTCAGAGTAGAACTGGGCCACCTGACTCCACCTGCCAACTCACCCCAGAAAAGCAAACCCTGACACCAAATTCTTAGAAGGATAATCGTAAAGGTGAGAAAAGGGGGGTTCCTAGGTTTTGCACAGTATATCACACGGGAAGCTTCCTAGAATCCTCTACAGAATATCTCCTTATCAAATGTTTTTCACTAACAGCAACTGCCAAAGTTCTATCTGTCTCTCCCTCTGCTCACACACACACACACACATGCATGGACATCTGTGCACACACATACTTATGCATGTGCACACATGTGAACACATATGTGGGTGTACACACATCGGCACAGGCACACACTCACAATTCCCTACCTCCCCTCTCATCACTCGCCTCCTCCGTCACTGGCTGTCCCCTCTGGCCACTGACCCTCAGTTTTCCAAAGCGACTGGGAACAGAACCTCTTCTCCTTCTCTGGTGCCTCTGCTGAGGGCAGCAGCACTTGGACTTCAGATGGACTCACTCTCCACGTCATTCCTTCCTCGGGCCGGACCGCCACCCTTGCCAAGGCCAGCACAGGTATTGTCACATATCGGCTGTCTTTTCTTTAGATTCCACAGTGGGAGGCTAAGGCAGCCTTCCATTTCCAGCTCAAATGCCACTTCTCAAAATCCTCTTTCCAGGCAGTTCACACACAGACAGACCAGCCGGAGTCAGCATCTTTCTTTGGGGACTCTGTATTATCCTTCTCTCTTGCTCTACGCAGGTCTAGTCCATACCTTGCCCGCATCAGGTGCTGTGTCTTACTAATCTAGGTAACCACCACAGGGCCCAGCGCAGTCCCCTGTACCTGGCAGGCATTCCACAGATATTAGTGAAATCACCTGTAATTTCAACATGGGGTCATCAGTTCAAGTCCATTCAAAAAAAGAGAGAGAGAGAGAGAGTCACATTTGTTGAGACAAACTGGGGAATTCAGAGTGAACACACTGAGTCAGCCCAACTGGAAGCAGCATCAAATAAATATTTAAAATTTGTTTTAAGTATTTAAAATTATTTAAAATATAAAATGTATTTTATATTTTCAAACCAGAAAGGTCATGGGTTTTGTCTAGGAAGTAAGAATAGGAGAAATTTTTATTCTAGTATTCAGTATTTTTTTGTTCATTTTCTTAAATGTGTGCTTACTTATAATAAAAACTTTTAAATGAGAAAATCATAAAACACAAATCACATCATTTATGTGTAGTCCACTGGATGCTATTTTTTAAAAAGATATTAAGGCAGATATACTCGCTTCTTCAACCTGAAAGAATCACCTACCAGTTTTCTGATTCTATCAGCTGAATACTTCACCAAAGAGAGAAAAATGATGTCTGACCCAGCTCGCTGACAGACGGAAGCTACGCATCCAGATGCCCAGCTGGTCAGAATCACTGTCTCCACCTGGAGACATTGGAATTTAATCTCAGCCCCGGATGTATGGGTGACATTCTCCCATCACACCCTATCAAGATGGATTATCAAATGCCTCTAATTCACTATCTCTAATCTTTTAAAGGTTAAACTTCAAGAAACACCTCAGTTCGCATTTTGGGAGGCTTGTCTTGATCTCTTCCTTTAAAAGAGTCTAAAGTTGTCTATTAAAATAAGATCTTGACTCCTCAGTCTAGGAATGCTACCTTGCCAGCCTCTTGAACTTGAACTTCCTGGTCTCCAGAACTGAGAGAAAACAAATTTCTGTTGTTTAAGCCAGTCAGCAGTATTTCAAAAGGCAGAAGAAATTATGTCCTTGACTCGTCCCCTGCACCATTCACTTTGTACTATGATTAGCGGGACCCTGTCTGGTCTCTGCTGGACGGGAGATTCCTGAGCACAGGGCTGCCCCTGCACCCAGCACAGGGTCCTGTTGGAGCTGAGGGCAGTAGAGAGGAGGTGAGACGGGAGGTAAGTCAGGGCCAGGCCAGGAGGGAGCCAGGGGCAGTCTGAAGAGCATGGCATGAGAAACACAATGTGCTGGCAAGACCACGAGCTTTCACGTCCAAAAGGCTGTTGTTTAAACCCTGCGCTAGTCTCCACTGGCTACATGGCCCCACGGAAGTCCCTCAGGCCTCCCTGAACCTCCGTGTCCTCACCCGAGCAACAGGAACGGCACGAGGTAGCATGGCCAGTTAAAAAGCAGGATGCTCAGCTAAACTGGAACTTCAGATAAATAACAATTCTTTAGTGTTATGTTCTATGTAATATTTTATAGTAATATTTTATGTTAATTTAATGATTGACATTTAGTATAAGTATTACTAGATATTAATATTAAATGTATTTAGTATTTAGTGTAAGTATGTTCTATGCAATATTTTCTAGGAAAAGGACACACTATGACTTAAAAAAAAAGTTATTTATTACTTATCTAAAGTTCGAATGTAACTGGGCATCCTGTGTTCTGTTTGCCTCGTCTGGGAAAATATCCAGAGGCATTGTGAGGATTAAATGGCATGATCCCAAGGGCTGCCAGGGGCGTGCATACAGTAGGCACTCAGTGGCAGCACTTATTAAACAACAGGAAACTATTAACACTATTTGAATATCAGCATGAAGGAACCATCCATCTTAGGGTTCTAAATTTAGCTCAAGCAAAAAATAATTACTTGAGATTGCTCAAAATGCCTAAAAGTAGAAAGTTAAACTCATTTAAAATATGTCACATAAGTAGTTTTCAATTATAACTTTATCTTTTGCAGGTTCTGCATGAGCAACTCTGTAATCTAGCAGTTTCAGAGTGTCTAAACTCTCTGTGCATAATGAATGGGGATAATCATTCTCTCCCAGAATGCCTTGGCTTTGATGATATAGTGTATCAGACATATGGTCTAACTTGAATGACAATTGACTAAATCATTGTTTTCTTTCAATTAACTTTCAGCCCCAGTAGCTGAGCCAGAGTTCTGGGCTCTGGTTTCTTGACAAGACCCCTCCCCATCAACAGCCCTGGGTCTCAACCCAAGGCTGCACTCCCAGAATGGAACACATCTTGCCTTCACAGACAATGCCTGCAGCAAACAAAGAATTTTATGAATTAACAAAGCAATCATGTACAATTTAATAGAGGAGTACTTTCCTGTAGCAACACTAAAGAAGAGTTGTGGCACACTCTGCCGGGCCAGTTGTCCCCTAGGTTTTCTCTCCTCCCTCCTGCACCTTTTGTGGAACAACTAGAGACAGGATCGAGTTTCCCTTACAGCCTCACATGTGCAGGGGACTTGTTCTCACCCAGGGGTTTTGGCTGAAAGTGACCTGTTCGACTCTCACATCACTTGTTGAGAATGGCACCTGCTGGTCTGGGTTCCTGGGTGAGGTCAGAGTGGAAGAGGCCACCTACCTTCCCCAGACCAAAGTGTGAGAGAGGAATAAACTTCTGTGTTCCTGAAGGCACTAAAAGTGTTTGGCAGCTCTGTTACACTGGCTTAGTCTTCACTCCAACTCAGACAAAATTAGTTCCCGTACTTCCTCAGCTCATTTACTGGAATGAAATCCAGACACCTTGACCAAGGCTTATGGGACTTTGCATGACCCAGCGGCTCCTTGCCTCTGCATAAACAGTGCCCCTGCTTTTCCTGTGAACACCTGTCTGACTCCCCCTCAGGAAGGTCTCCGCTGCTGCCATGGACTGAATGTTTGTGTCCTCCGGAAATTCATACGTGGAGGCCCGAGTCCCCAGTGGGGTGGTGTTTGGAAGTGGGACCTTTGGGAAGTCACTGGATTTGGATGAGGTCTCGGGGAACACACACCCTGGGGAGCCATGGGGCACCCCAGGGAGAGAGTGTGAGAAAGGGCGATACAGAGGATTCGGGTCTGTGCTAGGCGCTGTGGGGACGATTTAGGTAAGAAAGGCTTTGCTCTGGACTGAATGCTGTCAGGAAGCAGGGGCAATTCTTTGACGGGCTGCGGACACAGCGGGTACTCACAGCAGCTGGAGGGTGAGGGCCTTCTGCTGCTTTGTAACAAAGTACCACAGACTCAGGGGTGTAGCACGGCACAGCTTAGTGACCTCACAGTCTTTGCAGGTCTGAACCAGGGTGCGACACGGCTCAGGGTCTCCTGGATAAGGGCTATGGCTCTTTCCCAGGGCTCAGCATCCTCCTCCAAGCTCCCTGGATCTCAGCAGAACTCAATCCTTGCAGCTATAGGACCAGGGTCCCCATTTTCCTTCTAGCAGTTTCCCTTCAGTTCTCAGAGGCAGTCCCAACATGATGTTTACTCTCTTCCAGGCCAGCCAGAGCATCCCTCTGGCTTCTGCTTCTACAACTGGCCAAAGAAACTCTCCACATCACATGATGAGGTCAGGACTACTGGATAATCTCCCTGTTTTAGGTCCAACGGACTTGGGACTTTAGGCACACCTGTAAAATCTCTTCACAACAGTACCTAGATTCATGCTGCTGAGTAACAGCAGGGGCAGGAGGGAGGTGTGTGTACACCAGGGCCAGGAACTTTGCTGGGGTTGGGGGGTACAGCTTAGAGTTCCACCCACCTCAGGCGCGTGTTTGGTGTTTGTGGCTTGGACCATATCCGTGTTTTGTCTGTGTTCAGGCATGACGATGGGGTGTCTTGTTTTTGTCTTGATCCGGCATGGTCCCAGAGTGGTCTTGCCTGAAGTTCACATTGTAGGAAATGTGTATGTTCCACACCCAGGCCAGCTGCAGATGCAGGGACTGCTTTGCTCTTTCTCAAGGGAAAGACACTAATGTCTTCTAACAGGAAACATGGGCGGAGGGGTGAAGGGCAGATCCCAGGGGACAAAACCCAACAATGGCCAACAGATACACGAAAAGACACACGATGTCTCTAGCAATGAGGAAAATGCAAATGCAAGTTTCTATTTATCTAAACATGAGCAGCAGTGAGATGCACTCATACCCATCAGAGTGGGCAACTATGTAAAATCTGATCACGGAAATGTCGGCAAGATGAAGAGAGGCAGGAACCCCACACGCCGCACGGAGGGGTATAAATTGTTATGACTTTGCAGAGCTATCTGGACACATCCACACAGCTGAAAACGTGCACGCTCTTTGATCTGCAAGTTTAAAAGCTATAAATGCCCTGAAGAGACTCTTGTACATGTGCACAAAAGGGCAAGTCTAAGAATGTTGATTGTATGTAACAGACACAAAACAAGCCCAAAGAATGGAAATAACCCCAGGCTTATCTGGAGGAGAATGGAGAAGCGCACTGCGTTGTGTTCAGACATTGCAGCACCATATGGCATTTAAAAACGAAAGCACTGGAGCTACATCTATCAACTTGGAATAAATCTCTGGAGCAATTTTGAGCAAAAGAACCAAGATGCAGTAGGATATTTACAATAAGATTTTATTTTTGTAAACTTTTAAGACAGGCAAAACAATGCTTTATAATTTTTATGGATGCATAGCATGTGTGGCAAAACTATAAAAATGTGATGGAAATGATAAAGGCTGGACTCCTGAGTGTGATTCCTCGGGGGAGAGACAGCGGGATGGGGAGGGAAAGATCTAAGAAGGGTACACAGGAGACCGAGGGCCTCTATTGTAACTGAAATGTGGCTTTCTGATAACAAATTCTCGAGCAAATATGGGCTAATGTTAAGATTTGGTGAAGCTGGATAATGTGTACATGGGGTTTCATTATATTATTCTTTATTTACACGTCTATGTTTGAAATAATAGACGGTGCTCTCTGCCTTGAGTGGGAGGAGACAAATTCATTTTTCTAGGAGGGGACAATGAGCAATAGCACCGAGGGAACCAGATTTAGGTTAAAAGCGGAAGAACAGGGGCTACAGGGAAGAGGGGCAGCAACAGGGCCTGGAATGGTTTTCAGGACCTCCTGTAAGAAAGCCTTTCTTGATCCCACCCTCAGGCCACTTCTGGGCTCCTCTAGTGCCCCGTATACTCATCTGTCATTGCACTTACCACAGTCAATAGAGATTTTCTGTTTTCAGTGGTCATAAAAGCATCTCGTCATTTTTTATTTGTGATAAATGTTTTTTTTTATTTATGTGGGTTCTCTCTCTTATTTTCTTGATGAGACTGGTTAAAGGCGTATCAATTTTGTTTATCTTTCCAAAGAACCAACTCCTGCATTTATTGATCCTTTGAATTGTTCTTTTAGTCTTTTATGTCATTTAATTCTGCTCTGATCTTGATTATTTCCTTCCTTCTGCTTGCTCTGGGCTTTGTTGGCTGTTGTTCCTCCAGTCCTTGTAGATGTAGGGTTAGGTTGTTTAGTTGAAATGTTTCTATCTCTTTTGCGTAGGCCTGTATTGCTATGAACTTCCCTCTCAGGACTGCCTTTGCTGTGTCCCATAAATTTTGGACTGTTGTGAGTTCATTTTCATTTGTTCCTAGAAACTTTTTGATTTATTCCTTGATCTCATTACTAACCCATTCATTGTTTAATAGCATGCTATTCAGTTTCCATGAATTCAAATGTTTCTGAGTTTTTTCCTTGAGGTTGGTTTCTAGTTTCAAGCCCTTGTGGTCTGAGAAAATGCTTAATATGATTTCACTTTTCTTGAATTTGTTGAGACTTGTTTTGTGTCCTATCACGTGGTCTATCTTTGAAAATGTTCCATGTGCATTTAAAAGAATGTGTATTTTGCTTCTTTGGGATCAAAGGTTCTGCATATATCAGTTAAGTCCATTTGATCTAGTGCATAATTCAGTGCCACAAGGTCCTTGTTGATCCTCTGGAAGATCTGTCCATTGTTGACAGTGGGGTGTTAACATCTCCTGCTATAAGTGTGTTGCTGTGTATATCTTTCTTGAAGTTCTCCAAGATTTTCCTTGTATATTTGGGTGCTCCCATGTTGGGTACATATATGTTTACAATGTTTATGTCTTCTTGATGGATGCTTCCCGTATTTGTATTATATATATATCAGTTATATATATATAACTGATGCACAAAGGCTGTTACCTCAGAGTGAATGTTTAAGGTGACTTCTACTATTACGTACTTTTCATAACACATATATGTCTGCCTGCCTATCCCAGAGTGAAACTTGCTTAAAAACAAGGATCCCATCTCATCCAGATTATTTCTTTCTCCAAGCCTAGTCCTGCTCTGGCTTACCGAGGACAATTAGGATTTGTGGAATGAATGATGGGCTGTTCAGAACAAAAGCTGGGGCAGCAAAGAAGAAGGTGATGACCAGATAGGAGGGAGGGACCAAGATCAGTGTCCTCACTAGGCTTTGCTGCCGTGACATTCAAACGTGCTCTAAGATGGGAAAAGAGAACTGCAATGTATTTAAAGTGTAAAACCAACCAACCAATGATGGCCCAGTAGGCCACGTGACGTTACACAGAATTACAGAGCCTTAGAATAGGATGTAATGTTAAAGACACCTTGTTCTATTGTTTACCTAGTGCCAGAGTCCTTCCAACAGCATCCTCAGTAAACCCCAGCCTTTGAGAACCTCAGCCTCTCCCAGGTGGAGCTTCCAATGTGAACATCCAATATCTTTGGATGGCTGTAATGGAAAAATTCCCTTCTGATATGGCAAAATCTGGAGCCCTATCTCCAGATTCTACTTCCTGGGGCCATTACATGAAAGTTGAATTTCTCTGGAGGTTTCATTCTGATATAAAATGGAACTTAACATGTCAATGTAAATCCCTATGCTGGCACATAGAGGGCGCTCCAGGACCAAGGGGCTCAGAATGAGACAAGTAGGATCTGGAATGAGCGCAGGCAGGCAGAGCCTTCCACCTAGAGAGTGGAGGAACTCCATAGACCTTGACCCCCACTGAATCTGGCTCAGCCGAATCCTGGGGCCAAAGCAGAGAAGGTAAATAAAGGAGGAACAAAATAGAGTTGAGCTAACCTGGTTCTCTGACAATTCTAACTCTTTGAGTGCCCAGGTCTTGTTTTAAGTGCTTATATTTAATCCTCACCATAAGGTAGGTCCAACGACCCCTTTCAAGGAAATGAGGAGGCAGAGAGGTTGTAGGACTTGCCCAAGGTTGTACAGCCCCCAAGTGCAGGCCAGGATTTGATGCCTGTGGTCTGGCCTCACAGGCAGCGCACTGACCCACCTCATGTGGCCTCTGTTTGCACACTGATGGACAGATGAGCAATGCACAGCCCACAAATCAGCCCCCCACTAGAGGAGGGACACCAAGACTCTACCAGACCTCTGCAGAATGGTAGGACAAGGAGTTCCAAAATGGATGTGAACTGGACACCTGGCAGCCTGGGCTTGTGGGCAAGAAGCAGCAAGCACCAAATCCCAGCCCGTAGGATGCAGCATGAGGGTGAGGCCACTTCAAAGGGAGGGGAAATCCGCCTGCACTCTGGACAGTGTATGTGTGTAAGGCTGCATCTATGCTCACGTCTACACGACGCACACAGTGTGTGTGTGTGTGTATGTGTGTGTGTGTGTGAGTTCTTAAACGATCTGATCAGAGTACAGGTTAGAGCTGCCTTAGACACCACTCTCATGTTAAAACCTAACTAGAGAAACATCCCCTTGTGATTGGCAGCTGAAGCTCCTGCATCTTGAGCTGCCAGTGTTTGACATCACTGACGAAAAGAATTTGAAACCCCGATGGACAGAAGCTCTTCCCTGCTTCCTCGAATTCCACATTCTGCACATTGAAAGCTGCCTTAAGACACCTCCGTTTCATTCTTCAATGCCTGGGCCCATGCCTTTGTCAGTTTGGGGGGATTGACTGGTTCCATCAGCCCAAGTAAATTTAACCCTCATGTCATAATCCCAATGTGGTGAACAAGAGCTGGACAAGCAACCGCACAGACCGTAGAAAATATTAAACCACGGCTTCCTGTTGTTGTTCCTTTTTCTTCCTGATACCAGCTACAGGGATGTGCTACAGTAGAAAGTTATGAATGCCTGAATGAGGTTTCTGCTCTCTACTGGACTGCTCTCTGAATATAATTGCATATGCACAGCAAGTTCCTGTTGCTCCCCTGCAACTCCTTCTTGGGATCTGCTTCCCTGAAAGTAACCTTCAACCACGGCCCAGCATCATCTCAAGGGCAGAAAGATTCAGCAAAGCAACAGCCTTCTCTCACTCTGCGTGGCGTAGAGAAGCTGGAAGAGTTGTGCTGCATGCAGAAGAAAGTGAATGATGACTCACGTTTGCTTTCTCCTAGCACACTCTACTCAAGACAACATTTGTGCCTGCAGAACATTAGGGAGAGGAGGTGTTCATCCATCTGAGTGTGAGTAACCATTTTAACAGAGAGAGACTTCTAAGCTATTAACTCTGAAGAGTAGACTGGGATCCCCAACCAATGGGCATCAGATACCATCCAGAGAGACACAAAATAAGGAGAGAAAGCGAGAGTCAAAATGAAAGAAAAAGAGACAAAGAAGTGAGAGCAGATATCCAAGAAAGTGAGAGACAGCATGGGCAGCAGCAGCAAAGGGCATGGAGGGCAAATAAGGGGAGAAGAAACGGTAAGTCTGGGAGACAAATAAACGACACAGGGAGGGAGAGCGGAAGACAGTGAGTAGAGACAGACGTGCAGGAACACGCAAAACCCACAAAACCAGGAGACAAAGCAATCACTGGCAGAGGTCCTCTGTCTTTGCCTTAAAAGAACCCCAAACCATTAGTCAAAACCCTTGGTAACAAGTATGTCATTGAAGGGACCATCCTTAAGGAAGGATTGCAGGTGAAAGTCCCCATCCTGTGTCTCCAATAAATGATCCCCAGTGGCTCAAGTATCCAAGTGAATCTGGCACAAATATTCGTACCCTGGAGGAAGAGTGGGCATCTTGCTACAGGCAACATCAAACTGGTTCACTTGAAGGTGATGTCAGTCTTTCCCCACCCGCCCTCTTCATTAAGCCCTAATGAGCCTGCACACCGCACCCTCCGGAAGGTTCCAATGAGCACAATCAGGGATAGGGATGTGACCACTATGGCGAGGGGGGGGGGGGTGCGGGGGACATGGGCAAAGCTTTAGGGGTATTTTTTCTCAATATTTGTCACATATTTCCCCATATTTTTGAAATGTTTTATTTTTTACGTCTAAGCTTTGAATTGCAGATAAATATAGAAGTTCCTTGCTGTAAGCTGGTTGCTAACCTCAACCTTTTCCTGCCTTAACCATGCACAGAGTAGCCCTTTATCCGTGGTTTGCTTTCCATGGTTTCAGTTAGCCACAGTCAATCACAGCCCAAAAATACTAAGTGGAAAATTGCAGAAATGAACAATCCATAATTTTTAAGTCACCCACCTTTCTGAGGAGCATCGTGAAATCTCATCCTGCCTGAGATGTGAACCATCACCATGTCCAGTGTCCCTGCGCTGTGTGCACTCCCAACCCGTCAGCCACGTGGGACCATCACGGCTGTCGGATTGGTCATCAAGGACGGAGGCACCACATTCACCCCGCTCTGACCACAGTGTGTTATCATCAGGTCTTCCCCTCTCCCTAGGTATTGTTGTTAATCTCGTGCTGTGCCCGATTTATAAATTAAACTTTATCATATGCATGTGTGTACATATAGGAAAAATATTATATATAGGTAAGGTTTGGTACTATCTACATTTTCCAGCATCTACTGGGAGTCTTGCAACATATCCCACGTGGACGAGTGGGGACAGTTGTGTATCTAAAGCTCTTACTGGTTGCTAATGGCCCCTCATTTGGAGAACAGTCAATAGGCTTCGTGTATTGTATGCTGAGTAAAGAACTTGCATAGAAATAGTTAAGGACGGTAGGTCAAATACGATCTTCTCCATTCTACAAAAGGAAGCTGAGAAGAAACTCATGGAAGAAACTCATCCCAGGTCACCCCACCCAGCCACAGCAGAGACAAGAGTTGGGTTAGGGGTCCTTTGTCCAGTCCCCCTGTGTGACCGGGCTGGGTCCATAGGATGGCAGTTTCTGTGCTCACACATTTTCCCTCCTCTTGCTTCAGATCACTGTTGTGTTTTATTAAAGCTTTACAACTCTCGAGTCCCTACTTCGGTCCTATCATCCTTGCTCCCTCCCCAGAGATAACCTCTCTCTCGTACTCAGAATTTGTCATGGCCATGTATACTTGGCAGCTTGATTACTTGAGTACATCATACAAATATCATAAAGCATTGTTTCGTAGATTTTAAAATCTCATAGTATTCCATGGCTTGCTTTTTTCTCTCCATAATGGTTTTGAGCTTTGTTCATACATTAGCCTTAATTCATTCATTTACAATTATTCGTATTCCATGGTCTCACCTCCTCTCAACAGCTGAAAGACTCACTGAGAGCCCCATGTTTTTCTGTTTTCTCAGGATTGGGAGCCAGATGGGCTCCGCGATACCTGCTGCGCCTCCGGTGGGCTTGTCTCCCGCTGCGTTATAGCCTTTACTAATTTCCACTGGGGTTTATCCTGAGTGATTGGATTAATGAGACTGTTGATACAGTAATTTCACTGCCATCTTCATAATTAGTTCTCAGTGGAAATTGTTATAATTGTGATTCTTCTCAGTAGGAAGAAGTCGAGATAAAATTCTGGGAACAGAGCTTTCAAAAGTACATGAAGTAAGAAATTCAAAATGGCATCTGACTATTTCCTGCTCAAGAAGGCCACTGAGACTGGTAAATTAAAGGAAAGTAAAAGCTGCGGTTTGGGCATGGGGGGGAAGCATGTGTGGGGATGTCATTTTCTAAAACCGTTCTCATAAAATAATTAAACTAAACCATCATTACCTGAACACTCATCGTCTGGAAAAGCCCTGGGAATGATGTGGCGTTGCAGGGGAAAAACACTGCGTGTGTCGAACTCGTGGGGTAGGTGGCCGTGAGAGCTGCTACGCCTTGCCTGTGCCCACCTCCTGCAGCGCTCACCCTGACAGGGTAATCATGGACCAGCCCATCTCTTCTCTTGTAGCCGAGGCTCCGTGATGGTGGGATGAATGTCCTCAGAGCCTGGCATATACCTGGTATTCTATCAGGTGAGCTGTTTCATGAATGAGGAAAAGCAGCACCAGTGAAGTCCTTCCGGCATGTAAAAATCTCCTAGAGGCTGTCCATGAAAAACAGAATTCCGTTGAGCTACCAAGATTGCTTCAAGTAGTTCAAACATGGTGGCTACAAGCAGGAAGAGACGGAGGCCCATGCACAGGTGTGATAAAGCCAAGCTCATTCATTCAGCAAACACTGGCCAGTGCTTTCTAAGCCTGGTGTGGGACTCGAGGAGGAACAAAAAGGGCCTAATGACAAGGGAAGGAAGGAAATATTTACCAAATGTCTACCCTCTAATCTTATTTATGTTGGATTCAATGTTTACCACACAGAAAAGTGGGTACAGTTTCCATGTTATTCAAAAAGACACCATGTCTCAGAGAAGCTGCCTTACAGAACCACTATCATTTAGCTTAGCAGTAGTATGCCCAGGAGTCAAGTTCAGTGCCATTTGTCCTGAATGTCCATGGACGTTCCATAGCAAATAGGGCATGTCTCCAAGGTGAGAAAAGGTCATTAACTTTGAGGAGCTTATGGTCTAATAGGGAAGATCATTTTGTTTATAAAAATATATAATGACTAATTAGAAAATAAATACAGACAGAGGAATTGAGATTTCAGTACACCTTATAAACAGGTAAGGTTTAGCCTATTAAGTTTTGCCTCCTACTGTTTTTTTTTCTACATTCTAAAACAAATCACTTCAGTGTTTGCATTTCTCCTATTTTCTCTACCTAGGACACCAAGTCAACCTGATCACATGTATTAAAGGTCTGACACGGACATCGTCACTTTTGGGTCACCAGAATCTGAACCTCTACCTAACATTTGGGACATTCTCACCCTTATGAGTTCTAATGGGTGCTGCCCACTAGAACCACTTCAACGATTCAGAAGGCCACAGCTTTGGGCAACTGGTGGTTGGCAGCTTCATCACGACAACGCGCCTGCCATACATCACATCTCATGCAGAGATTTTTGTGAAACATCAAGTCACTTGGTGCCCTGCGACTTCTGGCTTTTCCCAAAACTAAAATCACCTTTGAAAGGGAAGAGATTTCTGACTGTCAATGAGAAACAGGAAAATACGATAGGGCAGCTGATGGCAATTGGGAGAACTGTGTGAGGTCCGCAGGTGCCTACTTTGAAGGGGACTGAGGCATCATTGTCCTATGTACAGTGTTTCTTGTATCTTGTATCCTCTTCAATAAATGTCTCTATTTTTCGTATTACATGGCAGATACCTTCTGGACAGACCTCGTATACACTGGGGAAGGACAATCTCTTCCATAAATGATGGTTGCAGAGAACCACATACAAAGGAATGAAACTGGGCCAACAACTTACACCACACACAAAATAAACTCAGAGCTGATTAAAGGCTTAAACACAAAACCTACAACCATAAAACTCCTACAAGAAAATGTGGGTGGTAATCTCCTTGACATAGGTCTTGGCAATAGTTTTTTGAATCTGATACCAAAACCAAAAGCAACAAGAGCAAAAAGAAACAAGTAGAACTACATCCAACTGAAAAGTTTCTACACAGCACAGGAAACCATAAACAAAATGAAAAGGCAACCTACTGGAGAAAATATTTATAAATCAAAAATCTAATAAGGGACTAACGTTCAAAACATAGAAGGAACTCATACAATTCAATAGTTAAAAAAGAAAAACAAACAATCCAATTTAAAAATGGGCATTTTCCCAAAGAAGCCATAAAGATGACCTACACATACATGAAGAGATGCTCTATTTCGCTAATGATCAGGGAAATGCAAATACAAGCCAGGATGATGGCTCACGTCACGCCAAACAGAACAGCTATTTATTATCAAAAAGACCAGAAATAACAAGCGCTGCTGAGGATGTAGAAAAAAGAGGACGCTTGTGCACCGTTGGCGGGAATGCAAATTGGTGCAGCCACTGTGGAAAACAGTGTGGAGGTTCCTCAAACAATTAAAGACAGAACTACCACGTGATCTAGCAATTGCAGTTCTGGGTATTTATCTGAAGAAACTGAAAACACTAATTTGAAAAGATGTATCCACCCCATGTTTTCTGTGGCATTATTTACAATAGCCAAGATATGAAAAACAACCCAAGTGTCCACTGATGGATAATGGCTAAGGAAGATGTGCCGTCTACGTGCGCCGGGATGCTATTTGGCCATAGAAAAGAACGAAATCCTGCCATTTGCTGCAACGTGGATGAACCACAAGGGCATCATGCTAAATAAAATAAGTCACACAGAGAAAGACACGACCATATGATCTCTCTTATGTGTGGAATATGTATGTATATATCTGTATGTGTGTGTGTGTGTATATATGTATATATAACTAAGGTCATAGGTACAGAGAACTTATTAGTGATTGATTGCCAGAGGTGGTGGTAGGAGAAATAGGTGGACTGTTCTTGGTTTTTTAGATTAAATAAATAAAATAAATAAGTAACAACATTTTTTAAAGGATAAGTGGGTAATGGTTTATCAAGGATCCGACACTATCTGCAACAGTCTGCCCATGAGACCAGCCGTCAGTTCAAGTTTGGCATCTTAGACCCAAATGTGTCTTCGCAAGTTCCAGTGACCTCTAAACTAAAACACACATGACTTAGTTCACCCAGCTGAACTCACTCAATAAACGGCAATAAGGAAGGAGGACGACCCGTGGGTGCACACCTCTCAGCAAAGAGGAGACTGGAAACACGAGGCCGACACCAGTCCCCCAGACGTAACGGGTCCCGCTGCAGACGAATAGAGTGCACACTCTGCTTCACAGAGGGGTGAGTCCCTTGGTTGCCTGACCCAGGACTCCCTGCTTCTGCTCTTAGAATGGTCCTCTTTGTTTGCTGGCCTCTGTGACCCCTTCTGTGACCAATGGACAAGAATGTCCATTGCTCTCCACCCCACCCCCTGAGGAGGGCACTGAGGAAGATGGCCTTCCTGAAGGAGTGTGGCTTTCACAGCCTTTTTTAGTGATACAAGTGTTTTTACTAGTATAGGTAATACTACCATGTACCTTCTCGTACAAGTCTTTCTGTGGATATCAGAAACCACTTTCCACCCAACAGGTTGGAAAAGATGAAAGGAAACTTTGATGACATCCTGTGTCGGCAAAGCTGTGCAGGCAGACACTCTCATATACATGCTGATAGGGGCATAAATTGGAACTGCTTCCACGGGGCGCAACTTGACTAAATATTACTCACATAACTTATGAGTAATTTGGATATATATATAGATGCTGATCTATATATATCTGGCTATTTACATAGACATTACTCATGTAATATCTTTTGACTAGTTCCACTTCCAGGAATTTGTCATACAAATGCATTCACATGGAATGGCATTTCTACAAGATTATTCATTGCAGCTGTGTTTCTGAAGCACAAAATTGGAAGCCACCTAAATGACAATAAAGGATGGTTAAATAAAGTATGGTACACCCATACAATGACATCCTATACAGCTGTAAAAAAAGAATGAGAAAAGTCTAATTTTAGGTATGCAAAAGGCATAGTTATATTTTCAAAACAGGTGCAGACAGTGAATGGAAGATAACGTCACTTGTGTCAGAAAGAAAGGAAAGCCACATCTCTAGAAGGACACAGGAGAAACAGATAACCTGGGCTGCCGGTGGGGTGGGAGCTGGGCGGCTGTGAGCACGGGTGGGAGTAAGACTCTTCACCGTGTACCCGCTCCTTTGTATTTGATCACATGACCTGTTTAAAAGTTTTAATTAGAGACTTGGTAGAACGATGTTTACTCAGCATTATTCACAATTAACAAAAGATGGAAATTACCCAAATGTCCAAATAAATGAATACACAAAATGTGATATACACATACAATAGAATATTATTCAGCCTTAAAAAAGGAAGGAAATTCTGACACAGGCCAGCATGGATGGACCTCGAAGACACTGTGTTAAGTGAAATAAGCAGCCATAGGGGCCAAATACTGTAGGACTCCACTTATGTGAGGTCCCTAGAGAAGTCACACTCATAGTGACAGGAAGGAGAATGGGTGTACCAGAGGGCTGGGAGGAGGAGGGTGAGAAATTTTAATTTACTGAGTAAGGCGTTTCGGTCCGGGAAGATGAAAAAGTTCTCAAAACAATTGGTGGTAATGGTTACAAAACAGTGTGAATGTCCCTAATACAATGGAACTACACACTTAAAAATGGTTAAAACCACCAATTTTATGTATACTTTACCACATTAAAAGTTTTTTAACCTGGTAGGTCATAGGCTAAAAGCCATTGAATCTTTACACCTTAGTGCGTGAATTGTATGGTTTGTGAATTGTATCTCTATAAAATCATTTTTAAACCCGAGTCTCCCCATGGTTTTGCTTCCGAGCAGCCCCACATGTTCCCCAGCTCCATCTGCAGAGGCCCCTGCAGCTGTGCCTCCCCAGGGGCAGCGAGAATGCCCAGCACACAAGTCTTGTATCCGAGGTGCCATTCTCCAATAACGGAACCAGGGCCCCTCAGAGAAACGGACCCCTCTAGGGCTGAGGCCAGGAAAGCACGAGATGAGCCTAGGACATCTTGTAGTGCCAGCAAGTAAACGTATTCCAACATTGAGAGAAAACAGGCCTGTCAAAGGGACTCAAGAGACAAGCAGAAAGAATTCCCAATGGCCAAAGCTGGAACAGTTTGAGCAATGAGGCAAACAACATACTTTGGGATTATAATCCAAATTAAATCATTTCATACGTAAATAAATGGGGGAGAAGAAGCAAATCTTCCTTATAGAAGAATTCCAAATAATCTATGTAGATGATCCCTCCAGAAGGTGAAGTTTAACCCCACCACTCCCACCTTTGGCCCTCCCAACGCTGAGTATGGACTGGATTTGTGACGTGATTCCAAAGGTCAGAGTGAGGAAAGGGGGAGAGGAAATTAACCTGAGACTGGAGAAATCTGGCAAGTACCTTGATCAGGGTTACTATCACCAGTGACAGGTCACTTTGATGTCGTGTACCCTCTGATATGATGTTATGAGAAGAATGCTTCACCTCTTTGGCATTCTTCCCCAGACCCTGTAACCCAGCCCGGTCCTAGGGAAAGCATCAGACAAATCACACTGAGACGCATTCTGCAAAATCCCTAACCAATATTCCTCAAAACTGTCACGGAGACGAAAAACAGAGAGAGACTATCACAGACCTGCTGTAGACTGAATGGTATGTCGCCCCAAATTCATGTGTTGAAATCCAAACCCCCAAGGTGATGGCATTAGAAGGTACGACCTTTGGGGAGTGGTTAGGTCACAAGACCGGAACCCTAAAGATTAGTGCCCCTTATAAAAGAGACCCCAGAGGTCTCCCTGATCCCTTCCATCATGTGAGGGCGCAGCCAGAAAACAGCTGTCTATGAATCAGGAAGCAGGCTCTTAACAAGACGCAGAATCTGCCGGCACCTTGATCTTGGACTTCCAGTCTCCAGAACTGTGAAAAATAAATGTCTATTGTTTATAAGCCCCCTGGTCTATGATATTCTGTTATAGCAATGCAAACAGACTAAGAGAAGATCAGAGGAAACTATGGAGACATTACGACTAAATGCAATGTGAAATTAGTTGCATTTTATCTTGGAACTGAAAAGGGATATTAATCTTAAAACTAATGAGATCTGGATAATGTCTTAAGTGTATTTAGTAGTAATGAGCCACAGCCAGCTTCCTGGTTTTGGCAAAGGCACCATTGTCCTGGAAAGTGTTAACAATGAGGGAAACTGGGTGAAGGCTAGGCAGGGACTCTCTGTACTAGCTTGGCAATTTTTCAGTGAGCCTAAAGTACTCCAAAATAAAAAGATGATTTTAAAAAATTAATCCAAACTTTTTAGTTATTTTCAGAAACAAAGCGTGTCAGAATAACCTAATTTGAAAATGGAAGTCCCCAGATACCCACACGACTCATTCCTTCATCTCCTTCAGATCTCTGCTCAAATGTCACCCCATCTAAGAGTCCTTCCTTGACCACCCTACTAAAAATAGCAAGCCCTACCTCACATGGTCACTCCAACCTGCCTCGGTTTTCTCCCTGACACGTACACCACCTAATACCCTATATACTGGTTTATTTTCTTCCTTTCCCCATCCTCTAGCCAGGCTTTTTCATGACAGCAGAAAATTCTGTTCACTGCTGAGTCCTTGGCACCTAGATGGCTACCTAGTGTACACTTAGCACTCAATAAACATTTTTCAAATGAGCGAATGATGAACATCATTCACTCTCAGAAGAAAATGAACATCATCCTCTTTAAAGTCATTTAATTGGGTTTTCTATTACTTGCAGATGAAAGCATCCTAACATACATGTACAGTGTGGTTCGAGTTCATGGAGCACCGGAGCCACCCAATACAGCCAGGGCCACCAAACCTTCTCAAGAATGAAGCACCTACTGAGGTGCTGGCTGATGACGACAGAACAAGGAATGGGCAGGGCTGTGGAAGAAAAGTCCTAGTTATCAACCACACCTTTATGAGAAGTTGAGACACAGGAACTATAACATCTCACCACACCTTCTTTCCTGATGTGTCAAATAACTATTTATGTGTTTTAACTATTTTTTCCCCTGGCGTCCTTCTCCTTTGTCCTCAGCACTGAATACAGGATGTATCAGTATGTGGTCAAAGAATGACTCTTATCCCAAGATCCAATAATGGAACTAGATGTGGTGACTGATGAGACTTTGGGTCATCACCCCTCTTTAGGGGAGGGATGGGTGCATTTTCTGTTGAGCTGTGCTGCCCTATGTGAGCCTGGAGGTCTTACGCTGACATTTGGAAGTGTAGACACGGGACGAAGGGTGTATGTGTGGTCCTCATGGACGTTTTTCTGTCTCGTTAGTCACGCAGCATTTGAACTCCCTCCCTTTACAGCTAACACATATTGCATGCTTACCATGTGTCAGGCACTGCTTCAAATGCTCTATGGTACTGACTGATAAACTCCTCCCAGTAATCTGAGGAGACAGGTACTATTACTCTCCTCCCTTTACATATGAGGAAACAGAGCCACTGGGATGTTGCATAATTTAACCAAGGTCACACAGTTAGTAAGTGACAGGCCTTGAATGTATACACTAAGAGTCTGGCTCCAGAGTCCACACTCTTAACTACTACTCTCTATTGTTTTCATTGTATCGACTATATTTAGGAAATTCCCCATCTGTGGTTTCTGGTGGGAGGTAAAACCCAACCACTATTTTAGAAGCATTTAGAAAATTCCAACAACTCACTTTCCCAGGTGCCCCTGCCTGTCGCTCATGGGCACAAAATCCAGACTCCAACAATGTGAGGCACACGGCCCAGATTAGTAAGCAGATACGCAAAGAAGAAAAAACCAAGGAGAATTCTGTCCAGAGTCAGTGACATGTCACCAGGATTGAGCTCCTGAATCACACGTCTGCAATGCTATTGCTCTGTTTAAAGGCAAAACTGCCAGCCGTGCTACCCACGTGTGCAGTGTTTGATGGGGGCGTCAGCGGAAATGGTCACCGATGGATAGAACCAGGTCTGCAGCAGAAATTTTGATCATGACTCCTGGTTATGTAGCTCCCAAACCTAGTTTTCCAAGGCTCCGCCCCAGTGCTGCCCAATCTCCTCTTTTTATAAATTTTAGAATGATCATTATCTTACTATTGAGTGTATATTTGCTTTCCTTTCCTTTATACTGAGCTATAATTGTATATAACATTGTATTAGTTTTAGGTGTACAACATAATGATCTGATAATATATTGCAAAATGGTCAACACAATAAATTTAGTTAATATTCATCACCTCACATAGTTCCATTTTTTTCTGTAGTGGGAACTTTTAATACCTACTTCCTTAGGAACTTTCAAATACACAGTAGAGTTTTATTAACTCTAGTCACCATTCAGTACATTACATCCCCATGACTTATTTACCTTATTACTAGGAGCTTGCACCTTTTAACCACCTTTATTCCACCCAGACCCCTGCCTCTGGCAACCACCAATCTGTTCTCTGTAAGTTGGGCTTTTTTTTTTTCAGAATCCACATACAAGTGAGATCATACAGTATATGTCTTGCTCTTTCTGACAGACTTCACTTAACATAATGCCCTCAAGGTATAGCCACATTGTTGCAAATGGTAGGACTTCCTTATTTTCTTATGACTGAATAATATTACATTTAATATATATGAAGTCTGTCCAGAAAAAGTCCAGCCATTGTTAATATAACTAGAATGGTTTGCATGACATCGATGTAACCTGGCAGCCAAGGGGAGTGGACTGGAATGCGCCTGCGTGAACAATGCCAACTTCACTGTACTAGTCAGTAGGGACAGTAGATGCTGTTGAGTGAGCTTGTGTACAGTGTGGCTGTTGCATCCAAAATGACTGAACGAGTAGACCAAAAAATCTGCATCAAATTTTGTGTTCAGCTTGAACATTCCTCTGTGGAAACTATTCGGATGATTCAGAAGGCCGCAGCTATGGGCAACTGGTGATTGGCAGCTTCATCACAACAATACACCCACTCATGCATCATGTCTCATGCAGAGTTTTTTTGGTGAAACATCAAATCATCCAGGTGACTCAGCCTCCATACTGCCCAGATTTGGCAACCTGCAACTTCTGGCTTTTCCCAAAACTAAAATCACCTTCAAAAGGGAAGAGATTTCAGACCATTGATGAGATTCAGGAAAATACAAGGGGCAGTTGATGGTGACTGGACAACTGTGTTTGGTCCCAAGGTGCCTATTTTGAAGGGGACTGCAGTGTCATTGTCTTATGTACCAGGTTTCTTGTATCTTGTATCTTCTTCAATAAATATCTCTATTTTCTTACTCCATGGCTGGATACCTTCTGGACAGACCATGTGTGTGTGTGTGTGTGTGTGTGTGGTATGTGTGTATATATGTGTCTATATATGTATGTATATGTACATGTATACATGTGTGTGTGTGTATATATGTAGACACACAGATATATACACACACTCACAAACTACATCTTTATTAATTCATCTGTCAATAGACACTTAGGCCGTTTCCATGTCTTGGCTACTGTAAATAATGCTGCCATGTACATGGGAGTGCAGGTGTTTTCCAGACAGGTCTTGGTTTTCTTGGGACAAACCAGAGTGGGGTTGCTGGATCATATGGTAGGTCTAGTTTTAATTTTTTGATGAATGCCATACTGGTTTTGACATAATGGTTGTGCCAATTTACAATTCTACCAACAGTGCATAAGCCTCCCTTCCTAAAATCCTTTTAATAAATGACTTTGCTTCTAATCAATCAATCAGGATCAACTTCTATTGCTTGCAATTATCCTTACTCCTTGAGACATGAGTCCTTTCCTGAGGAGGAGAGATCTAGAAATGTCCAGGCTCTAGGCACACGTAGGAATTCGGTGGCACAGTCGTGCCAGAAGCCTGTCAGTGCAGAAATCAGTGTGCTGTGGACCTCTTGGAAAGAACTTGAGCTTGTTCCCTGCTGGACTTCATCCATGTCTTGTATGGCATACTGACGGAATGGTGACACCTAATCCTATGTTCAGGAGGGCTGTGGACCGACCCTGTGATGGGCCATGGGGTGCCCAGACACTAGATGTTAAACATTATTCTGAGTGTGTCTAAGGGTGTTTCTGGACGAGATCGGCATCTGAAGCAGTAGACTGAGTAAAGCAGATGGCCCTCCCCAATGGGGGAGGCCTCATCCAATCCACTGAGGGCCTGAAGAGAACAAAAGGCTGAGCAAAACAGACTGCTCTCTCTCTACCTGATGGTCTTCAAGCTAGGACATGGTCTTCTTCTGACTTTGAACTTCAACTGAAACTTATACCATCGACTCTCCTGGTTCTCAGTCCTTCAGACAAGATGTCTTAAAACTTCTCAGTCTCCATAATCATGTGAGCCAATATATATTAAATAAATATATCTGTGTACATACGTGCATGTATGTACATATGTGTGTATATGTGCACACATATATGACACATATATGAAATATGACAGGGGGCCCAAAAATGGAATTTGTGTATAAAAAACTGTGTATTTATTCTTACATGTTTAAACTTCAGTCGTCTTCAAAGCACTCACCATTTGATATAATATACCTAACAAGACTTTTTTTCTACTGCTGAAAACAGTTTTTGAACTCATCAATTTTGATGCCTTTTAGTGCTTCTGCCATTTTTTATTTCACCTCTTCCACATTGGCAAAACATTTTCGTTTGAGGACTTTTTTCATCGGGGAAACAAAAATGGTCACTCAGGGAGAGATCAGGGTGAATAGGAAAGATGGGCCACTGGGGTCTTGCCATTTTTGGTCAAAAACTGTTGAACACTCAGCGTGGTGTGGGCAGGTGCACTTGTAAATCACCCATCATAAAATAGGCAAACATTGACTCTTCAAAAAAAATTCACTGAAGCTGAACACAGCCTCTCACAACACCACCAGCTGGTGCACTGATACAGATGGGTTCCTAGAACACTCACCTAGCAGGGGAGGCCTGTCCTACAAGGGGCCCACCCTCCAAAAGATAATTCTGGTTTGGGGGGAGTCTCCCCCACATATATATCCCCTATTTGTTCTATTTCTCTGGAGAACCCGGACTAATACAGATCCTGTTGAGAGAGAAATGATCCTAGAGGAATAAGGAAATGAACTTGACCCAATAGGAAATTAAGGGCAATTCTTTAAGAACTATTACATCAAACCAGGATTTCTCTGACTTTAGACACCCACAAACCGCATAATGGGCCAAATTTTAGGACATTTCTAAAGAGAGTCATCATAATTTTAATATTTCTAAAACAGTCCAAATCAATCCTGTTTATTTCAAATCAGTTGAAATCTTTGAATCTTCGGCTTGAAATCTTTCACTCTTTGGCTTGATGTCACAGTTCATGTCACCAGGTCCCACATCTAATTGGTTTCTTCTAATTCCACCTCATTATAAAAAGCCAAGTCTCAATGGTAAGTTAATGGAGTGTGACAGCATGGGTTTGGCTCTGTCAGACGGGGCTGGACGCCTGGGTTGTACGGGGACACGGAAATCACGGCGAGATGACTCACTAAAGACTTCTTTCAGCACTCCGTCAGATGCTAAGTCAATAAGCATCTCTCACTCCGGAGCTGGCAGGATGGCTCTGGGGCGGGCGCTGGTGCTGAATGGACTCCTAATCTACTCTTTGGAAAGTAGCTTTTCATGCTCCACTGCAGCCCTTGGAGGTAATCTTAAAATATGCCCAGTAATACATCATTGATGTCTTTCTCCCTGAGACGAAAATCAGCGAATGCTGGAGAAAAGACAAAGTTTCTGCAACTGAGCTCTTTGCACCACGGAGAAATCCTGGCATCTCATCCTCCGCGTATTAAAATTCACGATCGCTCCGCCCTGAGGCAATAGGCTCGGGCTCTGGGGACAATGAACGCACTGCTGCGGGGCACTCTGGGACAGAGCGCTGGCAGTCTTCGGGGTGGAGGTGCTGACATTCTCCACGCCGTGAAGACATGTTTTTCTCGGATTCCTAATTTCAAAAACTCTTGAGAGCTGCTTTGTCTCTGACAGCAAGGGCACTGCAGGGTGGAAAATGTCTTGTACTAGGTGCCCGTTTCCTGGCAGGACGCGTTAGAAATATAAGCCGCCGGTGGGCATAATTTGGATGAAATCACAATTTTCACTATTTCTATTAACCTTGAATCGGGATCAGGATGTGTTTGAAAATGTTGACTTTATTATTATTCAGGTATGGTCAGGCCTTCAGACCAGGAGGCAGCACCAGGGCTGGTCAAAAAGCCAGGGCGGAGGGTGGGGCAGAGAAACATGGACAAGAGCCTTTATTGTAGTTTTTTGAAAGGAACAGGTGAGGCAGGGTAAACAGTTTGGATTGGCTAATTTGAATAATTGCAGCAGGCTCTGGGGCATAGGAGTATCCTTGGTTGTCTGCTGTCTGGTTCTGGGGTGACTGGGACAGATGGGTGGTCACTGAAGTGTGAGCCTGATAAAGGAGGGGGCCAGGGGGAGGGGCTCTAGCTGGGTCCGTTTACACAGAAAAGGCAATTCAAGTGATTCAAGTTTAATGTCTCTAGAAATTAGCCGACCCTGGCAGGGGCAGTCCCTCCAGTGTCAGCGAGGCCTAGATGTCGAAGCTCCAGCACGTGGAAATTAAGACACTTGGTTAGTACAGGGCGCCTACTGTGGCCCACCGGCCAGGCTCGGTGAATAGAGCAGTGTGTGGGTCCGCACTGCGGAGTAACCTCTTTTCTTTGCAGAGTGGTGAATGGGCCTCCTTGCTTTCCACACAGCTAGAAACGTTCAGAGGAGAGCCCGACATCAGTCTCCAGCCTATATTTTCACTCCTGAATGAGTTAGCAGCTAAACAAAAAAATATCTTCTGCAGCATGTGCTTCTTTTTTAGGGACAAACAAGACAAAGTCTCTAGCCCATTCTTTCTCATGCATGTATCCCGCGTGTACTATTTCATGCTCTATTCATCAGCAGTTTCGTCCAACCACATGTGGGTAATTGCTTTGTCATATTGCCTCCAACAGCATCATTCTTTAAAAGATTTTATTTATTTATTTATTTTTAGAGAGAGAGAAGGGAGGGAGAGAAACATCAGTGTGAGAGAGAAGCATCGATCAGTTGCCTTTCGCCCACACCCCGACAAGGGACGGAACCTGCACCCCAGGCATGTGCCCTGACCGGAAATCAAACCAGCGGCCTTTTGCTTTGCAGGATGAAGCCCAACCAGCTGAGCCACATCGGTCAGGGTCCAACAGCATTATTTTTTAACAGCATCATGTTTACATGAACTTTTCAACAATTGGTTATGCTTTTATCCCAAGCAGATACATCATCAGCCTTTGGCTGGTTTTAGGAGCTTTGCATCAGTAATGTAACTAATGCCTCTTTTTTCCTTCCTATGAAGATTGCAGTTCTCAATGATGCCTATAGTTTTGGTCTCTCTCCTACCTGTAGCAACAAAAGTAATCAGTTGGAGTTTCATTTTTTACTAAAGAAGTTTCTGTACTTCATTTGCAAGCACTTTAATGGCTTTGCGTTGCTACTTGACAAAGTTTCATACCAGACAACATATTAGGGGCTAGAGGGAAAATGAATTACCTGTCCAACAAAATCCAATATCTAATTATGCTCATACCTCTTATTTGCACTCCTTTTTTGACAAATTGTGCAATTTTACTTGTTCCAGCCCACAGAGTTACATCTACATTTTTGTACATTCTACATTTGAGTTGTAGTGTTTTCCTTATTGTTTTCACCTCTCATTTTATGCTTCATGGAACCACTTCCAAGCCACAGTCCTTCTTTACAAACTAGGGAAACACAGGAAGTCCTCATTTAACGGTGCCAATAGGTTCTTGGAAACCGCAACTTTAAGAGAACGCCCAACAAAACCAATTTTACTGTAGTCGAATGATATAAGAAAAGACTTCTGGTTGCAAAAATATCACCAAACATTTAAATAAAGACCCCAAGCTTCTAATATTAAACAATGAAATAAATGTCAGCTATACAAGTATTTAAGAAAGATGACTAAAAACAAGTAAAATCATAATTTTGCAACACGTTTATGTCAGTTCAGGGTCACAGAGTGTCTGGGTCCTCTGCCGGCAGCTCAGGGTGCAAGGTGGGACCCACCTTGGAGAGGACGCCCTTCCGTCCCATGGCCACAAACACACACACTCTCTCTCTCTCTCTCTCTCTCTCTCTCTCTCTCTCTCTCTCTCTCTTTCACTCAGTCAGACTGGGACAGTGTAGACACACCAAGCACTTCACTGCACCTCTTTGGGCTGTGGGAGGGAACCAGAGTCCTCAGAGAAAACCCACGCAGACATGGGGATGATGTCCAAAGTTCACAACAGTGTTGAACAAAATGAAATTATTAAGAACCTGCTATACTGCAATGGATTTTAAGCTATAATAAATATTCCCTTAAATGTTGTTTTCACTGTTTCCAATAGGTTTTGATATAAAATGTTCTCCTGATCTCCATTTCACTGGTTTTCTAGACATTACAATACAAAAGTAACTACGATGAAAGCAAACTTGAGCAAATGTAAACAATACCACGCAAATGACATGTAAATACATAAACCTAGAAGAACTGAATTCCATTCACTGTAATGTTACAGGAGATGATATTGCCAAACTGTAATACATATACAACCTTCAAGAAGAAAAATGATAACGTAGCACGATTTCATTAAAATCATAATTGCACTTGCAAATTTGTAAATTGCCTATGAATAATATGGCCCCTTGTTTTTTTTTAATCCCTGTGAATCACTCGACAGCAGAGCAGGGATCATAAAATCTATAGAGCTGGTCCCCCTTTTGATATTCTAGATTACTAATCATATTTGTTCCATCTTTTTCAGCTATTCTGTTCACTTTTTTAAATTTAGAGATAATTTTATATTTCCAGAAACATGTTTTCCTCCTTGACCATTCCTTTGCACTACAGCCTAGTATCTCCGTGGGGTCTATATAATTTTTTTAATCCCTTGCTTCTTCCTAAGTCTAAATCAGAACTCCCTCATCTGGTTTTCAGTAGGTTTGCCTTCAAATGGCTGAGCCCCTTAAATACCCATTCACATTACTCAGAGCGGGTCAGGATGTGGCGCTTTTGCAGGCAGCGGGGAGCTCTGCCCAGGAAGGAGCTGCTGCTTCTCCAGGTCAGAGCCAGATGGCCTGGCGAGCTGACGCCTCTCAGCTGAAACACCTGAGGAGGCAATCATCCCCGGAAACTACAGGAGAAACAGTCCTCTCCGAGCCACACGGAAAGAGAGCAGTTCGGCCCAGCAAGGAAGTTCCCCGTGACGGAGACCAGGATCGCTGGGACCAGCAGCCCACGCACGCTGGATCAGTGGGCTGTGGCTTAGGCTTTGCCAGAAAGTCTGGCCTCCTCCCTGGTTCTTGGGCTTTCCCTCAGCATTACAAATTTCTTACCAGTTGATGAGCCCAGCAGACAGCAGGAGACAGGGGTTCATAAAGGTGTGCTCCACTCGACATCATTCCAGAGCCCACAGCAGCCACTCTGTCTTCCATTGAATTCATCCCTCAGATGGGCTCCGGGGAGATTTCTCTAAAACATAAAAACATCGTACCCTGGTAAGAACCCTTCCTGACTCCCCATTAGCTGAAGACAAAGTGCAGGCTGTAAAGCACAGTTTCCTAGCTTTATTCTAACACTCAGGGATTCCCGTGTCACACCTGAATAGGGCAGAACTGCGTGAGGTTCCAAGATTGCTGTCGCAAACCCATGTCCTCTTGGCGATGCTGCTACATCTTACTTCCCAGCTTTCTTGTATCTCAGCATCAGCTTGGGTGTCGCCTGCTGTGAGAAGCCGCCCCTAAACCCCCAGGATGGGTTCAGTACTCCCTGTCGATACTCCCATGGCACGTCGTGAGTGCCCATCTCCATCAGCTATCAGCTCCTCAAGGTGACAATAAATGTTTCATTCGTGTACGTATCCCCGGAGCCTAGTAGGGTGCCAGCCGCATGGCATAGCTACAAAATACTACTTGTTGAGTTGAACCGAATATATGGCAGAGTTTCCAACTTGACTGAAATTTATACACTTTATACATCCACAAATGTTCCATGATTACTGCCATAGATTCAATGTTTGTGTCCCCAGCCCAGATTCACACATTTGAAATCTGATCCCCACTGTGCAGGCATCAGGAGGTAGGACGTTTGGGAGGTAATTAGGTCACGAGGGTGGAGCCCTTATAAGTAGGACTGGCACCCTTACGAAAGAGACCCCAGAGAGCTCCACTGCCACCAGGGGAGGACACAGGGAGAAGAGAGTTGTCTGTGAACCAGGAAACTGGCTCTCACCAGATGCTAAGTCTGCTGGTGCCTTGATCTGGGACTTCCAGCCTCCAGAACTGTGAGAAATAAATGTCTAGTGTTTATAAGCCACACAGGTATGGTATTCTGTCATAGCAGTCCCAAAGGACTAAAAAAAATTAATGAATTACGTCAAAGTACTTAATGTGCAATTCACAGAATAATATAGAACTTTTCATTATTTTACATGTGATACTGGATTTCAAGGGCCATTTGAGATTAGAATATTACTCAGGTTTCTGTATGTGGGAGACCTTTGCAAAATGAAACCACATTGCTGACCTGATACTTGAAACTCTTGTCACAGACCAGAAGAACGCATTCCCATTGCCAAGGTCACAAAACTCTATGACACACCGTGTGAAGCAGACCGATGTGTGCTCAGCAGTGAAGGATCCTACGCCGGCAGAAGACTTGGCTGCTTTGCCGGAAGGATTCCTTCTACCACACCAGCGTCGGTTTCTCCCTGAATATCCCACATTTTCCAGTCCATCCCAATGCATTCTTTGTGCCGCCCCTGTCCACCCGGCCTGATTCACAGCTGTCACATCACCACCGTGGAATCCCCGCGACCCATTTCCTGTAGGGTGTTAGACTTGGCACCATCCTCATGCACTCACGCTTAGGTGAAAACAACTTGAAAAAAGTGCTTTTGAAGACAATACCCATTTCCTCAGTTTGATGGAGAAAGAGAGAGGGAGGGTAGAAGGGTGGAAGAGTGGGTAAGGGAGGGGGAAAGAGAGAGAAGGAGAAAGAAGAGGAGGAGGAGAAGAAAAGGAAAGGAAAAAGAAAAAAGAGAGAGGGAAGGAAGAAGTTAGGAAAAAGTGACATAAATTTTAAAACTTAACCAAGAAGACAGATTTTATGTCAGTCTGACAAAAGCCTAGACTGTTCACCTAGTTTCCCAAAAGATGAGGGTTTGTTCTTAATCAAGAAAACAAAAAACAAAAAACCCAACCCAGCAGGCCACTGTCAGAGAATATAACCTGGAAGCCCCTACTCCGGCTCTTTTGGAAAGCCTTGCTAAGAGATGCCATGTTTCAGGGGGGCCTAGAGTCACCCACTTCTAACTGCAGTCAGACCTGTTACTCGGGTTCAACCACCAAAAGCCTTCCCACGGGGCCGCCAGCCCAAGCTGCAGGATCATCTCCGCGGAAGCGCTCCCGAGTGCTTTCACATCAACAGTTCTCGTCACGACGAGAGATGGTGTATGAGATGTGGTTCCACTTTTCTTAAACATCTTTTCATTAATGAAACTACTCAGCATTCCTGATGACAGAGACAACAGCCACAGCAGCCCTGTGTGAAAGGAAGCCCGGGACACTCACAAGGCAGAGGAGGCTGAGGATCCAAGATGACCGATTCAATGCTGCATCCGGATTTGAATCCTGGGGCGGCAAAAAAGGATGTCAGTGGGAAAATTGATGAAGTCCAAACAAAGTCTGGACGTCGATGAGTAGTCCCACACCAACGTCACTTCCCTGGTTTTGGCAAACGTCCCAGGGTTATGCAAGATAATGACACAGGGGGAACTGAGTACAGAGTCCGCAGGAACCTTGCATTATCGCTGTAATTTTTCTGTAAGTCTAAATTACTCCGAAATAAAAAGTTTATTTAGGGAACAGTAAAGGCTCCCATGAGAAGGTTCGAGTCGAGAAAGAAACGCATCTCCCAAGTCTTTACCCATCCCTCCCTTTCAGCGGTAGGAGCCCATACCTTGCTGCCCTGTTCCTGTTACTGCTGCTCTTCAGTTGCCCGAAGCCAAACCCTTGAGCTATCGCATTTGTTTCCTCATTTCTCCTGACCCTAACTTCCCTTTTCTGTTAGGAATAGAGTCCAACCTCCCTGCATTCTGCTGCTGTTGTCAGAAACCACCTCTGATCCTTTTCAGATGGAGGTTCTGCGTTAATTATAAACCTAACCATTGTCCAAAGGCAGGGATGCAAAACTGCGGAGGCTCACGAAGTCGTGGGTCAAAATGAACGGCAGGAGCAATCAGACTCCTCTGTGCAGAAGGATGACTCAGGGGAGAGATGCCTTCCAGCAGCTGAAAGGCTGCCCTTGAGAAAGCAAGAATGACTTTCTCAATGATACACCAAAAGCCCAACCCCAGCTGAGGGATGCACATCACTGGAGGAGGACTTGGACTTGGCACAAGGAAGAGCTGACAAAGCCAACCCCTCCCCCGCAGGGAGGAGTCAGTGCCCCTGCCTGAGGGATACTTATGGGGTATCTCGATTATTTTAACAACATGTCTCATGGGGAAGCCAGAAAAAGCACCAATAAACACGGCAAAGTGGGTTACGGGCAGTAATAGTGCTATAGCAGCAGAGAAAAGGCAAAGATGGATTCTGCTCAGTCTTGGTAAGCTTTTTGAACGATGTGGCATCAGAGCAAGCCCTTAGGGATGGCAATGGTTCTATAGATGAGGTGAGTGGAGCTGGAAGAAACAGGAGGAGGTTCTAACCAGGAGGACAAGTTATAAAGACACAGAAGTCTCAAAGTTTCAATTGTGACTTTCGATAAGATCAGCGGGGTGGGGATATAAGACACAGAATAAGAAAGCAAGCTGAAGGGCTCAGTGCTTGCTAAGGAAACCAGCCCCCTGGGGAGGGCTCAGGGGGTTGCAGAGGTTCTCAGCCAGAGGAGAAGATGCTAGCTGTTTTAGTAAGACTGCTCCAGAGGCAGTGAGGAAGTTGGAGTCAGAAGCAGGAGAGACTGAGGCAGGAACCCAAGTAGGAAACTCTTAAAATTGTCCAAGTTCAGTGAGGGGCAGGGCAGGGAAACTGGAAATGGTGCATTGTAGGTACAACAGGGTCAGAGTCCAGGTTTCTGGAAGGTGTCGATGACATTGAGCAAGAGAGAACACGGTTAGAAAGTGCTTGAGAGTCTCCCCACCATTTCCTTCCCCTTCTCTCAGACCTGGGCTACGCGGGACTCCCATTCCCACACGGAGATCCATTTCAAGAGGCTACTAGAACCACGTTCCCAATGGCTCAAGAACTGACATGGTTCCCAGTTCAACCCCACAGATTCCTGGCAGAAAATGAGAGGAAGGAGGACCTCTGATTACTAACAGTTGTCCTAGTTCATCCACGCTGTTTCCCCACTCAGGACCTGGAGCCAGGCAGAGTCTGGTGCCAGGCAGACAGCAGCGGCTCAGTCCTGTGCTGGAGTTTTCCTATGTCATCTGCCCTAATCCCCTCCATCTGTCTATACCCCTCACCTCCTTCCAAGTCCAGCCTGCAAGGCACCTCTAGGAAACTTGGGATTAGCACACAGATGACCATTATCGTCTGGACATGCCCCCCAGTTTTGGTTCCCTCTTCCCCTCTCACTGCTGAAGACTGGCAACATTAGAGGTGGCCCATCTTTCGCCCAAAGGACCCCTTCTACTCTCCCTCACCTGGCGGAAATCACAGCTCTCAGAACCTCTCCCCGACATAAGTGCCTGCTGCAGAGGCTTGCACCTCCCAAAGTCCCTGGTTTCCTTCTGTTCTCAGAGGGGTCATGGATGGAATGTTCTAAGATGCTTAGTAGGGCTCCCACCTCAGCCTCATTTTAACCTGCTGCCCAGAAGACTCACAGGTCCCAGTCCCAGGATGACCTGCTATCCGTCCTACCAGCAATCTGTCCGAAACAGTGAGGTGACAAGATTTCTTCAGCTAGAGAAAAGAGGTTACACTGCGACAGAGAAAAAGATAAATACTGCAGATAACTAGATGAAATCACAGCCATCTTTAATTACCTTGGAACAGGAGATAAGAATGATGGAAAGCTACAGATAATCCACTGGCGTCAGACAACCTTCCACGTCAAGTGCACAATGTTAACTTACTGCTTACAAAACACAAAGGAGGCCAGTGAAGGGCTTTCAGGCAGGAAGTAACATCCAAAGAATAGGAAAGACCCAAAAACATTCTCCACAAAGGCTCCGTACAGCACGCTTCAGTTACTAACCGCTACTCTACCCACTCCTTCCCATTCATGGGAAGGCTAAACCTTTTCCAAGTGTGACAAGTGACCTGTGATCACTCCCTAGGGATTCTCTGTTCTTCAGCCACTTAACAGTCACAATAAATTCTTCTGTCCTTGCATTTAAAACATTACCCTCCGGGGGGTATTCTAGTTTACTTTGAACAGCCTGTGACAAATATCCCCAACCAAGAGCAAACAATGCTTACTTCAACCCAACTTCAACCCACTCTATGAGACAGAAAAGCCCGCCTAGCCCAGGTAACTTTGTGAGCCAGAGAGTACGGCGGAGGCTGGCTCCAACCCTTTCATTCCTCTCTCTCACTTTCACAGGGGAGCGTGGTAAGTCCCGGGCAGGGGAAAAGGCATGCCAGGGATCACACAACCGATGAGTAGCAGAACCTGCACCAGATCTGGGTCCCTTAAATCTAGACACCACCTAGTTTAAAACAGAAATATCATAGCCTGGGGTGGACGTGGGGATGCCCCACCCAGACCCTCTTTCCGGAAGGACTGAGGTCCAGCTCCGAGAAGGGTGGTCAGTAAGAGCCACCCACTCTCAGCTCCCTCAGGGTCTGCCTTAACTGTAGAAGTCTATGCCACCCACCTCACACCCTTTCCAGGGCAGCCTGCACCCGTCGACTAAGTGAGGCGGGGTGTGATGACCTAGCCATTTCTGCCCCCCGCAAGGGGCAATGCTAATGGGTCGCGTTTGCTCCAGAGCTCCCCCTGTGCTAGCCAGGGTTTCATCAGACCTGCCTCACACTGTGACTTCTTCCTCTGCTCACGTTCGTTGCCTGGCTCTTCCTTCCACGGATGCTCATCCCTAACAAATACCTCGTGCCCCAGACTTCTCTTCAGCATCTGCTTCTAGAAAACCCAACCTGCCCCATCCCCAGCTATGTCACATTCACATTCAACTGGCAAACACCTTGAACTGCCCGACATCCTAATTCTAGGTTTGGGCAAAGGGCACGAGTTAAGGGCAGCTTTTCTTTCCTCACCCTGTGCCCCAAGTCTCTCCCTTTTACCCTCAACCGCAGCTCTCTAGAGAGTGGCTTTCCCGCCTTCCCAAGCAATGATGAAGCACAGCAAAGGAGAACCCTAGGACAGCTGGACCACCTCCCCAAGTCCTCTGCCCATCAACCCAAACCTATACTGGGGCCTTAGCTCACATGGGATGCGCCAAATTCCAGGAGCTGGTCCAGCAGTTGCATGTAAGTGTGTAGATGCCTTTGTGACTTATCCTGGGAAGTGATGGGTTATTCGTATACTGATGGCTCTTTTAGTGCTTGCTGGGTTTACTTTCAGAGACTGGAAGTTTAAACATTAAAACAGTACTTTGATGGAGAAATACAGGACACTTGGGTTCCAGTGAAGTTTGACTCTTTGTGGGTAGGGTGACCTGAGATGGTTGTGGCTTATGCCTGTTGTGACCGTATAATTAATAGTAGAGCCTTTCATTCTCACATGTCCCGATTTGGTGATAATGTGGCCATCTGGTGTACAGGCCACATGACTTCAGAGACAGTCTGGCCAGCTCCCTACCCATTCCCAGCCTTGGACGTTCTGAGAGAGAGGGTGGGGCTGCGAGCAGGGAGTGGAAAGAACATGGTCCCAGGATGGACTGGGGTTTGAACGACCTCTGGACGTGGCCCCAGCTCCGGGACTCTGGATGAGTCCCTTAGGCTCTTTTGCTTTATCTAAAAAAATATATATAAGTAAAAAAATATACTCATCCTTTTACACATGATTGTTGAAAATATCAAATAAGATAAGATATGAAGGCACCTTGGAACTATAAAGCCCTATTCAGTTGTCAAATATGAAAAAATGCCCAACACAGTAAATAATTGCTGTTTGATTGATTGGTTGAGTGACAAGGGAAATGTTAGGTGTAATTAGTATCAATATGCAGCAATGACAATCATTTTTTTTTTAAGTCAGTGGACCACCATCAAGAGGTAGAGTCTAACTCCCCGACCCTTGAATTTGGCTGGACTTAGGGGCCCACTTCTAATGAAAAGAATGCAGCCAAAGTGAAACTGGGGGACTTCCAAGGCTGGGTCATGACAGGTGCTCTAGCCTGGCCCTTCCCTACTTGGGCTGCTTGCTCTCCAATCCCAGCTGTCATGAGGTGAGGCAGCCCAGGAAACAATCGAGAGGCCAAGTGGAGGGTCTCCAGTCCTCAGCCCCAATCAGGACCCTAAGGAACAGAGACAGCATCAACAAACAGCCCAGCCACTACCTGATGGCGACCTCATGAGAGACCCCACGTGACACCCACCTCCCATGTCCAGTCAACAGTAAATGATGGTTTTGTTTTAAACTGTCAACATTGCAATCATTTCACAGTGTGTACAAATATCGAATCCTTACCTCGTACACCTGAAACTCATATGCTGTTATGTATCAATATACCTCAATTTTTTAAAAATTTGCCAGTAGGCATGTGTTCTGAAAACAAGATGCTCCCCTTGGTACAGACTGCCTCCTGAGGACGCAAGCAGGGCCAGGACAGGAGTGGAAGCGCACGGCCCTCACAGAAGCCCCCGCGGGAAGGCCCCACGCACTGCTTTCTTCAACAGACAATTATGACTGTCGTCTCCACACCTCTCTTAATCTTTGAAATTACTTTCCAGGCACTACCACCTCTTGGGATAATAGCTCCAGAAACTTCTTCCCTATGAAACTCTTCCAGAATTGGAAAAACAAAAGTATGTCCAATTTATCTGCGGCACTTACCATTTGAGAACTTACAATCGCGTTCACCCTCAAACTTCACCTTTCCAGGCTGAGAAGTCTAGTATTTTCCATCATGCTCCCCTACCGGCAAACCAGTGCGGCACCTGAAACGTTCAAGGCCTGTGGAGTCGGTACAAATTCCCAGTGAAATGGGGTTTAACTAAGTAGTTTTCTTGTTCATATGTGCACGGTTTTAATTGACTTTGGAGACAGCATGTGGGTTTTTAATTTGTGTAAGAGAATATAATACATATTGAAGCACTTAAAAATAAATGCATAATGTTCTGAACTGAATGTGAAGATTCTTATGCAGGATTTTTATTACGTGTTAACAGCTGAATTTTTCCCCCTGGGGAATAATGTTTCGCAGTCACAGCAGAACATGGCCAGGAAACGGGGGCGCGCATTGTGCCACCCCCACTCCTGACCTCTCAGGGTGACTGTGCCCCGCCTTGCAGATCACCGGCTACCTCACTCACATGAGTGTGGCCTGACAAGTCCCCCACCCGACGGCCCCGCCCCCCCCCCCCCCACAGCAGCTGCTACCGACCCGACCAGCTCCTGACACCGCACACGCGCTGTGCTGCCTCTCAGAGCTGGACGTTTGCCGGCCTGGTGCACACGGCTGCAGCTCCTGCCCTCCTGCCTGCCGTCCAAGTCCTCTCTGCGTTTCTTCTTTGAGCTCTCACTATTCATAAGGACGGCTGTTTTATGGCTTTCTTCTTTCTTTGAGGTCTCCCAAAGAACAAAACGAGAATGTGCACAATTTTAGTTCCATAAAACGTGTTTTACCCTGCAGTGACCCTGTGGACACTTTCTATCCTGTGTCTAGGACACGGTGTGGGATCTGTATGATCCTTATTTTTCCTACTTCTTCAAACACGTTACTATTCCGTTATCTGGGGATTGTTGTTAATCATTGCGCCTTGTCATTCATTACTCATCAGTTGTTCCCAACGATGTTAAAAAACAAACAATTTTCATGGAAAAGGATGGAATTGTCTAGAAAGAGGATGCAACAGTGAAGAAATCATTGCCCTTTAGTTTTCTCATTACCAAAGAAATGTATCATCTTTCAAGAGAGTAGACAAGGAGGCAGTAAACGCAAATCTTTCTAGCCTGCGTTTAGCATTCGTTAGTATAAATGACAATTCATATTTTTTTCATGTTCTACCCTTAAAGGCAAAGGAAAAAAAAAATGGACCCAGGAAGATCTTTCAAATTATTAGGCAAACCGGAAGATGCAATGAAGTGAGACAAGACAGCAGCACCCCAGATGCTAATGGTGATGGTGAAACGCACCGTACAAGTGAGACCTGAGACCGCGAGGCCTGACACTGTCCTAGTGATTCCCCTCAAATCTAAGGGTCATTTCGTGAACGATGCACTTTTATAGACAAAAAGGGAGCACAGTGTTTTCACCCAGTGACCGGGCAGAGGAACTACTTCCTGACTCAACATTGTGTGACGAGAGTGCAAACCACCCCGTTTTTCTGAGAGGATGTGTGACAGCACGGCTCGCTTTTGATGATGTTTGCGCCTCAAAATTTATTCGCTATGAAGAGATTTGCTATGTTTGCATTCTCATTAAAGTGTCTAATAAAGCTGTTTTCCACTACCCCTCTCTTTTCACACCTGTATCCATGGAATGCCTTCAAATATAAAAAGACAAGTAAATAAGCCATTCGGCACTGGTGGTGACTATTTTTCCTGGTGCCAGGGAGTTTGGGTCCAGCCGGAGTTCCGTCTACCTTCTGGAACCTTCCCTTCTGTTCCAGCCTACCCTGAACTTTCCCTTCCAAGAATCGCTGTTCCTAAAACCTCCACCCTAACAATCATTTAATGTGGTTTATATATTTGCTTAATTTCGTGTATAAGCCAAATTACAAAGCTCTTTGGGGCAATGATATTCAGTCACCAAGCATGTGTGTGCTCTGACCGGTGCTGTAGCAGGCCCTACAGACGCACCAGGGGCAATGAGACGCCCTCGCCTTTATGCCCCTGTTGCAGCCGTGGCAGTGCCCGGCCTCAGTCCAAGGGGAGGGCAGAGAAAGAAGCCGTAGCCACCTGGGAGACCAACCTGGGCTTGAATTCTGGTATCCCCGCTTCTATCTGCAGGAACTTGGGAAGGCTTTCTGTGTCTCTTGGAACCTGCTCTCTTGATCTGAGAAGCAGAGGTCTTAGTTCAGCTGTGCGTTCGTGTGCTGGAGACGCCAGAACAAACTCCCACAGACTGGGCAGCTTAAACCGCTGACATTCATTTTCTCACAGTTCTAGAGGCTGGGAGTCCAAGGTCAAGGTGGGGGCGGGGGTGGTTTTCCCTGAGGCCTCTCGCTTCCACTTGCAGGCGGCCACCATGTGGCTTCCCACGGCCTTTCCTCTGCAGGCACTCGTCCCTGGTGGCTCCTCCTCTTCTCATAAGTCGTCTTGGATGAGGACCCCACCCTATGGCTTCATTTGACCTTAGTTACCTCTTTAAAGGCCCCACCTCCAAACATAGTCACCTTGGAGGTTAAGGCTTCCACACAGGGATTTGGGGAGGCCACCGCCCAGTCTCTCACAGGGTGCTATGCGGGTCAGACTTTTTACACCACAAATAATGCACCCGGTATGCAGCAGGTGCTTACTCTAAAAGTACCTAATTATTGTGAATGGCCTTTGCCTCCTGGGTCAATACTGTGTTCAAAAACAAAGTTGAAATATTATGGTTGTTACAGAATCTATTCATCACACATTTTTATGACACTTTTTTTCACACTCTTCAAGCTAACCTGCACCTATTTCTTCGTGTATGTGAGTCTGCGTGTGTGTATGCGTGTTTATGTGTGCATTTTTCCTCACTCCCCTGTGAGAGGACAAAGTCCCGAACGAGGGCAGTCACGTCTTCCGCTCACTGCCACATGAATGAATGGAGCCCTCCGCACACCGTCAGAGAACTAGTCAACGCTCTCTCCTGAAGGCGCCTGATACGATGGTGGCCACACGGCCGGTGCTCAGGGCCTGCTAGGTCGGCTGCATCAGGGTGCCGGGTGTTTCCACATCGAGGGTTACACGGAGCAGAAGAGGAAGTGCCGCATTTGGGGCCTGAAGAACTGGCTCAAGTCTGGTCTCTGCCACTTACTAGCTTGTGACCTTGGGCAAGTAACTGAACCCGACTCCCCTGTCCCCACTTGGAAAATGAGAATAACGGCATTTATTGGGCACAGTTGTTTTTGAAGTCTAAATGAGATGCTGTCTATAAAATCAGCTATCCTGGCACACTGTAGGAAATCAGAAAATATTAGCTGAATTTATGAGTGTGTCTGAATATTGAATCTCTAGGGAGGTGAGGGGCCCAAATAAAAACACTGTTGGGTGCCCCCCAGCACTTCCATGCAGGTAAAACTCAGCTCAAATGCACACCAGAGGCAGGTCTGAAGTGGAAAGAAGGGACGGAGTTATCCCAGAAAGGTAACGTGGGGAAAGCTTGGACGAGGCACTGGTCCCACACCTGGTGTCTAGAGTATCAGACCTTCCCATATGAAACCCTCCCCTGGCTACACACACACACACACACACACACACACACACACACACACAGGCAGGAAGGTTTGTTCTGTGGGGCCCTCATCCTATACCCCACCCCCTGCATAGCCACTGGGGTTGCAGGGAGGAGTAACGGATTCATGTTAAGCCATTCAGATTCCATCTTTTGGTTAATTCCAACATCCCCCTTTCTGGGGCAAGGAAGTGGAAGAGTATTCTAGAACGTGTTGTCTAGAAAACACAAAGCATTCCGAGACTAAAGGGGTCAGCTCCGGATACAGGAACCAGCTGGGAGGCTTCCCACTGAGAAAAGGTGGGGCAATTTGAGCATCACAAAAGAATAATGACAGTGTGCACGATGCACGAAGGTTTCTATTAAAGATACACATTCACTCGCGCTCCTGAAGAGAGAGGGGAGAAAAGAGAGGGAAGATGGGGGAAGCTCTTCTCTGTAGGAATGTCACTTTAAAATAAGGAAAGAATGATAGAAAATTATCACTTGCAACCTCCAACATAATTGGTTCAGGCAAAGATCATCAAAAATTTTGGATAATTTGAGGCAGCACGGATGAACTTGATGAACTTGACGGCATTACGCTATAATGAAGTAAGTTCGAGAGAGAAAAATAGTGTATACTCTCACTTCCATGTGGAATGAATATTTTTTTAAAAACCCAAATTCATAGAAAAAGAGAGAAGACCTGTGGTTACCAGAGATGGAGGGCTGGAGGAGGGGAAGTGGGAAGAAGAGGGTAAACAGGTGCAAGCTTCCAGTTTTAAGGTAAGTAAGTTCTAGGGATGTAATGTACAGCACGAGGACGGTAGCTAACGCTGTAAGAGGGACAGCTGCTGAGGGAGTGCATCTGAGACTTCTCACTGCAAGGAAAACATTTTTTTCTTTTCTTACTTTTCTTTTTATTGTGTCGTATGAGAAGACGGCTGAGGGTCGAACTTAATGTGGTTACCACTTCACAGTGTATGTAAGTCAAACTGTCACGCTGTACCCCTTAAATGTATACAGGGATGCATGTCACTTCTTTCCTGATAAAACTGGAAAAATATTGAATAAACGTTATAGGGAAACAGAATATTCACACAGCCTCCAAGTTGTCACCCCACAGATTTCTTATTGACTGCAAAGGCAAAGTGTATTATTACACGGAAAGATTTGGTGGTTACTATATTAACTCAGTAATCAAACTCAGTATCACCAGAAGTTGCTTCCTGATGGATGAAATAAGAAGTACATGACATCACCTAAGTCATTGTTTTACCAAAAAATATGTTTAACCTGAATGTAATCATGAAGAAATATCAGACAAACCCAGAAAGAAGGAAATTCTATAAGCAACGAGCCAGGATGCTTTGAAACAGTCGCTGTCCAGAAACAGGAAAGAAGGCAGGGTGCCTGGGGTAGATGTTAAAATGACAACTATGCAGTATAAAAACCTGGACTGAGTCCTCAAATGTTAAATAATTATAAAGGGAAATTTGGGACATATGAATGTATACTGGAAATTGGATGATATTGTTGAGTTGCCGTTAACTTCCTCAGGTGTGATAAGGGTGTAATGACTCAGAAGTAGCATGTGTCATGTCCGGAGATCGGGCTGCAGAACTCAGGGGAAAGACACCATGATATTTACAACCTGCATTAAGATGGTTCAGCCAGAAACCAGTGTGCATGCCGTCAGGAGAGAGGGAAAAGCTCATAAATGTACCAAAGTGCTAACAATCAATGAATCTGACGTGAGGATTATTGTTCTATTCTTTCAACTTTTCTATAGACTTGAAATTTTTCAAGATAAACTTTGGAGCAAATCATCTCCATCCTGGGAATTTACAACTGGGATTTAGAGATGTTAAACCATTCTAGGTTGGGTACTCAAACCTAAAAATTAAATGTTTGGTTTGGGTTTTTTTTTTTTTAAGAAAAACAAAACTATAAAAAGGACATATAAACCTAGAAGCTGAGGGAAGCCACCTTCTACCACATGCTTGGAAAAGCAGAGAAACCCAGCCAGATGGAGAGATGGAAGGAACAGGTGTGCAAAATGATGGAGAGAGGAGAGACCATGTGACCCCACAGAGAGGACAGAGACTGAGAGAGGCTCCTTGGGTCTCCAGCTTTGGTTCTTGGTTCCCCTAAAAAGCCAGCAGCTTCCCCGTGATTGGTTTCTCCGAGATGTTTCTGTACCTAAAATCCTCCTTTTTGCTGAATCAAATGAGTGTTTCTCACACTTTTAACCAAGGGGGTGTGTGTGTGGGTGTGAGTGCGAACACGTGGGCATGTCTCTATGGTGGTGGCGATACACATAACGTACCTTTGACCATTTTAACCAATTTTAAGTGTACGGTCCAGTGGCATTAAGGACATTCACGTTGCTGTGCCACCAGCCCCACCATCCGTCTCCAGAACTTGCTCAGCCTTTCCAACTGAAACTCTGTCCCCAGTAAACAACTTCTCAGTCCCCTCCCCCACCCCTGGCCACCCCCATTCTACTTTCTGTCTGCATGAATGTCATCCTCCAGGCATCCCACGTAAATGGAATCCTACCTTATTTCCCTTCCCTGACTGACTTATCTTGCTTAATATAATGCCCTCAAGCCTCGTCCATGTTACAACATGTCTCAGAATTTCCTACCTATTCATTGCTGATGGCCGCCTGGGTTGGCTCTGCCTTTTGGCCATTGCGAATCGTGCTGCTGTGAGCGTGGCGGTAGAGGGTAAAAGATAGATGCATGAAGAAACGTTTGGTGGTTTAGACAACCAAATACTAATAGCATTTACCTGAGATAGAATTAGAAGTACATTTTTGTAAGGATTTTATTTTTTAGAGCAGTTTTAGGTTTGCAGCAAAATTGAGAGGAAGGTACAGAGCTTTCCGGTACATCCCTGCCCCCCCCCACACATGCATAGCCTCCGGCATCAGCAGCGTCCCCCACCAGAGTGGGACAGTTACCACCACTGACGAACCCACATTCACACATCGTCGTCATCCAGAGTCCATAGCTCACACGAAGGTCCACTCTTGGTGTTGCACACTCGGGTTTGGACACACGTATAATGAAGCGTGTCCATCATTACGGTGTTGTACAGAGCACACCCACTGTCCTACCGTCTCTGTGCTCTGCCTTTTCGTCCCTCCTCCTCTCCAACCCCGACAACCACTGATCTTCTTCCTGCTTCCACAGCTTCGCCTTTTCCAGAATGTCATATAGTCGGATTTGTACAGTAAGTAGCCTTTTCAGATTGGCTTCTCTTACTTAGTAGTAGGCATTTAAATTTTCCCCATGTGTTTTTGTGGCTTGAGAGCTCCTTTCTTTTTAGTGCTGCATAATATCCCATTGTCTGGATGTACCCCCGGCTCACTTTTCCACTCGTCCACTGAAGGACATCTTGATTGCTTCGCGTCGGGGCAAGTGTGAAGGAAAGCCGCCACAAATATTATGTGCAGATTTTTGTGTAGGTACGAGTTTTCAGTTTTGGGGGATAAATACCAAGAAGACTAATTGCTGAATCATATGGCAAGAGTATGGTTAGTTTTGTAAGAAACCAACAAACTGTCTTGCAAAGGGGCTGCACCACTTTGCCTTTCCACCAGTGATGAACGGAAATTGCTAACTCCTCACGTTCTTGTCGGCATTTGGTCTTGTTGGGGTTCCAGATTTCAGCCATTCTAATGAGAGGGCCGTAATATCTCATTGTTGTTTTCATTTGCATTTCCTTGATGACAAATGAAGTAAAGCATCTCTTAACGTACTTCTTTGCTATCTGTGTATCTTCTTTGGTGAGGTGTCTGTTAAAGTCTTTGGCCCATTGTTTTGTCCCGTTGTTGGTTTTCTCGTTGTTGAGTTTGAAGCGTTCTTTGTTTTTACAGAGAATAGTCCTGTATCCAGTGTGTCTTTTGCACGTATTTTCTTCCAGTCTGTGGCTTGTCTTCTCATTCTCTTGACACTGTCTTTTGCAGAAAAGCAGTTTCTATTTTCATGAGACCCAGCTCGTCGGTTCTTTCCTTCACGACTCATGTCTTCAGTGTCGTGTCTAAAACATCACCTCCGTATTCGAGGACATCTAAGTTTTCTCCTGTTCTCTTCTTGCAGTTTTATAATTTTATGTTTATATCTGGGTCTGTGATGGAGTCTGAGTTAATTTTTGTGAAGGACATAAGGTCTGTGTCTACATTCATTTTTTTTTTTTGCACGTGGCTGTTCAGTTGTTCCAGCTCCATTTGTCGAAAAGACTCTTCTCTCCATTGTGTTGCCTTTGCGCCTTTGTCAAAGGTCAGCGACTCCATGTCTATGCGGGTCTCCAGATGAATTTTTACTTTCATGTTTATACTCTTTGGTGTAGTCTAAATAATTTTTTGTTACAATGAGCATGGACTCTCTGGATAATCAAAAGAAACCTGTTTCATTTGGGGGGAAAATACCATTTTCTGCTCCGTAAGTGGCCTTTCCATCCCTGGAAATTATTGGGATAATTGCTTGTGTAATGAAACGTTTACTCATTTAGCAAATGTTTCCATAGGAGAGAATGGTATATTACTTGCCAAGACTCTAGATCTATCTTGAAGATCTTCTTATCTAAACTTTAAAATTTTTCCTCCCTACTTTACTATATAAAGATTATTGTAACAACATAAAATAAAATTTTAGAGAGAAGGAAAAATCACCACATCAACGATTTCTTTTCTTCTTGGCTCCCACCAGTCTGTGTCCACATCATTTCACCCAGTTGTGATCATCCAGCCTTTTACTTCTCTCCTCTGAACCTCCAGTTTATCAACTGTAAACCCTCCGGAATCCATTCATATTTGGGGCATGTACTGCTTTGTGTTCATTCTAAATGCATTTGGAAGCTTCCAGGATCGCAGTGTGCTGCAGATGAGATCCGACCCGATGCTCGTCCGCGTGCACAGCCCCTAGCACTGCGTCTGCACCCAGGATGCCTTCAGTCCCTGTTCATTGAGTGAATGAACAAGAATACTTACAGTTATGTTGGAGGAGGGGATGGTCCGTGTCTGTTGGGACCTCACACACGCAGGAAGCTATGAAATGTAATAAAGAATGTTTCCACCCCACCCCCGAGCCCTGACCCAGAGCCCTCTGGTGCCTTTTGTCTCTAAGCAGCAGGGAACCCAAGCAGAAAATTCACTATTAATGGTTCAGTGAAACATTCAGGTCCTAGATAGCCCCATGGAGGCTGCATGGCAGCCCGGAATACAGATGTGCTGCCTCAGGAGGGAGCCCCATTCCCATTTAGTCTTATCTGTCATGAGGATCGGGGCCAGAACTCCTGGGGCCAGGCCTGGGGAACTCTTCCACTCTGGTGGGCAAAACGACAGAAAAAGGCAGAGCCACGTTTTGGCAAGTACCAGCTGTCTCAGGAAAAGTTCCTCTCTCGGAGGCCTGCTCTCAGCTTTGTTATATACGGCCCCAGAGGGTCGTCGCCTGCCTTTCCCTCAGAGAAACAGTTCCATTATCTGAACCAACCATGTGGCTTGGGATTTTTTAGGCCCTGTGCTCCTGTAATTCAACAGGACATACTTTGCAAGTAATTCCAACAGTGGCGCCAGCTCGCGCGGGTGCTTGGTAAAGGCACGTTGATTGCAACGATGGCAGACGGGGCTGGAAGCACCAGCTGCCTGTGTGTGTGGCCAGCAGAGGCCCAGGGTGGCGTGAGGGTGGGCAGAACCATGAAATAGCCTTGGGGAGGGAGCCATCTTGCGTGAAGAGCACCACAGTCCCATGAAACGGCATTCTACGAGCGTTGGGCCAGCAACTGTTTGGGGAGAGGGAGGAGGAAGAGGCTTTCCTCCGCTGCGAGGGCTCAGCCTACGTCTGGCTCTCTGGCCGCTGATGGTGGTGGTGAGGGAGAGCTGTGAGTTGATGCAGAAACAAGGAATGCCAAGAGATTAGGAGACTTTCATGTGACATTATTTGCTAAAACAGAAAGCCTTCAGTGCGGGTGCTTGACTGTTTGCGTGCCTATTTCTGGCAGGATTTTGAGGCTGCAGGCATCCACACAGAGCCAGCCATGCAGAGACCGATGCACACCTACACTCTCCTGCGTTCTCCAATCAATAAGTGTTTAGCGTCAGTCCTAGCTGAACACTCCCTAAGACTGCCTTGAGCATATCGCCCCCGCTGCAACCACTTGCAGTGTCTTCCAATCACCAAGGCAGAGTACAAATTATTAAGGTCTCCATTTGAGGCTTTCTACAGTCTCACCCAGCCTGCATTTCCAGCCCCTCATCCTACTGCTCACTCCCTTCTGCAAAGCCTCCTCTGTACCAGCTCACCTGGCCTGTTCACGGTCCCACCCCTTTCCCCATCTCCACCTATTCACATCTCACCCATTCTTCGTGACCCGGCTCAAATCCACCCTGTCCGCCAATCCTTTCCCACCATCCCATCCTTGGGGGGAACCCATCACCTTCAAATGCCCATGTATCTTTTGCTAACACAGTAACTGCCTCCTACATCTTCATTCCTGCAAGAAAGGAAAAGGCTAGTTTTACATGTTATAAGAGGTCATTGTACTTGACATGATCTAGAGGGATAATCATTATATTTTGTATCTGTGTGTACCTTAGAGTTTCAAAGCGGCTTCATTGTCATTAACTGAATAAATTCCACACCCCCATGGTTCAGTATTGCTACGCCCATCTAAAAGAATACGGGCACATCTTTGGAAGCAGGAGTGATACATGGCAGGTCAGGGACTCAAACCCAGGTCTTTAGAGCTCAAGTTCAATGGGCTATTCAGTGTACCCCTGGTACCTTCCAACTCTATCATTCTTTGCCTTTAAATTAGAATTTTGGAGTGATATACTGAAGCACAGTGGAAAGGCCATCAAAAACCACTAGGCAGGTTGCTGTATGTGGAATGGACTGAAGCGAAGGAGAGGAGAGACCCAAAAGCTCTGACAAATGGCAATAGGATGAAATGATTATCCTTGATAAGTCCTGGATACAAAGCACGGGGAAGGGCGGGGAGGAGGGTGGCTCAGTTATAAAACCGAGTGACCACGAGCATGCTACTGCTGACCCTGAGGACTTGGACAGAGGTCAGTTAAAGGGATGTGACAACATCCTTGTGGGCATCAAGGTGACTTCAGGGTGAGAACTTCCTGAAGGCACGGGAACCACGGCACCAGAAGTCCAAGGGGAGATTTGGGCTGGAGAAAGACCTAGGAACACCCCCCCACACACACACCAAGTGTGGAAAGGATGAGCTGGTGCGTAATCTGTCAGAGGGACAAGCTACATCAGATTTGTGCCCACAACGTGGAACACACATCGATCTGTGAGAGGCTGGGGGACATGAGGACATTAGCACCAACCCCTGGCATTTAGACCCTGGCCCCGCAGAGAAGGACGGCGCCGCCCCGCACACCTCCTCAGAGCGCCAGCCTCTGAAGTGTCTGCAGTGGCTGGCCACCCTCTTACCCGGAGCAAGGCATATAAGCGTCTGTGTGCTTCACACTCCAAGTTCCAGGACGTACCTCCCAGGGGTGACAGGACGCAAAGGCACAGCTGTGAGAGCTGCATGGGTGTCGCCAGGACACTGCAATGTGGCCACACAGGACACACTTTGTCAGCTGGGTGTCTGCAGAGACCAATGGGCGAAGGGACCCACCATGCACATGAGTAGCCCAGTGTCCCATAGATACCTTTAGTTCCCTTTCTGGGAACTAGTTTTATCCACTTTATCTGGTGGGCACAGTATCATTTCCCTCCTGTTATAGGCTGGATTATGCCCTCCCCCCCCATAAATTTTTATATATTTAAAATTTAAAGTCCTAACCCCAGGACCTCAGAATGTGACTGCATTTGGAGATAGGGTCTTTTTAGAGGTGGCTTAGGTTAAATTAGGTCACTGGTGTGGGACTTAACCCAGTGTAACTGGCACCCCTATAGAAAGAGAAGACTAGGACGCAGACGCTGGCAAGGGGAAGATCACGTGAGGGCATGGGAGAAGGCGGCCATCTGCAAGCCAAGGAGAGAGGCCTCGGGAGACTGCAGTCCTGCCGACACCTTGATCTCAGACTTTCCGACTCCAGACCAGTGAGACAATAAGCATCGCCGTTGAAGCCCGCAGACTGCGGCACTTTCGGCAGTCCCCAGCAGATGAATACACCGTCAGTCCTTACACTTGCCCCTTTTGAGACTGTCCCTTCTCTGCCCACTCACAACCTGCAACTGACCCTCAGCACCTTGATGTTTTTTTCCAAAGGTAAGATAAACATCATCTCTTCCTCTGATTCAAACTTCTCTTTCACTTCTAGCCTGATCTTCAATTAGCACCTTACCTCCCCATTCCTTAGTGTGTGTCTTCTCCCCCGGGCTCCTTCTTGAGGGCAAGGGCACTTAAATCTACCTCCCTCTTTCCCCCTACCCTTCAAGATTTTATTTATTTATTTTTAGAGAGGGGGAGAAACATCAATCAGTTGCCTCTTGCACGCCCTGGGGACTTGGCCTGAAACCCAGGCAGGTGCCCAGACTGGGAATTGAACCTGCAGCCTTTCACTTTGCAAGCCAGCACTCAATCCACTGAGCCACACCAGCCGGGGTCCAACTGCCTCACATCACCTAGCACAGCACCTGGCTGGAAACCCTGGACAGTAACACCTGCACCCGCAAGGCTGTTTGCCTTGAAACTGTATTTGCCCAACTCTTCATTTAACACCTAGCTCTTACTGATTAGTAAATTCAACTTTCCCCCAATAGCCCAAAAGCCCATTCAGATTTTAGAAGCAAAGTCATGGAGAAACTTGCTTGTCTCTCTGCTTGAAAAATCTGTCTGTGTTATAATTCAAGGTGTTTTAAAATGTGAAGAGGGTCTGACCTCTTTGAAAATAAGAAGCCGCTTTTCCAGCTGGGACCCTGCTAGTGTGGTTACTAAGGAGACCAACTGGCTGGAGGTGCTGCAATTAATCAGTGAATTCCAAACAGCTAAACACCTGGTGGTGAGAGGCTTTCTCCTGTGAGAGGGGGAGGTCGCTGGGTGGGTGGAGGTTCCAGGAGCCCTAGGTGGGAGCCCAGCTACGGCTGCCTTCTTCCCGCTGCACTCCCGCTGCTGACATCTTCCAGTGGTCCTTCTAAGAGCTCCTAAAACGCACCTGTCAGAACTGAATGGAGTCTAATTCCTGCAGCCACTCTGGCTGGGGCCTCTCTCTGCCAGAGGATGGCAAGCTGGCGTGGACAGAAGTGAATGTCCACTGCCTCGTAATCCCCGGAAATAAGGCTGTGTGACTTCTTCTCTAAAATGGTTTTAACAAATGCACACTGTCAGTCAGAAGAACAGGGGCAGCTTGCTGCTTGGTGACCAGTTCCGTTCCCACACCCAAGGGAGGCCCGTGGACCTCAAAACACCATGAGTCAGCAGCAAAGCACCAAGGAAAAAGCCTTTAAGTGGTTGTGAGCACCACACAATTTGGACCTTTTGTGGTCCTCTCTTGCTTTTCTGAGAGGCAAGGTTCTTATACCCTGTACACCAGGGTTGCAAATTCCCTCTCTCGGTTCCCTCCCATCCTTCCCCTCCATGCATGATAGGAGACAGCCTGCCACTGTATGCAGCCTATTCCACCCAAAGAGAACTTCCAGGTCATCGGGGTCAACTCTTCGATTCGCTAAGTGGGAAAGAAAAGTTCAGGGAAGGTATGTGGTTTTCTCTCTTGCTTTTTCTGTCCCTCAACTGCAAGGGAAGAAAAGCCCTTGGGTACCCAAAGAAATGGCCAGGTGCTCAAAGAGAAGTGTATCATGTCAAATGATTTTGTACCGCATGTAAGAGAACACAGTAGATTAAAGTCATCAATCCGTGGCTCCAGTGGACAGCCTCTGTCTAGCCACCCCCTCTGTCCTGTGACTTGGTAGTGTCCACCCAACCTGGCTCTAGACTGCCCTTTGATTGCCTTCAGCTAATAAATGCAGCAAAAGCAATGGAGCCCCAACTCTGAGCTTAAGTCCAAAGGATTCTACATGCTTCTGCTTGTTTCTTCGTTGGACTGTACTTGCTTATGCTTGCACCTCAGCCTTCCTATGAGATCAAGCCTGACAGCCTGCCGAAAGGATATGAGAGACACTTGAAGGGTGAGACACACTAAGGTGCCTCTAGCTGAGAGCCTGTCAACCACTTCAAGCAACTTGAAGCCGGCTGCCAAAGAACCACCCGGCAGACCCCAGCCTAAACTGCCAATTTGCAGTATCACCAACCAGAAAAATGGCTTGTTGTTTAAACCTGACTTTGGTGTGGCTTGCTATGCAGCAACAGCTAACTAAACCCTGACTTATGTCTGAAATAAATATTTGAGTGTTTTCTCTTTTTAAAAAAAGTTGGAGGTTGGAAATCCATGACTGATACAGCAGCTTCATAGTTATTGAGACCCAGAATCCTATCTTTATGCTCCATCATCTCCATGGCTTTCATCCTGAAAGTTGTCTCATAATCCAAGATAGCTGCTAGAGCTCCAGCCATCACCTCTGTGTTCCAGGCAGGAAGGAAAGAGGGCACAAAGAGGTCTCTTCTAGCTGAATCGTTCCCCTTTAACCAACATTCCTGGAATCTCCACCCAATGATTAGTAGCTTGATTCTCATGGGCTACACTTAGCTACAAGGAAGTCTGGAAAATGTAGCCTTTTAGCTGAACAGATTGCCACCTAGCATAAAATCAAGGGTAGTGTTTAGTAAGGAAGAACACGGGTATGGGTAATGAGTAGGCAACCAGCAATATCTGCCATGGCATGTGCTCAATCAAGCTCCAGGAGTGGACCCCCAATATAAATATATCAAGATGCAAAACTGACCACATGTCATGCTGATTTCTCAGTGGTGGCTTTGCCCTGTAGTAACAAAGTGTAAGATTCCCGGCAATAGAGATCTAAGTGGAAAATCATGAGTATGCGGTTCTCCCAGGCCCTTTGGCTATGAATATTAATGAAGGGAAGTTTGATTGTTAGAATTTGCTGCTCTTTACCTAGGGAAGATAGGTGCTTGCTTGCTTCCTTCCTTCTCTTCTATTTTTCAGTGAGATACAACTCACACAACATGAAATTCACCACTTTCAAGCAGACAACTCGGTGGGTTTCAGTACATTCACTGTGTTGTACAACAATCAGCCCTATCTAATTCCAGAGCATTTCCGCCATCCCCCAAAGAAACCCCATGCCTATTAGCAGTCAGAACACATGCTTTCTTTCATCCCTCTCCACCCAGTCTCAGGGTGATGGGAGAGCCTGGCTTGTCACAGGAGAAGGTCCCTGAGCTCCTCGGATGATACAGGCTCAAACAATGGGATTCTGGAATACTTGGGGATCTTCCTGGGAAAGCCAAGGAGGATGTCAGGATGCGATTCGCCTATGGCAAGAAAAGGTGGGCTCCATAAGGACGCTGCAGAATCTTAACACTCGTTGCCTGGGCTGCCTGTGAGCTACCTTCCTGCAGGGAAGGGGAGGAGGCTCTGCATGGAGTGGTGGAGCATCCTCAACAGCTGGCAAGACCCTAAGGTGCCTGGGGGGACACCCTGAAGCACAGCAGCAGCTTTAAAAGCTCTCTGTTGTGACACTACATGTTGACAGGGGCTTTTTAGATCCAGCTGGCATTATTCAATGTGAAAAGGATGGAGGGGATGCAGAACTCTCATTTATTAAAGGTCCCATGTGTTCCAAATCCGAACAGAATCTCATTTTGCTACTCGCAAGCATCCCGGAAGGCGTTACGCCCATTTCACAGAAGGAGGGCCTGAAGTTCTCGGAGAAGTAACTTGCCAGAATTTCAGACACTCTGGTCTAAGTCGGAAGTCCCAGCATTCATACTGTGCTGTGCTGTGGGCACCTGTGAAGCGCCTCCCGCCCTGGCCTGTGGCAGGTAGAGCCACTCCCCACTGTGGCATCACTGCTGGTGCTTGTGGGGCAGTAACAGGAGGGGGTGCTCAGCTCAGCTCCGGGCTTCTCCCAGCTGGTGGGAGCTTTCAGCATGAGCTTCCCCTCCTTCTGCCCGATCCCTAGTCTTCACTCCTCAGCCAGAAAGGCTGCTCGAGGAGACTCGAGGATTGGGGTCTGACTCGTCACTGTCACCAGCAGTCTTTTTGTCTGACTGACTTACCAGAAAAGGCTGTCAGTGCTCGCAGTGCCTCTGGAAGCAAGAGGAAGGCAGCTGTGGGATCCTGGCTGAGCCGAGTCCAGGTACAGCAGGCTTGAGAAGGCATGGGCTGATGGGGAGGTTGGGGCGTCACGGGTCTGAGCACAGAGCCGGGGGGCGGGGAGCGCCGGGAAGGATTGTAGGTCCTGCTGTTCACTTGCTCAAGGGGGTCAGCTTGTGTGTGTGTGTCATCGAGGTGGGCAGGGAGGGGGAGGGCTGTGCGTGCGGGGGGGAGGATATATATGCTGCTGCGGGTGAGACGGCGAGCCGAGCCTCACATCCGAGGGAGCCAGGCTACTGACAGCTCTCAGGTAGGCGATGCCTGCGAACCCCAGCCCGAGACAAAGTGCCGGGGGAGCCTTGGGGGAGCAGGGCAGCAGGGGCTCTCTCCTCGGCCTCTCTCCTTTGTCCAGTGTGGATGCCACTGTCCTGCGAGATAATTTCTTCATTCGTTTTACTTTCAATGCTGGGACGGAGGGTGAAGGGAAGCGCGAGGCTTTTTATCCTGAAGACAGATACAGAAGAAAGAGCCAGCCAAACTTGGAGACGAGGAAAAGTTTTGATATCCCAGATGTGGCCCCTACTTGTCATTCCTGTCTGTTGAGAAAAGGTGGCTGTGGGCGCCAGGCTGTGGAAGGGGCAGGCTCGGGGCGCGGGGTTGCCTTGCAGGGCGGCCCTGGGAAGCCCCCAGGCACCTTTGTGAGTGATTTCTCTGTGCAGCTGACTGGTTCCCTTTCTCCCCTTCCCTCCTGGTGTGTTCAGGCTGGTTGATTTGGATTTGGGTTTTCGATCCTAAAGGAACCCTTCTCCCACATGCTCTGCAAGGGAATTGTTAGTGCTGAGGTGGGGAGAGTCGGACCTGGGGCGTTGTGCTGGACCAGTCACAGTTGGCTGATTGCGGTTACCGTATGTGAATTCCACATCGATTTCTGCAGGAATGACCTTGGTCTCCCAGACCCTGAGTCATTTTGAGTGTCTTCTCTTTCTTTGCGTCTTTCTCCTCCTGCCCATCTCTCCCACCCAAAGGTCTCTGCCGGGGTCCCGTGGAACACCACGATGAGCAGAAGTCCCCCAAACTCTCTCGCTCTCTCTCCGCCTCCTTTTCTTTCTCCTTCTCTCTTTGTGCGTCTCTCCGCCTGTGCGTCTGGCTTCCCCTCCCTCCATTACCCATCCTCTCCTCCCCCACCTCACTCTGAACGTGGACAAGTTCTGGGGGAATTTCAAGTAAGGCAGGATGATTCGGGAAATGGACTATTTAAAGGAAGCTGCTTTGGACTTGAATACCCTGATCCTGGGCTTAAACATCTGTGTTTCGCTTCCTCGAGCAGTCCATAATTGCCCCAATTATAACCAGGAACATTGTTCACGAGGCTAACAAAAGATGAGCGCTGCACGGCATTCGCCAGCAAGCCGAAGCCAGAGTTTTCAACATAGAGGGGAAAGTAAACGCCTGGCTTCTTATCAAAACCTCCCGAAGAAATCGCTGCTCTTTCTCGCTGCCTGTGGGTGGCTGCTGCACGCACGCTCCTTTCCCACGTTTATAAAGTGTGGCAGGGAAATATTCTAACGCTTCCACGGATGCTGCGACACCTTTACCAGAAAGGGACTAGTGATCAGGTATGCTCGCCGAGTCTCCTGCAGGGTAGGGTCCCTGGAGTACCTGTCCCCAGCAGCCACCTTAGTAAAGCAGCTTCCACCGTCCCACATGCTGCCCGTCGAGGGCGCTATGTGCAGCCTGGGGTGGTGGGGGGTGCAGTTCTGTTCTCCCCGGGACAGCCACCCCGGCGCAGCCGCCAAGGCGGAGGGTCCTCCAGTCTCCAGAGAATGCAGGGGATTTTGCATCGGCAATGAAGGGAGTAATTGCGAGATTAGGCTCAAACCCGTGCTCTCTGAAGCCTGTAACAGGAGCTGTCACAAAGCCATTCTGTATTCAATCAATCAGGTATTTATCTTCTCCCCTCCACCAGGCAGGGGAGGTGCGCTGGGGCTGGGCTGGATTCAGCAGAGGTGATAATAACAGCCCTTTAGGTTTGTACAATAATTTACATCTTAGACAATGCTTCCACACCCATTAACCCTGGCAACAGCCCATGAGGTGGTGTCATTATCTCCGTGTTGCAGTTGAAAACTGAAGCTGAGAGGTTAAATGATTTGTTCAGGAGGTAGCGGACAGAGGACTGAGTCCAGCCTCCCTGAGTCCAGCACATCGCCCACTAGGGCCAGGTGTGCTTGCAGACCAACAGGGTTAGGGGTGGGCAGCACAAGCACCATGAGACAACCAGAGGACAATGCCAGGCGGTCTGTAATTACGTCCTACACTGTACGGTCCAGCCAGCAAATGCTGGAGGCAGTCCAGGCAAAGAGCACTGGCCCCAGCGACTGCAGGGGTTCGAGTAAGGCGAGGAAGGATGCGAACGGGTGGAGGGATTTGGAGAGAAAGGGGGCAGCTGGGACAAAGGCACAAAACAAGGGCAAAGGAACTACATCTATGGAAACTGTTATGTGCCACACCGTGATTTAAACTCGTCTACATGCTTATTTCATGCTAAGACGCACGCGGACACAAACACACGGTAGGGATGTGAGATTTAGGGAGAGTGTTTGCACCTCTATCAGTGCGGTTCAGCGAACGTCAGCCCCCGGCCCCACAGCCACCAAAGCCTGAGACGCAAGCTTTGAAAGCTACCAGTTCTGAGTCTGGGTGGGGCTACTCGTCAGTTGTCCTGGGGAGGGGACGGCCCCTCTGCCAAACCAGGAATCCTCATGACAGATGTCGCAGTGGCTTCAACTGCTGGGCAAGCTGGATTTTCTAAGCACTTCCATTTAAATGCCTGTAGGTGCTCCATGATTTAACACAAAGGTTTCCTTCTAAACAAAACTAACTGAGATTTGGGGCACACCAGTTTCGGGGCCAGGCCAATTTTCTGGGCATCTTCCTAGACAGGCTACAATCACAGTGTGTCTTGACTCTGGGTGAACCTGTGGGGTTTCAGATCCTGGCAGCTGCCTCAGCATTGCAGCAACACGGTGAGGCCAGCTCCGAGGGCTGGCTGCGCAGGCGAAGTGGGGGGCTTGCCTCGCAGGAGGAGTCCCGCGTCTCAGGGAGTCACCGGCCGGCCAGGCCATCACTGCCTCCCCACCGCGGCTCAGAGCCAGCCTCCCCTCTTCTCACATGGTCCTGTGCTCTCCCCGCACCCCCACTCCCCATTCATCCAGCCAGGAAACGTGTGTGCAGCATTTCTGATGCCGGGAGAGGAGACCTGTGAGACTGTCCTGGGCTTTCTCAGGACTCACAGCCAGGGTCTTCAGTCCGCGGGGCTGCAGGGCGTGGAGACTGTGTTTCACGTTACCTTGTTTTATTTGCACCTGAGCGGGCTGTATGATGTACATAAATGAGTAATCGGGAATGCGTGCTCAAAACCAGGCTGCTGGTGGGTGGGTTTAAAGAAGTTTGAAGACTACTGGCCCAGATCCTTTGCTCTTTTGCTGATTTGTATCTTCTAATCTATTTGACAAGAACATTGAGTGATTGCAGTGTAAAAGTAAATAAGTGCTTTTAAATTTTTACCTTATTTCGACAGTATCTTGTGGAACTGTGGGTCAGAGTCAGGAAAATTATAGTGATACCTTTTCTTCATTTTGTTTATAATACTTCCCCTGACATTATGATTTAAAAGTCTTTTTTTTTTAATCCTCACCTGGGGATATGTTTATTGATTTTGAGAGAGAGAGAGAGAGAGAAACACTGATCTGTTGCTTCCTGTTGGCGCCCCAACCTGGATATCAAACTTGCAACCTAGGAATGTGCCCTGACCAGGAATCGAACCTGCATCCTTTGGTGTGCGGGATGGGGCTCCATCCCACTGAGCCACCTGGCCAGGGCAAGAGTGACAGCTTTTGAATGCAGTAGCAACCCTGATAGAACTCGTGCCTGTGGGCCCCTCCTGACCTCCCCTGAGCCCCAGGCTGGGCTGTCACTACGGCCTCAGGTCCATGCTGCCCAGAAGCTGCTAGTTCACCAAGCCCTTCGCTTCTCTCCTTCCCTCCTCCTTCCTTCCTGCTTCCCTTACTGGGAGAACACAAATATCTGACCACTTAGAAAATCAAAAATATTAACTCTCTAATCCAACTGCCTCTTTTTGGAGAAGGGGAAACTGAGGCCCAGAAAGAGGGCCTTGCTCAGGATCCCACAGATATGCACAGAGCCAGAGCTCGAACCCAGGACTCTGGTTTCCACACACAGGGCTCCTGTTCACTCACTGCTTGCCAGCCCCGGGCCCACTTGGTCTGCCTTCTACCTCCTCTCCGCTCCCCCCCTCTTCCCAGGTGGGATTTTAGAGCCGAAAGGGGACCTTTTTGAGTGTGAGTGTATTAGAGGAGGAAAGAAACTAACAGGGCCTCCCTCGGCCGGAGCTGGTGCACAAGCAAAGTGTAGGTATCTGTCTGCAGTGGGGCAAAGAAGTGGGGCGTGTGGGAGACAAGCCCCTGTGCTGGGGGGCAATGAAAAATCCCCCTGTGAACTGGGCAGAGCCCACAATAAAGGGGGGACCCTGAGTTCAGGACAAAAGGAGGTCCCGAGAATGAATTCAGCCTCTTGAAGCAGACAGACAGCTACGGAGATCACGGGGAGGTCTGGGAACAGCATGAGCTTGGGAACCAGATGGGTCTGAGTCTCAGCTCTGCCGCTCCACGTCCGTGCCCCTTGTCAGGTCTTCTCAAGTGCACGGTGGGGACAGTCACCCTCACCCCGAAGGAGGGGTGCTTATAAACAACTGGCAGAGTGCCTGGCACACAGTATTCTGAATATAATAGTCATGTGATGACCATTACACACAAACAGAGACCATCCCAACAAGATTCCACCAGAATCTGCCAACCTTTCCAAAGCAGAACCAGTATATGGAGACTATGGTTTCCCAGAAGACACCATTTGGTGTCAAAACACCTGAGTTCAAGTCCTGGCTCTGCTATTGGTAAGCTGGATGCTCTTGGGCAAGTTGCCTGACCTCTGTGAACTTATGTTTACCTCGGAAAGGGGGATAATGTCCACCTTAGAATATTGTAGGGTTGTATGTGAATGTAAGAATCACCTGTAATCTGTAAAAAACAATCTCTGCACACATGGTTGGCGAGGAGGACGGGCGCAGGCCTCTAACAGGAGACTGCCCATCTTCCCTCTTCCTCCAAAAGCACCAGAATAACAGCACTTCTCACGGGTTGTAAGACAACACATGATTAACTTTTACCTTTGACTAACGCTTCGCGTGTAATTTTCCAAACAGATAAGCGACTGATTCTGTTGTCCTCGGAAGCAAGATTACCTGCGAATAGATTAAATCTAAAACGGTGGTATTTTATCTTTATAAACAGTGAAGCACAATTAAATTTGTGAGATGTCATTACCGAACAAGAAGGTAATTAAACATTTCTTTATTCAATACGAGGTGTTCAGATCTCTAAATATAATAGGATCACCACGCAGAACTGTTGGCTGGGCTTCGTTTGCCAAGTGAAATACGAGCCATGTAGAATTCAGGTGCGTACTGGGGTAACTTTTTGTACTGGCTACGATTGCACAGTAAAAACAGCACAAATAAAACCTGTTATATCGCCCCCACTTCGTGGTTGAGCAGACTGAAGCTCTCAGTGGAGAACTAACTCACCCAAAGCCACAGCTACAAAATGTAAAGGTTAACCATAAATATAAGTCATGAATTAACTAATTACTTGCCTTCATTTAATTGGCATTAACTTATAGACAGAGCTACAACAAAGCACATACCTGCTGCCCAGCCTTCTTAAGAGTCAAATGTGTCTTTTGAACTTTTTTTTTTAACTTTTAATAAAGTTCGAAACCTAACTTAACCTAGAACACCTCATACTAGGTGTTGAGAAGTACCAAAAACACAAAACATCGCCCCTTTTCTTAGGAGAATTACATGTATTTTGAGCTTTCACTTATATCGAGCTCACTTAAAAATCACAAATGACTTATGAGCTAGGACTGGTCATTCCCACTTTAAGGATTCTTTGAACTTTAGAAGAGAATGAATAGCACTGAGAAGGGATGATTTTTAAATACTAATAGGTGGAGTCACTTGTTAAAAGTGAGGGGTGGGACACAGAGGGGGAACCCAGAGGTCTGAGACTGAGAGAGAGTGAGACCAGCAGGGAGGGCCAGGCTATGCCGAGTAGATTTAATAAGGTCACCCCAGCGCCCAACCACAGAAGGCCCGCCTTTTACATGTAGGAAGGCTACCAGATGTCCCAGGAGCTCATCTTCTTTTTGCACCTCACCCTAAAAACCCACTTACCCAGAATTTGAGATCACAGATATCAGCCAATCCATCAAACATTTCCTGGATGTCCAAGTTGCCACAGTTAATGCAGTTCATGAAATAACTCAGCTGGAGAGCATTTTATTAACATCTGTCCCAACTTAATCAGCTCAGCCTATGCAACATCATGTCTTGCAATTTTGCATTAAGGAAGGAAGCAGGCCCTTTTCGCCAAGCCTCCCTTTCTTCTGGGACATACAGGTGCTGCCATCTTGTGGCCATAGTAAGCACAGCCACGCCATTCTGGACAAATTCCACAAAAATATCTCCTGACTAGAAGGATTGAGATTTAGTAGAATAAGAAATGTAAAGGCAATGCTCAAATTAAACAAAGATATATTCAAGAAGCCCTCAGTTTAGGACATTTACTTATATGGTGGCTGTTTAGAACTCAAAAAACATTTTCTCTTCCAAAGAACCTGTAAGTGGTGATGGGCTTCCATAGCTTGCCTACCTACACCTGTACCACCTGTACAAACTCAGCCTATCACATTGTCCCAACCATGCCTGGCTGCCATTTGTAACCAGTCTTCTACCAAACCATGCACGGGCTTCCCACTCAGGGTGGCATGTGGTCTTGCTCTGGAGCAAAACTAGTTGCCACCCCTCAAACTGGACAATTAGCTAATAGACACATTGTCCACGGCACAGATGCTGAAGTGGCCCCTGGGTGCTGAGCACCCTGGCCCCCAGTGAGGCAGATTCCCAGACACTCCCCAGCTCCGCCTTGGGAAGAGGGATCCTGAGATATGCTACTGCCCTTTATCAAACGTTTTGAGCTCCTCCTAAGCCCCGGCCCCATCTGAGTGCTGGAAATAGAAAACCAGGGAACACGATTGTTGCCCTTCAGGAAGTCACAGGACAGGGGAGCAATACACATGTGTCCAGCTGCATAGCGCACTGTGGTAAGTGCCCTGCAAGGGGCAGTGAGAGCATTCCGGGGAAGGCTGTGTGCTGGGCTCTCTATTTCTAAGTTTTTATGCAGCACTTGTTATATGCCAGGTGCTGTTTTAACTGCCTACAAACATCAACCTGTTAGTTGTCATGTGAGACAGATCCTATTATTGCCCCATTTTTACAGACAACAGGTTGAGCTGCAGACCTGGGATCCGAACCAGCAGCCTGTAGGGATGAGCTGATGGGAAAACGCACTCACGACCCTGTGACCCAGGGTTGTGACCCTGGGCACTGTGGTGCCTGTCTGACAGGCCCCTAAGGCTCGCTTCCCTCCTGCTCTGATGTGCTGCTCCCCATGCCATCGCAGCAGGGGGTGCATGTAACTCTGAGCAGGGGAGGGAGATGGCTTCCCCGAGGGGGTAATTCTCAAGGTGTGTATGAAGTATGAGTTAGAGACATGGGCTCTGGGTAGAAGAAGAGAAAGCGCCAACACACAAAGCCCTTAAGTACCTGATAGAGCCGCTAACTGTGCGTGACTCACGAGAACTAGAGAGGACTTACGAGGGTGAGCAGCCGGAGACGAAGCTGGAGAAGAGGCAGGAGTGGTGCTAAGTCCCAACAGGAGCCAGAGAACCACCTTAAGCACTCAGGATCGCCATCGGATTTGAAGGTGGTTTGGTAGGAGGGCAGACCATTAGGCAAATTAGGAGGCTGTCACAACAACCAAGGCGATAAATCTCAACCTGTGCATTCGCCCTCGGGATAGAGAAGAAAACTGCATTTGAGATTTATTCATTTGCGTAGAGTTCAGGCTCATTAATCATGAGCCCGGGACATCCCATCATCTGCGGGGAAGCTCAAACCCTTCAGGATGACAAACACAACGCTGCTCCATGTGGACAGAGCTCCTCGCGCAGCAGGTGCTTCCCCAGGGAGTGTGGGCAGGTGGCCCTCACAGGCTGTGTCCCTGACTCCTCCGCACCTGTGAAAGGGGGTTTCTGTGTCTCTCAAAGGCCCTCTTCTTTGTCCTCTTGGCAAACTTACTCATCATTCAAACCCATCTCACACGTCACCTCTGACTAGAACAGTGACTGAGCATCTTTGAGTCCGCATCCTCTTGGTATGAAATGCATGGATGATGCACTAGACGACCTGGGGTGGTGCCCCAGCATGGCCACTGGGTGACTTCAGCTGCGGGGTCCCTCCTACTGACCCGCTCCACTTCACATCCAGATTCTACCAGCGCTTCCCAAACTTCAGTGTGCGTGTGAATCACCTCAGAATCCCGCTAAAACTGCAGGTCCACATTCAGCGGTTCTGGAAAGGGGCCTGAGATTCTGCATTTCTAACAGGCTCCCTGGTGATGCTAATGCTGCCGGTGTGCGAACTGCATTTGAGTGGCAAGTCTAATAGGTTTCCCCGGTATGGTCTGATGAAAAAGCAATAAAGTTTATTATTTTTGTTTGTCTACACTGAACCCTTTATTAAGGTAAAATTTCTGTACAGTGAAATGCACAGAATTAAATTTAAATTCAGTGAGTGTTGGCAAACATATATGCCTTTGTGACCTCCACCTCAAGCAAGAACATTCGCAACAGTCCCAGAAAGTCCCTTGTTCCCTTTCCCATTCATCCTCCAAGTAAAGGGGGTTCTGTAGGGGCCCAACATGATTCAGTCCAAGGAAATAACTGTTTGATTCAGAAGGATTCACCACAGGATCAATTTAAGGAGGAAAAGAGAAGACTGAACATCCTGCAGGCAGTCCCAGTAAAGAATGTAGACTTGGACCTAACTAGCCACCATTGGGGCTGTTATCTTGGGATAATTTCTTTGTCCATTTTTTGACTCCACTCGTCTGGCCCTGTGCTTTGCATGGAACAGCAAAGTGAACGAACAGTTTGGCCCTGTGGTCAGAGGGCCAGCTCTCGTCCAGCAGGAGAAACAGACAAGGAACCTGCCGGGAGCCTCCTGCAGGAGCGAATTCTGGGATGTGGGGCGTTCCTGGCCGAGGCAGAGAAGGCAGAGAGACGAAGCACAGGGGTCCCTCAGAAATCTTGTATTTTACACATCTCACTCTCGCACAACACTTCACACAAATCCCCTCACAGAGCTGATCTTTGCAACGGCCCTGTGACGAGGCAGGTGCCACTGCAGTCACGCACCACTTCGTGACAGAGGTGCGCTGCGGGAAATGCATTGCTCGGTGACTTTGCGGTTCGGTGAACACCCTGGAGTGCACTTACACGAACCTAGGTGGTGTAGCCTTCTTCACACCCGGGCCGTGTGGGATAGCTGATTGCCCCTGGACCATAAGCCCACACAGCATGTTACCGCACAAAAGGACACGGAATGAAATAAAGCACAAGAGAAAGTGACGCAGTCGAGAGAGGTGGTGAACTCTGGGTGTAAGAGGCTGCTACGGGGAGGCATGGCACACTGTTTTACCGCAAACTCTTTCTATAAGTAGAAAGAGTACACACTGTAATAATGACAAAAAGCATAGTATAGTAAATATACAAACAGGAACACAGTCATTTATTACCAAGTATCACATACTGTGCGTTACTGTAGGTGCCACACTCTGACACGACTGGCAGCGCAGTAGGTTTGCGTGCACCAGCATCGCCACAAACGCGGGAGCTGCTGCACTGTGATGCCACCACATCACTAGGCGGCAGGAATTTTTCGGCTCCACCATACTCTCATAGGACCACCGTCGCACATGCGGCCCGTTGTTGACCGAAACACCATGACGTGGCGCGTGACTATATCCCCCGTCCATAGCTATGAAAACTGAGGCTTGGAGAGGTTGTCTTAAGGTCACACACAGCTAAGCTGCAAAGGGAAGCCGCTGGCTCCCTGTAAATGCTGATGCATGTCGAGCCAGCAGGGTGGCAGGAACCCCAGGGGTGCTCCCCCCACCAGCCCTGACACCAGCCCCTGTGTGAACATCAGGCCTGGCTGGCAGGAGTGGACCACCTGTGTCCTTGACAACCCACTCCCTGCGGGGAGGCGAGTCTCAGGCCCTGGCACTGCCCCCTCTGAAGAGTGTCTTCCTGGCTTGCCCCATGTGAGGGTCTCTAGCTGCTTCCATCCCCGCCGAACGGCTGTTCTAATCACCTCCCACCCTCCTTTGTGTTCCAGTATCTCGCCTGCTGCTGCTGCACCATGAAAATCCTGCTGTGTGACCTCCTGCTGCTCAGCCTCTTCTCCAGCGTGTCCGGCAGCTGTCAGAAGGACTGTCTGACCTGCAGAGAGAAGCTCCGCCCCGCTCTGGGCAGCTTCAACCTGGAGGTAGGTCCAGGAGCACTGCCGCCTCCTCCTCCCGCCTCCTCCAGGGCAGACCCAGAATGAGAAACTGAGGCCTGGCCCAAGGCAACCCCTGTCACTCTCCACTTTGCCCCGTTCAGAAAAAGGCCTGCCCATGCTGCCATCTTGTTCAATTATTAAAGCGGTGCATTCACATTTTAGAGAATTTGGTAAATTAGAGAAGTTTAAAAAAAGAAAATTAAAATCACACTTATCCCCACCAGCCAGAGGAAGGACCCCAGTGGCGGCACTGGCTGCGTTATATACCAGGACGATTTTCCGTGTTACTGAACACGACGTTAATCCCCTGTGGGCGCAGTGTGATGTTTACCCACCCCTCCCGCCGAACATGCAGGCTGTGCTTCATTTTTAGTGGCAGATAATCAATTCCACAGTGAACAGCTCAAACGCTCTCTCATATTCTAAATTTTGAACTTGAAATGCAAATCCAACATTAAATTTCTTTATATTAAATAAGCTGCTTTCTCCATGGCTTCTATTTCAATTTAAATAGTTATTCCTCTCCTATTAAACCCAAAGTAACTCAATTTTTTTTTCCTCTGTAACATAAACTTTATTGAAAAGATGCCTTGTTTCAAACTCCTCCACCTTTAAAATCAACCAAAAGCAACTACCATCCTCAAGGCAAGGGTCCGAACATAGAACCCAAGTGCTCCGGGAGGGCAAAGGCACCAGTGATGAGCAGGCACAGCCCCAGCCGGCCCAGACACCGAGCTCTTGTCACCCCAGCTCAGTGGTTTTCAACCCTTTTTTCCGAACCGTAACAGCTACTGCGTCACGAAAGCATTCCCAGATAACCTGTTCAAAGTTCATCCGGCCCTCTCACTCACCCCGGTTTTCCTAAGACAAGGGACCCCAAGGCGAGCAGATGGGTAGAGTTTGCAGCCAGAATCCCTCCATGACAGAGTAAATCCCGGGTGCTGGGGAAACACAGAGCCGTGGACCCCAACCTAGTGTGGGAGGGCAAAGGGGGCTTTTGGAGGAACTGAAGTCTCTAGGGCAGGGGTGTCCAAACTTTCGGTGTCTCTGGGCCACACTGGAAGAAGAAGAGCTGTCTTGGGCCACACAGTAAGTACATTGCAACACATAATCACAAAAATATCTCATCACGTTTTAAGTAAACTTACGATTTTGTGTTGGGCCGCATTCACAGCCATCCTGGGCTGCATGCGGCCTGCAGGCCACAGGTTGGACACCCCTGCTAAGGAGACCTAAAGATGAGTGGGAGTGAAGGGTCATGAAAGGCAAGGACCTGCATCCAAGATTACTGCATCCAGCAAAGCTTTCATTTAGAATGGAAGGGCAGATAAAGTGCTTCCCAGACAAGGTCAAGTTAAATTCATCACCAAGCCCTTATTATATGAAATGTTAAAGGGACTTATCTAAGAAAAAGAAGGTAAAGTATATGAACAGTAAAATGACAACAAACTCACAACTATCAGCAACCGAACCTAAAAAAACCAAAACCATAAACTAAGCAAACAACTAAAATAGGAACAGAATCACAGAAATGGAGATCACATGAAGGGTTAGCAGTGGGGAAGGGGAGGGGGAATGGAGAAAAGGTACATAGAATAAGCATAATTGGTAGGTAGAAAATAGACAGGAAGAGGGTAAGAATAGTATAGGAAATGTAGAAGCCAAAGAACTTATATGTCTGACCCATGGACATGAACTGTAGGGGGGGATGGGGGAGAGAGGGGGTGTGCAGGGTGGAGGGGAATAAAGGGGGGAAATGGGACAACTGTAATAGCATAATCAATAAAATACATTTTTAAAAAAGAGAAAAAACCACTTTCCCTTGGTCTTAGTGAACAGAGTAGACAATGTCCCTTGCGTGTAAACCAGTGAAGAGTGGATGCAGCGATAATCTCCCAATCCCCACACTGCGGAGGGTCTCAGGGTGCAGCCTAGACCGGTCTGAAGGTTACGTACAATTCCTGAAGCACCAGCTTTAACTATAACCCTTTACCTCCCACTCAAAAAAGCACCAGGACTCAGAAGATACGTACACGCCCGTGTCCACGGCAGCACTCTTCACAACCTCCCCAAAGTGCCCATCAATAACAAATGGGTAAACAAATGCGCATGTACAGGCAGTGGACTATCACTCAGCCTTAAAAAGGACACGGCAACAGCATGGGTGAGCCTGGAAGGCATTGTGCTCAGTGAAGAGTCAGACACAAAAGGACACATGCTGACGGTCCTACTTAGAGGGGTCAAGTTCACAGACGAAAAGTAGAAGGGTGGTTGCTGGGGCTGGAGGGCCCGCGGAGCAGGGGTTTGATGGGTGGGGACTTTCAGGCTGGGAAGACAGAAGAGCCCTGGGGATGGAGGCAGGTGACGACGGCACAACAGTGCGAGTGCGCTTCACACCACTGAGCGGCCACCGAAAATGGCTAGGATGGTGAATCCAGTGTTACGTGTTTCACAGTGGAAGAAAGCATTAGGAACGTAACCACAAGGATACCCCTGACTCTGCTCTGATGTGTGTTTTACAAGGTGAATTAATCATGGAGGATGCAAAGTCCTTCTAACAAACTCACACCTGATTGTGAAACTCTAGTGTGACTTCCCGCCCCACAGACACCATGACCTCGGGTTGCCCCGCAGCAGAAGACAGCGGCCAGCAAGTACAAATTCTCTCCAGTCTCCTTCCAGCCACCTCAGGACCTGTCTTCATTCCCCCCACCTGCCTCCCATCTGCGCTCCTGCCCCTCCTCTTCCTCCTTCCGCACCGCTGATTTCCCGCCCTGCGTTCTCCCTCTCTTTCCCCCTCTCCTACCTGCTCTTTCCTTCCCTTCCTGTCATTTTTCTGAAAGATGACGACCTTGACCCCCTTGCTGCTGCATCACTCCCAGCTGCCCTCTCAGGGCCACCAGCAGCTCTAAGCCCCGAACCCACAGGCCGACTGGCAGGCTCCTCTTTGGTGACTTGCCCAGTGCTCTCCGCTGCTCTGACTCTTGTTTTTCTGCCTTCTGTGGGGTTCCTGCTCCTCTCCCCGCCCCAAAACATCATGACCGCCAAGATTCCCTGCTTCCTACCTTCATGTACTCTCTCCCTCTGAGACGCCGCCCCCATATCCAGGCCTTCAGCTCTTCCCAGGCCACAGGTAACTGCCAAAGGTACACCCCACACCTGGTCTCTGCTGAGCTCCAATCACTTTCCACACTTCCCGGAAATCCCGCCTTCCTTTCCCGGCCTTCCCACGGCTCCAGGAAATTGCCCTTCCATCTAAAACATGCCTCTCCCTCCTCTAGTACTTCAAAACTCTGATTGAGCCCCAGCCAGGTGGGTCGGTTGGTTGGAGTGTTGAGCGCAGACCAGGGTCTGAGGGTTCAATTCCAGGTCAGGACACATACCTAGGTTGTGGGTTCAATCCCTGATTGGGGCACGTGAAGGAGGCAACTGAGAGATGTTTCTTGCATCCATGTTTCTCTCTCTCTCTCTCTCTCTGCACATCCCCCCCTCCCCCACCTTCCTCTCGGTCTAAAGTTGATGGATACATCCTCAGGTGAGGATTTTTTTTTTAAACTTTGATTAAGTTTCACCTCTTATGAGAGCACTTTGCTGATTCTCTGCCGGCCCCTCCCTCCCTTGTGCTCTGACACTGGTTTGTTCGTCTCTCTGTCGCTCTAAGGCGTGAGCTCTCTTTGCTGATGGCTCTGGGGATCCCACCCGTAGCCCAGTGTATGGCACAGCGCGTTGGAAACTGTAAAACTGTCAGAACTTTGGTCTCCTTACAGGTGCACCCAGTACGGGTGCTGTGGAGTTTTTACACTGGTGTGTTTCGACACCAGTGAAGAATCTGGAGCACGTTTCCATGTATCCACAGCATCCTACATCTCTGGGGTCCAGACAGTACTGGTAGTTTACGCTTTTGAAACAAGTTAGAAAATAGCCAGTCATAGCCTTCCAGTGAGGGGCAAACCCCTTGCAGCGCCTGCTGACGCCCACAGCACCGGGCTGCCTGGCTGCCTGGCTGCTGGGTTTCTAGTTTGTATTTACTTTTAACCTACTTGGTTTTTAAGTTTCATGAAATGTCTAGAATGTAGGCAACCTCTCATTTTCAAATCTTGAAACTCTTGTGTATGTCCACTGTGTGATTTGGGGCGGGGGGCACTCAGATATTTCAGCCGGGTCAACTCCCCAGCCCCTCCACCAAATCGTATGGTCCTGAGCTACTCCCAGGACCTTTTGGACCTTGGGCTTCATCAAGAATTCCTTTACTTCTCACTCCAAGTCCATGGTCCAAGGACGGCTGGCTTTGACTTAGGCTATGATCTTGGTCAGTAAATGACTCACGTGCAAAACCCGTTGCAATGTCCTCAGTTTTCATCTAACTGTCTTCACCGTACCAGCTCAAGTGGGAAAAACCACATGTTTTAAAGACAAAGAAGGAAACTCAAGAGAGGCCTGGGGAAATTCAGTAAAAACTTCCTAAAACTCTGACAGCAAAAAGAAACTGCCTCCTGTTAGTGCTTTCTGTCTCCGTTACATGAAAACCCTTGGTAGTTGATTTGCAGCAGGAGCCTCTGCTACGTTCTTCTCTCGCACTGTTCATCTGCTGGCGTCAGCCCTCGGGTGTTCCAGCAGAACCTCCCGAAGCAGGTAGCCCCCAAATGCCTCTCAGTCAGAAGTGGTTTGATTCTTTACTGACAGAAACCTGACAACTTAAATGAGCCTCTTCTTCTCCTTCCGATGGGCTTGCGTGCCTGTTCCCTCGTCTGTGGTCCCAGGCCTCCACACGACCCTTTGCTCAGTTTCCCCATAAGTGCAACTTTACAGATCAATTTGGCATCAGTCTGACATTCCAGATGCTCACCCACACTCTGGCTTAATGTAGCGATGTCATCAGTGTGGGCTGTGGAAATGCGTCTAGCTCACTTAATAGGCTATTAACGCAGCCCTGGGAAGAGGCTGGTGGGCACCTCAGATCAGAAGGTTCGGCATTAAGCCCCAATGCCCATCTGGTGCTACAAATGCTGTTGTGAATTTGGGTTCCTCCCATTTGCCGAAAACCTTCTCCTAAATCACGGGTTGAGAGGGTTTTTTAGTGTCCAATGCATCTAACAATATGACAAGTCTTGGTAAGGGCTATGCCTCTGGTTTGATCATAGAATTTCATTTTCTCTGACTGACACACAATCCAATTACCATCTGCACTTAGAAACCTCAGGGGCTTGCAGAAGATCTCATAGCCCTTAGGTTTGACAACTTCCACCTGTTCCTGTAAATGGAAGGTAGAAGAACAATTCCACAAGCATTTGGGGGCTACCATTCTGTGAGGTGTGCCCAAAGATCCACTTCAATGCTAAAATTCTGCACTCCTGCAGGCTTTTCCCGTGCTGCCCACGCTTTCCTGCTTTCCCCTTGACTCTGCAGAGGACGGTTTCTCAGACTCGCCACTGAGGAAAGCTTAGGCTGGATGACTATTTGTTGGGGGCGGAGGGGACTGCCCTGTGCGTGGCAGGATATTTAGCCGCATCCCTGGGCTCTGCCCATGTGTGACAGCATCTCCCCTACCCATCTGCCGTGTGGCAACTGAAATATCTCCAGACATTGCCAATGTTCCTGGGGTGGGCAGGGGGCAAAACCTCCCCGAGCTGAGACCCACGCTGAAGAGTAATAACCCAAGGGCTTTATGATCTGAAAGAACGTGTCACAAATTGGTTCTGTTTGCTTTTCTTCAAAGTGTTTCAGGAGCAGGCTAAGGACAGACCCACATGAGCCTACCTCTTATGGAATCTCTGCCCCCCCATGTTCCCTGATGGCTTCTCCCCCCTCAGGTCCAGCCCCAGAATCACCAGGAGTGGTTGCAAAAAATGGAAGTCCCTGGCCCCCACCCTGGGCGCCCTGAGCCGAAGTCTCCAGGGGGATGGGCTAAGCCTGTGCACCCTAACAACCCCAGCAGCCACTCTTACAGAACACTCACGTGTGCAGCCGCTGTTGTTCCCAAGCCCCTCCCGTCTATGGAAGCTGCCTATCCTTCTCTCACACACAGTGACATGGTGGGGTAAGAAAGAGGTTTCTCCAGATATCTCAGCTGGGTTGGCACTGACCACGCATTACTTCTGCCTTCTTCTCTGGAGAAAAGCTAATGGAGAAGACGTGCTCAAAAACCACGGCTTGAGAATCAGTAGGTGCCAACATCACCACCTCTCGTTAGTGTGTGGGCTTGGCAAGGATGCTCCTTGGATGCCTTACCAGTGAGGGAGAGTGGCTTTCCCCCCGATTCTTGTTTCCCCCCGATTCAGGTTATACTGGTATCTAACAGTGTAGGTTTGGACACATTGCTGAATCTTACTGTGACACATGAACATGGACGACATCTGTGGTTTCCAAACCTTGCCAAACATCAGAATTACCTGAGCTTAGTAAAAATAAATTCAAGTCCTGTTTCTATTCTTCAGGGATTTAACGGGGTTTTGGAATCAGTGGTTTTTAAAGTTCTGTAGATGGTTTGCTTTCGCACCCAGGTGTGGGACCCACTGGACTTTGCCCACAGAGGCCTCTGTGCCACAGTGAGCCCCTGGGTGAGTGTTTTTGCTCCCCAGTTAGGGACTACAGGGCACAGCCAGCAGTGTCCTGGTGTCCCACAGCTGCCCGGAGAGGCACCTATAAGCCAGGCAAGAGCTCCAAGGCTTGATGAGAGACTCTGCAGCTTCCTGCTGACCATGAGGGCCAGGTCACAGGGAAGTGAGATTTTTCATCCAGCTAAGGCCAGAAACACAGAGAGGAGAACTTGGGCTGAAGCCAAAACAGCAAATAAGAAGCAAAGTTGGAGGCAGAGGCTTCCCAGAGACCCAAAGAGACAGGAACGCGGAAGAGTGCCGGCTAGGCCAGGACCAGATGGGAGGAGTCAGGGAAACGGCATGGTTAGGCTGCTGATCCAGATGAGAAGTGGAGATGCCGGGAGAGGCAGAGCAGCAAAGAAGATTCCAGGAGCCTGGGGGGTCTCCTGGATTGTATTGGATGGTCCCTCTTCCCACCTGAAACCCCCCCAACATGCCTACATCCCAAAGCACTTTGACCTTCATTTTTATGAATGATGCACAATAGTGAGGACGAGTTGGGGGCGGGGTGGAAAATTAGTACCAGGATTGACCTTTACCTGGTGACCTTAAAATAACCATGCAGATTTAACTGCATACTTTGGCAACCCCACTTTCTTAAGCCAATCTGACCTCCCCTGAGCCTGAGAAAGAACAAAATTGAATTCTTATCTATGGGTGACCCGCAGGAGCTGTGTTGGGCTCTAGAACCCTGACTAAGTCTAGAGCGGGGTGCAGTTTTAGTGCACATTCTTCACTAACTTGCTGTGTCACCTGGGGTCAGGTGAGCTCCCATCTCCCAGCCCCCAGTTTCTTCACCTGCGAGATGATGGAGCTGGGTCAGATAGTTTTCTCTTTCTTTCCAACTTTGAAATTCAATGAGCCTAAAGAATTACAGGTAAAACTGCTGCACAGGACTCAATAAAGGGATGTTTCAGAAGTACTTGCATTGGTACAGAGGGACTTTCTCTCCTCATTGCCTTGGATGAATAAATGCCCACCTGGTCTTTCTCCCTTCTCCCACCTCTGTCTTTGCAGGTGTGTATCATCGAATGTGAAGGAAAGGTCTTGTCCAGCCCTCTCTGGACCCCATGCAGCAAGGTGATGGCCAAGGGCTCCTGGCAGTTCAGCCCTGTGGACCCAGGGCACTTGGCAATTCCTCTTTACCAGCCAAGAGCCACCGAGATGCATCTGAAGCGAATGCCCCGTGTCAGGAGCCTGTTCCAAGAGCCGACAGAGACAGAGCCGGGCATGGATGAGGCTGGAGAGAAGGAGCAGAAGCAGCTGCAGAAGAGGTTTGGGGGCTTCACTGGGGCCCGGAAGTCGGCCCGGAAGTTGGCCAACCAGAAGCGGTTCAGTGAGTTTATGAGGCAGTACCTGGTCCTGAGCATGCAGTCCAGCCAGCGCCGGCGCACCCTGCACCAGAATGGTAATGTGTAGCCGGAAGGGGAGCCCCTCCCAGCTGCACCGTCCACTTCAACCCATGAGTGAGTTGGGCAGGAATGAGCTGGGGGCAAGAAGGAACCTCATGTATCTGTCTTAGCACATTAGCCCACAAACACACACCCCCCACACCCCAAGGTGTTCAGCTCCTGGGAGGCCTAGGAGGGAGGTAAATTCATTCCCTTGCCTCCTGCCCACCCTTTTTCTAGGGACAAAGGATGTTTTAGGATTGCACCTTAAGGCTTACTATTGTCATTTAGAGACTGGTTACCATGGGGATAACAGTAGTAGGTTAAGATAACTAATTCCTCTATAGCTCTCCAGGAGCTTAGTTACTATGGGGACAGTTAAGTGGACCAATCCTCCATTCAGTTGCCATGGCAACTATTCAGCTCACCTTCCCTCTGAGACTTTATCTCTAAGACCCCATAGCTGGACCTACCCTTAGCCATTAGCAAACAGTATGATTTCTGTGGCTGTGATATTGCTGTTTCACCTGCAAAAACAGCTTCGCTATCCCCCGTCTCTCCCCCACTCTCTCTCAAGGTGACTGGATTCCATAGAAACCGTGACACTTTCCCACTTTCCCCCAGTCAGGGAGTTCTTGTTAGGACCAGGAGCTACACTTAACCTGTTCTTCCTTCTTCCACTTGTCATGTGCCCCATCCCACCACCTGGCCCCACGGCCTGAATCCTCGTGGTCGACAGCATCATCACTGAGCCTTGAGACTGTGGCCCAACTGACCCAGCAGCTCTCAGAGTAGGGACTAAGGGATCATCTGTCCTCACTTTTTGCTTTTCCCCTGGGCCATTTTTGGTTTGTTTCTGTTTGTTTGTGTGCTTGCCCTTATTCCCTTCTCCCTTCTAGTCTGTTCCTACCCCCACGGCCATGCTTATACAAGTTCTTATAGTATTTGTATATCAGGTAAAAAAAAACATCAAAGACCCTAATTTACTGCCAGTCATTACAAATTCAACTTTCCTCAGCCCATACGTAATGCTGAGTGGTGCAGAGAACTAGCACGGTGGAATTTTCTGAAAACCTAAGAAAATCCATCAAACCTATGTGCCTTGATTCATACGTGGGCACAAGACTATCTGAATAGAGTCTCATACCTCTTCTTAAACCACCTAGAAACTAGCCCTACCAGAAAGAACCAATCAGTTGGTGAAAACCATTTCCAAGACATTACCCAAGTGGGGCTGTTCCCTGACTCAGGGGCAGAAAAGAGGAGGCCTGCATGTGCTGTTTTATTTTGCACCGAGTATGTTAAGCCAGATTGTTACTGATCTTTCTTCAAAGTACACTAGTGCTTGTGTGAATCACTGGCCCTTGCACATCTGCAGCGAGGCAGCCCACACTGCTCTTTGCAGGTCGGCCGGTTTGTGCGCCAGAGGCCCACTGCCATATACGGACGTGCGTCTCGGGCTGTGAGAAGGCTGCTGGGCTTATTTTAGCAGAATAACTCATCTCCGAAGGCCCTGAATTAACCTGCACTGTTTCTGAAGTCGTACTCTTGGGTCCTTAACAAGCATCCTATTTCTTCCTAAGCCGAATCTGCACCGTACGTAACAGTAAATCTTTCAGAAGCAGCCTGATTGAACTCCTTCAAATCTTAAAGACATTCTTCTATAAAGTGGCTCTTGAGGGACACTAAGGCTTGTGTCTAATTCTGAAGTACAACCATTTCTTTACCTACAGTTTAAAATCAGTCACATTAGCTGGAATCAATTTATTATTTAAAAAAAAAAAACCAACTGTTTGAGCCCCTATTCGGGCGATTAGTTTTTCTCATTTTCTATGAAGCCTCCAAGGGAGAGGCGCTGAGACAGAACTGGTAACTAGCTTCTGTCCACCGCTCTGCTCAGGAGGTAAACTTGTTGACGAAACACCGGAAACATGAACCAGCTCAGCTGGGTTTTATCGATTGCTTTCTTTCCCCTTCTGCAACCGCCTCTCTTTTTCTTTTCCCACACACTCATGGGTGCTGTGTTCTGAGATGGATGTGTATTTATGAGCCCGTAACAGGCAGCTGAAACCTTGTCTTTATTCACTTACACCCCAAGCAGACCTACACACACTTGGGGTTTCTCCATCGTGTGGGACTCTAGTGGCCAGTGCCAATCCGAACTGATGAGGCTGGAGCAAACCGGGCTGTCTACCACGGGAACGGGCTAAAGGCCCCCGATGAGAGAGTGTAGTGATGTGTTAGGAAGGAGGGACGCTGGGGTGCAGGGCCAGTCCCAGACAGAAGGGTGAGGAAGACACAACCGGTTTGGGTCTCAACCCTCTCAGCCCCTGTCCCTACAGTCTCCTCTCTGCCGCCCCAGGCTGTGACCCTCTTAGTCAGTGGGAAGTGAGCATATTCATTCATGGTGAGCAATTAGTGAAATCAGGCTTAAAGAGCACCATACATGAGGATGTAGTTAAGAGAACCATAAATGAGAATATACTTTAGCCTCAAGAAATAAATTACTACACAAGGGTTCCAAATAGTCCCACAGATAAGAGCTGCTTCTGGGCGGGGCATCTACCCTGTGCCTTCCGAGTCCCTGCCCACAGACCTCCTCTGTAGTCTGTCAGTCATGCCAGTGGACTGTACCGGGGTACAACAGTCTACTGCATGATAGGCCTATATATGTGATTCAGGCATTGTATATATATTTATGGCGTGTAGAGGGAGTTAGGGAACCCCGCTTGCTGCTTTAGGGCTTGGCTATTTGACAGGTAGCTTTTCTTTGCCTCCATTCCCTCGCTCAGTCACGAGGGCGAATAGGATTGAAGGGTCAGTGAAACTATCTGGTTTGCCATTATAACCGTTTCTGTCTCCCCAGGTGTCCGGGTGATCCCCAAAACAGCATGTCTCCAGCCCCAGACCTGCCGGCTGGGCATCCGGATCCCTTCCTTCCCCCGGCACTGAGCCAGGCTTTGCCCCCAGGTCTCCACCCCCAGGGCGCAGAACCTCCCTGTCTGGTTGTCTTCCCTCCCCCCTTCAGCCCGCCCCCTCCCATGGCATGTTTCATGACGACCCAGTTGCTACATCAGAGTGTATTTTTGTAATTCCTCCAGCGAACATTGACATGGCCCCATCTTCCTTCTCACCCCCCTCTCCCCCCGTCTAGGGGTGGGTCGAGGGAACAGGACATCAAGCCTGGGGTTTTGACTTGTCACTGCCATAACTTGTTTGTAAAAGAGCTGTTCTTTTTGACTGATTGTTTTAAACAGATATTTCTCCATTAAACTTCTACTGAGCAAATGGTTAATAACATTGGTTGGCTGTTTTTTAAGTGAAGTCACGGACAAGCACAGACTCCAAACACACCCATCAGAGCTGCCTCTCTTAGGAGGCAGAGGCAAAAAGCACACGGCTCTGCTTTATGTAAAGTATGACAGGCAAGATACGTGAGCATAAACACCCGACTGAGCCGTGTCCCCGGATGCCAGTGGATGGACGGATGGGCAGGACGGAGGGGCCAGGGTTCTCAGAAACGCCCTGTGCACCTCACCACCACCAACAGGCAAGTTGTTGGGTGCCGCCCCCTGCTTCTGACTCAGCACAAATGTGCATTTCTAACAAGTGTGGAGAGATGCAGACCCTGCTGCTTTGGGACCACTGGACTGGGATGTGAGGCCAGGGCCAGAGCCTCGACAAACCTGCCGTGTCACTTTTTTCTCCAGTTTAACACGAAACACGTGAAGGTGTGTAACTACCTGAGCCCAGACGTCTGGCGCGCCCGGACAGAGGGATTGAAGACAGTCCGATGTCTGCAGCATAAGGGAGGGGAAGGCGTTCTGTGGAGGAGGCGCAGAGCCCGGGAAGGGAGTTACTGGTACCCACTGAGCTAGAGCCATTCACACTGTGCAGGAAGGGCCAGGAGAGGCAACACCCTAACTCCTCTCTCCTTCGACCCTCAAACTGCAGCCTGGTGTCTCCTGTTGGTCAGCCAACCAGAAGCCGGAACGTTAGGGGGGTCCACTTAGATGCAGCCATCAAAGTGAGCTTAGGGCCCAGGGCTGCAAACGAAGAATGTCCAGCTCAAAGGCAGTGAACCAATTGTGGGGGCTTGGATGGACCATTAAAGCAGCAGGTTCTATTTGGGGCTTTCTTTGAGAGGTGGGGTGGGCAGGGACAAAGGGAAGGTGGAGAAAGAAGCCCTCCGTTCCATCCCAATGTAAGGAAAAAGGTCAAAGGGCAACCTCCCATACCAGCATCACAGGCTTCTGGGCTTGACCATCCAGACTCAAGTTCCTGGGTCTTCTCGGAGCAGGATCTCCCTCGCCTTCAGGCCCTGTTCGGGGTCCCTAGAAGCTGTTCCTCATGGTCCCAATGCTGCAAGGGTGGGATGTTGCTCTCTGCTTCCAGCACCCCTCCCACCAAGGCCAGCTTTAACTGGCCATGTGGGCCATCCCTGTACGTGAATTGATGAATTCAGGGTGTGGCCCATGTTGTTCCCTAGGGTCAGAACTCGTTCCACAAGTAGAGTGTGACTTCTTTTCCCCTAAGTCACTCACTAACTCACCAGCAGACTCAGGAACATGCGAGAACGTGCTTCCCCTGGTCAACAGAAGCAGTAGACAGAACGATTACTACGGCCTGGGCTACAATCCTAGCGCCGTTCCTCCCAGTGTATGACCTTAGCAGGATTCCTGAACCCCTGTGCCACGCTCTCTTCATCTGTAAAGTGGGGATAACAATGCAACCCCTTCGTGGGATCACCGAGGTCGTCCGTGCAAACACGTGGCCTGGTCCCCGATCGTGTCACCTATTGTTGTGATTAGGGAATGAATACGTGCACTGGGCCCACGGGATGACACGCTGTCAACTGGTCTGACGCCGAAGATGATGACAATCTTACCCTTCGCAGGGGGAGGGCGCAGAGGGACAGGCACACATCCAATCAGACAAGGTACCATTTTATTCCTTATAAAATATATTTCATATTGTTGTTGTAAAAACATTACATTTCACATTTTAAAAAAAAAACCTTTTTAACAGTAAAAATAATACTTGGAAGACAGCTGGGGGGAAAAGGCGCCAGTAAGACAAGTTCACAGATGGGATATGGGATTTATCTCCCTCCCTCCCTCCCTCTCTCCTCTCTCTCTCTCTTTTCTCTTTTTCTTTTTCTTTTTTTTTTTTTTTTTGCCCCTGGTAAAGTCAGAACCTGAGAGGACCAGAAAGTAACAGGACAGATTTCTTCAAACAAATGAGAGCTTCTACATCCAAATTAATCATGTCCTCCGAGGAGTCAAGCTGCGGAGGTTTACTCTTGCAACGCGGACATTGCTCAGAAGGCTCTGAAACTGCGGCACTGCCTTCGCAGCCAAGCCCTCTCCCCCGCTAGTCAGTCCTGTGCTTTGCCCCCGGGACCTCAGGGGCCCACAGACACTGGGGGTCTCACTCCGCACTGATGGAGCCTGGTGCAGATGCAGCATCAGTGGGGCTAAACCGAGCAGGCACCAGACTCCCAAAGTCATTCCAAGAAACATGTTGTGTAAGGGCAACGCCACTGGCGAAGTTTCCCAAGATAACTGCTTTTGTTATCAGCCCTGTTAGTTTCAAATGGGCATCTTACCTTCCATCAGGTTCTGCTGCCCAGGTGGGCTGGGGAGTAGGGAGAGAGAAACAGATGAAAACAACAGGCGTGATCACTGGATCGGTCCACAAACCGCCCCCACCCTCCGAGAGGAAACGAATGGGGTAACCCCAAGGACAGACCACATGTCAAGAACCAACACAACAGCCACGAGACGGAGGGGAGGGACGAGGGGAGCCAGGGAGGCCACCGCCACCAAAAATAAAGAGCGCAACAGATGCACGAAGGGAAGCTGCACCAAAACAAAACATTAAAAAAATAATAATAAATCCACCTCAGTTTTTCCATCTTTCGTCATTTTCTTCTTTCTCTCTTCCTTGTCTGCCTCGTGTACCAATGACACGAACAGCCTACCTCCCTTAAGAGAAAGTCTTTATATCCAGTTCTATCTACACAATCCAAACTGAGAGGCAAAATAACAACAGCTCTTCCAAAGACGAGCCTCAGCGAGAGCTCTGCCCACAGGAAGGAAGATACCGCCGGGCAGAGTCCCCGTATCTCAAACGCTCCCTCCCCTCCTCGAGAAGACCTGAAAGTGGACAGCATGGGAAGTGAGTAGGGGCAGGACAAGCAACAACCTGCTATCGGCTTTTAATTCTCAGGGAGGCTGAAGGGACAGGAAGAAGAACCCTGGACACCTCTTGCTGGCCTGTTTTGAGCTTTACTGAGGGACAGCTTCCACATACGTTTTTTCACTAAGTTATAAAAATATACCCCATCACCACCAAAGACACCTGTGCAGAATTGTCTTTCCCTCCTGTCACCAAACCCAGGTCCCCATCACCCTTCACAAAATCACACCCCTATTTGTCGGTGGGCAGGTTTTCTCCACTCCACCTGTCTCAGACCAAAAGGCATATAGGCTTCCGATGGCCAGGTATTTCCACCTGGACCTCAATGAAAGCCAAGGGGTGGATGCTGCTGTTCAGTCCCCAGAGAGGTGGCTTGGTGGGGCTCCCTGGGCCCCTGAGATCAAAGACATAGGTCCAAGGCAGCTGGGCACCAGTGGTCCCGGTCACGCAGGCCCCAGGGAGTCCCCGCAGTTACTGTGGCGCTCCAGAACACACACTCGCCCTCAGGGCCCGGCTCACCCCTCTCAACCCACCACTGGCTGGCACAGCACTAAACCCCACACATCTCGCTCCTTCTCCACAAGACCAGCTAAGCTCATGAAGCTCCTGAGCAATGCAGTCCAGGCTTCCCTCCGTTTCCGAGACCCCCAGAAACACCAGGGGCTGAAGCACCAGGGGCTGTGAATCCAACCCCAGACCCCCCCCCCCCACTCTATTTCCTCAGCACTCTCTTTAACCTTCTTCATCTTACTTTCAGGCAACAGGTGCTCGGCAGGTCCGGGAAGTTTCCACCACATCACAGCGACCCTCCTCATCACCCGACTGGACCGCACTGGTCAAAAGTCCAGAAGGCTCTTGCCTTGACTGAGGAGTCCTGTCCTACCTGTCACCTAAGGAAGATCTTATTGCTCCCAAAGGGGCAGGTGAGCCCATCAAACAACGAGAGACCTGTCAACTCCTTCCGTATTGGCGGGGGCAAGCTGCCACTTACCTACCTATCGGTGCTCTTCTCTCTCCTTCCCCGCCAGCCCCGCCTGCAGCCTTGGGAGGGAAATGGGGAAATCCCGATGAAACCAGAGACAAAGCAGAACCCACCCCCCAAATAAAAGGGAACTGTAATCAGCTAAAGGCTTCCAAATACACCACACGAAAAGAAAACGAAGTGTTGTAGAGGTGGTGCGCTTCCGTGCCTCGGACAACAGGAGAGAGCTTCCACAGCCGCCAAAACCCTCTCGCTCTTTTCCCTCGGGGAAAGAGGAAAGAAGATCAAGGTAGTGTTTTACTGCCACGTTTCAGAAAGTGAATTCATATTAGCCTTTTGGCTCGGCTATTTGGGGCCGGTCTTTCAAAACCCGCTGGTCTGGGCTTTGAGGAGAAGCCGTACGACTCGGATGTTGGGATGCCGCTCAACGTCTCAGGGGACCCGGATTCAAATGGTTGTCACCGGGTTTTTCCTTTTACTTCCATGGAGGCTGCCGGCTGAGAACAAGCTTTCCACTCTCCAGGTTCAGGGGGAGAAGGGCCAACTGCACCTTCAAAAGCACCCAGATACCCTGACTCTTCCCACCCCATCCAGACAGGCCCTGCTCTGAGTTATTAGTCAGAAACGTTTTTTAAAAGAAAAGTAAATTCATCTTGCTTACAGTCCCTTCTGGACCAGTTGAGAAAGCAAAGAATTCACCGGCTCAGCAGGAAACAGAATGAGCTGTTCCTTCTTCTGAGGCTTACAAACAAAATCCCCTGGAGAGAGGGGATATGGGAAAGAGAGGCTAATTAATTCTTTGGTCTCCATTTGCTGCAGAATACCCTTGGTCAGTTTTGGCTCTCTCCTATTTGAGGGAAAAAAAAAATATGTTCATTTCTTTTTTTAAAAAAATAAAATGTCCCCACGAGGGAGGGAAAAAGGTTTGAAGTATTAAACCTTAACCAACTGAGCCCAAACTCCCAGTGTCCACTCGTTATCTGTAGGTGTCTGCTGAGGGCTCACAGGTCTGCCTTTTGTCACCTGGCGGCCAGCAGGGCCAGGAGCAAAGGGGACGGGCCGGTGGGACGGGTTCAGTCCAGGAAGCGCTGGCAGGCCTTCTTCCAGCGGCAGGCGGTGCACCACTGGTCCCGGTGCTCGATGCCATACACTTTGCGGCACTTCTTAGCCTCCCCGCGGGCCTTCCTGCCAAAACAGAGTGATGCGGGTACAGTCACGTGCTGGTGGTCGGACCTGGAGAGTGGCCAGGTGTGACGCTGGGCAAACAAGCAGAGGTGGGAAGGGGTGGGAGCCAACGGGGCCACAGGACGGAGATCTCCCCAGCATCTGGTGTGTCCTCCAGCTGGGCTCACCGCCCGGTTCGCAGGACTAATCCGGGACCAGAGTCAGGTGGACTCGGGGTCCATGCTCACAGTGAAGATAATGGGGACGGGAGCCAGAGGGAGGCTATGGGAGCAGCCTGTCTCACCTGGTGCTGCTCTGGGCCCGGGGTGGAGAAGTGACAATCAGGTGAGATTTCATGGCAGGTGCTGGCTGCTGGGGCTCGCTGAAGCTTAGCGACCGGCTCCGGACCTGGGCATGGCAGAGGGGTCATAAGCACAGGTGAGAGAACCATCCTACAGGGCAGGCAGCCACACCTGCACAGCCCCTCCTTGTGCCAAGAGGCCAAGGTGCCTTTTCTAGAAGGATACTCCAGGCAGAGGTGAACAGGACCCGGGCAGAGAGGGGAGGCTGGAGAGTGAGGAGCAAGACTTTAATCACACTCATGACAAAGCAGGGGCCACAGGCCGACAGCGGAGTCACTTCCCCTGGCCACGGCAGGGGCTGCCCCCTGCAGATTTAGATGCGGGCACCACCTGCGACACAAACCAGGGGACTGCACAGCCTCGGTGGCACCTTTGGGCACCTGGGCTCCACAGTGCATGATCCCCTCCTACTGGAGACGTTTAAGACTGGAACCCGCTGTGTGTGGTTCAAATGACTTCCCGTTTACTGTACTTCCGAGGCAATAACCTAAGCAGTGGCCAGCAGTGGCCTCGAGATCTCTGATTCATAAGCTCCTACCTGGTTTCTGGCCCACCCTCTTCCTCTCTAGGTTTCCAACATCTTCTCCCCCTTAACAAGCACCCACAGAGACTCAGGGCTAAAGAGGGCACCGACCCCGGCCTCGCCCCATGATTTTCCTGGCAATAACTTGCATGATCTGGTTACTCCTCTGCAAGCGCCCTCCTTCCACCTTCTCAGAAGGGCTATGACTAGCTGGCGGGAGGGTGCTGGGCGAGGGGGCAAATACATGGAGATCTTCAAAGTCTGGGCACTGGAAACGAGTGCGGGGAGACGGCCTCCAGCACTGGGTGTGTGTGGAAGGGCCCTCGGCGTGTTCCAGGGCCCCGAAGTGCTGCCACGATCAGACAGGGGCACGATCAGACAGGGGCACACTCACCGGAGAGAGGGAAGAGGTGGTGGACGGGGCGGCGGCCCAGCTAATACTGGTGTAGATGTGTGGCGAGACGGGGATCTGAAAGGACGGCAGGGCCTGCCGGAGACGGGACAGCGTCAGCCTAGGTCCTGGCTTTCACGGCCCACCCCCTGCCCTGTAACTTCACCATGACGGCAGGTCTCTGTCTGGAAAACACTGGGAGACACCAGAATGCTCCTCCCAAGAGAAACGTCAGAGGACCCAACTCTCTGAAGTCGTCTCCTTAGTCCCAGGCACCCATCCTTCTTAGAAGCCCCTGTCAGGGCAGGTGCACACACCAGCCTCGTGACGGAACCCTCACAGCACAGAAGATTAACTTCGTGGCTGGATCGCCTACCAAGACCCTGCCACAGGCGTTACCCGAAGACGTCCAAAAGCCTTCTGAGCACGGGCGGGGCCGCTGCATTAAGGATGTGGTGTCCCCAGAAACCTCTTGGAATTAGCAACACTCTCCTGGGTATGCGGGGTTAGCTTTGTTTATGAAAACACCAACCACCCTCTCCAGGGGGGGCCGTCAGCTGCCTGAAGGGCCACCTGAAGTTGGCCAAACATGAAAAAGCTAAGTGACTGCTCATTCTCACGAGGAGAGCTGGCCCATTTTGTAAAGGTTTTCTGATTGCAATGCTGCTTTTTTTTCATTACTAACTTGCAAGTCAGCCTAGAGTCTGATCAAACCAAGCTGTGGGCAAAGAAGCACTTTAAGAAAAACTGGCTTATGGTAAGCTGTGCGTTCACTGAATACCTACTATGTGCAGTGAAGACCATCCTCAACGTCACCCCCTCTGCGACAACTTTCCCAGCCCCATGGGCATAACAGCTTGGTCCCTCCTGTATCCACAACAATGTCTTGTGCCTCTAGTAAGGTGCCTCAACCATAATTAATCATAGTTACATACTCACTCCTCGCTCCAGCTAAACCGTGAATTTCACGAGGTCAGGGACAACGTCTTAGTCTACCTGAAAAGCTTAGCGCACTGCTTGACACATAGTAGGATTTCAAAAAATGGGTGCAGGATTGCTTGTTGATGTAACACACTTCTAGGAACTAGAGACGTGCTCTGGGAAGCCCAGCTGCACTACTCCACCCCCTTTTGCAGCCAGAGATGTAACAATTCCCCAGTCCAAACCCATCCTGGTTACTCAGGGATTCAGCCAGGTTTCTAGTAATCAGTCCTGACAGCCACTGATGAAGAAACCAGGAATGCCCACATCTACTGAGTGTGAGTTAATTTTCCTTTCCTTCTTTGCAGAAATTAAGAGATGAGCCATTTAGCTACAGGGCTCAGCCTTCGATCAGGGTGGTCGGTGGCCTGTGATTAGGTGACAGGTCAGACACTGAATGTCCTCACAGCCACAAGGCTGAGCTCCCAGCATGCCCCAACCCCGTACCTGGTATGCATGGTCGGCCTGAATGTGCCAGAAGGAGCCAGGAGCTGACTTGCTGAGAGCACCAGAGGGCAGGTAAGATTCCAGGCCAGGGTGTTCTGGGCCTGAGGTCTGAGCTTTGGGAGGAGGCGGTGGAAGGATGGCAAGGGGCGGGCTGGTCACACTGGAGGTGGGGGCTGAGTCAGCGGTGGGGGTGCCAGCAGCAGCAGCTTCCTCCTTCATCTGCACTTCTGTGTAGTAGAAGTCCTCCTCCCGCTTGAACTGGTCGGAGTCCACAGTGTCTCTGTGTGTGAGGAAGAGGCGGTGGTGATCAGGGGCAAGCTGCCTCCATTCAAACACATGGGAGACAGAGGTGCAAAAGGGAGTGTTTGCTCAGGGCCACCAGCGAGTCAGGGAAGGAGCTGAGGCACTTGCACACCAGTGGGTCTGTTCCTCCTGGCACCGGGGGCTTCTCCTGCACAGAGTGTGTCCGAACCTCCCCTCCTGCAGCAGTCGTCTGACTCAGAGCTCTGCCACGCGTCCTGAATGGGCCCCACTACTTGTGGTCAAATTTTCTCCCCCAGGGAAAGGGCTGTGAGCCAGGTCCTCTGCCAAGAGTGGCCCTGGATCCAGGGTGGCTGTGTTAACGGTGTCCCAGGTCCCCAAGGGAAACGGGTGCGGGCCTCCCAATGGGGTCTCACCAAATCACTCTATTTCCACCCAGAACTAAAACACCTCACATCCTACAGTGAGGCAAGATGGCGCATCTACAAGACAGATGGTGCCTCCTTCCCGTGAAGAGCAGCAACATTCCCCATGATGGGAGGGTCCTTCCTTCTCAGTGAAGATCTCTCCAACATGGCTATTTGCTGGGTGCAAGGACCAGGGACAAGGAGCAGGGCCTGCCCTCAGCAAGTCATTTTCTTGGAAGCATTCTGGGCCATGGGTCACAGGGAACCAGTAGAGTAGAGGAGACCTGAATGGTACCCTAGGCAAAGAGGCCCTGGGCTCCACACCTACCCCAGGTGGAGGGCTTTCACGTGCCGCTTGATGCCCACAATCGAGCGCAGAACTTTGCCACAGTTTGGCCACAGGCACTTGTACATCACCTTCACGGAGTTCTACGCGGAAGGAAGACAGGGTCATTGGGGTATGTTTCTCTCCCCCGTCCCCCTCTCGTCCTCACCTCGTGGGGATTTCAGCCACCTTCAAACAAAACCCAACAAAGGGCTCTCTGGGGCCCAAAACCTGGCAAGCAGGGGCAGAGAGCCTGGACCCAGGAGCTGGGCCTGGTGGCTGGCAGAAGAGTTCCGTGCTGTGGGACAGACCCTGCCAAAGGTCTCACACACACAAGCCTCAGGAGTGCGGTGAAAAAGGCAGGAATTGAGGCCGAGGTGAAAGGGAACTGGCATTAAAGAGACCTGGGAATAGCACGAGGGACCAGAAGCAGCAAGGAAAACCGAAATGGGAAGGAGCCTGAGCACGCTTGGGACCTGTGGGGCCCCACATGGCCAGATCCCCAGTTGGGGCCAGACCCCCAGCTGGGGGCATGCGAGAGGAAACCAATCAGTGTATCTCTCACGCATTGATGTTTCTCTCCCTCTCTTTCTCCCAGCGCCAGCAGCCTAAGCTCGCACTCACATCACCAACGCACCTTTCTTTTACGTGGAGCTGGTTCATCCAACAGGAAAGCATCCGGATCAGTTTCAAATCCATTATCAGTCTGGGGAGAACCAAAGGCATCCCCCAGGTACTTGGGGCTGGCCTGGGGGTGGGGGGGCGAGGGGGTGGAAACGCCGCTGCTCCCGCTCCAGTGTCCGCTGGTGGTGCTGCTGCCGCTGTCCGACACATCGCCACTCTCCTTCCATGGGTCACAGGCTGCACGGGAAGCTGGCGGAGAAAAGGCAGAGGATGCTCATGGGCCTGTCCCCAGGCAGAGCTTCTGGCACGGCCCTGTCTACGCCAGATTCCACACGGACAGCCCAGCTCCAAGAGTTCTCGTTTGGAGTGTGAGTCCCTGAGTCCAATTCCTGGCTCTGGCTCTGCCTGGCCGTGCCACTTCAGGGGGACAAAACCCAAACCTTCCCTTTCTAAGCTCCGGTAGAACACAGGAGCAGGCGACTCATGCAGCACTTTCTCTGGGTAGCCCTGCTCTGCCCCGGTAGACATTTCCTGCCACAGCCACGCTGATAATCACTGACCATCGCTGAAACTTCAGTTTGCATATTATCAACAGAAAGAGAGCCTAATTAAACCATGTTTCTCACTTAAAATGTTAAAAAAAAATGGGGAGAGCGGGGAGAGAGAAGCCTCTGGACCTAATAGGCCGGGTGGAAGGGGCAGTCACGCGTGCTGGCACCACGTGGACAGTCTTCCCTACAGTGGAGCAGGGTGCAAAAGCCAGGTTAAGACCAGGCTTTCCTGATAAATGCCTTCTGATCATTTAAACCCAGGCAAGTCCACCAAAACCTGCCTGTGAGGAGAAACCATTCCGTCAGCTCTTACAGCTATTGGGATGGGTAACATTGACCAGAGGTAGCTTCAGCCCAGACGGCTCCTGCTTTCACTCACAAGTAACACATTTAGAGAAGGAACGACAAGCTCTGAGAGCAATAATAGACGACCGGAGCACTTACGCCCCGCATGGCCCTGGACCTGCTGCCTGTGCCTGGCAGTACGGCTGCACAGGAAGAAGATCACAGCGAGACATGAGATTTTCAGTTTTTAAATTGCCTGGCTTCTGGGCCTGGCCGGGTGGCTCGGTTGGCTTGAGCGTCATCCCAATACACCAAGGTTGTGGGTTTAATCCCCAGTCAGGGAACATACAAGAATCAACCAATGAATGCATGGGCAAGTGGAACAGCAAATCAATGTCTCTCTCTCTCTCCAATCAATCAATCAATCAATCAATAAAATTGTCTGTCTTCAGGCTGCTTTTGGCCCAACCCAGACACTTCCATGCCTAGGCCGATTCATTTACAGCAAAGAGAATCTGAAATGCTTATTCACGAAAACAGCAAGAAAAGGGGGAAACAGTGTGCCGTGTGCAGGTATGGTGGCCATGTCCCTGACTCCCAGCATGGGTGGCAATCTGTGCAGCCTCCTTAGAAACCTGGATTCTGAGGTCGACTAACACCTCCTTTGTGGCCTGGACACAAATCACACTGATTTTCTCTCATCCTGCTCCATATCCAAGCTGCTTCTCGGCTGAGCTAGACACCTAGGAAAGACGCCCAGCACTCCATGTTGCATGTTGCCAATGCAGGGGCTCTTCGATTAAATCGCCCGTGCCAGAAGAAGCCCACCCAAATAGAATGGGATGGATGAACTCTCCCCTCCCTGAGAATCACTGTCAAGCCTCAAAGCTATGATTTCCTGGGAACCCAGAGTTCAGGACACCCACACATGAGGCTGACAAAATAGGACGCCCTTTCAGGGAAGAACTGAGGAGCCACCAACAGCCCGACGGGTCAAGCAACCACACACATCCATGCCGGGAGGGAAGGGCAAGGAAGCGGAACACTACCACGTCGACCGTGATAGGGGCTCGGGAAAAACAGGGCAGGCTGCACGCAGGGGAACCCCGCGCCCGGCAACCTCCCACCGAGAAGCTTTCAAACGGCTCAGCCGCTGGCACTGGCAGCTTGGCCCAGAAAGAAAAATATTTTAAGAAGCAAAAAGTTAACATCATAAATTAATCTGTAAGTTATAAAGTGAGCATAAATTACTGTACCTTAGATCACACAATTTTCTAGGGCAATGGATATTCTATACCATGAAGACACGGTACTCCTCTGCAAATACACAGCCGTGACAGCTCACGGCGGACCTCTAAGAAACACTTTAATTCCCTCTGCTCTCCACGCACACACACACACACACACGCGCAGAACCGCCCTCACACTGTAGATGCCAAGGGGAATAGTGGTGTCTGTGCAAATACTGTCCACTAAAACCTGCGAATAGAGCACGGTTTCGGTTATTGTAGAGACCTCGCCTGGCAGAGTACTCCAACATCATTATCTGCCAAGGAAGCCTTATTTTTCCACCAGTTTCAACCATAAGATCAGAAATTACTGGAAAAATACCTTTAATAAACTATTTAAATTTTTTTTATCTAAAAGGGACTTCAGATATGAGGATTATGGCATATTATCAGTTAGATGTACATATTCTGGTGTTGACGTGGGCGTGTGAACATGTACCTGTGCATTACACACACACACACACACACACACACACACACACACCCGACGGGAATTGGAGTTAATGATTTTCCTTCCCATCCTGACACTTTCCTGGATATTCCCCCTGTTGACCAACCTCCCGGATCTCCTAAACGTGGAGGATTTCCTGAGAACGTAAAATTGCCTCCTTACCTGCCACTTTGTGTAGCTCCCAAGTGCTAACAGAACAGGTAAGCAACCCACACTTCCCCTCGAGGTGCGATCAGACACAACAACTAGCTCTAACGGACTTGTCACCATGGACGGGCTTTGGGTGCAGCAAGTAAATTTGCTTCATCACACCTCTAAATTTACTTTCTGCTAGAAAGGCTCCTCGGGAAGGATACTTATAAAGGCCACTTTCCTCCTGACTCCGTCTTCTCCTGTAAGCCTGCAATTCAGTTAGATCTCACCAATGAAAAAGTTATTCCCTGGGAGTAAGTTAGGCCAGCCCTACAATGAATTTTGATTAAAGAAACCCCTCAGGTGCACTACCAGTCTTGTCAAGCCACTAATATCCAGCAACCCTTCTTCCTCCCATATCACTGGTAATGTATTTTGGGGGTCGCACTAGAAGAATTTTCCTTTGATTTGTAAATTTGCTGTGAAGTCGTACTATCAGCTTGTGTTAAGCAATTAGACTTATTTTATTTTTTGTTATTTTGCAGTAAGATTCATTTTAGATTTCAGCTTGCTTATCCCAGGTCCCTGGCCTGGAGGCCCATGTTCATTTACGAGGCTGAATTAGGCCCTTGGAACAGGGGCATGAATCTTCTGAGGCCACCAGGAGACCATTTAGTAAGTTTCTACCTTTGTGAACTAAATATTCCTCTATTGGCCATGTTCAGGCTCCCGCCAAAGTGCCTGACTCACTTACTCCCATAGAAGAACTTACTCCAATGGCCAGTGTGGCTCAGCCCGTGCTCAATCATCTTCACAACGCACCCGGAGACTTCTCCCCAGAGGAGGAAACTGAGGAAACAGAACGGAAGCATCTAACTCAATGTCACTCAGCCAGGCTGGGACGCAAGTAAGAAGGGACTCCAAAGTCCTATTGCCAGGCCAGTACTTGGGCAATTTGCTGCTCAAAGCAGAAAAGTCAGTTGTGAGCCTCTGCCACACCCAGAACCCATGTGGAACCCCTTCCTCACCGGAGAAGTTGGCCTCGGCCCCAGGAGGACTCTGCACAACTGGGCTGCAGGACAGGGACGTCAGCACCATGGCCGCCATCATCTCGTCCATTTCCACTGCGTCGGACTTCCTGGATTCAAGCAGGTGGAAGTCAAGGTTATTTCCTGAGACTGCGGGTCATGTGATCGTGTTATACACTTCTGGACTGTCCTTTCCACATCCGCATTCCAATCAGCCAGTGTGTACATTAAATAAAGCATGAAGGTCTCTCCTCATTCTTCGTGAAATATACTCATTCTGAATTATAATACCAGCCAACCCCAGCATCACCAGGGTGGTCCCCCTCCCACTGCTGACACCAGAGGCAAGGCCATTCTCTCCCCTGAATGCAGTTCCTACCTAACCCTGCAGCTTAAGACAGAGAATGGTATTTGGAGGGAAAGAAAGAAGTGTCAAAGCGATGAAAAAAATGCGTGGACAAAAGAGATGCCCACTGGAATTCAGAAGCACTAAAATCCATGGTTAGTCTTACACTTAAATTTAAGAGGGAACAATGAGCCCTGGCTGGTAGCTCAGCGGGCTAGAGCGTCGTCCCAATAGGCCAAGCTTGCAGGATCGATCCCTGGTCAGGACACACGCAAGAAGCAACCAGTGAACGCATAAATGAGTGGAGCAACAAATTGATGTTTCTCTCTCACTCTCCCTTCCTCTCTCTCTAATACCAATGATTTTTTTAAAAAAGAGGGAACAATTATACTAACCAATCCCCTTCCTGTCCCCCAAGAAAAATGATGAGGTATTCTGTGAGCCACCAGAACCTAGCACATAAGCCAATGAGCAGGTAAACCAGGAATACTAAAATAACTCTCAGTGCTTCACAGAGCAGAGATCTATAAAATTTTACAGGTAATTTTTAAAAAATCCATATAAAGTTACATTACATGGAAGTAAACTTAGAGCCATCTATAAGTTAATGCTGAAGTATGAAAAGTCTGTCTGAAATAAATTTTTAGGCAGCTCACCTATTTCAAAGGACTGTATCAATCTGTTCTTTACACTTTAGATCCACCAAAGCACGTGACTGGGCTTGAAGTAGCTCAACTAAGACGAGTAATCTATGAAACATACTAGCGTCCCTCTTTTTACATGATCCTCGTGTTTTCATTCCCATGAAATAGAAAAGCAAGCTTTTCGCCAGCATCCCCCTGAGTTCACAGTCACAAATATTGTTGCTCTGGTCTGGTCTCAATATGCTGAGCGCGCCGTCGAGGGCAGCGGCCCCACAGACGAACACAGCGCGGGGTGGAACGTGGAATGAGGCTTGACCACTTGCACATCCTGGATATGAGACGCTCTCCACTGACAGATTCTTTTTAATCTTGAAAGGTCAATGAGCACAGAAAATACAGAGTACATAATGTAGAAAACAGGAGGTGTGTGTGTGTGTGTGTGTGTGTGTGTGTATTTTCCCCCCTCGGGGGAAAACTGTATCATAAAATTCTAAAACAAGTTGTACATTCTTCATTCAACATTAATGGTTTTGAACTATGTGGCACACCTGAAACTAACACAAAATAATACTGAATGTAAACTGTAACTGAAAAATAAAACTAAAAAGAAATCAATGGTTTTGAATATCGAAGCCAGGGGTCAGCAATCTAGGGGCTGTGAAGCGAACACAGCCTGCCACCTGCTTTTCTGTGGCTCCCCAGGTAAGAATGTTTTTATCATTTTTATGTGGCTTTAAAAGTCCAAAGAGAAATATTGTTTCTTGACCTGCGACACATGATGATTGTGTCCATAAGTAAAGTTTTCCTGGAGTGCAACCATCTCCATTTGCCTCCTCCTCGTCCGCGCCGCTTCCCGCCCCACTGCAGCAGAGCTGGCTGCGTGACGGAGACTGCCTGGCCCACAGAGCCTGCACTGCCTACACCTGGCCCATTCAGGACAAGTTCGCTGATTCCCGAGCTAAGCCATTGTTTTTCTGACTCTCTTCATGGAAAAACTAGGAACTAATTTTAATTAAAGCAGGAAAAGAGGAAAAACAGTCCTTAGACAAACCAAAAATACTGCACCCATCACAGAGTTATGAAGAAGAAAAGACAGCACTGTGGGTTGTGCAGAAGGATGCCCGCCCCTCTCTCTGTGTCCCATCTGACCAACATCTTGACAGCTTGACGCCTAGGACTCCTACACTCCCCCCTCAGCACTGAACATGCCCCAACCCCAGAGCTCACCACCCACATGATTTTCAGAGCCCAGGCTCCCGCACACAAACCTTTTTGGGACATCAATGTTCCTGGAGACAGGCCTGTAGGCTTGCACCTGGGCTCCCTGCTCCGGAAGGGGCACCTGGGGAAGGGGGCCCTGCAGCTCGGCCAGCCGCACCTCCTCCGCCTTGCAGCAGATTTGCAACTTCTGGTCCAACAGCCAGACAGTCACCTTATGCTCTGCCCAGCTATGCTGCTCCACCAGTCCTGCGCACTCTTGACCCCCGTACCACACGTAAACCTAGGCGGGGAGGAAAACAGGCACCAGAGGTCAGCACTTTGTCGTTCTTGCCCCACACACCCCAAATCCTGGGAGCCAGGGTCCACCTGACACAAACTGCATTCTCTGACTCATATTTAATTCGAGCACATGCTCGCAGACCCCTGAGCACCTAGTGGAAAGCTTCTTCCCAAAACAGATCCTTAGAAACTCTCCAGATGGAGAAAGTGAACGTGTCAGTTTCTTGAGATTTTTTTTTCCTGAACTTGGAATCTGCATGCAATTAAAGCTAAGTTGTTATCATCTTAAAATAGACTGTTACCACGATAAGATGTTTTCTGTAAGCCTCATAGGAACCACAAAGAAAAAACCTCAAGTTGATACACAAAAGAGAAAGAGAAAGGAATCAAACTATATGACTACAAAAAATATCAACAAATCACAAAGGAAGAAAGCAAGAGAGGAACAAAGGAACTACAAAACAGTCAGCAAATAACTAACAAAATAGCGATAGCAGTCCTCACCTATCAACAATTACTTTAAATGTAAATGGATTAAATTCCCCAACAAAATAAATCTGGAATCTGTCCGAACTCCTGATTTCTTGCCCTGCCTTGCCTCTGAAGTCCTATATACCTGCTGGTTCCACCTACTGCCGTGAATTTCTCACCCTGCATCTTGCCCTTCAGAGACTTCTGAGTGTACCTAGGGACGGACATACGGACAGGCAGGCTGGCCTCTCTCAAGGGCTGCTTAGCAGTTGGGGAAGCAAGGTGTGGAAAACAGAAGGCTCAGCAGGGAGACAGAAGGTAGAATCTATTTGTGGAGAAGGCAATGAAAGAGAAGACCATGCACCGGGATCCAGTGATGATCTCAGGTACAGGACATAGCCGGGCCCCGCCACAAGGGGAGAAAACACTGGAAAAGAAAGTCCAAGTGGCATTCTGTCTAAACAAACACCTTCCTCTCCTGACAACTTCTAAAGGGAATTCAAAGACACAACCTTATGTGTCTCTCACAAGCCTGAGATCCTTTCCTTTGTTTTGTAAAGTTACACACTGAGGCAGATCAAGAAAACCTGGGCTCTGGCCATGCTTGAAGCTGAGGGTTTGAGCAGGCCCAGCCCAGAGTGCGGGGTGTCAGGATGGGGGCTTTGCCCAGACAGCACCGGTGTGGAGAAGCCCTGTGCCCGCTGCTGCTGACTCACCCTCCCAGGAAGCCTGCTGCCCAGGGGCCCCCAGCGCCGCCAGTCGGAGGCCTGTACACACCCAAACTGACACCCAGGGTGTTTCCTGCCTGTCACTGGGGGCATCACTAGCCCGCTGGTCCCAAGCCTGGGAAGATCGGGCCCCTGTCCACTCAGGGATCAGCCTACCTTTTGCCCGGGCTGAAAGGCCACCTGCTGGAGGCCTGAGGCGGCAGGAGCCTTGAGGACTTCCTTGGGCTGCTCCTGACAGGAAGTGTCCTTGGAGGCGCAGAAGGGCTGGGGAGCCACCGCCTCCAGCAGCTCTGCCTGAGGCTCGGAAGGTGGGGCAGCCCCGGGCGGTCCCAACACACGGGCTCCCAGGAGGGACCGTTTACCAAGGCGCCGGGACAGCACGCTGGCCATGCTGCTGCCGTTCCTGGGGAGGCAAGGGGGACAGAGAATCCTTTAGCCATTACCTGAAGGAACGAGGAAGCTTTCAGCGCAGTGTCTGACAGGCGGCAGCGGCTGTGAGTGTCAATCAAAATGGATGAAGCCGTTTACAGTGACTTTTATAACGTTTTCCTTCTTACAAAAGTAACACCCATTCCTCGTAGGACATTTAGAAAATACTGATTAGCACAAAGAAAAATCACTCAAGAAGCTGCCTTGCAGAGACGCCCACTTTTCTTACATATCATTCCATGCTTTCCTCTGTACGTGCATTTACATACTTTTATTTCTACAAAAATGGGATCATGGTTTGATAAACTGAATTTTCCCTTAGTACCTTGTGTAGGTGTTACTAGATCACTAAACGTTGTTCTATAAAAACCCTTTTAGAAGCCACTCAGTATTTTCTCAGCAGATGCATCATTGCCGATTTAACAAATCCTTTATTACTGTGTAATACCAAAGGGCTGTATCCAGCACCATGCTGTTTGAACTGCTCCGCCCACGGGCAGCATTCTCTGAGCTAAGCCTCCATGCACACACACACCAGTCAGGTTCGGATACACGATACAGTCTTGCACCACTTAACGACGAGGATGCATTCTGAGAAATGCGTCGCTAGGTGATTCTGTCGTTACACAAGCATCAGAGTGCACTTACAGAAACCTAGATGGCCAGCGGTTACACACCTAGGCTGCACGGTACAGCCTGATGCTCTTCAGCTACAAGCCTGTACAGCATGTTATTGTACATAGAACACATTAAATCAAGCAGAAGGGAGAAAATAATACAGTCAAGAGACATGGTATCCCTGGCTGGTGCGGCTCACTGGATTGAGTGCCAGTCTGCAAACCAAAAGGTCGCCGGTTCAGTTCTGATCAGAGCACACGCCTGGGTTGCGGGCCAGGTCCCCGGCTGGGGGCATGTGAGAGGCAACCAATTAATGTTTCTTTCACACATCAATGTTTCTCTCCCTCTCTTCCTTCCTCCCTCCCTTCCCCTTTCTCTAAAAGTAAATAAAATCTTAAAAAGAAACAGACATAGCAAGACATGTATGAGGCTGCTGTCAGCGTAACACGGCAGTGTTTTACAGCAAACGTTTTTGTAGGTAGAAAGAGCACGCTCTGAAATAAGGATAAAAAGGAGGGTGTAGCAGATACACCAATCAGGAGCGCAGTCACTGTCATCGTCCAGTGCAGTGTACCGCACCTAACTGCACTTCGGCTTTTATGCAACTGACGGAGCAGGGGCTCGTTCAAACCAGCGTCACAAGCACGTGGGTAGTGCGTGGGCTGCGACGTGGTGAGGGCGCGATGTCGCTAGGTGACGGGAATTTTTCAGGTCCACTAAAACCTTATGGGGCGCCGGTCGTCCTTGCAGACTACCATTGACCTAACTAACCGCTGTGATGAGCACATGACTACTGCCAAGCCAAAGGCTGAGGGCATCTGTCAGGTACTTGGATTCTCACACTTGGTTGGCTTTTAAGCTCCCGAGAGCCACAGGAAGGAGCCGAGCTAACTCTGCGTGGCACACTTCAGCGAACCAACGCAGAGAGCTCACGTGGGTAAAATTGGTGCCAGAGCCTGAACAAGACCCGGTCTCCTGACTCCAGATCAGGAACCTTCACGGCCCTGGATTTGCCCCCACGCCACCTCCCACAGCCCGTGGTGGCAGCTACTAATGAATTCGGGTGATGGAAGCAGGTCTACACCCGACGCAAACAGAGAAGGCCCATCCGAGGCCTCAGGTGTTCACTCCACGACGCAGTAACTCTTCTGAAAACCACGTCCCTGTGTCTGTACCACCCACTCCTATACTAGGAAGCCGACTGGGTAACGCCGCCCCCCCTCATCGTACAGAGGGGAAGGGCTGGGGAGCAGATCAAAACTAGAAACCAGGGTTTGAGCCTCCTAGGTCAAAGTCCTCCTGCCTGAGAGAAGGGATTCCAACCATAGAGACATTCAATGAGCCCCAGGGCTGGGAGGGGCCAGCAGGGGCCCTCTGGGCTGCTCTGTGACCTTCAGGCTGCCACACCATTCCAGAAGCAAAACCTTATCTTCCAGGTCCCTGGGTGATCTGAATCAGTCAACAAGCTTATGTGGGAGAAGTCCCTCCCCAGACCACAGCCTACCTGCCCCTCCCCTTGCTACCTGAGATTCAGGGAAAACACAGTTGGGCCCTCAGGCCCCTCGGTGGGACCCGTCTCAGAGCCTCTTTGCTCACCTATAAATCACAAAGGTGGGAACACTTCAGATTTTGCTCCCCAGCAACTGTGGTCAGTTTGGCTCAATAAACTTGATAAATTCTTATAAAATTTTTACAAACTACATAAAGTGTAACCCTGATGCTCCCCTTTGCCAATATCCTGGGAGAGCACATGAGAATATTTCTTAAAAGCTCTTCACAACCTTTAAAGTGTGACAGAAAAAAAAGGGTTCTTACAAGTCTTTTACTCAGACCTTCAAGGGCTGGAAGCAGAGGGCACAGTAGCTCCACCGGGAATCCCCTAGAAAGCCAAAAAAGGTAAGAAAAAGGTTGGAGTACCAGCACCCTACAGAGCTCCTGCTCAGGTGTCTGGTGACTTCATATCTATAAAGCTTATCATAACAAAAAAAAAAAGAAGAAGAAAAATGTAAAAAGTAAATTCTTAACCACTATCAAAAAAAATGTACATCGAAGCTAACTGTTTTTAAAACCCTCTCGCCTACCCTCATCCTTGAAGCCTCAAGCCAGAAACAGGAACCTCTGGCTCTCAATTTAGTCCTGCTGAGCGATCAAGAGCTACAGGTGAAGACGCAGTGCCAGTTACAGACATCAGGTGGCAGCATCCACCCAGAGACAGAAACAACCCTTTTCTTGACCAAAAAACAGAAACCAAACAAACGGTGGCCACCCCCACTGTCCACAAGCAGGAAGTCTGAGGTTTCTACCTCTGAAAATGAAGAAAAAAATAGTATTTCCAAAATTCCTGGGCTTCCTGTCTCCAGACAGGGCCTGAAATATTCAGCGAACAGACTCTGATGATGTTTTTATAAGCCTTTTTATCCTTTTAATCAAAAAAATATTTTTTATTTGGTGTATGAACCTGCGCCTACCAAAGCCTGCTAGATTCGCAGAGCTGGTGAACCTGCCCACTTCTGGTCTGTTGCCACGTATGTTTGCTCTCTTCTCTGGCCTTTCTCCAAATTCCACCCTGAAACATGCTTTATTTGATCCATGCCGAGTACACCCAAAGACTAATTTTTAAAAGCAGAAGAGAAAGAAGGAAGGGAAACTGTCTTTGTTAAAGTGCCTACTAGGCACTAGCTTTCACGAATTGTATCTAATTTAATCCTCGGAACAATTTGAGAAAACATATGGTCTCTTATTTCTGAGGAGGAAGCCGAGCCTGAGAGCTTAGGGTGCTGAGGCTACACCACGAGGACCAGCAGCCCTGTGGGTTGACCTCCTATCTACCTGGTGTCAGAGGTCATGATCCTGCCATTAGGCCAGGAGGTATGGGATCTCTCAGAATAAAACACTCCATTAAGTTGCTTTTTATTTACATAGGTTTTTTTTTCCTTTGTCAGTGAACCTTGACAGAAAAAAACAGCTCTGATCCTGCAAGACCCTACTTCTGTTCCCTTGCACAATTTCTTTCCCTGAAGATCTCTTCTCCACTGGCATCTTAGACTCTCACCTACAAATAAAGGTCAATGCTTTAGTCTGCCCTTGCTAAACAGTTCAAATCGCTGTTAATCATTCAGTGGTTTGGGAAGACTCTCATGCACACATTGCCCTCTGACGGGGACCAGAGAGATAATACAATCCGTCTCAAAAGTTAAGATTTTAACCAACCTCATACTAGCGACTGAGAGAATGGAAGTGAAAAATACAAATCTAGACTAAATGGAGGCTGGGCGGCATCACCAGGTGGTGGTCAGTGCCTCTCCCGCAGTTATCAGCACACACATGGTGATGTCATGGACAAGCTCTACAGATAACAGAGTCCTTCGGGGCCTCAGAAGTGGATTAGAGCACCTACGGAGGTCAGCCATGCAGGGGGGTGGAGGAGCCAGGTTAACTGTGGACTTTAGAGTGATTTTTCAGGCTCGCCTGTTACTTTACACCTGGGAGCAAGGGTCCCCCCCTCCCTCCTAGCATGCTTCTATCAATCTAACTGGAGTCTCCTTCAAACCTCTCTTCCCTGATCTCTAACTTCTATTCACTCCCCTCTTGGTTTCTTTCTTGGAAATGATCAAAGGTCCATATAAACCAGCAATCCCCTAATTTGCCATATGGTTCTGATACAGCAAAGAGAAATCAAGAAGCATCCATTTCAGGGTAACAATAACAATGTTTCCACATGCAGCCAAATCATGCTTTATGATGTTACATTTTTGACTCATGGAATTCCTTAATTGAAACAAACTTCTGCTACAAAGGACTTCCTGCTGATGTATATAGTTTTAAAGGTATCCTGAGCCCTCTTGCGCCTCTCACCCTTTCCACTGTCACCAATAGAAGGGGTGGCTATCCCAGAATATGTATTTTGATCAATGTCCAAAAAGGGTTAGCCCCTTTCCAGGCTCAGCAAACATATTCTGATGTGCTAATAGCCCTTAATGAGGACATCTGCCATCAGTTAAATAATTGGAACAGACAGAAGAGGGAAACAAACCCTCTCTGTGGTTCTGAGTTACAAATTGCTACTTGACATGTGACTGTTGCCAGACAACCACATGTCTCGGCACAGGTACGTGTGTGCCCTCGTGCTCACGCACAATGGTTGTTCTCTCCTGCCACCCAGGAACACTGCCGCGGCATGACATCATCACCTAGTGGCACTTCCAGAACACGGGTCCTAAGTCAGAATGACTCATTACACAGCTAGTAGTTTGGGTGGGTTTTGTTTGTTTTGTTTTGTTTTTGTTAAGGAGAGTTAAGTTTGGACTAACTGACTACTATTTGCTTCATCTTGAGTGCCTGCTACAAACTCTCTGATGACCAATTTACGGATCAAGATGAGGGACGGCAACCCTCTGCCAAGGGTTTCGGGGTTTCTACTCGACCTCAGCTTCCTGCTTCCTGATCTCCACTGGGAAACCACTGCACAGAACATCAGCTTGAGTTTTTAGTTCTTTGGCTAATATTTTGCATATCAGCCTTAATCTTTTATCAGAAAGTTGTTCATCATTTTTTCTTTTAAATCTATGAAGTTTTAACTTAATTGTGTGTGTGTGTGTGATATTCTACACTCATGCAAAGGTTAAAATGGAGCAAACCACAACTCTTTGTACAATACAACTCAGCAGAGAATGGGATTCCCAATTACTTTCCAGCAACACGTCAGCCAGGCACTGGCTGTGAGCGATGCCAAGTGCGTGCGCAGCATACTTACGATTATGTGCAGATACGTCTAAGGTCCTCTTACCGTGCAGGTCAGCACCTGGGCTTGGCAGAAGCAAGGTGTCATACCCTGACCTCACCACCCGAATGCTGCCTGGTGGCTCTCAAGTCTTCCCATCCCCTCACTCCCCAGGCTGCCTTATTCAGAAGAAGTAAAAAGAAAAAAAAACCACCTCGTTTCACTGAGCATACACTGACCTTTTCTTCCAGAGGAGTCTCTGCCCAGCCTGGCTTTGGACAGAAATCCCGCCAAGAGTAGCCAAGGGCCTGAGTTAAAACTTCTCTCTCTCTCTCAAGTTCTTTAACAGGCTCTATTTTACCATTTTAAAAATGTGTGGTGTGCATCTTAGAGTTTCACAATACCACCTTAATGTACACGGCACTGAACATATTGGTCATTCACTCAATACTACCGTTTCCAAATCAGTTTTTCAGAGAATGGCCATGTGGATTTTCAAAACATTTAAATCACTGTCTTTTACTGAAGGTTTGAAAAAACTGGGTTATATTGCATCATATATAAGAGTATAACTATTCGTAAAATCAAAATTATAGACTATCCGGACTGACAGGAACCTGGAAGGCTGCCCATCCCCCCCTCGGGGGCTGGGCTCTCGGTCACAGCATCCCCTATAAGTGAGGATCCAGCCTTCCCACTACTGTAATGGATGTAACAGAATAATGGAGGGAAAAAATAAGGGCCCGAGATAGCAGTGCTATTTTCATACTCCAGCAGATGGGCCATAGAAATAGGTCATCTGATTCGGTTACACTGAATTTTCTCCAGCAGATAATAAATGACCTGATCAACACAGACTTCTGTTGGTCCGCATACACACCAGTCATCCAATCAGAAGAAAGAGACCACCACTCTCTGTGCTCTGGCGGCAGGGGAAGAAAGCGGTTTTTTCACCGTTCTACCCAGGTACCAGCACACTTCCCCTTCCTTCACACCTAGCTCCCCGTCTGCTTCAAAACCACCAGGGCCACTGCCCTGTGCTCCTCGCTCAGGCGTCCACACCACTCTGTAGTACCGAAGGCAGGTCTGAGCACAGTGCCCGGGCACAGTTAGGGCTCAGTAACCTGCAACTATTTCCACTAGAACCAACGGACCGCATCTCCTTAGACTGCAAGCCTTTTGAGGGGCCAGGCTGTATCTTGCTCATCTCATCAGATTTGTGATTTTAAGGGGATGATATTCCCATGGGTGGAGAGAGCCCCAGATTCAAAAAGTAATGTGTTCTAAGAAATAATACCTGCTGCTTGCCCTAAAATGAAGACAGGTGTCAAAAGAAAAAGTAGCGTTTTGGTGCTCAAACTCAGTTCTAAGATAGTAGTGTTGTCTTGAAAGCAAGTTGAGAATACTATGTAAGGAAGCAGGCGTGTAAATCCCGCTTACAAATGCGCGGCAGGAGGCGGAGAGGTTGTCCAGCACCGCTCTGCACATGCACGGGGGAGGGGGAGCACGCATGCACAGTGTGTACGTGTGGGTACGTGCGTGCACTGCAGTGAAACCTGACTTGCGCTGTGCTAAAACTATGTGAGAGTTCCAGAAGGAGGCGGGGAGATGTGTTACTGCTGACTCGGCGTTTTACCCAGAGCCTGCAGGAAGGAGGGAACCAGGAGCGGAGTATCTCCGGGAGAACAAGCCTCAAAGAATGAACCGTTCTCTCAAGCAGTTTTCAGAGTGAGCACTCAAGAGACCTGCGCATTAATTCAAACCCCCCGTGAATAAATGCCTGAGTGGCACTTGGGCTTACACCCACTTTAATACGCACATTTGGGAGCTTCCTTTTTTTCTCCCCTGACCTCCCAGCCACTTAAGAAAAGGTGGAGATACAATATAACCTCCCTTCTACAGCTCACAAAACTGATGTTCCTCAGGAAGGTCACTGATTTGCCTAAGCTGGCAAGCAGTGGTGACTGCTGCTTTCCTGGCTACTCACTGGTCCAGTTCTCTCCTCCCCCGCAAGGGGAGGCCCAGCAGCAGGATGGGGGCACAGGGGAGCCGGGCTCTGGAGTTCACAGCCCCGGCGCCTTTACATCGCCTCACCTGAACTTCACAACTCGGGAAGGAAGAACGAGTGAGTTTCGTTGGGAAGAAGAGATCTTGAGGTAGTTACAGGAAAGGAAAGCAAAAACTGGCAACAGAAGAAGTGCCCCCAAAATACAAAACATGGAGAGGAGAATTTTGAAAGCCTGACAATCCCGGACCCAGTGGCATAAGGGGGGACGTCGTGGCAGTGGTGCCCATGGTGCCAAGCCTGAGACACAAGGGAAAGGCTTCCCTCTGTTCCCACTCCTTTAAGAAGGCAGAGAAATGTAGACTTGACTTTCTGTACTTTTTTCATTTAAGTGGTTAAAATAGAACAACTATTGGGCACTCAGCAGTCATTTGAATGAATAAGGGCATTCCCCTTCCGCACTAAGTAAACAGGCAGCAGGGCCCTGGAGGGTGAGAGCCCCCTGGGGACCGGCCTGGCTGGAATCAACAGGCAACAAAAGGACAGGGCCCCTCTCCTGTGGTGGGGAATCAGGGTGCACGGAGCTGCAGGCTCGCTAGAAACACTCACCTGGTCTGAGAGACAGGCCAGGAGGGCAAGACCCAAAATGAAGCTTGAGAGACCGCGCTCATGCAGACAAGACCAGTCACCTGGAGACAGCCAGCCAGGGAAGACCAACAGGGCAGGGAAGGGACTGAGGTGCCCAGATACCCCTCAGAAATCCAAGCCTCGCCTGGGAGCCACCGTCCAAAATGTAAGCTGATCGTAAATAAGCTGTAATCTTGGAAATTGTAAGGCCCAAGATAAGAAACATGTGCGGTTGGGGTGACAGAACATTCTAGCGGCTGATAACATTTAAAACCCTGAAATAAGAGCTGGATACCAGTTTGTTCCAAGACCAGGATGGTGGATGAGCCAATGGGAATAGGTCTGTCTGGCCAGAAGGGAGGTAACCAGGCTTCTGCAGATCTACTTTTAAACCAACTTTCCCCTTTATTCTCACCCCCCAATTAACTGTACATGTTTTCTATTTCAGGAGGGGCGGGGCCAGCTCCTCACTCTGTTGCCCCAGCACCTTCTCCTGGGAAACTCGGCTCTGCTCGCCTAGAACTGGAGCATTCTCCCCACCACCAAAGGGAATGCTTCCCGGGCCCCCAGCGCTGAGGCTGAGAGGAGAGAAAGGCTGGATGCCACTGAAGTGCTGACACCGGCCCCTCGAAAGGGGCACCCAGCCCGTGCAGAAGAAACTAAGCCAAGGCCCACTGCAGAGGGCCCCTCTCCCAGGAAAGAGGGTAGCAGCAGTCACCTCAACCTGCGTCACTTGCGACAGTTCGCCACCATCTCAGAGCCTCAGTTTGCCACCCCACCTGTGACAAACGAGAACGGTGGGCCTCCAGCATCTGGAAGGAAATCAAGATGTGCTCCCTTCCCCTATCCCCCTGTTCTGTTTTATTTTTAAACCCTCACCCAAGGATGTGTTTATTGATTTTAGAGAGAGAGGAAGGGAGACGTGGAAAGAGAAACATCGATGGGAGAAACACCCCTTGGTTGCCTCCCGTACATGCCCTGACTGGGGATTGAACCCACAACCTTTTGGAGTACGGGATGACACTCCAACCAATGAAGCCACCCAGCCAAGGCCCTGTCCCCCTGTTTTAGATGGGGCTTGGAGAGCTAAGTAACACAACAGGCCATTCTTACCGCTCAGTATCCACCGTCGAGCAGGGAGTCGAGGCTGTAAAAGGACCTCGGCCAGATCTAGTACTACAACTACTGGCTCTAAAGGAAATGAAGATGGTGACCATGGGCGAGCCACCAAATAACAGAAATCGCGACGAAACCGACTGCAACAACACAGGGGAACTGGGAGACCAACGCATTCCATTGAGGGGCCTGCTTGGTTGGCCACGGTGAACCCACTCCTGGGTTCAGGGCTGAGTGTGCTCAACACTGAGCCCAGAGCCAGGGCCCGCCACTGCCTGTCTCCCACAGGACCTGGCCCCTCATCGCACTCCCAGCAGACACACCCCAATCCTGCTCTCTGCTGAGCCCAAATCTCAGTCTGGGTGCCCTGCCCGGGGCGGTCAAGGACGAGTGTTGCGAAAGCTCCCTGGGGTGGATGGAGCCTGGCCAGCCGCTGTGCCCAACCTCCGGTGCTGCTACAGGGCCTTCGATCCTGGTTCCAGGCGTCCTGGACCTGGCCCCGAGCCACACCAGTGCAGACCCACACGGGAAACAATTTTCTACCAACTCACCAGAAACTCAAGGAAAGGGGCACCACAGAACACAAACGCCAGCGTTCTGAAAAATCTGATGTCCAACACGTGCCAGGCTCTTGCCAACAAACTGAACAGAATAAGCTTCACACGCTGCCTTTAAAGAACCTTGGGCCCAACTGAGCTCCCACCTGGATCTCACGTCCGGCACTTGTTTATAAAAGCACTTACTGTGCTCCAGGGCCACATCCAGATTTGTGGGCTTTATGATTAAATGAATGAATCAGAATTTGCTTCCTTCGGGAAAATGCAAAAAAACATCCAGCAGTCTGACACTGAAGCCTGAGAGAAAGATGGTTTTCAGGACTAAGCCCATGAAGTCAGATCAGTGGGCATGTTAAAACTTTAAGTGTTTGTTTGACATACGTTAAATAAGTCAAAATAAAACGTGTTATGGATTTTTTAAAAACCTGCTGAGTGACTGGAGCGTGAAGGAGACAGACAAGTTCCCCCCAGAAAACACAAAGTCAGCCAAAGTAAAGAGACTACAGACCCATAGAGGAAGATCTTTTAAATACACAGTGAAAAATGAGCCCAGCGGGGGAGGGGCCCTTGCCTGAGGCTCAGCCCACTAAGGAAGTACCTTTCTGGGGAGGAGGCCATTTAAGGAATGTCATGCCTCGATAATTATGGGGCTGGGGATGAGGTGGAAGATGGAAGAGGGGTGGGGAAAATGAGCGGTTACTCCAGTCTGAGCACACGATATTGGGGTGTCCCCTCTCGGATGTTCCTCCTTACATGGCCAGTGTGGCTGTTCTAAGCCAAAGTGACAAAATAAGTGTGGCTCCATCACCGACCAGATGTCCCATGCACCTGAGTTTTAAGAGAAGCAAAGGATGAAGTGGGGGCTCAGTAGGCCAAGACACACGGGCCGTGGTTGCACAGCGCTGGTGAGCCCCTGCCTGCCTCGAGGACAGTTGGGGAGGCTGGCACCACCGCAGGAACCTCTCCCTCCAGGCCAACAGGCAGACTGTACCTAGTTCAGGGCCAGCAGGAGACTAGAATCTTCCCAGGGAAAAGGCAGTGGGACGCTCACAAGCAACAAAGTCACATCTAACTACCTCATTAGAACTGTTCTAGCGTAAATGGACAAGAGAAAAACAGGGCCCTGGCTGGGTAGCTCAGTTGGTTGGAGTGTCTACCCCATACACCAAGTTTGCGGGTTCGATTCCCGATCAGGGCACATACAAGCATCAACCAGTGAATGCACAAAATAAGTGGAACAACACAGTCAATGTTTCTCTCTCTCTCTCTCCCCCTCAAATCAATAAATAAAAATTTTTTAAAAGAGAAAAACAGAAAGCCAATACAAGCTGCAGCCTTCCGAAGACTAATGTTCCTTCAGGAATGTTCTAACACCTAGCATTCACCAAAGACTCGTGTGCAAGGCACCGGCGAAGCACTTCACAGCCACTTATCTCATTTCACCCTCACAATAATGTCATCAGCATCATCTTCTCCATGTCACAGGTGAGGAAACCGAGACTCTGAGAAATGTCCCCGAGGCCACAGAGCTGGAAGGTGACAGAACTAAGATGTGAGCTCCAGTAGGTCTGACTCCAACAGCTACGCTTTCTTCCATATTCCACAGGAAAAGCATGCATCGTGTAAGGGGAGGGGGAGAGGATCCACTGTTTACCTCTTCACTGCTCCTTGTTGGTGAAAACTTGAGTCACTGAGAGGTTGACGTGGTGGTTTCGGCACGGAAGGGAAATGAAACGGGCATTACAATAGCAAAGCATCAAGTGGGGGCTCCCCCGGGATCGGGGCTACAATTATTCTTATTAAAACACTTTTACAAACGGCCCAGAAAGACTGCACGGCAAAACCCTCAGGGCTGCAAATGAACTCTAACTTCCCAATTATGTGACCTCGGGCAAATGACGTCACCTCTCTGGGCCGCAGTGGCCTCACCTGTAAAGTGAGGAAGACAATGGCTCCTACTCCACGGGGAAACCTCGAGGCTCTGACGAGGCAATGCAACTCTCTTTAATAGCACCTTGGTATTTCAGAGTCACCGACTCCTCTTCCTAGAGATTCTGATTCCTCTGAGAAACGGCCCTAGGAAAGAATTTTAAAAATGCACCTCCAATCCTGAGCACTGTGCCTGGCACAAAGTACTCAATAAATGTTAACCTTAAAAAAAAAAAAAAAAAAAAAAAAGGAGCCAAACTCCAGGTAGTGACAAGCCAAACATATGGAATGATTACAAGGGAGACTTTGTGTTAAGCAGTGGGGAAAGCAGCCAGTCAACTCTAACACTGACAAGGGCAGTGCAATCCATTCAGGGAAAGAAAAATTCGAGATCGTGTAGGAGCGCTGTGGTAACAGCCAGAATCCAGGAAAGGGGCCTCGACGTCACTGCAGATCAGACTGGTAGCCGACCGTGCTCTCAAAGGCCAAAGCAAACAGACAAAACATCATTTTGTCCAGCGCCACTGCAGAAGTGCTAAAAACAAAGAGAAACACACTGCCACCTACCCCCGTAAAACTAGAGAGCTGTCCACACTGGGAACACTGGTGGCTGCCCAACAATAAAGGTAACTTGTAAACACAGGAGACAGTCACGTAAATGGGCTGTGGGAGGGGGAGGGCGTGCTACAGCGGCCAGAACGATCGAGCCCAGGAGGGCCCTGGGAGAACCCAGCAAAGGGGAGCGATAAGGTGGGATGCTCACTTCATCACCAACTCCTGAAAGGACAGAAAAGGGGGCACCTGCTAACACTTGCGGGAAACCAGAAGAGGAGGTGCCTCTGTACTCCAAAAACAAGGCAACATAGACTCATGACTAGGTTTGGGCAATTGCTTGAACGCGGCGGTGGGGTCCCCCTGGGGTCGGATCCAGAACTATTTTCATCAGCCTCTGTGTGAGGGCTCTGAACGTGAGCGTGTGTGGAACAATTAAGGCTGCAAAGTTTGCTGCTCCTCCCCAGTGAGGTGACCAGTGGTGGAAGCACGTGCCCTTCCAGAGTGACTTGGCCGGGCCCTCGCTCACTACGCTGGCTTCTAAAGACAGGAGTATGGCCTGATACGACAACTTTTCACATTTTCCAGGAGCTCTCTGAGCTCTGGAGATGACGTCAAGAAGTGTGAATCCAGGGGCATGCAAAATGGAACTATTAGTAGAAGTGTGTGACAGGGTTCTAGATTGCCCTCTAAGAACACGCAAATGCTTCCTACAGCCTCACCCTGGGCTTGAGTGGTTACAGGCATGGCACGCTGTATTCTGAAGATGGCACGGACAAGAACACAGATGTGCTGGTCTCCAGCTGGGGGACGAACTGGGTTTAGAATTTACCACCCAGTCCACAAGGCGCTGCTCGCCGGTCCTGTAATCCTTCTGCACACAACCACAGCCAGCACGCAGGCCAAAGTCCCTCAGCAGGGGGGAACCAGACAGATTTGACTATGGGGCCCAACCCTTCCAGCAAGCCTGTGCTAACTCGTGGGGCACACACCTGGCACACCCTAAATCCTGGCCTGGCCTTAGAAAACAATTGCTTTGTGTCTGCGCACGCTTCAAGTGTGCCATGGCCTGCACTGAGTCTAAGCTAGGACCTGACCTGGCCACGTGTCTTCATTAGGATTTAAAATTAAAAGTGCCCTGTGACACAGCAACTGCCCTTTCTCGGTATCTACCCTACAGCTGGGGTCCCAACCCCTGGGCCACTGACCAGTACCTGTCAGTGACCCGTGAGGAACAGGGCTGCACAGCAGCAGGTGAGCGAAGCTTCATCTGGCTCCCCCTTCCTTGCATTAGGGCCTGAGCTCCACCCCCAGCCCTCTGTGAAAAACCTGCTTTCCACGAAACCTGTTCCTGGTGCCAAAAAGGTTGAGGACCGCTGCCCAAGAGGGAAACGCTCACCTGTGTCACAAAGAGACAAATGTAGCCAAGTTTATTTTTAACAGCATTTGTAACTGTAGAGGATTTAGAAATAACTTTAAACGTCCACCAGTTAGGGGAAGGCTAAACAAGGGTTTAGCCTGCTGATTCTAAGAAAGGCCCTTCAGGAGGTAAACAAAATCAAGAAGACCTCCATAAGGATAGGAAGCAATGACCAATATGTACCCTTGTGGGGCAGGGCAGGGGGCACAATTCTGGCAGGGCAATGCCCTTCACTCCTTTCAAGTTCTACAGGTGTATGTGAACGACCTTGTGACTGGGGCTGAGCTCTGGGGAAGGGCTAGAGTAGGAGTGGTTGTCAAGAAAGATGTTGTTCCTCTGGACGGTTTGCATTTTTTCTCCTGTGAACATGTTCATGTACTACCTGTGTGATAAAATTTCGTTTAACCATTTACTTTTTGAAAGAAAGAAAGGAGAGGAAGAAGAGAGAGAAAGAAACCGACCCTGTTCATTTCAGTAATATGTCTGGGGGCACATGCTTCCCAGGAGGCAGAGAGCTCAGCAGTGCAAAGCATTGGGCTTTGCAACACGGATCTTATTTCAATGTTACAAGCCCAACTCTGGAACTCTGTAGATTGTTAAATTTATATGCTAGTTCAAGGAAGAGGCAGGAAAAAAAGAGAAAGTGTGTTGGGGGCTTCTGGGTAATCCAAAGGGATGTCCTAGGAATCATTCCAGTTCTTCCAGCTGAGGATTCCAGCTCTCCAACACAGCGCGCACACACACACACACACACACACACCAATAACAGCAGCCCTCGCCCAATCACACTAATTCCTAACATTAATCTGGACCCTGTGGACACTGAGAAAAACCTGAATACTCCATTAGACAGACTCCAAAACACGACTGACTCGCCAGGACTACCCAACCATTTAGGGTACTGACTTTTACACACATACCCCTCCACCTCTTCAAAGCACTACGTATGAAGTCCTCGGAAACACAAAATTCTAATATTAAGAACCTGGTGGGCAAAACTAACCTAGCGTGATAGAAATCAGAGCTGTAGGCCTTCTCACAGAGGGGAGGATAATCTGGAAATAGTCACGAGGAACATTTCTGGGTGATGGAAATGCTGTCTTGAAACGCATTTGTCAAAACTGATTAACCAGCACACTTCAGATCTGAGCATTCCACTGTATGCAAATTACACCTCCAATTAAAAAAAAATGAACTGCTCAAACACAGTTTCGCTGCCAGCTGCAGCAGAACTTTGAGCCGTCCTATCAGACATCGGAAATCTCTGTTATGCTATGTAAAGAGCACAGAGCACCATAGCGACAGTCACCATAAAAATAGATAACAAGATTAAAATGGGTAGAGGACACAGGAATTTAAGAACATCACACCAAGAACAATTCATTTTCGGCAGCGGAAAAATAGAGGATAGGGAGTTTCTCATTCCCCCTGCACACTGAAAAACGCTGAATGTGGTTATTTTTACTATAAGTGTTTTATGACTTCCCAATACTCAAAGGACAAAAAAGGCTGAGAACTGTTATTTCTTATTGTATTTTGCTTAAAAAAAAAAAAAAGCATATGGCCGTGTAAGTGTTTCCCACACCGTCCCTGCGGCCCAGGGAACCCACTCGTAGCGCTTCCACACGCAAAGCCCACGCGCCCTACTCTGTGAGGGCCCAGACGACGCTGAGATCCACAACCTCGGGGCCCTTTAGCGCCAGCGCACAAAGAGTTCCAATTTCGGTTCTAAAAGTACCAAGTTCGGGCCCTGGCCAGCGTGGCTCAGTTGGTTGGAGTGTCGTCCCACAAACCAAAAAAAGTTGTGGGTTTGATTCCTGGTCAGGGAACATATGAGAAAGTAACCAGTCGATGTTCTTCTTTCACATCTGTCTGTCTGTCTGCCTCTCTCACTCAGCAATAAAAAAATATGTCCTCGGGGGAGGATGATAATAACAATAATAATAATAATAATTTTTAAAAAACAAGTTCTGCCTATATTTTTACATACTTCTAAAACTGTCATTTGCTAGGTCATGCACCCCAAAATGGCTCTGCTCCCCGTGACGAGAGCACTTCCTTTCCAGATACTGATATTTCAAACGCCAAAGTGGGAGCCTGGACCTCGTGGAGAGGGAAGTCGTCCTGTGCCGTTCTCGGAGGCGGACGACCTCTGTTCCCCTGGCAGAGTGCTCTCCGCGACGTCCGCCGTGTGAGTCAGCCCTGGCAGTGCCCCCGGCCGCAAAAAAGCAATCCGAAAATATCAGGAAGAAAATCTAAAAATGTTAAATAATCGGGGTAGCTTCTAAATAAACCATAAATTTAAGTAAACTCGAGGGGAAATTAAACTAATCAAATTTCTACATGTAAGCTATAAATAGTAAAAATGCAAAATGAAAAATTTCTAACTCAAACCACAAACTTATCGTCTGATATAAACTCTATGTATGCATTTTGGGAAAATCCCACTCAAAAGTTTCTTTAAGTTTATCCACCTCTTGTCCTCTTTGCCGCTAAACCTACCGAGCAATCACAAGGCTCAGTCTCTTCCCAGGTGGCAGGACGGCAGGTAGGGAGCTATACATGGGGGCGTAAATCCGTGGTGTTGGAGAGAGGAAGGGGATGGTCAAGGGCACTGCCAGGCCCTCCACAGCCAAGCAGGGGGCCCAGCGTTTAACTACAGGGCCCCACCTTGGTTCACTCACTATACTGACTAGAACTGGCCAATACACACACCAGTCTTCTACGTGTCAATCTACTTGATTTACTACTATTTGCCCTTTCCGCCCAAGTCCCAGCGTTTTCACTTTCTTAAAGACCAAATTCAGCCCTGGGTGTCATGGCTCAGTGGGTGGGGCATCATCCTGCAAACTGAAAGGTCACTGGTTCGATTCCTGGTCAGGGCACATGCCTGGGTTGTGGGCCAGCCAGGTCCCGGGTTGGGGGCATTCACAAGGCAACTTATAGCTGTTTCTCTCATACATCGATGTTTCTCTTCCTCTCTTTCTCCCTCCCCTTCCCTCTAAGAATAAATAAATAAATAAATAATAAAATCTTAAAAAAAAAAAGGCCAAATTCAATTTTCAGCAGCCCTGTGGCCACAAACTGAGTCCTGACCCATGCTGGAATGGTTCTCTCCATCCTTTCTAAAGCGACCCTAGAAGGGTCTCTGGAAAATGTTGGGGCCCATCTACGAACATTTCTGAAAGAGCTTACATCATGACATTGACTCAAAGACTGCACAGCTGGAGGTGTAACCTCTGTTCCACATTATCTTTCAGCCGTGACAACTTACCTAATAACCTGACCCTAAGAATTGGAGAGGACTTCGGAGGTCAGCCTAATTCCTGTCCTTCTCTTCTGCAGTATTCCTGCCCAACAGCATTCAACCCAACTTGAATACCTCCAACAATAGGAAGCTCACTCTTCCATGGGCAAACATTTCCATTGGTGGGCAGCTCTGCCAACTGGAAAATCCTTTTCCTATTGAACTGAAATCTGTTGTTCTAGTCTTCTGGGTAAAAGCAACCTTAAAGCTCATCAACTTCTGTGCACTCATTCTCCAGAGAAAACGTCCAAAGCTAGGGAGGATGAAGCAACTGTTCCATCCTTTGGTCACATCCCACACCCAGGAGCAAAACTGAACAAGTCTACTCTCTCCTATGCTTGAGAACCATGAAGATATCTGAAAGCTCCATTGGGTACCCACCCCATGAGTACACACCAGTCATTCCTGGTTCTACAACATCCTAGTCACCTTTCTGTGGACAGTCTTGCTTGTTTATGTTTCCTTTAAATCATGCCCCTGCCCCGGTGGTCCAAATGTCCATGACTAGCAGAAGTCATTAAAACTAGATCCTATGATTGGATGGATGAATTCCTGCTCCAGTTGTGAACTGGATTCAATTTTTAAAAGCCTCATCCCACTCGGGGCTCACATTAAACTCACACACAGTAGAACAATCTCAAAACTTTTTTCCCACGTGATCTGCCCCTCCTCAGCGCGCCTGGAGTACTACCAGGGTTACACTGTGCTTGTCTGTTTACCTGTGGGTCTGCCCCTTTCAAGCGGATCGCCAATTTCAGGTCAGGGACTATGTCACATTTTGTGATTCCAGTGCCTTATCCAGTGCGTGACACAAAGCAGGCAGGGACCCAAGATTTGTCACTGTATGAGCCATCTACTTTACCCCATCCTTCTCCCCAAAATAACGTTTTTTAAAATAGCAGTGTTAAGAGGGGAAAAAAGAAGACAAGCCACGGACTGGGAGAAAATACATGCAAACGATACAGCTGATGGAGGACTATTATCCATAATATACAAAGAATGCTTAAAACAATTCGAAAACAAACAACAGACACCTCACTAAAGAAAACCTACAGATGGCAAAAAAAAAAAAAGCACTTGAAAAGATGTCATCCCCTGTCATTAGGGAAATGCAAGTTAAATCAAGGTATCACTACATACCTATTAGAGTGACCAGAATCCAGAACGGTGACGAGACCAAATGCTGAGGAGGACGTGGAGCAACAGCAGCTCTCGCTCACTGCTGGTGGGAATGCAAAGTGGTGCGGCCACTTTGGAAGACAGTTGGGCGGTTTCTCCCAAAACTAAACATGCTCCAGCCATATGATCCAGCAATAGCGCTTCCTGATATTTACCCAAAGGAGCTGAAAACTCATGTCCATACAAAAGCCTTCACACAAATATCTACAGCAGCTCTATTCATAACTGCCAAAAGGTGGAAATAACCCAGATGTTCTTCAGTAGGTAAATTTAGGATAAACTATAGTACGTCCAGACACTGGAATATTATTCAGCACTAAAAAGAAATGAGTTATCAAGTCATGAAAAGCAATGAAGGAAGCTTAAATGCATATTAGTAAGTGAGAGAAGCCAAACTGGAAAGGCTGCACACTGTACGATTCCAACTCTGTGACACTGTGGAAAAGGCAAAACTGCCAAGACCATGAAAAGATCAGTGGCTGCCAGGGGCTGGGGTGCGGGAGGGATGAGCAGGCAGAGCACAGCGGTTCGGAGACAGTGAAAGCACTCTATACGACACTGTAACGCTGAATACGTTTCATTACACATTTGTCCAAACTCAGAATGCACAACACCCAGGGTGAGCCCTAATGTAAACCACGGACTTTGGGCGGCAACAACGTGTCAATGCTGGTTCATCGATTGTAACAAATGCACCACTCAGACAGGGACGCTGCCAGTGGGGGAGGCTGTGCACGTGTGGGGGAGGGGGTGTGTTGGGAAATCTGTACCTTCCTCTCAATTTTGCTATGATCTAAAACTGCTCTAAAAAGTAAAGTAGATTTAAATATACATATATAGCAGTGTTTTCCCCACTGTGATACACACACTTATTAAAAAATACACATAATAAATGTAATGTGGAAAAAAGAATGTCACTCAACTCGACCTATCTAGAAGCAACCAGTATTAAGTATTTCAGTATTAAAATTAGTAATTTCCCTCCAGTCATTTTCGATGTACTTTTGTTTCTTTAAGATTTGAAACCATATTGTAGATGCTCCTTAACGTTTTAAAAAATGTTCAGTTTATTTGCATTTAACACAATTATTATTATTTTTTTAATCCTCACCTGAGGATATTTTTTTTTCATTGCTTTTAGAGAGTGAGGAAGGGAGATAGAGAAACATCGATGGCAGAAAGAAGCATCACTCAATTGCCTCCCACACTCGCCCGGACCCAGGACGGGCACCGGACTGGGGGCGGCACACGCTGGTACCCAGACTTGGGGGTCAGACCTGCAACCTAGGCATGTGCCCTGACCATCAAACCCACAAACTTTCAGCCTTGGGGCACTGCTCCAACAACTGAGCCACACCCACCAGGGCTGCACCTTAACTTTTAGCAGAAAGACTTGCCCGTGTCATTTTCAAATTATTCCTAACCACTATTTCTAATGGCCATAATATTCTGTTATAAAGACACATTCATAGGATTCACTCACTTATAGACTACTTCCAGCCCACTCATATACCATTGGTCATTTATTTCCAGTTTTTAAATATAGTTAAAAAAATTCTGAATAATCTCTGTGCATAAAACATCATCTACATTTTGGATACGGTCTCACCTATATCTCTAGAAGTGGAAGAACATTTCAACACATTATAATTAAAATTTTAAAAACTAAGTCAGACTTTACATGTATCTCTTACTGAATTACCTTTTTCAACTTGGACACTCATTCTGGGTGATGTTGAACCTTGATTTACCTACTAAATAAGCAATCCCTCCCACCATCAACAAGGCTGACAAAACATACCTTCTGGATCTTCATCCACAAGCCTGGAAAAAATGTTGAACAGCTCAAAGCCGAGAATAGAATCCAATGGCAATCATTTGCAGACCCCCTTCCAGGCTGACTCAGTGCCACTAATTAACAGTTTTTGCCTATTAATAACACCATCAAATTAAGTAACACCATCCAGCCCACATTCTACTGCTTATTTAATATGGACCATCAGAGCTTAAGAAGCTGTTAAATACTTCCCTACAAAGCCAAAGTGGACCATAGCTGCTACATCGCAGAAACCAAACCATCACATAAAACAGGAAATAGATTTCATTTCACCTGATTTGGCAGACTCCTGGTGATCCTTGCATCCTCAGGCCACACATTTTTTAGCAAAAGCACTACAGTTTTGAATTTTTTAATGTTAGAAAAGCAGTATTTTAAGATTTTATTTAGTTTTAGAGAGAAGAGAAGGAAGGGGGAGAGAGAGACAGAAACATTGATACATTAATAGGTTGTCTCATACAATCCCAACTGGGGACCCGGCCCACAACCCAAACATGTGCCCTGATCGGGCATTGAACCAGTAACCTTTTGGTTTGCAGGCTGGCACTCAATCCACTGAGCCACATCAGCCAGAGCACAAAAAAAGCAGTATTTTAAAATAATTAGCCCTGGCTGGTATGGCTCAGTGGATGGAGATGCCGGCCTGCGAACGGAAAGGTTGTCAGTTCGATGCCTGATCAGGGCACATGCCTGAGTTGCCGGCCAGGTCCCCAGTTGGAGGCAACTGATCGATGTTTGTCTCCCTCTCTTCCTCCCTCCCTTCCACTTCCCCTCTCTCTAAAAATAAATAAGTAAAACCTTAAAATAATCAGATGTGCAACCTGTGAAAAACAGTGCGGCTTTTGCTCCATCCCTCTCACCTGTCGCTCACCTGGGAAAGTGTAACAGGTGGTTGTGGACTCCCGGGGTAACCCAAACTGCCTCAGGACCATGGAGACCGAAACTTACTTCCCCTGGTCCTAAAAGCAGCCGAGTTTTGCAGAAGCTGTCTGCATTAACGCCCGCGCTGGGATCAGTTATTTCGTATTGCGATTCTCTGGACCCTGGAGGCCTCCCCCGGGGCCACCCTAGGAGTAAGGACGTAAGGGAAGGAATGGCACCTCCGTGTTATTCCTTTATCACGGACTCACAGAACTGACGCTCCTGAGACTCTGATGTCGCGTGGCACGTGGCAGTCATGACTCCCACCTCACCAAGTTATGACCTCGACATCGTTCTCACACCTGCCAGGAGCCGCGATCCAACCATGGCAGCCAGCAGTGGAAAGTGGGAAGGCTTGGGAGATCTTGAGGTCACTAGAAATTTGCCTCACTACAGAGAATGTCTCAAAGCCCTCTAATTAGTACCATTCCAATCGATCCAAAAATACTGCAAAGTCCCAGCCAACAGCAACTCCGAAGGGGCTGCTGACTTGCCTAAAACAAATGATTTGCACACAAATATCTGAGGTTCCATAATGTCAGGCTCCTCTTGAAGACTCAGGTCGAAAACCCAAAGATCTGCCGGGCTAAGCAGGGAAGGTGAAGCGGCTGGATTGAGGCAACAGGGAGTACGGGGACTATGACAACTGACTCCCATACCCAGGGAGCAGCCACCACTCAGCCCTGGAAGCCTGCCTGACCGGATTCTTTAAGACAACCCCAAATCCAGAGGTTCTTCTGGATTGCTCCCAAGTCCAAACTGCAACATGTCTGAAGGCTGAACACATTTGAGCCACCTATTTACAACCTCTACGCTACATTTTAACCCTGACCCACCTTGCCAGCCTGATCTCCCCCTTCTCTCTATTCAACACTCTAGACACACGGTGTCCATCCCCAGCCCCAAGCCTTTGCCTGTGCTACACTTCCCACCTGGGCAGCACCAGCCAAGGTTCCTCCCACACTTCCTTCCCTATTCCAAAACAGTTTTTCCAAGCCACCCAGGCAGAGGCTGCTCACCCCTTCCTCTGATGTCTATGGGTGCTTATTTTCCATTTTGGCATTCGATCATTTTGCCTTGCTCTTTAATCGGGTATATCTTAACTCTCCAACTCGCCTGTCAACTTTCAGTCTCTTCCTCATGCTTCCTTCCATGTCCAGCAGCGGTAGGGGTTGCTCTGCACGTGAGCAGCTTAATAAATACTTACAAGATGTGAAAACTCTGTGTTTTTCAAACTGTGGGTTAGGACCTTTTACAGAGTGGTTAAGCCAGTTTACTGGGAGACAGTTTTAAATAAAAAGCAATAGAATAGAAAGTATCAGAAGAGATTGCATGAGGCCAAGGAAAGCAGTACTTCATGACCTTAAATTAGATTTTTACATACATGATTGAGTATACTAGGCCGTGATATAAATCTTATTTCTTAATGTAGGTCATGGTCAAAGCAGGGCAGAAAACACTGCTCTATAAAGAGTAAATTAGCTCAACATCTGCTCCATGCAATTTTTTTTTGACCATCATGTATTCCCTATAAAGAAAAAGTATCTGAGGGACACCTCTCCCTATGCAAGTCAGCTTCCCTGCTGGTTCACCCATCCTGCCTCTCAGAGTAAGGGGCGGAGGAACTGCAAATACATTCTCCACTCATTCTGCAACTTTCTGCAATCACCCTTCAAATTCACCAGTCCTCAAATGTTGCAAGTGGAGGTTTGGAGAATTTGTTCAGCAAATCACCCTAAGTCACCCTTGCAACAAGCAAGCAGAATTCAGAGCTCCAGAAAAAGCTCTGCCAGCAGGTTGCTGGCTTCCTAAGAACTGGCAGTGGTTCAGGCTAGGGCTGACCCGGCCCTGGGAAAGGCAGTATCCCCAAGCGCATAATTTCCACCTTGCTCCTTTGGATGATCTTACTCTCACCCATGAATGGGACACCAGCACTAGCCTGAAGGTCTCAGCAGAGAGCAAATCCAGAGATTTTGGACTCAGCTCATTTCAAAACCCAACAATTTATGTTTTTACCAAATTCCATTCTACTCCCCTTCAATCACCCTCATGGTTAGAAGAATAAGTGGCCCATTCTCCTTGGAGCCTCAGTTTCCCAGAGCTGTTGTGCCAAGTGCAGGTTCACGTCCAGGTGATGTCATCTGAAAGGCAATTCAGACCCTCACTAGCATCCTCTACTGACTCCCTATGACCAAGAAGATACCCCATTTATCTCAGGAGTGCCTTCCTTCTCCCAGCTTTGGCAGCCTTTCCCACACTACACACCCTGGTTTCCCCTCAATCTCAGAGTCACAATTTCTTGCTAGACAGCTATGTTTGTATTATGTTGGCAAATAAAAACTTCTCTGCAGGCTGAGTGTCAATTACTTCTCTCCAAAACACACATTTCCGATTTCTCGAGTTACTGACTATAGCAGCTCCAAGGCCCTGGCGTGTAATCAATTTCCACAAGGAATTAATTTCCATTCATCTCTTTCCTTCACCCTGCCCCTGTCAACAGATTATTGCAACAGTAATGTTTCTAAAACTCACCCTCTTTTCCATTTCCAGTTACCCCAGTCCAAACCGTGGGCACTCCACCACTGTACGTGGCTGTGTTGTCCCCTAGCATTTCGTTTTAAAACCTTTCCAATACCCTTTCACCATGTCACCCCCTGCCTCCCAAACTTTAATGCCTCCCCAGTACACACGGGGTAAAGTGCAATTTCCCAGTCTGGCTTTCTAGGACTTCCACAGTCTCAACCACTGCTCCTCTCCATCTTTATCCACTACTGTTCAGGCAATGGTCCCTGGCCTGGCCAAGGCCAGCTCCTTGTCGCGGGAAAGCCACATTCATTCGCACCTCATGGCCCATCTCAAGGGTCTCATCCTCCAGAAATATCGTCCTGTGACTTCTGCCCATGCTCCCTTCTCTGAACTCCAAGAGCACCTATTCTGGTTGCTGCATTTTAGGTTAATTGTGCCCTATTTTGAGTTTTACCTCACCTGCCCAGGTCCTCCCGTCTCCTCCAGGAGATTATAAATCCTAGAGGCCATCATCTCAGGTATCTTTTATACCCTCCCTCACTTAGGTCACTGTTTGTTTGAAACTCCTCTCCTCTGGTAGTCGTCCCTTTGCAACCTCTCACACCTGTTACTTCTTCCTCTCTGCCTTTGGGCCTTCGCCAGTGAGTTATTCTCCAGTGCATAACTTATTTCAGAACTTAGTACTGTAAATCCATTCCCCAACTCTAACCTTTCCTTTGATATTCCCCCATCCGCAGCTCTTACAGTAATTTACGCAGCCATAACACATTAATTTGAACTTGAGCTCTGAAATCACTTCCACCTGGTCAGCAGGCTCTCCAAGGCCTTAGATTCGTGTGCCTCCTATCACCTTCTAGAGAGCCTGGTGCGGTGCTGAGAACGCAGCGGCCCCTCAAAAGTACCTGTGCAGTTGAACTGAATTGCTCTGTTTCCTTGTGTTTCAAGTTCCCTGAGGCCCACACCTCTGTTTACAAAACACCTTAGGAGAGTGTCAAAAAAAAGACCTTCAGTGTCTGTTGATCACTCACTTTCAGGCAAACTACAGCAGACAGACTTTTCTGGAAAGAGGAGTGTAAAGAACATAGTGGTGGCCTACAGGTATCCATTGCGCCCGGCAGCCTGGCACCGTGCCTGCCTGGTGGAAGTGCTCCAAAGCCACCAGGAATTGGCCACAGCTGCCTGAAATCAAGGAGGCAGCGGCACCCCCTCACTGCCTGGCAGGTGGGCTTCTTCAGATTTCTCAGTCAACCCTAAAGTGAAGGTGCTGCGCCCTAAACTCCAAGGCAGGAGGTGGAAATGCTACCTTTGAAATTGTTTGCACAGGACACACTCGCCATCCAGGCCCCCACGAGGCACCCACATGCCCACAGTGCCAGCTCCCAGGCGGGCCAGGGGCCACCAGTGAGGAGAGGCAGGGTTAAGCGGCGCGGAAGTGGGGGTGGACAGAAGAGGACAGAAAGGGTGGGGGCCGGCCCCCGCGGTGGAGGGTGTGTCGCGCCGCGCGTCCCGGAGCCCGGCACTCGCTCGCTCGGTAGAGTGGGCAGGAACGCGCGGGGCGCCGAGAGGGCTGGGCTGGCGGCCCAGCCGGAAAGGGTCAGGGAGGGGGCAGGTCAATCTCCGTCGGAGAGACGACTCTGGACACACCGTTCAAAGTTGGGGAGGGGGTGCCTTGCCGAGCGCCGGCGGCTAGCGAGATAAACAAGGCGTTACACGGGAAAGCGGACGGCCACCCCCACCCAGCCAGCGCGGGCACTGCCGCAGCGTCCCCGCGCCCCGACTCGCCATTGCCCCCGCGCGCCGGCCTCCTGGGCCCTCAGGCCGCCGACCCGGCCCCCGCAGGCGTGCGGAGCGTGGGAAGTTCCGGGCCGCCCCCGTCCCCCCGCTGCAGCGACGCGAGGTCCCCGAGCAGCTCACCTCGCCCCGCCAACAGCAGCGCGGGCCGGGCAGCTCCGGCTTGGACAGCTCAGCTCGAGTCCGGGCTGCAGCTGCCGCCGCCCCTGCCCACCCACCCGGCGCAGCCCACCGCCCGGCTCCGCTCCGGCAGCCCGCCCGCCGAGGCTCCGTTCGCGCCCACCTGGCCGGCCTGCCTGCCCTCCCTCTCCGGGACACTGCGCTCACGTACGCGGCCGCGGCCACAACCCGGCCCGGATTCCCGCCCAGGAAGGGAGCGGAGGAGCGCGCCAACCAGCGAGTGAAAGAGCTAGACTTTGGGACACACCCCCCCGCCGCCCTCCCACGGCCCCCCACCCCCTTACCCCGCCCCCCAGCCCCCGGCTCCGCGCGCGCCCGCTGCCTGCGCGCCTCTCGCCGGCCACGCGCGCCAGTGCCCTCCCAGCACACCCACCGCACGCCTGGATGCACACCCCCGGGCCGCTTGTAGACAGTGGGCGCTCAATAAGTTACCGAGCGACTCCTCGCGCACATGCGCCCTTGAATCTGACCGAGTTATGACCCACCCCCCAAACTCCCCCCAAAATCGGAACCCGTGGCTGCAGCCCCGAATCAAACTTGAGTGCCTTTTTGCACTGAACCGCCAACTGAGCCAAAGTTTCTTGCAGTTGTTTTTCAGGCCTGGCTCTGGGACAGGCTTCCCCGAGAGAGGCCGCCCTGCCCCAAGGCGGGAAAGGAAGCCAGAAAACCCCAGGCACCACCGACGGGGCTTGGCGGGAGCGATAGCGACCCAGGCCTCGCAGCTGGGACCCGCCCGGGGCGCGAGCGAAGGCTGGAAAGAGAGGGAGGAGCATTAGAACCAACCTTTCCATTTTTTCTTTTGATTTAATGTTTTCTTCTCCATTTTATGTCATTTTACTCGATTTTACTCGTTGTAGTTGTATAGTGAGGCGTTATTTACTTTTTCTGGAGTGGGAGAAAGTTAACTATTAGCTTTCAGCCCTGTGTAAACAAGACCAGTTGCTTTTGGCACCGTTAGGCTCTGGCTTTTGTATAATTTGTAACAAGGAGAATTGAAACTGTTCCATTGTGTTGCTCTATGTTTTTCAGAGATAAGACCAGAGGCACAACGGTAATGCAGGGCCCCAGTGTCTATATGTGTGGGCCTGTATATTCATATTTAAATAGCTGTTAATGACTAGGAGAGTAATAATTGCCTCCACCAAAAAGTTTTTAAGTATTTTGGGGCATACTTGTTGAACGTGCAGTTAGCCTTCAACGTGAGGTACGCTGTTTTTCTTGCAGAGAGGCGGTGGGGAGTGTGCTGGAAAGGCCTAAAGGCTTTGCCCGTCAGACAAGCCCGGCCTGCAATCCTGATTAAACTGCTGAACAAGCTTTGTGAGCTTCAGCGGGTTCTTTTATCTCCCTGAACCTCAGCTTCTTAATTTGTAGGATGAAATTTTTTAAAAAAGAAAGGAGGTATATAGCTCCTTGCTCAGAACAAAGAAGCAATAAATATTATTTTCCTTCCCCTATTTCCCACCATTGGTTAAATAAGAAAAATTTCCAAATAGAACCAAAATTCCTAGAGGACATTGGTTCTCAACTGAGGGCAATGTGTGGACACATTTTTGTCAATGTTTTTGAAATACTTTAATTTGTGTATATCCACAAATTTGCCTCATATCCACTTTTTTCAATTATGTTTGATATTCAGTATCACTTTTAAATAGTTTCAGGTGTACTGCAGTGGTTAGAGAATCACATGACTTATGAAGTGATCCCCATAATTGTAGTACTTAGCACCATGCATAGTTATTACATTATTGATTATATTCTCTGTGCTGTACTTTACAGCCCTTCCACTACTTTGTAACTGCCGATTTGCCCTTATTAATCCCTCCGCCTTTTTCATCCGGCTCCCCAACGCCCCTCCCCTCTGGCAGCCCTCTGTATCTCTGAGTCTGTTTCTGTTGTGTTTGTTTATTTTGTTCTTTAGATCCCATGTGTAAGTAAAATCGTGTGGTGTTTGTCTTCTTCTGACTTATCTCGCACAGCATAATACCCTCTAGGACCATCCATGTTGTCACAAATGGCACGATTCCATTCTTTTTATGCTGAATGACGGAGAAACGTTCCATGGTATGTACGCACCACATCTTCTCTACCCACTTGTCTGTTGATGGGCACTTGAGTTGTTTCCATATCTTGGTTATTGCAAATAATGCTGCAATGAATATAGAGCTGCATATGTCTTTTTGAATTAGCATTTTGGATTCCTTCAGATAAATAACCAGAAGTGGAGTTGCAGGGTCATAAGGTATTTTTAATTTTTTGAGGAACCTTTCTCAAAAATGAAGACAGTTTGGATTGTTATGAAACTGGGGGTTGCTACCAGCATCAAATAAATATAGGCTCACAATGGTAGTTAACATCCTGCAGTGCCCAGGACAGTGCTCTGCCGCCTCCCTACCCCCCCCCCCCACACACACACACTACAAAGAAGGACCAGGTCTAAAATGTCAATCATGCCACTGTGGAGAAATCCAGCTATAGGAAAATTCTGCCTTTTAACTCTCTTCCTCAAGGAAACATTCTTTTTTTTTAAATATATTTATTGATTATGCTATTACAGTTGTCCCATTTCCCCCCCCCACTCCACTCCATTCTGCCCACCCCCTCCCTCCCACATTCCACCCCCACAGTTCATGTCCATGGGTCATACTTCTAAGTTCTTTGGCTTCTACATTTCCTACACTATTTTTACCCTCCCCCTGTCTATTTTCCACCTATCATCTATGCTACTTATTCTCTGTACCTTTACCCCCCTCTCCCCCTCCCACTCCCTCTCAGATAAGGTCAAGTTAAAGAAGCTCATCATCACCAAGCCCTTATTATATGAAATGTTAAAGGGAGTTACCTAAGAAAAAGAAGATCAAAAATAGGAACAGTAAAAATGACAGCAAACTCACAGTTATTAACGGCCACACATAAAACAAAAACGAGAGCAAACTAGGAAACATTCTTTTTTGCCTTGAAAAGAACATCAAGAATGAAGGCATTCAGAGGATCGCAGCAATTATATTAATACCCAAACCCTCCCCTTAATATGAAGGTGCAGACTTGAATTTTACATTTTATCATTAAAGGAATATTTTTGTCAATCAACAATGCACGCTCCCTTTCTCTTAAGGTATCTTATATATTATGTATCACTACAGGTCATAAATAACTTTATGGTCTTGTTTTCCTTTTTCCTCAAACAGCAGGTATTTACTCACTTCCCCGTAAGGAAGGAAGTGTTCTCATATTCTCTGCTAAGTCCCTCACCTATCCTGAAGTTTATGATACATTCTCTGCCCCCAAGGAACATACAACCTAGTTGGAAATGGATTAATGCACATGCAACAATTAAGGAATAATACAAGATAGCAGGTAATTAAGCTTAATTGCAGCACCCAGATTCAGGTGGCTCAGAAGAGAGGGCAACGGGTTCCCCCAGCAACAGTCCAGTACTGCCTATGAGGCTGAAGTGTTCGGTAAACGTTTGCCGAATGAAATTAAATAGAAAAAGTTTTTCACACGAGCTAGGACTCAAGCTAGCTGTACACTTCATGACAGAATTTAAACTGTTAGATTTGTACGTGGATGTTGGTGCCTGGCTGTGGGTTTGTTTTTCTTAGAATGTCTAATTCAAACTTGTAACCAAACCTATAAATTTCCAAAAACAATTGAGTTTTAATAAAAGTGAAACAGTCATTCATTCGACAAATATGTGAGGGCCCGCTGTGTGCAAAGCGAACCGAAAGTCTCTAGATTTGAGCAGAAGCCATAGCTTGTTCTGTCTGAGGCTGTGTCGTGAGATGCAGGCCGTCAAAAGGCACGCGTTCCCTGCAGCTCAGGGTGCATGTCTCTCCCTTTTTGCTGCAGGTACGTACTTGCACGGCATGCATTCCAGAGTTGTGCACATTAGCACGGACTCAGAGGGAACTTCCCACCGCAAATATCCATTCCCAAACACACACCCAGCACTCAGCGCCTTCACACAGAAGACAGGCTCTGTCCTAAACACACACTGCACGGCATACATATTACAAAAAGCAAGATGTACTTAGAAAGATTGTTAACTTGTTGGTTTCCAGACTTGGCCCCTCAACCCCCCACGACTACAGCTTACCCTTCCTGGAAGCTGGCCCATCCTAGAACTGTGCTTCACCTGCCTTCCTCCCTATTAAAATGTAGGCACCTTGTGCCTTTCTTCCATCAAAGTAATTAGCTTCTTGGAGAGCATCTCCCCTTAGCTTGAGGTTAAGCAAAGCAGACCCAGGCCCTGTCTCATATTACATGGACGTGCTTAAAGGTGCAGCACGAGTGTGAAATTGTCACTATCCCCTACCCCCCGATGACACTGCTCCCAGGTTTGCCCCCCTCTAACGCACTCTGTACAACTAACCCCTTTCCTCTGCTTAGAATGTAACTGCTTCCTGTGGCTTTTGTTATAACAAAGTCCCAGCATTGCTCATTAGGATCCTTCATGGTGTGGCTCCTGATTACTTCTCCAGCCACTACTAGCCCCTCTGTCTCTACCCCATTCATTCACTCTGCACTCCAGAAATGCTAACCTGAACTTTTGTCCTTTGCTTGCAGACTTTTTCTTTGCTTGATACATGCTCTTTTCTCTGCCTAGAACACTCTCCACCCCTCTCTCACCTCTTTAGCTGTATACCTCTACTCATTCTTTTCTTTTTTAAATCCTAACCCAAGGATATGTCTATTGATTTTAGAAAGAGAGAGGGGGGGAGAGAACAAACACAAACATCAGTATAAGAAAGAAACATCAACTGGTTGCCTCCCGTGTGCACCCGACTGGGGATCGAACACACAACCGCAGTATGTGCCCTGACCAGGGATCAGACCTGCACTCTTTTGGTGTATGGGATGACACTCCAACCAACTGAACGACCTGGCCATGGCCCTACTCATTCTTCAGGAGTCAGCTTAGACTGCACTTTTTCTGTCCTCCAGGATTGCACTGGGTGCCTCTCCCTCATGCCCGACAGAACCCACACTTGCCCCTGTTGCACTGTACTGAAATCACCATTCTCTTGTTCCAACTCCCCCCACCCCACCCAGGATAAACATTCTATGAAGACAATGAGCATGTCTTGTTCCCCATTGGATACCCAACATTGGCACAGTGCCTGACATAGAGTTGGCACTATAAACACTGGTTAATAATAATTGTTACTTGGACCCCGGGAACTGAGTAGAGCTATTCTATCCATGGTCCAAGTAATCAGTTTACAGCATTCCTCCGACACTCAGTGGCTTCTGGGGCTGATGGAGACTTTTTAGGCATTTATTTACAATAGGGTGAGGCCCAAGGAATGAACTGAGTCCTCAGGTTCCACCAGAGTCTCGTTTTATACCTGACCTGGCTTCCTGACCTCCAGATTCTTGTCACCAATTACCTACTTGACACCTCCACTTGGATGGAGTGCACTGGAGATCTGATAGAGATCTAATCAGATCTCAAATGCACCAGGTCCAAAACCAGACCTTTGACTTCCCTCCAAACGCTGCTTCTCCTCATCTCCATAAATGCCAATTCCATTTTTCTAGTTGCTCAAAAACCAGGCACATAGACAAACAAAAATTTGGAGTCATCTTAATTCCTTTCTTTTTCCTCTTACTTTACATCCAATGCATCAGAAAATCCTGTTGGTTCTATCGATGAAATATATCCAGAATCCAGTTACGTCCCTCCATTTCCTGCACTACTTCCTTAGCCAGACCACTATCTCTCTGCCCTAGACTTCCACAGTAGGCTCCTAACTGGTCTCCCTGCTGTTTTTGTTGCCTCCCTATACGCTAGTCAACACCATGGCAGCCAGAGTGATCCTTGTAAAACCTAAGTCACATCATATCACTACTCTGCTCAAAACCTTAAATCACTTCCCACTGCCCTCATCATAAGACCCTGCATAGCCTTGCCACCAGTCAGTTCTCTGGCCCCACTGCCCAACACTCTTCCCTGGCTTACACAGCATCAACCACACTGGCCCCCTTGCTGGTCCTTGGACAGACTTCCAACTCAGTCTTTCCAAGGCTATTCCTTTGGACTGGAATGATCTTCCTCCGCTATCCACATAATTAGCTCCATCGTTTGATTCAGGTCCCTGTTCAAATGCATCCTTTTTTAGAGAGAGGGAAGGGAGGGAGAAAGAGAGGGAGTGAAACATCAACTGGTTGCCTCTTGCAGACCCTCGATAGGGGACCTGGCCCACAACCCGGCATGTACCCGGACCAGAAATCGAACCAGTGGCCTTTCAGTTTGCAGTCCAACACTCAATCCACTGAGCCACACCAGCCAGGGCTCAAACGGATCCTTTATAAAAAAGAAATTCCCTTGCTATAGCATTGCCCTAGTCCCTGCTTTATTTTTCTTCTTAGCACTTATTACCACTGACAACCTGTCTCCATCCACTCAGCTCTAAGTTCACAAATAGAGTCTATATTTTTGTTTACTGTTGTGTCCATAGCTGCTAGAACACTAGTGGGCATTCTAGCAATCAGCAGGCATTCAAGAAATAATGAATCAAGGGTCTGCTTAGACTACCAAGAAGTTCCCCCTGAACTAGGTATCTATCCACGGCTTTCATCCGAATAATCCCTCCAGAATTTAGCTCTCCTTCAGTGAGATACCAGCTGCCTAACTGTTGGCTGCAACGCTCCTCGCCCACTTAGACTGGGGATCTACATAACCTGTACGACACACAGCGCCAAATACAGCTCCTATACCACAGAACAGACTATGAGTTTCAGATGAAAAGACTAATACTGATAATTTTGCATTTGTAGCATACTTTTTCTTTTGATGGAGAAAAATTACAATGTATCCTGGTGGACAAAAACAGGCCCAGCACCACTTGTAAGCATTTTCACTTTAGAAGGCACAAGATTCAGGAATTCTAAGAGAAAGTAGTTTGCAGATATGCCTGGGGCAACTGGAATCTCTCTCTCTGATCTACTCAATCTGTAAGGCTTTCCTGGAGAAGGTAAGGCTTTGCATTTCACGGAACAGAAAGGATTGATAGATTGCAAGTAAGTTGTTCAAAGTTTAAGGGTATCCCTGGAGTAGCTTGCTTAGATCTGCACAGCCACACTTTCAAGCAAACAAGCCCCCGCATGTGTGAAGATATTCAGAGATACACCCCAGAGCATAAACACCCAGAGCTGTGCCTACTTCCTCCTAGCTCTGAAACTCTGAATGTGAGCAAGCGTAGATATCCAAAAGAGGAAAAAATGAGCTGGTTTTAGGAACATAGACCATGGAGCCCTATGACTCTGGGGACGAAAGAATGTGTAAATCCAGGCAGGCTCTCTGCGCACATCTGGTTTTTCCTTTTATGCATCTGTGATTTCTATGACACAGGAAATCCACTCTGGAACAACCCTGTCTGCTTTCTAGTGAGCACATAAAAAATGGAGATTAAAAGTATGTTTATCTCACTGTTCAAGGCAGGAAGATTAAATCCAGAGCAGCACCATTTTGATAATGGACCAACTCCAGCCTCACCCTACACAGTGCCCCAGGGGAGGGGCTAGTAACTGAGACCAGGGGAGTGGAAGGCCAAGGAAGGAATTCCCGCACAAGCTTAGGACTATCTAGACATGACTCTCACTCTGAAGCATACCAGGTACTGAAAATACCACGTGGGGAAGACATCCATTTAGCTCAACTCAACAAATCCGGTGGGAGCGGCTCCCAGTCTAGCTGGGAGCCCTTCTCCATTAGGTTTCCACATTCTAGTCTCTATAAAAAGTCTCCTCATGGAAAGTCCTTAAAATGGACTGAAGCAGTCAGCTTGCTGGACCCTTAAGGGAGAGAACACAATGCTGTTTAAGAGATAAACATTATTAAATACAATGGAACACGACAAGAACACAGACTGTGAAAATAAAAAGAGGACAGAGTTATACCCCCAAAGGTGGGTTGGGGGAGCCTGAAGTCATTTCAGCTGCAGGTTACTAGAAAACAGATGGGGGCTACCAAAAGGGAGGGGGAGACATCAAGCAAAGGCAAAGCCACCAGTGGGAAGCAAAGAATTGGCAGAAGTGTGTACACTGTGAATGCCCACCCATGCCATCCCCTATTTTAATTCCTTGGGTCCCAATCAACACATACCTATTGCTTTTCTGCCCTGGGTTTTTTGTCACCTGACTTTGCTCTAACAGTTTGTATTCTTACGTTCCCTCCCATGGGAGTGAGATCCCGTAACCCCCCAGAGAAGGGGCTGGTGACCTTCTCTCTAGTGAACTTACCAGTTTTACTTTTGTCCAGCTGTTCATCTTCATCCACTACACACTCCGTTTTGCTCGCTAGCCCACATGAGCATTCTGCCATTGTTCTTTATTCTTCTGCAGAACCAACTGCTGCCCAAGGCGGGTGTGCCTGCCACACACCCAGACCACCCAGCTCATCCAGAATGACCCAGCCCCTGTTTATCTGCGATACGGGCGCTCCCTAGCAGAGGGAGTGGCCGTGGGGAATACGGCAGTACTTGACCACGGCAGCAGTGGGCACGGGTCAACTTGCACCCAAGGGACAGACTGTGGAATGGCAGCACCATCGAGCACCGGGAAACAGACAAGTTCCCCAGGGCCGCACCCCCATTATATGTGCCAGCCAACCGCTGCTTAGGATTGGGGCTGATCAACTGAATGGCTTCTTGACAAACAAAGTGAAAAGATGTTTTAAATGTCTATACGCCAATCAAACAAAACCCCAAATATAAAAGCCTTTTTCTAAAAGCATTTTAAATGCCACCCATCATTTTATGACAATTTCTGGCTCCTCCGAACTGAAGGGCAGGTACTGCTCCCTAGTTGTGTCAGACTTCTGCTTGTATTTGTTGTCGGCACAGTTTCCCTTGTCACAGGCTGGCCCCCTCTCCTCCCAGTGGGGTAATCAACTTCACACCACCAGTTTATAAGACACCAGCCACTGACATATACCAGTGATATTTTCCTTCCTTCCTTTCCTTTTAATTCCTTAATTCAATTTTTTATTTTTATAAAAGCCGATTATCGTATTCCAGGGTATTATTTTGCATACAGATATCATTATTGCTTTCAAGAGTTACGCTTTTAATGTATAAGCATAAATAAAAGAATTAAAAACATTTATATAAACACAGAATTAGTACTACCCATGTATAATGCGCATCCTTATTTTTCCCTCAGAAATTTGGGCAACAAAGTGCGCATCATACACGGCAAATTACGGTATACCCAGTCACCACACTATTCTCTTAACCCACAATTCACCCAGCATTAGGCCACATCCTGCCTTGATAATCCATATAATACACTGGAGTACAAACCATGTGAACTAATCAAATCCTGTTCAATGACCCTTTTGTATGCTCCACCTGGGAGCACTCTGTTTTCCCAGGACTCGCTTTAGACACGGCCAGTCTCACAATATTCTCACTTAGAAACTGCTGAATCACCAAAAGCCAAACTTTTCCATCTGACAGTATAATTGATTGCCTATCAGAACACTCCTGTGAAGCTTTAATTAATTCCTGAGGGCAAGAGAAATGGCTAGCAACCGAGTTTTCAGTCAACTTAGCACCCGAATGTGGGAGTGAGAGGTCTGCCATACACAGGCTCCAGATTTCTATCCACTCCAAGACCATTCTGGGTTGTTATTCCTGATATTTCTCTTCTTTCCTCCTAAGCCAAACTAATCACCCCGAAGAGAGTCTTTAACATTCATGAGCCAATAAGCTGCCAGGCTTCTTTGACAGGAACACTAACAGCCAAAACGACTGGAAAGTCATCACCATTGTGAGCTCGAGCGTCCACTGGCCCCATCGCCAACACGCTCACCTGCCACTTGATAAGTGAAGTTATCATTGTCACTATTTCTCCTTTGCGCAGAAAAGGTGCAGGAGGTGAGAGGCTACAGCACCTTCAGTGAGCGGAAGGGGTTGCAAATGCTGCTGGCAGACCTGTGACATCTGGGTCACACATCCAGGAGAAAACCAAATTCAATTAAAAAACGCCTTTAAAATCATGTCAGTCTTTGTTGACATTCTCTTTAAGAGGAAGCCAAGGAGGACTTTCAGCTCATCACACGCAATAAAGCTCCCCAAAATCCTCTTTCCATATTTCTGTCTCCAAAATCCTAATCCCCACCAACAGCTGTTTCTTTCCCTTTCTCCTGCTTCTCTTTTCCACTGTCCTTTACCTTGTTCTCCTTGCTTCCTGACTCCTCCTTCCCCTCTCTCTCCTCCTTCCTCAAATGGAAAAATATGGCCTGCTCCTGACTATGTCTCTTAATTTTGCCAAAGACCTAGCAGCGGACTGAGGCAGCCAAGAACCCTCCTCCTGGACGTCAGGGAGTGGCAAGGCATGGGTACCGTGCACATTAAAATATGTTTTTCTTCTCATGACAACAGTATCAGACCAGCCCCAGTCTCTCCGGTGAGTTCCCGAGGAACACACACAGGGCCGCCATGCTTTTATCTCCAGTTCTTAGATAGCTGACAAAGGATGGGAAGGCTTGTCCCACGCTGCTCTCCTTGGACCACTGACCACCTTTTGTTCGGTGCCCTGCCCAGCTGTCCGTCACTGGAATTGGTCAGGAGGAAGAAGAGTGATCTGTCAGGGACTCCACCGGTCTCTGAAATTCTGTGGCTCCAAATGCCCCTGCTCCTTCTAGTTCAATGTCCTGTCCTTCCAACTGCTGCTTTAAAAGTGACCGCTCACCTCCCATTCTTCAGCTCTAACCACCTGAGAGAATTGTTATCGGTCCCTCTCTCTTTACCATTTCACCAAAAACTTTCTAACAATCTCATCTCAAAAACCTCAATTTTTATCCTCTTCCTGATTCAGACGGTCACAGCCTCCCAAGGTGAAACGTTATCTACCTGGCTTCCAATGAGGGTCTGCTGAACTGTGTCCTGTTTATCACACAACGATATTGAGGAAAAATTGTGTTTTCTTCTGTCTACCCATTATCTGTGGGACTCACACGTGGTGTGACTCATGGGAACTAGATCACTTAAGTGATAGCTGTGGCCAGCGCCCAACTTCCATTATTTTCTGAGGGATACATAAATAACACTGTTCCAAACTTATTAGTCTGGCCTCTCTTCGGAGAGAAGTGACAGGAACTCAATTCATGGTAGCTTAAGCAAAAAATGAATTTGTTGGCTCACTTAACTGGGAAACCCAGGAGTGTGTACTGGCCGCAGACACAGCCAGCACCCAGGTTTAAACAAAGCCGTCAGCGTTTGTGCTCTAAATCTCTCATTTTGTTGCCCCTTCTTATTAGTCCCATTCTTTCCTTCTTCAAAGAAGCTCCCCACAAACGCCCCAAAAAGAGCTTTCTTCATGCACTTGGGAAAACTATTGCTGGCAGCTACCAACTCTGACATCCCAATTTAGCAACACCAGCAGAAAACAATTTTTTTCTCTCGTATTCATATATTAGTTCCAGGGAGACTCTTGACTCTTTTTAAAAGGCCCGCCCTTAAAATGCCCACTGTTGTCAGAGGGATGGCATTCTATGGCTTTGAACCTACATAAAAACCACAGGGAATAGAGGACTGATGTTCCAAAGCAATGAATAGACAGAGAAAATTACAAATGTCCACTACACGGTGGGAGGGAGAGGAGGACACCTTTTGGGATTCACTAGTGTCCCTGTGCTCTTCGACCGGCTGCGTCACTTCTGACAAGCCAGTGTGCCTTTTTGATCCTCAGCTCCTCACACATAAAATGGTTACATGGTAGTTACCAGGACAATATTAAACTGTATGTTACAGTATCTCTTTAGATACCGGATGATTTTTCAGATAATGAAAAACTGCCTTAGCTGAGGAAGGCATTGCAACAGTGCCCACGTCCTCTATTTTTATGCCAATACACGCACGAAAGCTCTGTCTCTACAAGTTAGAAAATGAAGCTCAAGAAACTGGAATGCTTTTTCCCTAAAATTAACTTATTTGTGTAACTGCGGCCACACGCAGGCACACAAAATATATGACGATACTGCAACTGAATCATTTCCTGGATTAAGAAAAGTGACAGAGCTCGCTGAGGGACGACACGCACACAGACAACCACTTCGTAAGGCAGAGGTCCCTGCGAGCACGTACGCACAGCACTGCACTCTCCTACAGGGAAAGCACTCTAGAATTAAGGAATTCAGGGCCGAAAGGGCTGCGTTTAAGCACACCCCTCACCAACTAGTGTGTGTGTTTGTGTGTGCGCGCGCGCAGGGTGGAGGCAGGAGGAGAAGGGAGCGCCAAACAGGCTAGAAAATTTAAAACACACACACACACACAGCCCCACAAAAACAACTATCCAGGGCGTCTTCATCTGGATTCTTCCAGGAACGCTGCGGCCTTGGCATCTCCGCTGCAACCCCCTCCTTCAACCCTCCTCCGCCCCACTTCTGTTCCAGCGGTTCTCAGATCCAGTCCGCGTTTTCCCTCTCGCCCTCCCGCCTCCGGGTTAAAGCTCCCCCGCCAGGAGTAAACAAGCTGTCCAAACAGGCAGCCGATAGGCCCCGCCCCCCTCCCCATTTCCTGCGCCAGCCCCAGCAACAGGCCCCGCCCTTCACGACAGGCCCCGCCCCGCTCAGCCCTGGCCGCCTGCTTTAGCCCTGGAGGCATCCGATTGCCCTGGCGGTGCCCCGGTCGGGTGCCCACTCCCCAGTTCGCCCCCAGAGCCTTCTCCCTTGGGACACCGCTCTTTCACCGCCCGCGCTCCCCAAGCCGCGCCGAGGGAGGGTGCGTGGCGCACACGTGACTCGTGTTGTGGGCGGAGCCTGCGCGGACCCTGCGGGCGGTGGCCGCGGGGAGGGCGGACCGAGGCCTCACCTCCCCAGCTCCCCGGAGCCCGCCCGGGGCCGCGGCCTGCGGGGCCCACCTCGCCCCGCCCCCCTCCTCCGGACCGGCGAGGGCCCCGCTCGGGCCCCGTGCCAGGCGAGCGCTACGCCAGGCCCCCAGATGACTTTGTCAGTGTTGCTGCGCAGCCTCCGCGCGCAGCGGGCCGCGCGACTCGCCCCTAGATCCTCCAGGTCCCACTCGCCTGAGCCTCTGAAGTTTCCTGGCCGGCTCCACAGAACCTTTCACAGTCGCTAGCCCCCCGCTGCATAAACACACCCCTTCCTGCCTCCGCCCACGGAGACGTCCTCCGGCACACACAGACCGGTATTGTACGGTCTTCCCACACCTCTCCCCTACCGCTCCGTTACCGGAATGTGAGAGGTTCCCAGGGAGCTCACCGAGCCCAACTCCCTTAACCTTTCTCGTACTTTAGTGGTGGGGAAACTTGAGGTTCGGAAAGGTGGAAAGATTTCCTATATCAGAGCCAAGAGCGGAACTCGGACCTCCTGTTGCCAGGGCCTTCTCTCTGTAGACCCCTTCCTGCAGTTCAGGGCCGGGTGGACTACCCTGAAACCAGTAGCTCCGGTCTGGATCTGGGTTATCCAGTTAACACCTTCCAGATCTTTCCCCCAGGGAAAATGTATCTGCCCATCACCTTCGGCCCGTCTCAAGGGAGCTCCAGGAAACAGATCATAGCTGGCAGAAAACCTTCACAGAGTCCAGGAAAGAGAGGCAGTTTCATCTAGAGGTTGGGAGGGGACTGTGCAGTCAGACTCTGTGAGTTCCAGCCTTCTCTCCACCTACTAGCTGTCTTGGGCAAGTCATTTGGCTTCTCTCTGCCTTCAGGTCCACATTTGTAAATCGAGGATAATGATAGAGACTATGGCATAGAGACGTGGGGATTAAATGAGTTAATATAGGTAGAGTTTAGGACAGCACTTGACATTGAATAAAGCCATCAAAGAAATCGCTCTGGGCTGGTCACTGTGCTGGGTTTCTTACTGTTCTAACCCTCTTTCCTACCATTATATGTTGCAGCCAGATGAATCTACCAGGCCAGGCTCAGCTTCGGAGGACGGACTTCAGGTGCCAGCGGATAGTAACCAGAAGGGCAGAGGGCAGGAGAGCCATGTCTGGGACATCCCCAAGTTGAGAGCAGTATAGGTGACATTTAAGCCAAGGGAAACAGGATGTGTGGCATAGTGAGAACAGAGGCAGGGAGCTTCTGAGTTCTGCCCTTGTAAGCTGTGCAAGGTGGGGTGCTGGGAAAGGGGAAAAGAACGGATTCAGAGAATGAAGTCAGCCACGGGCCAAACAGTAGTGTGGGGGGTGGGAGACAAAGGCATCTACCAGACACACTGTCAGACAAATACTCCACCAGTTCCTGACCCCATTCCTTACCCCATTCAATAAATCCCACAAATCCCCCCTCCTAAGTTTCTTCAGAGTAAGCCCTGTGTTTTAAAAAAAACCACTTTATTTTAAAACCCCTTTATTCATCCTTGAGCACCTAGCTTAGTACTTTGGGGATACATGATTAACAAATGTTTGAATGTTCTTTAAGTGAAATTATGTATGTATATCACTGAACTGGGTTTTGTGAAGAGGGTCCTAATTTTAAGAAAAGGAATCTTAGTGTTTCCATATCCAGACCCCTCACTTCTGAGTTAAAGGAAGCTATTTGCTTGGGGTTATATAGCAAGTTAGAAACAGAAGCCAAGTCTCTGCTTTTGGTCTGATATTATTTCCGTGACACCACACTGAACTTACATGCAATTGAAAGGAAAAACAAACTCCCTAAAAGCTATAGAACAAAATAAGGCAGTGTGTGGTTAAGACCTGAATGCACAGTACAAACCGGACGAGTGGCAGGAGTTGAGAGGACAGGAATCCCCAGGGACTGGAATCCCTCAGAAAATGCTCACTGCCAAGAAAGGGCCTGACCTGGTCCTGAAGGATGGGTGGGATTCAGGACTGTGGAAAGAAGAAAGAATTCCTGGCAGGGGATGTGGCTTTCCACTGAGGCCGTGGTGGATATTAAAGGGTCAGCGAGGAAACCAGTTAGGTTAGAAGAGAGGTTTGAGTTGGATCATAGTGGAAGAAATGTTAGAGGGTTAAATTGAGGTCAGATCTGGGAAAATTTCAAATACCAGGATAAGGAGTTTTGAATTTAGTCTCTGGATAATGGGGAACCCCTGAAAATAGACACTGAGCTAAGCACTGAACCAAGACAAGATACCAGGCAACTATCTGCTAGCTTGGTCTGATTTGCATCTTTTTTAGACAGTTGCTTGCCATATATGTGCATTTACTTACCCACACACAAAGGAAACCTCTACCAGCCAGCTTGTCTATATTTATTTCATCTCCAAATACCCATAAAATACCTTCCTCTGTGTGGGAACAGAGGAAGGAGAGACATCAACAGGGTTTGTGTGCCTGCTGTAGACCAGCAGGCACTTTCATCTGTGATATCTCATTTAATCCACACAGTTTTGTGGGGTGTGGGTATCGTTGCCACACTAACACCCGAGGATGGTGAGCAACTTTCCCAGATCACAGAGCTAGGAAGTGGTGGAGCCAGAATTCAAACTCAGCTTTGCCACGAAAATCTTATCTTCCAGTTGGGCCGCTGTCACAGCTCCCTAATGAGAAGATACAGGTATGATGTTCTCACTCCCAGTTTCCTTCTTAGGGAGGGACCCGGGACCCAGCTAGGCTCACGTTTCCAGGGCTTTGGCATCCTGGGTTTTCTATTCTTGTCTTTAGGAAAGGAAATTCCCATTTTGTGTCTTTAGGAACAGACAAAGCTGGGTTTGAATTCCATTTCCACCACTTAGGAGCTGGTGGCCAGAGGTGGATTTGCTCCCAAGCTAAAGAACCTTAAGCTTCAGAACCCTTCATTTGCACAGGGCCCTGGCAAGCCCTCTGCCCAGTTCTGAATCTCTATTTGTGCATTACTGTTCTTCAGGAGGGTTCCAACAAATTGTATAAGCTTCAGGCCTCCAAAAGACCTGGATCTGCCCAGACTGGATAACATCCATTGAGTTACGTTCTAAGACTTAGTTTCCCTATTTAAATAAAATCATTCTAGACTCTGGTCTACCAGCAAACATCCAGTTGACAAACAGTACTAGAGCTGCTGATTTAACTTGAAGAACTTGATCTCCCCTAACTTTACGCCTAAGGCAAAGGCTTAGAGACCCTTGGCCAAAAAGAAAAAAAAAAAAAAGAAAAAGAACTAATGAGTCTATTTATCAAGTAGTTAGAGCTAAACAATTTAATTAGTATTTATGTTCTAATAATTCAGTGGTGGTTTGCAAAACTAATGTACACGTAATTTGAAAAAGATTGATATTTTTGTTTTATTCTTAAATAAGTACAATCACTTCCTAATGAAATGTGGGCACTTGCGGGGCACTCGCTATACAACTTCTCAACCCCTGGAAGCAGATTGCCCAAAACCACCCTCGTTTCCTTTCCCCCATCAATTTTCTTCTTAACATAGCATCCACCCCACAACCCACTCCATAAAGGAAGGATGTCATCAAAAGGAATGTGATGCAATCTAATGAGGAAACTGTGGATTTCCTTTAATTAATAGCTCATGCTGCGTGCGACAGATGTCAAGTATCACTGTGTTTCCTCCAAAACTTTAAAATCTGCTGAGATGCCCCTGTGAGTTTTCTGCAGCACTGTGTGGTGCATCAGCACACACTTTGGGAACTATGGGATTAAGACGCCTGTCAGAGACTACTCAGGAAGCAAACAGAGGGCAGCAGAATTCTCCCCCAGGAGAATGGAAAAGGGGAAATACTGGTACCCTCATTTCCTGTTTTATTACTTAGCTCTTCTGGTACCTCTTCATTCTCAGCCGTGGCTATTTTCATAACATGAACAAAGCAAGGAATAATGGTGGGTGACTGGGAGGCCTGGGCTCCAGTTCCAGATCTGCCACTGGAGAGGTCTAACACCTTTCCCAAATCTCTTCCAACTTTAAATATATATCTCCACCCCCAAGCTTTCTCCTAAGAAGTCAAAGTTTTTAATGCACTTGATGTTAAGTTGGCCTCATAAGTGTGAGAAGAAAAGAACTGTTTCTTCTATTACAAGCATTCTGCATGCTAGGAAGCTGGGGAATGTGCCATCTTTAAATCAAATAAAAACCCACTTCACATCAGACAAATTTCTGCAAAGAGGGAAGAAAGAATAACAGCAGAGAGCTCTATACAAAGAGGCTTCTGGGGCGATGGAAATGTTTCATGATTTGAGTGCAAGTAACCGCGTGTGTTCAGTTAGAGAAAATTCATCAGACTAGACACTTTTGATATCCGCATCTCTCTGTATATATTTAATAATGTTTAAAAGGGGAGGGAAGCAAACTGCAGAATCAAAACAATATATAAGTTACATAAAAATATAACACAAACAATATTATGTAAAAAACCCCCTGAAGATGAATCGTAAAGGGGTGAATATGGTATATGTTTGTGGTTATGTTTTGAAATAAATTTTAAATCATTAAAAAATAAAGAAAGCTTTTTCCAGCTCTAAGGAAGCTTGAAGACTTGGGCCAGGAGGAGCTTAGCTTGTTTCTTCTGCCAGATACTGTAGGAGTTTTGTAAGGTACTCCTTTATGCCTGCTTTATGTCTTCTTCCTGCCAATTACCAAGGGTCAGATGCTAACCAGAGCAAACTCATCAAAAAAGACATTTTATTAGGATATTTTGCAGAATTAACAGAGGCAAAATCCACATTGCCCAAGAATTCGCTAAGCAACCACCTGAGCATCGAAGAGGCAGAGGCCCCCGGTCAGTCTCAGGCATTGGTGGGTTACCTGTTCTTATGGGTGATGCTAGAGCAGGGGAGCCTGGGGCCTAGGAAACAGCCGGTGGCCAGATGCCTCAGGAGAGAGCACTGGACACCTGCATCCTAGCCTTGGTGACTCAACTAGAGGGGACACCAGAGCACCTCCTCTGTAACATGATGATTACACAATAGATGTGCTCTTTACAGCTTGAAAAGCAATCACTTTGCGACTTAGTGACACGAAGATGATGAATAATGGTCTTAAGGAGACTGGAAAGAAGAATTAAACAAGCCAGCCCTGGGAAAATAGTTAAAGTGGTCTTCAAAAGCATCACAAGGCCAGAGGCCCAAATGGGGGACACAAGGTAAACATCAGTATATACAGTAATCCCCCCCTTTTCTGCGGCTTTGCTTCCTGTGGTTTCAGTTACCCACAGCTGACCACTCCGGTAAATACTAAATGGGAAATTCTAGAAATAATTCATAAGTTTAAATTGTGCATTGTTCTGAGGAGCATGATGAAATCTTGCACCGTCCTGCTCCATCCTGCTTGGGACAGGAATCATCCCTGTGTGTTACCTGCGTGTTTTCTGCCCTGTATATGCTGCCCTCCTGGCAGTAACTCAGTGGCTGTCCCGGGTCCTCAGACTGACCACTGAAGCAACCCAGAGCTTGTGTTTAAGTAACCCTTATTTTACTTAATAATAGCCCCAAAGCCACTCACAATGGTTTTATTTTATCATTAGTTATTGTTGTGAATCTCTTACTGTGCCTAATTTATAAGTACAACTTCAAGGGGAAAAAATAGTATGTACTATGTTTGGTGCTTTGCATAGTTACAGGCCTCCGCCCGGGTCTTGGAACACACCCCCCGCAGGTGAGGGGGGGCTCCTATAACTGACTTCAAAGACAAGGGCAAAACAGGAGGCTCCAGGTGCAGCAGTGGAAGGGAGGTGAATTTACTGGGCTCGGGAAGCAGGCCAGCTTAATGGAGAGAATAGGGTGAAAAACTACAAGATGATGAACTTGCAGCCAAACAGAAGTAAACACGAGAAAAGAGGTTGCTGCTGCTGTGTGTTTTGATCCCCTCAGGGCTGTGCTATGATTGTGCTGACACAGCACACGAGGGTTTAAAATGTAAGAAAAAGTGCAGATCGGATTTGCTTTCTCTTTCTCATCAGGGTCGCAAAGGCGGAAAAGAGAAAGCAAGCAACTGGTGCTACTCCTTACAGAGTATCAAGGAATTAGACCGCTTTGAGCTCCAGTTTCCTCATGGGTAAAATGAGGGCCATAATCACGCCTTCCTCAAAGGGTGGTTATGACCAAACACCCAGAGCATGCAAGCCAGTGCTCAGCAGAGTGCCTGCTGTGACATATGCTCCCAGACAGTCCCTGAGAGCCCCTTCAGACACTCAGATTCGGGATTAAATTTTTCCAGGACTGTGACTTGTCCAAGAGTCCTGAGTGCAGAAGTGCTTAGTTTTCCAGGGGATGCTTCTCTCCCCACCCCCCACTCCCCCTCATCCCCCTTATTGGCATTTAGCATTTACCTTTACTATAGTGCTTGGCCATTTAAATTTACTTTCTTCTGTGGGATGAGGCTGACAGTGAGGTCATTTGTATGCAGAGTATTTCTTTTCTCTCTGATTCATTTCATTCTCTAAGGTCCCAGTTATACGGGATCTTCAATTAAAATATATTTGACATATAATATTGTGTAAGTTTAAGACGTACATGCTGATTTGACATTTATACATTGCAGTATGATTGCCATTGTAGCATTAGCGAGCACCTCGATCACTATATATAATTATCATTTCTTCCTTTTTTTAAAAGGTTTTATTTATTTATCTTTAGAGAGAGGAAGGCAGGGAGAAAGAGAGGGAGAGAAACATCAATGTGTGGTTGCCTCTCACACATCCACCACTGCGGACCTGGCCTGCAACCCAGGCATGTGCCCTGACTGGGAGTCGAACTTGCGACCCTTGGGTTCACAGGCCGGCACACAATCCACTGAGCCCCACCAGCCGGGCATAATTACCATTCCCTTGGTGAAGTGGGAATGATTAAGATCTAAACTTGTATGTAACCAGCTCAATGTCTATAATACACTATGACTGTCGATAGTCACTACGCGGAGCATCAGAAGTCCGGGACTTCCTTGTCTCCCAGTTGCAGGTCCGCACCCTTGAACAACTCCTCCCCGACTCCCTCACTCCCCACCAGCTACCGGTAACCACCAGTTTGCTCTCTGCCTTTGCGAGTTTGGCGTTTTGAAGATTCCACATATAAGTGATACCATATAGTATTGTCTTTCTCTGACTCATCTCACGTACCATGATGTCCTCACAGTCCATTCATGTTGCCACAAATGGCAGGCATTCCTTCTTTCTCTGCCTGAATAATAATTCCTGTGTGTGTGTGCGTGTGTGAGTGTGACATCTTCTTTATCCGTTCATCTGTGGACAGGCACTTAGATTGCTACTGCAGGGGATTCTCAACAGAAATAATTATTGAACACCTACGCTTTGAGGTCTTACCGACCTAGCCCCATGGGAGCCACTGCCTCCACTACAGACAGAGGCTCCTAAGGAAACACACTGCCTGAGGCCACCACACACTGACAGAGGCTCACCCGGTGGCAGGGGAGGGCAGTGTTCCAGAAGAGAAACATCTGGCTGCATCCTCTTCCACTTTTAAGATACTAGTTGGGTGGCACTGTTCTTAAGCTTTGCAGGAATAGAAAGTGGTGGGGGCAACGGAGAAACAAGAACAGGCCAGCATCCCCAATAGTTTGAATGCCCAGGGCTAAAAAACTACGAATCTTTCTTTGCATTTGCAATGAAAGGAGGGTGGCAGAGCAGAGGTTTGGTGCGTGGAGGGAGAGGGGGGGTTACCTACTCAAGGCCGGTGTCAGTGTCCCGTCAACGTTCACAGGCGCAGTGGGACTGGCCAGCCATCCGGCGCAACTGAAAAAGTAAATACAGAGTTTCTGAAGAACAGTCTAATATGAATAACAAAGAACTTTAAAAGTATTTGTACATTTTTGGTCCGGCTATACGATGTTATCATAGAACCGTTACACGTATTTCCGATGTGTTCAAGGACATGGGGAATGTTTGTAAGACGCTACGCTCGAAGAGCAAGGTACTGAATAATGTGCACAGAATTATCACTTAGGTAAAGAAAAATATGCACAGCAACATTGCAAAATGCAATATGCAGAGTGTTTGCTTGTGGGTGGTGGAATTTTGGTGCTTTTTTTGTCTAAATATTTACAGTTTTTTGTATTTGCCGCAGTGTATGCAGTAAGCCCCTATTTCTTTGATTATTTGGTGGCAGGCAGAGGTTGGAACCGGCCTCCAACGTTCTCAGTTTCTTTCTCAGCGCTTTGAATCGGGTAAATTTCCTCTACGCCGCCTCTTAAAAGTTTTGAAGGCTTCCTGAAGGGCCTTCAGGAAGGAAGATTTGAGAGGCCGAGGCGAACAGGGAAGGGGGGTATCTGGCTCGGACTGGTTTCTGCACCTCCCCTCCCACCCCCTCCTCCCCGCGCCGCGGGGGCAGAAGAGGCAGTTCTCTCGCGTCCCAGCGGCGACTGTGGCCGGGACGCCCCCTAGCAGCGCAGCCGCTCCTGGGCTCGCCCGCCTCCTCGCGCGCCGCCCGCACCGCCCAGCCGGGCCCTGCCCCGGGGCGGGAGGCCTCGCGCCACCGCCGCGCGGCGTCTCTGGCTCTGTCCACTCCCCCGGCCTTGCGCCCGAGGCCCGGCTGCGGCCGACAAGAGCTCCGGGCGCGGAGGAGGAGAGCGAGGCCCCTCCCCGGCGCGAGGCCGGGAGGGAGGCGCGGACGTGCCGCGGCCCACGGTGCCTCCCTGCGCCACCCTCGGTCGGCCTGCTGGCAGGAATCGCGGAGGGCCCTCTCTCCCCTGACCGCCAGCCCTGCGGAGGGAACCCGGATCCCGCCCCGCGGCCGCGACGCTCGGCCTACCCGGCTGCTAACTCGGCTCCTTTGTCCCACAGTCGTGCTCAGCCAGAGGCTCCTACTCGCGTGTTGGAGCTGTGCGCGCGCGCTGGCGTTGGCGTGGGCTGTCGGGGAGGCTGCCCGGCCTCTCCCCGCGGGCGCGCTGGAGCCGGATCCTGCGGGCTGTCCCAGAGCCGTTTGGATCGTCAGGGCTTGCTCAGTACTAGGCACCAGACCAGATCTGATGTTGGCGCTTGCTCGTCAACTGGCTTTCTGCCTCTGCTTTCCTCCAGTCCAAGGCTAAGTCTGACTCACCAGAGGCCTTGAACTCATCTTTCCCTTCTTCTGCAAATCTCCAGCAGTTTCGGTAATCCCCTCCCACCTCTGCCGTCTGCCAACACATATGCCCGGTTACTTGTGAACTCTACTTTGCCACTGGGACAAGATATTAGCCTCTGTCACTGTGGCCAATATTCCCAAAGGAAAGAAGAGTTTACAATGGTTCCATCACCCAGAACCAGCTGCATAATGTGCAGGGTCCAGTGCGAAATGAAGACGCAGGACCTCTTGCTCAAGTATTGAGAATTTCAGAGCCTGAAACCAAGCCCGGAACTCTTCTAAGCTCAGCACCGTGCGTGCCTGCCCAGGTGGTCACCCAGGAAGCCCGCCTCGCCAGCACCCTTTCAATGTACTCCTCACAAAATACTTTGGTAATTGATGGGGGGCGGGGAGTAACTTTACCATGGGAAAGACAGGCAGGTGCCATGCTAATCGAATCATGAAAGTTAAAACCACACTAACGAGACTGATCGACGTGTGTGCCATCTGATGGATGATACAGTGAAAACATCAGTTAGTTAATGATGCACAACCTGAGCCGAGTCCTGAGGAAGCATTGGACAAACCCACACCGAGGGACAGCCTACGAAATAGCCTGTAGTATTTAAAAACAAAAAGTCAAGGCCATGAAAGGAAAGGAAGATGGAGGAGCTTCTGTGGACCGAAGAAGGTTTGGAAGACGTGACTGTGGGCGCAATGTGTGACCCCCATTACATCCTTTCGCTGTAAAGGACGGTCCTGTGATCACAGGTGTAAGCTGAACAGTCCCTGGGCCAAGGGACTGTGGTCGTTACTTTGTACTATTCTGTCAGTGTAACTTTTCTATAAGTTGGAAATTGTTTCAAAATAAAAAAAGTTACCATTATCAACCCCATTTCCAATCAGCTTTTCCGCTAAGCTTGTGTTAATGGCAACAGAATCCTCACAATCACCCAAGTTCAAAAACTGTGGGATCATCTTTGATTCCTCTCTCTTCCCTCCCAGCCCTTTCCCACCACCTACCATTCACTAAGTCTGTCGATTTTTTTTTTTAAAGATCTCTCACTTAGCCATCTTTTAAATTAAACTTCCACCTTCTTTATTGTTCAATGACCCTTCATTATTAAATGATACTTCCTGCTTCACGTAATCATGTTAAGGAGTATCTGTGAAAAGAATTTGTATAACATAAAGTGTTGTGTAAACATAAGGTCCTATTACTCCATCTCAAGTCCCCATTGCTGCTATTTATTGCTGTCATCTACTAAGCGGTCTTCCTGGCTCCCTGCTGCCTTCAACAGCCACGCGATATACAGGTACGAGAGTAATCTGCCTAAAAGCACACATTTGTCCTTTCGAGCCTTGCTTCCCACGGTCCACAGCAGGGCTTAATCATATCCCCGGGGAAGTCTGATGTTCAATGAGATGAACCAAGGTGGTCTGTCCTCTATCAAATAACCGTGACCTTTTCCCGATTCATCGAGAAAAGAAAACCTAACGGATAGAATGTCCTCAGCTTGTGAGGTTTCCCCCCATGCTTGTTTTTCCATTGTAGGAAGGATCCAGACTTTTATCTGCTCGCATTAGCAGAGGACAAACTGAATGAACAAGCAGCAAACAAATAATAATGAAGATTTGGCAACAGCAGGTCTCATTTACTTCAACACCTTGGTTTTCTCACGGGCACGTGTGCTGGTGGCTGTGACTTTTATAATGCATGTCAGTTGTATAGTCATTTTCTTTCTTAAAAATTGTCTCTCGCCCTGGTCCATGTGGCTCAATTGGTTGGAGTGTTGTCCCATAAGCCAAAAGGTCACAGGTTCGATTCCCAGTCAGGGCACATGCCTAGGCTGTAGGTTCAGTTCCTGGTGGGATTGCATACAACAGGCAACTGATCAATGTTTCTCTCTCACATTGGTGTTTCTCTTTCTCTCTCTCCCCCTCCCTTCCCCTCTCTCTCTAAAATCAATAAGCATGTCCTGGGAATTAAAAAAAATTGTCTCTCTTGTGGTTGATGGAATGAAATTTATCAAAATTTTACCATGAACAAGTTAGAGAAAACACCGCACTCCCTAATAAATACTTTGGCCTCCTACTCAGGGTTTTTTCAACCTTATCACTACTACTCCCCTTCAGGAATCCTTGACTTCAAAGTTGTCTAATCTCTGTTCACTTTTGCTGGGTTTTTTTTTTTTTTTTCTGCTTTGCACAAACCAGTCTATTTCCCTGGACCTTTGTCCTGGCTTATGCCTGCCCATACAAACCCCATCCAGCTTAAAGGGCCAAAGCTACTCTCTACTTAGTGACCACCTCTAAAATTGTGGTCTCACTTCTCCCAGTGGAGAGTGCATGGGGAAGGACAGGTTGTACACGCAGTATTCTTCAAACACCAAAAGGCATAAGAAACACCTGGGAATCTCTAAAAATGCAGAGGGGTTTTGTGTGTGTGTGTGTGTGTTCTTTTTTTCATGAGGACATTTAAGTTCCACTCTCTTAGCAAATGTCAATTGAACGATAGTGTTACCAGCTAGAGTCACCGTGTCATACACCAGATCCTCAGACCCTTTCATCTTACAGCTGAGAGTTTGTACCCTTTTTGCAATTTCTCCCCCTTAACCCCAGCCCTTAGCAACCATTTTTCTATTATCTGTTTCTGTGAGTTTTACTTTTGAAAAAAGATTCTAGCCCTGACTGGTGTGGCCTAGTGGATTAGGCATCATCCTGCAAACCAAAGGGTCGCCGGTTTGATTCCCAGTCAGGGCACATGCCTGGGTTATGGGCCAATTGATGTTTTTCTCACACATCATTGTTTCTCTCCCACTCTTTCACCCTCCCGTCCCCTCTCTCTAAAAATAAATAAATAAAACGTTAAAAAATAAAAAAGCTTCCACCTATGAGTGATACCATAAAGCATTTCTCTTTCTTTGCCTTACTTCACTTAGAATAATGCCCTCAAGGGAAACCCATGTGGTCGCAAATTCGAGGATTTCCTTCTTCCTCGTGGCTGAATAATACCCCGTGTATATAATACAGACCACGTCTTCTTCATCCATTCACCTGTTGATGGACACTTAGTTTGTTTCCGAATCTTGGCTACTGTAAGTAATACTGCAATGGATATGGGCATGTATATTATCTCTTCAGTATCCTTTTTTATTTCCCTTGGACATATACCCAGAAGTGGAATTGCTGGATCATATGGTAGTTCTATTTTTAATTTTTTGAGGAACCTTCATACTGTTTTCCTTAGTGGCTGCACCAATTTACATTATTTACATTCCCGCCAGCAGAGTATAAGGGTTCACTTTTCTCTAGATTCTCACCAGTGCTTGCTATCGGCTTGCCTTTTGTAGCCGTTCTAACAGGTGTCAGGTAAAATCTCATTGTGGCTTGGTTTGCATGTCCACATTGTACCATGTGTCAGAAATCCCTTCCTTTTTCGAGGCCGAATAGTACTCCGTTGTGTGTGTATACTACTTTTTGTTTATCCATTCATCTGTGGGTGGATGTCTGGGTTGCTGCTGCCTTTTGGCTACTGTGAACAATGCTGCACAAATATCCGAGTCCTTGCTTTCAGTTCTTTGGGGCATGTACTCAGTAGTGGAATTGCTGAAATATGGTAATTCTGTGTGTAATTTCTTAGAAACCACCAGAGGTTTCTGTAGCAGGTGCTAGTTCACATTCTCACCAGCCATACACAAAGGTTCCAGTTCTCCACATCCTTGCCAACATTTGTTATTTTGTATTTTTGGTAAGTTACCCTAACGGAGTAGAGGGGTTGGTTACTTTTTAAAAATATATGAGGGGGCACCCCCCCAAAACCAGAATTTATTTATAAAAAATTGTGTATTAATTCTTACATGTTTAATCTTTGGTCACCTTCAAAGTATTCCCCATTTGATGCAATACACCTATTGAGACTTTTTTTCCAATGCTCGAAACAGTTTTTGAACTCTGATTTTGATGTCTTTTGGTGCTTCTGCCATTTTTGTTTCATCTCTTCCACACTGGCAAAACCTTTCCCTTTGAGGACGTTTTTTATCCAGGGAAACAGAAAAAGTTACTGGGGGAGAGATTGGGTGAATAGAGAGGGTGGGGCACAGGGGTCATGCCATTGTTGGTCAAAAACTGCTGAATACTCAGCATGGTGCAGGCAGGTGAGTTCGTAAATCACCCATCATGAAATGGGAAGACGCATTGAAAGAGTCTTCAAAAACACTCACGAGCACTGAACTCAGCCTCTCACAACACCACCAGCTGGCACTGATACAATTGGGTTCTTAGCTCATTCACCAAGCCCTCCAGAAGGTACTGTGTTTTGCAGTGTATAATAAGCATGTTTTTGCTCAAATTTTTGAGGGAAAAATAAGGATGTGCATTATACATGGGTATAATGATTACATAACATGGGTATAATAATCCCGTGTATAATGTGCACAAAATTGTGGGTGCTTACACACAGAAAAACACTGTAATTCCAGTTTTTTTAGGGTGTCCCCTCCTCATGTGTTTCTTCCTTAAACTGTTTTTCAAAAATTGACTACATGAATATTTGTTTATCAGTTCAAATGAGCTGAATATTTCCCCAAGTGTGACACTTTAAATATTCAACATTTCCCCCCAAATCTCTCCCTACAAGTGAAAAATGTTTTCACCATCAGTCATGTCTGAGTTTTCAAGAGACCTAAAATGGGCAGAAATCGTTCAGCTCTCTGGACTCAGATTAGAAGAAAAGGAGCTCCCTCTTGTGTCCTTTCTCTGCCAATGTTAGTGAATAGAGAAGCCAGTGACGACAAACTCGGGCCCTGTGCCTACTGCACAACAGAAAATGTGCAACTATGGAGAGTGACACGGGTATCCTTTGAAGAATTCCACATTTGGGTGGGGTGGGGTAATAAAATACATGCAGAAATAACAATTGTAAAAGACGATAGGAAAATGGATAGATTACTGTGTGACTATAGAGGATTGAGACTTCACAGGAGGTGAGTCGGGATTCACATTAAAATGTGAAGCTGGGTGGTTAAAACGAAGCTCCAGTTGGCACTGGGCAGCCCCCACGTAGGCGCCACACAGGTCTGGCTGTCGCGTGTCCGTCGTCCCTTCTAAGGTTTAGACACGCTCACCTGTGCACTCCCTTTCTCTCTCTCTTCTTTAAGATTTTATTTATTTCTTAGAAAGAGGGGAAGGAAGGTAGAAAAGAGAGGGAGAGAAGCCTCGATCGGCTGCCTCTCGAGCGCCACCTATTGGAGACCTGGCCTGCAACCGAGGCTTGTGCCCTGACCAGGAACCCAATCCGTGACCTTTTGGTTTGCAGGCCTGCGCTCAACCCACTGAGCCACACCAGCCAGGGCTGCCCTCCTTCTCTTTTGGAGGGAGGCCCTGGGAACTCATCATGTCCCTTTCTTCCTCCCCACAGCTACCCATGTCTTGAGTTTCGTCTCCTAGCACTGTCTCTTGTCCCTAAACTGGCTGTTGACTGGGGCACTATCTCTGGAGCTTCCCCCCGGCCTTGAGGCTCACAAAGATAATTACATCAGTGCTCTAGCTTTAGGGTTTCTGCAAGTATAATCAGTGTGGGGACCAGTTACAAGCAGTTGAGAAACTCTCTTGCAGTCCTTGCTCCTGGAAGCAGCCTTCAGCTGGCCACTTGGAGCCCTGCGAGGGTGGAGTCCTTCTCGAAGGGTCTGCATCCTTCTGGAATACTGAATAAAGATATAATCAAGGCAGGACAATGAATGTGGCAAAATAGCCAATCAGGTAGAAAACAGCGCTCCTTAGGTAAGCATGGCGGAAAGAGCAGCTCTCTAGGGTCAAACACAGTAGGGTCCTAACTCTCAGAGTGGCTGTATGTGGAGAAAGAGCCTCTAAGGGAGTAATTAAGGTTAAATGAGGTTGTAAGGGTGGAACCCTGAACTGATAGGGTTAGTGTCCTTGTAAGAGACACAACAAAGAAAGATTCTTCTCCGTCTCTGCACGGGAACCAAGGAAAGACCACGTGAGCACACAGTGAAAAGGCCACCGAGGGAGAGAGCTCTCACAAGGCATCAACCAGTCCCCCCTACCCCTCACCCCTGCCCCGCTTGTGGTATTTTGTTAAGGCAGCCTGAGCTGGTTAATACAGGGTACACACCCAGTTCATGTAACTGTGCTGTGACCAATGATGGGTAAGTAAAGGTCGCACAAGGAGCCATCCTGAGTCTATTCCACAATGGTCACAATTATATTTCCCATCCCACATGTCCTTCCAGAACCTTGTAACTCCCCCGAGACTATGCCCCCTGGGCTTGACAATGGACAAGCCTCTGTGATCACCAGGGGACAAGTGGACACCAGGAGACTTCCAAGGCAAGGACAAAACAGGTGATTCAGATCCCAGCTGGTTCTCTCTTGGGGTGATTGTCCTTAGAAGTGCTGTGAGAATTCCAGCCCACATGGAGAGAAGCAGAGGCCCCGCCCTCGGGCCTAGCTGAGCTGGACGGCCAGCACCAACTTTCCAGCCCTGTCCCTACATCATCTTGGAAGTGGATCTTCCAGCCCTCTGTCAGGAGGATCCAGAGGATGCTGTGTGGATTGGAGACAGGCTGTCCCCCAGAGCCCCTCAAACTGCAGATTCATGAGCAGAATAACAGGCTGCTGTTAAAAGCAACAAAGTTTGGGAGTAACTCCATAAAAATAGAGAACCCGAATGAAGCTTAAGACAAGAGATAGCCACTCATACTGGACATGACCGTCTTTCTCTTGGTATGTCCTTGCTCCAGAAGATCCTGGTCTGTTCCAGAAGAAGCTGGGGTCATTCTCCAGACTGGCCTACTCAAACATTCACCTGCAACATGACTGGCTCCTGCAATAATCACAGGGGTTTACTGGGCCAGATCGTGCAGAACCCTGGAGATGCAGGCCACCCCAGCTTACACAGCTGCCCCTAGTTCCTGGGAGCCACCCACGAGGGCTCAGGCTCCAGGAAGAGGAAACCCTAATGATAGTACCTGCTTTGCCCATAGGACGATCAGAAGGTCTCAACTCAGCTAGATGTGTTGTCTTTCTTCTCTGCCTCTGAGGCACGTGTGAGCTTCACCCTGAGTGGTGCCAACGAATCAGTTGTAAGTTGGTCATGTTTTGTCCTCCGCTGATCACCTGGGCATCCAAACCACTGTCCTCTGCTATTGTGCCGAGCCACCACTTTAAACCGTTATGTTCATATGAAGTATATGGACATAAGTGTGTTCAACTTCACACGATACATCTTTGTTTTTCTACCATTCTGCTTTACTTAGGTAAGTATCCTAGATTGGTAACTTCTGGGACCTTAAAATGGTTACATGACTGTAAATGGTTTATTTGGGGATGTATGACTAATGTTTTTGCAGCAAAGTAACATTTTCTGTTTTCCAATAACTCTTTAAAGCCCATCCATGGCTTGGCTATCAACCATAATTCTGCCTTCAGAAGTGTGCACATTAGCCCCACTGTGCTGGGTGCTCACCGTAGCACTCACGCCCTCCCCTCGGTGATCACCCCAGCCACGCTCCCCAGCTCCACTCCTTGCCTGGAGGCTGATGTCTAAGAGCAGCATCTCCGGGAACTTTCAGGGGAATTTGACCGAAGGGAAGTGCTACTGGCATGTTGAAAGGTGGGAAGAGAGACAGGGGTTGAGTGCTCCCTGTTTTCCCTCCCCTGGGGCTGGCCCCCCCCCAATGGGACATACATGCTACAGGGTGGCCTCTCTTCCTTGGTCACAGCTCTCACTGGGTTCTAGGAACCACAGGTCCTTTCCCTTTCGCCCCTTCAGGCCAGAGGATGGATGATAAAGGCTGCTGCAACTGCTAGTTCCTAGGTGCTTCACCATCTCACCTTGATTCTCTTAATCCTGCCCGTGTGTCCTGGGCTGAACTATGCCCCTCCCTCCCCGCCCCCACCCAGTTTCTATGCTGAAGCCCTAACCCTGGATTTCAGTGTGTGACTGTCCTTGGAGACAGGGTCTTCGGACAGGTAAGGGAGGCTAACTGAGGCCATAGGGGTGGGCCCTCCTCCAGTCTGACTTATGTCCTTATGGTAAGAGGGGACTGGGACGCAGAGAGGACACGCGTGAGGACACAGCAAGAAGACAGCCATCTGCAAGCCAAGGAGAGAGGCCTCACAAGAGATCAGCCCTGATGACACATTGACATTGGACTTCAGCTTCCAGTCTTTGAGAACGTAAATGTCTGTTGTTTATGAGCCCCCCCTGCCTGTGCTATGGCGTTCTGTTACAGCAGCAGCGGGAATGGAGGAAGACTGCAGTACTTTGTTAGGGAAGGCCTAGCACGTTAACACACCATGGCAATAGCCCCGTCATTAAACTGCTCAAGCAGCCTTGGAAGTGTGCTGAGTGTGTCTGTGGGGGACCCTGCCTCATGCGCCCAATATCACCCATGGAGCTGTCGCCCTTTATTAAACCTGCGGTAGCCACCACCACATTTCCATCTAAGTTTGTAAATATGTCAACATTTATGCCATGAATACCTTTTGCTAAACACTGCAGAACTCACTTGCACAATAAGGTGCCTAAACCGACAGTTTCTAATAGAGGAGCCACATAACATCCGACGCTCCAGGGTGTGGAGCGTCTTGACATTCCTATAAAAATCTTTTCACATCTTTAAATCAGCTTCAGTTCCGGAGTCTGGATGCATAACAACCCAAGGCCAGAGTGTCTGAAGACGCTGCGCGAGAGCCTGCGTCGCTGCTGCCTCGGTGGCTGGGAGCCCCACCCCGCGGTGGGGATGCCAGGCAGGACGAGCTGAAACCTGCAGAGGGGAGCTGTGTTCTGCACTTAGGGATAGCTAGGGAGGAAAAAGAGATCAGCGGCGTGAGAGTCATTAACACATCAAGAGGAAGCTATATAATTAAACGTATTTTAATGAGGTAAAACAATTGTATGAAAGGGCAGGCCTGAATGGGATTTACTGAGACTTGCCAGGTTCACCGCCCCTTATCCCATGCAATCTTCACCTTGAGCTACTAATAATAACTCCTTTCATCTCCAGAGTGCCTTCACAGCCATAATTTCACTGGAAACCCCGGGAAATTCTGTGAGGCAGGGAGGGAGGTATTAACATCTCCATCTTACAAGTCAATGAAACGGAAGAGCAGGCAGGTTAAGTGGCAGCCCAAGGTCACAGAAGGGAAAGGTGTTGAGGCTGCGTCTGGACACTTGTGGTTCTTGGGCCAGGTGAGGATTCGTAGCGTCCGTGTCGATGCCCCACTAATCTGTGCACGCACACATTCTCTCCAAAACGGCAAATCTCACAGGGGAACCTTCCAACCAAGACTCACAGTGAGAAAGGTTCCTCCTCGACATCTGGCCGTGAGCAGGAAAGGGAAGAGGAAAGAATGGAGAAAATAATACGAGCTGAGCTTTGCAGGGAACTTGTAAATTCACTTATTTTGCTGTGTGCAGAGACGTAAGGAGACTGAGCGCACAGACACTGCAGCCTTCCCCAAACACGATCCCCCTTCTGTCACCCCGTGTGCCGCGGGCAAGTCTCAGCAGTCAGATTATTCGTTACATCCCTCTAACGCGCTCTGATACGTGTGTTTGCAACACACAGGGTTTCTACGAATCTGGGAAGAATCAGAAATTGCGTCAGCCAGTGAGGGCTGTCCCCTGTCCTCTTCCCCAGGGAACCGGGTCCCTCTAATTCCACAACCATGCACCCCACCGGCTGGTCTTACCTCCGGTGCTCTCTTTACTCCTCCCCTAAATACGAATACAACCTGCCCTTCGAGCCCCACCTTCTCCAAGAAACTTGAGTGACTTGACCCTCCAGGGTTTCTGCCTCAGCTGGATTCCTATCGAGGCCTCTGACTTAGCACTGAACATATTTTTGCTCTTGGCATTTAGCATTTGTTTCCGAACGTAGTCATTTGTCTTCTGATGAAAACACAAGCTCCCTAGGAGCAAAGCTGCAATCTTCGACCTCGTTGAAACTGTGACTGTCTGCCTCTAGCAGACAGATCCATGTACATTTACTGGTTTTTCTGGGAAAGAGTAGGTCACACTGGCTGAAACACAGCAAGCTGTTAGAATCGAAGAGGAAAGAAGGAAGAAACGGGAGAAATAAGCCGTATCTTCCCTGGTTCTCAGTCCTAAGTGCTGTCCTAAGACCAGCATAAGGTGAGACAACAGATGGAAGTGTTCCTTCGTGCTATTTTAGTAGTAATGAAAATAAGAAAATACCTGTTGAGTGAAGGAAAAAACCTAGGGCTCTGATTCAAGAATGGGCTTGTCACACCTTACCTGTAACAATTTCAAATTTAATCCTATTATGGTGCAAAACTTATGTATCACTGCATTTCAGGACCTCTTTCTCCCGAGTCCCCCAGGGGGGTTCACAGGCCCAGGCAGGCTCCTCTCAGGCTGGCCTTTTTCTCTGCTGCAGGTCCCTGGGGCCACCCCAGCCTCCCCTCCTCTCAGGCATGGTCACGGCCTATCCGGGTGGCGCAGTTTCTCTTCCCTTCAAGACAGGCTCTGAGAAGCCCGTCTTCTTACTTCCACACTTCTGTGCTGCCCCTGAAGGCAAGTTCACAGACCCTCTTCGTTGCAAGACTTTAATGCTCACCATTATAAGAGAAAAGACAAGATTTAAGGGGAAAACATGAGGAAGTTATATAAAAGCGTACCAATCTGACAGTCCTGGGTCTTGGTCTAGATGCATCTGACAATCTAGAAATAACAGGAAACTTCTTTTTCCGAGGTTGGGTATGAGCCCCTGGTGCCTGGCCCAGAGCCACTAAAACCCACGCGAATTCTGAAGTGATACAAGCCAGTACTTAAAGAACTTCTTCAGTCTTCCAATGGTCGTGTTCTAGCCATGTTGGTAAGTATTTGAACTGTCCCCAATCTTTCCCTCCCACGAGCAATGCTGATATGAATAATCTTCACATAGGTGCAGGCCTGTCTGCTCTCACCTGTTTTCTGATGGGCTAACAGCAGCTACAGCCACACCATCTACCGAGAACCCAAGTACTGGAGCATCCCTAGAGAGTGTTCCCTTCTTCAGCCTGTTCCCATAAAGAGGGATGGAATCAGGTGATTGAAACAGACTTCTCTCATCCGTTGAACTTGCTGTTATTCTTCTAGAGACAGTTACCCAATGATATCTCTACATGTTGTTATCACGTCTTTAAATGAAAGGACACAGAAGAGAAATGTAAGGCCATGCTTTATCTATCAAGAATCTCTCGCCCAGTCTCCCTCCTGAGGTCTTGGCCAGTATGTTCAACTCTCTTTTGACCGTGTAAGTGCCGTCCGGCAGGTACCACTGGCCTAGCATGTCCTATTGTGTTTGTAGTCTCGGGAGCGGTGGCAGGAACATTTAATACAATTGCTCAACCCTGATACCTAGGAGTTAACCCTTGCTTGGCTGGAAGGTTCCTCCCTCACCCCCTGCCTGGAAGTACTTGGGGGGCAGAGAATATATCTTGTTATGGGTGTACCCCTAGCTCCTAGTTCGGTGCCTGTAAACTACTTGTTGCATAAACGAGTAAACATACAAAGTAATATGTTTCCCCATTTCAGAGGAATGGCTAAAACCGCCATGCAGGTGGACTTCGAAACAGGTAGAAAATCCCTGTCTTCAGGCTGGAAGTCGTTTGATGGGGCAGAAGGAAGTGAATGAGGATGGTGAGAGGCTCCTGAGGCTGCCTGACGCGGGAAAGAGGAGGCTACGGCCCAAGAAGCGCTATCAACAGGGTACAACTTGTATGTGCCAGCTTCTACAGTCACCTGTGTCTTGTCTCTCCCCAGATGGATTTTCTGTTGTTTTCCATTCCTGTGAGTGGCAGAAATTTGCGAGCCGTTGTTGATACAAGCAGATGAGATAAAGGAGTACGTGGATATGAAAAATCAGATAAAAGCAGCATCGGCAATGAGAGCCCCGCAATGTGCTCGTCCCGCTTCCCGGACACCAGCACCGTCACCACCAGAACCAATAGCGACTGCCAGTATCTGACTGCTGGGCATGCGGCTGAGAGTCGTGCACTCGTTACTTCATTCAGTCTTCCCACGCCTGTGACATGGTGAGGAAAGGCAAGGAGGGTGACCATCTTCCCTCTGTAAGAGACCCCACCCACGTCCCCCTTTAAAAAAAGTCTACCCTCAACACTTTGTTGTGGCTCCCAGTTCAGGGGTGGTGTGGTGAAACTACATATAAATACAGATTACTGTGTTTGTAAATCGTAAGGTCAGAAGGTTTGTTTGTTTGTTTGTTTGTTTTACTCCTAGAAACACAGCGTTGACTCACTGCTGTAACTTGCCTAAGCATAGGCTGGGGGCTGAGTAGTGCGTAAGGGCCTCTGGTGGGGGCATAGGCCTGGAGGACGGGGGAGATGGCTGGGGAGGGCCCACCACGGGGGCTTTCCCCCTGAGACGAGAGTCTGAGAGGAGTGACTACGCATCTGGCTTCAGTGGAGTGGGGGCTTCGTCCCCAGCATGGAGCTGCTTCACTGACTTTTCCATCGGGAAATTCTCTGAGGAGGACCCCCACCATCCTCCGGCCTCCCCGGGAGCCCCAGAGGCTGCACAGACCTGCCTGGTCACCCTTCTAGGGGGCCCCTGCTTAGGTCAACACTACGGAGAGGGCGCTCCTTTTCTTCCTGGTCCACTCTGCTTCTGCCAGAAGCAGGGGAAAGGTGTTAGGGAGAAGTAATCAACACAGTTTTAAAGAAGCCACAGGCCCCTGTTCTTGGTTTCTGTTTTAAGGAACCTTGGGGTAAAACTGTCGGCTGTGGCAGCAGAGGAAGGCTAAGCAACTCTAGGCAGGGTTTTGAAATTTAAATCCAAGACTGTGCGATGGTTTCCCAAGTAGGTGAAAGAAGGTAGGGGTGTGTTGCAAAATATCCGTAGGCCATAAAGTTCGATGGTTGTTTGTTAGTAATGGTTGTAAGCTCATGGTTCAAAACATCCATGTCTCAGAAAATTAGTTTCTACTGTAGTTTGTGGTGAAATATATTACAATACTAAATGTTTTACACACACATATCCTACATACATATATTTATATACTTGAAGCCCTCGTAGTAACAGCAATTACCATGTCATAAATAATACATATAACTAATAATATTATGTAACTCATAAACACAGTTCTTCTCTTCTGACAGAACCTGAAGAAAAGGCAATTTTTGTCAAATAGTTGCTGTCTAACTCTTAAATAAAAACAAGTAGCCATTGGGCCCCAGTCTAACCATTCAGTGAAAGAGAAGCAGATACGATCACTCCCATTGGAAACACCAGGGTAATTTATTGTCATAACTTGATACAAGAAGAGGCAACACGATGGAACAAGCAAACTATGCTTTTACGGACAATGGAGAAATACAGAGGCTCTAAGTGGGGTCCCTCCTGAGAGTTTACTTTGCCCCCAGGATTCTTGCAATAAGGCCTTTTCTTCTCTGAGGTCTCAAAATTTAAGAAGCAACAAGCAAGCAGTGGGATGCACGAGACTCAGGACTCACGGCACTGAGTCCCGCACGCACTCCCCGGGCCGTCCGGGCGAGGGGGAAATGCTGAGCGTGCACATACGCAGGCGCGAGATGGAACAGATGCCAGGCGGGGAATGAAAAGAGTCCGACTTCCGTTTCACACAGCTCTGGATGCAACCGTATCTTACATAGTGGGAACCATGGGAGAAGGCAAAGACAAAGGGAAAAGATGGAGAAAACTGGGGAGAAGTGAAGGCAAAATCGGGAAAGAGAAGCTTATTCTCAAGTTGGAGTCGCCTTCTGGCCGTCTGGCGGGCCCCTCCCAGCCCCTGCTCGCCATCAGCTGGCTCCCGTCTTTCCTAGCCCTGGCGGCCCGTTGATTTGGTGTGATCTTGACAGGTGCTACCACTGCCATCACCACTGCTAGCTGCCGTTTGCTGAACGTTTACTTTGAGCTAGGCGCTGTGCCAAATGTTTTACCTCCCCCTCCCAACCCTGTGAGGTTGGTGTTGGTACTAATTCCATTTCACAGACGAGAAACAGTCTCTGCAAGGTTAATACCTTGGCCAAACTCACCGAGCTACCAAAATTGTGGTATCAGGCAATGAAGCTAGTAGACTGTCTAAGTCCCAAACCCATTGTATTGCTCTTGGTCAGCAAAGTGAAAAGTAAGATGGCATTGAGTGCGGGAGAACACAAACGTATGTTGCACTTAATATATATCTGGCAGTTAGTTCTGACAACAGTCATTACTCCCACTTAACAGATGAAGAAACAGCGGTTCAGAGAGGTTAAGTAACTTACCCAAAGCGGCACGGTTTCATACAAGAACTCAGGTCCTCTCTGACTGCAAAGCCCATGTTCTTTCTTATTCTTCCCCCCAAAGGAATTCTCAAGAATGTCACTGATGGAACTGAACAATTAGAGATCTCTCCTATAGAGAGTTTCACTTCTGCACGTCCAAACCACGCGACCAAGACAAAGCAAACCCCCGGGAGGCCACGGGAACCAAGAGTCTATCGAAGACTGCCCACAAGGAACCGCTGCACAGCTTTGCTTCGCCAATTCTCCTGTTTCAACTCATTGAATGTGGGAGGAAGCTACGGGGGCCACAGACCAGGCGCTGGCCTGGAATGAACCCGAAAGAGGCTGGAATCCAAACTCTCATTTTACTCATGGAAAGATGAAAACTCAAAGAGGCTGAGTGAGCACGAAGTTAATGGTAGAGTTGAGGCTAAAAATGCGAGTTTTCTGATTCTTAAACCGGTGTTCTTTCTGTGACAGGAACCAGGAATCACTTTTGGGCATGTTCATGTTCCCTCCCGCTTTGACTCGGAGAGGGGTTAAAAACGAGAAAGCTTAAAGAAGCATTTTAACTCATCACAATCAAGTGATCCTGGAACGAGGTGAAGAAGGTAACTGCAGAGGCTGGAATTAGCAGAGCACAGGAAAAGATAAGGTCTTATCTAAAGCAATTAGAGTCAGCAGGCAATTAAAGGCTTTTGTTACTTGTAGGACGGCAGCTCTGAAACAGCAAGCTCTTTGAGATCGGGGCCAAATCAAAACCTAGAAGTGAGGTCGGCTAACCTCCCTGCAATAGTTCAGTGAGAGACAAAAGGTATTTGTTTTTATACTGAACTTGGTAGGAAAAAGCAAAAAAGAACATGAAACAAGATGTCAGCTGGGGTCCTCTGAGTCCAATTCCAGGGCCAGGGAGTCCGAGCCCAACCCCTGGGTTTTTGTGAATTGTCCCAAAGGGCTTTTGTCTTCCTGGCCTTTTAGACTCCGGAGATCTTGCGTCCATGTGTAAATTGAATAGAATTTACTGTAGGGACGGAAGGCAGGGTTTACTTCCCAGCAATAGCAAATACATTTGATTGGAATGGGTGGTATTACTATCTAATGCCTTCCCGGTCTCTCCCCTACCTCACCTTAGCTTCTTGCCCTCAGACCCGCTTCTCTCTCCTCTTTTCTCCCCCTTTCCTCCGCTCCCCCTCCTCTTCCCGTGCTGGAGCAGCAACAACAAACTTCCCTAAGCTCCTGCAGAGCAGGTTTCCCCTCCTCTGGTGGAGGAGCCCCACAGCATCCAAGCCCGCAAGGTGTCATCTTTCTCTACCAGCTCATCAACGCTTGCCCCCAAGGAGACAGCTCCCTCCTCACACCCTTCCCGAAGAGGAATTGTGGGGCCAGCTGTTATGATTAAAAAATGTTTTATTTTTCACACTTTTACATGAGGTGGGAACATCTCTGGAGTTTAATTAAAATGGTACCTAGTTCTACTGTGATGTTTGTATTTTTAAATCACTTTGTTCTGTGTGGAATTTTATAATAACTACTAGTTGGGCATTTCTTGATATTTACAGAATTTCCATAAGCAATGCTCAAAATCATAAGGCATTGGTGAGAAGAGCTAGGCTGTTTCCCACCTGCCATCAATGACGGGGACAACAAAAGGTAGTTCAATGGAGCAGTTGACACAAGGCAGCACGAGAATTGAAAACCTAGGAGGAAATCAGGTACCCTTTTCAGGGGCAGGCTCTGCAAACTCAAACCTATTAGATGATAGACAACATCCTATAAGCTCACAACAGTACACGTCGATTTGAACCTGTTTTCCTAAGAAGGTTTCTCCTTTTAGAGAGAACGCTCACATTGGAAGGCTTGAGGTCATCCCCCACGCAAGCAAAGTGAAGGTGGTCCTAGTGGCCTAAAAGCTGGAGCCCTGAAGAGACAGCCTAAGGAATCCTCCTTGTGCTTTTACACACTCGTGCTGTTTCTCTCTTCCAGTCCTTCCATCCACAAAGCTCTAACTTCTCCAAGTATCACATGCTCCGTTTCCTGTTTTCAAGGAGCAAGGAATACTCTTGTGCTCAGATCTCAGGACCCTCCTGGGCAGGTTTTGGGGGTTTGTCCCTCTTGTCCTTGCCTGCTTCCTTTTTTCTAGTTCCCCCTGAAATCTTCCTAGATAAACCTGTCTGAATGATACGCGAACTTTCTAAAAATGAGTATGTGATGTTTCCCATTGCAATTGCACCTCGGCTGCATCTACCAAACTCTACGGCTGCCGTTGTCAGTTTTATTTTCTCCCAACCCTTCTTCGGTCCCCTTACTGCGTTTTCTCCATACCCACTTCCTCTTCTCTCAGGCCCCATGTCCAGTGTTTTTTCATTTTCTCAATCATTTTGCATCACTTAGGTGCTTGCTTACTTCCTAGGAGGTAGTGGCCTAGAGTGAGGGCAAACTGCCACCTCCTGGAGACGGGGCCTTAGCCACACTCAGCCTGTGGCCCTCACCCAGTCAAAGATCATCGCTTGCTTTGGGAAGGTTTAATTATGCCTTATGCTTCTTAGCAAAACGACTAAGCATAAATAGTGATTGTAATTAGTATATTTATCTAACATTGCAAGGAGATCAATATAGTCATGCACTTCATTTATTAATAGCTTCATTGTTCTTTATCATTGTTTAATTTGCCCTGGTTTCCCTTTCAGCTTTAATTATCAGCAACTTTAAAAAATTTTAATTTATAACAAATATTTTAACTTAAACAAGCCCCGCTAGTATGTGACAGATGGTTAATGCCAAAAGCCCAGGGGAGGCTTCTGTTTAGCCTTTGGTTTTCATTGTGGTGGTTGTTTTGTTTTTTAAGCTACAGAAATGTTTGTCTGTGCTGCTAATTTGTAAGCATACAACAGCATCAACTTTTATCGCCCTTCAATTCCCTGATCTCCCCAGATCTCTCCTCTACTCCTGGCTGAGGAGGGGCGGGGAAACCAGACAGAAGCATGCCTGAATGGCCTGTGTGGTAAGCCTCAGAAAGTTATTTTTCTCAATTAATGGTTTTCACTGACAATTTTACTGCTCTGCTTTAAGCTTCCCTATTCCCTTGGGCATTTGTGCATCTGCCTGTGATAAGCCTCATCCAGTCCCACAAAATTGGTCCCTCAGAATACAAACTGCCCTATTTGAAAAGCTCATTTCTCTCTCTCTCTCTCTCTCTCTTTTTGAACATGAAAACACTTGAAAATAAATTTAACAGAAAGTAATAGGGCTTTAAAGCAGAGCTATCAAAGTGATTTATTCATGAGTACATACTTTTTCTTCTCCCAATGGATATCCATTTTATATTAATTTTTCTTGAGTGTGTATCCTCAGTTTTTTTCTAAATCTTCAATAATAATATAAATTTTTTATTGCACCTTTATTTGTGTGCTAAGAGGGCTCCACGGGGGAGAGAGAACCACAGTTTGGAAAACTGCTGGGAGATGATAACGCTTCCTAGACACAATTACGGACTTTATTAGGTAGTCAATTAGCTGTTTTCTTCATTAGGGAAAGAAAAGTTCTGAATCCACTTTTTCTGAAGTTACTTGAAATGCACTTGTATAATCATACTCCACCGGTGGCTAGAAAGCTATGGAAAGCATCCCTTTTTCTTAGGTCAGTGGAACCTTCGCTCTGTAGGGAAGGAATTTCTGTAGAGAAGTTTCTAGAACTCTCCCCACCAAACCTCACAAAGGACTCGTGGCTGAAGAAAGAACCAAATGATAATAATGCTCCCTTTATATTGTACAGTACTCAAAGCAGATTCATACACATCGGTTCGTCTCGTCATTTTTTAAAAAACAGACGAGGGAACAGGGGCTCAGAGAGATTAAATAAAGGCTGCCTTCGAGGTTGCACAGCTTGTCAGTTTCAGAGACCAGGATTTAAATCACCACTTAATGATTCTGATTAAAAACAACAAATTCAGTTTCGCAAGCAGGATTAGACACCCAGCGATATTCACTAACGTTATCGTGGGGGATCTTTCGAAAGCAGTACTCACTCACCAGTGACTGTGCTTTTCTTAGCTTAGATCTGTCCTGCAATTTATTTTTCTTATCATGTGTCTGCCAGCTGGAATCTGGGGTCCTTTCATGTCGTTTCTTCCTTCTGTATGTTGGAAAGCATTGGAAAAATTACAAATACTCATTTTAAAACTTCGTTCATTTGATTTTGTTGCTCCTATGATTTAAAAGATTTTCTTTACGCAACTGGAAACAAGCTGAATGTCTATCAATAACGAAGTGGTTGAATAAACTCTGGCTCATCCACACAGTGGGGTGTTATAAGATATAAAAAGAGAGGCAGAATGTTTCTACATACAGTTGTGGAATGATTTCCAGGATGGATTGTTACATGAAGAAAAGGAAAGTGGATAAAGTAGTACATATTATATGCTACTATTTATTTTCAAAAAGCGTGTGTGTGTGTGTGTATTTGTTTGTTTTTTTTCAAATGGAAGGATTACACCATAACATTCTGAAAATCAGGATTCCCATGTGACCCAGCAAGGCACAAGCAACAGTATGGAAGGGTAGGAGCCAAAGCTACACTTCTCACATGCGTTCTGTTTTGTTTATTTGACTTTGGAACCATCTCACTTTTTCTCAAAATTATAAAATTCAATGAAGGCTGAGAATTCCTAAAACCGAAAACCAAAATGAAACAAATGATCTTGTCTCTTGAGTTGGTGGCATTAGCGCACATGGAAGAATTACTTCCTGGGACTTTAACACAGAAATTTGTCTGAATATTCTTAGTAGATTATATCCTAAGGACAAAAACAGAGGCAAAGGACTCTCAAATTGTTTTCATTAATCCTACTCTTTGTATTAATATCAGTATTTGTTTTCTAAAATTATCATACATGTTAGGATAAAGTAGGGATGAACAAACCATAGCCCAGAGTTCAACTGCAGCCCAATGCTTATTTTTGTAAATAAAGTTTTATTGGAACATAGTCATATTTATTTTTTGCATATTGTCTATGGCTATTTTCAGGCTTCAGTGGGAGAGTTGAGCAGTTGTGACATATGTCCTACAGAGCCTAACACATTTGCTGTCTGGCCCTTTCCAGAAAAAGTTCACTTAAAATAATGGATCTAGGCAATGATCATCAGTGGCCACTAATATCACAAAAAAAGAGAGACGAGAAATTGTGTGCCTTGTGATGGGAATTCATGATCATTATACATATACTCAAGCCTCTAGGTCTTACCATCAGCATGGCCAAACACAGGAGACAGAGGAGCATGTGACGTGGGAGTACAATCAGCAAAACTCAGAAGGTGAGAAGCTTTACAGATAAATGATCTGATTTCTATCATGAACAAGTTACAAGAGAAAGAATGGAAGGAAGGAAGGAAGGAAGGAAGGAAGGAAGGAAGGAAGGAAGGAAGGAAAAAAGGAAGGAAGGGGGGAAGGAAGGGAAGAAGAAAGGGGGAATGAAGGGGGGAAGGAAGGGGAGAAATCTAAGGATTAAAAAAAAAGACTTAAGTGACACATGGACCACATGCAGTATGTGGACCTTATTTTGAACCTGACTAAACAAACCGGCTGTTTAAAAATATCAAAAACTTGTAAGACATTCAAGGAAACCAGATAACTGACTTAATATTTGATTGATTCTACTATGAAGTCATTCATTGATTTAGATGTGATATGGTATCAAGCTATGACTCTCAGACAAAGTCTGTTTTAAAGGATATGCACTGAAATATGTACGAATGAAAAAAATATGATATTTGGATTTGTCTCAAAAATAACCTGGGAGAAGCGCAGAGTGGGCGAGGGATAAATGGAGCCAGACTGGTCATGAGCCGAAACCTGTTCATGCTGGGTGATGGTGACAAGGTGTTCTGTTCTCTCTACTTTTGTACATACTTGAACTTCCATCATCAAGCTTTATTTTAAAAGATCAGCTTTGCTGGATATTTATTGTTGCTTAATTTTCAAAAATGTCCCCAGAAGGTGAGAAGCTCTGCAGGATAAATGTAGAGCTTCAAACATACAGAATCGTTGAAAGAACAGGACAGTGATTATCCATATATTCTCCAACTGCATTCAACAATTGATAATACTTTGCTACTTTTGCTTTAACTCTCTATATGCATAGATACATATATGTACACACACATACAATACTATCTACACGTGTGTGTCACACCATAAGAAAGTAAATTGCGGATGCTTCACCCCTAAATATTTCAGCACTTATCTCCTAAGATAAAGACATCTGCCAACCTAACCACACTAGTATCTTCGTACCTTAGAAAATGAACAATAATTATTTAAAATCATTTACTACCCAGTCTATATCAAATCGTCCTAAGAATGGGTATCAAAGTCTTCCCTTTTTTGAATGAGAATCCCATGTAGATTCAAACAGAATTTGGTTATGTCTCTTATGTTCTAGAATACTTTTCCTACCTCTTTTTTCCCCCCATGACACTGACGGCATCAAGAATCTGGCCTATTTTGGTGAATGAAGCCTATGACCTAGGTGTTATTATTATTGCCACTTTATAGATGTGGAAACTGAGGCACAGAGAGGTTAAGAGAGTCCCCGGGGTCACAAGCTAGAAGTGTGGGAGCCTGGATTCAAACCCAAGCAGTAGGGCTCCAGAGCCAGTACACTGTCCCCTTCTTATGCTGCCTTGATGTCAATCTGTTGAAATATAATCTAAAAATGTGGCAGATGTATTAAAACAGTCTCAAGAATTTCAAAATTTGTCTCCTTCATTTGTTGTTTGTGTGTTGTGTGTGCATGCTTGTTTTAACAAATGAACAGATGCATATGTATACAGAGATATAGATCTCTACTTCTTCCTTTCTTTTCTGTCTGTACCATGGGTGGTATTCTTATAGATACTCCCGAAATGTGCTTTTCTCATTTAACAAGGTACCTTGAAAATCACTCCTTATTTGTTCACAGAGATCTTCCTCATTCACTTTCACAGTTGCCTAGAGCTCCACTGTGTGAATGGACCATACATAATTTATCCAGCAAACACTTTCCTATGTATGAGCACTTACATTATTTCCCTTATGTTAAAATCATAAACAATGCTGCAATTAATATCCTTCTGCAGATGTACTTTTGGTATTTCCAACATTGATTTTTAGATGTAGGGTTACTGAGTAAGAATATAAATGCATATGTATTTGTACTGAATATTGTCAAATTTCCCTTCATGAGTTCTGTGCCAATTTATATTCTCACCAGCAATGAGCAAATTTTATCAGGATTTGCTCACAGCCTCCCTAACAAAACATATCATCAAACTTTAAAGTTTTGCCCATCAGAGAGTTGAAAGTGACATATCTTGTAACTTTGTAAAAAGCGACCCTGGAAGGAGAAACCAGAAACTAATGGGATTTGTTAGTGGGAATGGGGTGGAAAAGATAACAGGGTGGGAATAGCGTGGAAGAGCCGGGGGGTGGTATTTCTCTGAGTATAACTTTTAAACACTTTTTGTACACTTTCATATAGTTTTAACTTTAGAACCATGTAACCTACCCACAGTGAAGGAGGTGTTAACCTACCCACATAACTTCTGAACACGGGATTATGAGCATATATGCTCAGACTGAAGGCAAAGAGAACCATTAGCAAATGTTGAATTCTAGTTTTGTAAATTTGTTTTAATATGGCATGATATATTACTTTCAGAATTTGGAAGTAAATATATACTCTGTGTATTGATATATTATGTGATCTGTAATGCAATTTTTACATAAAATCTTACATGTACATATAACACATATCAAAATGGTATGTGCATATACAGCTGACTCGTGAACAACATGGCTTTGAACTGCGCTGGTCCACTTGTATGTGGACTTGTTTTCAGTAAATACAGTCAGCCCTTCGTATCCACGGGTTTCCCACTCGTGGATTCAACCACGCACACACTGAGAATGGTATTTTCGCAATCCCAACCCCAGGTGGGAAACACTGTCTTCGATCCACAGTTGGCTGAATCCGTGGATGTGAAGGGCCAGCTGTAGTTAATTTTTTGAGGAGTCTAAACTTATACAGTGTGTGGATTTGAACTGCATGGGGGTTGGTGCCCTACAGCCGGAGCTGTTCAAGGGTGAACTGTACGTACGATGTATAATATGTATGATATATAGTCTACATATAGTAAACAATAAAGAAGTGAGAGCCGGGTTTCTCAGTCAGAGCGGGGAGGCACACATGTGGAGAAAGGAAAAGACTGGAATAAACCCTATCGTGCTGGATTGAAGTGTTAAAATACTTCTAAAAGCCCTGGCCGGGTAGCTCAGTTGGTTAGAGTGTTGTCCCCATATGCCAAGGTTGCAGGTTCGATCCCTGGTCAGGGCATATACAGCAATCAACCAATGAATGCAAAAATAAGTGGAACAACAAATTGATGTCTCTTTCTCTGTCTCTTCCCTCCCCCTTCCTCTCTCTCAAATCAATAAGACATTTTGAATATTAAAAGAGGCTGTAATGTTAAATCATCATAGCTATAAAATACAAACAACTCCTAACGAGCAGGGCTAATTTACCAATAACAAACAGTTCCCTTACTTTTCAATTACTTTTTACTTCTATGTATGGAAAAGCACTTGCATTTTCACAGTAAGTTCTACTTTCATCGTTCCATATGTTGAAGTGCCAGCAAATTTTTTCTAAAAGCAAACGAATGAAGAAAGGCACAGAGCTTCTCACCCTCGCCAAATCTGCTCGATAGGGTCACAATTGTCCAGGTAGTTGAAGCGAATGATGTCAGTTGGATGCTTGTCAGAGGATCGCCAGGGAGGGAGTTCTTTCTCCCCTGGATGATTCTTCTTTCTTAAAGAGGAAGAAGGTCGGAAGGCTGATGAAGGAGACTGCTTTTCCTCTGGAGAACTGCCTGTAACTGGTTGAACATCAGCAATGACAAACCCATCTTTTGGAGGTGTCTAGAGGAAGAAAATGAATTATTTCACTGTATTCTACAGTGTGTTCTTAACACGCTGTAACAACAACAACAATAAAACAAAGACTATCGTCATCATCTCCACGACGGCACTGATAATGGTGACAATGATCACAGCAGCCATCAGCCCGGGAGTACTTGCTATGTACGTGCCAGTCACCGTCTCAGAAGGCTTTCATGCATTATTGTATTTAACCTTCGCAATAACTTGAAAGGTAACTACTGCTCCCATTTTAAAGAAGAGGAAACTGACCCTTGCTGGGTTGCTGGGTTGGTTGGAGCGTCATCCCATATACCAAAAGGCTGTGAGTTTGGTCCCCAGTCAGGGTGCTTGCAGGAGGCAACTGATTGATGTTTCTTTCACTCCCTCCCTGCCCCCTCCTTTCTCTCCAAAATCAATAAATATATCCTCAGATGAGGATTAAAAAATAATAAAAATAAAGAAGATGAAACTGAACATAGGATAAACCAATTAATTGGCTCAATACTACATAACTACATGACACAGAGTCAGAATTTGAACCCAGGACTGTCTTGCTTTACATCCACACACTGAACCTCTCTATCTTCTTCTGCCACCTCCTCTACTGCATCATTTATAGTTTTTCCACAATTGCAAATAATTTATCATACAAACGTATACATTCAAAAAAAAATACTCCAGTCCTAATTACCTATAACTCATATAGACAATTTCAAGTAATATAGAGGTAGTCTATAGATTGTATCAATTACCAAACCTCATCCACTCACCCCAAATAGTTTTGCTTTATTTTCCCAAATTGAAAGTCTATTTTTGTGTGTGTGAAATTCATAAGGTTTTTATGTGGTTGTAGCCTAAGGGAAATGGTATTGGTATGTTGAGAAGCCATTAAAGGCTTACTTTCTGTTCCTTAAGAGATTAGGGAAGCTTTGCTTGGTGAATTGGTTTGCTTGAATTGCTTGTGAAAATTAAGAAATTCCCCAGGCCCTCCAAGCAGCATCAGTTGTTTCTTATCCTTGTTTCAACTGCGCTTTGTGTGCATTTCTATTACAGCAGAGCACTTAGTGCTCACTCCCTGTCCGTGGCCTAGGCCACCGCACTTGAAAGCATAGTTAGGAGCACTGCGCTCACAGCACGCAGCATGTTAACAGCTTTTAAAAATATTGATTCCTTTAATGGACGATTGTAATCTGGCAGATGAAGAAGACAGTTTATATTTATGTAAGTGATAGCTCATTATTGGTTTACTATTCGGTAGTTTGCGCAGGTCTCGTTTAGAATACACATTCATTTCATCTCTCTGAGCTTATGCTGCATGAAATCTGTCTGCTTTTGCTGGTGGAAGTCTAGTTTAACGCTACTGGGGTCCTGGCTGGGTGGTTTGGCCAGGTGGTTCAGTCGGTTGGAACGTCGTCCCGTGCACCAAAAGGTTGTGGGTGTGATCCCCGGTTGAGGCAGATACCTCAATTGCTCCTTTCATCTCCAGTCAGAGTGCGTATGGGAGGCAACCAACGGAGGTTTCTCTCTCACATCCATGTGTGTGCCTCTCTCTTTCCCTTCCTGCCTCTCTAAAATCAATAAACATATCCTCAGATGAGGATTTTAAAAAAGTATTAAAAAATACTAGCGGGAACAAATAACACATGATAATAAAAATCAATTTCAGGGGGAAAACTTTAGAGATAAATGATAGTGATTACATAACATCATTAATTCTGAAAAACACAAAATGCTTGACACTTTCATGTAAAGGTAATAATGAAAACCGTGATGACTCTTCTGTGTTAAGTAAACAAAATTTTTGTTCACATAATCTTTTTGAGAATTTTCAAAATCATGAATGTATGCCGATTTTTTTGTCAAGTACTTTTGTTTGCCTATACTGTAATTTTCACAAATCTTATCTTTTTTATTCTGTGATTTACACTGATTGGTTTTTTTTAACACTTCACAAATTTGCGTGTCATCCTTGCACAGAGGCCGTGCTAATCTTCTCCGTGTCGTCCCAAGTTTAGTTCGTGTGCTGCCAAAGTGAGCACAGTTGGTTTTCGAACGTTATGCCAACCTTAGTCTCCTTGGATACATCCCATTTGATCATCGTGTATCATATATTTCTGGATTTAATCGGCTAATGTTTCTAAAGAATTTTTATGTCTGTGTTCATGAGGGGTATTGATCTGTGGTCTTGGTTTGTTTTCTTGTAAAATCTTTATCTTCCTTTATTTTTATGTAAAATAAAATTGGTATCTCTTCCTTAAATGTGGGATAAAATTCACCAATGAAGCTATGAGGGTCTGAAGTTTTGTGAAAGGTTTTAAAATTAGGAATTCAATTTTTAAATTGATAAAGATTTGTTCATGTTTTCTATTTCTTATTGAGACTTTTGGTAATTTGTCGTTTCCGAGGATTGTCCATTTCATCTGGGTTGTTGAATGTAGGGACATGGAATTGTTCATAACCCTCTCTCGTTATCCTTTTAATGTCTGCAGGACCTGTAGTGATGCCTCCCTCTTTCACCCCTGTTACTAGCAATTTATGTGTTCTCTCTTTTTTCCTTGATCAGTCTAGCTGGAGATGTATCGATTTTCTTTATGTTTTCAAAGAAGCAGCTCTGGTTTCATTGATTTTTCTCTATGGTTTACCTGTTTTCAATTTCATTGACCTCAGCTCTTTATTATTTCTTCTTTCTATCTACTTTGGGTTTAACTTACTCTTTTTTTTCTAGATGAAGTCTTTTTGAAATTATGTTTCTTGGAGCAGACAGGGTGGCCTTACAGACCGTTATAAAGATCATTCTAGTCCAGTCCTCTCCCTTTAAGGTTGGGGTGACCAGTATTAACCGCTACCATCTGCTTTAAAAATGTTTCATGCCAGGTACAAAGTATTGGGAGGAAGGGAGATTATGCTCTACTCCAGTGTTTGCCTATGCGCAGCGTCCCTGAACACTCTCCCAGGGCGTTACTGACACACAGTCACTCAAGTGCAGCGTGGCAGCTGACTTTAAAACCACAGTCAGACACCTTTAGCAAGGGTAGTCAGGTGGCTTTATAACTTGAGTCTCTCTAAAAAATAGAAATATTAGTTGATTTTATTAACCTTTGTCTTTCTAATTTAGGTTTATTTCTTTAACAGAAAAACTCAACTTTAATATAACAAGGTAGTCCCTTCAGAAATATAATATTAAGCAAAGAGGTGGACACTTCCTTACCTTAGAACTAGTCATTATTTTAAAGATAGCTATGCAGAAATGTTTTTTGGAAAACAGTTAGTGCTGAAGACAAAGCACTGGAATCAATTTTATGTACAATACTCGGAACCTCTTTTCATTCTACAGGTGGGCTAATCAATCACCTTTCTCTCCTCTGCCCCAGCAGAGCTCAAGCTTCAGGTACTGAATGCCATTCCCTGCCCACAACTGAGAATGAAATTCAACAAAAGTCTTATGAGAAATGATGTCACAGCTATGGTAATTTTGAAACTAACTTTTCCATCACTGCAGTTTAAAATGTTTTTAAAGAAATCCTCATGGAGCATACCAATTACTGAAATCAGAGAGACTAGTTTTATTATTGCAATTGTGACAATATTAATTATGCACAGTTTATTACTATATTAAATGTAGATGGATTCTACTTTCAGAACACACAATAAAACTAACCTAACTGAGCAGCTGAGAAAATGACTATTCATATTTCAAGAAGATTCTTCAATTTTAAAAGGATTTACTGCAGCTTTTTCATAGAATATGATACCCCTGTGGTTTTAAAAATCATTTAAAAATTTAATTTACACATAACTTTTCAGGAACTCATTTATTGTACAAAATGACACAACCCTGCATGTGTACAGACCATGTCATAAATAAAAGGCTCATAACAACTTCCCATAAGCTGCCTAATTAACTATGACTATAAGAGTAAGTATAACATCGGTTGTAATGTAAAGAAAGCCACCAGAAAAAATATTCTTGTATTATTTACTTTTTATGGTTATATGTAACCGCATTACATTGGTAGTTTCTAGCTTTTCTAAAAACAAGATTTTATTTATTTATTTTTAGAGAGGGGAATGGAGGGAGAAAGAAAGGGAGAGAAACATCAACATGTGGTTGCCTCTCTCACACCCCCTACTGGGGACCTGATCCGCAACCCAGGCATGTGCCCTGACTGGGAATTGAACCAGCAACCCTTTGGTTCACAGGTTGGCACTCAATGCACTGAGCCACACCAGCCAGGGCAGTAGTTTCTAGCTTAAAAAGAACTTTAATATGCCCCGAATGCCCTCCCCTAATTATGAATTTGTTGGAAAACCTTTCTTTATGAATGATACAAAAATAAACTTCAGCTGACCTAGAAGAATCACAGAAAATTTGAATGAGTAAAGTAGAATCTGATGACCCACACCTAACAAATACTGCCCATTCCCCACAGAGTCTCAGTGTCAGAACTGTCGGGGGTGTGAGTCGGGGGTACAGAAACCCAGGAGCTGGGCAGAGTGAGGAGCTCCACAGTCCTGACCTGGGTGGAACGGGGGTGTGGGAGTGTCAGATGAGGGCTCTCAACGGACATGGATATCTTGAAAAGGGCTGATAAGTTCTCAGAAAAGGAAACTTTGGAAGTCATGGTATGTTTGCTTTGAACCAACGTCCTTCTCCAAGTTCCAGTGTGTTCACTTAGCCTTAGTTCTAGAATTCCTAAAGAGCAGATGTTTGCAAGTTTGTTGTTCTTTCCCCCGAGTTTACCTTAGGCTTGGTAACGTGAAGTTCTTTCACCATTTGAATGTAGTGCTTCTTCCATATGCCCTGCTCAAAGGGAGTTGGAGAGAAACTGATGTACCAGTTAAACCGTAAACATTTGAGCATCCAGAGCTGATCCAGCTCAGTTAGGGTCTTCCAGTGCCAGCTCACCTGGGAAAACAACAATGGGGGGGAAGCTACTCAGTTTACATGTCCACTTTTGCTAGGTTTTAAGCTGTCACTCTGGACCCTAGATAACTCTTTTGATCTTTTCCTCCAACTCACAGCTTAAAGTTACCTCCTACCTCAAGTACTTCCTACCTATGCAGAATGATTTTCTTTAAATTCTAATGCAGTATTAGAATCCGAGGCAACATATATTTATTGAGCACCTATTCACTGTCCTCATAGCAACCTAAGAAAGTAAATATAATTATTACTCATATTGCAAATGAGGAAAATGAGGCTCTGATAGACTTTGGAATTTCCTAAGGGTTCCTGAATGTCACATGAAAGTTATATGAGGGTTATAGTAACTCAGGTCTACACGGTGTTCACTCTTTTCATGGTATGTAAATGTTTTCCCTCCACTCGTACGATTAAGTTACATATAAATTTTATAAACAGAACACAAATACTGATACTATATGGTGCGTCCTACATAGCCTTTAAGGTTCCATAGAGCACGAAGTAGTTGTCCCTTACATTCCATTTCCATAGCATCGTGGTCACTCTCACACATCTAGCTTATAGCGGAAGTGACTCTGTTGTGTGTGGCAGTATTTACAATAATTTATTCCAGATTTTGAGTATGTCTTGCTGGAAACCAGGGTCAAGTTCATACATGAAGTTGAAACCAGGGGTCTGTGTCTTAGCTGTAAGAATTGCAAAGATGACTACTAACCGTCAAACCCTTGGAAATCTAGCCTCTTTTGCAAGATCAACTAATTAATAATTTTGAACACCGAAAAAAAAATACATATAAACAGAACACTCTAAAATGGGCCTTGCCATCCATACATCCATTTAGCTATCATCGCTCTTCCTCCCTCCTTCCATCTACTGTGTATGGAGTCCCCACTAGGTTTAGCACTGTTCTATGTGCTGAACATGATACATACAGGAGGGAGGAGAGGGCGCATTTAGAAGAAATAACAGGTTCAGGGCTGAAAGGAGAAAAACAGGTAGAGAATCGGATAGAGCCCCAGGGAGGAACAAACACCACACATGCTTTGTTTGTCCAACCCAGAATGAGCACCCACCTTAATCCCCATGGGTTAACTAACTCCGAAATCAATGGAGAGTTGAGGTTTTGGAGGGAGGAGGTGGAGAGAAAGAGTTCTGAATGCTCATTCGTTTCCTTTTTTTCTTCCAATCTTATTTAGACCCGGGTGTTTAAACTGGGCTTTTGGCCCCCAAGGTAGATAAGGTTTTTGTTTGCTTTGGTTTTGCTTTTTGGTGTTTTTATTTGCTTGTTTGCCTAAGGTAGAGGAAGGAGGAGAATTGAAGAGCAGATAGAAGCTTTCATATCTATGAATGCCTCCCACCCCATATCTTTTGAAACAGCTCTGAGCTCATTTTAGTGCAATGAATTTATTGTTTACTTTAAATCTAGATGAAGAATAGCCATCTGCATCTTTCTCAGTCAGTACTGGGAATAAATATGATGCCAAAATTTTGCAAGATTGACATATGGTGCCCATAAATGATAGTAACAACTATTTTAATGTTTCCCCTGAATGATATCATTCTCATGTGGGAAACTTGGGAACTTCTGAGAAGTTTAAAGAAAAACATATCCCCGTCAATCAAAGATGACCACTATTAACAATCTGGTAGAGCTTTTTCTTTCTTCTTCTTTTCTTTCTTTCTTTCTGGCATGTATGAACAAAATTGGTAAAGTGTGTATACAATTTAAAATCATGCTTTCTTCATTTTACATGTCGTGAATATATTTTTCTTCCAAATCATGTTTTCTAATAGCTGCATAGTCATTCATCATGTGGTTATGTAATACTGTCATATTACTGGACATTTAGAATGCTATGCTCTTTTTATTTTATTTTTAATTTTAAAGAGAAAGAAAATGAGAGAGAAAGTGAGAGAGAGAGAGAGAGAGAGCAACAGTGATGTGTTGTTCCACTTATTGATGCATTCATTGGTTGACTCTTGTATGTGCCCCGACCGGGGATCGAACGTGCAACCTTGGTGTATGGGGAGGGTACTCTAACCAACTGAGCTACCCGGACAGGGCCTGCTATGCTCTTTTTAAAAGTGGTTTCACTTCTAGAATAAGTAATAAGAGTACATTAATACCAAATTGAAAGCCACAAAGGGGCACAGAGTATAAAAAGGAAGTCTGTCTGTCATCCCTGTCCTCTGGTCACTCATTTTCTCCCCTGGTTATGACCACTGCTACCGGCTTCTGTGTGTCAGTCCAGAAACATGCCAGGCCTACATTAACAAGTATGTATGTATTCTTTATCTTCCCAAAGTGGTAGGACAGTCCCGCACCTTTGCTTTTCTCACTGATGATATAGCTCGGAGATTGCTGCAAACTATTTAACCAGTCTCTTAATGGTGGACATGTCCACTGTTTCCAAACTTCTGCAATTACAAAAAGTGCTGCAATATTCTTACACAGATGTAATTTTGCATAGCTTGAAGTATACACATCAGACAAATTCCAAGATATTGAATAGGTCAATTCAATCGGAATTGATAGGTCAAAGGGAATATTTATTTAAAAATTTAATACTCCCAAATTATTTTCCGTGGTGGTTGTGCTAATTTATCTATCAACAATAAGTGCTTGTTTCTTTACACCCTCACCAGTATAGATTATTATTTAAAAATTTATTAGTCAATCTGAATCATGAAAGATGGCAGGACATAGTGAGACTAAGCATCTTACATATTTTAGAAATACCTACATTTCTTTTTGTAAACTACTTGTTCATTTCCTTTGTCCATTCTTCTGCTGGTTTGTTGGGTTTTTTTGTTAATATGGATTTATAAGAGATATAATTTTTTAATATTTTATTTATTTATTTTTAGACAGAGGGGAAGGGAGGGAGAGAGGGAGAGAAACATCATTGTGTGGTTGCCTCTCACGTGCCCCCTTCTGGGGTCCTGATCTGCATCCCAAGCTTGTGCCCTGACTGGGAATTGAGCCAGCGACCCTTTGGTTGACAGGCCAGCACTCAATCTACTGAACCACACCAGCCAGGGCAATAAAGCAAGAATTTAATTTGTATATTTTCTTTTACAGTTTCTGGGTATTATGAAATACTCACCAAGTCCTCCCTTCCTATGTTTTCTTTGAGTACTTTAATGGTATCCTTTGATATCATATAATCTTTTATCCTATTAGAGATTTTTTTCAGATAGCTGGCCAATTTTCCCACCACCATTTATTAAGTAATTCATCGTTTTTACTGAATTCATTTTCTTAATTTTAAAAATGAAAGTTAACATTTTGCACATATATGACTGCATGCTAACAGGTAAATTCTGGTGTTACGAGACTCTATGAAAAGACTCAACACAATGACTACCAGTTTTATATCTCAAGTAATTTAACTACACTTTAATACACCATGGAATTACTCGTAAGAAAACAATGGTCAGATCCTTTTCCAAATCCGTGAGCACATTTGCACACTCTGAACTCTTTTGGTCTCATATTCTCTTGGACATCTCATTAACACCTTATTTTGAGCTTCTCTCTATAGGAATGGCCTGCACTGTACTGTTTAGGGCTTTATGGTAGTTGCATGCTGTGCAATATGGGACTATCCTGCTGATAAACCATTTCTTCTGTGGGTGTCTGTCTCATCAACTAACTATTTTTTTTGTGTGGACATTAGTGATGCCTTATACTTTTTTCCCCTTTTGAACGTTAAATACAAAGTCAGACACAAAGGAGACAGAGGTGAATCAAAACTCTATGGACCAAACCTACTGACCATCTCATCTATTTCTTGGTTTTGTGCACAGTTAAGTCCTCACCGAATGTTGTCGATGACGCCTGTAACTTTAAACGAAATGACAAGTAACGAAGCCAGTATTGCCATAGGCTAACTGATAGAAACAAGAGTTAAGTTCTTTATGGCATCTCATCAACATTATACTGAAACGAAGTTAAACAAAGCAATGTTATTTGAGGAGCTGCTATGTGAATTTTTTTCTAAGTTCCAGAGTTTCTAGGCTGTCCTTACAAAATGCCATACTCTGCTTCTTTGCCTTTACCTGTGCACAACGGCAAAGGCTCCGGGGGTCCAGGAAAGAAAAGATGTATAAGGATAACACCCTTGGAAGCTTGGTAGTAAAATCCAGAGCTTCTGCCGGAATTTTTTCCTGAAGCTTTCGACAGCAGAACTTTTGCTGTGACAGGGAGCAGCGTTCGAACAGGCCTGTCAGGATTCTTCTCCTTTGAGAGTCTGTCCATTTGTCAAACTGGAAAAAAAAAAAAAGACAAAAGAAAATAAAAAGCTCCAGATTTAATCTGATACCAGAGATTCGTTACCAAGAAGAGATAAAAGTGGCACAGAAAGTGAGTTGTGTAATTTATTCCTAATGAATGGCATGTATTTCTTTCCCTAATTAGTGAATTCCACGTTTTCCACCTACATGCCCTTTCTCACATATTTATGCATGAACCTGAGCAAGATCTGAGTGTGTACAGAGTTCACTTGCAGTTAATTAGAAGAGTAAGTTGGGAGCCGGCCATATCATAAACTGAGAGAACACAGATTTATAAAATACAACATCAAAAGAAGGTGCCTGGGCAGCTCCTCTCCTCCCAAAGCATTGCTCAAAGACCAGAAACAAACCTTTGCGTTCACAGTTGGAAATGAGTATTACCTACAAATATCCCTGAGAAGGAGCGTCTGTTGGGTCAAAATCCCACTAATTTGTAAATGAGTGATGTGATTGGAGAGGAAATATCAACAGGAGGACCTGGATAAAAAGACTTCCTTTGAAGACTTCCTCTACAAGAAGTAGATGCCAAAGTAATCCGGAGCCCACCAAACTTTGGTTAATTCCCAGTTTCCCCCAGAGATAACCTCAGTCAGTCCCAAGATCAGTGGCTGATCAAAGGTAAGAACTTGAGGGTTGGCTAAAACCCAAAGAAAGGCTCAGTGGGAACACCTACCAGCTGAATAAGCCACTTGACTGGAATCTAAATCTTACATTCTTTTCCCTATTGGAGAAAACAGGGAAGTGTGGGGCTACTTGTATTTTGTATACTATTGCATTTCACATATAAATATTTATTACAGTTATTATAAAGTAATCAGAATTCTACAGTGGACTTTAGTTATACACTGACTACCTAAAAAGGCAAATAAAGCAAAAATGTATTTTGTGCAAGCCTGAGAATCAACTTCATTATAGTCATACGATGTATATTTTTTAATTAGTAGGAATACTTCTTAATTAAAACTGTTCACTCTCTTCCCCCCCCCCCCCCAGTCTGTTTCACTCATGCCCAATCCCTTCCTCATCTTGATGTCATTCTTTCTCTAGCTTGGGAGTGAGCAGCCTTTCCTTCTTTCCTGTTTAAGACTGCAGATTCACAGGGAAACCTGTTTTGGAACTTTGTGCAATTTTAAATGCTTTTCCTTTCTTTTTATTATAGTAAAATATAGACCATTCCTCTTCTCACAATAAAGAGAAATAAAAATTAAATAAAATGTGTTTCATATTATGAGGATTAAAGAAAAAATCAAACAGGTGAGGAAGATGGAAGCAGAAAAAGGGAGTTAGAGGGAAAGGCAAAGGAATCCATAGGCTCTGAAAGGAAAGTGATGTGAAATTATTCATGTTGAGCCTGAGGGTACCACTGAGCCACATGCATCTGAATTAATGAACTTGGCATTAGGCACTTTTGCCATTTCCCTACTAGTTCTCTTTTTCTTTTCCCGAGGCCTCCCTCATCCCACTACCTCCTCAAGAACCCATTCTGGTTCCCATTGCAGCTTCTAGTTGGCTATGAATGACTTTGCCATGAGGCCACTGACCGATAAAATGGCTGGTGGAGAGTTGCAAGGTATTTATCAAAGGAAAGAGTGGACTTTGGGACATGATGTTGTGACACAGGGTAAAACTGTCCACTCTTATAGATCTATTTGATGACCCACACATCTCACTTGGGAGACCATAACTCAAGAGGGAACAAAACTCTAAAATGAATGAGTAAAACTACCAAAAAAGTTTAACTTACAAATAAGTGAATAAAATGTATTCATGTGTAAATGTTTCCTGGTTTGTGCTATCCCTGTTTCTGCACAATCCTTATCTCCAACTTCTTTCCTTTCAGTATGGATTATTGGAATGAATAGAGAGAAGCCAGACTAGAATGGCTAAGGTCAGGGAAGGACCAGGCCCAAGAGGATACAGTGATCTATAAAAAGAAAGAGCCAAGCAGGGGAGACAGAAGAGCTTTGGGGTTTTGGCTTATTGGGAGTTTGGGGGTTGAGGCCGTCATTGCCTGGATAGCAGCTACAGAGTGTGAGAGAACCGGGGGAATAAAGGAAGGAGATCTGAGAAGTATTAAAAGTTTGAACTGGATCTTCTGTAATATTTTTCTTTGAGAAACAAAATGAAAATTGAAATTTACTTTTTAAATTATTTTAGGCAATGCTATATGGCCCTGTAGACACTGAGCTTCCTGGGGACACAGAATAATTATGGTTACAAAACAACTTTCCTGAGATATTATTCTGACTGCAAGAAATCAGAAATAACCAAGAATGCCTAACATCAGAGGATCAGCTAAGCAAACTGTAACGAACCAAGAGGAGAAAAGAAAGTGCAGCGTTATGTTGATGGTGGATTTGGGAACGAGACCATCATTTCTAATACTCACTAGAAATAAATGACTAAGTCCTAAGTCACCCACTAACAACCTCTCTCAGGCTCAATTTCCTCATTTATACATTAGGAATAATTATATCTACATTGCAGGGTTGTTGTGAGGAGTAAATAAATAATATATGTGTAAAATTTCTGATAGAGTGCCTGACTCATTGTAGACATGGCAGCTATTATAATAAACTATCATAGTGAATTTAAAAATAGTAAGTATGTATGTAGGTTCAGTCGATATAAAATGAAAATACATGTAAACAATTAAATTGAAAAGCATGAAATTACCAAGTTTGTACATTGACGAGAATGGGAACTACATCGAGAATGGCTGAGGTTTTGTTATCTACTTTCAGGATGCCCACCGAAAGAGCATGGGCTCAAGCTGAAGGAGTGAGTTTAAATGAATCTAAAAGAACACTGGGGTTATAAAATGCTGAAGAAATCTGTAAGAGAAAACACAAAACATTTTTCTTTAGAAGCTAAAAGACAATTACGTGGCTTTCTCCTTTCCCTGATTACAATGGTGCAAGGTAATTTAAATTTGGCTTTCATAGGTGTTCTTTGCCTCAAGGAATTTCTAACTGTGTTTGTTTAGATAGAAAATGAATTTGCATTCCTTGAACTCCTACCAATTGAAAGTGATGACTCAGAATAATGCTTAACAGTTGGGGGAAATCCCCTTTGACTTTTGAAAGGTACTAAGAATAATCCAAAAAGCAAATAATCCATGGAAGATTTAACTGTCCAGGAATTTGATAATCTCTCACATCTTTGCATCACCTCTCAAGCAGAAATACCAAAACATTGTGCTCCTCCATCCAATGCGTGAGATTGGGGAGCAACTAGGGCCATTTTCCTACCCTGGTGGCATTCACGGTACCTTGCTTCACAGTTCATTTCTTACATTATATTATGTTATGTTACATTAAATCATATTTATAATTATCTGTTATCATTATTTTAATGCCTGCTTACAGGGCTCTCTTGGCTCAACAGAATTGTGAAAATCCTACTTTCAGAGTAGTTGAAATAGTAGTACAGGGATTCTTGCTGCAGTTTCAGTGAGTGAGGGCAGTTGCTGGAGATGACTGTCCATTTATCCCACACTGAACGGCAAGGCAAAGTTCACGGGGAGGGAGGGACAAGATAAAGAGGGAGGCTTGTTATTTTTTGCTTATTATTTTACCTTACTCTGATTGAGTTTGAGTCCTATTGTCAAAAACTTAATTTCACAATTAGAGTATGAATACACTCTTGTTTTAAAGTTTCAAAAATATATGAATATAATCAAACATGAACATGGTCTCTAACTACTCCTCCCCATCAAATATCACTCCATTCCCCAGAAATAAGCAGGGTGCACAGTCTGATGTTTGCCCATTTCTATGCACTGACACACACGCATATCCAGCAATGGGGGAGCAGTTAGATAAAGTAGAGTATACCCATTCTGTAGAATACTACACAGTTTTAAAGACAAAATATAGCCGTAAATATCCTGATATCTAATGAACTCCAGATCGTATTGTTTTCTCATTCATTCATGGTAGGATGGATGTGCGATGATCTATTTACTTATTTTACTGCCAATACTATTTAGGTTATTTCCAATACAGAAACAGAACAAAACAAAATCCTGGAACATGCCTTCTCACGTCCCATGTGAACATTTCTCTAGACAGGAAAATGGAAGTGGAATTGCAGGTTCAAAAGATACTTGCATTTAAAAATTTAATAGAGCCTGTCAAACTGTCTTTTGAATGTCTTTACCATTTTTATTCCCTCCAGTTGTGTATACCCAGTTGTATTTGTATACCCTCCTATCCACCACTGAACCTTACTTTGGATATTATTTGTCTTTTTAATTTCTGCCACATAGACAAAGGAAGGAATTGGGAATCTCATGGTTTAATTTGTATTTCTCTAATTTTAGTGAAATCGAGCATCTTTCATATGTTTATTGGCCATATGTATATTTTTGTATATTTCTCATTCTTCTATTGGCCCCACTATTCTGTATGGGTATTTGCATTTTTCTTATTGATTTTTAGGAACTCTGTATCTCCTAGATATTAATCTTTATCTAGCATGCAATTTGCAAAATATTTTCCCATTTCTCTCTCTCTCTCTTTTAATTTAAAAAGGCAAAAGAAAAAAAAAAAAAGCAAGTCCAAGCTATGGGGTGGAGGTCTAGGGGTGGGTTAATTTCATCTCTGTCATCACCATCGAGGACCAAATTCTTCTCTCCTCCTGCCCTGTGACGGTCTCGGCTATGTCAGGTGGCTTCCTCCTGGTGAGATAACGGCTGCAGAACCATGGGTCTCCAATTGGCAGGGAGCAAATGTCACACATTTCCAGCTCTTTCCTTCAGGACAGAGGGAACTTCACTCAGCACTCACTGAGGCAGGTGCTGAGGGCTCTGAATGGAAGGTCCTGGAACAGAATTCCATTTTCCAGCTTCCTCTGCATCTAGGAGCAGGCCCGCACAGGTTTCTTTTAGGGCAGTGATCTCCAAATTGGGATGGATAGGTGAGTGCCATAGGCCAGGAGTGCTTGGAAGGATGCCACAGCCTCCAGCGTTCCTTGGGCAGGTAATGCCACCTCTCTGAGGTTCGGTTTAGGCAACTGTAAAGTAGGGTCAATAAAATACCTCCCAGGGTCCCTGAGATGTACCAGGCACTCTGCTCCTGGGTCCTCTCCATTTAAATCTTCATTTCCTCTCATAAGGGCAACCCTAGGAAGTAGCACTGTCGGCATTCTTGTTAAAAGGTAAACGGAGGCACGTTAACATTTTTTTCCAAGAGTTTATTTGAGCATACAGCAATTGGAACTGGGCAGCAGCCTCTCTTTGGAATTTTAATTGTTATTATGTTTGTTTCCAGCAAGTGAAAATAACGCCATCTACTTTTTCCAAATTCTTTATAATATTACTGTTATTTCTGTTCACAACATAGAGGCTGGGGAAAAATGCGAGATGCTTTCTTTTCAACTAAAATACTACTGCTGTTATTTTCTGTTGAATAACAGAAAATAAAAGACAGTAGGCCATCTTTTGTAACAGATTGAATGGCAGAGGTTTGAGATAAGGGAGCAAGTAGCAGCATGGAACCGAAGAAGTAGAAGAGCTTCAGAGTTTCTCTCAGTTACTTTGTTTGTTACTGTACAGAACATCAGACAAGATCCTGCGCAAGTGTGCAAACAAGAATGACATTCTGTGGTCAAACAAAATGCGTTTGGACTGTATCTTAGACAGGTTTCATGTTACATCTTACCCTACAATGTCCCAATTGTCTTTTAAAATGACTTTACTCCTAATACTAGATTAAGCTTTAAAACCAATACTTGATCCTTACAATGAAAATCCCCAGTAATGCTAAGTAAAACAGAAAAATTGGTATCCTTATTTTTCCTTTCTTTTTTGGAAAATGTATTTTTTTTAGTGGGGTGCCTTGGACACTGAGGTTTGAATGGAAGGGCGAGGGTGTTGGCGAGGAGACGGGAGGTGGGGTCGTACAGGTGCGTGACAGGCTCCAGAGGTTTTGGGTCGGGAAAAAGAAACAACGGCCAGGTTGTGAGTGGGGAATGAAAGTTCATTTCTGCTTCTTTTTTTCTCCTTCTTTGTCTTTTTTATTTTAAACTTCGGAGAGGATTAGGTTAGGGCACATGTCGGTGCTGATGGGAGGGATTCAGTAGGGAAGGAAATGTTGAAAATTAGGGAGATGGAAAATGTATTTCTTTTTTTTTTGAAAATGTATTTCTTATGTTAATCTCTTAGGTATTCATGAAACACACAAACAGAAAAGTCTAAATGATCTAGGGAATTTAAAGAATACTTTTGTTCTTGGGCAAAAGAGAAAAAGCAGTGAGTATCATTTATTCACTTACATAACATTTATTAAGTGCCTGGTGGTATCAAGAAATGTACAATAAAGAGCATGTAAGGACCATGTCTGCCCACTGCAGGCAAGTCTATTGAAGAAGAAAGATAATTAGTGATCTTTGAAAAATGTATATTTCTATTAGTTATGGTAAAAAAAGAGAATAAATACGATCTTTAAAAATGTTTGAAGACTTATCCAGGGTAATATTTAAAATATTTAATAATTGGCAATGCTATTAATCAATCACACAGATATAGCCTACAGTCCTCTGCTCTACGAGCTGAGCTATCGAAGGGCACGCTACAATGCCATTAATCAATCAAAACAGAAGCTGATCAGTCACACCAAATGCTGGCTGAACATCAGCCCTGGTTATATTAATTTAGGGATTTCCACTGATAGTAAGTGGAATGATAGCTGATGCAATCATAGTCATTCTACATAGTCTGTTTTTAAGTTGCTGGTAACAGATGCAAATCTACTTTAAAAACATATATAGCCCTGGCTGCATAACTCAGTTGGTTAGAGCATTGTCCTGATACACCAGGGTTGTGGGTTCAATCCCTGGTCAGGGCACATACAAGAACCAACCAATGAATGCATAAATAATTGGAAAAACCAATTTCTCTCTCTCTTCCTTCTTGTCTCTAAAAATCAATCAATAAAAAAAAATTTAAAAACATATATAGAATAAGAGAAAAACTCAGCTTAATTTGAAGTTTTTGTTATTTTTAGTAAATTTATTTTGTCAAGTTCATAATTATTTTGAATACGTAATGCTTTCACATAAATAAAAATATCAAAAGATATGAAGAGCTATTCAGAAAAGAATCTCTTCCACCCTGCAAGAGACTACAGTTCTCCACTCTGGAGGAAACCAATGTTGCCCCTTTTCTTGTGAATCTTTCTGGAGGCATCATTTATTTTTCTTAAGTTAGTAAGTATCTTTAGACTAAAGCTTGTAGACCATCACAGAAAAGAACTGGCGACCAACTAAGATAAACAAGAATAGTAAGAAGTAGTGTTTTATGTTAGTCTTAGTGCAATGGACTGAATGTTTATGTCCCCCCCACCAAATTCATACGTTGAAACCTATCCCCCAAGGTGATGGTATTGGGAGGTGGGGATGTTAGGGGGTGATGAGGTCATGAGGGTGGAGCCCTCATGAATGGGATTAGTGCCCTTGTAAGAGCCCCCCACCCCTTCAGCCACGTAGGCTACAGTGCAAAGACAGTCATCTACAAACCAGAAATGGGATCTCACAAGACACCAAATCTGCCAGTGCCTTGATCTTTGACTTTCTAAGTTCTAGAACTATGAGAAATACATTTCTGTTCTTCATAAGCCTATGTATTTTGTTATAGCAGCCTGAACACATTGAGACACTTAGGAAAATGAGTCAGTAACTCATAGGAAAGGAGTTATATCCTGGGTCAAAGATGGTCCCGTAGGGAAGAAGGCTTTGTATGCCTTAAAGATGGAATATTTCAAATTTATTACATGCATCAGGAGTTAAAGAAATCCAGGTATAGTTTTTTTTAAAGGAATCCTGATTTATTTTTAAAACTGAGATATAATTCACATGCCATAACTTCAGCATGTTTAGTGTACAATTCAGTAGTTTTTAGTGTATTCACAAGCTTGTGTAGCCATTACCTTCTAATTCTAGAACACTTTCATTGCCCCAAAAAAGAACTCATGTACCAATTACAGTCAATGCCTCTTCCCCTTGTCCTCCAGCCCCTGGAAACCACTGATCTAGTTTCTGTCAGTATGGATTTGCCCATTCTGGACGCTTCCTATAAATGGGGTCATATGGCACGTGGCCTCTGTCTCTGGTGTCCCTCAGTTGGCATACTGTTTTCAAGGTCCATCCATGGTGTGCCATGTATCGGTGCTTTATTGTTATTTCTTACCCGTGCTTTTAAAAATTCTGGTAAAATACATATAACATAAAATTTACCATTTTCACCACTCTTAAGTGTAAAGTTTAGGGGCATTAAGTACATTCACATTGTTCTGCCACCATCACCACTACCCATCTGCAGAGCTTTTTCGTCGCAGAGTGAAACTCTGTAAGCAGTGAGCAATAATATCCCGCCCTTTGGTGACCTCTATTGGACGTCCTGTCCCTATGCATCCGACTCCTCTAGGTGCTCAAATAAGTGGACTCGTACCACAAGATTGGTCCTTTTGTGCCTGGCTTATTTCACTTAGCACAATGCCTTCAATTTCATATTGTAGCTTGTATCAGAATTTCCTTCTTTTTAAAGGCTGAATGATATTCCATTGTATGGATAGACCACCTTTTGCTTATTCATTCATAAGTGGATGGATATTTGGGTATTTCTATTTTCTGACTGTTATGAATAATGCTGCTATGAACATTTGTGTACAACTTTTCACATGACCATATGTTTTCAACTCTCCTGGGTGATAGAGACTATTAGACAGGACTGTAGAGGGATTGGACAAGTGATGAACACTGGCCAGGGGTGGATACTTTAGTCCTGACACAAGGGTGGATAATGACCACCGGTACCCTGTGTCTCCTTTAAGGAAAGAGTAAGAAAGTCCTCATTTGTATAAAGGGTAGTTGTACCTTGTTAGATACCAGCATAAGGTTGTTACTGTGACAAGCTGAAGCATATGTCTAATGGTGTATATGGATGAACTGTGCTGGTTATTAAGCCATTGCCTCTCATACCCAAACGCACCTTTCTGTCTTCTATTTTGTGAGCATAGAAGGCTGAGTCTTTAAAAACCGTATTTCTCCTTTGACAGCTGACTCCCTGTTAAATGTTGCCAATGGAGAGGGCAGTACTAGAGGGAAACTGAGGTAGAAGAGCCTCACTCCTTTGTTTCCTTGCTGACCCTGGCAGCATCACCCTCACTCTTCTCCCTGGCAGTAACCGCGGATTCAGTATCCAATCTTTTCTGCACTCCCTCAGATATGTAGCAGTCAGCTGGCTGTTATCTCCTTTATTCCTCAGAAGTCTGGGGCCCTCCCAGGGCTGGTCCCAACCCCACGAGGTCCTTTCTCTGAGCTCCTGAGGTATCAGCAAAGCTGGAAGCAGCTCCTTCCTGCAGTGCTCTCTCCATGGCACCTCAGTGCTCTCTTTTCCATTTTCCAGTATTTGTTTAACCAGTGCTTTTTATTAAATTTAATTGTGTCTGTTAAAATAACTGGTATGTTTTCTGTTTTCCTGATAACCATAACTGATACAGAAAGTACCAAACTTCTCAGGCTACGAGCTATCATCACTGACTGCCTTATACCCAAACTGGATTCTTTGGGCTCTGTGGTAATGTAACATAATACAGAGGTAAGTGTATTTTATCTGCCTCAAATATAGAAGTAAGTATATTTTAAATGGTTACCCATTTTCCAAGCAGAGCTCTTCTTTCTTCAAATACCTACAACAAATAAAAAAGAATAATTTCATAATTCATGGTTCAAAATACCCATTACAAGAAAGATGTCATTCAAGTATTATCAATAAATAGTCTTTTTTGAGGTCCTAGTAGCTCAGGTGGCAGTTAGTCCAAGTGGATGTAATGAAATAAAAAGGATTTATTTAATACCTGAAGAGGTACTTATTTTTAACTTGGGCAACATATCTTTTCTCTCAGTTCCTGCATGTGGAATAATTCATCTTAAAGAAGTAATAATTGTTTTAATCCTCACCCTAGGTTATGTTTATTGGTTTTAGAGAGAGTGAGAGGAAGGGAGAGAGAGAGAAACATTGATGTGAGAGAGCAACATTGATTGGTTGCCTCCTGTACATGCCCCGACAGGGGACTGAGCCTGCAACCTATTGGTGTACAGGACAAGGCTCCAACCAACTGAGCCACCCTGCCAGGACAGAAGTGATAATGTTTTAAAGGTAAGAAATAAGAAAAGAATGAAATTCTAAAGTGAAATCAATTTTAGGATTTGAAAGGAGATGGAAAAACTGATAAAGAAAAAACAGGAAAATGGAGATCCTCCCCCAAATATTTCAATATTAATAGTTTGAGAACTTGTGAAATTTATGAATAAGCAGCTCTTTTTTTAAATGGATATGTTTTTTTAAGGTTTTATTTATTTAATTTTAGAGAGGGGGGAAGGGAGGGAGAAAGAGAGGGAAAGAAACATCAATGTGTGGTTGCTTCTCACGTGACCCCCACTGGGAACCTGGCCCACAACCCAGGCATGTGCCCTGACTGGGAATTGAACCAGTGACCCTTTGGTTCACAGCCTGTGCTCCATCCACGGAGCCACACCAGCCAGGCCTGAGCAGCTGTTTTTATATTTCAGTATATACACATATCAGTGGCTCTACATATACTTACATGTTTGTAGGATCAGAAATGCTTATATGTATACCTCTGGACTTACAACTCAGTGTTTATCTGTATAGGTTTGTTGTTATTTACTATTTAGAACAGAACCTCTTACTCATCTCTCCATCTCCAGTATAGAGTGTTGTGCACAGTATGTCACAGGTACTCGTGTTTGCTGGATTAAATGAATGTGGCACTGAATGTGACAGTGGATATCTTAATGGATATTCTGGTACACGTGAGTTATTTACCTATTGGTGCTGAGGTGTTTTTCTGAGCATGAGTCATAGGTGTATTTGAATGAGCGAGGAAGGGAAAACTAATGTGAGAATGTTTGGCAGGGGAGGGAACTATGGAGAGAGGAAGCAAGAGAAAGTAACGAACAGATGTAAATGTCTCTCTCACTCCCACACATACAACCTGTCAGCTTTCACAATTGGAATCATTTTGATGTTTGCCAGATGGGAGGGGGGTTGGGGGGATGTGTAAAAAAGATGAAGGGATTGTTGCAGGATAGTTACAGGGATGTAAAGGAGAGCACAGGGAATATAGTCAGTAGTGTTCTAACTATGTATGGGGTCAGACGGGTACAAGGATTATCGGGACAATCACTTGGTAAGTTATATAATGTCTAATCACTGGGGTGTACATCTAAAACTAATATAATGTCGCATGTCAACTGTAAATAAAAAATGATTTAAATTAAAAAAAAATTGGAATCGACATTTTCCCCTCCCTCGTAGCACTACCTAAATTCTCTAGCACTGCAAAATGTTCCTACTTGAAGAGGAACTCAGGCCTATTTTTTCCCTTTTTGTGGAGAAGGATGAGGAGCTGGCTTTATACTTCTAACAGATCACGCTTTCCTTCCGTTTTTAGACTCTCAAACTCCAGTTTCAAAGGGCATAAAAACGGGGACTGAAGTAATTGGTTCAACAACAAACTTAAAACCAGCGAAATGTCAGTTTTGCTCTTGGCCAGGAATCTCATGCATCACAGGTAGACCTTCTTTGTACATTAAAGAAGAAAAAGAACGCCCTTTCTCTCCTCCCCACTAATTAGCTGCCACCTGAGCTACTAGGACCTTAAATAATAGCAATAGATAAATTCAGAATTTTTAGATGAAAATAGAAGAGAACCTAAAGAACAGAAGATTCAAAAAGTTGGATTCAAGTATTTTCTGAATTCTTCTCCCTTATCTCACCAAAGCCAGTCAGTCACCTGCCACCCAAACCAAGTTGCCAGCACCACCACTTTCCTGGTGCCCAGTCACCTGGCTCCTCCCAACTCATACTCCACTACAGCGCGTGTTCCATTTGGTCTCTAGAGAGTCCGCTGTGGCTCTCTAGTTGTTCCCGTTCATTTTATCTTCCCATGCAGATTACAACCACTTCCTCCACATGCTCCACCAGTTCTGTGACAGCCCCCCCCCCCCCAAACTACCTGCTGATTCAATAACAGCAACAGAGAAGCTTCAAAAATCACAGAATCTTAGCACTCAGAGGAATCCTAAAGATCTTTTTCCTCAACTTCCTTGTTTTAGAGAGGTTAACCAGAGGCCCAAAGGGGTTACATTTATAGATTTTTAAAAATCACTGGTTCCAGCCTGTTCAGTTCAACTCACTTGGTTCCTCACTAGAAACTTGGTCTTCCCCATCCTGACCTCCAGCCCGACAGGCTTTGGCTTTACAGTGGAAGAAGAAAAGGGTAGACCCCAAGACCACGATCCCCTTTCAAAAGGAGGATGGGACGACCATTATGGTGGCCAAGGACAACACGGAGCATTGCAAACAAAGGGGCGCCGACTTGAAGGGGCGAGCAGAATCAGCAAGAAGTAGCAGGAAAGGAGTAGGGTGGGAGGTGGGGAGTGTTATCCAGGCGAAAACAATAGTTTTTAGAGGGCCAACCACCAAGTCTGAGCAGGGTCCGAGTGATAATGGAATACATATTGCTAAGAGAGTCACTTAAAATAGAGTCAGAAGATTATTAAGGAAGTGGGGCCTATGAACATCTTGTGCCTCAACTCTCAGAGCTGCATTTAAGTTGCTAACCCTGTTGCTAAACTTAGCTCAAGGCTGAGCCACAGACACCTAGAGTAACTGCTACATGGACACATATGGACTTTACTTACTTCCTAGTAGTTCCTGTCTTCCTCATTTGCATACTGGAACTAATCAATCCTTGTTAACCTAGCTAGCACTCCTTCATTTGCATGAAAGAATTACATTTTGTAGATTTGTCTTCATAAATCCTGCCTTTCCTTGCTCTCTCCAGAGTGCAGTTTGGGTTGCTACCTGAATCTGTGTCTGTCGGATTGCAATCCCTTTGCTCAAATGAATGCTTTTTGTTCAGGAATGTTATTCGGGCTAAAACACTAGTCTTTAAAGGACCAATGATCAAGTCTAAGCAGGGTCCAAGCACATCTGGTTCTTGATCACAAGGCATCCAGACCAAAGTAGAACTGACAGGAGTGAAGGGGCAGGGAAAACACCAGATGAGCTCAGATCTGGTTCTGACTCTATTTTCGACAAGAAATATAATTTGGGGTCAGGTCCTCAGTTAACAGTCTTCTATTCTATGGTTTGGAGCAAGTCTTCATTTCAAAGATTTGCAATCATGTTCTTCATCTTAAAGAGTTGGAAAACAAAATATCGATTCAAAATGGAAATATAAAAATGGGTCTTCTTTCCTTGCAGAATGTTTGTAACGCTTTATTCAGGGTGTGCTGTTAAATCAAAACCCTACGTTGTTATTTTAGTCTATCGACACTGCAGTTACATATTTCACTAAGTGACATTATTACAGTGTAGGAGGAAGACAGAGGCTCCTAAGTGACGATTGATTGATTGATGGTAACAGAGTGCTCTTTCTCAGTACACCCTTTTAACATGTATTGTACTGTGTCTGTGAACCATACTTGAAAAAAAATGTTGGTTATTTTCAATTCAAACACTAGCTGGCCAAAACAATCCAGCTCTCAAAATTCACAATACTTGAATTATCTTGAAATTCATTACACTTACCTAATGCTAATGATACTGTTTTGTTTTGTTTTTTTAGGCATCTGAATTTGAATTCAATCTTTCTGCTTAAAGCCTGCAATGATGTTACAAATCGTGTGACTCTTATTTTAGTCTGGAATAGTTACGTATTTCATATTTTACTACAAAATAGAAGAAAATCAAAACAAAAACAAAAAAAGCAGGACTCCAAAATTACACTGATCAGTGGGGACAAATGCCCTGTTTCAGAAAACCCCTTGAAATTATTGTATGGACACATTCAGACCAGCTGTATGCTCAGCATCTGTTGTTAGTCCCTTCCACTCGGTCAGAATGTTAGATGTGAAAGGGACCTTCAAAGTCACATGATCCGAACTACTCATTTCATGAAGGAAGACAATAAAGACTAGACAAGGTGGATGACTTACTCCAGTCACTCAGGAAATTATTGCGACAGCTGATCTAGAAACAGAATGTTCAATTCCCAAAGTTATTCTTTGTTTATTTGTATTTAATTTTTAAGTTGTTTTAAAATTTGAAATCTTATTGCACTGTGAAAAGCAAAAAAAATGAAAGCTCTCTTCTAACAGGACCGCTTCTCCCAGTGCAGGTCAACTCTGGGTGAAACCACCCTTGGTAGTTTGGTATTTGCACACACGAACTCTATGTGTATGTCTATTTACATTTGTATACATGTGAAGATTAAAAAAAATAATTTTACTCCAAACTAGAACTTAATTAAACCAAAAAATAATTTTTTGGAATAAAATGCAAGGTCTGAACAACAAAGTAAATATTATCTCAGAAATTATTTAATTTGACAAAAGCTAATCAAGATCCAAGACTAAGACAATGCAATGCTTGCTGTAATACACTACCCAGAACCCCTGGTGGGACTAAAGGATTTATTTATTCCCCCACGGGCTGCGAGAGCTGGCTGGCAGCCATGAGCTTGAGAGATTTGCCTTGTCCAGGACCTTTAGGGTGGCTACCCGGCCAGTGGAGGCCTTATTGAGAGAGCATCACAGCCCAGCTTCTTCCTCTGCCCAAACCCCCTCCCCTGACCTCTCCTCTGCTCCCTGCTCCTCCCCAGTGCTGGTCTGCAGAGCCTCCCCAATGAACACCCTAAATGCCCATCTCCGAGGCTGCTTCTCTAGCGACCCAGTGTACCACAGACAGGCCATCAGGCAATTAAGACATTTTTTCCCCCACAGTTCCTAAATTACTTAAGACTTCTAATTTTTCAAAGAAAATTTCTGAAAAGCAAGGCATCCAATGAATATGTATTTCAATTTGAGTCACTTTTCCACACGTGTGTAAAACCTTCGCCATTCATTCTATAGGAAAACAGTTTTCAGAACTAAACACTAAAGTTCTGGGTGTGTGGAGGCGAGCAGAGAAGTCGTTATATAAACTGGTGGAGAGCTATGAACATTGCAAACAGGTGATGAACAAATAATTGTTGAGATGAATAAAAAAGACTTTCAATAGACCTATGTTGTTCAGGGCTAGATGAAGTCTGATTTCTCTCTCTCTCTCTTTCTCTGCCTTTCCTCTTTTTTTTCTCTCCTGGTCCCTCCTTTTCTATTTCTTACTTTTCTTTTCCTTCCTTAATCATTCCCCTTTTCAGTCTCTCCCTCCCTTTTATTTCTCATTATTTTGGTCACTATACTGACTCCTCTGTCTCACTCACCAAACTACTCATGTTACCCACCAGAGGAATAGAAATGGGAAAGTACTAAGCAGCAGGGGTCAGGAATGGTGCTCCAGCCTTGCCAGATTGATGAACATATCTATTAGGTTCAGAGAGCAAAGGGCCAAATCCAGGCCAAGGAAGGAGGGCTGCAGGGACAAGAAGCTGAAAGTCAATGGAGGGAGGTCCCAGGATGACTCCGTGTCTCCTGTTTCAGGAACCCTATCAGGTACTGGAGACAGAGAAAAAAGACAATCTCAACTCAACACATTAGAGTTGAGTGGGAAGGCCAGCAAAAAGTGATCAGAGCAAAAAAAAGCAAGCAGGAGCAGGCTTCCCAGAAAATATGATATTTGAATTGACTCTTCTAGGAGGCCACGAGAAGAGCATGTGCAAAGGTGTGGAGCTGTGAGAGAGATGGCCCGTCTGGGGTCCACTTAGTTGTGGATATAGGGTGGCAGGAAGCAGTGGCAGGGGTTGGAACTGGGAGGTTCCCCAATGCTGCGCGCCGGAGTATGGAATTTACCCTTCGGGGTAGGGCCTACTATTGGTTTTACATAATAGGATTAGATTAGTATTTTAGAAGTATCATTCTGAACCCAAACAGAGGATGGACTGGTAGGGATAAAGGCAGTGAAATCTGTTAGGGGGTTACTACAATGCACCAGGCAAAGGGTGATGAGGGTGTGAACTGAGAATGTAGAGCTGGAGAAATATAGATGAAAAGGAGAAAAGGAGAAAAGGAGACCAGAGGAAGGCTCCTAGAACTTGAAAATAAATTGGATATGGAGGTTAGGGGTTGCTGGCTGGGCGTCTCACACCCTGAAAGGTCTTGGAATACCAAGAATGCAAGGCCCTGACCTCCGTTTCTCCAAGTTTTGTTTGCAGCAAGGCAACCTTGACCAACGAGGTACTATTTCCCTTTGGGACCAAGAGCAGGCTTGTTTACTATTTACTGTGGAAGCAGTGGGTTCTCTGGGCTCAAGTTCCTCAGCTGTGGCACAAACCCATGGTGTGTGTGGTATTTATCTGGTCCCTCTGCACCACTCCTGGAGGACAGGTGGGCAAGGAGAACCAACACAAACACGAGGCTCGTATGGCCTGCTGCACTGCGAACAATGAAGTTCTTTGTCTCTGATCCAAGAATCTTGTGTCTTTTACTGTGAGACTGTGGTATCTTCTGTGCCATAAGTAACAGGCTAAGTTATTAACTTGTAATTTGGGGGAAACCAAATTCCAGGCCCAACAGAGAGAAGGAAGTTGTCTGGTTTAAGTGACTTAGTGGGAAGTAGAACTTGGTGTTTCACCAGAGGAAGGAACTAGTATGTAGGAGCAAGATAATGTGGTCAGTTATTTTTTTTAAATCCTCACCCAAGGACATGTTTATTGATTTTAGAGAGAGAGAGGAAGGGGAGGAATATTGATGTGAGAGACAAACATCAATTAGTTGCCCCTGTGTGCTCTCCGATCAGGGAATCAAATCCACGACCTAGGTACTCTTTTGTGCTCGGACTGGGGATCAAACCCTCAACCTTTTGGTGTACAGGACAATGTTCTGGCCAGGGCAGAGATCAGTTTTATTGTGTTGATTTTATTGCCAAGTAGGTGTGGTACTTGTAATAGGCACAGCTGACCCTTGAACAATGAGGGGTTTGGGGATGCTGACTCCCCACACAGTCAAAACTCCATGTATTAGTGGACCTGCGCAGTTCAGACATCTGTGGGCCAGGAGTCAACTGTACTGACAATAGGAGCACACAGACCAGTTGGCAAATTCTGCCCCTACCTGAAGAAGGAACAGAAATCTCTAGACGTTGGCCAGTCTCATGCCCCAGCATGATATTCAGCTTCCCACCCTTGCAATCCTTTGTTTGGTGAATTCTACTAGTGCCCCCCCGCCCTCCAGAATTGAGGTTGGAAATAAATTCTTAGGAGAACCTGAGTCATGTGAAAATGGGATTTATTCATTTTATTTATTTGGTTAAATGTTTAGCATTATCTAGTAACTACAACTCTAGCAAGAAAATCTGTTTCGGGGGAACTCCTCGTAAACCACCATCTCCTCTCTCATTCCTGGCGGTTCCAGCAGAGAACCAGTGATAGAAGAAGAAAGGTATTTAGGGTGAGAGGAGTAGTGAGTGGAAGAAAAAACAAATCTAAGACATTTTCATTACAGGTAGGGACTTGGTTTACTGCCAGCCTTGCCCACATAGCAAGGACTTAAAAATGTTTGAAAAAAATCCTTGATTTTTTCTTCCATTACACAATTCTAAACAACTGCTGTTCATATTTTGATCACCAAACTTTTAGTACCTTTTTTCCCCTTTAAGGCATGGATGCAACTGATGAAATAGCTCTGGCCCCTTACCTGGTCATTCAAAAGCTGGTGGTTTAAGGGTGTCCAGGTACTCATCTTTGTCTGCATTTTGGGACCATCCATGCTTTTTGGAGGTGCGAATGCCATCATGAGTAACTGGGTATTCTTCCTGGGTATTCTTTTTTCTATAATAAAGAAAAATTATACCTAGCAGAAGAAATGAATCATATAATCTTCAGAATACTGAAAATATTAATACCACACAATCTTTTAGTATGTTGAGAGAGGGAATTGAGGGGAAGGACACGTACTGGAAGTACTTTATCTGTATGCTCATTAAAGTTCCTCACAATCTGGTGAGATGGTGGATTTTAGGTCATTATATAGATAAAGAAAATGAAGCTCATTTAAGCTACACACTCTGCCCAAAATTATACAGACAGTCAGTGGTGGAACTGGAAATTAGACCCAGGTTTGTTAACTCCATTTTTGTTGGACCATGGAGGGAAATCCAGAATCACTTCTAGCTAATAACATACCATATTGGCTAGAAAGAAGAGGTGATTTAATTTATAAAATCATAGTGCAATATAAAACACTCCATCCTTGTCCCTCGTGACTTTCTCCCCTCTTAACATACTGACATCTAACTAACAAAGGTTCTAGCTTGATACCATATTTAAAAAGTAGAATGATGTAATAATACAAAATACCAAGGCTTAGGAGATGGACAGATTTGGGTTTATTGAGGGAAATGTGCTGTTTTTAAATGCTCAGTATATGTCTGCCTTTGTTTTACTAAAGCACTGTAATTTCCATGAGGACTTACTTTGCCCTCATTGTCTAGAGTTTGCTGGGTTGGTTGATCAAGGTGGCCTTCCCTTTCCTGGACAAGAGGTAGCCATGAAATGGAGCTAGGTCTGCTGGATGGATGCTGGCTTATCCTTACATTATAGCTGGGGTGGTCATTCAAAGTAGCAACGCTGCTATGTGAAGTTGTTCCTGCGGCCTCATCCCTCAGAAGCCTCTTGTCTTTTCTTGTCCATTTCGTGAGCCACCTGATATCCTTGCAATAAATTTCCTCTTTTGCTTACATTATCTAGAATCTATTGTTTACAACCAAAATTTTTTTTACCTCATGTAGGTTTGATCCTACCATTCACAGGTGCCTCAATGTCTGTCCTTGAGAGGGCCATGACAAATATTTTAAGGTGGAAAACACTTAAAGCAGGCTGATGGTGGTTTCAGTGTATATCCTCAGTGTTTCTGCCTTCCTTCCTCTCTGAAGTTGGGTTTCATATTGAACGGCAGTGGTGACGACTGAGGGGACCAGAGCTTGCCTGCCTGATCTATGGGCTCCAAAAAGTACTCTTCAGCAACAAATACTGGACAATTAAAAAAAAATGATTCATTTATGGTTGACATGGGATTCTCCCAAATGCTAGATCTAAAATCTTCTAGGCTGTCACTTGACATATAATAGTATGTCTCAGGTTTCAATGAGAACTGAAGATAAAGCCAATATTTTAAAACCTCAGTGGCATCTTTAGACAATACCTTCTTGCGTTAGACAATACCTGCTGCCACCATACCACTGGAATAAAGGGACTCAGATCAGCCGTCACATTCTTCTCAGCCCCCTAACAGCTAATTATCTACGTCACACCTATTTAGCTAAGTTACACAAGGCCTAAGAAATGATTTCATCGCAGTATTATTAATTGGCAGCTATAAAGTACATGTGAGCAGGCAAATTATAGATACAAAGCATGGTCACTGAGTCTCCCTCTGCCCAGTTAAACACATCCTATTTCTCTTTTTGTTGTGATTTATTTATGTCTGACCTTTCTTCTAATTAAACTCATTGCTTTAATTTTTTTTGAGGGCCGAATCACTCTTTGAGAATGTGATGAAAGCTATGAATCTTCTCACTAGAAAAATGCACATGAACATACAATTTTGCTTACCGCAGGTTAAAAACTCCTGCTATAAGCGGAGAAACGCTCTCTTCCCACTTTGTGCAGGAAACAAGCCAAGCAAAATTTTTGAATTAGGACAAAGGAATTTTCCTAGGGCCTCCCCAAGGCCCTGCACTGGTTACTTTATTATTTTTTTTCCTGGGTCCTCAGAGCTAGAAATTATTTGAACTAGGTTTACTTTAAATCAACTTGAGGAGATTGGTATTCAGGAGATGAGTCTGGCCAGGAGAAACAAACCTCTTGGTAGTATAGTCCTGCTGCAGCATGAAGGTGGGGGTGTCTTTTGTCTTTATCCTCTTACAGTTTGTCCCTCCTCCCTTCACACCGGAGAGGCAGTGTGCGTGTCTGCACGCACACACGTTCACGGCACAGACCGCCCAGGACTACTGGGCAGACAGGCACTTCCCTGCAATATACACAGAAATAACTGCCCCCACTCCATCAACAAGACAAAGCAAGCTGTCTTCCCTTCCTTTCACATATAAAACTTCGTGCTGCTTTTTCTGTGACCTCTTTCCTCCTAATGGCCGTTCCTGAATGTTTATCTCTCATTTTAAGTTTTCTTTGGACAGAAAGGAAGAAAGAGGGCCTATGGCCTTAGCCCAAAATGTATGTTTCTAGTTCCATGTTCCATTTCTATGTTGAAGAGCAAGGATGGCCACACATCTCTAATTCCGTCTCCAAGCCATTCTTCACACTGTCACCATTATTCGACTTTGCTTAGGACTGTTAGGCCTGTGTTGGGGGTGTAAAGGTAAGAGTTTCTGCTTTACGTAAATGGTGGGTACAAAGCAGACAGGCGGAGGTTAAGAATAGCATAGGAAATGGAGACGCCAAAGAGCTTATACGTACGACCCATGGGCATGAACTAAAGGGGGGAATGCTGGTGGGAGGGGGGCGTAGGGTAGAGGAGAATAAAGGGGAGAAAAAAATGGGACAACTGTAATAGCATAATCAAGAAACTATACTTTTAAAAAAAGTTTCTGCTTGAATGGAACTTACAGTTCACTGCTAGAGAGTTTGCTTTGTTGACGAATAAAAGTTACATATGCTTAAAGAGCACAGGTGGTGTTTTGATATGTGTATACATTGTGAAATGAACAATCAAGCTATTTAATATCCATCACCTCCTATAGTTACCATTTGTGTGTGTGAACACTGGCGATCTACTCCCTTAGCAAATGTCAATTATGTTATTTTATTACTAACTGTAGTCCCCATGCTCCACATTAGGTCTCCACAACTTATTCATCTTATAACTGAAAGTTTGTACCCTTTTATTAACATATTCTCTCCTCCCTCCTCACCTCTGGCAACAACCATTCTACTTACGGAGGTTTTTGTTTTGTTTTAAGACCAGTTAGTTGATCATCTCCCCGTTCAGTTCAAAACCCCTCAGAGGCTCGCTAACGGCTACAGAATATCCACACTCTTCAGCATGCAGGTCTAGGTCCACTATGAATTTACCCCCATCTACCTTTTGAGCCTCATTTGTCTCTCTCTCTCCTCATGCACTATCTGCCCAGACACACTGAACTTAAGATCCTCCAGAGAAAACAATACAAAACGCTGATGCTTCTTTGCTTATGTGGTTTTCTGAGACTGCTCACCTGACTCTTAATCTCATAGTACATAATAGATGCTTGATAAATATTTGTTAAATCAATGGAACGAATGAATGAAACAGTGGAGAGGACAGTTTAAGGATTAAAACCAGCGGAAATGTAGGGTGAAACTCAGCACATTATGAATGGAGCACTGAGAATATACGTAGGATTATTAGGTTTTCATTTGGAGTTCACAGAACAGAATAGTACCGAGTTTCTCTGCTAACACACAACTCAGTCGTTGTATACTGCAGTACCATTAGAGAAGGGAACCTCAGATATCATCACGAAAGGATCAGGCACTAGGGTATGGTTAGATTTAAATACTGATTCATCTTCTGGTAAACTAGTTAGGAAGCAAAAACTATAATACAGTAAAAAGATCTAGTGTTTGAGAGACATATAAATAACTATTTGTTGGTTGTTAATTTTGTATGAAGCATCTGGCACTTTAACTGCAGTTGAAACGGAGCAAAATGTAATCCCCAGCAGCACTGACAAGGCTTGTGAGAGGCCCGGGAGGGTGACAGTGGAGCTCTCGAAAGAGAGTCTCCATCTTTTTCATGCACTACCCACTGCCTCACCTCTTTCAGCTCGACTCCCTCTTCAAGCCTCAAGCGCTGGTGTTGCCATAGCTGCTTTTTCTTTGATTTTGCCCAGCCCCCACCCTCTAGCTTCCTGTGGTCCAATCACCATCTATAAATCCTTTCGCTGGCATCCGGGGTCTCTTAGGCAACAATGTGTGGTGTCTTGATTGGCCAGGAGATCCAGGAGGGCTGGCTCCAAAATTGGGCACACGGACGTAATGAAAGATTGCCAAGAAGGTGGGAGGGACTGTGATCTCCCAATATAATGCTAAGACGAAGATGCATCCAATCCTGAAACAAGAAGCACTGAAAACCCCCATTCAAGACATATTTATTTTCCAAATCAGGCCAACCTCCTGAGCATGCCCAAAATTATATTGCTCTGGTCACTCCGAGCCTCTAAAATATAAACTCCATTTATCCAGGTTTTAAGAATGACCAACAGGTAAAAGAGGGTTGGAAGAAAAGGAATTCGGAACTGGCTCAATGAAAGAATAGCACCTGCAACAGGAAGTGGAAGGACGTGGGAAAATTGCCTAATACACAAACTCACAAATGCTTCAACATTAATTTTAATCGATTGGAATATTAAGGAATTCAGGCTGACTGACAGATACATCGTGGAACCAGCAGATGGCATACCTTAATAATAATAACTCCAAACGTGGGAAATTTTATAATTCAGTCTAATTAAATTTATTGAGCATCCATGATGTAATAAGGGGCAGAGTAAGAATACAAGGATAAAAAAATAATCTAATGAGGAAGGCTGGAAAATACAAAGGGCAAATAATGTAAGGCCCACAGTGACAACTGCTGCGATAGAACTATAAAGCGCTAGAGAATAACCCAAAATTCATAACTTCGGACAGAGCTTCTTTAGTAAATCTAATACAGTTCTTATGGGCAGCAGCTAACAAAAACAAAACAAAGCACCCTGCCACCCCCGAAAAAGACTTCCCTCGGTAAAACAGATAAGCATATACTCTCTCTAACTCAGACAAATGTAAACCCTACATTTGTATTGTGTTTCATAGTTTTAAAATAGGCAGGATTTGTGTATCTCCAATTCAAAAAGAAAAAGAAATGTGAAGCTCAGAGAGATTTTGATTTCCTTGAGTTAACTAAGGATCTGTAAGTGGCCAAACAGAAATTAGAACCTAGGTTGTCTGAATGCCAGAGGAGTGGTTTTTTCACATGACCAGGTTCTATGTCAATGGATAAACAAAGCCTTTGGTGGCGGAGGGCGGCCTTGGGGAGGTGTGTAGATGCAGTATTAAATTACCATGTATCGCCAGTTAACATTTATGGCTTCAAAACGGGTTCATCCAGAAAGAGAGCAGTTTTAACAGGATGCTCTAAGAGTGCTGTCTCTCTGTGAAGTTCCCGCTCATTAAAGCCTTTCTATTGGTGGTTACAACACGGAATGAAAGAGAGAAGGGATAAAAGAGAGCATCACCCTTTATCCCTATTGGACTTTAATATTTTTATCCCTGCAAATACGGTGACTTTTGTCTGTCTTCTCAACCAGCACCCTCTGGGCCTTTCCTTGTCCAGCACCTCATCAGTCTGGCTGCTGATCCCCACCCCCGCTCCCCCCCCCCAGTTTGAATGACACCATTCACATTATGCTCCTGGTGAGCCTACAGCTCAATGTCTGTGACACTTCAACATTATTTTTAAATGAAACATTTTAAACATAAAAGTTTAGAGACTTGCATAAGAAAAAGCCTTGCATTCCCACCCAGATTATTTAAAATATTAACATTTTTGTTTCCCGTGTGTGATTAATAGTTGAAACCCTTTCTGTGCACTTTCCAGGCCCCACTGCCCTCCTCACCTGCCTGAGGCAACCACTGTCATGAAATTGGTGTGTAACCTACTTGTACATTTTCATGATATATATATATACATATATATATATATACATATATATATAAACATACATACATACGTTTGCCCTCATAAACAGTATGGCTGGGTGTTGTTAAACAGGTATAATAATTTACATATCTTGTAATTTGCTTTTTTCTCCCAGTGTTATATTTCTCAGATTTAATCGTGTTGATGCATTCAGTGATAATTGCTTTGTCTTTTCAACCTCCCCGTGTGAGCCATCATATGTCCCACGCCGGACATCTCAAAGGACACTGTGTAAATTGCGTCAGAATGCATGTAGCCGCACATCCCCACAGGCCCCGCAGATACAGGAATCTGTAAATACATAAAGCAGGAACACACGGTTTTTCACGTATCTGCCTCCCACTCACGCTCCGCAAAGGCAGTGTTGGCTTCACAACACACGTTGGCTTGCTTAGAATCAGCCTAAGGATCAACATTACGTTTTTAAGAAAATTGATACTGAACAAGTATATATTTATTAGTAAAATTGAAAGTGTCACTTTAGATCTCATTTATTATGCTTCTTCCCATAGCTCACTTTTTGATGTTAAACTATACTTATGGCTGTCTAAGCTTAACACTCAATTTTTAACTTTTATTGAGCACCTCTTAAAAATTGTGGTAAAATATACCTGACATACAATTTACCATTTTAACCATTTTTCAGTGTACCATTGAGTAGTGTTAAGTACATTCACATACCAACAGAACAAAATTATGCCTCTGAAATTTGGTTGGAAAAGGAAGAGCGAGAAGTGTAGGTAAAATAGTGTGAAAGAGTAACTTTGGCTTTGAATTAATCTAGACTGTTATGAAAATGCCACGTGGCTTTGGGTAAGTCATTTAATTCTTTCCTGGCATTCTTTCCCTCCCCTGAAAACAGAGAGGTTGCGTTTAGCTGATCTCTAAGTACATTTTCAGCCCTACAATTGTTCACATAGAAAAAGAGAGAGAAAACATTTTCTAAGGAGCAAAACGGTGGGGAATGCCATCACTAACCACAATCTCCACGTGTTCACCAAGGGCTCGGCAAAGAGGGTTCTGTACTGTTCCAGGGCAGGCTCCCCCTGCCTGCTCTGTTGTCTTGGCTGGAGGTCTGCAACATGCCAGCTGCCTGCCTCTAACCTGCACTGAGTGCCACCCTCTGGACTCGGTAGCACCTGCCTCTCGACCACCTCAATGCCCGGGTCCCCCGGTCGGCACCCTTGTTCTCAGAACAGGTTTTGGCGGTTTTCCCATAATACCATCCTAAGGTGGGGCGAAGAGAGTCCCCCCATTGTCTCAGGAGGGGAGGAACGGTTTTGCAAGGAGGGCTGAGCACATCTACTAAACGCGGTTGCAGAGCTGAGAGCGACTCCGCGGGGTTACCGCAGCGCAAGGCGTCACTCAGGGTGTAAGGCAAAGAACAACGAAGCGCGACCGCTGGGCCTCGCGCAGCTGGACTCAAAATGGGAGCGCTCCGCGGAGCGTGCGAAGCGCGCCTGCGCCGTGCGGCCGCGCGCGCGCGCGCTCTCCCCGGGCCGCGCGCCCAGACGCTCGAGAAAACTCGCGGTCGCTGCGAGGCGCGCGCCGGCGGTCCTCGCTCGCTCACTCGCTCGCTCGCTCGGTGTACCTGCGGGACCGGTGGCCGTCCGCAGCCGGCGCTGCAGCCCCCCGCGCCCTTTGGAGCCTGGGCCTCGCAGTGTGAGGTGAGCAGCGAGGCGTGCGGTCTCCCGGCCAGGTTAGCGGGCAGAGGGCGCGGGGAGTGTGGGGATCGAGGAGGTGCCGCCGCGGCTGCCCGCTCCTCTCTAACCCTGTGCTGAAGAGCCACCAGCAGCGCCCGCACCTCCTCCTCTGGGATCGTTATTTTCGTCGCGGCCAAAACAAAAGCTGTCGACGCCGGACCGTGGCGGCGGTCAAAGGGGCTTCTCGGGATCGAAGGCGGACCGAGGGGATACGGAGGAGCCGAGTTGGGGGCTCAGGGCTGAGGTGGGCAGATGCCCGGGGAGATTATTAACCCTCTCTGTCCTCAGCTCACGCTGGACAACCTGTGCGAGTGTGCAGCGAGGCTCCCCCTCCGCCTCCCCTGGCCCAGACCCTTCCACCGGGAACGGTGCCCGCTGCCTGGGTCGGCGCCGCGGAGGCGTGCGGCGCTCCCCGCCCGCCGGGAGCGTGGGTGGAGGACGCGGCCGCCAGCCGGGGGAGGACAATGCACCGAGGGCTTCGGCGCCCCGGGCCCGTGGGGCAGGCCGGAGACCCACGCTCGAATTTCCCTCTGCCGGGGCTCCGTTTCAGCATTGGGCTGACCTCTTGTTTCCAAACCCTAAAAGTTGTCCCCTCCATCCCACCAGTTTGCAAAGTCGCTCTCCCTTCCCAAATGCCTCCCCCAAAGCTGCACCCTTTTATGCTCTGTGTTTCCCACGGCTTGGGTGCTTCTGGGTAATTAGTAGATGGCCTCTGGAATAAAGGTGCTGTTACAATAGTTCGAGACATTGTAACATCTTCCCAGAGGCTTTGTAAATCTCAGCAGTCGTGGAGTTAGGTGCCTCCTCTAAGAGAAAAAGCCCCCCTGCCCCACCCCCGAGCAAAACCACATGCCATTAATTTATGCAAAGGAGTAGACTTGAAGTTGAAAAAGATCCACCCTATACGAGAGGTGCTGTTTCTTGCCCAGTCTAAAAGAAAATCTGAATTTCGGTTCCCTGCTGAATTTAGGGAGAGGCAGCAGCGGAACAGACTGGCAGCTCTATAAATGACTGCTACAGGAAAGTATCCAAACAAAATCTTGTCTTGTAAAAGTAGTTTGGATAGACCTGTAATGTTCACTTATGGGGACTGGGTCACTTTGCAAAGCCAATGGAGCGAGAGTAAGGAAACAAAGACCAGACATTGAGGATGTTACCTCCCTCTTTTGCCTCCTTGTAGCCTTTAGTGGCGTGCTGACAATCTAAGGAATAAATCCTTACTTCTGTTATTAAGAAGCTCTTACTCCTCAAGATAATGCTTCCTATCCGTACTTTTCAGCAAATCAATACTATCTTTTTCCTACAGGGGAAAAAAAAAAGGCATTTACTTGAACTACCAAACCACAACAGAAAGATGGAAAGATTCACAGTTAGGAAAGTAGGGAAGAGGTGTAAAAGCTTAACTGGGCTGATAGAGCTGAAGATAAATTATAAATAAGATGCAGCCTTTCTCTTACCATGTTGCCTTTTATTTAGTGAAAGAACATGTGCCTCCTCCACCCACCAAATGCTTTAAACTATCAGGACAACAAGTAATTCATTAAGCCTGTCATCCTACCTTCTCTTTCCTCCTTTTTTTTTTTCTCCTCCACTGCTAGCATTCTCTGCCTCTATGCCTCTGCAAAATTTGTAACACTCTCCCATTAATAGAAGGAGGAGAATGGACTATAGACAGCTCTCTTCCTCTTAGCTACTATATTCTCTGGCGCTCTATTTTGTGCTATGAACATTCAGGAGGATTTTTGAGGAGGGGGGTTCATGATTGAGATATTTGAAGTAGGGAGGGTTGAGGGAAGTTGAGTAGTAAAGTTCACATTCTTTGTGTACTACAGTGTGAAAGCTTTATCATTGGGGAAGGAGAGACAGATTTTTAACTCACAACGCGTTCTCTGTTTCCCTCTTGACAGGAAAAAATTTCTCTAACCAATGTAAATGTCATGAGTTTGTTAGTAAAACCATAAGATTTTATCCTCAAAACTTAGTCCGAGCATATTAGTTTATTGATGTTAGATTGCTATTGATTTTATTTTCTTTAGGAGACAGGACAGCTCCTACCACATCTCTACCACCTTTTACTGGGGAGAGTGGTGTTGCAATAACAAAAAGAATGGTTTGGAAAATACGTATTGGAGAAATTAGTATAGATTTGAAAAGATGTGCAGCAGGGTTTGAGGAAAGGAAGACTTAATAGTGACATATCCATACACCTAGAATAAATGTTTGAAGAGTAAGAACTCTTTACTGGCTAGGAAGGAGTTTTAACTGATTGTGCGTCAGAAAGGACTTCTCTCTTTGCTTTCCAATTCATTATGCTGAGAAGCATTGACAGTTTGGGTGGATCCAAGGAGTGCATTGCAAATGAAGTTTGAGATGAATATAACTGGGCTAGTGGGTTAAAAAAAGAACAACAAATACTAGTCTCTAAATTTTACAGAAATAATTTTATAGTCAAAGCATATAAACCATACAAGATTGCTAAGGGAAAAATATCAGGGACTTGATATTAGAGAATTTTCTGATGAACAGATTTTAATTGGACAGGGAAGCTGGGTCAGAATTTCAGCCTTTTTTTAAAAAAGAATCTGGCCATCTTTTAACTTTGCACGTTTATTTTCAGGTTAGTATTAAAAGATATGCTTTTTTCAGTCTTAAAAGTAATTTATAATTTGTAAAATGGACTGGATTTTGATGCCTTCCATTCATTTTAATTTTGAACTTGGATGATTTATTTTTCATGTTGTTTTTTTAATCCCCATCACTCAGCACATTGAAAGATTAGTTTATTTGTTGTAATCAGCAGATGACAAGATGGACTTTAAAAATTAGATGAAGATCAGAAAATAGATACTCTGAGATTAATAGGAATCTAGGCCCTATGAATTAAATATGAAGCTGTATGAACTTTCTTTTAGCAACAAGGAGGCAAATTTCAAGAATGAATTTATTTTTTAAAGAATAAGATGTGGAAAACAAAAGGTTAAAGACCACATGGGTTTTGGAAAAGGAATGTAACACTTAGAGCAGTAAGTATGGTCTGAGAATATGTTTTGTCTAACAAGGTGAATGTCCTTGAGAGAAGAAACTTAGAGGTTTTCACTGCTAATTCTTGCAATGCATTATTAGAAAACTCTGAAAAAAAGACGAAGAATATTCCTCCTGTTTTCACTGTAGAGCTACTGTGTGTGAGGCAACCTTTAGCTGGTGTTTCTCAATTGGAAATGTAAAATGTTGTCTCCATTTATAGGGTGTCAAGAAAATTAAATCTAAACTGAGAATGATGAAAGGGATCACTTTCTGTACAGAGTGTAAATTGGAATAGAATTGCTGAACATAATCTTTTGTTTCAGGACCCTCCTGACAAGCCCTCAGGGCCCACTTTTGTCATTGTTTCTCCTGGGATTCAGCCTGCTTTTCTCTTCACAGTTGCCACCTCCTGTTCATTGGGTCTGGCTTTGCAACCAGCCTGGGAAGACAACTTTCCAAGGTTGTATCCCTTTATTGCTGTCCTTCAGGACAAATACTAAACTTATTTTAAGGGCTTTTACTTTTTATCATCAAAAAAATAACTGCTAATTGGGGAATATCAGATTCCTGATGTTACACATTCATAAAAATTAAAATGTAGGTTAGAATGTATCATGTCCTTTCTGTTTTCTGATGGAATGATCATCAAATAACTTCACCTGAAATTAGTTTTCTAAATATCTTATATTGCACTGTGGAGCAGTGAATGTGCCTGGTTCCCCACGGGTCTGGCATGAGTAAGTCGTTGCCGTATCATTCACTTTTTCATTGGCCCCTGGCCCTTAAAGCTGTTCACTCCAATTGCGTTATCCCAACAGGTCCCTTTCCTCAGCTGAAATTCTACAGATTTTTTTTTTTTAGTAAAAAATATAGTATCAATAAGACTGTCAAAACCACCATTAACCTTTATTTAATGAGTTGCTGTATTTTGGTAGGATCTCTTTGCGTCCAGAATCTTCTCTATGGCCTGCATGTCCACCTCTCAACTTACAGCTTTTCTACTGATGACCCTACCTTTTGAAAAATGACTTTTGCTACCCACATGATCGTGATTAGATGCAGATATTTCATTATGTTATCGAAGAGTAATTTGAAATGCACAGCAAAATTTTTTTTTAAATGTGTATACCATTTGATTCAGCTGATGATGATATGATTTTTTTCAGTATTGAAAAATCTCGTCTTTGTACTTACTGTTATTAGTTGAGTTGAATATATTTTTATATGTTGGTTATTTGTATTTCTTTTGTAAATTCATGTCCTTTACCCATCTTTCTATTAAAGTATTATTCTTTAGCTGCTTTTATTTTTTAAATTCATTTTATGTATTTTTTTGCTAAGCATATAATTATATTCACATATACTTACACTTTCTTAAATTATTCTATTTCAGGATAGCATTTCTTAAAACATGACTTACGGAGCACTTGTAACAGTACCTGAGATAATTGTTAGAATGCATGCCACTGTATAGAGATTCAGATTTCTTAGACCTGTGGGGAGAATCCATGAATCTCCTACACATTAAAATTAGAGAGCCTCTGATTTGGGGGACATATAAATTCTTTAATATTTTTACAGTTCTTATTTTTTGTCTCACTGAATTTGACTTTTTTCTTATTTTCATAATCATAAACTATAATCTTGATATATTAAAATTATTATCCTGACCCACCCTAACATAATAGAGTTTACAAAAGTTTTGATATATTGTAATATGGCTTTCTTAGGACATAAAGGAAGCTTATAATATGATGGGAAGTTTTACTTCCAAATTAGACAAAAGGAATAATTGAAAATAAACCAGGTAAAATAGATGGAGTAGGACAAAGTGTTAAAGGGATATCTCGTCTAGTTTTAAAGACCCAATGAGGTATTGCTGTTTTCTTCCTCAAGTTTTATATAGTAGTCTTCTTTGAACCATAAATTTGAAACCCATCACTTCTTGAAAAAATAGATTTCTCCAGTGAAATATTTGAAATTATTATTATATACATATTTAATAGGGAGCAGTGTTCCCTTTAATTTTTTTTTTAGTTGGAAGCAGTTGAACATGCTGTATAAGCAGCAAACTACAAAGACTGAACTCATATGGATGTTTTAATGCTGTTACCAAATAAAGCTTTCAGCAGTTACTTGACACGTGTTTAATGATATGCATAATTGTTACTGTGCAGCATGGTCACTAAGCTTAAATATAAATGACTGTTTAATATCATTTTTCTATAGCCAGACTTCATATTTCTGGGCCCAGCTTGAAGTAGGAAAGAAAATATGGCAAGCCAAGCAGCTCTTACAAAGATTTCTGATTCAGAGATTTTGGTATAGAGAGATTAGGCATTTGGGGCAGGGAATGGTCATAACTTTAGTGTTATGACCGTAACTAATTCTAGAGGCCACAGACTTACCTTTTTTCTTCCATTATGCAAGACCATCTACTAGAGGAAGAAATTGGGAAGATTCGGTCATTCCTTTACTTTCTCCAAATAGCTTTTTCTGCCAAGTAACTCAAGATTGAGATGCAGAGCTCCCAATCATTGATAGTGCACACAGGACAGTTTCTTGCCCTGCTTAAGCCAAACCAGTTCCAGGTCTCAAGGTCTAAGCTGTTATGAGCCCTAATGTTTAAGTTGTCTAATTAACCTTGGTCTCTGAGAATTTGTCAACCTGGATTTCTCATGTTTTCCCAAACTAGGCCGTCTACAACAAACACAGAAATACCCAATGCATATGAAACAAAAATAAAATGAAATACAAGCAAATTTAACATCTCTAAACCAAATGAAAGTATAACTTAAGAGTATACTTTTTTCCTGCCAGACCTGACTTCCAGTCCACCCATACCCTCCCATCCCCAAAAGATATAAGTATTTTTGCCCCTAGAAAAGTAGGGACGAGTCAAAGGTTCTGAAGTTTAGTGGAAACTAACTGGGAACCATTCTTATTCCTGCTTTGACTTTCTAGGGATGATTTTATTCTTTGTCGCCTGGCTGTGTGTAATGAAATATTTGTTGACCAAATATTTCTGCATCTGTGTGTGGTACTAAATTTTCGTGCCATCTAAAAAGATGATGCAATGTTGGGAAAATTTCCTGATACTACTTTTAGAGCTTTCTATTTGCCAGACCAATATTGGTTGATAAAGGTATTCTTTGTATAAAATGTATTTCAGTTTAAGAAATACCTAATGTTTGGTGCTGCTTTATCATTTATACTTTTATATACATTCCCTCATAATTCACTTCTGTATCATTCTTGTTAGAGAGGTGGTATTTTCAGGAAGAAAATTCTGAGTTCAGAGAAGTTAAATGATATGTTTTCATTCACACAGCTGTGTTTCACACACTAAGGGGCTTGAATCCATATTTTTTTATTTTATTTATATTTTCTCTCAGATACCTTTTGCCAAATCAATTAATGTAAAAATGTGCTATTAATGATTAAAACATAAAATAAATTTTTTAATTCAATAGCTTAGATTATAAGTATGGCAGCTATTTAAATAAAATTTAGGATAACAGCATGAAAATTTTCCAAAATTGATCAGTTACAGCTTGTGGTAAATGAAAATTGCTATCAATATAGACAAATTAAACCATATGTTATATAAACAACTGAAGAGAGAAAATTTGCCTATAAATGTTGGATTTAAAAAAAATTTGTCAGTTACAGTTGCCATTTAATATTATTTTATATTTTAAGTGCTGTTATATCTACACCATAAATGATAAGGTAAAAAAACTACGCTATATCTTTATGAAATACCTATGCATCTTATCTATTAGGTCAGTATGCTGTCTCTCATGAAAGGTTGTTTATTTCTCTTTTTTGATAGTTAATTGTTGGTATATAAAAATGCAACTATTTTTGTATATTGATTTTGTATCCTGTGACATTATTGAGCTCATCAAAAATTTTATATCATCTACAATATTTTGAGAGGAAATGACTAATTTCTCCCATTTTTTAAAAAATACTTTTCAGATATTTCAATCAAAGGAAGAAATAGCTCTTCTCCTAAGATGGAATCTGTTGTTTGGGAATGTGGTTGATCAACTTCATATATTGGCCAAATGTGCCCTATGTAATAAAATGAAGAGAAGAGACAAGATGATGTCATTTTCCTATGTTGTGAAACCAAAAACAAATGCCTTTTGTGAGACCAAACTAACAAACCTCTGACAGTGCAAAGAGTCTGTTTAACTGTTTGAAGAACTTAATAGTAAGATATAGAAGAAGTACTTCTTCAAGCTGAGACCTGCAGGTGTACAGAGACCTAAAATAGGTATTGAGTAGGCCCGATCATCCAAATCCCATTCAGATCCAAGAAGGATGGCTGTGAGTTGGATCGTCTCCTATCTTTGGCCCTTGACTATGTTTGTGGGGCGTATAAGTGGGCACAGTTTGTTTTCTTGTGAACCTATTACTTTGAGGATGTGCCAAGATTTGCCTTATAATACTACCTTCATGCCTAATCTTCTGAATCATTATGACCAACAGACAGCAGCTCTAGCAATGGAGGTAAGATAATCTATTCTTTGACTTGTCTTAGAAAATGATTCTTATCTTGTCCTGTTAACTAATCTAATAAATGTGTCTGATAAATATCAGGGAAAGAATATGTTATTTTAAACTATATCTTGTACATTAAAAAGTTCTATATTTAGGTTCAAACTGTTAACAGTTTGAAGAACTGATGTTTGGGGAATGTTACGTGACTTATTTTTTAGGCATACTTTTATAAAGAAGTTTGAAACACTACAACATGGTAGGGAATAGCTATTTAGTTTAAAATTGCCCAAGTTTTGATTATATCTTTTCTGTAGTTTGGCTGATAATAAAACTTTAAATATAATAATATTCATAATTTAGTCATTAAGTATTGATGGTAACATGATTTTAAAAAATGAGTTCTTTTGTTCAGCCTAAGGCTAGTGGTTTATAATATTTGAATTGTCTTAAATGCGTAAAATGATTTCCTGGCCTTACCATGTTTACATCAGTTTTTTCTTTTTTTTTTTTTTAAGAACAATAACTGTGAAGTAACAGAAATTTTTCTGACATGTGAATTATCTGTTCTTAGTTCTTAGGATTTTATGAAAATTTACTTCGAGTTTTTTAATAGTAATTTTTTGGCACTTTTAATAATTTTACTTTAGAAACTATGACAAATTAATGGATATAGTTAATAATAGGTTTAGTAAGTATGTGTGTGTTTCTGTACTGGTTTTAGAATTGTGGACCAGGATATGTTTACCAGGTAAGAACGATGAGGCAGTAGGTGGTGGCTGTAAGGAGCATAGGTTTTGTATTTGGACAGACCTGGCTTTGAATTCTCGCTTTATCACTTTCTAGCTGGCAGGTTATGTGAACTTGCCTTGCCATAGTTTCTTTGCTTGTAAAATGGAATTAATACTCATATAAGCTTTTGTAAGGCACAAAATGAAAACGCGTATAAAGTACTCGGCACATAGTTAAGTACTCTAAAAGCGATAGCCTTTACCATTTATCCATATTCTCATATTAATGTGGCTATATAATACATATAATTTATAGAGAATGTTTTGTACTTTAGTCTTTAATCCATTGTTACAGTGCTTTCAGCAAATCGAAGCCTACATATTTTAGAGTTCTTCATTTTATAATATAACGCAAAGGTTCATTTCTTCCAAGTAGATTAACATAAATCTGCCTGGGAAAATTTGTAGAAATATTATTATTTATAGATTTAGAAATGTGGAGGGCACCTTATATATTCCAAATATTTGAAGAGGTTACGGAGGTTGAACAAAACATTTTCTGCTCTTCCTCTGAGTACACAAGGCCTAACTAGTAAAGGGAGATTTGATACAGATTGTCAGATTAGGGTATATGAATATGGGTATTAGTTTAATATAGTAATTTGGTTCCAGGCATGGTAGTCCCCGTTGTGTATTAAAGCCATTAGTTTTCTCACACAAAAAATTGAAGTTGATCACCCTTGTTTCTAGTATCATTACAGATTAGTTCACCTCCTTTGGAAAGCAAATACAGTGGTAAGAAGTGAGTCATAAAGATATTTGTACTGATTTGGGTTCACCTTTTGGCTGTGCCATGTAGTAAATTTAAGACTTTGGACTTAAGTCACTTAACATCCCTGAATCTTCATTTCTTCACTTGTGAAAAGACATTAATGACAAAAATATCTCAAAGAGTTGTTAGGATTAAATGAGACATTTATAAAGTAGCTACCACAATTCTTGGCACACAATAGGGGATCCACAAACATTGATTCTACTCCAAATTCCATTTCTAAATGATCCTACAGAGAAAGTACTAGAAAGATGATGTATCTGTTAAGCTATCTCTTCTCAAATAAGCCCATGTTGTCTAGATATTTTATTGGCAGTGAGGTTACTTCAGTTTGAATTTCACACATCTTAGGGAGAACACCTAAGTGGGTAATGCTTTCGAAGAGAAGGGTGTAGTGATTTGAAATAATTAATATTGGGGACAGTTGCTTGTAGCATGGTTGTCACATCAGGATAGTGATACTACACTGACAGAAAGAGTCATCTGACAGTTTGAGAGTGTGAAGTTTCTGTAATGGTAAAAGACACATACTCAGCAGTCAGTACAACATACTTTCAGATGGAAGTGAGAATTCTTGGGTCTTTAGAAGGGCTTAAATCTACTGAGGAACCCTTCATCTAGGAACTTTGGATAGATGTCTGCCATCTTTTATGTAGCAAGTAATTGCAGCAGGTAATCCCAGAACACTTGAGTGTTCACTGGTGTACTTGAAAGATGATTTCCTGGGTGTAGCATCTTTTAGCAGGCTTCAAGACTGCCTTGTTTATTCCTGTTCTGATGTTTGGTGAGTCAGAATAAGTGCATGCAACATGATAGTAAATGAGAGTGAGTGAAGATGCACAGATGAGAGAAAGTACAGGATCCGGTTATCTCAAATTTGATTATTTGTGATCAACAAGTTAGATGTTCTTTTTTGTATATAGAGATTCTGAGTCTATACTTCCATGGAAATTGGGACATGTGTAAATAATGGGATAAGTGTCAATTTATTAAGTTGGAAAAGAAGATCCTTGCTAGTGTGTTTATTTCTCTATCCTACCTTCCAGAACATGCACATCTATACACAAACACACACACTAAATTTTTGTAACTTCTTAACTTGATGACTTTCTCTTCCCTTTGAGTATCAGTAGCTTTTGATAGGAAAAGAATTTCTCATACTTGAGTGTCTTAAGCCATTTTGAGCTGTCCAAATTACTAAGTAAATTTTGGGGAGCTACAGCATGGACAACAAATTATCAGTAACTGTCTTTGCCAGCCCACACGTTATCAGGTGTTTGTGACTTCAGTGGTAATAAAAGAGATCTGAGCAGCCTTTATTCCCATCCTGAATAACTAAATTGAATTGGAAGGGCACAGTTAGTGAAAAAAAGCATTAGAATGGGGTGAGAATACTTGTTTTCTGCTACTAACTGGTTTTGTGACATCTTTGTGTCGGTTTCCTCTGGGAAGTGAAGTTTTCCCTGTCCATTTTACAAGGTTATTGTTAAGATCAAATGATATCATCACGTGTATATTAAAGAGCTTTAAAAAGTTAGTGTTTTCTGAATGCAGAGCGTTCTTTGTTGCCCGTCACCCTAATCTCTTCGGGAGGTTGATTGCTTGTCTACTCTTTGTTTTATTTTTTAAAGAAACCAAACCTCTGGGAAAATTAGAGGAAAAACTCCTAGGATGGTTTGTGTTTGCTTCCATTTCTTGTTTTCTTTTGTCATTCTCATTAAAGATTTTCTATAACATGGGAAACTTGGCAGCGGGATAGGCCACTGGGAACACAGAACTAAAAGCCTGCCCGAACATCCTTGATGTCTTTTATGGTTCACTAAAAATAGAGTATGCTTGAACCAGCCTCCCAGTTATCCAAACCCAAATTTTAGCCTTTTTTCCCTCTAATTTTTTATTACAGAAAATTTCAGTTCTATAAAGATATACATAGAATAGTATAATAAATGCCACATACTAATCATCTAGCTTTAAAAATTATCAAATGATAACTAGTCTTCTTTCACTTATGACCTCATACCCAACTGGGTTACTTTGAAGCAAATCACAAGCACCATAGTTTCATCCATAAATGTTTCCATATACACATTGGGCTGGCCAAAAAGTTTGGTTTTTTTCCATAAGATGGCTCTAGTAGCACTTAGTTGTCTTTAACTTCATTCGAAACAATATTGTTAGAATGTATTATGACAGCTGTCATATCAGCATGCATTTAAAAAAACTTACCAAACTGGTGAATTTTTGTGCAGCCATTTTAATATTGAAGATGGAAGAAAATATGCATTTTCAGCATATTATGCTTTATTATTTGAAGAAAGGTAAAAATGCAAGAAAAGATTTTTGCAGTGTGTGGGGAAGGTACTGGGACTGATGGAACATGTTGGAAGTGGTTTCAAAGTTTTGTGCTGGAGGTTTCTCACTGGACAAAGTTCCATGGTTGGGTAGACCAGTTGAAGTGGATAGTGATAAAATTAAGACATTAATTGAGAACAATCAACGTTATACCATGTGGGAGATAATCAACATACTCAAAATATCTAAATCAATAAAGTTATTGATGAAAATGAAAAAATATGTTATTTTATGGAAAAAACTAAACAAATTTTTTGGCCAACCCAATAGCTCCACAAAGTAAGGACTCTTTCACAATATATAAACAGCATACCTTTATCACTTCCTTAATATTATCGAATACCAAATTATGTACAAATTCCTCAGTGCTTCACATTTCTCTTGTAGTTGACTTTTCAAGTCAATTGAAAAGTCTCTTAATTTATAGTTTCTCTTTCCCTTTCCCCTCTCCCTTTTCCTTTGTAATAAATGTTTGCCCTGTAGAGTTTCCCATAGTCATCAGTTCACTGATTGCATCCCTGTGGTGTTACTTACCATGTTCCTGTGTCTCCTTTGATTTTTGGGGGTCAAGGATGGGGGAGGGCACTTTATAGGCACATAATAATTGAATTGTCATTCTATAATTTTAGCAGTCATTGATGATGATTTCCTAGTTCAATGATTTTATTACAGGTTTGCAAAATAGCGATATTCTAATTTATCATCTTCATTTCTCAGCTGGAATACTTAATAAACCGGAACTGCCCTAGCTGGTGTGGCTCAGTGGATTGAGCAACAGCCTGCAAACCAAAAGGTCACCTGTTTGATTCCCAGTCAGGGCACATGCCTGAGTTTTGAGCCAGGTCCCCAGTTGGGGGCATGAGAAAGGCAACCAGTCAGTATATCTCTTGCACATTGATGTTTCTCTCCCTCTCTTTCTCCCTCCCCTCCCCTCTCTGTAAAAGTAAATAAATAAAATCTCTAAAAAAATTAACAGGCACTTTCTCTCTTTGACTACTAGACTACTGAGTTACTTTTATATATGGTTTATATGCGAAAGACAGGATAATATTCAATACTTGATCATATTCCTTTATTAGTTTTTAGAATAAGTTGATCTTCAAAGGGGACCAGTGAAATCTTTCTTTTAAAGTATCATTATGAATGCATGGATTTTCAACACATTTGATATGTTTCCATTCATTGTAGTTACTCTTTTTTTTTAAGATTTTATTTATTTTTAGAGAGAGGGGGACGGAAGGAGAAAGAGGGAGAGAAACATCAATGTGTGGTTGCCTCTCGTGCGCCCCCTACTAGGGACCTGGCCTCCAACTTAAGCATGTGCTGTGACTGGGAATCGAACCAGCGACCCTTTGGTTCTCAGGCTGGCACTCCATCCACTGAGCCACACCAGTGAGGGCTCATTGCAGTTATTCTTACTGGGGCTCAATCTGTTCTATCTTTGGTAGTGGGAGCCTCTTCAAGGTAGCTCCTGAGTGCTTTTTACAGTACTCTAGTGGTTTCTAATAGCTTCCTTTATTGTATGATCCAAGTCTATTTAATAAAATTCTACCTCAAATATTTATTAATAAACCAACTTCAAGTTTAATGACTTAGTTGGCTTTATTAAACAATCCATGAATAGGGCAACATCTTATTTAGCAAGCAGAGAGATACTCTTAGGGCTTATACAAGATGGAAGGCTTTAGTAGGGAGTGCATGGCAAGGAATTTATCAGCAAGGAGCAATGTAAGAGTTTATAGGTGATTATGGCTTCACATTGGTTGAGCAGCAGTGTTTCCATTGGCTGGTGTAATTGCTGAGCAAGAAGAAAACCTTCCTCCTGCTGAAGTAGTAAAGTAGATGTACTTACTATGCAGGTACCCTTTTCCCAATTGGTTGGGGTCTGTAACTGAATTAATCGATGCTGTAATTGATGTCTTCCTGTTTGGTGTAGTTGGCTATGACTGATAATACTTGAGAGCTCCCTCTAATAGGCCTTCCCAGCTCCAATTTTAATTGAGGTTTCCTTTATTAATTTTTACACCTTGAACCATCAGTTTATCTAGGAAGCACTGGTTATTTTTAATTGGAAAGGATGTTTAGAGACTGATATCTGGGTGCTAAGCCTATTGATACTATGTTAATCATTTTTAGGCTTTTTCATGGACAGAGTTAGAAATACTTTTTTTTTTTAAGAAGGACATCATAAGTTTATACCGATACTTTCAATTCAAATAATATTACAGTTTTTTTATTTTATTTTTGTTTCTTTTTTATATTGAAACTTTATTATACACATAACATTGTGTAATTTCAGAGTAATTGCAACATTATTACTAACAATGTGAGTACTGATAGCAGTTTAAGATTTTTTTGGCCCGTCTTTTTGTGCTTAAGGATGCCTTTCACCAAAGATGTACAGTCAAATACTGTGTTTTAAAATTTAAACTGCTTATCTGTGTGGTTAAACTCATTACACAGTTAGGTTCATATGTTTCATTTTGATTTTGAGGATTGAGTTTATTTTATTGTATAATTATGTTTTAAAACTTTACGTATAGAACAAGGTACATTTAGAAAAGTCCATGCCCTGGCTGGTGTGGCTCAGTGGATTGAACGCCGGCCTGCGAACCACAGGGTCTCCAGTTCGATTCCCAGTCAGGGCACATGACTGGTTGTGGGCCAGGTGCCCAATAGGGGGTGCATGAGAGGCAATCACACATTGATGTTTCTCTCTCTCTCTTTCTCCCTCCCTTCTCCTCTCCCTAAAAAGAAATAAATAAAATCTTAAAAAAAAAAAAAAAAGTCCAGTTTCTGGCTTTTCTAATGGTGTTCTTGTTTCACCTTAAAGGTAGTCATTTAATTTTTTTTATGCCTCCATTAAAAATTATAAATATAATATGTAAATGTTTTAATAATATTTGACTATACTTTCACCTTTCTTTGATATAGTGTTATACTGTTTGTTTTCACTACCTTATTTTTTTCAGTTAACAGTATAACCTGATATTCCATAGTATTACTTACAGATATTACTGAAAAAATTATTTTATAGCTGTGGCAAAATATACATGACTAAATGATAGTATAAAATGTATTATTTCAACCATTTTTAAGTGTATAGGTCAGTGTCATTAAGTACATCCACCTGTTAGGAAATCATCATCACTATCCTTCCCCAGTACTTTTCATCTTCCAAAACTGAAACTCTACCTACTAAACAATAACCCTTCATTCTCCCGTCCCCCAAGTTCCTGGCATCCACCATTCTACCTTCTTCCTGAATTTGACTACTCTAGGTACCACATATAAGTGGAATCCTAAAATAATTGTCTTTTTTGTGACTGACTTATTTCATTTAGCATAATGCGTTCAAGGTTCATCTCTGTAACTTGTCAAAATTTTCTTTCTTTTTAAGGCTGAATAACAGTCCATTGTATGTATATACCACACATTTAGTTTATCCATTCATCTATCAGACATTTGGGTTGTGTGTGCCTTTTGGCTGTTGTAAATAATGCCTCTATGAACGTGGGTGTACAAATATCTGTTCCAGTCTCTGCTGTCAATTTTGGAGGGTATACATCCAAAAGTGATATTCCTGGATCATATGATAATTCTGTTTAATTTTTTGAGGGACTACCATGCTGTTTTTCATAGCAGCTGCTCCATTTTACATACCTACCAGCAGGGCACAAGGGTTTTAGTTTCTCCACATCCTTACCAACACTTGTTGCATTTTTTTTTTTTTCTTTCTGGATAGAAGTTATCCTAATAATGGGTGTGAGGTTGTCCTTTCTCGTTTTTCGAATTCAGTTCGTACTGAAGGGCTGTTTGATGTTTTTTTGCTATTGAAAGCAGAGCCTATCCTTACTTATCTTTGTATGCCCTGCACCCAACAGTACCTCACACATAGTAACTGCTAAATGTATGTGTGAATGAATTAATGAACTTTATAAACTGTGAATTCCATAAAGGGTGGTAGTCTTCATGGTTATGGTTATGATGCTGTACCTAACCACTTAATCTCCTTGGGTAGTAAATAGTAGTGTGTTTGGTGAAGATGGTAATGCCAATGCCAAGGACACCACTTACCACTTACTGTGAGCTTGGTGTTTTACTCTGCCCCCCACCCCTTTCTGGTCTTTACTTCAAGCTTTCAACATATGTGTTTGCACTTACAAGTGGTGTAATTAAGCTAAAGAATAAAACAACCCAATTTTCACATCTCTAGACCTTTCATGTTCCTTTTGCCTTAATACTCTCTTCTACATCTTTGCCTGTCAAAATTCTAACAGTTGTACTTAATACATTAATAAGTAGGAAAAAAGTAGGGGTAGATAACAAAACATTATCTATGATATCATCCTGCTTTGGTTGGAGAAGAAAAATGTGTATGTTTATGTAGATCTAGTGACCTGAAAGGCCTTTCCCAAGGCTGGCGGTGGTTGCTCCTGAATTAGTACAATTTATTCGTGTTTTCTCTGTTCTTCATTTAACTTTTTTTTCTGACTTTCTGTAAGAAATACATCATGCTTCTACAAGAATAAAATTAGTACAGAAACTTTATTTTTAAAAACCCAATGGTCCTTTTTGGCATAGCTCCCACTTGCAGTGCCTGAGACTTAGTATTTATTACATATATTTTGATCGAATGACTGAAACTTAAGGAAGAACCTAGTAAATGCCATGAAGTCATAAAGTGCTCAGGAGATTCAAAGAGAAGATGCACGTATGGAAGGCATCAGTTGCAGATGATATTTGAATGGGCTTTGAAAGCTTTTTTTTTAAGGGAGTAGCATAATATACACCTATATAACAATAATTATTAACATTTTGTTGATAGTATTTTTAGGAAATGAAATGTTTTTGATTATATTCTCAAAACACATGATTATATCTTAAGAATACATGCATTATTCAGCAGATTTACTTACTATCTTTTGCTTAGGTTGTTAGTAATAAGGTGTTTTCTCCCCCAAACAACTTAGCGAGTTGGCTTGAGAAGCCTATTGTGTGACAGGGAAACCAGCCAGAAATTAAGAAGCTTCTAAATTGCAAATGTACACACAAGTAATGAAGAATTAATTGCATTTAGTTATTTCTGACTTTTAGGGGAAAATAGCAGCTTTTAACATTTTTAATTGATTCTCTTGTATTGCAAATCACTTTAAAGGAATACCTTTAAAAACTTATTTTCAATTAACTTACTAGGTGTGGTGGAATTTGGTTTGTAAAGTTTTATCTTTTGAGACAGACCACAAGTAACAATTGTTTATGATACTTGAAATATTAAAATTTACTTCCTAAAGGAAAGTCAAATTTTATGAACTCTCTTGAGGACTCGCCTTTGACTTAATATAAATATACTCCTGTGATAATGGCATATTTCTGCAAACCAACTCATTAAAAGACTAGTGGAAAACATTTAATCTGGTGGTGTGAGACACTTATAAATACTAAGATTTGTAAAAGAAAAGGAAATCTATTGGGAGTAAAGGTATTTTGCAAACCTAGATTTTTTTGTAAGACAAAATAATTACTAATATTTTGGACCTTCTCTCATTAGGAATGCTAGTGTTACAAAACAAGGAGTTTTAAAAGGTATATATAATCACTTAAAATTATCCTAAACAGTTCTTTTTACATTTCTTTTTCTAATTTGGATCTGGAATAGAGCAAATACCATTTTTGAATTCTCAAGGCCATTCCACATTTGGCTTCACATTTAGTGAATTTAGTCATAATATTCCCAAACCCAGTAGGATACTATTTCTATGGTTACCAGACCCTTTGTAGAGTAACTAAGATTGGAATTCTGATTCTCATGAGTCAAATTTTGGCCTTTGACTCTCTCCCCTTTTCACACCCCTTGCTAAGCTTCGGCTGTTGCTATGCTTGAAGGCTTGTCAGCTAGCAGGTTCCCATGGTAACAGGAATGGAAATTTGAAGGAAGAAAGAGATTGGGAGCACAAAGGCTTGGTTGATTTGAATTTGGAAGAATAGAAGAATGGAAGGTTCCATTTGTGTACCCTTGTTGTGGAAACCAGAAATTTAATTTCAGAAAGTTACTTTTCAGTTTGTAAACTTCCTATACCTGGTCTTAATTTAGTTAACAAAAGTATTACTATTTAAGGAAGTACTCAATAAGAATATTAACATTTAGTCAGCTAAAGATCCTTTTTCTACTTCATAGTGCTTTGAAAGTATTACTTATTTTATATATTCTCAACTTTACAGTATTCAGGCTACCTCATTTAATTTTTATTTTCCTGAGGTTAAAAATTGTTAGGGTTAAAGTCAAGGCAATTTGCTTATTTGAAAAATACTAATATTTTTATTTATTTTTATGTAACAGCTTTATTGAGGTATAATTTGTATACAATAAACTGAACTCATTTAAAGTGTTCAATTAGATGAATTTTGAGAGGTGTCTGTAGTATGTACCTATGAAACCATCACCACATCAAAGGATAGAGCATTTCCATCACCTCAAAAGCCGCCCCCTGTTGACTCCCTGCTCCAAGAAGCAACAACTGATCTGCTTTCTGTCACTGTGGATTAGTTTCATTTTCTGGAGTTTTATATAAATATAGTCATAGAGTATTAACTTTTTTATGTCTGGCTTCTCTCATCCCAGCATAATGATTTTGAGATTCATCTATGTTTTGTTTTGCTTTTTAAAACATCATTTTCATTGACTTTCTCACTTGGCATTTGAGAACAAGGAATTTAGCAGGTTTCCTCATGCCCATCAAATAGGCCTTCTACAGCTCTATTAATTTGCAGCTCTTCCCTAATCCCCTTTTAAAGCTATCATTTACTGGGTTCTGTATGCTAACTATTTTATGTATTATTATTATTATTATTTATATACTATTAAGGCCATTTTACAAAGGAGAAAACTGAAGTTTAGAGAGAGGTTATGTAGAACAAATTGGTTAAGTTCAAGGGCTTTGGATAAGAATGCCAAGGTATGACTCAGCTCTGTGTAGCTGTGTGATCTTGGGCAAATTACTTAACTTTCTATGCCTTATTTCCTTCACACGTATTAAAAAATGGGATTAATGATAATAGTACTTACTTTATGGGACTGTTGAGATGACTAATGGAATAATGTGTATAAGGCACTTAGAACACTGCCTGGCTCAGAGTACCTGTCAGTAAATGCTAGCTGAGATACAGCACAAGGTACTTACAGCTAGTAAGTGACAGAAGCATAAACTTGTAGCTTTAGGCTTAGTGCAAGCAGTGCAAAGTGTCACTCACATCAATTTTATAATTCACGATGGGCTCACAGATGGAGGTTTTACGAACGTAGTAACACAATATTGGATTAGTTGGTATCTTATGTATTGCTTAACACCAAGCAAGTTTGAGACTTGCTTAAGACATTCATATGCATATATATGATGCATGTGCATCCATCTCATGTGACTCTAGTACATTTTTTAACTTCTAATTTTAAAATAATTATAGATTCACAGGACATTGCCAAAATAGTACAGGAGATTCTGTGTACTCTCCCTGGTTTCCCCCATCTTACTATCTTGTATAACTATTTCACAGTATCAAAACCTGGAAATTAACATTGGTACAATCTACAGACCTTATATCATAGTTCACCAGTTTTTATATGTACTCATTTTATGTGTATATAAATGCATATATGTGTCATCTTTGCAATTTTATCACATGCGTAAGTTGATACAGCCACTGTTACAGTTAAGACACAGAACTGTTATATCACCACCAAGGAACTCCTTTTCTAATTACAGGCAACCACTAATTTGTTCTCCATCTCTATAATTTTGTCATTTCAAGAACGTTACATAAATAGAGTCATACAGTATGTAATTTTTTGAGATTAGCTTTTTTTCATTTAGCATGATGCCCTTGAGATCCATCCAAGTTGTTACAGGTATGAATAATAATTGTTTTTAATAGCTGAGTAGTATTCCATTATAGAGATGAGCTATAATTTGCTTAACCAATCACCCATTGAAGGACATTGGGTTGTTTCCAGCTCTTTGCAATTACAAATAAAGCTGCTACGAAAATTCATGTACTGCTTTTTTGTGCAACTGTAACTTTTTTGCCAACACCTTGATCTCGGACTTCTAGCTTCCAGAAATGTGAGAAAATGAGTTTCTGTTGTTTAAACCACTCAGTTTGTGTGATACTTTGTTATAGGAGCCTTAGCAAACTAATAAAATGTATACCTGTTCATTTATTTCTGTTTTCCTTGATCTATTTTGTCAATGTTTTATATAAGTTTTATGCATGTTTTATTGAATTTATACCATGTTTGGGATTTTTAGTGATTATGAATGTATAGTTTTAGTTTAGTTCCTGCATGCTCAATATACAGAAAAATACAGTTGTTATAATGTTTTTCTTATATCCTGCAACCTTGCTGAACTCACTTGGTAGTTTTAGGTGTGTGTGTTTTAGATTTCTTGAGATGTTTTACGTAGACAATAATACCATCTGCAAGTAGGGATAGTTTTCTTTTTCCAGATAGTTTGCTCTGTTATGCTGGTAGGGCTTCCAGTACTATGTTGAGTAAGATTGGTGAGACCAGGCATCTGTCCCTTGTCTCCAATCTTAGAGGTAAGAATCCAGTGTTTCAGTATTGAGTATGATGTTAACTCTAGGGTTTTAGTAGGTGCACTTCACCAAATTGAGGAAGTTGCCCTGTAATTCTAGTTTGCTGAAAACTTTTAATACCGTGAATGCTGTTTGTGCATCATTTGGTATGATCATGTTAATTTGATGGATTACATTGATTGATTTTGGAATATTGAGTCAGCCTTGACTTTGTGGAACAAACCATACTAGGTTATGGTATATAATGCTTTTAATATATTTTTGGATTTGATTTGCTACTCTTTTGTTGAGGATTTTTTCATTCATGTTCATGTGGGATATTGGTTTATAATTTCCTTTTGTACTATCTTTGTTTGCCTTCCATAGTAATCCTTGCTTCATGGAATTAATTGAGATTGATTCTCTGCTGTTTTCTGGAAGAAATTGTGTAGAGTTGGTATTAATTCTTTGAATGTTGGTTAGATTTTAGTAGTGAAATCATCTGGCCTGTGCATTTCTTTTTCAGGATGTTTTAAACTACAAATAAATTTCTTTAATAGTTACAGGATTTTTCAGATTATCAGTTTCATCTTGGGTGAGTTTTGGTAGTTTGTAGCTTTGGAGGAATTAGTTCACTTCATCTAAATTGTCAACTTTAAGTATGTAGAGTTGTTTGTAATATTCTCTTAACTTTTTTAAAAAAATTTATTGTTTATACTGTTATGGTTGTCCCAATTTTTCACTCTATGCACCCCTCCCCCAGTACCCACTTTCCACAGTCAATCCCCACACTGTTGTTCATGTTCATGAGTGATGCATTTATGTTCTTTGGCTGATCCTTTCACCTTCTTTCAGCCTGTCTCCCCCTCCCCCTCAACTCTTACAGCTGTCAGTCCGTTCTTTGTTTCTGTGCCTCTGATTATATTTTGCTGGCTAGTTTATTTTGTTCCTTAGATTCTGGTTATAAGTGAGATCATGTGGTATTTGTCTTTCATTGCCTGGCTTATTTCACTTAGCATAATAGTCTCCACTTCCATCCATCGTGTTGCAAAAGGTAAGAATTCCTTCTTTTTTACTGTTGCATTATATTCCATTGTGTAAATGCACCACAGCTTTTTTATCAGCTCATCTACTGAGGTGCACTTGGGCTATTTCCAGACCTTGGCTGTTGTAAATAATGCTGCTGTGAACACAGGGGTACATGTATTCTTTTGAATTGGTGTTTCAGGATTCTTTGGATGTATTCCCAGCAGTGGAATGGCTGGGTCAAAAGGCAGTTCTGTTTTTAATTTCATGAGAAAACTCCATGCTGTTTTCCAGAATGGTTGCACCAGTCTGCATTCTCACCAACAGTGCACTAGGGTTCCCTTTTCTCCACATTCTTGCCGGCACTTGTTTGTTGATATATTGATGATAACCACTCTGACAGGTATGAGGTGCTACCTCATTGTGGTTTTAATTTTTATCTCCCTGATTGTTAGTGATATTGAGCATTTTTTCATATGTCTATGGGTCATCTGTATGTCTTCTTTGGAGAAGCGTCTGTTTAGGTCCTTTGCCCATTTTTTAATTGGATTGTTTGTCTTCCTGGTGTTGAGTCATGAGTTCTTTATATATTTTGGAGATGAAACCCTTGTCTGATGTATAATTGGCAAATATGTTCTCCTCTACAGTGGGTTCCCTTTTCATTTTGCTGATGGTTTCTTTAACTGTGCAGAAGCTTTTTAATTTTATACAGTCTCATTTATTTTTTCCTTTGTTTCCCTTGCCCTAGGAGATATATTGGCAAAAATATTGCTACACAAGATATCTGAAATTTACTGCCTCTGTTTTCCTAGAATTTTTATGGTATCATGACTTATATTTAAGTCTTTTATCCATTTTTAGTTTATTCTTGTGTATGGTGTAAGTTGGTGATCTGGTTTCATTTTTTTTGCAAGTACTACTCTAGTTCTCCTAACATTTATTGAAGACACGGTCTTTACTCCATTGCATACTCTTGCCTCCTTTGTCAGATATTAATGGTCCATAAAGGCATGGGTTTATTTCCAGGCTCTCTATTCTGTTCCATTGGTCTATGTGCCTGTTCTTATGCCGTTACCAGACTGTTTTGATCACAATGGCCTTATAGTATAGTTTGGTATGTAAGGTATTGTGATCCCTCCAACTTTGTTCTTCTTTATCAAAATTGTTGAGGCTATTCGGGGTCATTTTTGGTTCTGTATAAATTTTTGGAATATTTCTTCTAGATCTGTGAAATATGCCATTGGTATTTTAATAGGAATTGTGTTGAATCTATAGATTGCTTTGGGTAGTATAGACATTTTAATGATGTTAATTCTTCCAGTCCACAAGCACAGCATATTCTTCCACTTATTTGTATCTTCCTCAATTTCTTTCTTCAGTGTCCTATAGTTTTCCAAATACAGCTCTTTCATCTCCTTGGTTAAATTTTTTCCTAGGTACCTCACTTTTTTTTGTTGCAACAGTAAATGGGATTATTTTCTTAGTTTTTCCTTCTGATAGTTGATATCGGTATATAGAAATGCAATGGATTTCTGAGTATTGATTTTGTATCCTGCTACTTGGCCAAATTAATTTATTAGGTCTAGTAATTTTTTTTGGTGGAGCCTGTAGCATTTTCCATGTACAGTATCATGTCATCTGTGAATAATGACAGTTTTACTCCCTCCTTTCCAAATTGGATGCCTTTTATTTCTTCTTCTTGTCTGATCGCTGTGGCTAGGACTTCCCAGTACTATGTTGAATAAGAGTGCTGAAAGTGGACATTCCTGTCTTGTTCCTGATATTAGAGGAAATGCTTTCGTTTTTGCCCATTGACTATGATGTTGGATGTAAGTTTTCTGTATATGGCCTTTATTATGTTGAAGTATGAGCCCTCTATTCCCACTTTGCTGAGAGTTTTTATCATAAATGGGTGCTGGATTTTATCAGATGCTTTTTCTGAATATATTGATATGTATTCCCTTATCTTTTTAATGTCTGCAGAGACTCTAGTAACATCCTTTCTTTCATTCTTGATATTAGTTATTTGTGTTTCTCATTTTTCTTTATTAGTCTTGCTAAAAGCTTATCAATTAAAAATTTTTTAAAAAATTATAGATTTTAGAGAAAGGAAGAGGTGAGAAAGAGAGAAACATCCGTCTATTGCTCCAACCGCCTGGCACCCACTGGTTGTTTCTTGTTATGTGCCCTGATTGAAGGTTGAACCTGCAACCTTGGTGGATTGGGATGGTGCTCTAACCAACCGACCCACCCTACCCAGGCTTGAAGCTTATCTAAATTTTTGATATTTTCAAAGAACCAGGTCTTGGTTTGAGTGATTTTTTTCTCTATTATTTGTCTGTTTTCAGTTTCATTGATTTCTCCTCTTTATTTTCTTCCCATTTGCTTGCTTTTTGTTTATTTTTCTCCCTTTGGCTATTAATAATGGTGCTCTGCTATGAACATTCATATACAGATTTTTGCTTGAATACCATTTTTAATCCTTTTAGGTATGTATGTGGTAGTGGAATTGCTGGATCATATGTTAATTCTGTGTTTAGCTTCTTGAGGAATCACCAAACATTTCCATAGTGGTTGCCTCATTTTATATTCCCATAAACAATGTATAAGGATTTCAATTTCTCCACAGTTTTATCAACACTTCTTATTTATTTAGATTATAGCTATCCTAGTGGGTGTGATATAGTATCTCATTGTGGTTTTGATTTACATTTCCCTAATGACTGACATTGAGCATCTTTTCATGAGCTTATTGGTCGTTGCATAACTTCTTTGGAGAAATGCCTGTTCAAGTTCTTGGCCCATTTAAAAAAAATTGGGTCATTTGTCTTTTTGATGAGTTATAGGAGTTCTTTATGTATTCTGGATACCAGACCCTTATCAGCTATCAGATTTATAAATATTTTCTTTCATTCTAAGGTTTGTCTGTTCATTCTCTTGATAGTGTCCTTTAATACAGAAAAGCTTTTAATTTTGAATTTGATTTTTGATGAAGTCCAATTTATCTATTTTTTTGTGTGTGTTTTTGGTGTCATAACTAAGAAACCATTGCCAAATCCGAGGTCATTTGGTTTACTCCTGTGTTTTCTTCTGTAAGTTTCATAGATTTTGTTCTTATATTTAGGCCTCTGATACATTTTGAGTTATTTTTTGTATGTGGTGTAAAGCAAGAGTCCAGCTTTATTTTTTTGCATGTAAGTTTTTGTAGCCTCACAAGACCACCCAGGTTGATGGTTTAATGACTGATGGTTGATGGTTGATGGTTTCTCAGTTTTATAGCATCAACTTAGGCAAAACTTGATTCTTAGCCTCTTGCCCTATGTCCAGATTCAACAAATGCCTCCTTGGAAATGTGGCTACACTAACCAGGCCACCTCACCATGCTTTCCTGCTCTCTGGATTCTTGGTCTCTCTAGTTCTTTTCTTTCATAGTTCTCCAAAGCCTTCAATTTTAAAAACTTTTTTCTGTATTATAATGTTGTTCTTGATGGACTCATTGGTTTAATACAAACTGTTCCTTAATACCTGGAAGTGATAGTAACATATAGTTTATCACTACAGGTAGTTTATTGTTATATATCATATAACAATATAATATATTGCATGTCACATCCATTATACAGTTAACAACTTTGACATTGGTTTCTTTAAGTAACTCTTGCTTTTCTGACTGCATTGTGTATGGAAGATCTCTGGAAAAATATATGAGGAAGGACCCAAAAAACTTGGAATTTATTTATAAAAAATTGTATATTCTTACATGTTTAAACTTTGATCACCTTCAGAGTACTCTCCATTTGATAAAGTGGGATTCTTTTCAAGACTTTTTTTCCACTGCTCAAAACAGTTTTTGAAATTGATTTTGATGCCTTTTAATGCTTCTGCCATTTTTTGTTTCACTTGTTTCACATTGGCAAAAAGTCTCCCTTTGAAGACTTATTTCATCTGGGGAAACCAAATAAAGTCCCTTGGGGGCAGGACAAGACCGGATGAATAGGGAGAGTGGGACTTGGGGTTTTTCCGATTTTGGTCAAAAACTGCTTGAACACTCATTGTGGTGTGGGTAGGTGCACTTGTAAATCACTTATCATGAAATGGGCAAATATGTTGAAAGAGTCTTCAGAAAAAAATTAACGAAGCTGAACGCAGCCTCTCACAACTACACCAGCTGGTACATTGGTACAGATGGGTTCCTAGAACACTAACCTAGCCGGGGAAGCCTGTACTGTAAGGATCCACCCTCCAGAAGATAATCTCAGTTTTTTGGGGGGTCCTGCTTTGTATATTAGTGTAGGAATGAATTGATTCTTTGCTCATTAGGCCTGGTGGTGAGAATATTTGTTATCAATTCAAAATCAACAGTGACACTGAAACTGTTATATAAGCAAGTGAAAAAAACATTTGACAGTCAAAAGCCCAGATGTACACTTCTTGGGATATTTGATCTATTCCTGTGATTATGATGATGACTTTAAGTTTCATGTGGTTATATGTGTGGAGCCACCATTATTCTTCTTTCTGTTTTCTTAACATCATCTTACAGTGTTAGCTCTGTTTATATCATGTGATTTCAGAGTTTAAGAACTCTTTTTTAAAAAAAAAAATTTTAACATAAAAAGAACAATAAAATATGAGAAAGGGGGAGCGATCTCTTCCCTACTTCTCATCCTTGAAATAACTACTAGTATACCTACTTTTTTCCCCTCCCCTCCCCTCTCCTTCCCTTTTCCTGCTTGTCCTCTCTCTCCTGCTGATACATGTTAACTGAAGAAATTGTAGAAGTTGAAATACATAAAAGGGAGAATATTAAAATCTCTTACAAGTAGTAATCACTCTTTTGAGCATTTGGCATAGATCTTTTGTATTTTTTCTTTATAAAATGAATCGTATTTTTAGTGGTTCTAAGCCATATCTCATTAATATCACCTGTAACAATCAAAAGATACATATAGATTCTGGGATACACCTCAGACTTAACCAAACCAGAATTTCCAGGGCTAAGAGGGTTTGTTGGAAAAAAAAAAAAAAAAAAAGCTCTCCTTCAAAATTTTTAATAACCTTCAAAAGTTTTTTATAAGAAAAAATGAATATTGTAATATTGTATATAGAAAACTTTAATTTATTTACTATTTCTCTAATGATTCAATTTTAACTTTTTCCTAGCCATTCCACCCTATGGTGAATCTGGATTGTTCTCGGGATTTCCGACCATTTCTTTGTGCACTCTATGCTCCCATTTGTATGGAATATGGACGGGTCACACTTCCCTGTCGTAGACTGTGTCAGCGGGCTTACAGCGAGTGTTCAAAGCTTATGGAGATGTTTGGTGTCCCTTGGCCTGAAGATATGGAATGCAGTAGGTGCGAAAATCATATTTTTCATGGATCATTACTTATGTCACAGCATACTTAAAAATTACTTGTCTTCTAGTTCATCAATTTTTTAAAAGTGTGTATATTAGCCTCAGTTTCAAACAGCTGTTTTATGGCTTCAGAATTATTCATTTCCTTAGAAATTTGGAGACACTAAATAGAAAATGTAAAAAAAGAGAAACATTACTATGAGGAAGTTTTTAAAAGAATTAAGGAGAATGTAAGACTGAATACTGAATCAGCAGAATAGTTGATTTTTTTTCTCCCTTAAATTTTTTTTCTGGTTATAAAAGTAATGCCATTTATGAAAATTAGAAAGTACAGAGAAGAAAATAATCATTTGTTGCCTCATCGTTAAAAACCTGTAATGATGAGTTAATAGGACTTAAATATCTTTATTATTTAAATGTGTTAATGATTAAAGTAGTTCTGTCAGTTCTGGTTTTCTGTCATGTATTAATAGACCAGACCCAGAAAATGTCAGATGCTTTTCTAATTATTTACAATATATAGATTGTAAGCATTTCCTAAAGGTTAGAAGATGTTTACTGGACAGTCTTACAGATTTGTATCAGAGAACATTATTATTAGCAGCATTTTTTTTAATTGACCTTGGAGAGAGAGAAACAAAAATTTGTTGTTCCACTTATGTACCCATTCATTAGTTGCTTCTTGTATGTGCCCTGACCAGGGATCAAACCCTTAATCTTGGTGGATCAGGATGAGGCTCTAACCAACTGAGCTACTTCGCCAGGGCAATGCTGTATTACTTATATAAATTGTGCTTTTTTTTGTATTCTGAAACATTTCAGAATACAAAATAATGGGTACTTGTATGTACCTATTACTGTCTGGCTTTGTCCAATCTTAACATTTTGCAATGTTTGCTTCTTAGTTTTTCTTTTAAAAAAATATTTATTTATTTTTAGAGAAAGGGAGGGAGAAAGAGAGGGAGAGAAACATCAGTGCCTGGTTACTTCTCGTGTGCCCCCAGCTGGGGACCTGGACTGTAACCCAGGCATGTGCCCTGACTGGGAATCGAACAGGCAACCCTTTAGTTTGCAGGCCGGTGCTTAACCCACTGAGTCACACCAGCCAGGACATCTTTTTAAGAAATAAAACAGTACAGATGGAGTTGAAATGTCTTTCTTTGGTACCTGTCTTGATTTCATTCCCTTCTTTCCTCCCCGGAGATGAAGTGATCATTATGTTAAATTTGTTGTTAATCCTCCCTGTTTGTTTTTATACTCCTTATACTTATATACATATCCATAAATAACATTAAAATTTTTTTACATGTACCTACATTTATGTCTTTAGGCCTGGTTGATTCCCTTTAATTTTCTTGGTTAGGGCTATATGAAAATATTTATTCAACAATAATTAATTCAACAAATATTGGATGTGTTCTGTGCGCTGGGCACTATTCTATGTTGAAGACAAGCAGTGAACAAAATGTCTCTGTTCTTATAGGGCTGAAGTGCTAGTGGTGGGAGATATCACATAGATAGTGTCAGATCCTAAGGAATGGCTATTAAGAAAGAGTAGAGTTAGGTGATAGTGATACAATACAGGGAAGCAGAAGGACTCTGTTTTTTTTTTTGTGGAGATATTAGGGAAGGCCTTTTTGATAAGGAGACATTGAACAGGGACCTAAGTAAGGTGAAAGAACAAATAATACAGATATTTAGGGAAGAGCAGTCCAGGTAAGGAAACAGCAGCAAGTTTAAAGGTTCTGAAGTGGAAGCATGCTTGGTATAGTCAAAGAACAACAAGGAGACAAAGGGGCTGGAGTCCAGTGAGTGAGGGAGAATGGAAAGATTAAATAATATCAGAAAAGTACTAGGGGCAGGGGGCATTTTGTAGCTCTGGCATGGAATTTGGATTTGACTCCAAGTGAGAAGGGAAGCAAGCCATTGGAGGATTTTGAGCGGAAGAAACACGATCTGAGCACAGGTGTGGCTGCTGTGTTTAAGTGGAGATCAACAATTGGAAGCCACTCCCAGAAGTCCAGGAAAGAGGCACAGATGTCCCAAATCGCGGGTGGGAGTGTGTGGGGGGCAGCAGGGGAGAAGAAGAGAAGTTGTCAGATTCTGGATATATCACAAAGTAGAATGACAGGATTTGCCGGTAGATTGTGAGGTGTAAATGAGAGAGAACGGACTTCAAAGATGACCCCAAGGTTTTGGCCCGAGCAGACTAGAAGAATGGAATTATCACTTGTGGAGATGGAGAAATCTAAGAAGTAGAAATCAAGAGTTTGGTTTTGGAAAGCTTAAAGAGTGAAGGGCATGTATCTGTTGAATTGGCATTTGGATATACAAATATATCTGTAAAAACATATAGTATTACTTTGCATGGTTTTAAATTTTATGTCATTGTTTATGTACTCATGCATGTGCAGACACACAGAGACACACATACACATATATTTCTGCAACATGCTTACCTCTCCAGCCTCATCTCTTGTTACAAGTCATACACACCTCAAGTTCCAGCAATACTAAACACACCCTGTTTAGACCTCGATGCTTTTGCTTGCATTTCTTGCAAAAGTACTGTTTGGCATACTTCAATACTGGCAAATACTGATTCAAAATTCTATGGGACTTACTCTATGAAGTCTTTTATAACCTCTTCCCCTGAAATAATTAATCCTTCTCTATATCAGTTTATACTTTATATAGATTTTGATTGCTTCGTTATCACACTGCTGTATTTTATGTTGTTTTTACAAGTGTCTATCTCCTTTTAGACTCAAGGATAAAGATCCTGTTTTGTTTTGTTTTGTTTTGTTTGTCTGTATGTTAAACCCCTGGCATACTGCAGGATTCCAATAAATGCCTGAATGCAGTAAGTTTCTGTCTTTTGGTTTTATAATTCCAAGCCCTGTGAAGAAAATGGTTTATATTGGAACATAAAAGTTTAATCCGCTACAGCACAAGGTTATGCATGCATTTGGCAACCAATATCAATGATAGTTTCTTGGAATCTATTTGATGCATATAAACTAGTAAACATTTAGTTAGTGGGCATCTGAAAGGCTTAGAAACTGTTACTGGAAAGAAATTTGAAGATGCAGGAAGGTTGTGAGAATGGTACCCTTAGTCATGTAAGTGTGTCTGCAAAACTCTGTTTTCTTTGTCCTGAGGCTACGATACTTTCTCAAGTCTGTGGATCTAGAAAATTGTTAAAATGCACATTTCTTGGGCCCTAGCACAGGTATACTGGAATTATACTGGTTTGTGGTGGTGGGGACCAAGAATTTATACTTTAAAAGGACCTTAAATTTTCTCATTCACTTTAAAGTTTGAGAATAACTGAATTAGAGAATGCAGTAGGTTGCAGAGAAATTACGGGTGGTAGGTAAGAACTAGTTGACATTGGAGACCTTGGAAGGCCTGTAATTAACCAATATGATAAGCAGAGAGTGACTATAAAATGGAAAGAAAAAAACCTAAAAACTAAGCCACTTGTAAGGATTTTAAAATGCTAATCTAACTCAAAATTCCTTGGGCCATGCATTTAGTGAATATTTTTAATTCTTATGTTTAAGTTCTATTTGGATCTAGAGGAAATTGAGGACTATACTGTAGTTAGACAAAATTAACTTTTAGCTTCTATTCTGTTGGGGCTATACATTTATATTTACTTATTTTACTTATTTTATATATGTTTATATTGTGTGTCCTAAATAAACAGTTTATATATATACTTTTTTGATGGCTATGCTTGACTGTTTTAAGAAAAACTACTGTTTAAAGAAAAAACAAGTATAAAACCTTATCATTTTTGGTCAACTATGGAAGTCTAGTTGTATTATCTGAACAGAAGGTATCACCATTTACTTTATTTCTACTTATTGTAATGTGTTCCCAGTACATAAGAATAAATAGTAAGGGCACAAGGTGCTAAATTTGGAAATCCAAATTGTTAGGTCGCAGTAGATTTCCCAATAAGTAAAATGGTTCTCATTTTGTATTTTTTAGGTTCCCAGATTGTGATGAGCCATACCCTCGACTTGTGGATCTGAATTTAGCTGGAGATCCTACTGAAGGAGCCCCAGTGGCAGTACAGAGGGACTATGGTTTTTGGTGTCCCCGAGAGTTGAAAATTGATCCTGACCTTGGTTATTCTTTTTTGCACGTGCGTGATTGTTCGCCTCCTTGTCCAAATATGTACTTTAGGAGAGAAGAACTTTCATTTGCTCGATATTTCATAGGATTGATTTCAATCATTTGCCTCTCTGCCACATTGTTTACTTTTTTAACTTTTTTGATTGATGTCACAAGATTCCGTTATCCTGAAAGACCTATTATATTTTATGCAGTCTGCTACATGATGGTATCATTAATTTTCTTCATTGGGTTTTTGCTCGAGGACCGAGTAGCCTGCAATGCATCTAGCCCCGCACAGTATAAGGCTTCCACAGTAACACAAGGATCTCATAATAAAGCCTGTACCATGCTTTTTATGGTACTTTATTTTTTTACTATGGCTGGCAGCGTTTGGTGGGTAATTCTTACCATCACATGGTTCTTGGCAGCTGTGCCAAAGTGGGGTAGTGAAGCTATTGAGAAGAAAGCATTGCTGTTTCACGCCAGTGCATGGGGCATCCCTGGAACTCTAACTATCATCCTTTTAGCGATGAATAAAATTGAAGGTGACAATATCAGTGGCGTGTGTTTTGTTGGCCTCTACGATGTTGATGCATTGAGATATTTTGTTCTTGCACCCCTCTGCCTATATGTGGTGGTTGGAATTTCACTCCTCTTAGCTGGCATTATATCACTAAACAGAGTTCGAATCGAGATTCCATTAGAAAAGGAGAACCAAGATAAATTGGTGAAGTTTATGATCCGGATTGGTGTTTTCAGCATTCTTTATCTCGTACCACTCTTGGTTGTAATTGGATGCTACTTTTACGAGCAAGCTTACCGTGGCATCTGGGAAACAACATGGATACAAGAACGCTGCAGAGAATATCACATTCCATGCCCATATCAGGTAAGGGAAACCTTGTTCTAAATTTCAGAATATGTAACAGTGAAAAGAGGACATATTACTACAAAGAGCTAATCTTAGCTGGGTTTTTAAAAAACTCTTCATGAATCTTCAACTTGTACATTAAAAGTTTAAAGTGAAGATAATGAACAAAATATATGGTAGTAAGAATGTCATACACATGTCTCTATAAACATCTTCCTTTTAAAATACAACTTTTACAAGTCTAAGCTATGGCTTTTAAGCAATTTACTTCTGTTACCTCAAAACGGTTGCTCAGTGATTCTTTAGAAGTCTACAGGTTAGAGGGGAGGAAGCACTGTCTTTCTGTGGAAATCGTACTGATACTCAAAATAGGAATTAATTGTTTTAACAGTTTTACAGAAGTAATAGAATGCAGTTATACAAACTAGCTCATCTCTTAATTGATCTTGGTTTTTCTCTTTTGCATACTGAGTATTTTGTAATTTCCCTTTTAGTTTAAAGAGATTAGATAGTCATAATCATAGAATTTTAGATGTAGAAAGAACTTCGAAGATCATTGATTTAGGTTCCCTCTATAGAGTTGTTAAACATCTGTCTCATTGGAGGCTTAGAAATGTATAGTAACTTGCTCACACTCATCTGGGATTTAGTCCTAGGAAAGGAGTGGAACAAGGAAAGTAATTCAGAGGAGTTGATGCTAAGTATTTATCTCTCTCATTTTAAAACCTTCTCTGGAACTATGCTACTAGTAGCTATGACCCTCTCTTCTTCTTTTTAAGACAAGTTTTCTTTAATCATAATAGTTTTATTCAGGTCTTTTATTTCTTCTTGAGGCATTTTTGAGACATTATATTTTTCTAAAAAGTTATTTCATCTTTTCAAATAAATTGGTATAAAGCTATTCACATTTTTTATTTTGAAAATTGTTACTATTTACTTTTTTGGTTCCTAATGTATGGTCTTTTTTTTTTTTCCTTCCCTTGATCAATCTTACTAGAGGATTATCTTTTTAGTTCAGTTATTTCTTTTGTTACCTTACTTTGTTTCTACCGCTTTTCCTTGGAATTACAGTTGACCCTTGAACAATGTGGAGATTATGGGTGCCAACTGCCACGCAATAGAAAATCTGTATATAACTTTTGACTTCCCCAAAACTTAACTATAGTTATCCCTTGATATCCACAGGGAAGTGTTTCCAGGAACCCTGTGGATACCCAAATCCATGATACTCAAGTCCCTTTTATAAAATGGCATAGAACAGTGCATATATACAGTCAAACGTTGGTTGAACCCACAGTTGCAAAACTTGGGATCAGAGGGCTGACTGTGTATTGTAAAAAATCTGCATGTAAGTGGCCCACGCAGTTCAAATCTGTGTTGTTCACTGGTCAACTATACTTTGTTTTTCTGAATTCTTGAAAATTCAACTCATGCATTGTGAATATCTCTTGATTTTTGAAGTGCATTAATTAATTATTTAAAGTTTAACCAAAAACCCATTATTAACCACTTTGGTCACTCATTCATTTTTCCATACTGGCCCCAAACAACTTTATGTATGTATATGTATGTGCCTTTTATTACTTCAAGTAGGGAATTTCTGGCCTTCCTTCATAGAAAAGTTTTCCCAATTCTGATGGAAGGGGATGTTTTCCATACTAACACCTCGTAGATTAATACTCACATACAGGCATTTTAAAATATTTTTCTTTCCCAGAATTAGTATTAACTTTTTTTTTTAGCATAGTAGTTGAGAGGCTGTTCTGGAAGATTAGTGAAAGTATGATTAAAGTTTTATTTCTTGTATGAATCCCATGAACTCCCTTGTGACTCTTGCTTTTCAATCTTAAGTAATAGGTGTTGAGTTAAATTTGGCTTGTTCAAAAAAGATAAAGTGTTATAAATATGAACTCTTATTTGTATAAACTTCATTTTGGGTAAAATCTGTGATCTTATTTGATACCCACAACAACCGTATGATATAGATAGTATGGCTTCATTCCTGCCACTCTAAAGGGAGGAAGTCGACGCAGAAAGAAAGAATATGGCTTTCACAGAGTAACAATAGTTCAGTAGTCAGCACAGTATAGCCCACCCAAACTAGAGCCCACTAACAAATGAGGGACAGTCACTGGGGTGTTTGCTTTTGCTTTTTTGAACTGGGGTAAAATATCCTCCATAAATAGTAACAAAATTTACCATTTTGACCATTTTTAAGTGTATAGTTCTGTGGCACTAAATACATTTGTTTTTGTGCCACTGTCAGCACCATCATTCTTTAGAAATTTTTCATCTTCCCAAACTGAAACTTTACCCATTAATCAACAACTCCCCTTTCTCCCCTGCCTCCCAGTCCCCTGCAGCCATCATTCTACTTTATGTCTCTATGAATTTGACTGCAGGCATACCTCGGAGATATTGCAAGTTCATTTCCAGACCAGACCACTGCAATAAAGCAAGTATCACGATAAAGCAAATCACAAGAAGATTTTGGTTTCCTGGTGCATATAAAAGTTAATGCTCACACCATAGTGTAGTCTATTAAGTGTGCAATAGCATTGTCTAAAAAAAAATAATGTACATGCATTAAAGAGAAGACACTGTAGTGCTAAAAAATGCTAACCATCATCTGAGCCTTCAAATAGTCATATTCTTATTGCTGGTGGAGGGTCTTATGCATTATCTGTAAAGTGGAATAAAGCAAAGCACAATAAAATGAGGTATGCCTTTACTCTAGGCACCACATTTAAGTGGAATCATACAATATTTGTCCTACTTCGATTTTTTAGTATTTTAATATTAGTTTTCATTCACACTCTTACTGATAAAATACTCATATAGACTTGTGAATTGCGTACCAGAGATAATAAATTCTTATTTGAAGTATATCCATTCATAATTGAACAGGATTTGCTATCCCTGAGCTTGCCTAAAGGAATACTTAGCAGGCTCTGATGATAATTTCTAATGAGACATTTTTTAAATGTGTTAAGCAGTGATGTTACCCTTAGAGTAGCCTACTAGGTGACTTAGGGAATAATATTGAGTATGTTTGCTTAAAATTCAGTGAGGTTGCTTTATAGTCATTTCTTATTTACTGAAGCTTTCAAATACTATCTTTTCACTAAATTTGTTGGGGTGATACTGGTTAACAAGATCATTTAGGTCATCTTCAGTCACCATATATTTGGTCCCCCTCAGATATTTGAAAAATCAGTTTGTGAAGCAGTTGTCAAATTGTTTTAAAATACCAGTTGTGTTTAATGCAAATGTCTTGTATTTAAGTCCATAATTTGAAGAAAAATGGGCTTGTATAAAGGATTTAAAAACATTTAAAATAGTATCCTTGCTGTAAACAGAAGTTTACTGCTTAGATTTTAAAATATGTTGTACTAACTGATTTTAGCAAGAACACTTTCTCAAAATGTGTATTAAATAATACTTGAAAAAGTAGTATTTAATGCCTGAATCCAGAATTATGAAATATACATAGCCCGAGTTGTCAGAATAATGTCTATTTTACAATTTCAGATTAGTAAAGTTTATTCTTAAAGTGCATTCCATCTGATACATTATTTAACATATTAATAATTTTCCAGAGGGTTTTTTTTTAAAGTAATTTCCTCTACTTAGTACCTTCTAAGAGGCTCAAAGCATTTTGTGAAAGAGTTATAAGTCCCAAAGGTTGTTGATATTTCTAAAAAAGCACTTCAATGTAACGTATTGGTTAAAAACATGGGCTTTAAAGGCAGACAGGCAGGCTGGGTTTATATCTTGTCTCTAACATTTTGATCCTCAGCTTCCCCATGTAAAATGTAGGAAATAATGTTACATATAGTAATATCTATCTTATGGGTGGCTATGAAGATTAAAGGAGAAAATAAATTTAAACTTATTGCTAGAGTGCCTTACACAAAGGAAAATTTCACTATTCTACAGCTACAGTACATACATCTTGAAGCTTGAAAAAGTGTTATTTCTGATATTCTGTACTATAATCATAATTTTCTATATTAAACATTTCTTTTCAAAAGAACACATTTTCTTTCATAAAATGCCTGTTCATTTTTTAAATCTCTTTCATCCATCTAATGCAGTGCCAAGTATCCCAGGAATTTTGATACTAGAACCTGTGTTTCAGGAGTAGAAATGTGTTACCGTAATACAAACAGCTTAGCTAAGACTATCAAACTTACATTAGAGCCATTTGTAGAATTCTAAAAATAAATTTTTTGTACAAAACAAACAGAAAACATTATTAGTATTCTTTCAGCCACACAAGGCAACCCATCTGCTGTTTATCTAGTCTTAATTCAGAAAAATACAAAACTTGCAGAATAACGTCACATCTGACTTATGATTTTAGCTTCATTTTCTGATAAGAGTGCTTCTCTTTCCCAGGCAGTTCCAAAAGTCATCATCATTGTTTGTGAAAGGACCATGAGACATTAGGGACAGTGAATATTTCTGTCCAATATATAGTGCTACTAATCTTTTTTTCCCGTTACTAATATTTAAAGTGGTAAATATCCTACCTGTGACTTCTTAGTATCAAATTAATTTTTCCTCAAAATTATTTAGTGTCCATAATAGAGGAAAAAAGTAAGAATTCCCTGAAAAAATATTCTAAGTTTCTTATTTAATAGGAAAATATTATATTATAGAAATATAGAATATTTAAAGAAATTTATAGAAAACTATTAATACTATTATAATGTGCAGATTGTAAAATGCTGTCAAATGGCACTTTTGATTAAGTATGTTAAAGCATACAAGTTACTAATATTCTGGGCTCTGTTAAACAGATTAGCAGCCTAAGCTGTAAGTTCAATTTAAGTCTTAACTGCAGATGTATCTGGCGTACAAATGGTTTACTTGACACGATCTACAGCAGGGCACAATAAATTTGTGTAAAGGGTCAAATAGTAAATATTTTAGGCTTTGCCTGCTATATGGTTTTTGTTGCAGCTACTCAGCTCTGCTGGTGTAATACAAATGCAGCCATAGACAATACGTAAACAAATGGAATTGTTCCAGTAAAGCTTTATTCACAGAAACAGTTGCAGGAGATTTAGTCTACAGACTGGTTTTTCAATCCCTCATCTACAGCAAGCATTATTCTAGAACACTTTTGAAAATTCTTTCATAACAGCAGTTGGTGGCCTATGCCATTTTTCTGTCCCGTGTAAATTGTCAGGTACTTCTCATTACTACTATTGAGAATCATCACTTTATGCTATTTGCATAATGGTATTAAAAATACTCGGTATAGTCTAGTACTATTAGGTTTCTACAAAAAAATGAAATAAAATATAAATGCTAGTACATCACTATAATACAGGCATGCCAATACATTGCCTTTATTCCAATGATTTTTGAAGTCATCACCACACCAGCTTAAGGCAGTAATTTCAGTAGTTTATGGGAATAAAAATAGAAGCAAAATAATGTAATAATTGCAGAAGCTTCTAGTTGTTAAGTATTTACTATGCACCAGGTTCTGTACTCAGCAAATTTATATGCATTATCTCATTTAATTTTCACTGTAGCTTAGTAAGTTAGAATGTACTCAATTTTACAAAGGAGGGAACTGAGTCTCATAGTCTCATAATTATACAACTTATCCAAATTCAAATAGTAAGTGATAGCTGGGATATGAATTGTCTTTCTGAATCCATCACTTTACACTTGTTGTTGTGCAAAACACACTAGAATGAGTATTTGGGAGATGCAATATAGTCCTGGCTGTATCTCTAATTAGCTCTGTATCTTTAGTCACTCTATTATTTCTTTAAAAAATTTATTTATTTTATTTTTACAGAGGTGAGGGAATTGAGAAAAAGAGGGAGAGAAACATCAATGTGTGGTTGCCTCTTGCACACCCCCTACTAGGTACCTGGCCTGCAACCCAGGCATGTGCCCTGACTGGAAATTGAACCCACGACCCTTTGGTTTTAGGCTAGCACTCAATCCACTGAGCCATACCAGCCAGGGCTATAATTTCTTTATATCTAAAATTAGGAGATTGGATGAAATAATGTCTAAGGTTCTTCTCGGGTCTAATATCAAATGAATCTAGAAACTTTCCTCTCATAAACCAGTTTTTTCCTTCCTTTATGAAACTCACTTATTAATGCAACAGCTACTTACTATATCTATCATTAGGGCATGTTGACAGTTGCTGAGGAAGGAAAAGTGAATAAATAAGATACAGCTCCTATCCTGAAGGAGTTTATAGTCTAGGAGAAAAATAAATATGGAAATCAGATAATTCTGTGACTATAATACAATTATTTTATGAGTTTTTGATTTTGTTCCTTTAAAAAATATGGATAAACCTAGTGAAAACACCTTAAAGAATATATTGATTATATTATGGCTAAAAATACAAAGTGTTTAGTAAGTACACAAAAATTAGGAGAGTACATTTATTTTTCTGGCACTTACAATAAGTATTCTTCATAGCTAACAAAGTTAAAGTATGTCTTTTTATAAGTTGGGTAGAAAAACTTTCCTGAGGTCCTAAAGTTTAAAAATGACCGGATAATTCACAGTTTTTTAGATGTTTTGTCATCTTTACCCACAAATAAAATGTAGCACTTTAATCCCAAAGGGTAACTATGAAAAATAAAAATAAGTGATGTCTTAAAATTACCACCAAGTTATAGCGTTGCATACAAATACATGTTCCTATCCGAACATTATAGTGTATTTTCTGTATCTGATGGGAAGAGAACGATAGCTACAATCCTGAACCCCAAGTCCTTGAGTAGCTGCATACAGTGCTTTTATTTCAAAGGGCGTGTGTGCGTGTCTATCTAGGGGAGCTCCTGTTGCCCCTTTTAACAACAGAAAGGCCAGATTGCCTGCTCTATAAAATTTTGTCCTGGGTCTACTTCGGGGCTTGGCTTTCTGAGGCTTACCACTTGCACCATAATGGGAGAAAGTGCATGATGATCTGAAAGTAACTTTTCTCCCTCAGACCTCAAGCTGAGCCTCCGTAAGCCATCCTTTCCCATGCCTCCTTTCTCGCCAGCCCCCTTCCCAATTTAGTAGCCCTTCCAGTGGAAGGGACACATTAGCAAGGGGAAAAAAGAGAAATAGGATTATTACAGTTTTTACCCAATCCTTTACAGTTCCTCTCCTCTGTTGATACAATGGCGTATTTGTCCTCTCTGAGGACTCCATTTTGCTTGGGCCTAGTTCGAACACCTTTCTGTCAGAGGTAGAACCAGGAGGTGAGACTTGAGCTCCTTCAGATATGAGAGTACCATAAACAGAAATTATGCTCAAAATAACTTACTTTTCAGATTGCTAGGTTAGAAGATACTTCCCAGGACCTGTGTAAATTAAATAATCTGATGACCAGTGCATGTTAAATGCTTGGACTAGAAGGTTATTTTCTGGAATACCTGCATAGTTCTCTTCTTTACCAATAGTTATGTTAGTGGTGTTTATTATGTCTATTTTATATTTGTTTATTCCAAAACCTGCATATATTAGTAGTATGTGTTGCTTTAATATAGAGTGGAGTTAAATTTTTCTACGTTTTAAAAAGATTTTATTTATTTATTTTTAGAGAGAGGGGAAGGGAGGGAGAAGGAGTGGGAGAGTAACATCAATGTGTGGGTGCCTCTCACGTGCCCCCTACTGGGGACCTAACCCGCAACCCCAGCATGTGCCCTGACTGCGAACTGAACTGGTGACCCCTTGGTTTGCAGACTGGCACTGAATCCACTGAGCCACACCAGCCAGGGCAAATCTTAGGTAAATCACTGAAGTATGGGTTGGAAAAGAAAGTACTGTTTTCTTTTATTTTATTAATTTATTTTTATTTTTTAGCATTGTTATCATCAAAACTAAGTCACTTAGGAAAGACTCAAGGTTTTTTTTTTTTTTTTTAGAGATTATTGAAGTTAGTATGGACAAGATGAATTGTCAAAGAGTTGGTTGAAAAGTTAAAAATTTAAGATTTTGTACTTAGATTGCTTTATAAGTATTTGAATTCTCTGTTCACTTTAAATAAATAGAAATTGGAAATCATAGATGATGAATAAACTTGTAGCATGTATGAAAAAACTGGAACACTAATTAGCACACCAGCAATCAAAAAGACCTTGACCTTACATAGATGATTAACTTTGAAGTGAAAATAAATGTATAGGGTTTTTTTCGATGATTTTTCTGTTTTACCTGACCTTTAATTTTATGTTTTTACTACCAACCACCTGCCTTATCATGTCAAATATGATATATTCCATTTTATTTGTTTTGGTGAATGCAAATATCCTATCAGTGACTTTATAAACAGTGTTAAGATCATTTAGTTCACTAATACTTTGTAAGTTTTCCAAAGAAAGAGCTAAGAAGTTTGTCTCAAAGTAGAATATTAGTAAAATGATAAACTCAAGTTCCATTCTGACACTATGTCTGAATAGCAACATCAACAATAAAGTCTGAACCAATAAATCTGGAAAGAACACACTATTGAGGACATCACAGACCGTACATGATTTAGGTGAGATCTCCAAAGACTGTCCCCACTTGAAAAACAAGTATGAATTGCAGCCAGCAGTAAGAATGCAGCGCTGGTCATGCAGGGGCTGTCAGGCAGATGGGAGAGGGAGGGTCACCTAAGTGGGTTGCTGTTGGTGGAAATTCAGACTTGGGCCAGCTGGGAAGTTGCTAAAGGGAGCCAGGAACTCCCTTGTGAGCCCGAATCACCATGGTTAGAGGCTGAAGTGTTTACAGGTTAGTTGTCCCTCTTGGCAATCAGCAGAAGCAAATTATTTCTGCAGGATTTCCCCTGATTAACCACATAACTCAATAAAATGCCACCAAACACATGAGAAAACAAGCTACTATGCCTGAGAGTCATTGGACATAACATCAAATTTAGATCAGAACTGCAGATAATGAAATTGTCAGATACTGAATAATATATTTATAAGTATGTGATGCTTGAAAGTAACAGTCACAAAGATTACCCATCTACAAGAAATAACTTGGAATGAATAACAGGTTTTTTAAAACTTAGATATCCAGAAACATAATTTTTGAAATAGAGACTCAATTGATAAATTTTTAAAATATAAAACAGTTTAGACTGCTGTTTGAAGAGAAATTTAATGAATTAGTAATATGTAGATGAAAATAGTTACCCAGAATGCAGCAAGAGGGACAAGGAAAATATGAAAGTGATGCTAAGAGTAGTGGGGGCCGGAATGAGAAGGTCTAATGGGAGTATCAAGTCCCAGTAGGGAGTTTCAGAAGGGAATTGACAATGTAGGAGAGACAATATTTAAAGAGATAATAGCAGATTTTCCAAAATTGCTGAACACATTAATATGCAGATCAAGGAGGCACTATATACCCCTAGCAGGATAAATGAAAAGAAATCCACACTTTGGTGGAATTGAAGAATGCCAAGGACAAAAGTCTTGAAAGCAGTCTCAAAGAAAGGACAGATCCCCTAAAGAAGACGGACAGTTAAAGGGACAGCTGAGACCTCAACAACAATGAAAGCCAGAAGACAGTATATACTACCTTAAAAATACTGAGAGAAAAAAATCTTTTCAACCAGAAATTTGTACCTTTTGAAACTGTAGTAGACATGGAGATATACTGCCAGATCTCCTTCAAAGAAAGACTTCCTGCTCACCTGCATGTGTGGTCAACAGAGACCCTGCAGCCACAGAGAGCTGCCTTATCTGAGGTCATGTCCTTTCTGGGGCTGCGTGCAATGAGTGAGTGTTAGGTGGCCTGAGAAGGCCTGGCCTTTGGCCCAACATGAGACCCCTTGAATGTCATTCGCTCCAAAGCAGTTCTCTACTAGACTAGCTGAAGCTTTTCTGAATGCAGGGCTGGTCAGCTTCCTCCTCTGCCCCACCCTGTTTCCACTCCCATTTCCTTCACTGATACTATTCCCTAATAAGCATCTTGTACCCAAAGTTTCATCTCTGTATCTTCTGGAGAACTCAACCTGTTCTCAAGAACATGGATAAAATAAATCCATTTCTATATGAACAAAAACAGAGTTTATCACCAAGAGACTTGTACTAAAGGAACTTCTAAATGTATCTCAAGAGGAATAAAAATGATCTCTGGGTGAAAGGAAGTGCAAGAAGAAATGAAATAAAATTCTAAACATGTATATAAGGCTAAACAAATATTGTTTCTATAAAATACTAATAACTATAATTCGTAGTTTTAAAAAATACACCGATGATCCAGTAGAAAAAAATAGGGCAAAATGTATACATAGACCATAATTGGATTAATGCTAAAATGAATGAGTTGCTTCAGAAATCAATCAATGGTGATCTAGAAATCCTGACAAAATGCCCTTTCCCAGCCTCCTTTTTTTTTTTCTCTCTGCCCCTCATAAGACTCTTCTTTAAGAAAATGTCTATTTATCTCTTCTGCCCTTTTTCTTCTTTTTAAAAATGTTTATTGGAGTGAAGTTGATTAATCAATTTATAAAGATTTCAGGTGTACAATTGTATAATACTTCATCTGTGTATTGTATTATGTGTTCACCATCCCAAGTCAATTCTTTTTCATCTTCTGCCCATTTTTAATCAGATAATTTTTTGCTGTTGAGTTGTATGAGTTTGTGATTTATTTTGGATATTAACCCCCTTTGAAATACATGATTTGCAAATATTTTCCCCCATTCAGTGGGCTATCTCTTTATTTTGTTGGTTTCCTGTGCTCTGCAAGAAGCTTTTTGGTTTGATGTAGTCCCACTTGTTTATTATTGCTTTTGTTTTCTTTGCTTTTGGTATTAGATCCAAAAAATCCTCTCCAGGACCAATGTCAAGGAGCTTACTGCCCATGTTTCCTTCTAGGATTTTTGTGGATTCAGGTCTTATATTCAAATCTTTAATCCATTTTGAGTTATTTTTTGTTTATGGTATAAGAAAGTGGTCTGGGATTTTTTATTTTTTATTTTTTGCATGTGGCCATCCAGTTATCCCAGTACCATTTACTGATGAAAGTGTCCTTTCCCATTGTATATTCTTGGCTCCTTTGCTGTAAATTAATTGATCATATATGTGTGGGTTTTTTTCTGGGGTTTCTTTTCTGTTCCATTGATCTATATGTCTATTTCATGACATAACATTGTTTTGATTACTATAGATTTGTAATATAGTTTGAAATCAGGGAATGTGGTACCTCCAGCTTTGTTGTTCTTTCTCAAGATTACTTTGGCTATATGGAGTCTTTTGTGGTTCCATATGAATTTTAGGATTGTTTGTTCTATTTCTGTGAAAAATGCTACTGGAATTTTGATAAGCATTGTATTGAATCTGTAAGATTGCTTTGAGTGGCATGGGCATTTTAACACTATTAAATCTTTGAACATGGAATAGTTTTCTATTTATTTGTTCCTTCAGTTTCTTCATTAAATTATTATTTTCTTGTTATAAATCATGAGCTTGCAAAACAGTTTTGAGGAGTTTCAAAGAACTCCCTTCTGAACATGGTCTATGCCCTGAATAGTTTTTACAGGGCTGAGGAAGTTGACCTGCTGTAGTAATGCTTCGCAAAGTCTAAACCGTGTTTTCTTTTCATCGTTCTACACTTGATAACAAACTAATTAAAAATTGCTTTCTGATTATTCTGCAGTTTGTATTTGGAAGAGAGAATGGAACTTTTCAAAATGATCTACCTTTCATTTGATTTGTTTTGGGGGAAAAACCAATAGTTTATTTTTTCAATCCAGAAAAGAAGGATTATGCTTTTCACATGAAGAATGGGTGTCATATACTGTGCATGAAGATTAGAGTTCTTCGTGTGAATAAGATTAAGCATAAATTCTACTTTTTAAAGTGTTTGTTTCCCAGTTTTGTTTAATATTTATTTCCTGGTTTGTTGCATCCATCATTATAAAGTATATGTATTCAATATCCTGTTCCATTTCCTAATTATTTCTAGTTCATAAGACTAAAGGAACATCAGAGTGATAATAATTTTTGTCCCTTGGGTATAATTTGGATGAAAGTTCAAGGTGTGATTTGTTTCATCAAATGTAACTTCTGAAAGAGTGAAATTTTCTATTTCATAATGCCGTCAAAGCAAAGGAATATTAGAATAGAATAGAGATCATTGTGTTATTTATTTTCATTTTAAGTTCTTGAGTGAATTTTGGCTTTAAGCCTTTTCTTACCTCCTTTGTGAGTTTTCTGTGAGATTAATTAAATAATAGGGGCACTAAATATATCCAGGTGTCGTGATAAATCTTTGTGATAATAGCCTGTGGTTACTTTGAACGAGCGTTATACTCCATATCAATCAACTTCTTCTCAACCAGGCAGACTCTACTTTATTTCCTGTCAGTGTACTCATCAGGCCATTTTCTCACCTCTTTGCCTATCTATCTCTCACTTGACAAGTTATGTGTTCCTTAAGTAATAGGATACATTTTTAAAAAAATGTTTGTTTTTTTTAACCTGAAAGTTAACATCACCCAGAGTTTTAAAGCAGTCATTGGTAAAGTTAATTAGGATCTAAATTTCTCATTGTCATTCTTGAATTTAGAAGAGAGAATTATTTTAAGAAGGTAATCTCTATATTTGGAAAAGAAAATGAGATTATTTGTAAAATATTTGAAATGTGGAGTTTGTACTTTATGATTTCCTCTAATTATAAAAGGAAAGCTTGGGAATTGAAATCCCAACTTACTATACTTGTTTTTCGTAGGGTCACACATAAATTGATAGGCCAACAATGGGAGAACATAAATGTAGGGAGTAAAAGGAAGATACACAGATATAGAACTGGGAATGAGTTACAACTAGTTAAAGAGGTGAATTACTTGCTGGCTTATTACTTTAGTTACCTTACCTAGTTTTGCTTTAATTTCAAAACTATTACCTCCCTGAGAGGAACAGACTATATTATAATTGTAGGAGCTTTCACTTCCTTTTGTCCTTTCTGTTTGAAAGGTATTATAAATGTTTCTAACACACATATATGAATAAAGAATACTGTACATTGAACACCAGTAGATCTACCACTCATTTAATAGAGAAAACACTAGTTTCCCCTTTGTGATCTAATCTCCCTTCTAAACTATCACCCAGGATTTGGTGTTTTTGTATATTTATTTGTTGATACATATTTTTCCTAAATAAGATATAGTATTAGGTTAAGTATTTTAAAATTTTATAGTGTCAAAACTATATATTTCCTGCAGCTTGTTTTTGTCATTCGTTATGTTTATGAGATTTGCCTATGGTAATATGTGTGTGTTTATTTGCTTTCTCTGCTGTTCCACAGTGTTGTATATATCACATTCGTTTATCTGTTTTACGCAGGGACGTGCAACCCGCAGCCTGCAATGGCTATGAATGTAGCCCAACACAAAAATTTAAATTTACTTAAAACATTTTTTTTTTGCTCATCAGTTTTTGTTAGTGTTTGTGTATTTAATGTGTGGCCCAAGACAACTCTTCTTCTAGTGTGGCACAGAGACGCCAAAAGGTTGGACACCGCGTCAGACTTAAAGGATATTTAGGTTATACCTTGTTTTTCCTCTATTACAAATAATGCTGCTACGAATATTTTTGTGTGTCTACCTGGGTTCTCTGTAATATATACCTCAATGGAAATGTTGGATCATAATACGTGTGAATCTTCAACTTTACCAAGTGTTGCCAAATTGCACGTTGTTGAACCAATTAGAACCCCATATGAAAGTACAGAATTCTGAAAGTACAGAAAATACAGAATTCCAGCAAGTAGGATCTTTGAAAACAAGTACAAGTAAAGGCATATAGAGCAATATTACTCTATCATTACTTGGTATCCTCAGACTTTCTAATTTTTGTCTTATTGGCAATCCTCATTGCTATTTAAATTTGTATTTTCCTGATTAGTAGTGAGATTGAACTTCCTATGTTTATTAGGTATTTAGAGTTCTATAAATTGCTTGTATATACACACATAATTTTGACTTACAGTTCTTTGTTTTATGCATTACAGATATCTAGCTTGGCTTTTTGCTTTTTAAATCATGTCCTTTGATGAGCAGAAGTTAAAAATTTTAATGTATATTATTTATCCATCTTTTTCTTGTGTTTTTTAAAAGTTGTATTTTATTTATGAAATCTGTACCCCAAGATCATAAATAATTCTTTTCATCTGCAGTTTTAAAGTTTCTGCTTTTCCGATGTGGATTTAAAAAAATTATTTTAAAGAAAAAATGTTTATTGATTTTACAGAGAGAGGGAGTTGAGAGAGAGCGAGAGAAACATCAGTTGGTTGCCTCCAGTATGTGCCCCCGACCTGGGATATAACCCGCCATTTAGGATGTGCCCTGACGGGGAAGCAAATCCACAACCTTTTGGTGTATGGGACAATGCTCCAACCGGCTGAGCCACCTGGTCAGGGCCAGGTGTGCATTTTTAATCTATAGAATTTATTATTGCATGTGGTGTGAGGAGGAGATCCCACTTTTTAAATATGTAGTTATCTAGTTAGCACCATTTAACGACTAGTCCATCCTTTCTCCAGTGAACTGTAATATTGCCTCATATATCACGTTTCCATATGTGAAACTTACTTCACCATTTTTTTCCATAGTCTGTTTTCTTTGTTTAATCTCCTGTCATTGTCTTAATTACCATAGCATTATGGTCTCTGTATCTGATAGGGCAAGTAGGATCTTTCAAAACAAGTACACGTAAAGGCAGATAGAGCAATGTAGTGTCATACATGCACAAGAGATAGAAGACCTCCATCCCAGAACTGCTTTCACTTGCCAGCCTGACAGACTCTGCGTGAGCCTGATTGACAATTTATTTTTATGTGGGCTTTGATGACAACAGGCTCAGTATAAGCCAACATTTTGTAATGAATCTTTTTTATTAATGAAAGTAATCCTACTGCAGTATGTGTCTCCATTTAGTAAAGTATAGATTCTACTTGATAGGGAAAGAAACCAAGAACTCTGCCAACCTTATTCAAAGCCAAAGTTTCAGAAACAATAATTAAATGTAGGCCACCACAGTAACCATAATATGCCCTTGATGGGTTTCTTTTTTTGCAGTGCTTTTTTCCCCTTTAGCATGAATAATTTTTTTCAATTTAATTTAAAAGAATTTAAACCCAAGGGTCTTTGGCGTATTATGGATCTAAATTGGAAGAACAAAAACTGGAAAAATATTTTCTGTATTGTGGTTGAATAAAGTCATATTGCACAATTCTGTTGATTAAAATTAGAGTGATGTTAGTGGAGGTGAGTTGTTCAGAAGATAGTTCACAGCTCCCTTCTCTGCCTGGGTTCCCCACAGTTTCCAGGAAATAGATCAAAGAAATACATCAGGTGAATTTGTTCAGTTATTTTGATATATCTTAACATTAATAGGAATATAGTGATGTTAAAGGACAATTATAATAGAGAATACTTTGAAGTTTCTTATTTGTCCATTTTAATTATACAAGGAACTGAGATACTTAGTGGGTTTTTTCTCAAAAAAATTAGAGGCATTTAGTTCATTATAAGATTATTTTAAAATAAAAACTGAATATTGTGTTCCTTTATTTAAATATTTTTCTTTAATGGACTTTGCCTTTCTAGCTGGTACATATTTTGTTTTACATACTGACTGCCTGAATTTTGGGGGGGGGGTTCCTTAAGTGTTTTACAACTGGATAATAATGCATTTCCCTTTTTCCTTTTCCTCATTTAGAAGGGAAACCTCCTTTCCTTATAGCAATAGCTTGACCGTTCTTCCCCAGTTCCTCTGGCTCCAATGCTCTTTGCCTAATGGTATGTTCACAAAACAGGTGTTGCTGGAGTTGCTTTCTCACTGTATCTCTATCATGGGCAGGTGCTGACTTGTTTTCCCTGGAATTTTGGCTTTAACCAGAACTTTATCATATAAAATGCTCCATGTTCCATCCCTTTCTCCTCTGATTCTCTGTACTTCCTTGCCTAGTTGAAGGTTTTGGTTGTTGGCATTATTGCTGATCTTGTTTTGAGCACTCCTCTTTAATTCAAGCGTTTCTGTTACAGAGACAGTATTTCTAGTTCATGAAAGACAGTGCAACACAGTTTAAAACACTGTAGAAGTAACGAGATACAGTTTCTCACCTAAGCTCTTTCTTAGTTCCCTTTTCTGGATAATCTTACGTATTTCCATAGCCCAATTTTGTTTCTGAGTTCCAGACGTTTATCTGTTTACATAATACTTCAATTTAGAAGTCTACAGGGCATGTCCAACTTAATGTATCTAAAATAGAACTCTTCATTTTTCTCCTTAAACCTTTTTCCTAAGTCCTATTCCCAGTTCTTCCCCATTCAGTAAACGGTATCCTCATTCACAAATGCTCAGACCCCAATTTGGAGCCATCTTTGTGTCCTCTTTCTCACATAGCTCATCACACACAATCCATCAACCCCATTTCTACCTTAGTCCAAGCTCAAACTTCACTATGTCCTTCCAGTTCATCTGTTTGCTTCTACTTGTGTTCCTGTACAATTTATTTTTAACACAGTAGCCAGGGTGATCTTTTCAAAAAATGCGATGATGCTGCTCCTTCAAACAAAACCCTGTAATGGCTCCCTATTGCCCTTCGAATAAAAACCATAATTTTTACCATTACCTGTGAGGCCATATATAATTTGGTCCCTGTGTACTTCTTTGACTTATTTCCTACAATTCTCCTCCTTTTATGCTCAGCTGTAGCCTTGCTGGTCTCCTTGTTATTATTGTTCTTCAGAGATAACAATGGTTGTTCTTGCTCCTTCTTCTTGAAATACTCTTGCTGCAGAATATACTCCAAATTCCTGCTTAAATGTTGTGTTACTTTTCTGACCACTTTGATCTCAAATACATGCCGCATACACCACACCACATCCCAAGCGCTATTCCCTAACCTGCTTTAGTTCTGAGTTCATTGCCACCTGAAATTACTAGATTTCTTTATTTCCTTGTTTATTACAGCACTCCACACACACCCTTTCTTTACCCCTCCCTAAAATGTAAGCTCAAAAGGGCAGAGAATTTTTAGACTCATTTACTGGTATAGTAGCTCTTATACCAGGGCGTAGTAGCCAGTAAGTATTTAAGTGACAGAATTAATTAACTACATGACCTCGAGCAGATTGATTCATCTTCCCAGATTTGATTCCACATATGTAAATAAAGGGATTGGACTGTATGATATCTCTGAAAAAGAGTGTTTTAGACCGCAGGTGGTCAATTGAAGGCAACCCCAAAGTCATTAAGTTCGAGCCCCTGCTTTACATGTGATTTGACGAAGGTCACATTGTGTAGGCCGGCACTCTCTTCACATCACACACTACCTCTACTCTTTGCTCCATTCTGATGAAATCTCCCACTATACTTCTTCGATTACAATTCTACTAGTTTTAATTTTTACATTCTTGGCCTCTTCATCTTCATTAAGCCTCATTACATAAACTTATATAAGCCACGTCTTTACATTTGCAAATAATTTTCTTCAGTCAGTCATTGTTTTCTCACTATTCATTGAATATAAACATGTATTTGAAGCATGCTTTTCAACGGTCACAGTCTTCCCCTTACCTCCCACCACTTTTATAGGAACTTACTGTTTTCTTTGTAAGCCAAAAAATGTGTATAATCATGGTTAACATGTACACTTTAATTGGTATGATAGATTTTTAAATCATGTAAAAAGGAAAATAACTTTTGTAGCAAAATTTGATAGATGTAATGAAAACTCATCTCTAATTCTCCTGGAAAAATTTTCAATATTATTAGGGTCATAGGCTATTAGGATAAACCTTAGAATTCACATATTCCAACCCCTTAATTTTCACAGGGAGAAATTTAAGTGTATAGCATCATAGGAAACACAGGGATAGACAAAGATAAACAGTTTCTTGTTTCAGGACTTTCCTGTGGAGCCTTTCCTGTGCATGTGAATCTCCAAAGAGGGATTATAATATCCAAATTTTATTCACCACAGGATATCTTACTACCTTTTAGTAACTTTTGGGACAACAGGTCCTTCTACCACATGTTTGAGCATTTACTAGGTGTCAAGCACAGTTCTAAGTACTTTATGTTTCATTTCATTTGATACACTACATGTATTTGTTCTTTCTTAATATTATGTGAAAATCTGCCTTCAAGAAGTAGTCTGCCATAACAGAATGTGAAGAAGTCACAAGACAATGTGTGTGTGTAAATGCAGAACATAAGTCATGGGCATTGATTTATTTATAACTCATCATGTTTTCTATCTCGTTGGGCATTCATATAACTCACTTTAGATACTTATGATATTTGCTATATACTATATATTAAATATCAATATAATTTTCAATAATTTCCTAGAGCAATTCATTCGTAGAACATATACTAATACATACCATAATCTATTTACATTGTATCATGTGAGCTTTTGGCATTCCATTAATATGGTAAAAGTTTTCCTGGTTAAATTTTTTTGAATTTTTAAAGATTATTCATTTATTTATTTTTTAGAGAGAGGAGAAAGGAAGGAAAAAGAAAGGGAGAGAATCATCAATGTGTGGTTGCCTCTCACACACCCCCAACTGGGGTCTTGGCCTGCAACCCAGGCATGTGCCCTGACTGGGAATCGAATTGGCGACCCTTTGGTTCACAGGCTGGCGCCCAATCCACTGAGCCACACCAGCCAGGGCTAAATATGTTTTCTAAATGTTGGTCATACACATAATAGTTTTCTCTATTTTAAAATATTCCTAAATATCTGGAAAAGTTGTTGTAAAACATGCTTGGAGGGCCCTGGCTGGTGTGGCTTAGTGGATTGAGCACAGGCCTGAGAACCAAAGGGTCGCTGGTTCAATTCCTGGTCTGGGCACATACCTGGGTTGCAGGCCAGGTCCCCCCACCCCTGGTAGGGGGTGCACAAGAAGCAACCACACATTGTCTTTCCCTCTCTCTAAAAATAAATAATTTTTTTAAAAAACCCATGCTAGGAGGAAAAACATGCCTCCCCATCAGTATAACTGCTATTTATATATTTCTGTATGTTTTTGTAACATTTTGGTAGCTACTCTTTGGAAATATAACCCCCCCACCTCTAGCCAATGAAGCATACTTCTCACTTTTGTGTAGTCCTTTTTTTTGAATTGGGCTGGCTCTGTGACTTCTTTTGATTAGTACAGTGAACAGAAGTGATTCTGCATGACCCCAAGGCTAAGTCTTAAGAAGTCTTGCAACTCTTGCCAAGTTTTCTTAAAATGCTTGCTCTGGGAGAAGCCAGCCTGTAGTGAGAAGTCAGACTGCTCTGAAACCACAAGATATGTGGAATCCCAAGCTAGTCATAAGCTATATGGACAGCTGCGTAAGAGGGAGGGAGGGAGAGAGGGAGAAGGAGAAGAACCTCAGCCAGCTCCCACCTTTTCCAGCAGTCCTAGCTGAGATGTCAGACATTGGAGCGAAGAAGCCATCTTCTATGTCTCTGCAGCTACATTGAGAACCCAGTCAGTCACACAGCTGAGCCCAGTCAGCTCACAGAACTGTCAGAGAAAATAATAAATTCTTATTTTAAGTCATTAAGTTTCGGTGTGGTTTCTTACGCAGCAGTGGATAGCCAGAACAGTGCTTACGCATATACAAGCAAGTGTAGTCCTTTTCCCTCTCTTTTTTATTCAAATGGTAGTTACTATGCACACTTCACCTTTTTGTCATTTAACAGTATATCTTGGTGATCAGTATCTAAATAGAAAAGGCTTCCTTAGTATTTTTTGTGACATACTGTGCCACTGACTGGGTAAACCACAGTGTTCATAATATTTTACTATTGCAAACAATCTTTGCACATATATCACTTCACATTTATTTGAATATATCTAGCATAAATTTTAAAATGATTGCTTGATAAATGGTATAATTTTATAGAGATATAATTGACATATAGCATTAATTTTGCAAAGGGCAAACTTCTGATAAATATTGCCAAATTGTTTTATGAGGTTGTGTGAGTTTTTCATCTGCAATATACAAGTGTACTTCTCCACACATTTGATCAGACAGTGTGCTATCAGCCTCTTGGATCTAGGCTAAAAAATAATATGTAATTGTAATTTTTTAACAACAGTGAGGTTGAGTTCATATTTGTATTTTCTGTAAACTATCCATATATTTTACCTATTTTTCTTTAGGTTGTGGATTTTTTTCCTTATTTGTAGTTCTTTATTAACAAAATTAGCCCCTTTCCCTGCTATAATGTTTGCAACAATTTTATGTCTTTTTTAATTGTCTTTTGGCTGTTACGGAAGTAATAGCCATGTAAAGTGTTGGGAGTTTTATGTACCCTCACTTTTATGATAGATTCATTCACTTACTTTCATGGCTTTTAGACTTTGTGTCATTCATAGATAGTTACGCTCTACTCTGAGAGTAAAGCTTTCATCTTGAACTTTATGGTTTCTTTTTGTTTTTTAATTTGTTTTATATTTGAATTTTTTATCTAGTAGGGCTTCATCTTGGTATGGAATATGGTATGCAATCACTAGGTTTATATTTTTTCCAGGTTTTTACTGTTTGGGAAATATGAATTGAAAAAAAATCTTAGTGCCACCTGGGAAAAAACCCGACCAAAGATATCTGAAATACCGTATTTTTTGGACTATTAAGATGCAGCCCCCCCCATGTGGGAGGAAAATGGGGGTGCATCTTATGAGTGTGAATGTAGCTTACATTTACATTGGTGAAATATTATGTTATTTATGTCATTAAATATTTTACCACATTTTTTTGCTTCAAAAATTTTTCCCCTATTTTCCTCCTCTAAAACCTAGGTGCATCTTATGGTCCAAAAAATATGGTATATATTAAAAGCCTCTCCCCCCTTTTTTGTTCATTTTCGATGCTAAACTTCTCAGTGTGATGATTTACAAAGAAATTTCATGCTCTTATTTATTTCTAGGGTGAGAGGAGGATAACATTTTTGCTTTCTTACTAAGTGACTTTGAAAATGTACAGTATGAAGTTCCTCAAAAATAAAATTGTTACCTTGGAAAGGGGAAAATTTTTTTTAAGGATTTTCTTTCTTTATTTTTAGACAGAGAGGAGAGGAAGGAGAAAGAGGAAGAGAAACATCATTGTGTGGTTGCCTAGCCTAGCATACCCCCTACTAGGTACCTGGCCCACACCCCAGGCATGTGCCCTGGCTGGTAATCAAACTGCTGACCTTTTGGTTCAACAGCCAGCACTCAATCCACTGAGCCACGCCAGCCAGGGCAAAAATTTTCCTCTAGATGTCTATCTAGAATCCATTTATTGACTAATTCATCTTTTTTTGAATGGTTTAAAATATCACATATATTAAATACTAAAACTGTCTATGTCCCAGTATTAGTTTTATTATAGCTTAATGATACATTTCTGTTCTCTTTCAGCATTTTACTGTTTAGTTTTGCTTGTTTTTTGTTTTTTATGTGAACTTTAGAATTATCTTATTTAATTCCTAGATAACTTTGTTGGTATTTTTATTGGAATTGTGCTAAATTTAATGACTAAAGGAGAATTTGCATTTTTATGATAGTGATATTTCTAGCCAAGAACATGTTTTATAAGCATTTTAAATCTGCCTCTAATACATCATTTATTTTTCTTACAAATTTATTCCTAGGTGTTTTATCCTTTTTATTACTATGAAGTATTAGTTTACTAGTGCTGCCAAAACGCAATACCATAGACTGGGTGGCTTAAACAACAGTTCTGGAGGTTGGAAGTCCAAGATTAAGGTGCCAACACAGTTGATTTCTTCTGAGGCCTCTCTCCTTGGCTTGTGGGTGGCTGCCCACCCTCTTCTTGTTTCCTCACATGGTTTTTACTGTGCGTCCATCTCTGCTGTCTATGTGTCCATATTTCCCCTTCGTATAAGGACATCAGTCAGATTGGTTTAAGGCCCACCTATATGATTTTATTTAACCTTAATTACCTCTCAAAAAGGCTCCATCTCTAAATAAGTCACATTCGGTGGTACTGGGAGTTAGGACTTCAACATATGAGTTTTAGTGGGGGCACAGTTCAGCCCCCAACAATGGCAAATGAAGAATTTTCTTTCACCTAGTGACTGTTATTTGTATGTCTGAAAGTGTTTTGAATATTTTATTTTGCACCTAGCCACCTTGCTTTTGATTTGTAATGATTTTTACTTTATTTTCTTAAAATTATATGATTTATTAATATTCATTTTCTCTCCTTTATAGTTTTTATACCTTTTTTGTCTAATTGCAGTCAGAACTGTTGATACAAGGTTAATAGTAGTAGATCCTCTTGTATTCCTGATTTTAATGAGAATAGTAGCTTCTGGTGTTCCCATTAAACATGGTATGGCTTTCTGGATGACATAAATTTATTTTCTCACTTAAAGGGCTTTTAATCTAAATTTTATTACAATTTTTAATAAATGGGAACATTACAGTTTTTAGAAAGCAAGAATGGATAATTTTATCAAATACCCTTTTTTGGCATACATGGAAATGATTACCATATTTTGCCATGTATAATGCGCATCTTTCTGCCCAAATTTTTGAAGAAAAAATAAGGATGTGCATTATACATGGGTAGTACCTGAAATACCTTGTATCTTTTCTTGTGTTTTATAATTATTTGTTACATAAAATTTCTTGTACCATAATATGGTCAAAAATAAATGCTAAAATTCCTTTATAATACAAAAAAAAGTATCTAAATATAAATAAATAATTGAATTAAAATGATAGTTTTTTTTCCTGAAAGTTTGGGCCAAAAAACATGGCTGCGCATTATACATGGCAAAATACGGTGTGTATATATATTCTCTCTTTGATTCAATAATGTATTGAATTTATAAATCAGTTTCCTAATATTGAACCATCCTTGCTTTTCTATATTTGGTTATGACATATTCTTTGAATTTGCTGTTGGATTCTGTTTACATAACAATTCAAAAATGAGACATCTACAGATTTTATTGTTTGATTGAGTCTGTTGAGTTGGGCCCAGTTTTATGCTTGCTTCTGGGGTCTTTGTAGCCGTTTACGTATCGTTTCTGCATGTGTGTGCACACGGGCTCTTTTCTTCCCTTTGTTGTTTGACCAGACTAGAGAATGGTTACTTATTATTTTTCCAAATGACCAACTTTTGGGTTTATTAATTAATTACTTTTGTCTTCTAATTAATTTCTTTTATCTCTATTTCTTGAATTTCTTTTCCTTAGGTTTGCTTTATTGGTAGATAATACAATTAATATTCCTGGTTAGTCATTAGTCTATTAATTTGATTTATGGTTTCTTGTTCTGCAGAAGTTTTGTTTTTTCTTTTTATAGCTTCTTCGTTTCATATTAATCTTTTTAAAAAGGACTTTTATACCCCCCTCAATAAAATATGTTCTCTACGGTTATCATAATTTTATGATATATCTTTAACTTTCTAGAATTTGTTTTTCCTTATTATGTGAGGTAGTGTATAAATTATTTTATTTCCTGGTGGATTGCCTACCATCCCAACATCATTTATTAAACAATCTATATTTTCCTCATTTATTTGAAATACCTATATACTTAACTTTTCACACTTTGTGAAAAATCCTATTTTTCTTTTTAGATTATATCAAGTTTATAAGATTATTTTGGAGTATAGTTTAATTGACATCTTTAAAACATTAAGTCTTTACATGTAGGAATATTTCTTCATTTACTTCAGTTTTTCCATGTTCTTCAATAGGCTTTTATCATCTTTTTTATTTCCTACTAGGCTTATTCCTAGATGTCTTATAGTTTTTGTTAAGATTATAAATTAAATTGTTTTCATTATTTTTCTTATCTGGTCATTGATAATATATAAGAAAATTTTGATTTTTTTAATATTAATCTTGTCCAACTTAGTTACTGAGTCCTCTGATTGTTTCTGGGTTGTTTTTTTTTTTTTTTTCTCTTGGATTTTTCTGGATAGTCTTATTGTCTCTTTGTTCCTAGTACTTACACTGTGTTTTTAAGTTTTCCTTCTGGCAGGGTATCTTATTGAATTAACTGGGACTTCCAGAAAGGTAGCTATATTCTTTACAGCTCCAGAGGACAGAACTAGGACAGATGGTCAAAACAGTTAGAGCTATTTGAACATGGAAGAAAAGTTGATGTTACAATATTAATGTCAGATAAAATACAGCTTAAGTATTAATGAAGTAAAACAAGCAACTAGAGCATTATTGAAATTATATAACACCTCACATAGGCTTGAAAACAAAAGCTAATAGAGTTAGAAAGAAAACTGGTGAGTTCACAGTTATGTGAGATTTTAGCATACCTCTTAAAATGGATAATAAACAGAAAATTAGTTAAGAATATAGGAAAGATTTGAACAACACAACTAATGAAGTTGATCTATACATATAGAAAATGTTGTATCCAACAAATAGAGAATATGTGTTCATTTTGAGCACACAAGGAATACTTAGAAACATTGTGTCCTAAATCACAAAGGAAATCTCCAAAATTTAAGGTAACCAGAATCTGTAGACCAGATTCTCTGGCCACAGTTAAACTTGAAACCAGCAATAAAAAGAAATTTTTGAAAAACTCATCTGACTAGAAGCTAGAAAGTGTACTTACAAATAACTCATAGGTTAAATAGGAAGCTTGAAAAGAACTAGCAGAGTAAGGATGAAGTAGGTAGATTGCAGGGCATATTAAAAGATAACAATTTTTTTATATTGTGATGACCAATGATAGGACTAGCAAAACTGGCCAATACAGATATTACTTGAGCCTCTATTCCTTTTCATGGTTTATTTAGACATTAATGATGTTTTTCTTTAGAAGATAGCCAAATGAGCTAATAAGAAAAATACATGACTCAGAATATAGATTATAACTTTATTGTCAAATTTTCAGGAGTTTATCTTTCATATACGGTAATCAGAAAATTAACTATAGAACTATATAATGAAAACATTAAATTTGTAGAATTATTCTTTTTTATTTAAAAAATTTCATAATGGCCTTTAATAGATAGTTCTTTTTATATATTTAAGATATTTCTCTTTCCCTTTTTGTAGGTCACTCAGATGAGTCGTCCAGACCTGATTCTCTTTCTGATGAAATACCTAATGGCTCTCATTGTTGGTATTCCTTCCATTTTTTGGGTTGGAAGCAAAAAGACATGCTTTGAGTGGGCCAGTTTTTTTCATGGTCGTAGGAAAAAAGAGTAAGTTGAAGTAAATTATCACAACGTTCACAAACTTCACATTCACATAAATATTTTGTTGCTTATCTTAAAATAATTTGTATTTGGAGGAAGTATTTCAAGATTGTAACTGCCACTACCATCAGTTAAGATTGGCACAGTAGCATGTCTTAATTAAAAGCTAAAAACATGGGCATTGACTGGTGTGGTTCAATTGGTTGGGCATCATCCTGTTAAGTGGAAGTTCTCTGGTTCGATACCCAGTCAGGGCACATGCCTGGGTTGCAGTTTCAGTCCCTGGGACTGGGGTGCATACGAGAGGCAACCAAATTATGTTTCTCTCTCACCTCAGTGTTACCCTGTCTTTCACCCTCCCTCCCCCTCTCTCTAAAAAATAAACTTTTTAAAAATTAAAAATTAAATTAAAAGCTAAAAACTTGGCTCTGACGGTTAGCTCAGGTGGTTAGAGCATCATCCTGATACACCATGGTTGCAGGTTTGGTCTCTGGTCAGGGCACATAAAAGAAGCAACCAATGAATGCATTAAATAATGGAACATGAAACTGATGTTTCTCTCTTCCTTTCTCTCTCTCTTTCAAATCAGTTTTTTTAAAAAAGCTGAAAACTTATTCTGAGGAGATAGCCAACTAGAATTGGGCTTATGATCTGTTACTAATTCAGAATATTTGAGGAAAGGTCAATCTTTAGTTTTAAAAATTCAAATTATAATTTTTCTCAATACTAAACACAAATTAATGGTTCTATGTATTCTTATTTTATCCTCTTAATTTTCCTGTGAGGGTTGGTGTGCATTATCACCTCTGTTACAGATAAGAAAATAGACACAGAGAGAGAGGTTAAATGCCTTGGCCGCTCATACAGATATTGGATCAGGCTTCCATTTCCAGTTACTTGTTGTTCTGCCTAGTGTACCGTAAAATGATTTAAAGAGATAGCATGTTATTACATTCTGAGGTAGTACCCATTAAAGCCAAAATAGAAAAAATGACATCTTTAGATAACATGAAAATTGTTTAAGAAAATACTTCAATTCATAGTTGTCCGTACTGCATATTAGAGTATTAAGGTAAATATTAGAACAAAGCAGTCTTCTGAGGGCATATTTAAGGAATATTTAACTTTTTGAACCCTTAGTTCATAAAATACAACAAGGCTCGAGTATTCACAAAGTAACAATTATTTCAAACTTTTTACTTAGTATAAATCTTATATGAATACTATATTTGAATTTTAATTAGTGGAATCCATATGAGTCCATGGAAAAGGGAACTTGGGGGATAAGCTGTAAAAATCTTTAACGTTGTGTTTAAAATGTGCCTTGTATGGGTTAATGTACCGATACTATACAACTTATAGTGCCTCAATAACAAAAATCTGTAGTTTCTAAAATACTAGTAATTAGCAGTTTTCTATTAAACAGTTTAGATTCAAATAAAATCACATTTTTAAAATATGTATTTCTTATGTCTAAGACTACTACTAGTGATATCAAAAAATGTATATATCCTTTAAATATAGTTTCAAAGGGAAGAGAGGGAAAGATTCATTCAGCAATTACAAATATGTATTTTTTGGCATTCATTCATCCTTCAAGAAGTCTTTGTTGAATGCTTACTGTGTGCTGTGAGCTATTTTGGGATGCCAGGGATTCAATAACAGACAAAACAGGCCAAGTCCCTGCTTTCGTGGCGTTTTCCTCCTTGTAGGATTTACTGTGATTTATCTGTGTATTTTTTGGAGTTTTAAAATATTTATTTATTTATTTAAATACTCACCTGACAACATGCTCATTATTTTAGAGAGAGGGGAATGGTGGGAGAAGGAGGGGGAGAGAAACATCAATGTGAGAGAGAAACATCAGTTGGTTGCCTCTTGTACACACCCTGACCAGGAACCTGACCCACAACCTAGACATGTGCCCTGAACAGGAATCAAACCTATGACCTTTCAGTTTATGGGAACATGCTCCAACCAACTGATCCACATTGGCCAGGACAACAGTGTTATCTTATACCTGTCCTAAATGCATTATGTGAAGAGCAATTAACTTCAAGAGTGCCCTAGTTGGTGTGGCTCAGTGGGTTGAGGATCGTTCCACAAAGCCCAAGGTCTCTGGTTTGATTCCTGGTCAGGGCACATGCCTAGGCTGTGGGCCTCTTTCCCGGTTGGGGCACTTGTGGGAGGCAACCAATAGATGTTTCTCTCTCTCTCTTTTCCCCTACCTATCTCCCTCTCTCTAAAATAAATAAATAAATTTAATTAAAAAATATATAAATTACAAGAATAACAAGTGTCACAAAAGTAATATTTGTTAGTCTATAGGAAGGTTCATATGTATCTTAAACTTAGTATTTTGTTGTCTAGGATAGTGAATGAGAGCCGACAGGTACTCCAAGAACCTGATTTTGCTCAGTCCCTCCTGAGGGATCCAAATACTCCTATTATAAGAAAATCAAGGGGAACTTCCACTCAAGGAACATCCACCCATGCTTCTTCAACTCAGCTGGCTATGGTGGATGATCAGAGAAGCAAAGCAGGGAGTGTCCACAGCAAAGTGAGCAGCTACCACGGCAGCCTCCACAGATCCCGTGATGGCAGGTGAGTTTTATTGGTAGCTTAGTTTATTTCATATGCTGAAATAGAGTTACACAGCTTAAGGAAGGGTAGCCAGTTCTGAAATAGAAGTTGAACATTATTAATTTTTTTGAACTTTGCCAGGAACAGTTGTCCTAGATTATGGTCCAACTTAAAACCAGTCAAAGGAGTTTAGAGTTTAGACTGATGCAGTAAACAATATGGAGTCTTTAAAGGGTATTAAGCAGGGAGAAGGAGGAAAGGAGGTGGTTATTTTAGAAGATTAAGCAAACAATTATGGAATACTTACTATATTGGTCAGTATTCTTAGAACTACAGAGTTGATTTAGGCATAATCTTTGTTTTCAATAAGCTCACAGTCTATTAAGAAAGATAATGTAGTCACTACTAGTGTTGTGGTTAAAAACATGGGATCTGAAGTAATAAGCTTCAGTTTCCTCATCCGTAAAATGAAAATAGTAATAATATCTGCCCCTTTGGGACTGTTGTAAAAAATAAATGAGATAATTGCTTAGAACAGTGCCTGTTAACTTCCTGTTAAGTTCCTGTTATTAACTTCTTGTTATTATTGTAAGTGAATAATCACAGTAAAATATGAAGTACGATGGTACAGTTGGCCCTTTGTGTCTGTGGGTTTTGCACTTCTGGATTCAACCAAATGTGGATCAGAAATATTTGGGGGAAAATGTTACTTTGTTGCTCATGTGCATTGGCCTACTGTGGTTGTGTCTGTCCTAAAGATAGAAGTACAGACTTTTCCTTTTGTCATCATTCCCTAGACAGTACAGTATAACTACTATTTACATCATATTTGCATTGTATTAGGTACTATAAGTAATCTAGAGATGATTTAAAGTATGTAGGAAAGTAGGCTGGGTGGAGGTGATGGAGGGGGCCTTCAGTGACAGACTCCCTCCCACCCTAATCTTGACTCGTCCGGTATGTAGGAGGTATGAAATGTATAGGTTATACGCAAATAAGGTCCTTATATAAAGTCCTTTTATATAAAGGACTGGAGCATCCATGAATTTTTAGTGTCTGCAGGGGGTCCTAGAACTAATCCCGGGTGCAGAGGTTGGCAAACGTTTTCTGTAAAGAGCCACATAGTAAGCATTTTCGGTCTTGTGGGTCAGATGGTCTCTGTTGCAACTATTCATTTATGCTGTTGTAGCATGAAAGCAACCATAGACGGTATGTAGTCAAAATGGAAATGGCTATATTGCAATAAAACTTTACTACAAAAATAGGAAGGGCATGAGGTGAGAGAAAGCTTCACAGAGAGAATGAGAAGGGGATGGGTTTCCTTGTAAATTTGACAGTGGGGACACTGGATTAGAAACTTCTTAGGAGCTTTCCAATAACTCAGTTGAGAGATGATGGAGGATAATGGGAAGTAGTGGCAGTGAGATGAGAGAAAGAACTGACTTGAAAAATACTCAGAAAGAAGAAATGAAAAGATAGGAATTGGTGATGGATTAGTAGCAACTAGAAAGAAGGATTGTGTCAAAGATTCTTTTTTAACAATTTCTAGTTTGGGAAACTGAAAGAATGAAAATTCTTATGCCTAAAATGAGAAGCATTCTGTGTTAGCTTTAAACCATCTGTTTTTACAACTGTGTGGTATTTTTTCAATCTCATCCCAGCCTTTCTCTCAGGCTTCTCTACCCTAGTGTAGGATATAATTCCTTCACTTGCTTTTTAGAGCATCTCAGAAGATCTTTTGCCTTCTAAGTGGGTCAGCTACTCTGGGTTTTAAAAAGCAGCAGTCTTCCTTTGGCTATGATATATTTTCCATCTTTTATCCATTCTTTTTGCTTTCCTTGCCAGATTTCAAAATGAAATTTTGACTGTTTCCTTTCTACCTATTCCACTCTTCATTTCTTGCATATCTATTTATTAACTCCTTCTTATCCACTTAAACTGTATCATATTGTTTAACCACATTCAAAGATCTTTTCTTTCCTGCCTTTTTTCTTCATTCAGCACTCCTATATAAGAAACATTCTTCTAAGGGCCAGGGACCCAGAGATGGAAGACAGAAGAGTAAACAATAGTTATAATGCACTCTAATGTGCACAATAAAGTTATATACAAGGTGCTTTAGGATCCCAGAGTAGGAAACCATCTAACTCATCATGGAAAGTCAGAGGAAACTTCACAAACAACATTGCACATCTGCTTGGAATAGGATTCAGATGAGGCGGTTGGAAATTAATGAGCAAGGAAACAGTACATGCAGAGGCAAGGAGGACAGAAGGCCTTAGGTACTGGAGTATGGCTACTTCGTAGTATGTACAGTTGGGCAATCGTGGGGATAAAGTCAGGTTTGTATTTGAGAACGATCACTTTGGCAACAGCATAGAAGAGAAAGAGATTTTAAGTAAGCCCAGTTGGGAAGTTCCTGCAGTAATTTAGAGATCCTATCTTAAGACACTTACAGGGAAGGAGGGACTCAGAGAGTCTTGTAGAATATGTTTTGTCAACACCACCCTCCATGAAATAACTGTCAGCATTATTTGACATTTGATATTATTAACCTCATCCTTTTCTATAAGGGCTGGACAATTTTTCTAGTACTATGCATATGCATGTGGCATTCTGCATATAAAGAGATATATAGAAGAAAGCTAAAGTGTAACTGCTGCATTCTAGGGGCATATAACCTTATAGGGAAGATGAGACATGTACCTAAGAGCCAATTAAATAATAGTGGAAGCCAGCATATAATGAAAACCGTGAGTGCTAGAGATGATTGGTGTTTTGGAACTTCAGAAAAGGGAAAGATCAGGTTGGCCCGTGAAAATATCTTAGAGAAAATAAATAGGATGAATAAATGGTAACAAAAGATAAGTTCATATTGAGTAGAAAATTTCTGATGATAATTAATATAGGGAATTTCAGCCTCTGTAATCTGAGTGGAACTGGAGCTTAGGTAAGAAAGTTTAGTTACTATCGTTAATATAGGATAAGGACTTGGAAATTAAAATTGAGAGATGGAATCCCTTAAGTTATTATTAAAAAAAGAACAGACCAAGAGTAAGACCTTGGTAAATACACTAATAACAATACAGGAAGAATAGCCAGCATGTGATTCAGAGAAAGTACCTATAGACCTATAAGGGAATCCATAAAAATATACTGTCATGGAATCCAGAGAATAGATTTTAACTTCCTATAATGGCCTTTCCTGCCTCTCTGTTTAATCAAAATCATACTCATCCTTTAAAGCCTACTGAATTCCCATATCCATGGCTGTTAATTATCTGCTTTTTAATTATTCTTTTGGTGTGCCCTATTTTCAATACAGTTGTCTTTCTTCAGCTGAGTTTGCAGCTTCTGGAGAATGAGAACTAAATGATAACCATCTCTGAGTTTCTCCCACAGTATCTAGCACAGTACTAGGCGTGTGTGTGGGGGGGTATATATATGCAAATATATTGACTAGCTAATGATTTTAGAAATAACGTGAGCATTTCCCAGAAGTTCGGGGCCCAGAACTGTGATGGCAGCCTACTAAGAGTGTTCTGTAAGGTGGCACACGACACTCATAACTGTAAGACTCCCTGCCATACCCAGAACCTCAGAGCAGGTTGAAGAATTCCAAGACCACCTTGAACCTAAAACTCTAAATGAGGATTTTCATAATTCCAGAAGCCATCTCATGGAGATTTCTTTTTGCATCAGCCCATTTTTAAGTTCACTTGTTAACGCTGTCTTTCGGCCATCTTTTTCTCATCATCTCATGGTGTCTTGGTTGTGAGATATCACACACACACACCCCTGCTTCTCACTCTAGGCCAGACTCCTTGGATAGTTATTGATCTCAGTGCTACATAAAATAAAATACACTTAGGTAAAAACTCTTACACATGTATGTCAACCTCAAAGAGTAAGTAATTGGTAGTTAGAGGAGAAGGGTGGAAAAGCAAGTGGGTGAGAAGGTAGGCAGAGGTTTGGGAATGAGTGATTCACTCATTAGGACGGTAAGTGCAGGTAACAACAAGGGAAAGCTAGGGAGTGCATCATGAGATAATAGTGAAATCACAATGACTTGAATTGTTCTATACGTTAATGGTAGCAAATAGTGTAGAGAATCAAAAAGAGGAAGTCATTGTCAAGTTTCTTTCATTTTGACTTTGGAATAGACCATATTATCTTTTCAGCAAATTAACCATCCTAATTGCTTTGCCTAAGCTTATGTTAAGATTAATGTACATATTCATACTGTATATTAGATGATCACAGTGGTTTAAATGATTGTCAAAAGATAAATAAACTTGGTAATTCCCACATATACAATTGAGATTAAATACTATAATTAAATTTATTTTTCTGTGTAGTTGAGTCCTAATTATCCATGGGCTTGTTTATATTCTAGAATTTTGTGGATAGTCCTATACTTCATTTAAATAATTAGACATAACTCAATATAGTAATTTTTTCTATGAAAAACGTATTCTTTAGTCATAATTGTAACTCAAAGGCTTAGGTTTCACTTAGGTTTCACTGGATAGAAAATATCCAGCTCATATTTTTAAATAGCAATTTGTTTTTTTTTTATTACTTTCATATCATTCCTAGAGTTGCATCAGATTTTGGTTTTTTCATTCACCATATTTATTTGAAACAGATACTTACGAAGTTATTGAAAAGTGAAAAGTCTTCAAATTAGCTGGCAAATCATATTGGGAAAAATCTCACTGAGTGTAGGGCAATAATTATTATGCAAAATAACATTTTCATTTAACATTGTAATTATTTTACCAAAACATGCAAATCAGATTAAAAACTGGAAACAAAGGACATGCTTTCTTTTACAATTTTAAAAGGACTTCTCAGTTTTTCTCAGTCCTTCACAGTTTTTAAAATCTGTGATCTAATGAAAACATGTAACAAGCACTGCTGTAAAACTAGTTCTCCTCAGTAGTGTATGAGTCTTTAAAATCTTTAAGTTTTATAAATGATTCATATTGAGTCATGAAATTTCTTATAATTATGAAGGAATGATAAATGAATGCTTTGACAGCCCATAGGTCTTCAGCTGCTTATGAGTAGTTCTTTTGATGACTATTTAAAAAAGAAATGGCCTGCTCTGTTCTTTTTATTTTTAGAAATGTTACTTAAAATTTGGTATATTAATGTTACAAATTTTATTGTTTTCTTTGAGGATTGTTATCCTAAATTAAATACGTTTACAAAAAGGTGTATGTGTGAGTGTCCTATCTCTGGTGGGGCTCAGTGAGTCAGGATTGCAGCAAAAGAAAATTTAGCATCTCCCACTGCTGCCTTTCAAGACAAGTTCAGTGATGGGGAATAAGACTGCCAGCAATGAGGAATGCAGCCCTGGTGGCATATGCAAAAGCTACATCTTGGGATGGGGTATTGAGAATTTGTTTTAGCAGGAGTGGAAGTTACAGTGTGTTAGGATGTTGTTACCTATGTTTAAGTAGATGTACCTTCTGTTATCTAGCATAGCACCCTCAGAGCCCTGAGGAAAAGTAATTAAGACCATTTATAGTAATTTACCCAAGTGTTAACTGGGCTTTCCGGAAAGAAGCTCTTGGCAAATACTGTTATATGTTGCTTGCCAGTTCATCTTTTTGGGGTGGGTTACATTAATTTATCCTCTTATTTCATATACTCTCTATTCCCAGTCTTTTAGGAAATTTGAGTTGCTGTACTTCTGATTATAACCAATTTCCTAGATTCCCTAGGTCAATGCTATACTTCCTCTATCATTGTTCCTCCTTTCCCTGAACCCATTCCAGAACCCAAAACTTATTTGAATGAGAAAAGTTAATGTTAGCGTCTGTCCTTTTGCAAAGAATAGGACCTTAATTCTGGATCTAATGAGTAGATTTTCTTCCCTTTTTTATAATAAATTCTATAAATAAATTCTACAGTATTAATGAAATTACTGTAAATCATCAAAGGTTGTTACTTTTTCACTTGTTGGTTTCCTAGTTATTTCGCTTAATGCAGCATTTTCATGAAAAATGTTAGTGTTATTTTTCTAGTGTGTTCTGTTACCCGCTTCAAAATAAACTCTCCTATGTTAGGTACACTCCCTGCAGTTACAGAGGGATGGAGGAGAGACTACCTCACGGCAGCATGTCACGACTAACGGATCACTCCAGGCACAGCAGCTCTCACCGGCTCAATGAACAGTCACGACACAGCAGCATCCGAGATCTCAGTAATAATCCTATGACTCACATCACACATGGCACCAGCATGAATCGCGTTATTGAAGAAGATGGAACCAGTGCTTAAATCGTCCTGTCTGAGGTGGAAAATGTGCGCCGTTGAAAAAGCAGATTTTATTCTTTGCCTTTGCATGACTGATTGCTGTAACTCACTGTTATCATGCGTTCAGTCAGGTGCAGATTGTGTCCATTGGAAAAGTAAACTTTTGCTTTTTATATTGCATCAGACTTGGAACGTCAAGGTGTCCAAAATGCTAAGAGTTATATCATGACATAAATAATTCTTATTTCTAGGTTATGAAGAGATAATTATTTGTCTTGTAAGCATTTTTATAAACCCACTATTTTATATTCAGAAAAATCCTAAATGTGTGGTGACTGCTTTGTAGTGAATTTTCATATAATATCAACTAGTTGTGAGATAACATTCTGGTCATTCTACTAATAAAACACAATTTCAGAAGTAAAGAATTTACTATGCAAAGTTTATCTCTCAGATGAATGGTAGGACTTGTGTAGTTTTATTTCCACTAAGTGAAAAAGAACTGTGCTTTTAAGCTGTAAGAGAATTTGATAGATCAGCAAGGATATTTTAGCTAATAGCATATGAGATCAACGGAATAATGATCAACAGAAGAATCTGATTAGTCTCTTGAAGGCTCTTTCAAAATTCTATCAAAATAAATTTCATCCAGAAAGATACAGGACTAGGAATAGCAATGGGCATTTTATCCCTATAATTGAGCTGTTTTTATTAATTTTGTAAATATTACTTTTACTGGCCATGTTTGTATAACTTATCCATGTGCATGATGGGAAAATCATTTGTAGACATCTTTTCCCATGTAATAGTATTGATTCATAGAGAACTTTATGTTCAGATCTGTTCTGTGGAGGCATGTAATAAGCATTACACGTTACAAGGTTTTTTTTGCCGTAACCATAATTACAAAATGGCAAAACGTTTTCTCTGTATTTATTGTTGTATTTTTCTACAGTGAGATGTAATCTTGCCAAAGCCACCAAGTCTTGGCATCCAGGTCCCTCCTATCAGTGAGGTGATTGTCTGTACTTGCATTGCTCAGTAGCAAATAGGCTACAGCTTTTATCCCCTATCCTTATTTTCAGATTCTGGACAATTCTTGTTCACAGCTGAAATATGTATAACCTAAGTTCAAAGTGGTGATTTATTTGGGGTATCTGAAAGTCAATGTAGCTAAATGAAGCATGATTAGTCTTGCTGTGAAGTATCTTTAATCTTAAAAATACCAACTCAAAAGTGTTTGACATTTTATCTTGTAATATTTAAATAATTTACAATAAAAACTGTGAACTTTATTAGGCATGAAAATGATCAGAAGGGAAAGAATTCTGTAAAATGCTTGGTATGTTATGTAGAAAAACATTTTCAACAGGCATGTCCTCACCCCTGACTGCAGACAAGAATCACTTGGGGAACCTCTGATGCCCAACACCTCCCTCTCATTCAGGTGCGAATTGGCAGTTTTTTGAAAAGCTTTCAAAGTGATTCTAATCTGTAGCCAGACTTCAGGCTGTTTTAAACTAACTCGCCCCTGCTGACCTGATGGCGTCATATTTACATGGGAAAATCTAGCTGGACTCAGTATTATGCTTTTACATCATTACCTGATAGACAGTTATTCTTCATTTTATTTGTCCATTATAAAATGTAGAATGCCGACCCTACTTCTAAAGATTCTTATTCAGTAACCCCAAGGTGGTAAGACTTTAAAATCTGGTTAGAAAAATACCACAGGTGATACATGTGCAGGTAATCTAAGAATGGCACCTTAACAAATATTCTAGACTCCAGAGAGGCCTGGCTTTATCATATGCTGGCTTTTGACCTTTAAAAAGCCAACTTCTTGGAGCTCCAGTTCCCTTATTTGTAAATGGAGATAGAAGATAAACACCTACCTCAAAAGTGGTCAAATAGGGATCAAATGAAAAAATCATATGAAAGCTCTTTGAAAACTGTAAATTGTACAATATAAGGGATAAGATTATTGAGGATTTAAGAGATTTATGTGAGGGCTACATTCCTTGATGTGTGCTTAATTTGTGTGTACTTTCACTCTTTTATTTTTTTTAAACAAAAAGTACCAAAAAATTAGATGTTGAAAAAGAAGGTTTTTATCAGGCATAAAAATCCATTTTCTGATGATAATTTGTCTATCATGTTGTTTCTTTCAAAGTAAATATATATTAATATTTTTATTATTAATTCTTCATAAGATATATTTGAACATTTGGCCCCAAATGTTTTTCTTTTTCCTCTATCTTCATTATCTTTCTCCTTAGAACTGGAGTTAGTGTTTAAGATGGGGTGTGAATTTCCTCAGAACTGACATTTAATAAAGCTTTTCTCTGAAGGCCAAATTGATAATAACTCATTTATAAGTACATTAATAATTCATGAGGGTTTTGTCTGAGAATCTCTCCTGAGAACAGCATGAGAGGACCAACACAAACATTGAGAAACAAAAATAAGAAGTTAAAATAGAAGGTACCAGTTTGAGCTCAAAGATGTTGCCAGGCATCGCCATCTGCATTGTTATTAATTGCCAAAATGTTCATTGGTTTTCTCGTACAAGTGGCCAAGTATAGACAGTTAAGTGAACATCACTATGAAAATCTTAACTTTGTGTTTCCTGATTTTATGTATTCTTTGCATCTCCTCTCTTAAATTAACTGTTATATACATGCAAATGCTATGTTGAGATTTCAGTTACTTTCAGTATCTTAATTTTGCTCCACAAAATTTATTTAATATTATTAATTTAGTGTTTTGAATAACAGTATTTTGTTTGGGCCATGGTATTCATCAAACTAGAGCTCCAAATTAAATTTTTTTTAAGAGACAGTTGAAGAACTCCATGTGTAGCAAAACAGCGTTTTCAAGTTTCAACTAGCTTAACCAATTTGAGCAAGTCTGGACAGCTTTCTTACCATATGTTTAACTTTAATTTGTGTTACGATTGGCAGATGATAATGGTTACTGTTTATTTGTTCAGATGACACTGAGAGAACAATAGTGCTCTCTAAAATGTTAAATATAGTCAAAAGGTTTTCAAAAAGTTCTTTGATTTCACCAATACTGTAGTTAATTTAATAATTAAAAGATTCAAGACAATATTAAACTCAAAGTAGTAATTAGTTTCAAAGGAAAATTGATTAATAACTCAATAATTAGCACAGGGCTTAGTACATCATAAATTTTTCCATAAATAAATGAATGAAGGACTCATCCTGCAGCTCCCTTTTATTCTAGTAGTGAGAGTCTCACTTCAATGAAATTTGAAGGATCTGAATTTAAACTAAATGAAATGAAGTCTGCTTTACGAAAATAACATGCAGCAAGTAACACGAAATAAGCAAATTGTACCAAATGAAGCTTATTTCTTCTATAGTAACAGTCCATATTACTATTTAAATTAAAGAAATATATATACACACACAAACTTGTACCAACACTTTATATTAATTTTTAAAGGTGAAAGCTATTCTTAGAATTATTTATGCTCTTTTTGGTTTATGTGAAGTTAGATCTTTGTGTATTAGTTGGGTGAATAAATATTCAAGCAAACCTTTATTAGTAATGCTTTTCTTTTCCTGATGCTTCTTAGAGCAGATTTATAAAAATTCAAAGAATCTCTTAAAATTAGAAAATGTTTTCAACATTATAACGTACCTCATTATTTTCTTTGTGATAGTAGCTGGAAATAACTGAAATTGTAACTATCTTGGTTTAAACTATAGCCCCATGAAAGAAAATGAACTACTTAAATTTTTTTGTTAAGATAGGGGATCATTGGCTGAAGCTTAGAAAACATTAACATATCAAAATTTCACTCTGGTGATATTTATACTGCTTTTGACATGCCAAAGGTATATTTCTATATTATCATTCTTGGATAATATATAGCAATGAAAATTCCACTGGGCTTGGAAATCAAAGACCCGTAATTATGATGGGAACTAGACAGGTCATTTAACTTCTCTTAGTCTCAATTTCTTCAGTGTAAAATGAGGGTAAGACAATTTTTGGTCCCAATTCACCACACAGGATGTTGTAAGGAGATAACCTGTATTTTAGTGCTGTGTAATCTATACATTTCTCTACTTATGCTTCTGTTAGAACTTTAGGGGTTGTAGAAAACAAGGCTATGGACACAGGAAGGCCAGTATTCATTTGTTACCATCTTTAAGTCAGCAGCCCAGTTACCCTTTTAAAAGTGAGGGGTTTTTTTTGAAGAGTCGCAGTTCCCTTGGATTGTGTTGGCACTTTAATATGTGTCGCACCCCAGTATGCTCTCAAATTTTATATGACGACTTTGTAGGTCACTTTCAACAGAAATTGGGGGTCTTCATTATATGTTATTTTTGATATGGAATTATATAAAATAGCGACTTCACTGAAATTTGTAAGAAAACTATAAAAAGGAGTGTAGGCCTTACAATTTTTTTTTTCTTTAAGGGCTTTCATATACTAATTCTTTCTGATTAGTAACAAGTTTTTAAAAGGTGATTATTGTAACTTATTGTTTTTCATCACTGCAAAACTTTAAATTTTAAATTATAACATTATCTTAATTGGTTCATGTATTTATAAATATAATTTTTTAAACCTGCATAAAAGGTAAGGATTTCTCCATTTTTTCCCCACATATAAAAACACGAAAGATAACATCTTAATAGAACCAAGATTTACAAAGGAACTCGTGATTCTTTTAAGCCTCTTTTATCCCTTTTTACAACTGATTAAAATAAGAAAATGTGTTTACATCTAATTCAGCTGTGATTCTTAGTAGCTGTGCAACTTTATACATTATTCTTACATCATTTCTATTTTATACAAAAAATTATTTTGACATCTCTTTGCAATTTAATTCTCTTCCCTTCTTTTTTCTTCCGGTTATATGAGTTTTGGGAAAGGAAGAGGAAGAGCAAGCATCCTTGACCTTCCGTCTGACTGTAATCAGTTCCTGGACTTTTTTCCTAATTTAATTTTAAGCTTAGATTTCTTTAATAGCCAAATTGATATAGGATTATAATTTTGTCTCAGGATCCAAAATCTAGGAGAAATTGTTAAGGTCTGCCCAACCATCATTGTAGGCATTACTATTTTGGTTGACCTATAAAGATGTAATATACTTAGTTAATGAGCATATTTCTTACTCTGTGATCTCTAATTAGTAAAATTTCGTTGCTGTAAAGGTAAAAGAAAGTTTCATGTATATTTTAGTCAAATACCACACCAGTTGAGAGTAGTTCAGTCTATTTAAATGCATTGAAGGATAGCTTTCTTCTTGTTTTTTTAAGAATTACCTATTCTCAGGATATCTATTGTATCCTTTTTTAGACAATTTCATTGGTGATAACATTGCTCATAATTTATTCCCATTTTATTGGTCACATCACCAGTTTAACCTGATAGTTTTTTTACCTTGTAATTCGGATTTTGAAGATTGTGTTTCATTATTTTGGTAATTACCATTCACTAGTAACATTAGTATTTATAAGACTGATACTTTTCAAGCTTGTTATTTTATCATATTTCCTGAAATAGGTGAACTACATCATCATCATCATCATCATCATCATCATCATCATTATTATTACTACTACCCTGGGGTTTTTGTTACATAAGTCAGCTTGTTTATATTGCTAGTTCGCAAACATTTTCTTGGGCTGTACTTACTGGCTTAAAAAAAAAACCCTTAGAGCTGTTTTCTAAATTGGCAGGTTTTTTATATTTTAATGCTTAGTAAAAATGCATTTTGTTACTTTTAAATATCACAGGATTTTGAGCCAGTAGGTCTGATTTCTACTTTTGCCTCTCTTTTCAAAGAACTGTTTAACTTTGGAGTTCTACCTCTGTGAACCTTGGTTTTCTCGTCTGTAAATGAAAGAAACAGGCATTAGATTAGGTAGTCCCCAAAATTCCACCTGTCTCTGATATGGTTATACCTTGACCATTTTATAATCCTTCTGGGCTTTTATTCTTGTTATTTGTTCCAAGACTATATTTACTAGATAAACCTGTACTATTAATACAATTTACCCTTAAATTGGTAGGATTCAGTTATCAGTTATTAACTTTGTTTTCCATTCATGATTTAAAGTAATTTTAAGGGAGGGAAATTATATTACAAGTAATAAAAGTGAAAGAATAGTTACATGACTTTTTTATGTAAAAGTCTCCTAAAGCCCCAATATAAGCATCTTAAAATTTATATACAAAAAAAAGTGACATAAAATATTGTGGTCTTCATTCTCTTAAATATGAATATAGTTAGCCTAAACTTTAAATAAACTGCATTAAAGATAAAATTAGTGAACGAAGCAGTGATAACACTGGCCCATACAGCCAACTAAAAAGCTATCATGTTTACCAACATTAAGATAGTTATAAAATATAAAAGAAATATCAGGGGAGTGGACTGAAGCTTTCCTGTTCAATAATTATTCTTAAGCTGTATTAGATTCATTGAATAAATACAGTTGCCAGATTGCCATACAGGTGTATATCTTGATTTAAAATATTATTAGAGATAAGTGTGGTTTGTTATTTTTTAAATTTTTTCTGGCTATGCAGAAGATGTTTCCATAAGGCCTCCGTATCTATCTGATAGCAAAAACGTAGTGATAGCAATTCCATTAGTTCATCTCAGCAGAATTCTCTTTTAGATTTGTGTTTAAGAGAAGAAGGCCAAGGAGGTTTCTGTTACTTTTGAGGATCATTGTCTTTGCTCTAATTGTCTGCATTGGCTCATCAATCTGTCAGACACTTCGGTCCATAGATTTGCAATCTGGTTATTGGGTCTGTGGTCTGATGGGTAGAGGAAAAGGATGGAAAGCTGGTGTAGGAAGGTGACTTGGTTTCTGGGGTTACACTTGATTCCTTGTCTTTGGTCAGTTCATGGAATCAGGTAGCTTTCCTGGCTTCCAGAAGTTAAATTAGATGCCCACTGCTCTCATTCAGACATACCTGTATTACAGTCTTATTTTGATTGCCTGTTAAAAAAATAATCTTTATTTTCAATAATCTGCTCTGCATGTTTTATTACATTTCTTAAACTTGAACCTGATGTCCAAGCATTTCTTTGAATATTTTCTGGGGTGTGATAATGGGATATTCTGTAAGAGAAAGCAGATAATCCTAGAGTGATTTAATTTATATTAACCATCTAGTTTTTCTATTTCTCTACTTCTCCCTTCCCCAGTTTTGAAAAGGAAATTTATAAATGTCTTCCTTCACTCCTTTATTCCCATCTCAGATAATTTTCCCACAAACTACTCTTGTCAGCAGAAACATTCAACATGAAATAATTCTATATTTCTGAGACAAGAACAACATAGTAGTTCTTTACATTGCGTTGAGGTGAATATGTACTTGAAAATAATATATTTTCTTTATACGTGAACTTAAAATTATTTTTAAAAATTATAAAAATAACTCTGTGAAAATGTTAGTCTGGAAGTTCTCTTGTTATTGGTGCTATTTCTACCTTAGCTGTGAGTTATCAGAGTAAATCTGAATTCTTTGTCCTTTTTTTCTAACTTTAACTTCTCTAAATTACCCCATAAAGGTATTTCACATACCTTTAACACTAACTTCAACTGATTTTTCTGCTTTTATTTTCAAATGCTAAATTTTATTTTTGAGAGTTTTATTCATTGAAGTTTACTTGGGCATGATAAAGATAATCACCATCCCTCTCCCCCAGCCGTAAAAAAAAAGTTAATTTGACACTGAAAAGCTATTAAATGTCTTATTTTTTGTTAATTGAAAGAGTTATGGAAGCTGTTTCTTCTAATTTAAAATTTTTTAATTAAAGAAAATACTAACTTTGCTATGTTTTAATCTGATAGTGAAATTGGGGGATTATTTATAGGAGTTCATATATCTATAGTTAATAGTTATCAGTGATTACACTTTTTGTAATATGCAGTACCCACAGCTCACATTTATTTAATGGGAGCTTTTTTTAAAGATATAAACGTGGATATTTACTTAGAGAATATAACAATTTAAAAGCTGATAATCACAAACATCACAAAATCCAAAAAATATTATATGTGTATTAATTAAATGCCTGCTGTACGTCTGTACTCTCCCTCCTTCTTTCTCTCTCTCTTTTTTTCTTTTAGCCTTTTTTGGTTTTGCCTTGTGTTCTTAATGTTGTACAGCTTTGCAAATGTTAGTTTATCATAGTCATCTCAGCAGAAAACTCCGGTACATAAACTGTTTTTTCTGAGAATCAGGCCAAGGAGATTCTTACTCCATCGTCATAGTTGGATAATATCATTCTGAGCTATGTGAAATTGATGGTTTTGTTGGTTAAAAGTAACTAAATAATAGCAATTTTATAATATGTACTTAAGAAACAACCAAACAAAAGATCTTTCAGAACAGACATACTGACTTCCATCCCAACTCTTCTTACCAGCCTCTCAGAGGCTTTACAAAGGAGACTCTCAAATGACAAATAACCACAGGTCTACAAGAAAAGCTTTGTTTTGTTGTCAGCTTGTCCAGTTTTCAAATTTATGTTATCAAAAAGACTTAAGTAATTGAAGCAAATGCCTTTTGGGCATACATACATTACATAAGCTCTTATTAAGTCTGTGTGTAGTTTAAGCTTCCATAACCTGAGATACTGTCATATATCAGTGGATTAATATGTAAATATCATTTAAAGGCAAAAAAAAACCCTCCTCCACCTCATATCTAATACGGACTCAAATTTTGCTAATTACAGAATTTCATCTTCTTGGTATGCATTCTAAAATAAAACTACCATGTTATATAGTCAATGTTTCCCTCAAAATGTCATTTAAAGGTTTTTTTGTACCTATATTTGTATTTCAGCTTACAAGCATACAAGCGTATACATATTATAAATGTATAAAAATACGAAGGTTCTACACTGGAAATCCCCAATTTTAGATACAGCTGTGATCTGAAAGGTTGTAAATTGGGTTGTTTCAACTCAAGTGTTGTTACATTCACTCATATAAACAATAGTATGAATAGTAAGGGTAACAGGTTAGCTAACAAGAGCTGATCTAGTGCACTCCTGTATTAATCTAGGTGCCTTGGTTTTGGATAAACTTTTAAAGTGCAGAAAGCTTACTTTGACCTCTCAGTAACTGCTTGGTACACTTCTTCCTGTGTGACGCCATGAGCCCTGCCCAGGTATACACCCTCTCCTCTGCATTCCCCCTGATCTTCCTATTTGCCCTCTCTCTTCAGTCTTCCTTATCAATACTTATCTCAAGTGTTAGGAAGAAGGAAATTTGGTTTAACTAATTCATACTAAAGTGTTAGTGACTGTAGCCCTTTTACCTGTCTTAAAGAGAAATCTGCATTTAAGAACAAACACAATACTGCTAGCACAAATTACTATCAATTAAGAGACTATTAAGCTTTAAAACCAAGTGAAAATAAGTAATTAGTGTTGATGGTAATAAGTAATTAGTGAAAATAAGTAATTAGTGAGGCAAGAGAGATCATTAAATGACCTAACTTGGGAATCTGCCCCTCTTTCACTAAACCCATGTGATGTCTGAAAGTGCTGTGTATTTTCAGTGACCTTGAAGGGAGTAGTCCTTTGTATTTATGGGTTATATAAAGGCAAGGCCTTGCGGATCCTGTGTTTTTCAGTTTAAGGGCTGTGTCTGGAGCATCCTCGATACCCATCACCCATTCTGTTCTTCCGAGACGCTCTGTGCTTCAGTCCCAGTCAACCCTGCCTTCCAGCTAGGCCTGTCTTCCAGCTCTGCTCATTGATATTACAGATGAACACTGTCCATTCTTGTAAAAAAATAATTAAGTCTTCATCTTACTGTTATTGACAACTACCACCTCTTTTTTCAAGAGATATAAAGGTAGAAAAGACACGCCTTTTTCATTATTTAAAAAAAACTATCATTTTTAAATAGCCGGCACTTAGCAACTTAGTTTTCAAATCTATTTTGAATTAAATTGATGAGGTAATTCTAACATTGGTTTTAAAATTTGAATCTGGCTTTATCATATGAACATCTAGTTAGAAAGTGTTTATGCTAAAGACTTGTATTCTGTGGCATTAGTTCGTCCTGTCTCTTTACCACGTGTTTCAAATTGTCCATTCGTTCCCAGGTGCGTGGCAGTTGCTGTGGTGGAGCCGCGTGCAGGGCCAGCGCCCTTGACTAGAGCATGGACTGTATTTTCACATTAGCTGACGTGCTGTGCACTCTGCTCGCGTAGACTTATTTTGTTTACAGTAGACGACTGTCAGTTTTTGTAAATGTTTTTACTTAGCACTTTAACTGTGAGTGTACAAACTGATTTTCAATGTAGTGGTTGTATATTTTGGTTATAAATTGGAAATTTTTAATAAAAAATAACTTGTTCTCTGTTTTGTCATTAGTACCTGATTGAATAGAACTTTTAAATCATCTTCTGGACTTTTTGATGTATTACATGGCTACTTTTGCATTAGGATATTCTTGTAATATTACTTTTTATTCATAATAACATAGGAGTCACGTTAATCTAAAACACAGAAATATGTAAACGCACACCACCCTGGAACATCTCTCTCTCGCACACCTTGTGTCAGTGCAGGCAAGACCCACCTCTGTTCGTTGGCGTGCCTCCAGTACCTGACGCTCCAGGGCACATTTCAGGAGCCCGCTAAGTATCTGTAGCAAAAAAATGAGCACGTTAAAGTATCTCTATGAATTTCCCGATAGCAAATCCTAACCACATAAGCAAATCAGTTTTGGGGATTTGGGGGGGAGTGAGGGTTTCTTGTTTTGTCTTGTTTGTTTTATAATTTTTTATTGATTTTAGAGAAAGAAGGAAACATCCATTTGTTGTCTCACTTATTTATACATTCATAGGTTGATTCTTGTATGTGCCCTGACCAGGGATTGAACCCACAACTTTGGCATGTCAGGATGAAGCTCTAACCAACTGAGCTACCTAGCCAGGGCTCTTGTTTTGTTTGTGCACAGGAAGGCAGACCAGGTTTTAAACTACTATTAGAGTTTCTTGCCTGGATCATACAGTTCTTAGTTAGAAGGCACCTTAGAAATCATATGGTCCAAGCTTTAACCCAGTACAAAAGTTCTGCAAAGCCATCTTTTATAGACCTGTGCTTGAATGGTTTCAGGAACAGGAAGCTCACTACTCCATAAGGCTTTCTGTTCCATTTTGAGGCGGCTTAAGTGTTAATGAAAGGCTTTCCATATATTTAGTAGAAAATGTATTCCTTTGTTACTTTTACACATTGGTACTGCTCTACAGATATACAGTAGTTCCTTCACAGTATTATTTTCTAGGCATTTGAAAGAAAAAATGCCTCCATTTTCCTCCATTTTTTTCTTTGGGCAAAATATGTCCCATTCTCCAATTCACGTCTTATTTTCCAGTTCTTTCATGACTTTCTGTTGGGCCCTCGTTGTTCCCTTCCAAAAGACTCCAGTTGTGAATAGTCTCTTAAAATTTTCCGCAGAGCCGAATATGTGTCTCCAGATTCTGTAAAATCAGGGAAGAGCTCAGTGCACCGTATACTCTGTACCTCACGCTTCTGCTAAGGTTCATCACAGAAGAACGGGGCTCTGTTTTTACAACCGTCTTTCTTCAGTCATTGGAAGGAGATGAAGACATGTATATACATTGTCATCGATTGTTCAAACTCCAGCGTTTACCAATGGAAGTCGAATACTTCCTGGAGGCACCGACTGATCACTGTGCCAGGCAACGGACTGCATAGCGTCCTTCATCTCCTGACAGTTCAGCTAAGGTGGAAAAGTGCCCTAACTTACTGATGGGCGGTCGCTAGGTGTAAGGAGTTCACATTCGAGGGGAGGGGAGGAGTTTTTGCGTGGTTTATTTTATGTTTATTGTTAGCTAGCTCTGCAGGTACATGTTGACCATTAGCAGGTCGCGTGCTGATCGTAGTGTGTGTGCTGGAGCTCGTGGATGCGCGTGCACACAGTTTCTTCGTCTACAGAATCTGTTGGCTGGGCCAGTGGTTTTTAGCTATGGGATTCTGCCATCGGAATAACATATTGAGTCTTAGTATATAAACAAACGGCGACAGGCTGTTTGGAGAGGAACTGCCTAAACTCCCACTTCCTTGTCCTGGCCCTTCTCCCTCTTCACTACAGCATCCCTTGAAGGACCTGGATGGAACTTTCATTTTAAAAATTACAAAATTGTTCTGTGTCTTGACTGTGGTGGTCACACAAATCTACAAGTGGTAAAATCGCATCGAACCACACACACAGAGGAGTGAGTGTAAAACCGGTGAAATCTGAATAGAAGAGATGGCTTACATCCATGCCAATGTCTTGGTTTTGATAGAGTACTGGGTAAGGGTATTATTTCTTTAAACTGTATGTACATCTGTAATTATCTCAAAATATTTTGCTGACTCCTGATCCAACCCAAGATATCATGAAACTGTGGCCCAGTTAGCTTGAAGGAAAGCCAGGCCTAGGAAGCCACTTCCCCTGAGTTTCAGAGAGGAGTTTGTTCTATTAGAACAGGGATCCTCATGTTTTCTTCTGCATAAAAATCACCTGGGGGCGGGAGGAGAGGAAATTAAGCGAAAACAGATTCGCAGGCCCACTCGTCAGAGACTTAGATTCATTCAGGAGGCCCGAGGTACAACAAAGGAATCTGAATTTAAAAGCGCACATGATTCTCATGCCTGAGTGTGGCCCAAGGACCACACTTGGAAAAATCGTAAATCCTCTGCATCACAGCAGACAAACAAGCAGGGGATGATGAGTTGTTTTGAATACTTCATTAGATTTTTTCCCCTTCCCCTTTGTCCCAGAATCCCTTGCTCAGCAGCAGCTCGCCTGTGCCACGGGGTGGGAGCATGGGAAGTGTGCAGGCACCTGCCAGCTAGCCTAGTGCACGCAGTACTACTTGAGGGAGGTGATGGGCGTTCTGAGTCAGCTTTACTAATGAGCATCACTTGTTGACTGACTCCAGGGGAGGAACCCATTGTTCATTTCTGGCCCAGAGCCTTCTCTGGTAGAACTGCAAATGAATAGAGATGCCATGTGGCTCCCATGTTCACCTCAGTGGAAAAAAAGTGGAAAGATCATCAAAGCAACAATTTAGTTCATGCTTCTCATTGAAAGGGTCAGATTAGCTGGAAGGAAGCTTGTGAAGGCTGTTGGGCATCGAATTTTCACACTTGATCTGTTCCTTTCTTCCTCAATGGTTACCCCTGCCCATCCCACCTTGATCCTTTGAATAGGGACATTGTTTGCTCCAAGCCATCCAAAAGAAAGCCTCTATTCTTTGGAGCAATTCCTGCTCCACGGCCCCCAGATGCTTAGGAAATACAACCCCCGAAAAAGCAACACAAGGTTGACAACATGATGTCAGGAGTCCCTATTCCTGTAAAGGGGCTGGCCTAATCCGGAAACTTCGCTGCCTTTGTTATCGCTGCTTCAGACTCCCTACAGTACCTTTCTCTGGTCGCTCTTCATCTCTTGGTAAGAACTCTAGAATGAAAACCCTAGAGCCAAGGGTATATATTTGGAGTTAAAAATTAAGTTGGAAAATAAGTTGGGATTATGGAGTCCAATTCCAGAATGCTTTCCTGGGCCATCCCCCGCGGGTACTCCAAGGAAAGGGAAGAGGTCTCGAGCAGAGATCAGATTCAGATACTTTATGTCGATGGTCGCAATACACAGAGCCACCTTCTTTAATCGTCAGACCGCATTATGCAGAGGCGCAGAAAGAGAGATTCCTCCCTCCCTCAGGAAAGGGAGGTTCCTGCCATTCCTTCCCCAGTTCCCACAGCCCACAGGCACTGGAAGGGAGAGAAGCCCCAGTTTGTCTTTCTGGCCGCCTTTGCTCCTCCGGCTGTCTGTCCATGACACCTAGGACTTCTGACCCCTGGACAATTCTGAGCTGCCATCATATGGACCAAAAATGTTTTTTTTTTTTTTAATCTATGTGAATCCCTTCTTTGCACAAAGGAGAGGTAAAGAACTTGTTAAGATAACACAGCTCAGCAATGTGGGTTTCCTTTTGCTGTTACTCTAGAATGGGTTATGTCAAGTTTCAAGCCCACCGTGCTCCCTTTTAACAAGGGAGCACATTTAGATGAGAGAAAAGACGGGCTGGGGAGATGAGACAGCACCAAGGAATGCTCATCTTCAGAGTTTAGCCCAGGGTTAACCTGGGTGCGTGAGGTTGGGGTGGGAGCATGCCAGCCCTTCACTCTGCTCTCACTTCCTTACCTGTGGCGCTTTCTATCCGTCTCTCCATCTTTCCACCTCTCTGCACCTTTCTCTTCGCCCCACTCTTCTGTATAGACCAGGAGTTCTCAACCTGTAGTTCGTGGGCCCCTGGAATATGATGCAAACATACTCATTTAATGGGGGAAGGCCTATAGTTTCCCACATTCTCAAAGTGGGCTGTGATGAGAAAAAAGAGAAGGACCGTTATTCTAGACTCTGCCCCCTTTTTCCCCCTTAGGATTCTGGTTGTAGTGCTGTACCACCTTCGACCCCTGCCGATATCTTTCCTGTCTCATTTCTCATGCCTTCTCTCTTTCCCTTTCTCTTTGGTTTCTTGACCCATGCAATCTTTCTGGGTTTTTTTTTCTTTCTGAAAATTGGCCATAACATCAAACTGAATACTAATAACTGTCCTGTACTGAACCGTGTTCAGTAAATAAAGGTTTAGGTTCCCTAGTTAGGTTCCTAATTTAAAAAACCCCAAAGTTGGATATTTTATGTTTTCCCCTTCAAAAATTTCATGAGGGGTAGTTGTTGGCTACTTTTTAATTTATCTGTGGTAACTGATTTTCCCCTCTATGAAGCCACAACTGGGAGTAAGAACAGAGCTTAGCGACCCTGGTCTAGACAGACATCTGGAGCATAATTGCTCTCCCTAGTGTTGTATTTTGAGATTGCATACTGCGTGGATAGGAAGGTAAAGTGAAAGGCAGGAAACCTAATGGAGTTTGAGTCCACCGACAGGAATGATTTCCAGCGGCTTGCTGGGCTGTCAGAACCGGTGGCTGCAGAGAGGCAGTAAAAACAGGAAGGTCTGACACTGTCATCTCAGCCATATGAGACTCTCCTTGATTGAGCTCAACAATTAGAGCCGATCTTTGACATTCAAGAGTACAGATTGCAACTCCACTTTTTGGTGTTTTGATGATGTGATATATTAACGTTCCAGTGTGTTGTTGGCAGAATGCTGCAATCACTTTTTTAAATCTGAAACATTCACATCTTGAGAAGTATTTAGAAAGTTAGACACTGCATTAATTCTCAAATGGAGTAAATGTTCTTTTATGCCTTCTTTTACATGATCTATAATGTTTAAGAAGAGAAAAAATAATTGATAAAGACTTGCAAGAATGACTCTTAGTTTTTAAGACTTTTGAACAAGCAGAATGTGAACACTACACTATTGAAATCGATATAGATAATTTTGTGTTAAGGTCTCCAGCTGCACTTGACAAAAGCAATGAAAATAAAAGCAATTCAGACCAAAACTGGAGACTCAGAGTCAATAAAATGATTAAATGATTGCAGTCACTGAAAAAGCACACAAAGAATTTTTCCCTAAAAGATTTTTTAAAAGATATAAAACAACCAAAAGTTATATAATTTGAAGATGGAGTCAAAGAAAAATATTTGGAAATAGCTTGTAACTATTGTTTCCTCACTCTTCCCCCAAGAAGTATAGAGTTGGAGACACTTTTTCAGCAACTGGGAAAATTTGTACAAAATATACGTGTAAGTGAATAATGATACTAGTGGAGCATTTTGTTTTTTAATGTTTCATGTTTTAAAGCTGAAATTATATTATTTCATATTCAAGTTCTCATGATTTTCATTTTTATTATTTTAAAATAATAAAATACCACTTATAAGTATATGTACTCTAGTGATAGTTATATGTTTAGAATTTTTTAAGCTGGAAATGTGTAAAAATTTTGATCTACTGATATTTAATTTCATAAGTTCTGAAAACTTTAAGAAAGCACTGTGCTAAATACTTGGAATATATCGACTCATTTAATCCTCACAATTCTATTATTATCTCCATTCCACAGATGGGGGAAGTAAAGGAAGATTCGGTAAATTTCCCAAGGTTACAGCCTTAGTATTGTAGAGCTAGGATTTGAACTCTGCAAGCTGGCTCCAAAATCTGTGCTCTTAAACACTACATCATACTGCCTCTTCAAAAACCCAAACATTAGTATTTCAGTGTTAGAGGAAAGAGATACCCATATTTTGCTTTGCACCAGAACTGTAATCAGCAATTCAAGAGAACTATATTCCAAAAGCTTCACAAATTCTCAATTCACAACTTCATTTGAAATATAGTTTATAGATCACCAGTTCAATACTTAAGAGATTCACTTCCAACATTTATAGGCAAGTAAATAAGGGCAGATAGAGTAATTGCAATCTTGTCTATTTTTCACAACCGCCCACTGATGAAGGGGCGATCATCCCTGCCAGAAACGGCCCCCCAGGCAGCTCACAGAGTCCAAGAGGTTAAGTCTGAGAACGGCGCTTGGGCGGTGTGTACCCGCCCTGTGTCCGCTGGCTGGGTGTCTGCATTCTCACTGTGTTCAGTGAGTATGGGGAGAAGAAAGGGGAAGCTGTGCCCAAGGGGCACGGTCTCTAGAGAAGCGTCTTCCCGAGCCCACCTGCAGATACTGGCCGAATGTTATCTTGGCATTCAGAGGTTGAGTGATAACCCAAGTCAGCGGTGCCTCTTGTTTGTTTGCCTAAGGACGATTTTTCTGCCAGAAACAAAAATGTCCACTTCATTTCACGTTTCACATTTCACGTGTTTTCTCCTCCATTTCTCTGCCCCCAAACACTGTCCCCTTTCCTCCACCCTAGTCCCCTCCACCCCCTCAACTTGCCTGTCTCCCCGACCTCTCCCCACCCCTCGCTGTCCCATGCACTCTCCTCACACTCCCGTCTTCCTGCTGTCTCCACGTCAGCCCTTCACTCCTTTCCCAGGAAAGAGCCCGAGTCTGTTGACCACTAGACCTTCCTTCTCTTCCCGGGATCTCCTCCCTCACGTGGTCCCCTTTGCCTTTCTCAAACATCTCTCTTCTGTGGCAGAGATTCTGTTTGAGATAGGAAATGGCTCCTGAGAACTTGGGATTTGGGATCTTTGGTCTAAAAATCCTGGCATTACTCTGCCCTGAAGACCCAAGTAAGACTGGTGTGAGTGCCGGGGGAGGGGGAGGCCCAGAGGTTTGCCCTGGTCCCTGAGTCCCTGACTCTGACCTTGGCCCCCACCAGCAGTAGTTCAGTTCACTCTGGAAGTGCTGTCTGTGTGCCGCCCTAGAAATCCAGCGCTCAGAAGGAGGCTCAGCTTTCCCCTCTGGGGCCACTAAGACCTACGTACAGGGGGCGTTTGGGTGAGGAGCAGACTGGACTGAACGGTCAAGGGCAGGGTGGTCGGAATGCTCCAAGGCAAACAGCTTCAGACGGACATCAGAAGTTTCTGGTTTCCAGAGCAGATTGATGGTTGCCGGGGGTGCAGGGTGATGGGTGAAGGTGGTCAGAAGGGTACGAGCTTCCTGTTACCAGATCAATAATACACAGCATGGTGACCATGGTTAACAGTAGTGTATCGTGTATTTGAAAGCTGCTGAGAGAGTAGTTCTCACCACACACACACATACACACACACACACACAGTAACTGTGGGAGGTGAAGGCTGTGCTAACCTCCCTGTGGTGGCCACTACACACAGTCCTTACATATATCAAACTGTCACACCGTGTGCCTTACACTTCCAGTGTCGTATGCCAGTCATACTTCGATAGAGCCCGAGCGAGAAAAGGAATCTCTGTTTTTAGAAGTCGCTCAGCCAGGTTGTCTGCCGATGACTCGGCCATTTTGCCTCCTCTGCCCCTTTTTCTCTGGCCTCACGACAGCTTCCGGGCTCTTCTCTCGTCCCCTTCCTGTGACTCTTCTTCACATGCTTTCCCCCGGGCACTACTGACTTCTTTTCTCCATTTCACCAAGCACTTCAGCATGATTTTCAAACTGTCTTCATCCACTTGTGGGCAGCAGAATCAATTTAGAGGGTCACAGCCAGATTTTATTTTCAATGAACTAGAATAGAAAATATGAGCGAGTGCATGGGAAGAATAAGTATTCCTTTGTGAATGTGCTTTGGTCACACTATTATATAAATAATAAGGGTTGTGGTTTTGTTTGTTTGTTTGTTTGTTTAAGAAGAAAATACAACAAAAAAGAGAACATTAGCCTGTAAATACTTGCTGGTCCTAATGGGTAAACTTAGCTCTAGGCCCACCTTTGCTTGGCCACCACCACCACCAAATAGCTCAGCCGATTAAAAGGACTTGCCTTTGAACATGACCCATTCTTCCTGAAGGCTGTGTGAAGACAATTTAAAAATACACGCCCCACAGCATCCCCATTTTCTGAAGCAGTGACTACTCTGCCAGTTTCTCAGTATGACTGTGATGAAGCAGAAGACACCGCGGTCACTACCTATTTTTGCAACTGATTTGAAGTTGCTGTTTGATGGAGGGACTTTGTAACATAATTCAGCAGTGTCCAAATGTAAAGTTGCTTGCTTGTCTGTCTGTCTTGTTACTGAGGATCGTGCAGAACTGACAGCCATCCAGGGATGGGAGGTGAGACTCAAAGATGGGAGTCTCAGGGAAGCAGGGAGACTATCTGTTCTCACATTATTTCGTAATGTTTCTTGAGGTATTAAAAAAAAAAATGCTCCTACATCAAAATGCTCCTGTGTCAAAGCTATGTCGAGTGCAAACATAGCCAAGTTCAAGAGCCACACCACGCACAACCAGTTCCGAAAATGCCACAGAAATGGCATCCAGAAACCCCGATCACAAAGATACAAAACTGTTAAGGATGGACCCCAACTTCCTGACAAACACGCACTTGCCGAGAAGCACAACAAGAAGGGACTCCAAAGTAGAGGCCTCTGCCTGCCGGTGTGAGACGGGAAGGACTGGTGTGCCCCCTGGGCTGCTGTCTGCGTGGGGCTGGTGTCCTCCTGTGCTGCTTGTACAAACATACCTGAGGCAGGATCTGTTTAAAAAAAGAAAAAAGAAAAAAAGACTGTGGGCTTGAAGGCGAGGCAATGACTAGCCTCCTGCCATCCAGCAGCCCAGTCTCCACACACAGCCTCTCCTTTTGTCCGTCTAGCCCCCACCCCCCCAGGGAAGCTCGCCCTCCCTCCGCCCACACCCCCTCCCACAACTCTCTGCGGGTCATAAAGTGTAAGTGAAACAAATCTCCGGTAATGTGTTCCTACTACTATGTATATAAATTACTGGGTATATAAATGGAGGTCACTTAGAAATTTTACTTGACTTTCCCTTTGAGTAAATCTTTTCAGAACTTGCTAACAGTGTTGCTGGAAGTGGTTTTCCTGAGGAGCAATCAGCAAGCCCACCTTACAATTCCAACAGGCTTTGTGTTTGTAACTTTTAGAGAGACAGCCATGCAGTTTAAAAATCAAATTTCTGGAGAACCAAGATGGCGGCATAGGTGGACACGCTGCGCCTCCTCACACAACCAGAACTGACAGAGAATCGAACAGCAAGGAAGTCCGACACCAAGTAGACAAAGGGGAAACATACATCCAGACCGGTACGGGGGGCGGAGACGGGCACCGGGGCGGAGAGAACTCGCGTGGCCCTGGCGGGACCCAGACTGGCGGAGTGTGGGACGAACGGGGCAGGCAGTCTGACCACTAGCAGCCCCTGCAGCCCCACATTCTCCCACAGATAAACCGAGAGGGCGGGACTCAGAGTGGTGGAGAGTGGGGCAGGCAGAGCGGCGGGTAGCACCCCGTGGCCCCACACTCGTGCACAGATAAACCGGGACAAACGGCGGGGGAGGGAAGCAGACCACGTAACCCAGGGCTCCAGCGCGGCGAAATAAAGGCTCAAACCTCTGATTGAAAGCGCCCGTGGGGGTTGGGGCGGCAGCAGGAGAGACTCCCAGCCTCACAGGAGAGGTCGTTGGAGAGACTCACAGGGGCCTAGAGCGTGCACAAGCCCACCCACTCAGGAACCAGCACCAGAGGGACCCAATTTGATTGTGGGTAGAGGAGGGAGTGGCTGGAATCTGGTGGAGAGTGGAGCAGGCGCCATTGCTCCCTCTCGGCCCCTCCCCCACATACAACGTCACAGCGCAGCGACCAGCGTTACCCTGCCCCAGGGAACACCTAAGGCTCCGCCCCTTAAAGTAACAGACACTCCAAGACAAAAAAAAAAAAGGCCCAAATGACAGAACACTTCAAAGCTCCAGAAAAAACACAACTAAGAGAGGAAAAGATAGACAACCTATCGGATGCACAGTTCAAAACACTGGTTATTAAAACGCTCACAGAATCGGTTGAATTTGTTCAAAAACTAGATGGAAAAATGAAGCCTATGCCAAGAGAAACAAAGGAAAATGTACAGGGAACCAATAGTGATGTGAAGGAAACTGGGACTCAAATCAACGGTGTGGACCAGAAGGAAGAAAGAAACATCCAACCAGAGAAGAATGAAGAAACAAGAATTCAGAAAAATGAGGAGAGGCTTAGGAACCTCCAGGACATCTTGAAACGTTCCAACATCCGAATTATAGGGGTGCCAGAAGGAGAAGAGGAAGAACAAAAAATTGAAAACTTATTTGAACAAATAATGAAGGAGAACTTCCCCAGTCTGGCAAAGGAAATAGACTTCCGGGAAGTCCAGGAAGCTCAGAGAGTCCCAAAGAAGCTGGACCCAAGGAGGAACACACTAAGGCACATCATCATTACATTACCCAAGATGAAATAGAATGAGGGAATCTTAGAAGCAGCAAGAGAAAAGGACACAGTTGCCTACAAAGGGGTTCCCATAAGACTGTCAGCTGATTTCTCAAAAGAGACCTTACAGGCAAGAAGGGACTGGCAAGAAGTATTCCAAGTCATGAAAGGCAAGGGCCTACATCCAAGATTATTGTATCCAGCAAAGCTATCATTTAGAATGAAAGGGCAGATAAAGTGCTTCTCAGATAAGGTCAAGTTAGAGGAGTTAGTTCATCATCACCAAGCCATTATTATATGAAATGTTAAAAGGACTTATCTAAGAAAAAGAAGATAAAAAATATGAACAGTAAAAATGACAGCAAACTCACAGTTATTAACGACTACACCTAAAACCAAAACAAAAGAAAACTAAGCAAACAACTAGAACAGAAACAGAACCACAGAAATGGAGATCACATGGAGGGTTATCAATGGGGGATTGGGAGGGGGAGAGGGCGGAAAGGTACAGAGAATAAATAGCATAAATGATAGGTGGAAAATAGACAGGGGGAGGGTAAGAATAGTGTAGGAAATGTAGAAGCCAAAGAACTTATAAGTATGACCCATGGACATGAACTATAGGGGGGGAATGTGGGAGGGAGGGGGTGGGCAGGATGGAGTTGAGTGAAGGGGCGGAAATGGGACAACTGTAATAGCATAATCAATAAATACATTAAAAAAATCAAATTTCTATGTAATAATGTGCATGTGAGTTTACCTTAATGGGAAAGCTATTTTCTAAAAGAAAATCCAGGGTTTTTTTCCAAATTCCTTTTAAAAATTAATCCAGAATGCTGTAGAAAATTCTTAGATCTTTCTTGCACATTCTAGATGAAAGGAATGAGTGAGAAGATTAGGAAGAGAGAGGGCATCACAGAGAGGGGGGCCAGGAAAAGGAGTAGAAAGCTAGGGAGGAGGACATGGAGACAGATGTGAGAAGAGGCCAGGGCGGCAGCAGAGGCGTGGTGGGAACCGCGCCACAGGCCCCTAGCGAATCGCTCAGGGAGCAGTCGCAGCGTCAGGTGTTGGAGCTTTGAGGGAGCGTTTTCCTGGACTCTGAGATCGAGTGGGAGGGTGAAGTCAGGGAGAAACTCTTTGTTCCACAGCCCCTCCCGCACCGTCCAGACCCGCAGGAGGAAGGTCCAGATCGACTGCTCTCACGAGGCGAGGACGCTTCCATCTGCCGCCCTGTCTGCCCCGTCCTGGGCTAAGGCAGCCACATATGCTGTGCGGGCACAAAGCCGAGGGAGGCAGATGAGTCACATGGTGGGGGGGGGGGAGAAGAGCACAGCTTGCTTGCCATTTTGCCCTTTGTGGTAACACATGGGTTACTTTATTTTTTACATTTTAATATATTTTCTTACAATTTAATTGAGGTACAACTTACATAAAGTGCATTAATCCCGGCAACTTTTTACATTCTATCAGGACCAGGGGACCACAAACCGTATTAAGGTAGGATCCTTTATGCTCTCTCCCAGTTAGTATCCCCCCAAAAGTAACCACCTCCCCAGCCTCTAGCACTATACAGTAGCTTGGCCTGTTTGATTTATACACATGGAGAAACAAATGGATACGTATTTGTTTGTTTGGCTTCTTTTTCTCATCATCGGCTTTGAGATTCATCCATGTATAGTGTTGGATAAGGTGATAATTCATTCTTTTCCTTTGCTGTGTATCATTCCATTATGTGATATATCACAATTTATCCATTTAGTTGTTGACGGGCGTTTGCTTGTTTCCAGCTTTTGCCTGTTAGGAATAAAGCTGCTGTGAACATTCTTAGACACATCTTGGCTAGGCGCTCAATTCCCTGCTGTCTGCACCCAGGAGTGGAATTGCTGAGTCAGAGGGTATGTGTTTAGCATTAGTAGGTACCAAACCTACTGACCCCTGGTTACCTGAATCCAGAGTGCCTTGGAGGGAGAAGGACCCTCTGCGGAGATTCTTATCTGTGGTTTTGGAAGACCCAGTAAGTTGCCAGAGGGTAGGAAGTAGTGAGGGACAAGAAATTGTAAAGGAAGAGAAACGAAGGAGGGAGGAAGAAAGGGTCCCATACGGGGAATGAGACTTGGCCTGGGTAGGCTGAGGTCTGGGAAATGCAGGCCTGGAGAGGAGGCTGGCGGTTGAAGGTGGCTCTTCAGATCTGGATATTCTCTAACTGGTCACAGGAGAGAAAGAACGGAGAAGACAGCACTATTACAAGAGGTTAACATCTTTAACTTTTTCCTTCGTATTGAATTTATTGGGGTGACACTGGTTAACAAGATTGCACAGGTTTGGGGTGCACCATTCCACAACACATCATCTGTACACTGTACTGCGTTGACCACCCCAGTAAAATCTTTTAGGACAATGCCATCTGCCTGGAGAAATGAGTAAATCCATTCTCCTGAAGACAAGTCTCTTCTGTCTCCTCCTACCTCCCCTTGGCTCCTTTTCTCTTGTATCTTTTTTAATCCTCACCCAAGGATCTGCATATTGATTTTAGAGGGCGAGGAAGAGGGGAGGGGGAAAGAGAGAGAGAGAGAAACATCAATCAGTTGTTGCCTCTCATACCTGCCTTGACCAGGGATGAAACTGCAGCTTTTTGGTGTGTGGGATGATGCTCCAACCGTGAGCCACCTGGCTAGCACTGCATTCATTGATGTTCTTCTTTTCTTTATTTTATTTTTTAATTGTTATTCTATTACAGTTGTCCCAATCTTGCCCTGTTGCTCTCCCCTGTCCTGCCCCTCCCTTGCCCAGCCACATTCGATCTTCACCCTGTTGCCCATGTCCATGGGTCATTTGTACCAGTTCCTTCATTAGTCCCTTCCCCTTCTTTCTCCCCTTCTCCCCCTCCCCCCGCCCCTCTGATCCCTGTCAGTCTGTTCCTTGTTTCCATGCCTCTGGTTCTATTTGCTCCTTTGTTTTGTTCATTAGGTTCCTCTACAGGTGTACTTTCATTGATTTTTGATTTGTTACCCTGACCCCAGCCTATGTAGACATAAACACAGATTAAGCAAATTTCACTGAATTTACCAGCTGGGAAGGATTCCAAATACCAGATAATACCGGTTCTTAAAGCCCTATTTCTTAGATGGAAAAATCGATGATAGGTGGATCTGGTAGGCTTTTATGTTTCTCAGTGGCAAAGGCAGAAACTAAGTCAACTTCAGGATCTCCTGGGCTGGAGAGCAGAACCCCAGAGGCACCAGAGCGCACCCGGTGACCTCTTCGGTCACCTAGGTGACCTGACGCCTGCAGATCCCCTCCCTGCTGCTGTCATTTGGACCAGAGCTAAGAGGGAGAACAGGGGTTTCTGAGCCCAGGCACTGAGTGCTGCTCCAGCACTGGGAGCCAGAAGAAAAGAAAATAATTACTGAGCACTTTTGTGTGGCAAGAACATGCTCTGCAGGTTATTGATCCTAATTCCCACGCCAGTCCTGTGAGAGGGTTTTTGCCACCCGCACTGTCCAGATGAAGAAAGGGGGCTCAGACTGGTAACGTGTCCTCTTCACATCTGGGCACCAAGCCCAGGCCCTGTATCGCCTCTCCCGTCCTGTGTCCTCTCGGGGCCAGGGGTTTTCACTGATTAAGTGGGTTGTGGAAAAAGTCATTTTTATGACCTCATCTAGGTCTAATATTCTGGATTCTAAATGCATTTAATTGGGTTTAATTTTTCAGTTTTCTAAGCGAGAGTTTTGAATCATACTGTACTGAAATGCCAGAGTGTGATGTTTGCCCCTTCATGGTGAGAGACGATAACGGCCTTGTGTTTAGAACGTCTGGCACAAAGGATTTGTGCCGCTGACCCCAGAAGTGAAAGACCGCTTAGAAACAGAAAGGCTACACAGCTTCTTTATTCCCCCGTTCACAGCTCTTGGTTTCTTCCTTCCTTCCTTTACCTCTGGAAAAGGCTGCTCATTTTCTAAATCCTTATGCTCTGAAGACTAAGTCTGCCAATAAAAAAAAAAAAAGGTCAAAGGAGCCACAGGGTCAAATACAGAAGTGATTCTGTTCCCTTCTAGCTGTATGGGCTTGCCGCTGTCGCCCCGGACCTCAGCGTCCTGCCTCCGTGGTGAGGGCACCAGCTTGGCATTCCAGGGTCACAACGCCCTTGGACTTGGCCTACAGCCGAGGGCAAAGGGCTCTTTCTGAATTGATGTTTGCCTGTCTGGGCCCCAAAGAGCATTCTGATGGCAGAAAGAAAAAGCAGCACCAGTCTAGTGGCATGTTTTGGTTAAAACCTATCTTCAGTGCAAAAGTTATTGGGTGTTTTAATCTCATATTATACCCTTTTGACAGTTGTCCATTTACAACTGTCAAAAACAGTTGTATGTTTTAAAAACTCCAGCAAGGAGAGTCTTCGCTCAGTATTCTTGACCAGTTATTTACCCAGGTGAAATTTATTATCTGATTGATTTTTTTATTCATTTACTTTTTTTTTTAAGAGAGAGACTGGGGAAGGGAGGGTGAAAAACATCTTAAGGTGTGAGAGACACATGGTTACCTCTCACATGCCCCCAACTGGGGACCTGGGCCGAAACCCAGGCATGTGCCCTGACTGGGAATCGAACCAGCAACTTTTGGGTTCGAAGGCTGGTGGTACTCAATCCACTGAGTCAATCCAGCCAGCATCTGATTGACTTTTTACAACAGATTCTACATGCATTTTTTAAATCATGAATGGGTGTTGGATGTTGTCAAATATTTTTCTGCGTTTATTGATATGATCATATGATTTTTCTTCTTTAGCCTGTTGCTATGCTGGATTACATTGACTTTTGAATGTTGAAATAGCCTTGTATACCTAAGGTAAACCCCTCTTGGCCCTGGCATATAATTCTTTTTATGCATTGCTGGATTCAATTTGTTAATAATTAGTTAAGGATTTTTTATTCTGTTTATGAAAGATATTGGTTTGTAGTTTTCTTTTCTTGTAATGTCTTTACTGATTTTGGTAGTAGGATAATGTAGTCACAGAATGAACTAAGAAGTATTTGTTACCTTAGCCTGTATTTTCTGGAAGGGATGGTAGAGAATCAATATATTTTCTTCCTTAAATATGTGTTAGGAGTCAGCACTAAAACCAATCTGAGCCTGGTGCTTTCGGTTTTAGGAGGCTATTAGTTACTGATTCAATTTCTTTAATAGATAAAGGCCAACTCAGATTTTATGTTTCTCCTTGTGTGAGTTTTTATAAAAACAAATTTGGCAGAAAGACTTGTGTCTTTCAAGAATTTGATCCATTTGATCTAAGTCGTCAAATTTGTGGGCATAGAATTATTCATGATATTCCATTATTATTTTTTTAATGTCCCTAAGATCAGTATCTGTGCTTTTTAGTGTATTTATGTATTTAAATAATATATTTATGTGTTTTTAATGTACACTGAATCTTTCTTTTCTGATGTTAGCAACTCATATCTTTTCTCTCTTTTTTCTTGGTTATCCTGACCAGAGGTTTATCCATTTTGTTGATTTTTTAAAATCAAACTTTTGGTTTTGTTGATTTTCTCTATTGATTTGCTGTTTTCAATTTCATTGATTGCTCCAATTTTTGTCATTTCTTGTCTTCTGCTTACTTTGGATTTAACTTGCTCCTCTTTTGGGGTTTTCTAAGGTACAAGCTTATATTATTAATTTTAGGTATTTTTTCTTTCCTAAAATATGCGTTTCAATATTATAAATTCCCTCTAGCACTGCTTTCACCACATTCTACAAATTCTAAGTTGTATTTTCATTTTCATTTAGTTCAAAATATTTTTAAATTCCTCCTGAGACTTCTTTGATCCATGTGCCATTTAGAAGTATGTTTTAACTTCCAAATATTTTAGAATTTTCCAGCTCTCTTATTGTTATGCATTTCTGGTTTCACTTCATTGTGCTCTGAGAGCACACTACATGTGGTTTCAATTTTTAAAGATTGTTAAGGAGTGTTTATGGCCCAGAATGTGTTCTCTGTTGGTGCATGTTTCACGTGTGAGCTTGAGAAGAAGGTGTATTCTGTTGTTGAGTGAAATAGCCAATAGGTGTCAATCATGTCCAGCTGATTGACGAGAGTGTAGAGTTCAACTATGGTGTATCCTACTGATGTTCTGCCCGTTGCATCTGTCCATTTCTGATAGAGGGCTGTTGAAGTATTTGACTAAAATAGAGGATTCATCTATTTCTCCTTGAAGTTCTGTCAGTTTTGCCTCGTATCTTGACATTCTCTTGTGAAGTGTATAAACTTTAAGGATTATTATGTCTTCTTGAAGAATTGACCACTTTATCAATGTGTTTATCATTATGTAATGACCCTCTTTATTCCTGATAATCTTTTTTTCCTCTGAAGTCCATTTTGTCTGAAAGTTATATAGCTACACCAGTACCCTCTTGATTAGTATTAACATGGTATAGCTTCCTCCATTTCCTAGATTTAAAAAATATTACATTGGATTATTGATGAAATTTTTACTGCTAAATAATTATGGATGAAATTATTACTTTGGAAAATGTAACTACTCTTGCAAAAGTCAGTATAACGAGCTGTTTTCAATTATTCATACCTTAGTATGAATTAGTATATAAGATCCTTTAAAAATTGATTTGAGAGAGAGAGAGGAAGGGAAAGAAAGAGAAAGAAATATTGATTTGTTGTTCAATTTTTTTATGCATTCATTAGTTATTCTTTATGTGCCCTGACCTGGGATAGAACCTGTAACCTTGGTGTATTGGGCTGATGCTCTAACCAGCTGAGCTACCCAGCCAGGGCTAAGATCCTTCCGGTAAACAGGTAAAGATGATTTTATATGGAAGGAAATAGGGAAGTTGTAAGAGATTAAGAGTCAGTAACTGAGACCGGAGATGGAAGCCCCACAGAGAGGAAGGAGAGGCACTCAGATGTAAACGGCGGATCTTATGCTCTTCAAGATTTTTGCACAAGGCTAACGTTGTCTGAATGCTTTAGTGCTTTCCTTTCTAAGTGACTTCATTAGCAGCCGTACACTGTGTGTGGACCTGGACATGGAGCGGGAACCAGGAACACAGGAGGGCTCCTGGGAACGGCTCAGGGACCACAGTACGTGGTGGTTCCTCATAGTCTGTCTTAGAACGTGCTGTGCTTTCTCTTGCTAGGCTGAGGAAATTGAGGGGAAGACAAAATTGATTTCCAGGCTTATTCTCCAGGGCTCCTCTTTGCTTCCTTCTTTTAGCTACTCCCACTTTTATCTTCTCCAACCCTTTTTACTCAGACTGCACCAAGATAGCCCTGCATGCCTGGCTGGCCCAACCCCCCAGGAAGCAGGACAGTCTTTCAAAGCCCATGTCCCATCAGAGTGTCTCAGTCCTGAGAGGATCTGTCCAGGCAGGACTGGCCTTTCAGCCAAGCTGAGTATGTGGTGTGCCCTGATGGCAAGATTTGAGGAGTGGCAAGGTTGCCACATCCCAAAATTTGCTTTTCCACGCATGCCTAAAATTCTACCCTTAATGATTCATACCTGCGGTTAACACTTGGTGCCCGGAGGAGAAGCCACAGAAAGGAGATGCTGGCTCTTTACTTCCTAATTTTGCTTGGGGACAGCCCACGACTAGAGTCATACAGGGACTTCAGAGTGTACAAATTGGCATGTCTGACAACTTCTGAGGAAATGCTGACAGAATTCAATACGAGGCCTCACAGCTTTGGGGCGGGGGAAGGAAATCAGAGACGCCTTCAGTGACTACTCCTTAGCAGGCAGACTGACAGCAACGAGCTGTGTTTGGCCAAAGTCAGGCTAGATTATGGCGTTTGCATATGTTCAACTGAATACGCTTGTTTGTATTCAGTATGCTTTATCACTTGTGCTCATTTAAAAGCAAATGAAAGAAAATTGCATGCTGGCATCCCCACTTCTCCACTTTGTCTTTGTTTGACCAAATTTGTTGTAGCGACTTGCTAGCTTGACTAAAGTTCTGCTGCGTGTTCACGTGACACTTACTATAGTCTCTCTTCTTCCCATTACCTCCCATTCTTTTCTACTCTTCTCCCATCGACCGGTCCACATACGCACACTGCACAGCAACCGGCGCTCAGATTTACTTTCTGAGAATGGCTGCGTGTGGACATTTCAGAGTATCAAATGTGGGTCCATCTGTACCCCCCTTTGCCCAGCCCTGCCTCTAACTGGCCTCTTCAGGCTCCACCACCCTCAACACTCTCATTTGCATCACGCAGCCCATGTGAAAAAGCCTGTAATTCAAATACATTCCTGGACACAGATTTGGGTTTGGGCTTCAGTCCCACTATTTCCTACTTACAAAGGGTTCTCTAAGATAAATAGAAGTTAGCCAAGCTACAATGGAAATAAGCTCTTACCATGTGGAAGGGAAACACTTGGGAAGTGTATAACGTTCAGAGCAGAATTGTTCACGATAGCCCAAAGGTGGAAACAACCTAAGTGGCCATCAATAGATGAAGGGATACACAAAGTAATGGTATAGCCATGCAATGGAATATTACTCAGCCATGAAAAGGAGGGAAATTCTCACACATGCTAAGTAGAAGAAGTCAGGCACAAAAGGACAAATATTGTATGATTTCATTTATATAAAATACCTAGAATGGGCAAATTCACAGGGACAAAAAGTAAATTAAACATCACCAGGGGTTGGGTGAAGCAGAAAGTGGGGAGTTATTGCTCAATAGGTACAGATTTTCTGTTTAGGGTGATAAAAAATATGGAAGAGTAGTGACAGTTACACAGCACCGTGAATGTGATTAATGCCACTAAATGCTATACTTAGTTAAAATAGCAAGTTTTATGTGATATGTATTTTGCCACAATAAAAAGATAGTTAAAAAAAAAGTAACCTAGGTGTTTAATAATAAAACTATGCATGTGACTGAAGATGCCGGACCTGGGAATTGCCCACAGATCTTGGAAGAGAGCACACACTCAGAAGAAAACCAAATAAGAGGGCCTAGAATCAAGCAAGTATAGCTCGTTTGGGAAGGGCAACCTCCATAAAGTGAAGTTACCGGGAGCAGAGTAGCAAATAAAGATGGAGAGAGGAGTAGAGGTCAGACCAGGAAAATAACTGTCTCCTGTGCAAAAGAGGCCACTCTATCCAGGGAGGGGTTTTAAGCAAGAAGGAAGGTCTGTACGATTAGGTTTGCCTGTGAGAAAAATCACTCTGGCAAGTGTGGTGGATATATCATCCAGGACCAACTCGGAAAGCAGGACACGGGTGGGTTGGGCTGTGTGAGGAGGGCAGCAGCACCCTCCCCGTGTCCGTGGTTTCGCTTTCTGTGGTTTCAGTTACCCGAGGTCAACACGTCATCACAAGAAGAGTGAGTGAATACAGTAAGATATTTTGAGAGAGAGACCGCATTCACATGAGTTTTTTAAAAAATATATTTTATCGATGATGCTATTACCGTTGTCCCATTTTCTTCTCCCCTTTACTCCCCTTCGCCCTGCACCCCCCTCCCACCAGCATTCCCCCACCTTAGTTCATGTCCATGGGTCGCACATACAAGTTCTTTGGTTTCCCTATTTCCCATACTATTCTTATGGTCATAATTGTTCTATTTTACTATTAGTTACTGTTGTTAACCTCTTTATTGTGCCTAATTTATTAATTAAACTCTATCACAGGTATGTGTGCATAGGGGAAAAGAATCATATATATGGCGTTCAGTACTATCTGTGTTCTCAGGCATCCGCTGGGGGGCTCGAAATGTATCCCACCCATTAAGGGAGACAGGACACCACCAAGTCGCCTGGGCTTTGTTACCTGCCTTCGCACAAGCTGTGCCCGTTCTAACGGGAGCCCACATTGTCCTCCAGCGTGCTCAGCCTAACACGGTGTCCTTAACTGGGAGCGAGCCCATGTGGGATTTAGCTCGGTGACAAGAATCTTCTGTGCAAACCTTGGGAGGGCTGATCTCAAGGTCTCTCCTCTGGCAAGGTCCTCTCAGGAGAGTTCCTGTTCTCGGGAGAATGCCCTAATAAGGGAAATGAGAGCAGGATGCTGCCAGCCACTCTGAGGACGTCCTGATTGCCTCACCTGTTCTCTTCCCCGGGCTGCCTGAGCTACTTCGCTCTGGAAGAATCCACTTTCTTCTGCCTGGTCCCCATCCCCACTGCCCTGGAGGCTGTGTGGGGACCCTGCTTTTGCCGGGGCCACCCCACAGCCATGCTCCCCGCTAACCGCACACTGCTGCAAACCTACCACATTCCCCTCCTGTCTGCTGCTCACCGGGTGCTCCCAGCTGTGGCTCCCTGCCCGAGGCCTCCCACGTTGAGGCTGTGAAGCCATTTACCTGGGGTTGGAGGTGTGCTGCAGCTCCGACTCAGACTCCAGGGACCTCTTGTCCGTAGTGTGAGGTCAGCCGTGAGGGGCGTATTCACACCACAGAAATCTGCAGACATCACCGATCAGAGCTCTTCTTTCTGGAGAGCCAGTGGTGGTTTCGTCAGTCCACTGCCATCTGTGCTCCTTGCTCCTTCAGAAGAAAAAAAACTGATCTGAAGTATTAGGCAGGACTTCATTTCTCTCAGAGATCCTCTGGGTCCCTGTCACCTCAGAAGGCAGAAGGCGAGGCTCAGTAAAGATCTAAAGCTTCTCATCCCACCCCGTGGCATGGCTAACTAGCAGAGGCTGGCTCAGTTCCAGAAGACTGGGTTTCAACCTGGTAGGGTACCCCTGTTTCTCCCTTCTTCCCCTGCTGGGAGGGCTCTTATCAGCCTTTTGAACTGGAGCTGAGCTCTTCAGCAGGAGGTATTTGTGTGTGCCCTCTAGTGACGAGGATCCTGCTTCTTATCATTGTCAGCCCAGGTTCCTGATCTATCTATCTATCTATCTATCTATCTATCTATCTATCTATCTATCTATCTTAAGGATTTTATTTCTTTCTTTTTAGAGAGAGGGAAAGGGAAGGAGAAAGAAAGGGAGAGAAACATCAACCTGTTGCCTCTTGCATGCCCCCAACTGGGATCCTGGCTCACAACCCAGGCATGTGCCCTAACCAGGAATGGAACCAACAGCGCCCAACTGACTGAGCCACACCAGTTAGAGCCCACGTCCCATATTTAAATGCAGGAGATGCCACCCTGCTCCCAAGCATTTGGACGTGTCTTTTCAGCACCTCTTGCAGGAAGCCAGACACAGCAGATATAGACACGTAAGTATGTGACTCATATGAAGCCTCCAGGCTGTCTTATCTGATTAACATCCCTGATTTCAACAGGAAAGACCTGGAAGGGGTTAAAGGACAGAAAGAAGAAAGCTGTAATCAATTTGGTTTTAGTGTGTTTAAGTTGTTAGTGTTTTGATACATTTGAGATTATATAATGTACATGATTATTATCTTTGTCACCCAGGGGGTGCAATTTTCGTGAGAGTATACTTTGACCCCCAAGCTCCTGTTCCCTGTTATGGTCTGAACTGTTACTCCCCCCAAATTCACAGGCTGAAGTCCTAACCCCCAGTACCTCAGAATGTGACTTTATTTGGAAATAGGGTTGTTGCGGGTGTAATGAGGTAAGATGAGGTCGTACTGGAGTAGGGCGGGCCCCCGATCCAATGTGACTGATGCCCTTATAAACGAGGTACTCACACAGGGCGAACACCCTGTGGACGTGAAGGTGGCCATCTGCCAGCCCAGAGAGCAGCCTGGAACACATTCTTTCTTCACAGGCCTGAGAAGGAGCCAGTTTTATCAACACGTTGATCTCAGACGTCCAGCCTCCAAACTGTGGGACAATAAACTTCTGTTGCTAGACCGCACCCACTCTGCAGTGCTTTGTTCCATGAGCTCTAGCAAACGAGTACACTGCCCAATAAAAATACTTTTCTCTTGTGCCCCACACTAGCATTGGCTGACAAGCAAGACTGTCACGGTTCTCTAAAGCCTCGGAACTTTTTTTTAGGTAAAACTTTAAATTTTTTGTTGCTTATTATTTATTTTTTAAATGGCTTTTTATTTATTTGTTTTCTTTTAAAAATATTTATTTATTTATTAGAGAGATGGGAAGGGAAGCAGAAAGGGAGTGTAACATCGATGTGAGAGAGAAACATCAGTTGGTAAGCACCCTCACCAGGGTCCACACTGGCACCGTAGGACTGTGTCCTGACCTGACATCGAACCAGCGACCTTTGGCTTTGTGGAACGCGCCCAGCCAACTGAGCCACACCAGTCAGGGCATAACTTTTTTTTTATTACTTGGAGTGAGGGGAAGCTGAAATATTGCATTGCCATCCAAAATTAGAAATAGTCCCAACGACTTAAAAATGTTGGAAAAGTTATTTAATAAAAATAAGAGAATCTTAAGACACATGAAACTCTAAACTATTTACGTTGCTCCAGTTTCCTTTTACATTTGTCTGCCCATTTACTTTCACACAGTTGGCGTCATTGGCCACGCGCCGTCTGGTGTTCTGTGTCTTTCACTTCACATAATTTAATAGAAACACTTCTGCATAGTGGTACTGTCCACAGTGTTACTTAAATAGCAACAATACATATTTCTGTGCCTTTCACATATTATTCGTCATTTGTTATTTTCTCATTTTTACTATGAATATTTTTGCATAACGTACCTTTTTTACTCCTTTTGAACTATTTCCTTGAGGTGTGTATCCAGAAGAGAAAGTCCTGGATTACAGTTTTGTTGTTCCTGTTACATATTAGCCATTATTCTTAAGACAAATTGAACCCACCTGTGGTTTCCCCAGAACTAAAACTAAGTGTGCAGTTTTGTCCACAACCTTGACATCGTTCAGTCTTAACAGCTTTCCCTGGTCTTAAAGTTGCTTTAGTATTTTACTTATGTGGGAGGTGGCCCCAGGCACTTTTAAAGCTACGGTTTATTTTTATATTTTACTAAGATGTGGGCGTTTTGCAACAAATGCTATAGGTCCCTGCAAGTAGCCGTAAGTGGTCAGGCCAGCCCTACCTCTTAGTTGCAACTTTTCGCAGTTCCCCGCAGCGGGCGCCCGGGTTCCCACTGCGCCCACCAGGGGTCAGCACAGGCTCAGTTTTGGGCTTGGCCTCCCACAATGCAGCGGGCTCTGTTGTCCGCGCGTCGCGAGGTGACGGAGCTGCGGCTGGGACGCCGGAGCCTGAACGGTTTGCGAGGCGCCTACTGGGCGGCCGAGGGGCGGGGCGTCCAGGGGGCGGGGCTGTGTAGGGGCGGGGCTGTGTAGGGGCGGGGCCAGACTCCGCCGCCGGCGCTGCGGTTGTCCCAGCTGCGGGCAGCCTCAGGGGCTTAGGTCGCGCCCTCCCCAGCGGCGGAGACTTCGCTACTTGGCCGTGTGACAAGGTAGGGAACTGGGGCAGGGACGGTGTGTGAAGTCTTTCTTAGTTGTGCAAACAGGAAGTCTTAAGTTGCTAACGTTTAGAGCGGGAGCAGCCAGGTTTGTTCGGAGGGAATCTATTTTAAAACTCTTTGTCTGCGTCCCTTTGTCCCTGTCCCTCCAGGCTCTGCTGGGCTCAGGGGAGTCTGATTTCGGGAGTTCGTGCCAGGGTAATTTCAAGCTCTGGGTTCATCCCGTCCTGTGTCTTGTGTACGGATGCAAGCTCCGGGGTGGGGTCAGAGTGTGCGAGAACTCGTGTGGGTTTGGGCTGGGTTTCTTCAGGTGTGTGTATGTGTAAGGACTCATGAAAAATTAGAGGTAGGTCGCGATCTAGTTCTCCGTCTGGGCGAGGGTCCTGAGCCCAGCTGTTTCAGGCACTTAAGCGAGTGGCATCTGCCACGTGCCCCGCCCGTGCCAGCGATCAGGTGGTGGCTGTCCTGTGATTTAAGCTAGTGGGTGCCCTCAAGTTCTAATGGACCCAAACACACCGCACCCGGGACTACTCTCCAGGACGCTGTTTACCAGGAGTCCCTGCCGCCCGCCTCCGGAGCTCCTCACAGCACAGCTGATCCTAGTCTGGGAATCCCACACCTAGAGCTTTTCAAAAAGTAAAGTTTGACAGATAGAAGCACTGGAATATGGGGCAGCTGGGATAGCTTAATGTTGCCGGTGCCTGTCCTCCTCAGCCTGTCTCTGGGTCACAGTGCATGGCTCCTTCTATTCAGTCTGCTTTCTGTTACTCTAGCACCCCTTGGTAATAATGCCAGTCTGTAGCAGTCCCAGCCTGAAAGCTCCAGCCTGCAGTTCTAAGGTGACTCCACCTTTGTCCACTTCTAACGGCTCAGAAAAGCACTTTAGTTCTCCGATCCCTATCCCCAGTGTAGAATAAATTATATTTTTAAAGATCCATTTTTCTTTAAAACCCTCACCCTATGTTATGTCCATGCCAAGAAAATCGGTAGATTTTACTTGTGAAATCCAAGCAGTTTCTTTTATTGTTAAGGAATAAAGGTTATCACTAGGAAAACTAGTAAACAATATATTCTTCAGGTGAACATGATCCTCATTAACACATTAGCTGATAGTAAAAGGCAGAAGATGGGAAATCAGGCAAGCTTGGTTCCAAAACATTCCTGCTGCTAAGGAGAGGTTGACAATTAAATTAGCTTTATTGTTCCTTTCAAATGTAAAATGTTATGGGTGAACACAGATTCTTTTTTTTTTTGTTGGCTACACCTCTTGACTTCAGATAACAATAAAATAAAAGAACATTCTTTCAAATTGTTTCAAAATAGGTATTATCACCTCACCTGTGCCCAAGGAACAACTCTAGGAGTTGTTAGGATTCTAAATCTTTGTTAAGCAGAATGTGCTAATGGTCCTTAACCCTCTCTCTGGGCACTTTCCTTCAGAAGTCTCAGTTCTCTATCAAAGTATGAAATTATAAATTGCTCATTATGTATGATCTCTATTTGGAAAATTTCCACATCTGACATTAGTATTCATTTAAAAGCATTGTGTATTTGTGAGTAAAAAGGTACAGACCTTTAAAAGATTAAAAGCAAGAAAAAAATTGTCTTAGCTACTAGACATCCTCAGTTAGTGGCAATAAACACAAAAGATAAAACCAAAATCTAGTGTCATTAATAGTCAACAACACCCGTGAGAGCTGGAGGGCACCTTTCGAAGCTTAGAAGAGGCAGTTTATAGACATGTCAGCAATAACTTTGCGGAGTAGATAGCAAGCATCGGTAAGCTCGCAGCCTCGAGAGAGTCATGTGGAAAGACACTGACACCCATATAGAGAAATTTACAGACAAATTCGTGGGCTCCCCCAAAATAAGCAGACCAGATGTTTCCCACATTAACCGTAAATACTATGCACATTAGGTTAATTTAAACAGTTGGCCCATTGCTTTTACAACCTTCCAGTGCCTTTATTATTTCAAAGAAGGCACAGGTGACATAGTTCTTGCTTCCAAAAGAGGTAAATTAAACAACAACAACTGACCTCTAGCCACAAACTGGGGTTTGCAGGAGTTAGCACAAGTAAGCAACTCACAATTTACTCAATTCTTGAGCAGATATTTATCAAGTACCTAGTTAAGTATAAGACCCATTTCTTTAACCCACTCCTAATGAAAAAGAGCCATGGGTGTGATTTCCTACTGGGGGCTGTGTCATCAGGACCATATAAGGAGGGGCCTAGGATATTTCTCAGACGCCGAGGAAGCAAAAGCATTTCTCGAAAAACTGTGAAGACATGAGGAGCTCAGTTGAAAAAGGAATGAAGTACCTCAAAATAGTTCCCTTTGGCTTTCATCTTGGTGGTACCATTTTTTAAAAAGCTGCTTATTGTGTTATGATACTAATTGTAACATTAGCTACTGATAGCATTAACAACGTCATGGAGGTAACTGGTAAGATGTGAGGCCCGGGAAGATAAGAAATAAGACTGAAGGTAGGTGTCAGGTCGCAGAAGGCTGTGCACGGGAGAGGGGAGTGACTGAAAACGAGTGGGGGAGAGACAGGATCACAGCTGCCGTGGATAGTTGGCTCTGAAGCCTGAGCGAAGGGTGGAGCTAAGGGGCCAGGAGGCAGGAATGACTGTTAGGAGACTGTAGCAGTGACTAGGAAAGAAATGATGAGGGCCTACTATTTATAGAGTGCATTACCAGTTGCAGCTTTCTCATGTGTTACCTCATTTGGTTTTCACAACAGTCCGTTGCAGTCGGTAAGATTCACATCATCATTTTGTAGGTGCTGACCTCAGTGCTTTGTGTATGTCATCCCTGACCTTTATGAAAACCCTCTAGATCAGGTATGATTAGCCCACTTTACAGAAGTTGGTACTGAGGCAGGCTAAGGAGCAGCCCCAGGCCCAGGGTCTAGTGCAAGGCTCGTTTTGAATAGCAGGTGGATCCTGCTTCTCTACAGAATGAAGCACAACAGCCTTTCCAGGCAAACCTACACCCTGGAAACACCTCTCAGGACTCAGCGAGGCAACGGGGCCGCGGTGCCCAGCTTCTTAAGCTCTTCTGTCTCTGCAAGAGTCCCATTGAACAGAACAGTGCGGCAGTCCCTCAAAATAGTAAACACAGAATTACCATGTGAACCAACAATTCTGCTTCTAGGTGTATATCCAGAAGAAGTAAAAACAGGATCTCAAACACATAGCACACCTATGTTCACGGCAGCGTTACTCATAGTGCCTGAAAGGTAGACACAACTCAAGTGCCATTGGTGGAGGAACGAATCAACAAAATGTGGTATGTGCCCGCAATGAAGCAGTACTCAGCCTTAAAAAGGAAGGGAATTCTGACCCATGCTACACCACAGATGCACTTTGAGGATATCATGCTGAGTGAAATCAGCCTGTCACAAACTGTGTACTTACACTCACAACAGTCATATTCACAGAAATGAACAGGAGAATGGAATGGTGGTCGTCAGGGGCCAGGAGGAGAAAGGATGGGGGGTTGCTGTTTAATGGGTAGAGAGTTTCAGTCTGGAAAGATGAAAAAAGTTGTGGAGGTGGATGGTGGTGATTTTTGTACAACAATGTTTATGTACTTGATGCCTCTGAATGGTACATTTTAAAATGGTTAAAATGGTGTCTACGGCCATACCACCCCAAACGCGCCCGATCTCGTCTAAAATGGTTAAAATGGTAAACTGTATGTTATGTGTATTTTACCACCAAAGACAAAAATCATGTTGTGTGTCATGTTATGAACAGATGACCAAAGCACGGGCACATGTGGTAGATTAGTGATAGGGAAGACTAGGAAACGCACTTCCAAAAGTAGAACAGACATCTCGTAAAGCCCAGCCCAAGAAAAGAATGCACAGCTGCCAGAAGTGCAAGGCTGGAAACTTCCCAAGATGCCATTTAGTGCAATCTTCATTTTTTACAGATGCAAACAGTGAGGCCCAGAGTTACCAGGTGATTTCCCCAGAGTCACTGAGCAAGTTCAGGCAAGGGGAGAATGCAGAGCAAAAACCTGGCCTCTGCCAGATAATCATACCTGAGAGGGACAAGGACCCACTTGCAGCTGACAAGACAGAGGTGTGCTCTGGTTTTCTTGTGTAAGTAGGAAGAGAAACCAAGTTTTCCATCTTTATCAGCCTTGCCGTAGCAAATTCATAGGATTACGATTACTGAAGAAATGTAGATGCTTAGCTTTTGGTGTCATTCATTCATTCTCAAATATTCGAGGGACTGTTGTGCCAAATATCCTCTCCAGTTTCCAATTTTTCTATCTAGTAACAACTGTCTGCCAGCTTTATTCTAGCTGCTCTGCCAGTCACCCTTGTACATAAACTCCTAAGTTACATAAACCTTCAAGGACTCCTGGAAAGGTGTTAGAGGAACAGGTAGAGTTGAAGGGGAGGTGATAGGAGATGAAATGGCAGGGTGTCAGATGCCAAAGAGAGCTGTGATCCTAGTGAGGAAGCCACCCAAAGCTAAAGGGTTCTCAGTAGGACAGGTGTCTAGGGCTACAGATGCAGAAGGATTGGAGTCCTGCTCGTGGAACTCGCCCTTGGCACAGTCCCAGCGTGGGGGCTGTTAACGCCTGCATGGAGGATCAGAGTGATACACGGAGACAAGCAGAGGTGCAAAGGAAGGGGAAGAGATGTGCAAGAGAGTGCAATCTGGAAAACCCCTGATTGTCATGGAATAACATCCCCATCTTGTAGCCTCTAAGGATAAAGCCAGATTGGCTCTGTACAACTATTTGTATAAATGTGAATAGAATCCCTTTTAGCCGTGGCTGGTGTGGCTCAGTAGATTGAGTGTTGACTTGCAAACCAAAAGGTCGCTGGTTCGATTCCCAGTTGGGGCACATGCCTGGGTTGCAGGCCAGGTCCCCCAAAAGGGGGCATGTGAGAGGCAACCACACATTGATGTTTCTCTCTCCCTCTTTCTCCCCTATCTGAAAATAAATAAAATCTTTTTTTAGAAAAGAACCCCTTAAAAAAATTAAATATAGGGACCTGCCTACTTCCAGGAGACCTGAGGTATAGGATACAAGTAAAACTTACAAAATAAGGCATTGTTAAAACAAGCACCATATTTGAAACCATTTAAGAAGGAGGGGCACAGCAGGAAAGGCACAGTGCCCGGCATACAGGAGGCGCACACTAGTAGCTGTTTGTAAAATTGCACGCTGTAAAAGTGGTCATAGCAGTGAAGCAGAGATAGATCTACCAGGTACCTGAGATGAGACGTTCTGGCATGGAATTTGGCTTTAAATTTCTTTGGAAGCCACGATATAAAAAGGAAACAGGTTGGGTTACATCATTTTCTTGTTCTGGCAAGATAAAATATACAGATTCAATTATAGAGAAGATTTTTTTTTTTCCTGGAACTAAATTCAAAGAAGGATTTATCACATGGGCTCCTTTGAATATAATTTTGAAGCTGTGTACAGTATCTTCAATAACATTTTATGGACAATTCTGAAAATGTCATGTAGATGAATGGTTTTTATGCAGCGACACTCTTCTTACCTTTCACGGCAGCTACCTGGGGTTACCGTGAGTGTGTAAAGTGTTTTTCTGCTAGAATGCTGCAGCGGTAGGATTCCGGGAGTGTCATTTTCAGAAAGCTACCTAAGGATGAGTCATCCGAAGAACCTGGAAAAGTGGGCAGAACTGGATATCTGAGTGGGAAAAGGGCCAGTTGTCTATGGAGCGCCGCCATCTTTACTGTTCTCCTGGGGTGGAGGATCCCTTGGCAGGAAATAAGAGCAAAGTGGTCCAACAGACTTTTAAGCTTTGAAGCAAGAGTAGAATAAGCCCTGTGCTACTCTTGACACAGGTGGCAGGCTCTGGGGGCATAAACAACTGCTGCTGGTGGGTAGACCAGCGGTCAGCCCCCAGCCGGTGAACGTACTTCGGGTGAAGGGGAGGTTGCGAGGCAGTGGGAAGGCCATGGACTTTGAAGTCAGGTAAGTCTCGTCGAGCTCCTAGCTCTGCGACATATTAGATATGTGACTCTACAGATGACTTAATTTTTCTGGTCCTCAGTGGGATATTTACATCTACCTGGTATGAGTCATTTTACGGATCCGAGATAAGATATATAAACAATAATAAAAAGTAGTAGCCAACAATTATTGATGCTTAACTCAGATGCAGCAGTATGTTAAGTGCTTTATATGCGTTATTTCGTTTAGTCTTCAGAGCAGCTCTGTGTGGTACCTACCACCTGGTACTTAGTAGGTGCTCAACACGTGATATTTATTAGTATTAGTAGTGTCAGTTATAATAATAAGTCGACCAGGTAGAAGAGGCCATCTTTGCCCTGGGAATTAGTGGCTAGAACAGGAGTCAGCAAACTCTCGGTCAGAGGCCACATCTGGCCATTGTCTGGTTTTGTACAGTTGGTGAGCTAAGCATGGTTTTTGCATATTGAAATGGTTGAAAAAAATTGAGCCCTGGCTGGTGTGGCTCAGTGGATTGAGTGCCCGCCTGCGAATCAAAGGGTTGCCAGTTCGATTCCCAGTCAGGGCACATGCCTGGGTTGCAGGCCAGGTCCCTGGTTGAGGGTGTGGGAGAGGCAACCAATGGATGTCTCTCTTACACATCCGTGTTTCTCTCCCTCTCTTTCCTCCTCCCTTCCCATCTCTCTCAAAATAAATAAATAAATAAAATCTTTTTTAAAAAAGGAAAAAGATTGGAAGAAGAATAACATTTCATGACACGTGAAAATGACACAAAATTCAAACTTTAGTGTCCGTAAATAAAATTTTACTGGAGCACAGCCGTATCCTTTTGTTCACATACGGTCTGTGGCTGCTTTCATGATACAATAGCTGGGTTGGGCAGTCGTGACAGAAATATAAGTGGCCCACATAGCCTAAGAGACTGACTACGTGGCCCTTTACAGAACGCGTTTGCTGACCCCTGATCTGGAATAGACCTCCAGGGGTCAGGACAGCTGCAGAACAGAAGGTAAGCCAACCTCAGGGCAAGCAAGGCTGCCCAGGGGTGAGTGTTAAGCGATGGGATCCAAAAGGAGCAAAACTCCCATTGGCCTCAGTTTTGGGCCCACGGACAAAAGACGTGGGCGGCTGCTTTAGGGCCAATGTGGACAAGTTGAGGAGAGAAAGAGGGCTTGGGCTGGACCTCTCTCTGAAGGTTCTCCAAGCTCAGCCAGTCTGGGACTAGAACCTAGTAAAGAAGCAGACAAAGAAATCTGGGATCTGTGAGCTGCTCTTTTTTTTTTTTTTTAATGTCCCGGGTATCATTGTCACCGTCACAGTAAAAGCACGTGACAAAGGCATCCCCCGGTGTGGCCCCATCAGCAGTTTCCAGACACCACGAACAACAGTGCCCACTCTCGTCTCGGCTGAGGCTTGCGAGTCGTTCATTTTTGTGCCTTTGCGTGTGTGCTTTTTGTTTTGTATTTCTTTGCTTTTCCCTTTGTGTTTTAGCAAAAGTTCTCTTTCACATATTCTGATCTTGTTTAAGCTAGCTAGGGGAAAAATGATTGAGTCACACCTGGGCCAGGATAAAGTCCAACCTTCATAGCTGCTCTTAGTTGTACGGTTGCCTGGTCTGGTCCCTTCTCACTTGTCGGGACTCATCTTCCGACCACTCCCTGGACACCCTGTGCCCCTGAAAGTAAGCCTGTTCCGCATCTCATGTTTTTTTTTTTTTACCCTCGGCTGCTCCCTCCGCTTTCCAACTGTGTAGGTCTTCGCTGCCTGCAGAAATGTCCTCCTCCTTCAGCACTGCTGCAGGGTTTCTGCCTGTCCTGGAAGGGAGGGTCATGTCCGCCTCTCGGCCTCCTCCTGCTATCACAGCACCTGTCACTCCCTTGGCATCCGTTGTTGAATCCTTCAAGATTAGGAATGATAAAAATCTTAGCACATCCCCCTCCTTCCGGGACATGGTAATCTAAGTGTGTGAAGGGGAATCAGCATACCCTGAAGGGCCAGGAGCAACGAACTTTCCAGCTCAGGAACCTGGAAATGACGGGTAGGAAATGGGGCAGATAAATGAAAAGCCAGGCAAGGAAAGCCTAGGATGGCAAAGTTCCTGTCCGGGTTTTTGGTTTTGGTTTTGTTTGTTTTTCTCTTAAGAATAATATTGAATAACTCAATAGGAGATGCCCTCTACTTTAAAAGGCAGCACTATGCAGAGTATTTGTGTCATACCTCTCTGCGGTTAGATTTCACAAGGCTACGTTGCTGTGCAGAGAAGACACATCGGGAAGGGCTGAGGCAATATGGTCCAGAATCTTTGTGGGTGATGAAACTAAATGTAAGGATAGAACTTGAAAATACAGGGTTGGGCAAAAGTAAGGTTACAGATGAGTGCAAGAAGCATAGTTTATTCTTGTATTATGATTTATTAATTAGTATATTTTTCATATGGACAAGTGTAAACCTCCTTTTGCCCCACGCTGTGTGGATGGCTAATGTGGCCAGCAGATGCGATCTTTCGAGTGCGCATGTCTCTCATGAACGCTTATCACTCTCAGCTGACAGTTAAGATCTTGGTGCTGTGAAGGACCCTGTGTAGTGGCCTCTTGGTGTTTGGTATTTGCTCAACCCAAGGGTTGTAGCTGCACTTAAGGATTTGCTGCTGGTGACTTTGGTCTCTTTTTGAGTGACCACTGTGATCTCAAAACTTTACTTCCCAGGCACAGTTTGGGTCTTGTCTTTTTTTTTTTTTAAACCCAGATTCATTATCACCTTCTGGCCTGCTGAATCTTACCGGCCCCTTCGGGCTGTCACACCACGTGTGAGATCTTCTCCACGTTGCTGATCTTCATCAGGCTGGCAGTTTGCTGCGCGGAAAAGCCGAGAGACCTATCAGCAGACCTAACAGTTCCTCTTTGAGATCAGTAGTGAAAACTCCCCCAGCACTAACAGTTTTCATTTATAAAAGAGACCTTTTAGAGATCAGTGGTCTCACTCTAATCAAGCATTTACTCTCAGATTCTGTCCTTTCTTCGACTTACCAACGTTTGGTTAAGGCTGTGGAATGGTTTCTGCCATCAGGTGGGCCCTCATGGCCTCCAGCCAGTTCTTCTGTTTTTTTCTAGTCTCTCTCCTATTCTCCACAGCAATTTTTCAAACAGCCTCCATTCTCCCTAAATCTCCCACCCTTGGGTTCTCCTCACTCTGAGCAAATGACCCTGGCTGCTAGTGTATGGAAAAGATAGAGGCTGTCAGACAGCGATACCTTCAAGTTCCTGCTACTGTGCTAAAAAATCTAGCATTCGTTCTGCATGCATCCTTCTCGGTCCTGTTCCACCTGAAGGGGTAGCCTTCCCTTGAGCTAGGACCAGACTTTAAATCCATGCCTTGACCTCCTCCTCCCTTCTCAGGGACTTCTCTCAATTAATTATTCCATCTCCTACATCCTTCTCATTAGCTTTACAAATTCTTCTATCTCACCCACCTGAAGACATCTCCCTGTGGCGGCCTTCCCCTTCACAACACAGCTCCTTGACTTAGAATTGTTTCTATTCACTGACTGTTCCTCTTCACCTCAACTCTTCACCCTTCTTCAGTGGGCTTCCACTCCCCTCCCTCCGTTGAAGCCTTCCTCGCCAAGGCTGCCAACCACTGCCTTGTTGCTAAAGCCAGTGCCTAAGTCTTAGCGATTGTCATACTGACCTTGCAGTAGCATTCGACGTCGCCGACCGCACGCTTCTCTTTGAAAACTCTCCTCTGTTGGCACTGCACTTTCCCAGGCCCCTCCCCTTGCTTTCTCCCTGGGCTCCTCTTCCTCAGTGCCACTTCTTCAGTGCCGGTTGTACCCTGGGCTCTGCTCTCACTGTCCCCACTTTTCCCATAACTTGGTTCCAAATGACAGAATCCAAACTCATATTGAACTAAGTAACCAACCCGCCAAACCAGCACCAGCAAAAACCACAACAAAGGAAATGCACGACTCTGGTGCCCGAAAAGTCCAGGGGTCGATCGGGGAGAGCAGGTCCCAAGACGTGACACAAGGATGTCACCAACAGCCTCACTCTGTCTCTTAGCTTTGCTCCCTCTGTGTTGGCTCCACTCTCAGGCAGTCTCTCTCTAAATGATGGCAGAATGCCTCCTGGCAACTGCAGGCGAGTAGCCAACCCTCTTAGCAAACACGATGGAGAATTTTCTACCCAACTTCTCAATCTGTAAGTTGGGGAATCATTTTTGAGTCCTTCCCCCACATCTGCTCAATCATCGAGTCCTGTACCAACTTCTAAATATCTCTCCACCACTGCTGTTCACGTTCAAGTTCGGGTGCCCATCTTTCGTCCAGATTCCTGCAATAGCCTCCCAGTGATGTTCTGTCTTGGGTCTTGCTGCCCTACAATCTATTCTTCACTCCACAGCCCAGGTGATCTTTTGGAAGTGTTTATCTGATCCCATTACTTGGCTACACAAACCTTTGCTAGAAAGCTAAAGGCAAAACTCCTTGTTCTTATGTAAGGTATTGCTCGATGTAGCTGCTGTTTACTTCTCTTTTCTCTCTCTCTCTTTTAATCTTCACCCGAAGTCATGCCTTTTGACTTGAGAGAGAAGGGAAGGGAGGGAGAGAAACATCAGTGTGGAAAACTTTGTTCAGCTGCCTCTCCTATGCACCTCGACTGGGGACTGAACCTGCAACCTACTGGGGGCCAAACCTACAATCTAGGCATGTGCCCTGACCAGGAATCGGACCTGCTGCCTTTTGGTGTGCAGGACCACCCCCAGCCAACAGAGCCACATCAGCCAGGGCCTCTGTGCTCTTTTCACTTCTCATTTCATCCCATGTTCTGGACAGTTCAGCCACACGAGCCAGGTTAGCCTGCCCTGTCCCAGCTCTGCACCTTTTCACATAGTGCTCCCCTTCCCGGACCCCATCCCCCCTTGACCCCCTCCCTAAAAAACTGCCCCATATCCTTTCAGGTCTCACGTTGGACATAACCGCATTGAGAAAAGCCTTCCATACTGCAGTGTATACATACTCTTCCTGTTGAACGTTCTCCTTTTTCCGCGTTAGCACTTAACACACCGTGGTGTAATTGCTGATTAAATGTAGGAAGGTCTGTGAAGGCAGGTATTCCCCTTGTTTTGTGAAATGTCCCCAGCATCACCGAGGAGACACTCAATGAATATTTGTTGAATTGTAAAATAAAGTGAGATGTGATTGTACTAGGTGATTTCCTCATTCTCTTCTAGATTGATTCGATTAGCTACTGGAAAATCTAAAAATATAGTGGCTCTTACTCTTCTTTTTTTTATTTGCTCATGTGTCCTCCTTAGAGAATAGTCAAGTTTTAGAACTGAAGAAGATCTTAGTCATCATCTAGCACTAACTCACTTCACGCGACAGATTGGGCAGAGGGAGCTCAGAGGAGCTCAGTAACTCGTACAAACCACACAGCCATGTCCAGTTGGCTTATGTATCAGCACGTTCACCTCACTAGTGTTGTGTGATTTTTATAGTAATTCAAAGGAATCTTACTGCCTGTAGCCTCACATGTTTTACTTTTTACAATGTGCTTCCAGATCCTGTACAGGACAATTGATTCTATCAGTTTTTGAGGGTGAAAAGTACTCACTGGTCCAGAGATGCCTAAAGCATCCCCTAGAGTCTGTCCTCATGGGCAGGGTTGGTGCTGGGTGCCGTTGGCTCTCTAACGCCGCCATGGGAAACTGGAAGTTGCACCTTGATTTATGGGTCCCACCCCTTCACCTCAGAAGCGTAGTTACTAAGGAGATGCCATCTGGATTTGATCGGAGGGACACTCATGTTGTGTAAGAGAAGTAACAGACTTCCCAATTTAACTCTTTGTGTGAACTGGCCTCCAGGCCTTCTGGGAGGCTTGTTGACGGATGTCCTTTATGAACTAGGATGTCCTTTACTCTCCTGGAAAGAGAATCACTTCTATAAAAACCTTGTTGATGTTTGGAAAAGACTGGGTAAGAGCGATTTTCTAGAACTAATTATAATAGGACTGGGTATGGGTGAGAAAACAAATATTGGGGAAATTTTTTGATTTTTAAAAATTTGTTTTTAAAACTTTATTAAAAATTAAAAAATACATTTTAAGGGAATCCAAAATGGAACCTATTGACCAAAGCATTCAATTAATGGACCTATTCCAAAGAAAATTCCTTGAAAATTCAGAGATTATACATCCATGTTCTTCAAGCATTTGTTTACGATAAAATGTTCAGTGTATCTTTTCGTTATGACTCCTTGCTTGAACTGGTTATTTCAGTTAACTGAGTTACCTACTGTTTTACCTTTTGCATGCGGACTTGTTATATGCTTCTGAGTCTTTTTATGTGATTATGATTTTGCTTTTGAACTAAAATTTAAGCTTCTGTAGGGCTAGGACTAGACCTCCTTATTTCATTTCTTCCAAATCATGCCACAGTGCCTAATCAGTGTTCTGTGTGTGCCTTCGATGATGGAATTTTATTTTCCTAGTTATGAGTGGGGCTGACCAGTCTTTCTCACTCAGGGTCAACATTATTGTTTTGTTTTAATCTTTTCTCCTTCCTTCTTCTTAACTCGGGGACATATATTTTTCCCTGAAAGGAGAGAGAAAGGGATCCCTTTCTCATGTAAGGAGATGCTCAATCACCAGTCTCTACTGGGGGCTTGCCGTGCATTTGGCATTGTTCTTGGTACTAAAAAAGAAACTAAAAATGAAGTGAAACACAAGTTTAAAATACATTTAAACCAGATGTTTGTGCTTAAATTAAAAAATTCCTCATCCAGCCCTTTGACCCAGCAAGTCTACTTCTGGAAATCTGTCCCTTGGCAATAACTAAACACAGGCAAAAAGGTTTAGCTCTAACATACTCCTCTCGGCCTTGTTTATAATGGGGGAGAGGTAGAAAAGCTTGAATTTCCATCCGTGGGGACCTAACAAAGGAATACAATGGAATTCCTCAGTTGAAAATTATGTGTTTAGTGACATGGAGATAGTTACAAATCATTAATCGGAAAGCTTAAGCTATAAAATGTGTATAGTTTTATCCCACTTTTGTAAAAGGAAAATATACAAAAATGACTAGAAGGATACACACATAGATTATGTGGTGATAATAAAACTCAATGTTTTTCTCACCAGTGTTTAAGACTTTTCTTCAATAAACTTCCATAAAGTTATTTTTAAGTTATAGAGTACTCCAAACAAAATGGTTTCTATTAATGTCATTATTGTGTATGAATTTTTTCTTCAGAGGTATTTGATTATAAATGAATATGTTAATAGCTGAGGGAGGTCTCAGGAAAAGGGAGACATTGCTTTTACTTTCTCGTCTCGGTACCACTTTTTCCTCTGTGCAGTGGGGCCGCACCAGTCAGGGCGGTAACTCATCGCTCTCAGCTGCCGTGAGCATTCACTAAATCGTCAAGTTCATGCCGAGCAATGACTTATTAATTGATTCAGCAAATATCTGGACACTGACAAACTGGATTTAAATTCTGGCTTTCCCATTTAACTCAGTGAGCTTGGGGTAGTGAGTTAATTTCTCTGGGTCTCAGTTTTCTCATTTTTAAAATGAATACTATTATACATTGTTGTTATAAAGATTAAATGAGATACAAAATGTATAATTCCCAGACATGAATAGTATAATAAATACATTGTTACTACAAGGATTAAATGAGGTACAAAATATATAAATGCCCAGCACAGAGTAAGCTCTCCATAAAAGTAACTTTTAGATGCCTAATAAGGACCGAACACTGAGACTCACATTCACGCAATTCACAAACATTTACTGAGTGCTTAGCATGGGCCAGCCATACACCCAGACAAGCGTGGTGATACCCAGAGGGAGAGGGGGGTGGGAGATAGTTGGTGGTGGGCAAAGGGGGAGAGAATGGGGACGGAAAGAGACTTCACTGGGGCGCGTAATATGCAATGTACAGATGATGTTTTATTGAGTTGTTCATTTGAAACCTGTATGGTTTTGTGAACCAATGTCACCCCAATAAACTCAATAAAAAATACGCCCCCTCCCAGAAAGAAACAAGTGGAGAAGCTGGATGTGCAAATCCAGGTGTCTGACTTGAAAGCTCACTTCACCACCAAACCTTCCTGCCTTCACTTGCTGAGTCATTGATGGTTTTAATTTTTTTATTATTCATTTATTTTTTATTTTTGCTTATGCTTCTTTCTTGACATTCTTGCCAACACTTTTTGCTCTGCAGCAGGAGCAGTGAGGGAAATAAAATTTGAGTCTTCTCATTTTGTATTAAAATACTTAATTATCTCTGCAGGAGGTGATTCGAGAAAGAATAAGTAACAGCTCTGCTTAGAGTGTTTAAATCAATGAGGAATCACAGCTGACTCTCCTCCCTGTGTAGAAAAGAGGTAACAGTTAGAGGGGGAGGTCAGGATGCAGCCTTGAAGGAGGCACACCCAAGGGGGGCAGGGGAGGCTCCCAGAGGAAGTCCTTGCACTGGCCATCCTGCTGGCTCAGGTGAAGGAAGCAGTTGATGCCTCCTGTATACATCTCACGGTGCTGCATCTTCGTTTCCTGCCTCAGAGTCTTTAGGACAGAGACGGTTACCCCAGCCCCACATATCCCTCTCCCTCTGCTGGCCCACAGTTGCCCAACCGTCTGGAATGTTCATGTCTTCAAAGTAATGCTGGAGAAGTACTGCTGGAATTTGAAAAATTATTATGAAATTTTTCAAGTATTCAAAAAAGTACAAAGAATATCATGACTTACAAGTTAGTTTTGTCAAATCTTAATGTTTTGTCTTTGTGCTCATGTTCCTGTTTTACAATAAAAAATACAGATGTAAGTCACACAGAGAAAAAACAAATACCATGTGATTTCACTTACATGTGGAATCTGAAAAAGAAAACACGAACGAACAAAATGAAAGAAACAAACTCCTAGATACAGAAAACAAACTGACAGTTGCCAGCGCGTTGGGGTGGGGGTTGGGCCGAAAAGGAGAGAGGGATTAAGACGTACAAACTTGCAGTTACAAAGTGAGTCTCAGGGTTGTGATGTACAACCCAGGGAATATCGTCAACAGTGGTACAAAAACTGCAACGTGACAAATGGTTATTAGACTTACAATAGTTGCGGCGATCATTTCACAGGGTGTTAGATGTTGAATCCCTGTGTCGTCAGCTGAAACTAATAAACTATTATATGTCGACTATATTTAAAAAGAATTAAAAGTAAGTGTAGCAGAAACCATCTGTGAACCTCTCCCCAGCTTCACTGTTCTCCCTCCCTCCTTCCCAGAGGCCACCACGGTCCTGAATTTTCATCACTGTGCATGCTTTCCTCCTGTCACTTGCTACAGAGAAATGCATGGACAAATACGCTTACACATGATGCCCTAAGGCACCCCCTTGCACCTGTGTCCTTGTACACAGGTGCAGGAGTTTCTCTGGGATGCTGACCTAGTGCCACAATAGTGAATGCACGTCGATATGGCCACATTTCTGTCCACAGTGGTTGTACCAGTTGACTGTGTGTATGACAGCTTCCGCTTCTCCACTGCCTCAGCCATGCTTACTGTTGTCTGACTTACGTTTTTTTGCCAGTCTGACCCGTGTGAAATGGTGTCTCAGAGATGTTTGTGTTTTCCTTATTACTAACGAGGTTGAGCATCTCTTCGTGTGTTCATTGGCCATTTGCACCCCCTCTTTGTTATTGGCTCACAGTCTTTGCTATTTTTTGGTTATTGTGTTGTCATTTTTTCCTTAATGGTTGAAGCAGGTCATTGTTGTATGTGGTTGCTACTCCTTTACCAGTCGTATACCGTGCAGAGACCTTAAAGTCTCTTGTCTTTTACTTTGTTTATGGTGTATTTTGAGTATAGACAAGTTTAATTTTGATGTAGTCAACTATTTCACAATCTTTTCTTTATTATTTGTGCTTTCAAGTCTTTATTTTTTGAAAATTCCCCCATTCCACAATCATATGTTTATTTTCCTATATTTTCTTCCTAAAAGTTTTTAAACTATTGCTTTTCATATTAAGCATGTAATCCGTCTAGAATTTATTCTGCAATTGGTGGAATGTAGGGGTTTTTTTTCTTCCATAGAGATAATCAGTTGGCCCAGCACCTTTATTGTATAGTCTGTTCTTTCTGCACTGATTTTGTGTCTGTTTGATGCCAAGTTTCCATACAGTCAGGGCTTGACTGACCTAGTTCTCTGTTCTTGGGCTAATATCACACTGCCTAAATGCTACAAGTTTTTTAAAATACATCTTGACGTGTCATAGGGAGGGGTGGCCTACCTTGTTTTTCATTTTTTCAGATTATATTTTGTTATTCTTAGTTCTTTGTTCTTCCGTATAGATTTTAGAATCTGCTTATTAGTACTTTAAAAAATTAAGAGGTACTTGACCTTGACCTCTTCTAGACCACCATGCTTCTGTTTGCAGCAGACATTATAATGTTATCTTTCCTAATAGACTTACGTAACCGTTTCTAATTGCTGGGTTCACAGGTCAGTTAGCACAGGTTACTTTTTGCTTTTTAAAAATAGTTGTGATAAAATTACATGACGTAAACTTTGCCATTTTAGCTATTTTTAAGTGTATAACTGAGCAGCATGGGATACATTTATAATGTGCAAGCGTCACTACTGTGGCAGAACTCTGTGATCATGGGGCATCAGCTCCCCCTCCCTCCCTCTCTCCAGCCCCTGGCAACCCCATTCTACTTTCTGTCTATGAGTTTGCCTCTCTTAGATGTTTCATATATGTGGAATCATTCAGTTGTTGTGATCATGCACTTGGTGTCTGGCTTCTTTCACTTAGTATGACGTCTTCAAGGTTTATCCAGGTCATAGCATATGTGAGAATGTCGCTCCTTTTTAAGGGTGAATGGTACTCCACTGTGTGTGGTTACCACATTCTGCTTACCCCCCGCACCCCCTGTCGGACACTTGCCCTGCTTCCCCCTTTGACGGCTGTGAACAACGCGGCAGTGAACATGGTGTTTGAGTATCGGTTCGGTCCCTGCTTTCAATCCTCGTGTGTGTTTTCCTAGAAGAGGGATTGGTGGGTCACATGGCAATGCTATGTTTAACTTCTGTAGGAACGGCCAAACTGCTTTCCACAGCTGCTGTACCACCTGACACCCCACCAGCAATGTCCGAGGGGCCCAGTTTCTCTGCATCCTTCCCAATATGTTATTTTGCATAGTTTTAAAATAGCCATCTTCGTAGGTGTGAAGGGGTACCTCACTGTGGTTTTGATTTGCATTTCCCTGATGACTAATGATGTTAACCATCTTTGCTCGTACTTATTGGCCATTTATTTTTCTTCTTTAGAAAAATGTCTGTTCAAGTTCTTTGCCCTCAAGTTCTACAGTCCCCCCTTCAACTTTATTATTTTTGAGAGCCGATTTAAGGTCACAGCAAACTTGAGTGGAAAGTGCAGAGAATTCCCATATACTCCCAACACGTACTGACTCCCCAACAATCAACAACCGCAGGGGAGGTGCACGTGTTACAGTTGAACCTGCACTGGCACGTCGCTGTCACCTGAAGTCCAGCTCACGTTGGGGCTTATTCTTGGTGTCCATGCTGTGGGTTTGGAGAAGTGTATAATGGCGCGTGTACACCATTATAGGGGCTTATCAAGTAACTTTACCGTCCTAAAAATCCTCCGTGCCCCAGCTCTTTATCCCTCTCTCCGACTCCTCCTTATGCCTGTTTTTAAACTGGGCCGCTTGCCTTTGTGTCGTTGAGTTTTAGGAGTTCGTTATGTGTTCTGGATATGAAACCTTTGTCGCATGTACGGTCTGCAGGTATTTCGCCCATTCTCTGGGCTGTCTTTTCACTCTTTTTATAGTGTCCTTTGATGCACAGAATGTTCTAATATTTTACAAAGTCCAGTTTAACAATTTTTTTTCCTTATGTTGCCTGTACTTTTGGTGTTATATTTAAGAAACCATTGCCAAATCCAAGGTCATGCAAATTTACCCCTATGTTTCCTTATAAGAGATTTACATTAGCTCTGAAATGTAGTTCTTTGATTCATTTTCAGTTAATTTTTATTTATGGTATAAGGTTAAGAGTTGGCTTTTTTTTTTTTTTTTTTTTGCATGTAGATATCTGGTTTTCCCAGGACCATTTTTTGAAGAGATTGTTTTTCCCCTTCATGGGTGGTCTTGGCACCCTTGTCAAAGTCAGTTGGCTATAGATGCGAAGGTTTATTTCTGGGCTCCAAATTCTATTCTGTTGGTCTATGTGTTTATTCTTATCTCAGAACCACAACTTTGGTTACTGTAGCTTTGTAGTAAGTTTTAGAATCATGTGTGAGTCCTCCAACCTTGTTCCTCTTTTTCACGATTATTTTCACTATTCCAGGTCCCTTGAAATTTCATATGAGTTTTAGGATGGGTTTTCCATTTCTACAAAAAACACCCTTGGGATTATGATAGAGATTGCATTGCTTTGGGTACTATTACTTAACAACATTAAATCTTCTAATCCATGGACACAGAATGTCTCTTCATTAATTTAGGTCTTTTAGAATTTGTTTCAGCCACATTATATATTTTTTCAATGATTACATTTTATATTGGTTGTTTGCTGATCCTCTAGGAAGATAGAAGCATATCCCTAGAATACAATACAAGAGGGTTTATTTTTCTGAGATGTAGAGTCTTATAAATTTCACCCATAAAGGAAGAAAGCGACATAGTATTTACGTTTAGTATTAGAATTGATTTCCATAGACATGATCTTTTAGGATCCTTGAATAAGGAAAAAGAGATGAAAGCTTCTCAGGAAACTTTATTGACTTCCTCATGCTCAGTAGATCACAATCAGGTTAGTTTAACCTATGTTGAATTTGACTCAAAATATTTTTTTTAGAAAGATTTCGTTGTGGAACCCATGTTCAGTATTGTACTAGCTTCTCTAATTCAATCTCCTGTCATCGTATTTATATTAAGGTCTGCATCCCATAATAACAGTGGACAAAATGCGTCAGGTTTTGGCCTCCTAGAGCCCTCCCTTCTCTGTCATACCCCAGTTCAATCACCGTTTTCCAAACAATCAGCTTTGCTGGCATATGCGACACACCTTTGCCCTCCTCATTAAGTTTAATCATACGTTGCGAAATGGCTTACATTACTGCCATTTTCCTAAGTGTTTAGGGAATTAGCATTCTCAAAGTTTTCTCTCTCCTTAAATATGGAGTCTGGCTATACCCAGTCCCAAGAAGGAATGACTCCAAAACTTCCCTCAGATAATGTTCCGCGTAGAAACAGTGCTTAACAAGGAAAACGAGAACTGTCATTTAGCCCGCACTTTCAGGCTTACTGGGACAAAATGGCGGGTCTTTGTTTGGGAGTCCACGCAACATGGGAGGAGGGGAGCAGAGTCAGTCTTCTGGTCCTCTGCACTCCGCCTGCGTTTGTCAGTTGACCTTTGTGAGGTTAGCCCAAGTCCTCTCATATTGGCAGCATATGTTGAATATTTTCTTAGTATTCTGGGCACTTTAAAATCTGCCACCCGCTGGTGCGCCAAGGCTGTGGGCTCGATCCCCTGTCAGGGTCCGTACAAGAACCAGCCGGGGAGGCAGCGAGGAGTAGAACAGATCAATGTTTCTCTCTCTCTCTCAAATCAATAAAAATATTTTTTTAATCTGTCACCTGACTTAATCTCCATAGTAAGTCTGCAAGACAAATGTTATGTGTATTATATAAGAAAATCAGCCCCACAAAGGACCTGAATAGAGAGGAGTATGTTCTCCTAAGAGGACATACAAATGGCCCATAGACCTATGAAAAGATTCCCAACACCCCTAATCATCAGAGAGATGCAGATTAAAACCACAATGAGACATCACCTCATACCTGTCAGAATGGCCACCATCAATAAATCCACAAACAACAAGTGCTGGCGAGGATGTGGAGAAGAGGGAATGCAGACTGGTGACTCTACTATGGAAAACAGTATGGAGTTTCCTCAAAAAAAAAAAAAAAAATTAAAAAAGGAACTGCCATTTGACCCAGTGATCCCACTTTGGGAATATATGCTAAGAATCCTGAAACACTAATCAGAAAGAGTATATGCACCCCTGTTTCCATAGCAGCACTATTTACAATAGCCAAGGCCTGGAGACAGCCCAAGTGCCCACCAGCTTATGAGTGGATAAAAAAGCTGTGGTACATTTTCACAATGGAATTGTACACAGCTGGAAAAGAGAAGGAACTCTTACCCTTTGCAAAATATGGACCTGGAGAATATTGTATCATGCTAAGCGTGGATGGACCTGGAGAATATTATGCAAAGCAAAATAAGCCAGTCAGAGAAAAACAAATACCATATGGTCTCACTCATATGGGGACTCTAATAACAAAATAAACTGAGGAACAAAATAAAACCAGAGGCATGGACACATGGATCAGCCTGGTAGATCTCAGAGGGGTTTGAGGGGACTGGAGAGATTAACCAAAGAATATATATGCGTAGCCCAGGGATACAGACAACATGTGGTGAAGGGGGTGGGGGAGGGAAAAGGGGGGGGAATGGGGGACATCTGTAATAGCGTCAAAAATAAATGAATGAATAAATAATTTTTTTAAAAGGAAAAAATGTCCTTAATTGTTTTTTCTGAAAGAGGAAGAAAGTTCAGGTTGTAAATTACAAGTCATGCACGATCTTTTTCCTCTTTCCTAAAATGCTCTCGTTTTCAGAGCATAATGACAATTTATGGTGTTTCAGATAACCGTCTTGATTCATAGTGTACAACTTTTCCATTTTGCATTAAATGAATCCTATCAGGAAGAAACAAGGAAAGAAAATCAGCCTCAGAGAGACTGAGCAACTTACGTAGCCAGGCAGCGAGCGAGTGACAGGGCTGGAGTCAAACCAGAGCGTTCTGGTTCCCAAACCCACGCTCTTTTCCTGTCACTTTCTTAGTCTGGGCTTCATTAGTCTTGCACTCTGGGCCTGAAGTAAAATCATTCGTTCCTCAATAAGGATTTGGCAAACAGGGACCTGGGCATCATATTTCTCTTTCTACTATTATGTACAGAGTAACTCAACCTGCTCATAATGGGGGCCATCATGTCCTAAAGCAGGATAGAGGTAGGCAGAGGGTGGGGACTAAATGGAGAGTTGCTGTGGATGTAGAAACAATAGGAGTTTGAGGGTGATTGAGAGGATGGGAAGGAGCAGGTGGCCAAGATGAGTCAGGATGCAGGCTTACTGAGACCCATTCTCCCTTTTTATATATAAACCTATTCATTTTTAGAGAAGCACCTGCCATTAAAAATGCTTTTCTCTGAGGCATTCTAGACCCTGGTTATTTATAATTGACCAGCTGTGAGCAATCGGAAGGCCACGGCACAACAGTTTGGCTTCGCGAAGGTGGAATGAGCGTGAACTGTGTGTTTGTGGGGTAGGTGTATAAGGAGGAAGCACCACCTGGCTTCAAAGGTCCAGCCTCTTCATCTCACTGCATAAAAAATTAAAAAGTGACTCCCATTAAGGTCTGAAATGTCGTTTATATTCTTCACTTTTACTTATTCCTTTTTTCTATAGTGTAGTAGCTCTTTGTTTCCTCTTTTTTTTGGTCCCTCCAGCACCTGCCTTGTTCTGAGAACTGCTGCTGGTTCACTTGAACCATGTGGTTCCAACAGGACTGTCCTTACGGCTGATTGGTCCAGGGTGGACACTTTATCTTCACGGGCCAATCAAAGACTCTTCTCAGGATTTTTGTGCTTACAAGCAGAAAAGGCTTGAGGATATCCTTGCCAGTGTGACTCTTGACCTCTTCAAGGCCGTATTTCCTGCCTTTGGAGAAGACAATGGAAAAGGCTGGCAATGAGAACCGTAAGGGAGTAATGGACAGAGCCCTGGTGCCGTATGTGTCCCTGTGTCCCATTTTCAAGGAATCCACTGCACCTGTCTTTTCCTAAGTTTAGCTGTCCACCCAGTCCTTGAATTCTGTTCTCTAATACACGTCCCCTTTTTATTGTTCAAGTTTCTGTCATTTCAGTCAAGAGTCCCAACTCAGCCCTGGCCAGTGTGGCTCAGTGGGTTGGATTGTTGTCCCGTCCTGTAAACTAAAAGGTGGCAGGTTGATTCCTGGTTAGGGCACATGCCTAGGTTGTGGGTTCGGTCCCCAGTTGGAGTTTGTGGAAAAGACAACTGATTGATGTTTCTCTCCCTCCCTTCCCATCTCTCTGAAATCAATAAGCATGTCCTCTGGTGAGGATTTGGAAAAAAAAAAAAAAAAGTCCTGCTAATAAAGGAAGAAGTTTTGTGTAATAGTGCTGTTGCTACCTTTGGGATTCAGGAAAGTTTTAGGGTCGATCCCTTGCAAGTATCGGGGTCCACTATGTTTTTCAAGCATTGAGGGGCTGGATTTTGCTTCTAACTTTACTGACTTTCCTTTAAATAAAACATTTGTTAAGTGGTGAAAAACTTTGTTAGCCTCAGCTTTGCCCAACCCTACTCAAGTAATTTGGATGCTAGCTTAATTCTCCCATGGTTACTAAAGACCTGAGGAAAAGACTGGCCAGGTTTCAAAATGTGCTTGTTAAATTTCTGAGATGAATAGGACTGTCATCATCATTGGGGTTTAGAGTGAGTAGAGGGAGCAAAGTGGTCCAAAATCGTAGATACCAAGTTTCAAGCCCAGTGGGAGGAAGACAGTGGGGAGGCCTGGCCCCTGGCCTGTGCAGGCATCTCTCTCACGACTGCCCTTTCCTGCCCTCAGACCGGGGACACTTCCACTCGGCCTGGCCTGCCTAGGCAGGTCGCCCTGGTCTACAGTCAGGTCATGTTGTCAGCATTAAAGAAACTTTTTAAAAGTATAGTGTTTTGCCCTGGCTGGTGTAGCTCAGTGGATTGAGCACAGGCCTACAAACTAAAGGGTCGTCGGTTCGATTCCCAGTCAGGGCACAGGCCTGGGTTGCAGGCCAGGTCCTCAGTAGGGGGCTCTCAAGAGGCAACCACACACTGATGTTTCTCTCCCTCTCTTTCTCCTTCCCGTCCCATGTATCTAAAAATAAATAAAATTTTAAAAAGTATAGTATTCTGATTTTTATTGTTTATGGATGTAAAAGTTTTATGCTGCCTATCTGAGCTTCCTCTTTCAGTTTCTGTACTACATAAAAATAGTGGTTTGATTTTACATCTTTCACATTGTATGCAATATGTTTTGGTTTTGAAGAGTAACCTATAGTAATTAAAATTTTTTATTGGAAAGCACATCAAAGCATAAACACCAGGAAAAAAATCACCCATGATTGTACAACTTGAAGCCAGAAGCATTCACATTTGGGCAGATTTTACTGTGGTATCTTTGGGGAGTATTTTCCAAGCTTGACTTGGCCACCGGCCAGACATCTGTCCCAGGCTCTTTGACCTCCTGTGCTTCACCACTCCTTTCATAGAAGTTGCTTAATCGACCCTGCCCTCCCATAGTAAAAATTAAAGCCAGCTGCTTGAGGGTTTTGGTAACTGGTGTGGATGGCTGGTCATGAGCATCCCAGGACAGGGGAGGAATGGTTCTGGGGAAGGAGAGGCACCTGGCAGGGAGGCATTTCAGCTGGGCAGTGGCCCGGAAACCCTGGGACGCGATGGCCCCGTAGAAACAGCCCAGCGCTGCCAGTGCAGAAACTGCTCTCCTCGCGCATTTCCGACTGTTCGCCCAGCAGACCAGAGCTGCAGGCCGCGTCCCACGCGGTGGCAGCCAGACACAGTCCCACAGGAACCAGCTTCCTCCTCGTTATGCTAGGCCTCCTGGGGTCATGCTTTAAAAAAAAATTGTTCTCTTCCTAATTGTTTTGAATAGGAAGACATTCATGTGATTCACAATATATCCATGCATCTCAGCAAAGGTCTCCCTCCCTGCCCCTTCCTCTCCTCCCCTGTTTTCACCCACTGACAGGCTCTTCAGCTAATCAGCTTTTAGTAGTTGTGTGTATTCCTCTACAGGTTACTTATGAATATTCAAGCAAATACAAGTATGTTCTGTAGTCTTGTTTTTCCCTCCTTGTAAACAAGAGGATGCCTTGTGTATACAGTGTCTACATCTTGTTGGATTGTTTGTTTCCTGCTTAATATATTTTGGAAAATTTGTTATTGTTTTTTAGTCAATATCTGAGCACATCCTTGTGTTCATTAAAAAAAAAAGACCTTCTCTTTTCTCTTTGTTTAAACCCTTACCTGAGGATATGTTCATTGATTTTAGAGAGAGAGGAAGGGCGAGAGAGACAAGGAGAGAGGGAGAAACATCGATGCACGAAAAAGACATCAATCTGTTGTTCTCCATTCATGCCCACCATGCGCCTCCCTGGATGGAACCTGCAACCTTTCGGTGTCTGGGGGTGATGCTCCAACCAGCTGAGCCACCCAGCCAGGGCTATCTTGGAGACTTTTAAACATATCTGTGCATTGAAAGCTTCCTCGTGCATTTTTATACTTTTAAAAATACTCCATTATATATATTGGAATATATATATATATCATGATTTCTTTAACTAGTTCTCTGTTCAAGGATATTTGAGTTCTCTCCAATTTTTTGTTATTTTAAATAATGCTGCAATGAGTAACTTTGTATATATGTTATTTCTTAAGTATGGAAGAAGGATAAATTCCGGAAGTTAAATTACTGGGTCAGAGGAGATTTTTAGTTCTAATTTTGATCTCTGTGCCTGAATTCTTTCCACAGGGGGTTGTGTTAATTTATACTCCCACCCAGAAGGAATGAGAACACTTGTTTCTCTTGGGAATTATAACATACATCTTACATGTTGCTTTGAATTGTTCTAAAGTTGTTTTAATTTGGAAGTTGTCTTTGCAATTAGAAGGCAAATTTATGGAGAGCAAGGGCCAAACACTTTGCTGCTTTTGAATTCTCTGCATATATGAATAATGTAACATGGCACCCTAAGAGCACAGTCGATTTATTTCCAACGCAATTTGGGAGAATAAGCCAATTAAACCTTAATGATAAAAAGTTCTCATACTTGGTTAGAGTTCTACTGAACTGATTTCTCCCCAGAAGTAGATAGGAGGCCCGTGTCAAGCAGCTACAGAAGGAACGCTGAGATGAGGCGCTGTGACTCGGGCCTACACGGGCTCTCTCACCCATGTGCGGCTTCTCTCCACTCTGGTCCAGTGACTCTGCGTCAGCAGGTCTAATCGCCTGCCTGTCCCGTCACTTCTTTTCCGCAGCATGTGCCAGCACCTGCCCCGTGGTGAGCAGGGGAACAAAGAGCTGCTTTTAAACTACTCTCTGCCACGTATGTAAACATTCCGTCACTGTAATTTAGTTTGCCTATATCCTAGTAGCAAAAAATGGACTAATTGTGGCTTTGTTCTCTTAGTTTCTACTGAAATGTCAAGTTACAGACGTCCTTTAAAGGGGCCTTGGTAGAGGTTGCTGGAAATAATGGATTTTGTGAAGTACAAGTTAAAGCAGGAAACAGGTGACTTAGAAAGACATTTTTGTCCAGTGCTGTATTAGTGAGGATTCTCATGCAAAGCAGAACCAATAGATATATACAGAGACATATACATATGTGTGTGTGTGTTATATAAATAAATACATGCAATCCCCAACTGACGATGGTTTGACTTAGGATTTTTTGACTTTACAATTTTGATCTTTCCCTGGCCAGCCATATGTGGCACCGTATTCTCTCGTGATGCTGGGCAGTGGCCGTGAGATGCTTTTGCCCAACAGGAGGCCAATGCAAGTGTTTTGAGCATAGAATAGGCTCAGCTATGATGTTTGGCAGGTTGGGGGCATTAAATACATTTTTGACTTGCGATATTCTCAATTTACGATGGGTTTATTGGGATATCGCCCCATCATAAGTTGGGGAGCATCTGTACATACATATATGTGAAGAGATTTATTATAAGGCTTGACTCATATAGTTATGGAGGTTGAGAAGTCCTAAGATCTGCACCCAGAGACCCAGGAGAGCTGATGATCCAAAAGCCTATAGGCTTGAGACCAAAAGAGTCATTGTTTCAATTTGAGTCTGAAGGCAGGAGAAAGACCACCAGTATGCCAGCTCAAGGCAGGTAGAGAGACTTCTCTGTTTCTCAGCCATTTTGTTATATTCAGGCCTTCAGCTGATGGATGAGGCCCACCCACGTAGGGAAGGGCAATCTGCTTTACTTAGTCTACTGATTCAAATGTGATCTCATCCAAAAAGACCCTCCCACACACACCCAGAGTCACGTTTGGCCAAATATCTGGACCCTATGTCCCCTTGACCTAGTCAAATTGACACATAAAATTAACCATCACACGTGCCTCCTCCTCTGTATTATTTTGGTATTTAATGGTATTTAATTGCCTTCAACTTTCAGAAATGTAAACCCGGAGAGGATGGTGTGAGAGCAAATCCTTAATTCTTTTCCTGACAGCGCCGCAGCTCCTGCTTCAAATGTCGGCTGGGTTCTTTGCTCAGACTCACCTGATGTCAGCACAGCAGTCACTGGGGTGGGATCGGAGTCGTGGTTCCTCAAATTCTTCCTCCTGGGACCCCAGGGGAATGGGCGCTCTGGGAGTGGTTTGTATGTGACGTGTGGTCTTCCTTTGCTACAGTTATTTTCCAGAGAACAGAGTTCAGAGTGTTAGAACCTGGGTTCCTCCTGTTTTTCCAACACACAGTTTTTACACACTGTTGGGGGAAAGCCCCAAAGGTCTAAAATTAGGAGCTATTCTGAAGAACTGACATGTCTAGCCTTATTCAAATTCATAAGAGCTTTAATAGGAGAAACTTACACACACGGGCAAAGCAGCTACTTGTTCCCAGTGGTGGCCTCTGGGAGTAAATCCACACCCTCCCAGGACAGGGTTTCTTTTCTATTGGGGGTTAATAGCAAAACCATGTGCTGGGGAGTCACGTACACTACCAGAAAGAAAACAACGCCTTTCTAAGTTAACAGATAACATCAGGCAGTTATCCACGCTCTGTACTTTCATTAACCTCCTTCCTGAGGGCACGACCAGCCAAGCCTGGGGCTGCAGAGCGTCAGTCACAGAAGGTTAAGCAGAGTCCAGGATTTCCCAGACCAGTTTGCTGCTGGAGCCATATCTCTAACTTTCCCTACATGCACCTAGCTGACTTTTTCCTCCCTTCAGTAGCTTGGTGGAGGTGGAGGTTGTTGAAGTGGCTTTCCTCGTGATCTGGTTTTCTTCAGAAAAGTCCCTCTTGGTGGTAAAGATTGTCTGGTTCTCAAAATGAAGTGCCTGGTCCAGCAGCCTCAGCATCACCTGGGAAATGGTCAGAACCAGAGAAATCTCAGCACCAGCCCCCAAACTTACTGAACCAGAACCTCCAGCAGTGGGACCCAGAGATCTGCATTATAACAAGCATCCTGGGTGATTCGGATGCCTTCTTAAAACTTGAGAAGCGCGGGTCTAGTCTCTTTGCAGTTAAGATGCTGGGCGGTGATGCATTGTCTTGAAATCGAGCCAAAAGCGAAAAGGGCAACACACCGCAATCCCAGAGAACGTCGATGTCCTTTAGCGGGGTATTAAAGAAGATCAGAACCAGACTGCTGAACAGTTGAAACACAGGTTGTACTGAGGGTCAAATGCTGTGACGTGGAGGACGGACTCGTGCGAGTCAACCTGCTGTTGCGTTTGTGCCCTTCAGCATTTTCTTACCTGTGTCGGTGGTCGGAGCTTCTCAAGGTTAGGCTAAAGAAGCTCATGAAGTGCGACAGTGTTTGAACCCACTCATTGCCAGTGTCAGCACCCAAAGGACTTACTGCTTCCTTGGCTCTGTTTAAAAAAAAAAATCTTCGAGGGGCTTCTGCTCACCTGCACAGAGGCCGCCTTAGAGGAAATCATGCAGAGAAAGTTATTTTTACATTTTTCCTTCTCAGAATTAAGTAGAGGGAGGCAGATTTACTCAGGAAGGAAGACATGCCTGTTGTTGGCAATAACAACAATTTGACACTGTGATATTCTTTAAAAATACGGGTGACAATATTTCCGGGCAGATCCAAAGACTTGGCATGTATTAACAGAGTCACCATAAGATTACTCAAAACTGGATTAGGTGTCCCTCCGTGTAATTCCCTACACTTGTCCCTGTCACACAAGTAAGTATGTGGTAAAAATCATCTGTCTACTTGTTAGTTTTCTGATTAGATGATAAACTCTTGGAGGGCAGAGATTTTTTTGTTTTGCTCATTATATTTACAGTGCTTCTCACATAATATGTGTTCAGTAAATTGTTGTTGAGTGAATGAATTTTGTGAACCCTCCGAGGTATCAGGGCCTATTCCTGGTGCTGGCTTTACAAAAGCAAAGAAGGCAGGCTCGGGCAAGCAAGGTATTACAGTCTTACAGAAGAGAGAGATGTAATACGTACTCTATAGTACAAGGACAACTTCATAGAGCAACCGATGTCAGCGAGATTATGCAGGATGAATCAAAGTTTTCCAGGAAGACAAGCTGAAGTGGGGAGGTGTGCAGAAGGAAGGGCATATTGGAATCAGGCACTGGAGTTGCCAAGATGCGAAGTTGTGAAACAGCAGACGCCGTTCCGAGAACTGGAGGAAGCCGACATTACTGAAAGACTGTCAGCTGCGTGTTCATGGAGGAGAGAAAGGGTGGGGATACATTTGGAGTTGAGGCCAGGTTAAGGGGCTCAGAAGTGATCATATAAACAGTGGGGATTTGTGAAAGGGATTTAACCAAGGGGATGATGAGGTGGCAGCATGGAGGATGAAGTGATCAGGGAAGGTGAGAGCTGACAGGGCCCACACCGGGGCAGTGGTGGTCACAGGACTGTCGGTGCTTGAAGACCCAGCTGAGTGGGTGTGGAGAAGCAGGATGCTGAGGGGTTCAAGGTGACTGCGTGGGTGGCAGTGCTACAGCCCAGATTGTTAAAACAGATGCAGAGCAGGTGTAGGAGGAGATAGGGGGTTGATTTTAGACATACCGAGTTAATAAAATGTCAGTTTTGGCAGAAAGGTCCAGAAAGCAACTGGACATTCTGGGGGCTCAGAGAAGAGGCCGGGGATGGAATGATTCTCAACTTTAGCATACCTGTGTTAAACAAACAAACCACCAAACCCACCTTTGGATGGCTGAGGTTGCTTAGAGAGAGGCTACAGCTCCAGAAAAGAGGACGCCTGGCTGAGCCTGGGGAAGCCGGCACCAAAGGGATGGAGAACACAATCGGGACTGGGAGGACGCAGAGACCTGGGTCCCGGCAGCTCTTCTCAAGTCTGTGTGCCTTGGAATCTCTGGAGAGCGACTCAAAACAGAGATCAGGCCCCCCGCCCCCAGAAATTCTGATTCAGTGGGTCTGGGGTGGGCTGAGAATTGCATTTCAGATGCACTGCCACACAGTGCTGATGCTGCTGGCCCGTGGCCACACTCTGGGTGACACCGGCATAGGCCAGAGAGTGGTTGCTGGAGGGTAGTTTGAAGCTTCTGCGGGTGTAAAGCCCTTGGGCACGAGTACAGGTTGAGGTGAGGGGGAAGCAGACACACGCAGAGCGGGGACATCCTGGAGAGAGAAGGGATGATTAGCGAAGGCAGTGCACAGACACGGTGAGAGGAACAGCGCAAAGGGTGATGGAGCACCCGGGGTGGTCGCAGTAGGAATGTTAAAGGGCTGCAGAGTCCACTTTAGAAGCCCCCACCCTGACCAGTGTTGCTTAGCGGGTTGGGCCTCTTCCCATGAACTGAAAGGTCGAAAGGTCAAAAGGTCAGTTCCATTCCTGGCCAGGAAACATATCTGGGTTGCTGGGCTGTGGGCCAGGTGCCCAGCTGGGGGCCTACAGGAAGCAACCGAGGCAGCTGGTCCATGTTTCTCTAGAGACATCAAGATATCTCTCTCTCACATCGATGTTTCTCTCCCTCTCTTTCTCCCTCCCTCTCTCTAAAAATAAATAAATAAAATCTTAAAAAACCAAAATCCAAAGCCCCTTTGAGTAAGATGATTTTCTTGTAGCTTCTTCTGTGTTTTCATCTCCTACCTCCTCCAGCTGCCATTTATTTTACCTTTGGTCTCCCCCCTGGGGCCTAGCAGCCTTTGTCCCCACCAGGGTGCTCCAGTGCTGTCACCTCCGTGTTCGGACACATAAAGAGATGACTTGCTACAGATGAATGATCAGTAATGAATAGGCTTTCAGCAACACAAGGCATTTCAAGGATAAAGGAAAATTTCAAAAAAAAATGTTTGATCATTATTGCTAAAATTGTGTTTCTGCCTCCTTCCTGCTAGAATGGCTGTCAGGCAGTTTGACAGCTCCCCTGGGACATCACTCCCTGGCATTGCAGTCGTGGAAGGAACAAAGACACAGCTCTCTCTCCTCTGCTCACCAAAGCCTGCCTCCTTGTAGTCTTAGAGCCCTCAGACAAACTAGAGAAGCTTCAAAAATCACTTTGTACGGTTAAAAAAAAAAAAAAACCACTGCAAAGATGATGACCGTGAGCAGCTCTTTGTCTGTGTGTGTGACACTGAATGAGCTCAAGGCAGCAAAACTTTATTGAGGGCTGTCTTAGAACAAGCACCCTAAGAGGCACTGAGACCCAGAGCTTAGTGAGAAATGCTGTTGGGATTCTGAGGGCGTCCTTCATGTCCCTGTCTTTTCTGAGTCCTGGACCAGACGATATAGTTAGAGGAAAAGGACCGGGATTAATATATCATCTTTCTTGCTGCTTAAAGCTGAGCTGGAGAATGCAGCTTGGACCCGAGGCCAAAATAGGCTTCCCATTCCTTTCTCCACGAATTAAACTTCCCCCACCTAGACACAGACACGGTCACCGGAAGCTGCCTTATCCGTTACCGCATGAAGGAGAGAAGAAAACACGTGGCCAGTCGGGCAGACATCTCCAGAAGAAATTCAAAAGCAGCCTGGGTAGTGAGTGTGTAACGACCGTGTACCTACTCTCATCAAGTATATGAGTAGTTTTTTTCCCTTCCTTGAGGAGGAGAAAGGAAGGGAAGTGGCAGAGAGAAGAATGATAGCTATTTCAAAGCTGTGGAGAGAGAACGCTTCCTATATTTTTGATCAGAGCAAGGAGAGCATCGTTTCTCCAATGTTCAACCGTTTGAGCTCTTAACCCGTGGCTTTTTGTAGTCAGACCTCTGGCCAGCGGAGGATGGCACTCCCCTCCTGTGATAGGTGTGTTGGAAGTGATGAGACGATGTCGGGGGTTGAATTCCAGACATTAAGAGCACTTTGGCTCCAAGTTTCGTGACTGCCCTCTCTCATCGACATAACACCTTCCTGTATCCACCTGAGGCCAGTAGTGGGTTTTCAGCGTTGCCTGAAGAAGGTTCATAAAGGGACAGGTATGTGGATTAAATAAACTCCAGCACTGCACCATGCTCCAAATCACAGGTTCATTTCTGTTCTGGTTCTCATTTCAAGATGTCCAGCCGTGTCTTGCTGCGAGCTCGAATTGTAGCAGCAAAGTGTTCCAGTCCTAATGAACCATGCCAGCAACATTAAGTTGCCCTGAATTAGAATACCCCTCCCGTTCTTAAATCCCGAAAGGCAATTCAAGTTCCTGCCTGAACAAGCTCTCAACCTAATAGAATAAGACAAACACTTAAACAAATAATTACAACCCAATCTGAACATTTGAGGGTAAAATTTAAAACACAGCAGCTTAGAGGAGGCAACATTAATTCTATCTGAGAGAGTGAGAAAGGTTTCACATAAGTAAAAGATTTTTAAGAAACTTTTTATTTTGAAAAAATTTCAAAGTTACAGAAAAATCGCAAGAGTGGTAAACAGTAACTCAGATTGCTAACATTTTGCTATATTCTTTATCTCTCTAGATACACATTATTATTATTGTTAATTTTGCTGAAACACGTTAAAGTTGCAGACACATCGTAATTCTTTGCCCCTAAATACCTCAGGATGTATTTCTTAACAGCGAGGCCACTCTCTTCCATGTAACCCAGTGCGGTTCTTAAGTTCAGAACATTTAATATTGCTATAATGCTCTTCGGTAATAAAGAGTCCATTTCCAAATGTCACCACTTGTTTCAATGATGTATTTTAGAGCAGTTTCCCATCAACCTAGCATCCAGCCCAGGGCCACACACTGCATTTAGTTGTCATGTTCCCTTTCTTTCCTTCCCTTCCTCCCCCTCTCCCTTCCTTCCTTCCTTCCTGTTATTTGAGCCAAAAGTGACAATGCCAGGAAGTAAGATCTCAGATTCTCCCAGTTGTCATGTTTCTTTAGTCTCCTTTGATCTTGGACATTTCCTCAGCCTGTCCCTCCCACGCTCCTTCCCTCCCTCCTGATTTCCTTTCCTTTTTCATAACCTTGTCATTTTTAGAGTATAGGCCGGTTTGGTAAAATTCCTCAACTTGGATTCGTTTGTTACCTCATGGTTACATTGCCTCGTACATTCTTTTCCTTTTGAAATAATTTTAAACTTATATAAAGCCAGAATTATATAGTTTTGTAACTTATTTTATAATTTTCAAATGATTCTTCCCTAGATTCACCAATTTTTAACATTTTGCCACATCCACATTTGTTGCATTGTTCTCTCTTCCTCCCCCTTTGTGTGTGTGTGTGTGTGTGTGTGTGCATAGAATAGCTTTTTAAAAAATCCAAACCAGTTAAGAGTAAGTATCACCCTTTAAGTGATAGCATAACCTTAAATAAATTATTGAAAAACAAAAATTGTATCTATATCTAAGGTGTACACGATTTAATATGCATATACATGCTGAAACGATTGCTGCAATCAAGCTAATTAACATATCCATTTCCTCAACCCAGAATAGTTACCATTTTTTTCCTTTTTCTTTTTTTTTCCCTATGGTGAGAGCACCTGAAATCCAACCTCTTAGCAAATTTCCAGTATTAAATCCAGCATTATTAAGGCTGTCATTAGGTTATCAGAGCTCTCGACTTACTCATCCCGCATCCCTGCACCTTTGTACCCTTTGACCAGTGTCTCCCCGTCCCCCCCTCCACGGCCCTGGCAGCTCTCTGCTTCTGGGTATTGGACTTTTCTAGATTTCACATAGTAGTGACATCATACATTTAAAATTTTTTTTCATCTGGCTTAATTCAGTTAGTATAATGTCCTTCAGGTTCATCACTGTTGTCACAAATGGCAGAGTGTTCTTTTTTAAGGCTGAATAATAAATATTCTGTTGTCTATATGTACATATATATATAATACCACCACTTCTTTACCCACTTACCCACTGATAGACGATTAGTTTATGGTAGCTCTGTTTTTATTTTTTTGAGGCACCGAACCTCCAAACTGCTTCCCACAGAGGCTGCACCCATTCACAGTCCCACCGGCAGTCTCCGAGGGTTCCCTTTTCTCCATGTCCTCAGTGCTGTACGCCATCCCATGTCTTTTTGGTAACAGCCACCCTAACAAGTGCGAGCCGGCACTGCGTGAGGTGGTTTTGGGTGCATTTTGCTGGTGGTTAGTAATGTCTATGTAGGTGTTTCCCTGTTTTTTTAAATTGGATTGTTTGTTTTTGACGCTGAATTGTAGTTCTTTATCTATTTTGGATATTAATCCCTATCAGATATACTGTCTGTAAATATTTTTCCCTACTCTGTAGCTTGGTTTTTCATTTTGTCAGCTGTTTTCTTTGCCACTCAGAGGCTTTAGCTTATCTTTGCTTTTGCTGCCTGAGCTTTTGTTGCCATACCAGCGACAGCTTTTGAGTCAGGGCTTTAGAGGGATGAAGACGCTTGCCTGTTGAACAAAAGAACTTGGGTGGGGGAAGGGAATTACAACCAGAGGGATCAGCATGTGTGAGATGCAAGCTAGTATGCTCAGGAGGGAGCTGCTGAATGGCCACTTTTTTAGAGTAACTGGGCTGGGGGAGACGGGACCAGAAAGGCAGCCAGAACTTACCACGTTAAGGAATTTGAACTTTGTTCAATAGATAAGAAGAAAATGTTGAAGATGTTACAGCAAAGAAAGGATAGAATCACATTTTTTTTTCCTAGAAAAATTAACTCTAGGGTAATTTGGAGGTGAAAGGGCCTGAGAGACCTGCTAGGTGAACACTTCATCGCACAGGGGATGATGCTGACCTAAAGGAAGGGGATGCTGACCTAAGGAAGGGGATGCAGGCCAATGTTTGCTGAATTCCTGCTACGTGCCAGCCATCTTGCACACGACGTCTCATTTAATGACCCCAAAAGCCTGAGGTCAGAGAGGTTAAGTAATTGGCCAAGAACAGTCATAGAAAGTATGTTGCACAGTTACTATTTGAATCCAGGCCCACGTGACTCTAAAGCCCACAGTGAGTCACAGTGGGGTGATGGGGGCTGGAGCAGGACTGGGAGGGAGCCGGAGGATCCCAGAGGCAGCATCGTCCGATAGCCAGTTGGACACAGTGGGCAAGGGCGACAGGAAGGATAACAGCTGACGTTAATGATGGAAATGATTTCTAGGGGAAGGAAAGAATTGGGGAAGGTAGAGAAAATAATGATTTTGTTAACAGGCTCTGTGAATTTGGTTTGGTTGGCTGGGTGTGTGAAACACCCAGGACAAGATACCCAGTGGGCAGTGTGGCTGCAGAGTTCAGAGGAGAGGTCTGGGTTCAGGCTGAGACTGGGCTGCTGAAGGCCTGAGTGTGTTTACCCAGGGAGTGCCGAGTGAGAACAGAAGTGGCTAGGGCGGAATCCTGGACACACTAACACTGAAAGGATGATGGAGAAGGGAGAGTTGGTGAAAAAAGGAGAAAGAGTGGTGAGAGAGCAGTGTCATGAGAAGCCAAGGTCGGACCATTTCAAGGGGAGTGACTAGAACTACCAAGTACTGCGTCAGAATTCCGGAAGGAGGCCTGCAAAGATTCCCTGGGATTAACGAATGAGGTGACCTTAATGAAAGCAATTTCCATAGACTGGCAAGAGCCAGCCTTCTGGGGATTAAAGAGTGAATGGTGGGAGAGGGAGTTGATGTAGAATAGATATTATTCTTTTAAGAATTTTAACCCTGGCCGGGTAGCTCAGTTGGTTAGAGCATCGTCCTGATATGCCGAGGTTGTGTATCTCTCTGGTCAGGACACACACAAGAATCAACCAATGAATGCGTAAGTAAGTAGAACAACAAATTGGTGTTTCTCTCTCCCCCCTTCTTCCCTCTCTCTAAAATCAATAAAAATAATTAGGAGAAAAAAGAATTTTAGTGAAGGAAGATGGTAGCAGTTAACATTAGTGAGGGCTTAGTATTTGCCAGGCACTGGGCTAACAGTTAACACTCATCATCCAGGATGACCTTTGCAATGCTCCTGTGATATTGGTACAATTACCGTCCCCATTTTCTGATGAGGAAATCATAGCCGAGAGAGTGTAGAATAGTTAAGTAATGTGCCCAAGGTTACACCACAAATAAATAATGGAACCGGGACTCTTGAGTCTCCCTGAGTTCAACGCTGGTGTTGTAGGAGGCTTGTGGTTTGGTTCGGAGCCTGTGGGTAAGCAGTGGGGGGAAAGCCTTGCAGGCAGAGGATACTGACTTCCTACGGCCTCTACGTATCAAAGAGAATAATTGATGGAGCAAGATCTAAAGGATGGGTATTAGATCACATTAAAAAAGAAAAGAGTCCCTTGTTTAGAACATTCATTTGTCAAAGGCCAGGACATGGGAGAGAGGAATCCATGAATCTGGACCCCAGTGTCAGCTAACGCAGCATCTTTTTTGAGATGTAAGTGAAATTGGCTTAAGTCTCCATTTCACATCAGTTTGGGAATTTCAATGCCAAGATTTTTGTCAATTCCTGGAAGCTCATCTTATGGTGTCTTTGGTTTTTGAGTTTCTGTTTCCCCTAAATTCCATCTCAGTTGTAACCCAATTCTCATTCCTCGGTTCCATGCTGACCCAGTTGTAAAACCCAGACTACCTCCTTCCCCATCTTTCCCCCTTGATTTTACCCCAAACCACTCACATTAGGCATTCATGCATGTGTCCGACATTACTGAAGGCTTAGGGGATTTCAGATCCTTAGCAACACAAACAATGTTTAAGTCCAGTAATAGATATTTCTGTTTCAAACATGCTTCCAGCTCCCCCATCACTGGGACTCTCTCCCCAAGCTCTAACCTCCCACACTGTTATTTGAGCCACATCTCTCCTGACCACCCCCTCCCATTTCCTCTCCTCTCTGCTCTCTTTCAGTGCTCATATTCTTGGTCTTTTTTTTTTTTTTTAATGTGAAGTATTTAGCTATCACTTTGTTTCACAGTTTTATTGTAAGTCAAACTTCTTCTGTACTTCAACTGTCATATCAAGGTAGTTTCCTCAATAAGGCATTTTCTATCCCTAAGAGGAGCTCTGGCATCTGCTACTAAAATAATAATTATTCACCCCAGTATTTATAAATAGGTGTAAAGGTAGGAAGAGGGAATTTAAGAGATCGTGTCTGTAGCTGCTGTTTTCTCAATGCGCATGAGCTATGCTCCTCTGTTGAGGTAGGGATGGGTCTGGTAAAATTTTGACAGCTAAGGTGAGTGTTTCTGTCAATAGAAATTTACCAGATTTCTAAAATATCATAAAATACCATATTTACATAGAACGATTCCTTTAACTAAGTCAACAAATGTGTAGAATTGATTCCTTTGCTAGATAATGGATTATTCAGTTTACTGAGTATTCTAGTCACTATGAAAAAAGAAGAAAAAGCAAGGAGAAGGACGAAATCAGTGTCAATAAAGCCAGGGAAATGGAGGTCACAGCTCTGGCTCACCCTTCCTCCCAACCTAAGCAGGATACAGGCACTGGGGTTAGAGAGCTGTGCGTCTCGCCACTGAAAAGGATAGAGGAGTTGCATTAGTTATGTCTTGTTCCATAATGGAAACCTCGCACTTAGTCATCCAAACACAACCATTGGGTATCTCCCGATTCCTGCAGGTCAGGAATTCAGGAGTGGCTTAGCTGGGCGGTTCGGCTCAGGGTCTTGTGAGGCTGTGGTCCTCCATGGGCTTCAAGGGGGCTTGAGGACCTGTCTCCACTCTCACTCCTACGGCTGTTGGCAGGAAGGCCCAGTTCCCCACCACACAGGCTCCGGAGTGCGGCTCAGGACATGGCAGCTGACTCCTGCCAGAGTGAGTGCGCGAAGGGCAAAAGCTGAAATGTCTTGTACAACTTGATCTCGGGAGTGACATGCCGTCACTTTTGCTGTGTTCTCGGTCACATAGACCATCCCTGGTACAGTGAGGGAGGGGACTAGTGAGGGTGTGAACAGCAGGGCAAGGACCGATGGGGACATTTTAGAGTCTGGTTACCGTAGGAGTTTTTTCAAAAACGTGTGTGTGTGGGGGGTACTCATACTTTAAAATGACATGAGGACTGGTAGTTCACCAACTTGTGGATTTAATGGACAAGTAAAATAAAAAATATTTGGGGTGGAAGGGGGAGTATAGGTATGTTTCAGTATTTTGTTAGTAGGGACAATAAAGATAAAGCTGCCATTTACCATCAGCATTTTTAATAGAAAACACATTTTAACACAAGAAAGGTGGGCAGGAAGACATAATCTCAAAATAAGGACAGTCCTTTCAACTGGACAAATTTAGCTTTATTAAATACTCACTAACTTGCCTTTGCTTTTCCCATTTCACCGTGGACTGATGACAATTTCGTCCCACCTTGGTCCACAAACTGTCATTGAGGAACCACTGAGACAGACGTGGGACGCTCTAGTACCTTTAGAGATGGCTGTGGGGTCGAGTGGAAACACATACTGGTCCATTCGCAGTGAGTGAGAAGAAGTGGAAATGACTGATACACAAAGATGGACATTTTATAAAACTGTGCTCACGAGAGGGAAGGAAGCCGCAGAGTCAGCAAGTATTTAATTTATCGGTCTCAGTGATTTTTTTTGCTGTTAATTGGTGTTCCTGCTAATATTTAGATGTTTAGTGTTTAAATTAATTAAATATGATATATAAGAGGACAATATTTAGCATCACCGCAGCCTAGTTCATTGTACATAAAAGTAATACAAATGCAGTGGTATTTTGAACTTTTAAAGTATTTTCATATTTAGTTAGTATATTTCACATAACATATTTTTGGATTATACTCATCATTTGTGTCAACCATCCTTTTATTAAAATAATCACCTCTTAGGGGTGTCCAACCCATGGCCCACGGGCCGCATGCCGTCCAGGATGGCTATGAATGCGGCCCAACACAAAATCATAAATTTACTTAAAAACTTTTTTGTTCATCAGTTTTCATTAGTGTTTGTGTATTTAGTATGTGGCCTAAGACAACTCTTCTTCTTCCAGTGTGACCCAGAGATACCAAAAGGTTGGACACCCCTGCATAGGTATGTCCCTTTTTACGAGAGTATGAAATATCTGATACTGTCCGTGAGAGGTGAACAGCTTTGGGTTGTTAGGTTAGGCCCCCAGCACCGATGGATTTGTAGAGATGTGGTCACACTTTCATTAGGTTCCATTTCTGACCTGTGGCATAACAGTTGCATGGCTGAAAGCTTGGGTTGAAAGGATTAATGTTTATTTTGTTTTGGGATTGACTGGGTCCTGCGAGAATCAAGCTCTCACCATAGAGGTTGAGAAATAACCTTCATGAGTTGGTTTAAAACCTATACACATTTCTTTTGAAAACCTGGTTGGTAGAAACTACTGCTTTTTTTTATACATAAATTCCATATTAACATGTTATATATATATATATATATATATATAGAGAGAGAGAGAGAGAGAGAGAGAGAGAGAGAGAGAAATTTTAGCACGATTACCGTATTTTTCAGACTATAAGATGCACTTCCCCCTCAATTTGGGAGGAAAATGGGGGTGCATCTTATAGTCCGAATGTAGCTTACCTGGCTCGCTGGGTGGCACGGGGCAGTGGGGGTGGGGCAGAGGTAGAGGTTTTTGGGTTTTTTTTCCTATTTTCCTCCACTAAAACCTAGGTGCATCTTATGCTCCGGTGTGTCTTATAGTCTGAAGAATACGGTACTTTTGGAATTATGATTACTTTCAGTTTTGATTTTCCAGCCAAATTGTTTAACTAAGAAGTTAATTGATGTTGTTCAAGCACTGCTACGACATGCAGCCAACTTTCAGCTGGAATGCCTTCTTTACATGAGACATGTTGATTTTGGTGTAAGGGCAGTCCTGGAGTCAGAGCTGCCTGTAGACATGGCCTCAGAACTCAGCCATGAACATTCTGCGTGACTTTTCTTCTTTTCTCTAGTTACAGCTCTCATTACGCCGAGTTCTTCAAACAGACAGACAGCCCTTGTTGTGCCATATTGTGTCTAACTGAACACATTTTCGCTCCTTACCAGCAAAATGTAGGGTGAACGTTAGGTGCCTCTATGTCTGCCTTTGGGGGCCTTTGTGTCTTTATTTGGAACTTCCAGGAGCAAGTTCAGAAAATTTTGGTGACATTTTAATAACTGCCGATCATGAAATGTGACTGCCTCTGCAGAGCTGTGCGGACGTGGTGGGCGGGGAATAGGAACTCATGGGGGAGAGGGCTCTCGGAGGAAGAAGGGGCCTTAGAGACAGATGCGTTATATTTTAGGGAGAGCAGTTGATTTTTAGAATCTTAATTGGTCATTACAGATCAGGTGTCTTATGTAGATGACAGGTTTTAATCAGGCTAAGCTTCTAACATGGAGACTAGTACAAAATTTATTTTTCACAGCCACATGCAAGGTAGTTAGTACTATGACATAAAGCGATGAGTTAACAAATCTGTTTTTGATAATAATATGTGCTTTTGGAGCTGATGTTAACTCAGTGTTTTTTGTTTTTAATCTTCACCCAAGGACATGCTTATTGATTTTAGAGAGAGGGGTAGGGAGGGACAGAGAGAAGGAGAAAACATCGACGTGAAAGAGAAGTATCGATTGGTTGCCTCTTATATGCACCTTGACCAGGAATCAAACCCATGACCTAGCTATGAACCCTAATTGGGAATCAAACCCATAATCTTTGATTCGCAGGATTGGTGCTCCAACCAACTGAGCCATACCAACCTGGGCTAACTCAGTTTTCTTACTACTGATTATTTGCAAACCACCCAAACTGTCCCTTCTTTCGCCAGGTTAAAAAAAAAAAAAACCAGTCTCTTTTCTTTTTCATTGTATTTTTTTTTCCATTACTATATATACCCACCCCCTAGAAGTCCCAGCCTCTTTCCTTTAAATGGTAACGTGAAAGCCAGGACTTGCAGAGTGAGCCATTTGGCAGGCGAGGAAGTACCATCTGTGGAGCTTAGAAGATGACCTTTTGTCTTTTTGGTATTGATGGACCAAAGAGAAGAGTAACCTTGGAACTCTAATCTACAAATTGTCATGCATTGTTCTAATTATAAGCCACAAAATTGCTCAGTCATTTATATATAGAAAAGATTTAGCTGAGTGGCTGTCAGCACTTTTGTTTTAACATCAAAGCATTACAGATAGACAAGTTCTCATCTGACTTAAACTCGCTGATAATTCCTGAATCCTACTTTCTGAAGGTTGCTGGGGGTCACCAACAGCTTGGTTGAGGTTGATCTAGAAAGACTTGCTGAGTGGATTGTGGGTCTGGCAGCTGTCACCACTGAAAGTGACCACTGGCACCTCCCTTCTTAGGACTCGAAGTAACTTTTGTCATCAGTTTCTGCTTCCATAGGACTGAAATCCCTTCTCCTGGATAGTCCCACTTCAGGAAGAATTGACAATCAGTGGGGACCCCTAAGAGAGGGTTTTGCTTAAATCTGTAAAGCGAACAATTTCCTGGTATAAGAACAGTCTTCTTTAATATAATTTGTCACACTACATGCATTTTATAGTTCTTTAACATCTCTAACTCAAACTTGTGAAAGAAAGAAATGCTTACCAACTTATTGAGACAATCTTTTAACCTTTTGTGTACTTTCTATATTTGAACTCATTTAGAACAAAATCAGGTGCCTGAGTCGAGTCCATGAATGCAGCATATAATTCACGCGGCCACTTCCAGTATTTCCCTTGCTTTGCAGCGTAGAATAGCTATTAAAATTTCAGGCTCTGCAGTCAGACCGCTTGTGCCCAAGTCCTGGCACCGTCACTTACCAGGTCTGTGACTTGGGCAAGTCACTTGTAACCGCTCTGGGCTTTGGTTTTCTCATCTGTGAAATGGGAGTCATTACTGTATAGGTGATTTTAAGGACTAAATGAAATAATACATGCCACGAACAGAAACCCATTCATACTAGCGTAAATATGTAAGGTTTTAAAAACAACTATTTATGTACTTGTCTGTTTATAACTGTAAGGCTGCATGAGCAGTCTCACGGCCCCCTGTGGCAGCTGGAACATGGGTACAGGAACTGGAAAAGGAGTGGCCTTCGAGGCTTCTCCCTCCATCTCCCACGGCGTCGTTCCTTTCCTTCTCTGTGTTGGCTCTGTTTCCTGAAGACAGTTTTCCTGGCTTATTATCATTGTGTATATGTTCAGAAGTTCTTCCCCCCAAATCTATACAACGTACTGGATGAACCACTCTCCACCACCTGGCTCAGCTTCACAGTGTCCTGCTCCCAAGGGCCCAGGGGAGAGGAAGTCCAGTCAGCTGGGGCTGGAGTGGAGGAGGCCCTGCGGTAAGAATGGAGGCTCTTTCCGAAGACCCCCGGTGGCTTAGGGCCTCAAGTAGGAGGTGTAAAGGTGGGGGTGGGCATGGCAATAATTGGCAACTCTAGCATAATCATGGGACAATGATTAAGGACAACGTTTAAGGGTGATTAAGAGCTCTTTGCTTTGGCCATTAATTACTTATTTTTAAAAACCTTTCTATTGAAGGATAATATACCTATAGAAAAGGACACATATGGTAAGTATATAGCTTGGTGAATTTTGACAAACTGAACACACCTGTGTAACCAGCACCCGGCTCAAAACACACAATCACTGGCCCCATGGGGCTCCTTTTGCTCCCCTCAAGTCACCACTCTGAAGGGTCAACTAGTTTTGCCTGTTTTTATGTTTTATATTGATGGAATCATACCCTATATGCTTTTTTTGTGTCTGGCTTCCTTTGCTTCACGCTGTTTGTAAGATTTACCAGTATTGTTGTGTGTGTTTGTGGAGCATCCATTTCCGTTGCCGTATCCCATGGTGTGAACACACGATACTTGCTCTTGTCTACTGCTGTCGGACATTGAGGAGTTTTCTGTGTTTGTCTATTCCTAATGGTGCTGCTGTGAACGTGTTGTTGAGCATGTATACATTACTGCTAATTACTTTTACCGGCAGAGGCTCATGTAGGGTGTGGTGAATTACCTTTCATCACATATAATTAAGTGGATGGTCTTTTGTGGATGACTTTTGATTGTTATGCTTTTTATCTGGTGATTTCTTATCATTTTATGTTGTGACTTTCGTGATGTGAGGGCAGGGTATTATTTTAAACATTTTGCATACCCAAAAGATCCTTGATGTATTTGGATAGGTGCTCAGCTGTTTGTTGGTGGAACGAATGAACAAATGGATGAATGGTGTATGCCGCCTCCTCCTCCTGGGAATGAGCCCTACATACAGGAGAGGTTCCAATTGCCGTGTTCAGAAAAGGCCGACCTGCTGTTTAGCCAAAACTCATTGACTGAGGGATGGACAGGGGACCCAAGCCAGGCCGATCATGTCTTTTCCTGGGAGTTTAAAATCTGTAACTAAAAGAAAGAGACTAGGCACCGCTGAGTCCCTATGACAGTTCCTGGAGAGGAGACCCCACAGGCTCCAGCTGTTTGGCATCAAAGGCACACCGGTTTCTGCTCCTTTCTGCTTCCTTGGAGCAGATACATACCTACACATATGACTTAAAAAAGAGTACGAGACTATTTCGATGAAGTCGCAAAATGTAAAGTAGAGACGGTAAGTGTCGTCGTAACAGGGCAGTATGGAGAGACCGGTGAAGACTAGCTTCATCATGTATTTGCCTTGGCTTGCTTTCCCGAGAAGAGCTATTGTAAATGTGATTGTATTTTCCGAGCCAGAAATTGCAACATTAAGACAACAGTTCATGAGAGGAATAATGAGCACTAGAGCTAGGGAAGCACTTTGGAACTGCAGAGGAGGGGTGATAGAGACCTTACAGGTAAAGGCTTTTTAAGTCTTAAAACTGATTTAATGTGGGGGTAAAGAGAGAAGTCGGAGATGACGCTAGGTTGCGAGTTTCTGTGTGAGGAAGGACAATGGTAACACTATAGAAATCGGGGCATTTGAGGCAGCAGATGGAGCGGGGATAAAGATGAGTTCAGTGTGGGGTATAGTAAGGTCCTGGTGAGACAACCAGATTTTTCTGGTCGAGAACATTGCCCTTGGAGCTAGGAAGACCTGGAGTTCCATCTGTACTTTACACCTCACTCTGTGATCTTGGGCACCTTATTTATTCAGCTGCTTTAGGTCTCGGTTCCCCATCTATAAGCTGTTACCTTGCTATAAGGATTAAAGTGAGACAATGCCTATAATGGGTTTTGCTTATTGTCTGGCAATTAAGTATTCATACAATATGTATTAATAGGATGATGATGGAATAATGTCTGGAGTGCAATTGAAGAACAGGGACTGGAGGGTGGCAGTGAGGGGTCTGCTTAGAGATGATGATGATACAAGGAAGCCGATTGAAATTGGCAAGGAAGAGGGTGTGGAGAGGACAAAGAAGGTAGACCAAGTCATGTCTAGTTAGAGATATGAACTGTTTGAGCTACAACTCTTTGAGAGGAAGGAGAAGCAGGAGAGGACAGGCACAAAGGAGGAGCAGGGTGGTCAACAGCAACCGGGGTTCCTGTGAAGTTAAGGATACATCCAATTTTGGTTGGGTGTCCTTTTTCTTCCTAAAGCTTGACTAAAATTAGAATAAAATAAATTGCCCTGGCTGGTGTGGCTCAGTGGATTGAGTGCTGGCCTGTGAACCTAAGGGTCACCAGTTGGAGTCCCAGTTTAGAGCACATGCCTAGGTTGCAGGCGGGTCCCCAGTGCGGGGTGCGTGAGAGGCAATCACACATTGATGTTTCTCTCCCTCGCTTTCTCCCTCCCTTCCCCTCTCTAAAAATAAATAAAATCTTAAAAAAAGAAATCAAATAAATTGACACAAGGGGCAGCACTGTGTTACGTCACTCAGATGTATAAGAAGACTTTCAGGCTGGGTCCTCTAGGTAGCAGCTGCTATCTGCAGGCCCTCTCTTGCACAGGGTGGAGATGAACCAATACCTGGTCATTCTTACAATGGCTTCTGGGCTTCTGTTGCCTCTCCTCCCACACGGCTAAATTTCTGCCTGCTGCACAGACCTCTGGGGGAGAGCCAAGAAGATGAACTGCAAAGAGAGAAAGAGACATTTAGACAAAAGAACAACTTAGGCCATTCATGATATTGGCAACAGTTTTCTCCATTTTCATTTCTTGGAATGCTTATGATTTTTAAAAATGTGCATCCCTCTTTCTAACGTTTTCCTCAACAAAATCTGTAAAAGTTAGACGGGTGATTTTTTACATATGTGGTGGTGGTAGGACTTTAAGTTAGGTCATGGAAATAAAGGGGAAAGGAGAGAAGAGAATGAGGTGTAGGGGAAAGAAATTAGGAGAGGGGAGAGTAAGGGGCTGTCAGGAAAGAAGAAAAAGGAGAATCAGAAAGAGGAGGGGCTGAAGGGGGTGGAGAGGTGGAGAGGGTGCTCTGGAAAACAGATTGGCAGGTTTTCTAAAGTTTTGTTTTGCAAATGGAATCCATTGTCCAAACTGTCCCCTGTGGGGCACTAAGCAATCTTCAGTGTTTTGCCGGCCTTTTAGCTAGAGCATGGGCCTGGGATCCACTAAGAACGGTTCGTAGATGGAAACTGGCAGCTGTGGAGCCAGGCTCATGGGTGCACTGTGTCTGAAGCACCAAACCACCCCGTGCATAGCGATCGGAGCCAGCTGGTGGCCTTGGCCCTCCCCAGTTTCTCCAGGTCCTGGTGTGGTTTGAGTTCCCTGGTTACAAAACCCTGCAGTAGAAGCCCTGCCTTTTGGGGATTAAAAACATGTGAAAAAAAAACCCCAAAAACACGTTGAAGCAAATTTAATCATAGATTATATTGCAGTTACAGATTTTAAATAATGGTTTTAACTCATTCCCGAGTTAACAGTAATGATCAGGTGTGTCTTTTAGGATAGGTCGTGTTCCTTCACCCATCCCCATTCGTTCAGTTACCCCAAGTCTTCTCCTGGCTTTACGAGTGTAGAAGTAGGCAGCCACATGTCTCTGAGAACTGTGGAGTATGTGCACTTTTTGGTTCCCAGGGGTTGGCTCTAAGAATTTCAAATAGTATTCTTTTTTCCTCCCAGTTTTGGTTGATTATTGCCACACGCCTGGATTAAACTCTTGTTTTTGCAAAGCCCTAGGATATTTCCCTAAGCATTCATAGCGAGCAGCTTTTCTTTTTCTTTCTTTTTTTGGTTAAGTGTTCAAAGTGTTTCAAAACTCCAGACCATGGCTGGAGACCAGTCTGCTCATTTCGGAAGCCCTTTTCTATGGGAATGGGTTTATTTTTAGACTTGATTTTCACAGGCCGGCTCCCAGCGGCGGAGGCTCTGGAGTGGGAACCCGTTCCAGGGTAGCCGGGGGCATTCTCTCCGTATTCCCCGGAGAGGGTTTTCTGAATCGGTGAGGGGCGCTGGGAGGGCTCTGCGGGCCCTGCCCCGCACGGCCTTTCCCAGCTGGCCCGGCTCACCCCTAGTGCCCCCGCTTTCCGCCGTGTTTCCCACAATCCCCGGCGCCGCCGCCGCTGCCGCCGCTCCCGAGCCCGGGCCAGACCCGCGTCGGAGCCGAGGCCTCGGCGGTCCTTCGGCCGCTGTCCGGAGAGTCTCGAACGCGCGCCCCGCTCCGCGGCTCCCGAGCCCGGGTTCGGCCATTTCCGGCCCGGCGCACTTCGGCAAGTTCCGCAGTCACTTGTCGGAAATGGCCGGCCGCCGGCAGGGGGAGCGGGGGCTCCGGCGTGGCCTGGAAGGCGGGCGGCCGGCGACCAGAGCGGCTTTCGGGAGCCCGAGTTTCGCACAGGCGGCGGCGGCGGCGGCTCATTCCTGAACTGAGAGCCGGTAGGACTCCTGGTGGCGGCGGCGAGAGCCCAGAGAAGCCGGGCGCGGAGGCTCGGAAGGGGCTCGCGGTAGGGATTTCAGGGCTGGCCCCCAGCGCAGGGCACCGGGCGGGTAGGCGGACCGGGTCTGGCAGTGCCGGGGCCGCTGGAGCCCGCGGGAGGCTGCTGCCGGGCGCGGCGGAGGCATGCAGCCTTGAAGTAGGCCTTCCTAGACGTCTCGGGCACCCGGGGAGGGGACCTCTAGGGCCTTAGCCACCGACCAGAAGGGTTATCGGGTGTCCGTGGGGCTTTAAATACGAACTCCCCACCCCCACACGCCCCCTACAGCCCCGGTTCGGTTGCGTCTCACCCACTTCCACTCCTTTTTCTGAAAGCTTGGCTTCAGCTGTACAGCTTCTTCTGCGCCTTAAAGCCCTCCACCCTTCCTGTACCCTCCCGCCCCGGCTCCGTATTTGTCCAGCGGCTTGTGCAGAGCATCTGCTGTCGACGGAGCGGCTTCCCCCACAGCCCCCCTCCTACTTACCCTGTGCACACACTCCCACATCTGCTTTGCACTGCTTTGAGGCACGGTCACCTGCAGCTGCTCTTCCTTTGGCTCGTTTCTCCGGGCTCACCTCCTCTCATGATAAACTCACGGTCAGAATAGCCACTTCCTGTCGAAGGGTCCAGGTGCCGCTGTTTCGTGCATCTGGGGCTCTGGTGCCCAGGCTCTGGCGATCGGCCTAGTGCTGCTAGGGCAGGAGAGGGGCTGCACAGGGTCCATCGACAGTACCGAAATCTTAGCCGAGACCTGACCCGCGCTGCGGGAGATAGTACAAATCCGGAGCCCTTTGCAGATCAGGCAGGGCTGCCGGACTGCAGCTAGGGTGTTAATCTCTTCTCCACATGCAGTGGTTCAGTTCCTTTTTAGATATCTGTGGGGATCACCGGACTTGAATTTGGCAGATTTCTTCCCCTAACATGGACTTTTATCTTCTTTCCTTTTCAAAAATTCTAAGGGCTTCAGCAAGTCCTCTTGGTTGGACTCCGGAGGGGGAGGAAACAGAATAGCACATGTCCATTTTTTTCCCCATATATGATTTAAGAGGCGTTTTTAGCATTTCTTCTGACTTTGTCTTATTCCAATTTAGTAGCTTCATTTTTGAAGGCTGGGCTCTCCATGCGTTCTTTTGTTTTTAAAAAGCCTTTGTGTGTTTACAGTCATGCAGACTGCACTTTTCCATGTTTTGCTCAACAATTAGTCTTTTAGTTAATTAGTCAATTAGTCTCAACAATCAGAGTGCCTGGGATAGTAACCTGTGGGGCTTTGACAGTCTTGAGTGAAGCTAAGCATTCTCGACAACTTAGGGGAACTTTTAAATATTTTATAGTGAAAGAAGAGCCATCTTCTTAAACTCTTACTTGCTGTGTTAAAAATATCTCATCCTGTGGGGAGCATGAGGAATCCTCAAAGTACTCATAAGTTTGTGGGGAAACTAGCTTAAGTGCTTTCTGGAAGAGAAGTGGAATCGTGGAGATATGGTTGATGCTTTCCATTTTGCTGAAGTCTGCCGGCGTTACTCATTTGCTTCACTTGGAGGGCCTTTGTAGTCATTGAGCTAACCCTCCTTTCCCTAGGTCTTCCGTTCCTCAGGATAAACATTCCCGTCTCCTGCAGATGTTTCTTATTGGCAGTTTCAGATCCCCTCATCAACTTCTTAGTCCTCTGGCCTCCATTCACTTTATTGTGCCCCTCTCAACGTGTGGCACTCGGCACAGCATGCAGTATTCCGTGTGCAATGCCATTGAAAGAGTACAGAGTAGACGGGAACCTTAACTCCTTCGTTTTTGACACTATGTTTTAAAAGATCAGGGAAATAAGGTCGTGGTTTCTTTGCTGTGCAGTCATTTAGTCTTGACTCACTGAACCTCTGGTCACCTGAAAGCACAGCTCTGCACGTGCTGCTGGTAAAGTGAATCGCTGCCATGTGAGGAGTGTGGGGGTCTCCGTGCTGAACTTGGCCTCTCTCCGGATGACTTTTATCTGCTTAGATATTCCAGATTCCAAAAATGGTTTTGCGTCCTGGGTTTTTCCAGCCTTGACTTAGCCTTCTTGCATTGCTTCTTTTGTCTACTTCTGAAGTAGAGCTATAAAATACAATATAAAAAATGTGGCTGAAAGGGAGAAGATGGAAAATTAACGGGTGCTTTCAAGGAAGGCACTATGGTTTTGAAGTCTCAGAGGTGAAACAAGAGGTCTTAGGGATAGCCTTGCTGCCTTGAGTTGATATGTTGGTAGTGTTTTCCCCCGCAAAACAAATCTGCGTGTGCTTTCTGTGTGCCAGGCAGTTGTAAGTCTGTGGGGTCCTAGAACCTAAAAGGATTTTGAAGCCGTCTAACCCAAACCTTTAATTTGTGAGTTCAAAAAGGGTAAGGAGCATTTGAGTCAAGAAGGACACGGAATTGTGAAGTTACGGGATCTGATGAATCAGAGGTAATGATAAAGGGATGGCAAACCTGAAGCCTCAAGATGCATTCACCCATGAAGGCTGAAGCGGTATGCCTGAGTCATGATGCTGATTTATGTATGCCTTAGTAAACTTTTACTTCATTTTTTTGGTCTCGTATAGGGTGAGTGGCCTAGGGCACTAGTGCCTCTGTAGCGTAAACTAAAAATCATATCTCCTTGGGAACCAGGAACCTTAGAGAAATTCGTTCACTCTCTAAGCACTCACACATCCAGTTGACTATTCCCAGTATGTTAGCACAGTCCATCTGAAGACATTTAAAAGGGTTTATCATTCGGGCCTCTGCTTTTTAATTTCCTGTTTATTTCCTTTGACCACAGTTGTATTGCCTTTACTTTTGTTAGAGTAATGTCATGTTGCAAATGCCTCCCCTACTTTTTTAATTGAATCTGAACTTTTTATTTTTAAAATTTTATTAATTTAACTTTTTAAAATTCTATTTTATTGATTATGCTATTAAGGGTGTCCTGATTCCCCCCCTCCTGACCCCTCCACCCAGCACGCCCCACTCCCTCAGGCAATGCCGCCACCAATGTTCCTGTCCATGGGTTATGCATATAAGTTCTTTGGCTACTCCATTCCCTGTACTGTACTGTACTACCCCATGGATGTTCTGTATCTACCTATTTGTACTTCTTATAAGTACCACATGCGAACTGATTGCGCCACTGGAGCTTCTGTACTTCTTAATTCCTTTGCCTCTTCACCCATTCTCCCCGACATGCCCCTCCCATTTGGCAACCATCAAAATGCTCTCTCTATCCATGATTCTGTCTCTGTACCTCTTGTTTGCTTAGTTTATTTTTTAGATTCAATTGTTGATTTTTTTGCCATTTTATTCATAGTTTTGATCTTATTTTTCTTAAATAAGTCCCTTTAACATATAATAATGGTTTGGTGATGATGAAGTTCTTTAGTTTTTTCTTGTCTGGGAAGCTCTTTACCTGCCTTTCAATTCTAAATAATAGCTTAGCTGGGTAGAGCAATCTTGTCTGTAGGTCCCTGTTTTCACGACTTTTGACTATTTCTTGCCAATCCTTTCTTGCCTTCAAAGTTTCTTTTGAGAAGTCAGCTGACAGTCTTATGGGAACTCCCCTGCGGGTAACTAACTTTTCTCTTGCTGCTTTCAAGATTCTCTCTTTATCTTTAACCTTTGGCATTGTAATTATGTAGTGTCTTAGGGTGGGCCTCTTTGCATCCATGTTGTTTGGGGCTCTCTGTGCTTCCTGGACTTGCGTGTCTATTTTCTTCACCAAATTAGGGAAATTTTTTTTTGTTATTTTTTTCAAATAGATTTCCAATTCCTTGCTCTTTCTCTTCTCCTTCTGGCACCCCTATGAAGCAAATGTTGGACCTCTTGAAGTTGTCCCAGAGGCTGCTTATACTTTTCTCCATTTTTTTGGATTTTTTTCTTATTGTTCTGATTGGTTGTTTTTTTGCCTCTTTATGTTCCAAATCATTGATTTGATTCTTGACGTCATCCACTCTACTGTTGTTTCCCTGTAAATTGTTCTTTATTTCAATTAGAATATCCTTCGTTTCTGACTGGATCTTTTTTATGCTGGTGAGGTCCTCACTAAGTTCCTTGAACGTCCTTATAGCCAGTGTTTTGAACTCTGCATCTGATAGGTTGCTTATCTCCATTTCATTTAGTTCTTTTTCTGGAGTTTTGATCTGTTCTTTCATTTGGGCCATGTTTCTTTGTCTCCTCATTTTGGTAGCCTCCCTGTGTTTGTTTGTATATATATTAGAGCTGCTTTCATTTCGTGTCTTGGGAGTGTGGCCTAATGTAGTAGGTGTTTGTGTAGGGTACAGTGGCACAACCTCCCTATCAAGGTACGCCCTTCTTGTGGGTTGAGTGCATCTTGTAGTTGAGCCTTGGTTGCTACTGGCAGATCAATGGGAGGGAATTACCCAGGCCAGTCAGCTGCAAGGATTGGCTGTGATCACTGACCACCAACCTCTGCCCTCTGCGGAGAATCAGCTGTGCAGGTGGTGCTCTGAAGTGGTCTGTAGCTGGGTGTGCTGGCCCTGGGGGTTCCCACGTAATACAGGCCAAAGTCAGCCCCCACCTGTGTTTTGCCTGGGTCACCTGCCTGAGGTGTAAAGCAATCTGAGATAGCTGCTACTTGTGCTGGGCTTGGAGATTCCCAGGTGAAGCCATGCTGTGAATCTAGGCTGGCGGCTGCTAGTGCTGGGCCTGGGGCTCACTGAGGCTAGCTATTGCTTGTTTGATAAGATTTAGGAAGTTGTGTAGAATGAGGTAAGACCAGGCATTCATGGAAAAGCAGCTTGTGTGGGCTTCTAAGTAGGGTGGGGCGGAGTCTCTGGGGATGTCCAGGCTGCTTCAAACAGTGTTACCCAGGTTGATGGAGTCTCAGATATGGCACCAGCTTGCCAGCTCTATGAGGGAAGTGTTTAGAAAAGGGACAATGGCCTCTAGTGGCCTTGATGCCAGACACTTCATTTCCTCCCTGTATGCCATTGGTGCCTTTCTAGCTGCTTTGCTGGTGCTGAAGCTCAGAGGGAGTGAGTCTGAGTAGGTGAGTCCGTGTGTGGGTTCTTTAAGAGGAACTGCTTGGGGTTCCAGGAGTTTCTTCCACCAACTGAATCCCTGCTGGTTTTTGCAGCCAGAAGTTATGGGAACTTATCTTCCTGGCACTGGAACCCTGGGCTGGCTCTTTGGTGTGGGTCTAGGACTCCTCTCTCCCAAGATATCCCTCCCAAATTTTTATCACCACACGTGGGTGAGAGACCAGCCTGTTCTGTGTCTGCATCCCTCCTACCAGTCTGGATGGATGTGGTTTCTTTAATTCTGTAGTTGTCAGACTTCTATTCAGCTCGATTTCTGATGGTTCTGAGTGATGGTGGTTCTATATTTTAGCTGTAGTTTTGATGTGGTTGTGCAAAGAGGTGAGCCATGTCTGCCAACGCCCCCATCTTGACCGGAAGTCCTAAACTTTTTTCTTTTATATTGAAGCCTTTGATATTTATGTAGTCAATCTGTTTTTAGCCCCTGGGTTCTGCTTCTGCTTGGATTGCTATAAAAGCAGCTGTACTTTTCTTGAGATGAAATTACTTGTATGTTTTCCTTTTGTTCTTTTTATGGTTTAATTTATTATAGTTACCACTTGAATCCATCTGGGACTTAATTTTGGATTTGGTTTTTCCTGTAGGAGTCTGACTTTATTTTTTTCTCCAGGAGCTAATTGTCACCTTATTTATCGAAAAATCTAGTGTGCTGTACTTAATTATTTTCCCCCATCTTTGTAACTTTTCATTTTCACATAATTTAATACTTGTTAAATTGTAAATTGTAAGAGTATTCAATGCCAACAGGAATCCCTAATTTGGGGTGTGGTGATGAGGGAAACTTTATTCAGTGCAAGCAGCTCAGCTGTGATACAGCACAGCTGTGAGAACAGCACAGCTGGGGAACAGCTCAATAATCTTACAGCTCAATTATGAAGCCACACAGCTGCCAGGCGGCGCTGCAGCCAGGCCCCCCTCGGGCTAGATCGCTCTGCTCTGCTCTGCCCTGCCCTGCTTGCCCCACTCTGCCTGCTCTTCTTTGCTGTGGTCCAGCAAGATACCTTTCGTGCTGCATCTCCAGTGCTTCAGCTTCAGCCAGGTAAAGGCAGCCTTCTGTGGAAAGGGAAAATGTCGTCTGTGAGCCAGGGAGGAGCTGGCTTATATACAGGTTCTGGCACAAATAATGCCCCTAAAAAATATGTGTAATATTTAATAATTATGTAATAAAGAAAAACAAATGTGTATACTATTACAAATGTGTACATTTATTTATGACATTTTGGGTGAAATGTTCAAATTGCTGTCCATCTTGTGTGAGACATTCACGTACCCTACCAACCACACTCAATGACGTTACTTCTGCCAGGCCCGGTAGAAAGAAGCCCCTGCCTGTGGCCCCTGATTGGTCTGTTCCCATGCAGATGAGGACCTCAAATCCTCACAGTTTGGTCTATAAGGCAGTGTCCTAATTGGTTACAATGGAGGCACTTTGCTTGGTTGGTGAAGATGCCCATAGGGTATATAGCTGTGCAGCTCCAGGTGGACAGTGAAAGTCTCAGTCCTGTTGGTTGGAATATAGTCCCAGGAACTCCAGTGTAAGGGCTGTTGCAGATATGAGGTACACAGTGCAGGCAGGCTATACAGTGCAGGTTTCTCCTGGAAGTGCGCTTGGTGTGAGGCCCCTGTTCAGGAGGAGCTGCTGGGCTGTGGTTTTACCTTTGAGACCAGTGAGCCACCAGGAGCCCTTCTCAGTAGGCATCTGCTTTCTCAGGGTTCACAGTGTATCATCTTTATACCCCTTTTCTCACCAACGTTTTACCAATGAATCTCAGTGTTCATTGCTGAATCTTTCCTGAAACAATTACTAATTCGATTGTCACTAAATGGCAGTTTAAAACAATCTCCATCATTCTGTCATTCCTGTATATTTATTCGGGAGAATTCTACTCCAAACGAATAATTTTTCCTTCTGCCTCTTTACATAGTCATCTACTTTATGATGAGTACATGGTTTCTCATTTATCGGGAGATAATTTTTTGGTATTATTTACTTATTTAGGTAGCCATACTGTCCCAGATTTATCCAGTGGGAGCTGGAGCCCTTCAAACTGGATCCACTGTCTTTTTTTTTTTTTTTTTTAAATATACCCTACTTTTCTTTGAATACATCTTCTTTCTGCAAAAGAAGATTTTTTCAGGCTCATTTTTACTTGTCCAGTCCTGAAATTAGCTGATAATTACTCAAGGAGCCTTCTTGGGTCATGAATTTGGACTGACACCTCCCGTTCCAGTGGAACACTACAGGGGTTACTCTAGTCTTGCCTCATTTCTGATTCTGTAAGACATTGTTTTAGCGGTGAGAAAGCCGGTTTCATCTTCTCTCCAGACCACTAAAACTCTACATCAGCAGTAAGGCTGTTGTATTTCTTATCATTGATGTGTTTACTGGAGCATAGTGTGCTGTACTTTAAAAGTGACTGCAGCAAGATAATATTTTTCTTAATTACAAAAATAAAACATGCTTATTGTCAGTTGGAGACAAAGTTAGTCTTTTACGTAAATAGTAAATATGTGAGTAGCGGAGTACAGGTCGGACAGACCTGGGTTTGTATCTGGGCACGTCAGTTTGTTTGCTGTATGTATGGCCTTGAACAAGCTTCACCTAGCTCAGTGATTCACACTTCTTCATCTGTAGGTGAAACAATACCTACCCCCAGATGGTTGATGGAGGATTAAATGAGATAACACATGTAAAATGTGTTATCTCGAGTACAATATAAATATAAACATAGTTATAACAAGTGGAAAGTTCCTCCTGCCCCCCACATTTTCCAAAGGTGTATGGTATAGTCTGTAGACTTCCTATATGAGTTAGGTATATTGCTGTTTCTTATTTAGTTGTCTGTAATTACATTGATTCAGATGTTACCAATCTGGGGGTTGTCATTAGTTCTTTGTTAGACCAACTGTTTTATGTTAGACTTGTGTGCTCTGTGTTAAAATCACCTGAGAGCTCTGTCAAAATACAGGCTCCTGGGCCCCACACATGGGAATTCTGAATCAGTTAATATTGGGGGGGTCTGCCTAGGTTTACCATTTGAAAAAATTTTAGATGAGTTGTGAATCTGAATTGTAACTCTAGTTAAAAACTGACTGATGAGATAGCATGGTTTGGATTTGTAGGATGTTATCACACTGATGGAAAGGGAAAACAGAAGAGGTGGCATAATTTTCAAACTGAGGCTCTATCCTGGGAGGTGAGACTTTCAGGTTCAGGTTTATTGCCGAAGAACCAGATGACCTCGGTTAATCAGTAGTCTTGGTTTACTTGTTGCTACCTGTACACAGTTGAGCAGTGGAAAGAGTGCTTAAAACTTACTGATGAGTTCCCTTTGTGTATTTTATAGTGATTTGTTTGCTAGTGACATTTGTGGAACATCTTTGTACTGAGAAATCTGCTCGAGCCCAAAGAGTACTGGTTTTTCCCTTTCTAAGCACCTTGTAATAAGGGTGGCCCAAGTCTGTGGTTCCGTGATTGTGCGGTAGCCTTCACTCTCAGCTCAGTGTGTCGGCACACAGTCAGTTTTCTCCCTGGCTTCGGGGTTGAACTCCTGGCAGTTTTCTACAGACATGCCTTCTTTTGTTGAGCTTTGATTTATTCTATTTCCCAGATGTTGTGGGGTTTTTTTGTTATTATTCATTCATTCGTTCACTTATTTATTACAAATTAAGGCAAGACCCTCCACTAGCAAAAAAGATTACAACTTGCTTTATTGCGGAGGTCTGGAACCAAACTGGCGGTATCTCTGAAGTATGCTTGTATTTCCCTTATTTTAAAACTAGGTTAAATTTATTCAGTAAATAGCGGTTGTTGTATTTTGAAAAACACATGGCTTTAGTCTCCTGTAATTGTGAATTGCCTAAATGCCGTTCTTACAAGTTATTCTTTATCTGCAGTTTTAGCTTCCTTCGAAAGTACCTTCTGTTACTCTGAATAGAAGAGAGAAATCAGAGTCTTATGAAGAGTATAGTATTGGGAAATTTGTTTTAGTGCTTCCAGGTTTTTGAACTACGTAGTACTTTGTCAAAACAGGCTGTTTGTCACATGCTTATGCTTAGTAAGAAATCAGGAAATGATGTTCTTTTGGGATGTTTGCATTTAAAAACAAAACCAAACATCTGAAATACTGCTTTTCAGCAACCTTACTGAAATGATTTTCTTTTTAAAGATTTTATTTACTTATTTTTAGAGAGAGGGTAAGGGAGAGAGAAAGAGAGGAAGAGAAACATCAATGTATGGTTGCCTCACACACACCTGCCACTGGAGACAGGGCCTGCAACCTAGGCATGTGCCCTGACTGGGCATTGAACTGGAAACCCCTTGGTTTGCAGGCCTGTGCTCAATCCATTGAGCTACACCCGCCAGGGCTTGAAATGATTTTCTGTGCAGAACTGTCTTTACCCACTTTGAAGGGCTTGTGGGCAGTGGATGGAACAGCGACAGTGTGCATTCAGTTCTGTAGGACCTGTGCCTGGGTTGTAATGGAATTGTGCCTGTTTGATGGGCCAGTTTTGGCTTAAATGAAAAAGAGAAAATAGTATCACACATGCACAGATACACAGGTAGGTCATAGGAACACAGGCAGATATATTTACCTCTGAGTATTTTGTTGTTTTGTTTAGCAGATGTCAACGTAAGAAACATTCAAAGCTGTAGGGAATTTTTATGAGTCCATTTGGGCCAAACTGATGACAGTTGCCGGGAAGCAAAATCTCAACTGAGAAAATGCCCCTAAGGAGGGTTGCATGAAATCCATCGGTGGTAGATTAAGGGGGCGGGAGAAAGCAAAGCAGAGAAATTTCTGGAATTGGATGAAAGCAAAATGGAGAAACACATACTTCTTTCACACTGGTGGGTACAGGATAGTTAATAAACATTTGCAGCACTTAGAGATGGTCTCTGGGGAACAAGATAATGATGACAGTTCTGCGGTCTTGTGCTCTGCCACGGTGGCTGTGCCCTGAGGGGTCTGGAAGAGAAGATTACTCTTATATTTCAAAAGCATGTTCCTCTTATTTTAAAGGTATGTTATCTTAGATGCAAAAAGACAATAGACAGGCTCACTTACAGTAATGGTTGACCTCTGTCAAGGAAGCTACAGGTCTAGGACATGACTACCTGCCATGACCTGCTTTTAGTTAGGAATTGTTATGTTCAGACCATCCCATGTGGTTACTTTCAGTCTCTGAGTTTGTGAGGCCGCCATGCAGGCCTCCCCTGAGCTTGACAGGTTTGGTATGTAGCCCCTTTTTCATCCACGTAGATTAATATTTTAATTATGATTGTAGTGGCAGCTCTAGGTTTTGGCGTAGTGTCACCGTGTGCTTTAATTTTAACCAGTCACCGTCCGTGGTTGCAGTGGAGCAGCAGTAACATGGATAGTCTACAGTAATCTGTGCCTGGTATGCGTGTGCGCTGTGTTCCTGGAGCTCACACCACAGGTTAGCCACCATGATTAAGACATAGGAAGTGTGGGCCTTGGAGATGGAGTGGCTTTGATTTGAATCTAAGTTTCACCCAGTGTGGATGACTTTGGGCACATCACCTAGGCTCCGTGTTTTGGTTTCCTCATGTCCACAGTGGGAACATAGCAGGGCCTACTTCACAGGATTGTGGTGAAGATTGAACTATGTTGGGGTGTAGGATAGGTTTAACCTGGCACGCAGTAAAAATTCAGTAAATTTAGCTGTTATAATTATTTAAAATATTAAAGTCAGCCCTGGCTGGTGTGGCTCAGTGGATTGAGCACCAGACCGTGAAGCAAAGGGTCTCTGGTTTGATTCCCAGTCCGGGCGCATGCCTGGGTTGTGGACGAGGTCCCCAGTAGGGGGTGCACAAGAGGCAACTACACGTTGATGTTTCTCTCCCTCTCTTTCTCCTTCCCTTCCTCTCTTTCTAAAAATAAATAAATAAAATCTTAAAAAATTACTAAAGTCAGTCGGTTTCATTTGGGAACATCTGGAAAGTGTCTCGCTTCTCTTTTGCCCCACTGTCCCCTCCTGTCTTTCGGATGTAATGTGCAGCAGCGGCCCAGGTGGGACCAGCAACTCCCTTATTTCTCCCTCTGCTCGCTTTTTCTTCCTAGGATGTTTTACCTCAGCTCAGTTTGGTTTTGCTTTTGCGTGAAGAAAATTATACAACTTCATTGAAAGGCATTAACCCCTAAGTTAACAGAGAACTATCTCAAGTCCATGAGAGCAAGTTTCAGTATCAGAGTGTTCTAGTATTTAGAGAAGAAAAGTCAGGAGAATGGCTGGTATGAAAGCAAGGTCCTGACCACAGGTAGTTCTCCCGTGATACAGAGTTTGCCTGTGTGAGAAGACTCTGCAGAGTGGAGGAGATGATAGAGGACCTTGGTACGTTGAGGAGGTGAAGGGAGAATGCGGTATACGCAGGATTCTGAATTTCAGCTCCTCTGCGGCTGACTTCACAGCCTACCGCTTGGACTTTTGCGTTATTTACCATTTTAGCTTTCCAGGAGCACAGTGTGTTTGCAGCCCTAAAGCGAGTGGGTAGCAGATCAAGAATTCTGCTTTCCATTTATGAGCAAACATTATTTTTGAGTAGGGAAAGAGTAAAGAGTAGGCCATCAGCCATGATCTGAATGACAAATCTCTTAACTGTGGACAGGTATTTTGAAAATGTTTTTCCTCTTTGCTGGGAGAAGACACTCCCGAAACTGAAATCGGAGGAGTTGGCATTTGTGCTGCCTGTCACTACCAGAACCGATAGAGAGAGACAAGGATTTTAGTTCTGTGGGCGCTTTATTCACACCCATGGTCTGAGAAGACAGTGGATTATGTACCATATGTACTCTGAAAGGCCATCTTGCTTTTCATTTCAAGCTGACCTTTTTTATAAGGAGAAAAGGAGTGTAAGTAAGGGGTCTGGAATTCAGGAAAAAGGTAGGTAAGGAGTTTGGAATTCAGAGAAAAGGTTAATCAGATAAAAGCTGCATTCTAGTTTTCCTAGCATTCTTTCATTTGCCGACCACAGATTCTTATCTGTGTCCGGTTTATCTGTGTCCCGGGTGGCTGCCACCTTGGCTGCTTGCAGTCCTCCTGGGGCACAGAGGTCGGATGCTTGTGGTCTCCTGGAGTCAGGGTGGGTCATCCCTTCAGGTCCTGAAACAGTAGCTTTTTACATGCATTATGTACCTTCGTTGCCATTGGGACATTAAGGTGTGGACGTCTGTGTTGCTCACCATTGGAAGAGAGAACTCAGGAGGGAGGTCCAGGTCAGAGAGGTAAATTTGAGAGTTTCCATTTAGGGCAGCTAATTGGCAAGCTCTAGTAGTGAAGACAGAGGAAGAGAGGAGGGCAAAGGATAAATCCATGAGGAACAACTGTATTTAAGGAGTGGTGAAAGGAATCGGAAAAAGAGCTGATGGGATGGACAACCAAGAGAATGGACAAGAAAAAAAACATAAGATACAAGTTAACTTAATATGAGATGTGGGGGTGGTGTGAATGACAAAACACCGGTAGGAGAAATAAAGGAAGGTGTGAATAAATGGAGAGACCGTTCATGCTTCTGGATAAGATTAACTACATTAAAATAACACTCTCCTACTTAGTACTCCTCTCTGAGAGGCAGTGTAGTTTAATTCTCTTTATATGTTATTGAATTTTGTTCATGAATTTGTTAGGTATTTTTGTGCCTATATTTATGAGAGATACTTGTGTATAGTTGGGCTTTTTGTTTTGTTTTTATCTGGTACTGGCTTAGTCTGGTTTTTGTATCATGGTAATGCCAGGTTTATAAAGTGAACTTGGAAGTGTTCCCTTTTCTGGAAGAGATTGTGCAGAATAGGTGTTTATTCTTTAAACATTTAGTAGAATTCTCCATTGAAAACATCTGGGACTGGAGATTTCTGGGAGTTTTAAAATTATGAGATCAATTTATTGAATAGTTTACAAGCCAAATTATATCATTTATATTGTGAGAATTGTGGTACTTCACGTTTTTTAAGGAATTGGTCTATTTAATTTAAGTTTTGGGTGGGGTTATTCATAGTCTTCCCATATTGTCTTTTTAATGCCTATATTGGGAAAAACAAATTTTCTTCTACCCTCAAGTTTCCTTTGGCTGGTCTAATATCAAATAGACATGAAGGAGATTAGCAAGAGAAAATAACCAAATTTAATACATACGTGTGTATGGGAAACCTGCGTACTTGAGAGAGCCAGAGGCCCTGCAAGCAGGAGAAGTTCAAAGACAGAAAGGGAAAATGGTTACAGAAGGCATCCTGAGCTAGGGATGAGGCAACAGGCCTTGGGAGCTTCAAAGGGTAATCTCAGGGTGATAAGAAGAACAGATGCTTAGTAAGTAGAAGTTTGCCCTGCCCTATAGGTAGATCAGAAGAGGTCATCTCTGATAATCTCTATTATGGGCAAGGCTCCTAATTAAAATTCTTATAGGTGGTTAAGAGAGGGGCAGAAGTTACTCTTGAGCCTGAAGCTAAAATTGCCCTTAGCTCAAAACAACCAGCATGCCGCAGAGTCATATCTTGGGGTGACTGGTTCTGAACCCTAACACCTACAGGGACTGTAGGGATAGTCCTTGTTTCATTCCTGATGTTGGTAATTTGTGTCTTTTCCCTTTTCTTTTTCTGTGTCAGTCTTGCAGGTTTGTCAAAACTCTTTCTCTCTCCATTTTTTATTGTATTTTTACCCATTACTATTTATCCTCCTTATACCCTCTTCTACCTCCACCCACCTCCTGTCCCCTGCAGTCACCACACTGTTGTCCATGTCCATGAGTCCTTTTTCTTTTGTGCTGGATCCCTCCATCCCCCGCCCCCAGAGCTGTCAGCCTGTTCTCTATCTCCAAGTCTGTCTCTATTTTGTGTGTTAGTTCAGTTTGTTCATCAGATTCCATGTATGATGAGTGAGACCATATGGTATTTGTCTTTCTCTGACTGGCTTATTTGACTTAGCATAATGTTCTCCAGGTCCATCCAGGCTGTTGCAAAGGGTAAAATTATCTTTGTTACAGCCGAGTAGTATTCCATCGTGTAAACATACCATGTTGTTTTACCCACTCATCTACTGATGGACACTTGGGGTGCTTCTAAATCTTGGCTATTGTGAATAACACTGCAGTGAATTTAGGGGTGCTTATATTCTTTCGAATTGGTGGTTCCCAGAAGTAGAATCTCTCTGGGTCATAAGGCAGTTTCGTATTTAATTTTTTGAGGTAACTCCATATTGCTTTCCACAATCTCTCTTACTGATTTTTCTCTTATTTTTCTGTTTTTTTATTTCATTGATTTCTGCTCTTTATTGTTTCTTTGCTTCTGCTTACTTTATTCTTTTTCTACATTCTTGAAGTAGGAGCTAGTGTATAACTCAGTAACCCTATGGCAGGGTTATTGTAGTAGAACTAAAGTAGAATTTCTACTATGGTAACCCTGGAGTAGTAGGGTTGTTGATTTGAGAGTTTGTTTTTAGTTTTTATTGTAAGCATCTCATATGTAGATTTTCCTGTCAGCATGCTCAGCTGTGGCCCACACATTTTCATCTGTACTATATCCTATTCAATCCCCAAATACCCCTGGGTGTATGTAGGGGTTTTCACCATCACTATAAGGAGGAAATGATGCCACGTTCTTAAATTCTCAACACTGCGTCCCGAGCCGGATAGTCTAGCTGCATGTCCAAGGCCTTCAAGCCTCTTCTTAGATGTGAAATTCTTTTTATTTCACAATGTTTATTTTTCTTGAACCAAGACTGTATAGGCTGTAAATCTCAAGCTCAATTGAGAATGAAAATGCAAACTAAGACTTTCAACTATCGTTATGTATTGGGCAGTTACCTGGTACCCAGCACTCGGTGGTATTCTGAAGAGGAATTTCAAAAGTGGTGATAAAAGTATTTTCCTATAAGGAGTTTTTAATCTAACTGGAGAGAAATAAATTCTTTCAATGAAACTAATGAACAATGAAGTTCTGCATTCCCTGATACTGGGAGTTTAGAGAGTTGAAAAATCCAGTGTAGCTGGAGCGGACTTTGTGAAAGAGGTAAGACTTTAAGTGGCCCCTTAGAATAAGTGGGTAAGTGGAAAGGAGGAGGAATGCCATTCCAAGTGTCGGTCAGTGAGGCTGCTTGGAGTGCGATGGGGAAGACTGGAGAAGGCACCGCTTGAGCCAGCTCCTGTCGTGCATGAAAAGTGCTTGCAAAGAGCCACGATTTGAATGTACACAGTCTAGTTCACTCAGAGGAGACAGGTAGAGCAAACCTGGGTTATGGAGGATCTCGAAAGTAAGGCAGAAGACTGATGTAATCGGGGACTAATGTGGTAAAGAGCAGTTTTAAAAATAGAAAAATTGGCAAAACATGTGAACTGGTAGTACATGAAAAGAGAAACACAGAGGATCAATGAACAAAAATTGTTTGACCTCCAGTAGTAAGGAAGGTAAATGAAAACATAGAATGACATTTTATCAATAAACTGTCAAGTTAAAAAATGGCATTCAGCCCTTGCCGGTTGGCTCAGTTGGTTCAGCACTGTCCACTGCACCAAAAGGTTGCAGTTTGTTCCCTGGTCAGGCACATGCCTAGGTTGTGGGTTAGAGCCCTGATCTGGGCACTTGCAGGAGGCAACCGATCGATGTCTCTCTCTCATATTGGTGTTCCCTCCCTCCCCCCTCCCCCCCTCCCCCACCACACCCCCCTTCCTCTCTCCGTAAAGATCAATGAACACATATATCCTCAGGTGAGGATTTTTAAAAAATGACACTCAGTTGGATTAAGTTAATTAATGTTTAACCTTAGCAGTAGACTCAGAAATCTTAGTGACTTAACATAAAAGTTTGTTTCTGTCTCACTTCACATTTGATTTGGGTTAGGCGGCTGTCCTTCCAGGGTGACTCAGGGGTATGGGTGGTTTCTGTCTTGCCACTTGAAGTTTTAGAATTTGTTGCTTTCAGTCTCCCCAGTGGTGGGAAGAAGAAAGAGTCCATACTTGTTTTAAACTGCCTTGTACTGGAAGTGACGCGTGACTTGTGCTCGCATTTCTTTTGGCGAGAACTGGACGTACGACTCCAACCAAACTATGCGGCAGAGTGAATGAGAAATGTAGGGGAGCAAATGGGTACGTGGGGAGGAAGAACAGCTTCTGTCACACCCGACTGGCGCACTGCTGGGAAATGGGTGCTCTCTGTTTTGTTGGTGGGAGGATGAATGGCCTTCTTTCCAGTAGACAGTAATTTTAAAGATGGTAAGATGTTCTTGCTCTGACCCAGCCTTTCATGTTAAAAGATTCTAAGGAAATAAGCAGGGGTGTCTGCAAAGGTTGCTGCAAGTATAGTTGTTACAGCATTGACTACCATGAAAAATTGGAAACAACGTAAACGTCTAACAAAAGGGGATTGGCTAAGTAAATTATGGTCTTTCTGGATTGGGGGATGATGCTCAACTATTAATGATCACCCAGTGGACTGTCTAATGATGTGGGATGTTAGACTGTTCTTAATCCAAGTGGAAAAATCAGATTACAAAAGAGGACAGGAGATACATATTCATGCATAGACAAAGACTGGAGGAGATCTCTGGTTTTGGCAGAACAGCAGACTCGATAAATACATATAAAAATCCCCTGCCACAAAGTGCACATCGTGCCCTGAAGGAGGAAAGGTAAACCCTCGTTAAAGTAAAGTAAGGTGGGGTCAGGGGAGGCTGGGGATTGCAAAGCAGAAGAGCAGACTGATGGGACGGCCCCAGGGTGTTTGCCAGTCTTAGTGCCTTGCGTTTTAGTTTTCAGGGAGGCGAGAACAAAAGCCTTGGGCCTGTGAGTGGTGCCAGAGAAGAGTGTGGCGTTTCAAAGGGCTAAACCTTCACTACAGGAGTAGACGGGCTAGAAAAACATTTGCCTGTGAGCACGCAGAGATGGTTTTCTTCTCACGGATGCGGGACTGGTTGTTGAAAGGAATAACCATCGAGAACTCATGACCATGAGTTTCCCTTCATAGGGGTTTTGTTCAGATTTACAAATGGTTCAAGATCAAAGACCCGGCAGGGCCGAGACATACAAAGTGGTCTAAGGTGGGCGACGTGACAGAAGCGGCTGGAATACACAAGCTGTTCTGGAGGGACATGTCCTCAACCCAGACCACATAGGCTTCCCGGAAACAAAAGCACTGCCCCCAGTGAACTTCATACAGAATTATCAACCATGCGAGGAAGCACTCTACCCTTCCTCTCTAAGTAAGGATCAGCCGATAAAACAAACCGAACACGTGAAGGGAAGGGGTAGAAAACACGAGAGTAGGTGCCATCATAAAAATAAGCATTTAAAAAAGAGCCAGCAGAGCCTCAGCAAATGTAAAACAGTCACTGACATTATAACCCAGGGGCAGGGTAAACGGCAGCTTAGGCACAGAGGAAGAATTAATGAAGTAGGTCAGGAGTTTTCAAACTGTGGCTCGTGGGGTGAATCTGGGATGTGGCTTGTTTTTTATAGCCTTCCTGGTAAGAATGGTTTTTACATTTTTAAAGGGTTGTTTAAAAAAAAAAAACCAACAAAAGAAAATATTCAACGTATACTCTATGTGATCCCTAGAACCTAAAATATTTACTGTTTACTGAAAAATTTCCTGACCCCTCCTAAACTGGATAGATCTGAGAAAGTTTCCAGAAGATAGCACAAAAGACAAAGAGAAAATATAAAAGACAGGTTTAAAGACATGGAGAATGGAAAGAGGAGATGTGACTGATATCTGGCCCACTAATAGGAGTTCTAGAAGGAGAGAATGAGGGACAGGTGATATTTAAAGAGACAGTGGCTGAGAACTTTCTAGATTAGTGAAAAACATGAAACAGAAAGTACTTAAGAATCAAAGTACAATTGAAGCAGGGTGCAGCCAAGAGGAGGGCCCCAAGAAGGGATTTGTAATGGGGTCCAGGACTCGGGGTGTCCCGGAAACATTAGAAAAATGTATATAGGATGTCCTCACCCCTACAGGCCTGAGCCGGGGGGATGGGACACATGGAACAGGGCCATTCAGAGCTGTTTTGGGTAGCAAGAGCTTTGTAGCTAACCCCTGGCAGTCATTTAACATATCTATAACCTTTAACTGGTTTCATGGATATGTTAAATAGCTGTGGCCCTGCTTTGAGCCAGGGAGATGGGAGTGACTTCCACCCAAGATGGGACTGGGAAGCAACTCCCCCTGGTTACAGGGCCTGCGTGAGAGCTTGGAGATGATTGGCTCCAAGCCATGGGGCCACACCTGCCCAGACTTACTATGGCAGCCCAGTAAAGCTGGAAGAATACAGGGATGCTGGCAGGTGTAGCTGACTGTAGGAGGAGTCGGAAATGGGCTGCAAAGGAAGATGGGAACTGGGATTTAAACCTAGGCCTGGGAGCCATAGGAGAGGAGAGACCATGTGGCTCTGAAGGGAAGAAGAGACCATGTGGCTCTGAAGAGAAGAGAGACCATGCGGCTCTGAAGGGAAGAAGAGACCATGTGGCTCTGAAGGAAGGAGTGAACCACGAGGCTCTGAAGCAAGTAGATAGATAGAGGTCCATGTGGTTCTGAAGTGGGGAAAAGGACCACGCGGTTCTGAAGGAGAGTAAAGAGGACCACGAGGTTTTGGAGTGTTTCTTCTTGCCACGCGGCTTAGGCAGCAGGAGAGACTTTGCAGCCATAGAGAAAGGGGAGAAAGGACTCTTGCTGCTGGGCCATGAGAAGGTGCCACATGGCTTTGGATTAACTGGAGATTGCAGCAGCCACACAGCTGATGGTGCCGGGAGCCTGAATCACGGACTTCTACTTTTCCTGAGACACGGTACCCCGGACTGGGCACAGGGAGAGGGAAGGACTGTGCATCTGTGGGTATTCTAGAGGACTTTAGTATCTTACTGAAGACATTAGGTCATTATTCTAAGTTTGTGTAACTTTTGAATAAACAATTCCTTTCCTTTTCACCAGTCTCTGGCATTGAGAGACGTCTTTCCTCTGGCGGCGGGCATTGCGAACCTAGCAGGTGGGCGTGGGGGGAAGGAACCTCCAGAGACAGAAAGGCGGAATCCTTTCTGTAATAATTTATTGTGAACCACCCCCACCCTCTTGCTCTGTAACACAATGAGAGCTGAGTATCTCTGCTTCTGCCGCAATTCCACATGTAGACACGTGCAGAACTCCGAAGACGAGAAGATCTTAGTGAAGAGGAAGAGTGAAAAGTTAGATTATCCCCAAGGTACAATACTTAGACTGACATCTCATTTTCAGCAGCGGTGATGAATCCAGAGGATTCCGCAGTGTTGGTCTAAGAAAAGAAAAGAATTGTTAACCTAGAATTGTATTCCCTGGTAGATCATTATTGAAGATTTACTGATAAAATAAAGAGTTTAGCACTGACAGACTCTCACTGAAGGAACTAGGTCAGGGAAAATGCAATAACCAGGGGGAAGGAACGAAATGCAAAAGGAGTGGAATTCTGAGTGAGGAAATTGGTAAGTATATGGGTGAATCTAAACAAGCATGAATTCTGTTAGTAATAAGGGCTAATACTCAGAGCATGAAAACAAAGTGGAGTTAAAATATCAGTCAACAATGACATAAAATGAGACAGGTCATACCACTACCATATATAAATACATTTTATAGAATTACATATATACCCATATATATATATATACCTACACTGTATCAGGTGCTGCGTAGGGTGTATTTTGTTTACTGTTTCTAATTTTTATAGCAATCCTGAACACGAGTGTTATCTATTTACTGATGAAACAACTGCATCTCAGAATGGTTAATGCACCATCTAATAGTTTACAGAGCTGGGATTTGGTCCAGGTCTGGTTGGCTCTGGGGTCTGTACTCTTTCCTGTATTTCTCATTATTTCTAGTTTATAAGACTACAAGAGTGTAGTATCGTGGGCGGAGCTGTAAGTTACTGGAAAGAGGAAGCTTCTGCAATCACAGAGTAACCATGATATATTCTTGGAGAGGTATCCTTCAGATGTTGGCAATACTGGTCTCTTAGGGCAAAACAGAAAGGCTAGGGCTGGAGTAGTAGCTTTGGTAGTTGAAGCCATTTACATGATTGGATTCATCACTGGATGACGCTGAAAGCCTTGGGAGCACTTCCTATGTGAGATCGGAGGAAAACTGGGTACCAGCAAAGCACAACAGGAGAGTAAGTCAGGGAAATGGGTTAAACACCAGGAAGTACAGTTTTGTGGGAAATCAAGGGAAAAGCTGGGAGCTGGTAGAGTGCAGATGTGATCAGTGATCTCATTCACTCATTTACCAGATATTTATAGAGTACTTACAGTGTGGCAGGCACTGTACGTGCATACAGTGGTGATCCAGGCAGCCAATTTCCTGCCCTCAAGGATTAGGTTTTGGTGGGGAAGGCAGGTAATAAATAAATAAATGAAAAGATACTATTCTTAAGAAAATCAATAGAGAGATGCTAGAAAGTGTCTTTTAGTGCACGCAGACCCAGGGAAAAGCCATGAGAGCGAAAGTCTACCTCTGTAAATGGAAGGCAGCGAAAGAGTGAAAGAGGCAGGCTACTCCAGTCTGGGAGCTAATTGAGTTTATTAAGGGGAAGTCATAGACGAGGCATGTCTTGGGCAGCTGCAAGGCGCAGTGGGTCCCTGCGCTGCTTGGCAGGTGCCAAAGAATCATATAGGTGAAGGGGGGAGTAGTCACAGGTACTAGGACATGATGCTGCAAGGTACAGAAAGTAACTTCACACGCTTGCCCAGGTCAGGGCAACAACCTGTTGTTCCAGGAAGCAGCACAAAGCAGGAGGCAAAGCAAGGGTGCCGATTTATGTCAGAATGAACATCCGTTACCATCAGACAGCCTCTAAGGGGGTTTGTGGAAGGCGGCCTCCGTGCTGGACCAGGTCCAGCATGCGAGACAGACGGCAGTCCCGTCATGCAGCAGTATCCCTCCATAGTGTCAAGGAGGAAGAAAGGCTACTTAAAATAGGAATATCAAGAAAGTTAAGGTCGGAAGAATGAGAGTAACCAGAGAAAAATCTAGGGAAGAGCATTTGAGATGGAAAGAATGGTAAGTCTAAAGGTTCTGAGGCAGTTAAGAGCTGGTATTGTTGAGAAATTGAAAGGAGGCCCGTGTAGCTAAAGTTGAGTGAGCAAGTGGAACAGTGATGGCAAATGAGATTAGCTGGGCGGGCAGCGAGGAGCTGGTTATGAAGAGCCTGGAAGCACAATGGGTGCCATTGAAAGATTTAAGAAGGGGAGAGGCGTGGTCTGATTCATGTTTTAAGAGGATGATTCTGGTTGCTGTGTGTTGAATGCGTTGTAGGGGCAGGCTGACAAGTTAGGCATTTCGTGCTGTGGCAGATGACTGAGAATAAGGTGTGTATGTTGCTTTTGAAGTAAAAATCTCTGGCAGTTGAAGTAAAAATCTCTGGCTCCTTATCGTTGTTCCAGTGACATTTATTTCTACCTCCTGTTACCTTCACTGTCATTTTCCAGAGAACAACAGAAGAGATACTGAGGGTTTTCTTTTTCTTTTGTGCTTGAAATAATTTAACTAGCTGTTTAGAAAAGAGAGTTCATGCTATTGGACGTTAACAACACTTCCGCCTTGTTTTGGTAAAAGAGATGGAATCTGGTGGGGATAAATTCTTTTAATCACTGTTGAAATACTGGTTTCCATTGGAACATTTGTTTCTACTTCTAGCTGTTTATAGGTAAGTTGGTGGCACCAGCGGTATGAGATTAAGTGTCGTCTGTGTCCAAATGACTTTTAAAAAACATTTTGTTTAGACCCTGTGTAATATACTTTTGAGCCCTTAATAGGAGCAACCCAAACATCTCTGCAGCAGAGAGCGCAGTATGTACATAGTACACCCTCCCGGCCCCCACGGTTCAGGCCCCAGCGGCCCCCAACCGTCTGGCTCCTCTGCGCCTCCAGCACTTCTCACCCCGGCCCTGTGTGCTCCAGAGCCCATTCCCGCTGAATCATCTCCTCTGTAAATGTCTCTGTGTGGACTTCTACATCGTAGTGTTTGGATTTCTTCCCTCTTAGAGCACATAAGGAGAGAACCACATATGTGGATGGTTTGCCTTTGAGAGTGCCCGCTTATGCCTGTTGTCCCAGAGTATTTATTAATCGTGCCCCCTTTCACTTAAAAGTGTCTCTCTCTCTTTGGACATTAATTTCGTCACCTTATATACATAGGGAAGGCTTTTCATAGTGGACACTAAATAAATTCTTTAACAGAACCTTCATTATTAAGTATTTTTCTAATAGCATGTCACTTTTTTTTTTCTGTCAGGACAGCAAGCCCTGGAGCTCACTATTTCAAGAAATTACATGCTAAAATGTAATCAGCGTGAGTCCGAGGAAGGAAGGGTCCTGAAACCTGTGGTAAGGGGGGAGGGACTCAACTGAACTGCCTCGATTATACCTTTTCTCTTTTCTTCCACTCCACTCTTCCTTTGTTATGATTGGATCATAAATGCCGAGAATATCCTTTTGAAAAGAGAGAGATTTTAACATTTGAGTTAAAAGGATAGTGCTTTTTGGTTAATATTTCCACATTATTAACCAATTTGGTTAATATTAAACCAATATTAAATGTGGAACCAATGTGGAATATTAACCTACAGTCTTTGGGATATTTGCTCAGCTATTAATTATCCAAGTTTAGATCATCCAAATTTAGCTTTTTCCAAGACTGATATCTTTTGGTTTTTGTTGTCTTTATCTCTTGCTCAACTTACTCATGCCTTTCAGTAGTATTGTCATCAACTTTTAATTTTTATTTAAAGGGAGAGAAAACTAGCAAACCTTTCACAGCTATACATCTTCAGCAAAGGTAGAAGCTGGAGCGAGCGAGGGCCTGTGAAGTACTGCTTATTTTATATGGCCTTCTGGTAGTACCCTTGCTCTTGTTTGTGTCTTATCTCTCAGGCTAAAGGTAGTTCGTGAGATCAAGGAGTACTTTACATTTTAGAGTGCCCCAGTTATACTTAGTGTGTTTTAGACATGTTAAGAGTATGCAATTGGAAGTATTCTTTGGCACAGAATACTGTGAATTCAGTTCTAGGTATGTTGAGTTTGAGGTGAAAGTAAATGCAAAAGCTTTTGTAGCCTGTGATAGTAACGTTTGATAAGAGAGCAGGACTGGGAATGTTCCCGGGTTTATTAGCCTGAAGTACCCTCACATCCTCTATCCTGTATGTTTGTAGCAACAGATGTATCCTTATCTCTGTACTCTTATCTCCATTTTGGGAGGTCAGGGAACTGAGACATACGGTCTGATAGCGAATCCGCCTGCCAAGGATAAGAAATAGTGCCCTTCGTTTCAAAGAACAATGTTCTTTTTAAAAGTCAAAGTTACTATTTATATTTTAAGAAGGAGCACATGATGTCTACTAACAGATGATAAATGAGAAGCAAACTGGGAAATACATTTTGTCTCTGGAGTTCTCAACTCGTTTCATCTCTGAATGTAACAAATGGAGCTTCTTAAAGAGGTCTTTTTTGTTTTGTTCTGTTTTTTAAATAAGTAGCTCAGTAGGAGACTTTCATGTTACGAATGAATGTAGCTACCAAGGCTGGATAAGAAGGTGTTTCTTCTCAACTAAAGATGCTGCCTAAGTCTAGAATAGCACACTGTTGCAGGCATCTCGGCCCTCTGTTGAATGTAGTTGACCATCATTTTATAGGGTTCAAATGCTGCGGTATGTCCAGTTAAATAGGAAGAAGGGTGTGTGAGAGTGTGTGTATGTGTGTGTAAAAACTGAAGCTGGTTTTGGACTTACCCATTTCTTATTAACCACATGTGAAAATATCCATATTAAATAAAACCTACAGTGGACTTAAAATGTTCTATGAGACACACGCTAATATTCCATCCTACAAGATTTAAGCATTTTCTAGAACTGTGCCGGGGGAGGGCAGGGTTGTTGGACATAATCTCTTCAAGACTGACATGCTTCTCTTTCTTTTGCAGGCCTGATTGTTGGCAGCGAATCGACAACAGGCTGGCATTTATTTCTGTCCTAACCAGCTACTTTATAACTGTGAATAGTAACTATGCATATTTGTTGGTCAGCAAAACCAAGGAACAAGAGCTATGGCCATTGAAAAAGCCTGTCCGATTCCAGGATATGTTTCCTGGGTTTCATCGTCAGGGACCTTGTCCTTCTCATCCCATCAGCTATGCGGTACCTTTTACCATTTGACAAAGATTAAGGACATGTTCTTTGATCAACAACCAGAACGTAACATCTGCTGGAGTAGGGTCAGAGACCATTTCAATTACAGCTGAGAAAAATGAAATTTCCATTTTATTTGGTGCCTTGTACAGGGAGCACGCTCACTCTTATGGAAACGTGTGAGTAAAAAGAGATTGAGTTTTGTCTAATACAAACTCACGGTTATGGCGAGTGACCCAACGTGATCAGAGGGGGCAAGAGCCACAGAGGAACTCATGACAGGTTATACCATGTTGCGGAATGGGGGAGTGGGGAATGGAGGTCAAACCTGGATGTTACGGTGGTCCAACCGTATCCGACTCACGTGGCTCAGTTTTACGCTCTTCATCATTCTGGTTTTCTTCCCCCTCATTGCTCACTATTATCTCACCACTCTGGATGAGGCCGATGAGGCCGGCAAGCGGATTTTTGGCCCGCGGGCTGGTAATGAGCTCTGCGAGGTAAAGCACGTGCTGGATCTTTGCCGCATTCGTGAGTCTGTAAGTGAAGAGCTCTTGCAGCTGGAAGCCAAGAGGCAAGAGCTGAACAGTGAAATTGCCAAGCTGAACTTGAAGATTGAAGCCTGTAAGAAGAGTATTGAGAATGCCAAACAGGACCTCCTTCAGCTTAAGAATGTCATTAGCCAGACTGAGCATTCTTACAAGGAGCTGATGGCCCAAAATCAGCCCAAACTTTCTCTTCCCATCAGATTGCTCCCAGAGAAGGAGGATGCTGGCCTTCCTCCCCCAAAGGTCATACGAGGTTGCCGGCTGCACAATTGTTTTGATTATTCTCGCTGCCCTCTCACCTCTGGATTTCCAGTCTATGTTTATGACAGTGACCAGTTTGCCTTTGGCAGCTACCTGGATCCCTTGGTCAAGCAGGCTTTTCAGGCCACAGCCCGAGCCAACGTCTATGTTACGGAAAATGCGGACATTGCCTGCCTCTACGTGGTATTAGTGGGAGAGATGCAGGAGCCAGCAGTTCTGCGGCCTGCTGAACTGGAGAAGCAGCTGTATTCTCTACCACACTGGCGGACAGATGGGCACAACCATGTCGTCATCAGCCTGTCGCGGAAGTCAGATACACAGAACTTACTATATAATGTCAGTACAGGCCGTGCCATGGTGGCCCAGTCCACATTCTATGCTGCCCAGTACAGATCTGGCTTTGACTTGGTGGTATCGCCACTAGTCCACGCCATGTCAGAGCCCAACTTCATGGAAATCCCACCACAGGTGCCAGTTAAGCGCAAATATCTCTTCACCTTCCAGGGTGAGAAGATTGAATCACTGAGATCCAGCCTTCAGGAGGCCCGCTCCTTCGAAGAAGAAATGGAGGGTGACCCCCCAGCCGACTATGATGACCGTATCATTGCCACCCTAAAGGCTGTGCAGGACAGCAAGCTGGATCAGGTCTTGGTAGAATTTACCTGCAAAAACCAGCCTAAACCCAGTCTGCCTACTGAGTGGGCACTGTGTGGGGAGCGGGAAGACCGCTTGGAGTTGCTGAAGCTTTCCACCTTTGCCCTCATTATCACTCCCGGGGACCCTCACCTGGTAATTTCATCCGGGTGTGCAACACGGCTCTTCGAAGCCCTGGAGGTCGGTGCTGTCCCAGTTGTGCTGGGGGAGCAAGTACAGCTTCCTTACCAGGACATGCTGCAGTGGAATGAGGCAGCCCTGGTGGTGCCCAAGCCGCGTGTTACCGAGGTCCACTTCCTATTACGCAGTCTCTCGGACAGTGACCTGCTGGCCATGAGGCGGCAAGGCCGCTTTCTCTGGGAGACTTACTTCTCGACTGCTGACAGTATTTTCAATACCGTGCTGGCTATGATCAGGACTCGCATACAGATCCCAGCCGCTCCCATCCGGGAAGAGGCAGCAGCTGAGATCCCCCATCGGTCAGGCAAGGCGGCTGGAACTGACCCCAACATGGCTGACAATGGGGACCTGGACCTGGGGCCAGTGGAGACTGAGCCTCCATACGCCTCACCCAAATACCTCCGCAACTTTACTTTGACTGTCACGGACTTTTACCGCAGCTGGAACTCTGCCCCAGGGCCTTTCCATCTTTTCCCCCACACACCCTTTGACCCGGTGTTACCCTCCGAGGCCAAATTCTTGGGCTCAGGGACTGGATTTCGGCCCATTGGTGGTGGAGCTGGGGGTTCTGGCAAGGAGTTTCAGGCAGCACTTGGAGGCAATGTTCCCCGGGAGCAGTTCACAGTAGTAATGTTGACTTACGAGCGGGAGGAAGTGCTTATGAACTCTTTAGAGAGGTTGAATGGCCTCCCTTACCTGAACAAGGTCGTGGTGGTGTGGAACTCTCCCAAGCTACCATCAGAAGACCTTCTGTGGCCTGACATTGGCGTCCCCATCATGGTAACAGAAAAACGAGCAGCTTGTTTTATTGCATGAGATGGTGTTTCACTCTTAGTCCCTTGTCTATATGTATATAGGTATATATACACTTTTTTAACCTATACGGTTTCTTTCCCCGTGAAATTTGTTTGCTTCCTTTTCAGTCCTTTAAGGCCTTGCCCATTCCGTCTCTGCTACTCCCTAAATCTTCTAAGACTCTCCAGAACTGAAATTGATACTGGCCCTCATGGAGGGTTAGGAAACCCCCTCAGTTACCCCCGTAGGTTTCTTCTGGGTGATAACAAGGGTGATGATGAGATTGATGATGAAAGGCCAACACTTAAGAAGCTCTCGTGATCTGGGCTCTGTAATTTAGCATTTCTAGAACTTATATATCATTACTTGTTGTGATTTCTTTGTATCTATTGAAACCGAGGGATGGAGAGGTTAATTACTTTGCTCAGAGTCATGATCAGTAGCCAGAGGATGAAGGTAACTGATGGAGGAGCTGAGCTTTAGTATGTCTGATTCCAGAAGCTTCAGTTTTAATTGCACCCCAGAGAATTTAGGAAGAGGACCTGTGTCATTCACCAGGATATTATGGAAGTCTTTTGGAAGACCAGAGGCGGGGGTTTTATATTGGGGGGGGTTGGAGGTCCTGAACCTTTACTGTAGTCGTTTGTAGGTTCTTTCTCAGCCTTTATTTCTCATGGTGAGGATGTTTTACAGGAAAAATAGAGCCAAGTATGCAGGATAGGGCTTTAGTTCTGAGTACTTTGTTTACCCACCTTCTGATGTAAATTTGACAATCTACAAGTTTACCTACTTATGTTAAATACAAGGCCTTAGAGCAAGTCTTAAGCAAATCGCTAATACTTACCTACAACATAGGTACTTTCCAGAAAAACGTAGCAAGGAAGGGCAGAAATTCTGATGGGTCATATGAATTTATTTCATCGAGGAATTAATTCATGTGAAATGTTGGGTTAGCCAGAAAGTTCTCCCCCCGCCCCCCCAGCTAAGATGGCTCTAGTCGCGCTTAGTTGTCTTTAACTTCATTCGAAACAATTTTGTTAGAGTGTATTGTGACAGCTGTCATCAGTGTGCATTTAAAAAAACATCAAAATTGGTGAATTTTTGTGTAGCCTTTTTAATATTGAAGATGGAAGAAAATACGCAATATATTTGGCATTTTATGCTTTATTATTTCAAGAAAGGTGAAAACGCAACTGAAACACAAAAAATTTGTTCAGTGTGTGGAGAAGTTGCTGTGACTGATCGAGTGTGTCAGAAGTGGTTTGTGAAGTGTCGTGCTGGCGATTTCTTGCTGGATGATGCTCCACGTTTGGGTGGACCAGTTGAAGTTGATAGCAATCAAATCAAGGCATTAAGTGAGAACAATCAACATTATACCACGTGGGAACTAGCTGACATACTTCAATAAAGTTATTGATGAAAAATGTCTTTTATGGAAAAAACCAACGGACTTTTTGCCCGTATTTGCCCAGTATTTTCTAAGCAACAGCATGTTATAATAGAAAAGTATGCATTTTGACCTGGGGTTAAGTAGTCATTTTGTGATCTTGGTAAATTAGTGAACTTCTCTGATGTCAGGATTAAAGAGGAATCCAAAATAATACAACTATGGGATCTAGAAAGATGCCCAGTGATTGATTCCCACTTACTCCTTTATGTTGAAGGAGTGTGCGTATGTTGCCTGTATTACAGACAGCTTTAACTCACTTCACTGATAGAGGCTGCTGGTACCCTCTTCCCTTTGTTTCATGGCTGTTACCTTCTACTTTCTTCTGTGCAAATCTTTGTTTTACATTTTCTTTCATACTACTGCTGCTACTTGCTTAATACTGCTGCTAGTCTTTTGTTGTCTTTTATTTAATTGAATTTATAATCCAAGTCTATTCAAGATTGTGTAGGGTTCTAAAAATACTGGATCCCAGAATTTATCTTGTATGTCAAGAAAAGTATTATGAGATTTCTTTACGGACTTCTTCCCAAGTAAATTTCACTTTTTTAACTTTCTCAGTTACAACTTTTTGAACATCATTGCAATTAAAAAAAAATTGTTCTGTGAAAGGTAGGTGCTGCTCAAATAGAATAATAAAGCAGCCTTTGTTTTCTATTTTTCCTGAGTTTTCTTTGAATTTAATAGGGATGTAGAGGAGCTGATGCCACCCCTGTTAATAATGACTGAAATTCGTCAGGGAACTTACCAGAACTAATCCTTTCTTTTAACTCTGGTGGGAAATAGTAGTCCTCTCTGATTACTGGGCAGCTCATTGCAATAATACAATACCTAGTGGGAAATGCCAGACACTTCCAAATGGAGGCCATTCTGAATAGCTTGCTTATATTAATTAGCGCTACAAGTTTTTTCTAGTTCTTTGAAAGACAGGAAACAGTTTCAAACTAGAGAATTTTAGTCCATTCTCTAAATATTTTGACTGTGTTTTCTATTAAAGAGGGGCAGGTATTTGGGGCAGCAGTTGAATTCCTGACCTTTTGGGCATAGAGCCAGCACTACCCAGGTATCAGGGCTAAGAGAAACTGGCAGCTCTCTCCCCTATGGAAAAATGGTGCTATTATGAGACATCTCAGAGTGCTTTTCCCACCTAGGATGCAGACGTGTTCTATCTATTACATTATAGTTAATAGGTCTTTATAAAATTAGCAGCAGGTTGGTTCCCAGGCAATCTCTCAGATTTCAGTCCTTCGGGGAAAATAATTTGAAATGAGCATATTGGCTGAATGAATCAACTCAGGAACCCACATGTCATTTCAGAAAATGCTGGACCATTTGTGCTTCTCTTATGCTTAGATTCCTGTGTAAGCAATAGGAATAGATGCTAGATATTTTTTGGCTAGAAACCTATCGAGTTCTAGGTGTTTGAGTAGAGGGAGATTGTCTTAGGGGTCCTACTGAGATTTATATATTAAAATTCCTTAGTCTTTACCATTATTTGCATAGTAAAAGGGAACCTTCATCAGATCTGGTTTGGAGTAAAGTGATATTCACTGACACCATTCTTCGATACTCTTGCCCCAAATATTTTATGTAAAGAGAATTTCAGTTCAAATGGGATGAGGCCTGGGTGAGGTGACAAGATTCTACCTAGGGAGATGGGGGTAGTGTCACCAGTTGAAGTGAATCTCTCATCTGAATGGTGTGGGGCTTCTGAGCAGAGGTGGCATTGGTGGTGGGTAACTGCTCTTTCTCTGTCCCATGCATGGTTTGTAAACAGTCAAATCAGGTTCCTTATCTCCTGGAGTGTTAACAACAAAGACTATCTAATGGAAGTCAAATGGAGAGTAGTAGTGTGTCAAGGGATTTGAAGACTAGCCTTGAAACAACACCTTAATTGCCTGGGGACCACCACTTTCATGCATCTTGAAGTTCCACTGTTTCCAGGCCACCATTGTTTCTGATGATATGTGAATGGATTTTCAAATCTTTGTTTCCCTCTGTGTAATGTGTTGTTTTTCTCTGGTTGCTTTCAAGAATTTTTTTCCTTATGTTTGGTTTTTAGCAATGTGAATATGATGTGTCTTAGCATGGTTCTCTTTGGTTTTTATTCTGATTGGGGTGCACTAAGCTTCTTGAATCTGTCAATTTGTGTTTCTCATATTTAGGGAAAATTTTATTTTTTTAGATTTATTAAGTATTATTTATTTAGGTTATTTTTTTCTTCCCCATTCTTTTCCTCCTCTCCTTTGGGGACTCCATTATATATATACATGACATTTTGATGTTGTCCCCCAGTTCTCAGAGGCTCTATTCATTTCTTTAAAATATTTTTTCTCTTTTTCAGTTTTTTTTTAAAGCATTTTTTTTTATTTGAGAGAGAAACAAAGGGAGAGAGAGAAACATCGATTTGTTGTTCCGCCTATTTATTCATTCATTGGTTGACTCTTGTACGTGCCCTGACCAGAGATCGAACCCGCAACCTTGGCATTGGTGTATCAGTATAATGCTCTAACCAACTGAGCTACCTGGCCAGGGCTCTTTTTCAGTTTTGATGATTTCTTTTAATCAACAGTGACTTTTGTGTCCACTGTTAATCTAGTCAATTAAAATAGTCCAGTAAGTTGTAAATGTCAGGTACTGTATTTTCCAGTTCCCAAATTTCCATGCTTTTAAAATAATAGTTTGTTTTTCTGCTGAGATTTCCTTTTTTTTCCATTCTGAGTATACTTTACTTCATTGAGCATATTTAATGATAGCTACTTTAACATCTTCGTCTACGTTAACAACTAATTTTAATATGTGGGTTACTTGGGTATTTGTTTTAATTGACTTTTTTTCTCGAGGTCTGGGTCATTTTTCTGGTTATTTGTACATCAAACAACTTTATATCAAACCCTACACATTATGAATGTTATGTTGTGAAGACTTTGGATTTTGTTTTATGTCTCTGAAAAATATTAATATTTTAATTTTAGTAGGCAATTAATTTAGACTTCAGCTGCTCTGCTTACTAACAGCACCAAGCACACCTGGTCTAGGTGAGCCAGAGACTGGGCAGTTTGTACACAGTTGGAGCTCCTTCTGTCTGGCGCTCTCCTTTCTGGAATCTACTTTCTTCCAGGGGCTGTGGTTGCCCCAAACTCTTCCCTCTTATATTCTTTAGACTACAAAGACTTGTTCTGCTTGGTGACAACTCTGGCCTATTCTCAGGGTAAAAGTAATAGTGATTCTCCCCAGGTTGGTAATTTCTTCCTAAATTTCAGCTCCCCTTTATATAATTTGCCACCTCTGTTCACTGTTTAGTACCTTCAGGTAATTGTTTTTTTTGGTATTTTTTTCCAGAATTTGGCATTAGCATCTGTAGGAGGATTGCGTCTGGTAGGAGCTTATCTCTCATTGAGTCTTGGTCCCATCCAAAGTTTTGCTTCAAGTTACTACTTTATTCTTACCAGCTAACACGTCTTCCACACTGTGCTTGGTATTCTGGAAAATAGTCACAAATAGAGTGACCTTGTGGAAACAAGAACATCAGAATCTGTCCTCTTAGAGTTTTAGAACTTGGACTGTATGAAGGGGACATCTTTCAGTTACTAACAGCGTAGTCCTGCTCGCTCAGGAAATTGCTTATCTTCACACTGTGTACTCGTTTCTCAGTTTTGTGACAGCCAGTCCCTTGATTCTCAATTTTTATTTCTTTTCTGCATAGAGGTTACAGCTGATTTACACAGGGTCTGGGAAGGCCTCTTTGAGGAGGTGCCATTTGAACAGAAGTTTGAAGTGAGAGAATGGGCCATATAAATGCTGGAGAGCAAACAGCGAATGGCAAGTGCAAGAAGCCTGTGTTCAAGACATGGCAGGAATACCCAGTGTGCCCAGGGTAGAGTGATTGAGGGGACAGTTTGAGAGAAGGGTGGAGAAAGCAGAGGCCGGCACACATAGGGCCACATAGGCTATGGTAAGGGGTCTAGATTTCATTTGATGTGTGTTAGGGTGACCCTGGAGGGTTTTGTGCAGGCAGTAATAAGACGTGTGTGGGGCTCTGGGGAAAAGAGCAGGAACAGTTCAAAGGCTATTGCATTGACCTAGGTGAGGGGTGCTGGTGGCTTGGATCAGGGTAGTGCTGGTAGAGATGGTGAGTTCAGAGATGAGCAGATCACACCTAGCAGACTCCAAGGTCTCTGTGGAAGTGGTAGGGCCACAGTGCACCATTGTTTTCCAAATGAAAACATTAGATACAAGGTTATTTTTCGCTGCCCTTTTCCCTCCCTTTTGGCCCTTGATGTTAGAGTTTAAAAAGGAAAGTTCGTTTGGAGAACTTAATGTCATGCCAGGGCAGTGATTTTAGTACTGTTTCCGTCGTAGTCTACTGAAGGAGAAAAAAGGAAGACTGAAGAGAAACAGACTACATAGTAAACTTAGTATCATTCATACTCAGGCTTGGGCCTCTGCCAGTTGGGCTGCTAAAAGGCTTTACTTCTGGCTAGGCCTCAGGCAAGAGTGAAGAATTCTAAAGGCTTATTCCTTAGAAAGTTGATAGGTTTTATTTTTTATATGTGTCCACTCTACTTTTAAAAATATTACTTGAATATATCAGATGATAATTTTCTAAAATTGTGATTTTTAAGTAAAGCTAAGAGGAAAAAGCCTTGACCAGTTTCTTGGGTCCAAGATTGTGCAAGGTTTGGTAGACTTGGGTGGGGTGTGGGGTTGTGACAATATTTTACTTAATAGCTTGGTGGCTAATGCTATGACTCTTTTTTTGTTTGAAAATGGGCTCTGTATAAAGTAAAGCTACTATAAATGGGAAATTGATAGCAAAAACTCTAGATGTATAAAGGAATTGCCAAAGTCACATTGCATAAATGATTTACTAATTGCAGCAAATCAGTTCTTTAGGTAATATCTCCCTCTGTTAGTTTACAGGTACTCTTTTTACTAATTCCAAGTTAGGATTCTGGGCTGGAGAATGTTATCACTTTAGATCACTTGACTAGTTAACACCTAAATTAGAACTTAGGTGTTAGGGCTTCTGACTGTGCTTCAGTGGGTAGTTTTCTTTTTTTACTAAATCTGAATTTCTGGGAAGGGCACTGTGTGTGTGTGTGTGTGTGTGTGTGTGTGTGAGTGTGTGTGAGAGAGAGAGAGAGAGAGCGCGCGCGTCTCTCTCTCTGGTATATAGATAGATTGATATACACGTGTACATAAATACCCACATACACGTGTATAAATAAAATGATTACAAGTGAGGAAGAGGTAGTACACCCCCCGTGTTACAGCGGCCCTGGTTTCCGAGCATGTCTGTGTGCTGGGCAGGCGCAGTGTCCTGCGCCCTCAACCAGTGACGGTGGGCCTGGGACGCATGCTGATCTACCTACAGTGTCACAGGGCTCTTGGCAGCTTTTTCTCTTGTAACTTAAGCAGACATAACTTAAAATGTACTGTTTGATTCTGCATTAGACCCAAATCTAAACTAAGTTATAAATGAAAAGCTCTTTCACTGTGTCCCCTTATTCCTTTCCCTTCTGTCTTTGCATTTCCTAACTTTTTGCTCCCACCACTTGATTGAATGAATGAGCCCCTTGAGAAATTAAGAGGTTTTATGCTCCTTTTTCAGTTGTCTTCTCTCTGTGGGTCACCTCTCCACCCAGTCACCTGAAGGTCTGTTTCACACACCTTACAAGTAGGTACATGTGACGATGTTCTTTTACCTGGGGCTCATTTCTTGCCTCCTCAGCTCTATGATGGGTCACCTCTGTAAGTTAGAGGAAAGGGTAGGATGGAAGACAAAAGTCAGCTGTTTACCCAAATTCCTGCATGATAGCTTTCCCGAGGTGGGTTCATTACCATTATGCGTGTGTATGTGTTGTTGGAGACTGAGGCTGAAGTGTTTGGTTGGGCAAAATCTGACCATAAAGAGAAAAAGGACTTTATTAAGTGTATTTAAATTGCTGAAGTTAGTAGGTGGCATTTGTGTTTTTATGGCTTCATATCGTCCACAAAAATTCCTTATTACCTTTCAGGTGTGCCCCACATTTTTGTGTTTTCTGTGTTTGGCCTACTTTTTGACTAGGGTTAATTCACTTAGTCTCTTCATGTCCTATTTTTCTAGCTGACCTAGACCTGCTTATGACTAATCATGAGCTGCTTTCATCAAAGATTTCTTGTTTAGGTAGTTCCTCCACTTGAATCCAGATTCATTATTCTGCTTCACTTGAGCGACTACCACTTACGAAATTGTTGAAATGGTCCTTTGTTCCTTGTTAAGAGCAATAACTACTTACATTTCCATCCCTTAGATATTAAGAGATATTTGTTAACTAATTGGGAATCAGATTTTTCATGGTAGTTAATTTATGATATGAATTGATACTTTGCTAATTAATGTGAATTTGCTGATTCTGCTTGGATTTAGAAGCCAAATGCCATGTTAACATACTAGGAGAAAGGACCCGGGAAGAGTAGTTCTTTTTTTATTCATAAACTCCAGAATCCCTCAAGAACCGAACTGAATGTTAACTGAAGGTACTAATTCTGTTTGGATCCTGGATACACTCGAATGCATTTGCATATGGTAGTGTTCTTGGCTGTGATCAGTGTACCGGTCCGTGTTGATGGGAAGACAGGTGCAATGAGAAAGTCAAGGCTTTCGTGAATGATGGTTAAACAGAAGAACTAATGAAGCAGCACTGGCGAGTATTGTATGTGGAACAAGAAAAATTAATTGCTCCTGATTGTTGCAGGTTGATGGAATTTTTTTTTTTTTTTGCTATAGAAAACTCGATTAAATTCTAAGAGGTATCAGTGTATTGAATGCTTATAGTTTTTACTTATAAACTTTCAAGTCTTTATTCCATATTCAAAAATAGAATGAGCAGGGCTGAATCCGATACTGCTTCCTACTCGTTTACTCATTCACTTATGAAACATTTGTTGGACATCTGTATGCCAGGCACTGCGCTCTCTGCATTCTGGTCAATGTTATACCATAGTTAGGTCAATACCTTGAAGAGGAGTCTTCACGTTCACAAGTTACTAAGGTGTCGTCAAAAGGTGTGAACAAATAGCCATCGTTAAGGAAGGCGGACCATGTCTTCATCAGAAACACAGCCACATCAACAAACAATGAGAGTATTCCTAGACACGAACTACTACTCTGGTCGACTCATTTCTTTACCGTTCTGATCTGCCGGTCCTGAAACACTCAGCCACCAGTGCTGATTGGCGTGTCTGCATTACAGATATTTGCGTCTTTTGTCCTTTTAACTTTGGTGCCAGAATGGCTAATGGATGGCTTGCTGATCTTTTTCTAGCCTTTAAGCAGTATAGCGTTGAAGTTAAAACTGTAGGCAGAAAGCTTCCCCCTCACCTTCATTTTAGCGTGTATGTGCAGAGTTCGTGAGGCTGGAAGTCTCTCCGGTTGTGGGGAAGAGGTGACTGTCCTTAACTAATGAACTGCATTTACTCTGGGAAGTTTGCTTTGCTGTCCCCTGGTGGCTGACTAAACCACGATCTCAGCTGTGGTACCTGGGACATTTGGGGCTGGATCCTTCTTTGCTGGGGGGGGGGGCTGTCCTGTGCTTAGTAGGATTTAGCAGCCTTCCTGGCCTCTGCCTGCTAAATGTGAGTAGCTCACTTCCCACCCCGCAACCCCTGACACCAAAAATGTCTGTAGATATTGTCACATGTCTCCTGGCGGGTGGAAACCACTTCTGGCTGAGAACCACTGCTCTAAGTTTTTAAAGCAGACTAACTGACCGCAGTTTCTTGTGAGCTGACCACAAGTAACCGCTGCATGCTGGGCGCTGTGTTTCTGTGAATCTGGAAAGCTTTTTTTTTTTGTTCTGATGGCTGTTGCTTCACTTCCCTAATCCTGAATCTTGCTGTCATCCAGGCCAGATGGGTTGTTCCAGGACAAGCAGAGGTAGTGCTCACACTCTGCTTAATCCTGGAACCCGGAGTAGTTGCTGTTCTTAATGGGCTTTAATAAGCTTGCTCGATGAACTGGATATGAAATATGGGCCAAAACACATTTGGTATTTGACCTTTTGGTCTAAGTCTTCAAAGGACAAGCAGGTCCTCTTGATTTGATTTTCATTGTAAATTGGACAGAAATTTTTGGATACGTTCTAGGCATCACATGATCATTTTAGGTTTTGGTTGCTATTTCTTGTTTTTAGATTAGAATTAGGTTGTTTATAGGATTGTCAGGTTTGGTTGATAAGCAACTTCAGCTTCTGCATACGAGGTGGTTCTGTGTTGATTTAGCAAGAGCTTGCTACTCAGACGCTCACACCTCTAGTGAGTGGTGGAATTGGGGTATGAACTGACTGCAAAGCCAGGCTTTTAAAACCCTCTGTACCAGTGCCTCTGAAAATTTTGTGCACGCAGGAATCACCTGGGGATCTCGTTAAACTGTGTCTCTGACTTCGTAGTTTTGGAGATAGGCCTGCAGGTGTGCATTTTAAGAGTCCCAGGGGATGCCCGCGTTGCTGGTCTTTGAGTCACTCGGAGTCCTGACGCTCTGTGCTCTGTTCCTGGGTTACTAATTTTGCTATAGCCAATTCTCTTGGAAATTAACCCACAAAATTGGTAACCAACAGTGGAATAGTCAAGAATTGAAATTTCTAGTTATTTTTTTCTTCATTTTAAGCTATGTGTATTCACTACTTGATTTTAAGTGTGTGTGTCTTCACAGCTGGAGTTGAGGGGGAACTTTGCTCACCTGAACCTGCAGAATTGCAGTTCTGTATTAAGTGCGTGCTAGGCATGTTGGTAAAGCAAAATGGATGCTGAGAGGGTAGTTTGTTGGGGGCGGTTGAATGAACAGCTGACGTAGTCCATTGATTCTAAGGTGGACGTCGTTTTACATTTTAACCTCCTGAAATTGGGTGCGTCTTAATGATACATGGCCTTTTACCATTGCTGTGGTTGGCTTTTGGCTTCTACTATGTCTGGCCACCCTCCCACTCCCTGGGGAAGGGAGCCTAGTAGCTGCTGCAGTGTGTGCTTGGCTGCCTGCTCCTCCTCTCTCCCCTGGTCCAGGCCTCAGCGCCTTCGTTCCGTGACTGCTGTACCTGAGCCTGGGAGATCTGGGCTGAGGTCAGACGGGCTGAGGGCAAGATGGATTTCTGTGTCTATTGCTTAGCTCTGACGTGTGTTCTGTGTAGTAGCAAATCTATTACAGATCATTCCTTGTCGTGATTTGGGAGGAACTCCTCTGGGGCTGAGGCAAAGTCTTTAAAAGCTCTTTAACAAAGTAAATATCGTAAGTGATAAACTATTGCATGAGTTTTCTTATTTAACAGTATTTTTCTTACTTGATGCTACACAAATTAATCATGCATTTGCCATGGGGCTTTGGTTTAATGAGATTTATAAATGTAAGATTAGCAGAAAAAAAGAGTGATTTGGAGTTAGAAGACAGGATTAAGCCTAGCTTTGCCACTTGCTACTTGTTGGTGTATAAAGTATAAAGTGAAAGGTGGACCAGATGATCTCTGAGGTCTTTCTCCCTCTCGACTCCCTGGATTGTGAGTGTGCTAGAATGATTTAATTGAATTAATTGAAGTAGGATTCTGTTTTAAGAACATAGAAGTGATTAATTTTGACACAGGGCAAGTAGTGGCAGGGAGCCGCTGAGCTGGGTCTCCAGGGAGAGAATAATTTTGGTAGAAAAATAGGAAAAAGAATATTGTAAGTTGTAGAAACAATACTCATGAAGTCATGGAAGTACCTTTGAAGTCATTCATAAACTTTTGACCCCAAATACAATTACATTCATAATGCTAGGTAGAGGTTTTCCTCAGCACAAGCCGAACATTCTGTTGAAAGTAAGATGACCCATCCTGGCTTTTTAGAAAGACCCCTCCTCCAGAAGTTCTCTTTGTTTCTGGTCTCTGAGAATGATAGGACAGTTCCTCACTCGCTGGACTCGTTAGGTACAGAGGCCGTGCAAGTGAGATGGGCTGTCAGAGTCCGGAGGATGCTCGCCCTGGTCTGTCTGAGTGCCGGGGAGCAAGGTGAGAAGCAAAGCTACCGCCCACTTTGTAGTAACCTATGCTAATTTGAGATGTGGCTTAAATACAATTCTAGAGAATTATAATCTAATTCTATTTGGGCACTAATCTTCGTTTTATGAAGAAAATACTGCTTTGCATATACAGGCCACTTTGGGTAGAGATTCTTTGACTTGGGATTTGCTGTGGATGTAGAAACTGTCCGTTTGACTGAGTGTGGGTGCACCGTGGAGGAAACAGCTTCTTTATGTGTGGTCTGTACGGTAGGGAGAAATTGCAAGGGTGAAGTAATTAACCTCAATAGAATAGGCAACCTTTTTTAACAACAAAAAAAATACCCCCCCCCCAAAGAAAGCTTTAAAATTGGTCAGAAATGAGACAGACTGAAGAGATCTCTGAGTTTGATTTTAAATGGTATGAGCACATGGGGGGCCGGGGTGGGTGGGGGGAACCCCAGAGCAGGGACCACCATTTCAGCGCGGTTCTGCCGCCCTGTGTTCTCCGGGGAAGGCGGTTTGTAACCTCCCCAGGCTGTGTTTATCGCACCTGTGAAATGATCCGCAGCTCTGGCTTGTCTCACAAGAAAATCAGTTAGCAAATAAATAAGGCTTAAAATGGAAATCCTCATTCATGTGCTGAATTATATAGCAGTTTTTATTCCTGAAAGTCATGTGCTAGATTTTACAGGTAAGTGGTGGGATAACCAGGCACAATTATTCCGTGAATTTAGCCGCAATCTCTCTTGACCTAAAGGCACTTTCGGTTTGCGTTCTATAGTGCAGCACTGACCCAGAGTGTTCTTCCTTTTCACAGGTGGTGCGTACTGAGAAGAACAGTTTGAATAATCGATTCTTGCCCTGGAACGAAATTGAGACAGAGGCCATCCTGTCTATCGATGATGATGCTCACCTCCGCCATGATGAAATCATGTTTGGGTTTCGGTGAGGAGCTGATTTTGAACCAAGAAACACTTTCATTGGCAAGTGACAGAAAACCAAGTCAAACCTGAATCAGGCAGCCGGATGAACTTCTTGGCTGATAGTAACTGGCTGAGAAATCCCCGGAGGTCGGGAGGGCTAACTTTGGACAGGCTGGATCCAGGGTCTTAGGTGATGTCGGAGAACTCCATTTCTCTTCATGTTGAGGTTCTGTTCCTCTGTGTTGCCTTTGCTTTCATACAGGCTCTCCCTCTGAGTCCAGGGAGATGGAATTCTGTGATGGGGTTACCTGCCTGCCCCTGGTGCAGATCATCCTCTAACCGAAAACCACACGGGCTGAGAGTGGAGGCAGGGGGTAATTTCCTAAAGGAGCTGTGAGGGTTTTGTGTTTAGAGGAATGGGGGTTAAGTCCCAGGCAGGCAGAAGCAACCTGTTGCTGTGTACAGGACAGAGCCAGAAGCCTGGGGCCTGAAGGGTCTGAGAAACAGTGGGGTTGGATGCAAAGATCCAGGAGGGAAAAGAAGGGGAGGAAGAGGTGGTTAGGATGACTGACATTTATTGAACCAGTACTTTGTGCCAGAGACTAGCTGAGCATTTTGGTGTATCTCATTCATCCTCCCAAAACTTGGTGATGTAAGTTGTTGTCATCTCCCTTTATTTAGTAAAGTGAGATCCAAGAGACTAAAACCGTGCAACCAGAAAGTAAGTGGCAGAGCTGGGATTCTAACAGGCTTGTCTGCTCCAAAACTTCCATCCAACCACTAAACTGTGCCCTTTTCTGAAAATCTAGTAGTTCTTATTTGGGCTTAACTATCCCCCTGAGGGAACATTGCAGGGAGGAGGATGGACTGGTGCGCTGGCCCACGGGCAGCGTGTTGCCTGTCCTCTGTGAGATGGCCCTCAAAAACAGGGTCAGCATTTAAAAAGTTTTAAAACAATTTGGCAGTTACTGTGATATCCAAGTGATCATTTATGTTGCAGTTCACTTTTGGGTAACATTTACTGCATTCATACATCCTATAATTCACTCATTTAAATATACCATTCAGTGGTTGTTAGTACGTTTACAAAGTTGTGCAGCCAGCTCCCAGTCTATTTTGGAAATCCTCGCTGTCACCAAAAGAAACCCTGCACCCGTTGGCACTTCCCGCAGCCCCTCTGCTGTGGGCATTTCGTGCAGACGGTACATACACAGGAGCCCCTTTGTTACTGGTTTCCCTCACTTAACACAGTGTTTCCGAGGTTCGTTCGTCGTACAGCGTGTGCGGGCACGTCATGCGCCGTGTGTGGGAATGCAGTTTGCCCGTTTGCCCGTCGGTGCCCGTCTGGGCCGTTTCTGCCCCTTGGCTGTTGTGAATCATGCTGCTGGGACATGCACGTGCAGATTTTTGTGTGAACGTGTTCTTTCCCTTGGACACACACTGAGGGGCAGCATTGCTGGGTCTCATGGTGACTCTTCGTTTACCATTTGGAGGACCCCCCCGGGCTGTTTTCAGAGCCGCTGCACCGTTGTGTGTTGCCATCAGTAGTGTACGAGGGTTCCAGTTTGTCCACGTTCTGGCCCACCCGTGTTTTGTGCTTTTTGTTTATAGCCATCCTACTGGGTGTGAAGGGCATTTCAGTAGAGTTTTGATTTGCATTTTCCTAGTGTAAATAACGTTGAGTGTTTTTTCGTGTGCTTAGTGACCATTTGTGTATCGCTGGAGAAATGTCTGTTCAGATCCTCGGCCCATCGTTACTTGTCTTTTTATTCCTGAGTTGCAAGAGCTCTTTATATACTCTAGACGCACGTCCCTTACCCAAGGTGAGATTCGCAGATATTTTCTCCCATTCTTGGGGTTGTCTTTTCACCTTGATGGCAAAAAGGGGTTTGTTTGTTTTTTTTTTTAATGAAAGTCAGTTTATCTATTTTCTTTGGTTGATTGTGCTTTTGGCGTCACCTTTAAGAAACCATGCAATTCATTTTTTACTGTATCTTACAAAATGTTAATCCAGAATAAGTGGGAGAAAATTACTTCTGTACCACAGCTCGTTGAGAATCACTGGAGTGAGTAGCTTTCCTTGGAGAGCTTGTTCAGATTCAGTGTGGGCCCGGGACGAGGAACCGTTCTCGGTGCCCGTGTTCCGTTCACTAAAAACCTGGCCTCCTGGCTTTCAGGCTTCCTGCGGTTTAAGTTGGTAAGTGTGGATGCCTGAAAGGAGAAGCAGCTTGAAGTGTTTGCCTCAGTCCATCTATAAGCACTGATTTGACACGTTTCTGAAAACTTAGAACGTGTGTTCTTTTTCTCCCCCTCCCAGCTCTCACAACACCTTTGACCTTATCTTCCTGTATTGTTGAGGCAAGAGTCCGTTGTTAGCTGTAATACAAACCCCACCTTACTGGAGTGTGTTCCTTTGTACCACGATAATATACAACCAGCTCTCCTTCTGTTTTTGTGAGAGGAGGAAAGCCATGTGATGATCGCAGACACAGTCTTTCCATCACAGTTGTCGTTGTTGCTGGTGGTATGAGCGGGGGAGGCGGTGTATTTGTGATCGAGCCTGTGCAGTTTAGATCACGCTAAAGGACTGGGAGCTGTGGGCAGTGTCGTGGGGCTTTAGCAGGAGAGCCGACATTCACCCCTAGATCCCAAATGGTTAAGATAAGGGTCTTGCTTTGATGAGTTTGCAGCTTATTAAGATAGCTGGCACCATCAGCTATGTTCTGTGCCTCTTGATTTAGGAAGACCTTTGACCTTTTCCGTGTGTTAACAGATTTCCAAGTGGTGAGAGGATAAGAGGAATCCTTTCAATGGCTCCCTTAATGAGCATTGGAAATTGAGGTTTAGCCTCTGGTGATGGAACTGGCAGATTATCTCTGGCAGTACATTCAAGCCTTTCGTCACCCTGACTTTTCTCATTTTTCTGGGCATCTTTTGATCTAAAAGCTCTCTTATTAATCTCCCCATTTCACCTGAATGGGATGAAGTCTTTCCTAGGTTCAAGAGGAAAGGGCAGGTATAATAAGAATTCCTCCCTCTGGCAAAAGGTCATATGGATCTTGAGTGACTTCAGCTCACGGAGCAAAGAAAAAGGCGACCGTGTTCTCAGGGGACAGATGAAACCAAGGGGCCCAAGAGAACTGAAAACACATGTCCATACAAAAAGCAGTGCACGAATGTCCATTATTTGTAACGGCCAACGTGTATAAACACGCAGGAGGAGGACGCGATACGATTTTACTCACACAGCAGCTGGCGTAGTCAGATCCAGAGACAGAAAGGGGAGTGCTGGGCGCCAGGGCGGGGGGAAGACAGGAGTGGGGACTCAGTGTGTAATGGGGACGGAGTGCCAGTTTGGGGAGACGGAGAGTTCTAGAGATGGGTGGTGGTGATGGTCGTGCAAGTGTGAGTGTGCTTAATGACACTGAGCTGTGCACTTAATATGGTTAAAGTGGTAAGTTTTATGTTACTATATTTTGCCACACAAGAAAAATCAGTTGTCAACAAAACAAAAACAAAGTGTAAACTACCCAAATACTCATCAACTGACGGATGGATAACCAGCATGCAGTAATATGCCCATGCAGTAGAATATCATTTAGCAGTAGAAAGGGATGGGTGCTGACCCATGCTATGACGTGGGTGAGCCTTGAAAACGGGCTGCGTGAGGGAGTCAGTCACGAAGGCCACCTGTTGTGTGACACCATTTATACGAAATGCTCCTAACAGACACATCCATGGAGACAAAACGCATTGGTGCTTGCCCTGAACTGGGGAGTGGGGCGTGACTGCTAACAGTTAAGGAGTTTCTTTTTGGAGTGACAAAAATGTTCTAAAGTGAGGCAGTGGTGTTGGTGCACAGCTCTGTGAATATAAGAAAACCCAAAGAGTTGGCCATTTTTAAATGAGTGAATGTTATGGTATGTGACTTATAGCTTAACAAATTTTATTTTTAAAAAAGACAGTGTAAGCTTAAGAGGTGGTGTGGGGTTGTGGACTAGAAGGTGGGTTCCCTTTTTGGATCCAAGTATCTGTTATGTTGAACCTAGAGTGTTTGAGTCCCACAACTGGATCAGACACTGACCTTTTTCTTTCCACATCATGGCTCTGCCTTATGAGTTTTATTTTCCAGAAAGAGTTAATAGAAACATTTTTCCTATGTCATGGTTTGGTGTGGGTTTTTAAAATATTTCGGGAAGGAGAAAAAGGCTTACATGTTATCATAATGTGAGAGAGACGGGATTTGGAAATGAGATTCTTACTTTAGATCATCAGGAAAGAAAACAATCTCACCTCACACTTTTTAATACATTCTTTGATTATCAGTTCATTGTGCACTTTACATTCTGGCGTTTCAATTTGGTTCTTAATGGACCAGAGGGAGAAACACGGAAGTATAGTGAACAAGGACAAGACTGTCTCTTTGCGTGATAAAGTCCACATTACGTTAATGTCCTGTAATATCTTAAATATTTCGTGATCTTTACTCCCAACCATTTTGCCTGTTTGAAGATCAGAAAATTAGTTTGAAATTAAACATTAATAGTAACATGACCTTTTGCTACACTCAGGGTAACTCATTAAGAAATTGTTTTGAATCACAGACTTACACAAAAATATTTAGTATTTAGGCTGTCAATATACATATGTACATTTTTTTAACCACATTACTTTTATAGATATGTAAATAATGTTCCAGAGTCATACCGTGAAAAGGCTGAATTGATGCACTTACTTGAAGGCGGTCGTATTTAAATTTGAAATGTTAACAGAAGGTTGTTTGTTGGGATTCAGATTCTGCAGTGAAATCTTAATTTCATTCATTTAAAAATTTTTCTTTACTTGTTTGGCGAAGTTGTGTAAACCCAGTGAATTTTCTTTGTTTTTAAGTGTGAACTATGAAATTACCTTTGAAACTTTCCCCCTTACATAGCATGTAGATAGTTATTATTCTAACACATTGAAAGAATAGTTCATTAAAGGGAAGGTTTGCCAAAGCATGCTTTTTGATATAGCATATAGATTAAAAATACTTAGTGCGGCGTAAGTTTGAACTCATTGTGTATGACACTCTCGTGTGTAAATGGGGAGCATCATATGTGATCACTGTTTTTAAGTTCCGGGCTTTCACATGCCCACTGAGACCAGACTAACACTCTTGCTGCATTGTCTCAGAAATTTACTTAAGTCTTTAAGTTGAGTTTACTTTGTGTCAGTGTTTCAAATGGATTTTTTATTATTTAATAGAATATTAATACCTGGTCAGTCATCTCAGGGTTGACAGCCTTTAACAAATGAGGTATGTTACCTTTTGATATCGTGTAGCAAATGAGGTTGTACTTTATTAAGAGCTGTCTGCATTATTGACTGAAATCAGCCACATCAGATGACTGAAATGTCCAGTTGCCCATTCTTTCTTCTGATGACATTTCAGGACGGGTAGGAGCAGTAGACATTGGAAGAGAGCAGAATTTTTAGGAGTATGGATCTAACGTTTGGTTATGCTAGCGGTTCTCGATAGCAGTCCTTAAATCCTGGATATATCAAATTACATTACAAAAACTTAGCTTTTAGGTGAGTAACTCGGAGTCCGTTTTAGGAGATAAATTAGGATAGAGGTAGGGACTTGGGTAGGAGGTGGCCGAAAGCCCACCTAAAATACCTTTATGTTGTGGTAGAAGTGTGGTTTCTCATCCATTGGACTAGATTAGTTGCTTTCGAACTTAATGGGAGAGAGATTCTTTTGAAATGAAATGTGTTTTAGGAATTGAAGTTACGTGTAAGTGATTCAGGAGTTTCTCAGGCAGTTTAAGTCTCCTTTCGGGGTGAGGTGGATGGAGTAGGACCCCGGAAGCACTCTGAAGGGCCGTTGGGTCCTGTGGAGCAGAAGTACTCTCAGCTCTACGATCTTACCCTGGGAGACTGGGGAACTGATTCTCTTCTGTTTCACCTATAAATTTTCAGACGATATAAAAGTTTTTCCTGGAAACATTGAATTTTCAGTTTATTTCTTGCATTTATGAAATCGGTCACTTACATGGCCCTGCAGACCACTTCTCGTTACGGTGCAGGTCTCTTCCTCAGTTCTGCCCAGATCAGGAATTAAGGCCGGCGGACCTCAGTCCAGGCAGCAGCCTCCTGTGCTCACGCCAGCGGCCCCCTCCTACTGTGTGGCCACTCAGTAAAGGAAAGGTTATGTATGCGGTGTGCCTCAGTTCTGTACAAGTTGTAGTGTGCTAATACAGCATGCTCATTAACAACGAAGCCTTCTTTCAGAAGTTAAAGATTAAATAGAAGTAGAAATTGATGTTGTCTTCCTGCTTCTTAGCAGATTGCTGTGCGTACCCCACTCTGGAGCCCGCTGGCGTAGTTCCCATGTTATTCCAGACTAGAGGGATACTGGCCACCAGGAATTAGAGGAGTAATAATGATACCCAGGTGCTTAATCAGGAGGCTACCTGTGACACTTTTTGTTTTTGTGCTGTTTAGCTTGTGACTGATGTTATTTAAAAAGAAAAAAGCAACAGCCTAAGAACCAGAGCCTGCAAGATGTAGGTAGTCATTTTGAATGTTTACGATAATCTTAGAGCTTTGTACTGACGCGTGTGCATGTACTGGTGGCTTTTCGAGGGTGTGGAGAGAAGCACGGGACCGCATTGTGGGTTTTCCTGGCCGGTACCACGCGTGGGACGTCCCTCACCAGTCCTGGCTCTACAACTCCAACTACTCCTGTGAGCTGTCCATGGTGCTGACGGGCGCTGCCTTCTTCCACAAGGTGAGAGACAGTGTGGTGAGGGGGGCACAAACTGGGTAGGACTTGAGCCTCCGTGTGGCATGGAAATGCTGCCCTCAAGACGGCTTTCCTAGTGCTTCTTATATGTCCCTTCTCTTCTAGAATTAAGTTATTTCTGTTTTTAAAGACTGATCAGGATGCTTAGAGCAACTCGAATTCTAATTCAGGATGAGAAAGCTGCCTGCACAATTGCACACAGGCCGCTCGGAAAGTATGTCCATCTTTCCGGGCCTCGCCCCTCCCTCTGTAGAAATTGAGGGATGGTGCTGAACTGCCACTCAGTGTCGACGTTGCCATTTCAGATGTGGCCAGGCCGACAGAGAGCCGAGCCTGGCAGCCCTCTGACCCAGGCTGGCCACCAGCATCCCAAGCCTACTAGAGGCTTCCGTGTACTGTGGGTCTGTAGGCTGTTTGATTCCTTAGCAGTTACAACTTTCACCGTGCCTCCCATCCCGGTTTTCATTGAATATCCAAAAGGCAAAGCCTCCAGTTGTTGCTCCTCTCCTGTACTGTTACCACTACGCTGTTCTTTGTTTTCCCTCCTGACTCTCTTCTTTCTATTTCTTGTCTCTATAAAGTAGCCACTGGCCACATGTGGCTGTTGAGCACTTGAAATATGACTGATCAGCATTGAGATGTGCTGTGAATGTAAAGTGCACACAGATTTTGAAAACTTAGCATGAAAGTGGCAGCTGGAAAATTTGAAACGACATGTGACTGGCATTATATTTCTACTGGACAGTGCTGCTCCGTGCCTTCCCTCCCAGAGCCTTCCTCTGGGCCCCTAAGAGCTCTGTTCTGAGATAACCAAATCACCAACACTCCCACGGAGCGCCTGCTGTGTCTCCCTGACCTGACCCATGCCTGACTTCTCTGAGGACAGTGCTGTCCCTTTAGCCAGTTCCTGTGTTTCTTCCACGAACAGGGATGGAGGCTACTCATGTCCCCAGATTTGAGCTTTGGAGCAGGGGAAGTGTAGAGAACTGTTGTCACTGCTTATCAGTGACACTCCTAGACAATTCTCAGCTGTCACATCATGCCTCATTTGAGGCTCACGGCGTGTCTTGTTGCTGCCACCCGCCAACCTCGTAATCATTCCCTCACGGCCATCAAGGATGTTGGCACCTGGCTTGTCATCTGACCTCCACTCCATGCTGTCTGTCGTTCTGGGTGACTTCATTGCCCTTACGGGAGACCCACCCTCTGCCCTGCCTTCCCCGTAAATGGTGAAGCAGCTCAGGGTTCTAGCTTCACCTAGTGCCCTTTTTCCTGTGCGTTTTCCTGAGACACTCTCTCATCCTCTCCAGGTCTTGTGGCTTTTCTTAGCACCTGTAAGCAGATGATTTCTGTGTCTGTGTTCCAGCCTTGGCCCTTCCTTGCGATCTGTACTCGTATATTGTTTTCAGGACATCCCCTGTACGTCCCCCTGGTACTTCAAACTGAAACTTCCCCCCAAATCCCTCGTCGTCTCTCCCCCTCCCCTCATGTCCTTCAAATCTCATGTCCCTCCTGTATTTCATATCTCAGATGGCATCTTGCAAGTCATCTTAAATAGAACCTTGAAAGTTATCTTACTAGGGACATTTTGAACCAGCCAAAGAAGTCATTAAATTTTAGCTCTTTTATTTTTTCCTTTTAAAAATGTAATGTGAAGCTGATATGCTCATCCCATTTTTGAACCTTGCCCTTGTTCTTATTTCCCAAACATGGGTGGGCCTTGGTTGGGCTGGGGATGGCAAGTACGGTTAGAGAACCTCTGGCTGGAAAACTGTACCTTCTTGGGGGTCACTTTCACGCTGGTCATCTAAGAAAGCCACCGATTTTAGCAGGGTCTACTCCTACCTTGAGAATTTGTCTTCCGAAAAGTCTGCCTCTCAAATTCTCTGATTGCTCTTTAAAAGTTACAGTAGTCAGCCCTGACTCATGGGGCTCAGTGGGCTGGGTGTTGTCCCATGGACCGAAAGGCTGCTAGTTCAATTCCTGGTCAGGGCACATGCCTGGGTTGCAGGCCAGTCCCTAGCTGGGAGTGTTCTAGAAGGAACCGATTGATGTTTCTCTCCTTCTCTTTCCCTTTCCATCAAGGGAAAGGGGTTTTTTTTTTCCCTGTTTGAAGATCTAGAGTACAAAGTTTACAAACTAGCACCTTCTGTGGCTGACAGAAGTATTTATGTAGCCCACCCCGGTGCCGTCTCACACACTTGTGGGGTTTAAAAATCAGAGGAGCTGACACAAGGACCTGGACCTTAATGGAAGTGAAGATGGGGCCACCCCGGGGCCGCGTTTCTGCCCGGCACCACCTGGCTGGAGCTGTGTGGTGCTGTTCTCTGCACGGGCGTGTGTGCGCTGATTTGCCCCGTGGCTCTTTATTTTTCTTGCACCCGTTTCTTTAAAATGTCACTCATTTCTTTGCCTTACTTGTTTGATCCTTGAAAGCAAGTAAGTTGTTCATTCCCTAACCTGGAACAATTGTTTTTTTTCAGTTACAGTTTACATTCAATATAATAGTAATTTCAAATGTACAATATAGTGTTTAGAAATTTATGTAACTTACAAAGTACCCCCCCACCCCCCCCGTAAGTCTAGTACCCATCTGGCACCATCCGTAATTATTACAATATTATTAACTGTATTCCCTGTTAATAATACTGTACTTTACATCCCCACGACTGTTTTGTAACTGCCCATTAGTACTTCTTAACCCCTTCACTTCATTCACCCAGCCCCCGGCGCCCCAGCCATTTGGCAGCTGTCAGCTTGTTCTCTGTGTGTATGAGTCTGTTTCTGTTTTGTTTAGTTTCTCTACATTCCAAATATTAGTGAAATCACATGGTGTTTCTCTCCTTATTCCCCTCAGCATAATACCCTCTAGTGGACAATCGTTTTTTTTTTTATTGTAAGTGCTGATCAATAAAAATTTTGAACCTGCACCTCACAAAGAGGTATATTTATTTATGAATTATATCAATAGTTATATGTGTGTACTATCACACAGAATTGTGTAAGGTTGAGATAAAGATGAAATAAAGTTTCGAAGTATTCTCACTAAATTCTTAAATTTTAGTGAAAGCAATGTGATTGAATATGCCTTATTGTTTCTGAAAATCTCGATATGACACTGTGTTACGGTGAGTCGGGTCTGTTTCCCAGCTGAGCATATTTGGAGGCTGGGTTGTAACCACTGTCCTGGGGAGAGATGCCTGTTGCTGGGCTCCCTGAGCCGTGACCCTCGTCTGCCAGTTGGGAGCATTTTGCTGGAATTGACTAGGATTTCCCTCTTCTATGATGCCCTTCAGTTTTTTAGCCAAATAATGAGAAGGTGTTACATTTTTATATTTTGGAGTAGGGTCTAACTTTATTGCAACTTTTCATTTAGGAGGTTTTTAAACAGGTTACAGACGTTTCTTCTATTTTTTAAAATGTATAGATATGAAAGTTTTTATAGACTTTCATAAATTATTTTTGGCATCAAAATTACATATAGTGAAAATACTTCTAAACATTTGTTTTCTTTTGAATTAACCATTTCTTAAGTACTTTGCCACCAAACCAGGAACTACTGTGTGCTACAAAAACTTTATGGTCAGTTTTTTCACTCCATAGATTCTATATTTAAGGTAATAAAATACACAAGTCAGTTTTCTCGGGCCCCTCACCTGTTCATTCCTCATCGCCACATTGCCACACATCACGGTTAACACGTGCCCTGCCCCGTAGCATGTGCCCATTGCCGCCGTGTAAATGTTCCTACCGTGGCTGGTTTCACGTTACTCCGTGAGTCACCGACCTTGGGTGTGGGAAGGGATGGGCATTTGCACATCATTGTAGAGTGTTTCACCATATAGCTGTGACAGACATAGATAATGGTAAACTTTAATGAATAATAGTAAAATAGAACAAATTAAGAAGTGATGAGCTTTAGGTTTTTATTCTTAAGTATAACTTATTTAACTTTGTGTAATTATATTTTTAATAATGGCTATTTTTCATAGTGAGCTCACAAAAATTCCTGAGTAGTCTCACAAATTTCTGAAAACTTAGCAGTCCACATTTGTGCGCAGGGGTGCAGGACATTCAGAACTTAGGCTTTTACTCTGAAGGAGAGGGGAAGCCACTGAGGGCTTAGCAGTGATGTTCAGCCTTTCCCAGTGCATGGCACACAGCGACTAATTACTAAAATTCGGTGGTGCACCAAAAAATATGTTTTTTGCTGATCTGACAGAAAAATAGGTATAATTTTGATTAATTCACACTGGACGGGTGTTGTAGTATTGGCTGTTGTCATTTCTTTTTTAAATTTGACAATCTAAGGGAAAAGAAGTCAGTGCCCCGGACTAAATTGATAGCTATTGCATGTTTAAAATTTTTTTTTTGAATTGACACTCCTATTTTTTTTTTAGGATTTTATTTATTTTTAGAGAGGGGAAGAGAGGGAAAAAGAAAGGGAGAGAAACATCAATGTGTGGTTGCCTCTCACGTGCCCCCTGCTGGGGACCTGGCCTGCAACCCAGCCAGGTGCCCTAGACTGGGAATCGAACCGGCCACCCTTGGGTTCTCAGGCCGGCACTCGATCCACTGAGCCACAGCAGCCAGGGCTGTTTTAAAACTTCTTGTGGCACGTGGCTGGAAATCTGTGGCGTGCCATAAAGGAGTGACAGGACTTGCGTTTTAACGTGACCACGCTGCCGCGCTGAGAATGGACTGTAGGGAAGAAAGCAGGGCAGCAGGGAGACTGCTTAGACTGCAGGAGTAATCCAGGCGAGAGAGGACGGTGGCCTGGAGCAGGGAAGCCCTGGCAGTGGAGAGAAGTGAGCAGATTCCAGAACCTGTCAGTGAGCCCCGGGGAGATGGGTAGGTCATGGCTCAGCAACTTGCCGAGCACCCTGAGGGGGTCACCAGGCTCTCGCCCTCATTTACCCCACGTTGCCATGGTCAGAGGGAGAATGCTGTTCAATGGAACCAGTGTCTGACCTAAGTACCAAGGAGATAAAATGAGATTGTGATTCTCAGAGGGGGTTATAATGGCAATTTGGAAGGGGTAGTTAACTATTCACTGGAAAAGATCTGCCTTGCAGAATGTTAAGCATCCCCGGCCCCAACTCCCTAAATGCCAGTGATGGCTCCCCCCCCACCCCCCCACCTTCCGACCAGCCCCCAGGTCCATGCACATTTTTGATGAAAGCCAAAAGAAGTGTGGCCTCTAACAGAGCGTGTGACTGTCTTTCCATCCCCGACAGTATTATGCCTACCTGTATTCTTACGTGATGCCCCAGGCCATCCGAGATATGGTGGACGAGTACATCAACTGTGAGGACATTGCCATGAACTTCCTTGTCTCCCACATCACTCGGAAACCCCCCATCAAGGTGAGGCCCGCTGCGGAAGGGTCTGGGGTGCGTGCGGACGAAACTGACTCAGCTTGCTGCAGCGCGGTGCTGTGTGGCCCTGCCCCGGAGTCCTCGCCTTTAAGTGGGGTGATGGTGCTGTCCTGATGAGAGTCAGGGAGCGGTTAACGCCGGCTCCTCGCCCCTAGGGCGTGAAATGGACAGAGCTCGGAGAGTTGGAAACGTGGGGAGAATGTTACATCTGCAGTTTTTACTAATCTCTAACTGGGATTTAGCATTTTCATCAGTTAGGAAACGGGCTACAGTTCATGCATTTGCAGTAACTGTGATCTGTCACCAGCAGAACTCACAGGCATTTTCATACCACGTTTGCTGCCACATCTCAGAGAATCATTTGTGTTCATCACTGCTTTGAAGGTTTGGTGATTATTAACTGTTAAATCTTCTTACTTAATGCATTCATAAAAAAGCATTTACATGACTGTCTTAGTATAGCGTGTTTCCTTTGCAGCCTCATGTGGTCATTTTATGTATTTAAAGGCATCGGGGGTGGAGCTTATAGTCAAGAGGACATTTTTTCATTGTGTTTTAGAGAGAGAGAGATTAAGGTCTTATTTTTATTATTGTTTAAAAGGCAGATTACTTAATATTATGAAATGATAAGTTGCCTTTATGGATATCATTAGTGCTTGAGCAGATAATAATTGGTACGTATTTCAGTTTTACATTGTGAAGGTAAGTTCTGGACTGAGTAGCCGGCATCCTGTGCTAACAGTTGTGATCAGATCCTGTCCTTGGTGGGAAGCATGTGGTCACCAAAGGACAGCGGGCGCACGCAACAGGGGAGAGCAGAGAGACGGACAGCACCGGGGGCCCCTGCCCCCGTCTGCACCCAGCGAGCCTTTTCCAAGTGCGGCTCGGACCCCTGACATACCCCTGACTACCCCACAGTTTGAGCCTTCTGCTAGAGCCTCACAAAGGGATAATGAGCAAAATAATGCATTCAGTTGTGTGGGTTTAAAAAACAACAGTTGAGAATGATAATAGCCACAATTATGTCAATAAAAGTAGTATAATTGCCAAGTATACTGGTAGATTTGATATAAAACAATGAAAAGCATACTTCTTTGTAAACTTTAAGGTTAGGGAAGCAAAGTCTCATAAATTAATGATTGGTGAAATTTTTATTCTTTGTTTCCTTTCTTATGTGGCCAGGGACTGGACTCCGGCCAATACACATGCTTCTATTAATACCTCCCGAGTAGATCAGAGACATCTATGAAAATTTAAAGTCTCTGAGTGATTAGGCACCTGGTGTTATCATGCGTCACCTGGAGCTCTGACAGACGTGATGAATTTTTCATCTTCGTTGAAGTGTGCGTTTTCTACTATGTTATCAGGCCCGTGTTTCATTAGCTAAACCGTTTCTTCAGTGTAGGGGGTGAGACGGAAGTAATTTGCACTTGCTATACATGCTTCTCACCAAGTGGAAGGTTAAAAATGAAATATTCTGTGAATTTTCTCAGTCTTACGGGAATACAAGAGGAATTCAATTCAAGATTAGGATACCTTTTTAAATCAGAGGTTTAGTAAGTTAAGAATGTCTTCAAATTCTAAGTTAATTTCTTCAAATCCCAAGTCCAGTTATATAGCTCATAGTATAAAACTAGTTTGAATCAAGTTTTTATGAACTTACCTAATTTTTAAAAAAGATTTTATTATTATTTTTAGAGAGATGGGAAGGGAGGGAGAAAGAGAAGGAGAGAAACATTGAAGTGAGAGAGAAACACTGATCAGTTGCTTCTGGTACGCCCCCATTTGGGGACTGAACCCACAACCCAAGCACGTGCCCTGACCGGGAGTTGAACCTGCAAACTTTTGTTCTGCGGAATGACGCTGAACCAACTGAGCCATACCAGTCAGGGCAACTTACCTAATTTTTTATTTTTTAAAAAGGATTTTATTTATTTATTTTTAGAGGCAGGGGAAGGGAAGGAGAAAGAGAGGGAGGGAAACATCAGTGTGTGGTTGCCTCTCACACACCCCCTATCGGGGAACTGGCCCACAACCCAGGCATGTGCTCTGACTAGGAATCAAACCAGCAGCCCTTGGGTTCACAGGCCGGCACTCAATCCACTGAGCCACACCAGCCAGATCTGTGTTAACATTTTATATCAAAATGGCACATTGATCCCAATTAATGAGCCAGTGTTGATACACTGTATTACTGAAGTAGGTTCTTTGTTTGGATTTCCTTAGTTTTTTCTCAGTTTCTTTAAAAACTAGAGCGATCATGTAGCAGAACAGTATAAAACACAACGAAGAACCCTGTGTGAGCGCACTGTGTGCCCCAGACTCTGAGTCACCACGTTCCTGGAGGAGCACATCTCATGATTCTCAGGCAGAAAGGCTGGCTGGGGTACGAGGAGCGAACTCTGCATTGCCAGTCCGCACCCAGGCACATGGAACGAGGCCAGACAAGTGATACCTGGTCCCCAGTGGAGGCCGGAAGAGCAGCTCTGGACCTGGCAGGGACCACTGGACCCTAGGGATCTACTTCCTACAGTTCCTTGTCCACGTTGCCGCTAACTGGGGAGGCTAGAGGTGTGACACGTGAGCTGCCGTCAAGCCAACGCTCGGTCCTCTCGGTCAGCAGGGTAGATACCAAACCAGGCCCACCGGCGGGCTTGCACAGAAGCGAGCATAGCAGGTGAAGGGTTCCAAAGGCCCGCTAGCACCCAGCACAGCAGGTGGGAGAGGAAGATGTGTGTCCGCTGTGTCACTGTGTCAAATTCTCTCCTGCTGTCCTGGCCCGACCGGTGCAGTTGCTGCCACTTCTCACCCTCATCTTCCCAGCCTCACACACACGAGTGGACGCCAGAGGCAGAGGGCTCTCCAGGGAGGGTGAGGCTCCTCCACACCACCTGCACCTGAGGAAGGTCAGAGTCAGGAGCATCCTGGGCCCCGGGCGGCAGAAGGCGTGGCTCTGAGAGCAGGAAATTCAGCCAGGAGAAGGCTAGGAAGTCAATGTCTTTTTCTGCTCCAGGATCACTTTTGCCTGTTTTGGGTTTTATAGAAATGGAATCATACAGTATCACTTCTCCATGTTTCTTAATCTTGCTTTCATGTTTTTTAAAGCTTTTTGTCAGTATTTTCCATTTTGGATAATAATTTTAGTATACCGTATTTTTCAGACTATAAGATATACTGCCCCCCCAGTTTGGGAGGAAAATGGGGGCGCGTCTTATAGTCCGAATGTAGCGTACCTGGCTCGCTGCGATACACTACAGTGCTAGGGAGGAGGGTACAGGCGGTGCGGGCGTGTTAGGAGAAGAACGCCTGCGGCGCCCGTGGTGCCTCCTCACGTGACTGCTGTATCCCCCATTAATATTAACATAGGCAAATTCCACAGCGGGTCACCTGTCAATGTGGCCCTGCAGCTGTTGCAAAACTACAACTCCCATCATGCTTGGGCAGGTGGGGATGATGGGAGCTGTAATTTGGCAACAGCTGCAGAGCCACACAGGTTGTGCAAAACTGCTGTCCCCAGACAAGAGTGTTGCACGACCTGTGGCCCTCCAGCAGCAGATCCCCCCATAACAGTGTCAGCAGCAGATCCCCCCATAACAGTGCATCATCCACTGATGTTCTCAGCTACGGTGCCCCCATAACTAGGAAGGACAGACACAGTGCTGATAGTTCTCATTACTGTATTTTGTTATAGAAAGATATGATAGCGTACCGTAATCTCCTGCTGAATCTACTGGGATTGTGGAGAGATGTCAAAGCAGAAAAGGATTTCTGCTTTAAAGGATGTTATTAAATATTTTATTGCATTTTTTGCTTCAAAATTTTTTTCTTGTTTTCCTCCTCTAAAACCTAGGTGTGTCTTATGGTCCGAAAAATATGGTACTTTTTCATCACTAACATTTTCTTCATACCTGTCAATTGAGTGTCTGGTTTAATTCAATATACTTTTCATTTCTATTGTTCTGTTTGGTTCCTTTTCATATCTGTTGGGACTTTTTTGATAGTCCCTTGTTTCTTCTATTAAACTTGGAGAAATCTTTCAAGATTTCATCGTATTGTTACACGCATTTATGGTGACGGCCACCGTCTGGCCATCCTGCTTACAGCGTTTTGGGGTCTGATTCTATGGTTTGTTTCTGCAGATTTCTCCCTCATGTGGCTCATTCGCTTTTTTGTGACTTTTGACTGTGAGATCATATTCTGTGGGATTTTATTTATGGCATTTCTTTGAGATCCAAATTTACACTTGAGAGGATTTGCATTTACTTCTGTGTGTTCGGGGTCACTGTCTGCTCCAGACCTGTGTGCGCTGGATTAGCATCCTGGGGCTTGGCAGGGCACACCTGAAAGGAAAACTCCGGCCTCAGATGCGGCCAGCCTGTGGTCATGACTTCTCAGAGGTGCTGTTTCCTCCTCTAGTCCGAGCTGAGACCGAGAAGAAGGCATTTCCTACCATGGCTCTTTGAGGGCTGCCTCCCTCCCATGCATGTTTAGGTCCCAGTGTTTCACAAAACCTCTAGTCTGATGTCACGCCTCTTGCCTCCTAAACCTGGTACAGACCCGCACTCCTGGCTGTTTCGTTGGATTCAGGCTTTTTCATTATTTTGGCTTCTAGGGGTTTTATTTTTCATTACAAGCTCACATGTATATTTAAAGAGGTGGTTTATATATGTTATTCTGTTTATTCAGGTGCTCTGTGTTGAGGGGTTTATGTTATCTGGTTTGCCACTTTGTTGACAGTGAAGCTATTACCTTATTCTTCATATTTTTCTAATTGCTTAAAATTTCACAATAATAACTACTAACCTGTAATATGGCCACTTTCCCGTGTCTTTAAATGTAACTTTCTTAAGCGTTTTTAAAATAGGTATGTAGTATTTTATAATTCTCTAGTCCCCTTTTGATGGGTAGTGTTCCAGTGTTTTGCTATTAAAAACATTGATGAAACAAACAGCTTTATCCTACCTGTCGCTGTGCAGCCGTGATGAACAGAGTAGAGTTTCTGACACAGGCAACCCTTTCAAGGCTTCTGATGTCTGTTAAGTGCAGGCCGTTTGGGAAGAGCACCTCCACTACTGATGTCGGCGCGTCTGTGGCAGGCACACGGCCCCGGGCACTGGCCCGACTCGCTCTGTGCGTGAATGTGCCCGTGTGGCTTCTCCGTGGGAAGGGAGGCGTCGGATCGGTGACGCTGCAGGGTTTCTGCCGGGTTCAGCCCCTCGAATCTCACTCTGCTCCTCCCTCCTTGTTCCCAGGTGACCTCACGGTGGACTTTCCGATGCCCAGGATGCCCTCAGGCCCTGTCCCACGATGATTCCCACTTTCACGAGCGGCACAAATGTATCAACTTCTTTGTCAAGGTGTATGGCTACATGCCCCTGCTGTACACTCAGTTCAGGGTGGACTCTGTGCTCTTCAAGACCCGCCTGCCTCACGACAAGACCAAGTGCTTCAAGTTCATCTAGGGGTACAGCTGGTTCTGGGGAGAGGAGCAGCAGAGTGGGGGGCGGGTGCTCCTAAGGTTCCTAATCACTGAAGGACCTCGGGGACATCCACTGCGTGGGTGGCCCAGACCCTCCGCTGGGAGAGGCGGCAGGAAGAGTGGAAAGCAAGTGGCTGCCTTTCCCTACAAGCTGGCCACACTGGGCCTGGAACCCTGGCCAGAGGGTGCTGGGGTCCCTACACAGGGCACCGGCTGATAGCTGACACTGAGGGTGTGGGGGCTCTGGAGAGTCGCTCACACCGCTCATGAGCCCAGGACAGCTGGCTTGTGGTTTTTAAATTCAGTAACAACTATTATTATTTAAAAAGAAAAAGTTTCAGATTTGCCATTCGTTTATTTATATATGTGTGTATATATGTGTATATATATATGCACACACACACATATACATATATATATTTGGGGGAATTTGAAGTTTCTGCCTATCTCACGGTGTGAGGGGCCCACTGAAGCCCCTGATGCTGTCTTTGGTGGAGCTGGATCCTGGCCTACGGTATTCAGCTCATCCTTCCTACCACCTCCATCCTCCCCGGGGCGTCTTTGTGCAGAAACAAGGAAGGGCTGGGCTGGCCCTCTCCCGGCGACCTGGGTGGGATAAAGCCTGTTGGTTTGTTCCTTACCACCCCCCCCAATCTGCTGCCAGCCGGTGATCTGTACCTCACGTGTCCTCTCCCGAGTCCCGGGGGGTAGGGAGGGTACCTGTGTCTTCAGGACGGTTGAGCTTCCTCGGGCCGGGTCCGTGGTGGTGTCTGAGGAGTCGTCGTCAGGTCCTGCGTCCAGGACTGTCCCTGCTCTCCTGCTGTCCTCCCTGCTGCAGCTGGAATGAGGAAGGAAGGAGACCCACAGGCAGCACTCCCATGGGGCTCTTTTTGCCCAGCCCTCCAAAACGGGCTTTGGCGTCAGCCTTTCCTGGAGGTTGTCCCTTGTAGAAGAGAATGGAAACCTGGCAGGCTGCCCTCCCGGGGTGGTCTGACGTGGTTTGCAGCTCAGCTTTCTCTCCGGGATGGGGAAGAGGCAGGCATCCTCTGCACCTCCCGACCCGGCTGGCTGGCGGGTCTTACACAAGGCACCTGCCTTGGCATAAATACCTTGGTGAAATTCACCTTCCCTTCCACCTTTGCCTGGACCTGCATCGTGTGTTGCCTGTTGCTTTGGGGTCCCTAGTGCCTGGTTGGTGCCAGGACCCCTGAGGTTGGGTGTGTGCCAGAAGAGTGGGAGGGCGCGGCCTGTCGTGTTCAGCTCAGATGCAGCCCGAGAGTCTCCCAGGCATTTTCACCCCTTTACCTCTCGGGCCGCAGCCTCTGATCCCTGGGCTGAAATGGAAATAGGCTCCCTTTTCTTCTGGTGGTGGCAGCAGTAGGAGAACCGAAGAGGGTGTCAGTGGCGTGTGGCAGGGATGTAGCCCATGACTTCCACCATTTTTCTGGACCCCACTTCCTTCCAGCGAAGCTGTGTGTGGCTGGTTTTCTGCAGCTGGACAGAAGCTCAGGTCTGCCCCGGTCATGCACATGCCTTAAGCCAGTTCCGTCTTCCCCAGACCCGGCTCCCTGTGCTTCTCTTTCTTGGAGGCACGTTCTCCTGTGACCTGCCTGTTCCAGTGGCTCTCCTCCAGTGTCACTTTGAAGCCAGGCTATGCCCTGTAGATAGTGCCAGCCGAAGGGCCGCGCCCAGGCCGTGTGGACCTCCTGGGTGCGCACCGGCATCTTCAGTAGCCCTCCTGCCGAGGCAGCCACCTAGGAAATGGAGTTGTGCTTCTCAGCAACCCAGCAAAGGGGCCCAGACTCCCTGCATCCTGACTTTCTAACACCCTGTCCTCAACTTCTGACTTCATTCTTTTTAGCAGTAGCCTTCTTCCCTCCGGGAAGCCAAAGAGTATGGTGTTTTGAGCTATGTGTGTGGCTGCTGTTTTTATCTTGTTTATGTTCATGTGAGGAACTCATGAACTGCCCTTCAGTGGGACCTGGTGAGGAAGGGGCAGTCTGTCCGGACCCCTGTGGTGGAGCCAGACCATCGGGCCCGAATGCTGCTGGCAGGCCCAGGAGTAGCGGCATAGTCTGAGATTACAGGGGGCGTCAGCCGTGCTGTGGGGAAGGGTGGGTGCCGGTCTTCAGACACGGACAGCACCACGTGGGCCTGAATGGACGCGGCCACGAAGGATCCCCAACGGCAGGCTCTGATGGACACTTTACGGAAACAGCCGTGTTCTTAGGGGGCACTCCCAAAAGCAGGAATCGGAGCAGTCAGATCTGTCAGGTTGTGGGTAGGAGCTCCTGGAGCATGGCCGCTGGGTTTTGCAAGGCGGCTTAGGGCCAGGCCCAGCTCTGTGCTAAGAATGCCTTTGATGCTGATCAGTCTCCTTGGAATCCCAGATGTCACCTACACACTCAGTGGAACACCAAACAGCTCTGACGATTCACCAGGGTTTCCTCGGACGTCCCAAGGTAGCGCCCGGTCACCTGGTCTCTGCTTCCAGGGCCGATGTCCTCGCTCTCCAGCTGGCTGGTTGGCTCTTCCCCGTGAGAGGCATCCCCCTACGTGAGCGCTCCAAGGTGCTCGGCAGGCCGTTCCGAGCTCCTGCACTTCGGGCAGTGTCCTGTGTGTGTGCGTGGCTGCGTCTCCAGCAGGGCCTGCGCCCCAAGCCAGTGGGGCCTGTCGGCAGGACAGGGAGTCCGAGTCTCCCGTAGCTGCCTGCTGTGTGCTCAGGGGCTCGGGGTTGAAATGATGGGGTCGCCAAGGGGAAGCCCTCCAACATCCCTGCCATGTCCACCCACCCACCCCTTTCCAGTCCTGAGCACAATGGTCTGACGTTGGACTTTTGTAAAAAAAAAAATAGTAAATAAATAAATGGAGACTAATAACTCAAGCAGCCTGGAGGTCTTTTGTGATTTTCCTCTGAGGAAGCAGAGCGACCTGAGAGGAGGTGCCTGCCTGATACCAGGGAGCCACCAACGCTCGGCTGGCTGGGGCCCCGCCCAGGCGACGCTGTGGACATGCACAGGCACGCCAGCCTTGCCTGCGTCAGTCTCTGGGATGAGCCGTTTGTTACATGGAGAGGAATCGAGGTGTCATTTAACTCATGTGAGTGGGATGTGGGACAGCATGTGGCATGTGTGCCACCTGTATTTCTCACGGTAATTGTGGACAGAGGGCACGGTGCAGCGCTGGGGGCTCGTGTGGCGGGCTTGCTGAGAATGGCTGGGTCGGTCTAGTCTAGCGCTTGCTCTGTTGAGATACAAGGAGTCACATGAGTGCCTGCCCCTTGGTGGTGCTTCTGAACTCAGAGCCCACTCCTACTGGTGCCTGTGGCCCTAGATTGCTGCTTGGCTATGCAGCCAGAGCTGTCGCCAGGGAGAGGATGCCAAGTCACAGCATGGGAGTGGAAGGAGATAGGAAGGAGAACGGGAAGCCAAGGAAAGGCTGAGTTGGGGGAACTTCTCTCCAAAGAATGTGTGGGACTGAAAGCGTCCCCCACAAGTAGTGGTGACAGTTGATCAGGTAGGTTTGCGGCAGGTGAGGCAGGGAGATGATGCCACATAGGGCGGGAGTGCCTGCTTGGGTCTGGAGTTTTGATTGCCGAGTTCCTATTCTTCCAACCATCCATCCTGTTATACTTTGTCCTGGGGCCAGCGAGACTTGAGAGCTTGCATAAGGCTGTGGAAATGGGTGTGTCAGCTTTACACGAGACAACGCGTCTACTTGGTTCCTGTCAGTTCCTGCTTGGACTAAACAAGGTGAGCGGAGTGGCCAGTGTCAGCGGTTGGTATTTATTGCCAGGGAAATAGAGGGCTCCGAAGTATTTACAAAAACGTGGTTGGAAAGGACAGTGTTGGCAGTGAAGGACACAGGCTCTGGACTGGATGACATGGGCTCAAATCCTACATTGCCCGCTAAACTGGGGGGGTGGGGCAGCAAGTTACCCCAGACTTGAATCTCATCTGTAAAACGGCAAGAACAGGGCCACGTCTTAAAGACACGTTGAAAGTTCACACAATTGCGGACTCCCGTTTGGCACACAACAGAAAGGAGCTGTTACTGGAGTAACGTATTGTAAACTTTTTTCTGTATGCCATTTGTTTTAATGCCAATTCGTTGTTCAAGACTGAGCGGAAGCGCTGCCTTCAGGGAAGCTTCCCTCCTCAGTCACTGCTCCCCGCCCCCCACCCCCCACCTCTGTTTGGGGGGCTGACCTGGCTTTTCCCTCACCGTGCCCTGTGATGAATATAGGTCTGCTTCCCACACCAAATTGTAAGCCCCTTGAGACTAGAGCACGTACTAAGTGCCGGCTAGTTTTTCGATGAGCAAATGATCTGACGTACTGAAGAGGGTCGTGCAGAAATCACGGTTGGCAACAAGCTGAATACTAATCAGCACTGCAGAGGTTTCGGAACACTGATAGCGAGTGGTGTTACCCAGCCAGGTAAAGGAGGCCCGGCACAGGACGGCTGAGAAGCCTTATGTCCACTGCTTTCACCATCTAAATCGCTGACAGGGCAGGTAAGAGAGCATGCCAAGAAACACGGACACAGGATGGATTCCAGAAGAGATCACTGAGGTGGGAAGCCCCACCCTAGGGCCAGGTCTGGTTTGCTATTTGATTTTACCTTTTTGGCCTGTTTGCTGTTTTTAAAAAATAATTGTTTTTTTTTTTAATTTTTATTTATTTTTAGAGAGAGGGAAAAAAAGAGGGAGAGAGATGTCAATGTGTAGTTGCCTCTCACGCCCCCCCATTGGGGACTTGGCCCACAACCCACTCATGTGCCCTGACTGAGAATCGAACCAGTAACCTTTTGGTTTGCAGGCTGGTGCTCAACCACTGAGCCACACCAGCCAGGGCGTTTCCTGTCTGAATACAAGCACACACATCTTTAACTGGAGGTCAGTATTTCTACGTGTTTACTGTAAAATTTACATACTAAATTTAACCCTGAAATGCACAAATCTTAGGTACATTCTTTGAGTTTTCACAAACACAGACACCTGTGTAACCCACCCCCCTATCAAGAAGTAGAACATCACTATTAAACCCAGAAAGTTACCTTGAGTTCCTTCCTAGTCAGTCTCCACTTCCACCCTCCTAGAACCAATATTCCGATCTTTTAAAATCTTGGATTTGTTTTCCTGATTCTGGGGTTTCATATAAATGGCGTCACACAATTTTTATTCTTTAGAGCGAGGCTTACAGAAGCTCCGAATACTGTTTCTGAGAGTCAGCCCACGTTGTAGTAGTAGTGTGCCCCCTTCACTGCTGACTGGTATTCCCAAATGTAGTGTGGCGGCTCTGGTCCGCTCCGTCGAGAGGCACTCGGGCCATTTCCAGGTTTTGGCTATTACGGATAGAACTCGGAAGAGTTTATGTTCTCTCTGGTAAGTACCTTGGAGTGGAACTGTTGTGTGGTAAGGTAGGTGTTTTCATGTTCTTTTGAAAAATTTTATCTTTCAATTAGTTTGCATTGAACACCATTTTGTATTAGTTTCGAGTACACAGCATCGTAGCTAGACAATCACATACTTTATAAAGTGTCCCCCGGCTATTTCAGGCACCCACCATACGTGGTTATTACAGTGTTACTCACTTGGGGGTGGGTGGGGCAGGGGAAAGTGGTTGTGGGAAAATGGAGACAACTGTATTTGCACAACAATAAAACAAAACAGTTATTGACTATATTCCCTATGCTGGACTTTGTATCTCTGACTATTTTGTTACTGCCAATTTGTAGTTCTTAATCCCTTCACCTTACCCCCTGGACCCCCCTCCCCTCTGGCAACCCCCAGTCTGTTCTCTGTAAGTCTTACCGTGTTTGTAAGGGACTGCCAGGCCTTTTCCCAAAGCGATCGTGCCCGTTCTGTGCTCCCACAGATGGCTCAGAGCTCCAGTTCCACGGCCTCACCACCTGTGGCGTGGCCGGTCCCAAATCTCTGCCGTTCCGGTGAGTAACGCTGTCTTGCAGTTCCAATTTGCATTTCCCTGATGACTAATGACGTGCTGAAGTCCTTAATATATATTTCCTTTATGAAGTATCTGCATAAATCTTTTGCCCATTTAAAGAATTTGGTTTGTCTTTTTTAAATAATACACTTTTTATAGACATTAGGGTTACAAAGAATTGAGCAGAAAGTAGAGTTCCTCCTCCCCCATTTCTCCTGTTGGTACTGTCTTGCATTAGTGGGGCACATTTATTATTACAGTTGGGAAGCCAACGTTGACGTACTGACTGAAGTCGCGGCTCTTACTGCAGTTCACTCTGCAGCGTGTTCTGTGGGTTTTGACAGAAGTGTAAGGGCGCGTACCCGCTGCTTTGCGTTCCACGGGTCAACTTCACTTTTCTAAAAATCCGCTATGCACCGCCTGTCTCCCCACCCCCGGCCTTTTCACTGTCCCCATGGTGTGGCCTTTTCTGGAACGCTGTATAGTTGGAGTCACATGGAATGCAGCCTTTTCAGATTGGCTTTTCACTTAGCAATATGCCTTTAAAGTTCCTCCATCTTTTTTGTGATTTGTTGGCTTCTTCCTTTTTATCGCTGAGTAACGTGCCAGCATACGGATGTGCTCGCTGTGGGCGTTTTTGTTGTTGAGTTACGGGAATTCTTTACCCTGGATGCTGGTCCATTGCCAGATAAGGGCTTTTGTAAGTGTTTCCCCAGCTTGTGGCTTGCTTACCCATTTTCTTTATGGTATCTTCTGATCAGATGTTTTTCTTCTGATAAGATGTTTTTAATTTTGATGAAGTCTAATTTATAACTTTTTTTTGGTTGTTTTCTGTGACTCAAGAAACCTGTGCCTTACCCCCAGTCATGAAGATATTCTCTTATGCTTTCCACTAAAAGATTATAGTGTCACCTTTTCCCCTTAGGTCTGGGCTCAGCCTCCAGTTAATATTTGTGTGTGGTACGTGACAGTGGTCAAGCTTCGAATTCTTTTTTTCTATATGGACATCCACTCAGCACCATTTGTTAAAAAGCACCGTTCGTTACTGTGTTCTCCACTGAACTGCACTGGGGCCTTTGCTGGAAGATAAGGACTGAATAAGTGGTTATTCTGAGTTCCCGTTTTGTTATGCTGGCGTGTTGCCAGTACCCTGAGATCGGTATCGCTCTCTGCTGGTGTTTAGACTTACAGTACAAGTCTTCCAGCTTGTTCATTTTTCTCAAGATTGCTTTGCTATTATAGTTACTTTGTGCTTCTATATATACATTGCAGGATTAGTTTTTCATTTTCTTTTTAAAACCCTGCAGAATTGAAATTTTTTTATTCTCATAAAATATACATAACTAAAAATGGTTATTTAATGAAAAATGACTTTAGCCATTTTAAAGCATGCAGTTCAACGGCATCCACCATTAGTAATTGCCAGAACTTTCTCATCTTCCCAGACAGAAACTCTGTGCCCATTAAACACTAGCTCCCATCGCCCCCTCCCTTCACCCCAATAACCTTTATTCTTCTCTATGACTTGTCTGTTCTGGACACTCATGTAAATGGATTTTTACAATAGTGAATCTTCTGTGTCCGGCTAGTTTTACTTAGCACGTTTTTAAGATTCATCTGTGTGGGAGCAGGCATCGGCATTCATCCCTTCTCGGGGCCGGGTTCCTCGCGGTACATTTTCTCCCCGGCGGTAGGCTGCCTCTGCCCTCTGCTGACGGCTTCCTGTGCAGGGGCCTTCTCGTTTGCTGGGTCCCACTTGTTGATTTCTGCTTTTGTTGTCATTAAAAATTTGTTGTCAAGGCCAATGTCAAGGAATGTTCCCTTTATTTTCTTCTAGTAGTTTTGCTAGTGTTATGTTTTGGCTGTTACGTTTAAGTACTTACTCCTTTTTGAGTTAATTCTTGTGAGTGGTGTTAAGGTAGCGGTCCAGCTTCATTTTTCTGCATGTGGTTATCGAGTTTTCCCACCACCATTCGTAGCAAACACTGCCCTTGCTTCAGGGGGTCTTACCGCCTCCCCTGTCAAACGTTACTTGACTGTATCTGTGCGGGTTTCTTTCTGGCCCCTCAATTTGATTCCGTTGTTCTGTGTGTGTATTTTTATGACAGTACCACACTGTTTTGACTGCTGTAGCTTTGTAATATAGCTTGAAATCAGGGAGTGTGATGTCTCCAGCTTTGTTCTTTCTCCAGATTGCTGTGGCTCTTCAGGGTCTTTTGTGGTTTGGTACAAATTTTAGGGTTTTTTCTGTTACTGTGAAAAGTGCCATTGGAATTTTGATAAGGATTGCATTGAATCTGTGGATGGTAAAATAATGTTTTTATGACTAAAACCTACAATGGGTTACCAAGAAGCAGTGGAGGCTACGGCACTTAATCTTTAAAGGATAAACTCACGGTCAGTGTAGGCTCCAGGCTCCACCAAGATTAGACATTTTGGGCTCAGTTCTGTACTGCCTGTTCTCCAGGATTCAGTTGTGATTTCCTCCGGAATTACAGTTGGTGGTTATTCCCACCACATTCTCGGTTCAGACAAGATTCGTGTTATTTGCACACAGTTCCACTGCAGCGAATCTGAGACCACCTGATGTTCTCTGCCTCCCCACTGTGTGGCCTGACACGGTGGGCCAACATTCAGCCGTCCTGTAGGACGGGGGGGGAATGACTAAGGGCCAAAGAGGCATCTGCCTTTCCTGCCCACCACTTTCCTGGGCTCCTTCACTCTTTCTTCTGTTGATACTTCGTTATAGTTTGGCAAAGCCAACTCCTGCCGTTACTGGGCAACTGAAGGGGCCAAAAGCTCCCGGCTCTCCAGAGACCACGGAGAGGAGGCTTGTGATTTTACTGGAAATGGACTGGCAGACAGGTCTCCCCTTCCTGGCCAGCTCCTGCTCTGACACTCACATAGGACGTTATGCAAGGCAGAAGCCACTTCCTGGCTCTGTGTTTTTGGGAAACTTACCAATAACCTCTGTACCTCAGTTTCTCCATCCAGCACCTTGACTGCAGCCCAGGGGAGAGCGCCCTGAGCCAGCGGCGCTCGGCTGAACCACACCAGACTCCAGCACTCGGGGACGGTGAGGTACTGTTTGCTGTTTCGAGGCACTACATTGTGGGGTGATTTGTTACATAAAAATAGATATATCACTTCTCAGAAAGATTAAAAGAAATAGAGAAATCAAGTTCCTCCTCACTGTTCTTAGCGTTCTCTAAATCATTCTTTAATTGGGTTTTGTTGGGATGAACGGAAATTTTCTAGGTGTCCGACTCTGCTGGGTCAGTAGCCATAGTCAGGGGCTGCGTTTGCATCAGGGCTCAGAGGCAGGCTTGCCATTTCTTCTGCGTCTCCCCCGAACCGCCTGGTGTGCGCCTGCGGGGCCGGGCCCGGGAGAGCTCTAGATTTCCTCTCTGCTCTAGTGCATGGTTCTTTGTCCTCCCTCTCTCTGGCTTCTACCACTGAGGAGGAGGGAACACTTGATTAAAACCTTCATAATTTCTAGACTATTCCCTGTCGGTTTATTGACTAATTTACAAATAAATGCTATTTTTCTCTTCAGTAATCACCTCTCAAGGGATCAACGCCTTGTGCTGACTGAGCAGTTAAGCAGAAATCAGACTTAGATTTGTCCATATCATTCCAGAACGTATCATCATGAGGACATTTAAGTAAAATAACCATTTTGACCTTTCTTGAGCTCTATTTTGCACTGTTTTTGTGTTTTTAAGATTAAAAAACAACTCGATTCTCTCAAAAGTTTTATTAGGAAGTATACCTTTATCTGATGCTGTTTAAAATCTTCCCTGCTCAGGACCCTCCCCAGAAGGGTGAGACTGATGTTTTCACTCAACACACGGTGCAGGTAAAGTTATGTACCTTTTCATACAATTTTAAGAAAAATACGAGTTTGATATTTTAAAAAAGCCAGGTTATATAATTGAACAGACCCAACTAAAATTTGCTGTAGTATTTTCGTATTTTCTAAGTTTATGCTCTTCTATGTATTTTTTCCAGATTACTCTATAGGCCAAATTTCCAACAAAGCAGAGGTAGATACTTCTATAAAAAATAAGTTTTATTAACAAAATGGGCCCACAATATAAAATGCAGATAAGTGGGTTCACTTTACTAATTTTGGGGATCGTTGGTCTTACTAGGTGCAGCACTATAAATAAGCAGGTAAAACACAGTCACTAGGTCCCCGCCCGAGGCCTGTGACGACAAGAAACATACACTGGCCACCGAAGACAACAGGTCGGTCACTTGCTCCTGTCACTCGGCTCGCCGTGTCGCCGTCCTGGCTGCCCGAGAGTGCCAGGCCTGGGAAGAGTGAGTCTAAAGCTTATTGAAGCAGAAGTTCTCACATGAAACAGTGCCGGGCGGTCCGAGGGTGAAGGACGGTGGCTCCCAGGGGTTCCCTCTAGAACTTCTGTAGGAATTTGAGGACGAGGTCCCGCAGCCGCACCCTGAGCGTCTCGTCGTTGTCACAAATGATGTGGGTGGAATCCTCCTCAATCTGGATGAGTGTCTCGGCTTCCTGGAGCAGGACGATGTGGCCCTTGGCCGTGTCTTCCACTTTAATGTCACTGAAGCCATGCTGCTCCCAAAGGAAAGAGAAGGCGGTTGGCGGGGGCTCAGAGGAGCGGGGCTGACTGGAAGGCTGGCGGGTGTTTCGGCCGCCAAGACCCCCACAGACAGCCCTCCTCAGCACAGCCCCTGGGAGCGGCCTTCTACGGCAACGGGACTCAACCACGGCTCCGGACAGCCCGCCCTTCAGGGAAAATGAGATGCCTGGTGGAGACAAGCCCTCAGAGAGAGAGGCCACTGAGACACTCGGTGTGGACAAAAGGCAGTAACTAAGTTTAAAAGACGAAAACCTCCTCCTGGAACTTTTTGTTAGAGTGAGCTGCAGTTCTTGCGAGCAGCAGCATGAATAATATGCTTAGCCAATGCCTCCTTTCTATCAAGGATTTTATTGCTAATTCTAATGCTAAAACAGTGATCTCTGAAGTTCTGTGACTGAAGCCAAAATTCTAAAAACCTTTAAAAAATTTTTTCCTTACAATTATAGTCAAGAAATCTATTCCGTGGGAGGAGCAGCCACTGGGGTGAAGGTGTGGGACAGCCACTAAGATGGAGAAGGACCGTTTCTCCAAGATGACCACCTCTCCCCCCGCCCCCCCTGCCAGGGAGGGGCTGGGAGCGGCTTCCCCAACCAGGGACCCAGCAACACTGGCTCCCCAACAGCAACGGGCTGTGTGGGAAAGTGAGGCTCTCGAGGGCGCAGACCCCTCTTCACCCCAGCCTCCCCAGCCCTGCCCGTACTTGACGGGAAGGAAGGGGAAGGCCAAGAAGCAACTGGGGGAATGTGGGGAAGGGGGGGGGCACATTCTTCTCTCACCTCTCTGTAACTGTCCCCTGGTATGACCTTGGACCAAGCAGATGCTACAGGGACAGTAGCTCAGACTGTGGAGACTAAGTAGGAAGCAGCAGTTCCCTGAAGCAGGAGGCCACACCGAGCCGGAAGGATGGCCTGGGCCAGTCGGGCAGTGCTCACCTTCTCCAGGGTCTGCACGAACTGCTCCACTGGGATGCAGCCGCTCAGCAAGGGCTTCGGGGCCTTGCAGTCTGGGACGTCATCACTCGCCCGCTTCCTCTTCTTACCGCCTGTGGGCTGGGCAGGCCTGGGCAGGGGCTGGGTAGGAGGGGACACGGTGGCACCAGGAACCTCCCCGGGGGACAGAGGAGGTAGGAGGACCTGTGGCTCCCTCTCTGCGAGTAATCGTTTCTCTTCCCTTTTCTTGTATGTGGCCGGAGAAATAAACAGTGGAGAGTTCACACAAGGTGCCCTCTTTGTTCCACGTCGAGTCCATGAAGTAGTCTGGCCTCTAGCGTTTGCTGGTTTGGGAGGCAGTGTCCGGGAGCTGGCTGGCATGCTTGGACCTTGGGGGGCTGGGGTTCCCCCGGGTTCATGCCCAGCCCACCCCCCACCCCCACACCCGAGGTACCTGGAGGACGTGCTTGTTATCCTTAGTGTGCAGCACGGCCGAGACAGTTGCCAAGGAAATGCCTGGCTTCATCTCCATGGGCACCAGTGAGTCGGCGAGCTGCAAGCAAACGGGAGTTTCAGTCAGGTGCGCCCTGGTTTGGGGGGCATAGGGGCTGCAGCTCCATCATCTGTGGGGACGTGCAGTCTGCGGGGAAAGGTACCAGTCTCCCAATGTCACAAAGCAGAGCCTATAGAGGTCACGTTATTTCTCTTCTTTTGAATTTTTATTTACCTTATTGCAATTTAAAATGACCAGCTAACCTTAAGAAAGGTAAAAAAAAATTAAAAAACTTAATCAAAAATACATCACACAAATTATGTATCGTCTACCCACCTATCTCCTGCAATAAACGAAGAGAAGACAGAGGAGAAGGGCTGGTGGTGGGTGGCCTGGGCTGAGGAGAGGGAGAGCGCCGACCGGTGGTCTGAGACCCTCCTGCAACATCAGCCAGCAGGAGCACACGCCATCAAGCACAGGGCCCAGGTGCCGCCCTCTGCTTTTCCCTTTTATTCGTCCGCCCCCAAAGGATGACAAGCCAGCACCCTGCCCAGGGCTCAGCCCCTGGACCACTACCACCTCGTCTCCATCCTCCAGGGCTTCCCGGTGACGCCTCTCTTCTGGCTGCTCTCAAAACCCGTGGGGCTCCCAGAGAGGCGCAGCACAGGGCTCTGCGAACGTGCAACAGTGCCCCCTCTTCTCATTACCTTTGCTCGAATGGTTCTCATAAAAGGTATTATGTTAGCATCTAATGGGCTTATAGTATTTTAAAATAACTTCACACATATTTTTAAATGGCTCAGTTTTAGCCTATAGTACAGCAAACATCGATTGATATTACCCACCTAAACAAAAGCTTTTGGGGGTTGTAATCTTTGACAAGTCTGGACACCAGAAAGTTCAAGGACTGCTGGCTCGGTGTGTTGACGTCCAAACCTGACCTTTCAACCCCACTGTCCAACACTAAGCGAGAAAGTACATACCAGACACAGTCCAAGGGCACTGGGTCAGTGCCTCTCACTCTGAGACGAGCAAAATGCAGAGGAAATGAAAAGCAAAATCCCACACATTAAACCACCCTAATGTCTAGACATGCAGATGGTTGGCTCCACATTTGTGTTACAAACAACAAAACAGAAACTAGGCCCCTTTCTGGAGGGGGAGCTTGCTTTCCTCTCTCCCCCGTCAAAAAGATAATCATTATCAATGCCAAGTTGCGGAACTAAAACACGTCCTAGCACTGGCAATATTGACCTAATGTGTCGGGCAGCTGCAAGTTTTAAAGAGCGGTTCTTTCAAAGCTGAAGGTGTTGGAGGGCACCTGAACGAGGCCCACCTGCGGGAGGACCTGCTGTGGCCCAGGTGGGGACAAGGCAGGTCTCAGGGTCAAAGCTGCTAGTCGGCACCTGTTGGGTTTGAGGGAGGGTCTTTGTGAAGGACAGAACAGGGTGCTGAGTCCACTGCCCGCCCCCCCCACAAGCCAGTCCCTTCTCCAGCTCAATGTGAGAAGGTGTAAGAGGCAGATTTGTTCTTTTCTTTTGGTGATTTAAAATGGGAACAAGCTAACATGATTATTTAGTCATGGATAAGGGTAAACCCTGGAATGAGAAATGCCAGAAATTAATTAGCAGGATGGTTTCTCTGTAGATGTCTTAATGTTTTCATCTTTGTCTTGAAAACAACGTTCTGGCTTCCTTTTGCCTCTAGTACTGCAAACCGGAGCACGTGGGATAGGTCTCTGACACCGGTGGGTGGGCCTCAAACCTTTCGCGAGCACCAGACTGCTGGGCCGACCTGGAGCCTGATCCAGCAGGGCTGAGGCCGGGCTCGAACCTGCAGTTCAGACAGGTCTCCAGGGCAGGCCGATGCTGCCGCAGGTGCAGGGGTCCACTCTGAGCTCTCAACAAAGGCTCTGGGGGCACTGCTTGTAGGAACTTTTTCTGCCTCTCTTACTGTCTGTTGAGAACATGTTCAAGCTATCTGAAAAGGCAAAAGGAAGCCAGAAGCACTTCCTGCAGGGTTTTCCACGCCGTCCGTCATTACGGGAGCTGCATTTCACTCCCACTGCCTGCCTTCGCCTCAGACCAGCCGCTCTGGCAACACACCTGACTTTCCCCCATTACAACAGGCCCAGAGTCCACGTAACTGAAATGTTTAGGCTTCAACAGATTCCATCAGTGGATCAAAATCCTTATGTTATACTAAGATGCATACAAATAACATTTTATATTCCTTACCTTTTTGGCCATGCTTATCTCCTCCATTTACCCCTGAACTTGGCCCTCACTCATAAATGAGGTCCAGGAAGCAGGGAAAAGCCCACAACCCTAAGGTGGTTGAGGCACCAACATTTCTGGTCTCGGAGGCCCTGGCCTCCCGGGGCACAAACAGCACGGTCATCAGAGCAGCTGTCACTTCATCACTTGAAAAACGCGGATGAAACAGTGAAAAGCCCGCCTCTCTTCCCACCTACTTGCTTACGGGTCTAAGGGATTCTTTGGTTCATCCATATCTGACACAAACCCAAAAGAAAACTAGTCTTTTTCCAGAGACTCAAGCGATAAACCGACTTTAACCACGAGAAAGAGAACGGCTCACCTCCGGCATGATTTCGATCTTCTCATACCGCCGCTTGAAGGGCAGGGCGAGGACCTCGGCCCGCCGGTAGGACATGGGCGGTGGCTGGCAGTCGATCATCAGGTCCATCCTGTGGGGCTGCGCGGGGGGCGGCTGCGTGTACTGCTCAGGGCAGACCACGTGCAGGGGCTGAGGGACACATGGGACCCGGGGGTGGGGTGGGGAGGAGCAGGCTGTGAGGCAGAGTGGCTTAGGTAAGGCCCACTCCTTACCTAACCCTACCGTCTTGGATGCCCAGGCTCAGCGTGTCCAGGCCGTTTTGAACTTTCCTCTCAAACCCAAGTAACCGGTAAGGGGAGAGATGGGCGCAGTGGGGGGAACAGCACGAATCTACGGCAAGCCCCTGAACTGCCAGCCATGTTGACAAGTGAAGGATTCAGGCCTCCGTTTGTATCTATTTTTGCTTTTGCACTAGACTTGAGTTGCTTTGATGGTGACAATTCCATTCGCCCCTTGTCCTGCCGTCATGGCCTGGGCTCGCCCTTGGCTGACTGGCCAGACTGTGACTTTTCATGCTAGTCTGGCGTTCTGGGGTTGCCACTTTCTATGGTGTCCGCAGGTCCATGGGTGCTGGACAGTGGGCAACGGTCAGGTCACACACTTAACTGCAAGACAGACTGAACCAGAACTCCTTTCTACAAACTCTCTTTTGCAAAGCCACGTACACTTTGGACAAACACCACCCAACTGAAAACTGATCCTGGCAGGCAGTGGAGTCGTTGTATTGTCACTGCTGTCACTTAAGAACTTGGACTGAGCCTCAAGTTCCTGGAAGAATAAGGCTTCCCCGCAGGCCGGACTGGCCGCGTTTAAAACAGCGCTGATTCCTCAGGGCTCCTGCTCCTTTCGTTTTCTTCCTAACCTGGTGGGTATCTTGTAACTGTCTGAAAGTCACCCAACTCCAGTTCCAGCCTGGGGACCTTCCCTGCGTTTCCCTCACACTGGACACCAGGTGGCCTCCTGCTTCCAATATCAGCACACCACCAGGGGGCTGGCTGAGCACACCGGTGTGATGTTACCCAGTAATGAAAACAACAGGCTTTTAAGTGTCTCTTCCAGCACGCGGAGTACACAGTGGGCTATCGAATCACTCCACGCAGGCCAAAAGCTGGCTGACAGCTCTCATCACATCTAGAGAGAGTCCGCATTCTTTCCTTGCAGGGCCAGCAAGCTAGTGGTCACCATAGTCCATTATCCCCACATTCCTGAGGGTCTGCAGCTTTCCCTTCCTTTGAGCTTTGTGCAGAAGCCTCTCACCGTGAGGTCAAAGACTCTGCCAAGAGGAGGAAAGCGAACTTCTGACCTTGGCCACGACAGGAAGGGCTAACGGCGCCTTGCCAAACCACCAGCTGAAGTCAAGACAAGAGCCGGGGCACCTGGCCCTGGTTTAAGGTCCTGAGAACACCAAGGTGACGGGGAGTCAGAAATCTCCCTCTGGCCTGGGCCACGGATAAGCTGCCTTTCTTGACAAGTCTGACCAGCCTCCCGTTCGCTCAGCCATCAAACACATGCCCCCAAGCAGGAGCTCACCCAGGACGGTGGCTTTCTTATTCCCTGCTCTCCCTCTACATTCTCCTTCTGTCCAGATCTCTTCCTTTTACCTTCACGTTTCCCCAACTACTTTCCCTCCTCTGGAGCAGGAAATGCAAAATGAAAAAACCCCAAAAAACAAAAAGCAAGGAAAAAAACAAACTTCTCACAAAAAGCAACCAACACCGTGGTAACTGCCCAAATGTGCAACAAGGGCCCAGGGGGTGCGCCAGCTGTCTTTCAGCTGCATGAGGAGGACTGTTTGTGGGGGGAGGGGGGCAATCGGCTTGTGACTGGACACAGGTGGCCCTCATCGCGCACGGTAGTGCTGAAGCCTTCTTGTCCTTCTAATTTTGATTTCTTTAGAACGGAAACTTCTTTCAGGATGTAAAGCTCAGTGCTTGGAGGTTGGACGGGTAGCCAGGACATGTCCCGGCGCTCTGCAGGTGTTGGGCAGCGGGGAAGACAGGATGTGCAGCCAGACACCCGCCCCTCAGCACAGGTCCACCCCGCAGAGTCACCAGCCCTGTCTCCGTGGTTACCTGCACTTCTTTGAGCAGCTTTGACACCTGGATGAAGTTCAGTCGTGTGTCGATGGGGCAGTAAATGCATTTCATGGCCAAGGGCTGGTAGGGAGCCAGTGCCTCCAGGTATGAGAAGTCCGGCTCTGAAGGAGCACAGATGAGACAGCGTAAGACACAGGCGACAGAGGGGTGGGTGGCGTGGGCGGGAGGGTGAGGGGAGTGGGTTCCTCATCGCCAGGGAGGGGAGCCACTCAGAAGCAGGGACAGGAGAGCTGAGCGTGACGGCTGCAGGAGGAGGTGGGTGTATGTGCGAGGGACCAGCAGAAAGGGAGGGAGATGAGATAAATGGGGGATGAATAAGAGGGGAAATCTCCTCTTCTGTGCAGCAAATGGCGACTGATGACTATAAAAGAAATGACGCAATTAAAAAAAAATCACTATTTGGCAACCATCACAGCAACAACTTATTCAGCCCAGAAGCATCAATAGATGCTAAATAAAAAAATTAAATGAAAACCTGGGAAGGCCAGGGTACATGGACTCAGTGCCCCCACAACAGACAACATTCAAAACTGTGATTTCAGAGGGAAGGCCCTGGCACAGACCGCTCGTGCTCCCAGCTAACGCCTGGGTATGAGGCACACCACATGCTACCTGCTTGTCAGCACAGCCCTGGAGGACACTGGAAATGACCGTGACCCACATCAGCAAAGTGCTTCTGCTGAGACTGCTGTACTCCTGTCAGCAAAGCCAGCGAGTGCATCAGGACGGTCGGTCCTTGTCCTCAAGGCCGGTTTGCTCTCCCCAGAGCCACTCTTGCCACCTGCTGGGCAGGGACTGTTCACGCCACTTGAGGACACTGCCCACCCTGAGCCAAAGGACTGGCTGCTCCCCAGTACGAAGAAGGACACTCCCATTCCAACACAGTGCGCAGGCTGGCCCTCACCTGCCGTGTCGGCGCGGTCAGGGCAGCGGCCAGACTAGATTAACACCCTCCTGTGGACCCTGTTTCCTCAAGAAGAGCACCCAGAACCCCATGCAAGCCTGGCACAGGCTGTGCGGGAGGGCTGGCTGACCCCCTTTCCACGTGTACGTGCGAGCTGCCGTCCCACTGTGGTCATACACCTTTGGAGGAAATGGTCCGAAACTTGTGATGTTAGCAGACATCACGGATGACACATCCGCTCTGGATGCCCAACAAATCAGCTTAAATTTAAGTCATTGCCCAGAGCTGCTACGGACAATGGCAGAGCCCTTGATCTCGTGGAGCTGGCTGAAGAAAAGTCCCTACAGTGGCAACCAGCTGCCACTGTGCCTGTGTGAGTACCACACCCACTGTCACCCACTGTCGTATCCGAGTCCGTGTCGCCTCAGGAGGGACTCGAGAGACCGCCTTATCCTGCTACAGCTACGTTCCCCCAACGACCTCCTGCTTGGCCAAATTAGACGATGGTGAGGCTCTGGGGGTCATGAATCAGTGTTTTGTGGCTGACTTCCTCTGCCTTTGGCGGAAGGAAGAAGGAAAGCAGCCCGAGAGTGCTTTTCTGAGCTCTGGCACTTTCTGTGAGGCCTTGGTGTTAGCAGGAGCGGCCTGGCACGCACAGCCGGCAGCGTGTGGGACGTAAACGATTTCACAATCACTCCAGAAAAGGCCACTCGGTGACCACGCGGGGCCCAAACAAAAATAAGACCTCTCCATAATCATGCCTGAACACAAAACCACAACACTATGCAAACCACAACACACGCCACCATCGCCCTATCCCAGCTCCAGTCTGCTTGCCTTCCAGCATCGAATCGTCCAGACACCCAGTCACAGAGCTGCTCCTGCCTCCTGACAGCAACCGGTGCCGAGCGGTGTCCCGCGTCCGTGAGCCCACCTCAAAGTCACCAACACGAGCCCACGGCCACTAGAATTCGTTTTTGAAATGCTCCGAGATGCCTCTCGCTTCCCCGTGGCCCGTGTGCTCCCTCACTGCAATGAGTCGACAGACCCAGCTAGGTCTGTTGTGCTCCCAGCGGTCTCTGGCTGGGGGCACTGTTACTCCTCATAAGCAGGCTGAGCACAGGAAGGACCCAAAGTGTCCCTGACCCTAAAGCTGTGGGCACAACTAGACTCTGCTCTGTTACTTAAGTCTCTACAGCAGTTAGAAAACTCTAAGTCGGTAACTGATCCGTGGCTTCACGTGCGGGCACAGTATGAAGTGCTTTCTCTCAACGATCACCAACGCACAGGGCTGCCCAAGGACAGAGCTGCCAATCACCCCAAGTTCTAATGAGGAAAGTGACGCTCAGAGAGCCAAAGTCACTTGGCTGAGTTACAGGAAGCCAGACCAGACTTCGGAGCAGGGGTTTTCCTGCATAGCTCGTGAGATGTTCAAACCCCAAGGCCATCTGAAGATGTTAAATTGATCAAATATACAGTGATTACATAAAACCCTTACTTGATCTCATAAAAGGATTTATTTTACTCTGAGGGGCTCATTCTCCAAAAAAAACCTGCAAGCCAGAATGGACGTCAACCAGAGGAGAAAGACCCAGTTCGGGAAATGACTCCTAATGCGTCAAACCAGGCTGGGGGCCAGTCTGCCGGCAAGTCTGAAGAGCTCACGGAGCCCCAACCAAAGCAGTGTGGTAAGCTTCGTTTTGGGGAAGACTCTACAAAACTAGACGCAAAAGTTTTGTCTGGTACAGTCATTAACAAGACTGTTTGCTTTATCTGACTCTTTCCCTGTGGTTTCTTTACCCTTTGGTGTTTATGAAAAAAGAGCGTTCATATTTACGCCTTATTTTAAAACTGTCCCTAGGTCCCCACCTGGTAGGCGTATCAGTGACGGTCCCAGTGGGAAAGGCAGGGTTCGGAATTACCTGTGAATATGACAGTGTTGAGACTAGACTTTCCCCAGAGCTCCATGAAATGGACCACGTCCCCAAACCGCAGAGAAGGGTGCCCAGTGAAGACCACGCATGGCTGCCTGAAATCGTTGCTGAAGTCGCCGTGGATGCTGGGGTAGTGCTTCAGCTTGTTGGTCTGAATGAGCTACAACAGACACAGAAAAAAGCACACGAAGAAATGTTAGCCTGTCTCGGTGGAAGGAAGACCACAACATCAGAGGGTAACCAGAAGTAAATTAAAAATACAAATCTTATTATAATTTGCCAAAGATTGAAATTTCTTACCTACAATGTAACCCTTTAACAGATGGGACCTTTTAATACTATTAACATATCCTGTGGAAACTTTTCAGGTTGCTGCGGCCTGGCGTCCAGGCCGTAGTCTCCCTTTACAGGTTCCCGATACTCGGGGCCCAGGCCCAGTTACTGTCTGGAGTACAAGTAACCTTCCCAAAACACGGGAACCAGCACATTCTGTCACCAACGAACACCCACACCAGAGCAACTACTTCCCGACACAGGGCCTCCTCAAGAAGTTACGGCTGTAAGTTACTGTGGTGACTTAGTAAAGACAGAGGCCAAACTGGCCTGCAGAAATCTGTGCCGCGTGACGTCCTCGTGACACAGAGAGCCACTCTAAGAAGCAGACTGTGCACAGGCTCAAACTCATCTCAAGAGTTTATGTTGCGGTGCTGGCCGGGTGGCTCAGTTGGTTGGAGCATCGTCCTGTACACCAAAAAGATTGCAGGTTCGATTCCTAGTCAGGGCACATGTGAGAGGCAACCAATAGATGTCCCCCCCACCAACCTCCTCACTCTCTAAAATCAATAAACGCATCCCCGGGTGAGGATTAAAGTTTCTTTTGAACCAAAATGGTCTCCCTCCCAGCCCAACACTTACAACACCCTCCCAACGTCAGGCCTGACCCAGCATCACCAAGGACAGTCACAGCCACAACCACAGCTGGTGGCCCAGGACCCCCGCTCGGACCCCCCACCTGCTTCCTCTGCTGGCCCCACCTCCCCACTCCAGTATCGGAAGGTCAGATGACAAAACCCAGACACCAGAGACCCTAAACACCAACTAAGCCACAGGTACTGTCATCCAGAGAAGATGTGTAATGGACAATGACATGACCTGTGAGCCAGCTTCCTCCTGCGGCAGCCCTAATGCACGAGAGGAGCCCCATCAACGTCTCCAGACCACCTGAAGCCATCCCAGTCGTGAGAATGTGCGCAGTCTCCAAAATTAGAGGTAAGTCTTTAATTCAGATGGACCTGCTTTTATTTGCAAGATGGCAGAACTAGCCTGGGGATCCCCATCAGGGGTTGCCATCTGGTGCTCGGGGTTGAGGGGCTGGGGGATGTGCACAGCAGAGGGCAAGCACTGAACCCCCACTTTCCTTTCGAGTTCCATGCAAACAAAACCAGCTGGCCGAAATCACGCCTGGCCCCAGGTCAATGTCACAGTGAGTGGTTGTCTAAAAGACTAGGAAGTCCACTGTACCCGGAGCTGCTGAGGGGACCAATGGGCCTCTGGGAACAGTGGAAGGTCTGTGCACGCGACTTACGTCACTTTTCAGGGGTCACCTACAGTTCCTGCATTTCTCCTGGTCAATGCAGGGAAACTAAGATACAGTCATATCTCCTTCGTCCCCAGACCTAGCTGTCCAGCTGACTCACTACATTCGACCAGCAGAACCACCTCATGCTTCGGCAGAGACGGCCAGTTTTCTACAGTAGTTACACAGCACTTTGAACATCCTTAGCGCATACACACGTATGTATTTTGTGACATATGCAGATACAGGACACACGAGACGGATGTGGGGAGCAAGCCCACTGTCTGACAGCAGGAAAGGGGTTAGCGCACGGCAGTGCGTTCCCGCAGGTGCTGAGGGCTGTCAGGCAACCGTGACAGGAGGCACAGGGAGAAGCGCCCGCTGCACAATGTTTGGTGGCAAGACCACAGCGCAAACAGCACCGGGCACGCGGCTGCACACAAACACGCCCAGTTCTGTGAGGGGGGGCGTTTTACACTGAGGCACAGCGGGCGAGTGACACTGGGCTCGGGTGCACAACGTCCGGTCTCGGTGTTTGCAGGTATGGCACGGTGGTCACTGCAGCAAGTCTAGCCGACACCTGGCACCCTGCAGTCACAACAGTTTTCTTCCTTGTGCTGGGAACTGTGCCCTTAGCGACCGATGCCCAGATGCGCAGGGCAGCACTGGCAACTACAGCCACCGCGCTGTGCGCATCTCCGCAACTCACTGCTTTCACAACTGGGGCTCTGCACCTTCTGACCCCGTTTTTAAACTGAAATGTTATTTTCATCATTGAAACGTACCTCTATGATTAACATAGCTAACTGGAAAGATGACTTTACAATAAACACCTGTTATGCACAGAAGTCGGGAGCAGGTATGAGACCAGGACCCCTCAGCCGGCCGACAGGACAGAGGTCGGCCGTGAGGCGCCAGCGCGTGCTGGGGACACGCTGCGTGAGCACGAAGGGGAGGCAGTGAATCTCATCTGTCATCTCATGTGGGAAACAAAGGGCTGAGTGAGGCTGTGCAAGGGTTTTTAAAAAATATAACCAGAGACACTGAACTTAAGAACAATCTGACAGTAACCAGAGGGGAGGTGGGAGGAGATAATGGGGGGAAAGGGTTTTCAGGAACAACTTAGGACACATGGAAAAAACCAAGGTGGGGTGGAAGCAGGGGAGGGAGGTGGAGATGGCTGGGGTTGGGGGCAATGGTGGGGGCTAAATGCAGGCAACTGTACTTGAACAACAAAAAAATAATTAAAAAAAAATCAAATGGCCTGCTGTCTCTACCACATCCATTAATCTGCACTTTTTTCTTGCTCTGATCCCAGTAGACCCTTTTCTTACCTCTGCGTGAGGAAAAGGTGGTTCTGGGAGATACACCTTAGTCTGTTTGTTGTGACAAAGCCTTGAGGAGGAGAAACAGAGAAGCAAGTCAGGTAGGGCACACGGGGTCCTTTGCTGCCACCTAGTGGTAGCAGCGCAAACAACAAGTCCTGAAGTTAAAATTTTCCTGCCGCTCATCTCACTGTTAATAAAACTCAGGGTCTACAGAGCCCTCAGGACAGAAATCTCTTGTGAACATTTTTTTAACCTTTAAAACCCTCAATACATTTTTTCTTAAGAGGTAACCTTGTCTATTTTGGAGTAACTTTAGATGTACAGGGAAGTTGCAGAAACAGAACAGAGTGCCTGGTGCCCCCTTCCCCAGGGTCCCCCGATGTCAGTGCCATACTTAACCATGACAAACCTATTACGCCGAAAGACTGACCTCAGTGCACCACAATTAACTAGATTCCAGACTGTACTGGTGTTCCACCAGTGTTCCACTCGTGTCCTTTCCTGCTCCGGTACCTCTTTAGTTGGGCTCAACGCTGAGGAGATGCCTTTTTCAGAGACACAACTTTCTGTTTCTCTCCCCCAGCAAGCACCAGTGGTAGCTCCAACTGGAGAGTAACTAAGAGACCCCTCGAATGTCTCAGGCGGCGCGTGTTTACAGTCCCACCGACAAGCACGAGTACTGCGCACGTGGGCTAGATACGTAAGTCCAGAAAAGAGACCTTGACCGCGACTAAAAAGGGGGAAATGTCCTTAAGAGAGTGGACGAGGGGCAGATGGATGGTGTACACCCCTTTCAATGAGAAACGCAGTCGAACACTGTACATCAGGCCACCACACCTCTAAAGGGGTTAAACACACGAGTACGTGTGTCTTCACACCCGAGTGTCCGAGGCAGGGCTGGGTCCACCGTAAAAGTTAGCCCATTTCCTCCGTCCCTCCCTTCTGGCCAGGTGAGTCAGATTCAAACAGGCATCTAAATGATGCCGACAGGCTCCCTGACTTCAGGTGCTCGTGTCGGCAGCACAGGCACTGCAATCGGAACGATGCAGAGAAGATTAGCACGGCCCTGCGCAAGGGTGACACGCAAATTCGCCAAGCGTCCCTATTTCTGTAACCAGAGACACTGAAATAAAGACCAAACTGACAGTGACCAGAGGGGAGTGGGGTGGGAGATAATGGGGGGAAAGACGGGCAAGGGTCAGTCAAGGAGCATGGATAAAGGACCCAGGGATAAAGCCAAAGGGGGCGGGATTGAGGGTGGGGGTGGGTGGGGCTGGGAAAATGGAAACAACTGTACTTGAACAATAAAAAAAGATTAAAAAAAGGTTCACTGACTTCAGACTGTTCAGTAATTTACCCACCCTAGATTTGGTCAAGCAATTTCCTGCTGTAATAAAACTTAACTTTGTCAAGTAGCATGCTATTAAATGAAAAATACATAGTTTTTCTTTCAGGTTTGGTATTATAAATTTAGATGGCTTGGGCTTTAAAATCTGTTTCCTTTTTTGTATGCAATTTTACTTCTAAGAGGCAGAAGATATAGCATGTGAGAAGATAAAAATACAACATCTTTGTTACTAATCTGGGAAGTGCTGGCTATGTTAAGTCTTTATCTTTCAGCCTTCCTCCTCTGATAACTATTCTGAACTTCAGCAGTAGAACACATTTGCCTTTCATTAACACAATCTTCACATTTTGGATACAGAAAAGCCACAAAATGAAAGTTGCACAGTAGACTTGGGGTGAACACACGATACAATATACAGATGATGTACTATAGAATCGTATACCTGAAGCCTATATAATTGTATTAACCAATATCCCTCCAATAAATTCAATCAGAAGAAAGAGAGAGTCCCATAGCAACGGGGGCACAAAACAGGGTCATTTCTGTTCTCACTGCCTGAATGTAGTGCCTCAAAAGGGAACTCAGAGCGAAGAACGCGGACGTACCACTCGGCAAAAATCTGGGAGAACTCGAGGGAGCTGTTGGCCACGGGGGAGATGAAGTAGAAGGGGAGGCTGGAGAGGCCAGCGGAGTCGATGTACTGGAACAGGCACTCCAGCAGGTCGTAGATCACCCCGGACGGGTAGCAGGGCACCAGCACGTTTCCCCCGTTCCGGACGGTCAGCGCTGCCAGAGTCGCGGCCGGAAGGAGAACGACAGTATCACGAGTTTTATAAAAGTAGAATGAAACTTTTATTTTTTCCAATAGTTTTTTCTTCCCAGAATGGAACTTGTTAAAAATAATACTTGGGTTTCTTTCGTTTCCCTACTTCTGCCAGCACGACTCACTTCACCCCTGCAACGGAACGGCCTGCCCATCCTGAAGAGCCGCACGGAGTGGGGGAGGCTGCCAGGCTCTATCACCGTCTCAGTCCCCAGGGGCAGGACGGGCAATGGAGGGTTTGGGTTGTAAAGGTCACCAATGGCAGCGGAGCTTCAGCACAGAAGACCCTCCGAGCTCCTCTCCTCAGCTCCTGCTTGGAAGCTTGCTGGGTCTGTCTCTGCTCAGTCTCTGACTGCATTGAATGATGGGGACAAAACAGGCCGGCGTTTCCCTTGGACTCACACTAGGGGCATTTTCTTTCAGGAGTGTTTGTAAGATAATGCTCCCAACTTCAAATACCCTCACCGCCCGAGGCACTGCAGTTTAGGGATGTACTTGCACCAGAAGTTACAACAGGCTTAAAAAAGTCTGAGTGTCCTTTCAAGCTGGGTGTTTGCTGGCTTTCCCAACGAAACCGGAGCAGGCAGCAGCCCCGAGTGCTGCGGGGCTCGCTCTCACTGGAGTGCGGTGCCCTGGAGAAACCTCGATCAGAGGTCAGGGCCCAGAGGGCCGGCTCCAGTCCTGCCTTTGCCACAAGCCGCAGGACTCAGGGAGGCCCCAGCAGCCAAGCGAGGCCTCCGTTTCCCTATCGGTTACATGAGGGAGTGAGCTGGGTCAGTGGTTTTCAAGCTTTAGTTTGTGTGAAGATATCCAGGGAATGTGCTGAAAATTCAACTTTTCTTCTGGGTCTCTGCCTTCCCCAGGTCAGTGGCAGGCCCACACAGTTGCATTTTTAACAAGGGCCCCCCTTGAAGCAAGGGGCTACGGGACCCAACTCTGAGGGCCAGTGAATTGGGAGTAAGGGGCCCTGTAGACCTAAAGTTGTGTTTATGGTTCTAGATTAGAAGCAGACTCGCAAACCAAAGACTCTGTTTGAGACTAGTCCAATGAATTTTCTAAGTAAGAATAAATTCCTTTGGCTTAGTATCAGCAAAGAACAAAAGAAGATGCTGCTTGCTGGTGCGGCCAAGGGAGACTTGAAAGGCCAAGACTTCCACATAAGAAGACCGCCTCCCCCGACCCCCAGCAGCGGTAGGATCACTAATGGTGTAATGGTGCCGCAGGTGGAGGGTTGAGCTCACCCACTCCCCGTTGCTAATGGTGTGCCCCCCCCCCTCCCGTCACACAGCGAAGCCCCTATAGGATGGGGTTAAGGGCAGGGGCTTCGGGTGGTTTTGATGAGGGTGGAGCTCCCATGATGGGATTAGTGTCCCTACAAGAGGAGGAAGAGACACCAGCGTGGCTCCCCTCTGCGACAGGGGGACACGGGACGGTGGCCCTCTGCCAGCAAGGAGGAGGGGACCGACCATGCAGGTTCCCTACTCCCACCCTCCCCAGCCTCCCAACCGTGAGAAATAAATGTCTGCTGTGTGAGTCCACGGTATTTTGTTACAGTCGCCTGAGCTGGCTAAGACATCAATCAACCTACAATTTTCTAGAAGAAAGGCAGGATTTCTAGATTTTATTGACAATTAAGTTCAAAGAAAAATAAATTTCTTCCAGGTAGCAAATGCCCCAAGTCTCTCAATTTAGTTTTCTCCCAAAAGAAGGAAAAAAATAACACCAACCAAACAGGGAAAAAAGACACCTGTTCAGTGGTGCCGCTGTTGTGAATTCACAGTACGTACCCAGGAAGTTGTCAGTGAGGGTTGTTGCATGGTTCTGCCACTTTGAGCAAAACAATGTATAATGAAGCCAATTTTACCACAGGCTAATCAACAGAAACAAGAGCTACCGTATTTTCCCAGGATAATGTGCACCCCCATTTTTTGTATGAAGGATACACAGGATTATTATACCTGCGGTATGTAACCATTACACCCATGTATAATGTGCATCCTTATTTTTTCCTCAAAACTTTGGGCCAAAAAGTGCGCACTATACACGGCAAAATGCGGTAAGTTCCTACGGCAGGCATCTCAACAACCTGTATGCAGAAACAACGTTGAACGAAGACATTATTTGAAGACTTCTGCACCGTCGTTTTTGGGCTATTGTTTGCAAACATGTGAGTCTTCCCTGGTCTGACTGCTGTCACCTGTGGGCACCCCTGCTCCCTTTGTCACTAAATCCCACCCCACAGCAAGAATTAGACTAAATAAGAATTTTCTATATAAACAAGAGAATGTTGAGTATCTGTTGTGTAACATGCTAAAAATTCTAATTTACCATTATAAAAGCTATTATTACGGCACCTTCAGATTTCAGTTGCTTAAGAATTGCTGTTTTTGACTTCAGGTTTTGAAGGATGAGCAAAAATGGGTGGCAGTCAATGGGGAAGAGGCCTTAAAAGGGGGCATCAGAGGGCGTGAATATGAAGGGAAGGGGCACAAATACTATGGAAGCAATGTGTAGAAAAATCCACTTAAAAGCCACCCAAGCTAATCAGACTGGCGCGGCCCACATACCCAGGTTGCTGAAGAACTCTCCCACCATGCCGTCTGGGTTTGCTGTGGGGATCTGGGTGAGGCCTGTCAGAACGAGAACGTCGCTGTTTTTGAGAGACGCTTGGTCCATGGGCTGAAAAACCAGAGAACTACGTTTAGTAATTTAAAAAGAGATGTTGTGCACAAACAGTAAAGGAAAAAGAAAATATCAACGCTGCTCCTTCTGTGTGCAGCTCATCACCTGTCCTTACGGGGTGAGGAAAAATATGTCTGGACCAGGCTGCTGAGCATATGATATCAGAATTCACAGAATTGTACATTTAAGATCTTAGGGTTTCACTATACACCAACTCTACTTCAATGAAAAAAAGCAGAGTTCTATAATGCTTTTGTTCTTTTCAAAATGCCTCACATTATCACGGGCAGTTCTCAAACTTGAGGGCGCATCAGAATCACCTGGAGAGTTTGCTGAACTCAGGCCTGCAGTGGGCCCGGGAGTGTGCATTTCTAACAAGCCCCCAGGAGCTGACCCTGGTGTCCGTGTGGGGTCATGCCTTGAGAACGACTGTGCAGTATAATGTGAGTCTCAGGTCAGCTCTGCAAAGCATGAAATCAGTGTTCGTTACAAAAAAACCCAGAAATTGGGACTCAAGGTGCTGAAGTGATTTTCTGTAAGTCTCGGTGGCAGAGGAAGCAGACAGAGTACCAGGTCAGGAATTAGAAACAGAAAGCTTCCTTCCAAGTCCATCAGTAGCCACGTGACCTCAGCCAAAGCTCTGACCTGGGCTTCTTGTAAAACAGGCATATTCCTGACTCCTCTCCCTTGAATGACCTCTGAGAGCCTTGCGAGCTACTACTTATGACATTCCTGTGAACTGGGAAACCCAACGGCATGGTGTTATGGGATCCTCGGGACGTGGGGGTTTTATTTTTACCTGCACAATCTGAATTTTTGATTTGTTTCTAAATAAATCTAGATTCAAACTGGAAACAAAACTGAAGGCCCACGATCGAGATGCTGGAGAGCTGACTCATATTTTCATTTGGTAACAAACACATCTTTCCTCAGTGTCATTCAGTATCTCATTGGAATGTTAGAAGAAAAAAGCCAGAAACAGTTCACTCTGTTCCACCCAGAGTTTCCGAAAAAGAAATAAAATTCCAAGTTGTAGCCCAGCAAAACCCACCATCTGCACTGTTATCTGAGTATACGGGCCTTTTGACATATTTTCTTTTAGCATTTTATATACCCTGGGTATACAGGCTTCATTATTTTTTAAATAACACGACTGTTGTTCTATAAGCTACGTTACAACCAGAGAAACATTTATTTAATGAGAATACAGAAAAAGTATGGCTATAATTAGACTGAATAGCTTCTAATTCCTACTTGCAGATGTATGCCGATGCGTATACAAGCTTCTCTGCTGCGTGGGCAGGACTGATCTGTCTGTGCTGAACCAACAAACAGGGAGCCATTCGTGGTCCGCACAGAAGGGAGGGAGGGGCCGTCAAGTGCAGTGGTTTACAGCAGCGCATGTGTAATGAGACTGGAACGTTAACCGTGTCATGCATTGAACACGAGGAAGCTGGAATGGTGACAAAAGGGTCCAAGCTTCGTTGGGTACCATTTCAGCTTAAAATGGTAATAACTGTATATGCATCTTATTAGAACAAGCCAATAATGATCCCCAGGCTGATGGGAGGTGGGGGTATTCAGAAGGCCCAGAAAGGCCCTGATATGGTGCACACAATTCTGGGTGTGCCTGTGTACATTTTCCTACAGATTTAATTGGATTGTCTTATGGGCCATGAGCCCCAAAAGTTAAGAACTACTGATCTAAATGAAAACGTATAATGGAGAACAAATTCTGGCCCTGAAAACATTACCTCTGAACCTCAGCCATCACCACTGCCTGCCTTTGAAAATTAAATGCCCGCAATAAAAGAAAACAAAAACAAAAACAAAAGCAGTCCTATAATATGATTCCCATGTACCCAATATGCAGAACAAACACAGGGAGGCTGCCAAAATGAGAAGACAAAGAAATATATCCCAAATGAAAGAACAGAACAAAACTCCAGAAAAAGAACTAAATGAAATGGAGAGAAGCAACCTATCAGATGCGGAGTTCAAAACACCAGTTATCAGGATGCTCAAAGAACTCACTGGTGCTGTAACAGCATAAAAAAGACCCAGGCAGAAATGAAGGCTACATTAAGTGAAATAAAGAAAAATCTACAGGGAACCAACAGTGGAGGGGTTGAAGCCGAGAATCAAATCAATGATTTGGAACACAGGAAGAAAAAAGCATTCCATCAGAACAGCAAGAAAAAACCAATTAAAAAAAACAAGGTTAGGAACCTCTGAGACATCTTAAATGCACCAACATCCAAATCATAGGGGTGCCAGAAGAAGAGGAAGAGCAAGAAACTGAAAACTCATTTGAAAAACTAATGAAAGAAAACTTCCCTAAATTGGTGAAGGAAATAGACATACAAGTCCAGGAAGCACAGACAGTCCCAAACAGGTTGGACCCAAAGAGGACCACACCAAGACACATCGTAATTAAAATGCCAAAGGTTAAAGATAAAGAGAGAATCTTAAAAGCAGCAAAAGAAAAGCAGAGAATTACCTACAAAGGAGTTCCCATAAAGCTGTCAGCTGATTTCTCAAAAGAAACTTTGCAGGCTAGAAGGGAATGGCAAGAAGTATTCAAAGTGATGAAAATCAAGGATCTACAACCTAGATTAGTCTATCCAGAAAAACTATCATTTTGAATGGAAGGGGAGATAAAGTGTTTCCCAGACAAGGTAAAGCTAAAGGAGTTCATCATCACCAAGCCATTATTATATGAAATGTTAAAGGGAATTATATACAAAACAGTGAACATTAAGATGACAAATTCAGAACTATCAATAACTGAATTCAAATAACTAGGCAAACAAGCAGAACAGGAACAGAATCATAGGTATGGAGATCATTTGGAGGGTTATCAGCGGGGAGGGTGAGGAGGAAGGGGGAAAAGGTGCAGGGATTAAGAAGCACAAATTGGCAGGTACAAAATAGACAGGGGGATGTTAAAAACAGTATAGGAAATGGAGTAGCCAAAGAACTTATATGAATGACCCACGGGCATGAACTAACAGGAGGGGCATGGCTGGAGGGAATGGGGGTACAGGGTGGAGGGGGACACAGGGGGAAAAACTGGGACAACTGTAATAGCATAAGGAATAAAATACATTTTTAAAAATTTAAAATAAAAATTATACACAAAAAATTTAACAAAATAAAAGGGTAATGTATGCAATTCCACATGTCGCAACAATTTCATGTTTTGAAAACCTTGGCAAAATGAATAAATTTCTGACAAAACTGGCAAATTTTTGACTTATAAAATACAGCTCAGTAACCACGCAAAAAATTAAAACAGTAATCCCTGGCGTAGATGGCTTGATGGAGGATTTGACTTTCAAGAAAAGATAACCCTTCCCTTGTATATTTGTAGCATTAGGGAAACGGGAAAAGGAGCCCAAATCATTTAATGAGACTAATGAGTGTAACTTGCTTACAAACAGAGATAGTAGTAGAAAATAGTACATGGGCTCATTTCTCACTCATGAATATGAGTGATAACTTCAATAAAATACTGACCAATTGATTCCAGGTGGGCATTTTATAAAGAACAAATTGAGCCCTGACTGGTGTGGCTCATTGGGTTGAAAGGTCACTGGTTTGATTCCCAATCTGGGCACATGCCTGGGTTGTGGGTCAGGTCCGTGGCTAGGGGCATGTAAGGGGCAAACAACTGATGTTTTTCTTCCTCTCTTTCTCCCTCCCTTCCCTTCTTTCTAAAAATAAACAAATAAAATCTTTAAAAAAAGAAAAAGAATAAATTGTGATCACGTAACATTTATCCAAGGGATGCAAGGATGGTTAAATGTGAGAAAAGCTAACATTGTAATTCACTACATTAATGTTCTAATGCAAAGAAATCACGATTGTTTCACAGACTCAGAAAAAACATTTGTTAAGGTACAATATCTATATGTGATTTTAAAAATTAGAAAATTAAGAGTAGAGAAGCTCCTTAAATTGACAAATACGAACATATAGTAAGTATGTAGTTAGAAGAAAGTACAAAAGCATTTCCTTTACAATCTGGAACAAGACAAGGATGCCACTCTCATCACTTCTGCTGACATGGGACTAGGGAGCCTACTTGCAAGATGGGAAAAAGAAGTAAAAGATACAAGGACTGGAAGAAAGGGACAAAACTGGTACTTCCTTGCAGATACGACTGTCAGTAAGTAAATACTAGAATTAATGTGAGAATTCAGCACGGGTGCTAATATGAGACAATTAAGAAAATTCACGCTGAGGCCCTGTGCTCAGTCAAGGCTGGTTCTCCTCTTCCATCTGGGGTGCTGCACTTTCTTTGGCCTCATCTCCTCTAACTCTCCCAAAATTTTATTCCGGCCTATTCTCCTACCTCCCAGCATCTATTGGTAAGTGTTCCCTGCAGCCTCGTCTTTCTCCCTCAGCCCTTTATTTATATGCTTTCAAAACCTGAAAACCCGAAGACTCCAGTTTGTCTCCAGGTGTGCCTGCACATCCATGCCCCAGCTCAGTGTTTCTCTCCATCCACTGTCCTCTCAGACTCCTATTCATCACACCAGTAGCCCTTTCCAACCCCCCCCCCCCCCCCCCCGCCGCCCCGGCCAACTCCTGCTTGTCAACTGGATTAGTAGTGTCACTATAACCATTCTCAATGTCGTCCAGGCGTGAGACCTTTGACTTGTATTCTTCTTTCCCCGGAGACAGTGAGCATTCAACATGCACTTGTGGAATGGCAGAACTGCCAATGTTTTCTTTGACTCATCCCTCCATTCCCACCACCTCAGGTTTAGTCAAAGCCTCATTCCCCTGGGCTTACGGGCCATCAGAACAGCCTGCCATATTCTCCCTGGCTGGCGGGCGCTCCGCTCAGGCCGACCGGCGCTGGCCTGTTCCCGTCCAGTCTGAAGCACCACCGCCACAGTGGTGTGTAAACAGCCGCTCACAATCCATAAACACACGCGTGTGGCTGTATTCCAGCAAAACACAATTTACAAAGACAGGTGTGGGGGGTCAAATTTGGTCCATGGACCAGAGTTTGCTGACCTCTGAAGTAGACTATGAAGTTTTCTCATACCAAAACTTTTCTTATCCCTGCTAATTCAATGTAGAATCCAATTATCTGCGTAAAAGAAAATCTAATTTATTTTCTCTTTTTACATACAATACTGATTGCCAGGTAAGAATTAAAATTAATTACTTAAGTATGTTGCTCATTACTTTCAAAACCTTATTTTCTCTTTAAATTTATGAACCTCGTAAGAATAATTTACTGGAAATTACATCAATGGTACTGTAAAGGCTTTGATGTAAGCAGGACAAATAGGAAGAGTTGGCGGTCAAGTAATCTTTCTGTCTTTCGTGGAGGAATAGATCGGGAATGATAGAAGCTGCCAATAAAAAATTTGATTCAATGAAGCTGATTAAGATGACATTGATGGGCTTTTGATTTCAGTAAGCGGGAAAGGCCCAGAATTCTGCTAGCTATAGGAAAATATTACAACTTGTCCCCTCTAGATCTTGAGATGAAACTTAATTATAAAAGAAGGAATAAAAAACCAACACAGAGTGGCAGCTCATGAGCACCCTGCTGATCTAGACTGCCAGCAACCATTCTTTTCCCCACAGGAAATGGGGACCGGGACTTCCCCAAATCACCGCCATGCAGCCATCCATCCGCTCGTTATCTAAAAATATACCCCACCCGCCTTTACAAACATGGAAAGAACCAAGATTTTTTAAATGAATAATAAACTCTACAAATACCTAGAATGGAATAAACAATACATTTATAACACTGTTTATATGTTTAGCTTCTTGCCAAAATGACCGGTTTTTTTTAGGTTGAGTCTTTTTTTCTTTAAAGATTTTTTTATTTTTAGAGAGATGAGAAGGGAAGTAGAAAGAGGAGGATAGAAACATCAATGTGTGATTGCTTCTCATGTGGCCCCCACTGGGGACCTGGCCTGCAACCTAGGCATGTGCCCTAGACTGGGAATTGAACCGGTGACCCCCTGATTCACAGGCCTGCACTCCATCCACTGAGCTACACCAGCCAGGGCCAAAATGACTTTTAATGAATGACCAACTTAAAATCTTCCAATAGCTTCTCTCTGCACATTAGAATAGAATCCAAATTTCTTGCTGTGGTCTACCGAGTGCTACGTGACCTGGCCCCTCTGCTAACGTCCTCTCTGCGGACATCTCCGCTGACGAAACCGTTCAGGTCCTGAGTGCGCTGCAATCACAAAGGTCTTCCCTGCTCTGCGAACACGCCCATGTCCCTGCGCTGGGGGCCTGTCACCGGCCGGGTCTCTGTGAGAATGCGCCTTCACAGGCTTACACGGCTCACTGCTTCAGGCCTCAGCTCCAATGAGAGCTCAGCTCCAATGAGAGCTCCCCCAAAGCTTTCCCTGACCAGCTGACCTAAACTAGTCTCTAACCCTCTACGCATAACCCCACTTTGTTGGTTTCAGTAATTATAACACAGTCTGAAATTACTTCGCTCATTTATTTTCTGTACACCATCCTCTCTCCACACATCAACTGAGCTTAGATCCATGAGTGGGGACTTTGCCTGTGGGTCACCCCCAAATCTCTAACACCTACAGGGGCACCTGGCACAGAGCAGGCCCTTAGTAAACAGTAAGTAGTTAATGTGTGCTGAGTAAACAAGTATCCGTCTCTCTCCTAGGCCAGGCTGCGATTATTAGAAGCATTGGGAAATCTCAGAACCTTAGAGGTGACCCTAGAGGCAGCAGGGTCTTACCGAGGAACCTGCGATTCTAATGCTGGGACACAAGTACTCTAACTCTGATGAAGAGTATCTGGGGAACATAAAGTCCAGTGCAGCAAGCTGAGTAAGCTCTGGAGACCTGCAGTCTCCACCTGCAGTCAACAATAACACGTTAGACAGTTAAAAATGTACTAATAGGACAGATCTCATGTTGTATTCTTACTATAACTTTCTAAAAAGTGTCTACAGAAACAAAAATTAGGAAGATTAAAAAACTGCTGATGGTACTTTGGATAAATTCTGAATTTGGGCTAAATAACCAAAAAGCTGAGCTATTGAATGAGGGTTCAGAGTTACCTGGGGATGTGTGGTAAGCAAGGAGGACCCCGAGACGTACGACACTTTCTCATAATGGGACTGAATGATCCAGTTGGAGCTCCCAAGGGCGTAGCCGGAGCTCAGGGGGGTCACCTGGACGGCACCAAAAAGCTCCTGGAAAGGAACCACAGTGAGAGGGAGGGTGAGCTTCCGGCAGCGCCGTCTGTCGTGCCGACACGTTTGCAGAAAACAACAGAAATATCCTTCTCCACTTAGAAGCGATTTCCAAGGAAACCAGAGAGTTTGAAGTAAAACAGCAGAGACCGTGTGGCAGACACAGAAAGCAATCCGAGAGTTGTTAGCTGCCACCTCTCTGAGAGTTCCAGCTCATCCACATGTCACCAGACACCCAGGCCTCACGCATTAAAAGGTAGAGACGGTATGTTACCAAATAAACCAAAGAGACAAATACTTCAGCTTTCTTTTTTCTTTTCAGGTTAGGTGTTATTCTCATGGTTGTTGTGTACTGAGTAGCTCTGGGCACAAGATGACAGAAATGGGAACCTTATTACTGCCAGGTCAGAGCTCAAGTTATATTGGCCAAGTTGCTTCTTGATCTCTTTTACGCTCTCCATTTCCTATTTCACTCGTCCAAAGTCTGTAAAATAGCATCTACTATTCTCAAGTGAATAGAAGGAGATGCTCTTTTCTTGACTTACTGCATGCTGGCCAATCAGATGCTAGCTAGTGATGGGAACATAACAGTTAGGGAAGGGCACCAATAAGAACCTGGGAGGGATGGAGGAAAGCGACAGACACTGTTCTGTCTTTTCAACGTGTACTGGTACAAGACTCTTAGTGATCAATGGCTCAAAAAAGGGAACTATGGGGTCCTACCAAAAAACAACAATATGAGTCAAAAGCATTCATTAATCACTTAAAATCACATCAACACTCACAATTTTCTGAGAATACCCCACCAGCTGGATTTTACTGAGGGCAGAGTTCACCTCTTGCATGGTATAGCATCTTCTCCAGGTCGACACTTCCACGGCATCCTTGAGAGGCGATGGCAGCAGCCTGTGAATGCGTCACAATGTGGATTCTTTGTTACAGAGATTCCTTCAACTTGTCCTTCTCATCTAAGTCGTCTAACTTTCTGGCACATAACTGCTCAGTGTTCGCCGGTGATCGTTTTTGATTCTGGGGGCCATCCTGTGCCCACGGTCATTTCTGACTCTAGTAATTCGAGTGTTCTCCTTCTCTTTGTTTTCTATTGGTCCATCTCACTAAAGGTTCGCTAGTCTTGTTGATCTTTTCAAAGAACAAACTTTTGGTTCCTTAATTTTCTCTACTGTTTTCTTATTCTTTGTTTATCCAGCATACAACTGGATCTTTTTATTTTTTATCCAGTGTGATAATCTGTTATTTGATTGAATTGTTTAAGCCATTCATTTAATATTATTATTGATATAGATGGCTTATGTCTGCTAATTTAATTTTTGTTTCCTATATGCCATGTCTTTTTCTCCTCTATTCTTCCTTTATTATTTTTTTAAAAATAGTAACTGAATATTTTCTGATGTAGCCTTTTAACTTCTTTCCTGATTTTTCACTTTTTAAAAAGTTACTTCCTTAGTGGTTATTCTAGGGCTAACCATATACATCTTAATAGAGAGCATTTCTATATGACATCTCTCATTCTCTTCCCTGTTCACAAAGAGATAAATGAAATCAACTTTACTCATGGGCCTGCAAAGCTATAGAAATGGGCTGGGTTAAAAATAAATGAGGCTTGGCATAAAAGAGGAAAGGAAAACATGATTTGTGATCTTTCAGACTGGCATTAGGAGCATCCATTCAAATAAGCAAACAAACAAACAAAAATGTGTCATTAGAAACACATTTCATCATTTGCTCTAACATCATCAAGAACAGACCTGAACAGTGACTTCTCTGGAATGCTTAGTACAATACAGGGGAAGGGACTCCCAGGGAATGAATGTGTGCATCCGGGCTGCTCTCGCCTGAGACATCACTGAACACCAATAGTGAAGGGTTTCACACATGCCCCACGCCCCCAAGACAAAGAAAAGGAGAGAAGAGGCAACAGCAGCAGCATTTTAGGAAGTAGAAAGTAGGACAAACGATAACTGACTTAGACCCAGGAAAATTCAATTCAAGTAACTTGATTTACACTGCAGAACCCACAGAAATCTCAGCAATTAGAAACAATGGGTATGTATGGAAATGAAATTGAAGGTGGACCTAAAAACAAGAGGATATGTTGAAAAAAACTGGTAAGAAATAGAACCTTCTGGTTCTCCTCACCTATTCCATACAGCTCAGCAATTGTCCCTCCCCCCAGCCCCCACCAGGCAGGTCCCAGAGGTTATTCTCTGGAGAGAGTGAAGTTGAGAGTCTGGACAAGGGGAAACCATCAACAACTGAAGGCAGCTTTTTAAAGCAAAAGTTTACACACTGTCAGTAAAAATGTTCTCATCACACGGCTCCCAAAACACTCAGTTAGGCTTATACCCTCCAGGGTAGGAGACTGGACAACACTCCCTGAAAAATTTGATCAGCACCAAGGAAAATTCAACCCAAAGACACTGACACTGGGGGTCTCACAATGCAGTCGCCCCACCAAATTATATCATGACAAGGTCTGGAATTCAGCCAGTCCTACGCACAGCACATGGACATGCTAACCAGTTTTCATGGTCTAACTCTCAAACACGTGCCCCAAACCAAGGATCACCATGCATTTGAGGAAAGTGTCTAAAATGATAAAGGCCAAAACAAACGGAGGGAGGAGGAGGAAAGGAAACGAAAACATAAATTAGGCAGGTAGAATATAACTATCATTACTATCCTTAGAGAGATAAATAAAATAGGGCACCTGGGAAATGCGATAATTCTACTAAAAAATGTGAGGCCTTAAGAAAATAAAAAGGGCTCTTGGAAATAACAACGTGTCAGCATACAGAGGATGAAATCATGCCAACAAAGCGTGTCAAGATTTTAAAGTAAGTTAAAAACATTAAAAATTATACAAGATGTGAAAGACCCACATAAATGAAAAATCAGAAGAGCTTAAAAATAAGGTGAAAACTCACTAAAACATTAGAAATCTTAAAAATCAGAAATGAAGATTAAACTGATACACAAAAGTGAAGACACACAACAAATAATGCTGTTAAGTAAAATACAGGAAAGAAAAACCACTAAAAAGAAATGAAGAGACAAAAAGAATTTGAAAGAAAGTAGCAATGTGGCCTGAAGACAGGTGAGAAGTTGGAACATAGAGATAATCGGAGTCTCCAATGGAAAGCCAAGCAAGGGAACAGCACAAATACTGCAAATCATAATTACTAAACGACAAAGAGGCTTGAAACTCCGTTCTAAAAAAACACACTGCACACCTGGCAATACCGACCCCGAAGAACTAACACCAGCTATGTTCGGGAAAATATTTAGACTGTATAAAAAACAAGTAAAACTTTGGGTGTATAGGCAAAAAGAGAAAGTGACTTATAAGAAAAAAAATTAGATGCTATCAGAATTTTCAACAGTAATGTTTTTACTAGAAGAAAACACAGTAACATATTTAAGACACTCAAGGAAAGAAAATGCAAGCCGAGAACTGCACGTCTGGGAAAACTGACTTCAAGGTCATATAGCACAGATGATAAAAACAAACAAGTAAATAAAACCTGCAACAACTCGGGGTATATTGCTCTTGTAACCCCATCCCGAGATATCTTTTGAAGAATGAGTTTCAGACAACCAAAATAATGACGGATGTATCAATACACGTGTTGGTACTGAGCATTAAACACACAGTTACTTGTAGAAGACCAAATGAAGGTTGGAAGGAAGAGAGGGTAATACACAGCATTACATATTTAGAAGATTCTCAGTTTCCAAAGAGGAATCAACAGGATACATATAAAACAATGTAAACTCAATAGCACTGGACTTTTCAACAACATTTCTAGGAACTAGAAGAAAATAGAGCAATGCTTTCAAGATTCTACAAAAAAAATCACATCTTATCTGCATTTATATCAGCGTGTGAGGGTAGAACAAAGGCATTTTAGACGTGCAGGGTCTCGGATAATTTACCTCCCAAGTGTGCTTTCTCAGAAAGTTATTGGAGGATGTGCCCTGCGAAATGAAGGTGTAAACAAGAAGGGAAAAAAAAAAAAGGGGAAAGAGAAAGGGCCCAGAAAACAGAGCAGCTAGCAGAGAGATAGAAGCAGAAATCTTCGGGATCACAGTGAAAATAATCCCAAACTGAAGACAGTACAGCAGGCTTGAGAGCAGCTAAAATCAGACTTGGGGATCAGAGAGAAAGCTCTGAGAGAGGGTTTCTAAGGAGATAAAATAGTTAGAATCCTGAGTCTGAACATACTGAGGACAGACTTCTGTAAGTGTGGGAGAGGTCAGAAATGAATTAGTAATAAGTACTTAGAAATCTATGCAAATAAGAAAACAAGATAATTACTAACTCAAGGGGAAACAAAAAGTTGTGCAAAAAGAAAAAACCACCCTAATAAATGTTATCTGGCCTGTGAATTGCATTTATGAAGTCATAATGTCAACACTAGAGATTTAGCCAAAATAGCATATAGATTATGTTGGTTCAATTCCCTTTACCTGTTTCTCCAGCAACAACAGATCAAGAAGCCTTCTCTTTACCTTCTATATAAACACATGAAGGTTTTCTTTTCACTCAGCTGGCCTACGTAAATGGATTGCTTTAGGCCTACTTAGCCCTGACAGTGGCCACAGCATTTAAGCCCTGTAAGGGGTATAACAGGCACAGCATAAAGGCCTCTCCGCTCATAAGGAGCTTAAGTCTAAGGAAAATTTCCTAACAATACAAGGCAATAAATGAGATGTCAAAAGCTATGAGCCATCCTTGACTGTATACTTGCCTTCCCTCACAGAAGGGCCTAAAGAATATATTAAAAATGCAAATCTTACCACACACTCACCCTCCTCCACTTTAAAGGCTCGCCATTACATTCGGGATAAAATCCAAGGCTTTAGCATGACTTTTCTCAGTTCCTTCCTTATCTGGGTCCTGCCTAAGCTGTATTCTACACAGTTAGTCTTTCTGGGACAGGGTAGTTAGAAGCTAGAAAAAGTTTTGGACAAGTGGAAGAGGGAAACTGAGACAAGAAAATTAGACAAGGCCGAACAATCTGAACAACTTGCAGCCAGCTAGTGAATCGCAAGACCTTATCTTCCCCAACCAAGAACACTTGAGAGCAAATGGTTACTACCTCTCCTCCCGGAGCAGAGAATGCATAGCTCACATCTCCCTGGTCAGAAGAGAGAGGACAGAGACCCAGCGAATGCCATTTGTGCAGCCCAACCCAAGGACAATGGAGTCAGGGGAACAAATAACAAAGACTGGATGAGAGCCAGAGGACCCAAGACACAAGGAAAACGGAAAAGCAGACCAAAGAGCAACCCCAATCTCCCCTACATGCTCAGTCTGATGCACCTGGGAAGCTAATGAATATTCTGCCCAAACCCTCCCCTACGACTCTCACCTGCAGGAGAGAGAGAGAAAGATGCTCAAGACAATGACCTGGGTGGCTTGCTCCAGGGCAGGCCCATGGCCCTCCCTGGGCATGGACTTTCTATTTCTTCTGAGCCTCTAAGGGTCCCCGGGAGACTTGCAACCATGCGAGTGGCAGGCAGTGGCCGCTTGTCCCAGGATGAGCCTACTGGCAGGAGGCAAGGCTACTGCTTTCTCGTTTCTTTCCGTGTCCCTGTACCTCTCTGCCACCCTTGTTGAGGAAGGGCAAGTTGCTCTCAGAGGCACTGGGCCACAACAGAAAAAACAGGCCTCTTCCCCTCGGTTACCTCGCGGCTTCTGGGCCTCAGTTTCCTCATTGGTAAGACAGAGAGTGTATCGCCTTCCCGAGTTGTTCTGTGAGGGGTAAACAATGCAACACTTGTGTCTGGCACAGAACGGATGCTGAATAAGGGTGGCCTCCGAGCCCCTCCAACACACACAGCCACCACAGCCCCAGGAGCACACGCATCGTCCGACAGTACTGTAGGGAACTCCAACCTGGGGTGATTTACTCAGATGAGAAGGAGTAACTGTGAACTTGACTGGCCCAGGCGCTTCTCTGGAGGGTCTCAGGGAAGAACCCGAGCTAATCCCCTGCTTTAGCCCCTACTTTAAATTCCTCAGCATCAGAGAATCCCATGGTTGGGGCCTCCTAGGGCTGCCCTTCATAAAAAATAAAGGCTTCTCGCATTGGGCTGAGGAGGAGCAGAAGGGTTCCTTAACTTTACACCAGAGCTGAGAGGCTGTTGTGGGAGTAACTAGAGAGTGAGAAGCATAATAAATAACACTGGCAATCCAACCACATCTCTCAACCCAAGTGAATTTGTTTTACGTTGCCCTCAGCTCTGCCATGGCCCCACAACTGAGCCGCCTGAGAGGCTGAGCTAAAAAAGCCAAACACAAGGCTGGGTGAGACCTACTTTCTTTACGCTGCACTGCCTTTCCCATCCCTTGACAGCCCTTACTGTCACTACCAAAAATACCACCTGGGCTTGACTTCCTTCCCTGGGCGGCCCTCCCAGCCTCCTCTCCCCTTCCTATCTAGGACAATGTTCTACAAAAATTAAGCAGATTAAAATCTGGAACAGTCTCTCTCAAGAGGAGGAATTTGGTTACTTTAATGTTTCCACACTCTGCTGGAGACTGAACAATCATCTATTTAGCCCCCAGAGTAAGCTAGCAAATGATCTAAGCCCTTGGTAACAGAAAGAGGGAAGACAGAAGATTCAGGCATATTCCAGTGTGGATCTTCTTCCATCTTCTCCTTTCAGGATAAACGGCACAGAAACCATAAACTTACGTTTTACAGAAACTGAAGAAAGCATTTGTTTATACAGAAACAGCCATCGTGACTTTTGATAACTAGTTTAGTAGAGCAATGTTGGAAGAAGAGTCTTGTTAAATGCAGTAACAAAAACAATATAACATCTTTTTACCCCATTATATTATTCACATAGTAGTATCTTTCGAACGTTTGTATCCTCAGCACTGAGTACAGTGCCCAACATAAAGACGTTCAAAAGGCAAAATGTCCTTTACCTTGTTACAGCTCAGGAAAGGTAAGAACCAGTGAGTCAATTATTAATGAGATCTATCGAAAGCGCACCAGAAGTTTGGGCAGAAGTGAGCCCCATGACAGTGTGTGACGTGCTGATAGCACCAGGGAGCCGCCGACCAGTGAGCCGGAAGAGGAAGGCCAAGCAGGTCCCAATGACTGTGGTCTTGTCTGACCTCAATTTAGGGTTTTGGGGCAGGCAGCTCTGACACAGCTCCCCACGATCCCATCTCCTGTATTCACCCCGGGTTGAACCTGTTCCGGAGTATGGCCTGCACCTACTGGCTTGCTTCGGGATGTCACTCCCAAGGTTAGGTGACAAAAGACTGACTTCACCTTGCCCACACTCTCTGTCGGGCCCTCTTGCTTGTCAGCTTTGGTTTAATCAGCCGTCGTGCTGTGAGATGCTCTGCGGCGAGGCCCCGTGTTGGCAAGGGCCTGAAGGAGGCTCCAGTCCGGCAGCCTTAAGGAACTGAGTCCTGCCAACACCCACAGGAGTGAGCCAAGAAGGGTCCTCCCCAGGGGAGCCTGCAGTCCTTGTGGGAGACCCAGCGTTACTAATACGGTACAGCGCTTTCTGGGACCTGTTCTAGGGCAGGGGCAGTGTCTCAATCCCCGAAGTCCGAGCCGCTCTCAGGTCTCCTCAATGACATTCTTACTGACTCTAACTGCACAGAACTTCTGTAGAAGGCTGATGCTCCTATCCAATCTAATGTTGATTTTCGCTTCTTTTTCTGTGTGTTGCAATATTGAGCAGTTTACTTTTCTCCCCTCCATATTTCCAAAATGAGGGTAAAATACTTCCCTCACAAACTGTTATGAGCACTACAGTAAATAAGTAGTAAAATATGTATCAATAAGTAAATAAATATATGGTACCTAGTACATATTAATTCTTCAGTTCTTTGGGTGAAACTTACACAGCAACTACACATTTCAGATCTAAAACTACTTATTTGCCACCTCTCTATTTAGAAATGCCTAGAAGGTTTCCTTTTTCATATACGTTTGGTGACAGTATTTTCACAAACAATTTGGGTACATTTTCTATCAGCTACACGAAAGACTTAAACGAAGAATTAATCAAATGTATTGCTGGTGTTTTCAAAAGTAGAAAGTTTCATTCTGGTTTTGTATAACGTAGTATTTCAGTTCTTCTCTCTCCTTCCTGGTGTGCAATGGCTGATTGTGACCATGCCAGTCACCTCCCAGCCAAGCCTTTCTACCACGCTTTCACCCACTCTGCTCCTTTCTCTCAGACTAACCCCTGCCCTCATCCAAACCCTACTCAACCTGCCAAGCCCAGCCTAAGTCTTCCCACTGGGGACCCAACCTTTGCTTGATAAATTCCTTGAGTACAGGTACAGCCTTGGCATCTTTCTACAAAATTACTATAATGCCAGGTGCTTGGTAGTTAATCGACACATAAGTTTGAAGTTCTCTGAATTCCATATTTATACTGACAAACTCCTTTTGCTAACACCTCTTTTCACTCTTTTGAGATACTTAGTCACTTGGTCATTCCTTCCTTCTATCCCCTAACATGCCGTACTCCGCACTCCCTATACTGTCCTTGTGCTCACTTGCGACAGGACCGCAGAGAGGCATTTAGAGAGCCGTTCAAAGCCCTCAGGGTGACTGGCTGATAAGTTGGATGAGGAAATATAGTGGGAACAAGTTCTGTTTTTTCAGGCTTTCTAATTTATCAAAGTCGAGTTTTCAGAGTCTAAATGTTTCATAAGTACTTTCCAAAAGATTTCATTGTTTTGTTCTCTTATCACACTTGAGTGCTTAATAAACATTTTTTTCCCTGTGTCCTGACATCATGCCAGAGCTTTGCTGCCTCTCCTCCCACCCTACCAGCACAAGCAGCACCAGATCGTGTTTTTATGAAAAAGGAAGACTTTAAAGTCCACTGGGACCACTTAGAAGCTTATAAATAAAACATTGGTTGGGCTTTTTCTAAGTGTTTGATGAATGAACAAAACACAAAGCAAATATCAGAGCAAAATCGGAGAAAAGTTGTTTTCTTATTTACAGAAAACTGTGCTTAACATAGGTGCAGCTGTGGTGGAGTGATGCCGTGTCAGCAGAGTGACACTCTAGATAGTTTAGTAAATGTGGAGCTTCAAAATCACGTGTTAATATTAACCTGAAACTAGTTATAATCCAGGAATTTTGTTTAAGACCAATTTATCTGTGAAAAGCATTAAATGCAATTGTTTAGGCTACCACAGAGTAATAGAAACAATTCCTCAGAGTACCTAACTTATCTCTGCCTTAATTCTCATTGATGCTCATGAAAACAACCTCTTTATCTATAATTTGATCTTGTAAGTGGACTTGCTGACCAAAACAGAGCATGCTAGAGAGATGAACCATTCTAAATTCTGAACCCAGACAGATGTCCCAGTATAATGTGATTAAGTGGAATTTCTGTTTGTTAGTCAATATCCTGAGAGTTTGTTTAGCCTCAGTCAGCCCCTCAGAGGCAAGTTCACACTGAGTGAAGTGGGCTGGTTCAGTTCGGGGTGGCCACGCTGAAGAACAGGCTGTGCGGGCTGCTTCAGGGGCCTCCCCCGGGGATGTCTTTAGAAAAACTGTGACATAAGTGAGCCTAGAGATTGTTTAATTCAGTTCTTTTATTTTACCAAACAGGAGATTGAGTCCCGGGATCTGAATGACAGTACTAAGAAACTGGAGGCAGCAGAGGGATTAGAAAACGGTTTCAGAGACTTGACTTTGGATGGTGAATATAAAATACAATGTACAGATGATATACACTGTAGAATTGTACACTTGAAACCTATTTAATTTTATTAAGAAATGGACCCCAATGAATACAACAAAAAATTAAAAAATATACAGAAAAATAGAGAGAGAGAAAAAAAGTTTCTCTTCTACTATGCCACTTGCTTCCATCTGGAAGGGCGGAGTCTAAGGATAGGTTAGGCCGTGGGAGGCAGCTGTGTTCTGGTGACTGAGAGGGAGCCTTGTGAGCCACGTGTGCCACCAAAGGGGACTAGGACGCTGGTGTTTACTGAGTGCCTGCGATGTGCCAGGCACCATAAAAAGACTACTCATATGAACTCATTTAATCGTTCCAATAACCCTGTGAAGTTGCTAACAATCTGTAAAGGAGGAAACAGCCTAGAAATTAAATTGCTGTAGCTACTAAGAAGCAGATCTGAAGTTCAAACCCTAGTCTAACCTGATCTCCAAGCCTGTGGCTTTAGTTTGCTTCCTACTAGACAGTTAGATCCGATAAATTCCTCTATCAATACCCAATTACAAGCATATTGTAGGTGAAGAGGAACTACAACTATAATATGTTTGCTTTCTCTTGTCTGTTTCCTATGAGGTACAAACCCACGTTTTAAGCTGAGTATTGAAGCCTGCCATAACGTTTCGCTAGGAATACATCAATGCATAATTTCTTAATGCCTGTGAGGACTGTGACAATATTCTTAATCACAATTGCAGATTTCTAGCCTTATACAAAAAAGAAAAAAAAAGCCAGCCTTAAACAAAAAAATACTAGAGGCAGGGTTAGTTTCTTAAGTGAAATATTTTGCTTTGAATTTTCCCATTAAAAAAGCTAGACTCTGAAGTGGGCATGGGAACATCAGAAATTCAAAAATTACATTGCAAGGGAGTCTCCTTTTCCTACCCTTAAAAATCTCCTTTTTTCAAGAAGAGGAAACTGCAATGTCAAAATGAGAAAGAAGGATGGTTAACTTCCAGATAAATCTCAGGAGAAATGTCAACTGAGGCAGGGAGTCAGACAGCTGCCAAAAAAGCAAGAGTAATAGGGTTTTTTTGGTATACACACTAATACTAAATCAAATGCTAATTCAAACTATGATTTAAGGGAAATGACTTAAGGGAATTTGTCAAACTCTTTTGACCAATGAGTTGGTAAGATTTTAATTTACTGTTTTCTTTAATGATGGTATATTGTTAGTAACTTAAGCTACTAAGATGCATTCATTCTAGGCACTTAATCAGGAGATGGCCTGCACAAGGTTTAGTAGAAGCCAAAAACTGGGGGCTCAGACCTCAAAGCCAACCCACAGAGGTGTTTTCACCAGGACCATAGAGGATTTTATTTTAACGTGTGAGCCAACATTTTAAAAAGGTTTTTTAAAATGACATTTAAAACATCCAAATTTTGAGCTTCTCTCAAAAAAAATAAAAAGGAAGATTTGGCGGTGACAGGCTCACATGTCCACACGACCACAATCGGCTGAGGCTGCATGCCAGCTGCTCCTTGAGAGAGGTGAGGTTGTGGGTCCACACTTCCTGGATCCCCACCTCACTCCTCTTCTTACCCTCCCCATTCCTGGAGGCATCTGAGTTTATGATGCCCACCACCTACCCTACAGCAGAGGAATCGGACAAGGAGACTGCAGGACTTAAAGAAAAAAAAAAAAACAGATAAAGAGAAGACACAGCCCATATCACTTGGGAAAAATGTGAATGTACTAAACAGCAAAAAGCAGTGTTTTTCAGTATCGTACACCTGAGTACTGTGACAGAGAAATTTTAAAGTGACAAATATTTTAGCACAAATGTTGTCCACATGAAGCACTTTTAGTATTCTGGCCCAAGGTTAAATTCTAGGTGAATATTTCAAAAGAACTCTCTCGTCTAATGTCAAGGACAAAAGTGCTCTTTAAACCCTTCCACCACTTCTAATACGTGTGCTGAGTGTATCTAGGAAAAAAAAGACAGAGCTTTCTTGGTTTGTCTTTCTAAAACCCTAGCATACTCTTACCGATAACTAGACTCTTTCTCTATCAATAAGTATTGCTCATCTCATGCTCAAAAGCCAAAACAAATCACGTGACCGGATCGGAAGTATTGTCATGATGTAGGAGACAATGACGTACGGTCTTCTCCAGTAGCACGAGCTCTTCTTGCTCCTTTACCAAGTTAGTTTTCAAGTCTCTACGTTTTGCCCACCAGGTGGCGAGATAGCAAACTCAAGATTTTATTTCAACTAGCACCTTTTTAAAAAAGGAGATTTCCAAAGATTCTTAGGAAATAGCTTTCGGGCCCCCTCCCTAGCCTTCTGCTCCAGCAAGTTGAATTCACCCCTCTCCCCCATACACAATGGAACTTCTTTCGTGAGCCAGTTATCTTGTGTTTTATAAAGAATGGGAGGCAAAGGAAAACTGCCAAGGACTCTGTCCAAGGTCACAGAAGAAAAGGCAAAATAAGGACTTGGAACTTCCTAAGATTTGGCCCAGGGTTTGGGAGTCAGGAAACAGTGACCTCTGAACGTCATTTTCTGGTGTGCCAAAATGATTTGTGGCAGAATATTATACAGGGTATAAATTTAAAAGGAGGAAGTAAGGCAAGCCAAGGCATACATGTTCCATGGGGAAAGAAAACAAGGTCCTAAGGTTTCTAAGCAGGGGGATGTAGAGAAGCGGGTCTGATGTGGCCCAGGAAGCACATGGGAAAGAGAAGGAAAAGGGGGAAAAGGTACAGCAACGGCAGGGGGAAAGGGAGCTGAGAATAATGCAAAATGAGGAGGGGAGCTGGTCCCTGTACTAAGCGGGTGGGTGGGCAGATCAAGGAAACCATTTAAAGACTCAGACGTGTGTGTCTAGAAATCATTTCCTAATATGAAGCCAGACAGACACCAACTGGGGACAGACTCAGACATAACCTTTTCATGGAATAGGGAAAAGAGCATCTTTAGTTCTAACAGTATATGTACACATAAAACAGAAAACAAACGAGGCCGTTTGGGAAAGCCTAAGGCTGCACTGCGGAGGACAGACAGGCCTTTGCTCACCGCTGAATATCCTTGTTCTTCCACAGGGAGGCAGACTGAGCTTTGGGCACTCTTTCAATGAAATTCACCAGCTCTTCCATGAGAAGCCTGAGTTTAAGGAAACAAAAAAACAGTGATGAACACTCACACCGCGTTCTAACACTGTAGCCAAGAGCAAGGGGCTTGTCTGTCTCCCCACCCCAGTCATCCTTCTCTTGGTTGCACACATAACTGTGGGCACTACTTTACATAAAGGGGAACACAAACCTCCTACTGAATTTCCACGTTCAAACTTCAGGACATAACACAGGCTGCTATGTTCCTGTCTCTAAACACTAAAACACACAGGCCTACGGTTTACTTCTCACTCTAAGATCTCTGCCTCTAAGTAACTAAAACGCGAAAGGAGAAAAAGTTAACAGACTGTGAAGTACCTGATGTTGGTGGCAGCCGACGGTGGAGGTAGGACATTTAAAAATGATAATATTAAATGAACAATTTAAAGTGGTAGAGGACATTTTTCTTCAAGTGTATTTTAGGGATTAACAAAATTTCACATGAAAGAGCACTCTAAAGACAAACCCTAAAAACCTAACTCAAGGGCCTACAAAAGGGCACACCATGCAGATCACAAGGATTACCACCACAGCATCACGACGGAGGGAACACAAGAAATGCCTCACTCCACGGGGTAATGACTGATCTGCATGAGCATGGGATCCCCCTGAGAGCCAGGGATCCGTGATGCAGAGAACTCCCGGAATCCTGGATGACCACAGGATGACCAAAAAGCTAGCAACAGATCTTCAACATCCGGAAACCCTTTTCATAATCCAGTAGAGAGGATCAATATTGACTTCAGTCCTCTCCCAGTCAACATACTGCTGTGGCAAGCCATCAATTTATTGGCATTTGAATGCTGAACAACTTCATTTCCATTTATCTGTTTATTCCTAACACCACCCCCTGCTTTCATCTCCAAGGAGCAGCTGGAGTCCCTGCATTCTGAGACCTGGGACCCAGGCTCACTACCATTCTGGCTATAGCTCTCAGGAGAGCAGGGGCTGTGTCCATCCTCACGCTCTCACTGTCAGACCGGAGTCCGATGCTTTCAGCATAGCCCTCCCCAAAGTCGATCCATCACCTTTAATGCCTGTCACACCTCTTCCTCAGACCTCTCACGCTTTTCCGTACATGCTGTGGGTAATGGGGTTTGACACAAAAACAAGGGCGTACTGTTTTATTTCTGGCAATTACATCTTGCTGGCCTTCTGTAAGGCCCTAGAGCCCATATTTTCGGTCTTAATAGTTGCACCTTATACCACACTTGCTGGTTTGCTTCAACACAATTCCTTTTCCTGGGGTAAGTGCCTTCACATGATTTCCTTCTCGCTAAGTGGTTCTACCATTACGTGCAGCCACGAAGGCTAGGGAGGGGCAGAGAAAGAGACAGCAGAGCGTTCTGAGTCAAAGGCAGGCCTGAGTTTTTTGTCCTACTCCTTAGAGTTCTGAGTTTCACTCTAATAACTGAACAGGCAACTTACTGATCTAATTATTTATCCTGTTGTCTATAAGCTGTCTCCATTTATAGTCTGCAACTAATCCATAAAAGGGGGGACATTTTGAAAGCAAAGTAATAAAATTTCCTTTTTTCTTAAATATGCTATGTTCCTTTGTCCTGAAGCTCTTTGCAGTCCATGTTTGTGGCATCTTATTAAACATCACCTCCCCTAATTAGTATCATCTGCAGAGAGGAGCTGTCTCTGGGAACTCCTTCCAGTTTCGGTACCAGAAAAAAAAAAGACAATGAAGACTAGACTACTGGCGGCATCAGTCTCTAGGAGATTCCAGGGAACATCTGTTTTATCTAGAGAGCCATTGATTCGTGCCTGTTCTCTGGGTCAGCTGCTCAGAAGGAAGTAACATCACTGCCGGCACAACACTCTATTAACTAGTCACCAGAGAAGGAGGGGGGTCCCTAGCCATGTGCCAGTGGGAGAAGAACAGTCTCACCTGCCGATCTGAACGGTGGGCTCTGTAGCATACACCGTGCCTGTGAAACCGGTGTGCTCGGTGATGTAGGGCAGTGCCATCATGCAGTGATAGTTAGAGATGAGGATCACATCCACCGTAGACAGATCTATTAGCTCGGTCTGGAAAAAAAGGAGAGGGAATGATATATCTCTCTTCAGAGCACATAGATCAACATGATGGGACTAAATAATGATGCTGTCAGAATGCAGAGTAGTTTTTGTACTACGGAGTAATGATGGCTTTCCTGCAACACTTCTGTTCTCACTTTAGGATGCTTCCTAATATTCAGTACCAGGACAAGATGGCTAACAACGAGAATGCAACCAGTCCACCAGCGGCACTCTGCTTTTGCTGAACCAGAGTTCTGACTTGGACATGGAAGGATGAATGACAGCACTTCAGCCAGTGCTGCCTCGCAAGTGAAACCAGGTGACATGAAGCAGACAGAGCACAGTACAAGCGGTGGGGGAGCTGGACCGTAACGCACCGCTGCCACGGCCGGCAGGAGCAGGGGGAGCGGCACAAAGGGACCCACTCTTCCAAAGTCAACTGTGGGAACCAGCTTTTATTTTTATTTTTTAGAGGTAACATTTAATCACTAGTGCTAGATATAGAGACCTCCCACCCCCTCAAAAGAAAAGTAAGTAGTGACAGAGTCACAAAAGGAAATTACACTCCCAATTCCACCTGAGTCTTAACCCCAAATCTACCTTCTCCCCTAGTGAGGTTGTGTGAAAACGGAAAAGACAGGTTGGCAGGTGAGGGAACAATGCTACTGTGTGCAGTAAATTTGATGAAAATGCTCTTACAAGGAAAAGATTTTCCTATAAACTTAAGTCTCCTACCTCTTTTAAAGCTCAGTTCTCTTCTTGCACTACGCTTCCTGATTTGCCCAGACGGAAGAAACCACTTTGTTCTGGGGACGCCAAGGCACTTTATGGCATCTCTCTGATGCAGGCATCATTCTGAGCGATGGCAACTCAAAGTGTCACCTTGTCCCTCAAATGTTAAGTGTCTCTGAGGTCGAGACCCCTGCCGACTTATTTCTGCCCCCTCCCTGCCGTGGGAGCCAGCAGACAGCAGGCCTCGGGCACTGTCATTGGAGGAGCGAGCTTATCAGCAGCACCTTCTGTGGGGAAGAGTGAGACACTGTGCCTCAGAGACCTCCTCCCAGCCACTGAGTGCTGCGCCGCACGGAAGTCCCCCCTGGGAAACTGCACTGCGCACCCGGGACAGCACGAGGTAAGTCAAGGAGGTCTTTTAGAAGAATGGGTCGTTGAGCTGGTGTGTCCCCCACAGAGAAGTAGCAAGGTGTCTGTGCCATCTCTGCAAATGATAGAGGCAATGTACCATTTTGCTGTGGGTATTTTCTGGTTGGATGACTTTACACAGGAAATACGTTAATTTAATAAAGTTGCCAATGCATAATCAGCTCCTGAGAACGGCATGTATTAATACATTCGAGGTCAAAAGCTACTCACTGCCTAGAGCAATGGCAACCTGCGTGACTAAAATGCTTAATGAGAACAATATTCAATTGACATCGCCCTAAACCCCGTGTTATACACTGCATTTCCAAGACAATATCCTCACCATGAAAGGCCACGTAGCATTCTGCCGGTCCTCCCCGCCCCCCCCCCCCATCTCTAGGAGCGCGTTAAACAGACAAGGAAGCGAAGGCACAGCAGCAGAGTGACAGATCCAGAAGAAAACAGGGGAAGACAATTGAAGAAACAGCAAAACTCAAAAGCTTCTCTACCTTCCCTCTCATGTACGGAAACTGGGTAAGAATACTTGAATTTCTCTTTAATATATAAGAACCCACAAAGTCTGGAATGATGAGAAATTTGGTGAGGATAGCTGGAAGGAAAAAAAAATACATATATATATATTGTGCCTGTATATATATCAACAGTGTTTTTTCCATAAGCATTTTTTCCTGAGAAATTAATTTAATATCCAAACCATGTCTATATACTCACATTTATGTATTTACTTACGGACTTTCTACTCAGTGAAATCCAATAAAGACTATTTCCATTTCAAACTTCTAGTATATGGACACTTGGGTTCTACAGACCAGGAGTTGGGTCAAAACTACCTCACTTATTGGCTGCTTACTATACTGTCCTGGACCTTATACGCAGCCCGTGGTGTAGACGTTAGGGGACATTAAGATGTTTGAGGGGTTGTACAAGAGCATAAATGATAAATTCCGTGAGTCCCGGATCAGGTCCGCCTGACTTGCCCACCAGTCCGCGACGATGTAAGCACCTCTCTCCCGATTCTCCGACTCTATTTTCTCCTAATTGTACCACACCCTGGTTCCACCTTAAAACGGTAACGATTGCTAACTTGTTACACACCTCAAGGTATGACAGGAGTTGGAAAAACATATATGGTTGTAGAACAGCAATTTTCAAACTTCTCATCTCATGGTACACATAAACTAAGTACTAAAACTCTCAGGCACACCAAAAGACATACTTTTTGCCGATCTGACTAGACGGCTGCTGCTGGTTGGCTGCTGTCAGTTTTATCTGACACTCCATGGGAGAAGAGGTCAGTGCCTCTGACTGGTCAGGTACAGCATGCTCTGAAAATTCTTGTGGAAACCGCTGCTCTAGGACCCTAAATATATCAATCCTCCTTCAGCACACCGAAAACTGAACCGTGAAATGGCAGCTGCCCAATTTCAAAGTTCAGCACTCTGTGGAACAAGTCACAAAGTCACCAGAACACCAATTCATAGAGTGGGCATTGTGGCCCATAAACTGAAGGTTGCAGCAGTCAGCGCCATGTGTAGAAAACTGAAAATGAATGGAGCCTCTGGGATCAGGAATCTTCGAACAGATGGGGAACTGCCCCACCGATGCCTGAGTGATGAATGAAAATGACAAAGAGAGTAATTGCAGGGAGGGAGAAATCAGAACTCCTGGTAACCGTCTACCTTCACCCTTCCTTCTTCTTAGTGCTTTACCTCCAAACTTCTCTTTCCTGCCACCTTCAATTCCATGCCCTTCTCTGTTTTCCTTCCTTTCTTTCACTCTGGCACCCCAGAGGGCACACACACTTACTTTAAAGGGAGAGAAATGTTCATCTATAGGCTAACAAAGAAGGTGCGGAAATGAAGAGAGACAAGGGAAGAGAGAACAAAAAGGAGGGAAACGACACTGTAAATTTCTTTTCCCTTCTGGCACTGAACTGTGAAGTATCTCTTACAGGCACTGTAATCCATTGGGTGCATGGGAAAAACAGGACGGTAGCTTCTCATTGATTTCCTCAGGAACCCTGGACTAGCTCCTGGCTTTCCACCCTTCATCTGTCACTGAGAGCGCCACCTTGGGCACTCCGGGGATTAGGCCTGTCAGCTGAGATTAGTTCCCTTTAAAACTAATGGAAACTGAACTGTGTTTTCTGTGAAGGATGAGACTGGCCCTGGACTCTTACAGCAAGTCTCACTATGGTAATAATATGTACATGACAGATATCCATAACTCAGTTCAGAATCTGTGAATGTCAAGCTATATTCAGTATGATCTTTCAAGTCAACAGGAATTTTTACAGCTTATTGCACTGGCTGAATAACAGCAATTCCCAATTACCCACTCTAAGCAAGAGTAAGAAGAGTATAGCTAATCTAAGTCACAGGCATTATAATTACAAAACTGAAAGGCCTGAGTTATTTCTTTACTTTGCACAAAACTATGCCCCAGTACACGGGTCAGTGAGGATTATGGAAAGAGCTAGAAACAGGAAGAAGAGAGTGACAAATGATTATCAGACAACATAAGAACTCCTAAATGATATCTTAGCTGTACAATAAACTGACTGGATTGTGAACCAGTGTCACCCCAATAAATTCAATTAAAAAAAAAGCAAAGTGACTGGAATAACAGATTCATTTCAACTTGAAAACAGGCAGCTAAGCCCCTTAAAATTATTTCTTGACTTCCTTTTGAGAGAGGACAAGATACGCTTTGTTTCCACAGTAAGATTCACTTTAATCTTACCTCCGGTAAGCAAAATTCAGGCACAGAATCCACAAATACATGACCTGAGCACTCCTTGAGCTCCTAAAAGAAAAGAAAAAAGTCTAGGAGGAAATATCCAATAAATACAACAACAAAGAAATTTCACCCCAAACCAAACTTTCCGTGAAGAATCACAGACTGCTAGAGCTGGAGGGAAGCTAGGTTATTCAGGCCAACTGTGTCCAGGTTAGGGTCAGGGAGGTTAGGTGTCTTACTCAGGATAAAAAATGCTGGTAGGTGGCTGACTCAGGACCCGAATGCGTATTTCTTGACGCCTCTTTGAGAAAGCCATGCATGGACACATGCTGCTTCCATAATTCATGATCCAGTGCCTCCTGAGTCAGAGTTATGCAGAGCATACCAGCCACATCAGAACATAATGGGAAGGCCAGTGGAAGTCAGGATTCCTGGGCCCTAAGACATAGGGGTCAGAAACTCGGGGGAAGAGGTCATGGAACCTTTACTTGTAACAAGCACCTCCAGTGATCTGTTATGCAATCGGGCTAGGGGTCCTGGCCTTAGAGCCTCTTTCTCCTTCTGGCAAGGGGCAAGGAAGGAAGGAGATGAAGAGTAGAGAACGGGGATTAAACTACTCCCACTCCCCATCATCTTCATGAATATATCTTGTCCTCACAGAGCATATAGTTTATTTGGGACTATAAATCAAATGTTATCATTCAAAAGAAAAAAGTACAGCACAACTTCCCACTCTGCCATCACCTACCACATTTGATAGGCCTGTCTTGGTTTGAATTCCCTCACAAACAGACCCTGAGAAAAGGGCGAATGCAAACTTATACGGAAGGTGCTGAAAAAGGGGAGGAGGTTGGGCGAGTGACAAAGGGAAAGGAAGATGGCTGATAAGGGATGAGTCACACATCACTGTGGGCAAGTGGGATTTCACTCGTGGGGAAACTCTGGTGTATGAAACATACACCTTGGAGTTACCCTCCTGGGCATGGAATCTGAGAGATTTCTATAGCAACTCCCGCGTTTTACAGCTGCAAGAAAACTCTCCTGCAAACTGCACAGGTGTTGGCAGCTGGAACCAAGGCAGAGCACACTGAAGGGACCTACGTGGGCCACCACGGGGCTGCTACACTGCCTCCAGAAGGCCACTAGAGGTGCTGTCTTCCCTCGCTGACACTTGAAACTGAAATCTACGGAGAATTTTTTGTTCCATCAAGGTGAAAGCTATCTATGACTTTATAAAAAATATACAGTCTGGTTGACAGTTTGCTCTTTCCAGAAAGAGAACACTACTGTTAGAATTTTGTTTTATTATATCATTAGTCACTGAACATATATTTCTATATATTTTTTAATATATGTAACTATACTTATATTTGCATCTGAGCGATTTTACACTCAATCTTTGTCTGAATTTGCCTTTTGAACTTTACAAGTCTCATATCAGAACCTTGACAGAATATTCCCTCCCCTTGCCTTTCGCTGTAAACTCTGACTCCTCTCCTTACAGGAATACCATTTAACCAGAGCAAAGCTGAGCCAAAAAGAGACTACTAACAGTTCTTAATTACAAGATATCTGCCAGCTAAAAACAAATAAGCAATTATGTTTAATGGGAGAAGACTCCCAACTCCCCTAGGATGAGGTTAAAAATGATTGCAGACAAATCATGGGAAATTTTAGAGCTCTGCCTGGTCTTAAATCAGCTACGTAATCTTCTTCCCCATAAGGCTACGCATCGGGGCATGCCTTCTTCACGTGACCAAGCCTCCTCTGAGGCTCTCCTCCTCCTTCCTGGTTGGAGAAGCACATTTGCCATTCTGGGCACTTACTGTGTCACTGTGTTTTATTCACACTCCCTTCTAATGAAATGCGCTCACATACACATGCAAGTCATTTTGCTCACAATGCACTGGTGATGGGATGCTTCTGGACCATTCTCAGGGAACAATGATTTACAGCCAGCGGAAGAGTAAGGCTGTAATCAGGTGCACAGGTTCCTGAATGTCACAGAATTGTACGGATTAACTATGAGGGAAATCTCATTTCCAATTATGCACTTGGCTTGCACTTGAGGTTGGGGTGCAGTTCACAGGAATTAATGCTGTAAAAAAACACCTCTTTATTTAACATCTATTACAAGAAGGAAATGCCTTATTCAGATGAAACATTTTAAGCATCTTTAAATTTATTCACCCTTTCAATTGTGAGCTGTGGGAAACAAAAATGATTTAGAAGACTACGAATGGAATGGACACACTTTGAAGTTTTTAACCTTTTACCTTTCTCTCTTTTTTTTTTTTGTATGAAACTTGACTAGATTATAGTTTCAATATTTTTTGTACCTTTGGTCTCTCATTTATACGTTAACTGCCTAAATAATGATCTGAGGAAGAAATTACTGTGAAGATAATCTAATGTCAAAAACTTAATAGCCTAGAAAGGAGTAATTTAAGTCACTCACTTTAAGCCTTATTAGTCAGTGATTAAAGTCAACAGGATGCCAAATCTTAAAGATTCCCAGAACTATGTTCTTTTTTCCCCATAACCCGTGAGACTGTCCATTCTAGCCCGCCAGGGAAGGCTGGAGTAAGATCACAGGCCACAGTCTGCAAGGGCCTCAATGCAAGTTTACCTAAGAACACGTTTTCAGCCCATGCTCTAAGAGTGCACTGCCTGGGAAGTTATACACCCAGCTCCTCAGTCTAGTCCTCACACAGCGGCCAAAGTGATGCCATCAGGTGGTGACCCTGCTCTGCTGCAACCTTCTGCAGCCTCCCGTCACCCTCAAGGACCCAAACTTTACAGTGCCCCACTCAATCTGACCCCTGACAGAATCAGTCCAAAACTCTCATATTCGAGGATTTCAAAATTATTTGAAAAAAAAAGTTTATTCCTTCCAGTCATAGAGTTGGTGGAATTCTCTCTAAGTATCACCTTTGAAAATCTCATTGCATTAGAGAAATGATAGTTTTCTTTTTGTGGTGACAAAATGTTATTTGCACCTGCAGCTCTTAGATTTTTTTTCACATGAGAAACTGGACCTGATTTCCTAAAAGGTTCTTAAAAACAATAATCACCAAGTACTAAAGACCCTAAATGGATCTTGGGATATTTCAGGGAGAATCCATGGGGGGAAATGAGCCCATCGATCTCAATCCTGCTGGGTTCCTGGTTTGACACGCGTTTCCACTGGGTGTAGATACACTTCAGTTAATCATTACCTTGTCCAAGAAAACATTTCCATCCTTCAGGGACCAGCCTGGAAGATTAGACAGCCTGGCACTGCAAAAGAAAAGATTAAATTATCCTAAATAGATTATAATCCTTAGAGATTCCAAGGTGACTGTGCTGTCTCCATAAAGTTAAAAGCAGCCTGAAATCATTGGCAGCAATGCTCACCCAAAACACTAATCAAAAAGATAAAAAAGAACCCTGTTGTATCACGCTTAAGAATTATGTGGCAACGCATCATTAAAAAGCCAAACAGTTTAGCACTACATTGGAAAAATTAAAAGAACACTGCGCAGAACAATAAAGACAACAGAAAGATGAATCACTTTCCGGTCACTGCCCATGACTTCACCTTGCCTGTGCTGAGGACAAGCCTGAGGGGCGGGCCAGAGGGGATGGTCGTCTGTGGACGGGGCAGACTCGGAGGGCAAGCGCTCAGGGGCTCTGACCAGCACACTTAGCCCCCTACCAGCCAGGATTCACTGTGAAGGAAAACACCTGAGTTTCGGTCAAACTCACATTCTGGATTCACTGTTTTTAAGTGGATTTGTCACTTGTCACCTGTGGCTTGAGTTTTCAATTCTGGAATATGAAGCTTGTTTTTCTAGTGTTAAAAAATGATGCCACGCCATAGTGAATAATTTCTAGAAGAGGAGGTTAATTTCACATATATGTGATACATTAAAACAGTCTGGATTCAGAAATCATTCACTTCTGGTAATCTCAGAATTTATATGTGTGCTATTAGTTGACCAGGGGAATTATGTTGGTAGGCGGAATGCAAATAGTTAAAACCACCTCAGGAGTACCAGCTGAATGGCAAAAGGAATTTTTAGCATTTCACCACAAAATTAGTCTGTGAAGTAAAAATTAAGGGCAAAGTAAGGGTGGGGGACTAAAAGACTGTGTAATTAGAAACCAAATGAATGTATAGTCCCTTATTCTCTTGCCAAAATAATTTGATCAGATTCTGATTTTATAAGCAAGTGATAGGTATGAAAGTCAAATAGAAATGTAAATATGTGAGTATTTGTCAGTCTTCCAGGAAATGTTAGAAAACAAAATATGCATTAATCTTTTTTTTTTAAGTGAAAAATTTGGGGGTAACTTTTAGTTTTGACAGAATTCCAACCTTGCAGAAAAGGTGTAAGGATGTAAGGACAATGAAGTCCCATATACTCTTCCTAGATTCACGGCTTACGTTCTGCTTTCATTAATCAAAAGGCAGAGTTTGGGACTTTATACTTGGGAATGAAAATCACCTCTAGGAGAATCAAATTGGGTTGGTATGAATTATAACCAATAAGCTTTAAAAAAGAACACAACTCTGGGAGTTTTCTGCTCTAACCTCTCAGAGAAATAGTCTATTGTCACTAGCTGTTAATTCCTACGTGATTTACAGACTTCTTACTTCTTGACAAGTATATTTACTACCAGATCAGGTTAAAATACTAAGTATTCTAATAAAAGCGTAAGGACAAGACAAAGTGAGTACTATTCTCATTTTATGCGTGCTAACTCTCTAAAAGAAGGTTGTGAACATTCACTTCCCTGTACAAAGAAAACTCGTCCAAAGTGTGAGCATTCTCTCCGCTCCCTGTCAGACACACATGAATCAGCCTTCAAATCAGAGGGGACTCAGGCAGTTGTCATCAACAAATGATTAGAAGTGGTATACTGCTTATTAGAGAATAATTATTTTTAAGAAAGTAAAAACTTCAGGTATTGTGGTTTTACTTTTGTTAAACATTTTTCATATCACAGTCTTCTGTGAAGCACCTGTAGTTGTTTTGAATTTGAGGAGCTGTCAGTAGGTGGGACGGAGAGCATGACCACGTTGTAACAACGCCAGAGGTGGAGAGACACAGCAGCGTGTCCCCAGATGGCAAAGGGACGTTGGCTATAGAAGTGAAAATATTCGGTTACTGAGCTCCAATGAGTTAATGACTAAAACATGAAAGAGTTAATAACTTTAAGCAACGAAAGGGGAAGGGACTTATTATTTTTCTGTTAATGATTACAAAGTTTGACTGCAAATTTTTTAAACAAGGAAACAAATAAGTCTCACCATGGAAATCTACTTTAATAAAATATGGGAGGTAGAAGATATTAGAGAAATTATGATTACAGATGAACACATCTTTGTATCCACTATTTAAGAATAATTTCTCAATAAAATTAGAGGGGAAAAAAAAGAAATATATTTCAAATAAAAGCCTACTTAAACAACAACAACAAAAACAACAACAACAAAAAGAATAATTTCTTAGGAAAACAAAGGAATGCCACCAAAAATGTTATAGTCAAGAAAAATACACATATAAAATCTACTTTAAAAAATTGGTAAAATATTCCCATAAGTAGTAGATAAATAACCTAAGGCATTTAAAAGCAATCTATCACCTAGAAAATAGCAACGCAGAATAAATATGGTATGCAATTCATTTTTTCTTTATACTTTTCATTTTTTCCAATTTCCCACTTTGAAATGCATTACTTCTACGATCAGAAAACAAAGAAAGAGGCATGACTACATGCATGCATTCAAAAATATTTATAAAACTTACTTTGAGCAAAGTATGCAAAATACAGAAATATGACAGTAAATAAAATAATCCTTGAGGAGTTTACACTCTAGGTATAGGGAGATAGTAAACAGCAATTACAATAGAATAAAATAAAAGCTATGGCAGGTAAGCAGAAGGTGTCATGGGCTCCCTCAGAAGGGCAATTCTGACAGTGTGTGGTGGTGTGGGAGAGCAGGGAATAGGAGTTACAGGGTAAAGATGGAGGAGGTCTTGCCCTGGCTGGGTGGCTCAGTCGGTTGGAGCATCAGCCACTATACCAAAAGGCTATGGGCTTGACCCCCAGTCAGGGCACATGTCTAGGTTATGGGTTCGATCCCAGCTGGGGTGCACACGGGATGCAACTGATCAATGTTTCTCTCTCACACCGGCATTTCTCTTTCTTCCTCCCTCTCTCTCTCTCTAAGGTCAATAAACATATCCTTGGGTGAGGATTAAACAAAAAATTTAAAATAAAAGATGGAGGAGGTCTTTCCAGAAAAAGGAAACAGGGAACAGCCTCATTGGCTGTAGTGTTGTAGGAGAATGAGGAGTCATTTTCACTCATTCATTAATGAATCTTTATTTATGTGTCAAGCATTCAGGTGATGGTGACGTGACCATGAACAAAGCACACCTGTGCTCCTGGAGGTCAGACATATCAAGTGTCACAACACAAACAGAGAACAAGCTGTTAAAAACGATGAAGCCACGTGGCAGAGAGCACGACAACATTTGCTAATGATGACCTAGGCAACATCAAAGACTTGCCTGGTTCTACAATGTCTGAGGTGAGATTGGGACAGCAGTACAGTCAAGGAGAAGCTGGGGCAAGGGGCAGGGTTTGGACAGAGCAGAGAAAGTGGGCAGCGACAAGGTTCATTGCTTTCCTCCCCTCATTCTCACCAGCCTTCGGCATGGACACCTTACATAAAAGGTTATTCAAGTGAAATTTCAAGAAGAGAAATTCCCTCCCTCTCCATCATCCCTGACACCTCCATGTCTGTACAGAAACTGGTGTCATAAGTAACCTGAGAGATAAGCTCCTGCTAAACAGGCTAAGAGAGGGTGGGAGGGATGGAGGAGGGAGAGAAGAGCCTTCCTGGCTGAAGGAACAATTGTTTGCCTGTCCCAGGCAGGAGATAAGATTACTCTGAGACTGAAAGGAAACACAGAGCCAGATACTGGAACAGGCATAAAGCCCAACATACCAAGATCTACTTGGTATTTATCCTAAGAGCAATGAGAGACCCTTAAGAGGCAAGATTAGATATGTAATTCTAAAAGATGGTTCTGGAGAAAACTGGCATCCTGTGCTTTCTGATAACATGCATCATCATTTGTTTGGCATTCCTATCATAAATAATCCCAATCTAATCATGAAGAAACCTCAGACATGCTTCAACTGTAAGATGCTGGCTAGCACAATCGGCCTGTACTCCTACAAGGACAAGGTCATAATAGACAGACTGTGAAACTCCTTCAGATTAAAGATCGAAGACACGACAACTAAATGCAACATGATCTGGATTAGATCCTTGACCTGTGTCGCTCTTTTTCTTGTTCGCCATAAAAGACATTATAGTAAAATACGAATTGGTGTAACTTGGGAAATATGAATAGGGTATGAAGCTTACATACTTGTACAATATCAATGTAAGTTTCTGATTTTGATTACTGTATTGAGATTAGGTAGAGAATGTTCTTCTTAGAAAATAGGTACTCAAGCTTAGCTGGTAAAGGAGCATCATGTCTGTATCTTTCAAATGGGTCAGAAAAAATTACACGAGTACACGTGAAGAGAACCTGACAAAGCAAGTGTAATAAAATGTTAACAACGGATAAGGATTACTGGGGGTTTTCTGTACTATTCTCGCAACTTTTCTGTAAATCTGAAGTTAAAGTCACACAAGAAGATGACTTTGGATTCAGGCAGGAGCAAGATCAGAGCTGAAGACAGTGGCTAGGAGGCTTTAGCAGTGATGCCCGTAGACGAGGATAATGAGGACAGCAGCACTGAAGAGATGTGACGGACAGGAGAGCTCATTGGAAGGTACAAATGACAAGGCTTAATGACAGACTCCACATGGGGCGAGGAAGAGGAAGTTAACTCCCAGTGTTTTGGCTTTGATAACAGGATGCCATTCACTAAGATAAGGCACTGTGGGGGGGAAAACAGATATGGGAGTGTCTGCTCTCCTCTTCTGGACCAAGTCTAATAATGAACTTGATTTGAGGCCCCTTGAGTTTTGAAGTGCCTTCAAGGGCACATCCGACAAGAGAAACTTTGGATATACGAGTATTTTGGACAGACAAACCTGTGCTCAGAAGAGAATCATTAACTAAAGATGCATATTTATAAGTTATTGTTTGGATGGTTATGGAAGCCCTGAGCATTTATTAAATTCCTTTGGTGGAGACTCTGATGGCCAAGCACTGGATATTAAAGAATTCTGGTATGTGATGGCCAGTTCGAGAAAGATGAATTTCCAAAGTAGACAGAAGAGGAAGTGCCAGAGGTGCAAGAGGAAAACCGGGAATGCATGATCGTGGAGGAGAATGTGCATGGGAGGTGATGACGTGAAAGTCATTGGTGACTTCAGGGAGAGGTGTCCTGGTGGGTGGTGTGGGGGAAACACAGATCAGAGAGCAGTTGGGGACGCTGAGGGTAAAGTAGAGTTGAAAGAAGGTGAAAAATTTTAAGTCAGAAATGACTGAGCATAATTAGATGGGAAAAAATCAGTTAAGAGGGAAGGGCTCAAGATAAAGGAAAGATTACAATCAATAGTGAGATGACTGAGAAGGCAAGAAGGATTGGAGTCCAGGGAAGAAAGAGGACTCATTCACATGACAAATATTTACTGAGAAGCTATGATATGTCAAGAATTGTTTTAGGCACAGAGGACATTGAGTCTAAAGAGAACAGACAAAACCTCTGCCCTTATAAAACTTACCTTGTACTGAAGGAGGACAATATATAAACCAATATGTATATATAATGCAATCATAAGCACTCTGGCAAAAAATAAAGCAGGATGAAGGAATAGGGGGAAACTGGGGATACTATTTTTAGCCAAGTATATCTTGAAGGTTTCTGAACAGGGCAAAGGAAGATACCTTTTGAAAGAAACTATGGGCTGCCAATCATCCCACTAGCAGAACCTCCCTCAATGACAAGGGGTAGACAGAATACAAGTGGATGCTAACGCTGAGCCACAGCTGTGAGAATTACAAGAATTAGGAAAAGACAAGAATAAACAAACAGGAAAGGGAAAACATGTAGCTAGGACTGTCTGCCCAGTTTAGGTTTTGAACACCTAGATAATTCACGACCCCACAGACAATGTAGGTCTCCTCACAGTACCTTGTCTGCCCGGAAAAAGTCCAGCCATTGCTAACATAATGAGAACAGTTTGCACAACATCAATGTAACCTGGCAGCCAAGGAGAATGGACTGGGATGTGCATGTGTGAACAACGATGACTTCACTGTACTAGTCAGTAAGGGTGGTAGATGAAATTGAATGAGTATGTGTACTGTGTGGCCATTGCATTTAAAATGATTGAGTGAGTAGAGCAATGAATCTGCATCAAATTTTGCATTAAGCTCCAGGGAAGTTATTTGGATGACTCCGAAGGCTGCAGCTATGGACATCTGGTGATTGGCAGCTTCATCATGACAACGCGCCCGTTCATGCATCATGTCTTATGCAGAGTTTTTTGGAGAAACATCAAGTCACCCAGGTAACTTGGCCCCACTATGGCACCCTGTGACTTCTGGCTTTTCCCAAAGCTAAAATCACCTTTGAAAGGGAAGAGATTTCAGGTGGTCGATGAAATTCAGGAAAATACGATGGGGCAGCTGATGGTGAATGGGAGAATTGTGTGAGGTCCCAAGGTGCCTACTTCAAAGGGGACTGAAGCGTCATTGTCCTATGTACAATGTTTCTTGTATCTTGTATCTTCTTCAGTAAATGTCTCTCTTTTTCATAGCACATGGCTGGATACTTTCTGGACAGACCTCATATAGTTATTTTCTTAACACAAGTAAGAAATCTTCAACTGTCTAATTCTTTTTCTCTGAAAGACTATAAGCTTCATGAGGAAAAGAAAGTTGTCTTGTTCACATCTATATCCCTTAGTTCGACACAGTGCAGATTCTCAGTAAACACCAAATGAACAAACATTTTAATTTGGGGGGGAGGGGCAGAGACAATATTTTCAGGCTACTTTAATAATAAATAACCTGTCAGTCATTTTTGTTGAGAAATATGTGATGCAATGCCCAAAACAATTCTCTCTCTCTCTCTCTCTATATATATATATAATTATGTATATACATATTATATATGTATTCTTCTTTTGGATAATATCTGTGTGTGCATGACAAAAGAATTTGTAAGTGCTGGGTGTGATTATAACAGAGTTTTATGAGCTTTGCATAAAATGTAAGCTGCAATTATTTTTGACCTTGTTCCTACCACCTTATTGTATCCCTTAGCTCAGGGGAAAAAAAAAATCAATGGTTGATTTTTATTTTTACTTTTTCTACATGGTTCATAGGGTTATCGTTATGAATAATCATTGCACACAGTGATGTCTTCAGGAGTGAATGAGATGCATTATATGGTTTACTTGGCTTACTACATGCCATATGCTTTTGAGCTTTTAAATTGCTTTAGATAGCTTTCTGTTTCTCCTCTTGTAGGTGGTATCACTTTTTGCTACTGGGACTACATTTGCTTCTAAAAGTTACCACTTCTTTTATAAATGCTGCTTCTAAATAACAGCAAGCTTCCTAGACGAAGTCTTAGAAGATTAAACAGTGCTGACTACGGGCTTGGGACAATCTACTTGCTTGAAGACATGGACTTTGGCTTCATAGAAGATTCTATGACATTTACAGCTGACTAGCATAAAAATAATGCATAGCTACCTATCAAAAGGAACTGTCAGCTTCTATGATGTCAAGTCCCTGCAAAGGCAGTGAAATGATTCTAAAGTTCAATTCTTGGGCTCATCAGTTGACCATTTATCAGCTCTTATATGAATTAGCAGGAAAGATGAAATATGCATGACCTCACTTGCACTGAGCAGTTGCAGGAACATTTTATAGAAGCCCAGAAGTTATAATAAAAAGTCAATCAATAATTCAATACAACACTTTCCATCAACCCAGCCAAAGGAAATTATTTTGATGATGAACATTTTTTTAAGGGAACAAAGTAAACTTAGGACAACACACAAGGTACTGGTAACCTTTGTAGAAATGGATACCATTTTTAAACAAACTAAAGCTCATTTGGCCTCGGATGCACCAGCACATACCTTTGAACAAGAGGCAAGGGAAGGAAATTGAGGGTGGAAGTCATGTCCAGGCCACAGTCCAACATGATGGTGGTTGACTTGAATTTGAGTACATTGCATGGTAAGGTTGGATGCCCTGACAGACAATACTGAAAAAAAAATCACATCACTTTTATCAATAATCAATTACAAAAAAGCCTAAAAAGTACAGTAAGTTGAGTACAACTGGTCACCTTCTCTTCAAAGAACAGCACATAAGTTCAGGTAACTTTCTACGCGGCTTCCTCCCTTCCACAGCTCTGACTTCCACCTCCCCTAGCAGTTCAAAGTCCTCGAGAGTCTCAGATCACACCCTGTTTTTTGTAGGGTACCAAGTTCTATCTCCAGCAAGCACAGTTTTGGAGGGACTGTAATTATTTGAAATAGAAAGTTTCCAGGTTATAGTTACCTACTCCATTCTCCCATGACACTTCCAAATTCCCACTAGCTCACTGCACCCAAGTACTGCCTAAGGCTGCGGAAGTCAATTAAATTCTAAACCAGATCCTCTAAGTGTTGTGCTATAGGTTTGCTTTTCTCCTCCTTTAAATAAGTCATGATTCTCCTCAGAGGAAATGACTAGGAAGGGTTAACAAACAAGCACCAGTCCTGAAGGACAGCTCAGCCTCTTCAGAAAAATGACTTAAAGGACAAGGGACTTCCCTGATGTGCAGATACTGAGCAGGGGAGAGGGACACCTACTCCCAACCAATCAAGAGTCTCTTGTGTGTGGCAGCAGACCTCAGAAGTCAAAGGGGCACAAGCCCCACTGGAGTGTTCAGAGGAGAGTGATGAGCAAGACAAACGCGCTGACCTCACACATTTCTCATGTCCTCCTCAGTGGCGTGGGGATGACAGACAGGCCACACTGAAAATTATTTATGTGGGATGCACCCTATGCCACCTTTCATAATTTGATTGCTGCGCTGAAGAAAAGAAAGAAGAGGGAAAAGACCTCTCCCCTACTTTGAAAGTCACTACACACAGCAAAGCCCGGGAAATGGGGGAACCACCATTTTCAGCCCCTTGACAGGCACCTTCTTCCTTTGCGGCCTAAGTGTGAGTCCAGCGCAAGTCAGAGCACGGCAGCACCAGCGCAGGCTGCAAGGCCACAGCAGCTCCCCCGCGTCTTCCCGGGTATTTGTTGCTCTGTTGGGTCTGTGACAGAATAAACACCCTACTTTTCTCCAGGAACTGATGATTTTTTAAAACCACGTGTTCTAAAAAGCATAAGGCCAAGATCTAAAAAATTGTGGGTATTCTGCAAGCTTCTTTATTTCTAGTTTATGCATGATGATTGTATTTTCCAAACCAAAATCCACAACTCATGGTCTGAAAGAGTACAAAGTTACTAATAATGAAAACAATACAATTATTTAAAATTGTAATTGTCCTTAAAAAGTCCAGGAAGCGTGGTATGGGTAACTGTAGTTTGCATAAATTCATTCCTTGACGGGTTATCAGAATTACAGAACAACACTTCCCTACTACTCCCTCCCCATTCTCACTCTGGTTCCCCATCACTAGCTTGGTCTTATCCCTATCTATGAATTATTTGTTAAAGATAAACTGTCTCAAAAGGGACATAAAGCATCATGTTAAACTTGTTCAAAAAATGTTCTAATAGGAGCTTTCTTATATTTCTCCCTTAAAAAATCAGATATTCAGAAAAACCTAAAATGAAATAAAATGAAATGCATATAATGGTTATCACTGAGCACAAAGATACAGTGTAATTTTCTTTTTTCTGCTCTCTGTATTTTCCAAATGTTCCACAGGAAGCATTTACAACATTTGTATAAGTAGAAAAACTATGATTAAAACAAACCTGGAATTCTAGCCAGCTACACTGAATGACCAAATTTTTCTTACCATTTTAACTCTAAACTATGGATAATAAGTTACGCTAAAAGACAGAAGATTGACGGGTAAAAGCTGCTGCTGAAAAGATTAGAGGCAGAAGAATTTAGGTGAAAGACTACCTTTGCACCTGTCACACAAGGATAAAAAAAGATGAGGAACATTTTATAAGGGCCATAACCGAGCGGAAGATTTTCAGAGCATTCACTAAAAGACTGCCAGACCTCGATCTCACTAGCTCCAATTTTATGGGTGAGGAAATTGAACTTTACACAGTTGAGTGGTTTGTCTGAAAAGAGCCAAAGACACACAGCAAGGCCCCCTGACTCTAAAAATCCCACTGTTTCCCAAACTGCACCGCTCACTTTGCGGGTCAAGCAAGTCTCCTGAGACGCACCGTGACTGCCCAGGTTCACACAACCAGGAAAGGAGGCACCTCCAAGGTTCCCGGAGTTCGCCTGTCTCCAATGACGTTCTCTGCGTGTTTCCATTACGCTGTCTGCAATCACCATGAGACTAATACACAAAGGCATGAACCAATCATGGGTTTTAATTTTAAAATTAGAAATAAGTCTGTATTACAAAAAGTTTGAAAAGCAGCCGAAAGAAAAACAGCACCCACAATCAGTTTTCTATTCCGTCTTTTTTCATATCTGTGAAAGCTGTCACGCAGGTGCACACACTGCTCTGCGTGCGGCTTTCAACACACGCGACAGCTGCGTTTCCTGCGCCCGTGCTGCGCCGCACCTCACGTCTACTGCCGCCCACGTAAATGTACGCTCGGTTGTTTCACCACCCCTACTGTTGAACATTTAGGGTGCCACTTGCTCTATTGCAAACACGGCGTGGTGATCGCTTTTGTGCTTAAGGTTTTTTCCATATTGAACTATTTATTTAGAGGATTCCCAGAAGTGGCATTAACTAGGTCAAAAAATATGAGCATTTTATGACTCTTGAAATATGTGCCAAAATGCTTTCCAAAAAGGCTCTGCCTATTTACAATGTCATCAGTAATATATCAGATGATCTGCTTCACTGCTTATTCCCATCAGCATTAAGGTCAAAGCCATCTAGAATCTACACCAAACTGTAGCTGTAATGTTAGTAGTAGCTGTCTAGAAGCAATTAAAAGCCCTAAACAGGAAAGTCACCTACTTGGTAAATGGCTTTAATTGTGAGAGGCAGTCTGGAGAAATGACTGAAAGCAGGAGAGTTTGAAGTAAGGCTGCCTGTGCTCAAATCCTGGTTGCGCTCATTATCAACATGTGAATTTGGGAAAGTTACTCAACTTCACAAAGACAGTTTTCTCATATGCAAAATGTAGTAATAGAAGCTACCCTCCTAAAACGTCAGAACTAAATGAATGGATATAGCACCTGAAACAGAGTAGGAGCTCACTATTAGTTTCCATAGTTGCAGAATACTCAGGTGTTGAAGAGGCCACCTAAATTTGGGGGAAATAATTTACAGCATTTTAGAGAAGCAATTCTATCCTAGAGTGGTATTCACTAATGTCTTAGATCAGGGGTATCAAACTCATTTTCACCGGGGGCCACATCAGCCTCTCAGTTGCCTTCAAAGGGTCAAATGTAATTTCAGGACTGTGTAAATGTAACTATTCCTCTACTAGGGGCAAGGCAGTCGGCACTGCCACTGGGTAGAAAAAAGGTGCCGGAAGAATAAAACAAGGTGGAGGGCCGGATTCGGTCCTCGGGCCATGTGTTTGCCACCCGTGTCTTAGATACTTGTCTATCCCACGAGACTAGGTGAAGCAAATGCACAATTTGACAAATACTGTCTGTTATTAGTTTGCCCTCCAGAAAGATCCAGTCACTACTGAGTATAGAGGGAATATTCCAGCCAACATAAGGTTTTACAATTTTAATTTTTTTCTAGCTTCACAAGCACATAGCAATGCTTTCATGTAAATTTTATTTCTACTTAATAACAGAGAGTTAAAATGAATCAAAGAGTTTTTATAAGATAGACTAAATCTCACAGCCCCAGTATGAGGCACTTGCTTTTTTAAATATTATTTTTACACCCCCAGTCTAATCAAGAGAAAAACCTGAGGATCATGCTACAAAACACCTGGCTAGTCCTCCTCGAACTGTGGAGGTCATCGGGCCAAGGAAAACTTGAGAAACTTTCATAACCAGGAGGAACCTACAAAGATATGACAAGTAAATGTAAAGTGATAATCTGGATGGGATTTTGGGACAAAAAAGGAGAGAGAGGCGAGGAAGAGGGGGAGGGAGCGAAGCATCGATGTGCAGGAGAGGCATCCATCGGCCGCCTTTCGCACACCCCCAACCGGGCACCTGGCCTACAACCCAGACATGTGTCCCAAGTGGGAACCGAGCTGGAGACCCTCTGGTTTTCAGGATGGTGTCCTGCCCCTGAGCCACACCAGTCAGGGCAAACTGTATAACAACTAAAGACATTAATCAATTATCATTACCTTGAACTTTCTAAGGGAAGAATAAGTTATATAGCAAAGAAAAAAAAAGATATATTATTTTTATTGAATTTATTGGGGCTAAATGGATTAATACAGTTATATCAGGTGTCAAATGTACAGTTCTATAACACACCACCTGTGTGTTGTATTGTGTGTTCACCACCCCAGGGGAAGTCCTTCTACCCCTATTTGTCCTCCCTACTTCCTCCTACACCCCCCACCCCCTTTTCCTCTGGTAATCACCATGCTGCTGGGTCCATGAGGAATTCTCTTCTTCTTAAAGAGGCAACTACTTTGGACTCTTCTAGTTTTCCTTCTAGTTACCTCTGTATTTCTCAATAATATAGTTATACTGTTATTTCTTGATTTCTGGGGTTTTAGCTATTATGTATTTGATTTTTTTCCTACTATGGAAGCTGTCCGAAAATTGATGACACTTTTGCTGTGTTTTGTAATCAAGATACGTACAAAAGGTTCCCTGTCCCATTCAGATAAATGCACGTGAAGGTGACTGCCAGATCCCTTGGATTAGATGAAAGAAACCTCGAAGTTAAGAGAAGCCAGTCACTAACTTCTTAATGTACTGATTATTACCACCATCGCAGCACTGTGTCATGGTTGAATTCTCAGGGTTGGTTTTCCTCAGTGCTTTGTTACTGAAGGAAACACGTGTCTTAAGAGTATTGTAGAGTCAATGGATCATTTTACTCTGTTTTATACTTAATGATTATTTACCAACATTTTAAACAATTTGCTTGCTCACCAGACCTTCTTTAATTTCATTTCTTCTTCCTTTAGTAACCACACGTTCAAAAGGTAGCCTCTTAGACATTGCTCTGGGAATCCTTAATTTTCACTTGACTCGACAGTGATGGTGGTAGAATTATAAGGTAGCAAATTACTGCAGAACACTAAATATATTAACCCAGCTGTCCCTGGCATTTGTTATTGCTGATGAGAAGTCTGCTGCCAGTCTAACTGGTGTTCCAGGCTGCGATGGAAACCTTCTCTTGCCATGAACGTTCTGATCTCTAAGATGTACACAGGCATGGCTGGCTTCCTTTCTTTTCTTTGGTTAATGCTTCTCACATACGAGGGCTCATCCTTCACAATGTGGGGAAAAAAGCTGTCAGCCCTGTCTCCCATTCTTTCTAGCTTCTATCAGTGGAATGCCTATATAATACATGTTGTAATGCTTATTTTACACTGTCTCCATGACTAAATTATCCATTCATATTTTGCTTTTTAGCTCTGTGAAGTGCATTCTGGATACTTTCTTCAGCTTTATCTTACAGTTTGCTAATTCCTTCTTTAGTGGTGTCAAGTCTGCTGTTCAACTCATCTATTGAAGTTTTCTTTTCAACGACTTGCATTTCTAGAAGTTCTCTTTTTTAAAAATGCAGCACCTTATTCCTTTCACTGGTTTGATATCTTCCTATTTAACTACTTTAAAATATTAACTTTAGGCTCTCTAGCAGATGGTACAACTATCTCGAGTTCTTAGAGGAGTCTTGTAATGTCTGCTGATTCTAACTCATAGTGAATTTTCATTACTGCTCTTTTAAAATTTTGAATGGTAAGCTCATCTTTGGTGGGGTTGTATCTGTAGGAGTTCTATGCAGAATGGATTGGGGCAGGTCCCTAAGAAATAACACCATCTTGAAATCGATTTTTATGTTGATTTCTCGGTTTGAATATCCACGCTATATATATGTGTGTATATATATATATAGGGGAGCATACAGATCACTTTCAACATCCTCAAAGCGCAGGCCCACGCTCCTTGCAGAAACGATCTACCTCCGCTACTGACCTGATGAGCAAGTGAACGGCATTTTTCTAGTACTCCTTCACTGAGGTACGTAGCCCTTGGGGGTTTCTGGTTACTGATTTTGAAATATATGCTTTTGTGAATATTACATTACTAAGAAGACTACTTTAGGACCTCTAATACTTTTAAATGCTGCTATGAAGACAAAAATGACAACCAGCCAACTTAATCTCACAGAAATCTTCAAAAGCAATATGAATTACTGTAAACTTCATTAAAAAATACAGAGGAATTTGGCAAATTAGTACATTTGGTAAAGATGGCAAAGTGAATTTTAGTAAATTGGCTCTGGGGAAGAAGTCTGTGTTTTGCAAAAAGAACTATGGACTAAAACATTGTATGTTCTCCTTTTCCCAAGTCTTGGTTCAAATAATTTAATCCACATAGTTACTATGATACAGTGTTTGTTAAGTGGTCAATAAATGAAGACATGAAAGATGCTTGATACCACGAGAATTAGGGAAATGCAAAATGGGACATTAATGAGCAAACCTTAGATTGGCTAAAAATAAATAGACTGTAATACTAAGTATTAGAGAGAATGTAATAAAAATAGAATATAAACTGGTAGAACCACTCTGGAGAACAATTTGGCAATACCTAATAACACTGAAAATATTCATTCCTTAATGTGCACTAAACTCATACAAGCAAGCATACATGGGTATGATACACAGCAACTTGAGGAAAGTAGGGAGGAAAAAACAAAGGCTGTTGTTTTTAGCTTTAGATACAACTTCTGTCTTCAAAGGGTGGGGTCGGGGGGTGGGGGAGGAGATCCGATTCTCCTCTGCACTCTCCAAAAAGGGCAAACTATTACCTCCTAATGTTAGCAGTGAGTAGAAGGATGTCTTTTCTATACTGTCGTTAGATACTTCTGCAGACATCAGAATTATATAACTATACCTTTCCTATTATTGTGAAAATCTGTAGTGCTATTTTCCTTATGACAAAAGTCTTGTGGTGCAAAAATAAATCTAGGAGACCATAATGGACACATATTTTAGTGTCAGTATATCGTTTGCCAGGTATACTTGTTAATTTTCAAGGAACTGTGCTCAGGAGCGATAATGGTCCACAACTTTCATTTTGGCATCACACTTACCCTGACGCGAGGTGAACAAGACTTAAAACTACTGACATGGCAAACGGAAGAAAGAGCAAATGATACCTCATGAGAAGGATGATTCAACAAGATACGGTCTTGGGGGGAAGAAAGAAACAAAGGTAACTCCTAGATTTTTAAATTATTGAGATTACGCTGGTACTTTTAATGAACTCCTTGATGCTTCCTAGTCTTATGAAGTTTGGCAAAACCCTTCTCTAGTGAGACCCAGCAAAGCTTTACAATTTTATGATAAATTTTTCAAATGATATATAGATAATTATCTAATTACCAGAAATGTCATATTAATATGATAGCTATATTTATAAAATATACATATTCATAAAAATACACATCAATGCTGACACTTGAAAAGGAATTCTAAAAATAAAAGTGGACCTTAGGTTAGAGAGGAATAGGAAATGGAAATTTCATTGTACAAATTACCTTCACTAATAAAAACTCTTGACAAATATTTTCTATCCAGTATTTAATTGGCTCTTTCCCAACAAACTGAATAAAGTATATATTATGGATACCAACTTGACTGTCAAGGCCCAAGATCCCATCAGACTGAATTCACACCCAAATCCCCACAAGCTCTAAATGCTTTCTCATAATCATTCCACTAATAGGAATAAAAAAATCTGTGATGGTACATTATGCTAAGAGTGCGCAGATTTAATGTGGATGGGAGAGTTGGATAGCAAAAAAATTAAAGAATCTTAGAAATAAAAGTGACTAGTTTTTTCCAGCCATCTTTTCTAACTGCTCCCTCAACATTGTTTCCCCATTGTGCTGCTCTCAAATACCTGCTAAATTACTTCCAAGGCAGACAGCTTGGAGTAGACTGATAAGGCAGAGCATTTGGTTAGTCCATTGGGTCTACTCACACAGTCATTTCCACGCCTCTGAGAAGCTGCACACTAGCATATCTTAACATTGTTAAAATGTGGTGGTTCCTAATGATAAAATCCACATGTTTCTCTCTTTTGTAATTTAGTTTTTTTCCCCTCCATAGTCTGGCTTATGCTCATCAGACTCTTAGCCGCCATAAAGATCACAAAATATTAAGGTTAAAGGGGCTCTGAATTAAAAATGGACCATACAAGTAAAAGTAGGAGCTAAAACAATAAGACTTCTGGAAAAGCGCTGTTCAACAGAAATACAATGCATGCCACACACAATTCTAAACTTTTTAGTAGCTAAACTAAAAAAGTAAAAGGAACATATTTAAATTAATTTTAGTAACATATTTAACTCACTATATCGAAATTATAATTTCAACACAGAATCAATATAAAATATTAAGAACACATTTACATCACTTGTTTGTACTAAATCTTCAAAAGCTGGTGTGAACCTTACAGCATATTTCAATTTGGATGCTAAACTTTCATCTGAAATACCTAATATGCATTTAGGTTTCATAAAATTTATAGCTGAAAAAAGGAGATCCACATACCCAAGTTCTTATGAACATACTTAAATTGTTTTCAATAACTAAATTTAGTATCAACTTTTAACTTAAAAATATATTAATTAAAATTGAATACAATGTAAACTCAACTGCTCAGTCCTGCCAGCAACGCTGTGACTGTTTAACAGTCACACGCGGCGGGTCGGTACTGACCTGGAAAGGGCAACTTCGGAAAAAAAGGAAAATCTCCGTGCCTTGGGTTAGGCACAGACTTCTAAGATTAGATACAAAGAGCAAGAACCATAAAAGAAAATCTATAAATTTGACTTGAAAAAAAATTTTAAACTTTTGCTTTTCAAAAGACAGTCTTAAGAAAATGAAAGATAATTCACACACTAGGGGAAAATATTTACAAAACACGTATCTGATAAAGAACTTGAATACAGAAAATAAAAAGAATTCTTACAACCCAAGAGCACAAATAATGCAATAAAAATAGGAAAAATATTTGAATAGGCACTCACTGAAGAAGATATATGGATGGCAAATGTAAAGATGTTAACCATTAGTCCTTAGAGAAATACAAATTAAAACCACAATAAGACACCACTACACTCTTCCTAGAAGGGTCAGAATTTAAAGATCGACAAGTAGGAAATCTCATGCACTACTAACACAGTACTTTGGAGAATCATCCTTGTTTCTGCACATGTCATTCCTTTTTATTACTAAGAATTATTCCATTGTACAGGCAGATACGCCACAATTTGTTTATCCATTCACAAACTGATGGACATTTGGATTGTTATGCTCAGTTTTTGATTACTATGAATAAAGCTGCTATAAAAATTCACATACAGGTCTTTGTAGGGACATATGATTTCATTTCCCTTGGGTAAATACCTAAGAGTGGGACTGCAGCCCCAGCTGGGTGGCTCAGTTGGTTGGAGCGACACCCCCTACACCAAAAGGTTGTGGGTTCGATTCCCAGTCAGGGTGCATATGGGCAGCACCTGATCAATGCTTCTTGCTCACATTGATGTTGTCCCCCCTCTTTCTCTCCCTCCCTCCTTCCCTCTCTCTAAAAATCAATAAAAACATATCCTTGGGTAAGGATTTAAAAAAAAAGAATTAAGAAAAAGAAGAGTGGGATTGCTGCATTATAAGTGTTTAACTGTAAGAAACTCCCAAACTGTTTCCCAAAGTGGACAATTATTTTTAACTTAAATAAACCAGGCAGATTTTGTTGCTGGACTGTGCACTACAGCATCCATCATCTCTTTTAACCCAGGCATAATGTTTTAGTTCTAACTTTGTCTCTAAGATGGTACTGGTCCAAATGAATCCCTAAATTCTTTGGACCTCAAATTTCTTCATCTGACAAGAGAGAAGACTAGATTATTTTAAGTTCTCCTTTAACACAACAAGGTTGCTTCCCATTATTCCATCACTTCACTGGGTCATCCAAAGCTACCTGGTCTTTTATATACCCTGTCGACAAGACATGCCTGTGCCACTGTATTCTGTTGCAGTTGACTTCCTGAAAGTACCAGAAATTACACAATTCATAAGCTGGAAGGATTTCTAGTATCACTGACTCCAAGTCCCCCTTTTAAAAATGAGGAACCTAGCTTTCCTAGGGCTTGTAAACTTCCCGCTATACTAGCGATTTTCACACTGGCGTGCCACATGATGTTTTAAAACATGCAGTACCTGACTATCTACTCAGGGGCACTGACCTCTTTTCCCTTAGATTGCCAAATAAAAAATGACCACAGCCAAACACAACAATAGCTGTCCGATGTGAATGAATCAAAACTATACCTTTTTTTTTTTGGTCAGATCAGCAAGAAATATATTTTTTGGTGTGCCACAGAATTTTTGTAATTATGTGCCATGAGATGAAAAAAGTTGACAATTGCTGCTGTATACCAACACACCTGAGTATTCACATTTTCACTGCCATCAGTACGTGTAGCTCACTAGGGGACACTCCGTGCCCTAACAGGGTGTGTAAGATTCTTAGTGTGTCGGGGGGGGGGGGAGGGGGGGCACACGCTGCTGACACTCCCTGCCTTGTACCACACCATCCTGAGTTAAACTGCTTCCACTGGGCTAAATTTGCCCAATTTGAAACTATTTTCCCTGCTAAGAGATTTGGGCCAGGACCTGAAACACTCAGAGACTTCTATAAATACATTTCAATTTTATTTGGTAATCTTTCACTTTCTTCCACTTTATATCTTGATTCTATCTTGCAGGAGAGCTGTTAACTGTGCCAATCATACTCACTGTCAAACTGACTACACAGCTGGATAAAATAGAGGGATAATTTTCCACTTGAGTAGAAAATCCGTAGCATGCATGGTGAACACAGAGAAGTCGCTTTCTGGTTGGAGAGTGGCGAAATATCACGCACAGCTGGGTAACTGACACTCACGGCTGCTCCCTCCTGCGCATCCATCCTGTCCTCTGACTTGGCTTCTCATAAAGATGAGAAAAGCAGCCAAATGTGGTCATAAAAAGCGCCCCCCCCCCCCCAACACAGAGAAGCCGGAAAAGGGTGGAAATGTTGACAGCACACATCCAGGGTGAAAGAGAAAGCAGGCAGGGGCTGACTTGGGAATAAACATTGTTGGCTGGCTGGCACCAGAACTTTGAAAATGTTAAAAAGTAATTATAGCTGATTTTTAAAAGTTCACAGAGTGATGTAAATGACATAAAAGAGATTTTTTACAATTGACTAGAAGCACATATACACCACACTGGTAAAAGTGTTCACTGCTGGGGAGAGGGTGCTTTATCATATTGAGAACTTCACTTTCTACTTTTGATACTCTGTAGTCTTATTTTTTAAAGACACTAACCAGATTTTTTTAAAGAGGATTTTTTTTTCATTTCTTTGAATAAACAGTAATTACCACAGAGGTTTCTACTGGCAACAAAGTTTTAAAAGGTTGAGAGGAAGGAGGTAACAGTATTTGCAGGGAAGGAAATAAAGAAATGGGAGATACAAGGTAAGGGTAGAAACAGCTAACAATAACAGATTAGTAAGTGCTACTCTAACCTAACCTTTCACAGAAACTATGAATACATCCATGACTCAGAGCAAAAGCTGGACCCCACCCATCACCGAAAAGAAAGTGCATTAAGGTCACTTACGGTTGACCTATACGCTGTTTTTTGCTTTTGTTCTATAGTCTTTGTTTTACTTGTGATTGGTTTTCAGGTATTTAATGGCCCAAGATGTCCTATAAGAACAAATACATACACTAAGGCTGATAAAAGTGCTTGTAAAAAACAATGTATGATTATGATGAATAAAGGTAAAGATCGTTTTAGAAGGGGAAAGAGGTATGGAAATGATAAGTATAATATTGGGATGAATTATTTAACAGCAGAGGCAATTTAAGAACATTGGTATTGAAAATCTGCAGCAATGAGAATTAGCAAGAAAGTAGAAGAAAGAATAACAAAATGCTATAAAACTGGCAAGTGGTCAATAGGATCAGGCTAAGAGTACGCTGAGTTAAAGAAATCAGATACAACAACATACCTGAATTCATAAATACATAAAAAACCACCCAACTGTACGCACACTTGAAATTTATGCTAGTTTTACTGTATGGAACACCCTCCCCACCCCCGAGGATGGCACCATGTGTTCTAGTGATTTATGTATATCCAACCCGTTGATGTGACCGAGAATATCCTATGTATTTATCAGTTCTACAGAAATGGGACCCTCCCCAACTCTTTTTCAATAAAGATGGAAGTCGAGGAATTCACTGAGTGTCTGTTCTCTCTTATCTGGGCTCTTATACAGTGCGCATCAACTGTGCCCATTGATTCTTTCACTTTCTGATGCTTATAAATTCTGTTACTATTATGATAAAGTGCTCATAAAGTGCTTAGAAAAATCTTGCCCTCAGTAGGTAATTCTGACTTTGCATTTGCTTTGATGCATCTGCTAAGCTCACTGATGCTTCTTGTTTTGATTGCATTTCATCTTTTGAAAGTATTTTCTGTAAGTAACTGCAATGAATTATACTTTTTGATTTCTCCTAAATGCGTTAGGAGTTCTCCTAACTCCTATGTGCAGTTTCCAAAGGGATAAATTTAAAGGCCCCATGTGTTTTGAAATTCTCACTTTAAAGTCCTAAGCTTTCTGCTACTGCCCAATTGCTAAGTCTCCTACTGAAAGCTAGCACTGTGGCTTCAGTCTACCCTTCTAACACGTTCAGGAAGTCTGCTCCTGGTGCCAGCTGCCGTGACCTAGTGCTCCAACCACATGTACAGATCTTTCATATGTTAGTAACACATATTAAATGAAAATGTGGGTGTTCTGGAGTAATGAATTAGGAGGATGTGAGAGGACAGAAGAATTCCTGGTTTTGTACACACTACTACAGAGCACAATAAAGCAGAAATACATAAAGTGTATATGCATATTATTGGGGAAACTGAACATCTCACTCCAAATATTTTTTAAAACCACTGTATCAAGGTATGATTGACACGTAAAAATGAATTGAAATGTACTTAGTGCATGTAACTTGATGAGTTTAGGGATAAGTACACAGTCATGAAACCATCACCACCATCAAGGCCATCCATAAACATACCCATCACCTCTCAAAGTTTCCTTTAACTTCCTGTGTGTGTTTGTGTGTGTGCACGCATGCGCCCATGTGAAGAACACGTGACATAATCTAAAAGCTTTTAACTGTTTCTTCTACCTGCAGTAAGATACTGAGTTGGCCAAAAAATCCATTTAGTTTTTACTGTAAAATAAGACACATTTTTTCATTTTCACCAATAACTTTATTGATTTGGATATTTTGAGTATGTTGTCTATCTCCCGCTATTGGCTTCTAGTGGGCAGAGGCCAGGGGTGCTGCTAAACATGTTCCAATACATAAGGCAGCCCCACAGCAAAGAATTATTTGGCTAAAATATCAATAGTACCAGGAAACTTTGCAAACCACTTTTGACACGTTTGATCAGTGACAGCACCTTCTCCACAAATCTTTTTTGCATTTCAGTCATGTTTTTACCTTTTTTGAAACAATAAAGCATAAAGCACTGAAAGTGTTACTTATTCTCTTCCATCTACAATACTAAAATGGCTGCACAAAGATTCACCAATTTGGTAAGTTTTTTAAAATGCGCACTGATATGACAGTGGTCACGATACAGTCTAACAAAATTGTTTTGAATGAAGTTAAAGACAACTAAGCACTACTAGAGCCATTGTATGGAAAAAACGTACTGGACTTTTTGGCCAATCCCATATAACGGTCCTCTTCTTCCGATATATTTGTCAGTCAAGGTGCTTTTTTCTACTTTTTTTTTTACTTTTTTTAAAACCTTATCTGAGGATATTTTACTTACTGATTTTACTGATTTTAGAGAGAGGGGAAGGGAGGGAGGAACGGGAAGAAAGAGGAAACGTCAATGCAAGAGAAACACGGATTAAGAGAAACAGGGATTGGTTGCCTCTCCTACACCAACCAGACACAGAACCTGCAACCTAGGCACGTGCCCTGACCGGGTATCAAACCCATGTGACCCTTTGGTTTACAGAAGGGCACTCCAGTGAACTGAGCTACTCTGGCATGGGCAGCCAAGGTACTTTTCAAGGCCACCAAAACTTTACTTCTCGAGGAAGCCTTGATTCTCTGGTTGAAATTCATCTTTCATAATTATAACCTTATATACCTCAATATTGTCTTTATCATAGTCTATTACTAAGTTGCATACACTTAGTCACATATGTAGATAATACGCACAGTACATGGTGTCTGTGGTTTGTTACATTGTTACTCATAGGTAGGACCTATGTGTTATTTATATTTTATGTCCCACAGCAATGAGGAGGTTTTGCACAAGGTAGGCATTTAATAACAATGGTTGAATTTTTGTTATTCTTTCTCTTATCTTTTAACTATCACATAGTCATTCATCAATAATTTCTTTCTATTGGTTCTACATAGCTTGAATCAAATATAGCTTAAAATAAATAAGCTACTGTCTAGGGTTCTGAAACCCTTTTTGTTTCTATGGAGGTTTTTTTTTATAGTGTGGTAATTATGTTTATTTTAACAGACTTATTTGTTTACATTTCTTGCCTTTATCAGGCCTGTCTCTTAAGTACAGAGAGGGAAACTATTTTTGTCTCTTCTGTTTTCCAAGGAAACCTTGTAATTTTCTTTTAAGGTCACAGAAGTCTTTTACTTCGATGAGTCTGCAAAGCACCACCTAAGACTTTAAGTTATAAAAACCATTGTTTTCTCAAAAGTCTGGAAAGAGCTTACAAGATATAATTAACTGCCTGGAATAAACAATACAACATAAATAGATCTTTCCCTTAGAAAATACCTTATTGTTGGCCTATGTGAAAGAATCTCACTTTATTAGTGACCAGAAAATTCAGCAGTAAGAAAGCAGCTACAGTAGGTAAATTAAAATATACAAAAATTTCAAGCCAAAAGTCAACATAACAGTACATGGTGAGTTCCAGCAGCATGTCCACTCACGTCAGAAATCAAACAGAGAGGCCTGTCCCCACCCCACCCCCCCAAGCTATCCTGGCAGGGTGAGCCAGTGTAACCACAGGAGGGAAGAGGAGGGTGAGGAAAATTATCTGCAAAGTTAAATGCCTGGAAAACCCAAGAGAATTAGCTGGAAAAATTACTAAAAATTAAAGTAAGAAAATGTAGCAAAACACTGTACAAAGAATTTAAAAAGGCAAAACCCTTCCTATATGTAAACTACGTAGGAAAAGATTTCAATTCCAATTTCAATTATCAAAAAGATAAAGATGCTTTTTAAAAAGTTTAAATAAAGGAAAACACATTTCTTGTTCTTAGACTCAATGATAAGTTGAAAAAAATAAGTCAATTCTCTCCTTTTGTAAATGTAACCTGATTACAGTAAATATGAAAAGGATTATACTGAGAACTAATAATTCTAAATTCTATATAAAACACAAATGTTTCAGAACAGTCTGGAAAATTCTGAAGACTGATTAGTGGGAGCAAACAGTACCAGATATTAAAGTAAACTCTAAAGCTACCTAAGATAAAATAGTTCAGGGCTGTAATATTAATAGATTTAAGTGGCACAGATGAAGGTTTGGAAGGAAAAAAAATACAGATTTTTTTTATAAACACGAAAACATGGCCCACATCTTACACATGAGAGAAAAATAAAGTATGATGACACTGTTTTTTCACTTTTCATTGAAAAGCACCAGTAGACACTGATATGAAACGGTCTGTGAGATGCATTTCTAACTTCAAAAAGAAAGCGTAATATGCAAAACCAGCGTGAACAGTACCTCACTATTTACATAAAAACGGAAGGGATGGAAATTCACAGTTGTGTGAAAGCCCCCAGAATGTCTCTGAAGGGCACCCAAGAAAATGATAAGACTGTTCTGGGAAGGAAGACAAAGGTAGAAAGGGCCCTTTTCATTTTTTTGTAAACCTGTTGTACAGGTTTTTTTCTAAAAAATTAAGCAAAGTGCGCATGTGTACTATTAAGCTAAGAAATACAAAAAGATGTTCAACATCACTGATCATTAGGGAAACATAAGTCAAAACCACTGGGAGATACTGCTTCACACCCACGGGGATAGCTGTTATTAAAACAGACAGACAGAAAACGACAAGCTGGGCACGCGGTGGAGGTGTGGAGAAACGAGAGAGACGTCCTGTGCACTGCCGGTGGGAATGTGAAATGGGGCAGGTCCGCGTGCTGTGGAGAACAGCATATTCGTTCCTCAAACAGTTAAACCGAGAACTGCTATGAGGTCTGGCAATTCTATTTCTTGGTATACAATAGTCGCCCTCATCAGCAGGGGATACTATCGTTCCAAGACCCCCAGTGGATGCTTGAAACTGTGGACAGTACTGAACCCTGTGTATACGAAGTTTTTTCCTATATCTACATACCTACGATAATGCTAACCTTATAAATCAGGCACGGTACAGATTAATGGCAATAAGCAATGAAAAAGTAGAAGTGACAGGAATGTACTGTAATGAAAGGTATGTGAATGTAGCATTATTCAGTAAAATGAGGAACTGGAACGCAAGCACTGGGACACCCGGTAGTTGCTCTGACAGCCGAGATGGCCACGAAGTGACGGGCAGGGAGAGTGCAGAGAGTGTGGAGACACTGGACAAAGGGCCAAGTCATGTTCTGGGTGTGACAGAGCGGGGTAGTGTAAGGTTTCATCATTCTACTGATGAAATGGTGCACAATTTAAAACTCAGGAATTGCTTACTTCTGGAATTTTCTATCTAGTAACTTTGGACCATGGTTGACCGCCGATAACTGAGACCACAGAAAGCACAACCCTGTATATGGGGAGGGGACCACTGGATACCCAGAAGAACTGGAGCAGAGGCTGGAACTGATACTTGTGCACCCCTGTTCACAGCAGCTTCATTCACAACAGCCAAAAGGTGGACACAGCCCAGGTAGGTGTCCATTGACAGACGGGTGGGTAAACAAAAGGTGGCATCCACGAACAACGAGTATGAGTCAGCCTTAAAAAGGAAATTCTGACACATGCTGCAACGTGGGCGAACTTTGAAGATGTCACGCTAAGTGACATCTGGAGATGCATGGTGGCGATGGCTGCGTAACGACGTGAAAGTACCTGATGTCACTGTTGTACATTTAAAAATGCTGAATACAATAAATATTATGTTGTGCATATTTTACTGCAATTTAAAAAAATGGAATGCACCAACAGCGAATCTGAAGAGACCCACCACAAGTGAAGAAATTGAATTAGTCGATTAAAAATCTCCCCACAAAGAAAAGCCCAGGACCATATGGCTTCACTGATGCATTCTATCAAACATTTAAAGAAGAAATAATATCAATTCTTCACGCACCTTCCAGAATATATGGGAGGGGGAACATTTCCCAACTCATTTTATGAGAACAGTATTTATCTGATACCAAAGCCAGACAAAGACACCCTAAGAAAACTATAGACCAATCTCTCTCATGAATGTATCTGCAAAACTCCTCTACCAAATACTAGCAAACCAAATCCAGCAACATATATAAAGAATTATACATCACGACCAAGTGGAAATTATCCCTAGCATGCATGCAAGACTGATTGAACATTCAAAATTCAACTAATGCAATAAAGGACAAAAACCGTATGACCACCTTGATATCCAAAGGTAAAACACTTGATACAATCCAAGACCCATTCTTGATAAAAATGCTGAACAAGCTAGGGATGGAAGGGAACATCTTCTACTTGATAAAAAACTGGCAGCTCACATCATATGCAGTAGTGAAAAATTAAATACTTTCCCCCTAAGACTGGGAAAGGGAAAAGATGAAAAGGATGTCTGCTCGTACCACTTCTTCTCAGTATTACATTGGAGGGTCCAGCCAGTGCAATTATGCAAGAAAAAGAAATGAAAACATGAACACGTTAGAATAAAAACTTTTGTCTATGCAGTAAGAGTAGCCGCAAAGTGTAACAATCCAAATGTCTATCAACTGGTACATGGATACACAACACATGGTATGTTCATATGGTGGAATATTGCTGAGCAATACACGCTACAACATGGGTAAGCCCCAAACACGTTATGCTGAGTGAAAGAAGTCAGACACAAAGACCACGCTGCATGAGCCAATTTACATGAGATGACCAGAAAGGTCAAACCTACAGACAGAAAATAGGTTAGTGGCTGCCTGGGCCTGGAGGCAGTAATGAGGATCAACTTCCACTGAGCACAAGGGCTCTCCACAGAGCCGAGGAAATATCCTAAACTGTGGTGACTGTCACACAACTCTGTCAGTTTTCTAGAAACCACTGCACTGCACCCGCCAAATGCATGAATTTTGTGGTATGTAAATTATACCTCAATAAAGCTGCTTAAAAATATAAAAAAGGTAACAATTATAATAATAATATCCTTGTTTACCCGTATTTCCACACGCTGAAAAACACTAAGGAAAGGAAGAGTTAATTTGGAACATCCAATTATGTCTCCCTCTACTAGAACAGAAAAATGCAGAAATCCTGTATTTACGAAGAAAGCTTTTGCTTAGGCCATAAATCTTGAGAAATGGATTACTTATTAATGAAGACATTTTATTATTTACCTCCCTTCATCCCTTCATAAACTAAGTGATGAAAAATAAACTGTACCTTAAAGGAAGAAAGGGTGTTTCGTTTTACATGTCCTAAAGAGAATCGCTTTCTTGAATGTCATCTACCTGGTCATCTATGCTTGAGAAAGTTAAAGGTCACTCACTTGTGCTTTTAATACATTTAAATGTGTTAGACCTTTAATGTGTCTCCTTCAGATCCACGGTCAGTCAGGGACAATGTAAACCTCCTGTTTTTCTCACAGTAAAGTCCCCACCACGAGGCTCACTGTCTCGATCACTTGGTGCCTTGGGCTGTCAAGCGGGCCCCTTTCCCTTACAGCTTTTCCTGTCCCCACTCAGCCACTGTGTTCGCACTCTTGCTTTTTCTCGTGATTTCTGCAAATTCTAGTATCCACCTCTTTCCTAGCCTTCTTGATATGTCAACTCCTAGCTTCATATCATCAGCCATCCCTTTTCTAGGGACTATTGGGAGATCTCCTCTGCCATTCACACACACTTGGAGCTGTTTCTCCAATTTGCTTGATAACATAATACTGTCATCTTAATTACTATACCCATGCAGCAGGATTTTCAAAGCAACACCACAGATTCTTTTTTAAAAAAACTTTTTTTAATCTGAAGAAATTTGGTCCCCTTCTGGAACATTCAGTTTTACTAAATATGGCTGAAGTCTAAGAGCTAAAAGGGTGAGAGGAGTGATGAAAGAAAAAAAGTTACATTAATAAGACAATAGGAAGAGTAAAGAAACAGAGCATTGTTGGCAAGAACGGGAAATGTAGCCTTATACATTACTGATACAATGTAAACTAGGGGGAAATGTAGCCTTTTACATTACTGATACAATGTAAACTAGTGCACAAGTTGGCCGTAACTGTTAACATTTTAAGAAGGCATAGTTTTGGATACAGCTAAATACATTTTTGGTCACTGCATTAAAAAAGACTGAGTCAGTGCCCAATGGTATCTCTACATTAGGAAGTTCAATGTAACACTGAACCACACAGTAAGCCCCCTAGACTTTCGTTTCATAGAGACAGGGAGTAAATCTGCTTGGCCTACTGCAGTACATCCAGTGCCTTGAGCAATGCCTAGCACAGGGGAAAAAGATGTTCAGGAAGATATGCTGAATGAATAAATGGATGATGGAGATCTCAGGGGCAGTTTAAGCCTGGACCTCTGCTGGTATTTAGCAAGCCAAGAGCGAATTTTCCATTCGGAATGCCAGGCTTTACCGAGTTCCATGGCTGTGCTGCACTCTTGGGCCTTGTCTGCCAAGTATACTCTGCCGATCATCAGAGCAAATGGCAGACGGATTTGAGTACTCAGAGCAAACCAGTCACAAAACAGATGTGCTCCTACAGTTACAAGCAACAGTAATGCTGTCATGCTTGTTAGGTTTTTTATATATGTATATAAAATTTTCTTCAGTTCAACTACTACTATCCAAAAAATCTATTTTCAGTATATATTTTTGCCTTAAAAAATATAAGATTTAATCTTCAGGGCTTTGAAACGCCCAGGACTACATTATCCATTGTTATCTCAGAACACTACTGAACAAGGTATGTGACTGGGCTTCATGTCACACACAGCTTTTTACAGTTTGAGGAAATCATTGAAAGGAGAAAAAATGTATCATACCAAGGTCATGGTAAAACGTGACCAATTGTAAAGCTTGAAATGGTATTACATCATAAAGACACACGAGGGCACTCTAATCAACCGGCAAAGAGAAACAGAAAAGAATGAAACCAGGTTTCATTCTTTTTACAGATATTTTAACAACTGTACTGTATAATAGGTGAATTAAACACTGGTATAATTGTGAATGTCTTCAATTCACAGCAAGAGATTGTCTGTCCTTACTCCAAATTTTAAGAAGCCAAAAGGATTCTGCAATTCTGTAAATCAGAGAAAGAATCCATCACTCTCAGATCCAAGGTAAGGATTAGCCCCACCCATTTCTAATGATTTGTTAAATTGACCTTGGGGCAGGACTTGCCCCTTTCAAGCAAAGATCTTCTACACACTACAATTCCACTTGGTGTTTTCCTCCACTAGCAGCAGTCCATGAATCCATTTCTTTACTCCGTCTCTTTCCCTAGGAGAAATGGTGAATTAAAAGTTTGAGTCTTCTCCAAAGCTAGTGGTAAGGAGACAGCATTTTGTACAAAGGAACACAGACCACTGAAGAATATATCTCATGGCTTATCTTGAGTTTTTATTTATTTAATTAAAAAAATTATTTATTTATTTATTTATTTAGAGAGAGGGGAAGGGAAGGAGAGAGGGAGAGAAATATCAATGTGTGGTTGCCTCTAGAGCGCCCCTTTCTGGGGACCTTGCCCGCAATCCAGGCATGTGCCCTGACTGGGAACTGAACCAGTGACCCTTTTGCTTGCAGGCCTATGCTCAATCCACTGAGCTACACCAGCCAGGGCTTATCTTGAAGTTTTTAAATGTGTAAATACAATTACAGCATATCACTTCCTCCATCAAATTCAAAAGTAGAGCATACCAAGCATTTCAATGACCTTTTTTCAGACCTTTAACAAGAGAGCAAGAATAACTGCGGAGAGCTGTGGATCCCGCGGCAATCAGGCCCATCCACTAAGGATTATCATTAATCGTAAAGTCACATTCAAATTTCTGCTTCAGCAAAATTACAAATAACTCCTTGTCATCAATCTTTGGGGTCAAATTTAATAGTTAAAATGGAAAATATTAAATGTCAAGGGTATACTGCACTTGCATCTTTGTTGACTGAATAAACTAGAAGATTCTCTCCATCTCTGGAACTATCTACAGGAAGTGTGACACATGCTGCGTTCTTGAACTTATTATTTTATTCACTTTAACCTTCGTCTGTTTGAATGACTGAATTCCTGGTCATGATGTTTCAAAGTCAATTTCTGCTGATGTGTTCAGTACTTTTTTCTGTTGCATTCCTTGGTGAATTCTAGTTCCTAGGCTTAGCTGAATTAGCCATCAGGGCGCACCCAGTTAGGCTCCATCTATACTAACACAGAACATGCTCTAAAATGTGCTGCTCCAGAGGACACATTTCTAATTTTCCTGTTCAGTTTAAAACAATTCTGGTTCATTGAAGGTACCAATGAATTTCTTCCGTTAAATAAAGTTGCCTGAATACCGCACAATATTGCAGTCATTAAAATCCTTTCAGTTGGTGTCTCTATAAGGAGATATCCAAGGTTTACATTATAATGACATCCACTGTCTTCCTGTGGGTGAGGAAAAAGCCACTAAGAGAATGACGTGTAAATCAGACAACTAAAGTTGGTTTCAGAGGCTAACCTGGGTAGCGTGAAAACTAACATGGGCACCCAATTGGTACGATATGGAATGGAGCACTTCATATTACCAAGAAAGTTTCCAAACTTTAATTTTTTACCACTATTTTTTAAAGATCTTAATTTAACTAAACTCTCATTTAAAGCTAATTTAAAAAAATAGCCCAGAATAGCAGGGGAGAGGGGAGAGGGGAGGTTGTGGGGTGGGGGGAGCCTCCTTCTGTTTAGAACATGAAGCTTCCCACTGCCTCCTCTCCAGAGGGCTCCCAGCTGCCAGACCTAAAGGTTTTCTCCTACACTGATCCTCTGGTTATTTTTACTTTCCCTTGACCATATGTTTTAACAGGATTTTAACAAACTATACTTATTAAGAAAAATAAAAGTCCCAAATAAACTGTCTCTCAGTGTGCACTCTGGCTTCCTTTTTTAAGAGAGAACCTAGCACACGCCAGGCACTGCGCAAGGCAAGGTGATGGAGCCCTTGCCCTTATTAAGCAACAGACTCTTGATAAAGGAAACTTGGGTTCAGATGGTGGCTCTAGCACTTTTCCCCTCCGTGGAACTTTGAACCACTTTGCCTCCCGGAGGCTCAGATTGTTTTATCTGTAAAATGGGAACACTATCACTTAGGTCAAAGGGCTCCATGGGACGCTAAAGAGCAAGGATCCTGAACCATGCCTGGCACACAGTAATGGAGCCATAGAGCGTGGCATTTAGTTTTTTTTTACTCCAATGTTATAGTTTATTGTAATGTTTTAACTTTACCCTTAATCTTTTCTCAGTAGTATGCCTTCAGAGATTATTTATTTAACTACTATTTAGTGGTGTCACACGATGTCAGGCCTTGGGAAAACACAAAGTCTACGAGACGGAGGGCAGAGATAAAACCAATAATCGCAAATGCTACAAGAGAAAGTGTACCACGGAGGCATCCGAGAGGGGTACGTAATCCAAGGAAACCTTGAAGATGTGCTATTTAAACAGAGAGCTGAAATGTGTAAAAAAAATTGGGCAGGCAGAAAGTGTTGTAGACAATGGAACCTATGTAAAATCCCCGAGGCAAGAGAGAGCCGGGGAAGATCACGGAACTGGAAGATGTGAAATATAATTGGAATAAGGAGAGCAAGGTTGATGAGGGCTAGAGATGAGCCTAGAGAGGTAGGCAGGACCAAGTAAGTCAAGTGAAAAAATTACAAACCTTTATCCTAAGGGCAAAGGGTTTTATGTCACTCTTAAACTTAAAACAATTTCTGGGCTGCGGAGTAGAAAATGGGATTGGAGGAGGATAAGACTGAATGTGGGGAGACCAGGTAGAAGGTGTTTTGAATTCCAAATGGCAAGAGCAAAGAGCCCCTACAAAGCCCGTATTGGCAGGGCCGGAGAGAAACAGACCTGTTCGAGACAGAAGTGGACTGAAAAAGGTGTGGTCACAGACTGTGCATGGGAAGGGTATTTTGGCAAGTCATAATCTCAAAAATAAGAATGTGCTCAATAAAATGTATTTCTGTGTTTCATGATATAAATGTAAAACTTGGCTCACTATATATTCCTTGCGGTAAATTCCGTAATTTTGTATGAAGCAGCACATAAAATTAAGCATTTTAGGCCATGGGAGGATTTATTCCAACTCAGCGGGAGGCGTGTCACACAAAAGAAGTCTAATTTACTGAGTGTCAATGTTTTTGAAACCACTTTGCTGTGTTGATAGAAAGTCTGCATTACAGATCATCTATTAACTACCAAATGAGTTTTAACACTTCCTCCGAGGCATCTTTTGGTTCTTAAAGGAAAAAAATAATCTTTTACTTTTTTTCCCTTCCATGTTTTCACATCTCTAAATAAACAGGAGGATAGTATGAGCAAACCAAACTACAGGGGTGGGCAAAAGCAGGTTTCCAGTTGTTCATAGGGGGAAAAATGCAGGTTATGATTACTAAAAAATAAATAATACAAGAATAAACTCGCAATGGCAAACCTACATTTGCCCACTCTTGTATATGTAATGTAAACCGTGGCTCTCTGATCACCTCGGCAAGTGAGTTTTTACAGAAGGACGGTTTCACACTAGCATGCCTTCGCAGCAAGCACACCGAATGTAATGTGTCCCGTATGGGAGACATGGTCTGTGCTCTAATCATTTGGGCACAATGTCTTTTGCTCCTAAGCCGAACTCTCTTCATGGAAGGCCCTAGCCTACTCATCCTCCTCATCAGTTCTAGAGTCACCTTTCCAGGAAGCTGCCTCTCATTCATCTCCATTCTCCAAGCCCTAACCCTGCCCCTGTGTTGTCAGGAATGCAGTGAATTGTAATTTTGGCGTACTCGTCTACCTTCATTATACCGCATGCTTCTTTAGGGCGAGGGCAGTGACTTTCAATTCTGCATTCTTCGGTGTCTGGCACACTGACCCAGAAGCAAATTGATATTCTCAAGGTTTACTGATCTGTGCCCTATCCCTTACATAAACAGCTTTAAATGGAGGCAATTTTGGAGTTCAGTGTACTTTTAGTACTTTTTCTGACTTCTCAGAAAACAGCTGATGCTTTGCTGAGTAAGTATATACCTGTGCAATGAGGGGTATGTGGGTGTTTTGGAAAAGCATGGTTCAAATAATTATATAAATGGAAAAAGAACATAAATCTTTTGTTTTCATATAAAAATCACAGAAAGTAAAGCTTGACAATATTTGGCTACAGGAATACAATTTAAAAAAGTACAGCATCCCACACAAGCTTTTTTTTACTCTAATTATGCTGTTAGCTAGCTCCACACATTTGGAATAAACTAGTTAAGTCTGCGTGCACAACCGTAGCAAAGTAGCTCAAAATAAAGATCCGACACGAGCCAGGTGTTTTGAGTTTTGTGATGTAAAGACTCAAGGTGTACTGGCATGTTCCACCTAACCTGGTTCATGAAATCCCTACAGCCCTAGACTGGGATGTCTTTTTTTTTTTTTTTTTTTTTAAATTTGAAGATCTAACTGGCTTTATGAAACCATTCATGAATCAGGCAGCATTCATTCCATCTGGCAACTGGAAGGGCGCTGCCACCTGTAATGTCTTAACAATCCCTCTCAACCCACCCATATCCTAAATACGGTTTCAGCCTCAAATCCTCCCAGAACGCACCCTGATCTCGTCCTTCTTTGAATTCCAAGTGCAATTAGGGGTCTATAGCAGAAAAATTAATATGTTCAATATGTTCTAACATCTGCTTATAGGTAACTAAAGACTTCTCCGTAAGGGTAGGAAGAAACGCTAATCAAGAGCCAATTGCGTGAAAAGAAGTTAACAACCTATTATAACACTCACGTGGCAGCTGAGAAGTCACACCTAGTTCATAAAGTCCAACCTTAGTGCGCCGACGAAGAAATGTTACAGTCAACCTCGTATTTAACCAAAGGGACCCAAGGACTGTACGCTCTCCTGGCAGTTGCGTGTGGGCTGGGATGGGGAGGCGTGATTCTAAGCCCCGCAACAACGAACAGCAGCTTCCCCTTTGGTCCACCCCAATTTCTAGTTTCCTTATTGCCACCCCTTTACAGACGGTTCCCTTTGCAAGATGGAAACGACTAAGTCCAAAGGACATGGCATAACCATTGCCCTCTAACTTAGGAGCGGAGACTCACCAGTTTCATATTGGACTTTAGATTCAACAGCAGTCACTGGAATCCTCAAACCCAGAAAGCGTCTTCCGGTTCAAGCTCCGCCGCTTGCGGGAAGAGAGCATCGCGGGACATGCAGTCTTTCTTCCCAGCGCCCCCTTTCCGGGACATCATGGGAAATGTAGTCGTCTCTCCATACGTCATGGGAACTGTAGTTATCTTTCCTTTTCCTCCCTTTTTTCTCCAAACACCTCCTTCCGTTAGCTCAAATCCTTCCCCGCCGCCAATTCATCCTCCCTCTCCACCCCAGCATGATATCATGTCCTCAGCCTGGGCCTGGTACCCACGGTGTTCTGGGATGTGTAGTCCCCACAGCTGTGGCGCTCCTTCACCCTCCTCCCTGGTGGGAAGGCTGATGAGCGCGAGTCCTGCCGGGAGTTGTAGTTCTCTGGGGGCTCTGGCCGCCGCGCCCCGTGCTTTTACTCAAGGGAGTTAGGAACTACAACTCCCAGGGCCGCCCGGCGGCAGCAGGTGGGAGTGGGGCTGTTGATATCAATATGGCGGTTGTCAGCCAGACAAAGACAGTCAGTCTGATGTGATTGAGACTAGGGAGGTTTTCAGGGGGAGACTGGGAGATAGGGGCCTCCCCTCCCCCCTCTCCTCTTCCTGCGCGGACCTCAACCCCTCCCCAGGCCCCTCCCGACTGGCGCCCCACGCGGAAGACACCCCTCCCCCTCCCGCTTTCCCCTCCTCCCTAGCTCAGCCCGTCGCACTGGGACGTTGGGGAGGGGGCTGTGCCGCGCGGAGAGAACTCAGCTACGATTCCGAGGTGAGTCGAGTGGTTTTCCAGCCGCGCCACCTCAAGTCTCTTTCCCCACTTCTTTCTCCTCACTTTCTTTCTTTTTCCTTTTTTCTTTCTTGCGGGGTTTCGGGGAGAAAGTGAGTGGGCTGGGGATGGGTCTCTTCGACGGCCCGCTCGGGAGGAGAGAGGAAGTAGGGGGCTCCCGAGCGGGTGACCGGGACGCAGGGTGCGGGGTGGGGCAGTTCGTGGGGGGCGGTAATTGGAAGGCGTCGGCCGCTTCCCAACTCTTCCCGTCTCCGGCGCTGTGGGCGGAAGGTTTGAATCCTGGAGGTGGGGTCTCCCGTCTGGAGTTCGGGGGACTGAGAGGGGAGCCGGAGGCGTGTGGGTTTTCCTGGGGTGTAAGTGTGTTTTGAACTGGCTGACGTGTACTCCGCACCACGTTAGTCCCGAATACCCGTCTGGCGGTGGGAAGTTCGGCGGCGGAGCCACAGCCTGGGGCTGGGCCTGGGCAGGGGAGCGTGCGCGGGGTCCGGGACGCGGACCTCTGGGCCGGCGCCGTGGGGCGTGCGGGGCGGCCGGCGTGGCGACTCGCCTCCGTCCCGCTGCCCGAGCGCACTCGTCCTCCCCGCCGCCTCCCCTCCCCGGCGCCTCTGCGCCCCGAAACTCCGGGCCGGAGAACTGTAGGGATGGAGAGGAATTTCTGCATCCCGAAGTCGGCAGAGAAGGTGGGAGAGGAACAGTGTTCGTAATATTTTATTCCGGAACCGTGTTTTTGTTACACTATTGGGGCTACTTGGAAAGGAGTCCTCCACCCACCCTCACCCCGAAACAGGTAGGGGTGTCTCCCCGTCTCCGTGTTAAATACATTAAACGTTACTTAAGACTCGGGGACGTGGGGTCGGGACTGCTGACATGTGTGTGCATCTCTGTCTACTGCAGACGCAATGTTGTGCATCTTGAGACAGGGCGACTTATTTTCGTGGTGGGAAAAACTGTTGGAAATTATTTGGAGGCAGGGGGAGTAGCTGAAAGGCGCTGTTTGTGTTTGTCTTCTACTCCACCCTGTTCGGCCTCGCGTTCGTCTGCAGGCTGGTACGGAAGAGTGAGGACGCGTTGGGTGAGTGAAGGGGAGAATGCAGTTGGCATTAAAGGTACTATGCAAAGTTGAATGGCATAAAGTGATGGCTTTATAAATCTACCCTGAAGCTTTAAAAACCCTCATGTTTCATATAGAGTGTGACTAGTTCATTTCTCTGGGATCCTGCAGGTACACAGACCTCTGCCTTCCCTCCCTCCCTCCCTCCTTCCTTCCTTCCTTTCATTCTTTCCTTCCTCTCTTTCTTGGTGTGGCACATTTCTCTTCCTGGATGGACATAATGCTTCCTGTGCCCCTGTTTCTTTGTTTTTTGTTTTTTGGTGCTGATACAGTTGCGCTTTTTGTAGTTGTGTGTGAAATTCATCTTTAGATGAAAAGGACCTGCATTTGTTTTTATTTTGCATTTAGTCACAGGTAATCACATCAAGTTTGCAGTGCCTTGCGTTAAACTTATTTTAAAACTGTACAACTGAGTTGTTAGATCCAGTTGAATTATGTGTATAAGTTTGGAAAATTTGAATTCTGATTTTTTTTTCCAGTTTCAATTAGAGTTATAAAGGGAAGGGAACTGCAACATCTTGATTCTCACAGTCTTTAATATTTAATAACATCCAGCCAGGAGAATTTAAGATCATATAGTTTGTACTTCCTTCAGTCTGAGATATGTTCATCAGTAACCCTTCCCATGCACAGATTTTTAGTGTAATAGACTTTTCAGTAACTAAAGGAATTGACATAATGTCTCTTTCCTATTGAGAATTTAATGTATTTACATATTTGGCTCCAAACTTATCAATTCTTGAACCTATCTGTAAAGACCTTAGATTTCATAAAACTGAAAGTCATGTAGCTACAGTACGTAATTTTATGATGTGTTTTATAATCTTCTGTTTGACATTTCTGCAGTTGGTCATTCACACAGATAAGCTGACTGTACACATGAGGTAGCATATATATTTAGATTGACCTGAATAGAAACAAAATTGATGTCTTCTAAATCTCGAATTTAGAATATAGAATGTGTTGATGCAAAGCCGAGCCTTTAGTTTGTTATAGACTAGGATTTCCAGAATATTTTTGTTTTTACCTTCTATCTTAATCTGAAACATTACTTTGTAAAAACTGGAGAAAAATCCTAAATTATTACTACATAATAGGTTTGTTTTTGGCTAAAAGATGCTCTCTCAGACATAGAGTATTAAAATGCTCAGTAATTATTTTAGAAATAAAACCTGAAATGTTTGTTAATAGTTGGAACAATATTTGCTCTTCACCCACCCTCACCTCGGATTTTCCTTTTGTTTGTTTTCTGCTGTGGAGATGCAAAGTTACTAGGAAAAGCTCTCATTGAACTTTCTCTGACTAGTCGTCTGGTTAAAATCATTGCAGAGTAAACCAGATGTATTCCTTGCATTCATTGAGGTGATTCTGTTGCATTTTAAGCACTGAGCATTAAAATGATGTAAAGCCTTTACTGCAGGTTAAAGCATAAAACATTCTCAGCATGTGGAAGTCATATGGTTTACGAAAAAAGTAGAAAATCAGGGCATTGGTGCCTGTCCAGTTTAAGATTTCATCCTGTAGCTGTGAAAGACACATTTATTTTAATATGATTGCTTCTGAAAATGTTGCCTGTATTATGGAAATTGGAAAGCTAAACTGTTATAAACTAGTCTGTTGATGGTTCAGTGTACTGCTGTCATGAATGCTGTGGCTGCAAACTGTGCATCAAGGAGCCTTTAGGGCTCAGCTTTGTGTCGAGTGTCTAGTGAGGCTTCATTTCACTCTTGTACTGACATATTTCAGTCTCAGCGCACATCTTTGGATGGAGCCTATAAATTTAATAGCACAGTATTGGTAAGTTACAAAATACATTGTAACATCTCTCCTTGGTTCCTTGTTAAAAAAAAACAGAAGTAGCTAATTTATGGCAACTTTTGTGGCAGGTATTAATTGGAATGGCATTGCTTCTTTCAGTAGATATTGAACGCATTGGGAATATTTATGCCTAATTCCTTCATTTTAGGTCTTTTATACATTTAGTCCATCCCACTTTTAATGTTTCCTGTAAAACCATGTTTGCTTTTCCTGTTCATTTCTTGCAGCTCTTGCTTCAATTGTTTTTATATGTGGATCTTTAAACTTGAATTATTTCTTTTGGGAATTAGAAATTTATCCTACGATGTCATTTTTCATAAATGTAAGTGCACCACTCAACTTTTTAAAAGTGAGAACATTTACAGATAAACAAAGATGCTCAGTAAAAATGTGTTGGCTTTTGTTTGTTTTGTGAACCTGCTAGTTAATTTTATAGCTCCCTTGGCTATTTGGCTAGATTTTTCTTATAACTGCTGGCTTTTACTTCTCAGTGTCGTAGAACTTTAATTTCTAAATCAGTTGTGAGGAGCAGAAGTCCCAGCTCACCTGGAGTGCTGTCTATATATGTGCATTCACATGTGCACTCGCACATATACAGCACCTTCAAGTTTGCCTATGTATGAAATGGGTGTACACCTATCAGACATGCGAACCGAACCATAAAGAAGGAATTTGAACCACAAATAACAGGAGACTAAAGAGTGGCTCAAGCTAGAAACCAAAATGTAACCACCACCACATACTGCCCACACTGTAGAAGCTATGGAGATTTTCAGTATCATTGCGAACTATTACTTTAACAGATCCTGCCAAAATCTAGCTCTTTAAAAATGGAAACTACTGGTATTGAAGTTTTTCTCAAAATAATATTAAGTAATGTGACTTAGATTCCTGGGTGCAACTATCCCCCCCCCCATTTGACCCTTAACGGACTTAGGGCTCATCATAGGTATAGTGTTTGTTTGAGATTTGTATAGTGTTTATTAAAGATTTTTTCTGAGTGATTATTTGACATGAAACTTTTAGTTAGAGTCTATTTAAACATAATCCAATGCTTTGGATAACTTGTTTTTCTTGATTTTAGATGAAACAAGTTGGAAATTTACTATAACATTGTCTTGGATACCTTCCAAGAGCATTTAGTTACTGGAAGTTCCTGGCATTCACATAGGGTTTTTTTTTTTCCCCCTTACACTGGTAATAAGGTTGAAGTTACAGTAAGTTTTTCCAATGGTTATTATAACGTTAATGCAATATTTCACAGGTCTTTGATTTAAACTACAAGGACAGGGTTTTTTTTTTTAACATTTACAAACAAAAGGAGAAAAAAGAACAATAGTTGATTTAGCTTTGAAGATACATTATTTTACTTTTTTTGAATCCTAAAATAGGTGGTTACAGACCTCTCCTTATAAGTGATCAAATTAGAATCAAATCAATTCAAAGGGCTTTTAGATTTTTTTCTTACACTTAAAGTGCTGATAATGATCAGAACGTTGACTCAGTTCCACATACTGAATATATTCTGTGTAGCTTCTCTGTCCATCTTTTTTTTATATCCTCACCCCAAAGACATGCTTACTGGTTTTAGAGAGAGGGAGAGAAACATTGATGTGAGAGAGAGAGGTATCAATCGGTTGCCTCTTATGTGTACCTGACTGAGGACCCAACCTACAACCTGGGCATATGCCCTGACCAGGAATTGAACCTTCGATCTTCCAGTATATGGGACAGTGCCCCAACTACCTGAGCTACACTGCCCAGGGCACTTCTCTGTCCATCTTTTGTTCAGTGGTTTCTCAGTGGTCTGCATGTGGTTTATCAAAAACGTGTAATAGCTCTCTTTACTGTAGCACATTAAACAATTTGCATGGAATTGCCAAGCAGCAGTAGATTTAATATATATAATCACTTTTTTCAAAGAGATATCAAAGGCTAAGGCTATAGCTGAAATGAGGATGACTTAAGAATAAACCTGTTTGCTTAAAGATTTTCATAAAGTAATCATGTGATTAAAATATGAAGCTATTGGGTTGGGCTTAGTCAAGCTATGGAGTCATTTTTTACTCTCTCCGTCCAGTCGTGAAGTCAAGTTGATTTTGCATCCTTTGTGCTTTATCTATTATTCACTTATTTTCATTCTGTTGCTAGTCCCTTGATTCAGGCCTTCATCATTTCTGGCTGGCCACATCAGTCTCTTTACTAATCCCCCTGCTTTTAGTGTTTTCCCTGAGTCATTCTTCAACCCTACTGAGGGATATTGCTAAAATAAAATACAGGTTTGATTTTCAGCTATACTGTGCCTATAATCCAACAGTGGCTCAGTAGCCTTTGAATAAATCCAATCTGTCATTGCACCTGTGTCCAGATCCTGGCTCTGCACTTACTAGCTATGTGACCTTGGGCAAGCCATTTAATTTGTCTCTGCCTCAATTACCTCATTTATGGAATGGGCATAAGTACTCCTTCATAGGATCACTGTGAGCCCTTAGAATGCTTCTGGCATATCTTAGTGAGGTTAGTTAACTAGTGAAATTATTGTGTTATACCAGTTAATTTTATGTGCTGGTACTTGCCTTACATTGTATCATTACGTATCCCAGACCCTTAGTCATGCCAAACTCCTGGTGGACTGAACAGATACCCTGTCCCGTGGACACGGAGGGTTGGGTATTCGTCTGTGAGGGTTGTATCTGTTAGTATGTCTTCAAAAGTCAATAATTAATTGTGAACTTTAGAGCATATTGCTGTGTAAAGGATGATAATATACTGTGTTGTTCTGGCTTTTTTTTCTCTTTTTCCCCAAATAAAGAGTAATACTAATTAATTTAATTCAGGCTACAATTTGAAAAATCACTTTCCTAGCCCCGTTAATACATTTTTTTTTCTGGATTTCTAATTTAGATTTTCCCTCGATACTCCAACTTTTCTTATCTTCTCACCTAACTCCACTAAAGATCTATTAACTGTATAGTTGCTTTCCTGCCCCCTCCCCCCAACAAATCTGACTTCTCACTCCAGGTCAAGTAATGTGTGTTCTCTAAGTTACTCTTGGGACAATTGAATAGTTGTATTATGTGATCTGGAAGCCACTTTAGACAGGCATCTGTTTTATTTACTTACTAATGTTTATATTTGATGTTTATATACTGCTTCAGTTGGTTTTCCAAAAATTCACCTGTGGTGATTTATATCTGTGTCTCATTCCTTTCAAGGACGATAAAGTCCTGTTTTTACCAAACCGGGCTTCACAAGGATAAATTTTACCCAAAACTATTGTGTAGGGGTAGCAGGATGACAGCTAAGGTATGAGTTTAGACTTTAGAATGTAATTCTTATAGGAGGCTATATTATGACTGTGGTTTGCAGCCACTGATTTAACCAGCATTTGCCTTCCTGGAACATAATTGTTTATTGTGGAGAACTTGAAAGTAGCTATTCTGAATATTACCTTTATTTGGTTGAAAATGCATTTTTTAGAGTCAAAGACAGCCTGTATTTAGTTTTACATAGTAGCAGTTTAGACCCACTCAGGACGAGAATAGTTGCTGTACACTCTTAGGCAAGGAAGACCTCTCTGAAAAGACGGCAGGGTCTCCCTTACTTGCTGTACGACACTGTATCGCGCTTTCAACAAGATGCCACTTCCCCCACAGGTGGTAGGTCTGCGATTGAATATAAACTTCTTCAAGGGTTTTTTTTCTCAAAAGAAGTTTCTTTTAAATAAAATACAATAATTTAAAGAATATATACGTATTGCTTGCTTTTCTGTACATCACAGGCATCAAGTGACCTGGTCGTCTTTCCTAAAACAAGGAATTGTTTAATGAGCACAAGTTATTGGTTACTTCCAAGTTTAAGTTCCATTTTCTGAAGTAGAAGGTTTTGTTGACAGCACGTCCACTAGGTGTCTGCACTTTGTTGTTGCCCATGGAAGTTCCTGTGCATTACCTGGTTAGGTTTCAGTTTTCCGGTTTGCTAAACAGGGAGGGTATTTAGGTTAATTTGTTTTTTATATGCACTGTTTTTGTTATTAAGTGAATTCACCAAATGTTTGCTTATTCTTTTACTTTTAATTTTGAAATAGCTATAAATTCATAGGAAGTCGCAAAAATAGTAGAGAGGGCCCGGTACTTTTCACCTCGTTTCCGCTCATGGTTCTATCTTATATAACTTTAGTGCAGTATTAAAACCAGGAGGTCAGCATTGGTACAGTGCGTGTACACAGTTCTCCGCCATTTTTTCACGTGTGGATTCTGTAACCACCGCCACAGTCAAGATACAGAGCTATTCTGTCACCACAGATTGACTGCTTCTCCTCGTAGTCAAATTCTGTTTTGTCAGTATAAAGAGAAAAATAGCAATTATTGGGTCAATAATTTCACTCTTTTGCTTTTTGTGGTAGTTTAGAAATTGCTTTGATACATCATGCAAGTTTTTATGGAAAATTCCAATTAAACTTTCTTGTTTTGAGAATTTAAAAATGGGCAAGCTTTACTTGACTTTTTAGTACCCATACTAAGCTTTTTTAGTATGTTAACAGTAATTTAAAAAATTCCTGTAAGTAAAATGTGAAAGATTCAAATAAATTCAAGGTTTAAATGATATATTTCTTGCCAGAGAGGAAGTATGCCGTCCTCTGTATTATTAGATAACCAGAATTGCAGTTGGTATGACTTTAGTTTGGTCTTTTGACAGTTGAAGTAAACTTGTCAGATTAATTCATTGTGAGCTTATGTTGAGTTCTATTTTGAATTTGTTGTCAGGGAACTCACTTCAGAGTCAGTTCAAAGATCATTTTTAGAGAAAAGGCTCTTTAGAGGAAAAAAAGGTATCTTGAGACTTTTGTTAGTCTAAGTACAAGAAAGGACCATCAGGTTAAAAGCTGGTTATAGGGCTGCTGATGCTTTGTCATCCCTTTATTATCTGTATGAGTTACAAATCCTGTCAAAGATGAGGCTGTTAATCCGCCATACTGCTGATTATTACAAACGTCAAACAACAAAGGTAACGGCTAACAAAGTATTTTCAAGTATATTAACAGGAAAAGTATATCGTGGTTTTGTCTCTACCAGGTTTGAGACAGTTCTTTATTTGTCAACACCGATAATTTACTTTGAAAAGCTCAGTTAAATTTTGATTTGTTTTACTGACCAGAATGTGATAAACATTGGTGGTGCTTGTGGATAAGTCACATTCATATACAGAGAGCTCTTATGGCTACCTGAGATTTTACTTTCTGGTGGTACACTTCTTTTTTCGCTTTGGGTATCTGTTGTCAGCTTTTTATATGTCTTGGTTTACATTCTTTTCAACCAGGAATTGTTTAGCTCTGAGGAGAGGTGGTTGTAGGGACCTCGCTCTTTTGGGTTGATACAGAACTAGAGCTCTTGTGAATGGGAGGACTGTCGGATTCGGAGAAGCTGGTCTCTGTCTCTCATTTTAGGGATGTATGGTTTCTGGTCTTGCCTTGCTTTTCTGTGTCTGCTTCATTTACCTTTCTCACTTCTCCCTTCCACTTTTATTTGCCTTGCTGTAGTTTTATATAGTTTCTATTTCTCCATAACTTTGACTGGTGGATTTGGAACTGCTCTTTAAACTAAAGCTTACCTTGTAGTGGCAAGTGTGCTTCCATTAGTTCAGTTAGCCAGAGAGAAATCTGAGTGCGTGGCACGACCGTGTGCTAGATGTCTGTTGCTCTTCCATGACTTGGCGGTGAGGCACAGGGGCAGGTCATCTTTTATGTAAAGCCAGTGCTTTTGGGTGCTCTACCCGAGGAGGTTCTCTTGCAGGGCATAAAGGGGGCACACTCAGTTAAAACATGTCAGGTCTAGCAGCGCATGTTTAGGGACTCTGGGGTACAAGGGTGGGTTGGATTGCATCCTTTTCTTCAAGGATCAAATAATTCGTAGGAAAGGGCAAAAGTCTCCCAGTATAATCTAGTGTTAGTGGTTACGTTAGTCATCTCAGGCAAACCAGAAGGATGACAAACTGGGGGTGTAGTGCTAGCCAGGATTAAGTTAAAGAGAGCCACGGGTAGCACTAGAGACAAGGATATTCTGTCTCTACAAGTGGCTTACAGATCTGCTGAAGCATGAAAGAACCTGGAAGCCGTTCTTGTCGGATCCTAGTTGCTATCAAGGAGATTCCCTGGTTGAGTGAAAAAGCTCTTTTTGTTGTTGTTGTTCTACCTCATATCAAGAAGACAACCTTTTTCTCATTTTTGGAGTCAAGAGACAAAGAGACATCTTAGATCCCTGGCCGGACAGCTCTCGGTTGGTCAGAATGTCGTCATGATATGCCAGAGTTGCATGTTTGATTCCTGGTCAGGCACAGACAAGAATCAGCCAATGAGTGTATAAATAAGTGGAGCAACAAATTGATGTTTCTCTCAATGAATACATTTTAAAAAGTTTTTTTATAAAGAAACATCTTAGAAAGATTCATTCCTTCACTAGTCCAGATCTGGAATATTTTTCACAGACGCTGTCTCTGATGCCAACTATTTTGATAGAAAATGTCTTTCATCTTGGGCAAGTTCTCCGTAGACCTGGCAACGTAAGAATTGACATACTGAGTCAGTTCAGTGTACAGGCAATACCATATGTTATGCTTAACAGAAAGTCTGAGATGACAGGGAAAGGGGCTGGAACTTTCCCCCTATGTCAATATTGGAGTTTATACGGATTTCGGGGCTAAAACCTCCAAAACCAAGTCTTGATTATGTTACCAAACCAGGACTGAGATTTTAGAAATAAGCGCAAGTCAAGCATAGGCAACTAAAGAAGCCAGAAGATCAGAGTCAGATTACAAAGCCACAGGAGGTGAGATAAACAGTTGGGGAGCCACAGAATTCTCACACTTAGGCTGCAGCAGAGGAAGGAAGTGCATCTTAACTTTTGTGCAAGAGAATTGCCTGGAAAAAAATACTAAAATTTTAGTTTTCTGAGCTCCACTCTCAGATTATTAAAATCTTAGATGGGTTGAGGAACATGCATCTTTCATAAGCATATTAGGTAATTGATGTGGTCTTCAGAATATTTGGAAAATGCACAGACATAGCATAACACCTACTGAGATGCTACTATGTGCTTGGTTCTATGGTGGAGGGCTTGGTAATCTTAAAATACCTTTTTGTAACATGGAATATTTACTTCTTGACACATGCCTGGCTTATGTTAAACATCCTCTATAATTGCTTATGCCACTAAATTGTGCAGTGGGCTGTGTTTTGGTTAGGCATGGCTCTTTTTCTAGATGTCATACTTATGGTTAGTATTATGCCCCAAACATCTAGCCTGTAATGGTTTGTCATCAGTTCATTTTCTTAAGCTTTAATATTTTCACATACCAACTCTTAGGCAGTCCTTTCCACCCCTCTGTCAGTGAGTTCTCCATCATTCTAGTTTTCTGGATCTGTTGAACAAGATTTTTTTGCATTTGACTGTATGCATTTTTGGTATTCAACCATCTCTTGAATCTAGCCCTCACAAATTAATTCCCTACTTTTTTTTTTTTTTTTTTAGGTCTGTCATCATTCTTTTCAGAGTCATCACTGATCTTAGAATATTGAGCTGGTTGAGAACATAGAATTTGGAGTCAGACTGTTTGGGTGCAAATCTGACCTCCACAACTTACTCTGTAACTTTGGGCAAACTATGCTGTGCCTCAGTTTCTCCGTCTGTGAATTGGAGATAAATAATAGTACCCGTATCACAGGATAGTTGTGAGAATATGAAGCAGTAGTAGTACAATGCCTAAAACAGTGGTTGGCACCGATCAAGGCACACGTACCTTTTAATCTTATTATTAGTTGGCCTGTCCTTCTGTCTCTAAGGTATTGTATTTACTCCCCTGCTGAGTCATTAGAATTTTTGTACATTACAAACAGTCCTTTTCTAGCTACTTATTATTTTTGTTTGCTGATTTTTTCCCCTCAGTTCTACTCTTGTTGGCCCTAGTTGCCTTTGATGCAAATGCCTATTTCCTCAGTTAAAATTCTTTTCTATCAAGATCTTTTTCCTTCCATTATTATCCTTTTCGTTTCTTCCTAAGAATTATGTCTAGCCTTGGAGTTCCTAGATTTAAAGGCTCTAAATTACCCTTTTAGTAATTTCCTTTTGTGCTTCTCTCCCCCTTTCCCATCTAACTCATCATCACTGTTCTGCTGATTCCTTCCCCATCACATCTCTCGGATGCCACTCTTGCTTTTTACATCCATAGTTGCCATCCTCATCACTTCTTGCTGAGATGATCGCAGCGGTAAAACTGGCCTCGCTACCTCTTTCCTACTCTGTTCCACAGTGCACAGCACTGCTAGAGTAATTTTCACGAACACTTTTCATCCAGTCAGTTCGAACTGTGTTAGATTCCAATTTTTAATTCATGTGCATTTAAAGTTTCTCTAACATTTTCTCCTGTACCTAGCATCCTACTTTCTTATTCCTGAAGGTGTTTTCTCTGTTACAGTCAAGTGAATTAAGTTTCTTCCCATTGTGTATTTTCAGCCTTTATTTCTTGGTGTTTGCTACTTTCCCCACTTAATATGCTTGTATATCCTTATCTTGCCTGTTAACATCTCCTTAATAAAACCTATTTAAAGTCTTCGCTCTCTGAGGAGACATTGTCCAGTGAACGCTGTCACATTTGGGCCATTTACTCCATATGTAGGCTGCATTTCTGTACTCTGTTACAAGTATACATGATTTTTTTTGGCATTTACTTGCAAGGTTTATCACATTTGAAATATTTTAGTTTTCATTTCATGTGTATGAATTGGAGTCTTAGTTGAAGTGTAAGGTCCTTGAGTCTCCTTTTGGCTTATCCCCCTCTGTGTTCTTTGCCCTCCCCCTGAAATTTTAAGAGTTCATTTATTAATTCTCATTCATGTAACCAATATTGATTACATATTACACGAGTAAGACATAGGCCTAGACTTTAAGAAGCACACAGTTTGATTTTGATAGGATCAGAAAGAAGACTCAAGCCTGAGGTACACATCTCAATACTATATCTGAGTTACTGTTGGTTCAGTAATTCCTCTGATCCACCATAAAAGTAGTACTTCGCACTAGGTAGATTGCGAGGTCTAAATTCCTGACAAATATGTTTTGCTGTAAAATGCTGGTACCAATGGCAGTGGTAAAGAATGGTCAGGGTAGAAAATAGGTAGAAATTTTAGGTTCATTGTCTCCTGAGGATAAGCTCAGTTTTTCCCTGTTTACCAAAATAGCAGGAGATCTAGGGACATAAAAATTGCAATTATAAAGTCATTGCAGAGAAAAGAATCCAAGCAATAAAGAAATATATATAAAATAAGTGTAGCTACCCCTTCCTGACACATTCTACTTGTGTTGTCGTCTATTGCTCATAAAAAGTACCCCCAAAGTTAATAGACTAAAAAAACTACAATCATTTCATTCTTTTTCAGGGTTCTGGGGGTTGGCTTTGTTACGAGGTTCTCCCTTGGGATCTCTCAGCTGGACTTATCTGAAGCCTAGCTCACTCCTGTGTCTGATGCCCAGGTTGGGAGATCTCAAACAACTGCAGGCTGGGGCAGCTGCAGCTTCTTGGTTACCTCTCTGTCTCTGTGTGGTCACTAGTATGGTGGCTTAAGGATACCTGGACATCTTACATGGCACCTTTGGGCTCCAAAGGAAGGTGTTCCAAAAGAGAAAGAAGGCTAGACATACCGCTTTTTATGACCTAGCCTTGGAAACCGAGTGTTACTTTTGCTGCATTCTATTTGCTGCGACAGTCCTGCTGGACTGCCCATGTTCAAGAGCAGAGAACACAGACTCCATCTACCTCTTGATAGGGGAAGTGGCAAGGTTCTAGAAGAGCATGTATGAAGGAAATATTGTGGCAATTATGGAAAATACTTTCTCAAAAACAAAGAAGAAACTTGCTGCCTTTTGCAACAGCATGGATGGAACAGGAGAATGTTATACTAAGTGAAAGAATCCAGTCTGTGAAAGACAAACATCATATGATCTCACTTACAAGAGGAATCTAATGAACAAAATGCACTAACGAGCAAAACAGAACCAGAAGCATGGAAACATGGAACAGGCTTGATAGCGGCCAGAAGGGAGAGCGAGGAGATAATGATGGAAAGAAGGGGAAGGGACAAGTCAAAGAACATGTATGAATGACCCGTGGATGTGGACAAGAGTGGGGGATTGACTGTGGGAGTGGGGGGTGGGCTGGATGGAGGAGGGCAAAGGGGGAAAAATGGGGACAGCTGTAATAGAAAATAAAAAATTTAAAAAAAAGAATACATTCTGAAACCTCAGGGGTAAATGTTAATAATTTGGTTCACTATCTGATATTTTCCTTTGCATGTATGAATCATATTTCCAATCCTTCCTTATATAATTATATCACACTCCAACTTATATCTTTATTTAACAATACATAATGGTGTCAGTACATAAATACTCACCTAATTTTTTTGAGCATTTTAAATGAGTGAATAATTTGTTATTAAATATTCATCCATTATTAGGCATTTAAGCTTTCTGGAGTTTATGTGTAGGAACCTCTCTTACTCATGTTGAATGGGCCTGCAGTGAATGTTGCAATGATTAGGAATATGTAGGCAAAAGATCGTGTTTCCTTCCTATGTTGCTCCTCTTAACTACCTGGAAATTTTTCTTTCTCTCTTTTTTTAAATATATTTTATTGATTATGCTATTACAGTTGTCCCAGTTTTTCAATCTTTGCACCCCTCTACCCGGTACCCCCATTCCCTCCAGCAATGCCCTCTCTCCTTAGTTCATGTCCGTGGATCATGCATATAAGTTCTTTGGCTACTCCATTTCCTATACTGTTCTTAACATGCTCCTGTTTATTTTGTGCCTACCAATTTGTGCTTCTTAATCCCTGCACCTTTTCCCCCTTTCTCCCTCTTCACCCTCCCCGCTGATAACCCTCCAAATGATCTCCGTATCTGTGATTATTTTCCTGTTCTGCTTGTTTGGTTAGTTTGTTTTTTAGATCCAGTTGTTGATAGTTGTGAATTTATTGCCATCTTAATGTTGATGGTTTTGATGATCTTTTTCTTATATAATTCCCTTTAACATTTCATATAATAATGGCTTGGTGATGATGAACTCCTTTAGCTTTCCCTTGTCTGGGAAACACTTTATCTCCCCTTCCATTCAAAATGATAGTTTTGCTGGATAGACTAATCTAGGTTGTAGATCCTTGATTCTCATCACTTTGAATACTTCTTGCTATTCCCTTCTAGCCTGCAAAGTTTCTTTTGAGAAATCAGCTGACAGCCTTATGGGAACTCCTTTGTAGGTAATTCTCTGCTTTTCTTTTGCTGCTTTTAAGATTCTCTCTTTATCTTTAACCTTTGTCATTTTAATTACAGTGTCTTGGTGTGGCCCTCTTTGGGTCCAACCTGTTTGGGACTCTCTGTGCTTCCTGGACTTGCATGTCTATTTCCCTCACCAGATTAGGGAAATTTTCTTTCATTAGTTTTTTCAAACAAGTTTTCAGTTTCTTGCTCTTCCTCTTCTGCTTCTGGTATACCTATGATTTGGATGTTGGTACATTTGGAGATGTCCCAGAGGGTCCTTAGTCTATCCTCGTTTTTTTGAATTATTTTTTCTTCTTGAATGCTTTTTTATTCCTTGTGTTCCAAATCATTGATTTGATTATCAGCTTCATCCCCTCCACCTTTGGTTCCCTGTAGATTTTTCTTTATTTCACTTAATGTAGCCTTCATTTCTGCCTGGGTCTTTTTTATGCTGTTGCAGTACCCAGTGAATTCTTTGAGCATCCTGATAACTGGTGTTTTGAACTCCGCATCTGATAGGTTCCTTATCTCCATTTCATTTAGTTCTTTTTCTGGAGTTTTGTTCTGTTCTTTCATTTGGGTCATATTTCTTGGTCTCCTCATTTTGGCAGCCTCCCTCTGTTTGTTTCTGTGTATTAGGTAGAGCTGTTGGACTCCTTGTCTTAATAGTGTGCCCTATTGTAGAAAACTTCACCTGTAAGTTGTATGGGGTGAAGCTTTAGGTAATTGCCAGGGTGGAACAACCCAAGTCACTACTCTGTGGCTGTGTGGGGGAGGACTCATAGAGGGGACAGTGCTGCTGCCTGGCCTCTGGAGTTTTGCCTGGGAGGACCCTGTCTCTCAGCACTCGCCCTGTTGCCAGTCACTTCACTTTCTCCCCATATGCCACAGATGCCCTTCCAGCTGTTGCCCTGGTGTTGTATCCCAGAGGCAATGAAAGTCATAAGTCTGTTGGGGGTGATACCAGGGCTGGACGTAGAAAGAGAATAATAATAATCACTCTTGATTTACAGGATTTGGTGATAGGATTTTAGTGACCTTTGAGTATTTGGGATAATCAGGATCCCCTTTCTATGTATAAGTTATTAAATTATTTTGCTGGGTTCCAGTTCCTCTCATGGATATATTTAATTAATTTTAGTTCTTCAAAGACTGCTACCAGCTGGCCTTATCCTATTTAACAACTCTATTTTAAACAGACTAACTTCCTTGAATGTTCTCAATAATTCCTGGATTACCTTCATCTGGACTTTTGCATATTAAACCCCATCACCAGTCTCTCTCCTTTTACCAAAACATTTCTTATACTTCTTTAAAATACTTACACTGAGCTCCTTAGTTTTCACTAGTTAAATAAAGACTTGACTCCAACACATTTGCAATCTTTGTATTACTAGCATATTTTTCTGCTTTGATTATATGAATTTTCAGAATATATGCATAATGTTGGCTACAGGAATTTGTGCAAGCTAACTCACTGCCTAATAGAAATGGTGTTATTTAGAACTTAATCAGAGGATAATCACAGAAATCCAGAAACTGGCAATTTAAATATCTTAATGAATTACTGTATTTTGTCGGACCATAAGACGCACCTAGGTTTTAGAGGAGGAAAATAGGGAAAAAGATTTTGAAGCAAAAAATGTGGTGAAATATTTAATAACATCCCTTAAAGCAGAAATCCTGTAGTGAGCCAGGTAAGCTACATTCGGACTATAAGACACCCCCCCTTTTCCTCCCAAATTTGGGGGTGAAAGTGCATCTTGTAGTCTGAAAAATATGGTATGTAGTACCAACACCCAATGGGAAATGTAATCTGAATAGATGGTTAATCTTTTCGGAGCTAGAGGATTAAGCTGAGTTAACACAGGGTTGTTAAAGTTGTTAATTCCTGTTTCTGCAGTTGGGGGAAATGTTAGTTCTCCCCTGCACTTAATGTTAATGATGTTCCTTCCTTCCTTCTTTACTTCCTTCCTGTTTCTCTTCCTTTTTTAATTAAAAAAGCTTTATTATTAAATTTGTTGGGGCTGACATTGCTTCATAAAATTACATAGGTTTCAAGCGTACGGTTCTGTATCATCTGTATGTTACATTGTGTATTTTCCACCCAGAGTCAGATCTTTTGTCACCATGTTTGGCTCCCTTTACACCTTACTGTGGCCCCCGTCCTTTCCTCTCTGGTACCCTCTGTACTGCTGTCTGTGTCTGAGTCTTTGTTTGTTTGTCTTGTTTGTTCTTTTGTTGTTTTCATTTTATATCCACATATGAGTGAAATCGTATTCCTTCTTTTAAAGATTTTATTTATTTTTAGAGAGGGGAAAGGTGGGAGACAGTGAGGGAGAGAAACATCAATGTGTGGTTGCCTCTTGTGTGCCTCCTACTGGGGACCTGGCCTGCAATCCAGGCATGTACCCTGACTGGGAATTGAACCAGTGACCCATTGGTCTGCAGGCCCACACTCATTCCACTGAGCCACATCAGCTGGCGCCTGTCTTGCCTTTTTCTGACTTATTTCACTTAGGATGATATTCTCAAGATCCATTCATGTTGTCATAAATGGCAATATTTCATATTTTCTTATGGCTGAGTAGTATTCTATTGTATATATGTAGATACACACACTCACACACACACACACACGAACATATATGTGGTCATCTGGTCATCTTTAACCAGTCATTTGTCAAAAGACATTTTGGTTGTTTCCATGTCTTGGCCATCATGAATAATGCTGCAATAAACATAGGAGTAATGTACAAGGGAGGCCCAAATTTTTTATTTATTAAAAATTTTTGTATTCTTACATGTTTAAATTTCAGTCACCTTCAAAGTACTCTCCATTTGATGGAATACACCGATCAAGACTTTATTTCACTGCTCAAAACAGTTTTTGAACTTGCCGATTTTGATGCCTTGTAAGTGCTTCTGTGGGTTTTTGTTTCACCTCTTCCAACATTAGCAAAACATTTCCCTTTGAGGATTTTTTTCATCCAGGGAAACACAAAAAAGTCTCTGAGGGAGAGATCGGGTGAACAGGGAGGGTGGGGCAGGGGTCGTGCTGGTTTGGGGCAAAAACTGCTGAACGCTCAGTGAGGTGTGGGCAGGTGTGCTTTTAAACCCCCCATTGCGGAATGGGCAAGCACGTTGAGAGGGTCTTCAGAAAAATCCGGTGAAGCTGCATGCAGCCTCTCACAACAACTGGAGCGGATGGGTTCCTGGAACACTCAGGTAGTGGGGGAGGCCTGTACAACAAGGGGCCCACCCTCCAGAAGATAAATTGGGTTTTTTGGGAGGTCTCCTCTTGAATCTTTGTAATTTAATGTTTTCATATTTGGGGGGTAGATACCTAAAAGAAGGGTGGTTGGTGATTTCTTTATCTAGAGGAACTGTGAGAAGAGGGTAAGAGTTTACTTAGGGCAGTATGACAGGGTTAACTTTTAGTTGATGAGATTTTAAAAAATAACCATTCCTTCCGTTCTAGCTTACATAAAGACAAAATTCACTGTCTAAAAAATTATTTTGTATTTACATAGTTGTCTTAGATGACATTTATAAAATAAATTTATAAAATATACAGTATCTGAACATTTTAACTTTGCATATCCATTTCCTTTCCATTTTCAAACACATTGGCATAAGTAGAGATTTGTAGAAAAAACTTTTTGAAAATGATGTGTTTGAGTGGCTATCAAATTAATAATTCTGAACTGATCGAGATAGTAAATTTTAAATGAAATATATTTAAAATGTTATGAGAATTATTTGCAAAATAATTAAATGGTTTTTGGAGGGAAACTTAATTTATTTTAAAGGAAAGACTATATTCCAAATGAACCATATCTATGTAGGGCTCAACTTAGAAGTGGCAAAGCCCTTTTTTTTTTTTTTTTTTTTTTTTTTGCAAAGTGCAGTTTATTGCATGTATGTGGTGATGATGTTTTGCATCGTTAGTACTTGTATCAGCAAGCTGTAATGTAGAAGAATCCTTGACAAAAAGAGACCAGAAATAATCTGGCTTATCACTTGTGTCCAATAAGCAAATGAAGGGAGAAAGACAGTCTTGTCCAAAGTCTTATTGCCAAGTTAGAACTCAAGTCTCTTACCTCCTTCACCATCACAGTTATATTACAGTTACCAAAGCAACTGAATTCTAATTCACTGTGCTCAAATTCTGCAAATTTGTGATGGACTCTTAGGGGATTTAAATAACTTGCTTTTTATTGATATCTCTAGACTTTTAACAGTGATTCAGTTTCTCTCGTTTTCATTATCGCTTTATTGTATATTATATATTATCTAAACAGTCTAATCCAGGTCGTATAAAAATGATTTGTACAGTCATTAATTGTTATATGCCTCTGCATCATGTATTTTAGGAGGCCTGCTGGCTGCTTAATGTCTCTCTGGGATCATAGGCAGCTTCTCTAGTACTTTTGTGCTGAGTCCTGCAGGCATTTGCTGGCCCTCAGGTTATGAAGCCCCTCTGCTGGAGGTCTCTTAGGTAACATAGGTGTGCTTGCTCATTGTCTTGCCTGATTTTATTCATTGACACACATTTGGGGCATCATGTTATGCTATGTGTAGATAATGGTTTATAATGATTTAAATGTAATTTTTTGCAAATGAACATAGGAACATGTTGTATGTTTTGGTTTGTACTTTTATCTTAAAGTAAAAATGTAATCAGCTTGTCTTGTTTTGATTTAAAGGATTTTTCCCAGGACCATAATTTATCTGAGTTCAAAGACTAGATTTATTTTTATTCATATTCAAACCTTATATAATTTGAATTTTTGTCTTGAAATTATAAACTTGAAAATCTGTAAAAACAAAAATAGGTGATGTTATTAAAATCCGGGATATGCATAAGGCCTTAAAATTTGGCATTAATAAATACAACACCAGAGTAATGGATCATTTGAAAGCATTTTTTTTAATTAGTTTCACTTACCCTGGTGAGTATGATAGCCAACTGTAGGAGACTGGAAAAGCCATGTAAACAGTTTCCTCAAACCATCTGTGACAACACATTGATGTTTTGAGTTTCCAGTTACTAGCTGAATGATGCTTTTGTTAAATACAGTAAAAATAAATGAGTAGAGAAAAATGTAATGTTATAAGAATATTTGGGAAATAATTACATTGGATTTTTGAACTTTGCATCTCCATATTTTACATATACATCTTTTTATCAGATACGTGAGTGTCAGCTATATGGTCTTCTCCTAATCTTTGGCTTGCGTTTTCCTTCTGTTACTGTTATGTTTTGAAGTAGGAGTCTTTCAATCCTTGGTAAAAGTGTTGCTTATCTTAACCACAAGGCCTAAGGAAATAGGAGACCAGTGCTGGGTACCTCACTCTCTTCTTCAGCCCTATTTCAGAACATACTTATATAATCCTAGACTTTGCTTGCTAAGTGATGCTAAATAATTGAGTCACTATTTAAAACCAGATATCCTTGTATGTGTGTTGGGGGACCTGCTTTGTCACCATATCATTAGCACTTGAGATAGGTGAGTTTAATTGTCCTAGACCTAGATTATTCTATTTAAAAATGCCTGGAGTTTTATAAACCTAAATTGTCAAAGTGGATATTAGAAAATTATTGGAGCTTATATGATAAAATTTATAACTGTGGGCTCAATATATAACCTATTAAATAAAGAATGGTTAACAGGAATTTCAGCTTCCTAAAGGTTAAAAAAATTAACTCCCATCAAAATCATTTTTTCCCACTTTTAACTGTGCAGAGGCATTGTTTTGCGGGAGAGGCACATATCTGAACACATGCCTCCACTCTTTATCTCGGCAAACATCTTTATCAAGTTCTGCCAGCGTCCTATGAACCACAGCACCACGACAGGTGATGTGGCAATGAAACCTGTTTAGCATCTTTAGCCTAAGTGGGGGCTCAGTAGTATTTGAATTAATAAATGAATATGTGGCTTTCATTTCAGTAAAAATTCCTTTATTCTCTATTATTATTTTTGTGATTGACTACTTATTTGCGTAGAATTTATTCCCCTTTATTTGAAAAGAGTGTTATGCTTTTAATATCTGTAATGGAAATGAAGTGCTTTATAGAAGCCAGTAGGTGCATTATAAACATATACAAATAGAGTAAAAGAACTACAAAGAAAATTTCTACAGAACATACTTGTATTTCTTCAAAAGTGGCAATAGAAAAATACTACAAGATTAGAGTATGAGTTAGGATACTTTCTTGCAAAATTACAAAATCTACAGAAGCTAACTTAAACTACAAAAAGAAATTATTCATGAATGTCTCTGAAACATCCCAAGTCAAGGCAAAAAGTTGATCCAGAAATTCCGAGATGCCATTGGTAATCTTTTTGGTGTGGTGCTGCTTGATTTTGCATTCTCTCAATTTCCTAGAGCAGCTCTATCCAATAGGAATAAAATGCAAGTCACCTGTGTAAATTTAAATATTCTAGTAACTATGTCTCAAAAGGCAAAAAAAAGACAGTTTTAATATCTTTCATTTAATTCAGTACATACAAAATATTGCCATTTCCACATATAATCAGTATAAAACTTATTTAATGAGATATTTTACATTCTTTTTCATGCTAAGCCTTCAAAATCATACCATATTTTGCCGTGTATAATACGCACCCATGTTTTTGGCCTAAACTTTCGGGAAAAAATCTTCCATTTTAATTTTTTAATTCAGACCAGTTATCGTATTCCAGGGTATTATTTTGGATGTGGATATTGTTGTTACTTTCTAGAGTTACAGTTTTAATACATAAGCATAAATGAATTAAAAACATTTATATAGAAATGGAATTAGTACTACCCATATATAACACGCAACCTTATTTTTTCCCTCAAAACTTTGGGCAAAAAAGTGTGCATTATGCACAGCAAAAATACAACACAACACAGCCCTGTTGGGATTAATGACATTTCAAGGACTGTGGAGCCCCATACGGCTGGTGGCTGCTGTAGCAGGCAGTACCGCTTTAAAGTTTCTGCTCTTAGTGCTGCCTCTTTCTGTTATCTCAGGTTGGCTTGCTGCAGTCAGTGAAACCATCCAGGCCTGGAGTTTTCCTTGTTGGAATATTTTTTAACTATGAACCCAATTTCTTTAATAGCTGTTGGACTATTCAGGTTATTTTTTTTTTTTTGATAGTTTATGTATTTCAAGGAGTTGGCCTGTTTCATCTGAGTTCCTGAATTTTTCAACATAGAGTTGTTTTTACTTAATTCTTTTAGTCTCTGTAGGGTCTCTAGTGATGTTCTCTTTCTCATTATCAAAACCCATATCTGATTAAATGTGCTTTAGGTGAGTGTTATAAACAAACATCATTTTACCACCAGCACACCAAATTTAAATGCTTCTAGTCTTTCATTTAGCATAAGTGTGTAAAAGAAGTAGAATGCAGATCATTCAAAAACATAGTCATTTTCTGGGACATGAGTAAACAAATAACTAAAAAACAGTAAGCTGGTGGTGGTTCTGATGTTTAGCGAAGTCATTTACGCACATGAATTCAATGAAGACTACTAAAGTCATAATCCACTTTCGTAATTAGACAGCAAGAACTGCTTCTAAAGACATTATCCAAACATTGTACCGACTTTTAAAGCATTTCTTACACTATTAATTCTAAATTGAAAAATTAGGAAATTAAAAAACAAAGTTATTTTTCTTGTTCAAAATACCAACAGAGAGGTAAGGGACAGACGGAATATTGGTTGCTAAATGTTCCTCTCAAGCTAACTTTACTTTTACAGTGAAGGACTAACCCTGATAGAAGGTATATGCAGAAGGAAGATGTAGGATATCCACAACCTGAATTACCTGTCTATATTTTTGGATGTCAAAGTTGAAGTTAACTTTTTGGCAACAGGTGACACACACCTGTTGAACTTACTTTTGGCAAAAAACATATCCTTGAAAGGTAGGAAATAATTTGAATTTTTATATACCTAATTTTGTTGTAAATGCCCTAAGGGAGAACAGGTGAATATATATTTTTTAATCTGGCTTTAAAATCTTCCATAAAATGAATACTCACAGGCCATTGTTAGAAAATTTTAGTCTTTGTTTATTTATCCTTTTTAAAGTCCAAAGGTAACTGTAAATATGAATTTGAAGAGAAAGTTAACATTACCTTAATTTAAAAATGAAAGCCTTAGTCAGAAAGATCTTTCAAATGGTAAATATTATCAAGAACATGGTGTTTTTTCAGTAGCTAGGCCTAGAGATGTATTGCATACACAATTGGCTTATGAATAAACAGTTGTGTTTATTGTGACAAATACAGCATTTAAAAAATATTTCTTCCAGGATTAGCCAGGTAAACTTGACACCAGCTCTAGTTTCCAATCTTCATGTTAGCCTTTTATTTATATTGTTTTTTCAGTCATTCATCAAATCTGTAACTTCTGCTATGAACAAAGCATTGTGATAGGGGCTTGGAATACATTGTGCATACGATCGGCTTATTCACACCAAACTGAAAGTCCTTTATATATACTTGTAAATTAAAACCCTAGGCAATATGTGCTGAAAGTTTGAATGAATTAATCAGTTTCATTATTAGGACAGTTTTTATGTTGAATTCAGTATTAGTGGATAAGTGATGTACACATGTTTATCTGTACTCACATGTTTATTCACACCCATACACAGACGTACGTGCATTGGCTGTGTTTGGAACATAATTAGTGGAGCATGGGGATTAACAGCATAGACGCTGGAGTTGGGTTATCTGAGTTTGAATAATGGATCTCCTACCTATAGGCTGTTTGATGTTTCTTCAGGTTAATACTGTCACTTGCTTAATAGGGTTGGATTAAATGAGTTACTTGGTATAAAGCACATAGCCTCTTAAGTAGGGCTCTGTTAGTGTTATCAGTTACTAGGTTGACTAAAACTTACATTTGTCAGAAAATAAGTGATTTTTGTTTATTAGTTTGGAAAAATTGGAATAAAGCCTGTGAAATTCCTATGCTATTCCCTATGTTAACTGTCATAGATGTTTGGACTTTTCTCTCCAATTCTGATTGGACAAGCCCCGTCTACCTCTATCATACAGGCCAGAACTGCATTATATGTCCACCTCCACCCTCAAGAGTGTCTAATGACTCCCATAAGCACCGTGAAAAAAAGTCAGAGTTTTGTTAGTTAAAAAAATTGTTTTTTCAACAAGCAGTTAGCAATGTCTGCCATAATTATTTTCGTAAAATCAATTTTCTTTCTCTTGTTTTTATAACTCAAATCAGGAATTTCCTTTCTAAGCAAAAGCAATAAAGGATTGATACAAGATGAGAGTGTTGGAAGTAATTTAACATTTTTATATGTAAATTTACCACACACCATATTTATGTGCCCTTGAAATGGCTTAGTGATGTTATAAACAAAGAGGGAGGATGGTTTTTTAAGTACACCCTATTCTTTGTACTTGAAATATGTGTTAGGGATTAAGTTATTTTGGCACTTCTTGAAATTTATCCCATCACTATTTTGTGCTGACGTAATGGAAGACAACATATTTGTTAAGATACTGTATGGTTGGGTTGTTATGAGCAGCTTTACCTTGTGTAATGGTTCTGTGTAAGCATGTATTCATGCCCTCACACCTGAGTATTTCCTCAGAGAAATTAATAGAAAACATATAGTGAGCACACAGTATGCTATAGACTGTGCTGAGATTTTGGGGGGTGGGGGGTAAACGAACAAATAAAACACAGTCCCCTGACCTTATAAGGTTTACTGCTGATGAATAGGAATATGCAATAAGTGAAGCAAGTGTTGTGATTTCTGCCATGATAGAAATAGTACCAAGGTGGTATTAGAAGCAAAAAGAAGGAAGGCTTTTAATTTGGCTTTGATTTTTGAGAGGAGTCTCAGAAAAGGATTCATCTGTCTATTTTTAAAGAGACTAGCAAGTTATATAAAATAATGTGTAGATGAAATAGTAATATGGACAACTTAGGGTGAATCAATTGCTGACCTAACTGGAGATTTATTTCACTTCCTATATTCAGTTAAGAATAACTTACTCTTAGAGAAACTAGACTAAACATAGAAGAAAACTCTTTATGGATTCTAGTGTAATTTATCACAATTAAGTAGCTCTGAATGCCTTATATTATTGTGATGGCAACAAAAAAACAACCCTTTAAAATGAACATTTCGTAAACATTTAAGTCAAATATATTTTCATAGTTCCTTTGTCATTTGATATCAAAATGATGGATTATGACCTTTCATTCTTAGTTTGTCACACAGTGAATTATGTTGTGTAAAGGAAAACTGTTAGGTTCTGGAAAGGTTAAAACATTTTTTTCAAAATTTTTTTTAAAATTTACTTCTTTTTAGAGAGAGGAAAGGAGGGAGAAAGAGAGGGAGAGAAACAGCGATTGGTTGCCTCTCAAGCTTGCCCAGGACCTAACCTGCAACCCAGGCATGTACCCAGATTAGAATAGAATCTGCGACTCTTTGTGGGACGGTGTCCAACCAACTGAGCCACACTGGCCAGAGCTGGAAGGATTTTAACATGTTTCTCTCCCTGTAGTAAAATAGGCATTCATACATGATACTACCAGTGCAAGGAAACATTAGTATGTATGGTTGACCAAATGAAGCAACATGGTGGGAGTTACTTCAGTGACGACTTTGATAACTGGATGTTTCACTCATTATTCAGTATTATTACTGTAGAATTACTTCATTTGAAATACAGAAGATGTCACTTAATAAAACATGCTTATAGTTAATTTTAAAGGGCATATATGGAACTTATAAAATAAGATGACTATATGTACTTTTCATATTCTAAGGTGACTAAATAAGTAAAAAAACAAACCTCTGTGTTTGGTTTCACAACAATAAGTTGTGAAGCTTGAGCCAAGACCAGCCATTCATATGAAAAAGCCACTGTTAGCAGCTGTAGCCTAGGTGGGACAGAGCCTTAGCGGATCTCCAGGGTGGGGCATACGGTGTTAGCCAGGTTGATGGAGACTCAGATATGGCATCTGCTGTTGGCCCTGTGGCTCTGGTGGGGGCAGGGAGCTTCAGAAAAGGGACAGTGGTGTCTGCCCAGCTCTCCATGATAGGAAGCTGTCCCCAAGCTCTCGCCTTGAGCCATACACTTCATTTGTTCCCTGTATGTCTCTTGTGCCTTTTAAGCTACTATCCCGGTCCTAGAGCTCAGAAGGAGTGAGTCTGAGCAAGTTCTTTAAGGGGAACTGCTTGGGACTCCAGAGGTTTCTTCCACCAATTCAATCCCCACTGGTTTTTGCAGCCAGAAGTTGTGAGGACTTATCTTCCCAGCACTGGAACCCCTGGACTGAGGAGCCTGTTGTGGGGCTGGGGCTTCTAGCTCCCGAGATATCCCTCCCAAATTTTTTAATTTAATTTAATTTATTTATTTTTAGAGAGAGGGGAAAGGAGAGAGAAAGAAAGGGAGAGAAACATTGATGTGTGGTTGCCTCTTCCATGCCCCCAACTGTCAACCCGGCCTGCAACCCAGGCATGTGCCCTGACTGGAAATTGAACAGTGACCCTTTGATTCACAGGCTGGCACTCAATCCACTGAGCCACACCAGCCAGGGCTCCCTCCCGAAATTTTATCCACCACATGTGGATGTAGGACCAGCCTGTTCTGTGTCTCTGCTCTCCTACCAGTCTGGGTGGGTATAGTCTCTTTAATTCCATAGTAGTCAGACTTCCACTCATCTCAGGTTTTGATAGTTCTGAGTGCTGGCTGTTCTATATTTTAGGTGTAATTTTGATGTGGTTGTGCAAGCAGGTGAGCTGTGTTTACCTATGCAGCCATCTTAACTGGAAGTCTCGATAAGACTTTCTTAATCCTTACTTTATTCCTTTTAAACCAGAGCCATACAGTTACTATTAATCCTTTCTTTTATTTCTTTATTGGCCAACACTATATGTATTATTGCCTGCTTTCAGCTATGTAGTAGTGATGGGAAAAATGTTTTGAAAGTATGTGTGGTTCCATAGGTGAAAATTAATGTGTTTCTTAGTAATGTTTTGCATGTCAAGCAACTGGATCCAGTTAGGAATACTGACTCAGCCTTGAAGGTTTGACTCAAAGTGCCTATTAGCATAGCAGTCATATGTGAAAATCCCTCTCATTATTTTACAGGCATTCATGTATGCTGTTTCTTCCTCACTATGTTGCTTCTTTTTTAAAAAAAATTTTTTTGCCTTTTTAATTAGAGGCATTTTTATTTTAAAAACATCTTACTTCGATCCTTTTCAAGTCAACTTTTCTATATTTTTAAAATAAGTGTAATTTAAAAATAAATTTAAAATAATTATAATTTTAAAAATAAAGTACATGTAGCTAAGGGCTTTTCTCTGTACTGTTATTTTTAGTGACCTTGAATCTGCTACTATTAGACACTTATGATAAATAAAAGGTTGGAAGGAGTTAAAGCCCAGTGTGAAGATGGTAAAAATGATATTACTCATTCAAATAAAGCATAAGCATTTCATCAGTGGTAGTATTTTGATATCGATCTTTCTAGTTATAATAAAATGAATCTCAGTTTGTTACTTGCCTTCTAAAATACTTGGTAACACACTTAAAGAATTTGTATTTAAATATGAAAGAATTTTGTCACTTTATGAGTGCTTATACACACATACACTCCCCGTCCCACATACACACTAGTCATTTAAAAGGCTGATGGATTAAATATGTTAAATTTCTGTTTGAATTTTACCTTTGAGAGAATATCTCTGCCATAAAATTATAATGCCTCTAACAACCTCATGACTTATTCCAGGTCTAGTTTAAGAGGTTAATTTTTAATTGACTGGAGTAGATATTGTAAGATAAGGCTTTATTACTGTGAATTCAAATATCTATTCTAAGGTTTTCAATAGCAGTCTTTATAAGGCAGAGACGGTCTTTAATAAGGTAACCCATACAACAGACCTACAGTTGCCACTAAACTGCTGTAAAGAACTTCTCCTACTGCTGCTGTAAAGAAGACTTGCATGGTGCTCTGCATGCCAGTGTGACCTAGTCTGGGAAACCAAGCAAGACGTCCATGGAACTGAGATCTGAAGGATGTGTAGAAGTTAGTCTGTGAGCGAAGAGAACATCCCTCAAAGCAGAAACCGTGTGGTAACTTGGCGTTTGACAAGACTAAGGATCAGTTTGTATGGTTAGAAGCAAAATACCTAATGTGTGTGATGCCAAATGAGGCTGGGAGGGTAGGATGGGGCCAGATTAACCATGGCTTTTTCTTACATGTCTGAAGGAAATTAGTCTTTATCCTAAGAGTAAATGTTTTAAGCAAGCCCAAGGGTATGTTTTGAAAAATCTCACTCTGGTAGTTCTGTAAAGAATGATTGTGGGAAAAGGGGGAAGGGTTTTCAGGAACATCTATAAAGGACACATGGACCAAACCAAGGCGGGGTGGGATCAGGGGTGAAAGTGGGGATGGCTGGGGGTGGGGGAAGTGTTGGAGGGAAAATGGAGACAACTGTACTTAAACAACATTTAAAAAAAAAAAAGAATGATTGTGGGAAGAAAAGTGAGGAGGCAGGCTTGAATACAGACTGATTAAATAGAGGTGATGATGGTGGGCCCCTGGGTGGAGTGATGGTGATGATGATGGCAATTGCTGGAGATTAGTGACTGATGACAGAAACATGTAGGAGATTAAATTGACAGGACTTTGAATAGGAAAATAAAAGACTGTTGGGTATCCAGACCAAGGGTAACTTCAAGGTCTTGATTTCAGTCTTCATGGAGAGTATTGTCATTTACTGAACTAGGACAGTTGTTCTTATTTGGCTTGTTTAGGATCGGGAGATTGGGGAGGGGGGACCATTCATTCATCCCCTTTGGACCTGTTTCAGTTTCATGAGCTGTTGGATATTTATGTCTGGAGCTCAGAGGAAGGATCTGAGATGAAGAAATAAATTTGTGAGGTCTGACTACCCATTTTATAGTGAAACACTGCTATCCCTGCCCCATACAGAGCTTTTTTTCCTTCACGGCATTTATTTTCTAACATGCTGTGTCATATACATACATGTGTCATGTACTGCCTGTCTTTATTGTATATTGTTTACAATCTCCCCCAAGTCCCAACAGGGAAGCTACAGGGGGGTGAGACTTTTTTCCTTTTCACTGTGCCTCCCATGTGGAGATCAGTGCCTGGCACTTAGTGGGCCTTCAATAAATATTGTTGAATGTGGAAGGGAGAAGGGAGGGAAGGAGGGAGGGACAGCTTGAGATAGGAAGAAGAATATTTCATTGTTTTTAAGAGATAGGAAGAAAGAATAGGAAGGGCACAGTTTCAGGTATATTTTGTATTTAATGGAAAGATGTTGGAGTTCTTGCCTGATGGTTCTGTTGCTTATTTTCTTTAAAGCTGGAGAAAAGGTCACAATCCCACTGCAAGGGAGAGGGATGTTGTTCAGAGGGTCGGGGACATTTGCAATACCGAGGTGACGTGTGGAAGGAGGCACTAACCAAAGAAATGTAGGGTTATTCCTTTGTGTGATAGGCTCCTTTGAGATCAGTAAAGATGAGTTAATAATCGAACCAGCTTGTCCTTTTGGAGAACTTTCTCTCATAGTTGCTTGACTGCTCAGGTGCAGTCATGAATAGAGAAAGTGGGTAATAATAGGGCATATGAGTTACTAATTTTGGTGGAAAAGCATTTTAAGTATATTTTATTGATTATACTATTACAGTTGTCCCACTTCTTCTCCCCTTAATCCCCCTCTGTCCTGTACCTCCCCTCCCGCCAGCATCCCCCACCCTTAGTTCATGTCCATAGGTTGTACATATAAATTCTTTGGCATCTCCATTTCCTTTTGAATGATTATCAGGGTCCAAGATTTTGCCTTGGCAATGGATGGCTAAAATGGTGTGAAGAATTTCATTGGAGATGACCTGAGGACATACTGTTGGGAAAGTAGTTCTCTTGGATTTGAAATTTATTATGATGACAGGACTTAGTGGAAGGAGGCTGTAAGCTGGGTGCCAAAGACTGAGGCAAATTAGGAGAGAACGACCAGGGGTTCGGGAAAAGGACAGCAGTGGGGGAGTGCCTGAGCATTACAGACGTGGGTTTCATTTGTGTTTCAATGTTGCGGTAGAAGAGTAGTTTCTGGAGGTTACACTGAGACCAGGGAAACCCATTTCCCCTCCTGGCCCTGAGGTCACTATCATGTGAGGGAAAAAACCCAACAAAAATAAAACACACAAAAGCAGTCACCATGGCAGTAGGTTGCAAGGAAGTATTGTATTCTAGGGAGAGCCGACTTTGTGTTAAGGTAAGGAGACAATTAGAGAAGTGGGAAGATAAAATTTCCTGATTATTGCTGAAGACAACATCAGAGGCCCATGGAATGGTTTGAAGGTGGAGAGAGTGAATTGGCAGGAAAGTACAGGTCGTTCTGGGCATAATAGACCTTTAACAGCATGGGGTACTGTGCTCTTAGTTTCAGCTGCCTTTTACAAAAAAATTAAAATGGAATTCACATAACAAAAATTGACCATTTTTAAATGTACAGTTCAGTGGCATTTAGTGTGTTCACAGTGTTGCACAGCCATCACCCCTGTCTAGTTCCAAAGCATTTCCCTTATCCCCAAAGGTCACCCCCTACCCATTACGCAGTCCCTCTTTGCTCCTCCATCCCGTATCAGCAACCTGTTTGAGGGTGATGGGCACTGGGCCAAATGGCAGAGAAACATGTCTCTCTTCGCTAGGTGATGGTGGACTTAGAATACGCTTGTTGGAATGTGTGATAGAGACTCTAGAAACTGGATGTGCTGCTGTTGCTTCAAACTCGTGTGTTTCTGAAGCCAGGCTCTTAATTACCAAAAACAGCTCCTCTCCATCTGAACTTACGTATTTCTCTCAATTATGCCATCATTCTAGTAACTGAAGTGTAAGCTCCGGCAGCCTTTTTACCTTCTTGCAGTTACCACCATAGTCTTACAAATTTCTTCTGTCCTTTCTATTCCCACTGCAGTCACTTTAGCCTGGGTCCTTATTAACTTCCACGTGAACTTCATAACCATTCTCCGTGCCTCCGGTTTCTTCATCCTCTAATGACGAGCACTCTATTTTAGACACTGCTGCCAGCTATTCTCAGCCCGACACTCAGGGCCTCCTGTAACCCGCCCTTTCTTAGATGGTCGTTGCGGGGGTCAAATGAGCTAAATGACATACTGTACAAGTATCAAGTATTAAGACAGTTACTAGACTTCATCTTTTTCCCTCACTTTTCCTTGACCAGCCTTGCATTTCAAACTGGTCTAGTCAGTATCCTTGAGCATACCTTGTATTTTTTTTCTTCCATGAGTGTCTTTATTACAGAAGTCCATTTCCTTGGAATGTCGTTCCCTCTTTCTTTCCACTTACATAATCCATGCCTTCTTTATGAAGTCTTTATTTATTTGAGTCCTAGTGATCATTCACTTTTTGAATCAGTTGTAACGTATATTGTTTATACCAATCATTTGGCATTAGGCTATTCTGCCTTAAGTTATTAACTATTTTTAATAACTAACTGTTTTTAACTATTTTAATTATCTTGACAATTAGGTTGTAAGTTTTGAGGGCAAGGAACATGTATTAATATTCAGTACCTTTGTGGGTATTCTGAATATAAATTATTGACAAATGACTTACGATTATGATATAATACAATATTGAGAGAGTCACCAGAAATCCTTTTAGGAAATAATTTAGCTACCCTTTCTCCTGAGCCCCTTTTTTTGTTTGTTTGGTTTTTATTAATACATTGATTTTTAGCGTGATATTTTCACTGAAAGGAATTTTTTTCCATTGAACTTAGTATTGATTTATACGTCTCATTTTAGGGGAGGAGATTTAAAGCTAGTTAGATTAGTTTTCAGTATCAAATGTGTTCCATATGATTAAACATGAAAGTGTAGGAAGTTATATAGTGACAGAAGGTCTCTAAACTTGTCCCTCACCTACCCAGCTCCTTCCTATATACCCTTTGTATCCCACACTGATTTTAGATTGCTGTGTCTTCTTACCAAATTTCTTTACATAAATGTACACTCTTACTTTCACTTCGTTTTTTGACTCAGGGAGCACATTATATATGCTTTCTTCATCTTATTTGACAGTTATGTAATGGAAAATTTTTCACATCTGTACATAGAAAATTTCCTCATCTTACTGACATTTGCAGAGCGCTGCATTGTGTGGACTCATTTCACATTGTCTTAAGTGGCCCCATTTTGCTCATTTCGTTCAACTTTGACTAGGATGAAGATAACACCACTTTCTTTTATAACTGTGCTTTTAATGACCTAAAAGAGCCGTCATCAAGATGATACCAACAGAGGAAATAACAATGACCATCAACATTGTGTTTTTATGCAGTTGGCATAGCAGATTTAAATGAAATTTCAAGAAAAATCATGTGTTGAATGCCTGCCAAATACTGTAGAAGTATTTATTCTCAGAACTTGTAACTTTTTAAAAAATTTATTGACTTTAGAGAGAGGAAGGGAGGGAGGGAAAGAGAGAGATTGATTTGTTGTTCTACTTAGTTATGCATTCACTGGTTGATTCTTGTTTGTGCCCTGTCTGGGGATCAAACCTGCAACCTTGGTGTATCAGGACAGTGCTCCAACCAACTGAGCTGCCTGGCCAAAGCAAAAGTTAGAACAACTTTTGAGAAATGGAGATCTTTGAATCTGTCAATATCTGTCTAAAATATGAATTTTTCTTTTCTCTAGTAAAAAATAACAAATTTTGTTGAGCATATTAAGTGGAGACTCTTTCATGATTGCTTCAGGAAATTGGTTTGAATTTAGTCGTGAGAAAATCTAAAAGGAGAAGTGTAGTGAATCCCCAGCTGGGTCCAAGTAATTAAAAGCTCCTAATAACCAGTATTGTTTTGAATGGCAAGGTCATGGTGTGCAAGATGTGGAGAAGAGCAGAAGTTTTCAGTTGTGTCTTAGGCAGTGCAACTGAGAAGATCTTGAATTTAAAGTAGCTCTGTGTTATTGGTGTGTAAACCAAATTTAAACAAACTGCAAAGAGCGAGAAACCAGCAGTAGAAAAAGAAGGAAGGATGCAACAGAGAGAAAGAACTAAGATGGTCACAGAGGTGACCAAAAATTTTTTTGAGGGTGGGCTAAAGCAGCAAACTGAGAGGAAAATTCAGATAAACTAGGAATTGTTGGGAAAGGGGAAGCAAACTGAGAAAGAATTTTCAAGGGGGTATCCAGGAATTGATACAGATTTTGCCTATTTCTGAAAATATGCACAATAGGAAGTACCTAATATTTAAACGATCTAGATTACAGCAGTCTTACTGAATGAAAGTATATTGGCATGGTGTAGAAGGATAGTCAGTGATCGGTATTGCTATCGTGGAGCATTGTTGTTTTCAAGTTAACTTTTAAGTAACCAAGTAAATTATAAGGGCCCATTACAATTTATTGTAAATAATTGTTAATGAGATCACATGAAAAACTTGATAACTAAATTTTCTTACTGAGCATTGAGCCCTGGGTAAGTGTGTTTGGCTTAGCTACTCATAGTCTCCCTTTACTTTTTTACTTAAGTAATTTCATATATTTGCATCTAGTGATGATTACATTTTTGTGTTCAAAGTAGTAAGTTTCATTTACTGAGTGAATGCCTGTGTACCTGGATTCCATTCTTCATCCAGCTGCTAACTTGCCTGCCCAAAGCTATGTAATTATGTGAAGCTTTATGCATGCATTTATTTGGCCATTAAGTAATACTAAGTTCCACTTTGTGATTAGTACTGTAGTAAGATACAGAAAATAAATACAGCTCCTGTGCTGCCCTGTGAACTTACACAGAGCTCAGAAGTCTAGGATGTCACATTCCAGACAACCCTTGGGATTCTCAAAAATTATTTCAGGTTGCAGCATGAAATTTCTCCCCGCCTGGAAGTGTTGTATACAGCACATAGTGTTATAAAAATTACACGGTGCAACTTAAGATTTGCCAGCGCCGTCTTTATAGCAGAGTTGTTCATTGTTTTCTGCCTCTAATTGTTGCCACACTTAGTATATCCCCATGAGAATGGAACATCTCTCATTACAGAGTCCATCTGCCTCTCCTTTCGTGATATAGTAATGATATACCTGGAGCTTCCTGTGGGCATAGGTAGAAATCCTTCCTAAGGGACCAAAGTCGCCTAGGCTCCCTGACCCAGGAAATGGAGTGGATCTTCTTTCCCAGTGGTATAGGAGAGCCCCCACAGGATTAATCTTAATTCCTGACACTGGCTTTCTTTGGAGAAAGTGCCCTTTGATTATGCCACCCACCTTTTATCTTAATAAATAAACAAATGTGTTTTCACGTGAATGTCCTAGAGATCCTTTGACTTTATTATTCCTGGGAGCTTTCTTCTAAAATGAACCTAAAAAGTTGAAGCAGTTGCTTTGCTTTTGAGACCCAGTGACTGGTAATTCAGACTCTAGTTTCAAATAAGGCATGTACTAGGAAGTTTTTTGTTTGTTTTTTAATGTAAGTATAGTTGGTATACAATATAGTGATTTGGCACTTACATGCCTTACAGTGTGATCAGCACACTAAGCCTAGTAACCATCTGTCACTGTGCAGTTATCAGTATTATTGACAGTGTTCCGCTTCACATTTTCCAGCCGTTCCCCAACCCCCTTCCCTCCGGCTTCCATTAGCTTGATCTCTGTTTCTATGAGTCCAGTTTTGTTTTGTTTTATTTATTTGTTTTTGTTTTTTTTAGATTCTACATGTGAGATCATATGGTATTTGTCTTCCTTTGCTTGGCTTATTTCACTTAGAATAATCCCCTCTAGGTCTATCCGTGCTGTTACAAATGGCAACACTTCATTCTTTTTTATTGCCGAGTGATATTCCATCTCTCTCTCTCTCTCTCTCTCTCTCTCTCTCTCTCTCACACACACACACACACACACACACACCATCTCTATTTATTCATCTATCAATGGAATCAGTGGATGCCTAGGTTGCTTCCATATCTTAGCTGTTATGGACATTTTTTGCTTTTTATTTTTAAATGGCTAATCTAGTTGTCATTACCTAATTAAGGTATATCCTTCTTATAAAAAAAAGTAATGCTGGCGTATAATTGTGATCCCTCTAATTATTGGGATCTTCATGCACTGTTTTTTGATTGAAAGATTGGATATTATTGAGACATTCAGATTTAATGGCTTTTTAAAATGAGTTTATTGTCAGCAATGTCATTTTCATGTGAAATGAGTTTACACATCATTAGAGACCCCATTCAGAGTTACAAAATATATCTCTGTGCAAAAATCAGTTTAAGAGTAATGTGTAGATTAGTTTCCTAACAGTCACACATCTACCTTACAGCAGCACTCTATAAACATAACAAAATTAATGCTTTTACTCTTTAAACTTAGCACGCGACCTGTAACAACCCTGGTTTTTGTTGTTTATTACTCATTTGTACTTGTTCAGTAGTCCCAAAGCATTTGGCACTCCTGGTAACAATCGCAGTTGAAAGGGAGCACTGAAACGTAGCGACGGTCAGTCAAGAACCAAACCGGAAAGCCGCAGTAGCCCTGTGACTCTTCACATCCTGATATTTATTAATCAGCCACTGGCAACAGTGCACCCCCTTTTACTGACCTTGATTTGCAGATGCCGCCTCTGTGTCAAGACATGTTCGTATACTTTAAATTACTGAAATGTTTGAGCGACTGTTTTACCTAATGGTACATCATATTCTGTTGCTTTCTTCAAAATTTTTACACAAAATAGTGTCTATATATACAGTTTTGTAGTCTCCTTATCATGAACTTTTCCATGTCATTAGGTATTAATTTCCAAAATTTTTTCTTAAGAGTGTATATTAATGAATTCTCTAACTGTGTCATAGGGTATTTATCTATTGTAGGACATGTGAGTTGTTTCCGGTAGTTCATTATTCTAAGTATTATTGTAGCTGAGTATTTTCACGTATCTCTATGCATAGAGATATTCCAAATTTGAAAGTCTTACATAAATGTATAACCTTTTTAAATATTTGCTCTACTGCTACCTTCATATATATATTTACATGTATATATGTAAACTGCTTTGGTATGTCATCCAGTATAGATTTCAGTAAAAGTGATGGATAATCTTATGTCAGAAGGATAATTTAAAATGCCCCCAAAAATTAAAAATAAAAAAAGAGAAGAAAAAATGAAAATAATAAAACAAACAAGAATAAAATGCCATAAAATTATATGAGCCATATATTTAATGTCACTGAAGACTAGAGTACTAGGAAAAGCTTTTTTGAAATATCAGTATTTGTGATTGGATCTTTGTATAATCATTTACTGTTTTTTTGGCTAATCAGTTGGTCTCTCTTTTCCCTCCTTTCAGAGCTCTGATTTTTTGGGGGGTTTTTTTTGGTATTGTCTAGGTTGCTGTATCTATACGTCACCCTTTGTATAGCTTAAAATATAAGCCATTATTTCTTACTGGGGATGGAAAATTGAGGGGGGTATCAAGTTCTTTGATAAAGATCATTGTTCTTCTCAATTAACTTACTCTAAAGCAACCTTATCTTCCGACTTATATGAAATAGTAAATGTCCTTGTAGTTTAAGCCATTTTGAATGGTACTGCTTATTACTGGCTCCTGAAAGCATATTGGTAAAATTTGAAGAGGTGGAATTGGTTTTGGAAAGGTGAAAAATTCTGCTTGCAGCATGTCCAGTGGGAGAAATCCCATAAGCAAAAGTGAGATGATGTTCAAGGATTCATTAGACTGATGCACGTGCGTAAGTTCCTCATTCCTTCCTCCGAAAAAGGGAGAGTTACCATATCAGACTGTGTTTTCAACAAAAGTGAGATCTGATTTCTAAAGAATCCTTTAGGACTCTAGGGGTATCTTACTTCATTTTCTGCAGAAAGCTTGAAACTTGGCTTTTAGATTTAAATTGTGTTCTCAGTTCTCTTAGGAAGAAAATTACAGTCTCCACTGTGTCATAGGAGCTAATTAGGAAACACCAGTTTGGTGTCAAGTGCTCACACGTAGCCCTGGTCTGTAGCATAGTGTGGGGGCTGTGCTGGCACGTACTCTATGTAGTTAAGGGTGACAACTTATTAAAATTAATATTTTTGGTCTTGTGACTTTGAAAATACTCGGTTTTCCATTAATGGGGAGCTTGACCTTTCTCATCCTTTCACCAGTGGGAATGGGTTGAGAGTCCCAAACTAATACCTTATCTTTATATAATTCATTCATTAAGAAAACAAGCACCTGCTATGTGCCAGACACTTTTTAAGGTCCTGGGTATATAACTGTGAAACAGTCCTTACTTTGATAAATGTGGGAGGACAGATATATAAATACACAGGTAAATAATTTTAGGTGACAAATTCTAGAAGAACATAAGCCAAGGTTATAATAATGAATGGTATTTTAAATTGGTTGGCCAAGAAAGGTCTCTCTGAGGTGACATTTGAATTAGTACCTGAATACGAAATCACCTGTGAAAAGAACATTTTAGGCTGAGTGCAGTCAAAGACTAAAGAGTAATAAGCAGAGGGCATTACAGGATCAAAAAGAAAGAACTGCCCTGTGTTTAGGACATGGGGAGTGAAGGGCAGAGGCCAGCTCTTGTAAGGTGGTGTAGGTCATGATAAGGAATTTAAATTTTATTCTATATACACTGAGAAGCTACTTCAGGGTTTTAAGTAGCGGATGTGACATGATCTGAATTAGAGTTTTAAAAGATCACTCTATCAGTGAGAATAGGTTGTAAGCTCAGTTTTCTAAAGGGAACAGAGATTAGCAGACACTGAGACAGTGTAAAGCTAATGTATAAATTATGGAAGCTCTTAGTTAGGTTTTTCTACCTCACACTCCTTTTTATTTTTATTTTTATTTATTTTTTTACTGTGGTTTTTAAAGAGTAGGTTTAGCAGTATTTCAATTGACTTTAATTCTCTTATGTTTTCCCCTTATTCTCAGGTCCTTAATAGAAAAATCTTTTCATCCATTTTTCTATCAGTACTCAGTAGTTAATTACAGACTAACTAGCCACTTGAAAACTTAGTAACTAAAAACAATCAGGATTTACTATTTCTCATGATTTTAAGGTTTGGTTGGTTTGCTCCTCTGTTGGTTTTGCCTGGGCTCATTCATGCGGCTCCATTTAGGTGGAGGTTTGGCTAGGCCGAAAGTCCAAGATGGCCTTACCTGCATATCTGACTCTCGGTTGGCAAGGCTTGGTTCTCCTCTGTATGGCCTCTCAACCCCCGGTAAACTAGATCATCATCTTCACAGGGTAATCTCAGGGCAGCTCTCCAAGGAAGCGACAAGCAGAAGTTACCAGAGGCTCAGGGTTCAGGTTTGGAAGCTGTACAACCTCACTTTCATCACACTCTTCTGGCAAACAAAATTCCTAGTACAGTTAGATTCCAATCCTCTCTCTCGCTCGGAATCGGGGCAAAGTCACCTTATAGAGAAGCCATTAGTATGACCATCCGTGAAAGCAATCTACCACAGTCTGCTCTCTGGCCGCTACAATTTATGTTTCTCTAACATGCAAAATATATTCATCCTCTCCCCAAATTTCCCAAAGTCTTGTCTGATTGCAGCCTTCCTCTCCAAATCCGGGATCTCTTGATCTGCATCAGGTCCAGATGTGAATAAGCTCCTCAAGTTCAATTTCTCCGGTGTAGGAACTCTTGATTCAGAGAGCTATGAACTAGAAAGAGTACCAAATCAAGTTTTATTTAAGCTAAGTTTCTAGCTGAAAAAAACTAGCCGAAGATGAGCAAATTAAGCCCAAAGGGAGCAGAAGGAAAGAAATAATCAAGAACGATAATCAATGAAATAGGAAAGAAACAAGAAAATTAATGAAGCTAGTAACTGTTTTTTTGAAAGGATCTATAAAACTGATAGCCCTCTATACAGATTAAACCAGAAAGAAAAAAAAGACAAAATTACCAATATCTGAAATAGAAAATATCACTACAGACCTTAGACATATTAAAATAGTAAGAGGCAATTATGAGCAACTTTGTGCCAGGACATTTGAAACTTAGATAAATAATCAGATTCTCTGTTGGACACAAACTATTAAAGCTCACAAAGATAAAAACAGATAACCAGAAAACAGCCATGTCTGTTAAAGAAATTAGATTTGTAGTTAAAAACCTCCCCACAAAGAAAACTCCAAGTCAGATAGCATCACAGTGAATTCTCCCTAACATTTAAGGAAGAAATAGTGCCAATTTCACATAAGCTTTTTTAGAAAATAGAAGAGGAACACTTTTCAGTTCATTTTATGCCAGTCTTACTCTGATACCAACTTAAATAAGACAAAACATACAGGAAAAGAAATCTATAAATCAGCATCACTCAGGAATATATACAGAGATTCTTATTAAAATATTAGGAAATGATAAAGTAACAAATTAGATCTAGCAATATGATAACATGTTTATGTCATGACTAATATAATGTCAAAAATGTAAAATGTTGGTTTAACATTCTAAAATCAATGTGATTCACTATCACATTGAAAGAAATGATAATCATTTACTGAAAGATGGAAAGAAAAACTGCAGTCATTTCAATAGATGCAGAAAAACACCATGATTTAACACTTCTGTTAAACAATGTACTGGTGCTCCTATCCCATGTAGTAAGGCAGGAAAATAAGTAAAAGGCATGTAGACTGAAAAAAAAGGCAAAGCTGTCATTATTCACAGACAGCCTGATTGTGTTTGTAGAAAATCCCAAGGAGTCTTTTTTTTTTAATCCCCTAGAACTTACTAAGTCCACTTATTTAGCAAAATCACAGGATATATGGTCAATATACAAAAATCATTTTTAGTTCAGTGTACTCTTATGTTATACTAGCTGTGAACAACTGGGAAGTGGAAGCGTAATAACAATGGGAAAGTGGAAGCGTAGAACAACAGCATCACAAACTGAAATACTTAAGAATAATAAATATCTACAAGACCTGATGCTGAAAACCACAAAACACTGCTGATGGAAATTATAGAAGACTAAATGGAGATGTTACTGCATTCATGAATCAGAAGACTCATTAATTTAAAATTTTCAGTTCTCCCCAAATTGATCCATCGGGTCAGTACAATCTCAGTCAAAACCTTGGGAGGTTTTTTTGTGGAACTTGATAAGCGTATTCTATAATTTATATGGAAATTAAGAAGACCTGAAACAACCCATTAAAAAACCCCCAAAACTGAAGGGATTAAACTATTTGATTTTAAGATTTATCATAAAATTGTAGTAATCAGGACTGTGTGGTGGTAGCATAAGGATACGTCGCTCTGTGGAACAGAACGTAGTCGGGCAGGACCTACACATTTATGGTCTGTTGATTTTTGACAAACGATCCAAGGCAACTCGCTGAGCAAACGGTGCTGAAGGAATTGTATATTCATATGTGGTGTGGGGGTGGGGTGGGAAACTTGCCCCTTATCATATCCAGAAATTAATTTGAATGGATTATAGCCCTGGAGCTAAGCGCTAAAGCATATTGTAAAACTTACAGAAGAAAAAGAAGAAAATGTGACTTTACTAAGGCAAAGTTTCTTGGAGAAAACACAAAAGGCATGAATGATAAATTTTAATTTTAATAAATTTCACCTCATCAAGATTAAAAACTTTATTTCTGTGAAAGACATGGTTAAAGGGCAGTAAGTTCACGTTACACACAGACATGCATCCTGAGATGGGTGTAGTAATTCGTAGCTTTATTTTGTAGTCCATCACTCCAGCATAGTGTAGAAGAAGGGGGACCGAGTTTAAAATCAGGACCTTCTATGTAACCCAAACTCTGGCAGTGGTCAGATGTACTGTTTACTAAATTACTTAGTGTTTTGTTACATCTTCTGAGCCATGGTTTTCTCTTTTTTTATGAAATGACAATATTTATACCTCCTTTATAGGATTGCAATGATGGTCAAATAAAAAATAGATATGAAAAAATATAGAGTGTAATTGCTCTTCTAACTTAATGTCTCATCATTATCATCATCAGCCTTTTTTTACTACAAGTCATTGATCCTTAATTTCTGTGATTGAAGAAAGGACTTCTCTTTTTCACATAACCAACTATAATTTTCTTTGAGACACTTAAGATTTTTTCAAATTATACTTTATTGATTATGCTATTACAGTTGTCCCAACTTTTCCTCCTTTGTCCCCCCTCCACCCAGCACCCCCCACTCTTGTCAGGCAATCCCCACACCCTTGTTCATGTCCATGGGTCACTCATGTAAGTTCTTTGGCTATCCCATTTCCTGTACTGTACTTTACATCCCCATGTAACTGCCTATTCTGTGACTACCAATTGGTACTTCTTAATCCCCTCACCTCTTCACCCATTCTCCCACACCCCCCTTGCATCAGGTAACCATTAAAACACTCTCCATATGCATGATTCTGTCTCTCTTTTTTCTTGTTTGCATACTTTGTTTTTTAGAGTCAATTGCTGATAGATAATGTATTTTTTGCCATTTTGTTGTTCATAATTTTCACCTTCTTTTTCTTAAATAAGTCCATTACACATTTCATATAATAATGATGATGAACTCCTTTAGGGTGTTTTGTTTTGTTTTGTTTTTCTGGGAAGCTCTTTATCTGCCCTTCGATTCTAGATGATATCTTTGCTGGGTAAAGCAGTCTTGGTGTAGGTCCCTGCTTTTCCTGACTTTGAATATTTCTCGCCGATCTCTTCTAGCCTGCAGAGTTTCTCTTGAGAAATCAGCTGACAGTGTTATGGAACTCCCCTATAGGTAACTTACTTCTTTTCTCTTGCTGCATTTAAGATTCTCTCTTTATCTCTCTTTATTTTAACCTTTGGTATTTTAATTATGATGTGTCTTGGAGGGGGCCCCTTTGCCTCCATCTTGTTTGGGACTCTCTGTGCTTCCTGGACTAGCATGTCTATTTCCTTCACCAAATTAGGGAAGTTTTCTTTCATTACTTTTATCAAATAGATTTCTAGTTCCGTGCTCTTTCTCTTCTCCTTCTGGTATCCCTATGATGTGAATGTTGGACCTCTTGAAGTTGTCCCAGAAGCTGCTTATACTTTCCCCATTTTTTTGGATTCTTTTTTCTTCTTCTTGTTCTGATTGGTTGTTTTTTGCTTATGTTGCAAATTACTGATTTGATTCTCAGCTTCATCTGCTCTACTGTTGTTTCCCTGTAAATTGTTCTTTATTTCAGTTAGTGTATCCTTTGTTTCCGATTGGATCTTTTTTATGCTGTTGAGGTCCTTACTAAGTTCCTTGAATGTCCTTATAACCAGTGTTTTGAACTCTGCATCTGATAGGTTGCTTATCTCCATTTTGTTTAGCTCTTTTTCTGGAGTTTTGATCTGTTCTTTCATTTGGGCCATGTTTCTTTGCTTCCTCATTTTGGCAGCGTCCCTCTGTTTGTTTCTATGTATTAGGTAGAGCTGCTTTGACTACGTGTCTTGGTAGTGTGGCCTAATGCAGTAGGTGTCCTCTAGGGTCCAGTGTCAGCCTCCCCTATCACCCAAGCTGGCTACTTGAGGTGTGCCCTTCTTGTGGGCTGAGTCCACCATCCTCTTTTAGTTGAGCCTTGGTTGCTGTTGGCAGATCATTGGAGGGATTTAGCCAGGCCAGTCAGCTGTAAGGACTGACTGTGACCACTGACCACCAATCTTCACCCTCTGTGGAGGATCAGCTGTGCAGGGGCAGGGTGGTGGTGCTCTGACATGGTCTGTAGCTGTCCATTGGGTGTGCTGGCCCCGGGGTTTCCCCTGGTAGTGCAGGCCATGGCCATCCCCCACCTGTGTTTTGCCCAGGGCCACCCTGCCTGAGCTATAAAGCAATCTGAGAAGGCTGCTACTTGTGCTGGTCTTGGAGATTCCCAGCCAAAGCCAGGCCGTGAATGAGGCTGGGTGCTGCTGCCAGTGTTGGGCTGGGACCACTTAGCAAGGGGTATGGGGGCTGGGGCCTCACTGAGGACTTAAGAAGTTGTGAAACATAAGCCAAGACCTACCATTCATATAGAAACGTCAGTTTGGGTGGGCCTGTGAGTTGGATGGGACAGAGTCTCAGGGCATCTCCAGGGAGGGGCCAACAGTGTTAGCCAGGTTGGTGGAATCTCAGATATGGCACCTGCCTGCTGGCTCTATGGCTGTGTAGTGGAATGGCTCCACTTGCCTTTCTGTCTGGGAGAAAGCTGTCTCCCAGCTCTGCCTTGATACCAGACACTTCAGTTCCTCCCTGAATGCTTCTGGTGCCTTTCAAGATGCTACCTTGGTCCTGGAGCTCAGAAGGAGTGAGTCCAAGTAAGTCCATGTGTGGGTTCTTTAAGGAGAACTGCTTGGGAATCCAGAGGTTTCTTCCACCAACTCAATCCTCACTGGTTTTTGCAGCCAGAGGTTATGGGGATTTATCTTCCTGGACTGGAACCCTGGGCTGGAGGGCCTATTGTGGGGCTGGGACTCTTTGCTCCTGAGATATCCCTCCTGAATTTTTATCCACCACACATGGATATAGGACCAGCCGGTTCGGTGTCTCTGCCCCTCCTACCAGTCTGGATGCATGTGGTTTCTTTAATTCTGTAGTTGTCAAGACTTCTATTTGTCTCAATTTCTGATGGTTCTGAGTGATGGTGGTTCTAAATTTTAGTTGTAACTTTGCTGTGGTTGTGTAAGGAGGTGAGCTGTGTTTACCTATGCAGCCATCTTGACTGGAAGTCTCTAAAAAAATTTTATTGTTTCAATAGATATATGAACAGATCTCTAAACTCCAGTTTATCCTTCTGATCCTTGTTGACAATAGAAATCATAAGTTGGTATAGTCACTTTTTTTTTCAATTTTTCTTAAGCAATAACTGCTCTTGTTACTTTTGTTATATTGTCTATAATTTTATGCCAAGCCAACTTTTCAAATCAGCATTACTCTGAGAAGCCATTTAAAAAAAAAAAAACATTCTCAAGAGGTATAGAGATCACAAGTAATAATAATTTATTATTATATGAATAGATATCATAACAAGATATACTGTGTGTTATATATTTGAAATATACTAATAGAACTCATTGGTCATCAGTGTACTTTTTTAAAAAAATTATTAATCAGTGTACTTTTACCTGGAAACTTCCTCCATGTATTTTTTTAGTGTAGCAAGGTTCAGCTGTACACTAAAACATATATCCATTGTGAGAAAGGAAAGATAGTTAAGTGGTTCCCAAGAACATATTAGGCACTTTGAGCTAAAAAGAATGATTTCATGGCAAATGAGAAAAACTCTATTGCTTCATAAAAGCACTTGTCTTTGGCACAGAGAAAATTAGTTTTGTGGGGGTTTTTTACATCTGGAAGTTAGATTGTAGAGACTCATCCATGACTCATCCTTTATGAATTTAAACTGTCTGTATTACAGAAGTTAAGAACCTTTTTTCTATTAAAGACCACTGAATCAGAGGGTTAAGAAGCAACAGCAACCACGGCTACTTTCCAAAAAAGACAAATTAAGGGATTTGTGGGCAAGAAAAATAGAAAACATTATCATTATGTTTTCAATCATCCTGACTCTCTCACTGAGGCCAGGTGAGAGAGAGACAAGAGGAAGGACGTAAGATTGGTAGTGAGGGTGGTGCAGCTGAGATGGTAAAGGAGCTTTATAAATGGTTCTGAGAGCTTTGGAAGTGGGTGTCAGTGTTTCTCTACAGATAGCTAAGTCCTCTGAATTGTCATAATAAATTATTACTGTTTGTTATCCATACTCACTGAAATTCTTTTTATTTTTCTCACTAGCACTTAATTATTCTAAACCTTGCTTCTTTCTAAAGGGAAAACTACCACTTACATCATGTAGGTCCTCTGTGTGTTAGAATAGCACACATTTTCAGAGAGATCAAGGGTTTTATTGAAGGCAACCTGGGAGAAAACTGAAAAATTACTTAAAAATCAGAAAGTGCTGTTTGAAGGTGAAGCATGACACCTATATCTGTTGCTGCTTAGTTTTGTCTTGTCTCCCCCTCACCTTCTTCCCCTGCTTTGAGCCCTTTATCCACGTTTTTTTTATACCTTAGTTATTAGGTCTCATCAGGGGTGATTCATTTGAGTCTCTCTCTTTTCTCTGTTGTTTTCTCCTTTCAGTATCTGAGAAAACCACCTGCCTATTACATTACCCTCGTTCCAGTAAAGCCAGGATAACTGACTTTTGCCTGAAATTATCATAGTAAAGTTCTTATGTGTCTAGTGTCCTAAGCCTAGTCAGTTCCCTATGTTTCAGATAACTCCGGTATGCGTTCCACATCCTGATGATCATGAATCTGTAATGTTAAAAGGAAAGAGCAGTGTTGAAATGTGACCTTGCCCAAGTCACCCTTATTCAGCTGGCTTTCTTAATCGGCAGAATTGAGACAATTAATGTGTACACTTGAGCCTAGTAGAATTTGTTGGGAGTATAAAATTAAACAAAGCTTTGTCAGTTCTAAGACCTCTGCAACTTCAAGATATTATGGGGATAATATTTCTGAAGTACCACTTAGGAAGGCTACATTCAAATAAAATAGTCAGGTTCCTGTGAAAGCAGCAAGGGGTATCTTTTCAGCCTCTTTTCTTTATCTGTAGTAGCCTCTTTATCCTCTCTGTGGAAATTTAATCCACCTCTAAAAGCCCAGAGCAGATGTCACCACCTTCATAAATTCTCTTGTTATGCCCTAAATTAAAAGTGATATAATGCCCTAGAATTCACATTATTTAGCAACTTTTTAATAGACATAGCAGTTCCCTTATTTTTGCATTCCTTTTAATCTGCCCCCTGTTCCTGAGTAAAACATCTGGATATTATAAAACAATCAGTAGTCTAGGGCATTAGTCACTCAAGCCTTAGTGTTGTCTAAGGTCAAGTCACATGGGGAATACTGATGTCACCTTGGAAATTGGGGTCAGGCTTTCTTCAATCACACTGCGCTTCCTTCAAACACACTACTCGTGTTTTACGTGGCCCCTCCTGCAGTAGGCCTTTTGTGCGTGATGTTGCCTTCACTTAGAATTAGTGATTCCTTCCTTTCTTTGTACGATGCTACCGTCAGATCTGAGCTTTCTCATGAACTCCTGAGAGATTCCTTTATTGGCCTGTCACTAATTCCTAGTGACTCCTGAACTAGCTCAACTTCTCCCACATATGTTCTCACAGCACTGGGTACCCCATCATAGCACTTAACACAAGTGAAGCTTTGCCATAAATTTGTATAATTATTTAAATAATGACACCCATTAAATGACACTCAGTGAGGGTAGAAATTATGTATGTTCTTGGTCTCTATTATATTCCTATTGCCTATAGTGTATATGCCTATTGCTTATATTATAGTACCTGGACACAGTCATCACTTAGTAAGTATTGAGCCCACAAATTCCACTTTGACAAACATGAGACCAGAAGTTCTGGACCATTACATGGGATCCTTTGTTTCAAACTGACTTGTAAGTTTTCTCTTAACCTTTCTGTGTATGTTTTGTTATCTAAAACTGAATGAAACTTTCCTACTGCCTCACAGGGTGTTGTGAACATCAAATGAGAAATATGAAGGTACTTTGAAGAGTATGAAGTTCTATTCATATATAAAACTATGTTAAAAAGCTAGTGATATAAGAGGAAGAGACTGCCATGGGCACAAAGTACCGTTGACTCTTGAACCACACAAGGATTAGGGGTGCTGACCCCTGCACAGCTGAAAATCTGTGTATAATTTTTTATTACCCCAAAACTTAACTAGTCTAATGTTGACCAGAATCCTTACCAGTAATATAAACAGTTGATTACCACATATTTTGTATATGTGTAATATACTTTATTCCTACAATAAAGTAAGTTTGAAAAAGGAAAATGTTAAGAAAATCATATGGAAGAGAAGATACACAGTATTTATTGAAAAAATTGAATGTAAGTGGACCTGCGGAGTTCACACTCTTGTTTTTCAAGAGTGAACTGTAGCTCTGACTGATGTGGCTCAGTGGATTCGGCATCGTGCCATAAACCGAAACGTCGCCGGTTTGATTCCCGGTCAGGGCACATGCCTGGGCTGTGAACCAGGGCCCCTGTTTGGGGTGTGCGACAGGCAACCAATCAGTGTTTCTCTCCCTCTCTTTCTCCCTCCCATCCCCTCTCTCTAAAAATAAATAAGTACTAAAATCTATTTTTTTAAAAAGTCAACTGTATAATACATGGATCATTTCATTGTTATTTATTCTGTAAACCATAGGAGTTGCATTTTGAGATGGAGTTTAATCTCTAGTTCTTGTACATTTGATTTATGTTAGAAATTCTCTCTCACTATCCATTGTTTAAGGTAGTGTGAATATAAGTTATTCCACTTGGGAAAAACATATGAACCAAAATTGCCTGAGACTAGACTTCAAATTCATTTTATGATTCAGTAAGCCCTGTGGTATTAGTATAAGCCCCATTTTTCATAAATAGCTTATCTATGTATTTTTATTACCCTATTTTGCTGTGTATAATGTGCTCCCATGTATAATATGTACCCATGTTTTAGGCCCAAACTTTCAGGGAAATTTTTTAAAAATTTTTTTAATTCAAATTTTTATTTACTTATATTTAGATACTTGTTTTTATATTATAAAGCAATTTTAACCTTTATTTTTGAACATATTATGGTACAAGAAATTTTATGTAACAAATAATTAAAAACACAAGGACAGATACAAGGTATTTCAGGTACAACCCCTGTATAACACACACCCTTATTTTTCCCTCAGAAATTTGGGAAAAAGTGTGCATTACACATGGCAAAACACAGTACTTAACACTACGTGACTGGGAGGCATAAAGGAATTATATATGTTACCTTAACTCTGCATAAAATGGGATAGGAAAACATCAGTTAAATAAATTGAATTGATACATTTTTTGTATTTTTGGAGCAGGGCAAGATATTCCAACTTTTAAACCTCTATACTTTGCCATTCCATAATTTTCTCCCTAGGTTATTAAAATATACTTATGTTTTCCCTTCCCTGTTTTCTGTTCCCAATTCTGCCTACCTTCGCCCTTTTCATTCCTCTTAATTTTTCTTCTTTTTAACTTCAGCAGTTTGGGTTGCAGGGGGAAAACCTGGCACTTAATCAAAAACATGATCTCATTGCTTTCAATGGCTTAGAAAAGAAACATTTTAAAGCAGTTGAAAGATTTCACTTTGGAAAGTAGGTACTGCATAACTAAGTGTGTTGGTTCCCAGCAGAGCCTTGAGTAACCTCTTTCCAGCCATCCTCATGCCTTTTTTCTCTTTTACATCCTGCCCAGTGAGCAGTCGCCTAACTTAAAAAAAAAAAAAAAAAAAAAAGTCCAGTGAGACCTTCCTTTCGGCTGTTTGGCAGAGTATTGTTTTCTGTTCTTTCCTCCCCTGCACAGTACTTTCATGGTTTTGTAGCGTACTTGTTTCTAGGCTCCACCACCTATATAGAAATGGAGTACAGTTTTTAGTTCCCTCCTACTCACACAAACCCCAGCGATCTTCAGGGTTCCCTTAAGTATTTTGGGAGTCCTCCAGTGGGATGTAACGTGTATTCGGGAACAGCAGTGAATGTGCTACCCTGGTTGGTGTGGCTCAGTGGATTCAGTGCTGGCCTGCGAACCAAAGGGTCGCCAGGTCACCAGCTTGATTCCCAGTCTAGGGCAACATGCCTGGGTTGCAGTCCAGGTCCCCAGATGGGGGTGTATGAGAGGCAACCACACATTCATGTTTCTCTCCCTCTCTTCCTCCCATCTCCTCTCTCCAAAAATAAATAAATAAAATCTTTTTTTTTTAAAGAAGTGAATATTCTTTTTCTACAGCTTCCTTTGGAAGTCCATCCTCTTCAAGCCACTCCACTGTGGTGCCTTATCGCTGCCGCTGCTGCTGCTGCTGCGTCCAATGCAAGGGATAGAAGTCGTGCCAGGAATGCTGTCTTTAGTGCTTTCAAAGCTGCCAGTCTTCAGGGTACCCAGGAGGTGCAGGGCTGAGTTAGAGTCCTGTTCCCCCTTCGCTGCCCCCATCCCTGTCTCTGTACCACACTTTGTCTCCAAGTCCCAGAGCAGCAGAGTTTGTGCTTACAGTTTCACAGTCTCTTGAAAAGGTTTCTTATCTTTTAGATCTACCCTTTTACTCCTTTTGGGCTCAAAACCAGTTCAGAGAGCTAGATGGAAAAAGACACCATGTCATTTCTTCCACTGTTCTTATTTCATCTCACTCTCCTGCTCACCCCCTTAATTTCTCTAGGTTCCCACTGAAATTTCCATCATCTGTGAACTAAAAGGTAGAATATTGTCTTTGTGGAGAGGGGTCACTGGCTCACTAGTTCTCATAGTTGCAGAATTCTTAATCATCATTGGAATCAGCTCAGCCAGCTTATTATATTTTAAAAAATTATTTTTAATATGTATTTACCTGGTACAGAATTCAAAAGATACAAAAATACATCCAGCACCTCCATCCCTCAGTTATCAAGTTCCCCTCCCTGAGGGAATCATTATTATCAGTTTCTTCTGTATCCATCCAGAAATACTTCATGCATGTGTAAACAAATCTATATATAGCTACTATGTATTCTTCCCCACTGTCCTCCTCCTCCCCTTTCACAACTGATATATATACTCTGCTCTCTCTTGTTCTTTTCACTTGGAGTCTTTTTCATGCTAGCACATAAGGGATTTCTCAATTTTCATGGCTGCATTGTATGGTTAGGTTATACCATAATTTATTTGTCTAGTCCCCTTAATGGTGAACGTTCAGGTTGTTTCCTATCTCTTCCTATTACAAATGCTGCTTCAGAGAATAACATTGGGCATGTTATTTTGCTTGCGAATGAATATATATCTATTGAGTAAATTCCCAGAACTAAAATTGTTAGGTTAAAGGTTAGGTAATTTAGAACCTGCTACATTTTCAGCTACTAAATGCTGAGGAAGTTTTGTGTTTTGTTTTCTATGTCTAGCTTGTATTCTAGACTCCTTTTCAGTAAAGAAGCTAGCTTTATCCCCTCCTCATTTTACTTGTTGATTGCTCACACAGTACCCAGGAATACGTAGGCTGGTGTAAGGAAAAAAATAGATTTAGTTTGTGTTTTTCACAAAGACCTAAGTATAAAGAATTATTTCTCTGTCATGGAGCAAACCACAGTATATGCTGGGTGTTAAATGGTGGTTGCTACTTAGTGCCTAGAGGTAGTAGGGCCGGGTGAACTGGACGGTGTTCCTCACACGAAAGGGGAAGTATAGGTCAGGTCACCTCTCTCCATTTGCTGACACATGAGAGATTACAAACTTTGGTGACTCAGTGACAGAGATGCAATTTTTAAAATAAAAACAAAAGCTTCCATATTTATATTTAGTCTCCCGACTTTTAAATACCTTGTAGACCAAGCAAAATACATCCACAGGATCGATCCAACTCTCTAAACCTTCATTTTATGCTGTCTGCCAATTGTACATACAAAGGCAGGTCCTTGGTCTACTACTTTACTCTGACTCCCACATATTGTAGTTACTCATCATCTGCTCAGCTAGATATTGACTCCAGATGTTCCATTGATTTTTATTTATTTTAAATTTCTTTTTTAATATATTTTATTGATTATGCTATTACAGTTGTCCCATTCCCCCCCTTCACTCCAGTCCATCCTGCCCACCCCCTCCCTCCTGCATTCCCCCCCTATAGTTCATGTCCATGGGTCATACTTATAAGTTCTTTGGCTTCTCCATTTCCTACACTATTCTTACCCTCCCCCTGTCTATTTTCTGCCTACCATTTATGCTGCTTATTCTCTGTGCCTTTCCCCACTCTCTCCCCTTCTCACTCCCCTGTTGATAACCCTCCATGTGATCTCCATTTCTGTGGTTCTGTTCCTGTTCTAGTTGTTTGCTTAGTTTGCTTTTGTTTTTGTTGTAGGTGTGGTTGTTAATAACTGTGAGTTTGCTGTCATTTTTACTGTTCATATTTTTAATCTTCTTTTTCTTAGGTAAGTCCCTTTAACATTTCATATGATTAGGACTTGGTGATGATGAACTCCTTTAACTTGACCTTATCTGAGAAGCACTTTATCTTCCCTTCCATTCTAAATGAAAGCTTTGCTGGATAGAACAATCTTGGATGTAGGTCCTTGCCTTTCATGACTTGGAATACTTCTTTCCAGCCCCTTCTTGCCCATAAGGTCTCTTTTGAGAAACAGCTGACAGTCTTAATGGGAACTCCTTTGTAGGCAACTGTGTCCTTATCTCTTGCTGCTTCTAAGATTCTCTCCTTCTGTTTCATCTTGGCTAATGTAATTATGATGTGCCTTGGTGTGTTCCTCCTTGGGTCCAGGTTTTTTGGGACTCTCTGAGCTTTCTGGACTTCCTGGAAGTCTATTTCCTTTGCCAGATTAGGGAAGTTCTCCTTCATTATTTGTTCAAATAAGTTTTCCAGTTTTTGCTCTTCCTCTTCTCCTTCTGGTACCCCTATAATTTGGATGTTGGAACGTTTAAAGATGTCCTGGAGGTTCCTAAGCCTCTCCTCATTTTTTCTGAATTCTTGTTTCTTCATTCTTTTCTGGTTGGATGTTTCTTTCTTCCTTCTGGTCCACTCTGCCCGTTTACGTAACAGGTGCGCCAAGACAAAAAAAAATGTTCCATTGATTTTTTAAATACTCACTTCTGTATATCGTCATTATCCATTTTCTTAAGTCTTTGTTTGAAATTTCCTTCACCTTGATGTTTTCCAGTTAAATACAGAAAAATGAGATTCTAATATTACATTTCTATTCATTTAGTCATCATATCCTATGCCTTCAACAAGCATTTTTGTGTTTTAGACTGTTAGAATTTTAACAGCCAGATACCAAAAACATGGATATTCATTATGTTCTCTCTATCTCTACCAGGATTCTTTCTAGATTCTGGTCATTGTTTGAAGAAGAAAGGGGAATATGATCATAGATATTGTAAGTATTAATGTAAAGCTTGGCAAGAAAGGTTTTTTCTGTCTGAATTCATTCATAGCATTCTTTGAATGTGCTTTGTTCTATGAGGTATTGGAAAATGAATTAATAGCTTGTGCCAAAGCCTCCAAACATTTGATTATGATTCCCATTGGATCAAAAACTGTTACCTGGTAGATCTCCCCTACTCCATGTTTTTTTTTTTATCCCACTTTTTTCCCAGAATTTCTCATTGGTGAGGAGTATACAGTTGTCAGTATCACCTCATTCCTCTCTCATCAGAGCCTTGCATTACCCCCGCCCCAATCCACACAGCTTTTGGGAGATGAATATAATTCCTTCAAATGGTTAGAAACTACTGCCTTAGATGCTTTTTCTCAAATAGTCACAGTCATTTATTCATAATTAGAGTAATTAAAGGTTAGTTATAGGCACTATAAAAAACTGAATTTTGGAAAAGAAACTTGGGACAGTGTGTCCTTGCAGTTAGTTACGGGGGGTGGGGAACAAGCTTTGTCCAAGAAGTTCTTGGCTGAGATCTCTCTGCCTAACTCTGGATTTCTGCATACTCATGAAAATACTTTCTCATCATAGTTTAGTTTTCCAGATAAACTTCCCTTCTAGAAAGCAGTATTCTCAATTCCAGCCATTACATTGTTTTCTGATACTCTCCTTAAATGAGTTTTCCTCTAGGATGTGATATGTTTTTGAAAAATTGTTGGTTCAAGCTTGCAAAAGGGCAAGGGAGCTAAACATTTCTGGGTGCCTTTTTTAAGGAGGTTTTTTTACTTTATCTTATTTAGTCCTCTTATTAACCCCCTGAGGTACATATTGTCCACCATGCTCAGAGGAGGAAACCAGGCCTTAGCAAGATGAAGACATTTGTTTAAGATAAAACTGCTAACAAGTGGCAGAACCTGATTTTTCAAACACAAAATAGTCTTGCTTCAGGTCTCTTATTCTTTGTATTATTCAGTCCTACTCCCTGCATGTAACATAAAGAAGAATGGAGGTAGGTGAGGCAGTTGGAAACCACGGCTTAATAAAGCAGCAGAAAAAGAAGGTCTTAAGTAAAATAGAGAAGGTCACACTCGAAAGAACCTGCCAAGGAGTGTGATTGGTACCACTTGGTTTGGTATGTACTTGTGTTTTGTTTTAGCTCACCAAATAGAGAGTGCACTTTTCCAGCTATAATTTTAGTTTAAAACGACATCCTATTAGTTATATGTTGAAGTTATCTAACATTTAGTATTTGGGGATATGGCATAAAGCATAAACTTAGAATTTTAAGACTGAATCGTTCTCTGCCTTTTATAGGGATTATTTTTAACCTGAATGAGCTTGGTAGGTATTTAAATCTTTACTTTTACTCATATAGTAACTCATACAAAAGAAGTAATAAAGAGCCTGATATACAGATTTGGCATATTTTTCATGCTGGTTAGATATAGCATAAAAAATTGAAATTGATTTGAGCCTGAAAATTATTCCAAAGATTGAAGAAGTCTTGTTACCTATAGTCAGATATAAATCTATAGTACAGAGGATGCTTTTGATAGCTAGTTGTATTTGGTAACATACAATAAATAATTTAAAATATTAATACTGTGTGTACGGTACATTATACTTCATAATTATCACTATAGTTTGAGAACTCGTGAGCTTGTCAGGAGATACTCTGACAAAAATAACTTAGAATAAGGGATCTGAAATATATAGAGACTTTAGCAGATAAAATTGAGGTAAGCCATTATGATTCTGGAGTACAATATATGATCTTGCTTGGAATGGGAAGGTAATGGGATATATGGAAGAACAAGAGAAATAGAGAAAAACGTGATGGCTATCTATAGTCCCAGGTTTTAAAGACAGGTGTGTGAGAAAGCTGTGTGTTCCCCAACTCTGGTTGGGAGAGCTCAGAAGAGCCTTTTCTCGTGACTGCAGATACTTTTTGTCCGTCCAGTCAGGCAGTACAAAATGTGAGGTCCTAAAATAACTGTAAGAGACTGTGGGGAATGTGGAAAATAAAAGAAACTATTTTCCTTGGGATGCTTACAATATTACAAGTATTGGGGTAAAGCATAAGTTGGCTCCCTGGAATTTGACTTCAACTTTAAGTTGTAGAACATGATCTGATTGGCTACCTCCTTATTTTGAATTATATATTAGCATATCCTCCTGAGATATGGGAGGTAAAACACTTCTTCTCTTCTCTTTCAATGGAGAGCATGTGAATTCCCTCATCCTCTGCCATCGTATCCTTGTTTCAGCACTTACCTCCTAGTAAATTGATAAGATGATGCTTCAAAGCTAGTCTTAAGAGTAGTTGATAATGTATTCTGAAGTACAATTTAATGGATGCTGGGAATGTCCAAAAATAACATCTCTACTAACCTGTTGATGTCATAAATTCTACCATTAGCTGTTCAAGCTAAATTTCCTATTAAATTGGGACATTGCTAATAAGACTCTTGATTTAATTCCTATAGCTAAGATAGTGTTTGGTATTTTTAGTAGAAATTTTCAACTAGAGATTCCTCTCTGATGTGACCCTGCCAGTAGCCCTCTCTTCTCTGATTTCATGTTCTAATAATACGTTACGCATTGTTCATGCAACGCTAGCCATGTTGTTCTAGGTGCTATTCTTTCAACATGATAGACAGTTTTTGCTTCAAGATCCTGATCTTGAATGCTCCATTCCCTACCTACGTGGCTTGCTTCCTAACTTCATGCAGGTCTTTAATTTAACTCCCCCACCGAGGCTTTCTCTGAGCACCCTATTTAGTTAAAATTGTAACACCACCACCCACAATCCCTAAACTCTTTCTCAGCTTTATTTTTTTCTGTTGTACCTATTATGATCTGAATACTGTATGTTTGACTTTTTTTAAAGAAGCCTGCCTTTTATCACAAGAATGTAAGCTTTATGTGACCAGGGATTTTGTTTTTGTTCATTGCATATTTGCCAGTGCCTAGCATGTAACAGGTGCCAGTGAATATTTGTTGAAACCATAAATGAATAAATCAAGATCATACAGGATCGAGTCATAAAAAGACGTGCCTATAGAGAAAGTGGTTTTCTACCAAACAATGATCTCATTGTGTAGTTTTCCCTTAATATGGTATTTCTCGAAAACTTCAGGCCAAGATGGAGGCATAGGAAGACATACTGTGCCTCCTCGCATAACCAAAACAAGGACAACAACAAATTTAAAAACAAAAAACAACCAGAACTGACAAAATCAAACTGTATGGAAGTCAGATAACCACGGAGTTAAAGAAGAAACACTCATCCAGACTGGTAGGAGGGGCGGAGTCGGGCAGCAGGGTGGAGAGGACTCTTGGCAAGGCAGTGACTGGTGGACCAGGCAAGGCAGTGGCTTGCAGGCTGGGTGGTCCCACATTTGTGTGCAGATAAACCAGGAGGAACAACCGGGGAGTGAGACAGTCCTCTCAACCCAGGGTCCCAGCGTGGGGAAATAAAGCCTCACAGCCTCTGACTGAAAACACCTGTGGGGAGGTGGGCAGTAGCAGGAGAAAATCCCAGCCTCACAGGAGAGTCCGTTGGAGGGACCCACAGGGTCGTAGAATGTACACAAACCACCCACCTGAGAATCAGTACCAGAAGGACCCAGTTCACTTGTGAATAATGGGGGAGGTGACTGATAACAGTGCCAGAGCTGAACAGGCTGCATTGTCCCCTGTCTAATCCCTCCCCCACCTCCAGCACCACAATGCAGGGAGGTGGGTTGCCCCACCCTGGCAAATACCTAAGGCTTTGCCCCTTACAATGTAACAAGTATGCTGAAAACAAGAAATATTGCTCAAATGAAAGAACAGATCAAAACTCCAGAAAAAGAACTAAGTGATGAGAAGATAGCCAGCCTATGAGATGCAGAGTTCAAAACTCTGGTAATCATGATGCTCACAGAAATGATTGAGTACGGCTGCAAAATAAAGGAAGAAGTGAAAGCTATACAAATTGAAATAACGCAGAATATCAGGGAACCAATGGTGAAGGGAAGGAAACCAGGACTCAAATCAACTATTTGGAACAAAAGGAAGAAATAAACATTCAACTGGAACGGAATTTAGAAACAAGAATTCAAAAAAATGAGAGGCTTAGGAACCTCCAGGACATCTTTAAACGTTCCAACATCCTAATCATAGGGGTGCCTCAAGGAGAAGAGGAAGAGCAAGAAATTGAAAAATTATTTGAAAAAATAATGAAGGAGAACATCCCTATTCTGGCGAAGGAAATAGATGTGCAAGGCCAGGAAGCTCAGAGAGTCCCAAAGAAGTTGGACCCAAGGAGGAACACACCAAGGCACATCATAATTAAATCACCCAAGATTAAAGATAAGGAGAGAATCTTAAAAGCAGAAAAGAGAAAATGACACAATTACCTACAAAGGAGTTCCCATTAGACTATCAGCTGATTTCTCAAAAGAAACCTTACAGGCAAGAAGGGGCTGGAAAGAAGTGTTTGAAGTTGTGAAGGGCAAGGATCTACATCCAAGATTACTCTGTCCAGCAAAGCTATCATTTAGAATGGAAGGGCAGATAAAGTACTTCCCAGATAAGGTCAAGTTAAATGAGTTCATCATCACCAAGCCCTTATTATATGAAATGTTAAAGGGACTTACCTAAGAAAAAGAAGATAAAAAATATGAACAGTAAGATGACAACAAACTCACAACTACCAAGAACTGAACCTAAAAACCAAAAACAAACTAAGCAAACAACTAGAACAGGAACAGAATGAGAGAAATGGAGATCACATGGAGGGTTATTATTAGTGGGGAGGATGGGGGAGAAAGGGGGAAAAAGTACAGGGAATAAGAAGCATAGATGGTAGGTAGAAAATAGACAGGGGGAGGGTAAGAATAGTATAGAAAATGGAGAAGCCAAAGAACTTACATGTACGACCCATGGACGTGAACTAAGTGGGGGAATGCTGGAGGGAGGGGTTGCGGGGGAGAAGGTGATAAAGAGAGGGAAAAAAAGAAACTGTAATAATGTAATTAATAAAATATACTTAAAAAATATGGTATTTCTCACAATATATTAAATTCTCCCTCTGCAGAAAATACTTGCTAGATTCAACTATGGATAGCTTCTGTTTACCATTTATAACTTTTCTGAACTTTTAACAAAACCTTTAAATGACATGCATTTAATTGACCCCAAGTTTCTGAATGATTGACTGGAATTTGTGCCTTTATTTATAGGTGAATTGGTGTAAGCACTAACCTGGAAGTCAGGGTTTCTGGCTCCTATTACCAGATTTTTTTTTCATCTGTAAGCTGAGGTGATTGGAAAACATTGTTAACATCAATTCAAGCTTAATATAAGATTTTATGATTCACCTTAATCTAGCTTAATGAAATCTCTTACTCTAATTCTGTAATTATTTCATTTATTATACATTGGGAAACTGCTGCATTAGGGGAAATGCAAAATGAGAGGGAGATAGTGGATCTTCCAGAAACGCAGAAGTACAAGTTTTGCTTTGGTAATTGTTTATTAATGCATTATATACTCTACCTGCAAAAGAGAGTAGAGGCTTCAAAAGCTACATGAATGAGCAATACATCAGGGCAACTGAACTGGTTCTGTGAGTAAATTGTTAAAGTTTTACATCAAAACATTCTAGATATATGCCAATAGGAATAGTTTTTTTGTGTGTGTTTTAGTCCAAGGGATACTCCCTTTTTTCATTGATAGTCACATAGACTTATAAAATTATTTATAAAGATGATAGGAGATTGCCATTCAGATTTTAAGTTTTCCTGTTGTAGTGAACTCTGGAAAACTGTCATAGGTTAAGCAACAAGGAGTTGCCGAATTTGTGAATGCTCAGTCTAGTAATTTTACCTACCTGAGAGGCATCAAAAGTTCTAATAGAGTTTGGCTCCACGAGCTCCGTGATGTAGACTGTAAACCAATGACAGGATATCTCCTTAGGCCTGGGAGCACTCACTCATGTTACCTACCCAACTATCAAGAGCAAAGTTCCTTTTTTTCCCTTAGCACGTGTATAGCATTTAGCTTGTAACAGATACTTAAGAAATGCTTATACAAAATGTTTCCATTGCATTATTTTAAAATTTACTAACATAGAATCTTTTGGTGTTAATCTTTTGGTTCTAGGATCAGAACCATAAAGATTATCATAGTTGATTGAGACTTGAAAATAGGCATTTTCTTTTATTTCTTCACTAAGCAAAATTTATTTACTGCTTACAGTGTTGCTAGCGCATTGGTAGGAGCTGGAACTACAATTGATAGGAAACAAACCCTGCTCTTAAAAAGCTCACATTCTAGGAGAGAAAGATTTGTGTACGAATTATTATAATATAGCAAATATATTTATGGCACTCTACTAGCACAGTTTGTAGAGGGGGGTTTACTGTCTTATTAATGAGTCACGGAGTCTGGTAGAAAGGAGAGGGAAAAGAAGGCGTTCCATTTCTAAAGGGCTGAGAGAACTCCTTGGCTAGGGCAAGTACTTACTACGTAGGATGAGGAGTAGAGGTTAGAGAAACTAGTTTGTGAATACTCATGAGTGGCTTTGCTATCAAATTTGCCTTTAGTTATGAATAATCAAGTTTATTTAGGTTGGAATGTTGGTATGGGAAAAAACATGGGTTACTTTGGGTGATGTTACGCTCAAAATTGTCTTTGTGCCTAGACATGGTATTTACACAAGAGATGGGCATTGCGTTACTAGGGCTCGTTCTTGTCCTCTAAACCAGTGATTTCCACGTAGAATTACCTCAGGAGCTGTTTAAAAATATGTTGGGGCTTCCACCTCCAGTTATTTGGATTCAGTAGGTCCAGAATTGGCTAGGGATTCTGTGCTTTTCAAAGACATCCATGTGATTCTGATGCACAGCACAGTTTGGGAACAACTGACCTAGGCTGGCATGGAGAGAACATACTGTTTGCTGTAGTATATTTGCACTGTAATTCCTTAAAAATGGAGTAGGATCATGTGTAATTTAACAGTAACTACCCCATGGGAATAGAACACCCTGAGACTTTAATAGTAGGGGATGCTAATTAAATACTGTAGTATAAACAGCAGCTGATCCATAGATGTGTTTTTAACTTAAATGAATCAGAAAATCTGAAATCAAGCCACAGAGTATACAAGAACAACTCCTTCAGAAATAATGAAGCTACAAGGGAAGTGGCCTGTAAAAAGACTAAGGTATAAAGGTGCTAATGATTGGTGTCAAGTACATTTGAGGCCACCTACAAAGGGAGAGACGGTGGCTCAGCCTCTGACATAAGGGAAGTCTTCCCTAACATTTCACAAAATAGTCAATAAAGTTTACCAGTGACCTGTTATTAACAGAGAAATGTGTATTTTCATTTTCAGGTTATATAATTATTTTAGAATGCAAAAAAGTAGGGAACATAATGAGGGTAATATCAAAAACCACCACATCTCTGAATCAAAACCTAGAATTCCTATATTAGACTATCATAGTAAATTCTAGAAAGCATGGGGCAGTTAGTCATGTGGCTCTTCTGATTAATTGTGTTCATTAATAAAGCTTCAAGATCATCTAGCAATGAAGTATAGTAGTCTAGAGACTCCTTTCCAAAAGCCATAAAGAATATTAATATTCCACCCTTTTCTATCTATTCATGAGTTAGTTCAACTAATAACAAAAATAGTGCCTTTTCTGTCCCAGACACTACTTAGGAGCTGGTACAGATAACAGACAATAGTGGCACAGATTATAGACACATAGACACATAACACAAATACGTAACTAGTAATATTTGCTTAGAATAAAAAGCAAAAATGAAGCTATTTTGCTGTTTTTCTTTTCTTTTTTAAAGCTGAGTTTAGGGAAGGGGACCCTGGGAAAGGAAAGCCTGGTTCAGTTACATCATAGATATTTAATTACTGCTTCTTAAATTAATGTGCAAGACTTCTTGTCTGCAGATTTAACACACACACAAAATGACTTGGTGGTGGGAGAAAGTAATACATAATTTTAGGTCCAGGACAGGAGAACTAAAAGTTCCCTGTGTCCTGCTGTGGTTAGGTGCTCTGTAGAAGTCTTGTGTTGAATTTGGGGAGCCACTTTTTAGAAGAAAGGACAGTGACAAATGGAACCATGTCAGACGAGAAGAAGAACTGGTAATATTTAGCATGGAGACTCTTTGCCAAGATTATGCAGATATTTAAAAGGCTGCCTTGTGGAAGAGAAAAGAAGTTTAGTCTTTATTGATTCAGCCAGATGAGTGGGTTGAAGTTACAAAAAAGAGATTTTAGAATCATAAAAGGAAGATCTTTATCAGTAATACTCTCCATTAAACTTACCTGTCACTGGAAATGTAGGGGAAGCTATGTAAGTATCAATAGGTCTTTAGAAATTTGACAAATACTATATGTAATAAAGCTTTTACAATAGAAATCTCCATGGAATGTGACATACTTAACCTTTAATCATGAATCATAATGAGTAAAGCTTAATGTAAACATCATTAGATACTTTTCTAAAAAACCATCAGATAGAAGTACCATATTTTGCCATATATACACACTTTTTTCCCCAAATTTTTGAGGGAAAAATAAGGATGTGCATTATACATGGGTAGTACTAACTCTGTGTATATATAAATATTTTTAATTCTTTTATGTTTATGTGTGAAAAGTATAACTCTAGAAAGCAATAGCGATATCTGTATGCAAAATAATACCCTGTGATGTGATAATAGGTTTTGTTTCTAAATATAAATAAATGAATAATTGGATTAAAAAATTAAAACGGATGAGTTTTTTGCCTGAGAGTTTGGGCCAAAAACATGGGTGCAATTATAGATGGGAACGCATTATACACGGTGAAATACGATATGTCTGTTGCTCAATTTGTTGCACAGTCCCTATCATAATTAAACATTTGCTCCAGAGAATGAAAATAAATAGTATACCTAATCTTGTATTTTGAAGAAAGAGGAAACCTAACAAAAGTACTTCAGCAACAGTCTTAGTAAGGAAGTTCATCAGCCGATTGACCTTGGGCAAGTAGTGTCTTGTCTTAATTACCTACCTCAGGGGACTGTGAAATCAAATGAGTTTGTATACCTAAAGCACTTGCCCAGTGAGTGTCTGGCCCAGGGAAGTATTCTTTAATCGTGTTAGTGGTTGTTACTTACAGTTTTAAGTTATCTAGAGGCATCATTTGAGAGATTAGTATTTTAATCTGAGTTTTTAATTCCTAATATCTGTGGTTTTGTTTTTTTTACAACTGTCCATGTATTTCCCAAGTCACAGCTAACTGTGGTGAGGCCTCATTTATCTGGCATTGTTCAAGGGAAGATATGTTTGACATTAAGTGAAACAACTTCTGATTAACTTCCTAAAATGTGAACTTTCCTTTTAACCATTTCAAGTTTTAAAAACAGCTGTATCAGTTACATAATTTCCTGCCCTTTTGAAACAAAGGCCCGAAGCATCCCTCTGTGTGACATGCAGTGTTGTGCGTAGGCACAGGGCGGGGCAAAGGTACAGTGCACCCTTGTCCCTATGGAGAACAACACAGTGGTCAGTGAATAGCTAACGCAAGCGTGAACTCTGGGTTTCTTGTGAACCTACTTTTGCCCCATCCTGCACTTATAATTGAATAGTTGTTTTCATTTATATTTTCCTTTTTAAGTAGCTATCACTTTTTTCCTGTAATAAATCCTTTTTATGCATTTCCCAACCACTTTCTAAATGTTTATGTCTAATCTACCCTGGATTTGCAAACCAGCTATTAGAGCTTTCTAATAATTGTATGTTTAGAATGATAAGATGTCCGGAATTTGCTTGAAAATATCCAGGGGAGCAGGGAGGGGAGTTGTTAATTGTTCAAGCCGGACAATGGATACAATTTTTACTCTGTTCTTTCTGCCCTTGTATATGTTTGCAGATTTTCATAAAAAGTTTCTAAAAGCCCCAGGCCTATGTGTATTCATTTCTTATCTTTGTAATGATTGACAGGAAGCCTTGTAGTATTATCTTTGGACAGAAGGACTCAGAGGTAAGGGGTGGAGATGTTCACATTTTATTTGTTATGGTGGAGTTTTTTTAACTGCCATATATTAGGTTTATTTATATATTTGTATGTGGGTTTCTGATATGTATCTAATCTAGAAGAAGATTCACCTTCTCATCTGTAAATTGAAAGTACTAATAACATCAAACTTACGGGATCGTGAGGCTTGTGTACCTCTGTATTTTAACGCATTTTTTGCTTTTGTTTTTAAATAGATATTTTAGGTGGATAACACTGGGTTCTGTGTGAGGTGCTGGAAGAGCAGCAAAAGGGGCCCTGTAATAGCTGTTTCAAACATCTGAGAATTCTTTTTGTACCAAAATCTGAGTTTAAGGGTCTTGGTAATTAATATTTGCAGTGATGGCTTGCTTGCTGCCTGTGCCTTGTCTTTTATGTCTTTATTTCTTGATTTAAATATTCTGCCCTTTCTGTGTTTACCATTATTGAGTGAAACAGATACATGTCCAACTGCAGAATGTAAATTAAATTGTAAATCACCACTGACATACTGGATTCACAATTAAGCATTTCCCGAAGGTAGAGTATATAAATTGGCGCCTCTTTGGGAGGCAGTTTGATAAAATCTATCTATCATAGTTTACTGTGTATACTCTTTGCCATAACAACTCCTTTGCTGGGAATTTATCCTAAAGTTAACACTCACATGTGTACAAAGATGTGTGAAGAAAGTGTGGCTGGTGTCTGGGTAGAAGAGAAAAAAAGAGTGTGGAGCGGTAGGCAGACACCTTTTATTGTATGTCTTTTGAAGTTCACCTTTTCTTTTACCTTACACAGTTACACTTTTTATATTAAAGAGAAAAGCTAGGATAAAAGAGCCTTCTTACCACCTGTGGGTAACACAGCATCTACAGGTCCTTGTTTCCAGTGAATTTTCCGGGTTATGTTTTTCTCAAGGGTCGACAATGCTAATAAGTAGGCTTTTCTTCAGTGCTCAGCCTGACTTTGTGTAGGATTTTGACAATCCTCAACTAATCATTTGATAATTGAGTTCATTTCTGATTGTAGGAAATTTTATAATTTTATTGCAGAACTGTATGCATTTATCCTTCCTTACCTATAATCCTTACACATACCCATCCTTCAGCCCAACTTCATTACCTTTTGACTACCTGTTTTCTCTCCATGCTCATATACTTAGACATATGTGGATGCTTCTACTCTATTTCGTAAACATACCTCATAATCTCCTTTAACTGTTCCTTCTCCTGGAGTTTTTCTTCCAGTGATTCTCACCTCCCTTCACACCTTGGTTTGGTGCAGTCTTACTCTAATCTTCAGATAACAGCTGAGATTTCACTCTAAGAAGTTTTCCCAGTTCTTTGTAACCTAAATTTTTCTAAATTGTTACTCTCAGAAACGTTGTATTTTAGTGTATTCACATTATGCCTTTTATTAGAGGGGTGTGTCTACTTTTTATTTGACCCTCCCCCACAGTTTAATAAACCCCTGCACTGCTGGTATCAAATCTTACTCATGACCTTGTGCCAGTGCCAGGGTGTGTAGCCACTTAGTACATTTTAACTGGATTTGAGCAAGAGTGACAAATGTGTATTGACCAGTAATCAGCTTTGTGGCTTGGTGTTGCTATTTTGTCTTGGAAATGCAATCAGCAACATTTTCAGTAGATTTCTTTATATTTTATATCTATTTTTTTACTCCTCACCCGAGGACATTTATTTTCATTGCTTTTAGCAGGAGAGGAAAGGGAGTGGTGAGAGAGAGAGAGGAGAAGGAAGAGAGAAAGAGAGAGAACCATCAATTGGCCACCCTCTCCTACATGTCCCTGCTGGGAATCAAACCTTCAACCTTTCAGTCCATGGGACAATGCTCCAACCAACTGAGCCACACTGGCCAGGGCAAGAAACTGTATCCACTTTTTTAGGATAGATATTTCTGAAGTCAGCAAGAAAATTAAGTACAACAGGAAGTTCATTAAAACTACAATTTAAGATATGCAAGTGTGAGAGGTTTCTAACTTTACCCTGTATATTTCGCGTATATCATTAGCCACTGTTAGACACTTTGATCTTGCTTAATATAATTCAGTGTTGAATGTGTATTTTAATGGGAGGGTTTTTGACATCAACATTTTAAACTTTCATCTAATTTATAATCTTAACTTTAAGTTAATGGACATGTTTGCCTGTGTAGATTGTGGTTTAAAACTGCTAATAAGTTCAGTCAGTGATACATGATCTTTAGTGCCTAAACCATGAATAGTAGATTTGATTTTTCGTTAACCCCTGTTTCTAAATTGAAAGGGGTCAGAGTGTCTGAATGGCAAATAAAGCAGGAGAACACAATCAGGAAACGAAAGCACTAACCTCAGTTCCTCCATTACTAACTTACACTGTGCTCAGTAATCTAAACCCAATATTGACATTCTTCGTCTTTAAAATTGGTGGTAACGGCCCCTGATACTTGATAGTTTGTGAAGTGCTTTATCATTACCATTTTAAAAAGTGATTTAACTTCTTGTAGCTTGTTGAAGTAGTTGCCTACTATTCCTGTTTTTATTGATGTGGAAATTGAGACTTAGAAAAATTAAGTCACTCAAGATTTGGCTAGCAGTGAAATAAGAAATATACTTGGAATGAGACCCTGGAATTTACCACACAGTTAAGGCCTTTAGCTGCAATCATCCTGTGGTGTACTTTTTGTTTGTAGAATTCTACATAAATGCACGAATGTTATTATCAAAGAGTTATCTTGAATGTCATATGTATACATATATTCCATTGCATGTTTAAATCTCTCTGGGTGGTGTCTGACAACAGATTAACATTCAGGGGGTTGGTTTTCGTTACTTTTTCCAAGTGAATAATTTCTAAAGCTATCACTAGTATTTTTCTGTTTTTAAAGTGTTGCTTCAAACTGATGTTTCATTTTAAAATTACAACATAATTTTAAAGATACAATTAGCTGATGTTAAAATGTTAATATCCTTGAGTTGTATAATTAAATTTTTATCCAATACTTGACTAACAAATACAAAATTTCTGAATTTTCTGTCTTTATTCCACAGAATGGTAAATAACGCCGACCATCTCTAGATAGGATATTGATTCACCTCATGTAAAGTATGCTCAGTTCCTTCCCAGTGGTGTAAGTATCTAGTCCTTCTCCAAATTTGCGTCCTCTTCATTGTTTTAAATATAGTTAAGAAGTCATGATGATGATGATTCAAAAATGAAAGCAGGCGTTTGTAGAGTTGAAAGAATTTTTTCATAATCATGTGGTAATTTCTTTGATAAATTTTCAAATCTATCAACTTTCTCTTTTACCATTTCTGTTTTCAACTTGGAAGTCTGACATTAATTTTTAATTCAACATAAAATTACTCTACTTATTATTTTAAACTGCTTAATAGCCTAGAAACATGTGAAATAGATGTTTAGCCATTTGAGAGAGCTGGTGTTAGATTGCTTGTGACAAGCACACTGTTGGAAGCTTGTTACTTTAACACTACTGCCTTTTGTGTGCAAACCGCTAGCACCTTAGCCATTTTCCTTTACCTACCGGAGATAATAACGTAGTTAAGTCCATTAGCTAATGTAGTTGTGAGTCAGGCAAAAAATACAAATTGAGATGATGGTATTATGTTGAGAATTTTTGTGTGTGTGTGCTAGGATATGAACTGTAACCACTAGTTCATATTCAATAGGCCTCTGAGTAAAAGTATTCCCGTAATTTCAGATATTAGAGAAGATAGAGTATCTATTAGCTCATTAAGTGCATCTTTAGAGTCTAATGCAGAGTGCCTTTAGCATAAGTATTTTCTAAAATTTGGTGCAGTCTCTGTTTCAATTAAATTCCTTCCGTTTTGGTTGACAGTTCTATAATCCAGTAAGTAGACACTAAGATAGGTTTTCCTTATTATTTAGGTTTTTCATTAAAGGTTTTTCCCCCTCTCATTGATGCAGTCATTTATCGCAAACTCTCTGGAATAGGCCCAGCAGATGTGAGTCGCAGCCTGCCCGGATGCTGAGTAGCTGTGTCCCTGGGAGGTGGGAGGCACTGCATGGCTTTGGGCTATAGTCCCCCACCCCTCCTTTTTTTTTTTTTTTTAAAGGATTTATTTAAGGTGGCTATTCTTAATAGCCATTAGAATGTAAGCATCATTTGCCCTGGCTGGTGTGGCTCAGTGGATTGAGTGCCAGCCTGCGAACCAAAGGGTCGCCGATTTGATTCCCAATGAAGGGCACAAGCCGGGTTGTGGGCCAGGTCCGCAGTGAGGGGTGTGCAGGAGGCAAACACACATTGATGTTTCTCTCCCTCTCTTTCTCCCTCCCTTCCCCTCTCTAAAAATAAATAAATAAATAAAATCATTAAAAACAAAGAATGTAAGTAAGCATCATGAGGTTAGGAGGTTAGGAATATTCGCCTGATTTGTTCCTTGTTGCATCCTCCGTGGTCTAACACATAGGAAGCACTCAGTCTTAATTGAATTAATGATTTTTGTCTAAAGGGCCTCCAGTTCTCTGATTCCACAGTTAATTTTTATCTCCCCCTCTATAAACTTGTTTTTACTTGGATTTTTTTTTCTAAACATGCATGAAGTGGCTACAGAGAAATTTCAATCTTAATCAGTGGTGATTTAGAAATAACTATTAAAGAGTGATCGACACATTGGAATAAAATGCTCTTTTTCTCCAAGACTTTTTATTATGGAAAGAATATTTTTTATATTGTTATCTACCATCATAGCCTCTATTATGCTTTTATCAGTTCTTCTATTGGTTTGAATTATGGAATCATTTTATCATACTGTCATGGTCCATCCCTAGTAAATCTTCATTTCTCACTTATTCTTACTTCTTATCATTTTCTTTAAGACTGCCACTCCTCTGATGGTAACATTAATTGTGAAAGAGGGTGATGTGCCGTAAATAGTGAGAAGGGCCTGCGTACATCTGCAGATGATGAATGTTGTGATTGACTCGAGGATGTGTTAAATCCTCATGCAGTGCCTACCGTGTAATCCAAACAAAACTAACTCATGACCAGGCCATCCTTTGCCGAGTCCTTCCAGATGAAAACAATAAAGACAGCAGAATCAAGCTGAACAAAATGCTGTATTATCCAATAAACTTTCGTTAAGCATTGATGCTTTACAAGTAAGGAAGTAGTCTCTTATTTTTGCATATGATTTCAAGATTAATCATTTGTGAGTATTCTAACTGTTTTTTGCTCTACACGTATGTAGAATTTAGTTTAAAGAAGTGTGTTCTGGACATCATGCCATATCTAAGAAGAGTTTATGTACATAGCCAACTAAGGGTAAAAGTTATTGTAAAATAGGCATACTATTATGGTCTTCTCTAACACCAGTTTTTGAACCGAACCATAATTCCTGAATTTAATTGTTCTTTTATCCTTTAAACATTGTCCGTGTTATTGCAGTGTCGGAATTCTTTTCACACATTTTCAATTATCGTTGGCCTGAGTCTGCGATCAGATTAGTGATTTAGAGTGGGAGATGCTCCTAATCCTGTGAGCACTCCTCGTGCTACGCAAGAAAATCGATTCCATTCTTACATGTTATCTTTGTTATGAGAGAACTGCTGGTATCATAGACTTAGATGACCTTTGTAGGTCACGTATTGCTATAATTGCATGATTATGTGCTGAAACTAGATAAATGATGATAAATAAAATTTGAAAATTACAGAATGTGTGCCTTTGTTTATAATATGCACATTGGGATATTATTCTCAGTATTCAAGAAAGCTGCCAACCTTGGCATTTTCTCAGCAAAATATTGTCCCCCCAATGTTATATGCATGATTGATCTTTCTCATTATGACATTATCATTCTACTAGATAGGGATATACGAGGTCTGTCCAGAAAGTATCCAGTCATGTGCTATGAAAAATAGAGGCATTTATTGAAGAAGATACAAGATACATTGTACATAGGACAATGACCCTTCAGTCCTCTTCAAGGTAGGCCCCTTGGGACCTCACACAGTTCTCTCAATCGCTATCAGCTGCCCCATCATATTTTCTTGAATCTCATCAACGGTCAGAAATGTCTTCCCTTTCAAAGGTGATTTTAGTTTTGGGAAAAGCCAGAAGTCGCAGGGTGCCAAATCTGGACTATAGAGGGGCTAAGTCACCTGGGTGATTTGATGTTATGCCAGAAATCTCTGCATAAGACATGATGCATGCGCAGGCATGTTGTTGTGATGAAGCTGTCAGTCACCAGTTGTCCATAGCTGTGGACTTCTGAATCATCCGAATAGTTTCTGCAGAGGAATGTTCAAGCTTAATACAAAATTTGATGCAGATTCATTGCTCTACTTGCTCAGTTATATTGAATGTGATGGCCACATAGTACATATGCTCACTCAGCAGGGTCTACCACGCCCCCCGCCCCCCCCCCCCCCCCAGGAAAGTGAAGTCATTGTTCACACATGCTCATCCCAGCCCACTCTCCTTGGATGCCAGGTTACATTGATGTTATGCAAACCATTCTTGTTCTATTAACAATGGTTGGACTTTTTCTGAACATACTGTGTATATTCCATTCTAGTGGTTGTTGATGTTTTTACTTTAGATGTATCTTTTAATATTAGGGACCTCTCGGTGCAAGGCACAAACATCTGATTTAAACAAGGTGAGACAAAAGGGAAATTTATCCTCTTATGTAATAATACAGCAAGAAGAGCAGGAATGTATCAGATGTTTAGGAACTACTAGAACATGGATTATGAGCACTGCAAGGCTTTCTCCTTTGCCCTGCATTTCTTGGTACATGTTTTAAGTCTCCTACAAACTAGCTTCTTCCACATGGTGAGGAATGTACCAGATTAACATCTTCCTGCAACTGAACACAGTTATAGTGACTGTCCGCTAGTCTACCCTGAATATTTTGAAAGAGCAAGGCTTGGCTTCCTGTGTGCCCACCCCATTGGTCAGGAAGTAGAGTGTTATCAGTAGCAGCCCCAAGAACATGTGGTTGGAAACAATGAGGCATTCTGGGCAAACAAAATTAATTGGTCCTTAGTGTTATCTCCTTTTATGAGTTTTCGAATAAAAGTGCCTTCCATCGTCAGTGAATCTAAAGTGATGTAAAAGAGTACATTATTTCAGATACTGTGGAATCTTTAGCTCTATTACCAGCTTTAGGATGGATACTTTTTAGTTACAGGTTCATATAATATAACTTCATACAATATAATTCATATATATACTTTAGTTTCATGCTAATATAAAGTACTGCTCCATACAGAGAGAGATTATTACTATCTGTTCTGACATAATTAAGACAGGAAAATATTGTGGGGCCATCAAAACATTTTTTCTCATGCCTTCTAAATTCTTCTAGTTGGGCTAATAATCAAATTAACAGAGATTAACAGGACAAAATGTTCAAAGTTTATTATAAAAATATACATTTGCGGGTGTCATAATGAGACCCAAAGAGGCATTCAGCAGTTGAGGTTTATATGCCATTTTAGACAAAGGAGAAGGGGGGGCATGGGACTGCTATTTCAAGGGGAAATAGGCAATTCATAGGCAGCCAAGAAAGAGTGGAACACTGAACAACAAATTCATGCTGGGCAACCCAAACCAGGGGAACTGAGGGGAGAAGTCAGCAGAACAGGTTTCTGTGTGGGTCTTTCCTGTCTATCACACTTAACTGTTACCAGGCTAAGGTGAAAGTTCTAACGTGAACATGTTAAGATTCCCTTCCTGAAGCAGGACTTTCCATCTGACTTCCCTTAGACAGGAAACGGGGAGGGTCAAAGGTTTTTCTGAGTCTTTGTTTCTTAATAACCAGCTTTAAATCAGTATCCCAAAAGGTACACTTTGGGGTGGCAGAACTTTGGTCCCTGCAGTATTATGATTGGTGTTTTGATTTGTTTTATTTTCCATATTAAAAAACAGTTCTTGAAGTCTCCTGTTTAAAGTAAGGGCATGTCAGCTTATGAAGTATTTTGAAAGTGTGAAGACTAAAGTTAGCAATGTACAGGCATTCATTTTAAAGGGAAAAGAATAATGTATAGAAACCAAATTAATAAATTCAAGGGTATAATATATTCTCATATAATATAATTCACCAATTTAATTACCAAATTAATAAATTCAGTTTACCAAATTAATAAATTCAAGGGTAAATTATTTGGATTACTAAAAGGATTTGTCAACTACCTTAAAAATAACTTCCTAGGATAAGGATTAATAAACAGTATTCCCCCTTATCCACAGTGGGTGTTTTCCAAGACTCCCAGTGGGTGCCTGAAACCACAGATACCGAACACTGTATATACTATATTTTTCCTGTATGCACATACCTATGAAATGCTTTAATTTATAAATTAGATAAGAGATTAACAACAATAATAAAATAGAACAATTGTAACTATTATAACAACAGTTATGTGAATGTAGTCTCTCTTAGCAGATTAGCACAAATTTCTTTTACCTTCTTAATTTCGCAGATAGAAAATTCACTGTTGCCCTAGACCTTCGCAATCTCAGCATACAATTTTTTTTCTTACTAAATTGAGAACTTTCCCCTTTTCACTTCAAGGAAGCACTTTACAGCTTCTCTTTGGTATCTCCCAGTTGTCAGCATCACTATTGTGCTTTGGGGCCATTAGTAAGTAAAATAAGTGTTTCTTGAACACAAGCACTGCGATATCGCAGCAGTCCATCTGATAATTAAGATGGATGCTAAATGACTAATGAGTGGGCAGCCTGTAAGTCTGGAGATGCCGGACAAAAAGATGATTCACGTCCCAGGCAGAGTGGAGCAGGACGGTGTGAGATTTCATCATGCTACTCAGAACAACGCACAGGTGAAAACTTACAAATGGTTTATTTCTGGTATTTTTCATTTAATATTTTTGAGCCTTGGTTGACAGCAAACCCATGGTTAAAGGGGGACTGCTGTACTACTCAGCACTTGATAGAGCAGACAAAGGGCTGAGGATTAAAACAAACTAAAGTGTTGTTTCTTAAAAGTCATTAGGAAAATATTCATGTAGGTTTTTTTTCAACAAACTTTTTAAGTGCAACATATCTACTGAAAAATGTGCAAATCAGTAGTGTACAATTTGGTGAATGTTCACAGCGAATGCACCTGTATAATGTACCTAGCATAGATCATAGAACATTTGAGTAACAGATCATTTGGTTAAGTAATGGCTACTGTTCTTTTGAAATTGGTCAGGAGAAAACGTAAATGAGTTACTCTGGTTGAAAGTTTTCTCACCCAACTATGTAGGTGATAATACATTACAGGGGGATATATTAAGTTAACAATAAAATTAGTAGAGTACAGTTATAATAGCTAAAGCATTTAGAATAGCCAATGATTGGAAATAGTCCCAGTGTCCAAAGTAGAATAGATATTCCTACAATGAAGTGCTGCTCTGCAATAGAAGGGAATAAACTGTTGATAGACCCAACATTACAGATGAATCTCAAAACCTTTATGCTCAGTGTAAGAAGCCTCACACAAGAGCACATGAAAATTCCATTTATGTGATTTTCTAGAACAGGCAAGACTAATTAGTAGTGGGGGGGAATCTGAGCAGTGGTTGCCTCTGAGGGAAAGGGACATGGAAGGGACATGAGGGGGACTGCCCAGGGTGATGGTAACATGCTGTGTCTCCACAGGCATTTGAATTTCACATGTGTACCTATTTCTCAAAACTCATAGAAAGGTAAACATCTGTGTCTTCTCTTTTATGTAAAGTTGACCCCAAAAGAAAGAAAACCTGAACAAATACTGAGCTCTCGTCAGTGGTATGCATGCGGAAGTATTTAGGGGGAAGTGTACAGATGTCTAAGTGATTTTGAAATGCATCGAAAAATATGATGAATAGAGGGATGGATGCTTACAGACCGGACATATATGTGATAAAGCAAGTAACATGGGAATGCTGAAATCTGAGGGCTTAGTATAGAGGGCCACTGTAAATATATTTCAGTTTTTTCGGCATGAAATTTTTTATTGCAAAGTGGCTGGAGGAAAAAGCCTAGGCCACCCAGAAAGAATGTAATCATGAAAGGGAGGACTGCTGTGGTGGCAGGTCACACACCCTGGAAGGAAGCAGAAGATGCTGGAGACTTAAAGGAGTACGCTAGCCTGTACCCCAAATCGTGTGATTCCAGCAAGTCCTGCCTTTATTGGACAGCAGAATGATGTATGGTTTGGGAGTTAATAAGATCTAGGTTTAAATCTTTTTCTGCTTCTTAAATCAGACTTTTTACAAGGTACGAAATCACTTTGGGCCTTAGTTTCCTCAATAATCAATCAATTAATACAAATTTAAAAAATTTACCACAGAAGGTCACTGTGAGGACTAGGTGACATTACATTATATAAAACTCTTGCCCAGTGCCTTCTCAGATGTGAGGATTTAATAAATTTTTAATGTAGACGGTTGAAGGGACTTCTGCAGTTGACATTTATTTCCATCAGCAAACACTTAATTGAGAGCCTACTACATGCAGTGCATACTAGTTGGCACAAAACTATAAAAATAAAAATAGAAGAAATTGCCAGTTTAAAATATGTTAAATAGGAAATTTGGATTTTATAAAAAAAGGAATTAAAGTAGTAAGAATTTTTATATTTGACAACTCCCTTAAATTTAATACAGTCAAGCACCAGTTAACCATGGGGACACATGCTGAGAAATGCATTGTTAGGTGATTTCGTTGTTAGGTGAACACTGTAGAGTGCGCCTACACACACCTAGATGGTACAGCTACTACACACCTAGGCTCTGTTGTGCAGCCTGTTACTCCTGGGTTACAAGCCTGTACAGCATGTTGCTGTAGAAACAGCACAAGAGAAAGTGATGCAATCAAGAGACACGGTAAATGACGCAGCAACACCTGGCTGCTGCTGTGGTGACGCCGCACACTCTTTCACAGCACATTTTTTTATAAGTAGAAAGAGAGCACTCCACAGTAACGGTAACAGTATAGAATAGTAAATGCATGAATCAGTAACATGGTGTTTATCATCATTATCAAGCATTATGTACCGTACATTGTTGTGTGTGCTGTACTTTTAAATGACTGGCAGTGCAGTAGGTTCGTTTGCCCCATCATCGCAAACACAGGAGTAATGCATTGCACTGTGAGATTCCAAAGGCGGTTACGATGGCTGGGTGATGATCTTTTGGGATCACTTAGATCTGTTCTGTATGTGGTCTGTTGTTGACCGGTGTTGTATTGTCATTAACTCTGGAACATTTTCTGATGTGCTGCAGTATCTTGTCTTAGTTAAAGTAAACATAATGTAGAAGCAGTTTCCTAAGAAAAATAAATAGTTCAGTTTGGCTACAACCATGAAAGATCCATTTCTCAGGGTATCACTTAACAGAGAATGCATTACAGAGATGAAATACAAAATTGCTAAGTGGTGGGTAAAATGGTGCTTAATAAGTTTTTTATGTGCCTCTCTTTTCTATTTAAATAATTCTGCTGGTTATTAGTATTTGCTTTGGTTTAGCTTACCGAATCATTTGTTTACAGTAAATGAAGTTACAGAGCTCCTCGGTCAGTTTTGCTGTTATTTAGTAAAATAAGATAATACAAAGTATTTTTTCAGCAACTGTTTATTGATACTCTAATGCAGAATAATAAATTTGAGATTAAAAAAACACGTGTGAGTAATTATATAGCCTGGACTTCATAGTGCATTTATTCAATCTGTTGTTTTGGTATTGCTGCCATAAGTGAAAGCTTGGATCATTATAATAGGAAAGCCTTAGTCATTTTCAGTGAAGAAGCTCAGCATCTTCTGCTGAGCATTCTGTATAATGATATGTTCTTTGGTAGATGCTGTAAATAAAGGAACATTTTTTAATTTTAACTTTAATTTCTTTTTAGTTTGTTGGAAACCATGTCTCACTATACAGATGAGCCCAGATTTACCATAGAACAGATAGATCTGCTTCAGCGCCTTCGGCGTACTGGAATGACTAAACATGAAATTCTCCATGCCTTGGAAACTTTGGACCGACTTGATCAAGAGCATAGTGACAAGTTTGGAAGAAGGTCCAGCTATGGGGGAAGTTCATATGGGAATAGTACCAACAATGTTGCAGCATCTTCCTCTACAGCTACAGCTTCCACACAGACCCAGCATTCGGGAATGTCCCCATCGCCTAGCAACAGTTATGATACCTCCCCACAGCCTTGCACTACCAATCAAAATGGGAGGGAGAATAACGAGCGATTGTCCACATCCAATGGAAAGATGTCACCGACTCGCTACCATGCAAACAGCATGGGTCAGAGGTCATACAGTTTTGAAGCCTCAGAAGAAGACCTTGATGTAGATGATAAAGTGGAGGAATTAATGAGGTTGGTTCCTTTGCTTATTCAGAGTCCCCAGAATGTCTTTGTTCTTAAATTGGTTTTGACAATAAACTGTATTTCAGCTGCTTACCTATAAGAACTGTGATTTCCCCCTGCCCACTTTGGAGATGGAAGAAAAATTTTAAACTTTATGTTTTTAATTCCAATTTTCTCTTTTCAACTTCAGCTCTTTCACTTTGCTGTTTGATAAGCCTTTTCCATTTTCTCTGTTTATGGAAGCAAAGGTTAGCCTTCTCTTTATGGCTCTAATTGCCAACATCTGAATGGTCAGCATTGCTAATACAGTCTATTCCTTAAATTCATTTTAAGTAGTTTTCCTGAGGGTTAAGGTGATTTTATCATGATACAGAATATGTAGTCTTAATTTTTCCCTCCAACATACCAATTAAAAAATAATTTTAAGTCCTTACACTATAAAAAGTAGTGTTCTTAGGAAGAAAACTACATGGTTTCTGTTCTTAGGCGAAAGTTCTGATAGATAGCAATAGATGCCACATATGTATGTTTGATGTTTTCCATTACAAACCTGGGCACTTACGGTTTTAGACGCTGAGAAAATGAGGAGACGTTCACTTTCAGCAGAGGCAATTAGCAATGGCTTCACACAGGACCGGGACCCGTGGAGGCCAACAACCACGTGTTTCCGATGGTTGTGTCTCTAGGATACGAACCTTGGTACATGGTAAGGGCAACATGTTAAGTGAATGGGCGAATGTCAGCTAAACCTTAAAAGATAGCCTCTCCTTTGAAGTATAAGAACTTTATTTAAAGTTAAGGGAATAGTAAAAGGTAGAAAGGGCAAGACATGTTTCATCGTAAAAGGATTACAGATGGGCTGGACTATGGTAATAAGAATAGTATATTTGGAGGCAGTATAGGTTTTGGGAGATTTGAGTTCCATACAGATAGTTTATAGTTAATTTGGTTGGAGATAAGGCATTTTTACGGGTCTTTAGGAATATAGATGATGAAGGTATTGTTTGCAGTACATTGTCGCTACCGGCACACCTCGTTTTATTGCACTTTGCAGATAACGGTGTTTTCATCAACATCGAGGCTGGACCGTCCACCAGCAGTGATTCAAAAAGATTATGAATCACTGAAAGCCCAGATGATGGTTAACATTTTTTAGCAGTAAAGCATTTTTTAATTAAGGTATGTACACTTAATAGACTATAGTATAGTGTAAATGTAACTTTTATGTGTACCGGGAAACCAAAACATTCATGTGACTCGCTATGGTTTCTTCACCGTATTTGCTTCCTTGTGGTGGTCTGGAACCGAGCCTGCAGTATCTCTGAGGTGTGCCTGTACTGGAGTAGGGAGGAGAGGCTGCAGATAGGTTAGTTACTGTACATAATGAAAGAAGCTGTGCGGGAGGTTGTCAGAGATAAAATTAAACTCTGTAATTATGAGTTAAAATCCCTAAAGATTTTAAGACTTGAAGATAGTATAACGGGGGCTTAATATTGCCATGTGGAAGATCTATCCTATAGTACCACAACGGTGTGATGTCTTTTAAACAAACTGTCCTGAATTTATTTTCAGGATGGACCTGCCACTGAGGAATTCTGGGCCAAACAGACTATTGTATCTAGATGCTAATGTAATTCCTGTAGTGAACGGCTTCATAGAACAACCACAGGACCCTATTATTAGGCTTTTAAAACTTAAAAGTATACGAGATCAATTTTTTATTAAAGATTTTATTTACTTTAGAGAGGGAAGGGAGGGAGAAAGAGAGGGAGAGAAACATCAATGTGCAGTTGCCTCTCATGTGCCCCTTGTTGGGGACCTGACCTGCAACCCAGTCATGTGCCCTGACTGGGAATTGACCCGGCGACCCTTTAGTTCGCAGGCCAGTGCTCAATCCACTGGGCCACACCAGCCAGGGCCCGAGATCAGTTTGACTTTGAATTCATTGTCATTTGTTAAAGCAGCAAGCCAAAGTTCATATGTTCTTTTTGAACTTAACATATATGTCATCATCAAGATTAAGAGAACCATTTGGACAAATTAAAGTTACTTTAGTCATTGAAATATAAGAATGTTAGCTTTTAATTATCCTGAGAGGAAGGATATTAACAATAAAATTTATTTGTTAGGATGCTAGCCTGTTTTTTGTTACTGCTGCTGCTGTTAATCAGTTTTAATAAACTTTTAACATAAGTTAATTTCCAAATATGTATTAAACTAAGAAGAAGTTCGAGAAAATTTTCTTTTTAACAGAAGGCTCTAAAAGATTGGCCAGGGTCTAAAACTTCACTTAGCTCTTAGGTTGGCATAATACCGCAAATCAACTACGTCCTCAAAAAGCAAACAAAACCCCCCAGAAAACCTATTTAGCAATGACTGGGATTTGTACTTAAGTTCTACAGTTATACACATTCAAGTTTTGTCATTAACTGCATCCTGTTTATGTATTGTTATTAGCATTTAATTTACATACTTTGTAGTGAAGTTAGGACGCTTTGTCACCTTCCTTTTCTCTGCTTCACTTTCTTAGAACTGCTACTTTGGTGTCCTGTAATCATCTCCGGGTTTCATTGGACCTTCTGGCTCTCTGTGGTCCTCTACCATTGCTCCCTTACCCACACCTACATTCTTCTTTTGTGTCCACCTCTCATTTTCCTTAAGTTTGCAGATAATAACAATCCTTAGATTGGAGGGAGAAGTTTATTGCATGACTGTTCGCACTTTAATCATTACAACCATGTTGTAAGTTGGAGCAGAGAAGTTGAAATTCACAAAACTTAAATAATTGGCTCAAGAAACCATAAATTTTAAGTGGCAGAGCCTGAATTTTAACTTCGTGTCTTTATCACCAGTGTGCCTCTGTACATAAATTTTGATGTCTAGATTTCAGTAAGATTTTAGGAATATGGTTAATGTAACTCAAGACAAAGTATGCGTGCCTTAATGGGCTAAGCACCTCCTCCCAACTCCCATGATATTTGCCACTTCAAGTCAGTCGCTTAACTAACCAAATACACTTTTATTTGGTGGAATGTTAGAGACATTTTTGAGCAGTGGATCTTTCTGAGTGTCCCGTGCCTGTGGAGAGCTATGCTGCCCTTGATGATCGCACAGCACTGTGATGATATTCTAGTGGATTGAACTTGGTGGTTCAATCCACCAAATTGGAGATTGGGGAGAATGGGTTCTTAGTACCTGAATGCCTTCCTGCCTCTGTTTCTGCATATATCATATACAGGCTGGGGAGATAAAAGTAGATTTACAGTTGTGAGTAAGCAAAACACAGAGTTTATTCTTGGATTATTATTTATTAATTATTGTATTATTTTTCATACAAACCACTCTAAACCTACTTTTGCCCCACCCTGTATAATTCACCTTTCGCATGCTCACATTGCCTAACTTCCCTAGCATTCAATCATGAAATATATTTCATAACCCATTGCATCCATATACTTAACTTTTTTTAAAGGAGATATTATTTACTTAGTTTTAGAGAGAGAGAAAAGGAGAAAGAGGGAGAGAGAAACATTGATCAGTTGCCTCTCATACGTACCCTGACCAGGACCAAACCCACAACCCAGGCATGTGTGCCCTGACCGGAAATGGACCCAGTGGCCTTCAGCTCTGTGGGATAACACCCAACCAGCTGAGACACACTGGTCAGTGCTTTACACTTAACTTTTAGTAATTTCAAGGTACATAAAGGAATTTTTTTTGTAGAAATTGATTGTTATAATTACACCTGATCAACCTGTTAAAAAAAAAATGAAAAAGAAAGTAACTTACTTTTTCCATTTTTGAATTGATCAGGGTAAAAAACATAAAAAGGAAACCAGAATATAAATACTCAACAAATTGTTGAATATAACATTCTAGGAAGGATTTTAAAGCTCTTATCTTTAGTATGATGCCCATTCACATGTTAATATTTTTAAATGCATCTATTAATATATATTTATATGTAGCTGTATATATATTATATATCTGCTGATATCATAGTGTTCATTTATTAAAGTATCTGTTTTGCTGTGTATATATTATAAAATAACAATTGAAATGAGGTTAGTGTTATAATAACATACAGAGTCCGGCAGAAGTGAGGCCTGCTTGAGTGTGGTTGGTAGGGTAATAATATAGGTGTAATAATTTATAGTTTTAATTTGAACATTTCACCTAAAATGTCATATGATGTGCTTGAGTGTGCTAATTGTTATGTTACAGAATTACATGCTTATGATTTTTTAATTAAAAAGGTGTTATTTGTGCCGGACTCAGTAATTAGCATTTTATATAAGATTCCAAGACTTTCTTTTGAGTTGGTTATCTATAGCCCTAACAATAGGGTATTATTTACTTGTGTAGGTTAGGGTACTTAAAGTTCCATAAGTCATAATATTCAGTTACTATGTTGTTTGTACATATAGAGTAACTTTTCTTCTTAAAATTATCTTTTAAAAAATTTAAATTATGCTTTGTTTATCTCCATGTATAGAAACTAAAGGGATCAGGTTTTTATTCAAATATGAAGGAATTTGTATGCAATTGTATTTTTCCACCTGTGAAATAATCTGACTTTCATCTCTGGAAGTCTTTGAGATAAAAGGCTGCCTTTATTATCAACCAGTGTCACCCAATAAATTTAATTAAAAAAAATAAGACTACCTTTTGGGGGTCCTAAAGAATGTGTAGTGTATGTATATCAACCAAAACATTATGGAAGATCTGAAAGCATGCTACTTTTAAATATGCATTACTTAGTATTCTTTGTTCCAGAAGAGAAAGTATTGCCATTTTGAGCTGGCAGAAATAATTTGTTTTTCATTCTGGTGTGGAAGTTGAAACATATATAAGAATAAGAATTTAGAGTTGTTTTATAAATTATCCAGATCAGGTTTTCTATTTTACAACCTTTTATCTCCAACCACAGATTTGTTCATTCATTGAACAAATTAAGCTCTATTTTATGCAAACCCCATGATGAATAAGACAGTTTTTGTGTTAAAGGACTTTACAGACCAGCAAGAGAGTTAACAAACAACTGTTATACAGAATAGCATGTAACATATTAGCGTGTAGGTAGTACAATTGAAATGTTAACGTGCTGTTGGAAGAAAAGGTCTTTGTTAACTTCCAGGATCAGGGAAAACTTCTCTGAATAGATGACAATCAGATTCTGTCTTAAAACGGGATGATTTCACAAAGAGGCATTGCTGATTAATTCATCCAGATACTAGGAAAGGTCTGTAGGTAACAATGGAAAGTTTAGCAAGTTATAAAAATAATGGCCATGGAGGGTGGAAAGGAAGAATTCTCTCCACATGTGGAAAGCACCCAGGTAGAGAATCCGACATGGCTGTGCTTGGAAAAGGCAGCAGGAAGAGATGGTGACATGGACTCCAAGTGGTTAGCTGCAAATAGAGTGGTAGCTTCTCTGGGAAGTAAGCTGTGGAGTCAAAGAAAGGTCAGCCTACATTTGACTCTTAATTCCATAAGACTTGAGGAGAAGAAATCCTGAGCAGTGTGACTTTATAAGACGGAAGAAAAAGGGATTCATTCTCTTTAAAGAGGATGTCAAATTTCAGAAGAGAAGAAGTAAGGAGTGGGAGAAAATTATATTTGGAGTAATTGAAAGAGTTTTTACACCAAGAAAGTGGTAATTTCACAGGATACAATGTGTACAGTAGGAGAGGCAGGTTAAGAAGGCTGAATGAGGGGCGGGGGAGGAGAATATGTGAAAATTTAAAGAACAAAGGCAACACAGTAGAATGGGAGTTTTTTTAATTACTTGAGAGAATTGGACATGAAGAAAGTTGAATGTTGTTGCTGTTTTGAAGGTACCTAGTAAAGCCAACTGAATGCCACATCACTGTTTGTGTCTAAAACGACTTTCTGGAAATATTTTCATGGTGCCTTAAAGTACCCAGTGCAGATGTTTAATTCAGTCTTACGTTACGTAGTTACAACAGGTCATTTGTTTCTACTTTTCCTGGGATTCTTTCTGGTATTTTATAAAATAATAGCCATTGTTTATGGAGTGCCTTTATAGTTTCAAAATGTTTACATTGAAAAACATTCTATTTACGTTATATACACACTTAGTATTAAATTTCATTTAAGTTTAATTTCAGTGCTTGGAAAAACATTTCAAAAGCTGTGTGATGATGGTATTAATGTTCTCATTTTACCAGATGATGAAACCAAAGCCCAGGCTTATTAAATGACTTGCCTGAGCTCACCCTTTTCTTTCAAGCCTTAAGTTTTTCTTCAATTCAGAAAAAATTCTCTCTGGAAAAGCAGTTGAGTAAAGAGGGGTTTTTTTGAGACTCATTGTGGGTACTTAGAAACTTGTCAAGTATCTACAAGTGTAGCCTACGGGAGTGTAAGTGAATTGCTGCTGTCTTGCTGCTGTTCTTGATCATATCATACTGCGAGACTGTGAATAATTCACAAACTGGGTATTCCCTATTGGAATAATGGAGAATTACCTCCTCTATCTGATTTAGTGTCTACTCCAGGATAATTTGAATTAAAGTAAATTGACTTAAATTCCAGTTTACATCAGTGGTCAAGAAAATACTATCTAATCATTTTCTCCATAAAAGCACATTTAAAAAAAAGTTACCTTAATATTCAGGTTTTATTTTCTGAGAAGGACACCCTATACATTGAAATGCAGTGCTTTCTTTACGTTTTTTATACTAATTTTGCAGAGACCAAGTGATTTGGTTGTTTTATGTATATCAGCCAGTTGAAATAGATACTGCTAAAGTTATCTCTTACTCAGCTGATTATTGATGGATATTTTCGAGCTGTTTAGTCTATATTACCTGTATTTTACTCAGCAGTTTGTGGTTTTGTTTGACTTTAAAATGTACTTATTTGTGCCTTTTCTGTCAAAGACACAATTTTAAAAATAAAATGAGAGTGCATATTTTTCAAGGAAATATTCCAAACATGAACAAGCCTTTTGGAAGGAGTTTAGGTATTATCTAGATCAGAAGCTAGATAAGTGTGAGCAATTTTGGATATTGGATTAGGCAGCTATTTTCTTCCTTTGGGAATCTTTTTTAATTAGGATTTCCAACCAGTAGACTGGGAATATACCGTATAGCTCAGATTGGAAGCTCTCTCTACTGTCACCTCTCTGTTCTCTCCAGAGTAACTGAAAGGGAGCGTGAAATCCACTAACAGGATGTGTAGCCCCTCCTCCCCAAGGGGCTAAAATATCTACTCTAAATTAAGTTACAACTGATTCTTTTTGGAAAGGGTACTTTTCTTTGTTTCTCCAAACAATCTGTAGAGAGACTTGAGCTCCTATAAAGAGTCTGTGGTTCATTCACAAAATGATTGTAAAGATTTCATGATCCCTTTGTTGCAGATCAAGAATCAGCAAACTTTTTACGTAAAGGGCTAGATGGTAAACATTTAAATTTTTTGGACAGGAGACAAAATTGAGGATATACTAAGATAACTTACATGCAAGAGAAAACAAATGGGCACAAATTTTTATTAATGAAATTCAATATAGAATAATAATTAAATACAATTTTAAAAATACAAGCCAACTAGTGAGAAAAATAGAATTTGGGAGGGGATAATATTTTGCTTTAATTCACATTTAAAGACAGTGTTCCCTCTCACTAAGTTGATTGCGAATGTTCATCTGTGGAAACCATCCTTAGCTCATAGGTTGTATAAAAAAAAGTGGGAGTTTGCTGACTGCTGTAGTAGATTATGTTACCACTATTCTGTTACCTTTGGGCTTCCACAAACATTAGCACTCTATTTCTGTAATCTTTTTGTCCATAAAACATTTAAAGAGAAATCACTCAGTTTTAGGTGTAATTTTTCTTTACGTGTTCTTTTTGTTCTAGTGGAGAAACAGGAGACTTGCTGTTCATCGTCATTCTAGTGAATGTCTAGTCTTTTGAGAATTTGTTGAATTTTTAAATAAGTAAAAATTGTTAAGGCATCTTAGTGGAGGAAAAATTAGGTCTATAACATGTGATTCAAGGATGCAGAAAATAGTGCAGGTTTAAGTATTAAGTATTGTGTATAACACATGTAATAAATTAGTAAGTGCCTTTTTATATGAAATTTTATATGCAACCCACCCCACTTAAAAATTTTTTTGGTTTATACAGAAAAATGAGGCAAATTAAAGGGCAAAGACTTTTGAAATGACTAATATTTTAGCAGTTGTGAGAATGACGATGATTTCTGTTCTTCAACAAAGGTTTGAAAATGAACTGCACCTTATTTATGCAGCGATAGTTAACATGCGAACCCACAATCTACTCACAACTGATTTTTGTTGTTGCTTCTATTTTCTAGGGTTTCTGTCTGTGTAAGATACATTCATCCCACAGTAATGACACTTGGTGCATACCACATGGCAGCCTTGTTCCTAGTGTGAATTATTCACAGCATGCAGTTAGCCATCTCCTGGTATGGAACCTAAGCTACTGTGGCATTCACTACAGCGTCCGTCTGACAGCGTGGTGTTTTAGGACTTGAATATTTGGTGTTTCTTGGTTTCTTTTAATTTCATGTTTCACACAGGCTTGGTGTGTTTGCCTTTTATTTTTGTGTCCTTCCTCTCTGTGTTCTCCCCACCTCTCTGCTTCACCTTTCTTAGCAAAGATGAGGATTTCTACCTTCAACATACATTGTTGGTCTTGTCTTCTGTTTTTGTTAGGAGGGACAGCAGTGTGATAAAAGAGGAAATCAAAGCCTTTCTTGCCAATCGGAGGATTTCCCAAGCAGTTGTTGCACAGGTAACAGGTAAGAGCTGAAGAGCCCTTTATTCTGGAATCGTGTCTGATCTCTGCCTTCTGGCGCAGATGTTGGATTGTTGCTTGCATTTCTGCACGGCAGTGCAGATCTGTCAACTTGGGCATCATAATGTGTGCCCATGATTTAAAACCCATTGTCTCTGATATCGGGGAACTCCCCCAGTGATTTTTCAAAACTTGTGCTAGAAAATTTTAATAGCGTTTGTGGAAAAGCACAAAATTCCCTGTTTTATGGCTAAAAAAGGGTTCTCTGGTTTTCTTGTAATTGTGACAGAGCTCATGACACGTGAATTATCCAACTGCTACCTACATGCCGTATATGTGCAGTCCTCCAAATCTGGTTCTCGAGTTTCCCAATTAAAGAATGACTCGTGAGAGCGAAGGAAGTTGTGTTTTTTAAACCGCTTTTCTGTATGTGAAAGCTTTTCTCAAACCATTGCTGAGAAGATAAGACTTACCATTGTCTTCTCGTTGTTTTTTATATCCCATCCCATTACCCACCCCACCAACTCCCTACCCCAAGTATGTGGTGTAAATGTGTCATTCTCTATTCAGACTGCATTTTTTATGAAGTTAAGTTGGGTAGCATGTCTTTTCTTTGTTGTTCTGTAGTGTTCCTTTTTTTGATATCAGTGATTTATAAAACCAGCTATGCCTTAGTCTTTAGAGGAACCAGAAACTCTTTCAACTGCATTTTGTAGTTGATACGTTGTTGTGCATTGCCCCGGTAGATGTGAAAACTAATTTTGTTCCTCTCCCTTCTTTTTTTTTTTAACAAGTCCGCGGCAGCTGTATGACTTTGGCCTTTTTAGCCTCTGTGCCTCAATTCCTTACCTCTCCAATGAAGTAGTTGGATCTGATCTTCAATAGTACCTTCCAATTTTAAGATACTATGTATGTTCACTAGACATTGATACGTATTGAGGACAATTTACCTAAAAAATTGTTATTGACCATTTATTTGATTAAAAACGAAACGAGGTTTCAGAAGCCTTAACTTTTGTCCCAAGAATTAAGACCAGCCAATCTTAATGTGTGTGTGTGATATTTTTGTAAATGATACTGTTCATGGTAAAAGACTTTAATTAAAGGCATATCCTTTTGTATGGAGATCTTAAACAGAAGGATGGTGTGTGAATTTAATTTTCATAATCTTCAGGTGTTTTCTAATAGTATACTTAAAATACACTGTTATCTTTATTTTCAAGGATTAAGATACAGCGCTAAGGGCAAGTTAAGTGGGTTTTACCAAAACCCGCTGATGCACACTGTGAACAGATTGAGGGCTGTCTTTCGGGGCTTTTACTTCAGCCCCAAGATTAGAAGCAAGCACCTTTTAGTTTGCCAGCCTGAAAAGAATGACAAAATTATAGTGTTATAGAGCAGCATTCTAAAGTTGATTTTGTCCAGGCGGAAATATTTCTGAGTATCTTGAGTACCCTGAATGTTGAATCATCTTAGAATTTTAAAATAGTAGCTTTTGAAACTGATCCAGCGTTGATGCAGATTATAAAAAAAATACCTTTAAAAGGAATTTCTTAGGCATATGTAAAAGCATTAGATAAACCATAATGGATTAAACGTAGTATATCAAATATTACCTTTTTGGAAAGGGAAACTGAGAGATGTTTTAGCATGTTGCTACTCAAAATGTAGTCTACAGAAAAGCAGTTTTAGGAGCTTGTTGGAAATGTAAAAATAGAGTGCCACCCTAAACCTGAATCAGAATTTACATTTTAACCAGATCTCCAGGTGATTTGGCTCTGAGAAGTCCTATTCTAGGACACGGGTAAGCTTCCCTGACTTTAACTGCAGTGGACTGGCCTTGTTTAACTTCACACACTCAGTGGTAGTAATCGTGATGCCATCTCCCCCTGTTTTTGAAAGCAAGAGTCGAAACACATTTATCATCTGTTATGTCACTGGACCTTTCTTTTGCTACTGTTTTGGTACTGTTAAAATCTTTCCCCCCCATTTCAGCCTCACCCCAACTTTTCTTCCCTTTCTTCGTTCCTAGTTTGAAAGCCTTGGGTTCATTTTCCCTTGATCAGTTATCTTTCATGGTTCTCTGTTGGCCAAAAATGAGACTCCTCATAATTTGACTCTAGCCTTCTTTTTATTGTCTTTTATTCAGTATAGTCCCTAGCTGAATTCAGCTGCTCACCATTTCCAGAATTCTGTTTACCTGGATGTGCACGGATTGGTTGAGCCTGGGGTGCCTTTCACCTTGTCACCTCAGCCTTATCAATTCCTGTTTATCGAGGTTACCTCAGTTACTATCCTCATTCCGCCTTCTTTGATCACTTTAGCTCATATGGACATCTCTTTTTTCTGAAATTAATTAGTCTTAATGCACCACCCTGAGGTACTAAACCTCATCTCAGTTATACATTTTAAGATTATTTTTTTAGAGAAGGGAGAGGGAGGGAGAAAGAGAGGGAGAGAATCATCGATATGTGAGAGAAACATCAACTGTTTGCCTCTTGCACACTCCCAACTGGGCCCTGGCCCACAACCCAGGCCTGTGCCCTGACCAGGAATCAAACCAGTGACCTTTCAGTTTGTAGGCCAACGCTTAATCCACTGAGCCACACCAACCAGCCAGGGCAGTTATACATTGTAGAGCTAACAATCTTTCGTGCACATCCCCAAAGAGTCTAGCATTGTACATTCTCTTTGAAGATTCATGTTCACCTAGCTGCCTTGTAGGGTAAAGTGAGTATTGCTGAAGCTAACACAGATACTCATGTGAACATTTATGACTTTGTCCAATGATGTTTCCTCTCCAGAAATAATTATTTATTTGCTCAATAAATGCTCTATGAATTTCTGCCCTTAGGAACTCACAATTTTCTTTTATGTACTTTAATTCAATTATTTACATGAGGCTGGGGAATGAGGATGATTTGTAACCAGTTTGGTTAATTGTCCCATTGGTCAGCTACTGAATTAATGTATTTCTCATGCATTGTTGTGTTACATTTTCATCCGGCGCATCCAATCATCAAGCTAAACTCAGGGGCAGGGCTTTTCATTCCAGAAAAGAGATTGAGTTCCTAAGAACTAATATAAAGCTGGGCCCTTGTAGTTGGCCCACCTGGGATAGAGTAGCCTTCTGGGCACCCAGGGCTTACTCACTCTGCTGTCTGACCAGTACATAGGCACATTTTTCTCCCTTTAAACAAATTAGTCCAGTGTGTCTTAGAAGAATATCTACGTGGTGAAATCTACCCCAAAATAAAGTTAAGGATGTGGTTGTCCAGAATCTCTGTCCTGTAATGAATCTCTCGAAGTCAGTAAAGTTCAACTCTAATGTGTGAGATAATGAAAAAATCAGCCCTGCAATAAAAAGGAGAAAAAGTGGTACATAACAAAAGAAAATGCTAAATAAAAAAGTGTAGTGAGGTGCAAAATTATAACACATGGCTTGTTCCAGAAACAAATGCAGAGGCTTCTTTTTATAGATTCAGAGGATATCTATAATAAGATAAACAAGAAGTTCATGGGTGGGGTCTGTATAAATAATATCCTACTGATAGGAAAAATGACAGTATAAACAGGATATAATAGCAGTGCCTGCTGAATTTCCCAGCATGTTATTTGTAGCTGCTTTCACAGAGTCATAGCTGCTCTCACCAAGGGTGGGTGTTTTACCTCTCTGTAAGAGGTCGAACAAGAGTCTAAATTCTTACCAGCAATGGTCAGGTGGGGAGCATAGCTTTTGCTTTGGTAATAAACACGTGTGTTTTATGTTTACTTTTAGGGTAAAACATTTTCTTTGCTGTTAGAATTCTTAAAACATGATTTTCTTTTTAAATGACCTCTGGGAAAAACCAAGTGGGCAGAGTAAATAGGCAGAGCTTGAGTGAGCGAGTGCTCATCAGCCAGAGAAATGTACTAGTGGATTCATGTCCTTTTCAAGAAATAAATAAATGGAAGAAGAAAAAGGTAGCATGTCTGAATTTTAGGAAATTTATCACAGTTTTGTTCTCTTGAATGGTAGTTGTGTAGTGGAAGAGCAACCACTAAACTTTGGGGTACGGAAGTTCTAGTGCTGGTATTAAATAGCCTGCGACCAGAGGAAAATTCGCAGCTTCTCGGTGTGTCGGCTTCCTCATTTAGAAGATGAGGGGCTTTGACCAAATGTTTTCTAGGTGTATTTTCTAGTTGTCAAACTCTACTCTGTTTTTAAACCGTTGAGTACATGTAACAAGTGTGAAATACCCGTATATAGTGACTTGTTCCCAAAAGTAAGAATTTGTGTAGACTGAAGTTCTGAGCCAGTTTTAGAAATGTTCCAACTGTATGTGCTCAGACCACTTCTCTCCATTCCTCTCTAAAACGACGAGTAAAAACACTACACAGTGTAATTGTAGTAATTTCTTTACAGTAATTTCTTCATTGATGCTTTCCCTAAGCAGACAACTTCAGACCGGATATTAAAAACCAACTAAAGTGTCACTGTATCTTTTTAAAAACATAACTCATTTTTAGAGCAGTTTGAGGCTCACAGTGAAAGCACAGAGAGTTCCCCTGTACCTCCTCTCCCACCCACATGCACAGCCGCCCTGCTGTCAGCACAGGGCACCAGAACGGTGCGTCTGCTGTGATCTGTGGTCCATGTGGGTACAGCGTCATCACCTGACGTCATGGCTTACATGAGGCGCACATGCTTTTGTGCATTCCAGGGGCGCTTGAAAAGTGTAAAATAACAACTATCCGTAAGTCATAGTATCGCAAGATGGTACTGTAACCTCACTACCTGAAAAATCCTTTGTGTTTCTCCTCTTCATCCCTCCTTTCCCCCTACCCCTGGCACCCACTCATCTTTTTACTGTCTTCATAGTTTTGCCTTTCCCAGAAGGTTATTATACAGTATGCAGTCTTTTCAGGTTGGCTTCTTTTTATAGATTCAGAGGATTTCTGTAAGAAGATAAACAAGTTTATTCACTTAGTAATATGCATTTAAGGTTTCTAATGTCTTTTCATAGCTCAGTGGCTCATTTCGTTTTTGAGCTAAGTAATATTTCATTGTCTGGATGTACCACAGTGTATTTGTCCATTGACCTGCTGAAGGTCATGTTGGTTTCTTCTAAGTTTTGGCAATGATGAATAAAGTTACTATCCACTCGTAGAATTTATATCTATACTAGAAAAGCGATGTTGGAAGGGCATAAATCACAGACTGTGGAATTCTCCTTTCATGATACAACCAAATATAATTATGCTCATTTAACAAGATTTTATCAGTTCCTACCTAATGAATTTTACTAGTTTTATGTAGATCTCCAATTTGAAAGCTATTATCTGTCCACAAAATGGGCAGATTATCATTTTGTGTAAGTTATAACTTTTGTCTCCAAATTGAAAAGGTTTAGATTTTCTGTTTCTGTTAGGAGAAGACTTCTTTTCAAATCTTTGAATGGACTTCAGTTACCAACAATATCAGTGTTTTAGCAGAGTACATTTTAGGATTTTCTCTTGTTTTGCAGCCTCTGGAAAATAACAACAGATGGTGTCCCATGGTTCAAAAATTTCTTACTTTTTATTTCATTTTTTTTCTGCCTTCTGCAGTGTGTTGGCAAACTACTTTCTTGTAAACAGAACACGCAAGTTTACTTCTTTTCCCCTGAGGAAAACATCCAGCCCATACATCTGAATGCCCGTATTTTCTCACTGTGGTTATGGCTCAGTGAAAAATTGAAGTGAATAATCTCAGAGTATACTTTTTGTTGTTAGAATTTTCCTACAGTTCTTGAAATTCATTGTTTTGCCAGGGCTTTCATCATCTTGAATGCCATGTAAAGGGTTGTACATTTTTAATGTAAAAGTTATGAAGGCTGGTTTTCAAGTATAAACCAAGATTTCTCTTATTTTAAAGTATGCACTATATTTAAATTTTTTTTATTCTAACATAATTTTGACAAAAATGACTTTTAAAGGTTAGGCACACATGTGCTTTCCCCCCCCTTCAGTAATTTTTATTTTTGTTTCCCCCAATTATTGTTTCCTAAGATTGTAGAGAAAAGTCTGTACTTAAGGTTTTATGTTCCCTTCTCAGCTTTATTAAATATTCCCTTATATTTAAAAAACAATGGGACAGGGATAAATGACAGAAAGAAGTAATACCCTAGTAAGAAGGTCAGAAGGTGTCTGTGTCTGATGAAATAGCAAGACCTATCGTTTAGCTGTAGTCCATGTGAGTTATCAGGCAATGTCATAAATAATTCCCTGCAGAACAAGGTTTTGAAGGGAATAAATACCATTTTTTATAAACTATAGATACAGTCTTTTATGCATTAATGAATTAATCCTGTTAACTCTTGAAATTTTCTGAGATCTTAAATCAAAGGATTTGACATCAGTTCCTACAAATTATTTGGTCTGTCAGGAAGATGGACTAGATTTAGTAATGTGTAACCACTAACTTCAGTTAGGTAAGGGCCTGAGGCTTGAACTCACCAAACTAGCCAAGCTTGAGGGCCTTGATATCTGAGAGGTCTATAACATTTTAAACAATTGTTCAAATTTGTTGGCCTTTAAAAAATCTTTTATACCAGCATGTGTCAGCTTCATATAAATTAGACTATAACTTTTGATCCTTTCAGAATTAACTTGAGAAATGCAGGGGAAATGTATCTTTGTTTTTAATCACCTTTATTGAAATAAGTTTGCAGAAGAATAGAACTATCTGAGTTTTATTACATTTATACAGTGGTATAACCATTCCTAAAATCAAGATTTAGAACATTTTCAGTATTTTAGCAAGTCCTCTCATGCTTCTTTGCAGTCAAATACCTTTCTGCACTGCAAGCCCCGGCACCCACTGATGCACACTCTCTCAGTGTGGTTTTGCGTTTTCTAGAATGCCCTGTGGCTGGAAGCGTGCATCTGTACCTTTTTGTATCTGACTTTTTTCACTTAGCATGATACTTTTGACATTCATTAGTGTTGTTACATGTATCAGTAGTTTGTAACTTTTAAATGTTGAGTGGATGTAACAAAATTTGTTTCTCCATTAATCAGTTGAGGGATATTTGAGTTGTTTCCAGATTTTAGCTATTATGAATGAAGCTGCTATGAACATTTGTCTGCACCTTTTGGTGTAGACATATATTTTCATTTCTTACACCTAGGAGTGGGATTGTAAGGTTATTGGTAAGTACATGCTTAACATTTTAAGATACTACCAAACTGTTCTCCACAGTGGCTATACCATTTTGCATTCCCACCAGCAGTATATGAGATTTCCAGTTGCTTTGCATTCTCTTCAGCACTTGGTATTTGTGCTTTTGTTTAAGTTTATCCATTTTAGTGCATATGTAATGGCATCTCACTCTAGTTTTATTTGCAATTTTCTAATGACTAATTATGTTGAGCAGCTTGTAGATGCTCATTTGCTATTCTCGTATCTTCTTAGGTGAAATGCCTGTCAGATCTTTTGCCCATTGTTTTTTAATCAGGTTGTTTGCATTACTACTGATTACAAGAGTTGTATGTATATTCTGGGTACGATTCCTTAAATATGTGAATAGACAGATATCCTAGTCTGAGGCTTGCATTTTTATTTTTTTAATATTGTCCTTGAAAGAGCAAATGTTTTTAATTTTGATGAAATTATATTTATCATTTTTCCTTTATGGTTCATGCTTAATGTGTCCTAAGGAGAATTGCCTAAGTGAAGTCTCAAAGATTTTTTATGTTTTCTGATAGAAGTTTTCTAGTTTCGGCTGATACATTGTAGGCCTACGAATTATTTCAAGTTAATTTTTGTATATGTGTGAGGTAAAGGTTAGGATTTTTTTTTTCCAAATGGATGTCTAGTTGGTAGAGCACTATTTGTTGAAATGGTCAGCAGTGATCAAGAGACTAGTCTTTTCCCATTCAATTACATTGGCACCTTTATCAAAAATCAATCGAATATATAGGGTCCAGCAGAAGTAATGCCTGCTTGAGTGCGGCTGGTAGGGTTCATGAATGCTTCGCAGGCGATGGACAGCGATTTGAACATCTCACCTAAAATGTCACGGTGTGCTTGAGCGTGATATCGTTACCTGACAGAATTACGTGCTTATGACTTTGCAATAAAAGATTTTGTAGTAAAAAAGGGGCAGTATTTGTGCTGGGCCCTGTATATGTGTGAGTATATTCTGAGCTCTCTATTGAGTTACATTAGTTTTTATGTCTATCCTTATACCAGATACAAACTGTACATTATTGTAGACTTTTAGTAAGTCTTGAAATCAGAAAGTATAATTTCTCCCAACTTTGTTTCTCTTTTTCAAGATCACTGTTGAAAAGATCTAGGTCTTTTGCATTAAGATATACCTTTTAAAATCAGCTTCTCAATTTCAGCAAAACAATCATATTTGTAGTGAGATTGTGGTTGAGATTATATTGACCGTATTGCTCAATCTAGCATTAAAAATTGACATCTTAATCATAGTGAGTGTTCCCATTTACAAAGATGGCATATCTCTCCATTTGTTTAGGTCTCTCTTATTTTCTCTCAGCCATGTTAGTAGTTTTCAGCATATAGGTCTTCTACATATTTTCTTAAAATTATCTCTAAATATTGTATATTTTTAGTACTGTTATGTTGGTGCTATCTTTGACTTCAATTTCCAGTTTGTTTTTTGTCATAGAATAATTGATTTTGGTATATTCACTTTCTATTCTGTAACCTTGCTAAATTATTTTATTTGTTCTAGTAGCTTTTTTGGTAAATTCTTAGGATTTTCTTTATGCACAGTCATCTTCCTTTTATCTTTCTTTCCTATATGTATGTCTTTTATTTCTTTTTCTTGCCCTATTGCACTGACTAGCACTGTGAATACGATGATGAAAACTGATATCCTTGCCTTTTTCCCAGTTCTAGGGAGCAAACATTTAATCTTTTGCCATTAAGTATTATCTTAGCTGTAGGTTTTTCACAGATGCCCTTTATCAAGAGGTCCTTCAAGGGACGTTCCCCTCTATTTCTACTTTCTGACAATTTTTTTATCATGAATGGATGATGTACTTGGTCAAATTATTTTTCTTTGTCTATTGCAATGACACATGGTTTTTCTTTTTAGTCTTGTTAATGTGGTGACTTACACTGATTGATTTTAAATGTTAAATGAGTCTTGCATTCTTGGAAAAACTCCACCAAATCATGCTGTGTTATCGCTTATTATGTGGTTCATACGGTTTGCTGGTATTAAGAAGCGTTGCACCTGTATTCATTAGGGACATTATTCTGGGTTTATTTTGTTTGTTTTTTCTATTCTTATATTATTTTGTCTAGTTTAGTTACCATGATGATGTAGCCTTGTAAGACAGGTTGGAAAGTGTTCCCTTCTCTTGTATTTCTGGAAGAATTGGTGTAGAATTGGTATTATTTCTTCCTTAAATATCTTTCTTTTGAGACTGCTTCTTTTATTATAGCAACTACCTTACACTTGGTCATAACTTACTACCTCGATCTAATCCTGTAGGGGCTTGTACCTTGTGCCGAGATCATCAGAACAAAATATAAAAGAATAGACATTATTGGGTCTTTAATACCTCTAAAGTTGCCAGCACTTTTCTACGTGATTTTACCCTTGGTGGAAATGTTCTTCTTTTACCAATTGCCTACAACAGTCGGATTACAAACCACAAACCAAACCAAATTTGCTTTAGACAGAGCAATCGCCCATCCCTGGTGCCCTATCTAGTATGCCAGAGTAAAGAACATAGCTTTCGCTTACTTAATCTATGAGATTTTGCTTCCTGTAGTAGTTTTAAAAATGTCGAATGACCTATCTCTAAATCTGTTGCCACACAGATCCGTGGATGACATCTTGGTTTTAAACATACTGATTTTCATGTGCATGTCCATTAACGCTGTTCGTGATGAGAAACATAGGAAAAGGGTTTTAGAAACATTCTTAATATGATCTTTATTTGATATTTTGAGACATTTTAAGACCTAGAGTATGTTATTTGAATAGAGTTTTTTTCTGCTTTCACTGTTTTAAACATAAGTCTTGTTGGTTGTGCCCAAAAATTACTAAGTATTTTTGAAGGACATTTATTACTAGTTTGTCTTCATTTTTTAGGGTATAATAAGTTTGAAATGTGTTAAGATAGTATTAATAATATTTAGTATAAATAATATTTATTATGATAAATGTTATTAATAATAATATTTAGTAAGAACAGTATCTCTTGAACCATTTTTGCGCATGCTTTTGCTGAGTCTTTAGCTCAGCTTTATTCTCATGCTAAGTACCTACTAGGACAGTGTCGCCCTCTGAGTGAGCTGTGGAGAACCAGTGGCTCTGCTTTCTATTCCTGTGCACCTTGCTAGCTAAGCCTCTCTTTTTGGAGGGTTTTTATTTTTAGCTTTAATTTATTTTAGCACTTACCAAGTGCTAGATGCTGTGCTAACTGTTTTATGTATTTGAGAGTAAGGTGTTAACTTCTTCAGTTACAGACGAGAAAACTGAGGCTAAATGAGATTCAGTCATTTGCCCCTAGCCACGTAGCGAATTGCTATTTGTTTTGCTGTGAAGCCTTTGTTCTCAACACAGCAGTCCAGAACATGGAGATAGTACAGTGCAGTGGTCAAGAGCAAAACTTTGAGCATTCAAAATGTGATTCCCATCACTAGTTATGTAACTTCGAGCAAGTTACTCGGTGTCTTAAGCCTCAGTTTCCTGTTTTGGAAAATGAGAATAATAATAATAACAACAACAACAACTACTTATCAGGGTAGTTGAGTGGGTTAAATGAATTCATTTATAGAAAAATTCTGGAACCCTATAAATGCTACAGAATTTTTTTTATTATCATGATTAACCATTATACTGCTTAATGTTGGCCACCAATCATTTCTCCTTTGTCTCTTAAAAGTTGACTTTTCCGAAGCTAAGCTTCCTGAAACTAAATTTGTTAACTATAATATTTTTAACTTTGGACCACTTAATTTAATAATAGAGGTTTAAAAACTATATAGTACCCCCATGTTCATTGCAGCATTTTACAATAGTCAAAACATGGAAATAACCAAAGTATCTAACAGTGTATGAATAGATAAAGAAAACGTGGTGTGTGTGTGTGTGTATCTGTATCTATATATATAATGGAATATTGTTATTCAAAATTAAAAGGAAAGAAATCTTGTCATTTGCAACAACTGGGAGGGACCTTGTGGGTATTATGTTAAATGAAATAAGTCAGACAGAGAAAGACAAATTTTTTTAAAATTCTCACCCAAGGATATATTTATTGATTTTAGAGAGGGGGGCAGAAGGAGGGAGGAAAGGAAAGAGAGAAATAGGAACACTGATGTGAAAGAGAAACATTGATTGGTTGCCTCCTGTATGTGCCCTGACCAGGGATCAAACCTGCAACCTTTTGGTGTATAGGATGATGTCCTAACCAACTGAGCCACTCGGCCAGGCTACTTTTTATATTAGGAAACATATTCATATGGTTCAAGCTTCAGAAGTGCATACAGGTATACACAGTGCTAAATCTAAATCTCTCTCCTACTCTGTCTCTTGGCCATAGTCCCTTTCCAGAAGAGACTGTTACCAGTTTCCTGCATATTTTATGCATTTATAAGCAAATAAATATATCCATCCATAGTTCCTCTATCCTTTTTTGCCAAGTAGGTGGTATGCTATATACACTATTCTGCACCAAGCTTTTCTAACTTGGAAATTATCCTACATTAGTATGTTTATATGAAGGGGGCAGTTTTATTATTTTGTTGTTATATAAAATAATGATGCACCTTATAATGTCTTGTAGATTTATGTTTATGTTTTCTTCTCTGAGTTTTATAATTTTAGCTCTTACACTTAGGTATCTGATCCATTCTGAATTAATTTTTGTATCTGATGAGAGGTAGGAGTCCACCATCATTTTGTGTGTGTGTGGATATCCAGTTGTTTCAGCACCACTGATTGAGAAGACTCTTCTTTCGTTACTGACTTTTGTCACCCTTGTCAAAAATCAATTGAGCATAAGTGTATGGGCTCTTTTAAGTTCTATTTTTCAGTTGCAGTTTACATTCAATATTGTTTTGTATTAGTTTCAGGTGCACAGCATAGCAGTTAGACAAGCACGTTCTTTACAAAGTGTTCTTGACTCTCAGTTCTGTTCCATTGTTCTGTGTGTCTGGCTTTACGCCAGCGCCACCGTCCTGATCACTGTAGTCTGACAGTAAGTTTTGAAATCAGGAAGTGTGCATCCTCCAACCTTGTTCTTTTCAAAGATTGTTTTGGCTGTTCTGGGTCCCTTATATTTCCATAGGAATTTTAGGACCACTTTGTCAACTTCTGCAAAAAAGCCAGCTGGAATTTTAATAGGGATTAACATTGAATCTGTAGATGAATTTGGGGAGTATTGTCATTCTAAAAATACTAAATCTTCTAGTCCATGAATATGTGATGTCTTTCCAATTGCTTAGGTGTTCTTCAATTTCTTTCCATAATGTTTTATAGTTTGTGTTGTACAAGTTTTGCACTACTTTTGTTAGATTTATTCCTAAATATTTCATTCTTTTTGAAGCTATTGTAAGTGGAATTGCATTCTGAATTTTAATTTGTGATCGTGCATTGCTAGTGGACAGAAATAAAATTTAATTTTGTGTGTTGACCTTGTATCCTGCGTTTTCTGTGTGCATGTGCTCTTGTGGATTCCTTCCCACTTTGTACAGAGAGGATCGTGCCATCTACAAACAGGTAGTTTTACTTCTTTCTTTCCGAGCTGGATGCCTTTTGTTTATTTATCATGCCTCATTGACCTGGCTAGAACCTCCAGTGCTAGTTGAATAGAAGTAGTGAGAGTGAACATCCTTGTGTTGTTCTTGATCTTAGTGGCAAAGCTCTCAGTCTTTAACCACCAAGGATAATGTGAGCTGTGGGGTTTTCCATGGATGTCATCCATCAAGATGAGTAGGTTTGCTTCCATTTCTGGTTTGTTGAATGTTCTGTCATGAAAGGATGTTGTATTATCAAATGCTTTTTTCTTTGTCTATTACATAATTTCATGGGTTTTTCATTTATTAATATGGTATATTACATTGATTTTCACACATCGAATGCCCTTGTTTTCCTGAGATAAATCCTACTTGGTCATGGTGTATAATACTTTTTATATATTGTTAGGTAGAGTTTACAAGTGTTTGTTAAGGATTTTACCTCTATATTCATAAGGGATATTGATCTGTTTGTTTTTTCTTTCTTATAATACCTTTGTCTGCTTCTGGTGTCAGAGTAATACAAGCCTCATAGAATGAGTTGGGAAGTGTTTCCTTATTTTCTAGTTTTTGAAAGAGTTTGTGAAAGACTGGTGTGTATGTGTATTATTTTTGGAACATTTGGTAGAATTTACCAGTAAAGCCATCTGACTTTCCTTTGTGGGAAGATTTTTGACCACTAATTCAGTCCTTACTTGCTATAGATGTATTCAGATTTTCTGTTTCATCCTGAACCAGATTCATACGTTATTCTGGGAATTTGTCCATTTCTTCTTGGTTATGTAATTGTTATGCAGTTGTTTATAGAATTCCCTTATAATCCTGTGAGTTCAGTAGTAATGTCTTCTCTGTCATTCCTGATTTTGGTGATTTGAGTCTTCTCACATTTTGCTTGATCAGTCTACCTAAAAATTTCTCAATTTTGTTAACCTTTTCAAAGAACCAGTTTATTATTTTATTGATCTTTTCTGTATTATGTTTCTATTTTCCATTTATTTCTGCTTTATATTATCTCCTTTCTTCTGCTCACCTTGTATTTAGTTTGTTGTTCTTTTTCTAATTTTTTTAAAGATGGAAATCTAGGTTATTGATTTGAGATCATTTTTGATTTTTTAATACAGGCATTTCAACAATAAATTTTTCTTTAAGAACTTCCTTAGCTTTATCTCATACATTTTTAATGTTGTATGTGTGTTTTTTAATCATCTCAAAGTATTTTCTAATTTTTCTCATGATTTCTTCTTTCACACATTGGTTAGAGCTGTATTAATTTTCACATATTTGTGAATTTCTCAACTTTTTTCTGTTATTGATTTCTAATTTTATTTCATTGAGCTGGGAGAACAAACTTTGTATGATTTAAAAATTGTTTAGAATTGTTTTATGGCCTAACATTTGGTCTACCCCAGAGAGTGTTCCACATAGACTTGAGAAAGTGTTCTGCTGTTGAGCGAATTGTTCTTTAGATGTTTTTTGGGTTTAGGTGGTTTATAATGTTCAAATTTTCTGTTTCCCTGTTAATTTTCTGCCTTGTTGTTGTATCTGTTATTGCAAGTGGAGTATGGAAGTCTCCAACTATTATTGTTGAGTTGTCTGTTTCTCAATTCAGGTCTGTCAGTTTTCACCTCATGTATTTTGGGGCTCTGTGGTTTGGTGTATAAATGTTTTCAGTTATGCCTTCCTCATCAATTAATCTTTTTATTGTTATAAAATGTCCTTCTTTTGTCTCTCATAGTCTCTTTTGTCTAACATTAGTATAGCCACTCGAGTTTTGGTTTAATTACCATTTATATGGTGTATCTTTTTCCATTCTTTTACTTTCCACTTACTCATGTCTTTGAATCCAAAATATATCTCTTTCAAGCATTATATTTGGATTGTGATTTTTAGAATGGATTTTAAAAATCTGCAGTCTGTCTTGTTGGAGCGTTTAGTCCATTTAAATGTAGTTATGAGGGAAGATTTACATCTGCCGTTTTGTTTGTTTTCAGTCTTGCGTCTGTCTTGCTCTCCTGTTACTTGGTTTCTTCCTTTTCTGTGTTTCATAGATATTTTCTAGTGTGCCAATTTAAATCCCTTGTCATTTCCTTGTTATTTTTTTGTTATTGTCTCAGTGTTTTCCCTGGGAATTACCATTAACATCTTAATTTTAACAGTCTAGTTTGGATTAATACAAACTTAATTTCAGTAGTATACCAAAAACTTTGCTCCTTTATAGCTTAATTTCTCTACCCCCTTCTTTGCGCTATTATTGTCATATAAATTACGTGCTTATTCATTGTGTGTCCATCAGCTTAGATTTGCAAGTATAATTGTTGCATTATCCAATTTTCTTTTAAATCAAATAGGAATAAAGGGGATTACAAGATAAAATACATTTATACTGTTTTTTTTTTATATTTACCTATGTAGTTACTTTTACTGGCACTCTTTATTTCTTAATGTGCATTTGAATTATTGTTTAGTGTCCTTCTGTTTCAGTTAAAAGAACTCTCTCTCTTGGAGGGCAAGTCTTCTGGTGTCAGAATCTTTCTGGTTTTGTTCATCTGGCAGTGTCTTAATGTCTCCATTTTGGAAAAATAGTTTGCCTGGATTAGAGTTCTTGTTTGATGTTCTTGCCTCTCCTCCCCCCAGCACTTTGAATATATTATTCTACTGCCTTCTGACTTCTTGGTTTCTGGTGAGAAAATTGCTGTTAATCTTATTGAACATCCTCCTTATACATAATGAATTATTTCTCTCTTGCTGCTTTCAAATATTCTTTGCCTTTGGTTTTCAACCATTACTGATGTTGGTGTGGATCTCTCTGAGTTTACTCTACATTAAGATTATTGAGCTCCTTGAATGTGTAGATTAATGTTTTTCATTAAATTAGTAAATTATTTGACCCTTATTTTTCAAATATACTTTTTTCACTTTTTTCCCTTTTCTTCCTAGGACTTCCATTGTGTGTATGTGGGTATACATAATGGGGTTCCACAGATTTTTGAGGCTCTGTTTTATTTCTTTTTTTTTTTTTCATTTTTTTCTTCTGTTTTTCGTAATTGATCATTTGAACTGACCTGTCTTCAAGTTTACTGACTATTTCTTCTGCCAGGTCACATTGGATGTTGAGCCCCTTTAGTGAGTTTTTCACTTCAAATTATTGTACTTTTCAACTACAGAATTTCTGTATGATTCTTCCTTAAAATTCCTGTCTCCTTACTGATACTCTGCTTGGTGAGGCATTTTACTCATACTTGCCTTTAGTTTTTTAGACATGTTTTCTTTAGTTCTTTGAATGTCTTTAAAATAGCGGATTTAAATCTAGTAAGTCCAACACCTGGGTTTCTTTAAAAACACTTCTTTCTGACTGCTCCTTTTGCTATGTGTGTGGCAGGCATACTTTCCTGTGCATTTGCATGGTTTTGTTTTCTTTTGTTTTTTAACCTGGACACTTTGAATAATACAATGGGGAAATTCTGGAAATCAGATTCCTCCTTACCCCTGGCTTTGTTGTTATTGTTATGGCTCTTTTCTTTTTTAGTGACTTTCTTGAACTAATTCTTTAAATACGTCTTTTCTTTGTTACCTCAGTGGTCAGTTACTTATTAGATAGGGATTTCTTAAGTGCCTGGAACCAGTAAGCTTCCCAGCTTTGCAGAGGGACTCTGTATGTGTATTGGGGCATGTGTTTAATGCTTACGAAGGCAGTTTATAATTCTGCGTTAGCCTTCACTTTCTCTCTGCACCGTCTGTCAGGGTTGACTAGAGTTAAGAGCTTGGGCCCTTCGCAGTTTTTCCTTGTGCCTGCACGTTGCCCTGGTTGTGCACGTAGACCCAGGCATGCGCCCAGCCCTCCTGTGGGCCTGGCTTTCTGGGTTCCCAGAAATACATCAAAGCTTTACAAAGACCCTCATAGACTTACCTTATTCCTCGGCTTTTAAAATATTTGGTCAGCTCTACGTTTGCCCCAGTGGTTGACACCTCAGGCACCTGCAGAATTAAATGATTGCCACTGATTGTTTTCAACAGACCACCTCCCTTCCTTCCTTCCTTCTCCCAGGGAAAATAATGTTTACACTGAATGAGATTTGAATCAGGCCAAATAAGGACAGGCCTTGTAAATGGGAGTTTTCAGCGAATCCCCAAACAGGTCAGATAATGGCAGTTCTCTAAGAATGGTGTTTTGGGGAACTCTGAGCCTGTTATACCCCCTCTAGTGGCTACGAGGATGCTCCTGGTTTCCTCTAGGATTGCAGGAATGTTATTTTCCAAGTCCACTGTGATGTGGGATGATGGGAATGGGTGCAGGCTAAGTTCAAAATGTCATAAAGCTGTTTTTACAAAAATTCAGCTTTCTTTTTTAAATCACTACTGGATTGTTACAAGCCTTTGGTTAATTTCTAGAGTTAGGAAAAAGTGATTCTGATCATTTTTGCCAGCTCATTATGGTAAAGTAGCTTTTGTTGTCATTGCTTTTAGGGAGGACTGGTTTTTCAGAGCTCCTTACTACGCTGTTTCCACTGACATCAGTCCAATTTACTAGATTTTGAAAGCAAATCTAACCCAGAAAAGTTTCCCCTGTAGAGTTGTCTTCAAAGTGTAAACATGGAAGACAAACATAAACAGACCCGAACTGGGGGGTGTAGCATCAATAAACCTGGACCGTCGTGCATTGCTTAACGACAGTGATAAGCCCTGAGAAATGTGCCACTGAGTGATTCTGTCACTGTGCAGACATCGTGGACTGTACTCACGCACACCTACACGGTGCAGCGTACTGCACACTCTGCTGCACGCGCCCGTCACAGTCGTGTGCGCAGTCTGTCGTTGACTGGGACATCCGTATGCGGCGCGTGGCTGCACTGATTAAAAACTGCTTGATGAAGAGATCTTGCCAATCAAAACTGGAATGGAAAAAATAACGCTGGGGTATTAACTAAAAAGGGAACGAGAGGGACCTTCTAGGGAGCATAAAAACAATTGATGTCTTCATATGAGCAGCAGCCGTGTGTGTGTATATATGTTAAAACTCACTATACAGCTAGAAAGTAGTGCACGTCACTGTATGTAAAACATGCCTCAATTAAAAACAAAAACATAGAGCTTAGGAATGGGAAACCTGGAAAGCTGTGTGGTAAATCTTGAATTCATTTAAATCCAAACTGTGGGTGACAACTGCGGACATTACGAATCCAGGACAGAATGTAAGTATTGACCATGCAGAAATATCTTTGAACATCAGGAGTTGGGTGTGAAGGCTGGAAAGGAGATGGAGAGAGTACAGTCTGTGCATGTGTATTTGGTTATCTACCGCTGTGTAAAAATTTACACCAGACCGTAGCCACTTGAAACCGTGATCTTTATTCTCTCACTCAGTTTCTATGGGTCAGGAATCTAGGGGCAGCTGAGACAGGCTTTTGTGATTCAGGATGTCTCAGGAGGTTGCAGTCATCGGCAGGCTTACCTAAGGCTAGAGAACTCACTTCCCAGGTGGCTGACTTGCATAGCTATTAGGATGCCTCAGTTCTTTGCCACGTGGACTTTCTCCATAGGTGAGGTTGCGTGGTCTCACTGTATGGCAGCTAGCTTCCCTCAGAACCAGCTATCTCAGAGAGAGAGCAAGGCAGAAGTTGTAATGTTTTTCATGGCCTAGCTTCAGAGGTCAGAGACTGTTATTTCCGCCCTATTCCGGTGGTGTGGAGCCCAGTCCTGAGCAGTGTTGGAGGGGATGGCACAGAGAGAGGAAGGCCAGGAGGGTTATTAGGGCTCATCCTGGAGGCTGACTCCCACAGTCTGCTAACTTCCCATGTTTTGTCAGCCAGGAGTCATTAGATATTGACCACAAGTTAGAAAACAATGCTTCCAACCTTCTAATGTTTTTTGTAACTCTTTTTCCTTGCATTAAAGTACTCTTTTAGTAACCTAATTTCCTGTAGAGAAGCATTTACCAAGCTCGAGATCTTTCATATCACTCTAGTTTATTTTAAATTTGTATCTTGAGGTAAAATCAGATCATACTAAACTTAATATTTTTAGTTTTAAAGTTCTCTCTATAGTACGATTTCATTTTAGTAATTATTTTCCCCTCTTCTGTTTACTTTTATGCTTGGAGTGATTTTGTAATGGGCGTAGTTATTTCTAAGTGGTAAGATTTTAGATGGGTTTTTTTTTTTACTAGCTTTATTCTGAATTTTTCTACTTTGAATTGCCTAGAATTCCTTTTTATAATGAGCATGTGTTTACAAAGAGAAAGTCAGACTTTCAAAATAAATTGTATAATATTTAGTTATGGTGAGACTGTATCACAACTCTGACTGTTGGTTAGAGTATAAAATTGGCTGTAACCTTTGGAGAAGTCTGGTAGTACCTATAGCAAACTATGCTGCTCATGTGGTACAAATTAAAATTTCCATTCCTGTGAATTGACCCTGAAGTATTTATTCATATGCACAAAGATATGCATAGAATGTCCGTTACATCATCATTTATAATAGTAAAACATTAGCAACAATTGAAATGTCCAATAATAGATAAATATTTAACTGGGTAATTGTATAAAATACCATGTAACCATTAGAATGGTGAAGATTCATAATGTACTACATGGAAAAAATTCTAAGACATTACGTAAGAAATGCAAGTTATTCATTATGTATAGAATAGTTCCAAACGTGTTTTAAAAAAACAACTAGGGGGTGTGTGTACACATATTTATATATTAAAAGCATAGGATAGAGTCTGGAAGGATTCACATCAAATAAACAAGAAATTAAATAATTAAAAATGGAACTGCCTTTTGACCCAGAAATTTCACTTCTGGGAATATATCCTAAGAAACCTGAAACGCTAATTCAAAAAAATATATGTTCATTGAAGCATTATTTACAATAGCCAAAATCTAAAAACAACCCAAGTAGCCATCAACAGATGGGTGAGTAAAAAAGCTGTGGTACATTTACACAATGGAATACTACTTGGCTGTAAAAAAGAAAGAAAGAAAAAAAAGGCAATCTTTTGCAATAGCATGGGTGGACCTGAAGATCTGAATATTATTATGCCAAGTGACATAAGTCAGTCAGAGAAAGACAAATACCATATGATCTCACTTATATGTGAATCTAATGAATAAAATAAAGTGACAAAAATTTTTTTAAAAAAGAAAAGGATAGGGACTAAGAGAAGGGTTGGGGATGAAGTGTTTGTGAGTTATTTTGGGGGAAGATGTGTGCATCTGTTTTAACTTAAAAACTGTGGAAGGTGAATTGTAGGGATGACTGCAGTTCTCAAGCAGAAAATTGCCTGAAGAAGCACGTTTCACTTTTTCAACTGTGAAACGATCTTCCAGTTAAAAAGCATCTGATCAGGAGAATTTTGGATCTTAGATGGCTCGTTCTTTTAATCAGTTATTGCAATCGTCCAGGCAAAAGAGGCTGAGATTCCAAGCTGCAGGAGTGAGGATTGGAGAGAATTTTAGGAAGAGAAAGTTTGGATTTAGTGAGCCTGTGAGAATTGGGGGAAACGAATAGAAGGTAAAAGTGAGATGAGGGACACAGGAATAAGAGCAGATTAAAAGGAAAAGGTTAATGAATTAAATTTATTGTGTTAAAGACCTGTGGGAAATTCTCATGCAGCTAACTAGCAGATGATTTGAAAAAAAATAGTCTGGTGCTCCGACTTGTAGATGAAATTATGATGATAGTTCAGATGACCAAGGAAGAGTGTGTAGATTGAGAGAAGATGCTTAAAGATGTAACCTTAGGGACACTAACATGGGTAAGGAACTAGGAAAGCAATTCCTGAAGTTGCACTGGAGTGTTGTCTCCAGCATTCATTCCACAGATGAAGATGATATGAGTGGTAAGTAGTGTCACATTCCACAGGAAGTGGAAGGAAGAAGATGCATTTAAATTTGTACTGAGACTTGGTCAAAAATGGTGTCCAAGTCTCAGTACACATGGTGGTGGGGAGCCCTCTAGTGGAAGGGAGCAGCATTTGAGAAACTGGAAGAAGCCTGATGGGGCTGAAGCGCAGGAAACAACGTGAATGAGGCTGGCAACGTCCTTTTGAATACAATGTGATTGCTTTCTTAAAGGAAGGAAATTAACCAGGGGTTAGTTGTAGTTTCTCAGTCTATGAAGGTTATATGTAAATTTTCTTTTTTCTTCTGCCCTGCGAAAGGTAGAAAAGAGGCTTTGAAGAGCTAAAACTTGTGGAGAATAATATTTTTTTTCAGCAGTAGGCAGTAAGAGAAGAGTTAGGAAAACTTTTTCCCCAAGGAGAAATACAAAAACTGATAGCGTAGGGAAGCGGCATTGCCCTTTGACACCAAGCTCACCCAAAGTTCCAAAAGCATGGAGCAGCCCCAGAAGGATGAGTTAAAAGAACTATCTATTACTAGGCTGGTAAATGAGAAAAATCATTGAAAAAAAATGTGTATTTTACATATTTAATTTTTATCGTGCTTCTTGTAGAAAAACTACCTGCTGAATTACTTTGTTTTCTATATTATATGAAAATGGATTAAGTTTACAGGGAAGTTCTTTTTTTTAATATATATTCTATTTTTTTAATTTCAATTTTATTGTTGTTCAAGTACAGTTTTCTGCCTTTTCCCCTGACCCCAGCCCTCCCCACCTCCCTCCCATTTCCACCCCCCCAACATTGTCCATGTGTCCTTTATCATTGTTCCTACAAACCCTTCACCCTTTTCCCCTGAAATTCCCTCCCCTCTCCCCTCTGGTCACTGTCAGCCTGTTCTCAATTTCAGTATCTTTGGTTATATTTTGCTTGTTTGTTTCTTTTGTTGATTAGGTTCCTGTTAAAGGTGAGATCGTATGGTATTTGTCTTTCACTGCCTGGCTTATTTCACTTAGCCTAATGCTTTCCATTTCCATCCATGCTGTTGCAAAGGGTATAAGCTCCTTCTTTCTTTCTGCTGCATAGAATTCCATTGTGTAAATGTACCATAGTTTTTTGATCCACTCATTTACTGATGGGCACTAGGTTGCTTCCAGCACTTGGCTATTAAATAGCCAAGTGTTGGCTATTAAATAGCCAAGTGTTGGCTATTAAATAGCCAAGTGTTGGCTATTAAATAGCCAAGTGTTGGCTATTAAATAGCCAAGTGTTGGCTATTAAATAGCCAAGTGTTGGCTATTAAATAGCCAAGTGTTGGCTATTAAATAGCCAAGTGTTGGCTATTAAATAGCCAAGTGTTGGCTATTAAATAGCCAAGTGTTGGCTATTAAATAGCCAAGTGTTGGCTATTAAATAGCCAAGTGTTGGCTATTAAATAGCCAAGTGTTGGCTATTAAATAGCCAAGTGTTGGCTATTAAATAGCCAAGTGTTGGCTGTTGTGCTGCTATGAACATTGGGGTGCATAGGTTCTTTTGGATTGGTGTTTCAGGGTTCGTAGGATATAATCCTAGCGGTAGAATTGCCGGATCAAAATGCAGATCCATTTTTAGTTTTCTGAGGAAATTCCATACTGTTTTCCACAGTGGCTGCACCAGTCTGCAATCCCACCAACAGTGCACTAGGGTTCCCTTTTCTCCACAACCTCTCCAACACTTGTTGTTTGTTGCTTTGGTTATGATGGATGGCCATTCTGAGTGGTGTGAGGTGGTATCTCATTGTGGTTTCAATTTGCATCTCTCTGATGGCTAGTGAGGCTGAGCGTCTTTTCATATGTCTCCGGACCCTCTGCATGTCCTCCTTGGAGAAGTGTCTGTTTTTATTTCCTTTCCTACAAAAGATTAGACAGATGGATATTCTTTCTTTACTACTTTCTGTCCTTTTGCTTTATTAAATTAATAACTACACATAGAGAAAATTATGAAGTAATATATATTAACAGTTAACATTGTTTACTGTTACTGTTTACTGTTTACTGAGGGAAGGCCAAAATTAACTTCTTTTTTGTACTTTGTTTTTTAACTTAATTGCAGTATTTATAAAACCACCAGTAAAATATGTAGTGTTTATAAGGGAAGGCTAGATATAAAATAAATGAATACATATTTGTAGAACGACTAAGAAAACAATAGAGGTATACAGTGTAGGAAGTCTACTGTCTTCGCTATATGGAAGTTTTTGTTACTATGCAGAACAAGGCAGATTATGTAAATGCATATTTATAAAATTATATACTTTGTCATTTATATCACGGGCATCTTTTCATATTGATACATATCCATTTACTTTATTTTTTTTAATACTACATAGAATTTTTAAAACTTTTTGGGGAAACTTTTGTAAATTGAAATATAAACAGAGAAAAGTGTTTAGCTTAATGATGTTTACCAAGTGAAGCCATGCGTATAACCACCGTCCAGATGGAGATCAAGGGTAGTGCCGCTCACTCCACAAGCCTTCCGCACACTGCCTCCCAGTGACTACCCTGCTGCGCCCAGGCCGCAGGTGGCCCAGCACTGTTCTGATGGCCGTTCCCATAGAGAATTGTGTCTGGTTTTCAGTCTTATATAACTGAATCATACAGCTGTGTGTGGCTTTTGTATGTGTCTTATTTTTTGTGGGGGGAGCGACATTGTTTTTGTGAGATTTGTCCATGGGGTGCATGTAGCAGTAGTTTGTCCTTTTTCTATTTGGTGTAGTGGTCCATAGTTGGATGCATAAGTGTCCCAGTTTGTGCGTTCTGTGGATGGGTATTTGAGTTGTTTCCAGTCAGGGACTGTTATGGATAATACTCATATAAGCCTTCTTGTGTATGTCTGTAGAACACCTTGCTGTTGAGCATGTCTTTCTGTGTGCTATATACTGAGGAAAGAAGCTGCTACGTCCTATGGTATGCTTATGTTTAGCTTTAGTAGGTACGGCCCACCTGTTTCTCAAAGTGGCCCTGACATTTTACCCTTCCATCAGCAGTATGAGAGTTCCATATATTCCATGTCCTTGCCAAAACTTGGTATCGATGGACTTTTGTTCGGTTGGTTTTGTTGTGGTGGTGGTGTTTGGTTTTGGTGGCTGATTTAGAACATTACTTTTAAAGTCTTCCCAGTTTTCTATTATGTGAGTATATCATAATTTAACTAACTTTCTTTTGATGGGCTTTTGCCCTCTTGCCCCCTGCAGCACAGCCAGAACCTGGACAGCATAATATCAAGTGGGCTCTGTGTTCTGCGTGATCTGGCTGTGTGAGGGGGATTTAACACTGAAAGTAACAGGACTGATATAGTCCATTTTTTCTTAAAAGATTTTTCTCAGATTTTCTTTGCTCTTTAGTAGTATGCTACCAACATGAAGAATCCATATGAAATGTTTTATTTTTTTGGCATGAAAATCAGTTTTGATTTCATAGTAGTAAATGGTGGTTTTCTTCACTCTTGTTTAAAAGTAGTGTAATGTCTGAACCTGGACTTGTGGTGAAGGCATTGCTAAACACAGACAATTGTAAGGAATCAGCGTTCATGTAGAACAAGCCTGCAGTGCCAGCTGCAGCACCTGCATCACACAGATCTTCAGTCCATTGGAGAACCGCTGTGCGAATTATTTGAGAATGCAGTTACTTAGGGTTTGGAAACATACATTTCACCCTTTGAACATGAACTTTGTTTCCGATCAGAGAACCTTGCTTCACAGCCCAATTTGTCTTTTAACAAAACTCCTCTCCAAGTTCTCCTCTAACATAGATTTTTAAAAGTATGAAATTTTAGGGACTTGCTTTTAATGAGTTAAATGTGATTACCAAACCTCCTGCTTCTCATGTGAAGGGGTGCGGTCACTTCGTGCTGACCACTCTTCCTGTTGTGCATTATAGCTTTAAACAGGTGTTGTTAGCACACGTGGTATTCAGCACTGTCCAGTCACCAGCAGAAGTTCCTTGGGAGAGTTCAGATACCGTTAACCCTCTCTGATAGCTGGCTGGTCCTTTAGGAAGTGCCCTTTGGACATACGTTTCATCGTTCCTGTTTTTCTTTGCTTTTGCGAGTCGTGTGTTAAATTATTCATTTTTCAAATAGCTATAATGACCAGGAGGGGCATGTGATTTTCATACTAGTGAGTTTTAGACATGCTCTTTTACTTCCACATGTAGAGGTTTTTCACATTTCTAATTAATTGCTGTCAAGAACTTCTTAGTGATAGCTAAAAACTGCTTTATATTCTACTCAGTTTTTTAAAAGTCTGTTAAAAGACTGTCTTTACCTCTTGAAAATTCTTAAGAGGTCGTATTGCAGCAGAACTCTAAAAGTTTTCCAGTCCTTAGTTATCTGCACTAATTGTGATGAGTCTGAAATGCCTGAATGAATTAACAAATAAGCCAAGAACCTCATTGAAGAGAGTATTTTCAATGACCTCTCCTTTCCCAGCCCCTAACTCTTTTTATCAGTATCAGTAATGAGTAGCAAAACTTGATGTCTTGATTTGTTTTCTTCTCAATATCTAGTAAAAATTCTAATATTCTAAACCCAGATTGGAGTAGAGGTGGTGGTGGTGAAGGAGCACAAATCCAAACAACTTCTGATAAATAGCTATTACTTAGAAATCTCGTCATGTATCTCATATATTTGTGGAATAGGTTTGGGGGTTGGTTTTAGAGACCACTTTCAAATCTTGGCTAATACAATGAATGCTATGACCTCTAGTAGATAATCCTGAATATTTCCTAGTCCATGCAGTCAGCCTTTGCAGAAACATCCAATCTGAAAGTGTTCAGATCGCAGCTTCCTTGTAGAGAAGAGTTGTAAAGAACGCAGTAACCTGGAACCAACAGAACCCTCCCTAACGTCCCCATGATTTCAGTACTTGCAACAGCTGTTTCTCTTCCTACACAGGAATCAGTCAGAGCCGGATCTCTCACTGGCTGTTGCAACAGGGGTCAGACCTGAGCGAGCAGAAGAAAAGGGCATTTTACCGATGGTATCAACTTGAGAAGACAAACCCTGGTAAATATAATTTGCATTTTTCATCGCATGTGAAATGAGACATACGTAATTAATTACTTTATTGAGTGCATGTTCTGCCTTGTCTTCACCGAGGTACAGTAGTTTCACATTTTACTGTCGTTCCTTTAAGCCAAAGAACACTCTTCACTGTAAAACACTCTTAACTGTAAAACCTAATTGTTCAAATTGTACAAATATTTAATATGGTGTCTAATATTATCTAGTCTTTTTCACTCCTTCCTCCAAGGCGCCTCTGTGTTTCCAGGCAATATGAGATATCCAACCGAAGTCTGAAAGACGGGTACTGGTTGTCAGTGGGTGATTTGCTTTTTCCTCAACTATAGGTACACACATAAGATTCTGTGTCTAGATTTTTTGTTTGTTTGGTAAATCTTGTTTTAGTTACTGGTATAAATTTATACTTTTATTTGTTCATGCTACACCAGAGTCAGTGATCTCTGCTAATGATTTTCTGTTTATAATTCTAATTACTTAAGTGATGAGTGTGTCTTTGGACTTAAGGGTGAAGCTGCCCTGATGACTTAGGGAATAGCAGTAGGTTGGACAGCAGAATAAAATCTTAGGAAAAAGATCACAGAAACTTTGTCTCTGAGGTTGCCAGGAATTGGCAAAGTCTATTGCAGGATATTTTTAACCAGTGGCGTATAAAAAAATCTGACGTTGTGCGACAGACTGTCTCACTCTACAGGCAACGCAGACTGGTGGCGGTGAGCCTGATCACAGGCTCACCTGGTGATTGAGCTGCCGTCCAATGCTGCAGCACCACAGCCTTTGCTTGCAGACTGCATTTCCGGTTGTAGGATTGCACGTTGAAGGCGCTTAGCTAGTAATAGCGTTGGCTCTCAGGTAGAAATAAATAATGTCATAGAGACATATTTTTGTGTGTGTCTATAGTGAGATACTTTTGCAAAGATCACATTTCTGACCTGAAAGCCCAGGCAGGCCGAAGCAGAAGAGACCATATGAACCTCTCTGCAGTGCAGTTTTTATCTGTCCCCCAACCCCAATTTCTGTTTTGAAATGTTTCGATGCACTTTCTGAGAAAAGTTGAAAGACCAACACAGTAAGCATCTGTTTACCCTCTTCTTAGAATCAATAATTGTTAACATTTTGCTGTATTTGCTTTATTCTATAAAATGAATAAATTGAAAACATATGTGTGTGCATGTACACACACTCTCTTCAGCACTCGTCTCCAAAAACGACAGTCACCTCCATACCACAGTTTCTGTTATCACATCTAAGAGAATTAATAATAATTCCTTAATATCATCAAATACCCAATCCATATTCACATTTCCCTCTTTGTTGTAAGAATGTCTTGTAGCTTTTTAAAAATTGAATAGTATCTGATTTAGGTTGACAAGTTGTAATCTGTTGTTGTCTTTTAAGACTCTTAGAATCGTGTATTATAGCGTGTCCCATATTTGGATGTTTAATTTTCTCTCAGTGTCAGTTAACTGGTTCCTCGATAGCCTTGTATTTCCTGTAAACTGGAAGTTAGGATTAGAGGCTCGATTAGATTCAGGTTAAACATTTTTGGCAAGAATACATCGTAGATTATTTAGGGAGGGTATGTACTGTTGGCTGCAATTTACTTTGAAATGCATCAGAGTAAAACGGATAGGGAGATGCAAGGGTTATAGGACAGAGTGTAGTAAAATATTAGATAGCATGAGTACAGATTTTTGCCATAAATTCTTTCACTGTGCTCTGTGTTTGAAAATTTTCAAAATAAAACATGGGGGCAAAATTCTTTGTAGGTAACGATTACCTTAATTTACCGCATGGCAAGAGGCACGTAATGGCAAGTTGTAGCATTATTCATATGCTAAATTTGATCACTTGTTAAGGTAGTTAAAGACCACCAGGCATTGTGTTTGCAGTTTATAAATAATCTACAGTGTGGTTTTGCCGCCGGTGGTCTTAGCATCCATTGATGTTGCTCATTCCAGTGGAGATTGCAAAATGGTAATAATTTAACCTAACATTTCTTCAGCGTTTGTTAGCTGGCAGTTTTTCTGCAAAGGAGTTTTATTTTAAAATATTTTTCTAATGATAATCTAGATACACCGTTCTCTCAAAATAATGACTCTCATTGCTACCATTAGTTAAATGTTCTAAAGCAGTACAGTTCAGTAGCAATATAAAGTAAATGACATGCGCAATTTTAAATAATCTAGTAACCACATTTTAAAAGGTGAGAAGAAATAGCTGAACTTAACATATTTTATTTAACAAATATGTATTATTATTCAACATTTAATCTTCTCCTTGTACTGATTCTTTCAACTACAACATGTATTTCACACTTAAAGCACCTATTTCCAATCAGCCACATTTCAGGTGCTATACACATGTGGCTGGTGGCTACCATATAGGACAGCACAGTCCTAAGACATGTCACAGTTGACGCAACACTTCAAAACTCAGCTCAGTGCAGTCTTCCCAAAGACACCACTTCTCCCATGATTCACAGCAGAGCACATCACAGGAAGAGGGACAAAAACTTGGCATTTGTCTGTTTAATAGAGCAGCTCAGGCTGGCTAATAGCAAGGGCTCAGCTAGGTAAATAAGGAACTTTGCTTAGGGGTTTCATGTGCCTGGTCACATTCCAGAAATTGGTTATTGGGAGAGCACTAAAAGGATTGTCAGGATGTTTCAAAATGAAGAATTTGGAGGGCAAACACTACTCATCTGTGTCAGGCCGTTACTTGTGTGTTTGGCATTAAGAACAGTGCCTAACGTATAATCTCATCACAGTTGGTGGGGCCAATTCCCACCTGGGATTTCAGGGCTGGGCTCCATTCCCAAGCAGGCACTCAGATCCCCAGGAAAATGCACTCACTAGAAATAGGAGGGGGGCCAAGCTACAGCATTTTTGCCGCTGATTTGATAGCACTGCCCATTGCAGAATACTACTGTTGGAATTCAGTTTTTAGCACTGGGAGATACTGTGTTCTTCTTAAGCTGGGTTTTTTTTTTTTTTTGAAGAAAAATAGTTTTATTTTTGCTTTTAATCTTATTTCCTAATGTCAATTTATCTTGGAACCAGAGCTAGGTCCACCCATCTTCAGGAAATTGGAGGGAGGTGGAACTAAGGCATTGAAATAGCAAAATGGGGAAGGACTAACATCGTTCATTTGCCTGTTCATTAGGGGCTTTTTTCTTTATAGAGATACTCCCTCCTTTTAAGAGTAAATTGCTCTAATCATATGCATTTGCTGTTCAGTAAAGTTGCATCACCAACCATCTCCTTTTTTTCTTTTTCTTTTCCTTTTCAATTTGAAAATCAAATCCATACTGGTTCTGAGTTCTCTCTAGTCAAGTTTTCTGTAGGACATAATTTAAACTGAGGATAATTTCATAATTCAGTTGGTAGTTTTCCTTGCATCAATAGTATTTGGATGTTAGCAATTAAAACTTAATTTTTTAAAGTTAGCTGATTCCTCTATTTTATTTGCATTTCAAACTTTATTATAAGAGCTAATGTGGTATGGAATTCTTTTAGATAAGTGCAGTTTTGTTTTGTGTACTTTAACTTAGAAACATTTTTTTATTTGTAAATTACAGTTGACAGAAAATACTAGTTTCAGATGTGTACACCCCAGTGATTAGACATTGTATAAGGAGCTGGTCATCCTAATAAATCTCGCACCTGACACCGTACATAGTTGTCAGAATAGTATTGACTGCATTCCCTCTGCTGTACTTCTCATCACCACGGCTATGCTGTTGCTACCTATTTGTAGTTCTTAATCCCTTCATCCCTTCACCCAACCTCCCAGCCCCCATCCTATCTGGCAACCACCAAAATGTTCTCTGTATCTGTTAGTCTGTTTCTGTTCTGCTTGTTCACTTATTTTTTTAGATTCAGTTGTTGATAGATATGTATTTATTGCCATTTTATTCAAATTTTTTATCTCCTCTCCTCTTCCTCCTCCCCCCCCCCATTTCTCCTTACTTTTCTCCTTTTCCTCTCTCCCTCCCTCCCTTTTGTACTTCCTTCTTCTTTCTTTTTCCATTTAATATTTCATATAATATTGGTTTGGTGATGATGAACTCCTGTAGCTTTTCTTGTCTGGGAAGCTCTTTTATATAGCCTTTCATTCTAAATGGTAGCTTTGCTGAGTAATCTCGCTTTTCATTACTTTGAATATTCCTTGCCCACCCCTCTGGCCTGCAAAGTTTCTGTTGAGAAATCAGCTGACAGTCTTTCAGAAGCTCCCTTGTAAGTAACTAACTGCTTTTCTCTTGCTGCGTCTAAGATTATCTCTTTGGCCCTGGCTAGTGTGGCTCAGTGGATTGAGTACCAGCCTACAAAGCAAAGGGTTGCTGGTTCGATTCCCAGTCAGGGTACATGCCTGGGTTGTGGGGTAGGTCCCCAGTAGGGGGTGAGCAGGAGGCAACCACACATCGATATTTTTCTCCCATTCTTTCTCCCTCCCTTCCCCTCTCTCTAAAAATAAGTAAATAGATAAATAAATAAAAGATTGTCTCTTTGTTTTTAACCTTTTACATTTTAATTATGATGTGTTTTGGTGTGGGCCTCTTTTGGTTTATCTTGTTTGGGACTCTCTGTGGTTCCTGGACTTGTATGTCCATTTTCTTTTTCTTTTTGGCATTTACAACATTTTGGGTTTTTTAATGTATTTTATTGATTATGCTATTACAGTTGTCCCATTTTCCCCCTATTATTACCCTCTGCCCTGCACACCCCTTCCCACCCACAGTCCCCCACTTTAGTTCATGTCCATGGGTCATACATATAAATTCTTTGACTTCTACATTTCCTATACTATTCTTACCCTCCCCCTGTCTATTTCTACCTACCGTTTATGCTACTTATTCTGTATATCTTTTCCCCCTCCCCCCCACTCCCCCACTGTTAACCCTCCATGTGAGCTCCATTTCTGTGATTCTATTCCTAGTTGTTTGCTTAGTTTGTTTTTATTTTTGTTATTTTTAGGTTCAGTTGTTAATACTTGTGAGGTTGTCATTTTACTGTTCATATTTTTTATCTTCTTTTTCTTAGATAAATCCCTTCAACATTTCATATAATATGGGCTCAGTGATGATGAACTCATTTAACTTGACCTTATCTGAGAAGCACTTTATCTGCCCTTCCATTCTAAATGAGAACTTTGCTGGATAGAGTAATCTGGGATGTAGGTCCTTGCCTTTCATGACTTGGAATACTTCTTTCCAGCCTCTTCTTGCCTGTAAGGTTTCTTTTGAGAAATCAGCTGATAGTCTAATGGGAACTCCTTTGTAGGTAACTGTCTCCTTTTCTCTTACTGCTTTTAAGATTCTCTCCTTCTGTTTAATCTTGGGTAGTGTCATTATGATGTGCCTTGGTGTGTGCTTCCTTGGGTCCAGCTTTTTTGGGACTCTCTGAGCTTCCTGGACTTCCTGGAAGTCTATTTCCTTTGCCAGACTGGGGAAGTTCTCCATTATTTTTTCAAATAAGTTTTCAATTTCTTGCTCTTCCTCTTTTCCTTCTTGCATCCCTATAATTCAGATGTTGGAACATTTCAAGTTGTCCTGGAGGTTCCTAAGCCTCTACTCAGTTTTTTGAATTCTTGTTTCTTCATTCTGTTCTGGTTGACTGTTTATTTCTTTCTTCTGCTCCAAACCATTGATCTGAGTCCCGGTTTCCTTCCCATCACTATTGGTTCCCTGTACATTTTCCTTTATTTCACTTTTCATAGCCTTCATTTTTTCCTCTATTTTGAGACCATACTCAACAATTCTGTGAGCATCCTGATTACCAGTATTTTGAACTGTGCATCTGATAGGGTGTTTATCTCTTCATTGCTTAGTTGTATTTTTTCTGGAGCTTTGATCTGTTCTTTCATTTGGGCTATTTTTTTGTCTCAGCAACCCTAGGAAGTTACACCTCTTAGGTAGTAAGGGGTGGAGCCTTAGGTATTGGCCAGGGCGGGGCAACCCACCTCATTGTGTTGCCACACTATATGTGGAGGAGGGGCCAAGAGAGAACAATGCAACTTGTTCAGCTCTCTGCTGGCTCTCAGTCACTTCCTCTGCTACCCACAAGCAAATTGGGCCCTTCTGGTGCTGATTCCTGGGTGGGTGGGTTTGTGTACATTCTAGAACCCTGTGGGTCTCTCCAACGAACTCTCCTGTGAGGCTGGGAGTTTCTCCCACTGCCTGAACTCCCACTGGTGTTTTCAGTCGGAGGTTTGAGGCTTCATTTCCTGGGCTGGAACTCTGGGTTGCACAGTCTGTCTTACTCCCCAATTGTTCCTCCCAATTTATCTGCATGCAAATGTGGGACCACCCTGTCTGCCAACCAGTGGCTTTGCCTGCCCCGGTCCTCCAGCTGCCACCTTGCCGAGAGTCCTCTCCACCCCAGCTGCCCATCTCCACCCCTCCTACCAGTCTGGATGAATGTTTCTTCTTTAACTCCTTTCTTGTCAGACTTCCATGCAATTTGATTTTCTGTCAGTTCTGGTTGTTTTTTGTTTTTAAATGTGTTGCTGTCCTTCTTTTGGTTGTGTGAGGAGGCACAGTGTGTCTACCTATGCCTCCATCTTGGCCAGAAGTCTGTATGTCCATGTTCTTGACTGGGTTAGGGAAATTTCCTGTCATTTTTTTAATAGATTTTTAATTTCTTTCTCTCTTCTTCTGGCACTCCCCATGATACAAATGTTGGTATACTTGAAGTTGTCCCCAAAATCTTCATTTTTTTTGGATTTTTTTCCTTTTGGGTGTTTTTTGCTTCCTTGTATTCCAAATTGCTGATTTGATTCTTGGCTTTTTCTACTCTACTGTGGATTCCCTATAAATTATTTTTTATTTCAGTTAGTGTATTCTTCATTTCTTACTGATTCTTTTTTATGGTCTCATGTCCTTTTTTATGCTGTTGAAGTTCTCTCTGAGTTCATCTACTCTTCCCCTAAGTTCATTGAGCATCCTTATAACCAGTGTTTTGAACTCTGCATCTAGTATATTGCTTGTCTCTGTTGTGATTGTTTTTTCTGGCATTTGGTTCTGTTCTGTATTCGGGGCATGTTTCTTTGTCTCCTTATTTTTGGCAGCCACCCTGTATTTGTTTCTGTATATTATGTAGAGCTGCTACATCACTTAGGCCACTATATTAGTGGCCTAATATAGTAGGTGTCCTATTGGGTCTAGTGGCACAGCCTTCCTGTTCACCTGAGCTGGGACTCCAGGTGTATCCTCTCCCCACTTCCCATGTGGGCTGTGTACACCCTCCTGTTGTAGTTGAGCCTTGATTGCTATTGGTATGTCAGTGGGAGAGTTTACCCCAAGGCCCATCAGCTGCTAGGACTGGCTGTGTCCACTGTGGAGGATCAGCTGTGGAGGTGCTCACTGCACAGAGCGGGACTTCAGCAGGGCTCTGGTGCCTGCTGAGTCTGCCCTTTGAGTGTGTCAGTTGTGGAGATGGTGGGGTGATTCTTTCATATGGCCTGAAGCTGTCCACTGGATATGTTGGCTCTGGGGCCTCCTAGGAGGTATAGGTCAAGTTGAGCCACTGCCTGTGTTCTGCCCAGAGCCACCTGGCATGAGTGATCTGTAGATGGCTGCTACTAGTGCTGCGTTTGGAGGTGCCCAGTAGAAGCCAAGCTGTGAGCCAAGGCCGGCTGCTGCTAGTGTTAGGCCTGGGGCTACTGAGCAAGAGGTATGGGACACACTGAGGCCAGATGCTGCTTGTTTAAGAGATTTTAGGAAAGTCTGAAGCATGAGCCAAGACAGGCCATTCATATGGAAAAGGCACTGGAAACAGCTTGGGTGGGCCCGTGAGCTGGTGGAGGGGAGTCTCAGGAAATTTCCAGGGTGGCGTGAAGAGTATGATTCAGGTTAATGGAGTCTCAGATATGGCGCCTATCTGCCGGTTTGGTGAGGGGAGGAGGGTCTCAGAAAAGGAACAATGGTCTTTGCCAGCACTTCTGTCTGAGAGAAGGCTGTTCCTCCAGCTCTTGCCCTGATGACTGACACTTCAAGTCCCTGGTGGCTTTTGAGGTGTTGCCCACTGGAGCTCAGAGGGAGTGAGTCTGAACAAGTTCATGCATAGGCCCTTTAGGAGGAATGCCTGGGACTCCAGAAGCCTTCAGTCTCCCTCTGCCACAATCCCCGCTGGTTTGTACAGCCAGAAGCTATGGGGGCTGCTCTTCCCTGCACTAGAACCTTGGGCTGGGGCACCTGATGTGGGCCTGGGACCCCTCGCTCCTCAGGAGGGACTTCTGCAGTCAAGATAGCCCTCCCTATTTTTACCTGCTACATGGGACCTAACCCATTCCAGGTCTCCACGCCTCCTACCAGTCTCGATGTGGCTTCTACTTTATATCTTTAGTTGTGAGACTACTGTTGGTCTAGATTTCAGGCAATTCTGACTGATGGTGGTTCTGTAGTTTATTCGTATTTTTGATGTAGTTGTGGGAGGATGTGAGTACCCGCATTTACCTGTGCTGCCATCTTGACCAAAAGCCTTGGATTTTAACTTCTGATTTTAGCTGAAGTATTACATTATTTCTTGTTATTCCTTGGACACTTTGAAACTACTATTTTTTTGGATAAGATGAACTAAAATTGTATTAGCATCTAATAGCTTACCATCTACTGTATTGTTAGTAGTTGCTTATAATACATCAGAATCTACTCTGCATGTCATTGCAGAGATGATTGGAACCCACCTAAATGTCCCTACTTAAAAACTGGTTACCTAAATTACTGTGGGGGCTATATAGCTATTTTTTTTCAAAGAGTTGGCTTTATATGTGGTAATATTAAATTCATAAGTGAATAACATAAGACACAAAATATGAATCTAGCATATTGCCATTTCCGTAGGGACGCAAACACACAAACACACATGTATACTGAGGTAAACAGAGAACATCTCTGGAAGGCCGTATTAGGAATTGATGAGTGGCTCTGTGGAGGGGACCTGAGAGTTATTAACAAATAACCTTTTGTGTCTTTCTAAATTTTGCACCATGTATTTGTACTGTATATTCAAAAAATAAGTATAAGGTATAATGAAAAAGGAAGGAGGGAGGCGAAAAAAATTAGTCTGCCTTGTTAACAGCTTTCAGGGTACGAAAAACCGAGACCCTAAGTTCACATAGTACAGACCTGCTTTTGAGAGGCTGTAAGGTAAAAAATATCACTAATTTTTATTAGTAGGTAGTTCTTTTATTTCATAAATTTTTCTTTGTCCAGGATAGAGAGATCATAAAAAGAAATATAAATGGTACCATACCTTTGCATAAATTCTGAGAAAAAAATTCAAATTTAAGGAAAAACCACAAAATGAAAAAATACTTTGTTTACATAAATTTAAGGATTTTAAAAACAAAAAAATGTTTGAACATTGTCTATTCCTGGCCTTAGAATTTTTTTTCTGTATACCATGATTAAAGTTCTTCTCTTTTTTCAACCTTTTCACTCTGGGTCCATTTGGAAAAGGATTTTTGGTGGTGGTGGGTTTTTTTGTTGTTGTTCTTGTTCTCTTTAAGTGGACTCAGCAAGAAAAATAATAGAATGGCTATTTAGGTTATTTTTACTGATAATCCAATATATACAGATGTAGTGTAATTCTGTGATAAACGGAACCATCATCAGAATTTCCCAGCATAACCCAAAGCTTGCCAAGGCATATGAATAAAATAGTGTGATGGAAAGTGATCACAAACATTTTATCTTGTTTCTCATGAAAACATTTACAAGAAAATGCCTATTTTTTAAAAAAGGAGTGAGTACTAAATTCAGCATGGTTGACATCAGAAGCTCCTTTATTTAATCAAATTAAGCCCCACAGTCTCTTCCCTTGTCTAATTTAAACGTTACTATAGCAGACAGGATTTGCTGAGTTCTTCTTGGCTCATGGCACAGGTTCTGCATATTTTTAAACTAAACAATTAAATAAAGTTTGCCAAGAGGCTTATTCAGCAAGCACATGAAGTAAATTTGGAGAAAAGAAGTATTACCCTCCTCCCCTCACTGCTGCAGAGCGTCAGAGCCTCAAGGAAATCACGTGTGTGACGTGGGGTCAAGTTAAGAAATTACTTTTGGAGAAGCTAGTTTCTGTGAACGGAGTCTTAATGGCATGCTTGCAGTCATGCTGTTAATAGCTGATCGATGAAGGCTCACCCGGAAGTTACCCTCCTAAGGCCCACCTAGAAACATTCCTGATAAGAAATTACATATACAAAGAATACATTTATCAAAATTTTAAAATCTGTCAGCAAATTACGAAGAAGGTTTTTCTGTGTGGTTTTGTTTTTTTTTGTTTTTTTTTGCCTTTTAGTTTGCTAGATAAATGTGCAATATTTTGTCTTAATGGGAGCCCAAATATAATATGGGGAAAAAATGTTTCTGTGAAGAAAATAGGTAACATACTTCCCCTAAGGAAAAACCAAAAAGTTGGTTGTTTTAAAACCCCAGAACTCCTATATATTATTTCAGAGGAGTTTAAAGTCTTACATACATTGTTCCTGCGATCTAGTATCTTTGTACTTTTCTGTCAAAGTCAATAATTTTGAACTCCTTCTGGGGCTGTTCATTGCTTTCTATCTATTTTGACCAAAGCAAGATGAACCAAGTTTTCTAGAACAAATCTCTGTTTATTAGAGTTTTTCCAGAGTACTTCTTATGCTATTTTTCAATACTGCTACATTGAAAAAAGAAAAAGAAGGGAAAAACCCTCAAAAGTAAATGGGTAATACTATGTTTCAAATGAAGTATGTTTACAGGTTTGAAATTATTCAGAATTTCCACTTTTTGTGCATAAATTACCTTGATTTCTTTTAAAGTATCCAGCCACTACTCACTTCTCTCTCTCCTTTTTTTCCTCCTTCTTCTTCTCCCCTTTCTTTTCTTTCCTGACAAGTTTTATTTCATCCAATTTTTAATAAAACATCTGAACAACAGAGAGTATTATAAAAAAGCATAGTTATATTACCAATTAACCCCAATACAAAGAAATAACCATTGTTATCATTTGGCTTATTTCCTTCAACCTCACGATTGAGCCAAGCTTTTTGTATTCTTGGTTTCCTTTGTACCCATTTACCACTCTACTTAACTAAGAAAGCATGCTATACATATAGACGCGGCCTACTGTAATTCTTGAAATTCACTCGTCCTCCACCCACTGAAGCCCTGAAGTTCTCTGTTCTCTATTCTTTTATCAGAGCCAGGACTTGGATGAGAGGACCTACTGCCTTACCCAGCCCGTTTCTACCTCTGTCTTGATCAACCATGATATTAGCTTGGCTCTGTTTCAGACCTTTTATCATGGCTACCGAACAAAATTTATGTTCCAGATAGATTCCAGCACCCTCGTCAGGCTGTAATTCCTGTTCGCATTCAGAAAAGCACCAAAACAAAGATTGTTAAACTCTCCAGCCTCCCTAGTTCCTTCCCATGACTAAACTTTGTTAACTTTGAATTAGGCCCAGACAGAATTGCCAAGTTCCTTGGTAGAATGGAACCCTCTTTCTTGCACTGTCAGTTTAGAGTTTCATAGTAGGTGGGCCAGAAATTTTTTAAACCAGGGATCAGCAGCAAACTTTCTGTAAAAGACCAGATAGTAAATTTTTAAGTTTTGTGGGCTATGTGGTCTCTGTCACAGCTACACAACTCTGCCATTGTAATGCAAAAAAAAAAAAGAAAGAAAATATGTACGTGAATGAGTATGGCTATGTTCAAATAAAACTTCTATTGATTTTAGAGAGGAAGGGGAAGACAGAGAGAGAAAGAGAGAAACATTGATTTTTGTTGTTCCTCTTATCCATGCATTCAGCCAGAGCTCAAGTAAAACTTTATTTAAACTATGGCAACATACCATAGTTTGCCGTATGTTTTAAGTCATAAATTTTTATTTATTGATTTTTTTTAGAGAGAGAGAGAAACATTGATTCATTGTTCCACTTATTTATGCATCTGTTGGTTGATTCTTCTATGGGTTGATTGCTGTATGTGCCCTGAACCTGGGATCGAACCCACAACCGTGGCTCGTTGGGACGACACTCCAACCAGCTGAGCTGCCGGCCAGGGCTGGAAAAGAGATGGGTTTTAAGCTTTGATTCAAAAAATGACACAGATAAAAGACAAAAGACAACCTGAAAAAAGAGACATTTTAAAATAATTAATGATTTTTTAAGGAAGAGTTTTCGTTTCTTTGGATTTTCATTTTGGTCAAATAATTTTTTATTTTTAAAAATATATAAATATCAAATGTATTAGGCCTTCAAGTTTCAGTGGAGGGGCAAAAGTTTATTGTTGATTTTATGATACATTTATCATATTGGTTTTAATAAATAAGTATTTGCTAAAAAATACCGTGTTTATTTCAGGGGCTACGCTAAGTATGAGACCGGCCCCTATTCCAATAGAAGACCCCGAATGGAGACAAACGCCTCCCCCAGTCTCTGCTACATCGGGCACCTTCCGACTACGGCGAGGGAGTCGGTTCACCTGGAGAAAGGAGTGCCTGGCTGTCATGGAAAGGTACACGTCTCCTTTTCCTGTGAGCAGTCTTCCAAAGAGAGACACTTAGGATAGATTAGGACACTTTTCATGTCAAACAAGTAATTTAGGATCTAGGTTCTAGCTCTAAAAGTATTTATGAGTATTATAGATGCTTTATTATTGAAATAACACGTTCTTACCATTGAGAATTCATAAAACTGGAGTTAACATCTCTCAATATAATTTAGTAATGTCCTCAGTAATTTAAGAAACTTTAAAGAATTTTTTTTAACAACTAATAGTCAGTTTATTAAAAAGGTTGATTTAAGTGCCTGCCATGGTGATCCAGCCTTGACTCCTGGCTCAATACCGATGGAAGGAATCTGCTTAACAGTCTCAGAAGGTCCATGTGCGTCAATGGGTTGTCCATGGATCTGCATCTGAAACAGATCCCAGGTTGCAGAACCCTCCGCACAGGGAGTTTTTCCTGCACTGGTGCTCAGGGTCTTGGTAGGCATCCGAACTGGCCCTTTCACCTTGAGATTCTTTCCTTTGTTCCTCTGATCAAGTCAGCACACACCTTCCCTAAGGACTTCACACTGCAGCTGGCTAGAGTAACTGCGGTTCGGAGAACTGCCACCTCTGCTTCCACCGGCGTCTCTGTGGAATCTCTAAGCCATGCCTGCGGCATGGCCTCCTAAGGACTTGCTGCTCCTCGGTGAGAGCAAACAGCGGTGAGTCAGGAGTAGGAGCGGCCGATGGAGCTCAGTTGTAGCTATGACCGTGTCTTTCTCAAAGAGCAAGGAGAATTTTTTTAAGTTCAAATCTTCATATTATATTTCAAGAAAACTCTTTGATATTTTAAGTTCAACAAAATAATTGAATGATTATGTAGGAGGCCACTGAGAAATTATTTTAATGTAAAAAATTTTTCAGTTATATACAGTATTATATTAGTTTCAGGTGTACAACATAGTGGTTAGAGTTTTATGTAACTTACAAAGTGATCCCCCAAAAGTCTGACACCGTATACAGTTATTATTACAGTAATACTGACTTGTGTTTCCTGTACTGTGCTTCACCATCCCTGTGTCTGCTTGTATATAGCAATTTGTACTTCTTATTCCCTTTGCCGTTGTCGCTTATCTCACAACCCCCCTCTCGTCTGGCAACCATCAGTTTGTTTACTGAATCAGTGGGTTTCTGTTTTGTTTGCTTATTTTGGTTTTTAGATTTCACATATAAGTAAAATCATATGGTGTTTGTCTTTCTCTGTCTACTTACTGCATTTAGTATAATACTTTCTTGGTCCATCCAAGTTGTTGCAAATGGCAAGATTTCATTCTTTTTATGGCTGGGTAATATCCCATTGCATATATGTTCCACTTTTACTTTACCCATTCAAATGTCCATGGACACTTAGTTGCTTCCCTGTCTTGGCTATTGTAAATGATGCTGCAATGAACATGGGGTGCACATATTTTTTTAAGTTAGTGTTTTGGTCTTCAGATAAATACTCAAAAGTGGAACTGCTGGGTCATATGGTAGTTTCATTAAAGTTTTTGAGGACCTCCATACTGTTTTTGGTAGTGGCTGCACCAATTTACAATCCCACCAACAGTGCACGAGGGTTCCCTTTTCTCCACACTTCTCGACAACACTTGTTTGTTGATTTATTGATGATAACCATTGTGACAGGTGTCAGGTGCTATTTTATATTGGTTTTAATTTACATTTCCCTGATGATTAGTGATGTTGAGCATCTTTTCATATGTCTATTGACCATCTGTATGTCCTGATGGGAGAAGACAGGTCTATTCAGGTCTTCTGCTAATTTTTTAATTGGATTGTTCATTTTTTGGTGTTAAGTTGTATGACTTCCTTATCAATTTTGGATATTAACCCCTCATTGGAGGTATCATTGGCAAGTGTCTTCTTCCAGTCAGTAAGTTTTTTGTTTTGCTGATGGTTTCCTTTGCTATACAAAAACTCCTTAGTTTAATGTAGTCCCATTTGTTCATTTTTCTATTTCTCTTGCTCAAGGAAACATATCCAAAAAAAATTTACTAAGAGCGATGTCAAAGGGTTTACTGCCTAGGTTTTCCTCTAGTTTTGTGGTTTCAGATCTTACACTTAAGTCTTTAATCCATTTTGAGTTTAAGAAAATGACCAGTTTCATTCTTTTGCATGTATTTGTCCAGTTTTCCCAACACCATTTATTGAAGAGACTGTCTTTACCCCCTTGTATTCAATATATTGTTGCCTCCTTTGTCATAGATATAGGCATGGGTTTATTTTGGGGCTCTCTGTTCTCTTCCATTGATTTTTGGGTCTGTTTTAAATGTCAGTGCCATGCTGTTTTGGTTATTATAACCTTGTAGTATAGTTTGATAACAGGTAGCATGATACCTCCAATTTTGTCCTACTTTCTCAAGATTGCTTTGGTTTTTTGGAGTCTTTGTGGTTTTATATGAATTTTTGGATTGTTTTAGTTCTGCAAAAAATGCCATTGGTCTTTTGATAAGGATTGCATTGAATCTGTAGATTGGTTTGTGTAATATGGAAATTTTAACAGTAGTAATTCTTCTACTTCATAAGCACAATATATCCTTCCATTTATTTGTATCTTCTTTCATTTCTTTCTTCAGTGTCTCACACATTTTCACATACAGGTCTTTTACCTCCTTGGTTAGGTTTATTCCTAGGGATTTTATTCTTTTTGATGCAACTGTAAATGGGATTGTTTTCTTAAATTCTCTTTCTGATAGCTTGTTGTTGATAAAAATGCAACAAATTTCTGAATATTAATGTGTCCTGCTACTTTACTGAATTTGTTTATCAGTTTGAATAGTGTTTTGGTAAAATCTGTAGGGTTCTCTATATATAGTGTCATGTAATCTACAAATGATGACAGTTTGCCTTCTTCCTTTCCAATTTGCATATCTTTTATTTTTTTCTTTTTGTTTGAGTACTGTGGAGCCTTTCAACACTACATTGAATAAAAGTGTTGAAAGTGGATAGTGCTATCTTGTTCCTGACCTTAAACAAAAAGCTTTCAAATTTTCCTTCTAGAGTATGATGTTAGCTGTGGGTTTGTGATATGTTGCTTTATTATGTTGAGGTATGCTCCCTGTGTCCCCACTCTGCTGAGAGTTTTTAATCATAAATGGGTGTTGGGTTTTGTCAAATGCTTTCTTTTCTGCATCTCTTGGTATGATCATATTATTTTATCTTTCATTTTGTTCATGTGTTGTAGCAGGTTAATTGATTTGTGGGTATAGAGTCAACCTTGCATCTGGGAGTAAATCCCACTTAATCATGGTGTATGATCTTTTTAATGTATTGCTATATTCAGTTTGCTCATATTTTGTTGAGGCTCTTTGCATCTATGCTCGTCAAGGGTATTGGCCAATAATTTACTTTCATCTGGTTTTGGTGTCAGGGCAACACTGGGAGGTGAGATTGAACTTTTCTTTGGTAAGCCTAAGTGTGCTTAGTCTCAAAGGTCAGAAATACTGTGTTGTTACTTTGATTTGGTAGTTAACCGTCTAACTATAGCACCAGGACCTGATCCATGGTAGATACTCTGTGCTTTTTAAAGTTCAGTTGACTTTGGATTCAGTTTTCACATATGAAATGGTTTAAATTAATTAAATATGATTACAAAGTATTCAGTATATTTAGGGTGGATCTAAAGTAGAATTATCCTTTTAGTCTCCTACTTACATGTTTGTAGAATTTTGTTTTGATGGAGACTTTTATATGCAATAAGGTAATAATTTTCTGTTACATAAGTATTTACTTCCGAAGATTAAATGAGGAGGAAAAGAATATATTAAGCAGAGGTAAAAACACATGGGTTTTCATATGGACATTTCTCAATACTTTCAGTAATAAAAAAAGAATGAAATTGAATGTGTAAAACTAGGTTTAACTTCTAAGCTGATATAGAATAGATATTTACATTGAGAAAGCTTCACGTTTTGGGTTTTTTTCTTTCCAATTATCTAATCTGACCAGTTGAATGACATGTTGGAAAGAGCATTTGACTCAGTCAGAAGACCTAAAACCTGGTCTTGGCTTTGCTATTAACCCAGCTCTGTAACTTTGTACAGGTTATAAACTCTGAGCTGTAGCTTCCCTATCCTATAAAGTGAAGTTTTTCAATAGCCAGTAGCAAATTATATGTCATGTAGTCCTTTGGCCATCTCTCTTCCTGCCTAGTTCCTGATTATTTCCCAGCTTATTAACATTGACACCTGAAAGAGAAAGAGATTTAAAATGCTGGTGTTCAGGCCATGTGTCTGTGCTTGTGATAACTTTAAATGAAAAGGTTGCTTAAGGAAAAGGTTGGATCCAGTAGCCCAAATGAGACTGTAGGTTATCATTGATGTCATCATCTATTCCTTTCCTCACTCTTTTTATTACAGATAAAGAGTAGAAGCCATTTATTGAATAAAATGAATCCTTATATCCTTGATAAAGTGAAATAATGAGATATATTGTCCTAGAGAATTGACATTTACAATCTGATTTTTCTCAAGAAATCTTGATTCCTTTAAAAATTTTCTTCAGAACTTACCATGTAACAGACATGAAATTAAATAATAATGTTGAACTGATTTGCAGTGTTGTACATTTTTCTCTGTGTAGCAAAATAAGCTTTGGTATTAGTTTCTAGTTGCTATAAGTTCTAATTGTGCTACTGCCTCATTTAATTTAATTTTTTTGTGAAGATACCTATATACATTAATCACATAATGTCAGTGTGAGGAAGGATTAATTTAAAACTTGATAACATTAATAGTGATAGGTAATATTCCTAGTGCATTTTAAGACTTGAATGTCCAAGGCTTTGCAGTTCCTTTTATTTTTTTACAAGGGAACAAGAACTAGCCACAGTATCACAGTGATTCAGTTTCAGTTAAAAAGACACCGAGCACGTACCCTGTGTAAGGCTCCCATTTAATATTAATTTTCACTTTTTAACCCTAGTTTTTATTAAGTGTCTTTAATCCAGGAATTGGTTAACTTTGGTTTAATTTTATCTTGCCTGGCACAACCAGGAAGAAAGTGTGTGGTTTATTCCAGTAGTTGTAAAAAGCCTTTCAGAGTATTAATAGCAATAGTAGAAGGTCACAGTATGATTTTTAACAGTGAAAATGGAACTCTTATTTATTTTTATTTACTAATATTTGTGGGGGGAGGGCATTGATTGTCCCACTTACTTATGCATTCATTGGTTGTTTCTCGTATGTGCCCTGACCAGGGATCAAATCCCCAACCTTGGCATGTTGGGATAACACTCTTAACCAACTGAGCTACCCAGCCAGGGCAGAACTTTATATTTTCGAACGTGGAGTGTGAATTCCCTAGCCTCAGAGCACTGCACGGCATTTTTTCCCAGGCCGAATGGGTGAATACATATGCACAGACTGCAAAGGCAGCAAAGTCCTAGCCTTACATACATGGGTGTAAGTCAAAAATTACTCTGTTCTTCATACTATACACCAAGGTAAATTTCAAATAAATTTTAAAAAATCCATATAAATAATAGAAGAAAGCATTGGTGATTCCTTTATATCCTGGAGATGGAGAAATTTTTCCTAACACTGACTCAGAAATCCAAGCAATAAGGGAAAAGATTGACTAATTTCATTTTGTAAATTAAAAGAAAAACTTTGTGGAGGAGGGGCGTGAGCAAAGTAAGAGTGGGGGGTGAGGGGGGAGGAAGGAAGGAAGGAAGGAAATTCAAATTAAAATTATACTGAGATGCCATGCTTTTCCTGTCACAATGACAGAAATCTAAAAGTTCCACAGCCTTTCTTATCTAGGCTGTAGAGAAATGGGCACTCTCATACACTGCTTGTGAGGATGCAAAGTGGCACGGCTTTGCGGGGAGGAATCTGACAATATCAGAGAAAATTACCCATGAGCTTGCCCTTACCTCAGCATTTCTTCATCTAGAAAATCATCCCAAAGATACACTGGCATACTTTGAAAAGGTGGCAGCCCTGTCTGTAATAATGTAGAAGGAGTAAAGTGAGCCCATTTGTGTATTGGTAGGTGAGTAAACTGTAGCACCTTCAGGTCACATGCTGGGTGTCTAGACTCACATAATGGAACGCTATGCAGCTGGAAAAAGCAATGAGTTTTTCCAGTCTCTAAGTAAAAACAATATTGTGACCTTCTGTGCCATTGCTGTGTTTAATGTTTTGCAAGGCTTTTTTATTGCATTTTTGCAACTTGGAAAATGAGTAATTCTCTATATACATTGATCTCCAGGATGTAATGTTATTTTCAAAAGCAGTGTCAATTGTATAAAGGAGGCTGTTTTAATGTACTTACGTATTTGCTTATAATTTATTTTAAAATGAAGGGAAAAACTGTGAAATAAATAATGTGTTTACCAATAGAAGAGCAAAAACAGGGGACAAGGATAGAAGCTAGACTTCTGAATATACCTTGTTTTGACATTGTAGTGTAAATATTTTATATAATTATAAAACAAAATTAAATTGAAATAAGTGGAAGGGATACCTAAAAAATAACTAAAATGAAAAAAACCTATGTATAAGTTGGTGACTTCAACTCTCAGAAACTATATCAAGTAACTTTATAATACACTATTTTGACTATGCTTCCCAGCCTAGAAATAAGAACTACAACAAAATTTTATACTGTTTTTAGTAATTTTGTTAATATTTTTATTCAGGTACTATTATTTTTAGTTGTGTAGATATAGATGTAAATAAAGATAAAATAGTAATGTTATTGGAAATCAAGATTTTCCTTGTAAGAGAGATACAACATAGATTCAAAAGAATCAAATTAAAAACTGTAATCTTGTGTATGTATATGCATAAAGGTAGAAATTTATCTCAAATTCATTATTTTAATGACAGCCTTATTGAGGTACAGTTCACCTACTTAAAGTGTGCGGTGCCTGCGTGTTGGAGTATTTACCATTATGCAAATGTTCTTCACGATGTTACCATTGTGAACTGCCCAGCAGCAGTCGCTCTTTCCCCCCCCCCCCCCCCCCCCCGCCCCTTCTCCAGCCCTGCATAACCCTTCATCTGTTCTCGCTCTACGCAGAGTTGCCTGTTCTGGACTTCCCATGTGGATGGAACCATGCAGTATATGGCCTTTTGTGACTCACTTTCATGTAGCACAATGTTTAGGTTCCATCCATGTCGTAACATATATTGGTATTTCATTCCTTTTCCCTGTCAAATAATATTCCATTATATCAGTGTGCCATGTTTTATTTATTTATTCATCAGTTGATGGAATTTGGGGTCGTTTCCAGTTTTTAGCGATTATGAATAATACTGCCATGAACAAAATGTGTGTTCTAGTGGAACTGCGGTGTCGTATAGTAACTGTGTTCACCCTTTGAAGGAGCTGTCAGGCTGTTTCCTGAGCCGATGCCCCATTTTTCTATTTCACCCAGCATGATGGTTCTGGTTTCTCACCAACACTTGTCGTCTGTCTTACTGGTTGTAGCTCTCCTCGGGCGTGTGAAGTAGAATCTTGCTGTTCTTATGCAGCCTCATTTGACTTGCATTTCCTTCGCTAATTATGTTAGGCATCTTTGCATATGCTTATTGACTATGTGTATCTTTTCCTTGAAGAAATACTTGCCCAGATCCTTTGACCATTTTTTAAATTGTGTATTTGTCTTTTATATTGAATTGTAAGACTTTTTTATGTATTCTAGGTTCAAGTCCCTTTTCAGATATACGGTTTTCAAGTACTTTCTCCCGTTCTGTGGGTGGTCTTTTCACATTCTTGATGGTGACCTTTGGAGCATGCAGGTTTTTAATTTTGATGAAGTCCAATTTATTTTTTTGTCTGTTGTTTATGCCTTCACTGTCTTACCTAAGAAGGCTTTGCCTAAAGCAAAGTCACCAAGATTTATTCTTGTTTTTTTCTAAGAGTTTTACACTTATAACTCATACACCCAGGTCTTTGGTGTGTTTTGAGTTAGTTTTTCAGTGTGATGGGAGGAGCACAATATTATTTTGTATGTGAACACCCAGTTGTCCTAACAGCGTTGAAAAACTGTTCTTTTCCCATTGGTCAGCCTTGCACTCTTGACAAACATGGACTGACTGTAAAAGTGAGGAGCATTTCCGCACGCTGGAGTCTGCTCCCTTGATGTGCGCATGTGTCTGTCCTCACGGCGCAGGGCACTGACTTGACCACTGTCACGCCGTGGGACGTTCTGAAATCGGCAGTGTGAATTCTTCGCTTTCTTCTTCTCCAAGGGACTCTTCTGGGTCCCTTGGAATTTCCATATGAATTTTAGGACCAGCGTATCAATTTCTACTACAAAGCCAGATATAATTTTGATGGGAAAATTCTGTGATACTGAATTTGAATTATAAACAGTGACATAACTGATTACATTTTCTCTTGAAAATGCATGGGGGGATCTTTTTAGCTCTACCTACTCAAAAGGCCTGTAAACAACGATCCACCTGGTAGGAATTAGCAAGCCTGCAGCCCAGGTTGTGATTATAAGTTCCATTACCACTTCTTGAGGAAATGTCTGATTCCACGCCTGGGGCAGGAGATGTATACGATGAAACTAGACCCCTTGTGAAAGGAAGGCCACTCCAGATAGGCAATATCAGAAGGACTCAGGAGCTACCTTGAAGAGTCTCCCACTCTAAAGACAGGGACAGTTTGAATATTAGTAATGATACCAGTTGTAATAGATTGAAGCACATCAAACTTTTAAAAATCCATGTATAATAATGATACTACAAAACTATTGGTCACACTTGGAGAATGTTAGAGAACCAACCGAATATTTAAAAGTGGTAAAAGGGAAGAACTGAGCATTTTACAGGCCTTTCACATATGAACTTTATCTTTGATTAGCCAGAGTTTTTCTCTGATGGATTCCAGATAATAAATGAAAACGGAGTAATATAAGTAGGATATTATCATTTTGCAAACACCTAATGAAATAATAGATCTGACAATGATCATTAACAGCTGCTAGGGAGGATCCCAAAAGTCAGAAAGCCAGGCATTATGTACCTCGTGGAGGATGTCCACGACACCCCAGGAGAGTATTCTTTCCAACAAAACTGAGTCAAGTCAAGCCTTTAGACCCAGCTATAAGTTTATAAGAAATATGAAACAAAGTTCTGTGAAACAATACTGTGGGGATTTAAGCCAACAAAATCAATGATGTGAGAGACCCTAAGAATAACAACTCAGTTTCTTCAAGTGTTTAAAACAAATTTTGTTGAACATTGGCTGGAGAAATGATGATTCTTATTTCAGTTATGATAATGGCTTCTTATGTATCAATGGTGCTACTCTTATTAAAATAAGAGTTCTTATTTTTAGAAATGTGTACTGAAATATATGATAAAAAATATGATATCTGGGATTTACTTAAAATTAATACAAGGTGGAAAGACAGGGGCAACAGTGTGAGTAAACCAAGAGTAGTATCAGTTAGTTGATGATTTCTATAGCCTGGGATTTCATGGTACAATTCTCTTTATTTTTGTATATATGTTGTATGTGTGTTAAGGAGGATCTAAATTTTAGATCAATTTACATGGGACTATGAGAAGTGAAAAGTCTTCATATACCACAAAACCTCAATTACACAATGTTACCTAATAATAACATTTACTTACCAAATATTTGAGCATCATTGTAGTAAGCCCAACAACACACTGGTGAATGCAGGTAGTTCCTGCCCTCTTGGAGTTCACAGTCAGGTTGGAGACAGACAATCAGATGATCACAGATGAAGGTAACATTGCAACTGTAACACAGGTGTGAAAGGAAAGGTACTTGGTGCTGGGAGATCTTATAACAGGGAATATGGTGAGAGTTAATTAGGTAAAAGGAAAGGAGAAAATGCTGCAGGTGGAAAGGAGAGGTGTAGTCATGTGCTCTACTTAAATTTAAGTTATTTAAAATTCGTAACATTTCAAGTGTCTAGAAGTCGTGCGTGGCTACTGAAGCACAGTTGCGGAGCTCCTGTGACTGCAGAAAGTTGTATTGGACAGCTCGGGTACAGAACAGCGGTCTCTCGTCCCCGGTAGAAAGATGTGGTTATAGTCACCCTGTGGTAGTTTGTTTTGTTTCCCTCTTTATTCAGAATCTTAAGGTAAATACAAACAAAGTAAAAACCAAACATTAAGTCCACCGAAATATTTTAGAAAATTTTCTGTGACCATGACAGAAACAGGTATTTCACTAATTCACATATCAAAATTAGTAGGCCTCTGCGTCCTTTTCCTCATCCAGCCCCACTTTTCAAAGTACAAGATTTAATAATCCATCATTTTTCATAATTTGTCTTTTTTCTCTGATGATCATTCATTCACTTGTTTATCAAGCATTTATTTTTACTCACTGCATTTGGTGGGTATGTCTCGAGTGTCGTAATTCCTTACACGCACAAACTTTTTTCATGCTCTTTATTTGTTGAAGAGACCAAAGATTTGTCCTGATGAATTTCCCACACTTTAGCCAGTTACATCCACATAGTGTCTCAACATGACTCCATATTGTCTGCACAGGTAATTAGATCTAGGGTCTTGATTAGATTCTGGTTCAGTCCTTTTGGCACATAACTCGTGCATTGTTCTTTCTGTTACATCATAGAAGGAGGCACACAGAATGTCTGGGTGTCCCGTTTTTAGTAACGCTATAGTAACTCTAAGATTAATGAGTGGATTCAGTGCTGTCATCCCGATCTACTTCTTATAAAGTTCCCCATCTACCAAATAGTTTTAGAGCAGCGAGTCTTACTCCTGGCTGCTATTAGGACCACCTGGGAGCTTCTAACAATACCAGTGAGTACTTACCCGTGACCAACTGCATCACAGTTTCTGGGTGTGGGGCCAAGGCAGAGGTGTATCTGAAAAGTCCCCAAGTGGCTCTGAAGTACAGCCAGGATTGGAAACCGCTGTTTCGTCATCTGCTGATGCGTTTCTCCCACTTGGTTGTTTCATAAGGGGTTGCAAAATGGGCGCGCTGCAGTCTTTTCATTTCTTTTGTATTAATCAGCTAGAATTCTCCTGTAAAGAACTTTTTCTCAACTCTTTCATTACCTTGAAGTACATTACCTCACACACTTGGGGGCAGGGAGCACTAGCATCTAAGCACTTACGGAATTGAGGAGCAAACGCTGTTGTGGAAACAGGTGATAAGTTTGCAGAACCGTGAGACCCACACGAGCAGGAGAGTCGGGAGGCCTTTACCAGGGTGGTGAGAGCTTGGCCGCACGCTAATGGGTGACAGGCAGCTCGCCAGTTACAGGATCAGAGAAACGGTGCTGTAATGTTAGGAGGTTATCCGGTGTTTGTGGCCGAACACAGGGATTTTCATTAGGAGCATCTCTACTTTGATTCTTCAGGGCTTTATCATGCTATGCATGCTATAATTAAATACATGCCATGTTTAATTACACTATAGCTTTGGTTTTCTGGATTCATCGTTAAGGAGATTAGACCTGATCAGATGGGTCTGTTGGAGGATATTAGTGGGAGTTTGGAAGATGGGCAAAAAAGTTGGCCGCTCAGTACATGCCTGAGAACGTATCAGACGCCTAGAGTCCAGGGGAGGTAAATGTAGAACAAGTGTAAGTTGTACTGTATCTGCCCTGTGTCACTTGAACAAGATTTTACAGTTTGTGTATAATTACTGACTTTATTTATTATTATTCCATATGACAATCGATCTTATTTAATCTTCACAATCCTGTACTATAGATACATTATTATTTACAGTCTATTTTTAAGAACCGCAGAGTCCTGGCCAGTGTGGCTCAGCTGGTTGGAGCGTTGGCCGTAACTGAAAGGTTGCAGGTTCCGTTCCCTGTCAGGCCACACACCTGGGTTGCAGGTTCAGTCCCGATCCCGGCACATCTGGGTGACAACCGACAGATGTTTCTCCCTCACACTGATGTTTCTCTCTGAAAGCAGTGAAAGACAGTGACTAGCCTACATGTGTGTAAATGGATTGGAGGCGGGATGGACTGAGGCCAGCTAGGAGGCTGTCGTTAGAGTAACGTCTGCATGGGTGGTGAGGGCCCAAACTATGTTATCAAAGCAAAGGGAAAGGAAACGAACAGAAGGTCATAGATGTCAGAAAAAGAAATGAAGATACAAACCAGCCTTACCGTTACAAATGGACAGAGATGACAGCAGGAGTCTAAAGGAGAGCTTAGCCATGGAGATGCTCACGGAGCGTTCATCTAGGAGACAGTCTCAAAACTGTTAGGTAACAGTTTCACTTTGGGCAGGTGTTATGGTATAATACAGAGTGGTGGGCTGTAGATTACTGTTTAATTTCAGCTTTGCCTTATGTTAATCTTTAGGAATTTTCAATTTTCTGTAAAATGGGGGTGGTTATTATGATAAGTTAGGAAATTTATGGGAAATAATATATGTAAAGCACATATTAGAATGCCTTCCTCATAACCAATGTTAAACAGTTTTCTTTAAGTCTGAGTTCCTTTTACTTAAGAGCTTTGACTGTGAAGATATCTCAAAATTTCTGTTTTAGGAAATTTCAGTGGCACTAGAAATGAAGATTTAGGAGCCATCAATATAGTAGGCAGAAAGTCCACTAGTATGAATGAACCTAGTTAAATGCTGCTCTTCTCTTTCTGCCTTACTTTCTTACACTGTTTCTGCATTTTTGCACCTAAATGTGGCTGGAGGAAAACTTAAAACCCTGCTAACTGATCTCATTTTAAATTCATGACCATGAACCTCAAGTGGGTCTTTAATTCTGCCAGACAGTCATACTCTATCTTCCTGCTTCATTCTTTCTCACTCTCCTAAACAATTATTCCACACTTTGTTCTCTGCATACTCCCAGTCTTTGTTCTCATAACGACCTTGCTTCCCGTTTCAACGAGCAGAGTGAGGCACTTGGAGAAGAACTCTGGCTGGCATACAGCACACACAGATTCTGTGTTCCTGCCTCTTCCTGCATCCCCAAAGCACTTCAGTGATATTCCCTTCCACGAAGAGAAATTTTTCTTCTGCCGCATATTTTAGTGTCTGGCTAACAGTAGATACTCATTTTACAAATATATTGTCCCCCTTTTGCCTTTTACAAATATATATTCCCCCCCTTTTTTGCCTTTTTCACTTCTCTGACCTCATTGCATTATGTATACCACATATCTGACTTTTAAAACATCTAGTTCCAGAAACATTTATTGTCACAAAGGACACTATTATATGATTCTGTCTCTATGAAATGTCCAGCAGAGGCTAATCTATAGAGACAGAAAGTGGATATGTGGTTGCCCAGGGCTGGAGGATGGAGGTGTTTCGTGTGTGGGTGGGGGGAGCTAAGAAGTGTTGGGGTTTTGTTTGTGGTGATGAAATTTCCAAAACTGATTGTGGTGATGCTCACACAACTCTTTGAATATACTAAGAGCTATTGAATTGCATACTTTAACTTTAAATGGGTCAATTTTGGGGTATGTGAATTATATCTCAGAAAAGCTGCTTTTAAAAAGAAACATTTAGTGCACTATTAGGAGCTTCACATCATTACAAGTTGGGGCAAGGGTAGGTTCACAGTTGTTCGTATGGAAAATAATAAATAATAAGTAATAATACAACTTTGTTTTGTATACTCACAACTGAAAACCTACTTTTGCTCCACCTTGTATTTATCATTCTCATTTAATCCTCACAGCGTCCTGGTTTCTCCTTTTTCTAATGAGGTGATCAAGGCTTTTTGAGTTTGAATAAATTCTCGGGGCCACAAACCAAACAAGGGGCCCAGCCACAGGTAGACCTTTAGACAGTGCTAACCATAGAGTGGAGCTGCTCTTACTAACCATTATTGGGGTGTACACTGATTGTTTTTAATATATGGACTTGGCCTTTGTTAACTCTGAAGTCTGATGCCTCTAGGTTAGCATGTGTTGCAACCTTCCCTCTGCTTAACGAGCGTATGGGGACTGTCATGAGGGAAAGATGAAACAAGAATGACAAAACGATTCGTAATTGTTGAAGCTGGATAATAGGACATGGGAGCTCGTGGGTTTATTTTACTTTGAAATTTTGAAATTTCCCATAATTAAAAAGATTTTTGTTGTCATTGTTTAAACAGGACCTGATTTTAATAAATAAAATAGATTTAGATAATTGACTAATATTTATTCATTCAGTTATTTATCAAGCATCTGCTATGTGTTAGCACCGAGCTACCCTTACCTCAAGTAGCTTACATATTCACGAGAGGGAAGAAAGCATCTATATCATGTGTCTGAAATATCTGCGTGCACAAATAACGTAAGACTCAAATGTGATTTTTATTCAGCAAGCCTAGCTGCCCCTTTGTCCATTCATACAACAGTGTACTTCCTGGGTGTGAAGAAAAGTGCTAGGGATGGGGAGAATACATTTCAGAGTGAAAGGAATGATGGGACAATGAGCCTAGGAGGCCTGAGAAGTCTAGAGTGTGTGTTCAGAAGTTTGGAGGCTTTGTGGCCTAGGAGCAAAGCTTCTAACATGCTCTTTCCTTTTTAACTTTTCAGCGTTTGGGGCTGGGTATTCTTTTAGCTTTGGAAACTAGTGTGTCTCTGGAGTGTTGGCTGTGTGACTGGGACACAGAAGAGTGAGATCTGGCTGTTGTACCTATTCTGGTCTCAAGACAGAAAGAGAAAAGACCTCCAAATCCCCTTATACAGGTTTCCAGTTCCAATTAAGCAAGATAGAAAGAGAAGCAACAACTTGGAGAGGGCTCTAACAGACATAGGAATAAATGTAAGAGTATCTAGCTGTGACAGGCAGACGCAACAGAACATAATGGTTAAGAACACCAGCTTTGGAGCCAGATTTGTGTGTATAGTAATTTATTGCTCTTATTTTTCATCAAAGTAGCTGAATGATGAGTCTATCTGGGTGTGTTCAGGAAAAGGAAGGCAAAATGAGTACCTCTGTGTGTGTTTGTAATTAAAATTATTGCATGTTTTATTTTTTATGGACTATTATACCTGTAATATATTCGTATTCCTCTCAGATTCTTTTCACGTTCGTCTTCAGTGAACAATATAAAACCAAATCACTACTGAAGCCCAGAATCCCGTGAAATTATAAGTAAAACAGTTTTGTTACTGTTTTAACCTTTGTCAATCTTCAAAACACAACTTTAAAAATTAACCCAAAATAATCTCCTGTTACCTCCTCCAACAAAGAATCAGTATTAAAAACTTTATCTTGAGAGTGTCTCTTACCCCCCAAATTTAAGCATCTAAAAATAGTTTCTTAGGATAAAAGTACCTTTTCATGAAGAAAAAGAGCATCACCACCACAATATTATAACAAACCCAAATTAAAATTTGGTGTCACTGTTGCTGACCTGACATGTTATCTAGTCTGAGTATATCATCTGATTCGAGACCTGGGTCCAGTGTGAAGGCATTTTATTATGTCTGTGTGTTATACACCCTGGGAGAGCCCACGTAGAAGAGGCAAATTGTATAGTGTGTTTCCAGAATGGTGCTTGTGGTTTCTGTAATTTAATTCTTTTGGTATTTTCTGCATTTTGGAATTCTTCCCAGGACAGTTTATTAGTACTTGGATTTTGGTTTCAGTCTCTTTCCTTTCTCCTTTTACTGTTAATTTTTTCAGTGAACACTTGGACTGTGAAGGTTAAGACGACCATCAGTCCCAGAAACTAAATTCTGTATTTAGCTGCAGACTGGGTGTGGTTCAGACAGCTGCAGTGCACGCCTGCTAGGGTTTTGCCAGTCATCACAACTCCGACCTACAGGGACCATGTCTTTCTTCTCCTGGTCTTCGCACTCTGAAATCTGCTGAGTTGTGATGATGCGATGATGTACGTGTGGTTGCGTAGGTTCAAACTTGAAGAGGCTCCGGAAGATCTGGTTCTTTTGTCTCCTTTTATAGGACTCTCCAAATAATTATTAACCTGCCCTATTTTCATGGTGCTGCCTCCCATCATTCTTTTTACCTTGAATTACCACCATACAGTTTTAAAATTTTTTATACAGGAATTCTTCTCCACTTTAGTTCCCATTTCATGAGGCCACATTTTCTTTTAATGTTTTCCTTGTTTTGCTTTATTAGTTTGATAAAATAATACTTATTTTCTTCATTACCATAAAAATGGAGAAATAAGTGCTTGTCCCCCCACTTTTAAAAAAAAGTCTCTCGAAGAAAATCCTGGTACTTCGTAAAATGGGAAAACAATCCCGTTTCTTCCTTAGCAGTACGTTTGTGTACTGGTTTGTGTCGCGCCCCAGTGTTACTCGGGTAAACAGAGCTCCGTGAAGTAAGAGACCCCACTTACTTCAGTAAGATTCCGCCTAGCCAGAAAAAATGAGACGTGCTCTCCTGGTGTTATTCTTCTGGGAGATCGAGACCTACGCAGATGTTTCTTTGAATGACAGTTCGTGTCCTGTGAACGATAAAAGGACTGACTTGCCTTCCTCGTACAAAAGTACGTAAATTGCATCTGCTGACAACTGATTCAAGTTTAAGCAGCATTTAAGCTAAGAATCTCCCTTTGATTTCATTTACCTATATTTGGTCACCATTTCTGCAGAGAATGAGAGGGACCTTAAAGATCATCTAGTTCAATCAGTTTGTGTTTTAGACCAAGAAGCTATTCCCAGGAGGTTAATTAACGTGGCTAAACTCAACAGAAGAAGGTAAGATTAATTTGCCCATTTTGAACCCATAGCCATGTGAACCACAGAATATGGTTTTTAAAAAAGTGTGTTCACTGAATTTCTCAGCCTTTTCTCTTTATCATCTTTAATTTTTATTGGTAAACATTTATTGACTGTTGGCTATGTGCTAAGCTATATACTGAGAAGTGGGATTCAAAGATGAATAAGAAAGAAGTCTTTATTAGTTAAATGATTTCCTCTTGCTTGTGTTTCTGTATTTCTCTCTTACTCCTTCCAAACCCTCTTAATCTTTTTCCCTCCTGAATGCTTTTCTGTGTCTTTCTCTTCCTCACTCTGTTCTTTTGTTTGCCAGAAAAGCCAGTAATTCATTTCTTTCTTCTTCCCTCTCACACTTTCCTTTTAAGCACACCTCCTATTCTACCAACTCTGTTCTTCTTAATTGATTGAAATGTAAACTGGAGCATATTTTTTAGCATTTTATATACTTATGAATAGAGTATTATGCTCCCATTTTATTTAAAAAGCAAATTGGTTAATCGAAATGTTGTGAGACTTAGTAAATGTTATATAATTTCTGAAGGTCCTTCAAGTTCTCAAAATTGTATTGTGCTCTGATTCTAAAGAATCATAGGTCTTGTGTGAGGCATAGTTCTTTGTTCCCTCTTAGACTTGTGATAGGAAAACACTTCCCACCCTAGAATTAAATCTTTGGAAAATAATTGGTGCTTAGCATAACAACATGAACAGACTAAATTCAAAGAACAAAATCAGCCCCATGATAACTAAGTTCTACCAGAAGACCAGTTCTCTAGGGCTGTATGTATATCCACATAATCTCAGTACCTAGTTTGACAATTGGCTTGTATTCTGATCCCTCGATTTCTCTGTCGATACATATATTATAGTAATGACGTACCTTGAGATACTGAAATTCCTGAAAATTCAAAGAAATCATTGTTCACCTACTTTTTAACAGTCTAGGTAGTAAGAATTACTTCCTTCTTCCTTATAAAATGAAAAAACTAAAAACATTCTCACTGCTTAGAAGAAAATTTATTTTTTCATTATATTTCTAAGAGTAAAACTTTCTTCAGTACTTTACAATTGCAAAGAAGCATATCTCATTTTGTACTTTGTTACATTGCTGCTGAATTGAGTAGACTTTCTGGGGAAAAAATGTCTTTTTTCACATCTAGGATCAAAGAAACTATATGTCTGACCAGGATAGCGATTTTGTTTGGATAGGAAATTCAGTGAATTTTTTTCCAATTTCTTTACATTTGACCATGATAGCATCTTAGTAAGAGGCTACGTCAATGATGATGAGTCTGTTAAGTGGGATGTCATGGCAAAATGACAGACGTGGCCTATGCAGATTTGAGGAAAAAGGCAAATGAAATAGTATTAAGCAATAGAAGAAAAATTGTATTATTACAATAATGTAAAAAGTCATAAACATACAAAGATAAAGATTGGGAGAGAGAATAAAAATTTTAAATAAGTGATTTGCCCTACATGTTGAATAGTTAGTACATTTTTATGTTACTTTTTGTCTTTTTTGTTTCTTTCTGATAATATAGTTGTAAAGACCATAGATTTTTGAGTTAGAAAGTGAGGGGTTTCAGTCTCAACTGGTTTGCAAGGTGTATATCTCTAGGCAAAGTACTTGCTATGAGAGGAGTGCTGTGATTTAATACTAAACGGCGACGCACGCAGAGTACTAAGCATGGTACCTGGTACACACAGTGGGTGTTCAGTAAAAATGCTCCCCCTCCTTCTATAATATAGTCAGTACAAACTATTAAATAGGAAATCCTGCTGGATTTCTTCCAATGGAATTTTCTGATGAGTTATTGCCTGTATTCCTAAGCCTGGGCCAATAAAAGTCCCCTTAGCATTTTCTTTTCCCCCCTCAGGAGAGCGCCACTCATCTCCAGTGCTGAAGCGCATATAAAGATCAGGTTTTACCCCGGTAGGTTCAGTCTGTCAGGGCTCAGGTTATAAACTCCTCCTCGGTGCCCGGTGCAGTAGGACACAGGGAGAGCAGGGTGAGACAGGCACCACTGTGAGGGGACTTTCGAGCTGGGCGCTGTAGGGCGGGGTGGTTTTGATGAGCTGGGAAGAGAAAGAAAAGCATTCTTGGCATTGGAAGCAGGTACACGCAAAGGCACCAGAGGTGTGCAGAATTAGGTGACTGGAGTGTGTGGCCAGTCGGGCAGGAAATGAGGCTGGGGAAGTAGATTACATCCAGACTGTGGGAAACCTTTGTGTTGCCACGGTTGCAACATGTGTCATTCTCAAAGCATTTAAAGCTACGTCCGTGCCGAAGTATGGTTGTTCTAATAACTGGACAGAAAATTTCTTAATCCATTTTCCGCATTGCCTGTGCCACTTTTCTCCTACTCTTTCATGACGGGGACTCAGATTATTTTGGAAATGGATTTGGTGAAATCCTGGGAATTAAAAAGTTAGAACTATTTTAAAAAATCTTCTTAGCCTTTATTTTTGAAGATAAGAGCCTAAATAATATGCCCTTTTCTACGTGTTCAGGGAAATATGTTGAAATTTCAACCGTTTTCAATTTTAAAAAATCTTTTGACATATTTCCCCCCTGCTGTCTTGTATTATAAAGGTGAGTTATTACAAAATCCACTTTTCCTACTGACTTCTGGTATAGCAGTGCATTGTTAGAAAGAGAAATTGAGGCATATCTTTACCAGAATGGAATATTTTACTGTCTGTTAAGTAAATTTACCCGCATCTCAGTGGTGCAGTTTGTGCCCCTGCAGGCGAGGTCGGGTCGCACTCAGGCGGCCCGTCAGCCAGCGCGGTGCGGTACATAGTCTCACGTCAGTGAGCGTTGCTTAAACTTGAGTAAATTGTTTAAGAAGATGCTGTAACTTTACCAAAATTAGAAAATGCTGTACCCCATCTTCCCTACCAGACATATTAGACTTGGGATAGGGGTAAAGTAATGCAGTATTTTCTTATTTTGTTGAAGTTGTAAGGCCTTCAATTCAGTGATAAATAATTTGATGATTTAAAGTGATCCAGTAAAAACAACTCAAAGACAACAGAAAAATGACTTTCAAATGCCTTGGTGGTGTTTTCCCTTTGCCTGATCATTGTATACAACCCCCCCCAAAAAGACCATTTTGTGGGAGTAGAGTTGAACCCTGTAAACTATAATGTCTGTCCTGGTCTGTGACAAGTGATGTCCTAGAACAGACGCACTCTGCCCTCCCTGAGGTTGTCTTGCTGTCCCTGCAGCCCTGGCAGGCTGGTCTTCCTTTCCCCTCTCTTCTGATGTCATCGCTGTTGTAGGATAGAAAATGCTGCACGAATACATTCTATAAACTTTGGAATTAGAGGATGCTGGAATTTGAATTTTAAAGAGTTTATCCTCTTTCATACTCCTTATGGAATGACTCGGGTAGAACATAATGAACTCCTCCTCCTGTATCTCTGCAAATAGGAGGAAGTTCTTAACATTTATATAAGACAGCAGGAGCCTGGACATGACCTCATTTCAATCCATTAGACTATTTGAGGAAAAAAACAACAAAACTTTCCCACTTATTGACAGGTAAAGTTATCCCAATCCATTTCTCATAGCCAGTAAGAAGATGAACTGTCCTTAAATGCATTTTTAAATTGGCAAATTATACTTCCTGGTTCCTTTTTGGTCAAACAGAAATAGCCGTAAGAGAAATTATCACAATGTTTTTGAGGCAGATTAAAAATTCTCCCCATCCTCTTAGAGAGGATCTGCCAGCAGTTTCATTTGGTACAAACAAAAGGCGTCTCATTTCTGTAGTTCTTGAGCCAATTAAGCAGAACTAAAGACTCCATGTTCCTCATACTGTTCCAGAGTTTACAAAGAAATGAAGTATATTTTGGTAAATATTGGTGTTGCATGTAATGAGTCACCAATAAAGACATGATTTACCCCAGAAATAGAATTACTATTATTTTTTTATCCTCGTCCGAGGACATTTTTTCATTGCTTTTTAGAGAGAAAGGGAGGGAAAGAGAGAAGCATCTATCAGTTGCCTCCCATATATGCATGGATCAGGGACCATACGTACCAGGACCCTGGCACACACGCCTAGGTGGGGGGTTTAACCTACAACCTAGGTGTGTGCCCTGACCAGGAACCGAACCCGCAATCTCTGTTACTGGACAGCCCTCCAACTGACTGAGCCACACTGGCCAAGGCACAGAAGCAGAATTATAAATACCATTTTATATAAACATTAATACTAATGGAGACCAACTTAAAGACTTAACTAGAGACCCCTTCACAGAAAACTAGTGAGCTTTTCTTTTTTAAACTCAACAAATACTTCCTGAGCTTCTACTCAGTACCACTCATTGTGGCGGACACTATGGGATGCAGTAATTAACAAGACAGAGCTGGTCCTGGCCCTTGTGTTAGGGACCACTATTGACAGACTAAACACTCGCAGCAAGTACCAAGGTTTGGGTATGTGTTTGATGGTTGGCGATCTTGAATTAGCAGAATATGAACTTGTTGGTAAATATCTTATTTCTGATACAGTTGCCTTTTGGTTGAGGAAGCCTGAATGGACTATGCAATTTCAGTGATAGAAAGAATCTAAAAATGGGTCTTTGTTGTTTCAAAACCTGTGTACCATAGAAATCCCAATCGTAATAGTGCTTCATCCAAATATCCTATTTTATTGGTTTCAACTTTGACATGTCATCTGCTAAAGGCCAGACTAACCTATAGTTCTGTTTTAAGACAATCTTGTAATTATCATCTGTGAGGAAATAGAAACCATAGTTGGTCATCAAAATACTGTCCTTGGCCCTGGCTGGTGTAGCTCAGTGGATTGAGCGTGGGCTGAGAACCAAAGGGTCGCTGGTTCAATTCCCAGTCAGGGCACAGGCCTGGGTTGTGGGCCAGGTCCCCAGTGGGGGCCACATGAGAGGCAACCACACATTGATGTTTCTCCCCCACTCTTCATCCTTCCTTTCCCCTCTTTCTAAGAATAAATAAATAAAATCTTTAAAAAAAAATAAAAGCCCTCCTTGCCTACTGTAGTCATCTTTTTGGTGAGGGAAAGTTAGCTTTGTAGGTAAAAAGCAGTGTTTTATTTTTGTCCACATACAATTCTAGTGAGGTTGAACATTTGTACACATTTATTAACCTATCGCACTTTACTTTCTGGTGTTTGTTTTTTCCCCTCACCCATTTTCTGTTGTATATTTATGTGTTCTTATCACTGTGTATGTTTACTCCCTATAGAATGAGATCATTAACTCTTTCTGTTATACATTTGCATTTATTTGCAGTTTATCTCATTTTCATTTAAATGTGGATACACCCAGTGCTCTATTTTTGTGTGGACTGCCTCCATCACTTATGCTTCCTCATTCAGGAGTTTTCTTCTAGTTTGTTTTTCTTATTTCACTTTACCTTTAACTCTCATATATTGGGTTTATAGGTTAGGGTCTAATTGGTCTTATTTTCCAGATGGCCAGTTTTCCTTCCTCCTTAGATATAAGATTCTTCCTTGTATGTAAAGTTGGTTCTATTGATCTTATCATTAATTCTTAAACTGCAGTTCTGATTATAACTTTATCATTTTATAATACTTGACAAGATAGGGCCCATTTATTATCATTTATTCTTGAAATGTTCTTATCTATTTTTACCTGGTCTTCCAGAAGAACTCGAAAATTGTATTGTTGACTCATACTACTCGCACTAGAAATAAAAGAAAAAAATGTGTTTCAATTCTGTTGAAGTACACTAACCCTAACAATTCATCCAGGAAGAATGACATTGTCATATTATTTCTTATCTAAGAATGTGTTAGATGCCTCTTCACATCTTGTTTTTTATACATGTCATCAAAACGAATAATAATTTTGTTTAGTTTTTTTTACGTGGTTTATATTTATTTATTAGGTATTTTTAGTTCTCATTTTTCTTGCTTTCCTATGTACCTTTTTTTGTTGTTGAATTGGTTATTACTTATGCATGGGAAAGTTTTGATACTTTTGTTTGCGTATATAGTACCCAACCACTGATTATTTCTGAGTTATTTTCAATTTATCCCTTGGTCTTCTTGATATAGTATAACACGCAAATGATAGTTTTGTGGCCCTCCTTCTTACTTGTTTCTTAGTTCTGGTTCATGTCTTACTGTACTGAGTAGGACTTTCCAAAAAAATGTTAAATTGTAGCAAGAGAAAAAGTTGCGTTGGGGATAGTGGGCTTTGTTTCCTTGTTTCTGACTCAATAGGGATGCTGTTAGAATTCTATCATTTTATGATTAAAATTACCAGTTACTGTTTTCCTAATATTTTACTGTGAAACTCGCAAACATACAGTCAATCTGAAAGAATTTCACACTTACCACCTAGATTCTATCATTAATATTTTACTAGTTTTTTAAAGATAATTTTTAATTTTAAACTACAGTTGACATATATGACATGGTGAGGAGGCCGTATTTTTTACTTTTCAAGTAGCTGACACACAGCATTAGTTCACGCGTGCAGCACGGCGGTTAGATGTTCATACTCCTCGTGAGGTGGCCACGCTGAGAAGCCTGGTGTGCATCCAACACCACACACAGTTACTGCAGCATTGCCGTGTTCCCCGGGATGTACTTGACGTCCCCGTGACTATTTCTGTAGCTGGCAGTTTGTTCAAACCAGTGTTTTGAACTCTGTATCTAATAGATCACTTGCCTCCCATTCTGTTCAGTTCTTTGTTGAGTTTTGTCATGTTTTTCATTTGTGACATGTTTGTCTCCGCATTTGGCAGCCTCCCTGTGTTTGTATCTACGTATTACATAGACCTGCTACATCTCCCGTTCTTGAAAGGGTGGCCTGTTGCAGCAGGTGCCCAAGGGGAACGCCCCGTGTGGGTTGCGTGCACCCTTCTGTTGTAGTTGGACTTTGATTGCTGCTGGCACACTGTTTGGAGGGGTTGACCCTCAGGCTGACTGACTGTGAGGGCTGACTCTGACTGTAGTGCAGGAGCTGTTGTGTGGGAGTGGCTTTAGCGGGGCTGGCTGTAAGGCCAGTGGAGCCTCCCCTCCTGGGAGGGACTCCAGTGCAGATCAAGGTCACCTGTCGCTTGTGCCTGGCTTGGGCCTGTCTGGTAGGAGGTACAGTTATCTGCCACTTGTGCTGGGCTTGGAGGCACCTGGGAGAGGCTGTTCTGCAGAGCGAAGCCAGCTGCTACTAGTGTCAGGCTTGGTGTCCTTTGATGGAGGCCAGCCACCATTCATGTTGAGTTTATGGCCACTTAATTGAGGCTACTTTCCAAACCAAGACTGGTCACTTCTTGTGCCAGACTTGGGGCTAATTGTTGGGAATTATAGTGCAAGTTGAGGCTGGCTGCTGGTTTTGCCAGGCCTAGGATAGCTTAGCAAGAGGCACCTGGCACAAGTCCAGGTACTGCTTGTTTGGGGTTTGTGGACCTTTGGGATATTTTAGGAAAGTCCAAGGCAGGCTCCTTGTGTGGAGGAACTGCTGGAAGATGTTCTGCCTGTGGTAGTTGGGTGGGGTCTTAAGGAATCACCAGGGCAGGGGAAACAGTGTCAGCCAGGTCAAAGGAGAGCTCAGATGTGGGCCTGCCCGTGATCAGACGACTGCGTTGTGGGAAGGCTCAACAAAGGAACCATAGCCTTAGCCGGCACCTTGTCCCCAGAGTCAGCTGACCCAACCCCTTCTCCTCCAGCCCTCTCCCTGCAGCTAGTCATTTTACTTCGTCCCTGTGTGTCCCTGTGCTGGAGCTTAGGGCAAGTGTTTGTGGGCCCTTTAAGGGATGCTTAGGTTTACAGCAGCGTGTCCTCTCACCCAGCCTGAGTCCCTGTTCATTTTCACAGCCAGCTGTTGAGAGGACCACTTGCTCCCAGCGCTGGTGCTCCAGGCTGGGACCCCTTGCTGCTCAAGGGGAACCTCTGCTGCTGGGATATCCCTCCTTGTTCTTAACTGCCACAGGCGGTGTGGGCCCTGTCCATTCTGAGTCATCATCCTTCCCAGCAGTCTGGGCTTCTCCCTGGTAGCCTGAGTTACAGGGCTTCTGTCTAGCAAGTCTCCAGGTGCTTCACAGCTATGGTGGTTTTATAATTTAATTGTCACTTCGATGTGGCTGTGGGAGGAGGCAAGCACAACATTTACCTACTCTGTATTCTTGACCAGAATGCTTTGCTATACTTGCTTTATTACATATCTTTTAGCAGATTCTTTGTTGACTCATGCCAATATCAATTATCTTTGTGTTGTATTACAGAAATATTTAACTGGACTTAGTGTTCCAATCTTTTTAAAAAGTCAGCACTGCACTAATTGCTGAAGATGAAGATGAATACAGCAATCTCTTAGCATATTTGTTATCAAAAAGTAGCCAATCTAAAAAATGTCAAGAAAGCTTTGAAATGGGAGGTTATTATGACAACTATTCACCATCAAACAAACAAACAGCTCGCATTCCAACTAGGATTACAGAAGGGAAAAGAATAAGGTTAGAATTTTTCAGTATTTGACCAGACTTCTAGAGAAGAAATTGCCTTCCTTACTCATTTGACAGGCTACCTACTTCCAGAAGTAACTGCTCAGTCCAGTCTGCTTGCCAGGTATACACTGGTAGTGAATGAGATAGAGTCCATCGTGGTGTGGCAGTTGGATCACAGTTTCTCTGAAGACCATTCCACCCTTTGGACTCACTGTTCACTCAGTGGACAGTTTCCCCGGGCTGACATAACAAATTTCTATAAACTGGGTGGGTTGAAACAACTGGAGTGTATTTTCTCTCAGTTCCAGGGGCCGGAACCTGAAATCAAGGTATCAGCAGAGTTGGTTCCATCTGGAGGCTCCGAAGGAGGGACCTCCCTGCCTCTCTCCTGGCTGCTGGCAGTGGCCACCCCTCCTTGGTCTTCCCTGATCTCCGGTGCCTGTTTTCATTTCCACACCTCCTTCTCTGTGTCAATTATTTTCTCTTTCTGGTAAGGATTTAGGGCCCAGTGCGGTAACTGCATCTACAAAGACCCTATTTCCAAACAAGACCACGTTAGGAAGTTCTAGGGGGCTGTGAATGCTCAGATGCTTCAGCTCACTGCGCCCAGCAGCTTCCTTAGCAAGCAGCCGGAAAGCGCATGAACACGGAACCCAAGAGGCATGGCTCTGAGCCTAGCTGGCCCTGTAACTTGGGGGAAGTTCGTCATCTGTAAGCTGGTCACTGACCCATTTCTCAAATGAGGAGGTTGGTCAGTGAATAATGTTTCCTAGTAAGTGATGAAGAGTCATCTGCAGAGTTGCTTTCTCGTCTGCCCCTCTTTCTTCTTTCTCTCTGGCTCCCAGTTGTTTCTGTGGGGCATTTTCAGGTATGATTAGTATCAGAGGGGCTTTGACATTGTTGGATGAAATACAGAGTAGCACTGTCCTGTTCTGTAAATGAGCTGAAGGTACTCACTAGACCTTTATGGACTAACAAAAGATAGGTGCTGCACTTAGAGAAGGTTTTCCCATTCCTTTTATTGCTGCCTTCACTCTGTTATTCAAAAACAAAAAGGGGGGAGAAGAGAACATTTTAAGTTATTCTGTTTGTTGCCGAAGATCATTTAACATATAGGCATACTAAATAGGAAATAGGACAATTAGGTTCCAGAGTGTTTTCATGGTATTCTCTTTCCTGCCCACTGCCCAGTAATTTTACTAAGTGATGAAGAAAGGCACACTGATTGTAGATAGTGGGAAGTGCCTGGCAATCCTGAAATCTTTGAGTTACTGGAATGGTGAGGTTAAAGTATCTCTTCAAGGGAGATCATTCGCAGGAAGGCACAGAAAAAAAAAATGCCCGTTCACACGGCGTCATCCCTTGCTGAGAGAGTCAGTCCCTGTCTTTTCTACATGCTCACTAATCACAAAAGGAGGAGTTTTCAGGCTGCAATTTTTATAGACTTTGGTGTTATTGAAATGAAAGTGCCTCAAGGACATTTCCATTTGTTACAAGCTTATGGTTTCTCATCTCATGTAAATTATTTTGCCACTTTTCATTTTAATTCTTTGCTGTCACTGTCTGGCAAAACGATCATCGAGTTTCTCTTTGTGAAGATATTCCGATTCCTCAGCTGACAGGGTCCTTTGTTTAAAAAAAGTGTAGCAGCCTGTGGATTCATTTTATCGCTTTTCTGTTGTCACCTGTAGGTTTCTGTTTATATTCCCTACCCATCCTTTTTTTTTTTTTTGGTTAGAAAACATCTAGGGCTCTAATTATTCTGATATGGAACAGAAGTTTTGAACTCTAGAGTTCCAGTTCAGAAACAGGTCCCATTAAGTCTTAGAGCCAAATCTCCTATAATTTATCCACCTGGTAATGGTAGAACTATCTCTTCCTTCACCATAAAGGTTAAAATGCTCTAAGGTGAATAATAAATAGTGGGTACTATTTCTAAGGCTATCTTGGAGGGGGAGGGCAGGTGGCTAAACCCAGGTGTTGAGGCTGCCTTGAATGAGTTTTACTACCATTCTTTAACATCTCTTGCATCTCACCTTTCCTCTCTATTTCCATGCCTCAGCCTACTTCAGACCCTCTCCCCAGCTATTGCCAGAACTGCCTAACTGGCTTCTCTCTCTAGTATTACCAGAGATACTGCCCTAGAATAATCACTTTGATCATATAATATCCCTGCTTGAAAGCCTTTGCTCCCAGTTGCTAAAAGAGTTCGTTATAAATTGTATTGTACCCTTTAAAATCCGGGCCAATGTTTTTCTTCATCTTGCTCTCACGTACAGTATACTCAGGCACACCAAACTCTTCCTATCGCAGAACATTTTAAGCCATTTCCTGACATCCCCCCTTCATTATTCGTGTTGCTTTCTCTGCCTCATATTATTTCCCTTTGCCCAGCCTTCCTGCTGTTTCTTCATGACCCTGCACTAATGCTGATCCCTCCTTGCTCTCATGTACTTATACCACCAATACAGGCTACTTTACAATACTTTACAATCTGTTTCATTACACATACCGCCTGGTGACTACACTGGGAAGCTTTGTCTGGTTCATCTTTGCGACCATTTAGCCAATTGCCAGGTATAAGCTAGGACTCAGTCCACATTTGGGGGTGGCTAAGTGATGGATTAATTATGTCTAAACTCAAAATCTTTACACCTATTTCCCAACTTCATTGACAGTGCATTGGTTATGTCCTGTTCCAAAATAAACCCTACACTAATGTAATTATGTTCAGCTATATCTCAGTGTAAAACCCTTAAATGTACCTGGTGAGGATGGTGTACAGTATACTATGGTGAAATCCCAACTAGCTTTTTCCTAAAAGAGATACTACTGGTTTCGCTAAAGGCCTTCACTGAAACTACTGTTTTCACCTTTGTTTCCTTCCTTCATGTATTCATTCATTCAAACATCTATTGATGAGATAGTTACTTATTGACTATTAACAGGCCAAGCAGATTCCTCTGTCTTAGGAAGCTCCTCTTGTAACTAGACAGAAACTGTAGTTATTGTCATTTTAATGCTTCACTTTTTCCGAGCAGTTAACATGTTTTCCTTCCCAGAGCACACGTGAACAAGACACGGGGTTTGGGTTGACATTCAGTTCAGATAAGTCAATGACGTGACGTGGTCCTAGGGTGACCGTATCACTTATTGCTTAAAATGGGATACTTAGGGCAAGTGAGAGGGACTTTGTTAGTAATCTAAGACAACAGTACTATTTCAGGCAAACCAAGATGTATGAATACCCTTCAGATAATCCCAGCGGTCAACGAGAGCACATTACTAGCTGCCTTCTGTTTTCCAAGCACATTTTAGGTTTTTATGCCTTTGTATCTTTGTCTTTGTTGTTACTTTTGCCCTTGCCTCTCCAATGCCTGGAGTCTATGCATCCATCAGAAGTTTTCCCTGATCAGCCTCCTTTATACAGATATCTCCCTGCCCTGAATTTACTCAATACTTAGCGTATTATCTATATTCTTAATTAGCAACTAGATGTATTCTGGTTTGTCATAATTATGTCACTGCCTTGACTCTGTCTCTTGTTTAACTTTTTCATAGTTTCCTCAACTGGACCATATGTTCTTAAAGTCTATATTTTGAACTTAGAACTACTCCTCAAGTCCAGTGTGTTGTTCGTATTCCTGTAATACTTATTGTTGAATATTTCATTTCCTGGCCTTTCTCTTTCCTAAAAACCCTTCCACTTTACATCAATGTGTCTGCCCCCCTGCCCTCCCTAAAAAGCTTCAAGAGCTTTGCAGTGAAAATTTTTGATTATTACATTTTAAACAAATATTTACTGAGATATCTTAAAATATTTGATTTTGTCAGTTTAGATTATACTGTCCATCTTGAATTAATATTTTAAACAAAAACATCACTGAACAAGAAAAACATGAGAGTGATACTCACAGTCCAGTGTACATACATACCTACCATGTAGTAGCACATTTTGATGAAAATTAATGTTTTCAGTAGATTTACATGTTAGTTACAAAAAAAAAAAAAAAAAAGTCCTTACAGAGAAAAAAGGGTTAATTGCCAGGCTTAAAGACAATACTATAGTGCTATGACTTTTAACCAGTGTGCTGCAGAACACCAAGGATTTTTAAAACATGTCTGGGTTGCAGGTTCGGTCCCCAGTTGGGGACATGCAAGAGGCAACCAATCAATGTTTCTCTCCCTGTCTTTCTCTCTCCCTCCCTCCCCCTCTAAAACAAAATCTTTTTTTAAAAAAAGTTGGGAACAAGACAAGGATATCCATTGTCAACATTTTAATTCACCATGATATTGGAAGTCACAATAGCAGTTGGACAAGGGAAAAAAAGTCATCCGAGTTGGAGAGGAAGAAGTAAAATTGTCATTATTTGTGGATGACATGACATTATACAGAGAGAACCTTGAAGATTCGACCAAAAAACTATTAGAATAATAAATGAATTCAGTAAAGTAGCAGGATACAAAATATTCAGAAACTGGTTGCCAATAATGAACTATCAAAAAGAGAAATAATCCCATTTATAATTGCATCAAAAAGAATACCTAGGAATAAATTTAACCAAGGGTGTAAATGACCTGTACTCTGAAAACTGTAAGAAGAAAGAAATTGAAGAAGATACAAATAAATGGAAGCATATCCATGCTCAAGGATTGGAAGAATTAACATTGTTAACAACCAAAGCAATCTGCACTAACCAAAGCAATCTGCAGATTTAATGTGATCACTCTCAAAATACCAACGGCATTTTTCACAAAACTAACACAAATGATCTAGAAATGTATATGGAACCAGCCAAAGCAATCTTGGGAAAGTAGGACAAAGGTGGAGGTATCATGCTAGTTGATAACAAAGTACACTACAAGGCCATAGTAATCAAAACAGTAATACTGACATAAGAACAGACATACATCAGTGGAACTGAGTAGAGAACCCAGAAACAAATCCATGCCCCTATGATCAATTACTCTGTGACAGTGGAGGCAAGAATATACAATGGGGTAAAGACAGTCTCTTCAATAAGTGCTGGTGGGAAAACTGGGGTATATGAAAAAAAGTAGGGGGGAGGAAAGAAGGAACTATGCCACTTTCTTACACCACATACCAGAATAAATTCAAAATGATTAAAGACTTAAATGACCTGAAACCGTAAAACTCCTAGAAGAAAACATAAGCAGTAAACACTTTGAATTGCTCTGGGCAGTATTTTTTTGGTGAGGATTTGGAGAAAAGGGAACCCTTGTGCACTGTTGGTGGGATTGTAAATTGGTGCAGCCACTATGGAAAACATGGAGGTGCCTCAAAAAATTAAAACTAGAACTACTATATGACTCAGAAATTCCACTTCCAGGTATTTATGCAAAGAAATCCAAAACACTAGTTCAAAAAGATATGTGTACCTCTATGCTTATTGAGACAATATTTATAATAGCCAAGGTATGGTAGCAACTTAAGTGCCCTTCAGTAGACAAATAGAGAAAGATGTGATACATATATACAATGGAATATTAACTCAGCCATTAAAAAGAATGAAGTCTTGCCATTTGTGACAACATGGATGGACCTAGTAGGGTATTATGCTAAGTAAAATAAGTCAAACAAAGACAAATACCACAAGATTTCACTTATATGTGGAATTTCAAAAACAAAATTAACAAAGAAAACAAACACACAGAGAGAACAAACTCATGGTTACCAGATGGGAGAGGGGTTGGGGGAATGGATAAAATGGTGAAGGGATTAAAGTGTACAACTTTCCAGTTATAAAAATAGCCAGCATAGGGAATGTAGTCAATCATATTGTAATAACTGCGCATAGTTTCAGCTGAGTACTAGACTTACCAGGGTGATCATTCCATAAGTTACACAGACATCTAATCACTATGTTGTACTCCTGAAACTAATACAATATTGTAAGCCAACTGTAATTGAAAAAAAACAAATTTAAAAAGACTAATTCAGAATCAAATAAGGTGATGTTACTGAGGCTCAGAGAATTTATGATGCCTGAAGTTCTGAAGTTACGAAGGCCATAGAAAAAGAAAGGACTAAAAGTTTTCTCATCAGAAATGAGGAATTCCATTAAGGTTGAGAAGCATGGATTTAAAACAACAACAACAACAATTAGTTCTGTTTAATGACTTTGTCTAGGAGCACTTGGTACCCGAGAGAAGGGTGTAAGAAAACAAGTGGAAGGTGCTTTCTGCAGGGTGGGAGATGGGCTGGCTAGGTATGGAGGGGGACAGACAAGCTAAAGCTACCTAAGTTCCTCCTTAGGGGTATTGTCTATTTGGCTCACCCTGCAGTACAGGCTAAAAGTAAGAGGTGAGGCTAGGAGAAAAGTAATGAACAGATTTCTTTAAGTTGCGGGGGCGGGGGGTGCTGTTAAGGGACTAAAGATTACAAAGAACATGAATTATTTTGAAAAGGAGGAGGAGGTAAGTAGAAAGTTGATTGGAGAATTTCAGAATTTCAGATTATGGAGGTAGAATTCTGAGGGTTGGATCTGGAAAACACATTTATCTTTCAAAACACAGATGGGAACATACCTCTGGTGGCTCGAAAACCTCTATTTCAGGGTGTCTTTACTCTTAAGGAACAAACAAGTCTTACCACAAACTGGCCCCCATCCTACTTTTCCAGGTGAACATGTCCTCATTGCTTCTTGTGAAACCCATATGCTAACCATACTCTATGCACAGAATCTTGGAGACTTTCACCTACTTTGCCTTTGCACATGCTGTTCCCCTTGCATGAAATGCTATTCCTCCTTTTCGTTGCCTTGCAAACGCCTGCCCATCTTCAAGACCTAACTCAGGCAGCACTTTCTCTGCCAAGTCTTTCCAGGCTTCTGCAAAAGACACTGAGCACATTTTCCTCTTTGCTCCCACAGTACTCTCTTTAGACATCCTGTGGAATTTTACCACAAGTATATTAATTTATATGTCTCTGTATCCAATAGATTGTGAACTCCTTGAAGTCAGAACATATCTGACTCTCTTCTTTACCTACAGGGCGAGCACGTTATATTAGGCGCTTAATACTTGCTTTTGTTGTCTTTGCTGTTGATTTTAAACCGGTGAGTTAATCTGGTGCTTCTCAAACATGAATGTGCATTCAAATCACCTGGAGGTATTGTTAAACTTTAGGTTCTTATTTAGTCTGAGATTCTGCCTTTCTAACAAGCTCCTGGGTGATGACGGTGCTGCTGGTTTGTGGAACTCATCCAGTGTGCCTTTGCCAAGTAAATAGGAGAAGTGTAGTAAAGATAAAGTCCAGTAGGAATGTGGAAGTGGAGCAGTTATGGGGAAAGAGGCTTGACAAATCCTCACTATGAACACTGGGGTCCTAAAAACAATAGCAGGAAACCATGTGAGGACAGATGCTTAAATCATGGCATATAGCAGGTGGCCCGAGTGGAGGACGGTAGTTGGAAAGTCTGGAATGATACAGCTGTGTGACTTACCTTTTAGAAAAGGAGGCTGCACGTGGGCACAGCAGTGAAGGATGCTCCCCGTGAAGAGGGCTGGGGCAGGAGAGGCTGTGTCAGAGGTCGGGTTTGGGGTTCACAAGACGGGTTAGGGGCTTCCAGCATTTATTCCCAGGAGAACGGCGTTTCCACCCGTGCAGACAGGAGAGTGAGGGGAGGAGGAAAGCTGCATTCTAGGGAGGGAAAGGAAGCCCCTGAAGAAATGGAAGGTACTAGAATTTGACAAAGGATCACTTGATCTGGTTTCCAGGTTCAAAATATGAATTTTTTTTAACTCATAAATGACAGGAAAAGTAGCACTAGGAAGCATTCTGCTCTCATGTATAGTCTCACGGGGCTGATAATGCTGAGGCTGGGTTCAGTCAGCCGGATTGCTTCGCAGTGCTGTGGCACAGAAGGTGCAGTGAGCACTAGTGTGCTGCTTAGCATGGGGGAAAAGGCAAGAATAAATGTTTACGTCCCTCCCACTCCCCCCCCCCCACAGTGAATTGCTGTTTACAGCCTGATGTGCGCTCTTGCAGCTTTTATCCCTGCAGATTCGTGTGCACGGAGACAGGACTTGTCAAACTCCATGATGGTGTTTTTGCATCACATTACTCTGCAGGTTGTTTTTCTCACTTAGGAATATGTCCGAAACATCCCTCCAGGGCAGTGGATAGAGCTCTAACTTCCTTTTTTTCGTAGTCATTGTTAAACAGCTGTGTATATATAGATGTCCCGTAATTTGTCCTGCCATTCTCCCATTGATGGAAAATAGGGTAATTTCCAGTTTTTGCTACTACAAACAATATGACCCGCAAAGAAAGTCCTACTGTTACCAGTGCCTCAGTAACAGAACTCTGCGAGGTCAGCCAGCCGTCCGGACCACAAGTAGCTTTTACATCAAGGACATTTTTAAATGAAGCACTGCAGTGGCTAGGCCTGTGCTGCCCCGTGTAGTAGCCACCGGTCACATGTAGCTATTTAAATTTAAATTTGCTAAAATGAAATCAAATTACAAATTCACTTCCGCAGTCACAACAGCTGAGTGACATTTCAAGTGTTCGGCGGCCACATGTCGGTAGTGGCTGCCATATTAGACACGACAGAACAGACCATTTCCAGCCTCTCAGAAAACCCCCCTGGACAGCCTGGACCAGACGCTCTGATAGTGCCGCCTTGAGGAGGAGATCTTTTCTAGTGGACTAGTGTTGTAACAGGAGCACATTTTAAAAAGTACAAACTCGGTGTTTTAATTGGTTGCCTCCGCAGTTACTTCAATGAGAATCAATACCCAGATGAAGCGAAGAGAGAAGAAATTGCGAACGCTTGCAATGCAGTCATACAGAAGCCAGGTAAGGTGGCAGGCACAGCCCAGGTGCTCTCGGCTCCGTCTGTGCCGGCCTCCGAGGAGAGTCTCTGCCCTGTCCTGTTCCAGCCTCACTTCCCAGAGGCGTAAGGATGGTCACCAAACCAAACGTTCATGTGGCAAAGTTTCCAGGGAGTGACCCTGATTCAGATATGAGACTTGTCATTTTTTTAAAGACTGGGTTTTCCCCCCAAAATATAACATCAGTATATCAATTCCAAAATAATTTTAAATACTTAAGCAGGGTTTGTTAGTGAAAAGATTGAGATAGACTTTTTAAAACAATTGTAAATTGTCTAATTCTGTCTTCCTGTTTGAAGAAAGAATTCTTTTGGAGTTGGCGTCTGTCTCCCTCCCACACTGGGACGGGTTCTGCTTAGGGAGGGAGAGCTTAGAGCGATGCCAGTCTGGAGTCCTGCTGTTCTCACGCAAGTCAGCAGAGCCACTTAAACACGCATGTCCGTCCTTCCATGTGCTAACGCATTCCACATTTTACAGTTTTTGTTACCAGAAACCATTTTCAGCTAAAATGACCCAGTTGATCTTTATTTGGCTGGTTAATTTGATTGGCTTAACGGCTATCAATGAAAGTATAAATGCTTTATAATAATTAAATAGTAATCTACTCTCCCTCAGCCAGAAGCCAGACTGCTAGCAATCCAGAGCCTGCACACTCAGCTCCCACGGACTGAAACCCTTATCTCAAACAAGCTGAAGTCCCGCCCTAAAGCTGTAGGGACTCAAACTCTTCCTGGAAACACATCACCCTGGTTCTGGCTTCTCCACCCACTGTGGAGTAAAAGCTGAAACAGAAGAGGATGGGGAGGGGGAAAGGTGCAGGCGGGTCCTCGTTGGCAAGCATGGTGCCATCCATAAGAAGTTGCATCTGACAGCAAAGAAGATAATAAATCTAAAATGCAGCCTACTTGTGCTGTGTTTTAGAGTAGTTACAATAATGGATGGTTAGAGTAACTGTAAGCCTCCAAGAAAACATGAGGGATAGCCTGTGTCTTAGGACAATAGGAAACTAGTTAATACAAGGTCTTAAAGGCGTAAATAAACTCCAGCTATCTGGAAACTTGCTAAAGAACAGCATATTCATCTAGAACGATGCTAATTAAATGAAGCCCCTCTGCTAGCATGCGAACTCCGTACCCAGCAGAGTGACTTCGTGGAACCCTTTGAGATTGTATTTAATATCGGCGTTGTTTAAATCGTGTGGCTTCCTGAATTCAAGGATTTTATGTTACTAGTTGCTGTTTGTGTATTTATTCAGTAATAACTTCAATGTGAACTTTGTGCTAGGTAATGCAAAAACAAACAAAAAACCCTGTATGTTATTCCAGCAATAAATGCAATTGAAACAACTTTTAAAAAAGTATTATTCCTTAAAACTAGACTCAGATATAGATAATCTGAATTTTATGTATGCATTTACAGGCAAAAAACTGTCAGATCTGGAACGAGTTACCTCCCTGAAAGTTTATAATTGGTTTGCTAACAGGCGGAAGGAGATCAAGAGGAGAGCCAATATCGGTAATGTATCAGAGAGGCTGCTCTCTCAGCTCATGCAGCCGCCGACACGGCGTGTATCATAAGAGTGACTTCAGTTTACAGTTGCGGGTCTCAGTTATCCTAAATTCTAAGCCAAGTAAGAATTGCCCTTATGTTTTTCTTCACTGTGTTTTTAATAACCCAAAGACAGTCTTATTTAAACTGTTTGTGTCATAGTAATAATGGCACTTTTATTTCTGAAGCTCGTTGTTCCTAGTGTTCTAGAATCTAGACGGTCTGAGCGGCGACCTGTGGTGCGCATTACAGATAACCGCGAGCGAGGCGATGAGACACCCTGAGCTGCTTCGTTATCCCTGGGCCGTGACTGCAATATGAAGAAACCTCTCGGTGTTTTTAGAATTAGAATGAAAGAATCGTAGAGACAGGGAGCATAGCAAAAGGCAGAGATTTGTTTTAAAAAGAGAGTGAGGGCATTTAAGAAATGTGAATGGATGAGGTTGGAGTGGGGGTTAGTTTTGAGCTTCTAAATCTGTATTTCATGTATAAACGTACTCCCTCTTCATCATCACAAATCTCGAACGCTTTATAGAACCCCAAGACAGGAGTCTGTGTCACTGGTTGGTAAGTATTTACAAAGCACCTAACCGTCGAGCGCTTGGACGCCGAACTGCGGACTGAATGGCAGGCGTGTCCCTCCCTGGCCCGTGTGCAGCTGCCAGTTGCCTTCCCCTCTGCAGTTTGAAGGAAACAAAACCTAGGGAAATCTAGGTTCTTGTCGAATGGCGTCCTAATTCCTCAACATAGACATTAATTCAGCACTTGGGCCACTGTGATGAAATAACAGATAATTTAGGGATCCATTTGCTTTTTTCGAAGAAGCAGCAATCCTGGAGAGTCATGGGATAGATGTGCAGAGTCCCGGAGGCCACTCCAACAGCGACGATGTCGACGGGAATGACTACTCAGAGCAGGTGAGCAGCTGGGCAGAGCTCTTGGCTACGAGGGGGTGGGGCCATGAGACAGCGCAGTTCTGCGGGTGCACCTGGTATGGGGTGGCGGGGGGCGGCAATCTAAGGCCCCTCCACTGTTCTCGTGTGTCTGCTTAGATTTTCATGTAATCAGGAAGGGATGTGGTAAGATTCGGTTGTCCTGTTGAATTTGTGAGAAGTCGTTACTCACCCACACGGATTTATTGTCATACAACAGGATACTTGGCAAGTACGCAATGGGGAGGAGGAGGAGGGAAGAAGTTCAGAGGGAGGCAGAGAAGCAGAGAAGGTAGAAGAAGAGAGGAGGATCTGATCCAAACAAGCAAGTTACACCATTCACCACACACACACTCAATGTTCGAGAGATTCTAGGGGCACTGGGTAGCTGCACCCCACGCCTCAACGTGCAGCACGCAGTGGAGGCCCCGCCCACTGCGGCCCCTGCCGTGGGACCCTGGCACTGACACGAGTGGTTCCTCCAGAGTCTCCGCTCACCGGCTCGGTCCTCTCGCACGTGCATGTCTCCTCCCTCGCCCTGGCGGTGTCTTCATCACTGGGCGGGGTGTATTTAACTGTAGCCACTGGATGGAAAAACGCACTAATAAGAATCGGGGTGGGGGGGATGTTCCCCCCACCCACATATCTTAGATTTCGTTAAAATTTTTATAGGATTTAAAATTAATTTCCATTTGGAATATGGTCTCTTCTCCTGGACTCCAGAAAGGAAACCTTCTTATGGTGATACCCCATTCCTTGCTCCTCAGCCAGCCCTTAAATACACTCCACTTCTTTCCCTCCTGCCTTCCACTTTACAGCCCCACTTACCAGCGTGGGTGCAGACACGGCAGGAGGGGCCGCAGTCCGGGGCAAACCCTTTTCCAGCCCTGCGGCCGATCCATGCAGATGAGAATGGAACCTCACCCACACTTCCCACAGGTCGCCTTTTTCTTTTTAGGGCTCTAGATCGTAGCTCCACATTTCACTTCAAGAAAATGTTCTGGACATCTTTCTAATTGGAAATATTCCTGTTATTTTCGATCTACCCATGTAGAGGGGTCCTTTCCATTTTTTTTCCCCAGATACCCCAAAGGCAGCACTTCCCACACTCAAACACACACACACACCCCACCCCCCTTTCCAAAGCTTTCTGATGTGGAGTCCCCTGAGGATGTGACAGGTGAGAAAGTTAACCCGTGTGTAACACTGTCTCCGGGACCTGAGGAACATCCTGCAGGGCCAGCTTCCTTCACAGCCGTGTTTTGCCCCTCGGCTGTGTGTGGGGGGAGAGCTTTGCCCGTGTCTGAAGGCGACAGCAGCCACTCCCTCGCAAGGCCACCTCACTGCCCAGAGCGCCCCCGGTTTCTCCCACAGCCATTTCAGCAGTCACACTGTTGTCCTGTTGCAATTGAGAGGTTTTTTCTTTTAAACAAAAGTGCGTTTTTATCCATACAGTATTGTGTCTGTCTAGCATTTTGTCTAGTGTTCTCAGCTCAGTGGAGACACCATGAAGTCTAATTACCTGTTTGTGAGATCACCAATCCAGAATTGAATAGTCCACAGTGTGGCCTTCGCTGACTCATGCTCTATTTTTTGCAAAACTAGAATGAACCAGGTAGGATTATCATCGTCAGCAATCTTTCTGAAAGAAGGAATAAAATCCTCAGCAAGAAAACACATTTTGGTGCTGCTTATTTGCTGAATCATAAGACTGACAACCAGAAGTATCTGGACGTATATCCATTCAGTGTCCACTTAAATACACCTCACCCCCACTCTATCACAAGCTCCTCCCCCACGCCCCCCCCCCCCCAGATGTTCTGCCTCCCCTCGCCCCAGCATGCCTTTCTGTGAGCCAGAGAACGGCGCCAGTCACTAACATTTGTTTCTTGTCTCTGCACGTCTAGGACGACAACACTAGCCATAGTGACCACCAGGACCCCATCTCCTTAGCTGTGGAAATGGCAGCAGTCAACCACACTATCTTGGCCTTGGCCCGACAAGGAGCCAACGAAATCAAGACAGAGGCCCTGGATGATGACTGATCAGGGAGGGGTGGACACGAGGCGTTAACTTAGTTTAGACGTAGCACCTTAGCAGACTTTCCTCGGTCCTTAACATGTGTTCTTACAGTATAACTTGCAGTTTCTTGTACGTCAGTTGGCCGTTAGGGTCTTCTTGTTCTGTGAAGATGGCATGGTGCCCTCAGCCTTCGCATATACTCTCTCAGTATTAACTCCCAGTAAGTAATAAGCAACCGGCCGACCAGACTTCCTCTCCCGGCCCCCGAGGCTAGAAAATCTTGCTGCTCTGTCTTAGCATTCCAAGAAAGTGCTTCCAGGTATTTAGATAGCCCTCAGTTCTCAAATACTAGGCTGTGTGTGATACCTTGGGTACCTTCAGATTCCTGTAACACTAGTCTGTACCCCTTTCCTTCCTCGAGACTGACAGGGTGCAAACTGAGGGGTGTGGCCCAGGCCTGACAGACGCCCTTTGGGCAGGGTCCGCAGAGTAGAAGGAACACGAGCGCCCCCACCTCCAAGTGGGAATAACCGGTTTCCAGCTGCAAAAGCCGTGCCTCCTCATAGTCACGCTGTGGCTAGATCACACTTCTTTGGGTGCTGTGCCGAGAGTGTCCGTGGAAAAACTCGATCTCAGAAACATGCCTGACACAGACATCCATTCCTCTCACACGCTGTGCAGCTTGGTAGATAAAATACTGCCTTCTGCCTTTGGGACCACAATTAAAACAAACAGCAAAAGACCCAAATAGAAGTCACTTAAAAAACACACCCTGGCTTGCGAGGCAGTGGAGGAAAGCCAGGCCGCACGGGTAAAGGCACCGAGTCCAGCCCGCAGGGCCGCTGCCTGTCGGGGAGAGTGCCGCAGGGCCTCCCGCAAGCTGCTTTGCCTCCTATCTGTGTCCCCTGTCCCTGCCACCAACAAAAGTCTTTCAAGGATGAAGCTAAGGTCAAAAATGAGTGAGCGAACTTTCGGTCTTTGTGTCCATTCACTGAATCCCCCTCAGTGGCAGAGGTTGGTAGAGGACTTTATAGTGGGGTTTTGCTGACTGACTATCACAAATGCAAATACTTCCTCAATAAGGAGCAGGAAAGACGGGCATTTGCCACTTGCATGGTGGGTCTGTGAGATATGACGGGATGTGACTGCTTCGGTGTCCTCTCTACTCTGTCCTTGTAGAGGCGTGAAAAGCTATATTGCCCCAGGCAATTTATTTAATAATTGGAAGCCATATTGATAATGGATGTGGTAATATTTGTAAAGTTTAATCTACTTTAAGCAGCAGTAACTAATGTAATTTTTTTCCTTGATCACATATGTAGCACTTTTGTTACTTTTTTAGAGATATTTATATTTGATAAATCTTTTTTTCATTTTGAGAACTCAAAATACCAAACAGTGAACTTGCGTTATAAAGTCACCCTGTGATCACCTTGTCATCCAGCAGCAAAATGATGAACTGTTCATGCATCAAAGAAAATTACATCTGCCGGCCTTGTTGAAAATGATCTCTCGGCATCCGATTAAATGACACGCTGTCACTGTGGGTAAGGGAAACAGCCCCCCTGCGACAGCCTAGGGTGTGTCTGGAACGGCAGGACTGCCGAGGGGTTTCCGCCTCCTTCCGTCTCTCCCCTCTGCATGCGTGGCAACCTTGTTGAGAGGGGCCTCGGGGGCTGGCTGTTACGCAGCTTCGGTCTTCTTGTGCGTTACCTGAAGGTTTCTAAGACAGAAGGAAGGTGCCGTTTCCTGGCCCCCTCTGCCCGAATTGTATTCGACTTAAAACTTTTGAGAGAGGGTGAGACTTACTGACGGTCTTCGCCTTTCTTTCTTGGTCGTGAGACAGTGCACCTGTGCCAGTTCCCGGCTGGCCCACTCCACCGCAGGCGCAGGCTGACGAGCCGGGCTGCGTGGCTGCCCACCCCGCTGCGTGAGCCTGTGAGAGGGTGTGGAGATGCCACCGTGGCTGTGGCTGTGACTCGAAGGAGCTGTCTGCAGGGCCTGGCCTGCCCTTGTCCGTGATTTCAGAGGGAAAGTGTATATACTTTTGCAGCTCCCAAGAATTGAAGTGGATGAAGTAGCCTTTTCTGTTTTACTGAATTACTTGAACCGACAAATTCAAGAGTAGCATTTGTTCTTCTCAGGAATGGCCTCCCAGTCATTTTCTTTCCTGGTGTGTCTGACTTATTTCCACTAGGAGATTGCGTTCTGTCTCTTTCCTTTACATTACTTAGAAGAAATATAACATTGTATCTTTCCATTTTGGTGGAATTTTGTGGGCTCATTCTAGGCTGAATCAGAAAGAAAAGGAGAGAGGAAAATACACTGTCTGACAAGCCACATCCGTGATTTATTATTGTAAGGAGATTATTATAATTGATAGCTTCTTTATGATGGGATTGCTAGTATCATGTGTTCTTGCTGGTCTTTTTAAAGAAACAGACTCAAACTGTTAAGACAGCTGCAGTTTCTAAAGAACTACAGTGATTGCTAGAGAAGAGCTAAAAGGTTTCATTGTTTTAAGACCTTTAGGGAAGGGAGAAACCCCCAGAGAACAAAGGGGAGTGAGTGTGCGGGGCAGGCAGCCCCGGACCCTGCGGCTGTCTGCTGGAGAGAGGGAAGGCCAGTCCTTCCCGGAGGAGAGCAGAGCGTCCTGGCGCGGGGGAGGGATCTTTCCCCTGGATTCTGTGACTAAAGCTGGCTCCTCAGACCCACTGCCTTCTGTACAGCTCGTGCTTTTTCACCAAGAGTAGACATTTAGTCCTCTGGGGCCTATATTTAAAACTACCGTTGTTTTTTTGTTTGTTTCCAGGTTCAATTCCACTGTCTTGTCCAGGTTTCCTTAGTTATTGGAATGGCATATGGAGTTGCCACTAATTTGAAATGTCATTGGATGGTAATTTTTTTCTTAAGGTTTTTTAGGTTTGAGATTAAGATGGTAACCCCAAACTGCTCTCTTACTGAAGGAAAGATAGCCAGGCTCTAAAAAAGCCCCACGCCATGCTTTGTGGTCCTTCTGTCTCTTCTCTCTCTCTTTGATGTGCGTTTCCTCCTGGGTGAGGAAGACAATGGGCAGGGGCGGGGCCTTGCCAGCAGTCCCTGTAACTCGTCAGCTATGTTCTTAAGACTTCATTAAATTACTGTGGTCACATGGGTCCACTTCCTTCCTACCCTTCTTAAAGCATAGCCTTCCAAAGGGACCTTTGAAAGATGGACCATCCTCGCTGAAGGCCAGGGAGACCCGAGGCCTTCTGGTGCCGGGAGCACCAGGCAGACACTGGTTTGTCTCTGCCAAGTTGGCCATGCCGGAACACCCGAGGGCCGTGTTCTCTACAACCTCTGTCCCTTAAGTGGTAGTTAAGTGTGGTTACCTTCCACCTGCCTACCGAATCTGAACAGTTCCCACACACTGTGGCCTCTGGGGGACAGCCCCTGTCCCCACATTCCCAGATTCCTTCACAGAAGCGGGAAGACCCCTTAAGGATACCTTTCACTGTAGCTCAGTAGAGGTGACCGCCTAAAACGATGTGACCGAGGAAGAAAAGGCCCGTAAATACTGAAGTGTGCGAGTCCAGTTCCCAGGACGGTGACGCGGGCAGTCCGGCGAGCAGCAGTAGCTCTGCGGGGGCCAGACACCCAAACAGTGTTTACCTTGAAGGGGCTACTTGGGCTCCCAGATACAGCTGTTTCATTTCTCCCCGTTCCGCCTTTGTTGTTACAGCCTTCCCTCTTGGAGTCCGGCTGGCAGGCCCCAAGTGCAGGCAGATGCTCACCCCATCGGGAGCCTGCAGTCACGCCCTCTCCCTCCATGACCAGCACCTCCCTCTGCCTCGGGGCTCCCCCACCAAGGCCTCGCCTTGAGCTGCCTCCTTTGCTGGAGTTTATTTGTGCTCGCTCTCCTCACACAAACACTCCTTCCTGTCTCACACCGTTTTTTTGACCAGCTACATATTCCACTGACCAGCTACGTTATTTCTGCCCCTAACAGTGGAAATGGCCCCTTTTCCATAAATGAGCTCCCACCCTTTTCCTAAAAATGTGAACTTCAAGTCCTTACTCTCTCTGGTCTTAAGGGTCTTGTCTCGCCGGAAGCTGTCTTCCCATTCGCCCATGGCTCTGCCGTTCCGCTGTCCTCCTCGCGTCTGTCTTCTTCTTCTTCGTTGCGAGAGCCACCAGAGTGTCCGCCAGTGGTTCTCCGCAGGTTCTTAGGCAATATTTGCTCTTGTCGGTGGTGACCTTGTGCTCAGCGGCACTCTCCGTTGACTAGTCCTGCCCTCTACATCCTGAGTTCTTCGTGTTAATCTCGGTGTGACTAGACCTCAAGTCAGAGTGGTGGTGGGTTTTGTCACTTTGTCGTGGTGACTGTTAGTAAAGTCTCGCTGCTGCTCCCACTGGGGCTGCGCTGAGACCAGCCAGATCCGTTGACGGCTTTGCTGAGCCGGACTTGTCTGTCAGGGCTCCCGAGGGAAGGCCGGGCACACTGGCCAGCTCCAGCTGGTGGTGTCTTTGTGGGGTGTCGGGTGGGAGTGGGGTGGGGAATCACCATATAATACATTCCTTCTGTGTGCTCTCTGAATAGCAAGGACGCTTACTCAGGATTTGGGGACCAGTCGTCAGCCGTATTGCATTTGGCAAACTGAGCTGCATGGCCTGGGACCCTTCTACTGTTTCTTAGTTTCCACGTGTCTAACGCGCATCCCCTGGCAAAGCCTACGTTAGCCACCTGAAAGGTATCCCACTGCAGTGAGACTGGAAGGCGTTCCGGGAGGCCACTGTGAACAGCCAGGACATCCTAGAGGGTGTCCTGGGGGGCGTACTGTCCAAGCAGGGGCCCTTTCCTCTGCACCTCGGTCTTATCAAAAGATGACCACTACTCACAGGAGAGATGTCCTTACCGCCCTCAGGAGAGCTACCATGCTAAGGTGGCGGGAAAGGCACCAGGCCTCGGAGTCCGTTCGCCGCATGCGGAAACCCCTCTCGCAAACGGGTTAGGTCGGAGAGGCTATGCTTAGTTCTCCCTGCTTGTCAGCTGAAAGTGACAGGCCACTGCTCTTGTCATCCTAGAGGCCAAGGGCTGGCTCAGCCGATCTCTGAGGGGCAACTTTGTTCATGTCTAGGCACATTGAAAAGCTAGAAGTTTACAAATCGAGGTTTCCCTACCAGCATCGTTATTCTTCCTTGGTAGGAGTGAGAAGTAGCAACACAAAGAAAGCAAACGACCTGAGAGGCACAGCTCCTGTGACATCAGCTTTCTTTTGGTCATCGAGAGGGGAAGGGACAGAGAGAAGAGAGGGAAAATGTCACTGCACCCAAGGATATTACCTCCCCTTCTTGTCGCCACCCAAGAAGCTTGAGGGAGCCATGGATGCGTGGGGTTACAAACATGCAGGTTCCTGGACTCCTTTTTCATCATTCTTCCTGCGACACAGAGCCAGGAGCAAACTAACCTAGTAGCTGCTGCATCCGAGGGAAAGCTCGGCACCCTCCCACCCCCTCAGTTCTCCACCCGCACCTCACACTCTGTTGCTCCCCGGCCAGCTCCCCCAGGCACAGGGAAAGGCTCTGCTGCAGGGCACTTTGCCTGCCCCTCCTGACATCTGTTTTATTTGGGAAGTTTTCAGATCGATTTGCCCCTCTGTTGTCCCCTCCAGTCCAGTGTGGGACAGCAGCCAAGTGAGCACTGTCACCAGGCTGCCACTTGCTGACCAGAGCCGGGCGTGCGCACAGCTCGGCTCTCACTTCACACGTCTTGGGATGCCGGCTGCGTTTTGGTGTTCTCTTTGAAAAAGTGGCTCTACGCGGCCACAGTTAACTCTCACACTCACATGGGTGTGCTGTGACCCAGTGAAGGTCTGCCTGAACCCTTTCTAATTGCAACCATGGTGATTGGGGGGGTGGGGCCCAGAGTGAGTATATAAAAATACGACGACAATTGTTCTGAATGACTGAGTGTCCTCCTGACATGTAATTAGCTGTTTTAGCAAGATGTAGATTGGCATGGCCATAATTAAAGGGGTTTCTGTCCTTTATGTGACTGAAAATGGCAGCTCTCCCGTCCCCTGTTCCCTTTAGCACGAGTGCTCCCCAGAATGTTGGGAGCAGCAGCTCAGCAGACGACAATGACATGGTGTTTGTGTCCCCTCCCGAGCAGGAGAGATGGGGTTGGAGTTAGCTCAGCCTCAGAATGGGAGCCTCCATCACTGCTCCCAGCTGACGTCAAGGGTCGGACCCTCTCATCCCTTCTCAGACTGCTCCCTCTGCGGCAGAGGTGCCGGTGGGCGGCGACAAGGCCTCCGGGCCACGCTGCCCCGCTTGCTAGCCACCTAGTGTGTCGTGTTGGCCTGACTTGAGGCCACTTACTGCTTCGCAAGTGCCTAGAGTTTGACATATTCCCTTGGTTATATCTCCATTGCCATTACCACCAGAAAGTACTTGTCAAAGAGGCGTTCGCTTGCGGCTTAAATAGGGTTTTCCTCATTGGATCGTATGACACACACAGACCAACACGGGCCTCAGACAATTAGGAGGTATGAATGGAACCCTGATGTTTGCGATGTCTGAAAGTTACTGGAGCAAGAGGACACGCGTGGGTTCCACCCAGGTGTCCTCACGTCACTTAACATTACCAACGGGCTCCTGTGAGCAGCGGCGCTGTCCGGGGACGGCCCGCCCAGTGCGTCTGTGCCCTCCTCACTCCCGCTACCCCTCCCTCCCTCTTCCATCCACTCAGCCCCCTTCAGCATCGTGTGGCCTCGGCCCTCACGCTGGGCCGGAGCCACTGCGTTGGCTCTTTGCCAACACTCGCAGACGTCTTTACACAGGTGTGAGTGTGAGGCCAAGAGTGAGTCTGCACAGACACAGCACGGTGCCCATCTGCCCCAGGGAGCCCTTTCCCCAGGAGTGGTTAGGGACGACTGAAGAAAAGCCAGCTCTTGCTTTTTGTTCATATTTTGCCACCGTTCTTATGTAAATCTCTCCCCTCTGCCCATACCAGGAGGAACCCTAACCCACATGCTAGCTAGACCTCAGCTGCATGAAAACGCTGCGGTTGGCTGCTACCCCTACCCCCAGACACGGAGTTTGGGGGAAAGTTTTGCTTTGGGTTTTGTTTGTTTGCTCCCCTTGAAATACCTGTAGTTGAGCTAGATCAGGAAAAATAAGGCCATAAAAGGTTTTACTCATTGCCTCTCTTCCTGTAAGATCGCAAAGCGACTGTCAGCCCCTCACCCCACACGCAGTACATGGGAAGTCACGGAAGCTTTTCAGGGAGGTCCTGTCTGTCTGTTAACCGTAGGAAAGGTTGCGGATTATGACCCCAAAGAGGACCCCAGCTGGCAAGAGAGAACACAGCTCTTATAATTGAAAATCTGTCTTGTGATGGGTGGTTCTGAGAACTGACTAGATGAGGACAACTCTGTTTGAGACGTGCGTTCAGACAGCCAGCTCCCGCCCAGAGAATGCGGGCCAATCACTGCAGCGACAACCTAACACAACCGACTATTTTAGGGAGCGGAGTTCTAGACGTGCTACCTGAGGGATGTGCTCCTTAGACGGGACTGGAGCCGGTGAGGCCCTTCCCTTCCCGGAGTCCACCGGTGATTCGAAAACCCCACGCCCACGCTCCTTTACCATCAGCAGCCCCCACTAAAAGAAAAATGAAAGGAAGCCAACTCACCCAAATCAGTGAAAATCTAGGTGGTGCTTATCTATGAAACACGGGGGGGGTTTTTTGGAAGAAAAGACCATACGTGAGTTGTCATTGAGAAACTAGAGGAGAGGTGTCACTCTAGACCCCCGCACTGCAAGAGGCAGACCCTCGGGCGGTTTGCATCGCCTCACTGACACTTGAAGACTCACAGACCCTGCCCTGGGCCGGGTGAAACCTCGGGTGGCTTTCTTTCATCTTAGTAGCACGTCAACCGGAGGATGGACAGCACAGCCTGCCCGCACTGCTCTGAGTAAACCCTGCATATAACCTGTCTCATGTGCTCTGGGGACAGCGCTGCAGGGTCCCCACCAGCACACCGCTGCCACCCGTCCATGCACTAATGCCCGCTGACAGCAGACCCTGACACCGTGGGGGTCTGGGCACCACAGAGCACCCCACCCCTGACCCAGGCCTCTCTGGGACAGCGGCAGGAATGCAGTGACAGGTTTCAAGTCACAGTCCCCCGTCTCCGGGAGGCGAATCTGAAGGTCTCACCTTTTCCTGGGAAGGAACGTGCAGCTGCCCTGTAGTCTGAGCTCTGAAGGGGCCTGGAACTGACCAGCTTGCTTGGGTGCAGCTCCAGTGAGTTGAGGCAGAGAATATTAAGCTCTTTCTCACTTCCTGTTTTCTCTCTTCGGCTCTTCTAGCAGTTTCTTTGTGCCTGTTACTTGTAGGCATCCTGCTTGTCTAAGGTGTTTTGCTAAGCATTCCAACTCACGCTGTTGTCCCTTCCGTCATAGTCCAGAGGGGCAGTGGGCTTGGCCAGAGCTTGTGGAGAACTTGGGATCCGATGCTGTGTGAGTTGGTGTTGGCCCTGGGCTCTGTGGCTCCACGGGAGCCTAAGGGGCCAGCAAGCAGCAGGGCATGCAGACTTCCCCAGACTTGGCTCAGCATAAAAGCTTTCTAACAGCCACCTCCAGCAAAGGGCCAGGCCGCCTCGGGGCTCTTGGGGTTGCTCAGTGGCTGTTTCCAGGGACACGGGCTCCAAGCTGACCTGAGGACTCACTAACTACAAGTCCGTGTTTCTCCCCACGCCCAACCCCCCAGGTCATTCCCTCTCAGAAACAGGTGGTTCTCCGGGGGCTGGCTCTGTCTCCCTCTTCTGATCTCTGCCCTAGGTGTCCACCAAGTGCAAGAGAGTGGAAGCCACCCCAGGAGCACGTTCGGGTGGCCCTGCAACAGGGCCACCAGGTCAGCTCCCCGGGACTGACAGGCACCTTGTTTCGTTAGCTAACTAACAAGGTTTGACTATCTACTCCCCCCACCAGAAAAGCCCACCCTGTTAACATGACGGGCGGGAGGTAGCGTGCCTGCCATTCAGGTATTGACCCAGATTTGGCATCCGTCTCTGGTGGCATTTGGGCGCCACTGCAGTTTTGGGTAGAGACACAAACTCCTCCCTCAGAAGGAGCCCGTGGCGCTCGGCAGCCAGGATGTCGCAAAGCCATCCTTGCCATAGAGCCCTTTCAACTCCTGCCCCTCCCAGGCCAAGGCTCCAGCTCATTGGAGCTCGGTGGCCTCTCCCTCTCTGTCTGCCCTCCTGGCACTGAGCCCAGCACAAACTTGCGAGGGTCATCTTTCCACTTCATCATTCACTGAAGCTATTAAACTGGAAACAAAACGACATTAGTGCTGTATTAATGTAAGCAGCAGCCGCTCCAGTGGAATCACGTTGGACTCTGCCAGATTCATGGCGGGGCAGGGGTCGGGGGGCGGTTAGTGCACACAGTGGCAGAGTGGACTGAACGGGGCGGTGTGGGGGAGAGCGCTGCTGTGGGCGCCTTTCAAAAGCATTGCTGTTGGTTATTTACCTTGAAAACCACATCTCAATCTCTGGAAATGGGCGCTGCGACTCCGAAACCAAAGTTACAGGGGGTGGGGGGGCTGACCCCACCCCCGCGGCCTTCCAGCTCTGACAAGGCCTCTCTCCCCACTGCTCACTGCTCCTGCCAGAACACCCCGCCTTGGGCCTCTGCCTTTCCCAGGGATTCTTCTCACCCCAGTGAGACAGCCAGAGCCAAGTCCGTGCAGCCCGAGCCTCACGTCTGGAGCAGGCCACCCAGACATCCCTGCTGTCGGCCTCTTCTGCAGAGCCCCAAGGGAGAGGCCTCGCTGGGCCACCCGCTGCCTCAGGTTCACCTAGGCTGCAGGTGGGACACCGTTCCTCCCGAGACATCATAGTTGCCTCCCCTGGAAGAGCCCACAGCCTTCTCTGACTCCCCATGGGCTCCCCTCCCTCCCACAGCCGTGGCCACTTGGGCATGCAGTACCTTCTGAGGATAAATTTCCTGTTTATGTTTTTTTAAGTGCCTAAGCAAGTTACAGACCTCTGGAACCCCCCCGGAGAGTGGGCTGGTGCCCTGCCCCCTTCCCTTCCCCCCCTGCACTTGGCCCTCAGGAGGGCATCGGAGCCGCCCTGTCCAGGGTCCCCGGCGGTCTGCAGGCAGAACAGCTGCCAGGGCGAGCGCATGGGGCAGGCGCCACTACCCCGTCAGGCAGGCTTTGTCGCTCGCTCTTGTGCTTTTTTAGGGGTGTTTCTGTTGAAGGGGTCTGGTCTTGGTTCAGAGAGAATATTCAGGGGCCTGTTTGGCGAAGCCTGTGACTACTGAGTGAGGAGGGTGGGGACTCGAGACTGCCTTAGAGCCGCCTCCGTCTGTCTGTGTCAGCAGCTGCCACGTGCATCCGGGTGGTCCAAGAGTCAATTGAGGACCCTTAAAAACACGACTCATTTGCCACTGTCAGTCACTGGAACCCCAGCTGTCTCCCTGCCCCCTCGCCCCTCAGTGGAGGTCTGGGACGTCTGCTGACCAGGGCTCAGAAAGGCCGTCATCAGTGGGGGTGATGCAGGATCAGAAGTGTGTCTTTGAAAACGAGTGTGAGAGTATTTGCTTCTTTTTTGAAGTAATTTTCGTCTGACCTAAATCTGGGGCTTTCACCCCGCGGTGGGTGTAGGTGTACGAGGTGTCAGTGGCTGCTCGCTGCCCGGCCCGGCGCTGAGCGACACTGCGAGAACGTGGCGGTGCGTTCGAAGGTTTTGCAAAAATGGAACAGTCCACAGCCAGGCACTTTATTTTCATCAGTAGTCCAGCATTTTTGTTCAGACGGTGCAGTGACCCCGACGCTGGGCCTTCCCATTTAACACGCCGGCCACATCCGCCAGAGGAATTCTTCCGAGTTGGGTGGAGAAAGGAGGCAGGTTGATGAAGTGATCCAATGGGGGTCTTGCCGTGGTGGTAATGGCAGGAAGGTTTCTGGAATGGCACCAACCTGGACTCGGCGGCCACTGTCACTCAGTTCTCCAGATGCTGTTTTTACAGGTTCTACCAATTGCTCGTCCGTTGCCCTGGCTGTAATTGAGAGAGATGAGTGTGCGGGGGAGTGCAGCGAGCCGGGCAAGCGGCAGCGCGATGCAATTAGAGGCAGGGCGAGAGGCCCCAGTTTCTTTCCACTTAACTGGACTTGAACTCTCCAGCAAGTGCAGAGGCTGGGGAGTAATTCCATTGCGGATGATGTGCAGCTCTGTCTTACTGTCATTGTAGGGTGGGAGCTAGCTGGCACGGCAAGTTAAGAGAATGGAAAGCGAGCTTGGCGGTCGCAATTTGATCAGATACCACAGACCAGATGCCTTGGGACTGCCTGAAAGTCTTCAGCATCCACCAAATCACGCGGTGTGTGGGCGGGGCCGGGTGGGAGCCCCGCGGACGGGCTGGGCAGGGCCCTCCTGCCTTGGTGGTCGTGTGTCTTAGCCTTTGTGTTTCTTGCTGGCGTCTATGGTCTCTGTCCCCATCCTGTGCACCATGTGTCCCTGAGGGGAGTCACACCTGTGTCTAAGTCTGCTGTAAGGTGTTCAGTCTACCTCAAGGGGTCCTCATGGTCAGCTCCGCCCACAGCAATCCCTCCAATTGCCACACACACTGGAATGTCTTCGTGCCCCTGGCCCTGCCTTCCCCGTCAGCACCTCCCGACCCCGTCTCCCTGCAATCAGTCACCACAGACTCCTAGTGCAAATTGGATGCTGCTTTAAATGTGAAAACAATTGTTCAAAAGCTATAAAACCTGAATGAAAGCTAAAGCTGAATTTATAAGCCTTGTTGCATATGAGCCAAAAGTGCAAAAAGCTCTATATAATGAACTAACCTGCCACTCATATAAATATAAATATATATAAATATATTAAAATCAGACTGTTCTACAAATTGTGTATTTGTATTTTTGTGTACGTACAATTTTCTGCTAAGCAGAAGGAGGATGTAGTATAGGATGCTGTGAGAAGAGATTTGGTTTAATCCGATTTCTTTGTTACTTATTTTTGTTAACATCAGATGCCTGTCTTCGTCTTACATGTGTATGACACTGTTGGGAAAGCTGCAGTATCTCTCTCCCTTCGGTCCAGAGTCCGTTAACTAACGAGATCCAGGGTGTAGAGTTATTCAGGCCCCCGAACTTGGGTAAGTGGACGGGGAGGGCAGGGCCTCTGGGAAGCAAAATCACACTTCTAGACATCAGCTTCCAAAACAAGAGACTGTCAGGTCTCCCCGCACAGGCTGCCCAGGCTCACTGTCCCTCTGCGTAGCTGCTGCCTTTTTCAGATCAAGTTACCAAAATGCCTCCCCCCTGCCTGGCTGCTGGTGCTTCACCACCGGGACCTCCAGCCCAGTCCCCTGGAGCGTCTCAGAACCCCCCTCCGGGTGCTAACACACAGAGGGGGCAGTGGCTGCTGGGGCAGCCAGGCTGGCAGACTGGCTCTGTGTCCGTCCGTCCGTCTGGGGCAGTCAGCCCTTCCTCGAAGGAAGTGCCCAGCAGCTGGCCTGGCCCTGCTGCCCACCCGCCTCTCAGCCCCACCGTGGTCCCTCCTGACGTGAACCATCGCTAGGGAGCTCTCCCTGGGGAGAGTGATACTGCACCTTCCCCTGCGGGACTCATATTTACTGTGTGATGACTGTAGCAGAAGCCCTTGTTTCCAGATGTAAATGGTCGAAGAAACAAGTGCTCTATTGTATTGATTAAAATAGTTCCAATGAGTCCTGTATCATTGTATCTCCTATTCTGGATTAGTGCCTTTTGGACAGTAGACTGTTCTGTAATTAAAATGTAGTATATACTGCTTTTTTGTACAGTTTTGTTTTAATAAAACTTTTTTTTAATTTGTGTTTATTTTAGTATTGTACCTATTAGAGAATAAAATGTATAACCGAACAAAGCCTGGCTGGGACTTCTTTGGGGAAGGTGGCATTAACAAGGGGTGGGGGCCTCCTGTTCTGAACCTCAGTCCCTCGGGCTTCCAAACGGGACTGGTGCCTCTGGGGACCAAGGACACATGGAGGATGAAGGTGACCTAGTAGAGGGAGTGCCCTGAATCCACCCCCTCTGACTCCTGCCAATGCTCTCTTTCCTGTCTGCCCTCCCCCCAGGCCAGGAGGGGCCGGCCTTTCCACAGCTCCCCTCCCCAGCCTTCTGGGCTTCCTCCTTCCGCTCCCCCCTCTGCCCTGTCCGAAACCACTAGGGTCCCAGCAGCGTCTCCACTACTGTGCCGGGTGCCCATCTTCGCACTCCCACTCCAACCCAGACCCTGGGCACCTCGTTTTCTTACAGAGCCCTCTTTCCCGGGGCTTCCCCTGTGGCAGTCCAGAATAAAATGAAAGAAAGCTGATGCTTTGTCATTTGTGTTTATTTAAAGGTGTCCAGTGGTTGGGGTCAGATGTTTAAGCAGAACTCAAGGACAAAGATTCCACGCTCCCCGCTCACCCAACAGATGGATTGATTTACTTGCTTCCCAGAGAAAACAGTCTGTTTCCTCACTCTACGAGAACTAGGCCACCCCCAAACACTGTCTGAATTGAAAGGGGAGGTGGGCAGGAGATAGGGGTAGGGGGCAACACAGAGGACCATCCTCACCCCATACTCCTCTGTTTGGGCCAGCTTTTGTTCTTAGAAAAGATTTTATTTTTGAGGGAGAAGGAGAGAGAGAGAAACATCAATGTGTGGTTGCCTCTCAGCACACCCCCTGCTGGGTACCTGGCCCAGAACCCAGGCATGTGCCCTGATTGGGAATCAACCACCAACCCTTTGGTTCACAGGCTGGCACTCAACCCACTAACCCACAGCAGCCAGGGCAAGAATTGCTTTCTTGTTCTGTCCTTTATTCCCCCCTGGAAATCCCCCATCCCCCAACACTGCCCTCTGAGTCTCCATCTCCCAGTACAAACCCACTTCCCTAGAGGTAACCACCTCAATCCCCAACACCTCTGCCCCCCACCCCCGCTGCGGGCATCGTGCACTCTGGATCCACCTGACCACGGACTCTTCGGGACAAACTGGTCTGCACTCTGCACCCTGAGACCCAGCACGAGACACACATGCAGTTCATTGAGGGAATGAGTGAGTAAAATAAATGTGACACATCCGCTGGAGTCCGTGTTGGGGTCTGCACAACCGTAAAAGCCCCACAGCCTCATGCAGACAAAGGAGAGCTCACTGAGTTGCAAGACAGTAAGTATAAGTAGCAGCTCAGAAAATAAGATTTATCCTAGGAGGTAGATCAATTCCAGGTTCAGACCCCTGCCTCCCAGCAGGGCAGCGCTCACCTCGGAGAACAACTCCCAGGTGCTAAGCACTTAAGTCCCGCTGCACTGTGCCCTGAGGGTTGCTTCCAGTCAGCCCGAGCATCCCTGCCTTTGCCGGCACCTTTTAAACCAGACACCTTTTATACCAGACGAGAGTGGAGTGAGTCACACACTCAGAAAGGAAACAGCACGGCACAGGGCCACCAGCAAGGCTGCGTCCTTGTGGAACCCGCGCCCAGGGGCCAGCTGTGTCTCTCGCTGGTCCTGGGCTGTGCTCCTGTGACCAAGAGGAGGCCAAAGGGGTGGGGCTGCCGTCACAGCTGCTGGGAACCCGCACTGAGTGCCTGGACTTCGGGAAGTCAGGCAGTCCCAACAATGAACATCAGGCACAGCCTGCAGGGAAGGGCCCCGCCCGGATGGCCAAGCCCTCCTCGCTTCCCCACAAGCCTTGAAGCTTCCAGGGTCAGCCCACCCATGCAGCAGTGGGGGGAAGTCCTCTGCCCCCCAAGTTGGGGGTCTGCCATGGGGCCAGTTCTGCAGTCAAGGCAGGTGGTGGGGCCATGTCCAGAGAGCTGGGACTTCCTTCCTCCCGAGAAGTGACCAGTCCCCAGCCCTACACTTCCAGGCCAGCTGTCTCCCCTTAGCCTAGTAGCTCCAACTGCCTTGGGTCTAAGGCCACCAGGAAGATTCTGCTGGCTTTTGGCTCCTGAAAAGTCTCATCGAAGGGGGTAGAAGACTGTCCACAGAACCAGCTGGGCCTCCCTGGCACTTTAATCCGAAGGCACAGGCGCAAGGGCCGGGGCTGCTGCTTCCCTGGACCACTACTTCCCGGCTCCATCATGAAGAGTCAGCCCCACCTTGCTCACTCAGAACCAGGTCCCCCCCTTCCCTGCCTGTGGAACAGTCTAGAACGAGCCCAAACACCTCTATGTCAGGTGAGGGGAGGGAAAGACTGACCTCAGACTTAGGCAAGAAATCACCTGATTTTATTTAGAAGCGGCTGGTCGTGTGGTGGAAAGGCATATACGGTACAAAATTACACGGGCTTAGTTCATCATACAATACAAATCATCAAGTCTTTACAAATCATTACAGTCTGGATGTTTTTAAACTCCCACGCCAGGCGTAGCAAATCCATGTCCTCCCCCAAGCAAAATCGCTTCTTCACACATGAGCCCCTCACATTTAGAGAACTCTGCATACAGCGAAGGGGTCCCCAGACTGCCCCAACACGCACCAAGTCAGCAGCTGGGCAGGACTGCGTCAGGCTTCTCGGAGAGGAAAACGCATGTGGGAACCATCGCGTCCGTGTCCTGGACATGAAACAGGCCGCCCTCCCGGCCCCGAAGGGAGGCCCGGCAGGCGGACAGTGGCCACCGTTTCAGGCACCACCTGTCTGAGGCGGCCCCAGGAGCAGAGGGCACCATGGGATGCGGCCCACGGGCGGCCCTGGGCCAGGACAATAAATACCCACAAACTTGTCAGTTTCACAAACAGGAACTTTACAGCCGGGGTGGAAAACGTAAGCAAGGGGTAACTGAACACCTTCTGAGCCTTTCAGACCCTTCAATGTTCTGTTCGGAGCTCATTCCGTCACTAGACGTGTGGGCCCTTCCCTGTCTGTGTCTTCCTGCCCCTCCGGCCAGGCTGGGCAGCGGGGCAGCCGCTCCCCACCACCCTCAGCCCCCTGGGGGTGAGGGTGGCAGTGCACAGCGGGAGACAGAGGCCAGGAGGGTCCCACCCAGCTTCCACCTGGGGGTGTTTGTGGGGCACCCCCAGCCTCAGACAGCAGCGCTGACACGCCCTTACCAGGCCCCCACTTCTGAGCGGCACAGCCATCCCCCGCTGCCGTCACACACGTCCAGGGCCTGGGCCCCCGCGCAGCAAACCATAATGCTGACGGTGTCTTTAAAATTAGGTCAGTTGATTAGTAAGGCGACAACGAAGGAGGACGACGCAGAGCCCCTCCCTCAGGCTCTGGTCCTCACAGGACTCTCAAGCCCAGTACACACTGGGCTGTGGGGCCGTCAGGGCTTGTGGCTTCAGTGACATCTGCATGGCACCGCTGTTCCAGTACCAAGTCAGGTTGGTCTGCACCACGACAGGAGGGGAACCAGGAGAGGGGAGCAGGGCAGGCTTCCCTCCAGCACACACGGCAAACCCCTGGGAGGAGGAGGGCTCGGCCCCCAGGAAGAGGGGGACTGAGACGGGCGACAACGGCATCAGAGTCCTGTGTGCACCCTGTGCGGGCCATCAACACACTGGCCCTGAAGGGATGTCCAGGGGGCGGAGCAAGCAGCAAGGGGGTGCCTAGGACCACAGACGCTGTCCCCTGCGGGGACTCGGGGACGGCCGAGCTGGCGCTGATGGCGACAGGGGCCAGCGTGGCCACTGCGTGAACGCCCCACACAGCAATGGCTCTCCAAGGGCGCCGACAGGACCCACACCTGCTCCCTGACATGCACCTTCTCAGACAGCCGTGGCTGCGCTTCCCTCCCCGGAGAAAGGACTGCTTTTGCGCAACGGGCACAAGCTGCTGAAAGCTATGGGCGTGTCGCCTGTCCCGGCCAACCCCGCTTGGCTGCTCAGAGTCTCCAGGAGCCTCACTCCGTGCCAGGCCGGGGGGCCCGCCTGGCCTCCTGGGAGGGTTCAAGTTGGAGGCAGGACTAGAGGGAGCATCTCAGGCACAGGAATCCGAGTTGGGGAGGAAGAGAAGAAGGGGTCCCTAAGCCTCTTCAGAGAACAGGGCCAACCTGAACTGACCACTCAAAGCTCACCCACTGGTTTGCGCTTCCGCTGATAAAAACCCGCTGGAGTCCACGATTCCATCACAGCCTGCCCCATTCCAATCAAAGCAAACGACAGGGAGCAGGACATCCCTCACTCCCCGCTGACCCTCCCAAGATGGTTCTGGAAAGCTGCTGCCAAAGCTGGGAAACTTCCTGGGCAAGCAGAATGGGGAGACTTGAGACAAGAAAATTAGACAAGGCCGAACAATCTGAACAACTTGCAGCCAGCTAGTGAATCGCAAGACCTTATCTTCCCCAACCAAGAACACTTGAGAGCAAATGGTTACTACCTCTCCTCCCGGAGCAGAGAATGCATAGCTCACATCTCCCTGGTCAGAAGAGAGAGGACAGAGACCCAGCGAATGCCATTTGTGCAGCCCAACCCAAGGACGATGGAGTCAGGGGAACAAATAACAAAGACTGGATGAGAGCCAGAGAACCCAAGACACAAGGAAAACGGAAAAGCAGACCAGAGAACAACCCCAATCTCTCGTACATGCTCAGTCTGATGCACCTGGGAAGCTAATGAATATTCTGCCCAAACCCTCCCCTACGACTCTCACCTGCAGGAGAGAGAGAGAAAGATGCTCAAGACAATGACCTGGGCGGCTTGCTCCGGGGCAGGCCCATGGCCCTCCCTGGGCAGGACTTTCTATTTCTTCTGAGCCTCTAAGGGTTCCCGGGAGACTTGCAACCAGGAGAGTGGCGGGCAGTGGCTGCTTGTCCCGGGCTCACCCCCCGGCCCTGTCTCCAAGGCCCCTTTTCTCTGATGTCCCAGTGAGCGGACAGCAGCCCCGCCTGGGCTGATTCCTTCCCTGTAACTTCCCAGGGGAACCAGAGCACAGTGACACCCAGGCTCTCCTGTTGCTTCTTCTACTCTAAAGCCTTCCTTTGTCTCACTGTCCCCAATAAACGTCCTCTCAAGAATCACCTGGACTCGTGTTATGAAACCTCTCCGACACCGAGCCGGCCAGAGGCAGCCCCGCCCGGGTGGTACCTGGCCGGTTCCACTGCCCCACGTCACGCAGCAGACGGGCTGCATGAGCACTTCGCCAAGTGAGAAAGGACCACACACACCCAACGACCTTCCCTTTCTGAGGTGTCTTCCCTGCAGCAAGGGGGCACATGGCTTCCTGCCCAGGGCGGGTCTTCTGCCCAGAGAAAGGGGGAGGGGTGCTGGCACCGCCACCCACAGACCACACTGATGGAGGCATGGAGACACTCTAACTGAAATGGACTTTGGGGACCCATGCTGGAGGTTCAGCAGAAACGCAGAGCACAGAACCGCGTGCCTCACTCGGGGGCGCAGGCCCAGGCGCGGGCAGGAAGGCGCACTCAGCGGGCCGCCGCCCCTGACAAAGGAGACAGCGGAGTCTCCCGCCAGCCTTCGTGGAGGGCAAACCACCACCCATCGGTACCCTCACGTCTGGTCGCCAGGACTGGAAAACCATAGACACCTACCTCCCAGGCCAGGGGTGACGAGTGCACAAGGACAAGACGCTGCGGGCAGGTGTCTGGGGGGCTGACTGCCGGAGCCGGTGGCGAGGCCCAGCTGGGGCGGGGCCAGCAGACCCTCGTTAGGAGGGCGTGAGCTAAACTACCGAAACCTGGAGTGGCCCGTGAGCTCCCCACGCTGGGGCGGGGCAGGGCGGGCAGCTGCCGCCAAGCTGAGATGGGACTGGCAGTCTGCTTCGAGGGACGGTGAAAGAGCCCAGGCTGGGAGTCAGAAGCTGGGGCTTCTAGAAACTGGAAACATTCCTGGTTTCAGCCTGCTCCCTGTGAGAAGACCCTTCTAGACCCAGAACAACGAACAGAGGCTGAGATAAAGCTGAATGAGGGCGTGCTCTTGACCTCCGGGCCTGCCCCCCTCTGTCAACACTGGGGAGCAGCGAGGAGTGGCGGCCGCAGCTCTGAACAGGCTGAGAGCCGCCAAAGGCCAGCAGACCCCAGGGGGGGCAGGGCCCGGCCGGCAATCGCCAGCTGCGAGCGATTCCATCCTGCAGTTTCACCCACCGAGGGCGCCGGGGAGGGACAGGCAGCTTCACCTGGCCTCCAGCGACGGTTAGGAGACAGGACCAGAGGTCTGGTCGGGCATCACCAGGAGGAACTGCTAGGAGCTAACCAATCCTCGGCCCCTTCCCCGTGGGTCTGAGTGTGCGCAGCCGTGTCCCGTGAGCGGCCCCGTGAGCAGCCCACCCAGGGGCAGGAAACCTGGCACTGTTTCTCATGAGGGGCTTCAAATACCTAGAGAACCAGATTTTTCACACACACATAAAAGCTTTCTCAGTGTTGTTTTTAGAGTCTAAACGTGAGAAGTACAGACAGGCAGCCAGGAGCACTGTGCGCAGACCCCAGCCCCTGGCTCGGGTGCCTGTGGAAGCGCTGGTGCCCGAGGGCTCCTGCCACAGGGGGGACCAGGAGCCCCGGTCCCCTCGGGGCCCACCTCTCCCCAGTCTGCAGGGCACTTGCCCTCTTCCCACTTCCACAGATGCCTTCCAGGCAAGCCCGGCAGGGTGCCTGGTGGGGAGGCAGGCCTGGCCGGGCCAGGCCTGGTGTGCAGCTCCACAGGGACGGTGAGGGGGCTCCCTCCGACAGGGCCCAGGGATAGAACTGCCAAAAAGTTAAAACTGGCCTTCCCAGACCCCGGGATTGCACCAAGTAAGGTCATATGCCTCTGACTGCCTTTGCTACTGACTGAAAGCACACATAACTCTCCAAGTTTTCACCATCATCTTAGGGGAAGGCCACTTGGGTATCTTTTTTCAAGGAACATAGGAGGGGTTATCCCTGGCCCCTGTAGGGCCCCCTGCCTGAGGCAGGAGGCTGGCCCTAGGCACTGGCACCTGGGAAGGTGATTGTGACTCGCAAATCATTTCAGATTTTGAAAAATAAATATAAATAAATATAATCCAAACACTGTTAAGGGAATAAATGGCAAGGAGAAAAACATACTGGGTATAAAGATGCTAAAACCACCACAGAGAAAACCCTCAGAAACACTGGGGGAAGGACGAGGGACCAGTGGGCGGGCAGATCCTATGGCCTTCTTGGGGTCACACAGGACCTTGGGCCAGGAGCCCCAGGGGGCCAACCAGAGGTGCTTGGGAGGTACCTGGTATGGGGATTTGGGACGAGGAGCCAGCCCGCCCTGGGGGCAAGCGGAGGACCCTGCCTCTGGGAGAAGAGAAGGCACTGGTTAGGGATGTTCTTTAAATTAAGAGGTTAATGGGGTTGCCAGAACAGAAAAGGGGCCACAGCAGCCTCAAGTGGGAAGAGCCCCATGACCAGGGTATGGGGGCGTGCCCCCAGGGCCTCCTTCCCCACAAGCCAGGACCAGTCTGGGTTCCTAGAACCTTCAACCCACTACCCTGAAGAGAGGCCTCCTCCTTGTTCTCTGGGTAGAGGAAGGATAGACGCTTCCAGAGTCCTGGGAGAAATGGGGAGGTCACCAGCCCTGCGTCCTGCAGAAAGCCTTCACTGCCTGCTCCCTCAGGGAAGGGGGTGTGAGGGGACAGGGCCGCCCAGCTCCAGCCCCAACTGGGGCTGTCAGCACCCGAGGTCAGTGTGCACCGCAGGGAGCTGGCTCAGCTGGCCCAGGACTTCCGGTCCTCGGGGTTCCTGGGGATCTTGTCTACCCGCAGCGCCATGGTGCTCTCGGCCTTGGCCAAAGCAGCTGTCAGGGAGGCCAGGTTGGTGGCAGAGCCGGAGAGGGTGCTGCTCCTGCGGGGCTCGGGGGCGCCCTGCAGCCGGAGCCCTGCACTGCGCCGCCGGCCTGCACCTGCCGCCCTGCGCACCCGGCCGGGCCTCACCAGCAGCCCGTAGCCTGGGTTGCACTTGAAGTACTGCTTCCCTCCAATGGAGCCATCGTTCTTACCTGAGGGGAGAGAAAAAGAAGACAGAGGTGGCTCCAGGCAGCTCACAACCCCACGGGCCCTCCCTGCAGGACCCCAAGCGCCAAATGTCCCGCACAGGGGCTCACCATTCAACAAGTGAGGCCAGCGCGCACCAGGGACGGATACTCCTGGGCCACAGGTGTCAGGCTGATATGCTAATCCTCCTGTTTCCAATGCCAACAAAACAGAGCTGGCACGGCCCACCCCCACTCCAGGGCACAAACTGTTTTCAATCTAGATGGTCAAAATGTTTCAGGTGGAATAATTTTTGGTACAATAACGTATTAGATGGTAACTAGCAAATTTGTAGCTTGTCAGATGCCACACTTGATGTGTCAAGATGGAGTGATTCACTTCCTTTGCAAAAGTGAATAAAAAATGCTTTAAGGTGAAGGATGCACCCAGGGGGGGAGCGGACAAGCCGAAACAAAGGGGCCGCCCTCACCCTAAATGTCAGCACCCATGGTGATGGGTTGGTGGGGCATGCGATCCGTGAGCACAAACGATCATGCGCTCTCTATGCTTCCTGCCTGCGCATCCTCACCGGCCCTCCTCTCTCTGTCCCACTCTGAACAGGCCCTCCCTCCACCCATAGCCCTCAGTGTCCCCAGGGACCACCTCTCCAGGGGTCAGGGGTCAAGCCAGTGTTCTCTCCCACTGTCTGGCCGCTGTCATCACGGGGCTCCTGGGTCCCGCTCCCCTGGGGCTCACCCGCCCCGGCTGCATGACCCCAAACACTGACCTCTCAGCTGTGTCTCCAGTCCCAGAGCAGCCCCTCTACCGCCTCCCCTCCCCTGCAGCGTCACCCACACCTCCAGCTGCATGTGCCCAGCAGAATTCAGCTTCCTCCCACCCTGTGCCCTCACCGGCTCTCCCAGGCTTTCCCACAGGGTCATGACCCTTTCTACCCCTGGGGTCTCAGGCCACTCTCAGGGGCCAACCTGACTCCTTTCTACCTGTCAGGCCGCCGCCCCTCAGTCCTGGGGCTTCCCCACCATACTCTTCCTGGCTCCACGGTGCAGCCCGGCCTGGACGTCTGCAGCAGCCTCTTCCATGGCCTTCCTGGCCCCATCCTCACCCCGAGTCTGTTCTCCTAACAGCAGCTGTCTTCCTGTCACACCTTGTCTGTCCTGAACTGGCCACCTCACCTCGCCGGGCTCCCCTCGAATGCAGCAGGCGGGTCCCTGTGCAGAGCCGGTACTCCGCTTCCCCCTTCCATCACTCCTGCCCCCAATTCCTCGGTATTCCTTACAGCAGGGGCCCCACCCCTGGGCCACAGACCAGCAGTGGTCCATGGCCTGCTGGGAGCTGGGCCGTACAGCGGTGGAAGAGCCGTCTTCCGTTAACACCGGGCCCTGGTGCCCAAAAGCCTGGGGAACACTGACTTAAGGCATCCCCACACCCACCCTCCCCCACCCGCTTAGCCTAGTTTACTTTCTTCACAGCACTTCCTGCTATCAAAGTTTGTTTGTTTAGTAATTGTCTTCCCTCTAAAATCGAAGTCCAGTGAAGGACTTTTTTTCTGCTCCAGAAGGTAACCCCAAGTCCCAGGACAGCCACTGAAACATACTAGGTGCATAAATGTTTGTTGGATTAATTCATCCATTTTGCTAATCTCCCTTTAATTCTTAAATTTAATTCCAAATACAAATTGTTTTCCAATTCCCATCTGCATTTCGGCAGAAATGGAGTTTAAAAATTATTCCAGCCTGTGCTACAATAATCTTTTAGAACCACTTCCAGTGTATGATATTCTTTGCTGAAATTATTTTTAAAAACAGTGAGTGACTTCACAGCTGAGCTGAGGGGCTCAGAGACAGAGGCCCTGTGGGACAGGCCTTGGCTGTCACAGAGCAAACCGCCCCCAGCGGGCCATGTTCTGCCAAGGTGAGCCCACCCACCCACTTTTCCTCCTCCCTCCCTGCTGAGCAGCTCCCTGGGCCTGGCCACACAGAGCTCTCCTAACAGCCCACCTCCACAGCCCCCAACCCTCGTGTGCTCCTGGGGCGGGGAGAGTGGAATCGGTCTCGCAGCCTTCAAGGGGTTAGACTCGGAGTTAACTCCTGGGATCTTCTCAAGAGAAATGAAAACGTGTGCCGCACAAAAGCGTACACACAAATGCTCCCAGCAGCATTCTTCACGAAAGCCACAAAGTGGGACCCACCCAGATGTCCATCAACTGACGAGAGGACGCCCAAAGTGTGGGCCATCCAGGTGTGGGTATATTCGGCCACGAAGAGGAGCCACACGCTACAGTGACGAGCTACAGCTGGACACACCAGGGAAACATTCCATGTCACTTTGGAGACAGGAAGCTAACAGTAGGTTGACCAGGGTATGAGGCGGGGAGCCTGTGGACACTGGGGGGCGATGAACCTGCCAGAATCAGATGCTGCAAAGGGGCGCCAGAACCACTGGCTGGCACACGCCGAGGGGGTTTGACGGCATGGAAGCTGTCTCACAATAAAGGTGTTTTAATGAAACATCTGAAGAGCAGACTACTTCCTTAAAGGCTGCCCCCAGTTTTCTGAAAATGAATATCGGTTCGCTTTACACTGCGCCGTTCTAGAACGAGTCTTCAGAGACTGGCGTGCCTGCGAGGGGTCTGAGATGGGCTCGTCCTCTCGTCTCTGCGTGTGGGCCACGCAGCCTGGGGTATCTCAGGAACAAGTGAGCACCAGCAGGGGCTCAGGGTCTGTAACCTGAGCCAACACAGCAGACAGAGCTACGGTTCTAGTTCAAATGCAAATGCAGCTGTGACTAAAAAAAGAATAATGGCATTAAAATTCATAACCAAATTTATAGCTTTTAATTAATGTCTTAGGTTTCTGAGAAATTTCTGGAGGCTTAAAAAAAAGAGAGAGAACCTGACTCCTAAAACATTCTGAAACATTTTACTAGGAAAAAAATCCCCCATTTTGAAAAGGAGGCTCACAGGCCAACTGCGGCCCCGAGGGCGCAGGGCAGCGCCTCCAGTGCCAGGGCCCCACCCTAAACAGCGCTCACCTGAAGGTAAGTCCAGCTCCACGCCAACCCAGGTCCCTTCCTGGAAGTCGGTGGGCCCGATGTACCTGACGATGCCCAATTTGCTGGTGCCCACGGTAACATATTCTCCTTCTCTGAGCCACTCTGGGACTTCACTGGTTTCCTCGGAATCGGAGGAAACTTCCAGCTTCTCCAGGCTCTGCCCTCCAGAACTGCCACTGCCAGTCCCTCCCGAGGCCAGCAGGTCCTCCTCGGCACCAGAGGGGCAGCTGGGGTCCCCGCCAAGCATGCGCGAGAATGACTTTAGCTCCGAGGTTCGCACCTTCCGGATTCTGAACGGGGACGCTGGAGCGGGCGACTGAGACCGGACGTCAGGCAGCAGCTGTGGTTTAGAGATGTCCGGCTCTAAGCTGGCGTCTGGCCTGGTCCGGTCCTTGGGTCTTCCCAGTGGCTTGGTGGCAGAGGAGCAGCCATCTCTGCTCTGTGGGCTGAGTGACTCCTCAGGGGTAGAAGCAGGAAGACGTGTCAGGGAAGTGCCGGCCTCTTCATTCTGCTTCTCTAAGGGAACCGCTCCCTTGGCCTGGGCCACACTGGCACTGTTGCCATCACCGTCACTCCTCAGAGTCTGCTTTGCTGGGACAGGCAATGACAAAAGGCTGCTCTCACCCTCCAGCGGGGCAGGGGGAGTGCTGTCTGCACCTGGGGCAGCAGAAGGAAACGGGGGCTCAGAGTCCGGGCAGGCCTGGTAGGGAACAGGAGGGGGAGAGCCGGGCGTCTGCCCACCCGCCTGGGCCAGAGCATCCAGGCCTGAGGTGACGGCGTCGGACAGCGTGGCAGTGGAGACGCTGTGTGAGAAGTACCCACTGGAGGCCTCGCTCAGGGGGCTAGGTGGCCCATCCTGCGCTTCGGGGACCTGGGTGTTGGCAGCCGTGCTTGGTGGCGAAGGCAATTGAGTTGGTTTGTCCTTGGTCTTCAGCACTGGAGCAGCCTGTACGGTCATGGTCACGTCCACGTTGGGGGCCACTCTCACCCCAGAGTTCTCCCGGTGAGCCTGAAGCAGGAGAGGGGAGGTGCGACCGGTCAGAGTTCAAGGTTAGGTGTGCATTTCCAACAGGAGGAGGCAGGGGCTGTGCAGTTAGCTGAAACCCCACAGCTCTGCCTCGGGAAGGGTGCTGCTGTGCGGCAGGGCAGCCTGGTTCCAGCACCTGCTCCGCCACGTCGCCCACGGGACCCGCTTTCCCCCCACGGATCCTGAGGGCCTTGCATCGCTGGGCACACACCCCGGAGGCTGCCCGTTCCATCCCCTCCCCTTCTGTACAGAGATGCTAACAGATGCCTGGGTCCTGTGAGTTATAATGAGAAATGGATGTCTTGTCTTCGTCCCCATTTCTGGCACAGAGCTCTTTCTAAAACCCTTGGGATTTTCTAAGAGATGAGAGCAATAAAGGTGTCTTGATATTCAGAACAACTCCCTTCCAACAACTCCTCAGATTTTGTTACTAAAGTGACTTTTAGAAATCCCCTAAAGATGCGGGGGGGGGGGGGATTGCCGGGGTGACAACCACGCTTGGAGGGTTGGAACTTTCAGTCCCACCCCGATTTCTGGGCAGCGAAAAGGGGCTAGAGGCTGAATCAATCACCCGTTACCAACAGCCGATGATTTAATCAGACATTCCCAGGTAATGAAACCTCCATAAAAAGGCCAGGTTTGGAGAGTTTCGGGGGCAGCAAACGTGCAGAGGTGTAAGGAGAGCACCATGCTCAGACAGAGTGTGGAAGCTTCGCACCACTTCTGCATACTCATCCTCCGCCTGTCTTCCATCTGGCCATGTCTGAGTTATATCCTTTTATAATAAACCCATGATCTAGTAAGTAAAACGTTTCTCTGAGTTTTGCGAGCCACTCAGCAAGTTAATCAATTCCACAGAGCAGGTCATGGGAACGTCCGATTTTCAGCTAGACAGTCAGAAGTACAGGTGACAACCTGGACTTGAGACTGGTGTCTAAAGTGGGGGGCAGGCCGTGAGACTGCACCCTTAAGCTGTGGGATCTGACGCTACCTCTGGGTACACAGTGTTGGATGGAGCTGAACCCTCGGACACCCAGCTGGTGGTGTGGGAAACAACACATGTCGGGCTGCCTGGGGTCAGGAGGTACAAGGCAGGCAAGGCCTCACCACAGAGCGTGTCACACAGTAGGTGCACACAACTATCTCCATTCCCGCACCCCCAAGCATCCCCTGTCTCCCTAAGAACTCTGCTCCCTTGGAAACACATCCCCTGCCCACCCCGACTTCCCAGGGAGCCCGAGAGAGTCACTAGAAGACAGAAGAACCTTCTTCTGCAAAACTAAAGTGACGATCTCACGGGAGGGCCTGAAAGTGCTGCAGCTCAGCTTGCCCAGCTCAGGCCCAGAGAAACGCCCCTCGGGCCTGCTCATGTGTGGTGCTCCAGGCTGAGGCAGCAGGAGGGGAGGAGATGGAGGCTGCGTGCAGCCCGTGCCCTCTCTGAGGGGCCATCTTGCAAGCTGCTGCTGCAGGCTGGTCCCATGTCACAGGTCAGGAGGCCCTCTGATCCCAGGAGACTCAGCCCAGCAGCAGTGCCTCCCACCCCCAGGAGCGGCTAAGGAGGAAGGCGCAGAGGCTGGCCTTTCCCTCCAACGCTCTCTGTCTGAGTCACTCTGGCAGGGACACACACAAAGCCCCATCTCATGGGGAATGACGACAGCCGCCGCTCATCCAAACCCGACTGTGGCTGAGGTGCTTGTGAGTGTTCTTTCGTGGGTAATTTAAGTCGTTTGAAGCAGCTGGCAGATTATCTTTCTATTCCCGGTCACAATGATGGGGTGAAAGACTGGCGGGAGTGGGGAATGGGGCAGGGCGGTGGAGAGAGTGCCGTTGGGAGAAAGAAATATGTTTTCCAATATTTACGGAAAGATTATTTATATTACAGGAATGGCCATTTTCCATTTGAAATACAGGATTTATCTGAACGGGGAAACAGCTGAGATCTATAAGTCTCTTACAGTTACTTGGCTTAACTCAGCAGTCTGATAAATCATGCATTTTCACGTGCATTGTCATTTGTATTCCTGTCTCCAGAGGCCCTCCTTTCCCCACAAGGCGCACTTTCAGGGTGCAGAATTAACAGCACCTCCTGAGATTAACAGCCCATTTTTGTGATGGATCTCTAGGCTGCAAAGTTTACTAAATCCAATAGATCAATAACTGTCACCAGCACAAATACTCTAAAAGATTAGGCAATCCTTCAATCATTTTTCTCTTGTAACTTACACATGTTTTATTTATTCTTTTATATTTTATTTTTAGTATCACTGACCAGGCAGGGACCACACGAACGAATCACAAGAGTCTAGAGCCTGAACAACAGCTATGACCCTGAGACAGTCACGCTCCCACGTCCCCTCCTGGTGAGACCCCGTCACTGCCAGATGACAGCTGTCCACTAAGGGCCAGCCAGGTCCTGTCCTGAGGAGGTGACAGCATAGAGACAGTGCCTTAGATTTCCTTGGCATTGTCCTGTTTGCTTCCACATAAATCCTTTGATGTAGGCCAAAGAGATTATCTCATTCATTTCATACTGTGGCCCAAGGAGGTTGAAGTTTCACCCAGAGCCACCAGGAAGGGGACACCAGGGATCCGAGATGAGACCCACAGCCACAGCAAAGAAGAGACTGTAAGTGGCAGAAGGGAGCGCTGATTGCTGCCTTTCTACCTGCTGAGCCGAAGCAAGCAGCCTCAGAGTCCTTCCGCCCTGCACCACAGGAGCCACTCCCACGTGGCCGGCGGTGGCAAGAGTGGAAACCTGCCCGCCCTCTGTGGGTTATGCCCCTGCTGACACTTCAGAGACAGCCACTGAGGCCCGGACTCGAGCAAACCCCCACAATGGGCAGCAAGGCCACCCTGCGCTGCAGAGGCCGGGGCAGGTCGGGTGCCCTCAGCAGCAGGGCACTTGTTCTCACTCAGTCCCACTGGCCTTGGGGCCCCAGTCCCGTCTCAGGAAAATAACGACCATCACCCATGGGTGAGAAGGGGGGTCCTGGTCGTACCTTCAGTTCAGCTTGTGAACATGGAAGGTATACTGGGTTGAAAAGGGCCTTTCAGAAAGGACTGAGTTCATCATGGAGGTCTGGATTTTCTTTCAAATTACTTGGCCTTTTTTGCTGTTGTTTTAATAAATAAAATTTCCCTATGTAGAGATAGCATTTCCTAAGAGAATGAGCACATAGTGGGAGAAAATAGATTTGCTATTCATAAGATTAGAAGTGCTGTTCATCTGTGGGAGATCATAAGAGACTATTTTCTCCCGAGCTTAGCATTAGTCTTTTCACGCTGATATCATGAATCAGAATGAAATGTAAAACTGAGAATTAGGCAAACACTTAGAATAAGGAGACTGTTCTGTTTATAGAAATCGCCTTTGCCTGGTGGTGGGCTATTAAAGCAGCAGACTACATTAGCAGTCAAGCACCTAAAAGTTTAGCAATCATATGATTAACAAGTTGAAAATAGCCAAGTGTAACAAGAAAAATATAGAGGCAGAAGACAGTGGCCTATATTATGGTTAATTATCAAAACGGGGAAGCTAAAATAAAACCACCACGGGTGTGGACTCAACAATTATCACCACGGCCACCCGCCGCGTGTGGGGCAGCCCCCCGCACAGGCGCCACCCCTGCCCAGCGGCTCACCTCCGCCATCCTGGTCGTCCTGGTGTCCGGGGGGGCGGGCTGCACCAGGATTCGGGGCACCGGCTGAGGAAACAGCAAACAGGCGGGCGTGAGAGATCCAGAGGGGCCGAACAGAGAGAACCAGAGAAGGTTTAGACCGAACAGACTGGAGGCCTAGTCATTGCCAACCAGGCACACCAAGTGCGAGGGGCACCACACCACGCAAAGGAATGGAAGAAATAAGGAGCACAGCCCCCATGCCCCCCACCCCCACCCCCGTTCAGCGACACAAGACACAGGCTGGAAACAGGGATACATATGGTGGACTCTCGCACCTCAGGCTCTTTCCACTCATGGGCAATGCAAGGGCTGTGTCTGCAAAGACAAGAACTACAGGACTAACGGGAAACTATTGGGAAAGTCAGGAAGGCTTCGGGCAGCAGGTGGAACTCAAACCCAGCCCTGGCGGCCAGGGAAGGCTCATGTTCAAAAGGAGGACTGGCCAGTGCAGTCAGAGGAAGCTGGCCTGGCTGCAGCATGATTCTGCGCATCAGACAGAGCAGGGCAGATGGAAGGAGAGGCTTTGGTACCTGAAACTAACCCACACAGGTAATGTGGCTGGACCGCCACAGACGCCTGAGAGAGCAAGCAGGAGGCTGAGAAGAATGGCCTGGTGGTGGAAGGCACACTGACTGGAGAAATAGTTAAAGACCAAGTAGGCAAATCACTAACGAGACTCCAGCAGCAGAGCAGGAGTGAGTGGTAAGAACCTGGATAACAGGTGCAAACAACATCACAAGACCAGACTTCAGTACTTGTGGACCTGCCATTCAAGTAACATTAAAGAAAAAAAATTGAAATAATTAGCATCAGGATAAGAAAAAGGGATGTCAGAGGAAGGAGACCAAATCAGAAATCATCTAGTAGTGGCCGAGTTCGCAGTGGCCGTGGGACATCGAAGCAGACATGACAATCTCGAAGGCCAGGATCTACCGCTTCTGCCTTTACTCCCCCCTTCCCAGGCCACCCTGCTCCAACGCAAGAGTCGGGACCTCCGGGTGCTCAGCTCTCAGCGGGCTCCGCCCTGGCAGGACCGACACTACTCCTAGTCCTCTCTCACGAGAGCGCAAACGGGCTGTTGAAGCAGCTTTCCGTGCAGTACGAGGGTCTTTGCCTTTGGTGGGTCCGTAAGGAAAGCAGCTGGTCACCAATCTAAATTGCTCAGAGACATGGATTTCAGATCTTTCCACTTCCCTCCTCTGGTCCTGGGCACGCCAGACACCTCGCCAGGTGTCTCTGGGAGTCTGAGGCACCTATGTTGTTGAGGCTCTCTGGGCTGAGCCTACAGACACCAAGACTGGACGGCCAAAGTCTTGCTTCCTACAGGGCAGGCCAAACTCTTAACTGAAGGGAGGAGAGCCCACCTAAAACAACGCCTCACCCTGACCGGTATGGCTCTGTGGGTTGGGCGTCGCTCCGCGGGGTGAAGGGTCACTGGTTCGACTCCCAGTCGGGGCACATGCCTGGGTTGCGGGCCAGGCCTGGCGGGGTGAGTGCGAGAGGCAAACAATCTACATTTCTCTCTCACATTGATGTTTCTCTCCTTCCCTTCCCCTCTCTCTAAAATTCAATAAATAAAATCTTTTAAAAACATGGCTCAGCTAGGGTGGTAGTGACCTGAGTTCACAGCATCAGGTCACCGCATTTCTACAGCGGGAACCACGATAACCAGCCAGGCCTTGGGACTGCTTTTGAAAGCAAAGTGTTAGAAGAAATTCATTCTGCTGAAGATGAGGGAACAGTGATGAGATCTGAGAAGAGGCACAGAGGAGAGGCAATGAAGTAGGAAAGGCTGAGAGATAAGGCTAAACAGGTGGAAGGCCCTAGGGACAAACTAAAGGAACATACACTTCACCCTGCAAACCCTGGGGGCTCCTGGGGGGGTTAAGGCCAGGAAGGGCCAGGGTCAGAGTTATGTTTAAGACGGTGCGAGGCCAAGAGGACAGAGGGAGGACACCCTGGTGGTGGCAGCAAGTGCATACCACACGGGAATCCAGCCGTCCCTCAGTCCCTTGACCAGGAAAGGGTCCCTCTCCTGGACTCTCAGGACACACAGCCCCTCCCTGTCTGTCCCTGTACGAGGTCTCCGTGTCCCCATTCCCGGCCCGCCCTCACACGGGTCCCCGTGTCCCCACTCCGCCAACAACTTGACAAGGGAGTTATTTTCAAACAAGTAGCCTCCACCCTACCACCCAGTCCTTGGATGCAGGGGCCACACGGTTGTGCTTGTTTTCGCATATTAGCTGAAGTCCCCCCCCCAAATGGGAAGGTACTCAGAGCGCACTTTAGTAAAAGTAGAAAAAAAAGTTTCTTAAATTTGAACTCCAGAGTACATTCTTCAGTTAGATCCCATTAAAATAGACAAGATTGGGATGAAACATTCCCCCTAAAAGTATAAAAACATGAAAATCCTACCAAGGATGGAACTATAGCCAGCCAGGATGAAACCTTTTCTAAGATGATATACCTCCTGCCCTCCTAAATAAAGCAAAGAAACGTAATTTATACTTTTCTTTATGACTCAGAGTAATTAGAAAGTTCCAGTAAACGCTTAAAAAATATTAGCTGAAATGAATTAAAGGAGCAGACAGGCTGAGACACTGCACAGGAACCCAGGGGGCCTCCGGGCTCCTGTTTCTCTGAGTTCACGGCTCCAGGCCCTAGGCTGGACACCTTGAGCCCGCCCCGCACAGACTTCCTGTCACTGGCACTCGCTCTCAAGCCATGGCCACTTTGTACTCAGGCGACAGGTTCCACACAGATGCCTCTCGACTCCCGCCATCCAGGTAAAGTGTGAACCGGAAAAAAGAGGATGCTCGAACACATCTGAAATGGCTGAAAACCGCGTCAAAAACAAGATCGGATCGGGTCCCAGTGTAACAGCAGCGCTCTGACCTCCTGCCCACACTAGCAGTGTTGTGTGCCTGCCTCCAAGGGCGCTGGGCAACGGCGGCCGCCAGCTCTGGACAACAGGGCCACAGGAAGACACTTCTCCAACAGGGGGTGTTTGAAAGGTGTGTGCTGACGAGACTGCGGGCACAGGCGTACAAAATTGGCCACGTGTTAGTTTTTCTTGAAGCCATGTGACAAGTACATAGAGATTTGCCACAGGACCCTTTCCACCGTGTACCTTTCACACGTTTCCATAGCACTGCCCACGTGAACAAGGTGACCGAGACTGTCCATCAATGTGAAGTTCAGTTCAACAAAGACCTGTCAGGCCTCACAGTGACAATAGGCACCTTGAAGAACACAAAGACACAGGCTTTGTTCTCAACAGACTGGCGATCTAGTCTGTGGGACGGACACGAATATAAATAACTAAAATGTCAAGTAAAATGTCAAGAAATAGGGTGGACGTTAGAATGGACATTTCAAAAGCAGACAAGATTTGGAGGAGGACAAGAACATGAGTGGACCAGGCCTAGAACACTTTCACGAGGGTGACTTTACTCTGATGAACGCCTTGAACACTGAGTGGCACTACCCGGGCTGTGACAGAGTTGAGACGGCCGAAGAGCCCCTTCGTGTCTGATGTGTCCCCCTACTCGCATCTCTGCCCTGGGGAGAGCTACTCAGGCATCCAGAGGTCTTGGGGAGGAGAGAAGGATCTCGACTGGTGAGCTCTGGGCAGCGGGAAAGCAGGTCAGGGCCATGTAGAGCCTTGTGAGCCTGCGGTTAGTTTTCACAGGCCATAAAGAGCCATGGAAGGTTCCCGCAGGAAGCAGCAGTAAGAGCTATGTCTATACAAGGTTAATCCTTAAATAGGGGAGATATGAAATGGGGAGAAATAAACTAAGAAGTTGCTTGAATGGCTCGATGGAGAGCTAGTAAGAGCCTGAATTTGGGTAGTAAGAGGAAACGAAATAAAAATACAACTCTAGACATCTAAAGGAGACTGCTGAATACGGGAAACAACTGGCTATAGGGGGGGAAACAGAGTCAGAGACGGTGCACAAGAAGTCGGCAACAGTGGAATTAGCAGAAATAGCATCAGGGGTGGGTGTGTGCATGCGTGCGCGTGGGGTGGGGGTTACTTCTATTTTTGGCAATGGCCTGTGATGAATCCAGCACCCTTATTAAGGGTCCCAAAAATACCTACAAAGTATATTGAACTCTTGCGTGTGCCATCTGTCCTTCCCACGTAACAGCTCGAATTCCCAAACGGGTACTGTCTGCAGTTCAGTGCTCTTTCGCATCCCCCGTGCGGGCGGCGGCCTCCTATTTCAGGGGCTCAAAACACTTCAGATCGTAAACTCATTAATCCTCATGACACATCTGGTAACTATTAATAAAAAAGACTGCAAAGTATTTTGCAGCTATAAATGTTAAGGAGAAGTCCCACGAGGCCAGTGAATACAAGTATAATTATCTACATTTTACACCAAGGCTCAGCAACAGTGACCTCGTGGTTAAATGCAGTCAGGTGCCCAGTGAGCGGCGAGAGAGATGGAGAGGACTGTGTTCTTCAGCACCTGCTGGCCCTGCAAGCACAGTGTCCACTGAGCGCTGCCAAAACTGAACGGGTGGGTGAGTAGGCTACCAGTGAAAGAGTTGCTTAGAAGTATTTCAGGGGAAATACTTCTGGGGAAAGATGAAGATCACTTCTCTTATCATATCTCATCATTTTTAACTCTGGCTTTCAGAGGCCACATGAATGAAAATAGGGCAGATTAGCTCAGAATTTCATAACTAGGCACAAAAGCTGTTTTGGAGACCCCTCTGCCTAGAAGAACAAAGTCTGATCGCCTTGGCCTGGCATGAAAGACCCTCACTTCTCTGTGAGGCTGCAGCCTGTCCTGGCATGTGCTCACCCACTCTGAACTCCCTAAACACACAACTTTGCCACAGCCTTCCCCTTGCTGTTCCTGCCCCTAGGGAGTCGTGTTCCACCCGGGGAGTACCCACTCGTTTTTAAGTCTCAGCTCAAGCATGACCTACTTTTCCTGCAATTGTAGACAGAAATGCCCACAGCCTTCGGGGTGTCACCCCAGACATACACATGTTATGGTATCTGTAACATCGTCCCATTTAGGTTTATGCATTTCTAAGGCAACCAAGCTCTCTGAAGGGCAGGATTATGTCTCATTTATCTCTTTCCGCAGAAAAAACAGTACCTTATTGAATGAATACTCAGATAAGTGAATGGATCAATTACTTAAGTGACATGAAAAAGGTCGATCTGTACAGTTACAAGGAATTTGAAAAAGAATAGACCTTCTGAAATTTGGGCACAGGTGTAGCTAGAGGGGAGAAGAACTATCAGCTGAAGCCAAAAATAAGCACTTTGAACCTTTCTTAATAATCACCCCTTAGCCTGAATTTGATAAATTCTTAAATGTCATTTTCTAATGGTTCCTAAGTTAATCTGATCCCCTACATTTTTTTAAAACTCTAACCAGTCATTTAAATCCAACCATAGGAGTATACAAGAGATGTAAGATTTACTGCTGCTACAAATAATCTGATTTTCACGCTGAGAATAAACTGAGAAAAATGTAAGAAACAAAACCAAGCAGGGACAGTGCGTATAAACAAAGTGCTTCCTAATCTTCTGGTATGTTCTGATGAAACAATAAATAAAATCAGACAAGTACAATTACCTAAGAATCAACACCCACAATAACCTAACCAATAAGCATACTTTTTACAGGTTATGTTAACTGGAGGCAGGGGGTCCTGCTCTGGTCCAGAGACGGCGCTCCCAGCCCCTGCACCCGAGGCCTCCGTGACTGGTTCTCACAGCCAGCCCCCCGCCACAGGGCAGCCTTCGGATGTGTGCCCTGCTTTCCAGGGTGAGCTGGCTAAGAGTGTGTTTGCCGCGATGACACCAGCACTTGTCTGCCGGGCAGTTGCATTTCGTATTTTAAATGAACAGTGCCTGAATTGACTCATCGGTCTTCGTTTGTGCAGATCTGACCCGCTCTGGGGTTGCAGGTCTGGAAGGTGGTAATCCTGTCCAGGTCCACAAGAATTCTCTGAGCATGGCTGCTGAGCGAGGGCACGGGTGGCCACCAGCTGGTGCCCGCCAGACACTGTTATCCTACCTGCCACATGCCCCTTTCAACTGGTGACATTAAAGTATCAACGTGTCAAGCATGGAAAGGTGACTTCATTTTCCTGACCAACATTATCATCCTTCATGGGGTTTTTACAACACTTGAATAAAGTCTTCCAGTTTTATCTTTCTCAAATCCACCCTTGGAACTGCAGCCAGAGAAACCCTCCCACACACACACCTGAACGTGTCACTTTCCGGCTTTAACGCTGGGGGTGATCCCCCACCTCCCACAGGCAATTTTTTCAGAAAGGAAATGGGCAAGAAAGGGAGTACGGACAGGGGCTAGCCAGTCTAGTTCCAAGGTTTGCCAGTCCTGCCTTCACCTCCTTCACAGATTTGCTCAATAATCACTTGCGACTTTTAATCAAACCCAGTAGAAATCTCTAAAGATCACCACTGTGCGTTAACTGTGCTTCTTGAACATAAACCTCAGGTGTGCCGCTCACTGGGCCCTGCGCCCTCGGACAAGACGCCTGGCCGCCTGAGCCTCTTTCACCCCCACGCCTGACTCACACCCTAACACCTGCCTCCGGCTCCACCCTGTCTGACCAGGCGGCCACCAGCCACGTGCAGCTACTGAGCCCTTGAGACGCAGCCAGTGTGATTGAGGAAGTGAAGTTCTTATTTTACCTGATTTTAATTGATAATATGTAAATTTTAATATTAAAGTGCCTTTATGTTTGGAACAGCTTTGGCATGCGGATCTATTTTTTTCAGCCTTACGAACTCTAAATGCAGATCAAGTATTTCCGACAAAAATTTAGTATCTGAATTAAGATGTGCGAGAAATGTAAAATACACACCTGATTTTGAGGACCGTAAGGAAGAAAAGGTGGGAGCATCTCATTAAGCGCTTTAATGCTGATTACAGGAAGAAATGGCCGTATCAGAATGCACTGGGTTAAGTAAGTTATATTATTAAATTAATATGACCTGTTTCCTTTTACTTTTTTAAATGAGGCTGCTAGAAAATTTTAAATGACACCAGTGGCTTCCATTCTGTTCCCGTCAGACACCACGGACCTACCTCGGCACCGTGCAGAGCCCAAGCGTGTGGAAGCGCTGGCACACAGTGAGCAGCCGGCCCTTTGCCCAGCGCCGCGGTTCTCCTACTCACTAGGACAGTGCGTGTCGTCTTCCGAGTCAGTTCTGGGTTGGCCTACTATAAACACATTTTTACACGATCAACAAATCTATTCGATCTAAAACAATCTAAAGTTTCTACTTGTGTTCAGCTGCCCCAAAGCCACTCAGGGAACATTAGTTCCATTTCCTTTCAAACGGTGAACCTTAGGAGTTATTAATTTACCTTCACAAACATATTCCAGGTGCCTGCTACATTCCAAAGACTGTGCCAGGAGCTGGGGAGACAGTAGGAGCAAAGCTGAGCACAGTCCCTACGCTCCTCAGACAGAGGCACTCAGGGTCTAACATCTGACATTCCTATTCTATTTTAATTACACGAAACAACTAAGAGGCCCACTTCTCCTATCAACAAGTAAACTATTTTATCAGTGTATACAAGTGGATGAGATCATCCAAATCGACTTTATTTCACCATATAATATATGTATTCATTCAAGTTATTAGAGGTTTTACATATAGAAAAGTTTAAGTACTAATATTTCTGGAGTTGTCAGAAAAGATACAGTTTCTTATTTTTTAGACTTCAGCTAGTTTACTTTTTTTCCCCCTGAAGATTTATTTATTTTTAGAGAGAGGGGAAAGGAGGGAGAAGGAGAGGGAAACATCAATGTGTGGGCCTCTTGCACACCCCCTACTGGCCTGCAACCCAGGCACGTGCCCTGACTGGAAACTGAACTGGCGACCCTTTGGTTCCTAGGCCAGCACTCAGTCCAGTGAGCCACACCAGCCAGGTCCGTTTACTTTTTAGACTTCTACATGGTATTTATTAAAACTAATTTAAATATTTATATTTTTGAAAGAGATAATGTAATATTCACTCCATCCAAAATAATGGTTGGTTATTCATTTTTCAAATGTTCATGAAGGATGAAGGATGTTTACTTAAAACATAGAATATTTGTTAATCTAAAAACTTAAAAATAGGGTCTAAATCTCGACTGTCGCCAGCTCAGCATGCTGTATCAGCTGCAGATGTTTTTTTTTTAAGTTTACTTTATTGGCTATGCTATTATAGTTTTCCCAATTTTTCCCCCTCAGCCCTGCAACCCCCAACCCTCCTGCATTCCCCTTTTAGTTCATGTCCGTGGGTTGCACATGTAAGTTCTTTGAATTCTCCGTTTCCTATATTTGACCTCTCCCCGTCTATTTTATGCCTACCAATTATGCTTCTTATTCCCTTTACGTTTCCCCCCATTCCTCCTGTCCCCCTCCCCACTGAAAACCCTCCATGTGATCTCCCATTTCTCTGAATCTGTTCCTGTTCTAGCTGTTTGCTTAGTTTTTGTTTTCGTTGCTTTTCTGTTAGGTTCATTTGTTGATAGTTGTGAGTTTGTTGTCATTTTACTGTTCATGGTTTTTTATCTTCTTCCATTTCTTAGATAAGTCCCTTTAACATTTCATATAATAAGGGCTTGGTGATGATGAACTCTTTGAACTTGACCTTATCTGGGAAGCAGTTTATCTGCCCTTTCATTCTCAATGATAGCTTTGCTGGATAGAGGAATCTTGGCCTTTCATGATTTCAAACACTTCTTTCCAGCCCCTTCTTGCCTATAAGGTTTCTTTTGAGAAACCAGCTGGTAGTCTTATGGGAACTCCTTTGTAGATAACTCTCTCCTCTTCCCCTGCTCCTTGTAGGATTTCCTCTTTATCTTTAATCTTGGGTAACTTAATGATGATGTGCCTCCGTGTGTTCCTCTTTGGGTCCACCTTCTTTGGGACTCTCTGGGCTTCCTGGATTTCCTGGAAGTCAATTTCCTTAGCTAGATTGGGGAAGTTTTCCTTCGTTATTTATTCAGATAAGTTTTAAATTTCTTGCTGTTGTTCTTCTCCTTCTGGCACCCCTATAATTCCGATATTGGAACGTTTCAGGTTGTCCCAGATGTTCCCAAGCTTCTTTTCTTTTTTTTTTTGAATTCTTGTTTCTTCATTCTGTTCCGGTTGGATATTTCTTTCTTCCTTTTGTTCCCAATCATTGGTTTGAGTCCTGGTTTCCTTCCTGTCACTGTTGGTTCCCTGAATATTTTGTTTTATTTCACTTTGGGTATCCTTAATTTGTTCTTTCATTTTGCGACCAAGCTCAATCAGTTCTGTGAGCATTTTGGTTACCAGGACTTTGAACTCTCCATCAGATAGGCTGGCTATCTCCTCATCTTTCTGGATGAGGCTGAGGCTATCTCCTCAGCTCTCTTTCTGGAGTTTTGCTCTGTTCTTTCATTTGGGCCCTGTTTCTCTTTGTCTGGGCGCACCTGTTAAGTTGTAAGGGGGCGGAGGCCTTAGGTATTCACCAGGGCGGGGCAGCCCTCCTTGCTGCACTGCTGTGCTCTCTGTGGGGGAGGGGTCAGAGAGTGAACAATGCGGCTGGCTTGCTGGGCTCTAGCCCCACTTTCCAACAAACCCTTGTGTGAGACTGGGAGTTTCTCCCACTGCGGCAACCGCCTAGTCCACAGTCAGCTCTGAGTCTCAGTTTCCGTTCAGCCAGCCCCGCCCGCACAGTCTGCCGCCTCCCCACCAGTTCTCTCCGCTGCCCATCTTAATGGTCTGGTTGTTCCGTTTGACTGTTTCTTTAATTCCTTTGCTGTCTGAGTTCCATGCAGGTTGATTTTCTGGCACTGCTGATTGTTTATTGATTTTAGATTGGTTGTAATCCTCCTTCTGGTTGTGCGAGGAAGCAAAGGGTTTTCTACCTACACCTCCACCTTGGCCGGAAGCTTGGTTACTCAGTTAAAAATGGTTTTTATATTTTTAAGTTGTTGAAATAAAAGGATACTTTGTGACATGTAAAAATCCCATGAATTCAAACTTCAGCATTATAAATGAAGTTTTACTGGAACATAACCAGACTGATTGTCTAGTATTGTCTGTGGCTAGTGTTGGCAGAGACTGTGCGGCTTGCGAAGCCTAAACTACTACCCGGCCCTTCACAGAAAAGCTGGTCAATCCCTGATCCACAGAATCGCACAAAAGCCATACAACGCCAATTTCTGAAAAAATGACTACAACCAGCTTCTCTGCTGCCTCAGAAACTATCTTATTTTCATTATTCTTCAGATCAGCTCCGAACTCTGATTCTGGAATCAGCTTGGTCAGCTCGGAGTCTCTAAGTATGTCAATACAGTGCCCATACATTTCTGGAGCAAAGACGGCAAAATACAATTTTGGAAAAATGAAACAGAGACAAGTGTATTCTATCAGTAGAACAAGTGCCTAAGAATTCTTCCCTGGAGCAACTGGACGGAAATCACTCGCCTCAGATTTAACAAGAAGCCTGTGCTCCAGAAGCCTTGCCTCACCTCCCCTTGTTACCTGAAGCACCTTCGCTCCAGCGTACCATAACCAAGTATATTTATTACACGTGGTGCTAATTTACAAAAACGTGCATATACATTATTTGTTCAAGAACCCAAATAATTAAGGAAAACCAAAGGCTAGAAACAAGGCTAGATTCTTTTTCTACTTTTAGTTAGTTAAGATGATGAACCTTTAAGACACAGGGATAGGCATTTATGTGGTTCCTTTCATCAAGGGAACCCAACATGGGTAGACTAAAATGGCATTTTCATGCACAAGGGAAGGGCCAGTAACTGGTTTGTTTCTTCCCATTTTGTGTGTGGAAGGACCGCTGACATGAAAGATGGGGTAACTGGACAAGCATCTTTTTAATTAGCACCACAGATGGGCAGGGCGCTGCTCTCCCTCCTCAAGGCTCATCCATCTCGCACCCTGGAGGCTGTGGACCCCTGGAGCAAACTCCCTGTGGCTGACAAGGCCGTCCTAGGCAACATGCAGGACACTGAAGAGGGGCAGACAGTGGACCAAAGGTGGGCCAGAAGATAGGCCAAAGATAGGTGCTTTTGATGGCGGACGATGAATCCCAGCATTAACTCTTTAATTCCACAGATGAACCAAATAGGCCATTTGGAGTCCTTAAGTTTGAGTTACATAAGTAGCGTCATCTGAACACAAACTCCTAGATACATGAAAAAAGCTATTATGCCAAATTAATTCAATCTAACTAATTAGAGAGCAGGAAGTTCTTTCAATTATTGTATGTGCTGTCTGAGAGACACACTTGAATATGAGCACAGATTTCATTAATTGTGGTTCATTATTTTCCAGATTAGTTACTAAACTTGCATCAGCAGGTCAAAGACAGCAATTTTGTCAGCTGTCACTGCCTCCAGTGCAGTGTCTCTGCATTTCTGGGACTCAGGCAGAAACTGGTTACAAACAAAAACGAATCTCCACAAAAATGGGAAACATAAGTCTTTATGAATATGGTCAAACCAAAAGATCTGGTGAAACATTTGAATCTTTGTTTCTAAATCTTCTGAATAAACCATTAACTTCTCTACCTTACAAGAAAAGATCCATGAGTCTTTTCAAACATTGAAATATAATGCTCCCAAATTGTAGCATCTTGATCTGAGAACCTGCTGATCCCAAAGAACAAGTTAATAAGCATTAATCTTTGCATTAGAGTTTCACCATGCTTTTATCCTTGCATGAAGGAGGGAACTGAACATTCTTGTTTGAAAATGTCAAGGACACTCTGATTAAAAGTACATTTTTGATAATAATCATTCCTTCATTATACAACTTCTGCATCTCTTCCACCTAAGCTAACAAGAAAAATATGAGGAATGAGTGGAACAGGACCTATTCCATTCCTGATTCTTAACCAGACTATTTTTATACGCTCAAAATCTTATTTTTTAAAAATAGCAGTGACAGAAATCCCATGGTTTTTTAAACAGAGTACCCTGCTATCTATAAGTCATTGTATTTATTCACAGTGGGGACCATTCCCTTCATTAATTTCATTTCTGTCATTCTCTGCCTTTCATGCCTCTGCTTCAGGAGCCAGCCTTACACGAGTCTTCCCCGCCTTCGGTGCTGCTCTGCCGTGAATGCTTACACAGTCAGCTCTCTCAGTCACTGTTTGGTCCCACTATAAATAACTCCTTTCATCTTCCCTCATAAATCATTTCGGACATTGTTCTCTGAAACCGTTCCAACTGGTCAGTGTATTTCTACTAGTAACATGTCCAGAACCAAGTGCAGTAACTAAGCGTGGTCAGTTCCGCCAGAGGGACCCCAGAGGTGGTGTTTATCTAGATGGGCTGGTATGAGTTTTCAGTACTGTGACTGTTTCAGAGAAGTTTGAAGTCTCCAAACTAAACTTGGACAGAAACAGGAAAAGGAAGAAGTTTTAACGGCTTTCACCATAGTTAGGTGGGAAATGGAGAGTCACCATAGTTAGGTGGGAAATGGAGAGTCACCATAGTTAGGTGGGAAATGGTTTTAAACTTGATGAAAAGAGAAAGTTGGGGGTGGGGTAGAAATAAGAATGTGCTATCAAACACAGTCTATTTGGTTACCACGTAATGTCTTTGTTGACCCTCAAACCGCTTTGGGGTTTTGGGGGTTTGTGTGCATCGGTTCACATTATACATCTTAAATAATGTTATTTATTATCTTATGCAATATTAATATCAATATTTATCCCTTCCTATACCATAAAATTGATCCAGATTCTAATTTCTATTTTTAGGTATGTGCACTGATCTCTATTTTTCTGGGTTCTGTCTTGATGTTATTCTAAAACCTACATGTTTTAGCTACTAACTACCCAGCCAGGGCTCAATAATAACACTTGCCTTTAAAAAGAGGGAGCATGTGTCACCACATGCTACCTCGGTAGAAGTATATTATTGAGAAGAGGAAGATAATAGTTGCACTAGTTTCCAGCATAGTGGCTACTGTATCCCTTCTGGTCTCCCCCTTTTAAGCGAGGCCCTGGCAAGACAACTGAAGAATGGTGAAGCACTATCACGAGACAGAGCCGAGTTCTCTAGAACCGCAAAGTCTGGAGTAAGCCTAGGAGATCACAGAACCTCCCCCTCCACTCCCTTTGACTCCTGATAGTAGAGAAACGCGGAGGCACAAACTCATTGGAAATAAGCCAAAGTTTTCCCTAGAAGACTTGGAGGCTCCACAAGGAAGGGAGGGCTGGATTACCAAAAAAAAGAAAGAACCTACCTCAACTTTTAGGTTTCAAATCTAATTTCCAAGTAAATGGGGTGCCATTAGAGTAAAAAAGATGGGGAATACTAAAGTAGCCAATACCACACTGTTCTTTTAGCTGTTATTTGGAAATTCATTGGCACTGAAGTGTTACATTTCCAAGGATAAAAAAATACCATTCAGGTGTAAGAACTTAAAGCATATTTAAAGTGGCTCAAGTAATGGAACCTCTATATCCACACTCATTTAAAACTGTAACTTATCCCTCTTAGAGCGCTGGCAGAAACAGTCACGAACTGAGATGGACCCAAGCATCTTTGATCAACCGAACCCGAAACGATAAGCCACAGTGTCCCCTCTTTCAGGAGTGGTTTTTTAGTGGAATTGCACATCAGTCTAGGAAAGAAGGTTCCTCAGGACGTCTTCTATCGGAAACCCCACTCAGAAGTGACACTCTCACCTCCAACTGTGAACACAGTCCGAACCACTGTATGACACTTGGTACATGCCAGCTATCCAATACAATCTGTGCGCAGGTCACAGGCAGCTAACCCACTTGCACTTTGTTGTCAACGTGCCCCTGCCCTCAAGGACTGCATTCCAGAGGGGAGATAATGAACGCAGAGACACACAGTAACTCCCAAGGGAAACATGCAGTAGGGTAACGCAGGGTGCTACGGGCGCTGGAGGCTGTTGCTTTCATTTGGTTTGCCGGGGCCACTCCGACCTCAAAGATACTTCCTCAGGGCAGCCTTTCTTGGCCACTCTGGTAGTGAAACACTCTGAAGAGACCCAGAAGCCATGTAAACACTTGGGAAAGCATAGTCCAAGTGGAAGGAAAAACTCTTAAGACCAAAAGGAGCTTCATGTGTTGCTGCAATTAAAAACAAAAAAAATATATGGTTTAGTACGGTGAACAAAGAGGTGAATAAAGGGAATAAGAGTAAATAAGTATCAGGGACCACATTCTATAGGCTGCTGTCAAACAGAGTACGGAATTTAGATTTTATTCGGTTTCAGTGAGAAACAGTGGAAGGTTTCAAACTATGGACTGCAAGGACCGTAAGGCTTTGGAAGGTCACTCTGGCTACTTTGTAACTGAGTGGCAGGCAGATCACTGAGTGGTAGGTAGCAGCTGCAACAGTGGAGAGCAGGTAGAGGCAGGGTGAGTGACCGGAAATGGACACGGTCAGGAGGAACTGACCGGAGGCGCACCTACACAACTCTTACGGACACACCACTCGTGAGACGTAAGCAACTAGGTGGATGTTTACACTACACACCGAGATGGGCGTGTCTTTTAGTAAGTATTCTGTGTGTTGGGAGCTGGCAGACTTGTGAGCTGAAACAAACGGTAATGTTTGGACTTGTGAAATGTGAACGCCTAATATGTAAGTAGAGAAGCTGAATGGCCAGTGAGATCCACAAAGCCAAAGCACAGGGGCGAAGTCTGGGCTGGAGGAGGAAATGTGAGCATTGTCAGTGTATATACAGTCAAAGCCATGGAACTGAATGGCATGACCCAGGGAAAGAATTAGGTTGAGAAAGAAAAAGAGAAAGAGGGCCCAGGACAGAGCTCCGGGCACCTTCACGGCTTGCGGGAACACACGGACCTGGAAAGGCAATCAGGAAGGGCCCAGCTGTCGGCAGGGAAGCCAGCCCATGGCGCTGAATGCAACCTCGAGATGCAAGTGTCGCAAGAATGCTGCTGCTACAAGGTCACGTCAGTGGGCACAGGCAGTGCAGCAAAGGGGCAGCTCCCTGGTGACCTTAAGAAAAGTTCCCTCAATGGAGTGGGTGGTTTGCAAACCAGCTGGAACATTTTAGCTCCACTATTGGGCATCTTCATTAAGTCCAGTTTTGTATTTATCTTTTCATTTATTTATATAATATAAAACACTTAGGACCACTTCCCCAATGGGTTTGCTCATATGTGCTCAAAAATAGTAAGCTGAATGAGCAAATGCTGCTCTAAGATATTCTAAAACAGTGCAAGATTAACTCTCTTAAATTGGACATTACAAATTACAGTTATCCTCCAATCACTAGATTGTTCTTAATGTGTTTCTAACACACTATTGTTCTTTCAGAAGAAACAATCACTAATTGTCAAATGGTAAAAATAATTACTTATTGTAGCAGGTGATCTGACTTGTTACACCAAAAACTCAGAGTGAAAAAAGTAGTTAAAAAAAAATTTGTAACTACAGTAGACTGATTCAACGACTTCTAATGCCATTTCAATTTCCTTTAATGTATATAACTCTGTCTTCACCAAATAGCAATAGAAAAATGGTAGTTATCAAACTTTAAAGTGAATATGAATCACCTTAGCTACTTATAAAGGCAGATTACAAGGCGCCCCAGGTGAGGTATGGGTTGAGATCAGGCTATATATATATTTTTAGTTACCTTTTTAAAAAAGTTACCATGGAGCCCTGGCTGGTGTGGCTCAGTGGATTGAGCGCCAGCCTGCAAACCAAAGGGTCTCTGGTTTGATTCCCAGTGAGGGTACATGCCAGGGTTGCGGGCGATGTTCCCGGCTGGGGTAGTGTGAGATCCATGTTTCTCTCCCTTTCTTTCTCCCTCCCTTCCTCTCTCTAAAAATAAATAAAATCTTTTAAAAAAAGTTCCTGTGGAAATTCTAAAACAGTCCATGAGTCATACTTTGCAGAATAGCGATGTGGGCGTTTAGAACAGAATAATGTCTATAATAACGAACACTTGGAAAAGCCGTTTTTGCCCACCCCAACCCCACTACGCATTAGACTTGCTGTTTCTTTCAGCTCCCTTGGTCACAGATTCATTGTGATATTTGTCAAGTACCTGTTGTATGCCTAAATTTAAACGCTTCCAAAATCTCAATGTTTAATTTGTTCATCCAGTATGTGTACACATGGATGCGCACGTGTGTGCTCGTGTAACACTAGACTGGAAAACTAGTGTAAGGCTGCACAGCAGCCTTACAAAACTAACCCCGTCACCCTTGCGTCTGCACTCATAAACTCAGAAGTCTTTTCAATAGTTAAGGTCTCAGACAAGGACTCAGCTGCATTTCTGTAACTCGAATGTTTAAGTGACTGTGGAGGAGCTGATGTCAAAAGACCTATTTCAACAGCTGAACCTGCACTGTATGTGTTTTTGAATGAATATAAATAAATCCTCATTTATCATTTCCTGCTGAATTCACACCTATATAAGTCTAGAAATTGCATTTCCAACAGGCTTCCCGTTCACCATCTCAGAAGAACAGTTTCCTGATTATTTGGAAAGCCCTTTAACATTTTCTCTAAAACTTATCCCAAGGCCGTGTTGGGTTTTACAGAAAAAGGGGAAATAAAAGACAAACGATCACTTTTAATACTTTAAGTGAAAGAACAGGGAAACCACAGTAGAGGAAAGAGGTTGAGCGGCAAGGACAGTAATGATATGAAATTGTTCGAAATAAGAAATGAAATCAAGAATTAAAAATAGAATGACATTTTCTGTTTGGCAACACACAAGCAACACTAAGTGCACTTCATAAATTTTACTATTGTTGCTCTAAGCGATATTACCATAAATCACATTAGTAGTGTACTTGGCGTTTTTTAAAAGCAAAAAGGATTGAGAGTGTCAATAAGTTTAAACAGCTCTGTTATCTCTGAAGAGAGTGGAAGAGAAATTATCACAAGCTTTTACCAGGTCTGAAAGCCCAGCTCTAATGCCCCGCATTATTGCTATCACTCTCCCTCCAGCTCCAGGGCAACCAGGGCATCCCCCTGCCAGCAGTCTACCACAGAAAAGGTTCACTGCTGCTCTACCTGATGGGCACGGGCAGACGGCTGTTTGCCCCTCTTCTCATCGCGAACGGGGAAGAGAGACTTCAGCAGCTTTGGCATCTGCGGCACAAAGGATTTCACTGGATTCAAGTAGGAGGCCGCTAGGCTACTAAGTCCTGTCAAAAATATTGGAAGGAAAAGAGATAAGGCAAAAACAATTACATAGACTTGACAAATATCATTTGTAAGCAAATCTAACAACATAAATCAAAAAAGGTATCTTTAAAAAATTAATATTGAAAACCCAGTATTATTACAGTTACCCTCAGACATGTTGGGGTTTCCTTTTCCATTTAAGGAGAAGCAACTGGGGTAACCTGTACAATGTTCTAATCTCCGGTGTCCTTGTTAGTATGCAGAGGGCAATCCAACCCCCGTCCTGGTCACTAGCTAGTTCAAGCACTAACTTCTGCCCTGGGATAAAACGGGGCTTTTCATTTTTAAATCACACAACTGCCGACACACACACGTACCACCCCACCATCTAGACTTTAAACTCTTCGAAGTCAGGACTATGTCTTATTCAACTTTACTTTCTCATGCTATTTCCTGCGCGGAAACGATGAAACTGACCTTTGAGGAAGAGAGCAGTGTTTAAGTTGTTTTCACAAGGGAGGAACACAGGTCCTGAACCAACTGCCTTCCTGCCTGCTCTTCACTACAAGAGGCTGGAATCAAATGTGCAGATAATCGCCTACGATGTAAGATTTCTTTCCCCTTAGTGGATAAAGCTGAATTTTTAGGAAAACCTAGTCCAACTCATAAATGATAAAACACTGTGTCCTTATAAGTGAACAAACAAACATAGGCATAACCAAAAGCCAAAGCAGGAAATAAAATCAAACGCTAAAAAACATTTTTCTTTTCCTGGGAATAACTATTTTATTTATAGCTATGAGACCCTGTACAAAGCTCCATCCTTCCCCACTAGGTTTCTTTCTTTCTTTTTATTTTTCAATTACAGTTTACATTCGATATTATTTTGTATTAGTTTCAGATGTACACCTTGGTGGTTAGAGTACATGATTGTGTAAAACATATTTTTCAATTAAAAAGAAGGCGAGGCCCTGCCTGGTGTGGCTCAATGGATTGAGTGCCAGCCTGCAAATGAAAGGGTCGCCGGTTCAATTCCCAGTCAGGGCCCATGCCTGGGGGTTGCAGGCCAGGTCCTCAGTAGGGGGCGCTCAAGAAGCAACCACACATGGATGTTTCTCTCCCTCTCTTTCTCCCTCCCTTCCCCTTTCTAAAAATAAATAAATAAAATCCTTTAAAAAGAAGGTGAAAAGGAAGTCACAGTAAAAAAAAAAAAAAAAAAAAAAAAAAAAAAAAAAAAAAAAAGGGCCAAATAGAAACCAACAGCAACATGGCAGATATAACAGTAATGTTAAATGTAAAATAACATGTAAACATGTAAAAAAATTAAAAGGCAGAAATTGTCAAGCACATTTAAAATAATAGCTGGTCCTAACTATATACTCTCTACAAACAATCACTTTTAATTTAAAGACAAATATAGGCTAAAATTTTGAAAACTGAGAAGAAGATACCCCATGCAAACAACAAGCAAGGGAAAGTTGCTGCAGCTGTATTAATATCGAGCAGGACATATTTCAACGTATCTATTACCAGAGATCTCAAGGGACATTTCATAATGAGAAACATTGCTTCCTCAGGGAAAAAATAACAATCCTTAATGAGTATACACCTAATAACAGAGTTTCTGAGTGAATGATACAAAAACTGATATAATTAAAGGGAAAACCAGACAATTTTACTTTTTTTTCCATTTTTAAGTATATTTTATTACAGTTGTCCCATTTTTCCCCCTCTGCCCCCTCTACCGGGTACCCCTTCCCTCCAGCAATCATCCCCCTTAGTTCATGCCCATGGGTCATGCGTATAAGTTCCTTGGCTTCTCCATTTCCTATACAATTCTTAACCTCTCCTTGTCTATTTGGTACCTACCAATTATGCTTATTCCCCATACTTTTACCCCATTCCCCCCGCTCCCCCTCCCCACAGACAACCCTCCATGTGATCTCCATTTCTGTGATTCAAAAACAGACAATTTTCGCAATCATATTTGGAGATTAAATGCCTTCTCTTAGTGATTGATAGAACAAATAGGAAAAAAATCAATAAGGACAGAGATCTGAAATTACCAACCACTCTGACCTAATTGCTGTCCAGAACGCGATGCCTTGAAACAGAAGAGACGTTCTTTTCAAGTGTAAATAGAATGTTCACAAGACAGAACAGCCTCAAAAAATTTCAAATGGCTGAAATATTTAAGAGTTTATTCTCTAATTATGATATTAAATAAGAAACCAATTAAGATGCCCCGATATATGAAAATAAATGAACATGCTCAACAATCCATGGCTCAGAAATAAATCAGAGGGAAATCAGAAAATATTTTGAATATAATGATAATGAAAGCACAGCATGCCAAAATCTGTGAAATGAAGAACAGAAATCACTGAAACAGAAAATAAAACCAAATGTTAGTTCTGTGAGAAGACTATGAACATTGATAAACCTATCTCGAAGTATTCAAGAAAAACAAAAAGAAAACAAAAGTTATCTATAGGAGAATAAAAAAATCATAGATCGTATAAATATTAAAGGGGCAATAAGGGAACATTGAAAAATTTATTAACATAAATTTAATAATTTAGATGAAATGGGAGAATCCTTGAAAAATGCAACTTATGAAAATGGACTCAGAAGGAAATGACAAAAAGTTAAGCAACCCTGTATTAAAGAAAGTGAAGTCATAATTTCAAATGTTCCCACAGAGAAAATTTCAGGCCTCGAGAGTGTCTTTGGTGAATCCTGTCCAACATTTAGGGAAGGAGTAGCACCACGCTTACAAAAATGTTCAGAAAAAAAAATAAGACAATATTTCCCAAGTTGCTTTACGGGGCCAACAGGATGAGGACACTAAAGCTATCAAAGGCATTATTGTTACGAGAGAAGTGCCGACAGATATTCGCCGCAGGACACATACACAAAACCCCTGAAAATGCTAGCAACAGGAAAAGCAGATATAAAGGACGACACGGCACGGTCCAGCGGCATCTGTCACAGGAACGCAAGCCAAACTGAGCTTTCAAATCGCAGTGTGATTTAACCCGTGGAGACAAAGGGGAAATCCCAGATGGGCATGAACTGGTAGGATGGTGGTTACCTGACGGGATATCCCAATTTAAAGTATTTCTGAAGGCTGTTCAAATTTCATGACGGTAATTGACAAGTGAAAACGAAACTCACCTGGGTCAGGAGAATGGTTATTTGGGGAACCACCAGGGAGCACTGGGGCGACTGGAGCTGCTCCTCTGGAAACAGCGATCTGCGATACATCCTGTTGACTTTCCCACCGGCCCTGTTGAGAACAAATTGGAAATCTCTATTCAAATCAATCATTTAACAACAACAACACAAATCTGAAGATGTTTAAGAAAAAACTGGTATACATTACTAAAGCTTTATTAAGGAATAAAGGACAGATCGACTTGATTACATAAGTACTTTGCCTCTTGTACTTTGCATCTTCTTTAGAGTATTAATTTCCCTAACAACAGTGACACCTCACACTTGGATTCCCCTCCAGTTCACCACATAGAGTCTCCTCAGACCCCTCCTAACATTCCTCCGACGACACCGCGTTGCTTCCCACAAAACATGCATGTATCAACACATTCCTTCCCAAATCCTCCCGTTCGTTCTGCTTCCTGCTCTTCTGCCTCAAGACACCTGTTTTCACTGCAGATTCTTCCCTGAAACCCAGCCAGAGCTCTAGCGGTGGTGGGTGTCTCTTTCCACCCACTCATATATCTTTCACGGAAGTAAAACCTCTCGAACAGTGCAGGACCGCGCTTCACGTTTTAAGTAGACATTAAAGATAAGTTCCAGGTAAGCCCAAATCAAGTAATCACAAGATCCCAATAATGGAAGTCTCTGAATTAACAAGTGTTATTGTACTCTCAACTTATTTCATAAATTCTCATTACAGAGATTTTGTTGCATAATACCGCAACAATGCCTGCCAGGGGGTGGATTCATTTACCATTCTGATACTTGTGGTGAGGCACAAAAACGGAGATATCACCAGAGCACTTTTAACATCAGTCTCATCTAGGAAAAGAAGTAAACCCCAACCAAATGTTACAGGTACAAAAACCAGTAACGCGGATGAGATGCAAATCTTTTAAATGCTTTACGTTCCCTTGTGAGCCTCTGATAACCACTGTGACTTCTCCTTCACTAGAGTTAAATAAAGGTATTTTATAGTAAGTTAGGCCAGTGTTTCACAGATAAGCGACCCTAACTACCACTTGAGTTTTCATTAGTCATCGCCTGCAAAGCCAGTTCCCCACTGCTCCTGAAGATGGACTGAGGTGGAAAAGACCTCTTAGGGTTCAGATACGTATTGGAAACCTATCTGCATTTAGCAGCATCCTAAGTACTGATCATAAAATCAATAGACCTGAGTGATCTGGATTCTGTTTACCTTAGAGAACACTCTTCCTTGGGAATGCTCTCAGCACTTGATATTTTAAACAATGGTATGATGTTTAGCATCAGGAAGCAAGGAAACAACACAGACAGGAAGGGACGACTCGGGAAGCCGTGCCTTCTGAAATACTTCACGGCAGGAGCAGTTGCGTTACTATGAATCACACAGTGATTTACATACGTTAATGCTTCATCAATGTTTCTTCCATTTAAATTTAATTATCTGTCTGGGAAGCTACAGCTCTGTGTATTCTGGGACATTACAGTCAGGTGGCTGAACACTAAGGTGGAGCCCTGCAGAGGAGAAGCCTCTGCTTTGTTTAGTGTTAAGCTCATGCGAGGTTGTTTTGAAGACAACTTAATTTAAGAATAAATTTATTTTCAGATTTTAGATTTTTCTGCCTTCTTTGGCAGCTGACAGAGTGGTATTCTGTCTCTTAGGAAAACTAAGTAGCTGATTTGGAGTCAGCACCTTGGCTGTTTGGTGTATAATGGCCCAATGACAAATAACATAGGTGTCACCTCTCCCCCAAGTGATCTCAGGGCCCTGCTAGCTTCCCGCGTAATTTTTCCCAGTTGGCATTCCCACACACAATGCTACTCCCAAATCAGAATGAAAGCAACAGCTCTTACTGGCTCATATATTCAAATATCTCAGGTGAGAACATTTGAAAGGATGCACACAGTACCTTAATTAATACCGCCTTAGCCATATTGCTAGCCCCATCGGATAATGAAAAACGGAGACACATTTCACTTCATCCGTCTACCTTAACTGTCATCTTAACCTTGAGCAATCCAGAATGCTAACTGTTCCCAGGTCTCGCCAACCAGACATAAGGACACAGAGCGTCTCCAATCACTCTGGGATAGATGGAGCTCTGCTTCCGAGGGGACAACAAATTTGGATGATAAACCGGGTACAACACTGCTCCCCCCTCTCGGACTCGGGCAGATCTCTGGGGAAGCACTCCGCTGGCATCATTCACTCCATTCTGTCTCCCCTGCAGTACACGTCTCAGCCTCTTGCCAGAAATGAAACCCATGGTTCAGGGGCTAGCTATACACACTGCCCCCCGGGGGCCACGGCAATTTGTCTCTTTCCAATAAATTGTATATGCCTGCTGCTCTAGAGTTATTCTCCCTTTACTGAATTGCTGGGGGTGTGGGGGTGGGGATGGAAGCATCGCAGTTAAAGGTGCTTCAGAGGGAGATGAACTCAGGACAACAAATAAAAAGCACTTGGCCAGACAATGGACCACTGGACTCTTCTGGTCCATCTCTCACGAGCTTAGTTCTCAAAGTAAAAGAGTTTGGTGTTGTTTTTTAAAACTTACACCACAGTAATCTACACACTACCACTTTGAATCTAAAACGATAAATCTGTGATCTGTCTCTAACATTCTGCCCGTCTACCAAACTTCAGAATCAGCCTAGATGAGGGGACGAGAAAGAAAAACTCCGGCTTCGGTCTGAATCCCTACACTAGCCTCACATGTTTTAGGGGTTATTCGTGCTCCCAGGCTGAATCCAGGAAACAAAACCCCCTTCGAGACAGCCGTCATGTGTAACGAGCACCGTGCTCACAGGCAAGGCTGAGCAGGGAGAAACTCGGGCCTCTCAGCTGGCTGGGGAATGCGGTGTGGTCCCCCGAACGCCCTCAGTCTCCCTGTCGTGGCTCTTCTGACAGAGATCCTGTGGGTTTTCTGTAAAGACGTCTGGTTTTCATCAGGAAAATGACAAAGATGTAAAGAGAAGTGACGTCCAGATCCAAAGGTGGCTTCTAATGCAACTAAAGAAGCGCTCACATTTGGCATCAGCCTTTATCAATTAACTAAAACTCACCAATGGCTGTTTTCAGGAGGTGACGTGTGCAACACACATAGTTCAGTTCTGTTAACCAGATACTCTCAGTCAAGCTTCTGGCTGCTTTTAATTGCATCAAAAACTCCAATCAGATGATGAAAAATACACTATCTCACTAACTTATTAAAAAATATAATTCCATCTAAACTGGCTTTAGAAGTACCAATATTTCAATGTTGACAGTGTTCCATGAATTGCAAAAGGTTTCAACGCACAGCAAACTTTTAGATGAAAAGACAATCTGCTGAAATTAACTCTGCACCTAAATATGAGCCCATCCTGGTAGACTGGTCACAAAACATTTGCTGCTTCCCTGGCTGATGTGGCTCAGTGGACTGAGTGCTGGCCTGCGGACCAAAAGGCCGCTGGTTCAATTCCTGGTCAGGGCACATGCCTGGGTTTCAGGCCAGGTCCCCAGTTGGGGGCGTGCGAGAGACTACCGATTCATGTTTCTCTCGCACATCGAAGATCCTCTCCCTCTCTTTCTCCTTCCCTCCCCCTCTCTCTAAAAATAAAAAGATAAAATCTTTTTTAAAAAAAGTTTGTAGTTTTCATTTGATCTATAAAAAAATTGCCTTAACAATCATGGTGAAATACCCAGTAACAGCAAACAGCAACATCACTGCAATTAGGGGTATTTTGTATTTTTAATTGAAAAGCTTATTAAGAATGATTTCTTGTAAGCCCTAAGGTGAATTTAAAAGTTGGGAGTACTTAATAAAATTCAATGTTGATGGAGCTCAGTGAAACTACTGCAATTATAATATGTGTCAAGCATCAGTAAATAAGGGAACGCAAGACATGACTAGGCAGAATCCAAGTGCTCCAGGGCAGACTGAGATAGTTCTCAGTACCCCGACTACCTCCTCTCACCTCCCCAACCCTATCGGACTTCCTGTTCCCGCCCCCAGTGCACCTCTTAGCATCGCTCTGCTTCCAAATGATTAATCTTTGCCATGATATTAAAACTGAAAATCAGGAGAGAAAGGGAGACCTGGACCTACTCTGTGGCCATTCCCGACCTGACACATTATTTCAGCTAACCTGAATGTTCCAACCCCACACAGGGAAGACACTGCACATCAAATTCTCCCTGTATAGTCCAGTCCCTCAGGATAGGGGGATGAACACACAGATTAATGTCAACAAAGAACCCAGAAAAAAGGGCATGCGCGTTTGCAAGGTAGATGTAACCAATGTAATTACAATTTTCAATTACTTCAAAACAAATTTTCTAGCATTTTAAGCATCAAGTCCAGGGTAAAATTATATTTCTGACTCAACTCTCTTGAACATTATGTACTTCTGTGCAAAAAACCCCAGCTGAGCAAAGTTCTGTGATGTCAAAATAATGCTGAGAGCACTCTGGCCATTTTGTCGTCTTTCTCCCCCGTCCCACGTTTAAGAAAAGAACATCTTACAAATTCTCAAATATTTATTTGTACTGTTTGCTTAATACAAATTAACTCCATCTCCTCCTATTCCACAGCCTTCTAAATTCAACATGATGCCTTAAACTCCCAGTCCCTTTGACAGGAACTTTCACAATCTTAGACCCGGTTAACAAGGGACATTTGAAAGGAATCATATGCACTGACAACCAAGGCTATTTTTACAGAAGGGTAAGAACGAAAAAAATTAGTAGTACAATGTCAAATTCAGTCATCTTACCAAAACCACGTTCAAAAATGCATTCTTAATCCCAAGGTAAAAGCAAGAGTGGTCAGTCTTAGGTAGTAGGATACCACTTGTATCCCACTCATTAGGAAAACCTAATGGATTAATTACCTCTCCCTGGATCTCTGAAAACTGAAGAATACAGGAAGTCCCCAAAAGAAAAGAAAAAACATCATGAGTCTTGGAGACTTTCCAAAACAATTTCTTCAGTAATCTTTCCTTTAGGGTTTTGTGCACAAATTGTTAAGGGTAAATCAACTAGAGGCCTTCTCAAATCACTATATGCAAGAAAACAAAAACTTCTAACAACTTAAAAGGTACAGAATACAATTTTTATATTTTAATTTATTTAATTTTTAAGGAGGTAATTTGTTCACATGATCCCAAACCAAATAATATCACCGGGCATACATACATACAGTGGGAAGTGGCCTGCCTCTACCCCTGCCTGCTCAGTGCCCCCAGAGTTCCATCTTCTCCCCAGGCAGGTAAGAAGTGGCTTTAGCGTTTCCTACATCTTCATATGGCTTCTTACAGCTATATAAGCAAATCTGTGAACAGTCGCACACGCTTCCCTCTTGTCCCCTCCTTTACTAATACAAACTATACTATATATTATAGTACATAGTATATGACGTATACATATATAGTATATATTGCATATACAAATACATAGCATACAAAGCATACTACATCCTGCACTTCATTTTTATTCCCTTAGTGTATCCTGGTGATTTACTAAGTTTATACACTAAATTTCCATATGCATACCCGGAGGAGTTCCTGCTTATTTTTACAGCTGCGTGGCATCCCATTTGTTGGGTTGTGCATGTGTGTGCACACCCAGGCACAGACGACATGTATTTAACCAGACTAAACCAAGGGACATTTAGTCTGTTTCTAATCATGTGCAACTAAAAACCACGCTACAGCGGACACCCTGTGCACAGGCCGGTTCTCGTGCACACAGCACTGCTGCTGTGTAAAGGGATTTAATAGGATCTGGATAATGTGCACGTCGATGAGTAGTCAATGAGTTTAAACACTACCCCATCCTGAGGAACTCTATTATGGGCAGCATTAATAACACTTTGAATCCAAGGCAATGCCATATTTGAAGATGTTGTTAATTGCTTCATTTAAAAGGCCACAGGGAGAACTCTGTTCCTTGCTGTTAATGGTGGTGGGGTGGGGAGAGGTTCTTTTCTCTCTAGTAAGAAAATAAAATTTTAAGAATATTTATTTCCCTTGAAAATCTTTTAAGACACTCTGCTTTGGATGATAGAACAACTGAGGGGCCCCCATCTGAAAATGAGGGAGCCGCTCTGTACTCCCTCCTGACGTGAGCCTGAAATCAAAACTTCGTTGCTTTGCATTCTTTCCACTATGTGTTCTGACATCACAGTGACAACCCCATCACATGAATTTCCTTATTCATTAGACAGGCCCGCCCACAAAGAGCTGTCTGGGAACAGTTTCCCTCTGCCTTTCCCCTAGTGAAAAGCGAACGTTCTCTCTAATCTTATGTGAACGTTCATTCACCCTGCAGATCTGGAAACAGGCGAGAAGGCAGTGATGCCCACCGACGCTGACGATGCTGATTGAAGCCCAGTTACAGGAGGAAACCTTTCAGGGCTCTCGGCTGCCGAGAGTTCAAAGGAAGACAAAATGAGAGGTCCACGGCTGAACTGGGAACGAAGTTAGTAAAGGGGCGCGGGCACCTCCGTCTTCCCTGACGTCTTCCAATGTTTGTCAGAGGCGGGACTGCCGTGCTTGGGGAGGGCCGTGAGAGGCCAGGTTTGAGCAAGACTGCAAACTGGCAGGGAAAGGGCATTTAGCTTTTTTGCAGCGTGTGATGACTTAAACTACATGCTGCAATAGAGCAGGGACGCGAGGAAAGTCTGAGAGCGAGGAAGGCGGGCAGACTCCCCTCATCTTCACTTAGCTCCCCGAGCACGCCAAGAAATAAGAAACCAAGATGGCTCAAATACGTAAGTCCTGGTGCAGTAACAAAAACGTGTCATGCTGTATTATTTAAATGACATGTCCAGCTAACTTCTCCCCAGTCCTTCACAGAAACTGCCTGAGGAAAGGGCTCCGAAAACTCTTAACGGTCACATCAAAATATTCCTTCCCGTCATTTTACAGTCTCTGAAGAATCTGGAAGGGGTCCTTAAAGCCTTTCTCTCCATCTCCAAGGCACTCTGCCTCCTGGGTCTTCTTCCTCTGGGAGGACTCCGGTCAGTCTGCCCTCGTAGCTTCCCCTCTGTGACAGAGTCCCTCCCACTAGTTCAACTGTGCCCGGAGCTCCCAAATCTGTCTTCACCCCAGGCTTCCAGATGCCTGGACTGGCACAGACACCTTAATGCCAAAAACTGAACTAAATAATGTTCTTCCCCAAGCCTGTCCCTCCCACAATTCCCCCTGCACACTGTCACCCAGAAACTCAGATGTCACCATAGTCTCCTCCCTTGCTCAACCGCATTCTTCATGCCCACTGAGTTCTGGAGATTCTATCTCCTTATATGTTGTCAGTCTCTCCTTCCCCTCCCCACTGCTGAATCTCCTCCTTTACCTTATCTCGCCACCCTCCATTTAAAATTTTTTGCACACCTTTGCACTGATAACGGCATACATTTGTACTGCCTACATTATTCTAATGTAACTTTATGGATCATAACCAGGAACACAAGTGGGGTCTAGGTGAACTGGTAAAACGCCTTTCCAACTCCAGTGTGAGCACGTTACTGCCCGGTTACTGCGTCGGTGTCCCCCAACTCCCCCAGTGTGCCTTGGCACCTCCTGCCAGAACTTGCAGTGAGGCCCCTTTTCTCTGGGTTCCACCCCACACACGTCCCCTGCTTGACTCACGCTGCAGGTACTGTCACCCACAGGGCAAGCGTGTTCATCCCTCCCTGCAGCGTTCACACTGCAGCTGCTCCAAGTCCTGTCCTGCCCCGGGGGCTGGGGGGGAGCTTATCATCTTTTCCCCGCAGGAAACTCACAGGAGCTGTCTCCTCTCCGCCCTCTCTAGATCCCCCACTCCCTCCCCTGGGTCCCTGCTCTACTAGTCCTGCTCCTATCGCAGCATCTATGTTCCTTTATTCTATTTATCTGGTGTCAGTGAAGCACGGTGATTTTCTCTCAAGTAGATACTCCTGTCTTCTTCATTTACACACAAGGAAACGAAAGGGAAATAGAAAAGGTAAAGACATTTTGGTCACAATTTTCAAGAAACTTAAAAAAAATTTCCATCTAGTTTTTCTCTAAAAGATTTTACACATACAGATCATATTTTTTATTTTCATTCTATATCCATCCTTTGAATAATTATATCTGAAAAGTTTGTGATATAGCATAATATAGGAGTGCTGAATGTTTCAAAGCAAACATTCAAATGTTACCTACAAAACTGGCAAGAATTTTTATTTTTTTTTTACATTATATTTTGAAATGATGGCCTGATATCAGGCTATTCTATACAACATCATTCACTTTTAACCTCCTCAAGGATTAAGATACCAATACAGAGCGTGCTGCCCACACTTCAGAGTCCCAGCATCTGGCCAGGGCCTTCAGAAACCATCGGACAAACAACCGTAACGTGACATTTAGTTATGACAATTTCAAGATATCCTTTTACGTAAATAATAATGATCTATCTACACTTAAAACTCTGTTAAATTGGGGAAAGCTATTTTAACAAGTTAATAAATTCCAGGTAATAGAATTTCTGTTCTCTTAATTTTCTTTCTTCTAACAAAAAAATACCAACTTTTAGGTATACTTTTCTCATTCCTCATACATTTTCCATCATTATATCAGTATTTTACTATTAAAAACCTGATTTGAAGTTCCTTTTCTGACACAAACAGGAAGAGTATTTTAAACAGAAGTATGAACTTACTAAAACCAACTTAACCCCTATAAATTTAGAGTAACAAGACGGTCTATTAACTCGTATTCTGACTGTCAGACAAAAAGAAACGACCTGTGCACACACCCCGCCAGACTTCACATGTACGGCAGGGCAGGAGAGCTTCTGGACGGCAGGGCGAGGGTGTGGCTTTGGGAAAGAGGAGGGTAGCTCGGGGCACGTACCTTGTTGCTGCCTAGGCTGCAGGACGGGACGAGGTCTTGTCGGCTGCCAGACAACTGACGAAGAAACAAAGGGCGATTAGTCCCGTCTGTGTGAAGGCCCGCAGACCCGCGGTCCCGGAGATCAGGACTCTGAGAGCCGCTCCAGCAGGACGCTGAAGTCGGACAGCAGCGCAGAGGCTGTCACAGCCCACGGTGCAAACTCAGACTCGTGGCCTTTGCAACACTGTGAGGCACGTGTTCTTTTAACAGAACTGGCTATCAACAATTTTACGATGGGGGCTTGTACAAGATCAGATACCCAGTGTCCACTGAGGCGACGGCCAACTGGGCCTCAGTAAGAGCTCATTCATTTGGTGAGCCCCTCCCATGTCAAAGATACCAGGTTGGTGGGTATCTCAGCCTATCCTGATCTCACGAGTCTGCTCCCTGGTATTCACAGCAGACGTATACAAACAAACAATGTACTTCAAACCACAGGATTCTAATACCAGATCTCTGCATGTATCGATCCGCTTTAACATATCCTTTTCTGAAGGAATGAGAAGATATTATGTTGAATTACAGTGATATTTCTTAATCTCTGAGAACACTCCCAATCTTTCAGTCAGTGACCATTAGTGACTCCATTCGGTCACTCAGGGGCCACCTGTCACTACCGCCTCTCAAACGCTAACGCTGAGGGCCAGCTGCCATTCATCACAGTGCGGTGGTTCTTCTTGGTGTGAGGCTCAGACAAAGGCATAACGTCCCTCAGATCTGTATCTTTATCAGAAGCAAGAAAAGGAGAGACAAACCACAGGGCCACAGCATGCTTCTTTCTGAGGATTATCTGTATGTCTAATATGCACGCAAATTACAAGTTTCTGTTTTAGAAAACAGCAACAAATTTCAGACAAACCTAACTCATTTTACTCATTTATACTACCCTGTAAGCAACTGAGTTTGTAACCAGCCCAGGCTTCTCCTCAATTTAAAAACAACTAAGGCCAGAAAATTCAAATGGCTCGCCCTCGGCTCTTGGCTGGTTTTGCTCGAGTTCAGCAAACAGCGAACTCCAGGTCACCGTGCTGGGCGCTGGGGATGTGAGGACACACGGGAAAACGCTGGAGAGGCGCTCACACGAGTACCTTCCCCCGACACGGGCGAGGACCGTGACAGAGGCACGCACAGGCGCTCCAGGGGAGAGAACGGAGGCCCCCCCCCATCAGTCAGAAAAGGAATGATACCCAAGACGAGATTTAAAGAAGAGCTACTCAAGGAGAGAGGAGAAGAGAAGGGAGATCGCAAGCAGGGCACAGCACGGGGCCTCCCTCGGGGTACCACTCACCCTGTTCACGCTGGGAGAGCTAATGCTCCTCCTACTCAGCTTCCCTTTTCCTGTCAACTGCTCCTTCACCGCAACTTCCTGTCAGTCGGAAAACAGAGGAACACTACCTGTTAGAGACACGCCCCCCGAGGCGACACTATCAAGAGCAAGCTTTGCGCTACCTTCCACAGACACACGTTCCGCGTTCGGTAAATGATGGCTCTACCTGCACGGGAGGAATGGCCCATCACAGTCGCTGTGCACTCCTCAAAGTTCGTCACACAGCTGACAGGTTAGCCAGACCATTCGCTTCTTCACCTACTGACACCCCCCCGAAGCTGACAGAAGTCAGTTCCAGAGAAAGAGTGTGAAACGGAGACCACTCACTTTTATTTTTCATTAGTGGGTTTGGTTAAAGAAAAGGTCTCAATGTTGCCAGGTAAAATGAGGTTTAGGGCGGCTTCCCTAAGGATTAAGTTTCCTGATGGCATCTGCTCTCCCAGAACTTCTAGAAACCGCTCTAATGCTATAGCAGGTGCATCCCGCTAGGCAAAGAAGGGCCCACTGTGCCTCACTACTGCGTATTTCTTCAGCAACATTACTTCTCTGTATGAAAGAATTTTTAAAATAGCTCTTTAGCCAGCAAGAGTTAAATATTTTCTCCCATTACTTCAAGGCAACTACATAGCATTTAGCGTCTAGGAAAAAGCAACTTTCTGAATGGAGCTCTTGTATCTTCGGAGACTACGCCGGCAGGGCCAGGCTGACGGCTATGCCCCCCGCGAGCAGACGCTCCCCAAGTTTATACGGAACAGCGCTGTGAGCTGCAGGAAGCCACGCACGGGCCTGGGCCCCCCTGGCTGACCTGGCGCAGGCGGTCTAAAGTGAGGAGGTTCTCCACAGCCAGCACGCTTCGGAGGTACTTTTCAATATATGCCTCCGAGTCAGCAGAAGCCGTGTTTTCAACATTAGCTGCCATTCTTGCTAATGTTTCTCGTTCCTCTACTCCCTGGGCATCCTGAAGAATGGAAGGTTGTGTATTAAAATTAAGTACACTGCAGCAGAACACATTATAAAAGCTTCTTGATCTATGCAAACACACACACACATATACACCAAGTACTGAACTAACAAATGGGATGTATTCCAAAGTTCTGCTTTAAAGTCAGCTTTGGGAGCTCAAAATGCATTTTCCCACAGAAATCCAGGTATAAATGGTGGTCAGGTTGCCTTGGAAGGCTAGTTAAACAGCGTAGCTGAATCAGCACATGCCCAAAAAAACTGTTCTCTTATTTCCATCGCAAACAAAGACATTACAGGTTAGAAAGGATTTGGTGGGCTAGCTGGAAATGTAACCACCACAATACTTCAGGAACACATCGTACGGGGCACGAGAGAAGCATGGGGAGCTGGGGTCACAGCTGGGCAAGAGTGGGATCCAAGCACCAGGCGGAGGCAGATGTGGGTGTGGCGGATGAGAGTGGGAAGAAGGGCTGGGTTTCGATGTGGGCACTCAGCGGGCTGCCACAGACTACATGTCCAAGACATGGCAGCCCCTTCCACAGGTCTCCCTCCTCAGCACCGGAGTGGCAGAGCCAACCAAGAAGAGAAGCACCTAGGCAAATGCCCGCTGTGCTTTCTGGTAGAGCCCAGCCCTCTCCTCTGACGTGCGCGGGCCGTGCATATAAACGGGGTATTCACAAGTCAGGGGGAGAGTATGTTAATGTGTTTAATCAGGCCAAGCAAACTTAGGTCATAACAAATCACTCAGGGAAAATCAGATACTTCACTTGTGAATCTGTTATAATAATGTCAAAAACTCCAAAATATATATCCATATGTCATTGCATCTGAAGATGCCATCAACTTTAAGGAAAAAAAAAACATCATTTATACACTTCTAAGGAGAAAAAAAATTCTGCCAAAGGATTTTAAGATATCATCAATTATAAGACACATTCAACTTCCAAATTATTTGAAAATTTTTAAATGAACATTAGAACAGATAAAAGAAGGGAGAATGTGGAAGATGGCAACACCTTGGACTCCTATAGTAATGCATCTGAGCCTTCTAGTAACCCTGAAAAGAAGAAATCATCTTCGTTTCGTAGATGAGGAAAGAGGAAGGCCACATCATTAGCAAAAGAGGCAAGACCAGAACTTCCATCTCTTGCTTCTGATAGAATGTGTTTTGTTTTTTTTTAACCACTCAACACAATACTTTTTGGTGTCTGAAGACAAGAGACACTATCCTGATGTTCTAACAAAAGGGAACTTGAGTTTTAAGAAATGCATGTATCTTCATGTTACCCACACATCTAGCAGGATACAAAACCTTTCATTTGCCTCAGAAAGTTCACTTACGAGCCTCACCATCAATCCCTAGCCTTCCTCAAGGCAAGATCATTTCTCTGACCACAGATGTTAAGAGTTTCCACCTGTTCAAAGTTTCAAAAGGAATCATACTCTTTGGGGTCTAGCTTCTTTCACTCAGCAAAGTGACTCTGAGACTTATTCATACAGTTCATTTCTTTGTATAGCTGAGCAAGATTCCACAGTTCGGAGACACCACAGTTTATTTCCCTGTTCATCTGTTGATGGGCGTTTGGGTTGTGTCCAGTTTCAGGTTATTCTGAATCAGCTGCTATGAATACTCTTGTGCAAGTCTGTACAGACTCACACTTTCCTGCTCCTGGGTAAGGGCATGGAAGCGGAAGTACTAGGCCGTGGGGTATCATTCTGTACTCCCACCAGCAATGGAAGCAATCTTTTGCTAAATAAAAAGAGAGAGGTGAGGGTATTTCTTGTTGCCCTCGGGCCTGCGGCCCCTTCTTGCTAGCAAGCTTCTACAGTATGGAAGACAAAGGGGGTTTTCAGGGCTTTTTCATGACGAAATGAGCTTCTTAAGGGATCTTTTAGTCTTTAAATAAAAGATAAACTGAGTGTAGTCCTTCCACTGCAAGCTTTAAGTCTTGTTTTCCTCTCTCTGTATCATCAGGATTTGTAATGAGAAAATAAAGCCTGCCAACTGAGATGCTCAGCTAATTATTAGCAGGTAGCCCAATCACGTGAGGTTGTATGTTTGTCTTTCAGCTGATCCCCCCACATTTCTTCCCTTTACAACACCTGAAGAATAAAAAGCACTTTAAAAGAGGGTAAGGAAACTATGCATGGGAGGGGAGAGGGGAGGGGGGATAGAGACGAAGAGGGAAGAGGAAAAGGTGAAGGTGGCTCACTACAGCCCTTGCTGTTTCTCAGCCGCATTCAGACCATTTAGAGAGTTAAGGTATGAAACAACTGGAAACACACAGAAACATTCAGATGCAGAGAACAAACAGCAAGTCTCCAGTTGAACACATAATATACAAAGAGAAACCTATTACAGACCCAAGATCTGCAGGTAGTCTAACTCTGAAAACAGACTTAACATTTGTTCAGCAGGCTCCAAATTAAATAGTTTAACAGTTAATATTTACTGTGTAAGTCTAACACTTTGAATATCCAGAAAAAAAAGAGTTACTATATGGAAGTGTTTTGCAATACAAGCAATCTAAAATAAAGCCCGAATTCTGTGGAATCTTTTTGTTCTTCCAAATGCTGATCTCCGAATTAAAAGATGTATTTCCTGTTTTGTTCAAAAACTCAACAGAAATGAATGCACAGATACTGAACCCTCAACAAGGGGAAGGAGGTCGATGGGGATGGTGTGGCCTGGAGGGAGTGTTCCCCCCCAGGGACACACCCCACGTCCCTCTCCTGAGAATAGTTTCTGCACCTCCTCACTCCCTCCCTGCCTCTGGCCCTGAGTGTGGCAGAGGGACTGCTCTCCCTTCTGTCCACCCCTTAGGGAAGGCCTCCACCAGCACTGGGACCAGTGCCCGGGGGAATAAACCTGTCCACCTCAGGGGTTAAATATTAGGAAGCTGTATAAACTGCACCATCCAATAAGCTTCTGTCTGGGATGTTTTAAGCTCCATTTGTTTAATTCTTGCACTTAGTTCATGAGAGAAATAATAATAAGATAATAACAGTAAGTATAATAACAACAGCATTTACAACTTACAGTTTGGCATATACACAACAATTTGCATGCACTGTCTCATTTAATCCTTAACCCTGTTCAGAAGGTATCATTAACCTCAGCTGACAAATGAAAAAAATTGGGCTCAGAATAACCTACACAAGATTTCTGTTTGATTCCAAAATGAAACCCTAAATCTCTCTGCTATGTTACATTACCTCCTTTTGAGAGTTACAATATTATTTTATGTCTTTTAAAAAGTGTATTACTTATTAAAGTATAGTTGACAGACAACATTACATTAGTTTCAGGTGTTCAACATAGCGATCTGGCATTCACATTCCTTACAATGTGACCACCACAGTAGTCCAGTGACAATGTGCCGTCACACACAGTCACTATGATGTTATTGACTACTTCCTCTAAGCTGCACATTACATCCCTGTGACTTTATTGTATAACTGGAAGTTTGTACCTCTTATTACTCTTTACCTTTTATGAGTAAAAAGGTGCTGATTTGCTTTTCAAATCAATGTTCTTCTTTAACAAAATACTAAAACCAGAACATTTAAAGCCACAGTACATTTTACTGAGCCAAGTTAAGACTAGGAAATTCCTCTAAAAATCTATAGCATTTCCCTAAATATGCATTCCATTTAGTACATGTTTCTTGGGTAGGTGATTTACAGGGTGTTAGCTCTTTTTACATGATTGTTTTTAGTAAATTCAAATTTCATGTGATCTCTCACCTCTGGAATATTGGAGACAATTTCAAAAGTCACTCCACAGCCAGGAATAGAACTTCGATGAGACATCTTTTTTAGGAGACTCTGAGCAAAACCCTAGAAAAACAAAATAGAAGGTATGGTTTCCCACCCGAACACTGAGTTTACATTAACAGAGAAATAGCATAAAGGATATTGCATTCACTCCAGCCAAAAAGAAACACAGCGTATTTCCGGTGCAGCGTATTTCCACAGCGTATACACAGGTTGAAATCCAAATCCCTAAATACAGGTTTCTCAATTTTGTCTCAGTGCACAAAACCAACTTTAGATACCTGTGCACCTACACGTGTGCAGTGGGTGGCAGGTCCTATTCCCAACAAACGGAAAGAACAGACCCCACCCTCTGGAAACCGACACCACGCCACGGATTCAACCCTGCTCAAAGGCTACAGAAATAAGGCTGTTGACTTCTACACAATAAAATGACCTTCTTACTAAGATGTAAGCAAGGCCTGGAGACTCTTACACTTTTTTTTTTTTTTTTTTTTTTTTTTTTTTGCAGCACGATGGACATCTTGCACCATGAATATTGACAAGTTCAGGCATTAAATTCTTGACCAAAGCAGGATCGTTATGGAGAATGATTTAAGAGTGCATGGTCATTGTTTATGCTGACTGCGCTCCTTGCACAGTTCAGAATTGAACTGTTGAATTAATGCATAGATGACTCATTTGAAGATGCTGCTAAGACTGAACATCCTGTAGAGGTTGAAGAGAGCAGGGATGAGGGCAGAATACAATTGGTGAATAAAGATAAGAGAGAATATTAAACCAACACTGAACCTTTTTCCTCATGCAAAAGGGAAGCAGGAAATATGTGAAAACCTCCAAAGAAAATAGAAAAATCAAGCTGCTTGGTCTTAGAAACACTATTTTTATGAACCTACTGAATAATTTTAGTCCTATTTAATAATCTTCAGTTAATTTTAAAAAAGACTATAGCTTTTTAGAATGCAAAGAGACCGTTTATTTCATCCCCATCCCGTCACCCTCTCGTCAGCCGTGCAACGCGGAGCCGCTGCCAGTCACGCTGGTCAGGGCGCAGCCGGGGGTGCGGGGGGTGTGGGTGCTGCTGTCACCTTCCTTTCTCGTCTTCTCTGCCTGTGGAATCACTGAAGCTGACCCGCATGTGTGAGGGCCCTAAGGAAGTCCCTGTTCTTGCTAAGAAATTAAATATCTGAAAGGGGGAGGAAACTGCCGTGCCCTAAAATACAATTAATTCATCCAGTATCAATTTGGTATTATCAAATCATTTCAAACAGGGGGGAAATGTGGCCAGTCCTTGTCCCGACAGCAAAAAGTTTAAAAAATAAAAACAAACAAAAAACAAGAAAAACTTGGTGTTGGCATGAAGTACCCTTTCTGTTAAAAATTCTATGGGGCTTGTACCAGGTCTGTCTCAGTGGCTGGCAATCTCGAGTTCTGAAGTGGCAAATGACTCTTCAAAATTCTCCCCAGGAACACTGCATCTTTTTCAACCCCTTAAAGCCTTCCGAGAAGAGGGAGCCCGAGAGAAGAGTGAGTGGGAGACACACCCCATGCATCTATGGCTAACCCGATGGCCTGGGCTATATCGATGCTGGACTGCCCAGCTAAAGATGGGCAATTTTAACAGCATTACCGCCAGTCTTCATTTCAAAGACAGATATCCGTGTGACATTTAGAACTAAAGATTAATTTTTAGGGATGGAGATTACATCTAGGACTCAGTCAACCATGAGTGTGCTCTTTTAAATGAAAAGACTTATGTTCATCTGTCCTGGTTTGAGTCAGTGCACTGAGAAGGCCTCCAAAGAGTGAGCACAGACATTCAAAAAGAATCCCTAGAACCAACCTCCCAAATCCTACAGCTGCAAAACCAACGACAGGAATACTTTATACCCACCTAGGAACGTTCTACTAAGCCCTTCACAAGGCACCAGGCCCTTCGTGACCTGGCTGCCTCTGCAAGGACAGCCGCAGCCCTGGCCTCTGCAGCACACCCTGCCATGCCCTTCCCACCCACACTGCCCCCACCCTGCATTTCCCCCTCCCCTTGGAGCAGCTATGGCTCCTTCCTGGCCTGCAAACAAGCCCTTCCCTGGCTCCTCTTCTCTCTGAGGCCTGCCCTCACTGCTTCCGTCTGCCCCTTCCCCTCTGCTCCTGCGACCTGCAGCGCAGTGGGCACCTGCATCGGGGCGCCTTCACAGCAGAGCAGAGTTGCCTGTTCGTGCATCTGCATACGCAATGGGCACCGGCTCTTTAAGGACAGAGCCTGTTTCTTACTCGTCTTTCACCCCAAAGCTTGACAGGGTACACTTCCTAAATTTATGGATCAGCAAATGAGTGCAGATGACTGAAAGAAAAGAAAGGTATGGAAGGCAAAGGGTGAGAAGCACAAACAGAGGCTAACTGCAGTGAACCTTCTCATTCTGTCGGACCCAGATGAAAAGTCAAAAACAAACACAGCAAACTTCACCTTGACCGGGCTCTGTGACACCCCGGAAAATGGCTGTAATGTGTGGACCTGCAGTCAGAAAGACTCAGTGTAACAGTCTAATTCTGCCCGAGAGGCAGTCAGGATGACGTGTTCTGGAACTGAAGCCAGCACAGTTACAGGAGAGGAACAGTTCCCCTGAAAAGAAGAGCTCGATGCCCCACGGCTCCCGTGGGGACAGGAGGCCAGGGCGGTCCCTCCACGGCCCTGGCCTCACGTCGGGCATATGGTTCAAGTCATTTCTTCAGTGGGGATTAATGCCTCACCTGCCGGCCATGAACACTGACGCAGATCCGCTTGCGTAACACCAGCTGCATGTCAGCCGGATGGCTGAGCTGGACCGTCACCCGCACAATCAGAAACACTCGCTCATCCGCAGGTGTCCCCTTACTGAGCTGAGGACAGTTGTGCACTGCGGAGTCCCAAGAGGCTTCTGCTTTCACCTGCACAGAGACAGAAAGAACATGCTTCTCCACCTCCTCCCAGCAATAAAAAGCCTGACAAAGGAACACCTTGGCTGGGGCTGAACTGCTGCGTGCCCGTCATGAGGGACTCTGCTGAAAGGCCTGCCCTGCAAAGCCGTGGAACGTGAGGATGTGGCCTCAGTCACCCTAGTCTGGGAAGTATGGAGCAGAATGTTCTTGGCTGGCTGCTGGCTGGCTGGCTGGCTGTGCAACTTTTATTTTGAAAAATGCTCAAACATAAAAAAATTTGCAAATTCAGTACAATGAACTCCTTTTATCTTTCATCTAGCTTCATCAGCTGTGGACATTTGCCACTCTTCCTTTCTTCTTTCTCACAACACAAGCACACACAGTATTATTAATGTTGTCGTTATTTGCTGGACTGCTTTAGAGTAAGTTACAGACATGTAAGTCTACATCCCTAAATACTTCAGCAGCTATCGTCTGAGAGCAAGGGCATCCTGTGACTTAACCATGGGGCAATTATCATGTTCAGGAAATTTAACATCAATATTGATACATAACATCAATATAAACTGTATATTGTAACATAGAGCCCAAACTCAAAATTTCCAACTGTTCCAATCCAGGATCACAAACTGTATTTCGTTGTCTTTGTCCCTTTAGTCTCTTCTAACCTGAAATGGTTCTGCAGCCTTTACCACTCATGACAATATTCTAAGCAAGGGTGCAGGTCCTCCCTTTCACAGAGCGGACCACAACTGGGTCTGTCTGGTCGTTTCCGCCCTGTGAGCCTCAGGTCTCACATCTTAGGCACACCCCTAGGCGATGTGACCTTCAAAGCATCCTACCAGCCTTCCTCCCTTAAAATAGTTTCTAGTTTTTCTAATATACTCCGAATTTTAAAGTAAGGCCCCATTGTAAATGCCTCACGCAGATTCAAACATTATTAGGATTTTGCCACACTGGCTTTACTGATTTTCTTTTCTTTTTAAAAAGCTTTACTGAAGAATTTCAAAGCAAATCCCAAGCATGACGTATTTCACCTCCCCGCTTCAACAGCATCTCCGTAGGGAGCAGACCGGGCTAACCTGGCCTACGCACACTAACAGAGCCTTCACCAAGACAGGAAACGCAGCAGTGACTGGACGCGATCTGATGGGCCACTCCTTCTGGGGGTGGTTCCCTGCTTGCTGGAAGTCATAATGAAAAGTTTTCATGTATGTTTCTTGAGAAATGTAAGCACTGAAATAACGACCTTGCTGATTGTTTCAAAAGGCTCCTGGAAAGGTTAAAGAAATTACTCTCCATTCAGCCCTCCCAAGTGATGTTTTATTTACCTCTCCATCATGCTGTTTTACAATCTGCAATTCAAAGAACTCGTCCTCTTCTTCCCCCGTGAGGGTAGCATCCCATCCACCAGCTTCTGGGTCATCAAGATTATCCTGAGAGCTGAAATCATCAGCTGAAATCAAAGCAGTTCCATTAAGTACGAAGATCACTTTAAAGGATAACCCCTACCAGTCAAATCTCAAAGTGCTTAGTATTAAAATTCTTCTGCCTCGAATTTCATTCTTTTGGCTCTAAGATCTTACATGACACAGATGACAGCCATTAAACAGCTCACAGATCTTAGAGATGAACAGTGCCTCAAGAAACTGTCTTGTCCCATCTCCTACCTTTATGCCTTATTTTCCATGAAAGAGGCAACTGAAGCCAAAATACCCCAAAAGGTACTCAAGGCCAGTCCATCAATGTTAATGATAAGATTATAACCCAAACGCCCTACATTTTAGTGCACTGGGGAAACGAGAAGTGAAAGTGATTCCGATTATCTGACAGTTAAGTCCAACAAAAGCATCAATTGGCTACATGAACTAGAAACTGGAGCACTGCCCTGTGCTCTCCCAACTCTCTATCCATCATAAGCTTGTATCTTTTTTAGTATGTGGACTTGGGCTGACCAAGGTCCCGATCATGTCTAGGAATATCCACACCAACAGGTCTTCTTTAGAGTATGTCTTCTCCACTTTCTTATTCTCTCTCTCTCTCTCACTCTCTCTCTCTCTCTCTCTCACACACACACACAGACACACACACACACCCCTCATCTTACCTATCCAGGAACTCAACATAAGACTAGGCCAGAGTCACCCTCAGCCTCCAAGCCTCAAGAGAAGAAGTTAGGAGAGGTCACTGCGGCAATACGTGAGAACCGCATCAAGTGGACAGACAGCGGAAGTGGATCTTCCACGTGTCTAAATAAGCTAAGGGGTACGAGATGCTAAAAACCTCAGATATCGTACCTCACTTCCAGCTAGGTGAAAGAAAAACCTAAGGACATCCGGTGTTGCCCATTTAGGGTAGTTCATTTTCATACCTAGCTCTTCCGCACATGTTTTAGGAATTTAACTGCGGGCTTTGAACTTATTTTTACCTTTAATCCACCTTTTCATTTTTTCCCTCCTCAGACAGAGTATCTGTAAGATGTAGCCATATCCAAAATATTCTACACGACAGGAAAATGTCAGGAAAAAATGAGACATTAAAAAATAGGCAGTCCTGACTGGTGTGGCTCAGTGGGTTGCGCATCGTCCCACAAGCTGAAAGGCAACCTGTTCAGTTCCCCGGCAGGGCACATGCCTGAGTTGCAGGCCGGGTCCCTGACTGGGGGTGTGCGAGAGGCAGCTGATCAATGTTTCTCTTGCACACTGATATATCGCCCCCTCTCTTTCTCCCTCCCTTCCCCTGTCTCTAAAAATAAATACATGACATCTTTTTAAAATAGGCAATATAGGAATGAACGACATAAAAACTCACAGAAAAAGTGAGAAATTTATTAGGTAATGCTAAGGAGGCAGCAGATAAAAGAAAACAGGCTACACAAGCAATCACTAGTTATTAGTCCTTTTCAGAGAAAAGTTTTTCCTAAGAAGTAAAGAAGAAAATATTTTAAGTGCACTTAACTTCCTAAACTGATGAAAGAACGAGGCGCACACATAGCACTGTGGGTAGTAGAACGAAATGTGAGAACATATCACGATGAAACACACCTATTCCTGTTACAAGATACTGCTCTTACAGAAAGTCACTCCTGGCCAAGTGTCAGAGTCCTTTGGCACACATAACATGAACTCTAACCATAGGCTTAGAGAATTGCCTAAATGCATACTTCATTAGAATCTAAGTGTTGCATGGACACTAATTCATAGAGGTAAGCCTTCAGGAAGCACCTGCGGACTTACCATTTAAGTCAAGGAATATAACAGGAATGTGCGTTTCCATCCCAGGAACCGGGGTCCTAAAACATAATGAACACATCACATGTGGCCTGTCTCGCAGCATGTACTCCGTGACACAGCCCTGGTACAAAGTCAGAGCTGCCCCAGGTCAGGCCAATCACAACTCTGCTGTTGGCTCTGCCGTAACTTCACATCAGAGATGCACAGACTTGACTGCAAGTGCTGCGTCTTCACCAGCGCTCTCGTGCATCATTACCGCACGCTCCGAAACTGGAGCCCAGTCTTCTCAGACACATGGACCTGTTTATAAATGAAGCTCCCTTGTGTAAAGTTACTTTCTTATAAAATTATATCCTTAAGGGCCCCATATGGCTTAATTTACTGTTTTTAATTTCTATGAAGTGGCACAGAAATTTGCTGACAGTACAGTTTTAGAGCGCACCCAAACCAAAAACTCCTAGAGATGCAGTTTTACAAAGGCCGAATGGTCTTTTAAGGGAATGACCCAAGTAATTAACATAGTAACTATTTTTTTAAACGCTAAGTGCACTTGTACTAAATATTGATTTAGATTCTCAGAAATTTTAATTATTTGAGCCAATAACAATATTATTTAATAAAACAGTTTTAGGCCATCATTATTCCAACTCATGAAAATAATTTAACACTTCCTCTAATTCAAACAACTTTTTTCCCATATGCTATAATGAGTCTTCCATTAATTAAAGTGCAGGCAAAAATCACACGGAAAGCAGCTGGCTTCTTTAGAACTTTAGGAGACACACGGCGGCAATGGTACCATTCTGCCGGGGCCCCTGGAATCCCACTGCCGGCGGAGGGGACCATGACCGCGTTCCTCTCTTCAGTCAGAGTCAACCTCATCTCCAGCAGTTGAGCTTCACGGTCAGCATCATCCTCTGTTTTATCTGGAACATCAGGAATGAGGATCCAATAAGGTTCTCTCACTTGCTGCTTACACTTTCGTCCTGTGTAGCGACAGGCTTTTCCATTTCAATTATTGGTTAATGCGGGTTCACTAGAAACTTGTGACTTCCCTAAGTCATGACAAAAACTGTGTGATAAGAAAACCATAAGCTAGAGAGGTCGGTGTGCTCTTCCGGAGGCATCCCCATGGAGGAGCACGTGAATGACTTCCTCCAGAGTCAGAGGATTCAAGTGCTTTTGGACAATAATCAAGAGATGTTATTTTGGGGGACAATGTGCACTTTGTGTGCTGTATTTTTTCTCTCTTTGTTGGGGGCTGAGGGAGACCTGTGCAAAGACATCATCACAATGAGATGAATGTTCTTTTGAACGGATATGGCACAAATAACATTCCTACACTCCGGCCATCTCCATAATTGATGTCTTCACCTACTTCTAATTTATGTGGTTGCAAATGGGGATTAATTACGCCCTAACGCAGGGGGAAGGGAAGTATTTAACTTGCTTTTCCTACCATGTTTACTGACAAGCTTTTGCAGTTGTTGATCTAGGTACTCCTGACGTTTTGTTAATGCATTTAGCCATTTTCTACGCAGTCTCTCTAAGTCCCGATCCTGGAAGAAAACAAGGGAAATGATAGATACATAATGTGTAGACAATATATTTGAAACTGATGCTCTATCTTACATTACTCTAATGTGCTTTGAAAATGTTAAGTATCATTACTAATGTCTTTATTACCACCATTAATTGACTCCAACCATCATTCAAAATAAAAACTTCCAGAAATTGAAGCATTATTGTTCTAGAGTAAGACTTTCTGAAAGGCCGTTCTCTGATGTTCAGAACCGGTTTTTTCCTATTGGCTCAATGTATAGAACTCCCAGCACTTGCAACTAAGATCTTCTATGAGGTCTTTATGCTGGATAAAAACCACAACTACTATTCAATAATCTTCATATTTACATCCCTTGGAACGTTCATCACAATTCTTCAAAGTTCTTCACTCCAGCCTTCAGCATGTTGCATTAGTCTCTACAAACAACCTGTAAATGCTTCTTTCCCTTGTTTTGGTGTGAGGAGGGGAGAGGGAACAGGGGCCATTATCAACAGCCGAACATCTCTACCAGTCAACACCTGCCTGTATACTGATCTCACCTCATTTCCTTTTGTAACAAAGTTACAGGACTGGGTAGATCAGTGGAATGCTGTGCAACTGGTGTGTATCTGGATTTCACTAAGGCACTTAACCAAATAGCTCAAGACATTCTTGTGGACAAGATGGAGAAATGTACAATGAATCTATTTGAATGAAATCAGAAATGACTGAAATATCACATCCAAAGAACGGTGATTAATGGAATAACGTCAGCTTAAAAGAAGTCTCTGTTGTTGTACCACAGGACTTTGTATTTCACCCCCTCTGACACAGTATTTTTATCAGTGACTTACATAGGAAGGCAGACATTTTTATCCAATTAGAACGATGCAAAACCAGGAGAGTGACTACACTGGATGACATAATGGGGATCCGAAGAGCTCTGAGCGTCCTGACGAGACTAACAAGATAAAACTTAGCAGACATAAACCAAATCCTGCAGGAGATTAGGGAAAGGGGAGGGCAGGAGGAGAAACGAAACCCAATCTCTGGGACTCCATGCAGTGGGGAAGAAAGAACTGGCCTACACAATAAGGAAAACCTCTAGGGGCAAGGCTTGACTGAAGACCAGTGTGACACAGCTCCTATAGGAAAAGGGGTAGGTGACGCCACTCCCAGAGAGACAAAGCGAGGGAGGGACTCTAAAGAGAGGGATCTGTAGGAAACCTGGATGGGGAGCTCCAGGTTTGGAAAGGTCACAAATAATTTTCCTACACTAAACAGATTTTATAGTGTATGGCTTTAGTCTATCAAATACTCATTGTTCCCCACACTGCTTTGAGAAAAAGCAGTATTTGAGTCAAAATTAGTTGTGTAATTATTAAGTAACAGTACAGGAATGAGTAATTCAGTATTTTAATGAAGCTCCTTTGGTGACGTTAACAGGTGCCTCATTACCTGGTAGCTGTCCATGTCCTCCTCTTCCTCCTAAAGGGAAAAAATACATTATGCAGAATAGAAACAATTATTCAAGAATCAGTCTACACCAAACAATCTGAATCTTTCCCATACTTCCTATTTTCTAATTTAATGAATATACTGCTTCATCTTCCACCTATGCTCACCCTCGCTCTAGGTTTTATAGTTTTCAGGAAGTTGGAGTACAACCTCGAGCTTCTCATAGGAAAGTGAAAAACACACATTTGACCTTTTCGGGAACCAGTACAATACTTCTCCTGCTGCGTTTGTAGTCCCACTCCCCAGGGGAAATCAAACACCTGCCGGCAAATCGTCTTTACAGCCAGTAGGGGGTTTCTGCAGAGGGGTGGTGATGGGGGAGGTTAGTTTCTGGAGGCTGAGATGTTTTATTAACCCTCAGTTTGCCATGTACCAGGGCAAAACCAACGATGTGATGCAATGATTCCATGCAGATACAATTTTTTAAAAGGTATCAAAGGAAAACAACAGAAATACTAAAAGAATACATGGAAGGCAGGTTTCTAATAGGTCCCCAGAGCCACTCTTGTCTGGCTGGGTCTTTCACCAAGAACCTCACAGGCACAGACACTTACATGGAAGGTCTCCTGTGTCTTGGGGGGTCTGAGTGCTCTAACTTTCACACACCCAATTCCAACAGACAATATACATTCTTCCATCAGAGGTAACGTCCCAGACTCCTGCACAGTCTTCACTTCCACTTGGACTCGCCGGGACTGCCCCTGCAACACCAGCAATTGGAACAGTTTCTTAAAAGCAGTTGGATTCATAAAAGTTTGGTATAGAGAGACCCCTACAGGCCGATGTTGGAAATTTTAATGAGCCTATCACCACAGCCCTTCCATGAACTACCTGCCACAAGCCTCTATAACCTCTGCTTTCCAGCTCCTCCCGCATTACTTTCTACCTAAGCTGACGTAATTCCAGCTTCTGTATGTTTATTCTTTATTGTTGCCATTTACATACGAAACACCTTTCCAGCCTCTGCATGATTCTTTCAGCATCCAGGTCAAGATGCACATCCTCCAAAAAAAGTCTTTCCTGATAAACCCAAAATACCTTTGGACACTGATAATAAAGATCGTCAGAACTATGACAAATACTCAAATATTCCCTTTATACTAAGCCACAAAAACTTATCTGGTCTGGTCTTCCAGGAGATGAATTTCTAAGGCATCTAAAAAAGATATATATAGCTTCAACAGATGTTCAGAGAAAGATGTTCTTCACACCCTGAAGAATCCTATTTTATGTGTATAACTCATGCTATAATTTAAACTAATTTCCTTTTGTTTTTAGTTCCTTGACCATATACGAATGAATGTACTAAAATTCATTTGCTGGGGTCAGAAAATAAGTGCTTCTCATCTTCCTCCTACTAAAACATCCAGGAATTTAAATATTTAAGCAAACTTTCTTTTTCCTTTAACCTTTTCTCATATTTTGCGGTGAACGATTTAAACATTCATTTCCTACAGCTATTCTAGCTGTAGACTATTGTTCTAAAGCATGGAAACTATCACAGGATGCAATATTCTACTAAATGTTGAATTAATGTAAAGCATGGCAAAAAAAAAAAAAGAGTATTGCCAAATCTCCTGTGTAAGCTCTGTTAAGATATTCTCCCTTTTCTTCAGTTGACAGCACAGACACTCGAGATCACAACCTGCCTGGGGGTAAGTGATGATTCCCACCTACCTTCCTGCTGCACCGATTTCTGGCAGGTTTGCACATCTACCTGGTGGCGTTTACTTAACACTTCCTGTGGTATCATAAAGAGCTATTTGGTCTTTGTCCTTAGTTCCTGGCAGACAGCTCCTAACACTCTCGGAGGTTCCTGAGTGTTACCGGTTATAGGCCATCTCTTAATGAAGTGACTTAATTTGTCAACTCTTGGCAGGCCACCAGACAGCTTCAAGAGGGGGCAGGTCATCAGAAAGACTAAGACTTGGTTAGAAGTTGGAGCTGTCAGCCTCACCCCTCGGGGACAGCGGTGAGAGGGGCTGGGGACTAAGTATCGCCAATGGCCAGTGAGGTCCTCAGTCACGCCTACGTAATGGAACAGCCATAAAAACTTACAAAAGGTGGGGTTCAGAGAGCTTCCTGGTTGATGAGCAAATCTAAGTGCTGAGAAGCTCCTCTTACCTCGTCCCACACCTTGCCCACCCATGCATCTTTTCCTGCGCTGTTCCTACGCTGTATCCTTTATAATCAACTGGTAACAGTATGTAAGAGGCTTTCCCAAGTTTCATGAGTCATTCTAGCAAGTCACCAAACCTGAGGAGGAGAGCTGTGGGAACCCTCGACTCTGTAGCCAAACCAAACAGAAGTGTGGGTGACCTGAGAACCTGACACTTGCAGCTGGTACCTGAAGCAAGGGTAGTCTTGTGATTAAGTCTGCACCCTTAAACCTGTGGGGTCAGAGCTAACTCTGGCAGTTAAGGTCCAAACTGAGTTGAATTGCAGGACACCCACGTGGTGCATGCAGAGAACTGGTTGGTGCCAGGAGGGAAAACACTTCTCACCTCCCATGTACCAAGCACTGTACTTCATATACAATATCACTAATCTTCACACCAGTTCTACAAAGTTGGTATTATCACCACCTCCAGGTTCTACCTGAGAAAAGGTTCTGAGAGGTGACGGGACTTGCTCACGGATGCTCAGCTAAGCCACGGGAGGCCCAAAGCTGAACCCTAGCACGTTAAGACTCTGCAGGTTTGTTCTTTCTGCCAATGTCCATTGCTTCTCTGTCTTTACAAATGTTCTAATGCTGCTTAAAATGTTTGCCTCATTTTGTACCGTTCAATTTTAAGTGGGTCTTTAAAGCTTATCTCCTTCTTACTTAAACCTAACAAAAGCTGGTTTTTAAATATTATAAATAGAAATAATTTTTTAAATTAAAGAAAATACACATGAAGTAGATGATTTTAACACAAAAAAATGGAGTTGGCCATCTAGCTTTAATTATCACTGACATTTCTATAAAAGGAAATCTAATATTCAGCTTTATGGTACCAAAGAATTCAATGTGAACATTCAGAATAACATTCATAATGTTACCTGCCGGAGTTGGAAGATGCCTCCTGTAGGCACGTCCTTTGCAGAAATTACTTCTACGGGGCAGTATTCACCATTCTCATTCTGCTCCAGAATTTGAACCCAGAATTCCATTTTCCTGGTGACTTCACTCCATCTAGGAAATAGTTGAAATTCTTGGAAAGTCATACATTTCTATGTCAATACAGCAGCTTAGGCTCTTACATATGAGAATTAACAATGACAATGATTTCCAAAATGAATAACTCAATAGAATGATCAATGAGTAATATGCAAGTACATAGTAACAAATATAATTAAAAGCAAACAAACAAACAGTGTCAGAACTAAGACTACATTTTCAGTTCATTACTAGAGGAGTTTCTCTGAACGTGCAGGGCACCAGAACTAGAAATGGTTCATTTATTTTGTTGAGAAATGTATGACAATTACAAAGCTATTTCAAGATGATTATTTAAAAATCTAAACATTGTTACCAGTTGGACAGAAGCAAGTGCAGCGCGATTATCTTTTCATAAATTGATAAAGGTAGTGCTGTATTCTTCAGTCACTTGACAAGTATCTTTGCTCACATCAAAGAGCATCAGGGGAAAAAATCTCAACGTCTAATTTAGCATTTGCTAAAACTTTCTAAATGCCACAAAAAGAAAATCTGGTTCTTATTTATGATACGTGAAAAGTACAAGTATATGCACTTTGGTCATTTCTTTTAACTCTTCTTTTTAAAATCCTAGTTGACAAACAAGCCTGCCTCCTCCCATCACTGATGCCAGCTGAAAAGAACTTTGAGCTGAAGAAGCACAAGGAAGCCTGAATTCTAGAGTACACCATGGTCCCTTTCCTCTACAGTCGATTAATTAGAAGTAATTCATAATGATAAGCCACTTATTCTCCAACAATTTATTTCACTCTTCATTCTTAACTACCCATATATTTAACTCTCTTCTATCACTCTTCCAAGTTCACTTGTCTAAAGAAGTCTAATTGTGCTATTAATACCCTGGCAACACCGCCATCTGTTCCTGGGACAGTGATAATGCTGAGGGAAGGAAACCCTTTATAAGTGGCAGTATTAATCCCTATCACTTTGTAAAAATTGTAAATGGAATCAGATGGATATCTCAGACTCACCTGTCCCGAAGACTACGTGTTTTTGCTTGGATAATCCCCAAATCCCACAGGGCTGGGTTTCTCCGAGGGTCGGTCACTTTATGGCCATATATTTCAATTGCCAACGCCCCTTCTGAAAGGTGTTCAATAAAGTCTTCAGTGATGTTAACAGAAAACTCCTAAAAGAAAATAATTACAGAAGAGGAAACACTTTCTGGCAACCTTATGACCACGTACACCCGACATCATATATTTACTTCCCCGTGGAGAAACAGAAAAGAACGTTTTAGTTACAGAACAGAACTGCCGTCACAGTACATCCGTAATGAACGCTCACATGGTCTAAAGTTCTAGACTTTAAAAATAATTTTAACTCTGATTTTTAAAAAATGTTTCACCTTGAAAATCTATTGTAAAACACAAGCATTATATTCCATTTTGTCAACAATACTTTGGGAGCCATTTTAAAGAATATAAACAATTATATTAAGAATTACAACAATAGTCTATAATATTTTGATATAAAAGTTATTATATGCAGTAAGGTAGCAGTGTGTTAGAAAAACAATTTTTCCCTAAAAAAAAACAGTTTTTAGGATGCTATCCCCTATAATAGAAGGAAGAAATAAATAATGATTGTCAGTACAAAAAAATCACCTAATTTTTATAAATTCTCCCAACCTGTCCATCTTTACAAGATAGATTTAAGACAGCATTTTGCAATAGCTAGGATTAATCTCTGAAACAGTTTATTTTTAAAAGTGATAGAATCTCCATCTCTTTCTGTCTTGATCTTTAATGTACTAAAGGCATTTCCAGGTTTTAAACAGATTAGAAAGAGGCTTCTCTCTTGAAAAAAATGAGATAGCTCATCTGTGCCACAGTTAGAAAAAAGCATCTAACACCCGACATTCCTGGCTCTGCCACTTACTAGCATGGGCACACTGACCCCTCTGAAGCTGGCTGCTTCTGCTGAGAAAAAGCACACTCATCAAACACAACTGTGGTAAAGGCTGAACAAGAGACACTTGAGAGCCGAGAAGGGCAGTGGGTGCTCAGTAAAGTAGTTCTTGTCCCTCTTCAGCCCCTATCTCCACACCCCTAGTTTCTTCACCTTTTCAGAGGACAATTTCTCCAATAATGTAATACAAAACACGGATTCCTTTTGGGGAAGAGCACACATGTGCACACATACATACACATATGTGCATGTACATGTGTATTCACACCAAAGTTAAGTTTTGATTGCGGAGGAGTTAAATGCATTGACACTTTACTGGTGTTTTTCCCCCCAGCTTTACTGTGACATAATTGACATATAACATTGTGTAAGTTTAAGGTATATTGTTGATAATGAACATTACAGATTTTTGCTACAGTACGACCCCAAGAAATGCTGGTCCAAAGCACACATTGGAACCAAACTATTCAACACAATAAGGCTCACTTCATGGTTTTGTTTTTGCCCGAGTGAATGAAACACCGGCCAGGTCTGGAAATCAAACTTACGTGGCAATGGTCAAAGACAACCATGCACTGAGGTTCCTTGCTAACAGGAGAGGACGAGGTATCCCTTTCGGTTTCAACCAGGACCGGCTCCTGCTGATCCCAGAAGCTGTATTTGCAGAACACAGAGTGGGACAGATGCTGCGGCAGCCCAGTGGCTTGGAGTATTTTAACCTGAAAGAAAAGGAAGGTCCTGTTAGTTTCTAACTCAGGAAGTTCCAAGAAATACTCCGAGTGAGACATATGGACTCCAGTCCTGACTGTGTCACACTAACTATTGGTTTATGATGACCAAATCCCACTCACTCTGGGGCTGTATCTCTGCATCTGTGGGATGGTGACAGCAGTCCTATTTAGCAAGAGGCTGACATAGGGTGACATCCTTGACTATAAAGGTGGACGTTTTAAAGCATTTATAGGCTAATGCAAAATACAAATTCTAGTTCCTTACAACATCATCATCATCTTATAATAATCAACTCAAAAGAAGAAAGTTCTCAAACATCAACACCATTCAATGATGCAAATGTGGCTAATGGATATATCATAAAAACACAAGATTATTAAGAAGAATGATGAAGAACAAAATCAGTGTATGTGCCAATAAATGGTAAATATTCAGAAAAAGGCAAAAAAGTTTATTTGATATTTTAAAGTATAAAAAGAAACAAGGTTCTCAAGTAGAATATTACACGCTACTAGAGCATTTGGGGGGAAACTATAAAGGCATCAGGAATGTATACTTCAGAGACTTGGAAGGGTGAAGAATGATGGAGATTAAAGATGGTACATGTTGACCATTCTCTGCGCCAACATTTAATGAATGCCCTTCCCGTGCAGATTTAGGAAGGAGAGACAAATTGTTTAAAAAATAACACACACACACACACACACACACACACAAGCCCTGGTCCGCAGAAGTGTAGGATTTTGTGACAACGATGTGCAATTAGAAATATGTCTCATCAGACCCAAATGTCTCCAAAGAAATGCCCATAGTAGATTTTAAAGTAGCCAAATATTCTAACTATTTCTTTTGACAGGTAGCATCAAATTGATTTTTTAAGCTGAAATTTTTGTGACTTTGAGTTTGTAATATTCTAAAACTCCTCCAACTATGAAGGAAACTATATCCTAAGATTAATTAAGCTAAACTAAATTCTGATTTTATAACTGCTTAGGCCACCTTTCATATGACTGGGCATTGATCGTTTATTTATTCTTCACCTGGTCACTTCCTTGCATGTCACAGAATGCACAATACTAGATCTGAGTGTGTGGCAGAAGTCGACATAGTTCAGCAACCACAAATATAAAGGTCTTAACACTTCAGGAAGCCTTAACAGTGACACAGAAATACTCACAAAGCAAATGGCTTTATTTTCTCCTATGCCAGGTCCACAATGGGGAAGCAATGAATGGGAACTCCTGCTATTACCCAATTTTTCCCGTGATGGCAACAAGAATTTGAAAAATGTAGACAGCACTTCCCTGACAGGCTATGCAAGGTGGATTGACAAACACATTTTATTCATCCAAACCAAATACAGTGATCTGTATTCAGCATTTAATTTTTTGTTAAATTTTTAAAACTATCACTTTTTTACTAAGTATTGAAAGTGCTTATTGTATTCTTTAAGGTGAGGTAATGTGGTATTTGGGAAGATTACAAGACTTCGGAGTACACAGATCTAAATGAAAATCTGTCACTTATTAGCGTATGGTTTTGAGCAAATTACTTAACATCTTGGTTTTCCTAGGCTTGGTTTCCCTCCTAGGCAAACAGGATAACTCCCTGACGATAATGGTGTGAGGACGACCATTACCAACGAACGAAATGAATGAAAACACTACCAGGCCTCGAGCACCTCCTTGTGATTGAATTCCATCTGAAAGCCATTTTTTTCTTAGAAATCAGTCTCAGTTTTAAGGTCGAAGTAAACAAGAAAACAAGATACGGAGAACAAGATTCATCTACTGAGCTCGTCCCTACAGGCAAGTTCTCAGGAAAGAGACGGGCAGGAGTGAAGGATAACTGGAATGGGGAATATCCCGATGTTTGGAACACAGGTTTTGTGCTTTTTTGTTTTTGCCTACAGAATCCAAAAATCACCACAAGGTGTCAGAATACCGCAGACTTCACTCAGCTTGCCACTGCTCCAGATAGCAGAGCCCAGGAACCTCGGAAAACAGGGGCATTGTTTGGAATTTTAAAACACACTAATTGTATTTAATATACTTGGAAATATCAATGTTAATATGTGCAAGCTTTTTTCATCCCAGAAAAATAAATCCAAACTTCTTTTATGGGCCAATGACACTCATTACCCATGCTATCTTAAGTGTCCCCAGACTGGTTTCATTTTTTCTACCAATATTTTTTTTACTGTCATATCATTTGTCTTCCTTCTTTTACACCAACGGCTACTACATGCTCAGAATATGGTCTCTGAAAACCACTTTCCACTAAACGGAATCAGGTTCCTTAGAAAATGACTGATTTCAGGTCTAGGACAGGAAATGCACCGATGAGACCAATTCATCCTATCGGAATGTGGAAAAGCTAGCAGAGTCCAAGAGGTGAGGGTTCTGTCAAAGGACTCCTGAACCCACTGAAGAGGCCCCACAGGCCAAAGATGGGATTATCTGCGCTTCAACACAGGCAAAAAATACAGTGGATGGAAACCACATCAAATACATTTAAGTCCAAGCGTTCATAATGACATTAAAACTAAAACCAAAAAAATCTCTTTGGCTGCTTTTGGATATTAGTATGAAAACCAATTCACTATTCTGGAAATTAGTAGTCAATAATGGAAGAGATGAACATTTACCCTGCCTCTCCTATACAAACTGTATCTCTGGACAGCAATACAGTTGGTAACAGAAAGATTCTCTCTATAGAAGAACTCCAGCTAATAAATGAAGGAAATAGATTTATAGTAACATCGTTTCTAATGCCTAATGAAATATCCAGGCAATAAACACCAACAATTGCTAACAACCCCACAAGAGAACCAAACCTAATGTGCTTTCTGAGGGAAGAACACGCCCCTACCTATAAAGTATCCTTGCTACTCCCCTCCCCATGCATAGCCTGTATATCTAAGTAGCAATTTATGGAAAATACATCTTAACATGTTAAATAATACCTATCAGTAAAATTCAGACTATGAGAGAATATGAGACAATAACCTATTTTCTATAATAAATTGTAGGGTAAGAGAGAGAGAGTGAAAGAGACAGGACAAGAACACACACAAGTGACAGCCTAAAGATTAAAACAGACTTCAGAGACACACCAAATAAGACAATCAAAGAAAATGACTGGATATTTCACGATATTTAAGAAAGTATAAATTTTTATTATGATATGGTTTTATTAGAAAAATATTCTTCTTTTGGAGATACTGAACTATTTATAGATAAAATATGATTTCTGGGATTGCTTCAAAATAAGCCAAGGGAAGGGGTTGGCACAGAAGCGGCCTGGTGTGTGAATGGGACAGACTGACCGTGGGTGACAACTGAATGGGAACACACTACTCTTACATGTTTGGTATCTTCCATTTTAATACATCTTAAGATTTTTTAACTTTATATTTCCAAAAAGCTTGTTACCCAGGATATACTACTTCTTTTCAGTGATAAAGATAAACTTCTTCAGTAAGATAGTATCCTTGCATGTTACTGTACTGACAGTGAACTCATGCAGCTGACCTTTCCCACAGCTGCATTTACTGCCCATCACCTTTAAGGTGGGCCGTATGGAGTCATGAAACCTATGTCTCCATCTTTGATAATCCCACACCTTAAAGGACATGTTCTGAAGTCAAGTACATTACAATAAAGATTCGCCGTTTAGTGAATTAAGGATTTTCCCCCTTCACACTGAAGTAAATGACTTAAACACCTGAGGCCTCCTTAATATATGCAAGCACCTACAGAAAGTAATCTAACTTTTAACAGCTTTAGCTTCCCCATACCTTGCAGCTAATGCCTACTTAGTTCTCTCAATATCAACGTCCATTCCAGAAATATCTGCTGAGACACAGGACCGGACCTAGGATGCATGGTGAAGTACGAGTTCAGTGTGGGCCTCCTCTGCTTCCCGTGTCCGTGGTCTCCTGCTCACTCATACACTGGAAGTCTCTGGTTGGTTTCTTCTCCTCAAAAACCTTTCTAACTGGTTCCTCTGTGATTCTCAACCATTGGCATGCTGGCCCACTAGAGTGTGTCTGAAAACGGTATGAGGGATTTTTTTTCATTGTCATGAGAGACAGAGGTGGCACTACCTCCGCTGACTGAGCAGGAGTCAGGAAGGTGACGACCCGCCGAAAATCTGCCTAGCAAGTTTCCGTGAAAACGCCACAGCAGCCTAGGGAGCGAGAGTTTTACATAGCGCTCTCCTTCAAGTGCACTCTGAATCTCATTTCCTCGGACCGTACCGTCAGAATTAATGAATTACCTCTCCTTGTGTCCCAGAACATCTCTCGTCCACCTCTCTCAGAGCACCAGGGTCACACAATACTGAAGCCTTCTGTTCACTGTGTGTCCCCCTTACACATACCCACGAATTACACAGGTCGCTCCTGGAGCTAGGAATCCTGTCTTAGTCATCTTTACACTGCGCTGCCCGGCACGTGTCTGGCGGATGAGACTCAACGCACAGTTCATGAATGGCATGCATGGGAAGAGCAGGAAGAAAGGGGGCTGGGATTAGGGCATGACAATCGCATAAGCAAAGGCACACGGGGGAAAAGGACTAAAAAGCATGTGGAAAAACAGGGTAAAGAGTGACTTACGGCAGGAGCTTAGGAACAGGACTAGGGCTGGGATAAATTTCCAGCGTCAGCAGGAATCAAGAGGCCCAAGAAAAAGAGGAAATTTGTGTGAAAAAACTTGGTTTCTCTATAAAGAAATTCCAATAAACACAAATTCATCCAATTTTGGAGTGGAATGGCCCAGAGGAAAGAGGTAACTTATCCAAGGCTTCACGGAGGAAGGTAGTGGAAGTACCTGGCTAACCAGTAAGTACATCAGAACATATGATGAAAAACTACTAAAAATTTATTTAGAGACAGCTTTTTGCAAAATTTGAAAAAGAACACAATATTCATCATCTAAATACCCACAATCCTCAAAATCAACCACACTCATATGGCTTTTAAGTGAAACTGGGACTTACCCTGCACGTCATTTTTTTCTCAGTTTGATAAGGGGTATCCTTATCAAAGGAGGCATCTGCGGTGTCATCCCCACTGGCAATCCTTTCCACAATGTCACCATTGGTCCCCATCACCTCTACATGCAGCCGACCTGCCACCTGTAACAGTGAGGAGGAAAGCAGATGCTTTTTCCAGACTGTGTTCTTTCTTCTGTTTTAGACTCAAGTGATCAGGTTAATGATATATGGGGATGTAGAAGCCTAGGTTCTAAGAGTCACTTTCCCCCAAAGTACTTGGAACAATCACCATGAAGCAGTATGAAAACACAGGTGTTCATCACACATACAACTATCGCTTGTTATTATTGATGGAAAGCAGCAACAACAATATATCATCAACCCCCTTTTCCCTGCAGGATACGAGGCATGAAGAGAAAACCAACCTCCCCTTTCTGGTTGACAATAGGGACAGCATACTGCAACTTCACATCATAGAAGAGGGACTCGAGGAAGACGTTAGCCACCCCAATGAGACTGTGGTTTTCCTGCTCATCATAGAACGGATCAGCACGCTTGAAGTAAGACCGTATCACCTTTAAAGAGATTCAGAACGTACAACTTCAGAAAATCGATTAAAATAAATGAACTCAACCACTTTTTGATGCACTCTAGTAAAGTCGTTAAACATGGCTGAAGTACAGCACTGTATCTCCCGCTCTCTCTTCTCCCCTCCCTCCCCCAGCTGCTCATTCCTATTTTAGACGATATGTATGATCAGCATTCTTCAACCGTGAGAGAGCAATCCCAAGGATGTCATTAATTTCTTTCTTTTATTTTTTAAAAAGATTTTATTTATTTATTTTTAGACAGAGGGGAAGGGAGAGAGAAAGAGAAGGAGAGAAATATCAAGGTGTAGTTGCCTCTTGCCCACTCCCAACTGAGGACCTGGCCACAACCCAGGCATGTGCCCTGACTGGGAACTGAACCAGCAACCCTTTGGTTTGCAGGCCGGGGCTCAAGCTACTGAGCCACACCAGCCACGGCTCTTTCTTTTCATTTTTAAAAGTTTAGTTTTCGATTACAGTTGACACGTGATACGACCCTGGTTTCAGGAGTACAACACAGCGACCATATACCTTACACAGTGGCCACTGCAGTTAGTCTGGCACCCATGTGACACCACACACAGTGACTACAGCACGGTACGCTGTACTGGGCAGCCCCGTGAATACGTCGTTCCTTTCATCATTTCTTCCCCTTTACGTGGAAGTCTTGCCATGAAAACATACAGAACATACATTGACTAGAAAAGGAAGATGCCCCAAAAATGGGTTATTGAAATTCTTGACTAGCTAAACAACTTAAAGGATCAAAATAAATATCCTAGAAACAGGATTACTATTTCAGGGAAAACAAAATTTTTTCCCTAAAATGGGCATTCTCACTGCAAAATGCTTGGTTCCTTCAATGAGTACCTGTTACGTAATTTTCCTTAAATAACTTACTGGGCTGTCCTCTTCACACTCCTTCCATTCCTGGTAAAGGTCTCTCATATCCAACAACCTGTTGTCCAATTTTTCCAAAGACCAAATCTGTTTCCCTTTTCCTTTTCTTCTCACCTGGATTGCAGGTTCACTAAGAAGAGAGCCTCGCTGCAAAGACAGTAAAAGTGACTAAGTAAAGTAAGCAAACGTTATTAACTAAAGCACAAAGATACACACCACGGAAGTCAAACCTGAACAGTCTATACCCACCAGCCAACATCAATCAAAGCTGGAACTGCTATCGTTCTTTATTCTGTTAATTGAAAGCATCCCAGAAATGTCACGAGCTTAATGTAAGGCCTTTATATCGAAGCAACCAAAACTCAAGTTTTCATGGCAGTCGGACATAAGTTTAAATTTAAAACACAAAAGACAAAACCACGTTTAACGGGAAGTCAAAACTGTTTTATTTGGGCTGTCACATGACCAGGGATGCTGGTTGTACCGAATGCCACTGAATTGTTCACTTTAAAATGGTTAATTTTATGTTACTGTATGTGAATTTTTGCCTCAAAAAATAGCATTTGTTGAAGTTTTCTAGCTTATAAAAGCAATGTGTTTTTCATGCAGAAAAATATTTAAACTTTTTAAAACCACAAGTAGAAAATAAAAATGCCCCTGTGTATCTCTTGCGGAGGGATGTACCCATCAGTTTTCTGACCGATGTAGATTTACTGGATAAATTTATCAACTGTTCTGAAATGCCTACTTAGAACTTTGGAGAATTGTGAAATACACCAATGATGCTTAACGTCTTGCTTATAATCATTTCCAAAAAAGTAGAATTTACATAATAAAACAAAGACTTTAGAATTCTGAAGGTAAAAACCACCATTCTCTCACCCAGTGGCCCTTTTCCCTTATATTCAGCCAGCTAGAGAATAAACACAAAAATCTCCTTAGTGATCTGTGGGCAGTAGCCTTTCAGGGGGACACTACTAGGACTGGGACTAAATGGCAATGAGCAACATGCTGCAGCATCATGATGTGGTCCTCCTGCAGACACCTACGACAGGTATTAGGGGTGGGGGAAAGAAGAAGAAATTTCTGCCCCTTACCAAAAATCACCAGACACCGTCGAGTACAAAGCCAAAAGTAAGGACCAGAAAAAACAGCAATGGACAGGACATTACATGAAATAAGAGTTTTCAAAAAAAAAAAAAAAGTTTGTTGGGTATAAACGTGCAAGACCCAGCCTGAGTTTAGGAGACTACCTCCTTAAGAAATACCTCCTTGTCCAGTTCCTCTCTCTGGCTGAAATCTGAAACTACTAATCTATTAAATCAGTAACAGAGGGGATTAGTAGCCTTCTGTTAATAATAGCTGCTTCAGCTCCAGCAACATGTGTCATCTCTACCAGCAAGACAAAACAAACACACACAAAAAATGCCCCCATCAATACACTATCAGGTGTCTGGGAGGAGAGAGATGCCCAAAGTGGCTTGAGTCACTTCCAGGTGTTGACCTGGCTTCCCAAAAGCAGGGTTGCTCCTTCCAACAGAGCAGTGTGTCCCAAGGCAGGACACACGGAAAAGGGCTACAGGGGTGCCTAATGGGGAAACAAGTTTTTTAAAGGTATCCACAGTTTTGTTTTTTCAATGCAACCACTACAGGATGGAAGAACACCTTGCTCTTCTCAGTCCTCTAGCAGAAGCTGAGCCCTGTACCTTTTGACCATGATTGGCTTTCCTCTAATATTTTTTTTTAATATATTTATTGATTATGCTATTACAGTTGTCCCATTTCCCCCCCCACTCCACTCCATCCTGCCCACCCCCCTCCCTCCCACATTCCCCTCCCCCATAGTTCATGTCCATGGGTCATACTTATAAGTTCTTTGGCTTCTACATTTCCTACACTATTTTTACCCTCCCCCTGTCTATTTTCCACCTATCATCTATGCTACTTATTCTCTGTACCTTTACCCCCCTCTCCCCCTCCCACTCCCTTATTGACAACCTTCATGTTCTAGTTGTTTGCCTAGTTTGCTCTCGTTTTTGTTTTATGTGTGGTCGTTAATAACTGTGAGTTTGCTGTCATTTTTACTGTTCCTATTTTTGATCTTCTTTTTCTTAGGTAACTCCCTTTAACATTTCATATAATAAGGGCTTGGTGATGATGAGCTTCTTTAACTTGACCTTATCTGAGAAGCACTTTATCTTCCCTTCCATTCTAAATAATAGCTTTGCTGGATACAGTAATCTTGGATGTAGGTCCTTGCGTTTAATCTTCGGTAATGGAATTATGATGTGCCTTGTTGTGTTCCTCCTTGGGTCCAGCTTCTTTGGGACTCTCTGAGCTTCCTGGACTTCCTGGAAGTCTATTCCCTTTGCCAGATCGGGGAAGTTCTCCATTATTTGTTCAAATAAGTTTTCAATTTTTTGTTCTTCTTCTGCTCCTTCTGGCACCCCTATAATTCGGACGTTGGAACGTTTCAAGGTGTCCTGGAGGTTCATAAGCCTCTCCTCATTTTTCCAAGTTCTTGTTTCTTCATTCTTTTCTGGTTGGATGTTTGTTTCTTCCTTCTGGTCCATACCATTGATTTGAGTCCCAGTTTCCTTCTCATCACTATTGGTTCCCTGTACATTTTCCTTTGTTTCTCTTAGCATAGGCTTCATTTTTTCATCTGTTTTTCGAATAGATTCAACCAAGTCTGTGAGCATATTGATAACCAGTGCTTTGAACTGTGCATCCGATAGGTTGGCTATCTCTTCGTCGCTTAGTTGTATTTTTTCAGGAGCTTTGAAGTGTTCTGTCATTTGGGCCATTTTTTTGTTTGTCTTGGCGAGTCTGTTACTTTAAGGGGCGGAGCCTTAGGTGTTCACCGGGGCGGGGTAATGCTGGTCGCTGCGCTGTGACGCTGTACGTGGGGGAGGGGCCGAGTGGGAGCAATGGCGCCCGCCTCACTCTCCTCCGGATTTCAATCTTCCACTCTGATACCCACAATCAAACTGGGCCACTCTGGTGCTGGTTCCCGAGTAAGTGGGCCTGTGCACACTCTAGGCCCCTGTGGGTCTCTCCAATGACCTCTCCTGTGAGGCTGGGAGTCTCTCCTGCCGCCCCAACCCCCAGGGGCGCTTTCAATCAGAGGTTTGAGGCTTTATTTCCCCGAGCTGGAGCCCTGGGTTACGCGGTCTGCTTCACTGCCCGCCGTTCGTCCGGATTATCTGTGGGCGAATGTGGTGCCGCAAGGTGCTACCCGCCACTCTGCCTGCCCCGCTCTCCGCCACTCTGAGTCCGGCCCTCTGGGTTTATCTGTGCAAATGTGGGACCGCAGGGTCTGCTAGTGCTCGGACTGCCTGCGCCATTCGTCCCACACTCCGCCAGTCTCAGTCCCGCCACAGCCACGCGAGTCTTCTCCACCCCCGGTGCCCGTCTCCGCCCCTCCTACCAGTCTGGATGAATGATTATTTTCTGTTTCCTTGGTGTCAGTCCCCCTTGCTGTTCGATTCTCTGTCAGTTCTGGTTGTGCGAGGAGGCGCAGTGTGTCTACCTACGCTGCCATCTTGGTTCCTCCCTCCCTCTAATATTTTTTATCCACGAATTCCAACTGCACCTATGGTTTGTCCTACAACACCAACACACACAATGAAGTTCTAAGTGAGTAAAATCTTTCAAACTACACACAGAATAGATGTTAAAAGACAATTCTCTACAAAATAATGATTAATATTTTATAGTTATTTCATATTTATAATACCTTTATTACTAAAAACATTAAGCATCATATTTGCCAAATTTATACTGTGCAAAACACTGACCTTGATGCTGTGATGCTATAAGAGAAAAAAAGAGGTAGGCCCTGTTACCAAATTAGAATAGACCACCCAGGAAGGGTTCATTAAGGCTTTGCTGTGTCAAATACTGTAGGAGAAACAAACCACACAGACACGCAAATGTTTATCTGAAAACAGAATTATACCTAATTCATCAGAACTCATGCAGGAACCGGATCAAGAGTTAGAAAAGAGCCTAAATATGAAAGAAAAGAGTTGTTCCTGAATGGCAAAGACAGAAGATTTTGATGAGACTTCCCCCCTACATTTCATTAAGTTTATGATATCACACCAAAAGAAATTTGTAATCTTGAATACACGTGAAAAATAACTGATGGACAGTTTTTCAGAGCAACCTATTAGCAAGCAGAAGACAACACGGTTTAAGCAAAATAAAAACCTAATGTGGTGGTGGCTGCAGAGTGGTAACAGAATAAAGGAAAAGAAACCGCTTTGGGAAAACTCATCAGAAAAGACTTCTCAGAAACAATCTAAACAGATTTGAAGAAAAGGAGTTGAGTGAAATAAACTGCTAGGTTTGGGTGGGGGAGTGGAGAGGATATGTCCAGTGGGTAATGGACATATATGCACAAAGGCAGAGAATTAAAAGGAAGTAAATTTTACACGAGAGAGGAGGACAAGTATAAAAGAACTAGATCGTGGAGGGTCTACATGGGGATAAGGCCAAACCCACGGGTGTTTAAATAAACACTGGTGAAATATAAAGCAGCTTTATCCAGTGACATCTGTTTTTTCCCATTAACGCCACGCTCACCTTGCTATTGGCATCAAGGCTGGAGGCTAGAATCTGTAGGGTTACTTTATACTCTGTTCTTTTATCCAGTTCTTCTGCAATGTAATTAGCTTCTCTCACCAACAGATTGGCTTTAACAATTTGTTCCCTCAGCCTCATCAGGCTGTTATTCAGTGTCGTTTCTCTTTAAAAAAAAAAAAAAAATGAGGGGAGGGAGGAGATAGCCATCAAGAAGCACATCAGAATATTATACAGTACATGACATGTTAATGCCAAGCTGCCACCCAAGCTTTACAACTGTCTTTCGCACTCAGGGAAGGCATCACTGACACTGACCCAGGCTCGCGCTTGTATCTGGGCTACGTTCAGTAGGCTGGGGTGGGGCCTGAAATGCTGTATTTCTATTAATCCTTAGATGACACAGATGCTGCCTGTGGGCAGACCAAACTTTGAAGAGCTAGAGGTTAGTTAAGTGCAGTCTGTAACCATGGATGAGACAATTTAGTGTGATGCTAATTAGCCAGTATAGAGACCAGATGTGCAATCTGCATCTCATTAGCACTGTGCTTTGCCTACCTTAGCTAAGCAGTCCAGATAACCACCTTTCTTTTTTTCCCTTAAAAAAAAAAGCATCTACCCAAGCTTCAGAACCTAAAGTATAATACAATGATAGAGCATAACTTCTAAGTACAGACACTTGTTTATTCAAATCCAAAAGCCATACAAATTGAAAACAGGGCCGCATCTAACACAGGCAGCTTTTAAGTAAGTCAATATAAATGGACAATTCCCATTTTCCCCCCAAACAGTTCTTAGCTGTACCACTCTCTTTTAACATAGCTCTTTCTAAAGTAAGGTCTAGATTTTTCCACTCAGGATCTTACCCCCGTGGGCGCCACCTACCTCTCTTCAGCCCACTGTCTCAAGCGCTGCTGAGCACTGGGGGAGTGGAAAGAAAACCTGTCCACGCTGCGGCAGTTCTGTTTCTCGGGAGACAGCCTCCGGCGCAGCTGCTCCAGTTCGTGCTCGTACATGAGCCTCTGGCGCTCCAGCGCAGATCGCTTTTCCTCCTCGTGCTGCTGTTCCAGGCTGTTCAATATTGACTGCATCGGATCTAAGTAAGATTTTTATGAGAAGGTAAAGAATGAGCAAAAGGTAAACTAGACAACACGATATACTTCAAATGTTATTCTACATTGTTGTCTGTCATCCTAATACAAATAAGACTGTTAAAGAGAGTTGGAGACAAACTTAGCTTTCTTTACTCCCAATTACTTATCTGTTTTGTCTGGTATGTGCCCGACTATCTCCTTACAGAAAAAGCAGGTCTATTATGTGTTCCGCACATAACCCGAGACGTTGCTAATGCTATAAAAGTCCACTACAATCACGATCCAATGATGATCAAGTTTCAAACCTGGGAAATTCTATCAGTGAGAACAAAGTTTGCAGTGACTTGTATATCAAAGTAGAAAGAAGGCACGTTTTTATAAATATAACAAATTAAAGCCAAAGACACAAGAGAATAGAGGATGGAGAACAACCTAATGAATGTTTTTAACATTTAAAGCATCCCAGTCATAGACATTTTTAACTCTCCAACTTTAAAAGAAACACAGATCAAAGGGACGGTTACCAGAAGGAAGGGCGGGGGAGGGGGGCGGGTGAAAAGGGGAATACAGTTAATAATATTGTGATAAGTTTACCAGGTGACAGATATTTACTGGAATTAGAGGGGTGATCACACTGTAAAGTATAAACATGCTGAATCACTCCATTGTACACCTGAAACTAATAAAAGCAATATAAGATTGTACACCAACTATACTTACATAAGATATAAATTTAATTTTACAGAAAGATTCTAAAATGCACAACAGGTCTCACCGTTATTAGCCAGAGCCTTCATGGTAACCTCCATCTGCGCATACTCGAAGTTGAAGTTGGTCTCACTGGACACCTCGCTGGAGGAGTCCCCTTCTGTGTCCAGCTGCTCAGAGCTGCTGTCGTGCTTCACGGACGTATCTTGGTCCTCGTTCTCTCGATCCACTTTCTTTTTCTTTTTAGGCAAATTCAATCTTGGGGGAAAAGATTTTTTTTTAAATAAAGATGTATACATTCATTTCATTCATTAAATTCTGGCACCTTCTAGATGCCAAGGGGATATCATGTAAACAGAAGGCAATTACTAGACTCAGTTTACATTCCAGCAGTAGAAATAAAACACAGATGCATGTGCAAGTCGTTACAGCAGAGTAGGACACAAGGCCACGTGACTGTGACAAGCCAGGAGAAGTTCTGAATGAAACAACACGGACGCACAAAATGTGCACAGCAGAAACTGTGAGGGGTAATGCCGAAAAGATCAGCTGAACCCAAACGAGGAAGGCCCTGAACACTAAGCCAAGCAATTTACACTTGACTTAGTTTGAGAAGGAAAAAAATACAAATATTTCCCACACACTTTGTACCTCTCTACCTTCTCTCCAATCATCAAAATAAAAGCTGGCCTACAGGCAAAGGATCTCCATGAACTCTGAGACAAGTCAGTTTGATGTCTGATGCACAGTGACCAGTGACAGGAAGAGAACAGACCAGAATTTTAATTTTATACAATATCCAGCCCGTCTTTCCTTGTCAGCACAGCACGGACTTTGTATGAGAAGCAACGCGTGCAGTCCCAGACTGGCACTTTCTTTCTCGGCCTCCCTCCCAGCCAGGCGGCAAATTCCAGCAAATGAGCCCGGAGTGGAAGGCTGCTGGGGACGTGGAGAAGACTTCCGAGTGCCGTGGCCTGCTTTAGGCCACAGGGAAACATGGTGACAATGAAAAGACTTCGGCCATGACAGTTTTGAGCGGCTCAGCCAGTGCCAACAACCATCTTCCTTTGGATTTCTCATTTTGTCAAAGAAATAAACTATCAATTTCAGTCACTACAGTCAGTTGGCTGTTACTGGCAGCAAAAAGAAACACAACCTTTTTTATGAATAAGGAAACTAAAACCACTGCTTTTCCTATTTCAAAAAAAAAAACAACAAAACCCTGAACAAACAAAAAGATAAGCATGTCAGAAAAAAATTTAATGAATTTTTATACCAGATGGCGTAACAGTCATCTTCCACTGAGAAATAAACAGGAAAAATATCTCAGTAAACTCAGTATTTTTCCTGAGTGTATCGTTCCCGTTCCCTCGGGCTCAAACCATATAGTGAACAAACATACACACAGGGCAGGGCAAAAGTAGCTTTACACTTGTTCTCATGGAAAACAATAAATAATAATACAGGAATAAACTCTGTTTTGCGTACTCATAACTTTTAACCTACTTTCGTCCCGCCCCGTATAAGTATATAATTATAGCGCATATAGCAAGTATATACATACATCATCGACATACGTAATATTTGTGGAGCTATGTTTATTTTTCAATTCACATTCCTCTGTTTTAGAGTCCAGCCTTCAACCACCTTCCGTAAGAGCCCCGAGTGACGTCGTACCTGAAGAAGTGGTTGTTCCCCCACAATATCCTGTCCCCGTGGTGCAGCTGCACAGGGCTGGACACGGAGGAGCCGTTCACAAACGTCCTGTGGGGAGAAGAGGTCTGACATGTAAACAGTGATTATCATGCTGTCCCCTTTAATTCTCCACAGAGATCCAGTTACTAGGAAAAACAGAGTAATCAACTCCCCAAAATAAAACCTGCCCTCGGTGAATTTTATTATTCATATCTACTTCTTTGTTAATTTACCTAAAATGCTCATGGTTCTAAGTATAATAATTATCCTGTTTATCAAAGTTCTAAATTTGGTATTTAACATAATAAGGAGTAAGTACGGAACCATTAGAGACAATAATAGAAAGATGGTAGCAGTACATGTTACAACTAAAACAGTACGTCCACACTCATGCATAAAAAGAGTCACTCAACCAACTGGACTCCAGATCTACAGATGTCAGTGATAAGAAATGAGACCAAGTCCAATTCTCCTGCCACTGGCCACAGGAAAACGTCCACACCCTGTCAATACGCCCAAGATTTGTCAGGCCCACCGGACTGCTTATCTTGACAATGGAGTTCGACAGAAGAAATGGTGGGTAGAAAAATGTGGAACGAAGAATTTGGAGAGGGCAGGAAATAAATGGGAAATTATGCATACCACTGTAATATTGATATTCCTGCAATACCAATGTCATCATGCCTCTCTCTTGCTGAATAACTCATTTGCTTAGATACAGGATAAAGGTCAAGTTCTTTAACTTGACATTAAAGGTCCAAAAAAGGAAGCCCCATACTCTGGTTTCTCTTCAGACCGTATAAATCTTTTGCCTTTTACAAAAAAAGGAAGTCCCCTTTATTTCCTTCTTTCCCTCTTCTACTGAACTCTCAACTTCAAAAACAAACAAACAAAAACAAACTTTATGTTCTGTCCACTAAACATGACCGACTTTTCTTCCAAAGCAAGCTTCATACCAGTCCTACAAACTGAGATAGGGTTCCCATTCCTCTCCAATCCCCCAAGTCCTGCTCAGCCCTCAAGGCCTGGTTTGGTCTGTACTTCCTATGAAAGGCTGCTCGCCACTCCACCCTACAGTGTCTTGGATTCCTTAAGTTCCTAAAGCACCTCCCCGGCATTCTACTGTTAGTTATTTCTTATACGTGCATATACACGAAGTCTTGCTCTTTGTCTAGATAGCACTTGCCCAGTGGGTTTTTAAACCTAAAGGCAATTGGTCTTTATACTCCTGCCCTCTGATTACTGAAAGCACAAACTCAGAAAATACAGTCATGACAAGAGAGGACCTACTAAAATCAGCAGATTTTATTTTAGCCTTTATAATCCAGATTCCTTAAACCCAATGAGAAATTTCATTCAAGGCAAACACATACGTAGCTTTATTTTAAAAAGCTACAGCAGTTAAGCCATGATTAGTAAATAAAGCATGAATATAATAACAGTTCTCAAAGCACGCTCTGTGCGGGTGCCCAGAGAACAAAGCTATTTTTATGAGGCTCACATGCCCTTTCTCATGGCGTTGACATTTGTACTGACAAAGAGCAAAGCTGCCGGTGTTCCAGCACAAACCAAGGCAGTGGCACCAACATATCACCAATAGTTGCTGGCTCACTCACCGCCACACCCTCACAGTCACAGAGTTCAGTCTGTGAATGTCCTTGATAGAGCAGTAACAACTGTAATCTGTATTACATCTTCTCCCTTGAGTACACACCCTTTCACACGTCTCAGGCCACAAAGTGAGCAGCACACAGAAAAGCACTGTGGTAATGCATGACACGGTGTGATGACCATCTTGCATAAAAGACACACACAAAGTGGTCTTTTGGCAGACATTTTCTTGAAAATAAACAAAGCCATCCTGTCACTTCGAGGAAAACAACGGACAGTACTTGTTGCCAACTGCAAATTGCAAGCTTTCAAGTGAAAATGAGAGTTTGGGGAAACTTGTGTCAATATCCTCAAACCAAAGACCACAGGATCATTCCTGCAGTGGAACGAGCTGGGTCGATTTCTCACACGGGGGACAAGGCATACCATGGGACGCGGGGTGTCAGCCAGAGGGTGCTGAAAAGGGCCTGCGGCAGGATTCGGGCTTTAGCTGGAGGATTTGGAGGAGGGTCTAAGGAAGTGGGGGTCCTCTCTATATAGGATGCTGTCAGAAAGCAGGAGTAATTCTATGATGGGGTATATAACAAACGGTGTTGGGTTTTTTGTATGTGGCACAGTGACCTTGATTTTTCTCGGTGCTCAAACAAAATTATCATGCAGCCTGCTCTGTCTTAGTCACACCCTCAGAGGAACTTTGCCTAAGTTCTATTCTGTGAGATGACTCAATAGGAAAATAGCATGCCCTCGCTAGGGGTGCCAGGCCAGCTTCTGCTCTTTCTTTTTCTTTCTCACTGGTATCCTTCACCAGGAGCTTGATAGTTTCCCAATATTTAAACTTTAGAGATGAAATTAGTGATGATGTTAATGATTTTTAATATTAATGATGAAATGGATCAACATTCAGAAGATCGATATAAGTCAGTTAACCACCACCTATAAGTTATAGACAGGTATCCACCAGGGCAGTCAGTTTTGTAACTCAAGAAAACAAACTGACAAATATTTACTTAAATCACATTATGCCTCTTCATTCATTCATTACATATTGAGCACTTATATACAGTTAACACTAATTAAAGTATATTACCTGGTGTTCTTTTGAGGGGTCAGTACAACCTGGCCTTCTGGCATGATGTCTATAATACAGTGTTCCGGAAGAATTCCCATGCCACACAGCTGGATGTCTTGGGAATCCGCCGAGCCTATCAATGTGTGTTCCTACAAAGGAATCAAACTCACGGGTTAACACTAGATCTACCACGTACACGAAGTGGAATCGTCTACTCTGGGCCCTGTTATATTGACCCATTCCCTTAGCTAAGAGATTCTGAAAGCACATGGAATAGCATGGGGAATTTCTGGCTTTCTCTGAAACTCATTCTACAAATTCCATTTCCTTTAAGGAATAACGCCCTTTAAACCGAAAACTACAGTTTATTGTAATGTCTACACTATAATCATTGCTTTCTACTGCGATCTTGATCCCAAGTACTTTATACCACTCTCAGGGCAGGAGCCATTGCCAGTGACGGATCAAAGATATCGGTCTGAAAACTGCAGTTACTAATGCCACGTCACTTACCTGGTCTCAGTCAAGGTAAGTAAAATACAAATATAAAACATTATTCAAACACAAGGAATTTGAAAAGACTACAATTATTTTATGACTCACATGGTCTCTCTAAACCTCAGAAAAGATACAATAGACGTGTTCTTGTTACTGTAAACCACCCAATCACTCAGTTCTCTACACCCCTATCACCAGCATCACTGTTGGGCAGGTTGCTGAGAAAACTGATGTAAAAATCAAGCTCCCTCTTATAAGCTTCAACACTGGACTGCCCATCATGATTAAGGGTTGACATGACCTAGATGTATCCTAGGGCACCTTCTCTTTCTACACAGCGAGGTCAGGGGTCAGATATGAAATACTTCAGGCTTTGTGAGTCACACGCAATACTCAACTCCGTTCTTATGGTGTGAAAGCAGCCAGACAATGCACAAATGAGTAAGGGTGGCTACTTGCCAATAAAACTTGATTTATGAGCACTTAAATTTGTACTTCATATCATGTTCATGTGCTCGAAATACTAAGATTCATTTGATTTTTTTCAACCATTTAAACAATGTAAAAACCATTCGTAGCTCCTGGGACATATAAAAACTAGCAGGAAGCCAGATTTGGCCTAGGCTGCTGACTCCTGACCACAGTGATCTCATCCAGTCCCGTGAGCTTTAAATACTGTCTACATGTAAGTTAAATCACCAACCAGGAACGACACTTTGGTTGCATTATTTTCCTACCTCTACTTCCGCTATCCTAGTCTCAGTCACCATCATTCCTTGCCTACCAGGAACAACTTGGATGTCTAAAGGCATTTCAGAGTGAAAGGGCCAGAGCAGAACCGTTGCTCACCCCCAAAGCCCCACCACTGACCCAACGACTCTATTCCTCGCCCCAGCAATGACGGTGCTGCCACCCCCCAGTCAGTCAACTAAAAAGCATAAATGCTGTCCTCTCTACCCCTTCAAGTCTCCCCCAGCACAACGCCAATCAGGAAATCCTTACAGACTCCCCCTCCAAAACGTGTACGGGATCGATCTGCTCACTTTCCCCACTTCCACCACCACACATCCCAGTCTCTTGCCTGGGTGAACACAGGAGTTGCCCACTATTCTTTCACTTCTATTCCCCACACTCCCATCACAACAGCTGATCCTGTGACCCCCCTATTTAAAACCCTCTGAGGATGGCTTCCCTCTGAAGGTCTAATGAAGTCCAAATTCTTACCAGGTTTACAAAACACTCTGATCCGCGCCCCCCACCCCTCCCTCTCCTGGAGCAACACCCAGCCACACCGGCCTTGTACCTGTTCCTTGAGTACACTGGCTGTTCCTTCTGTCTGCAATGTTCTCCTGACCTTGACACTGCTAGTGGCTTACCAAGCCCACCTCAGCTTTTGTGGGCACACCCTCAGAGCGGTGTACCCTGAACTGACAATCAGAAATAGCCACCCCATCACTCTCCTATTAGAATTCCTGACGAAGCGCTGACTGTGTCAGAGATGACATAGCTCTGCCATCTCCACAGCCAGCATGGAAACTCCATGAGAAGAGAGAACAGTCGTACCTGCCCCCAGTGTAAGCCAAGCCCGTAACATAGGCTCAGAACTTAAAGGCATTAAAAAAATATAAAAGAAAAATAAATGAACCATCATTTGCCTTAGCTTTCTTTTCAGACTCAAAGGAAGATGATCCTCTCCTCTTCTTTACAGGTAATACATCTAGTCATATTCTGGGTTCCAACTCTTCCCATCTCACCTGGGATCTCTATCTCATAAAAAGGCCTCTTCCCCTCTAGTATTTTCACTTCCCCCTTTCTGGGGCTTCCTTCTCTCGACAACACTGTAGTGGTGTTTCCAAGGAAACAGAGGTGGGATCCAGAAGCACCCTGTGATATCCTGTTCAATCCTCAGGGTGTGTACATGATACAGAGGACATTCCAGGCCCATGTCTACTGCTCACGATTAGCTGAAGCTTCCTGGCCAATCACATACCTCCCTGACCCTGAGAACAGGGTTTGACCAGGTTTAAGCTTTTGTGACATTCAGTAACAGAATCTATTCCATGCTTGTCTCCATTACCCACTTGGGTTCCCTCCTCCCTTAAAAAAAAAAAAGAAAAAGAAAAAACAATCCAAAGAGAAAAAGGGCCCGAGACCACCTAAAAACAGAAAAGAGCCCCACAGCACTTGCCTGAGGCCATTTCTACATATAATCACTTCCCTCCTCCCGAGAATAGAATTTCTAACTGTACCTTTGGAATCCTTTTTTGTCCTGGGGGTACAAGTGGAGAACAGCCTTGAACTATAGCCTGGGTTGGAGCTCGAATGCAGAACCAACCCCCAGTATGCCACCCCAAGATTGCAGACAGGTTCACTCCCAGTCTTTGCCCTTATTCTTGTTCTCTTTGCCTGAAGTGCTCTCCTCCCTTGACCTAAATATGAAATATCTTTCAACAACTACAGGGTCCGGCAGAAGTAAGGCCTGCTTGAGTGTGACTGGTAGGGTAACAATATGGGTGTAACAATTTGTAATTTTAATTTGAACATTTCACCTAAAACATCATATGGTGTGCTTGAGCGTGATACTGTTGTTACAGAATTACATGCTTATGATTTTGGAATAAAAGATTTGTAATAAAAAGGGGGCGTTATTTGTGCTGGACCCTGCACTTCTAATTTCATCTTCTCCTTGAAGGTTCGCTCTCAGCTGACACCGGCCTCTCCCTTCTCCGGGCCCTGACGACACTTAGTGCCTCAGTTTACTACTGCAGACGGAAACGCGGTTCTGTAATAAACCTGACCAAAAGTAACCTCGCAGGCCGGTCTGATCATGGAATTCCTAACTGGGCAGGTCCCGGAGGGTAGTCAGCTCCAGGTCTATAAAAAGGTTTCCCTTTGCCTGGAGCAAGCCCTGCCCATTGTTCTTGTGCATCTACATTCACACGCCTTTGAAATGCCAGAGAGTCCTTCTTTCCGATTCCTCAGAGGGAGCTAGTAATCTTAACTAGTCTGTACCTTGCCTTCAGCCACCTTCATGTAATCTTCATTCCAGACTACAAAAGAAACTTCAAAACTGTCATTCTGGGGAGCCCTGGAGATCTTGCCTCCAGGCACGTCATCAGTTTGGCTCAAACAAACTCATAAAAATTCTCTACAGTCTGGAGGTTTCTTAGGTCGACACTACCCACTGCATGAATGTTCTCAGATAGCAGCCTGTGCGGACGCTTTCGTCTTCTCCGACAAGGAGCAATGTACACAGGACACGGTGGGTGCTAACTATCGGCTGGCAGACTGAATTAAAAATGATCAGAGGCAAGATAGTAGTGACTCAAACATATAGTTGTCTAATGCAAATTCTAGAAGAAAAATTCTATTTTTCAACAAATATATTGAGCACCTATTTTGAGCTAAACACTGAGCCACTACAGACAAAAGACAGACAAGGTCCCAATTATAGAGCTTATGCTATAAATGACAACTTAAATCTCTCATTTGAGGTTATACTCTATTCTAACCTGGACGATGATTTGCTGGAATTTCAAACACTAGATTCTAAAAGCTCAACTCTGCCAAAGCCTTACTCCATGATATTTAAACAAGTTAAACAATAAGCTTTTTGATAGTTCCTATAGTGCTCTAAACACTGCAATAAAAATAACGAAGAGGAAAAAACATTAACTTATCATAGGTTGGTTCAGAGGTTTATCAGTAACTAATCAGTAAATAAATTCTGTGAAAGTACAAGGCAATCATAAGTTTAGGAGTAACTAATCAGGAAAATACCAAGTATTAACTGTGATCATCTCTGTGTTGGATGCTAACCTCCCACCCCACTCTTTTTTCTAATATGTTTTTATAGAACTTTTTAGGGAAAAAAGGGTTTCACTACCATAGTGTTTTTAAGGTGAAGGGAGCAGCTCCTCCGTCTGGAAGTTTGGCTCACACTAGGATAAACCTCCACGTTTACCTCACAGCTCCACGCAGACTTGCTTTGCTCAAGAGGGCAGGACCATAAAAATAATTGTGCAAGGAGATCTTAATAAGCAATGGGAAAACCTGCAATTATTCTGGGACCTTTAAAAGTGTCTGTACAAAGATTAAGAATTCCCTTATCGTTATAATGTAGAAGGAGATAAAAAATAGTAAAGCATGTTTCTTTAGTATGCTGCAATTCAGAACATTAGAAACACTGACATTTAAAGCATCTAATTTCTTTGTTAAAGCTTATCCAGAGTCGTCTGAACAGTGCTGGCCACCTTCTGCACACATAACATAACAAGGAATGAGATGATTTTCCATGCCTTGGCAAACCGTCCTACTCCTTTCTAAGCTTCTATCATTTTATCCTTTGTGCTTTCAGTGTTGCCAAATATCTACAGGAGTTCCTTATCTGAGTTTTGTCTGGAGTCACTCCCTTGAGACATCTTTATTCTTACCATCACAACCACTTCCATCGTTTACCTCAGCAAGTTCACCTTCACTATGCTCCTCTGGCTGCGCAGCTAGAATCTCATGACTGGCAGCAGTATCAACATTATTTACTAAGTCCTGGGACTAGAATTTGTGTATATTAGAACTATGAAGAGCAAGAACTGCCTGTACATGCAAATAAGTTGCAAAATTATCTTGTGACTTATGTTCTCTCTGTGGTTTGGCCACCATACCTTACTGCTGCCAGTTCTAGACAGAACAAATAAATGGAGGATTCTGTTCTGGATGAGAAGCATACAGCTTGGAACTAGAAGGAACATCAGAGATATTTTAATCCAGTGCCCTCACTTTACAAATGGGGTGCCAAAAGTCACCCAGAGATGTGACATCATCTGCCCAGCATCTCAACTGACTTTGAGAATTTGAAAGCAAAAAAATACAAAACGCTCGGCCTCTGAATTCCTCCATCCCACACCGTGATACAGCTTTCCTGAAGCAAAAGCTGTTCTGGCACTGAGATCACCCTTTTGAATGTGCTTGGTCATGAATACGCTCTGGTCATGGGGTTAGCTGGGGCAGCGAGGAAGCCAGCGCCGGCCAGAACAGGGCTGGCCACACAGTCTGAAACAGAATCCCGACACCTCCACACAATATGACCAGAAATACTTTGACTCCCCTCCAAAAGTCTTTAAACAGTGTCTTTGTTTAACTTTTTAGTTAAGGAACAGATAGGAATCAGGTTTTCTCTTGCTGGGTGTCTGTGTTTGTGTGTTCCGATTTGAAATTTGCCACATCAGAAAGAGAAAGAATTCACAGTTCTGAGAAAGAAAAAGGGCAGGATATTTAAGTCCTATTCTAATATCGCACCTCTCCTAAAGCATGTAAACACCTGCCGCTGAAATTCGAACACAAGGTGCTGCCAACATGGTCTAGAAGCACATTAAGTAAGTAATGTGATAATGCCTATTTTTTTCAATTGATAAGAATAATGTACATAAGGTACCACAGAGAATATCAAATGTGGAAAATGATACGTGAACTATGATATGCAGAATATTTTATATTTGTATAGTACTTCGGTTTGTAAGTGCTTCTATACGTACAATCTCATTTAATCCTAACCAGAACTCTGTGAGATAACCAGACAGAGAAAATTCCCATTTATAGAGGAAGCATCTGCAGAGGAGGGCAAAGGACTGGAGACTGGACTTGAGACTGAACATCTGTTACATAGTGATATGGACTAGAAACACAGGGCAACCTCCTCCTACTCTCAGTACCTGAGAATGCACACAATTCTAAGTATCAAAGACACAATTTAACGCACAGCATAATAAAACATGCTATTCAAAATTACACCAAGCAATTATGCCGGATACCTTTGACAAAAACTGGGAAACTAGCCAATGAGTCATGAATTCTTTAATCTCTTTAGAAATGAAACCACACAACTCTCTAATTTTAAAGCAGTTTCCAACTTTACCAGCTCATTATCTTTACTTTCCTAGTCACCTTAGTTAAACCCGCATGTATTATGAGGGGGGAAAAAATTTCCTCCTAACATTTATTAACCTCCTGTTAAAATCACATAGTCCGTTATATAATTCATTTATGCTCTGGGCTTGGTAAAAAGTTTTGGGTAGTGCCTCATAATTTACGTAGTCTCAGGCTTTATAAATTTTTCTCTTGTCTTCCTATATCCTACTATTTGTAGCTTTCAGTGTCTATCAGTATTTGTTGTTTTCCTTTTCCACACTCTGACCCTCCCAGTCTTTTTAAAATTTTTAAATTTTTTAAAAAGATCTTTTTATTTTATTTTAAAGATTTTATTTACTTATTTTTAGAGGGATGGGTAGGGAGGGAGAAAGAGAGGGAAACAACAATGTGTGGTTGCCTCTCGTGCGCCCCTCCTATGGGGACATGGCCTGCAACCCAGGCATGTGCCCTGACTGGGAATCGAACCTGTGACCCTTTGGTTCGCAGGCCAGAACTCAATCCACTGAGCCACACCAGCCAGGGTCCATTCTTTTTTTATAATTTGATAATCCAAATTTTTTAATTTTCCTAAGAGTTAGTAGAAATACAAATTTCATATCAAGTGGTTGTACGAACAAGTGTCTTTAAACATTTCCTCTTAGGAGCTAACAAACCACACACAAAAAAGGCAGGCTTCACATAAACCATAAAAGCTTTCCTCTACTAATGAGTCAGTTTTAAAAGTCATTCCTTAAGCTTTACAGTTATCTACTTAAGTCCCTGGTATACATCACATTAAACAACAGTAGTTAAGCTACTTAATTTGTTAGAAATAATATCAGAATATCATTTTTTTTATAGTACAAGGTTGAATGACATCACTCAAAAACTAAAAAGAGAAACTATTCCAGAAACCCAAGATTTTTCTATACTTAAGCTTATTCAAAGAAAAACAATTGGCTAATTCATTATTTTGAATAAGTGTGGTTCTCCAAGTTTTAAAAAAAATGCTGTGAAACACTGTTCTATTTGGTGGCAGGAAATACAGCAAAGCCTATTACTTCACCTTTAAATAGTAAACCAGAAGTTCATTCAAAGCAGGATCAGCATTCAGATTAACAAGGAAACATTTATCATCCCCAACTTTAATTCCAGAAGATTGAAGAGATATTCCAAGGCTCTCCAGTTGTTTCTGTCGCTCCTGTGAATGCAGTAGAGAAGTATTAACTCCACAGCTATCGACACAGAGAGATATGAACGGTCCTATGTTAGCGTAATTATTGAATAACTTTATAATTCAAGTATGTTAGCAAATATGTTACATTATGGCATTATAGATTATTATCTTTTTCTCTTTCTGAACTATATAATGTTATTTTAATTAAAACATTTTCATTTTGAAAAATAAAGCCATTACAAATAACTACCAAGTATACTACTGAGCCCTCAATTTCCATCCTTGAAAATATCTAACACCTTGAATTCATCTTTCTAATTTTATTCTGTACGTGTGAGCAGATGTACATTTGTTTTACTCTCCTGTAATGTTTCTGAAGAGCCAAGTTTTCAATACACTCTCTTGTTTGACTCCTCAGTGACTCCCCAGCCAGGGTGAAAGCCAAACTCTCTCAACAGAGCCCACCAGGCCCTTCACTCCGACCCATTTAATTTGCTCCCCTCTGCACATCGCGTCACTCCTGCTTCCAAACCTGCGCTGCAGTCACATGGGACATCGCCCAGGGCCCCGAAAGGGTTGAGAACGCTCTCTTTGGCTTCAGAGGCTGTACACCTGCACTTTCTAGCTGCAGCACACCTGTTCTCACACTGGGTAATGGTTAACTTGCCCGGTTCTCCACGTGGGCGTGGATCCTGTCTATCCACGGGGGCTGCCTGGCACAATGCATCACACACGGTGAGCACTCAAAACGTTGGTCTTACAAATTTATCAAAACGAAACTTGCACATGCATTCAAGTACTATTTTCATAAGGATATGAGCCTTTCTTCTTTCTAAGGCACTTTTTTTCACTGCACTTAATAGTGCTGAGCCTAGGCCCCAACACACGTGTGTAGGCAATACATATTAGCTGTTATTATTATTAGTTGCTACACATAATTAGGGCTCTTCTTCTCTTAGTTTTGGAAGAACAAACTAAAGCCAGTGAGCAGAAACAAAAGAATAAGAGACTTCTATTAAACAGCCACCGTTAGAGCGGTCCAGTCACATCAGACCGCGAGAAGGGGCACTGAGCCGCACGTCACCACACTCGGGTCTGAAGCAGAGGCTATGCGCAGCATCTCACAGGAGAGCCGCAGCGGGAGTCCTTTATGACCGAGCTGGACACTACAGGGTTTTCCCTAAACACTCATGTTCCCACCTTGACATTTCACAACTCTCCCTCTATTAAGTATGTAAAAAATGAGAGACGGTTACCCCAGATTTAGGAATTTCATATTACTTTTACTGAGTTGTCACATGGAAACATAAATCTCATAGCCTAATATCTACTACTAATAATTCTGTGGTTTGGACAAATTTCCTCAGGCCTACAAAATACTTAATAGAACTGGATGTTCAAGGCCAGGGACTACAAAGTCACTCTTCCATTAAAAACCTTTTTTATGACCCTAAAAATTATTTATTACATAATGAACAATTAATTGTAATTATGTCTTTTTTTATCCTTCACATAAACTTTGTAAAGTATAAACTCCTGGCTGTAGATTCTTACTAATGGTGCTAGATTTGCCATCTTCAAAGTAAAAAATAACGAGAACCAGAAGTGCCGCCTGAACGGCCGTGCACAAGCTACCATGCGGTTTCTCTCTGGATCAAGACCCACGAACCTGGGCAATCTCCTCGGTCGTCCTTAATTTCTCCTCCCAGGTCACGGTCATTTCCTGGATTAGCTTCTCTGATTCTTCCAGCCGCTCTTTTAGCTCTGGGGATTTCATTGCCTATAAGCAAAATGTGTATTTCCTGAACTGTCTGCAAAATGCACTGAAGAAAAGGGTTAGGCAAATCCACGAAAACAAAAGGAACAGGCTGTCTCCTCTCACTCAGCTCTCTGACCTTCCTAAGACAGAAACGACTGTCGCTGACCCACAGCAACCCCACTGCGTGGCTCCCAGGAACAAACCCGGTCAGCCAAGATGGGTCTGAGAGGAAGACAACTTTTTCCTTTTGACAGTTCAAGTTATGAAGGGCTTGTTTTTAATATCCCAATCAGTCATATATGATTCACTCTAGTCTTCACTGATAACTACAGGTATTAATTCAAGCACATACAGACTAAATTTGTACAAGTTGCAAACTAGCTGGGGTTATTAATATCAGAACACAGAAACAAAATTTCAAAGTCTCCTGATGAACTTGAAAATCATTACTATAAAAACAGGATAAAATTCAACAGGCAAAAATACAATCGGGATCATTGTTCTGACCATGTATTTTACCAACAGACTATTTTCCGACAAAGAAGGGGCTGTGGTCCCAGCCCCAGGAAAGGGTCCCGCAGTGCTGGGAAACTGCGGGAACAGAAAGGCTAATGAAAGTAGGAATCACGCTTCTGTTATTTTATTCCTCTTTTGACAAGAGGCTAAGCATCAGTTGTAGGTGAGAACTGTGTAGGTTTCAAATTCATAAATGGAACATAAATACCACAACAGGATGTTCAAAGCACAGTGGAAAGCAAGTACCACTAAATAGATGGGCACTGCTGGTATAAAATGTATTTTCTACAAACCAAATTGAGCCACAACATGGAAAACGAGAATAAGGTGTGAAAGTCCTCCTTAAGATTTCCATTCTGACTTCAACCAGTGAACAAATTATACAACAAAAATCTATTTAATTCTTCTTCCAAGTAGCCTGTGCCCACTCTCCACCATTTTCTGCACTAAAAATAAATTATATACATTTTTTCAAATGTCTCTTTTACTCTCCCTTGTTCTATTACACCTCTTCTCCCTAGTCTGCTGTTTATACTGTGGAATGAAACATTCTCTCAAATCCTTCTCTTCTTTCCTCCCATTCAACCCTTTAACACCTATAAAAAACTCTCTAAATTCCAATCATGACAATCTGTCTTCCTTTACTTATTACTCATCTCAAATTTCTCTTCCTACAGGAAATACAAAAAGTTTAAGTAAATTATTCATCACTTTCAGCTAAAGAGGAAGAATATTCAAGTTCTAGCTTTACTAGATTTTCCTAGACCCATAAAGCATTGCTCAGCTGTGCCTTATACCTCCGCTTTGGTTAGCTGCTCTCGGAGTTTCTCTACTTCTTCCCTCAGATCCCGGATAATCCGTGCATTAGGGTCCTCATTCACCACGGCGTGGTTCACGATGTTCTTGGCGCGATCTGCGTACCGCAGAGTTGAAAGGGTCTCGTCATAGTTATCAGCTGCTGGACTCACAGTGGCTACCATGGCCGTCTTACTGTTACCCCCAAGACTGTCCTAGAGAGGGAGCAAGTGAGCAGCATTTTAGGGTTGGAAGAAAACATTCTATAAGAAGGCTGAAGTCAGAAATGGTAAGATAACATCCCAAGGTCAAACACACATTTAAGGGCAAGGTCAGGACTAAAGCACAGGTACACTGACTCCCTGTCCCATGTCTTTTCTTCTCTGCCAAGCCACTTTTCTGCAAAAGGGAATTTTGGTTTTGAAAAAGGACCGAGAAATACAATAAAGCCTACATTTATTTTAGTTTAATAAAATTAAATTTTAAGACAATTTGCTCTCTTTTCACAGACAACATGATACCACATAAGTCAGCAGACTACTCAGAATAAAAAACCAATAATTTCTTAAGTGCCAAAAAAATCTTCCTTAGAGGAACTGAACAATCATGATATTATTTATCTGATCAAAGAATGACACCTACAATCTACTCCATAACACCATGTATGTGGAATCTCTGAGAAGCCTAAATAATGGCCCAGAAAGTGTTGTTCTTACAAGCTACCAAGCACCTTGCAAATTTTTTAAAAACATAAATTGTACCATAAAAAGGTACAATTAGTCTTTTAAAACAAAAGCTACATTGAGGGCATTTTCATTTTATTCCCTCTGACACCATTTCAAAAACCACTAAAGCAGGCTTCAGGTTCTACACAACCACCTCCACAGTCCAGCCGAGGGTGCTGAACAAAAGTTGCGCGTCTTTATCACACTAGAACTGAAAAGAAGAGTGCGATGGCTTTAGCACAGGCTCCAACATGTTCAAATGCTACTGTCACTTAAGGATACTAAAAATAACTACCTACAACTCCGATTACAAAACTAGACTTGGGAAGTCAATCCACCCCACTCCACCCCACCACACGATGGCCGTGGCGGGCCGCCTCCAAGATGGCCCAGATGACTTCCACCTCCTGGTAGTAACACCCTGGATCACCCTCTTCCCTTGAGTCTGGGCAGGGCTTGTTTATTTGCATCTAAGAAACAGAACACAGCAGAAGCGATGGTATGTCACTTCTGATTATAAAAAGATTGTGACTTTGTCATGGGTGTTTTCTCTCACCAATGCCATGAGGTGAGGTGGTCCTCTGCAGGCACCACAGGAATGAGTTTGGAAACAGCTTCTGAAGCCTGCCAACAACTACTTAAGTGAGCAGAGCCAACCCTAGTCAAGCCTTGTGATAACTGCAGCCCCAGATGACACTTTGATCAGAGCCACCAGCCAGAGCCACTTAGTTAGGCCACACCCAGAAGCCTGACCCACAGCGACTGTGAGATAATCAATGACTGTTGTTTCCACCCCTTAAGGTTTAGGGCTCCTATGTTAGACAGCAACAGATAACTACTCCCACTAGTACACCACCCCAGGACGGGAATAATTACCCAAAAGAATAGATTCAATACCCTCTTTCAGTAAGAGATTATCACTGAATATAGTCTCCAGATCAGAGAGGATACTCAACCAGGCCAGTAAGCCAACGTTACCTTTGGACAGCATTAACCAATACAAAATTTTTACTTTTGAAGATACAAAGTTTTTCCAGTATCAATACATCTAAAATTTGTTCAAGCAATCCGTAATTTACACAACCTTTGTACATAGACTTTACTATAGGGAACTGTTCCACGCATGGGAAATGTAGCCCAGCTCTCACTTGGAAAAGCCAGTGGGTGCGAGGTTCAACAGGCAGGACCCACGCCCACAGACAGATTCTCCTGTGGGGAGTCAGACCTGCATTATACCTAGGCTGCTATGAGACTTGCTTTTGCTAAAACTCCCTCACCCTGGATTGAGGCAGCAAATGTCTACTGAGTATCTTTAACTTCCTAAAGTCTGTGCTAAACCTCCCAAGTATGGAGTGTAACCAGTTCAACCACTTTCCCCCTTGAGCTGTAACATCCTTCTCTTTAAAGTAATTAGCAGCATTCTGTCCTTGGTTGTCTGTAAAAGGTAATCACCTACAGTGAACTTGTACATAGTAAATGAGGACCATCCCCGATGTAATGTGCCCAGAAAAGCAATACAAGCCTGTCCAGGCAGGGGTCGGGTTCTCTCTCTTGGGCTCTCTCTAGCCCTCTCGCCCTCCCTCACTTAGAGAGTGGCCATGCCGTCCCTTTCTCTCCACAGGATTTCTGTAGTCCATGTGTATTTGTATATTGCTGCCACAACACAGGATCCTGCTGGCCGGGATCCGCGTCACTTTACTTAGTCCTCGGCCTTTGGTGAATTGGATTATTAGTATTCCCATTTACCAATGAAAAAACAGAGGTTTATTCTGACAAAGAAGGCGAAATACTTTGCCTAAAGATCCAGAATTAGTAAATTGAACACTATTCTAGTCCAACTGTATTTTGCTTTCAAGTCCAATATGATTCCCACTCCCCCACAGCTACTCACAGTAACAGAGTAACAAAACATCACTCAGCAACAGATGGAGTTCAGACCTGAGGAATAAGAAAGGTGACCTGACAGCTTCCCAAATTATTTGGTCCTAGTGCCAGAAACAAAGTAATTCCGTAGGTATTCCTAACAGTTCGATATAATCACAGACAATATGTCCACTTATTCATCCATTACTGAAATTTTGGTTTTCCACAGACAACATAGCTAAGATCATTTTATCTTTGAAGAAAATGCACTTCAACACATGAAAAGGAGGGAAATGTAAGTAATCTGGGCTTTAGGAAGCACAAGCTATCTCTGTGAAGCCTGTTTGAGTGTGTGTTTCACTCTACTTCCAGATGCTGCCCTCACATTGTTGGTGCCCAACTTTGGCAACTTCCAGAAAAACGTCAAGAAGAGTCCCATGCACATTAGTGGAATTCCAATGCCATATATAAAGACCACAGGAATTGCATCTCAAATGGCAATCCAGCTCACCAGCAGTGCCGCGGTGGAGCACTGCCCTTCCAGAACCACGGGGTTGTTAGCCCACATGAACGGCAAATGCTACTGGGCAAAAGGGAATGTGTAACAATGAGGAGCAGAGGAGAAAAGCACGCACATTGTGCTTCAGTTTGTGCTGAGGAAAGGAAACCTGGCAAACAACAAATCCTTGATATTTTAAAAGCCCTTGTGCATGAGCAACAACAATATGCTTATGTTCAAAAATGGCCTCAGGCCTTAGCAAAGAGGAAATGGCAACAAAAGACCTGGCCCTTACTCAAGGAGAAAGTATAAAGCTTCTTGTTTACTAATTGTTTAATTAGGCAAATCAGCTGAACTTTGGTTTCAAATGTAGCAACTGCAAATTAAATGGACCTAGGAAAGAAATTTAATTTTGGAAGTCAGAACTGTTTAAAAGCCGAAAACTCTTTGAAGTCATTTAATCAAATGACTTCATTTTACAGAGGAGAAATTGAGACCCAGGAAGACTGACAGGCTCACCAAAGGTCATAACGCTAGTTCGGAGCAGAACTGAAATATCCATTCATTCAACTTCTCATAGCGTTTACCTTAGAGGGTGATGCTGGTGAGCAAACACTATATGATAAGAACTAAACTAGGGATAAATACAATATGGTCTGGGAAAAGAGAAAGAGCAGAATGCCCAATCTTGAAAGTTTAGGGAAGATTCCCAGAGAAAGTGTCATTTGAGACCTTAAGATGAATAAGCATCACCCAAGTAAAGGGGGTCAGGAGGGCAGTGTAGGAGGAAATTGAAGAGAGGAGGAAGATTGTTCCAGAGTAAGAGCAAAGTCCTGGAAATCACTTAACTGGAACTGATAAAGTCAAGCGCAGAAGATGAATAATGAGAAGTAGGGAGTGGTCAGACTATGAAGGGCCTAGGAAATCACAAATCATTCAAGAATTTGGACTTGATTGTAAGGGCTTCTGGAGAGTTATTAAAGAGATTTAAGTTTAAAAAGAGTATGAATTTAGAAAGAAATTGCAACCTCACTTTAAAGAACAAAAGGGACTAAGGCAGCTTCAGGGATGTTCTGGCTAGTGTGGCTCAGTGGATTGAATGCCAGCCTGAGAACCAAAAGGTCGCCAGTTCAATTCCCAGTCAGAAAACATGCCTGGGTTGGGGTCAGGTCCCCAGCTGTTAAGCCCGAATCCTTATCTTGCTCCAGACTCTATTTGTTCATTTTGCACATGTGACAGGGGGCAGGCAATTAACAAAAGTTGTTTTATGGGCTTTTCTTTGGGTACTGTGGGTACCCTTCCCCTTCCCCCTTCCAGGCCTTGACAAGCATAAACAGTCTCAAGGCTTTCCCTTTCCCAGTGAGTGGAGATGATACACACAGACTCCCGAGGGCTCCCCACCCCCTGCCCGCCCCCCGAACTATCATAGTTAACTTGCATTGTTCGGAATGCCTGGCACTCTTATTGGACCAGGCTCAGGACTGGGTCCAACCCAGTGAGACATGTCTGCCTGTGCTTTTAGCCTCCCGTATTAAGTTCTTCGTTAGATTGCAGTGGTGAGGACCCTGCCTTTATTACCTTCTGGTAGTTCATTCCTAGTTGCCACCATAATAGAAGCATTTGTTACCAGAAGTTACTTGAGGTTAAGAGATACGTATTTAGAAAGCTACACAGAGGCCAAAATCAGCTTAATACAAAATGGTTCTCCCCGACCACTTGCCAAATGAGTCAGCATCTACCATCTCTGAAAGAAGAGCACTCACATCTGTGCTGGACCAAGTGTATCAAAGTTTCTCCAACTCTCAGATGTTGTAAACATCAAGAGCACCACATAATTATAATACAAATACAATGCAAAAAACTTTACAAAAAATCACAAATTTTGCCCTGGTTGGTGTGGCTCAGTGGATTGAGTGCCAGCCTGCGAACCAAAGGGCTGCCAGTTCAATTCCCAGGCAGGGCACATGCCTGGGTTGCAGGCCAGGGCCCCAGTAGGGGGCATGTGAGAGGCAACCACACATTGATGTTTCTCTCCTCTTTCTCCCTCCCTTCCCCTCTCTCTAAAAATAAATAAAATTTTAAAAAATTGCAAATCTTATAAACAATGAGCAAGTTTACAAGTTTAATAGAAGTTACACTGGAGAATACCAGGATCATACCAGGTCAAATAAGGATCAGGCTGTGTTAGACTACTTAAGAGTTAAAAGAAGGAAAAACTAACAGGGACATAAAAGCCACTTTAAAGGAAAATGATTTATGTAACAATGGATTCCAAGAAACCTTTGGGAAAGCTGTTGATACCCCAAAATACATTTTGCAAAAATGCCCCTACTAAAGATCTCACTGCAAAAGTCCAACAAAATAAAGGTCACACAACTTTTCAGAAAAAAAAATGACGAAGGTCAAGAAAAGTATTCCTTTCTTTAGCCTGAGAATTAACATAAAGAAATAACAATTTAACCTAATTTTACTAAACACAGATAAAGTAAGCTTTTTAAGAAAGTGTTTTGTTTTATTCAACTATTTCCAATAGTTTCTATCAATGCTTGGTAATAGTCAAGTGCTCCTCCTTCTAATCAAAAGAAACCTTTGATCACCTTTTTCCCAGGCAGCAAAGCCCTGGGCTGCACCCTTGTTCCTTTCTCCAGTGCCTCATCTGCAAAATCGGAACACCCCATTTACCTTCTGAGAGTAACGTACACAACGCACTTAGCATGGTACCTGTTTCTCCCAGAACAAGCTCTCCTGGCCTTCAGCCTATAAAATGGCCACAAAATATTACCTAGGCCATTGTAACTGTATTAACTAACCAAAGATATTTCTTATTATTTATTTAAATGGACTGAAGTAGCAACACAAACAACAGGACAATGAATATTTTGTCTTTAAAATCAGACACATCCAGAGAATAATCATGAATTATCAGATGTTTCTGTGCAAAGTCTGAGGAAGAAATAAGCATCTTATTGGGATTTCTTAAGGAAATTAACAAATGAGATTATGAGGTTAATTATTAACTCATGAAGATCAGTACAATTACTTCCTTGGTAGTGAAATGTTTTATAATACCCCTTTAATCCAAGGGTTATTCAGATGTGGGTGAAAGAGATGAAGGGATTAAGAAGTACAACTTGGTAGTTACAGAACAGTCATGGGGAAGTACAGTACAGCAGGGGGAATGCAGTCGATACTATTGCAATAACTACGCATGGTGTCTGGTGGGCATTGGAAATATCAGGGGACCCTTGTGAAGTATGTGACTGTCTAACCCCTGTGCTGTGCACCTGAACCTAACACAAAATGGCATTGACTATAAACTGGAATTGAAAAATAAAATTTAAAGTTCTTTTTTAAAAAACTTATTTATTCTTTTGTTTTAAATTTCAATTTTACTGCAGTTTGGCCAAAGGAAGTAATGTACCTGATTTTCTGCTGTGGCAAATTACATTTAATAAAGCAAGTTAGTTTTGGAACGTAAACTTGAATACCAGAAACCCTTTAAGAGGGTGTAGAAACTAGAAAAAAGTCCTACTCCCTTTACAAACACATCCAGGGAATAATCATGAATGATCAGGAAAAGCTTCTGATCACAGTTCTCTAAACACCTCACGGACTAGGTCTAACTTGTATCCTCTACTAAGCTAGTTGGGGGCCTCTGTTTAACTCCTCTTTGTATTCTCAAACCTGGCACAGTGGGTAACAGCTGTACGCAATACAGAAGTCTTGATCAATGAGAAAATACGCTATCACAAGACTAAATGGGGTTCTAAAATTATTTCTCCCTTTTGAACAAACAGAAGAAAAGAATAGTAAAAAAATATTTTGTCCCAGGTTGGCCACTCTATGAGGAGTTAAACTGTCACTAGATCTCATACCCGCTAACTCCCAGGCCAATACCCGATTCACCAAGGCTACAGGAAACCCGGGAATAATCTGTTTTCCCCAAACTCCTCTTACACATCCTTACCCTCACTCCTACGGAATCACTAACTCATGCGACAGTATTTTATGTAAATAGCGTTCCCCCACTAGACTCTAAGCAAGTAGAGGGCAAAGAGTGTTTTACACTCCTGTAGGTTTTCCTCAGCACTTCACACAGTTTATTTCTCCTTCTCATTTCCACTTCTCTCATTGACATCGAATCAGTCAGTGAATGCCTATGTGACCTATTCTGTATTCTTAAACAATACCTATAAAAAGCAAATTAAAATGATCATGAGTAGTTTTGAAGTTAAACAGAAATACAAGGTCCAAAATGCCAGTCAAACAGGAGGAGTCTGGGAGAAGGACAGCAGTGCAGCCGAGTCTGCAAGACGCAAAAACTCCTTTTTCACGGCTCACTCGCCTATCGGATTAGCACCAGGCCCTTCTTCCAGTCTCCAAAGTCTGAGGCGACCATGCGGGCCAGCGTGCCCAGAGCTCCCACTGCTCCCAGGTTCTGCCGAGTCAGGGAGAAGCCTGTGCTTCACCAATTAAAATTACAGTTACCACCTAAGAACCTAGTGACTGTAAATTTCAACCCTGACAAAGGAAAGAATAACTGAAAAGGAGTAATATTCTACTCTTTATTCTTCCTGTTACCAACCACCAAGGGTAGACCAGGAAAGAAAAAATAACTTACTTTGAGCAGCCAAGTGAGAACTGAGTCACGATATGGAACAAATTTATTCTTGTTTTTGCCAGCACTCTGATCTGCGAGGGCTGAGATAACCAGACCGAGGGTCGTGAGGGACCTGCATGGTGCAACAGATGATAACAATCACAAAAATTAAGTATATCAAGTGTCACGTTTCAGCACAAAGACTGAACATCAAGATACCTTGGAACCTGCATGAAAATGGCACCGCCGTCAGCATTTAGCTGCTCCGTTTAAAAATACATAAATTCTAAAAACTAATATCCCTCTTATGCTATGTAAGCAATAAAATTGCTTAGCATAGTTTTTTTCCCCATTTTTATAAATACAAATGTAAGTCATGAACCTTTGGGTCAAGACAACACCACAAACATATCTTTAAGAGAGAAGGCCACAAACACAGTACAAGTAATCACGGGCAAAAATTATGTACATAACTGCACGCAGATGGCCATTCAATAGCAACACAGAATCTGCATGATGGTGTCCTATGACACCGCTGACCTCCAGCTGGTCAGCTGGTTACCGATGACTCGCTATCTCACCGTGTGTCCTTCTGGGACAGAAAAGACAGAAAAGAATCCAGCCCACAGGAGCTAACGACTTAGCCTGCGGTATAAAATACAACCATATGAGACAACTGGTGAACGAAACATTGCTTCATAAAGCCCTAGCCTCTTGGAATAAATAAGCACCACGGCAGTCAGAAACGGGAAAGCCAGACGGGGCCGGTGCACGCCGCTGTTTGTGCAGACAGTGAACACAGGTCAAGGCGGACGGGCTGGTTATCTTTGTTATTTTCCATAGCTCAGACCAGCAGTCCTCAGCTGAAGGTGACTGGGCCCCCTCAGGGAGCAGAGCTGGCAAGGCCTGGAGATAATCTGGGTGTCACCACTGAGGGTGAGGGGAGAGAGGTGGCAGAGATTACCACCACCTAGTGCCCAGGGGTGCCACTAACCACCCTAGAATACACAAGAACCAGGAACAAAGAGTTGCCAGGCCCCAAATTTCAAGAGGGCCGCTCTTGCGAAACCTCTGGACTGAGACTGTGCTCCTCGGCCCCATCAAACATCTGACCAAAATATAAAACAGGCCGAGCCTATACAAAAATACACATCTGCAAAACTTTGGAATTACTATTCATTATAGCCTTAATGGGCCCAGAATCTTATTCTTTTAATAACCACACGCATTCACATATTTGGCTATTAAATCAAAAGCGATAAAAAGTAAGTTCCTGAGAAACTTACTTGTTAATGTTGCTCCCCTCCTTCAGCCTGTCACCGGCAGCTCCAGTTTTTGTTGCCCGCTCACTGCCAGCCAAATCAACCAAGCTCAGTTTGCCCACTTTCTCTCCAGACGTCTAGAGAGCAAGTTGATAAATACGAATACACCGTTAAGCAGCACAAAAGGTGATACCATCTCCACAGAATGAGTTTATTATCAAAATCCTTTACCAAAGAGTTACTATTATTTCAAAATTAGTTTGTGCTGCTATAAACCAGTACAAGAAAATTGTACAATCTAGTAAACACAAAATTACACAAGCTCTACTAATCCAGACCGAGTTAAAGTCATCTCAGAAAAACAGTGCTCCCTAAATGAGACATTTTGAAGGGAACTCAATAAAATTTTCATAGGGAAGTATACAAAAACACTGTAAGTTACAAATTTTGATATGACTTGAAGCTATACTTAAAATTTCAGAAATGTTTACCAATAATTCTAAGGAAAAAATATTTGCAATTCTTAGTGACATAAAAATTTAATTTTTATACAATGGAAGGATCCCTCAAAAACTCAACACTTTCTAAAATGTTTCATATTATTCATATATAATCATTTTCTTATCTCATAATTCCAGGTATTAAATGTATATAGTTCTCTAGTTAAGACAGTATATAAATATATACATACATATTCTGATACTCTCCTTTATCAAAAGTGTTCTCTAAAATTAAAAAATAGAAACAGACTCATAGATACAGAAAACAAACTGGCAGCTGGCAGAGGGATGAAAAACGTGAAGGAACTGAGACGTGCGGATGGGCAGTACAACCAGTCAGGAGGACGTATAGCACAGCACGGGGGATACAGTCACTGATATTGTAATAACTGTGTGGTGCCAGGGGGTGCTGGAAATACCTAAGGGAAGAGTTTGTAAAGTATAGGACTGTCTAGCCAGTGTGCTGTGCACCTGAAACTAATACAAAATAATACTGAATGCAAAATGTAATTAAAAATAAAATTTTAAAAATGTTTTATATTAAATCACACATGCAACATTTTAAATTCAGCAGCAATACAAAAAATATGGGAAATTAATGCCAAATCCTATAGGATGGATCATTTTAAAACCTTTCCTTTAAAATATACATTTGTATTTATTTCCATAAATAAACATGTTGCCACAAAAGGATATTCAGCTTCCCAAATCAAAACTACATTTGGCTTAAAAAAAAGTCTTCAGTATGTTTTTTGTTTCATGCTGAAAAGGAAATAGGAAACAAAGAACTTTTTGTTGTTTTACTAATATTTGGTGTGATGGTAAAAGAAGAAAAATATGCTTTCAGCAAATAAAAATCCTGCCAAAATAAAGCGCTTTGCCAAGGTGATAATTTTAGCTTCTGGTATTTGAAACTGATTTGCTGGGGTTACACATCATAACAAAATATGCAAAAGTTCATATTAAAAGAGGGAAACAAATGTGTAAGTCAACAGAGAAGTTTTCCATGTGTAGAAGCACATACATCTCTGGTTCTATTTATTCTTATAAGTTTGAAGACCAAATACTCCATATTTATTCCATAAATGTAGCAATCTGACAGTATAGTTTCCCTACTGCAATTTATTCCTTCTGATACTTAGCTGCTTAGCAGAAGGTAATATTTCAAAAGTACCTCCACTGAATCAGCTAGAGTATTGACATTAGCTTCTACCATTAGCGATCATAGTTTAAGGCTCAAAAAATAAGTAAATAAAAAATGCTGTGGCAAAGACTTTGGACCATTTGCTTGCATAACTTCTGCTCTGCCTTCCTGCGGCTGGAGAGGGTGGAGCTAACACTGCATTGCTCAGACTCCCCTGCAGGCCGGGGTTCAGGATGTGGCTTAGGTTCTGTCAGTCAGATACACTTGATTAAGATTTGGGAAAGAGAAGGAAAGCAGAGGCCATCCTCTGCCTCTTTGGGGGTTGTTCGGCTGGGAAGCAGGACTGTGTGATCCTTGATCATGGAAGAACCTATGAACTCCTGGGTCACAGCTATGGGGCATGCCTGAACTCCTAGCTCGCAGCATAGTGGTGGCCTCAGAGGTAGCGTCCTGGTCTATGACTCTGTGATGATCTGGGAATTATTCTTGGAGATTCAGTCTAGAACCCCCTCCTCCTCAGGTGCTGCAACAACTTTGCAATCACCCAAATCCCTCCTTTAAAGCTCTTTCTGTTCACCCAGCATGGCTTCTGTTTCCTGTCCTGTGTCCTAATTGATATACATTTGGTTAGGATTTTAAGTCATCTCACACCTGGAGGGAATAGGATAAACCATGATCTACTTCAGAGACTCTTTTTAATAAGCCAGGTATCTGAACACCTACCCCAGACTTCACGTCGAACAAAGTATGTGTGAGGGTGATTTTGAAGACTGCGTGGGATCGGCTACTCTCCTCGTTCATGTTGGTTGCAGCGACTGTGCGGGACTTGTTACCCTCAGACATCAAAGACTCAATATCCTAAGTGAGAACAAGTCACAGACACACACTTCGTTATCCGCCTGATATGTATTAAAACTGCTATACTACAAAAATACCTTACAAGTTGCACTATTAGGTAGATGTATTTGGCATTCACACTTTATTTTTCAGTGAACAGGAAACCCCACAGAGCTCGACAGCCACACTGTCCATGAAAACAAACAAAACACGCCATGTTCCGTGTGTGCGGAGTCGCAGCTTTGACTGAGTTAGAAAAGCTTAGACATTAAGTGTTGAGTCTCACAAAATCGACAAATATGCCCTGCCAATCCTCATCTAATCTAGCAATCTGAAAAAAATTTAGTTTCTTTAATTATAGAAGCAATAAAAGTTGACTGTCAAATCAGATTACATGAATAAGCAACAAGCACAAGTAATCTGTCACCCCCTCAAGCAGGCAGAGCATTACCTTACCACCTTGGAGTATGTATACCTTACCAAAACTTCTTTTAAAAATGAAAACTTCAAGAGACTAATTTCCTGCACTACTCTGTTGCCATTACTGCTAAAACAGAAGACAGCATGCTGCAATATAGAAGGACCGTGTGATCTTCATTTTTAAAAATGTCATATGCTCTAAAACAGTTACTTAATCAGTCTGAATTTCAGTTTCGTAAGTAACAATACAGAGCTATAACACCATCTACCTTCCAAGGGCTTAACTGAGCAACAATAAAGATGGTATGTGTGAAAGAGTCCACTAGTTGCCTTCTTTTATCCAGTCTCCTCCTCTTTCCAGTAAAGGAACCCACTCTTCAGCTGAGCATATTGCAGCAGAGATAAGGGACATTTCCCAGATGCCCTTGAAGCTCAGTCCGGCCATAGGAGTGTAAGTTTTAGCGAATGAGAGGTAAAGTACGATACAGGCCACTGGAAATTCTCCAAGGGAGTCGGCACGCCATTGCATCCTGGCTCTAAGAGCCATCTTAAACTATGAGAACGAGGGCATTGCCATAGGCTGGCTGACACCCAGGTTCCTAATGGCATCTCTGGGATCACCACACCAGCCCTTTCACCACTCACTCGTTCACTCAAATACATATTGACAGCACCTACTATGTGCCGGGTACATTTTAAGATACTGAGGACAGAATGATCAAAACATAGTAACTCATATTCCAAGCAACTTAAATCCTGTTACACTGCTTCGGTTACATACAGCCAAACTCAATCCTAGCTCACAGACACATATAAAAAACCTTTGAAAACCCTAAAGTGCTGTATAAATGAAGAAGAATAATGTTTAAGGACAAAGTCAGTATTATAAATAAAACACTTCAACTTAAAAACATTAACTACAAAAAGAGATATAGATAGGTACCAGGGTGGAAAAAACATCAAGTTTTCTAGATCCATTCTAGCTCCATTTTGGACCCATTAAATCTGACAATCCTGAGATGTGGAAGCCTTACCCTGTGTAGTCTGCATTTATTCATTGGTCTCTAATCTGTTGTCTCATGCACGAACTCTGTATTTAGCCTTTTAATTTTTTAAACAACAAAAGGTCTTTCCATACTTTTCAATCTCTGAGTGCTCAAAACAATCTTGATCTCTCTCCAACGTTGTACAAATATGCTCTCAAATGGTCGTTATTTGAAATAGTATATTTACTAACAATACCTAACATTTATATAAATATTCTAGAGTTTTCAAAGACTTTTCACATGGATTAACCCACCTGATCTCCTCCTGGAGGCCTTCCCAGACACCACCCTCCCTGGACACCTGCATAGCCACTTACGTTAGGTACGCTCCTTGAAACTTCGTTGAACCCTGAATATACACCCGTCACAGCGCTATAAACCATGCTGTTTATAATACCTGTGTAGTATCTGTAAGAAGCTTACAGAAGCTTACAGAGGTAATGGGCCATCTCGTTCATTTTTCATGTCCTCAGCACCTCGCACAATGACTGGCACATGACAGGGATCCAATATTTACTAAATGAAGTATCAATGATCAAATGATAGAAGTGACTAATGAACAAAAAACAAATGTACCTACCTCATTAGACAGTCAAACAGTAAGACTAATTTCCACTTTAAAAACTAGGACAAAGAGGGTGGGTGAAGTACAGGAAATGACATGGAGTCATACAGGAGTTGTACAAAAGGATTAAGTGTCGCCAGATCAACATTCCCTGACTCTTAATTCAGTGCCCATCACACTGAATCACCCCACCCCACCCCCACTTCCCCAGTGCACAAAGCCGGATGGGTTCCCACAGAGCACAGCCGTGAGGTCTGGAAATGGAGAGAACTGACAGAAGGCCAGTCAGTGGTTCTCTCAGATGAGAAACAGGCTTTGAACCCCTCCTACTTAACTCAGTACACGTGATGTCATTAAACCCGCCAAGTCACAGCAGCCTCATTAGTTTATGGACAACAAGGGAAGACAAAAAGCTGACTTCACCGTCGTACAGTACATCACAACTTTGGAGTTGGTAAAACAGGAAAAAATTGTGTGTCTCGCAACAGATGAATGGGTGCGTCTTGCAAATGAACACCTTCTTTCACAGTTTGACTGTCCCGAAAGCCATATACAGCTTTTTAGGTAAAAACTGTTGTAAAAAATAATTTATTAAGTGATTTATTAAGTGCTGTAACTTTTTAATTTCAAAAATAATAGTAATCACAAATTAAACAAAAAACTGCTACAATGAATTTGGTTAGTTCACATAAAGGACGTTGTTACCTTATAGCTCGTGACAGCCAGTTTAGAAAGTCCATCGACATAGGGTCCCAGCACACTGTGCTCTCTGACTTTTAACGTTTGACGGCTTCTGTTCGTTAAAACCAAAGAAACAACTTTTAAACAACAACCTGTTTTTTAAAGGACTCAGCTGTGTGCCATAAAATACATACTGAATTCAACAAAGATCCCATATAAATAAAACCAACTGACTTGATCCCAGAAGAATTTAAATCAAAATTTTAAATCTTGACTAGTAACAAAACCTTCACAATGTGGTAAAATATCACATCACTGAAAAGGGTACACTGTGGGATGTCTATTTACTACCACAAAGAATGCAGGGCCAACAAATACAAACAATCCAACTGTCCCATCACAGAATGTGGTGCAGAGAGCAGAAATGCAATACATGTTAGCTGCGCAAAAAAGAAAAATTACAGGCCAACCCCCATCGTGATAAAGACAAGCAAAAGACAACAAATAATGAATCTGATGATGACTGAAAAACTTAAAATTGGGCTTATCTCAGGGCTGCCAGGTTTTTTAAGACTGGAAAAAGAGTCACGGCCTTTATCACGTTGATGGACTAATGAGGAAAAAAAAACATGCAAGGTCATTTCAATAAATGGAGGATCAAGTTTTCAATAAAATTAAATACTCAGTCATAATTTTTTTAAAAAATAAGCCTCTTAGCAAACAAAGAACTGATAAACCCAGTGAAGGACATCTGCCAAAAAGCTAGAGCATATACCACAGTTAATCCAAAAATATTAGGAATATTTGCTGACGACTGATTGTATGATGTGAATTGTGTCTCAAAAAACTCTTTAAGATATAAAATCATTATACTGTAAAAATATTTGCTGATGTGAGATTACAAGTGATTCTTATTTTATGTAACAATATTTTCTAGTGATTTGGACTCTTTTATCACCCTAGGATCAACCACTTAAGACTTTGCTTGTTATGATAAAACAGTGCATAAAGTAGACATAGAACAATTATTTAACTTAGCTCTGACTTCAGAATATATTCTAACCTTTTCCTTCCCCTTTGTTTTAAAGACAATGTATACTGTATTATCTCCTGAGTAAAACATAATTACATTATTACAAATAGTGCATACTGAATTAATAAAATTAGGACTTGAGTAACAAAACAGGTGGCGGGACTGAGCAAAAAAGGTAAAAGGACTTGTAACATGGGTGACAGTGAGGTGATTGTGGGCAATGGGGGAGGGGCATAAGAGTGATAAATGGTAATGGAAAAAATACAATACAATTTTTAAAAGTAAATAAATAAAACTAGATAAGTAGGTAAGTACATAGAAGTACAACCAATCCTTTAATAATTGTGCGATAGGCGTCTAGGAAATCGATACTGCAGGCTTAAAAGCTGGTGACTTTCGTCAAACCATAGAAAAGCATTGGGTCAAACTGGTCCCTCTAATAACTTCGACGGCAGGTTACATCTTCAGGCCTGGAGCTCTGAGGGAAACTGACAAAATCACAATGCTGGTTTCTTTTGGCTGCTTCTTGCTGCTGTTAGTAGGGAGCGATAGAGAGAGAGAGAAAGTTTGGCAAGAATTTGCCAGTTTGCTAGCAGAGGTGAAAGGAAATAAAGCTCAGAGAGGGATCCCCTGTGCTTGGGGCTACAGCCTGAAGTGCTCGGCATTCTAGTAATTTAGGCTTCTTAGGGAAAAAATAAAAAGTGATCTTGTCTTTCACTGAAAAGGTATCACTTTTACAGTTTTTAATCTATTTACTTCAACTGTTCAGAAACACGACAAAAACCTCCAGCACTCCCATGGGGGACAACAACAGCAAACCACTTATCAAGCACTTACTATGCACCATAAAGGTTCTAAGACCTCAGGTGTATCATCCCAGTCTACCTCCACATAGCCCTGAGGTATCTGTAATATTATCACACCCTCTGTACAAGTGAGGCCTAGAAGGCCTAAGACCTCGGTCAACAGCTAACAAATAACGGACCCAGATCCAGAGCTAGGTAAATCCAAAGCCTAAGCTGTTAATTACTAAACTATACCCAAGACAAACGTGTAAGAAATTATGAAAGGTTATGAAAAAAACTGTAGATAAAGTTTAAGCTACACCACACAAGTACTGTGGAATACAAAACACAAGAATGGAGCCAGCTAAGAATTTCTGAGTATCTGTGCGCTGGATCTCTAAGAAAATGATGGTCTTCACAAACATGAAGGTGTGAGAAAAAGTATTCAGGGTACAGCCGGAAAAAGTACGAGGGACAACATTCAGCAAGATGTGGGAGCTTAGGCCATAGCCTTCCTACCTCTGGTCTCCTTCTGTGCTGTGCTGACTTCCCTGCACACAGCCCTCCAGCCACACTGGACAGCTGGGTCCCTCTCCAAACAAGGGACTTCTCTGAGCATACTTTGGCATGACCTGTCCCCTGTGCTTGATTGGCTGGTTCTCTCCTAATTTCACTGTGAACAAACTCCTACCCAGCACAAAATTTATCAAGCACATTCTATTGAATCTTCCCCTTCTCTGGGTAAAGATACTCACTTTGATTGAACGATGATTCACTATGATTCAACGCCTCTAACACCATCTTCCCTGGACCAGCCCCTTCACCAAACATAATACATGCCCCCTCATCATCCTCCGCGTGCAAGCCCCGGTTCCCGTGGCTCTTTGACCTCCCGAACACTGTATTTACATCAATAAGCCACAAGCTGTGGTTATTATCTGTTTCTTTCTCTCCATTTGTTGCACTTCCTTAAAATCTGAACTCAGAGAACACTGTGCGGTGAACAGATTTCCTCAGAGACCTCATCTTCCTCATGAGGTTCAGATATGACTACAGAGTGACAACAGCATTTTTTAAGGCTTCCTAATACTTGTGAGCCACTCCTGTTTCAAAGTCTATGTCATAAAATGGGACCTTTTAAAATCCAGATCTTTAAAATTAACTATCCTAAAGTCCAGGTTTCATACTCATATACCTCCCTCTCACTTCACAGCCTGTCACCAAACAGCTGAATTCCCCCTGAAATTTCTTGGTTAAAAAAATACTAATAACCTACACGATTCAGGACACCAGTTACCCTGATACTAAGTAACTTAATTTTCTTTACACATTTTTTGTTTGTGGCTTTGGACGCATATGAGAAAGGCAGTGTGACCCAAACGCATGCTGCTCGATCACACTTCTCTGCCCCACCTTCGCCCACACTTCCAAAGCCCAGAATCGGCTGCAGGAAGCCACTCAATGAAACTAACAGCAAATCACAACAATAACTAGACAACTAGATACAATCACAAAGACAATAACTAGATAAACAACTCTACCAGAATGCAATATAAAAAAATTTCATTAAGCCAATTTATCAAGTCTGTTTTGGTCCATAATATTATAATATGAAAGCCTCGAAGCTATTTACCCTTTGGGATCAAGAAGGTCTCTGACTTTTTCATTATAAATTTCCATATAGGACACTTCCACTTTAAAACTCTGCTCCTCGTTTTCCTCTTTCTGAGTCCGTTCAAAGAGCCCACTACAAAGTCTTGGGATCAGTCCAGGTTGGTCAGCTGTCCCCATCATAGTGTAAGATTTTCCAGACCCTAAAAAAGAAAATCACAGTTATTACTGTCTCTCTGAGATGCTGAAATACTTAAACCTCTTTCCAGTGCTCATAATACATTACTAGCACTTAGGAAAATACCCAAAATAAAATACGAAATATACCCAAATATAATGATGAGACTAAGTACTGAAGCTTTCCTATTGCACATGTAAAAGTCAAAAGTAAATATGCTTTAGGAAGAAAACAAAAACCTTCTTTACGCACCTTCCGAGTTTAAAAAGTTACCTAAACCAAATGAAAAATGGTTTTCTAAGACAAACTGGGAAGATCCACTGATCAGTAATATTATTGTGCCTGCTCTCAACCACTAACCACACTACCAAAAATGTATGTTATCCTTATAAGTCCCAGAGCAAAGTACTCTACTTTGGCAATGGTGTAGAAACCAGTGTAATATTTTTCTACTATAAAGTTATTTTCTCCATTGTAACAAGACTACATGTTCATTAAGGACAATTTAGGAAACACCAGAAAACAGAAAGAAAAAAATTCAAGCACTCATAGGCCTTAGTATAACTCTTCCCCCTTTTTATAGCAGTGATTTTGTAAACACACCTTTAAATACAAGTTGCTGCTTTTGTCACCCGTCACTTTATCAGTATCATGATACCTCAAACTAACACGCCACTTCCTCCTAGGCCCCAGGCCTTCTCTAGAAGTTTTCACAAGTTAACTCATTGTGACAACCCTGAAAGGAAGGTTGTCAACATTTCACAGATAAGGAAACTAAGGTGCAAGTTTCACAGCTAGTCAATGGCAGGAACAGGGCTGGAGCTGGGATGGCCTGGGTAAGACTCTTTTCTCTTGTAACCATTACACACACTGCCTCTGAAAAATATAAGCCTCTGTCCATGAAGAATAGTTTTCAACTGGACAAGCCACACAGTATGCCCTTAATGTAGCGACTCCTTGGCTTTGAGTCAATTTTCTTTCCTGTTGACCACAGAGGTACAGATGTCAAAATGCTCCTTATCAATCGTAACTGATAAGATGCTAACGATATGTATCCTTTTTGGTATATTCTCTGTTATGACCCTTAAGGCTCAAAAAAAAGCATATTTAATATTACCAGTCTGTCCATAGGCAAAGATACACGCATTATAGCCATCAAAAGCATTTTGAAGAATATTCTCTCCGAGGCACTTAAAAACATCATCTTGACCTAAAAGACAGAGAGAGAGAGAAAGGATGTTTTAAGCAAAACCACAGATGAATAATTAAAGAAAAAAACAAACAAAACTCTCAAAAATGTACTTCTTTTCAGCTTATCTCCAAAAAAGATTTTTAAACTTGATGAATGCTTCCAAAGGATAATGTTCTTCAGGGGATTTCTAGTTAGCACACAGACAAACGGAGCAAAAAGTTCCTGTTAACATGAACTTGACCAAAATCTTCTGCAATGCAAAAAACTAATGAACTGCTAATTTAGGAAACTGTGATCCTAAGTATACAAAATTTAAACTTCGGACCTAGGTGGACCTGAAATGAACTATGTATCACTCAGCTAATACTTTATTCAGCAGGTACTAGAGTTCAAAACAATCACACATACAAATCCCCTCTCCTTTTCCTCAATAATAATTTTTTTTCATTTGGAAACATTTACTTTTTATTTTTAAAACAAGTTTATAAGGCAGAAATGGCCTTACCAGGCAGAAACTACTACCCTGGAACAAAACTTCAAGTGTCTTTATAAAAACATATAGTTGTGGTTAAATTCACGGGTAGCTTGTTTTACTTCTGTTGCCAAACGTTTGGAACCAGTGGTCCACGGTAACCAGCAGTAATTCTCCAGGGACTCTTTGTTTTTTTTTTCTTTTCTCAGTGGCAAATTTAAATTACAGAGTCTAAAATATATACCAGCTAGGAGAGGGTGGAAGATATTGAAAATTTCTTCCAGCTTTCTTCTATCATGGACATAAATAATAGGGTCAAACATTCCTCTACAGGCTAAATTAAATATGCCACTCAACCTTGAGTCTTGAATATTGTAGTGATACTGTGATTTATAAGAAATACATATTTGGTCATTCATATGCCTTAGAATTTTCTAAGTATTAAAAGTTAAAAATATGTCTTTTTTTATATTAATGAGGTGACTTTTGGGTCGAACCCATGCATGGGGGCTGGTTGGACGGAGAACCAATCATGTGATTAGAGGGTTAGAACTTTCAGTCCCCCTCCCCTCTGGGGAGAGGGGAGGGGCTGGAGAGAGAATCAATCATCAATGGCCAATGATTTAATCACTCACATCTTGTATATAATGAAACCTCCATAAAAACCAAAAAGGACAGGGTTTGGAAAGCTTCCAGGTAGGTGAACACGTGCAGATTTGGGGAGAGAGGTGCATCTGGAGAGAGGATGGGAGTTACCTGCCCTTTCTCCATACCCTGCCCTATGCGTCTCTTCCATCTGCCTATTCCTGAGTTATACCTTTTTATAATAAACTGGCAACCTAGAAGTAACATGTTTCTCTGAGTTTTGTGAGACACTCTAGCAAATTAATTGAACCGAAGGAGGTGGTGGTGGGAAACTCTGATTTATAGCCAATTGGCCTGAAGTATAGGCAACAACCTGAACTTGTGACCGGTGTTTTTAGTCCAAGGAGGGGATCACCGGAATCTCTAGTTTATGCTGGTTGATCAGAAGCACAGGTAACAACCTGGACTTGAGACAGGTATCTGAAGTGGGGCATTGAGGTGGGGGGCAGTCTTAACCTGGGGGATCTGATGCTGCCAGGTAATCAGTGTCAGAATTTAACTGAATTATAGGACATCCTCCTTTTGCCTGCAGCATTGCTTGTTGGTGACAGAGGGGAAATACCTCTGCCCCCACGAACTAGATTGGGATCTGGACACACTTTCAATATGAGAGACCTGGATGCTGTTATGTTTGTTATGTTTTAAATGCTATAAATAGCATTCCATTATGCCTCGCTTCCTAGTTATTTTACCAGATTAGTACATCAACATCATACTTCCGATACTAAAGCATTCCTTAAAGTCATCATCGCCCAGCTAGACTGAATTAACCTTAACTTTTGAAACAGCTGTAGTACTACTGTTTTCATGATAAAAGCCAATACAATATGACACGCAATATCTAAAAGGGATTGCTTAGAAACAGGTGTTGTAAGCAGTTAGGAGTAAAGGAAATAAAAGGCTGTCACTGTAGTCCTACACTTGTGGTGAAAAGGGGCTTGAGACAGTCGTCACTGAAGAGAGTAAGAGAATAATAGAATTCTAGAGCAAATGTCGAAAGAACATGGTGTGGTCCTCTTCATCAGAGAGAAAACAGAGCAGTGAAGGCTTCAGTGACTCACTCAGTCACGGGGGGCAGTCAGGAGTAGAGCCTGGCTCACACTCGAGGCTCCATTTTCTCCGTGGCTCGGCATTCGTCACACCAAGCTGCCCCTCTAAGCACATCACAGAGCATCTAAGGGAATCTAAGTGACTGCTGTGTGCCACTGGCGCCATGTAAGGCCTGGGGATGAGGGTAAGAAAACCTCGGCCTATTGATCTAACTGTGTCATCTTCAGCCACAAACAGTACATACACTGTGAAGCCCACGTTCCCCAACCGAAGTAACAACTCCAATGGCAAGGATCAGAGGAAATTCTCTGTGTAGTTTTTAGAGTTATACAAAGTGAAACTATGATGAATTATGGAAAAATATTAAAACACCTTTTCTATATTATCAGTAGTTAAAAGGATGCTGTTCTCTTACCTGCATACTTTTCTTTGACAGATTCATCCATAGACCAGAAACAATGGTCGTATGCAAACACCTGTTGAAAAATGAAAATAACAGTGTGTGTACTAAGCACAGAACCTTAACATGCTTACAATATTATAACAATGTCATAACATTGATAACTGTTCATAACAGTGCAATGAAAACAATTTTCTGTCCCACAATGAAGGTTTTTCAATTATTTATAGTATAGTCGTACAATGCACAATAAGCACCCTACAGATGATACAAATCTTTACTTCACATGGAAAACTTCCCAACGTTAAATGAAAAAAGAGAAGGTTACAAAACAATGTGTACAATATGATGGCTACTACACACACGCAGTTACACACAAAGTATATTTCTGCATGATGAGTGTTGTTTTCTTCTTTGCACTTTTATGTAGTCTATTTTTATTTTTCTCAGAAAAAATGAAAATATTTTTGAAAAACAAAATGTAAAGATGATTACTATAGCAAGTTGAAAATAGCTATGAAATAGCAGATTCTCTAAATAAATTATAACACATGGGTGTGCAACACTGTATAGCTTCCAGAATGTAAAAGACTGGTACGAATGTTTGCATGTTAGTGTAAAAGTCACGGGAGTCTGGACCATGGGCCCGTGCTTGTACAAGAGCCTACACAGATAAAAAGTAGGAAGATTATACAGTTGCTGGGACATTACAAATGGATTTGTTTAGACTGTTTACATTTACTACTTTCTAAAATAGGCACTTTTTTGGAAATCTGAAAAGTGTTTTTCATTTTTTGCAATTCAGGTTTTATAGTTTAGTCTTTTCAAGGATTCGAAGTGTGATTATTTTTAAATTCACTTCTGCTTGCATTCTAATGTTCCCACTCAGTACGTCTGTTGCCCCCAGTGACAGGTTTCCTCCGTGTCCTTGTATCCTGGCCTACAAGTGCACGGGCGGTTTGTGTTTTGTGGGTTACGGAGAGCTTATTTTTTCCCTCTCCCTCTGGCCACCTTGATAGGACGAGCCCTGGTGCCACCCCAGCTACCGAAGTCCAGACTGTGGTCTTCCCAAAGCCCAGTGACGTCTCTACTCCCTATTTACACAGACACTGGCTCAGGACTGGTGGCCAAAACCCACTCTTTAAGCCTTCGTGCAATTCTCCAGCCCTCAACCATACACCAGCACCCTTTGTAATCTGCAAGAGTTAAACTTCTACCACCTCTGAGAACCTCTGTCTGATCCCAAGGACCAGTAAAGATGCTGCTTCAGCCCCAGCTTGCTGCTGCTCTCCAAAGTTACATATGTTGTGTTTGAATATGATGTGATTTTAATATTTGAAAGTATTTTATCTGTCCCTACTATGAGTTTGGAGTTGGCAGGAGAATGTTTCTGTGTGAACTCACAAGGTTATCTGAACCAAGTCTTGTCTTAAAGTTAATTTTTTAACAAAGGAAGTTAGATTAGGATGGCAAATTAAATATACCACATATCCCCATCCCACCTGAAATTAACTCACGATGGAGAGAGGGAGGGGAAGGGCCCAAAAGGGAAAAGAAGAGGGGAAGAAGAGCAAGCTTTTGAAAGCAAAATTGCTTGATTACACCTGGATGAGAAATTGAGAATACCTGGAAAATAGTTGCAGTGAGACTGATGGGGAGTGAGGCAGAGTGGGAGCCCCAGCAAGACAACAGACAGAACCCCGCAGCAGGAGATGGCTGCACAGAGCCGTTCTGGGAGTGGGTGCACCAGGCCAACAGCTGAATGAGCAAGAGGGGACCCTGGGGCCACCAACAGGATGACTGCTTAAAAACACTTCCAAAAAGGATTAAGAAGTACAAAATGGCAGTTACAAAATAGCCAAGGGATGTCAAGTTCAGCGTAGGAATGTAGTCAACAATACTGTAACACTATGTACGGTGTCGGGCGGGTGCTACATTGATCGGGGAGGGGGTCACTTCATCAGTTATATAAACGTCTAACCACTGTGCTGTACACCTGAAGTATGGAATGTCGACGGTAACTGACAAAAAATTTTAAATGCCTGGAATCTAGAAAAAAATTGATTAAAAAGAAATAAAAATAAAAACACCTTCAAAGCAGGGAAGGATCAGACCACCCATACTTTGTGCAAAATAGCAGGCCTACGTTCCTTGGGATGGGGCAGTGATGCAGAAGACAGGCAGGAAGGCAAGCAGAAGCCCAATGGCTGGCAACAGCCAAGGGGCAGGGCCCTGGGACCCAGAAGCTACCACCCAGCTGCAGTACCACATGGTACATTACTAATTCTCAACGTTTTTCCAGAGCTGAACATATATCTATCAGTAATGGTGGTGGCTCACTGTGTCAGCAATTCTCCAACAGGGAGAGGAGGAAAAGAAGAAGGAAGGTGCAATTTGGTCCCCAAGGACCAAGATTTTTGGGTAGGGGCTGCTTTTCAAACTACATTCATCAGCCAGGTGAGAATCATTTCAGCATGGTAAGATTAAATAAGATGTGAAGCTCAAATTAAGTTTCTTCTGTTCCAGCTTCCAGCTCTATCTCTGATCGTTTTATTTAACCTGTTCTTGATAAGGTCAAGTAGAAACCATCCTGACTCTTCTCTTGGAGCCCCGTACACGTGCACGTGTCGAAGATCAGGCTCTGAATGGCACTCCTCTCTCCATTGCTATGAGTTGCTCTTTTTTCTTTCTCTTTTTAATTTAGGGATTCCTTAAACAACTGAATTTCTTATTCTCAATTCCAGTAGAGAAGCTATCACTAAAGTAACTATAACAGCTAAAAACTCCATGCTAGGTCACTGAGGTACAAAGGACATGGCGGTACCAGGAAGTTAAGAACCTGGTGGCCGGCAGCAGGGGGGGCCTGGGGGTTGAACCCAGCCTTCGAGCCAGTGCCTGCTCACCATTAGGTTCTCTACTACTGGTCTAAATTAGCTTTATTCTCCCAATTTTTTGAAAGCCCCACAGCCTGGTACAAAGTTGGAAACTAATGAACCCTTAGTTCTTACTAACAACACTGAATGGTCCTCTTTAAGTTTTAGCAATTTTATAAATTATTATAGGGATCTTCCAGCCATGGATTTCCTAAAGCAGACCAGCCTGTTTCTTTCTAAATAAACATGTATTCTTAAAAATTAAAAAAATAAAAACTTTTTTCGAGTAATAGGGAAAAATCACAAATATATTATAACAAAGTCAAATAACACAGAAGCATAAAGTAAAAAATAAACGCCTGCCATTCACCAAGCACACCACTCCCTACAGGTCAACACCGTTACTAATGTGGTGTTGGTCCTTCCATAGTTTTTATGTCAACGCACTTTCTCTAAACATTAATATACAGTTGCATTAAATAAAACATGAATAGTTTTAAAATAGTCATGTAATGTTTCTTCATATCTTTATTGAAATCACCAGCCCCAACTCCATCAAAAAATAAGAAAACAAAAATAATCCAACACCTTAATATAAAAAAGATGAGATAAAACTAATAGAGTTAGTTTCACATATATAAAGACATGAGTGTCATATTATACTATTTTTTTAAATCATTCACAGTCCCAAATAGCCATGTCTATACATGTTTTAGCAACAATAGTAGAGAATGGAACTACAATTCAACCATACACTCCCAAACTCCAAGAATGCAGATAAAAATCTGAATTTCCTGGAAAGTTCCAAGTGACTTCGGAGCATGGTCAATTCGAAAACACAGTCCTGACGCCCACTCTGGCACACGGCTAAGGTGCCTGAGCTCAGGGGCTGGCACAGCCCACTGGGGGTGCTTCAGAATCTGGGGTCAAACCTGAAATGGGAGCATGGCCCTGTGAGAAAGCCGCGGGCCAGGACAGGTTTCTTTGGCTTGAGACTGTGGCCCCAGCTGTCTTGGGAGGATGAGTCTGCCTGGCCCTGTTCTGACCACAGTGTGGAACGACCAGTTTCGAACCAGTCCATGGTGAACAGCAGAGCACAAAAGGAATCTGTGTTGTAGCTGCCAGGAGACCAGCCATACTTGGTCAAAGTACAAATACAGTTTTTCCATAAACCTCCAGTCCCTTCTACGTCAATAAATGGCTTCCGATTTATGAACAGGCTGAGAGCTCGCGTTACTTTTACAAAAGGGACAGAGAAAAAATACTTCTGAGAATAAAGTTACCAATACTTCAAAAATATGCACCTAAGATGTTTACAAGCATCCCATCATACACCAAATCGCTTACCTTTGGCTGGCTTCTGATTCCCCAAAGAGATGTCATCGTTGACATGAAAGAAAAGGGAGAAGGTTCAAAAATATTTTTTTAGTTTAGAAGACTCTTTTGGAAGGACAAAAATGATAATAAATACCATGTAAATTTTTCTTAAGAGTACAAAATATTAATTTTGAAACCAAATAGCAATTTAAAGTAAAGGATCAATTCATATCCATCTATTAACTAGTAGGGTAGAATGCTAACTTGTATCTCAGGTATAAGAAAGATTACCCAAGCACTAGATAATTTTTAGAGTACTAATATTTCTGTCTTACACATTCTTTTTATCCCTGTGTATTTAAAAATTCTTTACTTTTCATCATCTGATTTCACTTCCAATTAGTTTTCTCTGTTTTGATACAGAAGGAGCTTACTCTGTATCTATACAGAGCCTTCTACACAAAATGAATTCTGTTCTGGCTAAGAAAAAAAAGGTTACATTAAAGAACAACTGATTTTAATTTTATTGCCAGTGAATTTACTGAATTACTCACTTATTCCTTATTGTCTGTGCTTCCCCAGGTGCTTCTAACCTCCCTCTCTCTGAAACTGCCCCTCAGATCTCCTCAGAGGACAGGAATATATCTCAATCCAATGTAATTTTGAGATAGTTCCAAAATTAGAGAAAAGTTGTATGGAAAGCACAAAGAATCCCTTCACCCAAATCCACCAACTGTTAACACTGCCAGAGCTACCACAGCATTCTCCCCCTCCCTGCTTCTCCCCTGCTCTATATGTAGACAGCAATCACACACACACACACACACACACAATGTATTTTTCCTTAACCATCTGAGAGTAAGCTGCAGACATGCCCCTTCAGCTCTAAACGCTTCGGTGTGTCATTCCTGAAAAGAATGATATTCATTTACAAAATAACAATGCATTAAAATCAGAACATTTAAAAATAAGTGAAAGCACTTTTGAAACCAGAATGAAACAGGAACAATGACCAAAACTTTGGGAAGAGTTGGTCTCTCTCAGAGGATCAGAGGCCAACTCAAACCTAAAACTTGAAAGAAAACTATACGTGGAAATGCATCCTTCCAACTGCTGTACATTTCCTTCTCCCTTGGTCTCATAGAAGACTTTCTCCTAAAATAAATTTAATGTTATTTGTATCAAATGATTTCAAGTAAGAACACTAAAACATGCAGGAGCATCTCACAAATGGGTGACACTTGTCTAATAGATTTGGAGTAACAGCTAATGAGGCGAACATATAAAATAATTTCTCTGGAATAAGAGATAAGGAAAAACTTCCCTAGGAAAAGACTTGTGAAATACTGGTAGAGGTTACTGACACATGCTATCATCTTTTTATAGGTCTTTGTAAGCAAAACAGATTCTCATCAACTGCAGACAGCTTAGTTATAACCTAGCTGGAGGTCAGAACAGAGACAGCATATATGGAATGCCTATATTAGGCCAGGCACATTGCATGCTACTTAATTCCCACAATAACTTTGCAAGATGCTCTTTTTTTAAGATTTATGTTTTAAATTTATTTTTAGAGAGAAGGGAGGGAGAAAGAGTGGGAGAGAATCATAGATGTGTGGTTGCCTCTTGCACGCCCCCTGCTGGGGACCTGGCCCACAAACCAGGCATGTGCCCTGGCTGGGAATTGAACTGGTGACCCTTTGGTTTGCAGTCCAGCTCTCAATCCCCTGAGCCACACCAGCCAGGGTGCAAGATGCTCTTATTATTCCAGTTTTACAGATGAAACTTAAGGCTCAGAAAAGTTAAATGACCTGTCCAAGATATAAGAATAAGCAACAACGAATCTGGGATGCAAAACTAGGTCTCCTGACTCCCAAGTCCATGTTCTGGTCCTCTTCCACACTGGTCAGAACAGCCTCGAGACTTAAGAATCTATGAGTCATACATTAACAACTGCTCCTGCTAACAGAAACATTTCCATGGATTACTTTCCTCTATTCTAATTATTACCTAATAAAATGTTACCACTTGGTGCTTATGCCATTACAAGTTTACTTATTCATATTATTAACAAAAATTCCAAACTGTCTTTTCTGAGAGAAAAATAAGATATTTGTTATGATATTTCAATTTTAAATATTTTTATACAAAAATCAGCTCTTCCTAGGCAACAACCATCAAACATGGAATTCAATAATACATGGCACATAGCAGAAGAATTCATGGGACTAACCTAAATTCAAACATAATAATAAAAACAGAAACAAACCAGTAAATTAATTACAGAGCTAAGTTTCCAGCTAGGGATTCTGGTGCTACAAGAGTAAAGCTCAAATAACCTACAGAGTCATTGGAAACCCAAAGATGTAATTACAGCTCTGTACAAAAATAAATAAGTAAATTAATTAATTAAACAAAACCTTTCAAAATATAGCTGCCATCCAGTCCAGCAATGCCTCACTTATCCCAAAATTCCTTAATAAGAAACCTCAGCTACCCAGATCACAGTGGAGATTTAGGAAGCAAAGAAAAACTACCCCTAACCAATGAAAAGAGATGTCACAAGGTAAAAACATGAAAGTCTTAGTATCTCAGCTGAGCTGAATTATTTTATATTGTGGCTGTGGCTTAAGTTCATTTTGAAATACCTTCAGTTCTGGCCGGGTAGCTCAGTTGGTTAGAGTGTTGACCCGATACATTGAGGTTGCGGGTTTGATCCCTGGTCAGAGAATAGCCAAGAATCAACCAATGAATGCATGAATAAGTAGAACAACAAATCTCTCTCTTTCTCTCTCTCTAAAATCAATCAATAATTTGTTTTTTTTTTCCAAAAAAAGAGCCCTAGCTGGTGTGGCTCAGTTGGTTGGGCATCATCCTGCAAACTGAAGGGTTGCAGGTTTGATTCCCAGTTGGGGCACATGCCTAGGTTGTGGGTTCTGTCCCCACCGGGGCACATAGGAAAGGCAATAAATTGATATTTCTCTCTCACACTGATGCTTCTCCACCTCCCTTCCCCTCTCTCTAAAATCAATAAGTATGTCCTTGGGTGAGGTTTAAAAGGAAAAAAGGAAATACTTTCAGATTTACAAAAATTCCAAAAATGGTACAAAGAATTCCAGTGTACCTTTCATCCAGCTTCCCCAAATGTTGACACGTCATATAGCCACAGTTATAATGATCAAAACCAGGAAATTAAGCATGACAAGATTTATTAAATGATATAGAGCCAGCCTTATAAAATTTGTTCTTTTCTTTGCCAACTGCCCCACCGATGTCCTTTTTCTGGTCCAGTATCACACATCGCATGGACAGTCTGACTCTCAGGAACCTGACACTTGCGGAGTACTGGCCAGTTATTTTGTAGCACGTCCCTTCACCTGGGTCTGTCTAATGCTTCCTCGTGACTAGTTCAGGTTATGCACTTTGGCAAGCACGACAAGAAGTACTGCTGGGCCCTGCTCAGTGCGTCACACCGGAAGGCACAGGATAATGGCCACACCTCCCACTGCTGAAGGTAAATCTGATCACTTGGTTACAGCTGTATCTACTAGGTTCTCCACTGTGACATTCTTAGTTTTCCCTTTGTATACTTTTCTTGTGGGGCAGACTTTGAAACTACATAAACACAATTTCTCATCATACTTTAACCCACAAATTTTAGCATCCATTGATGAGTCTTGCCTGGAAGTACTGCTGTTTCCCAAAAGGTGACTGTCTAGTTACTGAAGATGTCAACAGCCCAGGTGGACCGACATGGATGGGTGTGCTTTTTAGGAAGAGGTCAGCTTGGGAAACAACAAATGATTTGGTTCCATATTTTGGACAGAACTATTATCTATGAATAAGCTACTCACTTCCTTCTTTTGACTGACCTAGCTTCTGCTTATTTCTCATTTAAATAATAAATTACACCAGAAAATTATTCCTAATATTTAGAATACCACCATGTGAAGAAATTTGGTGATGATTTTATATGTTAATGATTTTTGTTAATTTTTACTAATACTCCCGACAGGTACAAAAATAACTGATATTGGATCCAAAAATAAACCACAAAGTGTCGTGTATGTGTAAAACACAAAGTGATATCAGTAGAATGGCGAGTTATAAATCAATTCCTGCTGTCAACTACCAAAATAAAACATTATATCCAAATATCATCACTTCTTTTCATTTTAGAGATTTAAGTTTCTGAAACCTCCACAATTAGAATAGTTGGAATCTCTGTTTTAAGAAGATCCCACTCCACCCCGCTCTGTAATGGATGTACAGACCACAAAGAGCTCATTCTAATAGAGCTAAGCTACGTAATGATATTGTTGCCTTTTTGGACTTAGCTGGTAGTACCAGCAACTGAACAACAATCTGTGTGGTGATCGTCATTTTCTCCTTGCTACCCCTCCCCCAGTGCGTTTTTCACAAAGGAAATAGAGCTGATCTGACTGAAAAATTAGACACCGACTAGACTCACAAAGGAAGCTTGTCAACCTTTGCTTATCTAGAGAACTTAAGAAGTACAAATATCACTAAAAGCCCCCACTCGTTGTTTCCTTGACATGTGGAATACTCCATTCAACTTTGAAGAATTAATTTTAAAAGTATCATTGATAGAGTGGAGTATTTTGGAGAATAGCATTCAGGATGTAGAGGGATTTGAAAATGCTACCACTGAAAGAAGCAATCAAAGAACTGGGCCTATACAGCCTGGACCAGACCAGACTGAAGGAAGACATGATGCCCCTCCTCAGAGGGGAGGAGACTCACCCACCTGGGGTGGCCTGAGGGGAGAGCAGACTTGTTTTAGGTCACTTCAGAGAGTAAACCTCGGTAGGACCTGCTGGACAAAGTTAAAAGAAGAGGGATACCTCTTTAATAAAAAAATGATTAGCACTATGTGAAAAAACAGTCAGCTCCCATCAGTGCAATTATCTAAAGAGAGAATAGAAAAGCATCTAAAGAAGATGTAGAACAAAGGAGAAATCACACTGTAATTACAAATCATACTTGTAATTATACAGGTATGTATAACCTTTTATTTACAACAAGAAAACAACTAAGCATTTAACAAGTCACATTTCAACATGTCCATCAGTGACACTTGTGGACCACCAGTGTCCGTATCAGAGGTAACCCCAGCAACAGTTCGAGCATCACACCCCACACTGCACCCCCAAGAAGACTCCTCCGTGCCAGCAAGCTAAGTTCCTGTCTCCTACAGGCCTGCATTCAGAAAATGCCACCCCCACTACCAACTCTGTTTACTGAAGCCCTACTCGTGTGAGACAAACTCAGATCAAACTCATTCTCCCTCAAGAATCCTTCCACAAGAACCCCAACCAAAAGTGAGTTTTTCTTCCCCAGTTCCTCTAAGTCAAAACGATCTCCACCGCTCAGGTATTACCTATCATTTTGTCACATGATAGAAACTTTCTAGTATATGCGTCATCTGCTCACCTAGACTACAAGCTTCTAAAGGGCAGCGTGTGTCCTTCTGCATTTACCCACACAAGGCCTTTTGCTTGTTCAGTAAATAATTTGTACGCTCTCTAGGTGACCTGGCCCCTGCCTCTGCCTCAACCCCATCTTGCAGCATCTTGCACTATCTCCCTTTCTAAATGGCCCAGTGTACCCAGTTTCCTAGTCGGGGCTGAAATACATGATTTTCTTTCTGCCTTGAAATGTTGGGGCTAACTCCCATTTATTTGACATTTCACAGCGTAATTACTATTTCCCTATCTATATCTATCTAAGTATTTGCTGAATGAATGAATGGTTAAAGCCTATTAATTCTTTTGTTACACAGGGACCAACACAAGGGTGGATTTGACCTTTAAGTCCTACCAGTATCTTTCTTAAACATCCAATATAAATTACATCCCTTATGTTATTCTCAGTCATAGTGTTCCTGGAAGAATAAAAACATTTCCGCCCTGGCTGGTATGGCTCAGTTGATTTGGCATCGTCCACAAATGGAAAGGTCATGGGTTTGATTCCCAGTCAAGGCAAGTGCACAAGAGGCAATCAATTGATGTTTCTCTCTCACATGGAGGTTTCTTTCCCTCTCTTTCTCCCTCCCTTCCCCTCTCTCTAGAATCAATATAAAAATTTTTTTTGTAAGAATAAAACATTTCCACCACCATCTCCACTCTCTAAAACATTCCCCAAACAATAAAGCAAATAATAAACAAAAACAAGTTCCACCTTCAATGAAACTAGGAGATAATCACAAATGAAACTCATGACAGGAAGGCAGACGACCACGCACAGAATGCAAGACAAGATCAGAAATGGTCGGTGGTTGGTATGCCAGAGGGTAAGGGAGCGGGAGGCCTTAAAAAAATGGAAGGACACTAGGGCCAGTACCTCTTATGTAGAGCCCTTGGAGAAACTTTTTGAAAGCAAGAGAAGGGACAGTTCGACACTTCCCTTCTATCGGACTCTCCCACCCACACAAACCACAGCTGGTTGAGAACACAGGGGCATCCAAAGAACGTGGCTATAGGCCCGCAACTGGCATTTTACAATCACAAAACTTGGGAAATATGAAACCCTGGTTTACAAATTCCATAATTTCAAATTACCATATATTGGGATAGCATAATTCAAAGAATATATTCACTATCACCTCAATCTATTATTTTCAAATCACCTGTCTTTTCTCATCTGTCAAACACATGACTAAGTTTTAATTCATTGTCCACTTTCATTTATAAGAAAGTTTAAATGTGGCCAAAGAATTAAATCAACATTGATGCATTTGTGAGGTTTTTTGTAAAACATTTTTCACACCCCACGTTACCGGAGTAACATACTTTCATTTCAATAATTACATGTTAAACAACTTCAAGGCATATACAGAGAAGAGGACAGATTATTGAAACACTCTTAGACTCCAAGCAAAGAAAGCTCTTACAATTTTTTTTCTCTCAGTATTTGTGGTTATCTGAGGTTTCAAATTTTATAAATCTCTGTTTCCCCAGTCTTTTTTATTTAATGCAACTGGGTTTCTTCTTGACTGAACTGGATTTACCGGGAAAAGGTTTTCACCGAACATGAGTTAACTAACTCCCACGCCGTCACCCTTTCTAGATCTGGACCCATACTTGGATGTACAAACCACAGTCACACCCCAGGGTTTGTAGGTGCAATAGAGCCCGCGGCTGTATTTTGTTTGTTGTTTGTGTGTTTGTTTGTTTAGTCCTCAGAGTACTGACCAAAAACAGAAAATCAGAAGATTTCACATTACAATTCTCGTGAAAACTCAGACAATCTGGAAACACTAGGCCTAAATTCCCACATAGCGACACTGCTATCTTCCACATGGCCCGCCAGGCAGGCAGCCGAGTTTTGAATTCCTGCCATTAAGAAAACAGAACAGGGTTTTCTTCATACTCAAGAAATCAGTGACTCACAAATTCATACCAACGAAGAGACTGTTTCCAAATCCAACCCCAAGAATCTCACATGGAGTGCCACCACCATCAAATCAGGACTACACTACGAGAGTCTGCCCACCCAATTAACTAATGCAATCCCCTGTAACACCCCAACACATAATCCTGGCTAATCAAACCCTAAACCAGGAGTCCCACACTCAAATGTCATTTGCAGGAGTAAAGTCCTTAGAATTAGTAGCTATAAATAAAATTAAAGCTAAAGCCCTTGTCTTTACAATAAGCTTCCCAACTTAAGTCTGAATTCTAGATGTAGGAATTTCTTTACCATATGCCTGGTGCACATATATTTGTGAATACTCAATAAAAGTTAGATATCATTATTGTAATTTGGATCCATGATGCAATATTAACTTGGGGTTTAAGTCAACTAGCAGGTTGACAAGAACTTGAAATTTCTAGATCATTACTATAATTAGTCTCCAAATCCACTGCCTAGCAAAGATTTCCTTAGCTTCCTTATGTAGAAACTCAATTTTCAAACATTCTGCAACTAAATATTTCACGACTTACAAGGGTATAAACTGCTCAGTTAGCTAACTGAAGATTGGGGTGTTTATCCCTTTCCTGGGACATGGTTTCATCTTTGAGATGTCTCTCAAACCCATTAACTCTTTCATTCAGCACTATTTACTGAGTATCTACTGTAAGCCAGATGCTAATCTCAGAACCGAAGAAACCAGCCCTATAAGATTTTAAATTCTATTACAATAGAATAAATGAATGCACAAATATGCAATATAATAGTGCTGTGGAAAAAATGAAACAGGGAAGGGGGATACGGAGGGGAGCCGGGGCTGAGGTTTTGAACAGCGTGGGCGGGAGAAGCTTCGCTGGCACAGAGGCCTTAGGGAAGCAAGGCCGTGGGCCACGGGGTTAGGCAGCAGACAGGGCCGCCTCTGTTTCATCTTCCTCTAGGCCTGCCCGCCACACAGCTTCCTAACAGGGCTCTCCCTGCTCCAGTCTCTTCCTGCAACTCTTCACTCACCCAGGATGCATCTACACCACACAGCTGATCAGGTCAGAACTCTGCCTGAAAATGCGATTTTCAACCTTTTTCATCTCGTGGCACACATAAGCTAATTACTAAAATTCTGAAGCACACCAAAAAATATATTTTTCGCCGATCTGACAAAAAAAAATAGGTATAATTTTGATTCATTCACAGCAGACAGCTATTGTTATGTGCGCTATTGTCATTTTTTATCTGACAATCTAAGGGAAAAAAGGTCAGTGCCCTGTCTAAATAGTTAGATACTGCACATTTTAAAATTTCCTGTGGCACAACAGTCGAAAATTGCTGTCCTACAAGATAAAATTCAAACTCCTTAAGCAAGAAAGGTTCTCTATAGTATCACCTCTTCCCACCCCTCCAGAGATAGAGATGGAAAAATCTAAGAGCTGAGGCAGCTGGAATTTGCTGGCAGGAGAAAAGGAAGAAATCCAGAGAAAGAACTCAGGAATCTACACGGGGGCCCCCTCCTGTCTTTGACTGAACACCCAACTGCACGTGCAGAAGGTGAGACTCCAGGGGCCATAAATACTATCTGGGAAAGAACCACTCCTAGACAAGAAGGTGTACAATGAACAATTGCCAGAGCTTACACTGGGACAAGGGTTACAACCAGCCACATTGGAAAGATCTTCTCGAACACTAGGGAGCATTTGGTATAGAGCCCAGAAAAGCCGCAAGTTAAGAGTAGGGCTAAACTCTCACCAATATAGAGGCTGTCCTGGCCCCAACCCAACAAAGCTTAAAAACAAGCCAAGATCCAGCAATACACAAGCAAATTCCCCATGAGGACTTTCCAGTGTCTCACTTCCAACAAAAGGTGGGGCGATAGCTTATTCAATTTGGACAATTCTAACTTGGAATCATGTACATGCACATAGAATTGTAACAACTGAGCACTAAGCATTATATTAAGTACTTTACATTTATCATATCTAACTAGTCACCCTATGAGATAGTATCCTCATTTTAGACTGAGTAAATGAGCACTCAGAATTTAACACAGCCCTGGCCAGTGTGGCTCAGTTCGGAGCACTGTGCCATAATCAGAAGACTGTGGGTTCGTTCCCTGGTCCAGTTGTGTACGATTCCCAGTCTGGGAGCACATGGGAGGCAACCGATTGATGTTTCTCTAACCACTTCTGAGCCCCTTCACAGTTTTTGTGAAGACACTCGTTTTTATTCCCTTGGGTACCTAAAAGTAAACCTGCAGGGTCATATGGTCAGGCCGTATGGTCAGCACATATCTACTTTCACTTTAATATTGCTTTATGGTCCATAGATGTAAAACTGCCTATTTAAAAGTCAGGTCAACCTTTTTTGGATCAAGGTCAATATATACACATTTATTTTAGTAATTACTAACATCCACACTGGATGACTCAGCACATGTTATGCCAGCACACGTAACTGCACTGAGTCTAACTATTAAAGCATCTATAATCGGTTCACAGCACGGATTTGACCTGACTTGGGTTTTTTGTTGGTTGTGTGCTTCTCCCCCTGCCTTCATATAAAGTAGGAAGCGCGAGAAAGTGGGCTATAAACTAGGAAAGCCAGGTGGTAAGTGTATGTAGTGGCACACAGCTGAAGCTATAGGGCTTCATCTTCAGGTGCTTAGTTGAAATGTTCTTTGGGGGAAGGTTGCCTCTTCTCCAGCTCTTGTCCATCCTAGGGTAACTCCCCCCAAGAAACTTGGTCTTAAACCGAGAAGGCTAAAGAGAGAATATTTAATTCCTCATTTTCCCTGTTTCCATGTGGGAAAACTCTTAAGTAACACTCCTGATGTCTCTAAGCCAGCCCTTCACTCTGTCCCCCGCACCGCCCCCCAGGAAAGGAAGGAGGATTATCAAATTAGTGGTGTTAAAGGGAAGGAGCTGCTACGCGGGCTCTGCTCCCCCATACCACATGGGAGGCCTGCAGTTGTCCCGCCTGCCTGGCTAAAACTGTAAGTGAGGGGTATAGTATCAGGAAGCCCACTCGGCCAACAGCCCTAAAGCCCCCACAGCTCTATCAGTAACTGAGGTGAAATGGGATATAGGAGAAAACAGTGGGAAAGAGACTGGGCTCTGGAATCTAACTGCTGATTTTGAATCCCGGCCCCACCACCTACTGTGACCTTGGGCAACTAACCTCTCCATGCTCCAGTTTCCTGTGTCTGCAAAATGTAGCCAATAGGAGAACCCAGTTCCTAGGACTGCTATGAAGATTAGAACAGTGCCTGGCACATCAAAACCTGCACGTGTTAGTGTTTTAATTTTTGATTTGTGTTATTTCCTCTCTCTATCTTACTGATCCCATGACTACCAGTTCAGCATTGGGGTGGCGAATAAAGGGAGTGTTGTGTATGGGCTTCCTAAAACCCCAATAGAAAGAAGCTCTTTCAAACATAAGACGAGATGAATGCCTTTAACTATGGTGATAAGGTGAAGCAAATGTCTTATTTTACTCTGTGGTCAACTAGTGTGGAGAAAATTCCAGAATAAGGGCTGGTCCAGAGGAAACAAGGCACTAGGTGACCGGTTTAAAAATCTCCCTAGTCAGATCCCACCAATTGGAAATTCATATGCAATTGTATGGCTTTTCCCAGGGTGGAGGGTTGTTAGGAACCCCCAGCCCAATGGTTCATTATGCTTTGCTGTATTAATTGGATTTGTCATTCACTAATTATAAATGTTAAAGGTTGGCAGCTTTTCCTAATACCACCTCTGCTATCCCTCTTTTGTATTTTTTCCTCCCATCCTTCTTTTATGGGTATCAAATGATTCCCCCTTGAACTTCTTAAACCTATTTCCTATCTGAAACACCCATTGGTCTTGGGACATTATAAGCACAATTACACTGTGCTTACTGGATGGGATAAGAGAATTTACAGCAATTAAGGATGAAAACACAAGGTTCCCAGAACTCCTTGAATGTGTCCTCGTAACATGCATTAACTGTTTGTTATAACGTTGTATCAGCTGCTTACAGGTGCTCCTTGCAGCCAGCTGCCTCCACACCAGCTCCTTCATCCTGATATCTCAGCACCTAAATTTAGCTGAGTGCCTGCCAAATTGTAGGCATTCAATGAATGTTTATTGAAATGAGAGACTAGGAGTTAGGTTAACCATGGCTACATCCTGTCTAAAGTAAAATTTTCCCTTATAAGCCTCTCCTCAAATCTCCAGACACCACTTTTTCTATGTATATCTTTGTCAACATCTTGTCCTTCCCATATTGTTACACATTAGACTCTAAACTACCAGTTTCCTTAAGAAACCATGATATAAAAACTAAAAAGAGCCAGAAAACGTAAATTATTCCTCACTGAATTCCAGATAACAGTTACACAGGAGCAGATCTAGAGAGCAACCACAAGACAGAAGGCTCTGAGATGGAGATCTCTGGAGGCAATTAATACAATGGTATAGGTAAGAATTTGAGTTTTAGAATATACTAAAGACAGAATAAAAAATAAACAAAACAGCAGGAAAGATAAAAGCTATCCAAGTGAGTCATGGTCCAAATACAAAGCAAACAAAACTGTGGTACAGTCTGATGCAACTGACGGAACTTATGAGACTTCATTTCAACTTTATGCTATTATTACACACTCCATCAAACAGCCTATGGGTTGTGATAATGAACCCAGAGAAGGACAAGCAATTCTAAACACTTCATGGTTTAACACTGAGACAGAGAGATGGATGGATGGATGGATGGATGGATGGATGGATGGATGGATGGGCGGGCAAGCAGGCAGATGGATGGGTATACAGATGGATACACATATAGAGACATATAATATCAACTTAGGAAAAAGTACTTGGGTTGTGAAAGGGAACAGAAACTGGGGGTCTCATCTTGGTAAAACAAGGAGTGAAGGGGTAATGTTTAAAACTGATTTAGTAAGAAATACAGGTTTCAAAATGTTATATAAAAACATCACAGAAATGACCAACAGAAGAACAGAAATAATATTTAAAAAAGTAGGAAAAGAGATAAAAAGCTTGTACACAAAAGCTAAAATCTTCAGGGAGTCAATGAGTATATGTCTAAGAGTAATAAAGGAAGGTGTGCACACATTATGGAGACTAACTGTCAAATTCTTTTGCGCATCTACCCACAAACAACCTTGTAACTACTCGTACATTTTTAAGTTGCCATATAAATTTTTCAAAAAGTGAGTTTAAATAACTGAAAAGATATAATTTCTGAAAGTGTGTTTTAAAATAAACTTTTAAAATTATACCCATCAGTGTCCAAATGCCATAAATGTTTGCAAATTTGGGTAATGATATTTTATTATAGATATTATCAACCATTTTTTAAATTAAAAAAACTCTTGTTTTATAGTGAGTAATTTTACATTTTCACTTCCCCCCATGAACTCATATTTCAATTCTACCTTCCACAAAGTATTTTATCCTAATGTAAACAAAGACCTTTGTTAACTACCCCATCATTCTTTGCAAAATACCCATATAAATAAAAAATTTTAGTTTCTCTGGTTACTTTTCTTCTGCACTGAGCTAGCAATACTATTAATAGTATGTGATTGACCAGAACAAAACAAATATATTTCAAATTAAAAAATTTTTTATTTATTATTTTAGAGAGAGACAGTGAGACAGAGAGAAACATCAATTTATTGTTCCATTTATTGATGCACTCATTGGTTGATTCTTGTATGTGCCCTGAGCAGGGACTGAACCTGCAACCTTGGCACTTTGGCACAATGCTCCATCCAACTGAACCACTCTGCCAGGACTATTTGACATTTTGGTAAACATAAAAAGTAAAAACTATTAGAAAAGCATCTTGTAATGAAATGAATCCATGGGATGACTATGACTTACAACTAAAATGAAAGAGCAATGAGCACAAATTCTGGTCTTTTTTTTTTACATAAGTAAAGCACTAAAAACCATGCTCAAACATCATAGGGGATGAAACCCGAAGCGTGTTGTAGCAGCAGCACTCAAATCTTTGCACTCCCGCCATGGCGCATGCCCCTCCCAAAACACACAATGATCTAACACCGATTATTATTTTTAATGACCTACACGCTAATGAATCAGGCCTCCTGAAAGCAAAGAATTGAAAACTACCGGACTTACAAGAGAAGCTGTTACCCAAGTCACAGTGTACTCATTTGCTCAGTTTCTTGGATACATGAAAAAGACTTTATCATAAATTATCAAGTTAATTAGTGGAACTTTGCCTCACCTCTGAAATTCAGAAAGGGTTGAGAAAAATCACATCTGTGTTATACCTTTGACAAAATAGTATTATGTGACAAACTGATTTCATCTTATAATGTGTTTTAAATATATTTTCACCCAAATGTTAAAGCTGCATATTTAGCTGACTCTAGCTATGTAAAAGTCTGCTCTATAATCTACCTAGAATATGGCTTTATTATCAAATCTTCATCTTACGTCTCTTATCAAACCTTGATGATCTTATTATCAAAATAATCAGGTAAATCAAAAATAATTTTCTGTAAAATAACCTGACCTTATTTTTAAATATAAACAAAAGTTTAACATTCATTTGAAAGAGAACTATTTTATGGAATACATTTTGTAAGAGATTACTGAAAAATAATGAGATTTAAATTATACACATCTAGTAATTTAAAATGAATAAAGGACAAGACAGAACAATATGCTGTTTCTCATTAATTTGTAACAATAAAGCTAATGTGTAACTAAGCTATTTACACATGGAGTATGAGAAACACAGGGTATTCTTTGGATTAACGTGTGTAAGAACTCTGGTATACTGAGTTTTTAAAAATAATTAAGAATGATAAAGAAGTTCACTGATTTTTTTAAACATTAAGATGAGATGTTTCCTATGCATTTAATGAAAGACAAGCATAAATTAAACTGTAAATCACTCAGCAGTTGGCATAAAATGTTAATTATTTTATAGCTTGAAATAAGATGAGAACTCTCATTGAAATACTTCATGGTATGATTTAATAAAAATAGGTTTTAACTACCTTAAGGAATCCTGATTAAATAGGTGCATCAAAAACCTGAATGAAATGGCATAAAAATTTATCTGTGCATTTAGCCAATGCATCCTAAAAGAATAATTCCAGTTTTCCAGCTTAGAGTATTCAGAATAGAAAAAAAATTGCTTCTATTGTCTAGCCTGAAAATCTACAATTTGATAACTTCAATTAACAACGAAACTTAAACACAATGTACTTACTAAGAAACCACAGTTTAAATCAGACCATTAGTCTGTCAACAAGAAGATGAAACATGAAAATACGAAAGAGAATGCAGAGAACACATCTAAGTGACTATGGGGGGTGGAATTTTACCATTTGGTCTTGACTGACCTGAAAATCCTCATTGCTTTATGGCCAGGGGTGTCCAACCTGCGGCCCGTAAGCCGCATGCAGCCTGGGATGGATGGCTGTGAATGCGGCCCAACAGAAAGTCGTAAATTTACTTAAAACACTATGGGATTTTTTGGTGATTATGTGTTGCAATGTATTTCATGTGTGACCCAAGACAACTCTTTTTCTTCCAGTGTGGCACAGAGACGCCACAAGGTTAGACACCCCTGTCAGACTATAAATAAAACAATACTTTTAAAAATATATATATTATTTATTTATTTTTAGAGAGAGGAAGGGAGGGAGATAGAAAGGGAGAGACACATCAATATGCCAGAGATACATTATCAGTTGCCTCTTTTATGCCCCCAACTGGGGACCTGGCCCACAACCCAGGCACGTGTCCTGACTGGGAATTGAACCAGCAACCTTTCGGTTTGCTGGCCGGCACTCAATCCACTGAGCCACACCAGCCAGGTCACAACAACACTTGTGACCAGAGATACCAGGGAGTTTGAGATAAAGAGGCACCTCTCCCAGGCCTGTGAAAGTGATGAAAAAGCTAGCATTGTGTGGATGAGCGCGCAGGTAAAGGACATCTATGCACCTTTCCTATCATTCACCCATAGGCTCCTAAGAAATGTCTGTCAGATCAGTAATGCCCCAAGCTGAATTGGGACTCAGCCAATAAAAAGCTTTTGTCCAGAAACCAACTGACTTAGCCCTCTGTAAATGCAGAATGTGGACTAGGTATGTTTTATAAACTGATTAGCTCCAGTCAAACATCAGACCCTGGTCATTTATCTGGCAGGCAATCAGGTACATTCACATTTTTTGAGCCCTCTTGAATCTGAGAACTCACTATACCGCCCGAAACCTCTTCTCCTGCGCCTCAGAAGTCGGGACCTACTGAGGTGTTTGCTGTATTTCGTATCAAAGATGAATCAATCCTGCTCCAGATCCTGAACGCATTGACCTACAACTTTCCCTCCCATTTCTCTGAAGTTTTCTCAAACTGGTTGCTAGAAAACGAGCCAGATTTTGAATGTTTGTTTTGCTGTGACAAGCTCTAAACTCTCTTCTACAACTGTAAGCTTAGTCACCACACAATGTAACATTTGGAAACCTTTCCACTGGTGTTCCGATCTGGACAAGTGGCTAGTGGGGTGCTTGCTGTAAACACTGACTGGTGTTACAATAAAATCCTGCTCATAAGAACACTCTTCCATCAGGGAGGGATATTTTAACACAGGAATTGACCCAGCCACGTACATACTTAGAACTGGCTGGTAAAAATGTCTACTCAGAAACACTGGACTTTCATATCCTAGTTGTGGCTGTTGTCTAACTTGAAAACATAAACGTGCAGATTTCCAAGCTGGAAAATTCTTTTCACTGTTCTTAATGCTCAGTGTTCAGGCCTCTTTCACCACCTCTTGCCGGTATCATTTTAACAGTCTCTGACCTGATTTTCCTATCTCCAGTCACGCTCCCGCCTCATCTATCCTCCACGGTGTCATCGGTGTAATCTTGTATTGCATTGTTCTGAGCCCAGTGGAGCCAGACAAGGCCTAGTTTTGACTCCGTGCGAGATACTTAATCTCTCCCTGACTGTTTCTCCATCTGTAAAATGCAAATAATTATAGGACTGTGGTGAGGATTAAACAACTTAACATGCGTAACGTGCTTATAACTGTGACTACATAATTATGTCACTCACATGAGGAAGAACCTTCTAGGCCTTGCCCTCCTGCATGCGTGGCCCCATCCTGTCCTTCCACCTTCCACCCCCACCATCATGCTATTCTCTGTAACTGAAATGCCTTTATTTCTGAATCAGACAGAACACAGCACTAATCTTATATTTTTCTGTGATCTCTTTTCCAACCTTAAAGAATTACAGTAATTACAACTTTCATTCTTTCTCCCCATTTTTTCTAACAGCCACAGAACCTCTCTGCATTCATGTGTCTAGATCCTCTTATTATACTGCCCTTATTTTAGAGAAGATGCTTCTGTCTTTAGTGTAAAATACTTCAGCATAATCCCATGATACTTCATAGCTTTCTCCTATGGAATTCTTTGTACACTGTATTCTTTATGTATATAATCTCATGATCCCTACCAAATTATACCAAAAAAAAAAAAAGGAAAAATAGTGATAAATGCCAGTGTTAGTTTTAATCAACATGCTGGGGATAATTAGTTAACACCTGATATCCTAATCACAAATATACACTCCAGAGTTGAGTAGGCAGCATATGAAAGATGTAATCAATCGTGCACATTCTAGCCCTGGCCAGTAGGGTTCAGTTGGTTGGGGATCATCCCACAAACCAAAAGGTCACAGGTTCAATTCCTGGTCAGGGCACTTGCCTAGGTTGCAGGTTTGGTCCCCAGTTGGGATGCCTACAAAAAGCAACCAATTGATGTTTCTCTCTCAACATTGATGTTCCTCTTCCTCTCTTTCTCCCTCCCTCCCCTCTCTCTTAAAAAAAAAAACAAAACAATAAACATGTCTCAGGTGAGGTTAAAAAAAAAGCACACTCTAGAGTGGGGACTCTTAGCCTACACAGAATGAATGGGCTTCTATGAAGATGGATGGGGAAAAAGTTACATTTTTACTTTTCGCTAACTTCTGAAATTTAGTGATTACCCTCAATTACAAATGTAGGTAATGGAAACAGTATTAGCAGTGACTGCCACCAATAAAAATCACAGCTACCTTCATGCCAACTGTTGCAAATATCTTGCAATTCCATGCATCACAACTTTGAAATTAAAGCAATTATTCCCACCACCAGATCTTGTTACTTAATAGAGTAATGAAGAAGAACACATTATGTACCGCATGTATTTTAAAACATCTCTGATAACTATATTTCACATATGTGTTTTCCTTTGTAATCCTTTGTACTTTACGCTTTTGAAAGATTATTCTGAGAGGGGTCCATAGACTTTATCACAGTGCCAAAGGCGTTCATGGCAAAAACACATTAAGAATTTTTTAAAAACAGGTTTTTATGTGCCTCCAGGTATCTTTTTTTCCTGATCAACACTAGAGGGTCTGTTAACCAGCACAAGGAATGTCAGGAACAGTTTTTCACTAGTAAAATGCACAGTGTTAAAACTACCTAGAAACATCACAAACCATAAAAAACGAACTAGAAATGCAATATACGGGTTCCTCCACTCTTGGGAGAACAGAGTGTAAGACTCTCACAAACCTAGCATCCTGTGCCATCGGTATTAATGTTCTTGGCCTAGGACTCCGTCTAGACCTGAAGTCAGATTCTGCCATGTAATTCTAACCAGAGGCTGTCAAATCCCCCTGCATTTGTCTCAAAGGGAACTTTCTAGTAAGGTGATTGTCTGAGAGCTGTGACTTCATTGAGCTTGTAGGAACAGGATGTATGACCAATGTTGTGTCTGCCTGTTAATAAACATGATAGAACTCATCCGAATTCCAGGTCACACAGCCCCTGGTAGCGTGGCCATGGAGAGAAGTACTGTAAGCTCTCAGCTAGCTCTGATCATAGGAGCTGTCTACTATCTAATTAGAAAGGGCCAAAATGGCTTGGATCAGTTTATAATACCCCGCTGGACTAAGAAGGTCCACGAGGCCCGGGATCAAATATCCTCTCGTTCCTCATTGTTTTCTTAGGATCAACACCATCCTGACACGCAGAAGACAACGGTGTTGAACGAATTCATGAATGTAATGTGCATGGCTGTATACAGGTTTTCCTAACTCCAGAATGTAAGTTCCTTAAAAAAAGAGGATGTCATAGCTATCGCTCCCTTACCAGGCACCTTGCCAGCATTACCCATATGACTTATCAGTCAGTACCTGTTGAATGCTATAGTTTTGCTCTAATCTGAACTAACCAAATATATTTTTTCAAATGTTTAAAGGTCAAGAAGACACTCCGGTAAAATCTCAGAAGGCAGTGAGAAGCAGCGAGCACACCTGGCTTTGAAGAGAGAAGCTCAGGTAGACCTGAATTCAAATCCCAGCTCCGCCACTTACTCATCCCCTTCTTAAAATTTTGAGATAATCATAGTGCCTACATCTTTTGATGTAATTTTGTTATACTTGTAGGTAAAACCCTTGAAAAGGATCCAGCACACTATAAGCAATAATAATGCCTATAAATATAATGCTTTTTATCTTCAACGAGAAGGTCCAAAAACTAAATTCCCTGTTCACTTTTAGTGAACTAATTCCCTGGGGCTATGTGACCAGAGTTATTTCCAAGAAGTCTGTACTGTCTCTGCATTACTTACGCCTTCTAAGCATTCAAAGACCTTGACCACTGAGTTCCTTTTACGAAGATAATAATAGCTCTTTGCTCAGAACAAGGAAACCAACTCTGGGCAATATTATGTAAATTGATGCTCTTCAGACGAAACCCAAGATCCCATAAATAAACACCTTGTAGCTGTTACCTGGAAGGTTGAGAAACTACATTCAGAACTACAGCTTGTCACCTACCACTACTGACAACTAAAAAAAGCCAAAGGGCACGATGTGTTGGTAGGAACGTGATATGACAGTTTCCTACATGTCTCACCCAGCCCATACATACTTACCGAGCACCTATCTAGCATGCACCCGTGTTGTTCGGAAAAATTATTACTTAAAATATGACATATTTCAATGAATAAAATGTTTATAAAGAAAGTTGGCCAGAATAAATAAATCAAGAATAACAGCAGCTACAGTTTTCCAAGTACCTACCATGTGCCAGGCATTTTACATAAATCATTTATGCTCACAGCAATCTTAACAGGATCCGCATTTTGGAGTTACCACCGTGATTGTACAGAAAAGGAAACTGAAGCTCACGAGGTGAGGTCAACTCCCAAAGTCGCACAGCTGGTCAACAGCAGACCCAGAACTCAAACCCTCATCTGAGTCATACTTCTCTGACGCCCTTCAACCCACCTTGCGTTTTCCTCTCCTTACCAGCAATGATGACGGTTAAACTTCACTAACAGTACCTTAATCCTAGGTCCTTTCTAATGCTTCTGAGGTTACTAAATTTAAAAATTAATCCATTCCATGAAGAACAGACCTACCCTTTTCCTAGTTTGTAAGCTCAGGTGTTTATTAGTAGTACCAGGTCAGGCCAAAATATATCAGATCAACTGACAGTTTAATATACAAGCAAGAGAACCCATTTCTGTACAAACCAAAGGCATACAAACAGGATATTCTTAGCACGGATTCCTCAGAAATCGAAGCCTCAAGCCTTATCACGTAGCACAGCCCCAGGGAACAGGGGCAAGGGGAGTGAGGCATGGGGTGTGAGATCACGGCCGTGTAAAGTTGGTCAGGGTCCAGTCTGCGCTGGCAGCGGCCAGGGTTGAAAAGTGATCAAAGGCTCTGGGGACAGTGAGGCCAAGAGGATCTGCGGTGGCACATGAGAGGTGTCTGATACGGGGACAGAGATGAAATCAGAGTCCGCAGACTTCAGTGAGGCTCCTGGAAATGGCAAGGCCCAAAGTCTTAGTTCAGTGCCAAGATGTGACTCAATCTTACCCAGTCCGTCCCAGTATCTGCCTTGTAAGCGCCCTTCCTGATGAGACAGAAAATGGTGACCACTGGTCCAGTCCGCGTAAATCTAACTTTCGGAGAAAGGGTTTTCACACAACAGGATCTTCCTGGACTACTTGTGTAACTTAGTGACAATGACTAATGTGCAAAGTGCTGAATGTGTATAAAATGCCCCGTCCCGCCCATCACGCTGCAGCTTCCAACCCCAAAGAGCACAGCACCTGCGAGGGCGGTGACGACTGAACGAGTGGCACCCAAAAATTGTGCTCGCGCACGGGGTTTCTGCTGTGGCAACACTTAATGGGAATAAAGTTGAGTAAGGATGTTTATTTGCTACATATGACCAAAACATCAAGTCACACAATTTTCTACACAGAAGAATATGTAAACCAAACAAAATAATAACATTCAATAACAAGAACAGTAGCTACTATGAACAGATTTTTAGGATGGTTTTCATATTGTAAGGTAAAATTTATTTTTTAAAACCTTGGTAATTTTGGAAATGTTTACACCATCTAAAAAATTAAGAGAAAAAGGTTTATCTTAATAGAGAATTAAATGTACATGTATTATTGCATAAAATTGCTATAAAAAATCCCAGTTTTCAAAATAAAGAACTTTAACCAAAACTTCTTATGCATTACAAATTCAACTTCCAAGAAATCTGTAAATCCAGCTACATAAAAACTAACAGATGTCCTGAAATTTGAATTACTATAATTCCAAGTAAAGATAAAAATAAAACTAGTCTTTCCATCCTTCTCTCCCTCAGAGTAACTACATTTTGCTGATCTCTGAATATTTGTAAATTTTTGTTAAATTGCTGTAAACTTTGACATACAAATTTACAATCAAATAATCCCATCTTGTTGTCAGTAAGCAGAATTTTGAGTTGTCAAAGAGTGTTTCCTTTTTTCAGATCAATTGTACTATGTACTTTCTAGCCTTTGCGTCCTCTTCAATAAACTGGCCGACACAGGAACTTCCCATAACCCAGTCTATAAGAACTTCTTGGGAGTCTCCACCCAGACAGCTCCGTCTGGAAAAGTACAGCAGAGCCCACAAGAGCTATCAGAACTGGCCCTCCTTAGGCACTGGAAACTGTGGAGCAAAGTCCCCCCAATAACCAGTACAACAGTTAAACAACTAACCCTGTATTCTCCAAGTATGCTCCCGCAGGGCTTTTAGAGCCTGCCCCAGTCCTACACCCTGAAGGAGATTTTATTAGGGGTGTGCTAAGGACTGTCCACTCTCCTCTTAGGGTAACAGGACCACATACACGATGTTTGTCAATCTGAAAGTCCTGCTTGAAACAAATGAACAAACAAGAAAAACAAATAAACAAAAACTCACAGATATAAACAACAGTATGGTGGTTACCCGAGGGAAAGGGGGTGGGGGCTAGTGAAGGGTAAAGGGGGTCACATATATATGGTGACAGAATCACATTTACTTTGGGTGGTGGGCACACATATTTAGATGATGTGTCATAGAATTATATACTTGAAACCTATATAATCTTATTAACTGATGGCACCCCAATAAATTTAATAACAAATAAAATGAAAGTATTACTTGAGCACCTGAGTGCCTAACCCTATGCTAGATACAAACACATACAGATAGCCTATAACTGTAAATTCTTTGGGATCCTCACTATCCTAATAAAGATAGTAATTTGAGATGATTCAATTCCCAACCCAAAGGGATCTAAAAAAGCAGTTGGAGAGGTAAGACAGGTATTTGCAACCAGAAGAAAAAGATTGGTGTGTCCTATCTTTTGTGTCCAAAACTATACGAACTGTCCTACTTGGACAGCTGCCCAAGGGAACTGGCCCTGGAATTCCTCTGCCCTGGTTGCTCCTGTGGGCAATTTCTCTCCATCCTGTCTGCCTATCTTCCGATCTCACCATAGCAAAAGCAAGAGAACTGCTCTTCTCTACTCACATCTTCCTTTAACTGTTCGATTCCTCCAGTGATACAAAATGAGGACAGAGTTAAGTCAAAGTGGAAACAGGAAGGAAAAAAGATTCCCTCTGTGCTCCTCTGCTGGGGACAAGTGGGGGTGACGGAAGGATGGGCGGAAAGAAGGGGGAGGAGAAACCAGGAATCTGTGGCCGAGGCCTTCTCTTCCAGGTTGTCTGCCTCTCACAGGGAAGGCCAGGATTATTTCTTCCCCCTCTAGTCTCCAAGAAACCCCAGTTTTCTCCTCCACACCCTTCCCTTACCCCTTCCCTTACCCCTCTAACATCTGAATCTCATTTGAAAGCCCCACCAAACCCCAAATCACACCAAAATTCCATTTTAGTTCTTCCAATCCTCTTGCCACTGTTTTCCCAACAAACAGGCTCTGCCAAGATCAAGAGAACAATCAGAAAGGCTTGGAACCAGGGACTTCCTGACTCCACACCCCAAAAGGTACTGAATAGAAGGCCACATTTCTTAGCATCATTCTAAGTTGGAACCCTGAATTCATACAATTTTTGCTTAACATGTCTTAGTTAAGTAGCGCTGTCTCCTTCAGAGTCCAGGCTAGCCCATTATCTTTTAGGGTCAGAGATTCTCAAACTCTTTGGAGAAGACGCACTCATACAGCAACCATAAGCAGTCAAAAGACATTTACTAAGCACTTCCTACTTGCAAGGCGCGGCAAGAGACGTAACGAATAAGAAGTGGTCCAGGCTTTCAGGCAGCCAGTCTAAAAAGTGAGGAGGCTCAAACCATACAGAAAAAGGCTAAACAGTGCCAGCATTAGAAAACAGGGTGAGACTAACACAAAGAGGTCACCCAGGCAGGGATATTCCTTAATTAATAGAAGTAATACATGCTCTAAATTCAAAAGACAGGAAATAGGAAATAGGAGCAGGCTTGAAGGAAGATCTATCTGGTATTTTCGGTTCCCAAAACCAGTTTGAAGGCTAGGCTGTAATCTAAACATAAGGCAATTATGGTCCTAAGGTAATGACAGAGAGAATGAAAAGTAATGTTGGGATAAAACTGTTCACAAGAAAAATCAGCAAGATATGGCGTCTGACTAAATAAGAATAATACACCCTCTATAACAAATTCACTTATTAATCCATCTACAGAACAAATGACCCAGTTTCTTCAACAACCAAGGAACCAACCAATCAAGACATATAATCCAATCGCGATGTGTACATCATGTTTGGATGCTATTCAAAACAAACTTTGGGGAAAAAACTTTACAAGACAATTGGACACATGAACCTTGACTGACAGTTTGATGCACCTACATAATTATTGTCAATTTTTTAGGTATAATAATGGCATTGTGGTTATGTTAAAACTTGTAAAATATATATTAACATATTTGTAGGTAAAATGGGATTTACCTCAAAATAATATGGGAAAAGAGCTGGACATTTGGATAGGATAGTGTTCCCCACGGGTTACTGGATTAAGGGGCTGAGTGACAAGCACACAGGAGTTCATTTTACCATTCTGTCTATTCAGGCATATATTTTAAGTTCTCCATAACAAAAGTTTTTAAAATTAAATGGCAAATCCAGCTTTTACCTACTAGATGACCTTTATGTAAAATCTGTATCAGTTTTCCTAAAGTAGAACAAAGGGATTATTGAATTGTTTCATAGTCAAGGTCAAAACATGAAGATAAACATTTATTATTACTCATTACCCATATAAGAAATTTTTATTTAATTATAATTATATATAAATTTGATGTGATAAAAGTGGAGCAAATGTGAAATTTACCATCATACAAGATACTTCCTGACGAACTAAACTTTTTCAGAATTTATTTTTAAATTATAGTTGACATAAATGTTGTATTAGTTTCAGGTGTATAACATAGTGATTAGACATTTCTGCAACTTATGAAGCAATCACCCCAATAAGTCTAGTACCCGTGCGGCACCAGGTATGAAATATCACTCAGTCTATTCCCTGTGATCTATTTACATCCCCATGACTACATTTATAGCTGGTAACTTATGCTTAATTCCTTTCACCTTTTTGCCCCGTCTTGCTCATCCCCCCTCAAGTGGCCATCGGTTGTTCTCTGTATCAATGAATAACCAATTCAACTGGGCTCCAGACCCTAAATTACTAATTTGTAAAGAAATTTTTCATTTTAGCTAAATATCACTCATAATAAAATGGACAATGCTCAAAATTAAACTATAGAATCACTTCAAAGCTGCATCTGTAAAAACCTAATCTTACAAAGTCCACAAGAGAATAATTGCACTTTTCTTTCTAGTTTTCAGTTTTATTTTTTGCTTCATTTTTTTACTTTACCAATATGTTTATAGATACTGTGTGCTATAAATAATTTAGCCACAACTAAATAGAACTAAGGATTAATAAAGATTATCCTATCTCTTAGCTTGATACTCGGCCAAGAACTGTTGTTTAACTGTTGGGCGGATGGTAAAGGTCCCTAAGGTATCGTGATACCGCAACGTGCGGGGTTGGATTGGTTTCTCAGATCATATTTCCCCATGGAGCACTACTACCTTCCTTCCTTTTTAAAACGGAAGTCCACATTCTGACACAATATTTGGTTTTTATCAGCAACAACTCCACTAGTGATTGAGACAAAGAGCCCTAAAAAACAAAAAACAAAAAAACCCTACTGCCAAACAAGGACAAATTTTAAGACCTCAATACTGGGACTTGGTAGTTTCACCCAAACGTTATTTGTAATTAAACATCTTATCTAGTATATCATATACTATCTGATAATTTTATGCTGAATCTAGAATTCTGGGGGAATTCAAAGCATTTAATTCCTATTAGCTATAACCTGCTTAACCTGGTAACTAACCATACACACATAACCCTGATCCTCATTACACCAAATGCCAACATCCAAGTTGAATTTCCGGCAGTGGCAGAGACTCTCTCTTCCTGTATTAAGAAAGTTTATTCTTTCTCATTGCTATACCAATGACAGAATAAATGAGATATTTATATATTCAATGACAATGCTAAGTTATCATAAATTCTTCTATAACAGTCTCATTTTCATTCAGACAGGTTTACTAAACAGTTATTAAACATTCATATTAACAACTTACTAGCCTTTGCTGGTAAATCTTCAAAAAATCTGAATTTACTGCTATTCAATTCTCTGTCACCATTAACTATGCAATGGTATGAACCCAACCATATATATTTTATTCCTTTTTGGCTAGTAAGAGTCTCCTGATTCATTCTCACAGCTATAGTCAGAAGTGGTAAGTGACCTGTACACTCAGTGGTCATAGCGCCTTTTAGCAGAGCAATCATTGAAAAGTTCTGAGCACACAGACCAACACTCTCCCCGCTTTACTCGGACGTGATCAGGACGGACAGGCTTCCCCAGGAAGAACCTCTTTATGAAATTAAAACATACCACATACCCTTCTCCAGAGGAGTAAATTCTATTTGGGCGGAATTATTGGCCTCACTCAAGTCATTTCACAGCAAAGAGAACAAACAGGTCTATTGTACATGCCATAATTATATTTTGCATGACTTCCTTCAATTAAAATCTTTACTTAAATTAGCATCCTATAGCAGTACAGAAATTTTAAATGTCATTATCTAATATGACACAATGATGACTTCCACTAACAAATTAGTCTGAAAAAGGTATTTTTTTTCTTTTGCTGTTGGTAGATAAGTAGGTCTTGAATTTATTTTGCAAATAAGACCTGTCTATCTACCTTTTCGTTTAGAAGGCTAAAAGCAGATTTCACATATTTCAAAGCAATTATTGGCATAAGGCCTTCCCCTCAGTAGCATTACTCAGTACATTTGCAAGAAAAATGTATATGCATGGGTCAACCTCACTTAATCCTGCACATACTTGAAATATATACTATATTAGGTGTGTGTGTGTGTGTGTGTGTACTCTGAACCTCCAAAGAAGAACTGGGTATACTTTGATCATATTAAGCATTCACTAAATACATAATAATCTTGACTATAATGATGTCTAGTAAACAATCAGAAGGAATAAAAATATTTTTAATGGCTTTACTAACTAGTGCTAGTTGAGATCAACATCTCAGACATTCTTCTGACTAGACTGGCAGTGACAGCCTTCACATTATCAATTAATCACTAGGTTAAACATGACCAAATGGGAAGGAAAGGAAAAAAACATATTACTATAAAACATGAAAATCTCTTGCATAATTATGCCATCTACGGCTTATTCTGCCCATGGGGGAGAAACTCTCTAATGCGTACTAAAGAACAGACCACTTCACAAAATACTAAAGAAATTAGCGTTCAGGTTCATTAAGATCTTGAAGTCTGACTCTCCAGATTTTTCTACTTCAGAAAATTCTGGTCCTAAAATCTTATACTTGATGGGGCAGGGTAATGAGGAAAGAATTATAAGAGAAACTCTGAATTAACATATTAATGTTTGTAGTGTTAACACACACCCATACAGGATAGAAAACAGGGCTAAAGAGAAAATGGATTAACTCACCAATGGATGGAAAAATGCAATTTATACTGCGGATTTCATTCCCTTTCAGGTTTCAGTTCTGGAGTTAAAGCATGGTAATCACTGAACAGGCTCACTGACCTACAGCCTCTTAAAGGAATTGAAAACAATACTACATTAAAACAATTTCACTGCCACATTCACTTGGAATATATGGCAAATAATAGATTAGGGTGAAAAAGCTTTTATTTTTGTCTTGTTTTGTTTTTTTAAAAGAAGTGGAGGAACAGGGTATCTGATAAAATACAAACTTTTACCTTTCTTCTCCAAGATAAATTTGTGATATTATTTTTGGCTCCTTTCAACACAATTTGTTTTTGCCTTTAAAAACCAGGCATTATACAATACTTTGAGCTGACAATCATTGAGTCCCATATCTAATCGGACCTTTTACTGGAAAAAGGCATTCGTGTACGCATAATATTGCACACTTTACAAATATATATATAGTGAAAACGTAAAGAAACACAAGGAAAGGATAAAAAAACAAATTCAGCTAAGTGGTTAACTGTAGTAGAGAGAAAAGGGGTTAAAACCAAGAGGCAGTTCACTGAAGGCTTTAACTGTATTGGTAACGATTTGTGAAACTGAGTGATAGGTGAGTAAAAGTGTTTTACTCTTTAAACTTTCTGTGTACTGTGTTTTTAAGTTTTTGCTCATTTTTTAAAAAAACCTTATAAGAACTACTGCTCAAAGTAAACTAAAACCTGGGGTTCCAAATCAGTAGCCAAGGACTGAACCTGGCCCCCTGTTTTGTTTGGACCGCACAAGGTTTTGTTTTGGTTTTTAGTTGTAACTTGAATTCACCCCTTCAGGCAGGGGTGTGCAATCTGCAATTAGTCAGGGTCACCTCCATTTTCCTTACAGCAAATGAGTTCTTTAAAAGCACAAGAAATTGGAATGCTCATACACTGATGGTGGGAATATAAAATGGTGCAGCTGCTTTGGGAAACAAGCTGGCAGTTACTCAAAATGTTAAGCACAGAGTTACCGTATAACACAGCAATTCCACTCCTAGATATGTACCTAAGGGAAAAGGAAACCTGTCCACACAAAGACTTTTACACGAATGTTCACAGCTGTGGAAACAACCCAAGTATCCAACACCTGAGGAATGAATAAACAAAACAGCATAAAATGAAACATCTTCCATAAAAAAGGAATGTACTGATAAATGCTACAACAAAGGTAACCCTCAAAAACATTATGCTAAGTAGAAGAAGCCAATTACAGAAGACCACAAATTGTATAATTGTATTTATATGAAATGTTCAGAATAGGCAAATCTCAAATTTATGGGGACAGAAAGTAGATTAATAGGGTGATTAAAATGTCATAAAATTAGGTAAGGGTGTTCTTGCATGAGTTGGTAAATACATGTCAACCAGTGGTTGTTGGTGCCAATTCAAAAGCCAACAGGAGCCCCAATTTGGGGCACGGTGAAAGAGGAGTCTTTATTCAGAGCAAATAGCTCAATGGTGTTACCTTCCAATTAGAAAACAGCACAGGTGTGGAAAGCACTGCTGAGAGGTGACCCACAGGATGAGGTGGTCCTTGACCCCTCTCTGGCTAGTCAGTTCTGCTCTGCTCTGGTCAGTCTGGTCTGGGACGCCATGACCGCTCCACTCTACTCTGCTGAGCTGAGACATCTTTGGTGTCTCAGTTCCAACCTGGAAAAACGCAGTCTTCGATGGAAGGGGAAAGTGTGCTCCCCTGACCCAGAAGGGAGCTGACAGAGAAAAGTCCCCAGACCATGTAACTCAGTTGGTTAGAGTGCCATCCTGACACACCAAGGTTGCTGGTCCCATCCCTCTTCAGAGCACACACAAGAACCAACCAATGAATGCACCAACAAGTGCAAAATGCAGGAAGAAATCTCAATCTCTCCCTCCCCGCCCCTCCATCCCTCACCCCTCCTCCCCACTCTCTCCCTGTCTCCCTCCCTCTAAAATCAATCCATAAAAATTTTTTGGAAAAAAAAGTCCCTGTCCCTGGTCCCTGATTGGCTTGTTCTCATGCAAATGAGAACTCCAAATCCTCAGTTTCATTTATCCAAAATGCACTGTTCTGATTGGTCAAAATGGAGCTGCTCTGATTGGTCATTGAGGATGCCAATGAGGATATAGCTATGCAGTTCTGATTGGACAGGGAGAGTCTCAGCCCTATTGGCTGAAATGCGATTCCAGGAACTCCTATACGTGGGCTGGCTCAAGCAGCAGGGAGGTGGTTCAGTGTGGAAGTAGGCAGTTCAGTGCAGGTTTCTCCCTAAGCACAGCTTGAGTGAGAAGCCCTGTTCAGCAATGGCTGCTAGGCTCTGGTTTTTGTTTTTGTTTTTTAATTTGAGCCCAGACAGCCACCAGGAGCCCTTCTCAACAGGTATTTTCTTTGGCAGGATCAACATTAAAAAACCACTGAACTGTTCACTTTAAAGGAATGAATTATATGGCATGTATATCTTGGTAAAGTGGTTTAAAAATAAACAAAGATCCCCACTCACCTCTTAAAGTTTGTGAATTAGATTAACCCCTAAATGTGGTTCTCAAATTATGGTCTAAGAACTCCTGAGGGGTCCTGAGGTCAAAACTATTTTCATAATACTGAGAAATTTGCCTTTTCACTGTGTTGATATTTGCATTAATGGTGAAAAACAATGGTAGGTAAAACTGCTGACACCCTTGGCACAGGGACACTAAAGTATACCAGTTTTTGGTAGTCGTCCCATTCTTTATCACCACACCCTGCACCAAAAACACAAAGTCCTTTTCACTTCAAAATGTCCTCAATAAGGGGTAAAACTTATTAATCTTATTCAATCTCAACATACACATCTTTTTAATATTATGTGTGACGAAACGGGAAGTAGCTATGAAGCACTTCTGCTGCAGACCAAAATATAAAAAATGTGATTATATGAGTTGTGAGCCAAACTAGTCATTTTAATAGAAGTGTTTTTACTAGAAACAACTATTGGTTCCTATGGGAAAAGCCTTCCAAACTCACCTATACATAACTTTTATAACAAAACTTTCATAAAGTGGAGGCAGCCATTCTCCATGGGAAATCACACCTTACTCCCTTTGAAAACATTTTAAGTATCTTAATCAACCTTTTGGTCTGAGTTAGCAGGAAAGGCCTGTTTGGCGGGTAGAGGAAGGAATGAGGCAAAAGGCAGGAGATAAAACTTAGCCTAAGGAACTATTTTGAAATCTTTCCCTTTAGGCACTCACAAAGATAGGTCTGGTCACGTGACCTCCTGTAGTCAAGGAATCCCAGAAGAAGGGACACACGCTACCTTTGCAGAGGGAGAGGGGAAGGAGGGTTGATGGCGATGGACGGAGACCTGACCTGGGGTAGCGAACACACAATGCAGTCTACAGATGCTGTATTGTAGAATGTGCACTTGAAACTGGAAATTTTGTTAACCAGTGTCACCCCAACAAATTCAATAGAAAGGAAAAAAATAAAGTTAAAAAAAAGAAACCATTTTATCCTACCATGGTGATAGACTAACTAGTATTAACATTTTAGTACAGAATAAAATGCTAATACGTTTTAAAATATAATTCGAACAAAATAAGGCTTAAAGATTTATTTTGTTATTTAAAAGGGGACTGTTATACATTATGGTACTATTGTAATTAGTTCAAAAGGGAATGAAAATACTCCTAAATGCTAAGAATCACACACTGAAAATTACATTTGTAGAAATCTACTAAGAATAGTTAACAATTTGGTCATTTAAAAGATGATTGTACATATGTTGCAATGAAACCTCAAAGACCAATGTAGAAAACTAATCTGATGCAGGACAAAGAGGTAATTCCAAAAAGACATTTAGTTGTACTAGTGGTATAAGCAGTGTCGCATGAGGAAATAAATAGAGCAAATCTACCAGAGTGTATCCAGTACTATACGTATAAGAAAAAGACCGATCTGGTGGTATATTTTAGTCACTAGAGTGTTCAAATCGCATGCTGTGGAATAGAAAGAGTTCATCTTTAATCTTTTCCATATTTGATAAAACGTCCCTTTGTTCTTACCCATGTTCACTAGCAATATTTTGACCTGGTTTCCCAAGTTAGTTGATACTAAGAAGAGAAGCGCAGATTGCAAGGATTAATATTTCATTCACTATAAACATAAAATAAAGGGCCCTATCTCTCTAACAGATGGCATGTTAGTCCCTAAGAGCCCTGCCCCATCAACACTGGGCAAACTAGAGAAAATAAAATTTCTGACTTTGCAAAGCTGCAATTTTTATAGGGCTAGGTAATTTCTTTTTTTTAAAGATTTTATTTTATTTATTTTTAGAGAGAAAGGAAGGGAGGGAAAAAGAGAAGGCAAGAAACATCAATGTGTGGTTGCCTCTTGCATGCCCCCCTACCGGGGACCTGACCCGCAACCCAGGCACGTGCCCTGACTGGAAATCGAACTGGCGACCATCTGGTTCACAGGCTGGCACTCAATCCACTGAGATATACCAGCCAGGGCAAGCTAGGTAATTTCTTGATAGGCATGTATTAGTACTGAATTGAATACATGTTGGTTTAAAAATTTTTTACTTCCTTTATGAAGTTATAGTCTAGCTCATTAAACATACCATGGACTATAACTTAAATACAGGGCATAATAACAATAATGGTAATGCTAAAATAGTAGCGAACATTTATATAAGGTTCATTATAAATAAATAGGCACTGAAATTTTACATAATTTAACTTGTTTAATCCTCACAACAATGTACATGCAGGTACTATTGTAACCTCCACCTTCCAGATGAATAAACTGAGGCTAAGGGCCCCACAGCACACATGTGAAGTGGTGTGGTTGCGATTAAATCCAGGATATCTGGCTCCAAAGTCAGCATTTTTAATACCATTAGCCCTTTACTATTCAATTTTCTGAATTTTAAGCATCTCATTTTTCAAAACAGTTTTGAAATTCCCTATATATCATAGCAAAAATGTTTCCCAAATCCCCCATGATTTAGCTGTTGAATTGGAAATGGTTTACCTATTCATTTAACCATGGTTTCTATCAGTTTTAATGTGCATAAGCATCAAATTATAAAACTTTAAGTTAATGCAAAATTAATCAGAAAAAAATATATAAACAATTGTTTTAAAATGTATGTTCATTTTCAGCATATACTAACTTCAGTTGTTGAGTTATATATATATATATTAGTCACAGTTTTAGCCCTGGCTGGTGTGGCTCAGTAGATTGAGTACCAGCCTGCGAACTGAACGGTCGTCAGTCCGATTTCCGATCAGGGCACATGCCTGGGCTGCAGGCCAAGTATCTCTCACACATTGCTGTTTTTCTCCCTCCATTCCCATCTCTCCAAAATAAATAAATAAAATCTTTAAAAATAAACAAAGTTAGTCACAGTTTTAGATTAGTAGAACTGGATACTATTGTAAAAGCAAAGATATTATGGCTTTTAAAGAAAAAATTTAACTTGAGCCTTTCTGACTAGTGACTCAAACTGACTCAAATCACTTACATGTTAATTTCAAATCCCTGGCTCTCTAGCTTTATATAAAATAACTTGTTTCATGGATCAGTCAGTCGTTCTATAAGCTGAACTATATTTAATCTCATATCATATAAAATAGTATTTTAATTTGTGCTTTCTTGTTTTTCCTCAAATTTAATGAAATGAACCGCTCCATTTCAAAATTTCCATTTTTTTCTTTTGACCTTGATATTAGATTAAAGGAAAAAGCGCTTCTCATGAGGTGGTCTTTTGTCATACTAGTAATGTTCTTGTTTTCTTATCTGGGTGCTTGTTACAGGGCATGTTTAACAAGCACACCCTATAACAAAAATCCAGCAGGTTACATACGCCTTTTCTACATGTATGTTATATACTTCAATAAAAAGCTGTCTTTTACAAAAAGCCGTGCTTCTTAACACTACTTCACAGAAGCCCATTACGTATTGGCCTTACTGGGAGTTGTCACTGCTTTTATCAGACGGTACTCCATGACACCCAATTTGAACCTTCAGCACGTGGGGGGAACAGAGTCATGGGAGACATTCTACGGAACCAGAAAGTGCTATTTAATTCTTTCACAAGTCCCCAAGATTTAATGATCTCAAAAGAAAACCTTTCTTTTTTAGCTTCTATGTGCTTCTTTTTTTATTGTCACAGCAACCTTACCAGGTAGATGCTATGATATACTTGTGGTAGACTGTTTTCCAAAGGTAACACATCAATACGTATCCCGTCCCAACTGTTTTTTTTTATGAGACAATGAAGCTCCTATTGTGCATTGAGAGATGAGTCTGTTTCCTCTTCCTAAAACCATGTAGCTTCGTATCAGCCTTGAGCAGGGAAATGTGACAGAAGTGACGCTGTAGGACACTCAAGGTTAGGACATTAAAAACAATACTGCGTCCACCTGGCTTTCTCACTTTCTCCGAGATGCCTGTTCTTGAAACCCGCCACCAGACTGTGAGTAGGTTGTTCTGCCCACTCTCCCAGTGACATCTTCAACCAACAAGTAGCATCAACTACCAGACCTGGGTGACCGAGCCTTGTCCAGATGACTGCAGCCCCAGCCTTCAGGTCTTCCGGTGAGGCCCCAGACAGCATGGAGCAGAGACAAGTCCCACTGTGCCCTGTCTGAATTCCTGATGCACAGAAACCATAAAATAATGAATGACTGTGGTTGAAGCCACTAGACTTCTGAGGTAACTGGTTATGCTGCCATAGAAAACTAATACTTTATAAGTAAGGGACACAGGTAAGGAACCATGCTAGCAACTGGCGAAGCCAGAACTGAAATCTATTGTCAGTCTATGTATAAAGCCCAAACTCCTTCTACCATAAGCTATTGCCAAGTTTTTTCAGCGGTGCCCACATTTCCAAATAAAGCTATAGTCTAAAGATTAAAAAGTTGAAGAGCAATAAACAGCCCCCAAAATTAATGATTTCAATTAATACTTAGGACAATAGGTCATTCAATTAGCAACCTCAAAATCCCAGGATCATTTTTGACACATCTACACCCTTCACACTCTACTAACAGCATATCTGATGGTGCCCAAATGCTAGAGATGCTGAAGAACTATCTCCCCGTCAGTAACAATAAAGCTGGCCACTCATAAAACACTTTACAAAGCACTTGAACAATAATCACTAATTTGATCTCCAGAAAACACCTCTATGAGACAGGTAAAGCAGGCATCACACAGGTGAGACTCAAGAAAGTTAAAAATAGCTACAATAACACAGTTAAGTAAGAATTCTATTTCAGATAGAATTAGTTTTGTTCGGACTCCGAGTTGAGTGCTTTTGTCAACTCGGTTCAACTCAACTCCAAAGAACATTCATGGTGTATGTGTCTCTACATACAACATTGTTTCTCCAAGTACTTACGAAGTCCCTACTTTGTGCAAAGCATCACAGCAGGCACTGTCTCTCTAATTTGTGCTCTCCACTTCTGGGATCAGTCCCAAAACATCTCTGATAGAGCTAATCTCTATAAAAGAGCCAGTCCTTCCCCACTTTGACCCGTTCCCTACATTCCCAACTGACAACTTCTCCTGATCCACTTCCTTAATCACAATATTCAAATAGGGTCAAAGGTGACATCTTACCCATACAGGCCAAATTTCCTAATCTGCTTTCAAGGTCTTCTATAATCTGATCCCAGTTTATTTCATTAAACTAATTTCCCTCCATTTACTGAGATAAAACTAATTAATCAATTCCTTCTTCCTCAAATTCACTTTCTTTACATCTTCTTGCCCTCCCTCTTGTTCATACTATGGTCCAAATCTGAAAGTGATACTCAAGTATCGCCCCCAAACCCTGACAGAGAGTCCCTTCCCTCTAAGGCCTCAACTTCTACTGGAGAGCTACAATGAACAATCCAAAACAATACATAATAATTGAATTGGGCCGTAGAGATTATGGAGTACAGGAATCTAAAAAAGAATCACTAAGGGAGGCTGGCAGGAATGCCTTCGGGTAGAAGGCAGCACTTGAAATGGGCTGACTGACATATAGGATTCAAACTGGCAGAAGTAAAAGCAACCCAAGCAGGCACAACCTACAAGCCTTCCCTTCTGCCCCACTTCTTCCCATTTACATCTTACTTAATCCTGCAGCCTGTACTGACTCCTCCAAAGAGCCTTCCTCAGTTACTTCACCATCTAATCTAAGCCCTCTTCTCTGAGCTTCTCGTATAATCTAAAACAACGCATTCTGGCACTTAGTCGTTCCATATTACAGAGAGACTCATCTCATCTCTGCGACCGGACAGCAGTATGTCTCTACACAGCAAGCATTCAGTATTTGCGAAGATGAACTCAGTTCAATAGCCACTGTGAATTTCAGTCATTTAAAAATCCATTGATCATAACACTGTTTCTCAACTTACCGGGCATCTCCTTTGGAAAGATTAGTATTTACAGGATTAAGAATAACCTTGTTTGCATCTACATCCACCACACATTTGGTATGCAAGTCAATTTCTGCAGATAAAAAAAAAGGAAAAATAGTCATTTTAAAGTAATTTATTTCAGAAAAAGCACTTGACAAAAATCCAACACTCTTTCATGAGAAACACACTCAAACTAGGAACACAAGGAAACTTCCTCAACCTGATAAAGATCATCTACAAGGAACTGCAGCTAACACTGACCTTAGTGGTGAAAGACTGCCCGGCTTACCCCGTAACGTCAGGAATAAGAGAAGGATGTCTATTACTGCTATTCAGTATCGCACTGGAAGCTCTGGTCAGGGCAGTCAGGCAAGAAAAACAAATCGAAGGCATCCAGATTGGAAAGAAGTAAAAGCATGTCTATTGGCAGATGATATGATCTTGTGTACAGAAAATCCTAAGGACTCCACTAAAAAACTACCGAAATAAGTAAGTTTTGCAAGGTGGTAGAACATAAGATCGAAATACAAAAACCAGTAGTGTTTCTATTCACTAGCAATGAAAAATCCAGAAATAAAGTTAAGAAAACAATCCCATTGATAATAACATCAAAAAGATTTAAATACTAAAGGAAAAAATTAAAAGAAGTGTAAGACATGTACACTGAAAATTCTAAAACACTGTTCAAAGAAATAAAGACAAACAACTGGAAGGACATTTATGTTCATGAACTGACAGACTTAATACCATCAAGATGGTAATAATCCCCAGAGTGGTCTAGAAGATTCAAGGCAATCCCTATCAAAATCACAGCTGGTTCCCCCCCCAAAAAATTAACAAGCTGCTCCTCAAATCTATATGAAAATGCATGAGATCCAGAATAGCCAAAACAATCTTGAAAAAGAAAAGCAAAGTAGAAAGGCTTTATTCACCAATTTCAAACTTACTACAAAACTACAGTAATCAAGACAATGTGATACTAACATAAGGACAGAAGGACAGACAGACAGATCAATGGAACAGAGACTCCAGAAATACAGTCACATTTACAGCCAAATGATTTGACAATGGTGCAAAGACAATCTAATGGGGAAAGTATGGTCTCTTCAACAAACGGTGCTGGTATAACTGGATACCCATGTGCAAAAGAATGAAGTCAGAGCCCTTCCTAACACCACACTCAAAAATTAACTCCAACAGATCATAGACATACATGTGTAAGCGCTAAAACTATCAAACTCTCTGAAGAAAGCATAAGGGTAAAGCCACATGACTTGCAGTTTGGTAATGGTTCTTACCAAAAGCACAAGAAACAAAAGAAAAAACAGATAAATTGGACCACATCAAAATGAAAAATGTCTGTGCTTCCTGATGTGCACCAAGAGAGTAAAAAGATAACCCTCCCACACAACAAGAACAAAAAAGACAACCCACACAATCAAGAAACTGTCTGTAAATCATATCTCTGATAGGGACTTGCATTGGAAAATAGAAAGAACTCTTACAACTCAATAATAAAAAAAAATAATCTAATTTTTAAATGGGCAAAGGATCTAATAGACATCTCTTCAAAAAAGAAACAAAAATGGCCAATAAGCACAAGAAAAGATGCTCAACATCATTAGACACCGGGGAAATGCAAATCAAAACCACAGTGAAATAGCACTTCACACCACTAACAAAACTATAGTCAAAAAGACAGAGAATAACAAGTATTGGCAAGGATGTGGAGAAACTGGAACCTTCCTATATTACTGGTGGGAACGTAAAATGGTGCAGTCGCTTTGGAAAACGGCCTGGCAGACCCTCAAAATTTAAACACAGAGTTAGCATATGACCCAGCAACACCCACGGGATCTGGCAGTCTCAAAAGTTAAACACAGAGTTAGCCTAAGACCCGGCAATTCCCACTCCTAGATATACACCCAAGGGAAATGATAACCCTTGTCCACACAGAAGTTTGTAAATGAATGTTCATAGCATTATTTTATGTCTATTCATAACGGCCAAAAAGTGGAAAAGCCCCAACCGTCCATCAACTAATCAATGGATGAAAGTGGAGAGCCATAAAATGGAACTGTATGTGGCAATTACATAAGTACCGATCCATACTATAACATGGATGAAGCCTGTGCTAAGTAAAGAAGCCAGTCCCAAGAGACCATATATAGTATGATTCCACTTATTCCAAATTTCCACAACAGGCAAATAGAGACAGAAAACAGACTCGTTATTGCCGAGGGCTCGGGAGTGACTGCTAGGAGGTATGGTTTTCTGTTGGGGATGATGACCCTGTACTGAAATTGATTATGCTGACATTTGCACACTCGGAATAAGCATAATAAAAACCACTGAATTGGTTGATTGGATAACATGTAAATTATATCTCAACAAAGCTTTTTTTAAAAAACATATAGGCGATGTTTATGTTCTCATATTGTTACAGTCTTACATTTTTCTGACCTGACGTATGAAACTGTTTCTGTTTGCCTTATACCCACTACCCAAAGACATTATCTGAGAAAGGAACTGTACTACGCTGGAGTCATTTTGTACTTCTCACAGAACGTAGGCCAGATGTCATACTACCAGTATAACTTTAAAGTACTTACACTGCTAGGAAATGTCATTTCTTTTTGTTGTTGCGGTTTTAAACTTATATAACTGAGGCAAATGCCAAAAATAAATAAAAATTCCCCTCTTGTGCCTGCCACAACTCAGCTTTTGTTGTATCAGTTATTCTACATTGGTTCTCAAAGATATAACCTAGAAGTACAAAAATAATTAGTGGTCTTTCTTTTTAGCCAGTACATTTTTCTGGCAAAGAGAACTGAAAGGGAAGCCTCACAGCTGTTCTACCTAGGTGTGGAAGACCAGCCATCAAGCAGCATATGTCCCACTTAGTCAACTACCATAAACTCTAATGCTTTGTGTTTAAATCCTCTCTAGACCACACCAGAAATGCAGCAAGAAAGTCTCAGCCACACTGCAAAAACTTTTCAAACATGCAATTTTACTTCCTCCTTTTCCTTAGGTCCAGAGCTCAACAAACTGTATCGGCTGGCCCCTTACAGTCGAATCTGTATTATAACAAACGCATTATCAACTCTCCGGAAACTGTACTGTGACTCAATCTATCTCACCATTCACCACAAGGTTGGTTATTAGTTTCTTGCAAGAACGTTTGGTCTGAGCAGAGGAGCTGCATGTATAGTTCTGTATACATAAGTACACATCTCGAGTGCATGCCTGAAAAACCACAAATCAAGTACCGCCCTCCCCAAGTAGTGCTCTGCCTTCATTTCAAATGATCTGGAATTGAGGAGCGATCCAAACATTTTTTCTTCAATATTTGTATGCTTTTCCCCTATCTTCTTCACAGGTCTTTTCTCCTCCCCTTCATGACTTCATCAGATAAAACTAATAATTTGTAAGCATTAAATGACGTGAAAAAGGGCCCTGGCTGGTGTGGCTCAGTGGACTGAGCACCAACCTGCGAACCAAAGGGTCGCCGGTTCAATTCCCAGTCAGGGCACATGCCTAGGTTGCGGGCCAGGTCCCCAGTAGGAGGCACACGAGAAGCAACCACACATTGATGTTTCTTTCCCTTTCTTTCTCCCTCTCTCTAAAAATAAATAAATAAAATCTTTAAAAAAATATAAACAAAGAGAAAATTTTAAAAAAAAGACATGAAAAAGGAACCAATCCATGGAAAACCCTATATAATACAAAGAATTGCCTAATAACTAATAATATCCAACCTAAATTCATTTTGCCCTCAAGAATGCAATACTTGCCCTGGCTAGTGTGGCTCAGTTGGCTGGAGCATCATCCCATAAACTGAAGAGTCACAGGGCATGTGCCTAGGTTCTGTCCCCAACTGAGGCAAGTACATAAGCAACCAATCAATGTTTCTCTCCCTCTCTCTCTCCCTCCTCACCCTTCTCTTTCTCTAAAATCAATAAGCATGTCCTCAGTGAGGATTAAAAAAAAATGTAATACTTATAAGTATCCCTACATCTAACTTACATCAAAGGTGGCCTTTAAAATGTAAACAACTATCTTTACTGCTTTATTAGCTCAATTTTAATTACCAAACAAAATCCCCACCCCAGCTCTGTTGATTGACACATAGATATTAAAAGAAGGCTTTTCACAAGACTGTTTAGAATATGGGTGGAATGTCTAGGACACACACCCAAGCAAATAAATGAGTTAGATTTGAAGAGGGTCTAAGGCTCAGGTATATGACAAGCATTTTAATACAAAATGCTATAGCTAGTGTACCATCAAATGCTACTAACTGGTTGAATTAAATTATACTGCGACAAGATTCTACATATGTCACTCTCTCCATGAAAAACTTCTTGCTTTACATGGCTAATCACAAGCAAAGCAGTGATTAAACAGCAGTAACAAATTTAAGTCTTAAATTTAATCTGAATTTAAAAAAAATTTTAATAAAACACCAAACTCCAAAAGATAAACATCTTTCTCTTCATTTAGAACAATACTTAGATTAAAAAGATAAGGATTAGCCGCTATTCACTGCCTTTACAAAAATAGCAATGAAGTACACTCATGTTCATATCATCATTATTCACAAAAGCCTAAAGGTGGAAGCAACCCAACTGAATACTGATGAATAAATGGTAAACAAGATGTGGGTATACATTTAACGGACTATTATTCAACCTTAAAAGGGAACATAATTCTGCTAAAACACAGATGAACCTTAAAGACATTATGCTAAGTGTAATAAACAGTCACCAAAAGACAAGCATTGTATGAGTCCGCTTGTCCACGGTGCCCAGCAGTCAGATTCAGAGTCAGGGAGCCGGGTGCCAGGGGCTGGGCTGAAGGGGTGATGGGGAGTTGATGGTCCACAGGAAGCAGTTTTCCGTTTTGCAAGATACAAAAGTTCTAGAGCTGAAAAGTGGCGATGGCTGCACAGCAACGTGAGTGTACTTAATGCCACTGAACTGTACACTTAAAAATGGTTTAAGATGCTAAGTTTTATGCTATATACACTTTACCACAATAAAAAAACAGCACCAAATACTCATCGTTATTATAATAAGTAACACATGGACAACAGTTCATTCCTAGTGAAGTCTAAAATAATGAGATTGAGATTTAATTTGTACTATGTCTGGAAACCAATAAAAAACCAGAGTCACGTTAAAGTCAAGTAGTACTTTAAGTTCATGTCATGACTAACCAAGTTTTATTTATAGCACTCAGAACCATGAATGCTTTGAGGTATCCACGAGTCCTGAAAACAAAGAAAAAGAAAACTTCACTAACATTAAAGATGCCATATTATTTCCCAAACAGGATCCCTTTCTAGGTCAAGATCCTCAAGTTGAATATTAAAATATGTTCAGCTGACAGTACAGCTTACTCAGCCAGCAATTAGTCACCTTGCCAAATTAGCAATAATTGAAACAAGTCTTTCTTCAATGCATAAATCAGCTGTGGCTTGTCCCCCAGTGACATCATAGTGAACGACGGGCAGGACCGGGAGACGCCCTCCATAAAGCTCATGTTCCGTCTGAAAACAGGCATCACTCAAAATGTGGACAAAGTAACTGAGCTGCCTGTTTAGTAATCTGCTTTTCTAACTCCCCAGAAAATTAATAATTCTTTCCAAAACAAACCCACTCAGAAATATAAATGTACCTCCCTTTTCCTACCAGTCACGTTCCTAAAGAGCTAACTGTAACTTACTGTTAAGTTCACAATTTTTCAAAGGAAAAGAGTAACTTATTTGTAAGACTCACATTCTAATTAAACTGTAAACTTTGCATGCTATAATATATGGTTCTATTTTCAACTAATTTGTGTCACATGCCTAACACTTTTATATGTCTATGCATGCTCATATAAATAAAATATTCATCGTTAATATTTCATGCATAAAGGCCTCGTTTTCCCAAGTGGAATGTGACATTATTGGCAGCATAGGGAGTATGACTTATACTTACTTACTATACTTATAACCTGCTTATTTAGCATCCCGTTAAGGCCCACTGACCCAGGGAAGAACAAAATTATGTGATGCCACGTAGGTAAAAAGCAAACTGGTGGTTTGCTTGCTGGTAAGAGATATATAAAATATCCTAATAGCCTAATTTTATGTTTTTACCAGTGAACATGAGAATCTATTCAATAAATAAGAGATAAAAATATAAGCTCTAATATGACTAAAGAAAAGACTGAGGAATGAGGGAAGACCCAAGACAGGACAGCTGATAAGGGAAATAGAGTTTATAGTATGAAAATAATTAAAATATGTGGCCCAAAATATAAAATGTGTACATTCAAAAAACTAATCAACTTTACGGGGTTAGGAAATAGGTATTGAAAAACTTACAAGGCAAAACCAGGATAGCCAAAACTATCTTGAAAAAGAAGAAGAGAAAGACTACATTCACCAATTCCAAACTCACTACAAAGCTCCAGTAATCCAGACAGTGTGGTATAGGATAGACAAGTAAGTCAATGTTACAGAACTGAGAGTCCAGAAATATAATGTCAAATTTATGGCCAACTGATTTTCAACAAGGATGCCAAGGTAATCCAATGGGAAAAGTATAATCTTTTCAACAAATGGTTTTGTGACAAGCGGACATCCACATTCAAACGGACCTCTACCTCACACCACATTCACAAATTAACTCCAGATGACCTAAATGTAAGAACTAAAATTATAAAACCCTTCAAAGTACACACATGCAAAAATCCACATGACCTTGGGTTAGGGAATGGTTTCTCAGACACAACATCAAAAGCATAAGCAACAGAAGGAAAAACAGATACACTAGACTGGACCACATCAAAATGAAAAACTTTGTACTTCAAAGGACACCATTAAGAGAATGAGAAGGCAACCCACAAAAATCAAGAAAACATTTGCAAATCATGTATCTGGTAAGACACTGATATCTAGAATGTATAAAGAGCCCTCACAACTCAATAATAAAAAGACAATCCAATTTCAAAAATAGGGTTTGAAGAGAGATCTCTCCCAAGATATACAAATGGCTAATAAACACATGATATGGTGCTCAACAGCACTAGACATCGGGGAAACGCAAATCAAAACCACAGTGCGAGGCCACTTCACGCCCGCTGGGAAGGCAATAATAAAAAGAGGGAAAACAGCAAGTGCTGGTATGAACATGCAGAAACTGGCACCTTCATATGTTACGGTGAGATTGTAAAATGGCACAGTCACTTTGGAAAACACTTTAACAGTTCCTTGCAAGTTAGAGTTACTATATGACCCAGCAATTCCACTTCTATGGATACACATACCTAAGAGAAATGGAAAGGTACATCTACACAAACTTATATACAAATGTTCATAGCCGTATTACTCATAATAACCAAAAAGTGGACACAAAGCAAGTGCCTATCAACTAATGAATGGGCAAACAAAATACAACATATTCACATCACAGAATATGATTCAGCTTTAAAAAGGAATGAAGGATCGATTCACACTACAACATGGATAAGCCCTAAATACGTCACGTGAAAGAAATCAGATACGAAAGTCCACATATTGTGTGATTTCATTCATATGAAATGCCCAGACTCGGCAAATCCATAGAGATTTGAAGCACATTAGTGGCTGCCAGGGGCTGGGAGGATGCGGAGGGTATTGGAGTAGGGGGTGGGTGAAGAGTGACTGCTAACGGGAGAGGGTCTCCCTTTGGGATGATGAAAATGCCCTGGAACTGGACAGCGCTGATGGTTGCACAACTCTGCAAATACACTAGAAGCCACTGAATTGTATGCTTTTGATGGGAATTCAATCTTTAAAAAATGTTAGAAGGAATGACCCCACTGCACTCAACAGATATAAAATATGGTTAGAATCCTTCAACCACATTTCTACAACACTCATGACTCTGAAGATCTCAGCCAACCCGACTCTTTTTACTCTTAATTAACATTCTCACACTCTACCTCAAGAAAGTTAAGCACTCCAGGGCTTTCCCATTATAAAATTATCCTCTTCCACTCATACTGCAAAAATTTCCCTCCTGGAAATTTTTTTCTCCAACAGTCTCAAATTTTTGGCTCTTTCTTTATCTAACAAAGCTCAAACATCTCCCAGACTTAAAAAATAAATGGCCTGCTCCTAACTACACTGCTGGATACCACTCTTTACCCTTCCCTTTTACGTGGGGCCTCTTGAAAGAATCTTCATGTAGCTCACTGCCTCCATGCTGGCATGCCCACTATTTCTCAGCTCACTACCAGCACGCCGAGACTCATTCATTCAGTCAGTCAAAATTATTCTCCTGAAAATTACCACTGACCGCCATCAAGCCAGATCCACTGATGACAATTCAGTGTTATCATACGTGCTCCTCCTGTGATATCTGACTTACTGACCTTTTTAGGGACACATTTCCCCCCCTGTAATAACTTCCACATTACTTTTCACCTGCTTCTCCTTATGTCTTTCTTCTTGGCCTCTGTGTTCTCCTTCCAAATAAAAAACATACCTTACTTAGGTGTTCTATCTTCTTTACAGTAATGACTCCCAAATCTACATGGACGTCCAGTCCCTTTGTTTCAGACTCCCATATACAATAGCCGTCTAGATCCATTCAGACTTGGCTGAACTGCAGACACCTAAAGGTCAACACGTCTGTTGAGTTTCTTCTGGTGTGCACTTATATTTTACTTGTAGTTATAGGTGTGGTACATGCACCACATAAGCACTGACTGAATACTCTGGAATATCCAAAAATAGAACTCATCATTTTCCGTTCCTCCACCATAAAACCGGCTTCTCCTGTACTTCTGATGTCAGGTAATGAATGGCACCAGCATTCATTCACTTAGTCATCTTAATCAGAAGCTTTGAAGTCTTCCTAGATTTTTTAAATTTCACCTTGACACGTTCTATCTGGATAAATCTAGAATGCAAAGCCACAGAAGCTCTTTACTCAGCCCATCTCTTGGAGATACGCTTGCCGCCAGTAACTTTGCAGGACTAGTTCTTCCTTCAGGGCAAAGAGCAGGCTTCCTCACCACCTTACAGCAATGGATTCTCCAAGCTCGGTATTCCTCAGACACAACACAAATCCACTGCCGGCACAGCATCCGCCTGGGCTCCTCCACATCAGCCCTGTGGAATCTGCAGGCCATGGGAACTGTTCATGCCGCTTGCTGGGCCATCAGTAAGTCTTGGACCCAGAAGTCCCATGTCTTCTACCAGCATCCGTGAAACAGTAGCAAGTTAACTTATTAGTTTGTGGGCACAGTAAAGACACACAGAGTAATTTATCTTCCTAAAGCATCACTTTAACAGTGCCACTGCTCTATTCAAAACCAACAGTCACTGTACTCCTCAAACCAGGACACCCTTCTTAATCTCCTGTACCTCACTTGAATAACTTCCTATCTGTCTACACACCATAAACCTCTCTACTTCAGTAAAGGTGACTTGCATCACGCTTCTCATCCCTCACTCCCTGTATTCCTCCAACTTTTCCAAGAAAGCGCAGAATTCAAGGGCTTGAGCTCTGGAGTTGAACTGCCTAGGTTCCAACTGCCAGTTTCTCCACTTGGTAGTTACATGATTTGGGGCAAGTTGTTACACTTGCTTAAATTCCCGTTTTCTCATCTGTAAAATGGAATTACAGTATTAATCCTTCCTAGCATTGTTGTGAGGATTAACTGAAATAATCTAATTCAGTGCCGGGGATCATGTCAGCACACAGTTACCTCTCAGTAACGTTAATTACACACATACTGTCTCCTTCCTGCTGTCTGAATTTTTACATCTAATCTCTTCGCTGTTCTTGCAAATATCTTGCTAATGCCTACATCCATGTTTGCTAATTCCTACAATTCCTCTTGTGCACCCCAAATGCCTTAACTTCCTCCCCGCCCATTGTCTTCAGCTCATTCCTCATCATTCTGAAGGCCCCCTCCCATTTCTTTAACTCGCAATGTGTTGTCATCATGGCGTGTGTGCATATACTCTTATAACTGACCCACCCGTGCATCTCTTATTACTAACAAGGCAGTGAGCTCCTTTGGGCAAAGATCATATGCTTGTGTATCCTGCACACCTTTGAAAATTATGTAAATTCAGGAATGCAAAATCCTCTTAGAAATCATCATGTCCTTCCTAGCCAGGTAGCTCAGTTGGTTAAAGCATTGAAGCCAAGGTTGTGGGTTCAATCCCTGGCCAGGGCATATAAAAGAATCAACCGATGAATGCATAAATATGTGGAACAACAAAAATTGGTATTTCTCTCTCTCCCTTCCTCCCTCTCTCTCTCTAAAATCTATAAATTAAAAAAATATATAAATGATCATCATCTCCAATATAATAGTAAAAGTACAGACTTTAATGGCAAAGTAGGTGAAATTTAAGCTCTAAAATAGTGGTTTTGTAATTCTGGGTAGTTAACCTCTTTGAGAATTCTCTTCAATAGAAATTCTATAGCTACTGTTTTTAAAGGGTTTTTTTTTGAAGAATAAAATAACTAATAAAAAGCACCTAACTCTATAGTTCACAAACAGAAGCTCTCAAAAAGTAGCTATTATTTTTTCTTCAATCAACCTGCATTAAATTTAATGAGCTAATCAATACCATCTTTTAACGATGTTTACAGCTTTGGAGAGTTAAAGCCCAGTCCCAATTAATCCATGGACTGTGTCTCAGAGACCAGTTAGCCTCGCACACTTCCCCACAGATTACACTGCCAAGGTTTTTAAAAACGTGCTCTACACAAGGAGATTTGGTCAGCAAGCATAAGGATCAATAATAAATCTATTTCCCCTCAACAAGCATCTCAATTCATCTGCTTAATGAGTAGTTTTGTCAGTGGTTTCTTCCATCTTCAGAACTTAAAAATTGAAAAAGCTATACATTAGTCATTGTTTTATGGAGGTGAGGTAAGAGTAAATGCCAATTCAAACAAATTTTTATATTATTTTATTTTATAAAATTGTACTTTCTTCTCCAAAAGCCTCTGGCCCTAATGTGGATAATTTCCCATTTCAGTCATCAGAGGGTGGAAACAAAAGAATGTTGTAATAGACGTGTGTCTCATTCCGTTAGCGTATCAAGCAGCTGCTAGTAAAACAAGTATCTTCTGTTTTAGAAAACATGTCAGAAATTTCCATCCACAGTCATCTTTAACTCTAACATCAGTTCTCTCTGAAAAGGCTAAACTGCCACCACTGACCGGCCTCAGGGTCAAAAACACCTTCCTGTTTCAAACTCTGCAACCCTGCTCCTTCATTTCCTAAGGATTACTTGTTTCTTCACGGACTGCGGGCCTTCTAAACTTCCTCCTACTTCCTCAGTTTCACCTTGTTTTTTAACTCTTAAATTTTTTCAATTATAGTCGACATCCAATATATTAGTTTCAGGTGTACAGCATAGTGATTAGACACACATATAATTACAAAGTGATCTCCCGGAGAAGTTAAGTAGCCACCTGATGCCATATACTGTGTAATTATTACAATATTATTGACTATATTGCCCATTCTGTACTTTACATCCCCAGGACTACTTTTATGAGTGCCAATTTGTACTTCTTAATCCCTTTACCTTTTTCACCCAGTAACTGCCCCCCACCCCCTGCAACTCCTCTCCCTCCCAGCAACTATGTTTGTTTTCCGTTGTCTTTGTTAGTTTATTTTGTTTTTTAGATTCTACATGTGAGTGAAATCAAGTGGTATTTGTCTTTCTTTGACTGATCTGAAAAGGGAATCCTCATGCACTGTTAGGGGGATTGTACATAGGTGCGGCCACTACGGAAAACAGTATAGAGTTCCTCAAAAAGTTAAAAATAGAGCTACCTCATGACCCAGCAATTCCACTTCTGGATATTTATCCCAAGACATCCAAAACTCTAATTCGAAAAGATATATGCATCCCTATGGTCACAGCAGCACTGTGTACAACAGCCAAGATATGAAAGCAACTTCAGTTTTGCCTTGTCTTTTGACACACGACGGCTCACTTGGTTTTGACTGAAGCCATTCACGTGGCTTCATTTCCACCATGCTCTTACACGCTGCCCAGCATGTCCTGAATCAGTCATCTACCCAGGATTGCAATCTGCCCTGAGATCTGGCAATCTTTCTCCTTCGTGTTTGTGTCCGAGACCCACACAAAGCTCTAAAACAAGCTAAATTAGAGCACATGGACCAGCTACCCTAAATGCAGACTTCTGGGCCCAGCTGGCATCAGGGCTTCCTGTAATTTTGCCCTGACTTTTTAATCGCACTCATCCTTCTCTAGTCAACTTCAGAGAGCCCTCTCTCTGACAGGCTAAGCTTGTCTCTGCTGTCTAAACTTGCCTCGTTCATTCCTGTTTCTGTGCCTTTGCTCTCAGGCCATACTTCCTCCTCCAAGAACCAAGGCCGTTCCCTGCCTCCTCCTTGCACCCATTCCTCTCATAAGCTCCCTCCTCCAAGTTCAAAGTCCTCCCTCCCCAGGGAAGCATTCCCTAACCCTCCCCTTCCAGGGATCTTTCATTCCTCCAAACTCCTGCATTTCCCTATCACTCACCTGGCACTGAATCACCTAGCAATCTGCTAGGGGTGTTTACCTTTAAATCTTATCTTTTCACATGACAGTCATTTCCTCACGAGCAAGAGCCATAAAACACACTTTTAAAAAACTGAAAACTACAATACTAGACAACACCAGAAGTTTTTAGGAAATAAAATTCTCCCCCAAAAAACAATCAATCTCATTTTTTCACGTTTCTTTCTAGCCCTTGCCCATTCCTGTTTCCATTTTTATAAAATAGTAGTCATCACAGTAGACTGAACAGTAGATTGAATAGATTACCATAATAGCAAATTTAGTACAGTTACACATACCATATTACATTCTGCTTTTACTTCTAACACAGAAAACAGTCTTCCCTGTTAAATGGTTTTATTTTTCATCACTTTTAATAGCTATGTAATATAGTCTTTCCACTGAGATACCAGACAGTGATTTACTTATACAATGACTTCTACTAGATACTACATTCTTCTTTGTGACTTTCACGGCATCAGGATTGTAAAATGCAGAGTAAACCCTGAGAAATGCCTATTGAAGTAAATATATATTGCCCATACTTACTAACACCTGCAATAACCCATTTCACTGCTTTTCTAACTAAACTTCTAGTGTAATTTCTGATTTCACCATGCCAGGTAGACAGCATAGGCATTTTCCAAATACTTTTTATATAGATTTATTTATTTTGGTAGTTGATCTCATACATATTTAAACATGGGAAGCCCCTTGAGGAAAGGTAATAAGATCCCATAATATCTACTATAAGCTAGGCACAGAGAAGACACTCAATAAATATCTAATATTTTTAAACCACCTAAAGCTCCTAAACAGGAACTTTACGAATTCCTAAACAGGAAAGCATCCACTGATCTAAGCAGTACCATCAATTATGCTTGTAAAACTTGCAGTTCATTTAATAATTAGATTGATTAATTATGTATGAATTGGTGTTCTTTACAGTAGATAGAAGAACACAACCAGAGTTACCTGGTGAGTTGTACAAGCCTGAAACATAACATAAACGACAAACAGTATCTGTAAGCAGAACTTGGAGAGCTCACGACAACACAAGTTTACCCCTTTTTCCTTAGCTTCAGTTCATATTTCAGATGCACAAAAGCAAAATTAAAACTGTGCAACATTACACGTGCACGTGAACACAAAGCAGAATGGAAACAAGAAAGTGAGAATATGAATTGTCAAAATGGAAGGATGTCAGAGACTTTTTCCTTTATATTTTTTGTTTTGTTAGCAATGTTAAAATATGCAACAAGAAAAATATTCCAGACAAAAGCATATGGTAGCCATTGCAACTCTAATTTAGCAAAAATGACTGAAAGAAACACTCTTACTTTCATGATAAATGAGAAATAATAAACCAACTAGCTACCTTAACACCTAAGCACAGCAGATGCTGAATCACGTGAAGAACTTAATAGTTCACTAAAAGCTTCTTGCAAATTTCAAACAGTAGCTGATGTAATTCCAAATATCAAAGTCTATACAGCAAAAGTGCATCATCCCAGTAATCCATTCCCACCTCATTCTTATCTGTGAAGAGAGATTTCTAAGTTTGATTCCTGCACTAATATATTAAGAGAGAAACAATTACGACTAAAAGTTTATTTTATTTCCTATCTGTCATAATTATATGTTATTAGTTAATACATTAATTTTCCCAAAAGTAGTAACTGGTCAAAGCGATATGACCCTTTTCAAAATTATTGGAAATGAATATGGTTTGGGTTTAGCCCTTTTAAACAAACTTCAGCCCTGACTCGTGCTGCTCAGTTGGTTGGGCGTCATCCTGCGAAGGAAAAGGTCGCTGGTTCAATTCCCAGTCAAGGCACATGCCCAGGTGGCAGGTTCAGTCCCCAGATGGGGCGCATACAAGAGGCAGCCCATCCACGTTTCTCTCTCACGTGAATGTTTCTCCCCCACTCTTAAACATCACTGGCTTTAGGATTTCACTACACTGTGTCCCATAGCAACCTCTAGATTTATGTAAACAACTACTTCATGACAAACTAGAAATACAACCAATAGTCCATGTGCTTTCAGGAAATACAAGGCTGTGTACGAAACGGCACTAAACGAATGAGGCAGTTTACCACAAATGCATTTCTATTTGCCAAGTAATGGATCTATGTCTAAACCTTAAGTTTAAAATGCATTCGGCCAAAGGAAAAGCTAACATCCATTCCTTAGCTAAAATTACAATTCTATGCATCCCTCCGAACTCCGATATTGATAATTATTGCATCCTAATTAATGACAATTTATAAGAAAAAAGGATAGAACTTCCCCTCAAAAACTGAAACCCATGGTGGGAGGAGAGGAAGGATTCCATCTGAGATAGGTCTTTTGTGGTGGTTGGTTAACTGCTTCTTTTTAGCACTGACATATCCAAGATATTTTTATGAAAAAGAAATTTGAAGAATGTGCTAAAAATCATCCTTTCAGAATCAAATCCCAGATCAGTTATGTTTTCTGTGGCTTGTTTTTTAATTTTTTAAAGTTGTCCTAATCACTGCGATGGTAATAAACTTAAGGTGAATTTTCCTGAACACCGAAGAACAGACGCTTTTCAAAACTTTCAGAGTTCCTCCAAGTTCTTTCACTCTGTCCGAGCATCGAACTAGTGAGGCCAAGGCTAAACTAGTTTAAGTTCTTAGGGAAAAATTCTTCTTTGTCACCTATCATCCTTAAGCTGACCTAGCAAGGACAGAAGGAATCGCCAATTCCAAAAGAAGACAGAACTCCAAGATAAGAGATAAACCAACTCCCAAAAGAACAAACCAACAAAGTATATCTTAACTGGTTGATCTGTATGCCTCACTATATACAAAAGGCAGCAAAGAAAAGGAACACAGGAAAACAACGCATAACCTCTACATAAACTTAAGTAACACTTGATATAATGAACAAAGAAGTGGCAAGAACAACTTAGAACAGAGATTTTCAACCTTTTTAATCTCACGGCATGCGTAAACTAATGACCAGAATTCTACAGCACACCAAAAAATAGGTATAATTTTGATTAATTCACACCTGATGGCTATTGTTGTGTTGGCTGTTGTCATATTTTTATTTGACAATCTAAGGGAAAAGGGGTCAGTGCCCCTGACTAAACAGTCAGGTACTGCAGGTTTCAAAAATTCTTGAGGCACACGGGTTGAAAATCGCTGACATAGCACATGACTATGGTATTTACAAATGATTCTGATTAGCTAAGAATCTTTTGAAAAGTCATCTCCTGGGATTATAACAGTGACCCCCAATAATATAACCTTATACAGAAAGGGTTTTCAAATATATTATCTCATTTAAAGTAACTCACCCACACTAGTTAATCATAATCAAATCTCAGATCAGCTATGTTTTATGTGGCTTCGTTTTTTTAAGTTTTCTTAATCACTGTGACGGTAAAAAACTTAAAGTGAATTTAAATAAAGATGCCAAAACACAGCCCACCTTCTCCTTCAACTGCCATTTGGGGTTCTCTCCAGTCTATCTGACTGTCTAAAGAGGATTTAAAATGTACTTGGTTTATCTGCTTTCTCGACCCTCCCTGCAGAATGAAGAGAATGTCTGAAAGATACAGTTTCACAAGAATCTTGGCACTTAAAACTATTTATTGTTGAGAGATGACCAATATGACTTAAAGCAAAAACAAAACTTTCTCAATAGTCAAAAAAGTGGGGGTAGGGAGGAATCTCTTTTACCCAACGTCAATCAAAGTTATTTACAACTCCTTATGATCGTCCACATTAAAGGAAATAAAGTGAAAAAGCAACAGGAGAAATTTTTGCACTTGAGTTCTCTCTCAGGAGGAGTAAACCAAATTCCCTGCCATTTTTCCTGCCGCGGGTCACCAAAGTGCAGGTTTAGGGCGGCTGGGCTGGTGACGTGGGGTTTCGGGGTCACTGGCTGTACCGGCCAGGCCGGACCGGTGAGGACCCAAGGGGCGGGGGCAGCACTGACAGCTGGCGAGGAGACAGCGGGGAGTCCGCGAGGCAAGGGTCAAGGGGGAATGGTGGGGGAAGGAGGAAGAGAGCCCGGGCGGGAGAGAGACTCGGGCGCCCTCCTGGAAGGGCAGGGGAGGGCGAGAGGGCGAAAGGGCTCTGGGGCGGGTAGGGCGCGCCGGCGGAAGGGGCAGCGGACCGGGATGTGGGGCCCGTAGCGCCCTGGGACGCAGTGCAGACGAGGGGAGGGGCGTCCCGCACAGGCGGGGCGGGGGTGGAGGGACAAGGTTTCGGGGTGCGCGGGCCGCGCTCCAGCCCGGATGCGGACTCCAGGGGAGGGGCGGGGCGGCTGGACCCCACACGGCGGCCGCCGCGAAGGGGCGCACCAGGCACCTGCCGCCTTCTCTGCCGCGGCCCCGCGCGGGCTCCGTGCTCACCTCTTCGGTTCATGGGCCGGATCCGGACGGCCACTTTCACTTTGGAGTCTCCCATCCTGCCGCCGCCTCTGCCGAGATTCTTGCTCGGCTTCCGTCTGCCGTGGCCACCGGGCAACTCCTCGGGGCTGACCGGGCGGTAGGGGGCTGCGGCAGGAGGGGCGGGGCTTGGGGCGGGTCCTGTTGGGGGGCGGGGCGTCCCGCGGGGCTCCCGGGGAGACCCCGCTGCATGATGGGACTTGTAGTCCTAGAAGGTAGTCGTGGTCAGGTAGGTGGCGGTGGAGGGGGCGTGCGGGGAGAACTCCGGACGCTCGGGTCACAGGAGACCTTGTGAATGCCGCTCTGCTTCTGTACCATTCTTATCCTCCTAAGCTGTCAATGAGCTGGTGCCTCACCTAAGAACATACTATTAAATAATTGGAATTGGAGACCATGCAACCTCTTCAGACTCATTACCTGCCAACTTAGTGTTTGATTTCTGCCTCAAATTATTTCCTCTACTTAGATTGCCCTCCAGGCCTTGTTTACCGAAATCATCCTTCAAGACAAGTCAAAAGCTACCTCTTCTGGAAGTCTTTATAGTATACAGTATCGTATATACCACTCCACTCCCGGACCTCCGACCTCGTAGAAAGAAGGGGCAATCTACATAATAAAAACCCTTCCTCTTCTTTTCCTGAAAAGAAGTCCCTACCCCCTACCCCCCCACACCAAAAGTTGTCTAATAGTTCCCTCCTCTCACCCTTCTTCCTTTAAAATCTTTCCATTTTGTGCAACTCAGAGCTCCCTTCTGGTTGCTAGATGTGATGCTGCCCAGTTCACCGGTCACTTGGATGTCCAATATACTCGGTTGAATTTTGATTTTTGTTTGTCCGTTTGTTTTTAATTCAGACATGTCTGACTGTCTTAAGATGGGAAGTATCTAACAGCTCAAAATAAAAGTTTTAATCCTCACTGGAGGACATGCTTATTGATTCTATAGACAGGAGAAGAGAGGGAGAAACATCAGTGTGAGAGAGAAACATTGGTCGGTTGCCTCTCCTACCCGCACATTGAGCAGGGACGGAACCACAACCTACGCATGCGCCCTGACCAGGAGTGCAACCCGCAACTTTTTGGTCTCCTGGATGACGCTCCAACCAACTGAGGCACACTGTCCAGGATGCATTTGGTTTTTTTAAAAAGCCGTAGCAGAGACTGTTAAAAGATCTGGCCTGCAAATGAGTTCTGCTTGCTCAACAGTATTGTCCAATGCACGAAAATCAGTAGATTTTTACATGCAATACTGGGCCTAATTACATATTGGAAATATGAATTGGACTTGATGAGCAGTGGCCACCACTGTAAGAGGCAGGTCTCTACAGTTCACCCTAGCCCCCTTCAGTCTGCTGCACCACTCACCTGTCTAGATACCATGGGTTTATGACACCTGCTTGGATATGTTTACATGATAGTGCAGAACTCAGAACCAGATGAATAAATACAGAAAGTTGGTTAAGACTTGCCGATTTACCAAGCATCCCTCTGTTCAAACAGCTTCAATAAAAGCTGAATTGTCAAAAAGGTTAAAAACACCCTTAAAAGGAATGGAAGTTTGATACATACCGCAATATGGATAAACCTTGAAGACATTACACTAAATTAAATAATCCAGACACGTAAAAACAAATCCTGTATGATTCCTCTTTTATGAGGTACCTAGAGTAGTGAAATTCATAGAGACAGAAAGCAGAATGGTGGTTGCCAAGGTGGGGCAGGGGTGGAGGAATGGAGAATTAGTGTTTAAAGGATACAGAGTTTCAGTTTGGCAAGATGGAAAAGTTCTGGAGCTGATGGTTGTGATGGCTGCACAGCAAAGGGAGTGCACTTAATGTCACTGAACTATACATCAAAAAATGATTAAAATGGTAAATTTATGCCATGTATATTTTACCACGATTTTAAAAGGTTAGTATAGAATCATTATGTTGTATACCTGAAACTATTGTTATATATCAACTCTACCTCAATTTTTAAGAAAAAGGTTAAAAATAGAAAATGCTACCCTTGCTAGCAGGCCCTCTTCAAAAGAAGGGGATTTCTTTCTTAGAGGCACTTCCTCTGAGGTTTTAGGAGAGCCTTCTCAGCTAGAGAAGCGGTAAGTGTTAGGACATCAAGTCTTGTGATTTTCCACAGCCCAGTAAAGTAAACAAATAAAATAAGGAGAACCAAGTAAGAACTGCTATTTCATTTTACCAAGTAAAGTCTTTAAAAACTAATGCACACGATAATTGATGTTGTGGGTCCTGGGCATCCATTCCCTTTCCCCTCCCTCTCTCTCCCTCCCTCTCTCTCTCTCCGTGCTCTGATGATAGCGTGAATCTAGCTTTAAACAGAAGCAAGGCAGGCCGAAAAAGAGAAGCTACACAGTTTCTATGGGAACACTGTGTTTAAATTTAAGCTCAAATTTCAGACAGGAGAAAGCCCCTAAGGGGCTGAAGGAGGGGGCATATAATAGGGAAGAGGTGAGGACTTTCTCTAAAGTTCCAAAACCAGTTAAATAGCCCTGGAAACACCTGATTGGAAGAAACTGTTAAGGGACTGTAGAGGAAAAACCCCTGTGGGCTATTGTCCCTTTGGACTTCTATTCACACTAGTCTCTCTCTTTCGACTTCTGCAATAAAGGTGAGGAGACAAGATTCTGAGGGAATCCTGTGAAAGGGCTGAGATGCCAGTTACAACCTGCACCCAGGAGCTCAGGGGCTTTCACGCCAGGTGACTGGAAAGCTGCCAGCCCCTGCGTCTGGGGGTGTGACAGACTCCACCAGGTGAAAGGGGAAGTCTTGCTTTCTCTCTGTTCAACTGAGAGAAAGAAGAGAAAACTGGTAAATAAGTAACTCCCTTAGATCTTAGGTAAAGCAAATGCTTAAGACATCGGTGTAGCATTTATGGTGTAGATACTACATTCAAGACATCCAGGCTATTGTAGGTCTATATAACGTTGAATTTTAGCTGTATCGACAAGAAGTTTCTTGTCTCTTTTTTTGTCCTGACATTTTGCAAATCTACTTATTCTAAAACTGATGTCTAGTTTACTTTTTGTTGCTTTGCGCACCCTTCAGTTTCTGACGCTCCCCACACAGGCTGAGGAAAACATGTGCCCCCTTTTCATGAGATCGTCATCGACAGAACCCTGGCAGCTAATACACGCGTATGCTGAGCGCTCACCGTGGGCCAGACCCTGTCCTAAGCACTTTACACGGATTGACTCACTCAGTCCTCACACTGACTCTACGAAGTGGTTCCTGTTGTTACCCCGAAATTGCAGATGGGGGACCCGAGGACCTGAGCCACTTACCCAAGTGTCACTGCACCGCTCCTGTGAATGGAGATTCAACTTTCCCAAATAGTTCCTAAAACCCCATTATTTTTAAAAAGTGGGAACCATGTACGAGGGTTTATGTTGTTTTCCCCTTCTACAAAGGAGGGAATGAGCCAATCTCTTCCTCAAGACCAAAGACCTCTCCAGCATGAACCAGCATGGGCCTGCTTGCCTCAGGGTTGGCTTTGGCACAGCTCTTTGTTTTCCCGATCAGTATGGTTCCTTCTTGACTCCCCATGCACACGGTGAGTTCAAGGAGATTGTCTTTTCCAAGTCTCCTTATCTCCAACACCTGGTACAATGCCTGGTACTTAGTAGGCAGGCAGGCATTTCATCCATTTGGGGAATGAAGGTAGTAAGGACACAGCATCTTGATTAACCTCAGACAGATTAAATGGCTTGCCTCCAGTCTCGCTGCTAGTAAACCACTGGGTGGATTGCAAATGCAAATGTGTTTGATTCCAAAACTCTATGCTGTTTCCACAAAGAAGGCCACGCCTACATGTACTCTTATGCAATTCTATGTTAGTGTTATCTTTCCTACGTCGTGAATTCTTAGTGGAAGCCTAGGTTTAGGTAATAGCAGTTGTCTGTAGCTATTATTAGTATTATTAGTAGTAGTAGTAGTATTTTGAGGGAAAGAGAGAGAAAAAATGTCAACGTGAGAGAGAAACATTGACTGGTTGCCTCCCATTCACGCCCTTACTTGGGATCAAACCCACAATGCAGGTATGTGTCCTGACCAGGAATCGAACCCATAACCTTTTGGTATATGGAACAATGCTCCAACAAATTGAGCCACCCAGAAAGGGCTATAGCTGTTATTTATCAATATTTACTATGGTATTTATTATGTGGCAGGCCTTGTGCTCAGCACCCCACGTGATATATGATCTTACTCAATTTTCACAACAACCCCATGAGGTTGGCGCTCTAGATATGGCCTTTGACAGACTTGAGAATCAGGTGAGGCCAGTTAGTTTGCACAGTGGCCTGAGTAAGAGGCTCCTGACTGCAAATCCTGGGGCCCCCTGGGTGCCTTGCCTCGACTGTCCAACCATTACTACGACCTGAACCTGCTTTTGCACATGGTAGCTGGTGCTCTGCACGCTTTACTGATACTTCTCATCCACCACCACCTGGCAGGGCCTCACCTGCATCCCGCCATGATCTAAGGCTGCTCTCATCCAAAACCTCAACCTCATCCAACCTGACTCCCCTACATCCAGGCACCAACACACTATTCTTAAGCCTCCAGTCCCTTAACTTAGCCCCTTTCCTCATGCTCAAGCTCCTTCATGGGTTTGTTTCCTTACAATTCTACCCAAACCTTCCTTTTGACTGTGTTGTCAACACCACTCGTGCCCCGTGAATCCCTCAGTTTAGGTCATTTCCCTCCACTCATGCTCCCATATTGGCCAGGAACCCAGCTGGAAGAAGCCACACATCTGGGCACTTTGGGGCCCTCACAAATCCGGGGTCTTTGATCTCAGTGTGGTGCTTGAAACCCTTTTCCTTGCTCAACTCTGCTTCCCAGGGCTTTTCACATCTTCACCGCTCTCTTCAAGCCCCAGCCCACCATGGTCACGCCCACATCACGTGGCTCCTACCTCACTGCCAAGATCAGGGATCTCGGGTGAAAATCCCCCAAACTCCCTGTGCCCACAGTTTTATCTGTGACTGTATTCAGCACCAACTTCTCAACCTTTCCTTCTCCACCAGCCCCTTCCCCTCCGCTGAGAGTCTCCCACGGTAAAACAGGAACAGAAGTAAAACTTAAAGGGAAAAAACAAGCACAACTTTGCCTGAGCTCGTCGTCCACTTCTAGTCACCTCCTCCATAGCCACACTCCCCCACGTAACGATCTGCACTCACCGTCTCTTTCTCCTCGCCTGTCATTGCTCAACCGACTATTAACTCAATAGCATATTCACCCGCCCTCACCCCTCCCATAAAACTGTCATGGCCAAGGGTGCCATCAACCTTCTGACTGCAAATCCAGTAGGGTGTCTTTCAGTCCTCATTGTACTTGATTTCTCTGTGCTATTTGGCGTTATTGACCAGCCCCTTCTCGAAGCTTGTGATTCCCTTGCTTTTTATGACATCTCTCTGGTCTCCTTGTTTTAATTCATTTATTCTCTTTGTCAGCAAACCTCCCTACCACGTGCTTGGCACTCCGGGGTTAAGTGTGTGGGGTACAAAAACAAAAAAGATGTGGAGGTGGTCTTTAAGGACTAAGAAGCTGGGTTAGATGTCTGGAAATTTTGCAACTTCTTCAAGCTGTTTTGCTGCCTCTTTGTTTGTCAGGGCTGTGTGGGAATCCCCTGAAAAGACAATGACCCGGAGAAAAGGAGGTTTAGTACGCCTGGTTTGGGAGATCACACGGCAGGCAACGCTAAAGACACTCCACCCCACCCCAGAGCGTGGAGGGAAAGAGGAGCCGGACAGCCGAGAGGCAGAGAAAGTGGAATCCACGGAGAGAAGATGAAGGAAACACTAGTCTCCATCAAAGAGTCGCTGCAGGTGCACAAGTTGCAAAAAGCTCCTGGAAATCAGAAGCCCTATCTCTTGTACCTGTTTGTTCCACCATCATTGCCGTCATGCTATTCTAAGCCTGCCAAAGTCCTCGCTTTCAATGATCCTGCCCCAAAAGATATCTCCGGGCAGAAAGTACCTCTCCGTCCTGTACATGGGACTCACACTGGGGTCATAGAATGAGGTTCCTCATGAAAGGGCAAAGCCGTAACCTTGTGGGTTTAGGAGGCTGAATGGAATTGGCCTAGATTTTTAAAGAAATGTAGATGTTTACGGGGTGGGGGGAGGGTTGAATGTGGGAGGTGGTGGGGGTGGGTGGGGCAGGGGAGAATAATGGGGGGAATGGGGACAACTATAATTGAACAATGATAAACATTTTTTAAAAAAGAAATTTAGATGTTTAGAAGAGTCTTTTTAGGTGTTGGAGGTTAAATATGTCCCTGAAATATACTGGAAAGGGGGGACCCAGGCAAGGCCCTCTTTCCCTGGATCTGATTTGGAACGAGGCGGGATTCATGAGCCCCAGACAGCAAAGGTGCACCTCGAACACTCGATTATTTATGTACCAGTCTCCTTTGTGTTCTCTTTGTGTCCAGTGAGATTGTGCTGAGTTGATGTTTCTTTGACCTGTGCTAAGGAGAAGCAGAGAAAGGGACTTTTGGACAGAGCTCTAAATGGGAAGAAGTCTACCTCTGAGGCCAATGTGGTGAGGGTGGTGTGGACGGGAAAGACCACAGCAAGAGTCAAATCAGAAATCCCGCTGAGGGAACCCGTGAGGTTCCTGGGGCCTGCTCCAGGAGGAGAGCCCTTGATTCATTCTAACCTAAGAGCCTGGGGTTTGCTGTATTATGGGAGGTGCCATTCCCCACCTCCCCCTCACCCCTCTCCCTGGTTGCTGGGGTCTCTCATATCCCACACTTCTGCTTTGGTTACTCTCACTCAGGTTGCTACCTTCCTTAGGATGCCCTCACCCTGCCAATTAAAGTCTAACCATTCACACCTTGTTTTTCTCCATAAAGCCATCCTTCACTGATCCTAAACATTACCGTTTCCCCTCTAGCACTGTACCATATTAGCATCAGGTTATAAGCCAACTTAAACAGTGTATGCGGGTCTCGTCTCTCTAATGAGATTGAGGACTTGGGTAGCAGGATGGCGCCTTCCCATCTTTGGTTTTGCTCACAGGGATGAGCACCCAGCCAACGCGAACTATTCTAGGGGACTGAGTTGTTCCAATTTAAAATACGGAGATGGAAGAGCCAGGAGAGGAGAGATGGCTTTAAGTTAATTATTTTGACTGATAACCTAGAGTGACTAGAAATTCCAGGAATAAAATAAGCCTGCGTTATTGGGTAGAAGATCCTTTGAACGTCACTTCGCCCTCTGTATTGAGGAAATGTAAATCCTTCCTAATCGCTGAAGATCCAGAACTAAAAGCCCTCCCAAGACACATAGATTTCACTCCCCCAAAGCTTTCACTGTCTGTAGGAACAAAAATTACTTCCCCTTTTGTTGAAAAGTATTGCTGAAGAACATCCATGATGAAACCCTGAAAGGCCTAGTTCATCTCCGTAAATCATTTAGGGACAGAGGTCCGGAGAGGGCCCCCTTTTGGTGTTATTCAAGGCAGATTGAACAGTTCAGGCCCCATTAGTGAGCACAAAAGAACACCCATAAAATATTCATAGACTGTGGTCCAACCGCAGCGCTCGTTTGCGGGACCCATGCCTAGGGGATTAGATTAGTCGGAGCTGCAGTTGCAGTCCCAGAGGTTTCCACAGCTCATCAACAAATCTCATTTAGAACTTGAAGGGATTTTCTGAAACCACAAAAGAAAGGGTGGAGTAACCGGGAGGTAAACTATTTTGTCTAAGGCCCCAAGCCTAAGGAGAAGCAACTGACTTTTCTCACTAGGAGCGCTATCTGAGAAATAGTAGATAAAATTACAATTGGAAGAAAAAAGAAATACCCCAGAAATATACCTACGGAGGAATCCCAAATTTATTATTGATACTTTTTCCAAATATAATTAAAACTAATCGATATTAGTATATATATATTGTATATTGTATATATATATATATATATATATATACACACAATATATATATTGTATATATACTCAATGCAAGGTACTTGCCTGGTAAGGAATTTAAAAGCATGATAAATTACATTTCCAGAAGGTTAGAATTTATCTGAAGATAATTACAGCCATCCCTCAGTATCCAAGGGACATGGGTTCCAGGATCTCCCACAGATACCAAAATCCGATGACGTTGGAGTCCCTTAGTTGGCCCTGAGGTCCCCAAGTTCCAAATTTGCAGATACAACCAACTTTCGAGCCAAGGTTGGTTGAACCCCACAGATACAGAAACCACAATACAGAGGGCTGACTGCTGTTACAGTGGAAAAAATGTCCATAGAATTCCTCCTTCGATACCGGGCAGGTAATTAAGATCCTGTTTTCCCAGGATGTTGTCACATATTGCAACTGCAGGTGGGTGGGGCCTGAGGCTGGCTCTCAGGGAGAAAGAAGGACCATTCTGAGTCATCCAGATTCAGATCTAGAAGGTGTCACCTAGGCAGGAAGCATGAGGGTGAGGCACCCAAATCCGGGTACTGGAGGGAAGAGAAGGGCAGGGCAAATAACCCAGGCTACAGAGGATGCCACGCATGGTCTTCGTCTTTGAGACACTGGGCATGAAGCAGTTAAAGAGAAACCCAAGACAGCTGCAGCCCAGGGGCTCTGTAATAGGAAATCAACTTAGAGTACATGTTTCTGTGCCACGGAGGGAGACTTGTTTTCAGCCGGGACCCAGTCTGGAAGCTGTTCTACCCACTAGAAAGCCAGAAGCTCTAAAACCCTCCCAGGGCCACAGTATGACTCAGAGGCAGCTGAGCAAGACCCGAAACAGTGGGGACAGCGGCTCTCGTCCCCCTCCTTTGCATCGACTATGGGAGGAAAGCAACCCTCCTTAGACACACAGAGCCATGTAGCCATCCTCCGCCAGTCTAAATTCCAGACAAATTAAAGGCTTACAGGTAAAGACTTGAAAAACTAGAGAAAAAACGGAAGTGAATATTTAGCTGATCTCAAGCAAAGAAAGAACTCGTCAGTAATGGTAAACGCACAGAGAAACATTTTCAAAGTCTATGTGGGCGGAGCTAGGACTCAAACTTGGGTCCGAGTAACACCACAGCCTTACTCCTAATCCTGCTGGAAACTGCCTCCTTCAGGAAAGCATAAGAACAGGTAGCTTGGAAAAACGAAGGTTTCTCAGGCATCCCCAAGAAACTCACCAAGTATAGAAGGAGCAGGGAACTAACTGGGAAGTTTTGGCAATATATGATAGATGTAGATAGAGTTATAGTCCTAAAGACTTATAAACCAAAAAGAAAAAGACAGAAAGAAGCCAAAAAATATTTTTGACAATGACAACAGATGGTTTCCAAAGAAAGAAGGGGGAAAACGAAAATGTGAAAAATGTTTAGTCTCCTTAGTATCAAAGAAGTGCACATTTAACAAAGACATGGCATTTTTCATCTAACAAATTGACAAACTTAAAAAAATATTTTTAAATTTTATTGATTGAGTTTAGAGAGACAGAGAAAGAGAGGGAGAGACGCCCATTGGTTGTTCCCATAGTTATGCATTCATCGGTGGCTCTTGGCACGTGCCCTGACCAGCGATGGAGCCCACAGCCCTGGCACACCACGGCGACACTCACGGACTGGGGAACATTGTCAAAGCGATGTTTCCCAGCCAGGGCCACATGGACAAACTTTCTACCAAAAGTTAATGCCCAGCTTTTGGTGAGGTAAGGTTGCTAAGGTGACCAACTTTTTAGAGAGCCAACCCAGACTACAATCCTACCAGACAAAAAATTAATGGTAATATAATGTATAATAAATTATTACACTCATATATATTATTGCTTTTACATAAAATATGAAAATAGGTGTTAATTTTAAATTACGACTGTGTATTATTCTATGTTATTTACTTTTCTGTTACATAAATGATACTTAAACAAAACTACGAAAGTAAAGTTTCCATTCAAGACTGCGTTTCCCCAGCTACGAAGACGTGGGCTGACCAGACCCTCTCAGACTGGGCCGCTGGGAGCAGAACAGCGCTGCTTAGCTGGAGGGGGGCCTGGCCCCAGGGGGCCTGGCCTGGGGGGCTGGTTCTTGGGCCACCCCACAGCCCTGCTGTTTCACTGTTTGCACTGAATCATTTCCTTTTTCACTGAAAAGACAAAACAAAAACAACAACAACAAAAACCTCACAACGAGTCTAATTCATGAGGACAACTAGTTATAATTAATACTAGGACAAATTGAGAAGTATGTGCAAGAAATATTTATAATATCTCTTTTGGTTCTCTGATACAGTAATTTACTTACCTCTTTAACTCTATTGGATATTTACAGTTTGTAGTTAGCTAATACATTAACAATCTTTTGTGTTTTCTGTAGTTTCATTAAAATCTTCATAAAAATAAAAAATAAAATCTTCATAGATCATGAAGATGATTTGAAATGCCATTTTTCATAGCAAAATACCTACATAATAGAACCGGGGGGAAAGAATAAAAACTATTCCTTTACCCTCTCGGGTTCAGTAGCTGGGGCCTGTGAATTAAACTTACAAAAGACTAATTAACAGGAGAAAAGGTACAATTTTTATTTAATATTTATGTACACAGGAATTCACAGAAAAGAAGTGAAACTCAAATAAGTGATTAGAACCTGGGCTGGTGTAGCTCAGTGGATTGAGTGCGGGCCTGCGAACCAAGTGTCGCTGGTTTGATTCCCAGTCAGGGCACATGCCTGGGTTGCAGGTCCCCAGTTGGGGGCTTCAGAGAAGCAATTATTCGATGTATCTCTTGTACATTGATGTTTCTCTCCCTCTCTTTCTCCCCCCTTCCCCTCTCTCTAAAAATAAATAAATAAAAATCTTTTAAAAAAGTGGTACAACATCATTAAAAAAAAAAGAAGTGATTAGACTTGGGGGGATGATTATAAACCGTTTTCACAACGGAAAGGAGGTTTGGGCTTTGAGGGGTGGGAAACCATAGACACCCTAGGGAGGTGACTAGGAAATATACGGGGGAACTCAGGAAGACGTGTTTGTTTCAGTCAGAGCTGTTGATGAAAGCCCCCCTCATTGTCAACTCCCTGTCTTGGGTGATACGGTCGCCCTTCTCTTTCTGCTATGTGGGGCCGGGTTGCTGGGGATGGAGCGCCTTTCTCAAGGGGTAAATTTATGCCCTTTTGGGCAGATGGGAGGGGGCAGAGAAGTCTGCCGTTTCTCAAGTGCCTTCACTCAAAATAACATGCCGAAGCAGCAGATTTGGGGGGGGCCTGTCGGGTCCCCTCATTATCACTGTCGTTGCTGTGATTGCCCTGTCACTCGATACACTGCAGAGAAAGCATAATGGTCGGTTAATCTCCACCCCAGTCCGCTCTACATTGTAAGAGGCCAATTCATCTGTTATCAAAATTTCCTCTTTTGTTCTCCCTCAGTGCACTTTAGTTTTAACCTCTGAATCAGGAAACGCAATCAGGGGAACGATAACAGAATCCTTGTTCCATTGCACCGTACGCTCACACTAATTCAGTGGCCATTCTTTTTCAGGAAGCATTCGCTGGTGTCTTTTGGAGAAACAGATAGTCTTCTGATTGATTTAGAAGGACTTGCCCTTCTCATCCGGGACTTTAGAGATTCACACTCCACGTGTGCTTTCACACCCCTTCCCCACCACGCCTCACCCCAAATTACCTTCTGCCCCTGTGCTATGCTGTGTTTTGGTTACTTGTCTCTCTAATCAGGTACCTGTGTCTTTCTGTCTGTCATTAAAACCACAGTCATTTAGTCTTCTTTTCCAGTGGCATCTGGGTCATGCTGGTGTTGGTATTGTAATCCCAACTCTTAGAAACATGAGCACAGCATTCCCGATGTTAAAAATTAAACCGGCACCCAATACACACAAATTCTCAGTGCAAACAAAGCGCAGTAGTTAACCCACAGTCAGAGTCAAAGACAGACCGTTCAGCTCATGAGTACAGGGCCCTGGAGTCGCACAGTTAAGTCCTACCACGTCTAAGGATGTGAAGTGGACGATCTGTTATTGGGAACCGAGAACCACGCAGCCAGCGGGGGCAGTCAGTGCCCGCGGAAGGTGGGTGATCCCTGTCGTATCCCAAAGGCAGCGCTGCTCTCAGCCCCTGGGCTTTGGCCGCCATGTGAGTTTTGTACTTTTCCTGTACTCCTTCACATCTCTGCAGAAAATACGGACTCACGGTGTCTTGTGACGGGGTTTCCTGGAATGTGAAACTCTGAGTGCTAAAACAGCGGGGACAGTCCCTGTGAAAACAGGAATTTAGATACTTCTAGTAGGAAGTGCACACTTGGTTGGTGGGACTTTTCTGGGGAGCAGCTGAGTCGTGAACTTAAAGAGTCTGAAACATGTTCATACCTTTGAACCAGTCGTTCCACTTCTAAGGAACTTTTTTTTGTTCTGTTTTGGGGGTTTTTTGTTTTTGTTTTTTGTTTTTGCTTTGTAATTGTTTGACTCCACAAAAATCAGAAGGCACTAATGGACAGCCAGCCCATCCCATGGTGCTCTGACTGAAGACAAGTCAGCTTAGATATATGATGGACTAAAATCCCACTACCTAAGGCTCCAAGCAGTGAGGGGAACAGCCATCAAAACACTTCTAAGGAATTTATTATCTTAAGGAAATGATTAGAGGAGGCCATAAACATTAATGATAATGTAGATTCACCTGAGTTTTATTTATCATACTCAAAGATTGAAAATAGTTTAAACTTTCAACAATAGGGAAATAGCTAAATAAACTGATTTTTTGTCAATGGGATGCAGTCATCAAACGCAATCATTAAAACTCATGGAGGAATATTTACTGGCACAGGAAAATATATCCTAACAATAACTACAAAAACCAGTTGATCGCATAATCCCATTTTAACCTAAAATATGCACTTTTACACACACATAAATATACAGTGAAAGAAAAACTAGAAATACCCCAAGAATGTTACATTTCAGTGGGAGGATTATGGCTAAATTTAATTAATTATACTTTTCATATTTTCCCAATTTTCTGTAATCAACAAATTTTTTTCTGGCTTGTTTTGCTTTTGTAACATTTAGTTAATTACTCTTTTTGAATTACATGTTTAATGACAGAAGTAGCTGTGTAAAAATAAGAAAAGGAACTTCTCTTTGCTGTGACGCAATTGGAGCAGTTTAAGGCAGGACTGCATTTCGTGGTCAGCCACTGCGAAGACGAAATGGTTAAAACAGAATATTGATGGACATCATCCCATGTAGGAGTGAGTGATATCGAGGGACCCTACGCAACAGATCACTTTACTGGGAAACATTTTGCATAAAATTCAAGCTGGTCTTCATTCAGACGCTCTTCTTCTCAGACTTGGGGTCATTATTTCTTTTATGGATGAGGCAGACAATTGTTGTAATTATCCGTCAGACTCTCTCTTGTGGATTTGCCTGATGATTTCTTAAAAATAATCTGGTAAAATGTCATACTACTGTCTTAAGGTTGAGCCATTGCCAACCATGAATATGAGCTTTCTGAAATCAGTAATAACGGCCATGTTAGGAAATGACTTTTCCACTGCGGACTAGGATGGGACGCTGATGATGAAATAAACCACGGTGCAGTAGGAGACTCTGCAAAGAAATTTATCTGAGCTTCCACCAAGATATAGAGAAGAAATTCATCTCAAACACCACTCTGCATTATTTATAGTTATCTTTTATGCAATTGCATTTATGCTAACTGTAGAGTAAGTGGTGCATGGTTCTCCTTCCATAGCATGAATTTTCTTATTCTTGATGATTCTTAAAGTCTTGAGTTAAAGAACTCTTTGGGGTGTCACAGTAGATAGATTTGTGAAGTAGGTTGCCCTCAGTTGACAGGTGCAGAGGGATTAATTGCTCCAAGTCCCTTCTCCTAAAATGGGACTCCCAGCTTAGTCCTGCATGGCCCCAGGGTGAGAGGGGAGAAGATGACGTCTGGAGTCTATGGCAGGGGCTTTAATTAAAGAGCGAGTTCCCTACAGATGAGTGATACAAACATCATGTGAAAAACCACACAAATGTGGAATCCTTGCCCCTTGTAACTTCCTTTCCGACTCCATAGTCCAACGTGGGCTGGTTTGATTCTGAAATCTCCTTCTTGCTCTCACTGTGCAAGTAATTCTGACTTCCTGTTTGGGCCCCATGGACCAGGTGTGATAAAGGCAGGAAAGCAAAACTAGAGGAGAGAATAAAAAAGGAGTGAAAATCATGATGATAAGATGGAAAGGATTGTGGCTTTTGCACAGTCCACTGGAATGCTCTATGCATTACCCTTAGGTTCCTAAAACACACAGAAAAGGTAAATTGTGTTGGGACTAACTCCCAAACTGCCCCCTTCTCCTTTCTCTGCATTAACTTATTCCAGACTCTTTTCTTCCTTGTTGTTTAATGTTCAGCTTCTCATCTAGTTCTCTATCAGAAAAGTAAGTGGCCAGGATTGGGCTAGAGCTGTGGGAAGGAAGTGGAGGTTGGAAAAGCTCAGAGGGCTGGGACCTACCAGGGGGACAATCAGGAGGCCAAGTACTGAGAGCAAAGAAGTGCTCTATCCCTGCTCGTCTGGGACCAGGAAGGAGCCCAGAGAAGGTGAGATTCCAGCCCCAGCCATGGGGTGAGTAGGTCAAGGCAAGTCAGGAACAGGTTCTCCCGTCCAGTATGTTATCAGGAAATCATAAACCAGATCAAGAATTCAGGAAGTTATGAGGTTGAGTTAAGATGTGTTTGTGGCCTGATTTGAAGACAGGGCTTCTTTGCATCAGAAGGTACTTGTTTACAAACCCTTCAGGGCAGGAACTGGCTTGACTTGGGCCTATACCAGACAAATGGAGAACAGGAACGGCCAGCCAAGGAGCAAGCCCCTGAGAACTGTGTGTTTGCAGGTGAGTGTGTGTGAAAGTTCTACCGGGTCTGACCAGGCAGAGGTGACAAGGGGTGCCACTCAACACTGGCTGCGCATTGGACTCACCTGGAGAACTTAAAAAAAAAATCCCAGACTGCAGCCACACCCAGACCAATTAGATCGGAATTTGTGGAGGCTGGGCCCAGGCGTTGGCCAGCTTTGAAAAGCTCCCCGGCTGATTTTAATGTGCAGCCAGGACCGGGAACCAGAGTTACAGGCAGGTTCTCAGAACTGCTCCCGAAGGTTAATTCAGACAGATTCATTTTCTTGTGACCAGCTAGTAATTACAAAACAAGCTTTACAAAAACAGTGTTTAGAGAAGCATTTAAACAATAATAAACATGTTTTTAAAATAGAGATAAATCAATACCTGCCGAAACTAAGGAATTGGAACTTCAACCAAGCTGAGCGAGACCCTGAAGGACTTGCGATCAGGGCAGTGATAGGGCAGAGGCGCCGGCCCAGGAGGAGGGGTCGGACACTGACGCGTAGGGAAGAGCCAGTCTGGTTCAGCAAACATTTATTACTGATGGCAGCCAGCATCTACTGAGGCCAGCACTGCCGGTCTTACTCCCTCCTGCCCACAGCCTGCCAGGTGGGCATTTTGGTTACCTTGTTCTGTAGGTGGTGAACCTGAGGGTGAGGAAGGCTAAGGGACTTGCCCAAAGTCACGGGCGGGTGAAGAGCAGAGTCAGGATCTGAATCAGGTGGTTGGACTCCAGAGCTCCCTTCCCAACTCCCTTGGTGCGTCATCTCTCGTTTCATGCAGGACGATGCCAGTGTGGTGTTTGGGGACACACAGGTGGATGTCACAGCTTTTGCCTTCAAGAAGAGGGGCGCAGGGGTCAGGAAATAACAACAGTGCTGGGCAGTAAGTGTCTCCATGGTGCTGCGAGAGTGCAAAGGGGGCACAGTTGAGTCTTCCGAGGGGGCTGACGCTGGAAGAACACAACCATAGACTCGACTTTGGTCTTAAAGGACAAACAGGGAGTGTAAATGGGGAGCCTGGTTGGAAAGTCATGGAGAAGGTCAGGTCAGGGGCCGGGACTGGGGCTGCAGGAACGGGAAGGAGGGGTCGCAGGGCTGGGTTAAGGCGAGTATCTTGGTCTGTTCAGGCTGCTGTAAAAAACCACCACAGGCTGGGGGAAATGACAGAAATTTCTCGCTCGCGGTTCTGGAGGCTGGGGAGTCTGAGATCAAGGCAGACTCCGCGTCTGGTGAGGCCCTGCTTCCTGGCTACAGCCGGTCCTGTTCTGCCTGGGTGCTCAGGTGGCAGAGCGGTGAGGGAACTCGCTGGGGCCTCTGTTATAAGAGCACTAATTCCATCCCTGAGGGCTCTACCCTCCTGACCTAATCACCCCCAAGGCTCCACCTCCTAATACCACAAGCGGGGTTATTTCACCATAAATGGGGAGGGGTGGGCTACAAACATTCAGTGTACACAGGAGTGAGGCAAGAGAAGTCACTAGGATGAAAGATTTAAGGAGGCACCCAGTCTCAGGGCAGAACCCCGTGCTTGTGCTACCCTGAGCATGAGTGCCACCTTAAAGTTTGTGCCTTAGTTTCCCACTTTGCCTCAGTGAATCTTTCTAGAAGTTCCCCCTGAACAAACCAAGCCCAGGATATAGAACTAGCTTAGAGACTTTGTAAGTCATCTGATTTTCTAAGACACTCATTGACTGAGTGGGAGGTGGAAGGCAAATATTTACTGAGCACCGACCATGAACCCGGCACTATTCTAAGCACTTACTTGTGCACCATCTCATTTAGTTTAATGACGATCAGCAGTGTTTGTTTTTTTAAAGATTTTATTTACTTGTTTTTAGAGAAAGGGGAAAGGAGGGAGAAAGAGAGGGAGAGAAGCATCAATGTGTGCTTGCCTCTCCTACCCCCACAACTGGGTACCTGGACCGCAACCCAGGCATGTGCCCTGACTGGGAATCGAACCACTGACCCTTTGTTTTGCAGGCCAGCACTCAGCCTGCTGAGCCACACTAGCCAGGGACCAGCAGTAGTTTTGTTTTAAAAAAAAAACATTTTTGGGTTTGTTTATAAGAGAAAGCTTATTGAACAGAAACCAATCCCTGGGAAGGCTGGGGTTAATCTCAAGCCACCAGGCCCCCGAAAGAGGAACTGAGCTTTCAACACAGTGACTTGGCATTTTGGGGAGTGGAGGAGGTCTGCCTCGAGTTTGAGAAGGCTCATCAGACAATAGTGAGCAATCGAATGGGACAGTCCAGCCCTGGGTGTGTGTCCGGGGAGAAGCAGACAGACTCCTGGAGCCATTCCTGGAACCCAAATTGTGTCACTACCATCAGCAACAGCCTGGAAATCCCCCAGCCCCTGGAAGGTCCTCCGCTGGGCAATGGCTGAGGTGGTCGAATCCTGGAGGGACTCCGTCCGCAAAGGGACTCCAACACGAGAGCAGGAGCATCCAGGAGAACACCCACATTCCCGCCTGTCCCCTAAATCGTGGGCAGGTGGGTGACCTTGAGGGTCAGCTACCTGGTGACGGCTGGTGGAGGAGGAGTCAGAAATGTGAGGACAGGTAGGCAGCCCCTTCACACGCAATTTCCCCACCTTCCTGCCGGGAAGGGGGTCTATGCCTGAACTGAAGCCGCACTTATTATCTCACTTTTCCAAAAGCTAATGCTGCTGCTCGGCTCTGCAGGGCGATTTGCTCGGGAGAAATCCGAGACATTCATCTTGCTTATTCCAGGATGAATAGTTCACGGTTTTTGGCTTCACGCCCAACTGATGGAGTTACACTGCTGAGCTCTCTTAGGTGATTTTTCCTTAAACATATATATTTTTTTGTGGCAAAATACATATAACACAAATTGATCACTTAAACTATTTTTAAGACTACAGTTCAATGGTATTAAGTTAACAAAAAAATTAAGGGGCTTTAAATCCTGGGATGTAAGAAGATGTAACTGCCTTTGTTCTGCCTGTTGCTCCCAAGAACTCACAGTCATTCTAGAATGGAAAAGTCCAGACACGGAGAGGAAACTTTTTTTTTGAGCTTTTTGATGTCTACGCTGCCCTGAGAGGGAAATTCCACTTCTTTTGGGAATTATATAAAGTATTTACACGGGAACCATCGATTCTCTTCATTAAAGCCACATAAAAGCCTAGGCCCACTGGCTCATAGGATAGAGCACCCTCGACTTGCTAAAAAAGAAAAAAAACAAAACCAAACTCCCCCTCCAAAAACCAACTAGAGACCAAATTTAAAAAAGACAGAACAATGTTTGGTTGATTTAAAGCTTTCTCTGATTTCTTTTTGCTTAGGAATTTGATTACTGTGACCCATCTAATTACAGTAATAACAAATAATACAGGGTTTTCTGGGTTTCTTTTTAAAAAAAACAATAGCAAAAATACAGTTTTCCCAATGTGTAAGTGCAATACAAAGTGCTTTACCTGTATTTAATTCACTTACTTCTCACAACAACCCTATCATGGGTATTGTTATCCTTAATGTATAGATGGGGAAACTGAGGCACGGAGCCGTTAAGTCACTTGCTCAAGTTTATGTGGCTAGTAAGTGACAGCACTCATAAAAAATTATTTATATAGAGAGAGAGGGGAAGGGAGGGAGGAATAGAGGGAGAGAAACGTCAGTTGACTCTGGTGCTCAAACCTGGAGACTGAACCTGCAACCCAGGCATGTGCCCTAGGCATCCAACCGGTGACCTTTCACTTTGTTGGATGGTGCCCAACTAACTGAGCCACGCCCGTCAGGGCCACAGTGCTGACGAACCAGGCAGCTGGGTCCACAGTCAGCGTCCCTTTAACCAATAACTTAGAGTAAAAAGTTGTAGCCATGAACATATTACTGTGGAGGTTCCCCAGGGATCCTCACCAAGAACCCCCTTCCAGCGAGCCCCCTTCCATGGGCCCCACCTCCTTTGCTGATGTTTGTGGGAGAGGCTGCAGAGTGGAAAGAGCGTTCTCCCAGAGGAAGGTGTGTTCAAACCCTGAACTACGCTCTCGAAGCCAGGAGAGTAGCCTCAGTTTTCCTCATCCATAACAATGGGGCCGAGCCCAGCTGCTTCCTGGGCGGTTGCGGTTGCGAGGATTAACAGAGGGTGTGGAAATAAACCCAGTGTGTTCAGAGGATGGTGGGTGGGGGTGCTGAGCTGAATTGGTGCTGCTCATTCATTTGCACCCAGGTCTGAGACTTTACATTTATTGCGGATTCAACTTTATTGAATTGGATGCCGCTGATTTCATTGAACTGGATGTGATTAATTGTTACTGCCTATTTCAGTGGTTCTCAATTGTGATCAAGAGTATTTTTTTCCAATAAACATCATATTTATTTTTAAATTATTAAGTTGTGTTTAAGAGAAGAAGGGAAAGAGAGAGAAACACTGATTTGTTGTTCCACATATTTACGCATTCATTGGTTGCTTCTTGTATGTGCCGGGACCCTAGATCCAAGCCAGAACCTTGGTGTGTGGGGAAGGTGCCCTAACCAACTGAGTTAGCAGAGGAGGGACCTCAAAAGTGTTTGATAACCTTCCCTGCTTTGTGTTACTGAAAACACGGTCAAGGCCTGGTGAAAAAAGACCTTTTAACTCAGCTCTAGAAACCTCCCTTCAACGACCCCCCCCCTCCCGCCCCCGCAACCCTCATTTCTCTCTCTTTCACAACAGCTAAGACCTTGGCTAAGTCTTACTAATGACCCCATAGAGTAGGGACAGATAGAATGGAGCGCAGATAGACTATACGTAACCAGCTAGCTGAGTAATCGTGTCTGAAAAAGGAAATGAGCTATAAAATTTGTTTCACTCTCTTCCTCCCCTGATAAAATCGAATTGAGTCTCAGATGAACCTAAGGTGAAGAGTCTAGCTGTGATTTTATCATTTTTCCCGTCATTCTCCCCGCCTTCCCCGATTTAGTAATTAAAACGAATCTGGGGCTCATTCGGCCTCATCCAGGGTGACAAACACTTAAGGACCCAGCTAAAGGGTGTACCGAGGAGGAGGAAAGGTTAACGCTAAGGCGACAGCGCCACCTTGTGACCAAGGTGTATTTTTACTGCAGTCAACGTGCCCCCGCAGTGGACCTTCACCATGTGATAGGCGAGGAATATACACAACATTGCTTTTCAAATTCTCTGACTTTTGTCAGCTATTTGTTAACTTGAGCATTACACATAAGTCTCATGTCTAAATCATGGATGTATAATGCATTGCCTATTTCCACAGGTACCTACCTGGTCAGAACTATTTGTGTGTTTTGTAAATAAAAATTAGAAACCCAAGTTAATTATTTCTTAATGAATTACTTTGTTTGGCAGACAAAAATATCTCAAGGCGGTTTAGTGTTGAGATGAAAACGGTGGAAATTTTGTTTTGGAAACAAGTTGAAAAGCATAGACACAGAAGTATGGTGGTTACCAGAGGGATCAGGATGTAGGGGGCAAGGAGTAGAGGGTACAGGGGTCAAATACGTATATTGTGACGGAAGACGATTTGACTTTAGGTGGTGGGCACACGATGCAATATATAGATTGTGTATCATAGAAATGTATGCTTGAAATCTATGTAATCTTATTAACCAATGTTATCCCAATACATTTAATTAAAATAACATTTAACAAATGAAGCGGGTAAGTGCTGACCTCTAGTGGCCCTATCCGACATTACAGCCTATAAATGAAGCTCGCAGAGAAAAGAGGTTGCTTAGTAAGTTGCAGTTGAATGAATGCATCCTGCAAAGACTGCTCCGCTTTCTTCTTTTGCGGATTCCTCAGGACCCTGAAAAATTCACCTTTCACATCCCAGGACCCACAAAATATCTGCTGTTCTCTGGCTGATAAAGTACCTAATCCAGCTGTCCTAACTCAGTCCTTTTCTGTTGCCTACATGAGGCCTGATTACAGTTTCCTATTCATAAAGCAACCGGGCAACCCATTACCCAGGGCTCCTACTAGTCCACTCTGTGTCAGTTTCTTGCTGCTGGGGTAGGAGGTGGAGAACAAAGGGGAGAGGGAACACTGAGAAACCCCTTCGTTGTGACCATCAAGGGCTGGTTGTCATCTGTCTTGTGCCCTCACCGCAAGCACCGCAAGTTTATTACTTTGTAACACATACTGGCCATTTACTCAAAACACATTAGCGGGGAAAACAGAAGAAGGCATTCTCCCCCCCCACCCCCCACCCCCACGTTGACCGCAAGGGAAGCAAGAATAACGCAGCACAAAGACTTAAATGGGGAAACAGACTCGAGTGTAACCCTGGCCCTACCCAGATGGCCACGGGCACGGGAAAGTCTCCATTCTTCTGTTTCCTCACCTATTAAATGAGAGAGTTGGATTACTTGTGCTTAAAAACAAGTTTAGCTCTACTTTTGTAAGACTTATATTGTCTGGACACTTCCTGAAGTTTCTATTGCAAGTACCTCCCCTGACGGTTTGCTTATTTGTTAGTTTAGACCCATGCCCAGGAAGACAGTGTGGTCCCAAGCAGACCTGTCCAAGATCAGACTGGGTCATATTTGCCGCGCGCATTAGTTCTCTGTTGTGTAACACTTTGCCCCAATGCCTGGTAGCTCAAATCAGCAACAGTTATTATCACACAGTTTCCGTGGGTTGGAATCTGGCTGTGACTTAGCTGGGTTTCCTAGCCCAGGGCCTCGCATGAGGCTGCAATGCAGGTGTCAGCTGGGCCTGCAGTCTCACCTGGCGACTCTGGTGGGGGGAGGATCTGCACGCACACTCACCTGTGCGGTTGTCAGTAGGCCTCAGTTCCTCACGGCCAGTTGGACTGTGGGCCTCAGCTTTCTCACTTGGGTCTCTCCGCAGGGCAGCTCACGACATGGTTGCTTGGCACATCAGAATGCGAATGAAACAAGCCAGAGGGAACTCGAGGGAGCTAGGTGGAAGTCTTTTTAGCTCACTCTCGTTGGGAGGAGGCGATACAACCGCGCGATGGGGCAGCGGGAGGCAGGGCTTTTCGGGAAGCTGCCCGTCAAGCTGTGGGGCTTCAGGAAGGTGAATATCTTCATCGCTCAGTTTCTTCCGTTGTAAAACAGGGGTGATAATGCCTATGTCCCAGGCGTGAGACAAGAAGTAAATGCAGAGTATTGAGCACCTAGTAATTACGAGCCCGGTGGCCGCCGGTCCCCATGTACCCCTGCCAAAGGCCCCTCCACGTGAGCAACGTAGAACTGCATCGCCCCGGCTGTTTCCTGTGTTAGTCCCCAGTAGGCTCCGAGTTCCGTGAGGAACAGTAGCGATTGGAAAACAATGGAAACACAATGAGTTATTTTACCCTCAGAGTCATAAATCAAAATAATAAAATAATCTTTACGCCACCGATTACATGCTGGGGGGAAATTAGGTGGTCACCGGAGGGGTGGCTTCTGTATCCCTCCCCACTGTATTCTTAGCACCGTGGCGGCTGGTGTATGGCAGGCACTTATGTTTATTAAGTATCTTTAGAATTCTATTCTGTTTTGTGCTACAGACTGCTTCTCAGAATAACTGACATACCATGTTGCTTTGAGTTGAACAGACAACAAGCTTCTTGATATCCTAGGAAATGTTATTAAAAGGAAAAACTCAGCCATCCTTGTCTTATCTTTAGTTAAAGCTAAGGATTTCTCGCCATGTGGAACACTGAGATTTCTGGGACTCTAAGAAGAAAAGGTCTCAGGGAAGGATTGTTTGACTCAGGGGTGTCCAATCTGCGACCTGCGGGGCCACAGGTGGCCCAGGATGGCTATGAATGAGGCCCAACACAAAATCATAAATTTACTTAAAACCTTTTTTTTTGCTCATCAGTTTTCATTGGTGTTTGTGTATTTAATGTGTGGCCCAAGAAAACTCTTCTTCTTCAGTGTGGCCCAGAGGTGCTGAAAGGTTGGACACCGGTGACCATACTCTGAAACTCAAAGGGCCTGCCTTTGGGGTCGGGATAAACCGGCCCTCAGGGGGTTTGCCCTCCAGGCCATATCAGCTGGTGGTTTAGGAAACCTGGGGCAGGGCCCAGACCGGTGTCTGCGCACCACGCGGGGGCAAACGCAGTCCTCTCCAGGGAAAAGCTGTTTCATCTCAGGTCCCCAACACTTCGCATAAGTCATTCTTCTCACTGCAGTAGCAACACACAATAAATGTAAACGGAGAACAGAAGTGTGGCTGAAAACCAGAAGAAGTGAAAGGACAAGACCCACAAAAGCACAAGCTGTTGGAATTGTCAAGGACAATCAAACAACTATGCTTGCTGTATTTAAGTAGATGGAAAATAAGCTTTAATATCGTTGTAAGAAAAAGGAGACAAATAGCAACAACGAAGTTAATTTGACTTGAAAAAGAACAACACAGAGCACCTAGAAGTAAAACCTACAATAACTGAAATTAAGCTTGATGAATGGGTTCATCACCAGATTAGACACAGTTGAAGAGAGAATTAATCATTTGAAGAGAGGTCTGGGAAATTTTCTAGAAAGAAGCCCTGAAAAACAAAAAAATAAAAAATTTAGAGAAAAGATTGAGACAGAGTGAAAAATGTCTAATGTTTAATCAAAGGACCATATGGAGAGGAGAGAGAGTGGGGGAAACAACAATATTTGAAGAGAAGAGAGCGCAGAATTTTCTAGAGATTTCTAGAAATGATTAGAAATAACACCCCTAAAATGTAAAAATTCAAGAAGAACAAGGTAGTTCTATTTAGAAAATGCCCCACAGAGATGACAGTGAGGCTGGGAAGACCAAAAACAAAGACAATGATCTTAAAAGCTGTCAGAGAATAAAGATCTTCAAAGGATTGGCAACAAGACTAAGAGCAGAAAGGAATAATATTGTCAATGCATTAAAATGAAAATAACCGCCACCTTATATATAATGAAGATATTTTCCAAGAATGACAGTGAAATAGAGATTTCTTATATGCATAACTGAGAGGGAGAGAAGTTTCTACTATCAGAAGATCAATAAAGCAAATTCCAGAGGGTATATTTCCAATGGAAATAATGTGACACCAAATTAAGAAATAAAGAAAAAAGTGGTAAAATATAAATAAAATTTAAATGATCATTGATTAGATAAAATAATGTGAGGATTAAAATACAATTGAAATACATCAATTATTGTCATATTGTTGGAGAGGGGTAAATGGAGTTAAAAGGTTCTAAAGATTTGTAATTTTCCAGGGAAAGGATAAGTACTCACTGACTTTAGAATCTGCTAAATTAATTATGCATGTTTTAATTTCTGGATATTCATTAAAAGAATAGAGTCAACATATATAACTTACAAATCAGCAGGGAGAAAAACAGAGTGATAAAACATAATAAAGTGAAAACGGACAAGAAAATGGGGGAGAAAACAAGAATACATGCGGTAATTAGAAAGCATAAAGTAAGGTAGTGGATTTAAACCCAAATACATAAGCAATGGCATTAAATATAGTTGAACTACATGCTTGAATTTAAAAACTTCACTGGCAAGTTCAACCAAACATTCATGAAACACATAAGTCCAGTCTTGCACAAATTTTTAGAACACAGAAAATGAGGTTTCTTCTCATTCGTTGCTGAAGCTGTCACGACCTCGAGGGCAAACCCTGACAAAGACAGCAGCGAAAAGAAAATGACAGGCCCAAACATCCTAAACAAAGTATTAGCAGGTAGAATCCAGCAACATAGGAAAAGGATAAACTATTATCACCAAGGTGGTTTACTCTGAAAAAGTAGGTTAGTTTAACACTAGAAAAACAATCAGTGTGAATCATCACATTAACAGATTAAAGGAGAAAAGCTTGTGATTAGCATTTCAAAAGATGGAGAAAAAGCGTGTGATTCAATGTCCGTGTATGATAAAAACCCATAACCAAACAGAAAGAGATTTTTTAACCTTATAGAAGTTATCTACAAAAAAACCCACAACCAAACCAAACAAAAAGCCAAGCTTGGACAGACAAGTAGCACACGCAATGGAATGTAACTTTGTCTTTGATGTGAGGAAGAAGATACTCCACATTGTACTAGACATCCTAATGAGCACAGTAATGCAAGGGAAGCAAAGTTAAAAAGGAGAGACAAAATTTCCATCATTTGTAAATGATCTGGTTGTATATAAAGAAATTCCACAAGAATTTACAGTTCCAAGATTAGCATTAATGAATATTTAGCCAATTCTGGATATAATTATAAAATTAGTTATATTTCTATAATTTTAGTTACAATAAAATGAAAACTATCTGAATATAATTTACAATAATATCAGGCCTGGCTGGTATAGCTCAGTGGTTTGAGTGTGGGCTGCGAACCAAAGGGTTACTGGTTCGATTCCCAGTCAGGGCACATGCCTGGGTTGCAGGCCAGGTCCCCAGTGGGGGGCATATGAGAAGCAACCACACATCGATGTTTCTCTCCCTCTCTTTCTCCTTCCCTTCTCCTCTCTCTAAAAATAAATAAATAAAATCTTTTAAAAACTTAAAAAAATTATATAATATGAAGTACATTAAAATATCTGTGCAATGGCTTTACCAAAATAAATAAAAGCCATCATGAGATATTAAAGCACACCTGAACCACGGTTAGATTGGAAGACTCACTATGTCATTTCTACTCAATTTTTAAAAGTATGTAAGTTCTTTTTATTGCTGATTTCTAACATAATTGCAGCAATGTAATCAGAGAGCATATTCTCTATATGTATGCATGTATGTATGTATTTAAGTTATTTATTTATTTTTCCATCACCATGTATCCCCCTTGCACCCTGTCCCACCTCCACTCCATCCCCTTCTACTCAATTTTATTAGTAGATTCAATGCAATCCCTGTCAAAACTCCAGATAAAAATTTTTTGTGGAATTTGATGCACTTGTTCTAAAATACAGGGTCTAGCACAAATAATGCCCCTTTTTACTACAAATTTTTTTATTACAAAGTCATAAGCATGTACCGTATTTTTTAGACTATAAGATGCACTTCCCCCACCAAATTTGGGAGGAAAATGGGGGTGCATCTTATAGTTCAAATGCAGCTTACCTGGATCACTGGGAGGGTGGGGGAGGTGGTAGAGCGGTTTTTTTTTTTTTTTTCCTATTTTCCTCCTCTAAAACCTAGGTGTGTCTTATGGTCCAGTGCGTCTTATAGTCCAAAAATATGGTAATTCTGTCACATAACAACATCACACTCAAGCACACCATATGACATTGTAGGTGAAACGCTCACATTACAACCCACACTGTTACCCTGCCAACCACACTGAAGCAGGCCTTACTTCTGCCGGGCCCTGTGTATACGGAAACACAAGTGAACAAAACTAAAAACAAAGCTTTGACAAGTAACACACCTAATGAAATCGAACTTTCTCTTTGATATGAGAAACAGGATAAGGACCAAACACCACCACTCTATTCAGCAGTGTACGAGGAGTTCTGATCAGTACGGGAATGCAAGAAAAACAAAACGAGAAGGGAGAAACAAAATTGATGCCATTTGTTAATGATGAAAAGGGTGCAGGCACTCACGAAGAGGAACATGTTTGAAGCACGTATTCAACAAGTTACCAAGAGTTATCATGAAGCTATAATAATTAAAACAGTGTGGCATTAGAATAAAAGTAACAGATTAGACCTTTGGAGTTGAATAGCTGTCCAGAAACACTTACGGATACTTGATGTGTGCTAGAGTTGGCTGTGCAGGAGAGTGGAGAAATAATGCTCTTTCCAGTAAATAATGTTATAATAAATGTGTCCGTTTGGGCAAAAAAATAAGTTGGATTTCTATGTAACATCATTTCCTGGCGGGTAAGTCTTAAGAATGAAAGAAAAAACAGGAGATACTATACGAGAGAATATTTTAATGATTTTGCAGTAGGGAAGGATTTCTTTACGTAGGACACACAAAGTTTCTGCCTTTACGGTCAGAAAAGGACTACACAGATAAAATGGGTTTGCAGCCTATATAATTTACAAAGGACGGTATCTAGAACATCAAGGGAATCTCTGTAAATCAGTAAAATAAGACAACAGGCTCCCGCCGAATGGACAAAACGCTTGAATAAAAGGAAATCAAAAAGTCTAATGAACATGTGAAAACTTGTTCGACCTTCTTAGTAATCAGAGAAATGCAGACACAAGCCGCTGTGAGATACCAATATACATTCACCAGTTGGGGGAAATAAAAAAAGTCTGAGAAGTACCAAACATTTAAGGAAAAATTAATGCCAATTCTTCACAAACTCTTCAAAAAAAAAAAGAAGAAGAAGAGGAGAGAACATTTCATTTTATGAGGCCAGTCTTGGTCTCATATCAAAACCAGACATAGCTATCACAAAAAAAGAAAGAAAACTACAGAACATTTTTTCTTATATATATAGACACAAAAATCTGGAACAAAACACTAGGAAACAGAATCCAGCAATATATGAAAAGATTATATATTGTGACCAATTGGGTTTAATATCAAAAAATCAATTAATGTAATACCCTGCATCAATAAAATAAAGGAAAATAACTAATGACCATCTGAATACACAAAAATCATTTGGAAAACTCTGGCACCCCAAGACAATAAAGCGCACAGCAAGCCAGGAAGAGGAGGGCACTTGCACAGTCTGATGAAGAGCCTCCCCGAAAGCCCCGTGTGACATCAGACGTAATGTGAACGCTTCCTCCCTAAGAAAAGGAGTCGAGCAAGGCTGACTGCTCTTACTACTTCCATTCGACACCATACAGGAGTTTCTCGTCAGGGCAATTAAGCAGGAAAGCGAAATAAAAGGCACGCAGCTTGGAAAGGAGGTAAAACTGTCTCTATTTGCAGGTGACGTGATCTTGTATACGGAACATTCCAGGTTGCCCACTAAAAGTCTTTTGGAACTGACAGGTGGTCCCACAAGGTTGCAGGAGGCGAGGCTGACACACAATGACTGTTCCCCTCTGCACAGCAGCGATGAGCGAGCCAAGGCCAAATGAAGAAAGTAATTCCGTTCGCAATAGCATCACGGAGAATACGTATCTAAGAATAAATGAACAAAGGCAGTACATGATAAAGGCAGTACACTGGAAGTCACACAACATCGTTAAAAGAGATAAAAGAGAACCTAAATAAATTTAAAAAAAGCCATCCTATGTGAAAATGGCAAGTCCCCAAAATGACATGCCTATTTAATGTGATCACTTACAAAATCCCAACTGACTTTGTAGAAATCATCAAGTTGATCTTAAAATGCACGTGGAAATGCAAAGGCCCCACGATAGACAAAACAGTCTTGAAAAAGGACAAACTCGGAGGCCTCGCACTTCCCAACCCCGATTACCGTACTGCAAAGCCACCGTGACAGAGCCGGGCTGATCCTGGTACAAGGACAGACACAGGGATCAATGGAGTAGCATTGAGGGTCCAGAGAAAGCCTTCGTGTTTACAGTTAACTGATTTGCGACAAGAGTTGTCCCTTCAGGCAGTGGTGCTGGGACAATTGGACATCGGCATGTAAAGAGAAATCCACACAGAATGAAATTGGACTCACATTTCACACCATATACACACAGGAACTCGAAATAGATACAAACCTAAATGTAAGAGCTGAAACTATAAAACTTATAAAAGAAAACACAGGTGTAAATCTGCATAGCCTTGGACTAGGCAATAGTTTTTAAAATATCACACCACAAACAAGAGCAATAAAATATAGGTGAACTAGACATCAAAATGTAATACATTGTTCTTCATAGGGCACCATTAAGAAAGTGAAAAGACAATCCACAGAATGGGAGAAAATTTTTGCAAATCTTACATATATATGAAACAATTTAGTAATAAAAGGACAAATAACCCAATTAACAATGGGCAATGGATCTGAGCAGACATTTCCGCAAAGAAGATACTCAAATGACCCATAAGTACCTGAAAGGATGCTCAGCCCTCAGCATCAGGGACATGCACATTAAAACTACAAGGAGACACCACTTCATACCTACTGAGACGATTATTCTAAAGAAATAATACCAAGGGCCAGAGAGGAACCAAGTGTCCAAGTGAAGGAACTGGAGTCATCCCGTGTTTCCGGGGAGAATGTGAAATGGTGCAGCTGTTTGGGAAGCAGGCTGGCTGTCCCTCAAGTGATTAAACACAGAGGTGCCACGTGAGCAGGACCTCCACGTGGGCAGACACCAGGGAAATGAGGACGTATGTCCACGTGTGAACCTGAGTGTTCATAGCAGCATGTTCACAGTAGCCCCAGAGGGGAAGAACCCTACTGTCCATCAGCTGATGAATGGATAAACAGCATGCGGTAAGTACAACGGGATATTATTTGGAATAAAAATGAAATGCGAATAGATGCCACAACACCGATGAACTCTGAGAAATTTGGCTACCTGAAAGATGTCACACACAAGGACCTCCACGTCGTATGATCCCATTGTATGGAGTGTCCAGAAGAAGCGCACCTACAGAGCCAGAAAGCAGGCTAGTGCTTGCCTAGGGCTGGGGCGATGGCAGTGACGTCTAAGGGGTGTGCAGTTTTCTGTGTGTGTGTGTGGTAGTTAAAAAATCCCAAGATTTTAAAAAGCATGAGTTCTTCCTTCTTTCGGCTTTATTGATGTATAACTGACAAACCTGTAAGACATTGAAAGTGTACGTTGTGATGATTTGATACGTGTAATACAAAAATGTTCTAAAATCGATCGCGGAAGCACAACTCTGTGAATATACTACACACCATCCGATCACACACTTTGAAAAGGACACACCGGGTGGTACATGAATCTATCTCAATAAAGGTGTTAAGAAAAACTCTGACAATGCCGAGTGTGAAGGAATGTATGGAACTCTCCGGCGCTGTTGGTAGGAGTGCAAACGAGAGGAACCACATTGGAAAGATGTTTGGTGGTATCTGGGAGCTGAAGATACGCATCCCGATAGCTCAGAAATTTCACTCCTGAGTATACGCCTGGAGAAACTTGGATGCACATATACCAGGATCCTTTACAGGAATAGCAACACTACTTATAATAACTCCAAACCGGAAAAAACCCAAATGCCATCATTGGTGGCATGTATAATTAAATTCTGGTATCGTTATGTAACGGAAGACCACCGGGAAAGAAAATGAATGACCCAGAACTCTCTCAGCAAACATGGTGAATCCTGAATAGTTAATGTGCAGGGAAAGAAACAAGACGCATGAGAAACTCAGACGGTCCCTTTACATAAAGTCCCAAACCAGACCAAACAGGAGCTTAGAACTGCGGGGTGTAGCCATACATGACAGAACACGCAGAAATGCGAGACAGTGATGTTCTCCAACGCCAGGAGAGCGCTCACCTTTCCTTTGTGGACGGGACACACAGGAGGCTTGGGGACCCTGGCAATGCTCTGCTTTGACCTGGTGTGAGTACAGGGCTATTCCCTCCAATGTTATTAATTAACCTGTATATTTATATATTTTTGTATTTTTCTGTGTGTAAATATATACAATAAGAAAAAGCCAAAGAAAAGTTTGAAGAAAGTTTTAGAACAAATAAAGGGAACATGGTGTGACTATTTCCAACCTATTTTTAATGGACTATTTATAGGTATTTGGAGTGAAGCAGGAAGAACGATACATGCTTACATAGAATATTGCCCTCCTGACTCAGAAGTTGATATATTGCTTTATAAACAAAAGAACTCATTACCTGCAGTGCCTGGAGTGCGACTATGTGCGGAGGTTCGGGGAGGGTTTAGATGAATCGATGGAGGGGAGATCTCGAATGGCGATACGCAGGATAAATTCCTAACCTTTTGAAGCCGATGTCAAAGAGGGTAATTGGATTCTCTTCAATGTGTTTCTTGCTGCTGCTGTCAGATAGAAAGCTAGACTGGATCGATGGAGGGGCTGACCCAGGAAGGCAAATCTCATCTTTTTCTGTAACTACAGAAGACACGATTCTTCCCCAGAGGACCTCGGTCCATGTCAAGGGCCCGGAGTGAAGGTTGCAGCTGATCAAGCAGAGTTTGCCGTGCAATTTAGGATTAGAGTAGGTTCTTGGTCCCTGTTTTCAAAGAATTTACAATCTGATTGGGAGGACAAAAGTGATACCTCTAAATAGAAACTTTAAATTTTGAATTGTGTGGTTTTAATTTTAAGTGTATTAGGAGGGATGCTAAGCCAGAAAAATTTATAAATCAACAGGAAAGCTGTAACAACCCAATAGAGTAGATGGGCAAAGAGCCCAAATAGGCAGTTTCCAGAAAAAGAAATTCAAGCCTCATTAAGCATAGGAAAAGCTGCTCACCTTCACTCATGATTAAACACTTATATATCAAAGCAACAAGTTATTCCTTATCACCTATCGGTTTGGCAAATATTTACAGGTTTGAAAGTAGGCAGTGCTGGTAAGGATGTAGCAAAATGATAATTGTTTGCTGCTGGTAAGAATATAAATTGGGGGTGGGGGGGGAGAATGTAAATTAGTATTTACTAAGTTCCAATTAGTATCACAGTTGACCCATGAACAACATGGGTGTTAGAGGTGCCCTTGCACTTGGAAATCTGGGTATAACTTTTGACTCCCCCAAAACTTAAGTTGTCTCCCAGTGTCCACAGAAGGTTGGCTCCCAGGCCCCCAAGAGATACCAAAACCCACAGAAGTTCAAGTGCTCTACATAAGATGGCATAGTCAGTGTGTTCAGCAGGCCCTCTGAATCCGGGGACTCCCAACCACAGATCAAAACCAGTCCAGGTGTTTATTGGAAAAAAACCCCAAAACCCATCCATAAGTGCACCCACGCAGCTCAAGCCCGTGTTGTCCGTGAGTCAACTGTAGTAATTATTGAATTAATATTTACTAATTGTTAATTACACCAGGTCAGTCTTTTTGAAGAACAGCAGCAACTTAAAAAAAAAAAGCAAAACCACATACTCTGATCCAACAGTTTGAGTCCTTGGAATTTAGCTCTTGAATACATTCTATCAAAAGTATGGAAAGCTACAGATACGTACAGAGTAACTGCTTGCTTTGTAAATGGGAAATATACACATACAGACAATCTTTGGGGACAACCGGGGCTGGGGAGGAAGATTTATCTTTATTTTGTAATTTCTATAGTATCTGAATAATTTACATTTTGCTTTTTGCCTATGATTTTTATCTTAAACCAGTGCAGTCAAGACCTTCAGGAGACCATTAGTCCAGCAAGCGCATTTGCTGTGCTCCAGAGTCTGCCAGGCAGCAGGGATGAAAACTGGGAGAGCTACGTCTCAATGTTTGCCACAGAAACACTTACAGGTAATTATAATACAGTGAACCAAGCCCTACTAAGCGAGGGTGGCTGACGCTATCTGGGGAGTGAAGGAAGACTCAGATTTTGGAGAATCTGTCAGGGTTCCCTGGACAGAGGAAGGAATGTTGCTCTAAGCCAGGCCAAGATGACCAGGATCCAGCCTGAAGCAATGGCAGTGGGGGTGGGGAGGAGGCGAGGGGTTGGACAACTGTTTTGGTAGAATTGACCCAGGGTAGGTGGTCCACGGCCTGTGGGTGGGTGGGTGGGGTTCGGGAGTAAGGGAGGGGTTATTTCCCTGTGATCCGGTTAGGGACATCAGCTGAAGTTGGTGTTACTTTCTGAGCGGCAGACACCGTTATGCACACGGACTATGCTAAGAGCGGGGATGCAGGAAGTAGATGAGCGGGTCCCTATCCCCAGAGATGGTTATAGTCTCCTTGATAAGGAAAATGATATTGGCTGCCACAGACGGCTGGTTTGAGCTGACACTTCAATTCCACTGAAACGCGCCCTTTTCCTGATAACCACTCAACCTCTCCCATGCAACATATGTTAATAAACACCATGCAACACCTTTGAGGGCAGTGTTGCCACTGCAGAGTCACACTCCGGAAACTTAGCTGGGGGGAAGACTTAGGGGCAAAGCCCCAGAGAGTCCATGCCCGAGGTAAGGGGCTAAAGCCAAAAGAATGTTAAGTGGGAATGAAAGGAGAGGCATTTGCAGAAGAGAAAGGAGTTTTGAGGCTTAAAAACAAATCCTAAAGTAGAAATACAGGGACTGAAAAAGCAATGGGTGAGCTCTGGTGGGGGTGCTGGTAATGGGGTGGCTACACACGGTGGGTGCAGGGGGCAGTGGGAACTCTCTGGGCTCTCTGCCCAATTCGTGAACCTAAAACCGCTGCAAACAATAAAGTCTATCAAACAAAACAAAACAGTGTGAAGGGAAGGATAGGGCCAGGTGGTGACCTTTTCCTCTTCCTAGAATGTCTCTTCAAAGGGAAAAGCATCTATTGATGAGCTGTAATTCATTCCTCCGCTTGACATTTGGAGATGGTTTGAGAAGCCCGGCCAGGGTGTGTCTAGGGGCTGCAGGCTTCAGCCTGCCCCATCCCGGATGTCTGGAGGCGGTGGCTTTCTTTCCTCGTGTCTCCTGTGCTGAAGACGTCTTTCGAATGAAGATCCCTCGGCCTCATAGGAACACAAGGGGAAGAGTGAGCTTTCCTGGGCCCAGAAAGGTGGCACTGGATGGATTAGACAGCCTGAGGCCCAAATGCAGGCTTTTTTGGTGACTTGTGCCTCCATCACTATGTCACAGCTTCGGACCCCCGTTGACATGTGTCCAGGTAAGTACATCAGCATGTCCACCTCAGCAGATGTCCATTCGGCAAGTGCTAGTCCATGAGCCAAAGTGTGGGCTGACCCATGTGACCTTTCTTCCAAAAATAGAAAGCTGGCCCCTGTGTGAAACCAAGCCGTATGCCTTTGTCCCAAGGACGACTGTAGTCACTGTCCACCGACAGGTAGTCACTGTCACCTTCACACACTGTGGGGGGAGCAGGAGGGGACGAGGGGGTCAGAGAGCCAGTCACAGTTTATCAACAGCGATAGTGGCCATGCTTTATTTACACATCTTTCTAGACTGTTGACCCCTTGTGGCAATGTTTGCAATGTAACTGTATCAATTAGGACCTCCAGTCGCACTGCTTGAGACCTATAAGCTTGAAAGAGAAAAAGAATGTTTGAGACCTGGGAAAAAATGTCTATCTCCAATTAAAAAAAATTAAAAATGAAATGAACAGATCTCGACCTAAACATTTACAAAATATAATTTTATATCAATTTAATGTTATTAAGTGTATTGTTCATAACATTTTATTATAGTTAGAAACTATCTGTAGGTTTGATTTTCTCACTTCATAAGAATTATGGTATATGCTAAATGATCACCGAGAGGTCATGGTCAAATTCAATGTGTTTTTCAGAGCTAAATTTCAAAAGCAACTTATAAGAATCCTTTCGGTGTTTTGTGGCGAATCAATGATGTCTGATGTGAGCGGGAGGTCCGTTTTACTATTTTTGTGTGACAGAGGGCAGGGCTGTAAAGATAGACGGAGCTGTGAGAGCTCACAACGGCAATGCAGGCAAACAGTTACCTGAAAGCGCGTTCGCCACAGTGCGGTTTAGAACAGAAATAATTTCGAACAACCCAAACTGCCCCCCGCTGGGGACTAGTTTAACAAATGATGGGACCACACAGAGGATACTAGCTGACCATTGCAAATGAAGGAGAATAGTTAATGATCTAGATAGGCGTTTATAATATATTGAAATATAAAACCTTTTGAGCAATATGATTGCTTTGTTTGTAAGGAAAAAATAGTCTTTTTAAAAATTTATTTATTTATTTATAACTTTTTTTGTTGTTCAAGTACAGTTTCTGCCTTTCCCCCCCACCCCTCTCTACTACCCCACCTCCCGTTTCCATCCTCCCCTCCCCCTGTTACTGTCCACGTGTCCTTTATAATTGTTCCTGCAAACCCTTCATCCTTTTCTCCTATAATCCTCTCCCCTCTCCCCTCTGGTCGCCTGTTCTCAATTTCAGTGTCTTTGTGTATATTTTGCTTCCTTGTTCATTTTGTTGATTAAGGAAAAAATATTCTTAAAAAAAAAAAAAGACTGGCAGAATCTATACCAACCCAGTAATGATTAGGGTTATCCCTGGGTGTAGAATTACAAATGAGTTAAGCATCTTCTCTTTTTCAAAATTCTCTATCTTTTCACCCTGGCTGGTGTGGCTCAGTTGGCTGGAGTGTTGTCCCATAAACCGAAAGGCTGAGGGTTTGGTTCCTCGTCAGGGCACATGCCTTGGTTGCAGGTTTGATCCCCAGCTGAGGCTCATGCGGTCGGCAACTGACTGATGTTTCTCTCTTTTTCTCCCTTCTCCACTCCCTTGAATGAGAACAAAATAAACCTTAAAAAAATAAAACTCTCTATTTTTATTTTTATAAAGAAATAAAAATGATTTTGATTTTAAAAAGAAAAAGAAAATTCTCTGTATTTTCTCCTGTGAACACTTACTGTGTCTGGAAGGCGGACAGATAAGATGGATAGAGATGGGGAATCATGTACACTTGATGACTCCTTCTCTGATAATTAATGCATTCGAACTAAAGGAGCCTAGGCATAGGGATGGAATGAGTGGAAACTGCTGATATTTGCCTCTGTCATTTTTGAGGTTGAACGCCATGGAAACATCACTTAAATGTAGATTTTTGACTGAAGAATGGTAATAAACGCTCACGTCACAACCAGCAGTCAGAATAAACCATTTAAAAAATAAATTGAATTTTTCAGCCCTTCAGTGTCTTCTCCTTATGCCCGGGATGAGATACCTTTATCTCAGCCAGCTCCGTCTCCCCAGCTCTGTCGGTATCTCCAGGGTCATCTTCAGCTGCTCCCGTGCTCCTGCGTGAAAGCCTGTAGCCCCGGAAAGATGTCCCTATCAGGCTGGTGCAGGGAAAAGCAGACTAGAGAACAGCTTGTGTGGCTCATTCCCACTGATGTAAAATTGAATACATGTATTTTAGTCTGTATACATGCACAGAACTTTCTGGAAGGATACTCAAAACTAACTATACTCAAAACTAACAGTGCGTGACCCCCGAATGATGTCATATTGAGTAACTTAAAAACTATATAGTTTCAAATTTCTACAGATCTGAAGTATCATTTTTACAGAATTGATCTGTGACTCTTACATTGTTTAATTCATTCTTGTTATGCTAACAGCTCTGCTAGGAAAGAGCAAATTAAGGATCTCAAAAGTTAATTTTCACAGAAGGAAATGGGTGGGGGTTATTCTAGGATGGTGGGAGAAAGTGGGGGCTGCTGGAACCCTCAGTTTCACGCTGCGGCCGTGTGTGTTTGGTCTCAGGGCTGAGGTGACTACTGAGAATGCCATGTGGGGGACAGAATGCTATGTGGGGGACAGAATGCTATGTGGGGGACAGAGATATTGATTTGCCTTCAGGCGAAAGGCTCAGGTTGTCAGCACTGCTGAGGCCACCGTTCCTCCACAGAAGGGCACAGGCTCCTGCTCCCTTAGGCAAGAATTGTAAATGTACCCAAGGGGCCCAGCACCTTGGAGGAGGATGCTGATGTGTAAGCAGAGCACATAAAAGAAGAAAACTACATGGCGAGTACTGGACATTCAACATTCAATTTGAAGCGTTGTGGGGGGTGTGAGAGAAAGGTGGTTAATTAGAAGGTTTTAGGGTCAGCAAGGCTTCTGTTCAAAGCCTGCCCTTACCACTCACTAGTTGTGGGGCCTTCTTAGCATTCTGGACCTGGCACTACACTGTCCAGTTCCCATGTCAGCGAAGGACTCATTGCTCCGGCTGCCGGGAGCAGGGTCAGCACACTGTCTTCAGCAGTCAACCCCTTTGGGGTCTGCCTCAGCTGCAGAGCCACCTTGCCCAAAGTCCACCCTTCGGAGGGGTCCCCTGTCCAATGACTGATGGAGAGGCATCTAAAGAGATGGCCATCCTGACCTGTTGTAGCTCCAGAGCTTTCCATGGTTTGGCTGAGGCCGTCAGCGGGTTGCATCACAGCTCAGCTTCTCCTCCTGCCCACTTCTGTTCCCATGTCTTTCATTCCATGGGCGTTGATCTCAATAAACATGCTACACATAACTCCAACCCGGAACAACCAAGTCACCCAACTATTCTGGGCCTCTGTTTCCTTATCCACGAAAATTAGGGTGATAACAATAATGTTCATTGCGGAGAGTTGAGATTATGGGACATCACATAGGTCCAACACCGAAATACCTGGCACGTGATAACTACTCAGTAAATGGTAACTATTATTATGGTGATTAGGAAAGAAATAGTCAACCCTCGACCACCCACCATCATCATTACAGTTTATCAGATAGGTCAGCCAAAAAAAAAAGAGAAAGGTCTTGCCCTGGCCAGTGTGGCTCAGTTGGTTGGAGAGTCCTCCCCTAAACCAAGAGGTTGTGAGTTTGATTGCCGGTCGCAGGACATGGCTAGGTTGCAGGTTCGGTGTAGCTGGGGCGCGTATGGGAGGCTACTGATGGATGTTTCTCTCACTCTGATGTTTCTCTCCCTCCCTTCCTCTCACTCTGAAATTAATAAATATGTCCCCGAGTGAGGATAAAGAGAGAGAGAGAAGGGTCTTGAAGATGTGGACATAGGGACATAGGGGGACATACCCTGGTGGAACACAAGAAGGTTTGGAGCAAGGGGGTTACCAAATGAGGGCAGCCTAGAGCAGGTGTGTGTGCCCAGTGAAAGTCAGTCAATAGACCTCTGGTGTACCAAGGAGTCCCTTACACGTTTGGTCAGCACAAGGCAGTCCCCTAGGCCTGGCCACTTTTGAGCAAACTGGCCAAGTTGAGGGCGTGGCCTGCAATGCTGAGAGGCGGGCTGGAGCTGTGGTGTCTTCGGGAAGATTCAGGTGTCCTGGACAGTTCATCCTTGAAGATATTATGGAGCCCTCACACTAACAGGGAGGGAGGCAGAGTGGACTATGTTGCTAGGGGAGCATATGCCCCTCCCACTGTCTCTGCTGTCTTCTGCTGACCTCCACTGGCCCCGCACGTTTCCTGGGCTTGGGCGTCTGGTTCGTGGTCCTCCCCCACCGCCTGGCCTGCCATCACACTGCGCATGTGGTGCTCGATGTTGAGCAGCAGAGTGATCGATGACTTTATAGTGACTGGGACTTTGTGTTCCCTGGGCTGTTTTTGTATCTGCCTTGGCTGCATTTTCCTCGAGAAATCTGTGTCCTGGGTATGGATTTGGCTTTGGGAGAGTTGTCCATCTGGATTTGTTTGCTGGTAACGTGCTGTCTTGTATTTAAAGCTATAGTTGTCCGTGATGAAGAGCAGACCTGTGGCCGTGGTTTTCGAGTCCAGAGACTGCACCGAGCCTCTGGGGCTTAGGCGAATACAGGAGGCATGCGGTCTGCACAGTCATCTGGTGTTCCGAGCACCCGATTTGTCCCCAGGCTCTGGCAAGTAAAGCTGGGAGCTGCCTTGGGCTGCCAATCTCTTTACACAGTGCCTATAAATTCAAAAAATCTTAGTTTGAAGATATTATTTAGCTAGCACATAATTGTTCTAATGGTTTATTGACACTTAAAAATAATGTTTGCAATACTTCAAATCTGGACTAGTATGCATTGATGTTCTACCATCTGGCATCGTTAGGGAATAAGGTAATTCTCTTTCTCTCTTAAAAAAAAAAGATAATCCCATAAATAGAAAAATCGCATTGAAGGTAAATCTTTCTACTATCTTATATACACCTTTTCACTTTCCCCCCAATATTTCTATCATTATTGAATTCTAATTATCTGTCAGCTCTTCACATCCATTATTGCATTCAGCCCTTAACAGCCCCACAAAATACATATCACCACCATTTAGCCAGTAAGAAAAATGTAAGCTCAGAGGACTTATGTAACTTGGCTAAAATCACGTGCTGGGTGAGTGCCAGCATGGAAATTTGAATCCAATTTTGTCCAACTCCACAGCCCATGCTACCTCTACCACACTGCGACAGTTCCTTTACTGTCTGCAAATTAGAGATTATCAAGCATATTTTAGCCCCTTCTCGATGAGTTAGAGACAAAATTATAAGCATCAGCGATAACACAGTGCTGAAGTGCTGATCTAGGTGCAGCCCTTGGTGGAAGTAACAGAAATCCAGAGGCACTGGCTTAGGCAAAGGAAGGATTTGTGTGAAGACACAGGGTGCATTGCAAGGTGGGTGGGCAGGTGCCACCAGGTCTCAGGAATACACCAGACGGGAGACAAGCCCATCAGACCTTCTTCATTCCTTATCTCTGCTTTACTCCGTGCATCTATTTTTATTTTCTTCTTTCTCTTTCTGCTGATCAGTCTGAAGGTGGGCAACCCAGGGTCAGGGCCTTGGTTCAAGGACATCATCCAAGGTCAAGAAACCTCAAAGCTGCCTGCCCTGCCTGTCTTTTGCTTTTGTTCTCACAATCAGGAGATGCTGCCTTCTCTCCAGGCATCCGGTTCTTATTCCAGGCTCGACTGTAGGAAGGGTGAAGGGCACTGGGGGGTTAGCCTTTTATTCAGGGAGTGCCCCGGGGAACAGTCATGGACCTTGCCCTACCTGCAGAGAGCTTATAAACCTTCAGGAAATATAAACATTGGACAGTTAATCACATAATTGAAGACTGAGTGCCTATGTCTGCCAGAAAGTTATAAGAACAGTCACATAGCTTTATCTATAATACAAGTTTCCCCTGCTATCTGAAAGTAGAGTGCTTCTCTGAAACCTTTTGTAAGCCTAAATGGCATAAAGCAAAGAAGCAATTACCATTAATTTACATGGAAAAAATGTTGTGTGTTCCCAGACCCAAAAAATAACCTACCACATCATACCAAATAATGCATAAAACCTAAAATGACACTAACACAGAGTAAAAGCAGGGATGCACCAAACAAACGGAGATGAAGCACAGATGCTCACAGACACAGTTCAAAGCCGTGGGGCCTGATGCCGAGGGAGACGCAGAGTGTGGCTCCTGGGGAGGGAGCCGGGCAGGAGCCCTCTCGCTGCTGGTGCTGCCTCTTATAATGGCTGAAAAGCAAGTGCTGAACGCTGTTTTTGCTTGTAGTCTCGTTTCATAAAAGCAAACATCTTTTTTGGATTTCTTTCCATTGGCAAAAACAGGTCCTAATGGAGGTCTTTCACAAAGGCCAAGTGGCATAATGCCATCTTGGAAACCAGGGGATACCTGTGGCCCCAAACTGCCGATAACTAAAACGCCCCCCAACCGAAGAAGGGATAGATTGCCATATATTTACACATTGGGAGACAACTTAGCAGAGCCCACCCAGAACCAAACCGAAGCCCCCCAAACCGCTGCTACACGTGACAACACGCATCAATCTCACAGGTGTGAGGCTGGATGGAAAAGCCAGGCACAAAGGAGGACATGCTGCTTCCCGTGCAGATGAAGTTCAAGAAGCAGCAGTGGAAGCCCGGGTAGCGGCTGCCTCTGGAGGGGGGTTATTGGGGTAATTGCCTGACAGGAGCCACGCAGAGCCTTCTGGCGCGCCGAAAGCGGCCTGTTCCTCGGCTCGAATGCCGGCGTACACACGTGGAAGTTCACCAAGAGGGGCGCCTACTGTGCCCCGGTCTCTGTTCCCGTCACACCTCAATTTGTAAAAGCTAAGCGGGTGTGGCGCCTCACAGGGCATTTTCAACAATTCCCCCCAAATAAACAATCAGATAAATAGTCCAGGAGGCGTGTAATTGGACTTGAGGTTTTCTCTGTCAGTTCAGGACTGCGGTGCACAATGGTTCTCCATCCCGGCTGTGCATCAGCGTCACTTGGCTTTTATTTGAATTTTGCTAATTTTAATTTGGCTTTTGACATAGACGATCTGTTTACCTGGTTCACACTATCCAGCGGATTTTAAAACGTACACAGTGAAAAGCTGTCCGCTGGTCCCAATCCCCTACCCACCCAGAAGCAACCGCTATCCCTAGAGTCTTAAAAGTCCTTCCAGAGATATTTTATGCACATGTAAGTACAGACAAATATACACTTTCATCGCCTACACAAATGGCAGCATGCTGATTTAAACCAGCTTCATTCATGCCATGCTCTATCTTGGAGATTTGTTCCTTGTTAGTATGTAAATAACTTTCTCAGTCTATTTTTTTAATGTGTGGATTTACTATAATGTGAGAACGGAGGACTTTTAAAAAATGCTCACGCTCTGGGTTTTCTCCGGATTGAATGCACTGGAGATGAGACCTGGGTATCATGTGGGAACCCCGGTCTAGCTTATCGGGGCCTTTCCTCTTCAGCCTAGACAGGGATGGTGCCGGTTTCCTAGAACTCAGAAAGCTGGCTCAGGGTTTTGAAAAGTCAAATGAATCCCTTCCTTGTGATGAACAGAAAACAGTTACAGATAAGACTTTTATTAGCAAGAAACACGGTGACAGGAAATTGAGAAAAGCTGGCCTGGCACACTGGGCCTACATGCAAGAGTCGGGAGGGGACTGCAAGGTGGGGCTCCAAGAGCGCAGACCGCACGGGACTTATCAGATGGTGAGAACACGAGCTGAGAGTCAGATGACGGAAGAAGCTGTTTCCAGACCCTCGGAGCTGTAGAAAAGTAGCGGAGGAGTTGCAGCATGTGTACATGAAAGCTGGAGTGCCGAGAAAAACCATCTAAACTATACTTAGAGCTCTTTGGGCTAAATACGTGTCAATGTACAATATGAGACTCTTCTCCGAGCACATCACCTTTAAGGAGCTGAAAAAATTGGCTAAGTGTAGGGCCTAATTAAGGAAGGTATTAGAAACAGAAGAGAAAATGTACTACCATCTAAAAGTATTGCAGTTTTGAGTATGAATTCTATGTGGAATTTTGGTTGATCAACCTTAGAAAAATATGCTAGCATTCAATAAGCACACTGTAAAAAGTTGAAGGAACAAGCCAGAATGGAGATGAGAAAGGAAACAACGTGTATGGGTTTTTGAACACTATAAAACTGATGGCCGATAGGTCTACTTTTTTTTATTTCATAAAATCAAATAGATTTCCATATTGGAAACAACCCAAACGCGCTTCAGTGGAATACTATTCAGCAAAAACAAAAACCGAAACAAAAACAGACTCTTGGTACATGCAGCCACTTGGATGGATCTCAAATCTCAAAGGTTACATTCTGTGTGGTTCAATGTATATACTATTCTGGAAACAACATTATAGAAATGGAGGACAGATTAGTGGTTGCCAGGGGTTGGGGGTGGTAGGGAACTGGCTGTGGCTGGAAAGGGGTAGCATGAGGGATATTTATGGCAATGAAACTATTCTGGAGTTTGACTGTGGTGGTGATAAAACCGCAGAGAACTGAAAGCGTACACACACGTGTGTGTAAAACTGGTATCTGGGTGAGGTCAGTGGTTTGGTTGCACCCACGCCAGTGTCCCAGGTGTGATATGGTTCTATAGGGTACACGGGATCATTCTGTAGTATTTCTCACCACTGCATGCGATTCTACAATTACCTAAACATCTAACTTAAAGCATTAAATAAACCTAGAATGTTAGTGCTAGAAAAAAGAAGAAATGGACAAAGCAACATTGACACTGATTTTTATCCAAGTCCAAAGGGGGCAGTTCTTGACCTTCAATAGAAGTAGATTTAAAACCAATGGAACTATGTAAGTTTTCACACATTGACTAGTGAACTTATGAAATATATTTGCTAAGAGATGTAAGAGGACAAATATAGAAGTATACTTTTAAAAAGTGGTCACGGATATCCAAGACACTAGGATTTTTTGGAAGCTTTTTGAAACTTAGAGCTTGACATCACCAAGAACCATGTACTTTCACAACGGAGACTCAGTGTGAGATGTAGGGATTTTAAAATTAATTCAGCAAACACTTGCTGAGCCCCTATTATGTGTCACACACTGTCCCAGGTGTTTTGTGTTAGAAAGGCAAAAGACACAACCCTGTCCTCCGGAAGCTCATTACCTAGAGATCTTCTGTAACTTGGTAAATGTTCCACTGTTCAGAAATTCAATGCTGGTGACATTATTTATGGAACAGAAATGAATGTCATCCTGACAGATATTATTTTTAATGATATCCTGATTAATAGTCACACTTGAGGCTATTTTAAAAATGGAAGCCGTCACCATGAAGTGTGATAGGAATTACCCCAAAATAGACCATTTTATCCTCTGTGAATAATTTAGACCCTGGCACTCCAAATGCAGGAAAGAGCGTGAGGGTTGCGAAAGAGCTGATTGGGAGCTTTTAGAAAGTAGGGCCTGATTCTTATTATCTCTGCATCTCCGGCCTGAGCAGTGCGGTATGCAACAGGAGCTCAATAAATGCTGAGTTGACAATCTAAAGGCCTTTTTAATTTTTATCGGCTTAGGCTAGAAGGAGCTTTAGGGGCTCTGCCATTGATGACTGGAAATTGGTTTTGACTAGCGTCAGAAGGACTTGGGATGGGATATGAAATAAAAAATAAAAACGGAACGGTGGTGTGAAAAGCGATGGCCACAGGAATGACTTGTGACTGTACCCGTGGGAGGCCTTTGGCAGCCAGAGTCACTCAGGCCTGTGACAGCTCCTCCCTCCATGGTGGCTGCTCTGCTCCATGAACTTGAGTTACTCCCTTTTGGGTAAAGGAACAGAACCCCACCTACTCACTCCCTTCCTTCCAGAAGTGGTGGGGGGATAAGCCTTGAATGACCTTTTAACTTTGAGAACTTTACAAAAGCAATCACATGGCAACGAGGAATCACTACCAATACTTCCTGGAGAGCTTTCCAGAAGGCACTTACTGAGGAGATGTGGGACAAGATGTGAACATGGCCTTGAGCATCCTCGGCCTCCTCGGCTGCTCCCAACGGCAGTGTTATCTTTGACCCGGAGGAGAAAATAGCAAACACCTGCCAATATGGCAGAGACTATGCAGTGATAAGGAAGTTGATCTCTGTGATTTTTTTGGGCAGAGGTGGATATTTAGGCCAACATTCTAGGATGAAAAAGCCTTATGTGCTTATTCTTTCGTTGACTGTCACATTTTTCTCTTCAGCCCAGCCAACGTGGGAAAAGGCCTAGAGCATAGTAGAGTGTTGTGACTGCACCGCACAGACCTCTAACTACAGGGATCAGGACCGACCGAGGGCCCTGTGGCTTCGCTGTCAAATCCACAGCAGTCTTTGTGCTGAGTCCACACTTCCCACTGAGAGCTCCCAGCCAATGGCTAAGTGTGAAAGGATACTGGACTTTTCTGATGGTTGACTTTGGCTCCAGAACTCCCAGATGGCTTTGCTGAAACTTTCTTAGACTTCAGGGCAGTCTAGGATGCTTCCATCCAACCTCCCTCCCTTCCTTTTTCCTTCACTTGGGGGTCAGGCTCCCTTGATGATCTCCCATGACTCTCCAGTCTTTTGGTCTCCCTCCCCATTTGCTCTCCTAGGGGCATTTCTCATAGTAAATTTCTTGCATGCTTAATCTCTTCTTGGTGTTTGCTTCTCAGAGGACCTGGACTAACACACGTGGTATTGAGAGTGGTCTGAGAAAACACGGGTCAAGATGGGAATGTGGGGTTGGATCACCCACCACCCCACATATGAAGAAGTTGGGATGAGGGACATGGATAGTGTCTGGTACATGTGGTGGTTCAGTTGCTAAAGATTCGCGGTGGTGACCTGGGAAATGTCACGGTGGACGGGAATGCTGTGGCAGGTGTGATGATGTGGGAATTTGGAAAACATGGGGCATCGATGTCCACAAAGACAAGGGAGTTGATTGGTTACTGCAGTTTTACTGATGCAGCTGCAAAGGGATGACGAGAGAGGGCTATTAACAAACAGATAAGGCTAAATGCAAGAGCCGGACCTGGAGTGGAAAGGCAAAGACACTTGAGCAGTAGACTGAAGACCTCGGTGTGAGCCACAGAGCTGCAGGGGTGTGTGAAGGCTCAGCTAAGGCAGGTCTGCTACACAAAAGACAGCGCCCTGGGAAAATCTGTGCTATGGACTGAACTGTGTCCCCCCAAATTCATATATTGGAGCTTTAACCACTAATGTGACTGTATTTGGAGATAGGGCTTTTAGGAGGTAATCAGGGTTAAATGCCATCATAAGGGTAGGTCTCTCATCTGATAACACCGAGATCTTGTGAGAAGAGGAAGATACCTCTCCATTTGTAAGCCAGGGAGAGAGCTTTCACCACAAACCAAAGCAACCCAGATCAGGCAGCACCTTGATCTTGGTCTTCCCAGTCTCGACAACTGTAGGAAAATGAAAGTCTGTTGTTTAAGACACGTAGTCTGTGGCATTTGGTTATGGCAGCCTGAGCTGACCAAGATGATCTGGGACCCTGATACACAGGATGGGGCACCTGGCTGGGTGCTGAGGATGTTAACTCTGCAGCCACCCCTGGACCTTCTGGGCTTGTAGATGGACTCCCACCCCCTTCCCCAGTGGGAGCCAGAACTTCTGCTGTGCTAGAATATGCTGCAGAAACCTCTCCCCTACAAGGCACCAGGTGCTCCCCTAAGGAGCTGGCCACACCTCCTCTCCTGGTTGCCAGGCTGATGACTAGTTAAATCTCAGCATGGATGTAAATCTGGCTGGAGGTGTGCACTTAAAGAATTGTTAAAAACTAGACAGCCTGTACTGGCAGGAGCCAGGGGGGCATGTCTGGGATTGGATTTTAGGGGTGTTTGATCAAAGGGGCTGGAGTGTGAGGCTGGATAAGCAAGAATGTATTGACTTGGGGGCACTTTCATAGAACATGAGACTTAAGACCTATTGAGCACCCCAGGAGATGGAAAACACTCCGCTGCTTGCTGGGGTGGCTCTCAGAAGCCTGGAAAAAAACAGTGGTCAACACCAAGTAAAGCAGAAAATGCTGAGTTACTCTGGAAGACGGTAGGAGGAGGCAGAGAGGAAGTGGGTGTGCTGGCATAGCTAAAACAGGGCAGAAGAAGGGCCACCATCACAGCTGCACCCGTGTCCCACTGTAACTGTGAATGGACAGGTGCAGCCACTCCACACTGACAAGGGTATGATTAGGGTTTACCGGGAGTGTCCAACCTTTTGGCATCTCTGGGCCACACATTAAATACATTGCGACATATAATCACAAAAAAAAATCTCATAATGTTTTAAGTCAATTTACGATTTTGTGTTGGGCCACATTCACAGCCATCCTGGGCCACATGCAGCATCAGCCCGCAGGCTGCGGTTTAGACACCCGGAATGAAGGAAATGAAGGTCATACCACGAGGTAGGCCACCCACACCTGCTGAGTTGGGAGCTAAGGGTGAGGAGGATTTAGAACGAAGAGTGGGGAAGGAATGAGGATGCCCATTTGTAGCCCCAAATTCATCTGCAGTGATGGGGGGCTATGACTCACCTCTCAGGAAGAAAGGCCAAAGGGAACTTGGAGGAACCGTTTCCTGAACTTCCTTGTGTGGGGTAAGGGACAGAGTGTGGTGGTAATGACAACATGCCTCAAGGACCACCGACCACAGGGACCACAAATGACCTAGGGCCCTGGCTGCTGGGTTCAGAAATCCATTACTGCATTTGCACTGAGGCCGTGCTTCCCACGGGCCACTCCCCGTAAATGACCACGTGCTGCAGGGATGTGAAGACAGGCTGAGTCCTGAGAGACTTCCACTGATGGCCAACTTTGGCTTGAGGACTCCCCAACGGCCTTGCAGAACCTTCCTTCTAATGCACGTAGAGTTTAGGGTGCTTCCACCAACCTCCCTTCCCTTTCTCCTTCTCTCACTTGGGGTCAGACTTGATTTGCTGTCTGACATGGCTCTTGCAGCCTTCCCTTTTTTCTCACACAGGTGATTTCCCTAGTAGAATCCTTACATGTTAAGTGTCATCTTAGCATCTGCTCAATCACGTGCTAGTACAACGAATCTCCAAAACCAAAAGCCTGCTTTTGTAGCATTGGCCGACTTCTGTGGTATAAATACTCCCACCACTGTGGACTTTTACCAATGGTTCTTGAAAAATTCCTGAACAGCTCTCACAAGATGGTATAAGCCACTCCAATGCACCACTTCATCTGCCTCTGGAGGTTGAGGGGTTCTGGACCAACACAGGAGGGATGGATCTGGTGGGGGTGGGGAGGTTGTGATGTGCCTCAGGGTGGGACGAGTCAAAATTTGGGGTGAGAGAGATCTGCTCATAGTCACTATTTGACTTCAGTAAGGAAGTATCTTCTCTGTTTGAAAAGTCTCTGGTGTTTCTGACACTTTTTCAAACTGGGATCAACCTATGAAGTTATAGAAATCTGATGTGTGGGTTTGGATGAGGTCTTAGGGGTGGAGCCCCTGTAATAGGATGGTGCCTTATAAGGAAACTAAGAGACCAGAGATATGAAGACACAGGAAGAAGGCAGCCATCTGCAAACCAGAAGAGGGGGCCTCATCAGGAACTGATTTGGCTGGCACCTTGATCTTGAACTTCCCAGACTCCAGCACTGTGTGAAATAAATGTCTGTTGCTTAAGCCACCCAGTCTGTGGTATTTGTTATAGCAGCCCAAGGATTCGGATCTGCAAGGCCTCCAGGTAGCCTCTGACCTGGCTCCTCCAAGGTCAGGCATGGTAGCTGCTTCCCTATTTCCTTTCTCATCCAGAAACACAACTTGTTGTTAAATGATGATGTTGAAAATCTCCATCTATCTTGCCTGAGAAGGTAACAAGGGGAATCGTTCCTCAGCATTCTCAATCCCAACTACTCCGGGAAGAAGACATCCACACAGCACGCTGGTCTTTCTGTTTTCTTCTCCACATTCCTCTCCCATAGCTACTGTCCCTCTTTCCTCAGGTTAACATTTAACTTGGAAAAAAAAAAATCACCTACTTAGATTTTGAGCAAATGTTAATCACCAACAGCAGTCGTAGTAATCTGCTTTTAACATTTCTCCTGAGGTGGGCAAGGCTAATTTAGCTTGTCAGTGGAGGTTCTGTCTGCTATTAACCTCTTCACCTTTCTGTCTTTCCCGAGACTGGCTGCTTTTGCAGGGTTTAATTGGATTAGGGTGAGGGTCTCCGAGACTTCAGATCTGGAACCTTTATTAGATGAGACAATGGAAAACAGGAGGAGTGGGTGGGGGCAGTAATTCAATGCCTGGCTCACAGGAGAGAATTAAACCCAGAACTAGTGAGACTTGGGAGCAGGGCCTTTCCACAGGGATCTCCTTCAGGTTCCAAGTTGCTCTCTGACCCAGGAACCCCTGGGAGAGGAGAGTATGGGCATTTCTGGTGCTTTTCCCCCCTTTTCCTTTTTTTTGGGAGGAGACAAGAAATACTGGTGGCTTGTTATGGAGACAGACTGCACAGTAAGACAGAAGCAGTGTGGTGTTATGAAAAGCACCAAATGTTATACAGTCAGAAAAAAAAAAAAAAGGTAACAATTTGTGGTCTTCACAACCAGCTTCTGAAATAAACTAAACTTGGGTGCTGAAGAATGCCGGGACTTTAGTACTGGGGTTAGAAGAAATGGTCAGCATTTCAAACCACGGGACTCCAGAGAACAGATGGACTCCAGTATTGAGATCTTCTGAAGAGGGAGGATGTGGGATGTGGGAGGAGGAAGCCAATCTGATTGGTTTGAGTCTAGAAGTAAGATATTCTACCAGGACTTCCATCACATAGTGTGTGCGCTGCATAACTCCAGAGGCATATTCATAGCACATGGGTGGCCCTAGCAGATACCTGTGGTATTACCTAGCCAGTACCTTTTTCTAGGAATTGCCCCTCCCTCCCATCTACAGTTACCATGGGAGCATCATGCATGCACCTAACACATACTAAACTAATTGGGGTTGTCCATCCCTTCAGTCAAGTTGATTGGCTCACGGGTAGACACCTGACCTCAGCTGGGCCATGAAATACAAAGCCTGGGAAATCCCAGTGGCCATGTTTCTTGATGTGTGGACCTGGGAAGCAGAGGCCAGTTTGCAGGAAGAGAGAAGAATTAAATATGTGCAGAGAGGAGCAGAGATGGGAAACTCAGAGAAAGAGATTTGAGTTCCAGCTGTCTTTGAGTTGCAACTAGATGCTTCTACAGGGTTCCACGAGACAATACATTACCCTTCATTTCTAAGCCAGTTCACATGGGGTTTCTGTCGCTTGAAATCATCAGAGTTTGGAATAACATGCTAGAGTCAGGACCAGGGATGTGAAGGTACTGCAGTTCTAACTCCTTCATCAGACCCCCTCCAGAAGTCAAGTCTAACCCTCAGAAACTGGGGGCAAGCAAGATGCAGGAAGGGGTTTCAGAGACCCAACCAAGGAGGAAAGTATGAAGATTTAAGCAAAAACAGCCAGGAGACACGTGATGATGAGGGGGCACGCAGGTAACCAGGGCAGCTACCTACCTGGCACTAGACTTAGGATCTAAGACTATTCAGTGGATAAGGAACTGCTGATTCCACTCCATTTGTCAGAACTGCATCAGACTTGCCAAAGTAAAGATTGTAACAACAACAACAACAACAGAACCCAGACAACCCAATTAAAAAAAATGGGCAAAGGACTTGCATGGCTATTTCTCCAAAGAAGATATACAAATGGCCCATAGCACACGAAAAGATGCTCAACATCATTAGTTATAAAGGAAATGAAAATATAAACCACAATGAGATGCCACCTCACATGCATGGGGATGACTGTTATTTTAAAAAAGTAGTAACAGAAAATAACAAGTGCTGGTGAGGTTGTCAAGAAATTGGAACCCTGTGCACTGTTGGTAGGAACGTAAAATGGTGCCTGGCTATGGAAAACAGTATGGTGATTCTTCAAAAAGTTGAAAATAGAATTACTATGTGCTACAGACTGAATGGTGTCTGCCCCACCCCAACTTCATATGTTGAAGCGCTAACCCCCCAGGTGATGGTGTTTAGAGATGGCAAATGGCATTTGGCAGGTGGTTAGGCTTAGATGAGGATGGGGCCGCTGTGATTAGCCTTATAAGAAGAGACCAGAGCCTTCTCTGCATCTCTCTCTCTCTCTCTGCCATGTGAAGACATAGAAAGAAGGCAGCCATCTGCAAACCAGAAAGAGGGCTCTCACCAGAACCCTACCCTGCTGCCACCCCGATCTTGGACTTCCAGCCTCCAGAACTGCGGAAAAATGAATTTCTGTTGTTTAAGCCCACCAGCCATTCTGTGGTAGTATGTTACGGCAGCCTGAGCTGACTAAGACATGATATGATCCAGCAATTCCCACATGCAATCTGCTTCCAAACTTTCTTTCTGATATATTGTCATTGAACCCAGGCATAGTCCTGCCAACCCTGCTCAGCCCTGGAGTTTCCCCAACCCTCTCTTTGGAAAACACCTCTCTTTCATTTGACACCTCCTGACATTTTGACTCTCTCTCTTGTATGGTACCAATCACATAAGGCTTTGTCATAACTATTCATGTATTTGTCTTATTTTTCTACTGGACTGTAGGATTATGGAGGGCAGGAAGGGAGTGAGACTTATGTACCCAGACGTCCCTCCTAGCTGTCATCAGTGTTTTACTCAGAGCAAGATTTCAATAAAAATTGCTAGAAAAACGAATACGAGGAAGCTGAGAAGATTTGTAATTCACGGTATGAGAAAGCACAGAACTAAATTTAGGAACATGCCCCGCCCTCATGCCTGCGTTTTTCCATCCACAGTTTGGTCTGTGAAGAGGAACAAATGTCAGTCACTAGTGTGACCGCGGTAGTCCTGTCATTTCTGCTGCACAGATGTACACGTTCTGGTTTCTAAGAATAACCCTCCACAAAAGCTTTGCTGTCCCCACTTTGTCACACACATGCACGTAGCAAAATAGTCCTGAGACTCCCAGAGGCTTCCCCGACCACAGTGGAGAGCGTCAGGAAGATGTTCCTGGCAAGTGGCCCCGTCAGTCACTGGAAAAATTGTACCCCAAAGAGGCCCTGGAGATGCTGGGCCTGGGCTCATCTCATAGGCCATGTGTGGAGCAAATGCCAGGCCTGGCTTCTGATTTGGAGTCTGAGGGAAGAGGAGGATCTGTTTCCTGTGTTCAGAGAAGGACCTCGAGAGTGATGGCTAGTGGGCATTTGTTGAGCACTTGCTATGTGCCAGATATTATGCCAACACCTACATCGTCTGATGCAGCGGCCACCAGCTGAATTTGGCTACTGAGCGCTTGAAATGTGCCTACTGCAACCAAAGAACAGAATCTTTAACCGAAGCTTAAAAACAGGTACTCTATCGGGTTATTAGAAAATATTTACGACTGGCTTGAACTAACTTGGATATATGAATTTGCTTTTTCAACTGTAAATTTTTATAAAATCTAAATGCAAAGCAAGTATTTCTGAGGAAAATTTAGCATCTGCATTGGGCAAGCTGCGTTTATCTATGTTGCCATCTTGACTGAAGTCCCTTCCCCTTTGAATTTTTATTATTAATAATTTTTATATTGATTATATGTTGAAATAATATTTTGGGTAATATGTATAAAATAAAACATATGAAAATTAACGTCACATGTTATTTTTTCCTTTTTGAAATGTAGCTACTAGAGAATTTACAATTCCATACACGTTTACATTATGTTTTTACAGAACAATGTTTTGTGCTATACTAAGCATTTCAACATACATTATCCAATTTAAATTGGACAACGATTCCCTGAGGTAGGTACAATTATTATTATCGCCTTTTTACAAAGGATGTTCAGAGAAGTTTAGTAACTTACCCAAAGTCACATAGCCGAGTGGTAGAGCCAGAAGTCAAACAGAGGCAGTGTGTTGCCAGAGCTGGAGGTCACACACACTGTGCTCTGCTCTCTCTGGGGGCTGGGAAACACGCCTGAGCATAGCGGCCTCTGCCTGGGGGCCAGGGTCACAAACGGCCTCATAGGCACTAAAATTGTAATAACTGCGTGTAGTGCCAGGTAGGTACTGGAAATACGCAGGGGTGGGGGACACTGTAAAGTACACGATTGTCTGACCGCTATGCTGTCCGCCGGAAACTAATACCAAATAGCATCAAATGGAAATCGTCATTGAAAATAAAAAGATGCGAAGATGTACATTGGCCTTACTAAGTGAAAAGAAAGAAACAACAACAAAGGGCCTTATATGTAGACTTTCTGCTAGTGTTTGTGGAAGACGCTCTCCATACAGCATAGGCATATGAACAAAGTCGAAAGCAGAGGTTAACCATGTAATGTCAAATTCTTAAAGATAAGCATATAACCTTGCTTTGGCATTTCTTAAGTTTTTAATATCCTAGAAGCCTCAGAAAATGGGAGAGACCAAGTCCCTTTAAATTTCCGAGAGGCCCTGGGATCACACTAAATAATTTCCCTAGCTGCTCCAAATGCTGTTGGATAGTTTTTAGTCAATAGTATGATGAGTGAGTCAGGAATCAAGCAAGGCAGGGTTAATGCAATAGGAGTGCAGGACGGGCTGGCAGCAGATCACGCTCCTAACCTCTCACGCAATGCTGTTGCTATTGATTAATCATCCACGTGAAGGCGGCGTGATGCTGAAGACGAAGGGGAAGAGTGGAGAGATGAGAGGGACGGTTGACATTTTCCAAGTCCAAGTTTTCTAACGGGCTGGTGGGAAGCCAGAAAGGCAGTTGCTGTATGTGTTGACCTCGTGATCACTAAAAAAGTCACAACTGCTCTGTCTCTGGCCAAACAAGAACTCGCTCTGGGTCTGGATTTGCCTTGTTCACAACACAGATGCGCCGTGGGGATGTGACACAGCCAGGGTGTCAAGGAGATGAGGGAGCACCATTTGAACAAGGGCAGGGCTGACCAGGGAGAGGACAGTGAACAAAACCAACCTGGGACATAACAAAGTCAGGCTCTGTCCAATTTGCCTGGAAGTCCTCTGAATTTACTGCGGGTCACGGGACTGAAGTGGGCTCACCATGTCACATAATCCAGTATTTACCAACAACTAATTGTGATTCATGGAATGGTGACATCAGAATTATTCAAAGTTATGCAAAGTGACATGAAAAGGCTGGCTTTAGTGCAGTGGCCTTTGACCTCAGCTGATACTCACACTGGTGTCCCTGTTAAAGGCTCAGGGTGCTCCTACCTGCCTTCAAGTGGGACTAGTAGAATGTTAGAGTTAGGGGAGGGAACAACAAGGACTCATTTGGGGCTTTTGAAATGTGTTTTCTCATTAACTAAGCCACATCTATGTGTTTGGAGAATGGGTGTGTCTGAGATGAAGGAGTGATGTCACTATCCTCACCCCAAAACTGGGGAAGCTGATGCTATTCTGCCCCCTCTTTTTGGGCTGGCTATACAAGAAACTCGTACAGTTAGATTTCACTTCTAAAATGTAAATAACTCTGGGAAAGTTAAGAGACTCAGCAATTCACAGATTAGTGTGAAATGGCTTAACCTCACTGCTTTTCTTCCAACACCTCTTGATCATTGAGATGCAGATGTTTTCAAGGGGCTGGGGGAGGAGGGTAGAAGGAGATGGAAATTGATTATTTATTTATTTAGGGCCTACCCCAGGGGGAAGACCCTGGGTGAGATGTGAATTGGGGGTGAAAAAGGAACAAGTTTGAGTATAAGGGTCATTAGAAAGGAAAAGGCGTGCTCTGCAAGGAAGATAGAAGGGGCCTAAAAAAAGGTGGGTCTTTTGTTGTTGTTTTTTCCTCCTTGAATGTATGTTTGGGTTGGGTGTGTAGGTTGAACTATTTGAAAACCAAACTCCACACATCTGGATGAGTGAAGCAGGGCTGAGGCTAGGGGATGAACCAGAAACACTTTTAAGCCACTTCTTTTTCTATGAGGCTATTCTATCCTTTGCCCAAGAGGCCTTCATGCATAATTGTAGCTTTTCTGCAGGAAAAACAGAAGGACAGCTGCTGTTAATTTCATGACATCCAATTTGGGCGGTATTTATTGAGCCTTATGTGTTAGGCATCTTCCTGACAATGTCCCAGCCCCACACAGCATTCGCTCCCACTCCCCCCCTTAGAAAAACCTGACCAGGCCCTGGCTGGTGTTGCTCAGTGGATTGAGCGCAGGCCTGCGAACCAAAGAAAAACCTGACCATAGGCTCCTCCTAGGCTGGGATGGAAGCCTCCTTCGGTGCGCTGGTTCATCGGCAGGGGCCAGGCTGGGAGGCCTCAGCCAAAGCCAGCTGTCCTGACGTCTTTTTTCCTCTCCATGTGACTCTGATGCTGACACTATGCAGGTTGCTTTAGAACCTGCTAGAGATACATGTAAGAGCACGTTAGAGGATTTAAAGCATTATTTCAAAATGAGGGAAGAAGGGAACACAGACAAAGAAAGACTTTCCTGCTGTCTTTATGATTTTTACTTTTATTTTCCTGTTTTTCTGAGCCCTGGGAATGGGCAGTGCTTGCTTCTGTACAGCAAGGAACTCAGGGCATATGAATGAAATGAGGCAAAAGAACACTTGAAAAAAAAATAAGGCTGTTGCCCCCAACTGCATCAGCTGCACACGAGAAGGAAGTAAAACAGGATGGGTTTTCTTTGGTTCGGTTTCCATCTGTGGTAGAGGAGACAAAAGCTCCCTCCTCACCTCCGAAAATGCTGCCTTTCCTGAATTGCTTTTTCAAGTTTCCCTCCTGAAAATGTGAAATGACTTGGTCTGAGCCCTCTGTTGGAGTCGATGGCCTTGTGCGTGCGGTAGCTTTCAGTGGGGCTGTGGCCAGGCTCCTGGGGAGGAGAACAGGAGAGTGGGGAGGGGAGAACACTCTGAGGCTGAGGCACCATGGTTTCTTCTGCTTGAGAAACGCTACTCCAAATATGGCTCCAGAAAATGAAAGCCCAGAGGGGGTTCAGAGAGAGTGAAAACACTTAAATTTTCTTTTTTTAAAAGTGGGAATTATTCACTTCAACTGCAAATAAGAAATTGCCCTGAAAAGAGGAAAAAGCCTGAAAAGTACCCCCCAACCCCCCAACTGGGCTAAGTGCTGGGACAGACAAACAAAATGACTGATGTGACCAGTAAATCATCTTTGGGTGGGGGAAGGGTTTGAATAGAGGCACAGGAAGAAAGCAGAAGCCAGGCAGTGTTAGCCGATTCCAGCAGAGGCAGTAAGCAGCAAGGGGCCTGGGCTATGGGATCCATAATTGGCTAACGAATAATAAAGCCCAAAATTGGATATTAACAGCAATTAGTTTCTGTAGAGGCACTGGAGAAAAGAGCTGCAGAAAACCCCATTGGGCCTTAAGCTGGAGCAATCTGAAATTAAACCAGTGTCTCAATTAAATGGGAATAAATATTGCTACATCAGTCTGTGTACGTGTGGGAGGGGGCTGAAGGGGACCCCCTGCGAAGTCCAGGTGCACCTTCCTGTGTCAGAAGCTTTCGGGGGTACGAACTGTGTGAGGCACGTTCTGGTCCTGACCTCTGGCCTCTAGCGGCCAACTGGCCACTCTTCCTGGGGTATATGACCTTGAGCCCCGCCTCAGAAGGTTATTTCAGGGCACTGGCCAGTTAAGCCACACGAGCCTTACATCACTAACTCTGCACCCTGGTGGGCCCCGCAGATGAGGGCAAGGAAAGAGTTTAATTCTTTTTAAAAACAGAGACCGTGTACAGTCCACCTCATCTCTTCCGCCCTGGGGCAGGGCCTGGGGTTTGGAGGCCCACGAACACAGAAAGAGCATGTCCGCTCCTCTCTTTCAAACCAGCTTTGAAGCGGCTCCATCCCCTCTGGCGTAGGATCCGAGGCCGGCGTGGACCCGAGGAGGTGTGTGTCGGTTCCTTCTGGGTAGGGGAATTTGTTGTTTGGGCTTCTTTAGAGAGGGTGGTGGGGGTGGGGAAGGACGTGGCGTTGGGGGCGGTGAATTGCTGGGGCCGAGGGACAGAGGCCAGGCGCCCTGGCCCTGTCGCCGAGGGTCTGGAGGAACGAGGAGGCTGTGCGGCGCGTAAAGGGGAGTCAGGGAGGATACACTGCGGCGAAAAATCCTCCTACTTCCCCAAACCACCCCTAAAGTGCGTTCACTCTTGCGCTCCGCGGGTGGGGCGCCAAGGGAGTGGCTAAGAGGTGACCTTTCGGGCGGTCGCAATCCTTTCCCCACCTCCTCCTTCGTGGGCCACGCGCGTGGGCCACGGTTTTCTCGCACATTCTGAGGCTTCCTAGGGGTGCAGGATTCTCATCCTGGAGACCACAGGTCCGGTTGTGGACTAGAGACAGGCCCGGAGGGGGAAGAGGGCAGAGGGACGGCCGGCTGCGCGGCGGGGAGGGCGCGGCGACTAGGCCCAGGCCTGCGGCTGCAAAGCGCCGGGGCCTTGGGAGGGAGGACGTTTCATTCTGACTAGGCCTCTGGTGGGGCGTGACCCATTCTTCTGAGCCGAAGATGCACCCCATCCCTGACCCGCCCCCATTCCTGCTCCCAATTCCCGGATCGCCTCTAACGTTGCTCGTCGTACGTCCTTCTGGCGCTCGAGTGAAATCGGGGAACCCAGGTGCGCGGAAAAGGAACAAAGGTGGAGTCTCCGGGCACTGTCCCTGTCACTGGTGGCTCCCTGCCGAGGGCACCCTGTTCCTCGGATCAGTCCGAAGCTTTGGGAAGTGCGGATGACTCAGGTCTTTGGGGCCCCGCGTTTCTTGATTCCCGCAAGTGGAAAAAAAAAAAAAATTAAAGCCCGGAAAACAGGAGCTAAAAAGAAAAGGGAAGCCAGCGTCCGTTCACCTAGCTCAATTTAGATGTCTCAGGGCATTAGGAGTAAAAGGTGGGGTGGGGGGAAGCCCTGGGGGCAGGACCGTGAGCGGTGGGACTCAAACACTCGGATCTCCTCCGTGAACGGCTTTAAAAACATTACAAGAAGTAGCAAAGTGAACTTCCGGCGAAAACATTGCCTCCTCTGACCCAGGTCTTCATTTTGGGGGGCAACATTTCCATTTTAAGACAAAAGGGAGAAGGATAAGAAAATGAAAAGGTGAACGCATTGAGAATTGCTGACACTTCCTTTCTGACCTGGAACATTCCTTGCTCTCAATAAGGCCTTCTTTCTTTTCCAGGCCATCTAAATTTGGTGCAGATCTCCCCAGGCCTTCCACAGACCCGCATTCCGTGGCACAGAATAGCACACACTGACTCCAGAAATCCCACTTGAAGTCCTTTCTCTTGTTCTATGTCTACACTGGAGATGCAATTAAGTATTAAATCTATATATTTTAAAAAGTGATGTCAAATTAAGTAAGACCTGGCAAAAACGCTCAAACAAAAGAATGGTAGATGGATTTGGAAGAAAAAAATTCTTTATTAGGCATCGTAATTCTTATAATTGTTATTATTGACACGCTCATCACCATGAATCAGCCAGGCAAGCCTCAAAACACACAGACTCCAGCACAACCTTCAGCTCCCGTTGACTCATGGGGCTCTAAAGCCACCCACAGAGTAGAGGAGGAAGGGAGGCTCCATCTGTCCTAGGGAGAATGCTTTGCAGCAGCCCCCAGAGAACTCCATTCTCAGGTTAGAACAAGGGGTGGGGTGTTATGTAAGTTCAGCAGAGGGAAATAGAAAAATTATTTCCCTGTGGAGACAGTATAGGTGGATGGATTTGTGTGTGTGTGTGTGTGGTTAAATGCTTTTCTATAAATACTAGCAACGGATATGGTTATGCAAACAGATATGGTTCTGTAGCTATGTATGTGTGTTTATGAGCTGCTTCCTGCTGAGAAATTACCCCTTCCCCAGATATTTCTCTGGTTAAGCCTCCTCATGCGTCCACAGTTACTGTCCCCCATTTCTACCCCTCTGGTGACAGAAGTGATGGAGGAATTTACCTTTGTCTTTGCTCAATTTCCTTTCTGCTTAAACAGAGATCTGGGACTGGGCTGTCTCTGGCAGGGGAAAGAAGAATATTACCATTTTTTTTTACTTTGATACATCACTAAATCCATCGTAAAGTGTCTGGCATATTCACCTCAAGACACATGAGCTCCCACCCTCCTGAGGTCCATAATAATGGCCGTCTGCGTGAACCAATGGGGTCTTTCTTAGCGTATTCTCAGCAAACCGCCTTGGATATCTATGTTTAAAAAATCCTACGTTTCCCCCTTCATTTAAATGGTAGGATGTAATTAGAGGGACTCAGATAGGCGGGGAAGAAGATGATGTTGAGAGTTAAAGAAATGCCTTGAAAAAGCAGAAATCTTCAAGTCTCTTACATAAATATCGCTGGGCATCAATAGGCCCCAAGTATAGGGAAAGGGAAGAAGCTAAGACTGACCTTCACTCCAATACCTCTATTTGGTGAGCACAAAAGGGGCCCTGAAATTACACTGGGGGCAGAGTGGTCCATTCATCTCTGACATTTTCGGCCATTAAAGCCCCACATAAAAACACATTGTGTCATGAGACCTGGTGAACACAGGGCAATCCCCATCCACATTAAAGCTTTCAGAAACTAGAGTTTGCAGAAACCATAAAAAAAGCACGCCCCTCCCATTGTAGATTATGGGCAGCAGGAACCTGGCAGGCCCTGACCATGGTGCCTGCGGTTTAAGCTCTCAGGGAGAAGCGTGTTAGGTTTCCATCTACAAGGGGCATTACGTGGGCAGGCACATCAGCGAAGGGTGTAGCTATGTCTGATGGAATTACGGGGAAGCAATTATGGAGACAAGGCTCGCTAATGTGCACAACTGAAGGGCAAGGGGTTGGTCATCAGGGGCTTAAACCATCCCTGGCAGAAACTTAAGAGTAGCCTCTCAGTGAAGAGGGAGGGGGAGAGGCTAGGGCATTGACACCCCAAGGAGGCACCATTCGGAGGGAGGTCTGTTTTGAAGGTGGTGACTGCCAATGCCTCTTAGGACAACCCTGGCTAAGGCTCAAGGGGCCAGCGAAGCTGCTCCCTCTTCTGTCCTCCAGCTAAGCTGGCCTTCTGGGGCTGGAGGAATAGCACCGCCCCTAAGAGTTTGCTCGACGTGAACTGCAGCCTACTCTGCAGGGGTGAGCAGTTTGCGGCACATTTCTGCAGACCCAGAGAAGGTTCTGGGAATGTCTAGATGGGGTACAGCACACTTCACCTCACCTGACTCCAGAGGCCCCCTCAGGAGGGCAAAGAAAGAACATAAGACATAATAATTACACAATGACTGACACAGAGTAGGCACTCAATAAATATTTGGGGGGCAATGAGGCTAAGGTATCCTTGAATACTAATTTATCTAGTGGGTTAGACTGAGGCTTTGGAGAGGAAAGAGTTCCTCAGTAAGCTACAACTGAGACTCTTTTAGGCCTTGATTACTGTGTAAGGAAACAAACTAAGACCCTAAGCATCCTTATGGTCTTGGCCTTGCAAAAACAGGCCTCTGCTCAGGGCAGGGAAAGGGATACAGCAGGCTTCCTGGGTAGGAAGATCCAGCTCCTGGCCTCCTTTCTCTGTAGGGACCTGCCCCACCTCCATCAGAAAATTAACGAGTTTAAGTCTTGCCACCATCCACTGCAGCTTGGGGGTTAATACAGAGCAGGAGATGGGATCTGTCATTGTGCCCTGTGAAGGGGGTCTCTAGGACCAGCTGCTGCTCTAGGTCTAGTGATGGGAAGGCCCCATTTGGGAAGCAGCTTCTCTGGGATGAGGGAGGGCTGGCCCTTTGCATTCCCTGATGCTTTCTTTCAAAACATTCTTTCCTCAAACCCTCACTTGTACACATTCTGTTTTTCCTTCTGTTAGGATTTTTAAAGGAATGCACCACCCCCCTTGGGTACATATAGGTTACCGAGCCTCTCCCTTCCTCTGCATCTCTTGGATCTCTGCCTAAAACTGCAATTACAGCCACAAGGAGGAAGTGAGATGCTCCCAAGAGCCCTGGCCACGCTTTCAGTCCTGATGGAGCCTGTGAACCCGCCAGGAATTTGTTCCTTCTTCCCTGTACATCCCAATGACTTCTTCAAGCTTGTCAGGTGCCCACAGCCCTACAGCAAAGGATGATAAACATCCTCCTCCTCCCTTCCAACTGGTTACCTCCCTCCCCCCAAACCTCACGCAGAACACAATATACCCGCAGTCCAAGCCCTGGCACAGCCTGCCAGTCTTCTGGATGCCAGATTATTTTTTTAAAGAGCAAACCAATAGCTAAGCCCAGAACAAAAACACAGCCAAGGAGAAAGGTGTCCACCCGCGTACAATGCCCCCCAAGCCTAGAGAAAAATATGCACAGACAAGCACTCCGCAATGCGTTCACAGGCGTCCCCTCCCCCCGCTTCGGTGCTCGCACAGATCCGCAGTTCTGTCACAGCGGCAGCTTCGGTTTCGCATCTCTAAGCCCCTGTCTGTCACAAACCACACACCTCCCCACGCCAAGGGCTTCTGCCCCCGGGAGCCCGCGACCCCTCCCGCCCCGAGCCGCAGCGCTGAGCTCTGAGGAGGGCGCCTTGGCTCTGTGGCTCCTTCCTTGGCGGGACCTCGCGGACCGACGGTGCTCAGCCAGCCCCATTCTTGGCATTCACCGCGTGCCTTAATTGTATGGACATTTAAATCAAGGTCCGCTGTGAACACGGAGAGAGAGGCCTTTCTCCTGAGGAAGGCAAGGAGGAAGGAAGGAAAGGTGGAAGAAAGAAAGGCGACAGGGGAGAAGATGGAATGAGAAAACAGGGGAAAATACGTAAAAAACGGCGCGAGTGCGTGCGCACTGACAGCGGGGAAAGGGCTGGGGGTGGGGGAGTGCAGGGGGAAAAGGACCACAGCATCCTCCCTACCGCAGCTCCCCCAGTCACACAGACAATGAGATAACAGCGACGTCTTCCAAAGGCTCTTTGTTCTCCCCCATCCTTTCGGGTCCAGGCTTTTTCCTGCAAAGCGGAGGGGGTGGAGGGTGTGGGTGGAAGTGGGAGACGAAGGGGTGCCTCCCCCGTGTTAATTACCCGGACTCCCCTCGCCCCTTCCCTGCGCCTCGCCTCCCCTGCAGCTCCAGACAATGAAAAAAACAACATTAACCCCACCTCGCCCCAGCTCTGCAAACCCTACCCACCCTCTTGCCTTCAGCTGTGCCCAGGAAACTGAGGGGGGCTAGAAGGGGCAAGAACAGAGCAGGGGACCAAGAGGGCAGCAGGGGCTCGACAGCGGCTGCCCGGCCTGGGCAACCACCGCCGCTTTTACCTAGTCAGCCGAGTCCAGGCGCAGCCTGGCCGGGCGTGCCGCAGGGCGAGCTGCCGCGGTCCGCGGCCGGGATCTGGGGAATCAGCCTTCCGGAACTCGCCTGCTGCAGTCCTCTCTCTCAGGTCCCAAGTGGAGGAGGGAAGAAAGGAAAATAAGAAAAAAGAAAGAAAGAAAGAAAGGAAAAAGAAAAGAAAAAAAAACCCATAAGAGCGAGGCCCATCTGGCCCCTCATCAGCTTTGTCAAGTCTTGCATACGCTAAAATGCTAATGACCTAGATAGCTCATGCAAAATGCAGCAGGGGGGAGGGGGTGGGAGGGAGGGAGGAAAGAGTGGGGGGGGCAAGGGAGGAGGAGACGGAGTGGGGGGAGACAGAGCGGCGAGAGAATATACGTCTTCGAAACACCCCTACCACTCTCCCCACCCCACCCCACCCCGAACTGTCACCCGGCTTTACCAGGTAAGTGGTGGGCGTAGATTTAAAAGGTCATTCGTGTCTAAGGCGGCTGTCTCCCTGGGTCCAAAAAGGGAGAGGGCCGAGGATGCGCGTCCCCAACGCCAAAGGGATAATAAGACATTATTTGAAGCCCCCTCCCTCTGTGCCCTCCTCCACCTCTCCGCTCTGTTTACACACAAACCCCAACGCCTCCTGTGTGTGTACATGGGCATATCACATTTTTATCAGTTTCTCAGCACTCCCGTGACGGTCTCCCGCAGCCTCATCCCCAGCAAAACTCATCCTGTGAACTCGAAGAGGGGTTAACCCCCCCTTCTTTTCACAGTCCCCTCTAGCTGGCCCGTTCCCTCTCACCTCTCCCTCTCCCCACTATTCACTCGTCCACCCAGGCAACATCCCCGGCTTCCACTTTTTTCTAAGCCTTCTGGTCCGCAGTCTGTCCTCCAACTCCCGGATCTCGACAAGGTGAGGCAGGGGAGCCGGAAAGCCAAGTTATGTCTGTCTGATCTCCCACAATTCAGCCCCCTTGCCCAGAAAAACAAACCCAGCTCCTCCCCAACCATGGCAATGCTCAAGCATACCAAAAGGATACATAAAATGCAGCCTGAATACCCTCAGAGGTGCGCTGGGCGGGCGCCCTTTGGCACTGGCGATCACTCGCATTCCGGGGCCAGCGCTCCCGCGCATCCCCTCTCGCCGAGCCCAAGTGCTTTGTCCGGTGGTCCACGCAAGGTCTTTCCCGTTTTTGTTCTTCTTTTTAACAGACTGGTTGCAGTCCGCAGCGACTCAGCCAGGGTTACGAGAGGCAGTGGATCTACTGGAATAAAAGGGATGGAGATAATATACGTACAGATGAAAGGAGGAGAGACGCAGAGAGGCAGAGGAAGCCACTTCTAGGGAGCGGCCGCCGCGGCCCGGCCCCTGCCGCTTCCTTCGCTGGGGAAGGGGCGGGCGGCGAGAAGGCGCTCGTAGCCGCTCCACCTGGCAGGAGGAAATGATAGCCATGACAGGGCGCACCGTGACGACGGTCCTGAGCACTGTAAAAAATTCCGAATCCCCCTTTGGCGACCAGAGCTTGCGGGCAGGAGGGACTGGACTGCTGGCGGCGGCCGGGGGGAAGCAGAGGAGCGCCGGAGCAAAGGTTGTGGCGGCAGCACCCTCAGATGAATAATAATAACGCACAGCGCGAGTTGCGGTACCGCCTGGAAATCCAGCCCTCCGCGTGAACTCGCGTCGAGTGTGGATTGCAGGGGATGGGGGAGAAGGGGGAGGGGAGGGTGGAGGAGGGAGGGAGAGGAGGAGAGAGGAAGGCAGAGAGGGACAGAGAATTTGGAGCTTTTTAATTTATCCTTACCAAGCCCTAATCTCGTTCGCCGTTCTCTTTGGGCGAGGTCCACCTCCTTTTAAAAAATTATTATTCCTTTAACGGATTATTCAGCTAAAAGAAGCCACATCTGCTGACTGTACCGAAAACAAGAGGATTAGGAGCCGGTCCGCGGAGCCCGGCCCGCAACCCCCACCCCCTCTCTGCAGCAGCACACGTCATTCTCACTGCCCCCGGGTACCTCCCTCTCCTTGCTCGGGGAGAGCGGTGCCAAGGAAAATGAGGATTTGGGGAAAGTGAGAAGTGGGAACGCTCGGAAGAGCGGGAAAGCCAAAGCTGGAGGTGGCGGTTCGCACCCCCACACTCACACGCGCTTCCGTTTACCCGTTTCTATCCTGGGAGAAGGGGCGCTTTCGCCGTGCCCACACGCTCTGCACCTGCCGGGGTCCGTGCCCTTCGCCCCCTTAACGTAACTCCTGCAGCACCAGTTCGGGGCAGACTCCGCCTAGGTATGCGGGGCGTCAAACTACACCTGGGCCCCCCCCCCTCCTCCCCTTCTTCCGCGCCCGGTCCACTCTGTCTCTCCCGCGGTTGCAAATGGAGTGGAGGGTCGCGGGGCACCCGCGTGCCTTCCTCTTCTCGTCCCCAGGCCCGAGGAGCCGGACTACGGTCTCCTCGGACCGCGGCTCGGGCGAGGCCCGGGGGAGGGGTGTTGCGGGGGGGGGGGGGCGCGCTGCGGCGGATGCGGTTGACATCACTGCGGAGAGCTTGCGCGGCTGTCCCGCCGCTGGGGCGACCAGAGCGCCTTTGAACCTCCTCACCTCCCACCCCGGCCCCAAGCTGGCTTCTGGGCAGGACAGTGGCGGGGGTGGGGAGAAGGGTGGGTGGAAGGGGGGTAAAGTAGTCCCATCCTCCTCCCCCCTGCAGTCAAGGTGAATGTGAAGGAGAGTGGGCGCGCGTGCCCGCGTCTCTGGGAACGTGCGCGCGCCCCTGCGGGCTCCCCTCGTCCCCGCCCTCCGCGCCCCCGCCGCGCGCCGGGGCCAGATGGACGCTGGAGATTAGAGGCACAAAAGTGCGTCCCCACGTCCGGCCGCCACCCGTCCCGCGTGCGTTTAGACTCACTTCGGTGAGGCGCCTTTTGTTGTGGTGGTTGGGGCGGTGTTGTGTGTTTTTCTGGGAGCACGGGGTTAGTTGAGGCTTAAGGACACACTCAGAATAAATCTGCCCATGAGAACAAAACCCTAGGACACCCCCCGGCCCCGACCCCCCAATAAAAACCAGCACCAGCGGTGAGAAATCCTCGGTCTTCCTGAAGAGTCCGTTCAGCCGTCGCTGGAGTCAACCCCAACTCCGGCGATTTCCGCACGCGCAGGGCCCATCTCTGCTTTTCCTACTCCAGATTTTCTTCTCTGGTGACTGGGGAAAAAAAAAAAAAGTGTTTCTTGGGCAGCGCTGGATTCAGAGCAACGGGAGATGGAGAGGAAGACAAGCCCCTGACAGCTAAAAGCAGCGCCTCAAATCAGACGGCCGGTGCGCGGCGGCCGGAGCGATCCTGCGGGGGTCGCCGCAGCTGCGCGCCCGGCAGCGGGCAGCGTCCGAGTGAATGGTGACCCAGGGCTCTACTCGCTTCCAGGCCGTTTCGGTTCTAGTCGGTTGTTGGGTGTTTGCCCCAATAAAAGAATTACAGCAATCTCCAAATCTCTTAGGACTAGCTTTTTGCCTCCAACAAAGTACCACGAGAAGCTTAAAAATAAGCGGTTTTTGTAAATTCTAAGAAGTGGAAAGCTTTGGTTTAAATTGAGAGAGACGGGGAAAAGTAGAGAGAGAGAGGGAAAGAAAGAAGAAACGGATATGAAACATACTTGCAATGCATTTTTAATTTCTGGAGACTCGCTGGAAAGACCCATCATCTGGGACATTTCCCGCCCCTCCCCCCCTCGGGAAAACAACATTCTGATAACGTTCCCTTCAAACGAAAATACTTTTCCTGGTGGAAGGACTATATGGGGGGTGGCTTGGCTGAGAGTCCCACCGTTTTGACAAGAATTTTAGATTCAGGACTGTTTGGGTTCTCGTCACTAAGAATTCCTGAAGCAGTGTCTGAACGCTTTGGACCTGGACGGATGGGGCTGCCACCTGAGTCCCATGTTGTCTTGACTGAGGAGCAGCCGGGCAGACCGCTGCCCTTTCCCTGGGTTTTCTTCAAGGCCTGGTTTTGTTTAGCTTGAGGACGGTTCCCTTGCAGTCCTCCTGGCTGTTGCTGCAATGCAGGCTATTTGCTCTCTCGTCTTGCGGCATGGGGGGAGGGGAGCGGAGAGATGGTTTTGTAACAGACTCTGCAGGCCTGAGTGGGAACGCCTTAAATGATGAGCCCCGGGTTAAAAAAGAAAAGGAGGGGAAAAAAAAAAAAAGCAGCTGATGCTGAATTAATAGTTAGAGCAGACCCCTGGGGCTCTCTCCAAGGAGGGGGTCAGGAGTCCTTTCCCCTCCCCCAGTCACAGATTTCATATCTGTTTTTAACCAGTTTGATCACATGCTGCTGGGACATTTGTGATGGCTTCTTAAAACCTAAACCCTTGGGCTTAAGAGCTGTTTATGCCCCTGATCAAACTCACCCCAAATACTAACACGTTAAGAAATTACATTGTAAAACCTCCCCAAATCCGATTGACTGGGCTGTTTGGGGCCCATATGGCTGGACAGCTGTGCTGCTCCACGTGAAAAGACACCATCGCCCCTCCGATGGTATAAAGCCGGGGTTCCCCAGAGAGCTCAGACATGACCTAAGTATTAGCTTAGCCTGGGGTGAAGACTGAGTTAAATCTCTTCCTTCTTGGAGGTTAAAATAAAGACAACAACAGAAATCAAAAGAAGTGTACTTTTGAATTCATTGTAAATTGCGTGCCTCCCAGCTGGTCCCACCAAAGGAAGGAAAGAACATCTGAGAAATAAACTCTCTTCAGCTTACCACAAGCAGGACGTGAGGCAAACTGAAGACACAGGAGATTGGAAAGAAATATATTATTTGCCAAGTGTACCATGTGTCGGGGACATTTGTGGTTCTCTGTTCAGAGAAGCAGGGTTCTGACCTCAGCTGATGCCTCAATGTTAACCATAAAGAACGGCCATCAGAGCGCAATTTCCATGGTGAGAAGACGAAGCTGTGCTTTAAAAAGAAAAGCCCATTATGAAATGCAGCCAGATTTAATTTTTAATATGATGGCGGATCCTCTAACGCATTCTTTGCTGGTGTTTGCATTCAGGAGGAGTGATTCATTCTGTGGCAGAAATCAAAATAACATAACACTCTGCAGTACTTTGAAACGTGCTCCTCATTTTTTTTTAAAGGTGCCCTGAAATAGAATATTATATCACCTTCAAGTGATGGTGGCCGGAAAAGCTGAATACAAAACTCTGTTTTTTACTGAAGTGTTCAGGCTAGATAAGAACCAGGCTTGATCTTACTTATCTGTGTATGCCTAAGCATACTGCAGGCTCCATAACCCTAGTTCTCATCAGGCCTTAACAAATATTTTAAAACAAGAAAAAAGGGGGAAAAACCCTCGCAAATCAATATGGAACATGAAATGGGGGAAAAATACTGGTTAGAAAGTCGGATTCATAAACCCTTAGTCCAAAGTCAATCAACACTGTACTGGAGAATGATCTCAATAGTGAAACTACCTCCTTCCAAAGCTTTATATAAAATTAGCAGATACTGAAGTGTTTCTTTAGTGTCATTTCCCATCTTTGGAAATAGCTACAAATAGTTCTGCAGTTACTGTGGCTTTCAAAGAAAAAAGTAAAACAATTTTGGAGATATTATTTGAATGGCATAACCCCAGAGATATTTGGTTTCCTTCTTTCTTGTATAGAAGAGGAAAACGAGGCCTAGAGATAAGGAAAAATTGCTTCTAGATACCACGTGGATGGTTGCAGCAAATTCAGTGGGAAAGTGAAGAACAAAAATGGTTCTCTTCATTTGTCTGTTTATTTTTTGCATATCATATTTGAAGTTGGTTTTCTTATGATTTTGGTAAGTAAAAGAAATAGCCAAATGACCCTAGAAATTGTACAATTAATGTGTACCTTGGATTTAAGTTTGAAATTCAAGTTTTGCTATTTAAGTTTCTCTAGTTTTAGTGATATTTCAGAACAAGTGTAGGAAAACACACCTTGCCATCCCCTTGTGGCCCTGGAAGAATGGGGAAGAGCCACACAAAAGTTTCAGAGCCTTTGGCTAAGTAAATTAAGCACCACAAAATGCCTAGAAAATAATCCCATTAAAGCCAGAGCCAGAGGTTTTGAAGGAGGACCCCGCGACAGTGGTCTGGCAAATAGCATCCTTTCATAATCATTTTGGGGGAAGGATGAGGCATGTGACAAGAGTCTCTGACACATATCCAGTTTATCAGGTGGCAGTTTGTTTTGTTTCTGCATTATTTAATAAATTATTCATATTGTACAAAAATGACTATAAAAAAAAGAAAATTAAACTGTGATATAATGAAGATACTATGTGACCTTAGGCAAGTAAGTCACTCTCTTTGTCCTTGTTTCATATCCTCTTCTTCAACATGAGATGCTTGGAATGATGACTTCTAAAGTCCCTTTCAATACAAATAGTGTATAATTCTATTGTTTTTTAAAAAAAATCCGCATGTTCCTGAGTCTGAAAGATAGTGTCTTCTTTTTAAAATCTATCGGCTGACACTGTTTGGGGCCTGAAAAGTTGAACACAGAAAGCTTAGAGAAAAGTAGCGTGTGCACGCATGTGTATTTAAATGGCGTTCATCTGAAAGTACAGCCCCTCTTGATTCTTGATTTACTCTCTGGGTCAAGAAAAGGTCCCTATATGATGTGAAAGCATTTTTAAAAAAATCCCCCTTCGAATGCCTCGCCACAATGTAACTGTCTGCTGCTCCTACCTTCACATAAGCAGATCCAACCTGAGCCCTGCAGCAGATTTAAAAGCCTTCCTCTTTAACTCTATCCTGACCTAGATTGCAGGATGAAGACTAATGAATCATTTGCAATGCTTATGATGGGCATCTATGGGCAAGTTTCTCCAGAAGGAAACCTGTTCCCCTTCTCATCTCATAGTATGACAAGTAAATATTTTTGTTCAATTGTTACATAAGGCATGAGGCTGTTTCCTAATGAATTACCTGCCCCAGGAAGAAGATCTGTAACTCGCCAGTGCTTCAGGCAATTTTTAGCATGTGTCAGATTGTGTTTGCATTGGAGAAGGTGGACCTTTTTTTTTTTTTTTCCCTGGTGCAGGCAAACTGTTTTTCTTTCCATCTTTATGCAGAGACATACAGTTCAACATACCTTTACAAGGAGAAAAGCCTCATTTGTGTTTAAGAGTCTGATGGGAGCACGCGAACAGTGTTCATCCGCGTAAAGGATGAGACTGTGGTGAGGATATAGTTTGTATTCATGTACCAGATACTGTTTTAATGCAGCCCGGGCAAGGCTTCCTTTGAGTTTCATTTAGAGGCAGCTACCATGTACAATAAATTATGAAACCAGTGCGTTACACTCGGAGAAATGGTCCTGACTAATAATGAGGTGCCGATTGGTGTGTTCATTAAATATACAGATTTGAAGCAGAATTAGTAGAAATTACTAAAATGGAGATCTTGTCAATCATAAACACGACAGCTGACAAGTTGGAAAGGAAAAAACCCAAATGTGATTCATGTCTTGTAAGATTGTGTCTGAGGATGATTTAAATAAATTTGGACATTAGGTGGTGACAAGATGAAAATGAAAAATAGCATCCAATTGGGGAAAAGACTGTAGTAGGCCTGGGAGGAGTGTAAAAAAAGGTAAAGGGGAAAAAGGAAGCATGAAGGGGTCGTTTGGAGGATAGCTTGTTTGTAATGAATGAGTGCATAGATGAAATCTAGAATATTTATTTCCCAGCAGCCGACACTCAGGAGACAGTCGACCATTGTTCATAAAAGAAAATCAGCGTCCTTTCTGTGCTGAGCAGCATCGGACAGATTATCTGCATATATAACTCTGCTGGGAGGCCAAGGAGTCGTCAGCCTGAAGTACAGTGCGGGGAATACTGGCTTATTTCCCATCTTTAATTTCCAAAATGCCATAACCAGGTGGACGACAGTGTGGGGACTGACGGCAGGAGCAGGGACTGAGGTGGGCGGAGGAGGGCGGAGGGGGGAAACCTGGGATGACTGTAAGAGCATAACAATAACAAAATCCTAAAAAATAAAAATAAAAGCACCGAATGTGAAACAAAGGGGGCCACTGCATACCAGCCAGTTACCTGCCAGACACAGGGCTGTGATGTGTTCTTCATATATTACCTAAAATCTCACGGCCTCGCTAGGTGCATTTCACAGAAGAGGTGCCTGCTGCCCTGAGCAGTGAAGTGACTTTCTCAAGTGCATGAGCTGGAGCTGGAATCCAGTTATGCCTGGCCCCGAAGACTGCGTTTTCCATTACATCTCCATGCTGCGGCCTTCCCAGAAGGAACAAGAATAACATTACGTAATATAAAGCTGATGTAAAAAAAAAATTGTCAGCATCGGTCCTGCCTCGCGTACCAAGTTGAAGCGAGCACTGTGAGACTGCCAGAGCAGATGAGAAACACCACTTAAGATAATTTTTCCTGCTAAACTCTGTTGTACGCTATGCAAATATGATTGCAAAAGTGGAACATTATCAACACTTTAATGCTAGTTATCTTTCAAAGATGATACTTAGAGCAATCAACATAAACTTAGTATACTGTATCCCAAATAATAAAAATGTTGGCTTGCATCATTCTGACATCTTAGTACGACCTAGAAAGCCGATCTGGGTGATGTATGGTGATAATAACATTCCGCATTTAAACAGCATCTTAACAGTCACAGTGTTTGTCACCTGCGGTGGGTTGGGGGAGGGGAGCCAGAAAATAGAGAAGGACTTAGGGCTCATTTAGGAGAAATTATTGGGATGGAGGACTGCAATCAAAGTGACCATATTTTCATTTTGCTCTGGGCGATCTCCTGCTTCCTGTTCTCCCCTGAGACAGAGTTGATAAGAGGGACCCCTGCGTGGTAGAGATGTCCCTTGTTTTTGGTGCATGCTCCAATACCCCAAGCTGATGCTAAACAATGCCAAAGAAAACCGTGGACTGAAGCAAAGGTATAGAAAGGAATGATGGAAATTGAGTTTTTAAGGGGTTTTATTTCTTTGCTTAAGATATATTTTTAAATTGTCGAGCTGCTCTAAGACAGGAAAAGTTGGCATGTCATTCCAAATTCCTTAGTGGTCATATGCCAACAACCACTCTCTTACCAAGAGAGTCCTCACTCTAATAAAGGAGACAGCATGCTGGCAGAATGCTGGGTGGTGTGAGCTGCTGGTCTGGGAGCCAGGAGGCCTGGGTTCTAGTCTTTGGTTTGCCGCAGTGACCTTGGAAAGTGATAGGCCACTGTCCCCACTAAGCCTAATTCTCTTAATTGTAAGTGGAAGATGTAGGGGTTCTGTCCACTTACCTAGATCCCCACACTTTCTTTGTTCTGTTCCCTGCTCCCCCCTCATTAAGCTCCCTCCTGATACTTAAACGACAACATCTCTCAGCTCAATAACTGGTACCCCACTATGCTGATCCCCTTAAGGCACAGGTGGCAAACACAAGGCCCACGGGCCAGATCCAGCCCTTCACCTTGTTTTAGCTGGCCCAGCACCTTGTTTCTTCCGGCAGCAGCGCTGAGCTCCTTGCCCCTAGTTAAGGAGTAGTTACATTTATACAGTCCTAAAATTACATTCGGCCCTTTGAAGGCAACTGCGAGGCCCGGTGAAAATGAGTTTCACACCCCTTTTAAGGGAATTTTAAAAAGGTGGTAACAGCATTTAACAACATTTTCTGAACCCCCAAGCCAGTGAAGGATGGGGGTTTGCGAGAAAGAGGATAGTTTCCTGGCACTTCTGAAACTGTGCTGGTTTTACATGGGTCCTTGTCCTCTGCGACTCTAGAGGGAGGACCCTGTGAGAACTGTCAGGGGTCGTGGAGCCAACACAGATGTGAGCCCACAGCCTAGCTCCATCACCTACTTCCTTGGCGAGTTTGGGCTGGCGTTCATGTGCAATATGGGGATGATGATACGACATCACGGGGATAGTGCTGACGGAGAGAACAAACAGTAAGTGCAGGTGCTGTGCTTCCCTGCCTTTCTGCTCTCTCTCTCAAGCGCGGGCCTGGGGATGACCTCTGCTCCTGTCATCCGCTCTCCTGCCCCAGAAAACGAGAGTGCGGGGAAGTGGGAAGGTGAAACGCAACACCGTGTGCTGTGTGGTCCATGGCTGGCCCTGATCTGAGCAGAAGGGGAGGATGGGGAACCATTACTTCATGATGTACCTTGTAGTTGACCTGCGATCTGACTGAACAGGCATTGTAAAAACAATACATTATAAAATAGGGAGAAATACAGCTATGAACTCTTCCTGGGGCAAAGTTTGTGAATTCTGAGGGTGTCAGAAACCCCCAAAGAAATGGAGCTCAAGCGGGTGGGGGATGTCTTCTTCAGTTGAATGGCAGTCTTAGCCCTTGGCAGTGGAAGGGCAGAGACAAGAGAGACTCAAAGAGTTAGAAGGTGAAATTGAGGCCCGGAGGAGTGGAGTGCCTCGCCCACGGCCACACCGTCATTAGGTGGGTAGACATCAAAGACGAAGGCCTGCACAACGGTGTAGGAAACCGGAGGAGGAAACATGAGGAGCAGTAGAATTCTATGCAGCGAAACTTGTAGAGGCTGTGGACTTGCTCTCCCGTGGGGCCTCAGCACAGCTCTGACAGCCCTCTTTAGAGGGATAGTAGTTACAGAGACCTCAGAGAGTCCTTGGCAGAGTAAAAATAACACAATGCACATGCTCACAAACCACAACGCAGTGTCTTGTCATAGTGAGTGCTCAATAAATATTAGCCGAGGACATTATTTACCCCCCACCCAAGGCAGCCGTGTTGCTCTTGGCCAAGAAAGACTGTTGGCATAGTTGGTTTTGCTCTTGATGAAAGCCAGAGGAGTTCCCCAACACCTTGTGGAAATGGCATTGCCATTCACTGCAGGGGAGGCCTGTAGCAGCCATGTCTTCCGGGAGTCTAAGTAACTCTCTTCTTTTGGAGACCTGGGCCTTAAGAGTTAAGGACTGTTTTCAAGGAAGTGACAACCTGCAGTGACTGCTTTGTCATCGTTTCACCTCTGGCACAATCCGTCAGCAGGAGCAAGAGGAGACACTGAAGACTTTAGCTGTGGATGTGAAACTCTTTGGGGATGTCTGGGAGAGACAAGATGATACTCAGGACTTGTTGGATGTGATGGAACAGTACAGACTGAGTGAGGCAAATGGCCAATTTTTAACTTTCAAAGGCAGACATTGTAAAAAATATCCTCAGAAATCGGAAGTAACAGGGTCTTAGGCCCTTCCTTTCTGTCACTGAGAAACCTGAAATCTTCCTGGAAATAAATACCTAATTTTTTTAGATAGTATCTCTGAATACTCTTTTAATTGCCTAACAGAGTCTGAAGGACATAAAGCTGGACCAGAAATAAATTCCAGCTATACACTGTTTATAAGAGATTCATCAAAACCCTGTAACAGAGAAAAGACAGAAAGGAAAAGGATGGGAAAAGAAATAACAGATAAATACTCACCCAAAGATAACTGGTAGAGCTTATTAATGTCAAATAAAATAGACTTGAAGGCAAAATACATTATTGATTATAAAGGTGGTCTCCACACAAGCAACAATGTGAAAAATGAGCAGTTAAGTAGAAGAACAATTCTAGACTTGTATGCCCCCTAGAAATATAGCTTCAACATATAAAAAGCAAAAAATAAGGAAATTTTAGGGAAAAAGCAACAAAGAGGAAATGATAGTAAGAGATTTTGGTAATTGATAAAACCAGTGGGAAAGTGTATAGATTTGAACAACACTATCAAACTTGCTGTAATGGATAAGCTTAGAAACTTTTTATCAATACTTAGAAAAGCCACATTCTTTTGACCATACTCAGGACATTTATGAAACTTGACTATGTGCTATCCCAGGAAGTCTCAATAAATACTATGATATAAAGCCATATAGATTGTGTCATTTACTGCAGTGCTGTTTAGTAAGAATCATTAGCAAAAAGAAAAAGAAATTTACCTGCTTTCCCCCATGCATTTGGGGGGGTAGGGGAAGCATTTCTAAATAACTCTCTGGCCCAAGAAGAAATCATATAGTAACTTACTAATTCAACTAATTAAAATACTACATATCAAAACTTTGCATCATGTGGTCATAGAAATACTTAAAGGTGACCTTGTAGCCTTAAAAGTGTTTATATTAATAAAGAAGAAAATCCAACAGCGAATGATCTAAACATCTAACGGAATTAGTTTTAAAAAAAGACGACAGAGTTGTGTGAAATAGTCAGGCCTAAAGAAAGGAGAAGAAAAAAATAATGACAGGAGAAAAAGCGGGGCAGGTGGTGAGATTTAGACTCCACAACCCTGTCTGTAACGGGTCCACGGTCGCGTTGTGGCTGGGAAGCAACATCCCTCCCCAGCAAACACCTGTCCCCCCAGCAGAATAGAGACTCCCCTCTGAAGGCCCTTCCCACGGACTGTTTCATCTTCACAGCGGACGGACTAGAACAGGGTTTTGTTCATCCCTGTAAACTCATTTGCTAGCGTAGGTGCTCGCAGTTCCGTTCAATGACTTTTCTTCTGTAGTTATTTGTGCCATACCCCTTTTGCTAGACTGTAAACTTCCTGAGGGAGAAACTCTATCTTTCTCATCTCTGCTACTTCAAAACATGTAAACTAGGACCTTCTACAAAGGAGATACTTAAATGTGCTTGAAGGTGAATCGAGTTTATAGACAACCTTCGCAACCTTCTAGGGTGAGAGAGAAACAGGAGAAGGAAGGTGGAAATGATCCCTGACTCTTCCAGATTTGGGAATCTGATCGGAATTCAGGATAGGCTGACCTTCAACACAGAGAGATTTCCCCATTGGTGGGCATGATATTTTGGCTTCTTAAGAAAAAAACAAAACAACCCCCTAAGCCCACCATTGGAGTGGGAACATATTCCTTTCTGAGTCCTGTGGTGGGGTTGCATGGGGATTGGCTAGGGGTAGATGGTTTTGCAGTGGAATGCTACGCAGGCTGAAGTCCCTGCTACTTTTTAAAATTATCATGGTAAACTGTACATAACATAAAACCATTTAAAATTATACATTTCAGTGGCATTAAGTACATTCATGATGTTATGCCTCTACCACCCCTACCTGTTTCCAGAACTTTCTCATCATCCCAGATAGAAACTCTGTCCCCACCGCTTTTTAGCTGTGCAATTTTGGTCAAGTTGCCAATTTCGTCATCTGGAAATCAGGGCTAATCACGTCACGTACGAGTAGGATTATCGTCTGGGTGACGTGACGAAATGCATGAAAACTGCTTAGCGCCGTGCCTGGCACTGTGTCCTACTGAGTGAGCGCTCAACACGTGCTACTGCAGAAAAGAGCAAGGAGAAAGGAAATGCAAATCCTTCCGAGCTTGGAGGGAGACGCGAGGTAAGGTGTATATAGTTCGTGGAAAGCGTGCTGGACAGACTCTTGGTGGGGCTTGGCTAGAACTCTACCGGCAAATAACCTCTCTAGGCTTGGGGCTGCCGGCGGTTACCTCTAAAATTCCTTCCAGCGCCAGCACGACATCTGACACGTCATGGGAACTCAAGAAACTCCTGAACGTGCGATTGAATGAGCAGGTGCATAGACACCTCACTGCTCAAAGGGAGGACAGAGATCATTCCGTCTTACTTGTCAGTTTATCACTAAGAAGAATGGGACTTCTTCCAGATCGCACAATTAGGGATAGAGATGTGTGAAACAGTCAAGGTTCCTAAGCATGTAGTGCCATCTTATCTTGCACCAGAACCAGAAGAATAGCAGAAAAACCTGAGAAAGCCTGAAAGGCCCATATAATGCCTAATTTAGAGTACAAAGTCTACAGATGTTCATTGTCATTGTCCTTACGCTGACTACCCATTTGATTCAGAATGTTGCAGACAATTGTTTTTCATGAAGGAGAGAACATCTCCTTCCAATTTAAGGGCAATGGTCATTCTGGTAAGAAGGATCATGGAAAATAACTACTTTAAAAACCATGATTCTCGGAGAACTAGGAATTGTTAAAAGACCCAAAATAGCCCTCACATTTTAAAACCTCACCCAGCTTCAGTCTTATTTGTTAGGTATGGATGTTAACACTCCACGGAGCTGTGGTGAGAATCAAGTGAGAGAAAGAACGTGACGGTGGCTTGCCCAGTGCCTGGCATAGGGATGGTATTCGGCAAATATTTGTTGTGAGCAAAGGGGGATGTTACTGATGAAGCATACTCTCCAGCCCTATCAACAGCCCACTTGACCCTGCTGGGAAGATTTGCTGGTGCCGTACACACTTTGTTCACAGTGTGACCCAAAGAATAACCTCGAGGGAGGACATGGCCATTAGGACTGGAGCAATTTACAGCCAGCACGTGCTGCTGTTTTGCTGCTTTTCCCCAGGTTGCAGTCAGGCAGAAATGGCTTCCCATGTTTACTGGAAACATTGAGAAGTGTCTCAGCGACAGTGATGCTGTGGCTGCTGGTTTCAGTCTATTTCCAGGCATACAGGTCACTTGGCAGAGAGGCAGTTAGTTATCTCATCCCCAAGTAGAGCAATGATGGGAAGAATCCTGACTGGGAATCAGGACACTGGGTCCTAGACCTGCCCACTTATTAGCTCATAATCTCAGGCAACGGGGTTCCCTTCTGTGAACCTCAGGATCCTCTTCTGTGAAACAAGGGGATTGGAATGAATGATTTCTCTGACCCCCTCCAGCTTGACAACACTATGTTTTATTTATTTATTCCACTCACAGCTCTCCAGGTACTGCTGCTCAGTGAAAATACGAGTGCCCATACGTGTGTACGGTCACACATACACAGGCACACACAGACACACATGCATTTTCTTATACCCAGAATCTTCCCTAGGGGAAATAGCACAAAAACCTAATAGCCATTTTACTCACCATCTTTAGAGTGACATAACCCAGCCGCTTCTGGACTAGGACCTCATCTTCCTTGTGACTCGGTGCTTCTGCTGCCAAATGAGGTAGAAATGGTGCAATCTGATTTCCACCTCCCTGGAGCAACTGCTGCTGTGGCTGCTACAGCCGCCCGCCTTGCCTTTGACCATGCATGCTGCATCAGCACAGAAATGCTGAGCACAGCACATTCTGAGCTTGGGGAGCAGGCTGGATTGCTGCAGAGGGAACTGGGTTTCCATTCTTCCAAACGCTATTTCCACCCAGAGAGTTTTAGTGGTGGGAGGAAATTTACCTTGAAACATTGCAACCTCCAAAGGGATGCATTTCAGAAAACTTGGCTTTTTCCAAGATCAATTCCCCCTTGTGAAGTCAGATTTAATCAGTTGGGATTGTGATCTTGCTTCCCGCTAAGGCAACGTTTGTGTTTGTTGGAGGGGACTGTGACAAGGTCTTTAAAGCATCCTGGTGCAAACGCCTGGCTTTTCTTCTAAAGGGTGATGTTTCTGGCCATGTTTCTGGACGACATCATCCAACCTGATAGAATGAGAGAGTCTCTGTGGTCCCGGCTTTCCCGGCATAATCTGCTGGGAATAGAACAGGGCAGGACCTTGGGACTCATTAGCTATGAGGGTGAAGTTCGCTTTAAAATTCCCACAAATGCCTCCCTGAATTGCTTGCTCAGCTTCTGGGGTGCCTGTTTCATTGCTAGCCAGTCTTCACCTCCACATAAATCTTGTAGCTGATGGTCTCTGATTTTAGTTTTCTCATCTGCAAATTAACCCCACTCCCAGCACAATCCTAAGAATTGTTTAGATGATTTATGAAAACGGTCTCCAAATCTTTTTGAGTATGTTTTCCATCAGTAAAAATGTATTTTCTTATACCCCTTCAATGTATGTGTATTTATGTATTTGCAAGTTATATAGCACACTAGTATCATTAGCTAATATCTAAGGTCATAGTGTATACTGAGGATGAGGTTCATTATCAAGGGCAGTGGATATTAAACGATATTTTGAATAATTATGATAATTTAAAACATTTTGACTAACTTCTTGGATCTGAATAAGTCATAATTGTTTCAGTCTTGTAATATGGTTGTGAATAGGGTGGTAATATATTAGAGCTCTTACTGTGAGTAGACGTGTCAGCTCCACCTTTTCTTCTTGCTTGTGTTATTAGGAGTCACTTCCATTTGGGATTTCTTCACAGGAATCTTTCCAAGCCAAGCATCCACTCTGATGGGAGTTCAGCTTAATCAAAACTAGATTGTATGATCTGCAACTCCACTTAGCCCTTGCACAGTGTGGAGCCCTCACTCTTCCCCCAGTACAGCATGTTTCCTGTAAGTGACACACGGACAAAAAAATCATCAATGTCAACCCGTACGTTAGATATTAATAAAGGTGAATTGTTCTGATGTTTATCCCAGGAGGCTTTGATACTGTCTTTTCTGCACTTCAGTGGATAGTTTTGTTTATCCCCCACCCACCCCGGAATATACATGTGCTTGTACCATGTTTAGAAACCCCTGAGTTAAAGGACGTTAATGTGCTTTGTAAAATACAAGGAACTGCCCTGGCTGGTGTAGCTCAGTGGACAGAGTGCCGGCCTGTGAACCAAAGCGTCACTGGTTTGATTCCCAGTTAAGGCACATGCTGGGGTTGTAGGCCAGGGCCCTAGTTGGGAGCATGCAAGGGGCAACCAATCTATGTTTCTCTCACACATCGATGTTTCTCTCCTTCTCTTTCTCCCTTCATTCCCCCCTCTCTAAAAATAAATAAACAACATCTTTAAAAAAATAAAAAAAAATACAAGCAACTGACTAAAGGAATGCAGTGGTGAGGATGCATACTCAGAGAACATCTTTATTGGCAGAGCTACACTTACCTATAGCTGTAAAGACCTCTGAACACTTTCCCAAGAAGGATCAGTTCCATTGTTACTCACAGGAAGAACAGACCTGGGAATTCCTCCTTTGTGATTGGAGTCCCAGGTAAGTTGGTCACAACTAGACCTTTTTGACTCCGGATGTGCCCCCTGCATGACTATTGTAGGTTCCTGGAGCATAGATCCCAACTGCTCATTCTCAGAATTGGAGGCCTGAGGGAATGTGTTATCTATCAGAAGAAAGGTTCCTGCAGCTGCAAGATTATAAGTGGGAAGAAAGAAAAATGCTTTTGCATTGCATCTTCAGAAGGCTTGGTTGGGTTTCAGAGAACCAGAACGATCAGTACAGGTCTAGGATTTTGGACAAAACACTCAAAAATCCTTGCTTGCATCTTGAAATTTTCAGTTGTTTCTTCAAAAGAAGTTAGGTTACAGGGTTCTGATATGAAATAGGTAGGGTCAGGTTATATTGGGTGTTAAGCTAGAAGAGATGTTGCTTACGACAAGCCAGACTTGGGGAGGGAGAAATGGAATACCCACAAATTATGACTTGAGGAAAACACTTACCCAGTGAGTCTCTGTAGCTCACCCTGTGATTGCATGCATAGGGAGGGGCAAAGACTTGAAGACTTTGTGCCTTCCAGATTTTATTGGGCATGCGGAAACTCTGGAGGCTGGGCTTTCTCTAGAATGGAGTAACAGTTGCTGAAAATCCCTTTGATAGTTTTATGGCCACTTTGAAGACAGGTGAGAAAGACCCCTATCTGAGAGCATTCTGGCTTGACTACTTCAATTCTCTTTGGAATAAACTTGGCTTCTGGAAGAATAATAGGGTAGCAGAAGTTCAAGGAACATGTGTATTCCAGCTCCAAAGAGAGGGATAAAACACCAAGAGATAATTCTAAACACATATTCAGTGAAAAATAAATGGCAGTCTGGGGCCTTCTTTCTTAATATGTTCTCTCATAGTAGCAGAATTGTAGCTGGGCACATGCTTCATGGCAAGACTACCGTTCCCAGCTTCCCTTGCTGTTAGGCATGGCCATGTGACTGAGTTCTTGTCAATAGGATCTGAGCCACTTCCACTTCTGTTGCTTAAGATAGTGGTGTGTCCCCACCATGCTGTCTTTCTGTTTCTCGTGCCATGAACCCGGACATTATGGTGACCCAGATTTGGACAGGTAGATGATGCTGATTCTTTAAGGGGTGGCCAAGCAGTGACTGGATCCTTGAATGACCACACGGAGTAGGGCTGCTGCCTGCCTCCTGAAACCTGGCCTAGTGTACTGAGTACTGTGATGGGCTGCCTAGGTCTCTGCCTTCAGGCATGAAGCACTAATTAACCCAGATTCTGGGAATATGGGCAGCTGATAACTCACATTCAAGTTTTCTTCAGGAACTGCTCTTGGCCAAAGAAAGCTGCCCCACCTGAAGTCCCATTCCTCTTCTCAGGGGAAACCCACATCCAGTGATTGGTCAATGCGGGGTTGAAAGGCCTGGCCCCCATGTCTCAAATTTGGACAACTCTGAAAGGTATCCAAGCTACAGAGCTCCCTATGTTATTGGCTGAAGCCTCTGTCACACCCACAACAACCCCTCTGCTCAGCTGCTGTTCCAGAAAACTCTCCCCAGTGGCCCTCTGGCATGCAAATTCCCTTGTTAGTCTTTTTCATGGGGAATCCAACTCAATCTGTGACTGTTATTACATTAATGGGAAAAAAACCCTTATTTATTCCTTAAGTCTCTGAAGTATTGGGTTTATTTGTTACAGCACCTCAAATTTCACCTTCATTCAATTAGTAAGTAGTGAGAAGCAAACTGACCTGCCAATAAGAAGACCTGAATCTAGTTATTATTATTATTATTTTTAAGGAACTTGTGTTTTTGACTTGAACTTTACCTCTCCTGGCCCTCATCTGTAAAGTGAAGGGTTTGGACTGGATCACTGTAAAGGTCTCTTCCAACTTTAATAATCTGTGATTGTTTTCTTTCTAAAATGTATCTCTTCGTGAAATGATAGCAATATCCAGTGGCAGTTGCATTCGTTGAAAATTTCCACCCAAGTAAAAGATTTGGAATATGACTCTACATCATGACCTCTCTTTTGCTGCTCCTCATCCCATCTCTTCTCCCTTCTGCCTGTGCCACCTGTCCTCTATTTCTTTCTGATTCATCTCACCCACCAGCCAGAGAGTAGGTCCAGAAAACCTCAGTCATTTCTTTGAGCTCAGCTGCTGCTGTATGCTTCCAGCTGAAATTCCATCTGGAGCTACTGTTTGAGGCCAACTCCTCCTGTGAGAGCCATCTTTTTTCTGTTGCACCTCACTGCCCTACACCCCAGGGGTGGCTTGGGCAGAACTGGCCACTGAGGACGGACATTGTCCTTTTTCTTCCTCGAGTCAGAGCTCTTTTGGAATCAGAAAGCTCTTGATAACCCTCTCTGGGAACAGGATGCTGTCCTCGGCACGGTAACCAGCCAGAAGGGCCCAGCCCTGCCTTCATGGCACTTACACACGAGCGTGGGCACGGCCATTCACACACAGAAAATGGTTTGCTTTTTACTGAATAGAGGCTTGCAGTTTAGAAAGTATGTTTACACTTTATCTCACCTCATCTCTAAAATAACTCAGCAAGGCTTCTAGTACTGTTATTCTCATTTTACAGAGGGAGAGAAGCTAAATGGCTTTCCTAAGATGACACTATAATTGGCAGATTGAGGACAGAGACCCATATTTTCTAACAACAAAACCTACACTTTTTTCTTCTTGCCCCTTTTAGTAACCTAATAAACTCCTTTTCTGGATTCATGCCTAGATCTTCCAGGGGGATCTCTGGGCCCCCATGAAACCTGGGCCATGTCTTGGTACATAAATTATCAGTTGGCAATGTCCCTGTCCCTCATCCTCCCCAAATGCATTGGGGATGCCTTGAAAAAAAAGTGACTAAATATTTTTGGTGTCTAATAAGTTAAATGTGCTTTTCTACAATACCAAGCCTTTCACTTTGTGTAATGATAATAGTAGTGAGGACTGCTCATCGGTATAAACAATAGGAAGCTGCCTATGGGTGTGACATTATAAGCCTGGAAAAATTTCCTGTTTCCTTATTGCCCCCCAAATATCTTTCTTCAGTGGTGGCATAATCTTTCATGTTATGGCACACAAGTTTTCAAATGAAGTCCCATGCTGACCTAAATTCACTCTGGTATATAAAAGGTGTCTCCCAAAATCTCTTCCAAGAGTGGGCTTGGGAAGCAGGTTGTGGAAGAGCTGCACTTGAGACAGGAGAAGGAAGAGCCACAGAACAAGGAAATGGGGCATGCAAAGTGGATTCTTAGGAAATTAGTGGCAAATCACCTAGCCTGGCAGTTTGGTAGTAACAGGCCTTGAAACGTCAAAAATCCCTTTCCTGGGCCTTCAAGAAGCTGGTGTGAGTGGTGGAAGTAAAGGTAAAGGTGGGATGTAAGTCACTCTGTCCCAATTCTGAAGCAAGCAGTTCCAGGGGTGAGGGCCACGTGACTCCGGAACTAAATCAGAAGTGGAGCTCAGGCGCGGCCTGGAGTCAGAGTCTTGCTGTCTCTGCGTGCTCCGGGCACCAGGCTGTGCTGCTTCAGCACCGAAGACAGCGCCTCGGGGGCTGCTTTGGAAACTGAGCTGGAACTCAGTGGCTGTTTACATTGGGGACTTCTGCGTGTTTGATTCAGTGTCCTTGGCAAGCTGTGCTGAAGATTGGAACCTGGGGTCTTAAGGAAGGCTCAGCATCCAGGGGTCTAACTTAGCTTCCTTTGGGTTTTACTCCAGGCTAGTAATCATTTCCCTTTTAAGTCCATTCTTTGGGCTTTGAGGCTCCCTTTTCTTTTTCCAGCTGCTGGAGGCATGTATCTAATCCTGTCTGCCCCATGCTTTTATAGAGAAGATGGAATTCTGTGGCATCTCTTCCCCCCTCCTAATCTCTTTCCTTTTGGTCTAAGTATGCTCCTTTCCCCCCTTGGACCTCCGGCTCTCTGTTTTCCATGCAAGAACGGGTATTATATAGCTCTGGACTTCAGGGAAAGCACGGATGGATAGGATACTAAATTATAATGACAGAGGACTGGATGCCTGTTTCTTTTCCACTTTTCCAGGCAGAACATGGAGCTTTTGCAGACATGGTTCCTTAGCAAAATGGGCATGTTCCCTCTAGCAGGAATTTTAGGCTCATTTCAGGCCAAGGTGGAAGACAGTCCCTAAGAATCTCTAGGGCCTCAGAGATGTCACAAATTGTGCAATAAAAGACACACAGATATTCTACCTCTGTGAAAGGCCACTCTGGGTATATTTTGAATTCTTTACTAGCCATGAAGATTAGAAGAGGTTACTTAACTTCCTTGAGTCTCAGTGTCTTGAACGGTAAAGGGGGATAACAACAAATACCTAGCTTATGTAAAAATTAATGTGATCACTTATGAGAAATTGTTCTGTTAACTACAGAGTGCTACCCAATAATTAATAATAATAGTCCTTACAAAACCTTTGATGGGAAGATATTGGCATTTCCATTTTTCTAACCATTGTAGGCTATGAAAGTGTCAAACCATGCCCATCAGAGAGGTGCAGATAGTGATTCCAGGACAATTTAAAGGGAGACTTGTCATTCTGCTTTGAGTTGGCTGTTGCCTGTGAACTTGGCTTTGGTCTCTTCTGTATCTGAAAAGAATTTTCTTCCATTAACTTAATAAGCCAGGGACACTCACACTGACAGCCTTGATTTATAAGACGGTCACAGCACTGCTGGAAACAGCTAGTGACGCATCCCCTCCCCCACCCACAGTTCCCACCGGCAGTTAGACATTTCCGAGCCTTGCAGAGGCCTGTGGGTTCTTATTAGTCATTGCCCACATATTCCCACCCATCCCTCAGCTACCTTCATGTCACTTCCACTCATGGCTGCCAGATCTCTCGAATGATTTGACTTTCCTCTAGAGTTCTTAAGAAAGACTGCTTTGTATTTTCTCTAAGGGAGGGTAAGCCCTCTCTTCCTAAGTTGTGAACAATGCAGTTCCTGCCTAGGTGCTCATATAGGTGTGTGGTCCTTTCCAGTCATCTCTTTATGCCCTAAGATGGTTTGTGTAATGATCGTGCTTGTCTACACAGCCTCCACCCCCTTTTTTAAACAGAACTCCAATTGCGCTAACCTTTTCTTTGTTCCCCATGTGGCCACGTGCCTGTGGAAAGCTGATTTCACCACCAGCTCCAGAGTAGGCCTGACTGGAGAAGGAGTATCTCTCTCCCCTAGTGGTTACTTCTGTGAGTTCTCTGTAAATGGCTTCCTTACCCCGACGAGATGGTGAAGTGTCTGGATGAGACGCTGAGAGCTGTTGCTGCCACATTACTACCAGCCTAATTTGAAAGCCAGCACTGTGAATGATAGGGCAGAGAGATAAAAACAACCTGGGTCCTTGCTGAGTTTGCCAAGCCACTGAATCAATCAGTTCTGAAAACTGCATTTCTTCTGGCCTTCCTGTGATATGAGATAATCAAGCTTTTTAATTGATTAAGCAGGGGTTTCTCTTACTTGCAGCTAAAAGCATTCTAATCCACTCAATTGCTGGTCAGGAGATGAGTCTAGGTTACTTGTCAAAGATACAGCTCACACTTGACCTGCACTTGAGCCCCACAAACAATACCCCAAATCAATCTACTGAGCTTCTTAAACCAATAGCCTTTTCACTCTTGCTATATGCTTAGTCACTGTGTCACATGACATACGGTGGCAGTAGTTAGGAGAAATTTTCTGCCAGTTTGTGTGTTCTATTTTGTTGATATTGAGATTCATTCTTAATCATAGCTGGTTCTACTTCCTCTGGGTGCCAAGCCTCATTCACTAACTTAATTGCTTGATGTGTGTAGATTTTCTTTGTTTTGGTAGGAAATATGTCCTTTAGTTGCATAGAACAAGGAGCCTCCAGGGAAGGAGATCTTTACCAAGTAGGAAGACTCTGTTGTCCCTTGTAAGTCAGTTTTGGGGCCCAAGATTCTGTATATAAAGGGTTTCTGGGGATCACATTTACTAATCTTCCTCAAAGGAATGCAGTGAAAGAGTATCGTGTCCATCCTTCTATGCAAGACTGTCCGACAACTTGTCAGCTGGAACAATTTCTTCCTCTCAGCTCCGGGGTGTTGTCTGCCTCACAGGGGTGGTAAGGAAGTGGAGGAAGTCATCTTTAAAGGCTGATTATTCACACTTGCACATAGATGAGATTGATAGGCTACTAGATGGAAATTAGGAAAAAAAGGACAGATGAGGAAATTGGGGACAAAAAAAAGCTGTAAAGAGATTAATTTCATACAGATCCAATAATAAAATTCAGTCAAGAAATCATTTCAATCTCCCAAGTTCAAGTTTTGTTGGGAGGGGCATGGAGATACTTTCTCTGTAGGTTTCATTGCCTAATAGGACTCAGGAGTGCCCAGACTTTTGGTATCTCTGGGTCACACTAGAAGAAGAAGAGTTGTCTTGGGCCACACATTCAATACACTGCGACATGTAAATACCCCAAAATCTTATAATGTTTTAAGTAAATTTATGATTTTGTGTTGGGCTGCGTTCATAGCCGTCCTGGGCCTCATGTGGCCTGAGGGGCATCAGTTGGACACCCCTGTAAGATGGTATAAACAAGCAAAAAGTTACTTTTAACTATAAAAGTAGCTGAATGGAAGATATAAATAATTGCTCTAGGCAACAATAGAATAGCTGTCACAAAAAGAGAGGCCATTACTTTTTAAAATTTTCAAATGAACTGTAAAGATAATAGCCTGGAGATGAAAGGACATCGAGGCTACAGTGGACTAAGCAACGACGGAGGGCGTGGGGATGCTTTCACCACTGCCGTCCTCACTATCACCTCCGCAGCTCTGACAGCAGCAGCTTCTGCGGGGGCAGCACCTGCTGGAAACTGAGCCGGCCACGCTGCTGCAGTCACTCGGTCTCCATGACTGCATTTGAAGGTGCTGTCCCCACTTTGTGAATGAAACCGACAGATGCTTAGGGGTTTTAAAAACAACTTTATTGAGATATAATTCAAATACCACATAATCCACCCATTTAAAGTGTACAGTTCAATGGTTTTTAATTATATTCACAATTATGCCACCACCATCACAATCAATTTTTAAACATTTTCATCACCCCCTCCCCAAAAAACCCCAAATACATTAGCTCCTTTTCTCCCCAAATCCCCAAGACCTTTCCTTAAGGATTTTAACTCAAGCCTGTTGGGTACTGAAGGATTTGTGAAAGCTTGCAACTTCTGAATTACTGGAATATCACGGCACCACCCCTCCCCCCCCACAAGCTCTACTCACTGTGAGACTGATTTCAACAAGACAGGTAAATAGATGGTTTAGTTTAAACACGAGGATGTATTCCTGGGTAAATTCTTACTAAATAGGGTCAATTATGCTCAATATTCAAATGTACCGATTGGGATAGAAAGTTCCAGAACTGCACTTTTAGGCCATTTCTCTCTTCTATATTTATGCGTTACCCAAGACCGAGACTGTTGAAAATTTCAAATAAAATTTCCTTTACAGTTTGTGCTGAGAGCTGAGAGCGCCAATTCACAGATGACTAAACAAACAAGGCTTCACATCCTTGGTCTCACCTTCAAACAGGGAAATTGGTTACTAAATAACATGTTTCACAAAAGCAAGGGCTCTGTCTCCTTTCCTTTCATCACTGAGTGGTTTAGCCAAGTTAGAAATTGGTATGTGTTCCTGTTACAGAACTCCCAGCAGATCCCTTTGTATTGAAAGCTGGTCGACAAGACTACAACCATGCTCTGAATTTGAGAGGCGGAACACAAAACTGAATGTTAAAAACATTCAAAAGGCAAGTGCGAGGATATTAAAGCATAAAGCAAGGACCTGAAGTCTTCTGATACCTTCTGTGAAGTAAACTAGGACAGGATATCAGGGAGTGTTTTATTTTGAAAGGGTCTTTCCAGACTGTTCTCAGCCCTGAGACGGAAAGAATATTAAGTAACTTGTCCAAAATCAAACCACTATTCAGTGGAGGAAGAGCTGAGCTTTAAACCCAAGTCCGCCTGATTCCAAAGGGCATTTTCTTACCAATATATCAACTCACTAAGAACCGGTAGTCATGGAGAAAAAACAAAGACCTGAGAGAGTGAGTGATAAACAGGATGTCCTCTGGGCATTGGAGAGTGGAAATTGCTTCTCCCTGCAGCAGGAAAGGTGGTCCCAATACCTAGAGGCTATTTTGAAAGGGAGCAGTAGAAGCACCTTCATTTAGTTGAATCTCTCTGGGCTTCTGTTGTTCCTTTGGAAGATGCCATGTGGGTGTCCAGTGGGAGGAATGAAGCTTGAAACAGTAACATGCCTGTCACCCTAGTAGTTCACAAACCTTAAAGCACATTTATTTCTTGATTGTTTAAACTTGTGGAGCAAACCATGGCCCTCACGTCAATTCCCACGTACATGCAACAGTGCCAGTGGTGTGACTGCTGTTTCATGCCAGGCAGGAGAGAGGTGAAGAGGAACAAGTTCAGGCACATGGGTGAGGGACCTCCTTCTAGTCTCACCCAGCAGGGAATTGTCCTGGGCTCTGCTTTAGGCTCCTGCTAAAAGCCTGTGGAGAAGAATGAGAGCACATCTGAAGAGTGACCTGAACTTCCTGGAGCAAGCAAGAAGCTAAATAACTCCAAGGCCTGCAAGTGCCATTATCTGTCTCCCATTTGTAATCCTGAATCAAGAACTGGCCAGGTAAAGGGGGGAAGGAGACACAACTTATGGTGGTGAACACACAATACAACATGTGGATGATGGGTTATGGAACTGTACACCTGACACCTACGTAATTTTATTAACCGATGTCACCCTAATAAATTCAATAAAAATAAGGGATAGCTACTGTGTTGGCTTCACTAGCAGAAAAAGTTTGCAGTTTTATTTTTTCTTTTCTTTTTTTTAAGTTTTGTGGTTTTTAAATTTTATTTATTTATTTTTAGAGAGAAGGGAAGGGAGGGAGAAAGAGGGAGAGAAGTATCAATGTGTGGTTGCCTCTCACATGGCCCCCACTCGGGACCTGGCCCACAACCCAGGCATGTGCCCCGACTGGGAATCAAACCGGCAACTCCTTGGTTTGCAGCCCGTGCTCAATCCACTGAGCTACACCAGCCAGGGCGAGTTTGCAGTTTTAAACGATGGCAGTTTTATATCTATGTCATCAGAAACTTTAAATAAAAAACCCCCAGCTTTTCGGCCAGAACTGCCATCTTCCAGTAATTTGCCAAAATGACTAACACAAAGGGAAAGAGGAGAGAGGCACCTGTTATTTTAGAAAGGGGAGGCCTTTTAGAAAACATGGAGTTGTTCCTTTGGCTACATACATGCGAATCTACAAGAAAGGTGATATTGTAGATGTCAAGGGAATGGGCACTGTTCAGAAAGGAATGCCCCACACATGTTCCCATGGCAAAACTGGAAGAGTCTACAGTGTCACCCAGCATGCAGTGGGCATTGTCGTAAACAAACAAGTTAAGGGCAAGATTCTTGCCAAGAGAATTAATGTATGACTTGAGCATATTAAGCACTGGAAGAGTTGAGATAGCGTCCTAAACGTGAGAAGGAAAACGATCAGAAAAAGAAGGAAGCCAAAGAGGGAGGTACCTGGGTTCAACTGAAGCGTTGGCCTGCGCCACCTGGAGAAGCCCACCTTGTGAGAACTAATGGAAAGGAACCTGAGCTGTTGGAACCCATTCCTTGTGAATCCATGCCATGATAAGTGTGAAAAAAAGTAAAAGACTTCTACACTGATAAAAAAATCACTTAAGTCCAATAATATTGATATTTCAATTATTTCAACCAATTCATGGAATCAAAAAAAGCTATTTGGAGTCTCTTCTATAAAAAATGAAACATCTAATAAATCTCTCAATACTCCAAAAAATTCAGTTTAAAAGTTAAGCATTTAAGAAAAGTATCTGTTGTGAGGACCATATAAGTAGATCTTTTGGTGAACCACTACATTGTGATTGAAAACTATGTTCTTGGAGATCTATGGAAGAGAAATATACTTAGAATTAGTTATACTTAAAAATATAATTCACTTTTGTATTAAACTGTGGTATTTTAACCATTCAAATAAAAGTTGAGGAAAACCAAGATGGCGGCGTAGGTAGACACTGCGCCTCCTCGCACAACCAGAACTGACAGAAAATCGAACAAAGAGGAAGTCCGACACCAAGGAGATAAAAAAGAAACATTCATCCAGACCGGTAGGAGGGGCGGAGACGGGCACCGGGGTGGAGAGGACTCGCATTGCCCTGGTGGGACCAAGACTGGCGGAGTGTGGGACGAACGGGGCAGGCAGTCCGACCACTAGCAGACCCTGCGGCCCTACGTTCGCTCAGATAAACGGAGAGGGCCAGACTCAGAGTGGCGGAGAGTGGGGCAGGCAGAGAGGCAGGTAGCACCCCGTGACCCCACATTCGTGAACAGATAAACTGGACAAACGGTGGGGAGTGAAGCAGACCACGTAACCCAGGGCTCCAGCACGGGGACATAAAGCCTCAAACCTCTGATTGAAAACACCCGTGGGGGTTGGGGCGGCAGCAGGAGAGACTCCCAGCCTCACAGGAGAGGTCGTTGGAGAGACCCACAGGGGCCTGGAGTGTGCACAAGCCCACCCACTCGGGAACCAGCACCAGAGGGGCCTAGTTTGATTGTGGGTATCGGAGTGAAAGATTGAAATCCAGAGGAGAGTGAGGCGGGTGCCATTGCTCCCTCTCGGCCCCTCCCCCACATACAGTTTCACAGCACAGCGACCAGCGTTACCATGCCCTGGTGAACACCTAAGGCTCCGCCCCTTTAAGGAACAGAAGCACCAAGACAAAAAAAAAATGGCCCAAATGACAGAACACTTCAAAGCTCCAGAAATAATTCAACTAAGCAGCGAACAGATAGCCAACCTATCAGATGAACAGTTCAAAACACTGGTAATCAAGAAGCTCACAGAATTGGTTGAATTTGGTCAAAAACTAGATGAAAAAATGAAGCCTATGCTAAGAGAGACAAAGGAAAATGTACAGGGAACCAATAGTGATGCGAAGGAAACTGTAACTCAAATCAACGGTGTGGACCAGAAGGAAGAAAGAAACATCCAACCAGACAAGAATGAAGAAACAAGAATTCAAAAAAATGAGGAGAGGCTTAGGAACCTCCAGGACATCTTGAAACGTTCCAACATCCGAATTATAGGGGTGCCAGAAGGAGAAGAGGAAGAACAAAAAATTGAAAACTTATTTGAACAAATAATGAAGGAGAACTTCCCTAAGCTGGCAAAGGAAATAGACTTCCAGGAAGTCCAGGAAGCTCAGAGAGTCCCCAAGAAGCTGGACCCAAGGAGGAACACACCAAGGCACATCATAATTACATTTGCCAGGATTAAAGATAAGGACAGAATCTTAGAAGCAGCAAGAGAAAAGAACACAGTTACTTACAAAGGACTTCCCATAAGACTGTCAGCTGATTTCTCAAGAGACCTTACAGGCAAGAACGGGCTGGAAAGAAGTATTCCAAGTCATGAAAGGCAAGGACCTACATCCAAGATTGTTCTATCCAGCAAAGCTTTCATTTAGAATGGAAGGGAAGATAAAGTGCTTCTCAGATAAGGTCAAGTTAAAGGAGTTCATCATCACCAAGCCCTTATTATATGAAATGTTAGAGGGATTTATCTAAGAAAAAGAAGATAAAAAATAGGAACAGTAAAAATGACAGTAAACTCACAGTTATTAACAACCACACCTAAAACCAAAACAAAAGAAAACTAAGCAAACAACTAGAACAGGAACAGAACCACAGAAATGGAGATCACATGGAGGGTTATCAACAGGGGAGTGGAGGGGGAGAGAGGGGGAAAAGGTACAGAGAATAAGTAGCATAAATGATAGGTGGAAAATAGACAGGGGGAGGGTAAGAATAGTGTAGGAAATATAGAAGCCAAAGAACTTATAAGTATGACCCATGGACATGAACTATAGGGGGGGAATGTGGGAGGGAGGGGGTGGGCAGGATGGAGTGGAGTGAGGGAGGAGAAATGGGACAACTGTAATAGCATAATCAATAAATATATTTTAAAAAAACTAAAAAAAATGAAAGTTGTAATTGCTAAGATTTACAAATTCTAAAACAAACAAGCAAACAGAAAAAAAGACAGGTCACCTCTCCAATCAAAGAGCCCGAGTCCTCTTATTTTCCTTGCTGGGATTTCAAATGATGTCGATAGCCCCTAATGCCATGGCAACAGAAGCTGTGAAAAATCTAACCTGGAAATGTGGGGTGGAGAGGACTTCATGGAGATGCAGCCTCTGCAGGACGGGAGCCATCCTCCTGAAGGCAGATGGGAGGATGGCCTTCGGTCCACCGTGACGTTGCCCACGACGGCTGGAGTCTCAGGGAGGTGGTATGCCAAGGGGCAAGCACACACATGGGTTCTGGGGTCATGCAGTGCTCAGTCTGAATGCCAGCTCTGCAACTTACCTGCTGTGTGACACTTGGCCTGCTGATTAACGTCTCCGAGCACACGACTCAGGATTGCTGTGTGGATTATGTCAGAGAGTGAATACAGTACATGGAAGTGCTTGGCACATAGTAGGTGCTCAACAAACAGAAATCATTGTGGCCTATGTTAAACATTGGGTTTCTTGTGTCTTGTTCCAGGTTCTTTACTGGTAGCCTCTGATGCTGTGGTTCATTCACGTGGAAGAGGATAGGGGAGAACAGGCTGCTGTATCTCAGACTTACTTAGATCTGGAAGGATCTAGGGAAAAAACTGTCTCGATTTTCCTTGTGTGGTTCTTCCCTGCCCAAGATGTGGTGATGGTGGCGAGAAGAGAAAACTTTCAGGAAGAGAGCCAAGGATGGGGACACCTGTATTCCTAAAGCCCCAGCTCACAGAGAGACCCTGGGCCCGTCATTTCCCCCCACTGGCTTTGGGCTTTGGCTCTGTCACGTGGGTTTCAAAAGGTTGCAAGCACTTTAGAAACAAACACATATTAGAGTTTGGACATGATTACCGCTATACAAAATACCTTTCTACTCGGCTCCCTGGAGACTGAAACCCTACCACCAGAGTCTCTTCCCCTGGAGAAATCCAAACAGGAGTTGGGTCTGCTGGGAGTCACAAATGCACTTACTGAGTGGACCACTGAGTACATCACAGCTCGGGGAGGTTGGGAAAGGGCAGACCTGGGCAGGGGTGAAGGGGGACAATTGCACAGAAAACCAAAGCTGCAAGGCCCCAGCATGTCTGCTACCTTTGGCATTTCGCCAAGAGTGGGCCATTGGCCACCTATGGACAAAGCCCTGTGTATTATTAGAGAGGACAGAGGGACTCAGGAGCTCACTGTGTACCCTTGAGCAGCTCACTCCACCTCACTGGCTCCAGAGTCTTTATCTGTAAGATGACAGGGTGAGACCCCTTCAACCCTGACCCTCTGCTTGTGTGCTGGTGTGGGAAGATGCTGCTGGGGTCAGAGGACCCAGGGTAGCAGCCAGGAGCTCTGTGATCGGCTCTCAGCTCCAGCTTCTCTGCTCTTACAAGCCTGCTTGGAGGGAAAGGCAGAGCTCATGGCTGAACCAAAGTTCTCTCTGCCTCTCCTGCAAGTCCTCAGCAAGAGAAGTGTCTGATTAGAGAGGGGAACTCTCCAGGGAATGCGTGGTGGTGCTTTGAAGGAAACCCCTTGGTGTGGTATTATTTTTTAATTTCACTTCATTTTTGTAATCCTCATCTGAAGGTATGTTTATTGATTTTAGAGAGAAAGAGAGGAAGGGGGAAGGGAAGAGAGAGAGAGAGAGAAACAATGATTGGTTGCCTTCTGTATGAGCCTCGACTGGGGATCGAAGCAGCAGCTCTTTGGTGTACAGGACGATGCTCCAACCAACTGAACCATCTGGCCAGGGCGTGTAGTATTATTTTATTTTTTTAGTACATGGTATTTATTGAGCCCCTGTGGTATATCAGGAACTTGCTCACATCAGTATAGAAAATACACAAAAATCCATGGCTTTGTAACGCGTATGCTCTAGTGGTGCAGGGAAACAGACAGTAAAAATAAACGTAGGAAATGATTTTTAAGTGTTTTGTTGGCGATAAAGACTCTGGGAGACCCAGTTGGAGTTGTGAGGGGTTTTGATGGAGGTGGTGGTGAACATAGGTGACTTGAATGAAGAGTGGAAGGACATTGGCTGGCCAGGGGAGAGCATTATTTGGAATATAACTCCACATTAATATTCACAAAATGTCCTCTAATGATGCTATTCATTAGTGCTACTTGTGTGTTAATAATTAATAAATGAGCCACTATCAGTCCATTCTTTTTTTTTCTTTCTTTCATAAAGGCTCATGCATGCTTTGTGTCTCCTTGGCAGTTCAGCTTTGCTCTTTGTCTCCCTCTCTTCATTCGGATGTCCCTGTTTCTTCCCTCCTGTCTTCCATAGTCACCTGGGATTTTTCCATCCTGGTTCTTCCTCCCGCCTTGGCCCCTCCCCCACGCCCCCCATCCCCGCGGGCTCCCCAGACGGCTCCGCTCCAGCTCTCCCGCTGGCCTGTCAGTTTCAGTCCAATGCAAGGGGCAAATAGAGTGGAACAGCCAGGCCAGGGAGACCAAGAGGAAGGAAACCCTTGAGCAGACAGATCGCGTGTCGGTGCGCTCTCCAGTCCCCCACCCCCGCTGCACTTCCGCGCAGCTCTCACTTTCACAGTGGTTGGGGCCTTGGGGATAATGCTGGTCTCAGAGGTGGGAGGCTCGTCCCCTTTCTGAAGAAGCAGGCCTTTGCTCCGTTAAAAAAAATATTTTTATTGAATGTATTGGGGTGACATCTGTTAATAAAATTATATAGGATTCAGGTGTACATTTCTATAACTCATCATCTGTGTATTGTATTGTGTGCTCACCACCCCAAGTCAAGTCTCCTTCCATCACCATTTGTCCCCCTTTACCCTCTTTTACCGCCGCCCCATTCCCCCTTTCCTTGGTAATCACCGTACTGTTGTCTGTCTCAGAGGGTTTTTTTTTCTTATCAGCCAGCTCCACAAGCCGTCTCCCTTCTGACAGCTGTCAGTCTGCTCTCTCTATCTGTGAGTCTATCTCTGGTTTGTTTTTCAGTTTATTTTGTTCATTAGACTCCACTTACAAGTGAAATCATATGATGTTTATCTTTCTCTGACTGGCTTATTTCACTTAACACAATAATCTCCAGATCCACCACGGAAGGTGTCACGAAAGGTAAGATTTCCTTCTTTTTTTTTTATGGCCAAGCAGTGTTCCACTGTGGAAATGTACCACACAGCTTTTAAAAAAATCATTTTTATCGTTGTTCTACTACAGTTGTCCCAATTTTTTCCCCTTTACCCTCCTCTGCCCAGCCCACCCCCTTCTCCCACAGTCAATCCCCACACCATTGTCCATGTCTGTGGGTCATTCATACGTGTTCTTTCAATAGTCCCTTCCCTTTCTCTCCCCAATTATCTCCCTGCCCCCTGCCCTCCGGTCTCTTTCAGTGTGTTCCACGGTTCCACGCCTGTGGTTCTGTGTTGTTCGTTAGTTTATTTTGTTCATTAGATTGCTCTTGTAAGTGAGATCATATGGTATTTGTCTTTCACGGGCTGGCTTATCTCACTCAGCACTCATGTACTCATGGACACTTGGGCTGCTTCCAAGTCTTGGCCATTGTAAATAATGCTGCAAGGAACATAGGGCTGCATATATTTTTTCAAATTAGTGTTTTAGTTTTCTTAGGATATATTCTCAGAAGTAGAATCGCTGGGTAATAAGGCAGTTCTATTTTTAATTTTTTGAGGTAACTCCATACTGCTTTCCATTCAGCTATCTTATGTCTTTTGATTGGAGCATTTAAGCCATTTACATTTAAAGCAATTATTGATAGGTATGTATTTTTGCCATTTTGTTCTTTTAAGTATGTTCCTCTTTTCTTCTTCTTCTTCTTACAGAAGACCCTTTAAAAATTTTGTACTACTGGTTTGGTGGTAATGAACTCCTTTAACTTTTCCTTGTCTGGGAAGATCTTTATTTCTCCTTCAATTTTAAATGATAGCCTTGCTGGGTATGAAACCACTGACACGTTATTCCTAGTCTATGGTGGTTAGTACACTGATAGGAGAAACTATAGTAACAACTAAACTCTAAAACGTGGCCTGGCTTCTCCTATCTTGTATTTCCTTGTGTTGGGGGGAGAGAGGTGTGCCACCCACTGTAACAGAATGCAGACAGCGATAAAGCAGGTCACACAGCTCTGTTCTGGCCTGAGGATTGGGAACCCCCCCTTCTTTGTATTAGCCTGGAGTAAGCTAAACGTAACTATCATTGGGATACACTGACATTCCAGTAACAATTGCACTGAGAGGGTATAATGCAAGGGCGTATGTACAGGTGAGAAGGGCTTCAGTTCCACATAAGAAATTTGGTGAGCTGATAAGCCAGGTGGCGTGAAGGATGCTGAGCATGGCAGGATGGTGGGGAAAAGGCTGAGGATGGGATTAGGAGGCTTGGGGAGAAGCCGTCTCCCAGCCTGGAGGACTGGTCCCCACTGATGGTCAGGACAGACCCCTTGGTGAGTGGGTGTGATTTTGCATGCCTTTGAAGCAAAACAATTTTATGCAGGCATGTTTGTTATTTGCATTTATTTCTGAATTATTTGCTGGTGATATGTACCCATTTTCTATGACTTTATTTGTATTAAAAAATTTGTTGGGACACTTAATTTATTATGAATAATATTCTTTATTGGCTTGCTTCCAGTAGTTTTTCCAGTTTGTATTTTAAGTTTGTTTATAGCATTTTTTTTACAGCTTTTTGGGGTATAGTTGATGTACAATAATGAACATATTTAAAGTATTCAATTTTATAAAATAATCACAGGGATGTAAAGTACAGCATAGGGAATATAATCAATAATCGCACGAAATATGCTCGACTTATCAAGAGGATCACTTTGTAAGTTACATGAATGTCTAACCACTATGCTGTATATCTGAAACTAATATAATATTGAATGTCAACTGAACTGAAAGATAAAACATTAAAAAATAAAGTGTTCAATTTTGTGTGTTTTGAAATATGTATACGTTGGTGAAATCATCATCACGATCAGAATAAAGTGCATTATAATTACCTTCCAAAGAGTCCTCGAGGCCCTTGGTAGTCCCTCCTTTCTCTGTTCTCATCCCCAGGCAACCATGTGATCACCTTTCTGCCACTATGTATCAGTTTGTATTTTCTAGAATTTTTTTTTTTTACATAAACAGCATGTATTTTTATCTGTCTTCATAGTGGTTTTAAGATTCATCCAGGTTGTTGTATGTGTTAATGGCGTGTTCTTTGCTGCTGACTAGAAGTCAACTGTGTGGATATATCACAGTTTATGCATCTATTCACCTGGTAATGGACATCTGCATGGTTTCTATTTGGTGGTTATTAACAATTGAGCCGCTGTGAAGATTTGTGTACAAGTCTTTGCATGTCAAGTGGGATTTTGACAGCTAGAGATGAAAACACTTTGGGCAGAGGGAGCACGTGCCACAGAGAGGTAAAAACAGGACGTGGACAAGGACCAGTGTGGTAGTGGTCTGGGGGAGCTGGAATACAGGATATTTGCTTGGAGGGCAGGGGGAAAAGACAGCAGGTTCGTGTTGGAGTCACCCATTTCCTGCCAGGATTCCAACTGATAAAAAGTAACATTCCACTCAGCTTTCCTGATATACCAAGTGATTGACTGCACCCGGGTGAACCCACATGGTATCGGGAATGGTTGGCCCATTCCACAACCTGTGCTGGCCACTGGAGGCCTCGCATCTCCCTGCAGATCATATTGGAGCCTTAGAAACTGGCTCCCATTTCTGCATCCTGCACTTGATCACTGTTGGAAGCCTTTCACGTCAGGCTGGCTTCTCCTGCACCCACCCCATGTGCTTCCTTGCATAGGAATGGGGAACTTCAGTTCTTTGCTTCATGCTTGTAGATTTCTCCATTCTATTTCAGCTCATACTGTGCAGAGCTGAGATCTTTTCTTGCAAGATAGGGGAAGCCAGGCCACGTTTTAAAGTAAGACTTGTTACTATAGTTTCTCCTATCAGTGTACTAAGCATCATAGACTAGAAATAGCATATCAGTGATTTTATACCCGTTCTAATTTATTTTTTGACATGTAGCTCCATCTCTAATTCCTGGTGTCCTTTTCTTAATTGGGCTCCCGAAATGTCTTGCTGTAGAATTTTTGCTCTCTTTAGAGTCTATCGTCTTGCTCCCTAATCCACCGCTCCTCACAGGCCAGTGTTCTCTTGGTCTAGAGCGAACACCTGTACCGGGGCAATAACAGAAGGGACACAGATACCACACAGAACCTCACATTCTCCACATTGGGAAGATACACTTTCCTTATGTGACTAAAGTGTTTCGTTTCTTTGGTTCCAGGGTGTGTTCAATGCCTGGCACCTTGAAGAAGTTGCAACTGACTCCTTAAAGCAGATTTGTTTGTTCATTAAAAAAAAAAAGATTTTATTTATTTATTTATTTTTAATTTGATTCTTTTAAAAATATATTTTATTGATTATACTTTTACAGTTGTCCCATTCCCCCCCCTTCACTCCGCTCCATCCTGCACACCCCCTCCCTTCCACATTCCCCCCCTATAGTTCAGGTCCATGGGTCATACATATAAGTTCTTTGGCTTCTACATTTCCCATACTATTCCTACCCTCCCCCAGTCTATTTTCCACCTATCATCTATGCTACTTATTCTCTGTAACTTTTCCCCCTCTCTCCCCCTTCCACTCCCCTGTTGATAACCCTCCATGTGATCTCCATTTCTGTGGTACTGTTTCTGTTCTAGTTGTTTGCTTAGTTTTCTTTTGTTTTGGTTTTAGGTGTGGTTGTTAATAACTGTGAGTTTGTTGTCATTTTTACTGTTCATATTTTTTATCTTCTTTTTCTTAGATAAATCCCTCTAACATTTTATATAATAAGGGCTTGGTGATGATGAACTCCTTTAACTTGACCTTATCTGAGAAGCACTTTATCTTCCCTTCCATTCTAAATGAAAGCTTTGCTGGATAGAACAATCTTGGATGTAGGTCCTTGCCTTTCATGACTTCAAATACTTCTTTCCAGCCCATTCTTGCCTGTAAGGTCTCTTTTGAGAAATCAGCTGACAGCCTTATGGGAAGTCCTTTGTAAGTAACTGTGTTCTTTTCTCTTGCTGCTTCTAAGATTCTGTCCTTATCTTTAATCCTGGCGAATGTAATTATGATGTGCCTTGGTGTGTTCCTCCTTGGGTCCAACTTCTTGGGGACTCTCTGAGCTTCCTGGACTTCCTGGAAGTCTATTTCCTTTGCCAGATGAGGGAAGTTCTCCTTCATTATTTGTTCAAATAAGTTTTCAATTTTTTGTTCTTCCTCTTCTCCTTCCGGCACCCCTATAATTCGGATGTTGGAACGTTTCAAGATGTCCTGGAGGTTCCTAAGCCTCTCCTCATTTTTTTGAATTCTTCTTTCTTCATTCTTGTCTGGTTGGATGTTTCTTTCTTCTTCTGCTCCAAACCGTTGATTTGAGTTACAGTTTCCTTCGCCTCACTATTGGTTCCCTGTACATTTTCCTTTGTCTCTCTTAGCATAGCCTTCATTTTTTCATCTAGTTTTCGACCAAATTCAACCAATTCTGTGAGCTTCCTGGTTACCAGTGTTTTGAACTGTGCATCTGATAAGTTGGCTATCTCTTCGTCACTTAGTTGTATTTTTTCTGGAACTTTGATCTCTTCTTTCATTTGGGCCATTTTTTTTGTCTTGGTGCGCCTGTTAGGTAAAGGGGCGGAGCCTTAGGTGTTCACTGGGGCTGGGTAAAGCTGGTTGCTGTGCTGTGAGGCTGTATGTGGGGGAGGGGCCTAGAGGGAGCAATGGTGCTTGTTTTCAGTGACTCCCTCCACTACCCACATTCAAATTGTGCCCTTCTGGTGCTGCTTTCCGAGTGGATGGGTGGGCTTGTGCATGCTCTAGGCCCCTGTGGGTCTCTCCAACGACCTCTCCTGTGAGGCTGGGAGTTTCTCCCGCTGCTACCTCAACCCCCACGGGGTTTTCAATCAGTGGTTTGAGGGTTTATTTCCCCGAGCTGGAGCCCTGGGTCATGCAGTCTGTCACCCCTCCACCAACTGCTGCTTCGCTGGACGGCTGCAGCTTTGCCCACCCCACTCCACAACCCGCCACCTCACTGGGTCTGCCAGCCACCACCTTGCTGAGTGTCCTCTCCTCCAGGCTGCCTGTCTCCGCCCCTCCTATCGGTCTGGATGAATGTTTCTACTTTATCTCCTTGGTTGTAGGACTTCCTTACAGTTTGATTTTCTGTCAGTTCTGGTTGTTTTTTGTTTTTAAATTGTTGTTGTCCTTCTTTTGGTTGTGTGAAGAGGCACAGTGTATCTACCGACACCTGCATCTTGGCTGGAAGTCTATTTATTTATTTTTTAGAGAGAGAAAGGGAGAGAGAAAGAGAAGGAGAGAAATATTAATGTGTGGTTGCCTCTCACATGTCCTCTACTGGGGACCTAGCCCACAACCGTGGTATGTGCCCTGACTGGGAATCATATTGGCGACCCTTTGATTCACAGACTGGCACTCAACCACTGAGCCACACCACCCAGGGCTGCTTGTTCTTTATCCTCCAGTCACGCAGACCTACCCAGGCTCTCTCACTTAGTCTTCCTTATACTTTTGCTAAATTCAGGGCTTAAATTTACACTGTGGAACAGAATGACTCAAACTAACTGAATATATGCCCATGATCTTCTAAGTTCTTTTTTAAAAAAAGATTTTATTTATTTTTAGAGAGAGGAGATGGGAGGGAGGAAGAGAGGGAGAGAAACATCAATGTATGGTTGCCTCTCGCACGCCCCCTACTGGGGACCTGACCTGCACCCCAGGCATGTGCCCTGACTGGGAATCGAACCTGTGACCTTTGGTTTGTGGGTCCACGGTCAATGCACTGAGCCACACCAGCCAGGGTGATCTTCTAAGTTCTTGTCAACTCCTGCTCCAATCCCAGGAGGCCTGCCAACACCAGAGGCAGTGGTCTAGGACTCTGAGGGAAGGACCCTGACTGGGAGCCCAGATATTTGGCCTGCAGTGTGGCTCTGCTTTTCACTAGCCAAGGGTCAGACATGAGGGATTCAATGTCTCTAAACTTCACTATCTATTTGTACAATTGGAAGGCCTTGACATTTCTGATTTCATGGAATTTCTGCCGTATCTGCCTGACAGTATTCCGCAAACATTTATTTGAGGGCTTGGCATAGCTAAGGATGAGTGAGACATGATTTTCGTCCTTAAAAAAGTTCTGGTCTGGTAGACCTGGAGAAATGATATGCTGGGAAGGGGATCATCAGACACCAAAATAAACTGAGGCGCCAGTTGAGAGTGCAGGTTCCTGGGCCCCCACCTCCAACATACTGAATTAGATTCTCTGGTACTTACCCACAGTGCGGCGGCGACGTCTCACTGTGCTGTGTTTGGATGACGGTGCTGATGCACCACAGATGGAATGCCCAGCGAGAGGTAACTGCCCCACAGAGGATGGCACTCATCCCTGCGCCGCCTTCATGCTCTTTGACATGACTTCATGCGCCTGCTCTATTATTTAAGAGTTTTCTTTAAATTTGGTCACTTAAAGATTTGAAATACATTTATTTAAGATGAAAACCGTATGCCATAAATGTAGATGGTGAGCAAATACTGCTTGCCATTATAGATGGCAACTGTAAAGGGAACACAATGGGAAAAGAAAAGCTTATGTAATGCCAGCTAGATACTGCTAAGGCTGGAGCCCAGCTTGTTTTTTCCTTCCTTTTCCTTCTTTTTTTTTTTTTTTTTTTTTTTGGTTAAAGTGGGAAATTAGCAAGTGTTAGAGGGGAGTTTGTACTCTGAAAGAGGAATCCTACGTGCTGAAATGGAGTCAGTTTGATGTCATTGATGCTAAACACTTGAATGTTGAATAAGATGAGAGATTCTAAAATTTATTTTCTTCACTTTCTTCAGAAAGCCTCTTACATAAAGACCAATATGTAAAACAGATGAAAACCACCACCACCACCACCACCACCACTACCACCACCTCCCACAACGCAACCAACAAAACAGCTGCTCTGAAGAAACCAGGACAGGGGGCCCATTCCCTGCTGAGTCAGACCCAAAGCACTCAGACTGCACTTTGAGAAGCGCCTGCTTTGGAGCCCTGGGGGCCTGGTAAGTAGACAGAGTCTGAAGGCTTGAGGGTGGTGACAGGGTGGATGCTGTGCCAGCAGGGACTGTAGGAGAAGCATAGGGGCAGTGGAGGGAGAGTGACCACAAGAGTTTGAGCACATTTGGGGTGGGAGGTGAAGGGAGTTGGGAGTGGGGTGGAAGTGGGGGTGGGGTGGGATGGAGAGGTTGTGAGGTTTTCTGACCTAGAAGTGACACTATTTTATTTTATTTTACTAGTTCCTTTAGATTTAAGGAGGCAACAGGGCCGCGTTCTCTTGGTTTGCCTGTTGCTTCAGGAGGGGCAAGGAAATCCAGTCATAGTCATGGTGGTTAAGAAGGCGGACTCTGTATTTCAGTGTATTTGTAAATGAAAAGGTTCCTGACATTTGAAGTTACCTGTGGCCTGGTTCCTGTCCCTGTCATTCTGGTGAATCAGGAAATCGTCAGGGCCCAGAAAGAAGCATCATGTGATCATTCTAAACCATTCTTGGGAATCTTTCACAAGACCTAATTGGAAGCCTTCTGATGCCGGGAAAAGTCTAGAATGAGTCCATGTGCTTAATTTTGGAGGAAAACCAGAGTTAGATTAAGTTGTAATTCTTCACATGAGAAGTTTTGTCCAGATGGTAGCCAACGAGAGTGGATACCTTGGCATTCTACCGAGATCCCTTTCAGACTAACGAGCCCCATCCCCCGGCCGCCAGGAAAACTGGCTGCAAAGGCTGAGTTGCATCTCTTTCTGAGATTTGCTCTTGGCAGCAGGGAACTACCTCACCCAAGGCTACATCCCTCTCCCAGCAGCGTGGCCTGCTGACTGGCTGATACAGGAATACAAAGGCTTGATTGAGGACCACCCCGAAGGGCAGTCTCAGCTTCAGGGCCCTCTGTAGGATTGATTCGGGTCACAGTTGCAATCTCATCTGAGTCAGCTCCCAAACTCCTGTGTTCTTGGTGACATCATGATATGAAACCAGACAATGGAATTAAATGATATTAAGTTTCCAGGCAAGTGGAATTCTCCTGAGGAATAAGGATGCCCCATGAAACAAAACTGCGCAGGGCTGCAGAACTGAATAGGTGGCTCATCCCTGCATTCAGGGGACAAATAAAAAAGTCTGAGTCCATACAGATAACACCTGAATGTGTGTACATTCATATACAATTCAAGTGTGAAAGTAGCTCCCGACGAGCAGGTGTTCACCTGTGAGAAGGTCTGCTCCAGACCCAATTATACTCCTCCTCCATTTGCTCAGCCTCACCTTCCCTCTAGTTCTTGGCTGTTTGATCAGCAAAGAACCCCAGCTGCTTCCTCTGTCACCTCATCTCCTAACACTGCCATCTGTCTCAGCCCCCCTGAGTGAGCGCCGGACTTTGGCAAGGTCTCGGTAACGTCTGCTGTGGTGGTAGCCACAACAGGTCCAGCGCCCAGGAGTGACCCGACATCATACAGAGGCTTTGGCTCCCTCATGTCCGGTTTCAGGGAAGCAGCAGACCATGGCATAGGACTGGTTTCCCCAGTGGCAGCCCGGAGGAGCTGGATCACATATCCTGGAAGTGTAGGTGGTTTTAACATCCCGTTGGATGAAATTTGACCAAGGAGAGACAGGAAGCAGGACAGAACCACCAAGTAAATGACTCTCTCACTCCCCCTAATGGACCGTTCCAGGTGCCATGTCTCCATCTGGTTTTTCTGGAGACTTCCGGTGTGACTAAGCAAGTGGCTGTGTTCTGTGAAGCTGTAGGCAGCTCTGTAACATACCATCTTGTATTTGTCTCTCCTTCCCAACCTTACTTCCCTAGTTGTGATAGCCCTGGGATTGTATTGCTAATAATGTGCTGGCACATAAGATTTGCTTTAGACTACTTTCTCCAGCATCTGGGGCAAGGCAGCCTCCAAGATCTTTTGTGTTTGTTTAAATGCATATTTTATATTTAAGTACTGTGTTTAGCCTCTGAATGTGAATGAAATACCAACATGGGCATAAATGACTGGACTTGGATGAAGTTGAATGTGTGTGTTGACATCTGAACAAATGTGGGAAACAGTTAAATTAGTATTCAGAGCTTGTGGGGTCAATGCATGAAAAAATTGGTGTATTAGTTATTTATTGCTGCATTATAAATCACCCCAAACTATAGCAGCTGGAAATAGCAAACATTTATTATCTGACAGTTCTTAAGTGGGTCAGGAATCTGGGAACAGCTTAGCCAGCAATTCTGGCTCAAGGTCCCTTATTGCAGTCAAGTTGTCAGCCAGAGCTCATGGCTCAACTGGGGAGAATCTGCTTGTACTCTTGTTGGTGTGGCTGTCGGCAAGGCTTCAGATCCTGCCATGTGGGCCTCTCCATGGGGCAGCCTGGCGATGTGGCCGCTGGCTTCTGGAGAGAGCAAGAGAGAGCCTCAGAAGGAAACCTTAGCCTTTTTATAACTGAATCTTTGCAGTGCCATACCATTATTTCTGCCATATTCTAGTCCTTAGAAATGAGTCAATGTTCCAGGCCACACTCAAGGGGAGGAGATCACACAAAAGTGTGGAACCCAGAGTGGGAAATGATTGGTTATTTTACAGGCTACCAACTACAAGAGGCAACCGCACCAGTTGTGACTTGTACCAACTGTCTCTGCTGAATCTTGGAGACATCCCCTCATGTCTTGTCCCAGAACCCCCTTGTATTTATTCTAGAAATTATTCTGATTGAGCTGAATAATTTCTGCTGGTTTTAATTCCAGTTGTGTGAGATCTGAAAATCCCAATTCTCCTATCTGTGCTGGTGATGTGGTATTTTTTTCTTTTTTCTTTTTTTCTTTTTTTGGTCAAGGTTGGGAGAAACGTGGCATTCATGTGGGAGCAAAGGTGTATGGAATCTCTTAGAATGCCATGAGGACATGTCACCCTACGGCTTCGTGAGAGTGAGACTACGGGCCTGAGAAATGAGCCCTGACTTCCTGGATTGCATGACCAACCTCCAACCTCGACTTTGGGGGTAGGAGGCAGAGAATTTAATGCAGTGCCTCTCATTGAGACCTGCTGTCTATGTCTTGCTGTAGGTAACACCAGGGATGCACAGATGAATTAAGACAGAATCTCTACCCTCATGGAATTTATTTATGTGAGTCTAGAGTTCAGAGGGGGAGGTCAAGGCTACTACAGGTATAAATTTGGTAAACCTCCCATTATAGGAATGTTATAAGGGTCTGTGTAGATGGAGTCCAATGGGGCTGAAGACACAGCCCTGGGCACTTCAATACATAGTGATTGGGAAGAGGTGGAGTAGCCAGCCAAGAAGGCGGGGAACTCTTATCTTATTTGCCTCTAAGCAACGTTTGACCCAGCCAGGTCAGTGGTTGGCTTGATTAGTTCCTGGCTCTGAGAGATTGCCTCTGGGTCTTCCTGTGGCCAACCTGAAGCCCCCAGAACCTCCTTCAAAATAAGCACAGCCCCAGGCAGCTCTCAGCAGCAGTTTAAAAACAAACAAACAAACCATTTCTTTAGATCAGTTTTAGGGCCACAGTAAAATTGAATGGAAGATGCAGAGATTTCCTGTAGGCCCCCTGTCCCCACATAGGCACAACTGCCCTGTTATCAGCATCCCCCATCAGAGTGGTACATTTGTTGCAAATGAGTGAACCCACATTGACACAACATCATCACCCAGAGTCCAGTGGGTCACATTAGGGTTAATTAGGCTTCCCTTTCGGTGTTGTGTGTTCTGTGGGTTTGAAAAATGTATCATGACATGTGTGCATCATCCTACTAGTTTCACTGCTCCAAAATCCTCTATTCAGTTGTAGTTTTAAATTCTTTAAGAACAAAATGGAGGGAGTTGAGGAAGTAAAGGCAGACCGCTCTGCTTGTAACTACAAGGGTAAACCCAGATGTGGTCCTCAGTCTCACAAAGAACACTCTGAGTGCCCACTGTCTTCAGGAGTGGAGTTCCCAGCGCCCACTGTCTGTCCCTAGGCCCTGGGCCTGGTAGCCAGGGCTTCAATCCTGTTCAGTCGCCCTTTGTTCTTCTGTTGTTGTTATATAGCATGTGGGAATGTTTATCTGGTTTCCAAGTCAAGTTATCTATGTTTAAATGCTTTCTAAAATATGTGTGATCTATCAGTGTTAGGGAAGCGAAGTCCATCAAAATTTGAACTTACTACATCACCTCGACTACAAGTTTTTGTAAAGTCTTTTTTTGGAGACAAGATTTGCTTTCCTTTGGCTATGAGTAATCCCAAAATCTCAGATCCCAAGAGTTGAGCCTGATGACAGGCAGGGGCAAGAAGACTGGACTTTATGCAGGTGATACCAGAGGGAAGTGATTCTTATGGGTGAGAAAATATTGAATTTTGATTGTGAAATAAGAAAAACAACATCTTGTTTTGCATCAAGTTTCAATGAAATAATATATGTGGAAGAGTCTTAAACTGTAAAGTGCCCTGTGAATTATAGTTTTTACCAAAGAAAGGTCGTCACCAAGGCGGAGGCTCTTTCTATAGATTTGGTCTGCAGAAACCTAGTGTACGCACTTAATTTATTCAGGCAAAGTGCGGTAAGCAGAACCCTGGGTTTTAAAAAATGCACATTTGCTCCTCATTCACCCTTCCCTCAGGCTCTACTGCTGTAACCAGATACATACCCAAGGCCATGCCAACACGAAGGGAAAACATCTGGCCAATTTAATCAATCCAATAAAAGCATCCTTTCAAACCCGTCCAAAAGATTTGGAGCACAGATCTCTAGGTAAATGACTGGCTGAATTTTCTGTCTCAACTGATAAGATGTTTTGAGGTTGTGTAGACACTACTTAAGAGATCAAGGGTCAAGCAGCAAATGGAGAGTCTAATTGGGCTTAAAACTTGGAGTCCTTGCATTGAGCCAGACTGAGCTCACCGCCCGGTCTTGAGGCTGCAGGGCGGGAGCCAGGGAGTCAGAGAGACAAGCACTGGGAGGAATTCATCCAGTTTCATTTTTCTGGTCATTAGCCAGGGAGCTCCTTTCTGTCGGTCCCTGTCCTCTGACTCTTCCCAGCTCCATTTAAAATGTCACGAGTGACAGATCACTTCCTAAGGGATGCCCCTTCCTTAATGTACCCGTTCTCTGAGGAACTGTTATTTCCTGCTCTTCTCCCTGGAAGCTTCCATTTGGGTCAAGGCCATCCTGGGGGCTCTCAGCTTATTGAGACCAGCCTCTTCTCTTTCCCAGAATCACTTTATGGACTGAGAGCAAAGACAGGCTCAGAGGCCCCACACAGCACAGGAAGGAAACTCAGGAAATAGAAGCCACAATGATTAGGAATCCTAAGAAAGGGAGGGGGGAAATTAAGAGACTCCTCTATAGCACATTATCTCAACAAGCCAAAACATGCAAAATGCTTATAACGGTACCTGGCACATAGTAAACACTTAATACATATTAGGTGTTATGATTATTGTTATCATTATCATCTGAATTTCACGTGGCAGTTCATTCCTTTTCACTTTGTAAGAGTGACCTCTAAAATCTAATGAGATAATGGGTGTAAAGCTCCTAGTATTGGGCTTGACACAAAGTTGGTGCTCAACAAAAGTTTCCTTGTGTATACATCCCTTCTAGGATTCTCTGTATCTCCCACAGTGCCTGGCATAAAGCTGGTGCTGGATTCAATCCTGTGACTGAATAAAGAAGCTCCATTTCATTGGACATACCAGCAAACAGGCAGTTCAGAGATGGCTTTCAGTTAAGCGCACTTTTTTCCCCCAGGAAGGTGAAGCATAGCCACTCATATCACTGAATGGAAGGGTAGTATGGGGCTGGATGTCTTCAAAAACAAGACTTCCATTTTCTTCTCACTGGGAAATCCAAGGTGGATGCAGTCTTCCTGGATTTCTCCATGTGTGTGGATAGCTGCTCCCTGCATTGCATCTCCAGCCACCTACCTGTACCCCTAATGGGCTGCCCCCAAGATATTGGCCTTGGATTTTATGCAGAGACCTCAAAACACCTAGTGGCTCAGCAAGGTTCTGACACCTCTTTCACAAAGCTGTCTTTTCAGGCCTGTCCTGCCTTTTCAGGGCCTGAGTTGTAAGAGAGTCATTTTCAGAGGGCCTGAATTTATGCTGAAAAGACTTATCCGGTCAACCAATGAATGGAGAGGCAGAGCTGCAATCAGAACCCAGGGCTCTGGACTCTCAATGCAGTCCTCTTCCCATTCTTACCTAATCTAGCTCTTTACTTCCTTTCGAAATGTTCAACCCACATGAGGCTCTGCTTTCTTCTGTTCTTAGTTGACTGTCTGTTACAAAGAGAATAAACTAAATTTATTTCTAATAAACCGTGAGCATGAATAACATCTCCAAAGGTATGTCCACTTTTCAAGGCCACCACAATGTAGTGTCAGGTGCTGCAACAGGGTGGATGGGGAGTGTCTTTGGAAGAGAAGGAATCTACCTGAGGGAGTGAGAAGGACCTGTGGGACAGCTGGGAAGTTGGACAGGAACTGGTTGGTGGTGGGTGGATGCACTCTGGAACTGAAAGCCCAGCTCATTTGTCTGAAGGTTTGGGGGCAGGGTGTGTCAAAGTTTTTGCCCCATCATAGTTTATGCTGAATAACGCTCTTCCTTCTGCTGATCTGCAGTAGTTTGATTTTTTTAAATGAAAGAACAGTCCCCAGAACTGATCTGTTTGAACATTTTTTTGGATCATTCCTGAAGTGCCTTGTCTGGCTGGTAGACAGTACTAGTACATGTCACATCAAGGCAGAGCAGGAAGAGATGTGGCATCGGACAGCCCTGGGTTCCCATTCTGGCTCTCACGGCCCACTGGCTAGACTTTCGTAGTAGGAATAATGCTGTCTATCTGCAGGGCTGTTGTGGGACTCAATGTAATGAACACTAGATATTCCATAAATGGCAGCTATTGTCATGAATATTATTAACTACGTGATCTTGGGCAAGTTAGTTAACTTCTCCGAGTGCCAACGTCTCCTCTGTAAATCAGGGATGATTTTAACTTTAATATAGTTAAATTTGTTAGCCCTTTAAAAAAGAAATTGTTTTGTCCTCTGAGGTCATGTAGATTCAAGGTTCTTATTGCTTTTATATTGATGTGCACCTTTGTTGCCCCAAAAGTTCTTCATAGACATTAGCATCACATTGTAACCCAGAGTTCTGTTTGAATGACTGGAATATTCAGTGCTTGTTCTGGGACATGATGTGCCTTGTGTCCTATGTCCTATGGGAACCGTGCCATGGAACTTTATATCATCTCTCTGAAATAGGTGCGAGAATCATATAATTTTATAGATGAGGAAGTAGCTTCACAGTGGTTATTTATATTTTTGTTTATGGCAGACATGTTAGCTGATCATGTTACTCCCCCTCTGCCTTGTCACCTTAACTACTGAATACAAAGGGTGGGAAAGCTAAATACTCATTTTCCCAGCCTCCTTTGCAGCTAGAAGTGGTCATCTGACAGTAGTGGTCAGTGAGGCCTAAATGGAAATCTCTGAATGCTTTAGGGAAAACCTGTGTTTTCTTAATAAAGTGGATAGATATTACTGGATGGATATCCTTCTCCCTTTTATGTTTCTTAGATATGGATGTGATACCTGGAGCAGGGGCAGCTATCCTGAGACCATTAGATGACGGGCTAAGAATGGCATAATGGGATGCTAAAAAGACCTGGAATTCCAGGTGGCATCACTGAGGTCTAAACCAGTACAAATAACCACCTACCTCCAGGTGCCTAGCTCTCTAAAATGAAAAGTGATATGGGTATCCTGGTGGGGGGTGCTATGGGGGGAGGTGGCAAGTATGAGAGGCCTCCTTAAGCCAAGAAAGGGTCACAGAACTTTTTGGCTCTGTTGCAAGGTAGAGTAAAAGGGAGACTGAGAGCACAGCTAGGAAGTTTGCTTTCTTTGTGTTTTTGTTTATTTTCAATATTATTTTGTATTGGTTTCAGCTGTACCGCATAGTGGTTAGACAATCATAAACTTTACAAAGTGTTCCCCCCAATATTTCCAGTACCCACCTGGCACCACACATAGTTATCGCAATGTTATTAACTGTATTCCTTATGGATGTTTGCTTTCTTTCTGTTACTGAGATTTTTTAAAACAAATTTCTAGGCCAAGTTCCACAGAGCTCTGCTGTGAGCTGTCCGCCGGGGTGGTGCTGATATTTCATGAGCTGCTGCAAGAGGAAATGGGAGCTGTCCCTGCAACTGCCACAGCATGGCAGCAGCAAGGAGCACAAAGCGTGTGTGTGTGTGTGTGTGTGTGTGTGTGAGAGAGAGAGAGAGAGAGAGAGAGAGAGATTGAGATTCTGTCTACCATTCCAGTAGAGTCATTCCTGACAACTGGGAGAGCTCACTGGTCATGGCATTTCCAAATATTCTTCACTAAGAAGAGGGAACAAGAATCTGGATGGGATGGAGAGCTAGGGTTCTCGTGAGAACCCCAAGTCAACTATTTATTTCCCAGCCCTTTTGGTTCAATGTGGGATACAATAAGGGGTCTATGAAGACTAATCTCCTGGTTTGGTTTTGATTTTCACATAGATGAAAAATAGAATCTTAAAGCATCTCAAAAAAAGTCTCATCAGGGGCCTTTTTCAGAGCATGTCTGAAGGGACAGCCTCAAGGCTTTGATTTTTCTTTTGAGGATCCCAAGGATTGGACCATTTGCTCCTCTTTTTTGCTGTCCTCTCTTGTCAAAACTTGTCAAAAAGGAGGTAGTACATACTTTTGATTACTTGTCTCCCATCCCTCAGTAAATGCACAGTCTTAAGCATTTTTTGCTGATAGTAACTATAAAGAAACTGACATGGATAAAAACAAAACAAAAACCCAAACAGGTCAGTTGCTAAGTTACATAAAGTCTTAAAAGCCTTTGAGAAATAGCTGGTACTGATCTTATTTGAAATCTAAATGGAGCTTTTTTTCTTTGTTGACCCTACTTAACCCTTTTTGACCCTTTCACCAGCCCATCTCTTGGATTTTTTTTGTACTTTGAATTCTCTGTTGATTCACTGCACTGATGCTTCTGTGTCTCCCAACCACCCTCTCACTCAGCTGTGGGCTATGGGAAGGGGGTATTCCACTTTATGGGAGGTGTGAGGTGCCAAGGGGGATGTAATTATCCCAGATAACTATTGGGAAGTAAAACATACCTGTGTCTTATCTCCTCACCCTGAGCTCTTTCTTGGAGTCCCAGACCATGCTTACAGCTCAACATATCTTTTTATTTGAGAGTCCATGACTTGCACTTGGTAATTTAAAGCGATATTCTTAAATAGCCATACCTCTGGATTTAACTCTGATTGCCTTTTCCTATGTCCCTTTCCAAATTACCAAGATTTTCCCATGTTTTAACTTACCATTCAAGCTCTATCTTTTCTGTGAAGGCATTCCAAGAAGTCCAGCACAGAAGGGTATCTCCTTTTAGCACTTAGAGTCAATTCATGCAAGACCACTCAAAGAGCATTAAATTCTTGTATATTATATTACTCCCCACCAAAATGTCTCTATGACTCGTTAACTAGTTAAGTACTCACAGATTTCTCTCAGGTACCTGAATTAGTGGCATTTGGAAATATTCTGGATACTAGTGCTAGAAATACTGAGATGAGTAAAGAAGGATTTAATCATAATTTAAGTACAATCTCAAAGTTTTTTTGGTGTGGTCACTCACCCTTTCTTCTGTCTATCTCTGATACGCTGGCCACTAATCCATCTGTTCTGTCCTTATCAGTCCTCCACCTGTTTCATTTGACCTCTGGGTCTTAAATTCTTTTTCAGTCAGCAAGTTATGTGCTCTTTTATCTAACTACATACCCCCTTTCCCTGAAGGTAGGGCTCCATTTCTTTTTGAGGGTGGGTTTCCTAACCACTGGACTCTCTTGCAGAGCAGTTATCTGGCACACAGACAAATTGTGTCCTAGCAGATATCTGTGGGATGATCTTCCAGTCACAGTCTGTTTGGGAACTTCAGTTTGTAGAACTCCAAATTTAACAAAAGCTTCATTAGTGAGTGACTATCCACTCTACAAAGGATTCCTTTAGATAGCACATTCCCAGTATGGGTTTAAAACAGGTTTAATTTAACCCCAGTTAAATTTGTATACCCAGTTCAATAAAGCTCTTATTGGTAAAGATGAAGTACACTTGTGCTTATTTATAGATGAATTGCTTATTGTCCTTTTAACCCTCTTACTGTGTACCTAGTAGATCACACTCCTTCTTTCAAATTCTTCAAGATTCACTTTTTATGGGAAGGCTATTTTCTGATGAAAAGGAGTACCTCAGGGTAACTCCATCATCTCTATTGCCATGATCAAAGAGAGGAAATTATCTCCACCAAAGACCACACCAAGGTAAATAGCCTCTTCCATATCTCTTTTCAACTCTCTCTCTCTCTCTCTCTCTCTCTCTCTCTCTCTGTCTCTCTTCAGAACACCAAATCAGTAATTGTAAAATTCACAGTTGATTTTAGTCTGTGTCTCTGGGTCCAGTACCAAGGTGATGTCACCCCACACATGGTCTTTGAGACCCTCATCAGAACTAGACAGAGGGATTTCTCCTCCTTTCTGCTGAAACTGTCCCTGAGACTCCACAATAGACACCACTGCATATTCCAGGGCATACGAGCCATGGTTCTTGTGTTATGGTTACGTCTGTAGGGCTCTGGCAAATCTGTGGAAAGTGAAGCAACTTGAGGATAAAACTCTACACAAGCTTGTCTACACAAGTGTTGCTTGAATGTTTTACTCATCAGTTGGATGTTTGGGAGGACAGCCTATACATGCACCTATCCATAGGCGGTTGTTAAAGAGCTGTTTAAAGGGATAACTTAACGAATTGCTGCCATAGCCTCCTCACTTCTCTTTCATAAAAATTCCTCTTCTTTGGCTGTGTGTCTCAAACTTTAATGTGCATGTGAATCATTCTGGAAGCTTGTTATTGAATAAAAAGCAGATTCTGATTTAGTATGTTTGGGATGGGGTCTGATAGTTGTAAATTTCTAACAAGCTCCCACGTGATGCTGGTCTATGGATCGCACTTTCGAGTAGCAGGGCCATAGAAACTGCAAGGGTGATCATTTTAAATATGAATCCGATCATGTCACTTTCCTACTTAGCATCCATTGGTAACCCTCATCACTTCCAGGGTCAAATCCAAAATCTTTAGATAGCATCCACAGGCCTTAGGATCAGCTCCCTGACTACCTTCCCAGCTTCATCTGTCACTTGTGTTGTTCCCAGTACTGGTCATGCTTTCCTCACCGTGGCACAGGTCACATAGACCCCACTGACATGGCCAACTTCCACCCACCATTCTAGATTCTGCAGACACTCACCTTTTCCACGAATCCTCACCTGTCATCTTGAGGTTTCTATGCTTCCTCCTTGTGCTTCCCAAGTACCTGCTATGTACCTTGATTACATAGTGCATAGCTGGGAAGTTTTGTCTGCATTTATTTCTCTCCACTAGACTGTCAGTTTCTCTGGGGGCATTGGCCATATTCTCTTAATTTCAGACACTCCAGCCACTAGCACAATGCCCAGTACACTTAATAAATGCTTGAGTAAAGGTAGAAATGACTTAACAGTTTTGTCTTTTCCCTGCCTACTTGGTACTTCCTCAGACGAGGTCAACCTTTCTCTGATTATTGTTGGCCAAGCCCTCATTCTCAGAAATCCATGTTCAACCTTCTATCTGGGGAGATGAGTCTGATGCTTAGGAGTCATGCTTAATTCCATGACCTGAACATTTGCAACAGTTAATTCATTGCTGTTGTTTGGAAAATATTAATTAATCAACACAATTTGTCTGGCGTTCAAGGGAAAAAGTCAAACTGTTTTAAAAGCAGCTTTTTCCTCATCAGGTAATTAAGTCCTGTTAACTAAGGCAGTGAGTCTCAACCCAAGCTGCCCATTAGAACAGCTTAAGGAATCTTTTAAAAAATGCCTGGGTCCAACCCACAGGAGTTCTGATTTAATTGGTCTGGAGCTGGGGTCTGGCATTACTATTAAGAAAAAAACACTACCACTGAAAATCACTGTCTTAAGATACATTATAACCAACAATGATAACTCTTTCCTAATGAAGAGTTGCCACTTATCTGATGATGGATTATTGCAACTATTGTTCCTCCATGAAAACTCTTGATTTAAATTTCTTCTTGACATAATTAGCAAAGGTGATAAAGTTCTTATTTCAACTTATTTACTAGCTCTTAAATATAGTTATTCTTCCGTGTAGTCTCTAATTTTACTCAGAGGCCTCTGGGATTAAAACCCTTGCTTATCAGGCTTCTGGTCAAGATGGTTGCAGTACTCCCATCCTCCCACAACCACATCAAAAACACAACTAAACTACAGAACAGCCACCTTCAGAACTGTCTGAAATCTAGCTGAATGGAAGTCCTCCAAGTAAGGATATAAAGAAGAAGCTAGAAGCTACATCGAGACTGGTAGGAATGGGCTGGTTCCATGTGGTAGATAAAAATTGGGAGGGATATCTCAGCTGTGGAGGCCCCCCCCTTAAGAGTGAGGGGTCCCAGCCTCACACCAGACCCCTTCCCCCCAGATCAAGGTTCTGGTGCAGGGAAGAGAAGTCCCCATAACTTCTGGCTGTAAAACCCAGCAGGGATTGTGGCAGAGGGAGACAGAGTGCTTCTGGCAGTTCCTCTTAAAGGCCCCGTGCATGGACTTGCTCAGACTCACTCCCTCTGAGCTCCAATGCTGGGACAACAGCTTGAAAGGCACCGGAGACATATGGGGAGGAACTGAAGTGTCTGGCATCAGAGGGAGAACTGGAGGGAAGCTTTCTCCTAGGCTGAAGTGCTGGCAGAGGCCACTGTTTCTCTGATGAACCCTCCCCACCCCCCACAGAGTTGGTAGGCAAGCATCATATCTGAGTCTCCACCAGTCTGGCTCACACTGTTTCCTTCCCCCTCTCCTTCCCCCTGCCCTGGTGATTCCCTAAGGCCCTGCCTCACCCATCTCTCCAACCCACCCAAGCTGGTTTCAGTGGCTTTTCCATAGGAATGACCTGGCTTGGCTCATGCTTGAGATTTTTCCTAACATCTCTCAAACTAGCAGCATCTGGCCTGAGCGTACCCCATACCTCTTATTAAGTGGCCCCAGGCTCGGCACTGGCAGCAGTCAGCCTTGGTTCTCAGCTTGGCCTCTCCTGGGTACCTCCAAGCCTGGCACTGGTAGCAGCCATCTGCAGATTGCTCTGTAGCTCATGCTGAGTGGTCCCTGGCAGAACAAAAGTGGTAGCTGACCTTGGCCTGTACCTCCTGGAAGGCCTTAAAGCCAGCACACCTGGTGGATGACTTCAGACCACATTGAAGCACTACCCAACCACCTCCGCAAATGACACACTCAAGGAGGAGACTCTGTGGGCACCGAAGCCCCGTTGACATTAAGTCCTGCTCTGTGGGATGGGCCCCTGCCCAGCTCACCCTCCACGGTAGTCATAGCTGGTCCTTGCAGTTCATGGGCCTTAGGGTAAATCCCTGCCATTGACATGCCAACAGCAACAAGGTTCCTCTATGACACAAGGGTATACACAGCCCACATGGAGGGACGCACCTGGAGCACCCAGCTCAGGTGAACTGGGGAGCTGTGCCACTAGACTCTACATGACACCTACTACATTAGGCCACTCTACCAAGCCTGGAAGACATAGCAGCTCTACCTAATACACAGAAACAAACACAGTGATGAAAAACAAGGACCTACAGCCAAGATTACTCTACCCAGCAAAGCTATCATTTCGAATCAAAGGACAGATAAAGAGTTTCCCAAACACGAGAAAGCTAAAGGAGTGCATCACCATCAAACCAGTATTACATGAAATGTTAAAGGATCTTCTTTATGAAGAAGAAAAGAAAAAAAAGATAAAAAACAATAAAATGGCAATAAATACATATCTAGATCAACAATTGAATCTAAAAATCAAATAAACAGAGCAGAACCAGTCTCATAGATACAGAGAACATTTGGATGGTTGCTGATGAAAAGAGAGTTGGGGGGTTGAGTGAAAAAGGTGAAGAGGTTAAGAAGTACAAATTGGTCCTAACAGAACAGTCACGGGGATGTAAAGTACAGCACAGGGAATACAGTCAATAATATTGTAATAACTATGTGTGGTGTCAGATGGGTACTAGATTTATCGGGATGATCACTCAGTAAGTTATTGTAATGTCTAATCACTGAGGCGTACACCTGAAACTAATATAATATTTTACGTCAATGTTTAATTGAAAAATTAAAAAATGATTGTGAAAGAGAGAAAGAAATACCTTGTACTTAAAAAATTAAAAAAAAAACAATGTGGTGGTTGTATGCAGTTGAAAAACAAAAAAAGAAAGGAAAGAAAAAAAGAAAAGAATGCTTGTCTTTTTCAGAACGGAGAATTTATCCTAAAATAAGCTACATACTTTATTTATTACACAAGAATATCTTTTTGGCTATAGTCATCACATAACCACTTGACTTAAAGAGATATGAATTGGTACCTTTAATAAGTCTGTTGTGAAAGTATAGTCCTTATTCAGCAATTGTAAGAAAATCAGCAGGACTGGAATTCTATTCTGATGGCATGGGGGTTGTGATATTTCAACGCCAAACTTGATTTTCAAATGAGTCTGTGGGTTAAAAGATACTATATTTAAAGTATACATTTTTCTCCTTTGCATTAAAATCTATGAATTAAGAAATGAGAAGTATGGATATCATTGTGCTGGACAGACCGGTACATCATTTAGACAAAAGCCTGAGTCACTTTAGGATGACTTTTGACTTAACGTTTCGCTGTCTTTGCCTTATTGATCAGAAATCCTGGCATCTCTGGGCATGTTTCCCCCTTGAAAGCAGGGTTTCCATGTACAGTCATCGGATTCTTCTCTGCAGGTGAGGGGCTTGTCAGCGGTGAATGAAGTGATCTGTAACAAAGACGCAGAAGTTGTGAAGAAAGAAAACTCGTCTGCTTGAATGGGTGTAGCAGCAGCAGCTTATCATGGCCTGGCTGGCTGAGCATGTGCAGGCCGTGGACACGGGAGGAGATGTAGAAAGTGTCACTTTGGGGGCTTTCAAGAAGCCAGTCAATTGCTCATGCTGAATCCCCAGAAGTGCTCTTTTCCTACTTAAACTAGGAATGCATGTTCACCGAGAGAGAACAGAAACTCCTCGGTGACCTGAGTTTATCTAGAAACGAAACAGTTACGAATTTTTGGCTAGGGTCTTGTTGTATACAACTTGTGTTAAAAGAGTGAAGATAAATATAAAATAAAGCTTGTTTTGTCTTCCTTCATTATAAAACAAACAAACCACCTCCCTCAAAACAAAACAAAACAATAAAACCCCTTGCTTATCAACTCCAGCTGGGTTTCAATCAGAGAGAACAAGAATCATCTTCCTGCTGCTTTACACAAACCCCAGAGGTGGTTGCTGCTTACCTCTGGAATGGGCACAGGTATAGGGGAAGGGTTCAGGTGAGGGCATGGGTGCAACTTTTTAGCTTTCCCTGGGCCATGTTGGACGAAGTGATTTTTTTTTTTTTAAGCATCGTGCCATCTCAGAGTCCTCAGATAGGATTTCTGAATTAGCTATAATTTTGAAATCAAGCTGCTAATGATATTCTTCCCTTGGTGTAGAGAATTGACAATAGTGCTTACGGAACGTTACCATGGAACCTGGAAGAATCAGTGGTGCTTTCACAGAGGGCCCGTTTTCCCTTCAGAAGGGATGGGTTTAGTAAGGGGCTGGTCTGGGAAGGTCTCCTTTTTGCCTGTTCTCTGCTCACTTGGCAGATATAGGCCAAGAGGGTCCAGGGAACCACAATTCTATTACGTAGGACCTCAAGGAGACCCATAAGCAGCGACCAAGAGCACAATCGCACATTTCCTAAGGCCGTAATGCTTCCCAGCATCGAACCCATTGGTACAAGGGCTCAACGTGAGGGACAGGGCATAGGCTGGTAAATGTTTTGTCAACAGTTGGTAGTTTAAAGTTACTCATGGTGCCTTCAAAGGAAGGTTAACTTTTGGGCTCATACTTGTTCCCAGCAGTTTTCCTACCTTCAACTTATAAAAGAATCTCCTGAATAATTTCAAGGGTTTTAAAGTGGTTTTGATCCAGGATGGTAATGTCTTGATAATCCTAGGAAAAAAGCTGAGATTTTTTTTTTCCTGCTAAGTTTATAGGAAAGCTTCAAATGCCACCCTACTAGATATAATTTCCTTGAAAGTAGAGGGCTATTTTGTTCATTTTTGTATCCTTCCCTCTACTCCTCCCCCACATTTTCTTGCATATGATGGGTACTCATAAATGATAGTAAATAAATATAGCTAAGTTTTTTAGTGCTGACTTTATGTCAGGTACTTCATATACAACGTCTAATTAAATCTTCCCAGTAATGCTGAGGGGGGTAAATAATATTATCATCCAGCATTACAGATGAGGTTTGAGACTCAGTGAAGTTAAATAACTTCCTCAAGGCCAAACAATTCATAAGTGGCAGAAAGGAGAGTCAGTCTCTGATTGTGTGATTATAAAATATTTGCTATTTGTGTTTGTGTGATTATAAACATTTGCTATTAATTCACCTGGTGTATCTTAAATGGTCCCAGGAATATCTCCATTAGAGTCGTGAGGTGGGGGAGGCCATTGGTAGAAATGCAGATTTCTGGCTGGACTCTCGCGAGATTCTGATTCCATTGGTTAGCTGTGACACCCAGGGGTTTGAAGCCTCCCAGTCACATGCTGGGTTGTTGAATTGCCTGACACATTGACCCAGCTTTCTTGGAGAGTAGGCATCTTGGCGAGTCTTCATCTCAAGTGGCTGTTGTTGGGACACGCAAAAGTGGTTCAAACCTTCCAAGCCCAGCCTTTCCTTAGCAACGATAGCCCTCTACACATCAGGAAGAATTCTTGTGCAGCGCAAACATCCATTTCACTTCAGTCTCTTATGAGGCAAGTAGCTTCACCTGTTTGCTGAAGTGGGCCCCATATCACCCAGTATTAATATATAAATCACATACAGTGAAAACTCTGGGGACATGTCAAGAAGTTCCTCGATACCCTCTATCACTGTAAATTGTGCTCTTATATAGTTTTTCAAATGTGGCACTTCTGTCAGCCTTAGATGTTAATTCTGCACCAATTTATAAAGGTGTTGGTTCATATTCTCAGGTAATGTGGGTTTCTTCCTTCCACTGGGTTCTAGAGTATGGCTTAAGGAAGAATCTTAGACTCTGGCCAAGGAAAGGAACCTTGAGGTCCTTTTCTGACCTCCCACCTGTCCTGTGCCTGATGGAGGAGAATGGCTGTATTTGTCTACTCTGTTAGGGGGTGCTCACTCTTTCCAGAGATTGTGGGTGCCATTGGTTGACAGCTCAACTTATTCCTTAAATTTTTTTAAAGCCACTGTGGAAAACAGTATGGAGTTTCCTCAAAAAATTAAAAATGGAACTACTTTTTGACCCAGTGGTCCCACTTCTGAGAATATGCACTAAGAATCCTGAGAGACCAATACAAAAGAACTTATGTACCCCTTATGTTCACAGCAGCATTATTTACAATAACCAAGATTTGGAAATAGCCTAAGTGCCCATCAGTAGATGAGTGGATTAAAAAACTGTTATATTTACACAATGGAATACTATGCAGCAGAAAAAAAAGAAGGAATCTTACCTTTTGCAACTGCATGGATGGAACTGGAGACTATTATGGTAAGTGAAATAAGTCTGTCAGTGAAAGACAAATACCATCTGATCTCAACTTATAAGAAGAATCTAATGAACAAAGTAAACAAATGAGCAAAACAGAACCAGAGGCATGGAAACATGGAATAGACTGATAGCTGTAAGAGGGGATGGGGGAGGAGGGAGGTGGGAGGAGGGAGGTGAGGACTGTTTGAAAGAAGGTGAAGGATTTGTCAAGGAACATATATAAAGGACCCATGGACATGGACAACAGTTTGGAAATTGGCTAGGGAACTGGGGGGTGGGCTGGGTGGAGAGGGGTGGAGGGGAAAAATTGGGACAACTGTAATAGCATAAACAATAAAACATTAAATTTATAAAACCTGTGAAATGTACCAGGCACATAAAAGAGTACGTGTGTTGTGCACAGTTGAAGAACAATAGAGTGGCCACTCGTGTCTGTCCCTCCCCAGGTTAAGTCATAAAACAGGATCAGACCTTTGAGCCTTGGTATGTGTACCTCTCTGGTTGCATTCCCAGCACCTCTTCCTCCCAGAGGAGGGGTGTCCTCCTCTGATACTTTTGGTGTTAATCGTTCCTTGATTTTCCTTGTATGTTACCACTTGGATATGAATCAAGTCGTTTCGTATTTTATTGTAGAGTTTCATGACAGAGGTTACTAGCATGGACCCTAGAGCCAACCTCCCTGGATTCTCATTTCACTTGTCACATACCAATTGAGCAATACTGGGAGGCTGATAAATTGTCTCTCCCTCCTGCTTTCCTCATCTGTGAAATGGGGAGAAGGGTAGTTCCTGCCTTACAAAGTTGCCATGACAAGTGAAATGAGTTTACTTTATAACAGGACCTTGTACATAATAAATATTTTGACAATGCTATTATTTACATCAATCTTATGTCCATCTTTCTGTGTATCAGTTCTTCTCGGGTATCTGTGGTGAAGGAGCTTTTCAAAAGTTTCCAAACCTGAAAATATCCAATCCTGAAAATTTCCAGTCCTGAAAATTGATATCAGATACTGAGGCTGATTATGTATGGAGGGTAGAGATTCAGTCTAAACTGACTTAGTGGGACTCTTGCTGAAACTGGACTCTGTAAGGACAGAGAAGAAAGGCCAAGCTTGGGCCTGTTAAGCAGAGGGCTCAGAGGAGCCTGACTACACTTTGATCAGGAAAAGAATCTTTATCAGGATGTAACTGTGTTGATCAGTCAGAATTGGGTTCATTTTCAAGCTCTTCATGAATTTGCAGCCTGGGTCATTCTGTCTCCTAAACATAACATTTCCATAGTGACCCAAGCACATTTACACTTGACGAAAATCAGGATTTAAATCAGACAGTAGCTCGGAGTTGCTTCTGAGCTAAAAAATCTATTTATTTTTAAACTATTAATGTTCAAAGGAGACTACAGGTCCAAGGCTCTGCCCATCTGATGTGAAAAGAAGTGTTTTTAATTCTAACAACTGATTATTAGTTCTGTGGGGAAAAGAATCACAAAGGCTGTTAGAATTTCAGTCAAAAATAGTCAATCTATTGACTGTGGAGTAACACGTGCGTTTTCCGGAAAGCCTCACGAGATGGATTTTTATTGTCATCCTCTCTGAAAGAAGGAACATGTCAGTTTCTGCCTGCTGAAATCTGCCTTGGAAAAATGCATGCTGCCCCTGGCTCTCAAGCCGAGGGACCAGCAAGCAGAGGCTGGCGCTGGTGGTGGATCTCGTGTTCAGAGACGTGGGCTTGAGTGAGCAGGAGCGCGGCCATTCTGTGGTAACCGCAGCCTCGGTCCTTCATGTGTCTTCCAGACACACACGCTCGCTCAGGCTCGTACACAGCCACGTTCATAGAGACTCGCACACGTAGACACAAACACTGAGACCACTCACAAACTACACAGACCCCCCTCTCAGCAAATGTTCCGCCACACAGCCCGCTGCTTGTAGAAGGGGAGTACGAACAGAAAGACGGTGAACTCAATCTCAGCTTCATTAGTCGACAGTCTCTCAAATGGGGTAAGGATCAGGAAAACCAACACACTGAACAGCGCAACTCAGCCAAGTGGCCAGAGGGATACATTAGGAGTCGGGCAAGAAGCAGGCTGAAGCCTGAGAGGAGGAAATTCCTTAGGGGGCTGTCCGTGGGAATAATTCAGTGTTTTGGTCTGGGGACTAGAAGGTCTGGTCGAAAGTAGCTGGGTGACTTTGGGGCAGTCACTTTACCTCTCTGGATCTCGATTTTTCTATCAGTAAAAGGTGAGCATTTGAATAGCATGGTAGTTCTCAAACTTCAGCCTGAGTCAGTGTCACCTGGAAGGCTGATTGGAGCAGGTGGCTGGTCAGCAGCCCCAGAGTTCCTGACTCAGCTTGTGTGGGGTGCGCTTCCATAACTGTATTTCTAACAAGGTTCTAGGTGTTGCTACTGCTGTGGGCCTGGGGGCCTTGAGAAGTGCGGGGTAGAGGGACTCTCTGGTCCTTATGAGTCAGATGTTCTGTAACCAAGGACTCACTCTAACTTGAACTTCTTGCCGTTCTCACCTGATGGTGATTTTGCTCTGCAGGGGCCATTTGGCAATGTGTGGAGACATGTCTGATTGTCTCGATTCTGGGTGTGTTGTTACTGACATCTTCTAAGTAAAGGCCAGAGATGCTGCAAACCATCCTGCAATGCACAGGACAGCCCCACAACAAAGAATTACCGGGTTTAAAGCATCCCTATAGCTAGAGAAACCCTACTCTAAGTGATCCAGGTCAGCTAGATTTGAATTTGCATACGAATGGTGGGAGGTTGACTTGGTCACTGCTGTGGAGGAAAAGGTCCACAGAAACTACCTGACCCTCTGTGAGCTAGAGTTCGCTCCTTGCTCCAGGACTTCAGTCAAGGCTGAGCAGGACAACTGTGACTCTTAGGAGGCTTGCGGATCTCAGATCCCGGGGAAGCCGCCCAACAAAGCACAAGGGCTGGTTCCCAGCAGGGCGCTTTCCCAAAGCAGCATCTCTCCAGGACCCAGCAGGCCCTGCAACGGATGAGGACAGCACTAGGTGTTGATTGCATTGGGTTTCCTTCCTCTGCTTCCAACCCATGGGCTAGCAAATGAGGGTGGCCCTTGAGGGTTCTGATTAGGAGCTTCATATATCAAGCCCCTAAATTTGCAAAATGTTGTAAGCCAGACAGGCTCCGTGTGTATGTGTGTGTGTGTGCATGTGCGCGTGCCTGTGTGATGAGAACCACATATTCAAACCATTCCCTATTTCTGCACCTCATCCTGCCAATTACAATCTGCTTGGTGGTGTGAAACTGACAGCCGGCAGCAGTGATGGAGACAGGAGAACGATGAACAAGGGCTTTGTGCTTTCTCAGCTTCAGAGAGAATGTTCAGTGGGGCGGACAGGCATGTAACTGGCAGGTTTAGGAATCAGTAAAACCCAAGAACTGGAAGTCCTAATTTATTGTCTGTTTCAATACAAGGCTAGACACAGGCTATTTAATATAATGCATTGTTTACAAGTGGAGGAGAGTGGAAGTTATTGATGCATTACAAATGCAGGCAAATGCATCTCATAAGCCAAGGGGTAGGTAATAACAATTGCAGAAGACTAAATTTGACTTTAATCCCCTGAAGAATGGCATGCACACAGCTTAAAATGATAAAAGCTGGAGGGGGTGGGGGAGAGGGAAAGAAGGGAGGGAGAGAAAGAGTCTAGGGGAGACTGAGGGAGACAGTGGGGAGGATGGGGGCAGAAAGAGAGAGAGAGAGAGAGAGAGAGAGAATAAAGAGAAAAGCTGATTTTCTCCTGGGAGTAGGTATTTCTTGATTAGAAAATACAGTAGAAATTGAAAGAAAAAATAGTTTTTAAACCTTGTTTTGATAAACAGCACCACGCTTGGCAGAGTGTTTTCTGTAGCAGGTCTGGCGTCATGGTCAAGCAGCTTGGAGCAATTTAGAGACCTGCCAATCCCTTCGCTAATCCCAAAGGCAGAAATAGAAAACAGGTCCTGGTTTGATTAGTGCACGTAGGCTGTCTGTGTCCTCCTCCCGGGTCGCTACAGCCATGGCCGCAGTGGCTGGTGTAAACAAGCTTGCTTTGTCTTTCTGGTTAAAATTCTCCATGGCCCCCACAGTGCTTTAGTAGGTCCCGCGAAGGCTGGCTAAGTGAACGGGTGATGCAGACACCCATGAAGCAATGATGGACTGGACTCCGTATTTCAGAGTCTCAGCAGCAAATACTGCCTTAGAGTAAGAAAAGTGGGTCTACTCCCCACCCACATTGAAATACTATTCTCCGCAATAGTATTGAGAACAGAGTCTAAATTTTGAGTAAAAAAATCATGTGATAGGGCATCTCTGACCCTGGAGGCAGCCCACTCCTTTAGGGACTGGGATTTGATAGCGGTCAGCCTTTAGTGGGTGCTTACTACGTGGCAGTCCCTGTGCTGAAATCTCCATGTGATGCATCTCTCTTTGTGTTTATGTCCAACCAGGGAGGTATCAAGCATCATTTCCTTTTAAAGATGTGGACACTAAGGCACAGTTTTCACAGCTGGTAACTGAAGAAGGCTTACTCTGTAGAGTATATTTGTCTCTGTTGAGGATGTTCTTCCTGTGTTGGCCTGAATTTTGCTTTCATTCCCACCCAGTGGCCTCACCACTGTCATCAGGCCCGTGGGCTGCCGTGCCCAGTGCTGGATTTCTACTATCAACATGGTTCACATTTGCCTGGTTTATGAATGTGTTTGCCGTGCACCATCTGCCTTCTCTGGTGATCCAGTGGCAAACAGAGGGAGAAAGAAGGTTGGCATTGGAAGATCTTTCCATGACAGCTTTCCGACGGTGACAGCCAAGTGTCTCCAGCCTGGGTCATGGAGCACAGGGAGTCCCTGGTCATCACTGCAGGAAGCAGTTATGTGTGGGTCACTCCGAGATAAACAACTGAACTCACTCTGGAGAACAGCGGTCTCGGTGACCCCATCTGTGTGCTTAAGCGGGTTGAATCCTGAGGGGAGCCAGTAATTTCACCTCTCTAGGCTAACCGCAGCAGGACAGGCCCTCAGTAAACATTTGCCGACTATCTGATCTGACAGCATTGCAGCTGATGGTAATGCTGCCGGCCCTTGTCCTCAGAAGGACTGAGCCTGGGGAGAGAAAAAACATTTTTTTATGTGGAAGAATGATCTTGACCACTGGCCTGTGACTTTGGGGTAAGTAGACCTCACAGTCTGGGGTCTTGTTCCCTTGAGACTGGCTCATATTTTTGCGCTTCATGTTTTATGGGTATTAGCCCTGGAGTCACAGTGGCGTCTTTGCTCGCGCTTGGTTTCCAATGGGAACCGGTGGACAATCATGTCCTTTCTCAGGGACAGATAAGTCTTCCCAGATGCCTCAAAGAGAGAAGCTGGAGTATTCCAAACAAATTATATGGCATGCTCCCCCCCATTTTGATTATTTCCTTTTCTTTATGAGAGCTAATGGCACCTTAATCTTTGTAAATAAGCTTGAAGAAATAGAGGTATCTTTGTCTTCTCTCCTGAGTCTCACAGCCAATCAATTGCCCATTCTAGTGACTTTATCTGGGAAATGTCTCCTAGGCTGGCTCAGGACTGCATGGCCTCTCATTTGAACAACTACAGGAATCTCCTAACTGGTTTTCCCGCCCCCAGCTCTCAATCAACTTCTCTCCTGCCCACAGGCAGGGAGAGCTTCCTAATGCAGCTTTTCTCCTGCAGCTTTTCACACTGTGCCCTGAGGAGCCCTAGGGTTTCCCAGAGATGCCGTAAGTCTTTTCAACAGGTCTGGAGGGGCCTCTGGGCTCCCTCATTGCAGTTCGACCAGTTCCCATTTCAAATGTTTTTGAGATCTGAAAACTGAAAAAACTTAAAAAGCCATAGAGGATCACCTCTACTTTTCCGCTATTGTAGGACTTTTGTGTGGGATTTCACTTAGAGAAATCTGTTGCTGATCTTTTTGAAAACCTTAGTCCACACCACAGACCTTGCTGAAGAAACTGCGAGATGGAGTCTGAGTGAGATTAAAAGTTCTTCAGGGAGGGTTTGAGAACCCTTTTATTCAAGTCACTTCTTTGCTTCCCAAAGGCTAGTAGGACCTGGGGATGGGAGGAGGGTGGAGGGCTAGTGAAGAAAATGAAAGGAAACATTGGTTGAGTTGACTGAAATCACTGGAGAGGCAACAGGGGAAAGTGTTTGGGCTGAAGCTGAAATCTGACAGAAGATCCCTTAGAACCCCCACCACAAACCATTGAAAGGTGATTTTTTACACCCTGGCTCTTGGTAGGGCAATGTGCTTTGGAAGTCTAGAGAAGGAAAGGATGTCTGGTGAGTTGTTGTTTCATTTGTGTTTTACAAGTAAAACCAAAGATGGCAGAGGCTCAGTTCAAGGTAGAACACAAGAAACGAGGCATCTGTTGTTTGCCAAATCTCCTTCTGGTCTCTGGTACAAAGCACTGGAGGTTTCCCAAAGCCGGAGTCAGGTGTACACTGCCCTGGGAAAGTTAAGGGTCTTTACCGGTTCTGGTTGTCATGCACGTGTCCGACACCTGTCCGGCATGGATACTTGGAGTAAATGAGTCAGTGACTATAGAAGGAAATCTAACATTTACCAAAATGCATCCTTTATACAGGGATTCAAAACAGGCCAGTCCGATGGCAATTCCCGTGTTCTCGCTGTCATAGCGCGTCATTGAGGTCCTTCAGGAAATGTAATTCCCGTACAATATGAGGTATTATTATTATTCTCTTTGAGAGCGCATGAAACTACAGACCTCAGAGAAGAATGACATTGCATTTTTAGTTTTTATTAATTTTTTGTATTTTTGAAATGATTTTACTATGCCCTTGCCAAAGGAAATTAAAAGTGGTCAGAATAAAGGACATGGAGATGATAAAACAAAGGTAAGTGGACAAGAACCAACTAAGAAAAGGGAGCCAGGAAGTAAGGTCTCCAACTTATGATGGTTCAACTTGGGATTTTTTAACATTGTATTGGTAGGAAAGCGATACACATCCAGTCGAAATTGTACTTCGAAGTTTGAATTTTGATCTTTTTCTGGGCTCCTGATATCCATTACAATCGTTACTCTCTCGTGATGCTGGGCAGCAACCCTGGGCAGCAGCTCCCGGTCAGGCATGCGACCACCAGGGAGAACAACGGACCCTCCGCACTGTGGAGTCTACAGTGTTGCTGTGTTGCCAGTGGTGTTGGATATTGTGTTCTGAGCATCTTTAAGGTAGGCTAGGCTAAGCTATGATGTTCAGCAGGTATATCAAATGCATTTTCTACTTATGATATTTTCAACATATGATGGGTTTATCAGGACATAACCCCATGGTAAGTCGAGGAGCATTTGCCCTTATAAATTGGAAAATGTAGGCTAGAGAGCTGTTTGCCTCGACTCCTAAGAGCCAATTGTGAACATCTCTTTCAAAGTCTGTGTTCAGTGATATCATGTTGGAAATAACAATGGTGAGAGTATTTACACCACATAAATTAGCAAACACTGCAGACCAGGACTTTTTTTTTCCTCCAGGAGAGCTGGTTGTTAGATATTTATCACCAGCACCCCTGAACTATGGACTGTGCTACAGATAACAGGACGTGCTTCTGGCATTTGGATCTGCTCTCCATGGAGAGCTGCCTCTTAGCAACCTGCGTTCAGAGATGTGGTTTCCATTGTGGCTGCTAGTGGCCATGGTGATGGCATCACCCCAGGTGGATGAGTGGTTAAGACATGAGTTTTCAGGGAGCAAAACCCTCTGAAGCTGACTTAATCAAAAAGAGAAAGTCAACAGAAGGGTATATGTGTCTCTCAAAGAACCCAAGGACACCTGGGTATCACAAAGGACTGGGACTAGCAATTGGAAGGTTCTTTCTCTCTCTCTTCTTCCCTGCCTCTTCCTCTCTCCTATTCTCATTCTGCTTCTCTCTGAGTGTCTGCTTAATTTTTCCCTCAGCTGACTACATTTCTCTGGTCTACTTCCATATGGACTTAATATCGTTTACTTAGTCTTGACCATATCCCAGTTTAAGTACTCAAAGGAGGCTAGCTAGAATTTCTGGAATAATGACTGTTTCTTGGAAGAGAGAACCTGATGGGCAGTTTGGATCAGGTGGTCATCCTTGGTCCAGCTGGCTGTGGTTCAGAGCGTGCGGTCACTCGCCTTTGCTTACTCAACAGAAAGAGGATTGGGAGAAGATTCTCTGACAAAGGGATGAGGCAAGGCAGGAAGGCAAATTGACTACAATGTTTGTGGTAAGTATGCATTAGTGTCCCTTGGTGTTTGTACCAATACTGAGGGGTGAAGATGCCAAATCTGGACAAGACACACTGTGTTTGTTAGATTTCCCTTTGAATGTGCATAGTCATCCTCTCTGAAAATAATGAATTGTATTAAAGAAAGAATTAATTCTGTTCTCAATCTGTAATGTTCATATTTAAGATAATTCATTCCAAATAAAAGAAGATAGAACAGTGAGGGATGGGTTGGAAAAAAGGAACCATAGCAGCGAGGAAAAATAGTAAGCAATCCTCTGACCTGGGCCCTGTCTCATGAAAGCAGGCATGTCATTTTTCTAAGACAGGTAACTCTATATCATATTTAAATCTTGAATGTTCAAGCTGGGTGCAGCATTTTTTGATGAAGAAATTCCTAGTGTATTTGTGTTATTACCTCACTTATCCACATAGATACAATGGGAAATAGTGTGTGGAGAAAGTATTGGGGTAAGCTTCTGTGTGCTGTTTGCCTGTGACTAGGGACAGAACACCCCGTACTGAGCAACGGTGACGGAGGTGCGAAGGAGCTGTGTAATGATACTAGTGTGTGATATATGCTAGTGTGTTGGGGATGCAGACAGCATGATCACTACTGTGATTTACTGAGCACCTACTATGTACCAGGCACTGCTTCAAATGCTATCCATACATAATTTCTCATCCTTGCTACAACCTTGCAGTATAGATGCTTGTATTACCATTTTCGTTTTGCAGACTGGTAGCTGGGGTTCTGGAGAGAGCCAGAGCTATGTAGTTGGTGCATGGCTGGGCCATCTCTCTGGTTTCAAAGCCCATCCCTCCCCTTTTGTCACATTATCCTCCTTCCAGAAATAGAGTCAGAGGTGGAAAAAGGAATCAAATGCAGACCCATCTGCAAAGTTACTGAATAAATAAAAAACTAAGGGCTTATTTTCAGGACTTCTTTTCATTAGGGTTTCACTTAGGATTTATTTTCATTCCAGCTTCTACGTGGTAGTGAACATATACCTTATTTGAAATAGATATTGTCAACAGTTATGGAACAGGTAGTCCCAGGCCTTTAGAAATCTCTCTTTGAACATGAAAAATATATATATATATACACACACGAATACATTTTATTCTTTGGGTAACTGGCCACTGGTATAAAACGTTTTCTCACTCTCACTCAGTGAGGTCAGCAAACTATATGTACTCAGAGTGGAGAGCAGTGGGCAGGGCGAGGGGACCCTGCGCAGACTGAGGTTGAAAGGCAGGAACCCTCAGAGCCAGGTATTTTGGGGGCTATTCCCACTTGAAATTCCCACTTGAAAACAAATTTTTATATCATATTTTAAAAAATGGTGGTGACCTACACATAACATAAATCCCCACTGTTTTAACAATTTTAAGGGTACAGTTCAGAGTTATTAAGCAAATTCACATTACCGGGCAACCATCCCTATTGTCCATTTCCAGAACTTTATCTCCTCAAACTAAAACTCTGTCCCCATTTAAACACCAACTCTCCCGTCCTCCCAAGCCCCTGACAACCATTATTTTACATTCTGTCTCTATAGATTTGATTCTAGGTACCTCCTTCAAGTAGAATCATATAGTGTGTGTCCTTTTGTGACAGGCTTCTTGCACTTCGCACAGTGTCTTCAAGGTTCACCCATGTTGTAGCCCGTGTCAGAATTTCTTACCTTCTTACATCCAAATAATATTCTATCATATGGATATACCACATTTTGTTTATCCATTCATCCATTGGTGGGCACGGGGTTGCTTCCACCTGAAAATGGCTTTTAAAACAATGTTTCTAGCTGAGAACCAATATTGACTGATGACTCATAGAGATAAGCCCTTTTAAGTTTGCTTTATGGAACCATCAGATATACTTTGATAAAAATGCCATTTGATAGACACAGGGCTCAGTCATTTCATATGGCATCATGGTCAGGTTGCTCAGATTGAGACCTAAGCCAAGGCAGGGACAAAATATTCTGGCAGCAAATCTTCTGTTATTAAAATACATTTGATTGCCAAGTATAGATTCTGCCTATGGTAACTTACCCTCAACCAATCCTTAGAAAGGAAAAGGTGTATTAAGACAAAAAAATATGATTAATTTCCTAGGATCATCTATCTTTGACACTTTTATGATCTTAATTGAGTCTTTGATACAATTACAGTGTTTTTGCCAGAATCAGAATGCAAGGAGAACCCACTTTGGTCTGGGGCAAATTTGGCAAGTTTGTACTAATACGCAGAGGATGTGAAATGGTTAAAAATCCAATGTAGGGCCCTGCACACAGCGAGGGATAGCGTGCTGGAAGAAGCAAGCCAGAAATGCTTTTGCAGAGGTGGGGAAGGGAACCAATTTCTATTTGGAGTCACAAGTTCCTGTTCCTGTTCAAAGGAGCACGGTTGTAAATTCCCTATCTTCCTCTAGGATTTGGGGGGAACACAGAGGTATTCAGGGAGAGACAGAAAGCCACAGTCATGCAGGAGAAAAGCCTGTCCTGAGGTGATAAATAACTGGCAAATAGGCATTCAACAGAGAGTGCTGAAAGAAAGGCAAGCAGTGTTCTGTAACCACAATAGAGGAAGATTCGTTTTTAAAATCTGAGGCCAAGAGGCAGCTATTTTCTGAAATTAGTAATAATGACACTGATATCAGGAAGTAACCATTCCAGCACAGAATGGTATGGAACAAGAACAGCCTGGGACACAGGCATCGGCAGGGCCTGGATTATGGGAGAAGAAAATAGATCCCCACGGGACCAGACAAAGGCGACTCCCAGTCACATCTGACTAAGGCTATTCTCCAGTTCCCCAAAAGGGGAGACTGGTGGTTCATATCAGAGCCCTGCTGTATACCTCTTCTTCTTGTTGCTTGTATAATTATGTTTAAGTTAACTGCATAGTGTAGTCCTCATTCCATAGGACAGATTCGTTGACGTCTGACCAATCCTTGTGTTGTCTTCATAATGCCCTGAGTTAGAGAGTCTTTTCAGGTATTCTTGCAGACTGATTTGTGCACCAGCTGCAGCCTTCTAACTTCTGCAGGGGAGATTCTGGTCCTGAGCATCATCCTTGATGGAGGACGACCTTTGCCTGGTGTATTCCTGTGGGCGTGTGCTGCACCTTACTGGGCTACTATTTATGGAAATGATCACTTAGCCTCAGTTTACTGCCTCTGTAGATTTCTGTATTCTACTATCCTTTGTGGTTTTTGTTCCAGCTTTTTCTTGATATTCCTAAAGATCTCAGGAGATGCAACACAGGAATGGGGAGCCATACATCATACTAAAAATTGAGAGCTGTCCTAATGGCTTTGCTCTTGCATGTTAAACAAGAAAACACTACTGAAAATGTACCACAATTTTTTGGAATTCTACGCAGCAGAGAGAAAGAAGGAGCTTATACCCTTTGCAATGGCATGGATGGAACTGGAGAGCATTATGCTAAGTGAAATAAGCCAGGCGGTGAGGGACAAATACCATATGATCTCACCTTTAACTGGAACATAATCAACAAAAGAAAAAAGCAAACAAAATATAACCAGAGACATTGAAATTAAGAACATTGTAACAATAGCCACAGGGGAGTGGGGAGGGGATAGTGGGGAGAGGGGTCTATAGGAGCTACTACAAAGGACACAAGGTCAAAATCAAGGGGGAGGGTAGAGGTAGGGGAGGGAGGTGGGACTGGCTGGGGTGGGGTGGAGGGAAGGGGAGAAAATGCAGACAGTTGTAACTGAATAAAAATAAATAAATAAATTTTAAAAAAATTAAAAAGAAAAAAGAAAACACTAGTGAGGCTAGTAATCACTAGACGGACGTTGGGAAATGGGGTAGAGGCCATTTGCAGTGATAATGCAACAGCCTGAACGCGGGGCAGAGAACATCTACAGCTGGCTGCAGGTCAGCAGCTGCCTCTTGAAACTTATTAAAGCCATTAGTCTTTTGAGTTGTCCAAATCTTTCCTCCCAATGCCTGTTTGCACACCCAGGTGTAGAGCCGAGCGCAGCTGAGGTAACATACCCCTTTGGCAGGGCTGCTCTGCACCAGCAGGTGTCCCCTGTGCTCACTGCCCTCAGAAGCCAGCATGCCTCCCATCTTCCATGTACGGAGACACTTAACATTATCTTTCTCCCCAGTTCTTTTTTGTGGGGGAGGGGAGAGAGGAAAGATGGCTAAGGGCAGGCTCATGAGCTAAGCGCCTTTTATTTTCAGTTGATTGCTTAAGGACCTGGCTTCTGGGATGCCATATGGTTTTTGTTCATTGAGTTCTGAGTCACCACTGGTTTTCTGGATCACCCCAGATGGAACATTTCCCTTAGCCTCTGTTTTGGCATTTGTGAATTGGAAAATTCCAGGTCATTTCTCTGTGCACTTCACAGGGATATAAACCAACCAATAGTACTATGTCCTATGCAATATAACAAGTAGCTCTGGGAAAAAAGCCTAGACTCAATTTTCTGTGATGTTTTCATAGATGTGAAAGGCAGCCTGCGAGCATTTACTCTGGGGCACCCTCTATTACCTAGGACAGAACTGCAGTCCAGAGAGAGTATCTGACTTCACGGAGGTCACAGAGTGACGTCAGGGCAGAGCTGGGTTTGGGACTCAAGGCCTCTGATTCTCAAATCATGTCTCCCCCGACCCCCATTATCCTTTGCTCTTTCCCCATTGCCTTTGTTCAATGTATCTTGTCAATTCTGAAATCCCAGACCTTTAGGTTTCTGTGCGCACCACTTAAAAATTATTCTATGTAGATTTGAATGTAATTAAAATTGCTTTTCCTTAACAATGTGGTAAGATTGACATTTTAGCAGCTTAAGTCCTTTGTAAAATTTCCTGACAGATTATTTTCTTTATTCAGATAAAACCTGTGATCTATTTTGAATGCTTGGAGAATGTAGACTTTTTTTTTTTTTTTTGCATTTAGAGTTTGAGGTAATTAGAGCCACAAATTAATTTCTCATATTAAGAGGAATGTTTTGTCTTCCAGTCTGCAGCTGCTCAACCCCATTTCCAGTGATTTGTAGGTTGTAGTATTAAAGAGGAAGAGGAAATACTTAGGTAGGGTCAGAGGGAATCACTAATGGCTAATCAATAACTGTGGAGTATTTCAAAACTCTAAGATACATGGCATAGTGTTGTGGCAACACTTAGTTGTGGTTTCACTTATGTGGGGTTACTGGAAGGATCCAGAATTGACTATCAAGTATCGAACATCTCCCCCATATGTCTTTTAGTCACTTCAAACTCAACCACAATTTCATGTGTCCCCCTCACCTCTCTGCCCCTAACCCCAAACTCACTTCTTTTCTTGTATTTTCAATCTTTGTTAAGGGTGTCAACGTCCACAGCCATCTGAGCCAGAAACCTGGGCACTGGCCTCAGTGCCTCCTTTCCTACTCTGTCGCATTCATGGCCAAGGGTTGTCTTCTTACCGAGGCCCATTCCTCTCCTCTCCTGTTGCTCCCAGAACCCAGGTTTCCTTTGGGGAATTACACCCCCACCTTGTATTTGCTTGTGGTTTGGGTAGGACTTAGTCTGTCCCTTGCCCAACAATGGGTCCTGATTAGTTAGAGTCAGCCAGCATAATTCTATCTCTCCTGCCCTAGAGATCGGCTCCGAGGCCCAAGGCAATCACCCTTGCCCAGAGGTTGGTTCAGTTTGGTCTAATTAGAGTAAAGGTGAGACTTTCATATAGTTTTGAAGGGAGGAAAACCTCTCTTTGGTTTTGAATGAGGTGGTATGCAAATGAGAGGTCTAGAGAACCAGAGCCTGTTTGGCTACCATGAAGAAAGCCAGCATGAGGACACAGCCCATTCACTCGGGGAGCAGAGCCAAGCACGTTATAGAGAAAGTCACAGCCTAGGGTCTCACTCATTGAAGCACCTCTGAAGCCTCTCTGCTGCTGGATTTTTTCATTACGTGAGTTTCCTTTATTGTCTGTGCCCGTTTGCACTGGATGTTCTGACAATCAAAACTATCCTTAGCATGTTGGTACACTATCCTCCAATTATTCATTCCATCCTATTAACTTTGTTTCTTTAATACATCTCAAATCCAACCTCCTTCTACCCTCCTTAGGGTCACAAGATAATTTACTGGACAGTCACTAGACAGGCCCCAACTTGGTTTTTGAACTGACATTTTTACTGTTGAGAAACTCTCTGATAATGCGGAAGTCTGATAATTCAGAGATTAGAAAGCTGACTGATGGTTCCCAAAGCTATGGAATATGTGGAGTGTTGCCCTGGCCAGGTAGCTCAGTTGGTTAGAGCATCATCCTGATACACGATGGTTGTGGGTTCGATCCCTGGTCAGGGCACATACAAGAATCAACCAATGAACGCATCAGTACATGGAACAACAAATCAGTGCTTCTCTCTCTCTAAAAAATCAATAAATAAAACATGTAAAAAACCAAATATGTGGAGTGTTTTACATTTCACAGAAAGGTCTTATACAAATAAGGTCTTTCATGGATTTCTTCTAGTTCCCCAGCCTCACCCTCTGTGCCCCTGTCCACATGCCTCCCACTGCGACCCAACCATGTTTGTTGAAGTTCCTTGAGTTCCATGCTCTCTTATGACTCTGTGTTTTCAATGTTTAAAAATACTTATTTTCTTATTGCTGCAAAATCATATAACATAGATACTAACCATTTTTAAGTGTATAGTTCATAGTTCATCAGTGTTAAGTATATACACACTGTTAGGAAATTGATCTCCAGAACATTTTCATCCTATAAATCTGAAACTCAATACCCATTCAACAACTCCCTTTACCCTCCTCCCCCATCCCCTGTAACCACTATCCCACTCTCTGTTTCTAGGGCTTTGACCACTATAGATACCTCATATAAGTGGAACTATACAGCTTTTCTTTGTTAACTGGCTGATTTCATTTAGCAAAGTATCTTCAAGGATCATATATATTGTAGCATGTAGTAGAATTATCTTTGTTTTTAAGGCTGAATAACATCCACTATATATATATACACACCACATTTTGTTTATCCATTTATCTGTTGGTGCACATTTGCATTGCTTTTACTTCTTGACTATTGTGAATAATGCTGCTATGACCATAGGTGTGCACATACCTCTGCAGGATCCTACTTTCAATATTTTGGGTATATACACAGAAGTGGAATTGCTGGATCATATGGGATTGGCTGTACTTAATCAGATTGCATAAAGCCTTGTGGGAGCTGTCTCCATGCTGACCTCTGCATGCAGGCTGAGATTCGGTGCTTGTCTGAGCTTAGCATAAATAGTGTTAGCCTGTTTACTGATGTGTCTGGCCCAAGATGAGGTAGCTGCTGTTTTCCTCAGGATGGGAGACCTGTGTGAGTGCTCTGAACTGATGACCAGCCCAGGGAGGGGGCTGGGTGAAGGTGAAGGGCCACAATCACAAACAAAGCCTGGAGCCTCAGGGACGGGATGGCAGATAGAGCTAGCCTGTGTGGCATGGCATCACAGGATTCTGGGGTGGGGCAATCTTAGAGATCACATGGTGTGTTGTTAATGGATAAGCGCCCTTAAATATAAGACCCAGAGAGGTTAAGTGACTTGCCCAAAATCATTCTGATAAGCAGAGCCTCAATGAGAGTGCAGGTGTCACAGCTGACAGGCTACTGTTCTGTTCATGGTACCACACATCAGGCATCTGGGTAGACAAGACGACTTCATGGAGGTCAAACCAAGGACAATCTGCTATCCTCCAGGGCTGAGAGTCCATGGGTGGGTCAGGAGAAAATCTGTGAACCAAGAAGTTATTGAGATGAGACAGAGCACGGGGAGTGACATGTCTCAGTGGTCCTTCAATCCAGTAATAGATCTTATCTATCTTATCCACTGGCTTATTAATTCAGTTTTATTACTGTGTGCTAATGTCTACTTATGATGAATAAGGCTGATCTCCTTCTTCCGTCTGCCCTTCCATCTCCTTCTTTCCATCTCTCTTTTCTCCCTCCCTCTCTTCCTTTCTGTTTTTCTCTCCCTCCCTGACCAGTTTGTTTCCCTTCTTGTTTCTTTGGTAAGCACCACCCTTGTGTGGGACTTGGTGTACTTTGTGTACTGTTGATCCACAGGTGAAAAAGATTAGTTTCTGTCCTCCAGGAACCCTTAGCAGGGAGAAAAAGAGATAGGGAGGGTTTGGGTCCTGTTGGGGGATTAGTCTTTGATTCAAGGGCTCTTCTTTACATGGAAACAATAAAAGGAATAACAGATAACTCTGGAAATAAAGCAAGATGCTCTTTAAGGCAGTCCTCAGAATTCAGAATGAGAAACACTTACATACGATTCCTACACATGTCTTTCCATCTCTTCTCTGATTCCTCCTTGAATTTATTTATTCATATTTGACCTTCATTGAACTTACATTCACACATTTTTATAAACCATAAGCAAACTGAAGGACCACACATGCTGATACATATTTATGGAGTGACATTCCTCCAAAACACTCATGGGTACAGTTTATGTGGCAACATGTATACGAAGATACCAGCAGAACTACATAAATATACACATAAATGCATACATAAAAAAAGCTGTATTAGTATTTGCTTAACTGTGTTTTGGTTGAGGAAAGTCAGTTCAGTGCTTTATGGAATAGTGACAATGACAGAAATACTCACAGAAATGTGGCCAGATTCCAAGTGGTTTATTACTTTGATTGCTTCGACTCTTATAGCAGAGGTCATTCAGAGGCAATCCTTTGGAAAAACATGGGATTCCATCAGAAGAGGCAATAAAAACCTGGTTGATTCTCTTAGAGAAGAACCCAGAGTGTGCACAGTTTCATCTGGGCTCCCTCAGAACTTTCTGCAGGTCTCCACTGGAAACCCTTTCTTTGTCGTCAGCACTAGCTTATCCATTTGTTCCTTCCACTGGACGGTGAGTTTCTTATGGCACCCAGGGTCGTAGTTGCTCGGGGTTCCCCACCTCTAACACGATGCCTGACTCATAGCAGAGGCTCAACATATATTTGTTGGCTAATCAATATGAGCAATATTTTGAATGATCAAGAAAATATGATATACACATTCACATATATGTCACGTATTCCATTATGTATATCATATGTGATATATATGTGATTATATATATGATGGAATTCTCCTCCACCGTAAAAAAGAAGGAAGTCCTGTTATTTGAGACAATCTGGATCAGACAAATAAAGACAAATATTGTATGATCTCACTTATGTGAAATGGAAAAAACCCAAGGTCATAGAAGCAGAGATCAGATTTATGTTTGCCAAAGGTGGGGTATGGGGTGGGGGAACTGGGGGTAGCTGGTCAAAAGGTACGAACTCCCAGTTATAAGATAAGGAACTTCTGGGGATGTAAAGTACAGCATGGTAACTAATTAACAGTCGTGTATTGTATCTTTCAAAGTCGCTGAGAGAGCAGATCTTAAACATTCTCATCATAAGGACAAAATGTGTAACTGTGAAGTGAGGGATGTTAACTACACTGATGGGGGCGGTCATTTCACGATACAAGTATATATCAAATCCCTGTGCAGCGCACCTGAAATGAATGCAGTGTTGTATGCCAATCATATCTCAATAAAACTGGAAAAAAATGTGTTGAATAAGAAAATCAATTGCCGTAACTAAAATGACTAGAAAGGAGGAGCACACAAAGGCAACCCTCTTAATTTTGGTGCAGTCCCTTCCTCTTGTGTTGAAGCTAGTGTGGCTGGGATCCCTCAGCCTCGATTTCAACCTCCTCCTCTCTGAAGTGCCTACTCTGATAGAGTCTGGAAAGCCAAGAACACCAGTCCCAGACTCCCTTGCAATTACATTTCTGGGTGTGATTTAGATGATACCAACCAGCTGCACTAGAGGGAGACTCGCAGTTGGAGCTGAGAGGGGCAGGAAACTGTTACAGCAGACGTCGTGGGGGGTTGGATCCTTCAGTGTAATGGCAGCTTCCTGATTTGCTCAGGAATTTTCTGACAGTGGCAGGCCACTTGGCAGTTCAGTTCTGCAGTGTGGCTTTGACAGCTGATTTTGGAAGCTCAGTGTAGACCCTGTCTCTGAAGCTCTCCCTCTCTGATACCGTGAGCCATGTTGTAAATTCCTTTCTGTTCAATTCAGCAAGACTGAGTCGTGTTCTTTCTGACATCTTGACCCACACACTGTGGCTGGGACACGTGGCACACTGTTTAAAGTTTAGGGGAGCCGGTGGAGAGTTCATGTGAGAGGATTAGCCTTCTCATTACTCTATCCATGTGAAATAGCCGTGAGATACAAAGACTGCCCATCTTCTCAAATAATAAAATCTGACGTGTTATTTGAGATACAGAGATGAAGAAGATCAGTTGGCTTGCAGTTTAGAGCTGCAGAAATCTGCTAGGAGGCTGTTTGCCTTCAAATCTAGTAAGAATGCCACAGAAAGAAGAAGTCAGGTGACACAGTGGGAGCCGCAGTGGTCAGGGACTGTAGGAGGGTGCTAAGGACTGAATGTTGTGTCTCCCTGCCCCGCCCCCCCGCCCCCCACCAGGTCATGCATTGAGGTCCTAATTTCCAATAAGGTGGTGTTTGGAGATGTGGCCTCTGGGAGGTAATTGGATTTGGATGAGGTCATGAGTGGAGTCCCCGGGATAAGATTGGTGCCCTTATAAGAAGATAAAGAGGCTAGAACGTTCTCTTTGCCATGGGAGGATGCAGAGGGAAGGCAGCCAGCTGTCTCTAAGGCAGAAAGAAGGCTCTCACCAGGCACCAGATCTACTGCCACCTTGACTGTGTACTTCCCAGCCTCCAGAGATGTGAGAAATAAATGTTTGTTGTTTAAGTCGGTTGAGCTATTGTTTTTGTTATAGGAGCCCGAGCTACGACAGAGGAGTAACTGATGAAGCAGTGAGCGAACAAAGTCCTTGCCCTCAAGGGGCTTACCTTCAAATAGGGGAATATAGATGGGAATGACAATTGAATATATAATACGTCAGGTCAATTCACTGACAGTTTGATGTATGCTTGCCTCACTTTTTTCAGGGAGTTTTAAGAACTGAGCAAATGGTCTATCATTTTGTGATTCCCTAATAGCACCCAGTCGTAAATAAATGCCTGCTGACTTACTACCTGAGGTTAGCCGGATTTGCATGGCAAGACGAATATAAAAGTTGGGCCTCACTTACATAATCCCAAATGCTATGGACAATTTGCTTTCTTACTGGGTTGGAGGTAATACTCTAAGTTCCCTTCTAGGACTCAGATCTATGATTTTTTTTCCTCTTTAACTACCATAATTGTTTTAAACATCAAATGGTCCAAATATAGGCTGAATATATATTAGATTTATTTCATCATGACTTGGGTAAGGAACAATATACAAAGAAAAGAGAAGAAATTTTATTAAAATCTTTATAAGCCCTGTCCCAAAGGTACTGCTCTAATATGTGCTATTATCCTATGCTCTCCCCTCTGAAATGGATTTTTCCCTATAAACCCGTATAAATTTTGCTTTATAGCCACTTGCCTTCTATATCTATGTATCATTAAAACTTTATTGCTTTAATACAAAATTGCATGCTCCTTCTGATTACAACCAAGCAAAAACTTTGTGTGCATGTGGACAAAATCCAATAAAGACAAAAAAAAAAGGAAGTCAGTTCTTGGATGAAGACAGTGAGACTAAAGGTAGTTTTTTTCCTCCTTTAGATGTTCCTTTTATGCCACCATCTAACACTGATACAAGACAATAATTTGACATTGATTAGGTGTTTAAAAAAGTTTCTTTAACTAACAAAGAGTTTAAACCCAACAGAATGACCCAGAGAGCACTGACCACTGCCAGGGTGCTGCCAGCCTCAGTGCCACAGACCGAGGGTATCCTTGTATATGCTTGAGACACCTAGAGGATGCAGAAAGGGTCTGCCTGCCCCAGGGGCCTTGGCCTCCCAGCTCCAGGGTCTCAGCTTCAGAAGGGCCTAGTAATTTCTTGTAACTGACCTCAGTCAGGAAAACACTGGGCAGGTCTTCGGGGAGGCCCAGTGGTCAGATTTTACCAACAAAAGCCCCTTTGCTTCCCTGTCTATGTCCCTTATTTGTCTCAACAGACTTGATGTTATCATTTTGCTATTATTTCGCTTTTCCCACACCCCACCCCAACACCAAAGATTTAACACAGAGAGTCTGCAGAAACTCAGATTCCTGTTCTGGTTCTGCCACTAACTGTTTGCATGTCCTCTGAACAAACTACTTGACATCCCAGATGTCAAAATGGGCATGTTAGACTAAGTGAGCTCTAAGATCCTTCATTTCTGGTAATCTATGACTCCATTATTCAAAGAATTGAAGAAAAAAAAAGGTAGTCTTGCATTTTGGCCATTAGGCAGAGCTTTGGGGCTCAACCCAAGAGTGTTCTTTTTGTGGCCACCAGTGAGGCCCCAAATTCAGAAACTCAGTTTTGGCACCGAATCTAGTCTCTTCAAATCAACAGTACCTTCTTATTTTTTTTAAAGGTTTATTTTATTCTCATTTGAGAGAGAGGAGAAAGGAGAGAGAGAGAGAGAGAGAGAGAGAGAGAGAGAGAGAGAGAGAGACAACAATCAGCTGCTTCCTGCACGAAAACCTGGGCATGTGCCCTGACTGGGAATCGAACTGGTAACCTTTCGGTTCTGGGACAACACTTCCACCATCCAAGCCAGGCCAGCCAGGGCATGGCTCCTTATTTTTAATGACAGCATGGCTACATAAACTTGGACTTATCAATTCTACTATTAATTCATATAGCCAGGAACTTCCACCTCATTATGCAAATTACACAACAAAGGCTGCCGACAGTGCAGGTTTATAAAGACACAACGACAAGGACCTGCACTGGAGATGGGAAGGGGACAGAAGAAGAGAAACAGTGGGTGCATATTGAGCATTTTTAAGGACCAATTCCAGAAACCCAGCTCAAAAGCAGACTTTATTGGCTTATGCTATGGTCTGAATGTGCCCAACCCTCTCCCATTCATTTGCTGAAATCCTAACACTCACAGGGATGGTAGTTAGGGGTGCGGCCTTTGGGGAAGTGATTAGGCCGTGAGTGTAGAGTCCTCATGAATGGAATTAATGCCAATATATGTATATATGGCTCCAGAGAACTCCGTTGTCCCTTCCACAACACAAGCTTATACCGAAAAGACTCTGAGGAAGCAGGTCCTCAGCAGACACCTTGATCTTTAACTTCTCAGCCTCCAGAACTGTGAGAAATACGTTTCCATTGTGTATAAGCCGTCCAGTCTATGGTGTTCTGTTGTAGCAGCCTGAATTCACCAAGATGGCTTGCATAACTAAAAATCCAGTTTCATACTCAGCTTGAGGGATTCTAACAATATCACCAGAGCTAGACTGTTCTCTGTCTCTGTCCCCCGATCCTGGTTGCCCTCTGCAGGCAGCCCTCCTCTGAAGGTGGTGGGCTTAGCAGCTCCAAGCATGTATCATCTTATTTGCAGTCTCGTTCCCCAATGCGACTGCTTTCTTCAACCATTCCTGTTTTGTTTTTTGGGGTTTTTTTGGTTAGTCACGTTTATAGTCTCTAAAACAAATGAAAATATAATAACGTAAATAGGCTTCTATCTCTGCTTCTTTATTTAACAACATCAATTTCTTCTCATGAGAGTGGAAGCTATCCCTATCCTGTATGGCCCAGCAAAATTATTATTTTTTTCTTTCTCAGCTGACTTCTGCCTGTATAAACAACATACTTCCCTTCATTTTTTTTTTTTATTTCAGCCACTGTAGCTTGACTCTTCATTTTACAAGATGAGGACACCTCTGCTCTCACCTTCCTCCCACTGCTCCCCATCGTCCTTCCCCATCAAAGATGATAACAGCTGTATTGTATTTTGGAACCATCATGGGTTTTCCCAAGGTTTCTCTAGTTGTTGATTCTATAAACTTAAAATCAAGAAGCATTATTTACATTATTATGATCCTGTAAATATTGTTCTCTGACTAGCAAAGTACTACACTTGGGTTTATTCTCTGTGGGTCTAATGTCATCGCTACTTTGTCATTATATGGAGAGTACACCTGACATTGAGTTCAAATAGATACAGTAGTTCCTCCTTTCCAAGATCCCTAGTGGATGCCTGCAATGGCAGGTAGTACCAAACCCTGTGTATACTATATTTTTTCCTCTATGTACATACCTATGATAAAGTTTAATTTACAAATTAGGCACAGTAAGAGATTAACAACACTAATAATAAAATAGAACAATTATAACATACTGTAATAACAGTTACGTGAATGTGGCATTATTAAGTAAAATAGACCTTACTTGAACGGAAGCACTGCAATACAGCACGAGTGGATTCGATAACAGGCAGCTGCGAACGAGTAGGGAGTGTCTACAGGGTGGAGACGCTGCGCAAAGGGATGAGTCACGTCCCTGGTGTTTGGGGAAGGGGGTGTGTTTCACTTTTTGAGGCTTCCGTTACCAGTGGTCTGAAAATGTTACATGGAAAATTCCAGAAATAAACAATTCATAAGTTTTAAATAGCATGCCATTTTGGGGAGTGTGATGAAATCCCACGAGTCTTGCTCCACCCCACCCAAAACGTGGCTCATTCCTTTACAGCTGCACGCTGTGCACACTCCCCACCTGTTAGTCACTTAGTAGCCATCTGGGTGACCAGTCAACTGTCGAGGAACCACAGTGCTTGTGTTCAGGGAACACTGATTTTCTTAACATAATACTATCTCCTTCATCTCATTTCATCTCCTCATGGCATTTTATCATCTCACGTAAGAGAAAGAATGGTGAGTACAGTACAATAAAGTATTTTAGAGAGAGGGAAAGACCAAAATCACATCACTTTTATTATAGTATATTGTTATAATCGTTCTATGTTATTAGTAGTAAGAACTGTTAATCTCTTACCGTGCCTAACTTATAAATTAAACTTTACCATAGGTATGTACATATAGGAAAAATGTAGTATGTATAGGGTTTGGCACCATCTGCCGTTTCAGGCATCCACTGTATCGCACTTTTAAAATCTCAGCAATTGTACAGCCAGGTTTTTTAATTCAAAGAGCTCTTTTTTATTCCCTCATGGCTAATGTATTCATAAAAGTAGTTTCTGGTTTTACAGACTTCGTTCTGTTGGTGGTTTTAGTTTTCTTCTGTGCCCCGGATTATCTTCAGGGTTTCTTGGGAGGGGGTCATTTTTTCTGCTTGACTTTTTCCAATTACATCTGCAAATCTTTGTCTACATTTAATGCCAAAGCAAGAGAGACTGAATGGGGGGTTCCATGTGTAGAACTGGGGTTGTTCAGAGTCAGGCTTTTCAGTGGTACAGGTGGGGAGCCAGCTGGTATGGTGGGAGAGCTCCACATGGGATTAAATGGAGGATTCTACTCTGCGGTGATACTGCTTGGTGGGTACCCTAATTTCTCCTCAGGTAGCATTTAAAGCTGAGAACAATTTTTTAAAAATTGAGAACAACCTAATTTTGGCCAGAGAGCAGTGCCTGGCTGTGGCTGTTCTGCTCTCGGTGGAAGGGCAGAGTTGGGGGTGGAAGGATCACGTACACAGCAGGCAGGACTTCAGTTGCTCCTGGCGTTCTCCACACCACTTCTCACACCTGTGCCAGGGTCACCTGTTAGTGCAGAGTCTGGAGTTTTTCAGGTCTTCTATGTCCCTTCATTTGTGTTGTATGCTGACACCTCCTTTGTTTCCCTTCATTAGTCACCATTGTTCCATCTGCTTTATGTCTTCCAGCAATTGATTAAGAGTCTTCTCCTACTGTTGGCTCTTCTCTTGACTCTTGTGGGTTTATATCTCTTAAATTATATTACCATCTGTTTCATGAGATTTTGAGAGGTGAAGAGATCTCCATGTGTGCTTGGCACCTTACCCTAAACTGTCGAAGTTTGTGCTGTTAACTTTGTGTAAAGAAGATGACTGCCTTCTTTTCAATCGGCTATGGGCGGGATGAGACTTTGAGGTTACATTAGAATCCTCCAGTGCTGAAAGGGAATTTGGACTTTAACAAACACATCCCACCCGCCTCTTACGTAGTATACCAGTCATGGTTCAATTAGAGAAGCATGGCCACTAGGTACTCGTTTATTTATTAAAGGAATTTGAGCTTATGCAATTGTGAGAGGTGATTAAAAAGTCTCTCTGTGGCTGTTGTCTTTGTGTTTGATCCTGGGATTTGAATTTTGCAGGGGGTGGGGCAGGAAAGACAAATGTAAAGCACAGAAGCATGAGTTAGAGCCCATGAGGATGGTATAAAACATGTGTCTATTCTTTGTTGCCTTTGATCTTAAAGGTGTAGATGTCCTGTTGAAGAAGTTGGGGTCCTTCATCACAGAGGTAAACACATATCTGGTCCAGCATGCAGAGAAGTTGAATGAAGACCTAAGGGAAGACAAAGAAGCTTCAGGACTGACGGCTGTCCCATATCAATGAGATGAGTCAGCAGGTAAGTGACAACGTACTTGAGCTGCCTGGTAGCTTGCACCCTCCTTCCGAGCATAAGGACGTTATGGCTGATGCTTTACTGCTACTGTCCCCAGTTCAGGGACCTGCCAGAGCTGAGAACTAATAGGGAAAGGGATTTTAGGGACCAGTTCAGTCTCATCAACTTGACACATTGCAAAACCACCACACTTTCAGATTCAAAAATTAGGCTCAGAGAGACGATATGAAGTATCCAAAGCTCAATAATATTTTTAGTGCCATAAACTGGATTAGAAACCAGGTCTATGGACTCTCCATTCAAATGCTTTTTAAAAAGTTTCCCCCTTACTATACATATAACACATTCTTATTCAAGAAAATTTGAATAACAGGAAAGTTGAGGTAAGATAAAAGCTCACCTATACTCCCATCATTTAAACTCAGTCATTGTTAATATTTTAGTGCATTCCTTTAATTCTTTTTCCCTATGCTACTACCTACATTTCCATAATTATACTACACATACATATATACATAAATATTTTCTTATGCATTAAAATCCTTATCAGCATCATAAATATTTAACTATTTGTCTATAAATAGACATTAAGGATATTTCCATTTTTCTTGCTTCTATAAATAATGCTGAGTAATGCAAATAATAATGTGCATACATTTTTATTTTAATTCCCATTTTATCCTTATTATAGAATCTTAAAATGGGAAACAAATGCTCTGAAATTGTTTTCATCAAAGATTATACCAATTGACAGAAGTGTGTGAGATTATCTGTCTTCCTAAACCTTTGACAGCATTAGATATCATCTCTTAAATATCTTTGTTATCCAATTTTATCGATCATTGTTTTATTTTGTATTGCTTTGATTACTTGAGATGATTAACTTTTTACTGCAGTTTGTTAATCATTTGTATTTAATTTTGGTGAATTGTTTATCCACTTATCAATTGAGGGCCTTAATTTTTTTTTGGTATTGTCTTCTACTGTATTAAATGTTAACTCCTGGTCATTTTTCACAGTTTTTTTTCCTGAGCGATTCGGCACTCTGAGTCATAACCTAGCCAGAACAGTGGGTCTGTAAGAACAAAAGTGGGTACACATGGAGGGTGTGGACAGGTTGACATTCTGGTGGAGAGTTCTGATTGGTGTTGTTTGTTGAGGATGCTGGTGTGAAGCCCAGCTGAGTCATTGGGTTTAACCATAACCCCCGAGCAGAGTAGCGAGGCCAGGTAGGGACTGAGGCTGGTGGAGGGCGCATGCCTGGGGCATCCTCAGAATTGGGAACGGTGTCTGGTGAAGTGGATGTGATGGAAACAGTTGGAGAAAGTGACTTTGACATATTAGAGTTTATAGGGAAGGACTGTCCTCAGACTTTGGGGAAAGCTTATTTGAAAAAGTTCAGAAGACAGATGGATGCAATTACATTCCCTAGGATGAAGGAAGCTGCTCAGAAACAAAATTATGACAAATGCACATAAGAGGATTCTAAAAAAATTAAACTTGGAGGAAGCAGCCAAAATGTTTTGCTTTTCAATGTAGTGGGAAATATGTTTGGATATGGGTTTTATTCTTGAATGACCGAGAATTTTCCGTATATTACACGGGAATTTATATTCTCATATACATTGTTTTTAAACAAAAGCAAATACCTATACATGTAGCTTGTATACATCATGTATCATATATATATATATATATATATATATATATATATATATCAAAATGAATTAGTACATAAAACAGAAATGATTAAGGTGGGGGTGTCCCCTTCACCTGCTTGAAGAAGGCTTTATTTATTTTGGAAGGGACGGCAGAGGAGAGAAGCTCCGACCGGATTTGGAGAAATAGAGAGGCAGATAGGATTAGAGAGGAGGCTTTGTTAAGTGTTGTTGTTGACTATGTAAAATTCCTTTAATGTTCTAAGAGACATAGGTAAGCAATGATATTCCTCTTGTTTTCATTGTCTAATGAACTGTATCTTTGGATAAAGAGCTTCAAGACTGAACCCCTTATGTTTAGTTTATAAAGGTTATGTCTCCTGTGAGACAGTTTTGGACTTTTTAAAAATATATATTTTATTGATTATGCTATTACAGTTGTCCCATTTTTCTCTCCCGTTTATTCCCCTCCACCCTATACCCCTCCTCCCACCAGCATTCCCCCACCTTATTTCATGTCCATGGGTCGTAATATATATAAGTTCTTTGGCTTCTACATTTCCTATACTGTTCTTAATCTTCCCTTGTCTGTTTTCTACCTACCATTTATGCTTGTTATTCCCTGTGCCTTTCCCTCCATTCTCTCCCTTCTCCTCCTCCCCACTGATAACCCTCCATGTGATCTCCATTTCTGTGATTCTGTTCCTGTTCTAATTGTTTGCTAAGTTCATTTTTGTTTTTTAAGTTCGGTTGTTGATAGTTGTGAGTTTGTTGTCGTTTTACTGTTCATAGTTTTGATCTTCTTCTTTTTCTTAGATAAACCCCTTTAACATTTCATATAATAAGGGCTTGGTGATAATGAACTACTTTAACTTGACCTTATCTGGGGAGCACTTTATCTGCCCTTCCATTTTAAATGATAGCTTTGCTGGATAGAGTAATCTTGGATGTAGGTCCTTGCCTTTCATGACTTCAAGAATTTCTTTCCTGCCCCTTCTTGCCTGTAAGGTTTCTTTTGAGAAATCAGCTGATAGTCTTATGGGAACTCCTTTGTAGGTAACTATGTCCTTTTCTCTTGCTGCTTCTAAGATTCTCTCCTTATCTTTTATCTTGGGTAATGTAAAGTACAAAAGCAAATGCCAGAAGTTTTCATTACATATGTTAAATATGATTAGAAAACAATTCTGTTTTATCTTGAGATAAAAAGCATAAATATTAATCTGAATTTTGCCTTTAACCTTGGAAAGTTAGATATAATAGAAAAGTAATATGAAGTGTATAGCATTGTACTTTCAAAAGCCTTTGCAAGTTTGTTTACTTGTGTCTCATTTCATTTCATAAAAAAGCGCCATGTTTGAGCATTCTTGTCTTTGCCCTGCTGCTTCCTTTGCTGGGAAGAATTCCCCTCCTTTTCTCTATCTGGTGAACTCCTACTCATACTCCAAGAGTCAACTCAATTATCACCAGCTCTGTGAAACCTCCCCTAGTTCACGCAGGCAGAATGAACTTGTCTTCCTCGTGTATGACTATCACATGGGATTGTTACTGGTCTCTGCTAGATTATAAACTCTTTGAGGTCTCATTGCCCATCTATCCGAGAGTCTGCCAAGTGTACATGAGTGACCGCAGCATGAAGCACAGAAAATCCTTTATGATGAATGGACTTTCTGTTTCTATCTCTTTGTGTTTCTATGTGGAGGGACTTAGAGTAACACATCTGGCTACTCCTCGGTCTGCTCCCTCACTTATGTCTTAGCTTAGACTGATTAGCTTAGACTCCTTGATTAGCCTGTCACAAGCATGCATGCCATCAGCCTTGACTGGGTGGCAACAGTTAATTCTGGGGTGAAGGATGAGGCCGTTCATGGTGGCACTGCATCTGAACCAGCTGTTACCAGTAATAAGTCTGACGACAAGTTGATCTCTGTCTGGCTGACTCCCCGTGTCTCTCTCTCACTTGGTTCCTGACTCAGGAATGGAAGAGATGTATTATCTATTGCTCCCCTGCTAGACTCCCAACATCTGACATTTGTACAGTGCTTTTCAGTTTACAAAGCACTTCCACATCCATTATTTCCAGGGCTGTAAATAAGGTAACAAAGTGCTGTGGGAGTATTGGAAGTGAGTGATTAATTTCAGTTGGGGAAACCACAGAATGCCTCATACAGAGCTACATGTTTGTGGGTCTCATTCAGCACAAGTGCTGGGCTGAAATTCTCTGAATTAGGCCCCTTTAAAGCCCTTATAAAAAGAGGGGAACTGGCAGAGGACATTGCCCTATTTCAAGAATATGCCTAATTGAGCTTGCTTTTCTAATGCACTGCCCATCAAACTCATCTTTTTCTGATTTCTGATGTCTACTGATTACACACTGGTTGGTATTTCCAATTCTTATGTCAAGCTCTGGCTTTGTCAACGTCTTTGGACATGCTGCTGTGACATGACCTAGTGTCCTCTCTGGGTCGGGACCTGATAATCACTCTCCGGGATTATGCTCTGTAACTACAGCTTCTTTCTCCAGTCTCACTACCATAGAATCAGTGGGCACAGACAGCTTTGAGCTCTACCAGTCTATCACCATTGGATTTAATCATTTTGGAAGTAACTGGGTATTTTTTCTCAGTCACAGCAAAGGCTTCATGACATCAGAGATATTGTCACCCCTGAGGCACACATTGGGCAACTTTGTAGTCACCATCAGTTGTCCTAGGATGTGGGTCCACCAACAGACAGACACTGCATTGACGTGGACGTGCTAAAAGGCATTTTGGAACAAACAGCTTCTGCGAAAGTGCCAAATTATAATTGACATTGTTTTTTAAACTCTTAGAATATAAATGGAATTTTAAGGCAAAAGGAAAAATTAGAATTGGAAGTAAAGAAAGTGAATTTATAAGCAGAAATGAACCAAGTCAAAATAATTTCAAAGCCTGTTCTGCACCAAGGGTAAAATTACAAATAGGGTTTGTGTGTGTATGAGAGAGAGAGAGAGAGGGGGGATCTAATATTTATAAGGGGTTCAGCATCTAAGGGATGATAAATTGCACTTGATAGGAAATGCTGCATTAGATACATTTTATCTTGACACTGAACCCCCTAACATGCCTGTAGAGCCTGTCTTGTACATCTGCTGTAGCCCACATACCAGTCTGTCCCTGATACTAACCTAAGGGTTATTTTGCTAAGAAAAATCTGTTTGACTTAGAAGCTTGAAGAAAGGAGAGGGGAGCTCAGAGATTGGAATCTAAATAAGTAATAGAAAAATTTCAAATACCACCATGTCAGGGAAAGGATGAACAAGTCTGTTGATAATTGATACCTCTTCTTACATTCAATTTCATTCTTTATGATCCCCAAACACATTTTTAGCCTGGTTTAACATCATGTGGATCTGCTTGGAATTACAATAGAGAATGTTGCAAAGGAAATCGAATTGGTGAAGTGCATTGTTGGGTGAAATAACCTGGAGATGGGACATGGGGTGGTCCTGTTTTACTGTGGGTCCTGAGCCCCTGTTGTCCTTCTCTAATAGCAGGTGCTGATGGGGCAGGAAGGATGAGGAGGGAAGGACAGAACCCCAAGTTGGGAGTGTATAGGTTTGGGTTGGTAGGGAGTCAGGGATTAAGTGCAACCACTCGGTGTGTGTGTGCGTGCGTGTGTGCACACGTGGGCAAGCATGGGTGGAGTGAAAATTGGAATCTAAAGGGTGGGGTGAGCAGTTGCAGTCAGGTGAGATTCTGGTCAGTAGCTTCTGTAGCAGCGTCTCCTTTCTTTGCTTCATGATTTAGCTTCTTTAGCTGGTGATTCATCAAAGCTTCAGAACAGACATGTGTAACCAATGCATTCCATTACAAATAATCCAAACTATGCTTTTAGAATGAGCTAGGAAAAGGATAGACATTAAACCTCATTATTTAATATAAAATATACTATGTTTTATATGAATGCATCTTTATTTTATATAGAAATAATATGATTGTGATATAGTCATACCTTATAAGTATTTACTGAGGATTGGTTGATTTGACACTATAAATATCCAGTAGATCTGTCTGGATTCAAATTCAGTTTCTGCCACTTACCTTAGGAACTGTGTGATCTTTGAGCCTGGTTTCATCATTTGAAAAATGGGGGTAAAATCACCTTGAAGGCTTGTTTTGAGGATGTCAGCCTATGGTCATTGGTGCCAATTCAATGCCAACAGGAATCCCTAATTTGGGGTGCGTTGAAGAAGGAAACTATTCAGTACAAAACAGCTCAGTTGTGAATCAGCATGGCTGTGAGAACAGCATGATCTTGAGGCAACCATGGGGTCAGGGGGCCCTGGAGCCAGGCCTCTCTCCAGCTGGACAGCTCTGCACTGCTCCTTGCTGGTCTGCTTTGTGTTGTGCTGGTCTGCTCTGCTCTACTTTGGTCAGTTTTGTTCTGTGCCAGTCTGCTTTGGCCTGCGCTGATCTGCTCCACTCTATTCTAGTGAGACATCTTTGGTGTTTCAGCTCAGCCAGGTGAAACACAGTCTTCAGTTGTTAATGGAAAGGGAAAGTACACTCCCAGAGCCAGAGGGGAGCTGGCTTATATAGACAGAAGTACCCGTCCCTGGTCCCTGATTGATCTGTAATCATCCAAATGAGGACTCCAAATTCTCACAGTTTGATTGGTCCAAAAGTCTATTCTGACCAATCAGGACAGAATAGAGCTGCGCTGGTTGGTCAGAGCTGCACAGTTCTGATTTGATGGGGAAAACCTTAGTCTTATTGGATGAAATAGGATTCAGGAACTCTTTTATAAGGTCTGGCTTAGATGGCAAAAACACAGTGCAGGCAGGCAGCTCAGTGCAGGCTTCTCCATGGAGTGCAGTTTGCATGAGAGGCTTCTGTGTAGAAATGGTGCTAGGCTCTGTTTTTTAAAATTTGAGCTCTGTTACCCACCAGGAATCCTTTTTAGCAGTTATCTTCTTTCTCAGGGCTTACAGGGATTAAAGAAAGAAAATTTGCAATGGGCCTAGAACACATTAGGTGCTCATTAAATTCCCTTTTCTTCCAACATTCTAGATACATTAAATTTGATTTTTTTAAAAGAGAAAAGTATTATATTAGATTTTTGGCTCAGAATTAATTTCTCTTTAGACCTTAAATATTTATCTAAGGCATTGATCCCCCAAATTAAAAAATATATGTGACTAAAAGCACTAAGTTTTTGGATATAACTGAAAATTTGAAGAAAAGTTGCAAGACTGGGAATAATACAAAGAAAACGTCATTCTATTTTTTATGGATTTATCTATAGTTAACAGTTTACTTCAGTGGCTTTATCATTCCATCTCTCTATAGATAGATATAAATATAAGTTTTTCTGAACCTTGTGAGAGTGAATGGCATGTATCTTAGACCTTACCCTTTAATGTTTCAATGTGTTGTTCCTAAGAACAAGGATATTCTCTTATCTTATCAAAATAGTGAAGTTCAGCAAATTTAACATTGATAGAATATTTTAACCTACCATCTTAATTCCGATTTTGTTATTAACCCAGTTATGTCCTTTATAAAGCATTTCTTTTTCTGTCAGTATGGAATCCAGCATAAGATTGGTTATTGCATTGAGTTGCCTTGTCTCCTTAAATCTGAATAAAAAACCTCATATCTTCCCATTTATTTAATTATTGATAAAACATATACCTATACATAGATGAGTAATGTGTTTATAATTCAATTAACAGGGCAGTAGAATAACTAATATATGCAGACATTTTAATGTCTTCTAACTGCCCGTAACAGCAATTCTAAACTCATAGACTGGCTTTTGAGTCCTTTATAAGAGACCTTCGCTCTAATTATCTATACACTGCTCCCCCGTGGGGGCAACAAATGGTAGCTCAAAAACATAAGCTGGGGGCAGGCGGCTTAGAGTGTGAATTCCAGCTCTACTGCTTGTTGACTGCATGGCCCGTAGCAAGCTTCTTAACTACTCCCAACTCCTTGAAAAAAAAACCAAACCATCAACCTTGTAGCCTTTCAATAAATAACCATGGAACCAATAAATGCATCTATTTACTTAATAGACTTGTCAGGAGGATTAAATGCAATGATTTTTCTTAAATGAACCCACAGACGTTCTTGGCACAAAGCAGGTTCTGTAAAAATGTTTACTGCTTTGCCTTCCTTCTTGCAGGAGTCAAGTGATTGCCACATTCATTCCCACCGCCTTAACTTTGCTCACGTAGGCCCCACCTCTTCTCTGTCCTCTCTCTTCACCACCTACCCAAAGCCTGCGTGTTAAGATTCAGTTCTAGTTTTTTCATATCCTCCCTAAAGCCCTCATGAATCTTATTTCTCTCTCCACTTTCTAAGTTGCTACCAAATGAATGAAATCTTAGAACACTACAATGAGGGGGCCCCATAAGGCTGTAAATGTCTAGAACCTCCCACACAGAGGAGGGAAGAGCCCTGAAAGTTCCTGAGCAGCACTATGTGCCGGGTGCTTTCTCTGCACAATTACATCAATCCTCCAACAACCTCCATAGGGAGGTCTTCATAGTCCCATTTCACAGAGGAGAAGGCTTTGGCACAAGGTCACAGAGCTAGACAATGCCAGAGCTGCATTTTGAACCCAGGGTCGGTTCCATACTTCATTTTATATTGGATTGCCACCTACGCTGAAATGTATATTAAAAAATACTGATTTTGACTCATGGGCGACAAGTACATATTAAGTACATATTAAGTTTTAGAGAAACTAAATGGTAGCAGAGATGGGTACATCTAACTTCTTGCTCAGTGTAAATTAATTTTTGTTCCCGAGTCAGGGTAGCATCCATGAGCCTGTAGTTGACTCAGTGTGACTCAAAATGATAGTTCTATGGGCTTCTGAGGGAGAACTGGTTGACTAGTAGGTAATTCAAAAACCTTTTACACACAAAGAGCTCAATAATTTTCCATTTTAAAGTGTCACTTGAGTTATCAGTTAATGACTGGCAATGGCTGCTCAACAAGTAGATATTTACGAAGAATGTTTCAATGTGAGGAGTTGGACAAATTGACCTCTTGGGGGCTTCCCCATGGATTTAATCAATCTAATCACACCTTTAGACCAAGTTGGAGCCCAGAGTGGAGCACTTATCTCCTGTTTTGAACTGTTACACCACTGTGTTTTGAGGAATACATCTTATCTCCCCAACCGGTAAGTTCTGCGAGGGCAGAGACTGTTTACTTTTCATCAGTCTCCCAAAGCTCTGGGTGCAAAGTTGAGCACATAGTAGGTACTCAGTAAACACTAATTGATTGATTAATTTAAGATTTTGTAACTGCAGAAGCTTGTAATATAGAGACACTGAAAGTTGGGGCAGATCAACAGAAGACTGTAAATAATGATCTTTGAGAGCCATTATACAGTGGGTTGAGTGGACTCCTCAGGGAAGCTCCACGGACAACACTTACTACCTTAGGGATCTAGAGGCCGTTTTGTTGTTGTAAAGAATGGGCTTAAGTAAATAAATAGGTCTCTTTTCTCAACACTGATTCTATTTGGTCTCAGCCATGACGAGGTATGATACACAACTGTGCCTGTCTTTGTCCCTAATGAAGGGAGGTTTTTTGGGGCGGGGGTTAGAAACATTAATCAGTTTTTGCTGGTTTTAGAGGTGAGTGACCCAGCATGAGAATTTTTAAAAATTGCACCTATGGGAGACTCTTCATAAAGAAGGAATAGTGAGGATGGATCACAGAATCCCTCATGATGGCTAGTGAAATAATCTAAAAAAGTGAAAACAAAATAAAATATCAGAAATTTAAAAATTTACTAGCAGCACTTAAACCAGAAAAAGTGTATTAGCCAATAACACAAACTTCAAAACATTTCAACTAAGGGAGGAAATCCTGGCACATTGCCTTGATCCTACACACATCTTCTCAAAGGTGGTGCTATAAATTGAAATACGACCACATCTGGAGACAATCTAAAGGAGGGGGTGTCGTTATACTTTCTAATACTGGGATTAAGGAAGCGAAAGAGAGAGAGGAACTGAGCAAGTAGGGCTAACTCTGTTAGAACCGAAGCCTCAGTGGCTCTTTTACAGAGAGATGGGGACACAGTCAAGAGGATTCACCCCCAATTAGGCAGAAGGAGGAATATATTCAAGGTTTCCTAGGAAAGACTGTACTCAGAATCAGCTGAGCCTTGTCTACCCACCTTGCCTGTCACCCTCAGGTTAGAAGGAGGTAGGGAGGTCACAAAATACATTGCTATCAGACTGTGGCTTGTAGGGGAAAATAGGAATATATACAGGTTGAGATACTTGGGAAGGGAGCCAAGAAAAATGCAATCTAGAGAAAATAGGTTCGGAGATGTCCAAGCTAAGCGTGAGAAAGATAAAAAGAAATGGCATAGACACTATGCAAACATACTAAAAAGAAGAATGTAGCATAAAAATGCAGTTGAAGAAAATATAACTCACAAAACCCAAAGAACAGACACAAATTTGTCAAGAATGCTTCATATTACAAAGAATTTATGAACATGACTCCAATAAAAGCAGCACTCAAAGGAAAAACAGCAGAAAGACATGAAAGAAAAGGTTAAAGGGACCAAGAAACAAACTGACGAGTAAGACAGAATCACGACCAAACACACAAATAAAATCAACAAATAGAATAGAATCACTGAACTGATACGTCACTGACATAACTGACGTAAAGGAGAGTTCCGAGGTAGTCACAGTGTGCGCAGAGGGAAAATCAGCAGGCGAGGTAATGGAGAGGAGATAATAGATTGGAGGACAAAGACTCTCCTAGTGACTTCAACAAATTCCACAAATGGAACAGAAAACATATTTGAAGATATAATACAAGAAAAACTTAAATGTATTGGTTAGTTTAAACTATTTCTGAACATTATTTTTGAAGAAAATACCATTGCATTGGAGGATTATACCATACAATGCAAACCATACAATGCAATGTTATTTATTTATCCATTGTTTAAGGGCATTTGAACCAAACATGAAAAAAATTTCTCTAAGATATATGCCCAAGAGTGAGATTGCTGGGTCTGAGATATGAACATATTTGACTCTGTAAAATAATGCCTAATTTTTCCCAAATGGTTACAATTTCCATCTGCCATTGATAATTTACGAGCTCACTTTTTGCACATCTTTATCAGAGCTGGGTGTTGTTGGCTGTGCTATCTTGTGGTCATAACATACATTGTCCTATTATTAGTGGAGGTGAGCATCTTTTTATGTTTATTCCCTTCCTGTCTTTTTCATGTGAAATTTCAGTTTCTGTATTTTGTCCTTTGTCTGTTGAGCTGTTTGTTTTTTCCTGGACTTGTAGGAATTCTTTATATATTCTGGATACTAATCTCTTCTCAATTATATATGTTGCAAATGTTTTCTTCTAGTTTATAGCTTCTTTCTCATTTACTTTATGTTTCTTTTGATTACCAGAAGTTCCTAATTTTAATGTAGTTAAATTATTCAATCTTGTCTTTTATGGTTAGTATTTACTTTGTATTTTAAGAAGTCCTGCCCTTCCCAAAGTTCATAAAATAATCTTTTATATTTTATTCTAAAGTGCTAAGTGCATCATCAGGAATTAAATGTGTATGTAGCATGTGAGATAGAGATTCAACTGTATTTTTCCACACTCAGAGCCAATTCTCCTAGAACCATTATTTTCCTAGTTGCTCTGCAATGCCATCTCTATCATATTTCAAATATCTATATACGTAAGGTTTTGTTATCAGACTCCATAAAATTTCATTAAAAAATGTCTACACCCATGCCAATATTACACTGTTTGAATTATTATAGTTTTTTTAAAGTTACAGTTTACATTCAATGTTATTTTGTGTTGGTTTCAGGTGCCTAGCATAGTGGTTACACAATCACATACTTTACAAAGTGTCCCCTCCCCATGTCCTGCACCCATCTGGCACCACACATAGTTATTACAATATTATTGGCTGTCCACAAACAAGTGTTGGAGAGGATGCGGAGAAAAGGGAACCCTCGTGCACTGTCGGTGGGAATGCAGACTGGTGAGGCCACTGTGGAAAACAGTATGGAATCTCCTCAGAAAACTAAAAATGGATCTGCCCTTTGACCCAGCAATTCCGCTGCTGGGATTATACCCTAAGAACCCTGAAACACCAATCCAAAAGAACCTGTGCACCCCAATGTTCATAGCAGTGCAATTTACAATAGCCAAGTATTGGAAGCAACCTAAGTGCCCATCAGCAAACGAGTGGATCCAAAAACTATGGTATATTTACACAATGGAATTCTACACAGCAGAGAGAAAGAAGGAGCTTATACCCTTTGCAACAGCATGGATGGAACTGGAGAGCATTATGCTAAGTGAAATAAACCAGGTGGTGAGGGACAAATACCATATGATCTCACTCTTAACTGGAACATAATCAATAGAAGAAAAAAGCAAACAAAATACAACCAGAGACATTGAGGTTGGGAACAGTCTAGCAGTGGCCAGGGGGGAGTGAGGTGGGGACAGTGGGAAGAAGGGATTGCAGGAACTATTATAAAGGACACATGGACAAAATCGGGGGGGAGGGTGGAGGTGGGTGAGGGAGGTGGGTTCAGCTGGGGTGGGGCGGAGGGATGGGGAGAAAAGGCATACAACTGTAATTGAATAAAAATAAAAATTAAAAAAAACAATATTATTGACTGTATTCCCTATGCTGTTCATGACAACCCCATGAGTATTCTGTAACTACCATTCTGTACATCTCAATGCCTTCACCTTTTTCGTCCAGTCCTCCCACCTCCTCTTTCCCTCCGGCAACCATTGGTCTGTTCTCTTGTGTCTATGAGTCTGTTTCTGTTTTGTTTGTTCCTTATATTATTCTTTAGATCCCTTTTTAGATAAAATCTTAGAAGTCAGGTCAAAGTGTATGACTTTTTAAATAGACTATCTTTTAAAAAATATTTTTATGGCTTTTTTTATACTCATGATTTTTATAGCCAGATGGATTTTCAAAAAGGCTATACTAATTGATACTTTCACTAGAAATATGTATTAAAGTGCCTTTTACATAACTGTCTTGCCAGCACTAATCATTTTTGTTTGACATTTGTACCTATTTGATAAGCAAGAATGATATTTAATTGCTCTTTTAATTAGCATTTTAGTATTGGTGAAGTTGAATGTTTTTCAAATGAGAATTGAATTTTTAAAAGTTCAGTGGAATTTTACACATGGGCAGACAACATGATCGTATTTATTTTTTAGAGCTGTAATTCAGGTGAGAGCGTTCAAAGTAAATGGCTGGAAGAGCCTGATGTCAGGAACCCCAGTGGCGAGACTTTGGTGCTGGCTCTGCTGGATTCCAAAGTAAATGGCTGGAAGGTGACGAGGGCCTGACCTGGGCAAGGGAAGCAGATCTGACGGCACTTTACCTCCACCTCCAGCTTCCCTTCCAGCTTCCCGATTCCCTGCTATGTTTCCCACTTTGAAAAGTCAGCACAGCAATAATACACTGACCTAATCAATGTCACGATGTTCCTAGACTGTTCAAATTTTGAGGAGATTTTATAATATTCCTGAGACACCCAGTTCAACACTTTCCATCTAAAGAATCAACAATTTGGAAAACAATCTGGCTGCAAGATGATGAGTTCTGTTTCCTTATGAGCCTTACACGGGAAAAGTGGAAATGGATTCTATGGATGCAAATACGCTGAAGAATTAACCCTGATTAGCTCCTGGTTTTTTGCTAGTATTGGTTAGTTTCTTGGTTTTTACCTTGAAGTCCTTATATGTTACATTTTTTAAAATAGAGAAATGAAACATACATAGTCAGGTTTTAGCCAAAGCAAATCCTGATAAAAGTGACTGGCCCTCTGTAATTCTGAGCTGAATTGTAATTCTTTGTTCTCTGTAGACTTCAGATAAAAGGATTCATGTAGGATGGTAGATAGGGCGGTTTTAATTTGGATCGACTGCACTTACTGCTGGATTTTACACCGGCCGTACAGTGAGGCAGGTTCTTTGTTTTCAGCAATTATCAAACTAAGCCTAATTAAACTTGCTTTGCTTTGATGTACTATAATGGTTTCCATAATTTTATATTCTGCCCATTTTCATAAGTCCTTGTTTGAAATGAAGGGTGGACTATGGATTCATTTTATATCTGTCATACCATGGTTTAGTACGCATCTAATCAAGGTGTGAGATGCTTACTTTTGGTTGTAATAATTCAACAGTCTTCTTCTTGTGTTTTTGTAATGTGGACCCATGGAATTATTTTAAATACAATATGCTAATATAATGGACACGTGGAAGGAAAGTGCAAATACATTCAATCCTACAAATTAAATATAGATATTAAGCTATAGAACACATTTTTCTATTTTGTGAAATTCAATTGATTTCCCTACTTGTTCAGTTGTTCCTTAAGGGGAATTTTTTAAAGCTCATTTGGTCCAATAGGCTCTGTGTGTTTCTTTTGTGTAGATGTGTTGAAGGTACTTGTTGTCTGCTTTTGTATTCACAAGTTGTTAATCTCCCACTTAGTGGAGCATCCATTAGATGGCTATTGCTTTATGGGCGCTAGCATAAAAGATGCATTTTTTAAAGAGCATTTTTCTTCACCATCGAATAGAAATGATTTAAAAGCACATTTACTTTATTCAGCTAGTACTCTACTAGGAGTTCTTGTTAGCCACGTGCCCTTTGCTGCCTTTAAAAATGGACTTAACTGTTTTTATTATTTTAGCATAATTTCCTCTGGCTTTTAGCCTATCAGTTGGAATGGGCAAAGGATACAAAACCAGATCAATTATGTTGCGTGGATTCCTCTTTTAGCCCACGTGTGAAGGGGGTTTTGCTATGAAGACCCTTTTAAGCATTTTTGAACAAAGTAATGTCTCACTTTTTGAGATTTGTCTTGAAGAAGTATTATTCTTATCTGTTTCCCATGAAAATTAGAAAAATTTGGAGCTAAATTATTGTCCATATTAGAATAATTTATATTGCTGGGCACACTTCGGTAATATTTTTTAAAATTTGGGGTTGAAGTATAAAACACATAGTGAAAAGCACACATATTGTAAGTGCATAGCTCGATGAATGTTTACGAGCTGGGCACACCTGTTTCACCAATACTCAGACCTGGAAAGAAAATATCCCCTGCAGCTCAGAACACCCCGCCCCATGCTCCTCACCAGTCACTGCTCCCCAAAACTCGCCCCCAGAGTAACCACTTTCCTGACTTCTAAGAGCATAGCTCAGTTCTGCCTGCTTTGTGCATTGTATACATTAACTGTACAGGACGCACCCTTCAATGTCTAGCTTCTTTCATTCAACACTGTGTGGGTGAGATTCATCTATGTTGAGTGTAGTTGTAGACGTTCATTCTCGTTATGTTGCGGTCTTCCGCTGTGTGACTGTATAACAATGTATTTATCCATTTTCCTGCTGAAGGGCAGCTTCATGTGGAGGTGGTGGCAGTGGGGACGAGAAGGCACTGAAGGAGGAATGAAGTGACTCCACATTTAATATCCTGTACCAGTACTCTCTCAGCAGGAATTATAAGCTAGCTAAATAGATTTGGTTCTACCCTCTAGGTGCTCGCTCACTTTGGGTAGTGAATACCTTGAGGACAGGGACTAGCTTTGCTTATCTTCCTCTTCCCCACTAACTCAGGGTCTTCTACAAGGGCACTCAAATGAGGGTTGACAGGGTTCGACATAGCTTTTCCAAATGGAGAAACAATAAAATGCAATTAAGCGGATATAACACTTGAGACATGAGGAAAGTAGTGCAGGACCTTTCAAAAGAAGAGACGGCTAAAGGAAGGAGACAGGGGAAGAAGATACGACATAAAACAGCATAAAGCAATCTTTAGCTATCTGGCTTTCATGTAAATGAGCCTAATGAGATAGAGTTTGTAGGACACTACTAAATCCTCTGATAAAATATAAATAAAACAGTGCTTTGGTTTGCTATTTTCTTCTTCACTGCACAGCAACTTCCCTTGGCCTCCCATCTTTGACCATTTTAAATGTATTTTGTTCTATTTGCATGATTTGTTTTCAATCCCCAAAGCAGCAACTGAGCTGAATAAACCAAAAATCACATAAAGTTGACATTCATCACAGCCATGGAGATGTTTGGCATTTCAGGCAATTTTGCTTTTCCAGTTCATTTTCTGTATCAGGCTTCACTGTGGATTCTACAAATTCTAGCTGTTGTTTTTTGTTGAATACATTATAACTTCTATTATTTTTTCATTTCTTTTATTGACTTCATTAATCATAATCTCAGTAATCAGCACACTAATATATGAATAATTGTTGCTACATCCCAGTAAGTGTTAGCAAGATAATTGTAGAGCCATACTACAGTGCTATATGTAAATGATTCATTTAAACGTAAGGTGCCTATTTAAACATAGTGCTGCATTCTACTAGCAAAAGCTTCTAATGCTTTATAGGAGACTCTCATTTTGATGACAAAATTAAAATGGCCCACCCATTCTAGTAGATTCAGAGAGTTAACAATTTGGCTGCTCTAGGAGTTGGCCTCCAGGAACAAGTGACAAGTGACAAGTTGCCACTGGAACAAGTGACAGACTTGAAAGGAAGTCAAGGTGGAATTTGATTTGGTTGATGTCCAATCTATCCTGCTAGAGCTGCCATAACAAAATACCACAGACTGGGTGGCTTAAACAACAGAAATTTATTTCCTCACAGTTCTGGAGGCTGGAAGTTCAATATTAAAGTGATGGCAGGGTTGGTTCTGCCTGAGTCCTCTCTCCTTGATTTGTAGATGCCCTTCTCCCTGTATCTTCACATGGTCTTCCCACTTGGTTTGTCTGTGTCCTAATCTCCTCTTCTTATAAGGACACCAGTCATGTTGGATAATGGACCACCCTAATGACCTCACTTAATCATAATGACCTCTTTGAAGATCCTATCTCCAAATACAGTCACATTCTGAGGAGGTCCTGGGAGTCAGAACTTCAACATATGAGGAGGAGACACCTCAGCCTGTAACACCCTGTCAAAAACAATACCTGAAGCTTTGATGTGAAATATTCAGGTCAGGCACATCCATGCTCCTAAGATTCTCTTGATGCCTTCACCTCCCAGATCCTCGGTTGCCTTTTCTGCTTCTGAGGCTGCTCTGGCCTTCCTCCTCTGTTGGAGACTGCGTGGTTTCACCACCTGGAGGTGACCAGTCACTAGTGCCTGCTGCACGGCCAGACAGATCAGTCACCACCCTGAGTTTCTGGCCTGTTCTCCTTCTTTAGGACTTGGGTGAGATGCTGTGTGGTGGAGCATAGGGTCTCATTTCTGGAGCAATGACATTCATGCTCTCTTAGCAGGGCCCAGAGGGTAGAGGAAGTCAGGAGACTTTAACTCCATGTGGGCTTGTAACTAGTGAGGGCTGGGTAGCAGATATCCCTACTAGATCAGAAAAGAATGAAAAATGTTAGATACCTTGTTGGTATCTGGAAATTCCTAGCAGTGACTGAGAAGGTTTTGAGAAGCATTGGAGGTTGTATAATAGAGGGTGAAAGAAAGAGGCAAAAATAGTGTTACTGTGAATGTGACCACTGACTACTCCCAGGCTGCTTTAACTCAAGGAAATGGGTATCACCATAACAATGTGTGACTCGAGAAATTGAAAGAGCAAAATCATGCAGAATGAATGACTATGACCCTTAGCATGCGGAGCTCTCCTCTCCTTTTACTAACAGAAGACTTTAATCAGTAAGTGGCTGGCCATCTCCATCACGTGTGCTGGGTATAGAAATGCTAGAAGAGTCCATTTGTACTTTGTTGCATGGCCAAAAAGAGATTTACAGCTTCCCTCAAAGGTTTGAAATGAGACTAGCAGGACTTTGAGTTGTCTTGTCATAGACGAGAAGTCTATGATAATCTTGGAAGACTTCTAGGATGAGATTGCAAAACACTTGGGGAAACTTGACCGAGATTTTGGTGTAACTTCTGCCCATCAAGGACTATGCTGAACCATGTCTACTGTGTTTAACTTTTATGTCTATTTTTTTGGCTATAAAGTCTGTTTCACAACACATGGCATAGCCTCTACCTTCTGACTTAGAACTATCACCAGATATGCTGTACATAGTGTGACCAAGATAATGAAGGACTGTTTTCAGGAATGACAGGGTGTTTGCTTCACACCAGGCAATATATGAGTAGCCCTGTTTAGATCAACAATATATTTTACCTCCCCATTAATCCTGCAGACCTGATCAGCCTGAAGAGCAAAGTGACCCGTGGAGGTGACACATTATATGCCAGGGTATTCAACAGTAGATGACTCAAAGCACTCATATTTGTATTACTGTAAACAATCATAGAGATCTAAATCCTAAGCAAATATTCCACCACTGCATATGCAACCCACACATGAGAGAGTAAAGTAGCTAAACCCCATGAGGCAGCAAGTGGCTGCTTTTAACTGTAGGTGCAGTCAGGGAAGAGGGTAGGGTAGGGAGTGAGCTTCATAGGGGGAGACAGGGCATAATCGTAGGAAAAATAGCTGCTGTGTGATGGGGAAGTCTTTTAGGCTGTGCTCGGAATTAAAGGCCATTACACTACCTGAGGATGCTCAGAGGCTGTGCAGGGTGAGGGCCGGTAATAGAGTCCTTTGCCGATGGAAGCGAATTACCTCCACAGCATTTTCTACATCTGCTGGTTTTGGGAAAGGCAAAGGGGGATAGAAATCACTAGAGCAATAAAAATGCTCTTCATGTTTTTGAGGCACCAAGCAGGTAGAGTGAATTTTGAGCAGTTTCAGATAGCAACTGGGAGCACCTTGAGACCAGAAAGCAAATGGGCTGTTGTAAGACCTGCAGGAAAAGCAGGCAGCAAGGAACCTCTGTTCACCCAGCTGCCCAAGCCAGACCCAGAGGAGTCATCCTTGATACCTTCAATGTCCTTCCTCCCTTTTCTCCTCCCTCCCTCCCTTCCTTCCTTTATTCCTTCTTTCCATCATATATATATAATATTTATATATAAATACATAAATATAAATATATATATTTAATGGGGTAGAAAACACATACCAAGAGATATACCCTCTAAACAAAAACTTAAGTGTACAGAACAGAATTGTTCATTATGAGCCAATGTTTACAGCAGATCTCTAGAAATGTTTCATCTTGTGTGACTGAAACACTATACCCGCTGAACATCGATTTCCCCTTTCCCCCTCCCCACAGCCCTTGCCAACCAGCATGTACTTCTGTTTTCTGGTTGCTCTTTCCTGTCCTTTGGGGTCCACTTCATCCCTTCATCCCAAGGGGCCTGTCCTTGTCTTTAGGGCCACTGCGTCCCTGCTTGTCCTCTTTTCACCAAACATACTCTTCCCATACACGATGAATGACCTCGTCGTACTATCATTTTGAACAGCAAAAACGCGATTTTGAAATAACTCCAGGGTTCTACATTACAGGATTGGGTGAATATGGGTTATTTGTTAACTGGATCACTATGCATCATTTGGTGAAAACTGCACTGTACAAGTACACCTGTTGACGTAGAGAGATGTGCATGGTGTTGCTTAGTTAACAAACCATGTTATAACATTGCATGTATAATGTGCCCCCACTTGTGTAATGAATAAATATACAGTGGCACTTGAATGAATGTTTGCCGAAAATATTAATAGTTTTTATTGCTGGGTGGTGGGATTTTGTGTGATTTAAGTATCATTTTTGTTCATCAGCAATTTCTAGTTTTTCAACAAGGAATGTATATTTCCAGTGTCATGAAAAAGAAGTATATGTTGTATGAAAAAAACTCTCTTAGAATATGAATTCCGGCCAGCCATTTGACTGCATAAAACTGCAATAAATATTTAACCAATCATTTGGGTGCAGCGTCAGCTCTGCTCCGGGAAAGAGGCCGTGCTCAGTTACTTCCCAGTCCTTCCTAAAGAGAGATTTTTCTTATTTCAATAAAAGCCAACTTCTTTTTTCCTGGGAACTTGTGCTACAAAGCAGTAATAAATAGATAAGGAACGATCAGGCCTTGAATACAGCATTATTTTATTGTTGCAGCTATTGTAAAGGCCAACTTCACTGCAAAGTGTGGGAGTGCATTCAACCCATGGGAATGTAGAAGACCCCAAAGCGCTCACACTGAACTTCTTGTCCTGCCCCGGGCCACATGTCACAGGTACCGGAACTTAACATTTAGATGGTTGTTCTTGAAGTTATACGTTCAACGATGTTGTATTTTGGAAGTCCTTTCTGGTCAATAATAATGTCTATCACTTGGTAAGCACTAACTCCAGGTGACTGCTCTCTGTGCGGTGTCTCACTTTAACCACCTTGTGAGATAGGTGATGATGGGTTTTATAGAGAAGAGGACTGGCTCAGAGAGGTTAAGCTGCTTGCTGAAGGCTAGCTAGTACGTGGTCAGGCAAGTTTCTGCCAGTCTCCAAACCCAGCACAGGAACTTGTCCATCTGTGTCCAGGTCCAAGCGTTCAAGATCTATCCTGTATCTATAGCCAACCATGTTTTTGACCTAAAACATTAGTGCCCAGTTCAATCCTTTGTTTTGTTACCCACATTTTTCCCAGAAAGACTTCAGAGTTAAAGGTTTGCCACCAGAGGTAATACTTAAAAGATTATCCTTCATTTTAGGAAGACCCAAATCGTCAAAGAAGCGTTCCCAAAATGAAACAAGCAAATCATCAGGACTGCTTAACCTTCCAAGGGATGGCTGGGAAGAACAACACCCATCGGAACAAGTAGTTCCACGCTTTCTTGTGAAAAACAATGACTTCTTTTCTTTAAAATTCTATCACTTTGAGAGTCTGAGTGGAGTTCTTTAAAAATCCACTACTTTGAGTCAGAGATACTGGGCTCTGTCCCTTAGCAGCCGTGTGATCTCAGGCTTGTCACTTAATCTTTTTGAGTCTGTTTCACCATCTTAGAAATGGGTGCTATACTAACTTCATTAAGTTGTTTTGAGGAATAATAATTGGGCCCCAGTCTTCCTTATCTGTCCTATAAAGTCATTCCTCATAGAGTATGAGCTCTGAGGGTTCTTCGTACTGTAAAGCGATTTTGATCTTTATATGGCTGATTAACATACAGAGATAGTATCTTTTAATGCAAGTTTTATACATGAGATGAGGGACCAAGTTAGCAGCCCAGGAAAACAGAAGGCTTGTAATTAAAAAAAAAAAGTACAATAAAAAATTAAATAAATAATTAAAAAAACCCAGAAGGCGTATGGTTTCCCCCTCCCCCCACCACGTAATAGACTGTGAAGAAATGAGTCAGGTCAGCTTTCCAACCTATCTTTGAGTGTGGTGTGCATACAAAGCACACGGAATCCAAAATCTTTGAGAAACCTTGTTGCTCTGACTGAGGAGAGAAGTGTGAAGGATTATCCAGAAATTTTCTTGAACCTGTAGCTAAACTCTAAAATAGCCAGGTCCATTCAGTTGAGCACTTGCAGGGGAATCCTACCATGCCAGGCACTGGGTATTGAGGGTTCAGAAATGAGTGAGGCCACCCTCCTGCCAAGGTCCTCAGTCTTGGGAGATGACAGAAGCTCAAGCAGATCACTTCAATAGTCTGTGGCCAAGCCAGGGTGAAATTTGCCCAGGGTGTTCTGGGAACCCGAGGAAAGATGTCCAGCTGATTCTCACTTGGAAGAGCGGGGCTGACAAATATTGACGTTATCAACAGCTATGCAAACCCTAGTGAGGCTCCCAAGTGGGCTTCAGGAATATAACACAGATGCAGGACCGGGAGCAAGAGGCTCCTAATTTCTCCAGAAAGTTCATCTCATTTCCCACCTCCCAGCTGTGCTAGGGCAGTTTGGGAATCTTAGGAGTAGAATAAATGCTTCCCTTCTTCTTGCCCAGTACCTGCCATGAGACAGACACTGAGGGGGAAAGTGAGCAAGGTGTCTTCCAGAAGCTTAGTGGAGTGCATTGGTTTCCCAGGACCACTGTGACAAATTACCATAAATCGGATGGTTTAAAATAACAGGAATTTTTTCTCTCATAGTTCAGGAAGCGAGAAGTTCAAAGTCAAGGAGTCATTAGGGCCATGCTTCCTGTGAGACACTGGGTAGGATTCTTCTTGTCCCTTCTTAGCTCCCAGTGGTGGCCAGTGATCTTTGGCGTTCCTTGGTGTACAGCTGCGTAACTCCCGTCGGCCTCCGCCATTCTTCCCTTGTGTCTTCGCATCATCTCTCTATGAGGACACTCAGTCATATTGGATCAAGGTCCTGCCCTACTATAACATGACCTCATCTTAACTAATTATATCTGCAATAACTCTATTTCCAAAGAAGTTTACAATATGAGATACTGGGGAAGGCAATTCAACCCAAAATAAGGAGACGAGGCAGATGCACAAATGTGAGGGCCTGTCCGGGCTCCTCCGAGCCCACCCTCCTGTGACCACCTTTGTGACTCATTGATCGTTAGCAAATAGATGGCCAGATGTTTCTCTAGCAAAATCGGTTTATTTGGAAACAACAAAGAATTACAACTTGGGACATGTGGTCTAATGGGAACCACACTGAACTCCAGAGAAACAACAAAGAGGAATGCTCTTTTAGGGGCTTGGGAGGGGCTGTTGTGAAGAAAGAGTCCATTGGAGGAAACTAAAAGTTTGAAATATAGTGACTTTTCATTGGCTGAGTTATGGCAGCCTCCTATTGGCTAGGCTATTATTGGCAAGAAATTTGTTCTCCTTCCTGCAGAAGTAGTAAAGTAGTGTCACTTCCTGTTAGAGATGCAGGGTACATCTCTGCCTGTTGGGGTCAGTAGTGTGTGTTGAGTGACACGCATGAGAGTTCTCTCTTCTAGCTTCCCAACTCCATTTTAAATGAGGTGGCTATAATCAAGAAATTCACAAACAAGTACTGGCGAGGATGTGGAGAGAAGGGAACTCTCATGCACTGTTGGTGGGGATGCAGATTGGTGCAGCCACTGTGGAAAGCAGTATGGAGGCCTCAAAATTTAGAAATGGATCTGCCTTATGATGCAGCCATTCCACTTCTGGGAATATATCCAAAGAAACCCAATATACTAATTCAGAAAAATATATACACCCCTGTGTTCATTGCAGCATTATTTATAATAATCAAGATATGGAAGCAGCCCAAGTGCCCCTTAGTAAAGGAGTAGATAAAAAAGTAGTGGTACATATATACAATAGAATATTGCTTGGCCATAAAAAAGAATGAAGTCTTACCATTTGCAACAGTATGGAGGGAACTAGGGGGTATAACACTAAGTGAAATAACTCAAACAGAGAAAGACAAATACTACATGACTTCACTTTTGTGTGGAATCTAAAGAACAAAATAAATGAACAAACAAAGTTGAAACAGACTTATAAACACAGAGAGTAGACCAATGGTTGCCAGAAGGGGAGAGTGTTGGGGGCCTGGGTGAAAAAGGAGAAGGGATAGTTACAAAATAGTCTCCAGGATGTTATATAAAACATAGGAAATATAGTCAATAATATTGTAATAAGTATGTGTGGTGCCAGATGGATACTAGAATTATCAGGGAGAACACTTTGTAAATTATATGATTGTTTAACCACTGTGGGGCACACCTGAAACTAACATGAAATAATATTGAACATCCACTGTAATTGAAAAATCAAAAACTAAGTTAAAATTTTTAAATAAAAAATAGCCCTTTCAAGTACAACTTCTCCAACAATGCAGGCAGCTTCAAACTCTCCTATATTCTTTGTGGCAGAATCACTTCCCGAAATCCAGACATTGTACTTCTCTTCACACAGAAAGCTTTACCCTTATTGCAAAGCCAGCTACCCTGCTCTAGAAGGAAGTCAGAGTGATCGACGGGCTGTGCTCGTCAAACACCAAACAAACAAACAAGCAAAAAAACCCATTTGCTGCCGTTACCCTGTGACTTTGTAGGTATTTCCATAAAGCACCAAACTATAATTTATAAGATGCACCATTTCTTCATAACAGAAGAAAACTACTGCATTTTCCTCTATTTTCTGTGATTTCTTAAGATAGCATAATAGAAATATTGCCGTTCCTTAAGTCCTGGTGACACCCTGTCTTGCACTTGGGGGCACATTCTGAGTGCAGCGAGCTATTGTGAGATAATAATGAGGGAACTCCAGGAGTAGGTAGATGTGCTTAAGGAAAATGCTAACATTCACTGAGGCAGAAAAAAAAAAAACAAATGCAGAGACCTATCACTTCCGTGGGTGGGAAGACTGAAGACGTCTGTGTTCTCCAGTTTATGACACGGTGATGAGAAGATTCTAGTCAAAATCTCGAAGGAATTCTTTGGGGGAAGTTGACAAACATTCAAAAATCTATCAACAAAAATAAATAGGAAAAAGAACAAAAATAATTTTGAAAAATAGTATTAACCAAGGAATACTTGCCTCATTAGAAGCCAGAACGTTTTAGAGAAAGTGCCTGGTCTCTTTGAGAAATCTCTATTTTTTGTTTATTTGACTACCCAGCCTTTGTTAAAGACAATAATGAATGTTGGAGCAGAAATGTGGAAATGTGGTGATATATATATATAACTTTTGAACATTGCAATAAGGGAAAATGGAACCTATTCTGTTTGGGCTGAGTTTTTTGTTTTTGTTTTTTTTTTTTTCACAAGGGCCAAATTCATTCCAATTATATCCTTGTGTGGAAGTCATGATTTTCTTTAGGATGTCCCCACTGATTGCCTGGAAGTGACATGGAGCTTTTATTATTAATAAAGAGGGCTCAGTATGTTCTCATTAGTGCATTCATAGAATGTTAAGATGTTCTGATTGGTTCCAAGAGCAGATAGATACTGAGAGCATTTAAATGACAGAAAAATAAGTGTATTATTGATACTTAGATTAAAAGACAGACTTATTGAATCACTACAACTGCATCTCCATAAGCATCTTTCATAATTTCCTCACTTCTCATTTTCATATTAACTGGAATGAATTTCTTCTAAAATATAATAGGATGGAAGATGAGAAGGGAAAAAATTGACTTATTGATGGAAGGAGAAACAATTCCTCCCCCTTAAGGAATTAGGTAGCTTTTTAATTTAAAGTTTCAGTAGATGAATAATGTTGCTGTTTCCCCAGACTGAACCTGATTGGAATTTCCACCCAGTCCGAGAGAGCTGGGAAAAGACAGAGTACATTTTTCATAGCTTGGGACCGGAAGGCTTCCTCATCCCTCCTCGTTTTCCATCCTGTAGCGCTGGTTGGATGCAAGGTTCAATGCTCCAAGCAAGGCTGAAGGTAAGGAGTGACAGCTTGTGGTGGACAAGAATGACTCAGCACTATGACGTCAGTTACAGGACATCAATGCAGCTAGACACACACTAGGAGGAAACATTCATTTTCATTCCCCCCCATTACTCTCCTCTGTCCTGTCCAACCCCAGCTCCCACACTCAGTCCCCGCCCCGTTGTCCGTGCCCATCAGTCCTTTGTACATGTTCCTTGACTTGCCCCTTCCCCCTTCTTTACCCCATTTTTCTCCTCCCCCCTCCCTTGTGGTCACTGCCAGTTTGTATTTTATTTCCATGTCTCTGGTTCTTTTTTGTTGGCTTGTTTGTTTTGTTGATTAGGTTCCACTTATAGGTGAGATCATATGGTATTTGTCTTTCACCGCCTGGCTTATTTCACTCAGCATAATGCTCTCCAGTTCCATCCATGCTATCGCAAAGGGTAGGGATTACTTCTTTCTTTCTGCTGCGTAGTATTCCATTGTGTAAATCAAGATATCCACCTCCTTCCGGGTCTCCCACACACCCTACCCCAATCTCATTTCCAGGCATTGGTCTACAGAAAACGCTAGGCTTTTTCCTATGCAACCTGCTAAGTTACCTGTTTATTCTCATATAGAAGAACATGTATTTAGCCCTGGCTGGTGTGGCTCAGTTTGTTGGGCATCGTCCCAGAAACTGGAAGGCGGTGGGTTTGACCCCTGGTTAGGGCACATGCCTAAATTTTGGGCTTGGTCCCAGGGTCTGGACGGGTGGGAAAAGCAACCAATAGATGTTTCTCTCTCTCTCTTTCTCCTGTCTTTCTCCCCCCTTCCCCTCTCTCTCTAAAATCAATAGGCATGTCCTTGCATGAGGATTAGGAAAGAAAGAATATGTATTTATTCTGACAACATTTATTCAGCACATCTCTTCCAAGTGTGGGCATTTAATATCTTGGTGAAGAATAATCCAGTCCTTTCCCATAGCACTTGTGCTGCTCAGTTGCAAATTTATATCTCCAGCCCTGAGGTCTCATTGTGTTTCAGACCTATACTTTCTGCCTCTGTGGAACATCGGTCTATAAGCCAGAAATCTGGGAATCATCCTAAACTCCTCTATAGATCTAATCTCTTATATCCAGGTCACAATGACCCGTTGCTTCTACCTGCTAAATATTTCTCAAATCCATTCTCACATGTCCATCTTAATGCCACTAAATTCATCTGGAAACCCTCATAAGGTCTTGCGTGGAATGTAGTAGCAGCCACCTAACTGGCCTTCTAATTCTTGTCGTGTGTCCTTTCAACCTAATATCAATCTCGCTTCCAGAATGACCTCCTAAAATGCATCTGATTGTATCATTGCCCTATTTAGAATCTTTCAGTGGCCCCTCTACCAGCAGGGCAAGAGGCCCATCTGAGCACGCCATGTGCCACCCTCGGGAGGGGGCACTTGCTTCCCAGCTGCCACCACTTGCTCGCCACTCCGTTTGCAATGTCCTTTCTGGTCATACTGAATTACCTGCAGGTCCCCAAGCATGCCTTGCATTTTAGCACTTTGCACTGCTGCACATGTCCCCATCAAATGAAGTCACTGTCCTTGCCCCTCTATCTGGGTTGTTCCCACCCACTCTTCCACGTCGAGCGCATACCTTCGCGGCCTCTCAGGAGCATTCTCTGACCTTCCAAGGCAGAATGTGCTCCAGCGACATTTGTTGTTCAGGGCTAATGGAAGAGAGCTGGAGGGGACAGGCTTGTAACCTGGAGAGCAGGTTCTGACTTCTTTATGCTGTCCTACCTCCTCCGAAAGCTGGGGGTGGAGGTACTATTGGGCTAAGTTAGACGTGCACCTGGAAGCTTATCTACTGACCCTGGGGTCCCTGGGCCCCCTGTTGAAACCCAACTTGGGATAACACAGTTTTGAAGGGTATGCATTACACAAAGATATGAATATTCCTGGCATTTGCAGAAAGTAGGGTACAAACTTACACAGTGCTCTTATAACTCCATTATTTTGTTAATCATTACTTGAGTTGATTCCAAAGTTTTTTCTCCTGGATTTTATTTTCTGGTATTTTGCATGTTTGGGAAGGGCACAGCACTAATCCCTGATGTTCAGTGTGGGATAAAGGAGCCCCTGTCAGGGTTTTCCCCATTTCCGCCCTGGTACGTCTGTTACAACACCTTGCTGTATCTGTTCACGTATCACTTCGCCTGTGATCCCTGAGAACATGAGCCTCTTGCATTGGCTTTTATAGCTTAGGCACACTGCCTGGCACATAGTTTGTGCCCAGTAAAGTTTGTCTTAGTGTATAATTATTATAAAAACAATATAGCTTCTCTTACTCCATTATCTTTATTATGTTGCTGTCGATATTAAAGTGGCCTTGAGGTTAGAGTCGTGAAGATTTCTCTTGGATTTTTAACATCTACACAATACTTAGGTTATCACTTCATTGTGACATATCTTGTAAGAGACACAAGAAGAAAATGACAGTCCTTGTGTGTGTCGAGGATAATTCCGTTGGGCCATTAGTCGATGCTGTAGTTACAAGAGAAAGCCACCAGATGGCTTAAGGAAATGAGTTTATTTCCAATGGAGATTTTAGCTTAGAAATCTGGGATCCAAAAAAGCATGATTAGAGGGAGATCAAAAGGCTCTCTGGAGTGAACCCCAAATAACCAACAAAAACCCACTCACCAGTATTATCTGGTTTCAGGAATGGGGGTGTAGAGGTTTTGCAGCCTTCAAAATGACAAACCAAACTGTATCATCCTTCCAGTGTCTACAAGCCTTAATAATTACAGAGTAATTAATGAAATTCAATTCAATTCCATAAATATTTATGGAGTGCCTAAGTCTCAGTTAAACTTTACGAGAGGATTATTGAAACATATGCCGCACAAAGCCCAGCTCACTAAACGTGGAAAATGCACGGTGGATTGGAAGCAGCGATGGGTGTCTTTTTCTCTTTGTGTGTGTGAGTGCTGGTTACTGTCTCAAGGAGAAATGCCGGTGGAAATATCATTGTGACCTAGGAAATGTGTGCGTATGATTTGCAGGCAGAATAGGTAAATGACAAACCAAACCAAACCAAACCAAAAATATACAGTATTTATAAATCGAAGTGTATTTTATGTGGTCTTTGTATAAGAAAACCAGAGTTGGAATTGCTAGATTAAAACATGTTAGGTAATTTAAAAATAACCTATATATAAAAAGATCTGAGAGGATATATACCACTGGTAGAATATATTCAAGTGGCCCTTTTATTTATATTCTAGATGCTCTGTACTATATGAAGTTTTAAACAAATACATGTTTAATTATAATTTTAGAATGTAAAGAATGAAATAAACCTTGTTAAGATAATTCCACTTATTTACTTGACACATATGCTATGGGGTAGGCACTGTGAGGGAGGTGGAGTCATAAGTTTGAATTTCTAATTTCTATTTATACTAACATTAAGATAGTAAATGTTGTTAACCTTTTTAGACTATTGAAAAATTAAGTCAGCACTGTAGAAAATAGTATGAAGGTTGCTCAAAAAATTAAAAATAGAACTTCCCAATGACTCAGTGATTCCACTTCTGGGCATATACCTGAAGAAACCCAAAACACTAATGTGAAAGGATATGTGCACCCCTTTGCTCATTGCAGCGTTACTTACAATAGGCAAGCTATGGAAGCAGCCCAAGTGCCTGTCAGTAGACCAGTGGGTAAAAAAGTGGTGGTACATATATACAATGGAATATTACTTGGCCATAAAAAAGAACGAAATCTTAACCATTTGTGATAATATGGATGGACCTAGATGGTATTATGTAAGTGAAATAAGTCAGTGGGAGACTAATACCATATGATTTCACTTACATGTGGGATCTAAAGAATAAAATAAATGAACAAACAAAATTGAAACAGACTCATAGATACAGAGCACAGACTGATGGTTGCCAGAGGGAGCGGGGAGGTGAGGTGGGGGCTGGATGAAAAAGGTGAAGGGATCAAGAAGTACAAATTGGTAGTTACAAAATAGTCACTGGGTTGTAGAGTACAGCATAGGGAATACAGTCAATAATATTGTAATAACTATGTGTGGTGCCAGGTGGGTAGTAGAAATATCAGGGGGAACACTTGCAAAGTATATGATTAACTGCTGTACTGTACACTTGAAACTAATACAAACTAACATTAAATGTAAACAGTAATTAGAAAAAATTTAAAAATATTATATCAGTCTTCAATACCTACTTTTAAATATATATCTTAAGTATATATTAAAATACATTAAAATATACTTTTTAAATGCCTGTTAAAAATACATATTAAAAACCTCTTTTGAAATATTCAATATCAGATCTTTTTTTCTAAATCCTCACCTAAGGATATGTTTTTTAAAAAAATTGATTTTGGAGAGAGAAGAAGGGAGAGGGAAAGAGAACATCGATTGATTGGTTGCCTCCCTTATGTGCCCAGACTGGGGATCGACCCTGAAACTTAGATATGTGCCCTGATTGGGATTGAACCTGCAACCTAGGAATATGCCTGACTGGGGATCGAACCGGTGACCTTTTGGTGTATGGATGACGCTCAAACCAACTGAGCCACTGGGCTGGGCCTCAATATCAGATCATTTTACAACTTTTAAACAAAAGTTGAATCAGGTATAAAGGAATTCAGCAAAGATTTCTGAGGGCATAAAACATCTTATAATTATTGGTTAGCAATTTAAAATTATTAATTTGCTAATGAGCATTTAATAAAAGAAACCCAATAAATAGAGAACTAGCCCATTTTCAAACATAACCTAAAATTGGAAATTAACTTTTAAAACCATGAATTTCTTCTGAAGATGTAGAAGGAATATTGTCTTTCTTTGATAAAGCAGGTATTTCTTTTTATGCAGGCTATGTATGAATAAACCAAGAAAGATAAAAATATAATTTGATGAGATAACCCAGTATTTTAAGTTAAAAGAAAAAAGTTAAACTGGTTAAAAGAGTTTCCTTACTTTTTCTTTTTACCAATCTGCAGTCCATCTTGGCACCAATCATTTTTTTGTTAAAGTGTTTACTTTCTGATTACAGAAGTGGCACACGTACACTCTAGGAAATTTTAAGATAGGAAAGTATAAAGGGGAAAACGATTACTCACAGTTTCATTACAGAGAGAAAACCACTATTGGCATTTGAGTTGTTTTCTTTCATTCCTTTTCCTATGGTTATAAATATGACATGTACGTAACTGGATGCTGAGGGAAATTTACCTGTTTTCCTAGAGTTGGCAAAAAGGACCCAAAGCTTTGGGCAGAGGGCCATCAAGCACCCCTGGTCAAAAGAGATCTTCAAACAGAAGGGGTTTAATTGTTCACCCAGAATTTATTAAGGGGTGGCTAAACCTTTCCAGTGTATGTAAGCAGAGGCTGATGGAGGGGGAGAGGGAGGAGCATCAGAGTCTAGGGTGGGCTCCCATGGGGAGGACTCCACCTGTCCTTCTTTCAAAGCTAGGGGACCGGTGACACTTCTCCCCTGGGGAAATGTTGCTGATGCTGTCCTTGTAGATCTGTGCTGTGCTGTCACTAGCAGGGAAGAGAAGAATGGAGAGGTCTGGCAGGCTTGATTTCCCTATTCTTACTAAATAAAAGTGTCATGTATTATCTGACTTTTCTTCCTTAGGGTTTTTAAAAAATTAAATAACCCTGGCACATAGATGATTTCATGAAAGAAAATTAATGAACAAAATAACTAAGCACTGAAGCTTCAAGTTTATGAAAAGATATCAGTATGTCATCAGGCTCATTTTATCAGGAATATATACAATTTAATATTATGATGGAACTTAGAAATTGAGTGGTGACACAATTTTATAAATTCTTCCTGAGAGATACCTCTTCTTGCCCTCCTCTTTGCTGAGCACTAGTCCCCAAACCCTAGATTCTTTCCCGGTCTGTGTAGGTGTTTCTAAGATTCATCCCCAGGTTCATCGAACGGTGGGAGGAAGGAAGAGGACCTTTGGTTTTCTCTCTTACCCTGTAAGTCCTGTCTTTCACTCTTTCTATCCTACCGGGGGAGGGCGGCTAGGAGGGTGGTCAGGAGAGCTGAGGGGGGAGGCAAGCAGGTGCCTGTGGGAAAGAGAGCAAAAGCTATTTGCGAAGGGCTCACTCTGTGAAACAGAAGGTCCCCTTTCCCCGCATCCTGACGTTGCGGGACTGCCTCCTGTGTGCCAGGCGCTATCAAACACACTGCCTCAGGGGGATCTGCACTGGCATTTCAAGGGCCTTACAATTGGACCAGATATTTTGGAAATCAGCATAGGTTGTCCATTTTCAATTTTGCCAAATAAGGGCCTCAGAGGATCACGGCTCTCTGTCATCACCACATACGAGATGGAAGGACATTTTGGCACCAGAATAGTCAGAAGGATATTATTTTAGAATAAAGGATAGCTTTTCAAATTGAATATAGTTAGCATTATGAAAAACTGATTACACTATCTTTTCTCTAATTTTGCCATTTTTGGTGTAGACTGGTGCCATCCAATATTTCATCTGTTTCCCTAATATCCTGGGAAGGAGGACATCCCCGACTCCTAGCTGGGGTATATCCCCCTCTGTGTGCTTTGATAGACCACGTGTAACAAGGCCAAAACTTAAACATGACTCCAACGTACAAGAAATGTTCATTGCCCTATCTTCTATAACTGATTTCATCTTGCTCTCATCATTACTAATGATGGAAGAACACACTTGATCTTGCCAAATAAAAGTGGCTTTTTGGTGGCTTTCAGTTTTAAATAGCCTATTTGGGTAACTTCCTAGTCTTCTGGGATTCTCTTGGGGGTTTTCCCTACTCCTGTCTTTTTTTCAAGATGGTGCCTGTGTACTGGGAGAGCTTGCGAGTCCTCCTGGTCTTATGGGCACCCACTGAATTATCTTTCAACCTTGGCCTCTGTCCTCAGGGTGTCTGCTTTAGTGTGGCTGGGACTCCTGGCCACAGTGCTTCCGCACTGCTGAGACAGAGCTGCTCCCTCTCTAACTTTGGGATATCAAGCCGGCTCCTGCTACGGATAACGGAGGACGTCGTTATTGTATCTGGTTACAAGGGCTCGGTCCCCAGGTCTCCTTGTTCTGGTTCTTTCCATACTCCCACCCCCTGGGAGAGCAGGCAGCGCCCATCTGCTTTCTCCACACTCAACACAACTGCGCAGGATCCTATGAGGCTGCCCTCAGGGTCACTAGACTTTGCTCTCGGCCGTGGCTTCTCCCCCGCATGCACACCTCATTGCACGCCCTGTCAAAAGCAAGAATCTTCCGAAAGGTTTATAGTCTGTCTGAACATGGCTTTCAAGCTTTTTGTTTTGACCAGAAGCCACAGTAGGAAACATATTTTATGTCTGGACAATAGTGCCTATATAGTACACATATGTGTAAAAGAAACAAAGATTTCCCCGAATTATAGTTATCTTTACTACCTGTGGATGTACTCTGGTATCTTCTAATCTACTACACGCGAAGTCATTTAAAAACCATGGTGACCCAGTCCACCAGCTTGATTTCTTCATGCACCAGTGGGTCACTGTACGGGGATGTGGCCCAGGAAATAAAGCACCAACTCCCAAATCTTCAGATTGTTCCCAGCTCGCAGGAACGTTTCCAAGATTCCTTTACCAAGTTCATCCCAGGGTGGGAAAATGAAATAAGGATGTTCGATCTCCTCTGTCATAAGTCATGTCCTTTATCTTTTCTAGTCTAGGATTTATTTTAAGGCCAGTCCTCTATACTTTGGTTCTATGTACATCAAGAATACTGACCTGTCATTTTATTTTTCTGTGGTGTCCTTGTCTGGTATTAGTGTAATGCTGGCCTTGTAAAATGTGTTTGGTAGCGTCCCTTCTTCTTTAGTTTTTTGGAAGAGTTTGAAAAGGATAGGTATTAAATCATTGACTATTTGGAAGAATTCACCAATGAAGCTGTCTGGTGCTAGAATTTTGTTTTTGGAAGGTTTTTGATTACTGATTCCATCTCCTTACTAGTAATTGGTCTGTTCAGGTTGTTTTTCACCGTTGTCCAGTCTGGGAAGAGTATATGTTTCTAAGAATTTATATCCATTTCTTCTACGCTGTCCAATTTGTTGGCATATAATTGTTTGCAGTATTCTCTTATGATCCTTTGTTTTTGTGGTACCAGTTGTAATATCTCCTCTTTTATTTGTAATTTTAGTTTTTGAGCACTCCTTTTTCTCTCGGTTAGTCTAGCTAAAGGTTTGTCTACTTTGTTCATCTTTTGAAAGAACTAGCTTTTCTCATTGTCTTTTTGGCCCCTGTTTTATTTATTTCTGCTCTGATCTTTATTCTTTCCTTACTTCCATTAACCGTTTATTTGAAATTTGTCTTGTTTCTTGAGGTAGGCCTGTGAAACGCAATAGGTTGTTGTAGACAAGCCTTGGGCTGCAAAACCAACATCTCAGTTCTAGTAGCGTTTCTGTAGACTCCATAGCATTAACCTAAATTATGTGGCTTTGGTTTAACTGGCGGCAAACAGCAAGGACACAGATATTAAAGGCTGGGAAGCTGGTGACCCTTTTTATGCCACCACGAGACATTCCATAAAATTGTCAACTTAGTTCCTTGGAAGGCAGACCACATGCTCTTTGAATCTGTGACTATAGGAAAATGATCAGAAAGACGATTCTCTGACCAAGCAGAGCGCATTAGCTATTTCCTGCCTCCTTTAGCAAAGTCCTTTGAGAAAGATGGACTCAGGTAAAAGCTAGCCATTTTGTTAACAGAGATGGAAGAAAATAAAGCTCTGCTAAGATTGAAGTTCTCTGCCTGTAGTCCATAATACAAATTGACTAAGAGTGGTTATTTGGGGCCTTCTAGTTTTGATAAAGCCAGAAGCTATTATATTCCCAAAAGCAGAAGATGAAACTGTGACCCAGCGCCCTTCTCAAGGGCCACAGCAAAGTGTTGTCTGCAGACAACACTAAGGGTCATATTAAGGGGATGCCTTCCCAACCAAACCTGCTGTTGTTTCTGGCTGCAAGGACACTGCCATTAAGTTAATAGATGCCAGATATATAGGACAAACATACAGCCTAGTAAACAAAAATAGTGAAGAGTTGTTAGGCATAAGAAATATGACTGGTGGAGATCGTTAGCTCTGATTATTTGTACAAGGAATTGTAAAAGGAACAAATAGACCTGAAACCAATTCAGTATCTTTCAAAATTGAATTGACAAAGAAGCTATAAGCCTAGCCTGCAAATACCTGTGTCTATTTGTCTCTAAAGTAACCTACAGTCCCTCAAAACTGCACCGGTTAAGACACTGGGCACAAAGAGATGTACAGCCTCCTGGGAGGACATACTCTTCAATATACCCTTCTGGTGGGATCATAGGAGATCACAGTTAAGAACCTCCCAGTGGATACAACCAGTACTTTCACATGCAACCAACAAGGGAGTTCCTTGTAGAGAGCAGAACTGGGGGCCTAACTAAGAATTTACTCTACCACCTGGGCATTTTTTGAAAGTTCCCCTTTGCAACATTTGGTTAGACCAGGGGTGTCACACTCATTTTCACCAGGGGTCACAACAGCCTCTCGGTTGCCTTTACAGGGCCGAATGTAATTTTAGGACTGTATAAATGTAACTACTCCTTAACAGTTAAGTGAGAGCTCGGTGCTGCCTCGGGGTGGAAACAGGGTGCTGGGCCGGATAAAACAAGGTGGACGGCTGGATTTGGCCCATGGGCCTTGTGTTTGCCACCTGTGGGTTAGACTGTGGACCAGTGACTATTGTTTTTCCCCGTTTTTTCCAAATTAGTGTTCTTAGTCGTGTTTCACCATTGTACACTGGGTGTGCGGGAAAGGGCGTGGGAGAGGGGAATATAACTCAGCTTTTGGTTTATGTAGGTCACTGGATCGTGCAGTTACGTCCAGACTTGTGCAGGACTACATGTCCTCTTCCGATCAAGCACTTTGAACCGCTTGAAACCAGGTTTTCTCCCTTTGGAATAGGGTGTGTCCTGTATATGAGGTCACATATAGGTATCTGGTGGCCAGAGAATGAACTGTGACAGGGGTTCTCACCTTCTTCCTTTTTTACTAGAACTGCCCAGTATTAGCTGGGTCTGTGGTTGCTCAGCTAGAGCACTTGGTCTCTCACCTTCCTTTCCAACAGTAAGGTCACGTCTCTATCAGGTCAATGGAATGAGCAGAAATGACGCTACCTCTGGGGTGACTCTTAGGAGTACCGAGATGTGCACCCCTTTCCTGCCTTTTTGCTGGGCGAGGACACAGAGGTGATGGCAGGCTCTGGCATGGAGGTCATGTCCGAGGATCGCAGTGCTGCCTTACCTGTCCTGCACCGTCTACCTCTGGGCTGGTATATGAGAGAAAAAAACAAAACCATCTTGTTTCAGGTACAGTACCTTTGTTAAAGCCACCTAATCTGCATCTCAACTACAACCTAGGCTTTATTCTGAGATAGAGTATTAAGTTTTCTTGTTTCCAAGGGGCAAGGTAGAGCCTTGAACAAATGAAACTTTTGCTAATCTAAGTTAGGATTCTGGCTCAATTAAATCAAATACGTAACCACTGAATACTTAATGTGAGCCAACCCAGTATGAGGTACTATGGAGGAAAAGACACGGGCCTGCTCAGTGCTGAACTACCTATTTCCAGATTGTTACATAAGAGAGAAATACACTTCTGTGTTGTCTAAAGCACTGTATTTGGGGTCTTTGTTATACCAAAGACAATGCTTAGTCTGCTTCCTACATGGCACACATTGTTGGAATCTGTTGGAAAACGACACCATAATCACAAAAATGAAAAGTCGAAGCAGTGTATGCCCCACGGGGAAAAAGGAGGCCCTCTCAGCGTGAACGAAGCTCAGAAGGGGCTAGGAGACCGTGGAGAAAAGTTCTAGTGGTGAAAACGGTGTCACTGAAGGCAGAGATATTTAATTTCCCCTCAAAAAGTAAACAAAACTCAATGTAAACAAAACTCAATGTAACTTTTCTTACAGCTATTCTGGTAAATGAAAGAACTATTGTTTTATGAAAAAAAACCTTTGAAATAAATTAAGGTATTTTGCTTTAAAAATGTTTATTTTTTTTGTCACAATAAAAGTAACAGCCATTGGAGCACTTGAGAACATGATAGCGACGTAGAGCATTTTGAAACAGAGGTTCACAGAAAGTGAAAATCAGTAGACCACTGCCTTCAACAACAGCAAAACTGCAAACAGCGTTTTAACTTTTTCTAGTCTTTCTTCAGTGGGTGTGCAAATGGAGGCATATGCATTTTTTATACATATACTACATAGCACAGACGTACAACCTGAGCTCTCTCGTGCTTTCTCCCTTAACATTATACAAGTACTTCCTGACATGAAAAATTCTTCAGTTTTTAGTTGCTGAGTATTTCTAACATATTTAACTTCATACAACCAACCACTAAACCAGAAAAAGCAAATCAATATGTATCAAAAGGCAGTTACTAAAAAAATCAACTGACAGAGTATTTCCTTTAACAAAGGAATGCTCTTGCTTTTTCAAATGCTTAGCAGTAACCAGGCCTTCACAAGCCTAGAAGGGACACCTTAGAGAGTGTTTTCCGTAAAGGCCTGTAGAACCTATTTTGTACAATCTTATAGTAAAAGCAAATAAATCAAATGTAAAACGGAGGCACACTGCCCAGGGGAAATGTAAATGACAAAATAAACACATTTAAGTTTAATGCCACAAGTCTGGCTATATTCTCCCTTACAGCAGCGCTAATCCTTCTGTCCTCCTTATATTACAGTCCAGACCACACTAAAACCGGGAGGTAAGTAAACCCATCGGGTGGGGCAGGGGTTGGGTCAAAGCCTTCTCATTTCTGTAGGTGCTAACCTGAAGTTCCTTCCCTCATGTAAGATTATCTGCCCATTTGGGCAGAACATTTGTGTAAAAACAAAATTTCACACATGGAACACCAAAGTCACCCACCTGGCTTCATCCACCTTATTTTTGGGGTTGAAATTTTGTCGCAGAACAAATGTTGTCTTCCATGATTTGAGAAACAGGAATGCTCCTACAGCGCCATTACACGCACCTGATCTGTTAGTGGTGGCATTCGTGCCTTGCTCCCCTACTTGCCTCTTGTAAAATGGGTTTATCGGTATATTATTACTTATACACGTGTCTGTGTGTGTGCATATATATGTACACACATATATGACATTATATTGAGTGATCTTACCTATTTTTGAAAACTGGGCTTAGTTTTCATTTTGGATACATCTTTTCGGTAATTAATCATAATGGCTGCAATGGAAATAGACATACATCCTAGCTAGCTGTCTGTAAGGTAGGTCGTTTTGTATCTTACTGGGAATACCAAACAATTGCTAAGGAGGTTGTGAAATGAGAGTGGACTTAAAAAATCAAAGGCTAGGGATTTTTTTTTGGCCCCTGACGCTTCACGTAGTTTGTACCGCCATTAATACACTTGTTCTCAGCTTGGGGACTTAGCACTGTAGCCGGGCCAGAAAACTCCCTGGTGTCTCCCAGGATCAGGCAACCCGCAGGGAGAGGACACGCCCAGGTACTGCGCGTGTGGCTTGCGCCTTAGGTAACCTCGATTCCGGGGCGGCAGCGACTCAGTACAACGGTGTCCCCGCTGCGTGCCAGCAGTCCAGTGCTCGCCGGTCCCGCAGCTGCGGATCGGCTCTCGACCGCGCCGTCCCGCCGGACACCCCTTGGCCAGCAGTCCGCCCATGCTCTCAGCCACCAGGAGGGCTCGCCAGCTCTTCCACATCCTTTCTCCTGTCCCGAGAATGGGCGACTCAGCTTCTAAGACCGTCAGCCCCGCAGACGCCCTACCGGGCCGGAAGGAGCCGATCCCCGTGGCGGGTAAGGGCAAGTTCAGAGGGCGCGATAGTCGCTGCTGCGCATGCGTGCCAGGCCCGAACGGCGGCCCGTCGTCCGCTCGAACGGAAGAAAGCCGGGGACTGGCTTCCTCGAGAGTTAGGCTGCTGACTGCGCAGGCGCTGTGAGGGGCGCTAGTGAGGGAGGTGGCGAGAGGTCTCCTTGTTTCCTAAAAACCACAAAACGCTTTGACTGAATCTAGGATGTTCTTATAACACCTAGAGTGCAAATTTCCCAGCGGCTCCAAACTTTGGGCAGGAAAGGCGCTGATCCGGTTTCTGCCCTTCGGGCGGGCGCGCCTGCAGTCTGGGGGTTTGCTGCATCCTTTCCTTTCTCATTTGCTCCGGCTGCCGGGGTCCTGGCCGCTTGCAACGATGGTGCGGTGTTGTGTGGTCACTGGAAACAATGCAAAAATACAGAGTGATGAAAACTGCAGTTTTGAAATTGTATCTCAGTCTGGTGTTCGTTTAAGGCATTATCCGTAGGCTTCCATTATATTCCGGGACTGCTTGGTTTCCCTCAGTTGTTAGTAGCCGCCACTGGCCCTGTGCTCCCGGGTCTGCCCTTGTGTGTCAGGCCTGCGGAGGTGTCTATTTTAGAGCTGGGCTTCCCAAACTGTAAAATAATTTTCCAGCCTCATACTAATACTTTTGGAAAACACACTAAAAGTGAAATGCTAGAAAAGTGATCACGTGCTTGGGTGCCAAGTAATGTTAAACTACCCAAACTTTTCAAAGGCTTAACTTCCCGTTTCTGTCGTAGACCTCTTGAAGTTTGCAAACAACCCAGGTCCACCAAACCCAGGACTGTAGTTTTAAGTCCGATTACCTTGGCACAATGTTTTTCAAAATGTGTCCATCAGTTTGTTTTTTAAAAAGCCCTTCAGGCGATTTTAATACACTCATCGTTTATAAACCACTGTTTTAGAGCTTGGAGGATGATTAATTTTTTACAAACAGTTGCCAAGATCCTGCATTTGAAAATTTCCAGGAATTCTTATGTTTTTATTTTCCTTGAAGAATTGTTGAGTATTCATAGGAGGAGGTCATAGTGAGGGTCCGCACTGTCGTATACACTACTCAGTGTGAGGCTGTAAAAGGGAGAGGTTTTTGGATTTGATGCAGTTTGGAAAGTGATTGTGTGACCTGTATTTTATTCACCTGCATTAGCAGTTCAGTTTCCTGGGCCTGCAATCACTTCACCTCATTGCCAGCCCTAAAACTTTATTATATTTTTAACTCAGATACAGAGAATGAGTTTTGAAAAGAAGAATCCAGATTATCTTCCAACTATGTCTACACTATATTTAACTTAATTATCTAAACTTTATCTTAAAAATAAATTCTCTTTACAAAGCAGGATTCATAAATGGATATTTAATGGCAGTGCTTTCTCAATGCTGAACTTTCCCAGCATGTACTGAACTTCCTTTTTACACACTACAGTCTTTGATATGCCCTTTAGACAAACGACCCAAAAACTCTTCTTCAGGTTTTCAAACTGGTTCAAGATAAAGACTGACCAAAATTTAGTTCTGTTTTAACCAAAGTCTTCCTATATAGATGACGCTTTTGGTAAAAGATAGGCTAGTATGACAGAAACCAAACAAAAATTTCTTTTTCATATCTACTTAATAACTGCAAAATCTCAGGACCTAGTTCCATTCCAGGTTCTTCTCTCTTTTCATATAGCCACGTGTACATTGCTCTGTATCTGGACTCATAAGCTGCTTTTTTTGGTGTAGGACCACACCTACAATGCATATGTTCTCATCGTTCAGCTGTTGTAACTGCCGCCCCGCCACCAATATTTAAATTTTAGGTGGGGATCTATCTGGCCTCCACTCCTGCGGCTACTCTTTCCTTGATGAGTTGCTGAAAGTTCTAATTGGCCCCAGAAATGGGCAGTGTTACCTCTTTGGCTGGTTTTGGTGGCTGTAAGATCAGAGCTTCTGGACTTATTATTGTTTTGAAAGTTAATTTAATCTCGATTCAGCCTCCAATCTGTTTAACAGCTATTCCCTTCTCTGTATTTCCTCTGTGTCTGTCGGTATTTATTTGCACCCTGACTCTCCCCGAAGAGTTCTGTGACAAAAGCATCAGCTTTTGGTTTTAGAAGACAAGGCCTGTCTTCTAAACTCAAGCCTTTTGTGTCTGTGGCTCAGCCTACTATGAGGTGTCCGCTATTAGCAAATACTTTTGGTGCAAAGGGTTGTCATCTAAGCTTGAATCCTATCTTTTTCGGTGTGCTTACGAAAACTTACACCCTTTTGTAAACTGTGGCCTACTGGAGTAGAAAACACTACTGAAAGATGCAAAAAAGACTTGAACAAATGTCAGGATATCCCAGGCTCTTGGATAGAAGACTGAAGAGGAAACGTACATATCAGTTCTCCCTAAATTTATTTATAAAGTTAATGTGGTTTCAATAAATACTAATGATATTTTATTTTTTATTTTTTAAAAGATTTTATTTATTTAATTTTAGAGAGGGAAGGGAGGGAGAAAGAGAGGGAGAAGAACATCAATGTGTGGTTGCCTCTTGTGTATCCCCTACTGGGGACCTGGCCCTCAACCCAGGCATGTGCCCTGACTGGGAATCGAACCAGTGACTGTTTGGTTCACAGGCTGACACTCAATCCGCTGAGCCACACAAGCCAGAGGAAAATACTAATGATATTTTAATTTTGTTCTCAAACTGGATACACTAATTTAAAATTTGTATGGAAAAATAAACAGGAATAGTTATGGTAACTCTAAAAGAAGAGCAAAGAGGGTTATCTCGCTCCACCAAACAGTGTGGTACTGGTCCGTGAATGGATGGGTCAATGGAGCAGAATAGAAAGATCAGAAATTCTTAAATACATATGGAATGTAGCATATGATAAAGGTGATGTCTTGAATCAGTGGAGAAAAGATGGAATATTCATTAAATGGTTATGGGACAACTAGGTAGCCATATGGGGGGAAAAGTTGGAGTTTTACTTTCCACCTTAAAATAGGATAAGTTCAGAAAAATATATGATGATAATAGTTCATGCTTCCTAAGTGCTCACTATACCAGGCACTGTAGTAATTACTTTGTACGAGTTACTGATGCAGTTAATCTTGGTAATAACCTGACAAAGTAGTAATTATTATTATTCCTCATTTGTAATGTGGAAACTGAGGACCACAGAGGTTAGGTGACTTATCCAAGGTCATAGAGCTAATAAGTGATAGACTTAGGACGTGAATGTAAGCAGTTTGTCTCTAGTGTTTGTGATGGGAACTGCCATGCCATTTCCCCCATTTAGTTAGATGTAAAAAATGAAACAATGTAAATATGAGGAAGGGAAAGTTCCTTTATACTCTTGGTGAGAGGAAAGTCTTTCTAACCGTGACTTGAAGATCAGAAGACTTAAAAGATTGATAAATTAGATCACATCAAAATAAGAACTTTATACAGGCAAAATCACCCTAAGCAAATTCAAAAGACAAACTGGGGTATATATTTACAACTTGTATTGTAGGTGAAGACTAGATCCCTAACATACAAGAAGCTCCTAGATGTTAATAAGAAAACAACCAACATCCACTAGAAAAATAGGCAAAGGTTATGAACAGACAGTTTCCAGAAAGGGAAGTGCAGCTGGCTCTTAAACATATAAAAAGATACTTGACTTCACTATGAGGAGAATGGAAATACCATTTTTCATTTTTCAGGCTGGCAAAAATCCAGAACTTTGATGGTACCCTCTGTTGCCTTAAGAAGAAAAAGGTACTCTCATACAATGCTGGCGAGATCGTAAAACTGGTTCAACTCCTAGGGAAGGCAATTTGGCAATACCTATCAAAAATTTAATTGCATATACCTTTTGACCCAGGAATGCAATTTCTGGGAATTTATCCTACAGATACACTTGCACATGTGCCAAGTGATGACTGTACCAGGTTATTCACTGCTGCGTTGTTTGCAATAGCCAAAGACTGGAGACAATCCAAATGCCCATCAGTAGGGGCTAGTTAAATAAATTATGTTTTGTCCTCACAATGGAATGTGCAGCTGTAAGAAAGAACATGGAAAATCTATATGAATGGGTATGGAGAGATTGCCAAGATACAGTGTTAAGTGAAAAAAGCAAGGTCAGAAAAGTGTTATATAGCATGCTAGTTTTTGTGTGAACAGAGAGGAAATAATAATATATATGCACAAAGAAACTTTGGAAGGATGGCTAAGAAACTAATAGCTGGAGAGGGGGCTGTACAGCCAGCTGAGGGTAGATGGAAGACTTTTTTCTCCTTTTTAAAAATAACTTTTGATTCTTGTAATGTGGCTGCTTTATTGAATTAAATAACTCCGCTTTGAAGATGATCTCTCTTTGTTTTTAAAGTCAAATTGATCAACCTTCGATCATCTTTTGTCAGCCTAACTTCAAGTTCTTTTTTTTTTTTTTTAAATGTTGCTCTTTTACTTGTCAAGTGGGTTTTTTTTTTCTTCCTCAATTTGCTTTTGTAATCAAAATCTACATTTTGGCATGATTTAAAAATCTAAATTTAGAGGGTGAAATTGGAATAAGTTAATCCAAGTCATTTTACATTTCATAAATATTCATTTTTATTGAGGCAGCAATTGTGGTGGCATCATTTTTACAAAGAAAAGATCTTTGGGGACAGATTCCTTCCACTGTTATGTAGAAGGCATTATGTGTATTTCTTTTATTTTCAGTGATGTACATAGGCTTTTAAAAGAAAATGATAGAAAACAATTTTCCTTTCTGAAAAATTTTCCCTAGTGTGCAATTACTTTTTAAGTTGTAGGACACAAAACTGTTATTTCTCCTTCCTGCATTCTGTCTAAAGCTCTTTATTTTGCCCTGTGTTTCAGAACCCTCAGTGTTTCCCCCAAGTCCCTGGGGTAAGGGTATTCCTTACCTTCCACGACCTAATCCTTACTTCCCAGCCTGCCTTCCCACTGTGTCCCTGCAGAACCTCATCTTTAGGCTAACATTCGTTCCAGTATTTTGCTTCTGGAATTGCTTATGTGATTCTACTTTAGATTTCACACTCCAATCTTTTCATTTACTCATTCAATAAATGACTATTAAATGCCTGCTTGGGTAAAATATTGTGTTTTCCATATACACTTCCTTAAAACTCACCCTGTTAGAATTCCATTTCTCCAATAAACCCACCCCTTTTCTCTCTGACCCAAGAGATCCATTTCTTTTCCACTGGACAAATAACTATGTATTGTTTTACAAATACTTCTGTTGGGCCTCTTGTTGTTACTTAGGTGTTTTGTTGCTACCCAACTGATTAAATTTATGCTTTATCTCCCCAGAAAGATGGCTCTCCAGGGGAGGTAAAGGAAGGGGCTGGGCTGTGTTTGATACTTACTTTATCCTCTGGTCTATAGCACTTCACAAAGGGTGCTGCCTGCCTCAGGCACTCAATATGGTTTGTGGATGTCAGGCAGCATATGGCTGATGCCTGACAGCAAGGACCAAAACTGGTGGTCTTTTTGTGTGACCATCGTGCCGCCAATGCAACACAGAGAAGCTGATATGGGTGACCTTTGGTCCATGGGGTATGTACTCTTAATTGTTTTTCTACCGGTGGTGATGGATTTTTGTTGACATCAGACGTTCCTCTCAGTCACTCTTATGACCAATGGTCAACTTTTCTACTGGCCAGGATAAGTGATAGGGAGCTGCTCATCTGTAAAGCTCTGAGCAGGGACTTGTTAGGAGTCTGCAACAGTGGTGGGGAAAGAGGTGTTACGCTGTCAGCACAATCCATGTAGGGCCTTGGCCTGCTACCTTCAGGTCAAGGATCACAGTGCGCCCCTGCCTCGGGTGGGGGAGGGAGGAGAGTGAGGACAGCTGAGGTGAGGAATGGGAGGTTGGTTGGGTGAGGACACAGCAGCCTGTGTCATAAGCCCCGAGAGAGCCAGCACGCTTGAGGCCCTCAGCAAGGGTCAGAGTGGAGGCCCGTTTGCCAAGCTTGGTCCAGCCCCTTTATAGGCCCCAGCAGACTGCCAGCCATCACCATGCTGCCTTGGCAGATGGCCAGGCTTATTCCCATGGCACAGGAGCTGCCTGGTCCTGCCATCCCATGCCAGCCAAAATCATTGAACTCTGGTGATGTATGAAAGAATGAATTCTGCAAAAGATAGTTTTGAGGTATCAATGTGTGATGAATGGACATTGTGGATCTTCTAGATCCTATTCTTTCATCTTTCTTCCATCATAAGGTGCCAGTTTAGCCTAAGTGCCCATCAGTAAATGAGTGGATCAAAAAACTGTGGCACATTTACACAATGGAATACTATGCAGCAGAAAGAAAGAAGGAGCTCCTACTTTTCACAACAGCATGGATGGAACCGGAGAATAGTATGCTAAATGAAAGAAGCCAGTCAGTGAAAGACAAATACCATATGATCTCACCTGTAAGAGGAACCTAATGAACAAAAACAAACTACTGAGCAAAATAGAACCAGAGACATGGCAACATGGAACAGACTGATAGCAACCAGAGGGGAGGGGAGAGGGAGATAATGGTGGAAAGAAGGGGAGGGGAATAGTCAAAGAACATGTAGGGATGACCTGTGGACGTGGACAACAGTGTGGAGATTGACTGTGAAAACGGGTTGGACTAGGCGGAGGAGGGCAAATGGGGAAAAATGGGACAACTGCAATAGAATAACAATAAAAAACTTTTAAAAAAATCACTGGGATAAAAAAGAAAAATTTCAATTACAATTTCTAATGTTTTATTCTTTGTGCCTGGAGCACAGTGGGCTGACAATAAATATTTGTTGAGTAACTCCAGCATCCTCTGTTGTGAGCTCTTTGAGAGGTGGTCCCCTCTGGACAGAACCATCCATAATACCATACCCATTCTGTGTGTTACGGCACACAGTAGATAGTCAGTAAGTGTTTGAATGAGTAGTAGAACAGTGGACTGAAGAGGATAAGAAGAGGAGGGGTTGGGCCTTGGGATTGCCATTGTCTGCTGGTTTCCATGTTACCGGTTTTCCTATCATACCAGAAAATTTTATTAGTGCAAAAGAGTTCCTGCAGTCAGATGGATACCTACGTGATAAGGAGTGGGTCATATCTGAAGAATGGAGTGTTGGTCTACCCTGTTGTATGATGGCAATCTCTTTATCTGCCACCTCCTCTCCTCCCTGTGTTTCAGGCATCAGCACAGCCTTGGCTGACGAGGACTGAGCTTCTGCCATGCTGCCCAGAGCTTTGGCTATGTCAGATTTCTAGTGGGCCATGGATTTGTCATCATATAGCTATTCAGTCATTTTAACTAGTGTCTACCTCCCTACCACATTTTAAACCAAGAGATGGTAAGAGGTTGGGAGCATCTGACAGTGGCCTTACCTTAGGATAAGTGGAATTTTGGCATGTGATGGTATTATCCTCTTTGTCCTTATTTTATTGCTTTACTTCCTCTACCCTTCTTCTCTTGGCTGCCTAGCTTCTTCCCTACCACTTTTGTCTGTGGGTGGCTCCTGAAATCTATATCTAACCTTGCAAAAGTTTCACTTTTCTATTTCCAAATATGTACAGGATGTATATGTCCTGTTGTACCCTAAACTCAGTTCTGAGACCAAACTTACTGTTTTCTCTTCAAAACATTAGATACATATTTTAATCTCCCCATTTCTGCTAGTGGCACTACTATTCTCCCAAGTCCCCCAAACCTTAGCTGCATTCATCTGTGATCCTTGCCTGTATCTTTAATATGTTCCTTCCCCAATAGTCTTGATTATTTTTTGCTCTCTGTATTAGTCAGGATTCTCCAGAGGAACAGCACCAACTGGATGTATATAGGTATATGGGAAGAGATTCATTATGAGGGATTGGCACAAATGGTATTGGAGGCCGAGAAGTCCACCATCTATCTGCTGTCTGCAAGCTGGAGGCCCAGGAAAGCTGGTGGTGTGACTCCTGTGCAACCCTGAAGTCCTGAGAGCTGGGGTAGCCAATGATGTAAGTCCCCGTCTGCGTCCTAAGGCCTGGGAAGCAGGAGTGTCCGAGGGCAGGAAAAGATGGATGTCGCAGCTCCAGAGAGTAAATTCACCCTTCGTGCACCTTTTTGTTCTAATCTTATCAGATTGCATGAGGTCCCCCAACATTGGTGGGGGCCATCTTCTTCACTTAGTGTACCAGTTCAAATGCTAATCCCTTCCAGAAACATCTTTACCGACACACCCAGAAATAATGTATTATCTGGACATTGCTCAGCCCAGTCAAGGTGATACAGGAAGTTAGCCATCACACTTTCCTTGGTCTCTGTCTTCATTTTCCCCAATTGTTTGTGAGAACGAGTCTCAGATGCCTGTTGAAACCTCCCGTTTCATTCTGTCACTGCTTAGGCAACAGTGGGAGCTCTGCGGTCTGTGTGATGACCCTGTTTGCCCTGGAGCTGCAGACTTTCTGTGACTTGCTGCCTCCTCCATGTTCCCTTGTCTGCTCCCGCCCCTGAGGCTGACTCCAGCTCTTGGCTGCTTCCTCCCAGGATGTTTGCTGTCTTCCTCACCACCCATTTCAATCTTCGAGGGCCTCTGAAGTGTAAACTCAGTTCTTCCCCTTCCGTGCTGCCTTCAGGGACTATTTCAGCTTAGATGGCTCTTGGAACTGGAAGTGGAGCTAGGGTTTTGGGGCCCTGTTTTGGGTAGGGTTTTGTGCTTTCATTCCACTGTGTCTCCTTAGGGAGGCAAAGGTTGAATTGTTTTCATGCATTTGGAGCTCAGTGATTGCTGTTGTTCCCCTTCGTGTTTCCTGAACTCCTAGCCAGTTTAGGGTGCTCAGCTGGCATGGCCGAAGTTCTTGGGTTATAATGGCTAAGCAGCCTGGTCTTCCGGTAATTTCTTCCTGGATGTCCTATCATGTTCTTCCCATTTGCTGAGATACTCGACTACTCTGACTCATGATGTTGTTAAAAGATAAACTGAGGCATATTAAAAATGTAGGATCTTAATAGAGCAACACTTTATTAGACTTGGGCAGCATTCAGTCTAGCAGAGAGAAGGGAGCTCTGAGAAACTGTACAAAATGAAAGACCAATAGGCAGAGGGGAATGAGGAAGCTATGCTAGGAGAAGAGGCGGGTGGTTATCCCAAGGTTACTTCCCTCCAGGGGAAAACGGGGGTCTGTGGGGCAGGTGACCTGACTTGCTGACCAGGTAATTCCTGAGCGACTGGTCTAAGATTTCCCTTCTGGCAGAGGGAAAACTGTAGCTAAATTAAGCCTCGGCTTTTGTGATGTGAGGATTGGCATAAGCAACTTCATTTTAGGCCTGTTGTCGTGTGTGTGTGTGTGTGTGTGTGTGTGTGTGTTCAGCAATGCCAAATGCTTGGTTTTATCTTGACCAGAGATTGTCATATCATCTGGGTCAACGGGGACCTCTTCTGTAAACTGGATCTCTTATGAAAGGTTGAAGAAGGCTGTTGCCCGGCCTACAGAAGGACGCGGTTCCTTGTATTTCTGCAGGGCTTCTGTAGCAGTTCCTGTGAGCAAACCTGCAGCGTTTCTCAGCACCGTCTATTTCTGATCCACCCGCTTGTTGAGTGAGCATATGAAATTTACATTATAATACAGCTAAGATTGGTAACAGTGAAAACGGGAAGAAATGCAGAGTTACAATGTTTTTATGGGTATGTTATCATTTTTCTTTTTTTTTAAAAAAAGAATACAATTTAAATACACTGAATATCTTTCCCGAACGTGAATGTAAAATAAATTCTTTTGAAGATGTTCCTGTGATAAGGTAATAACATCAGTGTTGAATTTTCCTCTGTAACTTTTTCATATTTTACCTTTGATTTTTAAAAAATTTGTAGTTTATAGTTAGGTAATTTATAGTTTGCTTGGGTCAAATACAGTATGAAAAACTAAAAGATATTGTTCACATGAAGCCAAACATGATTCTTTGGACAACTGAAAAAAATGGATATTTTAGCAGATTTTACCCAAAAGGCAAGAGCCACGAAAATGAAAGGCTACGAGGGAATTCATGGCTTTCCAGCTGGAGAAAATGGAACCTCAAGTGAAAAAGCCCCGAGTGTGCCGTGGTTAGCAGATAAAAGAAAACCATGGTACAGTTTGCAGAACGGAGTAGCCAGCTGTCAAGCAGAGCCCCCGAGAAAACACTGCATTGCTGAAAACCTCCATTTCCTTATCTCTTCTTAAGGACCAATTCATAAAAAGCTACGTCATCTAGCAGTAAGCCCTCCGCAGCAACTGCGGCTGGTCCCTGGAGTTCCTACCTAACCACTTAGCATTCCTCGCACACGGAGATGTGTGCGCAGGCATGAAGAAGCGCCGCACAGAGCTGCTGCTCCCCGCACTGAGGACTGCAGCGGGCTCGAGGCAGCCCAGCTCGAGCAGAGTCTCTCCCTGACAACAGGAGGCCCGTTGCTGGGGAACCGTGTATCTCCAAGAGTAGGAGCTGCACCCCACTGCCTCTGAGTTTAAAGGAGGTCTGAGGAGCCACTTGCACATAACTTCTAGTTCAAGAAATTAAATTTTTTCCTTCTTCAGGATTATGCTTATACTATGAAGCTCTGTGGATTTCTTTTGATAAGTAGGATAAAAGGGAATATTATTTTTCTGGTAAAAATTAGGAGTTGGATGAATATGTTTGCTGCAGTAGTTTTTAGGAAACACACACCGGATCTGAGGAATGTACATAAATTTAAATATGAATCTTCAGGGGGGTCGAGAGATGAACCCCAGGATTTCATTTTGGTTCATTAAAAACCCACAATTATTTTTTTTTTTGGAATAAGAGGATTCATTAAAGAGCTGAAGGCTAGGCTTCATTTTATGTACACATTTGCTTTGGAAGAGCTGCCATGGTTTCCTGAAGTCTTTCTTTTAGGGTTTTTTTTGGGGGGGAGGTTAGAGTTCCTCCTATGGCTTAATATCATAAGGTGGTTGTAAACTCTTAATCCCCCCACAGTTGCATCTTCAGTTGACCAAGACCTAGACCCTGAGTTGTTGGCTGGTACCCACTGTCAAAGAAAGAGTAGGGATGTGTGCAGATCTGGCGGACTTCCAGAGGCCATTCCTACTCTGCCCTGTCTGTATTTCCATCAGCGGTAGTATGTCAGGTAATTGTTAGCCCTAGAACTACTGTTAACTCCTTATACTTACATTGCATTTACTTCATGGCCTGAACTTCTTTCCTGCCTGGGTTCCCTGACTCTTACTGTAGTCTGCATTGCTGTTTTGGAGTGTTGACATACAGTGCGATACACTTTAGTGATTTCTCAAGGGTCCAGGGGAGTGTTGCAATATAAACTCCATGACTCTTTACACTGTAGTTCCTTATTGTATTTTGTTTTTCTAAGGGAGTCTTTTAAAAGTATATTTTATTGATTATGCTATTACAGTTGTCCCAATTTTTTTCTCCTTTTCCCCCTTCTGCCCAGTCGCCCCCCATTTCCTTCCAGCAATCCCCCCATTAGTTCATGGCCATGGGTCATGCGTATAGGTTCTTTGGCTTCTCTATTTCTTATCCTATTCTTAACATCCCCCTATCTATTTTGTACCTACCATTTATGCATCTTAATCCCTGAACCTTTTCCCCCTCTCCCCTCTTCCCCCTCCCTGCTGATAACCCTCCATATGATCTCCATTTCTATGATTCTCTTCCTGTCCTAGCTGTTCTTCTAAGGGAGTTTTAAAGTCATTAGCTTCAACAAGTTTGTTGCTTTGGCTGAAGATGAGGAGCTGGATAAATGATAGACTGAGTCCCTAGTTAGGAAATAGGTGAATATGCTCCTTTGAACACTGGAAGGTGAACCGCTGTGGTTTTGTGCTTATTGGTCATTAATAGGCAGAGATATGCCCTGCATCTATATACACATTTTGTTCTAGTTTGTCTGATCTACTCTCTTTAGAACCTGCCTCTACTGATAAAATCTCTTTTCCTTCTCTCCGCCAAGCTTCCTTTTACTCAGTTATGCCTCTGTGATGTCTTCTCTTATTCTTCAACCCATTTTGACCCTCCTCTCTTATAAATTTATAGCATTTCTTTACTACTCATTTGGCATGCAAGCATCTTGTTTGAAGATATTTGTATTGTTGTCTTATTATTGTTTAAATCGGTAATAGTGATTTAACTTTAATATGTGTATGTATTTTCTCTATAACTGCATTTTAAGTTTAGTAAGGGTTTATTTACTTATTTTATCTCCCATGCCTGTATATGTTTATTTTCTACAATAATTAGTTAAATGAATGAAAGAATATTGAGCTTATACTCTGTATAATATTATGTTTGGAAGTTGTCTGCTCAGTAAAATCCTTTTAGTATGGTGCAGGTCAATAGGTATTAATATTAATGAATCTCGATAAATGGTTGCTGTGTTTTTAACTTACTTTCCAGCACAAACTATGCATTTTTAGAAATATGATTACGATTGCTTGTGTGAACCCAATGGTTGACTTTCCAAATAGTTATTAGAGGAGATCTGAGCTCTTAGCTGCTATATTACAGTTTGTGTTTAATATTTATGGGAGTCTTTCTACAAATATGTAGAATTATTGGTGAGTGAAGGAAATGGCTCCCAATATGACAGAAGAAAATAACCTAAAAAGAGCTGCCATTATCTGTAGTTGCACCAAGGTTGTGTTTACATAAAAAAGACATTGTTTTATGTTCCAAAACCAAGAGATGATTTTTTGATTTAACAAATTCCATCAAGAACTTTTGTAAGGTTATCAGTACCACCGTAACTGTTACAGAGGTAACATAGCATCTTGGTTTCTGGATTTATTGAGCTTGCTGCATTTCTTTAGTATCATTCATATTTTTCTCCCGAGGGTACCACTGTCCTCTCTTGACTTAATAACAAGATATGAGAACTCATTGGTGCTGTGGTGTACGATGCTGGGAAATGAATGCCTGTTTTTTATCTCTCTCTACAGGACCCTTCATGACCATAGGTAGATGTTTGCCACCTCAGTATAAATAAGCAGCATTCAGAATTGTATTCTCTAGTGAGGGACGAGTTGATTTGGTGGAAAGCACAGGCATTTCATGTCTGGACAGTGATTCTGAACTTCACTTCCTCTGCTTACCAGCTGCATGACCTTGAACACATTTGCCTGAGTTTTCCCATTTGTAAAATGGAAGCAGTACGCCACCTGCCTCAGATGGGCATTTCTGAGAGCAGCCGAGATAATGGAGAGAGAGCTTTGCATGATGCCCAGCTCCTGGCAGATGTGCAGAATGTTTCTTTTGCAGTGTGATGTGTCCAATGGGGACATTTAGGGGACAGCTTACTGCTGTGTGTTGCCTAAATTTTTCCACTTTTATGTTTAATTTTTTTAAAGGTTTTGGAATGCAAGCCCAACCAGGTTTCATCAAGAACTGTAGCATAGGAAATTAAATGTACAAAATAGTATTTTTAAAATTTAGAACTGATTTACATAGCCAACATGGAAAATTGAGTTGCTGTTGCCCGATAAAAATATCATAGCTGGTTGGTTTTTTTTTTTCCTTGAGGAGGAGAGGGGAGTGGAATGAAGATGTTTCTACAGTTTTGAAACTTCCTCTTTGTTCCTCCCCTACCCCTTCTCTCTTCTTCCTCATCCCCTTCCCCCTCCTCCTCTTCCTCCTGCTTCCTTCTGTCCCTCCTCTTCTCAGCCACCTTAATATCAAATGTAGTGAGCCACGTTGGAGAGAAGAGTGGAAGCAGACATTTGAGGGCTGATGTGTATGGGCAGTTTGTGCAGGCACATGCTTACATACAAACCTGGTACTTGTGTAGCAGAGATGGGGGGTGCGGTACGCTCGCCCAGATTTTCTGCCTGGCACCCTGGTCTGGGAGCTGCTTCAGCCCCCTTCACCTGGCTCCTGCAAGAGCCAGACTTTCTACTGTGACTGCCCCTGGCTCTGCGGATTACCTGGGGCGGGATCTGACTCTTCTGGGTCAAGTGTCCCTCCCAGGGCTTGGTGCCTCTACTCCAGAGACGGGGTGTAAATGTGTGGTTCTGGAGCCGACAGGATGCGTAGTTGCTCTGAAGTTGCTCCTTCTCTGGAGAAAGTCCTTTTTCACTAGGAGAGGAGGAAGCTCCACACTTAAGGAGGCAGAGGTGGTGGATAGTCCTAGCTGCATTCAGCTTCTCACTGTGTGCTTTTGAGATCTAAGCACCTTCTTGCCCTTCCTACAGTTTCAGTTTCGTTGTGCGTTTCCTTGGAATGCATAACACAAAAATCAGGTGCTCCATCTCACTATTTCTCTCTCTCCTCTCCCCCACTCCTCCCCTCCTCCCCTCTCTCCCTGCCAGTTCAAGTTGGATTTTGTCTCTTGTAACCAAAGGTACCTGCCTTCCTTACCCTTAAATATGCATTTGGCTTTATAGGAAATACATGAAATTCACCAGTTTCAAACCAGTGGTCTCTAGTTAGTTTTTCACGAGAACCACATTTAGAAGGCTGTGATAGATAGGGCTACAGGGATGCTTGCTAGACATTTATACTGTTCCTGTTTTCAGCTGCCGCTGGTGGAGATTCCTGCCTGCTTGCCTCCCTGGGACCCACCCCATGACAGTGCCCTGGAGGCTGCAGGTCTGCTTCTTCATAGCCTTGCCCTTGAGCATTTTCCTCCAAGTGCATGATACTTACACATTTAAGTTGCAAGAACCAGGTTCAGCAATATGATCCAGTATGTGTGTTCCCCCCCCCCCCCCAGAAAAATAAAGCTCTCTATTAAAGTAGCATCACCAATTATAGCATTCCTCACTAGAAAGGATAATGTTTACAGATAAGCAAGCCTTGTTATTAAACCCAACTGTTACCAAGTATTGCGTCGTGAAAGCTTTGCCCTTTTTTTTCCTACTTCAAGGTAAACTTTTACTAGACTTTTCTATTTGGCATTTCAGAAGTTAATAATCACAGGGTTCGTGGCCTATGCAGCAGCTCCCGTAACCCACTCAACGCTCTCCCCCATGTCCAGTCTTGCTGTGCTCAGAAAAACCAAGGGGAAAAGCCGCTGTGTTCTTGTGGGACGACCACTGAGGGTGGCTTTGCAAGTTTCGGGCTTTGGCCGTGCTACTGACTCGCTGTGCAGCGTTGTGCCACTCACTTACCTTCTCTGGCTGCCCGCTCGCTTATATAAAAAGTGCTCGAAAGCAAATTCCTGGAGGTTCTTTTTCTATTCATGCATGATTTTAAGTCTTCCTTTGTATTGTGCTTAACACTTCCTCTGTTCCCTTCAGAATTAATCTCCTTTCCTCAGAAGCGTATTAACTCTAGGTCTAAGCCCTGCATCTCTCTTGCACGTTTGCACTTGCTCCCCCACTCCTCACCCCCCCCCCCCCCAGCTTGAAAAGGCAGAGAAAGAGAAAGAAAATGGAGGCATGTGACATGGTTGCAAACACAGTTACCACTTTTCCTGATAGTCTCTTTCTCCATCTGGAGGAAGTCACTTTGGCAACCACGAATCCATCTCTCTGCTACTGCACTAACCTTATCTCTCCTACTTATTATTTCATTTCTGTGGGATGACTTCTTACAGATTTTTAAAACAAAACTTATTTTCCTCTTGAAGTTCCTTTGAGACCCACCCCGCCATATCTGAATATTTGAAAGCACAGTTGAAGCAAACCCACAGGCAGTTTGGAAGTGGAACCAGGCTGTAATGGCCTCACGCGCAAAGTTCTTCCCATGTGGGCTACACGGGAACCTTCTTGTTCTTTGGAGACTCTTGGTCATGTGACAGCCTGCAACTCTGTTATCTTAAGGTAAAATTTGTCAACAGCTTTCCCTTCAAGGATTAGTCTCCCTTAATTACTGTGTGCCAGGTCTTCCACAGTGGCCATGTAGCAAACCATAGTCGTCTAAACTGTCAGCCTAGAGAGAGAAATAGCAAATGGAATGCAGTGCAGTATGGAGGCAGGTCGAGGAAGCATGCTGGGGCAATGCTTGGGCAAGATGTTACAACACAGATTGCAGCAGAAGTGGTGCTGGGGCGGAATAGGAGCAGACACCAGTTCAGCACGGCGGGCTGGGGCAGACCCTGTCAGGGCTGCACAAAGATCCAGTCTGAAGGCAATCCCAGATCACCGTCAGGAAGGGGTTGATCAGGCAGCGTCACATGCGAAAAACATGGCCAGTGTGCTCGAGGCCATGTGGACTCATTTGGCACCCCTCTGGTGGTCTGAACCCGGCAGAGCCAACCATATAATCCACTTGCTATTCGGGGCCTCCTGCTCTTGGCTGACACCTCAGTTCCAAACTGTGGAAGTCCAAAGCTATCCTTAAGATTTCTCTAAATTAAGCATGCGTGTGTGGGGGATGTTTCTGTTTTCTTGGTTGCCTTTGCCTCTAGGTTTCTGTATCCCCAGATACTATCTCTTTTTCACACTGAATTTAACCATTATATTACCCGTAACACAGGTGAGAATGCCCTAGACTTGACTGAAGTTTGGGGCAGGAGTGGCGGAGGATGGGTTGACTGCACAGAAAGAGGTGAAAATCCTCCATCAGATGCTCCTGATCCCAAGTGCCTTTGGCCAGCGTTCATTCATGGGTTCTCCGCAGCGCTTCCCAACATGCAGGGCAAACATAGCCGTGTACCTCTCAGGTCACACTTACCTCCCTCCCTTCTCCCCCTCCTTTCTAAGAAAATAAAATCTTCTTTTACACAAAACAGATCTAGCACTTCTTGACATGGGTTCTGGCTAATATCCATGCTGTAAGGGCCCTGCTTTCTATTTCAAAAACCATTTCAAGTGATTTTCTCAGAGATGGTGGATTTTTCCTACGTTGACCTAGGAATGAATTTTGTAATACTGGAGCTTGAGCTGGATGCCAAATTAAGCAGGAGAGAGAATGGGGGGAGGGGATGGTAATGAGTTACTGCATTTGCAGGGCCCTTCTTTCCATTGCGGGTTATTTGTGACTGCCTTAGTCTTGTCACATGATCCATTTTACTCCGCCCACCTCCCACTAGACAGTAACGCCTTTGAGGGCAAGGACTGTTGCAGCTTCTTATCTTATTCCTGGAGCACCTACCTTTGCACATAATAGGTATTCAGTAAGTATTTACTGAACAAATAGGTGTACTCAGTGTGACTTTAATGGATGGTTTAAAAAGTTAATGATCTTCTTTAAGGAGTTTATAGTACAGTTAGGAAAACAAAAATAACAGATGAGAGTAATTAAGCCATGAACCTTGTGAGCAAGAACAAGAGGGTGAATTTCCCAAGAATTTGGAAACGCTTACCCGTATGTATATTCTTTGTCCTGCGTGTAGCATTTAAATAAAATTTGGGCTCCTATCCGACTTATCACCAACTCAGATACATTTTTTTTTCTAGTTTAAAAAAAATGTGAAGGCATATTTCCAGGGATTTTAAAAGGACACTAAAGATTATAAATTTCATTTTAGCATTAGCAAATGACAATCTAATTTTAATAAGTTATTTTGAACTTAATACATCTGAAACTCAGGTTAGTTTTATTTTCTGGCTCATTATTTTAATGGAGAGACATATTTTTGGGTATGTGACACACTTGTATTTTTATAATCTCTTGGGTATTTTAAGGGAAATTTATTTCATATGATTTTGATCTAAATATAATTTACTCACAATAATGGAGAAATATTTGATACCAGAGAAATTTATTGATGCTTTCAAAGCTTTTCTCCTGGGAAATAAGAAATTACTTTTTCTAAGAGTAAATCACAAACCTAATTTTTCTGCTGATTTAAGGAGGCCTGAGTTAAGCATCAAATTGGGCAGTCCAGATCAGTTATTTTTGTTTTTAATTTTTGAGTCTTTCTTTCAAAAGCATGCATAGGAAATTTTTGTTGAGGTTTTCTTTTTTTCTTATTCTGACAGTTTTATTTTTTATACTGTTTTTTTTTTTTTTTGCCCAAACAATGATTTTTGGAAGATTTCAGGTAATAAAACAGTTTTTATTTCTGTGGATTAATGGTGTCTGTATTCAAGACATTTCAGACCTGTCAGAAGCTTTGAAATGGCATTGAATATATTTCATAATTTTAATTTTAAAGCACTTTATGAGAAGTCGATACCATTCCTAAGTGACTATTTTGAATTTAAAAGAGGAGGTTTAGGTAAAAAAGTAAAGCCAAATTTTGCCTCTTAGAAGACCCGAAATCCATTTACAAATAAAAGAAGAGACCATGAAATCAGTATTATGTTTCAGAAGTGAAATGTGACAGAAGTTGCTCAGTACCAGATTCTAAGAGGCTCTGGGGTGGCCATAACAAGAGTGGAGGGTCAGGGCCCTGTGTTTTGCCTCCTTCAGTGCCTCTGACTTCTCTCCAGTCTCCTCCCGACTCCTAGGATCTGGCATCTGGCCCTTTAAGGGAGTGTTGTTCCCAGCCCCTCTCTTCCCAGGGGTGGGTATCCCACCTCTGACTTGAACCTAGCTCCTTCACTACTGGAAGCCCAGCTGGCCAGAAGCCTGGGCAGGAGCCCAACTCTTGCTCCACAGCCTTTTGCTGCCCTCTGCTGCCTGCAGCAAATGGCAATTAACTCTCCAGGCCCAGCTGGCCCATGGGATCTGATGCTTGGGTCATTCCGGTAGTCTTGTGGCCACTGGTGCCTTTAGTTCAGCAAACAAATTAAAGCCAGATAAATCTTCCTGAAATACCATTTCACACGAGAATCGGCTCCATTGTAGTGGTTAGGCACACAGACTGGATGGAGGCAGACTGCCTGGGTTCAATTCCAGCTCCGTCATTTACTAACAGTATGACCTTGGGCAAGTTAGTTAGACTGTATATACCTTGGCTTCCTAGCCTGAAAAATGGGTTGATAATACCCTTATGAGGAACGTATTATAATTATCAGGATTAAATGAAATAAAATGAGAAGTGTTTCGAACAAGGTCTGGCACATGGTAAGTACTAAATAAATATTAGTTATTGTTATACTTATCACCTCTGTTTTAGTAATTTGTGCCTTTTTTATTGCATAGTAGTGATAGATGGATCACATATTGTTTATTCATTGACCTCGTGGTGGGCTTTGGGGTTCTTTCCAGTTTGTGGCTATTAAGGATAATTCTATGATAAATGTTCATGTACGAACATTTTGTGTGTGGATATGTTTTCTTACAGGTGGACTTAGGGGTGGAATTTCTGGTTCCTATGGTAAGTATAAATTGAACTTCTAAAGAACTACCAACCTTTTTACCATTTTACATTCCCATCAGCGATTTAGAGGGTTTCAGTTTGCAGCATCCTCACCAACACTTGGTATTATCTGTCTTCTTCCTTCCTAGTGGGTGATGAGGGATGCATCAAGGATGCCTCTTGGATTTTCAAGTTGAGCAATTGAATGTTTAGTGCTACCATTCAATGGAGGCTGGAAGAAGAATGGACTTTTTTGAGAGAAATCAAAAGTTCAAGTTTGGCCAGCTTGAACTTGAAGTGCCTATTAACCATTCAGAGGGACTGTTAAATAGGTAGTGGGCTGTATGAGGCCACCTGTGTTCTTCCGTTCTTGCTGAATTCATTGAAGAATGGAGTGTGGAGCAGTGGCTTCCGTTTTCTCTGTCTCATGATATGTGTCTGACCGTCTGGACAGATCACATAACTTCTTTCGATGTCAGTTTCTGCATCCATAAAGTAAAATAACCTGTCTTTCTCCAAAGGCTGGGTGAGGAGTAAATGAACTGAAGTATGTGGAAGTGCTTATTATCATGGTTATTATTATTAAAGCATGATTACCTTTTGTTTATTTCATTGTTGTGCTCACGGTGGCTTCTGACCCCGTGTTTTATACATGAGTGGCGCTCAGTGCAGCCTGACTTAATAAGTAAATGAAGGCAGGTAATGACTGAGTCTGTAGTGGCAGAGAGAGGAGGGGGAGAAAGAGAATAGATGTAATTTGGGTGGGCCATCGCATTGGAGCTTTGTGGAAAGGCGATTTATCTTTCATGCTGTGATACCAGGAAGAAACATGGAAAAGTCAGGATGGGGAGGTATTTAAATAATAACACCACATAAAGCATAGTATTTTGTAAGCGTCTTCGATATCTTCATAGCAGACTTGAAGCTTCTTGAGAGCTGGGGTGATTTCTAATGTGCCTCTGGATTTCCCTTTGCTTACTGCTTTAGGCATAATATGAACAGACAAATATGTGTAAAATGAGTAAGTGTAATTTTTAAACTTCTCTCTTTATTCTAATTAAAGTGACATGTATTTGACTTTTGGTTGGTTGGGAGATGACCCTTCAGCAGGTTACTTCCTTCCCGTGTTCCTAGGATGTCACGGCCATGCTTCTGTCATAGCTGACGGATGACCCGTAATCGTAATCACTTGTTTACGCAGCTGCTCCGTAATGGCGGGGGCTCCATGTCTGCAGCACACACCTGCACCCTGGGGCCGTTCAGGTAATTATTCTCAGTGGACAGCTGTGTTCAAGACGTAATGGAGAGCTGGGAAAGACCAAACCCATGCTCTTTGGGGATTCAGAGTATAGACCTGAAGATCCAAATCTAAGGAAGGAAAGAAAGTAGGGAAATGGTCAAGTAACTCTGTTTCCTCCCATTTTATATCTTGTGGACAAGGTAGATATATTCTTGATATGGTTAGGGAGTGGATCCTTATTACTGTCATAAGTGTCAGATGACAATATTAACTCACGTCATAAATATTTTGAGAGGTTCACATCCCCAAAGTTCTTGTCTGGTTAGCTCATGAGGGAGTGCTTTCCTTGATTTTAAAACAAAGGATTTTAAACTTTTTTTTAAAGGAAAACTTTTTTTGGAACAAAAATCTCATGTGAACCCCATTCATATAATTCATAAGAAGAGAGATACTCTAGTTGATGCAGTGCTGATGGCCTAGAACCTCACCTGCTTATCATTTCTTGTCTTCCCTGGAGGCCCTGCAGAGTGGAGGGGACTCCAGGGTTCCCTGGTAGCGGGTTTGAAAAACCTCCAGTTTAGAGGAAGTCTCTGTACACTCGACCGCCTGTTTCTCCTGCTATATTCAGTAGACTTCTTCTGAGTCTGTAGAAAGATTTAACCATGCCACCATCTGTGACCACTAACTTTTAGGCTATTTTAAAAGTTCTAAGAGTCAGTCTTTTCTGATTCTACTTTCTGTGTGAAGCTTGAGTTAAAAGGTTTTGAGGCTACCAGTAAACCAGATAAACAGTGCACGCTGGAAGGAAAATACCTCGTATTTGTGAATGTACCATTGGGAACTTACCGTCCCACGGCCAGCATCCTGTGCGGGAACAGAGAGTAGTGTCTGGTCCAAGTGAGGGGCTGGGAGAGGGAACCACAGGGAGATGGAGGAGAGGCAGGGGTTGAAGGGTTGAGTCAGATCATGGGCTAGCACTGAGAAGGCCTTCGTAAGCCTGCTGGGATCAGGGTGCGTGTGAAGGGCGAGGTGAGTCATGGGAAGAGAAGATTTGTGTAGAGGAGGTTGACTCAAAATTCTGAATTCACTGAGGCCTGGCAGTTAGGGAGGGGAGCCAGGGTGACTGAGTGCTTCAAGAAGGGCCTGGCAGTTCAGGAGAGCAGGAACTATCTTAGGAATCAGAGCCAAGAGCAGGCCTAAGGGACTGGTGTTTCAGTGGGCCCAGGAATCCTGGGGTTGGCTGAGATAGAACTGAGAAGTCAGCACAGAGTAAGGCATTAGAATTTGCTGGGTGGATTCCGCAGCGGATTCACGGACAAGGTTTTAGCTCATGTAAGAGGCTAAAGGGCTTTTGTGGGTTTACCTTGGGAAGTAACCATTTACAACCCTCAAAAATACTGGAGAGAATGACTGCAGCTTTATTTGTATTGAGATACAATTCTGATATCATAAAATTCGCCACTTATGGTATAAAATGCAGCAGTTTTCAGTATATTTACGAGGTTGTGCAACCGTCACCACAAATTCCAGACCATTTTTATCGTTCTAAAAGGAACCCCTGTGCCCGTTAGCTACTCCCCATTCTCTCTGCCCAGCCCCTGGCGTCCACTAGTCTATTTTCTGTGTCCATAGATTTGTCTGTTCTGGACCCTCCATATAAATAGAATCATGTAATACATGGACTTGTGTCTGACATCTTCACTTAGCATAATTTTTTCAAATGTTCATCCATGCGAGGGCATGTATCAGTCAGTGCTTAATTTTTTATTGAGGGCTAACAGTTCATTGTACGGACAGACCACATTTTGTTTACAGTTGATGGATGTTGGGATCATTTTCACATTGGGCTATTTAATGCTGCTGGGAGCATTTGTGTACAGGTTTCGTGTAGGCGTATGTTTTCCTCTACTCTGATAATCTCTGTCTTTTAATTGGGGCATGTAGACCATTGGCCTTCAAAATGATTGGTAATATAGTTGGAAAATTACCTACCAGATTTGTTACTGTTTTCTTTTTGTTGCCCTTGTTCTTTGTTCCTATTTTTGTCTTCTATTTTTTTTGTGGTTTTAATTGATCATTTTATATGATTCCATTTTTTTCTTACTCTGTATCAGTTATACTTCTTTTATTTTTACTTTTCTTAATGATTGCCCTGGAGTTTGCAATATACATTTACAACTAATGAAAATCCATTTTCAAATAACACTGCGTACTACTTCACAGGTAGTTTGAATACTTTATAATAACAAAATAATCCTAATTTCTCCCTCTTGTACCATTTTATTGTTGTCATTCACTTCACTTATGTATAAGCATTTGTAAGTGTTTATACACACATACACACACATATACACAAAGCATATAATCGAGTATATTGCTGCTGTTATTTTTTAAAGATTTTATTTATTTATTTTTAGAGAGGGGAAGGGAGGGAGAAAGAGAAAGAGAAGGAGAGAAACATCCATGTGTGGTTGCTTCTTGCGTGTCCCCAACTGGGGACATGGCCAGTAACCCAGGCATGTGCCCTAGTCTGGGAATCAAACCTGTGACCCTTTGGTTTGCAGGCCAGCACTCAATCCACTGAGCCACACCAACAAGGGCTGCTGTTATGTTGAATAAACTATTACATGTTAGATCACTTAAAAATAAGAAAATAAAACATTTTATTTGACCTTCACTTATTCTTTCTTCAGTGGTCTTCCTTTCTTTATGCAGATCCAAATTTCTAATCAGAAAAAGATACTGGGTTTTGTCAAATGCATTTTTGTGTCTGTCGAGATGATAAGTGGTTTCTGTCCTTTATTCCATTACCGTGGTATATTACATTGATTGGTTTTTGTATGTTAAACTAACCTGTATTCCTGAGATAAATCCCACTTGGTCATGGTTTATAATTCTTTTTATAGGTGGCTAGATTCAGTTTGCTAGTATTTTGTGTGGAATTTTTGCATCTATATTCATAAGGGATATTGGTCTGTAGTTTTGTTGCAATATGTTTGTGTGATTTTCTTTATTGTTTTTCTATTATCTATTTCATTCATTTCCACTCTAGTCTTTATTATTGCTTCATTTGTTATTTCGGAGTGTTATTTAATTCTCATATATTTATGATTTTCCTAATCTTTTTATGCTGGTATTGATTTCTACTTTCATCCCATTGTGATTGGAGACATGTTTTGTATGATTTTAATACTTTTAAATGTATCAAGGCTTGTTTTATAGCGTAACATATTGTCTGCTTGGAAAATGTCCTGTGTACACTCGAGAAAGTGTATTCTGCTGTTGTGTGGCACATTCAACAGATGCCTGTTAGGTCTGGTTGCTTCGTAGTATTGTTCAAGTCTTCTGTTTTCTTCCTGGTCACCTATATAGTTGTTCTGTTCATTATTTAAGGTGGAATACTGAGGTCTCCAACTATTACTGGAAAATTGTCTATTTGTAGAATTGTCTATTTCTTCCTTCCATTATTTCATTTTTTTGCTTTATGTATTTTGGGACTCTTGTTATGTGTATATATGTTTATTATAGTTGTGTCTTCTTGATGAATTGACTCTTTTATCATTATAAAATGTTATTATTTGTCTTTAGTAACAGTTTTTGTCTTGAAGTCTGTTTTGTCTGATATGAGCATAATCACTCCAGCTTTCTTTTGCATGGATTATATTTTTTCATCCTTTCATTTTCAACCTGTTTGTAACTTTAAATCTAATGTGTGTCTCTTGTAGACAGTATATAGTTGGATCATTTATTTTTATTTATTCTGCTGATTGGATTTTAATTGGAGCTTTAGTTCATTTAAGTTTAATGTTAACATTGATAAAGTTGGAGTTACTTCTCCCATTTTCTCTTTATCTTTGATTTTTTTCCTCTGTTCTTTTACTACTGCCTTCTTTTGTGTTAAATAAATATTTTAAAATATTTTTCTATGGTAACATTTTAATTCCCTGTTTTGTTTTGTTTTTTTAAGTGGTTGCTCTGGGGATTACTATGTTACTGTTATATCTTAATTTGTAACAATCTAATTTGGAATAATACCACATAAGTTCACAAACTTTACTCCTATGTAGTATTTTTCCACCCACCTTTGTCCTGCTCTCACAGTTTACATCTTCATACATCGTGTGCCCATCGACACAGAGGTATAGTTATTGCTTTATGCTCTTATCTTTCAAATCAGGTAGGAGAACAAGAGTTACAAACAAAAAATACTTTTATACTATCTTTAATATTTGTGTTTTGAGTTACCTTTATTTGTGCTTTTCATTTCTTCATGTGATGTGAGTTACTGTCTAATTTTCTTTCATTTCCACCTGAAAGAGAAGTTCCTTTACTCTTTCCTGTAGGGCAGATTTGCTAGCAGTCAACTCTCTTTTTTTCCTATCTGTGAGTCTGTTAATGTCTCCTTGATTTTTGAAGGAAAGTGTTGCTGATATAGAATTCTTGGTGGATATTTTTTCTTTCAGTACTTTGAATACGTCATCCCAGTGCCTTCTGGCCTTTATGGTTTCCAGTGAGCAGTCAGCTGTTAATCTTACCAAGGCTCCCTTGTACAGGAGGAGTCACTTCTCCTGTGCTTTCAAGATGCCCTCTTTTTCTGTAGTTTTCAATAGTTCTATTGTAAGTTGCAAACCCACTGTCGTCCTGCCCGTGTTTCACCATCTCTTTTTGAAAGGGTAGCACAGGACACTTTTGTTAGTGCCTTCATTCAACCCTTACATATCTCTGTAGCATTTCTCTGATGTATCGAGTTTATGATTTAGTAATGTATGGTTTTAGTTTTCATTATCATGTTTCCCAGCTTTATAAAACTTTAGAGTGATATTTGTGTTATCATTCGTGTTATCCATTGCCATAATTCATTTATCTAACAGATTTGCTGAGCACTTGCGTAAGGAAAGCTCTATGCAAGAGGTGGTTTTCTCAGATAAGTGACAGATGGTCCTGCTTGTGAGGAAGACACATTGGTTGATAGAGGACACACACTCAACTAACTACCATTCAATGAGAATGAAGGTACACTGAGTATAGACAGAGTGTTTTTGGAGCACAGAGGAGGCCATTGCTTGTTTTTATATTTGATAGGTAAGCAAACTGAAGAATATATTGATTAAGCAGTTTGAGACCATGAGGTTCATAGTTTGGAAAGAGAGAGCCAAAGACTAGACCTTGCTAATTTCTGGGGTTTTTAATGAAACAATGGTGATTATAGAGTGTGGCTATTCTGCATTTTCAAGCATCGAAGGTAAAAGTGATTTCTTAAATGAAATGGCCAAAAATGATTTGGCAGAAGTCGATGCTATTTGTGCCAGAATTTGCGTATTATACACAGTTTCCTGTTTTCAAATGTATTAATTGATCCGCAAAGGACAGAAGCACAGGTCGGCTATTTTGCTTCAAAAGATGTGCACGCTACAAATAAAAATAAACAGTATTTATTTATATTTATTAGGTTATACTAGTACGAATTTAGTAAACAAGTGACTATGTTGAAAATTGAGGTTCAAAATATTAAAATATACTTAATTTTACTAAGTCTACCCTGTGTTTTCTTTTCCTCTTAATTGATACTTATGTTTTGAAAAGAATTCTTTCCCCCCTTTACTTCCAGCTAAATTTTGGACAGGTTGGGTTTATAAATCAGAGTTTCCTTAATAATAGGAATTACTGGTCAGTCAGAACTGTGTTCTTTTCCCATAGAGTAAAGCATTACTTACTTGGGTATAGTGTTTTAATTTTATTCTGTATGCCTCTTTTTCTCTTCTCCCATGATTCTCTGCATCAGGGCAAGAGAAAGCAAGTCTTATAAAAAGAAATACAGTATGTGGTGCTTATTAAAGTTACATACTTCTCAGAGGAGAATTTTGATTTACTGCAGGTTGGGCATATGTCGCATATGGACATTTCCAGGGAGCAGACTCCTTATTGCCGAGCAGTGAATGGCTTCTAGTGCTCCCTTATTGCTCCGGGAACATGTTAGTAATGATTATGAAAGGTAGGGTACCATGAAATCTGTAAGGTGATTTGGCAGAAGTCGATGCTGTTGGTGCCAGGATTTCGCTACCGTACCACAGTTTCCTGTTTTCAAATGTATTAATTGATCCGCAAAGGACATCTTTTGGAGACAAGAATTCAGACAGACTGGCACAGGCTGGACCTCCGCCAAGACTGCTCGGAAGGTTGCCATACTGGGAGCAAAGAGTGAGAGAGAAAGAGAGAGAGAGAGAGGGAGAGAGAGAGGCAGAGGGAGAGCTGAGGAAAGAAAAAAAGGCAAGACTTGGCACAGCTCAGTCAAATCAGCTTCTTTTGTCTGCTTTCTCGGCTTGAGCTTCAGGAAAGAAAACCGTCCTGGGGTACAGAAAAACTCAGAACTTTTTGGTTTTCAAACTTAGAAGGCTTTTTAAGTCTCTTGGGCTATTTGAAAGTGTTGGTACATTCACTGACGTTTGGTCACCAGTATTGAGGGAAATAAAAGCCTTTTTCAAAATGAAGCTTCCACAGTGTCCATGCATTTGGGAAATACTGTACTTGATTTTTTGCATGTATGATTATACCATGAGAGACAGGATTCATAGAGAAGATGGCAAGGCAAATTTCTAATTAGAGAGAATATTAATTTTCTACAAAATAAAGTTTGTTCATCAATACAAACCTGCTTTCAAATCAAATCAGACCTCCTTCGGAATGTGTTCAGAACGTAAGTTTTTAGATTTTATTTTATCTTATTTTTCCCATCTGTAGACATTCACTGTTCAAGGAGCCTTTCTAAGATTTTATGCAACCTAGCCAGGAAGTTAGAGTAAGAGTTGTTTTATCCATGTGTTTAAGAAAACGTTTTCTTAAAGCAACAGCTTTTATCTCTGCTGCTTCATGCTGTCCTAAACTACATCCCCCCGCAATGAGTGACAACACCGAAGACCAGCAAGGCACGCCGAAGACGCCCGGCTTCGCTTGAAGGGCAAACAAGAAATGTGAGCTTGGTCATTATTTTTGTGTGTGTCTTTGCTCTGATCCAGTTTTTGGAGGTGGGTGGGGAGGTGGGTGGGGAGGTGTCTATGTCTAAAAGATGTGTGCGATTAGGGAATTCTCATTGTGAGAAGGAAATGATAAAAGGTAATTTTTATGATGTTGGCAGAGGTGGCTGGGAATGGTAGGGAATAGAAATTTAAATCTTTTGGCTAAGAAAGAGTAAGCTGTCTTTGAAATACTTGGAGAAAAATTCTATTATTTTTAGTTGATTAGATTGTATAATTAAACGGTTACTATAGCTTGGCTTTCTCAAAACATTTTAAGTAGATGGAAAATCTAGAAAGGTCATCGATTTTCTTTTCAATATTACCCAGTGTTTTATTTACATTTATACTTCATATCTGATTTCTTAACAATAATATTTCCTATTAGGCCTGGTTATGGTTGGACTGTGATAGCTCTGCTCTTAAAAATCAACATTATTCTAGGATAGGTTAATTGTAAGGCACGTTGTGTGTTTTTTTTTTGTTTGTTTGTTTTTGTGGACCACCCTCATTGTCTCAAGTACTCTATTTCTAAAGAAGAGAGTTTGAGTTGTAGTAGGTTATGGTTTCCTGTAATATTACATTTTTATGTTATATACTAAAAGAATACAGGAAAATCGTATACATTCACATAAGTACTAATCATTCTGGGCAATATAAAAGACTGCTCCAGGGTCTACGCTTTTGTTTTGAGTGAGCAATTGTGGAGTAATTAATCCTTTCACCAATTTTTTTTTGTGTTTATAGCTTTATGTTATTGCGCGCTTTAAATAATCAATTATTGAAATGTTTTTTATAGTATTATAATGACATATCAGCAATTCTGAGAGTGGCATTTAATATACAAATACAATAAAAAAAATATCTGAAAAGGTATTTGCATAGTTAAGCTCAAGTATTTCCTTCAACTTTTTTACTAATCAACATTTTGATCTTTCATAAAATGAAGTCACTCGGTGTTCATGTGTGTTGCCAGAACGACACCCTTTGTTCTGCAGGCTTCTGTGCCCACCTCCTCGTCGGTCCCCCTAAAGTGGACGCCAAAGCATAAAAGACGTGCTGACGGGCACGGGGAAGGCGCTGGTGGCGTGGCTGCTGTCTTCCTTTCTGGGCTGATCACAGGACCGTTCGTGCCTGTACTAAACCCCAGCAGTATGTGCGACCGACAAGAAAGTGCAATTCATAAATTAAATTAGAGCTACATTTTAATACTGACGGTCTTATTGCCGATTTCTATTTAATTTACTTCTTAAACAGGTTTGCTAAATATGCAGCTTCTTTAGTTTATTTAAGACCATTTGCCCTTAGAGTGGGAATTATTTGCTAGCTTATTTCCTAACTTCTTTGCAGCGAATTCAGTAAGAATAAAGATATTTTTTATTCAGGCTATTTTATGTCTAATTATTTTCTAATAGTATAATAAAAAATGAGTGAATTTAAAAACACAGATGTCAGACCATACCTTTAGAAATAATACATATTTTGATACTGGTAGAGCTACATTTTGTAGTGTTTATGAGACTTAAGATTTGATAATAAGTATTAGTTGTAACACCCAATAAAGTTTCTTCCCAATGTGTTCTCTCTGGCCTACTTGTCACCTGTCCTAAAAGGAAAAAAGTCCCCTGTTGAGGTGCTCATCGAGTGGGTGTAACAGACCCTGTGCTGTACAACCTCTTTTCAGGGGTACGCTTAAGAAATTGTGTTGATTACGTTTCCAAACACGTACATTTAGATTTAACATACTGCATTTTCCTTTACTTATAGACCTTTTACTTTCCGAACACGTTGACATTTAGGTTATTAATTGTTTCCATGTTAGTTTTAATGTTCCAAATCTTATTTTAAAGTGTGTAAATATGACTGGTATGATTGTAAATGAACTCGATCTCAGTGTATATTCATTGCAGTTTGAATTATATAATACTTTGAAGTAGAATTATTAAGACAGAAATGGATTAATATTTAACTGGTACTTGATACCTATTATTAAGTTCCATCCAGACCTACATACCTGAACCTACAAGCACATAATTCTATAAACTAATGCAAGCCTCCCAGGGGGCCTTAGCCTAGCATTTCATAATTATTCACTCGCTTATTCCTTTAAACAAGTGTTTATTGAGGCCCCATTAAGTATGCTGATATTTTATTGACAAAGTTATTTTGCGTAACAGGGGAGGAAGCCACATACATGGATGGCAGAGGGGATAGATTTAAAATAGATGAATAAAAGCCTCAATAGAAAAGAGCACTGTTGCAATAAGATTTATTTCAGTAGGTTAAAGTATGTTAACTTTTATTGCACAGCGAACGCATTACCGAGTGTTATTATAAAAAATCAGGCAATTAGTTGTAGCCCATACACTATAACATTTTGTTTAACCATTATTTTGGTTGCTGCATTTTAAAAAAGCTTCCGTTGTTCAAGTCTTCTGACTTGCAAAATGAAAATTCAAATGGTGTGAGGAAGAAAGTAAACAGGGAAGACCGAACCACTGCTCACATCCTGGGTGTTGCATATGTCCAAGTTGGTGTCATTGAACCTTTGAAGATACACTGCAATGTAAAAATAAAAGGCCTGTTTATGAGGAGTTTTTTTCCTTTCCTTTGTTTTCCTGGGTGAGAAAAAGGAAGAAGAGGTCGACCCCATACCTGTAAGCCAGCATGGCCCTTAGAAAGTACCTTTGCTAGGGGCGGTGTGTTTTAAATGGACCAATCAGTTCACGTTTGGTAATCCCCAATGTTTTGTTTCATTTCGTTTTTTTCCTAACACAAAGACTTGCAGGTGCATGCAGCTCCCGAGCCTAGATGTAAACGAGCATTTAACTTGTTTACTCCATGCAGTTGTCCTTTAATATAAAAAGAAGGTATATGTTCACATTCTGAAAAGGAAATAAAAGTCACACGAGCTGGGGAGGTGAGCCTGGAAGCTGTGGTGGAGGCCAAGGCCTGTTGAGTCGGGGCTGGTGACCCACGGCACTGAAGATGAGAAGTGTTTCAGCTATAGGAAAGGACTGCTGAAGTGATTGAACAGATGTCACTCTGTGCCAGGCACCGTGCTGGATGTAGGGGACACTGAGATACAATTTCTGCCCAGGAGGAACTCAGAGTACAATTGGAGATGGCAGGAGGAAGGATAAGAATAACTGATAAATTTCAGCTTACCTGTTACCTCACTTAATCCTAACAACAGTGCCTAGCATAGGAACTGGTACATAATGGCCACCCCGTAAAGATTCCTGGAAGGAATAAACCAAGTTGTGAACCAGCTATTATCTTCTTGGGTCTCATTTGATTAAGAGAACTTGTCCCCTCACGGCTGAGAGACAAAAAACTTCATGCTTGCCTTTATCTTGGATCTTATTGCTGGTGATTGGTTTAGATAGGGTACAGAGTAGGGCCAGTTTCTTTGTGACCAAATTAGAATCCCTCCAGGTAGCTATTGGAGATGATATAAAATAAGGACCACATTGGCCATGACAATGACCCATTCTGCGCCCCCCCAACACTGGTCCCCCACAGTCTTGCATTCCCCCTCTTCTAGTTTCCCCAAAGGATCCCAGAGCTGTATCTTACTTAGTGCTTGGTGGTGTGGTCTAAGCATGGAGCAGACCAGTGGATTGTCTAGCAAGTTCAAAGTCTTTCTTATGAGCATGGGAAGAAGGCTGAGGGGATTGAGAGGGAAAAAAAGCAGGGAGAGGGAGAGAGGAAAAGCAGGGAGAGGGAGAGAGATGTGAAGGAAGATTGTGGAGAGCTAGGGTACTGTCCAATTAATAACTTCAGTAAGAGAGTGCAGGTAAGTGTGGGATCTTGGGGTCAGACTGGTGTGTCAGAAGCAGCCAGCACTGAGTGTGCTAAGGCATTATAAAGGGTTGCTGAGGCCAGTTCACGTGAACAGCATCTGCCTAGGTCTCTCTCCATGGGTGTCTTGAGAACCAGGAGAGGGAGGGCCCACGTCAGGACCGTTGTGTACAATTGTGTAGCAAGGAGGTGTGGGGCTGAAATTCAGTCTCCAGTTGCTTGCCCAAGCCCTGTGCCTTGGTCTGCTGGAGGAAGGTAGAAAGTCACCATGGGGGTGAGTGATGGCCCTGGAGAGAGTGGGCACGGGGTGAATCTAGTTTGGAATTGGAATAGTAGCAATGGGAGAAGGTCAGAGGTCTGGGGCGTATTCCAATGTGTGACCACGGGTTCAGGTGGGGTTAGGAGGGTTGTCTGGAGAGTTCCAGACAACATGGTGAAACCGGGAGAGGGGAGTGTGTGGTTCTGGTCAAGTGAAAGAGCAGGTTCAGAGAACACGAGGTCAGGAGTTCACTCTGAAACCCAACAGACTGTGACTGATGGCACCGCTGCAGGGCATGTCTTAGTTTGGTCACTGGCTGTGCTAAGATCTTTTTATTTCTCCAAAGCAAGTGTAGAAAAGGAAAAAAAGTTACCTGTTTGTGTTCTCTATTCCACAATGTTGTAAGAATTATTTAGTTTTCTGTTTTATAGTTAAGAATCTCTCGATGCTCTGTAACGAGAATACTCTAAGGTGTGTGGACAGCATTTTGGTATCACAGTTCAGTGTTTGAAGAATTAGTCCTTTTCATCTCATATATCAATGCCATTTGCATCTTTTCCCACTAGTCTCTGTAAGTTATTTTCCCTCATTTGAAAACTCAATCAGATTGTTCTCAGAGACTCAGGAGTGCTTTATTCTAGTGCTTTTGAAACAAATCGTCCTTTACCGTCAGGGGGTAGAGAGAATGGGATACAGAGTTTCACCCGCCTCAGTTTGAATTTTGTCTCCACTTTTAACTTACTGAACTTGGCCAAGTACACAATCCCCGTTTCCTCATGTGTAAAACAGATCATCTTCGCAAAGGCTCTTGGGCGAAGAAATAAGAAAATATATGCAATGCTCTTAGCATAGTACCTGGTACATAGTAAGTACTCAATAAATGGTCGATACTGTTATTTTTTAAATTAAAAGTTAAAATAATTGTGGCACAAATACATAACAGTTTACCATGTTACCCATTTATAAGTGTATGGCTCAATGTCAGTAAGTACATATATTTATATCGTGTGTGTATCACTATCAGCCAGCCACAGAAATCTTCTCATCTTGCAAAACCAAAACTCTCTGCCCATTAAACAACAACTTCCCCTTCCCCTCCCCCGGGTTCCGGCAGCCACCGTTCTACGTTCTGCCTCTATGAATTTGACAACGAGGCTGGGTGCCTCATGCAAATGGAGTCATGTCCTCAAGGCTCATCCGTGCTGTAGCATGCACTGGAATGTTGTCCTTCCTTTTTAAGGCCGAATAATATTCACTGTATGTATGTATCACATTTTGCTTACCCCTTTGTCCGTGTGTGGCTACTTGGGTGGTTTCAACTTTTGGCTGTCGTAGATGAAGCTGCTTTGAGCAGGGGGCCAGAAATAGCTGTGTGAGTGTTTGCTTGCCGTTCTTTTGGGCGTATACCCAGTAGTAGAGTTGCTGGATTAATAGGCAGTGTTAGCATTCGTAGCAGGTTACATTTTTGAAAAGCTTGTTACAAGCTGAAATTATGTAAGTTGAATTTGACTTTCCAGCATAGATAATAGTATAATAAATACGAGATCATAGACTTGATGAGAGTTTGTCCTGTCTACCTTTTTGTGGAAATACCTGAACAGCACATTTATCATCTCTGAGTTATTTTACACAATAGAGTTTTTCATGTTAATCGGGGCAATAATCTAACCACTCATGAAATAGTATTTATGGGTTATCCAGTGTGATAGTCGTATTCTATTTTTAACACCAAGTGGTTTCTTCGCATTCTTTCCATTTCTGGTTTGGAGAAGTTTCTTTTGTCATTCTTTTAGGGTAGGTCTGTTGGCCACAAGCCTCTTAGTTTTCCTTCATCTGACAATGTGTTGATTTTCCTTTTTTCCCGGAGGATATTTTTGCTGGATATAGAATTCTGGGCTGTCAGTTCCTTTTTTTAAGCATTTGAAAAATGTGCCACTTCCTTCTGCCTCTGTGGTTTCTCATGAGAAACCTGCTATCATTCCAGCTGTCTTTCCCTTCCAGGTAAGATGTTTCTCTCCCAATACTTTCAAAATCTTTGCTTTAGTTTTCAAAGAGTTTATGATGTATCTTGGCGTGGATTTCTTTGGACTTATTCTGGAGTTCAGTCAGCTTCTTGAGTATGTAGGTTTATATCTTTTGCCAAATTTGCAAAGTTTGCAGCCATAATTTCTTTGAGTACTTTTTTAGGCCTGCCCGATTTCTCCTTTCCATCCAGAACTTGGATGACGTGAATGATAGATCTTTTGTATAGTCTTACATGTTCTTGACACCGATCATTTAAAATTGTTTTTATTGTTCAGACTGGGTAATTTCTGTTGTTCCTATCTTCAGGTTCAGTGACTCTTTCCTCGGTCATCTTCTCAGCTAGTGAGTTTGAGTTTCAGCTATCACATTTTATCTGCTACTCCTTTGCTGATACTTCCTATTTTTTCATTTGTTTCATGTGTGTTCCTAATTGCTTATTGAAACAATTTTATGATGGATACTTTAAAAACCCCTGTCAAATAATTCCAACATCTGTGCCATCCTGTTGTTGGCATTCGCTGATTGTCTTTTCCTGTTCAAGTTGAGATTTTCCTTGTCCTTGGCATACAAGTGATTTTGATTATATCCTGGATATTTTGGTAACTATGTTATGAGACGGGATCTTATTTAAATCTTCTGTTTTAACAGCCCTCCTCTGACATCATGCCAGCAGGGAAAGTGGGAGCACTCCCTCATTACTTCAAGGTGGAGTGGAAGTCCAGGCTCCTTATTGCCCTTTGTTTGCAGCCTGAGGTGGGATTGAAGTTCAGGTTCCTTTTGGGTAACACTGTTATTTTTAGGTTTGTAGTTGGTAAAATAACCGGAAAAGTTCCCGAGCTGTGTATTCCTTAAACATACCCTATACTGTTGGTGCTACTTGTGTTTCACAACTTATTTAACGAGAGTCAAATTCTCACATTAGGGACCGAGCCCTCTCTAGTCACTGGCTTCCTTAAGGTTACTGTGTGTTTACCATTGGCACATTGAAGAAAAGATTTTAAGTAAAGAAATAAGATTATATTTTCTACTTGATTAGCTTTGAAAATTTATTTTTAAAAAGGAGGGAAAAGCCTACCCGTGCCAGGTTTCCATTTTTCCCATTAACAACATGTAGGTCTAATGCTGCAGAGAAGGTCGCTGTAGTTTATCTATTCTTCTGTTGGTGGACAGTTAGATTTTTGCCTCGTGCTAACCGTGCTACAGTGGCCAACCTAGATGTCTTCTACATGTATGTTGTGATCTCTAGAGGAATTACCTAGAAATGGAGCTGAGTTGCCAAATATGTCAACTCCGCTCAACAATGCCAACTTAGTCTTCAGAGGGTCCATACCAGTTGCCTTTCCTGCACTAGGGATGGTAAGGTTCTCATCAAAGTTCTCGTGTCCTAACATCTTCCACGTCTTCCGCAATCCTGGGTAGTATTAGGCGTCGAAAATTTCATAAATCTGATGGACAACAAATATTTATTTTGCTGTTATTTTTATTTGTGTACCTGCTTACTAGTAAGATGGAGCATCTTTTTATATTGGCAACTTTGATTTCCTTTTCTGTACATTGTCTATTCATATATACATTTTCCTTTGCACATTTTTCTTTTGAGTTGTCTCATTAATTTGTAATCTATTTTATATACCAATCCTTTATTATATGGATTGAAAGTATTTTCTCAATCTTTGGTTTGTTTTTTTCATTTTCTTTGCAGCAACTTTTGAAATAAACTATGGTATAGTTTGAAAAATTGGATGCTTTCAGTTTTTATTTTCAAAGGTGATTTTAGTGATAATGCTTATAATTCATTTTTTTTGGATGTGGCAGAGAGGGCTACTGGGACTAATATTTCTTTGTACCAGAATTTCCCCCCTCACTTAATGGCTTCTGTTAAGTCTTATTTTGTTATTTGCAGAGGCTTGTACAGCATAGCAAAAACATGGGCACGTTCCCATTATGTCAGCAGCCTGGCCGAATAAGAATTCCTGGGCCCTTAGAATGTTCTGTTGATCTGATTACAGTGATTTCTACACAGTGAATAATCTCAGTGCAATAAGCACTTTCTCCTTTCCCTACCCAGTCCTCTTGCTAACAAAATAACTTAATTGAGAAATTCAGACTGTTGGGGCAAGTGGAATTGAGTTGTGGCTGAGGCTCCTTGTGTATCTTTTGTTGTGCAATCAAGTAGCACTTATTCACCAACTTTTCTCAGCTGTCCCGCCCAAACAAAACCCACCTAATCTCCCAAATCACTTTGCAAAACAAAAGAACACAGAAGATTACAGAAACCAGGAGGACTGGTGGCAGATGCTGGATAGTAGACGTGCAGCCCTCCCTCTCCTTTCCCGCTAGCTACTCTGTGTGACTGCTTTAATAATTATACTTGTGTATTTGCTGTAAGGTCTGAGTATGAGAGTATGCTCTCTTCACTGCACCAGGCACCGCTGCCTGCGAGATGACGGTTTGCTGTAACCATGGGTAAAGCTCCAGGCAGAAATTCATAACCCACGGAAGACTGGACTTGCGAACCCAAACCTATAGGGCAAGCCTCCTGGTCCGGATTTTGCAGACCTGTCCCTCATAAGGGCAGTGGCCCCGTGCTTTGCTCAGTGCATGCTTGTCTTTTTGTACCTACTGGCTCTCTAGTGCAGTGAAGGAACTTCCCAACTGCTCAGCAGGAAACCAGCTAAATGTCCTCTCACTGGCTGAGCTTTGTAATTCTTCCTTCTCCCACTCACTGAATTCTTCCTTGAAATCAGCATTTGGTACCAGTTTCTATCTCTGTACCACTCTTCCACTGTTTAAAAGTGTTATGGAAAACGTTAATAAAGACTATGTGAAAATATGACTGTCATTTAATTACAAACTGTTTTCCCTGTTACTTAAGTTACTGCATCTCTCTCTTTCTCTCATGCGCACACACACACACACACACACACACACACACACTTCAGGTGAGAAAAGTGAGGCTCGGAGAGGTGAAGTACCTGGACTAGTTAGTGATAACACTAGGGCTAAAACCAGTCTTCTTCCTCTAAATCCCGGTTTGTCTCTTTATCTGGCGTTTGTTCACTCTGTGATGGGGCCAGTGGGAGAAGAGCACGCTGGGACTGTGTGCTTAGGTAAATCCTCTGCCACTCATTCGTTCATCCATCCAAGCAGTCCATCCATAATTTAAAAAAATATCTGAGTGTGTACAAGAGCTATGTGATGAGGGTACAGTGATGGACAAAACACCAACACCGTTTGCCTCCGTGGGACCTACGGTGTAGAGGTGAGGAAAGACCCCAAGCGAGTCCATTCAACCCTGTGCAATGACGGGTCTGACGGGGAAGAGAGTCCTGGTGTAAAAAGCCTCCTCTCCGTCTTCAACACAGAGGGAGAATAAGCATGCGCGTATTTAGAGAATATGGACCTCTTGGGATGTGAGACGCGGCTGATTTTTTTCTAAGTTTAAAATATGTATTTTCCTACTACATTTAATATTAGTCAAATCACTAGGCTAAATGTTACAGATTTTTATATGGAGATTTCATATAGGAGGCTCTTTATCTACTTATAGGAATCTTCAAGTATTTTCTTTGAAATCAGTGTTGATCAGTCTGTTTTTTGAACAATATTTTTTCAATTACAGTTTACATTTCGCATTATTCTGTGTGAGTTTCAGACGCGCAGCATAGTGGTTAGACAGGCATGTGCTTTGCAGACTGTTTATCCTCATAGTTCCAGTACTCTGTTTTAAAATACAGTACCGCGTATAGAACCATGAAACAAACGAAAATTCTAGAATTATAGAGTCTTACACGTCATTTCGTTTGCCTCCTTGTAGCCTAATCAATGGGACTCTCCTTTCTTAGCCTACTGAGAAAGAAGCAGATTCTAGAATCTCTGCTTCTATGCTAATCAGCGCCTAGCAATGAAGTACATAGTGAATTATTCTCTGTGTCTCTGCCTCATGACATTCTCCACACTTAATCCTCTACCTGGATTCCTTTCAAAGCTTTGGAATAACGAATCAGTGGAAATGAGCTTTGTTTGGCTATTTCTGAGTGTATGTGTTAGGAAAAAAAGAAAAAGAAAACCACAAAAACCTAAAATGCAGTTTAAATAAAGAAAAATGAATTTTACTTTCAAGAGAGCTTTTGCCATTTTCCAAATGCTTATTCTCCTTCAGAGAGCTCATTACGGCGCCGAGTGTGACAGCAGTTTACTGTGGCGAACGCGCCTTGTCCGGACCAGGGGATGAATTAGAGCCCAGATAAAGGCCAGAGGCGCGGGCAGAACTGCACCTAAGTTGCCCCCAGATAGCTGCCAAGCTATTCGACTTTTTAAAGTACCCCCAGAGAGCATCCCTAATCGCCTCTAGTTTCCCTTTTCAGTGGTTAATAACCTTTGCTGTCAGGAAATTCTTCTTGTGTTTAATCCAGTTCTCCCTCGCCGCCGTTCAGTCCTATTTCTCTTGTTGTCCTTGGTGGTGACAGAAAAGCTGGTCATTACCTTCTTGATAATATCTTTAATGTTCTTGAAGGGCACTGCAAGTTACCCCTTGGCCTACGCTTCCCCCAGCGAAAGGAACATACTCTGTTTCTTCCTCCCCCACCCCCAGTCTCAAGGGTACTGTTTGGGAATAGAATCTCTGGTACTTTGCTCTTAAGTATCTGATCCAAGTATTCACATCAGGCCTACCTTGAGGTGTCCACCGGTTTCATTTGTACTCAAAGGGCAAGCTTCCTTTGTCACCTCCCTTGCTGTTGGATTGTTCAGCGTGACTGCTGTTGGGCTGCTGTGCCTCCAGGTGTGAGTGCCACTCCAGAGGCCCAAGGGGACTGAGGAGGGGTTCCTGTCTCAGGAGGAGCCCGAATACCTCTCGCCATTCATGGTACTTGTGCTGCTGTTTGGAGTGGGCCTGCTGGTTTCTCTCGCCCATAAATTCATTTTATTCTGCATTAAAGTTTTGGTTCATTTAGGATTTCCACCGACCTCATTCTCAGAAAGATATGGCATGCCATCAGTGCTCTTCTCATTCTTGGTTTCATTTTATAAATGCCACAAGGGGGGTTGGCACATATAAGCTTTGCCACAGAAGTGATGGGTGGACATGCCCGGGTCCCATCAGACTTCCGTACGGTCCTCACGAGGGGGTGGGATTGACTTTTGTGTCTCCCCAGCACTGCTCAGAGATGCTTCATACGTTCTAAACAAACCTTAATGACGGTTGGTTGTTTGTCAAATGAGTTACTGGGAAATTTACTTCGTTTTTTTCTTTTTTAGGTTTCTGTCTCCTCAGTCCTTTCACCTAAACAAGAAAGCAGTTCAGAGCTTTTGCCTGGCTGCCAGTGCGGGCAGCCCTCCCACCTCGGCTGCCAAGCTTTTAGCAGATGAAATAAAATTCTATTTATAACTGGCCTCTGATGGATTTCCTCCCTACCTGTGCTCGTGCTCCATCAGCAGGTGTACTGAACAGATGGAGAAGGGTTTTAATTTTTTCAGTTCAATTAGATAAACTCTCCAGTACATTCCCTTTCTTACTTCAGTTTCTTCCTCTTGGCATTAAAATTGTTGAGCATAGCAAAACACAAATTAAGACCAGGAGATAAAGTGCTCGTAGGGTGTGCCTTTAATATAAATACTTTGGCAAAGGAGCCACATTTGACATCAAATGAAATATCCATTTTAACCCTTTCTCCCTAGCGCTTAATTTTAATGTTATTTAAATTAATATTTGTAGTGCTAAAATGCTAAAATATATAAATGCTCTCTTTTTTCTCATGATGCACTTTCTGCATTTGAACTGACACTTATTAGAAATACACTAGTCTTGAAGAAAAAGTTGGTCTCTGGTAGTGGTTCAGTGCATATTATGAAGCATTTTAACGAGGAGCTGAAATCATTAATTCCATGAAGCTCATTTGACGTTGACAGTTGACTTGTCCAGGAGAGTGATCAAACGGTAGCACGCAGTCCAAAACCAGTCTGAATGTGACCTTGCTTAGCTCTGGGTTTTAACATCACTAGCAGTGAAAGGTAGGGTACAGCAATTTCTGACTTCAACATAAACACAGGTATGTTTTGCTTACCAGGTTTGCCCTTTGTAGGGTGTATCATCTCTTGTTCCCAAGATCCTAGATTTCAGTTAGTTCCTGGCTCTCTGATGCGAGGCCAAGCCTGATTGCTCCATTGAGGGACCCGTTCATTCCACAGACATTCCCTGAGCTCCTGCCCAGTGTCATGACCTTGCATTAATGAGGCCCATGCCACATTTAGGCCTCACTTTGTTCCCTCTAGCACCGTCAAACTTACTTACTTAATATCTAGTTGAGGCTGGATTTGAAACAAGCAAGATTTGGTCTATTTCATTATACAGGGTGGGGCAAAGGTAGGTATACAGTTGTGAGTATGGAAAAAAATACAGTAACTAATGAATAATAATGCAAGAATAAACTGTGTTTTGCATACTCACAACTATAAGTCTGCTAGGTAACAGCTAGGAATGAGTGTCCAGAGGGGAAATGAATGCAGGGCCCTCGCCATTACAATCTAAGAAAGAACTTCGTACAGGAGGCTAGAAGCAAAAGGAAGACATGTCTCACCAATGAACTCAGCAGTCCTGAGCTCGGTTTGATGAGATTGCCAGGTGTCCCGAGCATTGCGAGCCAAATAGCACAAGAGGAAGGGAGAGTCCTTGAGATGGCTGAGAAAAGGGGCTTCTGTAACAATCTCACTGAGATTGCTGGTGTTCTAAACGTCGCAAGCAGGATTGCACAGGAGGAAGAGGGGGGCCTGTGCTGGGAGAGGGGGCCTCTGTAACAATTTCACTAAGACCAAGAGCCTTTGCTAATTGAGAAGGAAAGACTTTGTAGCTGTACATTATTCCCAAGATTTAGAAGAGGAAGGCAGGGGATCCTTAGATACTGACTAAGGTGTATAACCCCTGAACCCCAATAGTCGGCTTACTGAGATTAGCTAAGTGCCCACTTGTAGCCTCGGCTCAAGTGTATAGAACAAACTTACTGACAAACTTACAACTTTATTTCCTCTACATGTGGGACATTTAGACCAGCTGGGTGCCTGCTTGTAGCCTTGTGTTCGTATGCGTTTCATAAATAAACTTGCTATCTCATTCCCACTATATGTGTTTTGTCTCTCACTTGAATTATTCTCTCGTGAGTGAGATGAGAACTGAGGCGGGGGAGGGAGCCTCTTGACCCGGGCCTCTCTCTCTCTCCCCGTCCGTAACAAATGTACTTTTGCCCCATCCTGTGTATATATTTTTGTTTAGATTCTAATAGAAGCAGGTTTCCCGTCTCCGTTTTATTTTATTCAATTCTTAATTATTTCTGGATGATTTTTTTCAAGGATGTGGATTGTCCAGATTCGTGGCTTGCTCTCCAGCTTCTCTCCCATTTTATTTTCACACCAAGAGTTATATGGAGCTGAGAGGTTGTAATGGGTCAATCTCACTGCTGGCTAGAAGGAGGTTGAATAGTTTAGTTAGGGAAAAATATGTAACAAGAGCCACTACTTGTTACTTAAGTTATTGTCTGATGAGTGCCTTTGAAGATTCCCGTTAGATGTGTTCTGCACTTTTTAAAAATGGACTCTCATATTCGGGGATATAACTTAAATGTCATCCGGCGCAATCACGTCTCCGACCCTTCGTCCCTTTGCAGAATCTGTGTCCCGACTGCTTGGCTTCACAATAGAGAGTGCACTTTTCCCAGGCTGGCTGCCCCGTGCTATCTTCGGCAAGTTGTTCTGTTGAGCTGTGATGCTGTGATCTTTGTTCCTATTACTTTCATCTGCTGGTCCTCCTTTTGCCTTCTGGGGTCACACAGAACAAAATCTAATTCCAACGTGTGGCACCCTTTCACACATTTGAAAAATGTGCCTTCTGTATTCAAGCATTTATTTGTGACATGATTTAGTTCCATGCCTTTCCTCTAACCTGCCCCAGTTTAACGGCCTCTTGATTATGGAGTGGCCTGCGGGAAGGAGAGCGACATTTTATACGGTGCAATCTGACAAGCCCAAGGAAAGCCAGCCCATCACTGTCCTCGTTAGAGGTCAAGCAATTCTGACAACTTCCTTTTTGCGTGATTCGACTAAATGCAGCATCTTGTTTTCCCAGCTCTTGTATCCAGGGGCAGGTGGAATGTTTCTGGACTGGGATGGATTCACCTTCATCGTGTGGATCTGGCTGCAGTCATTCCTCGGTACCCACTGTATGGCTCTGTGATTGTGGTGTGCGAATGGGTGGCGAATGATGTCAAATGGGGTGCTGAGTGACCGATGTGGGGCCATCTGGAGCGCTTATGTGTCCTGTGAGCATAGATCGTCCCGCCTCCCCACGCCCCTGCCCTCACTGCAGAGTCGCCACTGCACGAGTTCTCACACAGCACCACTTAATCTTGTCTCCTTTTAAATACTTTGGAAAAGCCAAACAATAGGATGCTCTGTTCTCCAAGTATGTATGAGAGATCCCCAGGTCACCTCCGCTCGTGGCTGCTTCATCTCTTCACTGCAGCAAGTAGAACCATCCCGGGGGGCTGTCAGACAGGTTTGGGGAGATTTTCTAAACACAGCATTAACGCATGGTACCTTATTTTTAAGGGGAAGAGTGTGTTATTGGGGTTGAAAATGTCTTCCTGTGGCAATGTTCACTCTCTCCAGAAGTAACTGGCACATGGAAGGCACTCAATACATGTTTGCTGAAAGAATGAAAGAGGCAGAAGCTTTTGTGCCACATCGTGGCCAGTGTTGTTTATAGGCGATTATGCCACAAGAGCGGCACAGTTTCCTCAACTGGAGCCTCCTAACGGGTCCTTACCACACTCGGGCAGCTATAGCATCGGGATCTCTGAAATCGCTGGTCGCGTGTCACGTCCTGAAGCCTCTTCGATCAACACTTCTCTTTCTCAGACGAACAGTTGTTTCATGTAGACTCAGCCCTATTTAATTTACCCGAAACAATATTCACTCAACAGATATTTTTGGAGTATTTGCCATGGGCCCGACACTGTGCTGAGAGCTGAAGATACAGTTGAGAGCAAAACATTCAGATTTCTGCCCTCACAGTAGGGGGGGCACAGATAAAACACGCGTTACGTCTGTGCACCATATCCCTACAAATGGTAAAGGACAACTGCCGCAGGGGGCGTGAACACGTATTATTGAGCTACTATTATGTGTCAGGCATTTTGCTAAGTCCCAGGATTATGTATAGTAAGGATATTAAAAAAGAAAAGAAATTTAATTAGACAGTCTGCCATCAGGGAATTCCAAACCTAGCTGCAGAGAAATGTCAGTAATTATGACACAATATGAGAAGTCCTGGGAGAATTACTGTGAGCAAAGGGTTACCCAAACACAGAGGTGGGAGCGACCAGTTCTGTTCTGTAATTACATTGACATTTGAGTTGGATCTGAAATGATGAGTAGAATTACATCGAGCGTGGAAGAGAGGCTTTGGCAGTCACGTGGGGGTGAGATTCTGTGGGATGGTCGGATCGGCGACACAGAGACACATGGGAAGAGCCACGTGAGGACAGACACACAGGGAAGATAGAGCACACGAAGACACACAGACAAGGGCGTCATGTGAAGGCGGAGGTGGAGGCTGGAGTGACACAGCGACAAACAGGAACATCAAGGATCACCAGAAGCCACCAGGAGCGAGAAAGAGGCAGAATAAGGCTTCTTTCCTAGAGCCTTCCGGGGGAGCATGGCCCTCCTGGTACCTTGATCTTGAACTTCTGGACTCCAGAATTCGAGAGAATAAATTTCTAATTTTAGGTCACCAAATTTGTGGTAAATTGTTACCACAGCCCTATGAAATGGATAAAGTGACAAATCAGATTTAATTTGATACGAGTAGTTAGAAACATTACTGAGTTTTCTAAAAGATTGATAACATGAGTCGTGTTTGATTATTCAGTTCTTGGGTAGATGAGAAGTTCAATTTCATGGTTAAGAAGGCCTCACAGATCTGCATGAGCAATTTGAGGAATCTGAACTAGTCCCGTGGGGACAAAAACTTTGTCTTAGTCGCCACTGTTTCTCCAGCATTTAGAACAGTGGGAACAGAAGATAGCTGTTATTCAGTAACTCTTTAATGAATTAATTAGTAAGTAAAAATACACAAAAATACAAACTAGGTTAATTTTTAAAAACAATGAAGACATTTATTTTGAAAAAAAAAAGTCAGGCTGCGATGGGGACAGTAGGACCAGAGCAGCTGCAGGGTCCATAGACACGGCACTTGTACTAACCTGTAACCCGTGGGGACCGGAGGGGAAGGAAGTGTCAGTTCAGAGCCGGGCCGCTGCCATGACCTGGTGCTGCTGAAGTCGTAGTCTCTCTGTCAGCTCTCACAGACCGTGGCTTAAAGCTGAGTGCCAAAGAAGGAAGGAACCATGCTTGCAACTACTGGCATTAAATCCCAAGTTAGATTTTAGTACTAATGCACCAAATCATAATTCATTGATTTCCCATATTGCATAAAAATGTATCCACTTGACAAGAAGTTACTGAGCACTTACTGCGTACTAAGTACAGTGCTAGGCTTCAGGGCACAGAGATCAAAGGTGCATTCTTTATAGGTTGTTGGGGGCAAAATAGATAACATGCCATAAACATGTCATTGTGATAAGCCCAGGATGCCATGGGAGCCGAGAGCAAGGTCTGCTACGGTGGAACTAGTCATCACAGAGTTTAAAAAAGATTAAGTTTTATTTGACTGTGTGTGAGAGAGAGAGCTTGGATATTGGCAAAAGAGTTGGTTTGCCTCATGGAATACTTGGAGGGTGCTGATGCTGAACCCTTGCCCAAAATAATTCTGGCTGCACCATGCCTGAAATTCTACCTTCCACAATGATTTCTTTGCCTTATGCATTCCAGGAATCCTCTGTTAGAGCCCGGGTTTCTCTACAGGACCTCATAAACCATTCTAATTAGGCATTCCTACTTTGCTGGGGGTTGATTTCCTAACTCGATTTTCAAGGAAAGAGCCAATGGCAGAGGATGGGACACAGGAAGAGAGGCTGGCGAAGAGGGCTCTCTGGGCTGAGAGAGAGAGAGAGAGAGAGAGAGAGAGCGAGCACTTGGCATTTGTGAAGAAAACTGACAAGAAAAGAGGAGAGAGTGCCTTGCATGGGCACCAAAGGTAGTCTGGAAAATCCAGCGCTTTCCCTTGGACTGGGCCTGCCTGGGCTCTTTCCCAGAACTCTGGCTGGCGGCAACATGCACAGCAAGGGGAGCGTGGCTGCTCTGTCCTGGGTAAGTATGAACTCATGGCTTTCTCTTTGGGAATGGAGAAAGACACTGGCCTTCTGTAAATGTAAGTTTCTACATTCTGGGTATTAGAATGAGTGTTCATTGTGGGGATCATGTCTTTTATTAACCCACTAAAGGGTCTTGTATACGAGAATATCAGTAATTTGATGGTGCCGACGTGAGTAAAATCAGTGCGTGTACTTGCCCAGTTACCTCAAGAGCAAGCAGTGGCATTGCAGGCCTTTTGGTGATAGGTGTGCATGTTGCTGGTAGTACAATACTTTAATTTTCGATAACTTGAACTCTCTTTTCCCTGACGAACCAGTTAGAAGTGTCAGAGGAGACCTAAACATACTCACATTTTCAGTCACGAATGGATCTCTGATTGCTGTGATAGAGAAAAATCCTGGGGTCCTACTTGGTTGCCTGAATGAACACAGATGATACCAATGGTTGAACATAAAGACGTACAAAGCACTTCATCACTCTGAAGAGATGTTTAATTTTTATTGGTCAGGAAAGATACAGACACCAAATCAAAGGTGCTTACTGGATTTTAGTGCAGGCTTCTGGTGGTTTTATTTTCACTGGGTTTTGACTGTCCCCCTGGGCTAATGTTGATTGGCAGGTCCTGAGCATTAGCTGTAGTTTGCTTGTTCCTCACTCCCGCGTTGGAGTAGTTTTTACTCCATTGCCTGTATAGCCTCGGCAGCTATAATCAGTCACGGGTGGACATCCTTGATTATAGGAAGGACTTTATAATAATGGCCCTTTATTTACTTATTCATCAAACATTGACTGAGGGTTAACTATGTCTAGTGAACTATGGGGAATGCTAAGGGGTAACAAAACTATATAAATCATGGTTCCAACCTGTGTAAAGGTCTCTGGATGACATAAATAATTGTAGAAGACCCATCTTTACATCAACTGACTTATAATCTCACTGAGAAAAAAACTATAGGCCTGTTTATCTCTACTCTTTTTAGAGACCTGCTGTGACTCTCCATTGTTCCCACTGTGAAGTCCAGACTCTTCAGCCGAGTCCTCAAAGTTCTTTACAACCTGAATCCTCACCTCCTCCCGCTCCTCCCATCCCCTGTGCTTGATCTTTTTGCCCTTTCCCCCAATTCTGTGCTTTTCCCTACTTCTGTGTCTTTGTACCTTCTGTCTCCTTTGCTTAGACTGCCCTCCCTTATTTTCACTAGCTGGTAAACTTCTACACATTCCTTAAACCCAGCTCCTCTGTTCCCTCTTCTGTGAAACTTATCCAATACCTCCTCCCTTCCCGCAATGTAAGAGTGGGTCTCTGGGCTTATGCTCGAACATCTGGGATGTAGGAGCCCTTTGGGTAGAAGTCATTCATGCCTAAAAACCGGAAGCAGCAATCCTTTCCTGGCTCAGCCAGGCTGGTTTGGGCCCCTCCAGAAGGATATCAGTATTCAGTAAGGCAGGTTCTAGAGACCCTTGAGGAGAATCCCCCTATTCTCAAGACCTCTGGGATCCCTTGTGAATGTGGGGGACCTGGAATGTGCCCTTTAGCTCTCGTACTCTGTGTAGGCTGTTGTTCTCCTTCCTTATAATTCATAGCTTGTATCTACACAAGCACTCTCTAAGAGCATGATAGTGAATCACAGCTATTAACTCCGTGGATATCCATTATCTTGGATATTATTTCTAGTATGTTTTAATATTTCTGTATAATTTGTCCATAAAAATGCATGTCTTTATAATAAAATGTGAATGGCTGTCTGTCGAAGGAAAAAGATTTTTGATGAACAAGAGGATGACAAGACACTGCAGGAGCCTGCAATTTAAGTCTTCATTGGATCACATTCCTTAGAATTAAGAGGAGGTACTATGAAGGCCATGTGGTTAATGTGCTTTCCACTGCAACTTCAGGGAACTGGTGACTCAGTCCTCCACTTGGGAGTGGTTCATAGTGGGCTGAGTGATTGAAGTGTGGAGTTACTCTAGAATGGAAAAGCAACATGACAGGGTATTTCTATATATGTATTTGGTTTTCTGATAAGCACTAGGGCTACTGAGATGATTAATGTATAGCCTTGCCCTTTAGGAGAGAAAAGCATTCAAAGAAATGCATGACGAAGAGAAGTGTTGAGTGCTCTAATAGAGGCATGTGCTTGATTACTGCATAGTACCAGTTTACTAGGGAAGAACAGCCTTAGGTATCTGTCCAATTGATCCAACACCATTTATTGAGTAGACTTTTATTACCCCTTTGTATGTTCTTGTCTCTCTAGTCAAATATGAATTGACCATAAAATCATGGGTTTATTTCTGGGCTCTCTGTTGCATCCCATTGATTTATAGGCCTGTTTTAATGCCAGTACCATGCTGTTGTGATTACTATGGGCTTGTATTATAGTTTGCTATTAGGTAACATGATACTTACACCTCTGTTCTTTTTTCTCTCTCAACATTATTCAGGGTCTTTTGTGATTCCATATAAATTTTTGAAATATGTGTTCTAATTCTGTGAGATATGTCATTGGTATTTTAATAGGAATCTATAGATTGCTTTGGGTAGTATGGATATTATAATGAAATTCATTCTTCCTATCCATGAACATGGTATATGCTTCCACTTATTTGTGTCTTCCTCAATTTCTTTTTTCAGTATCTTACAATTTTCTGAGTACAGGTCTTTTATTCCTTGGTTAAATTTATTCCTAGGAACCTTATTATTATTATTTTTGTTGCAGTTGTAAATGGGATTGTTTTCTTAGTTTCTGTTTCTGATAGTTCATTATTGGCGTATAAAAATGCCACTGATTTCTGAATATCAGTTTTGTATCCTGCTACTTTAATGCAAAAAAGTGAAACTAGACCACCTCCTAACACCATACAAAAGAATAAACTCAAAATGGATTAAAGACTTAAATGTAACTCATGAACCATAAATATCCTAGAAGAAAACATAGACAGTAAAGTGTCAGACATTTTTTATAGTAATATTTTTCTGATATATCTCCTTGGGCAAGGGAAACAAAAAAAATAAACAAATGGGACTACATTAAACTAAAAAGCTTTTGCACAGCAAAGGAACCCATCAACAAAATGAAAAGACAGTCTACTGAAAGGAAGAACATATTCCCCAGTGATACATCTGATAAATGGTTAATTTCCATTTTACAAAAAACTTATACAACTCAACACCAAGAAAACAAACAATCCAATTAAAAAACGGGCAAAGGACCTGAATAGACACTTCTCTAAAAAGGATGTACAGATGGCCAGTAGACATAGGAAAAGATGTTCAACGTCACTAATCATCCGAAAAATGCAAATTAAAATCACAATGAGATATCACTTCATGCCTGTAAGAATGGCCATCATCAATAAATCAACAAACAACAGGTGCTGGTGAGGATGTGGAGAAAAGGGAACCCTAGTGCGCTGTTGGTGGGAGTGCAGATTGGTGCAGCAATTGTGGAAAACAATATGGAATTTCCTCAAAAAATTAAAAATAGAACAGCCTTATGACTCAGTGATTCCAGTAATGGGAATATATCTGAAGAAATCTGAAATGCTAATTCAAAAGAATATATGTACCCTGATGTCCATTGCAGCATTATTTACAATAGCCAAGGTTTGGAAGCAGCCCAAGTGCCTATTGGTAGATGAATGGATGAAAAAGCTGTGGTACATTCACACAATGGAACAGTACTCAGCTGTACAAAAGAAGAAAATCTTACCTTTTGTGATAGCAATGGATGGACCTGCACAGTATTGTGCGAAGTGAAATAAGCCAATCAGAGAAAGACAAACACTATATGATTTCACTTATACGTGGAATCTAATGAACAGAATAAACTAACAAACAAAGTAGGAACCAACACATAGTACAGAGAACAGACTGACAGCTGTCAGAAGGGGTGGGGTTTGGGAGCTGGGTGAAAAGGTGAAGGGATTGAGCAAAGAAAAAAAAAAGACACAGACTGCAGTATGGTGATTGCCAGAGGGAAAGGTGGGTGAGGAGAGGTGGAAGAGGGCAAAGGGGGGACAAATGGTGGTAGAAGGAGACTTTGGGTGGTAAGCACACAGTGCAGTATGCAAATAATGTGTTTCCGAGCTGTATACTTGAAGCTGTATGGTTTTATTAACCAGCCTCACCCCATTAACTTTAATAAACAATAAAAAGCTTACTAAGTATCTGGAAAAAAGAGAATAGACGTAGGGTAGGAGAGGAGATGGGGTTGAGGGGAAGACTTCCTAGAATTTTGGCCTTGGAGAGAATACTGAGAACAGTAATGCCTTGTAATTATCTCTCTGCCTACTGGACAAAGGGACTCTCTTGGTCAGGCTCCTGGCAGAAATAGACTCAAGAAGGATAATTGGAGAAGGTTGAATGAAGGCATTATTGACAAAGCTGTGGGCAGGCTTAAAAGAACCCACAGGGTTGGCAGAGCACCCAGGAGCTAGCAACAGCTTTACCACTCCTAGGGCCAAGGGGGCAAGATGAGGGAGTGATTGTGAGAATGGAACCTGGGCTGTAGGAGAGCATCACCCTGCAGGAATTGTGGCCTTCAGCAGAGAAACACACCCACTGCCAAACTGTGGCCTGGCAGGGAGAGGCAGTCAGGGAACACACGCCCAGCTAGTTTCTGTGCCGTCCAGTCTCCCACCAGTGCCTCTCATTGGCTTAACCCAACCAGGAGCCGAAATCAAGGGAGCCCATTGATGCATAGTCCATACGGGGCACAAATAGGGTGGAGAAGAGTGGAGAGTGGTTTGAAAAGACTAAACAGAATACCCAGCTGAGGCACTTATAAGGCATAAGGTGAAGGTAATATTCAGCAACATTAACAACTCTCCTGTGGTTGGAAACAGCGAGTTTGCAGTTGCACTAAATGGGGAGGATGTGGGGTTTCTATGGGGTGATCAAGGAGAACTGTCTCTGTTAATTGAAGGAGATGCCACACAGTCGAAGACTTGTAATCTCTTTGGTGACTGTTTTCTGGCACTAGCACCACGGAGTGTGTATAAAGGGATAGTGACACTGAGGGTTAAAGACCTACCTTTCCATGTATGGCTCAGGCACATGGAAAATGCATTTAAAACTTTGTGGATTCTTACATGTTTTAGCCAGTATTACTTCAATTCAACTTAGTTCATTTCAGTTCGGAACACTTGCTGAACATCTATAATTTCCCTGGGCCTGTGCTGGATATAGTCAGGACACCAAAATGAGAAGGCATGGAACCTCTCTTCAGGGAGTTCGAATATAGGGGGAAATGAACATGTAAACAAATTGTGTAATTAAAATGGAGCACGGCAAGTGTACAACAGGACAGTAGAAGCCCTCTTGACTGGTTTCCACCTACCAGGCTCTGTATTAATTGATAAGCCTCGTTCTGTCTCAGACTATTGTGGCAGATGGGTTGATGGACGGAACACTTTCAACAAGTAGGCTGTGTCTGTGTCTGCCTGTGCATCCCCGTAACTTGTGTGCTTTACCGAGAGTCTGTTGTGCTTGCTCCCAAGCCTTTTTATGTCAGTTGTGCTTGTTACTAAGTTCACACAATTTAATTATATGCTAGGCAAACCAACGGAACGTAAGTGTGGAAAAGCTTTTGTTTGCATTAAAATCAAGCAAAACATTTTGGAAAAACTTTATAATAAAGACTAGTCACTTAAAAATGCCATTCAAATAGCATGGGTAAGTCAGCCTGTCATCTCTCGAACCTGGCGGTGAGGTGAAGATGGCATTGGCACAGATGAATGTGTTGATCGTGGACGCGATTAAGACAGTACCTTCCTGATACTTCCCAGATTTTTCTGTGAGGTGGAAGTAGGCAGTGGAATGAGAGGGCGAGGGCTTGAAGATAAAGAGTTTTGAAATAGACGCTGTGGAGAGTGGGAGGGGAAGCTCGTTGGAGGCGTGTACACGGACATTTAAAAAACAAATTGTAACGAGGACTTCTTGATGGCACTGATGGCCCGCCTGAGGCTGGAAATCGTGACTTTGTCATGGTACCAACCTAAATGACATGTGACTTCCTGTAGCAGTGCTCAGGGGGCTGGTGTAGAAGTGGAAAAGTAGATGCTTGTAGTGACCCAGGTGTGGGATTTTGTGGGCAGGTGTGACAGAAGTTTATAGGGAAAAGATGGAGGTTGGGGCTGAGAGTGATTTAGGCCTTTTGTTTGGAATTGTTGTCATTTATCAGTAATGATCACAAAGGGAAAGAGGAAAGATAACTGCTCTGTGTTCTCGAGGCCTTTTAGAAAACATGGAGTTGTTCCTTTGGCAGCATACACGTGAGTGTCCCAGAAAGGTGATAGTGTGGCCGCCAAGGGAACGGTCACTGTTCAGAGAGGAACGCCCACGAGTGTTCCCACGGAAAACGGGAAGAGTGTGCGGTGTGCCCCGTGTGCTGTTGGTGTTGTTGTAAACAAACAAGTCAAGGGCATGATTATTGCCAGTATGTACACTGTGCGTACATTGTGTTAATGTACACATTGAACACATGAAAGCACTCCAAGAGCCAAGATGGCTTCTTGAAACTCATGAAAATGATCAGAACAAAAGGAAGCCAAAGAGAGAGGTACCTGGGGGTACCTCAACTGAGGGACCAGCCTGCTCCACCCAGAGAAGCCCAGTGAGTGAGAACCAATGGAAAAGGGCCTGGGCTGCTGGAGCCTGTTCCTTATGAGTGCGTGGCATGATAGGGATATAAAAAAAAAGACTGCCAGCTGTTTTTGTAAAAAGTGACTTAAATGGTGAATTGTGATGTACAGTCTCGTTAGAATGTAAGTTAATGCAGAGAAGGTTGTGGGACCGAGGGGACGGAAGTCTTGAAGAGATTCGAGAGCAAGTGCAATGAGAGGGGAAGTTCTGTGAAGCTGTGGTCAGAGAGCCGGTCATTGGCATTGGGACTGCCGGGGTGAGGGGTGATTTGGGCTTGGGTGTGGCGGTGGAGGTGTGTGGTGTAAGTGAAGTGGTGGTGAAGGTCGATGGAACCGAAGACATAGGAACTTTGAGGCAAGGGAGTTCTAATGCTTTCTTTGGGGACATTGAGACCACCCCAAATGGTGCTAGGATTTGGGAGGGAGAGGGAGATAGGGAGACAGTTGGCCAAGCCATTGACCGAAGTGGAGATGGTTCCATGGATGTCGGTAGGTAAGAGCTATGGCCTCAAAGGGTTTTTCACTAAGGGAGGAGTGATGATTTTCCCTCCGTATTTCTATGCGGCAAATATCTTGCCTGTAAAAATCTCTTCTTCTGTAAGCATGAGATTTACGCTTTTATTGGACAGGATATCTGCTATCGTTTGAGGGGCATCTACCTGCTATGCTGTGAATCTTATGGAAAGTCTAAAAGTTACTTTGGTGCCATAATTGGAACTAAGACTCACTTCTTGCTCCTGTTATTCTTCTTTGATATAAAGGAAGTTTTCCTTTATGAGACATCAGTCAGTAAATAGAACAGAATGTATGGTTAAATAATTAAAATTATTTTCATCATTACAATGATAATATGCCTTGCCATTTCAAACCAAATATCCACTTATTGTTCCTGAAATTTTGCAAGAAATCTATTATTCAAGGGTGCAGAGATGATTTTTTTCATCGAGTTAAACATTTTATGGATTAGATATGAATTCAGTAAAAATAATTGAATTAAATTGGATGGCATGAATAATTCATGACATGTGATTTCACGTCAGTGCTGGCATAAAAATAAAGCTAGTGGTTTATGTGGTGGGAAAATGTATTTCATTATTTAGAAAGGTAGCGAACATTTGTTATTTTGGGCGATAATTCACTTTATGACTAAATAGAGATACTAAGTTGTAAGACTGAAAGAAACTATAAAATTTAAGCTAAGTGGCTTTGATGCAAGTCACCACCACCCATTTGATGAACCCCTAGTTGCTATGTGTTAGTCATTGGTGATTTCAGAAGATCTGTAGCCGTCTAGATCTGGAGGGTGAGCCCAGTAATTGTGCCAGAACATTCTAGGGGCGTGAAGGCTGCCAGGCATTTCCTATAAAGAGTGATGGCAACTCGTGGCCAGGTCCCTGCCTGCACGGAGACTTCTCACGCCTCTGTCTTACTTCCCCAGGGGCAGGCTGAGCACCTCTTCTTTTCTGGTTCAACTTTGAGTCCTCAGTAGGAGAGAGCATGCAGTTGGGCCGCTGGGCTGACTCCCGCAGTGTGTGCAGAGCTGGCCTTTTGGCGCATTTTGTCGTGATCTGAATCTGGTGCTGCTTGGGGCAGCCTGTTAGCAAACCAGACTCCGTGGGAGTAGTTGTCCCTCTTAACGTGGAGAGTCATCAGTTCAGTGACATGACTCACGTGTTCAAAAACATGTATTTACTTTGTGCTTGCCCTGTGTGTAACCTAGGGTACTGGGACATCTGGGTGAATAAGGCTCAGTGAGTTTCGCACAGGGGCGGGTGGGGTGGTGTAGTGGGGCCAGGGGCCAGGAGCTGGGAGGCTCAGATAAAAGTTTTAATAGAAAACTGAACCAACAGAGTCCAACACTGGGCCTGAGCCTTGAAGAGGGAGTCAGAGTTAACTAAGCAGAAGGAGAGGGAGAGACGAGGGGGCATTCCAGGGGTGCAGATAACCTGTGCAGTGGTACTAAGGTAGGAGGGAGTCAGTCTGGAAGTAGCAGGAGGAGTGTGGTGGGGATGAGGCTGGAGAACATTCAGGGCCAGGTTATGAAGGACCTTAGCTGCCAGGCTAATGAGTTGAACTTGATCCTGAAGGCAAAGGGGGAGTGACCACTGAGCAATGCTGAATGACAGATACCTTCTGTGGGCTTTAGAGTCATCCGAAAGTCTCTAATGAATGTTCTTCCTCCTAAAAATTTTTGGTTGACCAAATCTCAGTTGGTCCACAAAAGTATTATATAATAATAGTCTTAATTGGTCTGCAAAGGTATTATATAATAATGATTCAGTATCTTAATCGGTCCACATAGGGATTATATAATAGTTATGCAGTATCTTAACCCCTGCCATCATTTAAAGATGACCAAAAATTCACTCACAGAAATTGATGCCAATCAGGGTTATTACTTACAACAGTGTCTTATCCTCTGTTGGGCTACTGGACCCTCTGTTCATTTTATGGTAAGATATCCGTCACCCTCTCACAGGCCTTTGCCACAGCTTTTATTATTTGAGATTAATCAAATTAATCAAGGGTCAGGTTTTCTATAGAACTTGGCCAGATTTTGGAATAATGCTCTATATTTATCTATGTTTAAAAGGAAAGAAAGGAAAATCCTGGAAATCATTTTATTTTCATATTATACTTGGAAGACTCTCCCCTGGGTAGGAATCCAAGGCTTCTATGTTAATAAATTAGTAAACACTGACTGTTGAGTGGAGGGTGTCAGAGTGGTTGAAGCCAGACAAAATCAAGGAAGATGATGGACGAAATGGACTTCATTTCCAGTATCTTCATCACTTTTTATGTTCTAAAATAACTGTGTTGTTTTTGTTAAGTGATGCATGATTATTATGATGTTCAATGCACCTCAAAAGTACCAAGAAAATAAAAAAAAATCACTGAAAAATCTCATCTCCTGGAGATAAGCACGAATGACGTTCTGGTGACTATAACTTCCAGACATCGCTCTGAGTCGAGGCTTTGTGTCCTCTGTTATTCTCCGTTTACAGGTTGCAGAGGTCTTGGTCCCTTCTGCAGGGTATACATTGTTAATTGTCTAGATTCCTTTTACTCCTCAGGTTTCTTAAATTGGGCACTGTGTTCAGTTTTGTTTGTTCTCTTCACAGTCCTTGGCTTGCTTTATAAACAAACACATCAACTACACGTAGGGTACAATGTGGGTGAAGAAAAGCTGCATCATTTGTAATTATCCTTGATTTGGATAACCCACTTTTTTGTTGTGTAAAATATACATAATATTTTAATGGTACATTTGTACCACTGTAACCAACCCGGTGGAATCAAGTACATTCAGTGTTGTCGAGCCGTCTCCTCTGTCCGTTTCTAGAACTTGTCATCATTCCAAGTGGAAACTGCATCCTCTAAACAGTGACTCCCCGTCTGCCCCTCCCCTGAGACCTTGGTAACTTCTGTTTTACTTTCTGTCTTTATGAATTTGCCTATTCTAGGTGCTTCCTCCATTCAATCTTTGTCCTTTCATGCCTGACTTATTTATTTCACTTAGCATAATTTCTTCAAGGTTCACCCATTGTTGTAGGGTGCATCAGAATTTTATTTTATTTTTTAAAGAGGCTGGATAATATTCCCTTGTATGTGTACACCACATTTTGTTGGATAACCCGCTTTTTGAACTTGGTTTGAGTTCGTTCTTGTGTTTAGAGGTCTTTTATAAGAGTAGATGCCACTAGACATCACCCATGAGGAATGAACAGAGCGGGTGATACATTAAATGATATTCTCTCGTGATCTTTCCTGAAGCTTACTGTTTAGCATTAAAACAATCAATGAATATTTGATACTGGAATTAAGGACATTTGTTACATTTATTGATAAAAGAGAATTGAGTAAATTCTCATGTACTTTAGCTAACTTGATTAAAATTCAAAAGGTTGCTGTTAAGTAGAAGAACTACACAATTAAAAGTGTCAGCGTTTGAGTAAGTACAAGGAGAGAAATTCAGATAAGAAAACCATGTATTATTATCTTTATGGCGATGCAGAAATTTAAATCTTAATTTCAGATTTTTTTTTCATGCATTCAGAAAGAATGGATTTTTTTATGGCCCTCAATAAACTGTGGGACGATTTCTCTTTACAGGCAGGCATGCTGCCCACTCAGCCTTTTCATCCAGGGCAGTGTTCCTCCTCTGGAGTGAGTGAGGGGCCCTCCTCTGGACTGCGGGGTGCGGGGGCAGCAGACAAAAGTAGATATATTCTTCCTCTCGATTTGTTCTTCAGGAGATTTTTAAGAAGTTTCTATTTTAATCCCAATGATTGTAAAACATTAACATAAACTTTTTCAAGGTCATGTGGCATTGCTGGGTTAGCCGTTTCTGATTTTGATTGTCTTAGTGTATCCGAACTTCCGTGAGTCACATTAATTTATAAATCTGAGGCGTTGCTGTTGGGGCTGGCATGGTGCCCTTAGCTGGTGGCTGAACCTGGAAAGTGAGCTATTCAGTATTCGCTTCTCAGTCTGGTTTTGTTGTCTGTCCAAGTGCACTTTAGGAGGGAAATTATGACCATGGCGACCTTCCAAATTCAGGCCAGTCTCCAGAATGGGAAGGGGCTACTGTATTGTACCTTTTTTTCTTCAGATAGTGCTAAAGGCCCACTGAAAAGTTCTTTGCTATTCAACTTCTTCTTTTCATCAAAGGTACTAGTAATTACCTCATTGATTCATTCATCCAACAAATACTAAATGTGTACTATGCAACGGACATGTTATGATAAATCACATTAAACGCTTGTTGTACTAATTTATGTGAACTGATTTTTTTCCAGGACAGGAGTTGAGGAGGACATCCGGGGCTCCTTGGTAAACTTAGAGATGTTTTTGCTGTCAGCCCTACGTAGGCAGCAATGTTATGTAATGCGTGCCCTCCCTAAGTCTTAATTTTCTCCCTACTTTCCAAGTCCCTTGAGGAGGGCATGCTGCATTGTGACCCTCTCCCACTTCTGTTCTGCACAGAGTACTTTGTGGCCCAGTGATGGATTCCATCAACCAGAACCCCCTAGTCCTCTAGCTTCTGGCTGCCGAGACCGTGTATTTACACAGTCGGATGAGGTCTCGCTGCAGGTGCTGCCCTGCTGCGGATGCTCTGGCGTCATTGCTATTCTTGTCGTCGTTTTTCCTGGTGATGGCGGTTGCGGGGTATTGTGGAGGCAGAGATTTAAAGAGAAGTAAGCCCAGCTTCAGAGTGAATAGACTGGCTCCCCTACCTGGAAAATATATTTGACCTTAAAAATGAGTATTAAAAACACATGTTTCAAGGTTGTTGAAAAAATTAAATGAAATAATATAGGTGTCAAATGATGAGGTGAAGGAACTGTGGTGGCAATAGCTTGAAATGATGACTTACTTCTTTTGCCCTCAAGGAGATTCCTGTCCCCATTCCCAGGGGAAAGTAAGGTCCGCCCCCGGCCTTGGGCCCAGGGAGCCATGAGCACGGAGAAGCAGGATTTGGAGGGGTTGTAAGAGAAAGACCCTGCTAAGAGAGGAAGGCTGATTTTCATAACAGAGTACAAAACTCACCGGATAGGACTGTATGCATCTGAAGGGGTGGAAGTGCTGGTAATTGGGGATTTTAGGTTTTCTGTCCTGGTTCCCCTGTCACCAAGTCCCAGGAACCTCAAAGAAGCAAAGATACCAGTCACCAGGAGCAGTAAAGACATCCTGTTTTTGTAAATGCTGAGCTGAATCTGTGTCCAAATCTGCTTTTGAAAGCAGGGCACGTCTGTCTTGCACACAGTTGGCATTTGACAAAATGTTTGTTCCTGTCTCCACATCTCCCTTCTATTTCTCTGTCTCTCCTGTGATACGTACATATAGAACCCATGACATAATATGATAATGGGCAGTAGCAATGTGGATTTTTAAATGTGGGTGTGTGTGTGTCCCCATCAGTCCAGGAACTAGCAGTACTCACCTCCCTGAGGAGTAACCGGGTGACTGGAAATGTTGGGGGGTGCATTTCTGGTAAGTACAGTGACTGGGATGGCCACCAACATCTGAAAACATTCAGCAGAGTGCAGGACAGTCCCCTACAACAGGGAACTGTCCTGCCCAGAAGGCCAGTAGCATGCCGTCGAAAGACACCACACATTTATGGCGTGGCCGACCCTGCGACAGCTCTGCGAATTAGAGACTGTTTATAATTCTGTCATAGGGGACAACAGCTTTTCAGGGGAAGTAAGAGAGCCTCTGCCTTGACTAATGGTATTACTCGGTGAGAACAGGGACTGCCTCTTGATCCCTACTGTGAAATTCTAGGTGTGTTAAGTTCTTGCCTATACGTGAATACTATTTCAGATGTCAGGGCATTGCTATCGTTGTTCTCTTAACGTAGGCGCGAGTGAAATAGGGGTTGTACTACTTGGACTGCTGCCCCCAGGACATTCTTTCAGGGGGAAGCGACTAGATAAAAATTGGGTAGGTTTTGTGGACAAAGCATTTCACTGTGAAAGTCATCTTCGCATTGCTCTGCACACGCACGGGGGCTGCACACACACAGAAGTCACACGCGCAAAGAAAGTTTGGAGGGCCCTTTTGGTGTGACACAGGGAGGCCGGCAGTGCCAATAATAGCACAGGGCTACATCTTTCCCGGTGCTTTTGAAGGCATAGAAAGCAAACGACAAATCTAGCGGTAGCTAAGATGTATTTTGCGGTGGCTGGATAGAAACTGGCATGCTTATAGGAGTCCAGGAAATTGTCTGTGAGCCTTTGAAGGCTCCCAGAAAGCTAATGACACCTCAGAGGAATAGCGTTCTCAGGTTTTAGATGCCACAGATGCCAGCGATGCTAAAGCCAGGATGTAAAACCTTTCTTATAGGGCCTTTAAGAATCCTCAGTGTGCTTTTATTAGCAGGCTGTGTGTGTATATGGAGATGTTAATGGTCTGTGGAGCAAGCTCAGCTTGTTTTTGCAAACTACAGAACTATGAAAGTTATCCGAAAGGACACACATTCTCCTTCCTTCCTTTGTTCCTTTGTTGTTCGTTTCTCTCCCTCTGTAAGAATAGAGCACCTATCATGTGCTGGGTTCTGTGGATACACAGGTGGATTCCCTTCTCCGGAAGCTCCCATCTAATACAGGAGGAATGTGTGCGTTAATATCTGCAGTGCAAGGTAGAAGGTGATAATGATGCAAAACAAAGTACAAATTAAATGGAAATTTAGCTGCAGAAGAAATTACTTCTGGCTGATAGGATCAAAGAAAGCTACATAGAGGAAAGAGTGGAAATGGCATTTAACTGTTTTCAAGAATATGTAGGATTTGGGCAGGTAGCAATTAGCTTGTAGGGAGAAAGAGAGGTTATTGTAAGGGAGGGCAACCCAAGCTGGAGGAATGGCATGCGAAGCCTGGGACAGGGGTGGCATGACACGGGACAAGTAAGGGATAGGAGGCTCCTGGTACGTACTTCTGATCCTTCAGAGAATGAACCCGTATTTATTGGGCATTCATTAATGATTTGGCATTCTGGTCCTTACATCGTGGTGTGCCACAGAAGTTCCTGTGGAGCTTGTTAAAAATTCCAGTGCCTGGGAGCCCTTCCACACACTGTCGTTTAGAAGATTCCAGAGATCCTGCTGTCTCTCACTGCCTGCTGTGGCGTACCCAGCAGCCAGCCACTGGAGACTTGCTGTGTGTGTCGCCGAGCTGGGACACAACCCTGGGCTGCTGGGAACAGGAGGGAAATGGAAATCACTTTTCTAACAAGTATAATCCCCAAATCTCCTCTTAAGCAACTACAATAACATCTCATATTTTATTTAATTTTCTTTTAATGGAAAAACCTGTTATACTAAATGAAAGCAAGCGACTGGTAAGGAAGATTTGAATGATGTTTATAAGCCTTTTATATGATTTTTTATTGAGTTTTTTGGTCTCCTAATTGATTAATAAAGGGAAGAATGAGGGAAGACTGACATGTGTTATATTCTATCAGAGTTCAGATAGAGTGAAATTATTCCCACTTTGCCAATAAAATTCTCAAGGTTGATTGCTATTTTTAATTTATCTGAGCAGTGACATTGGTCCCGATTGCTCCGTAAACAGGGAATTTTACCTGAGGAAGTGAATGAAGTCCCCCCCTTCACAAGCACATTGGGGCTTTACAGTCACTGATCTGACGTGAATGATGTCAGATCCACGCTCCGCTGTGGTCCTGCGCAGGCCACTGGCTGATGTTTTTGTCAGTGGATTTCCTGTTGTGTCTTTGGCCTTACTCCAGCCCAGGGTCTGGGTGCCGTGGCGTGGGTGGCTTAGCCCATCTGAGTATGCAGAACATTCTGCCAGCCAATGAGCCATGCAGTTGTGGCTGACACATTGGGGCTGCTGTTGAATAGCTTGACTTAGCGACCGCCTGCCGCCCAGCTTGCGCCAGCCCCCTCACCTTCTCCTGACATTGCTGCACAAGGCGTTCCTGGGTCTACTTAAAAGCCCTACCACCATCCTGCAAGATACAGGATGCACACTGAGGACTATTTATCGAGTGCCTTTTGTATGTCAGATATGGCTCTAGGGTCAGAAAGGGGAAGTGATTTACCTGGAGTCACAAGGTAACTAGGCAAAGGACTCAATACACTAAGACATGGCTTCTGACTTTCAGTCTGGGTGGATGTCACACTTGAGGGGAACAGGGCCTTGGCCACTGACTAACTCCACTTGGGCTGGGAGGCCAGCGGTCTCCACAGCAGGCCTGGCCTCACATAAATTGCACTTATAACAGGTGCAATATGCGGTCCTGCCTTGGGGCTGAGTCCCACAAGCCTGTCTTTAAAGGCCCGGAACTGTCCAGCCCTCCGGGAAGCAAAGCCATATTGGGCATGGATGCTCCGGGAAGATGCCTATGGCCCCTGGGTCCATTGTCAGCAAGACCTGTATTTTGAATCCTGCTTGTCATGGAGTGTGTGGGGAAGGGGCGAGCGTGGGTGGAGGGGAGGAATTACTGCGAGTTGAGCATTGGCTGCGTAGTGCCAAGTGCAGTCCACTCTGCACCAGCTCATTGGGTCCTCACGACCACTCTGTAAGATTTGTGTTATTGACACGTTTTAGAAACAAGGACGGTGCTGGGAGCTCCCCACTGAGGAAGGTGCTGGAGCCAGGTCCTGCTTTGCTCTCGCCTCTGTGCTTCAGGGTCAGGGCCCTTGCCGTGGGCATGACTAGATCTTAAGGTTCTCCCTTCTGGCCCCCCAGGAAAGATATTTTAGAGACAGTCTGGACTAGGGCCAACTAGCCAAGCTTCATATCTGGGCTTGCTGCCTATGGGTTAGGTGTCCTTTTGAGGCTGAACCTAGCCAAACCTTAGTTTCATCATCCCTAAAGGTGGAAAACAGCCCAAAGTCATAGAGTTATCGTGAGGCTCCAATGAGAAAATTGTTATAAAGTACTAAGCATGTAGCCTGGCGCATGCTTAAGAGGGTGACTGACTCAAAAAAGTGAGGGACTCAAGAAAGGGAAGTGGCTGTTATTATTGTGATTTTTTGAGGATGAATCTTAATTAGATACACGTTCTGAGCCATAAGTCTACCTCTTTAGATCTTGTCTTACAAATAACTGAAGTCATAATACAATGTCTTTTCCGTGCCATCTGGTTTCCTGGGCTCACTCTTCCACTCTCTCCACTTTCCATTGTTACCTCATAGGTGAGTTGCGCAGACTTCCAGGTGCGAGCCAATAGCTATTACCATATAAAAACTGAGAAAAAGAATAGCTTACTGCTTCCTTATGTTTACCAATTGAAAAAAATTGATACAGCACCTTAAATTTCTCTAAGGGTTGAGCTTGTGCAGAGTCAGCATTCAGACTGGAGGTAAAATCTTTTCATGCGCACCTAGCTGGTACAAAATGGGCATTTTAATTGATACCTGTGTCGGTGTTGCTCTCTAATACAGGTGCCAGTGTGACACATCCACGCCCGTGTCGCACACACCAAGTCACTGTTGGTGCTGGCTCTGGCTTGAACACCTTCTGCTAAGAGGTGCATTTTTCTGCACAACCTCTGACCTAAGTTGACTTGTGGCCTGTGGTCATTTCCTGGACAGTGGCCCAGTGGAGACTTCGAGCTCTGGCAGAAGCAGCCTCCCTGCTTCAGAGAAGTATTAGGAGGCAAGTCTTTTCCTGTGGCAAAACGGAGCACCTAAACCAAACGCTTGGTTGAAATATGTCTGTGATGAGCCCAGTTTAGTTTTTGTTTAAAAATGTCACTACATTTTCTGTTCAGACGTTCTTTCCCAAGCTTTGTTCTGACTGCAGTGAAATCAGGCACAGAGAACTCTTGGCTGGAGTATATTCTGTATCCAAGGTAGGCTATAAAAGAGCTGTTGCTAAGGGAATCAACTGAAGAATTTAAATTAAGTCTTGCTATTATATTTAAATTTCATGTACCATCTGACCCAAGCGTTACCTGAAGGGGAGAGGAAGATGGGGCAAGAATCGGAGCAGGTGAAGACAGTGAGACAGGCGCCACCACTTCAGAGCCCCTCGCGCCGGTGCGCCCGTTCCACTCTTTTCATAGGAAATTCTGTTTTTCTCTTTAAAAAGGTCCTAGAGAAGCTGTGCCTGCAAAGATGCCTTGCCTTTCAGGCTAGTTCCTTACCGCAGGCAGTTTCCATCACAGGGGCGTGTCGCTCACTTCAGAGAGAGGCGCGATGAGGAAGAAACAGCGCTGGAGTGTGGTAGCCACCGAAACCTCAGTCTCTAGAAATCGCACCTTTTGCGCAGTGCGACCTTTTTCTGGGCCAGTTCCAGTCTACCTCAAATGATTTTTTGCTGTGTTATATACTAGATAGAAAGAAGAAGTTGTCTTGTGCTGAAAAAATCGTCAAAGCAATTTCAGTGGGTGATATTAATGACTTCATTAGTAATATTAGTAATACTGGGATGTGATTAATGTGCTGGGTATTACATCAGGAATTTATATACATTGTTACATTTAAATGCATACTGTGGTGAGCTAAGCCAAAGGTGTGTCCCGAGCATATAAAATGCACGGCGGCTGAATGTGAGATGGCAGAGGTGTTTTCTGCATTTGTCTGCCCGTGGACTAAATACGTGTAGAGTGAACCACCTGAAACCGCAGTTTTGTCAGTGTCAACTGTCATCAGTTTCATGTGGTTCAACACAAAGCATGTTTGCATATACCCAAGCTGGTGGACGTAGTTCTAGAATTTCCTTGGGACATCCCTGACATGTTTGACAGACATCAACACCTGGGCTTTTCCACAGATGTGTGGATGACCATGTAGGAAAGTAAAACTCTTTCCGTGTCTTATCCAGTGGTCACAGAACTGAGAAGCCTGAAGGGTCCCGGTCTGTGTGGTGGCCCGGCCTTGTTTTAGGAAAGCGAGGTCCTGAGAGGTAAGGGGCCTTGCCTGTGGTCGTGGGGTCCGTGAGTACCTTGTGAGGCTGGGACTTAGGCCTGTGCGTTCAACCTTCCCCTATTGATTTTCGGTGACAGGCCATCAAAGCCACCGCTGCCTGTGATGTCTCTGACGTAGGAACAGACTAACTGGTGGGGACCTGTGGTTACACCAGGCACAGGGTTCTCGGCAGGAGGAGCTCTGTGGTGCAGAGGCGAGCCGTGGGCCAGGGAGTTAGCATTCCCTGCGGAAGCGAAGGTGGCATCGGGGTCAGGAGAGGAGGGCTAGGCCATCACGGAGCAAGGGCCTGTGGGAGAGACTGTGCTGTGATGAGGGCCGGGCCTGGCAGGTGAAATGACCACCTTGGGGCTCTCGGTGCTCCCATCCTGTCTCCCTGCCAGAACCCCTGGAGGTTCTTTCCCACGGCCACTTGGCCATGATGCAGGCCTGCGCCATGTCGCTGGTTGGAAGTGGTCCCACAGTTCAACTCTTTCTTTCCTCTTGAGGGTTTTACCTCAGGGGGTCTTAGGGTCCTCTGCTGCCCCTGGCACCATCCTTGCCCATCTCCACAGGCTTCAGTAACTTGGGGTTTTGAGGAGAAAGTGTTTAGTGCTAAGGCCGACCATTCTTTTTCTCTCTGAGGGGCCTCTGTACTCCTGCTGATTTGCTCACCCCGTGTCCAGCAGCCCCCAGGCTCTTCATGTCTGCCGTTACTCCCTCCCATGCACAAGGGTAGAGTTCTGTATCACTAGACCAGTAAATTAAAACGTGTAAATAATAAGTAGCCATATGGGACATATACGTCTTGGCAGGGACCGTGGGCTTGTGAACTGTAAAAGTGCAATAAGTTAAAAAGTTTGGACAAATGTAAACCTGTCTGAAATAGGAGTGTGTTTCTTTTTACATAGTGGAAACCAGTGCTTACCATGTCAAGGGGCTCAGTGAGCTGTGGGCACACACCTTTCTGGAACTCTGCAGCTGGGGCAGGAATCCACAAGCGGAGCAGGAGTCCTGGCCACACCGCGTGTTGCCTCTGCAAGTTTATCTGCGGCCACGGCTTTGCCTCTCTGCACCGTTTTCTGTATGCCTTTCTCAGAATTAGAACTTGTCTCTTCTTTCCTCCGCCACTGAATATCCACCCTGCTGGCCGTCCGCTGTGGAAAGGCATATAGTCATATCAGGAGCACCCCTAGTCACTGCTCCCGTGGGCCTGAAAACGCTGTTTGCCCCTCTTATTCAGATAGACCAAATATGCATCTCTCTTGAATTCTCCAGTACCTGTCACAGGCGTTGGCCTCAGAGACCATCTGCTTCCATCTCGAATCCTTGTTGTACACTGAAGAGGGTTTACATTTAACAAGCCCCAAATCATCCTGTTTGCCGGGTTCACGGGCAGCTCAGTAAGTTATCATTGATATCTTTTTCATTTTGATACCGAATTTAGAAAATGGCATTTCTGCCTTTATTTCCCAACTGTAGTTAACAGTATATTTTTAAAAAATGGTTTTCCATACTTGTATGTAGAGAAATTGTATTACAGTTTCGTGTAACTCAGGAACTCTGAGGTGCTTGCCGTTTTCCACGCAGTCACCTGAAAGACCCTCTGGTCGTTCAGGTGTTCCCCGCCCTTCTAAGGAGCAACAGGGTTCCCTCAGATACACACTTGGTGTCAGCATTTAATTGTTCTGGGCCTGCTTCATTATGGGAGGACTGTGGTATACTGCGAAATAAAAAGGTCAGTGAAAACTCATGTCATAGTAAATGAGCAAAACCAATGGAAAAAACTGACCACAAGCTTAATAAGAATCAGTCATGTGATACTGGAGCTAAAATAGTTAAGGCAGAGGAAGAACGCTTTTCTCACTGAAAATCTTGGGACCCTGTGCTTAAAGCAGACAGAAGTGCTGGGTGGGAACTGGGGAGGTAAGAGCGTGGACAGTGCAGCCGGCTCTCCGCTTGGCTTTTCTTTCTTCAGCAATCTCCTCGGAAACGTGAAAACCATTGTTCTAATGCATTGATTGCATCGGTGGAGTAATCTCTTAAGTGAACGTGACGTGTTACTGCTTTAGAGGCATTTTTTATACATCTTTTTATTGGACCCTGGGGAACAGACAGCAAAGGCATTGTTAGTCCCATTCCCCCCGTTTTTCCTAAAAGGAAACCAAGGAGCAGAGAGGTTAGTAGCAGGTCCAAGGCCATACTGCTGATATGTAGGGTAGCGGGATTGGAATGTCATTCTCCTGACTCTTCGTTTAGGGCTCGTTGCACGGAACCATCGGATTATCTGCAGATGCAATAACAGCCCAGGCTTCTTTGAACTGGTGGAACTGTTTCTGGAATGTTTTATCCAGTAGTGGATGGTGAACTGGAAGCTGTTCAGAAGAGAGTGACGGGGTACAGCCCTTCAAATCGTAGATGGCAGTAGAAGACTTAAAATTGCAAATCTCTCTGAGGGGTAACCTATTGGTGGGAACTGGTTTCAGTAGGTAGGATGAGAGGCTACGTAAGAAGGGGTTTGAGGCTCTGAAGGCTTGGGAGCCTCAGGACGAGGAGTAGATGTCACAGCGAAGGGAGAGGCGTCAACTTCCCGTAACTTCAGAGATGAGCGTTCAGTGGCCCAGGGGACATGTGCGGCTCACCAGTTTTCAAAATACAGCCCTCGTTCCTTTTTCAGGATAAAAATTAGAAGGCTGCTTTCATGTTTCCACCTCTCCAATATGTCAGGGTTTTTTTTTTCAGTGACAGTCTTTTATTCAATGTAGTAGGTAATCTGAATTTTAAGAATATTGTATGTTTCCCCATGGGACTAAATTAAGCTATTTGCATTTTGAATGGAATAAAAGGCTCTAAAGGTTTTTTTTTCTCCCTCCTGAATCATCCTTGGAAAAAAGAGGTTGCTCACCACTGATTTATAATTTTATCTGGGTAAAAGCCACTTGCAGGAAAAAAAAAAACCCTGAATACACCAAAAACCAACTGTCTGAGTACAGCAATGCTAGCACAGAATGGAGCCCAAAGGGTGGAAAATTCAGTGTGAGAGGTTTGGGTTCAACCTGATAGCAGCAGCAGCAGCAACAGCAACAGCAGCAGCAAAGTCAGAGCAGCCTCGGAGCTGGTCACCAGGAGCAGGGGGCTTAGAGGTGCTTGGCTCGCCATCCCTGAGTACGCGTGGAGGTGGCGCTGCCAGTCCCAGGCGTGGGCCTCGACCTCTGGGCCCAGGAGCTCTGCTCTTTTGACATCCGAGATTCGATTCCTTGAGAGGTTTTCATTGAGCTATCACATCAGAAGGAGGAATGTGACTTTCTTGCATTTCAGTAGGTAATGCTGAAAAGCAGTTAGGTTTGAGTTTCTTATGGTGTGTGAATTTCTGACTGTTGAAAATTTCTCAGAAAGAATCTGAGAATGTTGTGTTGTCAATTGGGCCAGATTTGCTCATATGTTTGAAGAGCATGTAATTTGTGGATAAAAAAACTGATCTGAATATTAGATGATAAAACAATAGTCTACATACTTTTAATTTTAAGTCTTAGAATGACATCGGTGTTGGCAAATGTGTCCCCAGGGTAAAACACACAGAGTGATTATGTTCCTGAAGGTTGTGTATAAAGTGCCCATATTTTTCTCTTTTTTTTTGCATAGGTTTTCAAAGATCTTCTATTTTTTGTTTTTGATTCATTTTCAGGTTTCAAGTAGTTTTCCCTAAATTGTTGGGTTTACTTTTCTCTATCAGCTTTAGTACTTAATGGTCTGTAATAAATTCATGTTTCAGTGTATAAGGGCTGATAATACAAACCAAAAAAATGAACAAACAAAAAAACTCTTAAGTGAACTGTTTTATAATAGACATAATTTCCCCATTTATATGTGTTATAATTTGCATTTGCTTGCAGCAGAGGGGGAGGGCACCTTTCCTAATCCTGAGTCACTGATCCACAGGAAAATGAATCAAGGTCTTCTAAGTAAAAAGCTGCTTAGTTTCTTTGAGAAATGTACTCCCCTTTGCCTTAACAGGTAAGAACAGGGGACATAAAACTCTATTTAATAAATGCTAGAGGTAAGAATTAGGAGATATTTAGGATAAAAATAAAAGAAAAGGAGGAGGGAGATCACAGAGGAATGCACTCACACCATGTACACACACAGAAACAAAGGAAAAAACAAAGACCCTGAGTGAGAGGCGGAGAGGAAATGAAACGGACGCCTAAAGTGAACGTACAGGAACATGGGCAAGGCTCTGAAACTGAAATCCTGTGGTGGGGGGCTAGGGGTGGAGTTACATAACATAATGAGAAGTGGTGGCAAATGGGATGAACTTGGAGTGTCTGTCCGCTCTAATGGCACTCAAATCCACCAGAACCGTGTGCCGACCAAAGGAAATCCCCGTATTCTCGAAGTGGCCACCAGGTTAGACTCCTGCGTTGGGAACACCCACAGAAGTAAGAGCTAACATTTACTGAGAGGTTACTGTGTATCAGACCTTGCTCCCTGTGCCTCACCTTTAACAACTACAATCCTCACGGCGTCGCTGGAGGTCGTGACTATCATTATCCTGATTTCAGAGAAGAGGAAACTGAGGCACAAAGCAGTTACAGGACCTTCCGTATTTTTCGGACCATAAGATGCACCTAGGTTTTAGAGGAGGAAAATAGGAAAAAAAATTTTGAAGCAAAAAATGTGGTAAAATATTTAATAACATCCTTTAAAGCAGAAATCCTGTAGTGAGCCAGGTAAGCTACATTTGGACTATAAGACACACCCCCATTTTCCTCCCAAATTTTTTTTGGGGGAAGTGCATTTCATAGTCCAAAAAATATGGTACATAATGAGTGAGTGGTGGAGCTGGGATTTGAAGCCAAGGAGTCTGGTCCAGAAAGAGCTGTGCACAAAAAGGAAAATCCACACAGAGACAGGAGACAAACAGCGAGGCTCACGTAGGCCCAGCCACCTCCCTAGCCTGTCACCCAGCCACGGTGAAGCACACACTCAGAAGTGGCGGAGACAGAGAGAACGGCAGGAACCTTCGAGCTGGGCTTTCATGGAGTAACATCCCAGTCTTCTGACTTTGGCCGTGCACATAATTTGTATCGTGACTTTAAGGCATTAACACTGTTTTCTACCTCTTAAAGGTATACAGGTAAATGGGCCAGAGTGAAGGAATTCACTTCTTGGCAAATGCTTGCTTTTTAATTTATTGCTATCATTTGTTTTCTTGTTTTGGCCTCCTGTAAATTTAAAGTGACAGTATGAATTTGCTTGAGATCATTGGCAGCAGTTGTTTTTTTATTTTTTATTTTTGCCAGATGAAAATGGTGTTCTAGAGGGCTTATCACCGTTGTGTTTTGCCTCGCCTGTGGCAGGCACTCAGAAGTGTTGAACTGATCGAATCACAAAACGTAGCGTTATTTAACAATAGATACTCTCACACTTTTCAGGCAGTATTTACATGTAGCATTTTACTAATTATCTCAGAAACTCCTTGAGGTAAGCAGGTTGATATTATGATGCCCATTTTACAGATGAGGAAACCAAGACCTGGAGGGCTAAGTGATGTGGCTGAGGGCTTACTGCGGGCAAGTGATGGTCCTGGTACCCAAGGGTTTCTGCTTCTAAATCCATGTTCTTTCCACTGGGCCAGATTGCCCTTCAATAATTTAAACTGAAAGCTAAGGATAAATCTCATGGGAAATGTGTTTTTTTCTGGAGTCGCAGTATTTCTGAACAATGTGAACCTCTAATTTTTTTTCTGTCTTGAGCAGAGGAATATTAAATATGTATGCAGTGTTTAAATTCTAGAACCTTCTTTCAGATCTTTAACCCTTTAAGAGAATATTTAGGACTATGATTTTTCTGTTTCTTAATGTCTCACTTTCTACTCCTCTGCAATTGAAGGAGGGCATTGGACATGATGCTTCAATGGAGTAGATTTTTCCCAGGCTACATGATAAGATCCCTTTTTTAAAGGTTCACTGCCAAAGTCAGTTGCAATAATAGCCATAAGAGTTTTAAAATATTTGCCAATGCATATCTTCCTATCACACAGTTTTTGGAATTATTTAAGTAAGCATTGGAAAATAGCATTATTGTAAAACCATGTTTTTATTTTTAAAAACCTTAGTTGAAAATTAAACATCCCGGGGACAAAGGAAGTACCTTCTCTTTCCGGACCTTCACTCTGCTCTCTGTTTTGCTCCGCTCTCCTGCAAATGCAGAGAACTTCGTTACATGGTGTGAGAGGTGGAGTGCTCACCGGGACATGCTTCGATGACGCCCCGGCTCCCCAACACACACACTCCCTGAATCAAGAAATTAAACATGATTTTTATCAAAAGAATGATGTGAAAGGAAGATTCCCTTTGCCATAGTTTTGTTCTGTCCTCTCAGGGGAAGAGGGGCTTAAATGTGCTTAATTGTTTGCTACCTTTCCTATGCGCACACATTCATCCCTCGTATTATCTGAGACCAACTGAAGAGGGAGTGTTTGGAAAAAAAGAGAGGAAAACTAATACAAGTTGAAAGGAAGATGCTTGCATCTTAATTTTAAGGGAACACAGAAAGCCAAATGCTTTCAGAAAAGGGCCCCTTCATGGAGTAATTTGCCTGGTATGGCATCACAGTTTGTTGTATAATTTCAGCCCTGTTACTATGGAAACCTGCTTTAGTGTAGCAGTGATTGTTAATCAGGATTTGTCGTTATTCCCCTTTCATCACGAGGCTCTATATCCTTATGGATTAAATCACAGTTCTCATTGACAATGGCATAGATCAAACATTATTGCCCCACATAAAACAATGGGCTGCTCCCTGTCATTTCCCCTCATTACCAGAAGCTGTGAACGCCAGCTGAAGTCCAACTTTTACAAGGAAACCCAGGCCCCTCTTGGCTCCTCTGCTACCTACCCTCATGACAGAATGCCAAGTAGGGGAGGGTGAGGACTACTTTCCTTTCAACTCCCCGTGCCTACGGGAAAGGAACGGCAAGAATCATCTTGTGCCCTTGCCAACCTGAGTCTGCAGGCACAAACCCTGGCGGGAAGTTGTGTCCGTGTGTGACTGCTGACTCCTCCTCTGATCCTCTGTCCGTGTGTGTGTACGTCGGCGTTTCACTGAGCTCTTGTTCTTGGGGCAGTCTGCTTTCCCTTCCTTTCTGATTGACTTTCTGGATTCCTAGCTGCTGCTCTTCTCTAGGAAGACTGCATCAAGGCCGGAGGCCAAACTGCTACCCTAGTCCTGCCGCTGTTCTGCCTGGGGCTTGCAGGCTGACCCTTTGCCCTTCTCACTTTGGGGAGTTGGGTGATGACATTATCTGGATGGGCAAGTTCACGGCCGTGAAGCATAGTGCCGGATTTAGTCGCGCCATGCCAGATCACCACCATTTTTAGGAAAGTCAGCTTGAAGGAATATGGGAATGATGAGGCTCTAGCTACACAGTGTTATGGGTTAGGGGTCATTTTGTTTGGAGCAAGAACCTTCAAACTATACTGGTTCATGCATAGCCTCTGGAGCCAGTCTGCCCGGGCTTTATCTCTGGTTCCCCCACGAACTAGCTGTGTGACCCCGGCCAGCTGTTTCACCTCTCTGGGCTTCCCTATGTAAGACACGGGCAGTAACAGTACCTCATGGTCACGAGAGTTAAATAACCTGGGATTTGAAAGATGCTCAGACTGGTGACTGGCGCGTCGTGAGCGCTGTGTAGGTGTTTGTAAATACACGAAAAGGAAACAACATCGTGCTCACATGCACTCAAAATGTATTCCGGATCAGATTACCCAAATATTAGTGAGGTGTTGAAAACAGCACTGCCCTCCCCCTCTCGTCTCCTCCCCCTTCCCACTCCCTGCTTCCTCCTCTCCATCTCTGCAATGTGCCCAGCCCCCAAGTATAATTCTGATTGGCTAAATTAATTCCGCAGCATCCTGCTGTGAATAATTATGTTGATCCAGTGTGTATTCTGATGCCTTTTTTCCCCCCTCTTTGCCTAAATTATAATGTGACAATTGCGGCTCACAGCTGGCTCATCAGAGGTGGGCAGTTTGGGAATTGGCGCATCTGAATGTGCTTCTCTGTTAACCCTCTGCCTTGATTGCTTAAGACAAGACATATGTAAACCCCATGATTATTGCCATTTGTTTGGACTTTGCAAAGACTCTGCCTTCAAAAATAAGCTGCTGGGTTTGTTTTGGGGGAAGGGGCACATAGGAGCCCCTTCCCCCTCCCCTCCCCCCTTTCCCTTTCAGACAATAAATAGCTGTCAGGCTTATGTCAAGGATGAAATTATAGGTGCACATGAGGCCTTGATTACATTGTTTTGGAGGGATTGCTATTAACATACTGAAATGAAGTCTAATTTTTCACTGACGGAGCTGAGTCAAAACTCAAGTGACAGAGATAGGACATGTAGTGTGAGGAAAGAAAGGTCAGACAGGGGCCCCTGTTCTGTAACTGGGGGGCGGGGGTGCTTTGCCTCATTTAAAACAAACACCAAAAACAACATAGTTAATGTGAAGACAATCTCATTGGAAAAGAAAGACCAACTGATCAAGGATGAAATAAAACATTTGGGTTAGATAAGGTTCTTTGGGTAATTACCATGTGTGATTTTCAAGTGTATTTAATTCATTTTAAGGCAGCGTCTCGATTATTGAGTCAGCCTGTGTTTTAGCTGAAGAATGTGCTCTCTTGATTTTTTATTTTGCTTGCTGCCTGCATAATTCATTTCCTACCGCCACATTCCCCATGCACGCGTCCTCTGAAGATGTGTGCTTATGATCACCCAATCTGCAGGGTGAGTGCCCTTGTTGTACTTCTGCTGTTTATACCTTCTGATGATGTGAACATGTGGCTTGTTAATTTTCAAAATCCTTCATTGAAGAGGGGTTCTTTGCATGCGGCTTTCCTGGCATGCTTTAAGGAGTGGTGCCTCATATGATGGCGGATTAATAATCATGCGTTGTATTATGACTGTCCCTGCTCACTGTGGTGGAAATTTAAAAATTATATATACACACACACACACGCGTGCGCGCATGGGTGTGTGCATTTCTTATGTGTGTATTTTGACATCGTAAGTGACTTAAAAGGTCATTTCTCATACCATTGTTTCATTGCTACCGTTACTAAAGGGGAAAATGGAGATTTAGTGTGGGTGGGAGAGAGAAGAGAGTGTCCTCCAATTTGAAATCTTATAAGGGTGGAGAACATTTGTAGACATATTTTTACTTATCTGAAGTGTGCACTTTCGGTAACTACTAAGTTCAGGGCGCTGCGCTGCAGTTCTAGTGAGGATTCAGAGGTGGATCAGCAGTGGCTCCTGCAGTTCAGGAATGTGTGGTCTAGATCGGAAGAGAACACCTATGTTCGCTTAGTTCTCCTGGAGCAAAGCAGGGTGCCACTGTGGAGGAAGAGCTGATGTTTGCTTTGCTATTCGGCTCTTCAGGTGCTGCAAAGGTAAATCGAGGAAGAGGAGGGATTGATGGAGGTTTAATGGAGGAGGTTGTATTTAAGTTGGGGGGAGAATTTTAAACAGAAGTGGAAGAAAATCATCCCAAGCCAAGTAAAACACATAAGCAGAAGCTGGGAGCCGAATGGTGAGAGGTCTGGCTTGGCTGGAGGTCCTCGCCCCTGGCTGTGCTTTTACATCACTGGAGAACAGGTAGTAGAAGCACCGCTGCCTGGAATCTCTAAGGCAGAAAGTAGGTTAGTGGCTGCCTGCTGGGGGAGGGGGTGTGGGGGATGGGGAGTCACTGCTGATGCATATGGGGGTGCTTTTTGGAGTGATGAAAATGTTCTAAAATTGAATGTGGTGATGGCTGCGCAATTCTGTGAATGTTCTAAGAATCATTGAATTGTGTGCCTTAAGTGGATCAATTGTATGGCATGTAAATTGTATCTCATTAAAGCTGTTCTAAAATATTAGTGCACCCTTGTCCCCACGCCAGACCCATGGGATCAGAATCTCGGGGATGGCCCATACCTACATCGTCTGTGACAGGTTTCCGGGTGACTGTGCTGTGTGCGGTCCTCTGGGCTGCAGCAAAGGGTAGACAGAGGAGCCATGGGGCGTACAGGCCAGAAGGGTAGGTGGGCTTTATCTTAGAGAGCCCTGAAGGTCATGGTGAAAAGTTTACGCTTCTACCAGACAAAAGGAACTGCTGAAAGTTTGAAAGTAAGGGCTTAGCACGTTCAGGCTGTTCTTTAAAAAGCTACTCACAGATGTATGGAGGACGGCTTCTGGAAGTTGGGACGCCAGCTAAGGCTATTTCAGGTTACCAGCAGAGAGGCAAAGTGGCCCTCAAATTGGGGGGGGTTGCAATGAGAATGGAAAGGAGGGGACAATAGAGAGATACTGAGAAAGCAAAACCCGAGCAGGGCCTGATGGCTGCCTGGACATGGGCTAGCAGGAGGAAAGGGCCTGAGGGATGCTCGGTTGTCCAGTCTGCATCCCTGACAGCACTGGGGAGCCAGACCAGATGCGGAGGTGGAGGTGCAGAGAAGGGGCAGCTTTGTAAGAAATGGCGTGTGCTTTTCTATATGCTGGATTCAAGGGACCAGCAGTCCATCCACAAGCAAATGTTCAGCAAAGAATGGAAATATGGCTGTGATCCCAGATGGGAGGCTGGGCACGGAGACTTGAGAGTCTGCAGAGAGGACGTTTGGATGAGCTGCTTCCACCCTGGCTCACTCCCGTGGCTATTGGTAGGAGGGCCTGGGGCCTCACCCTCGGTTGCCTGAGTGTGTTCACAGCATGGCAGCTGGCTTCCCCCAGAGTGAGTGACCCGAGATTGAGCAAATGAGAGAGCGAAGCAGAAGTCACAGTGTCTTTTGTTACCTAGCTTTGAAAGTGACAGTCCATGACTTCTGCAGAATGCTGTCGGTCACACAGACCAACCATGATGCAGGGGCAGAGGGGCCTGCATGAGGGCAAGAGAATCAACGACCATGGGGCCCATCCTGGAGACTGGCTGCCGTTCGCTGATTCCTGGCGCTGTATTGAACATAGTGAAAAAAACAGAGTGGTCATTGATCCTGAAAAGTCTGTGAAGGGAAGGACCTTCAGCTGCTAGGCAGGTTCAACCTCAAGTTCAAGGAAGTCTGTGTGGCCTGGAGGATGCATTCACTCCCTCACAGTTTGGGGGCACTCCTATGTGCCAGAGGCCAGAAAACAACACAGGGCCTTATCTCTCTGGGCTTCCACCCTGGGGAGTTGGGCTGTCCCTAGACTCTGATGGGGCAGGGCGATGGGATAGAAATTCCTGACCCAACAGTAGTCCCCGGTGCCAGGCTGTGACGCAGAGCTCCAGGAGGAGGGCCTGTAAAAGGAAGGAAGTTTTTCATCATCTGAAGTATTGATGCCACTACCTAGCCATTCAGCAACATTGCAAAGTGACTTTCTCCAAGGACACTGGCATAGAGGCCACAGGACGGGCTGCATGAGTGATCCCAGGTCAAGGTCGGATCTAAGCCTAGTGAAGCTGAGAACCAGGGTGGGAGTGGATGGAAATCAGTCTTTGCAGCTCTGTAGCATATTTGATTTTATTCCATGAAGCTGGAAAGGGGAAGTCTTTTTAGAGTAAGGGTTACAGAGAATAATCCTATTTCTGGGAGCACAAGGGTGAGGGGAGCCTTCTTAGATGACGTGGCTTCTGATCTATTAAAAAGTGCATTAAAATTTATCCCCTAATGAAACCCACCCTATTTTAATTTTGAGGTTGGGGCCAAAGAGTTTGTTTTTATTCAGAGATGGAAAATGTTACTTTTAAAATTAAGAATAGGAATTTAACTGTATTTAAAAAGTACTGAGTTGCAGATACTTAGTTTGAGCTATAATTTGTTGAGGAGAGGTAATTAAAGAAAAGCTGAGGTGGTGAAGGCAGAAAGGCTGTCTCAGAGATGGGGAACTTCATATAGATGAGGAGTGAGGGGGCAGGTGATCCAGGGGTGCATTTGCTGGTGGGAAATTGCTGTTTACTCCACCTTTGGTCCTGCCGTCCTCCTGGACCCCTAGGTCTCCATTAGTCCCTCTGTTTAATGAAAGGAGGTCTCACCTTAATGCCACCACATTAACACCTCTCTAATACTTGCTAATTTCCCTTTCTTCCCCCCCAAAGAGAGAGGAAGCCTCAGAAACCTTGGGTAGGCTAACAATTTAATGACATTGTCTGGTTTTCACTGTATTTATTCTGCAGCTACTTTCTGTTAGTGGGCAGGGATACAGGCTTCCCACTGACGGTGGTGGTGTGGAGTTCTCTTGGGAAAACACAAGGATTAAATGGATATACACCTAAAAAGTGGTTTGCGTGAGAGAGATTATACTATTAGAGCTGGCAGAAATCATGGAGGTGGTAGTGAAATGACTGCCATTTAGAAAACGCTACCTGAAGGCACGTTAGTTTGGCTTTAATTTATTTAGTGGAAAACAGGTTGTCTCAGTCGGCTTGGACCGTCATAGCAAAAGAACACAGACTGGGTGGCTTAAGGAACAGACAGTAATTCCTCACAGTTCTGGAGGCTGGGGAGTCCAAGGTCAGGGTACAGGCAGTGTCTGGTTTTTGGTGAGGCCCCACTTCTCACCAGAGAAGGTGTGCAGATGGCCACCTTCTCGCTGTTTCCTCACGTGCTAGAGAGAGAGGGAGCTCTGGGCTCTTCTTCTGGTAAAGACACTGATCCCATTACGGGGTTGCCCTCCCTCGGGACCTCATCTAACCCTAATCGCCCCCTGAAGTTCCCACCAACTAATACCGTCACACTGGGGGTTAGGGCCTTAACATAGGACTTTCGGGGGGTGCAACATTCAGTCAATAGTATGGGTGTAGCGATACCTTGGTGTCCTGGCAAATGCCGTTCTGTCAGTGGAGCTGGGATTGGCTTCACCACCTCTTGGGAGCTCCGGGCAGACCATCGGGCCTTCGTTTCCACATCTGTAAAATGGCATCATAACCCCTCTTCTCCTTCCCGTACAGGACTGTTGTGAGGCCCACAGGAGATCATATTGGCTCAGCCTGCGTCACTCAGGGCTGGGCAAATGCCCCGCCATTAAACTAGGTTTTCACATATGCAAGATGACTGTTTTCTATTTTTTATAGAAGTTTGGAAAATATTAAAATATATATATTTCAGAGTGAGATCAAACAAACCGTATTTTAGTTTTGTCCTTGTTTTCAGGTAATCTCACTGATCTCCAGGCCCAACCCCTTTTCATGTAAATTAGGAAAAAGTTACGGGCTCCCTCCCCCTCCCCGCCCCGGGCTTTTTCTGTGGTTCGCGTTGCATTTTGGCCAGTTATGTCCCCTTCCCGCCAGCTTGAAGTTTATTAAACCAGGAATTTACTCATGCTTGCTCATTAAAAACAAGTCTTGCAAAAGCGGTGAGCTTCTGGTGGAGGCGGCCCCGAAGCACATGTTGTGTGCGGCTGGGGTGGCGTGTCCAGGAGGCCGCAGACCACCCCTTCCCCTGCTCTGGGGCCTCTGAGGACTGATGGCTGTTAGGCATCAGCTCCTGGGGTCACTTCTTTCTTCCACTGTGGCTGCCTTTGAGTTCCCATCCTGCTGAGAGAGGGGAGAAGTGAAGGCAGAGAAGAGGTCCCAGAGGATGAGCTTGGGGGCTGTTTCCCAGGTAGCATTTGGCTGCCCTTTGGAGGTGCAGGAACAACCTCCACGGCCCTCAAGAGTCGGAGTGCCTTAGGCCATGTGGTTTCTTGGACACGCTGCGTATCTCTGGGGACCTTGGCCTGAAATAGCAATTTTGCTGATGGTCAAACAGGCAGGACTTTGAAACTGAGCCCGTAATATTTATGATTACTCTTCATGAGTTGGGGATTTTTTTTTCCTTGTAAGGAGAGCAGTTTAAGGAAAGCATTGAGGTTTTTGCCGCCTTCATCTGTCCACGTGCAAATAGTGATACTCAGCCCACTGACAAGTGCTGTGTCAGTTCCCCGACTATGGGAGGCTTCACCACTCTTGGATGACGATGACGGCAGTCCCCCCTTATCTGCGGTTTCGCTTTCCGTGGTTTCAGCTACCCACAGTCAACCACAAATATTAAGTAGAAAAATGCCAGAAATAAACAATTCTTAAGTTAAATTGCACGCCATTTTGAGTAGTGTGATGGAGAATCACGCAGTCCTGCTCTATCCTGCCGGGGGCGTGAATCATCCCTTCGTCCAGTGTCCCCAAGCCGTGCGCGCGCCCCACACATTACTTATTTAGTCTTCTTGGTGATGAGGCCGGCTGTCGCGGTATCGCAGTGCTTGTGTTCAAGTCTCCCTTATTTTACTTACTAAGGGCCCTAACGCTCAACAGTAGTGATGCTGGTAATTCAGAAATGCCAACAAGAAGCCATAAAGTGCTTCCTACTGTAAGTGGAGAGGTGAGTATAGTACACGATAAGATATTTTGAGAGAGAGATCGAGATCACACTGATGTAACTTTTATTACAGTATATTGCTATAATTTATTATAGTTAATTATTATTATTATAATAGTTCATCTCTTACTGTGCCAAATTTAAAAATTACATTTTTGATCACTTGTATGTATGTATAGGACACAACATAGCATATATAGGATTCGGTACCACCTGCACTTTCAGGCACCCACCGGGGCTCTTGGAATGCAACCCCCCCGGATAAGGGGGACTGCTGAGCTCTGTTGGGCTGGGGAGAAGACTGCCCTAATGATGCGGGAATGCTTTGATGATGAGGTTCAATTCAGTGCTGCAGGAATGCCGAGAGCCGACTGGAAATGCGGAGAAGCTCTCTGAGTGAGTATTCTGCAGAGGGAAAAATGGGGCTCCATGTGGCTTTTAGGATGTCTTTTGTCCTTACAGCTTCTCAAAGCTCTTTTCAAATCGGAGCAAGTGGATGGCACAGAGATGTTGCTAATAACGTCTGTGAAGGAAGTAAAACGGTGCAACCAGCTCAGAGCAAAGACCAAAGCAACTTTAGAGAGAAAATCACTCTGTCATATTTGTATAAATATGTGCACTTCAATGATAATTACCATAGTCATTGTTTGCTATTGCTGCACTATATTAATTATCTATTCAATGATAATTAAATACATAATTTTAAACATCATCCCCCCCAAATTACCTTTTATCAATTGAAACAAACCAATTAAAAATTTCAAAATGCAGCCATGTAATCAACAGCTTAATACACGTTAATTATGACCAAAATTTCAATTAATGTGTTAATATATGACCTCAAATCTCTACAAACAAACAGCAACAAAAAAGCAGCCTCACATAGCAATTATTGCCTCGTTTGATTGACAGGTATCTGAGTTTGTTTTTTGTGTCTGACTTGGAAATTTGACTTATATCAAAAAAAGCCAGCCTGTTTTCTCCTCTATTCTGAAGCCACTTCATAAAAAGCTCCCAGGGTTTAAAATACAGCCTTCTTCTCTCAGCTCCTGCATCGCCTCTTTCCTGTGCTGTCACATGTGTCCCTCAGAGCCTCCTTTCAGCTGCCCAGGGACCTTCGCTGCGGTCTTTTCATTTTTCTAGATCAGTAAAGTGGGGAATGGACGGATTCATGTGGCTGCCTGAACACAGCTGATGTAGGTGGTGTCAAGGAGCCCAGGCTAACGTGCACCTGTGTATGTGGAGGGTGGGGGGCAATACATGGCGGTCATTCCTCACACACCCTTTGTCCCGTTGGGAGCCAGGACGAGGATCAGAGGGGGGAAGGATTACGTGCACCTGCTCCTGCGGTGTCAGGAAGGGCCTTGTGGAAGCTGCGTTGATGGAAAGGATTTAGACAGGAAGAGACCAGGGGTAGAGAATCTTCTGGGAGGAGGAAGGGATGTTTGGATTTGGTCAGGACACAAGTCTGGCTAGAATTTAAATCACTGGGGAAAGGCCGTGGTGAGTGAGATTAGTTAGGCTGCAAGACGAACCTCCCCGACTTCTTTCTTCTTCTGCCTGTGACACTTGATGAGAAGGCCGTGTTTCAACCCTGAAGTGAACACTGAGGTCACTGAGGAGGTCACTTGGCCTTTTTAGCTGACTTACAACGTGTGACACAACTTCACAGTATCCCTGTGCTGTCACTTGACCCTTGTTTCCTTGGTTTCTGATGACCAATTTATTGTGAGACTATGTTTTATTCAGAAAAAAACTGGGGGTATTTTTACAAGAGTTATTTAATTTGTGTATACCTCCACTCTGAAACATGGTTCACTTAACTGCTCTGGCAATTTTTATTATGTGCAGTTAAGTTGTGAGCATATTTTTTTTGTGTATTGAAGTAGAAAATCCCCTTGAAAATTCAGCAAATTGGACTTCAGCTTGAAAAGGATGGATGGAGCGTAGAACTCTCTGTGTGTAGATAAATGTATGTATGTGTGCGTAATGAAATATAAATACAGCCACACACAGCACATATATGTATATGTAGGTGTATCCAAATAAATAAAACAAAATTGAATTAACTCATGCAAATATAAATATGTCAAGTATAAAACCTATTAGAGAGTTTGCTTTTGTGACTCAGAAGGGAGATGTAATAAAGAGGTATTTTTAAGACCAAGAACTAGTGCCTGTTAAATTTTTTTTGCCCGGTTCCTCCTCTTCTTGACAGGAAGATGAGTCACTGGGCTTGAATCACAAGGCTGTAAGCCATCCCGGGGCAGACTTATTTCAGGCTGGATATTTAGAGACATTGGCTGTCAGTGATGGGGTATCTAGGTAGATTGGGAAGTCATCAAAACAAATATTTCTCTTTAATTTTTCAGATTTTTATGTATATCCTTCTGAGTACAAAAGGATCTTTTAAAAAATATTAATAAAGGGGGTAATGCTGTCTGTGCATTCCGAAGGAGCTAGTTAAAAGTGAGAGGAGGACCATGCACACCCGTGTTCATAGAGGCATTATTCCCAAGATCCCAAAGGCGGAAACAGCCCCCCACCCCCCGGAAAAGACGGAAACATCCGTCGACAGGTGACTGGATAAACAAAACGTGGTGTGTACACATAACGGAATGTTATTCAGCCTTAAGAAGGAAGTAAATTCTGACACATGCTACAACATAGATGAACCTAGAAGACATTGTGTTAAGTGGAATAAGCCAGACACAGAGGACAAATACTGTGTGTTTCCACTTGTATGACATACCTAGAGTGGTCAAATTCATAGTGGTAGAACGCTGAATGAGGCTTTCCGGGGCTGGGGGGGGGAGGAAGGATGGGGAGTCAGTGTTTAATGGGTACAGAGTCGCAGTTTATGAAGTCGACCACATTCTGGAGATGGACGGTGGCGATGGCTGCACGACAATGTGAAATGTGCTTATTGCCACTTAACTGTACACTTAAAATGGTTGAGTAGCAAATTTTGTGTTACATGTATTTTAGCACAATTTTAAAAATGAATGGGGCATTTTATTGAGGGCATGAGAAAACAAAAGCCTGAGAATTGGCCTGACAAGACTGTTGTCTGATACAGAAATATTGATGAGCCGTGAGGTGAGGAAAGAAGGCACCTAGTATTTCTTCCAACTGAGTTATTCTTTTCACTGCATCTTCCACCTTCATTTCCCTCCTAATAACTTATCCTGTTTCTCATTTCCCCACTACATGTATTTTCCCTTTTCACCTCTTCATTCACCCAATCTGTGTTACCCTCTCACATTGAGTCTTCTTTATCCTTGGAAAACACTCACATAAACGTCTTTCTTCTGCTTCAGTCTTCTAGTCTCTTCTTCTTTTTTTAAGGCATAAGATCAACAGTTGGGGTAGAGATCTAGTGGTGGTTTTTTGGCTGGATGTGAGGGTTTTCATGTTGGTCACTCTCCAAAGCAACAGTAGCCCTTAGCACAGTGAGGATGTTGCCCACTGTCCGAGAAACAGTAAATGCGTTGGCTGATTTTCCACAGTGAAGAGTGTGCTATTGTGTTACTAAGTGTGCTTCTTGAAGAAGCAAGTGAAAGAGATTTAGAAGAAAATCGAGAACGAGGACATGAAATTGGTTTTTGCACCTTGTATTCTCAATTTCATTTTTAGAATGCTTCATGTTGATATTACTACTTACAAATTATTGAGATGTTTAACATTACACAGAAGAAATTACAACAATGGTGTTTTGACCATTTTCATGTGTATAGTCAGTGCCTTTTAGTCAAAGTTTAAATCATAACTACTGTGGTTTTGGGCTAAGGTACCTGTATTTTTAGAAATAGTCATGGAGGAGAGGCAGTAACAGTCCAAGATCCTTAATACCTTATATAGGTTGTATTTGTTGCACGTAGCAAGTAAGGGGGGGGTAAGATCTGATCTTCCCAAGGGGTGAGAAATGGTCACAACAGACTCACTAATTGAATAGTGCTTTCGAAACTTGCGTAGGAGTAGCTGTCTCACCAAGGTTGCAGTCGATGTGAGCACCCAATTAAAAGCACTAGCTAACAAGGTACTACCCAAATCTGCTTCTGTGAAATGAAAGCCTCAAGGCCATATTTGTTTGTAGGACCAATCAATTTCCATTTTGAACAGGACAATTTCACTTATTTCTTGTGAAATAATTTGAAAGCACAGGTCAGAACTACTAATTGAAGGTCATCTGAAGAGAGTTACTAATGTATTGGAAAATATTTTAAGTTTTTTCTTGGAAATAGTGATCTGTTGTTTCTATGAAAATTGGAATTATGGTCTTTAAATGCTCTGTAATGTTGATTCACGAAAGCTTAACATTACCTATTTAAATACTGTAGGTACCATAAAGTTTAATGTGAAGGCTAATTTTAATAGATAGTTTGATTCTTATATGTATATATGTATTTGTATTATATTAAATTCATATTTTGAGAGAACAAGCTAATTTTATGATTAATAGAATCATGAAAAAGATCTTTTTATTCTAAGCTTGCAAGAGAGTCCTGTATTTGAAAATGTTACTCACACTGGCCCTGATCAGTGTGGCTCAGTTGGTTGGGCATCATCCTGCAAAGCAAAAGATCTCTGGTTTAATTCCTGGTCAGGGCACATGCCTGGGTTGCGGGTTTGGTCCCCAGTCAAGACGCAAAGGAGGGGCAACTGATCGATGTTTCTCTCCCTTGCTTCTCCCTCCATTTCCCTCTCTGTAAAAATAAATACATAAAATTTTAAAAAATTATTCCTACACTGGATATAGTCTAAAGACAAAAACAAGAATAAAGAAACATTGAACTTTTTTTTTTTAAGTAGACTTGTGTTTTAGGGATATTGGTAATGAAGTTCTGTGAGTATTTTGTGTCTATTTCAGAGAGCAAATGAGAAATTATACTGATGTATTGGAAGCCAGAATTTTTCATGTGGAAGAAGCAGGGACATAAATATGGAAAAGGGAGAAAGATAAGGAAGGATCTCATGGTTTTGGATCTAAGTTGAAAGTATCAGTATGAACTCATGTTAAGAATGTTCACAGATGTGCACACATACAAATGTGCACACACACCCTAGCTGTAACTACTGAAAGAGAAGAAGCCGTATCGTGCCAGTAGTAATGAGCACCTCTAATACCCAAATCTCGGTTTCTAAGTTCCATAGCCCACTGAAAGAAACCAGTGTAGAAATTGCAAGCCTGAGATACTTGGTTGTTCCAGAAATAAGGAAGTGTGGAAAGACTAATGAGGTCAGGTGAAGGAACTAGCTGAAAGGGACCCTCATTAGCCAAACTTGGGACTATTGGAGCATCAAAAAGAATATTGGTGATCATGGATTGTAACACATCAATTTAAAAAAAAATCACGAGTCTACAGTGGTGAGAAAGGGTGGGAGTAGGGAGAAGGTCTATTTTAGAGAAGAAGGTTAGACAAAAATAGAAGGAATTACAGAATTAAAAATGATCATTTTGTAACACCAGTGTAGTCATTGACCAGGATGGATGCTAAAACTGTTGGGAGAGAGGTTGTTGATATTGAAGAAGAGAATATTCTTATGTTCCCAAGGTATTACTCCATAGATTGATTAGTTAGAAAAATGTGCCTTTGAAGTATTATGGAAGGATTGGTTATCAGCACCTGCCCCAAATGGTCAGGTTTGGCATCATAATTAGGGAGAGTCCTGATGTGATGGAGTGGGGTTGGCCTGGACTCCATGACTCTCGAGGATTGGCCTGGACCCCTTAAATGATTGAGTGTTGTGAAGAACAGGGGGAAGTGCAGGAACTGTTTCAGATTAGGGGAGACCAGGGAGAAATAACAGCCACTGCAATGAATGAAATGTGGTTGGAACCTGGATCAAAACAAAAGAGCTATAAAAGACATTTTTGAGACAATTGAGGAAATTTGAGTGTGAATTTTATTTTGGATGATGATATTGAACTAATGTTTACTTTTTAAAGATGTGGTTAGCTGGAAGAAGGTCCTTGTTCTCGAAGGATTCACGTCGAAGTAATTAGGGTGAAATTTTATGTTGTCTCAGGCCCACTTTGAAATATTTTAGCAAAAGAGAAACGTGTATGAATATGTGTGTGTGCATGCGAGAGGGAGAGGAAAGATTGCCCAAGTGTTAATAGTTGATGAGTCTGGGTGAGGAGTGTATGAGTGTTTAGTGAACTATTGTTTCAGCATTTCTGTAGGTGTGAAAATTTCAAAATAGAAAATAAATTAAAAATAAGTGAAAAGAGTATCTTATTAGTTTTTTATATTTAGAAACATAAAGATATGGTGCTATGATATTCCCTGGAAAATAGTTTCTGATAAGACAAGTATATTTCTTCACTGCCCCCCACCATGGAAGATGGAAATGGCGACACATTTCTGTTGAACGGTAGTATCGGGGCAAAATTTTCCAGTAATGCAGTTGCCCTTACTGTATTTTCTTCTGGTTCTTGATCAATAAACATAGTTTCTTATAAATTAGAAGATTCTTTATATACTAGATCAAAATGGGTTTTTACATTTTCCCCCAATGAATTATGGTAAGTAAAGAAGTTACGAAGGAGTTAATAGTAACGCTATCATTTATTGAATGTCTACTATGTGCTTGGAAATGTGCTGTTTTCTACTTAAATTGTCTCCATTCTTCATCATCTCTACATTTCCACCATGAGGAAACAGGCTTAGGATGTGCAGTGGCTTTTACGGGTCACGTGGTGGAAAAGTGGTGGAGCTGAGACTGAAACCGAATTCTCCCTGACTCTGGTGTTTTACATACTCATGTTACAACATCATGCCGCCTATCCCTGAAGATAAATGATTTCAGATAGCATCCAAAGTAATGCCAGTTTTTGAGGAAATTCACGGTAGGAAAGGTCGCGTTAATGCCTCTCTGAATGCAGGCTCGAGCGGGAGTGAGCAGGCCATGGCAACGGGGTTATCCTGGGACCGAGGAGTCCTGGCCCTGGTTCCGGTTCTGTGGCTCACGGTGGGACCTGGAGGTCCTTAGTGTTCTTCAATATAGTCACTGCTCTGGTTGGCTGACATCTCAGTTGACTCGAGGAATTAAAATAGCAGACACTTCGGAAGGATTTCTGAAAAGATCATTGTGGCAGAAACAGGTTTGGGGTGGGGGTGAGAGAAGGGCTGGGAGCGTGGTGGTGGGAGATGCCTGCAAGAGAGGCAGGGCTGCGTTGGTAGGGCCCGTGAGCACTTGAAGCTTCTGTAAGGTTGTCGGCTTTTTCTTTTCACTCCAAAAAGTTAATGGTAATTTCTTCTGTCTCCCTCCCCTCTGTTTTAGTAAGAGCTTCATTGCCATACAATTCATATACCGTACGCTTCACCTGCATAAGGCGTGCGGAATCTTGGTTGTTAGTGTAGTCACATAGTTGTACAGCCATCACCGCAATCAATTGTAAAACGTTCTCATCACCCCAAAAAGAAAGCCTATACTGAAGTCATGCCTCGTTTTCTCTCAACTCTCCCCTAGCCCTAGGGAAATACTTACTTACTTTCTGTCTCTGTGAATTTGTCTGCTGTGGACATCTCATATAAATAAAGTATTGATATTATTTAAAACATCTATTATTTATTGAAATAAAATAATCTGTGGTCTTTGGCTTCTTTCCCTTAGCAGAAGTTTTCAGGGCTCGTCCACGTCGTGGCATGCGTCAGCACTTCACTCCTTTCTATTGCCGATAATGTTCCATCGTATGGATGTGCTGCTGTTTACTTATCCTGGCATCAGTTGACAGGCATTGGGGTTCTTTCTACTTTCTGTCTGTTATGAATAATGCTGCTACGATCTTTGTGTGCAAGACTTTGTGTGGACATTTGTTTTAATTTATCTTGGGTATGGAATTGCGGGGTCATGGGGTAACTCTATGCATAACATTTAGAGAGACTGCCAGACTAGTTCCTGTACCATTTCATGGTCCTGCAGCCGTGTGTTCCACCAGCAGAGGGGTCCCGTTTCTCCACATCCTCCCCAACATATGTTGTCACCTGCCTCATACTACAGCCATCCTAGTCGGACCTTAGGCACCTAGTGGTGCCTTAGCTGTAATTTGATTGGCCTTTCCCTGATGGCCCTTGAAGGGTTTTAAGTAAAAGCGTGGCATTATCTGATAAAGATTTTAGAATGACCGCTCTTCTGCATGGTAGAGGTTGGATTAGAAGAGTCCCAGAGACTAGCAGGTGAGGGATGACAGCGAACTGACCAAGCTAGTGGTAGTGAGGATAGTGAGAAGTAGTAGTTGGGTTGCGAGGATACCTAAGGAGTACAGTCTGTGGAAACTTGTGGTTGGTTGGATGTGTGGATTGAGGAATACTTGCAACTGGATTTGTTGCATGGGCAACTTGGTGGAGGCTGATGCCACTCGTTGACATAAGGGACATAACAGAGAGGAGAGGGGACAGTGGTGTGTTTGGATTTGGGTGGGTTGAGTTTGGGGTGACAGTAGTTGTTGTCAAGAGAGGAGATCAGAAGAGCTCTCTGGGTAGATTTATGTGTGGGGAAATTGCCGCGTATCGGAAGTAACTTAAGCCTTGGGAGGGGTGAGATTGTGAGGGTGAGAAGAGACAGGATTCAAACAGACCAGCTTGTTCTAGAAATCCAGAGGGGAGGGAAAGAACGCTTTAAGAAGGAGTGGGTGGTCAGCACCATTCAATGGTTGAATGAAAGATGTGAATGAAAATAGTCACCGGACTTAGCACCAGGAAGGCTGGTTGATGTTGTTTGAGTGATTAAGGCGAGGCAGGGCAGGCGGTGCACCAGGGCATGAGTGCCAGTGAGGCAGTCAGTGTAGCGAGACAAACCCTTTTGAGAACTTGTCTTTGAACGAAGGAAAGACAGAACAGTAGCTGGAAGGAGATGTGTTAATTTCTTTTTATATTGGGGATTTGTTGGAGCATCAGTTTATACACTGATAGGAAGAACCTAGCAGTGAGGGAGCCGCTGACGGTACAAGAGAGAGAAGGCAGCATGTGTTAGTGGGGTCCATGAGAGGGAAGAGGCGCGGCATCCAGAACCTGTGTGTTCTTAGCCAGGAGGAAGTTGCATTTTGTTGTCACAGTTTAATGAGCGACCACAAATGTTTTGCTTTGGGTTACGAACACGAACTGGTAATATAAACGACTCAGTGTGTCGAACGGTGGGCTTCAAAAGTGTGCTGAAAGCCACTGTCTTGAAGATCTGGATTAGTTAGCTAACTCTGGTGAAGCCGGTGACTCTCCTGTACAACTAACTGGCTTCATTATTTCAACGCATCACTATTTAACTAGATGCTTTTATAAATACATAAGGTGAATAGAGACTCTTCATTAGATATTGATGTGAAATCTCAAATACAAACTCCAACAGAGTTTTTCTTTCTACTTCAAAATATTTGTTCTGCCGGAAACATTTCAAATTAATTTGACAAAATGTGTGATGTAACTGCTTTATGGTTAAGGAAGTGCAAGGGGAACCAGCGGTGTTAGACCCTTTTTCTGCCCTCAAGGAGTGGAGATGCGGAAAGAAAAGCGAGGCATCCTCTGTGCCAGGCTCTGTGCCTGGTGTACTGGGTCCTGGAGCACAGAGGTGACAGGGACAGGCTGCTTGCCTTTGGGGGTCCACAGCATTCTAGTGGGTGGGAAGCACATGGGCCGTGCTCCCTGCAGGAAGAATGTTAGAAAGACAGCGAGGCCAGCTCCTCAGTCCTTTTCCTGCCACCACCTCACCAGTCAGCCACAGTTTCTGGCTGGCACCGGGGCCAGGCCAGAGAAGGTGACTTCCAAAAACCCTTCCTGTGTCTGAGACACAAGAACTGGGGCAGGGGTTCTAAACCCTCTCTCCTGCAGTGTGTGTGCAGGGATCTTAATGTTCCTTTCTGGGGCCTTGTGATGCCTTTTCCCTTTTAAAAATGCATAGGACTATTCTCAATACAGAATGTGGTGAAAAAACCAAATTCCCTTCAGTTCATTGAAACTTGTTCTAGGTTATACCTTTGTCAAAGCTTTCTCGCGAAGTGGATTTTGTGTGTGCATGTGGTGGTGAGGAGGAGGGAGAGGTTGCTTCTCTTAAGGCAGAATTTGCTTGGTATGATCTCTTAAAATCTTTATTTTCTGCAAAAATCTTGTCAACATGCTGTTTGGATTTAAGTGATGGGTGGACCATGTTTCATGAAGAGGCACACTGGGAGAAAACCGTCTCTAATTACTTAACTATATTTAGGAGACACATTCCTAATTTTGGAATATTAATTCTTAATGGATGTTTCACTGTTAAATTTGACAGAAAATGTTTGTAGAGTTTCCCCTAGTTTTCCTCAGGAAGATACTTTTATAACTTGAAATCTTTAAAAACCCTTTAGAGACACTAGCCAGTATAATGCTTAGCAGGGTGTTGAAATCAAGTGCTTTTCTTTTTTTAGTTCTTTGAACTTTGTCCTTTGAAAATGTGCAAAGAAGTCCATCTGAAATTCTCTTTGGGCCACTTAATTCAGCTTTATTACAGTGGAAGTGGGATAAAATAGTATCAAACAAACCCAACAGGTGATTGGAAATATAATTGGGGTGAATCAATGGTTTATCCTCAAAATGACTTTATTTTTCCATTTCACGCATTTAGCCAGAGTGGCCTTCTGAGCTAAAACCCTAGGCAGTATTTTTCCTCTGCAGGGTTAGTTAGAGAGGATGGGCAAATAGATTTTAGTTTTTCAAAATATAAATACAAGAAGTCGCTTGAATTCCAAATATATAAATTTATAAATTCACTTACGTTCAAGAATAAATAGAAGTAATTAGGACTGCATTAGTGCAGCATTAATTAACATTGCTAATTCTTTGTATGTAATTACGTCAAATAATAACACTAATAAAATGTAAATATCAAATGAATACGAGAAGAGCCTCCCTCCTCTTTTTAACGCCACCACATTATGGCGTCAAATTAGGAACGCGCAGTATCATCAAGCTCCCAGACACCCGCTTTCTAAACGCAGGCTGAGTGAACTCTAATGAAAACATGAACTCCGTGGTATAAATCTCCTCTGCCGCCTGGCCCAATGAGGGGCTGCCTAGCAAGCCAGTAATTCCATTCCTCAGAGCATTGCTGAGAATATTTATATAATTAAATATCATCTGTTTCCCCATTTAATTCCTGGTGGCTTGCCCCCCCCTCCCCGCCCCGGCTGTTTCTGCTGTTTCCTTGGGCAGGAGCGGCCCAATAATGTTGCTGCAGCGCTGACGGATGATCTTCATTAGCTACTTGGGGTGATGGGTCCCTGAGTGACGCTGAATTTGATTTACCGCGGACCAAAGCTGAACCTTTTGCGATAGCTCTAAGTAGGGCAGGTTTTATGTAGCTTTAAACTGTTTTGTTTGAAGAAGAGAAAAAAAATAAAGTTGTTCTTTTAGGAAACAATTTTTGGACATACTTTGTTCTCCTAGGAGAGCTTCCTTTGCATGATGTCAACACAGTGGTGATATTGAAAATGCTTTTTGATAAAGAAACGGTAAGTGAAGAACATGACGTCCCGAGAAGAACACAGGGGACCCGAGCTGAAGCCTGCGGTCCTGCTGACCCGAGGCTCACCTTCTGGGCCGTCTCAGTTTCCATGTCTGGGAAGCAGGGAACTGGATTGGTGGCTGTCCAGGGCCCCTCCCAGCAAGAGCCAGGCTTTGGGGTTGACAGCCGTGTGTGTGCACCCTGCCCCTGGCACTGAGAGTGGGCTCCTGGGGAAGGCACCCAGTCTCTCCAAGCCTCAGGCTCTGTATCTTTAAAATGGAACACAGCTCTGTTTTCACTCCCTGTACAGGGGCGTTGTGAGCACTAAACAGGAAAATGCCCTGAAAGCACCGGCATAGAGCCCAGCTCCCCACAGGTGCTGACAGGGCGCAGGTCCCCGCTTCCCTTGCGTCCCAGAGTCTACAAGGCACACAGAAGGCGACTCTGAAGCAGGGCCTTTGGACTTCCAACATGAGGTGATTGAATAGTAGAGTGACAGAGTTTGGCCTGAGACAGAAATGGGGTCTGCAAGGGAATAATGCCCAAATTATTTCGTACAGCCCTGAGCCAAAGCTGTTACTTATTCATATTTTTGGAAAGGGTGCTGGCAGGATTGAGGCTTTGAGGGTTTGGTGTGTGGTCTTGAGTGCATCCTGCCATCATTGTGGGTATTCAACACCCACTGAGAGCCAACAGTGCTTCTCCTTTAATTCTCCTTTGATTTGCTCTCTGCCAGTGCCCAGGTTCTGGGGATGCTCTCAGGCCCCTCCTGCTGAGCCGGATGGGTGATGAATGGAGCGACCTGGCCAGCACTGTGCAGGGGGGCTGAGGGGCTTTTATTACAGGCCTTGTCGAGCCGAGGCAGAGGGGAAATCTATACCGATGATGGTTGGGCTACAGAATCAAGTACAAGATAAGACAGACTAAGAGAACCATTTCCTTTTATACTCCCGGGCCTGGATCCAGCAGCATTAATCTCCCTCGAGGGTTCCGAGTACAGGATATCATCTAGCGCGTGAGTCTGTCTGCTCCTGACCCAGAGGCTTCCTTTGCTCCAGGAAGAGTCACTTTCTCGGAGCTGCTGGCATGTCATTGGCTTAAGGGAGATCCCCATTATTTCCACCGTGCTGCTTTCCCCAGAGGCCTTGGAGAAGGAGGAAGATGGAGGCAATGGCCTGCAGGTGGGATTTGGGGGGAGGTGACAGTGGGGCTTCTGGAGAACAACAACAACAAAAAGGAATGCAGAATTCATTTGCCTCCTAAGTCAAGGCCACTTGTAAATGACAAGAAAGAGCTCCAGAGAGCCTGACTGCGAACCATACATGTGAGTACGTGTATACACAGATACAACCATAAAGTAAAGGTAACAATAACAGTAAGAGTTGCTTATATTATTGACAGATTGCTATGTTTGGGGCACGGTGCTGAGTACGTAATATACACTCATTTTTTGCTTACAACTCCCTATGAGGTAGGTAGTAATACCAGCCCCATTTGTAGGAGGGGCAACTAAAGTTTAGGGAGGTTAAGTGGCTTCACCAAGGTCATACGGGGGTGGGGGGTGGGGGATGGGGGTGGGGGAGCGAGGATCAAATGCAGGCACGCTGACTGGAGCTCTCACACCCTTAACCAAGCTCATGCCCTGTGTAATGGGAATTCCCGTAGTATTATGGTGCCTCAGAATCAGGAGACTGTTGGGCTAAGAACCTAGGGCGGATCCTTAGCTGTGTTACTAAACTTCTCCCCCGTCATCTGGGTTTTTCTCCTCCGTAAAACAGTACCCACTGGTCAGGGCTGCAGTGACAAGGAAGTGAGGCCAAGTGTGTGAAACTGCTGTGTATACTGTTCAGCAAATGCACATGCTTGTTCCGTTACATGTCAGGAGGCTGACGATCACTGAACCATAGCTAGTTATTCTGCCACTCTGCCCGGAGGTGGGGCATTGTGCCTTGCGAGTCGTAGAGAGAAATTCCCTGTCAGTGCCACATCAGAAAGTCAGATAAAGCCAGCAGATACCTGGAAGTTGGAAGAATAAGTATAAAATCAGGAGGGCACAGGTAGAAATAGAATTTTATCACATGTTAGTGCAGTCTGGATCAGAGGACCGTGTAGCTGTTGATAAGAGTGAGGCACAGGATAGGTAAACTGGGGGCCAGTGGCATCATTGCGGGGGGGGGGCAGCTGGGCCTGGGTAAGAACCTTGGTGGGGCCACAGACCCAAGTGCAATGGACACTGGATGCCCGTGAGGCAGCAGACGGCCCACTGGGACGGGAGCAGGTGGGAGGTTTGCCGTGGCCAACATTGCATCCTCCGCCATTCGGCCTCGGGGCGGTGTGGTCAGCTGCCGCTTGTTTAAATCTCAGCACCCAAGTTATTTTGCAGAACTGCCCTTTCTGCCTTCTGTGCTTGGAATACACAAGGGAGACAAATACTGCGGGTCCACCCCTGGAAATACGAAAGGACAGCATTCTCTCAATCTGTCTTGTACTTGATTCTTGAGGTTCTTCTTTTAAGTTTTTTTTTTCTTTTTGTGATTGTCATTTTAAGAAATCATGCTTTTCTTCTTTAAACCATATATTTACTACAGCTAAACTTATACTTCTAGAGTCATACTTTTAACTGGACAGAAAGAGAAAATGAGGCTAAGGTGCACGTAGAGATCTTTCTCACTAGTCCTGAACTGTTACCATTTACAGTTTAACGTAAAACTAGTCCTCTTCTTTCTGACTTTCTCAATCGCGGTGTTCCTGTGAAAGCTCCCCTACGACCGTCCTGGGTGAGAAATCCCTCCGTGGGCTGTTTCCAGTCTTTGGGCTTCAGTCTATTCGGCACCAGGCCCCTTCTGCTGGCGCTGGCTGTTTTCCCCATCTCACTGCTGTTTAGGGCAGTCAGAGGGATGGCCTTGGGGGGCTTCTCCAGCTTCCTAGGAGTTTTATGCTGTGCCAGTTCTGACCCCTCCCTTCATCTCTAGTACTCCCCAATAGGCCCCAAACCCCTAGAATATTTCATAAGCAACCCCCATGTCACAAGGAATGGAAAAACTGCTGAGATTACATACTTGAAATAAAGTTTTTATTTTTAAAGGTATTTAAAACAGCATGCAATACCTGGGACATAGTAAGACCTTAACAAAAGTTAGTTTCCCGTCCCTTTAGAACAGCGATCCTCGTACAATCACCCGAGGAGCTTAAAAAATCAGGGATGCGTGGGCTCCGCCCTTGACTGTGAAGTCAGAACCTCAAGGGGTGGGGCCTACGTGTTAGAAAGCTTCCCGGGTAACTTTAATGTACAGCCTAGACTGAGAAATTCAGCTTTGAAGAACGCAAGGGGCCTTCTTTTTGTTTTGTATTTCTTGAGCCTCGGGCTTCTAATTAGGGTTAACTGATGACAGTAGAATGCATCTGTTTTGTTAAACTTAGAACGAACACCTCTCTCTCCAATAACGTACCTACTTTCTCTGGCTTAAGCACTTAGTTTTTAAAAATCTACGTTTCCAATTAAAAACCTAAGTTCACTCAGAGCAGAACCTTTGAACCGCATTCAAACAAAATTTATTAATAGACCATGGATTTCAAGTGGTTTCCTGGCAAACCCAAGAGGAAGACAGGCCAGGGGTGAAGACCAGGTTGGAGGGGAAGGGGGGCCAGCAGTGGGTTTCCTGGATTATGTGCCAGCTTGTGCACAGGTGGCTTTGGTTTTCGAATGACGCTTTACCAAGCTCTTTAGGTTTTTGTAGGCCGAGTCTGCTTTCTGACTCCCAACCAGGACACAACAGTCTCATATGTGAGTGAGTGTGTAGAGGACATTGCCATTGGAACTGGGACCACGGTCTCCCCATCTTCACGGTGGAGGCACTGAGGATGCCCCCCGGGATTGCAGGTAGAATTAAATAACTGCTGACATGTGCTGAGTGCTTACCAAACACGACTCTAAGTTTTAAAAAACCATTCAATTATTTAAATCTCAACACATTTCTGTGAATACACACCATCATCATCTCCCTTTTACAGATGAAACCAAAGCACAGAGAGGCTAAGTAACTTGCCTAAGATTCCAGGGCTAGTCTCTGGGGTAGTGGGATTTCTACCTGTGCAACGTAATTCCAGAGTTCACGCACAAAAAATGTTATATCCCTCATATGAGTAAAGTCATACAGTTCTTGTCCTTGTCTCTGTGACTTATTTTACTTAGCGTAATACTCTCAGGATCCATCCATGTCATCAAAAATGGCAATATGTCATCTTTTTAATGGCTGAGCAGTATTCCATTGTATATATGTGCCGCATATTCTGTATTCAATCATCTGTTGAAAAAGCAACAAATGAACAAATTAAACAAACAAACAGACTCATAGATACAGATGACAGAATGGTGGTTACCAGAGGGGAGGAGGGCAGGGGGAGAGCAAAGAGGGTAAAGGGGGTCATGTGCAGGTGATGGAAGGAGACTAGACTTTGTGGTGAGCACACAATGGAGTTATAACACAGATGCTGTATTATAAAGTTGTACACCTGAAATTTATATGTTATTAACCAATGTTACCCTAGTAAATGGAATTAAATAAAAAAAACAACAAAAAATTCCCTTTGTGCGGCATTGCCCAGGGCTCATGATGGTGCCTGAGATGAGGCCCTGCGCAGGCAGACACTCAGGAAATGAGTGAACCTGAGCCTAGTCAGCGGGAGGGAGAAGAGGTGATCCTGTCTGCTCTCAAACGAGCCGAGACAAAATCGGCCTGGGCCGAGGGTTGTGGGTAGGCTGTTAGAGGTGGGGGTATGCTTTTTTAGAAGTTTTTGAGGCTTTGGTTACTTAAATTTCAGGGGAAAGTGCACTGGAATGTTACCGATTAATGGAACTGTCTGTGAGAGGTTGAACTGTATAGATGTGTTTTAGTGTAATGATGTGTGTGCACGTGCTATGCATGTGTTTGTGTCTGTGTGTGTATTTGTGAGCATTCGTGTGTGCATGTGTGTTTGTGCAAGTCTGTGTTTGTGTGTTGGAGAGTTACCTGACAAGCGACCTGGCCTCACCCTTAAACTTGGCATTGTCTGAGTTGGGGATCTACGTTTTATCTTCTGGAATCTTGTATGCCCCAGCCCCATCATTAAGTTGATCACACTCTCAGAGCTGGATGCTATTTTCGCCATGTCTGCCGAGCCCTCAGTAAATGATGTGTTCAGCCCATTTCTTGGAGTCTGCGAGCAGTTCTGCCTGCCAGCTGGGTGACCTGCCTGAATCTCATGGACTTACTCCCAAATCACAACGCTGGATGCATGTTACCATCATCGGGGACTGGTGTCCAGGTTGCTCCCCATCTGCCTGCCCCACTCTGCACCTTCTGACCCCTCTAATTAAATCAGGTCCTCTGCAGAAAGGTCCTGGGTAAATCTAGTGTGCTCCCAGGGCCGACAAACCCTGACTGCACACACCTAACCTGTGCAAAGAAGACAGGGTTACATCGTGCAGTTAGTCATGTCGTAGCTGCAGAAAAGTGGCCGAGCCAAATACCTTAACTCGGGGTTATTATGCCTTTTCCATCCTCCCCTTTATCCTCATCCTTCTTTTTCCATCATCTTCCAGCATTGCCCCTTGCCCCAAAACATTTTAATTCCTCCCACGCAAGGAATTAAAATGTTTTGTCTGGAAATACGCGGACTTGACAAACCCGGCCAGGGCTCTCACTGCAGCTGGGTTCGGCGTGTTTGGATGCCAGGGAGCGAGCTGTAACATGGAGATTGGTGTCCAAAGGCGCCTGATGTAGCCATGTCCATTGCCATTGTGCCGAGCATCATGTGGAAACCAATCAAATAATGATCTTGGGAATGAAATATTCAACGAACAATGTTATTAACATATAAAAGACTTATGGGCAAATCACTTTTAAGTATGACAAGTCTTCAAAATGTGTTTCATTTGAGCATAGGGAAAAAGACTTTGGGGGGTTGTTTATCAGCAGTGCCATGAGGGAGGCTTATTTCTTCCCTTTAAATCTGGATGAATATGCATGTGTGCGCTGCATGATAATAGCAATCACGCCAGCCAGGAGATTAGCTGAGCTTGTGCTCCAGTAATTCCAGCATGCAAATTCAAAGTACGCAGAGCAGGCGGAGGAGGCCCGTGGCGTGTGCGGCATTTTGCGCTCCTCTAACTCCCAGCCTTTGTGCTGTGTCCTCGGTGCCTGCCGGGGACCTTCACAAAGTCGAAGCCTACATAGGTGGGTCCTTGCATGGATGCAGACCCACTTTCTCATATTGTAACACTGTAAGGTAGTGAGACATACAAACGGAATTTAACAAATAATTATAGATGCCCGTGTAGCCCCCACCCCACTAAGAAAAGTGCCCTAGAAGACTCCCCCGCCCCTCTACCCTGACGTTAAGAAAACCAGGCATGTAGAGCAGGCACATGGGTGACCAGGAATGGAACAACCCTGTGAGGTCTGGGCAATGCTGCCTCTTGAACCAGAAAGAAGATGGTTCCTTTCCTTTCTGACCTTTAGGGGCAGTAGGGATTCTGGAACCCCACTGTGGGCTTCACATTGTTGTGACCTTGGGCAGGACCCTTGTGTTCCTAGTGCCTTAGTTTTCCTGTCTGTAAAATGGGGATAATGAAAGTACCTACCTCATGGGATCATTGTGAGGTCAAGTGTGTTAATACATGTGAAATGCTTAAAACTGTGTCAGGCACGTACATGTTTTCAGTTACGGCTGCTACTGCTTATTATTCATGCTCTTGGTTCTATATAGTTGTGTGAATTTTGCGTGTGCAGTTCTCAGTCTGGCGGATAATATCAACATAGATTTCTGTATCACTTTGGTCCATCCACATAGCTGGGGTGACGCTATCCCCGGCAAGTTCAGCTGTCTCAGGCATGTGCGTAGTTTCTCCCTCCACTCCCATGAAGAACATTGCAACTTGGCTTAAAAATAATTTTTAAGAGAGGTCTGTGGCATGAACGTGATTACTTGGAGGCAGGGAGGAAAGAACTAGCAATGACTGAATATCTGAACAGTGCCAGTTAGCCTTAGAGAAAAAGAAACCTGCATGATGAGGTACTTTGAGTTCATCTTGCAGACTAGGCAAATGAAGCCCAGGGAAGTGAAGCAACTTGCTGATGTCACGTAGCTCCTAAGAGGTTCGGCTGGAATCAAATGTGAGTCTATTTTAATATTTTTCTTTATTGACTTTAAAGAGAGGAATGGGGAGAGAGAGAGAAACATTGATTTGTCGTTCCACTTATTTATGTATTCATTGGTTTCTTCTTGTACAAGGGGGGGCTTAGAAAAACTGGAATTATCTTCTGGAAGGTGGGTCCCTTGTAGTACAGGCTTCCCCAGGTAGGTGAAGTTAATAGAAAGGGTTATTTAGCTGTTCGTGTACCTGATGATTTTTATCCACTTCTCAGTTAACTGTATTAGTGCCACTTTTGTTCATTAGTGTTCTAGGAACACATCTGTATCAGTGTACCAGCTGGTGTTGTTGTGAGAGGCTGCGTTCAGCTTCAGTGAATTGTTTTCAAGACTCTTTCAACACAATTGCCCATTTCATGATGGGTGATTTACAAGTGCACCTGCCCGCACCACGCTGAGTGCTCAGCAGTTTTTGACCAAAAATGGCATGACCTCTGTGCCCCACCTTCTCTATTCACCTGATCTTGCCCTGAGCGACTTTTTTTTTACTTCCCCAGATAAAAAAAGTCCTCAAAGGGAAACATTTTGCTGATTTGGAAGAGGCGAAATAAAAAACAGCAGAAGCACTAAAAGGCATCAAAATCAACCAGTTCAAAAACTGTTTTGAACAATGGAAAAAGTCTCAGTAGGTGTATTGCATCAGATGGAGAGTAGTTTGAAGGTGACTGAAGTTTAAACATGTAAGAATAAATACATAATTTTTAATGAATAATTTCCGGTTTTGGGGTCCCCCCTCAATATGTGCCCTGACTGGGGAATCGACCCTGCAACCTGGGTGTATTGGAACAATGCTCTAACCAACTGAGCTACCAGGCCAGGGTCAAACATGAGTCGATTTTCAGATACTTCAGGGGCTTCAAGCTTTCATAGTCCAACCTTCCACCCATGCACTTTCTTCCACATACCTGCAACGTGATAACCCAGGTTTTGCTTGAATAAACCATAAACTTGGAAGAGCATGACATCTTGCTTGAATATGCTGAGTATGTATCAGTGTACCTAATTTATTGTTCCCAGCACAGGCAATGCTACTTGAGTTCAAGGCATGTATAGATATTTATGATCAAAAAATGTACAAATTGTTATTAATCACTATGTGTTACGGGCAGGATTTGAGTGGACCCTCATAAAGGGAATGTTATAAGCGCGTTTGCATTTGTGTAATTTTTCTCATAACTCTCCCTCGTGGTGGCAGGAGACAGCTCTCTTATCCAGATACTCAAACTGGGACCTCAGCTACAAGGGCGTCTCAGGGCTTCGGAGTGATGATGTGGCCAAGACAGTGCTGCAATTCTAAGTCTGTCTGTGGCTGTTAGCAGGGCCTAGTGTATTCTCTCCCTTCTTCATTGGTCTGTCTGTCCACCTGAAGAATTTATACAATAGAAAGACAGGCAGAAAAGCCCAAACAAACAAAAAACAAAAACCCCAACCCCTTAGTGTATTCATCAACCTGCATTCCTATGTACATAAAACACAGTACTTCCCTTCGACCAGGGGAAGTTAACAGAAAGGGTTATGTAGCTGTTTGGGCACCTGCTGATTTTTATTCACTTCTCAATTAACTGTATTCGTGTCACTTCTGTTTATTAGCGCCTGCTTATTTCCGAACTACTATTTATGACGTTAACTCAAAATGAATCATGAACCGTAGACATAAACATAAAACCGTCAAATTTCCTAAAGAAAACATTGGAGAAAAAGCTTTGTCACCTTGAGTTATGCAAACAATTCTTACATAAGATGCAAAAAATATAAACCATTAAAGAGAAAAACCCGATGAAATGGACTTCAAAAAAAGTGTTCTTCCAGAAACATCAAGAAAATGAACAGACAGATCTTGCACATGTTTATTCCTATTGCATTTTGTTTGAAGCTACTATAAATAACACCTAAAAACTTCACATTTCTAATTGCCCGTTGTTACTATGTAATAATTAGCTTGCTTTTTGTATGTCGACCTCCTATTCTAAGGTCTGCTAAAGTCACCTAGTAGTTTTAGTAAGTTTTTGCCTATTCCTTAGTATTTTCTTTTTGGCCCATCCTGTCTTTTTGTGAATAATGATAGTTTGATTTTTTTTTTCTTGTCAACCTAAACACATTTGATTTCCTTTTCTTATCTGATTGTGCTGTCTAGGACCTCCTGCATGGTGTTGAAAAGGAATGGTAGATGGAATACAGTGTATGGCCTCACCAGGCTCTTGATCTTCGGGGAAAAGTCCTTGGTCTTTCACTATTGAGAATGATGCTGGCTTTTTGCTAGCCAGCACCCAGCTCAGGTTTCTGCCATTTATTTTCATTTTAGGCACATTGGTGGGAAGGTTGCAGTCTTCCAACTGACTTTTCCCCAGTATCTTTAACATTCTGCTAAAGGGTAGAGGAAGGGAAAGGCCGGGACCAAACGTAGTCTAGTTGGAAAAAGCCACTCTTTGGGAGTCAGCCTTAATTTGTTTTAGAAATATTTGATCTTTCTCTTGCGGTCTGGTGCAGGCACATCCCCCCAGTGTGTCCTTGTTCTTTTCCCCCTTTACTTTCTAGCCATGAAAAAAGAGTCAGAGCTAACATTTTTATGAGCGTTACTCCAATTTAAAGCTTACTTTTTGAAGATAGAACTTTAAGAAGATGAATAGCTCTTGACATTTTCTTGTATTTGTAGCAGGAGTTTTTGTCAACTTTTCACCCTTTAGTTTCTGCAAGAGAAAACAAGGTCCTTTTATCATTGTTGATAAGACGTCAAGTAACTGTTATTAATGAACAAAACTGTAAGAAGAAATATACTTTCTAATTTGTCAGCACTGTTCTCCCCCTAGTAACTAAATTGTTACATATTTGATAGCACTGGCAGCAACAGCAAACTACTGATACAGAATTACCTAGTTAATTAAATAAAGATGATATTACTGGAAAAAGCTAACTCATCAACTCAACCATATGAAGACACTTTTAAAATCATCTTAAAAATGTCTTTGCAATTTGCTTCACCCGTAGTAGAATTTGTGCAAAGTATCAATTATTATAATAGCATTATAGTTCTGTTAACAACTACTTGAAATCTGAAAGTGTTGTATCTGTTGTTTAGATTTTCCTAAGCACTTCTTTATAGTGTTATAAGGTGTTTACGTGTTTCTTATTAGAAGAGATATGGTGTGTGAAGTGTGAAGTAGGCAATGGAGTCGGAGGAATTCAGGCTGCGGTGCAGGGGCTTATGGGTAATGTCCCATACGTAACGCTGCTGCTGCTGCTGCTGCTGCCAGTCTCTCTCCCAGGTTTCCTCCTGGGCTAGGGAGTGCCCTCTGAAGGATGGCCAGAAGGATGGAAGTGCGGCAGGGCCACCTACTCCTCTCCCGCCAGTGTCTGAAAAAGGGGGGCACAGGGACAAAGGGATCTGGGGAGGCGGGGTGGCTGGAGTGATGATGACCCTGCGTGGTAGATGATGCCAGGCTACCGGGGGAGCTCACACATTTCAGAACAGCAAAGGAAGAACGTTTTAGGGAACTCAGAAAGTGCTGAGTGAGGTTGGAGGGACAGAATAGGCAAGAAGTGGAACTGGCTGGAAGATCGTGGCTGTTGGACTCATTTCTGGGGCTGATTCTGAAGCCGGAGAAGAACGGCCCAGTAGTGGTCAGTTGAGGGGGCAGGTGGGGAAAGAGGGAAGAGATAGGGATGACCTAAGACTTCTGGCTCAGGACACAGGCTGGGTGGCAAAGTATTAACTGAGAAGCAGAGGTTAGGGAATATGCCAATTAAAGGAACGAGCTGATGGATGGAATATTATCTCTGACCAGGAATAGAGGAGGAATGAAAATTTAGGCCAAGGAGGCAAAGAAATAGCCCAGATTGGTGTTGAGAATGGGTGTTAAGATGAACTTCTGAGAGAGAAGGTAGGACCGAAGTGTTACTGGGTAGGAAGAACTGGATCACAGAGAGGGGGAACCGCTTGGAGGAACAGGGGTGTGCTCTACTCAGAGTCAAAGTATCCCAGCAGCCAGAGACTGGACACCTACAGCTCACCTGCTCCTGAGTGGAAACCTTTGTTCATTAGTCGGGCAGACGCATATCAAGCACCTCTCCCGCACCAGGCGTAGTCGCCGTGTTACAAAGAGGAATGACACAGTCTTGAGGTTCTGCGTGAGAAGGGGTCGGACAGACCGAACAGGTAATTGTAAGTGCAGTGTGGAGCGGAGATCACCACAAGAGAGATAGGAGTAGAAAGGGCTGACATTTGAGTCGGGTCTCCAATGAATTTGAAAGGTGAAGGAGAGAGAGGAAGGGGAAGAAAGAATGTTCTAGACAGAAAGCAAGCATGTAGAAAGGCCTTTTAAAATAGCACACTCCTTACGCAAGTAGGTGAGCACAGAAGGAGAGTCGCTTTTTCCTCACAGCGATCTCTGTCCCTTATGAGTCCTTCTTCTGTTCAAAGTCTTTTCCTGCTCCAAACTTTCATTTACAATCTTAGCACCTTTGATTCATATATGTGGTTTTTAACTTTTCATAAAGAAGGCAGACAAAGGCCAGGGCCCCTCTGAGCTGAAGGCTCTCTGTATTTGACTGGCTAGAGTTTTTGTTCTCTGCCTTGGGAGAGATAAAAACTCTACCAGCAATGTCACACCCAGTTATTTTGAAATCAAGAAATCACTCTGGTGCAGGGTCCGAGGGTGTGGACCAGACAAGCGGAAATAGACTACTGTCATAGTTTGACTCTGTCCAGCCAAGGGGAGGGGTCATGCTTCAGCAGTACGTGTCATCTTGCTTCTACCTTGCGCTGAGTAGTCTGTCTCCATTCCTGAACTTGAGATCATCAGCCATTCTGGCTGGTTCCAGGCATTGCCCTCAAACTGAGGCTACAACTGCTCTCCAGGCATCTCCCTGACACCTCGAGCTGAGCCCTCCGTGGGCCCCGTGCCGAGGAATCTTTCCGCTTGTCTCTTTTCTGGGCTTGCAGCCAGACTCAACTTTTCAAGATGCTGTCTTCCAAGTCCTGCCTTGATTAACTCAATCTGCAGCCCCTTCTTTGTCACTGTTTTCTTGTCACTCTTTAAGTTTTTCCTGCAGTCATCTGTGTTCAGAGTCTGTCCCATCCCAGGCATTTGCATTTGCAAATGACTGCATTTGCATTTGACTCGCAGGAGGCAGCTTTTGTCGTAAAGAAATACACCTGGACTACACAGAAAACGGAGGAACTGGGCCGGTCATCCCAGGGTGCCGTGGGCTTGATCACCTGGGCTCAACGTCCAATCCAAAGGGGATGAGCCTGGGCAGGTGTCCAAAGCAAGAGCTAAGATGGAGGACTACCAGCCACGTGGTAATCTGCAAAAGGTATTGGGAAGGGGAGTTTGGAGCAGCGCTAGCTCTGCACATTACAAAAAGGGATTTGGTTACTTGTTAGTGAATATATCAGTGAGGATGTGGAGCAATAGAAATGGGGGCTTGCGCCCAGCCCTGTGAGAGGAGAGGGGCTGTGGGGGAGCGCAAAGGGAGCCACTGACGGTGGCAGCTAGCAAAGAGATAGTGTGGGCTAAGTAGTCCCAAGTGGTGCACGGGGCTTGTAGGTGCGAGGAGAGGATGGAGAAAACCCAGATCGACCAGTAGCAAGCCAGTGTGTTTGGCATCATGCAACCGTTCTTTCCCTCAGTCCTGGTTCTTCTGCCCCATTGATTGCTGCTTCTCCCCACACCTCGAGGTCACCTCCACCTTTTGCTCCTTTTCTTGAACTCTGACCCCTGCAGCTCCTACCTGCTTCTAGCTTCAGTTATTACCCCTGTGGTGACAGACTCCCCAAAATCTGTGTCTGCATTCCTGACCTCTCATTTAGTCCTGCTCCTGATTTTCATTGGTTATTGGAGGTCTCCACCGGCTGTCTCACTGTCACCTCAGACTCAGTGTGGCATTCTCAGACACCTAATTGGAGGAGTCTAATTAAGGGACCTCCAAGGCCTCTTCCAGTTTTGAATCTCCACGGCTTATGTCACAAAACAAACACATCATATTTACCTTTCTCAATTGCATTTCCTTCTGGTTTCTTGTTTCTGTCAGTAGCGTTAACATCCCCAGATCTGTCGACTTCAGCTCTCACTGATGTTTCCTCCCCCTTCACTGCTGTTGACCTTGAATCCAGCTCTTCCCCGTGGTCCACATAGTCATCATCAGTTCTGAGCTTTATCCTTGGACATCCGATCGTCTCTGACTCACCTGGTCTTCTGTGTCCCCTTGTCAGCCCACAAGCCCTCTAACATTGCTTTCACCATCTGTGTAATGGAGTCTTCACCTGCAGAGCCCCTCTCCCTATGGCGTTTCTGCACTGGCACCTCCTCATACTCGGACTGTGCTAGGGTGCCCTCGGCACTCGGGGGTCAGCCCTGCTCCCCTGACTTGTGCGGTGCCACAGCGACCGCACCTCGCTGCCTCCCAGAAGCCTTCCCAGCCTGTATTGATCATTCCTTCTTTTTCTTTGTTCCCCCAGAACTGATAGTTCTACTATATGCAACCACATATTGTTCAGGGTTTTCTATTCCAAGTACATTTGTCTTATTTCCCCCACTTGAACATACACTGTTATCAAATCACACTGATCATTATTCTTGTATTTCCCTAAAACGCCAAAAATGTGACATAGGCTCAACAGATGTTGCTTAATTGGTAACTCCGATTCTGAATTTAAGAAAGTATTTTAGTTTAATGAGCTTAAAACTCTGGGTGGAAAATACCCGCAGTTTGACTGTGGTTCAGATGACCGTCTAGACGGTCTCTTCCTCCCTCTCACCTGAGATCCCTCCTGTACTACTGCAGAGGACAGCCAGTCCGTCGGTCATCCAGCTCATGTCCGCTCCACTCAAACACGCAGATGTTTCTACTACCCATGTTACTTCCCTCCTGAAGACCAAGTGTTTGTGGGATGTAATCTAAAGTCGTTGTCATGGTATTTACAACGTTCCATGATCTGGCTTCTGCCTCCCCAGACCATTACTCCTTCAGACTCCCCTTCTCCAACCCGACACCGTCTGTCTCGCCCAGCCACACCTGTCGGCAGTCCCCCTCCGTGCTCTGTCTCACCCCCGTGCACATGTCGCACCCTCTGCCTGGGATATAGGTAGCCCCTTTCTCCACCTGGCTTAATGCCTCTCCCTTTCAAGGCTCATCTCTGGCAGGCATCTTTCCAGAATCCTTCCATGACTTCACTTGCTCTGAGTTAGAGGCTACAGTAATACGGTCCAGTTCCACCCTGTACATATTTCTATCAAACATATATTGCATTGTGTTATAATAGTTGATATACTTGTTTCTGTGCCTAACAGTCCTAAAACTCCTTGCTGGTTGGTACAATATCTCATTAACACTTGTTCCTCCAGTACCCATCACTGAGCCTGATATATTGGCAAAAGTTGGTTGAATGAATACCTAGCTTATTTCAGCTTTGCGTGTTTAAGGTGTTTGGCACCGTTTACACCTAGTCCTTGTGCTTAGGTAAGCATGGTTACTGATGATTGACGGTCCTTCAGACCTGCGGTGTGTTCAAGGAGGCATTTTGCTTTCCCCTTTTATCTGGGTAGATACAGCTCTCTTTTGTATTTTTAATATTTACTTCTGGACTTATCACTCTATCAGGTTTATTTATACTTGATTCATTCCTTACAATTGATGTGGCAGAAAAGGGTAAGGCAGCAGCGTTTTCTTCCACTCCGTCTTGTCTTTTGTCAGCATTTTGTTCTTCTTATAGAACTTTGCCCAAGTCATCAGTGTCGGGCTAATGGACTGGGACAGCCCAAGTTGAATGGCAATTACTTACTCTGTTGCTGATAGCCCAGATGAAAATAGGACTTATTAGATCTGTAATAATGGAAATCTGTGTTTAATGCAGATCTTTTAAGCAGTTTGAAACAATCTGAAATTCATCTCTCTTTGCCATATGTCAAAATGTCACATTATGGTTTTAAAATTCAGGATGAGAACTGAAGTTTCAGAATAAGCCTGCCTGTGGAAAAGTTCTCAAATATGTCCTTTTAAAATTCAGAAGCATTTGTTCATTTCAAATCAAGCTTCTTCAGAAGAGTGAGCGCGCTGGGAGCAGTTCCCTGAGGGCGGGGTGGTACCAAGAAGAAGAAGGTCTCGGGTCCCTAGGACCCAGGACTGACAGGATGGAGACCACACCAGGAGATTAAGGCTTGCATTTAGCGAGTGTAGCCAGGTCCAGAGTCCCTTTGCTTCAGTTGTCAAGGGGGGCCCGGGACTAAAGGCTCATGCTTGTGCGTCATTAGCTGTCCCTGGATGCAGCTGTGGGACACTTCAGCTTTTCCACCAAACTGAGTTCTTTCTCTCTTTCATGTGAAGGATAAAGATAGGTGAAATCTGACTCAAGAAATTTCTGTGAGAGGTGCTCAGCGATCATGGTCCATCCTCTTCATTTTGCAGACCTGAAGACCAGATCAGTAAGACAAATGGCTCTCCCGAGGTCATGTGTCATTACCACTGTAATTGGGTGCTGGAGGCAGACTCTAGCTCTCCCCCAGGGCTCCTGCCATCACTTTTAGAAGTATGTCCCTTGTGGTCACAGTAGAGCCTTGTGACCAACCCAACAGCTGTGTTTTCAAGTTATTTTCACTATCCTGTATCCTTCTTGACTAGGAAATGGCCCTAGATAATTGAGCTTCCTCTCTTAGAATAGAGTTTTATCTGGAGACTTATCAGTGGGGGCTGTAACCACCCATATTTCATAAGTGATGGAGCCCTTGCTTTTCAGTGGATTCCTTAGAGTGAGACGTGGTTTGGCGGAGTCACCCCGTTTGTTAGCTGCTGCTCTTCTTTTTGGCTCAGTGAGCCCCGGGCATCTTTGCAAATGGTAGATATCCTAAGTAGTGTCACTGCAGTGTTGAACTGGACCGGTGAGCTGCGCCAAGCATATACCTCTTCTGGTTTTGAAAACTCTTTGTAGCATTCGCAGACAGAGAGAGATTGATCTTGATTCTCTGGTGAGGGGTTTGTTTGGATCCCGTGACTTAAGTTACTATGCACTTTAACAACCCGGTAGACCTGACATAGCTGGCGAGGTACTCTAATGAAGAGAGTGAGGGATAAAAAATATGATTCTTTGAACCAAAGGTGCTTATACCATATTTACTTGTGTACTAGTTAAAAACAATTCCTGAGCTTTGATAGTTTTTGTTGATAAATTTCTTTAAGTTCCCTGAGCTTGCTAGGTGCAAAGTGCTTTACCACCATATTTTTAACAACCCCTAGTTTGGGAGGAAGTGGTCATATTTTAGTATTTACCCTAATGGCCACAGAAATAACGGTTTTATGTGGCATATCAGCATTGACTTACAAGTTGCTTATAGGTACTTGCCACATGTTCTGGTGACACCGTGTGTGCCATTGAGGACATTTAAGATCCTATTTGATAACAAGGTTCTCAGCTTCCATCTGGTACTTGTTGATGTTTTATAAATTGTGAACTTTTTCTAGCAGAAGTCTATATAAACAGCCCTGACATTTCTTTTTTTTAAGGGGGCATTGCTTTTTTAAAAATATTTTATTTATTTTTAGAGAGGGGAAGGAAGGGAGAAAGAGAGGGAGAGAAACATCAATGTGTGCTTGCTTCTCACTCGCCCCCTGCTGGGGACCTGGCCCACAACCCAGCCATGTGCCCTGACTGGGAATTGAACTGGTGACCCTTTGGTTCGCAGACCAGCGCTTAATCCTCTGAGCCACACCAAGCCCTGACATTTCTTAGAACCAGTCTTGGAAATAAGAAAAGCTATGGATGCAGTGGGTGCTTAGTTGAAAGTTCATGTTACCTGCATGGTACCTTTTTTGTTTACAGATAAGTCTGTCTAGAGCTGAGGCAGGTGGTGTTTTTTTGAAGAACTAGAGGAAATCTTCAGGGTCCCCTCATTGAGAAACAGAAATAAAGAGGCAAAGTGACTTCTCCAGAATCGCCAGAACTAGGTCCAGAACCTGGGCGCCCCCACCTCTTAGGCCTGCATCCTTTCTACCACTTCACCCACTGCTTCTATTCTGGGAACATAAACAAAATATCTTCCATCTGATCACCTCCTAATGAGAACATCTATTGCCCGGACCGGCAAACTTTGTGATTTCTCCCAGAGCAAGCAATCTTATTTGCGAAGAGACTGACTAATTATCCATGACATTTTAAATGTCTGCATTGTCCTTGAGCTAAGAGTGTGAAAATCAGAAGACTCAGGGGTGTATACACTTCCTGATAGATTTCACTCAGTTTAACAAACTCTGACAGTGAAAACGAAATGAATCTTAGCTGTTCAGCAACAATAATAACATTCTAAGCAGGAAAGTAATTAAAAAAACCTGTTAACTGTAATATTGCTAATTTTGTATCGCAGAAGCTCCCCCAGAGTTGTAAGTGTAGTGATGAAGATATAAGAGACTTATTCTTGTCTGGGAAAGATGAGAAAGGCATCTATCGCCTTGGCATAGACATCAGTGACAGTAACACTCAATTTTAGGGACTCAGCTTCGGTTTCTTCAGCTGGACTTTGAAGTAACCCAGGTAGATAAACAGGCTATGATGTTGAAGGATTTGGAAGGAAGCTCTTGATTTTATTGAGTGTTGGAACCAAGTTGAGATGCTGTGGGATGTTTTACTAGATGAAGAAGCAGGGAGATGCCTTGTTTTCTGTGATTCGAGAAGACCGTTGTGGTACCAGTGCTGGACCTGTTGCTCAGAACTGCTGCCCAAAGAAGACATTCCCCCATTGAGGCTTTTCTTTCATCTTTCATTGCCTTTCTGTTTTTTGTTTTACTAGAGGAACATGACTCTTAGTACTTACATCTGGTTGTAAATTTCTGGACGTCCTGTGGGTTCAGGGGCATTAGAAAGAGTTAAAACCCCCTCTTCAGCCCAAGCTCCCCCTTCGTGGTATCTGTTCACTTTGATAAAACCATGGTGAGTCCACGTTCTATCCTTTCTCGTGGCTGCTGCACAGGCCAATGGTATCTTTTAATAATTGAAAAAAAAATTATTTTTTTCTCTATAGTATTTTATTTTTATAGAATTATTATTATTGCCTCAATAGTGGTATGGTGATAAGATAGGGTCATAATCTATTTATTTTTTAAATTTACAGCAAATTTTTCAAGTTTGACTCAGTCAAGTTTCTTGTAGGAGCTGCAGATATTTGGATCTGCCCACTGAATAGACTCCAAGGTCATAAGCCAGGGGTTCACCTTCTCTAACGGTGGCACTCGGGGCTCTGGGAGTGGGTCTCATCATGTTTCCGGTAAGGGGGTGGGACTGACTGACTGGTCTCTATGGTTACTTTCAGCACTAACCGTCGATCATTTGTAATTATAATGCATGCTGCATCTGCGCATTTCAGTCGTTCTGAAAAGGAAGAAGGTTTTGTCTTGGCACGGTTTTGTCTTGAAATGGCATATGTATTTTTGTTGAATGGGTGCTTTCTGCCTGGTTCTGGCATGGTTTTTTTTTTTTCTTGCTTTCTTCTATGTTGATATTCTTGGTTTCTAGTCCAGGCCTGAATATGCCACCAGCTGATGGGGCATATTGGTTAGGAACACAGGCTTTGGAGCTGAACACAGGAATTCAACCTGTGTTCAAGTCCTGGATCTAAATCGCTGTGGAGCTGGTCTTCTGATCTGTGACTGGGGATGGTGCTGACTTCGTGGGCTGCAGTGAGACTTAGTGAGATGCTGATGGTAAAGCCCTTAGCGCAGGGCCTGGTGCTGCCCGTGCCTGCAGAGCTCCCTGCCACCCTCCTCCCAAGTACAGATTTTATATGTAGGAGTGTGAACCCCTAAGTCATATACATTTAACGAATTTACTTGTTTAGCATCAGATACTGTTTGTAATTCTTTTGTGGCTTCCTTCAGTTGAATGCATCGAGGAAATGGACAGGAAGCCGGATGTTTTCAGGAGACGCTGGACTGAAAAGTGTGCTAATATGCTCTGCCACTCCCAAATATTGCCGGAATTTTGTACCTGCCGCCACCTCTTTTATTTTTGAAGCTGACTTCCTGAACTTGACGTCTTGCCTATGGCCTCTACCTTGATATCTTTCCCTTCCTGTCTTCCTCTCTGGGACTCCCTGTCAAACCCACAGTTAATCTAGTAAATATTTTTTGAAACGTAGGCACTGCCTAGGCACTGGGGATAGGTGAGAACAAGATGGAGAGTGTCTATACATTAACTTGCATGCAGTTGGGAGGAGGAGACAGAATGTAACCCATGAACAAATATATAATTTCATATAGTGCTAAGTGTCACAAAGTAAAGAAAGCAGGAGAGAGTATGAGCAGGTAGCAAAGGGAATGGCTGGTTAGGGAGGCCTCACTGTAGAGGCTGTGCTTGAGTAGAAACCTGAGTGAAATGAGAGCATGAATCAAGTAAACATCAGCAGAAAGAATGTTCCTGGAAGGATCTAGAAGGGGTAAAAATTCTGACATGTTCAAAAACCAGTATGCAGCGTGGCTAGGGAGGAGTGAGCAACAGGGAGATGAATGAGGCTGAAAGCAGTCCTGGGCGGATTCCCGGGGGGCCTTCAGGCCCAGGCGAAGACTTGGGAATGTACCCTCCATGTGAAGGGCAGCCCCTGGAAACTCTGAAGCTGGGATGATATGATTGTAGTTACTTTTTTTCAATTTACTGAGATATAATTGACATATAACATTGTGTGAGTTTAAGGCATGCTACGTGTTGATTTGATATTTTTATATATTACAGTATGATGACCACTGTAGCACATTAGCTAGCACCTTACATAATTATCTTTTTTTTTTTGTGATGAGAGCAATTAAAATCTAGTCTCTTAGCAACGTAGAAGTTTCTGGTACAGTGCTGTTGACTGTGACCACTGTGCCGTGCCTTCCATCCCCAGGAGTTACGCACGTGCCCGTGGCAAGTCCGCACCCTGCACAACAGCTCTCCCGTTGCCCTGTCCTGAGCCGCTGGGGACCAGCGTCTCACCCTCTGTTTCTACGAGTTCAGCTTTTTAGATTCCACACTAAGTGATGCGAAGATTGTATTTACATGTAAGACAATGACCGTCTCAGTCAGGGTGGGCTGCTGTAACAAAATGCTGCAGACGGGGTGGCAAGCTGTCTGACTGTAGATTTTAAGTTTGCAGTTTCCGCTCGAAGGGGATTTCTTCTTCTGCGTGTTTTAAATGCACTGCCACTGCTGGGTGATCTCAGGCCTAGACCTGTAGGGCCTGTAAATGGCCCATCTTGGGCTTTGAGACCTGAGGTATAGAGGCTCTCCCGAATCTTATCTAACTTAATACCTGTGTTTTTTATGCCTTTTCTCCTCTTTACATCAATATGTCTTTAAATCATATAATACAGGTTAGAGCGAGTCTTTAAAACAACACATGCCACGACCTCATGAGCTGTCCTGCCTGTTTTTAACATTCTCTTTAAAGTCTCATTTAATGCTACTGACTGCCATGGGAAGAGCCCTCAGTACCAGAGTTTATCTGAAGTCTTAGCTCTGTTAGCTCTTAGCTCTCGACGCCCGCTCGGTTCCCAGGACTTGGCACTAGGTTGGCCCCTTTCGTTCTGGCCCTGAGCCTGTCATTTTAGGCTGTTGTCACCCTAAGATGTGGGAGGCGATAGAGACAGGGTAGTTGTGCTTCGGACTGGGGATGTGAGAGTACTGCCAGAAGATAGTCCTGCAGCCTGTCACCTGCTACGTACAGGGCCAAACCCGAGAACTGGGTCAGGAAGTGGGAGGGTTGGAAAACGGCTGTGGTGCCCCCTGGGAGCCACTGTTTAGAGCCAGGGAAGGACCCTCCCATGAAGAGGCAGAGCAGTGCTAGGGAGTCCGCTGAAGCCTCCTTCAGTGACAGACTGCAGGTCTGGGAGCTTGAAGCGGCAGCAGTCAAGGCAGAAACGGTGGAAAATAGAGAAGTTCAGATTGAGTAAAATAAGATTGATGAGGCAGGCCAATCCATGGCAGAGATATTTATTCCTAGAGTTTTTTTTCTTTCTTTTTTTTAAGAAAAAAAATTCTTCAGTGCAAGCCCAGGCCTAGCTGCGGGGGCCTTCTGTCCTTTCGCTAACGGAGGGGAAGGAGCTGTGGCATTAGAGGAGGCAGAGCTGAGGCCGGCGCTGTTGCGGTGGGGAGTGTTGTTGCTGGTGGCGGTGCTGGCTGTGGAATTTTAGTTCCTTCACTGTTCTCCCGCACTGTGAGCCTCAGAAACAATGCCCAGCCTCTGAGTGTCCCCCTTCTCCCTCAGAGCTGTATAGATTCCAGACCTCTTTCCACTGAAATGGAAAAGCCCTCTTCTCTTTCCAGGCTGGATTAGATGGCTTGGTTCCCACTGGATTCTAGATTTTTTTTTTTTTTAATGCTACCCTAGTATTAATGACTAGTTCTTTCTGACACTGGCAAGAAACCTTTAAAGATGAAGATATATTTAAAAGAATATTAAGGATCCCTTAGATACCATGTCCATCTTCCCATCTTTTTTCACCTGATCTATTTACCAACCTCAGCAGGCAGGTAGAGCAGGCATGACCCAAATTTGATGAATGAAGAGATATAGATTCAGAAAAGTGAGGTGATGTGTCAAAGGACCCACAGCTGTGGATCACGTAACTTCTAATTGTATGCAGCCAAGATTCCTACCTGGATCTTCCCACTCAAAATCCAATGCTCAAATTGAACAGAAAATAGCCAGACTTTATCGCCCAGCCTGTGAAAGAAGAGAAAGCAAGAGTGAACTTAGGGAAAGACAGTAGATGGTGTTGGATAAAACATGAGCGTAAGTAGTTTGCATTTGTAGCCTTCTAATTTTTATTGCAGGGCTAAGACTTGGTTCTTAACTGTTCTTTCCTTATGCCTTCTGCCTTTTGTAAATATTCCCAACATTTACTATGAAACCCTCTATCTGAAGGCTGCAGGGCTGTTGGTCTCTTCTGCGGAAACCTGGCTGCTGTCTCATCTCTGGAGATTGGCTGTGCCCTTAGTAACTAAGAATCCCCCTGTGGACAGCTGGCGATTGAGGGACAGCTGGCTGCAAGGGGCAGTTCATCACTGTGCATCACGACTGAAGACTGGCAGTCATTAGGATTCATTATAAATTACTCAGAGTGCCTGGGATCTCATTTAGTTCTCACTCAGAAGCTGGAAGATGCTACCAGCTGTGGATCTGGGGTTTTCCCCAAAGAATTTATGTAGGCATGGGGGGCAAACAGGTCAAATGATCTGATGATGAATAGGTGAGGGTAAAACAGGAAGGCTTGTTTCTCTCTCAGAATAGATGCTCTGAAGATGCCATTGGGGAATTAATTAGAGCTGTGGGCACATTTTAGGCCTTGGTACCTCTGATGGGCCAGGGAACTCAAGAGTATCTTTAGAAGTCATTGGGAAGAGGGACTTGAACAGAGAAGGGGGAGAAATAACCAAAAGGCGACTGAAGGAGAGCTGTATGCGGTAATTTATGACCTTCAGGATCTGGTCCTTGATTGCCTTTTTTGCTTCAGCTGCTACTGACCACTCACTTAATCCTCTGGACTTTTGAGCCTTGTGTTCTCCCTTATCTCAGATGTCTTCCTTTTTTTCCCAGCTTTCCATCCATGGAAACGTACTCATCTTTCCAGGCTGAGCCTTATCTGTGGGCCAGGTACCTTCCTGTGGATCACTCCCTCACAGTTCTCACAGTAGCTCTATGAGACAGGTATTATATTTACTTTTATTTTCAGATAAGGAAATTGAAGCACTAAAAGGTAACGCGATTTGCTCAAAGGCACAGTTCTGGCGGGGCATGGAGCACTCCAGCCATGGCCCTCTGTGTTACACTGCGCTGGTATCGTCCTGGTGCTTTCCTCCCTCAGACCGTACTAGGTCTGTCTGGAAAGAGTGCAGCCATTGTTACTGTAAGAAGAATGGCTTGCATGACATTGATGTAACCTGGCAGCCAGGGAGAGTGGACTGGAATGCACATGTGTGAACAATGACGACTTCTCTGTACTAGTCAGTGGGGGTGGTAGATGCCATTGACTGAGCATGTGTACTGTGTGGTCGTTACATTCAAATGACTGAGCAAGTAGAACAAAGAATCTGCATCAAATTTTGCATTATGCTTGAACATTCCTCTGATGAAACTACTCTGGTGATTCAGAAGGCTGCAGCTATGGGCAACTGGTGATTGGCAGCGTCAACACGACAATATGCCTGATGCATGCAATATGCATGCATCACGTCTCATGCAGAGTTGTTTGGCAAAACATTAAGTCACCTAGGTGACACAGTGCCTGTACAGCCCAGATTTGGCACCCTGAGACTTCTGGCTTTTCCCCAAATTAAAATCATCTTTGAAAGGGAAGTAATTTCAGACCATCGATGAGATTTAGGAAGATACGATGGGGCAGCTAATGGCGATTGTGTGAGGTCCCGTGGTGCCTACTTTGAAGGGGACTGAGGTGTCATTGTCCTACGTACAGTGTTTTTTGTATCTTGCATCTTCTTCAATAAATATCTCTATTTTTCATAGTGCGTGGCTGGATACCTTCTGGACAGACCTCGTATTCCTGTACTGCCCTGACACAGTGGCAAAACAGCCACATTTGGCTTCTGTGTCTCTGGCGCTTCATCGTGTAGCCCCTTTCCTGTCCCATATTGACCTGATACGGCTTTATTCATTCCCACCTCTTATGTTCTTCCTCTTAGAGCTTTTTTCTAGGACAGGGACTGGAAAGTTTTCCTCTAAAGGTACAGGTGGTAAATATTATTAGCTCTGAAGGCCATTTGGTCTCTGTCACAACTACTCAACCCTGTCACTATAGAGTGAAAGTTGCCATAGCAAATGAGAAAGTGAAAGAGTGTGGCTGTGTTCCCATAAAACTTTATTTAATTACATTCAAATTGGAATTTCATATAATTTGCATGTGTCACAAAACATTTTTCTTCTTATGATTGTTTTCAACCATTAAAAATATGAAAACCACTTTTAGCTCAGGTTGAACAAATAAGTGGCGACTTTGGCTAGTGGGCTGTAGATTGGCAGCCCCTGTTCTAGAACTAATTGGGTAGTAATCATTTACCTTTTGGTAAAATGGTCACTGTGTTGTTTCTCTTGGAAGCACTGACAATTTAAACCTTTAACTGCAGGTGGAAGGCTGTGTCCCTCCTAAAGGGATTTGGACAGCTGTGGCTGGGATGGAGGTGGGGTGGGAGAGGTGATGCGGCAGGGGGCGGGGGGAGAGCTGCCTCTGCGTAAAATAAGGTCAGTCCTGCTGGGCTCCTATTGTCTCTTCAGTGAAAATGTTAGATTTAAATTCTATATGTCATTTATCTTTGAGCTCTCAATAGAGAAAAAAGGTCTTGCTTTGGTTTTTGTAAAAATACCAGGCTTAGATCTTTTTGTGTGAGCTGTCATCAGCCATTCTGATTGTTGATCTTATAAATTCATGCTTTTTAGTGCTGGCAGAGGGACTGCTTTTGTTTCTGAACAATTTCATGAAGTGTTCCTTTCAACAGGGACTTACATTGAATTTTACTTTAGCTATATTTTCCATGCCAACTAGATTTTAAAGACATGGGCCACTGTTTTGGAATCCTTTAATGTGAGAGCTTCAGCAAAGGGTATGATCAACTGCTGGCTGTCTTCTTTCGGCTACAAAGACCACATGGTTGAGTCCTCTCCATTTGGTCTCCAGGTGACCCACAGCGACCATGCATTACCTGGAATATGGTCGGCGATCTCTACAGGGTCTTGAAGGGATTGCTTTTTGCCACCTCTTGGTAACTCTTGGATGCATTCTAGAGTGAAAACTTTCATAAAATGTTATGCCTATTTGTGGAATTTGGAAAGGAGCATAGCAAGGAAGTAGGGATTTAAGAAATTGGATTCTCTCTAGTACCCAACCTATCTTCCACTCCCTGCTGCCCCCCCGCCCTGTGTTGTAATTCAGGAAGCTTACTGGGAATGCTGCACCTGGGATACCAGGTAGATGCTTGACTTATACACTCACCCCTTGAGGTGACCATTCCGTAGCCCAGTTGTTTAGTAGATTTCTGTTTGATTACGCTAAGTATTACTAACAAATAGTAGTTGCTTGCTATTATTATCTTAAAAGTAAGTTTAGAGGATCCTTCAAGTGTATTAGATACATATCGTGTTACTTATCAGTATGGGGCTTATACACTGGCTATTTCTATTCAGATGCAGTACTATAGTAGTTCCATTGTACTAAAGAAATAGAGCTATCAATTTTTCAATCCTTTGAAATGGTTATACATGTAGACTACAAACACATGGAGTTTGTCTTAAATGAATGGGTTAGTGCTCTGGAACTTTGACAATTATGTTCTGGGAAGGAAAATATTTTCAATGTACTTTATAACCTGTGATTATCTTTTATAGTTTCAGACAATTAGGTAATATTGATATATTTAGGATTTATCACAAGATTAACAATATTTATTTTAAAATAGTTTAAGACTCACAGGAAGTTGCAAAAATAATACAGAGTTCCATTGTGCCTTTCAATTAACTTCCTACAATGGTAACATCTTATGTAGTCATAGTACATTGTCAAAGCCAGGAAATTGACATTGGTATAACACATTAACTCAAATACCGGCCTTATTTGAATTTCACCAGTTACTACATGCACTCTTTGGGGGGTTGTCTAGTTCTATGAAATTTTATCACATGTTTAGATTTGTGAAACCATCACCACAATCAGCATTTAGAACTGTTCTATGAGAAACAGTTGCCCTTTAATATGATCACTTTTCCCTCATAAGGTTTTGTCTAGACTGCTTTTTAGGATATGAAATTAGCAGTTAAAGCAGAGGTAGATTTTGGGAAGGTGTTTAGATTTCAATGGATCCCCACAGTGGAACAGCTCAAGTTCATGAGAAAAAAAGAACGGAGAACCACGTTCAGGTCTTGAACCCTCCTACATTCCCATCTACAACCTCTTTCAAGATAACTGGGCAAGGTGTGAGGTGGGGGTTAGGTGTCAGATGTCAAGTGTAGATGTCAAGTGGCTCCAGCACCACTTGTCGGAAAGACTGTCCTTTCCTTAAATTAACTCAGCACCTTTGTCAAAATTCCATTCTGTGCCCTACTCTGTTCCGTTCATTTATAAGCCGCCCCAAGCCAGCACCACACTGCTTTGCTGCTGTAACCTTAGAGTAAGTCTTGAGATCATGCAGTGAAAGTACTCCAACTTAAATTTCAAAACGGTTTTTTTGACTTTTAATTTTATTTATTTTTTCCAATTTTATTGAGATATACTTGACTTACACCATTGTATTAGTTTAAGGTGTACAACATAATGATTTGGTATATTTATATATTGTGAAATGATTAGCACAAGTTTATTTAACGTCCATTATCTTGCATAGTTATAGATGTTTTTCTTACGATGAGAACTTTTAAGATCTATTCTTTTAGCAAATATCGAATACACAATACAGCATTGCAAACTATAGTCACCATGCCATCCATTACCTCCCCGGAAATCACTTATCTTAGAAATCAAAGTTTGTACCTTTTGACCATCAATCTGTTCTCTGTTCCAATGAGTTTTTTTTTCTTTTTAGTTCCACATATGAGATCAGATACTATTTGTCTTTTACTGTCTGACTCATTTCACTTAGCATAATGCTCTAAAAGTCCATCCATGTTACAAATGGCAGTATTTCCTTTTTGTGGCCGAGTAATATTCTATTGCATATACATGCCACATCTTTTTATCCGTGTATCTATTGATGGATACAGATTGGTTCCACATCTTAGCTATTATAAATAATGCTGCAATAAACATGGGGTACAGAATCTCTCCGAGATACTGGCTTCTACTACATGGATATATATTCAGAAGTGGAATTGCTGGATCACATGATAGCTCTATGTTTAATTTTTGAAGAAGCTTCATACTATTTTTCATAATGGCTGTACCAATTTACATTCCCATCAACAATGCACAGGGCTCCCTTTTCTCTACCTCCTCATCAACACTTGTTGTTTCTTGTCTTTTTGATGACAGTCATTGTAACAGCTGAGAAGTAATACCTCATTGGGGTTTTCGTTTGCTTATCCTTGATGATTAATGATGTTGAGCACCTTTTCATGTACCTGTTGGCTGTCTCTATCTCTTCTGTCCATTCAGGTCCAATGCCTGTGTTTTAAGTTGAATTGTTTCCCTGGGGGGTGTGGCTTAGTTGATTGGGCATCATCCTGCAAACAGAAGGGTCACAGGTTTGATTCCTGGTCTCGGCACACACCTGGGTTGTGGGTTCAGTTGCGGGTTGTGGGTCCAAGGTCCCAGTTGGGATGTGTGCAGGAGGTGGCCAATTGATGTTTCTCTCTCACATCGATGTTTCTATCCCACTCTTTCTCCTTCCCTTCCCCTCTCTCTAGAATCAATAAAAGAAAAAATTTTTTTAATTGAATTGTTTGTTTTGGCTATTGAGTTGAGTGTTTTAAAAAATACATGTTTTGGTTATTAACCCCTTCTCTAAAATATGCTTTGCAAATATTATCTCCAAGTTAGCATGTTGACTTTTTAATTTTTGCTGATGGTTTCCTTTTCTGTGCAGAAGTGTTTTGGTTTGATGTGGTCCCACTTGTTTATTTTTTCTTTTGTTGCCTTTGCTTTTGGTGGCAGATTACAAAAAAATTACTGCTGAGACCAATGTCAGGTAGCTTACCCCCTATGTTTTCTTCTAGGAATTTTATGGTTCTAAACCTTACATTCAAGTCTTTAATCCATTTTGAGTTGATGTTTGCATGTGGTGAAAATTAGGGGCCCAGTTTTATTCTCTTACATGCGGCTTCCATTTTCCCCAGGACTCTTTATTGAAGAGACTATCTTTGTGCATTATATGTTCTTGGCTCCTTTGCTGTAAATTATTTGACCATATATGTGTGTGTTTATTTCTGGGGTCTCTATTCTGTTGCATTGATGTATATGTCTGCTTTTTATGTCAATACCATATACAGTTTTGATTACTGTAGCTTTGTAATATAGTTTGAAATCAGAAAGTGTGATGCCTCCAGCTTTGTTTTTCTTTCTCAAGATAATTTGGCTGTTCAGGATCTTTTGTGATTCCATACAAATTTTCTAATTGCTTGTTCTATTTCTGTGAAAAGTACCTTTTTAATTTTGGTAGTGATTGCATTGAATTGTAGATTGCATGAGTAGTATGGATATTTAAAAATATTACTTCTACTCTATAAGCATAGAATATCTTTTCATTTATTTATGTCTTCAGTCTCTTTCATCTTGTTTTCAAGCTTTCAGTGTTCAGAGCTTATTTTGGTTACTTTAAGTCTTTTGACTGTCCATATAAATTTTAGAATCAACTTGTCCATATCTACAAGAACTTCCTGCCCTGGCTGGTGTAGCTCAGTGGATTCATTCGGGGGGTTGCTGGTTTGATTCCCAATCTAGGTTGCATGCCTGGGTTGCGGGCTGTGTTCCCCGTAGAGAGGGGAGCCACACAATAATGTTTCTCTCCCTCTCCTTTTCCTTCCCTTCCCCTTTCTAAAAATGGGTGAATAAAATCTTAAAAAAAAGAAAAAAAAGAACTTCCTGAGGGTTTCATCTGCATTGTGTTACACTACAGATTAATTTGGGCGAGAATTGACATCTTAAGGATACCAAGTCTTTCAATCTTGACCATAGTATGTCTTTCCATTTATTTAGATATTCTTTGATTCTTTCAGCGTAGAGAATTTCCTTAGATTGAGTAGTTACTTTTTAACCATAATTAATATTCTTTATGCTAGACTTCTCATTAGTAATCTGCTGTGTGGTTTCCGTCTCCTGATTGGATCCCAACTGCTCACAGGAATTACCTGTAAGCACTGTTAGAATCGAGACTTCCGTGACCTGTGGATTTTCTTCTCATTTTCAAGAAAGGTAGGAGACATTGCTATGCATCCAACCAGTACTTTTTTCTTCTCTCCTCACTCACCCCGCTTCTCATGCGTTTTAATGAAATGCATTTCGTTGAATGCGTTGGAACGAAAGTGAGGGAGGGGAAGACCAGAGTGCGTTGAGTGATATTTCTGCCAGAACTGATGTTAAGCGAACACTGAGCCAGGATCACCGTTTCTTACGTAGCTGAAATGAGCAGCTCCAGCTTGACCTTTCCAGTGTTTCATGGTGGTTAAGAGCATGCTTGGAATTTCCTGAGGTACGGTCATCACAGGATATAATAGAATCCCACTATTTTGATGCGCAGAGTAGAGGTACTGTGACCTAAAGATGCTATGGATGAAGTATCCAGGCTAATTAAAAAAAACAAACCTGGTTTAATATGAGCAACAATCTTATTTTTAGATTTGATTCCCACAGAAAAGGGGAAAAAGGATATTTCTTAAATTACCAGTATGAGTAGAAACAATCATGCTATATTCTTATTTCCACGTAGTTGAAGAAAAAAGCCCCCAAACGCAACCAACCAACTAAACGACGAAACAAAATCCCATCAAAATTCAGGAAATTTTCTCCATTTCAGTTAAGGCCTTTGGCATGAATTTAAATTTAGCTTCCCTGGGAATTTTGGAAAACCATTTCTCTTCATTGTTTTTGTAAGCCCTGTGAGGCAGAGATATAACTTCCCCAAACAACACAGCAGGAAGAGCAACTAACAATTCTCTGGATAATTCAAATGAATAAAAATTGCCAGAATTATTACAGAAGTGCTAAAAGCCTTACTCTGATATTTTATACACTATTCCTACACTTTGGTGGTTCAGGAATGCCTGTTTTAGCAACACCAGCACACTGGGGAACAAAGTTTGTGGAGAGAATAAATCACAGAGAGGTTAGTCTTCAACTTAGAAGTAGATCATATTCCAGGTGTTAATTTGTAAGTCGGTTAGACTGGAAATACCTTTTTCTTGTGGAAAACAGTTTGATAAAAGACGGTTTGATTTCCTGGCTTATGCCATCAGTTTTTCTTTGCTAAAAATTATATTATTTTTCCTTCATTAGAACACGGTAGTGCATTAGTTACCTACCACTTATTATGAATTGTCCCCACACTTAGCAGCTTAAAAGAAGAATCATTATGTCACAGTTTTGGGGTCAGGAACCTGGGTGTGACTTAGCTGGTTTCCTCTGGGTCAGGTGTCTCAGGAGCCCCAGGCCTGCCGTCAGATGAACTTGAGAGCAGTGCCCCCCAGCCCAGCCGTCGCCTGAGACTGCAGCCCCTGTGAGCACTGTGATTCCAGCCTGTGGGAGGCCCTGAGCCGGACTTAGCCAGCTTCCCATTCCCACCGGAAATGAGACCACTGAATTTAGAATAAACCTGCATTTGAACAGTGATTATTGTGTAATCACAGATTTCCTTCTCTCCTTGGGGGAAAACCTGCTTTCCACAGTGACCAGTAAAGTGGGGATTCCTTTCTATGGGAGAGTTAGTAGCTGAGTAGCTTGGGAAAGGAGGGACAGTTTTTTTCTCCTACTCGTAGGTTGCAACCACCTTGACCAGCATGGAAGGGTATGCTCTTGATGTTGAAGGGTAGAACTTAGGGTGTATTTTCACACGGAGACACTATCCCATAAATGGTGGTTAGAATCTTGGGCCAGAGTTATATGTGAGACTCACTGTAAGTCGAGGAGGCCCTGCGGCCAGCTCACCACCATTTATTAATACAACGGCATGGGCATGACGAAATGGGCCCTGTGCCCAGACGTCCATCTTATAAACATGCTTTTGAAATGTGACTCGTTTCTAAGTTAGGGGCTTGCCCATATTTCATTAGGTCCTCTCCAGCTACCTTCCCCACAATAGTTTACATTTTGAGCTATCAGCCTTTTGGGAAGATAAAATGACAGAAAATAGAGATTACTATAATTTAGCACTAAGAGCCTGGCAGACCTATCAAGACATAATTTTACTCAAAATCAAGTTTTCTGCAGGGCTTGCACCTAAGTCCCTTTACGGTTGCATTATGCCAGGTCACAGTCATCTTTTCCTTTGTAGATTTGTAGGGTCTTAATCAGGGACTTCCAAAAACACTTAATCAGATTTAGTGCGTGAGAAACAGCTTTGGCCTGCCTTACGCCCCCTTCAGCCCATATATATGTGTATGTAGAAGCCAGTGGCCTTCCAGCTGAGAGATTACCGTTCAGGCCCCTGGGCGGGGGTGCAGGGGAAGACCACTCGCTCGGCCTCCCGCACGGTTGACATTTTCAGACATGGCCCTCCTTTTATGCAGCAGTGCGCCAGTCCCCCCAGCATCAGAGCGTTCGTCCCGGAATCAGCCCACTGCTTGAATGTACAGGGGTGTGCTTGAGCGTGTACTCCAAGGAGATAACCAGGCAGGCCTCGCACGGCCGCCTTTCTAGTCTCCATCCCTTCACTGAGGCCAAAAACCACCAGCATGTTTTAAGAATCACCCCTATCTCCACCGAACTTTCCTGAGTTAAGATGTTCAGTTTTGCATTGCTCTTTTCGTGGGACACGGCATAAAAACATCATTAAATGCCTTTCTGTCCCATTTGTAGCACTGCAATTGAAGATTTGCCCGTGATGTTTCTTAATACAATTGTGTACTGGGTTATCCAACTGCTCTAACTCAGCCACGTGACCAAGCCTGCTCTCCCAGACCCGACAGGTCCTTAGGGGAAATTTTCAAAGTAGATGATTTACATGTGGTGTTTCTCTTGTAAGAGCTGGATTTAAAAAAAAAAATTCACCAACTTATTGAGAATCAGTTGCAGGCTTCATAGTAAAAACTTGATTTATGCTTTTTTTTTGTTAAAGAGAAATGTAAAATGGTTCAGCTGATTTTAAAATTAGAAATGGTGAACATAATCTATATTCAGTAAATCTAAATAGATTTAAAAATACTCTTATTTTCTGTTGTGGGGGCCAATTACAAGAGAGAGAGAACCAGACAGGATAAAAGCAGGAGGGACAGAGAAATAATTAAAATACGTGCCAGACTCCAGAAAAGCAAAATACTTGCTTATGTACCAGTCTATTTCCCTCCTTCCCTCCCTCCCTCTCCCTTCTTCTTCTGAAATAAAAATAAATATAAACCCAGAATCACCTTTTAAGTAAGTAATGCTTTAATTCCATCTAAAACTTGGAATGGTCGATCCTTTTTAAATTCCTTACTCCCTTAAAAAGAGGACAGTGACCGTATTGCTTTGGAGAAAACAGATCAATTAGAGAGGAAATGGAGTGGTGTCTCTGCATGAGGCCCTTTAGGATACTGTAAACTTCCAGAGGTTGAAAGCCAGGTTGCAGTTCTGCTACTGTGAGATACAGGTGGGATCATCTTTGGCGCTGATCCTAGGCCTGGATAAATGTGTGTTGAGCTGATGCGAGCCCCGGGCTGCTTGCCCGCTGCTGACCACTCCTGCATCTCCGTGTGTGCTCAGCCCTCGGAAGAGGCTCTGGGGCTGAAAGGGATGATCACAAGGCAGCAAAGACTGGGGACAGGAAACTCTTGTTTTATTTCTATTTTCAAAAAGGTAATATATCCATGGAACAAACTTTGGAAAGTAAAAACAGAATGTTAAAAAAGTAAACTGTAGCATCTTATACACCTTATCCTGTCCAGTGAACAGTGCCCGTTGTAGGTAGTTCCGTGTCTGTATTTATAGCGTTACCTCATTCTTTGTAATGGGTGCATATTGTTCCACAGCTTAGAATATTTTATGCAAAAGGTTGGTGCTAGTTTTTTTTTTACAAGCCTTAAAGGACTATCTTCACAGATGAGCAAAATGTATCATAGGAGTTGATCTCTGATGAATCTCAATCTTCAATGATAATGTTATATCTCTTTATCAATATTTTATTTTCCTTTAGAATCTTTCTTTTCTTTATCCCCAACAACAGATAATAAATTGAAAGCTTGCTGATTTTAATGAAAGCTAAATTGACATTTATGTTTGTATCTATGATTATTTCTCTTTCTTCTTAAAGGCCCATATTTAGGTGTATCTCTGTCATTTTTAATGTAAAAAGAGAATCAAGACAAGTTTCCTGTAAGGCTTGTAACAACACATTCCATTTCGATTAGGAGCTTCCATGTCAAAATAAAGTCATAATTCCTTTTCATGAAAGAACAGCAACAAGAAAGCAAATGGATCTGACCTTACCCTGTAGCAGCCTGCTTTGTAGTGCTGACAGGGGACGTGTTGAGGGGGCAGAGAGGGGGGAAAGTTGGTGCTGGTCTGGAACAGATTGCAAGGGGAGGTCTGGGCCCGTCAGGCTCAGCTGAGCAGAGAGCCTGCTCATTTATCACTGTCAGAGGGTTGGGGGTGGAGGGAAGGAGGAGTTACTGGACCATTCCTGCCCATTGCCTAACTGACAGCTGACGGCGCCTCATACAACATCCATGGAGGCCGCTGACACGTTCACTGAGAAGAAAGGAGACCTGCTGCTGCATGCTAAGGGGCTTTGCAAGAGCTGGGTACCACCTTTCCGTGCGGTGTACAGAGCCGTTTGTAAAAAGCGGGTGCAGTGGCGTTAGAGGCATACAGTGAGCCTCCAGCATGATAACAAAACTGACGATAGGACGAGAAAACACCTCTGTGGGTCGCATGCCTAATTGCATTCACAGGACTGGGACACTGCGCAACGCTGGGCATTTGAATGTGGCAGAACTGACATCCACAGATGCTGGAAAGAACGTGGGTAGCTTTGCTTCACCCGTGTGGGAGGGGCGAATGCAGTGTGAGCCAGGGAAGCCAGGGTCCCCCGTGAGTCTTTGAGGGACAGCGTTTTTAAAAACAATGCTAAAAGCTATGATTTCTGTGTTGAATAGTCATCTAAAAAGTCTCAAGTATGGCTTAGGGTCAGTAGGAAACATGGACCTTAGAATAAAAGAAAATCATTTTGGTTTATCATAGTTGCGCCACGTTGTCAGCGCAACTATTTCCAACACTGTTATTCACAGGGACGTCACGTTTATCAAACTGACATAAAGATTTTAATCCTTAAAAGAATTTTATTTTAAAAGGAATTTCTATTCTCAAGATCATCTAAATTTGGTAGTCATTAGCAGTTACACGTGTTAAGGGGGGGTGGGGAGATTTCATAAAAGTCAGGTGGAAATTTTCCATCAATTAATTTTATATGCTTATCACAGATTCCTAAGTTAGAAATGGTTCTTAAATGTGGTAATTAATACCGTTGTATTATGAAAGTGAATATGGAATTCTTCCAAAGTGAAATGAACAATGAAGGAATGCTTTTACGGGGATAATGTCATATGAACCGGGGGCTCACGCTAGTCCGATAATAGCGGGGCTGCAGGAGGCGTTAAGAGCTGTTGGCAGAACTGCTGACACAGAAGCCTTGCGTAGGTGTACCTAATACTAAGCAGCATGGTCATGGCTGGCTGGAGGATGAAGGGAAGGCATTGTCTCACTATCTTTTATCCCCAGCCTGGCACATAACCGGTGTTCGGTAAACTATTTTCTGAACTGTGATGGTATTTGGGCAAAATGTGGGCCCCTGTGTCTTGACTTACTAGGGCAGATATGAGCCACCCCCAAGTCCCTCTGTCACCTTTCATGCCCCTTTCCCTCACACACCTGCCTCCCTTTGACTTCATAAGCTCAGGAACCCTGCCCAAGTCTGGAACGATGTCTGAGATGGCTCTCATCAGATGGGATTTAATAGGCCAGCAAAATAGCCGGTGCGAGCCAACCTGGAAGGCCCTGAAAGCTCCCGCGCTTCCGCCCAGGGGGTGGTCTTAAGGAGCAAGCCTCGGGGTTCAAGGTAGTGAAACCCTGGAAAGAAAAAGGGCCTCTGCTGAGTCGTTCATGTGACTTAGCAGGCAATAATCTGCTCAGTGGCTATTTTCATTTGGGAGAGTTTTTATGCTTTCTCTTGTTCCTTCTATTAAAAAACAAACAGGAATGGGTCTCATAGGAAAATGTTTAGATTTTTTACAACTTGAAAATATACCTGATAGGATCTCGATTTCTTCTTTTTCAATTCACTTTGTACTTTTTCTTCTTTTTGTAAGTTAACTGATTATCCAAGAAAGAGTTACTTTAAAATTTGGAAGTACATAAAAGTATAAAGAAGGAAGAAAAAGCACCCATCACTCAGCATATAGGAGCAGCTACTATTACATTTTTACCATTTCCTTCTAGTCATTTTTCTATGCCTTTGTTCTTTTAGAATACTGGATACTTTTTTTTTTTTTTGTATCTTGCTTTTCCCACTCAGCTCCGTATTATTACTATTTCTTGATGCATAGAAAAAAAACCTTTTTATGATCATACTTTTAAAGTTACTGTGCAAAACAATTACTATGTTATGTTGCACCTTGGTGCTGTGTCACGATTACTTCATGATCTCCCTTTTTGGGTCATTTAGGGGGTTTATGGTTCTTCACTATTGTAAACAATTCTGGTGTAACATCTTTGGATGGTTCTGATAATTTCCTAAGGCACACACCTACTATACTTGGCATTACTATGTCAAGGACTTAAATGCTTTTGACCTTCCTGGTGCCTATTGCCAGGTTGCTTTCCCACTAGAGTTTCTCTGTTCGTACTTCCACGAGCGGTGTGCGAGAAAGCCCGTCTCCCTCCACTCTCCTCGGTATTCAGCGTTGGTTCCGTAAGCTTTGCCATTTTCATGAATTAAAAATAGTATCTCATTGTGTGGTTGAGCATCTCTTCTTGTATTTATTTGTTATTTATATAGTTAAATTTTTTATGGATAATGTGTGTTCCTGTTGTTCTCTGCTTTCTCTATGGCAATGGAATCTCTGTCTTTTACAGAAATGTGGCAGCCTGCCTGGGGATCAGGCAGTACTAATTCCAACGCTGGTTTTTAGGGATGCTGGCCAACCTCCTGCACTCTAATTGTAGGCACCCCTGTGGTCACTTTCCTTCCCTGTCCAGGGCAATCTTTTGGCCTCAGGCCACACAGGGACACGGTAGGATCATTCTCTCCGGTGTTTTTCTTAGGGACAGAAAAAGGCTTGTGTTTGAGGGTGTGTGCACTTGGCGTTGCTGTTCCAGGTTTGCAGTCACGCTCGTGGCCTGTGCGCTGAGCACACCTCTGAAAATACAGCAGGCATATCATGCAGCTGAAAAGGCCCTGTGCTTACACAACGCTTCGTTCTTTTAAAACACTTCCTCATTTTCACCGTTTCACTCTTTTAGCTGGAAATCTTCCCTTAGGGTTCTCTAAAAAGTTTGTCGATTAGATGGATCTCCATGCTTGTAGGTTCTATGAAATTTATCTTTGCTCCCATAACTCAAAATGTAATTGGCAGTAGATTCGAGCCAAAGACCTAACCCGTATGTATTATATCTCTTATGTGTCCCCAAAACCCCAGTCCAGGCTGGGATTTAAGCCTGGCCCTGTTCTGCCCCATCCTGGTCTGACTTCGTATTGTGAAGTTCACATGGTGAAGTTTCAGGCTCTTCTGCAGAAGGATGCTGGGAGGTCTGGGGGCTGCCTGAGTGGGAGCATTGGCTCCTTTACTGGCTAAGAGATGCATCTTAGGTTTACTGCACCTGGGGCAAGGGGAGAAAGGAGAGTGGTGGTGGTGGGTGTGATTAATTGGAGGAAGGACAGTGGTCAGAGCATAAGGATAAAATCCTGACAATATGTAACTTTTTTTTGAGCTGCAATCTTAAACTGTTCCCATCTGATTTTTCTGTTTTGTCCATAGCAAATCTTCTGTTTTTAGGGCAGCCCCACTTACCCACAGGGAAGGCTGGCCTTCTCTTTCTCCTTGAGCTCTTAGAGGAATGCTCATCTCTGGCCGCCCACAGCACTTGGGGACTTTTTGTCTCATTCTCATCATTGCCTTTACTGGGGACTCCTTTCAGCCTCTCCTAGCCACAGATTCCATCTGCCTGTAGTTGCTCACCTCATCATCAGTAAGGACGGCACAGACTTCCTCAGGCACAGGATGGGTGGAGAGCAGGTTCAGTCAGCCCTTCGGTTGGGTAACGCTCTCCCAGTAACTCGCCCACCACCATGTAACTTCCCACTCTTCCCCTCCTCACATGCAGAGCACACTTTTGGGGGCAAAACCCACTCTGGGTTGAGGTTCACCTTAAAGCAACATAGCCCAGAATTATAGGAACTGTAAGGACAAAAACAACATAGACCCAAAGTACCTCTGGGCAAAGGTGACTAGAAGCATCATTACATATTCTCTCCCAGTGCACCTGCCCCGTTTTTGAGTGACCAGGTGACAGGTACATCCCCAGGACTCCTGCTCTTCCCTGCTTACAAAGCAATGCTCACAGTCATCAAATCATCCTCAGAACAATGTGGAGGGCACCTTGGCAGGACCAGGGCCCAGAATGCTCGGTCAGTGTGATTGAGGGCCCCTGTGCTGGAGACGGGAGAGGCCGGTCCAAAGCTTGGGCTGTGGACCAGATATGCACCCTACTTAGTTCCAGTCTTTTACCTTGAGACACCAGGAGTGTGTGACCTGGAGAAAGAGCCACAGAGAAACAGACAATGTTACGGACTATGATACCATATTTTGTTTTGGGGCTTGACAGGTTTTTATTGCCATTTTAGTGGAATAAATGCACTTTTACTTCAGTCCCAAACAGAACCTAATCACTGATAAGCCTCACAGCAGCAGGAATGATTGAGAGTAACGATGTCTAGTACGGGTTAGGTTTCTATGGGGTCGGCAGCGTGACCGGGAGGGGCTCCCACCGCTAGTCGACCTGCAGCTCTGAAGCTTCAGTCTGATTCGAGGCTGTGTCAGCATTGCTTCTGGGTCCAGCAGCTGACCATGACTCCCAGGACACGGTGGCAGTGCCTAGAACTCAGTTAGGTAGAATCACCATAGTCACCCAGACTGGAGGAGATCGGACCTACGGGAGAATACTGAGTCTGCGAGCCCACCCTTCAGTCCCCCACTTCCCTGCCATATACCTCTCTGACCTACCCCACACCTGGAAGCTATGAATTTTAGCTCTCTCAGTTTGAGTACAGGACACAGAGCTATTCACTGGTGGGTTTATGTCTGAATTTGCATTATTATAGGTTCATTATCAGTTATATTGTATGTTTCAAGGAAGAAAACAGCCATAAAGTTTGAAGTGCATTAGATATTCACAAAACAAAGCAAAAAGAAAAAACAGTGTCAGTATCATCCGCTGAAGCTTTTGCACATGTCCCCCAAATCCCCTTCAAAATCTCTCCAGTAGTTGACTTTGACCCAAACTTGCTCTCATTAACCTTGCTGCACCTCAAGCACTGGATTTTCAAGATAAATGAAAATCTATTCCTTGTCCTCACATACCCTTGACTGAGGACACGTCTGGCCATCATCAGAGGTTGTCCTCCTGGAGCATGTGGCCTTGGAACGTGTCCCCACGGAGCAGGGGCAGGGACATCTGTCCAACCAGCCAGATTGGAGACATCCACCCTGCTGTGGCCAGGCAGCAGATGTCCCTGTCAGAACGCCCTCCTGTCCCCATTTCATGCCCTGCTGGTAATCAATAGTTAGTATCCAATCAACGAGTGACTTTTTTATTAAGTCAGTTTGATGATTTAGTCAGTTGGATTGTTTCTGTGGTAAAATGTACAATCAATTTTGAAAAAAAAAAAAACAACTTATAAACGCTTGTTAGGTTCCCAGGTTAGTCTTCCCCTACCTACCCCAAAATCTAACTTGACCTGTATAATGTGTTTAAAGGACTGCTGGTTCTTTGGCTCCCAGATACTGGCCTCAGCCGAGTTTCAATGGGAAAGTGCCCTTAGAAGTTCAGCCTGGGTTTCCAGGAATAGAACTGCCATTGTCTGGTTTTCAAGAACTCATGATTCCCTCCTTGTGGGACGGAAAGTAGTACTCAGATTTCCCTCCATTCTTTTATCCCTGAAGCTATCTATAGGGTTTTGGAGATTTTCAATGGGTCTGTCTTCTTATAACAATTTATTATGTGGCATTGAAAAGGATAATAGCTTCTTTCTTCGTACTATCTTCCTGCTTTATTCATTTAGACCAGGAATGACAAAACGATTTAAGCACACACGTGCTCTTTAAATAATGAGAGATTCTGGGGGGTGCTAAGTGGAGAGAGGAAGTGTGCCGTGGTTGATTAGTGATGCCTGTCATGGGCATGGAAGTAGGAAAGGTAAATAAGTGCTGTGTATTTGTCATTCCTGATCAAGATCTTGAGAAAAATAAAGTTCACACGAAGATACTACTAGTCTAACAGTTAAGTAGTGTTTACTCTGTGCCAGGCACTGTTCTGCGTGCTTTATACATGTGAAGTCATTTAATTCTCAAAGCAACCCATAAGGTTGTTACAAATGAGGAAACTTACACATGAGGAAACTGAGGCACAGAGAGGTTAAATGACTAAGCTAGGAAACAGGAGAGCTGAGATTCCAAGTCAGTCAGTCTTATTCTGGAGCCCATGTCCTTAACTGCTGAAATTGCACTATTTTTTGGTGGCTAATGCTAGGTCTTTGCTCTCCAGGGACTGAAGTAAGACTCAGCTGCAGTTCAGAAGAAAATATAAAATTGATTTTACAGACACCTGTTATTTCTGGGCTTCAGGCTCCAGAATAAAAGATAAGATGAGGTCCAGGCTAGCCTTAGCAGCGAGGAGAGAGTTGCATTTGAATTCCATCTTCCTCCCCCGTTTAGGCAGCATTTGTAGTCTTTGCACGCCCACCAGCACTGCTGCCTTCTCAGGCGAGACTAGGTGAATGGGAAGGGAAGGGGGCTGGATAGGGAAGGAGTGGAACAGAGGAGTGCCTTTGTCTCCAGGCCACGTGGCTGGGGAAACCATTTCTGAGCAGCCCTTTCTAATGATCCCTTTTGTACGAGGGACACATGTACATATAAAGAGATACATATTTAGTGTATCAAATGATATATCTATCATAATGGCTAAAGACAGACTTTTTAGAACTGTTTATGTCTTCCTTTACTAATTAACAACTCTGTGTTAAGTACCTATGCCGTGTCCTGTGCTGTGCTAGGGTTGTGGTGAGCCAAAAGAGACCTGAGCCCTGCCCTCCCTGAGCTTATAATCCACATGTCCAGACAGTGACTGAGGGTGAGGTGCGGCTCTGGTGAGTGCGGCAGAATGCGGTTGTTGGTCCCGAGGGGGCAGATGGCTATCATAGAGGGCATGGAGGATGAGGGGTGGCCAGAGCATGTGGTTTCTTGAAGACTGTGTTAGAATTTTGACTTAGCCGCAGCACAGTGAGAAGCCATGGTGGGGAGCAGGTTGAGAGTTTGCGTTGTGTTCTCAGAGTTATTCTTTCTTTTTGAAAGGTGATGTGACTACACTGGGAAGAACGGACTAGAGAGGGGTATAGAGACACTTGGAGGAGTCCAGGCAAAGAGGCCATAGCAGTTGGGACCGGAGTGGTGTTGGTGGTGAAGGGAGGAAGTGGAAGGATGCTGAAGATGTCTGGAAAGCAAAATTAGCTAGATCGGGTGATAGATTTGATGTGAGTGGTGAGGAAGAGAGAAGGGGCAAGAGGACAGGGAGGAGGATAGCACTCCCACTCCCAGAGGTTAGGATAATGGAGGAGGGTCAAGTTCAGAGTGTTTGGTCATCATGTGTTGGAGGCGCTTTTGAGCTGTCCCAGAGGAGATGTCAAACAGGCTACATTTTTTCCGTAAATGTGTGCTAGGTTATAAATAAGGCTTGGTGGACTGTCCTGGGAAACCAAATACGGGGGAAGAATTTTTTTAAATCTATAATTTGTTGATTTTTAAAAAGTGCAAGCAAAGATATTTTCATCTAGAAAATAAGGATCTCACAATGACTACGGAAGTTAATAAAGGCAAACGTCTTGCGTAATTCCCCTAGTTATTATCACTTTTCATGTTTCTATGACAGTCTTTTCCTATAAGCATTCATGTCTTAATTAGTTGTCATTATAATCTACATCCAGTGTGCAAGAGGGTTGTTTTCTCTTACCATTATCCCCAATGTTCTAGCCCGCATTCCTGCGCATCTCTCCAATAGTGTATTCAAAATATGCTTTTAGAGCATCATGGACTATACCTTTCTAAGCACCTTCTCTACTTTTGGATATTTAGTGGATTTTAAGATGTCATTATTAGAAATGATAATACTTCAATAAACATTGTTGTGCATATCACTTTTATTTTCCTCTTGCATTTTTCTTAGGTTGTTTAGTGGTTCAAAGTGTTTGAAAGGGCTTATAACTGCCAATACGTGTAGAGGAAGAGGTTTTAGGGCCACGGGCAGGGCTGCGGAGGGCTCACCGTAGAACAGAACCATGACCTCCTCGTGGGGCATCGTCACGTTTCTTTGGCTTCAGTGACCGTTGGCCCTAACCATATGAGTGAGTGCTTGACCAGGTCCCATGCCCCCCTGGAACCTTTCATTTCGCATCTGCCAATTGTGTCAACTATGCTTATAGAAGACTGTAAGCCTTGCTCTCTCATTTACCTGGGCCGGCTCCTTCCCTCCTCCCAGGTTTCCTTTTCAGGATAGTGCCACAAGTGCCTGAGAAGCAGTGGAAGCCACTGAACTGAAGGGATTGTGTAAACGGAACGGAGCTTCGGAAGCCTTCAGGTTCTAACAGACTGGAGTGCTGTTGCTGGGGCTGTCGGGGGCTCCCCTGGGTTTGGATGGGGTTCTCAAGACCCCCATGCCCCAGTCCCTCCCTGCTCATCTGTCTTTCATTGCCCCTGCTTTCCAGCATATCACCTCAGGTACACCCAGACCAGACCGTGTTCCGGCCCAGGGCGACGCCTTGGTTGCGTCTACTCCGGCTCTCACTCAAGGTGCTTCCTCATCCTCTGCCTTTGTAAACTCTGCCTCTCCTTCAGCACTGCACCAGTTGCAATTCGTCTAGGTTGCTGGCTCTGCCATCCCAACCACTGTCCCTCTGCCACGAACTCTTACAGTCGGTGCCTTTAGTGCCCATTCCAGGACCTAGCACATAATTGTAAGTTTTCTGGTACAGTTGGTTTTTGAAGTTTTTACCCTCCTAGAGGGCGGGAAAAATGTCACACTCTTCCCTCTGGACCCCTCAGAGCCTAGCTTTATTGCTGAGTCCTTTGCCAGAGTTCAGTGAATCTAATGTGGCCCATTCCATCAAAATAGATGTGCTATGTGGTGCAGTATCAACGCATTTCAGCCATTCTTCTCCTATGCGTTTTCAACATAAACGGCCACATTCCAAAGTTGCTGAGGATATCACCCAAATACTCATGGATGGACCTATCCAGATATTGCCTGTCTGGCTGCAGTTTGGGAGTTATGGGAAACCGTAGCCTCGTCACTTTGTGTTTCTAAGTCCTTGACATCTAAGGTGGCACAGATGATTGGTGGAGGGGACCAGGGTAGATGAAGAGTAGTAACAAGTACTAGAGTATCTGTCTGTTCTACCAGAAGGTTAGTATCTTTGGCTCCTGGCAACAGTACTTGTATTGCCGTGAAATGATGTGTCCTTGAAAAATTGGTCCCGATGTGACCCTGCTGTCTTTACCACTCACTTTACTGATTGGGTCAATGTTCTGATCATCAGGAGTCTTCAGGGGAGGCCACCCCAGTTCACCCCGGAACCTGGAGCTGCCCCTGTTCTCCAGGAGACAATGGCCTGGCACAGTGGGAACCCTCGGGCCAGGAGTCCAGAGCTTTCGGGCTGGGCCGGCTTGACCTCCACTCGCAAGCAGCACACTCATTTGTGAAGTGACGTGCCCGACTAGCCCATCTCTGGGCTCTGCTGTCACAGATTAAAAACAAAATAATTGAAACTCTCTTCAGAGGTGCCATTTCTAACGAAAAATGAGAAATAGGCTCTTTGACACATTTAATGACATGTGTTAGTCTGTGTGTAGAACTTTACACTTAACTTACATTTCTTTCTCTCTCTCTCTTTTATTTTTATAGCCAAACATCATGTCAGTGGCAACAGAACAGTTGAACCTTTCCCAGAGGGAACACAGATGGCTGTATTTGGTAAGATATCAACTCTGAAAGAAAACCCAAATTGTGTGCAAAGACTAGTGCCAAAATTCTGAGTTTTAGCAAGTGTCCTCGGGGCTTCAAAATCTGGGCTTTTCTAGATATTTACAAATCATCGGAGCCAAAAAAAAAAAAAAAACCCCACTACCAAGTTCTTAGTATTTCTGGGATCAGGAAATCTTATTCTGTAGAGTTTAACATGTTTTCTTCCCCTCACCTTGCAGACCAAATATCAAACTATGTATTTGCTATTACTTATGTCCACCCTGTGAATTAACCTGATAATTTGGGGTTTGGGTTTTTCTTTCTTAAGAGGGACTTTTTTTCCCCTCCCACATAGATATATAACTTTGTTAAAGGCTGGGTGGGATTCGAGTCACTTTGAGTTGTTATTCCACAAAAATCAATCTAGTTGAATGACCTCTGTCTCCTCCATTATGAACTGAGCGCATTCCTTAGGAGAAAACAGCAATTAAAATGCTTTAAGAAGAATAACATCTAACCCCTTGAGTGTCTGTTTACCATGTGCAGTTACATGGCTGAGCAGCACTTCTCTGTTGGAGTCCAAACCTTTTGGTGGGGAGGTCCTTTTTGATTCATGGTGTCTTAATGTCACCTCAATGTCCTTGTCCTTCAAAATGTCTCTGCATCTGGCACTTCCTCCCTTCCTCCCTCCCCTTCTTCTTCTTCCCTTTTCTTCTTTGTATCGTCTTTCTGCCCTTTCCTCCTCCTCCTCCCTTCATCTTTTCTCCAACCATGTCGTGAGACCCACCCCTTATCACCCTCTCAGGGATTTCCATCCCTGCCCTCTGTCCTCTGGATTTTTGTTTCTCTGCTTCCTTCCACTCAGCCCTTAGACAGGTTCTGTGATGTCTCCCATCCTAAAGGCCCGCAAGTCCCCTGACTTCACCCTCCCTGGCTTCCTCCTGCCCTGCTCTTGATGGTAGTTTCCTGCACAGGCTTTTGTTACACAGCTGCTTTAAACATTGAAGTTTCTTTGTGCTGGAAACTAGCCTCAGGATGACCCATCTCTCGATTAGCATGTTCAGGATAAAATGTTTCCTGATCCCGGAGATGGAACCAGAGTTAGTAAGCAGTGGTGATGAAGAGTTGGAGAGTTAGGAGGCAGGGCGCTCACCCTGCCTAGGTGTTTGTGAGTCTTGCTCTGTATAGGCTGTCACCTCCTAAAATATACCGGTCAGTGGTTAGGAATTACTATGCTTGGAAATATCGATGGAGAATTGGATTTTTGAAGAAAAAAGCATAATGGACACTCTAAAAATGTGTGCCGGATATTTGACGTTAACTTCCCTCTGTGGGATGATGTGGAGATGACGCCATTCTACCTAAGGTGTAGGCCTAGCGAGCGTCTGTTACCAGGGGACAGCAAATGCCACGTCGATACTCAAAGGGTTCTTTTGATGACCGTTTTTGTCTTTAAGATTTTTCAACCCTGAGACACGTTAGAAACTAGGTTTCATGTCATACTGGGAAATGGAAAATGAGACTGAGCTCTCTCAGCAGGTTTCCCTCTGTGGTTGTGATATTGGAGGAGAGCTTCGTTCCTGCAGGACAGTCCTAGTACCAGGCAGGCCAATGACATGTTTGGCCACAGAATTGGCAATACCTGTGAATAAAGCTCTATGATGACATTGTTACTATTATTACTGTTATTGTCACAGGTTTGGTTTATAATGGCTTACCCCCAAATCCTAGCCCAAGGCCTTTATTGTTTGACTCAGAGAAGCAACTTCCCTCCAGGCCTCAGTGCTTTTACCTGTAGAATGAGAAGGTTGATGGGCTGCTCTGAGAGCCTTCCCTTTGCTTCTACAGTTTACACTTGGAGGACCAAAGGCTCATCCCCACGCAGCTGGCAGGCCCGGAGAGGCCACGCCCACCGTGAATGGCCAAGGGGTGTGGTTTTAAAAGAGGTGAATCATTTGCATAATTTGTACAAGTGCAGAATCTTGCAGATTGTAACACAGAATATCTTTTGACATCTAAGAATTTTTTACATTATTAGAATTGCAGCTTGGCTCTTCCAGATGCTTAAATTAAGGCCCCTATTTTGGTCAAGTATACTCAAGCATTTTATGTTAATGTTTTTAAAACTGTTCTCATTTATATTACTTATCTGCCTGGCCTGTATGGAGTGAGGGAGCAGTTGGTTTTGGGGGTGCGCTTTTCTCATCCAGGGTTGTTTATAGTAATACGCAATAGGTCAAACTAACTATAGCGCTTAGTTCTTTGGCATATTTTGGGCATGTAATCCTCCACACAGCTGGTGAGACTGGTAGGATTCTGTAATTCCCATCTCAGAAAGGTCACATGACTTATCCCAGGTCACTCAGCCAGTGAGATGGTGGTGCTAGAACTGTAGCCCAAGTCTAGCTGATCCTGAAATTCGCACTCTTTTTAACTATGTCCCCTGACTCTTGGGACAGGTTGAAGAAGCCCTGGGAGAGTCAGGTAGATTCTGAAGTGCCTAGATCCCATGCACAGAAGTGTGATTTCCAGCCAAGCCGGTTTGGCAAGTTGATTTGTGAATTTCTATGCATTCTCAGGGTGCTCTGAAGAACTCTTGAGACACAGCTTTTGCTGGGAAAATACTGCTTGGAGTGGCATCTCCTACTATTCATTTTTCTCATTTGATTTTAGGAGTGTGTATTGATGCACAGGAGAATGTCTTACATATACTTGACTGTGAATTCACCAAAGCAACAATAGCGCCTTCTGCTTGTCTGAACTCCTTCTTTTCTCTTGGAGGTCTTAATATTTTATGCTAAAATTGTATCACTAGTTTCAATTTCATTATCTTTTGGTTAATCATTTGAATGTACCTTACTGTCTAAATAGGAGCTTTTAAATTTAATCCACTCTGAACGTGGCCATTGAACTGCCATTCGGCGTTTAGATTGGAGTGGCTAATGGAAGGAAGGGTAGAGTGAGAGACCGGGGCCACTCCGTTGTGAAAAATACATGGATGTGTTATTGGATCAAGTGACCAGAGAATATATAGATGGCTCCCTAGATTCTGGCATATAATCTTCACAGATTATTTTTAAACCAAGGTGTTCATCTTTTCAGCTTTTCTTTGTGGCCCATTGATTAGTCCTTTTCTTGTTTTTCCCTGACCACAGTTCTTTAGCCCCTTTGTTGCTCTCTCTCTGCACTTTGGGACAATAATAATGAAGGTAATAGGCTCTGCTCTCCCGTGGGTTTCTCCGTGTCTGTGTATGATGCTCTCTTTTAAGTCAGTGGGAGCCCCTTTTTCCCAAGCTGGAGAAGCGGAACCGAACATTTTGCAATTACTTAATGCCTTTGTTCCTGGTAGCTGAGAGGGCCCTATGGCCAGCATCCCTTTAATCCTACACCAGGCCTGTGAAGTGGGCATTATTGTGCTCCTTCAGAGACAGAGAAATGGAGACACCCAAAGATGAAAGAGATCTGGTCAAGTAGAGGGAATGCTTTCTCAGGCATGAGGACATTCACATCTCATTTGCCAGCATGCTGTGCCTGACTCAGAAAGGTCTCTCCGGCTCGCAGTAACTTAATGAAAGTGACATCCTGTTGGCAGTAGGCCACTCCATCCACGCGGACAGGAGAAGCCCCACCCTCTCCATGGTGGTGGTTCTTGAGCACAGAGCAGCTATTCATTTTATTAAAAATACTCCACAGTGAAGAAGATTTATCATTTTAAGATAAAATGACAGCTTTTTAATTGAGAAGAGTGCAGAGAAGTTGGGGGTTGGGATTCCAGTCTTGATTTGTGAAGATTTTTAGGACAATTTAAAAAAATGAAATACAATTTTTTAAAACTTTAAAGTATGGCACTTGACCATAAAATGTATCACCTAAACTAAGGTACTTCGGAGAGTGGAAAGAGTTCTGTTAAAGTAATGACATACCTGCATGTTTGGTCCCCGGTCGGGGCGCGTGCGGGAGGTGTCCAGCCAATGCTTCTGTCTCACATCAGTGTTTCTCTCTCTCTCTTTCTACCTCTCCCTTCCTTTTTCTCTAAAATCAATAAACATCCTCAGGTGAGGAATAGTAATAATAATAATAATAATAATAATGTGGTATAAACCTGGAGGATTTCAGAGAACTCGGATATCGTGTCACTTTATGAAAATGTATATTATAAAATATTGTGCCAAGAGTAATAAATACACATTGGGTAAACTTGAATTTAAAAGTAATGAAATTAGATACATAAAATGAAGTAAACAAGTGAAAAATTATAATGCAATAGACCTATATTATATATAATGTAGCATCAACACCAGTCGTTACTGACTTTCAAGATTTTACTCAATATATATCGTTATATTTTTTTCTGAATGACTTGAAATGAAAAGGTAAGTCATACTTGGTAAGTCATATTTATAAAACCATAGCACTTTAATAAGAGATGGGGAATTGATCTGATTATACTCTTGTAATTTTAGTATTGTACTAACACTTCGCAATAATGTGGGTTAATTATCTCTCCATCATTAGAGGTGTTCAGATGATAGAGGTCATTCCTAACCAATTGGGAAGTGGGACTAAATAGCCTTTAAGATCTTTCTTCTTAATAAATGAAAATTACTTTGTTTCAGAATGTTAAACCTTTTTGAAAAAAATCACTTCTAACTCGAAACTCTTTGATCCTATCAGTTAGAAACCCACATCAAAGCTGTTTGGGGAGACAAGATTCTGCCTGATGTTCAGGAAGTGATTCCGAGGGTCAACAGCAGAAGTTCCTCCATGAAGTCTTCGGGTTGTCAGAGGTTTTTTGGCTCCCAGTGGCCCGAGAGCAGTGGCTCTGTGAACTCAAATCCCTGCAAAACCTGTTTTCTCTGTCAGGTTCTCTCAGGGCTTTCCAAATAAGAGGGAGCGAAAGACCATCCAAGACATCACGGAAATGTGCTGATGATCTCATTACACGTGTCTGTGTATAGCCAAGAATTTGCTAGACTCTTTCTGGAATAGCTTTGTCAAGGCCTGATCCCAGCCCAGGGGCCAGTGGTCCTCAGAGGCCCGTAGACACAGATCACTCTGGGGACTCACCCTCGGCACCCCAAAGGAGAATGAGCTCACTGTCTGTAAGGTGAACCAATCGTAAGACAGCCCCCAACTTGAACTGGAGGTGATTTCTGAAACAGCCACAGTTATTTTGTCTGCTAGCCAAGAAAACAGCATTGAAAGCAGCAGGCAATATGTCAGACTTCAAAGGAAAATATATTGGTGTCTCATTGGCTTGAATCCAACATTATGTTGGTAAATAATCAAATCCCGGTGTGGCATATTTCCCCCTGAACCTTGACTGAAAACTATTGAAGACTATTCTGCGAGCTGTGGAGTGGCAGTCACTCATTCCAGGAAAAAGGCCAGAAAGAATGACTTTGAAATGTGTTTATAATTAACCAAACAATCTAAATTCACCAGACTGTTAGAACAGCAGGCTGCTCACTGGTGCAAACTTCTTAAGTGAGGAGGTACTTGGGAAAACAGAAATAGGCCTTCCTCCCCCGGGAAGCTCAAACACCTTTCAGGAACAATTATTGGTCACTTGGAGGCATGTTTTAAGGTACATTCAGTTTTATGTATGTTTTTCATGTATGTGATGATCTCAATTTTTATTTTCTTGTTGAGTGTGGAGAGGTCAGATAATAGGGGGAATGAAGGGGGAAGGGGCCTTTCTAAGCCTATATTGAAAGTCCCTTTTGGTTTGTATGGCATTGCTTGGACGGTGCGGCCCACCTGGTCCGGAGAGCACAGCTGGAGCCAGAGAGGGTATCCTGGTGTGGGGAGAGGGAGGGAGAGTGCCAGGTGGGGGGAGATATATTTAGGGGATGGAAGCTGGAATGTGTGTGGGGATTACTATGCTTAGAGAACTAAACCCACTGTAGAAAGGAGTGAATCAAATGTTTGATAAAGTAATACTTCACTTGTTTAGAGACCAGGTGCCCATCAGCCTGAACCTTTTGGAATGCATGTAAGACCCAGAAAATAAGCCTCCGCACAGGTGAAATGTGGTGAAGAGGGTCTAATGAGAATTCAGAGTTCACAGAGGTCATTGCAGTCAGATAAACCTCGGGCGCGACTTCAGACACGTCTGTTACCGGCCCTAAGCCCCATTCCCCACCTGTAACATGAGGGGGAGAATATTTACCTCATAGGGCTGCTGTCAGAATGCCATGAGGTCATCACGGCATTTAAGATAGGGGTGGCAAAGAGAGTGCCGTCAGATCTCAGGCGCTTCTGCTCACAGGGCCAACCCGTGAGGTGCTCCCCCCTGCTCCCCCCAGTAAGAGCTAGCGGTGAGCAAGGCCCCGGCTGGTGACTCCAATGTTGGTCAGTTCTATTGGATCCGGACTCTCTCCTGTGTAAGACCTGATGGGCCCTTTAACTCAGGGATTTTGAGGGTATCAGACAGTATTAATTGAGAACTGATCTAATATTGGCTGGGTGCTGGCCCACCCTTGGTAAACTCTCTGTTAGGCCCACTCTCATCACTGGTCTAAAGTAAATTCGACCGATTGCTTCCTTCTGATTTGGTACAGAGCTCTCAGAAAACACCACGGTCTCTCTTTGGGCCCCGACTGTGGAGTTGGTTGGTTTGGGCTATTTTTTTTTTTTTAATATTGTTACTAGTACACAGTGACTATTCATTTGACCAAGTTTTTAAAAAGTTTTGAAAATGAGAATGAGATATTTATTTTACAAATATGCAGAATTTTCTTAAATTTCTACGGAGAAAATATGCTCGGTAGGGTGTGCAGGAGAAACAACCGTATTTCTACTGCTTCTCTATTAGCCAGCATTTTTTAGAAAAGAAACATAGATATGGAAAACAACACAAACTGGAAAAGTTCATTTTATTCAATTCAACTCAACTAGAATTTTTAAGAAAAATATGGAGTCCTGTGTTGCAGATAACATAAAAAAGAATATTCTCCCTCTTGTCCTCCCCAACCATTTATATTGAGTTAGAAAATGAAATAAAGGAAAATTAGAATACATATAAGACATGGCAAAATAACATTTATTAGATTTAGGTAAATACTAGACCAGAGAAAAATATGAGAAATGAAATATACAAAAAGTATATTCCATAATTCAATATAATTTATAAAAGTTGGCCCAAAATTTGCCTCTATATTTCGTGGCTATATTGTAAAGATCAGTTAGTTGTGTGATTGGATGCAGTTCTCAACAGTTGTGGTAAAATACACATAATGTAAAGTTTGCCATTTAACCATTGTAAGTGTGCAGTTCTGTGGCATTAAGTACATTCGCATTGTTGTGCAGCCATCACCGCCATCCAGCTCCTGAGCTTTTTTATTTTCCCCACTGAAATTCAGTGCCTAGGAAATAGTAATGCCGCATTTCTCCTTCCCCGGGTTCTAGGCAACCCCCTGTACCGTCTGTCTCTGTGAGGTTTACCACTGAGGTTCTCCTCTAAGTGGATTCATGGGTGGGTCCCCTTCTGTGACTGGCTCATTTCACTTCGCTTAACGCCCTCCGAGTTTGTCCATGTTGTCGCACGTGTCAGAACCTCATTCCAGTTTCGAGGCTAATTCTCCACTGAACGTAGAGACCACATTTGCTTATCCATTCATCTATCAATGGACGCCGTCGCTTTCACTTTCCGGCCACTGTGAACGATGCTGCTGTAAACATGTGTGTACAAATGTCTCTTCCAGACCCTGCTTTTAATTCTTTAGCTGTGTACCCAGGAGGGGAACGAGTGGACCATAGGGTGATTCCATAATGGCTGAGCCCTTTTACAGTCCCGTCAGCACAGCACAGGGGTTCCAGTTTCCCCACATCCTTGCCAACATCTATCACATTGTTTGTTAATTGCCATCCTAAAGGGTGTGGAGGGGTGATTGATCTCAGTTTTAATGACACCGACAGTCTACATGCTTGGTGGCATCATAAGATTTCCTGATTCTAGAACCAGAAAGAACTTTTTTTCAAGGATATTTATAAGGAGGACACTGTACTGTAAGACAGTCAACAGTGGGGCTGGTGGGAGCCTTAGAGTGTGCAGCACGAGGAGACGAGTGAGCTGTTGGTTGCACTGGTCTTCTCTCTGGGCTCCTGACCTCTGCCGGGGACTGTGTGGTTCACACATCCTTGCCGGTGCCACCAGGTGCTTCCCTGGCAGGCTCTGGGCTCTGGTTCAACCCAGAAGTCACTTGTCTTGTAGCTGAAACAGTCAATGGACCAGTTATCCTTCAGGGAATTTTCTACCAATGTTATTTTTCTCAGTGGATTTTAAAATATATTTATGTTTTAGTTCTTTACTGTGAAAAGTTTCAAACGTATATAAAGACAGAGACCAGTATGTTGATGCCCACTCAGTGAGCTTCAGCGATTATCAGGGAGGGCCGAATATGTTTCATCTGTATTTCCACTCTCTCTCCTCCACCCCAGGTTATTTCAAAGCAAATCTGAAATATAATATAACTTCAACCATGAACATTTTGGTATGTATCTCCAAAAGAGCAATTTTTTAGAAAACATACCACAATGCTATTATCTACCTAAAAAATAATAGTTCCTTGATATCATTGAATATCCCATGAGTCCATATTTCCACTATTGTCTCATAAATATTTTTTCAAACTGTTTGAGTCAAGATCCAAATAGAGTCCATACTGACCATTTCCTAGATCCATTATTGGAGGCTGCAAGATGGTAATGTTCGATACTAGCGTTTTCCTGTATGTATGAACTGGAGTATTTCTGTAAAAAGAAGCTTCCCTTTTATGAACTATTCGATGACCTTGACATCTAGTTTGATTGGGAACGCAGCTTCACTTTCCCCCACATCTGCCATTTTGCCCCACGTATCTGAGCGTGGCTTAAACTGTATTCGGCTCAGCAGCTTGTGGAAGTGTAGCTGCTCAGGTCAAAAGTGATTTAACAAGTGATGGAAACCTCTTTAATTTGACTGAAAGACCGTTTTCACTTGGGTATTTAACCAAATTATTGATATTTGTAACCGTTTGGTCAAATGCTTGAGAATATAATCACAATAGACAGATTGCCTCCGCAGATTTGGTACAACGAGGAAGCAGCACGCAGTCGTCGAGGCTGAAGGAGCAACAAGATCGTCTCCTGTTGTTGCCCCAGATCTTGTGACCAGGGCACATGTTGCCCTGTGGGGCCCGCTCCCGACCTCAGTGGCCCAGGATCGAAAGGCCAACTCCAGAGAGGCCCCGAGGGCTGGAGGCCATTTGCTTCTAGTAGTGGAATGCTTTCCAAATATTGGAATGATGGAAATGGATAAGCGGCCAAGAAATGACAAAGCCTTCCCAGGAGCGGGGCCTACCTCGAAGACGCACAGCTGGGCTGTTTCACCTGGGGTGCTTCCCGTGCCTTGGCTGCCTATTGTGAGCCAGGTAGAGGGTAGCAGGAGGCTCATTTATCTGAGTGTGTTTTCCGCACTCTCTCCCCTCCGTTTTTCACAGGCAGGGTAGGTCAAACTATCCGCAGTTCTTTCCACCAAGCATTTTGGGATAAGGAGAGCTATTTACTGACCCACTTATTTTTTTAAGTGTTACTTTATTATCTCACATGTGTTTTTGGTAAGTTATGTCAAATTCTTCTTGTGGGATGATACTGTGTAAATAAAGTAAACAAAAGTGAAATAATTTCCAAGAATGAGACTTCTTAAGTCCAATACAATGTACAATTATTTTGGAGGGTAATCAAAATCCAGCAGTGCCAGTTCTATTTTTTAGGGATAACTGGAGATGTTATCACTGCAACCCTAGGAAGGTGGGATTCAGTTGCAGCAATGTATTTGATCCATGCTGAGAAACAGTCGTTTAGCCCAGCATACTTTTGGCCAAAACAGTGTGAACAACAGTGAAAGACTGAACTTTTCCTAAATTCTACAGAATTTAGAGTCTGCAAAACCCCAGGTGTCCATGTATGTCCCGGGAGCTATTAAACAAAACACTGTTCATCTTCCTCTTGTGTCGCAGGGCCCGAGGACTTAAACAAAGGGTCATGGTTGACCAAGACCAAGTCTCCTCCTGGAGCCCAGTGGCATTGGCATCAGCGTGGTGCTGGCCAGCTGGCTGTCTTTCTGGTGTGGGTCCCACCATATATTCTTCCAGGTCTCAGCTGTGATTCCCAGACTCATGATAGTGTGGAAAGAAGTCACGATAGCTCGTGGTAGACCTGATCATGAACACATTCAAAAAGATATTTTAAAAACATGCTTCCCATAAGATGAGTAAAAACATCCTCACATGTTACATTCCAGAATTGAACTCACTCAGGAATAGTGCTGTTTCTTTTGTGGGAAAAGGAAGTTTCTTTTGTGAGGAAACAGAAGACCACATTGCTGATCTCTGTTAAAAAGCCCTATGCATACTGCAGAGAGAAAGAAGGAGCTTATACCCTTTGCAACAGCATGGATGGAACTGGAGAGCATTATGCTAAGTGAAATAAGGCAGACAGTGAGGGACAAATACCATATGATCTCACCTTTAACTGGAACATAATCAACAGAAGAAAAAAGCAAACAAAATATAACCAGAGACATTGAAGTTAAGAACAATCTAACAATAGCCAGGGGGGAGTGGGGAGGGGACAGTGGGGAGAGGGGATTATAGGAACTACTATAAAGGACACATGGACAAAATCAAGGGGGAGGGTGGAAGTGGGGGAGGGAGGTGGGTTCGGCTGGGGTGGGGTGGAGGGATGGGGAGAAAAGGCATACAACTAATTGAATAACAATAAAATTTTTTTAAAAAGCCCTATGAAATCCTCTGAATCTCAAATGTCTTTCTGTGTGATGACTCTTCTCTGGTTTCTCAATTTCTGTCATACTGTCACTTGGCAAGATGAAAATGCCTCCAGGGGAAGCCCGCATCCATCTTGCCTGTAACACCCATGTGTTCGTGAAGGACTTGGGAGAACCGCAGTCACTCTCTTTTCCACCAGGCCTCCTCTCCCTTGGGTGTGACCTGTGTACAGGTGGCAGTGACATTTGCATAGAGAAGGGTGGGAGGTTTTGTATTCGCCGCATAGGGGGCATTAATGGGAGAGGGTTTGGGGAAGGTCACCTGGGAAGAATTTCAGGAACAGGATGACACTAGGCACTCAGAGCAAGGACCACCTGAGAAGCTGAGGAGCTGTCCTGAGGGCCTGGGAACGGCTTCCTGGTGTTCCTTTCTTCTAGCAGAATTAATTGTGGTTTGTGAGTGTGTCCTTTGGCCAGGCCTTACCTAAATGGCTTTGTAGTAGAAATGTGCAAAAGGGTGACCGCAAGATGGAAGAGGCCTGCCTGGCATGATTCAGCACCTAGCCTTGCCCTCCTGTACGTAAAAAAAAGTACGAGCCAGATTCCCACGCGAACAGCCTGTGTTTTAGTCCTCGTAACAGTACCTAGGTCTTCAGTGACGTGGAACAAGCAGCTGGGTGGTTGCTCCAGCTGAATGACAAGTAGCTTTCCAGTTGCTGTTAATACACTGGTAACTGGACTAAAAAACTTGTCCCTGTTTTTTTTCTTCCATGTAGGACCTTGTAAATCTATTAATACCTGGCTGAAGTATCTGTAAAAATACCACCAACAACCAAGTTTTATACGTGTTTAGTAGTTTTCACATATGAAGTATTTTCATATATGTAGTTTCATTTGTTCTTGATATTTAACTCTGAGATGAGAAACTGAGGCTCAGAGTGATTAAATTACTTTAGGGTCAGGCTACTAGTTAATAGTAGACCTGGGTCTAGCACTCAGGTGGTTTATTCAAGTACTAGTCAGATTGCTCACTTACTGCAGCAAGAGACAAACAAACAACAATAAGCACCTCCCTCTCAAGGAATTCACACTCTAGTGGGATTGGACAGTAAGTGAGATAAATATGTAAAGTATATAGTATGGAATTTCAGAGTGTGGTAAGTGCTGTTGATTAAAATAAAACAGGAGTGGAGAATAGGAAATGCCAGGTTGGGGTTGGGGTGGAGCTGCAATTTAAAAAAAAAGGTAGTCAGGAAAAGGGGTGAGGGAGTGCCACGCAGAGATATGTAGCTCAAGCCTCCCAGGCAGAAGGAATGCAAGTGCAAAGGTCCTGAGGCAGGAATAGGCCTGGCATGAGGCCTGTGTGCTGGGTGTAATAACCAAGGGGGGAGGAACAGTGGCTGAGGTCAGAGATTAAGAGGGAGTTAAATCATGAAATACCTGTGTTACCTCTGGGGTCTTCACTTTGATTTGTACACTATGGAAGCCTTTGGAGGATTCTGGGCAGAGGAGTGACATGACTTATTTTTTAAAAGAATCACTTTGGCTGCTATGTTGAATATAAAATGTTTAGGATGCTGAGTAAAGAAGCAGGGGTACCATTTAGGGTGCTATTGCTTCCTAGTCCAGTACTTTTGGCTTGAATGTGCATTGCCTTTAATTAGTAATAATAGTAATAATAATAATTTTTTAACTACATGCATTTGTGTCTTTCTCAAATACTATATTCTCATAGTTTTAGAATACAGTTGGCCCTTGAACAATGCAGGGTTTAAGGGCGCCGACCCCCCGTGTAGTCAAAAAATCTGTGTAGCCCTGACCAGTGTGGCTGAGTTGGTTGGGCGTTGTCCTACAAAGCGAAAGGTCGCTGGTTTGATACCAGGTCAGGCACATGCCTGGGTTGTGTGTTCGGTCCCAGGACGGGGTGCATGCGGGAGGGAACTGATTGATGTTTCTCTCTTGCATTAATGTTTCTCTCCCTCTCTTTCTCCCTCCCTTCCCCTCTCTCTAAAAATAAATGAATAAAATCTTGAAAAAAATCTGTGTATAACTTTTGACCCCAAAACTTAACTACTAATAGCCTACCGTTGACCAGGAGCCTTACCGATACCATAAATAGTGGATTAACACGTATACTCTATGCGTGTTATTATATACCGTATTCTTACATAGAGTAAGCTAGAGAAAATAAAATGTTATTAGGAAAATCATAAGTAAGAGAAAATACATTTGTAGTTTTGTATGTATTTATTGGAAAAATCTACACGTAAGTGGACACATGCAGTTCAAACCTGTGCTGTTCAAGGGTCAACTATATTTTTTGTCCCTGTGTATTAATTTAAATGGCTCTTCTAAATGACATATTAGCTAAAAACAGATACAAATATTTTGTGGAGAGTATTTAGGTATTATTATTGCTGTACTTATAGATCAATACTGCTTGCATTTTTAGAGGGAATGGATTGAATTAAATCACTCAGAATCATGTTGAATGCGGCATTGATTCCATTCAAAGTGGGTTGTTCACAATACACTGAACGGTTTAGAAGCTCCATTCAAATTGTATTTCTGGTGTACACAAAATGTGGGATGGAGCACAGGGCGAAGGAATGTAGTGATGTGACTTAAAACATGAAGTCGGTACTTTAACTAAGACTAAAATTTGTCAGTGAAGTAAATCACCATTCGCCTTAATCTCTTAACTCTTCTAGCTCCAAAAACTGTTTAAATGGAATGTCAGATATTTGTTATCAGCCAAATTTGGGTTTAAATCCTAACTCATCTGGTATAAGCTCCTTTTTTTCTCTCTGCTGTGTAGAATTCCATTGTGTAAATGTACCATAGGATTTTTTTCTTTTTGATCCACTCATCAGAATAAAGTGAGAACCAGAAATAAAAAGGATAAAACTACATCTAGGACCTTGAGGCTTTTGGGGCAAGTGGGACATTTTCAGGGGTAGGAGGAAGGATAGGGTTGTTAAATTTGTAAAATTGATGCCAAACCTATTTATAATTAAACCAGAAAATGTACATAAAAAAAAATCCTAAGTCATCTGATTTCTGAACTGGAATAAGTTTCTGAACCTCCAGCTGAGGATAATTTTATCTCTAGACAAAATATTTTTTAAAAATTCAGTTGTCTGAAGGAACTGGAGAACAACCAAATGTTGGTCTTTGGACAGAACCTAGAAGAAACATAGTTCTTGAAATAAGGAAGACAAACTTGGTAAGCACCACGTTCAGCCAACATTTTCCTTGAGTTCAGTTCCCAGCTGCTTATAAAAAGAGAGAGAAAATGGGAAGAGGCGATCATACGAGGCTGAAGAGGCAGAGGTTGAACCCAGGGGCTGCTAGAGTAGATAGCAATCAATGGGAAACATTGTGGGAGGAAGGAGCAATAGAGGGGGAGCTCCAGCCTCTCCCTACAAATTTCCCCCAAGCCTGTGGCTGCTTCTGTCTGTGCATGTGCAGTGAGACGCCAGGGAAACCAGGAGAAAGCAGCTGCTGGAAGGATGAGATTTCAGCAGCTGCGTGGTTCTTTGAGAGAGTTGGAGTTCAAGTCCTGCTGAGTTAGACATAAAAATTTAGGCTTTTCTTTGAAATTTTAGGAGTCAAACCAGGATAAAAGGTTACATCATAGGGCTGAGGCGAAAAAAAAAAATAAACCCATTTTTTTAAATGTTAAAAATTTTTATTGAATTTATTGGGGTGACATCGGCTAATAAAATCATATATAGGTTTCAGGTCTATAATTCTATAATACATCATTGTATGTTGTATTTTGTGTTCACCACCCCACTTCCATCACCATTTATCCTCCCTGTACCCTCTTCTACATACTCCCACCCCCCTTTCCTGGTAACCAACACACTGTTGTCTGTGTCTGTCAGGGTTTTTTTTTTTTTTTTTTTTTTTTTTTTTGGCTTAATCCCTTCACCTTTTTCATCCAGGCCTGCAACACTCCCTCCCTTCTGACTGCTTTCAGTCTGTTCTCTGTCTATGAGTCTCTTTCTGTTTTGTTTGTTAGCTTATTTTCATTAGATTCCACATATGAGTGAAATAACATGGTACTTGTTTTTCTCTGATTGGCTTAAAATAATTCTCTTTTTGTAAAATCTAAAACTAAGCTTCCCCAGATCAAGACAACCCACCAGTAATTTAATTGCTTGGCAGGACAAAACTCAATATTCTCTGGAGAAAAATCACAGTCTAGCATGTATCATTCACATGTTAGTATACAATAAAAATTTTAACACGTGAAAAAACAAGAAAATATGATTAATGACTAAAGGAAAATAGTAGAGTCAAATGTTGAAATTAGTAGACAAGGACTTAAAACAGATATAAATATGTTAAAGAATTTACAGGAAAAGGTGGAGAGAATGAGTTAATAGATAGGGAGACATCAACAAAGAAATGTAACCTATAAAAATGAGTGAAATGGAATTTCTAGGATTAAAAATATACAGTATTTGAAATAAAACAAGTATTATTGGATAGACTCAACAGGAGATTGGACATTACATAAGAAGGGGCCAGTGAACTTGAAGCCAAGTCAGTAGAAATTATCCAAATTGAGGGTGGGAGGAAAAAATATTTTTTTTAACAAAATGAACCAAGCCTTAGTGATTATGAGATAATGTCAATTAGTCTAATATGTGTATAATTCGAGTGTCAGAGGGACCCAAAGAGAGGTACTGGGACAGAAATATGTATTTTTGAGGAAATAACCATAAATTTGATGAAACATAATTGGGGGGTAGTCAAGATGAATGTCAGATCTGGAAGGTCAAAGGTGAGGATCAAGTCAGGACCAAAGAACAAAGAGTTTGGAATGGGGATACAGATGAAATAAAAGTCGATGGCTACCAAACGGGGAAGGTCTGTCTTGCTCAGCGACCACCCCTGTTCTTACTTCCATGCTAGCACTTCGGAGAGGGCAGGCCCACGGGCAGGTTCATCTGGGAAATAGAAAAATGCTTTCTTTTCTTTACCATAGGCAAACTGTTGACCTATTTACCAGACCCTGATAAAATCCTATAGCTCATTCTTACCCTGCCCCATCTCCAGCCTCCTGCTCACGTCCTCAGGAGGAGTTTGGTTTCCCTGAACTGAGGGCCTGCTGTCTATTTAATCACATGTTATGCTCTGGTCCAGGTAGCAACCACTTTCTTTCCAGCAGCTGAGAGAACTGTGCTCTTCCAGCGAGCTTGTCTTGCAAAGCCTGACCTCTGACAGTGCCGGCACACCTGCCCAAGGGCCCTCCTGTCTCGGGGAACCTGCTGCCTTATTAGCCCACTCCTGGGGAGCAGTCGTGGCCGCACTGCCATTTAAGGATATGGACACACTGGTGCACATTCCGAGGAGCAGACAGAGTGGATTAAAAAATATGTCCAATGAGGAGCAGATGAAGGAACTCATGTTCATCTTGGGCAAGAGGGGGTCTGTGGAGTTACCTGGGCTGTCTTCAAATGGTCAGGGGGTCGACGGGTTGTCATGAGGAAGGGGGGCTAAATTTGTTCTTTCTGATCTCAAGGGGGAGGATAAGAGCAAAGGAGGGAATGTTCCAGGGTTTCAGGTTTGTGTAGGGAAGAGCTTTTTAATTGTCATTAGGTCTTCACAGGTGGAATGGACTGTTTCACGAGGTTGAGGGCAAATTCAAGCTTTGATTGGATAACTTTTGCTGTGATGCTAAGGGAATTTCTCCTATTAGCACGGCATTTACGCTAGATTAGAGGTAAGGTTCCTTCCAACCTTGGGCCTGTTCTTGAGCCCTTTTGGTGAATAGGGGCCTTGTACTCTTCAGAGACTTCCCAGGGTAAAGGATGAAATACAGCACTGTGTATAAAGGACCCAGAACTGCATTAATCACAGTGCAAAGGTACAGTGGAGCGTAACTGTCGGTATAGGCATGTTTTAAATTAGGGAAGAGACTGCAAAGAGTAATTAATCAAACTAAAGCAGCATTAGGAGTTCATGTGGACAGAAGGCAATTCACTGTCATCAAATACTGAAAACATCAATCATACTCTAATGCCTATATGGTTAGTTTTTAGCACAAGGTATTTGAAAATTTTGCAGTTTTCCAGTAAAAGTAGTGATAAGGAAAGTATTGTCTAGAATCATTTACCATGATGTAGGTTTGCTAAAAAGTGAAGCTAGCAAAGAAAATGTACTGAGACCTCATTTCAACCTCCCTTATTCATCTTCTTTGGAAGAGTCATCGCATTTTAGAGCTAAAAACTATTGGCAAATCCCCGTTCTCCTGCCTGCCCCTCTGCTGGACGGCCCAACAGGGGTTTCGCACAGGCCACACACAGCCAGCATCTATGAATGTGTGTCTGTGACCAGGGCCTGGCCACCCCTCGTCATAGGTCTACTGAGTTGTATTTCTGGGATTTAACCCAGGACATTCCCCCTCTCTGTGCAGGTCCCCCTTCTGGTAAAGGGCTCACACTGGTTAGATTGTGGCTGGAAGTTGGGTTCCAGTTTTTCTCCCTGGTCAGAGCTAGCACCTCGACCAGATGTGACATCACCAAGAGTGACGCCATCTGGATGTTACTCCTGTGCCTTTAAAGAGGACAGGGAGTCATGGAAAGGAGGGCCTTGGAAATGCGCTGTGAACAGTGCACTGTGTCTTTGCTATTGACTCTCTCCATACTTTATTTATATCTGGTAGAATCCCATTACAGAAAATGTGATTCCAGCAGAGTGCTCCATAAAATCATGCTGTTTGCGCGAGGTCCACACGGACTGCCTTTTATTTAGCAGGTGCCACTGCATTCTCCGTAATGGATAATGTGCTATGACAGAATTATCCTTCAAACCCTGTGTCTGTAATAGGGAGCCTCTTCATTCAGCTTGCTTACAGGTCTCCACACCTTTCTGCAGACTAGTTTCTAGGTTGTTTCTAGGAGGGCAGCGTGGCATGGCAGAAAGAACGTCGGCTTTGAAACCCAGGCATGCCTGGGTCGGAATCCTGGGTCTCCCTTGGTTCTGTGTCTTTGGGCAAGTGATGTAACCTCTGAATTTCTATTTTCTCATCCTTTAAGTGGGGCTAATCCTGTCTTCCTTATTGGCTAATTGGGGGGTTTTGTTTGCACAAAGATACTGGTACGACACGTAGTTCCTTTTTCTTCTTATCACATGAAGAAAAGAATACCAGGTTGTGGTGGAAAATTATTTGCTCACTGATTACAGTCACAAAAATTGAGGAGGAGAGGAAAATAGATTTCAATTCTCCTTATAGTTCTCTCTAGAGAGCCCTCGACAATCGAGCTGGATGTTAGAAATAATTCAGTTGTGCCCATTTTTCAGATGACAGACTGAGGCCGAAAGTGCCATAGTGAGAGGCCCGGGGATGCAGGCCTTGCCGTGCCCCTGGTTGAGGCTAGTGTTCTCTGTGGTTCGGGGTGATGAAGACCTGGCTGGTGACACTAGGTGGAAGGAGGCACTGAGAAGGCACAGAGGCGAAGGGACATTAAGCTTTTTAAAAAGGTGATGGGTTCAGAGGTCACTGTTGGAGCAGGGACATCGGATATGAATGGTAACTGGTGAGTTACCTGCTCGGGAAATGGGGACACTGGCACAGAGAAATTCTCTAGGCGGAATCCAGGCGGGCTGCTTCCTAGACCACGGTGCCGTCTGGCTGTCTCACTCGGGGACTAGGCGGCTGGCTCTTGGGTTCTACACAGGATGCTGTGACGTCTGAGACGGCAAGGGCCGCAGCTCTGACCCTGGGAGGACTGAGAGGGCATTTTGCGTGTGTGCACGGGTATGTTGGGAGGGAGAAGGTGGCTGGAGCAGGGAAAATGAGAAAAGAGAATGGAAACAAACACTCACCGAGCACCCACTGTGTGCTTGACACATTTTATGTCATCTGTGATTAGTATTATTTCTAGTTCTGGTTTATAGAGGAAACTGAGGCTTAGAGAATATAAGGAGCTTCCCTAAGACTGTACAGGCGTCAGCAATACAGGCCTGAAATACACAACATTCGGTGCTTCGGAATCCATGTCTGCCAACAACCCCGGACTTGGTAGAGGATGTGATAGTGAAGTGAGAACTTTTTCCATCCTGTGTTCAGCATTACACTTTTTTTTCTGGATATAATCACTGAGTTTCCACTTTAGAAGTCTCAAAGGAAGATCTGGGCTCTCTATAAAATGGCATTATGGTTTCTAGGGACACCTCCGTTATGAAGCCCCTCATATTATTAAAGATGGTCCATTAAATTTTCAAAGAACTCCAGCTCAACTCAACAGGCTTTCCCCCCCTGAAGAGCCTGATGCATGCAAGGTGCCATGCCAAGCGACAGAGGGGAAACCAAGTCCAGTGAGGCCGGCTCCACGCTCTTAGTTGGCGGTGCAGGGAGAGGGAGGAGGTCACAACGCCAAAGCTGTGGCTATTCCACGGGGTAGACTGTCGAAGACCTGGTTTCTGAAGGCTTGGGAATGCTCTGCAGTTCCGAGAAGAGAAACCTTGTATCTGAATGCGTTCTCCAAAGACCTAAGGGCGATGGTGATTTCTGAAATTGTTCTGGGTGGATGGGCAGGATTCCCAAAGCCAGGGGTGGGGGTGGGTGATGCAGGGCAGGGCCAGGCCACAGGATGGTCAGGGAGGGTGGTAACGGGATAGACTGATTGGTTGGCCGAGGGTAGAGAATGGGTGTCAACCTTGAAAACTACCTTTATTTTGTTGGATATAAAAATGACATGTGTGTTAGAAAAATTTGGAAAATATGTAGAAGCACAAATGAGAACAACCAGAGGAGGCTATCATTCTAACATTTTATTGCATTTCTTTCCAGACTGTCAATCAATCTATACAAAATTAAAAAAAAACCCTTCTTTTTGATTATGACAGTTGGAATACATATTTATTTAGAAATTTAGAAATTACTGAATGGTATAAGAAAATAAAAATCACTGCTAATCTTACTCAGAGATAATATCCCCTATTACATTTTAGTTTATTCCTCTTGAGTCTGTTTTTCAAAGTGTATACAAAGCCAAATATGAACAAATTCTTTATGTAGTTTAATGTCCTGCTTTTGCCTTGACATAATATTTGAATAGTTTTCTATGCAATTAAATAATCTTAGAAAAATCAATGTGTAATACTTTATTACAAATTTATTACAAATTATATACAAGTAAGTCATCATTTATGAAATGCTTTAATATTAAATATTTAGGTTGTTTTGAGTTTTTTAAATTATAAATGCTGTTATAACATTTCTGAGAAATCAGTATTGTCAATTAAAAACTATTTCCTTAGAAGTGTTTCTTAGCAGTGGAATCATCGGATAAGAAGGTGTTATTACTTCTAAGATTCTTGCAAATTACCTCTTTGTGGTTTTAAAGGAGCCAAATGACATGTTTGGAAGTGTACGTGATAAAGATCCACCTGAAAGCCGTGTGGATGGTTGAGGGTTAGGCCTCTAGGTTGAACAGTTTTTCAAATAGATAATATGTGGTTTGAATTTTATAGAAAAGGCTGCCTTAAAAGTATAAAAAGAAAGTAAACCTGTACCTTACAAGGAAGCTAAAGAGGCAGAATGATTTTGTGTCCTTGAACTGTCAGAGACTGGGAAGGAGTTGGGGGAGAGGGGCGCAGTCTTGGGAGGGGGTGGCTGTACCACTCTTGCCATCGTTCTCACTTTCCGGGACCCTAACGGTGGGGGTGGCCCTGCAAGTGACTGTGAACATGGCCGTGTTCTGTGTGGAGTCAAAAAGTGGGGGAATCTTTCGAGCAGGAAGAGGAGGAACATTTGGATAAAATGTTGGAGGAACATGTGGTCACCGCACATGTTCTTTTGAAAGCTCGGCCTCCCCGTTGGTTTCCACTCTGACAGGACAGACCACCCTTCCTACCCCATCTGTTGTCGTGGGTTTGCTCTGCAGTGACACCTTTTGCAGGCAGAGCTGGCAAACGGGGTAGCCAGTTAACAGGGAGAGGGCTGTGCTGTCAGCAGAGGTGGCCAGGCCAGTTTGTGCAGGGCACCGAGGCAGGTAAGTCTCAACAAATTTCTTTTTTTTTTAATTTTATTTCTCAGTTACAGTCTATGTTCAATGTTATTGTGTATTATTTTCAAGTATACAGCCTAGTGTTTAGACAATCATATACTTTGTAAAGTGTTCTCCCCTGATATTTTAAGAACTCACCCGGCCCCATGTGTTGTTATTACAATATTATTGACTGTATTTCCTATGCTATAATTTACATCACAATGACTATTTTGCAAATACCAATCTGTACTTCTCAATCCCTTCTTCTTTTTCAGCCATCCCCCCAGCACCCTTCCCCTCTAGCAACCATCAGGCTGTTCTCTGCAAATAAGAGTTTGTTTCCGTTTTGTTTATTCATTTATTTTTTCTTTAGGTTCTACATGTAAGTGAAATCATATGGTATTTCTCTTTCTCTGACTTACCTAGTTCACTGAGCATAATACCTTCTAGGTCCATCCATGCTGTCTCAAATGGTAAGACTTCATTCTTTTTTATGGCCAAGTAATATTCCACTGTATATATGTACCACTACTTTTCTATCTACTCATCTATTGGTGGGCACTTGGGCTGCTTCTGTATCTTGGCTATTGTTAATAATGCTTCAATGAACAGGGGTGCATGTATTCTTTCAAATTAGTGTTTTGGGTTTCCAGAAGTGGAATAGCTGGGTCATAAAGGTGGTTCCATTTTTAATTTTTTGAGGACCCTTCACACTGTTTTCCTTAGAAGATGTACCAATCTTCATTACCAGCAATAGTGCACAAGGGTTTCCTTTCCTCCACATCCTTATCAACACTTGTTGTTTGTTGATTTATTGATGAGAGCCATTCTGACAGGTGCAAGGTGATATCACATTATTGGTGTAATTTGCATTTCTCTGATGATAGTGACATTGAGCATCTTTTCATATGTCTGTTGGCCATCTGTTCATCCTTTTTGGAGAAGTATCTGTTCACATGCTTTGACCATTTTTAAATTGGATCATTTGGGGTTTTTTTTAATGTAGTTTATCAGCTCTTTATAGATTTTGGATATTAACCCTTATTGGATGTATCATTGGTGAATGTCTTCTTCCATTCAGTAGGTTGTATTCTTCATTTCTGACTAGTTCTTTGTACGGTTTCTATGTCCTTTTTAATGCCTGCTATCTCTTTGTTAAAGGTCTCACTGAGCTCATCTATTCTTTCCTTAAGTTCCTTGAGCATCCTTATAACCATTGTTTTGAACTCGGTATCTGGTAGATTGCTTGCCTCCATTTTATTTACTCGTTGTTTTTTTTTTTTTTTTTTCCTGGAGATTTCTCCTGCTCTTTTATTTGGAGCATTGTTTTTTGTATCCTGATTTTGCCTGTTTCTCTGTGGTAGGTAGATTTGCTGTGCCCACCAGTGGGGGCAGGGTAGTGGTATGTAGTCGGTGTTCTGTGGGGCCCAGTGGGCAGTCTTCCGGATCACAGGAGTGAGGTGCTCCAGCAGTAGGGGTTATGTGAGCCCCCCCTTGTATTTGAGTGTTGGTTGCTGTGGGCATGCCCATGGGTTGGAATGACCTTCAGGCTTGCTGGCTGTGAGGGTCGGCCCTGCCTGCAGTGCGTGGGCTGCTGTGTGGGGCTGACCTCATGAAGCAGAGTTTGCCCCGACAGGGTCTAGTGCCTGCCAAAGTCGCAACAAATTTTAAAAGAATATAATGAAGACCACATTCTCTAAGGACAGTACGATAACATTGCATCAAAATGAAAAGATAGTATAAAAAACAGGCTATATGTTTGAAGATTAAAATGTACAAACTTAAACAACTCTTAGGTTAAAGAGAATGTAACATGAAAATTATAAAATACTTGTAAAGAATGGCAAGAAAAGCCCTGTTTATATAAATGTGTGGCATCTATCTGAAGCAAAAATGAGAAGTAAATGTGTAGTGAAATATGCTTATGAGAAAACAAGAACACTTGAAAATAAATAAGCCGAGTATTCCCCACGGAGAAGGCAGGAAAAGAAAAGACTAAAAGTAAATTATATAACCAGATAAAAGCAAAGAAGGAGCACAAGAGAAGTTAAAAATGAGGATCGATGAAAGCCAAGCTTTGTTCTGTGATATAAACCTGTAAAATAGAAATAGGAAAAAGAATAAATTAAAAAAATCAGTGCAATATTTAAAGTCACCCTTAATCCCTCCCTTCTTCTCTCCAAAGACATGAGGTGGTTGAGAAAGTTTTATTGTAACTTCAAGGAATGAATAATTTTTTTCTAATGCAGTGTTGCACAGGAGGGGGAAAAAGTTAGCCAGTTTATTTTATGAGGCCAGTGTAACCTTGATACTAATCCTGGACAGCATTGTTCAAGGAAATAAAATTATGACAAATAAATTCACTTATTTTTCTATGAACATAAGTGAAAACTTCTGAAATGAAATGTTATCAAAAGTAATTCTTCAATATTAAAACGCACTGTGAGTGGATAAGGTTTGCTGTCGGGTGGTTCAGAAAAATCTGTAAATGTAATAACTACTTAAAGATTAAACAAGGGAAACCATATGATCATCTCAAAAGAATGCAAGCATCGTTAAAACTCAAAACTCATGCATGGTAAAAAGCTCTTTACAAACCAGAAGTGGAAGGGAACTTTCCTGGTCCGAGAAAGGGTATCTGTCAAAACACGAGGCCAACCTGATGCTTCCTGGTGCATTCTCACTAACGTTAGGGTGAGACAAGGATTCCCCCCATCACCCTAGTTATGCAGCACCATCCAGCACTACCCTAGCCAATGCAATCAAATGAGATACAGAAAGGAGAAGAATAATTGGACAGAGAGATATAAAACTGTCATTTGTACAAAATATGATCCTCTGTATAGGAAATCAAAGAGAAGATGGAGACGACTCATTAGAATGAAAAAGAATTCTCTAAGTTTTCTGAGTGTATGAAAAACATACTAAAATCAATGCTGTTTTATATCTCAGCTAGAAGCAATAAAAAAGTGTGATAGAAAAAATAGTGTTTAGAGCAGCAACATAAATCATAGGATACACAGAGCTGTATATAATAAAAATGTATAAGACTTTTATGGAGAAAATAATAGCATGGTATTGAAGGACATCCAAGAAGAGCCGAATAAATGGACAGCTGTATTATGTTCATTGATGGAAAGATTCATTATTATTGATATGACAAAATATTCTCAAATTAATCTGTAAGTTCAATGTAATTATATTAAAAATCTTCACAGGGTATTTTATGGAACTTGATAACTTAATACTAAACTAAATTTGGAATTGTCATGGGCCAAGAATAGCAAAGAAAATTTTGAAGAAGTATAAGATGAGAATGCTTGCTTTACTAGATACTATGACTCATTGAAACTAGAGGGATTACAGCCCCTGATCTTTCCCTACAAACCTGTTCCACCCGTGCTGTTCTCCACTCAAGGCAATTAATATTAAGAATCATCTTTGACTCTCTCTCTCTCAAGCTTTGCTTCCAATTTGCCAGGACCTCCTTTTGGCTCTATCTTCAAAATCCATCCAAAATCTGACCAGGAGTCGTGACTTTCTCTGCTACCACCTGGTCTGACCATTTCTCACCTGTGTGCTTGGTCCACTTTCATCTGTTCTCAGCAGAGGACCGCCAGAGTGATCCTTGTAAAACGTAAGTCACATTGTCTCCTCTCCTGCTCCAAACTCAGTAGTGGCCATTCATTTCACTCAGAGTAAAACCCAAAGTCCTTATAAAAGCGCACAGGCCCTACGTGATCTGGCGTACTGATGACGTCTCACTACTTTCTCACGCTCACTCCACTCAAGCCACACTGGCTTCTTTCCCGCCTCTTAAGCATAGCAGGCACATTCTTGGTGCATTTGAAGTGTCTGTTTCCTTTGCCTGAAACATCCCGTACCTCAGATATCTGAATGGGTGACCACCTCACTGTATTCAAGTCTTTGTTTGAAGTCATCACCTCTTTGAGGCCCACCTTGAGCACATTATCTAATACTGCACCCTCCCTAGCACTCCTGACCCCTCTGACCTTGCCCTACATTATAAAAAAAAAATAGCTCTTTATATTTTTAACTTGTTACATATTGTACTTCTTTATTATTTTTGGTGCTTAATGTTCGTTTTTTTGCCAGTAGAGTGTAAACACTCTAAGAGGGTAGGATCTTTCTTTTGTTCATTCATGTATTTCAAGTGCCTAGAGCACTTCTTGGCACACGAGTAAATATCTGTAGACAATGAATAGTAGGCAATAAAAGGCAGTGAGTAAATATTTGTTGAGTAAACTACTGAAGAACAGTATGTTACTGGAGCAGAACTTGGCAAATGAGTGGAACGTAGTAGGTAGTCCAGAAATAGGACCACTCAAGTGACAAATAATAGAGATGACATTAGAGATAAGGGGGGAAATAATAGATTATTTAATAGCTTTTGAAAAAATTCAAAACATATTTCATAATTTTTGAAACTTGGATATCTATAAAGAAAATTAAATTGAATCCCTACCTCATACCCTACACGAAACTATTTCCAGATGAATTAGCAACCTAAAATAAAGATCAGAAGTTTAAAACTTACAAAAATGTAGGACCTCATCTTTATAACCTTGATGTATGACTAGAGTCCTTATGCCTGATACACCAAAAGCACAAATTATAAAAGAGAACATAGAGGAATTTAACCAAAATGATGACAGTAGGCCTAAAAGTGAAGGTAAGGGCAAATCCAAACAAGATATCTGCATACATAAAAATGACCGAAAATCGTATTCAGAATATATAAAAACAACAAGTCAATAAGAAAATATGATAACCTAACAGAAGAGTGGACAAATCAATTCACAAAAGATCAGAAATGAAAGCACAAATACCTACATCTTATAGGATGCAGGAAAAGCAGCTGTAAGAGGGACATTTATTTAGATAAATGCCTACATTAAAGAAAATGAAAGATCTCAAATAAAAAACCTAACTTTACAGCTGAAGGATTTAGAAAAAGAAAAACAAACTAAGCCCAAGGTTTGAAGAAAGAAGGAAGTAATAAGATCAGAACAGAAGTAAATGAAATGGATATCAGAAAGAAAATAGGGAAAAAAGTCAATGAAACTAAGAGTTGTTATTTTGAAAATATATACAAATCGAGAAACCTTTAGCTACACTACCCAAGAAAAAGGAGAGAGGGAAACAAAGTATAAATGAAATAGGAGAGATTACAACTGATATCACAGAAATACCACAGAAGGGTCATAAGTAACTGCAATGAAAAATTATGTGCTAACAAACTGGATAACCAAGAAGAAATAGATAAATTCCTAGAAACATAAAATGTGCCAAGATGAAATCATGAAGAAACAGAAAATCTGAACGAACTGATAATGACTAAGGAGATTGAGGCTGTAATTAAAAACCTCCCAGCAAAGAAAAGCCCAGCACCAGATGGCTTCTCTGGTGAATTCTACCAAACATCTAACGAAGAGCTGACACCAGTCCTTCTCAAACGCCCCCCAAAAATTGAAGAGGAGGGAGCACTCCCAAACTCATTTTATGAGGCCAACATTACCCTGATATCAAACCAGATAAAGATGCTGCTATAGGAAAACTACAGGCCCGTATCCCTGAAAAATGCTGATGCAAAATTCTCATCAAAATATTAGCAAACCAATTTTAATAGCATATTAAAAGGATCATATACCATGATCAAGTGGGATGCAAGCATGGGTTAACATATGTATATCAATAAATGCACCACATTAATATAATGAAGGATAAAAATCATATGACTGTCCATAGATGCAGAAAAAGCATTTACCAAAATTCTGCATCCTTTCATGGTAAGAGCTCTCAACAAATCTGAGAGGGCATAGAAGGAATATACCTTAGCATAATAAGGTTGTATATGACGGACCCTCAGCTAACATCATGCTCAGTGGTCAAAATCTGAAAGCTTTTCTGTTCGGATCAGAAACGAGACAAGAGTGCATTCCTACTTAACTTTGTACTGGCAGTCTTAGCCAGAATTAGGCAAGAAAAAGAGATAAAAGGCATAATATCAAAGAGGAAGAAGTAAAGCTGTCTCTGTTTGCATATGACATGATCTTATGTGTAAAAGGCCCTGAAGAATTCATAAATAAAACTGTTAGAACTAATCGATGAATTCAGTTGCCGTGTATAAAATCAACATAGGAAAATCAGTTGCATTTCTACACACTAACAATGAAACATCTGAAAGAAAAATAAAGAAAACATTCCCACTCATAGTAGCATCAAAACCAATATACTTAGGAATAAATTTACCTGAGGAAGTGAAAAATCTGTACACTGAAAATGATAAGATATTGATGAAAGAAATTGAAGACCCAAAGAAGTGCAAAATTAAAACCACAGTGACATGTCACCACACACCTGTCTTTTTTGTCAAAAAGACAAAAGATGCTAAGTGTTAATAAGGACGTGGAGAAAAGGGAACCGTATTTGGTGGGAAAGTGAATTGGTATAGACATTATGGAAACAGTATGGAGTTTCTTAAAAAGTTAAAAATAGAACTACCATGTGGCCAAGCAATTCCACTTCTGGGTATTTATCCAGAGGAAATGAAATCACTATCTTGAAGAGATATCTGCACCCCCATGTTCATTCTAGCATTTTTTCAATAATTGAGACATGGAAGCACCCTAAGTGTCCATCAGCAGATTAGTAGATAAAGAATATATGGGGGGGTTCTCTCTCTCTCTCTCTCTGTCTCTCTGTCTCTCACACACACACACAACCACACTGGAATGTTATTCAGCTGTGGGAAAAGAAGGGAGTCCTTCCATCTGCAACAAGATGGATGGACTTTGAGGACATCATGCTAAGTGAAATAAGTCAGACAGAGAAAGAGAAATACTTTGTGTTCTCACTTATATTGATATCTAAGCAATGTCAAATTCATAGAAGCAGTAGAATGGTGATTGCCATAGACTTGGAGGTGGGGGAATGAGGAGATGCTGGTCAAAGGGCACATACGTCCAGCTACAAGATGAGTAAGTTCTGGGGAGCTAACACTGACCATGGCAACTGTAGTTAATAATGCTGTACTTGCTAAAAGTTGCTAAGAGAGTAGATCGTAAATGTTCTCACTATAAAAAAATGTAATGATGTGAGGTGACGGATGTGTTAACTGCCTTCACTGTAATAACTTCACGACACATATGTGTGTCCAGTCGTCACGTTGCATACCTTAACTTCCACAACGCCATTCGTCAGCTTAATCTCATTAAAGCTGGAAAAAAATGTAAAGTTAAAAAAAAAAAGAAGGAACCTAGTACCACCTCTAGTTTTGCCACAGGATGAAATCTGAGTCTGATCAAGCCTCTGGATCTAGCAGCACATCTGCAGGGAATGCCGAGGCCAGAGGAACAGGTCGAACTGCACCGTGAGAAAGCGGATGACCAAATCCACACCGCGGGAACCTCTGCAGGCCAAGCGGCCGGCCTTTTCTTCACTGGATAAATTAAAAGGAAAAGAATGGAGAGGGAACTTGCCAATTAAAAGAACTTAAAGACATCAGTTTTTAAAACTGCGTGCGACCAAACAATAGTATTAGGATGGGCACTTTGCGTGATGAAAACACAAAGATACATAAGGAAGTGGTTACAGTAAAAGTCAGCTAAGTGGTTACCTTGCAGGGAAGGGAGCGCTGGGACTGGGGAGTGGTACAAAGAGGGCAGTCTTGGGTGGATGGCAAAGCTTGACCGAGTGGTGGTTGCAAGGGTGTTCCCCTAATAATGATGCATCGACAGATGCGTTGATTTTGTGCGGTTTTTATGTATCTGTGTTTTGCTTTATAATAAAAGGGTAAAGTACGTTAAAGAAATATTTAAAGAAAATAGTGCATACTATATCTTATTTGATGATATATTGTTGACTAGATAATTGTAAGTTCTGAGAACTTTGCCGTAAATAAACCTGTTTTCTTTTTTTAAACAACCCCCCCTCCCCGCCCTGCCATTCACACATTCAAAACCAAATAATAGAATGCTTAGGTTATACTGGAAGGCACTAGATAAAATTCTGCATTGCATCAAGGAGGAGTTCATTCTTACAACAGCCCCTATCCTAAGTTAAGTGCCTCTCCAGAAGTTTTAACACTCATAATACACCAGGTCCCTGAGACATTATCTCAGCCATACACGGGCCCCCTGGAGGCCTTTGCCCAGCTGGAGCTGGGTCTTCCTTCCTTTCTCTCTACCAGGGGTCTTGTCTTGATTCCTGTTAAACCTCAAAAGGGGATGAAATATCTGTGTTCTTGCAGCAAATACTTTGTTTGGCTTGGCCAAGATCATTTGAGTGTTATAAATCTATACCAAGAGGATATAGTGAAGGTGTATACAGAGGACACAGAGTCTGGAGCCATCTCTGTGGGACAGTAGACATGGTCAGGGTAGGCTGCTGCTGAAATGGCCCCGAATGTACCTGTGCGTAGCACACCTGCTGGACCACCACTGTTAGTCCTGTACGATTGAGATACATTTTGCTCAATGAACACGGCCGACTTCTGAACTTCGGGGGCTAGAGTGCCTTCAGCTTGGCACGCTGTACAACTCCTGGATGCGCCTGTGGCCTTTTCTGCTCAGCAATGCTGCCCAGGTCACGTTTTACCCAGTCTTCTCCCGAGATTTCCTGTCACCATTCCTGTGATGGTTAATTTTACCTGTCAACTTGAACTTGCTGAGGGATGCCCAGATAAAACTTCATTTTGGGGTGTGTCTGTGAGATGTTTCTAGAGGAGATTAGCATCTGAATTGGAAGGCCGGGCATCATTCAGTCTGTTGAGTGCCAGGACTGAACACAATCCTGGTAGAGGAGGGGTGAATTCACTCTCTGTTTGAGCTGGAACATCCGTCTTCTCCTGCCCTTGAACACTGGTGCTCCTGGTTGTCAGGCCTTCGGGTTTGGACCGGAATTATCCTACCAGCTCCCTAGGTCTCCACCTTCCAGGCTGTAGCTAACAGGACTTCTCAACCTCCATAATTGTGGGAGCCAATTTCTCATAGTAAATCTCTCTCTCTCTCTCTCTATATATATATATGTATATATTTTCTACTGGTTCTGTTTCTCTGGAGAACCCTGACTAACATAATTCCCTCATCCCAGGAATGCAATGAAGTAAAATTAATTGCGAATCCTTGTTCCAGGGACTTGAGGATGGTCGATTTTTATCAATAGTCAGTGACTGTTTAGTTACATTCATTGGCAGCAGACAGCGCCCTTGCAAACAGGAGAATGGCATCTAGCAGTGTGTTACTCAAACAATGCATATGCTTATGTTTTCTTTGAAGTTTTTGCTTTCCTTTTAAAAAGTATACATTTTTAATTTTTGAAGAGATGTGATTGTTACAGAAAAGCTTGAACAGTGAAAAAATATTTATATTTTTACTGCTGTAATAGAATTATGGTTATGACTTTGTATATTTTTCTGGTCTACTTTGGTATGAATATTTTTTCATAGTTGTAATAAAAACATGCACATAATTGTTTTTCATTCTAGTTTAGCTTCAGGCAATGATGACATAATCATATACATATTTCCGTGTTGCACTGTTACCACGACAGTAATTATTTTTACTGCATTAAATTTCATCATTTGGCTCTATTATATTTTTTAACCATTAACCTATTTTTGGTTGGTATATTTCCCCTCACATTTGAGTAAATATAGTTTTGTATAAAATGTAATATTATGCACATTGCTTTTTGGTTATTGTTGCTCTGAATATTTAAAATAGAGTATTAACAAGTGTCGAGAATTTCAGTAAACTTCTGTCTAACTTTTCTTTCAGCTATGCCATCGAATCTAACAAACCTAGGGGTTGTGGTGGGATGCATATGTCAAATTTGCCAGCTGCTGTTGCACCTGAGATCTTAACTATATATGACGTAACAGTGCCATGTGAAACTTGAGTGAGGCAGTGATCTTGTTTACATGTAGAAATTAGCCTCGGAATAGCAGTTGTGCACAGTTGGAAACTCACGGTAGAAAATGAGGATTCGTTGAAGCCCAGGGAGACTTAAGTCATCGTTTTCGATGCGGGTAAGGATGTCGTTCTTGGGAGGTGGGTCCTAGTCTTCACATGTTCAGAGGGCTCCAGGAACTAGTGCTGTGAGCACCGTGGTTGCTAGTTGAATGTGATGCTGTTTTTGTGACTTTCTTTGTCTGTTGTTGTTCCCTCCTCCCCTGCATCTCTCCTCTCTGTTTCATTCATTATAGTCAGCAATAGAACTCAGAAAAAATGTTCTCATGGGGAGCAGTGATGTGAAAGTTTAGAATGACTTAAAAAATTTTAGTGGGGAAAAATGCAGGCAACTGTAATTGAACAACAATAGAATAATTGAAATAAACACATAAATAAAAAATAAATAAAAAATTTTAAAATTGAGCATATATGTGAAATTATTAATTGAATACTTTGTCAGTCTGTGTTGGTTTGGGGAAGTTTTCCCATGTAATTTGGTATTTTGGTGTTACCTTTCCTTGTTAGAATTTAAAAAAATAGGATATGGATGCTGATTGTGAAATAAATTTCTACTATTAGTACAAGTTACCATATTTTGACAAGTCCATAATGAATTAAGTGTGGAAGTAACTGATCAAATGTAGTTATCTTTTTACTATGTCATTTGGAAAAGTGTAGCTTTACTAACTTCATTAAAACGTAAGGCTTTTTATGTTTTTGCACAACTAAAGCAAAGAGTCTATGCAAGTAATCTTAAGTAAAATTATTTTTAAATGTTAGATACTCTACTAAAAGATAAAATCTTAGTGATTTTTGATTACCAAATGACGGGAACAACTTTTCTTGTGTAACAGAACTTATAAAATGCAATTACTATCTTATTTTTGATAAAGGACTGATCAGCATCTTATGTTCTTCTCAGGAATGGGCTGTTTCTGGGGAGCTGAGAGGAAATTCTGGACCCTGGAAGGAGTATATTCAACTCAAGTTGGTTATGCGGGAGGCTACACTCCCAATCCTGCTTATGAAGAAGTCTGCTCAGGTAGGAGGACTTTGCTCCATCATATCGCTAGGAGGGACAAGGAAGGGCTTTTTCCTGCTAGTGGGTAATAAGATCTTTAAAATGGAAATATAATTTTTTGTTGCCTTAGTTTTCTCTTTCCCATTTCTGTAAACAGACTTGTTGGCTTCTCACTTTATATTTTTAGGAGATGATGAACTTCCTGTGGAATGTGTAATTTAGTTTTTGCTGCAGAACAATCACCCCAAAACTTAATCATTAAAGCGATCATTGATTGGCTTATGACTCAGCAATTTAGGCTGTACTCAGCATGGCCGCTCTTCTGCAGGTCCCACCTAGACTCACCCACGGGACTCCAGTCAACTAGGGGGCAGCCTGGGGGCCAGTTGGTTTAGTATGGCTTCCCCTATATGTCTGGGACCTGGTGCTGGCTGTTGGTGAATGCTTGGTGTTGGCTGGGATCATGGGGATGACGGACCATGTGTCATTGGCAGGCTGGCCTGGGTAATTCACATGATGGAGGATGCAGAGATTCCAGGACCAACAAGAGAGGGCAAGCCCCATGCTGCCAGCACTTCTCAAGCCTCTTTTAGTGTCACATTTACTATTGTCCCCTTGGCCAAGCCAAGTCATATTGTCTGGCCTGGAGTCGGTGTGGGAGGGCCTCCCCGGAGGTGTGTGTACAGAGCGGTATGAAGAAACTGGGACCATCGCCGCAGCAGTTAACCACATGGCACCAAGTAAGTCGTGTGCCAGGCGTGTTTTCTCGAGGGAACAATATCAAAGGCAGGCCATAAAGAAGGGATTGGTAACCTGTGGCTCAAAGGCCAAGTCCTGCTTGCTGCCTTTTATATGAATAGTTTTATTGAAACATGGCCACACCCATTTATTTTTATATTATCTATGAATGCTTTTATGCCAAAATGGCAGAGTTGAGTGGATGCAACAGTCTTTATACCCTGAAAGACCTAAAATATTTATGATCTGTCTGTTTATAGAAAAAAAAATTGTTGACCAAGATAGGTAGAAGCCCTATGGCAAACTCTAGTTGGAATACCAGATGCCCTCTGTGGATTGTTTTCTGCTTCTTCAACGATTTCCTTTACTTTCCTACCAGCTCAGGTGCCATTTAAAACACACTTTTTTCTTTTCCATTGTTTTCCTTTTTAAAAATAAAAATTGTGTATATTTACAGTGGTGTTTTGTACAGTGCAATGATTACTGCCATCAAGCCAGTTAACACATCCGTGTCCTCACGTACTTTTCCCGTGGTGCGAGTGCCTGGGGTCTGCCCTCTTAGCAAATTTCAGCCGTGCAGTCCCGTACTGTTAACTGGGGTCTGCGCGCTACACGTTAGCGCTCTAGAACTGATTCATCCTGCTTAACTGAAAGTTTGTGCCTTTGGCCGGCATCTCCTCGTTCCCGCTCCCGCCCCGGGAGCTACCATTCCACTCTCTGCCTGGGTTCCACGTGTACCTCACATCATGCAGTACTTTATATATTTATTGTTATTTTTGTGTGTGCCTGTTTATTTCATTTACTATTAATGACCTCCAGGTTCATCCCTGTTGTTGCCAGGGCAGGATTTCCTTCGTTTTAAAGGCTCAATAGTATTCCATTATATATATATATAGTATATCGATTTCTTTATCCGTTTATGTGTTGACAACCACGTGGGTTGTTTCCCGATCTTGCTGAGCACAGTGGCTGCGGTGAATGTGGGGTGCAGATGTCTGTTCAAGGCCTTGCTTTCATTGTCTTTGGATATATATCCAGAAGAGGGCTTGCTAGATTATGTGATGATTCTATTTTTAATTTTTCGAGGAATATTTATACTGTAAAACACATTTTTAAAGATTGTTGTATTCACCATCTTAAGAGTTCTTAATAGGAAGGGTTTGTCTAGATATATAGTCCTCCATATTGACAGAAATGAGGTGTTTAAAATGCAAAACGAGTTTTCACTTTTCAGACTGAAGGTTTGAATTGGGTTTTCTTGGCGGGGAGAGAACCCTCTCAGCTCTCTGAGGACATGGTGAATGAAGATGGGAAGGAGTTGGAATAGGGAGTTTGTTCCATAACCAGCATGTTGAATGTTTTCTACAACATGAATTCTGATTCTGAAATGAAATTTGAGCTCTGCAACAATGGAAATATTATAAAAAATACCTGTTCTTGTTTTCTTGCCTCTAGAGAATTGAAATATTTTGATTGCTGTTAAAAATGTGGAATATCGAACAAATAATTTAATGGTTAATCCATTTTCTCCTTGCTTCTGTTTCAAAATTAAACAAATGCTTATGCAGAGCTATAAATAGAGATTTAGATGAACCATGGAGATTTCCCAAGTATATCCTCTTAAGTCTCAGGAATGGAAATGAATAGATTCCTTCCCATAATTGCAGACGTGACTTAGAGAAAAGGTTGCTAAGAAAATCTTCAAATATCTACTGCCGATCCTATTATTTTCCACGAGCAAATGCTAATGACCAATTAGAACATTGTGATTGTTTGCGCAGACTCATTCCACTTCCATTCTTCACCTTCACAATGACAACAGGATAATTCCCCTTTGTTGAGTTCCTACTGTGTGCCAGACACTGTAATAAGCACTTTTGCATCTTTGCTTTTTTACCATCTAACCTTCCAAACAGTCCCACGGAATGTCTCAGTTGCTCTCTTTCACAGAGGGAATGCTTGGGCTCAGAGAGGAAAAAGTCACTTATCCAAGGTCACAGAGCAGGAATGCCAGCCTCATTAGCTCTTAGCTCAAAATCTAGGCCATTGACTATGGTGTAAGTCACCCAGATGTCATTATGTGCCAGCGATTCTCCGTTCGCCTAGTCACACTTCCCTCTACCACATCACATGCTCTTTCTCCAGTCTGTGTCTCTACTGTACTTTTTCATATACGGGTGTGCTTTTTAATGATTATTGTGAGGAAAACCCTTTTAAGATACAGTTCATGCAAACAGCTGGTGAAGTACAGACACCGCGAAGCTTGGTAAAGACCGTCTATTTGATGTGAACATTGAGTTAGAGGTGGTATCAGGAAGCATGGTTGTCATGGAAACTTTTTCCTGATTGGGAAAACATAGTTATAAGGTCTTACCTGGACACAGAAGGGTAGATGATTTCTTTCCCTGGGCTCTTTTTTTGTTCTGATCATGAAAGGGAAAAAGAAAAAAAGCAGAGAGAAGCTGTGATGGGAAGGTCCCTCTGGCACAGAAGCGGTAGAGCCTTCGCATCCCTGGGAATAGCAAGCAGGACAACAGACAAGGTCCCCAGCTAGAGTAATTGTGATAACCAGCTCATTAAAGATTTTTGACTGGGATGAGGATGGGGAAGACAAAAAACAAGTTATACTGGTGGGGCTTCCCCTCTGAAGCCTCAGGTGCTCACCGCCTTGTTGAACAAGTCAGCCCTGGAGGGATCTGACTTATAAGGGAGAAAACCCAAGTCTTCACTAAGATGCACAGTAATTGCTGAGGTTTCATGGGAGAGAAATACTAGTCTATGCTCCAATATTTGAGTTAATTTCAAAATTGCTTACTCTTATGTTTGTAATTCAGTTTGTAAAACTTTGGTCACAACCTAGGAATCTTTGTAAAAGTATGTTTGTATGTATGTATGTATTCGTTAATTCATTAATTTATTAATTCATTCAAGAAAAGAAGCCTGAGGACCTGGATTGCTTGCCAGATTCTTCCTCTCATCAGCATACTTGAGCCGAAGGTACCATTTGGTTTCTTGGGGCAACTGTCAGAAATAGACAGAGTGGTAGCACTCAGGAGGGGTTCTCAAAATCCATTGGGCAAGCTTCATCATTCTCTCCCTCCCCGCCACCAACCCATCACATGATGACAAACGTCAGAGGTTCTACACTCGTAGAACCATGTATGACCAGTATGCCTGGGCATACTGGTCAGTGGTCACAAATCAGAACCATTGGCTATGGTTTGTCGTGCCTGCTTGCTAGTGGGTGTGCATAGCCTTAGGGGAGGAATGAATGTGCCAGTGTGTATGTGAGTGAAAAGGTAGGTGTGTTTTGAGACAAGATGCATATTAGCATCTGAATGGTTTTTCTTTGTGGCTATTGATGGGCCTGTGATTCTGAAACCTGAGCTGGAGTTGCAATTAAGCACACAGAAAAGATGCACTGTTTGTAACCGAGCCCCATGCTGGCACATGGGTGGGGCTGACTCTGTCTGACATGTAAGCAGAACATTTATGAGTGGCTCACCAGTGGGTCTGTTCTGTGCTGGGTGACCTGGGTGCGACTGGAGGCTAACACATGCAGAAAATACAAGGAGACAACAGTAACTCAAGATTTTGCAATCAAGTTGCCCTTCGGGAATGAAAGTATAAAGTAAGCCTATGATGATTCAGAGCAGAGAAAGGCAGACACTTAGAAGAGAGCTTAGCTTCCAGCTCTGTAAGACCTCCAAGTAACCTGATGGAGTGGCCTGAAGAGGGAAAGGGAAAAATAGGAGCTCAGTAGGGAGGCCAGGCCAGCCTGGGAAAGAGGAGCTCCTGCCAGCACCTCATGGGTAGCTCTGTAAGGTCTGGCTGCTGGACCAACTCCCAGAGCCTGTTACCTTGACACTTTTAAGTCTGTCACTATCTCCTTTCCTTCTGATCCACACTCTTATAAACTTCTCATCTTTTTTCTCCTGTGGAAGAAAAGAAAATAAAGAGACCAGATTAGTCATTCCTGTTTCAAATTCACTTAAATGCCATTCTGAGATGAGTATTTCAGTCTATTGTGAGTTTAGTCTACAATGGTCATTCTGTCCATATTGGATTAACCTTGGGTTGAATTAAATGATAAAAGTGGAATTTTGGCCTTGGAAGCTGAGTGTCAGAAGCCAGACGACCATGATTTTCTAAAGGCTGTGACTGCCTCCCTGCATTTGTAGGAGACTCCTTGTCCCTCACATGTTCATCATTTCATTAACCCTGTTTTAAAAGTGACCATCCTCCTGTTACAGGCATTTAAACTTTCCTTCCTTGGATTCATCAATTAGCACTTAACCCAAAGCTCACCGGCTGAGAAACCTGCACCTCCTAGATGTTTCCTGCCGGAATCCTGAGATCTCTGAGAGCTGCCAGCTTCTGTACAAGGGACCAGTCTCAGTTCCAATGCAGTTACACTGCTCACAGCCACTGTTTGGCTACTCTTTCTTGTTGTATTTCGGATCTGTCTCTAAGGAGTGTACTGAGAGGTAATTGAAGCCTTAGTGCCTACCATTCTGTTCCTAAAATGATTTCCAAGGATTCATTCATTCATCCGGTGTTCCCTAAAAGCTTAGTGTGTGCCTGGCACTAGCAACTTAGAATGGAGTAGCCACGAGAAGCCTAGATTTCATGTAGCCTTTCTTGAATGAATTAAGTACACCATTTATTGGGAATGTACCACATACATTGTACTAGGCATTAGGGGAAGGTTGTTTATAGACACAAAGTTGAATAACACTGGTACTTGTCTTCCAGAATTCTTCCTCTGTAGTCAAATGAAAGCTTGATTTTTCACATTTGTTTTAAAGAATTACGCTGACCCTGGTTTTCTGCACACACACACACACACACACACACTCCCCCAAACATTTGTTATGCAAACTAACTGATTAACTGGCATGCTGTGGCTTTACTACACTGATTTTAGAAGTAATTGAGCTATTCACATTCCTGAATACCCTGATAGAGAATTATTCTTACATTTTGTAATAATGACTATACAGATGAAAATATGAAAAGACATTCTGCACTGGATAAGCATTCTGGGTTAATTTCAGTGCATTAGCCTAATACACAAATAACCCTACTTCTGGCAAGAAAACCCAGGATGTTCATTCACTGGGTAATATACTTTCGCATTTTGCTTACAGATGTTCAGAACAATTCCATGTTTATTAGTCTATTCAAAAGCTTTTAGAAATCTGCACAGCGAAGTGGCACCGAAACCAGAAGCATGAAAGGGACTGTACAACTTTTTCTCATGAGTGAGATTATACCGTCATCACAGAAAATCTGAGGCCCAGATACTTTCTGTATCAACTGAATACTCCAGCGGATTTGCAGGCAACATGTTCAACAGAAGTCCCAAACAGGAGCCACTGTCTGGCGGGAGCCGACCGTGGGGGTCCTCCTGTCCCCTTCCAGGGGTGTAGATGCCCAGGTTACTTCACTCCTTGGACTCGGTTTCCTCTCTTGTGAAATGGGGGTGGTGCCACTTAATGAAGCCAGGAAGGTTGTGGTGAGGTTTTTACTTGAAAATAAAATTGCTTCAAGTCAGAGGATTGAGGACATACACTTGCTATCACTCTCGCTCTTGGGCATGTCAGCGACGAGAGTGAAGGGTCATGGGGCACTGCTTGGCAGGGGGCGGGTCAGCCTGCAGAGCGTGCCCGGGCTCCACTGCAGCCATTGTCTTCTTCTCCTGCTGGGTTTTTAGATCATAACTACCCCCTTCTCCAAAGGCATATCGTTATTCCCTTGATGGCTAAGAGCTCTAACAAAGCATTGAATAATTTCCTCACTGATGTAGAGCAACTCAGTATACTTTTTTAGTTTGACTTAATTTCTGAAGTGTTTGGGTGGATGTACATGTCTCTGTATCTTACGTGAGATTAATGATCCCATTCTTCTTCAAAGTAGTGATGAGTTGTTATTAGCAGATTTTAACCAAGCAATGTAAAACTCTTTCTAAATTCCTCACAGACTGCATTAAATCTCCTTTTAGTGCATAGTAAGTCTTACTGTACTCATTTCATTGTCAGTCAAGGTAAATTACGAAGTTATTGACACATCCCTGAAAATGCAAGAATTCTGATGTTCAGTTCTTGCTATAAGCAATTTGATCTTTTTTTGGCTCCTCTTATATTAGACATAAAATTGACCTTGAACTTGCAGCAAGCAATATGAAAAATGCTTCTTTCTCTCAAACCACCACACAGAAAGCAAGCCCTGAGGTCAGGGGTCCTATGACTTATAACTTTTAGGACCAAATATAGCCCCTCCACCCAACCCGTCCATGTAGCTATTCAACACGGGTAACTGAATAACAGTAAAAAAATTAATAAAAAAAAAAAAAGACAGATGTGTTCAGTGAACAGACCCATAGGCTGAAGGACGAAATATAGATCACAGGAAACTGGTTTTATTTTTCTAAGCCTCAGTTACCAGAAAAGATAAGCTTGACTTCCTGACAAGGGGCATCCTCTGAAGAGCTGACATCAGGAGTCCTGAGGCATAGCCCACAGAGGGGGAAGCAAGGCACTTCAGACCTGGAAGGGGCTTGCCCATCTTCTAGTCCCGTGGTTTCCAAAGTGGGTGACCACAGAATGCTCGGTTCCAGGAAGGCGCTTTAGGGGGTCCACCAATGATGAAATGTTTTAACTAAACAACAAAGATTTAAGCTGCTTGGAGAACTCACTCACCCTCTTAGCTGTATTATATATTGTAGTTTTGACTTAGTTTATTTTAGAAAGTACTTTAAAATGTTTGAAAACCACTGACACGAGTTTCTGTGTCAGATGAGGGAACAGGATGAGAGGAAGTGCTTTGGGAGATTGATTTGAGAAGGGTTGAAAATGTATTTGTCTTCCCAGATCATGCTGTTGCTAGAATGCTAGAAGGAATCAAAATCTGTGTCCATTAGGTTCTTTTAAGTAAGGATGGGGATCAAGGATCAGAGTGGAGGTGGCTTTTGAATTTGAAATGTTAAGATTTCAAGACAATATTTTTTGTCATCTAGGTCCTGGTTATCATTTCAGTTGGGATGGATTTTTTTTCCCCAAAACTTGAGTACTGAGGGTTTTTATAGACAGTTCTTGTGGCTGCTGGAGTCTAGCAGCCGGATGCTCTCAGTGCTGCCCACTGTAGCCAGGAGCAGGGCCGCGGGTGCGACAGCAGAGTCTCCAGGAGCCTCTCTTGTTAACCAAGGCTGTGGCATCTCTCACCTCTCCCCGTCTTCGGAATGGGAAGGGAAGTCATTAAATAAAGAGTGTTGTTGCCTTTCTCTCTTTTCAAAGCTTCGGCAGATCTGATTTCCAGCCTGGGCTGTGGATCCCCAGGGCCTGCAGAGTTAGGACAAATAGTCTGCAAATTGATGTATCCACCGAGCATGGCCTGGAGACCTGCATAATCACCTCGCTCACATCTTTTTCTGGTTTTCAACCTGTAAGGGGAGTGACACTGTGACGAGTATACATTCATTCAGTGTTACTGAACCCAGAGCAGCTTTTTCTCATGACATTGTCCATCCCTGGATTGTGACATTAGAGCGACGTGTGTACTGGGGGCTCTCCTGCAGCCTCTTGACGGAACCACGTGGCTTCTCACGCCCCTGCAGGGATGAACTGCCATGCTAAAGTGTGCTCGGGTCGTTCAAAGGCTTGACTTGGGGGAGTGAGCACACAAGGCAGCGTACAGACGAAGTGCGGTAGACTGTGCACCTGAAACCTGAATTATTTTGTTAACCAGAGTCACCCTAATAAATTCAATAAAAAGAAAAAAACCCCTCGACGTTCCCAAAGTTGAAACAAAATATACAGAAGCACACTTTACTAGAGATATGTCGAGTTTGCCCAAATATTTCATTCCAGCATTAGACATCAGAGGAAGAGGATTTTTTACAGCTTCAAAGGGCAGAAAGCTGGCCAGCACCAAAACCTGCATCCTCATGGGGTAGAGGAAGTATTCCTGCCTTTCCTTGCTTGTCAGACCTATTGGCCAAAGATTCCAGTTAGGCCAGTGTCTGTTCTTTGTCGTTTAAGTGGGGGGTGTTGGTGAATGAATTTTGATGGTTTGTGGATTCTCTGGAGACTATATTGCGTGTTCAGTGTATTCTTCATATGACTTTGATATTTTCATATTCTCTACCTTGTTTGGCTGTTCAATTCCCCTCTCTCCTTGAGCAGCTTCAATCACCGCTGGGCACAGGTATGGTGGTCAAAGGTCACCAGACCAACTTTAAATACTTAAATATGTCAATATTTCAGCACGTCTGATGGTAAAATTCTAATAGGGCATTTAAATGGAAAAAAATGAATGGGGTGATAATAAAAACATTCTTTATATTCATTCAGCACTAGGAGTAGGTTATGCTTTCATTGTTTCAGGATTATATTCTCAATGATTTAGAAGGGAGATTAAGAGGAATTTGCTATAGCAAGCAGTTCTTAAAACATAATTGCAAAAGCAATTGATGGATGTGCCTACACTGATTTTTTTCAAATCACATATAATGGAACCATAATGGACTGTGAGAAAATAACCTTATAGGGGGTTGAGCTTCTCTAGGAATTTTATGTGATACTCTGGGTCTTAATTACTTCGTAATGACTGACAATTTTTAGAGCCTTAGAATGAGGATGTTTTTCTTTTTTCTTTTGTAAGTTACATTAAAAATAAATATCTGGGTCAATTACTGCCCCATCTGCCAAGCTAACGTTGCAACAGAGGGATTCAGATGGAAGCACGGCGCCCATTGTGTGCGCCAGCGGATAGCTCAGTGGGGACGGAGCGCCTTCGGGGGAGGTCGCGGCTGTTGGCCGGCTCTGATGCTCTCGCTTGCCTGGGCGCATCAGCATGTGCGTCAGTTAGAAGCCCCTGCACGTGTCCCTCGGCTCTGGGCCCGGCTCTGCCTAATAAATCCTGGCCTCTGATGTGTGCAGTTGAGCCGTCTATCAGGGCAAGGAGCACTGAGGGACAGAACTGTTCTCAGTGTCTCCAGTCTTTGCAAATGAGAGCTCATGCGCTGTCTGTGGCAGAAGCTTTCTGAGGGGGACTGCTTGACCACAAGGAGGGGTCGGAACCCTTTAATTTGCAGTTGCCTCCTTCCTCTTTTTTTTGGTCATTTCCTCTTCCTCTTCCTCCCCTTCCCTCTTTTTTTTTCTTCTTTCCTCTTGTTAAGGAAATGTTGCTTTTCTACTTCAGTGCCATTATTATTATTATAGTCCCCCCAAAAGTCACAAGAACTGGTGCCTTAGTATATGTTGCCCATCTTAGGTTTAGAACAGCTAGCTTATAACACGACATTCTCAACAGATACTGCAGTAGTAGCTTCTATTAATTGCTAGTTTATGAGGTCTGCACAACATTCCCACAGGCGGATCTTGGGCAGGCCTGCGAGGCAGCAGCAGCGTGGCTCCCACTGACTGCCGTGCAAGGCACTCGGGAGCCGCAAACTGCCCAGTGTGCTGCTGGCCCATCAGAGGTGCCAGTGGTCTCTTCTGGCGGCTATTTCTTTCGAAAAGAAGCAGGGTGGCATTTCTGATTGTTCAGGTAATTTCCACATGCCTGTCTTGAGCATTTGAGAATACTTTAAAAGATAATGAATTAAGCTGTGAAGTTCTTGTAGGAATAAAGTAGAATTTTGAAAGTGGTTTAGAAAGAATGTCTGATGGTCTGGAATATTTAGATGAATTTATTTGGTTTATAGAAACATGGATCATGGATTTCTTTGCCTTTTAGTTGGCTGGATCTTAGATACTGTCTCTTCTAGTGATTTTTGAATTTTTTATTAAGCATTAGAATCTTTTTCTTCAGATAAAAATTTTGCACAGAGGTCAATATAAAAACAGTGTCCAAGATACTCCAACTGGAAAAGGGTGGGGGGCTGCTTCTTACATTGTCCTAATTCTTTAGGCCGAGGAGGTGCCTCCTTGGAGCTGATCTGGAAAGCGGTTGAAGGCCAGGGACCACCGCTGCAGTCTGGCTGAAACCCATGGCACAGAGCAGAGCTCCCCCCACTTCACTCAACACTTGTGCCCGCACTGAGGCTGAGCACTGGAAATAGGAAAATCCCCAGGATCATGCAGGAGGGCATCCAGAGAAAACACGCCGTAAGGCATGAGAAAGGGGCCTTTTCATTCCCTGCTTGCTTAGAAAGGTACCCAGGCACCTAAACGTACCTGGAATCCCTCAGTGTGGGAGTGTCATGAGTTCGAGGTCTCATAGCCAGGGGCCCAGAACATCCAGTTTCTCCCTCTTACTTGTGCTCCTCCTATTTTCAATTGCAGCCCTGGATCCTTGAGTGTATTTATTTTAAAGCCCTCCCCCCGCTCCTCAGTCATGGGAGGTAAGGAATTGTTAGCTATTATAAGAGCTATGACCCTGTCAGCAGACCGGCTTTGCTCCTGAAGGGTGGGTTGACAAAAAGTCATAGGTTCCTGAACTTATATATCTTCGTGAACAAGAAAAAAAATCTGCCACCTCGTTTAAGGCTTTTTACATTGTTTCTGATAGTTTGAAAATGCTCCAGGGAACACCATCTGTCCACTTTTGAAAGTCAGGTTGTAAAATGGCGAAGTCACATTCTGGGGGTGGTGGGTGGGATGGGCATTGGAAAGAAGTGATTTTTTTCTGATCTTAAACACCTTTTTAAAATTAATAAATTTTGTTTTTTTAGAGTAGTTTTAGGTTCATAGCAAAATTAAGAGGAAGATACAGAGATTTCTCATATAACCCCAGCCCCCACACATGCAGAGCCTCCCCCACTATCTAAAACCCCCACCAGAGTGGTACCTTTACTACAGTCGATGAACCCGAAGTTCATAGTGTGCAGTGGAGGTCACTCTCGATGTTGTCATTCTCTGAGCTTGACAAATGTGTAATGGCATGTGTCCATCATGATAGTATCATACGGAATAGTTCCATTGCCCTAAAAATCCCCTGTGCTCCACCTATTCCTCCCCACCCGCCATCCCAGGCCCTGGAAACCTCTGATATTTTTAGTGTCTTCAGAGTTTTGTCTTTTCCAGGTGTCATGTAGTTGTAATAATACAGTAGGTAGCCTTTTAAGACTGGCTTTTTTCACTTAGCAATATGCATTTAAGGTTCCTCCATGTCTTTTTATGGCTCGATAGCTCACTTCTTTTTATCACTTAATATTCCATTGTCTGCATGGACCATTTTATCCATTCACCTACTGAAGGGCATCTTGGTTGCTTCCCAGTTTGCATATAGCAGCAATAAAGCTGCTATAAAGCTAGGAAGCTGGTTTTCCACCACACAGCAGAGAGATCAATGCAGGGGCTCTGTATGAAGATGGTCTTGGCTTGAAGGGACGTCCCACTAGAGAGGATTTCTGTTAACCATTGCCAGGAACTCAGGGGCTTTGTCTGCCAGCAGCACTTTAAGTTAAATTCTCCCCTAGATTTGTGTGCGTGCGTGCATGTGTGTGTGTGTGTGTAGGGAGGCCACTAGGTAGAAAGAAATTGTATGTGGGTTGTGGGTGGTGATAAGACCTTAGAGGAAGGTAGCTTTCTTCTTTCCTTAGAGTACCTGTGTTCAGTCAAGCATGTGTTCACGCTGCCCTTTCAATGGGCCAGGTGTCTTTGTTTAATTGTACGCTGAGGGTGTAGCTCTTTGGAGTTACAGCTCTGTGGGGGGTGTTTCCTATTATAGTCTCCACTTTGGGAGGCCCTAGGCTTCATCTCCTACCCTTCTTTCCCCACCCCAAGTATCTACCAGAGCAGGTTCAGAAGAAAGCTGAGAGCTTTCGAGCTTGGGTCTCTCTGGGGTTCTTATTTTCACCTTGTCTTTGGCTACTGAATGTTTCTTTCATGTTAGCTTTGTGAAGAATTTTTAAAGGATGAAAAAACACCTTTTACTCAACATTTTAATTATATCAGACAGGAAGAGGGAAAGGAGGGTCAGAGAGGCTGAAATGAGTGAAGGGGGTCAAATATATGATAACAGATGGAGACTAGACTTCTGGTGATGAGCTTGCTGTAGAGTATACAGATATTAAATTATAATGTTGCACACTTGAGCTTTACATAATGTTATTAACCAGTGTGATTGTGATGAAAATTAATTAATTAAAAGAAAAGGTATTGAGCTGTCGTGTTCTTGGCCAGAGGATGTTCTGAGGAGCGGTGAGTGCTCAGAGACAAATGCAGCGTGGTGAAGGCCGGGGACAACATTGCCCTCAGGTGTCGCCAGGCACCTGCCTGCATAGATGGAAAGAGGGGCTTGAAAGGTGCTTGGGCAGCCTAGAGGCGAGAGGAAGATAGAAGGCCTTTTCCAGCTCCAAGTAAAAGCAGTGTGACTAAATATGGAACACCCTTAAATCAGTAAATTTTGATTTTACTGATTTACTGATTTACTGAGACCTTAGGTCTCAGTGCGCCAGGCAGCCTAGATTTCCCATCAGCCCATGTGTTCTGTTTTGTCTACGAGCTTTCTTCACTTATTTTAAATTAATGTACCCTGATGACCTACCACTTGTGTATAGGTGTTAAATATGTACAATCTCATCTCAATCTTTGGCTAATTTCTCAAGGCTTTCATGAAAAGTACAGTACCACTTATAAGTGGACTTGCCGTGGTCCAAAAATATACTCCTTTACCTAGGATACAATTTTGTTTTTCTGTGTGTAAGAAAAACACTCCGTAATTTGCACTTCTCTGATGATTAGTGATGTTGAGTGTCTTTCGGCCATCTGTATGTCCCCGCTGGAGAAGTATCTATCCAGGTCCTTGCCCATTTCTTAATTGGATGGTTTGCTTTTTTGGTGTTGAGTTGTATAAATTCCATATAAATTTTGGATATTAAGACCTTATCAGACGTATCAGCGAATATGCTCTCCTATTCAGTGGGTTGGCTTTTCATGTTGTTGATGGTTTCCTTTGCTGTGCAAAACCTTTTTAGTTTAATGTAGTCCTGATTGTTTATTTTTCCTTTTGTTTCCTTTTGTTGTTCTGAGAAATGTTTGATATTTTACTGCCTGTGTTTTCTTGTAGGAGTTTTATGGTTTTGAGTCTAACATGTGAGTCTTTAATCCATTCTGAGTTTATTCTTGTATACGGTGTAAGAAGATGGTCTAGTTTCAGTTTTTTGCATGTATCTGTCCAATTTTCTCAACATCACTTATTGAATACACTCTCTTTATCCCACTGTATGTTTTTGCCTCCTTTGTCAAATATCAATTGACTGTAAAAGCATAAGTTTATTTCTGGGCTTTATTCTGTTCCATTGTCTGTTTTTTATGCCAGTACCATGGGGTTTTTATTACTATGGCCTTATAGTATAGTTTGATATTAGGTAGTGTGATTCCGCCAACTTTGTTCTTCTTTCTCAAGATTACTGTGGCTATTCAGGGTCTTTTGTGGTTCCATATGAATTCTTGGAATATTTGTTCTAGGTCTGTGAAATTGGTCATTGGTATCTTGATAGTAATTGTGTTGAATCAATGGATTGTCTTAGGTAGTGTGGACATTTTAATAATATTAATTTTCCTATCCATAGACATGGTATGTGCTTCCACTAATTTGTATCTTCTTCAGTTTCTTTCTTCAGTGTCTTATAATTTTTTTGGTACAGGTTTTTTACATCCTTGGTTAAATTTATTCCTAGGTATTTTATTCCTTTTGAAGCAATCGTGATTTGGATTGTTTTCTTAGTTTCCCTTTCTGATAGTTCATTATTGGTATATTAAAATGAAACTGATTTTTGAATATTTATTTTGTGTCCTGCTACTTTATATTGAATTAATTCATCAGTTCTAGTAGTTTTTTGGTGCAATCTTTGGGGTTCTCTATATACAGTACCATGTCATCTGCAAATAATGACAGTTTTACTTCTTCCTTTCCAATTTGGATGCCTTTTACTACTTTTTCTCCTCTGATTGCTCTGGGTAGGACATCCAGTACTATGCTGAATAAAAGTGGTAAAAGTGGATGTCCCTGTCTCGTTCCCAACCTTAAAGGGAATGCTTATAAATTTTACCCATTGAGTATGATGCTGGGTTTGTCATATATGACCTTTATTACATTGAGGTACGTTTCCTCTATTTCTAATTTGCTGAGAGCTTTTATCATAAATGGGTTCTGGATTTTATGAAATGCTTTTTCTGCATCTATTGATATGATCATGTGATTTTTATCCTTCATTTTGTTTGTGGTGTGTCATGTTTATTGATTTGTGGATATTGTACCCACCTTGCATCCCCAGAATAAAGCCCACTCGGTCATGGTGTATGATCTTTTAAATGTATTGCTGGATCTAGTTTGCTAATATTTTGTTGGGATTTTAGCATCTATGTTCATGAGGGTTATTGACCCATAGTTTTCTTTCTTTGTAGCATCCTTGTCTGGTTTTAGAATTAATGCTGGTCTCATAAAATGAGGTTGGGAGTCTTCCTTCCTCTTGAAGTTTTTGGAATAGTTTGAGAAGAGCAGGTGTTAGTTTTTCTTTGAATGTTTGGTAAAATTCACCTGTGAAGCCATCCGGTCCAGGACTTTTGTTTGTTGGGAGTTTTTGATTCCTGCTTCAGTTTCATTAGGTGTGATCCGTCTATTCAGATTCTCTGATCCTTCCTGATTCAGTTTTGAAGGACTGTATGTTTCTAGTAATTACCCATTTCTTCCAGATTGTCCAATTTGTTGGCACATGTTTGCTCATAATATTTTCTTACAATCCTTTGTATTTCTTTGGTGTCAGTTTTTACTTCTCTTCTTTCATTTCTGATTGTATTACTTTGGGTCCTCTGTCTTTTTTTATTGGCGGGTCTGGTTAAAGATTTGTCAATCTTGTTTAGCTTTTCATAGAACCAGCTCTTGGTTTCACTGACTTTTTGCATAAACATATTTAGACTCTATTTCATTTATTTCTGCTCTGATCTTTATTATTTCCTTAAAGCAAATTATTTCCTTTATTATTTCTTGTTTCGAAGTAGGAGACGAGACTATGAGATTACTACCTATACATTTTGGTGGTCCTGCAGTATGAGATCAGAGAAAGAAAACAGTGGCTGATACTTTTCAGACACAATTCTAAATCCTTTACATGTAACTTCTTGAATTCTTGTAACATCTGTATCAGGTGGATGTTAGTATGCCTATTTTAAAGATGAGGAAATCGAGGCACGAGGATATTATCTGCTTGTCTAACCCCACAAAACCAGTAAATGACAGCTAGAACTGACACCGTGAAGGTCTGTGTCTAGAGCTTTTAATTAGATTTCCCTGAAAGAGAATTAGAAAAATATGTGGTTGCAATGAAAAGAACTGTATGTTCAAAAAGCTATATAGCAGCCTCCCCAAATAAGAAAAAACTGAACACTCAACTGAAGTTCATGGCTAATTGGGAAGCAGATGTTATTATTACACACAGGCTCTTCTCCTACTAGACTGTATTTTCCTGGAGGGCAGCGGCTTTTTATCTCTTTGCTCCCTTAACACCTAGAGCAGCGCCTTGCACACAGCAGGTACCCGGTCGATGTCAATTGAGTGAGTCAGAGTTGTTAGGTACCCACATGTGTTAAATGAGGCAGAGGCTGAAGATCCACCTTGACAGTTTTCGGAAGCCCCTGAGACACTTGCAGTGAGCCCTGAGTGATGCTTCCTGATTAGCTGGAGAATGGGAAAATACCGTGAAAAATGTCCAGAGTCTTCTCCCTTCTCACATGCCGAAACTCTTCTGATGGAATGGAGATTTAGATAAAACCATACTTCGCCTCAGATTATTTGGTACAGGACCTGTCAATTATTGAAGAAACTTTTAAAAAATCAGTTATACATGTTCATCTGTTATCTTCGACCCTGTCAAATCTGATGAAGTTCTCAATGCCCAGGAAAGTGGACTGTGGCCACTGATTGGTAGTGGCGAGCGAATTTTAAAATGGCCCCTGTATCAGCATCTGTCGGAGTGTAGCAGGGTGACACAATTTACACAGCGAGTTTCTGGAGAACTCCAGAAGCTAAATAAATAGATGTCTAGCTTCTGGAGTGCATTTGAAACCTTGAACTTATGCAATGGAATCCAGTCACACGAAGAAGAGTTAATCCGCAGATTGGTGAAAGGAGCCTGCAACAACTGTTAGGAACGTGGTTCCTAATCAAACAGTAGGTGGCAAAGGATATGCTTCGTGGTGAAAGCAGGTGTGTAGGGACCGAATCACTCTCCAGTCTGCAGTGACCGGCTCCTGTCTCCTCCCTCCCCTGTGTGGGATTCATAAGTTACGGTCCCTCCCCCTTTCCCTTCCTGTACCTACCGAGTATCCGCTAGGTAAGAAGCGTTCTTCTGGGCACTTGGGAAAGGTAAGAAAAGAATGTGCTGACCATTCTACTCCAGGAATATACTCCAGTAGGAAGACAGGACTAAAGGAGAGTGATCTGACTATGCCGAGAGAGGATCAGGATGCAGATCGTTCTGGATCTCATCTCCCATTTTTAAAAAATGTCACTGCTGTCCCCCTGGTTTGTCCCTTTGGATTTACAGCTCTGCTCTGCTCACCAGTGTGTCTGACATTGGCTCCTGTAGGCTGTGTTCACCTCGCCCGCACCTGGAGGCCCTCGTCCACAGGGTTCTGTTGCCTGCGGTTCTGCTTTGGGGTTGTGCCCTTTGATAACCTCACCACAGACACTTGAGGGGCTGAACTTGTTTCCCTGAGATTCTATATGGTGCAGAAGCTCCAGAAAGAAAATTCATCCTCATTGCTTAGGCTTGTTTCCACATTTGGATTGGAAACACATATGGCCAAGATAAAAGGGTTACAGTAACTATATGATCTGTCAGAATAAATGGCAAAGAAATGGAAGATATCAGTGGCCGTGTGTAGGTGAGCAATTGATGAAAGCTGCTCACCCTGTAACTAGGACTGTTTGCAGCAGAATAAAAGGTCCACTTCTAGATGAAGAATCACACATGACCAGCAAGCAAAAGATGTTTAATACCACTATGCCCAGTTGGACGGGGCACAGAATTCTGGTTAGTGATGAAACTGGAGTGAAAAAGCTGCAGGTAGCCCAAGATCAGTGCAACAGAGGAGGGGCAAAGTTTCCAAAGTGGGGTGTGTGTGTGTGTGAGAGAGAGAGAGAGAGAGAGAGAGAGAGAGAGAGAACACCCCACAACTCTAGCAGCACGAGCATTTAAGTGAGGCAGCCCGTAATGTCCACAAGCACAGATGGGCTGGTCACGTAGCCTGGAGTTAGGGCAACAGATGGATGATTCATTGCATAAATTGGACACCCAGGGACTGCAGTGCCTGCAAGGAAATCCAAGGACACATCACACTGACCCAGTGACAACATACCTGAGCAGAGGTAGAACCAGGGAGCCCATGATCTGAAAGGGAGCATACACTGGTGGGGAGAAATACAAATGAATTTCAGTAAGGGGATAAAGGAGATCCCATCGGATCTGTGTGTGTGTGTGTGTGTGTGTGTAAAATGTTTTTGTAAGAGAAAACTGTCTTTCGTTCATCTTTGTAAAGCCTGAAGTCATGTCACTTCTGAATGTAGAGTCACGGCATTCGGGCACTGCGAAAGGAGACAGCATGTGGGTATTTGATGTGAGTGCAAAATCTATTTGAAGTAAGTTTTCTTGATGCTGAATTTTTACCCTAAGCACAAACTGCAAAATAATAACTTTCTTGAAAATGATTAATTCTAGAATGTGATTTAGTGCTCAAAATACGGCATAAAAATGCAAGATGAAGCATTCATTTGAAAACCAAATAGTATTAAACTAAACAAAAATCATTCTCTCTGGTTATATTTAGGTCACTTTAATAGTGTACCACAGCAACTACAGTCTGCTCTAGTGGTGCTGGTGACCTTTTCATTTGGTGAGAAAATGAACGAATCGGCATGTCTTTGAGTCGCTACACACACAGCCCTTCTCTGTGCATTTAGTAAGCGCACACGCCCGTGTTAGGAGCTCTCTGTTGAAAGCTTTTTAAAAGTAATCACCTCCTCTGTGAAAGCCACTCACTGCGCTAGGTGCCGACACAGTGAGTGGTGAGCAGGGCAGGCTGTTTGTGTTTTCGTGAAGGTGTACATCCATTACTTTAACAAAAATAGGTTTTAATTTGTAGAGCTGTTCCAGGTTCACGGACAAAGTGAGCAGGGAGAACGGAGAGTTCGCGGATTACCTGTCCACCCCCAGTACGTTTTGCCTTTTATTAACATCTTGCATTAGTGTGGTGCATTTGTTATGATTGATGAGCTAATATCAACACATTACCATTCAGGAAAGTCCATAGTTCATGTTAGGCTTCACTCTTTGTGTTGTACATTGTGTGGGTTTAAACAGGCGTGTAATGGCATGTACCCACTGTCATACAAAACAGTTTCACTGCCTTAAAAAGTTCCTGTGCTCCACCTGTATACCCCTCCCTTCCTACCTCCGAATCCCTAGCAACCATAACTTCCTACTATCTATAGTTTTGCCTTTTTCAGAATGCCATACAGTTGGAATCAAAAGTATATATAGCCTTTTCAGACAGGCTTTTTCACTTAGCAATATGCATGTAAGGTTATTCTGTGGTGTTTTTATTTTGTGGCTTCATAGCTCATCTCTTTCTGTCACTGAATAACGTTCCATTGTATGAATCTACCATAGTTTATCTTGGTTGCTTCCAATTCTTGCCAGTTTTGAAAAAAAGCTGCTATGATCATTTGCATGCAGGCTTTTGCGTGCACATCAGTTTTCAACTCATTTGAGTAAGCTCTTTAGGAATGCGATTGCTGGATTATTTGGTAAGATTATGTTAGCTTTGTAAAGAACTGCCAAACTCTCTTCCAAAGAGGTTGTACCATTTTGCTTTTCCACCAGCAATGAATGAAGCCTTCTGTTTGTTGGTCCATATCTTCACCAGCATTTGATGATGTCGGTGTTTTGGATTTTTGCCACTCTAAGGTATAGAGTTGTATCTCGTTGTTGTTTTAATTTGCAGTTCCCTAATGACATACAATGCTGAGCATCTTCTCATAGGCTTTTTTGCCATTTGTATGTGGTGAGGTGTCTATTCAGACTTTTGCCCATTTTTTGTTTGGGTCGCTTGTTTTCTTATTAAGTTTTAAGGGTATTTTATTCTTTAGCAGATATGTGACCTGAAAATATACCTCTCCGCTCCGTGACTTGTCTTTCATTCTCTTAACAGTTTCTTTCACGGAGCATCTGATACTTTTTAATTGCTCGTGTCAGGCATTGTGGACTAGAGCGGGTCTGGAAGGTGGGTTGTGAACCAACGCAGACTCTGCTACTCTCTCAGAAACTCGGTTTGGTCTGTGCTGCGCCCCAGTCCTGGCACTCGTGCATTTTCTTTCCACTTGAGCCTGTTGACCTTGACGCTGGGTTGTGCCCATGGTCCCTGTCTTTCATTTTTTTGCTCCCTTGGTCATTTTGCGTTCCTGCTGATGTGGTGACTGACCCTGGCCGTGCTCCCTGACTTACGCTCCATCTTGTACCTGCCTGTGGCCGCCTGCCCACCCCTGCCTGGTGCTGCTTGTCTTGCCTACATACTGGTCTTGGCTTTGTTGATGACAGTTCACCTGGCCCTACCCTGATGCTGGAGAAGTATTTTCAGTGGTTGAAAATAAAACTACTTTTAGTTAGGGGTTTATTGGTTGACATGGCTAAACCCAAACTCTTTATCACTCTAACTCCTAAATTAACTTTTCTGATTTCTTATTTTTTTTCCGTTAATAGCCTCACCTTTCTAGTAGCAACTCAAAGTAGAAATTGCAGGGTTATCCTTGTTTTATCCTTCACCTTCCTCATGTGCAGACAATTAGTGGCCCTGTTCTCCAGCCCAAGTCTTTCAAAGCCCACCATTCACTCTATCAAAAACCTGGGTTCTAGCATGGTAGGAAAAAGAGAGAGAGAGAGAGAGAGAGAGAGAGAGAGAGAGAGAGAGAGAGAGAGAGGTCACCTTATCCCAGGAAAACATGTATATATGTCCAGGCATTTTCTTACTGCTGTGCACATTTTTCTGAAAATCCTGTATTTTCCTATCTGTGACACCCCCCACGAGCCTTTTTAGTGCTCTAATCTGGAAAGAGTCTTTGACTTTTTTTTTAAAACACTGAGATCCTTCTCAAGTCTGTTCTCTTTTTTGTTCCAGCTGCTACCCTGTGGGCCTGGCTCTGGCTTTATGTCTGGCCCATTGAGGGGAGGGGCTGCAGAAGGAGTCTAGGAGGAGAGTAGGAGGGAGAGGACCAGATAGCTTTTCAGCCCATGCGATAGATCTTCCCAGTGTGAGCTCCTTATTCTCTTTGAAGTGAATTCTTAGAATAGCCATTGCTTTAAGGAATTAAATGTAGATACAAAACGCATTACAAAAGTAACCTTCAGTAATTTTAAAAGCTTTGTCATTTGCTTATTCATACCATTGTTTTTTTTTCCTTTTAACTCAGGTAAATAATGATTTGAATATACAGTGTGGGGCAAAGTATAGTTGTGAGTATACAAAACACAGTTTATTCTTATTTTTTAAAGATTTTATTTATTTACTTTTAGAGGGAGGGGAAGGGAGGGAGAAAGAGAAGGAGAGAACCATCAATGTGTGGTTGCCTCTCACACAGTAGGACCTACTAGGGACCTGGCCCACAACCCAAGCATGTGCCCTGACTGGGAATCAAACCAGCAACCCTTTGGTTCACAGGCTGGCACTCAACCCACTGAGCCACACCAGCCAGGGCGTTTATTCTTTATTATTGTATTATTTTCCATATGAACAGCTGTAAACTTCCTTTTGCCCCACCCTGTATTTTTCTTTACTTGTGTGTGTGTGTATATATATGTATATGTATGTATCTGTGTGTGTGTGTATTTCAGGTCTCTGAGGCTGCTTGTCATGAAAAATATATTTTACTTTAATGGACTAATGGTGGTTTAATCAGGAGAGGAAACAAAACCCTCCAAAGTTATACCGAGCAATAACTTCAAAGCTTTAATAGAGAGCTACTCTTCTGAAAGCCAGTCTTTTGTTAAAATTCACCCCCAGACTCTACCTAGACTGTATTATTCCACCGTAAACTGTTCCTGTGTCATTAGTTGCTGCTGCAACTTCCTCTCCTCTTCACTAGCTTATGAGGACTCCAGCAATTAGTGAGTAGCATCTTACCCAGGTAACAACAGGATGCCACTTCCTCAATTGTCTAAAACAAAAAAACCTTATAATTGAGTGAACTTCTTATAAATGACCTGTACATAGTTTAAATGATTGCAAAATATATTTGATTTTTTTTTTTTTTAGAAATTCAGCAATGAATCTTTTTGAAAGCTTCCTCAGAAAGCTTTCTGCAACTTTTCCAGACATGGTTTAATTTGTTTGTCAGAACTGTGGCTTACTGTTATCAAATAGCTAGCCTGTAGCCAGGACTAGATCAGGACCCTGGTCTTTTTTTATATGTTAATTTTTTAGAAACAGTTCCTTTGTGGTATAATTGATATAGTAAAATACACATATTTAAAGGATACAGTTTGGTAAGTTGTAACATGTAACACTGTAAAATCATCATCACAATCAATATATTGAACATACTCACACCCCCAACGTTTTCTCATGCACCTTTGTAATCCCCTTCTCCTGCTTTCTCATGCCTTGCCCCCCCCACCCCCCACCAGCAGCTCCCCCATCCCCCATGCCCAGATGACCTTGATCTGCTTTCTTTCACTATAGATAAATTGGCATTTTGTAGAATTTTATATGGAATATGCACTTTTTAATGTCTGGCTTCTTTCATTCAACAAAATTGTTTTGATATTCATCCCTGTTCTTGTATTTATCAATAGTTTGGTCTCTCTAATGTTGAATAGTGCTCTGTTGTGTATGTATACCACCCATTCAGCTATTGGTGAACATTTGGACTGTTTTCAGTTTTTGGCTGAGTAACACTGCCATAAATTCTCATGTCCAAGTCTGTGTGTGGACACACCTTAGTTTCTTTTAGATAAATACGTAGAAATGGAATGACCCAGTCATGTGGTAGGTGTGTGTTTAACTTTTAAAGACACTGCTAAGCTGTTTTCCAAAGTGTCTGAACCATTTTCCGTTCCTTTCAGCGGTGTCTGAGAGTCCTAGTCACTCCACATCCCCACTGACACTCGGTACATCAGCCTTTCTCGTGGTGGCCGTTCTCACAGATGTGGGACGGTGTCACTTTGTGCTCTCCTTTGTATCTCTCTAGTGACTAAGTGATACTGAGAATTTTGTTATGTGCTTACTTGCCATCTCTATGTCTTCCTTTGTAAGAATGTCTGTTCAAATCTTTAGTACATTTTTATTATATTATTTTTTTATTTTAGAGTTTTGGGAGAGCTTCATATGATTACAAGTTCTTTATCAGATACATGATTGGCAGGTATTTTCTTTGAGTCTTGTCTTGTCTTTGAATTCTCTTAACAGTATCTTTCAGAATTTGATGAGGCCCAATCTGTCAAGTGTTTTTTCATGGATTGTCCTCTTAGATATGGTGGCATATCTAAGAACTCTTTGCCTAATCCAATTCACAAAGATTTTCTCCTTTTTTTTCTCTAGAATTTGCCTTTTTTGACATGTACATGTAGGTCTGTGGTCCATTTTGAATTACTTTTTGTTTGTGGTACAAGAACACCCAGTTTTTTGACACAGGTGCAGAGTAGTAAGGGGCATATGGTCTCTTTATGCACACACGGTTATAGGAATCTCCTACCAAAACCGTCACATTGAGATGCCAAGGTCAACCATACATTAAGTGTGTACATCATTCAAGAACAAAACCTACTAAAATACACTGCCCAGTTTTCATAATACATTTAATGAAAGAATAACAAGGTCATTAAGGGCAATCAGTGTTTAGTTATATTCTTGATTATATTCTTGATTATAGCTTGTTGCATTTCTTGGTATGAACATAGTTGGAGTAAGAAGTATGCCTCTCCCCTTTGGTGGGGACCAGCATAGTCCTGGACTCAAGTTTAAAACCTTGTCGACAGCAATGATTGCACATTGTTTACCCTCCACCCTTCCTGTTGTGGTGATTATGGCACTTTAGAATTCCTGGAGAGGATGCAGTGCTTAATCATGTAATTATATCCCAAACAATGTGGGGCCTTCTCTCTGCAGTTCATAGGAACAGCCAAAAGAGAAGCTTGTTTGGGCTCTTATTGTGAAGACGCAGTGGGAGAAGAGGCTGCAGTGGCTGAAGAGGCTGCAGTGGCTGAAGAAAGCAGCTCATGGACGGGGAAGACGTTGGAGAGGCTGCGTAAGGCCGAGTAGGGAGATCTGGGGTTTTGTCTGTGCTAGTCTTTGTAATTCTGAGAGGAGGAATTCCTAGCATCGTCCCATTGACCATAGTGTTGACCATGACACAGTTGTCCAGGACTGGAGCTAGTCACTCTTCCCGGGCATTCCCTGCAGGCCCCATTATTCAGCCTTGCCCTGCACTCCTGGCCCCAGGGCCAGGCCGGCTTTCTGAAAGGCAGGGCAGAGATGCAGAAAGGACCCTGGAACAGGGGTCAGAAGATGGAAATGTTTGTGTTCTGACAACCCCTTTCACCTGCTAGGGACTAGGAATAAGTCCTTCAGCCTCTGCCAACACCACTTCCTTTTCTGCCACATGAGGGGAAGAGTATCTTTCCAATGTACCCGTGGGCTTGCTGGGAGAACATGTCCTATGCCTGCACAGTATTACTGTTAGCAGGCGGGGGCGTGCATTCTTTCATCCTTTCATACAGGAGAAAACCACTTGCACTTGTTTTGTTTGGAGGCACCTTGTGAATTGCCTCCTCCAGGGATCTTACCCGGCCGCATCCCCGGGCTCTGAGCCAGGGTGTCGGTCTGGTCTCCCAGTGCCCCCTGCCTATCTCTTCATTGCACTTTATTACATCACAATGGTTGTTTTCTCCCTGCCGGGAGCAGGGATTTCTTCAGGGCCAAGACCTCTAATTTATCTTTACAACCCCAGTGCCATTTAATAAATGTTTGGTGAATAAATGACTAAATGAATAAATGTGGAGATAAGCAGGACATCCACTGTGTGAAAGAAATTCGTAGCCCAGTGGAGGCGACGGACAAGCATCGGAGTATTCGTGGCGCATTGTTCTAACGGCAACAAGCGATTCACTTATTTATTTTTAAACAAAATGGGAACACTTCATTCTCATCTAACAAAATAGCTTTCATTGGCACTCAAGGCATTTGGGTGGAAAGTATGTTGCTGAAAAATCATTTCTAAAAAGAGGAGAAGAGAGAAGGAGAGAGATGAGCCCTTCGTCCCAGTCACCACTCACTCACCTGTCAGTCTGCGCTGGCCTCGGCGTCTCCCACTCTGCTTCCTCGAGCAGGTCCACAGCACCATCCTTCTCTCTGCTGGCAAATTATTGCTTAACATGTACCCCTGTAACTGCCTTTTTAAAAAAGTATTTATTTATTTATTTATTTATTTTTAGAGAGAGGGGAAGGGAGGGAAAAAGATAAGGAGAGAAACATCAATGTGTGGTTGTCTCTTGTACACCCACCTACTGGGGACAGGGTCTGCAACCCAGGCACGTGCCCTGACTGGGAATCGAACCAGCGACAATTTGGTTTGCAGGCTGGCACTCAATCCACTGAGCCACACCAGCCAGGGCTGTAACTTCCTTATTCACCACTCTATTGTCATCAGCTAGAACAGTGCCTGACCTGTCGTAAGATCTGCTCATAAATTGCTGTTGAATAATTACGTATATGCGCAAACAAGTTCTGCATCATAGAGAATTAAAAACAAAATAACCCTGATTTCAGAAATTTTGAGGCCATGAGTAGTTCTTTCACCAACATGGGATCTTAATATGGCTCCGTGACCCAGTGTTCCTTTTGAGCAATGGCGGTAGCCAATTTTCTCGGTCGGCCACACTCAGCCATTAAGTGGATCTCCATACACCTAGCTGAGCTCAGCTATTGAAGAGAATTATTTCATGTTGTCCTCCTGGAATTCAGTACAATTAACTTCTTGTTGTCCAGCCACTTTATAGCAGGAACCTCTTCTCACCTCTTGGAACCTTTATCTGCAGTATTCTGGAGGAAATGCAGATTTGAACCCAGTCGCTCCAAACAGATAAGGCACACCCCACGAGCCCGTTGCAGGCGCTGTGTTTCCTCGCAAGGCCATTTGTCTCCGGGCTTGAATGCTTCTCTGGAGTCTTTATTGGCCGTTGAAAATAGAGTTCTAGCCAATGTAGATGCATTGTTACCACCAAATGCAATTTGCTGCCACACGTTGTGTGCAGATAATGGGAAGGAGTAGAATTCATCCAAACAATTGTGCTCAAACAATCGCACTCAGAGAAATGATACCACAGAGGGAGCCATTCTCCGTTTTTCTGAATCATTTAAATGGTTTCATTGTAAGATGAAACTCTTTGTCAACTATTTTTCACTGGGAAAATAAAGGCTTAAAGGAATTTCTTTTTCTTAAAGAAACAGGACTCAGCGCAGAATCCGAAACGTGTCAGGACATGTACCCATTTACGGAAGATGCTGCCGGTGGTGACATGGCCACCTTTGTGAGGCTGGGACAGCACTGTTAATTTGAGTTTTCTGGGTGCATAAGGCACAGGCTTGTGCGGACGGCACCAACGTGTCTCCTGTGGGGAGTCAGGGGCGCGGCGACCAAAGCGTGGGGTTTAGAAGCAGAAACCTTAGCTATCAGCCTTGTTGCTCCCACTTGCTCTGCATGTGATCATGGAAAAATTATTCTCGGAGCTGCCTCAGGGGCTTGTTGTGAGTGTTGAAGGAGACGATGCAGATGTACATGGCATTATTTGAATAGTGAAGGAGAAAAGATCTTGGTTACTATAGAAGTGAAGTATTCTGTGTCAAGTGAAAAACTGAAGTTTCACAGCCTAGGTTTGGTCTTTCCTTAATGCAGTGCTATCACAAAAATTATTCTGGCATGTGTCTATCTCTGGGAATTTTACTTGTAGGCCGGATTCTACTACAAGTCATAGAAAGTGTGCCTATCAGTAGCTATTTGTATTGCAAAGTAACTGAGCTGCAAAAGTCCATGTAAAAGGCAACATGGTATCTTTTGGTGGAGGGCCACATTTCTATTCACTTTGCATAGAAATTAGAGGTATGTCTTTTTTTAAGAAAACATAGTAAAGTAATATGTAATCGACTAGTTGCCTTATTCGTTTGATAGAGTTTTAATCAAAGTTAATTATAAAAAATAATAAACACAAATTTGCAAATCGAAGACTGGTAGTGTGATGCCAGTCCCACACAAGATTCTCGTATGGACTGCTGGAGGAGGGAAAGGGATGGTCCCCAGGGGCTGGCTCAGGGTCTACATGCTTGTGAGGGGTGCTGGCCGGGGGAACCAAGCATGGTAGGGGTGGGTGTATGTGAGATCTTTTGATTTTATGAGCACTTACATGGGGTCTTGACACAATGTCTAGCGTTAGCTCGTTTTATATATGACTGTGAGAAGAATTTAGGAAAGGTTGATTCCATGGTCTTTGAGGTTTTTCTTAGGAAGAAGAGAATTGTTTCGCTAGGCTGAGGCATTGCAGTGCGGGAATCTGTGCTGCAGGAAGGAGCTCGGCATCCGAACATGATAGACAGCCAGGCAGCTTTCCCCTCCGCGTGGCTTCCCCACCCAGGGACTCAGAGCGGCAGAGACCTCGCTTCATCCCTGGAAGAGCTTTCTTTTATTTCAGCCCCCCAGCTGCCTGGTGCACAGTTTTGTTCTGGCAGTAAATAGCTTTAAGCTCCTTTACGAGCTCTCTCTTTTTTCATATTCCATAAAGGAATAAAAGTTTTTATATAAAGAACTCTCAAAACTCAGCAACAAAGCTATAAACAACTTTTAAAAACTGGGTGAAAGATTTGAATAAATATATCACCAAAGAAGACATACGAGTGGCTTTTAAAAATTCTCTACATTGTTAGTCATCAGGGAAATGCAGATTAAAACCACACTGAGCAACCACTATAATCCATTAGGATGATTGAATTTAAAAATCCTGACAATACCAAGCACTAGTGAGGATGCAGAGCAACCGGAACTCTCACGCGTTGCTGGTGGGAGTGCAACGTGGCACGACCACTTTGGAAAGCCATTTGGAAGTTTCTTGCACAGTTTAATATACATTTACCACACGAACCAGCAGTCTCACTCCTGGATATTCATCCAAGAGAAATGGAAACTTACATTTATACAAAAACCTGTATAAGAATATTTATAGCAGTTTTATTCATCATGAGAAACGTCATGATGAATAAATTCAAACGTCCACAACTGGTGAATGAGTCAACAAAGGTGGTACATCCATTCAACAGCCTACTACTCAGCAATACGAAGTTATAAACAAAGGATACACAACACACTATGGATGAATCTCAAAACAGTTTTGCTAAGAAGCCAGACAAAAGAGAGTACATTGTGTATCATTCAAATTGCATACCATGTATTACACACACCAGTGACAGAAATGGTTGCCTAGGAATGGGGCCCGCCAGGGGATGGGGAGGAAGAGTCACAGAGGTGGACAGGGACCATTTGGGAGTGGTGGTGGCTCATGTTCATTTCCTGCGTCATGGTGACCGTTTTAAGAGTGGATGGATACATGTGTTAAAACTTCTCAAGGATATTTTAAATATGTGCAATTTCTTGTGTGCCAATTGTAGTGACTCCTATTTCATACATTAATTGCCCTAGTTTATGGACCAAAACTCATTGCTATAGAAGAATTCTTGCTGTTAATGTAAAAGTAATTGTAGAACTAGAAAAATTAGCATTTTGCAACCTCTAATGGAACAATTTCTTTAGGCCATACTCACCCTGCTGAAACCTCTGGGATGTGTGTTTCTGGGAATAGGTTAGACGGCTGTCGCCACCTGAATCCACCAATCGGGCACTGAAAGTGGAACAACCACAGTCACACAGCTTCTGGTTTGACGCAGGATGAAACACACAGCTCCATATATGAAGAATTCTTGCTAAAACAGCTGAACCTAAATAAAGTCAAAAGCTTATATCCCACGTTCAGTTCCCAGGAAACAAAGGGGTAAGAGACCCCTCACGTGATGCATCCCACGTGGAAGCAGTAAGGTGAGTCCAGAAGGCAGGGGGTGCTAAGAAGGACAACTGACCCGGTTGCTGAAATATGTGAGTTAAAAATGCATGGTTGGGCTACATAACATGTATGAGACATAAATATCATATGTGATGTGTGGACCACTATATGGAAATTGATTGAAAAAAACAACTTTAAAACCACATTTTTTGGAAATAGGGAAATTTGAATATGGACTGGGAATTAGATGGTGCTAAGAGTTGACTGTAATTTTATTGGATGAGATAATGGTGTTACAGTTATGAATGAAAATATTCTTGTTATTAGCAATTATATGTAAAAGTATTTAAATGTGAAAGGACGTGAAAAATTGCTTTAACATACTACAAAATAAAAGAACAAAGAAATAAAGAAAAAAGGGACTGATGAATTAAGTATGTTACAATGTTGGTAATTTTAAATCTGGATGGTAGGTGGGTAATCGGGGTTTATTTTGCTATTATTTCTGCTTTTGTGTGTGTTTGAAAACTTTCATAATAAAAATTCTTTAAAACCATCTTTCTAGGAATTATGTAGACTGAAATATAAGTAAACAGATATAGTTTTAGGAATAGATTACTGTGCATTTTACATGCAAGAAACCCCTGCCCATAAATTCAATTAAAAACAGTTTTATCTCTATTACAAAAATTCAGATTTATCCACTGTCTATTTGCATTACAAAGGAAATTGTTTCTTTTATAAAGTGGTTTACCGTGGAATGCCACTAAATGATTTATTTAATCTCCATGAGCATTCTTTTTCTATATTCTCACAATTTAAGCTTTTTCTTTCCTCAGTCTGTTCTACTCTCCAGCTAAGCATGTTGACTCCTTTCATGCCTCCAAAACTTTATGAAAGCTTATTTCCTCTGTCTGAGGAAATGTCCTCTGCTTATTTCCTTCACTTAGTACTTCAGAAAAGCGTATTGAATTTACCAGGGTTCCCCAGAGAAACAGAACCAATAGCATGGCGGTCTCTCTGTCTGTCTATGAAATCTGTCACACGGAAGTAGCCCACGAGACGATGGAGGCTGACAAGTCCCACAATTTGAAGTTGGCAGCCTGGGGACCCGGAGAGCTGGTGGCGTGAGTTTCAGTCCCAAAGCCGGTAGGCCGGAGACCGGGGAGGAGCCAGTGTTCCAGCGCAGGGTGAGGTCAGGAAACACTGGAGGCCCACCCAGCTCACCGCAGTCAGGCAGGGGGACTCCCTCTTCCTCAGCCTTTTTGTTCTGCTCAGGTCTTCAGTGGGGTAGACGACGCCCGCCCCATTAGGAAGGGCAGTCTGCTTTACTCAGTTCCTGACTCGGGTGTTACTGTCATCTGGACACACCCAGAATCAGGTTTGAGCACGTGTCTGGGTCCCCTGTGACCCCCCGAGCCGACACATAAAATTAACTGTGACACTTACTCATGCTCTAAGACCCAGCTCAAGTACAAATCCCATAGGGAAGCCGCCTACAATGTAATACATTATCTGTACTACATAGACTTGCATGTCTCTTATTTATTTTAGGTTGTATATTCCTTAAGGCAGAGCTTATGTTCTTTAAAATAAAAGCAGTTCAGGTACAGATCTGAGATTATAGGTATGAGCAGGTTATCGCTCAATAGAATCTATTTGAATTTTTAGTCTAGTCTATGGCCATACCACCCTGAATGCGCCTGATCTCATCTGAGTTTTGTTTTAGTCTATATTATGGTGAATTATTTTATCAAATTTTATATGCACAGATTTAAAAATCAACTACTATTTAACTAAAAGGGATATTCCTTTTCCTTACTCTACCTTAATGCTGCTCCTCAGAAATCTGTGGTTTATTTCGACTGTTTCTTCTGCTCGGTGACCTCCACAGCTTAAAATAGTACATTTGTACTGCTGTTTCTGCACATGCCCGTTTTAGACATTAATTCTACCCCCTAAAAGTTGTACAACTTGGGACAAGTTATTTGACTTTGCTGTGTCTGAATTTCAAGTTTTATAAAAGGAGGAAAATAATATTGTATTTCACAACATTATTGTAAGGATTAAATTAGTTACTCTGTGTAAAGTGCTTGGTATGTAGTAAGAGTGATATAAGTTTTAACTATAATAGAATAATGATAATTATAATTTTCAATAATAGGTGGAAACTTAGCATCTCGTACCACCACCCCACTTTCTCATCTCGCATTTTTCCTATGTAAGTTTTCAATAAATCACTGAACAATGTTATATTGTTATGATTGTGTAAATGTGTTCTGAAGTAGATAATAGACTGTGTATATGAAGGTTCATTGGAAGATAACACATGTGTTTAAATTAACGTTAAACACAGCTAGGCGATAAAGAGAATTGGGGGCTCACAGTTATAAGGAGCCAGCAGTTGGATTTAGCTGCATCCTCTCCCCGGGTGAGGTGGCAGTTACCCTAGTAGGGTCTTCTGAGCCTAGTGAGGGGAAAGTGCTGTACAGGATGTGAAGGCTGGAGAGAGCTGAGCCCTTAGGAGTTGGGCGAGGGGAACACAGGGCAACTTGGAAGAGAAAACCCTTTCTCCTCTAGTGTCCCTCCAGTGCCCTCTAGTGACGAGGCTTTGTGCCATGGCAGCTAGCAAAGGAGAATATTTACAGAGCCCACCTCCATGATCACAGAGCAGGAAGGAAGGGTGGATTTGGAGCTGAGAGGCAATGACTTAATTAACTGCCGTGTCTGTTAGAGTCAGGAGGCTTCTAACGTGCAGTTGTGGTTAAATTCTAAGTGCTAAGTCAAAGGCTTGTGTGTGTGTGTGTGTGTGTGTGTGTGTGGTGATGGATGGGGGAGCGTGTTGCACAGAGGGCACAGGACTAGGGAAAAGTATAGGGAGGCATATTTTAGAAGATTCCCTGAGGAATTTGGATGCTTATCTTCCAATTTAGCAATTATCCTGACACTAAGGATGATGAAACAGAGTCTAGTGTGATTCTCTGTCAAGTTGTGGGATTTCAGCTGGGCGGCAGGAGGTTGAACTGGGTGATCTTGAAGGTCCATTGCAGTTTGGAGAGGCTGTGGACTTCTGATGAACACCTGTGTTACCTAAGTGAGGTGCACCTACACATCAATCCACCAGCCCCATTGATTTATCTGTCTACGCATTATCCATCTGCCAATCCATCCGTCCTCTTTTGAGTTGCTTTAAAACTCAGCGAAGTTATTTCACTCAATTAAAACTCATTATTTGGACCAGTGTTTATTGGTTGGCTTCCTAGGGCTATCACATTACTTCAGGACTTAACTGATCCACATACAAATGCATTATTTTTATTTGGCTTAAATATTAGAATTATTTTATTTGCTGTCTTTTATGTTCTAGATATGTATCCTTTTTCTAAATATTTCTTGTAATATGCCAAAAAGATAGGAGTAATATCAGCAAAGAGACGGAATAAAACCACATCCAACCAAAGCACTAAAATGAGAAGACGCATATTGTACGACGAACTAGGTGGCTCCAATGTAACTCCACACAGAAGTCTTGGAAATTCAGCCTATAATTGTCTAAGCGGAAGAGCTGGGACTCGGAGCCAGGTCTGCTTTGTCTGCCACAGCTTATTTCCCTAGTTCAAGCCTTGTCTGAGAGGCAACGGCATTGATTTTACTGTTTGTAACTGGCTGTGTTTTCTTTTCTGACATGTAGGAATTTTAAAGAATTGGAACGCTGAACAGAAGTGAAATCAGGCAGAGCATTTCCCGGGCAGGGCCCCTCCATTGTTCCGTGGTGAATCGAGCCCTAACAATGGCGTGCTCTTCGGCACCGTGCAGCAGCGGCGTCTCCCAGTGCCCTAGCAAACGCGTGCGTGTAAGGTGTGCTATAGGAAATTTGGAGCTGGTCAGCTCTGTTTATAAGCTGTGTACCACAGGCTGGAATCTTGGGTTGAGTCATGAAAAAAGTAGAGCCCAGAGAATAAAGTGAATTGCCTAACATCACACAGCCAGAGTTACACGCCTGGGATTAGAAATTAAAGGGAAAGGAGCGTGGGGGTAGGTGGAGGTGGGCAAGGGGCAGGGGAGGACGGAAAGAGGCTTTGCTTGTAGCGATAGACACACAATGCCGTGTGCTGATGATGTTTTATTGACTTGTACACTCGAAATCTGTATGGTTTTGTGAACCAGTGTCACCCCAATGAATTCAGTTAAAACAAAAAAGAAATGAGATACCTTGACTCACAACCCAGAAATGTTTTCTAACCTACTTTTTAGTTTTGAAAACCATGAAGTTAGAAAATCATTAAGAAAATTGCTCAGGAAAAGACAAATCCCTGTCCCGAAAACCTGCTCTCGGGCACTCAGGGTGCCCCTCCCGTCCCCCTGGCGCTCCAGCAGTGCTGCCTTGTTGGTGCCTCTCCAGACGGCGCGGCCACCGTCTCTGTGGAGGGGGCAGGCGGCCGGGGTCAGGGGGCCTCCACAGTGGTCCTTGCTCGTTTCTTTGCAGACAGGCCTTTTTCTAATCGGCAACCCCACGCAGTGGCTCCACGGCTGCGCTTCCTGCAGCAGCTGCCTGGGGCTCAGTGGCTGGGGGCGCAGCCGCAGCGAGTGCATGCCGCCCCACCCGACAGCGACAGCGAGAGCAGGCTAATCACACACAACCCACCAACAGTGGGCCGCCTTGTAATTGTTACAGGGCCCTTTCAGTTTCTTGCAGTTTCCTTTGTCTCAGCAGTTTTGGTTGCATCCTGAAAACTGTCAGGCTTCCTTGTTTCCGTAAGGACCTGACAATTCCGGCCTCACAATGCTGCTTAAATTGGACCAGCTGCTGCCTCAATGGAGCAGTCTGCCCATCTCCAAGGCATTAAGCCCAAAATTATTTCGAAAATTGAAGCCTTTGACTTGCTCTGGATTAATGTGATTAAGCAGGGCTTGCTTTAATTTGTAGCCATCTCTTCCTTTATTAATAACATCTCATCAGTTGAAGCAGCACGTATGTATGGGAGACAACAGAAAGTCGGGGTGATTGCAATTTGAAAGAAAAGTCTTTAATGTTTCAGTAGCAACTGATACAGGCTTCAGTTGTGGCAGATTTAGATCTGCTTGTTATTCTTAATTTTTTATGGAAACCTAATAAGCAAATGAGTCTCCCTCCTTCTCTTCCTTTGTCCCTGCCCCCCTGAGGTCTGCGTTGGATTTACAGCTCCCTTTAAGTAATAAAGAAAGGATCTTTTTTTCATCTGAATTATATCAGCTGGTGAAATCTGGAAGAAATATCCTTCAGGGTTAAGAAAGGTAGAATTAAAAGGGATTTGATGTTTTTTTTCCTCAGTATAATTGAAAGTGCATAATGATTATGACGATGAAAAATAATGTTAGCCTTTCTAAATAAGGAAACATATGCCTCATTACTTGAGACCTAGATTTTTATAATAACAGCGGTGGGTGATAGTGGAAGAAATAAGAGCAACGTCTTTAAAATGTCTTTAATAGTTTTTAAAGATCAATGAAATTATCCTCATGCAATGTGTCCTAGCTAATTTGAGATGCTACTAATTCTAGGTCACATATCTTTTCCTCTTACATGATTTAGCTGATTGAAAGTATAGTCCAAATACCTTTCTGAGATTAAGTTTCATCTTTCCTTCTTACGATCAGAATCAAAGAATCAGGTCTGGGGAGTGAGTAAACCTGGAGTTATTCCACTTTTTTCTTACAGAAAGGCTGTGTTACCTTGGGAAAGTGACTCAGCCTCTCTGTGCCCAAATTTCCTCATATATAAAACTAGTAACTCGAACAGGAAGCTTTCTAAAATCCCATCAAGTCCTATTATTCTATAGATCTAACTTCTAAGGTTTCTTACTCCATTAAAAAAATATGATTCACTGCCTCTAATACCAGTGTCGTCTTCTTGCTTTTCCCCTTTACAAAGTAAAAAGTATAAAGGACCAGATTTATTGATATTTGGATCAAATTGGTAATTACTGGAAGTCAAGGAGCCTCAGATAACTCAGTATTATTGCAAATACTTTTCATTATATTAAAACCCCAGACGCGTTCTGTTCCTGCGGTTTTCATTTCATGCACATGTAAGTCAAGGTGCTTGTCCCTTGGGCCTGTTTCAAATGCAGGTATATGTCTAAAAAAGATCTTTAATTAGAAAACTTTAAAGCTGTAACAGGATTAATACTTAGAGACATCTTTCTTATAAATGGTCATTTATAGTTCTTTGGCTACTTATTTACATAAATTTTGTTTGCATTAAGAACTCTTTAGATGGACAATGAAAACCCTTATCGAAGAGTAATACTTTTTATGCCAGGGGCACGTTCTGAAACCTTTTTCCACTTCTCCCTCCCATTTTGCCCAACGTTTTGATATCCTTTGTAACTCTATTCACCATCTTGTTAAATTGTCAGTTGAGTCATTCATTTACTTATTCTTCAGATCTCACTTCCCCATGTGCTGTGTGGTAGTATCCCTGGACTGAGGGGTACTGGGCCCAAGAGGCAGGTACAGCAGGGGGTAGCCCCTTGCTCTGAGTCGGGAGATGTGCTGTGGAGTTCCTTTGGGGCTCTGCCTGAGCCATCTGTTCCATAAATCACTTCATTACACAGGAGGCAGCATATACACCTGCTTCTTGACTTGGTCATACCACTCTCTGTGGGGTTGGATTATCTGCTCTACAAATAGACCCCCAAAATGTGCATGGCTTAAACACAATGCAGATTTGCTTCTTGTTCACGTAACAATCAAAAGTGGGCCTTCCTGGTCCATGGGCAGCTTTCCTTCCATGGTGATTCAGGGAACCAGACAGCTTCCATTTGGTGGCTCTGCTGCTATGTCTGTGACTCTCTTGTCATCTCCATCTTAGTCTGTCAGATGGGCAGAGCGCCCATGGAGAGGGCAGACCTGCTTCGCGAAGGCCTTGGCTCAGAAACGGCACACACCACTTCTGCTTGCATTCTCCGTAGAGCTCGATCACGTGGGCACAGCAGCTGCCAGGGAAGCCAGGAGATGCAATGCAGGTGGGCTTCCGAGGACGAAGATGCAGAAGTAGCTTTCTAGTGAAGAGTTTGCAGAATCTGCTGCAATACCTAATTCATTTTCAGCCCCATCTTCCTGCTGTCTCATGGTAACTCCTGGAAGAAAGTGTTCAAATGGTTATCATTTGTCAGTACAGCTTTTAATGGAATTTTAAACATTTCAGATGGCCCTTAAAGTTGATTTCTAAGAACCTAGCCATCTCCAAAGTCCCTGCTGACTGATTTGACTTCTGGCTTGGACCTTGGAAGTTTATTGGAGCTCCAGGTCTTATTGGCACTATTTGGGTGGTAGTCAGACAGGGCAATGCATTATGGGAGTCTGTGAGCATGCTCAGTAACCAGACTAGATTTTTGCCTTAGAGTAGAATTTCAAATATTTTTTTCCTTTGGTGGCTGAGTTTTTTTTAAGGGCATTTAGGTCATGATTACATGGGGATCATGCTGTTGTTTTCCCCTTACATCCTACCATAATTCCTTCCGGGCTCTGCTACTAAATGGCTACATGACTTTGGGTATCTGTTTGCGCCTTTGTGACTTCACTAGTAAAAGTTGGGGTTCTAATTCTCACCTTGATGGATGGCGTGATGATTAGAACACATGTTACATGTCTTCTGTGTCAGCTATTCAACATAACCCCGTAAAGAGAATTAATTAATAGAAAATCACTGGCTCTCTAGACATGTCATCGGTGAACAATAGGGAGTATGAACATTTATATAAACATAAATATCCTTGTAGGTTTAAGAAATCAGTCATTTCAAAGCTAACTCCCACTGAGAACCCAGTGTAGGCATCTCCTCTCTCGGGCAACCTTCCTTGATCCCACGATGATGGATTCAGTGTCCCCCCCATGTGCCCTAACCCCGCCCTGTCTGTACCCGTGCTCCTGCGGAGCACTGGTCTGCTGCCTTGTCGTTGCCGGATTTTGTCTCTGACTCTCCTGCAACATCAAGTGCTTTTTATTTTCTGCCGTATCTCTGGGCCCAGCGAGGTTGAAACATACAAAAATCGCCATTTTTGTAGTGAAAAAATGGTTGGATATTAGGAATTTCATGTGGTCGTGTATGATCCATGGGAGGCAGGCGATGTTTTATTGGCTATTGAGTGGTGTCTGATACCTGCCTGTGGGATCCATATTACTTTCCAGTTTCACGCTGGGTTTCGCATCTTTTGTGCCCTTGTTGACACCACATGGGCTAATATATGGTGGAGGCCTAGTGTGTGTATCTCTAGCTGTTTCAGGTCTCTGTGACTCAGATTCTCCGGTGAACAAATTCCTTAAGGACGGGCGGGTGTCTGGTTTATTGTGTATTGTATCTCCCACAATGCCAAATAGTTGTATAAAAATAGTTGGCACTAAACATTGTCCGATTTGTCTTGGATGCACTTGCTTTGAGTAACAGCTGAATGATATGAGCCTCCTCATTGAGAAATGTGAAGCGATTCGATCGTAGTCCCAGGGTGCTTGACAGAATTAGTGCTTGTCCTCCGGCCGGCCCTCGTCCCGTGAAGGCACCGCGGCCGCCGCAGTAGTTGGCGTGGGGAGGGTGTCGTCGGGATGGTTTGACAGTGTGTCTTCTTGCTCCAGGCTTTTTTGTGCACGGCGTCAGGTTTCCTGGGAGAAACACCAAATTTGGAACCAGACCCGATTTCGGATCCAGTCATGCCGTTTATAGACATGCGACCTTGGCACAGCCATGTGACTTTTCGCTGCTATTTCATTTGCTTCATTTGTAAAATGCCTGCTTCACACCATTGTTGTGAGGATTTAATGAGATCCAATATGGAGATTATTGAGGGTACTTTTGACAGAAAGTAACAGAAATCTCAACTAAAGTTGGCTTAAAAATAAGAATGTGTACTTTTTACATAGTTGGAAGTCAAGAAGTTCCAGGGTGGTTAATTCAGTGACTTGAAAAAAAATCATCAAGAATTCAGGTTCTTCCCAGCTTTCTAGTCTGCTATTCTCAGCGTTGGCAGCGTTCCCGCATTGGCCCTGGGTGGCTGCCATGACTTCAGGCATCTACGTCCTTGACTTCAATACCCGCTGTCAAGAAAAGGGGGTTAAAGCTCCATTTTTGGGTCTTTTTGTGAGAAGGAGAAGAGTTTCCTAGAACTCCCTCAGAAGACTTCCCCTTATATTTCTCTGGCTGGAATTGCTCACGTGCCTGTGACTATACCGGTTGCTGAGCGGAGGAGTGCAATGGCCGTGAAGTCTCAGAACAGTCAGAAGTTACCCCTGAGTACTGGGATAATTGGGGGGGACACTTTGTAGAGTATGTGACTGTCGAACCACTATGCCGTACACCTGAAACCAATACAAAATGATACCAAAAGTAAACTGTAACTGAAAAATAAAAGTTAAAAATGCAAAACAAAACAAAGCAAAACCTAAAACACTTTACCCCTGACACGCCAGAGGATCCCAGTTTGTCTGCCGCTGCCTGGCAGCCTGGCTCCTACGCTGAACTGGCATCCCATAAGCAAGGAACATGTGCGTGTGGCGGCTGGGCAGGTGGATGGCTGCTGGGGAGACGGTAAGATGATCAAATTTATCTTATTATTACAGACTCGCTATAAGATATGATTTGCTAACAGATAGATAGCAGATTTAAAAATATTTCTAAGCATCTCCACGTGTATTTTTACTTTCTGAAAAAAAAACAAACATGACTCATTTGAGAGAGAGAAGAAAGGAGAGAGAAAGACATCGTTGTAAGAGAGAAACTTTGGTTGGTTGCCTCCTGTACGCATCTCAAGCAGGGCTCAAACCCACAGCCTAAGTATGTGCCCTGACCAGGAATTGAACCTGCAACCTTTTCGGTGTACGGGACAAGGCTCCAATCAACTGAGCCACCCAGCCAGGGCTAAGTCAAAAATTTGAATTAACCTTTTTTGTCAGTCTTTCCCATCGCCAAAGAATAAATTACGTGCATTGTTAAAACACACATGGATGCAAAAGTTCTTTCAATACTTGCTAAGTGCCATTCAACACACTTGTCAGTGTGGGTGCTGTGAGAGGTACAAAGGTCCTTGTGAAGTGGATTATAATTCAAGCAGCTCTTCATCTAGTCGAGCAGAGAGGTAATCCCAATGTAAAGGTATGCGCTCAGGGCCACAAGACAGGTCCAGGTGGAAAGCTCTGAGAACTCGAAGGTGTGCGAGGGGACTTCCGGCTGGGAGTCAGGAAGGTGTCACGTGGGGGCTGACTGGGCAGACTGAGGGCAGGGGGAGGAAGGAGAGCCCAGCTCGGAGCACTGGCGTGTGTGAGGAACCGCACTGGCATGGCCTCGAGGCGTGGTGGGAGCGCTGGCAGGAAGGGGAGAGGCAGTAAATCAAAGGGCGCACACACAGCATGGCTGCAACGTGCTGGCGTTGATGAATTCCCCACAGACACTCAAGTGTGTTTTAAAATGCTCAGGAGGGCAATACAAATTTGTCAGTTGCCTTCGTTTTCACGAGCTTCTCCATGAGCCCCGGCTTAGTCAGGCTGTCCAAGGCCTATGTGTTCAGGATCCAGTTTAAGGCCCGGCCAGTGGTCACCTGCTGCATGGAAAGCAGATCTTAGATGCTTGGGGGCCAAAGGCAGGATGAGATTCATCTCCTGCCCTCAAGAAGGTGGGGTCTCGGGGTTCTCCCATCAGTGAATCCCAGGTTCTGCCATCCTCGGCCTCTGGGCCTAGTCTAAAATTCCTCTCTTCGAACAGGCTCGCTCTTCTGCCTTGTTCCAGGGAGAGCAGGGCAGAGCAGCACTCGGGATAATGATCCAGCCCGTCTGAAGGGGGACTAGAACTGCAGGGTGTGGGGGGATGTGGAGAGCCAGCCTGGCACACCCCTTTGCCTCAGTCACTTCTGCTGATAGATTCCTCCATTTCATATAGGGAAGTGGGCAGGGGGGCCTGGAGGTTAAGTCTGCTCACCAAAGCCAGCTGAGCCCAGAACCTAGGACAGTGGAGATGGTGCCGAGGCCCACATTCTGCAGGGAGGATCGCCCATGTAGGACACTCTAGGAAACTGTAAAATGCTTCATGGCAGCATTAGACAGAGGGGACTTCCCTGGAGGAGTTGTTAGGGAATGACGCACCCTCCCACACCCAGTCCCCCAGCAGAGCTGGTGAGGTGGTACTGTAACGTTACGTTGAGCCAAGGGAAGGAGGCCTCAAGGAGAGCGTGTGGAGAACTTAACCTCTGCTCCTAGAGCGTGGGAAATGTAAGGATTTGTGTGTAATTCCTGCCCTTGGAGGGTGAAGGCTGAGGCTGTCGCAAGAGCTGTCTGGAATGGAAAGAAAACACAACTAGACTGGGATCTAGGTGTGAGCCCTCCCGGGGGGGCAAGGGCGAGTGTTTTCCAGAACTGGTCCCTGTGCTAAGGGGCAGCCTGGGGTCTTTTACAAATTTTCTCTACCAAGAGGACCACTTGGAGGGACAAAGAGAAAGTCTGGGGTAGATCGCTGGAAGCCCAGCAGTTAGGGAGCAGGTAGGGGTGAGTGGTATAAGCAGTCAGCTGGAGAGGACAGAGGGACCTGGCTCCCCTCCTGCCAGCAGTGGCCACTGAGGAAAAGCAGCTTTATCTCCGTATCACATACAGAGGGAACCCCAACACCAAATGTATTAATTTCCTAGGGCTGCCGTAACAAAGCACCACAGACCGAGTGGTTTCAACAACAGCAATTCATTTGCCCATGGAGTTGGAGGCTGGAAGTTTGAGATCAACTTCAGCAATGTTGCTTTCTTCCGAGGCCTCCCCCGGGCTCGTGAACAGCTACCTTCTCACTGTGTCCTCACATGCCATTCTCTGTGTGTGTGTGCCTCTGTCTTAACCTCTCTTTTGGTAAGGACACCAGTCCTGTTGAATGAGGGACCACCCCAATGACCTCATTTTCATTTAATTACCTCTTTAAAGACCTTATTTCAAATATGGTCACACTCTGAGGTCCTGGAGGTTAGAACTTCTGCTTATGAATTTTGAGGGGACACAGTTCAGCCCATAACAGGTTACAGATCACTGACCCTGGAAGACTGGGCTCTCTCTCCCCATCTCCTCTCTCGGGCCCAACCATGGAGGGCTCAGAATGACAGAGAGGGAGGATAAAGGGGAGCATGAAGAATCTGGTCTCATCTTCCCCTCCCACGCCAAGCTTCCTGGCCTGAAGCAGACCCCGGGTAGGAAGAGGAGTTTCAGTGTTCTCAGAAGGTGTCACCGGGAGGTCTTTGGACCTTACCAGCCACGAGCAGTACCACTCTCACACCTCAAGGTTTGAGTTTGTAACAGTCCAGTTGTTCCAGGAAGGGAAGGCGTAGCCTGTGGTAGGAAAATACCTAGTTCATTTTAAGGTTTATTGCAAAGGGCAATCATATTTAACTTCTTAGCGGACCCTCTCCAAGAGTCATTGAACAACCTCCAAGCCACGTTTTGGGTTTTTTAAAATTTACCTATTTCAGGGTATAAATTTTTTTATCCTACTGAGAATTTTGGTTTTTGGTTTTTTTCCTCCTGGAAATTCTTTTAAGGAGTTTTTAATATACAACAGATGCTAATATTTTGACAGTTCTACATATAGCAAATACTTATCTTTGGTTGCTTTCCTTTTCAAGTGTCTTTATAGTGTCTTTTGATGATAAATTCTTCATTTTAATGTGGTTGAATTTGTTAATCTTTTTCTTTATTGTCTGTGCGTTTTGCATCTTGCCCATCCCCTTTTTTTCTGTTATTTTAAAGAGTTTGTATAAGATTTGGATAATTTGTTTCACTGTTCTATAGAACTTACCTGTAAAGCCCTGTATGCCTTATGTTTTCCTTTCGGGAAGGCTTTTTTTTTTAAACCTAATAATCTAGTTTCTAAAAGTGGTTATTAAAGAGAACTTATCCTTTCTCTTCTTTGTAGGCCAGTTTGGGAAAGTTATATTTTTTCTGAGAATTGTATTTGCATGCAGTTATTAAAGTGTTTTTCTCATCTTTTTAATCTTTGTTGAATCATTAGTTGTGGTCCCATTTAATTTGTTATATAATTTATTTGTGCTTTCTCTTTTTTTCTTGGTAAATTTTTGGCTTCATGATCTTTTGCTATTAAATACTTGTTTTATGTTTCATTAGTTTATGCTTTCCACTTTTTGTTCCTTTCTTCAAATATCTTCGTGTTATTTTGTTGTTCTCCTTCTAACTTGCTACTTTGTTCATTGATATTTTTACATTTTGCTCCTTCTTCATAACATAATTGAATTAAAGTTATAAATTTCCATCAAAGAACCACTTTTGCTGCCTCCTAATAGTTTCGATAGTAGAGTATTCCCTATAGTTCTAAGTATGTAAAAATTTTATTGTGACTTCTTGTTTTTGAATTACTTACTTTTTAAAGTTTTTTGATACTGATATGTAACAGTCTCAAAATGTTAAACACACAGTTACTGTATTGCCCAGTAATCCTACTCGTAGATATAAACTGAAGAGAAATGACAACCTGTGTCCACAGGCTTATGCACGAATGCTCTTAGCAGCATTATTTGGCTGTTCACAATAGCCAACGAGTGCAGACGGCACAGACGTCCATCAACTAATGAATGGGTAATAGGATGTGATGTATACCTGCAGTGGAACATTATTTGACAATAAAAAGGCACGAAATACTGACACACGCAACAACATGGTGACCTCGAAAACATTATTCTAAGTGAAAGAAACCAGTCACAAAAGACCAAATAGTGTGTGATTCCACGTATTTGAAATGGCCAGAGCACGGAAATCTACAGAGACAGAAATTAGATGGCCTAGTGGTTGTTGCCCGGGACTGGCGGGTTTGGAGGGTATGGATGGGAAGAGCTGAAGGGTATGGAGGTTGTTTTTGGTGTAATAAAAATGTTTCAAAATTGACGATGGCGATGGTTGCCCAACTCTATGAATATACTAAAAGCCACTGAATTGAACACTCTAAGTGGGTGAATTGTATAATGTATGAATTTTCTCTCAGTACAGTTGTTACCAAAGAAAGCGTTTTCTACTGAAATCGCCAACAAATTATAACAGCTCTGAACTACTTAGTTTAAATTTGTATTGCCAATTCTTATTTTCTCTCTTCCTCTTCTACCTCTCCCTCCTCTATGTCCTTCTCTCCCTCTCTGTCATTTGAAATGTTGCATAACAAAGTTTAGCTTATTTATTAAAAAGGACCAGGGTAATGAAAATTAATGGAGAACATTGACATGAAGATAATTTTCCAATTTCCACCCTCCTAGAGAAGTGTGTGCACATAGACGGAGATGACACAGCCTTGAGAGTGTGTCCCTTCTTGCTCGCTAGCACGCAGACTTGGACTGCATGATTTGAGAAAGCAGGATCCTGAAACAATGTAAGGGCAGTGAATGTAGGAGCAAGCAGACCATGTATAACAAACTTTAGAAAGATGCTATAGATAAGAAATGGTCTTTAAATGATGATTGCTGGCATGTACCACAGGGGAAAATGGTATCAAATCTACACAATAATCAGGTTCTACGGAGTGGCTCCTCTATGGAGAATTTCACTTTATTCTCTGTGCTGGAGACCTTGACCCCACCCTGTGTGTGAAGTAGGAGCCTGCTTTGTGAAGGAGCGCTGATCAAGATGATGCCCATTATCGAGCTGGGATCCAAACATCTGAAGCTTATAACCAAGCACAATGGCGAAGGCTTCTTATCCACATTTCTAATTATACATTTTTTCCTGCTTTTTAGATAAAGGGACAAAGAAATATGGGACTTTTCAGGTTTTTCAGGCTGCTCTGAAGTGTTCTTTTTAAGGTAGAGGGATGTAGTTTTGTTTAATAGCGGTGTTTCAGGGTGTGTTCTAAGACCATGCTCCTGTGTACAATAGCATGCAGATGTCAGAGATGCATTAGGAGCTGAAATAATTCATTTGTTATTTCTAATGAATAGTAATAATTTATAATTTGTACTAATCAAAAACCTTTCATCCACAAAACCCAACAAGCTTTACACACATCATCCTTTCACCAACCTCTGAAGTAAGTGTCAGGCAAGTACAATTATCCCTAATTTACAGAAGGGCCAAAATAGAGAACATAGTACAGAAATAGTTATTGATGTATCTGCAGCTTCAAATTTATATTTTGCAAGTCACTTTGAACTTGTTTTCATTAGTTATTTTGATGGTCAAGGAATATAATTTATACTGACCTACATAACGCATCTCTCTACCAAGTGAAAACTATTCAATTCATTTATTCAGTTGTGTTGGATATTAACAAATGTGGAGAAGCTCATATTTGCCAGCACTCTTGCCCCATTTGTGTCCAGCCCAAAGGTGTCTGCAGTGCCAGGTGATAGAAGCAACCGTGGTGGCACTGTGCTTGATGCAAAGCCATCAGCATACCCTAGTCTGTCCTCTGATCAGTGAGTGATGGGGATGCAGGTGAAGGTAAACCCAGAAGAGTGGAGATGCCCTTTTAAGCACTGGCTTTGCCTCCAGACCCCATCACCATCAAAACAGCTAAATTAATCTTGAAATAATACTGCTCTCATCAAGTCTTTTTCTTGCCACCAAATCTGTACTCTTGATCCTAGAGTTCAGGGCTCTCCATCAAAAACATAGAAAAGCAGATTGCTTCCAACTCCTCTGTCTGTATAGTGATTGAGCAACAGACTTGGAATAATTTAACCAGCCTCCTCTCACTCCAATCTGTGCCCCCCCAAAAAAGAAAATTTCAGGTCATAGCTGACTCTTAGAAAATGCATTTAGCTTATAGACTGCTTTTGAAGACAAAGGGAGGGAAATAACATTTTTAGTTCCAGGAACTTCCTTAAACCTAGTGCAGAAGACTTCCCTGAAAGCCCAGCTAGTTCAAATTATAGACGCGGACACATTTTTAAGGTGCATTTTATGTACCTTGCACGCTGTCCTGCATCAGCGGGTGTGCACACATGCACATGCACGCACACGCACTCACATGTGTGTGCACACACGCATACATACATACAGCTTCCTCTGCTTGGGAAGGTTTTTTTAACAGGAGTTTCTATTCCAGTAAGCCCATGTGATGCATCTGGGCTTCCTCTTACATTCCAGTGACACACAGCGAAGCCTACATCTTGTCATATGAAAACTGCGCATTACTATCAGAGTGCTTCAGAGGCACGTCCGTGAGTGCCGGCGGAGGACCCCTGCATCCCTGTGAGCTCAGGCAGCCGCACTGTCCCTTCATGTGGATTACCAGTGTGGGCTGACTGCTTGCCTCCCTGCGGCAGGAGTATCCTTGGCTCTAGTTAAAATGAATAGAGTAGAAATTGTCTTATCCACTGCTTTTCTTGGATGATAATTGGTTCATTAGGGAAATTGATTAAAGGGAGGGTGAATCATTGAAAAGAAAGGGTTTGCAGAACCTTCTTTTAAAACATAAACGTACCTTCTTGTGCCAACCTTTGGACTTGGGATCAATGTCTTTTTTTTGATGAAGGGTCCTCCCCCTAGAGTGCCTCCTTATCTTCCTTTCTTAGTGCAGTGGGGGTTAAGAGCGCACAGTCTGGCCCTGACTGGGATAGCCCAGTGGGTTGGGCATTGTCCTGCAGATGGAGTGGTTGCAGGTTCAATTCCTGGTCGGAGCACATGCCTGGGTTGAGACCGGGTCCTGGGTTGGGGGCAGCCCGGAGGCAACTGATCCATGTTTCTCTTGCACAGCGATGTTTCTCTCCCTCTCCTTCTCTCTTCTTTCCCTCTCTCTAAAAGTAAATAAATAAAATCTTTAAAAAGGGGGGACACAACCTGCCCATTGTCGGTGTTGTGATCTTGGCCATGCTCTTTAACCTCTCCGTGCCTAACTGTCCTATTGGCTCTTCAAGAAGATTAAATAAGTTAATATGTGTAAACTGCTTAGAACTGTGCCTCGTACAGTGCAAGCACTAAGTGTTTGCCATTATTATTATCAGGGATTTCTAGTTTTGGCTTCTTTAAAATCAAGTGAGAATTTAAAGACGTGTAAAGCAATCCGAACATTGAATTTATTTAGATTTTTATTTCTTCCTAATCTTATTTTTCCTTTTTCTTTTTATCTGTGGCAAAATGCATATGACATGAAACGTACCAACTTACCACCTGGGACGTGTGCGGTTCAGTGGGGATAAGCGCACTCGGAGTGCCAGGCAGCCTTTGCCACCACTCGTCTCCAGAGCCCTTTCATCTGGCAGAACCGACACTCTGTCCCCCGGGAGCAGCCGCTCCCCATTGCTCCCCCATCAGGTCCCAAAACTCACCCTTCCCAGTCTTACGTAGGGGTCTTGCCCACACCTATTTCGAGAGTATTTTTAAACAACTTTTTAAAGTTGAGTTTTTCTAAAGCACTCCATTCTTAATAGAAGCAAAACTGTTTCTTTTCTAGGGTATGTGATATTTAATTAAACTTTGTGATTACTACATAAAGTTCTCTTGGTCTATACAGGCCTGCGAACAAACACAACTGACTCGGGACCGAAGCCCTGAGTCGGTGGGAGCAGGAGGTGCAGAGGTACCAGCACTGTGGTGCTGTGGGCAGCGGCACCGTGTTTGCCAGAGGGTTGCTGTGGGCCCGTTAATCTGGGCCATCACATCCATTCTGTGGTTTCCCTTCTCTGCGCCACGGTGCTTGTCATTTTCATCATCTGAAACACCCTCATACTTGGCTCTGGAGGTCTAAATTGCACCCATTTTCAGTGTCCAGTTTAGATGCCTCCATGAAACCTTCCCTTTTCTCTTCCCTTCCAAACTTCTGAAGCTCTTACCTGTATCTCTGCAGTGGCCCCTAACACTTTCTGTCTTGCGTTGTTAGTTGAGTTCCCTAAGAGCAGACTCTGTATCACGTGCCTTTGGATTTCTCGCATCGTGGGTCCAGTGCGGTGCATGTAGCCCGGACTCGCCAAGATGGGACAGAGAGAATGAGGAGAGGACTTTATAATTAACAAAGTCCGTGTGTGTGTATAATGTGGTACTTACAATGTGCCTTTTTTGGCATTTTGGCTGTACTTTGCAGGGGAGGAAACTGAGACTCAAGAAAGGTAAGTAATTTATCCAAATCAAATATTCTTACAGCACCACAGTGCCCGTGGCCCAAGGTCTCAGCATGTCATTGCGGAAACCATTTGGTTGTGTTCCTCAGGGCACACCTTTGGGCTCCTGAATTCACTACTGGCTGTCACCAAAGATCTGCTAATGAAGGCACGGCTAAAAGACTCCCAGTGTCAACCCAGTTCCAGCCAGATGTGGGTCTGCAGGCAGCCACAGACCTCAGTCGTTCAGCCCTCACCCTCGGCCCTGCGGCTTACGGGGAGGGGCATGACGTCAAGGAGTCAGTGACCCACGTGGACCCTGGACTCGAACTGCTGCGCTCTGCCGCCTCCTGGGTGATCTCATTAGGCGAACGATTTGAACTCATTGAGTCTTGGCTTTCTCATCTGTAAAGTGGGTGTGATAATACACGGAGGAGCTATATGAGGACTTAGTAGATAATTGATGATACGAAGGTACTTTCTGATCTACACAAGGATTACACAAATCTAAAATACTGCTGTCGTCCTCCCACACGTACAGAGTACCATTCAGCTTAAGACACAGACATTTCTGGGCAGAGGTTGGGCTCATGTCGAACAGGTTATGTTAAGTCCAAAACTGGGACACTGGTGGTAGTTACCATAGAAAACCCCTTAGGACACACACCCTTCTAATATGACCGACGGGCTTCGTATTGGTGTCCTGGACTGTTGAATTTTGCTCAGGGCCTAATTTCTCTTTATAGGTTAAAATAACTCCAGGCCAGGGCATGCAGTCTGGGTAAACGCTCCCCGTTTTTGACTTGGGCTGCCTGGACACCTGACAAGTGGGAAGTTGCCATGGGCGGGGTCTAGGGCTCAAGGGGGGCTATGGTCAAGAGCACTAGAGTCATCCTCTCCCGAGTCTTCCCTGACTCTTCAAGGCTAACTCTGGTGCTTTCCCTGTGTGCGCCCACAGAACTCAGAACACAGCCCTCTCCCAGCAGTAACTGCTTTATCCTGTGCCTTCCCGTTTCCGTGTTTCTTTGCTCCCCTGGACCGCGAGCTCCTCTAAGCCAGGAACTGTCCTATTAATGGTTGTATTAGCCACACCAAGAGAGTGCCCGGAGCTCATGCTGGCTGCTCAGTAAGCCCCTGTGGAACGAACGCCTCGTCTGGTGCTCACGTCCTATTACAAGCCCCACCCAGAAGTGAAACGAGGCAGGAGTTACGGTGAGCTGTTTTGCCATTGTGATTGTACTGCTGGTCGATTGAATTAATTTAGACCACTGCTTCTCAACCTTTAAAAACTGATAGTCACTCCAGGAAGCCTTTTTAGCCATTTCTCCCCTAATTGTGTCCCCTGCCTCCATTAAAATCTAACGTCACAGACAATACTGTGTGGTAGTGTATGTGTGGTGACCCATGTGGAGGCCACACCATTGTGATATGAAAAATGATTTTGTCCACCAGGAGCTGACACCTCCCACCCTGGAAGTGATGTCAGCCCACTGAGAATGCTGGAATTAGACTATTTGACTAAAATTATAGAATCAGTTGACATTGTAAGAGTTGCTATTTGATATTTACATAGTCAGTTGTAAAGTTAAGATTAAGCCTTGGTTGCTCGTCCTTTTGACATGCTTTCAAGATAAGGCTGTTGGGTTGATTTTTTTTTTTTTTTTTTTTTTTTTGGTGGAGGGACAATAGGTAGGCAAGGCCAAAGCTTTTCCCAGACCACCAACAGTATTTAGGTTTGGGGCTATGCTATGTGCAAATCTAAATGCTTGGTTCATTGTTCCATTCTTCTCAAAAATGTTGAAACTAAGCATAAAGTTCTATTTATTGTTAATGAATTTAGATATCTAAATAAGTCAGAGCCGTGCTTTCTGAGTGATCCTGTCGAATCATTGCTGGTTGGGGTATTTATAAATAATGCGCCATGCAAGTTGGGAGAATATGCTACACCACTTACACTTAAAAAGCAACTGTGATGTGGTTTATGCACCAAATGAATAGGCAACTAATATCTTCGGATGACTTAAAGTAGCTCCTCTGGAAATTCTGTATAAGCAGCTGCAGTGTTAGCCACGATGAGCTTCTGTAGCGGTGCCTTTCCTCATCCGTGTCATCCAGACATGCGAACAGTTTTAAAGAACATGAAAAAACATCCGATTTGGTTTTAAAGGCCCCTTCTGTTTCCATGATTCCAGGGGTCTTCTAGCTACCTTTTTACTCTGATTTGTAACATGTATGCCTTTAGGAAAACCTGCCCTTGGCAGCTTCCCCTAAGAAACCCATTTTTGCTTGAAGGGCAGTCCGCGTCGTTCCGTGTGTGTTCCCCTGGGTCCCGAATGTTTGAAAGCGTCTGCCCTCTCGCTGGGACTTCATAGCAGAGTTCCGTTGTGACATGGCTAGTCATTAGTAGCGTAGGGATATGGAAAGACTAGTCCTGATGTCACAGATTTGATTACTACCCGTAAGTTCCCAAGTGCTTTCCCTTTTATATCTATTGATTAGTGCTCTCTGCCAGACTCCGGGATTGGTAGGACAGATATTTGTAGACGCATCTTACAGACGAACGACTGTGACTAAGAGAAGCAGAGTAGCTTACTTGGAAGATTATGCCCTCCAATATAGCTCTTCTGACTCCAAAGTCGGTGCTTATTTACCAGGCCCATGGTGTTCTATTCCTTTAACCTGCTCTGGAGTCACTGTGGAGTGAGTAGACCCCAAAGGCACAGCCTAGACAAGTAGAAAGAGTGGATTTGACTCAGTAAAGGCAGAACATTCCAGCAATTGGGGGCATTCCAACAATGGCATGGGTCATTTTGTGAAGTAGCATGCGTCCTGTCACGTGAGATGGTCATCTGGATATTGCAGGGGGGTGAAACAGTGAGGCCTTCTGCGATGTGACCTCTTGAGTACCTTACAACCCTGAGCCTTGGTTTAAAACAAATCTTGCCTGTTTCTCTTCCTTGGTATGGCTGCAGTTATCCAATGCCCGATTTCATGGTTTCCTTTCCCAACTTCGCATCAGAAGCACCCTTCAAGCTTTGTGAACATATATACCAGGTCCCCTGCATTGGAATCCCAGTGTGGGCGGGGTGAGAGGCGTGAGCATTTTTTAAAGTTTCACAAGCCAGTCTAAGGTGTAGGGTAGGGAACCACTCATCTGTATAGCCCACTGGTAACAAGGTACGGGCAGGACTCATTTTGCACTTGGTGGTGTAATTTAACAGCATCAAAGAGTTGTCATTTCTCAGTGTGCAGTACCCTTTTAAATGTTAATCAGGCCCTGTAATAAAACTGTGTTTGTTCTCTTGGCTTCAAGGGTACTGTGATTCACGACTTGGCAGGTTAGTTTTGCTGATATCTTATAATGTCTGCCTATCGCATGGTAGCATGGGAGCTGGTGCTGGTCTAGGAAGTAGGCATTGATCAGCCCAGCCACGTAGACCCTTTCATACTCTTCGTGTTCTGAAAAACACAGCTCGAAGGGCACGAGGGCTGGCCTCTGTGCTCAGCAGGGTGGATGCCGAAACCAGTGAGCTGCTCACTCCTAGACTCAGTACCTACTAGGTGGCTTTGTAGCCGTAAGAAACCTCTAGTAGCATGAAGTAACGGTTGTGGTTTATTGTTTTTTTGAAGAATTTTCCTGATCAAGTACTCAACTGTGTTTATAGCGCTCCTCCGACAGAATATCTCTGAAGGATGTGTCTGTATTAAGTATACATCAGAGGATTATCAGTTCCCCACCATGTCTCCCCATGGTGGACCAAAAAAAAAAAAATTACAATTACTCTAACAGTATTCTACTTTTCAATCAATAGGACGCTTTTTAAAGCTTATGTTTCTCTTTGGACACTTTAAGTGACTGATGAGACAAAAGAAAAAAAGCCAAGATAAAATGACAGTATAGACACTCCTCAAATCCTATAATGAACTCCACAGGGCATCCAATTTTGATGTATTAGGACTTTTTTTTTATAATGAGTACATTGTTGGAAATCACATTTTCTATCTGCAGGAGCTGGAGATGAAACTGAGCTGACATCTTACCTCTTTGTAGTTAATTAGCAAGAGGGAAGTAGCGTTTTGAATCTTGTATGGAGAAAAGGGAAGTATTAGGCATCCACCTCTCTCCCGCGTCCCCTCAAACACCTGGGCCTTTTTGTTGTGCTCTTTGATTTGGTTTAACCGTTTGGATGGCTCTCATTGGATGGGAAAGATGAGGGGAGTTGAAGAATGGTTATTATTTAATGAAAAAATAACCACAGCTCACTTCTACCTGCCGTCTTGTGTGTGGGACAAATAAAATAGAGCGGGTCTTTCCGTTTCAGCAGGCATCTCTTACCCGGACCCAGGCCATAGGGATGCCCATGCTGCAGGCCTTTCGGTATCACTACATTAACACTTCCCGCCATGGAACCCTCAGCACCTAGAGCAGAGCCTGCAGCTTAGTAGGCACTCAGTAAATATTGATTAATTAATGAGTCAATGAAACGTAGTGTTGACCCATACAATAAAATATTAAAGTTGCCCTAATAAATTGTATCTAATAAATACCTTTCTCTGGGTAGTAACTGTGTTCATTTGAAGACATACGGCGATGTTTACACAGAACTCAGTAGTTAGGGACAAAGAAGCAGAGCAGAGCATGTAAGTATGATTCTAGTTAGGGGACTGGTCCTCAGGCAGTGAACAATGTGGGGGGAACAGCACAGACACTCATCCAGGTGAAGGCTAAGGAAGAGGTAGAAAAATTCAGCACAAAGATACCTCTCATCTGTATGTATTTATTAATGTCAGATTGTACGCCCAGTCCTATTGGGTAGGCCGCCTACCTGCCCTCTCCTCTCCTCTCCCCAGCCCAATGCAGCATCATTCATCATGCTAACCTGGAAGAGTGCAAGATAACCTTGCCCCCATGGGATGGAAAGCTGTGACCCAGGGCTTTAAAAACTGGCTGATCTATCTTGGGGATCTCTCTAAAAACATCTGGTTCTATGGATGACTTCGCTTCTAAAAAGCTGTGGATGATTCCTGAATGCCCAGTTTTTCTGCCGTTGGAACACTGCCCTGTGTCTCTTCTGGGCTGTTTTGTTGTGTGGGGAACGACTGCCCATGATCTACCCTCTGCATTCGTTCACCTTCCTTTATTGTCACTGGGTGAGTCGAGCCCGGAAATGCTCAGGGAGGACAGTCTCCCCTCTCATCCTTCCTTTCAAGCTGTTTTTGAACAACAGCGTGAAAGCACTCAGGCTGCTGTGAATTGTTAACAAGCCCGTTTGCACGTCACATCTATTATGCTATTTGCACGAAGTTATGTGAAGAAACAGCTCATAGTATTTATAAGATACAGCCTTTTATCTCTGGAAACCCCAGCAAGTATTTGCAGATCGGTTTTGAGAATCAGATTAGCCTGGCACGTTGGCGGGTTCCTGGAGGCGTGGGCATTTCTGTAAGTGGTTTCTGGCCCCTTAATCCTTTTGATCATTTGCACTGTGTATTTTTGCCCAGGCTCTTCTACGTTGGAGAAATAAAATAAAGAAACTTAAAGGTGAATCTGACGAAGGCTTCTCCACACTGTTTGTTAATGCAGATGGATCTTGAATTTTAATGGCAATAGTTTGTTTTAAACAACCAAGCTTTTTAAGACCGCCCCACAAATAGTGTCGGTTCTCCCGCGATGCCTGGGAGTGTTCGCTGGTGGGTGGCCATCCATCCCGACCCTTTCCTGCTGCCACGAACCCAATTTTGGAAAACACTCTTGACAGCCTGGGTGTCAGTTGCCCCTCAGCTGTGACTTCTTGTCTGAACCACTGCCCGTGTTACACTTTCTGTCACCTGGTGACTTCAGGTGTCTACCTTCAGGAGCCTGGCTCAGCGTCATAGACTGAGCCCACGCTTCACCTCCTGTTAAAACCTAGCCGGCTCTTCGCTGGCTCCTGTCTCTTACTGGCCATGACACATGGTGTGAGGAAACCTGTGGGGAGGTCTTAGTTCCTCATGTGTAAAATGGGGGCTCTATCTCCCTTGTGAAGTTGTTGTGAGCAGCATTTGTGTGCGCACGTTCATAGCAGTGTTACTCACAATAGCCGAAAGGTGGAAGCAACCCAAGTGTCCACTGATGGGTGAATACACCGGATGAGGTATGCTCATACAATGGAGTGTTATTTAGCCTTCACAAAAGAAAGAAATTCTGACACATGTTTCAACATGGACGACGAGCCTTGAGGACATTGTGCTAAGTCAGTGATTTTCAACTGGTGTGCTGCAAAAAAAATTTCCAAACATGCAGTACTTGACTGCTTAGTCAGGGGCACTGACCTCTTTTCTCTTAGCACTTGTCAAATAAAAAGATGACAACAGCCAACAGAACAATAGCCATTCAGTGTGAATGAATCAGAATTATACCCACTTTTTTGTAGATCGACAAAAAATATGATGTATTTTTGGTGTGCCGCAGAATTTCAGTAATTAGCTTATGTGTGCCGTGAGATGAAAAAGCTTGAAAATCACTGTGCTAGGTGAAATAAGCCAGTCAGCCCTCCCCCCAAATACTACATGATCCCACTCACATGAAGTACCAAGGGTAGTTGAATTCAAGAGACAGAAGTAGAATGATGGTGGCCTGGGGCTGGGCGGTGAGGAGGGAAATGGGGAGTTAGTTTAATGGATACAGTCTCAGTTTCTCAACCTGAACCATGTTCTGGGGATGGATGGTGGTGATATTGCACAACAATGTGAATGCACTTAAAGATGGTTAAATGGTAAATTTTATGTTATATGCAAATTTGTTGTAAGCATTAAAAAACATCAAGTAGGTAAAGTGCCACCATTTTATCAGCATTCAGTAGGTAGTAACAGTGTTTACTAGGGTTAGGACATTGTCATTGTGTTTTAAAGGTTACATGGTATTTCATACTGTGGCTCTACCATAGTTTGTTTCTTTTTGTTGGTTTGACTTTTGGATTTATTATAATACCCCGCCATTGCAATAATGATGGAGTGAATTTTCTGTGTATGCATGTATTTTTTCCATTGTTTGGAGTTATATCTTTGAGATGTATTTCCTGGATCATTTAGGGTGAGTTAATCTTAATCTCCGTGGCTTTTTCTACATATGCCAGTGGGGTTTCAAAATGGTACGGTGGTCATTTACATGCCACCAGCTACGTCGGGGTGCCGGTTTTACAGACGCCTCATCAGCAGGAGGTGCACTTTTAAGAAGTTTTACAAAATGTAATAAGTAAAAGATGGTATTTCAATATGCATTTATTTCCTTTTATTACTAAAAATGTCAGCATTTTAAATCTTGATTTACATTTATATCGTCCTATGCATATTGAATATTTACATCGTTTGCCTACTTCTAGCGCGGTTTTCCATGCCTTCCTTACCAAATGTATGTGTCCTGTTAGTAACGTAGAGTTGCTATCTTTAATATTCAGAGGGTTTTAATTCTTGTGTAGTTAAATCATTTCTTTAATCATTTCAAAACATAAAATAGTAATATTTTAAAGTAGATCAAAAGTGGTTTTACAATAACATGATTATTATATTTAATGTATCTTCTTCCAGTATAATTATTCTTTTCATATCTGTCAGCATTAAATCTGCTTAGATGTTTAACTGACATGACTGTGGTATTTGAATTAAAATTATGTAGGCTGACCAATTAATAATAAAATATTAATAACCCAATATGAAAAGGACATTACAAAAGTTAGAGCAAATAAGAAATTAAAATTATTAATAAACACGACGTTTTAAACCTACAAATGTTTAAATTCATTGAAAATAAAATGATAGGATCCTGTATTCTAGCTAGAAGCTGGTAGTGACCGAAACCATCGTACCAGGGACGGAGACTGGCTCCCAGACACGTAGCCAGTGGGTGAGAAAATCCCTCTGACGTTAGGCATCTAAGAAATTCCACTTATGTAACTGTGGCCTGAGGCACAGAAATGTGAAAAAATACTTACATTCATAGATAAAGAGAGGATTCACTCTCAATGCCCAATGACAAGGAGTGATTGAATAAGTAATAATAGTACAATCCTCTTTGGAGTATTATATCGTCACTATAAATGGTATTTTTTATAATTTTGGTGATATGGGGAAGTACAATATGCAGGTACATGGGTAAAGCAGGAGGCAGCGGTTCCACTAAAACACACTGTGTGTGGCGGTGTGTGCATGCGTGTGCGTGTCTGGCCCATGTCCGGAAAGCGGTGAGTAAAAGGCACCGATAGTACTTACATGGGAGGAGTAGAGGCGAGTTTTATTTTCTTTTTTATACTTCCACACATTTCCTAAGCTTCATATTGTTTGAAAGTTATTGTTTCTGCAATCAACAATAAATTTAAATATTAAAAAAGATTAAAGATAATGAATGGATTTCTTTCCTTTTCTGGACTCATGCCCATTTTGTGGTCTTTGCTTTTATCTGTCAGACAGGATTCTGGACTAGAAGTCAGAAGGTGCTTTTTTAGGTGTTTTTTATGGTCCAGAAGTTTGTTAGCCATATGACCTTGGCCAGATCTAACTTACACATAGCTCAGTCTTTCATTTGTGAAATGGGGGTTTCTACCTTCCCTGCTTGCACCATAAGATGGTTGTGAGGGTTAGATAAGAACACCAACATATAGAAAACACTTTTGCAAACCAAGGTACAAGTTCAAGGGATTCCTGGAACCAGTGAGGTCTGATAGTTTGTTAGGACTTACAGAACTCACTGAGAGCTGCTATTCTCATAGTTACAGTTTACTGCAGGCAGAGGAGACGGATCAAAGTCAACCAAAGTCAGAACCGCCTAGGGCAGAGACTGAAATGGTTCCAGCAAGAAGCTTGTCCTCTGCGCAGTCAGTGTCTCATTTCCTGGCATCCCCGTGTGACCCTGCAGGCAGAGAGCATTGCCAGCCAGGAACCTCGTGCAAGCCCTGCTGGCCAGAGTCTTTATTCAGCTTCATTACATAGGTGTGATTGATTAATTGATTGATTGACTGTCTGTGGAGTTGAACTCAGTCTCCAGGGAAACTTACACTGCATGGCCCAAAGCCCCTACCCTCAGTCACATGCGTGGTCTCTCTGGCATAACCAGCCCTGACCTTACACACTGCTGGGTGTAGCCAACCCTTCCCTAATGGGGGTGCAGAGTGACCAGTCCTCATCCTCAGACCAGTGGTGTGGTCGGTCCCATCCTCAAGGTCACTCTTATCAGGTGTAATATAGGTTACCTTCCAGAGGCCAGGCAGAGGCCAGGTGTCTCTTTAGGCAAGGCTGAATTGTTTGCTACCCATAGGGTGATCAACGAGAAATGGGAAACAAAGTTAAATACAGAGATGACGTGTGTACAGAGTGGTCTGGTATTTAGTGTGCCCTAACACTGTAAAATAAGGAAGGGCGTGAACCCCGTAGGTGTAAGTGAACACCCACCTCACTGCAGACACCCACCTCACTGATCCACAGAACCCTGGAGACCACCCTGGAGAACGCGCACGGGTGCTGGACAGCGAGGCTTGCTACAGTAGCTGTTTACCGCAGAGACATATTAGGCTGAGAAAGCACTTACCGCCCCACGGGGTGTATCAGCCTGACCCTTGCCTCAGCACTAACAGCACAGCAAATTGTCCCTCCGTTAACAAATTTATCTAACGTGAACAAGGTATAAGTCTGCATTTTATAGGTCTCTCTGTCTGGCACCGTCTCGCTCTGTGTCGCAGCTGAGCTGACTGCGTATAGCATGGGGTGATGGTAAAAATAAATTGGCTCATTCCCCACTGCAGAGTTTCAGTTCTCGAGCACCATGTCAGAGTGCTCCATAAGGTTTCATAAGGGTGAAACTGGGAAAATGAAAAGCAGAGTTTGTTTTCACGTGAATTTTCAAAATAAAAAAAAATTAGAGCACAATGAAGTCATCATCCTCAGGAAGCCTGCAAGATGACAACTGTGTGCTTTCAGGGACAAAGAACCAGGGACGGAGACTTAGAGCAAAACCGTCAGCTGAAACCCAATTATGCTCCTACCCTTCCTTCAGAGGGAAGAATTTTAGCCTTGGTCTGGTGGGGTTTTTTCTGAAACAAATAGCTTGTAATAAATTGATGTTGTCAGTGAATTTTGGTTGTACATTCTGTTTCTTTCAAGGAAAAACTGGCCATGCAGAAGTAGTTCGAGTGGTGTACCAGCCAGAACGCATCAGCTTCGAGGAACTGCTCAAGGTCTTCTGGGAGAATCACGACCCGACCCAAGGTAGATGAGCGAGCCAGTATTTAATTATCTTACTAATCACAGCTGGGATAATTAGTGTTTGAGCTGCATGGAAGAGATGAACCTTGAAATCACACAGGAGCTCAAGAATATGATTGTAGACTTTTATTGACGGAGACGAGGAGGGGCTGCGGGGGGCGGGGGGGGGGGGGAGGTGAGAGAATAAAGGCACAGCCACCGTCGGTGCCCCTCCCCCCTTACAGCTGTCAGGGGTGGGAAAATTCCCACAGAGAAAGATGCCAGACAATGGAGAGCCGTGCACCTTTATTATGGCATTATTCCTTCTTAATGCAGTCTTTTGTCTGCAAAATTAAAGTGTCTTTCTAGCAGCTCCAAAGTTTTCCTGATTTATGGTCCCTTTATTTCCCTGAATTTAGCCTTTTTCATCTTTTGACGTTATCAGGTTTTGTTTTTTTCAAATGTCTGTGGATGATAAAAAAAAAAGAAAAGAAAAAGAACATAAAGGTAAAATGCAGTATTCAGTAGATCCACAGTGCTTGCGTTATTTAAATACTTCATTTGTCTTCTGTGGAATTTGTTATATGGAGATATTAATATATTTGGGCTATAAACAATGATGGCCAGAAATTTTATTTGAACGTACACACAAGCAAAAATCCCATGTTGGCAAATATCATTGTAATATTCAATAATGAAGCAATTTCCAGATTTCATCCTAACAGCCTTGCAAAGCACAGCTTTGCCAGTGTGATGATCTGATACTATGAGGCTTATGAACTGAAAAGTCCTATATAATAGATGTGATTTTCACAAACCATGTTCATTTGGCAATCAGTCTATTTAACAAAAATATTTCCCTTCAGTGTCAGGGTTTTGTGTAGCGGATATGCCGTGTTGGCTGTTTCCTGCTGAATGGATGTGTTTTTCCAAATGCGTATTGTGCTTTGTGGTGGAACCTTAATAGGATTCAGTAGCACAGGTTGGTGGGTTCTGAGTCATGGTTCTGAGAACCTCCCAATGTCAGTGGTTTGCCAAAGGGCAAAGGTCAGAGCTGAGACAAGGGTAGCAAAAGGATAAATGAGCCAGGGCAAGACAAGCCCAGGATCCAGGCAAATCCTCCAGAGGGGGCGAAGGCCTAGGAAGGAGGCCAGAAACAGGTTTTCCAGTCCAGTGAAGTTTGGTTTGACACGGGGGACGAGTCACCGGTGGGGGAGCAATGAGGTATGGGACAAGGGCAGTAGAGGGCTGGTAGGGCAGGAATACAATCAGTGTCATCCCAGTTTGGACCCCCAGACTACTGTCATATGTCATATGAGAATGGCAGACCTGATGCCTTGGACAGGCTTGGCTCGGCAGGAAGCTCTGACTAGTGAGCATCATCGAGGAGATGGCTAGGAGCTCATGCTGGTAAACTTTGACCCAGATGGAGCAGCCATCCAGTCATGGGCCTCTCAAAGCCAATGGGCCAGGGCAGGATGCCAAGAGCTCCCAAACTCTCAGTGGAGACACACATCAGGAGCCGAGGGAAGCCTGAAGCCGTGTAGGAGACAGGCTCCCCACAGGCCCACGACATTGGGTGTCGGTGCTTTGGCCGTGCCAACCACAGTGCCATGTTCTGCTGGAATCACCTTAGCCCTGGTAAAATTTTGAAGAGGGTGAAGTCTGTCTGTCATACACTTTTTTCTCCTTACTTCTCTTAACTTCTTACCCATTTTATCATATTTTTACCGTACACCTCAGTTAACCAGGTCACTAGTACTGGCCTCTGAATCTTAAGGGGAAATTCTACCCTAAAAAAGAACCATAAAAGAACTGCTTGGTCTTTCATTCCACATATCAAATTTGTCTCTACTATGCCTTAGTCCGCTTTGAAATTCTTGATGTGTTAATTTGCGAGGGCTGCAATAACAGAATACCTAAGGTTGGGTGGTTTAAACAACAGAAGCTTATTTTCTCGCGGTGCTGGGGACCAGAAGTCAGCGATGGAGGTGTCGGCAGGGTTAGTTTTACCGTTGCTTGTAGACGACTGTCTTTTCTCTTTGTCTTCACGTGGTCTTCTCCTCGTGTGTCTGTGTTCTGATCTCTTACAACAGCACTGCTCGGATTCAATTAGTTCCCACCCAAATGACCTCACTTACTCTTAGTCCTTAAAGGCTCTATCTCTAAATGAGGTTACATTCTGAGGTACTAGAGGTCAGGGCTTCAGATTATAAATTTGGGTAGTAGGGAGACACAGTTTAGCCCATAACACTGCCAGCCATGTATTAGATTGGTGTACCGTTCTTCCAGAGGTATTTTTATTCTAACTGGAGGTTCACACACTGGAAAAGACTTTAGAGGTCACCTGGTTAAACTTTAGCTTCAATTCTATAAGCCAAAGATGAAATTGTTAATGGTGGGATTTGGCGGTGATGGGATTTCATTGTCGAGGGACATTTTTTACACTGACATTTGGGTAAATTATACATGTAGGAGGAGAGTTTCTCTGCCCTTGCATATATTTGCTAAGAATGGTGCTCGATGCAATATGCAATGTACACAGTTACACACATTAAATCACATATTTGATCTTCCCACATTAGTATTAGAATTACTTTTTGGAATAGTTCGGTGTAATGGGCCATGGTAACAGTCCTTATCTGCCTTGCAAGGTTTTCCATGACCCTTCTGGGAAAAAGGCCAAATGATTGATCACATGACTCAAGCCTGGCCAATCACACTGTCTTGTCCTGTTGTCAACAGTGTTTGATCCAAAGAACAGCCATGAGACCTAAGCAGAACCAGTTAGAATCCTTCCTTAGGACTCTTGCATGAGAGAAAAAAATGTTCTCACCTTGGTAGGCCTTCCGGGGTGATGGCACATGGTGTGTGGACAGAGCCTGTCCAGAGCAGAAGCAAGGGAGGAGGATGAGAAGAGACGCTGAGAGATGAGTGTTGGGAAGAAACTTCAGGGGACCCTGGGACGCTGAGACCTCGTGTTCCTACAGCTCTTCCTTCAATTCTGGAACCTTTCCTTGTAGCATTCCAAGCAATGGGAGCTACTCGGTATCATCCTTTTTTTTTTTTTTTTTTTTTTTTAACTTAAGCTAGTTTGTTGGGTTTCTATTACTTGCAGTAACAAAAGTCCTGAACAATCCCCTTATTCAGCTTAATTGTTGTGCTCAGTGTATCCAGTCACTGTCAGTTTACCGTGTTCACTGGTTGTGCAGATCAGGCCTAAAGCCATTTGGTCAGCAGTTTCACCATTGGCTCCGACGTGGAATGGAAGACACTGAAAATTGTTTCTTCAAGACCGATTGGGGCTTAATTAAGGGGTTTCTTGGGTGTACCATTTGGGATATATGGCTTGAGAACATATCATAATCCACATCCCCTCTCAATATTTGCACATTACTGTCAAAGACACTCAGTAACAATACTTGTCTCGTTTCTACTGTGTTAGCCAGGCCCTCTGCTAAGTGCTGCTGAATCACTAACAGGTCTGGGATAAGCAGCAGTATCCAACCTCTTGGTTAATGCACAGGGAAACCTCTATTCCTATGGGAAGAAAACATAATTCCAACATACTGAGATCAAATGAGCATTCAGATAAGTGTATATAAGACCAAAGACCAAAATATTAACCTGAAATCATTAAAACAAGGACGTGTTAAAACCGGAACATTGAAAGTAAAAAATAAGCTTAGAAGAACCCTGGTACCAATGGATTCATCATTCCCAGGGAGCCCTGAAGTTCTAATACACGTTGTCACCTGTACTGTTTCTGCAGCAAGAAATTGAAGCTCACTCCCTGAATGCTGGGACATGCAACAGGAGATAGCTGAACTTCACGTGAACTTGGCCATCTGACCACAGCTTTTCAATGCCCTACTTGAAGGCATATGGAGACTCTTGTCATGTTTCCCCATGAAAAGTGGCCCAGAAAAGAAAAGCACCCAGTTGGGCAGAAGAGGTCCACAGAGGCATGTAAGATGCATTGCTCTTACTCGGAAAACGGATGTTTCAGAAGCAGCAAGCCCCTTGTTGGATGTGGAGGAGGCTCCGGTCTATGAAGCAATAGCTCATTCTACATTCTTTTTCAGAAACAAGAGTGATTCCTAAAACTGCTTGAGGAGTGTCCCTGCCTATATGAGAATTGCTTTGTCATCCGAAAGACAAGACTTCAGTAAAAGTTGAGAGGGTCAAAAGCTTTGACCTTTGATATGAACATATGCCCAGGAAACACATGATTCTCCACAGAAATAGGACCCGAGAGAAATGTATTTTAATGAGCATGCCGAAAGGCTTTAGTACCTTGTTTGTAAAATCGTTAGGGATTCGAAGGGGCCCCTTACATGTTTTAGTTATAATTTACTTCATTTTGGGGGGGAGAAGCAGTCTCCTAGAAGGATATTTACAGCCGTGGGATTCTTGCGAATGTCAAGTGTCTACTGTGGGAGAAACAGCAGGAATTTAAGCTTAATGAAAGTCTGCTGCATTGAATCAGGTCTGCACGGCACAGGCCAGACAGAGAATATCCTGCACGTCTTCACGGCTTTAAGGCCCTGAAAGTAGCTCCCACAGTACCTGTGCTGATGAGAAGAAGGAAGTGTGGATGGTCTGCCCTTCGGGAGGGAGCAAAGCTGGTAGGAGCTACTAGAGAGTGTAGGCCTTTACAGATAGAGGGTGGGCCAGAGACATCTAGTCCCACAGCAGCATGCAGTCAGTCCTGAGGAGTGCCACTGAGTGGACCAGTGCCACGTGAAGGAACACACCTGAGAGCATCATTATACATTTGGCTGGTAAATGGGATTGTCTTTTCTCTTAATTTGCCAGTCACCACAAAACCTGTACTTTTGCCGAAGTGTTCACATACCACTGTTTAAGCTATTGTATCCTATGCTATCTGTCTTTCCTATTCATGGGAGAAATAAAGTTCTTCCAGGCTTCTAAAGGTAGAACGGGGCATGCCCATTCCTGACCCGGTGGCCTCCAAACCCCCCCTGCTCTCCAGGCAACATGGCAGAGTCTGAGATTTACATTTGGGTTCTGGCCCCAGCTGGAACTCTACCCAACCTTGTGACCTTGGCCAAGAGACTTATTCATTCTGAACCTCTGTTTCAGTCCTCCTGTTCCTGCATGAGGACGCAGGGCACAGACCGTGTACCTTGGGCCAAGCCACAAGTACACAAGTGCACAGGGGAGTGACTTTGGTTTTGTCTCACTTGGTCTATATATTGGACTTCTCAATTCCAACCTGTTGGGAAGGATCACAACATTTATTAAGCATCTCTTACGGGCAGGTGTTAGTATCTATCCTTTGTATCTATCCTTCCATTTCATCCTTACCATAACCTTCTGAAGTGGGGCTCCTTGTCTTTATTTAACAGAAGAGAAGAAATGAGGTTTCAAAAGACCAAAAGAGGTCCCCAAAAGGTTCCAAACGACTTGTCTGATGTTGATGGGAATATTTGGACCCACCTATCTAAAGCTCAAGTCTATTTCTTTCCCCTACTCCAGAGTGGTCCAAGCTTCCTGACTGGGAGGGCCTGTTCCAAGGAAAAATGTTTCCATGGATCTCCGTGTGATATAGTTGAGCCCTTAGTATCTTTTTTAAAGCAAATATATTAAAATGCTACTGTGAATTTAATCATACCTTAAACTGAATGCCTATTTTATAAACCTCTGGATATTTTATAATCCAATGTCACATACCTCCAGAAAATGGAAATGGAAATTCGTACACACATAATGTGTTCTACAGCTTCTAGGCCACACCTGCTGTACAGTTGGATTTGGACCTCCAGGCTTTCCCAGGGGACTGTGGCCCCAGGGGGGACTGCTCCAGTGCACTCCTGCAGAAGCAGTGGACTTTCTGCAGAGGCCTTCTGGCCAAGACTACTCTCTGAACCCATATCCCTACTAGTGTAGTACTAGAATTTTAGCCGGATCTGCGTTACCAATAACGACTAAATTTCCCAGAATCTTTATGGCTAAGTATTGGCCATGTGTCAAAATTCTGACTTTATGGGCATGAATACAAGAGAGGGCGTGCAACTTCTGGGTTGTGTGCACTGAGAGGAAGGGATGTTCTCTTCCTCCTCCTCCCTTCCCACAAGTTGCACGTGGTTGTGGTGGTGAACTGTCTGTACCACAGAGATTGGGGCCTTACCCTTGTAACTGAGGAGACACAACATAGAAGACTCCAGAGTTACCATCTCAGGCTGGACTCTATACAAAGACTGTCTTCTTTAAGCTACTGTTATTTTAGTTTATTTTATGCCGTTTTTTTTCTTTTTTATGACAGATGAACCTATATCCTTACTAAAATAGCCTTCAACTCTAAGCTGGTGATGAACTCCCAGTCACTTCTCTGAAGATCTTAATTAAAATATTCCCCTAATTAAAACATCTTTAACGATATCTGTTAGGAGTATGGACTCTGGGGTTAGAGGAGATATGGCTTTAATCAGGGCTGCCACTCACTAGCTGTGTGGCCTGGGAAGGTTGGGCAACCTCGCCAAGCCTTGTTTATTTCTGCTTGACCACCTGGGTCCTGGCTGGCATTGTTTCTCATCTGACTGCTACAGGAGCCTCTTACCTGACCCGTCTTGCCCTTTCCAATCCATTCTCCGTAATGACTTGTTAAAAACACAAAAGTGTGTCCCTCTGCTGTTTTAAAGCACAGAGCTGTGGCCCATTCTCTTTGGGATAATAACGCAGACTGTTTACAATGCTCTGCATGGCCAGGGATTACTGATTGATGCTTCCTTCTCCAACCTCGGCTCATGCCACTCTTTTTGCCCCACCTCCCCCCCCACTGCATTTCTGTTACTGCGGCCTTTGTTCACTCCATTCCTAGAAGACACAAGCACTTTCTCGCCTTGTGGCCTGTATCTACTGTTCAATCTGCCCACAGCTCTTGGTGTGACTGGCTCCTTCCTTTTCTTCAGCTTGAAGTGTTCTCTCCTCAGAGAGGCCTTCCCTGACCCACCCTAACTAAAGCGGTCCTCCCCAGCCCCGACTTCCAGGAGTCTCTATCACTGTTCTCTCCTTCCTTCCTAACCCATTACAAGGTAGAATGATTTTGTTTGCTTACTTATTAATTGCCTCTTCTAGAAAGTATGCTTCATATTAAATATTTTCTCATTGAACAATTAATGAGTAAATCTCAGTTTTTCCATCGGTAAAACAGTTCCTCCCTGGCTGGTGTGGCTCAGTGGGTTGAGCACTGGCCTGTGAACCAAAGAGTCACCGGTTCGATTCCCAGTCAGGGCCCGAGTTGAGGGCCAGGTCCCCAGTGGGGGACACATGAGAGGCAAGCACACATTGATGTTTCTGTCCCTCTCTTGCTCTTTCCCTTCCCCTTTTTCTAAAATTAAATAAAATCTTAAAAAGACACCAAACAGTTCCTGTCCCATAAAGGTGTGTGGGGACGTATGAGGGAACGTAGTCTGCGGGGCAGAGCCAGTGCCGGACAGAGTGGAAGCCCACCGTACAGTCTACTAGCCACCGGACTCGCTCTGCCTGTGTAAGAGCTGCGGAACCAGCTCCTGTTTATTTGCCTTGCTCCTTCCTAAACCCCAATATTTGTCTGCTTCCCCCCAGCAAATGTTCTCCATACTCCTGATCATCCTATATGTGATACCCTGTATCCTCAGCTGACTCCTCATTATCTGCTTCCCTCTCACATCCCCTCTCCATCCCCTCCCACAGTGAGCTCCTAGCTGTCCTCCAAAAGCTTTTTCTGCCTTGCCCAGTGGGCCATCCTCTGTGTGGTGTTAGGTCTCCCGGGGCCCCAGGACCACCCACCTGGCCTGCTGCTTTAGCCCTCAGATCTCTGAGTAGGGGATTGATGCGGCTCCTCAGCCCCTGGTTGGAACTAGAGACCCCCAAGGGTTCTTCTCCATTCAATGCCCTTTGATCCCACATCCCCCCCTCCCCACTCCCCATGAAGCATCACTTTAGGTGGGTTGTTCTCACGAGGCCCCTAGAGAATCAGGGGTGGATCGGTCCATTCCATCTTGAGCAGGTTTGTTTCACAGCCATTTTCCAGGTGCACAGTGGAGGAGCAAGCACCGCCCCCTCCCTGTTGTCCACTGGGAAACATTAATTGGAGAGAGAAAAATCCTATTTCCTTCTGTTTCTCATCAAGTTGGCAATTAAGAGTAGTGTTCATGTATTTGAACTTGCCAAATTAATATCTGAACTTTGTTGTGCTGACCCCTTTAAGTTAGTTTTTTAAATAAGTCACCAGTTTTGAAGGACTATCTTTTTTTTAGACCGTGTACCAGGAATCTATCATCTGCAAATAATTAGACAGTAGAAATTACATTGTATTGCTAATGAGCAGATGTGCATAGTTATAGTGGAGGAACAGCTGCACACACATAAAATGCAAAAACGACCCAAACCCGGCATTATGAATTCAGAAAGGGACTTCATTCTTTCAAGAATTTCAGAAACAGAAAAAATGAAACAAAGAATTCAACCGATATTTTCCTTTATTAATTGTTCTTTCAGTTGCACTTTTCCTTGTGTAACATTATCATACACATACTTAGTATCTTTGCTATTTGCAAATGTGCTATTTGCACTTTCAAATCCCTCTTTCGTATAATACTATAGGGCTTATATTAACATTTTCCTTTGCCTTTCTAGTGCTGTAAGGGTTTAAGGGTTTGGTGCCTCCAGACTGAATGAAAGACCCCTCCCTCCCTACTGGCTGTTTCTCTGGGCTGGGCATGGTGCCAGGTGCTTACATTCATTTGGTGCCATTTGATTCTTAAAGTAACCTGTGAGCAGGTGGTCTTAGACCCATCTTACAGATGAACAAACAGGCCGAGCGAGGGGAAGTGATTTGCCATGAGCCAGTTAGGACGTTATGGAACAGAGCTGGGATTTGGACCGAAGGGCACAATTCCAACCCTTGTATTCTCTCCATCTATAGTACAGGACCCCAAGCTGTTGCACAACACTATTAGCCCAAAGAAAACACAACACCCCATGCCTGGGAACAGTAGCACATTAGCCAGCAAAGAGTTTCTGTCCTCATAAACTCCTTATGATACCCATTAATATTTTATAATCCTGTTAAGGATTTTCAAAGATGAAGTTCAAATAGGTTTTTGAAAACTTTTGACCAGGAAGAATTCCATGTACTTTAGATAAGAATGGTTAGGTTATTTAAAATTTGAATAAATTTCTGAAATGATATAAAATCAATAAAAAGACATGAAATCAGAAGAATTACATTACTTCACATTAAACTACTAAATTTAAGCAAAATCAGAACTGATAACATCAGCAGGAACTAGAACTTCCAGGTGCTGGAAAGGTCAGGCTAGGTTATTTAGATCAACTTTCTCAACAAAAGCAGTTGAAAATGTTGGATTAGATATAAAAACATATTAAACATGCCACATCAAATTGCCAACAAAATGATTAGGAATTGCCAGGTGTTATTTGCTGGACAGGTAAGCAGAGGACTGAAATACCATTGTTCTGGGGAATTTGCCAATCCCAGAAAAGTTGAATTTGGGCAGCCTTATTAAGGGTGTAGAGGGTGTGACCAACACAATTGTAGCACTTGACCTCTGTACATATATTAAACACTGTACCCTACAACTTCTTAATCACACATGGAACATGTACTAGGCCATAATGTCTCAGCACATTGCAAAGGGACTACAATTATAGAGCTTATGTTTCTCTTACCAGAATGCAATTATGCTAATATTGCATATAGTTTCTTTGCTGTTTGCAAATGTGCCATTTGCACTTTCAAATCCCTCTCTCATATAATATTACAGAGCTTATATTTAACATTTTCCTTTGCCTTTCTGGTGCTATAAGGATTTAAGGGTTCGGTGCCACACACATCTCTAATTATGTATAATAGTGCAATTATGCTAGCAAAAATATATGTAGGAATCCTCTTATGTTAGAAAATGAGAAATTTGCTAAATATCTTATGGATGAAGATAAGTCAGTGTGGAAATCAGAAAATACTTTGAACTGAATGGTAATGAAAATATGATATATCAAAACGTATAGGGCATAGCTAAAGCTGTTCTTAGAGGGAAATTAGAGCCTTAAATTTATAAATAGGAGGGGAAAGACAGAGCTAAACATCTATCTCAGGAACCTAGAAAATCAACAACCAAACAATGCAGAAGAAAATAGAGAGCAGAAATAACTGAAATGGAAAGTAAATGTGTAGTAGAGAGGATCAATGAAACCAAAAGTTGATATTTCAAAATGCCTGATAAGGTTGATAAAACCGTGGTACGTTGATCAAGGAAAACAATGAGAAGGCACAAATATCCAATATCAAAAATTTAAAAATGGGACGTCACTATAGATAGGCAACTTTCTATCAATAAATTTGAAAAGTTAGATCAAACAAATTCCTTAAGTAGGACCTTAATAAAACTAGATAGGCCTATAATAAATTGAAATTGAAGCAATATTTATTTACTTTTTAAAGATTTTATTTATTTATTTTTAGAGAGAGGGGGAGGGAGGGAGAAAGAAAGAGAAACATCAGTGTGTGGTTGCCTCTCGCACGCCCCCTACTGGGGACATGGCCCCCAACCCAGGCATGTGCCCTGACTGAGAATCGAACCAGCAACCATTTGGTTCACAGACTGGCACTCAATCCACCAGCCATGGCTGAATCAATATTTTAAAAGCTTCTCATAGAAAACCCCACTAGTTTCAGATGGCTTCATCACTGAGTTCTATCAACATTGAAGAAAGAAATCATTGCAATCTTCTGCAAACCCATCCAGAGACTAAAGAAAGATGCAATTCATCTTATTGTGCTTACATAATCTTGTACTAAAACCTAAGGATGTAAGATAATAAAATTATAGTTCAAATTCACTCATGAACATATATGTAGAAATTTTAAACAAAAGTATTAGCAAACTGAATTTAGTGCTATGGAGTAAGTATACCACATCATGACCAATTTAGGTTCCTCCAAGAAATGCAGCTTGGTTTAACATTTTATTTTATTTTATTTTATTTTATTTTATTGTTTAAAGTATATTTTACTGATTATACTGTTATAGTTGTTCCCTTTTTCCCTTTGCCATCCTCCACCCAGTACCCCCTTCCCTTCAGCAATGCCCCCCTTTAGTTCATGTCCATGGGTCATGTCCATTGTAAGTTCTTTGGCTTCTCCCTTTCCTATGCTATTTTTAACCTCCCCCTGTCTATTTTGTTCCTCGCAATTATGCTTCTTAGCATTTTAATATCAACCAATAAAATTTAGCACATTAGCAGATTAAAAGAAAAAGCCCATATGATTATCAAAATAGGTGCAGAAAAGTTAGTTAATATAATTATATATTCATAAATGATTTCAAAATGTAAATATAAATGGTGACTTTCTTAATCGGATAAACAGCATATACAAAATCCTACAGCAATCATGATACTTATCAGTGACACACTGAGAGACTCCAGCGATGCCATTAGAATTTCTAATCAGCATTGTACTGTGGTTCCTGGCTCACGCAGTGAGTCAAGGAATGAAACAAAATGTATAATGACTGAAAAATATGGCATGTACCTGTTTACCTTTCTCACCTGGGCAACGTTTCCCATCCTTCTTGTAGTAGCCACGTGACTGAGTGTTGGCGAATGGAACGTGAGCAGATAGGATATATGATACAGGTCTGGCCAATAAATACATCCTAGTCCTAGTGATCGCTGAACGTCTCTCTTCATCTGTCTGCCAACTAAAAGCAGAGGCCAGGGCAACCCTCTGAGGTGGCATCTTGAAGACAGTACAGCTTCCATTGACCAAGGCCTTTGAAGCGTTCATGAAACAGGACCATTTCCACCTCATTTTTTACAAATTGCATTTTGCCTAATCAAGAAATAAACTAGTAACTTAAGCCATTGGAGTTTCAGAGTTTATTTATTTACCAGGAATTGGTACCTTGAAGTAGAGTGCTACCAAAAATTCTAAAAAAGGTGGCACTAGCTTAGTGGTTGGGCAGCTGGAAGGTCCAATATTGAGTCTTGCTTATGGTTTGTAAAGATGTCAGTTCTCTCCAAATTGTTTTATAAATTCAGTGCAAACCCAAATGAATGAATGAACAGTTCATTCATAAATCCCAGCAGTTTTTGTTGTTATTTATTCTGTGGATCTTCAAAGCTGATTCTTATGTTTATATGGGAGGCAGATATTTTTGCATAAGAACAGGAGAATGGAGGGGCTTATTTTTCTAGATTCCAAGATTTATTATAAAGCAACAATTATTAAAACAGTGTGAATTTGATGTAGAGACAGATGACTAGACCGGTACTATGGAGTAGAGAATCCAGAAAACGACCCACACATATACAGATATGTCAGTATGTCAGTCATATGTGAAACATCTGGGGAAAGAATGAGTTTGTAATAAATAGTGATAAGATGATTTAGATTTTTACATGCAGAAACATTCGATTGGATTTCTACCTCCACCGTACATAAAAGCCAGCTCCAAGTATACTGAAGACCTAAGCGTGAAAGCAAAACTTGGAAACTCCAAGTTGATAATATCATTATGACTTTGGGTTTGAGGTGCATTTCTTAAACAAGACACAAAATGACATTACCCATAAGGGGAAAATAGTTGGGAAACTATATTCAAACTATATTAAAATCATACCTTGGCTCATAAAAAAACAAATAAAATGTAAGAACAGAGAGGTTATATTTGACAAGAGATTAGTATCCAGGATATATAACAATATCTCCAGTAGATTTTTTTTAAAAAAAGAAAACTGAAGAGAAAAATGGGCAAAGTACTGTAACAGCGGTGAGAAAACATGTGAAATCATAGTCAATGTCATTATTCATCAATGAAAGACACATTAAGTTCAAGGGAGATTGTATTACAGACCAAGCGTAGTGACAAAAAGTGAAGTCTGACATTAACAGGCTTGAGTGACTTGGCAAGCATTCCGAACTCTGGGATGGCTCAGGCTGTGATGCAGGTTTTGTAAATTGGTACACCTGCTCTGGAAGATGGTTCAGCATTCAGGTAAGTTGAAGACACGCAAACTCCATAAACCAGCGATTCTATTGCTGGGTCTAATGGAATACATGTCAAAAATGTTCTTAGCGGCCCCAAGCTGGTAGTCTTCATCAACAGTAGAATTCATAAATCAGTTGTGGTCTTTTTATGCAATGGGATATTATGAAACACTGAAAATGAAAAAAATAAAGGAATCTCATGACTGTAATTGTATGTGAAATATTAAAACTACAATTTTATTTATATAAACTTCAAAAACAGGTAAAACTAAACTATGTTTTTTTTTCTGGGTGTGCGTATGCAAGAAAGACATTATTGTCACAAAAATCAGGCGTGGCTGTAAGGCGAAAGAGGCGGGCGCTGTCACCAGTGGGGACGTGCGGAGGGCTCCAGCGCGCTGACAGTGCTGCGCTTCCGGTCCTCGGCGGTGGTTCCGAGTGTTCACTTGATGGTGAATCATTTAACAGTACGTGGAGCAACATAGAGACTATTCTAATACTGATGTGAACACTTTAATCAGTTGAGGTTTGTTTTATGTACTTTGGTACGTTTAGGTACCTTTCTGTAATGAAATCTAGAAATTACTAAGGTTAACACGTTGATCGCTATTCCTGCTAACAATATGGACAATGTCCAGGATGAAGGACTAGCTTTGTGAATGTGTGGGCTCAGTGCTGATTCAAATGTAAACATCTTATAAATGTCATTTACATGCCTAATGTTCTGTAATGGAATATTATGGCTGAGTCATTGCTTCAGAACTTTGAGGTTTGGATAAGAGATAGTGACATAGAAATTTTACCATTTTGAAAATTTTTTATACATTTTCTGATAATTTGAATATTTCAAGACTCATTATTTGGCCAAACTTATAAGTTCATAGCATAAACAGGTATGGAGTCTCAGATATCATAAGAAAGATATAATAATAAAATATTTCCATTGGCCAGCCATAAATAGAATTTCTCTTTTATAGAAGCAAATTCTATACAAAAATACCTTTTTTTAGCTTTTAGGACTAAATTGCCATAACTTTTCAAAACTATTAATGATTTTATAAGTAATGTTTTCTCATTACTGAAAAATCAGACCTTCCTGTTAGTTACAGAGTGAATATCTGTTATATAGCAAGATTCTTTTATCTTTCTTGAGATGCATTGTATTAAAACATATGAAGAACATTGTGAAAATGATAAGGAAAACGCAGTACTTCCTTTTAGAAGACAGTCACTTAATATCTCTCCTATTTCACTACATTCTACTTCGTTCTTTTCCTTAAATTACATGCTGCATGCACACTGGGGTAGTTGTGGCTGGGAGCATGCGCTTTGGAGTTTGCTAGCTCCAGATTCAGCACTGGCTTTGGGCAGACACTCAGCTTCTCTGGGGGTGTCAATCAGTCTTATCCTCAGAAAAATGGCTTTGATGACAATACTCCATGTCATCGGAGAATTGATTGAATAACATAATAAAATACGGTGGTGCATAACAAGGGCTGTAGAATCATTGGCTATTTTGTTGCTCACCTGAATCAAACGGTAATTACACTTGTAGGTAAGGGATGCTGACTTTAATAGGCACATGGATGTGTGTAACTGTAGCTAACTGGGAAAACTAAGTATTATGTAATGCAATGTTGAGACATGAAAAGTGGAAAGGATCGATTAATTTTTCTTCGCTGGTATGGCTTACATTCCTCCTAGCAGAGGCTGAGATGGGCCATTGGCATTCTGTTAAATCTGGACTGGCCAGTTTCGTAGCGCACCGTTCGTCATAGTTTCTCCAGCCCAGTTTCTCTCCCCTGAGAGTTGTTTTCACACTCCATAGGGAGAAAAGAGGTAGTTGAAGAAACTACCTCAACATATATCCCCTCCCTCCCTTCCTTTCTACCTACCTACCTTCCTTCCTTCCTCCCTTCCTTCCTTCCTCCCTTCCTTCCTTCCTTCCCTCCTTCCTTCCTTCCCTCCTTCCTTCCTTCCCTCCTTTCTACCTTCCCTCCTTCCTTCCTTCCCTCCTTCTTACTTTCTTTTAATGACACAAGGGCTATCCATCTGTGTGCTCAGTGTTTTAAATTTAAAATGAGATGTCAGTTAAAACTGACAGGATTAATTTTTCAGTCAGGTAAAGTGAAATTGTTCCATATTAATCAGGCTCTGTCAGACACCTGATTTAAAGGCCAGGTGTGCCAGGAAGGGTCACGTGGGTGACGACAGGAAGTGCCGTCTATCACCGTGAGGGATGTAGGCTCATCTACCTGTTGGAGAGGGCTGCAGTGCCTGGTGATGTTTTTTCCCATGGAGGCCAGTCATCCGGGTGGCTCTGGTGCCACTGCAGCACACAGATGGCTTTTTGGTGCTGTCTCTATGGAGACGGGGTCAGTTTAAGAAGCAAGGGATAGAGGGACTAACTCTATGTTTTTAGAATGTTTGCGATTCTGAGCAATTCATTGGTTGTTTCATTTTCGTTGAGGTAAATTGTGGAGGTGGGAGTGTTCAAAATCTAGTAGAGATACAGCTGCTAAGCCTCTCTCACGCTTATCTCACAAAGAGAATCAATAAAACGTAGATTTGCGGTCTTGAGTGAGACCAGTGCGGAATGGAGGCCGGTAGGTCTGAGAGAGAGACCACTCAGGTGAGTGTACGCCATATGCTGACCACAAGAAATTCTATCTCTTAATTTATAGCAGTTTAGCAGACGTGTCTAATGACACTTTAATAAACATATCTAATAACAGTTATCCAGCAACCTAAACAACAGAAGTGACAGAATGTAAGAGACAGCGGAACAGAAGAGGTGAGCAACAGACAGCTTGAATGAGAGCAGGACTAGTTGAAAAGCTTGAAGTGTTAGGTTGGTTTCCCCAGACACAGAGCCTGAGACAGGGATTCAGTACCTGTGACTTAGTGAAGAAAAGGAAAGAACCTCTGAGTGAGGGAGAGAAATAGGATAGGAAAGGAGAAGAAGCTGAGCAAGGCTGTGGCCTCCGGCAGCCTGGCCTTGGCCGGCTCCCTCTGGGGACAGAGAAGTTCTGGAGGTGTGGCCATCTGACTGTGTTCTGGCCAATGAGATATGAGTGAACTTCTGGGGAGGCTCTTTAAAGACAGAGGAAGTGGGAGGAAGTGCCCTTCTCTTTTTCCTCCTTCTAGTCTACAACTTGGATGTGACGGCTGCAGTACTGGGAGACGTCTCAGGCCCTTGAGAATGGGAGCCATGTGCTAAGGATACTTGAGTAGAAAGAAGAAATCTGAGTCCCTGGGACCAGGAAGCCACCCTGCCACCCCTCGGCCACCTACCTCAGCAGCTCTCACTTAAAGTGAAAACGGAAATTCTGTCTTGTTTAAGTCCCTTTCGGTTTTGTTCTGTTGAACCGATTGCAGTTCCTCATCGGCAGAGTGAGATGGGACTGCACCAAGTTCCGAGAGATCTGAGACTTTCTAAGAGATGTGGTAAGATGCTGTAGTCACCAGGAAACACATTTTGATGATAACTTCAATGCTGCTTCTTGTTTTCCTGTCCAAACTATTAAAGAAGAAGGGGGGGGGAAAGACTTTTTGCTTGCTTCCTCCATATAGTTCAGAATCTTATCTCTTTCAAACTGTAAACATGTTGATTTTAATTTGTGCTTATTCACCTAAAGTCCTTAATATCTTATTCCCCTCTTTCTAGACTTTCAACATGTAATTTAAAATGCTGTTTTACCAAAAAAGAAAACGGTCTTGTGTTCTCTATTGCAAATCTCCATTCTCTTAAATGTGGGCATTTTTTTTAAAAAAGTAAGGGAAAGAAACCACACTGGTAACCACTGAAATGAGCGGGCACATATGCAAATAGGAAGACCAAAGCCCCCTGATACTCTTTGGTAACTACTGGTTTCCACCCATCCTAGAAGCTTTCACTTCTCACGTGTTGTTTCACTTAGCTGCCTGAGTATGTAGGCTTTATGAGCCACAGTATCAGAGGTGTGATTCATTAATGTATAGCAGTGGGTCTCAACTGGGGACAGTTTTGTCACAAGGTGGGGTAGATATGTTTATAAGCTCCTAGGTAAAATGCCTGACCACCCTGTGAAGTACATGCCATTCTCCCCATTGTTCCAAATGAGGAAACTGAAGCTCGGATGGGTCTAGTACCTTGGCTGAGGTTACACAGTTAGCAGGAGACGGCAGAGCTGGTGACGGCAGAGCTGGAATCAGAATCCAGAGCTGTCTCATGACAAAACGCGTGCCTGCCGCTCGGCGTCACTCAGCCGTCTCTGGGCCAGCGTCCGTTTCTTCCCAACAACAGTCTAGAGCAGAGAAGAATATGGATTCATCCTGGTGGGAGTCACCCGGCCTATGCAACCAACATGGGTCGTCCTCTAATGAGACTGCTCCTTCGCAGTTCCCTGACCCAGAGTTAGTAATTTCAGGCCCTCAGGAATATGTCTGTCCCTGCCTGCTGTTCACCGTGAGCTGCTGGCTCCAGGAATTTCTTCAAGTAATACCTCGCAACAACTCGCAATGTGAACTTCCCTTTAAAATCTGCCCCCCCCCCCCCCCCCCGTGCAGGCAGAATGTCTAAAACAGCGCTAGCACCCAGTGTGAGCTGAAGTTTAGAAGCTCCGTTGAGAACATGAGAGCTCCTTCATCTTTTTGCTTCGTTATATTGTAGATTAAGCATTTCTCCATATTCCAGTGCCTTCTCCAGCTTTGCTGAGAGAGAGAGAGAAATCTTACAGTGGTCACAGGATGGTTTGTTCCTTCCAGAACCTAGTTGGGGAAGGCGGATGGAGAAATCTCAAGCAGTTGGTGGGTGCCAAGAGGTCAGTTCTTTTCAAGAATCCCCCAAAGCCCAGTCCTCATTAATCAGTTTAGAGAATGTTATGGAAGAATTTTAAACATAAGATGCTGTTTCTGAGCCAGGTATTCTCTTTCACCGACTACAACAAGCCCATTGCCTTCCTGGGACATGCAGACAGCCAGGTAATGTCGGTAGTTCTCTTAGATTTTCCAAGGCCAAATGGAGGGCACAGTGAACTTTGCAATACTTGTTAAATCTGTGGGAAAGAGAGCTCTGAAATTCTGATGCTCACCCAGAGTTCCACGGAATCCTGTGGCTCCCCTGAAACTGACTTTTCCATACATTTCTGGTCCCCGGTATGTCCTGTCAAGATACGTGTGTGGCCTCCTGCTCAACTGACCGGCCTCATTTCCTTCCAGGCCCTTTAGCAGAAACCAGTCTTGTCCCCTCTGCCCACCAGATATGCTACCTACAGGGCACTTTGCTCCTTTGTCTTTGATTGTTTTGCTCTATCTTCCATGTATCAACTTTGAAAGAGAAAGAGCTCTGTTGTCAGGCAGATCTAGGTTTACATCATAGGATGGCCGTGTACTTGCTATGCCACCTCTGTAGGGTCACTCGAAGTCTCTGATCTATTGCTTTCTTTGTGTCAGAGAAGGTTAAGAATACCTACTTCACAGGGCTTATGTGAGAATTAAATGGGAAGTATTGGCAAAGACCCAGTACAGGCAAATACAGGGTCAAGCTCGTAATTGTCCCTCTCCTTCCCTCCCATTTTCAGGCTATTTCTTGAGATCAAAGCTTATGACCTGATTTTTCTGTAGCCTCCATGGTGCTGAGCACAAAGTCGGCACCACATGAATACTTTATGCTGGAGAGAACATATTTGTTTGAGGAAATTGGAAAGGCAAATAGGGATTCTCTGCCCTTCAATGACATTATTTTGTCCCTTCTCGAGTTATGACTCTGGTTAATTCTTTTCGATAACAGCAATACAAAGGCTGTTTAGATCAATTTATAACAGTCAAATAAATATCTCATTTGTTTTGCAATTTAGTGGGTTAGCAGGATCACTTCTTGTGTGTCCAGCTGCTCCTAGATGTTAGTTTTCTCATCTGGGCTTCAAGCTTGCTAGAGAAGAAAAGCCCAAGACTTTGGTAAAGATGCTAACTGTGCTGCTTCTGCCTTTGCAAATAGTCCAGGTTTCTACCGTGTCCCCGAAGGCACCATGCTGTTCTACAATCCTGACCTTTGGCCTCCTGGTGATTGTCTTGCTCATGTCTATCAATTTCTCTTTTAAGACGAGAGTCACTACCTCTATAAAACCTTGCAGAACTTAGCCCCCTTCCATGCTGATCAGGTGAACTACCCACTCTTTCCTCTGAGTCCCTGTGTTTTTCTAATCCGCACTGATTTTTTCCCCATAACATCTTGTTAATGGACTCAATGTTTGTGTTTCCCCCAAATTCATATGTTGAAATCTAATTCCCAATGGGATAGCATTTGGAAGCAGGGCCTTGGAGAGGTAATTAGGTCATGAGGGCTCCACCCTCATGAATGGGATTGTGCCCTTATAAGAAGAGGTCCAGAAGTCAGTGCACCCTCTTTCTGCCATGTGAGGACCAGGAAGAAGGTTCTCACCATACACCAGATTGGCTGGTATCTTGACTTGCAGCCTCCAGACCTGTGAGAAATAAGTTTCTGTTGTTGGTAAGCCACCAGTTTATGGGTTATGGTATTTTGTTATAGCAGCCTGAGCTGACTAAGACACACCTCCAACACTCGATTATGCTTGTCGGTTTCCATTCATTTCCCCTTACTGACTAGGAAAATGATCTAGTGGAAAAATGAGACTGTGTCTTATTTCTGAATCCCAGTACCTGACACCTTGCTGGAGACAGAGAAGGATGGATGAATGGGTAGAAGGAAGAAAAGAAGGCAGACTGTCACCAGAAAAAGTGAGGGCATTTACAACTATTGTTTTTCCATGATCTTAATTGCTTTTGTTTCTTTCTACCGTTCTGCACATATTTCTGTCCCACTTTCTAGCACCCCAGGGGGTGTGAGCTCAGGAGGTACGAGATAATGTCTACAGGTCTGATCTTCCCAAACTTCAGATGAGAGCCCAGTAGTGATGAGCCCTGGAAAGCTTTTCATGGGTAAGAGCAGGGGTAGGAGAATTCACGCAAAGATTTTTCCCTTTCTTAGGTTTGTTTTCCATTGAGATGAAGAACTGGGCTATAGGTTAGCAGAGTTTAAATTTAAAGGGAAGGTAATTCTGATAAAAAGAGGTAATGAACAGTTAAAAATAAAACAGTACATTTCTACACACACAGGGGGAATTTTGATCCTCTCCTTGGGTTTATCCCTGTGACTGCTGTGTGAATGCATGTCTCAGCGATCAGTATAAATAAAGCTTTTCAGAGGGAAAAATGCCTACTTCTGGAATATCTTGTGTGATGTCATTTGTTATTTTTATTTCAAAAGTAGATCTGAAATTTTCTAAGATTATTAAAAGTTGTACAAATAAAAGTATTTAACATCTACATAATTTTTTACATTCAACAAAGTGCTTTTCAGGTTTCATCTTATTTATTCCTCCCAGCAAACCCATAGGTTAGGCCTTTGTAATTCCTGTTTTACAAAGGAGGTTTGAGGCTTAGAAAGATTAGGTAATTTGCATTAAGCAATTCAGCGGCAAAGCCAGACTTGAAAACAAGATCTTACAGCTCTAAGTCCTGGGCTTCTTACAAAAGATTTAGTAAACAGGTTTCCCTCACCCATGAATTACTGTTCTGCATTCCTAACATAAACCAATGGAGACTGAAAGAAATGGTGAAAAGTTTAATGATGCTAAACATCTGTAAATGCAATGTATTAAAAAAATAACAAGAACAGAAAATCCATAGTTCTATGGGGTTTTCAGTCTGTTGAGCATCAAATCATATTTCCCAATGAACCATCTGCTTCCAAATTTCAAGCTCCTATCCATTTAATAAGCCTCTTCATCAGTGAAATGAAAGGTACATGCATTGGAATTAACAAGTATGTGAATGTGTGGGTACAGTTGTGTTTTTAGATATTATACCTTGTCCTTAAGATGAACATTGATGGGGGAAAAATCAATCAAATTACCATTCTTATTCTTGTGTAGACCAGAGGGAGACTAATGTCTTGCCCAGTAGCACCAGACTCGAGGAAGGCTAAATAAAGGCTCCGATAGGTTTTCTCTCTATCCCCGACTGTATCTTTCTTGTCTTTTTTCCTGGCCGGGTAGGGGTGTAGCCAGAGTGACCAGGAAGAGAGTGTGTATTTTTTGTGACACGGGGGAACTTTTAGATTCATTAGAACATCCAAAAGGGGTCAGAAGGTCAGAGCTGTAAATTCAAATCTGCAAGACTTCTTCTACCTGCAGAGATGCTTGCTGTAACAGTGTGAATAACTCTCATCTTTCCAGTGAATGAGCAGTCAATTTGGTTTCTGCAAAGGGAAAGGTACAGGGACTCTGGAGCGGAGCTGTGGGCAGTGCCCACGATGTCAGTCATCTCCGGAGCTGCCCAGAGTGAGTGGGGGACACCCGAAATCTGCACAAAGAAGTCAAGGGCAACAGTGGCAGGAACTATATCAGTATTGTAGTATTACAATTAACAGATGATCAAGTTACAATTTAAATAAAGGGATCACAGCTTCAGGGAAGGGTTTAAATCTGTATCCTGGATTGCAGCAGTAGTATAGCCCCTAATTACATAAATAATACATGGATTAATTTTTATAGAAATGCATTGCCTTGAAAAATGCCATTGGTATTTTGATAGGAACTGGATTGAGTCTGTAGATTTCTTGGGGTAATATGGGCATTTTAACAATGTTAATACTTCCAATCCTTGAGTGTGGATATTCTTCCATTTATTTGTATCTTCTTCAGTTTCTTTCTTCCATATCTTATAGTTTTTCTAGTACAAGTCTCTTACCTCCTCGGTTAAATTTATTCATAGGTATTTGATTCAATGACGACAGAGGATGTGCTGCGTGTATACACAATGGAATATTACTCAGCCATACAGAGAATGAAATCTGGCCATTTGCAACACCATGGATGGTCAAGAGTATTGTTCTAAATGAAATGAGTCAGATGGAGAAGGACGGATACTGTACGATTTCACTTACATGTGAAATCTAAGAAATAAAACAAATGAACTAACAAAACAGAAGCAAACTCATAGATGCAGAGAACAAACTGATAGTCACCAGATGCGAGGGGTGTTGGGCGTGGGCACAAAGGGTAAAGGGAGTGAGAGCTACAAATTACAGTTGTAAAAATAGCCATGGGGTGTAAAGTATAGCAAAATAAATATCGTTAATGATATTGTAATAACTAGGTATGGTGCCAGATGAATGTCTAATCATTATGCTGTTTACCCGAAACTGATATAATATTGTATGTCAACTATAAATGAAAAATAAATACTTTAAAAAATCTTTAAAAAGTCACAAAATGAATGCATTGTCTTACATACTTGTCTAGAATGCCAGCCGTGCGCATCCTTTCTTCCCAACCACACGCTTCTATAAAATCTCCCAGCTGTTTCTGCCCTGAGGCAGTCATGTCACTACGAGAGGCGCTCTGAATGTGGATGTACGCTCAAGGGTTTCACTGTGCACTCTCTCAGATTACTTGTGCAAATATGATTGGTGGCAGAGCCCAGTATTGTACCATATACTTGGAATAATTCTTCATTATTCCCATGTTGTTTGACAAAAAGCTGGTTTTTATCCGTTAGCAACAATTTCTCACGAGCCTATGACAGTTCAAAGATCTGCCACCAAACACACAGATATCTATTGTCTTCAGTGTACACGGCGTACGGAGTCTTTAGAAAACCTTGTTGAAAATAGAAATGTCACACCTGCAGATTCTCTTTCACTCACATACTAGTTTCTCCTTTAAAAGAAAAATCTTCAATAGACGTAATCAACTCTGCACGGAGACCCTGCTTTTCTGCATCTTGTGCTAAATGGGGAGGGGTCAGATTTTACCTAAACCCAGCCATCCAGCGGCCTTTTTTCTTTGTGGAGAGTAATGCTACTCCCGTCGTGTCTTTATGCACAGAAGGGTGAGAGGTGGTTAGGCAAGGAAAGCCCTGCTTGTAACTGAAGGGGGGATTGAAGAAGGCCAAGTGCAAATATCGCCGAAGTGCCGTTCTGGAATGTCTGCTTCTCCAGTCTCTCGGACGCCACACCACGGGGGCTCTGTGAAGGGAGGCTTTGCTTGCGTTCATTGCTGTATCCTCAGTGCCTGGAAGAGTTCTCGGTACCTATTAGGTGCTTCATTAATACTTATACTCTAATAATACTTATAGAGTATATACTATAAGTAATATATATATACTATAATGACAGTTATATATTGTATACTATAATAATACTAGAATGCTTATGTGAACATGTAACTTACACAGAAATGAAATAGCTATTTTATTTTTTTAAAAGATTTTATTTATTTATTTTTACACAGGGGGGAAGGGAGGCAGAAAGAGAGGGCAAGAAACATCAATGTGTGGTTGCCCCTCACGTGTCCCCCACTGAGGACCTGGTCCGCAACCCAGGCATGTGCCCTAGACTGGGAATTGAACCGGCAGCCCTTTGGTTCGCAGGCTGGTGCTCAATCCACTGAGCCACACCAGCCAGGGCTGAAATAGCTCTTTTAATTTGGCATTACTTATTGGAGGAATGAGACGATTTATTTTCATTATACATTATTAAATTAATATTTTCATGTCATTATTAGTTCTTTTAGCTCCTAATTCATTCCTGGTCCCCACGTGTGGTGACCTTTGTGCACCGAGGACAGGAATGACTCTGAAGGTGGGAGAATGGGATTTCCAAGAAGTCAGCCAAGCCGGGGTGTGAACAAAGAGGCGTCAGAAATGGCCCCCCACACATGCACATGCGTACACACGTGTACACCATAGATAGCCTATGGTCTGACCCTGAACCCTACTCTAGGGTTACGAGTTAGCCCTCTGTCCCTTCTTGCAGTTTGGATCGTGAATACCAGCCGTAGTGACCCTGCGGAGTCTGCAGCTACCACAGTTACCTCTGACATCAAACATATCGGTCATTTGTAGCTTCTCCTGTAGCTCCTATGAAAGATTCTTGTATTTGCACTTGCATTTACATTTGCATTTACACAGCGAAGGTGGCAAAGCACTGCAGTATCGATTGCGGGGCCTTGGGTCACAAGGTAGGAACTCGTGCACTCCTCGTGCAACAAGTATTCGTGGAAGTGCATCGTCTGGCTGACGTTGTACCGGGCACTATGGCTGTGAAGCCCTGCCCCCTGGAAGGCTCCCAGAGGAGCAAGCCGGGGGACAGCCACCCAGTAACAGTGCAGTGTGATAAAACCCCTAAGACAGGGGGCCTGCAAGGCCCGAGGGACCCAACGGAGTCAGCGACTGTCACAGCTGTGAGGAGCGATCGAGGGAGGTTTTCCAGAGAGAAGATGCTTGAACTAAGTCTTAAAGGTTGGAAAGGGGTGAGTGTGAAAGTGGGCCCATGACACGGGGGCGGGGGGTGGAGGGAGCGTTGGCGGCAGCGTACCTGAGGAAGGGTGGTTGGGAAGATTCAGGTTTTCCTCACCACATCACTGGAATTCAGGACGTTGCTGAAGACTGTAAAGGAATCGTAAAAATATCTGGTCAAACACTAAGCCCTTGCTACGTGAAGTTTGGTCTGCTGACCCCACGCTACCCATGAGCAACTTAGAAATGCGGGACGGCAGGCTCGCCCCAGCCCTGCGGAATCTGCATCTCAACAACATGCCCAGGTGACACGCGTGGGCATTCACGTTTGAACTAGGAAACGGGTTTCCTCTGGAAGGTTGAATCTTCGCTTGGAGTTTGGGGACACTTGTTAAAACAAACTGATTCCTGAATGATGCGGTAAATGGGTGAAGATCAATAGGGGATCTGTATTAAGCCGATGGCTATTTAGCTTCGAGGACTAAATCAGTCAGTTAGAAATTGACCACCATCTGCACCCCAGCAGCTGTGACAGGGTGGAAAGTGTACTGGGCTAACGTGAAGTTCAGGGCTTTTTCCGATGAGGGGTGTGATCTTAGGCAAACCCCTTGCGCTGGCTGAACATCAGTGACTGTGTCCGTTAGAGGCACCTCCCCTGTGCCAAGCAGTACCCAGCACTGACATCAACATCCTCAGTTGGCAGATAAGTTTCTCAGTTGGCAGATAAGGAAACTTACTTGGGACTTTCGGTCCCAACTGAGGGACAACAATACCTGCCGTAGAGGGTGTCTCATTAGGATCCAAAGACATAATGTGTATCGCAGTGCTTTGCAAGGGATAAATGCACTAGGCTATGCTTTAAATATCTGCGTAGAAAAATGCACATTTATAGAGCATCTACCGTGATCCGAGACCTGTGATAAATTTACCTAAGTTCAAGTCTCTTTGTTATCATTGAAACAGGCAAAGCAAAACAGGTACATGGCATGCGTATTCAAGAAGAGAGGTATCGAGATAAAATGGAAAGCAGCACTTACCACAGGAATCATGGAGAACGTGTGATGCTGGCCTCGTTGCCCAGTTTAGCCCAGTAATCCTCTCTGCTTCCCACTCTCCCAGGCATGCGCCAAGGCAACGACCACGGCTCTCAGTACCGCTCGGCCATCTACCCATCCTCCTCCGCGCACATGGAGGCAGCCCTGAGGTCCAAAGAGGACTACCAGAAGGTAAGGTCTCCTGCCACTCCTGGGCTCCTCCGTCTGCCCCCCACCAGGTTGGGCCCCACCTGTTGAGGGAGAGTCTGATTCTTTTCACCTGGCGCTGTGTTCCGCGTGCACATTTTGGGGAAGTTTGTTTCAGCCTCTTGGAATAGAGACACTCTGCTCTATAAAAGTGCTAAATGAGATTTTAATAATAGGCCCTTGTGCATTTCTCTTTAAAAACAACTGAACATATAGTCTTCCTCCCTCTCTTTGTCCTCCTCTGCCTCTCTCTCTGAATTTCTCTTTTTCTTTCTGTATTTGTCTGTGCGGACTGACATAACAAAGTACCACCGACGGGGTGGCTTGAGAGCAGAAATGTATTGTCTCACAGTCTGGAGGCTGGAAGTCCAAGATCAAGGTGTCAGCAGAATTGGTTCCTTCTGCGGCTCCAGGCCTCCCTCCTGGACTCGTGGACGGCCCTTTCTCCTGTGTCTCTTCACCCAGTTCAGCCTGGAAAACCCTCTGTCTTGCTCGTAACAGTAGATTGAATTATAATAAAAAATACTTCTCTGAAATACAGATATTATATCATAAAATAATTATCTTCTCTATTAACTTGTGTTGTATTTTTAAAATCCCCTCCAATAGAGATTTAGTTCTTATAAAAATGAGTTGAGTTGCTTTAATTTTTAGAACTTCATGATAATGTTTAAATTTGAATTATTGTTCTATTTTCTTTTTTATTGTTATATCCACTTTATTTTTTAAATTATGTTAATTTTTTAAATTACAGTTTACGTTCATTATTATCCTGTATTAGCTTCAGATGCACAGCGTAGTGGTTAGACGGTCACGCCCTTCACAGGGAGGTCCCTTCGGTATTTCCAGCACCCACCTGGCCCCGTACATGGTTGTGACAATGTTACTGACTATACTCCTTATGCTGTACTTTACATCTCTGTGGCCTTTCTGTAACTACCAATTTGTACTTCTCAGTCTCTTCCCCCTTTTTCACGCAGCCCCCCGACCCCCCGGCCCCCCAGCTGTGGATTCACATTTAACAGCAGGGCCAGTAGCTGCTGTAATGCTGATCTGTTTCACAGTTACGTAAACAGTCTGTGCAGCAATGCCCGAGAATGTGTGGGTTCTCCACCTGTCCCCCCGTGGTGGCAGAGGTGACGGGGACAGAGGCAGTGACGACAGTGCATCTACTGATGAAAAGTTGGGAGGCCGTGCAACTCACAGTCAGCGAACTCTGAAAGCAGAGCGGGCTAAGGAGATGCTGCTGGGGCCCCACTTCTTCCTCAGCAGGTCCACCCCCACCTCACAGAGCTGTGCCCTCTACTGTGATAATCGTAGGCAGCCTGTAGGATGGCCCTCAGTGGTCTCTGGCCACGTGTAATCCCTTCTCCTCACGTATGGGCTGGATTTAATAACTCCCTTCTACTGAATGACAGAAGGGATGGGATGTTCCTTCTGAGATGAGTTGATTAAAGATTGTGACTTTCGTCTGTCACTGTCTCTGGGATCACTCGCCCAGGGGCAAACCAGCAGCCATGCCGCCAAGCAGCCCTGAGTAAAGGCTCACGTGGCAAGGGGCGGAGGCCTCCAAGAACCACTTGGCGAGCCCGGAAGCCCCTCAGCCTCAGTCAGCCCTTCAGATGAGATCGCAGCCCCAGCTGATGGATTGGCTGCAGCCTCATGGAAGACCTCAAGCCAGAGGCACCTAACTAAGCTGGGCTATAGAAACCACAAGATAATAAATGTTTATTGTTTTAAACTAAGTTTAGGAGTAATTTGAGTATATTTCTATTTCTATCCTAAAACACTTTTAATTATAAAGTATTCTTTCCCATATCCCTTTTCATTGTGACTTGTCTGATAAAGATGGGCTTACGTGGTGGCAGCAAAGCACGGGGCCTCTGGCGTCTCATGGTCTTAATTTGTATGTCAGCCGAGTGACTTTCTGTCAGGTGCCTAACACTGAGATGCCAGTGTCATCTTACCTACTTGTCTACTCAGGCAAACCTGTAAGGACGAGGGACCTCATTATGATCCCCCTATTTCAGATGCCCGGCATCATAAGGGTAAGTCAGCATAGTAACCGGAGTTAGAAAAGTAAGACGACGCAGAGAGATGAGCCAGGTGGCTATTGTAAGATTCCAGGCCAGAAATGAGGGGCTTTGGCCGGGATGGTCAAAGTCTGAATGGGATGAAGGGGTCGTTAGGAAGCACAACTCCTGGAACTTGGAACTGATTGGAAGTGGAGGACACATGGGAGGGAGGAGTCCAGGGCGACTTACACGTGTCTGGACGGTGGCGATTTGTGTGGTGGTGTGCGGGAGCTGAGGCAGATGTGTGGGGAAGGTAAGGGAAGTTTGGAGGTGTGGAGTTTGAGCTACCCATGATACGGGCATCCTGGTGGTTGCTCGGAGGAGACGTGGGCTGTCCTACCTCACAGGGAGCGTGGTTATGACTATTAACTGGGTTAATGTGTGGGAAGTACAGGGCTCAGCACATAGTAAGTGCTCAACAAATGGCAGACCTCATTATTATTGGGAGTTTGCTGACACTTGGTAAATGGAGCCCAAGTTGCTGATAGAATCACTTAGGAAGAGTGATAAGAGATGGTGGAGAAGGCCTAGGCCTGAGTAATGCCAGCATCTGAGCGCTGGGTGGGGAAATGCCTGCGCCAGGCAAGTTACTGGTCTGGGCTTGGTAGAGAGACGGCCCCAAGCCAGAACTTGAAAATGGTGCTGCGTGGTTTAATCTCACAATATGTAATTATAAAGGCAGTCTTAGTAGTTAATACTTAAAGTTCCCTATGATTCATGCTATATATAAATGGACTATTGTAATGACTCGCAGTCCCATAATACAGTAACACGAAGACACTCTGGAAGGATATTAATTTCCCTCCAGAATATCTCAAAATGAAATGGCGTGTTGGGTTTCACAACTAGAATTTTACGTGGGAAAGGTCAGTGCCTTCCCGTGATGAGGAAGGGCTGTCGTACTCCTTGTATTCTGGGTTCTACCCCAGCACAGTTTCTGACCCTTGGCTTTGAGCGGAACCACATTGATTTTAGACAACTGGCACACAAATGAAATAAAATTTGGATAGTGAATAGTAGTCAACTGTTATAATAATTTCTCCATTATTTTTGTCTATTTGCTGAATGTTAATCTTGTATTCTAGACCATTGTTCTAACCAAATGCTTTTGGGTGTTCCGTACTGAAGCATATGGGACTTCAATACAAACATTCATTCACATGCTTGGTTTTTGAAAGTAGGGTCTTGTTTGCATAGATATCAGGGTTGCCTTTGTCCCCAGCATGCAGATATGCATCGCTGTTAGTGAACATGATCACACACGACTGCTCTCTCCCCGGCTCAGAGAACAAACCCTGTCCCGTCTCTCTTACTTTATCACGTCAACGAAACTGGCCTCGGATGGCACCGGAGGCGGGGGCACGTCAGTCTGGCTCCCTGGCTAGGACCCTCAGGACTGCAGGCCTCTTACTCCCCTCCAGCTTATTGCCAGGCTGCAGGGCTGCCGCGGGCCCAGGTCCTCGTGGCATCAGAGCAGCTGCATGTGAACCACGCTCTCCTCCTCCTTTCTGGGGGTGTACAGAGCGGGAGTGAGGCCCCCCTGGGAAGAGCCCTAGGGACCCCTGGCTGAGCTAAGTCAAGTGCAGAAAGTGCTTTTCGGTCCTGACACAGCCATTGCCCAGGAGCCCTCACCCAGAAGCCCTGGCTCAGGTCGCATCCTCTGTCCACCCCTGAGAACCGGGACCCACCCTTTCACATCTACTCAACACACCACGAGGGATCAAATTACTTTCCTTTTCAGGAAGAAAGAACAAAGTGACTCCCTGTGTCCCCACCCCCGGGAGCAGGGGGCTCACTGTGCACTGGCATGTGGGTGACCACTGTCATTTCCCTCTCAGTCTGGCCACCATGCAGAACAGAGCCCAGGACCAAGGCTGCTCTGTGAAGACTTAGTGGGGCGTGTGGTGCCATGCGCAGGAGCTGAGGGAAGGGGATGGGAAAGAAAGGCAGGGAGAGCCAATTCAAGGTGGTCTCTGCTGAGGCTGTTGCTGACCGGTTGTTTGGTCCTGATGAAATGGCCAGTCACTCTGGGGGAGGCGGGAAGCAAATGTACTTTGGACGCCATCTGCCTTGGGTTTCATGCTGCACTTCAGGGTTGCTCGTGTGTGGGTTCAGGACCCTGTGTCCCTGGGGCAGCGAGCAGGAGGCAAGAGGCACGTGGCGTGGGTGTGAGATGAGGCGCCGTAGGGCTATGGCTTCGTAAAGCTGATCAGAGTCCATGCAAAGTGGGCACTGCAGCGGAGGAGAAGAGCAAGGTGAGGCCAAGGGGGTCTGAGCTGGAGCCTGAGAGGCCCCGTCCAGGCCAGGCAGCCCACCACAGTGCCTCATGGATGGTTTGCCACGGTCCAGTGACTTTCTGGAGCCTCTGTGAGAGCAGAGAAAGAGAAACACAAGCTTAATTTTCCGAAGGAATTCTGCTACAATTATACAGTTACATAATATACAGTTACATATGTAGTTTATATAATATATTTATATATAGTATATATGTAACTAAGTAATAACGATGCTGATAATAATAGCAACAACAGTACCAACTGAGTGCTTAGTACATGCTAATTGCTGTTTAAAGCCCTTTATATAAATGAAGTCATTTACATATTTCTGACTATATTTACCTCTATATATACATAGATAAAATGGATATGTTTAGATTGAGGTATTTATGTATCTCTCTTTATGTAAAATTGTATTCATTCACGTATCTGTTTCTAGTTTTGAAACTTGTATGGATTTCTAACTGTTCATTCAATTGGTATAATTAATAATATACACACCAAGAAAAAGAAATCAATAATTTGCAGTGGCTATGAGAGGTGATATAATTAGCTTTTACACCATAAAGAAGCTGATCTGTGATTGTACATTTACCTTAAAAAGTAACGTGGTTTCTAATGATCGCACAGAGGAGGGAGGGAGTCTCAGATAGCACCTGTTGCCTTCCCAGGGGGGTGAAGGATACGAGGGTGCTGAAGAGGGGCGTTGGCTTTCCCCCATTTTCTGCCTTGTGTGACCTTGAACAAACTCCTGAAACCGCAGAGGTCTTCAGTAGGAAGAGTCATTTCTTAACAACGCTAGATCAGGGTGGAGGGCTCTGTTGTTGCACCATCAACATTTAGGTTTATTTCCAGGCATGGGGAGGTTCTGCAGATGACTCCTTCCATGTGTTTCTTATCTGCGTGCTGTCTTCCCCTTTAAGTCAGCATTTCTGGCCGTGTCGCTGCGTTCTGGGAATTCATCTTATCTGAGCCCTGATGGGACCCCTACGTCCTAACTATAACATTGACTTAGGTTCCTAATTTAATAGTCTTCACTAGTTTGCCCCCCAGTGACCTCCTAGTAACCAGCTTCTTCAGCAACTTCTTCGTATGTGAAGTTGAGAGTGACGGTATTGCTTACCACGGAGCAGCCATTTGAACATAAAATTGGCTGATTTTATCACAGGGACCAATTGTTGAGCTAATTAGATGAGCAGTACTGCTGAGGAGCCAGAAACCCAAAGTGATTTTCCATCTTAACTGTGGTTCTGTGCGAAGTTGGCCGGGTTGTAGATACCAGGCTCACCGACAGCCTAGGAGAGGGGAATGGCTGAAGCGGTCTGCTTATTTCCGTTCAGACTGAACCCTGGGGCGTCTTGCAGAAGAGGGTCAGAGTGAAAGGAAAACTTCCCACGAGTTCACTGACCTTGCAAGTGCTGGACTCTGCTCCCAGCATCTGACCACTGCTTCACGCCTTTGAGGAGCTAAAGACTTTGCAGACTCGGGGGGTGTTCTCGCCTGCGGACCAAGACTTTGTAATCTTTTCATGATTGCGTTCTTGTAAATATTTTTTCAGAATTTCATGGTGGAATTCTATGCTAATACTATTAATTGGAGGAGATGAGCTGATGGATTATTAATTGTTTTCAGATTATCGAGTGTATATAGTTTACCTCCCTAGTGAACTGGGCATGGCCAACATTTTCTAGTACTGGACACTGAATCGTGGCCTTCGGCGGGGTGGGAGGTATTCACATGTGATTCTGACCTCCGGAAAATTTCTTTCTCATTTAGCAATTAAGTATTTGGATCACTGATACATTCTGTTTCTTGAAATTTGACAGAGAGAGTCAATCTAAAGATTGTTCTTCTGGCCTCATGGCCTACCTCCCCACCTCCCTCCCGACTCCTCAAAGCTTCTGGAACAGCAAGCAGAACCTTTCCTCTGGATAAACTTTGCGGTGAATGTTCAATAACCCACCATGTGCCAAATATAAAATGTTTAAAAATCCATTTCTCTCAGTCCCTCAGTCTGTTTGTTCATTCACCCATCTATCTACCCAGCCACCCAGCTACCCGTTCATCCAGCTGGATCTTCAACTTAGCTGTCCTCTTTAAGGACTTACCACAGTTTACCTTAGAGTTCACTTGTCCAGCAACCTGACATCTATACTCTGTACAGTGTCGTTTTAAAGAAAGATGCCCAGAGTGAAAGGTAAAAGCAGTAGGCAATGATTGGATTACAACAAGCATTTTTCAGAATTCCTTCAGCTTTGATCATCTAATTGTCTTCCCTAAATTTTGAATGTTTTATTATTTTGTTCAGCTTAGATTATTTCATTTTCTTCACAAAGCCCTCGGATTGCAGCCAAATGGTCAGGGACCCTCCAAGCCCTGCAGTTAAGCCCCGCCAAGTTATTATATTTGGTTTCTGCGTGTGTGTGTTGTGTGTGGGGGGGGGGCGGTGGAGGGAGAGAGAGAGAAGCAGCTTTCATTTTCAATAACCTCCCTACCCATACTACCAAGTTTCTTCTCCTGTTTTTCTAGCATAGTCTAAATGTCATCTCTATGTCAATGCTGCTCAAAATTTATGGCTAGAACTAGCCTCTGGGTTCCAGATCCCCCTAATCCACCGTGTAGTTGTTATTCCTGTTTGTTAACGTAATATTTCCTAAACTGGAGGCTTCATTACCACCCCACACTCCCTGAAACAAGCCCCACAGCTCTTCCCGCCATCCCCATCATCATCTTTAACTCGCTTATGCAAGGCTTCTAGGAGTCATCCCTGGTTCACCTTTTCCTCACTCCTCACCTCCATGTAATCAGATTAACCTACACTCTGCCTCTGAATATATCTCCACTGTGCCTCCTCTTTCATTTCCGTGTTCGTCTCCTAACTCCTGGGCCACTGAACTGCTGACCTCTCTACACACCGCCGACTGGCACAGGGCAGTCAGAGCCTCTTCCTGAGTCTAACTCTGGTCGTTTCCTTCTCCTGTGTCGGCTCGCCTGTGGCTTCCCCACGACATTGAGAGTGAAACCCAAACTCCTTAGCCTACAAGGTTACACACCATCATTTTGCTGTCTTCCCATAAGACATGTGTAACTTCTACCAGAGTGCCGAGTTCACGGAACTGTATCACGGCATACAGTTCTTGTTCAGGTCTCAGAGTTGTTGAAGCTGAAGAGATCTGGGAACTCAGGATGAGAACTACAGTCACTCATGGAAAATGTTGCAGCTGCGCAGGTTCTGTAGTTCTTTGTATTCCAAAGTCAACTCCTGTGAGGACTCACTCACTGCTGCCACCAAGAGCCCAAATTCAGAGGTTCGAGGAACTGCTGCTTTGTTTAGCGTGTTTTCTAGACCTGCAGGAATCAACTACTGCATTGACCGTGGCCTTCCGTACCACAAAGCCTATCTTGCTGTCGCTCTTGACACAAGAAATTGCTAAATATCACAGCCATAGAACAATATTTGGGGAGATGAAGTCAGTGGTTGGTATACGAAGCCATCTTTCTTTCTCTAATTTGCCAAATCTCTTTTTGCCCCTACCGTAGTTACCTATGGCTACTGTGACAAACTTCCAAAAGCCCAGTGGCTCAAAGCAATAGAAGTTCGTTCTCTGACAGTTTTCCTGGGTCAGGATCGAAGGCTTCAGCTGGCTGTGCTCCCTCCGGAGGCTCTGGGGGAGAATCCCTGTCTTGCCTCTTCCAGCTTCGAGTGGCTGCCGACATTGCTCAGCCTGTGGCCTCATCACTCCAGTCTCTGCCTCGGAGGTCGCGTGGCCTCCCGCTCTTCTGTGTCCAGTCTCCCTCTTCCTGGGTCTTATAAGGACATGTGACGTCATTGAGGGTCCACCAGATAATCCAAGATAATCTCCCCATCTCGTGCCCTTCATTTAACCATATCCGCCAGGTCTTTTCCATATAAAATAAGGTTCACATGTGCCAGGGATTAGGACATGGGCATTTGGGGGTCACCATTATTCAGTCCACCAGAGTCCCCCGGGCCTGTTTCCAACATGCCACTGTCACATGTCACTGCCTCAAATGGGACTGAAACTGGGGCCCTTCTCTCCTGGGCTGCCCAGGAGAGGTTGGCTGTGCTGACCAAGTGGGGGCCCACCTGGCTTCCAGAGAGGATGGAACCAAGTCTTCTCTCTCGGGTCTGCGTCTAATTTTGAAGGGAAGTGGGAATTCACATAAGCTAGTCTTTCAAACATCTCTGCCTTCAAAAAAGGCCCAGCCTCACCGCCATGCTACTTACCAAGATGCAGTAGCATACAAAACGTAAAAACAGAAGAAAATCCCGAGAGCTAGATTTGGGGGAAGTTGGGGTAGGGAATTGTGTGTGTGTGTGTGTGTGTGTGTAATCAAAATAATGCTTGAATGGTTGGCAAGAATATTCTAGTACTCAGTCACTACTCGTGAATCCCTGACTTTCCTGGTCTTCATTTTAAAATGGTCCAAGTGTGGATAACAAGATTTCCTCATAGGCTTGTTATCAGAATTAAATGAGATTTTACATATATGTAGTGTACCACTTGTTATGGACGCAATGTATATACAAACACTAGCTCACACGTACACACCGCTGCCATGTACAAGTCACCCAATATACTCTTACAGTAACTGCGGCTGAGCCACTTGCCCCTTCAGCTTTCCAATCCAGAAAGTAGTTTTAATTTTGGCAACCCAATCAAGAAAAATTAAATATACTTAGTAAACATCCAGTTATGCCATAATCGTCATAATATAACTGGACTTGATCATTTCCTACCAAGAGGTACAGACTCTTTGTGTCTTCTTATAAACATCTATAGGCTGAAAATTTTTAAATGGCCCTTCTTCCTTAGCTTCCCTACCTTCCTCAGTAAACTACCACATTAATTATCTTGTCGAATATTACACACTGATTAGTTGCCAGATTTGCATCACAGCTGTTTCAGGTACACCTACCTGAAGGTGGTCTCGTGAAGTTTGCCCCGACAAACCGTGCTGTACACAGTCCCAGACGCCCGCATGTCACAGTGCTCCTTCCTGCAGCCTGTTTCCCGGGAGCTCTCCTGGCCCTCAGCGAGCTCGGTCACTCGCCCCGTCTTCCCTGAGGCCTGGTGCTGCGCTCGCACCTCGCAGACTGCCAGCGAGTATCTGTTGGCCTGGACCGAAAAGGTGTGACCGGATAAAGAAGGCCGCCGTTACCCTTTGTGTGGGCCGAATGTTCATTTTGCGCTCCCCAAATGCTCATGTGGAAGCCCTAAGCCCCAGTGTGATGGCATTTGGAGTTGGGGCCTTGAGAGGTAATTAGGGCTAAATGAGACCGAGAGGGTGGAGCCCCATGATGGGATTGGTGCCCGTGTAAGAAGGGGCACCAGAGCGCGCTCTCCACGTGCACACGAAGAAGGGGTCATGTACGCACACAGTAAGACAGCGGCCATTTCTGAGTCAGAATGGTCCTCGCAATGAAACCTACCCTGCTGGCACCTTTATCTGGGACTTCCCAGCCCCCCAAATTGTGACAAATGAATGCCTTTTGTTTTAAGCCACCCAGCCTGGGGTACTTGGTTAGGACAGCTCAAGCTGACCAAGACACCATAGAGGGGTGGAAAGAACCACAGCCTTGGATGAGAACCCCAGCTGGGGTCCTGCTCTGCCTTTACCGACCATGACCTCGGACAGGTCTTTAAAGCTCTAGTTCCGTCTGTGAAATGGGTGAAATAAAAGTGAAATGTTTTAAAATAAATCTCAGCAGTTTTCAGGGCTTTGTCCCGTGTGCCATGAGTGACCCTCACTCCCACGTGGGGAGGTAGCTCAGGATCTGTTCTCCTACCTGCCCGAGGAGGAACCGAAGCTCCGAGGGTTTCATTCACATTCCCAAGATGACCCACAGGGGACATTGGGAGAGCCAGATTTATTTGACTCTGAATTCCATGTGCTTTTCTCACACACTGTGTGGAGGTACCTAGCAATCTGTCAAGCAATTTTTACGAATATCAGGGCTTCATGGGGTGACTCCACAGACAAGGCTGCCTGCATCCTGCTTCTCCTGAGGCCCTTAGATTTCAAACCATGGTGAAAATACAGGACCAGAGAATCTTCCTTTCTATCATGAATTGAGAAAATAGCAGGGTTGTTTCCATGCCTTTGTTCACAGGTAAACGGGTAGGTTGCCTACCAGAAGTACCCCCTCGCAGCCTCTTGTGTTCCCTGTGCTATGGTGTTAAACCAGTAGGAGCACCAAAAGACTCTGCTTTCACCAACACCAAAAGCCGCTTATTTGCATAGTAGGACCCTGAATAGCCACGGGTAAATGTCAGTTGATATTTTGTGGCTGGGGAATTAGCCAGTTCTTCTTTTTAATTTTTTTTATTTGTGCTATTGTTTAAAGCATGGAGTTATGATTTTTAAATGCCCATGGAAAGGACCTGAATAATTCATTCACTTACCTTAGTGAAAGAGAAAAATCCCCATTTGTATGCCCAGCATTAAAGGGGCAATTCCTCTCACACCCCTCTTGTAGCTTTGTGGTTATCATTACAGGCATCATTGTGAACTCTAAATAAGAACTTGTGAAAGAAGTGTTTTAAAAGTGCCCATTTCTGGAGTTAGATGTCTCTGTTTCTATGGACGCAGCCATACAGGCAGCTGAATCTGTAGCCATAATGGTTTAGTTGCATCTAGGTGATTATTTTCATTCCCACTCATTACTGTGTGTTAGACTCTCTGTGTATGAGCACAGACTGCCCTTTCTCGCACTGTATTTAGAAATATCTGCATTACCCCTGGGCATTTGTTCATTAATAGGGAGTGGGGAGAGGAAAAGCTTGTAATAATAGGCTTTACATATTATTAAACTGTGCATCCCCATTTGGGTCCAAATGGAAAATCTGGTTTGTGCCACTGCCCTCTGGTGGTGGTAGCCTGTGGCTGCAGTGGCACGGAGCTGCATCTGGGGCGGAGTCTGCCCTGTAAGGGCAGCTTCCAGGAGCGATGCTGACAAGGACATTGCGGGCCTTCAGTCTTCTATTCAGGCCCACTGCTTTGCATTCGTGTGCTTTGCAGGCACCTTAGGATTCCACTTACTGGGCAGAATAATGATAGAAGAAAGCATTCTTGTGAGGACCAAGGAGACATTTTCATTTTATGGGGGCATATGCACAGAATAACCCAGATGGAGCTGGAGTGATATTTGAGTGAATTCACATTCTCTGTGGGCCATGCTCCCACTCATCTTTCAAGGTCAGCCTGGGAACATGCAGGGGCTCCCAAAGTGTGACGTAGGTACCCCATGTGGTACACAAAATGACTTCGGGGTGTATCTAGGTGACCCTTTTACATTTAAATAGTAGTGTGTTTGTCTCAACATGTATTAGGAGCTATGCAGGGTGTGTTCGAAGTCCACGAGTTCATCGATGTCATTGCTGAAGTGAAGACCAGGACGTGGTGCGGGCACACACAGCTGCGTTCTTTGCGGCCACGTGCCACTTGGTTGCTGGGGCAAACCCCGTGGAGCTGTGGGGAGGATTGGGACAACAGTGACACTGCTACTGGCTAATGGTGTGACCTTAACCCCTCTAAGCCTGGGTCCCCTGATTTGCTACATAGGGTAGTAATGACTACTTCTTAGGGTGTCGTAAGCACTATATGACAACGGCATACAGGTCAAGTGTCTGTCACAGGATTGGTGCTCTCATTTCCCCACACCCCAGGACACTTCTCAGAGTCCGCCTTTGCCCACGTTCTCCTCCTCCTGAGCTGGCCATGCTCACCTCATCCCGCTTGTTTTGAGAGCTCCCGTGTTTCTTTTCCTTCCTAATTGTAAGTGGGGCCTGCCCTTGCTCTGCATCCACCCGTGTGGCAGCTCATACAAAGCCGGCACTCCGTGAATGTTTGTTGGGGGAATAAGGACAAGGGCAAAATAATGCTAAGCAACATTTTCCCATCCCCTGGCACACTTAGTGCATTTCATCCATCGGATTAGGACAGGATCTGTGCGTCGTCCCTCCTGTCTCACTGATTCATGTGGTCTGATAACAGGAACAGGATTAGGTTCCTGCCCATTGGCTGCAAGCTGGGAGGAAAAAAGGCCTGCGGCGTCTAGCGCCTGCCTGCTGCTAATATCACTCTTATCTTACCTACTAATATATAGGTTTAGCGGGTGCGCCTGCGTGCACAGGCTCTGCTTGTTAATTTCAGTGGAAGATAAATGGAAGGCAGTGGAAACATTTTAAACTCGGTATTTCAGCAAGGATAGGATCTATTTGAGAGACAACAAAAGAGCCTTTGTTGCTCAAGCAGGTAGATTTATAAGCCTTGCCCTGGTTTAGTCTATACAGAACGGCCTTAGGAGTGGTACGTTCACCAGGGGGGAGGGAAGTAGGAGCCCTTCCATTTTAGTGGCAACAAGAGTGAAACAGGTCTGTTGTTTGCCTACAGAGGCCACGCGCTTGCCGTTAAAATCCCCATGGATTTTGTCTCAGCTCTGTGTGGTGCTGAGATTCTCCAGTTCACCACAACAGAGCCGTCCGGCCAGTTCCTCGGCGCCTGCTTGTCTTTCGGCAATGGAGGCGATGTTCATTAAAGGCTTTGAGAAATCAGAGCTTTCATGTTTGCCATGAAAGCCCGGGAGCGGCAGCACCTCAGAAGCTGAAATGAAAGGACATGTGTGTGTGTGTGTGTGTGTGCACATGGGTTTAGAACTTAAAGGACAGGGAGAAGAAAGAAAATAGATGTTACCGCTTTGCACTTGCTTCAAAATGTGCCTTACTCCCTCTGGTGCGACCATTTAACTCCAAATGTGTCCCTCATCCCCCTCTGCCCCCACCACATGCTCCCCACCCCCACCACATTCATCTTTGCTCATGTGACATCTGTTCTGGGCACTGCAGAGCAGTCTTCTTGTTGCCATGGCAGCTGGTGGAGAGAGCCCGCCCATTGGCTGCTGGGAGAGGAGGAAGAAAAGGCCCACAGTGTCAGGGGTCGTGTGCCTAGTGCCTGCCTGCCACTGTTTTCAGTCAGCTGCTGGCTGGGCCACATTAACAGAGCATGCTGCAGTGGGCAGAGGCCCGCAGGGACCGCCTGCCACAGCTGTGTACATCGCCGGGTGGAAGGAGGGGCCCCAAGGTCAATGTCATTAGTTTCTCCCTCAAGTGTGAAGTGTGTGAAGGACAAAAGCAGAGCAGGTAAAGAAAAGTGGGCTGCCTTTTTCTTCACCTTGAACTCCTCCTTTTCTTTCGTAGTGTTTGGATTTGAAATTTGGAAAGTGACCCTCTCCGCTCCCAGCTACCCCCCATGGTGAGAGGGCCTGGGCCTCAGTTAAGCTGTCAGAATAAAAGCTTCTATCAGATTCCATTTACCTTGACCATTACCCTGTCACTCTAAAACGAAAAGAGGACAGAGTTCCATTTCGAAACCTACACCTGAACCTGATTGTTTTCAAAATCATTTTCCCCTTGTTGGAGTCACCTCTGAATTCAACAATGGCGTTAGAGTCACTGCTCCGGCCTCACAGCTCTAGGCTACTCATATCCTTACCCCAGGGCCAACTGCATCCATGCCCCCAAGGCCTGATCTTGCACCTGGCAAATCAGACGGGTATCATCTCACTGGCCGAACCCCACTTGCCTCTGTGGGTTCCCTTTTCCAGGAAGGGCTGGAGGTCCCCACCAACGAGTGATGGGGGCACAGTGCACCAGCCACACCCAGGGCCTTCGACCTCAGGGCTGGTCGCCCGCGGGCCTTCGGCCCTTGCTCCCAGCCACACTGACAGCACCAGCCGGCAGAGCTGAGGGTGAGAAGGAACGTTCACGAGCACGCTCCCGTCTGCTCCTCCAGTGATTGTGAGGTGGTCCCACCGAATCCCTCCTCTGCGGGAGCCCAAAGCTGATCGTTTCCAAGGTCACACAACTTGTAATGGCTGAGCCCAGGATGCAGACGCTGGTTCTTTGATTGCCAACTCCAGGCATACTGTTTCCATGCTGTCACCGGGCAGATTTCTGGACAGAGTCGTGCATGGGGAAGGGGGGACCATGATGAGATCATTCTTCCTGTTTCTACTCATGCTTTACCTTGCCCGTTTTACATTTATCAATAATAAGAATGTTTCATTAGTGTTTAATTTGTCAATATCAGGGGATAATGACTTGAGGAAATTTTGTTGCTTCTGGTGGCTGCTTGTGGGTGTAGTCTGCCTGAAAGCTCTGTATACAATGCACTTTCGCTGAGCAAAGGCTCCCGGCTAAGGACGAGGATGTGTGCCAGAGCCGGAGGGATTATTAAACTGTCCCCCTCCTTCTCTCTCTCTCATACTTATTTTGGTCACTTTTTTATTTTGGAATGGTTTGGGCATTGTCAAAATAGAAATGTTCTACAAAATCATGAAGGAGAAGGTCTGTATGAAGCCTACTGTAAAGAGTGAGGATGGTATATGTTCACAGTTCAATTCAATTCAAAAGTATTTACCAAGTACCTGCATATGGGGATGGGGAGGATGTTGCGGAAACCCATATGCAGAATCAAAATCTAGGAATGTGTATGTGTGACCACGCAGGGGTGTCCAACCTGCGGCTCACGGGCTGCATACAGTCCAGGATGGCTACGAATGCAGCTCAACATAAAATTGTAAATTTATGGTCAGAGAACCAAGATGGCGGCGTAGGTAGACCTCCTCACACAACCAGAACTGACAGAAAATCGAAAAATAAACGTTCATCCAGACCGGTAGGAGGGGCAGAGACGGGCAGCTGGGGCGGAGAGGATTCGAGTTGTGGTGGCGGGACCGAGACCGGCGGAGTGTGGGACGAACGGGGCAGGCAGTCTGACCACTAGCAGACCCCGTGGCCCCACATTCGTGCACAGATAAACTGGACAAACGGCGGGGAGCAAAGCAGACCGCACAACCCAGGGCTCCAGCTCAGGGAAATAAAGCCTCAAACCTCTGATTGAAAACGCCCGTGGGGTTGGGGCGGCAGCAGGAGAGACTCCCAGCCTCACAGGAGAGGTCATTGGAGAGACCCACAGGGGCCTGGCGTGTGCACAGGCCCACTTACTCGGGAACCAGCACCAGAGTGGCCCAGTTTGATTGTGGGTAGCAGAGTGAAAGACTGAAATCCAGTGGAGAGTGGAGTGGGCACCATTGCTCCCTCTCGGCCCCTCCCCCACGTACAGTGTCACAGCCCAGCGACCAGCGTTACCCCGCCCCGGGAACACCTAAGGCTCCGCCCCTTTAAGTAACAGACACGCCAAGACAAAAAAAAAAAATGGCCCAAATGACAGAACACTTCAAAGCTCCAGAAAAAATACAACTAAGTGAGGAAGAGATAGCCAACCTATCGGATGCACAGTTCAAAACACTAGTTATTAAGACGCTCACAGAATTGGTTGAATTTGTTCAAAAAGTAGATGAAAAAATGAAGCCTATGCTAAGAGAAACCAAGGAAAATGTACAGGGAACCAATAGTGATGTGAAGGAAACTGGGACTCAAATCAACGGTGTGGACCAGAAGGAAGAAAGAAACATCCAACCAGAAAAGAATGAAGAAACAAGAATTCGGAAAAATGAGGAGAAGCTTAGGAACCTCCAGGACATCTTGAAACATTCCAACATCCGAATTATAGGGGTGCCAGAAGGAGAAGAGGAAGAACAAAAAATTGAAAACTTATTTGAACAAATAATGAAGGAGAACTTCCCCAGTCTGGCAAAGGAAATAGACTTCCAGGAAGTCCAGGAAGCTCAGAGAGTCCCAAAGAAGCTGGACCCAAGGAGGAACATACCAAGGCACATCATAATTACATTAGCCAAGATGAAACAGAAGGAGAGAATCTTAGAAGCAGCAAGAGAAAAGGAGACAGTTACCTACAAAGGAGTTCCCATAAGACTGTCAGCTGATTTCTCCAAAGAGACCTTATAGGCAAGAAGGGACTGGCAAGAAGTATTCCAAGTCATGAAAGGCAAGGACCTACATCCAAGATTACTGTATCCAGCAAAGCTATCATTTAGAATGGAAGGGAAGATAAAGTGCTTCTCAGATAAGGTCAAGTTAAAGAAGTTCATCATCACCAAGCCCTTATTATATGAAATGTTAAAGGGAGTTACCTAAGAAAAAGAAGATAAAAAATATGAACAGTAAAAATGACAGCAAACTCACAGTTATTAACAACCACATCTAAAACAAAAACAAGAGCAAACTAGGCAAACAACTAGAACAGGAACAGAACCATAGAGATGGAGATCACATGGAGGGTTGTCAATAGGGGAGTGGGAGGGGGAGGGGGGGAAGGCACAGAGAATAAGTAGCATAGATGATAGGTGGAAAATAGACAGGGGGAGGGTAAGAATAGTGTAGGAAATGTAGAAGCCAAAGAACTTATAAGTATGACCCATGGACATGAACTATAGGGGGGGAATGTGGGAAGGAGGGGGTGGGCAGGATGGAGTGGAGTGAGGGGGGGAAATGGGACAACTGTAATAGCATAATCAATAAATATATTTTAAAAAATTGTAAATTTACTTAAAACATTGAGATTTTTTGTGTGTGATTACACGTCACAATGTATTTAATATATGGCCCAAGACAACTTTTCCCTTTCCGGTGTGGCCCAGAGATGCCAAAAGTTTGGACGCCCCTGCTAGGGCTCAGAAGACCACCGCTGTCCACTTCTCCAGTGGCTGGGTCTATGCTTAGCTTCCTGTGAAGATGCTCAAAATATAATGAAAATACTGGTTTTTTGAGAACAAAAAAAATGTCCCTGAAGAGAAAGCCAACCAGTACTTCTGATGTGGAGAAGGCTTTCAAATATGAAATGACTCATCCAACTAATCATATAGCTATTAAAAAACAAAGCTGAAAGTTGATTGTTAGTAGGGTTCTGTGAATTCCTGAGCCCCACCCACATCAACTGAATGTGAATCTGTAGGAGTGGGGCCAAGAAATGTGGAACATGTAAAACTCCCTGAGTGAGTCTGATGCACAGCTAGGTTTCGGAACCTCAGTGTAGCAGAGGAGTCTGTAGGCTTGGGTACCCATAGCACTCAGTCCTTGGTCTTATGATGTCGTCTTGGATGTTTGAGCCTGGATAACTGCCTTCATCACTCAGCTGCAATTTCCTAATCTCCGAAATGGATTTAATCATATGGGCCTCAGAAGTTTATTGTGTAGAACAAATGAGAAAATATGCACCAAGCTCCTGATTTGCAGGAGGGCTGGGTCAGTATTAGTTCTCTGCTGTTCGTGCTCTTAACCACCCTGGCACGCCATACCCAGTCTAACTGAAGGCCACAGTTTCATCAGCACCTTGCACACAGAGGCAATGACTTGTTCAAGGATAGCCCACCTTGAACACTCAGCTGTGGATGAGGAAGGCAGGCCTGGGTCACGACAGTTGCTAACTGAGGCATGCTTATGACTCAGTTTTCTACCAGCGCATTCCTTTCCCCAACATAAGCAACGCCTACTCAGTGGTGGGCTCATGGGTAAGGATTTTAGGGAAGAGTTAACCCCCAAGGTCCTCATCAAGCAGCCCTCTTCCCCACTCTCATTCTCCTGTGTTGTGTGAGTCAGCGGATCTGCTCCGTTCAAGGAATTGCAATGGCTTGTTAGCAATTAGCTGCACCAAAGCACCAGTCTTTTCCCTCTTAAGTCCTGTTCATCAGTGTTTGAGACTCTAGGTTATTCTGTTTCTGTTGGTCTAATGGGTGTGACCTTGAGTGGAGGCTCTCAGACTTTTTGACCTCAGGACCTCCTTAAATGCTTAAAAATGATCGAGGACCCCAACTAACTTCTGTTTTTCAGCATTATATCTATTGACACTTACCATATTAGAAGTCAGAACTGAGATTTTGGAAACACAAGCATACATTCCATTAGCCATCAGAGTGATGCCATCACTCTTCATGTAGCTTCTGGAAAATTCCGTCTATACTTACAGGAGAATAAGACTAAAAAAGGGAAACACACCTTAGTGTTTGTGTGAAAACAGTTTTGACCTGTGACCTTGAGAACAATCTTGGGGACGCTCAGGTGCCCCCAGCCACGCTGAACTGTTGATCCTGAGGACACGGGTTGTACGTCCTACTGTGCTGAGGTGTCTCACAGAGAAGCGCAGGAGTCAAAGCAGGGTCAGTGCCGCACTCGCCGATGTAGCTGGAAAGGGACCTCAGAGAAGGCCTCGGAGCTCCCTGCCAAACTGGGCTTACAGTCCAGAGCTGCGGACACTGGGCCTTCCCTGTCGTCAGTTTAGTGGCTTCGGGCACATGCTCAAGGGAAAGACAGCTGGGTTCCAATCCCAGCTGTGCTCCTGGGTGACCTTGGACAGAAGTTAAGTTTCTTAGCTTCTCTGGCCTCAATGTCCTCCCACGTGAAATGTAGATTATAAAAATATCTACCTCTTAGCTTGCTGGGAGAATAAAGTGAGACAATGTATGGAAAAGGAATGGCATCTTATATGAGCATTCAATAAATGTTACCCACATTACACTCTGATAGACCCCCTGACTTGTTAGTCATTTATATATTCCTCTTTTTGCTTCAAATCAACTAATTCTTAGAGGCGTACATCTGCAGTATTATAGCAGTCACCACTCCCAGGGTTCACTACCAACTTTTCCCCTCTCGTGGTCTCTGGTGCTCTTTTTTTCTGACTACCTTTGGGCTGGTGGACTACTGAGCGAAGCATGGGGGTTCTGGGCCGCACGTTGAGCGCCGTGTCTATACGCCTCCCCGACAGGCTGAAATGAAGGCAGAGCAAAATTCGGATGTAATTAGTTTACATGTCAAACCCAACAATCCATGCTGCACGTCATGCAGGCGAGCTCAGTGTCTTCAAGGTGGTGTGAAACCTCATAATGAGCCAACAAACAGTATTATTACAGATGAATAAACTGAAGCATGATTTACGATGATTAAAACTTGATTGTGGCATATGTTTTTCGTTTTCTTTTTTTCCTCCAAAGTGGAACGCATGCTTCTGTAGCACCATCCATTTGCAAATTGCATTCCCAAGTCACTTTGTAATTGTCTACTAATCAGTGCTGGGAGAGCTCAGTGATCGCAGGTAACCCAGTTCTCTTTATTTGACAAATGTAAATCTGACACTTTCTTACTTGGGGGTGGGGTGAGGGTGGGGGAGGTGGCCCTGGTGGCCCTCACATACAAACCAACAGCTTTTCTACTGCAAAACTTATAATGTTGTTTTTAAACAATATGCATGAATTTGAAGGCTTCACTAGCAAAAGAACAACAAAAGACAGATTTTAACATAATGTCCTATAAATAACAAGTTTTATGTATCTAGTTTTATATATTCAGTCAAGTGAGATAATCTGCAATCCATGGCCCTGCTCTCTCAGACCCTGTTCAGACACATGTGGGTATCAGCAATGAATTAATAAGTTAACTCACCCTCAGTCTTGCTGAGTGTCTTGCTGAGATACCCCTTGTGGCTCTGTCGTTCACCCTGACGCCTTTGAAGGCAGAATGCCCTGTGCGCCCAAGTGGCAGCCTCATGCCTAGAGCTGACGTGTGATCACTACCTGAGCTGCGGGATTGGAGTGTTCCCCTCTTGCTAGGGAAGTGGCACGTATCACCTAAAAGATGCTGGCTTCGGAGTGAGAAGACCTGGGTTCTTCCCCTGTCCCTTGTACCAGCAGCGGTGTGTGTCCTTGAGTCAAGTGTCTCTGTCTCTCTGCCATTTTTCTCTCTGTCCCATGGTGCAAAGATATGTCAGCAGCCATCACTTCTAGTGTTGATCTAGGGAGTGGTGGCTGGTTTCCTCTCCCCTCAAGCATACGAAGCCAGTCATAGCCAATGTCTGAGGGAAATGGTGTGTTGCATAGAATCAGAGTCAAAAATCATTAAGAAAATGGTTGAGCTAACCACAGGGATTTTGAGTGAATCTAGAACTTGGAATCTCAGGGTTCCAAGCCGAGGATAGTTCAGTTCACCAAGACATCCTCCATTGCTGTGCGAAGTAGTGGACGCAAAGACTTCAGGTCTACTCTTCGGTCTGTGAATGACGGCCATGGACAGATTTGTTTTTCCTTAGTGTATTAGTTAGCTGTCACTGTGTAACAAGCCACCCAAAACTTAGTGGCTTAAAACAAAAATAACTTATCCTATTTCTCATGATTCAGTGGGTGGGCTGGATCATCCTGTTGATTTTGCCTAAGCTTATTCAGGTGACTACCTTTAGTTGATGGGTCACCTGGAGCCTGGGCTCCTTTGGAGCAGCTGCAATGTCCGGTCTTTCCTCTTCAAGGGCTAGGCAGCCTCACAGGGTGTGGCAGCATGCTGAGCCCTGACGAGCAAGTGCTTGCCAAGCTTCTGCTCACGTTGCCAATGGTCCATTGGCTAAAGTAAGTCTCATGCTCAAGCCCAAAGTTGATGTGGGCAGTTACTGCTCAAGAGTGTGGGTGTCAGCAGACACGGTTCACTGAGGCTGTTTGTGTACAGTCTCCCCCGACCCTTTTGCCTCAGTTTGCCTGGTCCATAAGATGGGAATAGGTTACAAGAATGAGTGGAGGGCCAGCCTGAGAGTCAATAGATGTGGGGTTTTTTTTTAATGCCCAATTTACTTCTAAATATGTGTGGGATCACAGGCTTCTTTTTCCTCAGGAGAAAAGGGGAAGTCTTGGAGCAAGTGACTCAAGGGCTTATCTCTCAACACACACAGGCATACACACACACACACACTCCCTTTTTCATCTCCCATATAATGTGAAAATCAAGTGTGCTTGGAGGATCTTGTGAAAAAATCTGATAAATATTTTTTCAAAAACACATAATGAAATTGTGTTTTATTAAAATATAGCATAATGAAAATAAGCCTCTTATTCAAGGTTCCATTTCTTTTCTGGTGTGTTCAGTTCACTCTAAAGAAGTTTGGCAAATCAAGATGTGTTTGCCTGAGATTAAGCACGACAGGAGGGACTTAAAGGTCAAATGCAGCGTGGGGTTGCAGCCTTTGTTCCGAATGGAGGCGTTTTAGCTAATTCGGGTTTTTATTTACTCTAACCATTTGACAGCCCACTCTGACACAGTGTCGTGATTCAGCCGTTCTCTCCTGTCTTCCTTGTGTGTTGTTTATTTGCTTGGTTTGTTATGTTGTGTTTGTGTCTACATGTGTGTTAGGGGTGGCTCCAGTGTCACCTCTTGCTCAGTGTTCCAAATTCACAAAGTCCCCTAAGGGTCCCTGGGCATCCATGGACCTTCTACTTCTTATATGGTGGGCAAAGAATGGGTGACTTTGGGTCCTTGACTTGGAAATGTAGTCTTGTCCCCACTCATTCCTTTGTTCATTCTCTGAAAACTAGTCCTAAAAAGGTGGGACTCAAGAGTGAGAGTCAGCTCTCACCTCTGCATGGATGACTTAGCACTCAGCATGCACTTCAGGCTCCTTCTCCTGCTTTAGGTCACGTCTGATGTGGCTGTTGACTCTCCTTAGCCCAAACTCCATTCTCAGTTCTGCTAACCCCCACACCCCAAATTTTGTGAAGTAAGAGGAGTCCCCCTAATGTGAACAAGCAATGGCTATTCATTCAGAACTTACTATAACAAGGCAGTCAGCCACCTTCACTTGCACTTGGCAGACACCCAGAGGCTAGAAGGAGTGGGAAAGATTTAGAGTGAGAAAAAGGAAAGGCGTCAGGTGTGCCCTGATTGGAGGATGTCGGCATGGGGAAGTTGCAGGTGGGCTAGCTAGACCAGGGATGGCCTATGTGATTTGTTAGGTGTACATATTTGGCTTCCTTTGGTTGTTCCTAGGTTGGAAGCAAAAATTGGGAAGCTGTCAGTTACTAACATAGTCCTGGCTGTTTGGGACCAATTGCTACAGGGGTTCTTGTTTGGCTTTCTGGGCCAGTTGCTGCAGATTGTGGTTCAGAATTCCCTCTTTCTAGTCAGTGCATCTGTATATTCAGTCACTCACCTTTCCCCCAGCTGCAGTCGCCAGTCTGTGGTTCCCTGTTCTTTCTCCTCACACACCCCCTTTCCTGGCTCCAATATTCTGGCTTAAGTCCCCTTCAGTGTGTTTTTATAGCACCTGCATTCTTATAACACTTACCCTTTTTATTGTAATTACTACTGGTTTATTTCCTCTTTCAGTCCAAAAACTCCTTTAGGGCAGGGATTTGTTTTGTTCATCATTGCACCTTCAGTCCCTAGCCCGCTGTCTGGTACCCAGTCCTCCCACGTGAGCATCAGCTTATAGTTAATGCACATGTCAACTAAACAAACAATTGATGAATATCCAATACAGCTCAGTTTATCTCCCTCTTTCACCTTCTGGTCCACCTTTCCCACTGCTTTATGGGTATTTTCAACGGGATGCCCCATTTGGATCTCAAAATTGACATGTCTAAACCCACACTGTTGATCTTTCTTTCAAGTCAGTTCCTCCCTGCACGCCCCCGTGTTTTTAACATCCTGACATTCTCCCCAGAACTCTCCCTTGTTCCCTCCAGCTGATTTACCAATGGGTTTCCTTCGTCTTTATCTCTTTCATTTCTGCCCACTTCTTTTCATTCCCATCTTAACACTTGCTCTGGCATGGACTGTTCCCCCAGCCTCCTACCTGGTCACTGGGTTCCAGTCTCACCCTCTTTAACTCATCTTCCGCCTTGTCCCAAAGTTCCACTTTGGTTATGCTTCTCTCTCGTGAAGAACCCTTCTGTGGACTCAAGGATCCATAGCCTGTCATTCAGAGCCCTGTCCAATATGATCTTAAGTGATTAGGTCCACCATAGTACTCACTACTCCTTGACACATGTCTGACTTTCTGATCAGTCAATAAATTATTATCATATACGTGTTCTACATTGAAGTTATCAAAGCAGATATCTTCTCTGTCTTACTGGACTGAGTTCATTGAAACACTCACCCTAGCTGGTCTTTGCCTTGTGTGTAGAGGGAGCACAAAATAAATATTTGTTGAATGAGTGAACGATGAAGCTGGTCTGTGCATCTAGAATAACCTTCAGGTAAAATGGGTTCATATTTACGTCGGTTTATGATTGATTTAGTCAGCCCTGCAGTTAAGAATTTGCTTGTAAATCATGGGATCATGTAGACAGAGTATCAGAATACTTCTGGTCTGAACTGTCAGCATTTGCTTAGTCCTTCCGTGGGCAGGGCTAGTAAACTGCTTTGTATCTGGGTAAGTGTTAGGGCCCAGTCCCCAGGAGATTTCTTTGGTTTTGAGGTCTGTTCCAGCATTGTAGCCAAAGCCTGTTTCCCAACTTACACGCAGGATAATTGGCTTTTCTTTCAAAGTTCGGTTCACACTACTGAGGCAGCTAAAATATTGATTTCCTTACTCATTAACACTTTGCAGTCATACGTCATACTGGAAAGAGCCATAGGTTGGCAGAACTTGGGTCTAACAGGTAGCTGGGTTCTGAGAGGCATTGGGGGAGAGCAGGCTTGCCGAAAAGAGGAATGTGTGACAAGTCTCAGAGACCAGCATGAAGGAAAACAAAGAAATGGCTGCTCTGGGGCCTGGTCTGTCTGGAAAAGCTGGCCAACCTGGTGTTTTGGTTCTTGGATTTTTTTAATCTGGTGAAGAGAATGCCAGCAGCATGTAGAATGCCAGCCTAAGAAGATGGAGTAAAAACAATGCCTACAAAATCTGAATAATCATATGCAATACATCTATTAGTTTTAAAACATGATTACAGAATGCAAATTATTTGTGATAATCATAAATTAAAACAATTACAAATAAAACAGAATACATTTGTTATTTCAATTTCTGGCATCTATCTTCAGAAGTTGCTTTTGGTGGCACCAACATTTACACGAGCAGCAGGTTCCACCTTTGCTGTCAGGACGCGAGGCAGCCGTTGCTGCCGGCCCTCCAGCACATACGGGACATGCTTCCCTGCAATCAAATACCATTGCGCTCTCCCCCGCTCCCCGTGGTTTCATCAGCGCGCGCACACTTCTCCATCTGCCCAGAGTATCTGTCCCCAGTCTCCATTTCTTTTATTCTTCAAGATTTAATTAAAACCCCAACTCTTCGCCGACACCACCCCTCACTCCTGGTGGCACTGCTGTCTCCTTTGCAGCCACGTGGCGTCGTGCGCATTCGCTAACGTGTGCACCGTGCTGATGTCCCTTGAACTCTCCCTCTGCCTCCAACTCCTCAAAGATAAGGAGGCCTTGCCCGAGTGGCTTTTGTAAACTCCCTCCACGCTATGCCTCGCACAGGGCCTGACGCTCACTGGAACTCGGTAAATATTTATGGAATGAGACTGGACTAGTGTAAGATTGGTACAGGATTCAGTTCCTGGAGAACTGTCTCCCTGTGGCTGCTCACTGGGCCCTCCAGCCTCAGCGCCCTCATAGCCTGTGGCAGGTTCACCCCTGAGTTCTCTCTGCGAGGCCCATGAATGCTAGATTGTTAGAGTCCAAGGGGACTAAGAGGGCTTCTCACCACGCCTTTGTCTTGGTCTGTCCGGGCAACTATAACAAAATACCACAGGCTGGATAGCTTATCGACAACAGATGTTTATTTCTCACCGCTCAGGAGACTGGGCTGCCGACTCCGCTGGTGGCGGCCCCCCTCCCGGGGCAGGCTTCTCCCGGTGTCTTCACGTGGTGGAAGGGCAAGGGGGCTCTGTCAGCCCCCCTTACAGAGGCACGGATCCCATTCATGAGGACCCCACTCTCGTGAGCCCGTCCCTGCCCAAAGCACCTACCTCCAGGTACCATCACCTTGGCGGGTAGGTTTCCAACATGTGAACTTGGGGGGGCACAAACATTCAGACCCTAGGACCCCCCATTTTACAGGTACAAATCCCAGACAAGTAAAGGGACCACATGAAGGCCACAGGTTCCCTTCGAACTGCCATTTCAGTTTTTGACTTCATTGAACAAGCCCCCCTGGAACAAGTCGTTGGGCTCTGCGAGCCAGGAGAGACCTAGGTTTCCCCTTTATGCCTTAACACTAACTAGCTGTGTAATTGGGGCACTTCCCCACCTTTAAACCAAAAGCGTTCGTCACAAACCGGTGCCTGTGCGTGGCATTCGGCCTGCAGTCTTCTTTCTTTTCTTTTTTTAAGCTTGAATCGTAATAATTTTCAAAAAGGCACACACTTTGCAGTTAGGTGTGGTTGCCATTCCCCGCCGAGGTTCCAGACCAGCCTGTCCCACAGGCAAATCACAACTCTGGGTCGCATGGGTAATTCAAAATGTCCTGGCGTCCACATCGAAAACAGGAAAACCAAATGGGTGAAATTCATCTTAATAAATTGTATAACCCAGCACATCCAAAATATTCTTTTCAATATAAAATTAATGTAAAACATGAATGAGCTCTTCTACATTGCTTTCTCCCTTGTATTTTATACCCATAGCACATCTCAATTTGAAGGAGCCTCGTGTACAGGTTCAGGCCCCACCCGTGGGCAGCGGGTGACACGTTGAAGAGTACAGTTGCAGACCCTCGCGCCTGCACTTACTGCGGCCACTGGCTTCCGAATTTGAAAACCCTGGGTGAGAAGGTCATAGAAAGTCCTTCCTGCTGGGACAGCCTGTGATTCTATTGTCAATCTATTGTTTGAGCTAAATTGGTCCCGGACCACCATAGCTGTTTCACCAAATTAGAGTTCACTTAGCAGCCGCTGCAGCGTTTGAACTGGAATCGGGAAGCAGCTCTAAAATTTGCAGGGCCAGCTTTGCGGGCCCTCTGGCTGAGCATGCTTGCAGCTGGTTCACCCTTTGTCCCCGCCCCGGCACTACGGCCTGTTCCCGCGGCTGACAGCACCAAGGGCAGCCCCCCAGCTGCTCACTCCCGACACAGCACCCGCAGGGGCCTCAGCTTCCACCTCCACAGCAGCAAGCTTTCCTGCACGCGGGCCTTCTCTGGATCGCTCGGTTCTAGGGATCGTGTCAGACTTTCTTGGCCGTTGACTGCAGGCAGCCTGGCAGGCCAGGGTGGGGGGGTCACCCTGAGCAGCCGGAGGCCTAGCTGCCCCCGCCTGCCTTCAGCTTCCCTTAAGGTGACAAAGAATGTGTTTTTCAGACCCGCCACAGAAAACTATTATTTCCTATTAATTCTATGCAGCTGCTCCAGGATTGGCTGGAAAGAGAACCTCATTTCAGCTGCTGAAGCAGGAGAAGGCTGTGAGTCAGACGACGTCTTGCCAAAGGCAACTGGAGACGCTTCACTGGAAGCGTATCTCTCAGTGGTGCCGCCTGGTTTCCGGGCCCTCCGTGCGAGTGGAAACAGAGTTCTTTGCCTCCTTTGTGCTAGTCCGTACAAAGAACATTTTGTAACGAATGGTGATTCTTTTTCCTTCCAAACAACAAGCAGAGTGATGTCTGTTTGTGAAGGTGATCACCATGAAAAAGTCAAAGTATTCTGTTAAAACCTGCTACTTATAAAATATCTTTATAGGGAAGAGTTCTAGGTGATTAAACGATTTCCCTGTTAAGGTGGTACAACCTGTAAGAACACTGGTGGTCTGGATTCAAGTGTTATACGTGATTAAGGGACGAGAAGGAGATGCTTCTCAAGCTTTTGGCCACCGTGGTTCCCCGGGGCTCCTCTTCAAATGCAGGCTTGGGTTCAGTGGGATGGGATAAGGCTTGGGCAGGCCATTGGCCATTTCTAACAAGCTCCCAGAGCAGACCCAGGTTTCAAGGTTATGAGGAACTTTATCTGGACTAAGATTTAGTAAAACAGCAGGAAATGTGGGAGTTTGGGGAAGGGAAAAAGTGAGCCATAGGAAACAGGATTCATTACTGAGTCGGTTCTTTCGTTCGCTGGTGCTGATGACCAGAACATATCCAGCTGAACAAAGTTCTGTCCCAGTCGGACACGACTTGTCCCAGACGGACATGGAGATCTTGTAGACTTAATCTAATGAATATTGTTTCAATCCTAAAAGTACCGTTATCTGTAAGAACATAGAGATAAGAACACATTGAACGAATATGAATGACTCTGCGTGTGTGTATGTGTGTCCCCTGGGAAAAGTAGTTCTGCTAGTTACACACGTGAGAAGATCTAGTGTTTGGGACAAGTGCTCCGTTGTGCTTTGGGACCACAGGTTCAGCCCGGGGCAAGGCTGAGGGGTTGGGGAAGAGCACGAGGTGGAGGGCAGAACGGGGCCATCATTCCCGTACGGTTCACGGCGGGTCACTCCAACTGTGGTGGCAGAGTGGCCTGAGGGGCGGCTCCGCCACGCGCAGAGGGTCGCAGTTGCAGTTTGGTGGTTAGTCTCTGTTCTTTTAATGCTTTCCTGAAGTGCCATTTTGTCTCGGTAAAATGCTCCCTAAAAATACTCAAATATTTTTAGTTGTAGAGTACAAATCAGATTGAGCTGCACATTTCCCTGGTGAGCAAAAGTGATGAGTTTGTGTTCATTAACTCGAGGCCATCTGGTGCAGACACGCAGCAGTCTGTGAATCAAACGTGCATCAAACTCCAGGGATCAGAACCCGTGCCAGACCCAGTGTTTTGGAGAGTCAACAACAACCAGGGGGAGAAAAGGGCCTCGACTCTCTTTCTTTTATTTTTAAAAATCGGTTCCGCCGTGCAGTACATCAGAGCGTTTCGCGCTGCTCAGCTGGCGAGCCACATTGCTTCTCTTCATTGCCCATCTGAGCTGTCTTTGGGGTGTGCTTCTGCAGATGAAGTCGTTTTCCCGTCACCGTCTCCGTTTGGGCCGGGGGAGGAGAATGAGAACATTAGCGTCCCTGTCCCCACACTCTCCTGTAACTCTAGGCCAGAGCTACCCACACGCGTGTGCGCTCACACACATTCTCACCAGGAGACAAAGCAGGGCAAATACTCAGGGTGGCGGGCCCACTGCAGCGCATCCTCAGGAGAACCGTCTTTTGCCAACAGCCCATTTCTGAGGAGAGAGTGAGTGCCCCTTGCAGCCTTGCTAATAAAAAGCCACGCAGCAGTGGCTAGCTTTCTGCTGAAGCGTGCTCACCAAAATATAAAGAAAAAATAAATGTCTGGGCCGAGTCGTTTCTGCCGGCCACCAGACCCCCTCCACGGTGTGTAGAGAAGGACCTGGGAGGGACTGCGGGCCTTCTGGAGGCTTCCTCCCAACTCAGAATCTGCGATGCCTGTATTTGAAGCCAGGGTCAGTGTATTTAAAACTAGCAGTCGGTGTCCACTGCAGAGTGGCGCGGCTGAGTTTTCTGTGATGAGACGCACTTTTCCGGGCAGCCTCCGCTCTTTGGTGCTTTCCTAAGTGCCGTCCCGCTGGCTGAGCAGTTCTCTCAAGGCACCCATGCGTGTTTAATGGAGAAGATTAACAGACGGGGCTGCCCAGCGAGGAAGATGTGACTAGTGACCGCCCCTGTCTCTGCACCTGCTTCGTGCCCACCCTTCCATGTTCCAAGACGCCAAGCAGAAGACAGAGTTCTCTCTGGAAAATTCTTTTGAATTCCCCACAGGACAATAATAAACAGAAATAAATAGCTCTTTTCCCATGGCTTGTAATGTGTCTTGGGAAACTTTCTATTTCAAAATTCATGAAGAGAAGAGATGAAGCAGAGGACGTTAAAGATGAATGCAAACCACTCCATTTTGAACAGGAAGCAGGATGACTGATGTGCAAGGAAATTTGCTCAAGTGCTGTGAAGAAAGCTAAAAGTAATTCCTTTTCTTTTTTCAATGGGTTAACTTTGAAAAGTACAAGTTATTCAGGGTGCTCGTTACAGGGTGTCTTTGTACAGCCTTACAAGCCCCGGGCGCTATGGTCGTTTCTCATGTTTGCTCATCGGATAAATATAAAATAGAGCTTTATTTTGTTTTTCATCTTTGATTAGCACTAGCATTTGAATGTATTGTTATTTTAAAGCCCTGAATAAAATTTTTCCCTTTTTTTAAGAAAATAAAGATTTTTCTCTTTTTAATATGGAGGGATGTTGGCTCACTGAAGGCCTTGTGAAGACAGTAGTTTAATTATAATGCATTTGCTTTGGCCCTTATCTCAGAGTTGGAGGAATCCACATTGTTTGGAAGATCCAAATTCGAGAACGTATAATGAGAATGAGCAAGTGAGAGGGTCAGAAGAGTTTTAAAGGCATTTCCTGGAGGAAGAGAAGTTTGTTTTAATTTTTACTATACTACAAATGTATATTTATTGTGGAAAACAGAGAAGCAAAAGAAAGAGAATAAAAATTACCTTTAATTATCATTTTATAACATTTTGGTATATGGACTTCTCTCCACTCTCTGTGGGAATAAAATATCTTACACAATAGAATCTTAGTGTATGTTCTGTTTTATAATCTGTGTTTTTGCTGATCACTATTTCATGAATTCTTTTCACACTGTGTCATGTTATTTTTTCAACACACAGTGCCCAGTGAATGGATGTACCGTGACTTATGTGGCCAGTCCAGGGTTGTTTGATATCTGGGTTATGTCTGACAACTCACGATTGTACACACCACTGGGATGAGCATATCTGTGGCAAAATCTTTTCCCGCATCCATGATTATTTCCCCAGAATAAGTTCTCAGGCAGGGGAATTGCTGCAAAGATGGGCACGCAGATGCTTACAGCTTTGACACATGTGTGAATAGCATCATGTGCTTTTTGTACTACGGCAGTGTCACACAAAAAAGTATTCATGGCCCTTGTTGAGGGTGCTAGGGCGGACTTCATTGAAGGAGGCCATGGTGAGGGTGCCAAGAGGCCTCGTAGTGGGGGCGAGAGATTAGCCTCAGCTCCCAACGCAGCGTGGGCAAGTGGGAGTGTACAGCCAAGGAGCCTGGTGGGGGTCAGCAAATGACAAATTACTAAGAGGTGACATCAGGGGTCAGCGGTTCTGGCTGAGGCGACCACGTAGGACTTTTGATGAAGACAGGACAGGGTGATGGGTCATCATCTGGGGGAAGGTGGGAGATGAGGAAGCTGAACGGTAATCAGATACTGGGGTGGAGGAATCTGGTTAAACTGACTTAGCAGGATTCTTGCTAAAACTGGACAATGCAGAGACAAACATGGAAGCCCAGAAGTCAGGCCTGCTTGAAGAAGAGTCAGAGTGGAGTTTGGTCAGTAAGAAAATTTTGTGCCAGCATTTAGCATGCTCTACGGTGGCTTTTTAGTATGGTCCTCTCCACCGATCCCTGTTTGTGTTAGGGCAGGACTGTGTGTGCCTTGCTCATCGGCCTGCAGCACCAAGGTGCCCAACCAGCCCCCGGCACCACCTCCTTCCTGGAACAGAGCTAATGGCAGCGTGCATGGACAGTGCTGAGGATTGGTGCACGTTTGAGAGAGACAGTGGCCAAGGATGGAAGGAGAGGAAAGAGGCAGGGTCACTGTTGCAGACGCCTGGGTTTTGGTAGGCATGCCATCTTTTCAAACCCACCATCACTTCTCTGATGCTCAATTTCCTAACGAAAGCGAATGAGCTAATTAAAAAAAAAAAGACCACTGAGGGTATTTCCAGATCTGCAAATTTATGTTTTTTATTAAGGGGCAGGGAAAGCTGGCTGGGGTGGTGAGCTGTATCGAAGAGAAGGAAACTGCAGTGAAGTTGGAGAAGTCTGCCTAACGGATAAATCCCTGGAGAACATAAATGACAGCAGAAGGGCCCAGGCCGCATCAGGACAGTGACTCCGGGGAGTTAGGCCATCAGGGTGGCTCTTGGGATCAGGCAGCATCTGAAGGTCCAGACTGGCTGGAGACCAGCTTCAGGCTCCTGATGCGCACCCTCAGAAGGCAGGCAGTTGGTGGTGGTTCTGGGTGGGGCGTTCTAGAAGCAGGTAATGGTCAGAAGTCTAGCCTGGCAGACGGCCCGCGTCTGGGAGACCCAACAGTCAGGAGTAGATTCACGGTGGAAACCCACGTTCTTAGAGATTTGGTGATCACAGGCCTGGCCTTACTCCGTAGGAACTGGGGTTTTGATCTGCAGCAACAGGAAAGCTGGTGCCCCGTGCTAGAACTGAGATTTGAAGAAAGGGCCTGTTCGCAATGGTGGAGAGGGGACCAGCACCTAGGCTGCTGGGCTGTCGACCCGAAGCTCCTTAATTTATCTGGAGAGCTGGGATGGAGTGGCTGGAGTCAAGAAGTCTGGGCATTCACTGCTCTTAACTCTAGTTGGCTTTTGTATAGAGAGATCCTGGAGCACTCTGAACATCCTTAAGAACTAATCCCCATTAGCTCAAGTGCAAAGAGGAGTGTAGCAATTCCATTTGTTTCTTTTAAGGCCACTTCCTGGGTGAAGCAATGAAAATGTAATTTTTGATGTTAAAAAACCACACAAACTAATCTCTTTTATATATGTTAAAATTTTGTTTTCTTCTTTCTATTGTAAAATAAAAAAGATACAGAAAGCAATGCTAAACAAAGCTATAGCTTAGTGAATTTGTATAAGGTGGATACTCCTGTTCCCTTAGTGTTGTACTTTGCCAGCCACCTAAAGCCTCTCCATTAACCCATCGCAGTCACAGCCCCACCTTTGTAGGAGTCACTGGATGGCTTTGTAGATTCATCACCTTAGTGTACGTTCTCCACTGCCAATTTTCAGTCTTGCCCATTTAAATGTGGACTTTAACATATACGTATATATATTTATATTAAATATATACACACACAGCAGGGGGCATAGGTAGGTTTACAGTTGTTCGTGTGCCAAAGACATGCAGGTTATGATTACTACAGTAACTTTGTTCACTCAAAAGCATGTCACATTGGCACAGTGAGCCTCCTCTTTCCACCCCCCGTGTGTGTGTATGTGTGTGTCAGATCTCTGAAGTCTCTTTTAAAAGCTGCAGCACCCCCTCCATCCCTTTCTTTTCCCGACGCTTTTTCGGTGGAAGGACCCGGGCATGTCTAATCTGTAGAGTCCCGCAAGCTTGGACGCTTGCGGTGCCGTTCAGCGCACCCTCTGCCCTTTGTGTTTCCTGCACACTGGCACCTGCGTTCAGAGGCCCGACTGGACTCGGGGGCCATCTTTTTGGCGAGGTAATAGTGTTTTCCACCAGGATGCACGTAACACGTGGTTTGCACGTGTTTTTGTTGACACTCAGTGGTGCTCAGTGTCTTGGTCCACCACTTCCCTGGGGGCTGCAAAATGTGTGATTCTGTTACAGAGCAAGGGAAGGGGGTGGTTCACGATAAATTATTACAGAAAGGATTCCCCCTTTCTGTCTCTGGAGGTTCCTTCCCCCACACCCACCTGCTAGGTTCGAAATGCCTGCCGCCAGAGGAAAGACATCTCTCAATGCCAGAGACTGGTGAAAAGGAAAGGAATTGTTTATTTAAAAGTTACACAGACTTAGAGTAATGGCTTAATGTCTTCGATAAGATAGTAAAGTCCTCTAGAATACCCACAGATGCACAGTCCTTCCCTCTCCCTGTGCCCAGTCCGGGGTACCGTGTCTCAGGAAAAGAAGTAGAAGTCCGTGATTCAGGCTCCCGGCACCATCAGCTGTGTGGCTGCTGCGATCTCCAGTTAATCCAAAGCCATGTGGCACCTTCTCAGGGCCCACCAGCAAGAGTCCTTCCTCCCCTTTCTTCCTGGCAAAGTCTCTCCTGCTGCCTAAGCCGCATGGCAAAAAGAAGCACTCCAAAACCTCGTGGTCCTCTCTACTCTCCTTCAGAACCTTGTGGTCCTTTTCCCCATTTCAGAACCGTGTGGTCCTCTTCCTTTCCCCTCAGAACCTCGTGGTTCTCTCTATTTACTTTAGAGCCGTATTGAAGCAGGGTGCAGCCAAGAGGAGGGCCCTAAGAAGGGATTTGTAATGGGGTCCAGGACTCGGGGTGTCCAGGAAACATTAGAAAAATGTATATAGGATGTCCTCACCCCTACAGGCCTGAGCCAGGGGGGATGGGACATATGGAACAGGGCCATTCAGAGTTGTTTTGGGTAGCAAGAGCTTTGTAGCTAACCCCTGGCAGTCACTTAACATATCTATAACCTTTAACTGGTTTCATGGATATGTTAAGTAGCTGTGGCCCTGCTTTGAGCCAGGGAGATGGGAGTGGCTTCCACCCAAGATGGGACTGGGAAGCAACTCCCCCTGGTTACAGGGCCTGCGTGAGAGCTTGGAGATGATTGGCTCCAAGCCATGGGGCCACACCTGCCCAGACTTACTATGGCAGCCCAGTAAAGCTGGAAGAATACAGGGATGCTGGCAGGTGTAGCTGACTGTAGGAGGAGTCGGAAATGGGCTGCAAAGGAAGATGGGAACTGGGATTTAAACCTAGGCCTGGCAGCCATAGAAAAAGGAGAGACCATGTGGCTCTGAAGGGAAGGAGAGACCATGTGGCTCTGAAGTAAAGAAGAGAGACCATGTGGCTCTGAAGGGAAGAGAGACCATGTGGCTCTGAAGGAAGGAGAGACCATGTGGCTCTGAAGGGAAGAAGAGACCATGTGACTCTGAAGGGAAGAGAGACCATGTGGCTCTGAAGCAAGTAGATAGATAGAGGTCCATGTGGTTCTGAAGTGGGGAAAAGGACCACGCGGTTCTGAAGGAGAGTAAAGAGGACCACGAGGTTTTGGAGTGCTTCTTCTTGCCACGCGGCTTAGGCAGCAGGAGAGACTTTGCAGCCATAGAGAAAGGGGAGAAAGGACTCTTGCTGCTGGGCCATGAGAAGGTGCCACATGGCTTTGGATTAACTGGAGATTGCAGCAGCCACACAGCTGATGGTGCCGGGAGCCTGAATCACGGACTTGTACTTCTTTTCCTGAGACACGGTACCCCAGACTGGGCACAGGGAGAGGGAAGGACTGTGCATCTGTGGGTATTCTAGAGGACTTTAGTATCTTACTGAAGACATTAGGTCATTATTCTAAGTTTGTGTAACTTTTGAATAAACAATTCCTTTCCTTTTCACCAGTCTCTGGCATTGAGAGACGTCTTTCCTCTGGCGGTGGGCATTGCGAACCTAGCAGGTGGGCGTGGGGGGAAGGAACCTCCAGAGACAGAAAGGCGGAATCCTTTCTGTAATAATTTATCATGAACCACCCCCACCCCCTTGCTCTGTAACAGTATGGTCTACTCTTTTTGACTTGAGAGCCGCGTGGTATACTCATCTCTATGGCTGCCGGGCCTAGGTTTAAATCCCAGCGCCCATCTTCCTTTGCAGCCCATTTCTGACTCCTCCTACAGTCAGTTACACCTGCCAGCATCCCCGTATTCTTCCAGCTTTACTGGGCTGCCATAGTAAGTCTGGGCAGGTGTGGCCCCATGGCGTGGAGCCAATCATCTCCAAGCTCTCACGCAGGCCCTGTAACCAGGGGGAGTTGCTTCCCAGACCCATCTTGGGTGGAAGTCACTCCCATCTCCCTGGCTCAAAGCAGGGCCACAGCTATTTAACATATCTATGAAACCAGTTAAAGGTTATAGATATGTTAAATGACTGCCAGGGATTAGCTGCAAAGCTTTTGCTACCCAAAACAGCTCTGAATGGCCCTGTTCCATGTGTCCCATCCCCCCTGGCTCAGGCCTGTGGGGGTGAAGACATCCTACATACATTTTTCTAATATTTCCTGGACACCCTGAGTCCTGCACCCCATTACAAATCCCTTCTTGGGGCCCTCCTCTTGGCTGCACCCTGCTTCAATTCTAGCTGTATGATTTTGTTTTCATTTATTAGCTGGGACACTTTGTTCAAGGGGGGGCTTCCATCCGCCTGCCATTTGGTTACCCAGTGGTGCAGTTCTTACTGCGAAGATGGAATAAGTTCAATGTATTCATGTACCCAGTTTTCAAGGTAATAAATGGGCTTCCTGTCATTCTTAAAATGTAATCAATTAGCTCCTTTTAAATAGCACTATGATCTCATAGATTTACACATGTCGGATGGATTTCAATCCATTGCCTGTTGGAGCTTCTTTATTTGGCTCCTGGGTCCTGTTAATATGACTTAAGGAGGCTTCAGGTCTGCCTTACTTCTGGTATATGAACACACTGCAGGCTCATAGTGTGCCTTTCCTGCCCCAGACCTAGAATCAACTATCTCCCCAAGAAGCCTGATGTGTTTTAATGGGAAACTGTATTTCAAGACCACGGTGTGGATACTACGGATGCTTATTCCTACTGTGTCAGTCATTGTGTCTAACTTTTCAGCAACCATGGGATACACTTGTGTAATAAGTGTGTGTATGTGGAAGGGGAGGTGTGTGCAATTAAATACTTGTGAGTTCAAACTATTTCAGACTCAGATTCGAAACTATAGAGTTTTTACTTTACTTTTATATTGCATTTGTAATGCCAAACCAAGAACCCTGGTTCTTAAAAACACCAAATCACAATGAGAATATCCCATAATTATTCCAAAAGTCCCAGAATAGCAATAATAACAACACCACCCCTATCAATTATGACTACTAAACAGTTTAAATATTTTATCTCTAGATTCTCTTCCTTCCCCCCAAGTTTTGTGGTTGTATTGTAGTTGTCAGATCAGAGAGCCAATACGTACAGTAACCTGTCCCTTTTAAACCTCACTTTTATTTCCATTGGTAGCTACATATTTAATATTCATTATCCTTATGCCGATGTCAGTTTTGGCATTTTCGTAGCAAGGGTTCATCTCACGGAGACCATATTCTCTGAATCCTTGCACGAAGGAACAGCTTGTCTGTGCTTTTTATACATGCAGTCAGTTTTGCTGGATATAAAATCCCAAGCTCACACTCTTTAAAAACATGTCCTAAAGACGAGCACCAGAACTACCAGAAAATACTCCAGTTTCTTCCAGCATCAATGTTGCCGTCAAACAGCCTGTGACTCCTCCACGGATGGGATTTTCTTTTCCATATTTGTCCCTTTCTTGGGACCATTTTATTATCTTTTTCCTCATTTCTTTTTGATTTTTAAAAACCTTAACGTTTTTACCTTCCCTTAACCTTAAGGTATCATGTGTTTTATGTATTAGCTTCTGCGTTCCTTCTAGCTTGCTTTTCATTTCTAAAATAATTTGTTAATGTTACTTCAAATTTTGCATCATTTTTAAGGCCTTTAGTTGATTTTGGAATAATATACTACAATTTGGTAGTTTTCTGCGCCCATTTTCCTGGCATGCTTTCATGATCTGTAGGGGTGCTATTCTGCTCCCAATTCTTTTCCTTTTCCTTTCCTTTTCTTTTTTTTTGTATAGCTCTGCGTGAGATTTCACCTACATGCATGCCACCAGAGAGAGGCCCCTTCTCCCAATTCTCCTACCAAACCTCCCCAAGAGGAAGGTGGTCTTAGATGGGGGTGGGGGGTGAGCAGTCTGTGCAAAATGTGAATTTGTATGTGAATTTACTTGTTTTGAATTTTTTCAAAGGAGGACTGGTTTAGTTTCGCTTTTCTGACTGAACAGCGCTCCCTGCTGTGGCCCTCAGTGGTTTGCACCTGTTGGCTTTGGGGGTTTACAGGGGTACTTTGTCACCTACTTTCATCGCAAGCATTGCCTGTGTGTTTTTGATTTTGCATTTAGTTTCTCTGTATTTTGCTCTGTGAGGCACTGGGAAGAGGTCACTGCAGCTGCCCTCTTCCCAGAATCTGCCAGCAGGATTTTAAGCTGTTGGAAGACAGAGCTCATTGTTAAATCTCCAGTAGCACTTTGCACTTTCTCCCTTGTAACATGGACTCGATAGGTGTGGGAGGAGTTCACCCTCTAGTGGGAGGAGAGTGTCTCTCCGTTGCCTGTTATTTGGAGATAAGTTGCAAACGTGGAGTTGGCTTCTAGAGCTCACAGCCTGCCACTTTGAACCAAGACCAGGACAGAAAGTAGTTGGGCAAGCTGTGACTCCCAGTGTCTTGGTCTATTAAAGCGCTTAATATAGCAATAACTTATCTGCTTCTTTGCTTAGGTCCCTAATTAAAGCTGTTTTCAACCCAATAAACAGCCTCACCCTGGCTAATAGAGTTGGAAAACTCCTTGGTGGCCTCTTCCTTTGTCCTTTCAGGTTCAGTGGCTCTGGGGTTAAGTTCCTGCTGCCTTCAGCAGGGCCGCCCACTGAAACATTTAATAAGGAGAAGAGTATTGTTTCTTGGAGACATAATTACAAGAGCCACTTAGTGCAACCTTTCCTGAGATAACAGGCCTTTTGAAATGCAGTGTGTCGGGGAAGATGTAGCCTGGATCGGTGACCGCCTTAGCTGTTATGAGTCACGTTAATAATGCTGGATGTCTGCCTTGGCCAAAAGGCTCCGGTTGTTTCTAAAGTTATTAAACTTTTCTTTGAGAGACTTGTACTAGGGACTTGTGGCTCTGAGTTTTTTCTTTCAGCTTTTTAGGCTGTAACTCCAGTTCTCTGGTTGTGGCTATGGGCGCATCTGTGAAATAGGTAACTCCCCCCTTTGAATCTCCCATTACTAGAAGCCCATTAGGTCCTGGGTTAGGGGCTCGGAAACCTGCTCTTGTGTTGTATTGGGGTTTCTGAAGACTGGAATCAAACTCTGCGTGCAAATAAACACTGCCGCTGGGAGACACACTGGGCACAGTTGTCCCCTCCTCAGGGACCTGCCTGTCTTCCTCAAAAGTTACATGTGGAAGATTTTTATTTGGCTTTGAGCTTAAAAAACACTTGGGAAGCCAGCTACTTAAAGTAACTTAAGAAAATGCCTTTGTGAAGTGAATACGACTTTTGTAATGTGAAAAAATGTCTCCCTAATTTATCTGTCTTAAAATCTCAACTTTTCATTGTCACACTGACAACCTTCAAGGAAGATCTGTTGTTTCCTTTTCTTTTTTGCCGTCCCCCTGTCTTCCCCTTCATTTTCTGGAAAGGGAAATTCTGGTGGTTTCCTTCACCTGAAATACATGGCTGCATGGTTTCACCTTGTTTGAACTTCCTCTGTGAGGACACAGGAAAAGGCTTGAGCTGGGAGGGAAGTCCTAGGGTTCCCGTCTAGCTTGGCCCTGCCTTGCCGTGAGCACTCCACAAGCTAGGTAACCTCTCTTAGCCTTAGTTTTCTTGCCTGTAAAATGGGTAGAAAAGTCAGTGCATGACTTTGTTGCTGCTGGACTAGTGTAATAATGTACGTAAAGCACTTGGTGCCTGGCACAGTGTGATGTCCCCAAAATAGCTGTCCAGAATCGGGAGCCCTCCTGCCAAAGGGAAATACTTTGTGATATTTGGTCTCACTCTCCCCTGCCCCCATAAGTGAAACTTTATTCCTTTCCTCTCCTGTACTCTTAAGAATGTGTTTCTCCGTGCAAATTTATTTACAGGCACTAAAAACAAATCAGAAATACCCATTCACAGTGATACCATAAGCAAAGAAACCCAGCCAGAAAGGTGGCTGTGCATCTTTAACCACGTGGGTGGCGCCGCGGGAGGGACCACTGTGACATTGTGACATCCTTGGCCCCGGTCCCGTTTCTGAGTTTTCCATGCCTCAACTCTTTTCTCTTCTTATATGTGACAGGCTCCTAGACGTGACTTGTGGCCAAGCAGGCCCCTTAGAGCCCAGGATCCACAGAGAAGCCCCCTCTCTCCCCGTGTCTCCCAAGGGGCAGGGCCTCAGCTGAGGGCCCAGTTGCAAAATGTTGCTTGAGAGACTGGAAAACCAAGCTCCTGCTCGGGAGTCCCGGTTTCTCTCCCGGCCTCCTGTCTTTCTCCTCATCGTCAAGTTTCCAGCGCTGTTCCCTCCACCAGCCTCTGCTGTCCCTGATACACCCCACCCCGCCTGGCCCCCGACTCTTTTGTTCTGTCCCTGCCGCTGCCTCCCTCCCCCCAGTGCACTCAGCTTCATTGCTGCTTAAATGTCAGTTTTGAAACAACAGAAGGACATGCTGTTTTTGTGGCATCTCGGGGAAAAAAATTTTTTTTTGATCCATTTGGTGTTAAGAGCACTCACAAGAAATGTATTCAGGGACCTCGCCAGCCTCTTTCACTGGTGCGGTTCACATTTGGTGGTTGGTGATATAACAGGCATAGCACCTCCCTCCCCCCCAAATGTCCATTCCCCTCTCACTGTGTCCTTCCTCCTTAGATTTCTTTGTCTTTCAGATCAGTCTGTATCTGCATCATGGCAGTTCCTGGTTATATTCAAGCTGAGGATCCCTCTTGGTCTAGCCCCTTCTCGGGGTTTTGAACCAGGTTCTCAGGAAAACTGTGAGGGACCATGGCCAAGCCTGGCCTGGGTCTCTAGTCCATGAGGTGGAGGGAAAGACTTGAGACACTGTTGCCCCCTTGACCCACAGGGCGTGTGGAGCATGAGAGGCATCTGTCACACGGCCTCCTTCCAAACAGAAAGTAGGAGCTTGGGGTCCCTTCCTTCTTCATCTGTCCCTTTCCTCCAGGCCCTTGCATGTTCCATCTGTGATTATATATCTTCACATGTTTTTATTCCCCTTGGACTGCAAAGTTCTTTAAGGCAGGATTCATGTCTGATACATCTTTGAGCCCCCCCAGTGCCTACGGCGGAACCTTGTAGAGGCTGCACATTTGCAGGAGGCAAGAACGCGCACTCATTCACTCAACAGAGCGTGTGGGGAGGAAGCAGAGATCTGTCTCGCTTCCTCCAGACTCCTTCCCGGCAATGCTGTGTGGGAGAAATGCTGTGCACAGGCTTGTATCGCTATTTTAAAACCTAGGCACTCTTTGCTTGGTACAGAAGGTCCAGATGAGCAATTAAATTATGAAATGGAATTTTAATTAGCTTGTTCTGGCCAAATTAGTGACCGGGATCACAATATAGTGTGACCGGGATTATCCCCAACCATTGGAGTTTTCAAAGTCTTTAGGACTGTTGTGCTCTGAATTTAGTTGGCTTGCAGTCCATGAACACCGATTGTGGGAGTTTTGCTGCTTTTCAGAATCATCAAAGCAAGCTCCCCAAGCCTTGGATGTACCCTGGGGCCCTTAATGCAAGAGTAGTTTGAGAGATACCGTTAAGTCTCAAAATCTTACCTGGTAGATCTCCATTCCAGCTCCTTTGCCAGGTTTGCTGTTCACTTTCGGCCCCCTAGGAAGAAAATTACGGGGCACTTAACAGGTACTACTCCCCCACTTGCCTTTTAGACATCATCCGAACTTGGAGGAAACAAGAAATAGCTCAATTTTCACACACAAATCAAGAGTTCTTGTTGCAATGACTTGTTTTGACATTCCACTTGACAGGATGCTGACAACTTGAGGTTTGCAGCCTGAGTGACCTTCTTTAAAAGTATGCTGTGGCCATCATGCCGTCACTGACTTTGCCTGGACTTTCACTGACGGGTGAATCTGGGCAGACTTTAACCTGTCTGCCAATGGGATGCCAGCCGTGAGCTACACTTCCTGGAATCTCATTCAGATGCATAGTAGACATCACCTCCCTCCAACTCTGTTCTGGGAAATTCCCTGCATATAGAAGCCCTGCAGGTGTCGATTTCATGTGTGTAGGTCCTTCCTAAACCTTGAATCCTTCCTTTCTGAAATACCATTAATTAATTCTGTCTCAAAAATCAGCTGGAGGTAGGCTCATTATGTACGACCGTCGCTCTTGGTGCCTCTCTAGTTGCAGAATGTGTTTGAGCCTCTCTTTACCTGCTTTTGCCTCACCTTTGAATTCCTCATGGAGGCTGAGCTTTGCCAAACAGACAGTGATGGAGCAAACTTAGAAGATTTTCACCGGGCTGACTTCTAAGGGCCTTCCTGATTTTCTAAGAAGGAACCAAAAATAAAACAAAGAAAAAAGAAAGAAAAAAATAACAAGTAGAGACTGGAAGAAGCAAACTTTCGGCTAATTATCATCTTTTTCCCCCTCTGAGCTCAGAGTACTGTTCTTAATTTCCTGACCAGCTTGTGCCCCTCCCCCGCTCCCTCCGAGCATCTGTGGTGGTTTCAGATTGAACTGCATACCTGCTGCTCTGAATTTCCAACATACCATACCAGTTGGTTTGCCAAACAGTGAACTGCCAGCCATCTGCCATCCAAAGTCAGAATTTACATTGTTTCATCTTAAAATAACGCCTCCGGAATAGCAAGCCACTCTATGCATCAGGTTTTAAAATTGACAATCAGCCAGAACTAAAAACAAATACCAAATGGGCATAAAAAAAGAACTTGGGGAGGGGGCTGGCATTTGAGGGAGAGTTTATTTTTCAGCATTTTTACCTGATTTTTCCACCAAAATAGCCATGCCATTTAATTTTATCGGCCATAGCAGGAACTACTTATAGGCAGAGAACATTAACTTTTTACTGGCCTGGCTCTGGAGAGAAGAGGACCAGGGCTACAGGGCTGGAGCAGTGGTTCTGGTCTCAGGGAGAGCGGATGTCCTCGTAACCCCTGGCTACAGGGACAGAAGACCTGTCTTAACCTCTTCTCATCAGGCCTCTTGGTTGCTCAGATGAGAAAGCTGAGATGCATGAAGGTGGAATGCCTGGTCCAAGGTCGCACACTACTTAATGGGAGAATGAAGCCATGAACCCAGAACTCCTGGCTCCCAGGCATAGCCTGCTGTCACCTCCTTCCTCCCTGTCTTGACTAGTCATTATGGATGACTAGCTTAGTTCTTATCTAACAGGAGCAACCTTCCGCGCCCCCATTTGCCTGCTGCTTCTGGACAGACAGGAGAGAAAGGATTTCTGCAGGATGTGGGGAACACCTGGGGCCTGTGATGTTGGCCTTGCGGAAGACCAGCCATTGAATCTGGGTGGCTTTCCAGAGCAGATGGGCTTGAAGGAGGGGTTTTTTTCTTTTTTCCTTTTTTTGTTTTTTGTTTTTTGGGGTTTTTTAGAGAAAAAGAGGAGAGGTTTTATGTTTCTTTTAGGAAAGCTGTTCTAGGCGAAGGCAGCTTGGGGAAAAGTGTGAAGTTATGAGTGGGCAGAGGAAGCAAAGGGCTCTAAATTTATACCAAAGCCACCTGCCTACAGCTTGGCACCCTGAGCCATGGGCATGCCAGTGTGAGCTGAGAAGGCACAGGACTGCTTAAAGGTTACCTGTCTGTGGCTGGGCAGGACACTGGGTGACCCCTGGGCCCAGCCTCATGCCGCCTCTTTGGAATTCTCCTTGAGCTGACGGTGGGGAGAGTGTATCATCGCCCACATGGGGACTCACATTCTGGGGTTCAGGTGAGCTGCTTGCTCAGCCTGGGGCGGTGTGAGTGTCAGAGACGGAGACTGTGGTTGCAGTGGGGTTGTTTGGCTTTGGGCCAGATAGTAGCATCTCCTTCCGGAAGCCCTCTCTCAACCCTAGCTAGACCCAGGGGCCCCCTGCCTGTGCCCCCTCAGCCCACCGCCTGTATGTAACCCTAACACTTGCCCCACTGGCCAGTCTTAATTGCTAGAACCGTCAGTCCTTCCTGTTAGGCTCCTTGTGGTCAAGGCCGTCTAACTCGTCGTTAGGGTCCTAAGCACCATTTATATACACTCAGCTCATGCTCCTGTGTGAGTGGGGCAATGAGACAATACAGAGTTTAATTGTCTCTATTGATCAGTAGACCTGGTTTTGCAGTATTTCACCTGTGAAAGCTGCTTTTGATCTACCCAAAATTTTTGGATTTTGTTGTGTTCCAATTAGTATTATTGTTATTAGGTTATATATGTTCTTATGTGATATGATGTGATTTTGTTTATTAATAATAATCCTGGGAAGTCACTGTTGCTGCTATAGAGGTGAGCTGGCCAAGGTGCAGAGGTGTTGTTATTCCCCAAGGCACAGTTGAAGCAAGCACCAGCGGCAGCTTGGAACCGGAGGCCGGGTAGAGAGCTCCTTTCAGACGAAGGCTGCAGCTCTGCGTCTGGCACTGGTGAGGCCTCTCTGTGCTCCTGCCCGATGGAGGATTGTGTCCAGTCCTGGGACAGCCTCAAGTGCCCTGGCACCCACAGCACACCTGGAAAAGGGTGACTCAGATAAGAGGGGTTTTGTGAGGAAGAGCTAAGAGGTTCTGTGCAGTCTGAGAAGGAAACACTGAAGTGGGGTATGAAGGTGGCACTCAAGATTCTGCTGGGCTGTCCTTGGAAACGAGGGGACAAGAGAGGACTTGGGATGAGAGTGGCAATGAGGTAGATGTTAGCCCATCAGAAAGGGTTTCCAAGCGAATGGAGCTGCCCATCAATAGAACTCCCCGTCCTGCAGAGGAGTGAGCACCCTGCATGGAGAAATCAGAGTGACTGTGCGTCAGGAAACCTCACTGATGCAGAGATCGGTACAAGCCCGCTGCAACAGGCCCATTCTGACTCCAAAATGCCTTAATTCTGTATTCTTAGTTTAGCACCTAAAACAATGGTAATTATGAGGGAACGTTTTTAAAGCTTAAAATAGTCTTAACTCATTTTCACAGAGTGAGTCATTTTAAGGCCTCCTTCTTCCCCTTGCCTTGAAATTTTCACCAGAAGAATCTCAATTAAAAAAAAAAAAGCCCTAAAAATGTAAGACAAAATTAAATGCAGCTCGATCATTTGATTTCCAAAAAGGTGTTTTCCTTTGCAAAATTGGAAGACGAACTTGCGGTCCTTTCCAGGGACTGTAGGTGTTTATCTGCAGAACTCTGGCCGGGAGGCTGCAGGCCCTGCTTACAGAGAGGCTGAAGAGGGTACCATCAGGGCCAGAGCCACCAGGACTGCTTCTAGATCTGAGTTTAAAACTCTGCCCAGCTATCTGCACAAATGCTATTTGCAAGATGCACTGTTCTGTGATAAAAGATAAAAAAGCTCCTTTATAAAAAGCAGTGGTGAGACAGTTTGTATCTGACCCTGAGATAGCGTCGTTACTAAGGGAACCAAAGAGAGAGAGATTATATTTAAATGAGCTGACATCCCAAGATTCCCCTGGGCAGGAGGGATGTTTCTCCCCTAAGAAAAAGTGGAACATCACTTTCTTCCGTGTAGCAAATGGATTCGTGGTGTTTGCTGCTCACAGGTGCTTGTACCTGTCTGTCACTGTTTTTCCCTTCTGCCTGAAAGATGGGTCAGTTCTGAAGGGGCTTCGAGCTCCCCTAGTAGTAAGAAAAGCAAGCCAAGTCTTCCCCTCTAGTTGTCTTCCGTAAGAGCTTAGTAAAAAAAATGGAGTTCTTATTGTTACAGGGCACGGCTGTGCCAACAGGGACACACATCCCACAGGTTGAAACAATGGACTTGAGGTTCAAAAGCTAAAAGAATGCCAGAGTCCAGGTTCAGGGTTTGTAGTGAATTTGAAATGAACTCTGAATTCAGTTCTGGGGGGAAAACAATTATATGAAGTAGTGATGGAGAAATTGAGAATAAATAAATTTATAACGGTTTAATGTTACTTTATATCAAGTATTAAAAACTAAGTCATTTAAAAATGATGTTGAAATGTGGCTCTTTCTTCCTTTTTTATTAAATAAAGAAGAAAAACAGGTTCTTCCTAGCTAAGAAACGTATTGTAGGTACCGCATTTGAATGCAGCGTGATGTGACACTACTGCCACCTAATGGTAGAGTGCTTTAATTGCAGACCAAGTACCTAAAACAAGCAGACACTAAAAATTTCAAAACTAAATATAATTACAGCAAACCAGATGCCACCTACAAAGTCTGATCTTATATACAGTATATAAATTACTGTCAGACACAAGTAGGAGGGGTCATCTTTTGACTTTTTCTTGCCTTTGACTTACAGTTTTTTATGCTTTAAAAAAGTCCATCAGAAACTGAGGAAATGTAAAATTACAGATTTCTTTTAAAGAATTTATAATATATCACTTGATTTTAGAATAAAACTATTATTAAAATGGGGTTTAGGTTAGAATAGTTATTAGTATGTGCTAGTCATCCTATTTGAGCATTTTCGATAGTTCAATAATGTATTCAACTTAATTAGGGCCAGTTAATCACAAAGTCATTTTTAAAAACAGTCATAGGAAAATATACATTCATGGAAATTACCATATTTTGCTGTGTATAATGGGCACTTTTTTCACCCAAATTTTTGAGGGAAAAAGAAGGGTGTACATTATGCATGGGTAGTACCTGAAACACCTTGTATCTGTTCTTGTGTTTTATGCGTACTTGTGACATAAAATTGCTTGTACCATAATATGTTAAAAATAAATGCTAAAATTCCTATATAATACAAAAAGCAAATATCTAACCATAAATAAATAAGTAAATAATTGAATTCAAAAACTAAAACAAAAGATTTTGTTTCCTGAAAGTTTGGGCCCAAAATGTGGGTGTGCATCATACATGACAAAATACGGGTATTCGTGCATTTTACAGGGTTAAAATCATCCTGAGTTACTTACAGCAGAAAAAGAAGGAGCCGCCATTGACTCCTTCTCCCATGTGGTTATGAGACCCCGAGTTCTTAACTGTCCACTCAGGTGGATATTTGCAGGTGTGTTCTGTTCTTGTTGAAGAAGGAACTTGATGTTGAGTCCTCCATCAGGGTAGGTAGGGACAACTTTAGAAGCTTTGTTTTTTCATTATTTTTGCTTTCTGGTTTAGTGACATCCAACATTGTATTACGTTTTGCAGCTGCGAAAAGCTTTCACATGCTGTTTTTATTTCCCCCACTGCCAGATAATTAGCACCTTTGTTTTACATCTGAGGAAACCGCCAGGTCCATAGAAATGAAATGACTTGCCCGAGATCGCATCGCAGTGGCAGAGGCAGGGGTGTAAACCTAGACTTTCTGGCTTTAAATTGTATGCTCCTTCTCCCATCTGGCACTGCTCTCCAAGAGAAGACAGGCAGTGTTCCTCAAGATGGAATGTCCTGAATCCGTTACATGTGGTAGCATAGCTTTCATGTGGCCAGTCAAGAAATAGCAAGCTGGGCAGAGAGTCATCTAATGTCTGAGGCTTCTCCGGAAAGAGATTTCTTCCCGAAACTGTTAGTTATACTCTTCTCTTAGTAAGATGTCAGTCCTCCTTCATGTGCTCCTTCATTAATCCAACAACATAGTATTGCCTACGCATCAGCTCAGAGAATAAAGGCCTGAGGGGCCCGCATTTTGATGGCCTGTAAAACGCCTCTCCCTCACTCTGAACCCCTTTTCTCTTCTTCATCTGCCATCTCCAGCCCACATTTGTACCTAAAATACCGGGGGAACTGCTCGTCAGGGTGAACAACAAGGAGGAAACCATACTTGGTAAACATGCCTTACGGTCTTCAGCCACCAGGCCGAGCTGGTCAGCCCGGGGACAGGTGTGTGGGTCGGTTCTCCTGCCCAGTGAACCAGTCGATGTGGGAACGTTTTTTGAGCAAATGCGTGTCAGGGTTACCATGGAGAAAAAAGGGCTGGCACATTGCTCTGGGGTGTGCTGTCACCCGGCCACATACGCGCACGCACCGGCCCGTCATTAGAAAACGCGCCTTCAGTGTGATCCAAGCCTCCTCTCCATAATGCTCATCCTTTTCTGACTCTGGCCCTTACTAGAAATGCAGACCATTCACCCACCATCTCGTGCTGTGGCTGCCCAGCCTGGCCAGCTCATAACCCCTGGGGATGTTTTCAGGCCACGTTTTTGCACTGCACCCTCGGCGCAACTCCAGTTAAGAAGCAGAACTCTCTGTGTCGTGATAGGTGATTGGTAAAAACTTCGTTCAGTGGTATTTTTAGGGCATAGTATTTTGTAACAAGATCAGGCAGGAGATAAACACCAGAAGGCACTTGAAAGGCAGAAAGGAAGTGATTGGCCATCTCAGCCTTTAGAGGTGGTGCAGATTTAACACTGGGGGAGCCCACAATGCATTGTGGGAGAAGTCTGCTTCCGTGGACTCTCCTTCACGTTGGACGTGGGAAGCAGGTCAGCAGCCCCAAACCTTGCCTGGTCAGCACTTTGGTCCTCTATTTCCCTGACCCCACACATGACAAATGCAAGATTGACAAAGGCCTTTTCCAGATGGTCCCCACACTCCGAGAGTGACATAATTGTGTGTCTTATTCTCAGCATTTTTGCTTGAGTGGAAGTAAATAGCAGAAAGGGGAATATCCTCACCAGTTGGGAAGGGAGAAGAGGAGATTGGTCCCCTGGCACCATTCTTAGCACTTGGACTCCTGAGCACGGCGAGCGGCTGTCTGCAAGGCGCCAGACTCTCTGTGCTCCACCAGCCCCCCGTTCTCCTCCCCGGGGCTTCTGTGTTCACCTTGCTGCTACCTCTGGGCCTGCGCACACAGGGCTTCCTGTGCGTGGAAAAGCACTGTGAGCTGTGCCCACCCAGGCAGTGAGCCCCACCAGCTCCCCCCTCAGGCACAGCTCAGGCCCCTCTCTCTGGGTGTCACCAGCCCTGCTGGGCAGCGGCTGCCATAGGAGCCAGAGGGGTCCAATTAGGAATTAAGAAATTGACGATTACAATCACAGGCCTCATTGAGCCAAAAGCGTTTAGAGTAATTTTCCAAGCGAACTCCATGGAGATTATTTTCACCACGCATGCAAATAAGACACACAGATTCCTTATGCATGTGTAGTGCTTTTCAGGGATAATAAACTTGTATTAATACATATACTACTGTATTTTTATTTCGCTCCCTACAGCAATGTTACAAGGTAGGTAGGGCAAGGGCTGTTTTCCCTCTCTCTAGATATCTAAACTGAATCTCAGAGAATCTGACTTATACAGCCACTGTGTTCCTAGTGACAGAAATGATCCAGTTGACATGAATCTCCCCCCACCCCCTCCCTGGATGTGAACAAAGGAAGCAAGACTCCAATTGGACAAAGCGAAGATACAAAAAACCGTGATGAATAACACTGAGCGATGTGAGACAGACTACAGGAACTTGCAAGAGCAGAGTGGAGTAGTCAAGAGACGCTAATTAAAATAATAGCTGCCTTTTTTGAGGGTTTAAAAGTTGAGGCCGACAACCAAAACTGCTTTAGAAACTCCAGCAAAGTTAAAAATAGGATTTCCTGCAAAGATCTGACGTGTGCCAGCCACAGTGCCGTGTTCACAAGCAGGATTTTAGTTAGTCCCCAACCCAGTCCGTGAGGCAGAGGCTGTCTTGTCATTTTCCAAAAGGTCAGCCAAGGACCGGGAAGGGTAGGTGAACTGGTTGCAGTGACTGCTGAGCTGGGAGCTGTGCGCTGCGACACAGCGCTGTGCTGCCATGTGTGTGGGCCTCGTGGGAGAAGCAGGGCAGGCATGTGACCCTGACTGGGCTCGAGGTTGGCCCTTCTGGGGAAAGGAGGCAGTGTGCTCCAGGAAGGGAGCCAGAGTGACTGGAGGCACAGGGGCAGCTTATGGAACTCTGGGGACACTAGGAGAGAGGGCAGGTGTTGGGGGTAGCGGGGGCTGTGGGGAGTCCAGTGGGAAATGGTGAGAATGGGCCAGATGATGGTGGGACCCGAAAGCCAGATAGGGCAGCTTGGGCCTGACAGAGTGGGCTGTGGAACTGTTGGGGGGCTCTGAGCTGGCGCAGGATGTGAGACAGGGTACATGTAGAGACCACTGGAGCGGAGCTGTGGCTGTGGGGTCAGTGTAGCAGCCACTAGCTTTCAGGATCGAGGACAAGACCATGAGCCAGACCGGAGGGCAGGTGCATGAGTCACTGCCACCGTAGCATCCTTCACCGTGGTGTTGGCCTCTTGCCCCCCGGCACACTGCACGCCCCGTTCCTGGCGTATATGCAAGCACAGGGAACACCAGTGGAGATGGTTCCCCTGCTATTAGGCTGATTGATGGAGAAGTCAAGCCTCCTTCTGTTCAGTGCATTGAGCTGATGGGCTTTTGTTCCTTAGGCCAAATTCCTAGGATCCTTTTGGTCCCAGAACACTTTGCCTGTGGAGTTGATAATAAGAAAGTACAGAAGTGAACTCACAGAATATGACTTGGGGATTATGGAGAGAGACAGTGTAGGGAAAATAGCGATTCTCCTAAATCCGGGGCCTTGTGGCATGGGATCGGTGGTACAGGGAGCGCCCCGCCTCACCACTGTGCCGTCAGGGATGAGATGCGCAGCTGTTAGTTTAGCAAATCCTGGGCCCCAGGCCCCAGGCTTGGTGCTTTTACATATGTGTCTTACAGAACTCTATTAAGAAGGTGTTAGGAGTCTGATTTACAGGTGAGTAAAGTCTCAGAAATATTCGATAACTTGTCCGAGGTCTTACCTAGTGAATGATAGTAAAATCGCCTTGCAGATCTCTCTTTGGCTTTCCCACTGGACACTGGCAGGAAACTAATCACGTAGGTGCAGCTGGCAAGCTCAAGGGTCTTTGCTTTGAAGCATTCTGAGAGGTTAACACATTGCATTTCTCCCTTAATTTTGCATTTGAAATCTCTTGTACAAATTGAGAGACTTTTGGAATTTGCTTGTACAGACACCGATCTGCTCCTCCTCTGCCTTTTCCTTTTTCTGCATCTTCCCTTCTCCTCATCCCAAATAAATTTAGAAGAAAATAAGGCTAGCATCAGCTCTGCAGCAGCCTGACTTCTTGTTAGTCATAACCCGATCGGGGGTTACTGGCATCGTGCACTACCTCTGGCCGCCAGGGCTGGATCTTTGGCCCTGGAGGTGGGTGCAAAGCTTCATCTCTGGGGCCCTATCACAAATGTTCTTGTCAGCCTGAATTCATATGCTTGTGTTTCTCTCTTACGGCCCCAGGACATGATGTCTCGTGGAGGTCGTGGTTCTGTGGGTGTCTTAGTAGGAACGGGCTGTGTTTGGGGAAGCGAGTCCTGGGGCAGGCTGCCCGTCCTCCACACCGAAAACCAGCAGGGGATAGAGAATTAATGGGAGGTGCCCATTAGCCAGCAGCAGGTCCCTATGCTTTGGGTTTTTCAGAAGGGCAACCCGTTGATAAATTAGGCCTCAAGCTCACTTCTGTCCCTTTGCCCACAGAAGGGCAGTCCACTCCCAGGAACAGGGTGACACACACATAGCACCCTGCACTTGCCCACCACCCTGCAAAGACCGACACCGAGCTGGGGCACTGAAGCTCAGTTATCAGGGTTTTCCCGGCCGTTCCTGTTCTTGTAACTGGTTGTCCCGACTTGTCCCCTCTGTGGGAGGGAGGGTCCCCTCCCTTCTTTTCACTGGAGTGGAATTGAGCATTAGGTCAATAAAATCAGCTTTATAGTGGAGGTTTCTGTGTGGATTTTCAGATGAGGTTGGTTATTAATATGGGTTCCTAAGTCGCAATGGTGCCTCCCTCCCACACCGGATTAAGGACTCTTCTGAAGGGCCCTGGAAAGGCCGCGTCTTCCCAGAACTTGACTTGCTGTAGTCAGGCTGTCTTAGTGACTTCCTTTCTGGGCTGCAGACCTGCAGTTCTGACAGTCTAAGCAGCTCGTGGTTGCTCAGCAGGTGGGTCATCTATTCCTTCCGCGGAGCCGTTTGGCAGCGTTAGTGCGGCGTGTACACAGGAGATGATGTGTTCCTTAGGGCGCTGGTGTTTCCGGCACGTTCTCTGAGCGTCCTCATAGCCCTTGCTCTTCCAATCCAGACAGGAATAGCAAAAACCTCTCGGACTGCTTGACGGCAGGCACCTTCAGCACTGCACCCACACTTCTAGTCAAGTACAGAGGAAGAAAATGCCTAAGTAGAGGCCAAGCAGCGCAGCGTGGAAGGCATGCATTCTGCTGTCTTTATTGTCTGGGCTGCAATCTCCGCCCTGCAGCTTGCTGTGTGCTGCTGGGCACGTGGGCGCAATGCACGCCTTCTCAACCCTGTCTCGGTTTCTCAGTCTGTGTGATGAGGGTAACGGTGGTACCTGCCTCCCAGGGTTTGGTACATAATAACATCAGTTACTCCATGTAAGTTGTAGAATGGTGCCTGATAGCTGTTATTAAGCACTTGGAACCCCGAGGAAACCCTATTTTCACTTTTATTGGGGTTTTTTGGCCGACTTTAGTGTAGTTTAGGTTGAGTTCAAGCAGTCAACCCTTATAACTGCCAACATGCAATGCGTACATTCAGTGAACTGGCATATGCTAAATGCTGAATACAAAAATAAGCCGAAGTCCTTTTCCTTAAAGCGATGGTAGTCCAGTGGATGCAGGTGTCCCTGGGGATGGCCACAACCAATGTGTGGGTGCCTTCTTCACTGTATCATTGCACTTAGGTTAAAAAAAAAAAAAGGAATTTGTCTGAAACCTTAAAAAAGAGGTGGAGGGGTGTGGGGCTCCAGAGAACTGAGTCTTCACCCAGATCCATGCCCTCTGTGATCTTGTGGAGCCATCCAAGCCTTCTGGGTCCGACTCAGGTTCCTCATCTGTAAAACGGGCCTCAAAGCCACACTCTCACTCCCAGGGGGGGTTCCTCCTGTGTGGCTGTCTGGAAGGGCCCCGGCGATCCATCTCACTGAAAGTAATGATCCCAAGGTTGGGGTCTTTTTTGTTTTTGTTTTTGTTTTTGTTTCGGAATAATTCACCTGTGATACAGGTGGACCCAGCCAGGAGGGTAAAAACCAGGCCAGTTTGCCTGCATGATTTTACATTAATTGCATTTGACATTTCTGGTTGGCAAAAATCCCAAACCTGAAGGTGGCTTGAATCCCCTTCAAGCAGATTTCTGCCAGCATTTATGTGGGGTCTCATTATGTGACGTGAAGCACAGTTTGACCTATTAAGAACCTGATCCTTTGATATTACTAGTAGCAATCTTCTTGCCCGAGCAAATCTTGATTCTTTGTCCACTTCGGCAAATTCGTATTCTGAGAGCGGTACCTGACTCTACTAGGGGCCATAGCTTCCCTGTAGCAGTGTCCTTCAGGTTGGCGAGAAAGGCGCATGGGGCGGGTAAAATAAGGGGTGTAGATATTTTTTTTTACCTACAAATATATTTTGCATTTTCGACCTTTGGCTGGTGCATCTGCCAAGCTCCTGGAGACCACTGGAAACCACAAACTCGCGCTGGGGACAGCAGGCCCCGTTCGTCTTTCAGGGCACTTGGCTGACAGATTTCAGCCTCTGAAATCAGATCCGAACCTCTGCTGGGTCTCTCTGGGCTGCTTTAATTATGGCAAATTCACAGGGCAAATTCCTGTTGGGAAAAGGCTTTTTCAAAGAAGGGTCATAAATACCAAAGTGCTGGCCGTGGTGGGGGCACTAGGTCTCCCAGGGACAGCCAGCTGGGAGTCGCCCAGCACAGGCCCCCAGGCCCGCCAGGAAGAGGTTTCCTGGCAGTGCCAGTGCTCATGGTCCAGGAGGGTCCCCGTTTGAGCTCAGGCGGTGGCAGCAGGCATGTGCCCCACCCCCCCACTGGGAGTGCTGGCCCTGGCACAGAAGCTTCTAATCAGAGACACCTGCTCAGGGTGAATGGCTGTGGGTGGCCAGGCCAGCAGATGTCTTTATCAGTGACTGAAAGTTGGCAGAGGAGCTCTCCCTACTCTTGAGAGCACAGGGCACTGGGAGAGAAAGCACTGTGGCCTCGGAGCCCGGGGCACTGGATTCTGATTTCAGCCTGCCCCTAGCCAGCTGTGTGGCTCCTCCCCTCTGAGCCTTGGTTTCTTCACATGAGAGAGCTGGCAGTGAGGTTGGATCAGCCACAGGTCCCTCTGATTCTTGGGGACCCAGGCAAGAGCAGACTGGGGAGAGCAATCGCTCAGGGAGGGTTTCTTTGAGCAGGCAGCTACCCCAAAGGAATGCCTACCGGGGAGCCCTGCAGTCAGGCCCCGCAGCTCCCCAGAAACTAGGACAGTGGTGGCTCACCTGCTTGTCACGATCCCTCAGTCTCTGTGAGCTGCGAGGAATGCTCCCGTCAGGGCAGCAGCCCCAGGGACCTTGCTGAGTGGTGATCCTGACTGTGAACAGGATGGAGGTGCCCGGGCTCACCGTGTCCCTCACAGCGTGGACTGGCATCGTCTCCTGGGCTAGCTAGGCACTCGCCACGCTGGCAAGGATCGGCGTCCTCTTCCACAGCTCACAGCTCACACTCGCACAGAGACCACCGACTGGTGGTCTCAAAGTGTGGTCCCGGGGCACCAGCATCACCCGGGAACTTGTTAAAAGTACAAACTCTCGGGCCCTGCCTCAGACCTACTGACTTAGGAACCCTGGGGTGGGCCAAGCAGCCTGCGTTTAATAAGGCCTGTGAGTGGTCCGAGGCATCGCTCACGGGGCTCGAGTTTGAGAGCCGCTGCACCCGCCTGACCCTGTACTTTGAGAACCGTTGCCTGTGAGTCTCTTATTTAAAACTATTTCATTATTAAGGCGACACTGCAACAATAAGGATACTTTGAAAAATTACCCACAGCCCCACTGCCCCATCACAGCGATGGTTCCCCTCTTTCTGGGCTCTCTTCCAGGCTTCGTTCATTTGCCCACTGCCCACATGGGTTTTTTTTTTTTTTTTTTGCACAGATGACCTTGCACAGAGACGTTTTGTGTTATGCTTTTTTCTCTTAACATTATTAGTGCTTTTATCCCCCATGGCTTTATAACCTTCATACTTGTCATTTTCAATGACTGCAAAAACACTTCCCTCATGTGACCGGCTTTATGCACTTGACTGCCCTGCCCCTAGACATTTGGCGACTTGCCGCTTTTCACTGTGGGAGAAGTCACCTGCCTGTCCAGGGCGAGGTCAGCTTCTGAGGCGTTCCAGGTGACCTCCCGTCAGCTCATCCTCTGACCTCCCTGAAGTCCGCAACACGAGGTTATCTACAAAGGTTACTCAGTGTCAAAGACAACAACAAACACCCAGAACAGGCACCAGATCTGCTGGGACACAGCGTGACTGACCAATCCCTGCCCTGCCGAGTCTTGTTACCCTGAGTGTCTTCTCGCTTTGCTCGCAGGTGGCGCCAGCAGGGGGGCCGGTGTGGGGTGGGGAGGGGCACCTCCCCTGCCCTGATGGGCTGGAAGCCTGTGGCCTCACCCTGTGCCAGGCCGGCTGTCGGTCACTTCCTGAGCATCCTGGTCCCCAGCAGGAAGGCCCCTCCTACTTTCTCCTGCTGCCGCCACCTTCTCCCTCTCCCATGGCTGCGTGCCCTCTTGTCCCCTTTCTTCCCCAGCCTGGCACAGGCCTCAGAGAGTCCGAAACACACTGCTTGGCTGGCGTGGCCCCTGGTGGCAGCCCCTTTGTTTCGACAAGACCACTGATCACTCTTGGGCCGTATAAACATCACTGCATCTTCTTAAATGACTTTGCTGGGATAAATCCCTAGATATGGGATTACGAGGTCTAAGGGTAACTGTTAGGGCACTTTCTATGCCACGGTCCCTCCTGTCGGTGGCCACATGCACGTGTGCCCTCTCAGTGGCTCCACATTTCTCCTCATGGCGTGGAGTTCTCCCACCCACCCCACAGGTGAGGAACCCGAGGCCCAGGCAGGTTAAGTGGCTTGCACTGACCGTTAAACTGGGGCAAGGATTGTTGTGTATTACTTGGTTGTGGGTCTCTCTTTCCCGTCAGCAGACTGGGTCACCTCCTTGCCCTCCTCTGGCTGCCTCTCCAGGCTGTCGAGAACACTGCCAGCAGTTCAGGAGCCTTTGGACTTGATGATGGCTCCACCCAAGGCGTCCCCCACCCCCCCCCCCCCGCTCCCCTCTACTGGGGTTCTCTTATGTCTTTAGAATGAGAGCCCAGGGCTCCAACCTCCCTAATCGTTTTTCCCCAGCCCACAGTGGTTTTGAGGAGCGGCCTGCCACCAGTCTCCCTTGAACAGCTTTTAGTGCCCAGACCCATTGGTAGCAGCTGGTGTAGAGGCTCAGCCTGACCTGGGAGGAAGGCACACCTTGAGTGCCCTATTTGCAAAATGACCAGAGGCTGTCATTCTACATCTGCCTCTCATTTGGAGACCTGATCGAGGGTCGTAAAGGTGGTGCCAGGAGAGGGCTTTGCCAAAGCATCTCATGAAAATCTGGATAACGGGCCTTTGGGGTCTACTAGCTACAGCTTCACATGGCAGAGATCTCAGCTCTGTTTTCATATTTTGCAGGTGGCAAAGGTCTTGAGTGGGCTGAAAGTCGTTTAAAGCCAGAGTGGCATTCCTTGACCCTTCTCCCTAAGTGGCACCCTCTCCCAGGCATGGAAGGACGGTGGCATACTTGGGAGAGGTCCAGCTCTGCTCCCAGCTCGCTGTTGGTGCAGACTGGAATCACGCGGCTCCCTGGTGATTCCCCCAGCCTGGCCCGCCTGAGATCCCACCCCTGCCCAGGCTTCTTCCTTGTAGGCATTCAGCTTCCTAAGTGTGTCTTTCATAAAACTTCCATCTTTTCTTGGGGTTCTGGATGGGAGAACAGAATTCCCAGACCTTCAACTTTTTGAAAAGGGCAGGAGTGTGAAGCTCTCTGAGAGAGATGGACGTGTTCCTGAGAGAAAACCTAGTTCAGCCACTTGACGTTTGAGGCAGAACATTCGAGGCCTGGTGATGCGCTCAGGTCCGTAGAGCCAGTCGACGGCAGTGTCAGGACTGCCTAGGGAGCAGTGCTGGCCAACTGCTGCCACCCGGAAAGCAAGGGGCTGCGGGGGAGGGAGCTGCAGCAGGGTCACCTGTGTGAGCGTGGTGCGGGGGAGCTCGGGACGGAGTCCTGCCGTGAGAAAAGGCTCAGTGCATGTCGCGTAGGTTCAGATTTTTATATTGAGGTATATTTGACGATTAAGAATGGTACATATTTAAAGTACACAATTTGATGATTTGATATACATGTGCAGCGTGAAACAATCACCATCTTTAACCTAATTAATATATTTATCTCCTCAGATAGTTTCCACCGTGTGTGTGTGTGTATGTGTGTGTGTTTAAAAGAGAGCTTTGTGTGGTTTATTTGAACTCAAGCAGCTTCTGGGCTCTATTGAAGCAATTTCAATTTGGTTCTTGTGGCTTTAAAGGTCCCTGAAACATTTCAGTGAAATTACAGCTCCTTAATTTAGCTGCCTGTCAGTTACTTTTTTTCCAGGTGGTTTGGGATTGACAGTGAGTTTGACATTTATAAAAATGTTTTGGAAACCATATTAGACACCTTGGAATCAAAAGGAATACGGAGTACATTATTCTGGGAAGTACAGTTGGAATTGTTTTCCTGGCCACCCCAAGTGACATCCCTCTTCTTTCAGACAAAGCCCAGCGATGGGTTATAAAATTGTAGGTTACTTCTGAGCCTCGTTGCCTTTGTGAATCTCCTTCTTGCTCTTTGTCACCCTCATTTTGGTGACTTTTCCTTCCCTTGTGCACAGTGAAGAGCCAAGCATTTCTGTCTGTCAGAACACTGTGGGACGTTAGAGATGGGAAGAACTGTAGGGACCGTCCTCAACGGCTCACACCCACTCCTTTCTCAGGGGTTCGGAGGATGAGAGATGGCACTGCCTTCACACTCCTGAGATTCACCCCAAATTAAGGACTCTGAAACCCCCCTTGCTCTGTGAAGCCGCACGTTCAAATGCCAACTGTGACATTTACCTGCCAGTTTTAGGGCAGCCGTGAGCCCGGAGCTCATTCCTTAAATCAGAAACGCCTGACAGGTAGGGCTGTGTCACCCTGGAGAACTGCGTGACAAGGCCTGTGCCCGCCGAGAGCAGAGATGGGGAGGAGGCGCGGCCCTGGCCTTGCTGGGGGAGACAGTCCCTCTGCTCCAGCCTGCAGGCTCTGACTCCCTCCGAGCGGTTCCTACGTTCTGCGGGGCTCCCCGCCAGTGCTGGGAACCCCCAGCATGAAAACCAGAACTCCCGCCCCCACATCACGGCAGTGCCGTGTGATAAATGCCCTCATGACGGTCCCGGGAAGCCTCTCGAGACGGGGGGCAGAACTGCTTGCTTTCTTTAGGTGGTGCAGGGGAAAGACGCCTGGGCCCAGGTTCTCAGTCTGGCCGCTCAGTGGGGTCGCTCCTCCCCTGCTGCCTGCTGGTGTTTAGCTGGCCTGAGGGGGCACCCAGGCCTAAGGAGGGTTTTGTTTGTTTGTTTTTTAGGATTTTTTAGACACATACCCTTGTTTCCAGGATGCAGCCAGGATGGAGAACTGCTGGGCTAGGTAGCAGGTTCACACTTGTTAAAGACAAAATAAAACCATTCATGACGCCTGTTAATGAGTAAGGAAGACTTTATTCCAGGGGGACATCTGCAGTGGGGTTTGGCAGCAGGAGAAATGGGGTCAGCGCACAACACAACAAGGGAAAGTGGGGATTTATAGGGAAGGAGGTGGATGGAGGATTACTAAGAGGAAATACGGGTAAACCACCCTAACCGGATTCTCGCTAAAGGCAGGCCAGGATGATCAGACATCAGCCGGCGGAGGTGGGCGATGCGGAGCCCGGTCAGTTGTCGAGGGTGATCAGATATTGGGGTGGGGACAGGGGTTCTGCTTAGACTGACTGAGCAGAATTCTCACTAAAGTTGGACAAGGCAGAGACAAGCACGGACGCCCAAGAGTCGGGGCCTAGTCGAGAAGAGGTCAGAGGAGCTGGAGTTAGAGCGAGGAGAGAATCTGTCAGAATGGTGGGTGGCGCGCTGTGGCGGGGGGGTGTCCTGGGTGTGGGCAGAGGGGAGGGTGGGAGGTGGGATGGGATGGGCTGGACCTTTGTGACTGGCTCGGGTGGAGGCACGGGCATGAGATCAGGTCTGTGACTCAGAGATTATTCTCCGGTGGGTGACTGAGCATGGATGGCTCCCCCGGAAAGGGACTGAGTGTGACATGGGAGGGAGCATTTGACGCCTTCATTGGACAGTCCCGGTGGAGATTTCCGGGAGGCAGCGGAAATGTCAGTCTTAAAAAACAAGAATCAGTTCAAGAGGCAAATCATTTATTTGGGATCAAAGAACTGCAATTCAGGTTGCACAGATTTAGGTAGAAACCCAAACTGGGTCCTGATCAAAGGAGACAGAATTGGATTTTAGTGGGAAAAAAGAAAGATTCGGTAAGTTTTTAAGAAAAGTTCACTGGTTTTACAAAGCTAGATTCGTACTTCACTGGTGAGGCAGAGTGAACCAGAGTGAAAGTTCACTTTAATCTGTCCCTTGGACAGGAAATTTTCATCCTTGCTCGTGTCTTAGAATGTTGGCATTTTAGCGCCGTCAGGAAGTTCACGCAAGACAGTCCTCTGGAACAGCTGCTCCAGCCCCGTGTTGAAATGGCTCCACTCACGTTATTTTTCACAGAATAAAAGTCTGAAGCTGGGGTGCAAGCGGAGGAGATACAAAGGGTAGGGTTCACTAGCATTTAAAGAAAACTTAGATGGCTCTTTCAAACAGGGGGTGCGCTGTGAAGTTTATCCCCCATCAGGGGGGTGTTCTCTAAAGTCAGGTGAAGGACAGAACAGCAGTGACTGAGGAGAGAGGGAAAGAAGAGCTTGCAAAGGTGGCGAAGAGAGAGCACAGAGCGGCAGAAGGGAGCAATGTGCTGTGGAAACGCAGGTGGCTTTCTGGAGGGGTGGAGGTGGGAGAATTTGCTCAGGGTTCAAACCCTCCCATCGTCCGTTCATCAGGCTCCAAGTGGCACGTGTGGCAGCACCCTGACCGCCTGGGTGACAGAAGCAGGGTCTCTGTGCAGCAGTTGCCACTTCGGGCCAGGTACTTCTTTGTCAGGGAGGCGGGCCCTGCCCTGTGCGCTACTCCGTGTTCAGCAGCTTCTCTGGCCTCTGCTGCGCTCGGTGCCAGAAGGTCAGCCCCCCACCGCCACCCCGCCCCAGTTGGGTCCATGAAAAATGTCCCGGGGTGTGGGGGGCGGGGAGCTCGTCTCCAGTTGGGAACCGCTGAGCTAGAGCACTAGTTCAGAACACAGGCAGTGTTTTAAAATTCCCCGTGCACTTTAAAAATGACGAGCCCCGGGGCCCTCCCCCACATAGTCCAGTCCGTGTTTCTCTGAGGATCAGGACCCCGGCCTTTGTATTTTTTTTAAGTCTCCCAGTGGGGCCAGGCTTCAGAGCCAGTGGGGAGTGTTTTAAACTGAGGAGTAATATACTTGTACCAGAAATATTTTAGGTTATTTCTGAGGCACCGCAAAAGGAGAGAGGGCAGTACAATTATAATGTGAGGGGCTAAAAAAAAAAAAAAGTATTTGGTTTCCTCTGCAGTGTTTTATCTTTAAAGAGCTATTATGATTTTACAAATAGTGAAGTCAATTTGTCACTGTTTGTTTTCCCATCCAATTGCAACTTTCTTGTTACTGCAGTAATCAAGTTATTCTTTAAAAATAAATAGGGTGGGAGGTGGTTCCAAGAGCTCCTGAGGGATTTCTCCTGACCGTGTCTTCCCTCTCTCCCTGCACCACGTGGGAGGGCCACAGTGGCCCCTCCCCTGCCCGCTGCCCTCCTCCAGGGCCCTCCTGCTCAGCCGCTCAGCCGGGGGTTGGCCTTCCTCTACATCCTGGTGCTTTCACTCTTTTTTCAGAAGACTTCAGTCATTCCCATTGCCCACAACCAGACACTTGCCTGAAATGCAAGGTCATTCAAGGTCATTCACAGTGTAGGCCCCTGTGTGCAAACCTAATCTGAAGCCGGGTGGGTCCTGTGTTTTGACTCACCTATGCCTGCTCCATGTAGGGGAGGGGAAATTATGCTTCTTTTCCTCTTAGTTCTTCTGGCCGATTTAATAATAACATTAATATGAGGTAGATTAACAGGAGAAAAGAAACAGATTTAGTTACATATATACATTTGAGGGTTTTGTCAGAATATGGGGCCCAAGGACAGATCAGTAGTTGAAGCTTATAGGTTATTTTGAGCTAAGGACAAGGTGGGGAAGGATTTCAGAGGGCAGGAAGGCAATGATACAGAGATGGAAAGGCAGATATTTGATTTAAAAAATGTCCGTTGGGCCATTTTTAAGAAGACGCAGAGAGGTCTCTGACTAAAATGGCCTTTCGAGGTCCCACCTGTCAGCCTCACCTCATTCACGTTAAACCACAGTTCTCTGCGACGACAGCTCCCTTCCTGGGGCAGGTCCTCCGTCTAAATTCTCTTTGGCAGTTAGGGGGGAGGTCAGGGTTTTTCTTGCTTAAAATAATCAATATCCCCCCAAAAGGCATATTGCGGGGTAGCCAACTCTGCTCCTTGTCACGTCTCTCCCATTGCCCTTCCTGCGGCAGACCCAGCTCAGTCACCGCCTCTGCCGTGTCCCCTGGTGAGACCGAGTCTCTCCCTCTGTCGTCCTGTGGCTCCTGGCTGGGCCCTCTCGGGCTTTCTCGCAGTCAGCCTCACAGAAGGGGGCTCTGTGCCCACGTGCCCAGTGTCGGGCCCAGCACAGGGTCTTGCTGCGGCGGAACAGAGCTGTCCGCGTGGAGTGGGCACGTCCAGGTTGAGGGGCGGGGTCCCTGTGCGGTGGTGTGTCGGCAGCCTTTTGTTTCCTTGTGCAAACCGGGGGGCACCTCGCAAGGGCCTGGTTAAGGGTCCGGTTAAGGGTCCCCCCAAGGGTTAGCTGTCAGCTCTGACCAGGCTCATCCTTGGGGCTCCTTGCCCTTTGGGGCTCACAGCCCAACCCCCCACCCCACCTCAGGAAGCCAGTGGCATCCCGGGGGCACCGAGGACATGACAGAAAGCAAAGGGAAAACTTCTAGTTAAAGCACATTGTTACATGTCTGACTGTGGTCACATGGTGATTTGGGAAACTTCATGGATATTTATCAAGTCAACGTGGTTATTACAACAAGGAAATGACACCTTACATTTGTTCAGTGAATTATGTAGTCATATTGTTTTTGTACATATCCCCTTTACTTGAGCATCCTGAGAGGTGTGGACACGCATTAGCTCCATTTTAAAGGTGCAGAAATGAAGGGCATAAATTACATTTTAAAAATAGCACGAGGTGTTGTGCTCTGAGATTTTAAAGGTGAATTCTGCCCATTCTCAAATGCAGCGCGTGTTCCGGGGTTTCAAAAAGCAAAAGCAGAGGGAAGTATTTCTCGAACTTACATATCCATATTCTGACTCTGTAGGAAGAATGCTTTTATCAAAATACTGAGCTAATTTTACCTTGACTTTTATTTCCCCCGTAAACCTTTAAGTCATTTGTAACACAACCCAGCCTAACCCAGTTAGAGAAGAGGTTTCTCCATCGCTGTGGTGACAGCCGGAAAGCTGGATTTCAGCCCCGCCCCAGCACTTGGCGTGCTTTACGTCCCCGCAGCTTCAGTTCCTAAAGTTTAGTTTCTCCATCTGAAAAGGGCGCGATCATTTACACCGGCCCTGTCTGGGGAGGGCGCTAGCCTGCGTACGAGGTATCTTGTGCACTGCCTGACAATTGTAGGTATCTGAAGCATTCTGGGTAATTAAACCAAATTTACATCTTTAATTAAACTCTATTCAAATACTTTTCATTACTCATTGATAATCCTGTGGGCATTTTACTAATATTAAATCCAATGAATGAGCCCAAGAGGGTTTGATAGAGGTCGCGTAAAGCCAGCAGTGACGTGGCACAGATGAGGATGCTGAGGCCCAAGAGGTGGGTGTGTTTCCGGGCTCACACACCCGGCCGCCTGACCCTTGGCGAGCCGGGTTCTCCTTCTACACGACCACACCTAACACGTCCGCCCTTGAGTCCAAGAAGAGTAATTTGTGCGCTCATTTGTGTGTGGCTTCCTGTGGCCCATGTAGAAGGAGGTGAGGGAATCACAGGTGGGCAGATGGTGGCATCTTCTTTAAAATACTGCACTCTACTTACTAGGGACTTGGGCCACTGGCCTAGTTTTGCCACAGTGTCTGAAACATTTCTCTACATTTCTAAACGTTGGTCTTTTAGTCTTAGTTTTCGGACTTTTAGGTTCAAAAGCACTCATTGCATGAACGCAGAGTGCTCAGAAAACAGAGCAAGCAGGCGGATGAATCACAGCCTCCCACGCTGGCTTTGCGGCAGAAGGTTCACCTCTGTGAAGGGCGGGGGCAGAGAAAATTTTGTCCTTCCCTGTGATTACCACAGTTAACCTGAGTCGCTCGCGGTGAGGGGAGGGGGATGAGGACGCACCATCTAGGCGGGCCGTTGCTGACTGGATGGACGTCTGTCTCCTTCCCTCTTAAATCTCAGCAGCCGGAATGCCAGGGCTTCCTCATACGTTGAATGACACTCATACTGCCTACATCTGAATTATGAGTGTTAGAAGGGAGTATGGAGGCTGACCCCTCACATTTACAGCTCAGGAGTGGTCAGCCACAGAGGGAAGATGGCTTTTCTGAGACCAAACGGCTGGTCAGTGTCAAAGCCAGACAGAGTTCATTGCCCCTCCCTGCGGGTCCCCACCTCCAACCTCCTCTGGGTCCTGAGCTCCACATTCCACCCTCATCTCCGCCCCTGCCTCTCTCTCTGGATCTGGTCATGATGCTCTTTTTGTTATCAGTAAATGTGCTCAGTAGCCAAGTATATTCTGTAATTAAAAATTAATCTGGTAGCTAAGTGTGTCACTGTGAATACGCTGCATCCTTTAATCAGCAGCGTGGCCCGTAGCCATCACTTTACCCCTGGGCCTTCAGCTTTTTCATCTCTGATATTAGGAGGGCTGAATTAACTAACCTCAAAGGAGCATCCCTACACTAGAGAAATGTTCTGTGGTCCCTATGCCCGGAGTTACACAGTGGGAACGGAACCGACCTCAGCTACCTGTAGCTACTCCCGAGCCCCAGGAGGATGGGGGGAGACGGAAAGCAGAGCTGGCCCCGCCCCACCCCCAGTGTGTGAAGAGAAGACAAGGCCTCTTCTGCTTTTAAAGTGGATACAACACCAGCTTGATGTTTGTTTCTTTACCCTTGGTGGGATACATTTTTCTGTTTATTTTTCCACTGAACTAGCCATAATGGAGTTTTCAGACTTGAATCCGAAGTAATTACAGCAATCATGCTGTATAGCTGAGAGTTATTTCTTGGCTTTTAGTGAAAATGGGCCTCATGTTCCAGGCAAAAGGAGGCCATCTTGAAGGGAATTGGCACAATAATTCCACACCTGGCACACGGTCACCGTGAGACATGATGCGCTCCTGGGTGCTGTTGTGAACACGGCGAGGGACCGGCACCTAGGCTCGCAGATGCCCGGCATGGCAGTCTCACGTAGAATTGGCGGTTATGGAAGCCCAGAGTGCATGAGGAAACACTGCGCATTTGACGGCAGCGCGGAACCGCGGGCACTCAGGAGTGTTTACAACTAGCATGGAGTTGTCCTGTATGGTTTCCCACCTGCACGTGGGCAGCATGACTCCGATTGTGGGGTCAACACATGGGCAGCGTGCACGGGCAGTGACGTGGTAGTGGGCATGCGTGTGCAGGCATTGAATGGAGACAGTCCTGTGACTGGTCCCTGGGCATTATGTGTGCCCTTCTGCATGGTCCCTGTGCAGGTTTTATGTTTTCACATGAAGACGCCGCGGGGGCGGTCATGTGGTCTGAAGACAGTGTAATGTATGCGTGGCCGCGTGGCCAGCCCACAGGCCTTGTGTCGTGAAAGCTTTCTGCGATCGGTGGCAAAGTACACAGCAGATGGGAGAGACCCTGAGACGGCATGTCCGGCACTAGCATGGGGGTTCTAGGGTGTGGATAGAAACTATTAACTAAATGGCATCTGCATCGTGTATATTTATAATCACATTGAAATATTTTACCAGTCTCTTCATCTTGTTATGGTGAGTTTTTTCTCATCGACCTTTGCAAAACCAAAAGAGGCCGTTCAATGCTTCTATTGTCTGTATGTGTCTGTATTTTTGGCAGCTAAAACCCTGTGGTCCTCAAAGATAATAGTTTTTATTTTCAGGGAAGCTATCCCAAAGTAGCAGACCCTTTGCCAGCACATGACAGAGCTCCCCACCCTTCCCATCCCACTCTTCCTTTACACAGTCCAAAATAACTGGATTACTATTATATTTTGCTTGTCCCAGTAAGATTTACATAAATAACTATGTAAGTTTTCTCATTTGAATCACATGTTTTCAGTTGTTACATTTCTTTCATGTGTATCATCTCACCGATCCTCTGAGCAGCCTTGTTAGATCAGCAGAATTCTCACATCCGTTTCACAGACGAGGAAAGCAGGGCTCAGGAGGCGTGTGACCTGCCTACAGTCACGCAGCAGCTAGACGCAGAGGCGATTCAAGCCCGGTCACGTTTCGCACCTCTCACTGCTCTCAGTGGTGAACTGGGAACTCCTTCTTTCCACAGTCTGCTCCAGCTAGGGGCATCAGTTAGTTGCTAAATCACTGGTACCTGTACCAGGAGGTACAAATGTGAATCGGCTTGTCTGATTTCTGTGTAACGTCGTAACAGGTTGTTTGTGTGAATTGGATCCAGATTTTTTTTCAGTATTGTCTATACTTATCGATGATAAATCAATCGTCTGTGATCATATATTCCGTTCAGTCAACACAAGGGCTGAGTATCTACCATGTTTAAGACACGGTCTTGGGCCCTGGGGCATGGGGGTGGGGGCGGGGAACCAGAAAATATGACAAGAGCCCAGTCTCTGCCTTCCAGTTGGCTTACAGTCAAGCATAAGAAAGCAGCACACACGGCCACCTAGAGCAGTGTGGTGAATGTGACGGCAGGTGAGCTCAGAATGCTCTAGGAGCACACAGAAGGGAGCGCGGGGTTCTGACGCGGAGAAACCAGGACTGCCTCCCGGAGGGTGAGCGGGTGACCCTGTTTGGGAGGGTAACTTGAAAGATGAGTAGGATTTTCAACCAGACGTGGAAGTGCACGCACACACACACTTATGAAGAACTGTGGTGGGTAGGACAGAGGGGCTACATCCCAGGGAGGAAGAATGACCTCAACAACTGCATCTGGAAGACAGTGTGTCTGTTGGGGAGACCCACAGGATGTTTGTAGAAAAGGGGAGGGAGTGGAGGAACTCCACTGAGGTCAATCCCTCTCCCGGGTGTCTTCCTGAAAATTTGAAAACATGTACTCATAAAGATGTATTTACCCCTGTGTTCACCGCGGCATTATTCACGGTGGCCAAGACGTGGAAGCAACCAAAGTGCCCTTCAGCAGATGATTGGGTAAAGATGTGGTACATATATACAAGGGAAATCTACTCAGCCATCGGAGAAGATGAAATACTTTTATTGTGCTTTTTTCCATTACCACTTATCCCCCACCCCCGCTGCCCCGCAATCCCCACACTGTTGTCTGCGTCCATGAGACAAGCATGTCTTCATGCCTGCTGACCCTGGCTTCCCCCCTGGCCTCAGAAATTGCCTTTCACCCAGGACAGTTTGAAACCCTGTCTGATCCAGTGAAAATGAATTTGCCTACTTCCGAGAGTGTTTTTCATCTTCTTCGTGCCCGCACCCCTGGAAAATGCGGAAGCCCTTGTGGTTGTAGAAGATGTAGCTTCTGTAACTCTCGGGGGCAAACATCTTTAGCAAAAATATTAAGTGGTGCTCCTACACACACAGCCCCTTTCTCTGTAAGAGCTGAAACCTGAATTGACATTTCATAAAGATTCCCGTTTCCGTCAGTCTTCACCAGGCTCTGCAAGTGTGGTCAAACTCAAGTGGGCCCTATCTCGTCTTCACTTTGTATCGCACAGTCTCTGTAGAAATAACCCGTGTCCGATGCTGCTCACTCCCCACTCCCTTCCTGCAAGGGCCCTTAGCTACAACCTTTCATCTCGCAGGCTGGCCCAGGCCCCCCACCTTCTTTTCCTTCAGGCTGTTTTTTCCGTTCACTAACTGGTGCCTGCAGCCAGTTGAACTACAGGGACAAGAAGGTGTTGTTACTGATGGTCTCTGTGCTTGGTACAAGTACCAGGCCTGCAGGAAGAAGCATTAATGCACTTAGCCAATGCTGCCCTTCTTCACCTATGAAGTCCTCTCCTTTCCCCACACCCTTTTCTTTGCACATTGAGTAGCAAAGCCTGTGAAAGAAGATGCAGCATTTCAGTGGAAGAAGATGTAGTAGCATTTTAGTAACTTCTCATGCTCCTATATTTGGAGCTTCAGTGTGATAAGAGTCTGTGTCATTAAAGGAAAATGCTGTTGGGAGGAAAGCCAGATAAGAGTTCTAGTGAAAATGGGATTAGTGTTTGGAGATGATGCATTGAGAATTCACCTTGTGATCCCCCGCTAGTGTCCTGGCTGTGAAACATTTTGGGGATGATTACAGGTCTTTTCAGATTCCCTAGAGTACAAGGCCTTCAGGTGTGGGTTAAAGGTAATTTGGGATTAGAACTTTCTAGAAGGATGACGTGTTTTTGACTGTTGAATGACGTTTTCTCTATACTCAAAGGAACTGCCATTAGAAATGTTTCAAGACCAATGCCCCCCATTTAGAACCTCAAGGTTGCCCAGTGAGTGGAATTGCCCTAGTCAAAGGAAGTTGAAGATCATGGGTGTGGCCCCCAAACTGAGGTTTCAGCCCCTGCGCTGTCAGCCTGCCCTGTTTAGCAGCGGGCTGCCATTGCTTGTGGAATTGTGTGGTACTTTTCATTATAGGACCACTCTCATTCTGCTGTTAGCGGCAGCAGTGATTACTGGCTTGGCGACATTTGGCAATCTCCCCATCAAAGTAGCCTGATTTAGATGAGACCTCTTGGGTGAAGCCTTCCCTTACCCTCCCAGCCGAAGTTATTCCATTGATGTTCATGCTCCGAGGCTTGAATTCGTCTGTGCTGATGTCCCAGGCGGGTCCAACAGTGAGTGTTCAGAGCGTCCGCCGTGTGCCAGCTTCTGTGCTTTTGCACTCCAGAGAGTAGTGTGAGGGTTGCTCCCCATCCCCAGACTGCTGGGAGGCTACGTCCTGTCCACGGTGGAGTCAAATCTGCGGTTCTCTTTGAGCAACTATGTAGGACTCCCTGACCTGCCTTTGTGCCCTCGCCTTTCCCCTAGAATGTGGCCTTGTTTTCTTTCTGCAAGCCATCTGTAATGCTTGGAGAATAAAGCAGAGGCATGAACAAGCAAATGGACACATATTTAGAAGCTACTCCTCCAAGGACCTGACCTTGACCCTTGTACTTTGTGGGAATTTAACAGACGTTTCTTGGAGTGAGCTCCTTTGAAATAAAAGCAGCCAGAGGACAAGCCTGTTGACCTGCAGAATCCGGAGGGGCTGGGGAGGCGGGGGAGGTGGGAGCAGCTCAGTGTGAGTGCCCGGAGTGTGCGTGCTTCTCTGGCGTCGCTGGCGGTGCCTCGAGGGCAGGGCCACATCATCTGCATGTCCTCATCCGTGATGGGGGCTAAGGTAGCACCGGGCACATACTAGATCGTGATGTCTGACTTTGAACTGGAAGGCTCTCCACAAGTGAAAGTTCTTTTTTTCTTTCACCAACTTCATGTTTTCTTGCTTTAGATTTCCACAGAAAAAAAATTCCACAATGAACATGAAGATGTTTTTGGAGTGCTGGATATCTGGATTGAATATAAATGAAAACACTTTCTTTGAAGAACATTCTGTTCTCTCATGGTCTTTAGGACGTTTTATTCTTGTTGTTCTAAATTACTAAAAAAAAGAGAAAGGCAGAAGTGAAGAAGTGAGCCCATTATGACAGCTTGGTGAAGGAGAGAAGTGGGTAGAGGCCCTCTGTTCTCTCTTGTGTCAATGTGGAAAGCCTTGAACTTGAGTTATAATAGCAACATTATAAAAGGTTGTGTGGATTCAGCACGAAGTAAGAAGATTGGCAATTACTCTGTGGCTTTAATCGGAGCAAATCAACAAATTTGTGATTTAACCTAAAAACCTACCTTGGAGTCTGTTAACATTTTGGCATCCACCATCCTGTTACCCATCCATGTTGACAGCTTTCATCCCCTCCTAACTTGTCTCCACTGGCCTTCTTAACTTTGAGAAGCTAAATTTTTTTTTTCACTCCATCTAGGGCTGCCTCTTATAAAATTCCTGGCAAATGGCCAGCCAGCCGGCCTGGATCTGAATGGGTCTGAAGCAGTCCATCCACCACCAGAGACCTCTGAGTAGAGGAGTTTTCTAGGGGATGAAATGGCTAGATTCTGCCTCTGGGTGACTCCACTCAGTCTTCGTCTCAGGTTTAGAGCAGGACAGGCCTTCTCCCCTTTTCCAAAAGACAACGTCCTTTGAGGGCAGCAGGGAGGGTCCCCTGGAGCATCCTGTCTGATGGGGCTGAGCAGGCCTTCCTCCTTGAGGGGTCCCTCAGCAGGTCCTTGACCTCTGGGGTGGCCTTGGCCCTGAGGGAGTCAGACTGGTCACGGACAGTGTAAGAGGAGGGTGCCCGGCTGGGCAGGGGTGTTCTGCCCAGATCGTGTCGGTCCCTGCACGCTGTGTGACGGGGACGCTGCCTGGTGCCAGCAACTCCTCCACCAGATGTTCAGCCAAAAACACGCTCTCAGCTGCAGAGGGCTGGTCCCTCCGCTCCCCTTCGTCTCAGAAGCCGAGAGGCCAGTGGCCTGCCAGCTGGAACTGGGAGATTGGGGAGTTTTTGTTGTGTGTTTTTTCATTCCAGCTGAAAGGAAAAGCAGTACCAGGCCTTCCTTTCTTTTTTAACCTTATTATGTCAAAGGAGTTATCTTGCTTTAAAGGGCAAAATATATCACCTTTGCTTCTGAGTTCACTTTTAAAATAGCATGAGAGCATGAGAAATGGTAGGGCTGCACGGAGCCTTTCCGGGCTTCCTGGCAGAAGCTCCTATCGAGAGCGTCAGGTGCGGCTTCCGCTTGAGCGGAGGGACGGCTCTGGGAAAAAGCCCGAGAACTGAGTTCAACTCAGCAGATCTGCTGCCAGCCTTTGGATTGATAAGCTGCCTGTTTGCACAGAGGACATGAGCAGCTGCCCAAGCTGTGGAATTTTCCAAGGGCTGAAAAACTTAAAGTAGGGGCTTGAAGTCATTCCTTTATTTAACAAACGCGTATTAACCCCTGCTGGGTGCCAGACACTATGCTGGGGCTGCAGAGATGAATTGAGGGCATGCCCTGTGCTCAGCTCTCTCACTTTCTAGGGGAAGAAATGGACCAGGAAACAAATGAGTATGATATTACCGGGATAAGTTCTGTGGGTCTCCCCCAGAGAGCTGGGACACAGGAAGCCTGCAAGAAATAGCTATGGACGTGGCGGTGGTGGTAGCGTTACTATCATTGCTGTTACTAATAAATTACAAAGGATGCAGCACACGACACGTAGGAAGGAACAACCTGTCCTGCTTCAGGTGGTCTTGGGGGATCATCCAGACTTGTCATAAGGGAGGTGATGGGTGGGCTGCTTTGGGACAGTAATGTGGACCACAGGGAGTGAGGGCTTTCCTGACAAGAGGAAAGGAACGTACAAAAGAATGATGATCACAATCGATCATTTCGGGACCAAAACCAGTTTCAGTGTTTCGAAGGTATTAGGGGAACAGGGAGGGTAGACTGTGCCCCTGGAAATGGGGAATCTTTGAGGAACTAAGCAACAGAGCCAGAGTCAGATCGGCGTGTTACAAAATCACTCTGGAGGACCTGTGGAGACTGGGCTGGAGCTGGGTGGACTTAGGGGCAGGAAATGGGTTAAGGATAAAAAATGATGAATGAGATGCTGGATTAAGGCAGTGGTGGCGAGGATGGGAGGGAGAAGTAGACTTAAGGAAAAAGTAAGATACGGGGGCTTCATGGCCCGTGCCCTCTTCAGTCTCCGTGTATGGGGGCAGTGGTTACAAGTACCCAATGAATGAGGGCTGCACCTAAGAATAACATCTGGCTTCCCCCATGCAGTTGGTGCTGGGACTGGGAGAGGGAAAGCAGGAGTGGGGACAGGTGCGGGGGAACAGAGAGAGAATTGTGGTGACCTATGCTGACTCTGAATAGTGAACCTGCCTTTTGCAGCTGCTAACTAAAGGCCATAATGATCTGGTTTGGGGGATGCAGGGGATGGGCAGCTGCCAGCCTTTGGGGGAAGTCACCTGCTGAGGCAGTGGCAGAAAGAGAGGGGCAGTGTGAAAAAGGAAGGCTGGACCCTCACATATATGGTCAATTGATTTCTGACAACAGTGCCAAGACTGTTCGATGGGAGAAAAGACAGTCTTTCAACAAATGGTGCTGGGAGAAGTGGATATCCAGTTTCATGACTACATATAAGTGCAGAAGAATGAAGCTGGACCCTTACTTTATACCACATATAAAAAAAATTAACTCAAAATGAATTAAAGACCTAAACTTAAATGCTAGAACTCTAAGACTCTGAGAAGAAAATGTAGAGGGAAATCTTCACTGGATTTGCAACGGCATTCACACAGATCTACATTGGGTTTGGCAATGGTTCTTTGGATACAACATGAAAAACACAGGCAGCAAAAGAAAAATAAACTAGACTTCATCAAAATAAAAAACTTCTGTGCATCAAAAGACACCATTGAGAGAGTGAAAAGACAACCCACACAGTGGAAGAGAATATTTGCATCTGATAAGAGAAATTATATGTCTGATAAGGAATTTATATGCAGAATATATAAAGAACTTCTACAACTCAATAACCACAAAACAAGTCAATTTAAAAAATGGGCAAAGAACTTGTCTAGACATTTCTCCAAAGAAGATTTGCAATGGCCAATAAGTGCATGAAAAGACGCTCAATATCGTTAGGCATCGGGGACATCCAAATCAAAGCCACAATGAGATACTACTTTATACCCATTAGGATGGATATTTTCCAAAACAAAATGGAAAACATTGCTGCACTGTGGAAAACAGTGTGGCAGGTTCTCAAAAAGGTAAAGGTAGAGTTGCCACATGCTCCAGCAGCTCCTACCCCAGATACTTGCCCCCAAAGAACTGAAAACACTGGGAAGGAGCCTGGTCCCCCTGCTATGCGGAGGAGTTTATTTCTGACAAGCAAAGAGAGGACACCGCGCCCACCACGTCCTTGGCCACTGAACCCATTGCCAAAGCACATCTGTCCCAAGTAACAGAGTGGTTTCAACTCTCTGAAAACCAGAAGAGAAAAGAGCTTCTGAGCAACCAAAATTTAAGTCAGGACACTCCACCCCTGCGTGGCGCTGGCTTCAGGCACATGCACATATGGAGCTTGAGCTTCTCGTTTACCAACCTCTGCAGGTAGAGGCCCCAGATTAAAATGTCTCAGGACTGGTTTCAGGAGGGCCTTTTGAAGGCACTGGTGAAGCTTCTGGAAGTTTGGCCAGCCTGAGAGGAAAGAGACACCAGTCAGCTGGTAGGGAAAAGCAGATATGAAGATTCCATTTAGCAAGGACCTTCACTGAGTGACATCCCAGAATGGAAGTGACCTAGCCAACACACACACACACCCTAGTCCCCTAGTCCCATGTGACAAGGCAGGCATGATGCCTCACGTGATCCAGCAAACTTCTGGTGCACCTGCTGGAAGTGGGGACGGTGGTCCCTGCCTGCCCAGAACCTGCAGCCAGGAGAGGGGCTCCGTGGATACTGGGCTGGCTGAGCCCCAAGGTCGACTGGCCAGTGCTGGGACATGGGAGCCTGCTGGGGCCTTAGTGAGCCTTGCCCTGAGGACTTCCAGTGCAGCTCTGGAAGTGTTTGCTGGGGAAGGGGAGCTTTGGGTTGGCTTTGACACTCACAAGAAACGCTGTCACACGGCTCTGTGCAGAAAAGCTTTCCAAAAGAGCCCACAGCGTGTGCCTCACGTGGCCCACTGAGGCCCAGTGTGTGTGTGCTTTGCACAGTTGTGGGTGTTCATTAAGTCCTCACGCAGTTGAAATTGCTTGGGGGACACAACTGGGAGGCAGTAGGAGCACGGCTGACTGGTTCCAAGTTCAAGGGCTGGAGGCACGCAGGCTGGGCTGGAGCCCCAGCTTTGCCTTACCAGCTGGGTGTCCCTGGTGAGTCAACTTACCTCTGTGAGCCTGTGTCCTCCAATGAGGTGCGAGGGGATAAAAGCTGAACCTCTCACCTAGGATTCCTGTCAGGATTTTAAAAAATAAGGTGGTAAAATACAGCTAATGAGAATTTAATACGTGACAACTACTTGGAAACACGCTGGGCAGGGAAGACCGTACCTCACTCGAGAAAGTTTTTTCATTAAAAGTTATTACACTATTCAAGGTTTTAATTTTGTCATAATGAAGTGAACTTGTTTACCTAAAAGAAAGTGCTTCAGAGGACCTGGCCCTGAGACACGTCACCCTCTGTGTTCCCCGCCTCACGCACTGACACAGATGGGGTGTCTTGTTCTGAGCAAGGCCAAGAAAATGCAGTGTGACGTCTCTTCCTCCACGGACAGCGGGGCAGGGGGCTCCCCTTGGGAGTGTCTGGGCTCCCGCCTCCAGAGAAGAGTTGTCCTGGAATTTTTCTCTTCCCACCTGGGAATCCTGAGTGTGTTTCTCCTCAGCTCCTGTGACAAGCAATTGTCATGCCCAGTACCTGGAGGCAAGGACAGAGCCATTCTTCCCACCCTTCCTGCGAGGACGGGACCGAACAGCCAGGATGTCATCACACCCCTCCTCGGCTTCAAAGTGAACAGTTGGCATTCCTGTGGGGACCGGCCCACGCTCCCTGCAATAGGCCAGCCCGGGGCGGGGCTGCCTCCCCTCCCTCACCTATGCGCTGCCATCAGCAGCTGTTTGCGACAGGTGCTCGGGCTCCCCACGGCAGATGGTGACCAAAATGGACTTGTTGGCAGGTGGTGCCACACACCGCCGCCCTCCCACCATACACGTTGATGTGCCTGCAAACACACATCGGAATGCTCGGCTTTGTTCTAAAGGCGCAAGGGGTTCAGGTGGCACCGGGCCCCTCTGGCCATTCCCCTGGTCTGAGACCCTCCGGATGTGGCCACGAGACTGTGAATGGGGCGTGTGCCTGCTCCCATGCACAGCTGTCTGCGTCCTCCGCTCTGAGACTGTCTGTCTCCTCCGTGGTGTTTGTCCAGGAGCGTGGCTGTCCCCCCCGAGTGCTTCACCACAGCTGTGGGGGCGGCCTGGATGAAGGCCGTGAAGGCCCAGCTGCAGTGGGCGGAGGTCACAGGGCTCCAGATGCAGAGGTGGCACTGCGCTCTGCTCCCGCCATCTGTTTCCCTGAGTGCAGCCTTGTACACATTGGATGCAGAGACCCAGGGGAGAGGGGCTGCTTCACTGTGGACTGGGTCCCAAATGCACCAGGAGCCATGTCTGTGTAAAATACTCAGACGCGGCTGTGCCCCCGTGCCAGGGCAACTGGGGTCTCGGGCTCACTCCTGGGAGAGGATGGAACCAGCAGACGGGCCCTTCCAGGCGGCCCCTTTGCCCCTGCCAACCCTGTTCCTGACCTGGCCCATCCTCCTACCCCCAGAGGATCGGGTGTTGTGGGGGCTGTTTCCCAGCTTGGTGCCTGCAGCCGCGCAGAAGCCCCGCCTGCACTGTGTTTGGGCTGCTCACTCCACACAACTCAGCAGCCAAGGCAACCAGATGAGGGTGACATCTGGCTGGAGACTGTTGCCAAGTCGCTCCCGTTCGATCCCTGGCAGGAAGGAGGTGAGCTCTTCGTGCCAGATTCCTAAAGAGGGAGAGGGAATAAAAATGTGTGTTCCACGCCCCACGTGTTTTTCTTCTTTTTACCCTGACTCCTCAGCTGTCACTGTTCTTTCCCTGGAACTTGGACACTGTAAGGACCCAACACCCGTAGCTGCCTTAGAGTGCACTTCACGGCCGGGGGGTGATCAAAGCGTTGGGGTAACTCCTGCGTGTGGGGCGGGGCAGCAGGGTGTAGGGCGGAACCCTGAGGGAAAATGCGCACAGGCACGCACAGGCACGCACAGGCACACGCACTTGCCCACACCCACATGCACACGTGGCGGCGGGTCGTGAGGGACAGAGGGGCTGTGGGTAAGACCCTTGCAGTGGGTGCGTGCTTAGTGAACTGAACAGGATCAGAACAATAGGAGCCTGGGAAGTGACCATAGGAACCAAGTACCATGTTTTCTGCTCTTTCCCAGTCTGGAGGAGAAATAGTAATGGCTTTCATTGTATCTGAGTTTTTGTAGTGACAGGCATGGCCTGGCACCTGTGGGCCAGGATGGAACCAGAATCCAGACTCATCCACTTTCGTTGGCCAGGAGGGATTGCAGGTGTTTGTGCTCAGCTGGAGAGGCTGAGAGAATGTCCAGTGGGCAGGCCAAGTATGCCCGGGCAACTTGGCAGCTGTGTGACCTCGGAAAACTTACTTAGCTTCTCTGAGCCTCTGTTGGTCATCTGGAAAATAATAATGATGGCCTTTTAAAGAGTGTTTTGTGAACTTTCAACAAACACTGCTCCAAGGAAATATTGTCATTTTAATTTTAGAGATGAGGAAGTTGAAGTACAGGGAGGTTAAGTGACTTGGCCAAGGTCAAGTAGGTAAGTGGGTATCCTGACAGGGGAGACATGGCGTAGCGGGTGCCCGAGGGTAGGCAGGCTAGAACTTACTTCAGGAACATCCGTTAGTGGTTATGGGCAGCAAGGCCTAGGGCATGTTGGCGTTCTCTCCTCCACGTCGGCCGCCATACACTGCTTACTTACCTTTAAGGCATCCACTTTGCCTTCTTGGCGGAAATGAAGCTGACAGCCTACTTCCAAACACAAAAATGTGTTATTTTTTTCACATGTGACCTCTGTCTCCCACGCTCTGTGCCTGTTCCTTTGATGTCTTTGAAGTGCGCAGGGGTTTCTTTATCTCTTTGCAACATCTTGTTTGGATCCACTTTCATGGCCAGCTGAGAATTCCTTGAAATATATCCAGTTCAGGGAACCAAGGTGAGATGCATGCTGAGGATGGCCTTGAGATGTGACATTTTCTTTGTGTCATTTGTGAATGTGATAAACAAGACATATATTTCACCATGTAAAGGTGCTGTAACACCCCCATGCTCTCCCAGGCAGCCTTTCATCAGCCCCCTCTTGGTCCATGGTCAGGGTCAGGGACAGATTTTAGGGCCATGAAATAAATGAGTCAACAAGACCAGATGGAGGGTTGTGGCAACAGCCAAGGCAAAGGCCGGTGATGGGCGAGCCTGAGAAGTGTCAGTGGGGTGGGGCGGGTTCGTGTACCATTCAGGACGTGGTGTCACGATTTGCTTGACAAACATGATTTTTTGTGAGCCCTGAGATGGGGGAGGGGGGACAGTAGCAATGAGATGTATAGCTTGGGGGATGCGTGGCTGATGATGCTGTGTACCAAGAAGGGGGCAGGAGAAGACAAACAGCCTTGGGAGAAGAAGAAGACAAACGGCTCCAATTTTGGGTGTGCCAAGTCTGAAGCTTGGCCGGGGGTGGGGGGAGGGAGAGTGGCAGGTTTCAGTGAGCAGGTAGAGAGAAGGGGTCCGCGCGCACAAAATCTGGAGTCCGAGTCAGCATTGGGCTGCACAGCACAGCACCCAGAATACAGTTTGCATTGTTGTTATGTTTCGTATTTGCTCTATGTGTGTATTTGAATGCCCATTCTGCATCCTAGAGCGACTGCAGTCTGAATCCTGATCAGATGTCAACTCGGAGAGTTTCGTCTGGGATCACTGCCATCTTGAAGCTACTCTGGCAATGCAAAGATTCTGTGAATGGATTGATAGGACACAAAGAGAACCAACAGATATGAACTTCTTAGACTTTCAATAAAAAGCAGTGGCTAGGCTGACAAGTTTCTACACCAAGTGCTAATTTTGTTTCAAGAGTAACCATGAGATCAGGAGCACAGCGGGAAGTCTGTGTCCTCCCAAACAGGGAACCAGGGTACTGACAGGAACCAAAGGCAGAGATAAACGACCCATGTCTTTGGGGGATGGGCTGGGGGGGAGTAGAAAAATCAAGCTGTCAGGATCATTAACTTGGACCAGTCTTATTTTACTTCTTTATAGTGATATTCAAAGGGGAATATGTAATTGAAACATCCAAGTATTTCGATGAAGTTAATCTCTTTCATCCTGTTGAAAATGGATAACGCGAGTGACTTACCTGCCATGGGCCAGGGATGTTGTCACACAGTGTACACAAAATACTTTTTAGTTAAGAAGGCAGCTTTAGACTGCCTGGGTTCAAACCCTGGCACCCCTCTTCTCCGCGCTGAGTGTCCTTGTTGCAGAAATGGAGGTAACCATAGATCCTTCATCAGAGGGGCTGTTACGAGGCTCGCGTAGGCAGTGCATTCAGGAAGGTGCCTGGCACAGAGTGAGCAAGCACTCAGGAAAGGCCAACTCTGAGCTCCTCTCCATCGCCACCCCGCCCCCAGCGTGTGCATGCTTTTCCTGATCTTCCAGGGATGCAGGCTTTCGCTGAGGTCTTAATAGACATTGATCAAGATATTTCTTCATGAAGAAAATCAAAGGAAAAAGGGTTATCCTCCGAGACCTGTGTCTCGGTTCTCCTCAATGGCACTGCCCGTGCCCTCCACGCTGTGCAGCCTGTGACACTTGGGACTCGTGTCCGGGCTGAGTTGGGCCACGCGCCACCAGACTGTGGTGTAGGAAGTCTGGTCCACAGCCTGTGTGCTCAGAGCGCCAAAAATCCATGTGATGTAGACAACGGGGTGTTAGGGGAAACCAAGAAAGGGCGACGTGAGGGCTCAGCTGCTGAGCCTCAGTCTCCCGCCTTCTCTGGGCGTAATCGCTGCCTCCTCAGGTCCCCCAGTGTGACATTCCAAGGGCTCAGAAAGACCCTAACATCTTCAAAAATAACTGACACAGGCTGAGCAGTGCTTCTGAAAGTGAACATACTACTTGGAGTAGGTAATCCCGTCTATTCCTTAAAACAGTGCTAAGAGGTAGGTCTCTTATCCCCATTTTACAGGAGAGAAGCCCAAGCCTCAAGGTCATGTGGCCTGGTAGAACCAGGGGTAGGACTTGGACCCCTCCTGTCGCTGGCTCTGTACCAGCCTGACTTACTTGAGAAGCTCTGGAGACAGTATAAGGAATTTTTGACCCTTAGAGATACAAAGAGCTACTTTAAACATATGGTTCCATTGTCTTAACTCCAGTTCACATGGACTTAGATTGCCTTAACTGGTAACCATGCCAATTATATTGTGTTATCAAATTTAAGCTGTATAATCAACTTATGTTCCTGCCGTCCCTCCATGGAGTCCCAGTTCTTCCACGGGTTCCGAGCCTTGAAGAAAACTTAAAATTATGCCTTGGCAGAGAGCACCCACAGCCTGTTTTGGATTCTTTCTTTTTTCTTTTTCCATTTTCCCCTCCCTCCCTCCTTCCCTTCCTTCCTTTCTTCTCTAGAAAAATGCCGACTGAACTTCATTGCTCCGAAGGGTAGACAGCCTGGATGGGGTCTTCACCAATCCAGGCCCCTGCACCCTTTCTCCACGTGGTTTTTACTTTTCCCTCTGCTATTCCGTTAGCAGTTAGAAGAGCCACGGGGGCGAGTCCTCCAGTGATGTCACTTGGGAGGGGAGGCGCCGCAGCCTGGACGCGGGAGGCAGTGCCCCCTGCGCCCACAGGGAGCGTCCACACTGGCAGGGACGCAGGGGAGCGGCCCCCTGGGCTGCGCTCCGTTTACGCACACGGTGCCGTCTTAAAGCTTCGGAGCGAATGAACAGAAGCTCCGTTTCTTTCGTTATTTCATATCATTATACATTCTCTACCATGTGAGGCTGGAAGCCAAAGCTGTAGAGCAAAATATGTCTTAAATGAAGTTTCCCATAGAGCTTATATTTTATTTTGCAATCCTCTTTTTAGTTTCCTTCGATAATAATAATAAAAAAAAATCCAGTCATTTAATTCTCAGCCCTAGACCGCGCTGTGTGAGGCTGCACCTGTTCCCGCCCCGGGAGCATCTCTGTGCGCAGGCCGCGGGGGCCTGCGGGCGGTGGACAGAAGTGGCCGACTCCAGGCCGGGGAGCGGCGCGAGGGAGGCTTGCATTTCCTAACGTTGAAGTGAGCACAACGCCTCTTGTCTTAATTAGTGAATAAAAAAACCCATAACGATGCTAAATCTCATTTTTTTAAAACTCAGTGTAAGAGAATTTGAAGAAACTGCAACTGCCTTTTAAGTTACTGTTGAAAGTGATCTTCGCTGTGTTCGGGAAGGTTCTTCCCGCGGTTCTGCAGACCCGTCGTCACACGGTGGTGAAGTGTGGAAGTCCGCGGAGCCGTTCTGTAGCCCCCGGTGCTGGACGGGCAGGAGGTGCGTGCGGAGATGCGTGCACAGCGGTTGTACCCCGTGTTTGGGGCGAACAGGACGTGTCTTTCGCCGCGCTGCATGAGCTCAGAGCACAGGAGCATCCATTTAACACCGCAGCAGACGTCTAATGCGAGCTGCCCTCTTCCAGAGTGTGTGCTGCTTTCGCTCGTGGGGAGGGATGCTTTTATGGATAAAGGGTTTACTAGCGACAATGAATGGCCTCTTTGCAGGCCTCATGAGCGCGTTTCAGCCGCGTGTCTGAGCAAATAATCCTGTGCACAAAGAGCTGGCGTGTTACATGCAGTCGTTCTTACATGTTTCTTGATTTGATCCGACTTAAAACCACATTTCTCACAACCGGAAGTTCCTCAGTGGCAGGACCCACGTGCGGTTCAGTTCTGGTTCCCTGGCACCTTCTGCCACGCCTCGGTGGGGACACGTTGAGTGTTTCCTGTACAGAACCGTAGAAGAAAATTGCTTAAGGAGCTGTTTGTGTGTGTGTGGACATATACAGGTGTTATATTCAATGTAAAATACAAAACGTTATGTTACAGGTGTAAAGCCAAGATGCTCAATACCAGTGTCTCTGGCCAGGGGCTTAACATTTGAAATCATACAACTGTGGAATCTATAAAGAATTGTCAAAACTAAACAATAACAACAAACAAATTAATTTAGAAATAGGGAAAAAATTTGAACAAACACTTCACCAAAGAAGGTATCTAGAAGTCAAATAAGAGCATTAAAAGATGCTTCGCACGCAGTCTTACTCACTAGGAAAGGGCGCATTACAGCCCCGCGGAGAGGCTACCGCTCCCCAGTTAGAATGGCTGAGTCAGAGAGAGAGACAGAGATGGCGAGCGGAGCAGCGGGGGCTCTCAGACTGTGGGGGGAGTGCGGTGCGGTACACAGTTTGGGAAACCGTTTGGAAATGTCTCAAGTTTAATGTGCATTTGCCATGTGACCCAGCCATCCCACTCCTCATCTTTACCTAAGAGAATTAAGGCTTATGTTCACACAAAAAGCTCTACCCAAATCTTTATAAACGGCTTTATTCATAATCGCTGCAAACCGGAAACAACCCAGATGTCCTTCAGCGGGTGAATGGCTGTCCCAGCTGTGTATGTAACACCTGGGAAGGCCCTACTCTCTCACCTGTGGCTGGCCTGGAGGCCCTGGGTGAGTGAAGAGAGAAAGATAAGGCAGAGCACAAAGCTGCTCTGGCGATAAAGCTGCGTTTGCTCCAACACATGCAGGGGGCCAAAGGGTGGAAGGCGTTGCCTCACGGTCCTGCCGGGACCCTGCACCCAGCCAGTAGCTGACTGTTTGCTGATGGGGCAGAGCCTTCAGTGCCGACACGTGCAAGGGACAGAGAATGCCACAGAGTTCGTCCAAGAACGCCACTAAGTAATGAGCGGCGGCCGCAACAGTACCAGACCGATTTTCAGATTTACGCGATATTATTTTAAATGCCCGGTTTTCAAGAAAAAATTACGAGGCAAAGAAACATGAAGGTAAAACTTACTAGACAAAGACTTTCAGCTATTGTAAGTATGTTGAAAGAACTAAAGGAAACCATGTCTAAAGAATTAAAGAAAAAGTGAGAACAGTGTCTCGCCAACTTAAAAATATCAACAAGGAGATAGAAATTATTTTTTTAAAAAGAATGAAATAGAAATCCTGGACTAAGCAAAACTAAATATTAGAAATTCGAAGGTACAATAACTTAGAAAACAATCAGTGAAGGGGCTGTGTTGGCAGAAGGAAGAATGAGTGAAGGTAAGTTATTTGAGATTATTCAGTCTGAGGAACAGAAATGAGGAGAAACGCTGACGTTTGCCCAACCCTGAGACTGTGCTCAAAACCACTGCCGTGTAAGCTTGTCATTTTGTGGTGTGATAAATAAACTCAATAGAACAGTTCTGGAAAAAGAGCAGCACAATTTAGAAAAGGCCCTGGAACACAAGGCTCAAAGAGAACCTGTTTAGCAGGAGGGCGAGCCCCTAGCTTAGCCTTCTCCTTTTACAGTGGAGGAGAGCGAGGCCCAGGTGGCGGGGCAGACGCGAGCTGCTTCGGCTGCCCCGCAGTGGCAGTGAGGACGTCGGTGCCCTGGACCCCCACGGCTCTCGTTTGAGCACCGCCAGCAGGGCCGTGCCCTGAGCATGCCCCAGTCCTGGGCAAGTCGGGCGGTCGCCCACTTGGCCTGCAGTTCAAATCGGGGTGAATCCTCTTCCTGCGGCTCTCCCCGAAACGCACGCATAAAGGAGAAATAGTGGAAGTTAGAAGAGTTCCTTTAGCTTGCCAAAGTCAGGGCACCGACCTGAAGCTGCAGGCGTTTGCTTTATTAAGCCCTTTTCTATTCAACCTTTTGGATTGAAGGAGTGTTCCTTTTATTGAAACCTGCATTTCATCCCCAAGGTGAGAGCCGGTGTCCTTGGCTTCCTCTGAAAAGTGACAAGTGGGTTCTTTTGTACACTAAATGCAAAGGATATAACAAAAACAGTTAATTTTTTTGATTTCAGATATGAGAAATAAGTTAATTGATTTCAGATATGAAAAGGCAGATTATGACCCCCAGAGATATACAAAGGGGTGGGGGAGAGAGACCCATTTCCTGTAAAACTGCACCATGCAAGGAAAACTCATATACAGGAAAAGTCATTTGAATTTTTTTTCAAAACCACAGTCCTCAAAGGGAAGATCAAATCCAGAGAAACCAGCAGCTCCCGGATGTGTGACCGACCTGAGCCACCTCGTGGGTGCAGGAAGCACCCCGAAGCCAGAGCAGACGGGCAGTGGCATCTTTCAGCCACACAACCCTGATCCGCCTTTCCTGCTCCAACGCAGGGTCCCCAGCCCAACCTGGGGGGGCTCTGCCTTTGAAGGCGTGAAGCAGAGCAGAAGGAAGGACCCAATTCTTCTTGCACCCACGAAATGACTTTAGAATTTGTAAAGTACGGGGAGGTAGAGGATGGTAACTAAGCCTCTCCACCTGGCTCCACTGGACTGAAAGACACCACTGCAGGTGAGAGGAGAACCTCAGCGGCGTCTGCCAACTTTGCATGGGCTCAAGTGGCTCCTTTAATCTTGTAAGGGACTCTCTCGTGCCACTGTGACAGGGCAGCAGACAAACAGAAAGGGTGTAGCTGGGTTACCTTGCCTGGGAGCGAATGACAACAAGACCACACACCTGATGCTTTTTAAGGCATCTCCCACTGTCTGCCTGAGCCCTTCCAGCATTCCCCACCCTTGCTCTCCAGGACCTTGAGCACCCCTCAAATAAGCCTCCATACCTTTCCCCTCCCTCTCCCTCACTCTCTCCTGGAGCGTGGAGCAGGCCCCTCGCTGTCCTCACAGCCACCATTTGTAACATTCCCAGTTCAACTTCCACCTTCTTTGGGACCCGTCTTCCCAGCTGGATTAGTCTTTCCTTCCTCCGTGGCCTCGAAGGGCTCTGTTTGCATCTCCGATATTCTGGCCTTGCATGTGCATGCAGGTCCTGTCTCCTCCAGCCGAATTCTGACCTCTGGATGGATGGACAGTGGTCTTCTCCACTCCCCATGTGTGGGTGTGGCTCCCATTTCGTCATATTTTAACTATCACTCTGCACCCTCAGGCCATCACGTCCTCATCATACTGCCTCCCGCTCTAAACCATACACTCCTCTAACCCAGGGAAGGTTTTCTCCAGCACCCAGTACCCTGCCCGCCTAACCCCGTTCATGGTGCTTGGCAAATGCCCCACAACAATTACTGAAATTAGTTGATTAAGTGTGCAGGTGGAGAGTGAAACTTCCTGCACAGAAGTCTCATGACCTGTGTACACTGAGCTGTGCCGGTCTCCTGTGGTCTTTCAGCATCATGCCCAAACCAGGGAGAACCAGGGAACTACAGGAGAGGAAATGAGACCACTCTGTATGAGGATACTGCTGCGGATAGCCATTGCCCTCACACTGGGACCAAGGTGACGGAGCCCGCGCTAGCTAGAGCAGTGCTGGCCACTGTAGCGGAGGGGAAAGTATGAAACCCATGCTGGTGCTGGGCAGCTCCTGCCCAGAAAAGATACAGCCCCTTCCACTTGCAGCCTGTGGACCAGACCCAGTCACATGGCCATCTGACTTCTAAAGGGAGAGCAGGGGATGTAGGTAACCACTAACAGCCTGCCACGCTGGTCTGCAAGCAGAGTTTCTCAAATTCTAACATGTACATGGATTACCTAGAAATGATTCTAATACAAAGATTCTAATTCAGTAGTTCTGGGGGGGGCCAGATCTTGTATTTCTAACAAGCTGATGGCCCATTGTCCACACTCTGAAGAACAAGGGTAAAGCTTTGCATCCTTCCTGGCCAAACTGAACTCTTCCCCCTTCTCCGCAGAGACACGGCCTAGCTTGCAGCTATCATTTTGTGTTGCAAATCAAGAAGAATGTCCTTGCTGGTCAGAAGACACTTGTGATTTACCTGGAGGGTGAGGGGAACACAAAGGAATAGATAATGGAAGCATTGAACTGCTCTGGGGAAGGACAGAGCATAAGTAGAAGCCAAAGCCATTCCATCTAAAGGACACCATGTGCATAAGCAGGTTTTGTAAATGGGCCAAATTAGATCTAATTGTGTCACCTCTGTTCCTGCTTTGCCTCCCTCGGTTCCACAAAGCCGTGAAGGGTCAGCGCAGCTCTGACTGGGCCTCGTAAAGGCCTCAGCCCCTTTGAGCACTATCCCTCTGTCAGTGTTGCAGAGTGGTCCCAGGGTCTTTCACTCGCCCGATTTGTCCACCTCACTGTGCCGAGTCACTGAGTGACTCACAGGGCGATTCTGTGGTTCCAGAGCCTGGAGCTCCTGCTGTTCCGGAGTCCGCTGTGGGCAGGGGCAGGCCTGCTCCCTGAACACTTGTGGTTTCGTGCCACCCTGAACTCAATACACAGGAGCCTCAGCTCAGCTTAGAATAGATGGTGTTTTTCTTTAAAAGCCATGCCAGCCATATTATGTCCTTTCCCAGAAGTTTTGATTGATGGCAATCTGGTCAGCCAGAAGCTGCCAATGGAATGAAATTGGTGACTTGGGTACTGGCAATGGCTGAGCTTATTAAGCTTGAATGGGGGTGTGTGTGCATGTGCAGGATAGAGACGTAGCATGGAATTCCATGCAGTTAGATCTGGAAGGAACTGGAGTGGTCTCTCAGCTCACACCCAGAAAGCAGGAACCAAGGAGTGGACTATGCCTGGTACATGCTCCCTGCTGCCACTAGAGGGCGCAGTGAGCAACAGAATCCCTGTCTCCGAGGCCCTGCCCCAGAGCCTTTTTCTCTCAAGCAGGCCTGGTTGGCCCGTTTCCAGTCAAGTTCTTAAAAGTCAAACCCCAGTTTTATGTGGGCTCAGTATCATAAGTTGGATTTCAGTTCTAGGAAACAAATTTCTTACCATTAAAATATTTGTTAAAAGTGATCCTAAAATAAAATGAACACTTGACAAATAATTATCTAAAAAACCCAACACCCAAGATAAGGCTAAAAATTCCTTCACTGGGTGGAGGGGATGGGGTTAGCCTGTACTAGACAAAACGAGGCTTAAAAAATAACCTGATGAGCGGCACTTGAGATACCTTCTTCCTTCCTGCTGATGCTCCCATTGGAGACACGGCCATTTCTCATTGGACCTTCAATCTGTGGTTGAATTAAGGTCATCTGTCTTGAAAATGTTCATTGCCCATTCGATAGCCCTGCATGTTTCCAGAACCCTATGAATGAGGAACGGGCTGTTGCCGTGGTAGCTTCGGACTAGGTGGGCCTCCCTGTCTGAAGGCCCATGGGTAGACTTCACGGGGTCATAAAATCTTTGAAATTGGGAGCAAGTATTTTATTGTGACTTGATGTGGGAAGAGTTCGTAGTGTTTACTGGATTCTCAAGGGAATCTGTGATCCCCACCAAGAGGTTAAGAACCACTCTCAGAAATGCAAGTTTCTTGTGATGATGCATTTCCTAAGAAGTGGAAGGTGTCTGTACATCACTCATCTACCGTGAGAGTTGAACGGGTATCACACAGCAGCCTCATGTGCAGTTGTACACACATACATTGCAAGTGTGCACACTCACACCTCTCCCACACATGTGCACACACATACACATGGTCCATGTCTCCAGAATCAACCCTCTCTCCCCTCCCTGCCCTGCTCTGTAGAATTCCAATCGAGGTTCTTGGTGGGCTCCTATTAACCTTTTGTGCACTGGACACGCTGTTAGTGCAGGCTTGCCGTCCTGGGTCTCACTTACCCCGCTTTCCCACATTCCAGGGACAGCATGCGTGTGGGAAGGAGCATGAAATCCAAACCCCACAGACCTGGATACCTGCCCCAGACCCGGATTCCTGCCCCAGACCCGCCGCTAACTCTCCAGGCACATGAATTTGAGCATAATTCTTAACCTCTTTGACTTTCCTTTTGGGTAAAGTCAGAATAATGACACACCACCCCTGCAGGGTTGCTGGCGTGACGAAATGAGAAAATAGCAAAAGGAAAAGTGCCCTGCAGCTTATGTCTGCCCCATTGGAGGGGCTGTGCAAATTCCTCCTCTAGCGTCCGTTACAAATTTGATCTGGACCCTGGCAGTGGAAATCAGACTCTTCTTTATGACACTTCGAGTAGGTCTTCTGTCATCTCTTGGCATCAGGTGATCCTTGGGAAATACAAGGAATTTGGTGTTTGGAGGGCATTTGTCCCTCTGAATAGATAGGAAGTGGTCAGTCCCAGCTTTATTAGGTGACCTTAGGCAGCGGGCCTTAGTGCTTGTTTCCCTCCTTTGTAATGCAGTCATTGGTGGGTGGGATCAGTTCGGGTGAGACGAGAGAACCAATAACCGAACCACAGGTCCGGAGCAAGTCTTTTCAGCGTTGAGCTCTGCATTTCTTTGGGGCGCTTAGCATCCTGATAGGAGACTACTGACGGGAACAGGCCAGGAAGTAACTATCTAAGTAACTGCTGTGCTGTATGCTTGTCATGTGGCAAGATGTGCCTGACAGCTAAAAAAAAAAAAAGAGAAGCAACCCAAGTGTCCACGGATGGATGAACGGCTAAGCAAAATGTGGTGGACATGTAGACATTCCGGCCCGTGCCACACGTGGACGAACCTTGCGAACATTCTCATTGAAAGGAGCCAGACACAGAAAAACAACACTGCGCGGCTCCATTCCCACGACCCACCCAGAGCAGTCCTAGTCGTAGACACGGAAAATGGACTGGTGGCTGCCAGGGGCTGCGGGGACGGAGGAGTGGAGAGTTGTCACTTAATGGGTACAGAGTCCTAGTTTTGCAGGCTGAACGTTCTGGAGAGTGGCTACACAACAATGCGAAGGTACTTCACACTACTGGACTGCGCCCCTAAAAATGGTTAAGACAAAAAATTTGGAGTTATGTGTACTTAACCACAATAAAAAAATCAATGAGACGACCTGAGAAATATATGTTAACACATTTTGTATTCCAGGGATGGAAGCAGGGGTGGGGACAGGTGTGATCCAAATATAGGGTGATCGTGTCTAGAACTCTGGGATGTTTGGAAATAATAAGCCCTCCCTCTCTAAGGGAAAGGTAGCATCTTCATCTGGCCCCCTGGGACAGGGGTCTTCCAGTAGCAATGGAAATAGTCGGGGTGGGGTGGGGGCTCTGGTCCTGGCTCTGCAGCTTCCTGGGGAGTGACTCAGGACACGCCTCCTCTCTCCCTGGGCTTCACTGCCCTCCACTGAGAAATACGCATACTGATTCCCCAGTCTGCAGTCAGTCAAAACCTGCCGTGGACGGGAGCCACACACTTCAGGAAAGCCTTTGGGGACGCTGCAGTTTGGGACGAACACGAGGGCTGGCCTCCCGGCCTTGACATACTCCTGACGTTACCTGCTGACGCTCCACCAACACCTGCTCTGCTGGGACCGCCACGCTGGGCCTTCTCAGGGTGATGCAGAGTGTATCACTGCCATGCAGGAGGCTGAGTGCACGTGGGCACTCGGAGAAGCTCAGCAAAGCTAATAATAAGCTTGTTAGCAGGTTGCAGTAAGCTGAATGGTCATGAGGTCATTAATTTTATTAAAAGAAAGGTTTCTTGCCAGCAGACCTGGAAGGCTGGGTTGGGCCCGGGGCCCTTCAGCGGGCAGAGCATCTGTACTGAAGGGGCCCGGCCGCTCCCCCAGGCGTGTGTGGTGTTCAGCAGGAGTGGCTGGGGCTACAGGCGCCTGCTGGGGGGCTGGGAGCTCTGCCCCAGCTTATTGGCGACCACCTCTTCACCTCTTTTTCCTGCCCCACAAAGACTGGCTTTGAAGCTGCAGAAGCAGGGAGAGCTAGGGGGTGTAGATGGAGGCCTACGTAAGAAGGGCAAGGAGGGCGGGATGGGTGGGCTAGCTTCCCCCTGGCCGGGGTTGGTGGGGAAGGCAGGCAGTGCCACTGTGCAGTTAAAATGTGCCGGGATGCTATGCACTTTTCATGCTGTGTCATGGGTTCTCATAAGAACACAATGAGTGAGGTATTGTGCCCATCTTACAGATGGAAAGTCTGCTCCCGGAAAGAAAATGGTAAGAGAATAAAGGCAGAATAGGAGGCTTCCTGGGGCCTCCTTTTCATCCTAAGAAAAGGGTGAGAAAAGCATGACCAGTCCCATGAGGTGACCTTCAGAGGTTGGAAGGAACCAGGCGGCACACCCTCTGAAAACCCAGCAAGAGCCCTGGCCAGGTGGCTCGGTTGGTTGGAGCATCGTCCTGTGTGCCAGAAGGATTCGGGTTCGATTCCTGGTGGGGGTCTGTTCACAAGGCGACTGGTCGATATTTCTCTCTCATGTCGATGTCTCTGTCCCTCTCCCTCTTCCTCTTCCTCTGTCTCTCTCTAAAATGAAGAAAACATATCTTCAGTTGAGGATTTTTTAAAAATCAGCTAGAAAAAATATGCCACAAACCAGAAACTTTGATTGCTTTGGAGTCAGTAGGAATGGGAGGTAGAAGAGTGAGGGGGTGGGGAGGCCCCTGAGAGCTCCTCCTGGGGAGCCCGTCCGGGGTGGGGGGTGAGGAGCCTAGCAGAGGGAGGGGCCGGGAGGGGCTGGTTCGGGGGCGGGCAGCCCTGGCCACACCTGGAGAGGGGGTGAAAGCGGGTTGGGCAGGGCTGGGCCCTGGGGTTAGACTGGCGAGGGAGGGCGCACACAGTGGAAGGGAGGACAACTGCAGAACCAACCATCACAGAGGAGAGCTAAACAGACAGAAAGGGCAGAGCCGGTGCCCCTCGCAGCTGCATCCGCTGTACTGTCTGAGCCACAGGCCCTGGGAGGCGGCTGGGGGAGTGATTGGCTCTCGTCAAGCAAGAACGCAAGGGGCTGGGCTGTGGGGAAGAAGGAAAAGTAAAGACCAGATGGGATTTTTCATTTTCCTCCTTCCTGTCCTTTCCTGTCCAGTTCTTTTGTGCATTTTTGTTCCATCCCTTGGTTTTAGAGCCACCAATGCAGGGCTGAGCAACGGCCTCAGCCTGGAGGCTGGCCGGCCAGTCGGGAGGGGCCGATGCTGACCACAGGCCCGGTGGCTCCAGCATGTGTCTGCCACCGGGACAAGACCTGTCCAGAAGGTCCCAGGCTACGGTGGGTGGAGGAGGGCTGCTGTCTCTGTGGGGTTTTATCACTGTTGTTCAGTGTTTTCCTCTCTAATGAAAGTGAACTGTCTGCCATCTTGTGGCAGAGGCTTGGTACTGCCCGGGCCCCCACCATCACGCCTCCCTGACCACTGCTCCCCAAGGCAGTGCTGCTCCTCCGGGCTGCTGGGTGCACGGGGTCAGGGAGAGCTGGACTGCAGGAGGAGGCGGGGTGGGGGGAGCAGGAGGGGGGCCTGGGCAGTAGTGTCGCAGGCACCGGCCTCCCTGCCTCAGGTAGACGCGTTTCTGGGAGGCCATCCTGCTTCAAACACGGAGGACAGCCGTCTCAGAAAGAGATGTCCTGTGGGCAGAGTGAGGACGTTGCCCTCAGAGAGGTCAGAGCCCGCAGGAGGCGTGTGAGTGCGAGGCGGGCACACCTGGGAGCCGGCCCTGGCCCGCAGGGTGACAGAGACGGGGGAGGGGGGAGGACCTCAACAGCGGGCAGGCACCCATTCAGTGTGGCACAGCGGGGAGGCTTCTGAGGTCGACATCCAGTGTCACCTCAGAATGCGGACGACTCCCATCGTCATCCTCAGGGCACCTGGGAGGGCCACCCCACCCCACAGGTGTGCCTGCAACAGTGTGGGTGGACGGGCGTGGAGGGTGGGCTCAGACCTAGTGAGGGCGTGATCTCCACTTGTAAACCGGAAACCTCAGGAGCCGACCTGTTATTTGGCACTTGGACACAGCTACAAAAATAAGAAATGATCTTAAATCAGCCCAAAACATTCCCTGGCTCTCTGAACTGGGGCTGGGCCTGCCACGTCCCCACCTGGCCTCGTTTTCTGTCCACACACTCTTGGCCTGGACACCCCCCAGACCTCTCGCTTACCCTCTTTACCTGACCGTCCCACCGCCCCCGCCCCCTGGTGTCCCCGGGGCCTCCCTGCGGCGGCCTTTCTGCACAGCAAGTCCTAGCGACAAGTGACCGTGCTGCCCTCCGTCTTCCTGCACAGTGAGGTCATTCCTGACTCTGACCCTAACCAGGCCAGCTAGCCCGTCCCGGTTCTCGGTCTCATTGAGGTTCTGAAGAACAGTGCTGGCACCAAACGTGGTGTTCGCCGGCGTTCAGTCACGGAAACGGAAAGCGGGTGAGCTCTTCCGAGCTGCGTGGACCTAACAAAGGGAGTTTGGTGCTTGCAGAATCGTTAGAAAGGTTGTTAGAGGGAAGGTCAGGGAAAAGCACCCCTGGATTTCAGGGTGTCAAGAAGTTACAGAAATCGCTAGAAATCATCTCATTGCCCGCAGCGTGAGAGTGGACAGCTCTCGGGAGCAGCTGGCCATCTCAGGCCTGCTCCCTGAGTCCACCGGTGCGCATCCTCCCAGCTGCGCCTGGGGAACGGCGGCTTCTCCTTTGACCCAGCCCGCCAGCTTCCACGTGCGCCTCTGCCACGGGTGGCATCTCGCCCAGAGCGCTGCTGGCAGTACGCTTTCATCCCCGGGTGAACTGCGAATGCCGGGGACGAGACATGCTATCTGACACACGCTGGTAAAGTCACACGATAATAATAGTGCTTCCTTTGGGGGGCTGTTGTGCGGCTAAAATTAACATCGTGAAGTCTTTGTGCAGCGTGCAGCAGCATATGGTAAACCCTCCATAATTGCTACTTTACCAGAAAGTGTCAAAACTCAAATCAGAATGGCGCCTCGTTGTTACTTCTAACCCCTGTAAGGAAACCGGCTGCCCCTGAGCCTGATCCTGTCCCTGATCGGATCCCAGCCTGCTGGTCAGGTCCTCCGTCCATCTTGTTCGGGCTCCGAGGGCCAGATGGAGATTCAGGGAAAAGGTGAATGTTCTCAGGGAAAAGCCAGGGCAGTGAATCATGCTGAATGTTAGGATTGGGGTCCTGACGCTCTGCAGATGTGAGCAAGGACTTCCTCTCAAGTGGTCCGACGGGCGGTCAGAGATGGGTCAGTTCCCCATGGGAATTGCACCCCTGTCCAGAGGGGAATCAGCGAAACCGGGGCCGAGTCTCTGTAGCCTTGTGCTCAAATGCTGCCAGCAGCCTGGAACAGGGAAGAATTAGGGCACAGCTGAAAGCCAAAAGGGAAAGGAAACGCACTGAGATCCATGGGGAACAGTGTCTGTTTCTTAATCCGTCTCCTGCCCCAAATAGCTCGGCTCTCCTCCCCCAACCTGTGTTTATGTGTCTGTTTCTCTCCCTGGCAGCAGATGCCACCAGGCCTTCAAGTAGGTCACAGAGGGCGGCGATGAGCTCACACGTGCCCTCAGGCCCGTCCTCTGCTCACCTTGCTCCCCAGGACCTGGGCCTGGAGTCACAAAGCCCGGACCCCACCTGACCTTCTGCTCCTCAGGGCATCCTGGCAGGATCCCTGCCCCCAGGACCCTCCCTCCTGCCTGTGAGTGGGCAGGGGGCTAGCCCCTGAGCTCCTGGTGGCAGAGGGGGCAGCCCTGGGTGGTGCTGCAGCCTCCCTGCCTTGTCCTGCTGGTGCCCCTGCATCCCCTCCCACTGCAGTTCTGCTGAGTGCGCCCCTTCTTCCCAGGGCAGCCGGGAGCCATGTGTCCCTGCTGTTTCCCCTGGGAAATCAAGGACATTATAGCTTGCCCAGAACAACCCAGCTAGGGAGTGGCAAAGCCCAGGCCGGCAAGGACCCACCGCACATCCCCAGCCCCACATCCCTGTCCCTCCTCCTGGGAACCGTCTATGCCCAGGATTGAGTCCTGATGGTGCCTTTCTCTCCACAGGTTCTGTCAAAGAATGGCTACGGCCAGATCACGACCGACATCCGGGAGAAACAGACGTTCTACTATGCGGAGGATTACCACCAGCAGTACCTGAGCAAGAACCCCCACGGCTACTGCGGCCTCGGGGGCACCGGAGTGTCCTGTCCACTGGGCATTAAAAAGTAATTTCTCCCCAGGTGGTTGGCCCTTGAAGTCACAGCAGAAACACTTTCAGTGCACTGGGCAGTTCTTTCGTAGCTCACGCCGCGCAGGGGCCTTTGGAAGTGCACACAGCACAAAGGCCGCCGTAGAATACGGTGTGCGGAGGTGCCGTTCACCGTGGCACATTGATAACATGGAATTTATCTTCTAATTAGTTGTGGTGGGAGGAGAGCTGTGAGACTTTTTGGATCATTTGGGGTCTGAATAAGGATAATGAATATGCTCTGTTCGCTTTTCTCTGGTCTGGGAGCCTGCCCTGGAAGCTGGGGAAGGAGGGGGGCGGCTGTCGGCCGGCTGGAGCAGCTGGAAGTCCTTCATCTGAGCCCTGTCCCGCCTCACATGCCCTGCACCCACCAGTGCCTTAAAATTTGCAAACATTTATAGCCTCAGTGAATCCTTCACTGAAGTACTTTGTTCTTTAACCCTATCCGTGGGTAAGGGGCTCTCTCTGTCTCTGTGCAGCCCTCCTGGGGCAGAGAAAATGGGAGTTAGCTTGATCAATTCTAGCGCGTTGCTTACAGCTATGAGAAATGCGTGTTCTAATAAAAATCTACAGTCTAATAATACAAACCGTGTGATGTCTCACCCGTCTTTTGCTTGTTTAGGTAGGATATGTCGAAGTTTTGTAAGATAAAAGCCTCAGAGTCACTCTCCCCCAAATGGGAAATAAGATTGAAATCTTTGGAAAACACGTGCACCTCTGGCTCCTTGCAACTTTAGCAATGATAACTTCTTCACACGCGTGTCCCAGCGTCGCATCAGGGGCTGTTCCAGTTGGAGAGGACAGACACGTACAGCCCCTGCCCTTAAGAGTCTTTATATTCAAGACAAGGGTGGGGGACAGAAGCCACAGACATGTAAACACATGAATGAATAGTTGCAGGTCCTGAGAAATGACAAGGAGGCGACCAGTAGGGTACGGTAGTCAGTTGTGTCTGGGCCTGCGGAGCCGCCCGAAGGGCTGGGTTAGCTGCATTGGCCACGGGAGGCCTCGGCGAGGTGGTGAGACTTAAGTGGAGAATTGAATGATCTTAACGCAGCAAAGGAGACACATAAACACAGGTTGGGGGAAGAGAGCAGAGCTATTTGGGGCGGAGACGGGCTAGGAAATAGACATGGCTCCCCATGTAGTTAGCCTCTTTCTTCTCCCTCTGGATTTCTGCTGCCCGCTAAGCATAGGTGGGCCTAATCGCTGTCCGCATCCCCACTGGGGTTGCCGGAAGGAACTGCTTTCTGAGTAGAAAAGGACCAGGACATAAAAATGGCCGAAGCCAGCAAGGAATGTGTGTTGGTGGAGAAGCAGAAAGGCCAGGGGCTGGAATAGTGTGAAATCAGGAGGGTGACGCCCCCATAATGACATTAGTGCCTTATATGAGTGGTCCCCAACCTTTTTGGCACCAGGGACTGGTTTTGTGGAAGACAGTTTTTCCACAGACTGGAGGAGGGGGATGGTTTGGGGATGACTCAGGCGCATTACAGGCAAGCTCCCCTCCTGCTGTGCGGCCAGGTTCCTAACAGGCCCCATCTGGTACTGGTCTGCAGCCCAGAGGTCGGGAGCCCTCTTAGAACGAGACAGGAGCTCCCTCTCTTGGTCATGGAAGGACACAGCAAGAAGGTGGCTGTCCACAACCCAGGAAGCCGGCTCTCAACACACATCACATCAGTGGGCACCTTGATTGTGGACCTCTCAGCCTCCAGCACGGTGAGAAACAAATGTATGCTGTTTAAGCCACCTAGTTGATGGTATTTCTGTTACAGCAGCTCAAGCTGACAGACAGGCAGCCTGTGCTGATATCTTTTTGTGCCTCCAGTTCCAGACTCAACTCTTCTTCATCTTGCTCTTGCGCTCTCACTTTAACTTGGATCTGGCCAGCAGGAGGCACTGGCAGGAGACTGAGGGTGGGAGATGAGTGAGGTCAAGGCATTTGCTCTCCCTGCAGGTCCGCATGGGCTGGCTTTGTATGGGGGTAAAAGCTCCATACTGTTGCTCGTTGTGACCTGCGACGCCGTCTGTCCGAGGCTTACCTAGACCGTGTTCCCGTGGTGCTCACTCCCTGTACGAATGGGACTCTCCTTACTCATGCACTTGGAGTGTGCCGTCGGCTTCCTAGCGAGACCTCACAGACACCACGGGGGAGGTAAACGTTCTGCCATAATTAATTCCAAAAATTATTATAAGAAGATGCTCTTGTTCTATGTTCATGTCAGTTAAGTAAAAGCACTTTTTAAATACTATATTTTAGTATGTAAAAACACAGTTTTAGAGCTGGAAGGGCTGTTATCAATAATTCCGGTGACTGCTCTCACTCTGTAGGCGAGGAAGCTGAGGACCCAAGTGCCACAAGCTCATGCACAAGTCAGAGGGAACCCCCCTCCTGTGGTCTCCCGGCTGCTGGCCTGGGGCCTGGCCTCCAGGGCCACCAGGGAAGCATGGCCCTCTTCTTTAGGTGATAGAAACTAGAGAATATTTGAAGACAGAACTTACTCTCCCCAAATAACCTTTTCTAGGCTAAACAACTTTCTAGTTTCTGCTAAAATCCTGATTCACAGCTGCTGGCCGGCAAGGCTACATGCTCTGGGCCCTAAAATGAAGGTCATTTGTCTAAGGTTGTGTTGTCCAACATGCTAGCCACTAGCCACAAGTGGCTACTTTAGATTTAAATTAATTACAATTAAATATAATTAAAAATCCAAGTCCACAGTTGCACTATCCAATTTCAAGTACTCAATAGTCACAAGTGGCTAGGGGCTACCATATTGGGTTTGCAGATACAGAGCATCCATTATCACAGAAAGTTCTGTTGGACAGCACTGGAGCAAGAAGGGAGTTTGATGGGACTTGTGTGTCCTTTGATTTTATGATTTCCTGTTACTAATGCAGTCAAGTCATCTCACTGGCCCACAGGATGAATAAAAGCCTAAGTATTTTTCATATGGACTAAGACAGAGCCCTCCAATCGCATTCTTATACCCTTACTCTATCATCATTTTAACCTTTGTTATAGGAATGTGTACATCCACTCTTTGTTTTGTTTACTTAGGCCTTGCATTTCAGTTTGTTAAAATAATTTAATTTAGAATCTGACATCTGCAATAATTGCTTCCCTCTCCTGGTTCCATGTCATGCATGGACTTCATTAGCATTTCCTCAATATCTTCTTGAAAGTCATTATGCAAAATATTGAACCGGGCAGTTCACTGAGAAAGATATGTCACTTGGCTTAGGTCTTAGAGCGTTTATTACACTTGGCACGCCTTGTCACTCTGCTGCCACTCCTGACCCCTCCTCTCTCAATCTCTACTAGAAATTGCTGCCAGATTTCATGCCTGTTCCTGCTGAGCCCAGAATTCTGAATATGCCTTCAGAATTCTTCTCCACAAAGGACTTTGGGCAGCCACTGCCGACCAACCAGACATGGTGTTCCAGGTGAAACCCCTTTTCTTCCGGGCAGACACCAAATCTTTGACTGATGCTTGGGCTATCATGTCTCAACCAGTTGTAAATTCACCTAAAAGAGCAATTGTATAAACAGATATTATTTTAGCTACAACGTAGTAATTAGAGAACGAGGCAGATGCTTTGTTGACATCTAGAAACACCGCAGAAGCCAATGGAGAGATCAACTAGAGTAAGTAAGACAGACCTAACTGAAAATGCTGGGTATGCCCCTTACAGGTTGAATGACATCAAAAAGGTCACATGAACTCTCTGAGACTCAGTTTCTCAGAGTGTAAAATCCCAGTGAGATACCACGCTACACCGGTTGCAATGTCTAAAATCAAAAAGACTGGCCATGCCAAGTACTGGTAAGGATGTGGGGGAACCGGGGATTTCATATGCTGCTGATGGTCACTACTTAGCAATAAACAGGATGAATCAGAGACATGCAGCAACACGGGTGAACCTCAATATGCTTGTGCTGAGTACGAGAAGAAAGGGAAAGAGAGGGAATGCTGTACGAGTCCAGTTACGTGCAATTCTAAAGATGCAAACTAACCCGTGCGGACAGAAAGCAGATTGCCTCAGGACTGAGCTGGGGAGAGGCCATGGAGTGGGATCATTTGATTCTGATCAAATAATCAAATAACAAATTATATAATATAATATGCGAGTGGGCTGACTCTTCTGTTTCATTAATCTATTTGTCTATCTGTATGCCAATGCTACACTGTCTTGATTACTATAGATTACTAGATAAGTCTCTTTTTTCACTCACTGGTCAAACATTGATAGTTTGCCTGCTATGTATCGGTCACTGGATTGGTTTAATACACAATATCTTGTAATACACATTTTTATCTGTTTAACAAATTAATCATTCCAGTAAACCTACTTCAAAATTTGTACTCAAAAATGCATTGATTTTTAAATAAAATGATGAAAAATTAGACTTTTAACAAGTTAGGCACACCCTTATCGTGGGATGAGGTGATTTAAATTCACTGCCCAGTCATGCTAACTGCTAGATTGGTCTTAGAATCAGGGAGTGTGACCGGCGAAAACCAGGGAAAGTTCTGAAATTCAAGCCCCTCTCTAGTTTCAAATAAGACACTTAAATGGTCTTGTCTATCATTCAGCATGAATATTCTCTCAAGGTTGATTTTGTTCTTTATTTCAAGAAAAAAAAAGTGCTATGAATAGTCAAAACCTATTTTTTCTGGCCCTGACAAGTTCACGTAAAACCATCACACAATCACTGAATTTTCAAAGCAGGCTTCACAGGGCCGTGTGGCCGGTCACCGGGAGCAGCCCGCAGCCCTGGGAACAGGACCGCCCTGGGCTTCAGGAAGGGACGCGGGGAGGATCTGATCTCCATAAAAACTCGGGTGTCAACACAGTTGTTTTTAAATCTCTCTTCGGAAATGTAAGCTTTAATAGCGGTATCAGGGGACTAAAAGTTAATGGGGAAAAATACAATAAAGATTAAATTTTAAAAATCTTTAATAGTTTATGTCTTCGCTCTCAAGTGTATTAAATCAGTTTATGCTCTTAAGCAAAATCAGGTAATGTAAGTTCTCCAACTTTTTAAAAGTTCTCTTTTAATGTTGCCCTTGAATTTTAGAATCAGCTGTCCCTTTCTATAGAAAAGAATCCTGCTGGGATTTCACCTGAGATTACATTTACTCAGAAAATCAATTTGGGGAGAATTTACAGCTTAAAAATATTGTGTCTTGCAATCTATGAACACAATATAGTTTTCGGGTTAGTTAATTGATGTATTTATTGTGATGTAGTTTCTCTTAATGATGTCTTACAGTTTTCAGTGTATAGGTCTTGCTAAATATTTTTTAAGGCTCTCCCTAAGCGTTTACATTTTTGTGGAGCTGTGGTAGGAGCCTGTTAAGTTTCACTTCCCCACCGTTCACTGCCCGTTCGTGCAAACACAGTTGGCTTTTGCACGTTGGTGCTGTGTGCGGCCACCTTGGAAAACGTTAATTCTGGTCTCATTGTTGTAGTTTCTATGGGATTTCCTCCTTAGGTGATCGTGTCATCTGCAAATAGAGGCAATTCCACTTCATTTCCAATCTGCGTGCCTTCCCTCCCCGCTGTTCCTTATTGCGATCTGGAGCTCCGGGACGATGTGGAATGGAAGCGGTAAGAGCAGACGTCCTGGACTTGGGGAAGCATTTAGTATGATGTAGGGTATTTCAGACAAACTCTTCGTCAAGTCTCCTGTGTTCCCAGTTTGTGGAAAGTTTTTTTTTTTAAATCAGGAATGGATGTTGGATTTTTGCCGATGATTATCTGAAACTAGGAGGTGATCACATGAGTGTTCTTCATTAGCCTGTGACTGTGGTGAGTTACATTGATTTTTGACTTGTTAAATCGACCTCATATGCCTGGGGTCCATCTATTTGGTCATGACATAGTATCCCTTTTATATAATGTTGGGTTTGATCCGCTAAAGTTTCCTTAAGAATTTTTGCATCTATGTTTATGAGGGATATTGGCCTGAGTTTTCTTGTAATGTCTTTGTCTGATTTTTTGTATCAAGGTAATGCTGGCATCATGGAATCATCTGGAAGGCATTCCCTCTTCGGTTTTATAGAAAAATTTGTTAGAATTGGTATGAGTTTTTCTTTAAATGTTTCCTAGAATTTGCCAGGGAAACCATTATGTTTTTAGTTTTCTCTGTGAGATGGTTTTAACAGCAAATTCAATTTGTTTAATAGACATAGAGCTATTAAGATGATCTATTTCTTCCTGAATGAGATTTGGTAGTTTTTGTTTTACACAACATAGTTTATTTCATCTAAGTCATCAAAGTTATTGACTTAATAGTCCCTTCTCTTCTTAATAACCATAGAATCTCTAGTGCTGTTTCTTCTCTCCTTTTTCCAATCAGTCTTTTTACTAGTTTATCAATTTTATTGATCTTCTTACTGAACAAGTCTTGGTTTTATTGATTTTTCTCTGCAATATTTTCTATCCAATTGATTTCTGCTCTGATCCTTATTATTTTCTTCATTCTGCTTGTATTAGCTTTGCTTTTCTCTCCGTTTTAGTGGTCTCTAGTTGGAAGCTAAGATCATTGGTTTGGGACCATTTTTCTTTCCTCATGTAGGTATTTCGTGCTGTAAATTTCCTACTACCTTTGTGGAGCCTCACGAGTTTTGATATACTGTGCTTTCATTTTCACTTAGCCAAAATTATTTTAAGTTTTCTTTTTTATTTTTTCTTTGACTTGTGGGTTATTTATAAGTGTGTTATTTAGTTTCCAACTATATGGAGATTTTCCAGACATCTGTTATCAATTTCTAATTTAATTCCATTGTTGTCAAAAATCATACTTTATATATTGCGAATGCTCTGGAAATTATCGAGACTTATTTTATACTCAGGATGTGGTCCATTTTAAGTGGTTTTAGTGCCCTGGAGAAGAATATATATCTTGCTGTTGGTGGATGGAATGTTTTATAATTGACAATCATTCAAGTTGGTTGATCATGGTGTTTAAGTTTTCTGTATCCGTACTGATATCCCGTCTACTTTTTCCATCAACACTGAAAGAGCATTGTTGAAATACTCAAATATAATTGTGGATTTGTCTAGTTCTCCTTCCAGTTTTGCTTCATGCATTTGAGAATTCTGTGCTAAGTACGTAGACATTTAAGATTTTTATATCCTCTTGATGAGTTGAGCCTTTTATTAAAAATAACTTTTTATTCCTAGTGATATTCTTTATTATGAAATCTAATGTCTTATGTTAACATGGTCGCTCCAGCTTTCTTCAGATTACTGTTCAAAGTACATATAATTTAATATTACTTTGTTTTCAATCAATTTGTACATTCATACTTCAAGTGAACTTGTATGCAGCATATCTTTGAGTTGGGCTTTTTAAGTTGATCTATCTATGGCTTCCTTTGGGGTGTCAAGACCATTAAATTTCATGTGGTGATTTATATGGTTAGGTTGAAATCTTCTATATTTTTGTTTTCTACTTGTCCTACCTGTTCTTTGTTTCTCTTTTTATTTTTTCTCACTTCTTTTTGGACATTGAGTATTTTTTTTTCTTCCATTTTATCTCCTTTTTTGGCTCACTAGCCCCATCTCTTTGCTATATTACCTTAGTGTCGCTTTAAGGTCTATAGTATACATCCTGAATCTACCGCCGTCTACTGTGTTGCTATTACATCACTAAAATGTGTCCTGTAAGTACCGTCACACAATACACTTCCATGTCCCCACTCTGGTCATTATGCTATTATCTACATTTTATTCTATGCATGTTATAAACTCCACAATACATCGTTATTATTTTTATCTTAAACAGTCAATTATGTTTATTTAAATAATAGGAAAAATACTTTATATTTACCCACATAGTCACCATTTCTAGTCTTCTTCACCCCTTCGGCTGAGTCATACTTCCATCTGGCATTATGGGCCCTCTGCTGGAAGGGCTCCCCTGGACGTTTCTCGCAGTGCAGGTCTACTAATGACGGGTTCTTTCAGCTCTTGTATGCCTGAGAAAGTCGTTATTCCACCTTTGTTCATGGAACATACGTTTGCTCTGTGTAAAATGCTAGATTGACATCTTGTTCCCCAGGAATGTATAAGATGTTGCTTCCTTGTCCTATTTTGGTTTGTGTTGTTTCCAGTGAAAAATCTATCACCCTCTTGTACTTTTTTTTTTTACCCATTTGGCTGCTTTTAAGATTTTCTTTTACTTACTAGTTTTAAGTAAGTTGATTATGATAGTCTGTAAAATTGTGTTACCCCAAAATAAAATGTTTAAGTCCTAATCCCTGATATCTGTCAATGTGACCTTATGTGGATATTCTTTCCAAATAAACCGAGTAAAGATGAAGTTGTACTGGATTGGGATGGGTGCAGGGAGGCAAAAGTGACTAGGGCCCACAAAAATCATCAGTGGCTTTGCACGTAGGTAAGAACTGGTGGTGGAGATTATCTCTCTCAGCAGGTAGTAATTGAAACCATGTAATTTAGTGAGCTCCCTGATGGAGCTGGTTTCCTAGGAAACGTGCAGAGAGCAAAGCTTGAGCCCTGGGTTTGGTCCAAGGTGGAGTGGCCGGAGGGAGAAAGGCAGCTAGAGAGGCTGTGGTGTGGACGGTGGGCCTTTAAGGTAAGCACGCCCAGGGCAAGTTCTCAACCCGCACTTACTTGTTTCTGAAAAGGAGCTAGTGCTGCAGCTTTGCAGGGGCCTGTGAGAATTCAAGGAGATCTGTGTAAAAGTTCTGTGGAAAGGTTTCCTGCAAGTGTCTGTTATTGAAGAAACTAGGAAGCTCCGAGTAATGGAACCAAGGTTACAGAGAGGTGGTGGTATTAGAGTCACTGAATGCCAGAAGTGGGAGAGGCCTTTGGGGGTCCCCTAATCCGACCTCCACACAGGAAGGAACCGAGGTGTCGGAGACATCAGGATGACGTTGTTATGAACCTGCTACAGAAAGAGTCCGGGAAATGAGGTTTCCAAGATGTCGGTCACTAAACCCTGGTAGAGGTTAGCGGGGCGGGCATGGTGCTGAGTATCAAAACCTGCACCCGGCACACAGTGAAACGTGGGTGACCGTTTAGTACCTCCCCTACTTGGCTGTTCAGAGGGTAAAATGATAGAACCCTTGGGAAGTCCTTAGTGCTCAGAATTTGCCAACTTGCAAAGACACTTTTGTCAAGACACACTTAGAATGACTGACTCCTTGACCTCATTTTTAACCCCTGTCGGGGAACCAGCTGATTTGGTTCAACCCATTTCTGTCTTGATCGAATTCCTTGTTTCATCTCCTAGGCCTGCCTGGTTTCACGGCCGTCAGTCTCCTTTAGCCCAGCTCGGAGGGCAAAAGGAGATTTAGAATTCCATGTGAGTGCTCAGGGAAAAAAGAATGAGTTAAGGAACAAGATCAATACCGAGACTAGATCTAACGTTCTCAGAAGACCTTGGGTCTTCACTCTAAACAGAATCAGTCTCAGTCTAATTAATTCAGGTGTGAAGGCACAAGCCCTGGACCCGCCCTACCTACTCTGTCCCAGCTGGAATCAATGAAATGGGAGTTGAGTCTCTGTCATCTTGTGCTCAGATACCCTCGTTGGCTGGTAGCAGAGAGAATCAGGACATAGCTCAAATACAAAAGTAGAAAAAGAAACGGGCTAAAATCCATAGGGAGACCTTTCTATTTCTTATTGTCTCCTGCCCCAAATAGCCCTGCTCTCCTCGCCCGATTTGTGTTTATGTGTTAGGTTCTTTCTCTTGTCGCAGATGCCGCCAGGCTGACAGTCTTTGAAGTAGGTCAGGAGAGTGGGGATGAATTGACCCAGGCCCCTGAGCTCTTTCGTGCCTCCTCCTCACACCCCTCCAGCTCCTGGGCCTGCCTTCCCTGGCCTCTCAGGGTGCTCTCTGTGCCCCAGGACCCTGGGCCTTGGGGAGTCCTCAGTCTGGCTCCAGGAGTGTTGACTTGCAGGCTTTTAGCCGTCTTAGCTGGAAGGAGACAGTAAGGTAGATCTTTTCTCTCCTGAGCACTTTTTGCCTCTCCCAAGTCCTGAGTCCTCTCATCCCGCTCTAGCTCTGATCAAATGATGTCAGAGGACAGTTATGTGTTTTTCACAGCAGCAGAAAACCACTTCCTTCTAGGACTTCCACCACATTGGGGGCTGTTTCAACCAGGCGAGATCTCAGTGAGGGCTCCCCTGTGTGCAGTTGTGACAGCCTTGGTGAGTGAGCAAGGAGTGGGTTGTAGCGCCCGGCAAACCCTGTGTCAGATGCCAGGAGACTGAGACTGAGAAAGTACATGGCTTTCCCAGTGTAACCCAGTAAGGGACAGAATCCAGGGTCAAACTACCACCTAACAATTCTACTCCAACCCACTTTCTGCTGCTTCATTTAAAACGTGCATTACCCATGAGTACCTCTCTCCTTCCTTGCTAACCTCTGTTAAGACTCCAGGTCCAATTTTTAATCTTTTCCTCAAGATGTCCTTTAAGAGAATAGCAGTGACATGCTGTGACCAATATTTGAGAGAAAAACCATTATATTATGCCGAAGATTATCATCAGCAGTGTTGAAGTAAAAACCCTGATGGATACTGTGGACTGGGGTGGGAGCAGGGAATTTTCCTTTCCAATGTATTAAGAAGATAATCTTTCAATTTTCCCTTCTGGATAGTGTGCTGTAAGTTGTAGTAGGCCAGTCCTCCCACTGTATCAACAGAAAAACTTGATAATTTTTTAAAATCACAGCATAGGAAAGCTATGAGCGCAGTGAGGACAAAATGAACTGAAAATTTCAGAGAATCAACAGCACTGCTATGAAGTGAGCTGCGATTGCCAGCAGGTTTTTCTCCCCTCCTCTTCTCTGGGGACCTTTGCTGGTGCTGAGAGCAGGCTGGGGATCAGACTTGGTTCAGAAAAAGATCATCTGCAGAAACAGAGAGAAGACAGTGAAGCTTTCAGTGGTCGTGGGTCTGGAGGAGAAACAGGAACTCAAGAGGCCCAAGTGCACAATGTCGAGTGGAATGAGTGACAAGCTAGATTACCATCTTCTTAGAAGTCCGAGGGAATTGTCTTGCAGTCTCCAAGGTTTAGGGAACAAAGATCCACCACAGGAAGGAGTCTGCTACAGCTCACCACTTGAGTCCTCCAAGCAGGTGCCAGCTTGAAGCTGCCTGAGCTGAGAAGCTGGAGGTGGAGGTTGGGAGCCCCAGTCTCCTGCAGACTCTCAAGGCTGAGATGTTTGAGACCTGCTGGGCTCTTAAATCAGGACCCTGCAAAAGCCACGCCCAGAAAATAAGGGAGAGAAAGTCTGCGTCTGTCTGAGGTTTGGCTGCAGAAGCAGCCGCCACCCAGCTCACGCCCTGACTGGATCAATGCAGTCAGCCCTTTAATCTATCATCCAGCAGAGGACGAGGTCTTCTCGTGTGGAAGCTCTTTTCCCTTTCTTTTTCTAAATACACAATGTCGGGGGGTTGAATTAATTACGTTTAATTAAAATTTAAAAAGTAGAATTACTAACCATGCAAAGAAGCAAGAAAATATAACTCCACAATCTAGACATTAACATTGCCAATATAGATGTAAAAGCAAGCCAACTGTAGGCTTCTTACATGTGTTAAATATAAGAACACAGAAAGGTTGAAAGGAAAATAATAGGAAAGAAATTATGTAACCACTAACCAAAAGATGGCTGGTCAGGCTATACTTACATCAGAGTAGACTTTAAGGTATGAATAGAGACAGAATCACATAGGATTCAGACAGTGGAGGTATCAGATGCAGAGCTTTAGATTGACAGTCATTAATATGTTAAATAAAGTGGAGGTGAGATAGACAGAATGAATGAAAACATTCAAAACTTGGTGCAGGGATTAAACAAACAAACAAAAAACCCCTAAAAAACTCATAGACACAAGGTGACTTGACTTGAGGTGGTAAACACACAATACAATATACAGATGATGCATTATAGAATAATACACTCGAAACCTATCTAATTTATTAACTAGTGTCACCCCCATAAATTCAACTGAAACATTTTTAAAAGAATTGTAATTTATAAAGAATCAGTGGGTCTTATAGAGCTCATAAAATACAGTATCTTGAGTTAATAATGAAATGGGTAGTTTCCACAGCGTTTTAGGCACAGCAGGACACAGAATTAGTGGACTGAAAGGCAAGTCACGTGCCGAGACAAGGAAAAGGAGACCTGCATAACATCAGAGTCACACGGGACACCTTCACAGTGTCTCTCACGTGTACAACTGCAGTTTCAGAAGGAGAGTAAAGGATGAGACAACATTAATATCTGAAAAGTATTGAATGAGCATTTTTCAAACCTTACGAACATCAATCCCCATCTTCAGGAAGCTCAGAGAACCTCCAGCAAAAGAAATGCAAAAGTACCACAACTTGGATTTCATAGTAAAACTAGTGAAAACCAAAGACAGAAAATCTTCAAAGTCGCCACAGGGAAAAAAAAAGACACATTACCTTCAGGAGAGCAACAATAAAAATGGCAGAGGACTTCTCAACGGGAACACTGGAAGCCAGAAATAATGACATCTCTCAAGCAACAATGGAAAAATAAGAGACAATCTAGAATCCTAACCCAGTGAAATATTCTTCAAAAGTGATGATAAAAATGTTTTGAAGCAAATGAAAACGGGGAATTTGTTGCCGACAGGCCTGCGTGAAAAGAATAGTGAAAGGGAGTACTTCCGGCAGCTGGAAAATGATCCTGGACGCAAATACAAAATACGAGATAGAAAGGGTAAATGTGTGGGTAAATAGAAATGAATATATAGTGTTATCAAGCAACAACTGTAATGTCTTTGGAATTTAAAATATAGAGAGAGCTAAAAAGCACAACAGCAGCGAAAGGTGGGGTTTGCTTAATAAAATTTAAAGATTCTAAGCTTCTACCAGCATCAAGGAAGTGTGTTGTCCCAGAGAAAACAAAGCAACGACATTCCATAGGTTGTACCTTGATTTGGGGCAAAACTCAGACCCACTAACTTCACTCTCCTTTGCCGAAGCAGAACTGACATGTGATCCCTCTAAGTGAATTTGCTGGGGATAAATATGAGGAAGGCCTCATTACTACCTGTCTTCACACAGAAAGTCAGAAAGCAGACAGAGAAATAAACTGGCCCAGCGTCACACAGCTTGCAAATGACATGGCCAGAACCAGAACACGAATCCAGGACTTCTGACTAAATGACACCAAGTTCCCTGAGAGCAAAGCCAGAGCAGAGCACTTCCAGGCTCAGATCACACTGGCTGCTGCAGACTTGAGTTCTGCTTCTCTCATTCTCATCTCTGCAAGTGTTTCTTCAACTAGCAGTCAGCAGTCAATAGTGAGAATTTCGGGGAATAAAAGTTTCCGAGACCGCGCTGACGGAGGAAGCCAACTGGATTCAGAAGCTGATGTGAGACCTCCCAGGCTCCAACCATCTGTTCCAATCCTTCCCCCATTCTGGCTGGATGGCCATTTGGGAAAAATCTGTGCTCTGAAATTGTCTCCTTCTAGAGGTGCTTGGAACCCACCAGGAAGAAGCCTTTATGTCCCCTGTAGCAGGGCACTAGGAGGGGCTGTGACTCTTTTGTGTCCCGTGATGTGGGGGGATCCACGGTCTCACTTGCTGCTTAGAAACTCCTCATATTTGGGCTCCCTGGGAAGTCCCTAAGGATGACAACAATCACAGCCCTCAAATTTTGGAGGACAGCACAAATTTAACATAATTTCCAACAAAAGTTAATCATTAAATGTGTATAGCAGTGTCTGAATTGTTATCTCTCCATAAGAATTTTAGCTTTTACATTTTTTAACAATTTCATTAAGGTATGACTTACATACGATAATATCTACTCATTGTAAATGCACGATGTTTTCTGTTTTTTGTTTTTTTAATTTTAGTAAGTTTATAGCGGTGCAGCCATCACCACAGTCCAGCTTGGGAACGTTTCTGTCATCCCAGCAGGTCCTTTATGCTCCTTGGCAGTTAGCTAGTCACTGCTCCCACCTCAGCCTCTGATCTCATTTCTGTCTATTGATGTGCCTTTTCTGAACAGTTCGTGTAAACTGACCTACACAGTAGGAGGCAGTGGTATGTGTCTGGCTTCTTTCACATGGCGTCATGGTTTCGCCACTCGTCTATGGTGCGCAGTGTGTCAGAGGTCCATTCCATTATGTTGCTGTATAGTATTCCATTGCATGGCCACGCCACATTTTGCATATCCATTCGCCACCAGTTGATGAAAACCTGGGTCATTTCCAGACGGGGCTATAATGAATAATGGTGCTAAGAACATTCAGTACATGTCTTTGTAGGAACATAGATTTACCTTTATCTTGGGTAGATTCTGAGGAGTAGAATTGCTGTGTTGCATGATAAGTTTTTAATATATTTTTAAAATTTTTATTGTTATTCAATTACAGTTATATGCCTTTTCTCCCCATCCCTCCACCCCACCCCAGCTGAACCCACCTCCCTCTCCCGCATCCACCCTCCCATTTGATTTTGTCCATGTGTCCTTTATAGTAGTTCCTGTAAGTTTTTAATATTTTAAGAAGCACCAAACTATTATATTAGCACCAGCAAGGTAGGAGCATTCCAGTATCTATACATCTTGCCAATATTTGTTTTGTCTTTTTTAATTATAGTCTTTCGATGGGTAAATAGTGGTATCTTATTGTGGATTTAATTTACATCTCCCTAATCACTAATGATGTTGAGTATATTTTCATATGCTTATTAGCCATTCATTTGTCTTCTCTAGTGAAATGTCTATTTAAATAATTTCAGTTTTTTCTTTGAAGTTGGATTGTTTGCCTTATTATTGAGTTGGAGAGTCTCTATCTATATATTCTCGATACAACTCCTTTATCGGATATATGATTTATAAAAGTTTATATCAGTCTATGGCCTGACTTCTAATTTTCTTGATGGTGACTTTTGAAGCAAAATAGTTTTGAATTTTGATGAAATTCAATTTATCAATCTTTAATGGGTTATACTTTTGGTATTGCACCTAAAAGCTTTTGCCTAACCAGGTTATGAAAAATTTTTTGTATGTTTCTTTTAGAAGTTTTGTAGGCTTAATTTTAACATTTAGGCCTTTCGGTCATTTTGAGTTAATTTTTTACATGGCGTGAGTTAAGGATCTATGTTAATATTTTTGTTTTGTTTTGTTTTTTTACTTATGGCTATTCAGTTGTCCCAGGACCATTTGTTGAAAATCCTATGTTTTGCCTTATTGAATTATCTTAGCATCCTTGTAAAACAATTAACCACACACTTCAGGGCTCTCAGTTCTGTTCTGTTGATCCATACTTCCGTCCTTGTACCAATGCTGCACTGCCTGATTGCTGTCGTTTTATAGTAAGTTTTGACATCGGGTACTATACGGCCTCCAACTTCGTTCTCCTATTTCAAAATTGTTTTTGTTATTCTAGGTCCTTTGCATTTCCATATATATTTTAGGATCAGCTTACCAATTTCTATCCAAATAACCTGCTGGGATGTTGCTAGGGGTTACACTGAAGTTATAGATCAATTTAGGGAGAATTGCTGCCTTGGTAGTTTTGAATCTTCCATCTATGAAATGTCTCCCCCTGTATTTAGGTCTTCTTTAACCTCCCTCCACAGTGCTCTGTGGTTGCCATCACGCGCCAGCACCGTCTGTGTCTGTCACTCTGGTATTTGCATACACCACTGACTAAATTGTCCATTGTCTCAAGACCTGTCGTCCTTCTCAACCTGTGTTGGGGACGGGCAAGGGTGGTGACTCCCACAAGGCCAGCAGTCCCTGTACTGGCCCCGGCCTTGGCTTCAGCTCTGCCCACAGCTTGCTGAAGCTCCCCAGGCCTGGACAGCAAGTGCAGAGGACAGGGTTTTGCCTCCTTCCCTCTCTGCCATTAACCAGGATCACAACCTTGAAACTGGAGGGTCTATCTTTAAATTATCTTTGTGATCATTGAGATTGTTGAAATATGGGTCAAGGGGATCTTAGCCTGCATATTGGAATCCCCCTCAGCAGATGGTTTGGGTCCCACTGGAAAAGACAGGAGTCAAGGCCAGCATGCAGGTGGGGAAGGTTCGTCAGCCCACATACTCTGTGCTTTCTAATTTAGCTTAGAGGCGGTCGAGAGGACCCTTTCAGAAGAACATTCTGTGTTTTGAACTTGGCTAGAGGCAGATGTACAAGCCTCTTCTGGAAAGCAGAGGTGGGAGAGGCCTTCTTTCCTGTGGCAGAAGAGGCAGCGTTAGCTTCCTGCTATCTTTATCTCTAGACACAGCCAAAGCTGTTTCCAAAGGGGCCGTGCCAGTTTGTCCTCTCAGCAGCAGAGAGTGAGAGTTCCTCCGTCTTCACTTCCCACCAACACTCGGTGTTACCAATGTTTTTAATGTTAGCCCTTCTGGAAAGTTATAGTTAGTTCATTGTGGTTTTAGTTTCTATTCCCTAAATAATAGATATAAAACACTTTATATATGTTTACCGACTATTAGAAGATATTTTTTTGAAGTATCTGTTCAAGTCTTGTGCTGAAGGAGGCCTCTACTCACATGTAGTCTTTGGGTTTTGGTTAAACAGATCAGTTAAGACTTAGCAGGCTTTATTTCACTCTTAGGGACCCCATTATTGGACACCATGGCCAAAGATCCCTGATGTTCAAACCGTCACAGTGATTTTGCTGGTCCTATCACTCACCCCAGCTGCCATGTTCCTCCTGTTTCTAACAGGATGATTTTGATTTTTCAGGATTGCCTGTGTATTAATCAATGAATCCCATTTCAACCCAAGCATGTAACACTGTCCTTCCCCCGTTTCAGGGGACAGTCGTTAGATGGGGTGTCAGGTGTGCTGGGTTTGGTAAATAGGGTAGCACTGACCACTCTAACACAAACTTCAGTGTTTAATAGCCTAACTCAATAAAAATTTTTTGTTGTTTAAGTAACATTCCAATGTGGACATCCCTATTTAATGGTTGGTTTCTTCCATATGACCCTCAAATTTTACTTCTAGGTATTTACCCAAAAGAAATGAAAATATATACACAAAAAGACTTGTTACAAGAGCTTTCATAGTAGTTTTCTTTAAAAAAAAATAGCCCCAAACTGGAAACAGTTCAGGTGTTCGTCCAGACGTGTGTGGAATACCAGTCTGCGGTAACGAGGGGAGAGCTACCGACACAAGCAACAACGCAGACGGACCCCCAAATATTGTTGAACTTAGGAAAACAGACATGAAGAAGTGCACACTATGTTACTCCACTAACAGCAAATTCTGTAACAGGCAAAACTAATACACAGTGGAAAGGCAAGGATGGTGTGGTCCCCGGTGGAATGGATGGAGCGTGGGAGCAAGTTGGGATTGGTAGGGGAAGGACTTGAGGGGCCTTTCTATGGTGATGGAGATGTTCTATATCTTGATCGGAGAGTGGGTTTACACAGCTATAAGCATTTTAAAGAACTTATCAAACAATATACTTAGGGTCAAGGCATTTCTATTTAAATTATACCCCAATTTGAAGAGAAAAAAAAATCCCACTCTGGCCTCTCATTTCTCCCATACAGGACTGGCAAAAGCAAACTTTGATGACATGCTTTGTGATGGAGGCAAACAGCCCCCTTCTTGCACAGACTCCCGCTCCGAGGAGCCGGGCTGAGTGGCCTGGCTGTTTGGTTTCTCTGCCAGCCGCAGTCCTGAGGCGAGGTCAAGGGCAGCGGCCTCAGTCTGCTCCAGCCTCTGCCTTCTCAACTAGAAGGCCAGGCTGCCTTAGCTGCCTCTTCTTTCTAAACCTTTCTCCAGGACCCTAACCCATCTGCTTGGAGACACATTTCCCCGCTTACCAACAGCCGAAATCCCTGTGGTAACTGCAATTTGGCAGAACTATAGACTGATTCTTCCTGCTCTCGCCCACCTTCTGCACCTGCCCTCTCTAGATTCAAATGGCAGCCAAGCTGTCCTGTTCTGATGCAGCTGATGAAGACCAATATAGAGAAACTGTCTTTTCATCCTCTCTTTTTTAGTTTTTCAGTTACAGTTGACATTTAATATTATTTTAAGTTAGGCTCAGGTGCACAGCATTTGTTAGACATTTATATAATTTATGAAATAATCCCCCTGATAATTCTAGTACCCACCCAGTAGTGGGATTAGAAATTGGTACAACCCCCATGATAAACAGTATGGAGTTCCTCAAAAAATTAAAAGTAGAACTACCATGTGACACAGCAATGCTACTTCTGGGTATGCACCCAAAATCCAAAACACTAATTCAAAAATGTGTATGTACCCCTATGTTTATTGCAACAGTATTTACAATAGCCAAGATATGGAGACAATCCAAGTGCCCATCAATAGACAAGTAGTTAAACAAGCTGTGGTGCGTATATACAACGGAATGTTACTCAGCCTGAAAAAGAATGAAAATTGCCATCTGCAACAGCATGGGTGGACCTAGAGGGTATTATGCTGAGTGAAATAAGTCAGACAGAGAAAGACAAATATCATTCTCTTTTCTTCCCTCTCAGAATGCATATGCACAAAAGTTGATTTCTTTTTCTTTTATGCCGTTCACAGCTCAAGGAATTCCACTAAAGTCGAACTCATAGAAGAACACTTCTCCTTAAATACTCTACAACTTTTCCATCTCTCTTCAAAAGTGTGCTGTGTTGCCTCAGAAAAGAATGCCACTTATAATGTCTTGCTTGGCTGGGAGAATTATGCTCATGGGTGATGAAGGATGGAGAGTCCACTAATTCTTCCAGGTGGCCCAAAATGCATCCCAGGTTAAATCAAACTGAGAGCTGTTTGCTAGAACAGCCTCCTGGTTGTGCTGCTCTTCCTTTGATTTTGTTACCCAGTACATTCCTCGTTGCCTTATTTGCTTCAGGTTGAGTTTCTGATGCGTGCAAGCATAGGTGCCTTGGTCACTGCGACCCATTCACAGTGCATTTTTTTCCCTGCCTCATTTCTAGGACATTTCTACTTCAATGATTTCCTGATCCTGAATCTTAGCATCATTGTGCATCATCTCTGGGAGCCAAAAGCAGCATTTATGGGGGCTCTGGACAAGGTGGTAGCTATGGAAGCAAAGGTGGGTGAAGAACAAGGATCTTTCTGGAAACCAAATCTGTCGGTCTTAGGGATGAGCTACAAATGAACAGAGAGGACTTGGAATGCTTTTTTATTTCAGTAGCAAAAGAAAATTGAGAGCTGTTCACTCCTTTGGAAGATGAAATAAGCTGTGGAAGGATACCTGTTTATAAGAGGAAGGAATAGGCTTTCTGTTTCAGAGATCCCTGGCATGGCCTTCGTCTTGAATGTTCCATCCAAACCTTTGGAGAGGACTCAAGCTGAAATTGGTAACTTACCCCCAGGTTCCAGGGGGCTATAGATGTGTTCCCCAGAGTTTTTGAGCATCCTTTTATGTATGTGATTATTTCAGGCACAACTGATCATGTGAGAATCCCCACTCACAACCTTCAGCCTGCCCTTGACCATACTCCACAAACTGAGAAGGACACTTGATTTTGAGGCCATTAGTGTTTAGTCACAGGGTCAATAGAAGCATCACAAAATAGAGTAACAAGGCGGCCCCTGGGGATAGAAGCAAACCGTACCCGGAGTCTGGCTCATTCATGTAGGGCCTTCCTGACAGCGTGGTCTCCCTGCTAATCCACAGCAGATAATTAGACACCTTCGTGTACACTCCAGGCAGGTTCTTCTGGCCACAGCCCACTCCCCAGCTCACAATTCCCAGCTGATACCATACGTTTCTGGGTTTTTTCTGGCAAACCAGAGGCCCCCCACTGTCACCCTGGACAGAGAGAGAAAAGTCGTTTGGGAATGGAAGGGACAGTGACAAGTTACTCCTATAACTTGTTGATGTGTAGGCACCTGGTAAAATGCAAAAAGCACTTATGATGTCTTTTGATGGGCAGACATTTTAAATTTTAATTAGTCTCTCCAACTACATGACTCTGCCCCGACATCTGTGACTGTCAGAAAGGAGAGCAAGCAATTTGGTCAAAAGCAATGATGATGAATGACAATGTGGTCAAAAAAGTAATATCCATCATCATCCAGTTGTATGCGTTCATGTGGATGTACAAAGACGCGATTTTGTAATCCATTTTGCCTCTAAGCACTTTTCTTTTTTCAGAATTCTTCCCCCTGCCTTTTTACTTCAAATCCACTTTCAGCCAGCCCATTTGCTCCTTCTGTATTGTTCACCGTAGCAAAGAGTGAAAAAACAAATACAAAAGCCATTATGCCTCATGATAGGTCATTGGTTTAAATATAGCAGGCATACAAACTGATGTATACATAAAATGCAAAAAGTGCCAATTGTCTCAAAATGTTACATTGTAGTTTAAAACATGAAATTTTAAACAACTTACACATCTTGAAATATCGTGAAAAAAATTGGCAAATCAAGCACAGATAAATGAATCAGACATCATTGACTGAAACTTGAGGCCTACCCCACCTATACATCCCCCCCATGACCCTTTTGGATCATTTTTAAAATTCTATTAAGGAATAAGGTGTATTCAATCCAAAAAAGTCCAGGAAATACCCATAATTATGTAAATAATTAGATTTATACATAAATAGGCATGGCTGTGTCTGAGAAGAATGTTTCAGGTAGGCTGTGGTAACACTGCGGCAATGGTGAATGAACAAAACAAGCTAGAGTTGGAGCCCAATTTCTGCAGCCACCCTGAAGATGTCTCTGACCCCAGCTGTCAGCATGCCTTCGTTAGGATTCTGGGTCTGTGATTTACCTCGTTGGTGTGCCCTCTGCAGCTCCCCTGATCCTGAGTTCCCCATCTGAAGTGGCCTGCATCCTAGGTAGGGCTACTTTGTCACCTTTTCACGTATTTGTGGAAGCGGTTTGTATGCTACTGAGCACTGAACAGGTGTACGAGATGGTGGTGGAAAGAAGGATATTCACGGCATTTACTGTGACCCTCGTCCACTGTGTGCTGTTCTAAGTGCGATGGTGCATTGACTTAATTTTCACAACAGTTATAAAAGGCAAGAACTCTTAGTATTCCCATTTTACAGATGATGAAATTGGAAAAGGCATGAGCACAGAACAAAGTCACGGGCAGTAAGGCGAGAAGCTGGTCATAGCCTCTCTTTGGTCATAGAGCATCTGGCCTGGGTTGAACAAACATCTCTCCCAAATTCATGCCCCCCTGGAACCTCAGGCTGTGACCTTATTTGGGAATAGGGTCTTTGCAGATGGAGTTAGCTTAATTACGAGGAAGTCCAAGATCTAGTCAAGATGGCTGCACAGGTAAACATGGCTCGCCTCCTCGCACAACCACAACTAAATTACAGGACAACCATCAGTCAGAACCATCAGAAATCGAGTTGAATGGAAATCTGACCACTACGGAATTAGGGAAACTATATCCACCTAGACTGGTAGGAGGCATGGAGATGGGGAACCGGCTGGTCCCACATCCACATGTGGTGGATAAAAATTCAGGAGGGACATCTCAGGAGCGAGGAGTCCCAGCCCTACACCAGGACCCCAGCCCAAGATTCCAGTCCCAGGAAGATAAGTCCAAATAACTTCTGGCTGCAAAAACCAGCAGGGATTGAGTCAGTGGAAGAAAATTCTGGAGTCCCAAGCAGTTCCCCTTAAAGAATCTACACATGGACTTTCTCAAACTCATTCCCTCTAAGCTCCAGCACCAGGGTGGCAGCTTAAAAGGCACCAGTGGCATATAGGGAGGAACTGAAGTGTCTGGCATCAAGGCAGAGCTGGGGACAGCTTTCTCCCAGACAGAAATGCAAGCAGAGCCATCCCACCACAGAGCCAGCAGACAGGTGCCATATCTGAGACTCTATCAACCCAGCTAATACTGTTTGCTCTACCCTAGGAATCCTGAGACTCCATCCCATACAACTTATAGTTGTTAACAGTGGCTTTCTTATATGAATGGCTGGTCTTGGCTCAAGCTTCACAACTTCCTAAATCCTCTCAACCAAGCAACAGCTTGCCTCAGTGAGCCCCCAGCCCCTGTACCTCTTGCTAAGTGGCCCCAGGCCCAGCACTAGCAGTAGCCAGTCTAGATTCACAGCTTGGCTTCACCTGGGAATCTCCAAACCTAGCACAAGTAACAGCCATCTCAAATTGCTTTATGGCTCAGGCAGGGTGGCCCTGGACAAAACACAGGTGGGAACTGACCTTGGCCTGCACCATCCAGGAAACCCCAGTACCTGCACACCCAGTGGACAGCTACAAACCACATCAGAGCACCACTATCCTACCCCTTTATAGCTGATCCTCCACAGAAGGTGGAGGCTGGTGGTCAGTGGTCACAGCCAATCCTTGAAGCTGACTGGCCTGGGTAAATCCCTCCTACTGACCTGCCAACAGCAACCAAGGCTCAACTACAAGAGGAGGTCCAGCTTGGGTGGTAAAGGAGGATGTACCACTGAACCCTACAGGACACCTACATTAGGCAACACTACCAAGACAGGGAGTCATAGCAGTTCTACCTAATACATAAAAACAAACACAGGGAGGCTGCCAAAATGAGGAGACAAAGAAACATGGTCCAAGTGAAAGAAAAGATCAAAACTCTAGAAAAAGAACTAAATAAAATGGAGACAAGCAATCTATCAGATGAAGAGTTCAAAACACTGGTAATAAGGATGCTCAAGGAACTTAGTGAGGAGCTCAACAGCATACAAAAGATCCGGTCAGAAACAAAGGATACACTAACTGAAATGAACAATTTACAGGGAAACAACAGTAGAGTGAAAGAAGCTGACAATCAAATCAATGATTTGAAATATAAGGAAGCAAAAAACAACCAATCAGAACAATAAGAAAAAAGAATTAAAAAAGTGAGGATAGTGTAAGCAGCCTGTGAGACACCTTCAAGCATTCCAACATTTGCATCATAGGGATGCCAGAAGGAGAAGAGAAGAAGCAAGACATTGGAAATCTATTTGAAAAAATAATGAAAGAAAACTACCCTAATTTGGTGAAGGAATTAGACATGCAAGTCCAGGAAGTACAGAGAGTCCCAAACAAGATAGATGCAAAGCCATTCCAAGACACATCATAATTAAAATGCCAACTGTTAAAGATAAAGAGAGAATCTTAAAAGTAGCAAGAGAAAAGAAATTCAGGGGGGTTCCCATAAGACTGTCAGCTGATTTCTCAAAAGGAACTTTGTAGGCTCAAAGGGATTGGCAAGAAAAACTCAAACTCATGAAAAGCAGGGACCTACAGCCAAGATTGCTCTACCTAGCCAGGATATCATTTAGAATCAAAGGGCAGATAAAGAGCTTCCCAGACAAGAAAAATCTAAAAGACTTCACCATCACCAAACCGTTATTATATGAAATGTTAAAAGAATTTATTTAAGAAAAAAAATCATAACTATGAACAACAAAATGACAATAAATACATATCTATCAACAACTTAATATAAAAAACAAATTAAGCAAACAAAAAGAACAGAGACAGAATCATGGATATGAAGAGCATTTTGATGGTTGCCAGATGGGAGGGGGATGTGGAGGAATGGGCGGAGAGGTGAATGGGTTAAGAAGTACAAATAGGTAGTTACATAACAGCCATGGGGATGTAAAGTATAGGAAATGGAATAGCTTAAGAACTTATATGCATGACCCATGATGTAAGGATTGCCTGAGAGATCCTGGGTGGAGGGAAGTAAAGGGAGGGGAGGGGAATTAGGACAACTATAATAGCATAATCAATACAATATAATTTTTAAAAAACAGGAAGGCCTACTGGATTAGGGTGGGCCCTAATCCAACAATATCCTTTTACAAAGAGAAAACACACATGCCATGTGAAAACGGAGGCAGAGGTTGGAGTGATGCACCAGTAAGCAAAGGAACACCAAGGATTGCCATCAACCACCAGAAGCCAGAAAAGGCAAGGGAGGATCCTCCCCTTAGAGCCTCCAAAGGGAACATGGTCCTGCCGATACTTTGACTTTGAACTTCTGGCCTCAAAAACTGTGAGAGAATCCATTTCTGTTGTTTTAATTTACCCTGTTTGTGATAACTTCTCACAGCAGCCTTAGGAAACTTCTCCAGAGGAGAAAGAGGGGAGCCACCCATCCTGGGAATGTTGGCCAACCCCCTGTGGTAGCCCTTCTCCCATCAAAAGATGAGTCCCATTACCTGGCAGGCATCTTTCCCATCTTGAAGGCTACTGGCACACAGCATGTTCTTGGTGACCAGAGGCATAACATTGGAGCACGTTCTCCACTTGACCAGCTTGATGTTGACTTTGTGCAGCCCTTGACTCATACCTTGCATAGGAACTGACCCAAAGAATAAGCAGATGGGGAGAGGACCCTGAGTTCAAAGTGATCCCTTTGCGTGGAGGTCAAATACCCATCCACATCATGTCTTTTCACCTTAATGACAAGGGAACTTTCTTATGGTCCAGAGAACAACCCAAATTTGGACTGAGTGAGGAGGGATGGATGGGACCACCAGGAGACTCACAAGCCCACTCCCTCTGAATCCAGAGGTCCCCAGAACCGGACCCCTACTGGATTTCAGCCAGAGTGCCCATGATGACAAGTTCTGCCCTGGGGCCCACAACACATATAGATGGGCTTGAATTATGTCAGGCCCTGGAGGAATTCACTGCCAGTGACGGAGGTAAGCCCAATACCTAGGATGTTCACTCCCCAAATGAGGGTAGTGTTCTCTTCGGACAGTATTGCTGACTCCCTAGAGCCTAGAACTCTGCCCAGATCATTGAAGAGGTTCCGTGAATATGTGCTGAATGAAGCACGAGAAATTCTAAGTTAAGAAGGTGGCCCTTTTTGAAGCTCATGACAGACTTCTCAGGGCAATTCCCTGTGAAGAATTCTAAAATAGCTCTGAGCTTTGGGCCCACGTGGGAATCCATGTACAACCATTTGTGTGCCTACTGGGAGGAGTAGCACTAACCAGAATATGTCTTTTTCTGCTCTGTTGATTATAGGGCAAGACACAAGTACCAAGATGAAAGACGAAAGGTCACCATCTTGTATGTTGGCTGGGAACAGTGGTGGGAACAGTTTGCAGGTTGACTCCGTAAGGTCGAGTTTATTTTAAGTGTCTCCCTTTCTTCTTGGCCTGTGGTTTTCAGATTATTTGGCCACAGAGTCCTTATCCCAGGGGAGCAGAACTGACACCAGCAACTGGAGCAGAGCTGCTCTGGGTGACATTGGTATGGACTTCCTGGAGCCCAGTCTATTTTTCCACCCCATTGCCCATTGATATGTCCCTCAAAATTTCTCTAAGTCACCCCAGTCTCTGAAAACTTCTGCCTGGGTCATCACTGAGGTCCTGTTTAGGGTTCATGTTCTACAACATGGACATAAAACTTGCTACAGGAACCCAAGAAGGCCCAGAAAGGACAGCTCCCCTGTGAACTGAGGAGAAGGTTCATCATGGGACCTTAAATGAGAACTTAAAGTCCCCAAATCCACCAGGCAGACTTCCCAGGGCCAGCAGTTCCTCCAGCGTTTTGCTTCCCATCGCAAACGTCAGCCGGGGTGCCACCCCCCACTGGGTTGGGCATAGTAACTCACTGGTAATGCCCCATCCAGACACCCAGCAGTTTCTCCATCTCCATAGGTCAGTGACCGCTGAAAGGCAGATGGGGACTTTTGTGACATTCAGGTTAAATGGGGATTTGAGCAGGAGCAAAGCAATGTCATTATCCAAGATCCAGCTGTCAAAATAGGGGTGAATAATGAGCTTGTCCACTTTCACCTTGGTCAAGTTCTTGGTGCCAAAGTCTCCGTCATATATGATCTCCAAGGTAGATCTTATTTCAAAACAAAAGGAGAAAAAAGGTAAGTGGTGGAAGAGCAAAAGGTGAGCTGTATGAGAAAATAATTCCAACAGTCTGAGGCTGCGACCTTGAGAGCTGGGGGGATGGATGCATCTGGGGCCACACACTTGGCATAGAGCTGGGCAAAGAACCCAGACTGGGCAGGAGGAGACAGACGTGCATTCCAACTCTGCCCTGTTGGCAACAGCTCTTGACTTGATGGCCTCTCCCTTGGGCAAATTTACTTGTAAATTCCCTCAACAAATGTCTGGGAAACCGTGCTATGCATTCGTAGCTGAGGGAATCAACCCTTGATTTGTAAGAAACACTGGACTAGCTATGTAACCAACACCTGGGAAGTATTTCAAAAGTACTGATTGGAGGACTTGGGCTAAGGTAGCACCTCAGGAGCCTCTGTCATCAGCCGGGCCTAGCACCCTGCCCCAGGGTTCTGATCCCTCGTAGGACTCTTCCCCCTCTGTGGCCACGGTCAACCTATTCTCTCCCCGAGTGGGAGCAAATGCTTAGGAAAGTACTTTGCAGAGATTTGGACCAGGATGCATGTGGCAGGATGCTGAGAAGTCCAGGGAACATCGGTGCTGCCATTTGGGTCCTATACAACAAGATGGAAAAGGTCCCAGAAGGAGAGCAGCATCTCTCCCACCTGCAAAGGGTGCTATTCAGCCACATGGGCATGTATTTAGCACCCTGGTACTTTGTTCTATGGCTGAAAGGCTGGGTGGAGTTTCCAGGAGAATATGAAGCATGTAGGGGCAAATACTCTACCACCCTGGGTTAAAAAAAAATCTGTTTGCAGTACTTACTTATTTTTGTTTATAAAGCAATGAGACGCAGTTAGAACCCACCACTCATTCAGAATCGATCCTCCACAGAGATGGCTCCCTTGGTGAAAAATTTTCACCTGCCACGGGAACTCCATAATGTGTGCGGGTTCCCCGCCCGTGATTTTCAAACTGTATGACTTCTCAGATTTGGAACTTAATGTTTGACCACATGTCACTAAAAAGGAAGAAAGAAGGAAGAGGGAAGAGAGGGCCATGGCCCAACAGCCAGGGTTGGTTGGCTTGGAAGTAACTTGAGGGGAGTGGCCCCTTCTCCTACCCAACACCAAACCTGGCACACAGAGAGCAGTGGCTTAGCCAGGGGAGATCCATCAGACAAAAGTGTGCCCCCTGGGCCTGCCTCCAAAACCTGCTGAGCTCATTCATCACTCAGGGACTTCGCACTTGCTGTCACTTCTGCTTGGAAATATGGCTGCTCATCAGATGGGCCTCGTGATCTTAGGAAGGCTTTCTGTGACCTACTAGAACAGCCTCCACAACCACCTGCAGACCTTCCTTCACATTAGCCTATTTTCTCTGCTTCACACTATTTAACAGGAACTGAAATTACCTTATTTATTGACTCATTTAAATGCTTAATACTTTCTTCCCCTCACTAGATAGTTAAGCTGCTTCGGGCCAGGAAATGAATACATTGTTCTCTGTTATAAGCCCACCTCCTAAAACAGCCCCCAGCAGGTGGCAGAAGTTTGATATTTGTCAATCAACAAATTGAATGTAACACAGGGCTCCATAAATTCTCCGGACCCAGGGAGACGGAGTCATAATAGGTATGAATGGATCCTTCAGAATGTATCCAAAGAGAGAGCAGCAGGAAAATACCTTTTTTAGGGTCATTCATGGCCTTAAGGCTGCAGGACATGGCTAGGCAGCATCTCCAGCCTGATCTCTGGCTACCCCTCTCAAAGGGTCCACTTCTGTTGGCCATTCATCCTGGTACTTAACCCTCACACTCACACCCCAGGTTCCTCTACATATAGCTTTGAAGTTGGGGGTGTTGTGGGAGTAATGATATAAAAGTCTGGTCCAGCACCCCCCATCCCCAATGTCACATTCACCTGAGGGGCTTATTAAAAGGGCAATTCCTCAGATCCCTCCCAGAACTACTGAATCAGAATCCTAGGACTTGGCCTTGTGAGCAAAGCTCCCAGGTGACTCTTCTGCACTGTTAGGCCCAGACGCAAGGACACCATGCGACACCTACGTGCCAGGCAGCCGTGTGCCCAGGACAGCAGCAGGGTGACTGGCAGCAGAATCACTGCTCTTCTGCTGTCCATCCTGTCATTGGCCATGGCCGCCAATGAGACTCTGCACAGTCAATTCAGGGGGACTGAGCCATGGCTTAGCTCTCTGCGCTTGTCATCTCATAGCCCAGCCTGGCCACTGAGGTCACAATAGGGCAATGGGGAAAGCTGGCACAGTCCAGACAAAGCAGCCAGCTGGTATCCTGGACCCAGAGCTTGATGGTTTCCATGACCCAATCCTCTGGGATTTGGAGTTTGATATGGAACTGGGGGGGCCAGAGGGAGCAGAGTGGGAGGACGTGATAGCAGTTGGGCTCCTGTGAGTTGGGGTACAGTACACCAGGACAAAAGAGATGAAGGCACCCCCAGGAGAGAGGGTCTGAGGCTGATGGTCCAAACAGGTCTGGTTAGATACAGTAGAGCGAGCAGAGACTCGGACCCCCACAGAAGAGAGCTCACTTAGGGGAGCTACTACACTGCGAGCCACAGACTACTCATCTGTAAAAATGGGGACGGTGACAATGCACCATTATATTGTTCGGGAGATGAATGAAGGAATTCATGTATCCTAGCATAGGGCCTGGCAAACACCAAGCCCATGACTTAAATTTTCTACTAACTTCATCTCCCTTAATGTCTCTGTACTAATCGCGTCTCTGCTAATGTCTTCCAGCAAAGGCAGGCACGTTGACCAGCAGCTCCTGTGAGTAAGACACACATGAAGTGCAGATCCACTCAGAGACCAGCTGCAGGGGGTTTCTGTTGGTGCAGTTCATTTATTTGTTTGTCCTCCAGGTTAATTAGCACTTTAACGGAGCCCTTTCTATATGCCAGGTTTGGAGGGTGGTGCAAAGATGAACAGTATTTGTTCTCTGTCTCCTAGAAGCTCTCATACATCTGGGAGAAACATGTGAACAAAGACGCCACCTTAATACAATGGGGTGAGAGTGTTAGTACCATTGGGAGTTGTGGAGGGACGGCCAACACCGTGTGGGAAGGGCGCAGGTGAATGTTTAGTTGGGGGGAGGGAGAGGCCATTAGGGAGGATTCCATAGAGGAAATGAGCTCTGTCTGGGCTGAGTCAATCTACAGAGAAATGGCCCTGGGTAAGCAGGACGGCACTTCTTATGGGTTGAGTGGTGCCCTCCCGAAATTCATCTGTTGAAGTCATAATCCCTAGTACCTCAGAATGTAACTTGTTTGGAAATAAGGTTGTAACAGATATGATTAGTTAAGATGAACAAGGTTGGCACCTAATCCCATATGGCTGATGTCTTTGTAAGAAGGGAAATTTTGGATATACACCCACATCCATGCAGGTGAAATGCCATGTGACGATTGAAGTTATGCTGCCACAAGCCAAGGAACTTCCAGAAGCTTGGAGAGAGTCCTGGGGACAGATCTCCCCCACCCCGCACCTTCAGGAGGGGGCGGCATGACCCTGCCCACACCGTGGCTTTGGACTTACAGCTTCAAAACTACAGACAATAAACTTCTGTTGTTCTAAGCCGCCAGTTTGTGGTGCTTTGTTATGACAGACCCAGGCAACTGACATGGCATCCCAGATGGGCAGGTGACGTGCAAAAGTACCGAGGTGCATGGGAACTCTAGGAACATTTAAGTTAAACCATGTGGGATTGCTGTTTTAGTCTAATATTGCAACATACAAATAGTTCAGACTAAAATATTGAGCTGGAATATTGTATGAGGCTGAATGATATCCAGGTTATGGAATAAACCTTGAGTCTAAATAGTCTTCCCTCCTATGTAGCCACTGAATAGTTCTCATATGAAATCACCACGGGTGTGACAGACGTGTGGAGAACAGGTATACTTACTAAAGATTGGCAAGGAGCTATAGGTGAAATTGTTTTTTTTTAATTCCATACATAATGGATTTATATGTTAGGGGAAATGACTATGGACATTTTTCTTTCTCTAGCTATTTTGAAGCTTTAAAATTTATACTCTTGGAAGTATCCCATCAGATAAGTGAAAGGCAGATGAAATTTAGGAAGTTAGTTCGTGTAATTAGATACAGAGTTTTAACAAAACAAACATTTACTCTACTTCTCATAGCTGTAACGAAAGCATGAGAGTCCATCAACCTAACTCATATCTTTTCTCTGTCAGGAGGGGCCTGAAATAAGACAGCAAGCCTTTTACCTCTGTTCTTTGGGAAACAGCGTGAATTTGAGCTCAGAGGAGCAAAACGTTTCCTTGCGGCTATAAGCATTTGCAGACTTGGGGCAGTGGAGGGCGTGTGTTCACATGTGGTGGGACGAGGCGTGGATAAAGAATTCCCACGTCACCCACAGCCCTGCCCTGCTCATCCTCATGGCTTCCATGGCCAACCCCAAAGTCCAGAATGGGGGCTGCAACATACCCATATCTTCTTTCAGACCCCCAAGAATCCCCAAATGTCCCAGAACATCAGTAGATGAATTCACATTTAATCAAAACACCATTGTATGAAGATACCCAAACCAGTACGCAATGCTTGTAGTGAGTTTATTCTTAATGGCTAAAAACTGGAGACAACCTACACGTCCAACATCAAGTGCGTGGGTGAACAGTGGCACATCAGACAATGGCAACAGTATTCAGCAAAAGAACAGAAAACTATAGATACACTCACCAGTGTGAATGTCAGATGCATCAGGCTAAGCTGAAGAAGCCAGACACAACTACAGGCTGTATGATGCCATTTAGATGGCATTCTGGAGAAGACAAAATGACAGGCCCAGAGAACATGTCGCTCATTGCCCAGGGCTGGGGTTTGCGGAAGGGGGTGGGTTGCAAGGGGCACAGGACAGCTTTCTGGGGTGGTAGAAAGGCTCCATGTCTGGACTGTGGTGATGGACACACAGCCATTTGTGGATGTCAGAATTCACAGAACTGTACACCTCAGGAAGGTAACTTAATAAATGCAAATCATATCTCAAACCTGAGCTTCTAAAAACATCTTTGTGCTTTGTGCACTTGGAAATAACAGGGACACGTGGCTCCCGGCTGCCCTGGGAAGAAGGGGCGCACTCAGCAGGGCTGCAGTGGGAGGGGATGCAGGGGCACCAGCAGGACAGGGCAGGGAAGCTGCAGTACCACCCAGGGCTGCCCCCTCTGCCTCCAGCTCAGGGGAGGCCCCCCCCCCCCCGCCCACTCACAGGCAGGAGGGAGGGTCCTGGGGGCAGGGACCCTGCCAGGATGCCCTGAGGAGCAGAAGGTCATGTGGGGTCCAGGCTTTGTGACTCCAGACCCAGGTCCTGGGGAGCGAGGTGAGCAGAGGACGGGCCTGAGGGCACGTGTGAGCTCATCGCCGCCCTCTGTGACCTACTTGAAGGCCTGGTGGCATCTGCTGCCAGGGAGAGAAACAGACACATAAACACAGGTTGGGGGAGGAGAGCCGAGCTATTTGGGGCAGGAGACGGATTAAGAAACAGACACTGTTCCCCATGGATCTCAGTGCGTTTCCTTTCCCTTTTGGCTTTCAGCTGTGCCCTAATTCTTCCCTGTTCCAGGCTGCTGGCAGCATTTGAGCACAAGGCTACAGAGACTCGGCCCCGGTTTCGCTGATTCCCCTCTGGACAGGGGTGCAAGCTGGGGCTGGGATTGTGTTCCCATGGGGAACTGACCCATCTCTGCCTGCCCGTTGGTGCACATCGTGGAGAAGTGTGGGCCTCGTCTTCCTGGGCAGTGTGATCCCACCGCCTGGCCTCCTGCCAAGCCGGCATGACTTTCCGAACTTCCCTCCGGCTCTCTGGGGCCGAACAAGGAGACTGATGGCTCTGGAGCCATGGCCCCAGGCATTTAGGAAAATGACCCTGAGCATATCGATGATGGAAGGTCCTCGAAGGAAATAGAATTCCATTGAGAAAGTTTAAATGGGGGTACTTTCATGAAAGGATTAAGAGTTGTGGGCTTCTTAAAAGGACCCACCTTCTTTATTCACTCACCCATTGGTGGACACTGAGGTTATTTCCATATCTTGGCTATTGTGAATAATACTGCAATGAATGTGAAAATACAGATACCTCTTCAAGATCCTATTTTCAGCCCTGGCTGGTGTGGCTCAGTGGATTGAGCACTGGCCTGCCAACCAAAAGGTCACTGGTTCAGCTCCTGGGCAGGTCACAGGCCTGGGTTGTGGGTCAGGTCCCAGTAGAGGGCATGTGAGAGACAAGCAGCAGATGTACCTTTCACACGTCGATGTTTCTTTCTCTCCCTCTCTTCAGGTCCTGTTTTCACTTCGTTTGTAAATATCTACCCAGAAGTAGGACTGTTGGGTCATATGGTAGTCCTATTTTTAATTTTTTAGGGGACCCCCATAGGGTTTCTCACCAATTCACATTCCCACCAACAGCACAAAGAGCCCCGTTCCCCCCACGCCCTCGCCAGCACTCGTCATCTCGTCTCGATGATGGCCATTCCAACAGGTGTGAGGTGGTACCTCACGGTGGCTTTGATCTCCCCGATAACTGGACACCTTGTCATGCACCTGTTTGCCATTTGTATGTCTCCTTTGGAAAAATGTCTGTTTCGTTATTCTGTCCATTTGTAAAAAATGTTCTCCCATTCTGTAGGTTGCCTTTTAATTTCGTTAAATGTTTCTTTCCCTGTGAAAAAGCTTATAAGTTTGATGTAGTCTCATTTACTGGGTTTTCTTTTATTTTTTTTCTTTTGTTGTCATATCAAAAAAAAATCACTACCACGACCAAGGTCACAGAGCTTCTTCCCTACGTTTTACTTTATGGTGTCAGGGCTTATGTGGAAGTCTTTGATCCATTTTGAGTTAATTTTGTAAGTGGCGCGGGACAGGGGTCCAGTTTCATTGCTCTCCGTGTGTTTATCCAGTTCTCCCAACACGATTGGTTGAAGGGACTACCCTTTCCGCAACGCATGCTCTTGGATCCCTTGTCCAACCCAGTCGACCGTACAAAGGGGGGTATAGTTCTTGTATCTGCATTCTGGCCCATTGGTCTAGATGTCTCTGTTTGTGCCAGTGTCATCGTGTTTTTCTTACTGAAGCTTTGTAGTATAGTTTGAAATCAGACAAAGGATGGCTCTCCATTTGTTTGTGTGTTCAGTTTCCTTCAGCAACGTCTTGTAGTTTTCATTGTACAAAACGTCTACTTCTTTGGTTAGTCTCATTCCTAGGTGTTTTATTGCTTTTGATGCTATTGTGAATGGGATTGTTTATTTCTTTTTCAGAAGTTTCATCCTTAATTTATAGAAATGGAACTGATTTCTGTATGTGGATTTTGTATCCTGCAAATTTGCCTGAAATCATTGATTAATTCAAGCAATTTTGGGGTTGAGTCTTTGGGATGTGCCTATATACATTTTACCTGCGAATAGCAACAGTTTAACCTCTTCCTTCCCGACGTGGAAGTGCTTTACTTCTTTGTCTTGCCTGCTTGCTCCAGCTTGGACGTCCCACTGTGCTGAGTGGGGGGCATGGGCGCCCATGACTTGTTCCTGACCTCGGAGTTCACACTATGCTGCAGGTCCGATTGTGTTTATAATCGTGGGATGAAAAGCCCCTCCTAATATATCAAATTTAAATTTCTTTATGTCCAAAAATCAGTAGGAAGAGCATTAAACATTAGGAGAAGAGATTTTGCAGCACATGTTAGAGAGAGAGGGCTAATGTCATTACATGTTTGAAAGGTTCTGCAAATCAATTTACAATACCTGCTCAAATAGGGAAAAAAATGGGAAAGCTATAGCAATAGGTAATTTTCAAGAGTAAATAGAAAATGTTACAAATAAGGCTAGGAGTGGGGGTAAAGGGTGGTCTTGTGCCCAGATACATTTCAGAAATAGTGGTCTAAGTACAATTTAAACCACTTTCCTTACTGCCTTACAGTGAGATTTCTCAGAACTGTCAATAGGTGGATATCCACTGTGGAGGCCACTGTTTACAAACGGGGCCTCTCCAACTCTCATCTAACCACAGAGCTTTTCTCCATGCAGCTCCCAACAGGACAGAGGCTCCTGAGCACACACGGCAAAGTGCTGCCTTAACTCACTCGCTCCTACCACAGCCTCTCACTTTTGCCCCTGAATGAAGTTGCATAATGTACCACAGGTGGCCTACATTAAATAAGTTCCTTGTGACGCCACAGCGCCACTGCTTGTCCCCGAGCGTGGGGTCCACGACTAGATTTGCAGTGCCTTAACAAAGAGGGGAGAGGAGACTGGAGAAGCAAAGGCAGTTGCTACATTATCATTCCCAGGACCCCGTGCTTCCAGAACTGTGGATCCAGGCCCTGGGGGATCGTTTTATTTTTTGCCTTTACTGTGTTTCATTCAGTTTTAAGTTTATATTTCATTTCTTACCTTTATTATGTTTTATTTATATATATTTTTTTGAGTTTAAATATACATGTTTTTCCAGCACCATATATCCCCCCATACCCTCTTCCACCTCCACCCACCTCCCTACCCTCCGCAATCACCGCACTGTTGTTCGAGTCCATGAGTTCTTTCCCTTTTTTTCTTTTTTGCTCAATCTCTCCCAACCCCCAGCCCCGCCTCCAAAGAGCTGTCAGCCTACTCTCTATGAGTCTGTCTCTATTTTGCTTATTCAGTTTGTTCTTCAGATTCCACATGAGTGAAATGATATAGTAATTATCTCTTTAAATGACACATTCACTGGCCTAATATATTTACTTTGATAAATTGATTGTAAGGTCCTCATTTCCAGTCATTTGCTCTAAATCAGCACCCCTTCAAGCCTCTAAGTCAGCTCTGCAGGAGCTAAGGGAGAGGCTGCAGCCCTCCCCGATCCGCTGCTCTGGAAGTGCGGGCCCAGACCCGGCTCTTCCTGGGCGGGCCCCTGAGCGCAGTGAGCACAGTGAGCAAGTGGAAATAAGCTGGAGCATCTTCTTTTCATTCCAGTTCAGAATTGCCCAACCTGTGCTTCCAGCTGAAGTGGAGAAAATACCAGCTGCCGCTGCTTCCGCTGGGGCTGTCACAAACGCACGGCAGAGCTGTCCCTGTGCGACATCATAGGAAGCTCGGGGTTAGAGAGGAAGCAGGGGTCGCAAGGTAGCTTGGCTGAGCCGAGTCTGCAGGGGGCCTGAAGGCACACCATTGCAGGCAAACCTCTGTCAGCACGCTCCTGTTTTCCCCCGTGACTCTGAGCCTCCTGAGGAGTCACGCATTCTGTCATCTGCTTTGGCATTGAAGAGCTTTGGGTGTCTGGGCAAGTTTCCAGGCTCTGGAACCAGGTCTCACAGCCTGCGATGACTTGTTAAGAGACTTGGATTTCATTGTGAGGTGAACGGGGAGAGTGGCACAATGAAAGCAGGTCATACAGCCACATGTGCATTAAAGGATGATTCCGGGGGGTAACATGGAGATTATTTTAGGATGAAACTAGAAAAGAGAATATCACATGGTGGAAGTGGCTCCACTAACACAGATGAAAGATCGCGGTGGCCTAGAGTGGGAAAGAGGGTGGGCGTCTTCATTTTCCAAGGCTGCCATAACAAAACACCACGGACAGGGTGGCTTAAACAACAGACATTCCCTAGTTCTGGAGGCTGGCAAGTGTGGACAGGGTTGGGTTCCTTCTGAGAGCCAGGATGGAGGGATGGGTTCCAGGCTTCTCCCTGTGGCAGGCAGATGGACGCCTCTTGCTGCCTCCACGCATGATCCTCTGTACATGCACACGTCTGGTGTCTGCCTCTTCTCTTATGGACACAAGTCATATTGAATCAGGGCCCTGCCTTGAGGGTCTCATGTTAACTAGATCACCTCTTTAAAGACCTAACTCCAAATATGGTCACATTCGGGAAGTACTAGGGGTGAGGGCTTCAACCTATGAATTTTAAGGGAGACCCAATTCAGCTCATAACGGTGAAGTTGCAGAGAAACATGGAATTAATAGATAACAAAGAGGGTGAATATAGAAATACTGTGCCTGACGAGCCATGCAGGATGAGTAGGCAGATCTGCTGCGTGTCCCAAACACTGCATGGGGCGTGCACACACTAAAAATAAGTGTTCTTGATCTGAAATTCACATGCAGCTGAGCTTCCTGTATAGTTATTTGCTATATCTGGCAATCTTCATCTGCACTGAACAAGCTTCCTAGTCTGACACCAATGTTACAGAACTCCTGGCCAGATGGTGGTAACTAAAGTCACCACAATAATGCCACCGTGGGGGCCTCGGACCCCCAGTTAGGCAGCAGTCCTGGGCAGCCCACGTTATTGCGTGCCTCCTTTTCTTTTTGAATTTCTACAGATTCCTTACAGAGCTTCTCTCCACACCCAGGCCCCCTTGTCTTCCCAGTTCCAGGGGGAGCCATTCCCATTTTAATCTACAGGAATGGCGCCCTCTGGAGTTGCGGCTGGGCATAGTGGCTTTGTCCCCACCCCTCCACCAGTTCAGTCCATTGTTATTGTAGAGAACCTTGGCAAAGAAATACTGGGTGGTGAATGAATATTTCACAAGCAATAGGGCCCAAGTCATGTTAATAGGAGAGATACAGACCCAGCAGGAAATGGATCTTCCTTGAGGTGTGCTGTGATTTTGTCCAGATGCTTTTCCAGAACACAAGCAGCAATTTAGAGTGGCTGTGCCTGTCCCCACATCCTAACGTGTGAGATTAGCTGTCATCCTCCATCTTCCCAATCAGACCTGGGCCCAGGCTTCTCCTCCCCTCCACACACCCAGCACCAACAGAACATGGGTAAAGGTGAAGCTGCAGGCACTTAGCTGGGGGTGGGGTGGGTAGCGGGGCTGGTGGGGGGAGAGAACTGAGTCCTAAGGAAGTGCAGAGGGAAAGCCCTGAGCTTCCCGGACACAGGACCAGGCCAGGTGACCTGCTGTGCTTTGGGACCTTTACCCACATGCTGTTAAAGAGAGGCTTGGCCTTCGTCAGGGCCAGGATGTTCTGTTTGAGAAGGCAGATGGGGTGTTACTCAGAACAGGCACAGATAGCACTGTCCACAGCCACACAACAGGTGCCCCACCTCTTTTAGTCGACACCGGGGTGCTGAGGAGTGGCTGTGGGGAGGGAACATGGTGAGGAGAAAGTGGCTGGGGCCACACCCTCGGTGTAGCCACACCTGAGTCATGTGATCTCATTTTGCACTTTATAACTTTTATCCCTTTTCCGCCGATGAGGAACCCCAGAGAGCAAGGCTGGCAAGGGTACACATGTGGTCTGGGCGTGACTGCGGGCTGTTTGGGAACTGGAAGGAGCACGACTCTCTTCCTACCACTGGGCCTGCCCGGTGGCCGGGAGGGCCTTCCTGAGGATGTCCTGAGGTCTGCCCGAGTCAGTGAGGTAAACTGGAAGGTCCAAATCCATGACCGCTGAGCAAACCCACTGGTGTAAGGGGAGGCTGTGGGCCAGGCATTTACATCTGTGAGTCTGATCTTTGCACCTTCAGAAATGGTCAAGGGCTTCTCTGGAGATGTGGGAGTCCTGTGGAATAACCCCAGAAAGCAGTGGGAGCAGGGATTGTCACCTGCTGGGCTGGGCATGAAGGAAGCAGGAGCCTCGGGACCCAGCCCGTGAGGTCCTTGGCGGCAGTGGCGGCTCCAGGTCTGAGGCAGCTGCACCACCGCGGGCAGCAGTGCTGGGATAGGACTCCAGGCCTCCGGAGCGGCTCCCCAGCTCCAGCGGCCAGCCTGGCCTCCCCTTGCTTGGCCCGAGGCACACGTCCCCAGAGGACGGCTGACATGACAGGCTTGGAGCCTTAAGTAGGCTGCTCACAACAGGGACCGAAAGCAAGGTGCCCACCAAGGACCTGGTGAAGGGAGGGCTGTGTCAGCGGGAAGGGAATCGTGGACCAGGCGGCTTCAAGGGTGAGATCCCTCTGTGCAGCCCTTAGGAACGAATGGTGAGGAGAGGAGCCTGCCTGGCCTGAGTTCTCAGGCACACACAGTCCATTGTGACATCGCCGGCGGGGTGGCTATAAGAAGACAGGCTTCGGCCGTGTCGCTCCCCTCAGCCCTGGCCTCCGTCACCTCCTAGGCCAACAGCAAAGCCAAGGCCATGCTCCTGCTGTCGGTTTTGCTGCTGGTGTCCCAAGCTGAGGGTGCACATCCCGGTGCGTCATCCCCTCCTGCAGTGGCCAGAGCAGCTCTCCCAGGCGGGGCGGGGCAGGGCTTGGTAGGGGCCCTGCTCAGGTCCCCTTCACCCGGTCAGTGGTGCGAAATAGGGACCAAAGGAGAGAGTCAGTTAGCAAGCTCATTAATTAGCTAATTGGCCACTAGGAGGCTGGCTCAATGCATATTATCGGGGTGTCTCCTCCCCTGGGAGCTGGGCCGGGACTCTGTCCAGAGGGCAGATTTCTCTTCTTTGCACAGACGGCTGTGGCCTTCGCTCTCAGCCTCCTAGGAAATGGAGCTGCTCTGCCTGGAAAAGAATGTTCTAGAATAGTTCAGGGCTTCCGGAAGGTTCAGACCCTTGCTGGGGACCACTGTGGCTTCCCTCACGTACTAGTTTCCTATGGCTGCTGTAACCAACTGCCACAAACGTGGTGGCTTAATCTGCACAAGTGTCTTACCTCACAGCTAGTTCTGTCGGATACGAATCCAACGTAGGTCTCACGGGGCGGGGACCAGGTGTCCGCAGGACCTCATCCCTGTCCGAGGCTCTGGGGAGAGTCTTTGCCTTGCTGCTTCTAGCTTCTAGGCGTCATCCATTTTCCTCAGCTGTGGTTCCTTCTTCCATCTACAAAGCCAGTGACATTGCACCTCTTTGTGCTTTTTTCTTACAGTCACATCTCTCTTCCTCTTCCCCCACTACTGTTAGGGACCCTCGGGATTACATGGGGCCCACTCAGATTGTTCAGGACAATCTGCCGATTTTAAAGTTGGCTCATTAGCAACTTTAATTACATCTCCAAAATCTCCTTTCCTTATAAGGCAATATCCACTAAGACATGGTCCAATAGGAAATGGATATCTTTTGGGGAGTGTTGTTCTGCCTACCACTCCATAGTTGATGTTGGACAAATACTGTCCTTTGATTTCTCTCGGCTGACCGCAGAAGGAAGCTCGTGAAGTGGGTTGCCTGAAGTCACAAAGCTGGAGGGGGACAGAGCCAACACTTCCGACCCACGGCCCAGGCTCTGTGCAACAAAATATAGCATCTGTTGGCTTAATTGTGTACCTGGGGCACTTCCCAGGGCCGACCTTAGTTTCTTCATGTCTAGAATGGGCACAATGATAGCTACTTAGAAGCCTCCTGATTAAGTGTTGCGTCTTTTCCTCCCTTCCTCTTCCTTTCTACCAGAATGCGGCACAAGACCCCTTTTTGAGGCAGGACCTCAGTACTCCAGGATCATAGAGGGGATGGAGGCTAAGGTGGGTGAGTTCCCGTGGCTGGTGAGTATTCAGGCAGGAAATGAACATTTCTGTGGCGGCGCCATCATCGACCAGTGGTGGATTGTCACTGCTGCTCACTGCGTACATAGTGGGAAACTGGAGTAAGTACCGAGAGCCCATCTCTGTTGCTTCTGATGCTGTCAGCCCCCCGAGCACCCCCACACTCAACCAGACCTGCTTGCTAAGGGGGATCCTTGGGCTGGGTGGTCCTCAGTCGGACGTGGTGGCCCTGGGGATAAGTAGGCAGTGAACCTGAGGCTGGCACTCTGCTGTGCCCTCCTCGTGGTCACCCAGGGCCAATAACTACGGCTTCCCTGCAATCACCCTCTGCCCTCTCCAGGAAGAGCTGTGGCCTGGAGCACTAAAGGACTCAGTCCATTTACCTGTCCTAGGACAGGCAAGTCCTTCTCGGAGGAAATTGTTCCTAATCCTGAAAGCCTGACACCCCGAAGCAGGGAAATGAGCAACCGTACTTTACAGAGAAGGAAACTGAGGTCCAACAGGGTTGGGTGACTCACCCAAGGTACACACCCAGGAGGCAGAAGCAGGATGTAAATCCTGAGCCCAGCCCTTGTGCCTTCTGCTACACCTCCACCACCTCAAGAAAGTTTGAAGCACACAAGACTGGTGTTACAGAGAAAATCAAATACCTGGGGGCAGTTTTACCCCAGTGTAACTAATTCAAATAGGCGCACCTGCCCCATGGCTATTGGGCAGTCCCTGGACATTCTGCTTGGAGGGAATTCCAGGATTAATACTGAAGACTCCCTCTGTTTAGTGAGGGACATGTCTGTCTGTACTCTAGTTGCTCTTCAGACCATATAAATCTCCCGCCTTTTAATCAGGAACATGTCTAGATTAAATTTTGTTCTCGGGCCTCTAAGTTGCTGGTAGACAAATGGATGTGATAATACCTTACCTATCTGAGGGCTAGTTTGATTTGTGCCAAGTGGTTTTCTGTGGGCTCCTCAGAGCCCCCGAAAATGAGTCCCGCCTTTGCACCAGAGGGCAGAGGTGTCTCCCTCATGTCTCTGGGACAGAGCTGGGCAGCAGTGTCACCCTCCTTTTCTACCTTCTTAAAACCCTCCCATCTTCCTAGCAGCAGCCCCAGCAGAACATGTCGTAAAGGCCCCTGGAACTCTATGGGATGGAGGTTTGGGGGCAGAGCGACTTCTGGGTACTTTGTGGCTTTCCTTCCCTGTCCACCTTCCCCTCTCCGGTTCTGTGCCACCAGACCAAGAGACCTGAACGTTGTGCTGGGAACCAATGACTTACAGAGCCCATCCCTGGAGGTAAAGGGCGTCACCAGCATCGTTATTCACAAGGACTTTGAAAAATCGAGCGTGAACAACGACATCGCCTTGCTGCTGTTGAGCTCGCATATCATGTTCAGCGGCCTGAAAGAGCCCATCTGCATGCCCGGGCGGCCTGGCCCCTCCACATGGAGCGAATGCTGGGTGGCAGGATGGGGACAGACCAGACCTGGTACGTGACCGCACAGCATCTTCTGAGAGCTGCTGCGGAGCAGCCACATCACAGGCTCTGAGGAGGAGCCATTCAATCTGAAGGAGACGGAGGGTGAGAGAGAGAGAGGGCTGTGGAGCACGGCAAGAAAAAGAGTTGCATTGGAGCAAGCCCCTCAGGGCCTCAGAGGCCCAATCTCAGACTCGTCGGAGGGCCAAGGAAGCATCTCCCCAGAGCCCCAAGCTGCGGGGCCAGGTCTCAGACAGCCCCTGAGTGCAGTCAGCCCCCGAACGTGGTCACATTCAGCCAGCACAGAGCAGCCTTGTTTCTCTGTTTCATTGAATTTAACCCTCCAGTTTGCCAGGAGCCTCCTATTCTGTATTCTTTCATGTCTCCCTTGATTCCCACATTGAAGTTTCCCACCTGGCTTCTACAGGCATTCAAGACGCCTGCCCTGGCCTAGATGGGCGGCCCTGGAGTGCTGCCCAGCGGCTCTTAGAAATGAATCTGTTGTTACTTGCTACCTGTTGTTATATTGTTACTTAGCCAAATAGGAGGAACAGTACCAGGGCAGAAAGGGATTATGAAAGCCTTCCTGGACTGTCCCCAAGAAAACATAACAAAACCAAGAACAAATAGGAGGGGGATGGAGATGGCCCAGCACTGTCTCAGACCTGCAAGAGACTCCAGGTCCACAGATGCCTGGATGCTTGGCTACAAGCTGGGGTCTGGAAAATGGCCAGTATTTCAGGACTTTAGTAGTTAGAGAGCAACTGGTGTCTGAGTGGTTGGGGCTCCAGGCACCACTCAAAAGTGGGAAGTGGAGGAGGAGGCCTCCCAGATAAAAAATATTCAACAAGGAGAAGAATTTTGAAAGTCTGTGTGGTCGCAGTTAATGAGATGGAGAGACATCCTGGAGGCTGGCTGGAAAGGGCCCTGCCAAATCCCTGGAAAGACCTGCAGCCAACCCCCCCTCTCCTGGAGGATGTGAATGCTTTCTCCCTGTGAGTGTGTGAGGGAAGGGCCGTACTGCCCCTGCCCACCCCGCCCCCCAAAGTGCCAATAGGCAGATAGGGTGAAGAGGCAGGATGATGCTGAGAAAGGACCCATAGCCAGTTCCGAGAGGTCAAGTCTGCAGGGCTGGTTGGAGTCAAGAGAGTTGTCTTCTTAGAAGCAGGGATAAGATTTAGAATGAGAGGACTAATTCAAGTAGGCACAGAACCGTTCTGGAAAAACCCAGGGTGTGGACTGAGTAAGCTGCCTGGGATGACCGGGATGAAGGAGAGTGAGGGGCTGGTGGGATGCAGGGGTGTTCGGGGTGGCTGAGGGCACAGTGATTGCATAACTGATGGGGCGGGGGGGGGGGGGGAGGTGGTGGTGCTGTCCAATGACTTCTAACGTGCTCTCTCCGTGGGCCAGATGACAAAAACTCTATGGGAGCTGACCTGATGAAAGTGCCAATGATCATCATGGACTGGGAGAAATGCTCAAAGATGTTTCCAAAACTTACCCAAAACATGCTGTGTGCGGGATATGAGAATGCGAGCTATGATGCTTGCCAGGTAACTGGGGGTCTCTCCTCCCTCACTCTACGCCCCCCACCCCGGGCTGCCAGTGCAAGGGTATCCTCTCCCCACCGGGAATAAATGAGGAGTCCGGGACATGTGTGGGATATAGGGCGTGGCCATGGGAACGGGGACATGGAGGGGGGGTGCTCCTGGTCAGGTCCTTAGGATATCAGTGCACGCTGGGAGTCGGTACGCAGCGACCCTGTGTACGCATTTGGGGTCTTCTCCAGGTGCACTAGGTAAGTAGAGTTCCAAGACTTTTCCCATTATGGGGACTTCTTAAACAAAAAGCTAAGGAGCATTTGAGATCCATACAGGGAATCATTTCTGCTCACTAATTTATTGATCTTTGTTGGGCACAGTGAGCCCAGGGGATTCAGCCGTGAATGAGATGGGGTTTCTCACCTCAGAGGGCCCACGGTCTCCTGGGCAGGCAGGTAGGTAAACAGCTGCAACGCCTTGGATAGCGCATGTGGGTTTCATTGAACCACAGTCTGACAGCTTATCTTTACTAAAATGAATACAAACATCGAAAAAGAAAACCTTTTTTTTGGTTGATGCTAGGGAAAAAATAGAAAAACTTCAGCAATTGGCTTCCTCTGGCCCTAAGGATGATTGATGGGGTTTATCTTTAAAGTGCAAAGATGCCCTCTTCACCTTGGGAGGGGTCACCCTGGTGAGCCCACTCAGCCCTGCTCACTGGCTGGACGGTGGGCCTGGAGGTTGGTGTACAAGTACATATGCAGACGTTCACTATTCTGTGGGCTGCGTCATGGGAGGGAGAGTGTCTGCCCCCGCATAATGTTAGCAGGTTGCTGTGTTCCCTGGCAGCCCCTGAGATGGGGCCTTGGGAGGGAACTGCGGGGCGGGGGTGGGGCATGGAGGGAGAGGAGAATGGAGAAGGGGCTCTGAGAAGAGGGAGTGAGCGTCAGCAGCAAAGGCACCAGCTTCAGAAGGAGTCCCCATGTGGTGAATGCTGAGGACCAAACAGAGAGATAGAATCGACATCTCGGGAACCTTGTATTTTTCTCACATTCTGGACAATTTAAACATTGCAAAGCAGAAAGGAGAATTGGGACTTCTGGTTCTGGACAAGATGCAGTGAACACATTTCTGACAATCTCTCCCACAAAGGACAGCTAGAGCACTGGACCTTATACTGTAAAACAAAAGCGAAGGCTCTGGAAGGAGGAGAGAAGATGGACTGACTGGACACCTAGTAGATAAGGAATGAGGGGGTGGTGAGTTCCCTGGGTTTTCTTTTTGCCTCTTACATGTATCAGACTAGATCCTAGAGAAACCCACAACTCAGAAATGACAATGGGCACAGGCAAAACACAACCAGAACAAAATGAAACAAGAACACTGCTCTTTGGACCAGGAAAGGGGCAACCTCGCAAGGCAGGAACTTTCTGACAATAAACCTTCTGTTCCTGCAAAATACCAGGAAAAACCCTCAGTCCTCCATGCCATCCACCAAGGTCAAGTGGGCAGCCTTGACTTCCCCCTTGCGCTGCCTGCCATGGTACTGTGTGGGCAGGCTGAGTGGAGAGCAGGACTTCAACTGCCCTCTAGGAGTAATGAGCCATCCTCTGCCCTGCTTGGTGTCACTGAGGACCCTGGGCTTCCACCGTACTCAGGTGTCACTGGGCCCTCCTGCCCCTCCCATTGGCGTCACCACTGGCCTGAGTGGGCAGCCTGGACTTCCACCCCAACCCAAAGGTACAGAGTTGGTAACCCCCCGCCCCCACTCCAGTTTCCTAAGAGGCCTGTTAAAACAAGATTTAAATGAGAACCAGAGTCTCATAACCTACTACTCAAGGCAATACTCGAGAAAGGTCAACATATGTAGGTTCAATTTATTGAAGCACAAAATAAGGAAAAATGAAGCTGAACATTTGAGTAAAGAATCCTTTTTTTAAGAAAAAAGATTGAGAGCCATAATTCCTAGAATAAGTTCAATTAAAACTTAACTCGAAATGGATCATGCACTTAAATGCAGAACTGTAAGAACTCTTAGGGAAAAAAAAAAACAGAAAATCTTTTGGGCATAGAGCGACACCAAAAACACAACTCGCAAGAGGAAAAATTGACAAACTGGACCTCATCAAAATCAGAAACTTTTCTCTGTGAAAGACACTATTGAGAGGATGAAAGGACAAGCTACAGATTGTGAGACAATATCCACAGAGGAATTATACAATATATAATGAACTGTCAAACTCAACAGTAGAAAAACAAACTGCGCAATTACAAAATGGGCAAAAGACACGCACAGACACCGCACGAGAGGATATACCGACGGCAAACGAGAACATGAAAAGATCTTCACTGTCCGTGGCCATAAGCACATGCAAATTAAAACCACAGTGAGACATCACTACACGCCTCTCCGAATGGCTGAAATAAAATAATAACAGTACGAATAATAGTAATAGTAGTAGTGATAACAGTAACAACACCAAACGCTGACAAGAATGCTGAGAAACCGGATACCCAGCTGGTGGGACTTTGAAATAGTCCAACCGCTCTGGAAAATGGTTTACCAGTTTCTGAACACACTTGAACGTGCTCTGGCCATATAATAACCATTAGTAACCACACAGTAACCAAATAGTAACCAAATACTACTCTCAGGCATTTATTTCCAAGAAATGAAGGCTTGTGTTCACGCCAAACCCTGTACAGGAGTGTTTATAGCAACTTTATTCATAATACCCCCAAACCGGAAACACGGTTTTCAGGACGTGGATGGTTAAATAAACTGTGGCCCGTTCGCATCGCCTGGTGCCACTCAGCTACGGCGAGAAACAACTATTGACGCAGCAGCGTGGACAGCTCCCCAGAGACCTACGCCGTGTGAAATAAGCCAAGCCCCAAAGGTCCCACACCTTCACATAACATTCTGTTGTGTATGATTCCCTTTACATAACGTTCTTGAAATGACGAAATTACAGGAATAGAGAACAGATTAGTGGTTCCGCAGGGGGCTAGGAAGGGCTGGGGGTGGGAGGGCATGGGTTTGGCATAGAAAGGGCAGCACGAGGGACCCCTGCGGTGATGGAAGTGCTCTCATTCTGGACTGAACCGATGTGTCTGTGCTGCTGTGCTACAGTTTTGCAAGATATTGTCCTTGGGAAAAACATGAAAAGGGCACAAGGAATCTCTCCGTATCGTTTCCTACAAGTGCATGTGAATCTACAATTGCATCCAAAATAAAAACCAGAGAAGACAGACAAAGCTTCCCAAACACAGCCGTTAAGGGACGACCTGGGATCACAGCCATAGACCCAGCCGGCTTATCCTGGAGGCTCTGCAGAGCAACAGATAAGGGGAAGCGACACTGAAGAGACGGTGTGGCTAAAAGAGAGAATTCCAGACAGAATGTGGGGCAATTGAGAGGCTGAAGCAGCATCATGTGTTTGGGGAAATTCCAATATTTCAGAAACCAGAGGACACAAGCTGGGTGTGGAGAGGTGAACAGATCAGGAAGCGAGGTTGTCCCAGGTGTCTCCCCTACTGCTCACCCACGAGTTTAAGAATCAGGCCCCACCCACACTCCCACCTCTCCTTTCCATCTCTGCGAGTCAGCGCCTTCCTATATTCAAACGGCCAAACCAACTGTGGCAGAATTTAAACAAATCAAGTGCCAGGTTTGGTGACATTTTCTACACTCTCTGCTTCGATGGCTGGAGCTACTTGCTGGAGTCTCGGATTTTTGTTTCAACCTCTCCCCTGTACTTCAGTGCGAGCTTCTAAAATTAATCCTCTATTACTTAAGAGCTGTATAAATAAATGTGCTGTTATAGGCTTAAGCCCTTTTTTTTTTAAAGTTGTGAAATGAGAAGCTTTGCTCTCTGTTTAGAAAGCTCCTAGTGCCAACAATAAGCTGACAGTGATACCATCAAGGGAATTTTTCTGAAATTACTCAATATTACCATCACTTAAAAACAAAGGAACCAAGCAGAAAGTCTCCCAGAGTTTAAAAGTAATTGCCCTTAAAAGTAAAATCACACTTTTAAATTTAGCAAACTTTAACAAAGCCCGAATCACATAATGAAGGGAAATGATCATTTTATAGCGATGACGTTTAACTATGTTCCGAATAACGGCAGGGAGATAATACTGTGTTTAAAATACAAATTATAAGTAAATGCAGAAATGAAAAACAGTTGGATTTTTTTGGTTTACTTTTCCCAGGACTTTTTCTTCTTTTGTAATCCCCTGACTAAGGGTTATATACTATGAGAAGAAACTTTCAATTTTAAAAATAATCCATTTTAAGTGGCATGCATAGTCAAGCAAAATACAAAATCAGACGCACTCCCCTGCCCCCCACCCCCAGCTAGGAACGCAATAGTTGGGTGAAGGACTAGCAGCCCTCTGGGACAACAGTCACCACGAGGGACGGCATGTCTGTTTCCTGTCCCCCAACCCTTGCAGAAACGTTGTCTTATCCACGCGTGAATTCCCGGGGCCTAGTGCAGTGCTCGGCGTATAAAAAGTGCTCAACAAATGTTTGTCGAGGACACGAACTTTCCAAGGAATCCAGCAACTCCCTGTCAGCAAGCTAGCCCCAGCAGAGGGGACACCCGAGGGAGGCCCTGAAGGAGGTGGAGACCTGCAGGGACGAGGCCCCCCGAATCGGCCGCCAACCGGGCTATTGGGCAGTTCAGTGATGGGGCTGTCAAGCTGAGTTGGATTTAGACCTGAGCTACTTTTTTTAGACTATTTTTTTTAGGGCAGTTTTCGGTTCACGGCAAAATTGAAAGGAAGGTACAGAGATTTCCCATGGACGACCTGCCCCTACACAGGCCCCGCCTCCCCCACGATCCACATCACCACCAGCGCGGCTACCTGTGCCTCATTGGTGAACCTGCACTGGCTCATCGGTATCACCCCGAGTGCACAGTTTACGCGAGGGTCGCTCTGGTCGTTCTGTGAGTTTGGACCAATGTGTGACGGCCTGTGTCCCTCGTTAATTACAGCGCCATAAAGAGTAGTTGCACCGTGTTGTCTCATGCGCACCCCTCACTACACTTGCGTGAAAGTCTTACCTCACCCCACAGAATCTTAGACTTTTAGAATCCCAGACGTTCAGAGCTGAAAAGGGATGTAGAAAAGTACTTAATCAAGACTCTGTTTCACAGGTGAGAAAACATGGTCATGGTTATTTTAATCAACAGTCATTTCCTTCACTATCTGAATGGATCGAAGCAGTGTGATAACTTCGGAGCCCTTTCACCCATTCAGTAATTTCATTTTCTCCACTGCCCTGCAAGGCGGGCTGGGTAGGCCGGCCTCACTCTCCCTGTTTAAACACATGAGAAGACAGGGACTTAGGATTTAAGCGATTTCCCCTTAGTCCAGGGAAGAGTGGGCTCAGGCTGGAAGCCAGGTCATCCACTCCTATCCAAGCCCCCACCCCCTCAAAACACAGGAGTGACCACATGGGGTAATCACCTCACAGCAGTGAACTTGGGAGGCTCTTGTGGGCAGTATGTTTCCAACCAGACGGGCCCTTGACTACCAGACTTAGTCCTTGGAGGAAAGTATTTCTTAGGATGGGCTGTCATCAGTATTGGGTCCCTACTGGCTGGGACCAGTTCCTCCTTTAGGACAATCCTTGCTTTCTTTAAGAGGAAGGAAAAAAATGTAAAGGCTTTGTGCATAAAGGGACATGTATTTACTGATGCTCCTCCTGGGCCTCAGGCGTCCACGAAGGGAAGCTCTGCGTCCTGGATGCACGAGCAGTGTTTGTAATACGTAGGGTAAAGGACTAATACCAGTGCGCTTCTGGGGCACTTACTATGTAGCATTTTCTCTGTGCTGAGTGATTTGTAGATTTTTAAAATTTCACCTGCCAACAATCTTGGGAAGTAGTTGGTATTATCTCTATTTTAATGACATAGAAATTGAGGTTTATAAAAGGTTATTTGCCCAAGGTCAGTGCTCTCCTTGTTAAGTAAGGACACAAATAGTCGATGTAACACATTAATAAAAATTGTATAATATTCATGCCTTCATAAAATAGAAGGAAATTATAAAAACCTCATCTGTGGAAGGAGCTATCTGAGTAGAAGTGTTGAGTTGGTTCTTGCCCTATGACTTTGAAACAGAGCTAATGCAAAGAAAAGCACTCACCTCCAAAAGAGACGAGGGGTAGAGGCAGCGCTTTGTGTTGGAAAAGGTAATTCTGGCCCACACTCACCGGGTGTCCTTGAGCTCTGACCTCTCTATAAATGCTGCTCTTTGACCCTCTATCTGGGGGTGCATTTGTTCCACAGTCAACCCAAACTCCGCTTGAATACAGTTTCTTTATCTTCCCCTGCACTCTAATCTCTCCTAACCATGTTCCATGACCTTGGAACTAGTGACCACCGTCCATGTCCCATGTCACCAGTCATCAGATCGTGTGGGTTTCAACCCATCCTTCCCCACCCTGACCTTCAGACCCTCATCATTTCGCCTTGTCTTAACCAGCCTCTCTTCCTCCTGTCGACCCCCTTTCTAAATGGTCCCACAAAGGCTGTCAAATTCCTATTCACCCTTCAAATGAAATGCCTTGAAGCCTATTCTGACAGAACTTTCCCCCAACAGAATCAATTCCTCCCCCTCTCTGCTCCGCTTCTATCTTTGTTCATGCTTCTCCTGCCTCATCGAACACAGTGAATCCTATTTGTTTACATTTTTATCCCCCCCAACTAGACCGTAAGGTCTTGTATCCCAGTTGCCTAGCAATTAGTTTTTCCTCAATGAAAATTTGTGAAATCAGAGTGATCAACCTTTTTTGACTTTCACTTTTGTAATTATAAAATGAGAATCAAAATACCTACCTCATAGAAATATAAGGTGATGGGGTTGATGAGGGAAAAAAATTAAGGGGCTAACGCATGCTTCGCGCATGTCCAGGAAATGTTAACCCTCCTCCTCCTCCTCCTCCTCCTCCCCCATTAGAGTCCTTACAATGTTCCAATCATCCCAGTCACCTGTGTGTGAGCAGGGCCGGGGCCATCTCTCCACGGAAGGCTGACTGCTTGAGTGATTGCAGCCACGCCATGACTTTAGTGAGAAGTGAGTGGCAGGGAGCAGAGAACGTGCGCTTTGGTGTCAGGAAGTCCTGGTCCCAACTCTGGCCTGGCTACTAGGGAACCTCTGGTAGCTGTAGGGGCTTGGTCCTTATTTTCTATATAAACCATGTGAGCCAGGCCCACACGATTCCACCCTGGAGGGGCACACATACAGAAACACTTAACTCACTTACCCCTCCCCTCTATGAGCCCACACCAAAGGATTAAACCACTCCCCTCACGCCTCTGGGAGCCCATCAGATTCGTACCCACAGTCCTAACAACACTTCTTGTATCTGTTATTATTTCCTCCTCTCTATGGCCCTTTTTGTCTTTGCCATACCATGTCTAATGTTTAATCAACAGCTACTATACTTTTAGCTAATAAATATATTGAGATAAATCATTGATTTTACATACCACTTTATAATTTTTTCAAGTTTATTTTTTTATTTACGTATAGTTGGTATACAGTCTTATATTGGATATATTGTTTTCAGGTGTGCAATAAGTAATTCCCCATTTTGATACCTTACAATGTGATCCCTCACTAATTCTAGCAATCATTCGTCACTGTGTAAATGTATCACAACACGATTGACTATATTCCCTTCCCCTTTTCACCCATGCCCCACCCCCTCATTCCGATAACCCTTTGGTATCTGTTTCTGAGTCCGTTTTTGTCTTGTTTTGTCTTGCTTTGCTTGTTTTGTTTTAGATTTCAGAGCCTCTGACTTGCTAAGACCCACAGAACTAGTCCCCCTCTTCTCTCAGCCCCTGCATATTCACTCATCTCCTAGCTCCCTCTGCAGATGGAGTTATTTTTACTGGGCCCTTCCTCCTCCTTTTCCTCCTCCTCCCTCTTCAGTCCGTCCCATCCACTGCGCATGCCCTGGAGCCAGCCTGGCTGCAGCACCCGCCCACCCCCCCCACCCCCCGTGGGCCTGGGATGGGGCGGGCGATGGCCAGCAGTGACAGGTCTCCTCTAGCAGTCTGGAGCAGGGGAGGCCAGCGAGTCCCCCTCCATCGATGACACTTAGTGGGCAAATGGACAGTTTAGAATGGGACTTGCCACTGAACTGTGTTGTCTGCCCACAGGGTGACAGTGGGGGGCCTCTCGTCTGTACCACGGAATCTGACAAGAAGTGGTACCAGGTGGGCATCGTCAGCTGGGGAAGGAGCTGTGGACAGAAGAACACTCCAGGAGTCTACACCTTGTTAGAAAACTACAGGCCCTGGATCAAGAAGGTGACTGAGTTGGAGGGAAGGCCCTACAAAGCTCAGATAATGCGAGCTCCTTCCCTTCGGAAACCGATGGGGTCCCAGGCCCCCAAGTCCCCAGAGCCAGGCAGCCCCAGACTCCGGCTCCTGCTCTGCCTTCTGTCCTACATGCTGTTCTAGGCCATTTTCTACTGATAATAAAAGAGGGGCTATTCCTTCACCAAGGGGGGTGTGCGCGAGTGTGCCACCAGCAGAGGGACTGGCTGCAGTTCAGAGCTGAGGGCCAGAAGCGAAGGTGGTTAACACAGTGGAATACTACACGGCCATAAAAAATGAAGAAAATCCTACCCTTTGTGACAGCATGGATGGACCTGGAGATTACTACATTAAGTGAAATAAGCCAGTCAGAGAAAGACAAATACCATACGATTTCACTTACGTGTGGAATCTAATAAACAAAATAAACACAAACGAAAGAGAAAAAAGAGGCATGAACACAGAGACTGACAGCTGTCAGAGGGAAGGGGGAGGGAGAGACTGAATGAAAGAAGGTAAAGGGATCAAAGCACATACATGAGTAACCCATAGACACAACAATGGGGGATGGTGGAGCGAAGGGATGTGTGCAGGCTGCGTGGAGGTGGGCAGAGGGGGAAAATGGAGACATTTATAATAGTGTCATCAACAAAAATAAATAAAATTTAAAAAAGAAAAAGAAAGCAGGACCAGAAACTCGGGCAGCCCGGAGCCCTGGCTCAGGGATAGGGCTCCGGGCCCTGCGTGAGTCAGGACGCGCTCCACTGCAGGGGAGTCACGGCGCTCGCACCATCGAAGCCCAGAAGGGCGGTGTGCAGAAGTACATAACCGAAAAGCCAGGAGTGGTGTGTTGGCTTCAGTCGTGGCTGAATCCAGGAGCTCAGCACATGCTGGGGGGGACCGTTTCTCAAACAGGGCTTCCCTGCAGTGGTCTCGTGACCATCAGTACATCCCCTTTGTGTCCCACCAGCCAAGCAGGCTCCATGGAAACAGAGCCTCGTTCCTGATAATTCCAGCACAAGTCTCCAGTCTAACTCTTCTGACTCATCAGCTTCACAAATGACCTGAAAACTTCCAGGTCTCCCCAGCAGGAGGCTCTTATCTCCTGTAGCCACAGGGCTGCAATGGCAAAAAGTCACAGCCTCACCTTGTGACTGGCTGAATCAGTGGGTGAGTTGCACCCCCAGCCTCATGGGGGGGTCTACTGTTAAAGGCGTTGGCTGAGAAGAAACAAGGTCCTGACCCGTGGAATGGGGATGTGTGCAAAGACCCTGGTGGAGCTGGGGACGAGGGGGCCCTACCTTCTGATGAGTCGTCGTTGCCAGGGGCAACAGTCTCTCCACCCTCAGGAAAGGTGACCTCTTTACCCATCCAAGGGTATTCGCCCTGCACTGCCTGAGGAGAGGTCAGTGGCCTTTCCTCAGGCAGCTGCCAAACAAGGTGATGCTGATTCCCCCCGGGACTGACTCACTGCCCTCTCTGCTTCTATAACTGGACTCCAGTCCCAGCAGACCCCTAAAGATGAAGTGCAAAGTGTGACCAATGAGAAGAGCGCTGCACTCCCCAAGAACTTCTTGAGTTTTCTAACTTATACCGAAAGAAATCTGAGCAATGTGTGGGAATGGAAATTACGGGTGGGACAACGGTGGCGGGAACACAAATTTGGTTCAGGTGAATTTACTGAGAGGGGCTCCGTATCTAATGTTACACCGAATGATGCCTCTGCATTGCTGTTCCTAGAGCCGGGAAGGGCTCTAGCAGTTTGGTGGTTGGTGGGCTGACACATGGGGCTAAAGGAGACCCACGGAGAGTGAGTTAGAAACTGCACCTGCGTGGGGCTAGTGCAGGTAGAGGAAGGGATTCAAAGACTTAGGGGGATTGGACTGTTGGAGTGGGTTTGTCATTCCAGACCTAGGCACCCACCCTGGGAAGACATACTTGTGAAGGAATAAATTTGCGAGGGGAACCCAGCATCCCGGGAGAGCTGTGACCGCTCTTCTCTGTGGGCCAGACCTCACGGTGGGAACGGCAGGCACTGAATTCGGAAACCTGAACGCAGTGTGGGTAAGTGGGTTCCCGGGGGAGTGGGGACAAGTGGGGGCACTCGACCACCAGGGGCAAGGCGGGGGTGGTCCCTGAATGGACCGAGAGCCGAAGCAGCACGTGGAACAGTGTGCCGTGTGCAGAACTGTGGGCCAGCTCACTGGGCATGGTGCTCGAGGGCGGAGATGGGAAGGGACCCGACTGAAGTCTCACGTGCTCTGTGTCAGCAGAACAGCTCTAGGTCACGTGAAAAAAGTCCAGTCTGAGTCTCAAACACACAGTCGTGGCCCTCGGTCCATTCTCAGACCTGAGCCAGTCTGCAGACCCAGCGCGTCTTGAGCGAAAGGGAGGTGGGTCCCCTGATGAAGGAGCCCAGGACACCACCAAATATTCACACTGTGACTCTTCCTCCAGCCTTCCCCCAAGGGGCTTACGGCCAGTCCCCGGGGTCACCGCGTTGGGGAAAAGGAAATAATCAGGCCTTGGGGGCTGCTGGACCCCGGCTCTGAGCTGACGCTGACTCTGGGACACCCGATGCCACTGTGGCCCCAGATGGAGTGTGGCTCAAGTCCATCTCACATGGGCCCAGTGAGTCCCCAACGTCACCCTGGGTGATTCCCCAGTTCTGGAATGTGTAACTGGAACAGACAGGCCGAGCAGCTGGCAGAATCCCCACATTGGTCCCCTGGCTGGTGGCAGGAGGGATATTATGTGGGAAAGGCCAAGTGGGAGGCAGAACTGCCCCTCCCTAGGAGACTGGTGACCCAAAGTGACACCACGTTCCTGGAAGGACCGCAGAGATTAGTGCTGCCATCAGGACTAACGGATGCAGGCGCAGTGATCCCCACCCACCTCTCCTCTCTGGCCTGGGCAGAAGAGTGACAGGTTATAAGAAAGACAGGGTTTCTGCAAGCTTAACCAGGGGGCGAGTCCCGCTGCAGCTGCTGTGCCAGAGGTGGTTTCAGGGCTTGAGCAGATGACCACGCCTCCTAGCATTGGCTAGGTAGCTATTGATCTAGAAAATGCCTTATTCTCTACCCCTGTCCCTAAGGCCCACTAGAAGCGGTTACCTTTCAGGCGACAGGGCCAGCATCGACACCTTCAGTGCTCTACCTCTGCGCTCTATCAGCTCTCGGGCCTAGGTCAGAGTTCTGTTTTTCAGGGATCGTGGTCTCAGGATCCCATTCCCTTCTGCAAGATACCACGCTGGTCCCTTGGAGCAGTATGATCGGATTGGAGCAAGTCAGCAAGAAGCAGCGACTACTCTAGACTTGCCGGTCATACATTTACATGCCAGGGGGTGGGAAACAAGTCTGACAAGTTTCAGGGTCCTTCTACCACGGGTGAGATTTCTAGGTCACCCCACCAGGTAAAGGACCATGACCGGCTGAGGTGCTTGCTGAGGGCAAAGGATGTGCAGAACAGGGAGTGGAAGAAGGTCGTTATAAGTACCAGCTACGACCACGTGACCAGTTACGGAAACAGGGGCTCTAATTGTTATAGTTTTTCCTTATTTTGTTAAGAATGTTTGTGTATGTATATATTAAACATCTTGGCTTTCGTTTCTTCCTAACATGTAACATAAGTAAGTATTGTTAACTTTGTAAGGGACTTGATGTGGAATAGTACCGAAGTTACAGGATACCGAGAAGGCTAAACATCAGCCAAGGACATGGCATCCTCTTCTGGAGAAACCGATTGTACACAGGGTCATTACATCACATTAGGTAGAAGTGTGACCTTGTTAGGGCCTTCGTTTGGAGGTCAGGTTGGTTTAAGGAGATGCATATGGGTGGCAAGGGGTGAACTTGCAAGGATTCATTTTACATTTCGATGTGGAGGGTATTTTTAGGTAAAATTAACATTTAAATTGTTAAACTTTGAGTAAGCAGATTTCCTTCCACACTGTGGGTGGGCCTCATCCAATCAGCTGAAGTCCTGAATAGAACAAAAAGACCAGCCACCCTGAGCAAGCAGAAATTCTCCAGCAGAATTTCATCTGCACCATCCGCTCTCCCGGGGCTGGAGGCTGCCAGCCCGCCCTGCAGACTTGGTCTTGTCAGTCTCCATAATCACACGAGCCAATTCCTTATGATGAGTCTCTCTGTGTATGTACACATGCTTCCTGCTGGTTCTGTTCCCTCGGAAACCCTGGCGAATGCAGTGCGGAATGTCTTCGGCACAGCGAAGGCGGCTGCTGCAACAATGAGCCGGAGGCAGTGTTGCCGTTTTACCTCAAACTAAGCTGTGCGGTGGTGCTTGGTCACGATATGGAAACTGAGTTGGAAAGTCACCCAGTCAATTCACTTGTGGTTGGTCATGCCAGAGGACTGTCCTGCGTCCCATCAGAGTTTTAACACCTGGTGCTGCGGCTCCTCAACTGGGCGCTGAGGTGCCCCCGGGCACCGAGCAAATTCAGGGGACACGATGGAGACACAGAGACATCTGTTGGACAGAGAGGGAAGCAGCAGCATCTGTGGGACGTTGAGCGGACAACTGACTCTTAAGTTATTTGGACTTAACTACTTAATAGATGCACTCTAAGTATTTCTTTTGCACTAAGAGTGCAGTAAAGAAAATTCCTAGGACACTAATGGCCCATGAACCGAGAAGTGCGGGGAGCCTGTGACCCGGTGGATAACTGCTGATGTTAACACTTTGTATTTAAGAATCAAGCGTGGGCTCTAACAGCGACTTTGTGCACCTTGGCTGTGGCGCGGGCTTTCACGAACTGGATCATTTTTCAAAGTGCTAGTTGAGTCTATTGTTGAAAGCCGCTCTACTGGAGGTGGATACTTTTCTCGTGACCAGACTGGAGTTAAGGGTTAGGGGAGGAAGACCACAGAGGTTAAGCCCCATTTTGATCACATTACATGGAGTACACGGCACCCGCGTGTTTGCGACTGCTGATGCGGGCTTTGACCACCCGGCTGAGGCAGGGTTCGCTGGGCTTCTCCACGGTGAAGTCACGTTTTCACCCCCGTTCCATGCCGTCCTCTTTGGAAGGAAGTTGCCATGTCCAGCCCCCTCTTAAGGAGCGGCGAGTTATGCGCCACCTCCCTTAGGGTAGAGCATATTTATTTGGGATTCTTCTTTGCGAAATATTTATCTCTTCTTTCTCACATTACCTTATTGAATCACCTCTATCAATATGGGCTCATGGATACTTATATTCACTTTGGGGTATAATCCAAAACTATCGTTTAACTGTATGGCTTGACTTTGCCGGTTTTAGTCACTGGGGGCTCTCTGTTGTCTCCTGTGCCCTCTTTATACACCCCCATCAGTGTGTGTGTGTGTGTGTGTGTGTGTGTGTGTGAGGGTGAGTATGTGTTTTAAACACTTCCTTACTTCCTGGCACTGTGAGATGGTACAAAGAAGCCCATCCTAACACCTAATAGAACAGGCACACACTAAATATTTATTGAATAAATGACTAAATAAGAAATAAAGGAAGAAAGAGAAGGGGGGGAAGGAGAAAGGAAGGAAGAAAAGGGAGGCAGGGAAGCAGGGAAGACATAGATGAACTGGTCCAGATTTTGGCTTTTGGTGCCAGGTAAGATGGAAGGACAGAGGGACACTTGAACTGTGGGCATGGACAAGAGTGCAGCTGGGGAGAGGATCTGTGAGACAGGACTTGGCAAAGGCTTTGAGAGGGAAGAGGACGGGGAGCCGGCCTTGGGCTGCGAGGATCAAGGGAAGCTCTGAGGTGAGGAGGTAAGGTTCAAACAAGATCTTGAGGACAAGCATGGAGGGCAGAACTGAGCTTCTGCGACCGGATCAGTTAGAATTGTCCCAGATACACAGAGGGAAAAGCAGCAGGTGAACACGCAAGGCTTGATTCTCGGATGTAAAAGAAGTCAGGAGACAGGCGGCTCCTGGCAGCCCGGCTCCCAGACATGCAGATTCCTTTTGTCTTCCTGCTCCATTGTCTTGACTCTCGGGGACCAGGTGTCTGCGTGTGTTTGGCTCTCAGGACACGGGCCTGGGGGGGAACCCCTTCTACCTGCCCCTCCCTCAGCACAGGGCCGAGGTCCGTGGGAGGAGCCCGAGGCTAGCTCCTTAGCTTACTGCGTGACAGCCAATCTTCATGAGCTTTACGTAGATCTTCCGAATTAGTTCTAAAACATCAGTCAGTATAAAGAAAACAATAAAACTGCAAAACTACAGCAGCCCGACCCGTGGTTGGGTGGATCTAACTGTATACTGTGGTGCCCAGTGGGCACCCAGGGGGCACCCAGGGGGCACCAGGCCTCTCACCTGCTCTTAGGTGCAGAATTAAGGACAACAGGAATCTCAGAATTATTCTTTCTAGAATCGGAATTTGAATGCTTGTGGATATTAAAGGCTCACTGTCTCGCTGGGGGTAACTTCCAAAGGGAAATTGTTTTCTGTGATTCTCAAGCCAGTGGGGATTTTGCCCCTGCCCCTCCCCCGCCAGGAGACACTTGGCAATGCCTGGAGACCTTTGTAGTTGTCACAACTGGGAATGAGGGCTGGGGTACTTAGTGGCACCTATCTGGGGAATCGAGGGCCAGGGGTGCTGCTAAAAATGCTGTGATGCACCGGACAAGCCCCTTCCCCCACAACAAAGACCCATCCAGCTCCCAACATCAGCAATGCTGACATACTCCGGGGCTTACCTGAGCACTAGATTGGTGGAGTGGCCCTTCAAGTTCAGGTAGGCGACGTTGGAGCTGGATTTCAGACCAGGCTTTGTTCCAGGACCCCTCCCACCTCCCCTTCCCTTCCCATTCCCTGCTCTCTGCCTCCTCTCTCTACACTACCTCCTGGTGTTTGGATTATCCCACCCTCAGCCTCCAGCGCTCACATTTCCTTCCCCCCAGCCACGTGCTGGCTGTGAGCAGGCAGAGGAGAGCTTGGCGCTCCCCTTGTCCAGCTTCTGCTGCTGCTCACAGCACAGACGTGGCCCTCGGATCCACCTGGGAACACCCGCCCTGCTCCCAGGCCTCACAAACGACCCGTGCTGGGGTCTGCACATCTCTCATCACAGAGATTCCATTACACACAGTGGGGGCGGGAGGGGGAGGTGGACTGACTCCCTCGGGGATGTGTGGTGGAATCTCATATGCAGGCAGCATCTTCATTTTGTTGGGGAGGGAGGAAAGGGAAAGAGTGATAGATGGGAGCAGGGGGAGGCAGGGAGGGAGGAGGGAGAGAAAGCTGCAGGAGTCTGGAAGGAGACGTGATGGGGTGGGTGGGGCGGGGCGGGGAGGAGGTGTCCGTGTTTCCTGCCAGCTCCCGCCATCCATCATCCTTTCCTGGAGGGGAAATCAGTATTCCTCCCTCTTTGTTCTCTCCCCAAATGTTCTGAATTTAGAAAAGAAAGAGCAAAACCCTGACAAATGCATATTGTTTTCCAACTCTAAATGCTGCATCCGCTTCCACCCCATGCAGATGCCACTGCTTCTTCCCGGCTGCTGAGTGTCCCGGTGGCAGGCCTGGGCTGCCTGCCACCACCGCTGGCGGGGCCTGCCGCGAGCACAGATGGAGCCACTGAAATGAACTACTGGCTCGTCACCGGAGGTCACCTGCCTTCCCAAGAAAAAGATTCTGGACCATTTCTTGCAGGAGGAGCATTCCCAGCACAGGACTGTACTGGCATGACCCCTGACAACTCACTTGCTTGGAAACTAATTGTGAAAACGTTTCTTCTTCCTGTTTGAAAGCACCCTGCCACTCATCCCTGTTGCCCTTGGCAGCAGCAGGACAGAGATGGCCACTTCCTCTGTTCAGATGAGGAAACTGAGGCTCAGAGAATGGTACGCATTCACTCAACGCGAACAGTGCTGAGAACCAGGATCAGTGGGAGACAAACGTGTTGAAGCCCCTGGAACACCCCTGGGCCCCAGTGGCCTGAGTTCTGATTCAACCCCTCACTTGCAAACATCAGAAATGTCCCAGATTCAGTCCCCTCCAATCACGTGACTGAGTGGCTTTGAGCAGACACAGGAAACACCATGACTCCGTCTTTGTTATTAATGGCTAACATTTGCATCACGCTTCCTATGTGCCAAACACTCTTCTAAATAATATGAATTAAGGTCCCCATCGATCCTCAGAAGAACCCTAGAAATTGTTATTACTATGTCTCGTTTACAGAGTGAGGAAACTAAGGCCCAAAGAGGGGAGGTGACTTGCTCAAGGTCATGTAGCTACGAAGCGGTGTTCACACCCAGATCATCTGGAGCAGAAGGCAGCGGTCTAACCACTGGACAACACTGCCTCTGGACAGTCTCTAAGGCCAGGACGCTGGCTCTCGGGCCTGATACCTGGGTTTAGGGCCTCAGTTTGCACTCACTCTCTGAGCGATTTGGTCAAACTTGGTCAAACTTTGTATCCTCCTTGGTAAAAGGAATCTCTGGAGAAGTTTAAGAGCCCTTTACCCGCTTGCTGCCTGCGGCTCTGCTGTGACTAGGACTGGGTGTCAGGAAGCTGACCTCGCGCCCTGCGGACGCTGCCGTTAGGAACAGGGCCGTGCCCAGGACCGTGCCTCTTAGGCCATGGCCTTTGGTTTGCTGCTTTAAGTTTCCATCTAATTGCAAACTGATACTTTCATAAACAGAAAGTTGAATTACTAGAAAAATGATCATAGAATATGCGAGCGCAAACTTTCAAATTAGACTCAACCCACATAAAACCGCTGTTAAATTGCAATAAAGGCTTCTAAGCATCAACTCTCCATTTCTGTACTCATCTCTGCGTGGGCCAGGAACAAACAGCTGGCAGACCGGTGGTGGTCACTGTTTCACACTTTGAAAAGTATTTCCCTAAAAGATTCAAATTTGGATGGCCAAGAAATAGGAGACCTTGTGCCAAGCCCCGGCTTGGTCAAGTGTGTGGGAGGGTCACCTTAGGAACACGGACTGGATCGGAATGAAGACATCTCTGTGACTCAAGAGTCGTCATTTGAATTGAGACAAGAGACTCATGAACAGAAAGTTCTCCTAGATGTTGGCCCTAAAGCCAACTTTCCCCTTGAAGGGAAGCCCCCTGTCACTTCCTTGGGATTTAAATTTGTTGCCAGGCAAAGGGGTCATGCAGGAGCTGTATACATGAGCTGCTTTGCCTGCAAGCGTCTCTGTGGCTTCTGGAATTTTCCACTCTCTCAGTCACTGCTGGGCTGGCACCTTGCCTTTCCGTGTACCAGCCATCAACCAACCCGCTGGCAGTTCTGAACAGGAAGAAAGGCATCCAGAGGTTCTCCAAGGAGGGCACAGGCCCATGGGGAAAGAAGGTGACGCTTGTCTGGTAGGAGACAAGGACGGGGCAGAGTGTTATTAGCTGAATTGTGTCCCTCAAAATTCATATGCTTACGTTCGAACCCTCAGCACCTCAGAATGTGACTTTGTTTAGAGATGGGGCCTTTAAAGAGGCATGAAGGTAGACCAAGGTCATTAGGGTGGGCCCCCATCCAATATGACTGGTGTTCTTATAAAACAAGGAAGTCAGGACACAGACACGTACAGAAGGAAGCCCAGGTGAGGATACGGCAAGAAGACGGCCACCGACAAGCTGAAGGGAGAGGCCTCAGAAGAAACTGGACCTGCCGATACTTTAATCTCAGACTTCCAGCCTCAAGAGTGGTGAGAAAATACATTTCTGTTGTTTTTAAGCCCCCAATCTGGTACTTTAGTAGGCAGCTGAGAAGATTATACAGCAGGAGCAAGGAGTGTTGGAGAGTCAGCTTTCCTGCCAACCACAGGCCCTTTGCCTCTGCCCGCCCTGCAATGTCACCTCCCCCACAATCTCATCCGAGTAACAGTCTCCCCATGTGGACACCAACCAAGGAAAACAGGAACAGGGTGCCTAGTCTGGAACGAGAAGTTTCAGCATGTCCACTCAGGAGCTGTGTGATCTTGGGCAAGTCATTTATACATTATAACTTATGTATATGAAATAAGATTCATAATTCCTCTTTTAATATTTCATAAAATAGTTGAGAAGATCAAGTATAGAAAGTGATAGGAACTATAAAACTTTATCAATGTGAGGGGTTACTACTAATGATAGTAGTATCATAGTATTCATAATAAAAATATTGATTGAGCTTCCGTTGCAGTTAGCAAATGCAAATGTAATCTGTTTGTATCCAGGAGGGAAGAAGAGTTACACAAGGAAAGCGATGCACAAGATGGCTCTCAATGAAACAGTTCACAAAACGAAAAGTGTTTAGACAAAGCAAAGCCATCCCGGCCTGATGTAAGCCGTAGGTGGGATTGGCCAGGATGGTGCTGCAATTCTCAGACATCACCACCAGGCGGCAGAGTGACTTCAGGCAAAAGGTCTACCAGGTGAACAAAGTTCTTTTGTCTTCCAAATGAGGAGCCCCAAGATACCCGGGAAGCTAGGGGAACAGCAGATACATCCCTGAAGGGCGAGAAGGTAGAAGAAACTCCTTGTCTGACAACTGGTTGGAGCTTTCTGAGAGTCACTGTGTTCCCCCATCCTCCCAATGGCTGCCACTCCCAGATCGACAATTCGGCAAGCACTTGGTAAACTACAGGCCATTTTAGATATCCAAAGGATCATCATTATTCCACAGAGAATCACTGTAGTAAAACCCTGCCGTGGCACCAAAAGGAGGGTCAAGAAATCCAAGCTTCTAAAATGCAAGGTTGGGGTGTTATAAGTCGATGAATGAATGGTCCGTCCCAGCCCAGGTTCTTGCTTGGCGCCATCTGGTGGCAGCTGTCTGCTCCAGCTTAAATGTCAAAAGCGATTCTGGGTCCTAGGACTTTTGCTGCTACTTCTCAAAACAGAGGGAGATTCCAAGACTCCCCTAATTGGTGCCATTTTGTTGGCCTTTTTGGAGAAAGTTGGGGCACGGGGACCCATCCTCTGCTTCCCGACTTCTTGAATTAGGATCGCCTGCAGTTTCTTCACCCAGCTTTGCCCTCTCCTCCCAGCCTGCCCCACACCATGAGAATATTTGAGACCAACTCTGTTACATCAAAATTCCTGTTATCATGTGCTATGTTATCTTGTTTTTTTAAAGATTTTATTTATTTTTAGAGAGGGGAAGGGAGGGAGAAAGAAAGGGAAACATCAATGTGTAAAAGATATATCAACTGGTTGCCTCTCACATGCCCCCTACTGGGGATGTGGCCTACAACCCAGGCATGTGCCCTGACTGGGAATCGAACTGGCGACCTTTTGGTTTTCAGGCTGGCACTCAATCCACTGAGCCACACCAGCCAGGGATGTTATCTTAGGTTTTTACTGTATTGAGATTACCTCTTCTAAAGAAGCAGCTTTCCACTAGATACCTCTGTCTACCACATGACAGATATGCACACATGTATGTGCACGTGTGTGTGCATGTGTGTGCACATGTGTGTGCACGTGAGTGTGTGAGCGTGTGTGTGCACACACACATTGTATAGGGTAGAGGGAGGGCTTGAGGGAAGGGCGTTTGCTCAGTTATCTTGTCTTTTTCACATTCAGATGACTCTCAATAAATCTGCTAGTTCCACTAAGACTTTTTCCTAGTCCTACAGCCAAAATGGACCCAGCTTCCCTCCAGGATGCTTTGAAATTCCCTTCCGCTGCTACCTTCCCTTATTGTCTTCTTATTTCCAAGCATGCTCAGAAGACCCTAAAAGTGGTGGGCTCTGAGCCCCATCCAATCTCCCCTTCCTTCTGGGCGGGCAGTGGAAGGATATCCTTTAAAAGCAGTCTGTGCTCAACAAGCAGTAAAGGTCATGCTTCATAGCTGAAGGTCAAAAGGCACAGGAAGCAATCCTGCACTCTGGACTTCTCGCTGATCTCCTTCCCAGTTGCCTTCTTTTCTCATAAGACCATGACCTTGTGAGGCAGAAACACCCTTGACTTTAAGATGCAGTCATTCACTCATTCATTCATGTATTCATTCCTTCATTTTGGTATTGATTCCAGTAAGTGTTAAGGGCCTTTCTCTGTGCTGGGAAACCTGAGGACAAGCAGTGTGCAGCCACTGTCTTGGGGAAGCTCAGTGTCTGGTGGAGGGGCCGAGCCCCCAACGAGTCAGAGGTTGATGGATGCAGTAATAAAAGTGTCCATTGGAGGGATGAACTGAAGGCCAAGTGTCCCAGAGGACTGAGGACAAGCTTTCCTGTGACTTATTTTGCATAGATAACCTTGTTCAAAATTCGGGAACTGCAGAAGAGCTTCACTTCCTAACCCCGGCAAGGCTGACCAGTGGGTCCACGGGAGGGAATGAAGAGGACAGTGTCTCCTCATCCTGCACTGTCCAGAGGCTGTCAGTGACAAGAGTGAAGTCCCCACCCCATCCTTTTAAGGAACAAACAAATCATCACATATTGCTTTGTGCTGGGTCAAGCCTCAAACTACCCTCTCATAAAGCCTTCCCGATTCCCTTTTCTTTCCATGGATGTGTGTGGTGGGGGCCAATAAGCCACTTCCAAAAGCAGGACCTTTGCAAAATCGCTGCTTCCAAACGTCCCTGCCCAAACAACAGAACCATTGCGTGTTTGGATAAGGGCAGTGGGGAGTGACCACGTGGTGAAAAGCACTGCAGGATGTGACTGGAGATTATGGGGGGGCTCATTCTCCTGCCTTGCCTCAGTCAGCCTTCCTGTGAATGCCAAAAGGGGGCATCTTCACGTGGTGGGAGCTGCTGGTTATGCAGAAGCCGCTCATGTTCCTCCTAGTTTAAAGGCTAGGGAACATTTGATTGAAGCCAGAGACCCCACTTCTAACTCACTGATACCCTGAAGTCGGAACTTTTGAGAAATCCCCTTCTTTGAGAGAGTGAGGTCACGGGAGTGTTAATAATGGCAAAGCCTGAGATGGTGGTGGTGGTGGGGGGGAGCATTGCTCCAGTGAGCTTCTCCCTAACCCTAATCTCAGGAGCAAAGCTTGGGTTGAAGAGCAAAGCTTGGGTTGAAAAGCAAAGCTGTTTTCCCACTTGACAAGAACTGAGCCCAGGAAGCTAGCTAGCACACAAGGGCCACGTGGAGCTCACACTTTCATCAGCAAAATCTGTGCTTTTCTTTTTCTTCTACACGAACCATTTTTTTTTTTCAGAGAGAAAACACATTTCTTGGGCATGGTCTCAAGTTGAAAATCTTCAAGGACTTATTCATCCAAATGAATGGAAAAATCAAGATACGCCTCTCTGTTTTGATAATCCTCTTGCTTCGCGGTAGAAGTAGCCTCAAAGTGCTGTTAAAGGGCCATTTTTCCTGCCTCATCATGAAAATTCAGGCAATTGCTAGGCAAAGGAACAAGTTACACTGATAAGGAGAATTAGGCCTCTAGCCACTCTATTGGCTTCACTCCATGTCTGATGAACCCTTGGATAAGGATTAATACAATCCTGATATTTATTGAACACGTTTATGTGTGATGTTAAACACAATGTGTGCTGTGAAATCTCATCTCCAGTCCACGTGAGCCAAGGAAGCAGGCCCTACTCTTTATCTTCATTTGACAGATGGAAAAAAACCGAGACCAGTGGGGGTTGAAGTAACTTGTCCAAGGGCACACAGGAGCGAGTGGAGGACTTCCCACTCCTGGGCCACCCCCATGAGGCCACCGAGAACTCCCCAGAAAAGTGCGTGCCCTATGGAGCCAGCCTGGCTTTGGTTCTGGGTTCCGTGCGGTCTCCTCCCTAGGGACCCTGAGGCCTCTTTTGCCCTTGCTCGTGGCCTCTGCCCCATGGCTACCCTCCAGGCCGCTGGACCTTCCAAGTGAGATGCACACATTTAAAAACATTAATGCGTATCACTGTACCATCTGAGGGGAAAAAATCAACAGTTATTTTAAAGAAGGCTCTAAGTTCTAATGATAATGCATTCATTCTAAATGTCCACCCCTGCCTACACCCCCCATTTTCTGTGTCCTTGAGGCCTCTGTTTTGTCTTTCGTCCATTTAACAGATGTCTGCTGAGAAAGCTTCCTCAGGGTCAGGTTCTGGGGCATTAGGCAGTGAGCAAAAAGAAGCAGACGGTGCTTGGGGGAGCGCTGTACGGACTGTGCAGGAGACAGGAGTCTGCGCGAAAGCTGCAGCTGCAACGACTGTGGAGCGGGAGACGGAACCGGGGACAAAATGAGGCCTGTGTAGGACATCCTGGAGGGCTTCCTGTGCGAGTGACATAGGAACTGAGATAGAAGGCAGGGGAATGATGAAGGAAAGGACATTCCAGGCAAAGGGAACAGTATGTGCAAAGGCCTCAGCAAAAGGAAATCGGGTGAATCCAAGAGGCTGAAAGAGGGTCACAGGGCTGTGGAGAAAGAATTCAGGGGCGTGCATGGTGCAGACAGGGCTGGAGAGCTGGGCAGGGGCAGAGCAGACTGGACCAAGGAGCCAGTGGAGCCAAGGATGGAGTTCGGCAGAGGGTGATATGATCAGATTTGCATTTGGGGAGGGCCCCCTGTGGCTATACCAAGAAGGTTCAGGATTAGAGAGGATGCCTGTGGACCAGTTGGGCACTGTGGCATAGTCCAGGGGAGAGGTCCATGGCGTGGGTGGGTAGGTGGGAGGACAACATTCTGGAGGTGCAGAGAAGTTGATAGGCTCAGGACCTAGATAAGAGGCGAAATCAATGGAACTTGATGGACTGGACAAAGGTTGGTGGGGCAAGGAAGTAATCTAGATTACTGGCTAGAGGAGACTGCAGTTCCTTGAGACAGACGAAGGAGTCAGCTAGGCTGGAAGCAGACGGCCTGCACGCCGAAGCAAGTGCAAGTTCACCTGGCCACTGCTGAGGCCTTTGCCGATCAGATTCCACCCACAGCTGCTCAGTCTACTTCTGTGACCTTTAAAATCTTCTCCTTGCTCCTAGTCAACCTACCCTGTACCACAACCATGCACAGAAAATAAGACAACATATTCAAAATAAAGGCAGACATTACAAGCAGAAAAGCTTATATTTTTGGAAAATTTCTGGACTTTTATCAAATTTGTTGAAATCTATCTAAAATTTCATCACTCCAGGTTCTCTCCGTGCTGAAATGAAAGACCAGGAATATGCAGAACCTGAGCTGGGGGACGGGCAACCCCTGTGGATTGCTGTGGGAGTTCCTGGCTGAGGTTGGCATTGTCAGAATTAAGATCATCTGTCCTAGCAACCCCATACCTGGGATCACTTGCATCCGGGGCCCCCGTGTTTCCCAAGCAAGACCTCCAGAGCCTCAAGAAAATTCCAGGGTGCCCACCAGGATTCAGGAGTTAGATCCAAGCTAACCTAGAGTTCTAGAACCTCCTTCTGTTCCATGGAGGGTCAGTCTGCTTCCCTGACTCACTAAGGATAAACTTTACTGTGTGCGCCCTGCCTGCCCATTTCCAGGAGCTTTTGCCTACAGGCTACAGGAACTCATGTCTGTTGCCTACCAAAAGGCCTGAAGGTGACTCGGAGGAGTATCAGCAAGGATCTAAGCCAGGACAACTTCTGCACACCCACTAACCTAGGTACCCCATTTGCTCACTGGAGCCGCTGAGAACAAGGTCAAAGTTCCCACAGACAGAGGGTTGGCCTCTGCCAGGTACTGGGGACCCAATGGGCTGGCTACCTCTGCAAGCCTCCTTCACCCTGGGGAGTTCCATCCCAGCTGTGGATGGGCCACACACCTGCAGCCTGCAGCCTGCAGCCTAGCACAGTAGACCCCCATAGGCGACTGGAACCAGAGACACGTGAGAAGGGGCCCCCAAGAGCACATGGTTTCTGCCCACCCCACCTCCAAGAGGAGTCAGATACTGGAATTTCCCTGGAACAATTTCACATAAGGATAAATGAATGAAATACTGTAGGTTGAGGCACAGTGATGGGACTTGGAGGAGCAGGTGCTGTTCTGAGGTCCAGCAGGGCAGGGGAAGAGGCAAGTCCCCCTCAATGGCTAGAATTTCACTCTGTGGCATGACACTAGTGACAACACCAAGGAGAAGAGCCACCTCCCCTGATGGTGAGCCACAGACAACAGCTTTAAATGCACTGGCCCAGAACTGAAACCAAACCCGGACAACTGAAAACGGAAAGTCCCGCCCTGGCCGGTGGGACTCAGTTGGCTGGAGCATCGTCCTGCAACCGAAGGATTACGAGTTCGATTCCCAGTTCAAGCATATATGATCCTTGGTCTAGGTGCATACAGGAGGCAACCAATTGATGTTTTTCTCTCACATCGATGTTTCTCTCCCTTCTTTTTTCTCTAGAAGTAATGAAAAATATGTCCTCAGGTGAGGATAAAAAGAAAATTAAAAACTTAAAATATCTTCAGGTCTCCTACCATCCTACAGTGGAAATATAGTTTGATAATTCCACTACAGCTGGGCAATTTTCAAGGAGCAAAGAGAGCCCAGGCCCAAGAGGGGCTTCTCCCAACTCAGACAGCTGTGTCGGGAGCACAAAATCACCCCCTGGGAGGGCTTTGGAGGACACCAGGTGCTCCTTGCATGGGCTGCAGAACCGGTGAGAGGGCCTGAGTCCACGCACCCCGGGTCCTGCCACCTCCTGAGGGTTTGCGGGCTCCTGGGGTCTCGTGATGGGTCCTGGACCGGGCCGGGCCGTGCTGCTCTGGGAGCAAGCATCGCTCTTCCCCAGCCTGCCGATGCTGTCCGCTGGAACCGATCAGCAACTCATGACTAAGTAGCAGATGCCTCGCATCAAATAAGATTCAATTAAACCGCACGGAATCTGTGAAAATGCTCATGTGCAGTGCTCGAATCCTTTGTCGAGCAGCATTTTTCTCTGCCACTAGGTGGCAGATGCGGATGGCTGACTACGACCACCCAGGGGACTGCCATACAGGGGTTCCGGCTGGTGAGTCAGGCCCCATGCTGCCTGGCTGTGAGTCTCGGAGCTCCCGAGCTGCCCCTTCTCCCACCAGGAGTTTTGTTTCCGACAGATGCTGCATTCACACTCTCTGGTTCTGCTGACTTGACCTTCTCTCTAAGCCAGGCTTTTAGTCTCACACTTGTCCCCAAGTCCCCCAGGCCCTAGAGGGAGGGGCAGCCTCTTCCACTAAAGTCAGCAAAATGTCCCCGTGTTGTTTGAGGTCACTTGTCCCAAATCCTACAAAAATCTTTCAACTGATCCTCTTTCCTCTTTGGCCTGTCCCTTACCCCTCACCTAGCTGCCTGGCCCTGTCTGTTCCTGACACAAACCTGGCCCCTCCCTCCTGGGGCCGAGTCAGCCCTCCTCTTTCTGATGGGCCATCATTAACATCAGATAGCATTTCCCAAAGAGTGTTCCCTGGGCCTTGTGAGATCTCTGTTTTCAGGCAGGTTTGGGGCCCCTACCCCCAGGCTGCATCTCTGTCTTGGGATGCACAATGATGTTAGCACGGTAAAGCTTCTGGAGGGCCCTGTGGAAAAGGTTACTGTTCAATTCGGAAGACCCAGCCTTCTGTAGACTTCTGTGATGCTGGAGGGCCTTGCTGCTTATAACGCTTGTCAGCATCCCACCAACAGCACGGGCGGATGCAGCCTTCTGACACAGACGTGCAGAAGGTATTGCCCTGGCCCTGGTCAGGTGGCTCAGTTGGTTGGAGCACCATTCCATACACCAAAAGATTGCGGGTTCAATAGCCAGTCAAGGCACACACCTAGGTTGTGGGTTCGATCCCTGGTTGGGGCACATGTGGGAGGAAATTGATTGATGTTTCTCTTTCACTTAGATGTTTCTCTCTCTAAAATCAATAAACATGCCCTCAGGTGAGGACTTAAACAAAAATGGGTACTGCCCCCACCGAGCACAGAGATGTTGGCTACAGGCACACATACTGGATCTTTCTTTTTAGGCATCTCAGGCCTTGTTCTCTGAGCTCCTTCACTGAGACCCCAGCCTTGTCTTTGCCCTGATAACTAATACCAAGTAAGTGTCTAGAGCTTTCTAGAAGGCCCAGAGTTTAAGCCTGGGCATGCAGTTCCAAATCAGACGTTGGAAGTTGACTTAAACAGTGCTAAATAATCATGAGACTTATTTAAAATATTTGTTGGTTGAATGAATGAATGATTAAACGAACAAACGAATTGGCTACACAAAGGAAGGAGAAGCTACTGAGCTAAGATTTGGGGCATTATTCCGATTGATTTCCATGTGTAAGTGAAGAACATCATATTCTTCCTTTGATGTAGGTGTGTGTGCAAAAGACTCTGGTCTAAGAGCAGAATCGCTCTAGAAACCTCTATGTGTGGACATACAGCTGTGTCATATTTCAGCAGGTGTCCTGTTCTCTCCAAAGCACTCCCTCTCTTTATGCTTTTCCATTTTCCTGCTCACTTCTGGGAGAAAGCCTCCCCAGGACCCGTGGCTGTGGAACGTGCCTCTGCGTATCCTGAATGCTTCTCTGGCAATGGGGAGACTGTATTCACAGCAGCAGGGACTGGAGTGTCCCGGGCGCAGGTCTGAAATGCTACAACCGGCGGCTTCCCTTGGGAGACATCTATCCCCACTTTCACAGGTGAGGAAGTTGAGGCCCCACCAGAGTTGCTGGATTGCCTGAGAGTGAGCCGTGGGCAGACTCAGAGGCAAACCTGTGGCTCCTCGCTGGCAGAGCTGACTGGGCTTCCAACCCGGATTATAGGGAAGCTTTTCCAATGACTGATGCCCAAGCCCACTCTAAGAGAGCAGTAGGGAAAGGAGTCCGCCACAGTGCCCTGGCAGCTTACACACACAGACAGACCCACGCAGGCCCCGTGAGCAGAGGTGTGAGGCACAGCTTGTCCGGGTCTTGGCAGGGCAGCCTGTGCTTGATGGTCCAGAAACCAGGGGGCAGGGTGTGGGCAGGAGCCTGAGAGGAGCTGCCATGAGGTCTCGGCACGTCTCCTGTGTGTGGTCATCCGGCCCCATTGTCTCTGTGTTGTCCTTTCTGGTGTGCTGGACGGAGCTCTCAGGGAGATGGCCCCCTGGGCTTGTTCTTTTCTTCGCTGTCGCTCTATGAAATAAACTAACAGTGGCTCATCCTGGTAGGTCTTGAGCTCGTCTCAGGTGTGAGCTAGACAAGAATCTGACTGGATGGTGGATATAAAGCCCAGAATGTTCCATGTTTGATTGTAGCTTTTACTTTTTATTTTGAAACCACTGTAAGATCACAGGAAGCCGCAAAGTCATGCAGAGGAGCTCCTGTGTGTCCTTCGTCCAGCTTCCCCCAATGAAACTATCGCACGTAACTGCAGGACCATATCCACACCGAGGCGCCGACGCTGGTACGACCCAGCAAACCTCAGGCGTCACCAGAGTTACGTGGACTCGTGTGCGCATGTGTGCAGCTCTGGCCACTTTATCCCACCTGCAGATCTGTGTGGTCCCCACTGCGATGGAGACATGGAACTGTCCCTTCACCACAAGGCTGCTTCATGCCACCCCATTGCTGCCCTGTGACACCCACTGATTGGTCCTCCACCTCTACAATCTAAATATTTCAAGAATGGGATAGAAATAAAATCAGGCAGTCTGGAAGCTTTAGAGGTTGGCTCCCTTTACTGGGCACAATTCCCTTGAGGTCCCTGCAAGCTGTGGCATGTATAGGTCCCTTGCTCTTGTCGCTGAGTGGTCACCCATAGTATGGACAGACTGCACTGGTTTCATCACTCTCCCATTGGAGGACGCCTGAGTTGTTTCCAGTTTACGGCTATCACGAATAGAGCTGCTGGGAACATTCATGGACAGTTTTCCGCGTGATATTCCCTGGGATAAATGCCCGAGCGGGCTGTTGCTGGGCGGTATGGTAGTTTCACGCTCAGTCCTATGAGAAATGACCGTAAAACCCTTTTCCACAGTGGCTGCCTGACATCGGGTTTGACTCTCGTCTGACTGCTGAGTGCAGGGGTCAGATCCGCTGCTCTGGGAGCCCAGCTGAGCTGTTCCCAGAAGCTGCAGCAGCTCTAGCTAACAGAGTCCAGGGCTTCCACCCCAGTTTCTTTAAGGATGATTGCTGGGGAGGCTTTCTGAATCACGCCCCGAGTGGCCCATTTCCTCCACCTGTCCTATGGTCCATCTGCGGTCCTCTCAGACATCTAGACAGGCTCAGCAAGTGGAAGAAAACTAGCCGACGGGCAGCTCGCTGGGGACTCGGCCGGCTGGGTGGCAGCACCCCTCTGACCCCTGCCATCCTCCCTGAGGACTAGGAGTTCTTCTAGGGACAGGTGCTCCCGGTGCAGCCGGGCCTCCAGTACCCTGAGTCTCACCCTGGACCTCTCGAGAGAAACAAAGTCAAGGTGGTTTCTCTCCCAAGAGGGTGACTCTTCTGGGCTCCCTTGGGTGTTCTGGGATGAATCTACTGCACCTGTGTAAGGCAGCATTTGTGTTAGAATATCGGCAGGGGTGCCTCGGAGCCGCTGCCTGGAAGGCCAGCATGGAAGTGGGCGTGACTGAGTCACAGTATCTGAGGTGCTTCAAGATTCCACTCTAGACAGCGCTCTTGACCTTGCACCCCTTGCCCCACCCTTCAGCTCAGGCACCCGTCACTCGTGTGGCTGCCGCCATGCAGCAGAGGCCCATCCAAGGATCGCATCCCAGCATCCCACTCCCTTCACTTCACAAAGCCCTGAGCACCCCTCATACACTCTCCCCACAAACCCCACGGCCAGGGCCACCATTCCCTCTCAGCTCCTCCATTCCCTCCCTGCTGGCATCACCACCCCTCCTATTCCTGAGCCTGGGGCTAGCCAAAGGCCAAACAAAAAAAAAAGGGAAACAAAAGCAAACAAAAGAATTCCCTTGACCCCCCAATAAACACACACACAAAAGAGCAGGCTTGTGGGAAGAGGAAGCTCCCACCAGCAGCGACCCCACGGTGGGGAGGGGGGGCTGGGGGTCCCCTCATTGTTCTCCATCCCTGGGCCCTGTGATGACAATCCCAGCCCGGGACAGGCTGCAGCCCCCCTGCCCTGCAGCCAGCACCCCTCCTCTTTTCCCACCTCGGCCCCCTGAGAAAGGCGCCTTGAAGCAGATGTCATGGGCCCAGTGTGGTTCCCACAGGAGGAGGAAGTAAGAGCTCACAAAAGGCCGGGTTTTCCCTGAGGAAGCAGCAGGGGCTCCTCAGTGACAGACTCCAGCAAGGACGAGGGACAGGGCAGGCTGGGACCCATGGGACCAGGGCCAGGAGAGGAGCCGACTCTTTTGGAGGAAAGGAGGGTATTGTGAGCCCTTGTTTACGGCTCTGGCGGGGCCGTGACCTTGCTGCTTGTCAACAGGCCTGGGCTCCCTCCTCTGCCCACAACCTTCCCGTATTGTTGTGGAGTCGGCCCATTCATAATTTTATTTGGGGGCGGTTGTTTGTCGGCCTCCAGCCCCTCCTCCCACTGGCTCACTTTCAGCATTGTCACCCGGAGAAAAGCAAGATATCCTTCCCCTTTCCTGGAGCCAGCTTCCTATCCTGGCCGTGTTGGCTCCCGGCGCCGTTAACCCTTGGAGGAGAGGGGACAGGGCCTGGTCTAACAGCAGGCTGCCAGTGCAGGCCCAGGCCCGCTCCACTGTCCCAGCATTTGCTGGGGACAGAAACAGGACCCAGGAATGGCTTGGGTGAGAAGCAGTTTGGACTCAGGGACGTAGATACTGAAATGCCTGAGTGCTAGAGTGTGGGGACAGGTTCCAGGCCAAGAAGAAGCAGTGACAGGGAGTGGAGCTATCCTGAAGGAGGCTGGTCTTCCCACCAGCCACAGGACACCCCTGTCCCCTGAGTGAACACATTTTCAAAGAAATACCAACAAACCAGGGGGAGTGTGGGAGGGGCTGCAAGCTGGGGAAGACCTGGAAGTGGTGTCAAAGGCAGGGCCAGTAAGTGCATTTGGGAGGTTCCCCTGCAGAAGACCAGGGGGGGACTCCCTAGTTTATCAGGGGCTGTTACGGAGCAGAAGTTTTTACTCTGAGTCACTTAAAAGGCAGAACTGGGGTCAGGGTGGAAGGCAGTGCAGACCTAGTTCACGTCCATGAGGGATGCTTCCCCATGTTGGAGGTGGGATGTGCACCCCTTGGAGACAGTGATCCCAGCCCTGGAAGCGGAACCTGGTGTGACTGAGCCAGAGGTTTCCCAGGTACCACTGAGACCAGGTGTCATGAGGCTGGGGAGCCGTGGCTTAGCTTATGACCAGCTCAGGGCCACCCAGGGAGGCCTGGGCAGGCCAGGACAGGCCAGGACCAGAACCCAGGATCCTGGGCAGCCCTCTCCCACCTGTGTTCAGACTGAGGCAGGCTGCCCCCACAATACCCACCCCCGCCTCCCCCCTCCCCAGAGTGTAAGCCTGCAGACAAAAGGCAGTCCTGAGGGAGCATAAGACTCCTCCCACTCAGATCTAAAGCTTTGAGAACTCTGGCTTCCGTCTCCTACTCTGCCTGCTCTTCCTTCCTGACACTCTGCACCTTTAGGTCCATTTCTTCCTGATCTGCTCTCTCAGACCTCACACCTTCTCTGCTTGCACCCCTGGCTCCAGCTCGGGAAGTCCACAGGCTGCCTGGGGCTCCCAGCTAGCGTGTTCCCCTCTCTGGAACCACCCCTCTTTCCTAGCTTACCACCCCACACACACCCCATGGCTCCATGAGGCCCCCTGCTAACTTTGTCACAGCTTACCTGACCCCGAGGAAGCTTCCCGGGTGGGTCCTAAAGGCTCGGAGGGGTCCTGGCCTGCAGCAATCACACCTCCCTTTGAAATGCATCCTTTGTCCCCACAGGTGGATGCATTGTGGCCCAGGCGTTTCCGAGCAGTTTCTGACATTTAGGGCTCTGCTCCATAGTTACTAGTGGCAAGTTTTCCAAAGACAACGCCTCACTTGTGCTCCTGCACTTGGAGCTGGGACAGGGAACAGGGAAGATGGAGGCCCCGCCCTCAGGGAGCCCACAGGTCAGCAGCATCCTCTGTGCTTCCGGCAGCAGCCAGCACCACACCGCGAGCTCCCCAGCGGCCCATTTACTCACACGGTGGGCTGTGCGGCCTGAATTGTCCGTGCATCGGGGTGTGTACAAGTTGGCTTGGGTGTATTTGTTGTACAAAGTATCACGGACCGGTGGCTTAAACAACAGATACTCATTTTCTCACAGTTCTGGGGCCTGGAAGTCCCAGACCAAGGTGTCAGCAGGGTTGGTTTCTTCTGACACCTCCCTCCTTGGCCTGGAGATGGCTGTTTGCTGCCCCATGACCTTCCCTCCGTGTGCGTCTGTGTCCTGATCTCCTCTCCTGCCATGGACACCAGTCAGATTGGATCAGGGCCACCTGCATGACCTCACTTTACCCTAGTGACCCTTGAAAGGCCTTATCTCCAAATATTATGGGGGTTTAGGGCTTCAGCAAGACATTGAAAGGAAGAACAGTGGGATCCGCAATTAAAGACAGGGTGAAGGCCAACATCCCGAGAGCCTGGGAACCTTCCCTGGAGAAGCATGTCCCTCCACCTCGGCCATCCTCAGTGTAAACCCGTTTGCCTTCTGGGTGACCGAAAGCCGATCCATGGTCATCTACGGACTTTTGATTAAGGTCTCAGTCAGGCCTGGGCACAAGGATAGTGACACTTGTGACAGTGACAGAAATGGGCTGAATGTCCGTTTGTGGGAGGTGCACAGTACGTGGAGCGAATGGTCTGACTGAGGGGGGAAAGTGATGCGTGGCGCTGCGACACTTGGGGATTAATGGTGCCCAGAAAGGCTGCCAATCCTGACCCACAGAGGCCGCAGGAGGAGGAGCGTGAGCACAAGCCTTCCTAGGCATGCCAGGACTCCTGAAGGCAAGCCAGCACCCACCCCCAAACACCCTTGCCAAGTGTGTGTGGGTGTGCGCACATGCACGTTTATGCTTGTGTGCATGTATACACATGTGTGCTCGAGTGTGCTCACACATATGTGCATGCCAGTGTGCAGTACATGTTCGTGTGCGCACACATGTGTACATATGCATACACACATTTGTCTGCGTGTGCATGCACACACATGTTTGCGTGCGTGCGTGCATGGTTGTGTGTGTGTGCGCCCTCCTGCACTGCAAGTGGCCTGCCTCGGGGAGGAAAGAACTTGTGCTCAGCCAGAGTGGGGAGGCTGCCATTCAGGCCACTGCATTCTTGCCAGTGAGTGAGACAGGACACTGAGCCCCCAGTATCCCCCAGGCACAGGTTGGGGCACCCAATTCTCTTCACAGCCCCACTCTTCTTCGAAAGCTTCCTTCTGGCTCATTGCTGGTCTGATTGCTTTTCTCCAGGAAGCCCTGGCTCTAGAGTAATGAAGACCATCAGGATCTGAGGAAGACCATCAGAATTTGAGCACCCTTTTGCCCAGGGTCATCACGAGGAATCCTGAGAAGCCCTTACACGTGGCACACTGCTCTGAGGCTCGAAGACACACTCCCGTGAGTTCCTTTGTGTGAGTCTCACAATGGCACTGAAAATGGAGGGGAAAACCATCCCATTGCAGCTGGCCTGGGAACGCTGGCCTTTGGGCTTGGGAGCTAGAGGCACCAGGGCTGGGGTCCTGGCTCAGCCACTTAGCAATGTGTGGCGTAGGGCCAAGCTGACCTCTCTGAACCCCATTTCCTGAGATGTAAAAGGGGGGTATTAATACCTGCCGGAGAAGTTCGGTGGTGGCTGACGAGATGAGGAATATAAAACGTGAAGCGGAGTTCGCTGCAGTGTGGCAGCCCCTCCTCTCCTGCCCTTTCAAAGATGGCTCATGCCTGGCTCAGGGTCGTGGAGCACAGAACCCGGACACACTCGGGAGCACGTTTCTCTTCCCACCTCGGCCTGTCTCTAGAAATCTCTGCTCAGCCATTTTCCCCTCAAGTCTGTCGCTTATCAACACTCCAAACTGTTGGACTAAGATGAAGTTGGGGGAATAGGCATATTTTCTTTCTCACTTTCCACTTCCAGTGGCCCCAAACCAGCAAAATCCAGGTCAGAACTAAAAAGGCAAAAGCAGGGTAATGTGGATCCTTCTCAGAATCCTCAGCGGGCCAGTGGTCTCCCAACCTCACAGAGCTTCACGTCCCCAGGGGTCTGCCAAACAGTGGCATAGAGGCTGCGAATGGCCCGCTGCCCTGGTCCTCTCCCCCTCTATCCCCACATGTCACTCAGACATTCATTCACACCTACTGAGTCCCTGTGCAGATGGGTGGCAGGGCCTGGCACTTGGTGAAGAATAGTCCCACACCTTCCTGGTCCTCGCAGAGCAGATTGTCCAAGTCCCCCCCACCCCGTCCACCCCCCTACCCCAGCTACAAGCAACTGAGGAAATGAGAGGAAAGAGACAAAGCAAGAAAGGCCAAGTTCCCACAAGCTCTGGGTCGAACCCAGCAGCCCTCTGTGTCGTTTCCAAAGCACATCTTCAATCCTGGACTCGGGATCAGAAGGTAACTGAGCCAGGACCCAGACCCAGCTGACACCCGAGGCAGTGACCCCTTTCACCAGGAGGGGTAGGGGGGTAGAATTCATCAATGGCGTGTCCCAGGAGGCAGGTCACTGAGACCCAGAAGAGAAAGTTATTATTTTTCCCGTGGCAACTCCATTCCCCAGGCATGACAAAGACTGTCTCTCTGACCAAACTTTAGACAAGCTCGCCTCATCCTTGGGCTTCTAGGTCCACCCTTCCAGAGTGCGGTTTTAGCAAGTTTTGGTCCCCCTAAGTCAGTTTAGAGAGAGCTCTCCCCCCTTGGTGTCTGGTTAGCCTCCGCGTCTGACCCAGTTCCTCATGCCCCCCGTCCTCCGGGTGATACCTGATCACCCTGGCCGGCCTTCTGCCAGTATCCTCTTAGTATGTCTAAGCAAGAATCCCCTACCCTCACTGTCTGCTCTGGTAATTCCCACTCACTGACCCTGCTTGTCCTTGCTGTGTTCGGAGTTGAGCCCCGTCTCTCTCCCCTATCTCAGTAGTCCTGATACCAACGGTGATCACCCTGAAGTCTTCCTCACTGTTTGGACAAGTGTCAGGACCATTGTCCCTTTAACTGGGAGTATTAGAAGCAGGCAAACAAACAGATACCTGCTCTGTAAGGGCGAATGCAGGTGTTTGCAGATGAGTTTTATGCGCTTTCTAACCGGCCAGCTTTTGGAGAGCTATCATGAGGATTGTTACCAATACACGTGGTCGTGACCCGGGGGACGATTCCAGGCTGTTGGACTTCTCTTTCAGGGAGAAGAATCTAGGGGCACAGACAGAAGTCTCAGCAGCTCCAGGTCCCAGCCTTGCTGCTGATCCCTTGGCAGAGTTGGGCCAGCAGTCTGTCAGGGGCTCCTAAAGCCAGATACCTGTTCACTGAGGACTCGACTGAACAACGGAGCCTGAGCTCATAGCCACCCACCTGCTCTGACTGTCTCCTATCACCACGGGGCGGCAGCCAAGGGCCGTTATGGAACCTTTGCTATCCGGAGCTCTCGTTGGCTCCTGCCTGGGGATGAGCAACCACATAGGCAGATATGGTCTTACCTTCTCTAGACAAGGGCTCCTCTCCACGGGCCACACCCAAGAGGAGGGTTTGACTCTATAGTGCCTGCCATTTGTATTCACGACACTTGGGAACTAAAAGAACCCCTAACTCTCTAGCCTACTCCCTCATTTCAGTGTTGGGAGTGGAACCACTGGGCGGAATCCCTCGCCCGGTGCCAGCCAGCGAAGGTGTGAGCAAAGCCAGGGCCAGAACCTGGAACTGGCATGAAGGACAGCTCCCAGTTCCAGGTAGCGGGGTCCCCCATTGCTATGGCCGAGGGGACTCAGAAATGGATTTCACAGTTATTTTTCACCTTCGCACTTGGAAGAAAACTACCTTTTACTAAAGTTTTCTTTGTGGGAGGAGGAAAAAATAAGAACCTGCAACTCAGCAGGGAATACAATTTTAAAAATAAGCCTCCGGGCCAGTGCATTTAATGCCTGCCCCGTGGGGATCCTCGGCCCATAACTCAGGAGTACAATGGCTCTTCTTGTTATGAATGAGTGTGAAGTGCCAGCAGAGGAAATAGGAAGCCCCCAATGGAGTCTGAATGGACCTGTGAACAGGGATAATAAAAGTTGTCCTGGATTTCCGTTACCACCAGGTGTTTCCGCCGGGACTTCTATTCATTCAGGCTTGGGGATGACCACAGGAGCCAAACCTGCCCCCGACCTCGGCCCCTTGCTCCATGCCCTGACCTCACTGCCTCCACAACAGGACACTTGGGCCCAGACTCCTGGATCTCAGTGATGGACATGCTCTCACCCCGGAACCCCAACTCTGTTGGATTTGCTCTAGAGTGAAGGAGAGGGCAAGGGGATGGGAGAGGGGTCACCAGATTATAGGCCCCACCCAATTGGATAAGAGAGGCTCACGAGAGGGGACGCGGGTGCCCATGGAGACAGGTGGTCATGAGCTATGGGTGACAGAGGCGTTGGTGGGACTCGGACCAGGAATCAGGTGGCCCCAGCAGCAGGGAGGATTGGGTTAGAAGCCAAGAAGGACACCATCTGTGAGGGAGGGCTGAGAAATGGCGACCCTGGTGCACAGGGAGACAGCCAGAGGCTGGGGCGGGGAGGCCTCCCCTGCGCTGATACTAACTCGCTCTGTGACCGTGAGCGCGTCACTTCCTCACCGAGCCGGCCCTTTATCTCCCCAAAAGGAAGGCCGGAACACGCTGCCCATCCAGGGCTATTTTCTGTGATATGAAATCAGATTGTGAGACAGGAATGCTTCTAAGCAAAAGAGAAAAGGAGGCTCTAGTCTCAAATGCCCACAGAAACCAGGCAGGAGCACAGATAAATGAGGCTGACCTGGTGTAAGAAGAGGGACTGTGTGTTCTGACCTGACAGAGGCCACAGAGCACACACCTGCCTGCTGCCAGGTGGGAAACCCCACCCAGGCAGCCTTCTTGTCACCAGATGCTGAGGAAGCCACTGGAATGGCAAAGCTGCATGTTCTAACCACTTCAGTTCTGAAATGGGGTGGGCGGAGTTCGGGGGACTTATTCTCTTGGGGTAGAAAATGTATCCTAAATGGTTTGGTTGGTCCTGATCAGTGTAGCTCCGTTGGTTGGGTGTTGTCCTGCAAAGAGAAAGCAGCTGGTTCAATTCCCAGTTAGGTCACATATCTGGGTTGCGGGTTCAGTCCCTGGTTGGGGCATGTGCAAGAGGCAACCAATTGATGTTTCCCTCTCACATCAACCTTTCTCTCCCTCTCTTTCTCCCTTCCTTTCCCTTTCTCTAAAAGTAAGTAAGTAAATAAATAAATAAGTTGTCTGTCTACATAGTAGAATGGTTTTACAATATACACTAACTGGATGGACAAGAAATTTTGAACCCCTGCACAGAGAATCAGTCACTCCTCCCCCATCACAAGTAGGAAGGCCCACCTCCTCCAGGAAGCCTATCATGCCTGCCCAGCCCAGGGACTCAGTACCTGGAATCCATGGATAGCTGATCCCATGGTCACTAGCACATATTAGTCGGGATCTCTCCATTCTGGCAGTATCGCTATGGCGGGCAGAAGAACCTCCAACTGGAAACCCTAAATCCTACCTCTTCTAGCCTCTCGATTCCATCCGCAGGACAGGTTGGTGAGTCAGGCAATAAACATGTGCTAAGAACTGACGGGGAGGAGAGAAGCCCGCTGGTTGCCATCGTTTGGAGAGCAAGTCCTGACTATGGATAGTCCAGGTGTCTGACTGCTATCTTTGTTCATCACCTAAGGCCTTTGATGATTAGCAAGTAGAGTTATGCATCACAACAACCAAGATAATGTACAACTCTACTTCCTCCAGGCAACAGTGATGTGATGAAAACAGTGTTGATGATGCAAAGATAAGCAGCTTCAGAGCGAATGTTTATTGTATCAGATATTCTATTTTGGGTCTAACAACTACCTGATGTAAGAAGGGTGTATATTGTGGTACAGGTAGGAGCACGTGGACCAAACGTGTGTCAGAGGTCTCATAACTAGTAAGTGGCAGAGATGATCCTTTTTTCTTCCACCAAGAAAGGTCTGCAAAGGACTGACCACCACAGGGGCATCACCCAGAAGATACTATTTGGGCTGAATGCTGCTGTCCACACTGGGGGAATCTGCTGGGCTCTAAACACCCCCCCAGGGTTGGATGACTTCAGTGCTTCTTACAACAAACATGGGAACCCTGGTCTTCCTCAAGCTCCTTATGAAGCTGAGCTAGACCTGAAGCTTTGTGATAATGCCATCCCCTCTCCACCCTTCCCTCTGTTTGCACAGGCCGGGCCCAGGACCACCAGGCACAGAGCAGATGAAGAGCATGGTAGGAAGAAGAGTGCCAAGCCAGAGGCCAAAAATTAGTGTTGTATTACAAGGCAGCCACTTACTAGTTGTATAGTCTTAGGTGAACACCTTCCCCCCCGACCCTCAGTTTCCTCATCTGTAAAATGAGACAATTAAGTTGAATACTCTTTGTATTTCTTCCAGCTTTTTTATTGGATGATTGTATAATAGCTCAAGTGCCCTTGGAGGTCTACTTATACCTTCCAGAAGCCCAGTGGAGGCTGCTAAGAAGCCATCCCTTCACGTGGAAGAAGAAAAACGAAGAGCAGGAAGCAGGTGCTGCTCTGTGCGGAGAAGGTCTTTCCCATCTGTGCTTAGCCATCCACATCCCATTTCAGGTCCAGACTCAGGGCTGGAGCAGCAAATGCAGCAGCCACGTCCAGCCTACACCGCCCCGACGTCCCGGCTGGCTCCTGCTCTCTCCTTCCCAGAACACTGTCTCCCCGACCCTTTCAACTGCCAAACCACGTCACCTGTAGTATTACAATTTCCAAACTGAACTCAGACTCTCACTTTCCAGAAAGCTCACAGGCACAAACCAGAAAAGCCCTGCCCTCCCAGTCTCCCCTTAGCCCAGCTAAAACTTACCACACTTTAGGCACGGCGGCATTGGCTGTGGATTTCCTTCTGATCTGCTTGCTTTTGGGAGGGGAGGATGGAAGGCAGGGAGGACAGGTGAGTTGGAGTCACCATGGGTTCATGCAGATGTAATTTTGCACCTGGGTTTCTGACTTGGCCTGTGGTGGCTGCCAGGGCTGTGAGGTGGCTGAACCAGCAACAAATCAACCACCCCAAGGCTGAGAATTCAGTCATGGAATCCCCTTGGAAGGAGGACAAGGGTATGGCCACCAGCGAGACCCAGGGCAGGGGGAAGGAGTAGACAGATAGAAGAATCAGTGTCTTGGTCCATTCAGGTGGCTCTCACAAGTTACCATAGACCTGGTGGCTTAAACAAAGTTCTCTTAGTTCTGGAGGCTAGGAAGCCCAAGATGGAAGTGCTTGACAGATCTCATGTCTGGAAAGAATCTGCTTCCTGGTTTGCAGACAGAGGCCTTCTTGCGGCATCCTCATGCTGTGGGGAGCAGAGAGAGGAAGCAAGCTCTGTCCCTGCTTCCTCTTCTTCTAAAGGGCTCTAATCCATTGCAAGAGCTCCACCCTCATGACCTAGTCACCTCCCAAAGGCCCCACCCTAATACCATCTCCTCGGGGTGTAGGATTTCAATCTGTGCCTCTGTGGGAGACACAAACAGGCAAATAACTCATCACAGTGGTACAGTTGAGAAAGTTCTGGCCTGGCTCCTGCCAGAGACAGACCCACACCACATTCCCTCTCTCTGTCTCTCTCTCTGCCTCTCCTTCGTTCATAGTCTTCATAACAGTTACCAAGTTATCACCACCTGAAAGGATCTTGCTTATTATTCCTTCACTGTTTCACTTCCTGCTTCTTCTCACCAGAGAAAGCGCCATGGGAGCAGGTCCTTGCTTGTCATGTCTGCCACTGTGTTTCCAGACCTAGAAGGGCACTAGTAGGCACTCAGTAGATGATTTGGTGAATGAAGAAATAAAGTCTTGTTATCATTACCCCCAAGTAAAGGAAACAGAGGCTCAGAGAGGTCAAGTTACTTGCCCATGACACACAGCTAAGCAACAGAAGCAAGATCCCACCCTAGGTCTTGGGAACTCTATTCTCACGCATCATGTCCCATGCATCATGGGACTTGCTTCACTGTCCCTGAAAGTAGGAACAGGCCAGGTCAGACGCCTTCTGTTCCTGGAAGATTGCTGGGCTCTCCCAGCCCGGAAGAGTCAAGGGGGCTGCTCTACCCTGTGGCTGAGCGTCTACCGCAGATGCCCCTCTTTCAGTTACGGGCTTATCATCTTGTTTTCTTCCCTGTTTTGGAGTCCAGTAAATACTTACTGAGATCAACACACACGTATGGAATACTGGATAGAACTTTGTATTTAACTGGGCGCAGCTGTGGTTGGCTCCCTGACCCTCCCGGAGAGTCAGACCTTTGGGGCAGGGTCTGTGTCTCTCCCATCCCCACTCAGTACCTGTGTGGAATTGAACTTAATCTTCTGCTCCCTTTATGGATACCTTGCCTGCCTAGTCATTTCCCTCTGTAGGGGGTCCTCGGCTGGTCCCATCCTGGGCCTGTTTCCTGTGACAACAAGGGTCCCACTTTTCTGCAGGCCCAAGGCAGAGCTCGTGGCTGCTTTAAGGGAAGTGCAGAGAGGAGACTTCCTTTCTCCAGGCTGTCTCTCTTTCCAGGGAGCAGAGGCTGGAGATTGGTTGCCTGGGTCCAGTCAGGGCCCCTGACTTTTACATGCCAAGCCTGGGAAGAGAAGGTGGTGAAAGTTCCTAGACAAGGGAATGCCCCCCTTCTCCTCCAGCCTCCCTCCCTCCAGACTACTCTATAGCCTGAGCGCCAGAGGCTGGGTCCCTGGGCCTACATGGACATAGCTCTGCCCGCCTGTCCTCGTGGGGCTTTCCTTAGTACTCTCTGTTCCCTTGGGAATGGGCACTGTGCCTTCCTCTCCTCCTTCCTCTTGTCCTCTATCAGTTAAACAGTGGAAACCCACTCAGATCCTACCAAGGCCACAGTTACTGCTGCAGGACTCCCGTCTGGAGGGTCTCCAGCTCATCCCCCATCACCCAAGGTGGAGTGGCCGCATGGGGACAATGACCAGCCCTGGGCTCTCACCCAGCTCCACGGCGTGCGATGGCTGGTAGCTGCAGCCCTTTGAGCCCCAATTTTGCCAACTCTAACATAGAAATAACCACCCACATTTCACATGGCTGTTGGGCGACCCGGTGGGGAAAATGACTGGCTCGACTCTTCCTAAGCACAGAGCCCTCCTCTGAAAATGGAAATAATACCTAACATGTGACACGGGGACAAGAATGAAATGGGGTGATGCAGTTAAAGTGAGCGGAGTTCTCCGTACATAGTTGGGTCTCGATAAATGGCAGGTACTGCGGGCAGATGGGGCAGAGGAGGGAAGCACAGCAGCCTGGCCGGCCAGAGGCCTGAGGGAGCCACGTCATGGAAGCCTTGACTGCCAGGCAAGAAAGAATCACCAAGGTTTGAGGGTCAGGGAGGCCACCTGCACTGCGCCTCGCTGTGTTGGGAGAGTCCTCGTGACACTGCAGGTCACGCTGTGGGTTCCGGGAAGAAGGATCCCACCTGTAGCACCTGCAAGGGGGGGTCCGTTCTTGACAGAGTGAGTCAGGAGCGTGGTTGTCTCATGTTTGCTCACACTTCTCTACAGTACCCGGGACGTGAACTTGGCTAGCTGGGGTCTTTGTCTCATTACTCTCCCCACATTGTCCATGCCAAGGAAAGCAGAGGGAGGCAGGAGAGTGTGCAGAGAATGGTTATGAGGAGTGAGCAAGTGGATTCTTAGTCAGGGTGGAAGTGTACAGTGTCAAATCTGGTCATTCTGAGAGGTGGGCACCAAAGGCCAGCAGGGCAGGAGAAGCCCAGGCTGGAGGTCAGGCTGAGCCAGAGGGCTGGGAGCGTCCTTGGGTCAAGACCAAGGTGGGCCACACAGTGTGCAAGAAAGAGCACCAGACCTGGAGTCCAACAATCCCAGCTCAACTTCTTTTCCAGTCACTAATGAGCTGTGGAATCAGGGTATAAAATGGAAAAGGAAGCCTTTATGAGGTTTAGCCTGCTGCTCTGTGTAATGGTGCTATCGCCCCCTTGGTGCATGTAAACACACTGACTTGCCTGCCATCAGAGGCGCTGGATTCCAACCCCTGGTGTGACACCTCAGGAAAACAGGCAGGATGGAAAACTCGAAGTCTAAGATCATCAGCAAGAACGAGGAGGAGGGCACAGGCTTGGGGTCCAGGCCTTGCCCGGCCAGGAGCCCTGTAAGGAGAGAAAGACTAGGACCGTGATGCCCAGTCTTAGGGCAGAAACTACTTGATCTGTCACCCAGGTTGCGGTGCTGAGTGTGGTCTACAAGGAGTTGGAAGCTGGGGTCCAGCAAATCACCTGCTGGGGAGTGGGAAGCGGACAGAAGGGTGCCTGCCCTTTTGCCCCGGCCCCTTGCTCAGGCCACGTCTTTATTATTCTGTATAACTTAAGGCAGCCGACTCCTCCACCATGGAGAAATGCGGACTGTTCACCTTGTCTGAGAATCGAGACAGCACAGACTTTTATTTACTCTGAAGGGCTTCGGATTGCTAGGACCACACACTTCCATCCGTGACAGGGGTCCTGGCCCGCAGGATCAGGTGTTGTGGCTGCAAAGACAAATACACACGGACACAGAAATCCTGTGGAGGAAAAGGGACGGCATGGCCACTCTCTAAGTGAAAGAGGGCGAGAGGGCTAGAGAGAGCCCAAGAGACAGAGCCAATCCCCGCCTGGACAGGCTTTTATTGCTTTTCTGGGCACATTACATCGGGGATGGTCCTCATTTACTATGCACAGGTTCACCACAGGTGATTACCTTTTAAGGACAACAAAGGACAGAATACTGCTAATTACTTCAAAGACAAGGATGTTACACCTCAAGGGGGAAACTGCTCACACTCCATACTTGGGTGGTTTAGCACAGACTTTAGGAAGTTAAAGATACTCAGTAAACATTTGCTGCCTCAATTCAGGGTGAGGGAGTTTTAGCAAGAGCAAGTCTCATAGCAGTCAAAGTACAATGCAGGCCTGATTTCCCACTGGAGAACCTATCCATGGACGTGGGTCCTGCCTGCCAACCTCACTCCCCACTGGCTTTTCCGAGTGGGGGCTGAGCCACATTTCCCACGCTTGGAACAGTTCCCCACACATCTGAACCCACAGCAGTTGAACGGTGATATCTAGTACGAGTCTGAAGTTACCCGTGTGAAGGACACAGGCAAACAACATAAACCCTCAACCTGGCGTCAGTGGACCCTGTCGTGTTGAAGGGGAGGGCTTGTGGATTCAGGTTTGGGGAGATTTACTGAAATGAACATTGGGCTTGGAGCCGAAGGGCCTGACGGAGTCCTGACTCCAGGACTCACAGGGCACATGGATTCGGGGAAGTTGTTTGGCTGTGGGCATTCCTTTTTCTCATTTGTAAAATGAGATGGTGGCATACCAGGTCCACAGGGAAGTTGTCAAGGTGGAATGGGATATGAACATGAAAGAGATTATATACTGTAAAGTGCTGTGTAAGTGGTAAGTGCCATGCTTTTTGAGTTCCAGGATTGGTTTTCTTGACCTGAAGTCTCTTTCCTGCTTAAGATCGTCGTCCATCGGCCTTTACTGTAGTCTCTCCCACACTCCCTGGGTGCAGGAAAGGTGGAGCTGCTGGGGCTGAAGTGTAACAGTAGGTCGTGGGCTTCTTGTAGCCCAGGCTAGGCCTTGTTCCTGGGCAGGGGTTGGAGGGAGCATCCCCGCAGCCAGGCTCCCCTCCTTCCCACGCAGAGGCAGGAAACGCCAGGGGGACTGGGAATCCTGAAAGCAGAGATTCCTTGGTCAGGCCCCTCTCTGGGGTTCGAAAGCTCAGTGGCCCCCAGGGCATCTTCTATCATCCCAGTTTCCAGTGGACAGAAGCAGTGAGACCTGGTGGAAGGACAAGCTCTGAAAACAGGGGTTCTCATTCCAGCCCCACATTCACATTCTCTGCAAACTTCTCAGGCTCAGAGGGAGGGGAAGTCACACCCTCCCTCTGAGCCTCTGTTTTTGGCCTGGAATGATCTTGAAGATCCTCATGAGTGACAGGACCCGAAGTGGGACGCCAGTGTGAGTGTTGGCAAAGACAGGGGACCCCGGTCTGGGTTCTGAAATACTAGCTCCGAAAAGTAAGTTCCGGCCCTTTGGAAAACCTCTAAATGTTTTACAAACGCTTTGTTCTTAGACCTCAGAATTTAATGCTACAGGCAAGAAAACTCTTGATTAGGTTCCATCCTCCCCTCCATCCCACCAGGTAGTCCTAAGAGTCCCTATCACGTAGAGCTAGGCTTCTCTGTCCCTCCTGACATGGAATGTCCTACCCAGGTCCTGGCAGTGACCACCCTCCGACCTCCCAGGCCTTCTCTGACCTGCTGTCTCTTCCCAAACAAAAATATTTAGGCAGGGAGAACACCATGGAGCACCCTGTCGGCTGAGATCCCCTCCCAGGCCACGTCAATGCCCACAGGGACTCTCCTGCCACCATGTCCCGCTTACGATGCTCGGCCAACTTTTAGTTTAACCCACAGGAGTGAGTAAAATGGTGGGCACTTCCTTTCAGGCAGACACTGGCTGGTAAGTGACAGCTTTGGGGGTCGACAGGTTCTTCCAGGGCACTCCAGGTCAGATCACACGGCTGACTCGCCAGCCCACCTAGTTAGAAGAACTGAGTTGTTCTCTGAGCCAGTTTGATGATGCCACATCAGGTTAACTAGCTGGGCGTAGGCTGAGTAAGGGCCCATGGGGGACCAGCGTCCTTTCAGGGACAGAGCAGCTTAGGGAGCAGAGGGTGGGTCTCGCTGCATCCAGTGCTGCAGCGGCCGAAGGGCGGAGCCCTGGGCTCATCAAACACGTTACTAATCAAAGCCTCGACTGCCGTCCTCTCTCCTGTAATCCAAAGGCACTGTCCTCTCTGCAGCCTCAGAGGAAACAGCGAGTGGTCCGAACGTAGTAGGAGGATGGCCCTACAGCGATGGGGAAACTAAGACCCAGACTCCAAAACCAGCTTGCATGAGCTCACCACCCTGTGAGTGACAGGACCTGGAGCGTGACACCAGTCTGAGTGCTGACAAAGACAGGGAACACAGCCCCGGCACAATGCCCCAGATCTTCCAAATGTCATCCGGGGAGCCAGACCCACGGCTCCAGGTGAGCCACCCAGAAATAGCACAGGGATCTGTCCCCGCACACCCCCAGCGCCCGTGGACAGGGTGGTGCGCTCCAGCCCAGGGTGCGCTGAATGGGGGTTGTTGCGCAGGAGGTGGCTGGTATTCATCTGTGTTGCTTGGGCCTGCGCCAGCCTCTTTTCTCCAAGCAATCCCATTTTGGCCATTGTGCCGATTATGGCTGATCATTATCTTGGTTGTTTATCCAGTTGCTGCATAGATTGACTTTCTGAATGTCAGGGTTTGGCTGTTTCCATAACAGGAAGCCGCTCACTGTCTTACTGTGTTCAGAAACTCCAGTGTACACAATAGAATCCTAACAAAACCCTAAACACTCCATTTGTCCGGGGAACCTCATTGAATCCAGTCCTCATTGTTTCTTTTATAGGCTGAATCCTGTACTTACAGTCAGGAGGGTGTGTGTGTGTGTGTGTGTGTGTGTGTGTGTACACATGCACAGGATATGAAGCCTGGCTTTTCACTTTCCAAGTTTTCCACCTGAACCTCAGCAACAGATGAGGGTGCCAAGAATCCCCAGACAGAGATCTGACCTGCCGCAGTTGGCGGTAGGGGGACACGCAGGACCCTGTCCCTGGAGAGTGTCCTCCTGGCTGCCATCGGGCTGCCTTGCATTCAGAGGGCAGTTAGCATTTGTGTTTCCACACCAAGGCCCTCGACAGAACAGAACGTGCAAGGCCGCGTGGAAGCCAGGAGCCAAGACCCTTATGGAGGAACCAGAAGTCACAGGGGAGGCCTTTGGCCCTGACCTCCTGAGGTGGTTTCCATGCCCATGGGCACTTTCACGGACCCCACTGGGCAGGTGGTTAAATATCATGGACTCACCTCTTAGTCTTATCAGGCTCTCCCTTCTGGTCCTGAGATGCCGAGGAGCTTAGACAAAAAATCAAAGAGAGAGTGGTTGGCAGAGTCTGACATCTCCATCGGAGAGCTGCCTCCTTCAGAGCAGAGACTCGGAGCACCAGAGAGTCGAGCGTTTAGAGCTCGGCTTCCCCAGCCTAGTACCTGGAGGGGTGAATGCTTGTCTGCCTGAGCGTGAAGGACCCTGTGAGCTTGCAGTCCTTGGAATGTGGTTATAAACGGAAAAACATCCTGGATTCTTTGGGGTAGGGTCTCCTGGGTATCTTTAAATAGGATTCCAAAACCTCTGTTTTGGTTGAAGACTCTTGGTGTCCCTATGGATCAAACCGTTTCCACCTTGTTCCACTCCTCTTTAGGGATTCCCAGGGGAGAGTCCTGGGATCTGTCATGGAAGCTGTTTAGCAGTAGAGGGCGCTGTTTACCTAAAAGCCAAGCATGAACCTAGGACAATCGAATTTGGATGCCCTAGTTCTGATCATCTAACTGGTTCTCTTGTCTCCTCCAAAACATGTCCACACCAGCCCAGTAGATGGAAAGGTCATAAGTTCACAAGCATCCTCTTGTCTTACTCGGGAACTCAGTCCCATTGTAGCCATCCTTCTCCTCAAGAAATCCTTAGACTGACCTGCGCCCATTGTGTTACATTTCCTCTGTTCTGTTCCACTGACTTTGAACCTCGTGTTCACGTTGCAGCAGATTGGGGTGCTTCCCCAAGATGCCTTCCCTCTATTATTCTTGTTCACCAGGTATTCCCTACCAAGCTAATGTCCCTGGAGGCGGGGGCAGGGCTGGGACAGTAAAAATTGGGCTGAATGTGAACATTAGCAGATTAAATTTACCATTTCTGAGAGTTCAAGAGAAAGCTAGATCTGACGAACAGTAATAAAGAGCATTTGATTATTTATTAGGCTTACGGGTCAAAAGCCCAGTTTCTGTAAAACACTGGCAAAAATCAGACTCACTCTTATGGGCTATGCTTCTTGGGAAAATGCCCCCAAGACACCGGAAACACTGCAAATAACCAGATGTCCATAGTGTTACTCTCTAAATATGTAGCCACATTTCTGTGGATAGTGTTAACTTTATTAGCATTGAGGTCTGGCTTTGGTTTATGTGCAGAGGGAGGTTTACCTTGAGGCCAGTGAAGGTCAGGCGTTGGGGCCCCTCGGCATTGGCCGAAGTGCCCTAACCATGTGTCCCAACCTCATCATGTTTGTGTGGAATTTGCAAGAGTAAGATATTTCAATGGCCAGTGGGTCCAGACTGCTGTTTGCTTCCACTCTGACTTCCCCTCCATCACACTTGCCCTGTGTATACATACTTGGGTCACTTCGGTGTGGTTAAGCATTTCTAACTGTCCTGGTGTCGAAATGGCTTGCAGGCACACTCCAACGGCCCACCGTTGCCATGAGACGAAAGTTCAAGGCCAGAAGCATGTCTTAAGGCTCCTAGCGATGGAAACGTATACCAAGCCGAGGAGACTCAAGATTTGAAATATACAGAGCCAGAAGCTTGACTACATGATTTTTCTGGTTTTGTGATATTTGTGGAGTTTTCCATCTTTTAAAAATTCTATTATTGGGTCAATACTATGGACAGAGTCAAATGACCACTGGTTGCTAGGGTTAGGAGGAGGGAGGGGTGGGTAGGTGGAGCACAGAGGATGTATAGGGTGGTGAAACTATTTTGTGTGATACTTTAATGGTGAGTACATGTCTCCATACATTTGTCCAAACTCACAGAATGTACAACAGCGACCCTGATGTGAGCTGTGGACTTTGGGTGATAAGGATTTGTCGGTGAAGGTTCATGGATTGTACCAAAAACACCACTCTGGTGGGAGGTGTTGACAATGCAGGAGGCGGTGCCTGTGTGGGGGCGGGGTGCGTTTGGGAAATCTCTGTACCTTCTGCTCAACTTTGCTGTGAACCCAAAACTGCTCTAAAAAAATAAAGTCTATTAAAATATGCAATGTGTTGTAATTCATTTCAAATAAGTATTCACTTCTGAGCCTAGTTATGCATTCACCATTATGCATTATTTTTAAAGAAATTCCCAAATGTTTAAGGCCCCACAAAACATGGGTCTGACCTGTTTATGTGGAATAAACCCTTGCAGCTCTATCAACTCATAACTATGTCGTTTTTCCACTCAGATTATAACCGTGTTGACGGAGAAAAGCTGCGTCCTGTTCCTCGGACTCAGCACACAGAGCAGTGCTGTCCCCCGGCCAGAGGGCACAGGCCCTCTCCTCACGCTCCATTGGCTGCGGCCTGTAGAGGTGTGTCCCTGGCCTTTTGAGTGGAGGGCAGAGACTTTTGTCCTGAGGTCTCTGGTTACTTGGAGTTGTCCTGAGCTCGAACGGAAGGGGATCACACGAAACACCTAAATATCCATGTCTTAGAAAGGAGATGCAAATAGTGAACGAGGCAAGGCAGTGACTTCAGAACTGAGTTCTTGGTACAATGGCATCTGCCCTGGGGCTCGGGGTCACGAGGTGCTAAGAGGCCCTTCAGCGAGGTCATCCCATCCAGATGCTCCCACCACGATTAATGACGCTGAGTGACGTTACCTCAGAGACGGTTGTGTACTTTTCTCTTTCAAGAAGTTTCTGAGTTGACTTCTGGAAGACCCACTTAGTGAAATGTATATTTTGCTTTCTCTGAGTTCCTGCTTGGCTAGAGTAAAAGAAATCGGGTTTTTCGACAACAAAGAGTCATGGAGTCATGAGGATAAACTTTTTCTTCACAGAAAGGCCACAACTCCGATTCTCCCAGAGCAGATAAGGACGAGTTGAAGAGGGGTGGGTGGTAAAGGAGGTTTAGCTGGCGATGCTTCCACAAACCGTTGCCGAAGGAGAAACCCTGTCATATCTCCATCTGCCACCAGAGGGCGGGACATCCCCGCTGGTAGAAAGAGAGCTCCGTAGCCACTGTTTTTTTCTTGGTCCACCTGGATTACCAGGCCAGCGCTGCAGACTTCCCCGTGGGTACCCGCACCTCTGGAGGAGGTAGCCCCACCTGGGGAGCCTGCAAAGAGCGCTGGGCCTGAACGTCTGGGCTGGACTATTCTGGAGCATCTCTTGCACCCTAGATGGAGAGCCACCTCCAACCTGCAGGTCTTCTCTAGAAGAGTCTAGAAAAGGTGCTTCAGAGAGACTCTAGGAAATGAGACAGATCCAGGAAGACGACCCCTCTCCCCCATCTCCCCATCCCAACTGAATATCCCAAAGACCTCCCTGCAGCATTCTGGACCACGCAAGGGGGTCTTACCTAGGGTTGCCAGCTAAAATACAGGACACCAATTCGTTCTGAATCTCAGATAAACAAAGAATAACTTGTTTTTAAAGTATAAGTCTGTCCCAAATAGTGCATCGGATATACTTACACTTGACAAATTATTCTTTGTTTACCTGAAATTCAAATGGAAGTTGGTGTCCTTTTATTTGCTAACTCTGTACCACCCAGCTCTCCTAAGACACCTAAAATGTTCTAGCCCATGCAGGCCAAAAACAGGGTTTTTCTCCCTTCCCTCAGATCATTCTCCTCCAGAACTCTGTGAAGGAGCCACTTTATTAGGCCCACTCTGATCTAAACCCTGCACTTCGGAAAGGGCCCAGGAATTCTAGATGAAGATGCCCTTCACACTTTCATTTCCTCGGCCTTATTTGGTCCTGTCAATAAAACCGTCAGGTCCGTGCTTGAGGGAGAAGGAAACTGCGACGCAGAGGTTCAGTCTTGAGCAGGGACCTTGATGGAGAGGCTTGGAGAAACTGCACGTGCCTTCTGTTACCATAGCTGGAAAGCAGGGGCCCAGGCCCAGAGTCTCAAACACCAAGAACCAAGATACCCAAAGAGACCACGCACCCTGCACTCCGCCACCCTGGCAGACGGCCGGGACTCAGAGACAGGCGTGGGAGGACCTGATTGTGCAGGCAGCTCCGGCCAGCAGGACACCTGGGCCGTCAGCGGCCTGAGCAGCCGCCTCAGCGGCAGCCACGCTTTCCTGTGCAGCCGCTGCAGCGTGTAGGATGCTGATAACGGGAACAATGCGACAGAGGAAAAGTGGCAGGAGTGGGACAATGAGTCGGCCGCAGGGACTCTCCCAGGCCAGGCAGGATCGAGGAAGGATCTGTAGGTCCCAGGGGCCAGACTGGAGACGACTGTGGGTTGAGGCGGTGAGGGGCCTGCCCAGGGCCCCAGGAAGGAGGGCTGGGGTGTGGCTGTCCCTCCCCAGGGCAGCCGTCCCATTGCTACAGCCCCCTCTCTCTCCATGGGTGGGGCAGGTGCAGACAAGGAATCATTAACCTGAGAAAGGACCTTCCAGCCCTCCCTGGTCAGGAGGGCAAGAGCCCACAGCTAGAACAGGAGAGAGTGGCTCCCAGGATGACATCAGAGCTGACTCCAGGAGGCCCTGGGACTCTAAGTCACTCTCCTGCTTCCCTGCTGGCCCCATACCAAGTAGGAGGGCTCGCGAACACCTCTGAGGAGGCGCAGAGCAACTGGGTGCACACAGGACACCCAGGCGGGCCTGCTCATCACTCTGGCGGCCTGGCAGTTGGGGTCGGCAGATAGACAAATATCTTGGGATTCAGCCAAACATTAGATGCAGTTGCCTTTCTGGCTGAGGCACCCCAAGTGCCACCCCCATGTTATCTGTGGCATGTGCTCGGTATGGAGCAAATGCGTGTAGAACGCACAGGGAGGGGTAAAAGTAGCCCTGTTTACCGTGTCGAGTGCACGAAACACAGAGCGGATGCTCGTAGTATTGTGTATTAATTACTGTGTTAGCTTCCACACACACACTGTGAGCTTACTCTTGCCCACCCTGTGCACTCAAGCCCACCCCGGCCAGAGTTGGAGACCAGGAAGCCGTTTCCTGTACGAGACTCAGACCACTGGTACTGAGACCGTGTCTGTTGATGCATTGCTTAGCCCACCTTACGCTGAAAAGGACTCAAAGCCACCTGAAGGATGCAGAGAATGTAAGAGGGTAACATAAAACACGGAAGAAAAGAAAACTAGGGAGGGCAGTGAAATGGAGCCGGGAGGGAGGGCCCGTCATGGAGCCCGGCACACAGGCAAGAGGAGCCGCAGAGACGGCCATCACCAGGGAGCAAAAACCAAACACACAGGCCAGCAAAACCAAAGAAAGCCACCCAACTGTTACTTCTGATGCTAAACCCGAAGACCAGTTCTTGTCCAGCGTCCTCATGGAGAGAATTCAGCATGGAGAATGGGCGCCTTCCCCTTCCCCGCTGTCCCCAGTGAGGAGAGCCTGCTTCCCCGGACCTTGTCTGCATGTCAGACAGGGGCCGGTTATGGAAGGCCCTAGAAGGCACCACTGGGATAGGTCCCATTGGTCCAGCTGTTCTGGCTTAATTGTAAGGCAAAAATTTAAGGGGAGGATTCTAGTTATGGAAAGAATTGGGCATTGCACACAGTCCCTGGGCAACCCCCAGCCGACCCTGTTTCTCTCGGTTGAGCTCTGGTTGGGAACCAGGCGGTACGGAGTAGGAGGTGTTTCTCTCTGCAATACCTGGGAGGGCCCTTGTGCATGTTCCTGGGTCACCTCGGGCCTCTGTGCTGAGCTGTGTGTATATGGGTGGGGCTGCCTTCCTCTTGTGAAAGATCAGAGGTTTGAGAGGCCACTCCACCCTCTCCGCCCTGGAGGTCAGAGGGGTCAAGGCCCCAGTACAGCCAGAATGGGCCTGGCATAATGCAAGGTCTACCTGGTCATGAGCAGGCGACCTGGCTTTTACTTTCCTAAGTCCCCACCACCACACCCCCAGCCACTGCCCCTTGCCCACACCTCAACCTGTATTTGTGGGTAAAACTCACTTAACCTTAGCTACATCATCTGTATGGGGGAAAGGTAGTAGCTTTGCTGGCAGGAGCCAGGGGACGTTCAAAGGTCTCCACCTCTGTGTTCCCAGGATGCAGAGCAGACGCAGACTGCATTGATCAGACGTGTGTGTCTGACACCGGGTGCAGCCTTGGAGGCAAATCCTAGACACCGAACACTGGGCTGCATCAGTTTAGGAAGATTCTAGCACATTCTCCAGGTTGGGGCCAAGAGAGCTTTGCATTGGCTCCCAACTGGTCCAGCAGGGCCAGCTGCCTCTCCCTGGCTTTCCCCCAGAGAGCTGGGGGGCCACGCTGGGTCAGTTCCCAGCAGCTCCGTCGCCCACACAATCAAGGGCAGTGCACAAGCTCCCTGTTACGGACCGTCTTGTCAGCATTTGGCATGCAATCAACAGAGATGACACCAATTACTCGTGTCACAGCTTCTGGGGCAGACGGAGATGTATGAAACCCCGTGTGGGGGCCATCCATCAAGGCCTGGGAGGGGGCCGAGGGTCTGTCACAGCGACAGGGAGTTGAGGGAAGCCAGAGTCCCTCAGGACAGCTGGTGGCAAAGTGCATTCTATCATCCGCATTGATACCTGGGCCGTGGAGCACAGTCCAGTGTGAGGAGAGGTCTTTTGGAGCCAGGCTTAGAGGCCAAAATGCCCACCCCTCCCCCAACATGCCTGTGTCTGGTCAAGCTGGACCCTCCCTGCCTCCTCAGCCTCTAGGCTTTTGACCCTTCTGTCCCCTCCCTAGAATCTCCCAACCCCAGTTCCCAGCTCCTCCAGGTCAAACTCCTGCCCTTTCTTCCAAGTGCTGATAAAAGCCTATCTCTTCCGTGAAACCTTTCCCAAGCTGCTCCCCTCCAGTTAGAATGGGCGTTCTTCCCCGGGCTGTACAGAAGGAGCTTTCTACACCTCTTAAGCAAAGGATTTCCAGCCTGTCACAGTAATAACCTACTTATTATGCCATCTCATTCTCACAGCCGCCTGCTCAGGCGGGCATTAGGCCCACTGTCGTAGATGGGTCAACTGAGACTCACAGGCAGGGGTAACTTGTGCCAAATTGCACGACTGGTCAGTAGAGTGTGGCAGATGGGCACACTGCAGGCACAAAGAAGGCACCACAGAGGGGGTCTGCCAAAGGGGCCTTTGAGATCTACCGATGTGCGCCTGGGGCCCCTCCACTAGAGGGAGGCTTCCCTCAGGACTCGGGCAGCTGAGGTGATGTGGTCCTGGGACACCCCTCCAGCCTGGGAGGGCGTTGGGCTTTCCCCAGTACCTGCTGGCGGAGAGAGAAGCCAGCACCTTTGGTGGTCTTGGGGCCCAAGCTCCTCTCTGAATGTGGGGGCCCTGCTTCAACTCATCCCCCACAGTCAGCCTGGGATGGATCTCACTGGCCTAGGGCATCGGGGTCTCTCTTGTGAAATGTGATTCCCAGTTGAATTCTGGCTCACAGTGTGTGTGGTTTGCACCAAACCCCAAGGGCTCTCAGAGAATCCCTGCTGCTGCCGGTCACCACCTGAGGGTGCTCCACAAGAGGCCTTTTACCGGAGGGTTTCCCCATCCTCTGGTTCATCCTTCCACATCGATTTGCCCATCATCGAATGGGTAGGGCAGATTTTACCTTGCTTCTCCACTGGGCCATGCTGAGGGCCAAAGGAAACCAGGCTGGGCTTTGTAAACTGTGCCCTGCCACTCACATGGGAGGGGCGGTCAGCTGGATTTGGGGCGGGGGGACTGGAACAGAACCCTGAGCGTGGAGAGGTACATGTCGCAGTCAAGGCCGAAGAAGGCTGAGGCAGCAGGTCCCAGGCCCTGACCCAGGGCTAAGCCAGAGGTTTTGCACAACCACCAGCACACAACTCGGCTCTAGGATGGAAAGTCAGGGAGGTGACTCAGCCTAGTAGTCAGAGTGGGAAGGGACTCTGGGAATGCTGCAGGTGAGGGAACAGGCCCAGAGGAGTGAAAGGGCTGGTCTGAGGTCACCCAGCTCAGAACAAAAGAGCTGAAAGGGCACCCCCTTCCCCACGCTGCCAGAAGAGTCCCCCTCACCTGCATAAGGTGGCCTCATAAGGGGGCCTTCGTAGGCGGGAGCACTAGCTGGCATGGGATCCTTTGGTCCCCAGTGTAGACTCTGCAGCCAATCAACTGCGTGGCTGCGGCATTGGCCGGGGCCACTCATCCGCGTGCCCTTCCAAGACTTAGGGAGGGTGGCGCGTGGCTGCGGCAAAGGGCTGCCTTTTCTCACCGAGGAGGATGAGGCCGAAAGGGGGTGCCGCGGCCCGGCCTCTCACTCGGGCTGGAGAGGAGACTCCAGTGTAACTCCCGGGCTTTCTGCCACGTTGGCTTGCCACCACGGTGCCGCCCCACGCTGCACGCAGGCCACCAGTCTGCTGCCCTGGCTTCTCCCTCCCTAATCTCCCTACCCCAGCTCTTGATTGGCTTGATACCTCAGGTTACCCTCAAAACCATAAACCACGTCCAGTGCCCCCAGATCTCAGAGCCCCAGCCCCCTGCTGTCTCCTCAGAGCTCTGGTACATCAGGAATTGCAAAGTCAGCCATCAGCACTTTTTGGATTTAAAGTGACCCTGTTGCCTTAATTAATTGAACCTCTTTGGCCTCTCAGAGAGAGGGGGCACAGAGTTATTTTTACTTAAAGCCAGAGGGAGAGGTAGGCAAGCTCCATCCCTTCCACTAAAGGGAAATGCAGAGACAGAAATGCAGGTCCCAAGAAAGGGAGATGGAGGGACACCAATCCTTTGCTCTGCCCCTCCCCCCCGCCCCCACCTGAACAGAACTTCCATGGTGAATCTGAACAGGTTTCACACTCCTTCCAGGCTCAGACAGGCTGCAGGGAGGGGCTTCAAGGCTGCAGCAGAACACACGGGAAAGGGAAGGGGGGAAAAAAACCAGCCTAGAAAATGCGAATCGGCTCAGGGTGCGGTAATGGGAAGATTTCAGAGTGATGTATGGTGCTGGGAATGTTATTAATGGTTTGCTGATTTTTACCTTTAAAACCTTTGGGCAGATTATTTATTATGTCCTTGGCATGCCTATGATCTATGGAGGGCGCACTAATCTGTGAGCACAGCCCCCCATGTCCCGGATCCTCTACAGCTTCTAATTAGGCTGGGACACTGCCCTCCCGGCCTGCGCTCTCCACCTGCAGGAGCAGAGGAGGCAGCCTGGGCTATGAAGCTTCCACTGGAGGCCTGTGGAGCCAATGTGGGCCTGCAAATCAGGGGCCCCAGTTTCTAGGCTTGACTTGCTCTGTGACCTTGGGCCAGGGCATGACCTCTCCGGACCTCTGTCAGACGAGGTGCTAAGCTCCAGTAACACAGAGATATAAATGGCAGAGCCAAAATGGAGCAGGTATGTGGTCCTTCTTCTGGTCTGAAAGTCTCATACTTCCATGACAAAGAGAATTGAAAAACAGTAGTAATTTTTTTTCCCAACAGTTCACTGTCAGCAGTCCTAAAAGCCATGTGTTTCTGGGTAAGTTGGGATGTTACCCTTTCTTGTTCTGGCTCCTCTGTTGTGGCCGCTAACCACAGGGAGGGCCTCGTGAATCCTTGGCTCCCCGAGGTAGGAAACAAGGGCTGGGCCCTCTAAGGACATGGTTCTGGTTAGGGACACAGCCAGGACGGGAAGCCGAGTGCAGTGAGGAAGGCCATCTTGGTTGTCAGAGTGCATGGCCTCAAAAGCACCTGCAACCAAGAAGGCCACACCCCACGTGGTGGCCTGGACCCCGCCTTCTGTAACCTGGGGGTCCTGATAATCCTGGCTCCTCTCCTCACCTGGCTGCTCCCCAGCCTGATGGCAACCCTCCCCTCGGTTAGATTCCCAGTCAGTCCTTCCTGCGTCTTTGGGACCGGATGGTGGGCTGGGGCTTGGAGACGGGACCATAGCTGAGTGGCCAGCTGGGCCAGCTGAAGGCTGGTCCTCCTGGGGGCACCCCCACATTGGCCTGCCCCCACATTGGCCAGAGCTCCATCCCCACTGCTGCCCTCCTTCCTTCTATCACAACCCTTTTGCCTTCCAGAACGGTTATCTCTCAGGTCATCAGCCTGGGGAGCCATCAGAGTTCATTCTCAACCAGACAGGACTTTAGCTCCCCTCTGCCCTACATCTACTACCCACAGACCCTGGCCTCCGCCACCACACCAAACGGCTTTCGATCATTTCTCCTAATTGCTGTCACCCCATCCTACTGCCCCCTGACCCTCCGTCTTCACTCATAACAAACTCATCCCAGCCTGACTCTACCACCGCCACCAGTCAAATAACTCTTACAGCCTGGCCTTCTGCTGCTGTGGTGGCTGCTGAGGCCACTTCCTTTGCACCTCCCAGTTTTCTCAGCCACCACCTGGAGTTTCTGGCGTCAGTGCCACCGATGGGCACATGGAGCAGGAACACTGCTCTACTATTTCACTTACATGCCAGGAGGGCAGGAACCGAGGAACCCCAGGAAGGGCCACATGGGCAGGTACAGGAAATGGGGCACATCAAGGCCAGTGGCTTCATCTCTGCATCCTCAGCAGCTGGCTCATGGCCTGGCAGCAAACAGCTGCTCATCTTGTGTTGGATGAAAGTGCTAACAAACGCCAGTCTTCTTGGCAAGTAGGGTACCCTGACATGCAAGTCCAAGTAATGCAGGGAAACCCTATGCTAATCAGCCTTCGTGGTGCTGTTGTGACATCCGATTGCAATGAACAAATTGGCAGAGATCATAACCTCCATCTTTAAGGTGAGGATGAACTGGACACTCTCTAGTGTCATAGTAGGGTTTACAAAGAGCCCTGGACCTAGGAGGGAATCGACTCAGTTTCTCATGTACTCTCTTTAACTCTTCACCCTCAGCCCATAAATCCAGAGCTCTCTGAGGGGTTGCTTCTGACATATTTGGGAAGGTCAGGTGTGCATGGAAGGAGAAGAGAGATAATCACTCCTTGATGGTGGAACGAAAGAGCTGTAAAGCGTTCTCTTTATCCCCGGGTCCTCACCATTTTCTGGAGCTCCCTGTCCTGTTGGGGCCTGTCTCCTGGCCCAGGAAAAGCTCCCCATGTTGGGGCAGAACAAGATAGGATATGGGGTTCGGCTTTTTCCAAGAAATGAGTCACTTTCCAACTCTCACCCTTCTATCCATTGCACCTGGCTGGTATCAGTCCCTGGGTTTGTCCTTTCCTGGAACTGCTGTGATTGATGCAGCTTTGATAGGTTACCCCGTTCATCCCTCTGCCCTGAGGCCTGGAAAGTGAGGAAACAGTCTCATCCTTTCTGGGATACGTTGAGAAGAGACAGAAATCAGGAGACGATGCTTATTTGCTCCTAGCCCTGTGCCTATGGGGAAGCCACTATGCTCCTGAATTTCAGTCTCCTCAATGATAAAATGCGGCAATAATAATGCTGGTGGCATTTATGGGTAGTCCCCTACCCATCCCTGAGAGGGACTGGCCCACATGTTGCAGGGTATTCGGCATCTTGGCCCGCCCCTGAGTGCCAAACATCACTGGTGCCCCTAGTCCTTGTGATAAACGAAGACATTCAGTGTTTTCCAAAGGCTGTCCCGAGTTGGAAAGCCACTGATTCCCTGTTCCTTACCATGGAGAGGCCAGTGCAGTCAGAGGTGGCCCCTAGAAGGGTGGGCCCTGGGGTTAGGAGAAACCTGCTGGGACGAGACTCGAGAACCTAGAAGACTCAGCTGAGTGGATCAAGGGCAGCACTGCACTGTGGCCAGAGGTGCAGCCTAGTCGAGCACCGCCACCCCGGCCAGCATTTGGTGGTGGAGTTCCAAGGGGACATGGTGGGGTTCGAAGCCAAGCCCAGTGATGCAAGGTGATAGGACCCTCAGAGTGTGGGGCTCAGTGCCAGCATGTGTGGAAGAAGTCCCCAGGCCCAGGAGAGTCAGATTTGGGTTAAACCATGGCTTCAGCATCTACCATTCATACATCCTTGGGCGACTCACCTCTGAATCCATTTCAGCCTCCATAAAAGGGCAATCAGACAACCTTGTAGGGTTGTGGCAAGAATTAAAGGTGACAATGAACATAAAAGCCTCTTCTGGATACACGTTAGGAGTGCTGGTTTTTAGAGATCACTGATTTTCTTGTGGAGAGGAGGAAATGGCACCTTCAAGAACAAAGTAGACCCTCCATCGAAGGGCACTCCAGGCAGAGCCGAATTCTCAAGGCAAGGACTTGAGGCCAGAGGAAAGGCAGCAGCCCTAATTCATCCCAGGACTGTTTCAATGTCTCTGGCCAGAGGTCTGGACTGTCCTAGAACCTAGGGGTTCGAGTGCCTTCTACTAGGGGGCCCTGCATGTGTCCACGCTCTCTGTTCACACGCCCTTGGCTCCAGGGACCCTGACTGTTCACTATTCATCATCCAAGCCCATGCTTGACCTCTCTGCTTCTTTACTCCTATTGCCTGTCACCTCCACTTGGAATGCTCTTGCCCTCATCTTACACCAAAGCTTACTAGGCAAGACCCAGGCCCAGGGTCCCTGTCCACCTGGCGCTCTCCTGGACGCCAAACCAGAAGAGAGCCTGGCCCATTTCAAGTGTCCACAATGTTCCATTCACATCGTGCTGCCATGCTGGGGTGGGGCAGAACTAGGCTAGGATGGATGCCGGTGGTGCCGGGTGAGCAGGTGGGGAGGGGAGCAGGCTGGGGAAGGAGGATGAGTTCTGCTCTGGGTGGGTTGCTCTTGAGGAAAACGCAGTGGCTGGAAGCTGAAGCCCTGGATTCGGGGGTCACGAGTTGAAGAGTGACAGCAGAAAGGCAGCAAGAGTGGGTGGACTCACCCAGGAAGATGAAGGGGAGGGAAGAGCAATGGGCTGAGGGTGCGGAGATGCCAGTGTTTCACGTTCAAAGTACAGGCAAAGAATGAGGAGCCAGAGCTGGGCTAGTGAGGGGCATGAGGAGGGGACGTTGTCCCAGAGCCAGAGAGATGTCATTAGCAGTGTGGGCCACCGCCATCCAGGGAGGTGATGACTAAAAAAAGCCCCAATGTTTGGAAACAAGCAACCAGCAGTGATTTCAAGGTCAAGAGGGTGGGGGGGGGTGAGTTGAGAGGGAGGGGGATGCAGATGGAAATGGAAGAGAGATGTTAGCAGAGGTGGGTGGTGGGACATTTTTCTGACCTATGGGACTTCAGTGGGTCTTCTCCTTGATGAACTGGGTGTCTTACGCTATGAAACCAGGTCTAAAAATTTAGAACCCAAGAGGACATAGGTTGGCCTCATAAATCCCGGAGGAACAAAGGCACAGGTGGGGGTCTGGAATGAGGGTGTGGAAGCAATGAAAGGGTGGACACCCAGTCCAGGGGAGCCACCTTCTTCTCCTGAATGCCAGGGCTCAGCTCAGACGCTGGGAAGGATCAGCAGATGGAGGGTCGAAACACTGGGCCCATTCATCCAGGAGTCTATGCCTGACTCATTTCAGCAGAAGTCACGAATTAGGTCTGGGTCACTCTGCCTGGGTAGGTGGGTAAGGGCATGAGTTTGAGGACTTTGGTGGCCCAGGTCCAAATCTGCCCTAGGTAGGTACCATGGACAACCAGGGAGGGGCCAGGGCTGCCAGCTGGGTGTGGACACTGGGGGTGGGTAGGAGGGCCAGCAAACAGTGATTTCTCTTTACCCATTCTAATTGCATCTCGGGAGAGGGAGGCAGAGAGGGAGGCAGAGGGAGAGGCTGGCTGTGACTGACCTGCACTGTCCCTTGGGGAGACTACATAATGAGGGAGGACAGCAAAGCTAATGGTCTGGCAGGCAACCGGGTAGCGGGGTATGTGTTTTTTCTTCCAGGTGCTTATTGAAACATATTCCTGGGCCCACCTTCAGATGCATTGAGCCAAAATTTCCTGAGTGGAAAAGTCCACATTAATGAAGCTTCCAGGTGGTTCGTATGTTCATTACAGTGAAGGGAAAAACCTGGCCCAGGCTTGGTTTGGAAACCTCTCAGGACCGTCCCCTTCCAAGCTTCACTGTAACGAGGGCTTCACAGACAGGCACACCTGAAGGCAGGCGACTGCTCCACTGGACACCTTAGCAGGGCCTTCTGGAGGCAGAGCCTGGGTCTCAGGGACAGACGTGAAAGCAGGGAATTGGGGTGACGAGGAAGGTAGGTGGGCGTGCAGGTGAGGGCAGCACGGGCCTGGATTACAAAGGAGCAGGTGTGCTGCTTGCTGCATTTCTCTGCAGGGCCACCCTCCACTTTGGGAAGGGCGGGTACAAAGTGAGATACAGAAAAAGACCCGCTCTCTGGTCTCAGCCTGACCCCTTATCCAGCTGTGTGGCTCGGGCAATTCTCTTGTGCAAGATGGGTCTGTCTCCTCACTGGGAAAAGGAAGCTGGGCTAAATCAGTGATGGGCCACCTTGATGGACCACTGTACACATCTGGGAATTTGACCAAGTAGCTGTGCTGGGGCCTTAATTCAGACCAATAAGGTCAGAAGCTCCGGGCCTGGCACCTGACCCTGGGTCTTTAGTTCTCAGCCACTGAAATATGGTGCTTTCGAGCTGGAATCTCTGATCCTCACCAGCTTAAAGGCTAGCGCAGAAGGGCTTGGTTTCTTCCACCACCACTTACTTCCCTGTTCCATTTACTTCAAGGAGTGCTGGCTAAAGAAAGGTGTTTGCATGATTAGTGATACTGTAAGTACTTGGCCACCACTTGAAGTGACAAATGAATTAAGTTTTGAATCAGGGACAGGCTGAGGTGACAGGAACACCAACATTTTCAAGCAGGGCTAAATTTCAGAGGCCTGTGCAAGGCTGTGCAATATGGTTGCTGTAGAGAAGTGGGGGAAGGGGGGATAGACAAAAATCCTCACGTTAGCTGATGGCCCTGAAATTCTTTATCACCAAATCAGAGGAAAACACAGAGTTGGTCATTAACAGCAAAAAAAAAAAGGTTGTTTTTTAATGTATATAAAGTTCAGAAATATTTGAGGGCTTAAAGCAGTTGAGTTTGTAACTGAAAGAAGAATCCCCTAGAGAGATAACTTTCAGTTTAAGGTTCACCTTTACGAGACCAGGTTATCTCCAGCTCCTGATATCTGTACATTAGTAGACAATTACTAAGAACAAAATGCAGTCAGTTGAGCAAAAAATCCCAGTGTATTTACTTTCCTAAGTCTTAACTATTTTGCAGTAAATTCATTCAACAAAGCGTTGATCACCTCTACTCAAGTTACTGATTTATAGGACCTGAATCGAAAGGAAGAAAATATGATACAATGGAAAAGGACGTGGACTTTGGAGTCTGAAGCACCCTAGTCTAAATTCTGGCTCTGCCCCTACCGAGCTGCGTGAGCTCGGACACGCTTACATAAGTCTACCCTGCCTCGGGTGCTTCCTTTGTGAAATGGGGTTGACGATGTCAGTTTGCCTATTTTCAGGATATGCTGGAGAGACTAAATGGGGTCGCTTATGTCTAATATGGTGCCTGGCACATAATAGGCCTCAAAGAACAGCAGTTCTATTGAAAATATTGGTATTTTCCCAACATGTGTATAATGAGGTTTCATACAGGGTCTGACCTGCTTCTCAACAATGCAGTGAGGAGCACATTGCTTTGCCCATTTCACAGGTGTTGAAACTGAGGGGCTATCACTGAATTGGAGCCTCAGTCATCTAACCCCAAGTCCCGTGCTCCTTCCACTGCATTCTCTCAACCAGAGATGGGCAATGGCATTTCATTAAATGCCAGACCGGGAGGTGCCAGGGATGGCTGTCTCTGTCACTTGGGGAGATAGCAGATTATGGTTGGAACATCTCTTACAGGATGACTTGGGACTTAAGTCACAGAAGAGGTGCACAGTGGAAGCTCCATGTCAAAAAGAGTGACAAGTTCAGGACACCTTTGCACATCACCACCTCTAAACCAAGCTCACGATGCAATCTATTCCACTGGGAGCACCTGGCTAAGATACTAATTCCTATAGAGAGAGATAGACTTTTACTGTAAAAACTTTAACGTATCGCCTCCACAGAAATTTTTAAAACGTGTAATTTTATTAAGAACACCTCCAGCGCTCAGAAGCAGAGTGGAACGATGACTGCAGGCCTGAGGACACAGCCCGGGCCCAGCATCTGCTTTATGTTTGTTATTAACATGGACATTTAGAGGACCAGTGGACAACACCTGTTTGTGTAGCACAGACGTCCATCTTCAGAAGTCTGAACACACCAAATGGTCGCATATGAGAAGTCCCGTCCCGTCAGCAAGCTCCCTGTTGGACAGGACCCAGGCCCAGGCTGACTGAAGAGGGATACAGAGAGTGGGCAATTCCCACATCTCAAAAATAATAAATGAAAATTTAAAAATATTTTGAAGGGCACATGGAAATCAATTCATTCAAAAAAAAAGTAGGATTCCAGTTGAAAACTGGGCGAAAGGCCTGCACATACACTTTAGTCGCACGTAGTTTCAGTAAAGCCTAGAGAACTCTGTAATCTCATTAGTGACCCAGTGTATCAAAGCAGCACCCCATTAGAAGGAGAGACAGTTTTTGTCCATAAAATTAGCACAAAAATATTTGTTTCAGTGACCCGACCAAACACAGATGGGAGGGTGTCAGGCCAGGTGTGTCCATTGGGACAGGCCTTTGGAAAAACAGTGCGGCAGCAAGATGGCCAGGGCCTTAAAAAATTCCGTGCCTAGGCCTCTATCCTCCAGAAATCATCTGCCGTTCAGGAGAGAAAAGTTTTTAAATAAATGATGAAAACCATCTAAATGGTCAACAAGAGTACAGTGATAGAGCATTTTATATTCTCATGATGTATTATTCAGGTATTAAAAATAGGTTTCTGAAGATTTGAAGATAAAGAGGGGAAATTCTTACATTTTAAAGTTAAAGAAAGAAGTGTATAAGGGAGACATTCACTATCAAGTGGTTAGAAAAACCATTTGTTAGAAAAAGCACGGAATCTCTAACGCAAGTCATCTCTGAGTGATGGGATCGTGGGCGGCCAGCTTTCCTTCTTTTTGCTTTTTTTTAATTGTTCCAGGTGTTTCCATTGCCCCTACAATAGATACACAAATTAAGGAAATATGCGTGGACTTCGGGGCTGAGAGCAAACTTTGCCCAATGACCCTGAATTTATCTGCTTCTCCCTGAATTTTTGCACATCTGCAGAGTCACCAAATATATTCAAGACTACAGGAAAGTACCTCAAAGTCGAATGAGGTGAGTGCCAAGAGAGGCCAAGGAGAAAAATAACAGGAGATCAATAGGCAAAAGAATGAGAGAAACATTTGCTAGCAAAAAAAAACAAACACACAAACAAAAACTCTCCTGGAACATTTCCAGTCAGTCCCATCCTCCTGGGCTGGGCAGGGAAATGGCGGGCCGGCTGACATAGGACAACAGGGCAGAGCTGAGATAGTTCCCTTGCAGAGCGTGGGGCAGGCCGGTGGGCCCTCTGAAGCTCCCAGACACCACCTTGTAGCCACGTCCTGGGCACACCTTTGATCTTTCCCCCACGTTCGTACATCGCCGGGGGGCTGAGCCACGCTCAGGTTTGTAGACAAAATATGAGTAAAAACGGAGCTCCAGACTCATGACCACCTCACAGCTGGATCTCTAGAAATCTAAATCGTCCTGCCCAAAGCCATCTGTCCTGTCCATGGTGAGGTTTCGAAGCCTCCTTTCTGTCCCGGAGAGACGTTGAACTACCTTCTCAGCTTCTAAGTCAGAGCCTTGGCCTGCTCTGGGCTCAGGGGTCAGACCTTCGCATGTCCCTCGCTCTGGAGTCCTTGAGCCTGAGGAGGGTCCCACTTGCTCGGAAGTGGAACTTTCTGGATACATGTCTGTGACTGTTCTCTCTGAACTGGGGACTCCCTTGGGCTCATCACTAAAGGCCCTCATATCTCCATTTGAAGGCTCTTCTTCGGAGCCTTTCTGGGAGAGCTGAGAGCAGTTTCCTAGAGACGACATGGACGAGGAGAGGCCTGTTTTAGGGCCTGACCTTTGGCCACAGGTGTTTCCACCTGTGGCAGGGGCTGGTGTGGGCCTCCCCTCTTGGTCTGGGCTGCTGTGTCCAGAAGCCTCACCTGACTGGCCCCGCCTCAGGCCAGCCTGTGGACTCCCTTCTTTCTCACCTTGACTTCCTCTTCTCAATGCTGGCTGTCGCTCTCCTTCAGTTTCCTGGACCCCTACAGTGTCGGCACCATCATTCTGTCCTCCTGGACTTTGGGCCCCGGAGTCCCCCTCTGGGTTCCCTTCCCTGTGCCCCACGCCCTGCTCCTCTGGGTGGTGGCCTGCACGGGGACCTGTGTTCCCTCCTCTCCTCTGAGCAGCTGCATCCTCCTCTGCTCCTCCTGGATCTTCACCTCTGCCGAGGGTCTGGCTGCTCTCGTCCTCATCCCCCTCCTTGGCCCCAGCACCCCGGCCTAACCCCGGCTCCAGGCCTCCATCAGCTCCCTGGACATTCCTGGTCCCTGAGGGGTCCCTCTGATATGGCTCCATCCCTGTCTTCTTGGGGGCTGTGCCTGCTGTCTCCCTACTAATACACCCTCCTTTTTTCTTCTGCAGAATTTGCTGCAGGTCAAAGGCCTCTTTGATGGGTAGACTGGCTATGCCCACTGTGTCCTTTGGGGACACAGGGATCGCTTTCTTCCTCACACAGGCCTCACAGGGACAGAACTCCTCCCCCTCAGTCTTGCCACCCAGCTGGGTCCCCAGGGCTCCACCGAGGTTTGGCATGTCCTCCAGGGAGAGGGAGTGGGTGCCCCGGGCCAGGGTCTGCTCCGAGAAGGCTGAGAGGTTGCGCAGGCCCCGGAGGCGACTCCTGCGCTGCTCTGTCTGCTGGGACATCTCCCACCTGAGGCCTACCCGGGGAGGCCCCGGCGCCTTCCTCCCAGCCCGGCTCTGGATCTTTTGGAGCTCCTTCACGGTGCTGTCTTGGAGCCGCTGGCCCACATCCTGCTGCAGCTCAGCCACCATCTGGTCCAGCAGGTCGTGGCCCTGCAGGCTCCAGCGGGCTTGGAGCAAGGCCGTGGCACTGGCCAGGTGGGCCATGAAGGCCTTCTCCATCTTCCTCAGCAGACTGGACACCCAGAGGGGGTCAGGGTCCAGAGACACCCTGTGAGCCACAGAAGAGCCCTTCTCTCCAGCCTGCTGGGTGGACTTGGCCTGGGTTTGCTTGTGGCCTGTCTCAGCAGCTCTGGGCAGCTCCTCCAAACAGGGCTCAGTGTTGGGACCACTTTGACTTCCACTGGCATTTGAGTCCCTCCCAATGAGGCTCCCAAGGGTCTCGGCCCGGGTCTCTCTCCTCCCAGCGGGGCGCAACATGGCAGAGGCAGGGGCTCTTCCTGCTTCCTTTTCCTGCTCACTCTCATCTGCACCCGCCCCTTCCTGAGAGCCAGCCCCTGATAATTCCTGTCCCACGGCTCTTTCCTCTTCTGGAAATCCACTGACAGCCTCCCCTTGCAGTTCCGGTCTTTCTTCCTCTTCTGTTATTTTCTCTAACTGCACTGCCTCTTCTTGCATCGTGCTCTCAACTACTTGGTCCAGGTTGCCACCCAGCACTTGCTCCCCACTGCTTCCGTCTGCCTCGCCCTTCCTGGTGGCACAGACCCGTGCTTGAGAGCTTGAGGAGGCCACGCAACCACTCAGGTGCTGCCTTCCCAGTTCCTCTGGGTTCTCTGAGGTTCTGGAATCAGGTCTCTGGTGGGGGATTTTCAAGGGCAGGTCTATCCTCTCAGAGACCAGGGCACAGTCCACGGCACAGGGTCCCCTGCCCTCTCCCGAGCCCCCAGAACCACTTCCAACATCCACACCAGAAGACGATGTTGGTGTGAAGTCCTCAGTCACAGCCTGGGACCTGAGGCCTGGCAGAGCCTGGCACCTGCCGAACTCCCAGAGGCCTGAGTCCAGCTCACCTGGCCCGAGGCCGCACCTCGGCCACAAGGCCTGGAAGGTGCTCAGGAGCTCCTGGTACCGAGGAGAGTCTGTGAACCTCACTTTGCTGGCGGGAGACCCAAGATCTTCATCGAAGAAATGGAGCCTGGCGAGACACGTGACGAGGGCCTGGGCGGAGTGGCCGAGCCTCATGCCCGCCGGGCCAGACACTTCGGGCAGGCTGCTGGGCCGGCCCTGCTTGGAGCCCAACAGCGCTTTCATGACCTGTATGGAGGCAGAGACCCTTCGGGGAAGCACACACTGGCCCATGCCACAGTCCCTAGCTACCGCTTCACCTGCTCCAGCCTCCGTGGGGGCTTCTGAAACTGCAGTGTGAGGAAGACCCTCTCCTGGCTGGGGACCAGCATCACCAGTCACTGGGAGGGGTCCCTCTGGTTCTGCTTTCTCACTGGCGGCCCCTTCCAGAGACAGTTGTCTGGCCTGAGTTGGATCCTCCAGGCTTTTGGGGGAATGTTTGTCTACAGGGTCCTCCGTGGGGCCTTCCAGGCCGTCTCTGGCCATACCCACGCTCTCATCCGCGATCTCATACTTCATGGGCTCTGGCTCCTCCGGGATGTTGCTCAGCCATTCACGGACCACAGCTTCTGGTGAGGCCCGGGGCAGGGCACCCAGTAGCATGCTGCCCTTGTCCTCTCTCTCGTCCAGACCGGTCCCTCCACCAGCGACCTGCCCCTGGCACATCCTCCCAGGCCTGGGACCCAAGCTACCCCTTCTCGCTGCTCTGACTGTTCTGCCAGAGCCGCCTGACTGAGAGCCAGGGGGGCGTGGGCGCTGCGCATCTAGCTGTTCCTCTCCTGGGGCAGTGCCCCCTGGCCCCAAAGCCATGCTGTGGTCTCCATTACTGCTGCAGGGGGGCTGTTTCTTGACAGAAGGCCACACCCTGGGGGGAGTGGGACAGTGCCTGCTGCACAGCAGGCGGGCCTCAGGGAAGGGCTCCGGGCTACCCTGAGGCTGGGTGTGCGTCTCCCCACAAGGGGTCCTGTAGACCCTACATGTGTCCATCTCTGAGTAGCAGGCCCCTTGCTGGGCTCCCAGCTTCCCCACCTCGCACTGACCAACTGGCAGAGGCAAGAGCCAGGAAGGCTTGGGAACGCCGCCCCCTGCATTTTCACCCTGGCCGTTGGCTTGGGAGCTGAAAGAGACCAATGAGTTGCAAAGTGAGTGTGCCCTAAACTCAGGGTTCCCTTCGGTCTCAACAGGGGGAGAGTAGGAGGGGTAGAGATCAGAGGCACAGTCTGAATCACTCACAGGAGTGAGGAGGGCACTGCTGACCCCCCGTGCATCTTGGGAATGAAGAGAGGCAGAGGGAGGTGGCCCTGGGTCCTGGGACACTGGGTTCCTGGTGCTACATGAGCTTCCAGGAAAGTGTGGCGCTGGGTTGGCTGGGCAGCCCCTGCCTGCGCTGGGAGGCCCCCAAGTTTGCCTAGATACTGGTGAGTCGAGTGGGCAGTGGGTGTCCCTTCGGCTGTGGTGCTGCCTGGGGTGGCCTCTCTGGGCCCCTCGGCCAAGGCCAGAAATGCTGGGTGAGGCCACGGCACTAGCTCTGCTCTCCTGCTTTCTCCTCCTGCCTGTGGCTGAGACACAGGTAGAAGACGGGGAACAACCTTCTGCAATGTCCCCAGAGCCAAAATGGCCCGAAGCCAGGGGCTGTCTTGTCCCATACTCATCCCTGGCCTGAGGGTGTCCAGGACCCAGTCCATTCCCCTCTGCCAATGGATCCTCGTTCGCCAAAGACGAGAGGTTCATGGTGGAGGAACAGGGGCCTCCCCCATGGGTGGCCTTCCGTGGGGAAGTCATGGCCCTTGTCTTGCTGCGGCGGCCCTGGTGCCACTCACCCCTTTCACTGGACTCCTTGTGAGACCCAGCACTGGCTGAGGAGTCCCAAAGAGCACCTGTCAGGCATCGGGTCCTGGGTTTCAGGCAGCAGTGGTCCCTGCTGCCCAGCCCTGCTCCCTCTGGGCCTGGGCCCCCACTGGCCTGGGGTGTGCCACCAGCTCCCTGCCCCATTCCTCTCTGGGAGGCAGTCCTGGAGGACAGATGCAGGTCACAGCTGCCCATGCTGCCCTCTGGGGACCTGGAGCAGCAGGAGGAGTTTGGCTCCGAGCCTTCGGGGGGTCTGTCACTGGAGGCAGGGCTGACGCTGTCCTTGCTGCTGCTTTTCATGCCAGCAACCCCTTGGCTCCAGCGGCCCCTGAAATGGGCATGGGGGACTGGCCTGGCCCTACTCTGAGCAGCCGTCCCCTCTCCCTGGGCGATGTACAGGGGGTTCATCCAGATCTCATATCTGGACCCTGACTGCCACCCGCCTCGTTCAAAGGCTTCCTTGCATGCTGACTCTTGGTTCCCCTGTCCTTGTGTCTTAGGCTCTGAGGACCCCCCAGGGTGGCCCTCCCACAGACAGTGAAGGGGGTCTGCCGCCCCCAAAACCGGGCCCTCCCCACTGGCTGCTGTGAGGGCGCTGGCCCTGCCAACCCTCCTGGACCACAGAAGCATGTCGTTGCCCAGTAGGTGGAAGCGGACTTTCATCTCCACAGATAGGCTGCCATCCTCGTTCACATGGACCTTCTTTTCAACGTCATCACTGGCCACCAACGGGCTGAGCTGGGCAGGCGTGTCCTGAGGGTGCCTGTCGGGAGCAGGACCCATCCAGGCATGATTCAGGGTCACCAGGGCGTCACTGAGGCCAGACCTCTCCGACAGCAAGGGAAACCGCCGCGGCCTGCTGCCCGACCTGGACCTCGAGTGGATCACACTCTGCTTGGCCTTTGGGCCCCAGCTCCCTGGCACACAAGGAAGAGTGAGAAGAAAGAGGAAAAGTCAGTGAGCTGCTGCGGGGAGCTTCAGGGCAGGAGAAAAAGGCTGGTCATGAGCCTAACACCCGTGTCGCCTCCAAAACCACACGGTGAGGGCAAAACCATTCTAGAACAAATACCCACAGTCGGCTGTTTGTGAACCAACAGAGCAAAGCGAGATGAACTTGACGTCTGAATTCAGTCTGAACCTTGCCATTCCCTACCTATGTAGCTTTGGCAGAGCCTCTTTTCTGGGCTGTGAAATAAAAATAATGGTATCTATTTGGAAGTGTGTTTGGACAATGCAAGGCAATGTATATAAAACTTCCTAAAAAAAAAAAAAATCAACTTCCCACAGAGTCGCTAGCACAAAGTGGGCTCTTGATAGGCAGCAGGGGTGGAGGGCAGGGCAGCAGCGCCCAGAGCTAACTCCTAGCCCTGCTCACGCCCACCCCCAGAACAAGGAGCAAAATCAATAAGCTGCTGCACATGCACCTGACGGTAAACTGTAAAATGCTTTGCAATTATTAGCGGTGATTTATCATCCTAATACTCATCAAGCTGTGGGGTTGATAAATGATGGCAAGGAAAGACCCAGACACACAATAGCAGGTCCTGATAGTCAAGCCTGCACCCCATGAAAAAGAGAAGAAGGGGCTACTTGGGGTAGAAAAAAATGACCTCAAGAAAGAATGAAGATCCTGAGTACTTTCTCATGTCATCTCCTTAGCTAACACTTGACAAGAGGGAGGAGCTAGTGGAGGGCCAGCAAAAGAACAGACCCTGACTGAGTCCGTCTGAGCACGAGCAGGTTTCCTGAAGCTCTGCTCTTTCGTCAGCACCAAATGAGACCGGGGCTTCTTCGGCTGTGGCTAGCGGGTGTCTGGATCTCCAGTGCCTGGCATGTGGCAATCACCGACACCGCTATTGTTATTTCTGAACAGCTTTTCACAGAGGATATGATTTTGTCTACTCCCCAAAATTCGCTTTTAAAAGCACAAAATTTGTGCTTTTAAAAGCACGATTAACAACTGTAGATAAGAGTTTCAGCAAAATTATTGGAATGACAATGGGGTGGAGGGGTGGGGAGAAAATGCAGACAATGGCAATTGAATAACAATAAAAATTATAAATAAATAAATAAATAAAATTTTTAAAATTAAAAAAAGAAATAAAAAAATAAAAATAAAAAAAATAACAAACCCTAAACTCTGGCACACAGCCGGCTTTTGGACGGATGTATGGTTGGATGTGTAGGCTGGTGGGTTGGATGAATGGTCGACGGTTACCTTCAGGTTTAGATCGTTCGGCCCCCCTCCCCCCCCCCCCCCCCCCCCCCCCCGCTGTCTGAGAGAGTCATGACTCTTGGAAGATGCAAATGCCACAGGGCCATGGTCCACTGCCCACCATGGTCCTTAATAAAGCTTATATTAGATCCTAGAAACCTAGAGTTCAAGATCACCTGATTCCTATTCTCTAAGTACCAGACTCCCCTCTCTCATACCCCAAATGTTCAAACCAGTCAAGGCTGGTGGTGATGAGAAGAGGCAAGAGAGACCTCAAACAACTAGTTGCCCAAGAATTGGAGCCAAAGACAGGTTTCTTTCATTCTAGAAACAATATCTTCCCAGCTCTCCTGAACCACTATCCCGTGCAAATAACATCGGAGAAACTCAAAAACCAGCTCACCATTTTTGTTTTGTGAAGTCTGCCCTGATAAGGTCTCAGTCCCACTTCTCCTCGCACCTTCCAAAGCCGCAGGTCTGAAGGACTCAGGACCAGCGCACACCAGCACTGGGGGGCTGTGTAGTAGAGCCTTCAGAGAATTCACCTGAAGAAGGAGAGCGTGAGTCAGGAGGCCTGGTCTGCAGAGCCTCCCTTCTGTTTGGGAAGGCACAGTAGAGGGAGCATCCACTCGCTCTGGCCGTATTTGTCCATCTCATCCCAAATTTCCGACCTAATTGCCATAATACCATACTAGCTGGGGACTGAGGTCCTACCCTCGTGATCTTCCTCCCTAACTACACCCTCCTGGTGTGAGGCCTATAGTTTAGGGGTTATTCCGGAGGCCTCAGGTGCAAAAGACTTCATGAAGCCTTTGGACTGCTTCCCTGCCCACACTTGCGCTCTCCAGGGCAGGCATTTTTTTTTTTTTTTAAAGCAACCAGCTTCCATTGGGAGACCTGATTCACTATTTCACCCTTTGCCTAAGCAGATCCTCTCCTGGGTTTGGTCTGTGTTTTCCAGTGTCATCTGGGCCCATCGCTTCTGCTTCTGCCCCTGGTGGAGCGGAGGAGGGCAAGGCACTGTTCTCTGCACCGGTGGAGCTTCTGTCCCAGGAACCTCCAGGGGTTCTCTAGGCTCCTGCCCAGGTGCTGGTCACCCCCTGCACACACACACACCCCAGCAGGATGTCCTGGGCTGTGAGTGGAGCAGGCAACATCAGTGCTGGGTTGCGTTCCAGAAAATAGGTTCTTGCTTTTAGAAAACTCTCTCCTGCCTCTGTGAGGGTTGGTACTATTTATAGCATCACATGGTAATGAGCTGTGGGGGACTGTAGTTCCATCTTTAAAGTGCTGAATCTGTTCTTTTTCATTTTCTCAAATTAGAAGGGTATGTTCCATTAATAAGGGAATAGAAAAAGGAGAGAACACTCGCATCGTCTCCTCCCAAAATGACATTAAGTTTGCCGTCCACCAGATCTTTCAACTCAGTTAATTAAAAGTTTGTTTCAAACAACCAGGTCTTTCCTCTTTTGATTTAGGTCTCTGGTCCATCGCAAAAATGCAAATGTGACCAAGTGTATCAACTTATAGATGCAGCCATGCTTCTAGAAAACCAGACTCTTCCAAGGAACAAAATAGAATTGAAGGCTCAGTGATGCTCCCATTGCAGAAAGAGATAGGAGTCTAGGACCCGTGGAACAAAAGAGCATTACTGAGAGCGTCCATCCAGCTGAGGACCCGCAGACGAATAATCGTGACACAGCCTGTGCCAGGAAGCGATGAGGCCACTGTGTTTACAGAAACGCTGATATCTCTGCAGTAAGTCTATCTGAAAATACGCTAATATTTTCTCCAATTAGTTTATTTTGTACCTGCTCTCTCCCTCTCACCGCACCCACTGAACTGTAGCCAATTGACCGTAGGTAGAGACCTAGCCTCATTTGTCTGTAAAGTCTGCATGTCGCACACGCTAGTACATGGCAAATGCACCACTGTTTAGAAAGGTTCTTCCATCACAGCTCTGAAATCACTAAGGCTGGCCCCGTCATTTGCCAGCCATACAACTACGAGCAAATTACTTGACCTCTGTGCCTCAATTTTCTTAGCTCTACACATGGTACAATATTAACTGCCTCACGGATTTATGTGGTGGAGGCTATGCCCTAGGTCTGTTGAGGCCAATTCCACTCTTTTTCTCGTGCGCTTTCCAGGATGCCGGGACTTAGAAAGCCCTAAAAAGGTTTTCAGGGGATGGTGGCAGCTCAGGCAGTGATGCCAGGCCCAACGCCCCAACATTCCTGCGTGTCGAGGTGCAGATGTGGCAGTTCCCTGATCTCAGCTGTACAGGCCTGGGTTCCACAACCAAGAAGTATCCTCGAACTCAATAATCACAGCAGCTGCAGGCAGGGGTAGTAGCTTCCCTGCAGAATGCCGGGGGCCATTCCTGCAAACCCAGTGTTCATGCCTCCAGATGTCCAAAGGAAGCCCCCGGAACACCCTGTGTTAAACTGCTTTCTGCGTAAGGTACTTCAAGCAGTTTCTGTTTCCTGCACTGAACTCTCCCTGCGGTAGATTAAATAATAGGAGAATTGGATGAGAAAAGAATGAAAGTGTGCAAGGCAGTGCCTGGGCTCCCTAAGTGCTCGCTAAATGGTAGCTAAAAATATGAATAATGATTGTTTGTTTGATTAACCGACTCAGTGTCTCCTCTCTACCCACTTTTAGTAGGTAGGAGGGCGGGACAACCAGTGCCTCTTTCTAAGGACAATCTCCCCATTCCATCCCCGCTTTTTGACCTGACGTCCAGAGGACTTCTTAAAGAAAATGCCACCCCTTGACAGCTTACCTTTTTCCCGCTGGTTGTGTACACCTGCCTCACGGGAAAGTGCAGAAGGTCTGAGGCTTTGCTGAGAAAAGCCGACAGGCTCCTGGTATTTCTATGACTGAGCACCACTGTCTGCTGGAATCGAGGGTCCCCATTCTTAACCAACATTATCCTCTTTGGGGCTTTAGGATTCTTCCGGGAAGAGGCTGTCCGTAGCGCCTCACACTGGCCTTCAACATCTTGAGACTGCTGAGTAGAGGGACTTCCCCCTTGTGGACGGCCTGGCCCGCTGGAGGTCTTGGGGGGCTTCTTATCAGAACAGAGGTAGCACCCACCATCCTCCAGCTGTTCCAGGGCACTGAGGCCATGCAGGCCCCGGGGCGTGGTGACGGAGCGCACCCCAAAGGAGAGAGGCACGCGCTGGGAGAGCTCATCCATCAGTGCCCCAAAGCTCTTGAAGGTGCGTTGGTGGACAGCTAGACGAACTCCAGAAAATTGGGGATCCCCTCGCTTGAGGAAAGTTATCTTCTTGGCTGGTGTGACCTGGATGACAGAGGGGGTCCGGGCCGCGGAAGGCAGGAGGCACTCACGGTAGCTGGGGGCCTGGGTATCCCTTGGGGTGCTGTTCATGGCGTGGAGGCCCAGGCAGCTGAAACCAATTGAAGAAGGAGGGTCAGAGAGCAGCCAAGAGATTCTGCATTTCCCCCTGCTCTTCATTATAGAGGTGTTCCCTGCCCACTCCAAATTTGATCCACTCAGCTCTGGAGAGGCAGGTCCATCCATATTGATGGAACAGAAGGAATGCCCAAAGGTTTGGCATCGGACAGATCTGAGTTCACATTCTACCCCACCCCCTTACTCCGTATGACCTGGAAGGTGAATGACATGCTCTGTGGAGGACCCACCTGCCAAATGCAGCCCTATTCACTCTGCAGAGTGGTTATAATGCGTAAACGAGTTTATGCATATAGAGTACTGGGCACAGAGCAAGCACCCATATCTCTTGATTCCTTTTCCTCCTCTTGCTGATTCTCTTACCCATTTCTATCACCTGAACTCCTTTGAATACCTTAGGGTTTATCTTCTAAAGAGATGGGTAAATAAAGGGAAGACCATGGAACACAAGTGCAAGAACGCAGGGTAGGCAGTCAGGAGGCCTGGGTGCCTTGACCACTCTCTCTTAGTGCCGAGACTTACGTATGCCCCTGGGGGATGCCCAGGTCTCCTGACTTTCATCCTTCAACTACGAGGTGAGAGGGTTGGAGTAGAATCCCTTAGTCCCAAACCCTTCAGGGACCAAAGCGCAGACAAGGAGACTTATAACCCAAAGAGGATGTTACCTCTCGGTGTTGCGTGCTTTCTCCACTGTATGGTGATGTTCGCTTTCATGTGAAAAGAATGCTCCTCCTCACATCCCTCCAAAGTCTTTGGAAGATGCATAGTGAAACCTGTCAGAGAGTCCCCCAGCCCGTTCCCATAGACGTGGGAGATTGGGGGTTCAGGACAGCCACGGTTGGGTCAAGGTCATTCATCCAGCTGTTCATGTCTATTCCCACCATGGTAGAGCTCACTGCTTCACCTGGGACTCTTGCAGAAGCCTGACTCTGTGCAGGTCACCATGCCATGCTCTGTTCTGTGTACCTGCTGACCAAATTGTCCTGAAATCCAGTTTTTCCCCAGGTAACTTCTCTGCTCCAAGACCTTCAAGTGGTTCCCAGTGTCTGCAGAAAATGCCCAGGCCCCTTATCTCACAATTCGAGGCCTCTCTGTCTTGCTCCTCTCCACCCCCTAAGCCTCAGCTCCTGCTCTTTCCTGCAGGAATTCTCCACTCCAATGGGGCTGCCTGGCTCAGGCTCCCCTGCATGGCAATCCCCATCCTTCTGCACCCTGCCTTGGCTTCCCTCCTTTGTGAGCCTTCCCTATCCCCCAAGTCTGGGGCAACCCCCACTTTCAGCATGGTTCCCTGACATTTCCTACATCCTGAGCCCTACCCTTCATGGCCAACTACCCCCAGGCGTGGGAAGCAGAACATGTGTTCCCTGGGGCGCCCAGCCCCAAGCTTGGCACACAGCAGGGGCCCGGGAAATCCATACTGATTAATAAGGCAGATATTTCTCAGAGCCACAAAGCAGAGCCCAGGCCTGTCAATAAGCGGACTCTTGAGTAATGATGATCAGCCGAGGAGTTGTCCCTGCTCCCACACAGTGCAGACCATGCAGGACCCTCATTAATGGGCATGCTCTCTGCAGGTGACCGTGGCCTTCCCTGCCGCAGCCGTGCCCCCTGCTTCAGTTCCTCCAGCGCCAACACCTCCCTTCCTTACCTTGCCTTTCCATTTACCCTATTCCTCTTAGGGAAAAGGATTGTCCTCTCATTTTTCAAAATCGGTGCACAAAGAGGCCTCGTAATCCTCTCCCATCTCTGGCACAAACTTTATAATTAGCTTCTTCAGCCTCGTCCCTCCCAACTAATCCCTTTAAGCTGCTTTTTCAGACCTCCGGCTAACAGCAGCAGCTGCCTGTGCTGTTACTCCACAGTGCATTCCTAAAGGGCTAACTTTTCTTCCCACTTGATTTTCACTTTCATTTGTGACAATGAGCATCCTTCTTGGCCCTCACCATGGAGCTAAGAGAAAAACTAAGGGGCACTGGGGCATACAGTGATGCTGGGGAACACGGTGGGGGAGGCACAGTGACACTGGAGGACACAGCAACCCTGGAGGACCGTGTCCCTCATAATCACCATATTCCCCCACATCACTATGTCTCCCAATGTTGCCATGTCCTTTAACGTCACCATGACCCCAGTGTCACCATGTCTCCCAGTGTCCCTGTGTCGCCCAGCATCACCAGGACCCCAGCCTCCCTGATGCCTCCAGGGTTTCTGCTCCCTACAGCCCATTTCCGGGCAGAGAAGATCCATCTCTCTTGAGCCTCTTGGACAGCAGCTCCTCGCAGGGCGAAGGGGAGTGTTCAAGGGCAAAGCAGGAACCTGGCCTGCAGCGAAGGCAAAGGCCATTTCGCGGTTCACTGGGGACCCAGGCAAAACATAGCATAGCAACACATGCTCAAGTGGCCAACTGTCCCCTTCTGGCATTCTTCTAGAAAATAACATCCTTCTGAACTGGAATTCTCTATCTCCAAGTGGACTTTTGAAATTAAAAATGTCTCCCGAGGAATTCTAAGTACCAAAAACCAGGCCAATAGCAGCCAGGGGCCACCACGAAGGCTCCGTCCCAACATGAGGCCAAGCACACGGCCCCAAGAGAAGCTGTCGGTCATCTCGCTGCTAAACGCACCTGCACTTATACAACTGACAAGATTCTGCATTAACTTTAGGTGGCCGGTACGCCTGCACGCACACACATACAACATACACACGTCTGCAGGGACACTACGCATATGCACAAAATTAGAAAAAAACTAGGGCATCGAGGAAGGAGCTGAAGGATCGAAGATGGCCTGGGCCCATCAACTGTAGAAGGTAGCGGCGTTCAGGACTGTAAGATCACCCCGCTCCTCGCGGAAGATGGGGCAGCGGCTTGCTCTCCAGCTCTCCAGCTTCATCACTAGAAACAAACAGGTTCAACTTCAGCCCCACAAAGAGTCACTGAGAAGTATGACCTCCTCTTGTAGCCATGTGGAAGGGGAGAGCCCCCTGAAATTCTTTGCCAAAGAGGCCTAATGAACTTCTCATTCTTTCACGTTCAAAACAGGTCATTCGCGTATTCACTCACTCGCTCATTTACCTGCTTGTGTGCCACACAAACAATACTGAGCAACTGTTGTGTACCAGGCTCTATGCTGGATCCTGGAAATACAAAGATTACTGACACACAGCACCCATCTTCCAAAACTTCTCGTTCTAGTGTGACAAGTAGCTACATTATTAAAAGGTAGTATAAGAAATGTTCTGAGATATAGATATAAAAATAGAGATGAGATATAACATATACAGGACATGACTGAAAGCAGATTGAGAGAAATGGCAAGTCAGGGAAGACTTCCTGGAGGAGGTGACAGAAGCAGAGACCTAAAGGACAATTCTGGGATTAGCCAGAGAAGGAAGAAGTTGGGATGGGCGTGGGAAATAGGTATGGCCTGGGCGCCAACTCTGACAGAGTGGGGTGGGTTGGAAGGATGGGAAGAAATTGTACCCAGGCTCCCTGAATGCTGTGATCAGCTAGCAATGCTGCTATAGCATCAGGGCAGAGGAGGACCATACAGGTGCCAGACGTTTGCTATCCCTGCTCTGCTCGGGGCATTCAGGATGGGGACATATGTGCAAAAGGGCAGCAAAGGATCCAAGTGTGGGCGTTCAGGAAGGGCCTTCCCAATGGATGTCATCCTGATATTTTAGAAGACGCCCTGGCAGCGGTAGGGAGGATGGGGCCTCGGAGAGCAGGGAAAATTATTGGTGAACGAGGACAACTGTAGTGGAAGGAAGACCAGGGGGACTGATCTGGCAGAGGCTGAGAAGAAGCCACCAGCGGGGCTGGGTGACCAACCAATAGGCTGGTGGAAGGGGCTGTGGGCGAGAATGAGGTACCACATGGTCCTGGGATTTCAGCCTCTGGACCTGGGTGCAAGGTGGCATTCACTCCTCACCCAGCAGGAGAGTGGAGTGGGGAGCAGTTTCGGAAGCAGGGATGAGGGGGCATGGGAAGGGCCCTCTCTCTGCAGGGGTGGGCACGTGTACGCAAGTGCACCTTACTCGGAGTTGTTAAGGGGGCTGATGAATGTCCCTGAGGGAGGAGGAAACAGCACAGACACAATCACATCAGCTCTGTCCCCCAGTACCCAGCAGCAGAACCCCAAACCCTTCTTCACTGAAGTCTGCAAGGCTCATGACTGACAAGCAAACTGAGGCGGGCCCTTACATTGGTCCAAGAGCAGGTAAATAAAGAGGAGGCTGAAAACAGAGGGGAGAGAAACAAAGGGGAAATAGGAAGCAGGTGTCATTGCAGGTCACGCTGACCTGGTAGGCCCAGGACTGCTCCAGTTTTAACTCTGAGAAGCCTGTGAGCCAGGACCCACTGTCCCCCACTACCTCCTGACCCCAGCTAACTGCAACAGGTTGGTCACCCTGCCTGGATGCCTTCGCTATGGATCCAGGTGGGTTCGTAGGATCAGGTGGCCTCTTTTTGGCACTGGCCCTACTAGCAGTGAGGCCGAGATAAGCTGGCACTGCCAGGGCTTGCTTCATAGAACCAGAAAAAGATGCCACCACGAAGGAGAGAAAACCAAGTCCCGATTACCCAGTTGAGCCCCTGGGTGCAGGAAGGCCTGAAACAAGAACCCAAACTGGAAAACTGGGCTCTTCAGTTATGGGAGCCGACAACTCTCTCCTTGGCTTAACCGATTTGAGTTGAGACAGGAGACGACATAGATCCCCGGGAAGCACACTGCTAGCTGTCCTGCCTTTCCCAGATTCCGAAGCTGCATTTCTGAGTTGGGAAGATCTCTAGGGACAGAAGACAGGGCAGGGGATGCAGCTCAGAAGCCCCTGCCAACCCCCCCACTTTTGCCCCAAAGGGACAACTGTTCCATTCCTACATGCCAGCCAGCGTGGAGGAGGGGAGAATATGACACCGGCCCTTGGACATGGAACAAAGATTAGTGGTCAATTCATACATAAAGTCGCGTGGATTGGTTTTCCTCTCCCTGCTTTTCTCCTTCCAAAGTCATGAGGTTCTTCTCCGGAAGCAGGAGCAGGAGAGGGCGCGACCTCTTTGACCAGACAAGCTACGTAGGATAGCGGGCCTGGCCCGGAGAGAGGACGCCCGAGTCTGCGTAGCTGTATCCTGAACCAGGCCAGCCACTTGGTCGTGGGTGCCCTCACAGCAGAGGGGAGACGGCCCTTCCCCATTCACACCCGGGGAATGTAGACAGCAAGAGATGCTGTGAAGGAATAGCGAAGCCTGAGTCAGGGGTGTGAGGAGTCAGGAGAAGGGCAGAGGGGAGAAGGGTGAGGAGCAGAAGGAGAGCAAGCAGGGCGTGGTTCCGGGCTCTCCATTCTCCATGCCCAGCTTGGGGTCTGGTGGGGGAACTGCTGCAGGTGAGGAAAGTCTAGATAAAGTGGGAGACACTCTCACAGCAGAAGGCTTTTATTCAGCCACCCCCCACGACTGAGCTCTGAAGGAGACCTCCCTTTGGACTCCCCACACCATTCCCACTCCCTCTTGGGACAGGGCCTCATCCCGGTGTGCTGGGTAGAGTGGGTTAGAGGAGGCTCTGAGGCCCAGCTGCCTGAGTCACTGAGGAACACTGAGACTGGGGGTGAATCATTACTGCTAACGGGTCCTGGCAAACCCCGGGGTCCACGGCACCAGTCAGAGCATCCTGGGATTGATGCCGGTCTGCCAAGGATGGGGAAGGGTTGCCAGGGGATTTCAGGAGGAAGCAGGGCAAGAAGGCAAAGGAGGCATTCCAGCTGTTCGGGGGTGGGGAGGGAAGTAGAGAAAAACAGATTAAGGGGCAAAAGAAGAAAAAAATAGAAGTCACAGGAAATGCTCCAAAAGGTGACAGCAGTGGTGGGAGGAATGGAGCAGGGTGGGCCTGCAGGGGAGGAAGCAGTTTTGTCACCAGCCCTGGAAGTGGCCAGGGTGAGGGACTGGAGGTGGGAGCAGGCAGCAAGAGTGATGGGTTCAGGAAGAGGATGAAGCCGGTGAGAGCCGTCTACAATGCAGGGTGGGGCGGGGGCTGGGCTCTGCAAAAGACAATCGGTGAGGCAACTACACCAGCAACACCAGCGCTAAACCTCAGAGCAAGCAAGCAGGAGGGAGGTGGGGAGCATGCCGTGGTGGCTGAAACCTTGAAGGGTTGATTGATGTTACAGGGGAACAGCTGAAAGAAGCTACACTTGTGTGACTAGTACACGTCCCCTGAAGAAAATGTTTGTGGCCTGTAGCCTCCAGAAGCAAAAGAGCCGCTGTCATTCAGCAGGTGGCTGGCCCCTCATAGGCTCCTCCAGCACCACTGGTCTACACAGGCTTTACAGGGCCTACAGCCATTTTCAGCCCTGCCTTTTAGTGACAAACGAAGACAAAAGCATACAATTGGTTGCCATATGCACCCTGATTTCCGAGCTATTAGAACATGGTGGGGGGCTGGGGGGAACCTGTGCGTACTGAAGTCGGTGAAATGCAGTATGACAAAGGGCCAAGTGTAGGTTGTGCACATATCCACGACAAAGCCACAGCACTTATTCAAGTTGGATTTCGAGTGACTAGTGTATATGGCAGCATCAGGGGGCCAGTGTGCTACGTGCCCTGATAGTCCTGTCACGTGATCAGGTGGGTAAGTGTGACTCCTGAGGAAAAGGAGGGGACCATGTGATACCGCTGTACACCCATCAGGATAGCTGTTATCAAAACAAACAAACAAAACCCCCCAGAAAGCAACAAATATTGATAAGGATATGGAGATTTTGCTCGTGGAAATATAAAATGGTGCAACTGCTGTGGAGAATGGTATAGCAGTTCTTCAAAGAAATTAGATAAAAAATTCCCATACGACCCAGCAATTCCACTTCTGGGTGTAGACTCAAACAGATTTTTGCACACCTATGCTCACAGCAGCTTACTCATGATAGCCAAAGGGTAGAAGCTACCCTAGTACCCACTGACGAATGAGTGGAGAAGCCAAATGCGGGACATCCACACAATGACCATCACTCGGCTGTAGAAAGGAAGGGAATTCTGACACATGGTGCAACAGATGCAACGTCAGGACATGATGCTAAGTGAAATAAGCCAGACGAAGGGGACAAACATCGTATGACTCCACTTATGTGAGGTACCTCCGTAGTCACTCTCAGAGACAGGAAGTGGAATGGCAACTGCCAGGGGGCGGCGGGGTGGGGGGGAGTTAGGGTGTAAATGGGCACAGAGTTTCACTTTGGGAAGGTCAAGTTCTGGAGACGGGTGTCGGTCATGGCCGCACAGCAATGTGTGTGTACTTAATGTCACTGGACTGTGCCCTTAAAATGGTTAAAAATGGCAAATTTTATGTTATGTTTATTTTACCAGAATAAAAAATGTAATGTAAAGTCATAGAAAAATAAAAGAGGAACAAGCGGAATGAACTGTCCTTTGAGAAAGGCAATTTGGTGGAGGAAGACCTCCCAAAGCTGTGCGGGGCAGGGTGAGGGAAACCCCATGTGGGCTCCACCGATAGAGCAGCCAGCCCCTGGGCTTGAGGCTGTGTGTGGTGGACTCAGAAGCAGAATAAGCAGTGAGAGCGAAGGGGGGCTAATGAGCACAGACTTATGAGTAATAGGTACAAAGCAATCCAGCCCAAACCTTTGAGGCCTATTATAGGATGGGCATTTGGCGAGACCCAGAGAATGAGGCTCAGTGTGGTGAGATGGGCTCATGTCTCATGGAATTTAAAATCCAGGCAAGAAAACAGAACTCCTCACCCTTTGGCACATGAATGTTCTTGAGGCTTCTGGAGGGCCCCGGGCTCAGGAGCGCCCCCTGCCTCTGCCAGGAAATAGCTGATGGCTGTGGGCAATCTACTTGACTTCTCTGAGCTTCAGTTACTTTAACCATAAAACAAAGGTGCTCAACTAAAGAGCTGCTGAGGTTACACTAGGAGTTTGCGGGGAAAAGTAGCACATGATGTTATACTGTAAATAATTGCCTGTGAATCTGGAAGGCCTCTTGAGAAAATACCAAAGGCATTAATTCTTAAAATTTTCCAGGTAAAACTATCCCCTTTCCAAATCATGGTGTGAAAACCATGAAGAATACCCCCATCCAGAAAAATGAGTGCATTCCTGTATGCACAAAGTATTGCATAAGATTTCACGGACCTCTGAAGCCCACACCCATAGAAGCCCTCCCAGAGAATCACAAAGCCCAGGTGAAGAACCTTTGATCTACTCCTGAGGATCTGATGTGCAGTAAAACTTGGGGAGCACAGTGGATAACACCGTGCTGTGTAACAGAAATTTGCAAAGAGAGTAGAACTTAAATGTTTTCAACAACACAAAAAAGAACCTTTGAGGCAGTCCTTGGAGATGAGGAAACTGAGAAGAGGAGGGACAACAGAGAGAAAGACCATGGAGCTCTGAGCTGACCAGTATATGCTGATGGTATGGCTTAGAAAGGAGAAAAAAGATCAAGTTTGTGAATATAGACCCTCTTGTTCAACCTGTAGCTACTGGGAAAAGTTTTCCAAAAATGGCTCCCTGTCTTTCTGGTGATGAAGGAAGGGCACATTCATTACACCTCAGGAAAAGAGACTTAAGGCTGGAAGAACCCTGAGATTGACACAGGAACTAGAGTCCTTGGAAACTGTGTCCAAAAAACCCAAAAACAAAAACAAAATCCAAACAAAACCAGCATTACAGTACCTTCCTGTCTTCCCCTCCCCACCCCCACTTGCTGATATTTTCTAGATAGCTCTTATCAACAGGGGAAGTAGGCTAATGAGATGGCCTGGATTTACAGGGCTTAAAATGCAATGTAGAATGTGCAAAGTGGGCTGTCTGAGCTCCTTGTAGGCCATAAGTGCTTCTGGTTCTGTCCCTGCTGCTGAATAAATGATGCTTGGGAGACCATGCATTGCTAAGAATAAAGTGAGGAGCACATCAGCAAAGAATAAGAAAATAATAAAATGGGGATAAGATAACCCAAAGGCAGAAAGCTCTCTTGCCTGACCATGGGCTAGTGTATAGAGGGAACATATAAACAGCCAAGGAAAGTGGAAATCCAACAGTTGGCTTGGGCCAGAGGTAGCTGAGATGCTCTGTGAAGGCACAGACAGGGTACATAACCTTGGGCTGCCCATGGGCCGAGCAGCTGAGGAAGCACCTGAGGGGGCCTGTGGCCCAACAAACATACAATTGCAGGTGAGAGATATGAAGTAAAGACATCAAGATGAAAAAAGTCAATGCTGGAGAGAAGGAAGAGACTAGGTTTCTTTGGGGTGACCCTAGAGGGCAGAACTTGGAGTTAAGAATAGCCAGGCCTTTCCTAGGACACTGAGGCTGATCTCAGCTCAACTTAGAAAACAAATTTTAAACAACTAGAGTGATCCCAAGATGACTGCTGGATCAGAAATTGCCTAACTACGAGTAACAGGGACCCCACTCCCAAAATGACTTAAACCAGGTAGAAGTTTATTTATCTTCTCACATAAAAGAAGTCTAGAAATAGACACGCTGAGCTGGTACAGAAGCTCCATGATGTCACCAATGTTTTGGCACCTTTCATGTGCCTGCCTTGTTAGTCTTACTGCTAATTTTCCTGAAGTTTCCTCATTGTCACAAGATGGCTGCTGTGGGCCCTGCAGTTTGACTGAGATCCATTTAGCCTGATGCTAATGGTCTCCCTCCTCACTCTTTGTGTTTACCAAGACCACAGCCTGACAGCCATCCCCTGAGCTCCTGCATGGCCTCCTGACCACATCCCATGGCACCCAAGTGGCTCAGGAAGGCTGAGCACCAGAATCTCCTCCAGTGGATTTCTCCAAACACACCTTCATGAGGACCTGTCCTGAGTTGGAGTGGGGTGAGGGAAAGTCCAGAAAAATGTTTCTTTAGAGCCCCATGATGTGTCTGGGCTGGACAAAAGCCCTTTGATGTTGGAGTATCTCTCACCTATCTAGATTTTTCTCCCCCACCACCGGAGCTCCTTCACTTGACTCCAACCTGGAAGTTGAATGTGGACACCTGGGAAGCAGAGCCCTGTCCTGCTTTCTTCCAGCTCGGTGTCCTTCTCACTGCTACCCATCCACATTCCAGGCAGGAGGAAGGAGGAAAGGCGGAGGCACTCATGAGTTAGCCCCTTGGAGAGCTGACCTGACACTTTCATCTAACATTCCCTGGCAGAACTTCCTTGCATGGCCATCTCTGTCTGCCTGGGCAGCTGGAAATGACCACAGCAGAGGCAGGAGAGGAGGCAGTCAATGATGCCCACTCTGGGCCTTCACCAGCATTCAAGAGGAGAAAGTGATATCTAGTTTGAGGTTTATAAAGGACACATGGAGAGAAAATGTCAAGGCAAATTCTGGAGGATGGAGGGTTTTGCTTTTGCTTTATGCCCATGTTTCCCAGGGGAGGAAATCCCCATCTGCAGGTTAGCGGTGTGGGTCAGAGGAAAGCCCTCTGCATTGTCAGGCAGGCAGCCTCCAGCATGGGCCTGGCCACTGCCCAGCCCTGTGACTGTGGGCCAATCACTTTCCACCTCTGGGCCCCAGTTTCCCATAAGTAACATGACCTCCAAGTTCAGTTGCAAACCCCAAATCTGGTGGTTTTCAAGACAGTCCAGTTTCTGAAAAGAGGAGCTCTTCTAAGGCATAGAAGGTCTTAAGGCATACAAGGCGCGAGGAGGTGGGTGTGCCTTGGCAAGGTTCTCTCCCGAATGTACAATGTGAGGGCATTTGGATGACCCCAGAGAGAAGGAGGCTAAGTGAGGACAGCGCCTTCACTGAATAAGGTTTAACATCCAACCGGAACGTCAAGTCGTTGGTGGAAGTGGCATGTGGGCCAAATATGCCTCATAAAAAGGGTCAGAAGAGTCAGGTGTTTACCCAAAATAAGAGGAAATATTAAGCATGCCAACTAAGTTCGGGATCCCTGGAATAGAAAAAGGCCTTTAACAGAAAATGATACAAGGTTTTTATGATGTAAAATTGTCCAAGATCAGAAGCGTGAAAGACATTGGGGAAAGAAAAAGTCTGAAGCATCTCCCAGTATGATGGGGGCATCGGGAGTAACGGACCATGGAGGGAGGAGCATGGAGGCCACGTGCTGCGGCAGAACAGGTCGGTAGTCACCAGTGGGTCAATAGCTAGCTACAGACGGGGGGACTCAAAAGGCATAGGTCCCTCCGGCCCTCAGGATGATTATGGTCTAGCTGGGAGGGGCGTGGGGGAGAGCGGGGTGGCTGGAAGAACGGCTGCTCCCTGGATGTGCAGTAGAGTCGTGTGGTCATTTCGATAACAGACATTTTCTCACAGTTCTGGAGGCTGGGAGTCCAAGACCAAGGTGTCAGAGTGTTGGTTGGTTTCTTCTGAGGTCTCTGTCCTTGTAAATGACCATCTTCTCCCTGTGTCTTCACAGGGTCATACCTCTGTGTGTGCCTGTGTCCTAATTTCCTCTTCTTACCCAGATACTTATATCGGATAAGGGCCCACCTTGATGAATGAACTCATTTAACTTAGTTACGTCTTTAAAAGTTCTGTGTCCAAATACCATCCCATTCTGGGAGGCACTGGGGACTGGAGACTAAGATTTCAATGTATGAATGTGGCAGGGCGGGGTGTAGGGGGCAGGGACACAATTCAGCCCATGACTCCTGGAAAGCTTTTGAAAGTACTGACACCCAGACTTTACCTTCAGAGCCTTTGGTTGGCCTGAGGCCCAAGCAATTTTTAGTATTTAAAAATGTTTTCAGTTTCTTTTAAAAGCTCCCCAGCTGACTCTCAGCCAGTGTTGAAAACCACTGAGCTAAAGCAACACCCGGACTCAACTCATACACCAACCCGTACACCAACCCGTGTGATGTTCAGTCTAAGTCCAACAGAAGTTCCTAAAGGGAGAGACTGGGCATGGCATCCAGAGAACTTGACTGGAACCTCCAGGTGAGCCTTTGTGGGGGGTGGTGGGAAGGTGTGCACTGATTAACAGAGCAGGGCGAGGCCTGCAGCAACTATCAAGTGGAGCCCCGCTTGACGGAGCAGATGCCTGAATCTCAGCAGCGATGGCACTGCCTGGTTCGGCGAAGGGGCTGCACATAAAGCAGGCGCTGCAGTTGGGAGCCCTGGCGGACTTCTGAGCAGGCACATGATGCCATGAAAGTGGTGATCACCTGAGATCAAGCAGCAGGGTGGGTTGGAGGGTCCAGGGAGAGTAAGACCCAAGTGGGGATGTTGTCATGGCAACAGTACCTAACACACACACACACACACACAATAGGGAGAGGGCGCTTCTTCAAAATACATAATGGATGTACAACCACAGCTCAGCAAGAGTTCACAAAGCCTAAAGGTCCTTTACTACCCATAAGAAATCATACAGTATGTAACCTACAGGCATAATGAGTCTATGCTCTCATAGGAGAGGAGAATGATTCTGTTCATGGGGTTCAAGACTGGGAGCCTTCTTGAGGACGGCAAACCTGCGAGAAGAGGCGAGGCTGGGAACCCCACTGAACAAAGGAGAAGTCCAGGGCCTGGCGTAGTTCCAGGGTTTGTTTGTCTCTTGCCCGCAGGGTCATGAATGATAGGCAGGCTCAGTGGCCCTTCAGACTGAAAATGCCATGCTCCTTCCCCTTGCCCCCCCCCTCCCCCAGTGAGGCTGCCTCATGCTGTTGATGAGGACTGGGTGAAGGCAGAAGAGAAACAGCCTATTCGTGATGAAATAAAACCCAAGGATAACCAACCCGTGAAGACCCTGAGCCACCACAGGGACCATACTGTGGTGGCAAGTGTCTGGACTGAAAAACAGGAAGGGGGGAACCAGCCCGGAGCAGATTTGGACTCATTCCATGGAAGCAGAATGAGTAACTCCAAACCCTGCTTTCTCTGACACTCACGGCGGCCTCTGTGAGCGGGGCTGCTCGTTTCCTTGAGAATGTTTTTGTCATTTTGTCATCATGCTTCACACAGTGGAAGGTGGTGGGGGAGGGGGCCTGCAAGGGGCCACCAGAGGCCAGGTCCTGTTGGGGAAGGAAAGGAAGCAAAGATGGGAACAGACCTTGTCCAAAGAGGAGGCAGAGATGCAGGCTTGGGGACAGGGTGGTGTTTTCACAACCATCGCTGTGCATCAGTCAGGGTTCTTCAGAGAAACAGAACCAATAAGATATATATATAGATACACAGAAAGAGATTCCTTATGAGGAATCGAATCATGTGATTATGGAGGATGAGAAGTCCAAGATCTGCCATCTGTAAGCAGGAGGCCCAGGAAAGTTCAAAGGTCTGAGAACCAAGCGACCTGTTACAGGTCCTCCTAGAGTCTGAAGGCCCAAGAACGGGGCACTGATGTCCAGGGACAGAAGAAGACAAAGGTCTCAGCTCAAACAGAGAGAGAATTCTCCCTTCCTCTATCCTTTTGTTCCACTCGGGCCCTCAGTGGACTGGACGGTGCCACCCACATTGGTGAAAGCAATCTTCTCTATTTATCCAGTTTACTGAATCAATGTTGATCTCACAAACACCAGACTCATGGATAAACCAGAAATGACGTATCACCAGCTACCTGGGCATCCTTTCGCCCAGTCGAGTTGAAGCATAAAATTAACCACCACACCCTGATTCTAACAAATGCTGTAAAAAATAACCTGGAGCTACAACCACGGGGTGTAACCATGGCAGGAAATCCCTGTTGTCCCATTTAGGTTTAGTTACAGCTGGCTAGCCCTCTCCTCCACAGCCTTCCACTGGGACGGAGCCCGAACGTTCTAGTCAGCCTTTTCTCCTCTGGGAGATGGGCGGAAGCAGTTTGTCTGTGATGTGTGGATGTAGGAGAGAGGGTGGAGAGACATCATGGGCACAGGGGCGATGAAAGTATTTACCAGGTTTGAAGTGATGGTTGTGAAGTACCTGGGACATAGTAGGACAGCAACAATGATTGGGTCTCCCATGTGGTTTAGTTAATTGGTAAACAATCCGCTCTTGGCTATATGATCCAACTCACTGATTTATGTGGCTTTCTCCACCCGAAATCAGGGCAGGGAATGCTCTAGTTCATCCTGATGTCCTCTTTCTCCCCTGAACTTACGCAGTACTTTATCTCCTTCTTTCTCATTCTCACGCCGACTGTGTAATTGTCATGTGCATACACAGCTTATTTCTCCTCCTACGCTAGGATATAGTTAGGCCATTTATTTTGGGGTCCCCAGTGCATAGTACAGTGCACAGCACATAGTAGGTGCTCAGGGAATGCGCGTTGAGTGCCGGATGAGTAAGTGAATGAACGTTCATTGGAAAGAACAGCCGTATGGTTCTCAGTCTGAGGTTGACCCGACATAGGGTCAATGCGGTCCGTGTTAGGGTTTAAAAGCCTTCGAGGACCCTTTGATGATCTGTCCAAATTTGGAGCCAAAACTGACCTACCTGTCCCTTGAGATTGCTCGGCCCACCTCTCAGTCATCTGTTCCTACTCACTCTTGCTTAGGCTGAGACTGTGGGGTCTAATGAGGGGTGCCTCAGCCACTGCCCTCCCTTATCTATGCTGCTGGGCTCGGCTTCCCACACAGAAGAGCAGGGCCTGGAGCCACGGACCCCCAGGAGTCACTCTGAGAGTGAGGGTCAGCGTCTGGTGTCATCTGCCTGTGGGAAACACAGGGCACAGACAAAAGGTTAATTGGAGAGAGTTTAGAGAAGAAACATGGTAGAGCGTCCAACACTCTGTGTCCAACAAGGACCAGTGATGCACCTAGGAGATAGCAACAGTGGGGAGCTGCCACTGCCCCTGGGCCTCAAGGGGCAGGGGTGGGGAGAAGCATTGCTGGACCAGTGAGAGCTGAAGCTACTGAACAGCCACACAATAGCCTTGAGTAGAGGAATGCAGACACTGCCAAAGTTATGGTCTGGTGGGAGCTGGGGCAACAAACACATACCCTAACTTCTCTATCGTCTTGCCCTCTGATTTCCAGCTGGTGTCTCCCATTGGCAAACCCAATAAGAAGCCAGAGGGTGAGGGAGACAGCAAGGCAATCCATAGAGGTCAAACTCCTAGGTCAAGGACTAAGCATAGATCTGGAGAGTCAAACAGAGATTGAACAAACCAAACACCCCACATGAGTTCCACTTCCAGCCACAGGAAACCGTGGGCAGGGGCACCAGCAATGGCCCTGAAACCTTAAGTGCATTTCAGCTCCATAAATACTCTCCATGACCCTACTATGTACCTGACTCTGGGGAGGCACTGGAGAGTCAACAGCCTACCCAGAGTTGCCCACAGTCCTGGGAGAGAAGTAAAATGCCATCATTTTTATCCTTCTTGAATCTGGTGTCAACCTCAAAGCGCCAGGAGGGGCCCCAAACCTACAGCCTGTCACCCAAATTACTCCAGAAAATTCTCCAGACCTGTATCAAATCATGTAGTAACCACTAATTCATGGTGGGTCACCGGCATAGGCATTTTCATATTATTGTAAAAAATCCTCACATAGTCCCAGCTGCAGGGTAGAGGCAGCCTCGGGCTCTGAAGCAGAGCAGACAGGGCTCGGAGAGTCAGGCTGGACCCCACCACAGCTCTCTGAGCAAAAAAGAAGTGATGGAGGCACCTGCTGAAGGGTAAGGTACCCTTGGCTCCTGTCTAACACAACCCTGCTCACTTACTTCCTACACGAGCTCAACCACAGGTCTACCCCGTCTCTTCTGCAAACAGTTCAGAATCCACGCTCTCCCAGGATCTAAGAAGGAGTAGCAACCAAGGCTGCTGGCAAGAACAGCAAAATGCTCAGCACATGGACTGCAGGACGAGAGGCACCCTACAGAGCAACCTTGTCTTCACCTGCATCTTTGAGGCTTCGACCAGCGTATGAACTCATTCTCTGTGATTGTGACTAGTTGAGGAAGATCAAATCAAAGAAAGCAAAACCAGTCAGCATATAGAAGGTGGGTACTGGGTGTGCTGCTGCTTCATGGGGACCTTGGTTTCCATGATTGTCCAGGGTCACCCATAGTTACTGGTATTCCTTGGATACTTCTAGCTGGAGCTAAAGGAGACTCTAGATTTGGCAAAGCAGACGATAGAAGAGTACCAAGTCCCTGGGCTCTTGCTGAATTAGGAGACTATCCAAGGGTTTAGTGGACATCCCAATAGGAATGGAATCTGCTGGCATAGTTGCTCCAGCATTCCTGGACCCACACACAGAAGCCACCAGGCCAACGACTCCCCACCCCCACCTGTGGGCAGAGCAAATCCACCTCTAGACATTGTGACTCTTCTGTCTGGAATGAGCCCGCCACCCTCAACTGGGATTTCCCCTTCTCCGGAGATACCAATACCCACGGCCTCTCCAGTCTCCTTGGGACTCCTCACTGGGAAATAGAGGCCCACCTCCCTCAGGAATGCATCCACCCAGGCCCTGGGAAGTGTTGAGCCTTCCTAGCCACTTTTCCCTGCCATGCCTGGGTGAAAGCAAGTGTGTACCATTTGCTTTCACCCAAAAAGTGTGTACTTTTTGTCTCCTCTAGGTTGCATTAACATAGCCAAGCTTAACAAGTGCGCAGAACAGTTGAAACAGGGGTGAGGGGGACAAGCAAAAGCTTCGGAGTCAGAAGGCTAGCTCTGCATCTGATTCTGCCACGAACAAACCTTGTCTTGAGGATGTCACTTTGTCTCACTGGGGAAAGGTGGGGAGGAGACAAAGGCCCAGGCGCTTTCCAAGTGACCTTGGAGCTTCAGCGGCCTGTGATCCCATCCCCTCCTCCAAGAGGATCGCCTTCTAGGCATCCAGCAGCTTCCCAAGTTAACCCCTGGGCCTTCTCACCCTACCACCATCCTTGTCATCCAACCCAGCCCTCGAGACCCCATGCTTCACGTACTTTCTGTTCCCTCTTGGGTGTCTTAAGGGACCATAACTAATGAGACTGTGGTATTGTATGAGACCAGTTCATTCTACAATTACCTACTGGGTACCAACCGGGTCCTTGGCATTTACAAGAAAGAAGACTTCTTAGGACAGAGTTCTTTAATGTTCTACTCTCCGGGCAATTGTGAAACAGAGAAAGGAAAAACCCTTTGATTTAAACAACACTAATAGCATCCCACCTCTTCCACTCTTCTCTTCCCTTCCCCTCCCTGCACAGGGTTGCTGGTGGAGGACGCAGGTGGGAAGGGTGATGGGGTGCTCGCAGAGATGATGCAGGAGGTGGGAGTTCTTGGTTCAGTTCCCACAACTTTTCAGCTAGTCTGGAACTACTTCAAAATGAGTATTAGTTGCTTTAAAAACATGAATAGTGGTGACTCGAGATCAGGTGGCGGTCAGTAGGTGGAACGCTTGGCACAAGCAGAGGCCCCAGGTCAGGCCACCGCATTGACCTGTGGACAACACCGTCCCCACCGAAGGGGCTGACACAGGCTGAGTCCAGACTGGGAGAGGGGCGCTTGGGCTTACGTGCAGCTCTGCCACTAATTCCCTCACGTATTCAGCAGCTCTGTGTGGACGACCTGCCTTCTGCCAGGTGCGGCGTGGAGTGCTGTGTGAGTGCGGATGAGTTGCTGCACCTCTCTGGGCCTCAGTTCCTTCATCTGAAAAATGAGTTATTTGGACTCAGTGATGATTATGGATCCTTCCAATAGTCTCCCTTTCTGAGTCTGTGACAAAGACTCCACGACACTTCATGCCTGGACACCGAAGAGGGGTCCCGGGGGGCATGTGGGGTAGGTTAAAGCTTGCTTTGTTCAGCATGAGGATGGCAACGTTAGGGGAAGAGAGGAGAAACGGGTTTGGAGTCAGCCAGCCCCCCTCAAAGCCCCAGCACTGCCCTATGGCAGCTGCAGAGAATTGAACTTAGTCTCAGGAGTGACCCTAAGCCTGCTCACCTCTCCTGCATGCAGTAGACACATTGCCACCTGCCCTGCGGGGCTATAGCGGGATTACCTGCACCCTTCCTGCAGCCAGTGCCTTCCTTCTTCCCCTTCCCCCTGGAATGGCATCTCAGGGCCCCGCCAGCCCCAGGAGCCTGCTTCGTAATGACCTCCTCGGATGAAAGGCGCTGGAGCAACAGGAAGGACTGTTGTTTTAACTGCTCTACGTTTCCTCCCTTTGTCTCTGGCATTATAAACAAGCCTATTCCCCAAAGCCACATCTGATAATCCAGCTGCAGGAGGTCAGTGGTCAAGCAATCAGAAATGCTCTTAGCTGGGATTAGGTGATTCAGAGCGGGGCCTGTGCTGCAGCAGGTCGGAACCCGCTCACCCTCGCTGTCACTGAGGCTGGCTGGGCACAGATGCCCCTCGGGAAGCTGCCAGGCGAGTCAGAGTGAGCAGGGAGAGGGGCAGCCTGTCCGCACAGACCCTGGAAACAGCTTTCAAGCCAGCCCAGCCGTGGGACCTGAAGCTGTGACAAAGGCCCTGTTTCGGGGAGCTCTTTGCAGAATACAAATCTCCTTCACCCACTGTCAGCTGACCCCACAGCAACCTTGTAACCGAGACAGACAGGTAGAGCATTTTAGTGCACAAGATCTTGAGACCCCGAGAGGAGAAAGGCCCCTGGGGCAGGTAAGGAGAGAAAAGAACCTTCTGGGTCAGGTTTCAGGACCCAAACTCAATGCTCACACACTCAGGAGGCATCAGCTTCACAGTCCCCAACCCTCCAGCTTGTCACAGAATCTGTTGAGTGACAGAGTCCTCTTGCCCTGGAGTGGAGCTATTTATCTCATATGCTGAAACCAAGCCAATTAGATGATAAATTTAATGAGCACTTACTGGGTGTGATGTCATGTGGTGACCAGAAGACTCTTCTAGGTCTTTTTGGCAATAAACACAGGAATAAACATATCAATAAAAAATAAAGTCAAAAGAATGCCCCCTGTAGCTAGGCAACCCAGTTAATGCGTATGAGATGCTCCAGTTAATTACAGCTCGGCTAAGCTTTCCTGCAAGGAAAGAGTTAATGCAGCTGTTATTTGTGGGAACTTATCTCCCACATAGGCTCTTATTTCCCTAAATTGGTTGAGACAGGAGGGGAAAGAGGGGGGAAATAGGAAGAGAGAGAGGAAAAATGGATTAGTTTCAAGATCAAAAGATGCTCAGAGATCCAAAAGGAAACACAGGCTCCGGGGGTGGGGGGATTTTCAGGGCTCTGTATCCTCCTGATAAGGAACTAGTCTTGGGATGGCCCCACCCTCCTGTCGGCAGCCCCAGGGCCGGTGCCCTCTGCAGAGTGGCAATGGCACCCACTCCTGAAGCCGATGGCCTGAGAGGCCGGAGCAAGCCAAGAGGCACAGACACAGGCCCAGGCAACATGCCCTAAATCCACAACAGGAAAGGCCAATTGGAAAATACCTGCTTTGTAACATTTTGTCGGTTTCAGGTATGCCTTGTATGGATTAAATATGTGAACACTAAGCTTTGCCTATGCAAATTCAGCATGCATGCCAACAGACTTCCATTCATCCACAGGCACTTGGGGAGGATGGAGTAGGAACTTTCCATGGATACTGGCGACTTAAACAGGAATTTGAGTGTATCACAGAGGAAGAAAGTTAAAGAAAGAATTGCAATAATTCATTCCTTTGATTTGTTTTCTTGCAAACTCAGACAAGAATTTCTACTCAGACTGTTTGAGAATTATTGGGACCAGAGCTGAGGACAAATAAGGGGGCTGACCATATAGAAAGACACAAACAAACCCATTAACTGTTCAACAGATTAACGGAGGAGCCCCCGCTGGGCAGCTGGGGCCAGCTGTCCTCACCTGTGCTCACGACAGAGCAAGCACACATTTTGTCTGCTGAGGCCCTTTGCTCACCCTCACTTCTGGTCTTTGTAACCCCATCAGCAGCAGGAAAGGTAATATAAGAAAGAGAGGGGAGGGGGAGGGGTGGGAGAGGGGGAAAGAGAGAGAGACAGAGAGAGAGAGAACATGGCCATGGCCGTTGTGTAACCTAGGATTCAGGTAATGCAGTTGTGTTCACCTATCCACCTCTTTCCCTTTGCTTCCCACTGATATTTTCAATTTATTTAATAAACTGTGCTGTTTGAGCATCTTAGCGTGACCATTTCTGTTTCCTGACCCTAAGGAAAGCTTACTTGGACTGTACTTAGACTTCCAATGTATCAAGGCATCCTCATACAACAAACCCAAAAGATGAATGGCATTTCACTGGGCAAAGGCAGAATGAAAAGCATTTTAAGTAGAAGGAACCGCATGAGCAAAGGCCCTGTGACATTTTTCTCCTCTTAGGGGATGGTGTTGGCAGAGTGTCATATGGGATATATTTCTTACAGGGTGCTAAATGGTCTGGGTCTTTTTCTTATTTGTCTTTTGATTTTACTTTATTCTAGTTAAAAATAAAACACAACAAAACAAAACAAAGCTACCGTGAAGTGATGCGGGTCTTAGGAAAGATAGCATGCGAACTGGAGGACTTTAGAGTGAGGTTGCCGGGAGCCGCAGACTGGCCCAGGAAGTAAAGCTGTGATACAAGTGTTTCACTCAGTCCTTTTTGTCTCAGCAATGATGCTGTTCCCGCAGTGAGGCCTCGTATATCTCAGATGGTTAGAGGATGAGCCATTTTATGTAAATCAACTTTCTAGGTAACAAAAGATTTATTTCTTCAAATGCCAAGATTTTTTTTTCTAGGCTGTAAATCATTCTAAAATTTTTTTTGAAGAATTAGTAGAAAAGAAATTGTTGTGTTAACCTATAAAATAAAATACAACATTTTTCATTCACTATGGAGCCAATGCAAGGCTGTGGCTCATCAAATCCTGTGTTCTATTCCTCCTTTCTAGTACACGACCACACTTTCTGTTGCTTGCAGTTGGGGGGCCATGTGACCAGCTCTAGCCAATGAGATGTGAACAGACATGACACCTGTCATTACTGTTCACTGCCTCATTAGGCTGAAGCAGTGAATATGGATGCCTCAGGCTGGGACAGCAGAGTCAATTAAAGCAGCTTGGATCCCTGAGTCATCACTTATAGGACAATAGCCACAGAGGGAGGCCTGGATTGCCAATGGTCCTGTGCACAGGAGAAGTAAATTTCTGTCGGGCTAAGCCACTGAGATTTGTCACTGCAGCATTACTTAGCCTATCCATACTAATACACAGTATAAATGTGACAACAACAAAGTAAAAATACACATTTTTAAAAACATGCACATGCCCTGGCTGGTGTGGCTCAGTGGATTGAGTGCGGGCCTGTGAACCAAAGGGTCACCAGTTCAATTCCCAGTCAGGGCACCTGCCTGGGGTAAGAGTTCAGTCCCCTTTCAGGGCGTGCGAAAGAGGCAACCACACATTGATGTTTCTCTCCCTCTCTTTCTCCTTCCCTTCCCCTCTCTCTAAAAATAAATAAATAAAATCCCTAAAAAAATTAAAAAGAAAAATAAAAAGTGCATGGATAAAACACTTCAAAGTGTTTATAATTCTGTTTTTTAGATGATGGTACCTATAGGTGATTTTTTAAAAAACTGCTCAGTATATTTTCAGTATTCTATAATGTACTATATTACTTTAAGTGGTAAAAACAATTTTCTTTAAAAGTCCCAAAATGGATTGTTGGAGGCATAGACACATACATGAATGAAACAAAATGAAAACCCCAAAAATAAACCCACAAAAATATGTTCAACTGATTTTTGACAAAGATGCACAATGTAAAAAAGAAAGCTTTCGCAATAAATGGTACTGGAACAATTGGACATCTGTCGTCAAAAAAAATTATCCTCAACTTCTACAAAAATGAATGCAAAGTGAATCACAGACTTAAATGTAAAATATAAAAAAATAAAACTTTTAGAAAAAAAGCATAGAAAACTGTCAGGATCTAGGGTTCCTTAAAAGTTCTTAGACTCAAACCATGATTTGGAAAAACAAAAATTGATTAAATTGAACTTTATCAAAATCTAAAACATTTGTTCTGCAAAAGACCCTGTTCAGAGAATGATAGGGCAAGCTACAGAATGGAAGAAGAAATTTACAAACTACATATCTAACAAAGAATTAGTATCTAGAATACATAGTGAAATCTCGAGACGCGGCAATTAAAAATGGGCAAAAGTAATGAGCAGATTCTTCGCCAAAGATGAGATATGAATGGCAAATAAGCAGGTGAAAAGATGTTTAATATCATTAGCCATCGGGAAATGCGAATGAAATTACAATGCGATACTTTTACCTACCCATCAGGATGACTAAAATAAAAAAATTGTGACCCCGTTAAAGGCTGGCAAGGATGTGGAGAAAGAAGCTGGGCCACTCACACACTGCTGGTGGGAATGCAAAACGGTACAGTTACTTTAAAAACAGTTTGGAAGTTTCTTACAAACTAAACATGTAACTACCGTGTGACCCTGCAGTTGCTCTCTTGGACATTTACCCCAGAGATATGAAAGTTTAGGTTCACACAAAAACCTGTATACAAGTTTATTTGTGATAGCCAAAGACTGGAAATAACCCAGATGCCCTTCAGTGACTGAACCGTTAAACAAACCATGGTCCATCCTTACAATGGAATACTACTCACCAATAAAAAAGGAACAAACTATTCATGCACACAACAAATGATGTTGCAAAATGTTGCTTACTCTATGATCTATTTATGTAACACCCTTGAAATGTCAAAACTATGGAAATGGAGAGTGGAAGAATGATACCTCGGTGAAGGAAGGAAGTGGGTGTGGCTATAAAAGGACAAATGAGGGACCCTTGTGGTGATGAATGTGTTCTGTACCTGACTGATCAATGTCAATATTTCTGTTGTGATATTGCACTCTAATGTTATGAGACGTTGTGATTGGGGGAAATTGGATAGAGCACAGGAGATTTCCATGTCATTTTTTACACCTGCATATAAATCTACAATTATCTCAAAATAGAAGGTTTAATTTTTTTATAGAGGTCTAAAAAAAGTCCCAAGAGTGACAGACACAAAAATTATGATTTACCATTATTACTTACCATGTGTGGCGGGGACTATTAATATCCACTGTTCTTTGTTTTTTCTCTTTCTCATAGAAATCCTATTTATTGAGAACTGCAATATATACAGTAAATAAAACTATATTTCCCAAATTTCTTTTCACATCAGGACGACCAATGGGTTTTAAGCAGAAGTCATTGGGAGGGGTTTCTAGGAAATCTCTTTCAAGGTTGCTAAAAACACTTTTCCTCTTGCTCTTTTCTCTTTCCAGCTGCCTGGAATATGTACATGATGGCTGGAGCTACAGACACTGTTTTGCCACCACAGTGGAATCCAGTACATGTCTCTGCTCATCTCCCAGACAGTCCCTACCACCCCTCAACACACACATTTGTTGGCCTGGGGTTTGGTTGTGGTTAAGGGACAGGGAGTAAGTTTGCAGAATTGAAAGAGCAAACAAATCCTAGATTTATTCATGTTAGAAAGTTCTTGAGAAATTTAAAAAGAACAAAAATAATCAGGAAGTGAAAGTGAAGGAAGAGAAGAGAGAATAATGAATGTATTGGTGAAGATCCAGAGAAAAAATTTTAAAAAGCTTCTAGGAGCATTTGGGGAGAAAAGATTGATGAAGAAGATCTGTTGGTTGTTTTGCTGTGAAATTACTCCTTTTAGGGAGGTTTTAGTAAAGATCTGGTTTTTGGAAAATTATTTTTTAAATGTCATAATGGTGTTTCTCGGATTCTGACAGCATGCTGAGAAGTGCCAGCAGGCAGCCCAAGTGCCTTTGGGCCACTTGAGGCTGGTCTGCACCTGGGGTCTCCTGAGCTACCTGCCCAATGAGTTGAGTGAAAGCCAGGAGGAAAGCAGAGTGCTTTCAGGAGGCATAAGCAAGAGAACATCTGCTCTAGAAAAACTATGATCAACTTTTAAAAAGTGCAAGAAATTAGTGTTTAAGAGGAAATTCTGGGAGGCTCTTTGTCTTTCGTTTTTCTTTTCCTTTTCTTTTTTTTCCAGAGCTTCAACAAGGCACAGTGAAGCTGAGCGATGCCAGGTGCAGTCAAATTTGGGGTTTTCTCCCCCTTAGTAGTTATGTGATTTGGGTAAATTAACTAGGACCCCAAGCCTCAGTTTACTGATATGAAAAAGAAAATAAAGACGACCCCAAGATTTACATGAGAGCACGTGTTTAATGATGCCTGGCACACAGTAGGTGCTCCTGTTAGATCTTTCCCTTCTGATGGCTCCTAACCTGACTTCTTCCACAGGTGTGGCCACTCTGCAGTGAGCTAGCTGCGAGACTTGGGCATCAGTGATGAGAGACACATTCTTAGCTTCTCAGAAAGGAGGGGAAAGCATTTACGCATATAGGAATGTCCTAGAAAAACATCAACACCGTCTTCCCATCTGTCTCTTTTTCTAGGTGACAGAGTCTGGAAAAAGCTGGAATGTGGCCTTTCCTGCCTGGGAGAGGAAAGCCAGTCCCGGCACCAGGAAAAAGGAGATCCTGGTTCCGCCAACAACCTGATGTGGGCGCTGGAAAAACAGGCCTTCCTCCCCTGGGGGTGTGCCAGCCACCTCTCACCTGGGCAGGTGGTGCTGTGTGGCAAAGCACCCAGTTCCAGAAACATGTTGATAGATCCATGGAAATTCAGAGAATGGATGCAACTGGAATGTTACAAGAAACTGATTTACAAAATAAAACAATAAAAGTGGGTACGGTCTGTGTCATTCTGGCAAACAGGGCCAGGGGTGGGCAGAGGACAGTGGGTGGTGGTCAGGAAGGGTAGCAGAACCTTGTAGTACCTGTGAACAAGGAGGTATGTCACAAGGGAAGTGGTTTGAGATGTGAGGAGGCCCTGTTGAGTCCTGAGAGCACCCAGTCTAATTCCGCACCCCCTGGGAAGCTTGCAGCTGCTCCCTGGCTCTCTTCTCCAGCAGGTCCCAGGCTTCGTTCACCAACCAGGCAATGGCATCATAGGGAGTGCTCAGGACTGGGGCCAGGGGGCCGGATGCTGTCTCACTGGAGCCGTGAGGACTCAGGGACTTCACACCCCTTCTCTGGACTCTAATTTCTTCTCCAAATAATGAAGAAGACAGACAAGGTGGCCCCTAAAGGGCCTGTTGACCTTGCAAGTGTGTGATGCTTCTGCAGGAAGCCAGTGATCTTCTGAACTGCAGCTCCCAGAGTGAGGCAGCTCACGGCACTCCCTCCCACCCCTGCCGCACCCCTGCTCTTTAAAGGTGCACACGAGTCCACACGGGTCTGATTCACCCCTGTTCTCCACTATATGGAGAGCCGTGATGATTGAGTGTCTCCTCCAGGGGAGGCTACATCATCCTGCACAGAGACACATAGGCAGCCCTTTCCCTCTCCAGCTTTTGGCTGGTCCGTTCACCAACCTGGGCTTCAGCCTTTCCATTATTTTTCACCAATAAAATAAAAAACAAAATCTCCGCCTCTTTTACTGGCTTGCCCTAAGGATGTCACGAAGCCCGTGACTAGGGGGAGCTCTGTCGATGTCAGAGCAGCAATTCCGAACCCAGGTGCACGTGTGGACCCACCTGAGCCGCGCTCCCTGCTCCTTACTGAACTGGCACTCTGCGTAAATGCAGGGGCAGTTATCGCCACTAAAGAGGAAAAGTTCAGCCAAGTCATTAGTTAGCTTATATAACAACCAGTTTGACTGATTTTTGTACTAGTGACCATTTATTTTTACATTGTTCGGCATAACATCAAGTAACCCCATATGTGCTCTCTTTGCTTTTAATAATTCGTCAGATTCTTGTGAGAATAAGAGAATTTAAATAAGTAGAATGAGAAAATCAATCAATAGACAAGAATGAAATCTTCAATTAATTTCTGTAAAGATCTCCCAACCAGTGGCTCCCAAATGTCAGCCTTCAACACCTAATATATGCCAACTATGAGATTTTGGTTGAAGCCACAGATTTTGCCAATGCCACAAGACTGAATGCAAACCTCCGTGGGTGGGGAGTGAGGAGGAGCTATGACTGCAGGTGACTCTGAAGCCCCGCCAGGTTGGAGAACCATGGCTAACACACCCCAGGCTGGGCACATCCCGCCAAGAAAGGTCTCCGGGAAGGCAAGAAGTCGTGTGACCTTGAGCCTTTGGCTCCCACTTCCTGTGTTTCCATGTTCCCAACTGTGAAATGGGACATCTGGAAATGATGGGCTCTGGGGTTGCTCAGAGACACGCCCTGCAGACTGTTCCTGTCCTGCGGGGAGTGCAGCCCCATGTCACAACCAGGCCAGGTGGAGGACACGGCCCTTCGTACATTGGCCACCAGTGGACTCAGATTCCACACTGTGCACACGGGAGGCACTTGTTGACGTTGGCTTTCTCCTCCCCCGTGCTTGCCCTTTGCCTTACTCAGGAAGCCCTGGTTCCTGCAATGCCCTGTGGGCTGCCCCATCTTCATTCCCTCTCTCAGCAGGCACAGACTGAGCCCAGAGTTTAGTGTCTGGTCTGGGAAACCGGTGAGGACCACAATGTGTCAGGAAAAACAGAAGGCACCATGCAAACAGCATCATGGTCATTGGACCCAAGGATCTTGCTGAGAGCCCGTGGTGATGAGCGTCTCAGAACATCAGCATTGTGTAGGGGTCGCGTTCCCTGCCAGCCCGCTCTCCACACATCCTGCAGGACCCACTATCATCATCTCCCTGTTATGATGGAGGAAATGGGGGAACAGGGATTGAAATTACCTGCAGGCAAGCAGAAGCTCAGGAGTGAAGCTGGGTTCGAACCTGGAGTGTGGATGCCATTGCTGGTCTCTGTATTATGTTAAGACCCTGTCTTTCATTTCTGAGCCACTGAAGGATTTTGCATACCTTACCAGAGAGGATGGACCAAGAGAAGAGTTGATGCAGGTCTTAGAACCTTCCAGGAAATTCTGGATCCCCGGTAGGTGGATAAGAAGAGAGGGAAGGATATGAGCTTTGGGTGGAGGACATCCCATACCCTTCTGTACTCCTTATCCCCTAGGAAGGGGTGTAGATGGAGGACGGCTAGAGCCAGCCCCTCTAACATCCAGGGCACAAGGCAGAGCCTCTGCTGCCTGTACTTAAGGGTGGCAGGCGTGGGCAGAGCCCTGGGTTCAGGCAGGAAGGTCAGAGCTCTCGACCAGCTCATCCACTACTAGCTGTGTGGCCGGGCAGTGACTTTCCTGTTTGGTGCCTGGCATGCAAACGAGGAGATGCCGCTGTCCTCAGAGAGGGCTGCTACGGTCACAGGGAAGACTAAAGGGCGGGCACTGACGGCCCCTCATGTGCCTGTACTCTTACGCACTTCGCATCCATTTGTCCCAAATGACAGCCCTCAGCTGTCCTCCCACACTGCCACCCCCAGGATTGCTTCAGCGGAAGGCAGCCTTGCCCAAGGCCATACTCTTGCAAGGTAGCACACACCTAATGACAGCTCCAGGCCCAGCTCCAACGGCCTGGTCACATCGCCTGAAGTTGGGACAACAATGAAGAGGTGTCCCGCCTTCTGAGCTCCCTGTGAAATTGGCTGAGTCTCCGCTGAGACGACGGGGTGGCCGGGCTTCTGCTCTGCTGGTCCGGCTTCTTTCTCTTCCCTCTGCAGGGGCTGGGCCCAAGTGCACCCCCGAATAACCCTTGGCACTCTAACCTCCCGCCTGGGGTCTGCTTTCTGGGGAACCCAACCTGGGACAGCTGACAGTGTGCTTTTGTTGCTGTGGCTGTTTTTCTTTTTAATTGAGGCGAACTGCACATAATATAAAATTGACCACCGTAAGCATTTCCGAGTGCACAGTTCAGTGGCACTGAGGACATTCACCTTGTTGTGCTACCGTCACCGCCCTGCGGGCACTCAGGACAGTGAGGCTGCGGCCATCCCCTCCCCTCCCGGCCCTCCTGCATTTCAAACCTGGTGGCCCTCCCTGAGCCTAGACTGGAGCCTGCTCCTTAGAGAAACCACTCAGTAGGGCTCTTCCCTTCCCTTCGAAAACCCCCGGATGGATTCGCAAAGCTCTGGCAGAGGAGGAAGAATGAGGTTGGAGCAACCCATAGACATTTTCTTAGACTGCCAGCAAAACCCACGCCACTGCAAAATCCTCCCCTGCTCTCCCCATCCTCACTCGCTCACCAGACTCCTTAGGTCACGGCAGCGAGAGCTTCTTTCTTGAGGAAAACATGGGTATTTGTGAGGCACCGGCTGTGGTTCTGGCACTACGCTAGACTCAGGAGGAGACACCTCACACAGGAGTTATGCCGCGTCGTTGGTTTGTGTTCAGGGTCAAGCACGTTGCCCGGGAAAAATCCTGTGGCCTCTGAGTCCTCTAGACTGCGGTCTTGCCCTGGCCTTGTAGACCTGCCTTGCCAGGACAAGGGGTTGGATTTTCCTAGAGAGCTCAGTTTCTCTTGCAAAGGTTCACAAATACCAATTTAAACAGCTTTTCAAGATTCTGCTGGGGGCCCCTTGTAGCTGTGCTCCCAGCCACGGGAAGATCTCACAATGTTGGAGAGTAGACATGTAAGTAAAGCCCTTACAGATGGGATTCCTACTGGAAAGAGACACTGGAGTGCAGCAGAGGCTGCTGGTCCCCCTTCCCCTCTGCATGGGCATTCCCGCACCACTGTCTCACTTGCTGACAGAGCTTTGACTGAGTGACCCTGTGTTTCTTGGGCCTCTTCCCCATACAGGCCATAGTGGCTGAATATTTACTAGTCTAAGCCAATCATGTAATTCCATTTCCCTTGTCATAGGGCATGTGATACAACACTGGTCAATAAGTGCCTCTAAGAAAGTATTTTTATCCACTAAAAGGAATACAAGTTAGAGATTCATCTCTTCCTGCTTTTGACTAGTATTGTATGTGGATGTGATGCGTGGCACTGCTGCAGCCACCTTGAGACCATGAGGAGAAAGCTAAAAGAATTCCAGAATCTGAACTTGGTCAAGCCATTAAATTAAACAACCCTGAAACCACCCTGCCACTAGACCTGTTAGATGAGACAACAAACCCCATATATTAGAGCTACTTTTAGCTGGGAATTCTGTTCCTTACAGCCTGAAGCAATCTAACTCAACAGTGCAGGCCTATCATGCAGCTTTGACCAAAGGGGCCAACAGGACGCAGGGCAGCATCAGCAGTGCACTAAATATAAACTTGCATTCACATTTGGAATAACGAACCGCCACATGACCGAGAGCAGCACGCAAGGTGAGCCCATTGGCCATCCTGTCATACTGTGGACGAGGAAATTGAGGCCCAGAGAAGTGATAAGAATAAGCCTCTACAGTGCTTTACGTTCCACAAATTGCTTTTATATAGATCATCTCACTTAATCTTTATAAAAATCACTATCTTTATCCCCATTTTACAGGTAAATTTACCTATAAACTGGACAACATTAAGCTATTAATAGCTATATTGTGTTTTATAGTATCCAAAGTGTTGTCTACATCATAATATATTTAATTATTACCTTTGAATCTAATCTGTAAGGCAGAGGTTTACAAAAGAACCAGTAGGCTCGGAAGGGTCCACTCACTTGGTTAAGCTCCAGGAAGCTCGAGGGCTGGTCCACCTACACCGGCAGTTCTCACGGGGCAGAACCCACAGCCTCAGCATCACCTGGGAGCTTCTTAGAAATGCAAATTACTCAGCTCCACCCAGACTCACTGAATCAGAAACTCTGGGGTGGGTTCCAAAAGTCTGTACCTCAGTAAGACTTCCAGGTGATTCTGATACACACTCCCGTTTGAGAAGCATTCGCTGTGCCCCAGGCTGGCTCTTCAGTGACTTCTCCAAAGTGACCCTGCCGGGTTAGCCAGAAGTCCAGTCAAGGGCCACGTGCTCTTTCTAATACAGAAAGTGGGGGTTAAACTGAAAAAGGCCAACCGTGAACATAAAAGCCAAGAGACAAAATCATAGCTGTTGGTGTGAGACCATAAAATCATGAAGCATGCACTATCCTATAGATAATAGATTGCCCTTCAATCTTAGAGAAATAGGGTCGATAAGCAGAGACGACACCACTGTGCACATCACATAGGCGCCTACCAGAACTTAGAACCCACACTGGTGATCGTCCACACCGTCCATCCATCCAGAAGAGCTGCAGACTCTTCTGAAACTGATCTGCGATTTTTGTTGAGAAGACAGATTATACATATGAATCACTTACTATGCACCAGCTCCTTACAAATGTGACATCATCAAAGCTTAAACAATCTTGCTGGGTAGGTGTAATCCTACCATATTATTCTTAAAGAACGTGGGGTTCAGAAAGCTTAAACAACTCACTCAAGATCCACCCAGCTAATGAATGATGAAACCATTATTCAAATAAAGAAATAGTTTTCTCCAAATTCTGAATTCTTTTGGCTACTTCACTTTATTATTGACTGTGCTGCGTCTGGGAGAAAACCTCTCAAAGCAGCCCACTTCTAGCACCTGCAGCCACTCTGCAGCCTTGAGATTGGCTAGCTCCCCACCCAGTACCCTCTCTGCTTCTATGCCCCCACTTTCCACCTCATGCACCTGTCTCTCCTCCTTAGGGCCAGGGTCTGCATCACACTTATTTTTGTAATCCTCGAAGAGCCTCGCCCAGGGCTCTGAACGGAGCAGGCGCCCTTAGATGTTTACTTAAAATAGTTCAGACACTGATCTTTGGTGGATGATGGCATTAAAATGAACCCTGTTTTCCCAGCATGACCCAGTGTCTTGGGCCACTGCTGGACAAGTGTACTCTTGGTGTGAGCCAGAGTAAAAACTCTTTTTGTTCCTGTGCGGTTGGGTTGTATCAGCCCAGTACCTCCTGCAAGCCACAGGGTGGTTGCACAAGAGATATTGTTGACAGATTGACTTACTGACTAATTTATACAACATACTTATCCAATGACATAGGCATCTTGGAGGGAGTTCAGAGGAAAATAACCAAGATGATTAAAGGATTGGAAAATGTACTTTACAGGGAAAGGTTATAGGGACTGGGGTTATTTAACTTGGAGCAAAGAAAGCTGCTGAGCGCTGCATGCACAGGCTATCGCGCCGGAGAGGGCTATGGCCTCTTCGGTCCAACCTGCTCACATCCCACCTGGGAAAGCAGGGCCTGCAGAGCAGAAGCAGAGCCAGCCTGCGTGCTATGACTGCAGGTGCAGTGGTCTCTCTCCAGCCCCATGTCTCCCCACCCAGCGTGTGTGTCAACACACTCCCATATGGGCGCCCACACACATATGCACACCTGTGGGTACATACTCTCACACGCACATACATAAACATGCATAAGCACTAAGGTGCTGCAGATGGCAACCAGCTCTTCTCTCTCCCCCAGGGTTAGCCTAGCAGAGCAGGCCCAGGTGAGCGGAATTCAGAAGAGGACTTCTGGATGACGTTTGTGTATCTAAGAGGGTAAATGGACTAGGATGTGGGTTATGCTTCTTTGGAGGTTGCCCTGAGCAGGGGATGTTCTCGCTGTCCGAGGTACACTCCGGGCTGTGGGAGGGAACCAAAGTCTCTTCTAGGGCCATGTCCATGGTTACACCACTAGGAGGCAGTGGCCTTGCCCCCTTCTTCATCACTATGGGATGAATTCCCTCCACTGTGGAGGGAGCCTTCGGTGTGAGGTGAGCTGGCAGCGGGATACAGAAAGCACAGGACTTTGCAAGACACAGAGATAGTGACCGGCAATCACACTGGACTTGGCTGAGGGTCTGGCCTCACTGGCTATGGGCCCTCTGAGGGTCACCTGTCCCCAGTCCTTGGCTTCTTGGCCAGTCAGCCCTGAGCAGGAAGATGGCATTTGCCTTGCCCAGGAACAACCATAAAAAGGGCAGCAAGGAGGAAGAGGTTTGAGGCGGACCTGAGTTTGACTTTGTGGACCTCCCATAACTTGATCTCTGGTGCCTCACTTTCTTCTTTTAGAGAAATGGGCCCAGTGACCCCAAACTTCAGGCCAGTAGAGAAAATTCTATGAGGTCATTCCTAGGGACCGCCAGCCCCATTCCATACTCTATGTTTGCCCTAGCCCCTGATAGCTTTTCCTGAAGTCTTGATCCTCTCAGAAGCCAATGTCACCCCCAACCGAAACCCCTCACATGCCGGTCTCCCCCTGCAGGAGTAGAGTCCCCCTCCCACCCCCGCCACACCAAGGAATGGAGAAGCGTCTTCAGGAGGGACTTCTGCCTCTCTGGGTGCATTGTTCGCCCTCCAGGTGCACAATGGGAGAACCAGACAGGCTATAATATTAATATCCCATAAACCAGCGAGCAGGAGCCTGAATCTCAGGCGTGCCGTGTTCAAACATGACCTAACACCAAGTAGCCTGGCAGGCTGCGGGGAGAGCCCCAGCGTTGCACCACACGAGCATCCTGCTCAAGACCTACCTCCCAGAGTCTCAGGCTGCAATGTCGCCCCGTTGGCTGTGACTTCCCTGAACCAGCAGACACTGTCCTCAGGTGGGTGATCCACAGGACACAGACTCACTGTCCTCTGGGGAGGGCAAGGACATGCCGGCTTCCTGAGCCCCCTTGAGTCCAAGGGGGATGTCCGGCTGCTCTGAATGTCACCTCTCTCCCTGCAGGTGGTCCTATTTCCAGGAGCCGTAGGTCCCGTGGCCCTCCTCTGGACGGTCCTCACCGCCACTCTCCTTGGCTCAAGAGCCCAGAACCCCAGCTCACCCTGCCTTCTCAGCCCAAGAAGACAGGCCATTTGCACTGAGGCCAGACACCTCACATCTCTCAAAACAGGGCTGGATTATCATACACCCAAAGAGGATTAGTGGGAGACACCATCTGCAGAGAGAATATTTAGCTTAGTGGGTTACACAGGTTGTTCCTGGCCCTCTGCCCAAGGGTATACTCCTCAGGACTGTTAAACACAGGCCCGTGGGCTTGCAGGGAGCCCTCCAAACCCCAGGGACTCCCACCCAATTCCAGCCGCCCGGGTGGGCCACAAGGAGTCTGTGTTGGTGGGAGTGTGCTGGTGGGGGGTTGTGCTGTCGGGATGGGGGTGCCCAGGCTACAGGGAGTTTCCCACAGAAACACAAGTCCTGAGTGGGGGACAGCAGGGAAAAGGTGGCTGGCTGGTTACCATCTCCCCACATAAAGCCGAAAAAAAAATTCGATGGCCCCCACGAGACAGGAATTAGGTGTACAGGGGCCTGAAGAAACTGTCAGCAGCAGTTTTCTCTACCAAAGCCAAACAGCCAGTCTCCTCCTCAGAGGACCCCCCTTCCTGACTTCAGACTAAAGTGATCGTTTGGGCTTTATGTGGGCAACACTTTGGGGGAATTATTGAAGTCTGGAATCATCATTCCACTCTCTCTGAGGGCAGAAAACTACTCTTTCTCAGAACACCAGCGTTCCTGTGCAGGGCTGCCTGAAGGCAGGGATGAACTGTGTGACCTGAAGCTGGTGGTTTCCTCACCCGGAATTAATTAGGTTAAAGAGCCACCTGTGGACACAATTGAGACTGAGACTGCATTGTCGTCAAGAGGTAAAAACTGAGTCAATGTACTCTCAACATCAATACGACTGATCAATTCTGCCAATGAAATCAGTCAAGGCTTGCTGCTGGCTACCAGTTATAGCCATTCAGTCCAAACGATCAGAACCAACAGGATATTTGCAGATGTATATATAGAGAGAGGGAGAGAGGGAAGGAGTGAGAGAGAGCGAGAGACAGAGAGAGAAAGAAATTTATTATGAGGGATTGACTCATGCAATTGCGGAGGCTGGGAAGCCCTACAAGCTGCCCTCTGCAAGTGGAGGCCCAGGAGAACCCAGGGAGTAGTTCAAGTTCCAGCCTGAGAACCAGGGAAGCTGGTGATGTATGTCATGGTCTGCGTCCACAGGCCCAAGAAACAGAGCGCTTATGTCCAGCCAAGGTCAGGAGAGGGTGGAGGTCAGCTCAGACAGAACGAGCAAATTTACTTCATGTCTGCCTTTTCGTTCTATCGAGGCCCTCAACAGACTGGGTGATGCCCGCCCATATTGGTGACAGAGATCTGCTTTACTCAGTCTACCAATTTGAACGCTGGTCTTTTGGAGAAAAATCTTCATAGATACTCTCAGAAATAACGTTCCACCAGCTATCTAGGCCTCCTTAGCCCAGTTAAAGTGGCATCTAAAGTTACCCATCACACTGGGCTTGCTCACATAATTTTAATGACTTAGAACCAACATTGTCAAACACAAAAGTCGGGCTGAAACCTGGATTATTCGTGCAAAGTGCAGAGTGTGGGCAGTGCCATATTGTTCACATTTACTGTGTACTGGCAAAGCGTGCAACATTCATCGATATTCAATAATGTCACTTCGTCTGAACCTATGAATAAGCACACAAAAACAATCAAATTTTTCACCAGCTTTTTTATTTTCCAGAAGAATGTGGAAATCATTGCAAGTAAAGGGAAAATAAATCCGTTAGATGCCCACAGCTGCGAAGTGAGTGCATCAAGCGACCTCTGCGGGGAGAGACCGTACGTTTTATCAGCCGATCCACAACACTCCAAGGAGGGAAACAGGGCTCCATCAATTACTTCAGGACAATAGGAGCCACCGAGACTGCCCCAGCAGTCCGGACCTGGGGCTGCCCCATCTCTGAAAGGACCGTGTGTAAACGTCCATGACTCCGTGAGTTGTGTGGTCCAGTAGACTTTGTCCTCCAGAAAACCTATTTAAATTACTAGAGCTTTTGTCCTTGGCCCTCAGTGGCCTTTGTCTACAGCCCCCTCCCCCACAACTCACTCCTCTGTGTATTCCCCAGGCCTTGGTGCCCAGACACACTCAGCTCCAGGAACCTCAACTCTACACGGTCAGTCCTAGACCACAGCCTTCCATCCCTGGCTTCTGTCCTGCTCTTCCTCCCCCTCTATCTGCTTTCACTCTCAGCAGACCCTAGTCACCCTCCTTGGATCACTTCGCCCCCTTCCTGGCTCGAGACTGCCCTGCCGCCAGCCGAGTGCCCATGGGACACCACTTCAGCCACTCTCTTGTCGATCAACCCAGCCCCCTCCTTCCTCTCTTCCACCTCCAGGGCTTGGAAGCAGCTGGAGGAATTCACTCATTGCTGTGAACTAAAGTTCCTTCAGCTTCATGGCTTCAGCGTGAACTGGGCCTCTGAAGCGGCGCCCGCCCCCCCTCCATGCTTCCACCATTCCAGGGTCAGGCCCAGTCCTCACGGTAGCTATTCTGACATCAATTTCCATGCATCACTGTCTCAGGAGACCTCAGATCAGGATGACAGGGGCTGAGCTTTTGGTCCATAGGGTTCAAGCTACTCCTGCTTGCAGCAGAATAGGAAATCTCCTGGAAAGAAATTGCTGGAAAGTGCCTTGCTGCGGTATGGTCTCCATGACCACCTTTCCTCGTGTAGTGCAGCCAGCTGCGTTCTGCACCCCCCTGTAGAATTGGATTGGCTTCGGTGAGAAACCCACCAGAGACCTGCCCTCAGGTCGAAGACGGCTGCTGTGGTTAGACAGAGGAGTTTTGTTTCTTGCTGTCATCTGGGTCCTCCTCTTCCCTCTGCCCCTTCATCTTTCACTACACCTGGGAGGGAAGAGTGCTCACTTCCCTTCTCCCGAATGCAGAGAAGGGCCTCTTGGCCACGGGCAGCCAAGCCACCTGCTGGCCACCTCTGCAGGGCCCTGGGAGCTCCTGGCTGGGCACAGTTAGCCATGTGTGTGATCTCTACTGCCAGACTTCCAGAATGAGGGGAGTTGCCTTAGGCTGGGGTTATTAAAACTGAGTGCAGCTGGAAGTGAGGCCATGAACTGCCGGTTACCTGCACAAAATGAGATAAGGCCAGGTACTGCGAGCAAGCATTTAGACACTTTCATAATAATTTGACCTTGTGCTAATATCCAAGAGTGAAGCGGTTGACCTGTGTTTTGTATGTCTAGTATATTTTCTTTCTTTTTTCTTTCCTCCAGTCGGTTTTAATGAACAGCAGTATCACATGCTGCACAGTCCAGGGTGAGAATTCCCTAATAAACCTTTCTGATACTAAAAGTGCTTCCTTGCCTATTAGCCCAAGCAAAGGGAAGAGAAGCCTGGATGGGCCCTAAGTTTCCTGGGGGAAATGCAAGTGGAGGTGTTGCTTTTTTGCAAGGAAATGGGGCAGGGAGAGCAAGTTCTAGGCCACAAAGAGAAGGCTCACAAGCAATAAAGATATGGCTCCGTCCTTCCAGTGAGGCCCGCCTGCCATTAAAAATGAACTACATCCTTAGCCTCAGGTACTTTCCATGGAGCAGCGGTTTACTTTGTTTCTTGCTGCAGAGAGCCCTGGACTTCTCCTGCATCCCCCCACCCCCCTGCATCCCCAGGAGATGTGGGCTGCGCCTGGAGTGGTGTGGGGGACAGGCTCAGCCATCTGGTATATGTCATGCTTCCTCTCCATCCCAGGGCTCTGGCTGTGAAAAACCTCCAGCAGCTCATGCGACAACTTCTCTGTCACCAGCATCTGCTGACTTCTCTCCGCTCTCAGTAATCATCACTTCATGGCCAGGGAAGCGACAACGCTAGGGGCACAGGGATAATACGTTTTCTAATGATTCATTTTATTGTGTTCTTTTACATATTGACCTGCAACAGATTGGAAATTTAAAAACCAAACAAACAGTTTCTTCCCCAAGGATTGTTTATCTGAGAAGCAATTCCCTGCCCTAGCCACAGCATCCTTCCCTTTCTTTGAAAAGAAGGAAGCTTCTTGTAATTGTGTGTATCCCACCCCATCCCACCCCGTAAAGGGCTGGTGTCCATATTGCATGAGTCCGCTCAGGCTGCTGTAACAAAGTACGACAGACTGGGGGCTTAAACAACATCAATTTATTCTCACAGTTCTGGAAGCTGGAAGTCCAAGACCAAGGTGTCAGCAGGGCTGGTTCCTTCTGAGGCCTCTGTCCTTGGTTTGCAGATGGCCGTCTTCTCCCCATGGCCTCACAAGGACTTCCCTCTGCTGGTGCCTGTGTCCTAATCTTCTTATAAGGACACAAGTCAGATTGGATGAGGGCCCACCCTACGACCTCATTTTACCTTAATTACCTCTTTAAAGGCTCCATCTCCAAATGCAGTCACCTTGTGAGGTCCTGGGGGTGAGGACTGCAACATGGGAATTGGTGGGGCACAAGTGAAGTCATAGTTAGGACAAAATCCTTCCAACTCATGCGTCTTCTCCACCCTACCCCCAACACTCTCCAACACCGTAGCTCTTCCATTGTAACAGAATAGCTAACGGGCCAGGACTTGGAGGACCTTGGCTCAGTTTTGAAGCGTCTGACCAGTTGTAAACTGGAGACCAACAGGGCCACTGGCGGCAAAATTATGATCATGCAGAGAACTTCTTTCTTTCAAACGTTAATGTAATTCTCACGATGCGTCTGGTACTGTTCTAGGCACTGGAGATGCCGATTAAACAAAGAGTGCTCTCATGGGCTGCTGTTCTGAGTCCCCAGTCTCTTTTTCCCCCTCCTAGGCTCCCAGGCTTCCTCCTGGTTCCTGGTGCCTCTGGCTTCCATGCCACAGCCTCCTCTCCAGAGAGGCCCTCAGGGAAGCTGTGGACCTGGACCAAGTCATCCGCATGGCGTGGTGAAGGCTTTGACTGAATTAGGGTTGCCACAGTTTGGGTTGGGGACACCCAGGACTGTCATTGCATGGGTCACCATCCTGCTCTCCATAGCTGCTCTTCCAAACCTTTGCTCACCGCTTGGGCCCGAAGCCCATCCCACCCCATCACGCTCAGCGATGACGCCATCTCTGCCCTGTTCCTGTAGAGTGAAAGTGGGGCTGGGCTCACTCTCTCTTCTAAGAGAAACAGTTAAACAGACTCTAACCCCACCCGACATGGGTGAAAACCTCAGCACCGCTCCCCATATCTCTGAAGGGATTTGGGGGGCTAACATGTTTGCCTCTTTGCCCCCAAGTCTCATTTACTACTGCCAATCCCCACTCCTTCACAGAGGGGCTTTTGGGTTGCCACCTTCCCGCCTTCCGTTGACCTCGATTTCTCCAGCACCAGACCAGTGCGCATGACAGAGGCCGGCGACTTTGTGGGTGAGGAAGGGCTGTCAGGGTTACCTCAGCCCAGTGAGGAAGGGCACGTTAAAGCGACTCTGACACACCCGTCTAGCCAAGACTTTGATCCTCACCCCCGCCCTACCGCTGAGGACTTTCCATGGTGCCCCCCCCTCCACCAGACCTCAGCTTCCTCCACCCTGTTCTCGCCCTTCCTGGAGCCCCACATCACTCATCTCTCCTACTCCCAGGGTCCTGCCACTTCCCTGCCCCCTTCCAGCTGACACTTTATTGTCCCCAGGCAGAAAGGCTATGTCTGTTCCTCCAGGAAGCTGGATTGGGTGCCCCTTCTTTCTCCCATAAGCATCCCTGCACCAGCCACTACGCGCTGTCATTACATTAGATGGCGCATTTGTGACTCAGTCTCTCCTCTCTGGAGTGAGCATATCTTAAAGGCCTGTGTTCCTTTATTCAGTAAATACACGCGGAGCCTCTGCTGCCCTCGACACCCTTCCGGGCCCGGGGTCCCCACAGTGAGCAAAGCCAACACCCTGCCCTCATGGACATATGTCCTAGAGAGGGACAATAAACACATTGTAAATACACATATGTCAAGTGGCAATAAGTGCAGGGAAGGAAAATAAAGCAGAATGAAGGGATAGAGAGAGAGGAAGGCGCTGCCACAGGAGAGGTGTGATGGGGGAAGTGTCTCTGGGGATGCAACTCGTAGTCAAGGTCTGAGTGACGTGAGCTGGCCATGCAGGTACCTGGGAGAAGAGGCTTCAGGACAGAGGCAAGGGAAGGTACAAAAGCCGCAAGAAGGAGTGGGCCCCAAGGCATAGGGAGTCCAGCAGAGCAGAAAGGAGGAGTAAGGGGCAGTGTTGGGAAATGGGGTGGAAGAGGAAGTCAGGGGCCACGTCACAGGAGATGTTATAGGCGCCTCTGTAGCTCACACTTTTAATAGGCTGGCTACTCTTCAATGTGCAATAAACATTTTTATGAGTGAATGAGTGAATGCTTGCTTAGAAACATGTCAAGATTTACTGTGTCCTAAAAATGACCTTTCTCGACTGCATATCTCCCCACCCCACCTCCAGAGCTCCTTCCCGGGGAAACTAAGGGCTCCTACCTGACTAACAGGCTGCACGTCCACAAAGCCTAAATTTATCTTCTGAGAAGTGTCCACATAGGGCAGACTCTTGGTTCATCATGATGATTTGTCCTTGATGGGGCTCCTTTTATCTTCATGAGCAGAATTCCCACCCTCCCCCAGCCCTGGAAAAGTCTCCCAAGATGACGGACTGTCTCTTTCTCAGGGCCCTGACAGGAAGTGGGACGTGCAGCTCACATTGGTGACCAGGGGAGATATCCTGCGACCTAAACACCCCCACTTCCTGGTTCTGGCAAATCGCTTTACTTCTGTGAACAAGAACCCCTCACTGCCTGGTCCATCTTCTGACCTGATTTGACCCATGTGAGCCTCAGAAATTAGTCTCTCTAGCACTGGGAGACTGAGTGTAGCTACACATAAACCTAAACCCAAATACCAGTGTCTTAAACAAGATGTGGATTTTTTTTTTTTCTTTTTATCACAAAAAAGTGCAGAGGTCAGTAGCCAGTGGCTGGTGCAACAGGCCTTGGCTCTCATCAAAGATCCCAGGATGGGATTCTCATTCACATGCTTACAATATGACTGCTGGTGCTCCAGCAATCACCTCTACATTCCCAATTAGGATAAAGAAAGAGATAAAGGTCAAATGGAGGTTCGGAAGCCTGAAAAGCCTGTCTGGGAGCTATGTCACATGACCACTCTTATCTGCAAAAAAAAAAGCAGGGAAATGTTTCTTAGCTGTGCACATCGCTGTCCTTGGGAAAACTGAGGTTCTATGTTAAGACTTAGGGAAGAATAAATACTGAACAGACCACAAATAGCATCTGCCAGGATCCCCCTCTTGAGCTACCCATCATCCGTAAATACCCTTCTTTGCATTCACAGTATGTATACTTCACATTTCCACTAAGGGACACAAAGGACCTCTGAGTGATGCTCTTCTCTCTGTCATGTCTACCATGTGGTCCCTTGTGGCCCAAAGCTCTAAAAGTCAAAGAGTCTGTCCCCAGCATGCCCCATATGCAGTGGCAGAAAAGGGCCACAACTGTCATAAAAACTCCCACCAAGAAAAGAAGCCAATCACAAAAGGGAAACTATTGTGTCATCCTACTTACATTAATACCCAGAGTAGTCAGATTCAGAGAGACAGGAAGCAGAACAGTGGTTGAAAGGAGCTGGGGAGTGTTTAATGGGGACAGTGTGGGAGGTCGGGGCAGTTCTGGTGATGGGCGGTGGTGATGGCTGCCCAACGGTAATGTGCTTCGTGCCGCTGACCAAACTGGTTTACAAAGTAAATCTTATGCATATTTTACCCTGATAGAAAAAAATAAATTTTAAAAATGGAAAAAAAATAAAGAGTACATGGATTAAGTCTTGAAGACAATGTGCTAAGCAACCTAAACCAGTCCCAGGGGACAAACACCACCTGATGTCACCCGTGTGAGATATCTGAAACAGTGAATCGCATCAAATCAGGGAGTGGAATGGTGGCTGCCAGACTCTGGGGGGAGGGGGATGGAGAGTTGCTCATTAAAAGGCATAAAGTTTCAATGACGCGAGATGGATCGTTCTAGAGATCTGTGTAGAATATTGTGCCTGTCGCGAACACTGTATTGTGCACTTAAAAATGTATTGAGGGTATATCTCATGGTGTGTTCTTGCTGTGAATTTTTAAAAGGAATATGTGGTCTAGAAAAAAAAGAGGGTACGGACAGAACCCTGGAGTGGACCAACACGTAAGGGATGAACTGAGCAAGGGAAGTCTTCTCGGAAGGCAGGGAAGGAATGGGGGGAGAGACAGATCATTCAGGAGAGAGCAGCTGATTAGAAAGCAGGAAGTAAACTTATGTTTGACAGAGGCATCTACCAAGGAAGACAAGGATGGAAAGGGACCCATGACATAGCAACTATGTCATAGCAACTGTGTCGTGAAGGTGTTGGGTAGGAGACCCGGAGCCCAGCTAGAGAGGAGGGGCTGAGGGGGAGGGAGCCTGAGAAAAAGCCACCTCGAGGCAGGTCTTCATGACCTCACAAAGCCGCACCCTCACCCCCAGGTTCCCGGAACTCTGAGTCAGTCCTGGTTGGGTCTCCCAGCAACCAGACCCAGGGGCCATGGCACACTTAACACCCCAGGGGCTGAAAAAAGTCTTCCAATTTCAGGTGAAGAGAAAAGGTGGCTTTTAAAAGGAAGTTTGCTCAGACCGGTCTAGCAGTGAGGTGCGTGTGCGAAGTGGCCCCTGCTGGGGCCTCTTCCGACACATACCTGGGACATCACCCCTTCCCTGGTGCACCACCTCTGGCCTGCTATGGGTGTGTGAGCTCTGGATTGCCCGGCCAAAGGCTCCCCAGCCCTTGGAGCTGGAAGCTGTCCTCAGAGCCCGCTGGAGGGAACAAGGGGAGGGGTGTGTGGGCTCTGGGCCTGCCTCCACTCCAGGAGGGCCAGGGGCTGCCACCTCTTACCAGGGAGCCTCAGGGCCCTGTGAGTCCTCTGGGATTCCATGCCAAAGTGTGTAAGGAGTGTGTAGTGTGTGGGGGGCAGGGGCAAGTTGGAGGTTCTCTTGTTTTAAGGCAGGGAGAGGCAGTTTTCCTTGGTTTCTCAGAACCAATTTGGAGGCCAAAAGGCGTGACAAGGAGTGATGAGGATCCAACCCGTAGGGCCTGGCTTTCTCAGCAAGCTCCTTCCAGGACAGGCCTGTCCACAGAGGGGTGTCAGGCCATGCTGCAGACCTCAGGCAAGGTTGCCATGCCAACTGCGTGCTCAGGTCAGCTGCCGACCCACAGCTACAAGCTGATAGGCAGGCATCAGGTGAAGGCTGCCCCTGGTGGGACCTCCATCCCTGCCCTGGGACATGGCTTCCACCACCTTCGCTACAGCTTCCAATCAGGCGTCCCATCAAACATTTGCTTGGGGATCTGCAAGGGCTGCGGGGAAGGACTGCCTGGGTCAAGCAGGGGAGTGGCGGCAGTGGACAGGAAGTCCGTGGGGGCTGTGGCCAGGGCTCTGGGTCTCCCTCTGGCACCAAGTCAGCCAGCAGTCCACATCCTCATCCACAATTCCTCTGGCCAGAGCCTCTGTCCACCCCAGGGGAGCAACGTTCCAGCCACACCACACCTTTTCTTACCCACTGCCTTCAATGCACTTGTTTCTCCTACACCTGTTGGTGAACTAGAAGAACCTTTCTGGAAGGGCCAGATGAATTCTCAAGTAAAATGGATTCCCACCTACAGATAGGGAAAAAAGGTAGCCTGATCCATCTTCCTTCCTGGCCTGTAGAATGCCAGAGTTTTCACCAAGCAAGATACATTCCTTCTTGCCTCAGCAAGCCCCTTCTCAGTCATTTACACTTTAGTATGAATTTCATTATCAGATCAATACTCCTGGGGAGCTAGCTGAGAGTAGGCCCAGAGAGTCAAATTTTGTTTTAGGGAAGAGGAAGGAAGCACCACAGTTGAGGACTTGAAGCCTGCTGGAGGTTTACAAACTCAGGGCAGCCATGGCTGGCGTGAGAGTGTTCAGGGGAATGAACAGTGCTGGAAAGAACAGTTAGAAAGAAGGGCACTTCCCCAGAAAGGGGAGGCAAAGCTGTCCAGAAATGACAGCATATTCACCCATATTCTTGGTCACTCTTCAGGACAGTGGGGAGCCACCGGGAGGCCCCCAGCAGTGTTTGCCCAGTGATCCTGATTCTTCATTGTCACCCTCCACCCTCCACAGAAACCAGAGGGTCGGGAGTACCTACGGAGGCTGCTGAACTGGGAGAAGTTTGATGAGGTGAGAGACTCCCGCAGAAGCATCCTGCTGGATACCCTCTACGAAAGCGTCATCTTTGCCGTGGGCAAAGGCTTCCCATGGGTGGAAGTGGTCGAGGTGGTGAAGTTCACAGAAGAGATGCTTAAGGAAACCAAAGGTATGGGGCATCCAGGGCAGGACTCAGAGAGGCTTGCAGGGGGAGGTGGATGCACAAGACTCCCCTGCAGTCCACACCCAGGAACCCTCTAAAGAGCCAGGAGCCCCTACCCTTTTTTCCCCTCACATCTACCCTTTTCACAAGCACATCAACAGGGTCCTCGTCCAGGCTTTCTTGAAAGTGGAGCAAACAGAATGCTCTCACCGAGTCTTTTCATTGATGAAAACCTTGCACCACTCCTAGATGTTCACACAGCAGGCGTTTGCTTCCCGGTCAGACGTTGACACTTTAGTATGAATTTCATCATCAGATCAATACCTCTGGAGTAGCTAGTAGAGAGTAGGTCCAGACGGAAATCAAATTCTGTTTGAGGGAAGAGAGAGGAAGGATCATAATTCAGAACTTTTGCTTAGTTTAGTTTTCTTTTTGCTTAACATAAATCAAAGGTGACATTCCTCTGCTTAAAACCCTCCATTGACTTCCCATTGCATTCCTAAAAGACTGCTAGTTGTTCCCAGTATCAGGTTTTGTCCTGCAGAGTGTCTTGAGAGAATCTTTTACAGGCATCAGTTTGCTGGCTGGGATGGGGAAAGAGAGTCAGGTGAGTTTATAGATGGAGCATCTACAGATGGGTGTCCTTAGCACAAGGAGATGTGGTCATACCTGTCGACCTTTTGGGCTGTGCAGTGTGGATTCAGTCATTAAACAAACATACGGAGCAGCCTTCTGGGGCCACCATCATAGTAGTGCTCAAGCAGGAATCATCAGTGCGTGCTAAAACCAGTGTGTGAATGTTTAATAAGAGATGGGGTATTTCCACATTTCCTAAGATCCTCCCCATGACATCCTTATTGATCACAGGGGGCAGGGTTAGAGTGGGAGAGCCTGGCAGACACCTCCTTAATCAAATGGACATCTTCAGTAAGACACTGAGAATCCCGTGCCACTTGGTAGGGTGCAAAAGAACCCAGTTTCTTTCCAAGATGATTCTAGCAAAGGCTCAGAACCTGATCTAATCATGAGAAAACATCAGATTAGGGGCATTAAACAGAGTCCCTCTCCTGGAAGCTCCAAAAACATTAAGGTCCTGAGAGCCAAGGAAAGACCGAGGAAGTGTTCAGAACTGAAAGACACTAGGGAGACTCGGCCACTACATGTGACATGTGGCCCCAGATTGGGTCCTTTTGCTACCAAGGACGTTATTGGGACAACTGGGGGAACTTGAATGAGGTCTGGGGATTAGACAGTAGCGATGTATCAAGTAGTGATATCGCTGATTCTGGTGGCTGTGGTTATGAATGTCCCCATGTTAGCAAAATGCATGTGAAAAGGTTCTGGGATAATGGGGACTCTTTCAGTAGTTCGGAGAAAATTTCTTTGCACCATTTTTTCCAGTTTAGTGTGACATAATTGACATGTAACATTATATTAGTTTAAGGTGTACAACATAAAGATTTGATATATGTATATATTGAAAATGCCTAGTTAAAATTTTTTCTTATGATGTGAATATTTAAGGTCTACTCTCTTAGAAACTTTCACATACACAATACAGTACTGTTAACTAATACAGTAATGTCACCACGCTGTACATTCTATCCCCAGAAGTTACTTATCTTATAACTGGAAGTTCGTACCTTTGACCAGCTACGCCCAATTCCCTGACCCCCACCCCTGCCTCCAGCAACCACCAGTCTTTTCTGTTGTTCCCGTGAGTTCAGCATTTTAGGTTCCTCAGCATTTTAGGTGCCACAGGTAAGTAACATCACACTTAGCATTATGTCAAGGCTCGTCATGTCACAAGTGGTAAGATTTCCTCCTTGTTATGCATGAATACTATTCCTCTGTGTGTGTGTGTGTGTGTGTGTGTGTATAATCACATTTCCATTCATTTATTGACGGACCCAGAGGTGGTTCCCTTGCCTTGGCTGTTACGGAGAATGACGCGGTAAATGTGAGGGTGCAGAGAGCTCCTCAAACCAGTCATTTCATTTCCTTCAGACACATACCCAGAAGTAGGATTTCTGGACCATATGGTGGTTCTACTGTTCATTTTTTGAGGAGCTTCCATACTGCTTTCCACAGTGGCTGCACCAATTTGCATTCCCATCAGCAATGCACAAGGGTCCCCTTTTCTCCTTATGGGTCCCCAGTTTCCCCAGTGCTTGCTATCTCTAAGCTTCAGGGTGATAGCCTTTCTCACAGGTGTGAGGTGGTATCTCATGGTGGTTTTGCTTTACATTTCCCTGAAAGTTAGTGATGTTGAGCCCCTTTTCATGTCTCTGACGGCCATGGGAATGCCTTCTTTGGGAAAATGTCAATTCAGGTATTTTGTCCATTTTTTAATTGGATTATTTGAGTTGTTGCTAATGTATTAGTTCCTTATGTGTTTTGGATATTAACCCCTTATCAAATATGTGGTATGCCAATGTTTTTCCCATTCCATAGGCTGCCGTTTCGTGGTGTTGATCACTTCTGTTGCTGTGCCAAAGCTTTTCGGTTGGATGGAGTCCCACTTACTGTTTTCTTTTGTTGCTTGTGCTTTAGGCACAAAATCGTTGTCAAGGTCAGTGTCAAGGAGCCATTCCTCTGTTTTCCTCTAGGAGTTGTGTGGGTTCGGGTTGTACAATTTTTTAATAGACTATTTTTTAGAGCAGTCTTAGGTTCAAAGAAAAAGAGAGCAGAAGACACAGAGATCTTCCACGGAAACCTTACTTCCACTCACACAGCCTCCCCACTGTCAACGTCCCCCTCCGAAGGGCTACACTTGGTACAATCAATAAACCTACTTCATAGTCACCCAATGTCCGTAGCTCACATTAGGGTTCACTCTTGGTCTTGTCCGCTCTATGGGTTTTGACAAATATATAATGAGATGCACCCACCATTAAAGTAACAAAGCAGTTTCACCGCTCCAGAAATCCCCCATGCTCCCCCTATTCATCCCTCCCCCTACCCAAGCCCTGTCATAGTCTCTGTAGTGTTGCTTTTTCAGAACGTCCTATAGTTTGCATGACACAAGAGGGGGCAGCCTGTCCGTATTGGCTTCTTTCACTCAGTGATATGCATTTCAGTTCCCTTCATCTCTTTCCATGGCTTGATGGCCAATTTCTTTTCAGAGGTGAATGTCATTCCATTGTTTGGGTAAACCTCAGTTCGTTTCTCCCTTCACTTACAAAGGACATCTTGGTTGCTTCCACGTTGTTGCAATTTTGAATAATGCTCCAATAAATACCTATGTGCAAGTTTGTGTGTGAACATAAGTGTTCAGCTCCTCTGGGTAAATGCCAGGGAGTGCTGTTGCTGGATCCTATCATGGGAGTGTGTTTAGTTTTGTAAGAAATTGTCAAATTGTCTCTAAAGTGGCTGCGTTCCCACCAGCAATGAATGAGCGTTCCTGCTGCTCCACATCCTCCCCGGCATTTGGTGAGGGCAGGGTTCTGGATTTTGGCCATTCTCATAGGTGCGCAGTGGTATCTCATTGTTTTAATTTGCATAGGTGAATAGGATGTGAAACATTTTTTACATGCTTATTTGCCATCCGTGTATCTTCTCTGGTGAAGCGTCTGTTAAGATCTTTGCCCATTTTGTAATCAGGTTGTTTTCTTTAATTTTAAGAGTTCTTTGTATACAGTAGTCCCCTTCGTTCACAGTTTCACTTTCTGTAGATTCAGTGACCTGCATTCAACTGCAGTCTGAAATGTTAAATGCACAGTTCCAGAAATTGTGCACCATTCTGAGTAGTATGATGAAACCCCGTGCCGTTCCGCTCTGTCCCTCCTGAGACATGAATCATCCCTGTGTCCAGTGAACCCATACGGTATACGCTCCCCTATGCTGTTCACTTAGTGGCCGTCTTGGCGACCAGATTGTCCAGGGCAGTATGTCAGTGCCTGTGTCCAAGTACCACTTCCTGTTCCCGATGCGCGGCGTCCCCGACGTACCCAGAGCTCACCCACCATCAGCAGCACCTCCACGTCCTTCCCTAATCTCACCACCTTTCCCATCTCCTCCTCCACCACCCTTTCTCACCCAGCGCCATGTCTTGACCTTTCAAGTTTTGTACTTCTGCACCTGTTCACCAAACAGTACAGTAATTTTTTTCACCCACAAATAAAATCCCATCACTCCTCTGCTTCAAGCCATTCAGCATTTCCATCATCCATCTTACATGCACTTAGATTGGCCTCTTTTTATTTTTTGAGCTGCTCACGTGACCCTTCACATCTCTGCTCCCACCCAGTGGTCCCAGGCTGAAGGCTTGAGCAAGACACAGCATTGTTCATAGACTGGTTTCCCATCCCAGCCACCCCCCTGCCCCGGTGCCCTGGGGCCTTCCTGGCATCACTCTGGGTCCTGCTCCCCACTGCTCACAGCAACGCATGGGTACCAGAGTTCAACTTCTGAGCTCTGCAGTGGCTTGTGGCCAGAACAAACACTGACTAGTGAGAAAAATGTCAGCCCTGAGCAGGTGGGAACTCGGGCTCTTTCAAGTTTCCATCAGAGCCTTCCACAGACTGAACCCTTGAAAAACAGTTGGGATGATGCAAACCCAACTTCAAACTGAGGAGATTAGATCTCGCAGGATCTGTTGGCGTCTCTGGTCGTCACAGACCCTGCCAACACAGCCTAGCTGGGTTGCATAAGCTTCTAAAACCCTAGGGTTGGAAGACAATTTGGTGATCAGAAAACTTAATTCCCTCTTTGCAGGGAGCCCAGCCAGCCAAAGAGGTTCCTCCAGCCTCTGTGGGCACCATCCAAGCAACAGGGAGCTCCCTCCTTCTGAGGTAATTCACTCCTTTGTACACCACTTTGGTTATTAGGAAGTTTTTTTTATAGCTAGCTACATCTTCCTCTTACATCTTTTACTCAAATGCTTAAAATCTGTCTTTTAGAAGCAGGGTGCAGGCCCTGGAGATGTTTAATGATTATGTAGTCTCTGCTAGAGATTATGTGATTATCCTGTCTTCACGTTTAGACCAGACCCCCCCCCTTGTCCTTTATCATTCTTAATAAGGTATCATTTCTGTAGACCCCTCCTCCTCACTTCCCCACCCACTGCTCCCTTTCTTGCTGCCTTTCCCTGGGAATACTTGTGTTTGTCAATATCATTCTTAAAATGTGGCATCCGGATCCAAACACAACACAACCTACAATTTGATCAGTGACGTGATCATGGATTTTAGCACCTCCCCTATCTTGCTGCTGCTGCTGCTGTTAATATAGCCTAGGGGTGCATTTACTTTATCAGCGTCCAGGTCACATTGATTCGTATTGGTCAAGCAGTCCCTTGTAGGTAACATTTTCTCATCCTGCCCCTGTGCAATCACAATTTTGAGTATACAGGCGGGACATTACAATCATCTCCACTGATTTCATTTTGTCAGTGTTGGCCCATCTTTCCTTCCTCCTGACATTTTAAAATCTTGAGCTTGGGCCATTCAGTGTAAAGCTCTTCCGCTTAGCTTTACATCATCTCAAAATTTGTAAAACACTATTGGTACAAACATGGAGTAGAAACAAGCTCTTGGGTGGTCTCCAAACTTGGAATTTTACTCCCTGAAAACAGAATCCATTGAGAACCTCAGCACCCAAAGGGAAGATGCAAATCCCTAGTTTAGTCTCCTACTGGTTGTGAGGTCCTGGGCAAGTCACATCACCTCTGAGCCTCTGATTACATAATTATGCATGGGAACACAAGAGCACCCACTTTCTAGGACTGCTTTAATGATATTATGCACGTAAAGACATAGTATGGGCTTGGTGCCTGGCAAATACTCAGCATTAGCTCTGATTTTTAGGAGTGAACCACAGGGACAAAGTCCTGGATTTCTGCAGTGCATCCTCTCTGAACACCTGCATGCATGCTCACCACCCCTCCCCTACCATGGCTGCCTTGTTCACCCTTCTCAAACCCCATTTCCATCAGGCCATCTACTCTCCTTTTATATTCAGATCTAAATTCTTCCCCCAAAGACCTCGAATGGACAGCAAGGAAGGCTGACCATGGGAGGCTTGAACCACTGGGTGTCTATGCCCTCTTTATTTTTATCTCCTCTGTCTGTCGCCTCAGGACTAAATAATGCATGTGGCACATGGTAGGTGTTCCATGAAGGAATGAATGGATGAATGAATAGATTCTTGATGCCCATGGAGACAATATATTCTGTATGCAGAGAGGGTTTAGGTTGCTTGACCCATCCCAGGATTATTACACTGAGGATTGTGTGTCCAGATGATATTAGAATCAGCACAACAAAGTGATTAAGCATGGGACTTTACAGTCCAAAGATCTAGGTTCAAATCCCACCTCTATCACCCTCTATTGTGTAATCTTGAAAACATTACCTCTCTGAGCCTTTGTTTCCTCATCTTTAAAATAAGGACAATAATAATTCCAACTCATGGGACAGTTGGCAGGATCAAATGAGACAGGGCACGCAAGACATGTTACAAAGTGACAGGCACAGAGTACGTGCTCAGCAAATGTTAGCTTCCGTGTGTCCATCGTGCATGAAGGTGAGACAGGATGAACAGCAGACGTGGGCAGTCCCGGGTTGGAAGTTACTGCACGCTGTCCCTCAGGGGGCTTGATGTCTGTGCCATTTCTTGTCTTCCCTCCCCCTGCAGACAAGACTGAAGATGGGTTCAAATCATGGGCCAGTGGAATGGCGGTCCAGACACCCTCTAGTTTGGCCTGGCACATATGACCCACCCTGAGGCACACATGTAAGGAAGCATCCCTGCCCAAGCCATCTGTTCACTGCTCTTGTTAGGGGCCCAGGCATTAAGAGACAGGAAGGGCTGGCAAGGAAGGCAGGTCAGGCCCCTCCCATCTCACTCCCACCCTGCCCACCTCCTGAGTACTTGTCCCACCTATCACAGGTCATGGGTTGCAAGATGCATACAGCCAGGGGTCCCACTGGCTGACCAACTCACATTCAAGCTTCTGTTTCAGTTAAAGTCCACACCAGTCTGTCACTCATCTTGGAAGGTAGCTTCTCCAGGGATTTGTGTGTGTATGTGTGTGTGTGTGGGTGAGATTAATCTCGGGCTAAGGATGGTTGAGCTCTGCTCGCACACTAGATAACAAAGTTGGCAGACAACATTTAAGGAGAGTCATGTTTGCACAACAATGAATCAGAACTCTGCCAGGACAGCCGACAGCTCAGCTTATCTCCCTGTCCAATCGAGCCCCAGGACCAGGAGGGAATGGGTGGCACTTTATTCAAAAGTGTAAGCTGATTCCATGTCCTGGCAAATGCCTCATCGGGACATTCTGGTCCAACCCCAGGCCAGAAGAATAAATCCTTTCATCACACCTCCTCTGCCAGCCTCCCAGAAGCCCTGGGTAGATCCCATCACGAAGTCACCAGGCACAGAAGAAGGGGACAGAGGCTGCCAGCTCTGTCCTGCTGGGAGGTAGTCACAGGAAATGGGCAGATTTTGCATACCCTGCCGAGACCAGGACTAAAGAGAGCCATTGGGGCGTATGGGAATGCTGAGGCATATGGGAATGCTGAGGTCTCCTCCTCTGCCTGGGGGAGCAGTAGAGATTTCGGGTATAACTCCCATGTGTGACTGACACCTTGCAGCAGGGGATGGTAAAAGGAGGAACAGCCTCGCCTTCCCCAGACCTCACTCAGCAGGGAGTTGAGGGCTGGAGGTGTATGAGCCAGTGCAGACACATACCCAGGACCCACCACTGCTGCTCATCTGTGGAGCCTTCTGCACCAGCCATCACTTCAACCACTTTGGAGCTTCTGCCGCCTGTCATCACCTATGTCTGGCGAGCACTGGCCTCTCTCTGATGCTCCAGGTAGACATGTGGGCTAGGAAGAATGCCTCCTTTGCTCTCCTGGGGGATGGGAGGGAGTAGGCCTTGATGACCCATCGGTGGAGGCACAGGGTGGCCTGGCACGCCCGGTGAAGTGTGTCACAGCACTGGTATCTGCAGTCCCACCCATAGCCACTCCTGATTCTCCAGGAAATGTCAACCAGGCAGCCAGGATGGCAGGCAGCCCCCTGCCCACCCCCCACAACCTGGGGTCTGCAGGAAGGGATTACTCCCCCTGGCTCCCCTGCACAAATCCTTCTTCCAAGCACATTCAAGGCCGTGCCCAGGGTCTATCCACCAGCCTCCAAGTACCGCACCCAACATGGGGGAGCCTCCAGTGATTCAGGACCAGCCTCAGCAGAGAGCAGGAACACCTTAAAAGCCTCTTAGAGAAGTGGTTCATACCTAGAGCATGGTTCCTTAAGTATTTGCAATTTTCCAGTACATCACGTCAGCTTCCACTTAGCAACTGAAGCGAATTCAAGAACAGTGAGTCAACATCAGTAGTTGACTGAATCTTGTACCAGCATGAGCCCAATGTCCCTCAGACTAAACCCAGAGGAGGGGCCTTTGAAGGCAACTTCTTTGTTGATGGGCAGAGGAAGTTTATGAAAAGGCCATTGGTGATATCTTGGGAGAGCATTTCTTGGGGCAAATGGGCAACTATCCTGTCAGAGATTCCTCCCTGAGCGTATTAACTGCTCAGGCTGCCATGACAAAGTGCCACAAACTGGGCGGTTTCAACAATAGAAAGTTATTGCCTCATAGTTCTGGAGGCTGGAAGTCCAAGATCAAGGTGTCAGCAGGGTTGGTTTCTTCTGAGGCCTCCGTCCTTGCTTTGTAGATGGCCGTCTTCACACTCTGCATCTCACCTGGACTTCCCTCTCTGGTGTGCACCCTAATCTCCTCTGCCCATAAGGACACCAGTAGTATTGGATTAGGGCCACCCACATGACCTCATTTAACCTTAATTACATCTTTAAAGACACTGTCTCCTAATATAGTCACATTCTAAGGGTCCTGGGGGTTAGGACTTCAACATATGAAAGGGCATACCATGTGAAATCAAACCATGGCACTGAGTGAGGTCACAGTTCACCAGGGACACTGCGCCAGTTAGTAGGTCAGAAATCAAGATGTGCCATAGAAACCTTCCAGAACCTTCCCCAAGGGTATGAGTGTCCCGCACATAACATGGTGCTTTCACACACGGCATCATCCATGATCCTCACTTCAAACTTGCATCATAAGCATTATTTTAAAGATGAAGGAACTAAGGCCCAGAGAGTTTAAGTAACTTGCCCCAGGCTGCACCTCCAGTAAGCAAAGTTGGGATTTGAACTCAGGTCTGCCTGATGGCAGAGCATGAGCCTCACCATGCAGCCTTCCATCTTGACCAGAGGGATCTGTATGCCAGGCATCTGGAGGCCTGAGAAGCATGGAGCCCAGGAGAGTGCCTTGAAGTGAAGGGAACAAGGCTGCTGGTGTGCAGAAATTGCTGAGCACCTGGAAAAACCAGGTGGAACACCTAGGGGCTGAGTTCCTAACTGGGTCACCTGGAGTTACTCACAACATGAGCCTGGGATGCTGGCCCCCAGCAGGATGGCTCCGATGTGGGGGTGGTGCAGGCCCAGCTGAGAGGGTGAGTTGTGCCTGTTGGCTAATGTGCTCTGGCCTGGAGGTGCCGCCAGTGTGTGGGCAGATGGTACCAGTGCCCTTGAGACGGGAGCTGTGGCCCTTTGGAGCGAACCCATGTCCTACCTCTAACTTCTCATGTCCTTCCTCGGTCAGCTGGAGGCCCCCAGCATCAAAGAGGATGAGGAGCAGCTATGACATGCCCTGTCTCTGACATGGTGCGATGACTTGGTTGGTTTCATCTCAGGGATGACGATAACAAGGATGATAATGGAGACTGACAGTCAAGAGACCCCTTACCAAGCTTGAAACAGATGCAGGATTTTGCCAGGAGGACCCACAGTGCCCCAGGTGGGGCTTTGAGGAACTGTTGGCTTCATGGAAGTCACAACAGCTTCTTAGAGTTGAAAGGGACCCAAGAGATCACCTGATCCACCACCACCACACACGTTATTCAGGAATCCTTTCTCCAGATAAATGCTTCCTCACTCTTTTGAACAAGAGTCACCCCACAGACAAATCTCTTGCTTCTAGAAAGTTCTTCCTGCTGGTGAACTGAAATCTGTCTCTCTGAGCCTTCTGCCTAATGGCTCCCATTCTGCCCTCTGAACTCTCCAAATCAGTGTAATCCCGCTCCACTCACTCAGCATTCGCCAGCAAGCATTGCCAGAGCGCTGTGCTAGAGGACGGAGGGAGCGCACATCCACTCCGCAGCCGTGATGCACTAAGCCCCCTGCACAGATCGGCTCATTTAACGTTCACATCCGTCTTGGGTGGTTGGGTACGATTGTCCTCACTCCATGATGATGAAACTGAAGTTCAGAGAGGTTAGGTAACTTGCAAATCATTACACAGTAAAGAGCAGAACCAGCTTTAACCCTGTGACCTTCCGGTCTCAGAGTCTGTTCTTCCTGCCGAAGTTCTTTAGCACTGAGCATGCAATTTCTTGAGGAATGGGTCGAGAAACGGTGAGTAGGGCATTTGCTAACCAGACAAAGTAGGGCGACCGCTGTGGGCAAAGAGAAATGCTTGGGCAAAAGCCCATGACAACCTTCAAAATACTTGGCCCTGCATTTACCCTTCAAGTCCCAGGAAAGTATCAAAGAAGAATTCTTTAAAAGGACAACAAAGTCTTTCTAATCCAAGTATTCGGGAAGATTTTGTCTTTAATGAGGCTATTGGTTTATCTTAAAAACAAAAAACCTAGTGGACACAAAAATGGTATGGCAGTTGCTCAATAAATTGAGCATAGAATTGCCGTATGGGCCAGCAGTTCCATCTCTGGGTATGCACCCACAAAGAACTGAAGACAGAGACTTGGACAGATACTTGTACACCAACGTTCATAGCAGCACTATTCACAATAGCCAAAAGGTAGCACCAACTCAAGCGTCCATCAATGGATGAATGGACAAACCAATGTGCTATGTCCACACAATGGAATACTATACAGCCTTATAAAGGAAGGACCAACATGGGTGGCCCGTGAAGACACTCTATTAAGTAAAAGACTCCATTCACAAAAGGACAAATCTTGTAGATTCCACTTATATCAGGTAGCTAGAACAGTCAAATTCCCAGAGTCAGAAGTAGAATGGTGATTGCCAGAGGCTGGGGGGGGTGGGGGCGGGGAATGGGAAGTTAGTGTTTAAATGTCATCGAGTTTCAGTTTTGCAACATGAAGACAGTCTTGGAGATGGCAGGTGGTGATGCCTGTACAACAGTGCAAATGTACTTAACGCCACGGAACTGTGCACTGAAGCATGGTTAAGATGGTAAAGTTGGTGTTATATATATTTTACCACAATAAACACAAATTTAAAAGCCCCAGTGGAAGCACTGTAGTTCCGTATATTTCCTATATTTTGTATATTCGCTCCTCAAAAATACTTCAGTAGCTGTGGTACACTTGCCTTGGAGTTGGAGTATCTGGGTTTCAGTCCTGATTTTCCATAAGTTCTCTATGCTTCAGTTTCCTCATCTGTTAAGTGGAAGCAATTAACCTATGTCATATCTTGATTGTGAACAGTTAAATAGATTGATGGGTACGTAAAATGCTTTCAAACTGTAAGATGGTAATACCACCAGTGAAGGTTGGTTGTATCATTATTTACTGAGAGCTTAGCGCTGAGCAGCAACCACATGTCCAGAGTTTTCTAGAGAAATCCATCGAGATTGGGAAATCTGGTCCATTCTAGCAGGTCCCTGCCATTGAAAAGCTCACAATAAGAGGGAGAGAACAGGATACCCAAGGGACAATCGGGAGAACTACGAACTCTTGGGTTACTCAGTAAATGTTCTCACTGGAAGGGTCGACACCTCCCCGACCCTCCTCAACCCCAAAACTTGGGACAATCAACTTCCCAGCATCCTTTCCCTCAGCCGTCAGGTGAGGACCTTGGAGGAACTGGCTGATTCCAGAACAGTTCACAGCCAGCAGTCTCTACACCACACTACTCACGATGATCCCGTTTCCTACTGAGTGCTGTGTGCCAGGCGTGCTCAGAGCTGTGTACACACGTGCCCTCATCTACTGCAGTGAGGTAGCATGTTTATCGTCCACATTTTACAGACCAGATCACTGATGCCCAGAGAAGTAAATAACCTGTGTGAGTGATTAAGAAGCAGAAGCAGTACATCTGCTTATATCTGTCTGAATTCCCAGTCTGCGCTCTAACCGGCACCCCACACTAAGCTCTGAGAATGACCTCCAAGGTCAATGCCGACTTCAATCCTGGGACTACCCCAGGCTCCCTGGTGGCCTCTGCATGACTGTGAACAGTGGCTGAGAACAGAGCGCGTGGCTTGCAAGATCAGGTGCTGTGGGATCCTTGGCCCTGTGGTCACAAGGCTGAAGGGAAGGTTTATTTCCAGCCAGTCTGGTCCTCCCTGGCCAACCCCAAGCAGTGCTAATGAGGTCAGCAAGGACATTGCTGATCCATGTCCCCAGATGGGGGATGTCAGACCAAACCAGACCACCCACTCTCCTCTCCCAGCAGCCTTCCAGGCAGCTCCATCACCGGACACACCTGGAAGGGGGTGTTCCCAAAGGAACTGCTTGTTTTGCAGTGGAAGGAGGGGAGGCCAGAAGCCCAGACCTTGGGGCAGGCAGGAAGGAGCCACAGAAGGTGCAGAGCTCTCGGTCTCTCACCCCAGACTCCTGCCTGTCCCTGAGGCCTGGGGTTAGCAGGGCAGCCACAGAGTACACTTCCTGGAGCAGAACCGGACCCGAGTCTCCTGGCCTAGCTCACCCCTCCCCTGGGCAGGCAGCGCCCCGGCCCATCCTTCTGAGACATTTCTGACCTACCAAGAAGCGCCAGGGCAGGGGGCAGTGATGAAAATCAAGACCAGTCCCTTCCCCATGGTGCACGTGTAACAGGTGCCGGACCACCAACCCCTGGGCTGGAGCTCGGGTCCTGACTTGGTGACAATGAGCCTTAGGCCAGTCCCTTCCTTTCCCTGGGACTCAGTTTCCCATCCACAGAATGAAAGGACTAGACTAGATCAATAGTTGCCAAAATACGCTCTTTGGTCCCAAGAGACTATTTCATTCAAATAAAATTGAGAAACATTGCATATGCTCAACCCTTTCTGGCCATTTGCTGAGCTTATTAGCATATTTTGCTGAGCTTATTAGCATATGAAAGGCCCTGTTTAATTTCTCTTGATCCAACATATTTTCAAAGCTTCTGGCTAGAGTGCATTCACTTCTACGTAATTACTACCTGTTACAGAACATCCTTTGGAAAACCGTAACAGAGAGGGTGGGGGCTCCTCCTGGTATCTACTTACAAGGCTCTGCTAGGAAAGCCCAAAGCCTCACCGCACCCAGGGGAATGGCTCAAGGGGCTTCTCCTAGTCACACCACAGTTTGAATTTTGGTTCTGCCACTCACCAGTCGTGTGCCCTTGAGCAAATTCCCTGACCTTTTTGAGCCTCGGTTTCTTTCTCAGGTAAAATTGGGATGGGGCCTCACCTGTCTCACAGAGCCAGGAGGGGCTGGGCAGAGCCTGAGGTGGCCCAGGGCATGAGCGGCACAGTGGGAGCTCCCTATAGGGGAGTCCTCTGTGCCCTCAAGGAAAGCACGCCCTGTCCTCTGAGCTGTCACCAACATGGGCACCTTAGGGTGAATGAGTTCAGCAGAGCCTGGCCAAGAGCAGAAAGATGGGTGTGTTGCGGGGTGGGGGTGGGGGCGCAGCATTCAGGCCACAGGAAGGGGGTGGCGGTGTGAGCCCTGGGCTGTTGTGGGCTTCCTGCCATCCAGGGTCAGCCGTGGTAGGCGCTCAGCTTTCAGAAAGGTAGGTAGGGCTGTGGCCTGACTTGGTTCCTGCCCTGAGAGCCAAGGCGGGGGCAACCAAACTGGTTTGTCAGGGGGCACCAGCGGCAGCACCTGGGTCTGCCCCCTCACGCCCACCCAGAAGGAACAGCTCCTTTTCACCACTCCCAGCCCCACTGGGATGTGGCACATCTTGCTCCTGCCCAGCCCCAGACCGCACGTGAGGGGCGGTGGGAGGGTGCACAAGCACCTCGTCCAAGCCCGGTGCCTTTTTGCCCTGATTCTGGAGCACCTGGTGTTGTCCTCCCACCCCCGCGCTTCCCTGCTCGTTGCTCTCCTCCACTCCCGTGCCCTCATCCCAGAGCAGGTGCTGGCCTCCAGGGGCTTGGGGACCATCTTCAGGAAGTTCCCTCCAGCCAATGCAAATGAAGACCACTCCCTGTTATTGAAGAGCCACTTGCAGGTACAGATCTGTCCTCCCTGGCAGCCAGAGGCTTCTCCCTGAGACTTAATCCTCGGCTTTCTGAGTCATCAGGACTTCACAACCCGAGGCAAACGGAGAGGGGTCTGGAGGCCAGGAAAGCGTCTCATGAGCCAGCTGGGGACGAGCTTCACTAAAAACCACACCTGGTCGAGGGTCTTGGGGCTGAAAGAATCCAACCCAGGGGTTTCTTCCCTGTTGCCCCAGGTCTCCACTTGCGTTTCGTGACCTCTAGGCTGAGGCCACAGCTCATGCCCGCAGCAGGGCCTCCTCCAGCTGACAGGCAGCTGGGAGATGTGCACACACTTAGGAGGGCACCCAGCACTGCCGGGCCTGTGGGCTCCTCGGTTCAAACCCGGGCTGTGCGCATGACTGCTGGGCAAAGAGAGAATACTAGGGGCTGGCCTTGGTAGCAACCCAGCCCCAGGAGCTGCCAGCCAGGCAGGCAGAGGAACAGGGCACCTTCCAGCAGGTCAACTCCTCAGAGACCAGCGAAGGTGTGATGATTCATCTCACAAAGTCAGCACACAGTCACTGCCACACGGGCCTGGACTCCAGTGTGGAAGACCAGAAACCGATGCCCTCCCCCTGCCCCTGCCCTGAGATTCCTTACTGGTCTCCCCTGTTGTCCTCCAGGGGCCACCACCTTGTCCGAGAAATGCCCGTGTGACCTCTCACTTCTCATCTCAAAACCTCGGAGTAGCTCCACAGCTCTCTGCTACAGTTCTTAACTTTCCTGCGGTTCTTAACCTAATGATTCTCTTCATGCGCACTCTCCCCAGAAATACACGTGCATGCAAAATTCTCAGTGCGATTCTGGGGGTCCCAGTGGGTCCTGAAGCCCATCCTTGGATGTCCTTGGGTTCCACGAATTCTGGCTTCTGTGATGAAGTGCAGCTCTTTTGTGTGCCTTATGCATACTTGTCTTTTGTAAGAGGAAGACCTCAAGCCCTCTGTCCCCCAGCCCAGTCCCTTGGGGTTCCAGCTTTGCTTCCCAGGAACCTTGTGGATCCCTGTACACAACCACACAGTACTCCACTTGCCTCTAGCCTTTATCCCTTCTGATCTTCCGCCAGGAATGCCATTTCTGCCAAACTCCTCCTGTTTTGGGGGTCCAATGTCCTCTCTGCAGGAAACCTTCTCTGGCACCCAGTCCCTGAATCCAGGATCAGAGCGCCTCCCCTACCCAGAATCACTGTGCTTCCCCCTTCCTCCCTCTGCACTCGGGTGCCTGGGGGAACTGACTTGCCCTGGGCACTGACTTGCGTGTTGCCTTTAGAGGAGTCCTCAACTCTTGTTCTGTAATTATATAACATACATGAGCACCGTACGAAACAGTGACTCTACATTGTCATTTTTAACCACCTCTCTCCAAAAGCAAAAAGAAATAGAACAAAATGCCCACCACCTCTGAGTGGCATGAAGCTCACACATGTTCAGGGGAAGACCCAGCAGCCATGTCACAGGGAGGGGACCAGGGTCCTGAGGGCAGACGCCACGTGTCAAGGTCACTCAGCAGAACAGGGCGTTTGGGACCTTCGGCACCATCCTTCTGCAGTCGGTCATCTGATTGCTCAGTGGGCCTTGTGTGTCAACCTCTGTGTTCTTTTGGCTCCTTCTGGCTCATTGATCAAGGGTTGGAAGCAGCAATTCCCAAACCGGCCCCCACCTTGGACTCAGCACTTCCTCTTCTGAGATGTGTGTGCACGTGCATGATGCGTGTGTTTGTGCATGTGTGCAGGGGTGGCTCTGTATTTTCAGAAAGCCCCTGGTGATTCTGGAACATAGGGCTCCTGTGGGCCCTGGGCCCCTCCCCACCGCCAACCTGAGGCACAGGGTCAGGGTAAAGAGGTCATGCAGTATTTGTCTTTCTGTGTCTTATTTGAATTAGCATCATGTCTTCCAGGTCCATCCATGTTGTTGCAAATGACAGGACTGCCTTCTTTTTTACGGGTAAATAACATTCTATTGTGTGTGTATGTGTGTGCATGCAGGTATCACGTTCTTTATCCACTCATCTGCAGACGCTCCCTTAGGTCGTTTCCGGGCCTCGGCTAGTGTAATTCATGCTGCAGTGAATGTGGCAATGCAGCTGTCTCTTCAGGAGCCTGGTGTGATTACCTTTGGACATGCACTCAGAAGGGGGATTGCCGAGTCATAGAGAAGAGCGGGTTTAGACTTTTTTCTAATGGCCCACCCCTATCAAATGGTCATACCCATAGCCTGTATGTCTGGTTGCATAATGGACGTGCACAGTATCTGCTTTACACACACAGAAGGCTTACCCCTTGCATTTGATTCAGGGCTAAAGAGGACTAAGTAAAACTTTTAAGTTAAATTAAAAAATTAAAAGGTATCAACATCTAACTTAATGTATCTATACTTTCTGAGTAACTTTTAATGTAATTTATCTACTTACCTAAATTGCAATTGTCAAATTACATATGCAAAGAAGAAATTTACATAAATACATACTAAGAGCAATGCGATTGAATCTTGTATCATTTAAAACTGTCATTTTTCTAGCAAAACAATCAATAAGATTAATTTCTTAAAAATTATGTTCAGTAAACTTAACATTTTACTTGAAACAGCAAAAGAACTAGTTTCTAGGGAGTGCGGTGTGGGGTCATGGGGGGCACTCTGTGAGAAAGGGGCACTCCTGGGGGTAGGCAGTGAGTCCTGGGCAAGGATGGTCATCCTAGGCCCAGGCCAAGGTGCCAGGAGGGGGGAGCAGGCAACCAAGTCTGAAGGTGGAGATGGAGGAGCTACTGCCTGACTTTGCCTTTCTCATTGTGAGGGGCCCGGCGGCACCACCCTCAGAGCTGACCTTTCCAGGGGATGAGCAGCACTGGCCTAACCCTGTGACACGGGTCTCCAACACAGCAGTTGCCCGGACATCTGTCTGTCTCTCCGACCGGCTCCCACTCCAGTCTTATCAGACTCCATTACTTACACCCTCATCTCCCTCCCGAAGGCTTTAAAGTGGAAACAATATAAAGCACGGCTGAGGTTTGAAAACAAGAGTTAGAAGTCACAATACAGATGAGGAGAGGGATAATCACATAAGGAAAAAAAAACGGGATAAATGTAAGTTATTACATGAAATTGACTTTGAGTTCCAAGAGTCCAAGGTAAAAAGGAAAATGTGATACACCCTGTAGCTTTCAACAGCTAGTAAATGATAATATAAAATAGCTGGTAGGTGCTGACCCCGTGGGCTCTGGGGTCAGAGGGCCTGGGTTCAGAGCCCATATGGATCGATGCAGCTGTGCCCCAGTTCACACTCCAGGCCTGGCCCCTCTGTGCCCACAGGCTGCTCCATCACCAAGGCTGTGACAATCCTAGGGAACAAGCTCAGAGATTACCAGGGGCAGTTCAACACCACCCACCTGCTGGCCCTCTGCGACTACTTCCACAACACCTTCCTCCGCCACTACAAACTCTACCAATACGTCCTGGGCCAGGACCAGGAAGTCAACCTGACCGTCACCCACCTGGAGGTGTGCGCGCCGCCCCAGCCTCTCCCGCTGGCTGAGGGCAAGGACGGGGACCTGTGGAAGCATGAGCAGCAGGTGGCCGAGATCGGCTTGGAGGAGGTCCAGAAGCGCACCAACGTGCTGCTCCTGAAGGAGGCGCTGCACCTGGAGCAGGAGCACAAGCTGCAGCAATATTTCTCGCAGGAGGAGCCTGCGCAGCAGGGCCGGGTTCTGAAGAGAGAGGTAAGGCTGTGTCCCCTGCTCTGAGCAAACACCCGTTCCTACCAAGAGAACATCCAGGCTGGAGTCAGACGCACAAACGAGACCCCGAGCGCCTGCACACATGGGAGGGGGCTGAAAGGGACAGCCAGTCATTGGCCATCTGCCACAGGCTTTGCACGCATGTTTCATGAAACACATGCCTATAAGGTACAATTCAGGTCCCCATTTTAGTGATGGGACAACTGAGGCTCCGAATTTTATCAACTCGCTCTAGGTCACCAAGCTAGCATGTGGGCGAGTTTCTATTTGGACTGAGTTTCTATCTGGCTGACTCCAAAGTCCAACTCCCTTCCATGGCATCATTAGTCAGGGACAGATTCCACCAAAAAAGCTCCCCAGGCTCTGACCACCACAGATTCTCTGGGTGCCTTTTGTCTGCCTGCAGCAAGGCCCAGGTAGAGACGATGAAGGAAGGGCGATGGGGCATAGCCAGGGCGGTGGTGTGATGAGACGGGCAAAGGGCGGGGCTGGCTGGCACAGGGAGGACCTAGTAGAGTCTGGTGTGTGACTCTAAGGAACTAGGCCGCCCTCTCGATGGGTCTCCAGGGCCTCTGGGGCTCCAGGGGCCAGTCCCCAGTGACCAGCTCTTCAATACACGGTGACTAGCTTGGCCCCAGGGCAGCCAGCTTCTTGAGGGCCTGCCAGAGTCTAAACCGTTTTTTAAACTACACATAGTCACTGATATCATCACTGTCACATCATCTCTGAGCACAGACATGTGGCCTGTGCTCGTGTGTACATGTACACATGTGTGTAGGGGTGAGACTGGGTGTGGAGCTGGGAGTCACAGGGCCTGTATGTTCCAAAAGGGTTTTGGTTTCCGAATTGTCAGCCAGAGAGTGAATGGCCCTGGAAAGTATCCTTCAAATATATATTAAACACTGGGAAAATCTCTAAAGAACAATTAACAGCAGAAGGAATGATACCCTTCTAAGGTTAAGCTTCCTGGATAAATAGCACACCAGGCTGCTACATAATCCGAGTGCATTGAGACGACCAATAGAACCCAAGCAATAGCCTGCCTAAACCCCCTCCCAGGGATCTTGCTCTAGAACATGTGGGCAAGGCCACAGGTAGAAGGGGGTACCTACTGTCTAGCTCCTGCCCACCCGCCCCCACCACACACACAGCTGTTTCTATCTGCTCCTCCCAGCTTCTCTGTGCATCCTCACTTAGCTGTGGGGCCCTGCTTGGCAGAGTGTGGCTAGAGTCTCCTGCGCTGTGTGCCCTGGTGGTGGGCCTGAGCTGGGGATACTCAACACCGTAGAATGCATGTGGTGCATCCTCTTGGAACACAACCTCCAGGATTTCGTGATGCTATGATGCTGGTTTAGGTGACCAAGAGCATTTCCTATTGAACACGGCTGATGGTGGGTGGCTAGTTGAGGGACATGCCCACTCTCTAAGAAATTTCCCATCCCCTCCAAAGAAGCTACTAGAACTTTGAGATGTGAGAGTGAGATGAGGGCAGGAGGGAAATAAGGGGGATACAATCTAAATGGAACTTGCTTTGACCAGAAAACAGGGGATATGGCGCTGGCCTATGGTCCCGGAACAATGTTAGTAATAAATGATACTCACACAGGGTGATCCCCACGACAGGCCTGACTGGAGAAGGAAAGGAACAGTTCCTGGAACTCCAAAAGAGAGCTGGAGCTGTGGGAGAGGCCGTGGGACAGGAGTGGCTATAGGGGGAGGATCATAGCCATGGCCAACCCAGAGCTGGGGTGGGGGGGGAGATAAGAGACCACATTCTCCTCCCATGCTCAGATCTCCTGCCAGGACCTCCCAATGGCAGAACTCAACCAGAAGCCAAAGGTCAAGGTACCCGGTTGATGCTGCCCTCAAAAGTCGGCCTCCCAGAGCACAGAACAGGGTGGAGAAGGGTGGAGAGGAGATCTGGAGGGGGAAATGGAAGGTCCCAGCACCCAGTGAAAGGAAAGAATTGGACGCTGTTGAGGTACCCTACCTGCAGACAGCCTTGACCTTCCCCTGAGCCCTGTTCACCATCCATGTTCCATTTCTCCCAGGAGGTAGAAAATCTCATCAAAGAGGCCATTCACATCCAGATGGAAGGCCTGAAAGAGCTGCTGCAGTATGAAATACAGGCAACTTTCGACATTTTGGACCTGAAGCTTCAGAAGAAGACTTTAAAGCTCAACGCTCCTGTCCCTTTCCCTCTCTCAATCACTGGCCAGCCAGGCCAAGATGAATCTCTCAAGTTCAACAAAGCAAAGAGAGGAAAGAAAGCAAAAGGCAAGACGTAGAAGACCCCTCATGTCCATTGTCTACAGACACTGATCGAGGAAGAGCCGTTCGTCAATCATTGTTGTGTATTATGTGATGTGCTTGGCACCCAACAGATCAGAGATCTCTAGCGATTAAAAGAAACGAAACAACACTCACCACCTTACCTCTATCTTCTTTCCAGAAACCATCTTCTATCACCTGAAAATCTAACCCAGATAAGAAGGCTGTTCTCTGCTAAGCACAGAGCTTTGTGCCTGGTGGGCAAATAGCCCTTTCGTTGACTAAGCCTGAGTTTTGACACTGAAGACAAAACCACCAGTGGGTTGAACCTGGTCAGAGTAGGGGTGACCCCAGACACCAGAAGGACCTCCAGCTGACACATGGGTTCTGGTGCTGACATGGGGAACACAGGTCCTGGGATTCCGTTGCCTTTCGGAGATTGGTGCAACAGAATCGACCTCATGCAGCCTTCCCTGCATGCGCCCATCTCCCTGCTGGAGGAGAACTCTTCCTTCTGGGAGAATCTACACTGTTTAGACTGAGTCAGGGCAGCGAGCACTGCCTTAGAGGTCAGAGATCTGGCTTCAAACCTGGCTCTGCTGTTGCTCTGCTGGGTGGCCTTGCCCATGTCCCTTCTGTCTCCAGGCCCCAGGTCTCTCTCCTGTCAAGTGGGGGAGTTCCTGGATGGTTTCTAAGGTCCATCGTCCACATCTGAAGAATTAGATGTGGAAGCAAGTCTTGCTATTCCCATTTGTCAAGGAATTCAAGGTTCAAGGAGGTGTGGAGTGTTTACTCAGAGCCCCTCAGTGGGGCAGCACAAGAACCAGGACGCAAGCTCAGGCCTCCAGACTCCTATTGCAGTGCTCCTTCCCCTGCAGCGTTGTGCCTCGTGCAAACAGCCACACAATCCTGTAGTGCTTGGCTAGCACAGACATATAATTGACTGGTGAATGGGGCCCCAAGATCAGGCCAGAAAGGACGTTACCTCTCACTGCCTTTTCCAGGCCAGCGACCTGCTGTCTCCGCTGCCGTCTGCCCCGTGCCCCTTGCTCACAATGGGACAGGCCACAGTGCAGCTCTCCCTGTCGTTACTATGTTTGTCTCTCCATGGCCACAGCTGCTTTCTAGGTCTTGCCACTAAGGGCATGCCTGGGTCTAGGTGTTTCCAGGCACAGTCAGCCTGCTTGTGGAGGCCAGGCTGGACTTAGGTAGGGAGACAGAGCCCTGGAGAGGGCATGTCACCCGCCCTGGAGCCTTCGGAGAGAATTCTGGGAGACAGGAGATGCCTGGCTAGGAAGGGGTCTCACTGGGAACACTATCCCAGACTCTCCCCATCTCACTGAGGATTTATACCTGAGACATTTGATAAGCTTCCCAGTACCTCTTTGGACAGAGGAAGGAGGTGTCAGGTTTTTCTTAAACTTTTCATCTCTTCATTCATTCACTGATGTATTTATCCTCCACTCCAGAAACATTTTTTAACATGCACATCTACTGTGTCGCTGAAACTGCTATACTCCAGAGGGAAGTGGGGGAGCTGCCCTCCTCTCGTGTCCAGGCCTGATCAGGATCCCCAAACACCCGTGCAGCCTGTGTGTGTAGTGTGTGTGTCTGTGTGCACACAGGTGCAAGCATATATGTGTCTGTGAGTGTATGTGTTGCAGGGGGAGAGGCACATGGCTACTGCTCCAGACCAGGCCATTGCTGGGGACCCCACCCTGGCCAACCTAGGAAGAAGCCGGGCTGAGAGCACTGCTATAGTGTCCAGGAGGCACTGGAGTATCCGTTGACGCTGGGCTGGGAGCGTTCAGCACGAAGGGACTAATGGCTCCCTCTTGCCTTGCCTTACTTCCAAGTGGAGTAAGGATGGAGGTTCTACCATTCCATCCACACCCACACCCCAGTGTCTCAGCCTTGCCCTGCCAGTGCCCAAAGAGACCCTCAGGACACCTGAGGCTTTGAACCTTTTCAGTTTCAGGCCATCTGTACCCAGAACTGAGGGCAATAGGCTACTGGCACTGTCCTCCTCACAGGACCTGACCCTTCCCAGGAGGATCCTTGCCATGGGTGCCTCCAGTTACCAGCCTATGGGCAGACCCCCAGCCTGGCCAGGGTCATCCTCCTAGCACCAGCCAAGCGACCAAGAAAGCGGTGGGTGCTGCAGAGATTCCGAGGAGAAGAAGGTGGTCCCTGCAGCTGCACGTCCACTCAGTCAGCCTGCAGGGCCTCTCTTCACCCTCAGGGATGGCTCTACCCCTGCCCTGGAAGGGCTAGGGTTGGCACTAGGGTTTCGGCCACACTGTAGACACAGATGTTGAAGGACGTTTGGGAAGTGAGGAAGAATGAATGAATGATGAATGACTGAATGAATGAAAAATCTAAGAAAACCCTGGCACCTCCTTCTTCTGTCTGCAGAGGTACTGGGAAGCTTACCAAACTTGTCAGGTAGAAGACACTCCTCTCTGACATCATACCTGCTAAGGGCAAAAACAGAGTTGGTAAAAGTAAGAGCCTGTCCTGCCCTGCCCTTCCCTGTGGAATCCTCCACTGGGCTAGAAGTTTCGGTCCTAAAAAATATCTCCCCATTTTGCAAGGGAGACCAACACCTGCATGCCCAGCTGACTTCCATAGTCATTTGGTATTACCTAGCCAAAGACAAGGAGGGGAAGCCTGGGGTGTTGGTGTCTGAGGAGGAGGAGGAGGGACACCCTAGTGAACCCCAAGGCCCTTCCAACCTGGGAGAAAACCAAGTGACCTTTGGAAGAGTTGAATTTCAAACACAGGTTCCTGAGCAGCCTTGAGAAGCTGCCCTCCTCCCTCAGCTCCTACCCAAATATGTAGATGTGCTGGTCACAGAACTTGTTAAATGTCTATTGCATGTGTCGCTGAGTTGCACGTATGAAGGATATGGGGATGGGGAGGTCACAGGGACCAGAAGTGAGGAGGGAAGACACAGTGAGGAGTGGATTCAAGGCTTCCTCAGAAACAGGAGTGGAGGCCTCAAGCTCCCTGCACCATGGGAGCTAAAACTGAGCTTTCTACATCAAGGTAAGAACAGAGAATGGGCGGTCCCATTGGGAAAGCCCCACCCATTCCCCCACCTGAGGAAGCAGCACTGAGCAGCCTTCTGCAGCAACTCTTGCAGGACCCCAGGCCTACTGTGGAAGGGCAGAGTCCCCCCGGGCCCCCACTCTCAGGCAAGGCCTGGATGCTGACACCAGGCGTGGAAACCCCAGACTGAGAAAATACCCTAGAATCAGGCTGAGACGGGACCTGTGTTCCCTTACAGACTGAGGATAAAGTGCCCCATAGGTGAGGTGACCACACCTCCTGATTGACTCCTATTGTCCCCGTGTCCTACCTGGCTTGTCATTGCTTAAGGGAATCCAATTCCAATTTAAAAGTGCTTTAAAAGAAGCCAGGACAGGACCGGTAGCCCTCCACTTGTACTTCCACCTTCTGCCAAGACCGCATCTCTTGGTGTGTGAGACACAGGTGTGGTGAGAGAGCTTTTACCTCAGCCAAGGCTAAATTCGGAAGATGACGAGAGCTGACCTGTCCCTCCTTCCCCACCCTTTCCTGACTCAGTGTAACCCTCTCAGGGACAGCGCAGGCAGCTCTCCCTGAGAGGGGGAAACGCTTGCAGACAGAAGCAACTAAGAGCGTGCATTTCCCCTCTGGGGTGATGCTGAGAGACAAGGTCAGTGTTGCTGCTCCTGCCTGTCATGCCACAGCCTGCAAAATGCATGACGCCACCCGGCCACCAGGCTCCAGGGTCAGCAGGGAGACGTGGGGGTGACCGGCGAGGGGTACCTGCTTGATGTGCAGGAGCTGGAAGGCAGGCATCTCGCTGGAGGATTCGGGCAGCCGGGGGGAGCAGCTTGCTGCAGAGGCTTGGCCCTTTACTGCACTGTGTGAATCGACAACTATTTATCTTAGTGTTTGCTATGGCATTTTCATTTTTCAATAACCCTCAGTAGCAATGAGTTCGACAAAAGAAAGGGAAAGTGCATGAGTAATGGAAATGGAAGTTATCTTGACTTTCTCTTTTTCAAGAAAATTAATGATGGAACTGTAACACGCACAAATGGGTTTCCCGCACTTACCGTCCCCTTGAGAACCATAGCAATGGCAGTGACGACATAGAAAGCAAGACACAAATCCGCTCAAGAGGCATCAGATCTAATGCTAAGGTCATCAGTCACTTTAAGAAGACTGTCTGAGATCCTGGCCAATCGGTATTCTGGGTGTTTCTGGGGGCGGGGGGGGGGCGGGTAGGGGAAATTAATATTTGACCCAGTAGACTAGATAAAGCAGATTGCCTTCCTTAACACAGTGAGCCTCATCCAATCAGCTGAAGGTCTGAGTAAAACGAAACACCGACCTCTGTGGAGTAAGAGAAATTTCTCCTTCCTGACAACCTTTGAAATGGGCCATCAGCTCCCCTGTTTCCATAGCAGCCTGCCAGCCTTTAGACTTGAACTGAAACACCAGCTCTAAAGATTTTGGAATTGCTAGTCTCTCTCTCTCATATACACATGTAAATATATTTGCTCATATAATCTCTATGCGTATATGTGATCATCGAATTACATTTATATTATATCCTATTGGTTGTGTGTTTCTGGAGAACTCTGTTCAGTCCACTTGTCAAATCCAAGCTTCCTGGTACACACGCTCAGAGGGGAGTGACAGCTGTTCGTTTGCTGGAGCCACCAAGAGAAGTTCACACGTGGTCCCACGACGTCAGCGTTGTATCAGTGTAATCACAGGCAGCAGTAGAAACCAACTGGCCAACGCCAATAACAGTTCACTTTTTTCATCTAATTCAGGCAATCAATGTAGAGCTTTCGGAAATTTATTCCGTTCAAGCTGAAACATCTCTCAATGTTGTGAATGCTACTGGAAACTCACTTTAAAAAGTTCAATGTGAAAAATAGAAATGTTTGTTGTTCAGGTAGTAATATTATCCCATCAATATAGAAATATATAAGTGTTTGTAAAAGCAATGTTCTCACTAAATTGAAAAAACAACTGTGGAGCAGAAACGCATCCAGAGTTGGTTGCTGGGCGTACGCGAGCAGTCGCACCCGCACCCACACGGCCAGGAAGAAGAAAGGAGGACGGAGGAGGCAGGGGGGTAGGTGGTAAGCCACTCAGAATACAGAGTCAGACTCCTTCCACCAGACACTGTGCTTTCTTTCATCTCACAAATATTGTTCGACCAGTGGTTCGTCCCAGACGCTTTTGGGCACTAGGGGTGCAGAAATAAACAAGGTGAACAAGGCCTCCATCTTTGAGGAGCTCACATTCTAACGCAGGATGCAAACAAGCAATTAAACCAGATACTCGCTGACTGAGATGTGTGATGTGAAGGCCAAAAGCAGGTAGATAACTGAAGTAGCTTTGGGGTGTCAGAAACTTCACCACTGAGGTGGTTCAACAGGCACTTACTAAGTGCCTGTTACATGACAGACAGTGGGCTATGGATACAAAGATATGGAAAAGACATAGGAGAGATCCTCAGATGAAACATAATGTGAAATAAACATGGAAAGATCATTAGGATTCTATCTGAGGGTGATATAAGAGACAGTACATTATACCCAAAAGAGTATGCAAGAGCCTGGTTGGAGAAGGCTGGAGCCGGGAGAGCAAGCAGGCTGCGGCAAGTGACTGCAGGGACCAGAGCAAGAGCAGCTGACCAAGATGTCCACGCAGGGTGGGAACAATTGTAGAGCAAAGGGCCGGGGAGTGTGGACTCTTCACTTGTGGAGAAGGAGCCATGACACAGTTTTAGGCAGGGGAGCAAAATGATCAGGGGAGATAGAGGTTGGAAGAAGGGAAACCAGGAAGGGGGCTCTTAAAAGAATTCAAGCCAAATGTAATGGTAGCTCTCAGTCTGCTATACATGAATATTTAGTGAGTGCCTGCTGTGTGCTAGCGACCATTCTAAGCCCTGAGAACACACCAAAGAGGAAAACCATCTCTGCTCACAACTCAGTGGGGAGAGAGTAAATGAACAAACACGTAAGTATTTGATGTGACACGTGGTGGCAGTTATGAGTTGGACACACACTGTGTGCCAGGCACTCTTCTAAGCACTTGATATATACGAACATTTTTTAATATTTTTATTTATTGATTTTTCAGAGAGAGAGAAAGAGAAACACTAATTTGCTGTTCCACTTATTTTTACATTCATTGGTTGCTTCCTGTATGTGCCCAGACTGGGGATCAAACCCACAGCCTTGGTGTATTGGGACAGTGCTCCAACCAACTGAGCTGCCTGGCCAAGGCTATGCTAACATATTTTTATTTTCATAACAGTTCTGTGGAGTAGATACTGTTATTATCATTCCCATTTCATAGATGAGAAAACTGATGGGCAGGGGGTTAAATAGCACCAGAAGGTCAGGGCTCACATCTTCACTTCCACATTTTACTGCCTTTCACAGGCCGGGGGCCTGGCAATGGCAGGGGTCTTCCTTCCACCAGCCCAGGTACCTCAAGCCCCTGCCTCCCTCCTCTCTCCCCTACCCAACCAGCGCCCAAGCACTCACCCCTCTGCACTGTGTTTGCCAGCTGTCTTGCTGCTAGCCTTCAACTCCCTGACAACCGGGGGCCTCGTACCACAAGTGTATCTTCTTAGAGGTTCACCGTGCGGGCACACTGCGTGCACAGACCTGAGAGCACTGCCAAAGGCCCCTGTTCAGCTGAGAGTGGTTGTGCTGATCGAGGAGAAAAAGAGAACCATGATGGGCGGGAGCACTTTAAGGGGACTCATCCTAGGTTCTTTGCTTTAAGTGGAAGAACTGTTATATCTATCAGGCACCGGAATTTTCAATGATGGGTAAGAACTCAAGCCCCCATTCTTCTTGGCCAGGGTACTCAGAGTGGAGCAGGGTCCCAGTCCCCGGGGCCCCTAATAGAACTTGGGTACAGGACCAACAACAGAAGTATTGATGTTACCTGGCAGCAGTAGGCTTACAAAGTTGTCCTACACCTCAGTGGGTATTTACAGTTTTGACTCCCAAGGTCAACAGCTCCTTCTTTGAAGAACTCTTCTCTACCTCCTGCCACAAGCAGCTGGTTCTGATGGGGGCTCCCAGCCACAGTGCCTCCCTCACTGGCCAAAGGGTGAGCACATTTCCCAAGTGGACCACTCATAGTACTCCATTGCTCTTGGTCAGAGTGATTGGACCAGGTATGGGCACATGACCCAACCTAGGCCAATCAAAATACTCTATCCTCATCCCACCCACCACAGCACCGGCCAACGGGATTGATTCAGGAATTTTTCTACCTACTGTTGGCAAGGTTCTGTTCTTCTTGGTTGTGATGGCTGTAAGGATTCCCAGGGGTCAGAGCAGCCAGTAGCTGCTTCCAGCCTAAGAGAAGAAAAACAACAGACAATAGGAAGCAGGAGAGAAAAAGATTGATTGAGAGATTGCTGCTTAATCCAATCACCCGGGAGGCAGCTCCACCCTGGAGGTGTGTGTACACACCCATTGACTGACTGAGGTCAGTGAGACAGGCAGGGCAGGGAATGCTTCCTCCAAGACAGAGGAGGAAACTGAGGCTTGAACAGGTGAAATGATTGTGCAAGGTCACTTGCCTAATAGAGGGTGAAGCCTGGACAGAAGCAAACAGAACTTCCACCCTCTCGTTGAGAGTTCTCGCCTCACCCACGAGCTAAAGGGCGTGGCACCTGTAGCCAAGACCACTCTGCCTCCCCTGGGTATAAGCCAGCCTGTTTGTTCTGGACTCAGAGTGAGACCACAGCATCGACTCTTAGAGGGAAAACTACTGAGGGCTCAGGGGACAGAACCCCTTCTCTGGGAACTGACGCACACAAAGCCAAGTGGAGGATTTGAGTAACGCTGAACAGAAGTCACCAATCATCAGTGGCCTCCGTCTCCAGAAAACGTCTACCCCATCATATCCTACTCATTCAATAGGGTCTCTACCACAAAATGCATTAAGTGAAGCCCTGGCTGGGTGGCTCATTCGGTTGGAGCATCGTCTCGTACACCAAAAGACTGAGGTTTAATTCCCCGTGCAGGCACATCCCCAGGTGGGGTGTGTGCAGGAGGCAACCAATCACTGTTTCTCTCTCTCCCTTCCTCTTTCTCTAAAGTTAATAAACCTATCCTTGGGTGAGGATTTTTTTTAAATGCATTAGGTCCAAAATGCTATCAAGCATCAACACTTTATTACTTTAGCTCCTCACCATGGTGCTTGTAAAATGTCCTCCCGAGAACCCGAAGGGCTTTCTGACGTTATCGCGTTCTTTCACACGTCCACCAAAGGCTGAGAAAACAGACAATATTGCCAGTGCCCGCAGTTTTTACCTGAGGAGCAAGGTAATGCTTGTATCCCTTCTGAAGCCCCTCCCTGCTGCAACATTCTAAGAACATGGCCACGTGGCTCCCAGCCACGGCTCCAAGACCCCTGAGGTAGGGTAAGAACAGGGAGAAACTTTATCCGGTCCCTATCAACTCAGAACAGTTTCTCAGGAGGCTGTCCTTCACAGGACAGCTGAAGAAGCCGAGTCCCTGGGAAAGGAAGGGACTGGCCCACAGTCCCCGTCATGGTCCCTGGCCGGGTGAACACCAACCCAGGGCCCCAAGTCCCAGTGCGGACCTTGTCGGCACACGGCGATGCTGCGGGGAGGAAAGCAGGAAGGGCTGTCGTCCCCATTATCGACCTCTGCCTCCCAATCCCTTGCAAGTGTATCCCCCAGAAACGCCACGCTCCAACCTGATGTAAGCAGCTGTCGGAAACTCTTCAAAACCGGAGCACAGGAGGGAGCCCATGAACGGTGAAGGGGTCAGCACAGGGGCGGAGCTCAGGCTGGACCCAGCAAGTCCACAAGGCCTCTGTGCTGTGGGGGTCACACAGCACAGCCCGGCACACCCACTACCATCCCATCGTTGCTTCCCCATGTCGGGGATGTGGGTGGATCCCCTGGAATACACGAGGCACAGAAGAGAATGCAAAAACAGCACAATGAAAGTCATCTCTAACTTAACACTCAGTACCTACGCAGGTGCCCAAGCGCGGGCACTTCATTTCACAGGTGAGTAGACTGAGGCCGGGAGGAGTCGGGGTCTTACTTATATCGTTCCTGAGCTAATGAGTAATCTGCTGGGATTCAAACCCAGGCCCTTCTGACCTAAACCCATAACCATTTACCCCCTTCCCTGAATCAGTCATCACACTAATGTGATCCCTCCCTTCTAGGCAAGAGGCCAAAGAGCTCACATTCAACCCTTAGGCATGTGCCCGAGGGCAGCAGGTCCCCAAGCGCACAGGGGGAGACTGACTCCCACCCAGGAGGGGTCTCAGGGGTGGGAGGGTTCAGAGAGAGGGAGGGGAGGGCATGGCACTGGAGTGGGCAGAATGGCCACCTGAGCAAAGGCTTGTTGCTGAGGAGTAGACAGGGGGAGCTGGTGGCAGCGCCAGAGGTAAGGCTGGAATCCAGGGCCTCGGACTGGCTGTGCAGGAGGTGTGGGGGCTCCTGTCCCCCCAGTTCCCGGAGGAGACTGGGGAACCTGTCTTGATGCTGCACCGGCCCGGTGAGCCCTGTTGTTTTTGTAAATTGCGTGTTCAGGGAGGCGCTGTGCCCCCTCCACAAACCCTGTCTTGCCACAGACAAAGGCTTGGAGAAGAATCTGGAAAAGGGCCTAGAAGTGAGGCGGAGACTTTCGGAGCAGCGTTCCCAGGGTAGGGAGTCACTGTGATTCCCAGATGGGCAGTCACAGGATGAAGCAAAAGGAAAAAAAATATATATATATGCCCAGTTACCAAGGGCCAGCTTGGAATCATTTGAGGACAGCATGGAATTTCAATCCACCCTGGGAGGGGGTCTCAATATCCCCGTCCTTCCAGCTGGAGAAACCGAGGCTCGAGGAAATGAAATGACTCACCCTGGGTCTCACGGCTAGCGAGTGGAGGAACTGAGAGCCGAGCCCAGGTCTCTGCCCTCTCTGTGTACCATCTTGACCCTGCAGTGAGCTGGAAAGGGTTGAACCTGGAAAGGTACAGGAGACAGGAAGACCACGTCCTGCACAGTCACAGTCTGGCTGGACAGAGTCGACACACACAGGAACGTACCACCCACAAGCCCCTTGTGTGGTCGCTAGCACAGGGAGGCATCTCCAGGCCCAGGGACACCCCAGGGCCTTTGCCCCTCCTTCCCAGGAAGACAGGTTTCCGCCCTGAGCAAGACAGCGCATGCACGTCAGAGGCCAGGACCTGGCAGCCCTCCGTCTGGAGCCTCTTCCCAGCACTCTCAGGGCAGCTGCGCCAAGCTGCTGACTCACCGAGCAACCTTCAGACAAGTCACTTCCCTCCCGGGCACCCGGTGTGGCATTGAAAGTGGGCATCCCTGTGTCCCTCACCGCCCACAGCCTTTCCAGCCTTTCCTTCCCATCAGAGCAGCTGGTTTGGTGGGGACGGAGGTCGGGTGATATTGGAGGGTGGGACACATGTCATGTGAAAACTGATACTCCACGAAAAAATATAACATACATTTAGAGAGTAAAAACGGTGCCTACTTATTTTTGCAACACACAACACTGGAAAAGAAAGCCCCACATACATCTTGAGTGATGGGAGGATGCCTGGGAGGAAGTCCAGGGGGTGGCTGCACTGGAAAGAGGGGACAGCTGAAGTCTGAGAAACCCCGAAAGGCTGGGATTGCATACTTTGCTCATCGGATGAGACAAGCAGGTGAACTCTGTAGCAGAAGAGGAAGGGTCTCATTTGGGGCAACTCGGGCTTCTTCAGCAGGGTGCTCGTGCGGCCCAGTCACATGAGGGACAGCAAAGTGACTCTAAAGGACCACACAGCGTTCATCACCCACTAGGAGGCAGGCATTGATGCAGAACAGATTCGGGCTACATTTTCACTTTTTTAAAAAGCCAGTTTATGAAACAATGTAAACCCAATATTCTAAAATTAAATTTAAAAAATATGTCTGTGAGTATGTACACAGGGATAGAAAACTAGCCTAGAAAGAATACAGCAACATGTTAACAGAAGGCATCTTTGCAAGGTCAGACTCTCTCTCTCTCTCTCTCTCTCGTTGTGCCTCCTTATTTTCAAGTTTTCTGTAAGTACCCACACAACATATTCCATAAAGGAAATAACCAAATGTTTTTTAATTAGGCCTGGAAAAGGCAACTTACTAAAGGGCTAAATTTATTTTCAGAGGGGATTTAAGCATTTTTATTACTATAGAATTAGTGGCCAGCTCCTCACTGTGGTAAACCCTAACACTAACTATAGCGTCAGCCCCTGCATCTGTCCCTCTGGGGCCAGCCAGAGAGCAAGGCATCCCAGGGTCTTTCATGTCAGGCCTCTCGAAGTCACGATACGTGTGTGTGTGTGTGTGTGTAATACATGTGTGTATACATATATATGATCTCCACATGCAGCACAAGTTTTCTTCCTAACAGGCTCTGGTGGGGACAATATTACACATAGTTTTCATTCCTGACTGGTGGCCAAGGGTGGGGTGAGGACACAGGCTAGGAGGTGGCAGAGAGCCAGTGAGAATTAAATTTTTCCAGGGATCATCGAAAAGCAATTTTATGAGGACTTTATACCTCGCATTGATCATCTCCTGCTCTATTCCCATTGCCTCTGTTTAGCTCCATGATCTGAAAGCTCTTTGGTATAAGCCAGTACCAACTTACGGAGAGAAAAGCTGAGTCATGGAGAGCTAAAGCGGCAGGTCTAAGCTCAAACACTGAGCAGACGGTGGGCCAGTGTGGAGTTCTTCCATCATCAAGCAGATATTGACTGCACACCTACTGTGTGCCTGGCACAAAGTAGGTCCCATGGAATCAAAGATAAATGAGATGCCTTTCTGAGATAAATACATTCCCAGACTAGTGGGAGGATAGAGAGATTGCATCAGCCCTCTACAGATACTATATGAGAGGCGGTGGGAATATGCAGAAAATGGGGCCACAAACTCACTTGGGGTGGAGACTAGAGGAGGGTTGGGTGGGTGGGTGGATGGTGCGAGGAAAAGGCTTTCTGAGAGGAGAAATAGTTGAGCTGGGTCCTGACATATAAGTAGGGATCCTCATAGTAAAGATGTAGGGAAGAGCATTCCAGCCCGAGGGAACAGCCTATGCAAAGGCACTGGGGTATGAAGAAACAACTCCTATTTGGAAATTTGCTATGCCCAGCGCATAGGGTGGGGAATGAGTCAGGGGAGACAAGGCTGGCCAAGTGAGTTGGGACTTGCATGTCCCTCTGAGAAGTTTGAGTACTGCCACCTTGTTGGCAGTACTGAACAGGCCGAAGCTTAAGCAAAAGGGTGACATTTTGAGACCTTATGGACCCTCTAGCTGGATTGGAGGGGAAGAGGCTCAGGATGTTAGCCACCGAGTGGCTGTGTTGAGGGCTTGCAGTGGACAGGGGATGGGAGGGTGAAGTCTAAGAGTCTCCATGGACCATGGAGGTCCCAGGCTCCCTCAGGAGACCAGATGCAAACTTTGTACCACATCCTGCCTGGCAGGGAGGGAGGTGCTCCTGGGTGTTTTATGTGAGGACCTGTCTGGCTGGGCTCAGATGACAGAGGTCTCTTGCCCCATCCTGTCCAGCCCAACGCCCCCTGTGGAGAGGTAGAGAGATTATGTGATGTGGGCAAGATGGGGCAGAGTTCCAAGGAAGTGGGGCCAGGGGCCAGGGCCCAGGTGATACGTAGGAATGGGGCCAGGCCAGGTGTCTGGGGGCCTCATGCCGTGGCCCCAGGGCAGCTGAGGCAGGAGTGGGTGATGCAGTGGGAAGTGTTCAGGGCCTGGACTCCGGAGCCACAGCACAGCTCTGCTCAGAGGGACACCCTAGCACTGCCCAAGGACACCCACCAGTGCCACCTCCCCAGAGAGCACTGCCTTGTCTTGTTGAAGCCAGGAGCAGAGAGGAGGGGACGTTCCTCTTTTCCTTGCTCCCTTTTCACAGTCTCCGAGAACCAGGGTGTTCCAGCCCCCAAAGACTCCCAGTTCTGGAATCCTAATTTGCAGAGGCCCAGAGAAGCAAAGTGACTTGCCCGAGCTTACAGCATGGCAAGCAGCTGGGCCAGCCCTGAACAGTGGAAGATGAAAAGGCCTACAGCCCGATCTTCCTTCCTTTCCCGCCTTTGCCAGATCCAGGTCTCCCACAACCAGGAGATCCCAGGTTAGGGAGGGCTGCTCAGCCAAGGCAGCTGGCGTGGCCTTGTGCCACCGGCAGGGCTGCAGACAGTCTGTGGCCCAGGGAAGTCCCCCACCAGCTGTTCAGGCTCAGCTGTGGTGTGAGGATGCTGCCCCCAAGAGCAGGCTGACAGAGAGCCCCTCCTGGACAGAAACCAGGGAGGGCAAGCTTGTCTCCCAATCTACGGGCGGACTGCTGTCTCTGCTTACCTGTGATGCAACCTTACTGGCTCCTTTGCCCCACCTGAGCACCGGCTTCCCTACCTGTGACAGGACATAATCAGTACCTGCATGGGATTGCTGCGATGATCCCATAAAAGAGCAAGCGGGAAAGTGCTTTGTAAACGGTGGCTACCCCTGCATGAGAAGGGCAGGTGCTGCCTGCTCACCTGCAATGCGTTGAGTGCCCACACGGATGTTTTCTGCAAGGCAAGCACATGTTCCTCTGTGCTGGGTGTTAAATGCTGCCTTTGTGCACGTTTATTACCAATGCTGGCTCCCTGTGAGGGTGGAGGGGGTGCCTTTACCAGCGGCTGGGGAAGCAGGTCTAGGCTGTGGGGAAGGAGGTGGCGCCCACGGTTTAGGGGCGGAATGCCTGGGGCGGCGGGCCTGGGAGAGGGCCACACTGATGTGAAAGAGGCTCTCCTGGGTGTCAGTGGCTCGCAGTTCTAGTGGCGCTCGTGCCTGCGAACGTGTCTCTGAGCAGCCCCCATGCCCTCCCTGGGCCTCCGTCCTTATTCCAGGGATGGGCACGGTCCCTGGTGCTCCGACACGTGCTCGGGTCCGGCACCCTAGTCCTCGGTTCTGAATGCTGGGAGGGAGGGAGGGAGGTCCCAGCTCCCGTATGGTCACCCCTTCCAACTGCAGATGAGGAGTGAAACTCAGAGAGGGTGGGGGTCTCACCCCTGACACAGAGCCCATGGTGTAGAGCAGGGCAGGAACTGGGTCTTGGGGGGCCAGCCCCTCCCCTCCCTCCATGACAGACTGGCATCTTGCTTTCCAAGCCTGGCACCCTCTGTACTTCGTGTCCTGGGACAATTGACCAGGTTGGAGGGGGCAGGTACAGAAACTCGCTGTGAATAAAAGAAGCAGTTTTCTAGGCCCAAACTCCAGGCATGAGATCTGACAAACACATAAAAGGTTTGCAGTCGCTGCCCTTGTTGGAAGGGGTTGACCCTGGAACCGCAAGACTTCTGCACTCAGGGAACTTGGTGGGGCCCCCAGACACCCCCAGACCCTGGGCCTGGAGGCCAAGTGCCCCGAAGGTGGGGACCTCTGGGTGTGCTGGGCCCCAGCCCCGTTTCCTGTGGCCACTGCAGGGACAAGGGTGGGGGAGGAAGGCTTGGCCTGGGCCAGCTAATCTGGAGAAGTGATTTTCCTCCTCAGCCAGCCCTTCCCTGGGCAGGGCCCTGGGCTGGAAGGTAGGCCGGCCAGGGCTCCCAGGGAGGGGCCGGCTTATCAGGCAGGAAACACTGGGCCCGGCCACATCCTCCTCCTCCTGGTCACAGCAGCTCCCAGGGGCAGGAAAACACTCAGCGGCCTGGCTGCCCCTCCACCCTCAGCAGCCCCTCCTGCTCGCCTTCACCCTCCTCCTTCTCCTTGTCTTCCAGCCCACTGGGGAGGCAGGGTGTCCGGTGTTGTGGTCTGCTGCCCTCCCAGCCCTGCCCGGCTGCCCCGGCTTCCCAGCCTTTCTGCAGCCCCTGGATAGCCTGCTGCCTTTCTCTGCAGCCTGGACACAGGGTGGGGCAGGCAGGGATGGCGGAAATATGACAAAGGGGCACCGGCTCCCAGAGGCGTCTACGGGGACTCCTCGGGCCTCTCCGTGCCAGCCCCTGGCCCTCAGAAGCCACCACTTTTCCCCTGAAATGTCTGGCAAGCTTAGGGCCTGTGCTTGCCTCTCAGGGGAGAACACTACTTCTCTCCATCCTCTGGGAGGCCCATTCCCAGCCTCCCTCTCCTGGGCCAGGGCCCACCGACACCACCTGGGCTGCAAGAAGCACAAAAAGAAACTTGGAGGGAAGTCTCCTGAAGGCATGGTAATGCACAGAGCTCCCACCTCCCCTCCCATCTACATTCCCATGACCCTTTCTCCCCCTCACCCCACATCCCTGTATCTGTGCCCCTAGCTCCTGCCCACAGCTGACACCTCAGAGCCAGCAGAGAGAGCAGTGGGGAGACCCTCTCCCACAGTACTGTTCTGGCTGCCCCCTTGGCCACCGTTGCTAAGGAGCAATGACTGTCTGTCCCTGAGGGGTCTTGGCCAGCCCCCTCAGGCCCCCACTCCTCATAATGCCCCTCCACCTCCAGCCCTCCACCAGCTTCTGGCTCTCAGGCATATCCCCTGACCTCTCTGGGCCTCCATTTCCTTTTTCATCAAATCTGGGGGTTGACAGAATGATAACAACGATTTTTTTTCCAGCTCTGACTGCCAGTGATTTTTTTTCAAGGTCACAGAGCTAGGACGAGAATCTCCTAATTCCAGACCCATGTTCTTTCCAGTTTCAGTACAGATGGAACTAACTGCTGTGTTTACATTAAGACACCTCCCGCCACAGCTGATGGTCTTCAGCAGAGCAAATCACTTTCTCTTAGCATACTTGCTCTCGCAGAGCTCAAGTTTCCATGCTTTCCCTGACCTTGGCAGCATGCTGACATGTGGACTTGTCAGGATTGAAACGGCAGAGCCGGGATGTTTTCGCGGAGTCTCTGACGTGGTAAGAGCAAAGCAGCATGAAGAGACACAGGAGAGAGCAAGTGGATGCCTTTGGCCACCTGTGCTCCACAGCTGGAAGTTGCAGCCTCGCCTCTCAGATTCATCATCGAACATGATCGCCAGCTCCCGGAGGCCCCTGGGGGCTGCAAAGCCATTCTACCCATCATAACCTAGTGCTTTTTCCAGAGTCCTGTGAAATTTTGGTCTTGTTTTAAGATCCCCTTCCCCTTGTCCCAGATTGGTGCCACCCCACAGCCCCTCGGATGAATAGAAGGTGAGTGACTATTTGATCCAGTGACGTGAACCTCTGGGAAGTGACCACACCCAACACCTACATGCAGAACATTCCAAAAGTGCCTGAAGAGTCTACTCTCCCACTGCTGGGTGAAATCCCGCGCCCCTGCCCACTCACGGTGTGGGTAGGGAGACCTTCCTTCACCCCTCCCCCTTCCACGTCCACACAACATTCAGCCTCTGACTAAAGGGAATGCAGACCTGAGAGAGGGTCTGGAGGGAACCACAACCCCTACCCAGCCTCAAATATGGTCCCATACTAACCACCAGCCTTCAGGGCAAGATGGGGACAAAGTGTGCACGTCTCCACAGGTGACATCATGCAGACATGGGCTCAGACTAAAGCAGAAGGGACTTAGGAGAGGTAAGAGAAAGAACTTTTGGATGATGGAACTTGGTAGACCAGCTTATAGAGAGCAAAGTCCTTTTTTTTTTTTTTTTTAAGGACTCTCAAGTCAAATGCAAACCCACTGTTCAGAATGGCTAAGGGGCAGGAGAGGCAAGAGAATGGGCTAAAGGACGCAGATGGCCTCTTTCAGTCCCAGCTCAGGGCCTGAAGAAGGAAACTGAGTTCCTCTGTTTTCCCTTAGCCACTGTAGGGGTCCTGTCCCCTCAATTCTCCCACACAATCAACCCCAGTACAACAAACCCCGAACACATGGCTCCAGATTCTTCACACCAATACCAGCCTCCCGGCCTAAAAGGAATCGAAATCGTCCAAAGAAATCTAAAATAGACAATAGCAGAGCATTTGAGACCTTCCTCCCCAGCCTATGTTGTCAGCTTGGCTCAGATAAACTCTGAATAAAAATTCCCTAGCCCTGGCCTGGCCAGGTGGCACTATTGGTCAGATCATTGTCCCGATACACCAAGGTTGCAGGTTCAATCCCTGGCCAGGGCACAAAGAAGAAGCAACCAATGAATGCATGAATAAGTGGAACAACAAATCTCTCTCTCTCTCTCTCTCTCTCTCTCTGTCCCCTGCCTCTTTTTCCTAAAAAGTCAATAAATAACAAGTTTCCCTCAGGTGCCTACAAATTCACTAAGAACCTGTTAGATGAGAAACAGGCCCAGGGATTAACCTAAATCCCAATCAAAATCCAGTGACGGGATAAGGTTCACTGCCAGCCCCAGCTCTTTCCAGACACTCTCCTGCTGCACCCAGAGCTCTGAGCATCCCTTGAATGCAGCCGGTGGCCCCGATGGAGCACTCCAGGGACTCTGGGGAACCAAACATCTTGCCTCACTAATTGATGGAACAATCCTTTCCCCCATATAGTAAATTGACACTCAGGGAAGGGTGTGTCATCCACCGTGGTTCGTTAGGAAAAGGAACATTCCCCATTTCCAGTGGAAGCCAGCAGCGAGCACACCAGAGGTCCTCAGGAAGACAAAGGCACCCTGAGTAAAACCACTTTAGCCTGGTCAGATGTACGTCAGTTATAAATAATCTTCAGGGATTGTAATTCTTCCTGTTAAGAAAGAGTCAGTTCATTCCAGGCACTGAATGAAGTCATTTTGTGCCTCAACTATCAAGTGAGACTCTTTGGAAACTTGTTCAGATGCTTAGACCCAGTGACACCCTGCTGGGAATCCAGCTAAGGACATGAGTAAATGTTCCCTGCAGTTGTCATGGCAAAACATTAAAATGGAACAATTCAGTTGTATGGTAGCATGCGGGTGGTCAGGGAAACTAAGCTAAGTTAATGCACCGAAGTATAGTGCCATTACCAAAAATGACAAATATGGAGACAAAGACCAACCGATCTATACCTGCCCTGCGAACACATCAGGTACAATTCTGAACACGTGAATACAAGACTAGGGGGGTTCGTATACAAAAATAAGTATGTTAAAAATAGTCATGCCGATGGAGTGGGTAAATTTTTTCAAAATTTTTTCATATTGATTTTTCAACTAGAAAGGAAACACTGTTTGCAGAAATATATAGTTTAATGACACAGGAAAAGGTTTATTTAATATTAATGAATAAAATGTCTATTATAAAGGACACATGTATATGGAGAGCTAGATGAAAAGACTGGATGGATGCAAAAAAATTATCAGTAATTTAAATTGTGAACAATAGATGACATTTTTTTCTCTATGATGTTATTTTTTTCTACACTTTCTATAAACACTGTGTCTCTTTTGAGAATTAAAATATCAATAGAAGGAAGATAGGTAGATAGATAGATAGGTAGATAGATAGAACGGATGGGAGAGATGAAAGATAGATAGGTGGGTGAGAGGGGTCCTGCACAGATGGGTAGATGATAGGCGATAATAGAGAGATAGGTGATAGATAAGACTGATAGATAGAGCTATCACTTTTCCTTCCTTCCTTCCCCCCTTCCCCCCTTCCTTCCTTCCTTCCTTCCTTCCCTCCTTCCAAATCGCTTTCACTGGGGTGAAATCAACAGCACAACCTTCTGAAGAAAGAGTAGGCAGTCACAAATGTCACAGGCTATCTGTGCTCAGCTCTCTTCTACTTCTCTAAGACAGGATGGAAGAGAAAAGTCCTTCCCAGTGTCCTCCTGCCTGTCTCTTGACCCGTCTGCCCCAGGCTACGCTCCAGCAGGTGACGGCCAGTAGCGGAGGCTGCACCTCATCCAGCCTCAGAGCCTGAGAACCACACCCACAAAGGCTCCAGGGTCTTGGTTTCCGCAGAGATGGGCCCAAAAATTAGAAACCCGAAGGGTTCAGGTTTTTCTCACCAATGTGGAGCAGAATACCTACAGGATGGTTCAGATGTTTATTTTACTCATTTGTTCATTCGTTTCTTTGTTGGGGAGCAGTAGGGTGCTATACGGCTCTGGAAAATGATTCTCACGCGAGGCAGTAAGTGCTCAAGGCCTACCAGCCCTTCTCCCAGCAGGGCCGGGGGCATCTGAGCAGGACAGGGACAGTGAGTAGGATGTCACTAGATAGATAATGGGAGGGAGGGTCTCTCCGGTTGGGGAAAAGCATGGGAAAACGTGAAAGTATGGACAAAGAGGGCACTTTCAGGGGACAATAAGCTTTCTGTGCAGTAGGTACCCTTTGTGGAGCGGGTGATGGGGACCCTGAGAGGCTTCTGCCCGGGAGGCACTCACAGGCACCAAAGCCAGGTGTTAGGGGTGCTGAAGCATTGGGAGGAAGGGGCTTTTAAAGGAAAAGATACAAAATAAAATCTTCCTTTTTACAAAGCTTATAAAAACAAATGGCCAGGTGGCTACATTACCAGTGTCCCTCCCTGGAACGGAGGGACCAGGAGACATGAACCTCGTTGGCTTCCCATGTCCCCACCACTGTGTTCATCCTGTGCCATGTGATGAGCAGGCACTGAGGGATCTTAAGGAAAAGAGTGAAATGATAACATCTTCATTTTAGAAAAAATAACACCTCTTCATACCCATAACTTCTTATCAGGCAAAGCAAGAGGTTTTTTTGTCCCTCAGGGTGACCGCTGTTTCACTCACAGCTGAGCGAAAGTGAAAGAGCAAAAAAAAAAAAAAAGAAAAGAAAAGAAAAAGAAATTGAAAGAGTGGCCCTACCGCCTGCCTGTTCCCTGCCCTCCAGAGGCAGGGACAATGCCCCACCCCCATGGTGCACGTCCTGGAATGAAACGTGCCCCGTTGGCACTGCGGAGGGCCAATGTCCTAGGCAGATGCTGCCACACAAGTCCTCCAGCCAGCCGATGACCCTTCAAGTGCCACTGTCTGCGCGGCGGCCTGGACGGCAATGAGTTCACCTTCCGTCTGCTTCTGGCCCTGTGATTTCCTCTTTGTTCCTTCTCCTCTCCCTGGGCTGTGATAGGTATACACTGGAGCGCACGTACAGTAATTCCATGTCATGGTGGAGCCCAAAGCCTCGAGCTGCGAGACTGTTAGGCTGACGCTGCCAACAAACATCTAGGACAAGCAAGGGCTGAAACCCCAGCCACCACTGGCCGAGTGGGGTGGGGGGAACTACACAGCCTCACCTCCCACCCTGGACCTCAGCATCCCTGGCTGCACAATGGGGTGGATGGATGACAGGGACCCACCTGGGGCTGTGGATGAGAAATATCCCATAAAACTCGCTGTAAAACTCCCTACATCTATAAAGTGCTATTAAAGTAATGAGTACAGATTATGATCAAAATTGAGGGGAAAACATATGCCCAGTTGGGCCCTCCCAAGGCCCACCCCTTGGCCCAGAGGGCCCGGGAGAACACAAGACTACCCTTGACTCGAACAAGTTACAACCGCTCCAGCACGGAGAGCGCCAGACATGGGTGACCTGCATGGGGACTGAGTAATCACCAGTTTTTTCCACGCACTTTTTGGCTGGCGTTTTAACCCTAAAGCTCACAAGAAGTTTCATCCTTTAATTGCTGGCCCGTGCTCCCCTTCCTCCTCACCGCGCTCCATCCAGTTTCGACAGCCCACGTCTTGTTATCGCCACATCCATACCTGCATAGTAAAGAAGGCGATCCAGGTATTTCTCAAACTACTTCACAAAGAAGAAAAGAGTAAACGTGGTAGCCTCCACTAAGCAAGTAATTGGGCAGAATTTATTTCCTATCTTGAGGTAACACCTGGTTCTAGTTTACACGTGTGAAGGTATCCTGGGGAGAACACGTTCTGCAGATAGGCTATAAATTAGTCTTTTCTTCCATTACTAGTAATAACAGCACTCTTCCCAACGCAGAATATTAGACTTCATGACTTCACCACGAACTCAAAAATCAAATAAGCCGCCCTTATAAATCACAACGTTTAAAAATAAAAGAACTTGATGAGGCATAATATCTCTGCCTCCCTTGAAAATCTTTTCTTTTTTTGCACAACTAGAATGGTCATAATACAAAAAGTTTATTTAAATTAAATATTTTAGACACATCAATATCTACAACCATTCCAAAGTATGTGTAGTTCTTAGCAGAAAATGGAACAGTTTAGCTTAATGTCTGTTACCATGTTTTACAAGATTATTAATACACATTCCGGATGGCACCAGTCAATCATATCGTCAGTGGTTTACTATTTATTACCAAACATTGTATACAGTCATAGCATAAAGATTAAGCATATTTTATAAGTGACTTTACAATTGGACTCCTTGGAAGGAAGAAGAAGGATCTTTCAACAATACAAAATATAAGGTGAAAATAATAGGAGAATACATAAAACACATATTTCATACAGGCAATAATATGCTGACATTAAAAGACAAACAACTGCCTTTTTGCTCAGTTAGGTACGTTCCTTCAAAGGAGGTCTGGGAGAGAGAGAGAAATGTTCTGGGGGCGGGGCCAGGGCTCAGAAACATTTTCTGGATCACAGTGGGTCTCTGTTCTTTGGGCAACAAGCAGGAGGAAGGTGCGGTGGAGAAGTCGTTTTAAAGTGCTGTGTGAAGGTGTTACCTAAAGAACCACCTGGCTGGTGAGGAGGATGAGTTCCCATCCCAGCTATGGGCGTCAGTCTTGGAATCTTTCAGTTAGTTGCCAGTTCAGGTGTGGAGGAAGAGCAAAGGAAGAAGAAAAAAACAATCCCAGGAAAGGGAGAGAAGGAGTCGGAGTCAGCATCTGCAGAGGGGAGTTGGAATTTTGCTAAAGAGTGTGCTGACATTTTGCGCAAGAAACCAACACATTCAGATTAGAGGAAATTCTTTTTAGGTTCCCTGTTCTTTGGGTCATTAGGAACAGGGAGTTGACAAAAAGTTGCCAATGTCAACAAGAGTATCTGGTTCGTGCTGCACAGGCATGCACGTACGGGTGTGCGTGACGGTGTGGGCGCTGTCTCTCACACTGGCTGCATCTGTTCAGGCTGTGGACACTCTCTGGAAATGTGCGTATAATAATAATAATAAAAGAACATATAAAATATATTTTAAAAATACAGGTTGAATCAATCTCATTTTCAGCGATGCAGCCAACCCTACTGGTTCATTTCCCAAATCAAGAGGAGTGTTTTCTTTTCTCGAACTGGAGAAGAGTCCTTTGGGATGACTGAGACCGGTTTGGAAGGCAGGACAGGTGCAGAGAGCCCTGGGCTGTGCGCAGGGAATCACCACAGGGCACACCTGAACGAGTTTGCCGAGTCGGACCTCGTTTTCCTCTCAGCCTTGCGAGAATCCTAAGTCAGAAAACCCTGGAGCAGAAGGGACCTTACATGTCCACTGTGTCCCTCACTTTACAGATGGGGGCGCCCGCTGCAAGGGGAGAAGAGGCCAGCTGGGCTTCCCCAGCCCTCTGAGGATCCTGGGTCCCTGGATCCCAGCCCTGGGTTCCCTCCGCGCGAGGACCCCAAGTTCGGCCGTACCCCTACGGCTGTGTCAGAGCCTGGGCGGTGTGAGTGCCGCTTGGCTTTTCGCACGTTTGTTTTTGAGATGGGGACAGGGAGGAGAGGTCTGTGGAAATTCTACCTGGAACCAGCGTCTTTCAGCAACGGCCTTGCCTTATTCCTAGGTGTAGCCAATGAACACCCATTTGAAGGAATATACTCCGAACGCAGGCTTCGGGGAGTGGGGCAGGCAGGGAAGGGGGCGGAGAGGGTCCTCGGATCCGCGGATCTCGGATCGCAGCACCCGCAGGGCAGACGTGCCGGCCCTGGGCGGCAGCACCGCGCGCTCGGCTCTGCTCAGTGCGCAGGACGGAGGGTGGCGGCGTCGAGGCTGGGCTGGACGGGCGGCCTCCGGCTCTACGACACGCTGTAGCTGTTGTAGTACGTGGCCGTGGCATCGGCCAGCACAGAGATGAGGCTGGTCTCTGTGGGGCCCGTTGGTGTCGCCTGAGAGCTCGGGGCATGCCCACTGAGAGCCACGGCCCCTGCGGCAGAGTCTGGGTGGCCAGGAGTGTTCAAATACTGGTCGAACTCATTGCGATCCATGTCCCCCAGGAGTTCCACCTGGCTCAGCTGATCCAGCGCATCGAAGCCGGGGTGCTCAGGAGGCGGGGAGAGCTGGCCCAGGTGGGCATGGAGGTTGGAGTGGAGAGGGGGGTAGGTGGCAGGGGAGTAATAGGCAGGGGACGGGGGACAGCCGGGAACCGTAGACATCATGGAGACGCCCGGGGACTGGCCGAGGGCCAGGGAGCCTAGAGGGTGACGGCAGTGGAGAGGGCTGGGGGTGTACTCGGGGGAGTAAGGGGGCCGGGGCAGGTGGGGGATGCGGCGGGAGTGCGCATGCTCCTCCTGGCAGGGGGAGGAGAAGAAGGTCTGCTCCGGCTCCAGCACGTCCAGGGGCGACATTTCCGGGGGCGTGGGCAGCCCGTAGGGGTACGCGTCTGTGCTGCCCTGGGTGCCGCCGCCCGCCGGCCCCTCGTGGTAGCAGCCCCGCAGGCTGGGCAGGGCGGCGCCCGGGGAGTACTCACCCCTGTCCTCTTTGTCCCCCAACGCCTCCCGGCTGGCGCCCCGCTTCTCGGGCAGGGCGTTCTGGTCCCGGGAAAGGGAGCTCAGGAGGAAGCCGGGGTCCACGCGCTTGCAGAGGCGCTTGGCCTGCTTCTTCCTGCGCGGGCGGTACTTGTAGTTGGGGTAGTCCTGCATGTGCTGCAGGCGCAGCCGCTCCGCCTCGTCCACGTAGGGCCTCTTCTGCGACGGCGTCAGCGCCTTCCACGACTTTCCTGCTCACACAAGTCAGAGAAGGCCACGTTCGGCACCTGCACGGCTTGGGGCGGCCGGGGCACCTGTCTCAGCCTGGCGCCTCCTAGCACCAGACAGGCACACTCGGTCTCCCTCGTCCCGCGTCCGAGCCCCATCCCATCCGCGGCCCCACCTCTCCACAAAACACAGGAAGGCACTCCCCCTTCACGCCCTCTTCCCGGCCCAGGACCTGTCCGCGCAGCGCACCGGGAGGCCAAACCAACCTCCTGCGCCTGCACGGGGCAAAACCACTTCATGCCAACGACACACACAGTCACATCACGTCTCATATAAACGCCATCAGGTAACAAATATGGAAACAATGTGGACGCCACAGCGAAAGGCCGATGTCAGCCACGGAATACAAACATGTAAGGACTACAACATTGGTTAGGGTACTTTTAACCCTTGGAGAGGCCATTCTAATTATTTGTGCATTTTAATGAAAAGTCTCTGCCTTCACTGATTATTGCTGTTTTCTAAGGACGTGATATTGTAATATTTGTATATGGCATACATCTCGCAGGCCTTCCCTTGAGGGAGCCCAGGTGAGAGGTCCTAGTTGCACAGACATAATTAAATTATAGGATCTCACTTATTATCCCTTACATCTGAAGGTCAGAAGGACCCCTCTGTGTGAAAACCTGACCATGGCCAGAATCTAGCATCGGCTGTGACATGCACACATGTATGTAAGAATGCACATGCAACGGGCACGCATGTACACACACAGGCCCATGCACTGCAGCTTCCGGTCATCTACTTAGGACCCTCTGACCATGGCAGGGGCACCTGCACAGCCACTGACTCTCCACATGGAATCAAACACCCCTTAACTTCGCTGGGTCTCTAATTTCCTCACTAGAAAACATAGTGTGATACTACCCAACACAAACTCTCTCTTTAAAAAGCACCGCACACCTGCATCCCACTGGTACGGAAATGCTGGTTTCATTTGTATTTCCTATTTGTCCTTACTCACTTGTGTGCTTTGTAAATTGCCCGAGTCTTTCAAAGAGCATTGCACATCCCACCAGCTGCGGGTTTTCTGAAGGGCACTTCTGGACCCCTTAGGTGGTTACCTCCTAGGGTGAACTCAGATTCTACAACTTTGACAAGTTCCCCCATGACCCTGACGTGTGCTGTGAAGTTTCAGAGTCACTAGCCTGGAGGACAGGCCTAGATAAACCCTGTAAGGAAAGGGGCACACCTTCCCCCCAGAGCCCTCTGCACAGGGCGGAGTAGAACTGTGTGTAAGGCCACCCTCCCTGCCCGTGCCCAGGCTGGCTGGCTCTGCACCCAGGCCCTCAAAGGGGGCTGGAGGAGGGTGATTATTAAAGGTGTCCCACCACTGGGATGGAAGTTTATAACCATTCTGACAGTCATCAATTAATGTAATTAGCTGTCACTTAAAAGGGCAACTTGGAAAGTGTGAGGAACTCTGGATTTGGAGCTCACTGGTTTGCAGTTCCCAGCCTAAGGCTGAGACCACAAAGTTGTTGCAAGAGACCCAAGACCCAGATGCCCCCACCCTCCCCTCTCTGTGGACTGAGTACATAAAATGTGGCTCTGGTTTCTAAGCGTACCCGGATGCTGCAGTATTAGTAAAATATAGGTTAATTTTAAATGCCACTAAATGGGTAACTGCCTTTATGCACTTTCTCATATAATAATTTTAGTAGGTACTAAAAATACTAGTGCTCATGGGTGAAACTTTTAAAGATTAGAAAGTTTATAGCCAAAAAAGTTGGGACTCACATCCAGTCCTTTCCTTTCCTAGGTCAGAAAGAAAAGGGTTGGGCGAGATCATGGGAGTGGAAATAGATCATTCTCTGAACAGATTAGAAAGACAGTATTTGAACGAGCAACATCAGGTTGGTTCCCTTCACCCAGTGCCAATGGCTGTGTGGTTAAGCCGGAAGGAATCTGTGTCTTTCCTGCAAAATGAACTGTAACCTCTGAAAGCTTACGTGCAAATAGACAGCAGGGATCAGCTTACCGGAGGCATTTGTCACCCAAGTCCCTTAGCCTGCCCTTTCCCTGGACGCAGGCAGCCTCAATTCTATAAGGCTTCCCAAATCAAGTTCTTCTCCTATCTCTGGCCTGGGTCTACAACAGAAACTCTGCTACATTCCTGTCACAAGAGCATCTAGGAAGAACACGTAGGACCCACAAAAAAAAGGTGGGGGCCCACAAAATAGTGTTTTTATTTCTTTAGCAATCTGAGGGAAAATATAAACTTACAGGTTGAAGAAATGTTTTATTGTTGTGTATGTTAATTCATTTGTCTTTGTGCCAACAGTGTAAAATACAGTTTTAAATATTTTTTGTGGAGGAAGGGGCTCACTAAGACGCGGGCTTCCTGGGCAGGGCGAACCAGGAGGCTGGGCCGTAAAAGGCTCTTTGAAACCAGCACTCCACCAGCTGCTCTGAAAGGGCGGCTAGACTGCAGGAGAGACACTCTCTGCAGGCCTGCGGCTTTAATCAGCAGAAAGGTGGGCGGTCAGCCTCAGTCCAGGGTTCCCACCAGGAAGGAGCCTGAAGCTCCAACGGAAAAAGGAAACCAGCTCCTTTGGTTTTGGGTCTGGTGGGGTTGGGAGAGCAGGGCCAATCTCTGGTGACCACACACTGTCCCTGCTCACAGGGCCTAGGGTCCCCTCCACACACGAAGTGCTCTCAAAGGTTTCCACCCGTGAAAATGGATAAACACGACATCGAAGGGGCTGGGAGGTTAGAAGTAGGGCGGAGTTGAAAAGTGCTCAGCTCCAGATAGGGGAGAGATGAGAAAACCTGACAGGAACTCTGGTTTTTCCAACGTGCCCTAACACCCTCTCTCTAGTCTCCTCTGGTCTGGCTCTCCCTCTCCGCAGTCCCACCACTCCAGCTGGGACTGCACAGCACCACCAGGGAAGCACCCAAGCCAGGCTCCCAGACAGACAGACAGACCCTCAACGGCTGCCCTAAGTATCCAGATGAAGGTAACTAAACTGGTCTGATTGAGAAGTAGTCTCGAATGGAGTCTGCTTGTGGTAGTCTATTTTTGTTGTTGCTTTAATAATAAAGATAAAGCAGTGATGCGTTCCTGCAAGGTCTCTCTACGAATACTCCTTAATCCTCGTCACCACCTCCCTCTGTGATGGAGCCGGTGGTAAAGTGCATGGAACGATGGGTTTCCCACTCAGGTATTCCGAGCAAAGGCCAGTTTCACCCCATCTCAGCGTTTCCGTCCTGGCAGTTTCCTGAGTGCGGGTCTCCACGGCCGGGCGACCCGGGCCTGGACGCTGTCCCGCTCCGTCTGTACCCTAGGACCCCCAATTCCTCGCCTGTCTTCACGAGTGGACCTCCGGGGCCACCCGGGGCTACGTTGTTTCACTGTGGGCCTTGCCAAGGGGTCGCTACTCTGAATCCCGGCCACCGCGCTCACACTCACGCTCGCAGAGATGCCAAACCTGCCGGGCACCGAGACGCCCGCGCTCTCCGCGCGTCCCCACCTGCCAGGTTCTGCCACGCTCCGCCACGCTCCGCGCGTTTGCCCCAGGTCGCCTCTGCCTGCACCCCCAGCCCGAGACCTCAAGGCGCACCCTCCCGCCCGATCACTCACCCAGCATTTTGCTGAGCTCGGCGTTGTGCAGGTCCGGGTTCTGCACCGCCAGACGTTTCCTCTCGTCCTTGGCCCACACCATGAAGGCGTTCATGGGCCGCCGGATACGGCTCTCCGACCCCTTGTCCCCTGGAGGGCGCGGGGCCGCAGGCGGCGACAGCCCATCCGACAGCTCGGCTTCCAGGGCTGGGCACTCGAGCCCCTCGGGCCACGGGTAAGTTCCCAGCAGCGAGGCCATGGCCGCACGGGGGTCGCCTCGCTTCGCCTCGCTTCTCCTCGCGGGGCTGGCGCTGGCCTGGCCCTCGCACTGGTCGGGACGTCCAACTTGGCCCGCAGCCGCGTCCCGGCCCCTCATTTATCAGCTTTGGGCTGTCACGTCCTCCAATGACTCTTGAAGGCGGCTCCGCCCCTCCCTCCGTCTCCGCGCGGCCCACTCCCTGCGTCCTGGGCCGCTGACTCCCCGCTCAGACCTGCGGGGAGCGGGAGAGAAAAGGAGGGCCGCTTCCCATCGCCCGCCCCCAGCCCGCCCCTCCGCCTCACCGGTCCCTCCAGGGATTCCGCGCCCCGCCGCCCCGGGGCCGCCTCCAGTCCCGCCCGCTCCCGGCGCAGGTGCCGCAGAGCAGGGAGGCGGGCACCGCCCGCAGTCACCTCGTCCGAAAGTAGGAGCCGGACTCCAGGCCCCTAGCCGCGGCCTCCAGGGGCCAGACTTCACCACCTCCTCCCGGGCGTGGAATCCTACAGAGAATCGGGGCCAAACAGGTTTCGCTGGGAATGGCGGGGCACGAGGGACATTAACCGTGTATCCCCCCGCCCCCCAGAGAACACACCGACTGCTTTTCTAAAATGACCCCAGCCCCCAGCCAACTTTGGTGATCACCAGAGGCTAAACTTGGCTCGGGTTGGATCCCGCATCGGGTTCCACGCAGTGCCCACTCGAGGGCCCCCTTCGACGGCCCCACAGCGCCCTGGCTCTTGGAGAGCATGGCTGAGTTCGCAGTTCTTATTCACTCTGCCATCCGCTCTCTCTCTTCTACCACCCCTCTCCCCACCCCTCCCTAGTGTCTGCTGTCCAGGTCTCCAGTTCCCTTGCCTCTAGATTTTCTCTCCAGGAATTCCCTTCTTGTATTTTCTCTTTTCTCCTCCCACCAGCTCCCACAGAGCGAGTGGAGTGACCCGGCCCTCCCACACAGCGTCCCCTATGACTTTGGCAGGATTTGAGAGCCCCCCCGCAGGTTCCCCTCATCCTAACACCCCCAGGGCAGACGGGGAGCTGCAGGTTCTGGGCCTGCGCTGGACTCAGAGGGCCGGGGGCTGGTTGCTCACCCGGGCCCCTGGAGGACTTGAACCCCTTCCTTCCAATGACAGCTCCATGTCACCCTGCTTCTTGTGAGGAGGACTGTACCCCTGGCTCTTACTTCAGTGCTGGCACACAGTAGGTGCTCAGGCACCGCCAAATAAGTGAATGAATAAATGAGTGAGTACATATGGCTTAGACGCACCCTACTGTATAAAAAACATGGCAATCACAAGGCTTGACTAGATTCTGGAATTCAATCCACAAGTATTTGCTGAGCGCCACCCCTGAGCGTGCTCCGCAGAAGTGACCCTGAAAGGAGGTAGTATTGTCGTGGGAGGACTGTGAGTCTGGAGTCAGGGCTTGTCCTCTGAGTTTGGGTTGCCTAGTGCGTGACTCCGGGCAAGTCGGGATCTCTCTAAGCCTCCTTTCTTTATCCTTTAAGGAGGCCGATGATAAGCCTTATCGCACAGGGCTCTTGTGAAGCTTCGATGAGATAATATATGCTGCGAAGTCCAAAGTTTGTACGTGATGGAAGATGTTAATATAACCTAGACAAAGAGCCTTTAAGCTCTAAGTCCGGGTTTCAACTTCCCAGCGTGCAGTGACTGAGTGCACAGGGGGCGTCGTGTGCGTAATATGCACCCCCGAACGGGCCCGAGGGCTAAAACTAGGCAAATGAATGGAGAATGTCCCGATTTTAATCTCTAAAACCTCGGATAGTTTTCATACGAGAATTGGCTTTCCACAGGAGTTCGAAAGCTGTGTTTTCCTCTCCCTTCCAGCCAGGATCCAGTAGCGGCACCCTAGGCCCGTGCGCTTCACTCGCGGCTCTCCCGGGCCGGGGTTGACCAGCGAAGGGCGCCAGACACGGCGCAGCGCAGACTGGAAAGTGGGTGGCCTGCAGCCAGACAGCATCCTGGAACCCGAGGTGGAGCGGTGGGGCTGGCTGGCGACCCGGGCGGGGGGCGGGGGAGCAGGGAGGGGTGTGGGAGGTTTGCGGAGAGAATGTGTCCGCGGTCTAGGCGGGCTTCCCTGCCCTGGGAAGGCTAGGCCATTTCCCGTGTTGGACCCCTCTGCCAGAAATTCCTTTAGAAAAATCCTGGGCCAGACTGCTCTGGGAACCGCGGGGAGCTCGGGCCGCGCCCGTCCGGGGGAGGGCAGCTCGTCGGGGGCTGGGGAGGGTAGGGAGTGGAGAGGGGATCGCTGAAGGGACAACTGTGCCGCAGCCGAGGACCCCTGGAAAAATGTGGCTTCGACCCTTTCAAACCTCACTGCCCTCCGGAGCGGAGAAGGTGCTTCACAGGGTCAGAGGCCTCTAGGGGACAGCGCCCCCTTGCCGGCCCCGGGCGTCCCCACTCCGGCGCCAGCCTCTGGCGCCCTCCCAGCGCAGTTCCTGAGCAGATCGCGCACGCTGTGGGGCCGCGCCCAGGAACCACGCGAGACCCCGGCTGCGCAGAGCGGGCAAGTTGGATTCCGTTGACCGACGGCAAAAATGGAGAAAATAGCGGGGGCGGGGGCAGAGAGAATGCGTATCATGATTGTCGTTTCCAATCGCTTAATTTCCTGTATTTCGTCCGGAGAGAGCGCTCCAGCCTGGGGTTTCCAGGACCCGAGGGTTGGCAGCCACTTGCTAGCGCGGGCGCGGCCCCGATAGTGTGAGCCGTCCGCGTGCGGGAACCCGGGCTCTTTCGCTCATTCCATTCCTTAATTTCTTCATTAGCTTGCACCAATGCATTGATTTACTTGGGCAACTTTATAAGAGCGTGCCCTGGTGCGGGCGGCGCTAAGGGGACGCGGGGACAAATGTGATTCTGACGCCTCTCAGATCACTGCGACCTTCAATCCCCCGGAGCTCTGCGTAGATCCCAAGAGTCCCCAAAGTCTGGGGCTCGGAGGGCTGAGCAAGAGGGCCAGGGCTGACCCCTGCTCCGGCCAGCGCTGGGGCCCAGGACCGCGGCCAGTTAGCTGTTGGTCCAGAGGCTAATCGGTCGAGGCTCGGCGCGGTGAATCCGCAAGCAACGGAACCAAGAAGTGTGGAGACGTAGGCGCTGCGGCGTGGGTGTTTGGACCCGCGGCGGGGTGGGATGGGGGTTCCCGCAGACAAAGGCGAGCAGAGTCAGAGCGACGGGGCACAGTGGACACCGTGTGCGCGCACCGTGCAACGCACCTGAGCCTTTCTCTTCTGGTATGTGATGTGTAAACTGCACTTTCTTCTCCTCTTAAATGACCTTTTCCTGCTTTCTTTTCTTTACCCTTTCTTTTTCCGCTCCTCCTTCCTTGCTTCCCTGCTTCTCTCCTTCCTTTGCCTCTCCTCTCCTCCGCCCTCGTCCCCCTCCTTCCCTCCCTTTCCCTCCCCTTTCCCTCTCTCTCCCTCTCTTCCATCTTTTCCTTTGGCTCTGTAGCTCGCTGAATGGCGGTGTCCAGGAACACAGGACTTGAAGTCAGAACTCCGGAGTGCAAGTTGCATTTACCTGATCTCAGCCTCAGTTTCTTCACTTGTAAAATGGGGATAGGGTTACTGATAGAGTATTTGCGAAGAGCACCTTGTATGTTTAAAGAACTGTGAAATGTTATAAAAATAATGAATGAATGAAAATTTAAATAAAATTAACAGGGCCAGGCTTCCAAAACTTTTTCCTCGAGGAGCTTTCCTTATTCTGTCCCCTTGTTCTATTCCAAACTGAAGAATTTTGGTGACTCCAGGGCCCCAGGGCCCCAGGCCAGAGCAAGTTCTGCCGTATCACTACAGTGGGCTGGTGGGGCCACAGCACGGGGCCCTCGTCTTTGCAGCGGTTTGGGGCATGTGTTTTGCTGGTGCTTTTTGTCCCTCACAGCAAGCTGGAGGTGGAAATTATCATCACCACCTTCTTTGCTCGCACTAACTTATCCGTACTCTGTACTTCATTGACAGTCTTTGAAAGGCCATTCTCTGGCTCATCGGAGCCTCTACATAGCCCCCTGAGAAAGTAGGCATTCCAAGTGTTAGTGCTAAGCTGTTTCCCGGTGAGGCCGGTGAGGCCGCAGCATGCAGGTGGCAGGCAGTGCAGAGACCTGAACATACATCTCTGCTCCTCATGCCTTTGCTTCTGGGTTTCAGGGCTGCCTCAGGCTGAGCTCCCGGCTCCCCACCCTCCCCAGAGTCCCAGACCAGAGAGCAGGGCTTCTAACAAGCTGCTGTGTCTCCCCCTGCCCTTGTGCCTTCTCCACTCCCATTTCTCCAAGTTCCATTGGACCTTTCCTCATCCAAAGTGTGCTGATACGTTCAAGGTAATGTGAAAAGCAAATGGGCAAACCCTGTTGGCTACCAATGAGGCGTGTGCTGCAGAGCCAGGAAACTGGACTCAGACCTGCTGGCCACCTTCTGGTCCAGCAACCAGACACCCTGACTTCCCTTCAAGAATCTGCTTCCAGAGTTCCATCCTTTTAACCCACATAAATCTCTTCATAGCCATATAGGAGAAGTTCATCAAAGTCCCTAATTCAGAATTATTTTGGGGGGATTCAACCCCACAGCATGGACTTAAGATGTACCTATAGTCTTACCTGCATGTACTGGCAGCAGGCAGGACACAAGGATACCGGGACAGACTTCCACAGCATCTAAGGTTTAACAGCTTTTCTTCTGGGGACTAGGGGGAAAGGAACAGGATTTTCAGATGACATTGCTCCTGAATGTGGGGAGTGTAGACCCCCTGACAACATCCAAACATTTCTGTAGGAAGGACTTAATAGTACCAAAACACTAGAGTTCGGAAATCCAAATTTTCTTGGGGTCCCCCGGATCAGATGTCCTGGTTACTGAAGAATCTCCCCGCTATCCATGCTTGCTCGCCCATGATTAATCACATCTCCTACTGAATGCTGGGAAGCACCTGGACTTGGGGCCAGAAGACGTGAGTCTAGTCCCAGCTGCCATGCATGCATGTGCACATTTGAGCAAGTCCCCCACCCCGTGCACAGGGCGGAAAGCCTCACGGGCCCCGGGAGATGAAGGCTTGCCTGTGTGTGCACGTTCTCACGGCAGCGCCGAGATAAGCTAATGCTCACTCTGGGGTGTGCGTGTGCTTCTCCCTAGCACCGAGGGCTGGGAGAATTCCACGTCCAGGACAAACCTTCTCTACGTTAATTTTCCCCCACTCCACTCTGAACAATGATTGCTTTTCCTTCTGTAAGGAGGAACGATGATAGCACTGAAACGATCTTTAGTTTAGTGGGTCAGAAGCTACACTTTCAAACCGAGATAGAAAAACCAATAAAGTACAAGAAAAACTAACAGTTGTTTCAGGGGGTGTGTTTCTATCTCTTTATCCTATTGCCTCTTTCCAAATGCCTAAGAGGAAGAAGGGAAGCTGACTAGAAAATGCCTATAAACAACGCAAAATGAAAAATAAATCTTTTCTCAGGCTACCTGCACATGTCTTGGTGTCTGGGTGAGCAGTGCCAGGCTAACGACTGGCGTCATGAAGCAGCACAGAGATGTCTCCGCACGGAGGACTGTCAGCCGCCAACAATTCTGCGGTAAGAAGCAGTGGATACTTCTTTGTTTAGTGTGTGAGGTTGCTTTAATGGGTGGATTTCACACTACCATTATGCTATGTTTATGTTTTCACTGAGTACAGTATGCCTGCAGAGAAGTGCAGAGACAGTGAGCGCTGGCTGGGATGTCACTGCACGAACACACCTGCAGAGTGCTCAGCTCGTGAAACAGAGTGTTACCAGTTCTACTATTTTAAGGCTCCCCTTCCCACCAAATTTTAAGTTTCCTTTGGGCAGGAACTGAGTATCATTTGGTTTTAAAATATGGTGTATTAATAGAAAATTTGAGGTATAATTAAGGCCAACAAGGCAGAAGACGACTGCCACTAAAAGGCTAGTGATTGACAGCTCCTAAGAGGCACAGGCATCTCATACTATGGGGACCACATGGCGAAGCATTGGGAGAGGGGCAACTGTGGGCGAGAGCCTTCAGTGGTTCCTCCAGAGGGAACAGTGAGGAAGGGAAAGCAGGCTTAAGATCAACTAAATATGAATAATTTGGGTGAGCACTGGGGCATAAGGGGGTCCCTAGTTGTCAGGTACCTGCCCTTGGGATGATTAGGGCAGGTGGATGGTGGCCCAGGGTTTGAGAGCCCCATAAAGAAGGTGGTTGGGGGAGCGGGTTTGTATGACAAGTGACTAGCAGGTCAGTTGTTTACTGCCTGTAGGAACGGCTGGCCTTGGGAGGGGCGGTCCATTCAGAATCAGCGAGGCCCGAGACGGCAAAGCATCAGCATGCAGACAATAAATGACATGATTAATGCACACGCATCTTTGACAGTCCAGAACCTAAAATAATGCACATGATGGGCACTCAGTGAAAGGGGAAAGATGGAAGAAGTACGAAAGGAAAAAAGGGACAAAGGGACAGTGCACCGGGGGGCTGGCTAGTTGGGCAACACAGGGGCTGCCTTCAACAGCCTCACTTCCCACAAGCGCTGAAGTGAGTTGCCTACAGCAACTCATGTGAAGAGGCTCCATTCAACAGCTCCTGGATTTATATTCAGAAAGTTGGGATGTCTCAGCAGTCTTAGATGTCCCTTTGTGACATCTTCACTGGAAACACGCTCCTCATCCGACATACCCACTTAGACTAGCTGGCTAAATTGGTCCTTGAACCATTTGCCCTGTATCTGACAGCGAGTCCATGAAGGGATGTGCGCCAGATATTTATCGCTGTGTAATAAGCTACCTCAAGCTTAGTAGTGCAGACAACAATGATTATGCTTGGTGCCTCTGTGGGTCAGGAATTTGGACAGTGTACCATGAGGGTGTCTGCTTCATGTCAGATGATGTCTTAGCTGGAAAGCCATGAATGACTGGAAGTAACTTGAATGGTCACGGTATGTAATCATTTCAATGTGCTGTTGAATTCCGTTTTAGTATTTTTTGGGGGGGGGAAGGTTTTTGCATCTGTATTTGCAAGGGATACTGGTCTATAGCTTTCCCTGAGTCTTCGGTTTTGATATCAGGATAATGCTGGCTTCACAGAATAAGTTTGCAGATGTTCCCCTCCCTCTTCGGTCTTTAGAAGAGTTCAAGAAAGACTGATGTTAATTGTTCTTTATATATTTGGTAGAATTCACCTGTGAAGCCATCTGGTGCTGGGCTTTTCTTTGCTGGGAGATTTTTAGGTACTGATTCAAACCCCTTCCTAGTTATAACTCTATCCAGATTTTCCCTTTCTTCGTGATTCAGTTTTACCAGTTGTGTGTTTCTCTGGGAATTTGGCCATTTCATCTAGGTTATCCAACTTGTTGGCATACAATGGCCCATAGTGCTCTCTTATAAGAGTACTTCTATAACATGCCTTTTATTTTTGTAAAATCGGTAGCAGTGTTTCCTCCTTGGTTTCTGAGCCTAGTGTTCTGCATCTTTGCCCCCTCTCCCTCAATCTAGTTAAGAGGTTTGTCGACTTTACTGATCTTTCATAAGAAGCAACTCCTGGTTTTGTTGCTGTTCTACTGTGTTTCTAGTCTCTATTTTATTTATCTCTGCTCCAATCTTTACTATTTTCTTCCTTCTGCTAGCTTTGGATGTAGTGCTTTTTCCTAGTTCCTTAAGGTGTAGAGTTCGATTGTCGATTTGAGACCTTTCTCTTTTTTAATGTAAGCATTTACAGCTACAATTTGTCCCTCTTAATACTGTTTTCTTTTATTGCATCTGATAAGTTTCGGTATTTCTTAATCCCCCTTGTGATTTTTTCTTTGACCCGTTGGTTGTTTGAGATTATGTTGTTTAATTTCAACATATTTGTGAATTTTCTCATTTCCCCTCTGTTGATTTCTAGTTTTATACCATTGTGATTGGAAACAATACTATGTCTTCAGGTTTCCAAAATGTATTAAGACTTATTTTATGGTCTAACATATGGTTTCCTAGAGAATGTTCCATGTGCACTTAAAAAAATGTGTATTCTGCTGTTTTTGGGTGGAGTGGCCTGAGTATGTCTGTTAGGTCCAATTGGTTTATAGTGTTACTCAAGTCCTCTGTTTTTTTTAAAGATTTTATTTATTTTTATTTTAGAGAGGGGAGAGGAAGGGAGGAAGACAGGGAAAGAAACACTGATGTGCAAGAGAAACATTGATCAGTAGCCTCTTGCACGCCCCCTACCAGGGACCTGGCCCACAACAAATGCGTGTGCCCTGAACTGGCAACCTTTCAAGCTTTGCTGGATGATGCCAAACCCACTGAGCCATGCTGGTCGGGGCCAAGTCCTCTGTTTATTAAGTTTGGGTCTAGCTGTTCTATCCATTATTCACGTTAGGGTATTGGAGTCTCTTTCTATTACTGCAGAACTGTCTACTTCTCCTTCAATTCTGTCAGCGTTTGCTTCATATGTTTTGGAGCGCCGAATCTTGCTGCACATACGAGTATGTTCGTAACTGTTCTATCTCCCTGGAGCACTGACCCTTCATTACTATACAGTGCCCTTCTTTACGTCTTATAACAGTTTTTGACTTAAAATCTATGTTGCCTGTAATTAGCCCAGCACCTCTGCTCTCTTTTTGTTACTGTTTGCATGGAAAATCTTCCATTCTTTTATTTTCAACCTGATTCTCAGATCGAACGTGCATCTCTTAGCACATAGTTGAAAACTGATTTTTCTTTCGTTTTTTGTGCATTCTGTCACGGTATGTCTTTTGATTGAGTTTAATCCACTTACATTTAAAGTAATTACTGATATTAAAGCACTTATTTTTGCCATTTTGTTTATTTTCTGAATGCTTCCAGGTTTTTTGCCCCTCACTTCCTCCATGACTGCTTTCCCTGTGCCCAGTTGACTTTGTGCAGGGACACATTTTGATTCTCTTTTCGTTTCCTTTTTGTATATTTTACACATAGTTTCTTTGTGATCACCATAGGGATTAGATATGCCATCCTAAAGTCAGGACACTCTACCCTGAATTGATACCAACTTAACTTCAACAATGTACAAAGACTACTACAGCTGTAGCTCTGCTTCCCCCTCTCTATGTGAAAGATGTCACAACTTTCATCCTTATGTTTTGTAAGTTAACATAGATTAATATATTTTATTCATTTGTCTTTTAAATACTGCAGAAAATAAAAGTTGGAGTTATAAACCAAAATTACAATACTATTTTTAAATATTAGTCTATGTGTTTCCAAAGAACCTTATATTTTCATGTGGAGTCAAGTTACTTTTCAACTTGAAGGACTCCCTTCAGAATTTCTAGTGGCAATGAACTCCCTCAGCCTTTCTTTGTCTGGGAATATCTTAATTCTCTCTCATTTTTGAAGAACTAGGTATAGAACTGCCAGGTATAGAATTGCTGGTTGACAGTTTTAAAATTTCACATTTTAAAATATATAATCCCATTGCCTCTGTCCCGCAAGGTTCCTGCTTAGAAATGTACTGCTGATCTTATAGGAGATCTCTTGGATGCGATAAGTCGTTTTTCTCTTTCTGCTTTCAAAATTTTTTGAAAAAAAATCTTTCAACAGTTTGATTATAATGTGTGTTGGGGTGAGTTTCTTTGGATTTATTGTACTTAAAGTTTCTTCATTCATAGCCATATAGTTCATCATATTTGATACATCGCCAGTCATTTCTTCAAATATTCTCTCTGCTTCTTTCTTTTCCTTCTGGGACTCTCATAATGTTATATCGGTCTGCTTGTTTATGTCCCACCAGTCTCTTAGGCTCTCTTCATTTTTCTTTCTTTTTGCTCCTCAGACTTGATCAGTTCAAATGGGCAGACTCAAAGTTTACTGATTCTTTCTTCTGCTGACTTGAGCCTGTCGTTGAACCCCTCTAGTAAAAATTCAGTTATTGTATTTTTCAACCCAGAATGTTCTGCTTGGTTCATTTCTATAATTTCTATATCTTTGTTTATAATGTCATTTTGTTCAGATGTAGTTTTCCTAATTTCCTTTAGTTCTTTGTGTTTTCCTTTAGTTCTTTGAGCATATAAAAGACATTTGTTTTAAATTTTTTGTACTAGTAGCCAGTAGTTCATTAAAGTACAAAAATATACTTCTCTGTGGCCCTTGTATCATGTGAGCAATTTAAACTCACTTATCAGTTCAAGTATGTTTTTTTTTAAATATTTTATTTATTTATTTTTAGACAAAGGGGAAGGGAGGGAGAAAGAGAGGAAGAGAAACCTCAATGTGGCTGCCTCTCACACACCCCCTACTGGGGACCTGGCCCACAGCCCAGGCATGTGCCCTGACTGGGAATCGAACCAGCGACCCTTTGGTTTGCTGGCCAGGTCACAGTTCAAGTATGTTTTGAGGGTAGATTCTGAGGGCTTTTCCACGTAGACAATCATCTTGCAACTCACTATTAAGAGGAAAATGCAATGAAAACATGGGCAAAAGATTTGGACACTTCAGGAAAGCTTTGAAAATGGCCAATAAGGCACATGAAAAAGATGTTCAACATTATTAGTTATCGGGGGAAAGCACACATTAAAGCTATAATGAGATGTTATTTTATATATCGACTGGAATGGCTAAAATTAAGATGGAGAGTACCAAGCACTGGTGAGGATGTGGAGCATGGAGAACTCTCAGAAACTGCTTTTGAGAATGTAAAGCCTTTGGAAAACTGTTTGGCAGTAGCTAAGTTAAACAAATATTTCTCATGTGACCCGGCCACCCATTCCACTCCTAGGTATTTCCCCACAAGAAATGAAAGTGTATGTCCAAATAAGGATTTTTACTTGAATGTTCATTTGAACGTTCTTGTATTTGAAAGCTGAAGGCTTATGCGTAAGAATATACAACTGAAAAACTCCCAAATGTTTGTCTGATGACTGGATAAACTGTGGTTGATCTATACAGTGTAATTTATATAGTGATCAAGATGAACAAACTACTGACAAATACAATAACATCATTGAATCTCAAAAGAACTATTCTAAGTTGAAATTATCCCACTTGTATGAAACTCTTTAGAAATAATAATGCTGTGATAGAAAGCAGGTCAGTAGTTGCCCAGGGGTCGAGGCAGAGGAAGGGAACTGGTCAGGGGCACACAGCACCTTATTGGCTGATACAAGTGTTATATATCACAGTGGTTGTGGGGACTGCACAGCTGTATCCACTTCTCCAGACTCACTAAATTGCACACTTAACATTGGTGATTTTGTTTATAAATTACATTTTCATCAGTCTGACTTTAAAAATACAACATTGAGCGCTAGGCACAGATTTCTTTGGGCTACAGGTGCCCAGTGCCCCAAAATACAGAGATATGTGGAAATAAGAAGAAATCATTTCATTTACTCACTCATTAAGTCCATCATTTATTTACTCAAACAGTAATTCTTAAACATGCATTGGAAGACAGGCACAGGGTTAGGTGTTGGAGATACAGTGGGAAAAGCTTCTCCAGTGGCAGGTTTGGAAAAAAGCCCACGGTCACCTCCCAAGAGCAAAGGAGAGGGACACGTAACCCACACCAAGAGTGGTCAGGGAAGCAGCGGGCTGCTGAGCAAAATCTCGAATCATGAATATGTTGTGCTTCTTCTCAGCCGTGTTCACAGGGTGATCCTCCCAGGGACAGCTGGGAGGCTCCGCAGCACAGGGGAGAGTGGGTGTTCTGGAGTCAGGCAGATGTGGGCTCCAGTACCGGTTTGGCTACTTACTTGATGTGTGATCTTGAGAAAATGTCAATCAAGCAGAATCTCATTTTTTTCACACCCCAAATTAGGGTAATCATAATTAGCTATGGGTTGTCCTGAGAATTGGAAAATAATTACAAAGCATCCAGCTTAATAAAAGATGACTTTAATAACTGATAATGAGATACACACATCAGCCATCCTCCCTGGTTAGCATAAGCCTCTTTTTTTAATTAAGTGAATTTGATGTGTAACATTGGGTAGGTTTAAGGTGTACAATGTGTTACTTGGATACATTTATATATTATAATATAATAGCCGATGTACTGATATTTACCACATTAATTACAGTATAATATAATTATCTGTACTAATTATACCGTGCCTTAGATCTCTATGGTATAAGCCTCTTTCTACCATCCTGGTCAAACACTAGTAATGAGAAAAGAAAGGACTGGGACCCCTGAAACCAAAAACTCACACAGTGTCACATCCAGTGGACTTGGGGTGGGGTGGTCTGAGGACCTCTTGGGAGCCAGCCCGGAGATGGCTGTAGCCCAGGGACTGGGACTGGACACGGGAAGTCATCTAGTCCCTTTCTTTCTGCGCAGGGTGGCTCTGCACCAAGTCACTGCTCTGGCTTTTGTCCTTCTGCTGAAATTTCTAAGGCTCCTTCCAGCTCTAAAACTCCAAGATCCACAAAGCAAAACTCAAAACACTGAAGTCTCGTTCCAGCAAAGGGATTTCAAGGTCATCACCCCCGACTGCCCTCTGAAGAGCATAAGTACTCTGCACTAGCTCCTTCAAACTCTGAATTGTCACTCATGCCTCCATACAAGGGGTCTTGCTGCCCATGGACACCAAATGAGCATTCCTTGACTAGCAAAAGCTTTTAAGTGGACAACTTCCTTCTGAATTTGGATACATAAAATTGGGAATATCCGAAGGAAGCATAGGGCTTTATTCTTCCAACCTGTTGACTACATGATGAGCTTCCTGAGAGCTGGAACCATGTCTGTGTCATGTCCGTATCCCTGGAACTGAGCCTTAGCTACTCAGGGTTTGTGGAAGGACTAAATGAGCCCATCTGACGGTGCCCTCCACATCATTCCTTACACCTGTCCTCTTACACGTGAATTACATTGTCGTTGCTAGGAAAGCACTTTATACCCCAAAACAGTTTAATCACACATTGAGCTGAATAACTCCAATTATTAAAAACTAAAATCAAACAGTCTTTGTAACCTTTCCAGGATGAAAAAGGGGTTGGAGCTCGGGAGACAGCCCTTTCATCTGCCACATTATGAACTGGTGACCTTGGTCTAGGCACTGAGCCACTCAGCCTATTTCTTCATCTACAAAGTGAGGAACGGAATCACACAGCTCTTGCAGGGTGGAGGGAAGCAGGACTGCTCGGCTCGGGGCCGAACGTGTGGAAGGCTCCTCTGATTTGGAAGACCCACTGGCTCACGTGGCCCGAGTACACTTGTTCTCCCTCTTCCAGCGCAGCTACCATCCTTTGTTCGTCTCAGCTTGGCAGGGCCTTGCCCCATCTCAGCAGGATTTTGTAATCCCTCCAGGCTAATTTGCAACAACTTGCTCGACTAGGGCTGCCTAGGAGTCCCAGGCGAGGGCAGGATCCTGCAGCCTGTCACTTGAGAGGTCTGAGTCAATGTGAGAGCACCCCACCCTGCCCCGGGCCTGCTCACAGCGAACCTCCTTCGTGGGGAGCCCTAAGCCCTCCTGGGACTCTGGTGTCTTCAGGATGACCTGACCACACCTTCCTGTGTTTCATCCTGGAGCTCGTCAGCCAAGGGGAAGAGCGGCTGCAGCTTGCCAAGTGTCATTCAGGAGCCTCCCTCTGACTGGGGTCCCTGACTATAGGGAGCGCTGACTTTTCACTTTCTCTTGTGCTTGGAGGAAGAGAGGAAGTGTACTGAGGGCCTCGTCAGGTATTTTTTTTTTCCCTTAATCCTACAGCCACCACTCAAGGGAGGCTGGAAAATGGGGCCTTGGGGGGGGCACTTGAGAACTTGAGATCCCAGTGGCGAGGCAACAGTCACAGACAGGGCAGGGCCAAGGGGAGAAGTAGGGAGGAATTCATAATCCAACCCTCCAGTCGGGTGAGGAGGTGTCACGTATACTGGTTATAGTGCTGAGAATTTGAAGGAACCCCAAGTGGGGGTTGTGGTCACAGCAGTGCCCCCTGACTGGACATCCTCATCTTGAATACAGTGTGTTCAGAGCACGGGCTCTTGCCTGGCTGTGCTGTGTTCATTTGCTTCCTCACGTAAGAGTCCTTCTGCACCTGCTATGTACAAGGCGTAGTCCTGGGTGCCGCAGAACTATAGAGATTAACTCCATCTTCAGGGGCCCTAGACTTGAACGGCGGGAAAAGCAGACGTCCATAAACCCTAATACTAGGTAGACTTTGATGAGTCAGAAAGCAGTAGGAAGATTCAGAAAAGGGAGAGATTGCTTCTGAGGGCCGGATGAGGAAAGGCTGGAGAAATTGTTGATGACAGATGTCAGGGGCAGCCTTCAGGGCCAGTGGGTAGAGAAGGCCAGTAGGAGGGTGGGGGGCAGTGACACAGAGGAGGCAGTCAGGCACTAGAGCCAGAGAGAGTGCCTGGAGGAAGGCGTGGGGATCCCCTCAAGGCATTGGGTGCAATTGTCCGGGAAGAATTGTGTAATGAATTGGATGAAGGGAAAAGAGGGGTGTGACTCTCCAGGCAGAGGGATCAAGAGGGAAGAAGCACTATGTTGAGAGCTCCTAAGAGCAAGGACCGAACCTAAGACACTGGTGGCAGTCACTTAATGAGGGTGAACTGCTGTAAACGACCCTAGACGTTAAACCAGAGTGAAAGCACAGGGTGTCCACAGCAATAATGGGGCTGAAGTGGCCTTGAAAGGATGAACAAGAGTTCCTGTGAGACCCTCTGAATGTGAGGGGCCCTTGGGATGGTTGGCTGGACAAGCAGGATGAAAGCTTGAGACTGATCAGTGGGGGGGGGAGCAGAGATACTGACCTGAGAATTATCCAGAAAGAAGCAGAAACATTGGCCATGAGTGTACGTATGGAAAGGAGAGAGGGACATATGGGGTGGGGTGGGGGAAGAGTGAGGACTAAAACATTCAGACCAAGTGTCCTTCTCGGAGAACACGTAGGTGACGGCAGGAGAGCTGAGGAGTATTTAGGAAAGTTTTAGGGAGTCTAGGCTAGTTGAAGGAAGAAGACTAGCACAGCCTGGAATAAAGCCACCACCTGGGGGAAGCCACATGACTTGCGAGGGTGGGGGAGAAAATGAGGATGCTCCATCAGCTGAGGCTCTGGGGTGCCCACCCCTGGATTCTGACAGCCTCATCTCCCCAAGTCTTGGAGGCTGGAGTTGCAGTTGGCCTTCAGCAGTTTCCCATTCCTAGAACAAATGTTTGTCAATATCTGGGTTTTGTTCCATCCCAGGTCAAAGGGTGTCCCTGGTTGCTAGGTAAAATAGGCCTACTGCAAGGCTGCCTCCCCTAGTCCTCTACACCTGGTTCTCTCAGCAGATGTGCTAGTGACGGCAGGGATGCAGGGGTGGGGTGGGGAGGTTAAGAGAGAGCGGCTGGGTCTATTCTTCCCACTCTCCACTTAGGCAAAAGATATTTTTAATTCACTCTATGTGGAAGAATGTGCACATAATTTTGCTTACTTATCACTGTTAGAAGTGTTAACAAGGGAAATTTTAGTAGAAAGTCACTCCTCAGGTTGAAGTTAATGAGTCAGCAGAGAACTGCTTACAGATTACTACCCGACTTGATAAACATTCGCTTGCAGGCTGAACACCACCTAACCGGTGCAGGGGAGGCCAGGTCCTGAGTATATCCCATGGCTGGTGTTCCAGGACATGGCGACCTACTCTCAATGACACAGGTTGGTAGATCTTGAATGTGGGTGGACCTTGTAATGGATTAGTTACCCAGTCCTGAGTTGGCCTGGGCTTAGTCCAAGGCTGGTGCTCAGCAAATGTTTTTAGAACAAGTAACAGCTTCTCAGCATCCATGGACCTTTCTCAAAGGAAACCAATACAGGAAATAGAAGATGTAACTGATTACAAAATTCTTCATTTGAAAGTTCACTGCTAATGCTTATACAAAGATTGAACTCAGGGGAGAAAAAGGAACCGTGGCTCTGACTGCATTATCCCACACATTGCTGCGGTACACAGCGCCGTGGCGCCCGAGCGAAGTCCCCTTCCCACCTACCTTTTCTCCTAGCTGTCTCTCTCTGCCTTTGTCCCCACTCTTACGGGTCCCATAAAGGCTGTGCACATGCCATTGTAGTGTACTCGGTACACTAAACCAGATAGTATACTTTTAGGCAAGGAGTCTAGTCATCCTTTTTATTAGGACAGGATACTAATTTGCTCACTAATAACCGAGAGCTATAAAATCACACATCGCGGCACGGATCTGACCTCCCCAGGCCCACGGCCAGCACAACAGGCTCCAAACTGCTGTGGCTGCAGAACCCATGAGATAAACAAGGTGAAGGTGGGGGAATTCTTACTCAGATCTATAAATACAGCAGCTGCTTGCTGGTCCAGGCTGAGATCACTCAGGTAGATGGTGCTGAAACATTTCTCTGATGCCGTTTCTTAAAAAAAAAAAAAAGAAGGCGGCAGGTCCCAGCTTGTTCCTGAGGAGTCAGCCAACAGGTGAGGGAGGAGAGAAGCAGAGATACGCACTGTGGTATAAAACCAATGCCCATTTTGGTTTCGCCTTTGGAAGTATCACTATTTCTTGCAATTAGAAGAAATTCTTTTTTTTTTCATAGCCTGGCAAACAGGTTTTAAGAAGCTGAGTTACTTAGCCAATTTCCCACCAACCTCTTGACTGAGTTGGAAAGGAAACTCCATGAGAATTTCAAATGTGCAGGCTACCTAAACACATTTTTCACAGCTCATGTATCAATAAATAATACTAACTCCAGTTCATTGTGAAACTCTTCACAGTTTGCCACCTGCTTTCACCGGTTCTCTGGGGACGGCAGAAATCTCATTATAAAAAATTGAAAGCAGCCCTTTTATAAAAACGGAGTTTATCTGTAAAAGGGGATAACTAACAATAGTGCTTACTGGATTGAGGACAATATGAGCTGATTTACTTAAAGTGTTGGAATTGGGCCAGGCACATAGGACCTCACACAGTAATAATTACTATCTATTAACAGAAAGGAAAGAAGGGTGCTGTAACATTTAAGAACCTCTTCACTGGATAAATCTTTTCTTGGGTACTACTTTCCTTCTTAAAACTGAAGGATGTCAAGGAAAGCATCAAAGAATATAAATATATGAGAGGTCCGTCCAGAAAAACTCCAGCCATTGTTAATAGAACAAGAATGGTTTGCGCAACATCCATGTAACCTGGCAGCCAAGGAGAGTGGACTGGAATGCACATGTGTGGACAATGATGACTTCACTGTACTAGTCAGCGGGGGCGGTAGACACGATTGACTGAGCATGTGTACCGTGTGGCCGTTGCATTCAAAATGACTGAGCAAGTAGAGCAGCGAATCTGTATCAAATTTTGCATTAAGTTTGAACATTCCTCCACGGAAACTATTCAGATGATTCAGAAGGCCGCAGCTATGGGCAACTGGTGATTGGCAACTTCATCACAATGCACCCAGTCACGCATCATGTCTTGTGCAGTTTTTTGACAAAACATCAAATCACCAAAGTGACTCGGTCACCCTGCAGCCCAGATTTGGCACCCTGTGACTTCTGGCTTTTCCCAAAACTAAAATCACCTTTTTTTTTAAAAAAAAAAACAAAAAACCTTATTTTATTGTTCAATTACAGTTGTCTGCATTTTCTCCTAAACCTAACCCTAACCCTAAAATCACCTTTGAAAGGGAAGAGATTTGAGACCATTGATGAGAGTCAGGAAAATACAGTGGGACAGGTCATGGTGACTGGGAGAACTGCACGAGGTCCCAAGGTACCTACTTTGAAGGGGACTGAGGTGTCATTGTCCTATGCACAATGTTTCTTGCATCTTGCATGTTCTTCAATAAATGTCTCTTTTTCATATTACATGGCTGGATACCTTCTGGACAGACCTCATAGTTTTTACCAAGTAAAAAAATTAAAAGGCAAAAAATATGGTTCATATGTTAACAATTTAAGAAATATCATGTTGCCCTGGCTGGTGTGGCTCATTCGGCTGGAGTATCAAGGCATGTGCCTAAGTTGGGCGTTTGATCCCCAGTCAAGGAGTCTTTGAGAGGCAACCAATTGATGTTTCTCCCTCCCCCATTCCTCTTTCTAAAACAGCAATGAAAAAATGTGCTCAGGTGAGAGTAAAAAAAGAAAAAAGAAATATATCTAAGAAATGCAACTTTGAAGCATATTTATTGCGTTGTTCTAACTTTCATTTAAATCCAAAAAACTAAGTGGCCTAAAGAAGAGATACCTGGGAAAATGAAAGCAGCAGATTTCTAGTGAAGATTAAGCTCTCACGTCCTTCAAAGCAAATGGTCACACTGTCTGCTCTTGGCTGGGCATGTACTTTTTTCTCAGGCTACCCTGAAATTCCTAATATCATCCAGGAATTCCTTCTGCAGTCCATTAAAATAATAAAAATCACAGACTACAGGTTCTCTCTACTTAGCTGCACCTCAACAACCTTGCGGTGTTTCCCTCTTGCCTTGGAATTCCCAACTTCAAGAACTTCCCTCCAGCACCTCCCTACTCTGGTCCTCCTAGCCGGCCCCTCACCCAACCTGACCTATGCCTCTTGCCTGCTTCCTAAACACTCCCTTGCTTCCTCCTCCTGCACACAACTTGGTATACTCTCCTGGCTCTCACTTTGGTAAAAAAAAAAAAAAAAAAAAAAAAAAAAAAAGTTGAAGTTAATAAAAGGCAAAAAAGAAAAACTATGTATATCTACACACATATATGTGTATATATATGGAGGGAAGAGGGGGAGAGAGAAAGAGGTTTCACACAACTCACACAACCCCATCCCTTCCGGAACTCATTTCATACACAAGATAGAACAAGCAGAGATGACTCGGTCATGTGACTTTTAAAATCTTGGTGCTTTATTAGACTGGACCTTAGCCTCGGATTCTAAACGCTGGGGGCCTTGATAAAACTCAGGAACCAGGCCTCAGGCTCTGGATTTGTAAGAATTTTCTCTGTGGGTTGTGTGTGTGATTTTTTTAAACAATTCACACCCTTCAGAATTCTTAAGAGACTGAAATCAAACATTCTTAATATATTTTCTCAATTCTAAGAATCTTGGGGCCATGCTTCGTATCCAGCATCTGACTCTCCCCACCCCTGCCCAGTTAAAATCAGGGCAAAAGGTCATCAGATTGTGTGTGTTATCCAGCGTGATCTATAAATCAGTGGGAAAGAGCACCCGCCTGCCCCACCCCACCACGCCCCCGCAGCTACTGAGACGTGTCCCTCAGAAGCAGGCCAACCTTCGAGACTGCAAAAGCAGGATGGGGAGCAGGCAGCTAGAAAGGGGTTAGAAGAAAACTGCAATTGAAAAATAAGGGTGGGGGGCAAGGATGAGGGAATGAATGGACAAAAAGATGGAGAAGAAAAGAAGGAAGAGATAAAGAGAACAAAGAAAGGAAGAGAGGAGAAACGGGCAGAGAAAACAATAGGGCTGGCCCTTTAAGTTGTAAGCACACGTTTTTTCTTTTTCATTCTGTGTCCCAAAGGGGGTGTGAAGGGATCTGGGTAAACGGCACACGGGGAGACGCCAGGGGGTGGCCCAACGCAGCATGAACTCAGTGAGGAGACAGCATTTGGTTTGCGCAGGGCTGAACAGTATCTTTTACATTTATGGACTATTAACACTTTCAAGAACTTACACAAGAGAGTTCCAATCTAGAGAGTGGCTGATTTCCAAACAAAATTAATTTCCTGACCTTAGACTCCTCATTTTTCCAACCTTCCGAGGACCTTGCGATCGTTATGAACAAGGTGGAGCCCGCTACAGGGGTTCGTCCCCCAGCACCACACGGAGGGCCCACTGTCCCTGAGAGCTGGGAGGTTACAGCGTCCGTAGTCAGTTGGCGTAAACTTTGCAGTCTTGGGGAGAAGGCCTCAGATCACATGGCTGCCACTGCTTAGTGGAAGAGAGGGCATTAAAACTATTTCCCCATCAAAACTACACCAAACTAAACCAACTCTCTGATTTGGAAATGTAATCATATAATACCTACTTGGCAAAAATGTATGGTTGGCTATAGAACAAAAAGAACTATCTGAATCTAAACTATTACCCTTAATCCTTTAATTAGACTAAGTTCTTTAGAAGGAAGTGTACTTCACTGTTATGGAAGGAAACCAAAAGCAATGTAGATTGTGATACATCGACCCACACCGGTGCACGCATACATCACCTGACCTATTCACACGAATATGAATGAACACTCGTGGCGAAGGACTCGGAGTCTACGAAGAAATCTGTTTACGAGAGCCGTGATTTGGAACATTAAGCAGTTCTCTGGGAATAGGATTTGGGGACGGGACGTGTGGTGAGAGGGCGAGACTCGGCAGTCCACGGGCATGTTAAAAGATGTGCCCAGACTCTCAGGGGTGCACTCTGCTCTGACTCCCGGCCAAGGTGTTTGCCTGGCAGCGCCCCGACACCTGAGTGGCTGGAAGGCCCTGGCTCGAGAGACTTTATTTGGAACCTTTCTTCTTTTTCTTCTTCTTCTTCACTGGTGTTTCATCCAGTGTAGCATCCACGGCTGTCTCAACTTGTTTTTGTAGGTTTTTCTTTTCTCTCTTTTTGGGCTTTGGTGGTAAGTCCTGGCCATCCAGTGGCCACACACAATTCTCTCCACCCTCAGCAGAAGCATCAGAATTCTCGTCCCAGTGAGGGTCTTCGAGCTGCTGCTCAACGTGGTCTCGCTTTTTCTTGATCTTGGGTTGTGTGTAATTCTCCACATTTGTATCTCTTGCCCCTTTCTTTCTTTTCTTTCCCCCTTTCCTTTCCATCTGGGTCTCTGGAAGGTCAGGCCCTGAGGCCATGGCCTGTTGCTTGTTCTTTAGCTCTGCCATCCGCTTGGCAAAGTACTCCTGGATGGTGAAGGCACTGGTGGTCGTAGTGGAGGTCTCTATCCCATCTGCAGCAGCAGGACTGGAATCACCCTAAGGTGTGGGAAAAGAGTTAAAACTGGTTAGGCGCCAGCCCTTTACTTCTCAGGCCACCCAGAAGGACTCCAGCTGGAGCCATTAGCACTCTGCAGTCAGAGCCAGGCTGAGTACCGGGTTTCTGTCAATCCTGCCCACCCTCCCCCCACTCGCCCCACCCGCCCCACCGCTCCTGTAGAGCCGAACTGCAAAGCATAGAACAAGGTGGCAGACACTATGGGGTGGTAGGTTGAAGAGACTGAAGCTACCTTCAGAAGTCAGTTGGCAAGTCACCTAAATGAAATTCTGGGTCAACAGCACCTCAGCAGCAATGCTATGAATGGCGATTAAGTTCCCAGAGTCTTCTGTGAAGAACAGGGACACTGAAGTCCTTGAGCTTTGTGATGTCAGATACCCAGGTCAGCTCTGTAATGGATCACACAGGTCTTTGGGCACTGATGTAGAAACTGAGATGCCACGTGTACACGTTAACCCTTCTTATAACAGCAGCCAAATGCCAACATGGAACCTGGCGTGATAGGAACACCTTCTTTCTCCTCCAAAGGGAAGGCGTGGGCCCTGGCTGCCATTCCAGGATAGAAGGCACCAGGGTTGGAAATGCACACGCGCACCTTCCTCCCACAAAGAACAGGTTAGCTTGGGAGCCCTTCTCCCCTCGGCTGGGGATGTGGAGAAGGGAGACACCTCCGGCCCTGCTCTGGCTTGGACTAAGATACTCATGGCTGTGTTGGTGCTGTTTCTAAATATGAGGAATTACTCATATTTAGTAACAGGGCTCACTCAAATTTAGTTACCAGGGCTTACCTGTAACAGCTGGGATTAAGTAGGGTTTACACTTTAATTTTAAATGAATACATTCCCACTGTAAGGCCTGAGAAGCGAGAGAAAATCCTACCTTAGTAGGCGGGGATAAAAAAGTGAAACCCTGGTATCACTCTATGGGTTGCAGCTGGCTGGCAGTAGGTGATGCACATGAGTGTAGAAAGGGAGTCCCTTCCCGTTGAAGAATATAAGGACTACGCTTTAAGGAAAGTCACTGTCTAGAATAACTTTGCCCTCAGAGACTTTTTAAATAGTCAAACCACTAAACAATAATACTAAAGTCATAAATACCCAGCTTCTTCCTTCATATTCACTTCTTTGCACAGGAAGAGACAGGTTGTTTGAACCCTCATATTGCAAGTGTGGGAGAAGAGTTTCTGAATGACTGTTTCCAAATTAAGACTCTAAAATAATTTCGAACTTGGTGGGAAAAGCTCTAGCTTTATTACAAACCAACCCATGTAAATGGCCCGACCATGCATTTTCTTGGTAGGCCAGCACTAAACACTGGCCCAGTAGAACCAAAGAGCTTCACATTTGAAACTCTGGCAGAATCAATATTATGTAGGCAGGCAATTGGGTTCCGAGTGGCTACTGCCCCAGAAGACTCTCACCAAAGGGTACCTTACCAAAAACGTCCCACCTTATGCAATCAACTCACGCCGTATTTTACCAGGGCCCCCCAAGAACAGTACCTGCGGTCAAATTTTAAATTTCACAATGTAAAATGTGGACTAAACCAACTGAGCTCTGGGAAGCAGTTTAAATGTTACCTATTAGCATTCAATTTTGGCTGGATTCCCACCAGGTGATTCTGAGAAAAATATGAAAACAGCTGTCCCAGGAGACAAAAACAAGGTCACTTTTTTGTTCCCCGGATGCTGAAGAAGGGCTGCAATTTTGCGTGGCAGGATGGAAAACCTCCCCGGCTGTGTCGGTGCGTGCTGATCTCAGTCTACTGGACAAGAAAGGTCTTGCCTTCCATGTCAGGGCACACAGCCACACACAATGTCTGTGACGGTGGCCTGTTTATGTAAAACAGGGCTCATTCGGCTTCATGGGATTAAAAGGAGTTTGTCTTCCATGGGCTAACTCTTCTGGAGTGTATCTCTGTTTTATGAACTCAAATTCAAGTGATATCCTATGGCTCCTAACCTTGCTCACCTATTATTACCTTCTGAATTCCTGCTTTTCAGAGATCATGGGAACTAATTGCTGGTGTAAATAGCACTTTTAATTATTAGGAAATAATAAGACCATTTGTGAGTCACTTGTTGAATTCGGAAGGCCTTTCTAATCCCAGAAAATAACTATGCTCATAAGCAACTCCTCCGGTGGTAAAGATTCAATAACCATGGGCCACTGCACACGGAGCTTAGCAGGGCATGGCGACAAGCAAGAGAGGTGCCCGCCCCCGCATCAGACTCCCTCTGAGGAAAGAGCAGGCAGCACAAGGACTGGCTGGGGAGAGCCCTTTGATGCCAGGGCAGCCGCCCTCTCACACTGCAGCCCTGTATCTGCTTCAAGAACCACAGAAACAAAGGAGGGACAGGTTGCAAATCCAATTCCAGGAGGAGCGATGCCTAGGACTTATATTTTACAAGCTCATAATTTATGAATTTATAAACCATAAACCCAGTTTTACTACAGCGATGATAATTCCTGTTTCTATATTCTTGGCAATGAATATAAAAAAATGTATACCTTTTAAGAAAACTAATATTTTTCATATCTGGTCTCAACTTCAAAGTGAATAAGCTTGAGAAAATCACCAGTTACTTACTAGCATTTTAAAGTAGAGACAACTTGCATCTTCCCGCGTTTTCATTCAACATACTAATACAACCTCAAAAAAATCCATAATACCAAACATGACTCGCTACTTCGTAAACTTTGAGACTGTTCCAATTTGCTAACAGTGTTTTAAAAACAAGTAAACTAAATTTACAATTATGCATCCAGGACCAAGCAGTATACCTAAGATGAAGCTTTCCGAAGAAAGAGTTCAGTGGACGAGGGGAAACGGTTAGGGAAATTAGCAAAACAGTTTTAAAGATCTCCCCCTAGATTTGTAATAATCCACTGTTCTACCTCCCCTATCATTAATTAATAATGATTAATTATTTGTTAGACTCCTGAAACATTTTCATTGTATTAGAGAGGCTACTCTTTTAAACATACAAATAGAACCAGTTTCGTGTTGTAAAAAATGGTTTCACAGGTTCATCTTGTCTTTTCTCAGCAAACCCTGCTGTCTGCTCATTTCTTTTAGAGCTGATGAGTGTAACGGTATGTGTTAAAATTTTTTTGACCATTGGTTTTCCCAAACGATAGCTAGGGCCTTAGTTTCCACCCAATCAGTAAACATTCTGCGTGCCAGCGCTCAGGAGGACCTGCTCCCCACTTCACAGAACCTCAGGTCAAAGGTCCTAAGAGCCCTGCAAGATTGGCCCACTCATCATATAAGGAAGCTTCATCCAAAGTGGCCGCAGCTGTCACTTCTCAGATGCCTTCCACATGCCAGCCACTTATCACGTGTCATCTCACGTGGCTCCCACAGCAGCAGTCTGAGCAGGGGCATACTCTCCCTTTTTCAGAGGCAGAAACAGAGACTAGGCCTTCCTCCCTCTGTTACAGCACCCCAGCTTCTGGCCTGCGTCACAGTGACTCACTTGGCCCTGTGTCTCTATGTAATTGGTCATATAGCCCAGGGACAAAGGTCCGCATTCTACTTCATGAGAGCACAATTGAGGCAAAGCTTCATGTAGAAAAAAAATGTCACCAGAAATAGATACTATTTTCTAAACAGAAAAACCTCTATTACCTAGCTTGTGATTCATATAAATAAAAAATAGTCTAAAGCCAGGATTGAGTTTTATAATTTGCCAAATTAGTACGTAAAATCCCCTGACAAAGTATGAGTGTTTTAAAGCAGGAAGTAAAACCCAAGGCCAACCGTCCACCTAAGGACAGATGCCGAGCGGCTTCCACCTGGACACTTCCACTACAGACAGTTGTTACATGGTGTGGCAGGCAGCCATTCCACCATGAACTTGCTTGGTCTGCTTCCTCCTTAGTAAGAGGCAGATTCAAGTGCTTTATGACAGTATACCATATGCTGCGATTAGAGCTGAAGAATCTGAAAGCCTAAACCTATCTCTGGCCACTCTGAATCACCACTGGGCGGGGGTGTGGGAAGAGTGGATGCAAAGGACACAAGACCTGACAGAGAGACATCCTTAAGATATCATTTATAATCACCACAGTCATGCCAGGTGCCTGAAAGATGCCCCAAACTATGCATGCCAGCTTTTCTCAAATGTCTACAGAATTATGAGTGTGTTCTTTGTTTCGATTAGGTATTCTCTATAGAGGCTTTGCAGCTCAATGAGCTATCTGCTCGAGCTGCTCTGGGTTCCTCCGTGTCATTCAAACAGGTGTCCTGGGATGGATTAATAGTAAACGCCCAAATAAAGAGGACTCTTTTCTTTTGTTATTAGAATGTTGTATGTTGTGGGTAGAGAACTGAGTGAGGTGTTGGGGCATATGCACCATAACTATTAAAGCCTACTACTTATGATCAGCATACCAGTCCAGCGATGGGGTTCAAAGGCAACACCTTTCATCTCAAAGCCTTTATCATCTGTCACTGCTGATCTTAAGTGACAAGATGATTGAAGCCTTTTGATTTTCATGTTTAGACACAGAGATCCTGTTGCAAAAGCAATTCTTCAATGAACTTTTCTTACCAAAAAAACAAACAAAACAAAACTCAAGAGTAATGGATTCAGCAATCAGGGTTATTAGCTCTGATAGCTCTTGCTTGTGATGAACACCCCCCCACCCCCCTCCCCCCGCCATCGCAGCCTGTCTGTTGGCAGCTTGTGTTAGATCAATCCGTGAACAGTTAAGAAAGCTTGGCAAGTGAGTAGTTTGAAAGAATGTTTTGTGTTTTTTCCAGACTTTATAGCAGGATGGTTATGTCTTGACATATCCCTGGGAGATAGAAATTACACCCATCCACTTTGGACAGAGATACATTCAGGTACAAAGTGACTTCATGACTCATCAAGATGAAGGGAGTGCTGGAATGTGTGGGCACCAAACCCTCTGCCAACAGAGGGAACAGAATGGGCTGATGCAGTCGCCCCCATGCTGGGCTGTGGTGTTCTTCCAGACGCTTCATTTGCAGTCATGTGCATCATCTTTTTTAAAAAAATTTAATCTTTATGGTATTTTTTTCCATAACCATTTAGTCCTCTTATACTCCCCTCTCCCGCATAACCTTCTTGAAGATCAAGTACAAAACTGTTTCCTTCAACAAGTCTGATCCTCTACAGAACATCCTTGTGTTCACTTCCTATGGCTAGCAATTAGTTACACCTATTTTCTGGTTTTGTATAATTTGCTTTTTTGTAAGCATCTTCCCAAAGAAATTTTAAGTTCCTTGAGGACAGAGATCATTTCTACTTCGTTTGTATCAGGCACATCCTCTCTGAAGAGGAACAAACATACGGAGAGTGCTCAGGGACAGCACATAAGACACCAGGCCCCACCGATCAAGGCTGGGAAGTGCTCCCATGGAACGATAAGCCTCGTGCTTGTTGGTGTAGATGCGTCTGCCTGCCAGGCAGGGCTGACGACTAGAAGGGGTTTGGAAGCGTAGGAAGGAAAGAGAGAGTCAGCATTTTGCAGTGGATATTCTTCCCAGCCAGATAAAACCATTCCCTTCTAATCAGATGCCTCCTTCCTTATGGTGTCAACCGCTTAGCTCCTGCAAGTACATTGGAGTGCCTTTTAGCGTGATCAGCCAATTGTTGTTCCCTGCGGCTTTAGTGATGCAGAGGGACCCAGGCAGACAATCCATCCATTTCTTGTCTATTATTCCATGTTACCACAGTCACCTTCTGGGAGATAAGCAAATAGGAAACAAGTGAGGCGCTGTGATGTGTGGGGACTGCCACACTCCTTCTGTGGTGCTGGCTGAGCACGGCAGTAAAGTAGCCTGCATAGGGTGGGCTGTTCTTGCCATCAAGAGGAAAGGCTGGGGAGCAAGAGGGTTGGAGGGCATATCAGAGGCAAAGGTAGGAGCTCACGGTGAGAAGATAAACAGGTGGGATGAAAGTTCCACCAGAAGCTCCTGGTAGCATGTTGTTAAGGTGCAGTGGACATTGTGTCCTGAGCTGAAAATACACTCGGGAAAGCTTCCGATTCTAAGGAGTCACTCGATGGGTTTGCCTCCAAAGCTGGGCTAAAGTAGGGATCTACACTGTCAGCTAGAAAGCAGGAACTATGGCACTGATGTGGGCATTTCTTCCCTCACCTTCTATGGCACCTTTTTGGGTTCCATATAACTGAAAACATTTGGTGTTTTACTGACAAGGAGCTATTTTTGCACTCACAAGAAGCTTATTCCAGTGATAAATCTTCTATGGTTTTCTTTTTTAAGATATCTATCACTCACATCTGGAGGTAGACTAAACACTCTCAGTAACGACCAGCCTTAGAGAATCTTCCTGAAAAACACAGTCGCTGCTAGTAATAGCGAGCATCGAGAGTTAAAAACAAATACAAAACTCTACTGATTGAAGGAAGTTTTGATTTGAAGTGGGAGTAAAAACCAAAGCTATAGTAACAGAACTAGAATTATGCAGCCACTCAGATGGAAAACACACACAGACATTGTGTGATGTGTGTACGCTTTTGCAGGCAGGTTTTAGGAACCCACCCACGTTATGTACAGAAGCCCACTTGGCCAGCATTCCCAGAAGGTTTGCTCTAGAACAGGGTTGGTAAACTATGGCCCATAGGCCAAGTTCAGCCCATCTTTGTACTACTCCTTATCAGCTAAGAACTTTAAATGGTTGGGGAAAAAAATCAGAAGAGTATTTCGTGACATGTAAAAGTAACGTGAATTTCAAATATCAATGTTCATAAATAAAGTTTTGAATTTCATCAGTAAAAATGGGTGGAGATCTGTTTTTTGTCTAGTACATAAGTAAACATAAAAGGTGGTAAGTAAATATTTGCTGGATGACTAAATTATTATGAAATATGATTTCTTTTTTGGAAATGCTAGTGCACACACACACAGGACTGGAGGACTTTGGGTTTTGATGAGGTTTTCTATCTCAGCATCTCAATATCTTAATGAATTATGCTAGTAAATGGTAGAGAGGCTGCTAACTGCTGCCTGTTTTCAAGCAGCGAAGGATGACAGACAAGCACAAAGTTTGGTTATGCAGCGATCTGGCATCAAAGAGAACTCAACACCCTGTAAGACTGCAGAGATAGCTTTCTAACGATTTGGCATTAGAACTTGGTTTGGAATTTACACACTGAAATGAACTGGACACCTCAAGAGATGATAATGGGGAAGGGACAGGATATCTTGTTTTTCACTGGACACTAGTAGAGAAATACAAATAATGCCAAATTCCTTATATGAGGGCCAATGCTAACAAAGCTCTTCATTTTTTCCCCACTTGCCTAGTCAGCTGCTCAAACTAGCACTCCGTTAAGCCAACATAAACATGTTTTAAGAGGATGGTTCTCTGTGGCAACAACTTCTCAAGTAACTGCCATCAGAACTACTGACAAGAGTCATACAGCCTCTGGGGGGAATGAGGGCGGGGAGTGGAAAGGAGCTGGTTTCCTGCCTCCTTGAAAGGTCCTACCACTAGGAAAGTTGCAGGGACTCATACGACAACATTTCACAACACGCTGGCCATTCTAAGATAAACGAGGCTCCTCCAAAGCTAGAAATGATCAATGTGACACAGGCACCAACTTCTCTGAATGAATCTAAAAATAATCCAAATTGACTGTATTTTATAATTCTAGGTCAACTGGTTCCCTTCCCCGCTATCTGGAGGCAGCACAAATAGCTTTTCTAAGTAGCTGAAGGCTAGTACCAAATCTCAAAAAACAGAAAGAGGCTAACAGAGTGTCTGTCTCTTCCATCTTACTCCACGGGAAGACTTGAAAATTGCTTAAGAATCCTGACAAGTCAAATTTAGGCTTCTTATTATAGAAAGCATAGCATTTTTGGAAGATTTTAAGAACCTCATATTTTGAAACTAGGAATAGAATATGAATTGATTAGAATCATTTGTAAGAGAAAAATATATTAATTTAGGCAAACAAAGTAATAAACAAAAAGTCCCCTCTCTCAGTTCTTGTATACTATATAAGATTAATCTTTCCATATTTAAAAAAAATAAAAGTATATATTTTTAGAGACAGGGATGGGAGGGAGAAAGAGAGGGTGAGAAGCATCAGCGTGAGAGGGAAATATCGTATCGGCTGCCTCTCGTATGTGCCCCAACGGGGGACCAAACCCACAATCCAGGCATGTGCTCTGACCAGGAATCGAACCTGCGACTGTTTGCTTTGCGAGACGATGCCCAACCCACTAGTCAGGGCTAGACTCTTTTTAATTGAATAGAAATCAAAGTAGCAAATAAAGTACTTCAAAAATATTTTTAAGGGTAAAATTGATAGGGCAAAAAATTTTTATGTTTAAAGGATATGCCAGTTGGTAAGAATAAATTAAATTCTGAACTCATTGAGTCATTAATTAAAGTAAATTATACAACAATAAGATCTTGAGATGGCTGAGGTCCAAAAAGATTTGGGCATCCAGTCCTTCATTAACATCTAGTGAGCAGTTACTGTTTTACTAACTTAACTGGGGCTGGGGCCCAGACAGAAGCTCCCATCCCGGGAGAGACAGACTATAAAAAATACAATCAAAAATAAGATCTGGGTGGATCTCATGTAAGTATTCTTACTACAATAAGAAAATTAAAGTGCATTGGGAAAACTTATTTTTGAATAGATAGAAACTAAACAAGATAACCAACTATAAAACAACTCCAACAGAACCCCTAACCAATTACATTGAGATTACAATTCCAAAGAGCTCATAAAAAAATTATTACTGCTATTAAATATATAATCCTGCTTATATATTATTATATTAAATATATAATCTCTTAGTTTTACAGAGCTATAATTTTTTTATTTTATAAGCAAGAAAGATATTAAAAGCTTAAGCAAAAAAGAGCAAGTACTACCTCTCTATACGCTCAGAACCCAAAAAGCCCTACAGCAAGGCCTGCCTCTTGTTTGTGGACCCTAACGGCCCGTCCTCCGTGGAAGTTCCACGCCCTATATCACAGTGCTTCGCAAACGACCAGGGGTGAAGCGCCAAATTTTTTCTTTTGAAAATCTATAATCCATCGGGGGCAAACTTTTTACAAAATACACATGTTTTTTAATTACTAGGAAAATAAAATTTAAAAAGACACAAATGCAAGTTTCAATTTATACAAATTAATATCAAACTACTATAAAAGCTTCTAAGTGCTTATCATCAATTTCTGTCCTGGCGTGTGGACTATACCTTGAGTGGTACTGGCACAAAATATTAGCTACTAAAGGAAAGTAAGAAAGTGTGGTAGAAGTGACAATGACCTGGGTATCAAAAAATCCAACTCACACTTGACAGAATGTATGACCTTGGGCAAGTTACTGGCCTGTCTGAGCCTCGGAATATGGTAGGAAAGTATCGAGCTTGGTCTCCTCAACACTACAAAGTCTTGGGTTGCAAACTGGGTCCTCACTGATCCAGATGAATGAGGGTGCTACTAAGGTTGGCTGGCTCTTCTGGCTTTACCTGTTGGGGCTCTGAAGAGCACCAAGACGGGAGATGGTAACACCCAAACCCGTGTTGCTGGTGCCGCGCCGCGTCACGGCCCCGTCAGGCTGTGTCACCAGAAACAAAGCGCTACCTTCTCTCCAACCACTGGCCGCTCACCCCTGAGGCAAGGTTCCTCTTCATCCTATTTCATTACATCACAGGGTGGAAATCTGGGAGAGAATGTTATTTTTGCTTTCCCGGCAGGGCAGAGGGGTAGAAGGAAAAATGAGCCAATATTTCACTCTTCTCCTCCAACACTGGGTCATCTGTGTATCACTTTCTTATTATCACAGAAGCTGTTAAAACCATTTGCCTGATCTGGCAACAAAGAAAAAGCCAAATCTAATCCTTTCAGGCCAAACCTACCTCCTGGCAAAAGTCTAACCAAACAGAACAGCCCAGTGAGTTCGAATTCTTGGGTTGTTTCGGTGGTCCTCCCCACCCCTCTTTTTTCCTTCTTTTTAAATGAGTGTCTTATTATGAGGTCAGGCTTGCTGATCTAGAAGACAAGACATTTTTCCTGGTATTAAAACAAAAATGCAATGACCCACTTTCTCCTTTTTGGCTCCTAGATAAAGCAGAGGCAGGCGCCCGGACCCTGTTTAAAGTCCTTGCTGCCAGGAGATGGTCGGTTTATGTCTCCTGTCCCAGGACAGGAAAAGGATGCACTCTCGGCACCGTGTGCGAGGGAGAGATAAGGCCAGAGATTTCTGTCCTCAGTGCCTTATCGGCTTTTCCTGCTACTTTCCAGAGCAGACAGCACCATGACTGGCAATAAACTAAACTAGCCAAAGGGGGGCTGCCAGTGTGAGCAGCTTGGCGATTGGAGGGAGGGAGGTCGGAAAGGGTGCAGAATGAGGAAAAGAGATGAGGCTTTTATAATATATCTTAAAATGGTCTGCCCCAAATAAAATTGCCTTTAAAAAGAAAACACATTTTATATCTCTTTCTGTTACAACTGCAGCAACAGGGATAGAAGTTTTTATCAGAACTTCCTTTCTGGTTGGAATGCACCACCACTTTCCTTGCTTTGGGCCCTGCACCTAACTGCCGTTGTGCTACTGGCTCCTGAGCACGTAGCCCAAGACCAATCTGCTGTGGATGCTCCAACTGGAGGCCTATAAACTACAGGCTGCAGGGGGAGTGCTTTCTATGGGCACATGCGCCTCCATTTAGACAACCAGTGTTTGCAGGGGCCAGGGCACTCACAATTCCACTTCCATACTGCAAAGGAAGGAGCCAGGCTATGAGATACTCCTCCAAATACAGAGGACGTCACTGATGACCTCTCACTCTGCAACAAATCACACCCACGAGTCCAATTAGAATTATACTCATACACTGTGGACATCCTGGTCTTTTGGGAGGTGAGGGACACAGTTGCTGAAGAATCTCGCCTAAGCAGGAAAATTTTAAGTTAATTATGGCCTCAGTTATTCTAACGAACTCATGTGAAAGCAATACACATTTGGCAGTCTTCTCCTGAAAACTTTTATCATGAAACATTTCAGACAAACGAACAAACAAAAAGCAGAGAAAGTAATATAATGAACCCAATGTACCCTTACCCTGCTTCAACAATTATCAACACATAACCCTTACCAACTTTACTCCCATTCATTTAAAGCAAATCAAAGATACCATACACTTTTATCTATTAGTATTTCAGTATGTATCTCTACAAAGACAACAGCTCTAAGGAAAATCTTTAACCATAGTAACGTTACCACATGAAAAGATTAATAGAAATTTCTTAACATCACTAAATACCTAGACTCTGTTCATACTGCCTATATTGTCTTTTTAAGTTATTTCTTATTACAATTTATTTGAATCAGGTCCAAATACTGTGAATAATCAGTATGTCTCTTGCCTCTTTTGGGGTACAGGTTTCCATTCCCTCTCTCTCTTATATCAATTTCCTGTTGATGTAACCAAGCCATTTGTCCTACAGAGTTCTCTCAGGATCTGAGTTTTGCTGAATGGATGGATCCTTGTAATCAGGGCTAACATGTTCCTCTGTCCCATGTATGTTCTGTAAAGTGTAACCTAGAGGCAGCCTTATTTCCTAATGCAGCACTTTTCCAATGCAGCGTATCACTTTACGAAAAACTGGGATGGATTCATGGTTAAGTGCGCTTGGGAAACACACCTGTGCTGTTCCTCCCTTTGATTCATAAGGCACGTTACCATCTGAGAGAACTGGTAGTTGTTATACTTCAGAAACATTTTTTGGTGTAACACCCATTGACATCCTGTGGAAACAGCACTCTGTTGAACCTACTCTGAGGACTGTTCACACAGATATTTCCATGACCTGGATAAAACAAGCAGCTTTCTTAACTCAGTCTTGTAGCTAAATCTTTGATTGACCTTGATCTTTCTAAGTGGGTGGGCTTTTACCAATGGACCACACATTTTATGCAAAAATAGCAGATACCTGGTAGGGAATTGAAAAGAGGGCCAGGCAAGCACTCTGTTATGAACAACCTTGCTAGGTGACTTTGAGAGATGAGGCTAGCTCTTCCCTAGATTTCCCATTATTGAAAGGGGAATATCTGTTCGCAGGCTTAGTCAGAAAAATCACCCTTCCATCTTGGAAGGGAAGGTGGCAGAGAGATAACATATCCTACATCATGTCAAGTATGCATGGCTCAAGTTTTAAGACTTCCTACAATGTAACCATATGTTCTTTTTAGGACACACTCAAGCAGGAAGAGCTGCACAGCCCGACCAGTCAGATAACCAAGGTGAAGGAGGCAGATCTTGACACTGAGTCAGAAGTCTGTAAAAGTTTCCAACTACAGAACAGTGAAAAATTTAAAACATAATCAAGTGAACAAAAATAGAGAAGATAATCAGGAATCAATGGACATATAACAACATTAAAATTAAAGAAATCAATTCATAAAAATAAAACAAAACTGATAAATCTGATGGTGTGACCAGCTGGTTGAATACCTACACAGAATGAAATTGCAATGACTCTAAAACACTGTTCTTTGCACAGAACCTAATGGAACAGACCCTATGGACAAAAAGAAATGGCCAACCCCTACTCCCCAAACTCTCTCTGTCTTTTTGATTATTAAGTTATTGGTGTTATTCTGTGACTATTAGGTGTGTACTAGAAAATAAGCAAATGAGTAATGTGATATTTTAATGCTTGTACTGTGAGTAAAGAAAAAGATTCATGAGGTTAAGTCCTTGCCGTCCTAAATTTTAATTGGCAATATGCATATAAACTCATATTTTATCATTAAAAAAATTGGAGTTCTCTCCATGGAGCAAGGCCTAGGAACAAAAAGCAACCTGGTGGCAATAAGTAACCCTACTGCTCAGACTGTGGTGCCTAAACACCATTTACCGCTAAAGGAACCAGGGAACACTGGGAGACTCAGAGTCTGGGCAGCAAGTGTCAAAGGTGGGTCTGGAAAATCTTACACCAGGTGGGATGGAGGGATAGAATACCACTTAGGGTCATGTCAGAAGAATTCAGGAACCAGCTTCAAGAAGCTTCTACTGGGCCAAGATGGAAAATTCGATCATCAGTAAAGACAATAAATATAACACACTGAAACCAAGCAAATATATTTCAACCCATTAGTGATTTTTTTAAAAAGGAAAACTCATTAGTTCCTTTCAGGGAATGCTAGAGAACCTCCTCCATTTGAAAACTGGTAAATAAAGGAAACGAACAAAACATTTATTATTTATGTATTACCACCTTAGGGTAATCAAATACTAGATATGTGGCAATTTCTATTCTAAATTTCACTCTAAAAATAAAAAAAAAAAGAAAGAAAGACATATGGAGAGGAAATCCATAGATTGAAAGAAACTTAAAAAGATGTATCAACCAATAGTTATGTGTGACCCTTATCTGGAATCTCAAAGATCCAGTAAAGAAACCCAACATCTAGGACACTTATAAAAATGGAAACACTGAACACTTACTGAGGTGACAGCATGCAATAATTACCAATTTGTACACAGTAATGGTCTTGGAGTTACACATTTAAAAACAGCTCTTTAACTTTACAGGATATACACGAAAGTGCTGAAATATTTATGGATGAAAAGTTATGATTTCTGGGATTTATTTCAAAGTACCACAGAGGGGAGAAGTATACAGGGCACTTGCCCCTCTCTATCCACCTTTACGGTCTAGCAACATCCCCCAAAGGCCCTTGGCTTCTTCAAGGATTTGTGTCTTCTCCTTGTAAGGCCTTTCCACCTGGCTAGGTGCTACTCCTCTGAGACACCACACTTCTGTCACCTCCTTTAACCTCTGCCAGCTGAATTCATGAGTCCATCGTCTTTGTCCCAGACAATAATTTTGGAATATTAGATAAATATCTAAAGATGCTATTCTACTTACAGATTTCAATGATACATAGAAATAAAACCAAGTCTACTGATTTCCAGAGTCTACTCAACAATTCCCCATGAAAGCTGGCTTCCTTTTAGAGAGGGCGCTGCCTCGAATGTTCACATTTTACTTGGGTAAAGTAGCTTCCCCGGGTCAGCTTTCCTGTTGAAAGAAGGGGAAACTCCACCAAATCTAGGTTACTGAAATCAAGATGTAAAATAAGTTTAAGCACTTAAAGCTATTTGGAGTTCAGGCTCACAGAATGCTTCAGAGCCAGTCAAGTAAAACTTAGAGCCTCTGTATGATTTAAGAGTCAGAATGAGAATTACAAAAGGGGTCCTGGACGAATGTCAGGGGACCAGAGTGACTGGAGGCTGCTTGTCATAATTGCTACTTTGCTTAAAACAACTCTTCCTGCTACAGAAAAGATAAACTTGTCAACAGAACAGAAGACAAATCAAAACCCGACCACTTTAGCCTTGTGCTGTTTGCAGAAACCGAGAGCTGTTAGGGAGTAAAACTCTGAGTGAACCTCCTTGAGTCTCAACTGGTTTCAGATAAGGATTAACAGACCCTTGAGCAACAGAAAGACTTACCAGCACTCTGATACCTAATAAACACAGAACATATGTTTTAAGTCTTATGGAGGAAAAAAAAATATTTGGAAAATTCCTGTGAAGTTTTAGGTTAAAGATTGAGGTTTAAAACAAATTATTGTTGTTATAAGATGGTTCAATGGAATTACATAAAATTACAAGTCAATGACTGATAAGCATCAAAAAAGTATATTAAACTACACTTAGAGATATTAGTGAAATCCTACTAATTTAGGGCTGCCTTTAAACAACTTCTCACGTTACTTCCATAGAAGGATTAACTTAGCAAATTAACAGATCAGAATTCTCAGCACTTCACTTTAGAATCAAAGTCTACAAAAGACAAAATGCTTAAATTCCATCTAACAGTGTTCTGGCGATCCAAATGACTTAATTACAAAATAGTTTGAATTGCGAAGAACTGTTAAGGTTAAGGAAAGTACTTATTTCAATTACTTAGAAGAAATGCTTTCAGGTAGCTTCAAGCAATTTAGTAATGCTCATTCATATACAAACATTTGTTGTACTAATTGCAATTAGTTCCTACCAAAGCAAACCCATTGTGACAGTTTAAAGAATAAACTGGGGTTGAAGCTGTTCTTCCCTGTGGAACAAAGGTTCTTGAACCCCAATCTTAAATGAGAAATGACAGAAAATCTTGAGTTCGAATACTTTTCGCAGCACTGAACACCACGTGTTGGAAGAGCGATTCCGAAGTACCCAATTTATGAATGTATGTTGCTTGTGTGTGTATCTGCATCTATCTAGCTATCTGGAGTGGTGGGTTTATGATGGTACATATAGGAAACTCGGAATTGATTCTTCTATTATTTATTAATTATTCTACTACTTTCCGTAGGAACACCTGTAAGCCTACTTTGGCTCACCCCTGTATTTATCTATGGGTACACACTCCTCGTGTTAGGATGAAGTAATGCATACTCTAAAGGAACACACATAATGTACTGTGAGTAGTTCTTTCCTCTCTAGCTAGATAAACGTTTAGATTTGTTGCCAGGCAAATCAAATTAATGATGGTAGGATTAGTTACCTAAAGATTCTGGGCTGGGCGTATCACTAGGAGATTAAGGGATTTTATATTGCTATTATGGCAGAACTAGGGCAGGGGGAGTAGCAGGATGAGACTATCCATTTTATCACTGAAGGTACACAGATTCTATGTGACGGGAAAGTTCGGATTTTACTTAGGCAAAGGAGCTTCCCAGGTCAGCTTCTCTGCTGTAGAAATAGAAACCCCATCAAATCTAGGTTCTGAAAGTCAAGACACATGCAGCTCAAGTACCTGTTCAAAAGCTACTTGGAGTTCACGATCCTAGTCATTTTTCCACATTTTCATTAATCAAAAATGCCATGAAGATTACCCTTCAACACTTGCTTGTTTCCTTGTCAATACATTTAAAGTCATTAAAAGGAATTGGCCAGCTGAGTTTTCTGATGGCCAGAGAAATCTATTATTTTCGTGGTTTCTCTGTTGTTTTGTGGTCTGTAACTGTGTAACTGCGTGAGTGCAGTGAGAGAGGATGGATAAGTTAGAGGATGAGTAAGTGCCACCATGGGAAGAGCCTTACATTTTAGGTGAGTTTCTTGCGGACAACTAAATTAGCTGCCAAGGCCAAGTCTGTGAGTGGCTTCGACACTCACAGAAGTCAACGAAAAAGTCAACGAAATAGTGAAGAGGCCCTGATGTTACTCCTCACTCATCTCTCACACAGTTTGTTCCATGCCAACCTGTTTCTGCAACACCAAGGAGCTCATCTGTCATTGGTAAACAGGGGAATAGTGACGGTAAAGTGTGGAAGTTGTGTGATTTTCCGAGGCCAAGGGAGCCAGGGCGCTGTAAGAACGGTCACATACCAGAAGGAAAGAAAAAACACCCCAAACCTCTCGCCGTGGCTACTGCTCAGGCAGGGGACTGGACCAGTGACTGGTCAATGCAGCTTCCTAAAGGCCCGGCCCCTCCAAAGGTCTGGGGCAGTTTTGAAGAGGTCCTGCGGAGTCAGCTGAGCACATGCGACTACATCATGGCAGCCCAGGTTCTGCGCAATCCTGCTTTATCTCCCTGCATCTCCCTCCCAGCCAGCAACCCCGAGAGCACCTCCAATGAACTTCCTATGTGCCACTTAGTGCCCTTTTAGAGTCTGCTTCCCAAGGACCCCACAAGCAATAGCATTTGCATCGGGGCTCCCTCCCCACAGAGCTCTCAGCTGGCACAGACTGCATGCCCCGTGTTCACCTTAGGTGGCCCCACAGCTCAGGGGTCCACTCTGGTCCTTAGGAACTCAGCACCTACAAGCCAGTGGTTCACTCCAGTTTTCAAGCATTTTTAAGATCCCCTAAGTAGTCACCCTGATATGAGAGAATTATATCATGAGCAACAAGTGTAGAGGTGTGTGTGTGTTCTTGGTTGCAAGCATGCGTAGATTTTAGCGATGTACCTCTTCCCTGATTTCCCCCATAAGCTCTCTTATTTTTAATAGGAATTTTGAAAAAATGTAACATTTTTCATGAACATATATATTGTGTTACAGCAGGAATACCTATATTTGACATTATATTTTACTATATTTATATTCTGTATTTGACATTAGTACTTCAGAAGAGCTGAAAATATGAACTACTGTCTTTTTCAGATTATGCTGTAAGTTCCAGGAACTATTTACATGGTAAAGAGCCTCGCAAGGAAAATTAATGATCAAAGGGAGCCCAGCAGGGGCGGTAATTACATCATAAAAAGATTCGGTCTAGGGTTTCTTTAAAAAGTGAGTGCATTATAGAGGCTATGAAGATGAAGTCAGCAAAATTCAGAATATGAAAAACTCAAGGTTCCTTCAACAATAACATGCTGGGGCAAAAGAAAGAAGGAATTGGAAGCTGTAGATTGAGAGTCTAAAACACATTGATCAATTAGCTGCAATATACAGACCACGCTGGTTCCTGACCCTCACACACACACACACACACACACACTGAGATGACGGGGGAAATCTGAACACTGACTAGGTTTGATGATTTGTGTAAGAAATTGATTTGTGTTTAATTTCTTTAGGTGTGATAATGGTACTGTGATTTTGTGTTTAAGAGTCCTTATCTTTTAGAGACATATAATGAAATGCCAAATAAGATAAAAAGTTACGTGATATCTAGGAATTGCTTTAATGATTGGGGAGAGCATGGGTGGAGTACAGCTAACACAAGCATTGACCATTGTTAAGCTGGGAATGGGTTATTATTCCCTCTACTTTTATTACACTTTAAGCTTTCCTAATAAAATGTTTTAAAAAGTGAGTGAGCGTCTGCCACTATATAATTGTCCTGGAGAGCAGTAAGTAACCCAAGGCATCTGTGCACGAGTGAGAGTGACCGTGAACTGGCCTCACCGAAGCTGACAGTTCCATTACCGTAAGAAAAATCGTCCCGGACTCCCACAAAAGAAACCAGGCGGGGGAGAACCCAACCTAGGCAGAGAGGTAATCCCATCTGTGCGCTGACTCAGACGGGAACAGAGAAGCCAGCAAAGCGGTGTGTTTCCCACATGAGATCATGGATTGGCCACCAGCAGCTGCTACTAATGTTAGAACAGGGTTTTTCCCTGAAAGGGTCACAATTCCTCTCGACAGCAAAACAGGAACTGACCCTAATGGGAGTATTATGTAATACCAGGGAACTGGAGATTGGGAAAAGCAGGATGAGGGGCAAGAAGAGCTACAGGATGACAGGATGACGGTGGGGGCGGGAATGGAAAAGTTGCTCACAGGCCCTTAAAGGGACCAAGCCCAGGACAACTTCCTGCTAGCCTCACCCCTTCCGGTCAGTTCTTTCTTTCCCTCGATTACCAGGCAACTCTTAGGCCGTCAGAACAGGACTAGGGAATAAAACCCCCCCCATCTTCTCCATAGTTAACAAGCAGAACTGAGGGGATCCCAGGTAAAAAAAAAAGGGGGGGGGCAATGAGACGGGAGGCGTAGCAGACTGCAGAGAGCAGTGGTCAGGCAAGGAAACACTGTCCATCAGCACAAGGTCGGAAAGCAGCACAGCTCACAGGCCCAGTGGCAGAGCTGAAAATGCTAGCTCCTAAAGAGACGGCGTGTGAGTTTTTAAAAAGTTACAACACAGCATGTACATTAGGATCCTGCTTTGGAGGCTGCCAGGAAACAGTAAACACCAGCCACTTTACCACACCCACATGCCTCCACACGCCACGGCTTTAATTACGGTTACCTCTAGAGGTCTGGATCACGGGTATTTTTTTCTTCATGCATGTCCACTGACAATAATTTTTCTACCGTGAATATTTACTGCTTTTATAACAAAAAATCATTTGAAATTAAAACACAGAAAAAAAACCCAGCAAGCTGGAGGCAGAGTGCTCTTCTTCCAGGATAATAATCACCCTTAGGTCAGACTGCTGCTGTGACAAGCTGCAGGTGCTGGCCTTTGCTGCTGAGCTCATCACAGGAGGTGGCATTCCTCAGTCCCTCTACCACGCACTCCACGCTCCTTCCCTCATCTTTTCCACTTCGGGACGGTCCCGAAGCCTCTCTCAAGGTTCTTCTTCCCATTAAACTGCACTGGCTCCTGTCTGGAGGGACCCTAACGAGGCAGACTGAAAAGGCCTGTCACTTGGGAGGGACAGGACAAAGTAGTCGAGTTAGAATGACTGAGGCGTATCAGGAAGGCATGACCCCAGAGGAAAGGGACTTTGGCAGGTGTGGATGAGCCCATGACACAAATAAGGACTTCACAGCATCAGACAAAATGTGAAAAGAGAAAGTTAACAGTAAATAGAAACGGCAATAAAATGACAGGAAAGGGAATGTACAGTGAGTGGGAAGTGATCAGGCTGTGTAGAAGGCCTTGGATGACCCTCCCACTTTAACAGTGCATTACTGAACTGATTGGCACCCACAGATTTGCTCCTCTTTGCGCTCCTCACCCCCGTGACCACACCATCACCCACTCTGGCAGCTGCCTCAGCCAAGTCAGGGCCATGGCGCTTCCATCTCCAGTTAGACCCCAAGTCCAGGGGCATCTGCCCCATCACTCGAACCTGTTCCTTCCTCTCCAGCTCTCTGCGCCACAGCATTGGCTCAGGCTTTCCATGGTTCTCTGGATAATTCTCTTGAAAGATATCCTCTTACCTGGATCGTCTGCTTAGTCCTGTCCCCTCCCACCCTCATCCTTATTTTCTCATCTCCTACAGCCAAAAGGATCTTTCTAAATTGCAAAAATAATCACACCTCCTCTCCTGGGCTTCAAATCCCTCAGTTGCTTCCAAAGGCAGACAGAGATTACAGTCTACACTCCTAGCATGTGTCTTAATAGAGCTCTCTGGGAAACCGCCCCCCCCCCAACCTTTGGGAGTATGTGGGTGGGTGTTAGGCCCAGCTCTAACACCGACCCCAAAAGTCAAAACTAATTTGTAACAAGACTTTCTTTTCTTTTGACAGCAAACTGCCTCTAAAGTACAATGAAGCCTAAGGTGGTCTCGAACAATTTTCAGTGAAGCACACAGAGCAAACACTACATGTGCAGCGCCCAGGGGTGAATGTCCTGTTGGTAGCAGCTGCAGGTGCCTCTCTTAGGGACATCAGTTGCCCCAGGCCCCACCTGGCCACTCCAAGGGCCGAGGGGATCAACATCTCAGCACACCAGCAATCCATTCATGGCACACGGATGCTAAACCAGCTTTCGAGATGAAGTGGCTAGTCAAACTTACTTGTCAAACTACCACTTGAATTTAGACTTCAATGCAGAGTTGAAAACATACTATTATTTCATTAAAAGGACAGGTGGGGTATTTTGGTGTGGGGAGTCCCGGCCTGCCTGTGTGGCTGCCCTTGCTGCCCTTGGGCAATCTCCTGGCTGCTTGTGATTTTCTACTGTGAGCTGGAGTGTGCAGCTGTGAGAAAGGCAAAGTGGTGATGGCTCTCTCCAGTCCTGGCCAAGACAGAAGGACTGGGCACCGGCCTGGGGTGCTGCTGTCGTGCTTGCTGGGGAGCCCGATGGAAGCCCTCTTCTAGCCTGGCCAGAAATCTAGCTCTTGGAAGTCCTGTGGCTCTCAGGACGACCTCGTCCAATCTCAATCTCTGCACAGAGGTGCCCCTAGCCCCATGCCTGGTGTGGTGAGGAACTCTCAACTCCCTGTCTGGCTAGGCTTCCCCTTCCTTCCCTTCTGCCATACTGAGTCTGAGTCTTGGACCACACTCTGAGTCTGAGTCTCCCGACAGAGGTCCAGTTATTTATAGACCTAGACGGTCAGAGGCTCCAATCACAGCAGTGCAGACCCTGCACGACAAGGACGTGGCTCCCACGTCGTTTCCTTACACCCTCCCCGCACACTGTGCTTCCTGCACTCTTCCAGCTTCATGGCTGCACATGCTGCTGCTTCGGCTGCAAAAACTCTCCCTGTTCTCTTTCCTTACTAACTCATTTGTCCTTTATGGAAGGACACCTCCTCCAGGAAGATGAGAGCCCACGTGAGGGGCAGGTGTCCTATCTGGGTTCCCACAGGGCCATGTGCCCACCTCCAGTACTACGTTACCAAACCACACTGAGGCCATGGGCCATTTCTCCCTTCCATGGCACTGAGAGCCCCTGGGGGAGGGGCCGTGCCTTGTCTTCCCAGCCCACCGCTTTGAAGAGTGCCTGGCTCACACACACCAGACCCTCAACAACTGTTCATGGGGCTCATCAATGAAATAAAGCACATTTACAATAAAAAGAATCTCAGTGATTGATTTCATGAGAGATTTCCAAATGGCATGCCATGTGCAGACCACAGGGACTCAAGTAAGGTTTAACGACACATACTGAGGATCTTCAGACGAATGGTTGTATTGACAGGTGAATGTAAGAGAAAACAAGAACAATCAAGGAAAGGACGCTTTAATGTTGCGGGGTATGGCCCACCATGTACGTGACTCTGGATTGTTTACAAAAGGTATTCCGTGTGTGCACATGTGTGTATAAGTGCACACACGTACAGGGTGGGGCAAAAGTAGGTTTACAGTTGTTCGTATGGAAAATAATACAATAACTAATAAGTAATAACACACGAATAAACTCTTGTGTTTCGTGTACTCACAACTGTAACCCATTTCTCCCGACCCTGTGTGTGTACATATGGTATAGCTACAACCTATAAGTGATAATCACTTATGCCCTAACGTGCATTATATACAGCTATAATATATAATATGTGTGGTTAAACAAAATAGGCCATTTTATTGTTTGAGACTGTCATCTTACAGCCTAGTCTAGGTGACCGCTCAACCTTTTCCCTATTCAGGCGTCTCTCATTCCCTTGTGGAAGCTGACTCTGCATGCTACCCTCCCAGCCATGTTCCATACAGATTTCTTCCCACTTCCACGTATTTGCCAAATCAGCTCCCCCAAGTGGGTTTCTTAGTACACTATGCCAACCCTTGTCAACATCTGCTGAGTGCCTACTGTGCACCAATACTTTGCTAGGGGTGGACAGCTTGCCCTTGAGGAGCTTCTAGAAGCATAAGCTTGCGTAGTTCCTGCCCTTAAATCTGTATCTACTGTACCCTAAACCATTTTAATGAGCATATTATCTATATAATCCTCTAGTAGTGGGTCTGCAAAAAAAAAAAACCCTCAAACAAAAGTATTATTTACGACACAAGAGATCTCTGAGCAAAGAGTTGTGTTCCTGAGCTCATTTGTTCTAACGTTTGACCTAATTATTTTCCCACCAAAGAGCTTCAAGCAGGCAGGTGCCCGAGGAAGAACGCGCATGTCCAGTGTACCGCAGGCACTTGTTGTTAAGTTTTACTGCGGAAGGTCATTATTTCCAATAACCAAACAAAAAGGACTCTGTATTCAAAAATAAAAGTACAGTGAGTTTACAAGTCATCTGGCCTCAGGGATCTCTGTCAAAGCAGCAACTGATACGGTGAATGAACGTTGTCGTAACAAATCATGATAATGTGAGTCAGAGCATTTTAGCACATTCCTTATTACCTATCCAGATTTAACTTAAGATAAACCCAAAACAAATATTATTGCAATGAGTATCTATTAACAGATTCAAACAAGAGGCAAAATAAGCCACTTGGGGTGTATGAAAGCTATGCTGCCCGGCGTGGCTTTTATGTAAGAGGACAATGCATTCAAAGGTCTAGAAATGGTTTTCAAAATGTTAAAAATAGATCTGGGAATTACTTAGCAGTTGTTTGTCATTAACGTAACTCTTCATTGATTTTTCTCCTCAAAAATGAGAATGTTACAGAAACGCAATAAAGGGGTATTTCTAGGAACGGGCTAGTAGGAACCAGAGCATTCGCGCTCACTCCTTGGCAATTTATCACCTAATTAAAATTTATCCCTACAACTATATCTTAAAATATACAGATCCTATAAACATTCACACAAACATGTGCTTTAACCTACAAAGAAAAGTAACTCCTGTTTTCTCACAAAAAGCAGCTTTATTATATATGGCTATTTGCTTAAGGCCGAAACAACATTACAGAATAAAAAGGTTATTCCTTCTAAAAGAGTGGGAGGAAAATCTATGCCTTCCAGTTAGATTTTTGGGACTGGAAATCAGAATCTGAGTGCAGAAGTGTTTTTAAGACGGTGTTTTGTTAGTGACATCATATACAAGAAGCGCTGTGAATTCTTCCCAGGAACAGAAAGCCCATGGATCTATTGGTTGTACGCGGGGCAAGCTTCCTTGTCCGTGTCAGCCTGGGACATTGCACATTACTAAAGAAGAGAAACAGTAGTAAAGGCGGTGGAAGTTAGAAATGAGCACAACACACACTTCTAAATAATTAAAAAGAGGGAAATATTATGCCCATCTAGAAAGGGGGTATTCATTTAGAAAATCAGAAAATAAAATTCAAAAGCTTCTTGATTTATACGTGCAAAATTCTGAGACTAATTTACACAACGACAACAGAAACCACTTGGGCTGGATGAAAGTGCTAACATCAAAGAAGGAAAACTCACCAAACCTACAGGGCTAAGCGTTATCAAACATCCACGGTGGCAGAGTAAGTTCACAGAGTCGCTCTGACCAAAGACCTGGCTCACTCCCATGCTCTTTCTTAGCTGCTATAACCAATGGAGCAGAAAGGGTCCTTTCTAAAGGTGCCACCAAAAATTTTCAACAGTGTCACCTTAAATTACAAAGTCTTTACCTTGTAACACTGTGACTTACTTTACAGTCACTGTTTATATGAATAAAAGTTCAAGACTCTCAAAGCACACTATGTTACCTAAATAGGTAAAGATAAAATTAAAGTGATCTCACATTTTTAAAAATTAAACTCTACCTTGTGGTAGATAATCCCAAATACTATGAGAGTCACCCCAAACAACAAAAAGGCCCTTACAAACATCATCTGAATCTTTCTCATGCAGCCTAAGTGTCCTTCCCTTTCAACTGAACACAATAAAGTGGAGCTCCTGCTCTAAGCGTTGGAGGTGGTTTAAGAAGAACTCACAGCCCTGACCTGGTGTGGCTCAGTTTGCTGATCTGTCATCCTGCAAAGAGAAAGGTCGCTGGTTCAATTCCAGTGAGGGCACATGCCTGGGTTGCGGGCCTGGTCCCCAGATGAGGTATGTGCAAGAGGCAACCGATCGGTTTCTCTCATGCATGGAGGTTTCTCTCCTTCTCTTTCTCCCTCTTTTCCCTTCTCCCTAAAAATAAAATGAAAAATTTAAGAAAAACTCACAGAAGAAAGGTAAAGGTATTTCATAAAGGGAATTGGTTGATGACTTCAGATGCCAAGTGGTGAAAAGGGCCTAGAGGCTTGGAGAGGAATGGGCTCCAATGAGAATGAGACAGAAGATTTCTGGGGCTGCAAACAACAGTGGGGAGAAGAGCACATACAATAACTGCTGAGTGCATGGAAGTAGCATGTCTGCTCAGACAAGAACGACTTCTAAGGAACTGAGGGCAAAAACTGGGTGGTGGGCGGCCGGGAGTGGAGTCAAAGACCCCAGGTAGGCAGAAGGCACAGATGTACTCGGGGTCAAATGGAGCTTAGAGGAACTCTAATTTGTTTAACTTCAACCAGAATGGAGAGAATCTGTAAGCATCTGCTGAGTTGTATCTTTTTTACCTTGTATTTCAGCCTCCCTCAGAATATTCACTTGGGCATCAGATCTCGTTTCAGAGAGTAGAATGGAAAACGGAATGAGAGTGATTGTCTATTATACCGATGACCCAGCTAGCTAGGCATGCCTTCCACATTGCTGTTCTATTTGTTTAGTTTTATTCTGGGAATATATTTTCATTAAAATATAAAATTTTTAGGACACAGTAAGTCCTTGAAAACGAGCTTGTTGACTTAAGAGGGGTCCACAGTCAAGTAAGTAACAAACTCTGGAAACACACCATGCTCATTACCACATAAAAGGCTCTGGGAAGCATGCAGTAAATAAAACGAAAACCTTCTGTTATATTGTTATTACGTTTAACCTGGTGTTTCCCAGATGTGTGTGGACACAAACACGTGACATGACACCCACCGGCCCCCTCCGATGCCTTCCCCCCAACATCTATCGGCACCATCAAGTGCCAGGAAGCACTCGTGAGAAGCTGTGCGGCAGCAATGCTGACAGTGAGAGCCAACCAGAAGCAGCCGCACTACAGGCTTGAGCTGAGCTGTCTAGTCCCCGTCCCCATCCCAGCACAGCTTCTGGCATCGACCTGCAGCACGACAGAGCAGCGTGACAGCGAGAGTGCCACTCAGTTGAAGGCAAAAGACCTGGTCTGTGAGCACAGGTGATGATGTTTACTAGTGTGAATCTTCAACCAAGTTACTTACTTCCCCCTCTCTTAGTCTTCCTGTTTTGAAACCCACCTTGCTTACCTCTCAGGTGTGCAGTGTCTAATGACCTAGGATGAAACAATGTTGAGACTGCACTCTCTAAAAGCTTCATAAAAAATAAGGCATTATCATTACTGTTGGACCACTCCCTGTGTAATAAAGACTCCAGTGTAACAGTATGGGCTTTGATCATTTAGCTCAAATCTGCCAGGTAGAGCTTTGGACCAGTAAATAGTGATGCTCTACTAATCTCAACTGAAATTTTGAACACATGGTTATAGAAGGCAATATAAGTCCTGGCCGGGTGCTCAGGTGGTTGGAGTGTTGTCCTGTATGCCAAAAGGTTGCAGGTTCGATTCCTGGTTGGGGCACGGCACGTATGGGAAGCAATTGATCATTGTTTCTCTCTCTCTCCCTCCCTCCCTAAATTCAATAAGGAAAACAAAAAGGCAATATAGTTGTTACAAAAAATAAAACCAAGCAAAACTTTCTAAAGACAAACAGGGTCTAAATCATGTCTATTATTGCAGTTTGGGAAGTATTAGTAAACCGTTTTTTTTTTTTTTTAAAGATTTTACTTACTTATTTTTAGAGAGAAAGGAAGGGAAGGAGAAAGAGAGGGAGAGAAACATCGATGTGAGAGAGATACATTGACCGGTTGCCTCTCGTGCCTCAACTGGGGTCCAAACCTGCGACCCAGGCATATGACCTGACTGGGAATTGAACCAGAGAACTTCTGCTTTGCGAGATGACACCCACCCAACTGAGCCACACCAGTCAGGGCAGCAAACCATAATTTTATTCAAAATAAAAAGAGAACTTCTGAATTGAAGATTTGGAAAAAATATCTAGGCACAGACGTCTGGGACCAGGAACACCTGAAATTCACTATTATTTCTAATGCTTCTTCCTCACGACAAAAAGCTTCCAAGCCATATTTGGGAATTTTCTAGTAATTTGAAGGGGAAAAAAACATAATAGCGTACTTTGTTACAGAGAGAAATTCTTAATTTCTTCAGATATTTGATCATTAGGAAATGGTGTAACGGCAACAAATGTGCTTCCAGTTTCTGAGGGAGAGAAGACAACCGCACTAATACGTCCACGTCAGGAAAGTCTGCCATCGTACCACTGCGCGGAAGTGTAAAGTCCTGAAGGACGGATGAAGTCAAAGCAATACCGCGGCTTAGTCAGAAATAAAAGCAAGTATTTATAAGCCGAAGCAATGTAAAGTATTCACCTTGATTTTTCAGGAGTGAGAGCTACACTAGAAATAAAACAGATGATGAGCCAGAGCCCATTCTGGATGTGTCCTATCAACACGTGTGCTTCTGGGATGACCATATGACAGGGGGAGGCTCCTGTGAATAAACTGTCCAGCCAAGCCTCCGGAAAACTTAACTGAACTTTTGGAGAGTACCTCTTCATGGGTGAAGCTTGCTAAGTGCCCCCTAAAGTGGGCATGTTGTTGCAGAGCTGCCTCGAGGAGTTAGGTAGTTGCGTTCCACGCTCTCCCACATCCACTTGCCTTAAACGTAACTGGAGACAACTCAGAATGAGGTGTTGTAGCTATACTTTACCAGTTTGTAACTAGCATGTTGTTTAAAAAGAGTCAATATAACAGCATACTTGCACTTGGTATGTACATAAAAGAAAACCTAAAATGGAAATTATTAAAGAAGAGAAAAAACATAATTTCTTGTTATCATTCATGTTTACAGTGGAACTCCTGATTAATAAAGTCAATCACATAATTCAAAAGCTGTATTGGTGGGTATTTAGGCAAAGTCCTTTGGCAGTAATCTGGTTAAACCTAAATCCTTCCATGTCCTTATCAATTGCTTTTGTAATTCTCTCAAAGGGGGAAAGCCCTGCTTCCTAACTTCAGAAGAGGTGAATTCTTACAAGCATAACAGCCTAGTCAGTGTTCCTAAAACCGCCTATCACCGTCATCTGAGGGCTTGCTAAAAACACTTATTTCTAGAGTCCAGCCGGAGCCTACAATATGCATTTTTAACAAGCTCACCTGGTCACCTGGTGTCTCCTCTGGCTGCAAGAACTGGGGCTGAGAGAACTGAGGCAGTGAATAAATTCCTGCTCAGCAGCTCCTCCTAGTGCAGCTTTTCAGAAAATACTGTTTTCCCAAACTGCACAAGAAGCAATTATTTGCTTGTGAAAAAACCATCAGCACCCACATCATCAGTACGGAGGTCAGAAGAGAGGCTCTCTGCTTGCTCTACTGGGGAAGACCCCTTCCCCTCTTCTCAGCTACGTGGTTAGGGATTATTTATGATGCTTCGGTTACATAGTTGCCTACACATTTTCTGCTCTAAGAAAAGTCCCTTCCATCACATGAATTATAATAAAGTGATAGCTTACATCCAAACACTTTTACAGAAAAGAAATTAGAGATGAGGGCCCTTCCTACTTTCTTACAAAACTAATAAATGCAGCATGATCTCTTAAAATTCCAATAAAACACAACATTTAGAGAAAGGTCTTCTATTTAAAATTTTTTTTTAATTTCAATGCATTTGGAATCTATTCGACCATATTTGTACAAAAGAAAAAAAAACTACAGAAAATGGGAGGCTCAGTTAAACATATGGTAAGCCTGCACTTATGTTTCATGCTACTGTGTTTGAATACGGTATCAGTGTATGGCAGTCTCAGTAATCTGATAAGGCTTTCTACCTGGTGCGTCCCTGCCTGAACTGTCTCGGCAGGGCTGGTCTTACATCACGCGATGAACGGTCCTCTCCAGGCTCCAGAGTCCTGACAGAGAGGACGAACAGTCATGTCTGCTCCTGTTTCATTTTCTCCAGCTTAACTCTCCTTACTCTGCCTTCTAGAGGTGCCAAAAGGAGAGTCCAGTTCACTCCCACCATCTTTGATAGGGTCTGAAATGTACAAGGGAGTGGCCTAGCCTGGAGAAAGCATGCAGGGAACAGCGCAGCCACTTGGGCCAAAGCCCCGTGGGCAGCACCCCACAGGGTCTAAGACCACCGCCGCCTCGCTCTCAGCTGATGTCTGCATGCCTCTGGGTGAGGGGGCATGGCACATGAGCAAGTAGCCATGGGCCGTAAGGTAAGGGTAAGCTGTCAGGCGATGAGGACAATGTTTAAGGGTTATGGATTTGAACTTGGATCTTAGGGATTTTAGAAGTAGGAAAAGTAGGCTTTTCCCAAGTTAGGGTGATTTACAATGAGGCTAAGCAGGGAACCCGTCCTAGGTTAGTCCTCACTAGACTATTTGTCAGTAGCGGACTCCCGGGGCTCAGAAAGGTTAAATTCCTGCCTAAGGCTGCATGGCTTGCCCGGACCAAGTCAAGATTGGGACCCAGGTCTGCACAAAGCCTGCACTGTTCCCACTATCCTACACCATTTTTACATTTGTTACTTCTGTTCTTTAAAATTTTTGTCCTTCTTAGTTTTGGTTTAAATTACATTTTTTTTCTACCTACATTGTCACTTCCACAAAGCAAGATCCTAGATGCAGGGATATCACCTAACGAGAGTCTGTTATACAGACCTTGGTGGAGGTCTTAGGGTTTATCCAATACTGCATGTGTGTAATCGCACCGGTCCAACTCAGGGTGACCCTGTGCTGAACTGCACTGATGCAAGCAGGTGTTAGTGCAGCGCTTTCTACAAGGTCAATGAGAGTCTTCTGTGGTTCTTCTACTGTAACTGCTGTTACGGCTAAATTGGTTTTCTCTTGGTCATGGTTAACTAAAACAATACAATGGAGTTTATTTACATGATTTGGTTGAGAATAAAATACAAATCCATAATGTTACAGTAGCCTCAAAAAAAAAGCACGCCACTCTCTTCTCTTTGCTTTTCCACAGCCTGCAGCCAAAGCACCTGACCAAGCACTTACTTAGCAGGACCCACGTAACTAAGTATGTGGACGACAAGTCTGGCTCAAGTCTGCTTTCTGCACGAGCAGACTCTCAATTCATACAGTCACCGCCTTGCTGAGTCTTTGGTGTAGGTATCACAAGTTCAGTAAGATGCAGACAAAAACATTTTAGGTACATACTGCTACTAAAAAACGGAATCCTAGAACATAAAAATGTGACTTCTCCTGATATGACAGATTAACCATGCCTCATCCTGCAGTGAGAAGGTGGGAATAAATACAGGAATGGGATGGATTTCCATTGACGGCTTGCAAAACTGCACTTCAAACCCTATTTCTCAAATATAAAGTAAGAGAAATAAATATGATCCAGGTATTTGCTTGTACTGACTTCCTTTCATATCATGACACTTTTTACATTTGCTTTATGCCTTAAGGAGTCTCAAAGTGCATCATTTCACCCATATTTCCCAGATGAGGAGGCAGAAGTGCAGAGGAGCTAAATGGCCAGATAAGTGGTATGGTGCCCTCATCTAGAAGTTAAAGACTGGAATTCTCTCAGTGCCGCCCTGCGGTGCTCAAACTCGACCCCCACGGACCTCTAGTTTCCTTTTCTGGAGGGAAAGTCAAAGGAAGAACTAGGTGGTCTCTTTTCAGCTCTAAAATTCCACAACTTTCCCACAATCACACTGAGGGTTAAGTGATGGAAACTGGGACTTGTACGTAAGTTTTCCGACTTTTAAAACAATTAATACTCACTGAACTACACCAAACCACTTCTAATAAAATAGAATTCCTGTTGTCATTCCGGCCTGAGTCCTGGATGCTTTGAGCTTGTGATCAGTATTTCAAGAATCCTAACTACTCAGTGAACAAGTTTACCTAAAAGATAGAGGCACGTCTATCATTGACCACGGAGATGATCAAAGGCTCCCGAGAGACCCTGCTGGTAGCGGACTGGAGGTGGTACAGAAAGCACGTACCACACACAGGAGCCCCTGAAACGTGGCCAGCTTGCAGCCAGTTGTTCCTCCAATGTGAAGGGAAAGTAAAAGACGTACTGTATGCCCTACGAGTCATGACTGTATCCTACTGATAAACTAAAAAATGTACAATGAAGATAAAGAAAAGGACCCAAAGACTTCAGAGAAACAAACAAATAAAAAGACAGCTGGGGGGATGGAGGAGCACAGGAACAAGATAAATCTCATAACATACATCTCCGAGGAACTCCCTACTCCTGAACATACAGAGTAACTTCAGGAAGAAGTTCATGGAAATGACGACCTGGGTCACAGTGGCCCGTGAGACAAACCTCCATGACTCAGACACAGGGAGATACTCATACACTAAGGACAATTCCTTCAGAATGCTGCACTCTACATACGGGCGTGAACTTCACTCTAGGAAAACTACTTTCACCCCTGGAACACCAGTCAGATTTGCATACTCCAGACCCGAAATAGCTTTGCATTCCCTTCCTTCATCCCATGATAAAACAACCACTTTCTGAGCCTGCTCCCATTCTGGGACTGCTGTCTCTTTGCCAGAACCAAATGATGACAAAAACCTACTGGTTACCCTACATTCCTAAATCTTCCTTCCTGCTTGCTACTCCTAGAGCCAGGTTTCCCAGGCAGGGAGGGGCGGACAGGTGACAGTGGAACCAGGAAGGCTCTGGTACTCTGTTGCTTCTTTGCCTCACATCCATCTCATGTGGCCAAGGTGATGAACCACAGGTAAGGCATGTTCAGACTTCTAGGTATGGGGGGATTACATTCTGTGAAAGAATCAAAATATCTATTCTCTTGTAGCAATTAATTTTATCCACCTTTATTCTCTCCACCGGCTTCTATTCCTGATTCCATTAATACTAATGTAGCTGACAAGAAAACTCACTGGAAGGATGTAAGAAAGGAATAAACTAGAACATATTAGGACAAAAATAAACTGGGAACTAACAGCTTTTCACTTGAAGGATGACCATGACATTTTGAACCTACCACACAAAATAATTCCACCATTCTTTGAGCAGAGATAATTAATAAGAGAATATTATAATCAGTAGACTTTTTAAACAAATTTTGTATTATGAAAATTTGCAAATATATACAAAATTACCGAACTGCCAACATTCCTATTAATAAGTAAGTAGTAGGTTTGGGCACATTATTGCATCATTCCTTGGCTCTTTGCTCATGCATTTTAAGGCAAACTGCAAATATAAATCATTTTACTTTTACTTCATTCAGTACAGACCTCTAAAAATAAGAAAATTTTCATACATAATCACAATGCCATTAGCCCAACTAACAACACTGACAATAATTACTTGATAAGCACAATCCATAATCAGATTCCTTAACTACCTTAAGTATATCTTCTTATGGTTCAAATCCATTCCCAACGAGGGCCCACTTATTATGTGTAGTTACTTACATCTCTTAAGGTCTTTCTATCTACTGTCTCCCTCCCCTGGAAATCCACCCCCAACCCCCCTTTTTCCATGCCACTGACTTACCACTGAAATTGGGTCAGGTGTCTTAAACAATGTTCCACGTTTGGATTTTTACCCGAGGTCCTTAAGCTGGTATCTATATACCTGCATTTTCTGTGAATGGAAATTATTCTAGAGACTTGAGGAGATTTAGGTCCAGCTTCGAGCAGGAACACTTCAGAGGCCCACGCTGCACGTGTCTGACAGCGTTGCAGTGTCTACTCTCAGCGTGACCGGGGTGATCTGTGGGGTGGTAGGTTCTCTACTAGCACTTAACAACACTCCTTCCTGTTGAAATAGATTTCTAGAGATTACCATGAAAGTAAACTTTATGTAACTCTTAAAAAAGTGGATAATGTATATGGTTGGTAGTAGTAATCAGAAACTAAAGAATTCTTACATATAGTCATCAATAAAGAAGCTGGGAAATTAACCTGTAATTAAGACAATACACTCGATTCCCAAGAGCATTAAAAAAAAAAAATTCAATCTCTCTGTCCAGTTAATTCTACCAAATAACTCACAGTTGCCTAGTTTCCCAGGGAGCAGCTATTAAAGACACTGAGCCAGGCAGGGCCTATGAAGGGCCACAGAGACATGGCCTCTGTCCTATGGGTAAGTAGTAAGACATACACCATTAAAAGGAGAGAAAAACAGTTCACAGGCGAAGGCAGCACACAGTGACGGCGAACTCAAACACACGCAGAGTCTGGGGAAGGGAAAGACTGCAGGGAGGCCTCTCACGAAGACGCCACTATGATGCAGGCTCCCTGCGGGCAGTGAGTCTCGTCTGTTTTGCTCACTGCTACCTCACTAGTGCCTGGAACAGTGCCCGGCACAGGCGCATTTAATAAAATGAACGAACCAGGACTTTAATTAGCAATGCTTGTTCCATCAGACAACTGGGCATTCCTTCTCTTCCTTCCTCAATGGAGGGAAGCAGGACTTGAGCTATGCTGGAAAAATGCAGGCGGCCAGAGTGGATGAGGCGAGGGCGGTGAAAGTGGAGGCAGTGCTGTGGGGAAACGGAAGTGTGAGAAGGCGAGACGTGGGAGGGGGTGTGACAGCCCTGGAGGAGATCTGTGTGATGGACCGGTGGGCATGAGCACCTGGAACGGGAGTGTGCGCTTGTCAGACGAAGGGAACTACCGAGGGAGGACGGAATGCTGCGAAGAAATTTGAGAAAGCAGATAGTAGCCGGATGCTCTAAAAAAGGGAAAAACTGGAGTCGGGAAGACTAGTTAGGAGAGTAATTGAGGGGTAATGACAATTGGGAGTAATAATGATCAGGATATCGGTAAGAATAGCAAAGCAGGATGAATGCTGTTGATATGAAAAATATAAGATCAACAGGAATTGGTTAAGGTCTGACTGGATATGATGGCCAAAAGAAGGAAAGAAATTAAAGATCACACTCAAGTTCATTATCCAACTACGCTTAGTAAGTAAGATACACAGTGAGGAAAAGGCTGCTTAGTGCTTTTACTCCTTTTCCCTACTGCTCTGGGTTGCATTTAATCCGCATCTCATCTCATTCCACACACAGGCCGCTTCAGTCAGCAAACCAGGACCGGGCAAGTTAGGGCTGGGCTCAGGGTCAGAAGGGTAGTTACCAGCAGACCTAAGGCTGAAATGGAGACCCTCCTGTCATTCAGTGAATCATTCATTCCACTTCAACATCCTCCGTCGTTTCCATCAATCTCTCCCCACAACGCAATTACAACATCTACGAAGGGCAACCCTGCAGTAGCTGAGGCCTGTCTCTCCTGGCGGAACACCTTGTATTCTTTCTGTGGGAGAGGAAAGTGGGAGCCAGGGGCAAGACCTATGGCCCACGGCCTCCTGCCACATGTGCTCGACAAAACCCACAACCGACGCAGCTTGCTGGCTGTAGGAATCACACCCAAAAGGCTTCCTTATCAGGGTAACAACGACGCAATTCTGGAGGCAGAGCATTTTCTGCAGTCTACTCACATATGTCTATAAAATGAATTAAGAATTGTATATTTCCATGATATTTTAGACAACTGAGCAGGTAGCCTTAGCAGGTTACTTGTGCTTAACTCATAGGAGGAATGAACACCAGGGCTAAGGGAGAGGAAGGGTGATGACAAATATATATTCCAGAGATCTGAGTAGGAAACAGTCATGAGGATGGGAAGGGGACAGAGAAAATATGCATGTGTACAGGGGAAGTCCACCAGCAATAACGTAAAATTTAGATGGTTTCTAGGGCAATCCTGTATAAATACGCCTTATAGGGGAGTAGAGCTGAGCAGCAAATAGGGCAAGTTCTTATTTTTGTTTTAAAATGGGAATAACACTAGGGCCAGGATTTGAAAACAACAGCTCTCCTCACCCCCAAGACTTTTGAAATAAAATAGTTTACATTGCGGCATCAATGGATGAGAAAAAGGGTTGTTAAATGTTTAAACAACCTTTTCTTTTGATGTGAAAGGGTTTTATCTTACTGTTCCATCTGAAATAAAACTGTGTGAGGAGACAAAAGGTGTGATCTCTGGAAAGACTGAACTTGAGAGGCTCTGCTGGGTAAGACCTAAGCTGCAGCTGGCAGGCAGGGCGAGATGCGGCCTGAGAAGAGGGAGGCCAGGCCAGGTCAGGGTAACGACCTCCCCACCCCATCCCTCACCAGAATCTAGGCCACGTTCCCCAAGCAAGAGTGCCGTTCCGGAGAAATGGAGCCCCACTGAAGACAAGACCTGCAAATTCCGACATCCGAGGGGTTTCCCAAAGAAAGGCCGCCTCACTAGGAACAGGCACCCGCAAAGCTCGCCAGAGGGGCAGTGCCGCCTGTGCACCCCGCGCTTCCATCAGCTGCTCGCTGACTGACTTAAATCCCAAAGAAAGAAGCAGCTCAGACGAAAAAGACAGAAAACAGTCTCCCAACAATGTGTTCAGAGATAAAAAAAATATATTGTATTCATAAAACAAGAAAAAGATGCTATTTTAAAATAGTACGAAGAAACAATTAGATAATGAGTAGTAGCTCTTGGAAATTAAATGAGAGTAAAATTAAAAACTTTAATAGAAACAATAGAAGATAAACTCAAGAAAATCTTCCCCAATGCAGAGCAAAGATACAGAAAAATAAAACAAAAAAATTTTTTAAATCTGAGGAATAATCCAAGAAGCCTACCATGTGACTAAGGACTTCCAGAGAAAACAGAGGGGAGAACATTATCAAAGAATGAATAAAAGGTCACTTTCCAGAGCTCATGAAAGGTCATGAACCTTCACACTGGAAAGCCCATCAAGTGCCTGGTGAATAGAAACCCAACCAACTCGCATTCCCGCAAGAGTTTAGAAATCCAAAGATAAAAAGGTCCTAAAAACTTTTGAAGACAAGACAAAGAAAACAGATCCGTGTAAAGGATCAAAATAAGAACATCAACAACTGATATCAGAAGACACTAGAGTGATAACCTTCAAAATTCTGAAAGAAAATAATTTCCAACCCAGACTTCCATGCGTACACAATCTGGCACAGTATTAGGCTACAGATTCTCAGACCTGCACCCCTTCCCAGAAAGCTGCTGAAGATGAGTGAGGTGACACAGGAAGCAGGACAGAGGAGGTAGCAGGGGCAAGGTGGAGGGAAGTGTCTAGGACGACAGGAGTGGAACGAACCAAACAGCCAGTCCAGAATGAGGAGGGAAAAGGGGGTCCTAGGAGGGCGGACTCCTGGGGGAAGAGTGATGGGACAGAGCATCCACCGTATTTGACACTTCAGAAAGCCTCATCCTGAGGCTGGCAGAGGTATGGGGGAAGTTACATGGGTACACCCTTTGTTCTCCACCAGAAAACAACGCAAATCTATGAAAGGAAATGTAATTACGGTTCACTAGTTGGCTTCACAGGGAATGGGATGGACATAAAAATATAAACACCAAATATCAAATTAACTAATAATTATAATACATCAGTATTTTGAGTGGTAAAAGGCCCAAATCCTAATCTACCAAAAAAGTATAGGTAATGTTAAAAATGAACACATTGAGAAAATCAATGTAAGATAGCATAATAAGTCAGAAAACGTTGAGAACCATATGATTTCACTCACGTGGGATATAAAACTGAAAGCAACAAATGAATAAGTAAGAAAAGCAAACACCCAGCTGGTGTGGCTCAGTGGATTGAGTGCCAGCCTGTGAACCCAAGTGTCACGGGTTCAATTTCCAGTCAGGGCACATGTCTGGCTCGAGGGCCAGGTCCCCAGTAGGAGGCACGTGAGAGGCAGCCACACATGGATGTTTCTCTCCTTCTTTCTCCTTCCCTTCCCCGCTCTCTAAAAATAAATAAATAAAATCTTAAAAAAAAAAAGAAAACCAAACAAAAACTCATAGACACAGATGACAGAGAGAAGGGGAGTGGGAGGTGGCAAAGGGGGTCAAATATATGGTGGCAGAAGATAATTTGACTTTGGTTGGTAGGTACACAATGCAACATACAGATGATGTATCATAGAAATGTACACTTGAAACCTATATAATCTTATTAACCAATGTCACCCCAATAAATTTAATTTAGAAAAGGAAACAATAGAAGGAAATATAAATATCACATAATTTAAAAAGAACTGGAGGTGTTATAGGGGACAGGCTTGGGAGGTGAAGAGATAAGAGGTATGGTAAGTAGAAGAATGCCATTTTTCATGCTGTTTAGCAGTTCAATTTTTAAAAATCTATGTGCATTTATTTCCTTATTTAAAAATAACAATGAGTATTTTAAAAGTAATCACATGTGCCAGGCACTGCTCCAAATGCTAGACTGATGACAATCATTTCATTTTCACCACCACCCTATTAGGCGACACTGTCATTACCCCCTTTTAAAGATGAGGAAGTTAAAGCACAGAGAGGCTGAGTGATTTGCCCAGTACCATCCCACTGCAACTGAAGGGGCTAGGACCCAAACTCAGGCAGTATGGGCCAGAATCTGGGGGTCTTCACTCTAAAGGAAGCCAGGACATTTTAATAATTTCATAAATTACTTTGGGAATAGCTGTTTGAATTCACCTACTGATAAACGTAGACAGTCAAAACTGAACGAACGGACATGAATAAGTAGAAGGCATTTATTCTCTCATATCTAAAATCCTATATTTTTCTATCAACAACAAAAATGCAGCCTAAACAGCAAGAGCAGCAGAAAAGAAAAAGTTGGAAAAAAACTGCAGTCACACAAACTATAGTTAAAAAATGACTAAGTTTCCTTGATATATGAATTTGTTGGAAAACCATTTATCAACAGCCTGTTTCTCTCTAGCAAAGTCCCTCAAGCCGAGAGCCATGTCATTCCCCTTTGACTGATTAATTAGCCAATCAGGGGACATTTTTCATTGTGAGGCATGATGGTTTATTCCAGCTAATGTTTGGTCTCTAATGGCGACATATTAAAGCCAACTCGGCTATTTTAGCCCTGTGGAGTGACCAAAAGGAAAGGATAGAAGATAAATCAAAGGAGCTCCCTTCAGGTTCCCTTCATTCCTTAACAAAACCCCCAAGGAGCAAATGGCTGGAGGAAAGATCCTCTACCAATAAAAAGAAAAAACAAAGAAAAGAAAGGGAGAAATGCCTTCAAGCCAAGGAGATCCTTTCCTGTTTCTGAAGAGCAATAATTTATCCTCTGTTGATTAACAGACCACTGATAGAACAGGCACCAAAAAGTCAATATCCAGCTCTTCTTCCTTTTATCAAAAGCTGTGCTCAATAGAAAATCCAGCTCTGTAATGCTTCTTACTCACTTGGAATGACTTCACCTGCACCCTGGGTTAGACAAGGCCGGTCAGCAACCTGCCCTCGGCACTGTTCACACACCCACCTCACGCCCATCAGAGTTAGTTGCCCACATGGCACACGTTCTCTAAGTCTCTCATCCATCCCTATACCTTTGACAGCTACTAGAGCACGAGGTGGCAGAAGTTCAAATCTCAGAGGAATGCGAGTTCCTAGAGAGGAAAGATGTGAATATTCACATGGCTAGGAAAGCACTTAAAAAGCACATCTTGAGTATGTTCTTCTGCTGCCTAGCACACTCAGCAAGATGGTTCTAAGCAGCCAGTCTCTGTGGTGCGATTCCACACGAGAAGATAAAACTACCCGGCTTTCTCACCCCACACAACACAGATGGCAAACCAGCAGTCCAAGTCAGGTGAGACCACACACACGACTCACCTGCCCTGAAGAGGATTTACCAGCACCAGCACCACCGTCACCATCGTTGTTATTTATGAATCTTGGATACTTCCAGGCAGGAACATCAGTTTCCCTGATTCCCTGTTGTGTTAAAGTCAGGCTATTTACACATTTATAGTCACATGCCTGGACCCCATTGGCATTTGAATTTGAGACCTTGGATAAGCTGCTGTTGGTGTTACATCTTCTTCCTACGGCTGATCCACCCAGAGGCTCCTGCCCTTGGGGCTTAGATCAGTGAACGATTCCAGTCTGTGACTTTGCCTCACATCCCCACTGGGAATTACTGGCTCCCTGGGCTGTTTAAAGCATTTAAAGCATTCTTCAGCAACTGAATTCAGTTCAACAAAAACCTCCCTGAGAACCTACTAGGATCATGCCTGGCATGATCCTAAACGCTGTTAATACAAGAGACAAAGACTCCTGCCCACATGACGGTTCCATTCTGAGGAAGACAGCAAACGAGTAAGCTATTCCATACATCAGATGGTGATAACTGGCATAGAGAAAATCAAAGCAAAGAAGAGGATACAAGAATACAGGGCTTACTGTTGTTACAGTCTGCACTGCCCTTGATAAACAGGGTGATCAAGGAAGACTGGCTGAGAGGTCAGCACGGAGGAGGGAGGAGCAAGCCGTCCCATGCGGAGGGACCACCAAGGACGGAGGCCTGAGGAGGGAGCAATCCTGAAGTACTGGGGGCACAGCAAAGAAGTCAGGGTGACCGGAACAGAGTGGGCAAGATAAAAACAGAAGATGAGGAAGGGCAGTAACTGTGTGTGCGCCTGTGTGAGAGAGAGCAAGAACGAGCAAGCGAGAGAGAGAGAGAGAGAGAGAGAGAGAGAGAGAGAGAGAGAGAGAGAAAACTGTGTGTGATGGGGGGTGGGGGGTGCAGGAAAGGACCATGTAGGACTTCAGGCCATTAGAAGAATCTGCCTTTTCTCTGAGTGTGACAGGAAAACGTGGGAGGATTTGAGCAAAGTAGTGACGTGATTTCAATCACATTTTCAAAAGATCACTCAAGCTGCGTGGGAAAAATATACTGTCAGACTCTCAGAGAATTTATTACATTATGTTCAGTGTGTTTCTATTTCTAGCTCACCTAGCAGAGGACCATGAGCTCCGTGAAGGGGGCCACGGCCTGCTGTCTTTACAGTCTCAGCAGTTAGAGTAACAACTGGGACATACCAGGTACCCAACAAACACTGAATGCTTAGGTTTTTATAACCTTTGAAGTTTTTCCTGCTTTTCCACTATGACATACGTACCAACAAACTATGTTTATGGAGGAGGAGGAGAAGAAAACAGAACCGTATCAGCCTGTGAGAGAACATCTTTTGTGTCAGGCTTCAAGGGTATTAATAGAAGTGAAGACTGTACTAGGGACAGAGAATCATCCTGGTTCCAACTCAGTCTCTTCGGTAAACTATTCACTATTTTGTCTTAATTTTCTTATCTCCAAGATGTTATGTGGTTCAGATGAATTTCAGTGAAAGGAAAGGGCAGAATAATGGTCTCCTGGTGCCTCCTGAATGGACTGTTCCTCAGTCTCTTAGACAACATTTGATTCCACTGGCAAATGTCTCCAAAAGGTAAACTTCCTGTGACCTCTCTAGGTAATGTGTACTGTCTCCTTCCTCCTTAAATGGGAACATTCTTTACATCTAGCCTCCTCTCTGAAGCTCACATTCAAATCTGTTTTCCCTTCCTACAGACATTTAAATCACACTAATTTCCAGAATGCAGACAGAAATAGTCTTACTGGGGGTACAGGGGCATAAATTAGGGGCATGTCATTGGGATCCTATTACCTATATATAAACAAACAGGTTCCAAGGTTACTAAAACACTGCAAATCTTTTAGGAATACAGATAATATAAATTTTATCAAATTCAGTACCATCATCTCCACGGATACTCAGTAAATGTTGATGATGATAAAGAACTTCTATCTCAGTTTTCTTTCATTTTTTTTAAAGCAACGAGTTCTTTACACTCTAAACAAATGCCTATACCTCTACACAAGATTGTGCAGATGTTGTATTGGAAGGGAGATCACTTGTCATTACTTATCTTACCAAGTAAACAAAACTGACACGCTAAGAACCCTCCATCGCTGCTGTGAAGGCAGTACGAAAGCCTCTCGGCCAGAGGACTTTGAGAAGAGAGCGACCTTCCCGGCGGCGAGTGAGTTTAGTTGGTGCATTTGTGTTGCACTTTGTTCAGCATGTGACCATGCACACGTGCGTTAAAATTTTCTCACTTCAAAATTATGTCTGAGCGGAAGTTATCACTCACCACCTTAAACTTGAGTGTGTTCACAGTTAGGGCAGTGATCTCAGCAGCGACTAAGATGCACTGGGCAGTTCTTACATGCTAGGGACTGAGCTGAGATTTACCCGGCTTATTGCTTACCCCAGATACTTTATCACTCCCATTTTATCACCCCCATTTTATGAATAAAAAAGCTGCGGTTCATAGAGGTTAAATAACTTGCCTCAAATCACATAACCTTCAAACTACTCATGGCTTCAAATGCAGACTTAGCAAACTCTCAAGTGCCTATTCTCAATACTACATTCCACTAAATGAGCCTCCCGGTAGAAGAAGCCAGAGCAATAGAACATTTCACTAGATGACATCATTTCTTCATCCTTCTGGTTAAGGTAATGAACAGCACCATGTTCACCATCAGTGTATAAACAGAGAACCATAAAATGATGGATCCTGAAGAGACATTCCAGTGATGTAGGTACAAACCACCCCAAAATGTAGCGGCTTCAAACATTAACAATAATTTCATTATTCCTCACTGTTTCTATGGCCAGCAAGTCAAAGAAGAGCTTGGTTGGGCAGTTCTGGCTCAGGGTCTCTCTAATGTGGCTGTTTTCAAAAAGTAGTTAGAGCTGCCCTGCCCAGAGTGGCTCAGTTAGTTGGAGCATTGCCCCGTAGACCAAAAGGGTGCAGGTTTGATTCCCGGTCAGGGCACATACCCAGATTGCAGGCTTTGGTCCCTGGTCCAGGAGTGTGTAAGAAGACAACCAATTGATGTTTCTCTCTCACATAAATGTCTCTCTCTTTCCCCCTTCCTCTCACTCTAAAAGCAATGAAAACATGTCCTCAGGTGAGAATTTTTTTAAAAAAGTGGTTAGAGCTGGCACAGCAGGGGGCTGGCCAGACATCTGTCCCTCTTCCTGTAGTCCTGAGGCAGCTGCGTAACTCTCGGAGTCACGGTCTGTGAACTACTTTGGTCTTTCTCACCGCTTGGGGGCCTAAGGCAGCTAGACTGCTAGACTGCTTACATAGGCCGAAAGCTTCAAGAGCAAGTATTTTAGCTACAAGGGCCCAGGAGTCACACAGCATCCCCACCACTAGAGTCTATTGGCTACAAGCAAGTTGTAAACCTGCCCAGATGAAAGGGGAAAGGAATGGGCTCCACCTTCTAATGGAGAAGGGGCAGGGGGCAAGCTAGAAGAATATGTGAAGAAGGAGATAACTGAGGCCATCTTTGGAAAACAGAATCTACTACCAGAACATATAAGTCAACACTCTCATTTTATATTTAAGAAAACCAAGTTTACAGATATAATGAGAACATCCAAGAGAGCTCATTTCACTTCGATACTCAAAATGTCTAATAACTATTTTAAGTCTTAAATTGTTAAGACAATTTGCTATTTTACCTCAAGATTAATTGACTTCTTGTTTGAACACACCAAAGACTTTTCCCATTCATCCCCTGAATAAATAAGTAGATAATGCAAAACTTCAAGTCAAGTAGCATTTCAAATGTGAGTTTTCCATGTGCTCTCTTTATTCCAGAATTAAAGAACCTTCAAAGAACTCATATGCATTAGTTCAGACCCCTACCTCTTACAAGAACTCCTCCAGGAAAGTAACCACAAGGTACACCCTATAGCTGGCCAGCTCTACCATCCCACACTGCTTTCTCTCTCTGAGTAGAAATCTTTCTATACATTTCATCCATTAGTACTTGGTTTTCCTTATGAAGCATACCAAACAAATCTGTTCTTTTCTACAGGACCGTGGAAAGCATCTCAACCTCAAAGTGAGGATCTCTCTGTAATCCAGGCAGAATGTCCTAACCACCCATCTGCTAGTTCCTCTGCATAACATTCTTTCTAGGCACCTATGTCCTTAATGACATTCTCTGAATGCACTCTTTTAAAATATGGCCCCTAGTCATGAACAGAGCAGTTCAAATACAGTCACCAGTGCAGAAAAATAGCAAAAACCCTGTTGCTTTCAGCACGCAGGCACAACCCTTCTGAAGCAGCCCAAGCCTGAATTCAGGAGAGCTGGTATTCTTCACATTTTGGAATAGGTTGAACTCATGGTCAGGGTATATATGCCCTAGCCTCTAATTTAATTCTCATCTAGCTGCTATCATATTAGACCTCTTTCTAGGATTAAATGAGAATTTATGTATCATCATAAAATTTTATGTATTTAGTTTTGGCTAAATGTCCCAACTTAGATTATTTGAATCTTGATTCTGTAATCAATGGTCCAAATGATGACAAGAATTATTGAAGTCATCATTTTTGACAAAAAATAAATTGTAGACATTAAATGTATTATTTGGCTTGGTTATGAACTTAGCTTAAATTATCTGAAACTAAAAGTTTCTTCACTTGCCCTGACCAGTGTGGCTCAGTTGCTTGGGCATCGTTCCTCAAAGCAAAAGGTCATTGGTTCAATTCCGAGTCAGGGCACATGCCCGGTGTGAGAGTTCGGTCCCCTGTTGGGGCAAGTGCAAGGGGCAACTGATTGATGCTTCTCTCTCACATTGGTATTTCTCTTTCTCCCTCTCTTCCCCTCTCTTTAAAAGTAAGTAATAAAATAAAATCTAAAATAAAATAAGGCCCTGGCTGGTGTGGCTCAGTGGATTGAGTGCCGGCCTGGGAACCAAAGGGTCACTGGTTCGATTCCCAGTCAGGGCACATGCCTGGGTTGCAGGCAAAGGCCCCCAGTGAAGGGGCACATGAGAGGCAACCACGCATTGATGTTTCTCTCCCTCTCTTTCTCTCTCCTTTCCCTTCTTTCTAAAAAATATGTAAATAAAATCTTTAAATAAAATAAAATAAAAGTTTCATCACTAGAAGATTAATTTAGCCAAAACCAGGTTGGAAAACCTGCCTGACTATTGCATGCTGAGGCCCAGATCGGTGAGGGTGGGGTGGGGAGGCAGAGTGATAGGAGTTACAGGAATAGGGGAGATTCAAATTTAAGACTCTACACCTCACAAGCCATTTACAAAACTCAACTTAATTCATAAATATAGGTCATTAACACAAAAATTCAGAAGTAAGGAGAAAAATAGTGTTTGATTCCAAGATTCCAAGACATTTTAAGTAAAAATTAAAAGGGCTCTTCTTGTCCCAGGGATCTTCCCTACAATTTGCTTAGGGGGCTTTATAAAACTAGAACAAAGAATGGTCCAAAATACCCCATGCATTCAACCAACTAAAAGGAGGGTCTGCTTCAAAGCTAGTTTTCAGATTTGACAATCGGCAAGAAATGGAAAAGGGGATTCATGGTAACTGGTGAGCAGGGCACACAACCCATAAAGAAGTCATGCTTTGGTTCAAAAAGCAAAAGTCGTCAGAAGAATTCAAGGAGAGTGACCATTAATTAGGTGTCCTGGGAGAGTATAAGAAATATTCACAAGGTTTCTAATTCAATCAGGTAAAGAAATTGACAATTACTTTGCCAGGAGACTAGGCCAGCAACATGTTCTTAGGAGAAACAAAGTAGAAATGCTGGTAGTACATTCTAATTCCTTGATATGGTTCAGGAGTATTTTCTCTAGTGATAAGGCTGAGGCAGGAAACAAGCTGGATGGAGGAAGGAAACTGGTAAGGTGGGGGAGGGAAAAAATGAGAGAAGAAAAAAAAATAAGGAGCATCAGGAAGTTCAACCAGATAGGAACTAATGGAATTTGTTTTTCAATGTCTCCTATTCCAACTTGCAAACCAAGTGAGAAAAGACACACACACATACCTGTACTCACAACTTCTGGCAGGCACTGGCCAGCATGCGTACCGGCTGCAGGTCTCGAGGGGCCCTAGTAATTTCAATTCAATATGTTCGATCATCTCTTTGTCTCCGTAGAAAGTGCATACATCTCTAATTTAGGTGCACTCCAATCCAGAGTCATTGTCTTCTAATTAATATAGTACAAAGATGGTGGGGAAAAGAAGGACGTGAAAATTTAAAATGTACGGAAATATTTAACCAGTCATTCTTACACTGAAGAGTTTATTAAAAGTGTTTGGATCTGACAAAGTCTACATATTGCTTTTAATTGATGTAAAAAAAAAAGTGTTTGGAGTAATTGATAGTTTCTGATGATCTTTCATTGCTTAAGCACGAAGTTCTGAGTAGCCAGTTTCAGCCAGGGAACAGTGCCCCAGGCCGCCTCGGAGCTTAAGGGGACACTGGGTGCCACTAAAGTCAGGCACAGTCCCTAAAGAGGTAGGAAGCCTCTAACTTCTGTAGCAATGGAATACGATCAAGCCTATGAAAAGCTTTTCCAGAAGAAAATGCAATGTCTGAAAGCTCACTTCTGGCAAATGGGGCTGATTTTTAAAAACATAAAATGGCACAGCACACATTCATTCAATAATCCTCTTGAAAATCTACTATGTCCACCGGTGGGGTTATGCTTGGCATGGGACCGGAGGTTAATTGGTGAATTCCCTATCTCAGGGAAGAGATAGTTATTTATTGATCAAAACACTTCAAAAGGAAAAAATATTTCAAGTATCAACTTTGAAACTATACAAACTGTGAGTAAAAATTAAGTCCATTTTAAAAGAGAAAAACAATGAGATTTTAATTTACTGAAGCCCTACCATGTACCAAGCACTGAATTTATCCCATGCTGGGGGCCCGGAAATGAGCACAGCATAAATCCTCTCTGAGTAGTTCACTGACCAATGCGTGTGGCGGATGAAAAAGTCCACATGTAAAATACAGAGGATGCAGCTCCCCACTAGACATATGAAGGTCAGAGACAGGATAGAAAGTGTAATTTAAGTTTCATAAATGTGTCCTAGACATCTTAGGTTTAGCTTGGATTTTTTTGTTTTAATGTTATTTTCTTTTTACTTCTATATATTATACCGCAAATAAGAACTCAGATTCGTGGCTCGGCAGTTTGTTCTACTACGTAATCCAAGGCTTACTATTACCCCCACAAAGAAAATTTTCATGTGAAGTCATGGTTTGTTTATTTTTTGATTAGGAAGAGATTTTTATGCATAGGGCTGGATTTTAAAGCTTCTTTTTGTATCAAGGACTCCTTTGAAAATCTGATAAAAGCACTGAACTTTATACACATTCATGCACGCATGCCCACACACAAATTTCCACATGCAATTTAACGGCATTCACCAACCTCACTAGAGGGAGTGCGCCCCAAGGTAATGTCCCAGGCGCTCTCCTATGCCTACGTGTTACAGATGACAAAACGGTCACATAGTAACGATACCACTTTGCATTTCCAGTTTGATACATATCCAAAATTAGTAAAGTGAGTGACTTAATCAACAGATTCGGACTTTTTAAGGACATTGAATGATCTGATTTCTACAAGGCTTTCTCTAAAGGCCCATAAGGTAGAAGACGTAAAATCTAGTGTGAGTAAGAGTGGGAGGTAGGCAATGGAAACTATAGTCGGCCCTTAAAACCTGTGTATTTTAAGGGCCGACTCATTACTGATATGAGCAGCCTCAGCATCAAACTGAGGATCAGGTTGTTCACATATATTCCATTGCAAATGAGACAATTCCGTTGGCAGGAGTGGTGCTGGGGTCAGGGGTGGAAGTGGGGGTGTGTGAGTGAAGGGGAGGGCGCATGAGGGAGATGTCCGTGGTGGGAGAACAGTCTGCACCCACAAGTGATTCAGCGGTGAAGGACACACAAAGGCTGCACCGTTGGAAATTTCCTGGTTTCCACCTGCCCTACAGTTATGTGAGCTGTAGCCACCGGGATAACTGGGTGAAGGGCACACAGAACCCCTCTGAACCTCTGAACTAGCTTTGCAACTCCCAGTGCGTCTGTAGTTATTTCAAAATAAGAAGTTAAAAAAAAAAACACCTCATGACTATTATTAATCTAGGGCTGCTGAGAGTGGTTTTTTTTTTTTAATAAAAACATATTCAGATCATTCATTTCAGTTGAGAGACCAGAAAATGCACAAGTAACACAGTATCTATGCTCTAGGAACTCAAGCAGCCAGCTCTTTCTGAATTCAGCCTACAGCTCCAATGACAAAGTAAAGGCGTCCCCAGCGTTGGCCGGGCCATTGGTACCGAGCTCCCAACCCGAACGGTGCGACTCCGACTGCTGGCGAGGCAGACGTTTTAAAAGTCAAACATTGTTTTCAGCAAAATGAGAATAACAGCCGATCATTTTCCCAAGAAGTTATGTTAAAGCATTAATTACTTATGTATTTGACAAAATCTAAAAGAAAACTTCTCAAGCAGAACTAAAATCATTTAAATGGAGATTTGTTGTAGAAATGTAAAAGAAGTGAATTGACACTGGCAGTACTGTAGTAGAAGGAAAGGACACGCTTCAGGATCAGAGGGACCTGAGTTTAAATCCCGTCTCTGCCACCTGGGAGTTTTGTAACAAATATTTCTGAGCCGTGACCCCCTCGTTGCTGGAAAGACGCAAATCATGCCTCCTTCATGGAATTGTTAGGAGGATTAAGTGAGATACTATCACAAGTGGCTAGCCTAATATCCGACACACAGAGGGCTAATAAAGTTGCGATTTCTGCTACTCTAACATCCAGGGTTGTAGAGATCAGTAAGCTGGGGTTACTGTGAGACAAGACATGAGGCTGCCCCAAGCCAGACGCGGTCGATGTCCAACGTTCTTCAAATCCGGATGTGAGGACAACATCGACATCAGCACCTTATGCAGGGCCCCCAGAGAGGTCTCGCTGCCTCCACATTCAACACCCCGCGGTTTCTCAGGTTCTCCAGCTGTCTGGCCTCCAGCAGCACCTTTGCCTTGGCGATGCCAAGTGGAAATTCAGTCCCATGTTGCTATGGGGGTCAAGGGAGTGAAAACAAAGCAATATTCTTTCCAACTGCGAACAGGAGCCAAAAGAGGTTGTATGTTCAAACACATCTGATCAAAGGCCTCCCGCCCTTGGCTGTAAGGGCTGTTGTAACTAACAGGTCAGGTTTCTTAGCAACAGTTTATTCAGGTGTGCCTCAGTGAAAACAAACTCTATATAGGCAAGTCCTCGTGTATGTAAAATTTAAATTTAAAAGTGACTCTGCAGAAAGACTTTTTATTCGGTGTCTGAAAGTGTAGTGAGACTGAGCTACGTTCTATCTTACACATGCATACAGGTGTGTGTCAGACGTGAACCACGCCATCGATCCCGCCTACGCAGCGTGGCCCGTGTAGCACAGGACGGCCGCCGGCAGCAGCAGCAGCTGGGAGCTGCCACCCCACCCCCGCGATCCAGGACCTGCAGTTTCACAAAATCCCCAGACGATTTATGCACATGTTAAGATTGGAGAAGCCCTGTTCTAGGTACTACTTGTGACCCCAAAGCCAGACACTACAGATACAGGGTGGGCAAAAGGAGGTTTACAGTTGTGAGTACGCGAAACACAGAGTTGGTCCTTGGGCTCCTGTTTATTAATTATTGTATTGTTTTCCACATAAGTAACTGCAAAATTACTTTTGCCTCACCCCGTACAGTCACATATCAGGGCTTCTGCTGGTGGTTCTCAGTCCTTCCTCTTCACTGCACATCAGAATAGTCACCTCAGTCCTCTGGGTAGGCTTTTCTCCCTCAAGTTTTTCTCCTTTTTTTAAATGCTTGTGCATGACCCGAACCCAGGTTGTGGATCTGCCTGGCCTGGGGTGCAACCCTGGCACTGGCATTTTTTAAAAGCTCCTCAGGCGGTCTGAGCGCAAGTGCTGCTGAGAACCACAGCGAAGGCCGAGGGCTGCACCGCGATGTAAATCCACCCGCCAGACAACTAGGGTTTTAAATGCCTCATCCGAAGACAACACTAAACTAGAACGAGAGACTGGGATGTGCCTGGATGTGAATCTTGCACAAAACACAGTATTATTATATCAAGGTGGGTCTTCTTACATCAGCTGCACAAAATAGATTACATCAAGGTCATTAATAAATAGTATCATTTAATAATTCCATATGCTATTATTACATATTACTATATATAATAATGCTATATATTATCATATACATTGCTAAACATACTTAACAACATATTATTCAATATATTGTTTAATAACATATCAAGATTATTATTAAATAGTACTTTTATACCAAGGTGAGTCTTCTCCACATCAGCTGCACCAGCATAGACCTTCCCTGGGCTAGCAGTGGGCAGTTGTTTCTGAAGCTCCTCAGATACGGGCTCACTTAACATGGTCACAAACGGCGACACCATCGAAAAGTCAAGGAACACCGCACTGTGGAGAACCCCGTGGCACCAAACACCAGTGGGTCCTCAAGTAGCTGTCTGCTGAGGGTTAGGCCCCTCTAATCCCCTACATCGAAACATGGCCTCGTGCTTACCACATAAATGCTTTCAGAGTTCTACCAGAAGCCCACCAAAAGTATCTCCTTCCTTGACCTGTTCAACTGCAAAATTTCAAAGAGAGTGCTAGAGAAGGGGAGGGTTGGGGGCAGTAGGTATTGGCAGCAAGGAGAAAAGGGAGGACCAAGGGATGCCAGAATGCAAGGGTTTGGAAAAGCCAATGCTGCGGGAATGCTAGTCCGGGAGAGTGGGGACAGGAAGTTAGCATCAGGGCTGCAGGGCGAGATGTGGGGCTAGTGCAAAGGTGCAGGATGCGGCCCTGGGAGGGGCTGTTGGGGCGGAGCAGAGGTGACAGAGTCTCCCTGGGGATCCTGAAGTTACTGACTATGGTCAAATGAGGGGTTCGAGAGGAGAGTGAGAGAAGGCAGATACAAAGTCCTTAGTGAGCGGGGGCCTAACCCAGGCCACACACTAACTACCCAGGGGTAGAGGTATGACCAGGAGCGGGGCTGTCTGATGACCTCGGCTTTCCCCGCAGCCTCAAGAACGGTCAGTACAACCTGGAATTGGAACGCCTCCTCCCCAATGACCACCTGTCTTTGACACGACTCAGCAGACCTACAGGCGCCACCCCTCGGAAGCCAGGGGGCCCAGGTTCCCTCTCTGGGCCTGCTTCCTCTGTCCCCACTGATAAAGGTATAGGGTCAAAAAAGTACTAAAAGATCAAAAATGTAGTCCCAGCCTACAAAGGCAACTACCAAACTAAATTTCTAGTAACTGGTCATTCCAGAGTCTTTGAAAATAATATCGAGTAACAAATAACTATCACCCAGGAAAAGTTTGTCAGTCTGGAGAAATATAAGAAATAAATGAAACAAGTCTTTTCTGTTCTCTAGTCACCAAGGGCTTTGGCTACGAACCAACACGGCGACACAGGCATGACATACCAGACTAGCCGAGTACCAGCTGCAGCAACCATACAGTCCAGATTTTCGTAGACAACATCAATTTTAAGTATTTTGATCCCATTATCTCTAAAAATCCATGCTTTAAAAATATCTAATGACATCCAAACTATATCCGGGGCTGCCTCTTACCACTGGGACTGGCACGCACACACACACACACACACATACACGCTGTGCCACACTGCACAGCCCCGTCTCACAAGTAGGTTATGAAGTACGGATTCATCTCATTCAGGGTGTAGTAGGGTCACCCAGGCCTTATCTCCTGGTTCTGAAACAAACAGTGCTGTGCAGTGGAAGAAACACTACACGTCTAAGTCCCTTCCTGACTCTCAGTGCCGGTGCAAAGTGTTTCAGAATGTTTTTAAAATGGAATAGACCAGAACTGGAGACACGTATGATGTTCTTCCTCCCCAGGCCAGATTCCAAACAGAGAGGTGCAGACTGAGCAGAGCAAACCAAACGCGGCAGGCGACCTCCCTTTCCTGGAGGTGGGAGAGGTCCTTGCCCCTTGGACAGATCAGCCGTGGGATTCACCCCCAGGTCAGTCTAGTCCCCATACAACAACCAAACCCACAGAGCACGCACCCGGCTCAAAGGTTCCTTATAAAACATGTTATCCCCCAACAATGAAGAGGATCACTTTTAGCCCTTGGAAGCAGCCTCCAAAAGGTTTTGGTAACTTTGTCTGAAAACTACTATTCATAATAAACAGTTCTACTTGCAGCTGAAAATCGAACTGTGGAAACAGACATATCAGCGATATGTGGCTTAATACCTCAGGAGTCTTCTTACTCTGTCTTTTCCCAAAAATGCAGTCAAGGTCTGTTTTGCTCCGAGATGATAAGTCCTTCCCTAGAAAAATAATAGGATGCCTTTTAGTAACACCGACCTCCGGAAAATAGAGAGCACAAACACAAGCTATCAACCTCCTAAAAGCAAGCTGAGTTTTGAAAAATAAACAATTTTATAAACTACCGACTTTTGTTTCCACTGCACAGATGGAAATCCTTTAATAACTAATAAAATTACATTTTAAAATCACTTAAAAATCAAATAAGCGTTTGAGATCCCGCACCACCAACAGTCTCTTAGTGGAAGAAACCACCAAGAATACACGGACTGAGAGGAAAACAATTCTAAAGCTACTCCACTACTGGTACGCCTTCCAGGTGTAATTTCTGTGTCTCTGGCTTCCCATTTATAAAACAGATCTTATTTACTTCAAGGAGACGTGAGCTTCTTAGGATTATGGAACGCAGAATAGAAAATGCTGCTAGATATGTATCTTCAAAACCCCACATAATGCACACGAATGGGGACAAACTGCATCTGACACGCAGGAGCTCAATACTTAATTGAATAAATGAAGTTTCAAAAGAATAAATGCAAATAAAAATACTGGATTACGGTGAAAGAGTTTGCTGTGTCAGCTTTATACAGCGGGGTACCTGATGAGAGCGGGAAATTAAGTGGCTGCTCACAAAAGCGGTGGCCAAGGACCCACGATTCTTATTAAAAACACTAAACTTTTTAACTGAATTTCAAACCCACAAGCCAAGTGATTTAATATTCACTTCTCTGGAATTTCCACTTCTACCAAAAACACTCTGTGAGCAGTCGGCCAAGTCTACTCCCATTTGTCAACTTCATGGTTAATTCGCTTTAACATGTATCTCCCACACGTCGAGTCCTGAGGCCCGGGGGGAGCAAGGCTCTGGGTTACACACCAGAACCTTTGTTTTGAGTTGGAAGCCTGAGTTCACTGTCAGACTCACTTCTTGGTTTCCTGTAGCAAAACTGACTTGGCAAAGTAATGTCCTGACCCAGAAGGTTCTAGCTCACTGACTATCACTGGGGCATTCGAATATGATATTGCTCAGTGACTCCATGAAACTAAAAAACAAAACACCCTTTGATTTCATGCAGAGCCAGGTACCAAAACCAGTTTCGTAGGCGGCCGTTTCAACGGTCCCACCAGTACGGCCTGTTCCTATCAGAAAGGACAGGCTCCAGCTGTGTTTCTGCGCTGCACTCTCCCGTCTCCCTGAGCGGGACTGAAGGCCTCTGGGTGCTAACTGATTATTAAGTCGAACCCGACAAACCACTCCCAAGGAAACTGACTTAAGAACAAAATGAAGCACATTCCAGATAGGAACTCAGAAAATAAACCGGAAATGTGGGGAATTCAAATTGGCCGCGGTGGGGAGAGGTAGACAGACCCTACCTCTCCCTCTGCAGGTGTAGAGCTCTGTTCTTCTCCTTGTCACGGCACAGCCCATTGCGCGCTGCAGAGCACACCCGGGCCGGCAGTTTCTGTTTCAGAAAAAGGAGTCGTACTAGTTCGAAATGCGCATGGGTCACCCACCCTAAACTACCTTCTGAAATGGAACAGATAGGCTAAAAGAAGAGCAGATAAAGACTCTTTTACAGCAAATCAACTAAAAGGAATGCAGGAGGGATTAAGAAAAACAGGGTACATGCGAGATTGCAATTTTAAAACAGGATGCCAGAATATGACCACACAGAGATCAAAAGCAAATCTACAAATCAAAGGCAAAATTGCCAGGCTGCTAGAGAGAAAGCTATACCAATGAAGGCGCAACCATTTCTACAGTTTTGGTGATGGGTTCTTGTATCAGAAACGTTTATCCTTTAGCAAAGTTCACTTAAGTAAACGTAGAAACCAGGACTGTTACAGGCCTTGCTCGGGATTTCGTCTGGAAAACAAAACAGAGGAGAACTGAGTCAGGGACCAATGGGAAGGAGCTCTGAGGGAGATAAAAATGGAGATGGAAGCAGAACTGAAATAGTTATTAGTTAATGGTCCTGGTCGAATAGTTTATAAATGTTATAAAATTGTGTATGGCCGCTTTTAAATAAAATATGCATATTAAAACAGAGTTTAAAAGCTTATTGTTCTCAGTTCTGAACGACAGTCAAATCACAGCGAATACTGCAGACAAACTTAGACCTCAGAGAAAGTGGCGATCAAAACACACTGAACAAGACTAGGAAGTCCGTTGTCTGTCTGGACTTGGTTCACGTATCTACTGATCTTTAACTGGCCATAACAGTTCAGGACGAGCCGGTGAAAAAGCTCTGCGCTACCCCCTTGGCTGTCTTTCTAGCAATCGTGAGCGTCAGGACCTCCAGCCACCAGAGCGGAAAACTGGAGGGAGGAGCGGCACTGCATAGGCAGACACGTGCACAACACCAAGAAGTCCCAATGGGAAGCAAAGGAAACCTAGAAAACGACACACAAGAATTCAAGAAAGGACAGCGAGATTTGGAGCCTTTTAAAGGGCAAAAGTAATACAGAACCCAACAAGTTCTAAAGAGAAAACTGGATTGTAGCACTGTATTATAACTGAGGCTCAAAAAAACTGAGTTTTTCTACTCGGAGTAAAAGGACAAGGGCAAGAAATGCAGATTTGAGAAACACGTTTACAATAATAAAGAGTTAAAGCTTATGTAGGTAGCTTCATTCGCTGAGAAAATTCACTTGCACTCCCAAATCAGGAAGGATAAAAAAGTTATTATTCTGATGAAAAGAATGGGCACGCGTGGGGCTGACGAGCCCAGGACAGGAGGCTGCGGCGACTGCGCTGCAAGGGCACAGAGTCAGGGCCCCGGGAAACGGGATGAGTCAGGGCAGCCGGTGAGATATAACAAGAGAGTTGGATTTTTAAAAAGCCTGCAGTGGTGCCACTTGATATTCTAACGCTGACAGAGCCAGAGGAGGACACTTGACGTCCATCACTAGCAGAGTCCCACAGTGGGGAGGAGCTGGGCAGCCTGGGTCTCCAGACCCGCAAGCCCACTGCCGGGACAGCTCCTCCCTGGGTTGTGTGTGCCGTTTCCTTGTTTAAGAAGCAAAATACTGCAAACTGTCACAGGGCTAAGAAGTGTGGGGAAATTACCGTGGTGAAGTCGCACAACTACAGTGTCAGCGACTTTTTATCCACCATTGCACAACTGGGGGGGAAGGCAATGCTCTCCACAACTTCTCACTGTCTATAGAAAATCATTTGGCAGAAATTGATATTTTCCCTATGATTTCCTCTCTGCAGATATGGCATTGCTAAACAATTTTCGAATAAAAAGAAACCACATCAAAGTCAGGCTTTTAAAACAAATATGGATGAAATTAACTTTTGAAATTATCTAATAAATTATTTCAAATTAAAACTAAAATTCTGGACTAAAAAAAGAAATTATGTATCAGAACTAAAATGATAGTCAATATTTAGGCAGTAGCAAATTTCACAATGCTATCTCAATAAAATAAAAGTTTTATCTTCACTCTTCAAACTAAGCCATAGAAAAGGCCATCTTCCCATGATTTCATTACGTGGACCACAGATGAAGTTACAATATGAACCATCTTCATCCAATAAGTGAATCAATCACTTTCGCGACAAGTGTCCCCACAGGCTAAAATCCTCATTATCCAGAAAGCCGAACAATCAAAAGTTCCATATAACGGGAACATTTCCGATGTCATAAAACAGAATCCATTTTAGAGCTCAATGGCATTTTAAAAATCTTTCCTCACTTTACGAAAGAGGAAACTGAGTCTGAAAGAAGGGAAGCGGCTAAGCGATTTGTCTGAGGGAGGGAGGCCAGCGCCCAGGTTCCCTGCCACCTGAGACATCTGCCTTAGAGGAGACAGAGCGCACCATTCATGCCCACTGACAGCAGTGGCTCCACCGCAGAAAAGTTGCTTTTAGTCAGTTACAGAACTTTAAAGTTATCTTTCCCCGCGGACTGTTAAGATGGATGATGAGTAATTCTTTCCTGCACTACCTGGATTTCCGCCTCCTGCTCCCGTATCCTCCACTTCCTCCCAGTCTGCGCTTCCTCGGTTTTCCCACTCCATCTCCTCTGCCACCCTTCTCACAATGGACCTGGAACTCTCTTCCCTGTACACCAATGCCCCCCAGGCAAGGCTAACAAGCAGACTCATTTTAAAAGATAAAAAACAGAGATGCAACACACCAAGCACTTTGACAGGGTCACTTGGAGTGGCTTAACTAGAAGAGAAGGTAAATACTTCAGCATCCATTAGATTAAAGAGGTTTATCCTGGCTTCAGCAAATGCTTCAGATGAACTCACGCATGTAGTCAGGTACTAAAAGAAAATTAGAAGATTTTAATTGCAAAAGTGAAAGTCTAAAAGGATGCCATGCCATCCCAAAGTTGTAGGCCTCTTCTAAGGTCATTAACTTGCTCAGTACCCTTCTGCCATATCCCTTTTTTTCTAGAGTGACTAAATGAGAAAAGGAGGGACATTTAACGGCTTGGGTAGGATGTGACCATGTAGCCGCTCTTCAAAAGGACTGAGGGCCAACAAGGGCTGTCTTCTGTTCTGCACAGGTTGGGGTTGGAGAGAAACCCCGATCGGAAGTCATACAGAAAAATGACAGAGGGTCCTCGCCTGAGAGGAAGAGGAATGACACGAAGGGCCAGGCAGCCTCACCTGCTGGGACAGGTAAGAGGGAGGCACTAGTCTCTCCTTGCACATCCCAAAGCTATTCAGTTTCCCCCACTCCGTTCAGCTCTGCCGTGGACTCTCATTTAAACCAAACTCATTCTGACCTTTTGGGGTCCTGTGCCCCATGGGAACCACCATTACTAGTTTAAAGCCATGGGAATTTCAGCGGTTCTAGGAGTTAGGGAATTCCCAGTAACGCCAACAAGACTAAAGCAAAGAGATGGGTGTGTATATCCAATCTCCCATAAAAGAACCATCGAATGATGCCTTTATATCACAACATAAACTATCATCATACTTATACTTTAAGTATATTATGCAATAAATAGGCTCCTCTGTTTCTGGAAAGTGCTCTTAATGTATAATACTGTTCTATGGAAAAAGGAAAAAGGTTTGGGAGTTGAGTTCCGGTTAAATTGTTTTTTACCAATACTACACCGCCACCTAGTGGTTAAAGAGGGAAACTGCACGCACAATTGCTTTCAAGTACTGGGTAGACAGTGGGGAGGCGGTGAAAGAGGAAGGGTAGCATTTCCCACCCAGTTCTCAAACCTGTTTTCTAACACTGTCTTTGCAATGGCCCTGGAACCATGAAATGAAGAAATGGTGTGCAATAATATAAAGATCAATTGGGGAGTGAGATTTCTCATACTGGATATCTCAATACACAACATAATCCTGTAAACTGAAAAATTTTAAGAGCTACCCAACACATTAAGCTCTGAAAAATAGGAAAGTGTAACTTAACATGTTCAGCAATCAATTGGAATTATTTCCTAGCCTAGCCACGTAAAATCCCTTTTCACCTCCAAATAGCACCTTGCCTTCTGCCTCCCCGGCTTCGCCCACCGCAGAGCCAATGACTCAACCCACCCCTGAGAAGGTCCCCGCAGGGTGACAGCAAATGCTGGAGCTGTGGCCCCACTCTGGACCTGCCCAGTCAGGCCACCCATAATCCCCCTTTTCAACGGAAAACAAGAAGTGATGCCGGTGAAGAGCTAAAAGGGTTGTACGAAACCCAGAGCGAACACAGAGGTATCGACAACACATTAAGAAAATGCTTAATTCTACCTTTTGTGAATTTCTGATAATGAACACGGTGTTTGGAGGTTTTGGACTTTTCTTCAAGGCTGAAAGATTTCTTTTCCTTGTTGTCTGAGGAGGAGTCTTAAAAAAAACAAAGCATTACATTAAACTCTCTGTAATCCATTCTCATTTATTCTCATACAGTGACATGATATTATTTAAATAAAATCTTTGGGAACCTTATCAATTATTATTGAACTATAACCAAATGATTAGAGATAGTCTTCTTAAATAAACTGTGTACTATAAATCAGGCAAGCCTGTTTTCCAGAAATGTATACAATCTTCGAGAAAGAGAAATGAAAACTTGTGCTCACACAAAAACCTACAAACCAATATACATAACAGCCTTATTCATTATAGTAAAATACTGGAAATAACCCAAAATTCCTTCAGTGGGTGAACAGCTGAGCAAATTCTGGCACACCCTTATTCTGAAACACTACTCCACAAGGAAGAGCAATAAGCTATTGACACCCCAACATCCTGGATGGACCTGAGGGGCATGACACTTAGTGAAAAAGGTCCATCTACATGCTACATGACTCAGTTCATGTGACAGTCTTGAAATGACAAAACTACAGAGAGGGGGAACTACTGAACGGTTTCCAGGGGGCGAAGGTGAAAGTGGGGTGTTGAAGGTCAGAGGGCAGGGAGTGGGCATGAACACAGAGAGGCAGCGTGAGCGAGGCAGCTCTTTGGTGGTGATGGCAACCCTGCCTCCTGACTGTGGCAGTGGTTACAAGAACGTACACATGCGATAAACCTGCATGGACGCGCACACACATACACACGCACACGAGGCATAAAGTGCAATGAAAGCCGAGTGAGATCTGCTGGTCTGGTTAACAGCTGCAGGGGGCCAGTGTCCTGGTTCTGAGGTCGCACTACAGCTCTACCGGAGGTCACCACCCGGGAAACTAGACACCAGTGCTCAGGGCTCTTCACTGAACTGTTTCTGCAACTTCCTGTAAGTCTTTAAGTGTTCCAAGATAAAAAGTTATTTTAAAAAGTAAATAAAGGTAAGACAGGTTAATAATAATCAAAAAACAGATCAGAGATGACAACCAGACAGAGCGTGAAGGCGCAGAGCCGGCACTGAACGACGGCCTCACGCACCAGGTTTTACCGGCGGCTCATCTTAAGGGCAAAACCAAGAGGAAATCATTGAGGAACAAACTCACGTGATTATTTCTTTGACAAAACAGGAAATGTGAGCCATAAAGTAGTGCCTTGGTTGAAATACCAGAGCAAGTAACGCCAGGGTTAGAGTCCATTACAGGATAGTAAAAACCTGCCTGTGTGTATTTCCTCAGCTTTACCTATTGGTCAAGTTCGTCAAGTTCAGGTAGCAGAGCAACAGAAACAGAACATCATAGGTAGAAGAGAGACTGAGTTTTCCTATAGTCACACCAATAGGAAATAAAATTATAAAGTTAGGCATAGGGGAGAAAAGCTTTTTGCCTTACTACTGGAGTGAAACAAGCTCACGCCCATCGAACAACATGTTAGTAGTACTAATCCCTTCCAGGACCTGACCGTTCCAAAAGCAAACTCAGAGCCCTTACGGAGTAAAGGCTCTAACAACGTAAAGATCAATGGGTCAAGCTTTCAGACAATGCCTCACGTGGGTGAATTATTGCGTTGGCCAAAAAGTTCATTTAGTTTTTTCTGTACGATGGCTCTAGTAGTGCTTAGTTGTCTTTAACTTCATTTGGAACAATTTTGTTAGATTATATTGTGACAGCTGTCATATCAGCGTGCATTTAAACAAAATCTTATCAAAACTGGTGAATTTCTGTGCAGCCATTTTAATAGTAAAGATGGAAGAAAATATGTAACATTTTTGGCTTATTATGTTTTATTATTTCAAGAAAGGTAAAAATGCAACTGAAATGCAAAAAAAGATATGCGCCGTGTATGGAGAAGGTGCTGTCACTGATTGAGCGTGTAAAAAGTGGTTTGCGACGTTTCTTGGTACTACTGACATTTTGGCCAAATAATTCTTTGCTGTGGGGCTGTCTTACGCATTGGAAGATGTTTAGCAGCACCGTTGACTCTGCCCACTAGAAGCCAATAGCAGGAGAAAGCCCACCTACTCAAAATATCCAAATGAAAAATGTGTCTTTTATTTTATGGGAAAAACCATACAGACTTTTTGGCTAACCCAATACATAAACAACCTGAAACACACTCTTCTGCAGTCACTTCCCCAGAATGGCTTGTGATTTCTTTTCTTAAAGATCTTCACCCGCGGACATGCGTATTGATTTTAGAGAGAGAAGGAAGGGAGAGAGAGGGAGAGAAACACCAATCAGTCGCCTCTCAAGCGCACCCAACCAGGGACTGAACTCATAACCCAGGCATGTGCCCTGACTGGGAATCACACTGGTGACCCTTTGGTCTAGGGGGCAACACTGCAACCGAGCCGCACCAGCCAGGGCTAGCTTGTGATTTTTTAAAAAGACTTCCCACAAGTTCAGGTAGCAGAGTAACAGAAACAACACCATAGATGAATTCTTCTCCTCTTTTGATGGCCAAACACTTCATATGGCACAAAACATTCTCAGTGGTGATGCTCCAGACGGAAATCACCCAGCAGTTACCAGCTTGAGTAGCCGTCATCAACTGAAGCACCGGACTGAGAGCTCTCTGTGCACTTTTGTATTTCATCTCACAACCACCCCATTATGTAGCTGCGGTGATTACGCACAGAACGGCAGTGCAGCACAGATGGGTTAAATGAGGCACATCTAGGAAGGTCTATGATGGGATTCCAACCCACGCAGATGTGAGTGAGGTGTACATTCGGAACCCCTACAGTCCCTTACAGAGCTGCTCTCCCACGTAGGAATCACTGGCGATCTACCTTCTCCATCTTCCCAGTACAGACGTCCCAAAGCACATCTGAGCAGGGACAGACCTTAGGGGAATTTCTACCTACTCGTTCCCGTGCGCTCTTCCGTACAGCCGTTCGGCTCTGCAGTAGATGCATCAGCCTGGCTCTCCTTCCCCACTTCTCCCACACATCCTCCACCCACTTTACAAAACAAAGGCACAACTTGCCTCTCACCGGAGAGAAACACGAACACGCCCAAGTGCCCTGTGAGAGAAGCACCGTTTAATCGGAATAGTAGGAGCAGCCCCTCCCCACACCACTCTGTCGCACGGAGAGACATGCTTCCAAAGAGATTTTACTGTCCTAATAGTCGTTTATCAAAATTTATCATGTATTTTCTGCTTTTAGTAACTGTAATCTACTAATTAAAATAACCTAACCCAAAGGAAACATATTTACACTTAAAGCCTTGAGTGTACTAGAAATAAACCAAAAATTTCTATGTATGTGCTTTGTGGCAGCGAAATATGATAGGATGATGAGTTTTTAAAAGTTTAAGCAAAAAACATGTTAACGTAACATACTATGGGTTACACACAAGCAAAGTATGATTTCAGAGGAAAAGGAACCGTGTGGTGTGGTATTTCTGACTGTTAAAGGGCTTGTTTGTGCATTTCTAAATTGGTGGCAATCGCTATCAAATTACTCTGGCATTTATCTACTGGATATTTTGGGAGTAATATAATGGTTTTATTTCAAAATGCCAATAGTTCCCAATAGGCCAGAAATTATAGAACTTTGTAACTATTTGAAGCTATGATTAAAAACTTTATAGAGGTTGATATAAAAATGTGAGATAGGGTATACAGCTTTTCAAAATTCCCTTAGAGGATATGTGAGCAAAAAAATCTGAGGAACCCTGCCCTAAACCACACCTCTGTAGATGACAGGGTTTCAGCACCCCCATTTATTTCCAAAAATATTTAAAATCATAACGAACAAAATGTCTGATGGAAGTAACAAACATTTCCTAGAACAGTGAGATAAAGTCCACCAAAAAGCTAAGTTGAGTCTGGTAGAGAGTAACTGAGATGAAAATTAATTTTTATAAAAATGAAATTTAAAAAAATATACTGATTTTTCTGTCCCACAAGGAGATAAGGGTTATATCTAGAATCTTTGCAAGATTGTATGAAGAGGACAGTAAGGAATCTTTGTTTAATTAAAAGGCAAATTGTATGAATTTGGTAAGCAAGATCTTAAGGAAATAAAAATACTATAGCAAAAAAATATTTTTGTTCTTGGGTTATATTGTATCATCTGCGCTTCAGCTTTAATACAGTCATTTCAGCTTCACTATGACCAAAAATTCACTTGAATAAAGATAACATGGCAGAAAAATAATCTATTAGCTCTCCAGGTGCACTCCTTGGACAGGTTTTCCCTGAAAGGAACATTCTAAAGGTTTTTCAGTACGGGGACTGGCAGTTAGCAACAGTCCTGGGTCAGATGGTACTGAGTTAGACAGGAAGCTGGCCACCAACTGCCCAGTCCCTATCACAGGGCTACCAGCACCCTCTAGTGGTCTCGAGGTGGAACTTAATCTATAGATTGGTAACTCTCCCGCTGCCAATGATGTAGGGTGCTTCTCTGTCTCACACAGAAAAGAATCAGCCTGCACAGATGAACCTGTGGATGGGGCTTCCCAAGGACAAAGTACCACTGCTTGGAATCTGTCATGCACTCAGCGCCTTCCTGACAGATAACCAAGTCCCTGGGTCACCTGAAACATTTCACTGACTGCCCTTCGGTAATGCATCTCAGAAGCAGGCTGAGAAAAAGCAGCCAGGTAGCATGGAAAATACAAACCTACATTTCTATTGATTTTAATTGTGATCCGGAACATAAAGATGTTTCCGTTTATAGTCAGTAAGGCCTAGTGTCCTTGAATCTTCCTCCCGCATAGATCCTGCATTTCCTAATGCCGTCCAGTCAGTGTGTCCACAAAACATTTTTCTTCTGTTTTTCTTTGGCCAACCAATTGCCATGTTTTGTATCAGGACCACACACAGGATAGTTCTAGCAGTTACCTCATGGATAATAAAAACTGTGCAAGTGACAGATTTCTACCAGAAGTCCGATCTCATGAGCAAAAACACAGAGTACCTTTGCTTTGAAGCTTTTGGACTCACTGCCACTCAGAGCAGAGCAGCACATCTTCCCGTGGTTCTGGGGAGGTGCGTGCTGTCACTTCACCAATTACTAGCATATCCTGCTGCTACTTCCCAAGCAGGGGTTATGTCTCATACACCTGTACGTCCTCAAGTCTTACTTTCCATCCAGCACAGAGCTCAACAAATGTTTGCTGAACTCGTCTAAATTTTGAATTTCATTCCACAAAGTTCTTCCTCCTTCAACTTGACAAACACGTTTGGAAGTTCACTACATGGCAAACATTGTGCACAGGGAATAAAAAGAAATTCCTTATGACAATGTTTGCAGAATCCAACTCAAAAATAAATAAACAAATCAGACTGATTTCAAAATGGGCAAAAGACTCGAAAAGACATTTCTCCAAAGAAGAAATAGCCAGCAGTGCGCGAGAAGAGCGCGAGCTGACTGACCACGAGGGGAGTGCGCATCAGAGGCGTAAGTACCTCCCCGCACCCAGTAGGAGGGCTACTGTCAAAACACAGAAAACAGCAAGCATTGCTGAGGATGCGGAGAAACTGGAACCCTTGTGCACTGTGGGTGGGAACGTGAAATGATGCAGCCACCATGGAAAACACAGCAGCTCCTCAAAAACGTAAACAGAACTATTGCGTGATCCAGCAATTCCACTTCCGGGCATGTACCCCGAAGAATAGAAAACAGGGACTAGAAGAGACATTTACACACCCACGTTCGTAGCCCTGTTCACGAGAGCCAGGAAGTGAGAAGAGGTGCAGCCCAAGCGTCTATCAACGGATAATGGATAAACAGAATGGGGTCGCCCATCCTGTCCTCCCCCAACAGCAGCACCCTTCTGCTAACTCGATATGGAAAGCCCAAAGGTAAACTGTGTCACTTCTAGTGCCTGCAGCTTAGGAATACAATTTCTAATAGCAAGCCCCGTGCAAAAAATCTTACTGTACCCCAGAAATCCAAATCTCTTACACACAGTAAAAGATAAAACAACTTCATGAAGCAGAACCAACACAAAAAGAGCTTTTCTATTAAGCCTTCCCTGGCTGCTGATTTATGGCCCCAATTGATATTCCTGGCTTTGTACTTTAAACACGTGTTTTTAAATACACTCAAAGATCCCTGGAAAGATCACTTTACTATTTGAGGCTGTAAATTGAATGGATTTACCTTGCCATTCTCTTAACTTAGAAGAAGTGTTTGCTTTCTTCATGCAATGAAATAGGTTCACACAATAAAAGCACTATTAAAAAACAGAAAAAAACCATTTCTAACAACTTCAATAAATTAACTTTCACATAGGTGATGCTTACAATAAAAATAGTTGGTGAAAATATTTTAAATTGAGAGATTGTATCTTCTATAAATCAAATGAATAAACGAAGCGAAGATCTCCCCTACCTGCTGTTTCTGGTCCATGGCAAGTGTTCAGTTCAGCCAGAAGCTGGTTAAAATCATCCTGATGAGCAATCCAGTTGTCCTGAAAGTCAAAACAAACAAACAAACAAAAATCATTAGAGGCATGTCTGTAGTTTACCTGCACTGGTTGAGAAAAAGATACATTTTGGAATCAAGGAAATCTGGTGGTTAATGTGAAATTTTAAGTGTTTCATCAAAATATTATTTTGTAAATTTGATTGATATAAATTTGAAGTGCAATTTATTTATTTTAGTATTAAAAATGGGCTTCTTGAAAGCTTCAGTCTTGACTGCAAATGTGAACAACTTATCAACAGTCAATTTATAATCAAATAATCAATAGGAAACCTGGTGCTAAATATTAAAGTAAAGCAGTATAAAAGTTTTTTCTAAGGGAAAGTTATGTAAGTCAAAGGAAAAAAGCATTGATGGACTTGGGACTCTCTTCTTTGCTCATTTGAGCTTCCAATATTTTGCCCAGTTCTATTTGCTGGCATGGAACCCTGTTTTACAAAATAACACTGAGGAAGGGAGGAGGAAGGACTCAAGTTCCCTGAATCAATCAGTATCCATCTGTAAGGTAATAAGCTAGTAAGTTTGTTATAACAAAGAGAATCAGGCGTTAAGAGAGAATGAACATCTCCAAGACAACCTAAACCAGTGGGAAGCAAGGTACCAATATGCCTCATACGCACTATTTGAAGACTGCTTAAGGTCAAGTCTTATCAAACAGGTTTCCTGAGCAATGCTTCTGCTAAAAAATTAAGTAACTCTGTATATGTATCTCTCAACTACCTTCGAAATCAACCTCCGTCTTTAGTTACTTAGAATTCTAGTTGTTAATCCAGAAAATCTTAGCTGACTTAGTCTACTACTCAGGGCTGCCGAACGAATCAGAGTAATTTGGTTCCCCTAGAACAGTTCTCCAGACCCTCTGCCAGGTTCTGTTGGTTGTAAAAGTTTAGGATCAGAGCTTTCAGCTTGGACACTTTCCAAAGCAAATAATAATACTGAAAATGAAAGCACCACAGGACAGGCCATTAATTTTTAGTTACAGTGTTATATTTTCAAAGTGTCAGTGCCTAAGGGGAAGTGCGAATAAATTGAACTGCTGTACACCAACAGCCAGAAACAGACAATGGTACAAGAAAAGAACACCACTTTCTGGCAGAAGAATCTTTTCATTTTTTTCTAAAACTAAATGTCAGCAACTTTTAATAAGATAAGCTAATATTAGAACACAGGTAAAGATAAAAATTCTTATCTGTCCTGAAATGAATACTTCTATAAAAAGAATACTTTTTGCAAAGTTTAGCAATAAAACCAGCTTGCATCTTTTACACATAAGCAAGTAAAGACCCCATGGAGACAGTAAGGGAAAGTGAGGCCATGACACATGACGAAGAGCCAGCTGAACCAGGGGCTTTTTATTAACCAAAACATGGAGGATGCACACTTGAATAGTTAAAAACTGATCAGTTTGATTGACTTAAAACTTATATATTTAGAAAAAAAAGTCAATTATGCAAGGAAAACCCCAGCAGACAAACTGTTGCTCACTTCATTATTGTTCGTGGCTCCAAGTCCCAAGTGGTTGTTTTTAACTTGAACTTTAATATGATCTATGGCTCCTTGCTCCTGAGCCCCTAAACCCTGTGGAGAGTAAACACAAAGAGAGTTAGCTTTTTTATCAGGTACAAAGAGTGACTATATCTCTCTTCCCTTACCAATCATTCAGTTAATGACTAAACATCTAAGAATAAGGCACTCGGTGGGCCTCAGAGAGAATATAGTCTAATGGGTTCTTATAGGACATGTCTATAATATGAAAAATGCACTTACAATAATGAACACTGGATCTTCACCTTAATTTAAGGCCTCCATGTAAAAACTTGGAAGAACATGCCTTTTTCTAAGGCTCCAAATCAGAGTTCTGCCACAAAACTGTTAGAAGCCATCGAGTTCTTACGAATCTATGGCTCTGTCCGTTAAATAATTTTACAAACGACACTGAGAAAGGAGGAGAAGGGGACGCCAAGCCCCCTGTATCAATTAACACTCATTTGTAAGGTGTCCCACAGAGCTTGGTGTGCTGCAGCACCTAAGAGGCACCCACCAGGGTGGCTTTGGCAGAGTGAACGAAGAGGCAATCAGATGATATGAAGGGGCTCGACCTTGCGGGACCTTGGAAATTACAGTAGAAAGTTGGATCTTATTTTTTAAAACAATGGAAATCACTGAGTGTTTAATCAAAGGAATGACGGGATCTAACTTCTGTATTTTTAAAGGCTCATTCTGGCCGTTGTATGGCAAATGGCCTAGAGGAGGGAGAGGAGGGAAGCAGAAGGGAGGCTGCTGCAGTGGTGAGAGCAGGCACCAGGGGCGGCGGCACGGGGACGATGTCCTGGGTGGAAGGGAGTAACAACTGGGATGCAGAAAGTGAGAGGTGGAGGAACCAAGCGTGACTCCCAGGTTTCTGTCTTGAGTAAGCAGGTAGACAGGGCACCGTGTGCAGAAATGGGGAAACTTGAGAAGAAAAAGATCTGAGGGGATCAAGATAAACATGACTAACTTACAAACTTGGAGCTCAGAGGACAAATTTGGGCTAGATACAGAAAAGTAAAAGAAGTAGATAATCTCCAAATTCATGTAATTTAAAGCAGGGTACGACAAAAAGGAGTTCATCTGAGCACAGTGCATCTGAGTGGGGCCTGGGGCTCCAAAGCTCGACAGTCTGGAGGACGAAGAGCCAGCAGCAAACGCAGGAGTGGCTGGTGGGGCGGGAGGAAAAAGGCGAGAGGGAGCAGTACTGTGCAAGTCAGGGCAGAGTATTCCAAGAAGGAAGTAATCAGTCAGAGTCCAGGGCTGCTAAGGGATTAAGTAAGTGAGGACAAAAAAATGTCCCTTGGACGTGGCAACAAGATCATCACTTCAAGACCTTGACACAAACCATTCAAGGGTAGAGACAGCAGTAGAAGTCCTGTCTGAGTCAGGGATAACTGGAATGTGAGGGAAAGAAGAAAATGTGTAGTCTAGCTATAAAGGGGAATAAAATATTACTCTTAGCAATGTAACACTGTAATGGTTAGGTGCAACTAATTAAAAGGCCTGCCTATGAAAGATGCTAATCATGCAGTTTGAATAATAAATAAAGAGAGCTGACATGTATGTTCAATTCTAACTTGATCATCACAAGCTCACAACAGTTTAGTTATTCCTTCACAATTACTTATTGATCCAAATCATACATATTTCTCAGTCTCCTAAGAGAGATGCATTCCCCTGACTTGTAATCTGCTTGCATGGCTCCGATTTCTTTTGCTTGTCTCCAAAATACCTTTCCTTTAGACCACCCCATCTTCTCCAGCATTCTCTGGCCAAACTTGGAATCATCATTACTCCACGTGGTATTTCTTGGATCCACAGACCACTTCTGCTTCCGTCGACCTGCAAAATGACAAAGTATCTCCTTAGCAACTTATCTTTCAAACCTGGAAAATACCACACAAATACATACATACCTAATACATACACACATACTTGCATAAAATATGACATATATTATGTATTATTAGATACAGGTATCAAATTCAGCATCAGACTGGATTCCCCAGTAACTATATACTCACAATGTACAAACTGACTTCGACTTTACAAGACAAAAATAAAGATATTCCTATTCCCTCCAAAGGTGAAAAATCGAAACAGCTAGATATACCATCAGTTGGGCTTTCCCCAGTCAACTGAAGGCAGCAACTTACTAAAGCACCTGTCGACACCAGCAGCAGCAGCAGCCAATATAGCTTATGGTGCCGTGCGTTCCGTGCCAAATGCTACCCGCACATTATCAGATTCAATTTTCACAGTGACCAACGAAGGCAGATATTCTTATTCCCACTTTTCAGATGAGGAAATCTGAGGCTTAGAGGCAGAAACGTGACTAATTTCCCCACGCCAATCCAAAGCCTGTACACAAACGGAGGTCCTACCGATGTCAGAGCTTACAGTCTTATGGCCCTGGGGAGAAGGTTCCCACTTTCTCCCCACACACGATCTACGGATACTAACGATGCCTTCCTTTTTCTCACCGAAATGCCCTGAAGTAACCTGACTCCTATAAATTTCCAGAATAAATTATCTGCTTCTTTTTTGGCATTTAATTAACATTTTTCTATATTATGATTATTTGTATCCATCTTTTATGTTTCCTATTAGACCATAATCTCCTAGGGTCTTATTTGTATCTTATTCTTTCTTATGATTGGTTGCAAGAAGTAAAAAGCATTGCCCATAACAGGCACTCAATAAGTATGTGAATGAACATACAATTGCATAAAAAAAACCCTAGGAGTAAATTTAACCAAGGTTGTAAAAGACCTGTGCTCAGAAAATGATGACATTGAAAAGAGAAATTGAGGAGATATAACTAAGTTGAAGCTTATTTGTTGTGTTGTGTTCATGGATAGGAAAAATCAACACCATTAAAATGTCCATACTACCCAAAGCAATCTATAGATTCAATAATTCCTATCAAGATACATACCAGTATTTTTTCACAGAACTAGAAAGACTATTTCAAAAGTTTATATGGAACCACAAAAGAGCACAAATAACCTCAGCCATCTTGAGAAAGAAGAACAAAGTTGGAGCAATCACACTACCTGGCATCACACTGTACAAGGCCAGAATCATTAAAAAGCACGGTACTGGCATGAAAACAGACATACACATCAGTGGAACAGAATAGAGCCCAGAAACAAGCCCACAGCTTTATGGTCAATTAATATTTGACAAAGGAGGCAACAACAAATCATTGGGTAAAGACAGTCTATTCAATTAATGGTGTTAAAAATTGGATAGATATATGCAAATAAACGAAATTAGACCAACTTCTTATACCATACACAAGAATAAACTCAAAATGGATTAAAGACTTAAATGTAAGATCCAAAACCATAAAAATCCTAGAACATAGGCAGTAAAATCTCAGATATTTCTCGTAGCAGTATTTTTTCCTGCTATATCTCCTCAGGCAAGGAAAACAAAAGAAAAAAAAATACACAAATGGGACTATATCAAACTAAAAAGTTTTTGCACAGCCAAGGAAACCATCAAAATGAAAAAGACAACCCAAGGAATGGGAGAACATATTCACCAAATTTGCCTTATGACCCAACGATTCCACTTCTGGGAATATATCTGAAGAAACTCAAAACACTAATTTGAAAAAATACATGCACCCCTATGTTCACTGCAGCATTATTTACAATAGCCAAGATTTGGAAGCAGCCCAACTGCCCATCAGTAGATGAGTGGATTAAAAAGCTGTGGTACATTTACACAATGGAATACTACTTGGCCCTAAAAAAAGAAAATCATACCTTTTGTGACAACATGATGGACCTGGGGACTATCACGCTAAGTGAAATAAGCCAGTCAGAGAAAGACAAGTACCGTATGATTTCACTTATATGTGGAATCTAGTGAACAAAATATACTAACAAACAAAATAGAAACAGATACATAGATACAGAGAACAGACTGACAGCTGTCAGAGGGGAGGGGGGTTAGAACACTGGGTGTAAAGGTGAAGGAATTAAGCAAACAAACAAACAAAAAACCCACACAGACACAGCAAACAGTATGATGATTACCAAAGGGAATGGGGGGTGGGAGGAGGTAGAAGAAGACAGTAAAGGAGGGATAAATAGTGACCGGAGGAGACTTGGCTTTGGGTGGTATATAGATGATGTATTATAGAATTGTACAGAATTGTATAGAATTGTACACCTGAAACCTGTATAATTTTATTAACCAAAGTCACCCCCCAAAATTCAGTAAAATCTTAAAATTAAATTTAAAAAACTCTGCTATGCTTTCATATTTTCATATTTAAAATAAGAATAGTAGCCCAAAATATCTAATCACAAGGAATAGCATAGACATTAATTGTGCAAAAGTTTTTAAGACAGGATAAAATATTATATGCTATCATGACAAAGATTTGAAAATTTGGAGTCCCAGTGCAGAGAGAATTTAAAATATTCCCTTAAAATCATGCAGTTTGAATTACTGATATCTACAAATAGACTTTACACCTGTACACCACTTCATACTTTGGACTATTTTTACACTCACATTTCCCTGACTTTTTAAATCATCCTAGTGATGAAGATAATAAAGGGCCCACAGAATACTAATCACAGAAAGAGATATACATGAATAGCAGAGCCAGGGACGATGTTCCCAGTGCCTACTGAATTAAGCACATATCAAAGAATGCTGATACCAGAAAAGACCTCAGAGATCTAGGCTCTAAGGTCACCACCTAACTAAATCATATTCCTTTCTATGAGTCCCTATTTGAAAACAGTAGAAAACTGCTGGTATTAGTAGCAATAATGTAAAGATATACAGATAACGAGATCAACATTGTCAATTTCTAGCTTAATTACTTGGGGTGATTTTTTTTCCTTTAGCGTTAATTTCTGTTCCTATAATCTGGAATGCAGTCTAACCCATTACGTTCTGCGCTCAAATTCCTCCGTTCCCTTAGATAAGCGGATGTTGACAGCATTTATTTCACAAAATCCCGGGGTATTTGTTGGTCTATTAAGCTGTTTCTCTTCATTGCTCACCACACTTGCAAAGTTACGACCAAAGCACGATCGCCCTCTGGTGGCAGGCAATCTTAGCTACAGGGACCATTCAGAAGTTGCACTGCCGCTCCAGAAACGGAGTTAACGAACTTCACAAAGTGACGGTTAAGTGTCAAAAGGCAAACTGAGGCAGGATGAGGCATCTCGGCCAACACTCATGTCACTGAAGAGTGCTAATTCCAACAAAGTCAAAACCGCCAGTCCTCCTTAGCCCTGCACCTCCTAAAACAGGCTACTTCCTGTTTGATGCTTCTAATCCCTTTGCATTTCTATTTCTAGGTTCAATGCATCTTCGAGAATGAGATTTCAATGCCTAAGGAGATTCTGCAGGCCTAACCTCCTCTTTCTAACCTAACCTGCTCTAACTAACGCATGGAAGTGAAAAGAATCAGTTCGGGTTCCCAAGACCGGTGTCCTGATTCTCATTCAAATCCACCGCGCGCGTGCTCAGCTCTGAACTCGCAGGCTCTTTCATTAGCAAACCCGTAGCGAACGTTTGAGGAAGGCTGGGCTGGGAAAGCTCCGGAGCAGGCAGGGCGAACCGAACCCAGCTTCCCAGGGTCCCGGCCCGCGGCATCCTCCAACACACTGAGCGCCAGGGACCCGCACCCCTTGCTACTGGGTCCGGTCGGGGGCGTAACACGGATCCTTAGCCCTCGTGCCCCGGTCGGGCCTCCGCGCTCAACACTCACGTTCAGCCAGCATCGACATGTCGCAGAGCCTGTGGCGCCGGGATTCTCGGGATCTGAGCAACTGGAACTACGGGATGGGCAGCTAGCGGGGAAGTTAGAACCACCTGACAGGCACGCCGCGAGAAATGCAACGGCGGGGGCGCGCGCCAGTGACGTCATGATGCGCGACCGGTTGCTGGCTGAGAGACGGCGATGGGGCGGGGCACGGCGGGGGGACGTCTGGTAGGTGGGAGAGGGCGGACGACTGAAGGTTGAGGTCGGGGATATCCCGAACGTGGAGAAGATCGATTCCTTCGCTCGAACAAGTTCATATACGTAAACCCTTTTTAGGAGTTTGCCGCACAACAAGCTCTCTAGTCATTAATTACTAAATGTCAAGCAGGGGTCTTTCTGGAAAGAAGAAATGAACTCTGCCCTCAAGTAGGTCACAGTCTAATGCGGAAAAGAAATATGTAAACAACAGTCCTTAGGACTCTCAGCATTATTTAAAATGGGGTTTGAGAAACTCGTTGGAGGAGAAGACTGCACTACACTGTGGCGTCCGCTATCTTACTGTCCTACCTCCGCTCGCGGGATGCCGGGGGCCGGGGACAGGGCGGGGGGAGAGGGAGGGAATCCCAAGTTAAGCAGATAAGTAAATCTGGGGAAAATGGTCTCTTTAAATAACATGATGCCTTCAACAAGACAAAGTTGTTTTTATTTTTCTCCACTACAACGTGCACTCTGGAACTTTGTTTTTATCTTACATCTCTCTATATCCATACCAGCACCTAGCAAAATTATTTGAGTATGGTAAGATCTCTATAGATGTTTGTGAATTTTAACTAGAGTGCCTCTGTCTCCAGAGGCATTCTAATGAGATTCTGACAATGAGAATCTCAGACAATAAGGATATGTTTTTGGATGGGTGACTCTCCAGTGAACTATGCGTGATAGTACAGACAGAAGCTTGCCCCTCATAAGAGAAACATAAAGAGAGCAGCCAGGTGCCAAAAGAGGCTTTGTAAAGGACTAGATTCCTGTTCTAGATAAATTCGTCCTTTAACTAGGAGTCTAGACAAACAAGACAAATTTCTCTGCTGTCATAAAAATAAGAGAAAAGAAACACAAAGGAATAGTTGCTGCTATCAGTGAATATCCAGGAGCTGGGGGGATTAGGAGAAGCGAGAATGAATGGAATTTGCACAGCCAAAGCAGAGAGCAGGTGAGTTGTGACAGAGGGAACAGGGTTAAAGTAGGGAGTTGGACTGGCACAAAACAGGCATCACCCTGCTTTGGGGGTAATTAGCTGATCTGTTTGATTAGACCAGAGAAAGTGGAAGGTAGTTATATAGAGTGGACAACTGTGAATTGATCAGGAAGTCAGCCTTTTTTTCAAGTACTACATATGTTGATATATGATTTCAGGAAGATAATTTTGTCTCTAGAGTGGTCAGAAAGATTGTTGCCATGGCGCAGGTGAGAGAGCTAAACTAGGACACTGAGCGTGGCAGTGAGCAGAAAAGAATGACAGTGTCTTGGAATTCGATGAGCTTTCTTTCTTGGAAATGCTCAGTCAGAGGCCACAAGGGCATGTTGTAGATTAGAAGGAGGGATTCTGCATTTGGCCGAATGCAGTTTAGACTCATGGTTTCCAAGGTTTGTTCCAACCCCAGCATCCCCTGTGTCTATGGAACATCTATGAGGATCATCTACTGAAAAAAATACTATTACGTTTGGGATTTAAAAAAATTACAGAATCTATATTTTATATTTTAAACTTATCATCTGGGAATGGATATTGCACTTTTAAAAAGAAGGTGATTCAATAGAAGACATTCAGTTTTACTCCTCAGTCTGTTGGCAGACCCTCTTAGATCAGGGCTCCTCAACCTATGATGTGTGTGAATCACAGGGGATGTTGTTAAGTGCAGTTTCTAGTTCAGTGGGTCTGGAGTGGGGCCAGAGAGTCTGCATTCTAACGCACTTCCAAGAATGTGGGTGCTCACCATCCACAGACCTTGCTTTATGTTGCAGGCACAAAGTATGCATTAACTCAGGGTTAAAGCACACTTTTTTCCTGTTCAGGAAAATACTTTATGAAGAACACATCTTGGTGACAGTGACAAATGTTTTCAAAATACTTCAAAGAACTGAACCTAGAAAGTACTTGGATAAGTCATCCGAGCTAGTCACCTGCCTTCAAGAGACTACAGATCAATAGCAGGGATGGATAATTACTACTTCTTTTCTGTATCTGGTGAAACTCAATCTATTTCTCAGTATCTATCTCTATGTCTCTCTACACACACACATAATTATAAAAGCTAGTTACACATTATGTGCAATCATAAAAAGGAATTCTCCCATGTTGCATTTTTATATTATATCTCAGATATATCACTGAAATTTTATCTATGAAAGACATAGAGCTGAATCTTGCCAGTTAAACTTAGCTCATTCCTAAAAGGCATGAGTTTGGTACAGTGTGGAGGGGGAAAAGCAGTCAGAAAACGTAACAGAGCCTAAATTCCACTACCAGCTTGCAGCGTGACTTTGAGCAAGGCATTTCATTCACCTCTTTTGACATCAATGTTTGAATCTATGGAAAAAGGATGAGCTCTGAAAGCATCAGTTGGTGATATGAGATTAAAGGGAACATTTGATGATATGGAGGGAACAACACGCTTGAATCAGAAATTCAGCATTAACAGAAATGAACAAAAAGCAGGAAAAATGAAATGGGAGTTGATCTAACATAGGAAAGAAATGGAAGGAAAAAGGCAAAACCATATCAGAAATGAGGATTAAATTGCAAGGTGCCCAACGGATAGATTCAAATTAAAATTTAATAAGAGAGTAAATAAAGCCAAGAGAACAACTAAGGAAATGAAAATAAAAGAAGTAAAAACATATCAGAAAGTGGTTGAAATGGAAGAGAGGCAAAGAGGAATATATGTATAAATATATATTTATATATAAATATAGAGGCAAAGAGGATAATATAAATATGAAATATATATATATATATAGTTGTAGTCCCTGAAGAAGAAAAACAAAACAATTAAACAAAACTAACATTTAAAACTATAATCCAAGGAAACTTTCCAGAAATAAAAGAAGATCCAAATATTTATATATTAGTAAGGCTCATCAAGTACCTGGGAAAATTGACCTACAATGCTCAACTATAAGACATATCTCCTAGTACAATTAATAGGCTTTATCAAAGAGAAAATCCTTAGGTAAAATAATAAAATGTGAATGATTGAATGAATGGCAAAAAATTAGGTCAATATCAGACTTTTCAGTATCAATGTAGAAAGAAAGGCAACCATGGAGTACTATTTTTTAAAAACTGAAGGAAAGAAAATATAACTCAAGAATTTTATATCCAGTCAAGCTGTCCTGCAAGTAGCAGATCTATAGCAACCGGTTTTAAACGTGCCAGAACTCAGGGAATGCTACACTCACAAGCCTTTTCTTGAGGAACCAGCTAGAGGGCAAGCTTCATCCTACCAGGGGGAGGCTGGGAAAACTCTGTCAACAGGACCAATGGTAAGCATTTCATATATGTAATTGCAAACGAGTACTTTCCTTGGGGCGTTGATCTTATGCCAAACAAAAAATATCTTGAAAATGGGTTGTGGATTCTGTTTTAGATAAGACATGTTGGTTGAAGAAGAAGGTTGTCGATTCAGGTGAAATAAACCGGAGTGAAAGAATCTCACCGCAAGATGTTTGGAGACCATGAGGGCCAGTTCACTCCTAACCTCTTACTCTATTACTGTTGGGCGTGAGAATGCCTCACAGCTGAGTCAAAAGGGCCTTTCTGGCTTCTGTGATAGATTCATGAGGGGCTCTCTTAACTTCTTAACTAAGTTTACACATTTTTAGTCTCTTCACTTTTGTCTGAATGTCTAATTTTTGTCATTGGAGTATGATGGGAACAAAGTTGGGAAAGTTCGTTTTTAAATGTCTTCCTTTCCTAGGTTTTCACATGAATAATTCCACATGTTAGAGAAGGTTTTATTACTTTCTAAGTCCTTTCACAAACATCTCATTCTGATTTTGATTTCAAGCTTGCTAATGGTAAAATTAATTTTAAGATCTAGGCTTAAGCCTTTTTGGCACCTTTTAAATTAAGCCAGCCCATCCTATCTTCCCCAACAATCTCCTTCCATCTTCATCCAACCCAAGGACAATTTAGATCGAGAGTAGTTGATGACAAGACAACATGTAAAACCCAGACATGAAAAAATTGCAGCTATTCCTTAAAAAGTGAAGCAAAAGTTGAGCAGCAACAACTTTTCAGTGTCTGCAAATAATAAAAATGAAGGAACATGTGGAAGCATTAAAACAACGAAGGAGAGACTAATGAGGAAATTAGATGACAGATTACATAACATACTTTTTCTGAAATACACTTTCCCTGCTTAGCACTTTAGTAAAAGGATAAGTGAAACAGAAGCTACTTCACAGAGCTCCTGTGCTAGGGTGGGGAATGAATACATGCCATCTTAATTCTAACACAAGGCAGATTGTGTTAAATGTTCTAAAGAGGCACGAATTGCTATGGAAGCATTGGAAGGAGAGAAATCCCTCTTCCAATGTCAGCCCCACCTAGAAATGTGTTAGGAGTGCAATACCCAGGCCCCACGCTAGATCTACTGAATGCGATACTCTAGGGATGGGTCACAGCCCTGTATGCTTCGCTGAACCCCGCAAGCAAGGCTGATGCATGCTGAAGACTGAAAATCACTTATGTCCTGTATTCATAACGAGCAGTATGACTGCTAGGGGGTCTAAGGAAACGTTATCAATTTTATACAAATATGCATGTTCCAAAGTGTCTTTTGCAGCCTAAACGTGAGATGAAAAGTTGAATACAACCTAAGTGTCCAACAAGGGAATTACTAAGTGAATCCTGGTATAGTTCTATGTCAGGACGCCAGCCTCATCTACCATCCCTTGTATGGGAAACCGCTCAGCTCACAGTCTCGGCCGAGAGTGCCAGCCCTGAGTCACTTCATATGCAGAAGTCCCATCTCTACCATGCGAGCCTCTTTGCCAGGCCACAGATGACTGGATGAGGTATGCAGCTGGTCCATAGGCAGCCAGCCGACACTGATGCGTGCCAGTGTGACTGGCTGGGCAAGCATGGGATGATTCCTATTTCCTTATTGCTGGTGGTCTCCTTGCAATACACTTCCTATTATTTGAGGTAACTCAAATGAGCATTTGTTCTCATAACCAAACAAGTGGAATAAAGCACATGAGAAAGTGGTTAAGATTGTAAAGGCAGAAAATCAGAATACCAAGTTGTACCTACATTTGATTATCCATAATTAATGTAATTTTAAAAAATGTATTGAATAAAAAAAGTATTTTATCACTAACTAAGATCATTCTGGTTGGTAAGGTTATGGTTATTTTAAATCTTCTAATGCTTTTAAAATTCTCCCCAATTCTGGTTCACATGTTCCCACTTCTTTACATGCCTGGTACCTGTTTACGCCATGCCAGGCGTTCTATGTTACACCATTGGGTGCTGGGGGCTTTTTCATTCCTTTAAATATTTTGCTCTGGGAGCCAGTTAAGTCCCTTGGGAACAATTCGATCTTTTCAGGACTTTCTTTTAAGCTTTGCTGTTAGGTGGGCCTCCAACAGTGTTTTAGTTTAGGTGTAATCTGCCCCCACTGCTGAGGTGGGGCTCCACTGAGGATTCTATGTGGTGCTCCATGTGTGCGAAGTTCTTTCTGCTCAGGAGACACAAGTTATTCTTTAAACATATATACACACACACACACACACACCCCGGCAGAAGTAACAGGGTAGTAACTGGCAGAAGTGTTAGACACAGGGTCTGGCAGAAGTAACGCCTGCTTGAGTGTGGTTGGTAGAGTAGTAATATGGGTGTAATAATTTACAGTTGTAATTTGAACATTTCACCTAAAATGTCATATGGTGTGCTGGAGTGTGATGTTGTTATGTTACAGAATTACATGCTTATGATTTTGTAATAAAAGATTTTGTAATAAAAAGGGGTGTTATTTGTGCTGGACCCTGTATTTACTGATCCAGAGAGAGAGGTGGGGGAGAGAGGGAGAGAGAGAAACATTGATTGGTTACCCCGACTTGGGACCAAACCTGTAACCCAGGTATGCACTGTGATCGGGAATTGAACCCTCATCCTTTTAGTGCATGAGATGATGCTCCAAACAACCGAACCACACCAGCCAGGTGACACAAATTATTCTTGGCCCTGCGTATAAGTTCTGTGGGTTTTCCTGTCTGTTTTTCTCAGGTGGTTCTTTCCCAACAGTTTCTGTACACGTGTCTCTTGCTCAGGAATCCCTGGAAGATTGGAGGGGACCTGTGTGGGTTGTGAGGGACTCCCTCACTGTAGTTCTCTTCTGCCTGAGTCACAGCCCTGCAGGTCCTAGCTACCTTTATCTTGGTCTCCTCCGCTCATGGGTACCTCTGGGTTCTATTCAGACCCCTCCTCCCGGTGCTGCCCCCTGAAAACTCTCTCCAGGAAGGAATGAGACAGTAAGAGTTCATCTCCTTTACACTCCACCTCTCAGGGGGTCATCGTACTTCATGGTCTACTGCTAAATGTCTGAAAACCACTGGTTTGTGTATTTTGTCCACTTTCATAGTTGTTTAAGATGGATGGGTAAATCCAATCCATTATTCCATCATGGCCAGAAGCAGATGTTCCTAATACTTTCTGAATGTTTCCAATTTTCTACAGTTTGTGCACCAGCTTGTATATCTGCAGAAGTCCAGTCTGTACAAAGGAAACTTCTCCTGTACAGTAACTCACAAGTTAGAAACATGAAAACTTTAAGCCAACAAACCAGGTTTTACCATCAAATGAAGTTTTCACTAGTGAAGACAGATAAACCCGAAATGACATAACATAGGGGAAAAAACCCACCACCACCACCAGAAACAACAGGGAACTTGACAAAGAGTGTTTTGAATTTCGGTAGAACTGTGTGTAGTGTGGTGGCTGGGGGCGGGGAACCTGGGAGCAGACTGAGGGAAAAGGAGAGCTTTGCTCTCTCGTTTATTTAAAGCTAATTCTGCTGTGGGTGTTTGCTGTTGGCCTCTGTTACACCCTTCACCGCCACCCTTTGATGATATTTCTCTAATATGCCTAAGGAGGAGCGACATGACCCTTGGAGTCTGCTTTTGTCAGTTCTTGGGGTACCTGTGTCTATCATAAACTCCCCAAATGTGCCAACGTAGTTGCTGTTCCTGAAAGACTGGAAGACTCATCACCCCCTGGAGGATCTCCCCACGTTCCTCATGGAAGCCATTGTCAGGCCCCACGACAAACACAAGCTGAGAAGCACCTGCCCACTCTGAGATCCAATACACTAGAAATGCATGCTTGATAAGATGTCTTGCTGTGATTTATTTACCCATTTCCTGGGGGGAAAGTATTGGGTTTTTCTAGGTTGCTTCCCCTCAACCTGCTTTAAACTTGACCTGGTTCCTGCTGCTGATGTCTCTCAGTCAGAAGAATGTATCGGTAATACCTTTTTTTTTTCAAGCTGACATGCCCAATTAATACCAACTCAGGACTCTCATCTTCCGGGCCTCCTGTAATAGTTTTTCTTGTTATAGAAGCTCAAACAGGAAGACAAAACCTAGCCAAGAGCAGTGTACAGAGCTGCTCTCTGTCAACTGCAGTACAGAAATGCCTTCTGGTTTCCCCACAGCAGGTCTGGTCCGAGATTTCCACCTCTGTTTATACTGCCTAAACGAATGGTATGACTTCAAGCTTTTACAAAGTCTCGAAAGATCAATGGAAAGTCACACCTACAGATCAAATTCACATAATGACATCAAAGAAAAAAATCCAATTTCTTCACTGCCTTATAACTGTTTTATTGCCTTAGATTATTAGCCTTCTTCTAGCTTTTGAGCAAGGTGATGACACTTTAGGTTCTTATATCTTGAGATGTTTTCATGGTGGCAGGCGGGAGAGGGAAGGGCAGCAGGGATGGGGGCAGGGAGGTGTCTGCAAAGGGAACGAACAAAAACTGGGTGGGAGCTGGGCGATGAAAGGAGGAGCTGCTGGCTGAGGACCTCTGTCCCGAGAGTGGCAAAATGTCATGTCTCGTGGGGACTCCACCTCGGTGGTTATGAGTGGACATTCAGTTATCACCTAAGGAGGTTTCCTAACCTCCACTGTGGGCTCTCCCTGAGTCTTCTAGAATCTTCTTTCCTGCTTCTGCCACTCTCTGGGTAAGCAGTGCACAGCCCATGGAGCTGTGGTGATGTAGCGTCTCCTCTCTATGGTGGTCTTCCTTGGTGCAGTGAGCTCCACAGTTAGGGGGTTCGAAGCTGGCCCTGACACCTGCAAGTCATGGCCCCTCTCTGATTCCTCCCTGCTATCCCAGGGGGTTGCTGTGAGGATTAAGCAGAAAAACATGGGGACACAGAGTATAGCAGCTCTAGTGCTATAAAACTGTGAGGGGCCACTCCCATTTGTCCTGGGAATCACGGGCAGCTCTTGAGGCCCGATCTGCCCCATGCTTATTCTTCATGTGCCTCTTTCATCTTGTTCTGCTGCTTACCAGCTGCTGACTTTGGGCAGGTTACTAAATGTTCTATGCCTCACTTTCCACACCTGCCCGATAAGGCTAATAATGGAACCTGCCTCAGAGGGTTGTGACGCTGGTTAAATGAAGCCATTTAATGAATGTTCTAAAAGAAGGCATGAAGTATTTTAGGACAATGCCTGGCATGGAGAAGGAACTCAAAAAATGGTTGTTTCTATTTGAGTGCACTTAGTTTTGTTTTTTAAGTGCACTATGGCCACCATCTTGATCTGTCCAGGACAGAGATTCCTGGAGCAGGGAGGCTGTCTTTGGACATAGAACCTCTCATAGCTGCAGACCTGCTAAGCCACTAGTTTGGGTCATTGCCGAATGAAGAGGTAGTGAAGAGGAGGCCAGGATCGTGGAGCACAGATACTCACATCGAGGAATATTTTAAGGAAATTTCTTTAAGCTCTTTAGGACATTTTTGACTTACACATAGTTCTAGTTCATTCACATTTAGTCCTTTTAAAAATCTTTGTTATGAGAGATATTGTTAAGTAAATAATACCATTTGCAAAACTGTAGGTGTCTCATTTTTAAATTTCACATTTAAAAACAAAATAAATATATATAATAGTCTACATATATGAGGTCTGTCTGGAAAAAGTCCAGCCACTGTTAATATAACGAGAACAATTTGCACAACATCAGTGTAACCTGGCAGCCAAGGAGAGTGACTGGAATGCACATGTGTGAACAATGACGACTTCACTGTACTAGTGAGTGGGGGCAGTAGATGCTGTTGAGTGAGCATGTGTACTGCGTGGCCATCCCATTCAAAATGACTGAGTGAATAGAGCAATGAATCTGCACCAAATTTTGTGTTAAGCTTGAACATTCCTCTGCAGAAACCATTCTGATGATTCAGAAGGCTGCAGCTATGGGCAACTGGTGATTGGCAGCTTCATCATGACGATATGCCCACTTATGCATTGCGTCTTATGCCGAGTTTTTTGGCAAAACATCAAATCACCCAGGTAACTCAGTCCCTCTACTGCCCGGATTTGGGTCCCTGAGCCTTCCGCCTTTTCCCCAAACTAAAATCTCCTTTGAAAGGGAAGAGATTTCAGACCATCAAAGAGATTCAGGAAAATACAACAGAGCAAATTATGGCAATTGGGAGAACTGTGTGAGGTCCCAAGGTGCCTACTTTGAAGGAGACTGAGGTGTCATTGTCCTGTGTACAATGTTTCTTGTATCTTCTTCAATAAATGTTTCTATTTTTCATATTACATGGCAGGTTACCATCTAGACAGACCTCATATATACATATGCAGTTAGCATATGCATAGGAAAACTTGGGAAGACTATATTCCAAATTGTGAATACTGGCACTTTCAGAAGATTGGGGAAAGAAATTATAAAAGACTTTATTTTCTGCAATACATATTTCTATATTATCAGAACTTTAAAGTCATAATAATATGGTACTTCTTTATTATATCAGAATATTTTAAATATATATATATTCTATTTATTAATATGTTAAAGGGAGCATGCTCCCTTTAAAAGTATTGTCTATATGTGGATCAGATATAAGTATCTGGCCTGAAATTTAACTCCATCTTATCCACTCAACCCAGGGCTTGCTGGAGACCCGCTATAGGTACAGATGACAGAAATCTGTCCACATTTCAGAAGACCCTTGACATTTTTAGCATTTTTAGTGCCTGAGGCAGAAACATAGGAACGGGGAACCAGCTGACTGTGGTTGGGGCCCCTGCAGATGCCCTTGCTCCTAACACACGCTGTCCATTCATGGCAGCTCTGCCTCGACTACAGGAGACTTCAGACTCCCCTCAGCTGTGATTCTCTCTGACTTTCCAGCTTCAACATCTGAATTTGTTTCTTTTAGGGGTCTTTGGCCTCCAAGCATCCACTTCTTGATCCTGGTTTGACTTTCTTTGGTTTTCTGGCCCCCGATCTCTTGATTCTCTCTCCTGGCTGAGGCTCTCAGCACTATGACCCCCTTTCTAGCTCTGCCCAAGCATCCCTGCCTGGCACTAGTTTATGATACAAGTCCATGGAAATTTCTAGATATCTAAGAGGGGAGTGCTGAAGAAGTTCATATTATGGCTTAGAAACTCCCTCCTCATTAAAAGGGGCCCCAGCTGCAGTATTTGCAGGCAGGCCAGCCATCTACAGCCTTGGGTTTTGCAGATTCATCCAAGCTGTTGCATGCATCGGCAGTCTGTAGCTTTCTTCACTGCTGAGCAGTATTCTAAGGTATAGACGTGCCACTGTTTAACCATTCATCTAGTGATGGATATCTGGGCTGTTTCCACTTTTTTTACTATTACTACACATTCTTGTATAGGTTTTTGCGTAAACATAAATATCCATTTCCTTGGGCTAAATGCCCAAGAGCGCAATTGCTGTCATTTTAGATTTGTAAGAAACTAAAGAAGTGTTTTCTAGAGTAGCTGTACCATTTCACTTTCCCTCCCACAATGCATGCGTTTGTGGGTCTCGTTTCTATGCATCCTCTTTAACACTTAGCATTGTCTGAGTTTTTAGTTGTATGGTGATATGTGGTTTTAATTGGCATTTCCCTGGTGGCTAAAGATGTTGAACACCTTGTCGTGTGTTTATTTGCCATCTGTATATAATGGTCTCTCATCCTCGGTCTCACTTTCCTGGTGTCAGTCATCCATGGCCAAATGTGGTCTGGAAATATTAAGTGGAAAATTCCAGAAAAAAGTTTGTAAGTTTTAAGTTGCATGCCATTCTGAGTAGCATGATGAAATCTTGCACTATCCTGCCCTGTTACACTTGGGACATGAATTGTCACTGTGTCCAGTGTCTCCATGCTGCCTACGCTCCCTGTCCATTAGTCACTCAATAATGACTGAGGTCAGCAGATCGATCGACTGTGTCAGCATTGCAGTGCCGGTGTTCAGGGAACACTTACTTTATTTAATAATGGCCCCAAACATGCAAAAGTAGTGATGCTAGCAATTCAAATGTGCCAAAGAAGCCATACAGTGCTTAAAGAATGAGAAATTGAAAGTTCTTGACCTAGTACGGGAAGAGGAAAAAATCACATGCTGAGGTTGCTAGGATCTACAGTGAGAAGCAAATCTTCTGTACATGAAATTGCCTAAGTTATCAAGTAAACTTTATCGTATGTATGTATGTATAGAAAACATAGTATATATCGGGTTCAGTACTATTCTCAGTTTCAAGCATCCCCTGGGGGGGCCTTGAAACTTATCCCCAGTGGGTAAGTAAGGACTACTGTATCCCCTTTGGGGAAATGTCTGTTTAGGGCATTTGTTCATACTTAATCATTTTTAAAAAGTTAACTATCTGTAGAAAGTTCAGCTACGTGAATCACAAAGGCATAGAAAGCACCATCTTACATATGTTAGCAGCTTGACGGGGGGCTGGGGCGGGGATCAAAAGATGTATGTTGTGCCCTGCCCTCCAGTTTATTACGCCACCAGACAATTAAATGTATACTCAACTGATGGGGTCCAGGTTTCAAGACACCCACTGAACCACATTTTCTAGTGGTCAAGGTCACTGTGTGTGGTGAAAGTCACATGTCATACATTTGAATGTGGCTTTCTCTCTAGCAGCAGAAGAAATGGGCTGAGCCAGGGTTGTCTCTTTGGGGTGGGCTTGCCTATCTTGCTTTTTCTGTCTTCCTCTCTGCATGTATCCAGGTGGCAGCCTTGTAGGTCTTCAGTGAGCTGGGGAAGGAATTAGATTTCAGGCAGAGAAGTCTCACTTAGGTTGTGAGCCTAAGGCATGGGCTCCATTCAGTTTACCAGACATTGTGCATTGGGATAAACACCATGTGCCCAGGCAATAATGAAGTGCAATCAGGAGAAGAGCTTCATTTGTTGATATTAGGATCCTACTTGGGGCTGCTTCCATTTTTCATGGAACTAATGATTGTTTGAAGTCAAACTCATCATGGAGAAGCCAAAGCCAGCAGTAAAAGGATGTCCACCAACTCCAAGATTTGGCTCCAAATGGGGGACCAGGTTTACAAAACCTTATTCCCTTTTGCACCCAAATCTGGGTAAGACCTAACACTTTCATAGTCTTCACAGGGTGAGGATATTATGTTATGGGTCCTTCCAAAGTCATCAGTAACTTTCTTCTGAGCCCTGAAGCCTTCCCCAGTTCTCACCATCCTCACTCTCTGTCACTGCCTGACAATTATTAAGTGTTTTCTTTGTCGTATTCTGCTTTCCCTACATTTTATTTTCTCCCCCTTTGCTATCATTTCTTCCTCCTCCAGATGTCTAATCTAGCGATCACCTAAGCTTCTTGTTTAGTCTTCTTTTCTCCTTAAGCCTCACTCCCTTCTAGGGCTCATTCTTTCATGGTTTCAGCCACCCCTCTATGCAGGTGTCTCCCCAGAGGACTTCCCTCCTGAATTTTTGGACTGGGACCGTGGCTTCTTCCACATCTGCTGTGGCTGTTTGCCTTGCCATCAAAAATGCTTCATTGCTCCTTCTGCCCCAGGAGCTCTTCTTCCTGATTTCCTATTCCTAGAAGTAATGGCAAACCATCATTAACTAGACCCAGCAGGGTTCCACTTAGACCCCCATTACAGTCAATGAGCCCCTCTTTTATTCCCTGGTGGAGGATGGGGAATTCTCGTTAGGATTGAAGGTTGGCGTTAGGAGGTAGTATAGTGAGGGGTGGTATGGTGGGAGGATCACTGGTTTGGAAGCCAACAGTCCTAGAAATGAAGCTCTGTCACCTTTTGTGCAGGGAGGTCAACAGGCCTCTCTGAGGCTGGGTTCCCACATCTATAAAATGGAGAAGGTAATAACACCTAGCCAGATGGGACAATATGCCTAAAAGTGAATCAGAAATGATAAAGAAGTAGTTGTAGGCGTAATTGCTGTAATAATGATACTGTTTTTAACCAAGCCATTCGTCAGAACGCTGTTGGCTACAATCCACATATTTTTCATCTTAAATTTTGCTTTTCCCTGGACCAGGGATCCTTGTGGATCCCTCTCTGTATAACAAATCACAGGTGAACATTGAGTTTCAAAACAAGAGGCCATGTGGGAGTTTTCTGTTTGGACCAGACCTGCTTTTGGCATATTTCCAAGCACTGTCCCCAGCTTTTAAAGAATAAAGGCTAAGGGTGGTGTACAGAGGAAGCATAGGGACTGGTGCTAGGGTGTCAGGAAACCTAGGCTGAGTGTACTCGGTGGGCTTGGTGTTTCTAAATCACCAATTATTTAACCTGGCTGAGTCAATTTCTTTATCTCTAAAATGGGATAATAATATTTTCTTTGGGGTTGGGTGAAGGATTATTAACTGAGATAATATACATTAAACAATTTAGTGCTGAGCCGGGCATATTTTTACACTCAAATAGTGCAGGGAAGAGGACTGGATGGTAGGGAAGAGGGTTGACCAAGAAATCTCCATGGTATGAGAGAGATGCCAGCTGACATAGGTGCGCCATTGTTCACACTTCTTGTAATTTTTCACTACCCTGACTCTGCTGAGCCTCCACTCACTCCCCTCCCTATTCTTCCATTCTCCCTTTAAAATGCCCCTCACCAACTCCAACTGCCAGTGAGCCCGACCAAGGCAGACCGAACTTCTCTATGAGTTACAGAGAAAAGAGGGTCCAGAATCACAAATCCCCAAGTGTAAATATACAGGGAAAGAACCTGAAATGCTGGACTCATATTGCCCAAGAACAAATTCCCCATCAAAGGTCTTCACTGCCTTTGATGAAACCATTTAGCAAAGCAAATAACTTAATTTAGGAAGCATTTTAGTTTAAGATAATTAGAGCCTTCCAAATCCTTTCCTCAGAACCCAAACTCTCTTTTAACAGCTGAACCCTGTGCAAGCTAAAGACTACCCATCGGTTTCATAGGAGTTTTGGAAAAGACGTTTGGAAAGGGCTGGGTGGGAGGGGGCTTTCTCCATCTTTCCTAGTAGATGAGTCTTCAAACTTGCCCCTTCGTAGGGCCGAAGAGCCATTTAGTTGACATAATGGACCACAGATTTGTTTCTAAAGCACTGGCTTAGGATCCATGAATTAGGCTCCTGTCCAGAGCACACAGTGTTCTCAGAAGAAGAGACTGGAGATGGGGTGGGAGTGATGGAAGAAGCAAAGGGAGGCCCCTTGACTCACCCTCCAGAGTGCCATCCTCTGAGGTGTTGCCCTTGCTGGCTGAGACAAGCCTGCATTTCAGGGGCCTAGGCCAGAGGGGAGGTGCCTGAGCGGGGCAGGTGTAGAAAGTTGTGTTTGAAGTCTGGGAGGAGGAAAGAGAAGGGAGTGGAGAAAAGGGGGATGTTGAAGGAGATCAATCAAATGACTGTTGAGAATGGGCCATCTCTCTTCCCAGAGTCGTAGATATACCCCCACCTGATGCAATCTCAATCTCAATCTCCGCCCCTCCCCCCCCCCCCCCCCCCCCGAGAGAAATCTCACATCGGGCCAAACTTCTACGGGGAAGAAAGGGCTGATGGATTCCTTGCAGGTAGTGTTCCTCTCTCTCCTCCCAGATAACAACTTTTAAGAATGGATTATGTCCAAACATGCAGAGAAGAGCAGAGATTAACCCTATGGGGCTTATGGAATCACCACCAGGATTGCCAAATATGCTTGGAAAATTTTCCATAAAACCCTCCCACGCGGCTGCAGCTGCTACCTCCTGCCTTTTTCTCCAGGTTCCCCCTCTCTTGCTTCCACCTGTGCCCACCCTGCCTGCTTTCCTTCCCACCCTCCAGTAAAGAGCCTGGATGAGTGTGACTGTATTTCATTTTGTGTGTATCCCAGTAGAGCAATAAGAACTCATCCTATGGAGCAACTTAAAAACAAAAACCTTTGTGCTGATTGTCAGTGGGCTTCCTTTGAAGGCAAATTGCCCCAGGAATTTATTTGCAGAATTTCTAGCATAAGGTATGGGGGAAGAAAGCGTTGTATGTAGAAAATGCAACCCAGAACTTTTTTTTGTCTCTCCTCTCCCCCTGCCCCATTTTTAACATTGAGTTTTCTCTCTAGCTTCTCCTCACCTGATCTGCTTTGAGTTTTCCCCTATCTGGCCCCTATCCCAACCTTTGATTGCCAGCCTGCATTCGGGGGCCATGAGGACACAGCCTCCTCTCCGTAGCTGTTCCTACCTGCGGTGTCAGTACATCAGGAGGCAGCTGATACCTGGAGGGCCCACCCACTTAGCCCACCCACTTACCTCCTCATTTCCCCTGTCCCATCTCTTCCTTTCCCAGGGGGTCACCAGCTGCCTCTGAAAAGCCTTTGGCCATGCTCTGCTTACATGGATGCCAAGAAAGCACCCAGAATTTTCCAGTGCAGGATTATCTGCCCCTGCCCCACCATTTTCAAGGAAAAGGCACACACACACATGTTATTAAAATGAACTGTTTATATTATCTCAGTTGAGTCAATACATTATAATGTATTAAAATGGAAAGGTACAAAATTGAAATAAATACTTTCTGATTCATGTATAAATCTTTTTTTTGTCAAGATGACTTTTATCGTCAGTACATGTCACAAGAAAACATTTAAAATGACACTGAAACAATCACTGAAATCATGGTGCATGGAGGAAAAAGGTAAAGAAAATACCTTTTGGCTTGTTTTGGCATGAGACCTTGATACGATTTGGGTTCCCCAAAACCATGTGAAGGGTGGTAAAATAGAAACGCTCACAACTGACTTAAAAAAATAAACAGGCTTTACAAAAACCCTCTTTGTGATTAACCCAGCCACTTCTCTACACGGTCTGCGCTTACAGTAGGTACATTCATTATTGTCCATGGGAAGACAGCAACTGCCTTGCGTTTTAAAGAGCTTGGTGGAGAGGCTGAAGAAATGTGCTGCAGCTGAAGGTGGGCAGAATGCTCAGGAGAACAGAAAGTCTGCATGGTCCTCAGGAGTGGCCCCAAGCATGATGGGTGTGGAGGGTCTCCGGAACGAGAGGTGGGAGGGAGGGGGCGTGAGGAGTCCAGATCTGAAGCAAAGCAAGTCAGAAGGACGGAAAGGGTCGTCAGTAGTGACGATGTGGCGTAGGGATCTCTCCACCTGAGCAGTTCTGGGTTTGTCCTCAGCCTGGGAACGTTTCTGTTTCAGCAAGAGGCGACCCCAGCGCTGTGGAGACAGGGCTGGGACTCTTTTCAGGCACAGCAGCTTTGGGGAGACGGGGACAGGAAGGGGGCTTCACAATGAATGCCACCAAAGGGGCTCTCTCTTCTGGTTCTGACTGCTTGTTAGGTGGTTGTTAAGGCAATAAGGACTTTAGCAAACTAGAAGTTAAGGGCAGCTAAATTCAGCCAGATTGAAGGTAAACAAAAGGTGAGAAGGAGTCCCTTTCTCCTCAGCTACCTTTCTCCCCAAGCACAGGAGGCCTCGGCTCCCGAAGCTCTGAATTTACAGTACGCAGTAGCAGAGGGCTTGCCCTTTGGAAGGCTCCATGGAAAAGAAGGCTCGTCCCTGACTTGGGGCAACTTGACCGAAGTTTCTACTCTCCAGACTCTCTTTCCTGAGGTCCTCTCAGGCTGTGGGCACCCAGCTGTCGAGTGAAAAGTGGAAGCACCAAGGTTTGGGCAGAGTTGGGACAAGTCCTTTGCTACAGACTATCTGGCCCATCTCAACAGGCTGGAACATCACGTGTCCTGGAAAGCCAGGCCTGATGCTCGCATGTCCCAATGAGACCTCTGCTCAGCTGGAGACAGGACTAGCTTTTCAGGGTTCAAGAATGTTCCCCCTATATCAGACGCAATGACAGCTGCAAAGGCCATGGGAGTGTGGACTCCTTGCAAGGCTCGTGAGCCCCTGGGTGGATCCTTAAGGGGTGAAAGGAGCTCCTTGGACTTGAATCCACTCACAGGAAATACAGAAGACTGAACAGAACAGATGGAAGAAACTTTCCCTTGCTCCCAGTTCTGGAGTGAAGGAGACAAATCTTGAAACGCTATGGGAAGGATAAACCTGGAGAGCTGCCTTCCGTTCTGGGTAGACTTCTGGCAAGATCCCTGGAGACCTGACTGCACTGAAGAACTGGCTCTGAGGCAGTTGCTAAAAGGTACATCTCCTTACCCCAGCAAGTGAACCCCACGTGAGCTCAATAAACAACACAGACCTCCTCCCACCCTACAGCACTACATCGCAGTCTAACACAAGCACTCCCCACGCGAGGCCTGGCGCCTGAGGATGCCATAGCGTGGCTCCGCTCTGATTACTCAAGATCACCTCAAAGGGGTCTCCATGGGGCCACTATGTGCCGAAGCAGAAACGCCAGTTGTAATGGCCAGCTGTCTGGGACCAGTGCCCTACCCGATCTTTCTCTGGAAGAAGCTGTTTTGGTCCTAAGAAAAGTGGGCATTTCATCCAGGAACCCAAGGAATATGATCATAAATCCATAACGAGACAAATATGACCATCGAGCTGGGCTGTATGGATGACACGGCAGGCCATGAGCTGAAGTTGACGGGCAGGTCTGTGGGACTTCAGTGTACAATGATGCTTTACTATGTGTTGAAATGTATGCTTTGAAATCATTCACGGTACAAAACAAGGTCCCTTGGATATTATGTAGCTTAATCCTTCATTTTACAGACGGAACCCAATGGTTAAGTGCCCAAAGTCACACAGCGAGCTAATGCAGAGCCACTACTGGAACACAGAACTCTTTCTGCAGGGATTAGGATATTTTGGTTTCATTTACATTTTAAATCAATGTTAAATACCCCAGGTCTACTCTTCCCCTTGGAAAGTCGGTGGCTGTTTTTAAAAATCCTGCCAATGAGCTTTTAAGATTGTAATAGTGACAAGTACTCATAAAGCCACCAGGGGGCGCTTTCTTCCAGAGTTCTCCCCAGCCCCGACATTTCAAAGAGGCCCCCACCCCACCCCAGGCCCCCCCACCCTAAGGTTTAATAGGACAAAAGGACAAAGCAGTCACTGTAGCTGCTTCTTCAGGGGAATCACCACCAGGAAGGACACTAATGTCGGGAGGATGCCATCACATTCATGATGTGCGTAGGGGTGAAAGGTCTGGAATTGCAACCATTTAAGGGAATAAAGCCCTTCAAAAACCTTCTGCTCAGGTTACTTTATCTCTTTAGAGAAACAGCCTTCTAATCTAAGTGGAATCAAAGACTTTTTTTTATTAAATAAGAAAAAGACGTTAAGAACTGGCGGCTGAGGAAAAAGGACGCAGGCATCACTGGGTCCTTCTCAGTGACAGCTCTGACAGGGAACCACGGGGCCTCATTAGCCAATCACCGACTCTATTTTGAAAATTAACATAAAAACGTTTCAGACACATCCTTGTACGTTTATGAGGACAGGCCTCAAAGAGTGTGTCCAAAGCAAAACAAACCAGACAAGCCAGGTGGCTCTCAATTCCTGTAAGGGGAAGGTGCGGTCAGGAGGCCTGGGCGTTGTTTAGAAGGAGGACACCGCGGAAGTTCCCGGGGCCACCGTTTTGCGTGAGGAAAATGCACCTTGAGTTCTGGTGGCTCAGGTGAGATAAAAGTTAGCAGATCCATTAAAAGGCGGGGGGAGGAGAAAAAGAAGGCCTTTATGGTAAAAGTTATGATTGCTTTAATTAAAAATGTGTGGGCTCCCTGAAACAGTTAAAAGGAACTGTGGACTGTTATTCTGGAGAGATCAGAAGCCTTGGGAATGGAAGGCATCCGTAGAAGTTGGAATGGCTAAATGAGAGATGGGGTGGCTGTGTGGATGGACAGACCACACAGATTATTTAGAAAAACCTGTTCTAGCCAGAGACGTAGTAAGGGCAGGTTATAGATTTAGATTTTGCTGCTTTTTATTCTAATTATTCTTTCTTGTTCCTCAAAAATATAAGTAAATAAGACATCAACTCATTTCTTATTCAAAATCCCAAAGCCAGAAAGCTGGATCTGGAGGAGGAGAGAATATATGTGTGTGTTCACATTGCCTACAGTCATTGAGAGAATAAACTCTCCTCTTTCCCAGGGGTTTATATTGAACATGACAGTTTGGGAAATATCTGAATTTCACAAATTAAAAGAGAGAGAAAACAGCACAGAGTCGTGGGATCTGATTTTGGCTCTGCCAATTTCTAGCTGTGTTTCTTTAAGAAAAGTATTTCATCTCTCTCTGGGCTTCAGTTTCCTCATCTGTAAAGGGAGGCGATTAGGCCACAGGAACCTAAGATCCTCTCTGACATTCATAATCCGTGGCTCTAGGGAACTGACTATCAGTCTGGAATAGGCATGAGGTAGGGGCTGAATTCTAGATCATGGTTTCTATTAGCCTTGCATCCAAAGCAAATAAATCTTGTGTCTGGGGATGGTGAGTAAATTTTCTAACAGGTTCCTGGGGACTCCTGACTAATGTCACTGTGGGAGGGGTAAGAGAGAGGCTCCTGCCTCCCTGCCCACAAGGTCATGTTCATGCTGCTTCATCTGGCCTTGGAAGAAGAGCCAGGCAGGAGAGAAGTAGCATGGGCCACGCCCCTGGAATCCTGCCCCGTTGCAGGCGATCTTGACTCTGAAGAAAAGTAGCAAGTGCTATTCAAACCTAATGAAAATGTCAACATATTTTGAAAGATGTCCACTAGCAATGGTCAGCAGTGACATCAAGGCTCATGGTCACATGTGTTTCAGCAGGAAGAAGTGCCCATGACAAGGTGCTTGTGAAGCGTTTGAGCTCCAAGGTCTTCTCTCGGAAGAGTGAGAAAGGCAGTACTTGTGTCCACCCAGTTGGTGGTCAGGATTGACATTTCACTGCAGAACCCGGAAGCCCAAAGACCTGGAAGGACTACCTATACCTCCAGATTCGAGGGGGGCGCAAAGTCCTATTTGGAGACAAGTATACTTTTCTGTCAAAAGACCATTGTCTGCAAAACCACAGATACTGGGCATATAGCTGCTTCTAAGACCAACTGTATGTTAGTTCCCAGAAAGGGGGGGGGGCACCTATCAGAGATTTTTTGGTGGGAAAATATAAAATGGACAACTCCCTTGTCCAGGCCCATGGATTCTGACTCCAGGGGACAGAAGCTCAATTCCATTCACCGGAGATGTTGCCTGCCAATCCTACCTCCTTCCCAGCTGAGCAGAAGCTACTTGGCCACAGAGACAACTTTGGAGGCCAGGGGGATCTCACACCAGAATAGCTCGAGCCTTTTCAGGTCTGCCTTTCCCTGGGCAGGCCCAGATGTCCCAAGGAGGAGGGGGCATGCTGCCAGCATGCTCTCCAAGCACACAGAAACAAAATCCCTCAGGGGTTAAAGGCCCGCTCTTGCTCTGAGTGCACTGGAGCCTCAAGAAAGTGTAGCTGCCCCCCGCCCCCAATATAACATTTCACTTCCTCATCTTGCATACGGTGAAACTGAGGCTCAAGGAAGGACAAATACCTTTTCTTCAGATCTCATGCTGATCCGGTGACATGCCTGGAGGAACACTCAGGATCTCTTTCTCTCTGAGTCCTTCAATGTCTTCCATTGCCTTTCTGCTTAATTCACACTTCAAGGCTGTCTGTCTATCTATATTATATGTACTATTATGTATAAAATATAAATAATTCTTAGATTCCTGCTTAACTTCCTGTCCTTTTCTCCTCCTGTATATAACTACATTTGAAAAATAAAAATGCTCCCTGGCGAGGGAAAACCACAGAACTGCTCAAAGGCATGGACCTCTGGGGGGAGAGATGGCAGCCTCTGTCTGTGGGGCGGGGGCGCTTCAGATCTGGACCGCACAGCCAGTTCCATGGAACACAACTCAGCAGAAATTGGTAATGGAGGCATCTGTGCCAGACGAGGTGAACTTCCACAACCTGGTTTTAAGGAACAGTAAGTACAATAGAGATAGATAGATACACGATGCTGAATCTTGAGTAAAAAACAAGTTATAAACAGAAGTATGCTAACTTAAAGACGGACATCATAGGAAATAGTCTGGTCAACAACCAATCACCATTAGAATCAAAAAGTAAACCGGCCTTTTCACCGAGCACCTCCACAACATTTGTCAGCGCACTAAGTACATTTGAACCATGCAAAAATACACAAACATCTTAACTAGGTTGTTTTTTTTTTTGTAAAAAAAATCAAACACCAACATTATGCATTTTTGTTAATTATATTGGTTAAAGTAACAGCCAGTGGCTGCCAAATATCAGATACATCATATACATATTTTTATACAGAATCTGGACAACACAACATTACACATCAGAGAGAGAAAGAGAGAAAAAGAGAAAGATAGTATTTGTTCCTTTGTGGGTTTGTCGTTGTTGTTTGGTAAAAAAATAAAATATGAGAAGCAATGCTAAGAAGGAAAACACTTCAACGAGTTAGGAATACATAGGGAGAATTGCTAACCAGATATACAGGAGGAGAAGAGTTCATAGTTAGGTCTGCGTCTAGAATTTTCTTCACTAAGAAACGAAAGAGTACAACAGGTGCACTGGTTCGGAAAAGCAGAGAGAGCGATAACACCATGCTGTCAGTTCCCAGCACGTTTCCAGCAAGAAGGAAAAACAAAATCATAATCACAAATTAATTTCACAAGTTTTGTTTTCAAAAATGTCTTCCCTTACCCAGGAAGCTGGGTAGTACAGGGTGGGGGCAGCTCAGTTTTGAGAGTCCTTGGCAAAGGTTTGGCCAAAACCGGTGGCCTCGGATTAGTTGGAGACATGAGCTGTCTGTGGGAATTCACACAATGAAATGTGACGTAGGCTTGCTCCAGTCTAAGCAAGTTTTCCCGTCGCCAGCCAGGGATCTGGTGGAGGGAGGACACAACCCCATGACAGGTTCTGCTAGCCAGGCCCCAGTCCCGCCCCTTAAACATCTGGCATCAACACAATCCTAAGAATTCAACCTGGAAAGAAACAAGACCTTGAACACAAGCTATGGAAGCACTACCGTGGTCATGGTTAGATACAAAAATGTGAAAATTCAGATGTAATCAAAAATACAAAATCAGTTTCAATAAGATTTGCTTTTTTTTTTTAAACCATTACAGTGCAAGGTTTTTCAAATTACAGTAAAAGTTATGTGTCTGCTTACAGTAACTAGAGTAAGTAGCTGATTTTGTTCTGCTAGAATCAGAGGTCCCTGATAAGTGAGAATGCACCAGTCTGAAATCAACCCAGCACAAGAAATGGATATTTGAACATAAACACAGTTCACTATGGTCTTTATCCCTTCAAATAGTAACAGAATAATGGTGTCATTTGTACAACTCATTAGCATGAAGTTCTTCCTCCATTAAAAAAAATAGTAAATGGATGGTATTAAAATTCCAACAAGGACTGGAAATCTGGGGCCGAACGGTGGAGTATCTGAAGGGAGTTTCCCACATCACTGAGCTTTCCCATTGTTCTTCAAAAGGAAAGGAAGCGTTTCTGTGGGAGCCCCTTTAGGCAATGCTGCCTTGGGTTTCAGCTGCCCAGTCCCAGGTGGCTAGGAAAGGGAGTGGCACTGCCTCAAGGATCAAAGGAAACCATGCCGAGGGTCACGCCCCATTGTGCCATCAAGAATCACCCCCAGGAGAGGAAAACAGAACTGTTAAACCAGAGCTGGGGGCTCAGAGCTGGTGGGGACTGGGGAGCCCACAGGTGGCGAAAGGATGGCCTTTGTCAAGGCCATTGTGCTTCTCAGAGCCTCTGGTTCTGGAAAGGATGGAGAAAACAGAGTCCAGAGCCCCAAACTGCATCTGAGAAAAAGAGCCATCATTCCACTGGAGCCTTTCCTCTGGGAGTGGACAAGAGGCTGAAAGAAAGGGGACTGAGGACTCATCCTCTTTTGAGATTTGTAAAGCCTACCAGTCCAGGCGGGGTTAGGAGGTGGGCAAGACACAGTGGAAAGCCTCAAGGAGTCCTTCTCTCCATGTATGGGGTGAGAGGTATGGGGTGGCAACCTTGACATCAGACCACAAGCTGGTGGAGGCCACACAGAGCCCCTATTCCTCAAACAGCCTCCTCCTGGTACCCAAATCCACGAAAACCACTCTTTGACCCATTTGACTGCCCCCTTATTTAGTCCCTCTGAGTTCCTCCAGGTGGTGTGGGGCAAACTCTTCCCAGGCTTGCTGAAATTGAAAGGGGACTATTTTAGACAGCCCCAGGTTGTTATCTAGGGCCTGGGACCTGCAGTCCTACATAAGTGGGGGCAGCACCCTCTCTCATTCCCCTGGGAGTGGCCGGGCAGTTGGATCCACCGGCCTCGCACGAGGGACCTGACTCAGTGAACAGACCTTTTACTCGCACCTACACTCTGAGAAAGGGAAGAAGCACAAATTACTCTGCCCTGTTAGAAAGTTTTCCTACCTTTGAAATAGAGTGAGGTGCAGTGAGCCCAGGAAGCATTCAATTATTTGGTTACAATAGGGCCACTAGAGGAAATTTGGGCTTCCTCTACAAATTTTGTGCACGCCATGAGAAGAAAAGGAAGCTCCACCGGACCCTGCAGGCTTGGTGCTTCCGCATTGCTCTGGCTCCCGCTCCACGGGTAGAGGTGGCAGCCATGCTCGGCGGCAGCATGTGTCATATGGTTTGTCCCATCCCTAGGAGTTGTGGATTCAGGTAGAACCTGTGTGCACATCCTTTGCTTTTTGCATGAAGTGCTTACATGTCCTCATCACTTTGGCCATAAGAGATCCTGCACCAACCTCATTTCCTACCTAGGTTTCCTAGAGTCAGTACCCAACCCCACCCTATTATAGCAAAGTGGTCACCCTGGAAAAATTCTCTCTTCTCCTCACTCAGCTCTGACTCAAAATACAGCTCAAGACCTGGTCATCTGGGGTACAGAGGTGGTGGGAGCCCCAAATAAGCCTTCTCCGTATTGCTCTGGGTGCCACTAAGTGGTTAAGCACTTCTGAGCCAGTTGAGGTCTACAGGGACCACTCCTATAGGTCTTCCCTCCAATGGAGGAATTTTAAAAGGTGCAAGCAGCTGCCTTGCCTGAAGGGCCTTAGCAAACGCCTATGTTCTTCCTGAGATAAATCCCCAAAGCTCTGTCTAGCTCCATCTGCTCTCTACAAATGATGTGTTTCTGATCTGGAGGTTGATGATTGAAATAACATTTGATGACTGGCGATCACAAATGTATTCACATGAGCAAAAGGGCAGAATGAAGTTAGGAATGAATTGATATTTGATGCATCTTGAAGGCTAAAGAAACGCTCCAAGATTCCTCTGTGCTTAGGTCCTATGGTTGTCCCCAGGCCAATGTGAACCCTGGTGAAAATACCCCAGAACTGGGCTGTGCTGCCCTACTTTTGGTCCATGGGACTATTTAGAACTGTTTACTATTAATTATGAATCTGTCTCTGCCTGAAAGGGATTCCCAGGGACGGTATTGTGGAGAATGGACACTGTTAGTGCAGGGACATTGGTGGGAAGTGGACTGTCTTCTACCACCCAGAAGGGTGGGAATCGGATATTACTGGCTAGGGTGTCAGGTTCTCAGGTTAGACCTGTACTCCCTTGGAACCATGTATCTTCAGGCAGAGCCTTAGTTTCCTCATTTGTATGTTGGCTGTGATGCTACTTTACTGAGGGTTGTTGAGAAAATGAGATACTACTTGTGAAAGGGAGATGCTGGTGGACAACTCATTCACCTCTGTGGAAAGGACCACACCTTCCTCATGAACCAAAGTTAGATAGTTGTCTGCATCCAAAGACTGTAGCCTGCTCTAAGTGGAGCTCCAAAAGAGAGTAGGGCTTTTGGGGGCATTATTTTTGCTTGCTTTTTTGGGGGGGCATCAAAAATCTCTGTACATCCAATAAGGTTGACTCTCATCTTATAATGAGCAGATACTATGGTCTTTACCCCAATACACTTAAGCTGCTTGACATGGATGACAAAAAAAGGATTAGAAGAAGCAAAAAAAAAAATTTACCTTCAAGATACATATTTTGAGTATGCTTGTTAGGATAGTGAGAAATTGACTTCATCTTTTCTTTTAGGGCAAGAGAAAAATATAGTTGATTTAGGAGATGTTCACCTTTGATTTAAGGAAGATCTCCCTGGGTTCTTATGCTCACAAACATTAGGATGGGTTATAAGGAGAGGAGGTAAGGTTTTGTTTTGTTTTTTCTCTGGGAGGTTTCTTAGAAAAAGTTCCCAGTCTGGAGATAATCCAGAGCTCATAGACATTTTGTTGGATGAGTGGGTATACTAATGACAGATAGAATTTTAGGATGGGAAGGGACCTTGGGGACTGTCACCTTCACATTGCAGGAGACTTAACTGTGCTTGAGCTAATGGATGAGTTGGTGATGAATCCCATGCTCCTGCTACCGCACCTGCATTTCAGGGGGACACGACCTTGCTTGGAGGGAAGGCTGGGCTGGAGGACAGCTCTCCCTGGCCCTGTGATGTAACAGCACAGCTTCCTAAACCTCCTCTCACCCAGCTATGCCTGGAGAATTTGCTGGATAAACTACTGATGAACTTTTAGTGGCCCAGTTTGGTGTACCAAACTAGGAGATTAAGGAATTAACTATGACTGTTTCTTAAAGGTTTAAACATCCTGCTATTTCTCATCACTGCTAAACAGTGAGGATTTTTTTTTTAAACTACCACCTATTGAAATAATCTGTAGCTTTAAAATGGACTTACTTGGAGATTAATATGTAGTATTTCAGAAAAGGTCCCTGTTAAGTGATGAATGCAATAGATATGATATGTCTTGACTTCAGAAACTCTTTTGATAACACACTTCAAGGCATATCTCAACATTCACCATGAGATTAGTGCCAAAGAAAAAGAGTTATTAAGTGGAATTAAAATTTCACTGTTGGCCTACAGGGGCACTGCGAGAGTGTTCTGCAGAGACTGGTGTAGGAATTCTCATTTCACAGGGAACCTTTGGAGGTTCGTTGGCTGATACAAGGCTTGTGTTTACCCCATGTCACACCACCATGCCCTGTTTCTCTCTTGGCTGTGCCTGAGTGAATATCCTTATCTCTTATTCTCTATAACCCATGTATATGTTCATAGCTTATTGCTTAACCTAAACTCTGTAGGTCTATAAACTCAGGATGGAAGTATGTGTTCTGTGGACATAAGGAAATGATGGCTAAAAACAATACCTGCAGAGGTTGCAGGGCTGTTGGGTTTTAGGTCTTTCATATCTCCTGGAGGCAAGGTAGTAAAGGGGTCTGCAATGTTTGTATCCCCCAAATCCATATGTTGAAGCCCCACTCCCCAATGTGATGGTATGTAGAGGTGAGGCCCTTGAGAGATAATTGGGTTTAGATAAGGTCATGAGGGTGTAGACCCCATGATGGGATTAGTGCCCTTACAAGAAGAAGAGACCAGAGCTCTCTCTCCCTTCATCATGGGAGGATTCAGCAAGAAGGCATCCATCTCCAAACCAGAAAGAGACCTCTCACTAGACACTGAATCTGGTAGCACCTTGATCTTGGACTTTCCAGCCTTCAGAACTGTGAGAAATAAGTGTTCGCTGTTTAAGTCATCCAGTCTATGGTATTTTGTTATAGAAGCCTGAACTGACTAAGACAGAGTCCATTCCTAAATTCCTGATCTGCATCACTTTAAGTCTCCACATCAAGGTCACCATGCTTTCTTTCTAGAGCAATCTATCTAAAGGAAAGAGGAATCTTTTCATTACTATCCTTCCTCTCTGTCCCTTCTTTCTGCTTAAGCCATTTTCTCTAAGAGAGCATTGCTTTTGAGAAGGGCTCCTGGTGATCTTGCAAGAAGCATCTGCTAAACATGGCTGTCATGAGAGCTAATATATCTGTGCAGACTAGGGGTTACTTTTAGGGAAAAGAGGGGACACTCTTGTAGGGGATATATTGTGTTAAAGTCCTAAACTGAGGGTATGCCATCCTCTGAAAGACAGGTGGAACAGAGGGCTCACAACGCCCATACCATCTCCTCCTCTTTTGAGCTCAAAGACTTGGATCTGATTTCAGCCTTACTGTTTGGCCCTTGATGTACAGGTTTAGCTCCCCTGCCAGACTGTGAATTGCTTGAGGATAGGGTCTAGTCAGGTGCCTGGGAGATTTTCTGGGTGAGTTATGAGTAAGTAAGAAAACTAAATTAATGCACAGAATGATTAGACTGGGCATGAGATCAAGAGCCCGACTGAGCCTTGGGTTCCTGAGGGAGGAGGTCTCCTTTAAATCAGCAGAGATTGCCTCAGTTTTGACAGCTGGCAGGAGGCAAAGCAAAGGCTTTACAAGCTTTTGGGGCAAAGGTAGAGCCAAAGTTCTCCCAGTTCTTCAGGGCAGTCAATGTGGAGTCAACAATTCTTGTTAGATACAGAGCTTTGCTTTGCTGTTTGGCTTCTTTTTAGCACCTTGGGTTCCAAAAAATAATGGTGTCAATCATTGCCCTGATTTCTCCTCTACAAAATGGATGGACCTTACCCAAAGAGCCTCCTGGGAGAAATTGGAGAAGCACAAATTAACTTAAAAATTATGTTCTGTAGGATATATTTTAGGATTTTTTTTTCCAGAAAAAAATCACTAGAACTCAGGGAAAGAGTTTCTTTTCCATTTGTAAGACTGAAGCTGACGCCCCAGAGCTGCTGTTCCTAGGTCATCTCAATGCGAGTAGTCTGTACGCAGGTCAGGCCGTTTGGGGCTACTGCAGGGCTAGATAAAGGTACCAGTCGTAGGAGTGAAGTCCTAATCAGGCAGCAGGAAGAAAAGAAAGGTAAGGTGCCCCCACCAACTTAAGCGAGGGGAGGATGCATGGTCAGGTGTGATGGCAAAGGCAGGGGACTTTCAATCAAGACACCTGAGCCCACATCATGGTTTTGTCTTTCATTAATCAAGGGGAAATTGGGCAAATCATTCAACCCCCTAAGTCTCATTTTTGTTCTCTACAAATAAAGCTCTATGTTAAATCCCAACAGAAAATGTCACTGTAAAGAATAAGGTGGAAAATCTAAATAAGAAAATATACAGAAAAGCACTGAGCAAAGTACCTGGCATGAAGCAAGTGTTGAGTAATTATGAACTAAATCTGAGATGAATGACAATTTGAGCAACACATCCTTGAGCTGACAAGGTGGAGTATGAGGTACATGGGAGCCAGGGAGTATCTCAGCGCCACCTTCCGCCTTGGGCGCACAGGTGGTCAGGCTCAGCAGTGTCACAGATGGTGGGAGGTAAAGGGAATGCTCAAAATTTAATAACTTGAGGCTTGGAATTAAAAATGACTTGTGCAAAATAGAAGTCCACCTTTTCTGAATGGATGCTAGGCTGATCTGGTTAATGTTGGCATCTGAGATGCAGGTGATCACCATCCCTCCCATTCTGAAAAAATTCCATGCCATGAATTAGCAACAACAGATTCATTTTATGGAGGTTAAAGAGGGAATGACTACCTGGGGGATTCCAATTGGGAGGCCAAGACTGTTTGTTGTATTAATAGGTTCTAATGCTCAGAACTGCCACTCCCTGCATTTCCACTTAGACTAATGCTGAGAATCTGAGTACAAGTCAAAGTCCAGTCCACACTTTAAATGGGAAATACGAATTCTAGGAATGGACCCATCTGTGGGTAGGTTCTCGTGCTTGCCCTGCTTCTTTGTGCCTTTCATGAAATTAAGTTGAACAAATTGTGGGATGATGTGTGTGTAGGACTGAGGGAATGGGGGGGAGGGGTACATTGGGGAAAGGGTCAGAAAAAAATCTGTGGCCTCCTTTTCTACATATTCTATTCATGGTATTTGGAAAGGCCCAGGACCACTGCATTAATTGTAGGAGAAACCGGGACTTTCCCCAGATGCCAAAGACTCAGTGCCCATATGACCAGCTTCGAGGGTGCTACAGTGAGTGCACAGAGCTGACTGAGATCTGCAGGGCTGGACTTGCTCTGGGAGGCTGCAGTAGTCCCAAATATTCATGAAGGTTGGCCTGATCAGGGTTAGATTAAAACCTTACTAAGAAACAGAGATCAGACTCCTTGTGTCTCACAGGCAGCTTTGGGCTTTAAGAGATTCTGTCCTTTATTAAAGACTTCTTCCCCTTTGGCCTGGAAAATTCAGCAAACCTGGAATGGTCAACTGACACCTTCTAATCCTCTGATGTTCTCCCACTGATAGAGATATGCAAATCACCCCTACTTTAAGTCCTCCTTCCCCCTGGCTTCCACAATGCAGGGAGGACCAGGGAAATAGGAGTGATACCCACCAAATCTTCAGGGACCTAAACTTTGAGCCAAGCCATACACACGAACCCAGGAGTGTCTAAAACCCCAGCTGTGCTAGCTTGAGAAGCCTCAGATGACAGAGACTTGTTATCCACAAGGAGGAGCCATTCTCTGGATCAGTTTACCGAAGGAAGAGAAACTGGTTGTAGCTTAGATTCTTCTTTCAACAAGGTCGAGCAAATGTTAACAGACAGTGAAAGACACAGTATGGCTTCAGTATGTGTTGCTGGATATTGCCTTGCTTTCTTATCAGGAAGCAATCAACATCTTCAGTGAATGAAAGATGTAACATGACTGTGGGCGTGGTCAACCCAATTGGCCCATCTTCATGCACCCTGTGGGTCCTTCCAAACTCGACTTGAATGACAGTCTTTTTAAAGTCTTCCCTTATACCTCCACTTAAAAATATTGCTTCCTGTTTTGGATTCCCAGAGCATCTTGCACCTCCCCTAGGGCTCTATTTCTCCCAGTATTATAGTTATTTAGGTACATTTTTCATCTCTCATATTTAATTCTTCAAGGTTTGTATCATCTTTAGAGCTCCTACAGTTTTAGCCATGCTCTTGACATAGTAGGTGTTCAATAAATACTTGACAGCAAAGCAACTGACTGAATTTGAAGTGGGAATACTGTTCTGGCAGAAAAACTCCAGTAGGGTAAAAATAATTCATTATCTGACACCTTGTTCTCACAAGGAAGGTCAGTGTATGGCAGACCCGGTCTGAGAAGTCCAAGGTCAAAAGTCTCTACAATGGCAGCATCATATCTAGAATTCAGGGTAAGAAAAATTCTTGTATCATTTGCCACATCTTATTGAAATATATCTCCTGCCTCTGATCTCAAAGTTCCTAGGCACAGAAGTTGTTCTTGTCTTGAAGCGGGGCACCCAGGAATCAGTTAGGGAGTCAGAAATAGATTCCAGGTTAGAGATTCCCCCAGAGTTCAAGAGCAATTAACAACCGTGAACAGGACTGAAAGCATCTCTATCTAGAATGATCGCATCCCAGGGGAGTAACAATAAAAGAAATCCCACGGCTTCCTCACAGCAGTGCAAAAACTCCACGTAATGACCCAACAATGGTCAAACCCAAAGACCAACCCACTCTGAGTAGACATGGTCTCCGGACAGAAAAGGAAGAAGATAGAAAAAAAATACCTTTTTGCAATGAGATGAGGCTCAACACGCTTTCCCCTGTTCCCACGCTTGCTCTGACATGTCGGTAATTTCCTCTCAGTCAAGGCAGCTTCGCTCGTGAGCCGGCAGCAGGCCACTACATGGACAAAAGCGACTGGTCTGTTGTGTCACACTTTTCACTAGGGTTCACACACATCAGTCCATTTGGATTTAGAAATCAGTCCATTTAGATCCTTCCAGTATAAGAAATAGTTTCAACCTAGTGCTTGGGGCTACTCATACAGACACCTAAATGCCTCTACCCAAGATGCAGCAAGAAGTTCCTTCTGTTCACCCCAAAATCTCCTAGTTATCTATGCCCTGGTGATTTGGGGGTACAATGGGTATGGGCATCCAAAAAGGGGGGTGCACAGCATGGAAATGGCCCAGAACCTGCATGGAGAGAGACGTCAGCCCAGTATTTAAACTTCAGAAGGGTCTCCAGTAAATGAAACCTCCCCTGTGGGAAAATTGGGGGCCTGAGATGACAGGAAAGATGAATGGTGACAGGAAAGATATGAGAGTGTAGATGGCTCTGCAGCTAATTTTCTCTTCACACTGGGTAGGCTGGGGGTGGTGGTGCAAGAAAGAATCCCACAAAAACCCACCTAAAGCCAGGCTCCTCTGAGTCTACAATAGTTATGTCACCCAAAGAACAGGGAATAATAAGAATTGTGCTTTCTAGTTCCTAAAAAAACAAAGTGAAACCTTTCTTAAAGATGTAATTATTTCAAAAGAAATCTTGGGATCTGGGGAAGCTCAGCGAGGTGGTAAATCCCTCAGGTGGCAAAACCAACTTTAGAAGCATGTTGTCATTGTGCCTTTGTGTGTGTTTGTGTGTATGCATTTATCATTTATTCCCTCTCACCTACTTACAGGTCTCCATATAAATAAGTTATATTTATCATTAGATTTTTCCCCCTTCAAAACAACACTAGTGTGCTCCACCTTCAGTACACATTTTATCTTCATTCCAGTTCATAGACAGACCATTGCACCATAAAAAGAGAGAAAAAGCTGAGAACAGGCAAAGTATAACCTATCCAGAGCTGTTTTAAAAGCCGGTTCGGCATTGATAAAGAGCAAAGCAAACCTCCCCAAAACAAGTTAAAATGTCTGTTATTAATACACACTAGCAATTCTTTATAACCATCAGAAGAAAAAAGAATGGACATATTATGAAATTGAATCATAAGCATTTTTCTTTTTTGGAGTCATGGTAGTTGTTTTAAGGGAAAACTCGCCATTTGGAGAAATGATTCTCCCCTCTTTGAGTACTGCTTCCCCCCGGTTCTCTGAGGCTGGGAAGTATTAACACACATACAGAATTTCTCTGAAGTATCATTTTCAAGGATCTTTAACTCAGAGACTTTTAAAAATCCTATTTAAGACATATTTCATGAGCTTGAGAAATGTCTTACATATTTTGGCAAAAGACACAGCAAAATCAGGATTGTTGAATCAGACAATGTCTCCAGGAGTCATGACTGACATGGGCTTAGCAGAAGGAAAGCAATTCTGTTCAAACACATGGGAACAAAAAGGAATCAATTGCCAGTAATCCACCTTGTAATTTCTATCCGAGATTCCCTTCACCAGATACTGCAATCGGTCAGGATTCTTTTGAAAAACTTGAGTCTTTATGGCATTGCTGTCTTGTAGACTACAAATTTTTCCAAATCACCATCCCTCTTATCACATGGTATGGGAGAGAGTTCCAGAAGGTTTAGAGAAGATGTAGGAGCTGGGCACAGGGTAGTTCACCACCAAATAGCACAACACATAAACTCAACCCAGAGAAAACGGCAAAGTCAAAAGGTCGAAAGCAGCCCAAAACAGACGAGAATGCTAGGGAGTCCGTGAGTACCATATTCCATGCCAAGAAGTTGAAATTGAAAAAAGAACGAAGGCTGGACGTAAATCAATACCGGAAGCTTCAAAAGTGTCAAAGCCAAGCCAATGTTTCCTTTTTCCCCCTACGCACAAACCTTTTTTGCTCTAACCCCAGAGCCCAAAGGCATTGAGATCAATCATTTTATCCGGAAGATTCAAGTCTGCAGAGACACTTCCCCTCCACTGGATCACTGGAGTCCACAGAAATAAAGCACCTTTGGAACCAAAAGTTGTTCAAGAATCCTAGTGTCTTATTCAATGTGTTGAAAAAGTACAGTTAAAATAATTAGAATAATTCATCAAATGACAAACACAAGAATATTGACTCTAGTGAACAGGCAAAAGGGCTCCCCAGGGCAATTCACAACTAAGGAGATAGAGCACAATAAAAGGCTATGACATTTCATGAATATTCTGTGTTATAGCTTTGAACTTTATTGCAAAGCAAAAATATATATTTTATATATATTTTTTTATCTACATTTCACCTCTGACATTGTACACAACACGAAAGCACAGGAAACCAAAAAAATCATAATGAGGTAGATACATAACACGTACAGATGGAGGAGACTAAAGAGTTTAAATTTGGCTTAATACTGTGGTCACCAATGTGCGCATTTTCAACACAGCAGCAAGCGTTGATTCACGGGGCAAGAAGCCCAGTGATCTCAAATCCAAAAATAAGCCCCAGTAAAAAATACCTGCTTCAAATGAAAAATAAAATTGTTTTCCTTGGAAAACTCAGGAATCAGATGTGTTCAATCGCAAACCCTGGTGAAATAAAGGTTTTGTTTTTGCTTTTGCACCCAGGGGAAAATTTTCACCTATATCTGATTAGGAGTAACCTGCCCCATAGGGTTCTTCTGTGTATTCCTGCTGGTGGGGGTGGGGCAGCCTCAGGAGCTCTGTGGCCAGATGTTGACAGTAAAGGGGGACAGTTTCTTCATTTTCCCTACAGTAGCCTTTGCCTCTGCAGCCCCTGCAGCAGGGACCACCAGCCTCAGGGGGCCCTTGAAAAGTGCCTGGAAATGGCTGGAAATCAATTTAGCTGTGAAGTCCCTGGCACGGCTTTACTTGTCTAGGACCATCTGCTCTCCCAGCGGGTGAGGCAAGGAGCATCTACTAGTTTGGGGCCCTGGGATCATCCCTTTCCCCTGTCAGTTCTGCTTACAGCTTTCCAACGGAGAGCTGGAAAAGCCACCGAGATAGCTATCTTCAGCCTCGATCTTAACCATAAATGCACTTTCACTGTAAAATGCAGCGTCAGGCAGTGGTAGCTGCCACAGAGGCCAAGGTCCCCTTCCGTCTGATGTCTCAGAGGAAAGGACAATGAGATAAGAAGGGATCAGGAGAGCCATTTGGCTGGTGGAGGCAGCAGCTGGGAGAACAGAGCCACAAAATGACCAACCAAGGAAGGGTCAGCTCCGGCCAGTGCAGATGGCCCATGGGGACCTATGGGACTCCAACTAGAAAATGCACTAGAAAGCCAAGGAATAACTTGAGTTTGTCCGCAGTGACTTAGAAGACCCTGGAGACCCGAGAGAAAAGGTGGAGGAAACAAGGCTCAGAGACACTGATGGAGCTACAAGTGGAAGAGAATCAAGCTCCCTTGGATTGTTCAGTAGTTATTGGGGTCCTGCTTCTGGCAGGATTGGCTCTAGTGGGAAAGAGCTGGGACCAGCTGTGGGCCAGGTCATCCTCAGGCAAGAAGGAAGACAGAGGGGTCCTGGGGGAACGCTTGGTGAGTCTGGGATAATGGCAGGATGGGGGAGAGAGCTGACAGGCAAGCAGCTGGGTGAGAAGACTGGTACGCGAGCAAAGTGCCGGTCGGGAAAGCTTAAAGTGGGTCTGTGCTGGGCAGGAGCCACGGCCTGGTCTCCAGAGCCAGACTGTTGGCTATACTGTTTGTGCACTGTCTCCCCTGTGGACCTACAGATGCTCTAGGGGAACACCTTTCCTCTTTGTCTTCCCAAGGCCTAACAGAACGCCTGGCACGTGAAGGCCATCCTTGGGGGTGAATTGTGTTTTCAGAAAATGCAACAAGAGCATGATTTGGGGAAGAAGGGAAGGTGTCCACAGTGTAATAAGAGCTTTGAAAAGCCTATATCCTCCCCCCCACCACCACCAAAAGCAATACTCAGAGGCCTCCTCCTGCCTTCCTAGATGTATCTCCAGGGAAGATTCCCATTGGAATTTTGAGCATAAACCATTAGAGTGAGAGGGAATACAGAGAAGCAGGGTCCAGTGGGAAAGGAACTAAAACCAGTTCACCTGAGGATGTATAAAAACTGAGGTGACAACAAAGCTGGGCATCTGCCTCCGGCCTGTGTGGGCCAGAAGCTCAGGGTCAGGGTTGTGGTCTGTCGTGAGCACTTAATTTCAGGAAGCAAAGACAGTGAGCTTGTGACCACCACTCTCAAGTGATTTCCACTCTTGCCCTCCAGGAGTTCCTGAACAAGGCAAGGCCGAGTGTCCTTTCAAGTGTATCCCAAAGCTCACTAATCCAAAGACTAGGTCACGGTCCCCTCGGAGACCCACAGCCAAAGGAATCAGTCTGGACTGCAACAGGCGCCCTTCGAATAATGATCAGGGAGGGCTGTCTCCTGCAAAGCTTTGAATAGTGAGTGCAGGCAAGGTGCTTTTTCCCTTGGAGGCCTTCGAGAATAAGTTCGATACCTTTTTGTCTGTGACTGTGAGAACGAGCAGAACTTAGGTGGTGTCTTAGTCTCCCTCAAACCCTGAGATTCCATTGTTCTGTGTGCTCTGAAGAAGCCCCAGCTCTGCCCCAGGCCTGAGGGGTTTTCTCAGAGGATAACTGCTGTGACTGCAGGCAGGCCGGCCTAGGACGGCTGCCCAGGAGGCATCCAGCTGACATCATTGTAAACATGTAAAGCGTGAGGCTGACTGTGGAGAAAGAATATGAAGGGTGCATCATGGCCCTTCCCCCACCTCTCTCTAACCTGCCTTTTCCCCAGGTGCTTTCCTTCTCTCATTTATATCGGGGTTTTTCTTTTTCCCTTAACCAGTTCATGTAACAGTGAATATCACTTTCTTAAGCCTAATATTTTGATGTTGGTCACTTCATCTCCCGAGTGAGGAATTTTTCAGGGGCCCCGAATTGTCTATTATCCCAAGTTCAAATTTATCAGTTCAGTTGTCAAGGCTTTCATCAGATGCACTTTCCTGTCTGGCAATTTTATTGCCTTTCTGGCATGGGTCAGTCACAGAGGTCACTAGGTTCGCCCCTCTGTTTCAGAGATGGGGAAACTGAGGCTCACAGAGGCATGTGACTGGCCCAGGAAGGGTGCAGACAGGAGCAGGATGCAGGTTCCCAGGTCACCTCTCCCTCTGCCCCAGCGGTGGGGGTTTCTCGCCATGCCCTGCCTAGAATTACTCCTTCTCTCTACCATGTCAGAGCCATTAACTTCGAAATCCTACTCAAAATTTACCCTGTGATGCATCCATTTCTGAATTTGCACTAAAGCCAACTGTCAACTCTTTTAATGGATCCTTAGAGAAATAATCCACTTATTTAAAGTCACGTCACCTTTCAAGATCACACACAATAACAGCAACAGGCCCACAGGAAGAGACACAGAGTTCTCAGGACAACCAAAACAGACGTTTCAAAGCGCTTACAGAAAGGTTCCACGGAGCTCTCCCAGGGCCCATGCGGAAGAGGCCCTGCTCAGCGTGACCTGTGGGGAACAGGCGTCCTTTTCCATGGGGACGCTTTCTTTCATAAATGGCCACCAAGTTTCGAATCCCCTACAACCTCCCAGTTAGCCTCCACAGCATCAGCAAGGAAACAACTATGCCAAGGCTTCCGTAGCCCAAGCAGTCCCTGCCGGGCCCTCGGAACCACCTGAGCTACCTGGTCAGTGTGAGCCTTTGGGAGAGAGTGTGGGGAGAGCCTTGACCTTGAAGAAGAGTGGGAGCAGATACCCAGGTCTGGCCCCCAGCTGAACCCGCTGACCACAGGACCCTGTGCAATCACAGAGGCTCCCTGAGCCTCAGTTTCCTCCTTTGTAAAATGGAGTGAGATTTCTCATCTTGTAAGATCACGGAAAGGATTTAGATGAGCTAATTTGTATGAAGGTAGCTGGGACAGTGCCCCCCACATCACTGGTACTCAACTGATGTCAGCAGAATCTGAGTTCACCTGTACTCCCAAAAGAGAGGACATTACCAGCTTCATCATGGCTGATGTCCCTTGCCCAGGTCACGTTGGGTTTACTCTGACACTCAATATTCCTGAAACTCTAGTGATCCTAAACACTTCTTTCCTCTAAAGGAGCTGTCCCTTCCATCCATAGAAGGAAACACAACATTTCTGGTGGGACTCCTCGCTCAGAAGCAGCCAGCCTGGGGGAGCTGTGGGATGTGCCTGACTTCTCTGACCCTGGTGTTCACAGCTCTACACCCATGGGCCCTAGAGCATCTCAGGAGCCAATTGATGGCAAGAAGTCACCTACCAAAGCCACTACAACAGGACTTGTCCTCAGCAAGGCTCTGTTTGTGCTGCTGATGAATTGTCAGGCCTCAGGACAGGTTTCTTGCCTAGGGCTAGATTAGTGGTGGAACTCAATAATGCCACAGCCCCCAGAGCTGGGTATATCCCTTCCCAGAGAAGCAGGTTGTCACAGCCCCCACATTAGTATGGGACACTCTGATTCAGCCCTGGTTTAAAAGCAATTGATCTAGACCACTTCCACCCCGTGGTACCTCTCCATTTTGCCCCAAACTCTGAACCTCACAGTAAACCCTGAGTCCCTGGGTCCCCAAGGCTGTCTGATGGCCGGAGCACTGATGGGCAGGCCAGATAAGAGTGGGGTCATGGGGCTGGACCTTGGCAACTTCCAAGAGGTTACCTCTAGCTCTCCAGCCACTGTTTATGGAAGGCCAGGAGTTGGGAGGTGTCGTGGTGTCTTGGAATGGATTCCCTTGGCCTTTTCTGAGCTGGAAAGACAAGTTGGCTTCTGGAAAAGACTCCTGGGGTTGTGTATGCAGGACTAGGTCCCATGAATGCCTAAAATCTCTAAAATACTACCTCCAAGGGCAAGAGGACCCCCTGTACAGGAGGAGAAAGAAATAACGAGCGATAAATTCCTGGATGGGTCTTAGCAGGCGTGACCTCTGGAACAGGACTAAAAGCAAATGAACAGCACTTCATTAAGATCCCCTGAGTAGCAAGAGTTTGTGCAAGACGGGGGAGGCAGGAACGAGGCCCACAGAGAAAAGGCTTCTTGTCCAAGGACTACTTCCTTTTTCACCCCAAAGGAATTCCATCTAAGCTCCCCCCAGGCGCGGGGTGGAAGCACATTGTGCTGGAGCAGTCTGGCAGTGTCTGAATTTATCTTTTACAAGCTGTCTTGGATGGCTGGGCCATCTTGTGCAAGATTTGGACACCGTGTGCAAAACTCAGGCTTGTGCAGACGACCAGAGAAGTTGAGAAGCTGCCTTCTGCGCGCAGGGCTTCCCCCGCCTGATTTGTGCTTTGTCTAACCCCATGACCTCTCTTCTCCCTGGCAACTGTGTTTTCAAACCCTGTGAAGGTGTGCTCTAATCGGCTCAGGGGTAGTTTATAAATGCACTGGAACCCGGTGTCCTGCTCTAGAGCTAAGAGTGTATTTCAAATACCTCCAAATGGAGTGCAAACTAAGGGCTGATGTTCTGAGCGCTTTTGATTTCGGGCTCTTGAAGATTCTCTTTCTATCTCACTATCAAAATAAAAGCAGATGCAATAACCCCACTCAGGCACGTTACCATCAGCGTCTGGCATATTAGCAGGAAGCTGTGCAAAGGTAAGGGACGAGGATTTGGCACTGGGCAGAGCAGGTAGAAGAGGGGGAAGCACTTGGCATAAAGCTAAGGTAGAAAATATTAGTTCACCCTCTGGGGATAGGTTACTCCATATAGGTGACCAAAAATAAGGAAATAAACCCCTGGGCTCGCCAGAGTACACCAGGTCCCCCCCGCCGGGTCTTTCCTCAGGACCAAGGTGAGGTGCTAATTTAGGGGCCGGTCCCCATGCTTTCCCAACCCCTGACCCCAGAAGTCGCATGCTCATTGTTCCACGTAAGCCAAATTTTCTTGTCCTTGTCTTAAGTCAACACATCCCCAAAACATATCCTCTAAAAGTAAACTTCATAAAGAAAACAAATATTTTGAATCCAAAAGATGAAAACAAGCTGTAAACATGTAACCGAAACATAAAAATACACATCAGTTCACTTAGGGAACCAAACAGGCTTACATTGAATCAATTTCATTAAAATGAAAGGGGGGGGAAGCTTTTCTCGGGAGCTCTTACATTTAGGAGAAGAATCACTGTAGCATGCTCACCTTGAACCAGGGGCTGGAGATTGTGGTCTTGTACAAAGGAAAATCTGTGAGGGGGGCGGAGCTCGGAGGGGAGGGAGGGAGGGAGAGAAACTGGAAGATTGCATAGTTGTGAAACAGTGGCTTCTCATCAAGGTGAACAAGTGCGTCATCTGATAAAATAGCATTTGAGATATATATATATATATTTCTTCTGTTCATTTCTGTGTACAGCCTTTTTCTCTGTCCACCACACACTTCAGACACTGGAGCGTATTTACAGTACACACACATGCACGCACACACACACACTAGCACGAAACAGCGGAACAGCACAGCCATACTTTAAAACAACCCCTCACCGCTCGCTTCGGGCAAAGTTTGGATTCGCCAATACACTTTCGCTACAGCCGAACCCCATTTTTGTCGGAACTCAGGCCTTGGAGCATTTCCTTCTTTCACCATGAACGGGGGGCATTGAGGGAAGCACCAGAAATGATCCTGCTGGCTCATCGGCCTTCTCTGGAAATGCCGCACGTTTTAGTTGGGGCTTCCCTGTGTTTGACGGGATGTGAAAAAACAACTGCTTCTTTATTTTTTTTTTTAAGCTTTCTTGAGGTAAACAGTATTTGTCAACGCCTTAGGTAGCAGGCATGCTTTACAGTGCTGCTGAGAAACCTTAGATTGAGGAGGAAACACCACCAAGTGTAACATCAATGCTCGGAACATTGAGAAAACACTTCTATGTTTTCACTTTTTTCCCTTTCCTCGCATTCAGCCAACTCCTTTGGATCGCATAGAACAGAACGGAAATGGGAACAATTTCCTGTATCCCACTGGGCATCCCTTATCCCATCCCCCCCATCACCTACACCTCTCATGCTCACATACTAAAAGTCATGAACCAACTAAAAATTAAAATAAAGATGAGCATCTTCACATTTTTCCATTCTTTCTATCTGCCTCAAGTACATATATATATATATATGATATATATGTACATATATATCATATATATGATAGTTTACATTAATATAGGAAATAGCAAAGGTCTTTTAGTTACATTTATACAGAATCACTGCATCTTATCTTTATTTGCTATTCTGTCTCTCTTTTTGGATAAACAATTGGCTATAACAATCTATAGTAAGGCTTCACAGAAAGAATTCTGCATGTTTCGTTTTTCTCTAAGAACCAAAGTTTATAAAATGAGGTTTGATTCTAGCACCTTAAACAGTATTAGTGATGTTGTTCCCTTGGGAGAAGTCAGCACTACCCAGCGCCTCGGGTGACTCTCGGCCTGCTCCACAACATTCAAAGGCGTTGCCAAGGGAGGACGCACGGCGTGGTGGAGACGGGGAGTGAGAGGGGAGCACAACCGAACCCCAGCATTGAAATCTTAGCAACGTACAAACAAAATCCAAAAAACACATGAAGTTGCTGTCTCCAAATGAATAACGATTTAGTGTCTCAGTGCCACCAACGAATCCTTTTGACTTACCCTCCCCCATGAGGTAAGGAAATAGGAGGATGCCCATTTTAGATGGGGAAACTGAGCTGGGAGACTGATGCAGGTGAGCAGGTCACAGAAGAAACAGTTTGGGTTAAGACACAGAGTCGGGGTGGCCCAACTGCTAGCCGCTTAGTCCCAAACTGTCCTTCATCACCTTGGATGGGCAAGTTGAGATTTTGGAAAAGCACTTTATTGGCCGCTGATGAGGAAGCAATACAAACAAACAATTTTAAAAAAGATAAGCACCAAAGGAAGTTCAAAAGAAGCGGCTCTCTGCTCCCTTATCAAACATTCTACGGAGACAGCAACTTTCACAAAAAAAAGAGAAGAAAACGTGTCGCAGGGGTAACCATCCCGCGTGTCGGGGCCCTTCCCAGAAGCCACAGGTCTCCACGGAGCAGTCAGTTCCCGTTGAGCAGTACCTGTGTTTGCAGGGGAATGATCAACTCCCACCAAAGCTGCATCAGAACCTCAATTATATGATTATATAACTGTAGTGACATCTCTATCTCTATATCTATTTATATATGTTTACATTAAAGTCTTCGACCGCACTGGCACGTGACACCAAGGAAAAGTACTGGCATTGCTGTTTGCTGCAAGTGGCCGCCTTGACTGGAGTTACACGAGAGGGAAGCACCACAAGAAAAGGCACCACAAGGTTTCGAGAAGTTAAATTGTTTGTTGTTGCCGCCCCGGCCTCCCCACGGTGGGGGAACAGAAGAGCCTTCTATCTTTAGCAAGGCCCCTGGAGCAACTGGTTCAGAAAGGATCCCAGCCCCTGTTCGCCTGTCCATTTGCACCCAACAGGGAGAGAGGGGAGAAAAGAGGCTGATGTGGTTCTTTTCACTGCCGTGTCTTTTTGGCCACTGGAGAAGGAACGCATATCCACACTTAAAAAGAAAAGGTTGGTGGGGGGGAGACTGAGACATTGGAAACCAAGCCCTCCTAAAAAAAAACAAAAAGTGAGAATATGAACAAAAATCTTGTGCTAAGGCAAGTTCTACATGGAAGTCTGTCATTCTCGTTTGATTCCTTGGAGGCAAAGCATGAGGAGGAGATGCAGGAATGACATCTGTAGGCACCATTAGCCACAAATAGCACCAGGTCTAGATTAATGAGGACAGATAGATGTGCACGTCTGTCCACATAGCGGAGAACCGTAAGTGTTGGCCGAGAATCAACATCACTCCATCCTTACAGTCTGGCCAAGAAATCAGACGTTGTTGGCCATTCGGAGCACCAAGAATGACGTGTGCCACTGACAAGCCAGAGAAGGGCAGGGGGCAGCTAGGACTGCACAGTGGGCGCTGAATGGCATTTCAATGTGTACTAGTTATTTGCCAGCCTTGAAATAGCCCTTCTTATGTTTCTCATTCCAGGCGGGGGGCCACAATCCACATGGGAATGGGGAGCCTGTATTGGTTGCAGGAAGGTCTGAACGTGGGGTGAGGGGTGTGGAGTTCTCGCCACCAAACATTTCCCTTCCCTCGTTTCTGGTCTGGCTGGAAGAAAGAAAGCCCGCTGGCTATGCTGGTGTGACCTGTAAGGCTCTCAGGATGTGCTGTCGGAGCCCAGGGTGATAGGATGGGGAGGCCTGAGACCAGGGTCAGAATGGCTCACTGCAGGGGCCTCTCTCTGCAAACTCTGGCCTGTGCGCCACCTAGACACAGGTGCTGGTCATAGGGTGAGTCTGAGCAAGCAGTTTCTGCCGCATGCTCACTGAAATGCAGTTATTTCTTTTCCTTCTGCTTCTTTGAGCTGTCTGGTTTTGTTTTTGTGGTTTTTTTTTTTTTTTAAGCGTAAGTTGGTTTTCAAATTCTGGTGCTCATCAATACCAAAAATGATACCCCCATGTCAGTGTGAGCAAAAGTGAATTATCCCTACCTCTCTCCACCAATCTGAATTATGCATCCGAACCTACTTTGGGGACATGGACAACAGGGGCAAACAGAAGACTTGTGTTGGAAGAGTCCTCCGTTTGCAAAGGGCCTTCTCTAGCACCTTCATGGGACAGAGAAAAGCCCCAGGGACACCCCACACCCCATCTGCCCCATCCCTTCTCCCAGGTCTTTTATGTTAGTTCCCACCCACATGCCTCCTGACCTGACAGACCTGGGCGTTTGGGGGTCTCTGTCTGCCCATGGTTTTAGGAGAACGGCCTCTGCCCATTTGTCCATCCCAGGACTTCCTAGAGTTTCCTCCTGGACAGGGGATGTGCTGATGGCCTCGAAGCCCCTCTCTGTTGACCTAAGGTCATAGGAGTCCTGACCACAGTCCCAGCAACTGCAGTGGGGTCTAGATGGGAAAGTGCTTTCTGAGCTGCTGGGACAGGAGCTTGGCTCCCCCAGCCTTCCTCTCCAGCTCCTCTTGTGGCTGCTGGCAAGGGAAATGGCAGAGCAAAGGGAGATCCAAATGTATCGTTGTTACTGCTCCCTAAATAAGATCAAGTGGATGTTTCAATCCCCGTCAACCAGGAGCATTGGTTTGTAGCACTGGAGAAGGGAAATAATTGCGGGGCTCAGCCCAGAGTCAACCTCCTGCAAAGGTTTTCCCTTATTTTCAGAGCCAAGAGCTCCCCCTGCTGGACTCCTGCATCACGGGTTTTGTGTCTCCATGTAGAATGCTTACCACATGCTGACTTCCACTAGCATTTTTGGAGATTTTAGCCGAGTAATGGTGGCCAGAGTGTTAGAATGAAAGGGACATTTTGGAAATAAAGAGACTGATGACTAGAGAGGCTAAATAATTGCTCCACGGTCACATAGTGTTGGGCAGGAACTCAGATTTCCTACCATAAGTCTTTATACTACCCTCCTATGACAGCTGGGGATATCATTCTTATAGCCTTCCTACCTTCCTACTTTCATTCAATATGTTTCCTCCCTCACTGCATCACCCATGCAAAGGCTGTGTTTTGCATATAGTAAGTGCTCAGTTAAATGAAATTATGTTTTAAGAATAAGATTCTCTTGTCATGCAAAGGGGTTTCTTCATTAGGTAGTTTATCTCCTCAGCCAAACGCACAAGGGCTCTCCTTACCGGTGACACAGGTTTCACGTAAGCAGTGCCTGTGCAGGTCAGGTGTGCTAAGGGGCAAGGGTTCTTCCAGCCTTCCTCCCACCCTCTTTGGCTAAGCCACTTCCCATAGACTTGCTCTGTAGAGATGGGGCTAGAAATAGGCTCGTTTCTATTCCCTTAGCTTGAGAATTTGGTCCAAGTCTGGTAGTCATAAACCTACCTGTTCAGGAGGGCTTAAGTTCACTGTAAGTTATTTTTAACACCACCAACCTTTGGAAACTATATCCTACTCATGCAGCTGCTGCTCAGAACAGAAGGACTGATGATGAAGACCAGATACACAAAGGAAAAGGGAAGAAAAGATTCCCAGGGTTTGCTCTACAGCAAACTGCCCATCTCATTCAAAGGGTCAGAGAGGGACCAGGGCACACACTATCAGCCTGGAATTGCCAAGTTCTAGAACTTCCCTTTGAAGGATGCATGCTTGATCGTTTTTTTTTCAGTGGGGGAACATAGCTGGAATCTCAAAATGAATGGTGTTTATGATTGTGCTTCTTTTAAACCCTCAAATCTACATACAAGCCGGTTTTGCAGACACAGCTAATGCTCAGAGTAGATAGAAGCAACGAGAATATTTTGTTAGCCCTTTAGGGAAAATTACAAATTTTATGCACTCGAGACTGAATTACCTGAGAATTTCAACTAGTTTTGCTCTATAAAGAGTCAGTTAGCAGTGTCATATCAGTTTTATTGGGTTAAGATGGGAAGAATGACTGGTAGGAAAAGTATCCCAGAAAAACTAAACGAAGGTAAGAGAATGTCTTTAAAAATAGGCATCATTTTGAGAAGAGAGATTGGATTCCAGTCTCATACCCCTGCAGGTTGCCTGCTCTCCCCAGGCAGCTGGGTTGGGAGGGATAGTGACCAGGCGAGCCCACGGGAAGACTCCACGCATCCCTGCAGGGCGAAGTCTGTGGGCTGCCCCGGGGAAGACATGTTAAGAAATGCTGGAAAGCTCTGTCCAGCTGCAGGAGAAAAATCTGCTGCTCTGAGCAGCAAACCACAGTGTAACAACCCACAGACACCGGGAGATCACAGTGGGCCTTCAGAGGATTCCTTTCCTATTTCTTCTCATTTCTCCTTCCCTTTTGCCCTCTCCTGCCTCTCTCCCTTCCTCCCTCCTTCCCTTCCTTCTTCCCGTCCTTCCTTTCCTGCTTGTATATTTTCTTCTGTAACAAATCTGTAATTTTTAAAGCAAAGGAAAAAAGCCACGAGGAGGGCAGGGGTGCACTATTCGCCCCTCCAGGATTGTACTCTCATCCTCCCATGTTCTATCTCCAAATTCCCCTCCTTGAACCTCGAGGAAATGCTTTTCTGTAACACCCATAGACAATGGGTTTCTGGAAAACATGTCTTGTAACAAAAGAGTCCTTGCAAGGAAGAAGCAAATGGAACTATTATTCACGGGGGATTGGAGCTGGGGGTTAGGGAAGATAAACGTAGGGGAGGAGGCAGGTGTCCCTCATGCTCCTGCATGACGACGGTCCAGCAGCTGGCTGCGTGCCACACCACTGGGATGGAGACACTGACATGCACGTGTGACAAGTTAGGAAAGGGACCCAAAGGCTGCTCCCGTGGAGTGGGGCTTGGAAAGGTTTCTAGGGCCTTTGTCCAGACCTTGTGGTTTTCTCCCACCTAACACAGTGGCTACCCTCCCAGCACCTGCCCAGATCCCATAGGCTTTAGGGTACAGCTCACCAGAGAACGGCTCATCAGAGCACTGAGTCGCCTTAGCCCCTCGCCACACCCCCCGCCTCCCCCCCCCCCCCCCCCCCCCCCCCCCCGTAACCGGAAACACTCTTTTCCCGACTGTGCTAGGTCTCTAAAGCGAACGCCCTGGCTCTTTGGCTCATGTGAATGTTGTCACCAGGCTGGAGGGAATTTGACTGTACACCTGTTTCTTCTCAGGTCTGCCTGACACACGTGTCATGGCCGGCCGCCACTGCAAGAGGGAGGTTCGTGGCGCGGCTCTAGAACCGGTTCTGCCTCCTGCAAAGCTACTGCTCTGAAATGGTTCCCATCTGTCAGAGTCACCAGAAGGGGGTCACATGCCCTTTCGCAGTACCAGCCTCCTGGCACCTGCATTTATGCAGGGCGGACGCAGAGGCTCAGCCTGCCCTGGCCACAGGTCCCCGCAGCCGGAAGACACCGAACGCAGACCCATCCCCCTGCGGTGACTTCCCACCCTCCTTTTGTGTGCTTCCTTCTCTCCCTGCTCCAGGGACAGCCGTGTGGTTCGAGCTCTAGCAAGTGGGAGTCATTTAGAAAGCTGCTGCCCAGAGTCTCCAGATTGCCCTGTGAGCCTGCTGAGAAAACTCGGAGCAGGTGGAGAGTCTCGAAGTCCCAGCACAACCCTCTGCTGGCTTCCCGTCCCGGGTGCAGGAGGCGAAGGCGTCTCCCTGCCCAGGGGAGCCTTTAAGGCCTGAGCCTGGGAGGAAGAGATGCCTGGCTAGACGAGGGCTATTTCAAGTCTGGCAAGAGCCCTGAACATCAGAATTCTCTGTTCCATAAACTTTGTAAGCCCTTTAAGAAAAAGATACATACATATATGTGTGTATATATATGCAGTATATGTATATATAAATGTATATACACACACACATATGACCAAGATTGGCACATGTATGTATCTAGATGTGATGAACAAGCTTCGAATGCAATTATATGGTCATGTACTTCGATGAGGCTCCCGGTTCTGCACAATTCCTGATAATCTCGGAATCTCAGATCGCCTCATAGCCTGTGTGGTTTTCACTGTTCCCTCTCTCTCTTTCTCACTTCATAACCACTCTAATGTCAGACAAGGACACACGAGCCCTCAATAATGAGGAGGAGCCACAGGCTGGAGGGGGCGCTGCTGCGCAGCGAGCATCACGCTGTGCAGGGGCTTAGTGCGTGTAGATGGCGTTGTGCCCTAGGCAGCCAGGGGTGGTGAGAATTTGGCATTTTCACTTGGAGGCCCATGTGGCCTCGTAAGTTATCTGTGAGTGTCCCTAACTGTCTGAGTGAACACAATCTGCCCCTCTCTCCTGCCCTCCATCCCTGTAGGTGTCCCTCAGGACCCAGAGCCACACCTTTTAAAGGCATGTGTATTCGATAAAAGAAGAAAGGGAGCCAGTACTTGACCTCAGGCAGGCTGGATCAGTGCAGAGGCTGAGGCCACCGCTCAGAGGAATGCGAAATGACAGTTTCTGTGCGGTTGATGACGTACTTGGTGGAAGCATGTAGCAACAGTGGTGTCAAGGCAAGTGAAAAGGCAAAAGGGGTTGAATGTGACAAATGTCCCCGACCTGAAGCCATGCACCTATAGGGGCCGGGCTAAGGAAGTGGGTCTTTTGGAATCAACACCAAGGTTGGGAGCTGTGGTAAGCACAGGCTAGAGAAGGGCAGAGAAGCAGCTGAGAAGCACAGAATGATCGGGGGCCAGGCAGCACCAAAGCTGAAGACATCCCTTCCTCAGGTCCTGGGTACAAGGGAAAGGACAGAAAACCTCCGTACTTACTACCTTGGGTTCCTAAAGAAACTCACATGGGCCCCCCAGTCCTGTGTCTGAGGTAGGGGGGACCTCTGTAAACCACTGTCCCATGTCTTTTCTCAGCAACAGAAGAGCCATATTCACACTGAACAACTGTCCCTTTCTCTTTGTCCCTGCTTCCCTCTGAAAGGAAAAGAAAGTCATTTTCTTCTTTCCCTGAAGGCTGGCATCCTACTTTCAACATAACAAGTGGTTTCACTCTGGTTCTAAAACCCAGAGGAAGCCTCGCTGAGCCCTGTGGCTGTTCTTTCTGTGGCACGGAGATTTCTGAGGATTCGGGGAGACAGCCCTCATACTACTGAAAGAGCATTGCTAAAGCCACAAGGCTCTGGGGACACTTCCCGGAAGCTTCGACGTGGGGCCGGAACTCCCACCTGCTTCGCTCAGTGGGTGGTTTGGCTCTCTGTAGAAACTAGTGAACCTTGGGCACAGCACTTGACAAATAATTTGAGATGTGCTATATTTTAGAATATTTTAGAATCCAGACTTGATTCCTTGACTGTGTTTGGGAAGGCAAGAACTTTGCACATAGAAAAACAAATGAGAAATTTAAAAAGGCTTTGTTTGAAGTTAGGCAGCTAAGAGACTGAAAACTCCACCACCACCACACACACAAAAAAAGTCACATGTTTTGATTTGTTTTCTAGTCAAGATCATGGTCTTTGGAAGCCGAGCCTTTCCAGCAAACAACAGTGAACCAGACTCTCCGAGGACACAGACCAACCAGAAAGTACCCAGCTAGCCCAGAACAGCCCGAGCAAACCATTCTCTGGGTCAGGAGAGAGAAGATGAAGGCCGAGGCAAAGCTGAAGCTGAGCCCAGGAGGAATGACAGAAATAACAGAACCGTATCCCCTGGTCACAGGCCACGCTCACTGACATTTGCCTTCATTTTCCCTCAAAGGAAGAAGAGCAACCAACATTTGTTTGCTTCTCAGAATAACATTCTCTGTTGGAAGCCAAAGCATCTAAAGCCCTTCCTTCTTGCCCAAAATTTGGGAAGGAAGACAGAGAACATCCTTCCGGGACAGAAAGACAGACAACATCTTTCTTGACCCACATTAAGATAACTGTTATTCTGTCCTCTTGCAGTCCTTTAAAAATATCTATTAATCAAAAAGGAGAAGAGGAATTAGATCGCCTCCCTCTTCCTCCAGAGCACCTAGCATGGTGCCTTGCACACAGCAGGTGCTCAGCTGATGTTTAGAAGGATTTTAAATAGGAAGCAAACTTGATAACCATAATACTTTTATCGCCAAAGGACTTTTCCAGACATTCATCACCTTATCCTCACAACACCCCTGTGAGGTAAGTAAGCAATACTCTTTCCCTCTTTACAAAAAGGAGAAATTGGTCTCAGGAGTGGCTTGACTTCGGTCTGCACAAGTCTAGAGTCCTGAATTTTTTACTTCCAATAAGATGATCGCTTCATGAGAATGTGCCTTTCCTTTCTTTAGATGCTTTCTCTGGCCTTTTAGTAAAACAATAATGCTTAAATAGGTCACTCAGTAAAATCAATTTCCTCTGTTTGAAAAGAAGATGCTTCGCTATGTCTGCCCCAGAGGGTATAGGAAGTAACAATTAGATGGTTACACATATTCTTTTCCCACATACTTCTGGAAGCCCTCCTCTTCTTAATCATTCTTCCTACCCATCTACTGAGTCATTTTGTCCTCGGTGGCTCCATGTGTCCATCTTCTCATTCATAAATGTCGCACAGTTCATTCACCATCCATCCCAGTAAAAAAGAGGTGCCGGTAAGAATGGAGAGTCAAGTCTGAGGTCTCATTTATTCCTTCCTTCTGGTTACCGTCAGAAATACCTAGTGGAAATAAATAAGCCAAGCAGGATCTGGCCGATCCACAGAACGATCAGAGATACAAGATCAAACAGAAGTCATTATTGAGTTCCAAACTATAATCTGGTCCCTCGTGCTGTCAAAACAATAATATTAATCTTGGTGAGCAGAGTCAGAACAGGTGGGAAAGGAGCTCTTGTCAGGGCCCGTGGTCAAGGAGCAGAAGGATTTGTAGCAACAACTGGGACCTGCGCGGGTGAGTTACCTGGTCCTTTGGGACAGTCTCAGGAGGTTCCCGTTAGTGTGTGTGTGTGAGAATTTTTACATTGGAATGCACCTGAACTCCAAGGAAAGGGTGAGAGTCAGAGCCAGGTTGACTGACCTAGAAGCACCGAAGCTTCTAGAATTTTCTTCTCCAAGAAGGTTCTCAGAGCCAATAGAAAATCAGTGTTGCAGCTGGCCCTCCTGGAGTGCTAGTGTTCCTCTCCACTGCTCCCACCTGCCCTCACTCTGGTTTAAGTCCTAAGGAGACCACGAAGTTTCTTAGGACAGGTTTGTTTTCTCCCTCAAAGGGTATCTTGGTAGTTGAATTGAAAACAGTCAAACCATAGGAAAAAGAAAAAAAAAAAGAAAAAAGGAAAAAGAAACTCAATGAAACTTTTCCAATTCAAACGATGAGGGAAAAAAATACCCTGATCGAAATAAAACCCCCCAGCGATATTCCCCAGCCCCTGTTTATCTCTGAGTCTTTGCCCACAGGCCCCACTCAAAGCACACCGAGGAATGCTGAAAACCCGCCATTGGGACCCACGGTCTTGCTGACAAGATGTTTTTTTAAACAACAAAGTTTTACTTCTGTACTCTGCAGAGAGGCAAAGAGAAGGCTAGTCCATTGGATAAGGTGAGCCTCAAGATTGAAAAAGATTGTAAGGAAGAACAAATTGAGATAGATTTCCTGAAGAGCCTACCTCCACCTGAAAAACAATCTCCAAACCCTCCCCACTCACCCATTCTCTTGTCTGCCCGAAGTTCAACCAAGATCGGTTTTCAAATGGACCCTTCCATATATTCTCTGCTACTTTAGGGACAACTAACGTCGGGACATTTGGTTTTAGAGTTGCAAGTGGCCGGCTTGAGCTAGGTGACCCTCAGTTGCCTGAGCAAGTACCATTGTGCTGGGTTCACAGTGCTGTGAAGTAGCTAAGAAGTACAGGTATGTGAGAGTTCTCCCTGTCCAGCTGCACTGCTCATCGTGTGGGCTTCCAGGTGCCACCGCACCTGGAGCACACGCTGTTCTTCTGTGGCTCCACTTCCCAAGTAACGAGGTCACCGCTATTCCTTATGTGATGCCTTCGCTACAGGCAGTAATGACGGAATCCTCACAGCATCCCTGAGCAAGAGAGAAAGAAGAGGTTGGCCTTCTTTCTCTCCACTTTACAGATGGAGAAACCAAGGCACCGAGAGGTGAAGAATCCATGATCACAGTGGGACCCTGAATCAGCCTGTGATATTTCCTGATCTTTCTGGGTCTAAAGAAGAGCTTCTAGGAAGTCTACAGCTAAAACAAACCTTCTAACCCCCCTGCAGCCTGAGGACCCCAGAGCTATGTTGAGGATGGAAAAAGACCGAGGGAGTTCATCCCATAGGCGACCAGTTGTCTGTGTCCACCCTGACATGTGGCCAAAGGCTGCTTCTAAAGGGATCCTCTCTGGGTTACCAGTTGGCACTCTACCCAAGGCAAATTATTCCTTCATCCTCCTTGGTTTGAGGATTAATGTTAGGAGCAGTCCTTCCTAGATGAGCATGGATGAGCTGATTGACTTCACTTTCTGGTGTGGGGTCTTGTGATTTGAGTGAGGGATTGGCAAGGACAGGCATCTCCTACAGGGGGCTTGCAGATTGTCCTGCATATTGTCCTGCGTGGGGCAGGCCAGGGCAGGTGCCCCTCAGGTCCTGCCTGCTCATTTCCGATTTGGTCTATTCTTAGCCCTTGACACAAGGTGTCGGCCGTGTGCAGGGGGAACTCCTATGGTTGTCCGTCTGCTGCCCTCAGGAGCTGCCATTAATAGCACTCCCAACCTTTGGCTCCAGCACATACCAGCCATTTCCTGCCAGCCAGCGCAAGGAAAGGTACAGGGAGCAAGAAGGCACAGCTCCTTCCCAGGAGGAGGGGAAGAAGCAGATGGTGCCCGGGAGAGTTAAGTAAGGCAGACAAACCGGGCAGGCAGAGGAATAAAGCTGCAGGCAGATCAAGGCAGCGCCCTTGTCTTTTGATATTTGGCCAATAGCACAAGATGCAGTGTTTTAAGCAAGAAAGAAAACCTTTAGGATAGCTAAGGATGGGTGAGAAAGAGGCGTATGTTGCCAGCATGGGAATTTAGATTATGCATCATCTTTTGCCCCAGTGAGGGGCTTTGAAAAAACAAAACCTCGGAGAGGGCAGAGTTGCCTTTTTCACAAGTTCTGAAATTGGGGCAGGCACACATTGATTTGGGATGCTCTGGGGACAGTCCTCTTACAAGCTCATGGTTTGGGAGCCTGTGACAGGCCGACCACTGCCACTTCCACGTTGAACTGTGCTTGGGGATGGAATGCTGTTGGTGTGACAGTGGCCTGTTTCCGATGAGGAGATAAAGACATTAACCTTAAAGAATTTCCCATTTTGTTCATTTCAGTCACACCTGCACTGAAATCCACTTCCTCTAGGGTAACTGTGTGCACTTTACGCCTGGATGGCTGCCTGGCAGAAGCTGGTAATCGGAAGTGCTTGAGAATGCAATGCACGTCACTGCTGCTGATAAGGCTGATCCTGCCCCTCAGGCAGGGCCTTGCCCAGGTCTCCCTCCGGCTCATCAAGATCTTCCCAGCAGTTTTCTGGTCCACACTGGGAATATCACTTGCCTCTGGTTAAATGAATGGCAATGACCTCTCCTCTCTCCAGTCTCCAAATTTAAGTCCCTCTCCCTCAACCAAATCTGGCAGTGTTATTTTAATATATTTCTTTTCCAGTTTGGCAAAGAAGTAACAGATTTTAGCTTTCTAATAAGAAAATCAAACGAGTGTACACAGGCATGCTCCCCTCATTTAGGCGGCTGTACCCAGAGCTGCTGCTACCATCACACCTGAAAGGGCTCTGAGTCAGAAGCCACTTTCCTTGGGACGGAGAACTCCACCATGTGTGGCTACCCCATTTGAGAGGGCCAGGAGCAGGAGGGCATGGACGCTGTGCGTAGAATACGGTCCTGCCCTGTTCTCCTGTCGGTTCTGACATGCCTGCCTCCAGACCAGAGGCTCTGTGCCCGCACACTGCTATCCTCCTCCGACGTCTGTTCCTAGGTAATGGGGAGAGAGAATTTGGCTCCGGGCTGGGGGCATCAGGGCTTCGGGCTCATCATAGAGCTCCCCTCCCTCAGCAGCCGGAAGCAGAGTAGATAAAGGGGAAGTGTGCTTCCTCTATCAGGTGCTAGGAACACCACAGGGGCGGGGGTTGGTGGATACAGAGGCATGAGGTCATGCCTGCTTAGGGGTTCTCCAAGAAGCTCAGCATCAGAAACCTCTTCTTCTGCCCTATTACCACATGGGACAGTAAACGCAGAGGGAGAATAGAGAAAATGATGTCATTTGGTGTTTTTTTAAAAGCCCCGCCAATTTTTCTCTCTGAGAATAAGGCCCTTATCAGGACATGGTCTGACGCTTAATGACATGAGATGCCATTCGGCCAACAGGTTTGCCCTCACGATCACAATCCAGAGAGGTATTTAAACCACTCTTTGAAACCACCCTGGGACTCAGAGGGGAGAGGTTAGGCCATGGGGCCATAGAGTTTTGGGTGATTGTGTGCTCGGGGAAGTTGAGTATGGGCATCTGGCAGGTGTGGTGGAGCCCCTGGGGCCATAGGAAATGTTGTCTTCCTGGACGGAGAAGAGACATATCATCAGCCATGCCATCGAGAGAGATGGGCCTGTTCCCACAGCACCTATGGTTCCCAGCATCTTTGGACAAGTCTGACCCTGGAGGGCAAGTCTGATACTGCCTCTGAACCTTCCAGAGACAGTGGAGGAGTATATTTGAGACACGAGAAACTCCAGGGGTGAGCAAGGTCAGTGGGGGTTCACATGATGAATTTAAACCCTCTTAGCTCCCCTCAACATGGTCTTAAGAGACCTGACACTCCCATTTGGGATGTCACAGGCTTGTGGCAGTGAGCTCAGGTGATGTCGCCTCCAGTGATCAGAGGAGATTGGCATTGCCTTTCAATGCAGAGGCCTGAGAAGAGGCGGAAATAGAGCTTGCAGAAAGGATGCTACAGAATCAGCCAGATTTCAAACATGCTAGCATATTTCTGATATTGAAAAAAAGAGCCACATTTTCTGTGTGGTTGTGGGCATGTTTGCTGTGGGGCGGCAGGAAGGAGAGGGAGGGGTACAGCCTTCTATTTTATTCTGTAGCTCCTGCTATGGCGAGCTTATCTCGTACCAGAACCAAATACTGAGAGTTCATTTATTTTCATCAGGAGTTCTTAGGCAAGAAGTGGGTCCAAAGATTTTTTTCTTTGAAATAACATCATAGGCAACCCCTTGGGGAGTAGCTGGGGCTGGGTGAGCAGCGCCTCATCACTCATAAGGGGTTGGTCAGGGACTCAGGCAAATGGCAGGCTAAGGGTGGATTCCCAGTGTGGAGGAGGCCAGCACTTCTCACTGGAGGAAAAGAGTGACCCACTGCAGAGGGGCCTAAAGTAATTGGGTTTTTAGGACCCAAGTCTTCCAGATAGGGAGACAGACCTCCCCGGGTGAACTCAGCACTGAGACTGTGGATTCCCACACTGCCACCCTGGGCCAGCAAGCCAGCCGCCAGCAGCCCCCTGCAGAGGGAGCACACTAGTGGGGGAGGGGATGGCTGGGACCAGTGGAGAGAGGGTTTCCTGGTGACTGAAAATGTGGGGACCTGCTAGAGCCTGAAGAGATGGAGAAGACAGATGAAAACTCTCATCTGGCTATTCTCTTTATGTTTCCCGCTCTCCCTCCCTCCCATGTTTTCTCCTTCTTTCCTGACTTTTCTTCCTCTTCTGTCTGTTCGTAAAACAAGCTTTCCCTGCTGCTGTGCTTAGAGGCATGTTTTCCTTTGCATCATTAGGAAGGGAGCTGGCATAACGAAGGGAGTGGGAATGATGGTTCGAGGGAGAGGTGTGCTCTCCTGCCTGAGTCTTGCAGAGGCCAGTCCAACAAAGGTTGAACGAAAGGGTTTCTGAAAGGTCCTGTGATCTCCTCATTTGCGCCCAGTGGCTACAGCCCCAGAGGACCCTCCCTGAGTTGGAAGTTATCACCCCAACTTTTGGTGCTCCAGGTCAACGAACGTGAGCCATTTTCTCAGTTGCATGTAAACATAAACACACGCGCGCACGTACGCACACACACACGCTGGACGTGCAGTAGAAAAATAGAGCTGCAAAATAAAGCCTATGACCGTGTTGAAAGGAAAGAGAAAGACAAAGGAAATAAATCCCAGAAGAGACGAACAAGCCTAAGTGGCACTGGTCCCAAAGCGGTGCAAGGGGACAACATCAAGGATTGCTCTAGTGATGGACATCCACAGGGCTCCAGGCACACAGAGCCCCAGAGCTGAGACAGACAAGAGCTGGGACCCCAGCAAGCCCAGGGGATGGCTCCCCTTACATGGCCTCGCATCCTCCAGCCTCGGCAGAGTAAGCAGCGAGCTAAGCCCTCAGGAGGGAAGCAGAGTACAAAGGAAAAGCACCTCTGACCACGTTGGAACTCCCAATTACCACTGAGTGGCCCGTGGGCCTGGCTCTTGGATGGGCAGAGACAGGCCCACATGGCTGGTCTTCACCAAGGCCTGGGTGTGCTCTGTGCAGCCTGCTTCCTAGGTAGGTGGCCCTGAGGCCACGGGTTCTCTGCACCTCTCCTCCAGCCCCTCCTTCCCACTGGGGAGGACCCCAGGGGACTACCGAGTCAGGGAGGGGACAGGACAGCACTGCAGAGTGTAGTAACGGTAAAGGAAATCAAAGGGATCTGAACAAAGAAAGGGACATCCAGATTTACAACTGAATTGAAATTTAAAACTTGTTATTTTTCATACACCTTTAGATCAACAGTAAAGGGCGTGGGAAGGAAAAGCCTCTTTGAATAATAATTTTTTAAAAACCCACAAACATAAAAAAAATTCCTCAGTTTTTGAACTCCTCTTAAGAATAGTTCAATGTGAGGTCTTGCACCCTAAACAGTTATATCTGGAATTTTAAAAAAATCGCAGCTACACACAACAAAGACTAAGAGTATTTGTTAAAAAATATTGTGTGTGTGTATATATTTATATGTATATATATCTTTTTGTGGAGATTTTTTGTTTTTGTGATTTTTTTCTTTTCCTTTTTTTTTTTTTTTGTGCCCAAGTAGAGATACAATGGGATTGAAACGATGTCCTAGAACAGAATACTCCTTAGAGGAACGATACTTTGAAAAATAACAGTTAAATGGTTGAACGTACTTGCAACAGCTCTCCAAATTCAATTTGGTACAATGAGAAAATAAACAGGTTTTCACCAAAATGACACAGCCTCTCAGACCCCGAGTATGCTGCTGGTGTGAGTCTCGCCATCCAGACAGGGGCTCATGTTCCAGCACCATCCCCTCCTTCCTGCTGCCCCCTCCCCAGCCCCCTCCTACTCCACCTTAGCCATACCCAGAGTCTGCCTTAGAGTGGTGTTCTACATTTCTGGCAAGACCTTGCAGCAGACACACACACACACACACACACACATGTGCTATGGGCACACACACGACACACACACGAAATTTCCCACTCACCCCAGATGCACCAAGTGAGCTGAATGACTTTTCAGCCAACCACAATAGTGAAAGACAGAAGCACCAAACAGTCTTTGAAATGGGTCAGTTATTACAATTTGACATGGGGTTTTTTTATATAGTCTAATTTTCCTCTGTGTTACTATTTTTAAAAAGCACAAATGAAAAATGAAGAATCCTTTCCAGATCAATTTAAGGCTTCCCACCAAATAGAAACAGAAGAGCCTTACACAGTATCACATGTGATAAATGTATACCTTTCACAGCCTTAAAATGACAGACCAAAATCACTTTTGCCAGTCACTGTTTTAAGTATTGTGCCTTTAAATTGATGTCATTCTTTTTGCTACTATGCTGAGTTTTATTATTACTGATTTTCTTGGATTACATACATGGAAATTTCCTTAATTTGCTTTAGAATTTCCTGTTCTCATCGAATTATTGGGGTGGCTTTTTTGTTTTGTTCTGTTTTGCTTTTCACCAGGAAACAAATGTGCGCTGTCCTAGGCGAACGCTAAAATGGCACGTGGGCAGCCTTCAAGTAGCTTTCTCAGCCATTTGAGTTCCAAACGGCCATTGGGCTCCTGGAAGGCGCTGTTAACTTGGGGTCAGGACAGGAGAGGAGGGAGAGAAATCAAAAAGAGAATGGGGTTTGGATGCCTTTGCTTTTGCTAAATTTGTTTGTTTTCTTACAAATAATCAGATACGAAGAATGATTGCTTTGTGTTTTATTTGTTGGTTGGTTTTTGTTTTGTTTCTAGATTTGTTTCAATTGATTGTTTAATTTTCCCTCTCTTGGTACAAAAACCACCAGAGAGTTTGCATGAGAAACCGTGACAGTACTTAATGAAACTCAGCACCTAAGGGCATAAGGCAGTTGAAGGTTTTGTTTGTTTGTTTGTGTTTGTTTGTTTTGTTTTGTTCTTTCAATCAGCACCAATCCCATAAATGATCTACACTTGGTGTAAGGTATAAAACATTTTTTTTCTTTTGGAGTGGAGACAACTCTTCCTTCTCCACCCTATGAACAATAGTGTGGGATTTTTCAATACTGTTTCTTATGTGTAAAAAACAAAAGAAAGGTTTTCTTTTTGTTTTTACTTACAAAACATAGAGAATATCTTTGTATACATACAGCGACTGGAAAGAAAGCTTATCTGAAGGGGTTGTGACTTATTATTTTCTTTTTTTGTAGCAGTGGTGGTGGTGGTGGTGGTGGTGGTGGTGATGGTGGTTGTGATTTTGTGTATCGAGGGAAGGGAGGGTTATATTTCTTGCAAAGCGGCATTTACCGCAAACCAACTTAAGGTCCCCTTCTCAACTTGGGTCAAGATGCTCTTAGAGTGAAGATTCATACTGTAGCAACTCATAAAGGAGCGGTCCATCTCGATACCGAATGCCTACTGCGGTGGGGGTGACATACTGCAGAATGTTAATAGTCCTTCTCAACCTCCTGTCTACAAAATGAGCATCCCAAGCTGGGTATCTCTTTCTTGGCATGTCAATCTTAATAAGGGGCCCTTCTGGTTGGTAAGGACGCCCCGACGGGGTGGGGGGCCCCATGGGTCTCACTTGGAAAACGGGCAAGCAAGTGTCAGCCGTGAGATCCTCCTGTTGTTCCGTTACGGCTCTGGTAGGCGTGACCTGGGTCCCCCGGTACCCAGGGGTCTGAGGCGCCATGGGCTCAACATCGGGGGGCAAAGGGATGCCCCAGAGCAGCTCGGCACAACAGGAGCTGGCAAAGATCTTAGCTCGTGGCCCCATGGGATGCAGCACACCGTAATATAAGAGCATCGATGCGATCCCAGCCACAAAGCTAATAAAGACACAACACAGTGCTGGCACCGCGTAGGAGTCAGTGGTCTCCGGGTTTCTGTAAAAATACCAAAGGAGCGTCAAGGCAGCATTCTCGGTCAAGACTATCGTATAATAGGCAAACATTCGATATCGAGTCCGCCCTTCCTTGACGTTAAACCAGCAGAAAATGTACACAATCCCTACCACCATGTTGAAGAGGATCTCCTCCCACTTGGACATGCAGAAATCTGTTCCGCCATGGATGATCCAGAAGGCCATGGCGCACCAGTGAACCACCACGAAGATCCCGAAGTAGAGCTGGAAGATGGAAGCAAAGAGGGCAAAAGAGATAACTCTGGATGAGATGGTGAAGAGGCGCCAGAAGACGTGGATGAGGGCCCCTCTGTAGCTCATGCTCTTCTTGTCGTCCCTGGAGTCCCGCAGCAGCTTGTGATAGGAGGCTAGCACCCAAGCCAGGGACATCAGGGAAGTCACAGAGGAGACACCTGCCGGAAAGACACAAACCCACACAGTCAAAATCTTGGAGGTCAACTGCAGGGTACAGCATGGCTGCCAGCTGAGGAGACGCCCACACACACCACGATCTAAAGAAGGAGGGAGAAAGAAACACAGAATCAGGAACCAAACTTGGAGGTCATCGTTACTCCCTAAGCTGACAGCTTTGCAATCTTGTTTTTGTGTCAACAACCCAGCCCAGAACTTCTGGAGACTCACTGCTCGAGGGTAAAGCTAAGGCTGACATGCGCGTCCTGTCAAGGAGCTGAGAATGGGGGCCACATCGGTAGTTCGTGACTTCTGCTGTGATGGGACCACACATGTTCTATTTTAAGGAATCCTGAGGTCACAGGATCCTTGTGCAGACAGATGTGTAGCAAGGGATGGTGTCCTTGTCATCAGCAGCCTGTTGTCAGAGGAACTCGCAGAGGGGCTCACCAACTGTGATGACTGACAGCTTACTCACTGGCCCTGGGTCCACAGCCTTTCCCCTTTAGGAAGGCATTGGAGTCATCTTTTGCCTTTTCACCAGCTCACTTGAGGGCTCAGGAGCCCTTCACCAAACCTTCCTCCACATAGCTTCTCCTTCCCTCATGCACCCCCCCGAGGCCACCCTGATCAAGGACCCTGGAGTCTCCTGTCTGTTTGCTGGCTGCCTTTATCACTCCTTCTTGTCTCCCTTGGCCTCCCCACAATCCTTGTTGCTTTCTCCATAAACCAGTGCTCAATGTTCTTTGAGATCTTGACCTGAGAGGCCCTGTCCTTTCCTGGATTCCATCCTGACTCAGCAGCAGGTAACTCATGGTTTGAGGATGCCTTTCCTCCTCACTGGCCTGGTTTCCAAGGCCTCTGCACATCATTCCTTGTGTTTCTCCTCAGCGGTCAAGGGAATGTATCTGATCCCAAGTGATACTGGAATCACCAAAAGCAATTTTACTTATAATGTTGCTCATTTGTAACTTAATCAAACTAAACACAATAAATAGTTATTAGAGTTTCTCCAAACCCATCCAAGAGCAAGCTATCATTAGTCAGATGTTATCAAGCAACCTGCTTTCAAGCGAGACGCCCGATCACCCTCGACTCTCCTTTGCATTATCTTCACTCTGTCCATCTAGCATCTCTTCTGCTTTTCCTTTCACCCAAAATTTCAGAACCAAATGCAACTAAATTCAATTATGGTCCTGAATAGTGTTCGATGGACAACCATCTCCTTACCACATTCCCTAACCTCACACCAGAACACAATTCCATGACATTCTTCCAGGTTGAAATCAATGGGAAGACCTAGTCATTTTCTCTCAATCTTCAAGGTCAGAGCTAGGAGCCCCATTCCTCAAGAGACTAAGTAAACTACCTCAGAGCTCCAGCCTCTGTTCATCTTTCCCCAGGTCCCTGCCTACCTCTCTACTCCTCTCCAAACTTCAATGAAGAATCAAAGTCCTCTGTCATTTTACACCCTTCCTGCACTTGCCCTTCCTTGCCCATCTCACATAGCCCCTCCCTTCCAACATTTCAAGGGGATAATGCTCCAGTCTGCAGCTTGCAGAACATTATAGAGTAATAACAAAAACCAGTATCGTACCATGAGCCTAGAAAAACCCTGGGTGGTTAACTGTTACAATGAGTATGTGTTGATTTTGTAATAACAACCAAGACTGAAAACAAACATGGGAGAAAATATCCCAAGTTCTCCATAGGAGCCAATCTTAAAAACACCTCACAATTTTCCTCTCACTTCTCTGGAACGTTCTGAACACAGTCCTCACATGTCCTGCTCTGCCCTTTGCACACACAGGGCATTTCCACGAGCATCTGCTGAGGACGTACATTCTGAGGTCACGTCACAGTGGTTACGCTACCCTTTCAGCTTCCTGTGTGCGTGTTGTCTGTTGGGTTGGGGCAGGGAGGGAAGTGGGCGCCCTTGGGAATCACAGGATTTAGGCTATACCTTTCTGGAGGGCAGAGAGTGTGCAATCACCTTGACAGTATATACCAGGCCCATTACCAACACCTGGAGCATCCTCAGAAAGCCCCTCTTAGACATCTCTGTGATGTCGCCCTCTCTTTCTGAACTCACTTCTTGATGTTAATAGTGATACAGCTCGGATGTGCTACTGAACCTTAGTAATCAGAGGGGAATTCTACCAGAGCTGAATGGGAAGACAGCCATCTAGAAGCCAAGGAAAAGGGCCTCAGAAGAAACCAACCCCGCCAACACCTTGATCTTGGAATTCCAGCCTCTAGAACAGTGAGAAAATAAATATACAGTGTTTTAGCTACCCAGTCTGTTATTTTATTATAGCAGACCTAACAAACTAATATAGTGCTCTAATCCCATTTTTTTAGATGAAGAAACAAGACAGCTTTCAAAAATCATACATCTGTCAAGAAGTTGAATCAGGATTCAAATCCAGAGTCTGACTCCAGTGGCCTTGAAAGTGACCACTGTCCTAATGGACTCTGCAGACATAGTCTTAGGAGGGGCCAGGGAGGAAAGGAAGTTTAGGCACGCTGAGTACAAAGGGTTTGAATCTTTTGCCAAGAGTAGAAAAGAAGTATATTATCCGTGGGTACCTGAGAGAAGCCCTTGATTATGGAGCCTTTGATTATGTTACCTTCCTCAGGAGAGCAACATTCAAGCCACAAAGAAAGAGGTGATGCCAATAGAATTAACCGAGATCACTTTCCCTCGGTTAAGTGATTAATCTTCAAAGGCCTGCAGAGTCTTCCACTACAGGGGGAGGAAGTGCAGGGTTTTCCCTCTCTGCAGTGGCTCACTTGGAAGACTTCTGTCTTGCCTAAGGTCAGTCCAAAAGTCAATGCATTATCCTGGCCAAGAGCCAAGCTCATGGGGACCAGCAGTGGAAGTGGCCTCGTGGCCCCTGATGAAATTCTTGGATGGGCCTGGGAGCATTTATGATTCGCTTCCAGCTATGGCTCTATCACTCTCTGCATTCCAAAGATCAGGCTGGCAATTGTTAAACACTTCACGTTTGGCTGTGACAAGTTCCGGGCAGTGACCTTCACGGCTTGCTCACTTCTCCTGGTACAGCCCAGGAGGTGGGGCTTGCAGCTGGCCCACTGAGTTGAGCAGAGTCCAGCTTAGCCTGCTAGGCAGCATTAAGCCAAAACCTCACTGAGGGGTGGGGCACTCCCCTCCCCTGAGAAAGGCTCAGGAGAAGGGCCTTCGGGCTCTGATCACCAAACCTGGGAGCTAAGGCTTCCAGAAATGCAATGGCCACACCTATAGCCAACAGAACAGAGCAAGAGGGGCTGCACCTTGCAGTTGGACACCCTTTACCAAGGAGGGGAAGTCCCAATTTGGTGGTGTCATTGCAGTATTTAAGGGTCACTGTCAATTAAACTGTTGCCAATTGGGAAACAAAGCAAAAAGAAGAAAAGTGAATGTGGCTGTCCCATCATGTGAGAAACATAGAGACAGGGTGTCTGAGAAAGGACAGGACTCTAAGATTGGAGGGTGGGGGCACATAAAGTGGAGGAATCAGAAGGCTCTGGTGCAACAGGAGGGATCAGGGACAGCAGGAGGGCTGGCCATCACGGTAATGCAGGGAGGCTGGATTCTGGCAAATAGAAGGCAGGGCCATGGCTCTGAATGGGTTGGGGCTGCACCGAGAGGCCCACATATGGGAGCCCCAGTGTGCCACCAGAGAGAGAAGGAGAAACCAGATGTTAGAGCATCTCGGAGGGAGAACGCAGCATGTGGGTACGAGGGGTGCTCTGAGAACCCACAGGAGTACCTGCAGACGGCTACAAGACTGCTTCTGAGTGAGAGTGGACGGGGCCAATAGCAGCCCTCTGTTTTGTAGAATCAGATGTGCATGCCCAGGTCTGTCACCAGCTGCCCTCCTCCACCCTCTGCCACGGAGTGCTCAGTCCCACTGCTAAATCACACGTTGGAAAAACAATGAAGGGTTGGACAGGCACTGAGCACAGGGTAGGGCAGGGTAGGAAGAGTCAGCCATGAAGGGACTCACAGCTCCCTCTCCCCTGGCTCCTTCCCATAACATGATCAACTTCCTACTGTCTTACAAAGAGTAGCTCCCTGGACCCTGCATCCTCCCCCCAGGCAATCCCACCTGTCTCTGTCTCTCTTCCTCCAACCTTCCCAAGGGTGATTGCCTTGCTCCCTTCACTCCCTCGCCTTCCCTTTCCTCCTGATCCCCCAACCCCAATGGAGAGTTCTCATTGAGGTGGTTAGTTCCTAAGAGCAGCATTAAGAGGACTGGTTCATGCACTCCTCCTGCGTGACATTGGCACTTGGACCCACTCTGTCCTTCCTCACAGTTAGGGCATCCTTTCCCTGCTGGGCTATTACCCCCATTTAACAAATGAGGAAACTGAACGTGAGGTTAAAAAACTTGGATGTGGCCACACCTATGTTCTGACATTGGATGCTCACCTAATTTGTAGGATGTTGTACCTTGCTGGGTTGGTCCCCTAAAGATCCCCCAAATCAAGGAACATGCTCAACTGGCTATTTCTCTATCTGCACGTCAAGGTCAACATCTCCCTCCTTTTACCCTTGCCTCCTTCCTTCCCACAACTGAAGCTAATGTTTGGGGGGAAATCCACCACCTGCTTTTCAAATTCCCGTTGTGATTTTTCCCCGCACTGAGTTCCTTTTAGGTGGGCAATTCTTCCCTTTCCACCTGTCAAACTTCACCCTATCTTCCTACATTTTAAAAAAGCAGTCTCTTCTTGGAAATGCTCCCGGAAAAAGATAACACAGCTGTGTCCCTGGCTTCTGTCCTCACCCCCGCCCAGGCTCACAGCAAGGGGGTGATGGCAAAAAAGTACTTTATTAACCAGGCAACCACGGGCAAAGAAACAAGCCTCATGGGTGCCATCTATGAGCCAGGGTCAAAGACTTTAAGTAACTTGGCCAAGGTTACATACGTAGCAAGCAAGAACTCTGACACTGAGCCCTGGGATTATTTCACCCCTCAAAGAGGATCAGTGTGCTTAAGCTGGCTCTCCCCTGGCTTGTGAGATCTGATTGTTAATTTTGCTGAAATTTTATGGGTTAGCTGATGTTATTCTGGAGCCTGAAAGTAAGCGTGATGGCAGTATTTACACCACAGAAATCGGCAAAAGCTAGGAAATCAGGTTTCCCCCAACTCTGTTAAGAGCCAGTTGTTAAACATTTACCAGCCCACCACTGGTCAGATCAACTGTCCTTCCAGAAATGCTTGGTGGGCCTCACTACAAATCAGGAGAGCCCCATAAGGGTCTCCTCCATATACCAACACCATACTTCTGGGCAGAGCAATGCACGACCTGGCTATTAGAATCATATTCTGTAAGCCTGATGTAGCTGCAACAAAGAAATCAATCTCCTTGGAAGATCTGCACTGCAAATACATTGACAAATAACTAAGGTCGTAGGTTTCCTTTGAGCGTGATCTTTTACGAGCACTGCCATCCTCATTTTTGTCACATTTCTGTATTGGAAGACGATGTGATTCCCACATGAGGTCACCACGTGGGGTAACCTTAACACAACCCTCATGTTTCCAGACTGACCCTTAGGAAGGGTCAAAATGGAAGATGTACCCATCATCTGCGGATGTCAGCCTTCAGGACTGACATGTCTGCATGGCTGCATGGAAAAACTCAAAGCCAATCAAAATGGCCTGGGACAAACATAGGAAGGGAGGAGTGGAATGTCTCAGGAAAGCTAACAGCTGAGAAATTACACACATGGGCTGAAGAAAAAGCTGTTTAACGTAAGGGAGATGGCCCGAGGGGGACGGAATTCAAATCCGGCCACTACAGTGGTAATCTCTGTTGTACCATTGTCTTACCACATTTATAGGAAATATCTCCTTATTGGCTCTGGATCCAGGCTTCTCACGTCATCTGATCATCCTAGTAAGTGTTCCATAACAATCCTCCCTTCCCTCTATGGAACAGCTACCTTGGCCCAGACTCTACGCAAGACACTCAACAAACGTTAACTCGATCATTCTTCCCTGTGAGTAGGCGGGCTGATTTTACAACGAGGAGACTGAGGCTCACGGGCTAAGTCACCTTTCCACAGCAAGTCATTAAGAAATCACAGGACCAGGATTTGAACTCGGTGCTGCCTAACCCCAAAACTCAGACTCTTTTTTTTTTAATAACTGGGAAAGCTGTATCTCCTCATCCACACCTACAGATGAATGAATTAACATTCAGATTTACATGTCAAATTCTTATTAATTTGGTAATCAGCGATCAGCTCTCCGATCATCTCTGTGAGCACTGACAGAGTCAAGGAAGTCAACTTGGTGGTCTGCCAAGCTGGAGACACGCCCCAGGAAGGCCCGTCCGAGTGTCCCTGGGTACGCGGGTGTGACGCCTCTTCTCCGTCTCTTGCCTGGATTGTTGGGATGCTTCCTAACTGGTTCCCTTGCATCTGCTCTTGTCACAATACAGCCAAAGTGACTAAGCTAACGAATGGCCCTCTGTGTGGCCTCCCAGGCAGACTGTCAGTGGTCACTGATTTTCCACGCCTTTCCTCTGGTAGGAAATACAATCCTGCCCTGCTGAACCCAGGTGTGGCCTGTCGCATGCTCTGGCCAGTGAAACAGGGTCACTTCCAGGTGGAAGAGCATATTCTCCTGTGCCCCGAGAACAGGATGCTCCCCCAGTGACCCGTGACAGACATGCAACATGAACCAAAGTTGTTTTAAGTCACTGGAATTGTTCACATACTCTAAACCACAGCATGACTAGCCTCTCCTGACCTATGCGCCATGTCATCCAGGGTTAATGTCAATGTCCTATAAGGGCCTTCAGAGCCCCACGTGAAACCGCTTTAGAGTTCCGAAGGTAACCTGTCAGTCTCCTGCTTGTGTCCTTCTGTAGCTCCCCCCTCTGCCTGAAACGCCCTCCCCAGATATACCCATGTCTCCCCGCTGAGACCTTTACTCAAAGCTCAGCTTTTCAGCCAGGCCACGCTTGCCCAGCACCCTGGGGACTGTGAGCGCCCAGTGCGTCCCCCTTCCGTGTTTTGTTTTCCACTTCAGCATTTCCCGTCACCCGGATATACTTTACCTCTCACTTGTTTTTTTTTTTTTTAAGTTCAAATATACCCTGATGCATATGAGCTTCCCAAGGGCAGGGCAGTAGATGGGTCCTTCTGAAACTCTGTGCAAAACTGGTATTTTTCTCATGAAAGAGTCCACAGCGATCCTTGGATTCTGAAGTGAACCCATTGAGAAAGGGGCCCGTGAGCCCACCAGCCGTCAGGACCTCCCGCCATCATCCCTGAATGTGGGGGAGGGGAATTCTCTGGGAGTCTCCATCCTCCTTTACAGAGACGACCTTGAGGGCAGAAGGCAGAAATGAAAAGGAACGAATACTTATAGAATGTTTCCCATGTAGCTGGCACTATTGCAGACACTTTGCCCATGTTACTTCATTCAATCCTCGCAATAAGCCACTGGAATGTCTATTGGTGCCCCATTTTCCAGAGGAATCCAAGGCTCAAGCAGCTAAGAGGATCTGTCTGAGGTTACTGCATGAAGCATGTCTTTTATTCTGTGCTTTGACATCTGGGGCCTTGCTGACTCTGGAGGGACTGTCCCTCCCAGGGTTGCCACATTCCTAGGAAGAGCAAGCCCCTGGTGCCTTTACTACGAACAAATCCATCCAGAGCCCACACCCCAACCACCTCCTTTATTGGGCTCAGACCGTCCAGGCTGGTAGCCTCTTGCTCTGATCACCCCAGGGCCAGGTACCAGACCACCAGGGACAGCCCCAGAGCCCAGAGCCTGCTGAAATGATTCTGGGCTAGCCAACCCTAAGCCTGCGTCCACTTCCCTACCCACTGCTTCCTGCAGGAACCACAATAAAGGCTCCTGCTCATATTTCCTCCTCACCCCCTCTACCTCCTGATGGGCCCTGGTGCTTCCCACGTGGTGGACAATAGGAAGAATGCAGCTCCAAGGTCAAGCCCTGGTATTTAAAGGACCCAGCAGGAAGAAAGCTAAATCCAGCACCCGCTGCTTCACTTGTGTCTTCTTTCTGAGATGCCGTCAGAGCCATCAAAATGCCGCCTTCACAGACAGCTGGATCGGGCGAACTCCAGAGATTCTAGAACAAATGTCAGCCACGCAGCTGGCATGGCACAAGTCTCACAGATGCCTGGGTCCCGGCTGGCCTGGACCACGCCATGAAGAAGGCTGTCCGCCATCACTAGAAGTTCCAGTAAATCCACCCTCATGTCACAGCACATGATTGACCAGTTTCAATGCCCTGATGTCCCCAGAGTGACTGCACTGTAACAGAGGCCATGAGACGCCCTGGAACGGACATGGGTTCTGGCGCCAACAGGCCTGGCCTTAGTTTACGTTTGTGAACCATGGGTAAAGTGTGGATTCGGAGGGTCCAATGAACCGTGAACGTAAAACATATGCGTACATCTTCTAAACATATGCATACTATACTATATGTATAAAATATACAAATATATAGAGAGAACATATATAGTGTACATATACATACTAATTATATATGAAGTCACATGGGGCTTAACAATTGAGGCACGCTCTGAGATTTCATCACTGTGTGACCATCGCAGAGCGCACGTACATGGACCTAGGCGGCGCAGCCCCCGCACTCCTAGGCCGCACGGTGCGCCTGTTGCTCCTGCGCTACCAGTCCATGCCACACGTCACTGTACAAAACAGTAAGACGTTAAATCAAGCACAAGACGAAACGATTCAACCACGAGATACAGTAAATACGAGATGCATGAGGCCACTGCCGGCACAACACGTCATTGTTTTAGAGCAAACTTACTTTATAAGTAGAAAGAGAACACCAAAATAATGATAAAAAGTGTAGTACAGCAAATACATATAAGCCGGTAACACAGCCACGTATCATCATTATCAAGTTGGTGTACCGTACATTAGTGCATGTGCTACGCTTTCACACAGCTGGCAGCGCAGGTTTGCTTGCACCAGCGTTGCCACAAACAGGAGTAACGCTACAATGTCAATGACAGCTATGATGTCACTGGGTGACAGCAATTCTTAGGTCCATTATAATTTTATTGGACCACCATCTTGTAGGTGGGCTGTCTATTGGCCAGAACGGTGTTATATGGCACGTGACTACAACGTATATACACAGTATTCTGTAGTGCCGAAGATGTGGCTGCATGTTACATCCTCTCTCTGAGGCTAGAACAGAGCCCGACACACAGCAGGCGCTCAGTGCAGATGCGTTTGCGTGAGTTTGCGTAATTCATTATCGTCGACCATCAAGCTCATACACAATATTTTGTTTCAACAAAAGCCCAACCTAAAGGATTCCCTCATGAAATTGTGCCCTACCACGAGAGGAGCAGGCCGGCGGCCAAGGTCGGGAGGATCTCCCAGCTCAATCTCAGCTGCAGGCCCCTGTGATCTAGGCATGTATGTAGGAAGAGGAAGGGCCTGTTGGGATTCTAAGATTCTGCAGGTGGTATAGTTAGAGATTCATCCTCTCAAGGCAAAGAGCAAAAGTCACTGCCGCCTTCTCATTCTGTCCCCTGTCCTGTCAGAAATGTGATGGGGGGAGGGGTGGGCTGCAGCTTTGGGTAGGAGGCCACTCAGAAAGTGATAGCCATTTAGAAGCAGATAAAACCCTTTAAAAAGGCTGGGAGGCAGGCGTGACCCTGTCTCCCATGGTGTGGGGGGTGATGTGGCCGTCAAACTTGAACTACTTCCAGCTCCAGTGGTTTTGGGTTGCTTTACCTGGAGCCACTGGGTCCCTGAGGGTGACCGCCTGTGATTAACCAGAACCGCTATCCTCAGTGTGGGTGGTCCAGCCTCGCTGCCTCTACTCACAGCCCAGCTGTGCCAGCTGTACTTCTGGATGGAGCGGCCCCACTGTTTAGCAACATGGAGGCTCAGGTGAGCAGCCTGGTGGAAAGAGGCAGGACTGATGAGCAGGAGAGGTTGGCACGGGCTTGTGTGTGGCCCGACTCAGAAGTGGTCCTTGCCCCCTCCAGCTGACTTCTCAGTGCTGAGTGGCCCAGGAGAAAAGCCTCCCCGGTGAAATGACTTCACCAAACCAGATCCCCACTGGGGATGGTGGGCAATGCGAGCCTTTGAAGGCTCAGAGTGGAAATGGTAGCCACCATCACAGAGGGCCTCTTTGTGCCAAGAACAAGTGGATTTCACTTACTCCCAACAAAACCCCTCTGGGTCAGTAGTTACTAGCTGTGGTTTACAAGGGAGAACCCACACGGCTGCAAGGGGTTAAGGGCCTTGTCTGAGCAGAATGGATGCAGCAACTAAGTATAGAGCAGGCGTAAAGCCAGAGCAGAGTGTGGTCCACACAGGGTTGGGGTGAGAGAGCTTTCCACAATGCCAGGAGAAAGCACCTTTCTTCGGGGTGACAGTCTCAAGAAAGTAACCAAGAGGACAAGCAGGAAAGAAGTCAAAGTACTTGGTTATTACTGGTGAAAGGTGAGGGTGAAGGAAGCACTGGGGCCCCAGCAATAGCAGAAGTGGTGGTGGGCCCCACGTTGTCACAGGTGGGCAGATTTGTCAGCCGGCTGGCTCCTGAACGCCGGGGTCTGGCAGCCTGGAGCACGTGCAGTCTGAACGTGCAAGAAGGCCTGGCAACAATATAGGACCCAGCTGTCCTCGGGTCAGCGTCAGACCCAATCTTTATCTCTGGTTGTCAGTGGAGGGAAGGCGACATGCCTAGAACTCCTCCTGATGTCCTCACTCTCTGAGCACCTCCAATTAGTTGGGTCCAGAATTGAGTGGGTCCTTGAGCCTAAGTTATGCATGAAAACTTGAGGTTCAGAAAGGGTGACTCACTCATCATCACACTGGCAGTGGAACAGCCCACAGGGACTCACCCCCAGCTGTGCTTCTCGGGGTGTCTTCTATTCCACTCTCTTCCCAGACTAGAGATGTGTGACATGAGAAGACATCATCTGTGAAACACGTAGGCTTCCTTTCCTTGGAAATCTTAAGGAATAGAAAAGATCTTTCGAAGATCATTTCATTGCAGTCTTTCCTGGAGCTAGAAGTTCCCGGGAGGCTTCGAGTTCATCATGGTCTCTGACGTGAATGTCCAACCTAATAATTAAAGGCTGCTACTGCCCAAATTTCGCCGGGATTTCCCCACTTTTCTCTTAGAGTCATAGCCTGCCTGAAAGGGACTTCAGGAGTCCCTCCTGCCCTTCTCAGTAGGGTCATCCAGGCCCAAAGAAGATGAGATCCGAGGGGTTTGCCCAGCCTCCATCACCCCATGAGGTACAGGGGACATGATGGGGCGCTTCCTCAGCCCCTGTATCCTCACGCGGGAGAGTAGGGGCAGGGCTCACAGGAGGGCAGTTCTGAGGGGTGAGGCATCTCTGTGGAGCAGTGAAAATGGTCTGAAGTTGTTATGGTGACAGTATAACTCTGTAATAAACTAAAAGCCACTGAACTATACACTTCAAGTGAGTGAAGTGTATAGTACGTAAACTGTTTCTCAACAAAGCTGTTTAAAAAAGGAGGAGAGCAGCTCTGCTGGCAAGACCCCAGGGCAGGGTGGGGCTACCGAAGTGGCCCCAGGACCACCCTCATCTCAGCCTCCTCACTGCTCCCAAACACCGGAGGCCCCTCTGAGCTCAAGGCCTTGCCCTCGGCTATTCCCTCTTCCTGGCACATCTCATCCAGAAATCTGCGGGGCTGGCTCCCGCCCATCTTCAGATCTTCGCTGAAAGGTCGCCTTCTCTGGGAAGCCTTTCTTGGCCGCCCCGTGGAAAGCCGCGCACGGCTCTACACCGCTCCCCTCCCTCTTCCCAGCTGTAGTGGCCCTGTGGGTGCTGACCATTTTCTGAGGCAGGTGTCCCCCACTTTTCAAAGGTTGCCATTGAGCCGCTTTGCTTTTATGGAAGACCTACAGTTAGTACCTGTTTCTGCTAACTGAAAGAAATAGGAAGAGGATTTTCATTTTTACAAAAAAAAAAAGAAAGGCAAAAAGCAAAAAAAAAAAGAAGAAAAGGCAAAAAGTGCTTGTTCTGCACAAGCCTTTACAGAGGCAGCCTGCATCCCAGGCATTGAGAGGGACCCCCCCCTCCCCCCGGCCCCAACGCAGCTCCTTCCCCAGGAACCACACTCAGCATCCAGCTTCAAGCCCCATCGCTTTGAACCATGTCTGAGAGCATCGGGGCTTCATCTCAGTTTATTTTGTGCATCCCTTAGCAGGATGTGACCTCAGGTATCAGAAAAGCCTAAGAGAATTTGAAAGGGTGTCACACTTAGTGTAAAACTGGATGTGATAACGTGTTTCAATGGCGGTAAACGAGATAGACACAGTGCGTGTGTTGAACTTGCCTACCTCCACCACTTGTACTATTTATTCACAGAGGAAAAAGAATCTTGAAAGCTGCCAGGTACCATTGGTTCTGCTAGTAGTGAAGTGGTCTCTGTAAGTCCGCATCCCGCACAGCCCGCCACGGCCAGCGTTGCCTGAGGAGGTTGATGGGTCTACCGAGTGTGGAGCTCTGCCAGTGGGGAAAGCTCACGAAGTTCCTCCACGTAAAGCAATGGTAACCGCTTCTTCACCTTACGCTCTTTCAGCTTAGGGGGCTTTCCACAGAAACACTCTACTGTGGGACAGCAGGGGACACCTGTCTATAAAATGAAGCATTTGTTTTGTTCATTGTCTGCCTCTCTCTGTAAGAAATGTAAGCTCCGTGAGGGCAGGGTTTTCCACCTGTTTTGTTTATTGCTATATCCACCCTGGCTTCTAGCATGGAGCTGGGCACATAATAGGTGCTTAATAGTTATTGAATGAATGAATGAATGGCCCAATCACGTTTACTGCTCAGGCTCTGAACTGCAGCCCTCAGAGCCCCCCTGAGCGGTTGTATTGGCAGGCTGTACAGGCTGAGGGAGGCTGCCCCGGTGTTCCTCTTCATCCCAGCACTTGTGCACAAACATTTCCAGGTGAACAATTGCTGTTTCATCTGCGTTAACTGTAATGAAATCGATTTAGTTCATCTTTCTCATATGTTTTTCTGCTGCTCTAAGAACTCTCTGTTGTATAAGTACACACTACATTTTCTTTTGCACGTAAACATTTGGTAAGAGGGTAGATCTCGTGTTAAGCACTCTTAGCAGAATTTAAAAGAAAAAGAACCCTCCTTCTCTTTCTCTCTTACCAGTTGTTAGGGGCAACCTCAGCTGAAAGCCTCAGAATTACATACAGATTCGGGTTTGATTGATGCAGTGAAAGGCTTCATTTAAGTGTCTGTTTAAAGTCCTTGCAACTTCCCCTTAAAAGTGTAAGGTTTGGACGCCATGTTTAATGAGAAGCCACTGGTAGCCGAAGTAGGACTGTGAGCTGGAGTTGGCTGGTCAGGGCACCCTGTGTGCACACCTAAGCAGCTCTCTGATGGCGGTGGGGGAGAGCGCTGTCTCTTCAAAAAGAGAGAACAGAGAGCTGGAGAAAGGCCACCCTGAGGGACATGGGAGAGGACAAGCCCAGTCTGTGCTCTGGCCGGAGGAGGCAGGCATGTCTCTGTGCTATCTCATCATTTCAGTTATGGGTAAAGATGCAAGACAGCCAGGAGAAGGGGGTGAACAGGGAATGGCACGTCTTTTCCTTCATTCATCTGTTCCTGGCGAAGACACAGAAGTGTGGTGAACAATCTCGACGTGGAGATCAAAGGCTGGAAGACCTTGGTTCCAACTTGGTCTGAAGCCCACAGCAGGTCTCTGAGATGGGCGGCTCCAGCTCAGCAGGGGCGAGTTAGGGCTCTGCTTCCTTAGGGTTCCATCAAGCCATGGCCAGCACTGGGGGGTGGGGGCAGGTACAGAAATTCCCTATGATTCTCAGCAAGGTGATTCATTATCTGAGGGTGTTTGACACAGTGGATTGGTCATTTTAATAACAAATTTTGCTTCTTGGTAATAAGGAAACGGAGCAGGGAATTCCCAGCTCCGATGTGGAGCTCAGAGCCATCACCTTTGGGCCACACAACCACATCACTTTCTGGGTGGCAGCTCCACCTCATGGTAACCCAAATCCCCAATGACCAAGTAGTTGACTTTGTGACCCAGGCTTAGAGGGCAACAGCAATGTCCACATGGAAAGACATCAGAAAGCATTTTTCACATGAGAAAAAAGGAAGCTCCCAGGAGGAGAGATGTGGAAGTATTCCATTGTCGGGGGAAGGGGAGGGGAGGATGGTTTAACTGAGCCAACAGCTAAGACCTGGGCCTTCCTTGCAAGAACTAGGACCAGAAGGCTGGGCTCCTCGCTGCGAAGGGAACCTGGTCAGGGAGACTGAAGTGGGAGTGGTGCTCCCTACAGGATGCGTTTCCCCCTCACTAGGGAAGGGAAGAAGTGCTTTGGTAGCGGCTGAATAGAGAGGCACAGACATTTATTTAATGGGAGCTGAGAAACACGAAGGAACACGTGTCTTTCTGAAGTGCTGGGATGCTGCCAGGCAGGGCTCTCCCTAGGAAGAGAGCAAATGTGAAGCTGGAGGACAAGTCACCAGAAAGGCGTTTGTTGTAGAAGGAGCTAGCAAGTGAAGTGAAGAAGGAAAACAATCAGGGAGGTTAACGCCAAGGAGGCAGAGAGAAAGAGCCCTAATTGAATCCTAGCACTCAATGCTTGTTTAAAAGAAAACCAATGCTTAAAGGCAGGGTCTCATATTTCCTCATACTTTCTTGTCCAAGTAAAGATGCTTGTGCTACATAAAATTGGTACTAGATATCCTTGGCTAATGATGGTCAGGTGGTGGGGTGGTGGGCTTACCTGGGCAAGACTTGGGGTTTGAACCACATCCTACAGATGCTGTACTACCATCTCAGCTGCCCACTCAGTGCGGCAGAAACTGGAGCCTTCTCTGGGAGCCTTCCTTGCTGTGTGACTTTGGGCAACTTACTTGGCTTCTCTGTGCTTCCACTTCCCATATGTTAATCAAGGAGGGTGGCCTAGCTGGCCTCAATGGACCTCTTCAGTTCTAGAGATTCTATAGCTCCAAATCCCTTTGTTAACTAAAGTCACAAGGTTTAAGTTTTTGGATACCAATCCAAGGTGTCTTTTTAGGTACCATCTCTGAGCAGCTGGCCAACCCCCACTCCCAGGGGTTTGGGAGCACCTGCGAAATGCTGCATGGTGCAATGCCACTTACGAGAAAAGTCAAATCTGCTTTTATCCTCTCTGAGAGGACCCCCTGCCCATGGGAGAAGCATGTCCCCATGTGTGTCCCCGAGCAAGGGCTGGTCTGTACCACGCCAGCTGGCTCCTTGCCGGGATCAGAAGTGACTCTACCTTCAAGTTTTAGACCCAGCCCACGCCCTTGCAGTGGTCGCAAGCTTCTGATCCTATCCAGGGACTTCCAGTCTGGCCCACCACTGCCACCCCCCACCCCGGTTGATAAGAGGGTTGAGGGGCACACACGGCTGAGAAAATATCTGGGGATGCCTCGTGCTTTCTCTGAAGGGTTTCAGAGAGATCTAAGAAGACTGAAGGGATGTGAGCCGTCCTGGAAACGTGGGGCTCCAGGTTTTCATGCCAGATCTCTCACTGACTGTGTAGGCATCACGCTATCTGGCCAAGCCCAGCGAGTCTCCAGGGTCAGAACAGAGACTATTCCCGAGGAAAGGCCAGTCAAAGGCATGGGAGTGCTCGTGTGTCTTTCTCACTGGTAGGTACCCTAGGGAGCGGGAGGGTCCCGGGTCTCAGGCCCATTCCCTCACCTCCTGGTCAGGCCAAGCTGGGCCTGACACTAAGACAACACGGCTGCCTCAACATGCTTAGCAGAGGTGGCTCACACCAATGGTCTCGAAGACTCAGAACATTTTCAGAAAGCCAAGCCCTGGGCAGAGAATCCAGAAGGTCCACCTTCTGACCTAATCAGTACCCTTGTGCCTGGGGTACACGCACACACACGCATAGGTGCATACACATACACACACGCACGCATGTGCACCAGAGCTGACGGGTCTACGGCGCATGTCAACCTCTGCTCCCTCCCCGCATCGGCGACCCATTCCTGCAGAATCCACACAAGTCTGCCTCTGCGAGACTCAGCCACAGCCATCGTTGCTAAGGGCACAGACGCTGGAGCCGGACTGCCTAGGTCAAGATCGCTTCCACACCTTGGGGCTGCCTCGTGCTTATTGCGTAACCTCTCTGAACCTCAGTTTCATCATCTACAAAATGAGAATACTGGAGCATCTACTCACAGGGTTGCTCTGGGCCTTTACTGGGTTAATCCGCGTAAACTTCTTAAACTAGTCCCTGTGCACAGGCAGGCTCTCCCAAAGCCTTATCTAACGTCAGTAGGGTCATCATCGTCATCGCCGCCACCGTCCCCACACTTGCTGCGATATACTCCATGCTCTAGGCACCTCAGACCACTCACTCCGCCCACGCCATGCTCTCTCAGGCCTCCGTCCCTCGGTACCTGTGGATCCTCTGCCCAGAAAGACCTCCCAGCCTTCTCCTTCAGGAGCGCTCCTATTGATCCATCAAAACCCAGATCAAATGTTACCTCCTCCATCACAACCCCAGAAACAGTTACTCCCTCCTGTGTTCATGCATCCATCAAAAAATTTAAATGTGTTATACCGGACCATAAACCCCTAAAGGGGAGTGTCCTTGCCAACCCAAGTCCTGACCCAGTGTCTGGCAAATGGTGGTAATGAGATGCCAGGGGAAGGTGGTCACCAGAGCCCATAAGTAGGGCAACTCCTCCGTGTGGACTTAAGCAAAAAAGGCAGACTTAGGTGCTGTGGAGGTGCAGCAAACGGCACCCCACACCCGCCCCAGCCAATGTTCATGTGGAAGCATCAGAAAACCCATAAGTGAGGAACAGTGACAGAGCTATTGACTTTTGATCTGTGTCCCCCGCCAGCTCCCCCTCCTCCATCTCAACACACCCACTTAGAACCCCCACTCCCCACCCCCACACTGTCTACACCAGCCCTGCTGAGTCCTGTCAACTCACTCTCCGGGGCACCACTCAGATCTGCACACTTGGCGTCATTTCCCAAAAACACTGAACCCCGTCATCTCACGCCTGGACCTCCCCAGCAGCCACTAAGCTGGGACTCCTAGCTCAGCTCCTGCTTGCCCCTGCATAGCAGGGAAGGGATTCTTATATAAGGGGGAATCTGATTGTATAGCTTTCCTTCATAAACCTTCCCTCTGCACTTAGTGCAAACCCACACTCCTCACAGGGACCAGCACGCCCTGGCTGGTCGGGCTCCTGCCATCCCTCTCCTCCCAGACCCCCTCCCCACTGCCAAAGTGTCAGGCCGTGCTGGGTCCTGACACCTTCTAGAAGAAGCCAGGCTTTTCCTACCCCAGGACCTTTGTATGTGCTGTTCCATTGTTTCTGCTCTTCCTAGAGTTGGCTCCTTCTCATTTACAGGAAGCCGAAATGTCAGTTGTCTGGAGAGGCTTCCCCTGCCCCCACCGCCCAAAGCAGCCCCCATCCTGTGGACTTCGGTCACAGTACTGTATCTGCTTGCTCCAAAGCACTTACCGCATGTCGTGTCTAATTGTTTCATCTGCCTCCCCAGAGATGGGGAATGCCAGAGGGCACGGACCAAGTCTCTTATGCTCCCTGTTGCCCTCATCATGTGATAGGGCGCCCCATTTAGTGCACCTTTGTGGAAGGGCAGACTGCACCAAACACGCACAGTATGCCAGGCAAAGTGCCGGAGAGGTAAGCGTGCAGCTCATGAGGCCGCCACGCCAATTCCGAAGGCAGTGTATGCCCACTGTGCACACGAAGATACCCCGTGGGGAAATTAACTCACCCTGTGCCATAAAGTTGGTAAATGGCCAAGGCGGCACTTGCGCGCAGCTCCATCTGACTTTCCACTCTCCTGGACTGCTTTCCAAACCCTGTCGCAGCCCAGGGTGCTGGCAGGGCTTCCAGCAGACGTGCGGCTCACTACCGGTGTGAATAGTGCATCCGCACCCGACCTCTTACAGCTCTATGTTTATCCTTGTTCAAAGTATGCAGACATCAGATTTAAGGAAGACCCTGCCAAAACGCCCAGATGACTCTAGCATAATATTTGTATGGATTATTATTATTAGTTATATTTTTCACTTGAGTCTGAATTTATGGGGAAATGGGATACAAACCCACCCTTCAGACTGACTCCTGTTAACCCAGCAGTGAGTGAGGACTAGAAGGTGGACAGATGGCCAAAGTGGGAGAGGCTGGCCTTGGGCAAGATCAATGGGAAACGCACCTGCTAAAGCTGATAGTGACCTTTCTAACCATGTATTAGCATTAACGGTATACAGTGGTCAGCCAAAGGCCAGCCCGGGCAAGGCCAGTCAGTCATGGATCTCACTAGCAAAGCTTGCAGTCCAATGCAGGAAGTGGATCTACAAGGAAAGCTCCACCATCACCCCTCCACCAACAAAACAGCCAGATGTTGCACAAGGCCCTCGACATTCGTCATGTCGTTACATGCTCATAACAACCCTCTGCAGCAGGTACTAATTTCATCCTCATGTCAGAAAGGAGAAAACGAAGGAACAGAGAGGCTCAGGAACTGCCCAAAGCCCCACAGCTGTCCAGTAGCAGGGCGGGAGCTGGCCCCCCCTTTCCAATTTGCTCCACAGACTCCCCGCTCTCACAGGACTGGAGAGGCCTTCCACCTGGCCCCCTCCAAGTTCTCAGACTTTCTCTCCCCTCCTCCAATTTCTAATCTCTAAACTGATTTTCTTTAGAGCGCATTCATGTCATGCAGCTTTTTATGGGAAAAGAGAGGGAAGGCGTCATTGAAACTGGAATCATAACAAAACGGTACGGTGATGAGTAGACAGGGTAGGGGTTACGTTAAGAGCACAGTGCCAAGCCTCTGTGCTCAGTGACACAGGTACCTTCCCTCCTGTCAACCCTGCTACTGCCACAGACCCCAACCTTGTCTGGGGATTTACAACCAACAGCAAAGACTGCTGTTGACCTTAGTTTCACCCAGCAGTTCCCAAATGCATTTGACCATGAACGCCTGTTTTGAGAAACACCTGTTCCACACCGCACAGAAATGCGAGGAAACGCTCACCCGACCTGTGAGCTGCGCACAGAATGAGGGACGTGAGACAGGAAGGGCCGGGGGGCTTCTCCAGGGTGCATGACCGTCGTCACTGCAGCTCTCCCCGCCCCCCAGTGCCTGCTGGTGGCAGCACACACCCAACCAGCCTCTTTGCCTTCACTGACCTTGGCCCCTCTGGGCTCCCATGGCAAGAGGAAGCCACGTGTGCTGTCCTGTGAGTTTCCTCCCTAGAGATCTCACGTCCAGCCTCTCTGTGTTTATAAGCTGAGAAACCATCATGGAACGGACACGCTCAACAAAAAGGCTGGTGCTGGGTTGACCCCCAGGGCCAAAGAGGGGTGGCGGTGGGCGATCTCCCCAGGAGATCTTGCTTGACATTTTACAAAGTGGTCTACATGCATCATATCACTGCATCCCCCTAAAATCAAGGATTAGTCTTACCTCCCCATGACACCAAAGAGGCCAGGAGGCCTTGAGAAGGGAAGGGCAACAGCCAAAATCACAGCAGGGGCTAAGCGGGGCCGAGGACCTTGGCCTAGGACCTGCGTCCTGTTGGGAGCTCACCCCCTGTGTCATTCTGCCCCCTGCCCTGTCTATCTGTGGTGCTGGGATGTGGCCAAAGGTTGGATGGACAACGTGGCAGCCTGAGCCACGTGGAGATTTGAAACTGAAACTGCAAAGGGCAGTTTAGATGGGGGTCTCAGACTGCAACAGGACTGGGAAAAGGAGGACCCAGATGGGGGAGAGAGGGGCCCTCCACAGCCTCCAGCAAATGTGCCCCCTGGAGCAGGTTGCTCTGGCTGCAGAGCTGGAGCCGGTGGGGTTTGAGGGTGGCCACATGTGGCGGCTTCATGAACGGGAAAGATGCCTGTCACTAGGCACCTCAGTCTGCCCCCCAGGCCCCTGAGGGCTCCCTGAAGGCTGGCAGAGCAAGGCTGTTCTGACCATTGGCGACCTGGGGTGGGACTCTGGCTTGTCTGGTGAAGTCTAACCTCACAAGACCTTCTCGGGCAGCCGAACGGCCAGAAGCCAGACTCCCTGCTGCTGTAGAGACCAGTGCTGTGCAGACTGGGCTCTGGGGGCTTCTGAGGCTCCTTGGAGACCATTTGGGGCCACAGGGGCCAGGATGGGGGAGAAGGCCAGTGGGTAGAGTGTGCCAGGCTCTGGACCCCCTCCCCCAATATAACTAGAACAGAGCTCCTTGAGTCTGTTATATAAATGGAATGACTACATAAGCTTTGATCTGAAGCCAGAGCCATGACTTAAACATGTCTGAAAGTGCTGTCTCCCGCACTTTAGTCTTTTTGCCATGTGCTATGTCAAGGCTGCCTTCCCCACCCTGCACACGTGCGAACACCTCAGCTCAGGCCAGCACCAAAGGGAAGGGGTCGGTCCCCCCAAGTGGGAGACCAGGGCCCTCCATGCTGCTGCTCCCAGGGACACCTGAGACCCCGGCTCTGCTCTAGTCCGTGGAACAAAGTGGCCGTGGGCAGTGAGCACATTTGCACCAGGGGTCCAGGAAATGTCAGTGCCATTCACGCCCTCTTTGTGGGAGAGCCAGGTCAGCAGCGCACAGGAACCTGGACATCCTGAGCACCGGGGGTCAGTATGGGCAACACCCACAGAAGACGCTGGGTACTGACTGTGTAGGAGGCAGGTGGCCACCAGGTGGCCCCCAGATGGAATGGGGGGCCTGTCCCTGCCCACAGGAAGGTCATTCCCCCAAGCTCCGGGGGCGGGGCACTCACAGGGCAGCGTCTCTGCGCTGTTCTTCTGGATCATTATGCAGAGCTGTAGCACCAGTTGGGGGGCGCTCTCCAGGAAGGTCTCGAGGAGGCGCAACATGTTGACGTCTGCATATTCGTACATCATAGCCCAGTAGAAGCGTCGCTGGTGTTCCTTCCGCCGCTGGCTCTGGATCCCCAGGTACATGGTGCGGATATACCTGCCAGGAGGGACGGAGCAGAACAGAGAGCGTGGGTGGGGGTGGGGGCTCTGGGAGGGCCACGTTGCCCCCCAAAACCACAGCCACCTATGCTGGGGTCTCCTCCTCTGCTCTGAGGCGTCCTCCCAGCCATGGACACAGATACAGACATGAGGGTAAGGCTTCAGGGTAGCATTTGTGGAGCTTCTACTAACTACCGCGGCTGGCTGCGTCCTGGGCAATAGGCAGGTGCAGTTCTCACATGGGACAGATGGGGAACAGCCAAGGACCCACAGTTGAACAGTGGAGCAACCAGAAGCCAGCCCCAGGCCATTGGGCAGCAAAGCTCATGAGACCCTCAACACAGGGGAGACACAGTCTGCCCTGAACCTCAGTGCACGTCTGGCCCAGGACACCATCACACAAGTGCACTGAGTCTGCTCCACCAGGGAGGACAAGGGACAAAGGAAACAGGTTCAGGTGGAAGACATGGGCTCAGGGTTCAAATCCCAGCTTTGCCATTTGCTAATGGGACCTTGCACTAATTAATCACTCCAACTCCATGCCCTTGGTACTCTTTAACGTGGAGAAAAGAATCACAGCATCACAGAGCTGGGTGTGGGGGAGATTGGGAGGTAACAAGAGTGGTGGGCACACATCCTGGGTCCAGCAAGAAAACTCCATGCCTCCTTTTACCTGAACTCTCAGGAGCTGTCTCCACACCCCAGTCAAGGGGAGGATTCAAAGTACTAAGTCGGCCAGCAGTCCCTGAGGCCGGCCAGGGCCAGAGGACCCGGTGGCGCCAGGGAAAAGGCAAGTTCAGAAGGCTTGGCTGTGTGGCTCAGTTAGGATCAAGAACATGAACCATAAACCCGGGGCCACAGCCAACAGGACAGACCCACACGCGTGTCCCTGACCACCCCAGGGAGCGTAATCATTGTGCCTTCTATGATGCTGAGCCTGAATCATGGAGGCTGACACCCTATGTTGTTCCCACTGCCTTCAAGCATTGTCACCTGCCCACCTGGGGCTGCTGGGTGGTCCCTTCTCTCTGTCCCATCACCACCACCAGCCTGGCCCCTGCCACTACCCCTCCTGCCCCGAATGAAAGCAGAAGCCTCTGCACTGGTCACCCAGCACCCACTCTGGCCCCAGAGCTGCCCGCTCTGCACACAGCAGCCAAGGTGCTGTTTGAAAATCATAAATGCAACCATGTCAACTCCTGTTTTCATCCACCCCATGGCTTCCCATAATGCTTAGAACCAAATCCCCACCTCCTCCCTTGGCTCAAGGGACCCTGCCTGCCCCTCACTTCCCATTCCCTCTCCCCACTTTTTCATGTCTTTTCTGTCTCCTGTGGAGCACGTGAGCCTGTCTGTTGTCATGCAGTGTCCCCGGTGCCTATGGCTGTAGGAGGAAGACACCTGCCTTTCAGTACTGAGGAGTCCCCGTGGGATGACTCTCACGTCTGCAGCAAACTTCTGGGAGGGATCACAAAGCAGGTTGTGGAGAGGGGCCCTGCATTTCCGCTGGAGCAATGAGAGACGGGGCATTGCCCAAGAACCTTGCGTTGATGTTACAGAAGCCCATGCTTTAGAAGCAAAGCTGCTAAAACCTACATCCGTAAAATAATTTCAACCTGCGGAATAAAGCTCTTCTCCATGTCCAAACTGGTGGGACTCCCTCCAGAGCACTACTCATGGACTGGCCCCCACAGATGGCAAGTGATCCAGGGTCCCCTGGGGTGTGCTCGGGACACAAAGCAACCCTGTAAACCGTCGCCTGGGACCTGAACCCAACACATGGGCAACAGTGCACGGCCATCCAACGCCCGACAGATGGGGCTGAGGCTGTCTCTCTGGGTTCCGAAGGGCCTGTGGGTGCTGCCTCTTTGAAAGGCCCACCCAGGGGAGCTGGGACAGACACCTCATGTCACTATAGACGCACTCCCAGGAGTGAGCAAAGAAACAGTCCTGCCAGGAACTGAAGGCAGGAAGGTGGGAGGCCCAGGCACAGGGGAGGGCAGCACAGCAGTGGGGACCCTGTCTGGGAGGGTGGGGTGGGGGAGGACAGGAGTCCCGGGCCCATCACCTCCTGGAGTTCCTGCTAGGCCTTGTGGAGCAGGCTGATTACCACCATTTAACACGCAGGGAAACTGAGGCTTGGAGGCGAAATGAAGCACTGAATTCTCGTTCTGTTCCAGGTTGTCACTTACTAGCTGTGGCACTTCCCATGATTTGTGGCCTGTCTCTCGGCCTCAGTCTATAAATTCCCAGAGTCAAGGGACCAGGGAAGAAGTTCAGAAAAGGGAAAGGACGTTATTGTGCCTGATCTGTAAAGCCACAGGGTCACTGAGAGAGAGCCAGGGAGACAGAGAGAGACAGAGAGGGAGTTAGACAGGGGGACAGAGAAAGACACATACATACACAGAGAAGGGACACAGAAAGAAACAGAGAGAGAGAGAGATGGAAAGGAAAGAGAAAGTGAGAACGTAGAGGAAAGCAGTGTCAAAATTTGGGGGCCTGAAGGAGAGGGCCACCTGGAAGAGAAGGTGGCCACGACAAATGTGCACAGGGAGGGCACGGTATGAGGAGACAGGTCACGAGGAGTTTGGGAGGGATTGGGTAGGCCAGACTGAGTCAGGGTGGCAGGAAGGGTCAGGTGGAGCAGACCTGGCAGTGGCTTGGGCAGGCAGAGTGGTGGGGGCAGGGATGTGCCGCGTGAGGGGCTGAGGCAGGGCTGTGAGTCAGGAAGTTGTGCACCAGCGCCCAGAACAGCCGAGCCGAGGGGCCAGTGGCCTCACAGGTCAGATGTGGTGTCCACGATCCAACACTCAACTCTACCTACACTGACACCTGTGACACACAATGCCATGGGCCACAGACTCCCACAGGGACAAGACCACAAAGGTATATGCTCTTGCAGGGGTGCTCTCAGACCACAGACTCTTCTCCTGGCCTCACAAGGTGGACCGAGGTGGAGAAATGGTTACGCGGCAGTCAAGCTTCTGCATGCAGGTCCCAGGCCAAGTAACACCACCACTTGGATTCACCCAGGTCCGCCCCACCAGGGGAAAAGGAGCACTTGACCTGTCCCTCCAGCCCCCATTTCCCCAAGCCATAAGCCCCTCTGCCCTTCCAGGTCAACGGAAGTCAATGAGCCCAGAACATGCTGATTCAACTATAATGACTAGCAGAGAAACAAACCTCAAATGTTCTCTGTGAGAGCATCCCAGCGTATGGGAATGAATAAAGGTGGGAGTGGGTAAAGCCAGAGCCTCTCCCTCTGGTGCTGATAATGAATGGATGCTGGGAGCCCAGAGTGTACCAGGATCAAGTCTGAAACCAAATCTGCAAAATACACCTCCTAGAACAGCAGCTCACACAGCCTCCCACCCTGGAGTCCAGCCCAGGATTTCCTGATCAACTGCCTTCTACCTATTCTGCTCTTTTGGCTCCTGAAAACTCATCTTCTCTTCTTAAGTCCTTGGGCCCCCAAAAGACACACAACTGAGGGGTGTGTGTGAAATCCAGAGTGGGTCTAAGTAACCTCTGGGACAGCCAGCCAGCTAGCTGCCTAAACTAAGCCTCCAGCACCTCTGCAAAAAGAGCCTTAGCTTATGGCCACGAGGTGGCGCCAGACCCTAAGCCACGCAGGAAGGCAGCTCTGGAGGTGATCTCATCCCCAGCAAGTGGCCTCCGGAGGCCTAGCACCACCTTCTTTTGCAGCAGCGTCTTAGGGCAGGAGGTGACAGGCCCAGATGTGCTGAGTCCCTATGGAAGGGACACAAGGTGACACAAGGTGGGCTGCTGCTCCCCCAAACCGTCAACCTCTCTCCCTCCCTGGCGGGTTCCAGAAAGCTCACTGCCACAAGGAAAGTGGTCCAGAAGGAAAGACACTCAACTCTCCTGGATTTGTTTCCACATCTTGTGTCACCACCTGTCACACTGCCTCTCTCCTAAGAGCATCGCATCATGAAATGCATGGGTCTCAAAGCAGAGAGGCAGCACATCTTCATGGAGCGAGGACTCAGCAACGCTGGTCAGTCCGCAAGACCTCGGGCAAGCCCCTCCTGAGGCTGGGCCTGTACTATTTGCCATCTGGGCGGGGGGGTGGCAGACCTGAGGATCTCCAAGCTTCTGCAGACACTTTGTAATTCCTGCCTTCTTTAAGGGGGTGGCTCTGCAGAGCCACAGTATGGCCATGTTTACAAATAATAGTGCCTGATGTTTGTGTGTGGTGCTCACAGGTGCCAGGCACTGCTCTGAGCCTTTTGTACTTATTAACTCATTTAATCCTTGCAACAACCTGTTGAGGCAGACATAATATTACCCTCGTTTTACAGAGGGCAACCAAATCACTGAGGTTAGGAACTGGGCCTGAATTTACCCGGGTCAGGGGTTGAACAGTCTGGCACGGGGGAGCAGGGCTCTCCACCCTTCCCACAGGCCTCTCGGAGGTGGACCACTTGTCTCTTTGCCCCTGAGTGTGGTATGGTGGAAAGGCACGATCACCCAAAATACCTGGGCTCTAGTCCAGTGCTGTCCGTGGCTGTGCTACCTGGGAAACACCTCCTAACTTCTCTGAGCCCCAGGCCCTCATCTATCAGATGCCTGACCCAGAGCAGGACCCTGGGATATGGTGAACGGATGAATATATGCAATCATGCCCTCTTGGCGGGTCGCGGGGCAGGGGGGAGCTCAAATGACATACCATGAGAATATCTGGGAGACCGGAAGCCACAGATGACAGCTATTTCTGCCCCTCTGACGTGCTTTCCGCCTCTCCTTTACCCTGCTCTGCTTACTCTGCTCCCAATTCTATCTCCTCCCCTTATTTGTAAACCATGGAATTGTTCAAAGCTCCTTATACTGCCTCCAGAACTCTTTAGCTCTCTGGGCACACTTTCTCTTTTATACCAGCGCTTGGAGGGAAAATCATTTGTCGTCTCCTTTTTCCCATTGGCTCATCGGAGGCTCAGAGAGGCTGAGTGATTTCCCCAAAGTCACATGGCCAGTCATAGTTCAGGCAAATCAGACAGGTCTTGTCCAAACTGAGTTGCCCCCCTGGGAATCAGGGGCAGCTCTGCCCCCTGCTGGTTGGGATGGGAAATAAGTGATTTCTGCAGGGGCAGCAGGCTGAATCCGGGTAGCCTCTGTGGGCCCATGGTCCCCTGCTGCTTCTTAGAACATTCTCAGAAACAGCATTTTGAAAACGCTGATTGTTGAGAACTACCCACCCTTAAAGCCCCAAACAGGGATCAGTCCAGGATGTGGGGCCTGAAGCTTAGAGAGTCTTCCTTAGGAAAAATAGTAACACCTACCAAACATGTGAAGTCGAAATAGCACCAATTCTATACACTTTTTTTTCCAGAAAAACAAAAGAGGAAAGAACACATCACCGTTCATTTTACAAGGCCAGCATTCCTCTGATAGCAAAGCCAAACAGATACCATATGAGAAAATAAAACTACAGACAATATCCCTCATAAACATAGATGTAAAACATCTTCAACCAAATGTTAACACATCAAATCCAATGATATACAGAAGGGATGATACAGCATAGGGCTTATTTGATGGATGTAAAGTGGGTTTGATATTCAATATAATCAATAATATTAATAAGAAAAATCGCACATCACAGTAACTGATGCAGAAAGTATGCATTTTTCAGAATCCAACATCCATTCATGACTTTAAAAACCTCTCAGAAAACTAGGAATAGAAGAGAACTTTCTTAACTTGACATAGAGGAAGAGCATCTACAAAAACCTATAGTTAATATCATAATTAATAATAAAAGACCAAAATCTTTCCTCTCAGGATCAGGAGCAAGGCGATGAGGCCTACTCTCACCACACCTACTCAACACCATACTAGAGGTTCCAGAGTGCGATAAGCCAAGAAAAAGAGAGTATACACAGATCGCAAAGAGAAGTAAAACTGTCCCTGATTTATAAATGACATGATCGTCTAAGTAGAAAATCCCAAGGAATGTACAAAAAGCTTATAGAACCAATTAGTAGGTTTAGCAAAGTCCCATGATACAAGGTCAGCATATAAAAATTAAATGTATTTCTATAGACTACTAATGAACAATTGGAAATTAAAATTTTAAAAATATGTGAGATTTTCCCTGGCTGGTGTGGCTCAGTGGATTGAGTGCTGGCCTACAAACCAAAGGTCACTGGTACGATTCCCAGTCAGGGCACGTGCCTGGGTTTCAGGCCAAGTCCACAGTAGGGGGTGCTCAAGAGGCAACCACACATTGATGTTTCTCTCCCTCTCACCCTCCCTTCCCCTCTCTCTAAAAATAAATAAATAAAATCTTTTAAAATAATAAAATAAATAAAAATATATAAGACTTAAATTAGTAGTACCAAAATATGTTCAGAAATTAATAAAATGTGCAGGATTTATACTTTAAAGTTACAAAACACTAATAAAAGACATCAAATAAAATCTAAGTGATAGAAAGACGTGCCATGTTCATGGGTGGAATGACTCAATATAGTGACAATATAATGACGATTCTCTCCAACTTGATCAACGGACTTAACACAATTTCAATAAAGACCCAGCAGGATTTCTTTTTTTGCAAATATAGACAAGCAGATTCTAAAATTTATATGGGAAGGCAAAGGAACTAGAACAGCCAAACAATTTTGAAAAAAAAACAATGAATTTAAAGAACTCACTATCAGATTTTAGAACATACTATAAAGCTACATTAATTAAGACAGTGTGGTGCCAGCAAAAACAGAAACACTGATCAATGGAACAGAATACGGAGTCTAGAAACAGAACCACACATACACACTCAACTGATTTCTGACAAAGTGCAAAGATAATTCAATGGAGAAAAGATGTCTTTTCAACAAATGCTGGGGGAACAATCAGTCATTCACAGGCTAACTTAAAACATATCACAGATTAAAGTGTGAAACTATAAACCTTTTAGGAGAAAACATGGGAGAAAATCTTTGTGACTGAGCATTAGGACAGCAAACGCATGATTCGTCAAAGAAAAAATTGATGAATTGGCTTCCATCAAAATTTTTAAATTTTGCTCTATAAACAACATTGTTACGAGAATGAACAAACAAGCTACGGACTGGGAGAAAACATACAGACTGGGAGCAAATCACATATCTGACAAAGAACTTGTACCCAGAATACATCCAGAACTCTCAAAATTGCCAACTGAGCAAGAAGGAAGGCAGGAAGAGACTGGGCAAAGGAGTGATGAGACTTCTCGCCTCACCACCCTTTCCTGCTCCCTCTCCCCTGATCAAAGTCCCCTTGGGCCTGGCCCCCAGGACTAGCCACTGTGGAGAAGACTCTGGTGATGACGCTCCAGGGTGGGAGATGAGGAATGGCTGTGGGGCACTGACTCACCGCTGCTGCTGCGTGAGCCTGGACAGGGAATGGATGGGCCGGAGCTACAGGATTTAAGGCAGCGCTGGCCCCACAGCCCAATCCCAGAGGCTCCCTCGAGTCAAAACAACTATTGAGGGGGATTGCTGGGGTAGGGGGCTGGGGGGCTTACTGTCTGCTTAGGGAGCCATCTTGAGCAGGGTCGTCTTAGCGATCTCCAGCCCTCACCACTCACCTAGTAGGTGGCTTCTTTTGGAACCCAACTCTGTGAGTTCTTCTCTCCCACCCAGGGAGTGGTGGTCGCCTCTGAGGGTGGCCTTGGTCCTTCAAGCTTCCCCTAGGAGGGAGGGAGGAACCTGAGACGGGGAGCAGGGGGTGCAGCAGACTTGCCAGGGCACAGACTGGACTCTGGCTCTCAGTCACCGAACACGCCAGGCCTGCCTTCTCCTGCGTGCACGTCTCCCGGCACAGGGCCAGTGGTGGCACTGTGGAAGGCTGCCCCTCCAGAGCCCACATGCCAGTCAGGGAGGGGACCCAACCCCTGGAAGCTACTAGAAACCTGCCGGGCATGTGCTGGCTGGAGGCCGTGGCAGACCCTGCATTTCACCTGCAACCACAGTGCGGAGCAGGCCCTGGGGAGGCAGCGGGGAGGCAGGGTTCTGCTTGGGCCTCAGACTTTCCCTCCTGATGGTCATCTGCAGATGCTGCCCCGGAGACCGAGCCGGAACAAAGCCACACAACACAGCTCCTGCCCTCCCCACAGGGCTGGGTCTTGTCAGCAGTGCTCAGGCCCCTACAGCCCGTCCAAGGCTGTGGTCCCGGAGCCCAGGCTGCTCCGCAGACAGCACTCAGGCCTGGGGGCAGCAATAGCTGGGGCTGCGCTCTGACCCCTCCAGCCCTTTACGGAAAGACCAGTGAAGCAGACCTCAAAGGCCAGGTGTATTTTCCTCTGAAACTAATAATCCAGTTATTCACCTAAAGGGCTCTTTGCTGCTTTCAAAAAATGCCTTTATATTTTTGTTGATTTAAATATGACTAGCCATGCCTCCAGGCCACCTCGAGGCATCTTTACTCTTATCCTGGGGGTGTGGCGTACACTCCCAGTCTCACACAGACTCATGCACATGATCACATTCACACGTACCACCTACAGGAACACATGCCGCATGAACACTGCAACAGACACCCATGCACACTACACATCCCTGGTGTGTGCATGCTAACTACACAAGAAGTTTACACACCCACATGGCAACAACACACTGCGTCCTACAGAGCACAGAGACCCACACATACAAATGACCACATGCAAGCACACGCTCCACGTGTCTAAGCCCTCACCTGTACAGACACTTGGAGGCACCTGATCACACCCCTGTGTCATAGCCAAGCCTGGGTTACTGAGGGGGTGGTCTCCCGCCCACGCCTCCCCTCCTGGCCCCCAGGGCTGCCTGCTCCTGACCATCCACTGACATCACAGCAGACACAGGACACAGAGCAAAAGCCAAACCCACATGGAGGCGCTGGGCTCTGTTCAGCTGTGAGCCAGCTCAGAGAGAACAGGAGCACGGCAGTTGCTGGCCAGAGGGAAAGTGAGAGGATGCGGTCTTCCCAAATCCGATGACACGCTGCCCCCAACATCAGGGATGGAGCTGGGCTAGCTGCCGCCAAAGCAGCAAAAAACTCACTGATACCTGAACTCTCGAAGGGCCCCAGGCCTGTTCTCATGGGGTTCACTTCCCTCCACCTGCACCTGGCTTGCGTGGGAATCTTGACTTGTCTGGTGGAGGTGAAGATGAAGGTGTGGAGAGCTGCTGTGACATTGTGAGACCTGCATTCTCATCTGGTCCCTCCTTCTAGGGGTGGAGGGGTTGCCTCTCATGTGTCCTTTCCATTCTGACCACATCTCGGGACCGGGAGGGTGTAGAGCCAGGTGGTTGTGCAGTGAATGCAGGAGAGAGTGGCCCGAAGTTGGGGTGGGAGGTGTCTCAGGGTCCTGGGCTGCCTGGGGCTTGTTTGGAAATCATTCCACTCTGGGGCTTCTCACCTGCTGAGAACTGCTGAGCTGGGTCACCAGGGGCCAACCATGGGGGCTGCTGTGACAAAAAGGCTGTGTTCTTCCCTGCATGCCATTGACTCTGTGGCCAGGTATGAACCCCAGGGCTGTTCCCTAGGGTCTCGGAGCAAAAGCCCTTCCAGCTCTTGCAGACCCTCCACAGACCTCAAGGCAATAAGTGCCTGGCGCGTGAGACAAGGTCAGAGAGTAGCCTGCGAGCCTCTGCCGGGTCGCCATTATCACCATCCCCACTTTCCAGGTGAGGAGGTCAAGGCTGACCTAGATTCAGGAACCTGGGTGGCTCCCCACTGGCTCTACATCCAAGTGGCTAGTCTCCTGCTTTCCCCACCACCCCCTCCCACCCTGCTCCCTGCCCCCTGGCCACGACGGACAGCACTCCATTCCCAGGCCTTCCTGGTACATGCCCTCTCCTGCTGCTTGCTCCTGCTCTGGGACCCAGGGGACAGCCACAGGTTCCCACCTGGGCACAGAGTCAAGGGCATGCAGGTAGGAGCAGGGCCCAGCTCCCCTCCACATGCCTCACTCCCTGCATGGGTCAAATTACCTGCCCCCCACATCTCCCTCCCACTCTACTGTCTCCTCATATAGTAATAGTGCCCGTTTATTGGGTTCTCCCTATGTGCCAGGCACAATGTAAGCACTCAACAGATATTAAGTCATTTAACCTAGAAACTATATAATTGTCTACAGATGAAGAAACCGAAGCAAGAGGGCACCCAAGGATGTAGCTACTGAGATTCACACCAGGGAGCTGAACTCCAGGGAGGGCGCTGCTAACTCCTCACACTATGCTCTCCACTTCGTTAACTTTCTGTCGTTCCCTCTCGCTCCCCACCTCCTTTACTCCTTCCAACAATGCATGATTTACTTGGAGTCAGTGGGTCCCCTCTCAAAGTTGTCAGGTTTTTGAACAGCCACTAATGTTTTCCCTCATTCAGGAAGAGCCCACCTTCCCCCATTCTACGTGGCAGCCTGGGCGACTGCCCCTGCAGCCCATCTGTGGCCCCATTTCATAGATTAGGAAATCGAGGCTCAAACCGGAAAACCACGTTTAAGCCTCTATTTGTCTGGCTGTGTCACGTGCCTCTGTTACCTCCCCCCTCCACTCTCACAGCGTTTCAGGCAGCCCACCCTGTACTGGAGTCACCCGTGGACAGAAGTGTCTCTCCAGCTAGATTTTAACCCCCAGGAGGGGCATCTGTACACCTGGCGCCCCTGGCCCACCGTGGCAGACATCCACTGGAAGGTGCTACAGTGAATTTCGCCCCTGGTCTTATTTGACTAAGGGATGCCTGCAACCCTTGATTCAAGTACATGAAATCCATGTTCCCCAGGCAGACAAGCAGAACAGGAACAGGAGCTCAATGAAAGCAGGAAAGATTTGGGTTGGACACAAGAGAGAACTTACCCACCAGCGCAGCTGGATAACATCGCAACAGGACAGGCTTTCTGTCCATCTGTGGGCAGTGCAGAAAGAGAGGAGCAAACCTACCAGGGCGTCAGCTCCCGAATAGCAGGGGCAGGACCTGCCAGAGCCCGCTCAGCCCCAGCAGTTTATCACAGGCACCCAAATGCTCACGCAGCTGTGTACACCTGTGTGCCCACCCAGAAGTCCCACCTGCCGACTCCCTTAAAACCACCCAAAATGCAAGGTGCAGGTGGCTTGAGGAGCCCTCAAGCCTGGCACAGCAGGAATTGTGCGTTAATATAGCCCTGGGCTCTTTCTGAGTGTGAGAATGGACTCTAGAACCTTCCATCGCCTGGACAGCACTGGAAACCCCCCACCCCCCCACACTCCAGCTGAGATGTCTTCAGCGTGAAGGAAAGTGGAGGGCCAGCTGCCGGCTCAGCCCCAGAGAGCAGCGCTTCAAATCAGGGCTATTTTTAGCCCTTCTCTCCAGCATCCCTGACATCAGCTGAGCAGTGGTGGCGGACTTGGGGCACACATCTGAGAGGGCAGGCATGAAATGGCATTTCTTTGCAGGGACCCAGGGGAAAAAGCAGGGGAAAACACCATAAAGCTTCAGGGAAGGGAGGTGGCTGCCGTGGGTGTCAGCCGGCAGTCGTCCTGGATTTAGGGTCGTGGTGGCAGGGTGGCCTAAGCATCCCTCAACATCCCAGGCTCAGGCAAGCGAAAGTGGGTGGAAGACATGTCGCCTGCCCCTGCCTGGGGGGCCCAGAGCATGGCACGGGGCGGGGGGTGGGGGAGCCCAGGCTCCTGCCCCTGCTCTGAGACTCTGCAAGAAACCTGATCAAAAAGATGGACACATCTTGACAAATCTACATTTGGGAGAAGTACTTTTTCTTCCCCATTTTAAGCTCCCAGAAGACCCAGTTTCTGGGAGCTGGTTTACCTTTGCACACGTGGTGCGTGGCACTTGGTAAGCATTCACTGTTTGTCCCCTGAATGAATGGACCAATTGGGCAGTTTGTTAATGACATCCTTGAGCTCGGGAAAGTTCAGGCATTTATATTCCAAGCTCCCAGAGCAGGTGTGAGGAAAGCCTTCCTCTTCTCCAGGCTCAGGGTCGGGCCCACTCTCCACTGGGGGCGCCAGAGCTGCAGCCTAGAGTTGCTCATAGGGGCCCCTTCCCTCCAAGCCTCACTCTGCCTAAGCCCGTGTCCCCAGTCCTGAGTGAGTGACCATGTGCAATTTCTCTTCTAGCCAGCAAAGCTCTTCCCAGCCAGGTGAGCAAACCCATCCCTGGGGCCTCCTTGGGCTTTTCTGCTTGGACTTGGGACCGCTGCCACACCCACAACAGGAAGGGCCACGTTGCTGTCCCCAAATTAGAGTTGAAGACTTCTGACAGCAGGCCCCGGACCGGCGCTGTCCTGCCTGCATCCTGGTAAGCAATGTCCTAGGATTCAAGGCGACCCGTGCGTACACAGGTGGCCGAGGAGAATGGGGGAGCTGGGCCCCGCCTCAATGAGGGAAAGCATGGGTGGCTGTTCAGAGTAACTGGCAACTTTGAGAGGGGACCCACTGAGCCCAAGCAGAGTCACCTGCACTTTGCCAGGGACTTTCAATTTTGATAGACATGCAAAGGTAAGCCCACCCAGCACGGTGGCCATAAGGGTCCCTGGCACTTGCAGGAAGACCCGCCTGTGCCTTTGTTACAAGCCTCAGGGGCTGGGTGTGGCTAAAACTGTCTGTTGCCCCCTTTCTAGCCCTTAGTAGATCTGTGGTGAATGAATGCATTTGGAATGTTCAGCTGAGGGTTGGCCCACCCACACTACCTCTTGGGGGTGAGGTACCCCAGAGGGTTATTCTCCCAATGGGCCACCTGTCCTTTCTATTTTCCCTAAATGTGTCCCTGTTAGACTCTCGTGAGTGCTCTGCCACAGCAGTCCAGCCCCCTCCCCATTGTGTTCACACATCCAACAGCCATAATTGAGCTCCTACTGCATGCCCAGCCCAGCATGCAGCATGGGAAACCCAGCCGTTCTCCGTGCCCTCCTTCCTCCGAATCCCACTGCCTGTGTCCCGCGACTCTGCGGGTCCCGATGGAAGATAGAGTCACAGGATCAGAGCCACGCGTGTTCAGTAGTTCATGCCAGCATTCAGTCTCTGGAAACCACCTCCCAGCAACCTCCAGCAGTGAACACCGCCGATGGTGAGCCACTGAGGGGTCCCCGTGATGGGTCTTCCGTGCCCTCAAAGCTGTCCTGCTGCCACCATGTCCTGGCTGTGGCCTTGGGAGCGGCCTCCCCCACTATGCTTTTTCCTTAGTGAGATGAGCAAGTAAGACCGGATGAGCTCTCAGGCCCTGGCAGGACACCAACTCTGCAGGCCTTATAGGGCCTGGTTTGTTACCCAGAAACCTTTCCAGATCACTGGTCACCCCGCGGAACTTGGGCTGCTGCTCCCAGAACACACCCCCACCCCCGGCCCACCCTGCAGGCTGCTTTCCTCCCAGGAGCTCGGCCTCTGCTCACCCAAGTCCCTTTCTGTATTCAGGGCCCTGTCCCCCACCTGGGAAGCCAGACGTGTCATGTGAGCTGTTTCCTGGAGCCTCCCAGGGAAACAGGCTAGAAATAGAAATAGAAAGTGGCATCTAGTCGACTTTGCATTGTCCCAGCCAAGAGGCCAGTGACACGTCCATATCTTAGAGCGCACTGCCAGGTGACGCAAGGCCCAGGCCCGCTCACCAATGCCCTGGGCAGCCCAGCCTCCCGGGAGGCTCCCAAAGTTAGACCCAAGAGAGGGCAGCAAAGGGAGGCCTGGGCTCTTCCCGCACCCAGGCCAGGGTCCTGCTGCATGAGCCTCACACCGATGTTCCTCTTTCCCTGATGGAGACCCCATTTGCTGCAGAGGCCACGAGGGAGTGGAGGATGAGCACTGGGCTTCGAGTCAAGAAACACAGGCCCCAGGGCCACCGTTACTGTTGACAGCCTGGGGGGTCAGGACTCCTTGCCCCTCTTGCCTGACCCCAGCCTCCAATCCATAAAGGAACTGAGGGATCATTTCTTACTTCCTCCCAAATCTCTAGTCCTAAGGGGCAGCCATGTGGACTCTGTCACCATCCGTGCCTTGTGGTGACCTGGGGTGGGGATGGGGTAAGAAACGGCGTCTGGCTCAGGCGGCCTGCCGGGGGTGAGCAACACGCGCTGCGGTGCAAGGACTTTATAGTTCGCTTTGCCTCTCTGCTCCTGTGCGCTCTTCCTCTGACCTGCTTCAGAGGCACCCGCACTGACTCTTCCTCACTGCCTTCCTGAAGTTCGGACAGGGTGATCGTGACTCTCCCATGCAATCGGAGCAGGAAGCAGGGCCTGCACGGCAGCCCTGAGTGCCCGGCTGGAAGCTCAGAGCCAGCCCTGGGCCCAGTCTCCTCCCCAGGACTCTGACCTGTTCTTGTAGCCGGGAGGCACAGCCATTCACAGGACAGTTACCTGAAGGGAAGGCAGCAAGGCTTCCCAGGTGCCTGGCTTGGAGCCAGGTGCTGGTCTCCCCCACCCTCAGAGCCTCCCTTCACATCTAAGAGGGAGACAGGCAAGTGCACTGTCACCTGTGGCACCCCCTTCATGCTCTAAACGGACCAGTGTTAGTGAACAGAGTGTGCCTACTGCTACCCCCACTTTACAGATGAGGAGACTGAGGCAAGAGGGCATTAAATAAATCACACAAGGATGCAGAGTCAAGGGCCAGAGCCTGTGGACTATGCTGTCTCCCAAAGTATAAGGGGCTCTGAGATCACAAGGAAGCTCCTAACCCAATGGGGGAGGGTGAGGAAGGTTCCAGATGAAGTCAGGACTGTATCAGTCAAGAGAGCAATTCTACAGCCATGAGCCCCCTTTACCACTCAAGCCCACCTTGACTCAGGGTGCCGGAGGCTGAGCCTGAGGCCCCTCCCACACAGCCCTCTCCTGGCTCTTTCTAATGAAAAATAACCCATGATGTTAAGACTGGAAGCTTTCTGAGGTCAGAAGCTGGGTCGGCCTCATCTTTCCATCTTCTCTAGCCGGAATAAATGAGTAAGTGGGTACATGGATGCAAGCATAGTAGGGTGGTTGGAAGAGGGGGTGGCTGGGGCTAGAGGAGGTCAAAGTTGAGAGGCAGGAACAGCTTCAGAACAGGGGAAGGTGGGATTCCACTTCTTCCTGGAGGTGGTCATAGCCTGGCCAGTGGGTGTAGCGGGCTCATTGCTCTCAGCCCCCAACCTCCGCTACGGCCTACACAGGGTACCCACCTGAAGCCAGTGTGGGGCAAGGCACTCTGCCAGCCCAAGCCCAGGCTCCTAGACACCTCGTCTGCCAGGAGCTCCTGAGGCCAGGAGGCAGCAAACACTCTCCTAGGAGCCTAGAGCAGAGTGCACCCGCCCTGTGCCTGTAGCCCCAAGATGGCCAGAACCGCATCAGCAACTTGAGCCTCAGTCGCTCCATCCAGCAAGTGGGGATAAGAGTCTCTCGTGGATTCTCTCTCAACTCCCTACAGGCGCAAGGGAAGGAAGCGGTACGTCCATACAGCAAGCAGTCTTCGTCCGGGAACACAGAACAGAAAGAGCCTGGTCTCCTCCCTCAACAGAGAGTGCTGAATAATTCATGAAGTCATGCCTCAGCACACTCTGCAGAATTTGAGAGGGCAAGAGCAAATGATACAGCTGGCCAGCACCAGACCCTGCTCTGCTCACGGGCCACACTAACCCCCTGCCAAGGTCGCCCAAGAGTAATTGCTCATAGAAAATTGAACATTTTCTATGAGGCAGGCAGTTTGCTGGAAGTGTCTCCTGTGCCATCGTTTTTAACCCTCACGGCTGCCCCCCCAGGCAGGTAGCTGTGGTGTCCCATACATGGGCAACCTGAGGTGTGGCGGGTCCAGCTGGGCTATTCTTCTTCAGGATTGCCCCTCTCTCTGCAGATCTATGCCAGATGCAGCCTACATGTGTCATGTGTATTGACTCATTTAACATGACCTGTGAGGGAGGTTCTGTCGTAGCCCCATTTTACAGATGAAGACAGTGAGGCACAAGGAAGTCAAGTAACTTGCTTAAGGCCGCACCTGTGGTAGGCAGCAGAGCTGGGAGATACACCTGAGCTATGTGGCTCTGTTTCCCTGACAGACACCCATAAAGATGCCAGGATCATGGGAGTAAGCTACCCTGGGGCTCCCCTTTTATAGGGAAGAAAGTGGGGCACAAAGAAATGTGTCCGAGGCTCACTGTGACAGAGGTGGATGAGATCCAGGTCCATAGATCCTGGTGTCCTCTGCCGCACTGGCTACATGCCCTTTCTGTGCAGCCCTGCATGCCCACTTCAGTGTGAGGATGCCATGTCAGAGTGCTGGGAGGGGCGCCGCGGCCATGCAGTGCTTCCTTTGGGGCCTGAGTGAGAGGGTGGGGACCACGATGCTGGGCCAGGCCCTGCACAGATCCATGGTCATCCTCACGGGCTTGGGGGCCTAACCGACTCTCCAGGGAGCAGGAAGAGACCAGGAGTCTGTGAGGTTATTGTTCCTACCTTATTGCACCCATCCCTTTCCAGCTAGTGACATCCCTGAGGCTCATCTCCCTTCCCCACCGACTGTAAGCTCCAGGAGCACAGTGGCCCCATTTCCATCCTTGGAACCCTGCAGCAACCAGCCCAGACCATGGCAGGCACACAGCAGGCCTTGGCTGGTGCTGGCTGAATGGGGTGACTGGGTCATCTCTGCAGGCTCCCCAGTTAGGGCTCTAGTCTCCGCCAGCTGTCAGCAATCTCTATTGGATGCACACGGCTTGGACCTCTCCAGTGCTGAATGAGACCTCCCAGCTCCAGTTGCCCCTGTGGAGAGCCCCACTGGGCACTGCCAGAGACCGAAGCCACAGTTGTCTATGAGCAACAGGCCCTGCCCGGCCAGCAAGGTCAGAGCAGGGACAGCTGAGACTCTGCAGCTTCAGGGGGCCCTGGAGAGGAAGTGGGGCTCCTGTCTCATGAGTCACCACCCTCCAAGCCACCCCAAGACACCCACTCTCAACACATCTTAAGTCAAATCCATCCTCTCTCCTTTTGTTCAAGCTCTGCTAACAGCTCAGTTCTCCTTATTCAAGACCCAGACCAAACATCATCTCTGGGAGTCCACCCTGACCCCTCCCCACTCTCTGCTCCCATGAGGAGAGGGTGGTGCCCCTCCTCTGTCCCTCCTCCACCAGCACCTGTCACTGTGGCACTCAGCACACTGCAATGTGGTCATCGTCTTGTGCTTCGTGTTTTGTTTTCCCCTTGGCCTCGTTCACAAGATCATGAACTCCTAGGACAAGGACTTGTCCACACAGGGCTGGGCTCATGGCAGTACTCAGTTCATTTCTGTGAATGAATGAGGGAGTGGTTACTAAATCAGTGGACAGATGAGACTGTGGGCTGCCGCAGAGAAAATGCTGGGAAAGTCACCCAGTTGATCGAGGTGGTCTTTCTTTCCCATACAGCTTAGCAAGGCTCCTCCCACCCCTGCCAGTGCCCAGGGGCTGGCCAGGAGCCCTTTCCTCATTCTGGGCCCCTCCCTCCTCTCACACGGTCAGGACTCAACGCTCCTGAAATCTCTCCTGTCTCAGAGGAGAAAAACTGGTCAAGTTAATTCACAGCAAGATGATAGTGGCTTAAGGTAGTATCCCTCCAAGCAGGGGAGATAAATGCTTAAAATAAAAGCACTGGCGGTTCCTGGAACTGGCATTTCAGACAACACAACGGGCTCCCCTGAAGCGTGGACCCGTCTATTCCTTCCTCTACGAGAAAGACCGGCCTTGCCTGCTCTCACAAGGTCAAGGCGGAGAAAAGTCTGTCTGAGCAGCCATAAAACCCATCCTTGGACCCAAAAGACACACCTTTCTCCCAACCAGACAGAGCAACCAATGTGTGCTCCTCATTGCACTTACCCATTTCTCCTTTCCTCGTACTCTGTGACACAGGTAAGGTGGATACCATTGTTCCCCTTTACAGAGGGCCCTGAGCTGTGAGTGTGTGACTCGTGGAATTTCAACCACCAAGACACTGGTCAGGTGGAGTAGCCCAGACTGGTCCTCTTGGGGTCCCCAAAACCACCCTACGCAGCCACAGATATCCTGTGCCCTCTTCCCGGCTTCCTCCATCATAGTCACCCTGCCATATTGTAATCCTGTTTACAGGGAAGTCACTCCAGAAATGTCTGCCTTGGAGTCTGTCACGGGCTGAATTGTGTCCCCTCCAAAGTCATACGCTGAAGTCCTAAGCCCTGGACTGGGACTGCATTACTTGGTGATAGAATCTTTAAAGCGGTAAACTGAGGTCACGCGGGTGGGCCCTGACCCAATATGATGGGTGTCCTTATAAGAAGAGGAGATTAGGACACAGACGTACACAGACTAAGGGACAACCATGTGAGGACACAGTGAGGCTGTCGCTATTATGGACTAAACTGTGTCCTCCCGAAGTCAGGTGTTGAAGCCCGAACCCCCACTGGGACTGTATTTGGAGGTAGGGCATTTAAGGAGGTGACTAAGGTTAAATGAGCTCATACGGGTGGGGCCCTAACCCGATAGGATTGTGTCCTTGTAAGAGGAGGACACACCAGAGATCTGTCCTTCTGCACACACACAGACAGAAGGTGGCTGTTTGCAAGCCAGGAAGACAGGCTTCAGCAGAAACAAACCCTGCCAGCACCTTGACCTTGGACCTCCAGCCTGTGTACCTTGGAAAAGATGAGTTTCTGTTGTAGAAGCCCACAGCCTGTGGTACTTTGTTAGGGAAGTGCTTGAAAACTGAGTCCGAGGACCATCCATGGAGAAAGAGGTCTCCGCTGCTGAATCCAGCAAATAGTGGCTGCGGGCACGCCAGGCCTTGCGGCCGTCCGACAGGGATGAGGTGTGGGCAGAGTGTGGGCGGAGGGCTCCAAACCCAGGGGTTCATGTTCTGATCCCCTTCCTGCTGTTAGATAGCCATCCCTTTGACTTAAGCCAAATGAGGTAACATATCCTGTCTCACTTTGCAAGAACTACAGAAAGTTGGAGCAGACTGGGCAGGAATCCAACTCTTTCTTTAACAGACAAAAAAAAAAAATTGAGGCCAAGAGAGAGATGGCTGGCAGTAGTTTGCCCCCAGGTCTCCTGGCTCCTCGCCGCCCTGCGTTTTTCCTGCCGTCTGCTGTCTTCCCTCATGGGTCCTCTCCTGGGGCCAAGGGTTGCTGGTGGGAAGGGTGCAGAAAAGAAAGCTGGGGCCACTGAGTGACTTTCACCATTTGCCTAGGGCTGGCCCTGGGGAGGAAACCCCAGAAACTTCCTCTGTGGCCTGGGGGCTAGAGTACCTTCCTCACCCCAGTGGCCGTTCCTGCCCAGCCTGAGACGTCCTGCCAGGTGGAGCGATGTTAACGACTTGCCCTGTTTCTAGCCCTGCCTCAGCCGTCTTCTTGGCCCCGGGACGCCAGCTCCACCCATCCTGCAGAATGGACCAAGGCCTGCCCCACACTCTGAGGAGAGGATCCTTAAGGGAGCAGAGAGCTCACCCCGAGGTGGGAGAGGCTGAAGGGCCCACACTCTGACCTGAGAGCCCCGCCCATTGTCAGCAGTGAGGGGCACTCCAGGCACGAGGACGCGTGGACTGTTCTTGCCACCCCGCTGTTCAGGTGCCCAGGTGTGAGCCCCTACAAGCCCCGAGAATCAGGAGCCTGTAGCCTTGAGTAAGTAGAGATTTCCAAAAGAAACTCAGCAGGTGCCAAAGGAAGGGGAGGGCTGAGCAATGACGTCTCGGGGATCGCAGCCAATAATCACAGCAAAATGGCTGCTGCCCCTTTGCACCTCCCAACCCACCCTCCCCCCCCAGTGGCTGGTGGGGAGAGAGAGATTGGACTAGAATTGGGCGTGAAACTGCCTTCAGCTTCGCAGACACAGGGAAGGTCTCTCTCCTATCTGTATCCCCATCAGAAGGAAGGACCTAGTCACATCTTACAGGTCCTTCGACTCCCTGGGGCCCACAGAGCTGGGCTCCTGCCTGGAGGGAGCTTCAAGAAGACCGGAGGTCCAGGGCACGCTTCCCACCCTACTCACTCTGCTTGACAGTGACAGGACCCCAGTGCCTGGGGGGTTAAGTGTTAATGTCTGGCCGCCTCCCAGGAGACAGACAGCAAGACCCTGGGACACTGATGCACAGCCACCGGCAGGAAGAAAAAATGAGGGGACTGCAGAACAGATGGACACTTCACCTGCCAAGAGCCGCCGGTCCCCTGCTCCGATGCCCGATCTCACTGTACAGTGTGTTCCCATCCCTCACCGCCAAGCCAGTGCTGGTCTTCCCTGTCCGGGGGCAGCCTCTCCTTCCCGCCTCAGAACCAGCCAGACTGGGGATGGGGGGAATCCATGCAGATCAGAATTGGTTGGTTTTGGTCCAAGAACTTGAAGTAAACTGAATTAAGAGCCAACCAGTATACTTAATCTCAAAATGACTCCCAATATTAGTACTTTTTTAAAAACTGATTTTTAACTGTTAAAAATAGTCTAGTGAATTATAGTTAGATTTGTAAGTAAACATTGACATTTTCTAAGTCTGCTAAACTGAAACAAAAAGAAGAAACCCACAGTGATTTGGAAAGTGCTCTGTGATTCTAGTTGTGCGCTGTGTGACCTTAGGTAAATCACACGCCCTCTCTGGGCCTCAGCTTCCCTTACTTGTGTCATGCTAGATCTAATGGCTCTTATTTCTGTTTACCTACTCCATGAATTTCAACATAGTCTCCAAATGGACTCTGCGCAGCCCTTCCATGAGGTTCAGTTCTCCGTCTGGAGAGGAACCAAGACAAGTCATCTGGAAAAGGAATGTTCTATATGTGCCATCTGTGAGGAGCCTGGGAAACAGAGGACTGAACCCTGGGACTCGGGGAGCCTGCTGACTCTTTGGAGCCGGCACTAATGTAATTATGTGATTAAGACGTTCATTGGTTTTCACTGTGCTTCATTTGGTTAAATCAAAAGTGACAACGAGCTGCCCGGTGGGTGACAGTGTTCTCCCCGGAGGGCCCAGGGAGAGCTGTTCTGGGCAGGGGTCGTCCTGAGCTCCGGATGCCCTCTGGCAAGGCAGGCAGTTTAGGAGGCTTTGGTCACCTGGGAAGGCGCGTGCTCGCTCCTGTCAGGGGTTGTCAGGGGTTGAAGTCATAGAAGCTGTGGGTAGAAAGGCCAGGGACCGTCACCTATGCCAGCATTCTCCTTTTCCAGATGGAGAAGCAGGCCTGCCTGTGTCACTAGCTGGGTGGGCAGCGCCTGTGTGTGCCTGTGATTTCTCCTCTTTGAAGAGAGTGACTCACTCCTTCTCTATCCTACGGAATGATGAGCTCAGCTGAGGACGTCACAGAGAGTCCGAGGACCTCTGCAGAGCGGAAGCAGGTAGAAGAAAGGTGTGGAGGATAATCACCATTTCGGTTATCCAGCCCTCAGGGTCGGGCAGTGAGGCCTGAGCATCACTGCTTTGGGGAATGGGCCCCTCCTTCTGTGCAAAAGCGCTGTCTACACTTGAACAGGAACACATTAAGCCTGAGAATGTGGCCCAACCTGCCTGGGGACTGGAGGACACCCCTCTTCAGGGCTCCCATTGCCAGAAGTAGAGCACAGATGCCTGAGTTCCAACTGCCTCTCCTGGGTCGCCCTGCACTCCTGTCTGCTCTCCGGTTCCCCCACATGGGCTCGAGCAGAAATGACAATGGCTCCTGCGGCTTTCCCCACTCTTCAGGATGGCCAAAGGGTTTCTCTGGTACCTTACCCTTCCCCATTCTAGAGCGAGTGTGGAAACCCCAGAAATGCGAGAGGAACTAGGTTCCCTCTGCAGCCACACAGAAAGGGCTGCACTTTTTCTCTGTGGCCCCACGGGGTAGGGAAGCAGGTAGGAGCAACGTACAGACTTCAGTGGGAGACCAGTTGTGCCCAGTGTCTTAGTCAGCTCGGCTGCTGCAGCGGTGTCATAGGCTGGGCGGCGTAAACAACAGCCACGTACTCTTCACAGTTCTGGAGGCTGGGAAGTCCAAGATCAAGATGCCAGCAGACTCAGTTCCAGTGAGGGCCCTTCTCGCTGTGTCCTCACAGGAAGGAGAGGGCTCTGGTCTCCCCCTCTTCTTCTCAGGACACAATCCCATCATGGGGACCCATCGTCTGCCCTCATCTAAACCTAATCACTTCCCGCAGGCCCCACCTCCTAATACCATCACTTTAGGATTAGGGCTTCAACACATGAATTTTGGGGGAACACTGTTTATTTTACAACACCCAGCATCAGAAAACACAGAGCAGCCAACCAAATATGGAGCTGGACACTCCGTTGGCCCTTTCCTCTGTGTTCCTAAGGCAGGAACGCTCTGGGAGGAATCCATACATAGGTAGGAGGTGATTCTCAGTGTCCCTTCCAAGCAGGAGACATTGCCACAAGGAAAGGATTAGGGTGAGGCCCTGAGGTACATGGAGTGTGGGATTTAAGGTGGCACTCACTCTCAGATGCAACTCTGAGTTTGCACAACCCTGAAAGCGAAGACCTCCTTAACACGGGCATCCTGCATCTGGCCTGCCCCACCGTAGCCCAGGTCTTCAACCTGCCCCTGGTCCAAAATGCTTTCTGATCCAGAAGCATAGAGGTTGTCCACTAGGCAGGTGGGTTCAGGTAGAGCAGGTGGGTTCAGGTAGAGCAGGTAGGTTCAGGTACTATCTCCTCCAGGACTGCAAGAGAACCCTCAAGCCCATTAATTAACCCACGAACACCAGGCAGCGTTAGAGGCCCCAGGCCTGGGGTGAGCCGAGGCCGTTCCTTTGATCAGGGAACAATCCCACCTCTCCGCTGAGCAAAAGAAAATGAGAACTCATCGAATTCCCACTGTGGGTCGGGCTGTCTGCCACTCACGCACAGTTATCTTATTTGGTCCCCGACACAGTCCAGCAAGTGAGGGTTGTTCTCAATTTACAGATAAGGAAACAGAGGCTCAGAGCTGTAATGGGATCTGTCCAAGGTCACAGAGACCCGGAACCTCAGGTCTGACACCAAGGCCAGCCACCTCAAGGTCCCAAGGCCCGAGTTTTCATTCATTCTCTCACTCCCGCACCTCCTCATCCATTCACTCCTTCAATAAATACTATCTAAGGGACTATCGTGTGGCAGGAGCTGCTCTAGGAGCTTGGGATGCAGCTAGCATCCCTGTGGTGGGCCAGAAACACACAGGCCAACAGTAAGTGCCATGAAGAAAATAAAACTAGCTTTGACTGGTGTGGCTCAGTTGGCTGAGCATCATCCCGCAAACCAAAAGATCACCAGTTCAATTCCCAGTCAGGGCACGTGCCTGGGTTGTGGGTTTGGTCCATGGTCAGGGCACATATGAGAGGCAACCGATAGATCTTTCTCTCACATGATCTTTCTCTCCCTCTCTTTCTCCCTCCCTTCCCCCTCTCTAAAAAATAAATTAATTAAAACATATACAGATATCAACCATAAAAAAAGAATAATACAAAAACCAGGGCGATGTGACAGGGAGTGACCAAGGGCATGGCCAGACTGGACTGGCCAGTCAGGGAGGCCTCTCTGAGGAAGGAACAGCTGTCCTGAGAACTGAATGACAAACAGCTAGCCACTCAGAGATCTGGGATAACAGCACTCGGGGCAGTGGGCAGGGTGACGACCTGGGTTGGGGGGGGTGGGGTGGGTGGGGTCAGAATGGCTGAGAGAGGTGAGCAGGGGACAGCAAATGACATCTCACACAAGGTCAGAGAGGAAAGCAAGGTGGGCTGATGAGCCCCTGAGAAATATTTTAAGTACAAAGGGAAGCCCCTGATAAGACTTAACCAGAGAAGTGCAAGATCCAGTTTTCCAATTAAGCTCACTTGGGCTTTTGTGTCGGGGCAAGCAGGAAGGTGGGAGGCCTGGGGGTAGCCCGCTGGCAATCCTCCAGACGGGAGAGGATAGTGGCTTGAAAGAGGGTGGGTGCGGTGAGGTGGAGAGAAGTCGATGACGCCGAATGGCCTTTAGACAGAGAGCTGCGTGACTCCCGGCTGACTGGTGAGGGGCTGGCGGGAGAAACCAGAACCGGGAGCAGGACTCCCTGTAGGCCAGAACCCAGACACGGGTCCAACACAGAGTGGGGCGGCACCATCCCGTGAGCGAATGAATGAAGACACCCAAGAGAAGCGTCCCTCAGGCTGGAAGCTCATTGGTGTGGACCACCTGATGGGGCATGTACGCGGCTCTGAGAGGGAGGCAACCGGGCCCAGCAGATAGGAAAACCAGAAATGTGTGCTCCGGTGTCCCCTTTATACCTTTCTTTATGGGGGGCTACGGTCACTTCATTTCCCCACAATGCCCCTGTTCTTCTACTGGGAAGGAGTGCTCCTGCTGTCCTGGGGATGTCCCGAGAAAGAAGGAAGGCCAGTGACTGTGGCTGGACCTTTTACCACCCCAGGGGCCCCAGGGAATGATATGGGGGCATTCAGTATTCACCAGACACAAAGGCATGTCTCATTATACACCCCCTTTTTTAGAGAAAAAGCTATACCTTTTATTCAGGGGAGAGCATTAAGCACCTTCTCCCTTGAAGTGCTGATCTTCCTGCGAGCTGTTCTTTGAAGTACAATGAAAGAGGCCTTGGCCTAATCACACGTCTTTGATGGGGGTGCCAGAGTCAGGGGGAGGGGCGCCTCCTGAGAACACCAAGGGACTTATTTTCAATCTTTTTTTAAGAGGTAAGAAAATGCAAACCCTAAATAGGATTAAATGCTTTTTTCCAAAGCATAATATTATCATACAATGGAGAGGTTATTAAATTTCATAATACAACTCAGTTCTGTAACCAGTTCTGGGTGATAGAATCACGCGGTGTTTCTGAAGGCCCCAGCGCCTCGGCCCAATTGGTGGCTGCGGGGCTTGAAGTCCGGCTGCTGTGACCTGAGAGGGACGCGCCCGCCAGAGTGCTCTGACAGGTAGGAGGACTTGACTGCATCCTGCTGGAGCTGTGACCAGGGAGAATTTTCTCTAGAGGGTGCAATTCTGTTTCTGTTTTACATTTTGCATCTTTGGACCTTGGTTAGAAGGGGGATTTGACTCAATATCTCTCCTATCTCCCCTGTTCCATTTTCTGTTGGCATTCTGGTTCATCTGTTTTTGAAGCTAGATAGGATCTCGGTTTTGGCCCCTGTCCGAACTTCCAAGGAGTGACTGTCCTTTGAGCCTCAGCACCCTCACTGGTCACGCTGCGTTTGTACTGAGCCCCGATGTCAGTAGGCTGAATACTCAGTCCAGCCGTCGCTGCTTCTCTGCTCAGCCCTCCAGTGGCCACCAGCTCACTCAGAGTCCCTGCCCAGCCACTGTCTTGACAAAGGCCCCCTGCTTCCTCCCTGACTTTCCCTCCCCCTTCCCCTCGATCACTGGCTCCAGCCAGCTGGATCCGGCCAGCTCCTGCCTCAAGGCCTTTGCATTAGTGGTCCCTCTACCTGCCGTGATTCAGATCCCAGCTCACAGTCACGTGCCATTGGGTAAGCGACAGAACCTCTCTGAAGCCATCGTCTTTATGTCTCTAAGGCAGTGACAGGACCCCCACCTCAGACGGGGGTCACAACCTAAGGTTGTGAGGAACGTGTGAGCCGCAGAGAAGCACAGGCAAACGATTCGATGAGCACCAGCACCCTGCCATCTCCTGCTGCAGCCCACCCCCAAATTTCTGCAGCTGCATGACTGGGGGTGGTGCAGGAGCCCAGTGGGCCTGGAGGCGCCCCCGGGTGGGGTACTGCCAGCCAGCCCCAGTTCACAGGCTGGAAGGCATCCTCAGGCCTCGGCACCAGCTCAGAGGACCACATGGGGTCTGCGACTTCTGAGAACCTTCTTCTGGGGGCCTTGGGGTGTATGGACTCCCCCAGCCCACCTCCCCAGGGAAGGGACTGCCTATAACCTCTGTGTATCCTGGGGGACACTTTGCATGGAGAGGTGGCTGTGGGAAAAATGAACGGTTACTTCTACAAAACCTATACTCTCGACACCCTCCTGAAGTTTCCAGAACACTTGTTTCCTCAGTGCCTAACTCAGGACTGGACCTCAAACCTGGAGGCTCAAAGCCACGGAGAGACTAGTGGTTCCCGGTTGCAGGACCCTGGATTTTCCACATTCACGGATGAGAACAACGGCAACACTCCCCACTCCCCACGTGGAACCCAGTTCCCCGGGGAGCGTGTGGGGACACATACATACCTTGGTCATTTCAGTCCGGGAAATGACACCTCAATCTTCACAAGCCATTTGGGCAACATCCTCTTCGTCTTGAAAATAAAAGGAAACCCTAGTAATTGCCCTGAGAAGTCTTCCAACAAGCCACACCTGACTGTCACTGTGGCCTGCCTCCGCAGGAAGCTGGCTGCCTACCCTGGGGCCAGCACTGGCCAGGGCCACGCCCATTATCCCCGCCCTTTCTCCAGCAGCTAGAGCTTGGGACCTGTCTTGCTACCAGACCTGCTCCCTGATGCCAAAGGCATGAGCCTGGGCTACAGTCCGCAGCATTCTCCGAAGCCCCATTCCCTGCACATGGCCCGCATCCACGGGACTGCATTCTCACTCAGTTTCCCCGACTAGTACTCCAGGGCCCTGGGAAACCAGGAATGTGCAGTGTAAAAAACCTTGCCTATATTTTTCCAACTCTCTTCCTGCTCTATGTCTCCTTCCGTTCCCTCTTCCTTGAAGGCACTGGCCAAGGGCCACCGGCTGGTTTGGACATGCCCAGCCAACCTGCTGGCTGGGCTCTCAGTTGTCGACTTCGGAAACCACATTGCCAAAGCCCTAGATCCACAGGCGAGCAAGCTCTGGCCTCATAGCTGGCACGTCCCTGGGTCCTGTGGGCACATGTCCCCCCTAAGTCCTTCCTTCCAAGTTCTGAGAAAGCCCACAGTGGCTCGGCTGAGTTCCGATGCAGGCGCCCGCCGGGGGCGTGGCCCAGGGTTAGTGTATTCCCTTGTGCTGCAGAGAGAAGAGAGCTGCAATGAAAGGCCAGGCTCGCCCCAACACCTGGTCCTCTGTGCCCGCTGAGGGCTCACGTTCCCACACGGAATCACCTGGAGGCACCTGTCCGTCCGTCAACCACGGGTGCCGAGCACAGCACCTGGGGCACACACAACAATCTATTTCATGAATACTGGTAGGAGGATACGCAAATACAGTGACACTTCTGGCTTTCCAGTCACTTTACACGATTATCTCAGGCATTCAGGGGCCCCGTGGGAGCATTTCCAGATTACTCTCTCTCCAGAAGGAAAACCAAGACAGCAAACAGCTCACTTGAGACTCAGGGGAGTGAGGGCTTGGTGCCTGGAAGCACCATCTCTGTCTCTCCAGCACCACCTCTCTCTCCAGCAGCTGCAGGGTGTTGCCGGGGCAACAGACGGCTGTCTGACAGGACTCTGCAATTTAACTCTTACTCCACACAAAACACAAAAGTGAGAACGATTTAACAGCTGTTCTTGCTTCCCACAGCTCACAAGATGGAGAGAAGCTTGTGCCGCATCTGGTCTAAGAGAGTAAAGGCATTTCCGACTTCCACGTGGTACTGTCTCACGCCCAGCAGGTGTGGGCTGCCGGGTTCCATGGGAATCCAAGAATGGTCCTCAACATCCCAAATGCTCAGATTCCGCAAGGGCACCAAGCTCACCTTTCAGGCCAGGCTGAGGAGACTGAGCTGAGATTCTTTTTAGGTGCAACAATGCCCAGAGGTCTTCAGGATGGCCCTCAAACTTCAGAGTGCACTAGATTATGAGGCGTGGTGGGTGGTGCTAAAACACAGATTCCTGGGCCCCACCCTCAGAGTTTCAGACTCCACGTGTCTGCAGTGGGACCCAAGAATGAGCATATCTAGCGAGTTACGAAAGGATGCTGATCCTGCCAGTCCGGGGACCACCCTTTGAGACCACCAGTGGATGTAGCCTTGCCAGTCAAAACCGGGTCTTGTAGCAGTAGGGTCAGTACCACCTAGACATCTGCCAAGAATGCAAGTTCTCAGGCCCTGCCCTCCGAACTCTGGCATAGAATCTCTATTCTTTCTGGCACCTGGGAATTCTGGGTTTCAGCAGGCCTTGCCCGTGATTCTGACACACAGTGACGTCTGAGAAGCACTGGGCTAGGACAGCAGTTCTTAGACCTTCCCTGTGTAGCAGAATCCCCCCAGAGAGCACTCCAAGGGCCCAGGCTGCCCTCCAGGCTCAAGTGGGGCGCAGGCAGGCCTCCGTCATGTGTCAAGCTCCCCTGGTGATTATAGTGCACAGCCAAGCCTGAGAACCACCAATCTGGAGCCCAGTTACACCAGTGGCCTCAGCCTCCCCCCAGAACCGGTTAAAATTGCAGAATCTCAGACCCTACCTCTGCTGCACCAGACTCAGCACTTCAGTGAGATCCCTAAGTGTTTGGTATGCACAGTCAAGTTCAAGTTCCACTGGCCTAGACACCCCTGCTGCCCACACCTACTGGTAGTGTGACCTGTGAACAAAGCATCTGTCTTCTCTGAGCCCCAGTTTACTCTTCTGTAGAATAGGGTCACTACATAAACCAGGAAATCATGCATCCCTCATATGGTTGCAAGATTGCTGAGACTACACTCGAGGTGCCTCATTGCAGGGGCTTGACAAGTTTCCATTGGAACACTTCCAGACTCCCAGAGGGCACTAAGTACCACCCCTAAGCCCTTCCAAACTGCCTGGGTCACCTCTGGTCTAAGGCTATTGCTCCTTGGATCTCAGCCAGGAGGCTGGAGCTGTAAAGGCTGGGGCAGCCCACCCTGCAGGAGGGGGCCCTGAGACCAGCTCAGAGATGCCAGGAGCAGGCAGACAGACCCTGAAGCTGGGGACAGGGCTGTGACCACAGGAAGAGGGAAGGTTGAAAAGAGGTGGGAGAGGCAGGTCCAAAGTAGCAGCAAGGAGGGAGGGCATGGCTGGCTGGGCACAAACAGGCAAATGTGGGATTTCAGGCCTCGTTCCTTCTCCAGGAGGCTCCTGGCCCGGAGGGCACCTCAGGGGCTGGAGGCCCCCCACTCGGATCACAGCCCCGAGGGCAGCCCAGGCAGGGAACGCCCCCACTTCCCACCTCCCTGAGCCCTACTGGGAGGCATCCTGCTGCCCTGCAGAGGCCTGTCTGCGGCTAGGGAAGGTCCTTCTGTTGCTCCTTCTCGTGTCCAGGGTCTGTCTCCTTGGGACCCTAGTGCTCAAGAGGGTGGCAGGATTGCTCCCTGCCCAGCCTTGCAGCTCGGGCGCTGGCTCTCCTCCTCCCTCCTGCCCACTGAAGGGAGCGTGCTTTCGCAGACTAGACGCGACTCACCCATTGCAGATTAAGAACAGAGAGCCTATCATTGGACTCAACAATTAAATAAAGAAATGAAGAAACAAAAATTACAGGTCTCTTTCAGTGCCTGCAGTGCTAGAATCTTCCATCCTTTCCCTGCTCTGTGCCCCAGGGGGCTGACCTGTGTGGACCACATCTGTGGTACCCCCCTTATCCTCTTCCCGGTGGGTTTTGTCAGTGGGGAGCAGGAGCAGGAAGTCAGAGAGAAGGAGGAGGGGGAGGCAAACTGTGTCCCTAACTCAGCTTCTGCTGGTGGCCCCTTCCTCGGCACTGTCCTCCCGCCCACTCAGGGCTAGAGGTGGCAGCAGCTCCACACAGCCCCTGGCTCTTTCCAGACGCTGCACCAGCTCTTGGTGTTCTGCCCTAAAGCCCGCCCACATCTTTACTCAGTCCTCCCAGTTACCAGCTTGAAGGGGTCCCGTTTTCCTGCCTGACACACTCAGCAGGGTTGACAAAGAGAGAAGAGATGGAGGAGTGTGAGGAAAGGAGAACGGGGGTGGTGGACAAGAAACAATAGAATGGTACAGAGAAGAAAGCAGGAGTGAGAAGGAAAGACACCGCCCCCAGCCTGGGGTTCGAGTGGACACTAGGCTGGCTGTGGGGGCTCTGGGACCTGTTGAGGCCATGGCACACCCCTCAACCTGCTGGCTTGCCCTCCAGTGGCTCCTCTTCTCTGCAATGAAAATTGCTTTATTTTTTTGCTATCCTTTATTTTTAAATTCAATTTTAATATGTTAAATGAAGACCTATTTTCCACCTACAAGTTGAAATTAAAAGTAAAGGGGCAAAAAAAAAAAAAAAAAAGCCTGCGGCTTTTAAAAATATCCTTATGAGTTTAGAGCAGTGGGTCCCAAACTACACCGCGCCGGAATCACACACCTGGGGCCCCGACAACAGACCAGCTGCTCAGAAACCGCCTGTAGATACTCTTGTGTCCTAGGTCGGTGCTGGGCCTTTACATCAGGGTTTTCACATGCACCCCAAGGCTGCTGAAGCAGGGGGTCCCGTATGCCACTTTGAGAAACTCCAGCCTAGGCACATGCACCCCAGCCTCTCAAGAACACTCCTGCGGATTTGTCATCTCCTTGCACTCAGAGGTGGCCCAGACTCTCAGAAATCACGTTCAAATTTTTGCAAACCAAGCTGAGCCTGGTTAAACATGTTGCCTAGTGGAACCCAGAGGAACTCAGTCCTGGCCAGGCGGCTCAGTTGGTTGGAGCGCCTTTCCGTACACCGAAAAGGTTACGTGTTCCATCCCTGGCCAGGGCACGTATCCTAGGTTGTGGGGGTTGGTCCCTGGTCAGGGTGCATAGGGGGGGCAACCAATCAATGTTTCTCTCTCACATCAATCTTCCTCCCTCTCTCTCTCTTCCCCCTCTGTCTAAAAAACCGAAACAAAGCAAAACGAAAAAATAAAAAAAAGAAAACATATCTTCGGGTGAGGATAAAAAACAAAACAAAGAAACTCAGTGAAAAGGACTGTTCAGGAATAGATTTAATTAAACATCGGCAGATGAAAGGTCTCCCTGTGAATCCAGCAGGACAAGACAAATGTGCATCCCTACGCCGAGGCAGGCACCCCGGCCGGACGCTCGGTTCCACGGGAAACAGAGAACGTGGAGTAAGCCCAGAGGAAAGCACTGAACCACAGTCAAGGGCTAGACGGCGGCCATTGGGAAAGGCCAGAGGAACCCTGTGAATTCAGCCTAGAGACAAGAATTCAGTAACGTTCTTTAAGTAAGAAGGGCCACTGAGGAGAAAATGAAGGTGCCACCTGTCCCGTTCACTGAGGGCTGAGCTCAAGTGAGGTCAAGAATGCATCCTAGGCCCTGGTGGGTATGGCTCAGTGGATTGAACACTGGCCTGTGAAACAAAGGGTCGCTGGTTTGATTCCCAGTCAGGGCACATGCCTGGGTTGTGGGCTGAGTCCCCAGCGGAAGTGCGTGAGAGGCAACCAGCATTGATGTTTCTCTCCCTCTCTTTCTCCCTCCCTACCCCTCTCTAAAAAAGTATATAAATAAAATCATAAAAAGAATGCATCCTAGATCCCCACCCAGGGCCACTAGACACAGCGGTATTCTCCCCTTCAGAGCTTAAGGAACACCAAGCCTGACTCTAGCCGGCTGGGACGATACATCTGCAGTTCAGCAAAGGTAGGAATCGCCAGGCGGCCTTCGTCCAGAAACATGGTTCAGTCTTTTACCTCCATGAGGGGAATAGACGAATGCTTCCCCTCGGTTCCAAATGGGTTCTTTACAGAAATGCCACGCTGAGCCCCAGGCCCACGGAGCCTGCTGAGGCTCCCTGCTCAGGCGACAGTGCACATCACAGCCCTGAATGCTCACGGCTCAGGGCCCGGCTCACGGATGATTTCGTGGGGCTGGCTGGCAATGACCTCTGGGGTCAGATGGTGGAAATATGACATGTTTCCCACACCTTGGTCCCGTTCTCCCTGCTCATTGCCTTTCCATGTGGTTCTCTGAAGGCAGGGGATCAGGCCTTGGCTGCCACACAGTCCTGAGTGGTGGCCCAGGGGACGGAGCCAGAGTACCAGACCCAAATCCACCCCTACCCACCTGTCATCACAGGCAGGTTGGGACAGCCCTCTGCCCCTTAGACTCCTGCCTGTAGCATGAGGGCGCTGGACCAAACATTTTCTCAGAGCCTGTGGCCTGAGTTCCCCACATCGGAAACCTAACATGATTCTACAAATATTTATTGAGTGTCTACCACATGCCTGCACTGTCCTAGGTGCCAAGGTACAAAGTCTCAAATTAACAGCACAGCAAGCCCTCCCCAGATAAGTGAAACATGAAATGACCAGACCCCAGACAAGCCCCAGACTCCCACTGAGACACCCGACGCGCACAGGATGGGGCATGTTAACTGCCCGTTCCTGTACTTTCTCAAGGTTGCTCCTGGTTGATGTGGATTATTAACCCATTTGCTGGGCCTCGGTTTTAAGTCAGGTAAATGCATGGGCTACATCACTTAAACTACAGAAATGCCTTCCCTGGGATAAAATGTAATGTGTTTGCCCTCAGATTTCACAAGGGCACAAAATGAGAGATATCCATTTGAAAAAGAGTTCTGTAACCAAATTTCAGCCAGACATTGTTATTTCTGCCTTTGATCCTAGGGCTCAGGTAATAGATTCCTTCAGTGCCAGAAAGATGTCTCTCTCTTAAGAAAGACCTGAAGCATCCTTTGATTAGAGGATCTGACATGTTTCCCTTTTTGCCTCAGCTGGTAGGAAGCTCAGTGATAAACTGAATATGTAACTGTAGTCACATTCAACTTGGGGACCTAGCATATCTATTCTTTGGCTTCTTGTGACTGGGATTTTATTCTGTATTCCTTTAGGTTTTTGTTTGTTTGTTTCTGTATATTTTGTCATTTTGAGCAGACTTAATACATTTTGGAATTGAGTACGGAGACATATTGCAGGGAGTCACAGAATGTGCAAACTGGAAGAGACCTTTTCTTCATCTGAGAGAAAGTGAGCAACTTATCTAGTGATTTGTTACTGACTGAGAGGGACTTCAAGTCAAGGCCCAGCGCCACCACCCCCCACCCAATGGTCCTTGCTACCTTCACCTTTTACATTGTTCTCTGGGGACTGGGGCTCTTCCCCGGGCTCTTGCCCAGGGGAAGCTGAGGTCCCAAACAGAGGAGAAACGTGTGCTACGGGGCGATTGCTGGCTGCCCCCACTGCCTGCCATCCTGTGTCTTCTTCTGTGGAGACAGGTATGAGAATAAGTAACTTGCCCAATCAGACACATTTCCATCATTTCTAGCAGCAGGTGACAGACATGATAAAGGAAATATTTTTTAGAGCCAGTTTTTTTGTTTTTGATTTCCAGAAAAAGATTTGTCAGTCCCTTCTCTGTACGGCACTCTCTCCACCTCTGGTAAGTCCCATTGGAGCCCAATGCCAGAAGTGACGTCCAGTGATATGAATCAGTACTGCACACTTGTTATTAAATATATGTTCAAATACTTCTGTACTGAGTACTAACCAGCCACTGGTCGGAACACCCTGAGGGCCTCCCCTCCATGGCTCTGGGGTCCATCCTGGCCCAGCAGGGCTCGGGGGAACGTCCCTCTCAAGGAGGTTGATCGATGCTTGTGTCTCAAGGCTTGTTCAGTATTTTGAACATCAGCCCGGCCTCAGCAGAACAGAGTTTTGGAGGAAAAATAACAAGGAGTTTGGAGTTTGATACTGGACCAGAGTGTGCGTGTCTGTTTTGCTAATTACTATTGTAGGACTTTGGGAAAATTACTTCACCTCTCTCGGGATAACGTCTGCCTTCCAAGTTGATAGGGGACGAGTGGAACATGTACGTGAAAGTGCCTTGTAACCCTAACGGATGGCTGGTTATCGTTAAGCCACACGGTCTCAGCAGTGGTGGGCGGGCTGGTTGAACTGGGCCCGGAGCAGAGTGATAAACTAAACGCGGTCTGTGCGCACAGTGGGGTGTGGGTCAGCCTGGCAGAGGCAGGAAATTCGGATGCACGCTACCTGGATGAGCCCTGAGGGCATCATGCTAAGCGATACAAGCCAGCAGCAAAAGGACAAATACTGTAGGATTCCACTTGCATGAGGTCCCTACAGTGGTCAGGCTCACAGGACAAAGACAGGATGGTGGTTGCCAAGGTGGGGTATGGGGGCGGGGGGAGCGAGGAATGAGGTGGTTGGGGCAGAGTTTCAGTTGGCGGCGATGAGGGGAGTTCTGGAGGTGGGTGGGGGTGACGGTTCACACGACAGTGTGAACGCACTTCATGCCACTGCACTGTGTGTTTAAAAATGGTTAAAATGGCAAATTGTATGTTACGCATATTTTATCACCAGTGTTAAAAAAAAACTTTAAAAAGAACTATTCCAAGAGCCACACTGCACGGGTCCCAAGGGAGAGCCTGGCATGCCTCTGGGAGGGACCGTCCCCAGCTTTCGTGCATGGGACCTGTAGCACCGAGCCTGGCTGTTCGGGAGCAGTTGTGCTTTTGCTCACTTGTTGAGGACGTGTCTGACAGATGAGGCTTCAGAGTAGACCCTTCTGGACCAGTAGGGTATTATTGTACATTATTTGGAAGTGTTCTTGAGAACACACACCACAGGACCAGCGTTTCAGTGAACAGGAATTGAGAGAATTCCTATTTCGAAAGAATGAACTTGACCCCTGTTATAACTGAGAATTTAAAATAACCCACCAGTAATTGTCAGAGATGCCCCAACGTCTTAGCTGAGCATCACCAAGCATAGCAAAAGAACTGTGGAGGAGAGAAGATGCTCATTAGCCACTCCTCCCCTAAGTTCAGGCTCCCCTAAGTGCAGGGTCCTCTGGGTGCAGCGCTCCAATCTGAGAAGGGAGGAAGGGGCCCTATTAGCTGACCTCAGATGTGCCAGGCTTTCTCACCCATTCTTTCCATCTTCCCAACTGTCCCCTGAAACCTATTGTACCCCACTTCACAGATGAGAAAACTGAGGCCCAGGGAAGGCATAAATCTACTGATGTTTCTTGAGTGCCCACTTTTGGTTGGTACCATGACTACATGCTTTCCACATGGTGTCTCATCTTTCCAGAAATTCTTTTCTTTTTTCACAGATAGGAAACTGAAGGTCAGAGAGGCTAGGCCATCTGTTTAAGGTCACACAGCCAGTGACTGAGCAAGCCCGATTGGAAGGCATGTCTTTCCAGCTGCCCATTGATCCCGCTTGGCAGGCCCCAGTTGCTTCTGTGAGGTGATGGGCCGGAGGGAGGAGTAGATTCCTCAGGAAGAAGGCACCTGGCAGCTAGTTGGGGCCCAACAGATGCTCGCAGACTCTGATATGCTAGTCTTAAAAAAAAAAAAAAAAACCCCTCTGAGCTTTATACTTCTAGCTTCAAGAACTAAGCCAGGATGAGAGTGAAAGATCCCTTCTTAGGAATGTGAGATGAGCAAGGCCTGACTGGAGGCCTTTCAACTTACAGAAAGACGGATGGACAGAGGGGAGGGCGCCTTGCCCACAGTCACACCCTGGGACCAGCGCTGATGGACCCTCCCTTGGGTTTCCTTTCAAAGCAGCACATGGGCAGAGGAGAGATGGGCCCCAGCTCAGGGGCAGCCACAGATGTTCCCAGGCAGGCAAGGGTCCCTCTCCCAAAACCTAAACCTGGACCTAGGCCCTGCCAGACCCCAGTCACTGGGCAGCTCAGCCACGTTCTGGGCTGTCTCCTTTGGAAGGAAAAAAATAGCTTTTTATTTCATCCCCACCCCCAGCTTTGGTGGGGGAAAGGGTGACAAGTGGCTAGCTGGATTACCAGCTAGGATGCCTTAAAACTATGTCACTTTTATCTTCATTCTCCCCCTGTCCCTCTTGCTAAGGAATGTTACCCTGGTGAGATTCCGTTTCTTCTACAGGAGCTGGTTTCATAGGAAAGTTTCTGTCTGTGGCAAGCGGCAGAGGATAGAGCGCAGAACTCAATGGCAGCACACCGGGATTCAAGCAGGGAGAATGTCATGAGCTGAATGCCTGTGTCCGCCCCTCGAATCATATGTTGAGGCCCTAACCCCCATGGGATGGCACTAGGAGGTGGGGCCTTTAAGAAGTAATTAAATTGAGATGGTCCATGAGATTAGTGCCCTTCCAAGAAGAGGGAGAGAGCTCCATCTCTCTCCACCCACCCACCCACCCTGAGGAAAGGCCTGGCGAGGACACAGTGAGACGGTGGCCATCTACAAGCCAGGGGCACGGTCCTCACCAGGAGCTGAATCAGCCAACACCTTGATCTTGGACTTCCAGCCTCCAGAAGTCACTGTGAGTAATAAATGCCTGTTGTTTAAGCGACTGAGTCCATGGTATCCTGTTCTAGCAGCCTGAACTGACTAAGACAGACGAGGAGTTACTGTTTGATGTGTACAGAGCTTCAGTGGGAAGCACGAGAATGTTCTGAGACGGGCAGTGATGATGACTGAGCAACGGTGTGAATGTCCTTAATGCCGCAGAACTGTACACTTCCGTGTGGTTGAAATGTGGTGCATTTTATGTGATGCGTATTTTCCTGCAATTTAAAATGTTTCAATTAAAAAAAAAAAGCTTAAGTTCAAATCTCGCTATGCCACTTGCTGGCACGTGACCTTGGGGAGCTGCTTAGCTTCTCTGAACCTCAGTTTCTTCTTCTGTCAAGTGGCCCATGACTGCTCAACCTGGGAAAGACTCCAGGAGTTGAGCCAATACCTGTGGGGAACCAGGCCTCCAGCTGCCACATGCTGGCCAACAGTCCCCTTAGCTTCCCTGGGAGGGAGAGTCCTGGGGGAGGGAGTGTGACAGCTGTTCCCCCATCATCTTTCACTCATGAGGAGGCCACAGAACCACTTCTCCCAGCAAAAAGACACAGCAGCCTCGAGGCGGACTGCCATCCCCCAGCTCTCAGCAATGTCAGACTCAAATAAAGTTGCAATGAAAAGCAAACAACAGCTAAGCACCGTATTTCCAACCTTTGTCCTCTGAGTGGGCCCGAACCACAGCACTTTCCCTCTGTGGGAGAGTTCCCCCGCCCACGCCCATGCCCACTGGGCTCCGGAAAGCAGCTGAAAGAAGGAAAATTACCTCTCTGCCCAGGCCCATGCCCCTGGCACAGCGCCTGTGCTCTTGCTGATCTGCGGGATCCTCTGTGGGCTGGATGTGAGAGGAAGACACAGTTCCCATGAGTTTTTCAATAAAAAGGGAAAGCACAGCCTCCTGCAGGAGCACTGGCCAGGCAGTCAGGAGGCCGGGACTCAAATCCCAGCCCTGCAGTGGGTTGGTCAGGAGCTGACGGCAAGTCAGATGGTTTCTGCTCAGGCTTGGTTGCCTCCACCGTGCTCTGCTCTGAGAAATGTGGGTTTGAAGCCCTACCCTGCCACATGGACCATCAATCTCTGTGTCTCCCTCACAGGAAACACGACAGCGTCCACACTGGCCCCCAGCCCTGTGGGATGACCTATGAGGTCAGGAAGGAAAACTGTATGTGTTGAATGAGTGAATAGAAGTAAATGGGCCAGCGATGGGCCTGGCATGGTTTTCCTTCCCTTCCCCTACTGTCCTGCATAATGGCACAGGCTCCATGAATGGGGAACTGCCACAGGAAAGACAAGAGTCACAGAGAGCCAGGGGATCTCAAGCAGCACCTGGTCCAGTCCCCATTTGCAGGATAAGAAGTCACTGGCCACAGGAGCAAGCACAGGACAACCTCTGCGTCACTCCTGGTCAAGTTAGGGGCCACCTGTGTGTGTTGCTGTCTCCACCGAACCGTGAGCAGCTTTCGGACACGAGCCTACATTCCTTCAGTCAATAAACGGTTCTGGGGCCTGTCAGGGGTTGGACAGTGGGTGCACGAGAATGGAAGAGACACCGTGCCTTCAGGAGTTCCAACTCCACGGGCCAGAAAGAGACATGACCCAGCCTGTATCTCATTCCTCTCTTATTCTTGTGTCCGGTGCAGAAGAGAGCCCAATAAATGCTTGTTGAATGAATGAACATCACAAAGCCAGTGAAGCAGCTTAGTGGCTTTCTTATTCCCAAACCAGCTCACTCACTCACTTTCTCACTCTTTGTCTCTGTCCCTGTGTCCCTATGTCTGTCTCTCTCTCAGACCAGGCTACCTAGGACAATTTTCCAATTAATTGATTTGACAATTAATGCCTCCAAAACTGACATAGCCTCCCTGAAGGCAGGACACATCTGGCCATCTGACAGCCAGTTTGCCTGAGGGCTCACTGACCCAGGAACGAATGAGTGGACAGAGGAAGCGGTCATGACTAAGCACGCACACCGTCAGCACCGACCCTTGCAGACCCCAAGGCAGGCCATTCCTCACTTGCTTGTCTCATGCGCTCCCCCACATTACTGAGACCGGTGCCACAAAATGTTGACTGACTACCAAGGTCTACGGATGCCCCTCAAAAGGAAATGGACTCCAAAAGGGTCAAGTGACACACTTGAGATCACAAAGGTAGTAAGATTTTCTGAGTTCACATCTGGGACCCAAAATCCAGAATAGGTGCCTCTGGGTCCATTGTACCCCTGTGCAACACTGCCCCCTCATGGCCATCCAGAGAATGAAGAGAAATTATCCACTCCACTGTACAGGTTAAGAAACAAAAGAATTTTTTTCCACCTTTTCCACCAACCAATGTCACCCCAATAAATTCAATAAAAAACAAGAGAATTTCTAATAACCCAAACAGTCTGTCAGTGGGCCTTGGAAGGTGCTGGGTCCCCATCACTGCAGAAACTTGGGATGGGACTAAGTAACAACCCTGGGTTGGATTTAAATATGTAACAACTGATGCTGTACAAACATTGGCAAATCAGCACCAACAGCCTTCAACAACCAGGACAGCCGGGCCTGTACACCCCAAATTTATTGTCACTTTGGTCACCGCTCAGAGAGCACATGAGTGCTAATTTCCCTCTGATGTTAAGGGGCCTATATTGAGGTTCTGGGGTGGAGGCAGCTAAGGGTCATGGTAAGCGATGGGGTTTTGAAATGAGTAAGTGAATGAGGAAAGATGCTTAAACTCTGTGCCTGGGGACTACGCTGACTGAGTCTGGGTAAGGACTAGGTCGGCTGATTTTTTTAAACTGCCGCCAGAAAGCACAGGGGGCCCTCAGCTAACGGCAGCTATTATTCTAGCAGCTGATGCTGCTGTGGGTGGTGACTTCGAGACACCGCACTTTAGAGCAGAAACTGCCATTCACGTCACTCCGACTTCTGGGTTTTGCTCTTTCGACTCCGCATCTGAAACCCAAGGGTCCACCTTCCTGAGCCTCCTTTCCGCTTCTTAGAGGGAATGGGGGAAATGAAATGGGCTGGCCCCTGGTTCCGGGTACCACCGGGGGTCCCTGTGACATGCAATGGCATTCTAGCCCTTCCCCCACTTGCCCCTAAACCTTAGCTCACCAGATTCGGAACAGATTTACAGAAAAGATAGATTCATTGCCTGATATGCATATTTAATGACCTTCAAAGACAGTTCATAAATACGCCATGCAATTTATTGGTATTTAATGTTATACATTAATTAATAATTTTTAAGCCATCCAACATTCGCCGATTTGAAAAAAGTTAATATAACATTCAAAAACTCTTGTCAAGACTTAATAAATTTCCATGGATTTATACATCTTGTGAAATGCACTTTGTCTCAAACAAATTAAATAATGCGTATGATACGGTGTGTGGGGAGGAGGGTGGACAATTTTTTAGAGACAAATATCATAGGAAACAGGTGTATTTTATCCCTTGAGATTTTGATCAAGAACACTTATGTATTCTCTTCCAAAAAAAAAATACACAGGCACCCCAGACACCCTGCTCATGGTAGCTATTCTAGATCCATTGTTAGCCTCTGACCTCAAAGCAGAAGGAAACGAGGTTCCTCTCTCTTCCTGCCCAGCCCTGTCCTCGGCTGTCCTCTTCCCTCTCATTGGTTCGTTACCTGAACAAAGGTGGCTGCCTTCAGCCTCAGCCACTGTCTCCCCATGATAAGCCGACATCCCCAGGCCTGACCCCAGGTGACTGGGGCTTCTCCACCGGATCTGCTCCTCAAGCCCAGCACGCTGGTGCTACTGTGGGGCTGACGCCCACCAGCCCCCCTTCCCAGATCTCAGAGGCAGCTGGACCACTCTCCCTCTTGTCTAGAAAATCTGCTTGTGGCAGGATTAACTCTACCAATCACCCATGTGGTTTGGGATTCTTGGCAGTATTCGAGGAGGGGCCAGTGGCAGCCTGAACCAAGGCGCAGCAGAGAAGGGTCAAGTAGAAGAGACATTCCCAAGACAGAGCCAGCAAGGCTTGGGAACAGATCCAATGTAAGGTGAGGAGGACAAGGCTTTGGAAAGAGATGAAGGGTTTGTAGGCAGTAGCCAGATCGAGCAGAACCCCATTAGCAGAGGGATTGACAGAAATAGTTTAAGAGCAAAAGGTAGTCTAGCATGTCCAGACCTGAATCTAAAAATTAATAGAATTACAAGCCCAGGGTTCAAGAATGAACCTCCAAACTTAGTATTAACTGTACTCTCCAAGTCCTAAGACATTCCTTTAAAGATGCCCAGTGACACTGCCCAGCTTTCCAGTGGCTCACCATTTCTTCCTTACGACCAAGTTCAATCCTTCACATTCAACCTGGAGTCATTCTTGGATGACTCCTTCTTTCTCCACTGGAAGTGCCACCATTTTGAGGTTAATAATAGAACCTATTATTATATAAAAATGCCACATCTGAAGTCCAAATGATGGCTGATGGGAAAATGGGCAAATCCATGAACCGTGCTTGTATTCCAAAGGCTAATTGTTTAGAAAAAAGCTTGTGGCTCGGATGAAGGCTGTTCAGAATTCCGAAGGCTCCTCACTAAGCCTGTATAAAGTAAGGCTTGTGCCATCCAAACCAACACTGGTGCACTTAGGGCCACAGTCCACCCAGAAGCCTTGGTTGCTGCCCTCCGTCAAGGCTGCCACAAGCAGAAGGACTTGAAAGGCAGAAATGCAATCAGTCCATCCCAGTGAAGTCTGCACAAGCTGACACAGTTCTTTATGATGTCTTTGCAATCAGTTCTGTTTCAAAGGCAAGTGGCAGGTGGCAAAATTAATATATGACAGCAAAGTAAAGATAAATAAAAGATACAGTGAGAATGGTGCTTTCCCTTTGCTTTCTCCCGGTTGAAAATCATTTCCAAGAAAGCAAATGAAATGTTTACTTTCACAAGAAAGAAGCCAGGCTGGGGAGATTTCCTATGTGTCCTGGCTTCTCTGTCTAAGATGCCACAGTATAATGCATCCGAAAGTGCTGGGCGCATTAACTTTCCAGGCTGAGGTCCCACGTTTGTAAAACAGAGAGCATGCTATGCTCCTTACCAGCAACCCTCCCTGCCACACACGTGCCTCTCTGTGACTCCAGGAGTGGGCCCTACACGTGGTCCAACCCATCTCCAAGGCTGAGAAGGAATTTCAGTGACACTGTTGTGAGAAAGAGAAAAATAGGAAAGGTTTTCTCTTCGTTGCCAAGTTAATGTTGATAAAAAAGGCCACGGTCCAGGAGAGACCTGTCTGGAGTCAGTTTTATGAGCTCACAGGAAGTGACTTGGGTGCAAGGCTAGGAAAGAATCAGCGACTGATCTGTGGTTGGAATTAGAGCCCCTGGCATTTCTCAAAGCCCCCACATGCTGTGATCTTCGCCTGCAACAGCTGCAGGGGATTAAGTGGCTGGAGGAGGACAGACCTTGGCTGAGTAACTGGGAAGTACTCAGAGGGAGCAGGCCCTTGGCAGCTCCCCATCCAAGGACGGACTAGGAAAGGAGCACCTGGGCGAGGCTGGCCTCCCTTGGGACCCCACTTCTGCTCCTTTCTTGCTCCGTGGCCTCGCGCAGGCCATTTGAGTGCTCCAAGCCCGTTCTCTCATCTGTAAAATGGGAGCGCACACCAACTAACTTAAAGGTTTATAAGACTGAAATGAAAGAACGTATAGGAATGTCTTGCAATTTGTAAATAATGTACAAATGTAAGCTCTGAAGTGGATTTAGAGAGAAAAATAATGTAATAAAATAAAACTAAGGGAAATTACAGGGCAGAATTAATATTGATGAAAAATTAAGGAATCAAACGTTTTTAAATGTAGAACTGATATATAAAAAAGGGAGAAAGCACAAAAAGCACGAAGTGAGAAACGGTGATGGGGAAATCGTCACGGATAGAAAAACAGTAAAGGAATCATGCAAGATGTATTTGCTCTGCTCTACACAGCCAGATCTGCAAGCTGAATGAAGTGAATTATTTATAAGAAAGTAAAAATGACCAAATCCAACCTCTGGAAAGATGTAAAAAGTAAAGAGAACAATTATCATAGAAGAAAAGCTGTCACGGAGAGGAACCCGCGAAAAAAAGCTGGGTCCGTTTGGTTTTACAGAAAATCCTATCTAACCCTTGAGAAACAGACAACTGCAACGCTATTTAAACTATTCTAGAGTCTAAGGGGGGAACGCTTACAATTTCCTTTATAGAACTAGGATAACATTGACCTCGAAACCCAGAAAGACAAAGCATAAATAAAACTACAGACTAATCTTGCTTAGAAATATTATTGCAAACTCTTAAATAAAATGTTAGCGAACAGAATCCAGCAGCACAGTAAAAGAACAACACGTCTTAGACAAATGAGTCACGTATTCAACAAGTACAGAGATGTAGTAAGAAACGTATTACCATAACTTTCCATATTAATGGATCAAAAGAGAAAAATCATGTGATCATCTCCATAGATACATAAAGGCATCAACATCCATTTCAATCAAAGTAAAACTCTGATTTTCATCTTAAAATATAATAAAATTCTTGCACACACACACGCACACACACACACACACCACTACCTCAATTCAAAAGGCTGTATTATGTTTATTTGGGAAACACTAGAGGTATCAAAGATTATCTATCAGCAATACAAAGCATCTTTAGCATTGGTCTGAAGGCACCAGTTAACCAGAAACACAGAAAGAAGGAAGTATAAAAATTGGAAAAGAGAAGGTTAAATTATCATTATTCTTAGGTGAAAACTCCAGAGAATCAACCAGTAAGTAAAGGAACCCAACTAGGTTGTTGAGTACAGAATTAATCAGCAAAAGTTATCAGCTTTCCAAATGAAAGCAACCAGTAAATGAGAGAAAATACCAATAATATTACAAGAACACAAAATATAAAATACACAGGAATATACTTATGAGGAAATATATATGAAGGAAACAGTAAAACTCTACTAAAACTCAAACAAATGGAAAGGCATCCTATATCATTGGATAAGAAGTCCCAACATCGTCAAGATATTAAATTGCCCCTACGTTAATCTGTAAATTTAATGTTACCCCCAATGAAAATACCAGCAGGTAATTGCTTAACTAGATAAGCTGATTCTCAAATCCACATGGAAAAACAAACAAGAATACTTAGGAAATTTCTGAATAAAATAGGAGTCATAAGAAGAGACCACTGATAGATGTAAACTTTTGACAAACTTACGCAATAGTTAGAACAGTGTAGAACTGGCACATGCGATACAGGCAGATCCACCGTGTGGATTGTGAAGGCCCAGAAACAGACTGAAAAGCACATTGACACGTAATAAATGACCAAGGTGACATTTCAAGTAGGTGGGGGAGGGGAGTGAATTATTCAGTAAATGATGGTGGCATAGATCACTGGACTTCCCCTCGAGAATGGTAGTAAGGTAATGGCATGGAGTTTTAATGTGTAGCTTGCTGCTGTCTCCCCGGCTCCTAGCACGGCCCTCCCAAAAATGGGCACTCAGTAGATTTTTGCTGAGTCAGCAAGGAGATGAAGGAATTCAGTCATTCTCCCTGACACAGTTAGTGAGTTAGACATTTGGTGATTCATTTAGTGCATCCGGGTCTTCTTTGGAACCTTTTGCTTTCCATTCTTTGGAAAGTGCCAGCAGCCCTCAGAGACATTATGCGAACATACAGACATCATTAGACATCATTCCCAGGACAGTGAACCCCCATTTTTATGCAAAATAACCCCCAATCTGGAAGCGGGGCATGACTTCAAGCCCAATTCCATTTTCCCCCATCCCTTTTCTGCTTTTTTATGCAAGGTTTTTACAGCAAAGAGAGCTGTTGAGGGGCAAGACTACATAGATTCTGCTATATATTACATACAAAAAGGAGTTCTCTGGGCCTTCTCTCAGCTTATCTGCAGCTCAGAGCCAGGAGGTATAAAACATACCCCAATCAGAGAAACTGGCACCCTCTTAGCATGCTGAAAGGAGAAAAGAGGTCAGAGAGAGTTACCGGTCTCAATTCTTCCTCACAGAGTAACACCCTCCATCCCCCACCACCACACACACACAAAAGAATCACAACTCTATGTATTCCAAGGCTGCCATCCGCCAAAGGCCCCGCCTCAGACTGAAGGTGCAGATCTACCCTTCCTTTCAGTGGCTTGTGGAGTGTTTCTCGATGACAAAAAGTCATAACATTCTAGGTGACTCAAAGGAAAAGAGGACACTACCCTGGACACAAAGGACTTACTGGACATTAGCAATAGAGATGCAATCCTGACCATCATTAAACACCACTGGGCAAGCTAAGGGCTTCTGTGCACTCAGCACCACTACCTGTGTTAGGCCCCAGAAACAGACGAGAGGATGACATCTACAGCTTTGTAAAGGGCTGAGCCCTGTGGAGGTGATAGCATAGAGGGAGCTGGGTGATGCCTGTAGGGGGCGCTATCCAAGCACGTAAGCTCATCTGGAGAACCCAGCGGCTGAACAGAAGGATTAAGGGAAATGAGTAGTGAGAGACCACCAAGGCTGACGGACATTGCACATGGGTTGATACTTTCCTTACGATTCCTTCGGTTGAACTGTCTGTGAGGAAATAAGCAAGCCAGAGGGTCATTCATAACACAACGACATACCATTGGACAGGGAGGTAGCGGGAACTCTGCCAGACCCAGATGGCAAACCATATGAGACATACGATCACTGATATCTGCATTAGATATAATTCTTAAAAGCTGACCCATGTCAATAATTGAAAGAAACCACGGGAAGGGATAGAGGAGGCTAAAATGGCAGCTTGCTAGACAGCAGAGTGGCTGGAAAAATAGGTTCAAATCTTGGCTCCACCACCTGATGAACAGTAACTTTAGTAAGTTTTTTAGCCACTCTAAAGTCCTGTCTTATCTATAAAAGCAGGCCAATACCAGTAATCTACCTCAAAGAACTGAAGTTATAAAAGTTATTGAGGTAATGCATATAAAGCATTAGCATAGTGCCTAGCACACGGTATGTGCTCGTGAAGGATTATTTATTAATAAGACTGTGATGGTGCAGGGGGCAAAATCCGCAGGTAAGTATTCCATCTGGGTCACAGACTATTAGAAACAAGTGCTTTCTTATGAATGGGAAGTAGTCTGGCAGGGGCTATGTATGAAATGATCTAGCCAAAAATAGTCTCTTGTTCCTGGGACCTTGGCTGACGTCTGTTTGCTCCATGTAACAGAGTCTGATGAAATGTCAGCATTCGGTGCTAACCCATCTCTGTTCAGATGATCAGGTGGTCTCCAGGGCAGATCGCGCAGCCCTGCGAACTGGGTGATGGCTATGGCTGCACCCTGTGATCTACAGGACGTTATTCCTTTCTAGACAGCAGTGGCATCCCTTGTGAAACGCGGATTGGGACCATGACTCGCCTCACTTTGTGTAAGAGGTTGTCAAAGCGACAGAACCACTGTGTTAAAAGAAACAAACAAAAGTTCTGTAACAATCCCGTGTCTGAATGGGGAGTGGTTATATAGGCAGAGTGATTTTCAATGCAGTGTTAGCAAAGAACCGTCCTTTAAAGGAGTATTGAGTGTGGGGCTGCTGCTGGCCACGGTTCTGAAAGACCTGCGCTGGCCCCGAGAGTAGCCGTCCACCTCACAAGCCAGCGGTACTTTCCCACCAACAGGAGCAGCAGCTGCTGACCATGGTTCTGAAAAGCCTTCTCTGGTCCATGGTCTGAACGCACTGCAGCACAGAGTTGTTCTCCGTGTTCAACGCTTTGCTCTAGCTGAAATCACTTCCCTTTCCCTTTAAATTCTAGTTAGTTCTTCCTTGATCCTCTGGCTAACTGACTAGCCTGGGGATCATTATGACTCAGAGGATTCAAAGAAGTAGGTTCTATTTCAAGATCAACTTGGATGTTAAGATCTGAACAAGATGGGTTTCTTTCCTGGGTCCTCAGAATTGCCACAGGAATCAATTTGCAGCAAAACAACAGCTCAAATCAGTATAAAAGCAGATTCGAGGGGACTTTCCACACAAAGAATGACCCTGGTTCAGGCAAGGCTCTCTATGGACTTAAGTGAAAAGTTGGTGGTTAACATCTGGACTCAGATGAGACCAGAATCCTGGTTTCTAGTCTAAATTTAATTAAAGGAAAGTTGCAGGATTATTACTGTTTCCAGTAGCATATCGTCAATAGCTATCTTCTATTCATTCTTCACTTTCTTGCCTCGTCCCATATAAGAGAGCGCTTTTCTTTTTTACTCCTGACCACACATCCAAATTGGAATCAGTTCAAACACTTTTCTTGTCTGGTTTTGCTTCCATAGATATGAAATGGGTAAAGCCTAGTGGAAAAAATGAAAGTGGGAAACCAGAACTAGATAATTCTGTTCTCCACCTAGATCCCGACTCCATTTCTCGGCTTCCTGTTTATAAACAGGTGGTTAACAACAGATGTCAGGGGGCAGCCGTGCAAAGGGCACAGCAGGAAGCACGAAACTGGGCAGGAGCCCTGCCCACTGGCCTTCGCCATTGCAATATCAAGATCTGCACTCTTCAGAGAACGAAGGTCTATAAATAGCACAGTGATAACATCATCATCTCCCAGCCTGTTGCTGTTCAGCTGTCAATTATTTTTTAAAGAGCTTACAAAAAAATGAATAGGTGGTGGTAAATTCTATAGCACCTTTAACCATAAACACACACACACACACACACTCCACAGACCAACAGATTTTAGTGGCCACTTATTAGAATAAAGGTTTCATATATCCCAAAGACACCCCTCTGACATTACGCTGAAGCTCTGTGTCTGAGTCATCCATATGGCCCTCTCCATGCCTAGAGGGGCAGGTGCGCTTCCCTTGATAAGTCGCTGGCACCATCTATAAACAAGGTCTCGATTTCTTTGGAGAATGAGCAACTTGAGGTTCAACCTTAAATGAGTAGTAGCCTCTGACCCTTTAAAACAGATCTGATGTGTTAGAAGGAAGTTTAATCTCTCTTGTTCCTATCATAAAGTGAGGCCCAGACTGGACATCAGGGGAAAGGACATGGGAGTGGAGCCTCTACTTCCACATGACCTTGAACAGATTCCCTGACCTACTCCACCCTGCAAACCAAGCAGGGACTGGGTGTCAGGCCAGTCCATTCTGCATCTGGAGAGAAAGTCTCCAAGAGGCCAAGTGCTGCTGTGACTGTTTTACAGGAGATGAGAGGAGGGAGTGGCCTTTGGGGCACACCCATGGCCCCTGGGAAGGCGCCACCAAATGTACCTCTGGGATCTCAAGCCCTGCTCCTCTAAGTTCCCGAACGATGCTAACCCTCGAGCTGACCTGGAGCAGCAAACCAGCTCAGAAGGTCAGAGAATGTCACCTCTCCCCAGTGACCTTGTATCCTTAATGCTTCTTTTAAAAGTTGGTGCCTGATCTTCACTAACAAACAGCAAGGAGGAAGAAAAGAAGGTAGGTGGGAAATAGAGAAAAGAATCTCTTTAAAATTGTAGGTATGTGTGTATCTACATTTATATAAATAGCAACCACAATGGGACACGGCTGGGGGGGCGGGGCGCACATGCTATTTTAAGGACAAGCTGCAGTAGTAAAGTAATCTCCCGAGTGATGCTCCTTCCTGGCTGCATGCCCGCGTCCAGGCGAGGCTGCAGTGCTTTTTATTCCAGTCACAATGAATGCCTCTTACAAATCCATCCATCTTAATCAGCACCTACCACTCGCAGCAGCAGCCCTGCAGTCAGGAAGCAGAAGAGCAGACAGTAGGAGGGACGGGGTGTGAGGGCAGTGGTGAGAGGTGATGTCATAAAAGGAAAGAAGGAAGGAAAGGGGTGGAAAGAGCTGGTGAGGTGGGGAAGCAGGCACGGGCCCAGCTACTTGGCCCCCCTGTCTCTACCCCTCTCATTCTGAATGGACACCCCTTTCGTTGGTGTGGCTCTCAGCCAGGTGGAGGGCTGAACGGTGAGCTGGCCCCAGGCCTGTGTCCTCAGGGTGGACACACTGAATGCTCAGCGGTTCCAGCGGCAGGTGCCCCTGAAACCAAGCTCCTGACACAGGGTGGACAGAAGGCAGTGCATCATGGGAAGGAGGCTGAATGGCTGTCTCCTGTGTCTTCCCTCTGCTCTGCTCCTTGCCTCAGCCTAACTTCACCCCATGTCCAGAGTCCATTTGTCATGTAGCACCCTACCCCTCACCTGACCCCTGACCCATTCATACACCCTAGCTCCACCTCTGCTGTCCTTTGAAATGTACCTGTTGGAATGTCAATCATCCAAAAGCCAGGCTCTTCTCAAGGGGGCCTGGGGCTCCCCACCCTACTCAGCCACTGCTACACTGCCCCGCACCTGTGGCTTCAGTCCACCCCATGCTAGTCAGCGCTGGGCCTGGAATAAATGCTGAGCTCAGCAAACGCCTATGTCCACCCAGCCTCAGCCTGCCCCTATCACAAGGCCTAGATCCTGCTTGGTATTTCATTCACCTGCTGTAGCCAGAACCCAATAGAAACTGCCCTCCCAGCCCCCTGAGCCCTGATCCCTAATCCCTAGCTGGGAGCTAAAGTCCCTCTGCAAAGCACCCACAATGCAATGTGGTCACCCACCAATGTGACCATGGCAGAGGGCTCCTAAGAAGTGAAGTCCCTGGGGAAATCAATGCCAATCAGAACCAAGCCTGAGTGTGTCATACCCCACCAGACCCTGTTGTTTCCAGTTACTGCCTTGTCCTCCCTGGGTCAGTTCCCCAGGCCCAGTTCCAGGTTTGCTCCTGAGGGATGCTTGCTCCCGAGGCAGGACTTGGCTGGAGGACTTGGGCTGGGACCAGCAGGGATGTGGACATCCCCAAGTTCAGGATTGGTGGGAGACCAGCAGGAAGGGCAGTGAGGGACTCTGGGAGGTGGCTGTCCTCAGCCTGGTCATGAGGTCACAGCTGCTTTAACAGTCACATCTTGAAGCTAGGTTCAACTATCAGAGTTAGAAGTGATGTAAGTGTCACTTCTGCATTATCTCCACACTCAGGTGCCTCAGAGGCTTAGGCAACTAATAGTTGCAAAGTCCCCATTCTCCACTTATTCATGTATTACTCCAGAACAACTATAGGAGAGAAAAATCATCCCCATTTTACAGATGAGGAAATTTGTCTGAGCTTAAAAACTAATACATGGTAGAGCCAGAATGCAAATAAAAATATAATTCCAAAGCTCATGGTGCCCACATTTCCCACCACCACCACCGCCAACCCTGCCCCAGCCCAGGAAGAGGACAGAGGAAACACAGGGATGGGGAAGGGAAGGTGGGTGGGGATGAACAGAAAACAGACTTCCTATGTCACCAGCCACATTTTTACCAAGGCCCTTTTAACAGATAAGCTCTACCCCTGATATTTCTCATAGATAGTGACTAAGATATACCTTTGTAACTCACTGTGATTTCCTATATGTCCATTAAGAGGCTAAGGGGGGTGCAGAACAGGGGGCATCCTAAGCTTTGCATTAGCTGGGTGTCCAAGGCTCTGGAGGCCTTTTCCCTCCTTTGTCAGCGATTTCTGTCTTCTGACAATATTTTCTGATTGCTCCCAGCTAATTTAAGGAAAGGCTTTGAATTGCTTTTCAATAGTCTTTTGCTTTTTTTTTTTTTTTTTTACATTTTCACATACAGCAGAAGTGAAGTGTAAAGGAACAGAGCACCTCTCTATTCTGCTGAGAGCAAGAAATAAAATTTTCCCAGTTACAGGTGTCCTTTGCAATTTTCCTCTTTGAAGGAAAATAAAACACTACACCCACCCATTCTCTTAGCTTTTTGTCTTCTGTAGACAAATATGGTATAAAGGGAAAAATTCATATGCTTTTGTATAAGGACTGCTCCAGTCCACAAGAAAGAGACTGCACTTACAGGAAAAGGAAAGTAACAAGCCAAGTGTTTCCCCACCAACTAAACAGGCGCAGGTGCATGCGCACACCACACACACACACCACACACACGCCACACACCACAACCTTTCTAATCATTTGCACTTTCTCTCCAGGAAGGACACCCAATGTCTCCACGGTTCCTCTCTAAACCCCCCTCATCTGTACTGACTTTCTTATCTTCCATATACATTGGATTATAAGTGACTCCATTCAGCAAAGACTTCAGGAGCATCTGGTGTGTGTCAGGCGCCACGCTCGGCCCAGGGATGACACCTACAGTAATGTCTGGTAAGTATCTCATCCCTTCTGTGTGATGGATGCTGTTCTAAGAGCGTTACAGGTTCTAGCTCACTCCACCCCCAAAGCAGCCCCATGAGGTCAGTACTATTATTAGGTCCATTATGCAGACCAAGACAATGGAACACAAATGAACCCAAGGCCAGGCAGTCAATAAGTGGAAAAACCAGAATGTAAGCCCAAAGGGTGGAACTCCAGATCCATGTTCTTCGCCACCCCAGGGTATCACAGACCCCGCCCTCTCCTTCTAGCTGGTGAGATGGCCATATGAAAGAGTAATTAAGGCACCATGGGTGGAATTTCTTCTCATAGATGAGGGTTATGGAGAGGAGGTTTCACCAGGTGGAAGGCTAGCAACGGCCCACAGACATGAACGTCGGCAGGGGCCGTGGAAGACAGTGAGTGTATGGGTCGGGTAAAGACTGTCGTGTGGTAAGACAGTTAACTATGTGTCAACCTGACGGGGCCCTGGCGCGCCCAGACGTTGGTCAAACACTGGGCGTGCCGGGAGGGTGTTTCTGAATGGGATAAGCGTTTGCATCCGTAGACTGAGCAAAGCAAAGCAGATGGCCCTCCCCAATGTGGGTGGGCCTCATCCAATCAGATGAAGGACTGAAGAGAGCAAAAAGGCTCACTCACCTCTGAGTAAGAGAGAATTCTTCCTGTCTGACATGAAATGAAAATAAAAGGCAGGTTGCGTCCAGATCATGAAGAGTGATAGAGAGCATGGAGGACAAGAAAGTAGACAGAGCTGTCTCTTGCCCCTCCCTGGGAATTCCATGTTAACAAACGGCCCAGCCTTGAACTCTCAGAAGAGAATGTCAGGCAGGCATGATCAGGGCAGGGGGGTGATGGCTGGGAAGGGACCTCGTGATGGCCATAAAGCAGCATGCCAAGAGGCGTCTGTGATGCCAATCACAGGACCCGTACTAGAGGTGAAGGGGAGTTTAGAGAGGGCCTGGCCCCACCCCAGAGTTTGCAGAAGAGAAGACTGAGGCCAGGGAGGGGAGGGGACAGGTCTGGGGTGATATCCATGTGCACGGCAGACGGGGAGTCGCCAGCTGTGCCAGGACACGGCACAGAGCTCACTCCCAAGATCATATGCCCTCCCGCTGACCCAGCTGGCCCTGCCCAAGATGTGCTCAGGAAAGCTTCCCTGTAATAAGAAAACAAAGGGGAAGAGTGGTCACACACACACACACACACACACACACACACACACACACACCCTTTGGTTGTCATTTTGAGCCTAATTGTTTTAACACCAGCTGTCAAAATTCTTCTCTGGTACCAGTGACCTGCAAGATCTAGAATAACGAGGATGTGTTTAAAAATAGTCCATATTCCTAGAATTCACCTCTACCTCTCACCCTTCCTTCTCTATCTTCCAGACAGGCCTGGTAAGAACTCCACTTCAAATTTAGGAGTACAACGCCAAAAATTGTGATTCTTATTTACTAGGAGTGGTAGAGAAAAGTGGTGGACAAGAGCAAGCATCGATGAAGCAGGGACCCTGGGCTGTGTTTCCAGCAGAGCAGGCTCAAAAACTTGGTGTACTCGCAGCCCCGAGGCCCCGCTGTCTGTGCAGGGTGCTCATGTTCTCCACCATCCCCAAGTGGGCCCCAGTTCCCTGGTCCCTCTGCAGACAAGCATCCCTATGACCTGAACACGCCTTGGTGGCTGGCCCACCAGCTCCCTGCAGCCCCGCCCAGACCCTGCTGCTTCTGCCTCGGAGTAGCACGGTGGGGAGGGACAAGCCATCTGTAGTCGGACAAACTGAAGGTCAAATCCTGGCACAGCTGCTAACTTGCCGTGTGACTCGACAGTCAGACGCCTGAATCTCTCGCAGTCTCAGTTGCCATGTGTACAAGCCCCTATGATTGTTCTAAGGATAAATGTAAAGTGTAAAGTACTCTCCACTCCATACCTGGAAGGTAACAAAAACTCTTAAATATTTGTTCCTTGTCTTCCCTTTCCTGCACCCAGCCATCTTACTCTTTCCAACCCACCAAACGTGCTTTGGTAACAGTAAGTTAGGGAAATTTCAGTCAGAAGGGCCGAAGGAGCTCAATCATGCTGCTATTTCTGGCGTTGAGACACTGGAGGTAAGTTCAGTGTCCAGCCTTAAGAAAAGGGCGAAGTTATGACATCTCTTCTATGAAGTTGGTGCAGGCATTTAAATTCTACGTTATTGACATGAGAACATGCGCATAATATGATGTTAAGAGACAAAAACCATGCAACTTGTATTTATAATATGATTTACTTAATGTGAGTGAAAACACGAAAATAAAAGTAGGTAAAGTGTTGACAGATTGTTTCTGGGTAGAGGACTGATCAGTGAGAGTTTTCTCTTTATTTATGCTTTATAATTTCCAGAACAAAATATTTAAAGAAATAAATCTATGGTCACCAGATGTCTAGTTTTAAAAGACTCAGGTTGACATTATGGGGGGAACGAAAAAAAGTCTCTTTCTGGACACGAAAATAAATTAAAATTTCTTGGGAAAAAACCCCGTTTTCCATATTTGAAAAAATGGATGTGATGAGTCTTGTTCTACCTCTGGTTTGGTTTGTATCAGTGGGAGGAGAGGAAGCTTTAAAGGGACTGGCTCTCTGCCTGCAGACGGGGAGAACATTGATGTGTGCAGAGAGAGCCCACCCGCCCACCCCAGGACGGCGTGAGACTCAGCCACGGGCTCTAGTGCAGGTCATGCGCAGGATCAGGGAGGCTTCTCGAAGGACCCCAGATCTAGGACCAACGAGGAGAACTCGCCCGCTGCTGACAAACTAACAATTTAGAGAGAGGATTAAGAGAAGTATGAGAGGAAGGTGTCTGACTGCACTGTCTCCATATGACTGCCCAGACCACAGGTTGGCTAACAGAGATTTCCATCTCTGAGGACAACCCCAAACCTCTGTCCTTGGAAGAGCCTTGAGGAACCCCTAACCCAACACACTGATGTTATAGATGAAAGAAAAAGACCCTTGCAGGTGACGTGATTTTTTCCCCAGAGTCACTGAGCCAACTAAAGGCATATTTTGGATACCAACAAACCCTCTGACTCCTAGTCCCGTCTGCTTTCCACTAATTTGGGATGGTGGACTTGGAAGCTTGTTTGAAGCCACTTGAGAAGACAGCAGAACAGAGACCACGTGCAGCCTTACTACCCTGGCGCCCTCTAGTGAAGAAACATGTCACTGCAGCTAAATAGTTCACAAGGCTGAAATGGTGTGCAAATGAGAAACTAGTAACAATGCATCAGGATACATTGCTTACTTCCTCGCTGAGCACATAACTGCATTTCTCTATGTACATATTACATGTTTTGAAGCATCATTATTTTTTCCTAGAGACTCTCTGATACTGCATCACCTCAATCCTTTGCCTTTCTGCATAGGAAGGTGCATGCCGCCCCCAACTTCAAGCAAACCATGTATCTGAAATCTGGATGTAGGGGGAGGACAGAACAAAACAATTGCTGTATTTCTATAATAATTTAGCACAAATAGGACTAAATAGAACTAATAGAACTTATATTTATTCAGCATATACTAAGTGTTAGAAGCCATATATATATTTTTCTCCTCTTATTCAAAACAACACTTTGAAGCAAGAGCTCCATTTTTGATGGGGAAACCGAAGTTCAGAGAATTGAAAAGTAACCTGCTTGGAGTCACTCAGTTAGAAAGTAGCCTCTTTTTTAACACACTGCCCCTAGGTTCCCTCAAATAGAAGCTGGAAGTAGACAGAAAGTGGAAGACCTTGATTCTCAGACATTCAAACTATTATCTCAGGGACAAAGACACGTGTTCCAATTGAGCAGCAACTTGTCTAATGTATAAAGAAAGATTTTCCTCTGTCTCCCAGAGCCAGTTCCCAGATGCCAACTCTGGGCCAGTCGGGCTGGCTCTGACTCTCTGGGTTGCCCCTGCCTCTGGCATCCGCAGGGAAGAGGGGCTACTGTCACTCCAGCATCCTGGAAGTTTGCCAAAGCTAAGAAGAAAGAGCAACGAGAGAGCTGTGTATTTAAGAGAAGCTGGGACTATGTAAGGAAGGAGCTTCCTGGCTCTGCAGGCCTCAGAACCCTGCCAGCCCACAGGCACCACAGAAGCCAGCCTGGGGCAAGCAGCACACGGGGGCTCCAGACCTGGTCCCACCTATGGCTGGGGAGACTTCAGGTCCCCCACATCCCTTGGCACTTCAGGCTTTCCCCAGTCCCTACTTGCTTCCTCCAGCACTTCCCTTTCGACAGACCTCAGTTTTCTAATCAGGCCTATGCGATTATAAGAACAACTCTGTCTTTCTTCTCCAGTAGATGCCCCAAGAGAATAAATCCATGACTATAGACATTGGAGGTTCCTGCCAAGTCACAAATCACTTCAAAACACTTGCGCCTCTGAGCACTTCGTCCAGGTCATCCTCCTGCCAGGAATATCACCCTCCCCTGTCCCAGGAGGGCCGACCCAATCCTGCACAAAGACTCTCCCCTCTGAATTTCAAAGCCGTCTATGGCCCTCTTTTCCTGTATCGTAATCACTTGTGTTCACATACGATCTTCCCTCCTAGACTGTGAGCTTTCCGGGGGAAGAATCATCCAGTAGACACACACAGCTGTTCCATAATCCTTGAAAAGCCCAAGTGCTCAGCAGTGTTTGTAATTCTCTTCATCACTAGGGGAAGGAGGTGGCAGAAAGGAACTGTAGAGAATATCAATTGACCTATATACAGCAAATGGGAAGGAATAAGGTGTTGTAAATGTCCAGTCCCTAAGGCTGTCCCCCCTTCCACCAACATAGGAAGCCCTTGGTAACATGCCCAACAAGTGACACATAGGTGACAACTAATTACTCTCACCAGCCCCTGACCATGGGATACCCCAGGCCATGGTGGCACATGAGCTCAGTGGCCTCGAGCATTGTCTTCCCCCATGCAGCCCTCCACCATCACCACCACCACATGAGCTCCATGCTGAGCACAGTGCTGGGTGCTCAGAATACCTGGAAAATGAGGTACGAAGGAAATGGAGCACAGTCTCCATCCCCAGGTGCCAGGGTGCCCATTCCAGCTGGGATGGAAACTCATTCACGGAAATAGTCTGGGTAGAGTTACAGAGCAAGGCTCCTTTTTGGATGGAAATCAGTGTCCAATCAGGGATTTTAACAGGAGACCCTCATGGGGTCTCCAAAGTCCAAAGAAGGGAGGTGACTGCCCTAGTTAAAGGCAGGGCTGAGGGCAGACCCCAACTTTGTAGCTACAAGTTGAATGTTTATCCTATGTGCTGCCTCATCTCACATAGCAGGGAGGGTCCAGAAGGGAGGCTTATCTGGGGGTGGGCAGCTTAATTCAGGAAGGAAGCCCCAAAGCAAGTCAGCCTGGAAGTAACTAATATAACTTTGACTATATATTGGCTCTATGCAGACACTGAGGAAGCAGAAATGAAGCTGCACAGCATCTGCCTACTAGTGACCACATTCTGACGGAGGGACAAATACATCATTATCACCATCACCACCATCATCACCATCACCACCACCACCACCACCACCATCATCACTATCCTGCACCATCCTCACGACCATCATCATCGTCGTCATCACTCTCCTCACCACTACCACCACCACCACCACCACCACCATCATCATCATCAACACCAACACCATAATCATCATTCATATCACTATCCTTACCAACACCACCAACACTATCATCATTGCCATCATCACCAACACCAGCACCACCACTACCACCATATCATCACTATCCTCACCACCACCATCATTATCATCATCACCAACACTACAGCCACCACCATCATCATCATCACCAACACCAGTGCCACCACCATCAGCAACAGCAGCATCACCATCATTACTACCATCATCATCACTATCACCATCATCACTGTCAAACCTGTCATCATACCCTGTCCTCACCAACACCATCACCATCACGCCATCTTCACCATCACTGGTGGCAGCTGTGCCATCAGAGTTACCATATGACACTAACACTGTAATATCTAATCTGTGTCAGCACAGTGGATAACATTCATTATCTCTAATCCTCAAACACGCCTTCTGAAGGAGGAATTATTATTCCCATTTTACAAACAAGCAAAGTGGAGCTCAGAGAAGCCATGCAGCCTACCCAAAGTCAACACACCGTAAGAACTAGGGTTCTGGAGAAGGTCCGTCAGATTGCAGAACCTTCCCTCTTTCTATTACTCTAGGCTGCCTCCATCAACAAATAACTAGGCTAATCTGTAATAAATGCTCTAGCACACAAAGGTAAGGAGTCTTAGGAACACACAGAAGGGTGTGGTTAATTCTGCCTGGAATGGTGAGCAAGAAGTTCACAGGGAAGGATGTGGTCAAGGTGAACCTGTGGGAAGTCTTTCAAGTCCTCGTGGAAAGAGGGGTGGCCATGTGTTTCAAGGAGAGGATAGCACATGTACAAAAACAGGGAGTAGAAAGGAATGCTGCACAGTGCGGGTACAGCAGGTCTGGACCATTGCAAGAGTGATTAGTGAGAGAGAGGGAGTAGACACAGCTGAGACCAGAGCAGGAGGGCCTCACCCCCTGGGCTTCTGAGTTAGGAGGAGCCCTGGGAGTCTTGAGCCAGAGCAGCAAAATGCTCCAATCTATGTCTAAAACAAACAAACAAACAAACAAAAAAACCTCACTGTGGGGCAAAGATATGATAAGAATGTTTGTTATTCTGGTGTTTATAAAAGTGGCAACTGCCAACCAAGCCAGCAATAGGGGACTGGTTAAATGAACTCGTTGCTTACCCATACAATGGGACACTCTGCAGTCATAAAATACGACGATAGGTATGTCCCAGCAAGTGATCTTCCGGGTATATTCCCAAAAGAAGTGAAGGGAGGAGTTGAAGAGATACCTGTGTCCCCATGTTCAGAGCAGCACCCTTCACAAGAGCCAAAAGGTGGAGGCAACCCAAGTGCCCATGGATGGGTGCACAGAGAAGTAAAAGGTGGTCCGTCTGTCTAATGGAACGTTATTCAGCTTTAAAGAGGAGGGAAATTCTGATATATGCTACAACATGCATGAGCCTGGAGGACATTATGCCAAATGAAAAAGCCGGTCACAAAAAGACAAATACTGTATGATTGCACTTACCTAATGTGGTCAAGTTCAGAGAGAAAGAAAGTAGGCAAACGGTGGTTGCCAGGGGCGGGGGGAGGGTGAGGAGGTGGGGACATGTGGAATGGGTGTTTAATGAGTCAGAGTTTCACTCTGGGACGACGAAAGGAGCTCTGGAGGTGGGTGGTGGTGATGGAAGTACAACAGTGTGAATGTACTTAATGCCCCTGAGTCAAATCCTTAAAAATAGTTAAGATGCTAAATTTTATATTATGTGTGTTTTACCATAATAAATATGTTGATGTGGGTGTGTATTAACATGGAAATATGCTATATGTTGGGTAAGGGAAAACATAATATGTTATATTACAATCCTATATTTAAATATATATGTATATTCTAGCAAAAATTTAAAAGATATGAATCAAAATGCTAACAGTGGTTTTTTTGAACTGTAAGATTAGATTTTATATTCCTCCTTTGCATTACCTATATTTTTCAAAGGTTCTATAATGAACATATATAAAAATGTTTTCAATTAAAGACAAAAAGAAAACAGTAGGCAAGACAGAGACTGATCACATAATTGAGTCACTAGGGAGTAGAGTGAGAAATGGGCTGGGGAGGGAAAGTACAGAAGCCAAAGAGCCAGTTAAGTGGTGTCTGTAGCAGGACACTGAGTCATGCGCTCAGTGGCCACTGCAGGCAACGCTGGCTTGGAGAGGAAGGCATCTGCTTGGGAAGGCTGGGGCACACGCAACAGTATGTTGCCCCCGTGATCACAATTTTCATCATTCATTCCTTACCTGGATGTTGGATGCCTGTGACATGCCAGTCAGTGCAGATACCAACATGACCAAGATACTTTTCTGTCTTCCAAGAATGTACATTCTATTGATGGGAGACAGAAAAATAAGCTGCCAAGTGGAATGGAGCCAGGCATCCGTGGATGTATAGAGTGCAGGGGGACAGAACAGTGGGACACACAAGCCAGGTGAGAGGGGACTTCTCTGAAAGCTGGTGCCTGCAGAATTCTGCAGAACAGGCCCAGGAGAACAGAATGTGGTGTTCCAAGCAGAGGGAACAGCATGTGCAAAGGCTCAGAGGCCACAGAGAGCCTGGAGGTCCACTACAGACAGAACTGGCATAATTCTTTCCTTGAAGACCTACAGATATCTCTGTCTAGCAGGACATATGTTTTCTGTGGCTACCTCAGTGGGTTGCCTCTCCAGCAGCCATGTCTCTCCTCTCCCTTAGTTTATAGAAGCCCATCTGTGTTTCAGCGGCAACATGGAGAAAGTAGGGTCCTCCCCTAACCCAGGGGATGAACATGATTGGTCTAAGCCAAGTGGTTAATCATGTTTTCCTTTTCCGGGGATTAGTGTAGAGGTAGACACAGGACCAAATTCTAGCCAATGAACCCTAAGAAGAATATTGTTAGGTGCTTCTGGTTAGGATATCGCTCCTCTATAAGCAAAAGCTGCTAAGAAAAAGGCTCATTTTATACCTTTCCTCTTGATTCCAGACTGGGGTGCTGCTCTGATGCTTGGAACTGTGGCTGCTGATTTAAGACCACTAGGGACAGGCCAGGATTGTTAGAGACAGGGGTCCGACATCCTAACATTTTTGAACTGCTGAACCATTCTTGGAAATGCCTATCTCCAGCATCTTGTCCTGTAAGACAATTAAATGCCTTTATTATTAAGCCTCTGTTAGTTGGGTATTCTGTTCCTTGCTGCCAAATGCATCTTAAGTAATATGCCTACCTGAAGACCAGGAGATAATGTGAAGGCTTCTGCTGAACTGGCAGCAAAGCCTACATCCCAAGGATCATTTGATGCTTGAAAGTCAATACTTCCCTTACATCAGGCCAGACCTCCCCTGCAGCCTTTTACATGCACACAGAAATAAAGCTGATAACATAGTGTCCATCCATCTATCCCCATCATGATCACTGCCAATGTTGACGGGTCAAGTGCAGATCATATTGCAGAGAAAGACAGTCCGCTCTTTCCTTCCCCCAAACAAAGCACACTTGGTGAAGGAGCAGGAAACAAAGCAAAAGGAAAAAAATCTACCCAGGTCTCATCTACCTGTTATGGGTGCAAGGTTAAGCCTGGGCGGCACTGTAGATACCTTTGAGGCCTTGGCCTTGTTTTTGTGGGCTTCCATCCCTTCCCTAGAGGGAGAAGAGGACCAGCAGGGAAGGAGCCTGAGATCACAGAGGAGGATGGCAGGGATGGGGCTTGTAGGGCCCAGAGCAAAGTGACCTGGGCTGGGTAGATGCTACCTGGGAGAGAAAAGAGGAAGTATGAGCCTGCCCTTTTCAGACTGTTGAACTCAGGGGCAGGTGTGTTTTCTCAGGGAGCAGGGCAGTGAAGCCCTGTGCCCACCAGGTCCTGCCAGCTCCCTATCTGTACCTCACTTGTGAGACACCTGTGGACAAGCTGCCTGATATAACCAACCATTCTTTCATTTACTCTCCTGCTCCAACCCCCTCCATGGCTCCCACTGTCTGCATAAGCGAGCCTGGTCTCTTTAGCCTGGTCCTCTAGAGCAGGGATTTTCAACCTCCCCCATCTCATGGCACACAAAAACTAATTACTAAAATTCTGCAGCATACCCAAAAATATATTTTTTGCCAATCTGACAAAAAAATAAGTATAGTTTTGATTCATTCACACTGGATGGCTATTGTTGTGTCAGCTGTTGTCATTTTCTTTATTTGACAATCTAAGGGAAAAGTGTTGCATGTTTTAAAAATTCTTGCGGCACACAAGAATCTGAGACAGATGAGAAAAATGGGGTTGATAAGGGCCCTTATCTCATAAGAAGGATTCCATGACTTAATAAATGTAAATGGTTCACACCATTTGCACATAATAGGAGCATGTCTGTTATTATTTGTTTCATTGTGACTGCTGCTATATTATGCTGCTACATTATTATTGACAGCAGCCTAAACCACATTCTTCATCTACCTAAGAGTTTCCAGACCACAGGGGAGGTAGAAGAGCTGGAGAAATGTAAACAATGGAAAAGGCACCCCCTTCCCTCTTCCTACCCACCCCCAGCTATGTGCCCCCTCTATGGTCCTCTCCTTCCCTCCAATCTGGTGCCTGCCTCTTCTCTGGATTAATCTCGGCTTCAATAGCCTTCCCACTATCTACCAAAAATGAGTACGTTCTGCCTCGTGTCCGGCCACCTCTAATCAATCACAGCGATACATGCAATTCCATCTTCAAGACCTCTGCACTTCCAGGGCCTCTTTCATCCGGGGCCTTGCTGACAGCCCTTCTCCATCTGTAGACCAGCCTTACCCTCAGCTTGAAGATGAAAATGAGGCCAGAGAGGGCAAGTGAATTTCCCAAGGTCACAGAGCAGGTTGGGGGCCAAGTTGAAAAGGGAACCTAGGTTGCCAAGGGAACCTGTATTAAGTGCTTACTAGACACCAGGCATTTCATTGTCATAGCAACCCTAGGGGCAGGCACCACCAACACCTGTCTTACACAGAAGGACACCAAGGCCCAGGGAAGTCACAGAACCTACCCAAGGTCTCCTGTTAGACGCAGACAGATGCAGGCAAAGGAGTCCGAGAGGATGGACTTTATCCACCCTGCGGTTTTCTTAAAGTCTCTCCTCCACCAAAGTGAAGAAAGGAGGTCTGCGGGAGAGGCAGAGAAGGATTCACCACAGCACTTCACAACGCGCAGTCTAGGAATATGGACGGGAAAGGCCGAGGAGGTAACTCCCGGGAAACGAGCCCGAGGTGCTTGAGAGGCAGACCGGTGGTTCCCCAGCTGCCAGTAAGGGCTGTGACTGGCTCAGCCCGGTCAACGCAGGCTCCAGAGGGCAAAGAACTGACTTTCCTACCAGCAGTTTGTCACCGCAGATTCATTGAGGGACACTTAATAATCAGTCCCTTTTTGTGAAACCTCAGTGCCTAGATCTGGCCCCAGATCTGTGTTGCTGAAGGGAACTACGCCATCCATTAATCCAGACGGAGTGGGGAGAGGAGCGCATCCTTCCAATTAGTATGGAAACCAGTGCCCATGTATTTATATTGATTCTCTACCCTTGCTTTGCAGAACGAATTAAACAAAAATCAAAACCCACTTTGGAGGGGTTCCTTGGGAGAAAGGATCTGCTGTGTGAAGTCAGGGGGCCTCTGAATCATCCTGCCTATGGCCCTGTCTTTCTGCCCACCTGTACCCAAGCCACTCCTTTGGGGGAGGGGGCGTCCCTGTGAGGCCACCAACCTCCTCCAGCATCTGCTCCCCTCCTCCAACACCCAGGCCTGCAGGACAGACCCAAGTCCTTCCTAGACACCGTGTGAAAACTCAGCCTTGTCCAAACACTGCTTTACTCACACAGCAGACGGGCGCGACAGGCCAGAAGGGATGTGAGACTCTCCAGATCACTCATAATCTGAGTGCTTAAAGGTCCCCAAATGCCCACTTAGACAATCCGCATTTTCTAACAGCTAGTAAACATTCTGGGACCTGGTCAGCGTTTTTAAAGGTCCTGAAATAGCTGATTTGCATAATCCATATTTTCAGAGCCCCTCTGCATTTGTCCTACCTACATAATCTCAATCTTCATTATGCATGAAGAAGAAAAGGCTCCCAAGGAGGGTAGCAGCCCTTCACATCCCTTCTGGGAGAAATCGATTCTTGTTTTTAAAAATGACCACATTTTCAAAAGCAGGCACAGAGCTAACCACAAAAGGAAAATATTTAAAGGGAAGCTGTTAACCTGCGTAGGCCTGCACATGTTCTTTCCTTAAAGGCAGGAAAATCTTCCTGTGAGCTCCCAAAGATACTCATTATACAACTGGCCCCTGAAAACACTTCAATTAAGGTTGGAGGCTTTGGAGCCTTCTCCCTCCCCCTGTCTCCCTTCCTCATGGGTTCCCTCCAGGAGGCCAAGAAGATCATAGGTTCCCCTGGACATCTTTTTCAGCATCACTTTTCCGCAGGTGTCCTCAGCTCCAAGCCTTCGTTGGGGAAAGGAAAGGCAACTTGCAAGGAGAAATTTAGGCGTCAGCATTGCGGGCCATTCAGCCCAGATTGGGGGCAAAGAGTGGAATTCCTGCGGTCACCACAATAAAGCCCCAGGGGACAGTGAAAAAAAGCCCCTAGACAAGACAAGAAACCCACATGGCTGCCTCTCTGCTCTCTTGGATGGAAAAATTATCTGTGCTTTTAGGAAGGATATTCAGATTCCGAAATGCGTACAACCACAGGCGAAACATGGAAGACCCTCCCCAGCATAATCATACGGTATGACCCGTTCCTGCTAACTTCTAAAACAGGCAAAACTAATCTACGTGAGGAGCTGGGAGGGCAGTTACCCTGGGGGTAGGGCTGGAAGGAAGATGTGGAGAACTTGTGTGGTGCTAGAAGCAGCTTGATCTCAGGGCTGTTTACCTGGGTGCACTCACTCTGGGAAAATGCCCAGAGGTACACACATTTTTTTGTTTTTTTGTTTGTTTTGAGATAATCCAAATTCCCTTAGTTCCACTTTCAACTTCCCCGGTTTCTCCTGGCGCTGAGTGCTCTTAAATGCCCTCCCCGCTGCACCTGGGTTTGTGCTGTGCACATCCAGGATGCCCAACTATCTGTGAAAAGGGCTTGCTCCTCCTTTGTCCAGATTCTTGATTTAGGAAGGGTCTGGGGGGAGGATAGTATTTATAGTAGCGAGGATGTCTCCAAAGGGACTGGGGCTTCTTTGCTGTTCTTACCTGCTAGAAACCCCATCCCCTTAAAGAAGGGTGCCTCCTGAGGGGGTGGGGGAAGGGGAGCTGGCGGAGAAACTCAGCCCTGTCTGGCAAAGAGGGCTGTCTTCCCGTCGAGCGTCTCTGGGGCTGGGAATGGGCTCCGGGCCAGGTGGCTCTGGGTTTCTCCAGCCTCAGGCAGGCCGCAGGGCTGACTGAACTTGACACAGCCAGCCCTGCAGAGGCCAGCTGAGCTCACAAATGGGAAGAAGGAGAGGTGGAGAAAGCTGGGGAGGGGTCGGGGAGGAAGACTCGGGGAGCGAGTTGGGGTGAGGAAAGGAAAACGGGAGCTGGAAGGGGGAACACTGACCGGTGCTGAGGGTGGGCTGGGCGCCGGCAGGCGGCTAGGGAGGGCGGAGAGCTACTTTGACAACCTGGCTCTCTACCTCCATCCTCCACTCCTAATCTGGGCATCTCCCCTGGACCAGCCGCCGCCCCCCACCCTGTCCCCCAGGGACACGCGCCAAGGTGGGGGTGGGGCTGTAGGCGAAACTTGACGAAGACCCCGATTCTCGGGTGGGACCTTCCTCGTCCCACGCCATCCCCTTCGCCCCCTGCCCGGGGTGAGAAGAGTCTGAGCTCCACCCAGCATGTCAGTGCAGCGGCTGCTGCGAGTGACGTCGTGCGCCCCGGCTGGAGACTTGGGGTGAGTGTGCGCGGGGGGCGCAGGCACCACGCTCGCTCCCGAGCCCTCCACACTGGGGGCTCGGAGACCTTTCCCGCTTCTCCCATTGCCTGGTTGCCTTCGCCTGCACTGCCCTTCCAACCCCGCGTCGCAGGAGCCGTCGCCAGAAGTCCCACTGTGAGCCGAGAGCGCGCCCGCGGGTTGGCTGCGGAAGCTCGGAGCCCTCAGCCGGACATTCCGAAAGCCCCCGCCACACTCGTCACCGCCTTGAATTACATCATCCCGCTGGAGGCCTCGCCCCCGCCTTAGCCTCTGCAGCTGACTTCCGAGCTCCCCCGGTACATCTTTGCCCGCTCTCACTCCGCTCCTCCAAACCCCGGCTCCTGGGGTCAGCGCGTCTCTGCCTACCCACTGCCCCATCTCTTCCCGCGCCACGCCCGCAAGACTCACAGCCAGGGTAGCCTCATCATCCCCTATTTTCCCCGTTCCTTCCTCGCTTCCACCTCCTCTCAGACCCTCCAGCACCCAAATCCCAGGCAAGTCAGCTTTCGGATGATGATGATAGATAGATAGATAGATAGATAGATAGATAGATAGATGATGAATAGATATAGAGAGATTGATAAATGGATGGACATACGTAGATGATAGCTACAGCAATCGGTACATACAGACAATAGATATAGACAGATATAGATGACAGATGATAGGCAGACATGTACATATACATATACATATTGAAGGGAATACCCAGGCCCCCAGTACCAGCCAGGACAGCACTCATGCTTTCACAACCAGCACAACAGAAATGAAGCTGCAGAGCTCCAGCTGCAGAAGCTGTGCAAACTGTAACATGCTCTGAGTCCTCTGTCATCAGCCATAACAGCAGCTTAGCCCGGAAGCCCAAGTGCTACTTGCAGATGGTTTGAGCACAGCTCCAGTTGTGCCGGGCTTGCCTGCCGGCATCACCAGGTTAATTCATCCATTCTTTCAATAAGCATCCATGGAACCTAAAGTGGCCACATGTTGCTGGGTCCTGTCTCCCAGAGACCAAGAGGGCAGGTGCCTGCTCGCTAGGGGCTGACCTTTTAATGGGCATCAGACTCCCACACAGTAACTCCATGTGACAGGTACCCTGGAAGAGGTCAAGGGTGGAGAATTGTGAAACACGTGGGCGGGAAGCATTTGACCTGGGGCTTGAAGGATGGGTTGGGGATTCCAGGAGAAGGCAAGGCACTTTTCAGGCAGCAGCACCAGGATTTGTCCGTAGTAGTGGAGGGCCCCATCTCTCTGGGATGGGGAGTGGTTTTGGTGGGCTGGACGTGCCCTGAGGTGATGATGGGTGCTGGGTGTAGATCGCGCTCAGAGAGGAGGAGAGGGTTGGCTGAGGCCAAGTTGAGAGGGGCACTGACATCGGGCTATTTTTTCTGTTCCTATGTCTTCTGCCTGACCTATCCCCAGGCACCTTAGGTGACATAGGGTGAACTCCCAGGACTCTTGGCCAGGTCTTCAAACTATGGACACGTGACAATTGAAGAGCCAATCAGCTCTCCTACGGGAGAGGCTCCAGTGTCAGCAGGCCTTCATCTATCCAACCTAAATCCTCCCGCCCACCCAGGGCCAGCCTCCCCCTCAGGGGGACACAGCTCCTGGCTCTCCTCCTACAGCAGCTGAGATGTGTAACCAGTTACCGTAGTGACCCCAAGGAGCCATACCTGTCTTCTCTAATGAGACCTGGATGCCTACATTGCTCCTGCACTGATGCCTGTGCACAGCCACTCACCTGAACAGGTACAATATTTGACAGGTGGCATCTCAGGGCCTTCCTTCCCTGCATTAACTCAGGATGGGGGTCATGGTGGGGAAGGGGAGGCCTGATGACAGATGCCTTCACCATGGGGACTCGAGGCTGGTGTTTCTCTCCATACCATTAGGGTCTCCAGAGGGAGTGGGACAAAGAACAGGAAGGCAGGGGCTGAGGACGGCCATCAGGGTTTGGTGTCTGTGGAAGGCTGCCCACTCTTCTAGGTGTACCCTTCAAGAAGACATGTGGGGAAGATGCTTACTTGTCCAATGTTATCATTCTCATCAAAGTTACACACTCAGGCACATACACACGCCACCAAAATACTCTTTCTGAAACATGGTTCCTTATTGTCCTGCCCCAAACCTTCAAAAGCTCCCCAGTACCAAGAAAGAAAACTCAAACTCTTCACCCTGGCCTCAGCCTCCCTTCTAACTGTCTCACAACCTACCTAGGAACCATCCTTGCTGCCCCCAGCAGCGCTCCACACACCCATCACACCACAGCCTCTGCAGACCACTTCCTGCTTCCCAAAGGTTCTCCAGCCACTACGCTGGTCTCAAGCTGCCCCCCTGCCTGCACTGTCTTGGTGCCGTATCCACTCCCTTAGGTTGTCCTCACCCCCAAGGCTCAGCGCACTCCTCAGCCCTCCTTGCCCCTCTCTTACCCCCAGTGAAAAGTCAGTCCCTCCTTCCTTCTTCCTGGTCAGATATTTTGGATTCCTACTGGAAGACAGTGTCTACCATGAATTATATAGACTTAAGTGTGTCTGCCACTCCCATGGCACATGGTCCGTGAAAGGCAAATATATGGTTTTATTTTGGTGTCCTTTTACCCCTCAGAGGGCCTAGCATGGGACCGAAATTAATGTGACCTGCATGGCACTGATTCACCCTCCCTCTCTTTGACCGGTTTTGAAGAACTTCACCAAAGATAAATGAGGAGACCCTGCATGGGCAGTCGTCCTCCACTCACCCAGAGCAGCCCCCAGCCCCTAGTAAGAGACAGGGGCTACAAGAGCAGTGTGGCTGGATCCTCCACCTCTAGACTCCTGGACCACCCATCAAAGTCGCACTTCCTCTATCCCATCTCTTCAGAGCTACAGCTGCCCATGGGAGCTGGGCTGTTGGGCCTTTTCTGGGGATGCAGACAGGGTTCCCTGGCATCAGGCAAAGGAGATAAGGAACTCAGGAACAGGCTGCTAGAATGAGCGGATGGTGCAGCCAGGCCCAGGTCCCGACCCTGACAAGTACCTCACCTGGTAATGAGGTGAGCAGCATGGCGGCAGGCACTGGCCTGCAAGACACGGCTGGCTGAGGTTGGGGGGGCCATGACCTCACAGGCCCCAACCCAGCCTACAGATGCAGCCCTTGCAGGCAAGGCTAATGCAGTTAATTGGTTCCAACCTTCATCTAAGAGTACAAGCATTGATTGGGCACCCCGGGGGGCTCAGAAGCTATGACCTCTGAGGATGATTCACTTCCTTATAAGCTTGAACCGAGAAAAGAGAAATCCGATCAGAGGTCATGGCACTCACTTCCCAGCTGGGCCAAAGCACGACAGAAAGGCGGTGGGCTATAAATAGTGGAAGAGCAACCACTGAGAAATCAATGGTGAGGAGGGAAGACAGCTCTCTTCCCTAGGCAGCGCCTGGCACGCCTCTCCAGGGAAGAGCCAGGCCCAGGTAGAGCAGACAACAGGAGATAATGAGCCACACTCCTGCTCACCCTGGTCACAGTCCCTTGTGGCCTGTCTCAGAAGGGTGTGCATCTGCCCTGACTCCTGGGGCATGGGAACTTGCAGGGCGGGGATGGGATGGGGGGACTTTAACTAAAGGTCTTGGGAGTTGGGAGTGGGCTCTGGGTAGAGCCAGGGGTTGGCCCCACTTCATGTGATTTAATGCAGGAAGCAGATGCCATGTGTGCACCCCCACGCAGAAGCCAGAGCCAATTCTCCTGTCATTCATCCATCCTTACAAAAACCCACCCATCCATCTGGTCATCCAAATATCCAGTCACTCAAGAACATAGTCAATAATACCATAATAACTATGTAGGAGCCAGGCGGGTACTTGAAATATCGCGGGGACCACTCTGCAAAGTACATGAGTGTTTACCCACTATGCTGTGCACCTAAAACTAAAACAGAATAATATGGAAGTTAAACTGTAATTGAAACTTTTTAAATTTAAAAACAATTAATTTGGCAAATCAGAATTGAGTCCCTAGTCTGTGCCAAGCCCAGTGCTAGGCTCTCTGACATCTGTGTAAAGTGCTGAGTTCTACCAGCACCCCATAGGGCATGGATGAGAAGCAGCTGTGATGAGAAGCCCACATAGGTCACATAGGGTCCCCTAAGCACCAAAATCCATGGAGACTTTGTTGTCAAGAACATCAGAGTTCATAACTGTTACATATTCTTGATCCTGCTGTACTTTTTATTCCGAAGAACAACCAATCAGAACCTCAAAGCTTACTTCCTTCTTTACTGGGCATTCCACTATGCTAAGACTGAACTAGCACTTAGAGATACCAATGTGATAAGGCAAGGTCTCTGCCCTCAAGGGGCTTTTAGGGTAAGTCTATCTCCTTGGACTTGGTCTTATTCCATATAGACCTCTTCCTCGCTGCCTGCTTCCCTCACCACAATCATCACTGGCTGGTACTGACCGGCTGCTTCTGTGTTCCCAGCAGCAGTTACTTAGCCCCTGCCTCCAGCTGAACCCCGGACTGGACACTGCAGAAAACAAAGAAAGGAAGTAAAGCCACTGACCTTACGGAGTCTACAGCCCACTGGGGAACTTTTCATGGAACATAACCCAAGCGGCCCTGGAAATCCACATGCAGTGTGTCCTAGGCAGAATGGCTCCTCTCCGAAAGAGCCCAACCCTTCTCAGTCATGTGATTAGGACATGTAACAGACAGTAGGGGCCCAAAGCACAAGCAGTCTAGAAAGAGGTGCTGTAGAACAGTGTTCCCATAAGCTCTCCTGGGAAAGGCCTGCAGGTCATGACCAAGCCCTGAGGCCTGCCCAGGTTACCATGGCTGTCACTAAGAGGAGCAGCATCCTTAAATATGGACACAGGTATTTCTGTTCCGTGTGCAGTGAACCCAAACACTCTTGATCCTGCCAAGATGGGATGAGTGGCCAACTCATCCCAATGGGTCCAAGGCAAAGGCTCCATGCCAAGTGCAAGAGTACGTGAGGATACTCCTGATTCAGTGTATGGGACAAGGGCAGTGTCCAAATGCCTTTCAAAGGGCAAAGTGGGCAGTGGGAGCAGAGGAGACTCACATGCTTGCACCTGTGTTATCTTCTTCAGCCCTTACAACTACATCTAAGGTTGACCATTTCCCTTTTGCAGATACCGAAACTGAGGCTCAGACGGATTACCTTGCCCAAGGCTCTGCAATTGGGTAACTGAACCAAGATCCAACTTTTTTTATTCCTAAAGCTTGGGCTTTTTAAACTATACCATGCAGCCTATAAAAATAGAGAGATCATTTCCATGTCTATATTTGTTATTAATATTTAATTAATCAATATTTAATTCATCAAGCACCTCTTAAACATCCTCATTGTCCTGGGGCTGTAGCTAGGCATCTCCAACCCCAGGCTCCTAGGACTGGGGCTCCTGCCTTCCAGGCCCACTGGGGAAAAGTGTCGCTCCCCCTTCCCTTTCCCTTTCGGCACAGCGATGTCAATGCTGACAGCCAGTGCTCCAGTAATCCCGCTGAGGCAATTTCAGCTCCAATTTGTTCAAACTCCAGACCAAAGGCTCAGCCTCAGCCTCTGATGTGCTGAACAGAAACCAGAGACAGGAACTCATCTCAATCAGGGAGTCTGGGCTAGCCCGGGCGGAAGGACAGCGCACCCTCCGAGAGCGGTGTCCCCATTTCTCTCCACCGTGCAGCCCCCACAGCTCCACCCTCGCCACCACTCAAGGTCACCGCTGCAGACCCCTGACACACCCCATTCTGCCTTGTCGGTGGCTGGAGCGCCTCACATGCCCCGCCAAAGCATCTGATACTGGTGTCCATAGGCCACAGTTTGAAAACACTGCAGGGGGCAGGGGACTGCGGTTCTAGGCTGGGGCAGTCAAATGCAGATTACTTTCTAAAGAGTTGCTTTCTCTCTTAGAACCTAAGACAGTCCCTTGGGAGTGGGGGTGGGAAGGGGCATAAGAATCTAATAACCCTCTACACCCTTCCCCCCTCCCATTTTGGGTTGAGGAATCCCACAACCAGAGAAGGGCTTATGTCTTCAGTACCTTAAATCCTCTTTTCTTTCAGTTAGCATTTTTCCAAAGATGCCCTCTGCACTGATGCCTTCCTAACTCTGGGTGAGAATTCCTCCCTGCTCCTGGAGGTGCACTCTGCTCCCTGCTTCATTTCTGAGGCACACTGTCTTTCCCCAGATTGGAGGGAGAGGGGAGGCGGGAACACTACCAGAGGGAGAACTTAAAACTTTACAAGAAAAGTAGGGTGGGGATAATCTTAATTGCAAGGGAATCTAGGAAAGTCCTCGTAACTTCGTCACAACATGCACAGCACAGCACGTGCAGCGCGTCTTCCACCAAAGACATTTCCCCCGTCCTGAAGTCGTCATCAGAGGTACTGTGCAATTAATTGCCAGGTTCCACCCTCCGCGTCACAGAAGTGGTAGGAGAATTCTCTCTCCCGTGGTTTTGAGTGAAATGATCCTAAGTCCTGACCAGGCAGCTCAGTTGCTTAGAGCATTGTCCCAGTACACCAAGGTTGCAGGTTCGATCCCCCATCAGGGCGTGCAAATAAGTAGAACTACAAATTGATCTCTCTCTCTGTATATATAGATCTCTTTCTCTCTCCCCTTGTCATTTTTCTAAAGTCAATTTTAAAAATAAAAATAAATGAAAAGATACTAATTTTTGCCTTGTTGCAGACAACATGCTTATTAAGAGGTGCGTGTATGTGTGTGTGTGTGTGTGTGTGTCCATCCGATTCTCTGATTTCATGACTTTGGGTTGTTCACTCCTATTGTCTCCCTGTCCCCACAGCCCCTACCCCGCCAAGTAACCTGGGAAAATGACCCAAACTCGGAGTCTGTTTCCTTATCAGAGAAACAGGGATGTCCTTCCTTCAGGTGCCCCCCACCCCCATTTCCACCACCTCCTGAGAGATGCCTCCTCTCCTGGCCCCACAGTGCTCTAAGATGCGTACAGTCCAGAATGGATGCCTCTTAAAGAGCCAATACAGACGAGCAGACGGCTGCAGAGCGTGGGAGTTGTGAACCCTGGAAACCCCCGGAACTAAACTGTCCCTCATTCCCCAGGGCCGCAGGCACGTCCTGGGTTGAGGCAGCAACTGTGGCTGGCCCAGTCACATGGTCACCACTAAGCTGCTTAAAGTCTGCTCCCTAGCAAGGCTGTCTCTGAGTCACTGTGGATCCAGGCTGCAGGAGGGGTTGGGGGTCAGATCTCCCCAGGACAAAGGCTCTGCCATGAGCAGGGAGAACAAGGTGCTCCCACCCCCTACGAGGCCTTTGAGCTGATGGGAATGTGTCACACAGGGATGAGAGAGAATTTATTTCATCCGAAGTTCAAATGCCTGTGACAAATTTCCAGACACTTGTTCCGGCCTCATCTCCCAAACACACACCCATCTGCTGAAACCCTGTGCTCACCTCAGCCAGATTCATGTCTGCTCAAATAAAAGCTTCAATTCAGTGGTTATATTTGATGTCCCTGCTGCCTTTCAACATATTTTTACATAATCTGACTTTAGAGCCTTTTCTCTATAATATGCTTCTCTTCTAAAAGGAACCGATACTTTGCCTGATGGAGTCTATTCATAAAACATCTATTGAATACCTGCTAGGGCTGGCTCAGAGCTAGACCCTTGGGGTGTAGGGAGGGGTTGGTGGGGATAGAAGGATGCTGGAAACACATCTTTTCTCTCCAAGAAGCTCAGAGTCAGGGCAGCATTGGGGGAGAACGAGATTCACAGAACTAATCTGAACACATGCCAGGCTTGGTAAGTACTTCAAAAGAGGTGAACACAAATTGCATGAGGAACAAAAGACTAATTCCTACATTTGCATGGGCCTGTGATTGCAAACTCGCAAATTCATGAGTTAGAATTTATGAATATGCAATTGTGGTGCGTGAAATAAAGCTCTTGATCTAATAATACTAATACATGCTAGATAGAGTGTGACCAGATGAGTAATTAGTGAAGCTCTGGGGTGTGATATTGTTATTCCCACTTGTAGAGGGAGAAATAGAAACTGCCTATGTTTATAAACAGCCGTGCTCCCCAGTACGGCAGCGTCCGGCCACAAGGGGCTGGCGAGCCCTGGAAACGCGGCTGGTCTGAAATGAGATGTTCCGTGAGTGTTAAACACACTGGACGGCAAAGTCTCTGTAAGCATCTCATGAATAAATGTTACATTGGTTATATGTTTAAATGGTAACATACTGACATACATTGGGTTAAATAAAAATAATTCATGTGATATTAAAATTAATTTTACCTACTTCTCTTTGCATTTTTGAATTGGCTACTGGGAAGCGAAAAATCCCCGAAGCGCCAGCTTTCGTGGCCCACGTTATACTCCTTTTGGCCAGTACAGATCTGGAGCATTTGTATTCACTTTATTGTTCAATGGTCAGCATCAATTCTACAAAGTACACATCAGTCCCACTTTAAAGACAAGCTACCCAAGGCCCAGAGAAGTGGCGAACTGACCCAGGCCACACCACATTAGGCTTCAGCAACTCATTTGGGTCGACAGCTCAAGTTCTCACCTGCTTTCTCACCCGTAACGTGGAACTCACACCCCCCTGGCTGTCATGCAGTAAGGACAGAAGGAGAATACAGTGCCCACAGTTACAGCTCCTGAGGCTGGGCTGGGAGGCCCTCCTCCCCGGGGCTGCCACTGGTCCCCCACCTGGAATCGTCTGGCTGCTCCCCATGCCCTTGCATTGGGGTGCCCCCGAGTGGCTGTCCATGCACGATGTGAGCAGCTCCTGGGGCCGGAGGCACGGCTTCCTCTCTGCCTTTCTGGTGCCTGATGCTGCAGTCCCTGAACAGTCAATGCTCAAATGATTGCTTAATCAATTCGCTATTTGAAACGAGGCCTGGGCTGAGCCATGTGGAACGTGTGGGCTGAGCCATGCGACTTTTAAAAAACAACAGACTTTATTTTTTGGAGTAGTTTTAGGTTCACTGCAAAACTGAGTGGAAGGTACAGGGAGTTTCCATATACTCCCTGCCTCCCCCTAACCTCCCCCACACATAGCCTCCCCCACTATCAACACCCCACCAGAGCGCCACATTTGGTACAGTCAATGAGTCTTCACTGGCACATCGTCGTCACCCAGGTCCACACTCGCACGAGGGCACCCTAGGTGTCGTATGTTCTAGGGGTTTGGACAAATGTGTAATGGCATGTGCCCACTACAGAAACATACAGAATAGTCTCACCGCCGTAAACATCCTCTGTTCTCCACCTATTCACCCCTCCCTCTCCCCAACCTTTGCCTTTTCTACTGTCTCCATAGCTTTACCTTTTTCAGAACGTCATTTAGTTAGAATCAAGCCATATGCAGCCTTTTCAGATCAGCCCCTTTCACCTAGTAATATGCTTTTAAAATTCTTCCATGTCTTCATGGCTTGATAGCTCATTTCTTTTTATTGCTGAAGAATACCCCATTGTCTCGATGTAACACTTTATTTATCCATTCACCTACTGAGGGACATCTTGGTTACTTCCAAGTTTTAGCAATTATGAATAAAGCTGCTATAAACATCCATGTGCAGGTTTCTGTGTGAACATAAGTTTTTAATTTATTTGGGTGGATACCAAGGAGCACAGTTGCTGGATCATATGGCTAGACTATGTTTAGTTTTGTAAGAAACTGCCAAACTGTCCTTCAAAGTGGCTACACCATTTAGCATCCCCCCCGTGATGACTGAGCGACCACACACTTGATGAGCTGACACCCCGTTACCCATGATTCCAGGAACCCCACCTTTGTGCTCCCTGCCCACTGAGCCCAGACCCCAGCTATCCAACCTTATGGCTCTCCTGCAGGTAGCATTTAGCACTCGGTGCACGGACCTTTGCTCCTTAATAATAATTATGCTACTAGTGAGCCCGTAACACAAGCTGGGCACTGGGCAGAGCTTTTCCGGTGTGTGATCATATCAATCCCCACAGCAACCCTAGGGGCGGTGCCACCATTATCACTATTTACATGTGTGCTGTGTTTAGTGGCTCGCCTGAGTCACAGTGCTGGTGGGTGGAAGTGGTGGGGTTTCAACCGTCTGCAATGACCCCTGGGATGGGAGGCCCTCTGTACGTGTCTCTCCACCTTATACTCAGCTGTAAGCTCCTGAAGAGTCAGGACCTGCCTCACTCACCTGAAACTCACCCCTGAGCCAGGTGTCTCACCCGCAGCCATCAGTGAATGCTGGCCGAGCCCCCGACGACCTTCCCAGGCCTGTGTCACCGGCACTGCTGCTCTTTTGGCCCACATGACCTGTCCCAAATAATTCTGCCTGTCTCTCCGCCATCCTCTCCACACCCCTCCTTTACAGGCCCCTGTAGCCTTGCAGTCCCAAATTCCCTCCTGGGTTGATGACCCCCAAATCCTACACCCAACCTAGCCTTGTGTGAGGACCTCCATCTCCCTTTCTTTTTTCTGGCTGTTGTCGGAACTTCTCCCTTTAGGAGGCCTTTCCTCCTTGTGTTCACTGCTATGGACTGAATGCTTGTGCCCCTCAAATTCATACGCTGACATCCCCACAAGGTGATGGGATTTGGAGGTGAGGATTTGGGAGGTGATTCAGGTTAATTGAGGTCATAAGGGTGGGGCCCCATGATGGGATTAGGGTGTTTATAAGGTAATGCAGGGACCTCTCACTTATTCAGCCTCACCTTTCAATTTCCCCTTCCAAACTTCTTGGCTCGGTCCTCGCTTTCCACCCCTGCTCCACCATGCTGGTGAAAGCTGTTTTCCAGCCACTGTGGGACAACTATGACAGTCTAACTGGTCTCCCTTTACATAGTGCATCCCACAGACAAACCCACAACAAAAATAACACCCACACCATGCACATCACTCCACAACCTGCCGCCAAGCGCTCACTGGATTAAGTCCGCTCTTCGTTCTCATATTCACAGTCTGCAGTAAGCCGGGCCCCACCTGTCCCATGCCAGCTCACTCTGCACAGATCTCTGCTCCAGCCCAGCCATCTCCCTCTCCTGCCTGCCCACGCTGGGCTCATTTCCACCTCTGAGTGTCCCCTGGCCTGCAATGTCCTCATCTTTCTTCCCGTTCCATCTGGATGCCGAGAGGCCTTCCAGATGGTCCCAAGTCCAGCCATGCCAGGACAGTTGCCCTGATAACATCAACCCTGCGGGACTGGTGCTTCCAGACTGCCTAAAGCGAGATCCCTCATGCCACACAAACAAGCAGAGCCCACAGGGGCCTCTGGCTCAGGAAGTTGGCTTCCGACTGGAAAGGACCACTCCATTCCACTCCCACCCACAGAAACACGCCATGAGAACAGAGCCATGAGGCTGTGAGGGTCCACGAAATAAGCCCAGAAAAGCAGAGACTTGGGGACACTCGGCAGCTGTCTGTCAGCACCCAAAGGGTGGCCCCACACAGAATTTGGGATTGACTCTGAACTGGGCCAGAAAGAAGAAGGAGGGCAAATGGGTGCAAGTCCCATAGGAGCCAATTTTAGTGTACTGGAGAGAACTTCCCAGAGAAGACTCAGCTCAAAGGCCACCTCTTACTCCAAACCTCCTGAACTCCCCTGGCTAAAATGAGCCTCATGTATGTATGAAACTGAGACTTCAGTCACACTTCCCAGTACCTCTCACCCTCCACTCAGTGTTAAGAGTAAATTCACAGACAAAGCCTCGCTCTGAAGTAGACTGGATGGTATGGTGGTGGAGCCCATCGCTGGTTTGGTTGTGTAATCCCTGAACACCAGCCCAGTCTCCAGCCTGAGAAACAAAGTCTGGCAGGACGTCTGTGGAGTGAGAGCACACTGGGACCCCCTGCAGGCAGCCCGAGCCCTGCCACAGCTGTGTCCCCATCCTCGGCTTCTGAGAGCGGACGCCCAGGGAGGCCAGGAGCCTGGGCTTGCCACAAGGGCCCCTACAACTCCTGACTTCCAGAGTTCTGGTGCCCCTCTACGAGAATTTTGCCTTTGCTCATCTAGTTTTCCTTTTGCTTTCTTCACAAGTTGGCACCAGACGTAGGGCTGAGAGCCAGATTAGCGACGAAAGCTGTCAAAAAATATCTCCCCTCCAGAAAAAGCAAAGGAAAACAACATCTTGGTGGGGTTTTCCAGGGGAAGAAAAAGTAAAATAGTCTCTTTCTGTGTGTTGCCCTGAAATGGCAGTTTCGCAGAGGGAAAACATATTTTTTTGGAGCAAAGCTGTTTGTGGTGTGAAAGATGGAGTGTGTGTGCTGAACACAAAGACACAAATTGGCCCGAGGCTCAGCTACACATGCTATTTTCCCAGGAGTTTATTTTAGGGAGGAAGGTGTTGGGGGGAGGAAAAATAAAATCTTTGTTTTGTGAAAATGGGAAAAATAGTTGGCCTGGATCAAATTCAAAGCTGGCATCTGGTACCAAGGAGGCCTGTAATGGAAATGCAGTGGATAAAGAAAAGGATGTTGAAGGGGCACCCTTCCTGCTCTCTCTGCCTCACTGGAGAAGGTACAGGCTTAGCTCAACAGCAGGGTGGCCTGGGACCCGGGGCCACCACAGACTGGAATGCCCAGGATGCCCTCCGAGCCCAGCCTCGGACTCCTGGGATCCAGTTCATAAGGCTCTGGAGAAGAATGAAGGAGCTAATGCTCGCAAAGGTGTTAGCGCAAGTCCTGGCCCCCAGGGTGCACTGAGGGGTGGTGATGGCTTTGCTGGTGAGGGTAATGGTGGCGGTGAACGTGACGGTGGTGGTGGTGACGAGGAAGATCGTGATGATGATAGTGATGGTGATGGTAATGATCACGATGGTGATGATGGCGATATGATAATGGTCGTAATGATGTGGCGATGATGATGGTGGTGGTGACGATGGCTATGGTTCTTGCCGCCCCCTCTGTGGCCACCACTCCACAGCCCCTTCTTCTCCTCATAGCTCTACCAGCCTCTCAGACTCAGAAAGGACCTGACTCAAAGTCTATCTGGACCAGAGCCGCTCGAAGAGTGAAATTGGAGAATCACCAGCACCAGAACCCCCTGGGTGTGTGTGTGACTTTTGCGGATACCCAGGCTCACCCTGAACTTCAGACTGTGACTCTCAAGATGGGGCCTGGGAATAGACATTTTAAACAAGCTCCGTGGGTAAGTCTCACGTACACTAGAAGTGGATAACCACCCAAGGAGTCCAACTCCTTCATTGTATGAAAGAGGAAACTGAGGCCTGGAGGGGAACAAGTCATCTGGCCAGGGATGACAAAGCCAGGACTAGACCCAGACTCTCAAATTCAATGTGCCTCACCCCACCGTTTATTCAACAGCAGGGTGAGGCGTATTGAGTGCTGGCTGTCTGCAGAGCACTGTCCAGGACCAAAACTAAGCCAGGCCAAATGCCTGCCTTCCACAAGCACACTGCCTGGGGAGCGGAGAGCAGAAGAGTATGGGGAAGCAGTGAGTGCCGGGCGAGGGGGACAGAGAAGGGGCTGCGGGAGTTCAGAATGGGTGGGGAAGGCAGAAGGAATGGAGGATCTCAAAGGCGAAGGAAAACAGTTTAGAGAAAAGGAACTTTAACTGAACTTTGCAGATGACAGAAGGTGCCAAAAAAAAAAAAAAGAGAGATGGATACTGCAGGCAGAGAGAACAGCATGAGCGAAGGCACAAAGGCGAGATGTTGAGGACATTTATGGGAAACAGAAAGAACCTCCATTTGTCTAGTGCCCCGGGTGGGATGGGGCCCCAAGGGGCTCAAGGCCCGGGAGCCACAAAATACAGACCTGACATGTGGCAGGTTGGCTTCTATCTTACAAGCAACAGGGAGCCACAGGTGGCTTTCAGGAAGGTCAGCCAAAAACAGCTTAAAACTAGATAGAATGGAAGATGACCTTGGCTCTGAGCTCAGGCCCTTAAAGGTACCAGCTCCTAGGGAGGCCCCAGATGGGACAGCTGCAAACTGCCTAGGCCTTTCCACCTTTCCACCTCCCTCCTGCCTTTGATGGGGATAGAAGTGACAGGTTGAAAAGGTGTATGTATATGTGACATTCAGTGTCCAGGGCTGCTCTGTGCTGTCTCCTGACCCAGCATGCCCATCCCCCTCTGCCCCAGCCCAGCCTCGTTCGTTCCCTTGTAATCATCAGTAAGACGGGCTTGTCCTGGGGTACAATGTTCATGTGCTGGCCAAACCCTGAGAGGCAGGGTGGGAAAAGGAGGTGGTAGCACCAGCCGCTGCCCCAAAGACTCTGAGTTTCAAATCCATACACATTTGGCAGCAGCGTGACCTTGGGCCAGTTACAGGTTCTCTCTGAGCCTCAGTCTCCTCATCTGCAGAAGGGAGATGATGATACTTACCTTACAGAGCGGGCCTGAGGTCGAGAGACAAAGAATGGCAGGTGTGGTCCAGTGCTCAGCCCAGCACGGGTGCAAGCTATCTGGTGGCCGCTCGGATGATGATGATGACGATGACAACGATGACGTAGCAGCCCATTTCCAGCTCGCACCATCGGCGTCACCACCAGCATCAGCAGTATCATCCCATCATCTTCCTGTGTTGCGACAGCTCAGGCCCCTCATCAGCCACTCAGGAGCCAGGAGATCAAAATGTCGAAAGAGCTCTTTTGCTTCGGGTCCCAGCAGAGATGGAGGCTCAAGGCCAAATCTCTGCCCCCAAAACAGGCTTGTCAGCCTCCAAGGGGAAGGGGTGAGCTGGGCTCAGTGTATCCACACTGGAACCCCAGAGGCCTGAGAACAAGTTCAGGTCTACAGCTAAACTTCCAGAAGCCCAACTGTGTCTTGGATATCTTGATGAAGAATTCGAAGGCCTGAAATGCCCCATTATGCCCAGAAATATCACGAATAAGTACTTCACAGATATTGATAGTAACAGCTCCTTACATGTGTACAGATAGTGGTGGGTCATTTATACAACACGTTCTGATCCATCATCCAGTGGGGGAGGGGGGGAGGAGATCCGTGAGTTAATGTTGCAGATGGGGAAACTGAGGACAGGGAGATCAGTGGTTTCCTCAAAGTGCCACAGCTCCCAGCAAGGGAAGAAGGCAGGTCTGAGTCCACGTCTAGTGCTCCTCTGGGTCTGACTAGAAGTCACCTGTGAAAGTCTTTTCCTTACCAGTACAGAGGAGAGCGTTTCAGAGCCTATAGGATTCTCAGAAGGTTTCTAGTCCTATCTCCTAGATGGTCATCTGGTCCAGATGAGAGGAGGGGACCTAGGGGAATTCACTGTGTGCCCAGCCTCAGCAAATCACAGGTGTTTAAAGCAAGGACCCCTTAGAGATCTTCTGACCAAGTCGTTTTCAAGCTGTTGAACTTGAATCTCACTACTCAGAGTGGACCAGCAGTGTCAGCATCACCTGGGAGCTTGTTAAGACTGCAAACCCTCCCCCACCCCACCCCCACACCTGCTGTCAGAATCTCTGGGGATGTGGCCCAGGAATCTGTATTGTAACAAACCCTTTGGGTGACTGCGCACTAAATTTTGAGAATTTGGCTCACTAAACCAGTTTGAACTCCCTGGGAGATGGCTGAGTCCTGTCCCATGCAGGCGCCTGCCACGGGGACGCTCCTGGCTGCTGTGCTCGGGGAATGCCAGGCCTGTAGATGCCTGAGACACCCCCCAGACTGGGGGTAAAGCCAGCTGTGCAACCATGGCAAACGCTCACTCCAGCACGCTCTCATCATTCTGCAGATAATGCTAGTGCCTTTGTTATGATCCCATTCATATTTATGATAAGGGAAGATGTCGTTTAGTGATTCTACAGTGAAACAAAAGTTATCCAATACTCCTCTGTCAGTTTCTGGATCTGTTTCACTCCAGAGGAAACAGCTCAACGCTTATACGTGGAGCTGCTAGAAAACCCTTACCATTTACAACTACGGATTTGCGCTGATCAGAATTTTCTTAATACTGTGTTACACACACAGGCAACACGGAAATGACTGAGTGCTAAGACTAATGTGTATTAAGTACAATCCCTGATTTCAAGCCTGTGTGTTGTCAGAATGGATCCATTATTTTTCCTCACTTACTGATTTAATAAAAAGTGAATATTCTAAGTTTTAATTTATGGGAAGCTTTTTTAATATATGTCAACGTTACTTGTATCTATTTTTCAGGACTTCCTACAGGGTTTAATTTGAGAAAAAGAGGCCTCTGTTTTAAAGATGTTAGAAAATGAATAATTTAGGCCAACCCTCTCATTTATAGATAAAAGATCTGAATCCCCATGAGGTCACAGGGTCCATCCAAGGTCACACAGGCATTTTAAGTATAATTGAACTCTACTACTATGCTCTAAGTATAATTGACCCGAGAGCAGGGAAACATTTGTTATGCAGGAGGACACTAATACATTGAGGGCAGAAGGGAAGAATATACTTCAGGGACTCAGAGAAGTAATTTTAGTCATTTAGTAAATTTAGTGGTTTCCATTCTTCAGGGATGTTTGGAGAAATAATTAGTTTTGTTTAGTTTGGCCAGAGGGGGTTAGGTGGGCTTCTGTTACTCTAGCTGCCTGGTTATGTTCATCCATTTTCCACTAGGGACACCCCTGAACCTCTCAACTCTCTGTTCACACTCCGCTCTGGGCTCCAGGGGGCAGGTCACTCACATCTGCCACTCAGAGCTGTCATCCCCCTGTGATTGGCTGCCCAGCAGGAGCAAGGGAGACCCAAGGAGGCTTTGGTAGGAAGAAGCCTGCGCATCGTGACTGACATAGAGGAGCCCACAGAACTCAACCCACCTGCTTTTCCAATGAAAAGCTAACAGGAAGAAACACACCAGTGACTGAAGTCATAAAACCCACTTTGGATCTAAGTTACAGGTCTGAAGTGGAAGAGAGGCAAGTGTAGGTTAAAAAGCAGGGGGTGGAGAGGCAACAGGAAAGGAGAGAGACTGAAGACCTGGGAGGTGACAGAGTGACGCGTGGGGAGTGGCAATGAAACAGGGGACAGAAACTCTGCAGCCTCAGGGGCGACGACAACCGGGGCTAGGCTGAGGCCATCCTTCTCTTCTTACCCCAACCGGCCCGTGTGGTTACTGGAGAGCGTAGGGGCTGGAAGGACCATGAAGGACCTCCGTGTACCTCTGTCCTCTTACAGATGAGGACACGGAGGCCCAGATGGAGATGTGGTTGGTGCAGAAATCAAAACACTTGGAGTAGAGACCACCCACATTCAAGGTTAGTGGAAGGGTGAGGCTTTTGGATGCGAGGAGAAGGTTGACACTGGTGGTCAGCTGTTCTAGCCTGCTGGTCACATACCCTCTGCAAGGATTTGCGCCCACTCTTATTTGTACTTATTCTTTCCCTAGCGCAGCCCCAGGCAGCGGGTGCTTGAATACATGCTTGTTGAATGAATGAGCAAACATCCAAGGCCCTACCTGTGTATCCAGCTCCCACTCAACAAAGAGACAAAGGTGCCCGCGTAGAGTTCCATGGAACCTGAGCAAAACTGCTCTTCAAAGAGCAAAAGGATGTCAGCCCATTAGCAGAACAAGCTTCCCGTTCACTCCTTAACAGCATAACTGGTAACTGCTGATGCACTGAATTACTCAGGCCTCCAAGGCTGGGGTTACCCCACTTTCAGCCATTACTCAACCATCACCCATTTGGGGCTGCAGCTAGCCCTCCACTTCCCACATTTAAGGAGATGAGGAAGTACGAGGAAACACTAACTGCTGGCAGTTCCTCAGAAAAGACAGTCTTTGCAATGAGAAGTCCAGGACAGGCGGTGAACAGGAAAAGGTGCCTGCACTTGCCACTTCCCTTCCTCAGAAACAAGCCCTTCCCTCCCTCCTTCCTTTCCTTTCCTTCCTTCCTTCCTTCCTTCCTTCCTTCCTTCCTTCCTTCCTTCCTTCCTTCCTTCCTTCCCCAGCAGCCCTATGCCCCTTTGATGAAATGGTTCCAGACTTTCCAAAACCCAGAGAGATCTCTCTCTCTGTCTGTCAATATCAGAGGGGCAGGTGTGGATTGTGGGTAGGGTCTAAGTAATGCCTACTTGTTCCAGGAATATTGTTGAACCTAGACTTTCATAAGATATACATGACATTTTACAGGTAGACTCGCTTTAAAAACAAACAAAGAACCCCACCGGGGCCCTACGGGGGTCCTGCCTTGGAGAGAAGCTGAAATGCTCCAGCCTCCATGATACCCTCCTATGCTGCTCCTGGGCGATGCAACGCTAACGGGGTGGGGCGGGGGGTGGGGAGGGGTGGAGAACCAAGAGCATCAGGAGCTTCCCAGGAGACCTAGACGATTTTGGGTGTTTCCCTCAGAGCCTCCTGTACCTCGTACCTCAAGTCCAACACATAAGTGAGAATCAAACCCTGGTGACAGCAGTAAGCAACAGAGGAGGCCCCTGTTCTCGTGGAAACACAAATTCCATGGCGGGGGACAGACAATTAGCCAATATGCAAGCAATAAAATGACTTCAGACAGTGATAAGCACTAGATGTAAAATTAAGCCAGGTACAGGCATACCTCCTTTTATTGCACTTTGCAGATCCTGCGTTTTCATCAGCATCGAGGCAAGACCCTCCACCAACAACAAAAAGACTGTGAGTCGCTGAAGGATTGGGTGATGGTTAGCATTTTTTAGCAATAAAGTATTTTTTAAATTAAAGTATGTACATTGTTTTTTAGACATAATACTACTGCACACTTAACAGACTACAGAATAGTGTAAACATGACTTTCACAGGCACTGGGAAACCAAAACACTCGTGACTCACTTTATCACCATATTCGCTTTACTGCCATGACCTGGAATATGCCTGTGATGTGACAGACTGACGGACAGTACCACAAGCCCAACGTTCCCATGCCAGGTGTGGCCTGGATTCACCCTACTGCAACCGTGAGATAATTGGAGGATTTAAACGGAGGCAATCTGTAGGTCCCAAATGTGTTATCCTGATGAGAAGCCATGGAGCCCTGTCACTTTCTGGGGTGGCTTCCATTTGAGTCCTGCCTTGGCACCTGCAGGGGGCAGGGCCGGCCGTATACAGTGGCCCTCAAACCAGGCCAGGCAGGCATGGAGCCTGAGAAACATCTGGAGAATAGGCTGAAAATACAGACTTCTGGGGCCAACTCCTAAGATGGATTTCCTAGGTGGAAGGTGGAAATCTGCATTTTCTAAAAAGCACCCTTGGGAATTCTGATGTACCCCAAGGTTGGAGAAGAACTGATCCAGTTGGTCCCCACAGGCCTTTTGCAGGCCAAGGAAGCCACAGAGGGTGAGTACCGTGCCTGGGTTACTCTTGGATTCTCTAGCCGGTCTATGGCCTTCAGGATTTGGGTTTCTCTCCGTCCCATGGAGCGCCGACCTCCAGGTGGTCATCTGCTGAACAGTGCTCAGGGCTCCATTTAGTCCGGGCCAGATCTCAGGCCTCTGCTCCATTGCTCCCTGGCCTCATGCCCCTGCACTTCCTACCCCCGCTCCCCCCAGCCCTGCTGCCTGTCAGGGAAGGAAGGCGGGCTTGGCTGGCTGCCCAGGTGCACAGTGGCGGCAGTGGCTACAGGTTTTTATCAATGAGATCAACAGGGCATGTGCTGGGGATGAGTCAGGACCAGATCCTGTGGCTGCTGCCCTGGCCGGCACTTTGGAGGTCACCGTGCAAAAGTGGCTGGCTCTGGCAGCAGGAAACTTTCCTGGGGAGAGTAAATGGCTCTGGGCTTTGAGGAACTGAGAAGCTCTCCCTGGGAAAAGGTGCCCTGTTCATTGGCTTGTTGTGGGGCAGCTTATTCTTGTCAAAGTCTTATCTGGGCTCCTCATGGCTGGAATGGGCCAGTTGGCTTCATGCAGTCTTCTCTGGGCATCTTCCACTGCCTCACTTTATTCTTATTTGGTGAGTAGCTAAACCCTCTATCTGTTCCCCCTTTTCTCAGGACAGGGTTGGGCAGAAGGGCTTGGAGCTCTTTTTAGGGTGGTGCGGGGCGTTACTCTATTTATTTGCCGAGAAAACAATGCCCGAGGCAGAATTAGATACTAAGAACACAGCCTGGACTGGTTACTGGATGCTGCTCCCTGGGGCTGCAGTTGGCACCGTCCAGGGGTGGCCCCACGCCCTGGAGACAGAATGACCTGAAGACCCGAACCTCACTGGGCCAGCTGTGTCTGCCAGCACCACCACCACTGATTCTTTAGTGGGACATCTGAGAGGAGGAAACGGAGCAACAGGCTGCAGAGGAACAACAACCTCCTCGGGCAGAACCTTAAAGCCTGCCACACGTTCCCACCTCCGCCGGAGGTTCGTGAGGGTGGCTCCCAGGGAAGCACTGGCTGACAAAAGCAAAAGGGTACCTTCTTCTAGTAATGGGTAAGAAACAGGAAAGAAAAAGAAAACCTTAGCTAAAGCTGATGGACAGATTGTCTACTAACTTTTTCTATTTACCTGTTAAAATCCTTCAGGAATCATGGAGCGGCAGACAGAGCCAACACAAGGAAAACACAGAAACACTGTGTCCTCCTGCCTGTGTGCCTTGCAGAGTGGCTGAAAGGACACTTCCTTTTCTATGCCTCAGTTTACCATCGCCCAAAAGGAACTACAGTCATGCTCTGCCTAATGACATTTCAGTCAGCCGCGGACCACAGCTACCATGGTGGCCCCATAAGAGTATGATGGAGCCGAAAAATTCCTCTCGCTTGGCGACATCATAGCCGTCGTAAAGCTGTAGCGCAAAGGTTGCAGAAATCAACAAGGCTGTGGTTGAGATGGCAACCAACTTCAACCTGGTGTGAGCAAGGATGAAACTGAGGGGCTCCTAGAGGTGGCTGTTGAGGAATTAAATAATGAGGAATTGTGGGAACTGGGACAGGAACACATAGCTAAAGAGGCAAGAGAAAAGGAAACTTCAGGAGAAGAAAAAGAAGAACCCCCAAGGCGATTCACAGTGAAGGGGTTAGCAGAAGCTTTTGCAGACCTCAGCGAGACCCACAAAAAGTTATAAAACATGGACCCCGACACTGAAAGGTTTTCTTTAATAGATGGGAATGCTCACAGGGCATTGTCTGCTTACAAGCAAAACTATGATGAAAACAAGAAAGAAACCAGGGAAACCACCATGGCCATACTTCTGGAAAGAGTGACACCTCCTCCAGAGGAGCCTCAGGCGGGCCCTCCAGGAGGTGGTCCAGGGGAAGGCAGCGTTATCCTAGAGACGACAGTTCTGTGCATGTTGTTGCACCTGAAGACCCTCCCGGGGGACAAGACGTGGCGGTGGGAGACAGTGGTACTGGTCATCCCGACTCGACGTAGGCCTAGGCTAACATGTGGGCCTTAGTCTTTAATTGAACAGTTTAAAAAGGAAAATACAAACAAATAAAAATAGAAAAAGTCTTGTGGAATATGGATATAAAGAAAGAAATATTTTTGTACAGCTGTGCAATGTATTTGTGTTTTAAATAAGTGCTATTACAAAAGAATTAAAAAGTTAAAAAATTTAAAAGTTTATACAGTAAAGTAAAAATTGACACTAAGCTAAGGTTAATTTATTATTGAAGAAAGATAAGTGTTTTTATTCATTTAGTGTGGCCCGAGCGTGCAGCGTTTATAAGGTCTACGGGAGCATACAGTAACGCCCTAGCACCTCGCACTCACTCCCGCTCACTGACTCACTCACCCAGAGCAGCTTCCAGTGAGGCAAAGTGGTAAGTAAGTGCCCCACACGGGTGTGCCATTTTTATCTTTTATACCATGTTGTCAAGGCACCTTTCTCTGTTTAGATGTGTTTAGGCTCACAAACACGTATCATGTGTTGCAATGGCCTCCAGTATTCAGTGCAGCGACGTGATGTGCCACACAGGCTTGCAGCGCAGGCTGCACCCTGCAGCCACGGCGTGCAGTGGGCTGTGCCGTCTAGGTCTGTGCAAGTGCGCTCTGCGATGACCTCACAGCGATGAAATCACCTAATGGCGCATTTCTCAGAACACATCCCCAACATTAAGCGAGGCATGATTGCACAGCATTTGTTGCCTTCCCGGGGCCCCTTGCTTTAACCATCAAGCTATCAGATGTCTGCTTGTAGTTGCTACGTGACCTTGAGCAATATGTGCTATCCCTCAGGATTTTTACGTGCAGAATGTAAATATTTGCAAAGGAACACCAGGAATAGTTTTCCACCCTATGCCTGAGGCTGGGCCGCAGTGGCTGGCATGACATCCAGTGTCCATTCTGTGAGATCTGCAGTAGAGGCCTGCTCAGGCCTGACTCAGTGACGCTGGTCTGAGCAGCACAGAGAAACAGGCCAGGCAGAGAGAGGGGGAAGGGTGCAGCATCAGCAACAGAGAAATGGTATCGTTTCAGGCATGCTACCAACCATTGGCTCATGTTGAGTTTACGGCTGATCTCAGCAATAGCAGCGGCCACATCGAAGTCCTGGCTAGGGCGAGTCACTTGGCGTCTCCAAGCCCCGATGACTTCCTCATTTGTAAAAACAAGGGGATGGAACTGGATGGGTGGCCTCGGAGGTCCCTCCAGTTCTGCCAGTCTACAACTGTACAAAGAACAATGAGAAAAAGACAAGGGTGTCTATGCCCCATCTCCGACGTCCCAGTGCCCGCAGCCAGGGAAGCCTGGGGTGGGATGCTCTGTGCCTGTCTCCAGCCCGGGTTTGTAATTTATGGCCAGCTCAACCCCACTCAATCTATTTAACCATAACCACCCAGGGAGGACCATGATCCCCACTGGACAAACACTCAGAGAGGCTATATAACTTGCCCAGAGACACACAGCTCTGCAGCAGCAGATCCAAGGATTTGAGTTATGTCTGCCTGCCTTTTGCACTCTACGGTCATTGCAGGAGGGCCACTCAGTCACAGCCCAGAGCCCAGGGTCTCGCTCCTCTGCCATTCCCTCCACACACCTCCACTTCTTTCCACTCACTTTGTCCCCTTCCTGCACTGGCTGAATGAGACAAAGCCACATCCACATATCCAGCGACACATGCTTTGTCCCCAAAGCCAGCAAATCAAGAAGGTAAATAAGTGTGGGACCCAGTGCCCCAGACAAGAGCAGAGAGAGGGACAGAGGGACAAATGGTGGAGGGAGACAGGAGAAAGCCTGGAAGTCAAAGGGAGGGCATGAGGTCAGCAGGAATGCCATCGCTGAGACAGCAATGCCACCTGACTAAAAATGCCCAGTTAAAGCCCTTGGAAGCAACTGTGCTACCATTACCTCTGGAGGCAACGATGACATACATGTGTGCATGTGTGTACAGGCACGCGTGTGCGTGCATGCCTGTGCATTTGTGCGAGTATGTGTGTGTGCCCTCTGGCGGCAAGGCCTTCCCTGCACATCATCTCACTCACCACCCTTCCTGCACCCAGAGGCCTGCCGGCCTGGCCCAGGGTCGCTGGGACAGTGCGCTTCCACTCTCTGAGAAAAGCTGCCCCACCTTCTGAGTCAGAACTTCCAGGAGGGCCTGGACTCTGCGATTCAGCCAGTGGTTCCCACGCCTGCTGTGTGGGAACCCCTGGCTGACCTCCTACCAGTTACCTGCCCCCCTCAGCACCAGCCCCCTTCTCAGTCACCCAGCCCCAGGGCTCAACTCTTACACGTAAGATTGTCATTCCTCGACCACAGGGAGTCTCCCCTGGAGCCATTTTGGGGCACTCCCTCTAGTCTAGAATTAGGGAGGGAATTCTTGGTCATAGCGCTGAAGGGGCTGTGACATCAGAGGCGGGGAAGAGCTTTGAGGGCACCGACGCCCAGCTTGCCTTCACCTGTCACGCTGTTCACCTGAGAAGGGCATAGTGTGTCCTCTCAGACAAATCACTTCCTCCTCCAGGCCTGATCTCTTCAGCTGTGAATGAAGGGAGGGGGCAAAGGTTGGGGGGATAAGATACACTTTATTTCTAAAGTTTCTAAAGTCTCTGCGTTCAGTAACCCCGAGTCCTCTGGCCCTGCCCACTTAACTCTCTCTCCCATGAGTCACTGTTCCCCACTGGCCTGGGCGAACCCATCCATCACAGGCAAAGATCAATCCCTGATCCGCTTGGGCCAATGAGAAAGTAATCTTGCTCTGGGGATCTCTCCTCATTCCCAGACAGTGCAGGGGAGCAGTGATGGCTGCGTCCCCCAGGGAAGGCCGCAGCCCGGCCCTGTTGCCTGCTCCCCTTCCTGGCTCTGGTCTGCTCCCATAAACAGATGAGCTCCAAACGACCGACTGGGCAGTGCAGGAATTTATCAATGACTCGTTCTCTCCGGAAACAGCCTGCATTGATCAAATCTGTCCCTAGCAGTCTGCTCATGAGAACCCCCATGGGGACCAGGATTCACTTGCTCTGCCCTGTGGATAAAAATAAAAACACCCCTAAGTCCACAAAACTTCACTCTTCTCCTTTAGTTCCTCCAACACGCCCCTCCCCCGGGGAGAGGAGGCAACCCCCAGCCCACCTAAGCCAGGAAAGGAAGTAGCTATCCCACAGATCCTTCCACTCTGTAGAATTCGGGGATGTAAAAGTCTGTGTGCACAAGGATGCGGCCTGGTGGGACCGCGGGTAACGGAAAGAAGGCCAGACGACTGTGCTACCGAGGTAGAATCATAGTGGATATTTTTCTTCTTTAAATTCTTTCTGATATTGCAATGCTACTGTTTTATGAGCAACCAATTAGGGTGGAAATAATGAATGGGGAATCAAGGGATGTACAGGAAGTTCCAAGAACACAGACTGCCATGGTTGACAATGGGGAGGCCCAGCAATATCTTACAAATCAGTCTTTTAATGAAGTCGGCAGCTTCAGGGAATGGGACAGCCTTCCTTCCTCCTCCAGGGGAAGACGACACTAGGAGGGGACCACACCCCCTCCTTCCACTGGACATGGCCTTTCCCATGGCTCCAAGGCCAGCCACATTCTGGGCACTGAATGCGGAACAGGATCAGAGCAGGAGGAGGACAGCTCCCAGGGATTCAGTCTTAACTGCGAACCCTCCACAGCTGACCAACTGCAAGAGGCCATAAGGCCGGAGTATGAAACCCAACTCACAGGCCGTGTGCTCCGGACAAAATGTCATCCATGTACAGGTGTGCAGGGTGTGTGCTGCCCAAGGACACAATGTCTTGTGGAGGGATACTATTTACATAGTAGACGTAAGCCAATTTTTCCGAAGAGTGTATGGGTTGGTACTGAGGTTCCAGGCCTCCTGGCTGAGTCCTAGAGTGGTGGGGGAAACAACTTTCCTCTGTGAATCCCCTGGCGCACCCATTAGTGCCGCTGTCACGGCGCCCTATACCACCCACACTCTGGGAGGGACCTGCAGTCACTTCTCTTTCCTGTCTTCTCTTAGGAAGCCCAGTACCTGCCTCCACCGAGAGAACAATATAGAGCAGTTGCCTCACCTTGGTGGTGTGTGGGGAGCAGGGGAGGGAGTGATACTGCCGGCCTGTGTGCAGGGTCAGAGGGTGGGGCTGCCAGGGTTGCTGCCCACCAGGCCGTAGAGCTCCCCGGGCAGTTGTGGGCTGGACCACCTCATATAGGAGTTCAGGCTGTACTAATTTCAAAGAGTTACTCAAGGAAAGGCCCCTCTTCTTTAAGTTAGAGTTGTATATATTTGAGGTGTTAGGGCCCCTTTTCTAACGCATGCAAAGGCTCTATGAACTATCAGAGACCCGGGACTGGGGCAGGCCCTGTGTTCTTCTCAGGGCAAAGGACCGCCACATCCAGCGGGCCTGTGTGGATACCCGGCGGAAGCAGGGCTCCCAGTCCGGGAGCGCGGCAGGCCCTTCTTAGCACTGCAGGGGGCAAGGCCCACAGTTTGGCTGTTCTCCTGAGTCTGGCCCAGTGCCCTCAAACTCCATATCCCAGGCCAGCTCTGTCTGACCAGCACCCCTCCTACTCGGCTCTAGTCAGCTTCTATTTCCCCTACATTGGCCCTGAAGGGCAACGGTGCAAGTGGGACATCTTGAATTCATTTAGGACTTTCGAAAGAGACCTGCACAGCTTTACAGTAATCTCCCCAAGGATGGTTAGCACCTAGGGGTCCCACTGCCCAGAGACTGAAGCAAAGGCAAGGGCAGCGAGAGGGCCTCTCTCAGGCCACTGTCCTGGCTTGGAGACCACAGTTCCTGTCACACTGCCGGTCAGACTGTATTTCCTTTCTGTCCCCCCTTCAGACACTGTCCCAGCCAGAGCAAGTTACCAGTAAGGACGACCACAAACGGACTTGGAACACCCCAGCCCCTTCCCTTGCTTTGTCTCTATAGCCCTGGTCACTCTCTAAACACTATTCATTGCGCCTCTTCATTTCCCTGCTGCTGGGTGCCCCACCAGGGGGGACGTGGATGCGAATCTGACATGGGGGCCCCCGCCCCCACACACTGGCACTGAGTGCCGCTCTGTGGCTCAGGCGGTAACCGTGTATGGAGGTGATCCTCTGTTAAAAATAGATGGAGGCGCCCTGCCGCTCTCCCCAAACTCAGGGAAGGCAGAACCAACGGAGCCTGATTACTATTCCAAGGAGATCGCAGCCTGCTTCTTATGTATGCATTTACTGGGAAGTTCTTTATTTACATTGTTGTAATTTACATTTCCCACAAGTTCCCTGGTTCCCCAGATCCTCACCATTCTCCACGTTGCTAAACTACTCAGTTGCTCCCATCTGCCAGCGGCTCACAAGGCTCTTCTGAAAACTGCTGGGTAAATATTCCCCATGTGCACCTGGAAATGGCTAAAGAGCGGGTAGAAATTTCTCTACAAATCACTAGGCTCTTGACACGTGGCTTAGAGGTGTACAGCTACCCCAGAGGCAATTCTGCCAAGAGAACAGTCCTCCTGAAAGCCCCTCTCACCATCGGACCCCAGCTTTCCCCTAATAGGACATTAGGACCCCTGAGTTCCAGAACCCAAGTGGTCCACAGAGGCAGCCAGCCGCATCTGTGCAGCAATCACTGTCTCAGTTGATTTGGGGGGAGCTCGAGGATTACGCCTACCCTTTGTGTTCCCACTACCTTTCTTTCGATGGGAAAGAGACATTAATCCCTTTTTCATGGCCCTCCAGCCCTCCTGCCTCTCTCACCTTCCCAGAATCCAAGCAGGTAATAAGCTGGGAGGATGTAGTTTCTGTGTCCCTTGTCACACCTCTCGACTCACCCCTGAATCTTCTCCTGGCCCAGGCTGGCTTGGACCATGCCAAGAAGTCCACAGGCGAGGTGGCTTCCACCCCACACTGGTGCCCACCAGCCCAGGTCTGAGGCCGCATCCTCAGCCGCCCAGTTCTGACTCTCCCCCTCTCCTCTCCCAGTGTCAGGGGTCTCCCCACTGCCTGGCTCTGCTCCCCCAATCCTGGAACAAGGAGCTGCCACCTTCCCTTCCAGAAGCAGATTTCTCGTCACACTGCCACTCAAAAGCCTTTCTTGATGCCCCTAGACCCGACTATTCACAAAAACATTTTCCTGCAACTCTCCCCACTTCATATAACCTACTTACCACCCAAACTAGAAGATAAACAATAACATCAGTTCCTGGCATCCCCAGTACCCTCTATCCCGCTTCGTTACACTGTCACTGTCTAACTCACTATATACTTACTTCTCATGTTCTCCATCACCCTCCACACTGTAATGCAGGCTCTACACGAGAGCGATTTTGTCTTCTGTTCAGTGCTGTGAGGCACACAGGGCCTGGCACGCAGCAGGGGCTCAAACACCACGTGTTGGATGAATGAATGAACAAACGAAAGATGAAAAGTTACATAGGTCCAGTATTCTCTCCTCTTCCCACCCAGAATCTTATTCCATCTCCTAATAGCACCAAGAAGTAGGTATTTTTATTATCCTCATTTCACAGGTGCAAGAAAGTTTGATGAATTCCCAAGGCCACAGAGTCTGGACAGGGCGGAGCTGGAGCCCACCGCAATTTCGCTCAGCAGGACGGCCCCTGCATAGGGCACAATGAGGAAGAAACCAGGCCTGACTGGCCCTAACGCCCAAGCTCTCAGACATCACTCTCTCTGCTCCCAGGGGCCCCCGCCACCCCATATGTTGCCTCCTGATCCTCTGTCCCCACAATCTTCAGTCTTCACCTTGCTCACCCTTCAAGGCCCACCTATCAAATGCCACCTCCTCCATGAAGTTCTTCCTGATCCCTACAGCTGGGCCTTGGGCTTTTAAATCGGTTTGTAAAACATCTTTTATTATATGCACATCCTCCTCTATAACTAAATGGTGAGTTCCTGAAGACACAAGGCATGAATCTAAATCACAGCCCAGAGCACGGGCAGCATCTTAGAGAGAAGGAATGCACAATAAACACTTGTTAAATGAGCGAAGGAAAAGAAAACAGCTTTAAAATTGCTTTGTCTGAGATGATTGAACCATGGAGGCAGAACCTAACAGATTCTGAAGACAGAAATAGATATAGAAGAATGGATAAAATATACACAGAATCTTTTATCAGTAAACCTAATACTTTCAACCTCCTGGCACTGCACATTCTGACTTGGTCTCCGGATCAAAGGCACTCTGGGATAAGGCCGCCTTGGTGCAGGGCGTCTGGGTGGCTAGAGCAGACACCACTGGCTTTCCAGAGAGCTGATTGCCAGATAAGAAAGAACTATGCTCCTTGGAGGGTGTGGAAGTAGAGGATGTGAGTGAGCATCACTGCAGGAGGCCAGTGTTTTAAAATACAGTGTTTTGATAGTTTCCAACAGACCAAAGGTGGCCGCCATTGAAAAGATAGTTTGCTATTCACAGATCCCAACAGGAGGGGGTAAACCATGCCACGGGGTGGGAGGGGGCACAATTCGGGGAGGCAGAAAGAGAGGGGAGAACTGTTGGCAAGAGTCTTTATTGTGGTTTCTGCAGGAAGCAACAGTAAGGCAGAGGAAGCGGGCTTAGGATCAGCTGATCTGAATCATTTCAGCAGGCTCTGGGGCACAGGGGCCGTCCCTAGTTGGCTGGTAGCTGTCCCTGGGGTGATTAGGGCAAGGGAGAGGCCCCAGTTGCCTGAGCCCAAAGAAGGCGGTGTTTCTCCTGGCCCCAAACACCCTCTCTGCTACACTGTGGGCCCTGGATGGCCCCCAGAACCCTTGAAGAAGCTCTCTGTGGTGAGCTCTCCTGGGTGCAGGCCCTCGAAATCCAGGACCCCACTGACCCCTCGCAGCCACCCTGAGGAGGGGCCGTTATTGCTGTTTACTACCTGTAGGAAATGAGCAGCACCGGGAAGGGCGGTCCCTCCAGGGCCCATCAGGTCCCAGACGTTGAAGCATCAGAACACAAAGATAAGTGTTAATACAGCCCTGCTCAGGGAGAACATGGTCTCTGGCTCAAGGTGCTGGTTCCTTAGACCTGGGTCTCCAGACTACTTGGCACACCAGGCCTGGGGCTCACTCTTCCAAGGAAATGTTCCACCTGCATTCCAGGGGCAAAGTCAAGCTAGTTCACACACCTGCTGGCAATCCCCAGGCCACCTCTGGGAAGAAAAAGAGGTTTGGAGAGGTGGAGGGACTTGCCCTAGGTCGCCAGGTGGATGCAAAGCTGGGTTCAAACACAGGACTAGCGCTTCCAGAGATGGTACACTGGACAGCGCGGTCCAGGGTCCCTTATGGAATCCTGGACTGTCAGGAAGTGCAGGATGAACCCAAGTCCATCATTTCTCAGGAGAGGAAACTGGCTGAGGATGACTCACGGGATCAGGATGAAAGTCTAGATCCCAGTTAACTTGTGCTATGCTCTTCCCACCCCACCACCCTGAGTTATTCAATAGAGAATTATTTTATTAATACCAGTACAGTCATTTTCTCCTCCTCCTCCCCCCTCTCCACCTCCCATCTTCCCCTTCTCCTCCTCCTCCTTCTTCCTGATTTTCATGCAAATGGGAAAACCCAACTCCTTTGTCCCTAATGCAGAAGGCAGCACTGACAAGCCCCAAACCCAGAAGGAGGCTGGATTTTTACAAAATCAGGTCAGGCAAACAAGATCCTTGGGGGTTCGACTGGTCTTAAGCCCTGATTAAAGCCTGCATCTGAGTGAGCAGCACTTCCTGTCTCCAGAGGAGGAGGAAGTGGGCTCAAAGGCTGTTCTACCCCTCCTGAGCCAAGGCCTTAGCAGCCCAAGGGCCAGGCTAGGCCTGGACTGGAGAGGGGGACAGCGATGGGGTTGGAGAGCACAGACTGATATTTTTACCCACTTAAGGCTCAGAACTGTTCTCCAACCAGGCCATGGACTTCCTGACTTCTCTGCCTGAGCTGGCTGCTCCCTCCACCCTTCCCACACCTCTGTACCAGGTAAGCCCTTCCCAGTCCGCAGACCCAGTCCCTCCCCCAACTCCAAAGGCAAAGCCACCGTGTCCCCCTTCCTAGCTGGACTTCAGTAGAAGATATGGTGAGGGGTTGTTAGAAACAACCATAGCTAGTAACTCCCACGTGTCAGTCACTCAGCACACATTGTTCTGAATCAGCACAAGTTCCCTGAAAGGTAGATATTAATATCCTCACTGCACAGATGAGGAAAGTGAGAGACGAAGTGACTGGCCCAGACCCCTTCCTTCAGCAAGTGAGACAGAACCTGGGCCCCACCCAGCTTTGCCTGAATTCCATGTCCAAGGTCTATCCCAGTAAACTAAATGCTTGGCTGTCTAGCTAGATGTAACATCTTTGAAGGCAGAGCCCTGGCTAATAATGTTTGGTACCTCATCAGAGCTCAAAAGTTTTTGACAGAAGAATAAACAAACAAGTGGATCGATACACGGATTGTGGAATTCTCCCACCTAAACGCAAGACCATTCCATATTACATAGGTTTCATACCAGACCAAACATACTAGCTCTGTTCCTTTCATTCCCATGACTGCTAAGAAGATTCAGTGGGATGGTGTGTTTTGGTGACAGCTGAGCTTCTGGATCAAAGACATCTCAAAAGGCAATGACTCAAACAAAACATAACTTGGTTTCTCCGGCATGTGACAGTCCACGTGTATGAGCAGCTCCGTTCCAGGAGGCCCTAGGAGAATGAAAATGGTGCAGCTGCTTTGGAACACGGTCTGGAGATTCCTCAAAAAGTCAGCCCTGGGCTGATACCAACTTTGCCAGTCATTCTCAGATGCTGGTCGCCATGTGACCTGCTGTGGGACCTTTGGAACAGGCCCCCTGCTGCCCCACCCTGACTCTGAGCCAGCAGGACAGGCTTTCATTGCTGCAACAGGCTCCTCAGAGGATCTCAGAAACCCCCCAAAGCTGAGGAACACTGAGCAAGCTGTCATTGGCTGAGCTCTTGCTTAAGTGCCTCTGCCTGAGGTCCATCCAGTGAAGATACTAGCTGGAGGTGACCACTGGCACCAAGGACAGCAGAAGCATGAATGGTCAAGACCCAAAAATCACACGTCTCACTCACCACTGCTCACTATCCTTAGATGCCAAGCAAGAAACACCTTCTACTGTAGTGGTTCTCAGCGGCCTGGGTTCAACTCCTGCCTCTGCTGTATACCAGAAGTATGACCTGGGAAGACTGTTTAACCGTCTGTGCCTCAATTTCCTCATCTTTTAATGTCATAAATTTTTAACGCAATTAAATGAATTGATGCACATCAGGAACTTAAATGAGCATCTCCCAGAGGCCTGAGCTCACGATTGCCCTCTCCAGCCACCAGAAAGTGGAAGGAGGTGGACAGTGTCCCTTAAGCCTTGGAAACTGGGTAACACTACCAGCCCGGCGTCCCTGTCGCAGCAGAGCAGGAGGGACCGCCAGGAAGGACCGGCAGCTGCGGAACCATCTGCTACGCGGGCGGCGGCTCCCGCCCCAGTGTTTGTTTACAAACCGGGCTCTGGGAGCGAGAGAAACACCGCTCCTCTTCCAGGCGCGCAGCCGCCGCTGTCAGCCCGAGAGAAGGGGCTGCTGGGGATCCGGGACCTACCAGGATGATCACAAACAGATCTGGTGCGAAGGGCGTGGCCGACATGTTGCTGTCCGCCGCCCCTCCCCCTCTCCCACTGCAGCCTTCGCTCCAGCCCACCAGCGAAGGCCCAAGTTCCAGTCCGGCTCCCTCTGTAATTAGCTATGCGACCCCATCTGGAACACGGTCCCTGGTAATGCACACGGTGCCACTTAATAAACCTAAGCTATTGTATTAGCACCGGGGGTGACAGGAGGGGTCTTAAGCATTTTACAAAATGTCCAGTTCCTCACGCAGCAGAGGAATCTCCTTTCAGACCGTCCCAGGTACCGACGAAAAGGATTAAAATTCATTCAGAAAGAAAAATCATTTTGAAAAATTAAATCATTCTGTCGTAAGTGTATTCCTGGCAATGTCGATTTTCCTGGCGTTCCGCCCTACAGCCACAAGCCCCATAGCGGGCTCAGTAGCAGGTGGAGATAAAGGAGAATAACCCCAGGCAATCTCGCCTGGAGCACAGACCTGTGAGTGAAGGATGCTCACGCAGGCCGGGAAGGGCTTTGGGTCGAGGTGGCTGAGAGCAAGGCTTTGGAAGGACAGCAATGAAGGGAGCTGAGGGATGCAGAGCTGGCAGCCCCTCCCCCTGCCTCTACTTCAGATGCTGCTCAGACAGAGCCTGGGTCTAGATCCGCTGCTTTCTCTGCAAGCATGCGGGGCTTTCATGGTGCCAGAACTGGGTGTGAGTTGGAGATGATTCCCACACTCTCTCCAAAGGATGGTGGTGGAAAGCACTTGTCTGAGGTTTTCCAGCACTCAGGAGCTTGTTGCTACATAATGTTTTGTTTTGTTTTGTTTGTTTGTTTGTTTGTTTCCCAGATACAAAGGGATTACAAAGTGGGGTTACAAAGTGAGGACAGAGCAGAGATCATACTTTCTGCCCACAGAGGAGCTCACATTCTGGGAGAGGGAGACAAAAAAGCAGTAACTGTCGCTATCCATCGCCTACCTACACTGTGCCAAGTGCTATTTGGTGTTTCTGGCAACCCATTCAATAAATATCTATTGCACCCTGAACAGGCCCCTGAGGATGGGACAGAGAACAAGCCTTGTCAGAGGAGAAGCAATTAAAAATAGTCGTGCCCTGGCTGGTGTGGCTCAGTGGACCGAGCGCCGGACTGTGAACCAAAAGGTCGCTGGTTCGATTTCTAGTTAGGGCATATGCCTGTGTTGTGGGCCAGGTCCTTGGTTGGGGGCATGTAAGAGGCAACTGATGTTTTTTCACACATCGATGTTTCTCTTCCTCTGTCTCTCCCTTCCCCTCTCTCTGAAAATAAATAAAATCTTAAAAAAAAATAACTGCAATGACAATACAAGCACCATAAGTGAAACATCTCTTTCCATCCTGACACCTGCTCTGATACCGACTCCGAATGGTAACTGTGATTATCCCATTTTACAGATATGGGAGTGATGGCACGAGGAGGAGAAACAGCTTGTCCCAGATCTCGGAGTTGGGGTCTGGAGGCAGGTCCACAGCCGTGTTCTTACTGTAACGGCCGCCTAGGAAAGGGGGTTGGAAGTCACTGGTCTCCTGGTTTCAGACTGAAACAGTTCAGCCGCAGCTCCACGTTCAAACTGTGGACTGTGAGTATTCTCCACTGATGCTCTCAAGTGGAACCACGCGGAGAGCCCTGTTTTAAAAATTCTGAACCAGTAAAAATTTAAACACACTGATTTGGGGCCACCCTCTGACAATCCCATTGGGCAGAAGCGTGGGCCAATTGGGCTGCCCCTTACTCTAGGTGGGTGAAGAGAAGCCTCCCCCACTCTCCCTCAGTTCCAATCCATTCATTCATTTGCTCAGTCAACACACCCTGCAAGACAGTGCTGCTGGAGAACTCCAAACCCCATCCCAGAGATGGAGACACAGGGGCACAAAGTTAGCACCGGAAGGGCCCTGTCCAGGGTGCTGCAGGAGCAGAGGAGGATGGAGAAAACATCCAGTCTCCTCTTGCAGGGAGCATGTGCTGAGGGCAGGGAGAGCCCATTCAACAGCCTTGGCCCACAGATTGAGAAGGAGGAGCAAGGCTGGGCAGAAGAAGTGAAAAGGCAAGAGGAGAGCTGTCAGTACTGGAGCAAGGTCTTAACCCGAGGCCATTAAAATGAGCCTGAATTGGTGTGTGGGGGTCAGACAAGGACACGGCCAGGATTAGATGTTGCTGCTCTTAGCTCCCTGGCCGGCATCTCTCGGTCACGCTCCACCCTCTGAAGAGCAGGCAGGAATTGTAACGGGTGAAACCAGGACAGCAGCGGGCTAATGCATCCAGGGGAAAGCAATCCGAAAACACAGAATTTCATGGGACAGACAGGCCAGGATAACTAGGATGCTGAGAGCAACCAGACCTGACAGTCGACAGCAAGTCAGGTCCAATCTGGAAGTGTGGCAGGGTGGGTGGAGGAGCTGCTTGCACTGGCCCATCTGCCTTCTCAACGACTCCTGCCCAGGCTCACCTGGGTGGGGCCTTCCAGCTGGAAAGCCACTCTGCCCAGGACATGCAGGGTGCCTGCCACTAGATGGGATGTGGGCCACAGAGAGCAACACTGACCCACGTACCCCTGGAAATGTGAACAGCCAAGGCCAGAGGAGCTGCTGGGCTTCTTGAGAGACCCGGGGTGAGCACGTGATCTAAAGCCCAGTATTTACAGGACGCGTCAGTTCTCCAACCAAGCTGGCGTCCTGATCTGTACGTTACTTCACTTGGCCCCACTCTCCCTCAGTCCCCCAGGAAGAACTTATCAATCAAAGGTGCAGGCCCCAAGATCTCAGGCATCGTGAGTCACCTTGCCCCCACCTGCCCGGTACAGCACAGGACCCAACTTGCATGAGGACTGAGCGACTCACTAAGTGCACCACAGGTGGAAAGTTTCTTTTTAAAGCAATTTTCCTCAGTTCTTCAAAACAGCAAAGACTCCCACAGCAATCAACATCATTACCCTCTAATGAGGTCTAGTTTTAAAGTTTGAGTTTCACTTATTTTTAAAATACTGTGACATCAACAGCTATGTATTTACCAAAACTGTTCCCTCTTTCTTCCTGGGCACACAATTGGACTGCCTTTCCCAGCCTGCTTAGCCATCAGTGTGGCCATGTGACTGAGCTCTAGCCAATGGGAATGAGCAGAAGTGGAGCCAATGGGAATGAACATTCCTTCTAGGCCCACAGAATTCTCCCACAGATAGCTGTCCATCTTCCTTCCCCTTGCACTGGCTAGAAGTGAAGGACTCTAGCAGCCCTGGAGCTAGAGGATGGAGTAGCGTGGGTTCTTGAATTACCACGTGGAAGGCCACCCACGAATTATCCCACTGTACTTCCTTGGGGACAAGAAGTAAATTGAAACCCTATTAAGCCTCCGACATTCTGGCATTTATCCACTACAGCCTCCAACGTGAGCCTAACCGATCTGCACATGGTACATGGCAAGACAGGCTGGGTTCAGGTATATACTCGCACAGGTAAGAGCCAAGTGTGAATCTGTGCAGAGGAGGCCATGCCGGAAGCATCCACAGACACGCTTGGCTCAGCGCAAGTTTTTGGAACATTCCCCACCCCCACCCGTCACCAGCTGTAATTCGGACCTGGCCACAGATACTCACTCATCACCTCTCATCAACTCCCCTCTTAGTGGCTATTCCGCCAGACACTTGGACTTAGCTGACAGACCCAATTTTTCTTTTTCATTCAGAGATTGAGCCAATGCACCTCTTTCTTTTCAAACCTTTTCCTTGAGCTCATAGCTTCCCTTAAAAATCTTCTCCTTTGCCGTCGGGTCTGACAGAAAGCTTACTGAATTACCTTGCTCCAACCCTGTATTTCACTCAACCTTCTAAAAATCCCTTTGATATCAATGCCACCAACACTCCCATTTATACTGTGTCTTTGGGTATATTTCTCATGCTTCACTTCCCTACACTGCCTCTTTAAGTCCTCCAGTCCCATTCTTCACTCTGCCGCATTTCCTATTTCTCTTCCAATAAATGGTTTCCCTCATTTTCCACGCATTTCCTCCCTTCCCAGCACTCTAACCACAAACCCCGCTTCTTCTCCGAGGCACATTCCCTCCCCATTAATTTTTCAACGAGGGAAGAGAAGTTAAAGCCCCCCCTTTTGAGTCTTCCTCATCTCTGCCTTTGTTAAGTCGAGCCATGTGGATAACTAATAAAAAATTAGTTGGCCATAGTCATTCTTACTCTCCTACCTCCTGTGCTGGCAGCCCATTTTCCTCTGACCTCATATGTCCTAATAATTGCTCATCATGCCAAGAGGGTGTGAAGGGGGAACCATTATCTTTCAGGAAAAAAAAGCATAACAATTTGTGGGGAAAAAAGAAGTTGCTTAGTCAAAAGTACATTGTGAGAATTGTCATGATCTGTTCCCAACTTTTATCTCTTTAAACATCCATTTTCTGCCATCTTAAGAAAATACACATCAACTTCTATCAAATCTCATACATTTCAAATACTCAGGTATTCCATTTTTTTCCTTTTTTTCCTCCAGGTATTTATACTCCCTTCACTTCCAAAAAAACTGTGGTAGCTCACAGTAGAAGACACAAAAATAACAGAATAACTTATAACATAAAAGCATATGAACCAATTAAGGGAGAGGTAAGACTGATGGATCTGGGTATCATAAACTAAGGGTAGTTGCTGTCACTGAGCAGAAAACTGAGCCCTCAAGTGCAGTGCAAGTGGAGTTAACGACAAGGCGGAAAGAGACACAGGATGGACAAAGATCTCAGAGGTTAGCATTAGAAAGCAAACTGTACATGACTGTATTCTTTGGTACTCTTGTCGTAAAGGCTTGGAAACACTTTTAAAATACTTCTTTATTTCCTGCTTATTTGTTAAAAGGACATGACAGCATAAATTTAAAATATTACAAAAATAAAGACAGAGACATGCTAAATGGGGAATTATGTGTGGAAGGAGGAATAATTATACCTTTCTTTTAAAAGCTAGACTCAAGTGAATGAAGACAACTGAGTGCAGAACGGAGCTCTGAGCTTCGGAGCACCCATGGCAAAGATGGAAACAAGGGGAGATCACCGAGGTGAAATTTTCCTAACTACAGTTGCAAAGATAATTGCCTCCTACCTGTGAACCAAGAGAGGAAGTTGTCTCATGTCTTGTCATTTCCCTTAATCTTTAAAAAGAACCCTTAATTTTCCAAGGATTTTTATCACATGCTCCTCAAATTCCTTGGCATACTCCACTGTGCAATGGCTGCATCATATCACATACCCAGCTCCCTCCCTCCGGTGTGACCTTCCTTTGTCCCGTCACTTGGGTACCATGACTTTGGTACACACCACACCGGCCACACCGACTGCGGTCTTGTCTACATGGGGTTTCTTCCACTCTGCTCACATTCTTAATAAATCTCACATCCCAGGAGTCACAGCTTTGGTGTGCAGGATGCAGAATGTTTTCCCTAACATACATTACATGAATGCCTATAAATATAAATGTCATTATTATTCTCACGCAAGGGTATGTTCATTGAGAGACAGACAGACAGACAGACAGACACGTGAGAAAGAAAATCAGTTGCCTCCCATACACGCTCTGACCAGGGATCAAACCTGCAAACTAGGTATGTGTCCTGATCAGGAATCAAACCCGCAACCTTTTGCTGTAAAGGGACATTGCTCCAACCAACAGAGCCACCCAACCAGAGCACAAATGCCATTCCTGAGACTCTGTTAGTGCAAGTCTGATGCCACTGGCTCGCCTCCTCTTTGCTTTGTCCCCAGATAGTTCATCAGGGAACCTTGGCAGAGGATGTTTCTCTCCAGCTTCCACTCAACCCTGCCCACTTTGGTCTCAGAAACCGTCCCAGCTGACGCACATCCTCTTTGCTCTCCACGTCCAACAGGAGCCTTTTTATTCCTTTCGGGCTTGTGAAGGACTTCCTCCCTCCTCATGTTCCACCTGGATTACATCTTTCACTCCAAGCCCAGTTCAAGTCCCACCATCGCCATGGAGCTATGAATAGCCTTGAATCTGAACTTGCCCCACTGACCTCCCAGAGCACACGGCAGACTCCTACCATATTATTACAGAGCAGCTGTCCTAAAGTGTACAGTAAGCCCTTCTCTATACTCCCTAGCAACTAGGCATAGAGCAGGTGCCCAGCAACATGGCAACATGTCAGGGTGAGCACTACACTTGGGGCCGGGAGGGCTGGGTTCTTGGGTAAGTCACCCTTTTAGCTTCAGTTTACCCAGCTACGAAAGGGCAAAGAAGCGGGTAGAGAGGGGACCTCACACTCCTCAAGGTCCCTGCCATCTCGAACCCCCATGTTTCACTCCCACTTTTTATTTATCTCACTGCCGTCTGTGTAGATTCCCCCATGGGCATCCTGACTCTGGCTTTCTCTGCTGCAAGGGCACCTTACATTTTCCCACCAGGTGCCCTACCAGTGGGCTCTTTGGCGGTCAGTGGCTGTTCTTGTCTGTAAAATAACCCTGTGCTCCTCACAGCATATCCCAGCATCCTGCTCTGCCTTCTGTCCCTGATCCCTCTTCTTAAATTGGCCTCAGTATCTGCTTGCTCTACACAGAGTATTTTCAGCCTCTGCTCAATTTCTCTGCTTCCCACCATTTCTATGGCATCTTCAGGAATATATTGCAAGTTTTTTCCTGTACAAGCATAGACTATTCTTGTTTTTGCACATAAGCCACAGATGATTGGATTGTACAACGAGGGAAGTGATCCATTCTAGTCACTGTTTTACACTTACTGGCTCTGAAACTTTGGGGACATGGCTTAAGCTTTCTGAGCCTCAGTTTCTACCTCTACCCATTAGGGCTGACTCTGCCCAGGCTGTGTCCTAATTATCAAGTAAGACCATGGTGTTCAAAGTGGGCTTGCCTGCTCCTCATCCCTTCTATTCCTTGCTGCTTCTTGGCCCAGCTCAAGTCAGCTCTGGCCCTGAGATCCACTCCACCAGCTATTGAGGCCGGTCCCACGAAGAACTTTTCCTCTAAAGCACATGCAGCCTTTCGAGTTTACACATCACTTTCTTATACACTGTCCTTCCATCCTCACACACACAGAGCATACAGGGGAATATTATTCAGCCTTTAACAAGAGAGTAATCCTGACACGTACTACAACACGGAGGAACCTCGAGGACTTTTTGCTAAGTGACGTGAGCCATCCCCAAACGAACAGATACCACGTGATTCCACTTACACGAGGCCCCTAGAGTAGTCAACCTCACAAAGTAGATGCATAAATAGGACGGTGGTTACTGGGGGGAGGGATGTGGGGCGTTGTTTAATGGGGACAGAGTTTTGGTTACGCAGGATGGAAGGGTTCTGGAGCTCTGTCATATAACATGTAAATATATATCACCTACTGAACTGTATACACTTAATAATGGTTGAGATGATAACTTTTATGTCATATATTTTACCACAATTAGCATTGCTTTAAAAGATATCTAACTACTACCATTTTTTAAGCGAAGTATTATAATCATTGGGGCCATTTTCCAGATGAGGAAGCTGAGCTCAGAGAGGCTCACCCAGGACATGCATCCAGGCCTTCAAAATCCCAACCTCACTCCTCTCCCACGCACTGGGGGAAGTCACGAAAGGCACACCTGAGCCCCTGGTGCCAGCACTCCCATTCTCCCACACAGAGGGACGAGGGGAGCTGTCTCCCCTCCTCTAAGCTCTCCCCACACTGCGGTCTAGGGGAGGAGCCTCACCCACTCACCACTACACAGGAGCCTCTTGGCTCTGGCCTAGGAGACCCTTCGAGCACTGAAGTCCTTTGCCCTAAGACCCAGCTCAGCTCCCTGCACCTGGCTCCTGTCACATGTCTTACATGCAGTGACCTCTTGCTCTGTGGATGTCCGGCCATCACCGCCCCCACAGCAGGCCGGCCCTGCCAGCATCAGGCCAGGGTGAGCACAGCACTGGCCCACAGCAGCATGTCCCTCTCCTGGTTCATGAGCAGATTCTCCCTTTTCCTTCCCTGCTCTCCCCACCCCTTCCCCTGTGTTCCTTCCACAGGGCTCAGTCGGCTGGCACCTCTCAGGGAGCCTCCCTTGGTCTCCAATGTGGAATTAAGTTACCCACCAGAGAGGCAGGAGGACTAGTCTCAATTGCCACATCTCACGAGGGGGCCTGGAGGCCCAGAGAGAGGTTTGGGGCTTTACTCAAAGTGGGCCCTTTATGGGGGGAGCCAAGAGTCAAACCCATAGTTTCTGTCCCCAGGTCTTATGCTGAGTGGAAAGAGAAGGAATAGAGAACTCTATGCTCCCCCAGCACCCCCAGCACCCCCCAGACCCCTACCCTTGGCTCTATTCTGGGACTCTGGGCAGAGGGTAAGTGGGCTGAACTCACAAGGCAGCAACATGAGGGTGTCGCTGTGGGGAAGGGAGGACGTTGGTGTTGGTGGTCACAAGGCAGGATGGCTGTGGCCAGGATGTTTGAATTGTGCCTGGAGCTGCCTGAGAAAGTGGCCTCCATATGCTGAAGCACACTCCAAAATTAGGGGCCTGACTGTACTTTCCCAAGAAGAATAATCACTCATCAGTGTGTATGATGCTACCCAGCGCCTTTCCCCGAATCCTAGTCCCCATGGCATTCGTGCAGGCTTGCGCGGTTGGAGCGTTGGGATTCCCTCCTGATGAGCAGTAATTAAGGGCTGTAATGAACTCTGGAGGCTGTTTAAACAAATGTGCTTTACAAATGTTGGCCGAGAGTCAACTATTCACCAGGTACTATAATGGGTCTGGGGAGGTTCGAAGGGTAACCCAGAGGTACACCTGCCTGCAGACCTCAGAACACGGGGAGAAAGCCAGCACGTGACAGACCGTCATAAAATGCAGGAAGTCAGATGTGCCCTCTGCACCCCAAACTTAGACACTGTGTAATAACATTCCCTGTTCATCTGAAACAGGCCCAATTTAGTCTTTTGCTCTAAGGTATGTACCAGTCGATATCGAAGATGAATTAAGCTGATGAAAATCAATCCTAGAGCCAGTTTTACTTTCCAGACCAAAAGTTTTCATCAATAATAGAGAATTAAAAGATGCCACTGAATTCTGATACCTGCATTGCACATAGTTCAATCACAGGTTGTGAAAATAGATGAAGAATAGAAGCCTTTGCCAAGAAGCTTCCTGCAGGCCTTTGGCAGATGGAGAGGGACCAGTGTGGAACTAGGAGCCCCAGAGTAAAAAGCAAGAGGCCCTGAGGTGGACTGTCCCATCTGGGTGGTCACAGTGAGCAGTTCCCAAGCTGGTGACCTGGGGCTCTACAGCCCATTCAATAGGCCGGGAGTCCCAATGGTAGGTTCCAGAATGCCACCAGAAAATAAGCCAGACACACAGAGAACACCCAATGGCCTCGTTCGTTGGTTTGAAGAAGAGAATTGAGAAAATAAAAAAGTGTTGAAACAGATTTGGGTGACATCACAAAAACTTTAGACTTTTAGTTGCTGAGGGCATTTGAACAGGAAGATAAAACTCTTCAAAGAAGCAGGTTTGCCTAATCCCAGGTCAACGGGGAGCTGGATGTTTTTTTAAATGTTCGCCCTCTGAGGTTCATGGACACAGCAACAGGTCTGCTCTGAATCAGCTCCAGCAGCAAACAGAAAGGAGCCGGGCACACAGAGCTACGGTTGGAAGAAGCTTGTCCCTCTGCCTCATGTGCCTTTTCTTCCACCTGGGGTCTCCCCATCTTGCAGCGCCCACACAGCCCTGGGGCCCACCATCAGACACAACATCTGATGACACAGAAGCCAGATCCACTCAGCAGCATAGCTCTGCCTTGCTCTGAGCTAACAGAGGCTTCCAGCCTCATGATTCATTCATTTGTTTCATTTATTCAATCAATCATTTCCTGGGCCTGGCTATGTACCAGGCACTATGCTGGATGTGGGGGATGGAGAGACAAATGCAAGTCTATACTCTGGAGAGTAGAGTCTAGTGGGGGAGCCCTGCCCCCCACCAGCAAGCATTCTCTCAGCACTTGAGATGAACCAGGGCTATGCTAGGCACTGGGGCACCCCTGCCCCACCAAGCCCACAGTCTAGTGTGGGAGATGGGCAGAAAGACAGCAAAGTTGTACATGCTATGTGGAGGGTGAGCTGGCCCCCAGGGAGAAATTGCCAAGTAGAGGCTGTGCACCAGGCCCCAGTGAATGAAGTTCTAACCACTGGAGTATCTACAGGCAGCAGTCTTCTGGGAGCAGGATGAGAACAAACAGTGCTGAGACCCAGGAGGAGGGAGGAAGGTGACAGAGCACTGGGAAAAACCACTGGAGTTCAGCAGAAACCACAGCAATGTTTCCACAGGACAGTGAGCCAGCCTGGAATTGGAGCAGAGCCTGGGGACAAGAGAGGTTCCAAATGGTTCACAAGGTGGAGCTGGTGGCATCCTTCCGGGAAGCTGAGGTGTTCAGCAAGGCAGGGAGGAGATGGCAGGGAGGCTGCAGAGGGGGCCACTTCAATGCTGCTATAGCCCTGCAGGGGCTCCCACAACATGGCCCCTCATGTCTAGAGGTAGGAGCATGGGAACCCTGCTAAGGCTTGCGCTCTGGGAAGAAAATGGTGGGTCCATCCATTAGCCACGGGTCCCTGGTTTAGAAATTTGAGCCAAGTTCCATCCCTGTGCTTCATCCTATTGGGCAAGTAAACAGAGACTAGGCCTACACAAAGAACCTGGACTTGAATCTGCCCTCCAAGCCACCCCTTCACTAGGGTCTAGGTCAGTTTCCTCTTTGCCAAATGAAGTCCCTCCCAGGATTGGGATTAGGAAAATATTCCAAGCTTGTTTCCTCTTGGTGAAAGCTGAGTCTTCCCAGGCAAGGTTGGTGATGAGGAAGGACCATAATGACCACATTCCGCCCACTAGGTAGTCCTGGACATTTCACAAGTCATTCCACACACATCCACAACTTTATCCTGAAACAATCCTGGGAGGTAACAAGGCCAGGTATCATTGTTCTCAGTTTATTGATTAAACAAAGTGACTTAATCTCCAAGAGAGATCCATACACTGGTGTTCACAGCAGCAGCATTCGCTGTAGCCAAACGGTGGAAGCCACCCAAGTGCCCAGTGGTGGGTGGATATATAAACTAAATACGGTACATCCAAACAATAGAATATTACTCCGTCTTAAAAGGGAAGGAAATTCTGTGCTACAACGTGGATGAACCTAAGTGAAATAAGCCAATCACAAGAGGGTAAATAGTGTGTAATTCCCCTTCCACGGGACACCTGGAGCAGTCACATTCATAGACACAGAAAGGAGAACGGTGGTGGGTGTCAGGGGCTGGGGAGGGAAATCTCGGAGTTACCAATTACTGGGTGTGGAGTTTCAGCTCCGTAAGACGGAAGAGTTCTGGAGATGGGTGGTGATGATGTTCATACACCGTGAGTCTACTCAACAGTACTGAACTGTACACCTAAAGTAAAGGTGGTCAATTTTGTTAGGCATTTTACCACAATTTAAAATCCTCTAAAACTTTCTTTGTAAAAAAGTGACTTGAACCCAGATGTCCTGGGTGCTGTCAGGTCACTGGCCTGACCTCTGTGGCCTCAGCTAAGGGGTGACAGCTGCCCGGGACACAGCAAAGAGCACGCAGGTGACAGTGAGAACAGCAGCCGGGCCACCATCTCACTAGCCATGTGGCCTTGTCTCCCTCACTTCTCCGAGGCTCAATTTCTAATCTATAAATCGAAGCTAAAACACAATAATGACAGGAAAGTGGCCCAAGCCCAAGGCAGGCCCCCGATGAAAGCCAGAATGGGTTCTAAGGAAGGGTCCAGCTAAGTCCAGCCAGGACCCGGGGCCCCCGCCAGCACAGGGGTTCGCTGCCCCTGAGTGGATGGGCAGAAGAGTGTCCACTTACCCACTGCAACCTTGACTCCCAAGCCACTGAGACGAGGAAGTCCAGTCCTTTACAAGTAACAGTCTGACTCACTTGTTCCTTCAAAGAGTGGGAAGCTGCGTCCAGCTGCCGGGAGGCCCAAGCAGTGGCTGGAGTATAGACTGGGGTCCGACGGGCCTCAGCGTGGCCTCTTCTCACTGGGTGACCCTGGGCGTGTCGCTTCATTTCTTCAAGCACCACCTGGAAAGCGTGGGGAATAACGGCCCCTCCTCAGGGTGGCTGCGAGGGGTCAGTGGGGTCCTGGATTTCGAGGGCCTGCACCCAGGAGAGCTCACCACGGAGAGCTTCTTCAAGGGTTCTGGGGGCCGTCCAGGGCCCACAGTGTAGCAGAGAGGGTGTTTGGGGCCAGGTGGTCACTCCCACACACTGCTGACCATGTGCCCGAGCTGGGGACAGGACGAAGAGCCAAGCGGGTCCTGCCCACGAGCGACCTCTCCTCATGCCAGCTGGACAGAAAGGACACACAGCTGTTAGGGGTGTGTTATGGACTGAAGTGCGTTCCTATGGAAGCCCCAATGCCTAATGTGATGCCCTTGGAGGCAGGGCCTTTACAGAGGTAATTAAGTTTAAACCAGGTGAAAAGGGTGAGGCCCTAACCCAATATGACTGGTGTCCTTACAAAAAGAGGGAGAGACACCAGGAATGGGTGCACAGAGCAAAGGCCATGGTAGGTCACAGCAAGAAGACAGCTGTCTGCAAGCCAAGGAGAGAGGCATCAGGAGAAATCAAACCTGTTCCCACCTCGATCTTGAACTTCCAGCTTCCAGAACCATGAGAAAACAAATTTCTGTTGTTTATAAAAGCCACTCAGTCTGTGCAATGTTGTATGGAAGCCCAAGCGGTCTAAGACAGGGACACCATTAGCCCCCAGTCACTCCTCTGCTCAAAATCCATGAGTTCCTGCTCCTCCCCTTCCCCCCCCCCACCCCGCACTGTGTCCACCACACTGGCCTTCTTTCCATGCGCACCAGGCATGCTCCCAGCTTAGCAACCCTGCTTAGAAAAAGAATGCCAGTCACAGATGTGAGCCATGATGTAAGTACTCTTTCATGTATGTAATTCGAATTTACATTTCACATATATAAATTGACATTTCTAGTAGCCACATTTCAGAAAGTGTTTTAAGCAGGTGCAATTAATTTTTATAATATACTTTAACCCAATATATCCAAATATAATCATTTCTACACGTAACCAATATAAAATATTCATGAGATATTTTACATTCTTTTCTTTCACTCTAAGTCTTTGAAATCCGTTGTGTATTTCACACTTAGAGCAGGGTCCCTAACCTGTGGGCCACAGACCCGTACCGGTCCGGGCCTGTTAGGAACTGGGCTGCACGGCAGGAGGGGAGCTTGAATGTAATGTGCTTGAATCATCCTGAAACCATCACCAGCGCCCCCATTCCATGGAAAAATTGTCTCTGTCCCTGGTGCCAAAAAGGTTGGGGACCACTGACTTAGAGCCCATCTCAGTTTGGACTGGCCACATTTCAAGTGCTCAGTAGCCACACCTGGCCAGTGGCACCTGGTTGGAAAGCACAGGCCCGAAGTGTTCTTCCTCCAGATGTCAACACAGCTGGCTCCATCACCCACCTCACATGTCACTGTCTCGTGAGTTCCAAGCTGACCACTCTACTGAATAAACCCCCTCTGTCTTGGGCCATTCAGGCTGCTACGACAAAATACCAGAGACTGGATGTTTGATAAACAACAGATATGTATCCTCACAGTTCTGGAGGCTGCAAGTCCAAGATCAACACCTCTACAAAGTAGAAACCCTTCAACCTCTCGGAGGAGCCCACTGTCTTCCCAGTTCCAGAAGGAATCTGGGCACAGACTCTGGTCCCCATGGCAACCACTGCAATCTGTGTCAGCATGAATGCAGTTGGCTGCTGCTAAAATTAAAGGAGGGGGGAACCCTCGCACGCTTAGCCTTTTCTGCTCCTCAGAATCAGGACCTCAGGGGACTCAAGGAGAGAAGCTGAACTTGGAAGCAGTCACAGCGTTCAACTGCACTGGCCCCAGAGCTGGGCCTTGTTTTTAGGGAGGTGGGGGGAGTGGGGAGGATAGAGAATGGGGAGATTCCAAGTGGGCAAGTGTGAGGAGGACACTTACCCTAAGACAGAGGGGCCTCACTCACCATTGACCTTGACCTTGACCCCAAGTCACTCCAGACAACTGTGTTGTTAAAGGTCCCTGGGGAAACTATTCTGCAACCTCTCTTGGTACCTTACTCTAGGATTTATTGAGTCTCACTGAGTCTACTGAGAAGACAGACCTATTTTTAAAATTTCATTTGGAAGGATAAAGGAAGGAAAGGAATTCCAGAGGGAAAGGAGAACTGACACTTATTGAATTTCTTACTATTCGCCCTGAGACTTTATTGACATTGTCAACTTTAATGGGCACCTTGAGGCTGTGGGTTGTTGTCACCATTTTACAGATGAGGGTATGGGGCCCGGAGAGCTCTGGTTACTTTTCCAAGGCTATGCAGCTGTGGACTCCTGGCACCGAATCCAAGCTCGGACTCAGTCTGCCTTTCTACCAGCGTCTTTTCCACCACACCAAGCTGCCGAAGGCATGTCAGAGAAGACTACCTCCTGTCACCAGACACCTGAGGTTACTTTGAGTCCCAAGGAAGCAAAGGTTTAAGGGAGGAAGTGTATGTGCCTCAACCGTGCGGGGGACTGTATAAAGGGCAACAGTCATGCCCTCTTCCTGTGACACCTCCCTTCCTGTGACCCCTAGGGCCACTGAGCGCTGGACAGAGAACACTGGTCAAATTCCAATTCTTTCTCCTTCCACCCCTTTGCCCAGAGAAGATACGCACTCTGGCTGCAGAGAGGGTCATGCTGGAGGCTTTACATAGCCTTCCCGCTTCCCAGGTCCTCAAAGTGACCTTGGCCACCAGACCCCACTTTGGCAGTTCCTAATGAGCCCCACTCTGGGAGGGCGTGACCTGGCCCAGGGTTGGGGCTGGGGCCTCCCAGCCTTAACAGTTTGCAGCTCAGGGCAGGGTCCTGGCTAGAGCGCCTCCCCTCTAAATCCCAAGGGATTGCAATGTACGCTACTAGGTAACAGAGCCACCAGCACACAGCAGCAAGGCAAAGGCCTCGACTCCCCCCCACAAACCAGCTCAGAAGAAAGAAGCTTGCCCCGACCCCTTTCCTACAAATCAAGTACACATATCTTGGACTTCGAGGCTCCCTGTTCTGGGCCCAGCCTGACTCTTCCATCTTCATATAAGCCTCTGCCCCAAAGACGCTTTTACTGTGCCCCACACCTGCCCCTGCTTCCAAGCCCCTGAACTCCACTGCAGTGCTCTCTCTTCCAGAAACGTCCCCCACGCCCTGTGCCTCCACCCTGTGTCCACCCTCAGGGCCCAGCCCCGCACTGCCTGCCCCATCCCCACAGTGGAGGCATCATCGCCCCTTGAACTCCTCACACTCCGATCAGCCTCGCAGGGCACTCATCACACTTGTGGCGGAGTGAACAGATGTGCGTTTTTCTGCCTCCACCCTCAAGATGCCAATAAAGTATTTTTGTCCCAGAAGAAGGTCAACACCAGACAATCTGTTAAAGTTTGGATGTGCAGCTGGGGCCCCAACAGTTGATCCACACTGACCGCCTGGCCCCCTTGGCACCTCCCCTCCTGCCACTGTCCCCTCACTGTCTGGCACCCTGCCCTGCTGCCAGTTCCTGGAGCTGCCCCATCACCCAACCCAGCCTAAGGATCTCCCCACCCGAGGCCCTTCACGTCTACCTTCACCATTCCTGAAACATGCTCTGCTGAGCTCATTTCAAACTGGCTCCTTCTCTTCCCTCAACTGGAGTGTGCTTTCTCTGACCACTCACCTTATCAAACGGCTCCACCTCCATGTCTTCTGATATACTAGCTGTTATTTCCCTTGAGCTGTGGAGCACTAGGCACAGCATTGATGAGTGCTCACAATGTCTGGGGTTCCCTGTGCCTCACACAGGCTGCCCCTGGGCAGCAGCAAAGGCTGGTCTCCAAGGCAGTCCAGGGAGGTCCTAGCAGTGGGCCATTTGGAGGTTCTTAGAATGCCAAGAATGGTGAGAGAGGAAGGGAGCCCACCCAGCCAGCCCTGCAGGTCTCTGCTGTCCAGCTGTGGGATCACACAGTGGACACTCAGCCTTCCCTTCTGACCCCCAAGGCAAACATGCCCTCTCGAGAGCTCCTATGTATTCCAACCAGCTTAGGCAAAAGGGCCCCATGGGCCACACCAGGGCCAGAGGGGAGAGTGAGCAAAGACAGAACCAGGGCACAAACGCCAACCATTCTGCAACCTGAACTCTGTTCCTCCAGGGGCAGAAATCAGGAGGACATGAGGGCCCAGGGCCCATTTCCAGCCACCTGCTCACTGGGAGAAAGCCTCCTCCCCATCAGAAAAGTGCCTCTGAGCCAGAGACGCCCAAGGTGTATATCTGTGTGGGGCACCTTCTTTGCAGGTCTGCGACAACAAAAGGAAGTGTGCATATTGCAAGAAGGAGGGATGTACGACCTCCATGTGTATCAGTAGGTGAATAAATGAAAACATTTTGGTGCATCACCAAATTGTTTCATTATGATTATGGAACAATAGAATAAGTGCAGCTTTGACAGATAATGAGGTAGACTATTATTTCCCACTTGGGAAATGTCCATGGTGGAAAAAGCAGGTTGCGGAGCAATGTTTCTTATCATCCCATCCGTGTGTCTGTACATGAGTTTCACTAAGCGCACGTGTAAAACAGTCTGAAGTTTACACCACAGTACAGCTCACAGCCAGTGCCTCTGAGCCAGGAAGAGGGACGAAGAAGAAAGGAGATAATATGGTTTTACTTTATACATTTTTTTAAATTCTGTGACAAAAACCAGATAACATTTTGTAATTAAAGAAACAATAAAGATTTAAAAAATCTAAAATTTGCCTAAACACCCCTCAAGAAGAGCGCCTGCTTGAGATTTGCGTCCTTCCTACAAGTGGGCAATGCCCTGAAATGTTTGCAAAGATCTACCTCAAAAAGCAAGAAAAAATGCCCACTTGTATATTTTAATTGACATAAATTTTCTGTCCTGTCTCATTAGAAGAGCCTGGAGCCTTAGTCCCCACAATAAGACAACTTCCTAGCAAAAACTAACAAAAAGAGGCCTCTTCCCGCACAATTTGTCCACGTTACAGCATACACCAAATCAGGAATTTGTCTCTTTATGAGAAAGGACAGATTTTAGGAGGAGAGTAAGGCCAGAGGAAAAAAGAAATCAGAACATGTCAAAAGAGATAATCGTTTGCAATTCCACTGACCTGATTATTAGGTTCATGTTAGCCGTTTAACGATTTACCTATTTCTCCCATCAGAATGCAATAATAAAAACTTTGGAGATAGAAAGTCAGCGCTTGCCTCTGGTTCAAGTCTGTCCTCAGCCCGCTGTCCTGGTGACAATCGAGGCCGGCCTCTAGAGCTGTCTGCACAACCCACGACCACCCGCTATCGGCCAAGGGATCTGCCGAGCAGGGGCTCACGCCAGACACTAATCTGGGGGAGGAGACAGACACCCCCCGCCCACAAAAAGCACACAAGCTAGTTGGAATGAGAAGACCCCTGCCCCAGAGGGAATGTGATGATACCAGAGTCCACCCGTGACTGGCTGTTTTCCGTGGTTCACACAAGCGTCTCCAGGCACTTGAGCGGTCAACCTCTTTGGGAAGGAGAACGGAGCTGGTATTACCCCCATTTGACACATGAGGAAACTGAGAGTTGTAGAATAAGGTACGTATAATAAAATAACAAAAGTTATAGGACAAATCAATGGTAAACAACCACGAAGAATATCCAGGGTCTGTAGTTATTCGGGACAAAGCCCTCCCCATGTAGCATAGACTCAAGCTGAAACCATCAAGTTTAGGTAATAGCAACACAGGGAACTTTTAGGGGACCGGGAGAGATATTCCCTACTTTTTAGACAAAGCACCTCAAGATGACAGTTTCAAAGAATAGAAAACCAAATTCTGCAAAAAGTAAGGATTACTGAAAAAGGCACTAAAACCACACTCTAAAAACTGTTGCTTCCACAGAAAACTGGAAGGTGCCGGAGAAATCCAGAAGATGGGCCTGAACTTTAATATGACCTTGGCCTCCTCATGCATTAATCACGCAAATGGAGTAAATCTATTCCTGCAGGAGCAGAATTACACAGATCTCTGTGCTCTAATGTCAGATAGGTTGTCCCCTGATTAAGGTCCTAGCATGGATGAGAGTTTTATTGAAAATGCTTTCCATTGTCTGCACAGCAGTTCATCACAAATATATCTGGCCCACTATATTCCAAACGTGATTTGATCACACATCAAAATTGTGGGTATTTAACTCATTTTAATATAGAAATTAAATGTATCTGCCTTGCTTCCTGTCCTGAGGCTGTTCCATCCCAGGAATTCCCACATCAGCAGGCTCAGACAAGGAGTCTCTCTCTTTTCCCCACAGAACTCCACCCTGAGTTCTGACCATCAAGTTGAAAGGGAACTTTATAATCAAAGAAGATGTAAACAAGAATAAGCCCTGCTGGCTTCATGAAGAGATAGAGAAGCTTTCAATGTGCATTCATTAGTAGGGGGCTGACTCTGCAAGAGTTCAACGGGAGTCAATGGAAGTCTCACTGCTTCCCCAGGACACTGGCTGCAGCCTCATCGCCTCAGTCAAAGGTGGCATAAGCTCCTTGTCCTTAGCAGCGGGATGGGGTATGTCAACCAGCTAGAGAGGCAGAGCATCGGTCAGTGAATGTACCTGAGGATGCTCTGCCCACCTGCCCTCTCTGCTAGGACTTGGAATGAAACACATGGCTGGGGACCCCAGGTGTGGGGGAGAAGCCAGAGGCAGACTAAGGGCAGTTTGGGCTTTGCTGGCAGAGACGGCTCCTTCTACTGCCAGGATATGCCGCTGTGTGGCCAGGAGCGGTGAGCTGGGACTGGGAAATTTGAGGAGATGATTTCTGCTCTGAACAAAGTAAAACGGTGGTCCACTCTTGTTTGGGGGAGGGGGGTGTCAGCAAATCCCACCTACATGTTCTCTAGGACTTTACTGACAACTAGGAACCCAGATCACCTTACAAAGCAGGGTGAGGCTCAAATAATAATGTGCAATCACTTCGTACCATGTTACATCAGCAGGAGAGAAAGTCAGGTGAAGTTGGAAGGGGCTTAGTTAAGATGACTTGTGAATATCACAATCTGAGCTGAAATAGTACAGGGTTCAACCTGCAGCCTGTGGGAAGATCAAAGAAGAGCCCTCTGCTCCAAAGCCTCCCTCCTGCCCTCGGCACCTCGGCTTCCCTGAGTTTCTCTGGATTGGGACACTCTGCCGAGATAAGACAAAGCCCATATCTTTAGTGGACACGTCAGGTTTTCGTGACTAGGGATTGGCCACATTGCTACTCTGATCACTCAGGGTTCAAGAACTGAAGAGAAGCTAAGGAAGCCAAAAAGGATGAGAGTGGGTCCCTGGTGGTGGCTTTTTGTGTATTTCTAGCTTCCTATGAAAGAGAGCAGGCTTTCCTGCCTCTGCCCCTTTCTACAAAGCCAGGGGGCAAGACTGATGTTCTCTCGGACTCCCCTGCTCTGCTGCTTCTGGTCCTGAGTCCACCCAGGAACTCGCGGGCTGCTGCTGCTGTGGAATAAGGCCATTCCTGGGACCATCCTCCCTGAGACTTGCTGGCCAGCAGGAGCCCAGCTCCCTGAGCTCTGCCATGTCCATACACATACAGCTGAGCCCCCTGGTCTGCCCCCACCACCGGGGCAGGAGGGAGGAGGGAGCTCAGTGCTCTCCTTACCGCCCTCCTCCCCCTGCAAACTGGCTGCGGAGTGAGGATTTCCTCTTCCCCACCCCCTCCTCACCAAGGCCTTGCTTCTGGCACTGTCAGGAAATGTCACAGCCTCTCTTTTATGCCTGCAGCACCTACGGGATTGGACAGGCTGCAGCATCCCCACTGAGCTTTGGGCTTTATTTATTCATTTTTACTACTTTTATTAGTTATTTTTCAGATTTATTTATATCCCCAGCCTGGGTCAAAGCTTTCCCTATCAAGCCACGTGGGCCAGAGTACAAAATTCCACTGACTATGGGCTGGGTTTCCCCTTGGGGCCTGGGAGTGTTTCCATGGTGGGAGAGGGCAGGGACCTAGTTCAATGTGAAGAAGCCAAATGCTAAATATGGTCATGCCAGCGCTGTATGTCAAAGTAAACCTTTGGAGTAACCTGAGTGCCCAAACAGTACGGAGTCTACAAAGTCAGTGAGAGTTCTGGTAAGCTATCACAAAAGTGATATGAAAACCACATAACCTTAAGGGGAAGGGATTTGAATATTAATTAAGGGGAATACAGAATTGTATGCCCACTAACAACTACATATTTTAAATTTTGTGAGGAAATGCAGAAATATATTTTAAAGCTTTTGAGGTAGGGAGGCGATAAATTTGGCTTTCTTAAAAACTCCTTTAGTAACATATTTTTACAATACATAACATTGAAAGAAAAGTAAGAAATCTGGCCAATGAGGGGGGTCTTACTTGGGAGGGACCCTGAGTCCTTCTCTGCCCCATCTCACCCCCATGGTCTTGGGCATAGCTCCCCAAGCCTCAGTTTCCAGAATTAAACTCTAAGTAACGGGTTACACTCATTATATAGTTGTATTTAATTGCCAGTGTATCTTCCAAGTCTGATTTTCTAGTTTTGTCCTCTACGAACAGTAATTACTGACTGCATTAGACTATGACTTCAACCGTCAATATTTACCGAACCAAGGGAGGAGGAAACCTGGCCAGGACACCATCTGTGTGCCCCGCGCTCTCAATAGCTCAGAGCAATTTGCCACGTTCACCGCCTGGCTTCCCTGCGCACACACAGAAGCCACGACGCTGCTTCCAGGCCGGCACACTTGGCACTTCCCGGAATGTAGGTACGATTCACGCTGTCGTTCCAAAATGACAACTCTCCTGTCTCTAAGCATTGCACTATTTACCACAGAGCATAACTCACTTTGGGGGAGGGGGAGAAAATATATATTCAGAAAGTTCTTCATCTGTTACATAGCACCTCACGCTAATGAAACGTTTAGTGGATCTTAATGATGAGACCGAGGTGTCAATTTAGAGCTCCACCCACCGGGCTGGCCTATTTCTGATTCAGTCCAAGTGTGTCTGAAAGCAGGTAGCTGACTTCACCAGCTTTCGGAGTTAACGTGTGGGATCTGTTTTTCCCTTTTTACAAAGAGACACTTGGAAGTAACAGTTTAGCTCAGACTCAGAGGAGGTTCTCTGTTCTTTTCTGTGTCCGTTTGGGGGCTGCTGCCAGCTTCCGGGCAAGGGGGTACTCACACGCTAGACGGAGGAGACCTCTGACACCCTTCGTCTCCTTCCTCACAAATTTGCAATCAGTCAGCCCCTAAGGAAACATGGGCTTATTATGCCAAGGAAATGAAGTATCTGCCGAATAATGGAATCTAAGTGACGTTCATCTATCCATGAGACAAATCCCAAACCCTTTCGCCTCAAAAGCAAGCCTTTGGGATCTGGTGCCCCAGCGTTCCAGCTGTTCCCCTAAACTGCTTCTCACCTTTCAGCTCACCCTCTGCCTGGGATGGCCTTACCCCAGCTCTCCTCTGTCCCGGGGTCACTGCCTTTTCTGTCACCTGGGCCCCCCTGACCCTCCAGGCACTGCCTGTCCTTCCCACCCTCCCAGGGCAACCTGCACAAACCTCCATTAGCATGGGCACTTACCCCTCACCCCACGACCTTTCCAGAAGTACCTCCCAGGGCAGCAGGGCAGCGGCCATGTCTTCATCATCTCTGTTTCCTTGGTAGCAGGGAAAGGCTCCCTCTGTGATTCAGCAGGTATTCATGGCATACCTGCTCTGCATATAATTGTTCCGTGTGCCCAGTGCTGTGTGGCACTGTTCCTGCTCTCAAGGGGCGCACAGCCCCATGCAGGGGACCTAGTCTGGGGAGAGCGCTAAGCACGCTTGTTAATGTGAAAGGGGTGCATGTGTGTGTTGTGACTGTATCCTTCTTCATACCAAGTTCATGAGAAGAGCCAGTTTTCCGCATCCTATACATAAGATGTTGGCCAGGTGCAAGAGTGGAGCATGGACAATATGGACCAATGAGGGATGCCAGGGTGAAGAGCAACCCAGGGTGGTGTCCAGCAAAGGCAGCCCCAGGGGGCAGGCTGCTCAGAACCTTTCCTTGCTGGCCCAGCCTTGGCTGGCCACGGGCAGGCCACCCACAGACCTGCAGTAAGAAACTCTTGTCCTCAGGCTACCAGTGCAGACCTGGGAGCAGCATGACCTCCAATCTGCCGTCTTTCCCCCAGCTCCTTCATACCGCAGCTCACGCCGTCCTTTCCAGAGAAAGGCTTACTGGAGCAAGTTGCCTCAGCTCCCGTTCCCTTGGCCATTTACACCAGTTCCCGCCTCCCCAGAGCACTTGGTTATCTACTCTGGTGCCGTGTGCGGTCAAAGGTCTTTTTAGGCGCTTCCTTGGGCTGGCATTCTGCACATCAGGAAGACTGGTGTTTCCCAAACTGGGGTCCACAGAGGTTCTGCCTCCACATCACTTGCGGAGCTGAGAATGCACGTAAGCCTCACCCTAAATCTCCTGGGTCAGAATACATGTAGTTGAGAACCTGGAATTGTCTCAAGGTGGGGACCAGGGAGTGTGTGCAGGTGGGGACCTGAGGGTGTGTGTAGGTGGGAACCCGGGAGTATGTGCAGGTGGGGACCTGAGTCCCTTGGAGCAGTGTCCATACACGCTCACTATGCTGCCAGCTGTCCCCATTCCCGCAGTTAAAGAATTAGGAGTGGAAGCCAAATGTGTTTTTAAAAAAACAAGTAGAATGCACGTCCCTGACCCAGATTCTTGCTCATTTACTGACTCAGTGGTTTATGAATGGTTGCTTCAATATAAATAAGTTATTTGGGAAAGAAAATCACACTACAGGTAAATCCAGAGGTTGACCTTGGCTGATCCCCAGAAACTTCTGGAAATCTAAGCACTGATGAGCCAGGGCCCAAATCCCAGGCTGCAGATACACCTGGCACACAGTAGGTACCGAAGCAGTGCTAGCTGTTACTGTTGTTATCGGTAAATTACAGCCGGGGGCGGGGGGGGGGGGGGGGGGCAGGGGTGGCCATGAACACTGGAGGAGCTCATCAGAACTGTGTCTCGTCACATCACTGAAAAGCCCCCTGGTGGCTGAAGACCCTGCACCCTGCCCAGCACACAGTGAGGCAGCCCTTGCCCGGCACAGCTGAAACGGAAGGGTGAAGAAAAATCTCCCAATGGCACCAAGTGGAGGTGCACAGGGTGAGAAAGCAGCAGGGTGAGGTTAAGTGACTTCCCCCAGCTACAAAGTGAATCCCCAGCAGAGCAGAAATCTCATGCAGGCCCCTGGGACCCCCTCTGATAGTATCTCTCCCCTAGATCCTGCTGCCTCCTCAGTGAAAGCAGACACTTCAAATGGAAGAGTCAGCGCGGCAGTCTGGCCTGTTAATAGAGGCAGCGGCGAGGCTGCGCGCATCCTCTGAAAAGATTTAACGCCAGAAATATCTGAAACAGAACAGAGGCCTCAGAGGTCACTTGGCCGGTCCTGTCCCGCAGGGATCAGTCCTGCCCTTCTTAGAGATCTCCGGAGAACGGCTCCGAGGCCAGACGGCCTCCCACAGGCACCGGCCTTCAGCCCCGACTGGCAGTGCGAGCCTGTGAAACCATTAACCCCAACCCGCCCCAGCGCACACTCCTCTCCTCCACCCTGCCCTCACCGCTCCGCTTCAGAGACTGAAATCCTATATATTCTACATGTCCCTCTCTGCAGCATGCCTCGTTTTCTCCCGCCACATCCTGTAACAGCGTAGTGAGGGGCTTCAGGGTGTACATGCTGCGGGTCTCCCCTCTGAGGAAGCGCCCGGCGATTGTCTCAGCGAAGAACATTTGGGGTGGCCATTATTCGTTAGTTAATCACCCACACCCATTCCTCCCCACCTTCCTTGCTCACAGGACTCTGATCCTAATGATGTGCCCCCCCTGGGAAAGATGGCTGACGTCACGTTCAGGGTAAATTCTAATGTGCCTACATCAATCACAGCAATCCCCTTCCTCCTTCCAGGGGTTAACTTCAGATGCAGCGATGTACTGGGTTCCAGCCAGTGAGTAGGACATGGCAGAAGCCCACCTTATAGAAAGGTTTCTTTCTTCTTAAAGAGAGACATGTAAAAAGAGACTCTCTCTTCTTCCTCTGGACATTGTCAGATCTCATAATCATTCTGGGAAAGGTCACAAAGGGAGCCAGCCTACTGTTCTGAGGATGGCAGAGCAAAAGGTGGAAGGAACCTGGGTCTATGATGTCATGTTTCAGCTGTTCCACGAGGTGAAAGGTTGCCTGTTTGATTCCCGGTCGGGGCATATGCCTGGGTTGCAGACCTGGTCCCCCGTTGAGGGGTGTGCAAGTGGCAACTGATTGATGTATTTCTTGCACATCAATGTTTCTCTTCCTCTCTCTCCCTCCCTTCCCCTCTCTCTAAAACTAAATAAGTAAATAAAATCTTTAAAAAGATACTGTCACTGTAACACCCACCATCACCACGATAGCACATCATTAGCCAAGGGAAGAAAAGACACAATCATAATTGCTACCATGTATTGATCTCTACTATGAGCTCAGCCTGTGCTGGACAACTGCATATACTGTTTCCATTCATATCCTCGCTCTGTGAGACAGGTATAAGTTCCACTCTTAGATGAGGAAACTGCGACTGAAGAGAAGAGAAGTGACCTTGCCTGAAATCCCACTGGTGGTCAGTGGCAGAGCTGGGATTCAAAGCCGGGCCTGTCTTTCTGAAAAGGCCATGCGTTTCCCAGATATAACTGAAGTGGTTGGTGTGGGCACAGTGCTCGACGCTTTACCTATGTCACTGTGCTGAGTCCTCACGATGTCCCTAAAAGGGAAGTACCAGCAGGCCTACTTTACAGAAGAGGTTAGCGGTTTACGCGGTCACTGTGTGGAGGGGGTGGAGTGGGTCCATCTCTCTCACTCTGAGACCCGTGTCGCTCTCAACTGAAGTGAGAAGACTGAGACTGGTGTGAGAGGGAAACCACCCAGCTACCATCTAGCCACAGAGGAGGAGAAAACCACACGTATCTGCAAATCCCAGCTCCCTGAGAAAAAAGCACTGGAGACCCGGACTGCGTCTCTGTCCATTTTCATACAATATGCGGACTGATATTAAGTATGAACCAATTTCCTTCTCATGGGTAAACTATCACCTCAGGTCTCCTCCTTCCACCCTGTCCCCATACCCCCGCCCCTAGGCCCCCCCAAACTAATCACAGTCCAGCCACCAAAGGGTTCTCCTGGCCCAGCAGGGGGACCCAGCCTAAAGGAGCATCCATTCTGATCCGGGGGCCTGAGCCTCTTACAAGTCTCTCAGTAGTTTGATGTGACCCCTGCCTATAAGACCCTCCCACCCAGTCACTGGCAGCTATCAATTACCTAGCAGCCAGCTCCCACTCTTCCACTTGAGCTGGCTGTGAACCCATCACTGCCCTTCAGCTTTTAAGCCCCAGTTGTGTTTACAATGGTGGCCTTTAAAAAACATTGCAAAAAACCGCACTGACGATTTATGTTCACATTCCTTGGAGTCGAGACTGCGGAACTGGACTCTTTCTTCACTCCACATCACCCCCCCTGCCATATCTGAAGACCTCTCTGTTGGGACAAACTGATAAATCAAATACCTGGGAGGCCCAGGGCAGAAAGGCATGTGTGGTCAGAAGGCAGAGGAGCAAGGCGGGCAGGGAGAGGAAACCAAGGCAGAAAGTGTGACAGACATGTGGGCGGGGAGCCGGGGACAGGAAAGGGACCAGACAAGTGGAGGGGACTGCACAGCAGGGACTGGGGGTCCTGGGTCTCCGGGATTCTGTCGCGACACACACAACCCACAGATAGGAAAAAACCCCCACACTTCTGAGTGTTGTGGAGTCCCATCAACACTTACATTCCAACAGGAACAATGGCATTACTCAGGAAGGGAGGGATGTGCCACACCAGTGAGCAGTCCACAGCCCTGGAGGAACCTGATTATCTTCAGCCGGTCACCTCCTGATGCCAGCTCCAGCCTTGTCTCGGTGGACGGTCGCTGGACCCTATTAGGCAGGGCCAGACTGGCACTGGTTCCGTTACTAACTCACATTTACCTCCTCAGCCAAAAGCAGACATGCCAAAGCTAAAAGCAAAGAATGGGGAAGAGGAAAGCAATTTATATTTTCTTCTTTTTCAGATGATGTTATATTCAATATGGTGACTTCAGGACTTCTTCAAAGTTTGTTACTCAAAGAAGTCCTGGTTTTGTTTGTTTCTTTGTTTGTTTGGCAGTCCAGCAGCCACGTGCCCATCGGCTGGCCCCCCCTCCCCAGTCTGAGCAGTCTTGGTAGCGGGTGGTGGCACTGGCCCACCTGGAAGTGGAAGGCTCCATTCGGATTTTCCTCTGCTAGGAACATGACTGGTGGTGCCAAGGGAAGCATATGATTCTGTCTCAGCCAATCAGACACGCTGACCAGGCTACAGGATGCCTGGAGGTTCCAGGGTCACACCTGCAACATTGACCAGCTTGTTCCTGCTGGAGGGACTTTGTTGGGGCCTCTGCAGCTTCCCCCTGGTCATTCAGCCTCCTGTCCAATCTGTGTGTAAGGGCCCAAATGCTCATTCTTCCCCCACTCAGCCAGCCAGACTTGCATTCTGTTCTCTGCCACTCCAGGGGCCAAACGCATGATTTGCAACACTCTTAAAGGACTACAACCAGCATTCTTGACGCCAGGACTGAAAAGAAGCTGCCACGGACCCACTGTCCCAAAAGACTGGGATCTTCCAGCAGATCCTGAAGCTTCAGAGGAGGATCCGTGTCCTCCTGGAATGCTGTGTGGGCCCCACTTCTGGGAGTAGCCCAGCTCTCCCATCATGTTCAGACAATCCATGAGTCTCCAATCCTGCACGTAAAGCTCACCAGCCGTGAGAAACAGTGAGAACCCATCACTAGAAATATTCCAGCGCAGGCAGAGGCAGTGGAGGGAAGCTTGTCCTGGAAAGAGTGAAGTTAACACAAAGATGCCTTCCAACCCAAAGTTTTCAACTATCCTACCGGGATAAGGAGTAACCATGGCAATACAACCTGTGGCTGGTTGTTGAAAACATAAAGTATAGCCACTGTCAGACTGAAAACTGTTTTCCAGAAGTGAACTGGAAAGGAAGAGGTGTGAGGAAGGTAAGTAGCTCTAAGAATTCACACGCATCTGTTTTGAAAACGTGCCAAAAAAAAGAAAAAAAATCCATTCAGTGTCAGGTCAGAAAGATTTCAGGCTCATGCCTTGTGAAATTGTGATATCAGAAGACATCTTCAAATCCACACCTGAGTATCAGCTTACATGTAATAAAGATGTTAAATACCTACTTGAGCCAAAAAAGAAGGGGTGGATTTTACAGAAACCCAGTCTGACACAAAATGATAATTCTGACCCAGATCCCTTTGCAAAGGACTGAATCTCTCAAAATCAGTCTTCCACAGCCAAGCATAAAGCAAGTCATTCCATTAAGGGCGATTCCAGATCACAATGCGCCAGCGTCGTTTACTTGACCCGCGCCTCGCACTGCCCTGGCACGTCACTCACACTGTGCGGCACGGCCTTCCCTCTCTAAATAATGCAAAGTCCCGGAGAGGTGAGGGCATGCCTGGCGCACTAGAATCTGGAGCCTCAGTGAATGTGAAGGCGAGATGACAGCGGTAGAATGTTCTTCCTTCCCTCAGGTGACAAGGATGGAAGGGAATGCATGGTACTCTCATTAAAATCAATGAGCTAAAGACACTAAATGTTTAGATTCAAGTGATAGGATTAAACCATAATCTTAACATTGATTTCAATATTTGGACATACAATCTGAAACTCATTTATTTCTTCAGCCAATATTTAATGAGCTCCTATAAGTGCAATTAAAAATGAATAAGACAGTATCTGCCCTGCAGTGCTAGTCTAGGAAGATAAAATTAATTTTAATAAGATAAATATCATATTGAAGGTGTTGTGAAAGTTGTGATTATTTGAAGCAGAGCAAATCAGGATAGACTGATAGACTGGATATGCCTTGCACACAGATACTAAATAAATGGATGGATGGGTAGAAGGAGGGCTGGGTTTATATAATCACAGAAAAGGGACTAGGAAATTCTAGCCAAGAAAACCAGATAAGCTAAGGCAAGGAAGCAGGAAAGTGCCAAGCATGGCATGGGACCCCAGGGCCGGAACATCGGGTCAACTGAGGGGACGCACTATGGCACAAAGCTAGAAAACAGAGGCTGGAGCCAGGGCGTGAGGGCCCTGAGGCCTCCCCAGGGAGTTCGGAGGAGGGAGTGGAACCCAACTACCAGGTAATAAAGGAAATCTTAGAAGCCTTCTGAATGGAACAGAGGAATATTTATTATACACTCGCTAAGTACCAGGCTGGAGTTGAGTGTTGTTTTTAAATGAAATATTTCAAACAAATAAGTAAAGAGAATATTATAAGGAACACTTATATACACCCAGCTTTGTCAAAATTGAACATTTTGCATTGATAGCTTCATTTTCTGAAAAGTAAACAGCTTATAATTGAAACTCTCTGTGTATTAATCTCCATTCCATTCCCCTCCCTCAGGTAACCACTGTACTGAATTTGTTAATCATTCCCATGCCTATTTTAATATTTTTCTAGGTATACATTTATTCATAAACTAGATATTTACACGTACATATATATATAAAATATATGTAAATGATACTGTCAGGCATGTTTTTAAATTTTATATAAATGGTTTCATACTATATTGTGCAGTTTGCTTTTTTCACTCGATATTTTTTAGATTTTTCTATGATGTTACGAATGCAGTTTTAATGTATTCACTTTAACTGCTGTATAGTATTTCATTAAATATCCAGTCTCCTTTCAATGGATGTTTTTGTTATTGCTGATGTTCCTGTCACTAAAAAACAACGCTGCAAAGGACATTCCTGGCATCATGGAATTGCTGCGTGGCGGGTGTACAGTACACATCTCCAACTTTGATACTGTACCCTGCTCTCTAGAGGGTGGGCCAGTTTACACACGGACTAGCAAGGAGTTATTATTGCTCGACATACTTGCCCACATCTGTGTTACATGATAGACATGAAGCAGGGTTTGGTTGTTTTAATTTGCACATCCTGAATTGCTAATGAGGTTGAACGTCTTTTTATATATTTACTGGTCTTTTGATTTCCTCCTTAGAAGATGCCTGTTCATATTTTTGCCCATTTTTAAAAATGGGGTCTTTGCCCCCCCTTATTGGTTTGAAGGAGGTTCTTTATAATATAATCATTTGTTGGTTATATGCCCCACAAATAACTGAATATAGTCTGTAGCTTATCTTTTATTATATTTTTTGGTATGTATATTTTTATTCCTAACTACAACTCATGAAATACAATATGTATCATCAACTCCATTTTATAGAAGAAAAAACTATCCTGTGTGACCTGTCTCAAGGCCCTTGGCCTGAATAGGAAGGATGTACAACGTAAGCCCAAGTCTTTATGATCCTAGTAAGACCCTTGCTTCCCCCAACTATATATACTTCTGGACCATCTCATCTGTCAGGTGCGAAGTGATCATTCACAGCTGTACCAATAGGTGGCGCTGGGAGTAAGAATTATTGGCAGGAAAAAATCAACAGCAATTGACCAATGAATGACTGGATGACAGGGTCAAGGACAAGGGTAAGGCAGTGTCCAGGTAAGGGAGGCAGTGGTACCATGAAGGATCCAGAGTCACAGGAGGAAGGCGTGTGCAGGCTGTTTTTAAATGAGCTGAACCAAAGTGCTGGCGTGAGGTCGTGTGGAAAACATAGCGTAGGAACCTTAGAAGCCGTCAGCAGAGAACTCCCTGCAGCTGAGGGTCTCGGGGAACTGCCACCGACAAAGAACATGAATGTGCTGAAGTCCATCTCTGGTGCACCCCACCCCTATGGAACTGTTAAATTCCCCAAGAATTCATCTCATACTAACCTCTTTCTTCAGTATCTGACCCTCAGCACAATGTGAAGCTCATAACAAGCACTGGATAAATACTTGCTGAATGAAAACAGTTATGTTCCTTATACGGGTCCACAATCTCTTGTGGAAACCCCTGTGGTTCAGGATTTTTTGGCTCTTAGGAAAGTAATTGAATGCAACATGCCCACTGGGGTCAAAGGTATGACCCTGTTCTGCAGTTAAGTACAAATATTCACAGTGAAGTGGGATAAAGAAAGGGTATAAATACCCTTACACCCTTTTAGGTCGTGTTTGGCTGGCAAGTGAATTTGTGCCAAGCTTTAAAAAAAACTTTCATGTTTTGGAGTGTGGAATTGCGTCTGTTCAAACTTTTCTAACTACAGTGCAGTGAGAAATATATTTTCCACTGAAATTCACAACACACAGAAGCACACACCTACGAACGTAAAACCCAAACACAAGTTTTATTAAATAACACTTAGCCTTACTATGTGTGAGACACTGATACTTTTTATTTTATTCTATTTGCTTTATTTTCAGAATTCGGGTTGTAGCCGATTAAACTAAGATTAAAGGGCACTACTGAGTGGTGACCTAAAATTTGAAAATACCGCCCATGAGCCCAGCACAGCACTCTGCACACAAGAGAGATCAGATTGGACAAGTTTCTGGTGAGCAGAGGAAGTGACAATTGTGCAGACAGCACTATGGACTTCGCACACAGCATGCTTTGACCTTGACACCATCTCTGAATTTGGGGGGGTGGGTGAGTACCCTGGTCAGAAAGATCTGTACCCTCTGCAAGCTGTGACAGGAGAAACACCGGGCTGGGGTGGGGGCGGCGGTGGGACATCATGGGTGATGAAAGATGAGGAGGAGACATGGCTTAGTGCTGTTTGCGAAGAGCTGTCCATGGTGCTGCCCTGCAAAGACCAGCAGGTAGACTGGAAAGAGGTCCAAAGACAAACTCTTCCTCCCTGATGGTGATCAAGAAGCTCATTTCACTTGGCTTCTGGAGGAACCTCAGCCAGAAAAGAACTCGGGAGCCCTTTTAACCTCTTTCAATTTTTCTGGCCCACATTAATCAATAAATCAGTGTTCAGCATGGCACGTCAGAGCTGAAGGGGGCCATCTCACAGAGGGCAGTGTGGGGTGAGATCAGGGTGGCTGGCCCAGGGCTCTCAGCACAGAGAGACTGGCTTCGCTGCTTGAACACCCACCCCATAGCCCTGCCGTGCCCACAGTGGCCAAGGCTACTGCTACCCCAGCCTTCTCATCCACTGCTTGTCCTAGGTCCTAACCTCAGCCACAGCACATGGCCATGCAAGGAAAATCTCTCTGGCATGAGTTCGGTGCCACCCCGTGCTTCAGCGCTCCTCTGCAGTCCAGGCTTCTCCCTGACAGCACCAGTTCCCTCCCACACACTTTTAGCCTCTTAGTTATAACAGACATTTTTGGCAACACGAACTTTCTTTATCTTCTCCTTGAAATTATCTAAGATGTATTCAAACCTGGTTTAGGCATTTTACATAGAAAAATGATATAAAAATAGTGTAGTAGCTATTTCAGGCCACACCTGTCTCTCCCTTTTTTGATTTCTTATAAATAATAAATGTATTATCTGCTACACCATACTTAGCATTTTCTAACCATCTTCTCTGCCATTCCTCACTTGCCAGAGATTAAAAACTGAGAACCCACAAGAACCAGTGAATCTTTGCCATACTCAGTGACACTCCCACTGGGGGGGACAAGCCCCAGAGGACAGCAGTGGGCCCCTCCTGCCTGTGGATTCAAACCCCTACTCCTCAGCATTGGGTCCTCCGGCATCTTCCCCATTTCCACCACCCTTAGGTTTGACCTCACTCACCCTTTCCTGCTTTAGCTCCTGGGGTTCCCTCTTCCTGGCCTGTCATCCTAACATGTCCTTATGACGTGTGGCCCACCCTTCAGGGCCCCATCTAAATGCCCACCCGTCTTCTCTAGTGGGACTCCTGCGCTCTCAGTGTCGTCACATTTTGCTGTGCAGTCTAGTTCATTGTGACCATGTCTGCCTCCACACAGTGTCATGGCAATGCCATCTGGGCTGGGCCATGGAAAAGAAAAATCTGGGCAGGAGGAAAAATAGAAAGAAAAAAAAAAAAGAGGCACTGTGCACAGTTGCATTTAGACACGGCCAGTGCTTCTAGTACAGGCTAAGGAGCAGCTGGAAAAGCAGTAAACAATTGTTGGCCGTTTTCCACCAGTTTTTCTCCTCCCCTCCTTAAGACAATCCTATTGGTCAGCTCCAATTTATGTATGAACCAAGTTGAATATCTTAATACAGACAGCACTTTCAGGGATCATTAAACAACAACAGCAACAACACAAAGCAAACTTCAAGAGAAAAATGGGCCAAGGACCTAAGAGGCATTTCACAAAAGAAAGGAATGTAAGGAATTCAGTCACACTGGCGATCAAATATATGCGTACGGGAACAAAGGGATATCATTTTAAACTGTCAAAGAGGCAAAGTTTAAAAACAATACTCAAAATAGCCAGAGTACACTGTTAATTAAGGGTATAAATTGGATAACTCTTCTGAAACATGCTTTGCTAACATATATCAAAAAGCATCATTCATCCAACACATATTTTAAATCCATTTTTTTGAGTTGGTAATTCCATTTCTCAGCGTTTACCCTAAAGGAACAAGCAGAGCGTGTACAGAGATTTGGCACGAGGACTCTCCCTTGCAGCGTAACATTAAACCACAGGCACAAGCTGAGTGATCATCAACAGGGATGGCGACGTACCGCACAACACAACACTATCGGAACACTGAAGCATCAAGGTCTCCATGTTTTTTAGCTGAATAAGATACCAATTGAATCAAATATTTCTGTGCTACCATTCAATCGTTTAGCAGCAAATGCCTGAGACAATTTGGAAAAGGAAGATGGACAAGACCAATAATAAAGCAGCTTTTTCCTAGGGAAAAAAAAAGTAATTGTGAAAACAAAAGGCCATAGAAGATCCACTTCGGCTCCAGGGCCAGCCGGGTCCCCTTCCACCTGCTGGGGCCCAGGACCCAAGCTCACAAATGCCACACTGGGTTTCCATGCTTGTATCTTTCTCTGTGTTAGACAACATTTAGCTCTTTCTCGGCATACACCATATGAAGAATAAGCGTAATCAAGACCTCACTGGAAGTTACCCAAAGAGCAAACGCCAGTCTAGCTGGAATAAAGACGTGTTTCCGGTCGGCAAACTTTGAGTGAGATGTAGCCCACTTGCCTGTGATTGGCATGTTTTTTGTGCCATCTGACACTAATGTTGCCCCGTAAGTCAACGCGACACAGCTCTTAGGTTCTGCCAGAGTACAGAACGCAGCTTACAGTCAAGTTAAATGTGACCTTCCCAAAGACAGTTAGTCTGTCACCAACGGGACACTCGCTATCTCCGCCTTCTCGTTGCCTAAAAATGACAAGTCTAAGAACTTCACTATAACCTCCAGGCCTCCCCGGACATTAGCTCTCCCCCATAAGACCTCAGGAGACATAATAATAGATGAGTGTATTTTCTCTGTGGAGCTTCCAAAAATGTCATCCTAATTCCACCTCCCCCCTCGCTCCCCACTTCTCCATTCACAACCACCAAATGAGTACCAGTATAGTAAAGACACCCCCTGAGGAGTTAGAAGACTTGGCTTCTAGCATAACGTTAGACTATCCGCCTCTTGAAAACTTTTATCACATGTACAAGACGGTAACACCAGCAGCGCTGCTCAACTCTCAGGGTAGTTATAAAGTTTTCATTAAAAAGGGCATGTGGAGGTTCTTGGAAGCCTAGAGCCTTGCTGTTGTGTAATATGTGGCCCAGTGCTACCAGCTTCACCTGCGAGCCTGTTAGAGAAAGAGGTTTCCAAGTCCCACTCCAGAAATACTGAATCTGACTTTGCAGTGGAACTAGGTCCCCCCTGCTCCACAACCCCCCCCCCCCTCCAACACACACACTTTGAGAAGGTCTGAGCTGGAGCATTACTTCCGAAAGCTGCATGTGAGCTAGGGGACCCAGTGCACTGGATGAGCATGAAGTTCTCTCTCTTTTTTTTTTTTTCCAGTCTTTGGCTTTTCCTGATGCTATTAATACCACGTGTACTTTTCACCCTTAGAACACTGGGTGTCAGAAAGCACACCGTAGGGCTCTATCTCATTTCATTGCTACAGGACAGGGATTCTGTCTCAACAGAGCTGTGCAGAAAGGCTTTCCCCATGCAAATCCCCGAGCTTCTTACAGGTTAGGACTATGTGGTCATATATGTTTCTACGTTGTTTTCAATTAAATATCCCTCACAGTAAAGTTCAAGATGCCTCTTGTAGAGGACTTGAAGGATTATTTATTTATTGCTTGCATAAGTAAAAAAAATCACTTATAAATCTTGTTCCTTTAAATTTTAGTTACTTTGCATTGTTGGAGGAATAGTTTTCTTTGTTCTTTTTCCTTCTTTTGAATCTTAAGGTGAGGGAGGAACACAAATTTGCTATATCAATTTTTTTTTTGAAATAGACCTTCAGGTCTTGGAACTTTTTGGAATATTCACCCATAGAAACATTTTAAGCTATTAGCTCTGACTTTACTTGATAGAAGTCTAACATAGACAGTGGTCATCCTAAGAATTGTGGTTATTGACATGGTCTGGGAGAAACAAGAGTCCTGAGAGGCAACCCCCCCCTGAGCCCTGGGAAAGGCTGGGGGCGCCTAAACAAACCCGAGTGGGCAGATCATCATACCCCCATTTTTGCCCTCCTGCTGCCCAAAGACCACACGCTACACCCGCAGCTCACCACCTTCCCCGCGAATACCTGAGCTCCACATTACAGCTCTCCTTGCCACGACAAAGCCCCCTCTCCTTCAGAGTTCTTCTCTTCATGTGGGGATGGCAGGAGGGCAACCCTGTCCAACCAACTCATGTTCTGAAAAACTCTAAGCTCAGTGAGTCCATCAGGTTGACTTTTGTAGCCCTGGCCTCTAGCACGACGCCTGGCACTATAGCTGTCGCTCAATAAATCTGTTGAAAGTATTAATCCACTTTCCATTAAATACTTTTTAAAGGTAGTGCTGACTACTAGCACAAGTCACCATCCAATTGGGAAATGGTAGGCTTATGCCTTTAAGTGAACATTTAAGTGAACATTCCTCCTTTAAGAGGAGGAGCTGGAGACAGGAATGGCGCTGATGGACACGAGCTCAGGCCCATTGGGCCCTGAGGTCATGTCCTCTTAGGTCTCTGTCATTATTTTAAGTCCTTGACTTCCTTTCAGACTCTTTATAAGCTCCAAGTTTACAACTCCTCAATGGAGGAGTGGTAGGGGATTTATCATTCACTCACTCAAATATTACACAATCACTGAGTTTTGAACATGTCAGATATTGTTTTAAGTTTTGAAGAAACAGTCAGGAACAAAATAAGGCCTGCCCTCTCTAAGCTTCTGTCAAAGCAGACAAGTCCTTACTGTCAGCTTGTGTTCACTGCTACGAGGGAGTAAGGAAGATAATGAAAAGCGGGTCAGAGAAAACCTCTGACGAGGAGGCATTTGAGCAGAGAGCTGAATGAAGCAAGGGGGCCATGGGAATACCTGTGGGGGAGTGTTCTAGGCAGAGGCAACAGCAAGTGCAGGGACCCTGAGACAGAACGGAACGCGATCCACCAGTGGGGCTGGCTGATGCGTAGAAGGGGTGATAGACCAGCAGCTACGATTTTTAAGTGGCACTCATTTTTTAGAAGAGAATATGACTTCAACCTAAGCCAAGCCTTTCACCGGACAGGAAACGGAGTCTTTAACACTAGGTTCTACTCGTTGGGTTTGGTGCACAATGTTTTAATCAGGAACCACCTTATGGACAAACACTGGCTGGGGAGGATGGCATGGGGAGAAGATGGCCACGGAGTAATCAGACAACTTCCAGAAGGTGCAGTCCCCTGAAAGGGCTACATAACCCATGGAACCCTTGTAAAGGCTTCCTACACTTGGGAATCGATCGGAATTTTGCCATATGATTTTCAACGTTTCAGCAAAACGTGCTGTCTTTTTGATCTGCCTAATTAAACTTGGAATCAAAGCAGTTTCATGGGAAGAAAGGAGAAAGTTCCATTTTTAGTTCAGCTGTGGTATGTGCTAATTGTCTTATATTCCAAAAGCTTCTGTGGCCTTGGCCTCAGAGTCGGTGCTCTGAAAGCTGCCTGCAAACGTGCTTCCGGAGCAGCAGGCACTCCGACGTGGCTGCAGCACTGAGGGAGCGAGTCCCCGAGTTCCTGCTCCTGCCCATACAGAGGCCGGCATCTCCCTAAACCCACTTTGTTAAGGTCATCAAACAGGTCTGGAGAGAAGCTGTTGTCAAAGCGCTTTACACACACACACGCACACACACACTCTGCTCCAAGAAAGGAAGGGCTTGCAATACTAAATTCTAGTATTGGTACCTCGAGCACAGGCATCCTCATTTTTCAAAGTGTTCACAACTTTTATCAAGTAGAAAATTGGGTAAGTGCAGAAATTATGCAGAGGGATGTTCTCGAAACTGTCTAGAGGAGTGAAAAGCTGGAAAGAAACTGAATGAAAACCGTAAACCAACCACTAAACTTCCAGCCACAGGGAGCTGGTTACATCCACACAGCAGCTGTTCCAAAGGATGCTGTTCACGTGGATATCACACACTGCTTGCCGCTGAGGACAAAGAATCTAAACTGATGATCAGAACAGCAACAGTAGTAAGATAGTAAAGTTTTTCTGTGCCACTGAAATTTTTACAAATCCTATCCTTTGATGAGAAAAGTTACCTGTAAGTTGGAACAGTGGGTGTCGAGAGATAGAAAAGATATTACTTACCACCCTCTCTGCCATTCCTCACTTGCCAGAGATTGAAAACTGAGAACCCACAAGAACCAGTGAATCTTTGCCAAACTCAGTGACACTCCCACTGGGGGGGACAAGCCCCAGAGGACAGCAGTGGGCCCCTCCTGCCTGTGGATTCAAACCCCTACTCCTCAGCATTGGGTCCTCCGGCATCTTCCCCATTTCCACCACCCTTAGGTTTGACCTCACTCACCCTTTCCTGCTTTAGCTCCTGGGGTTCCCTCTTCCTGGCCTGTCATCCTAACATGTCCTTATGACGTGTGGCCCACCCTTCAGGGCCCCATCTAAATGCCCACCCGTCTTCTCTAGTGGGACCCCTGCGCTCTCAGTGTCGTCGCATTTTGTCGTGCAGTCTAGTTCATTGTGACCATGTCTGCCTCCACACAGTGTCATGGCAACGCCATCTGGGCTGGGCCCTGGAAAAAAAAAATCTGGGCAGGAGGAAAAACAATAGCAAAAAAAAAAGAGGCGCCATGCAGTTGCATTTAGACGCAGCCAGTGCTTCTAGTACAGGCTAAGGAGCAGCTGGAAAAGCAGTAAACAGTTGTTGGCTGTTTTCCACCAGTTTTTCCTCTCTCCTCAAAATAATCCTATTGGTCAGCTCCAATTTATGTATCAACATGGTCTTTCTCAAATCTCACTTTGAAGATGAAATCTGTTCTTATCTCCCGTTTAGAACCCGAGACCCGCTCCTCTGGTCCACGCACGTCCTGGGCACATTCCCTCTGCTCCGGTCCATGTACTCCCCAGTGAGGTGGTGCGCTTATTCGAGTCTGTTTCCCTCCGCTAGAACGTGAACTCCGCGCTTTGTGCGCTGGTTCCCACGAGCCCAGGACAGTGCCTGGAACATAGTGAGCAATCGTCCATGTGTGGCAGGAATGAATGATTTTGCAAAATGCCATGTCCAACATCACGCTTCTCAAGTTCCCTTACCAAATAGCTTTGGAGAAAATTATTTTGCTGTACGTAGACTCTCACACTGAAAAACGTAGGGACAAATGGGAAGCAAGAATGGTTAAGTGACAACTTCCAACTGTTGAGAAATGTAGTCTTTTCATTCATTCAGCAGAGTCTAACGATAGGAGAAACGCTGCCCATTCATAATTTGATGCCCCCCTAGATACCTGTGTAATCATGTGGTAATATTTCCTTCTTGAAAATACAAGCTCCCATCAAACGGAGGATGCAAACAGAACTGGAGGAGTCAAGAGTTCAAGTGCAGTGCTCAGCCCTGACTCGTTCAGTCATTAAAACATCCTGGTAAGCCACCAATACCTGCATCCTAGTCCAGTATCAGCTGCTCTTTCAGAGTTTTTATCATGATCCCTCTGCCATTTCCCTTCTTGCACCTCTTTCAGATTCTTGTTCTCAAGTTCAAACCTTTAAGGTGGACATGAAATCGACTCCCAAAGGGAGCCAGGGAGGTCTGAGGGGCAGAGCCCTTGACGTGGAAAGTTTAAAGGACTTTTGGAACCCTTTGCACCCGTCAGGCCAAATCTATCCTTTTGTTTGATCAGAATTTAGGACTTATTTATTATACAGGTTGGGGCAAAAGGAGGTTTACAGTTGTTCATATGGAAGTACAATAATTAGTTACACAAGAATAAACTGGTTCACAACTGTAAACCTACTTTTGCTCCACCCTGTATATAATACTGAGTACAAGACGGAATTCCAGTCTGCTGCTGACAATTCTTTTGGAGGAAATTAACCCTACTTCTTGTCCTCAATTTTAACAGATAAATTTTAAAAATCTACAGGGAGAAACTATAACTTGCTACAATGACTTCCTGGAAGGATGTTACTGAGAAACCAACAGGGAGCTGCTTATGCTGGTAGGTGTGAAAAGCGAGATCCAACATACCTGCCCTACACTTTCTAAAATCATCCGGAAATCTGGCTGCTCAGGTATTTGTCCTGCCCCTCAGCCCCACCTCCAGAGAGAAGTCCTGCTGAATCAGGCCCAGCACAGCCCGGGGCCCCTGAGAGGTCCACCACCCACACTCGCCTTCCTCTGGCACAGTACTTAAGAAGAGTTAATTCCTCATTTCTCAAAGTGGGGAAACTATGCCATTAACACAATTATGCAAATGTCTTAGTATTCTTCTAGAAGATTCCACAAGTGGGGATTTTAAAATTGCCTAACTCAGTCATGTGGTTTTGTAAGGTCAAAATAGGACCTCAAGAGGCCACTCAAGAGGTGAAGGAAATCCTAATTCCTAAGGCAAACTTCACAGGTACTAGTTAACTAAAAATGTAACTTGGTTTGGAGCAAGAATGAGAGACAGATTGGGAGAGGAAAAAAATTAATTTCCTGCTTATAACTGCGTCGGAGCCCCGGTGTTGTGCTTTCTCTTCAAAATTAAAAAACTGCACATCGACCACAATTTGGGGCCATAGCTTAGGAGAAATTATTTCAATCAATATGCATTGATCTATAACCTTTCCTGTTACAAAATTGAGAATGTTCCAAATACTTAGTCCAAAATTTTCATGGCAAAGTAACGCCTGCCGGTACTGAGAAAGTCACACGCCCTTGCCTGTAGTTTTGCACCCGAGGGAAAGGATGCTCGGCACCAGCGAGTGAAGACCACAACACCCCTCTGACCGAGTTCGTTCCGCTCAGTCATTTCATTCTTGCTTTTGAGTCCCAGTGAATACAGAAAGCAGGTGTCTGCCTCACTAATCATAGCCCTATGTTTAATAATTCAAAGTTGGGTCTCCAAAGAAAAAGTCTCCAAGGAAAACCCTTAATGTAGAATGTGGCAAGCTTTCCCCAGCGAGCAATTCAGTAAGAATTTTCCAGTGTCTCCGGAGGCAAGCGGAGGTCCCCTGGAGAATTGTGAACCATGACTAGGGCTCACTGGCATCCTCTGAATTCGCCTACACATGCCCATGTACAAAGCAAAAACCTTCCACCTAAAGATGCCAAAGGGAGACGTCTCCGTATCTTTCTTGGAAATTCACACCTTGGCATGATTTCTATTACTTAGCACAGTGGCTAGCATGCAAGTGGACAAGATCTAAAAATCACTATTATTTAGCTTACACTTTTCAAAAAAAAAAAATGCCCTCCTACTGGGAAGATGAAGGTGATCACCACACAACCCAAATACATCATGGATTCATCCTTAGTTTCTTTCTCAGAGTCCTTCTGTCCAGTTCTTTGAAGCTAATTAATAAAAATAACCTAGTCACACAAGACTACGGCATATGAAGTTAATCTTAAACTTGGTAACAGAGACAAGCAGAAATACATATAAAGTCAGTTATAATATGGCAGTGTTTTTGGTCATCTATTAGTGTAGAATGTTTTGTTGGCTGGCAGCTATTTCACGGGGGAAAAATGATCTGCAGGGTAGTCTAAAAGAGTTCCGCAAAGCCCGTGGGAATTCAACTTTGCGTTATCGGAGGTTTCAGTTCATGTTCACGCAGAACTATTAGAACTCTGAGATTTCCAGACAACCGCTGGGTGAAACAGGATGATACTAGCTGTCCTTTTAACTGCCACACAAGGTTTTAAAGACGACTCCCATTGCACAGAAAAGTTGAGGATAATGATCTAAACCCTCCTGACTGTTCTCTGGCACCTAATCAGTGTCCTAGAGGTACGGGGTTGTGAGATGCACAGTGGGACCCTGATGCGCCAATGCCACATGGTTCCAAGAAACAGCAGCTCCCAACCTTTTGATGCCACAGACCAATAAAAATGTTTCAAGATGTCTTCAGAGAGCTTGGGATGACAAGCGTCTTATTTTGCCAAATAAGGACATAGAGAGGACATAGAGGTGTAAAGAACACTCTTTACTGGAAAAAAATGTGAAGTCCTGACACGTTTTCCTCTTCTTGCTCAGACCCACACCCGCCGCTCGGCTGGGCACTCGGGAACAGTGAGGACTAGCCTGTGGTGCCAGGCCCCCTTGACCTTGGGCTCAGGGGCCCCAGCACAGCTCGCATACACCGAGCCACACCACTGCTGATCCCAGACTGGGGTCTTTCCTTTCCCTTCAAACTACATATCCCACCCCTACTCCATTCCTCCTGACCCACTACCACTGTCCCCGTGCACAGAAAACGGTTGTACCCACTCAGACAATCACCTTTACCGATCTTTTCGTTCATTTCTTTAACTCGCAGCACATATTTAACTTTCCTTTATTGAACAAAAATTTAATTACTAAAATCTTCTTCAGAGTACAAAGCTACTTTATTTGGACAGTTTGCCACATACACAGAAAAGCTTGATAGGCATTTCCAGCCAGCACAATCCCAGCGCTCGGTGAACATGGCCGAAGGCCCGGGCTCGACCTGAAGACACAGCCCTCGTTCACGAGGTTTTCATACGTGCAAGACAAACACATCTAAGTACCTTCTGAGAATATTTGCACACTAACATGAAAAGCAAAAATAGTATCATATACCGTAAAACTTTACTGAAAGAATAATTTCAAACTATTAGGTGTTAAGTAATGACACCACTAAAGTTTAGTATTTATTAGAGAACCAGTAAATTATTATATATAGTAAATACTTTTACACAAAACGTATTTGCATGTGTTCTACATTTAGAGTTATACACACTGTAAACATGTCAGGGTAATTCAGTCATGTTTTCTGTTTTTGTTCTTTTTTTTAGGTAAAACTCACCCCGATAGCCAATGTAGTGAGTGGGTTCATGTAGGGAACCTTTTTTTTTTTTTTTTTTGACAAATCTTGCTTTTAAAATCTTATTGACATGATCACTTCCTCTGCACATGACTTGTTTTTACCAACTTCCAGAGGGGAACCTGTGGACCTCCTCGACTACCTCACTCACTCACGACTCCAGGAACCAGCAAGCTTACAGAGACCTCAGCTCTGGTTCCTCCCACGCCAGAGGCACAAGGAGGTCCATTCCTGGCCTCCAGAGAACAGGGTGGTGGGGAGGAGGGGTGGACAACCACGCCCAGCAGAGCTAGCACAGAGCCGATGTCCAGTGGAGAGTACTGTCCACACCACAGTGGAAAGGCTAAATTTTAAACACACAGCTATGAATTTTATAAGCAAACCTTACATAGGCAAAATCTCTAAGTGGAGTCCCATTTTATTTTCCCATGAGAACATGCAGGGAGGGAGATGGAAGTGAAAGAATACAGGTGGATTCTTTAGAGTAAGGCGACTGGACACCTCCCACCACAGGCAGAAAACAGCACAATGGGAAGCAGCAGCCTGAACAGCGGTTATAACTCAAAGGGATTAAAATCAGGCACCATTCAGAAGAGCTGGAAAAGAAATGCAGTAAAATTATGCGGAAGGATGAGCAGGATAGACCTAACGGGCTCTGATCCATTTGGGAAGCCTATTGCTCAATGTTTCCCCCACATTCAAGTTGACAGCACAAAAACGGAGGAGCGGAGAACAAGCATCAGGGCACGGATGCTCAGGCTCCTCTCCCGGGGGACGTGGAATTGTGCGGCACACGCTGCAAAGGCCCCAGACACTATATTCAAAAAGGAAATACAAAGATACCTTCATATCCAGAAGCACAATATTTAACTTTCGGGCAAGTTGAATGGCCAGACCCCACTCCACCAGTGTAAGCCATCACGAGTAGACTGTACTGACAGAAATGTTTAAAGGCCAGAGTTGTGCTTTTCTTACATTACAGATACGTTTACGAGGTTACTTTATGTCTCTACAGGTCCCGTTCATAAAAGACAGTCAGATTACACTTCCTGTACACAAGCAACGACGTCTGGGACGTTGCAGAGTGTGCCGTGTTATCGATCTGCTGATGCTCTTCGCTCTCTGCTCAGGTCCCAAGTGAGTTTCTTCGGACTTCTTGGTTTTTCCAGGATGACCTTCTCAGTGAAGCTGTATTTTGCAGAACACGTCCCAATGAATGACACAACGAGCAGGTGAGCTGAGATTCCAAACTGGAGATCAGAGCCACGCATACGGAATTTTGTTGAAATACATTGCTAATAATATAAATCAAATGCATCCATTTGGTGTCAAAATAGGAACTGAAGACAATTTTCTCTAAACTTATAAATGGACTAATAAAATTAAGAAATAATCATACATTCGGGAAATTTAAAAGGAATAAAGAACAGATTACCTGGGAATCTCAACAATTTTCCTGAAAATGTGCTACAAATTTCAGTCACAAAATAATAGAATTATAAATTTACAGTTTCTATTTTGATTTGAAGTACTCATTGAATGAATTTGATATCCTAAGACATAAGAAAATGTCATACTTAGATTTAAAAAAACCTTTATAATAATTAGGCACTTTAGAAGAAATTATGTTCATTTTTAAAAACAAAACATTAATACTCAGCTTACTCTGAAATAGCTGCCCCCACCCAGCCAGAGGTAGTTCCTCTCTAGGGCAGCCGGGCTTCATTTTCACCTCTTGTACTCTGGGGGCAGACACCTTTGCAGAGAGTCTTTGCTCCATTACAAGCTTGTGGCTTATGTTCAATGTGGAAGGCAGAAGTGACCTTCAAGATTTGGGACCATTCAAAGGCCACAGGGAACCACTGAAGAAGAGCGACAATAAAGTCAGGACACGGCCAGAAGTAAAATGAAGGTGATCTTTCAGATCGGGGCTTCCTGACCTGAAAACCGAGGGCTGTCCCTCTGCCCTCAGAAATCAGTTTCGTTGGGGAAAGGATCCATAGCTGTCTTCAGATATTCAAAGGAGGGTCTAAAACCCCAAACTACAAGGAACCACTGCTCTAGGCTCACTTTGTCTGTCTGTCCGTACGTACTTCTTGTACCCAAACTTACAAAGAGCTGTTTGCCCTCGGATAACCTGAGTCCGATTTCCGAATCCTCACCGTGAAGTACCAGAGTGACCCAAGAAGGTACAGATTTTCCCATGACACACATAATAAAATGTTGTTACAGTACAACTGAGGCCAACGCTCAACAAATTCAAGGTTTGGCTTAGAAGTTTCTGGAAAGCAACCATCAAATACTGATGGTTCTCATGTCATCAATTCCCTACTATGCTCATCAATCTACATTATTTTCCAAAGGTATATGACAGGGATAGAAGACCTATTTTTATAATTTTTTCTCTGATTATCTAAAATATTTATTTCAAATTATTTCTCTTTGAGTCACATACCCACTTAAAACATAGAAGAATCAAATCAAACTCATTGTGAGGAAATGCATTAGTATTTCCCAAGTTTACCTGCCACTAAGCTTAAAACACAACAGTGCTAATGTCAACGCCCCAGGTGGAAGTCCCAGGGGTTCTGCACCCCACCTCATGACTCTAGTAAGTCATTCCCTCCCTCAGGTTCTCGCATGTGAGTTCACTGCCCCCCACCATCAGTTTTTACTCTTAGGCTCTTAAACTTTTCCCTCCCCTGGGTCTATTTCATTTGTACTCAGGGTTCAGATTCTAAAAAGGTCTTTAAAATATTCATTCCAGTAGGGACCAAGTTTCCTTCCTGCCTGTCTTCCTCCTCCTGAGTGCAGCAGATGCCGAGGCCCGGTCAACACTGTGGCTAGAATCGGCTAAGAGGAAACACCTCTATTGACAAAAGCATCACAGGAGGGGAGTTTTTAAAAAGCCAGTTATAACGGGAAAGCACTAAACAGGCTATACACATGTAGATTAGAACTTGATTTTTAAAATTGTTTTCATGGTGCCATCTATTAAGTGTCTATTAGCCAATTCCCCTTAAAAGAAAACAAGGCAAAAGGGGGGAGGAGAAGTTATGGTGTTTGCCTACTTGGTTTCTAAAAGTCCTCTAATAGAAATGTTATAAAAAACGTGTTATGCATCCATTTCTGTATTACTGGATAACCTACCAATAATAAAACTCCCAATAAACACACATGTTAACTGTCTACTGAGCTACCACTCAGGCTCTATAGTTCTTTGAACTCTCCTCATCCTTTCCCTTCAATCCTTTTTCACTTGCTGTGATTATGGTCTTAAAAATCAATCTTTCTGGCCAAGAGAAGGGAGGCAGGTGCCAGGTGGGCACTCGCGTTATTGGAGGGAACACTTTGGAACCTATATGAATGTCCGCCCTCTGTGCTGTCCACCTGAAATAATACTAAAAATGTGTTGAATGCAAACTGTAGCTGAAAAAAGAGTGGGGAGGCAGCACAGTCACATTTGACCTATCCGCCCTAGAGCGCTCCTCAGATCTCTTCACTCCAGCCGGGCCGGGCCAGAGAAAAAGACAACCGCAGACACCAGCACGCAGTCGCCAAGGACCACCTGGCTCCGGATCGGGTGCAGGTCTCTGTCCACCACGATGGTAAAGGACAGCCGAGTTTTCCCACCCAGACCTACGTGATAGGAGCCCACAGTTTTAAAACAGTGTGTTGAAGTACATGAGATATAGCCAAGTTTCATTTTAGTTATTTTGTTGGGGGCGGTTTTTTTGGCTTATGAACAACAAACATTCATTTCTCACAATTCTGAAGGCTAGTATGTCCAAGATCTACAGCACCAGGGGATGCGGTTTCTGGCGAGAGCCCACTTCCTCACAGACAGCTGTCTTCTCCCTGAACCTCACATGGCAGGAGGTGGCAAGGGAACGCTCTGGGATCTTTCACAAGGGCACTAATCCTATTTGTGAGGGTTCCACTCACAAGACTTAACTGCTGAGGGCCTTCAAACAGAGTCACATTTTGGATCAGGTTTTAATCTAAAGTTGGGGGTGTGGGAACACAAACACTGAGTCTATAGCAATGTGGTGTATGTAGACAAGTGTATGTGTATACACATAGATAAATGTGTATTTGAGTGAGTGTATAAGTATGTATGTATGTATAGAAAGATAAATAAGAGATTGATTTTAAGGAACTGGCTTATGCCTCATGATTGTGGGGGCTGAGAAGCCCAAAACATGTAGCGTCAGTGGGCTGGGTGAAAATTTAGGGAAGAGCTGATGTTGTCTTGAGTCTGAAATTTGTAGGCTGAAAACTCAGGCAGGGTTTCTACGCTGCAGTCATTGTAAAATTTTTATTGAATTTATTGGGGTGACACTGGTTAATAAAATTACGTAGTTTTCAAGTATGTGGTTTTATAATACTTCATCTGTATATTGTGTGTTCACCACCCAAAGCCAAGTCTCTTCCATCACCATTCATTTCCCCTCTACCCTCTTCTCCCTCCCCCCACCCATTCTCTCTGGTAATCACCATACTGTTGTCTGTGTCTATGAGGGTTGTTTTCTTTTCTTGCTTATTACTTAATCCCTTCACCTTTTTCACCCAGCCCCCCAACTACCCTCCACTCTGACAGCTGTCTGTTCTCTGTATCTATGACACTGCTTCTATTTTGTTTGTTATTTTGTTCATTAATTCTACATATAAGTGAAATCATACGGTATTTGTCTTTCTTTGACTGGCTTATTTCACTTAGCATCATGCTCTAGAGGTCCATCCATACTGTCACAGAAGGTAAGATTTCCTTCTTTTTTTACCGCTGCATAGTATTCTGTTATAGAAATGTACCACAGCTTTTTATCCACTCATCTACTGATGGGCACTGGGGCTGCTTCCAAATCTTGGCTACTGAAAATAACGCTGCGAGAACACAGAGGTGCATATATTCTTTTGAATAACTGTTTTGCATTTGAAATGTAGCCAACTTTTAATTTTTTAGGGGAACTAATTCTTGGCGATTAAAACTTTGTTCCTTTTCCTTCTCATTCACACTGCCCTTTAAAGGCCACTTTACTTCCCACCAATTCATTCATCTAATTCATAAGCCAAAAAAGGAAAAAAACCACAACTAAAAAAGAAAGTTGGCTATATTTCATTAGCACTTCTGTGCTACACAACAATATCTAATTAAAAAATGGGCAGCATTTTGCCACAAGTATATTTATTTGGACATAATTTCGGTAGAATTCGCATATTCTAACATAGATCATTCTAAGACCATTTCCAAGCTGAAATTTTATAATTTACTCCCTTTAAGATTTCCACTTGATGATGTTTTTTCTCTTCTTGATCACTAATCACCTCTGATGTAAGTAAGCTACACTGAAAGATAGACAGAAAGAAACAGAAACTGACCAAATCATCATGGGAGGAGTATATCAACTGCCTAAGAGAACACAACGCCCCAAATCTTCAAAAGACAACTGTCCCTGGAATGTGGCCCTAACACCGGTGGGGGAGAATTTGAGACAGGCATGCCGACTTAGAAACACAAAATTATAATCCTATTCTTTATATACTTTTTATTAAATCTACTGATTCACCTATTGAGTCGTTATAGATACAAAAACAACAATATCCAGGTTCCTAAAATATTTCCAACACATTCAACTTAGGGATCCAAGATTCTGAACATGCCATCACCAAAAAAAATTGCAAACCTAAAAAACAAAAAAGAAAAAAAATTAAACAATGTCAAAAGGAAAAGACTTTCTTAGAAAAGGTCAGTATTTACTTTTATAATTTTCAAAATGACATTTTAAAGATTATGTTTTTTTCTCATCTTACAATTATACGCTCTTAAGTCTAATATTAAAGTTTTGCTTAAAAACCAAGGCAGTTATACGAAAACAAATATTAAACTGTAATATACTCATATACACCACGTATTTAACATTTACTGGATCACAATATCTTTACACTTGCAATTTCAGGCTTTAAATTCAAGTGGCATTGGTTCTGCCCTCATCTTCTGTTAAAAGCTACCATTATGGTGACAGATGTTCGGGTACAGAAATAAAATGACTGATTTCATTCTTGTGTAACTCACACCTCCCAAAATTACATTTTTAGCCACTTAGTAGTAGTTAAAGTCTCTGTTAACTTTTAGCATGTGAAATGAGAAAGAGGGTCTTCAAAGTTCTCCTAGCCTCAAAAAGGACCAATCTATTATTTGAAAAAAAAAAAAAATGGGGGGGTAATGAGAATTTCTAAAAAATAAAAAAAAATTAGTAATCACTTCTCATCAAAGCATTAATATACAATACACAAAAGTGTACTATACAAAGAATTCTTCTACTATAGGTTTAAAAACCATGCTATTTAGACCAACCTATTTAATTTTTCCATAGAAAATCAGGAGTTCAGAGCTCACATTTCCAGAAGAATAAAATGCGTAAGAAGATAAGGTAAAACAAAGAAACATCCTACTGTATGAGGTTTTTCTTTACAGCAAGGCTGGCCTGGCTCACGTAAGCATAAATTGAAATCGCAGATATAAAATCGTGCCTCTCTAAGTCAGGCTAAACAGCGTCTGGATTTACATGCCATGTGAATAAATCTATCATTACAGAAAGTCACAAACACAAGTTAAAAAATTACATAAATTTTAAGTCATTCAACATCTGAGAAAATACTGTTTGTAAAGAAATGAGGTCATGTTTAGAACTATAGTGACAACTGGGCCTCTACAAGAAAATAAGCATGACTTAAAAAATATATAGAAATGTTGTCAGTTCCTTAGAATTCGCTCTCTGTATTGCCCTCTAGAATGGGATGGCAGTTTCATTTCTTGGTATCTCATCAATTAAACAAATGTGTAATTTAGGCTAAATATAAGTAAATTTGTGGTGTTATTAACACAGTTACATGTAGAAAAGAAAATGAAATGACATAAAGGACCATTTATCCTGAAAGAATGGGTTAGTATAAAATCTGAACTTGGGTAAAGAACCTATGAGAATTCTATTCGCAGAAGACGGAGCCTAGTAACTGCCTTATAAGCCCTGCTACATTATTAACATATTTGTCAGGACATGGTCCACTGGAATAACCTTAACGAAGAGAAGCCCCCCAATAAAAAAATTTTACTGTAATGAAAAAAATACCCTCAACTATAAAATATATTTTGAACTAAAATACATGTGATAATTAAAGCATAGTTAACTGCATAACTAACATTCTTAATAAGCACTTTACATTTAAAAAACCACATACTTAAAACATCAAAATTCTTTATGACAGGCAGAGAAAGTTGTGACAAGAATCCTTACTTTCTAGTCTGAAAAACTTACGAAATCTAGAGTCCCTTTTAACAGCAAACCTACTGGCTTCCAGAAGAGGAAGATGATTTCAATCTGCAAATTCCTAACAGCTCAGGAGTTTTCACGTAGTAAGTTGCTAGTGAAGTAGCTCAGCAGAGCTAATTTTTTAAAAAGTATGTTTTAACAACTCCAAACGGTTTAATTAACACGTAGATGTATTCAAGTAATCCTTTTGCTAAACATCTGAACCAGTTTAGTTAGGACATGTCAGCGTGTTAATACCTTTTGTTCACAAAATTTAAAATTTTTTTTTTAAATTTTAACAAGGAAAGAGTTGGGTAGGAGGACAGGCATGGAAAAACATGAAGGCCTCTCTGTCTTCGGCTTTGCCATTACCATTCTGTCTGCGGTGGTTCAGGACGAGGCGATCGCACACACCTTCTATCAGAAAGCAGATGGCCTCAAAACCACCTCATTGCCAGCCTTAGGCCTCATGTCTTTCGCTTAGAGCTAAAAATAAAAATACATGTGAGTGAACGAATGATCATGGAATGAAATCTCAAACATGAAACTATAATATAAAATACTAGAAGCCAATTTTTATCACAGACAGATGAAAATGTACACATTTCTACCCACAGCATTACAATCTCATTTAGAATGGCAGATGCTCTTCTCATCCCGTCAGCTGCTGGGTATAATAACAATTTAATTCCAAGGGAGTACTTATTCATCTCCTGAGATTATGAAATGTTCGTTCTTTTTTACAGAGTTAAGTGTAACAATATCAGTAATGAAGCTAACGACATTGGCACCTTAGCTCTTCTTTATGCACATAAAACAAGGCAAGAAAGAAAATGCGGGTAGGCAGTTAGGGGCAGAGCAAGGACCATGGGCCAGGTACAGGTCATCAGGGTCAAAAGTCCCTGGGTGCCCAGCAACAGGCAGAACTGGGAAAACAAAGCCCTAGCCCCCAGGCTAATAACCCTTCCTCCCCTAGGGTTATCACTGGACCCCCACACCTTTCACATCGCTGGTCATGTGGCTCAGACCTCCCCTGGCGTGTTGCTGGCCATGCAGTAGACCCCCTTGGAGGAGGAACAAGCGGCTGAAGAGTGGCCCTGTGGACTCCCATGTGGGCCCTCGCACGGCTACTCCTTAAGCATTTACCCCTAGGGATAACAGCTGGGCCTCAGCTGTGTTTCAGCTCCAGGCCCAGAAAAGCAGTGAAACCAGACAAGCGACGCCATGGCTGACCTCAGGACCAGCTGCGGTGACTACTGACCCCGCTGCTGGCCGATCAGTGGAGACCACGACCCTGGAAGGACACACCTGGAAAGCTGATGAATACTCTACTGAGACCCTCCCCAGATCTCTCCTAAAATCCCAGCCCTTAAAAGCCTTATTCAGGATGGAGGACCCAGAGAGGCTCTTTTCTGAGAATGAGCACACCCACACCTTTCCCCGTCTCCTTCCCACTGGTGCAAGCTTTCCTTGTTTCTTCCTCCTAAGTACCAAGCGCCCTTTTTGCCTCTGTAATTTGTTTCCTAAGCCTGTTTCTTTTACAGCTCACTACCACCTCTGTGACTTTCTAAATAACTTTCTCTTATAGTTCTAGTCTTAGCTTTGAATTCTTTCTTAGACAGAATTCAAGTACTGAGGTTGCTGAACCAAGATCCAGTTGGACTCCAGCGGTCTAACAACCGGTGCCAACAGAACATGTAATGTGGAACCAGAACAACGGTCGGGCCCCACGAAATATATTTTTGATTGTTTGGAACTTCTAGTACCAAGAGCAATGCTAGTAGAAAGTGACAGACTAACCTGTTCTACAATCAAAGTAGGGCATTCATTCACTCCACAAATACTGAATGTTTCTAAGCACTGGAAGTCAAATGCCGAACATGAAAGACGGGTTCTGAACCTCACCAGTGGAGTCCTAACCTACTATTTCCATACTTCAGTCTCAGGTCTGGGCTGTGATGCTACAGAAACAGAAAATGAGTTTTGTTTCCACGTTTCCATGACAGGAAGGAGAGCAGAATATGTAACAGAATGAGATGGTAGGGTTTATAACAAAACCCACTGAGAAGCCTAAATCTTACGCTGCATATGTGACCTTCAGTTGACAGCTGATCTCTTTAGTGAAGCTTATGTTTTCAAAATCCTATATTAATCCTGAAATTTAATTCTCCTTCATTTGGAGAGCATTTGAACTTTCAATCCCAAATATAAATCTCAGACTATTTTGTAAAGGTAAATCAACCAAGCACCTTCAAAAACTTAATATAAGAGTATTTAATTCAACTGAACCATATTTCAAAATTCAGAAACTTCATTGCAAGTTACACTTAAAGAATTGGCCCTAACTGTAATGTAATGAGGACAAATATTTATGAATTTTTTATACCATTCAACTTTTTTACATCGATTAAATTAAACAGAATTAATAAATTATCTCCACTGTCTATACTAACATTATTGATTGATGTTTTGCATTTCTCCTCAGGTTCTATGTATACCAATTAAATACTTTAATTTTGTGGGAATATGGTACATTACCAAAATACATCTAAATACAGGCACTTGATTCAACTTAGGTTCTATGCTCATCTAAAATCAAAAGTAATAAACTTTTCTGAGTTAGCTTACCTTCCATAACTTTTCCTGTTAAACCCAACTAACTGTAATCTAGACAAATGTTACAGAGTTAAACGGCTTGATTCTGAAGTTTATAGGTCTCAAAACCATGCTTTAAAGTAGTAAATTATAACTTACGCTTAAATATTTTGAATAACAAAGAACTGTTTTGAGTCATATCTGGGTTTTAGATTATGGTTTGCCTCAAGTGAAAATGTTAGAAGAACAGAAATCATCAGTAAGATTGGAGAGATCATTTCCCACTGATATTCATAAGATGATTCTGCAAGTTTTATATTTTGATGCAAATTTTTTACCAAGGTAAACCATGATGGTCTTATTTGTAGCCAGTCAATCCTTCCTCCTTTACCAAGCATGTGGTAGATTCCTGCTCTTGCCAGCTGGAATAAATTTCAGAGAATACGTAACTGTTAGATACACTTTTTCTACCTAAAGCCTTAAACATGCGTTTATCTGTAAATCCCAGATTTGTCCTGCCCAACAAATAGAACCTATCATTTAGCCCACAGCTCTTCTCAACTCATATTTGCTATTATTTCGAAAAAACTCAAAAGTAGGTGAGAGATTCCACGTGCCTCTCCAAAACTCAGATCTTTCCCTCAGTTAACTTTTTCTCTCCATGCAGGCTACATTCACAGCTTCATTTCTCCTCTTTTGCTTGAATCATAGTATTTCTTGCCATACAAGCTACAGTTGCCATCATTTTCCCTGAACCAATCCATCCAACCCAGAGAAAGCAACAACAACACATACTGTGGTACTAGTTCTCCGAATTCCGCGATTTCCACTATTCCTGCTTTGGTCAAGGCCTTTAATGATAAAGTAAGAAGATTTTAATACTCAGAAGACATGTTTTGTAGCTTATTATGGCAAGTAAGTTTATACTCAGTTTTAACTTACACTAATCATAAAACTCCGTCTGTCACCTCAAGAATGTTCCATTAAGGTCTCCCTAATATCAGTGGATTCCAGTAAGTTAGTAATAAATTACAATAAATCGTAAAATTAAATTTCCATAAAAACAATGCCTATTTACTTAAGAAAACTCAATGTAAAATACATTCTCATGAAAATCATTTTCTTAGTTCAGACTAATTTTTTTTAAAACAGAAAGAATTAGTTTCACAGTACATTAGCCCAGCAATTTTCAACCGGTGTGCTGCAAGAATTGTTTTTAAACACGCAAAACCTGAATATGCATTCATCAGGGGCGCGGGCCTCTTTTCCCTTAGACTGTCAAACTAAAAAAATGACAAGGGCCAATACAACAACAGCTGTCTGCTCTGAATGAATCAAAATTATACCTATTTTTTGTCAGATCGGCAAAAAATACATTTTTGGGTGTCCCGCTGAATTTTCGTCATTAGTTTGTGTGCGCCCTGCGATGTAAAAGTTGAAAATCACTGCACTAACCGGATTAATGGACGTTGTGGTCCCATCTCAGTTTACTTTTTGCTCCCAGAACTCAACGGATTGGATTCTAAGATCTCCCTTTTGACACATACATCTCTCCTCTTCTAACCTAAGCAAAAACCACAAGTATTCAACTTTTAAAACGATAAACCGGAAGCTGTGTATCTCTGGTATTGTTTGGGAGCAGCGGCACTCTTAACTTTCATGGGAGCATCACACGTGCTGCTTTCCCAACTCAACTCCAGCTTGTTTTAAAAGCACGATACGTGTATGGGTCAGAAAACCTCAAATTAAGGATTCTGCAAAAGAAGAGAAAGTGCTCAAAAAATGAAGTTAAGGCAACAGCTGGCAGACTTAAAGCTGGATCTCTACTTTGATTCCTCAAGCCAAAAAAAAATCACGAATATACCACATTTGAAGTTAAATCCTGAAACTGTAAAAATATTCAAAGAAAACATGGGTGATCTTTTTTAAAATAATTTTTTTTTTAGAGAGAGAGGGGAGGGGAGAGAGAGAGAGAAACATCAGTGTGCGGTTGCCCCTCATGTGCCCTCACTGGGAACCTGGCCTGCAACCCAGCCATATACCCTGATCAGGAATTGAACTGGTGACCCTTTGGTTCGCAGGCCGGCACTCAATCCACTGAGCCACACCAGCCAGGGCTTTTAAAATAAACGTTAAAGCACAAGAAGAACTTTAATCATGACACAGAACCTAATTCCCCCCAAAACGTTTTTGAAAAGACAAAAGGCAAACCAAACAAAAAAAATCAATTATAAACAAAAAATAAACAACAAACCAAAGAAAATATTTACAGCAAATGTCAATATGCGCAGTTTTTACAAAGAGCTAAGACACAGACAACCCACTGAAAACTGGGCGGTGCCTACAGACAAACACGGGGAAACAAAAATGACGTATAAACATAGGAAAATGCCTTCAGACTTTCTCAAAAATATAAATCAAAATGAGATGCTCATAGGTGGACAAAGATTAACGAGAGTGTGAGAAACAGGCACGCAAATACTCCACTGGGAGAGGTGTAAACTGGCACCACATTTTTAAGAACCATGGCAATAGCCACCAAAATTTAAAAACCCACTTGCTTTTAACCCAAAAATTTGATGTCTAGGACTACATCCTTTGGATTTTCTTTCAAGTGCAAACACAACTATTTGTATAGGGAGCCTATTTATAATAACAATACTAAGCAGTACTAGTAACATACAAAAAAATAAAGAAAAAAATTGGGAAAACAATCCTGATGTCTGTCAAACGCGGCTGTCTTAAAAATAAGTGTTACATCTCATATAGTCAAAAGGAAGCTGGTTTTAAAAAATCATGTTACATCTCATATAACTGGAAAGCTGTCCTAGATATAGTATTGTGCGTAAATGACATTGTGAACAAATATATACTGTCATTCGTGTCAAAAAAAATTTCTTCAAGGAGTGCAACACATACGAGTAAGAAAGGAAGGAAACAAAAATTACATAAAACTAGAAACTGAAAACTTAGGAGGTTGGGGGTACTTTTTACTGTATAACTTCTCTTGTAATTTTTGGTACATGAATAATTATTCTATAATTTCAGTGTTTTTCAAGGATGCTTTGCTATTTCAGCAATTCAAAACTCTATGGATTGATTTCTCAAAATGGAAAGGGGTTTTTGTGACCTTAGGTTTCACAAGCTACCCTGCGAATGGGAAACTTCGCTGGGGGGCAGAACCACAGAGGTGCTCGGCTGTTGCCCTTGATGTTCGTTGGCACTGGGCTTCTTAAACTTGGCAACTACCTGCTCCTTCCAACGTTCTTGTATCTGCGCGCCACAGTGCGGTGTGCAAAGTGTACTTTCACTCCTTACTCCTGTAAATTAGGAGCACATGACAAGGTTTCCAGCGTACTTTTAAGGACTCAATGGACGATCCAATAATGCAGTGGGTACCACAAAGTTAGTCATCGACGCTTCAGCAAACCCTCCAATCCTAAGGAAACAGTGCTAATCCAGGAGAACTGTGCTGTTGCTATAAATTTCCTCGGTGATCTCAGACTCCAGGTCCAAACCCAGGTCCTTTAAAAATACGACCTTGCCACTTAATGAGACTCCCCCTACCACAGACAGCATACGTGAAACTGGTCAGGCTTCCCAAAAAACATCACTGAAGAAAATCAGTCTCCCTTTGCTTTGCAGGAAACAAAGCCAAATGCGATTAATAATAATAATAATAATAATAATAATAATAATAATACTTGTCCATTTAAAAAATGATCTTAACTCTACGGTTCTCCTCTCATTTGTCCCAAATCAGCACTTGCCCGAGACCGAATTTCTTAATTATTCAGCAGGACAAGAGGGACATAATGACACTGGCATGGCTAGATTCTGGCAATTACAGGAGCCTTCCCTCCCCCAAAGGGACAAATGGGTCTAACAATTACAATGCATGGCTGCTGACTGTGATCCATGGTACATCACCACGTGATTCTGAACATTTCACAACAGGATTTTTGTTTAGATATTAAGCCATTGTAATTGATAGTGTTGTAGCACTCACCTGCAGATCAATTCCTATTACCTAATTTTACTTGAGCCCTAAGGATTATTTCCAAACCCTCTCTTGCTCCTACCTAGGGTAAACAGGAATCTTCTTTCTCAGGCTAACTCTCTATCACATAACTCCTATGCAACCTTAATCCATTAATGATTACCTCATTCATATACAACTTCAGTTTCTGCTTGAATGCTCCTTTCCTTCTACCTACAGACACGTTCAAGTTTCCCGATCCTGAGACCAATCCATGATCCACTTCCTTGAACACACCACTGATTTCAGCTAATGTCCTTCTTCCCCTTTCTGTACCGCCGAACTCGCAGATTTGAAGAGTGATCTACATTTGCTCATTCATTCAAAAATACTTCCTGAAACCTGACTACAGGCCAGGGCCTGGGGGTACAAAGTGATATGGCCTCTGTCTCAGAGAGCTTGTGGTTCTATTACACAGAAATTCAGATGCATTTATGGGTTCAAAATGTTAACTGTCACGAAGTAAAAACACCTGAGGCCACAGCAGTGTCAAATGGACTTAATTTAGATCAGTCTGCCATTCCGCACAACTTCAGCAGACGCTCTCCTCGAAGGTGAGGGGTACCAAGGCGCACACCTCCTGTGGTCTCACACAGCAGCCCAGGTGGGGTCTCCCGGGAGAAGTGACGTGTAAGCTGCGATCTAAAGGCTGAACAGGAATTGGGTGGGTAAACCGTAAGAGAAGTGGCATTCCAGGTACAGGGCAGTACGCTGGTGAAAGTCCTCAGACAGGAGAGAACGTGGTTCCTGCAGCACCAGAAAAAGGGCAGTGTCACGGGAACACACTGAAGAAGAGCAAACGCTCGGGCCAGACCCACCAGTCCTGCGTGGCACAATGAGAGTTTTGGGCTTTATCCTAAGTGCAAGGGGACTGCGTTCACTTACACCCTTGCCTACTTAGTTCTGCGCAGTGTGACTTCTACTCCTACCATTCCCTTAAAGCTGCTGCGTCCTCCCAGTACCCTGAGTTTTCCCAGTTGCATCAGCTGACCACTCCTCTGTTTATGAAATGACTTCTATCCTGACCTTGAATGCATGAGCTGTCATTGCTTTTTTTTATCTTCTACATTTCTCAGTAGTTAGCTTAGTGTTTTGTACACAGTGTTCATTTTTACACATCGGACAAAATCAGTCTTGAAAGAAAACAGGCTGATTAAAAGTTAACTACAACAGAACAAGAATTCAACCATATTTAAATAAGATTCTCTAGTAGAAACACATTTGAAATTGCCTAAGCTTATGGATTTGCCTTATTTTCTCTCCTAGTGGTAAAATGTTTCTACAGTCAAACAAGACATTTGTTTAAATAAACGTTCTACTACAATTCGGTTAGTCCATGAACACGACACTCAGAGTACAGGGCCGTGCTCTGTGCTCTGTGCTCAGCGCGGGACCTGGGTGCTCAGCGCGGGACCTGGGTGCAGGGCGCCGAGGGTTTCCTCGCCTCGTTCTGGCAAGTACGGCAAGATGTCAGTTTGCTGGGCTCAACAATCCAGGGCTCTGCCCACATCCCATCAGAATTACTGATGCAGACTTAGGAAGGAAATGTAATAAAAAACTCCCAAACAACAAAATAAAAGGTAATGTACTTGCCCTAACATGAGCTGTAAATATTCCAGCTCACTGCACATATTTCTTCTGTCGACCGCATGATCCGAGTTATGCCCAGACCAGCCCATCGTATGATTAAGTTTAATTAGATGTTTTCTATGCAAATAGAAGTGTACTTCCACTGTTCGTATACTAAATCCCCTATATTAAATGTATTTTATAACCAAGAGAAAGAACTCTATAAAATTTAAACAATTGATAAAAAAAATTCTCATCTGCTTCATCCTGTTTTAAAATGGCTCAAAGACCAAATTTTGTACATTTTGAAGTTTAATGTGTATACCCATCAAAATGTTTCTGCTTTCCAGGGTCTAGTTTTCTTAGCAGATTAGGGTGGTCACAGACCTTTGATGCATCAGTCCTAATAATGGAAAGAGACTGAGGAGACTACATTGTCTAAAAGATGATCAGACTGATAATCGAAACATGTCATCACTGGGCGGACACTGCTCAGGATGGGAAAGAAAGTATCTGGAATCGAAAAAGACAGAGAAAAAAGTTTCTGTGTTGGAAAGAGAATCACACTGACTTAATGTAAAGATGTCTATGACAAAGTCATGCTTCATGAAGGGCAGGCCATGGTGTTTTTAATATTAACTGTAGTGGTGGGTAACTGTGTCATTAGTCTGTAGTTCCCAACGACACAGGCAACAAGTGTGCGACCTATCTGGCTCATCAGAAAAAAGTACACAGTCATCAAGAATACTGATCCACAGCAAAAAACGTTCCGTATTTTCCTGCTCCCGGTCAGTAACTGATCTAACAGAAGGAGAGCGACTGAGGGGGGCTCATGTACTTTGGCTTCCTACAAGATGCCCCTGCCCTCTGGGGTGACAGCCCTGCCAGTGCCCTCCTCCGTGAAAAGCCACATCACCCTGGCAGTCAGAAAGCTTCCGTTTGGTCCCTTCCTCACCAGCCACACCCCTCTCTTCCCTGGAAATGCCTAACCATTTAACCATTTTAAGTGAACAGTTCAGGAGTATTAAGTATACTCACGTTGTTGTACTACCACCACCATCAGTCTCCGGAGTTCCTTTCATCTTGCAAAGTGAAACTGTTACCATCAAACGCCAACTGCCCATTCCACCCGCCCCCCCACCCCCCCTCCACTTTCCCCCCAAACGCCATTCTCCTCCTTTCTGTCCCTATGAATGTGACTACTCTAGGTCTCTCAGGTAAGTGGAATCATACAGTATCTGCCCTTTTGCATCTGGTTTCTTTCACTCAGCATAATGTCCTCCAGATTCATGTTTTGTTTTTCAATGTGCCCGTCCTTTTTAAGGCTGGACAGTACTCATTTGTACGCAGAGACCACATTTTGTTTACCATTTATCTGTCAATGACACTTAGGTTGCCTCCACCTTTCGGCTATTGTGAATAACACTGCTAGGAACATGGGAGAAACAAGTATTGCTTCAAGACCCTGCTTTGAATTCTTCTTCAACTGCTTGATCATCTAGTAACTATTTTTTACTTTCTAATGGACCACCACACTGTTTTTCATAGTGGGTATCCTAGTTTACATCCTTTCCAACAGTACCCGAAGATGATACACAATTATTTTTAAGACAAATGGCATCTGACAAAAATCTGGAGTTTACAAAGTAATTTCACATATATTATGTAACACTTGAAACACAGCTGACTAGCTGGGGGTCCTGATCTGTCAGCAAGTATTCAAGATCCTTAACAATCTATCGCCAGTCTTTCCATAGTTGCAAATAAATGTTTCTTTCCCATCAGACTGATTTAAGCAGACTAAATCACACGATATTAGATATGTAGCTAGCTAAATGCTAAACATATTAATAATTCAAGACTTAAAGGACCCAAATGAAAATGTAAACATAATGAAATGATATTTATGGCTCTCAAGGGAAGGCTAATTGTAAAATAACTGTATCTTAACAAGCAGCCTTAGCAGATACCAGACAGTTAAGTAAGTCAGATCTGTGGTTTTCTGCAGACTCCACCGGCATGAGGCAGTCATCTACGAGGGGTGGCGAGGTGGGTAATGTAAGTGTGGTGAGCAGAAGACAGCGAGCTATGAGGCAGCACAGAAAGCCCCCAGGGAAAGCTAGAAGCAAATGGAGGAGAGCAGGCAATGAATAAAAGCTTATCAACTGGACGGCTACCTAACTTCCAGGGCCTCGTAACAAAAATGCAGAGTCCCTGTAAAAATTAAGAGTATCAAGACAGGAATGGGAAAACATCCAGGTGTGGAGCCCTGTGAAGGCTGCCTGCCCGCGAAGCCGGCCCTGCATACTGAGTGAAGACCAGAGGCGGACAGGTACGACTGCTCCAGGCACCCAGCACAGAGGCCACCATACCCAAGGTACAACTGACGGCGATACTAGGCAGGAAACCTAGAGAACTGGTACTTCTTGGTGAAGGACTATAATGAAAAAGATGTGGAGTCTATCACTATCCAAGAAATACGGCTGCCTGAGAGCAAGACGACAAGAACCCTACAAGTTATATCTGAAATACAGAACATAAAGAGGGACAGAAAAGGCCAAACACGAATTTGCACCTGTGGGCTAATTGTTCGGGGTTAGCCATGGTTTAAAAAACAAAAAATCCTGTTAGGCAAGGAAATGAAGGAATCTGGGGTCGGACAGGAAAAAGTTTTAATACCAGAATGGGTCTTGGGAGAGTTGAAGCAACGGAAGTCTAACATGAGAAGAAAAACAGAACCTCAGCAAACTACCAGTTACCGGTTACGTCACCACTGCAGGAGACAAACTTGTCTACGTTTGAGTTCGTCTTCCAACTTCGGAAATGCCGTGGTAACATGGAATGGAAGGAAGGCTCATTATTTTTAACTTGTTTACAACTGTGCACGCTAATATATGTAGCTGATGGCTTAAGTCGAATGCACTTTATGAGAAAGGAAAACTAAGTTCAACAAGAAGCTTCACAGTGAGATGTGGACTGTCCCGTCTCCCCACATCACCTTTGGTATTAGGTGTATTAGGAATTGAAACCTGCATTCAAACCTTTTTTCTGCTTTTATTTCTAGTATAAGATAAATTAAATATTGAGAATGATTTAAATGTGATGCTTCTGAGAATGTCCACAATGAAAAGAAGATTCGTCTGTATTTCATTTTTGTTTTTAAAATTGCTCAGCTTCTCACTATCACTGAAATTCAAAGAATAAGAGACAGTAATTTAATAATGAACTACTTACTTTGATCTCAATATAATGAAGAATGTACTTGTAACTTATGAACTTAAGTAGCACAAAACATTTTTAATAAATGACTATGACTGCAATCATTTTCCAAAGAATTATCATTTCACTATGTCCCTACAACATCCTTTATGCGTAAGACTGGAAATAACCGGTCCATTTTTTAAAAGGAAAACAACCAATCTGAAAAGACTAAGAGTATTTAAAGGACTACAGTAAAACAAAACTTCTGACATCTAAGACACTTTCCTCTCTTCATAAATCAGTGCATACAGACCATGAAAAAGCCCTTTTAAACTCGGACACAACCATGCCCTGTCTCCTTCCCTCTGGAAACTATAAAGCAGGAGACAGCATATTCGGAGAAAGGACAGTGGGCCACCTAAGACGGTGAGAACCGATGCTCCACATCCCTCCCTCGAAGAAAAAGAATGCCCAGCAGCGCTAAGAGGACGTGAAGGGAGAAACTAAGTGGACGCCAACTTCCTCTGTCTCAACTGCGGAGTGCTTCGCTATCCTGTTTCTAAAATGGCAAAGCCTGAATCTTTTAGTTAGAAAAGATCTAAGGTTGTCTAGCCCAAACTTTCACCAGTGCTGGAATCCCAAGTCTATCCAGTGTCTCTCAACTTTTGCTTAAATATCCCCAAGGACATAAAAACTGCTTCCTTGAAAAGTAATCTTTTCTGTTTCAGAGCAGCTGTGTTGGAAATCATCTTAATCCTATACAATTTAGAAAAAATCAATACTATCAGGATATATTAATTACTTCAATAAAGGCAACCTTACTTGGTTTTCACTGTTCAACAGTGAGTCCTGAGGTCGCAGATCTCCGAGGTTTGTTACTTTGGTGGCTCTACATCATCAAAGGCCTGTGTTCCTTACTTCTTCCTACTCTGCTGTAAGTACGTTCATTTTAACTCTCCTTATGGTTCAAGATGACTCCCATTCCAGGCTTCATGTGCAGACAAAACAGTGTCCAATGAAAAAGACTTTTTTTCCCCTTCTGAATCTTTTTATGAGAGGGGTATCTTTGCCTGAAGATCCCTAGCACACGTCTTATTGGTCAGAACTGCATCTGGCCAATCACTGGCAAAGAAAATGGGTCCACCAGGACTGAGACTCAGCATGATTTGCTCCCCTGGGACTGCGGTCTTCCTCTTTTGAAGACAAAGCTGTGCAGAGAAGGTAGATTACTTAAACAAAATCGAGGATCCCTTAAGAGGAAGGGCGGGGACAGGGCAAGGAGATGCACAGGTGATCCAACACTTGCAATGACGTACAGCATCAAAATCCTGTCTCTAATTTCTACCTACTGGTACTAGTTCTGATGTCTAGATCTCATTGAAGAAATCCCTGCTCCTTAACGACACTACAGACTGCATATGCAAAAAACTGCTTTCCCCTCCTCAATCTCAAGGTGAAATAGTGCTTCAATAAATGTAGAGTTTCCTACTGTATCATTTTTTTAAACACTAAGGTGTAAGTTACAGGAAACAGTGATGTATGGTTTCCAGCAAGTTTATCGGAAATCAGGAGGAGGATGGTACCAGAGAAGCAACGTTAACAGTAGAAGGTATAGACTGCAGTGTGGTACTAGAACGTGGAGACAGTTAGCTGTCCTGCACTGGCAGGAAACATCTTAGGAGGCTCCCGGGCATTATGTGAGGGGCACTGGTACACTGAAGAGTGACCAAGATGGCAAAACACGCAGCTAGGGAGTCATGTATGCAGAACAGTAGACAGGCAGGAGAATACTCAACTTGGAGAGGAATTTCAGATTCACTCATTCAATGTTCATAACGTGCCTAATATATGCCAGGACTCTTCAAGATGTTTCAGACAAAGAGATGGGAGTGTGGTGGGGGAGGAGGGGAGGACCAAGTACCACCTCTGCTCTCTCCAAGCTAACGCGGTCAAGCGGGAGGCAGACCACTAACAAACCAAGAGTGAGGTCAAGTGCAGAAGCAGTGTGGGATGGGAAGCCAGCGGACTGAAGGAAGAAAGAGACAGAGGCTGCTGTGAGGCTGTCGGGCAGGTCTCTCTAAGGACGGTGCATCCGCAAAGAGAGCTGACGTGGAAGGTATACCAAAAGAAAACAGTAAAGATAGGCGTATCAGTAGTAGAATAGAACCTAAGGTTAAAAGAAAAAAACGATAAGACAAAAAGGAATACTTCGTACTAATAAACGGAATAACCCACTAACAATATAAAAATCATGAATTGTACATACCCACCAGCATAGCTCTGGTAAAAATATCAGAAAACTTGACAAACATTTACTGAAGTTTTCTAACAAATTTCAGTCTGTGAAGGATGCTGTAACAAAATACCACAGACTGGCTACCTGACAAACAACAGAAATTTATTTCCTACAGTTTGGAAGCTGGACATCTAAGGTCAGGGTGCTGCTGTGATTAGACGAAGGCCCTCCTCCTGGGGGCTGGCTCCTCACTGTGTGGTCACATGACAGAAGGGGGTTGAGGAAGTAATCTCAGGCCTCTTTTATGAGGGCACTAACATCCTTCCTACGACCCTTAATCATCTCTCAAAGACACTACCTCCTCATACTACCTATCATCTTGGGGGTTAGGTTTCAACATATGAATTTTAGGGGGACACATTCAGACCACAGCAAAACCTTTCTCAGAAATCAACATATCAAGCAGCAAATATAAGTAAGAATATAAAGGATTTGAAAGACCCATTAATAAGCTACATTATGCATGTTTGTACCTAACGAGAATACACATTCTTTCCAAATATACATTTGAATAGTCAAACACTGATTATGTATTAGGCAATGAAGAAAATCTCAACATAGTCCAAAAGAGAAATCACCGCAAGCCAAATCTGCCAGCCAAACTGCGAGGGAACTGAGAATTAACAACAAAAGGCTAGTCAAAGACAGCTATTTACTCGGAAATGTGAAACACCCTTTTCAAATTCAAAAGAATACAAAAGTGAGTATTTTTAACTGATTAGAAATGAATGGTGCAAAGATGACTACAGACCAAATGTACTGTGCTATGCAGTCAAAACCACAACGCAGGTATCTTTTAGGAGTTCAATCTACAGTGACTCAAAAACGCTGGTATTACCTAAAATTTCTATTCTTCTCAGCCTTGCTTTGATTCATGAGGTGGTCATGCAGAGTTCCCAGTGGAGTGCACACAGTAAGTTTTTTGAGGGACACGGCCTTACTCCACAAGCACTGTGTACAGTAAGATCGCCCACAAGCGAGCAGCGTTGCCACGCTAACTAGCTGTGGGTCCTGCACCGGCTATTAAGTGCCCCGGGTCCCGGTTTCTGTGGCTGTAAAATTAGGAGGCTGAGCTACATTAGAGTATCTCTAAAGGCTCTTTTAACTTTAAGAATGAAACCACTCTACGAGCAGAAACTTCACATTAACCCACTTTGAGCACAAGCTTCTGTGTGGTGCTCAGTCCTGTCCCACACCAGAGGATGCTACACAGGAACTTTTCTCAAAGCCCATCGCCCTGATGAGTACTTCCTGTTGTACCACGTGCTTTAAAACAGGTAAACCACAACTCAAAAGTGAGACTAAGATAAATTGCTGCCCTCAAAGAAGACTTCCCTTTTATTTGCTAAGTGATTTCTCAATTTAGTTAAGATGGATTATTGGGGGAGGGAGGACTCTCTTCTTTCTGTGGAAAATACTCCCGGTGTTAAAAACTACAATGTCTGTCATGGCCGTCATGTTTGTAAAAAGCAGATATTTAAGGATTTTTTTTTTAACTGTTCCATTGATGGGACTTTCAGAAAAAAAAAAAACCCGTCATCGAGTATTTCCTGAGTGGCTCATCCTCGGCTTTAAATGCTATCAAAGGTGTCTAGATCTGCTTCCCATGGCCACAGGTGGCCACCCGATGCTCAGCCATCTGACTCTTTTTCAAGAGGTAATGACTGCCTCTAAAATTGATAAGAATATTCATGGGGCATGGACAACTATAAGATACCATTTTTTAAAAGATTACAAAACTTTAGTGTCAACTGCTGTTTAAGTAAGTTATAATACCTTAATTCTACCTGAATTTTAAATCCCAAATCTACTGTTTCTGGATTTTTCATCTGCATCTAATTTTTGAAATAAAAGTGAAAAGGAGGACAGGGAAACAAGACAAAGAGGAATATTTTCTATCCAGCCAAGTCAACTGTCCAACGAATGATCCTTTCCATTTTTGTGCCTGTTCACAGTAAGTGTGAGGAAACAATTCAATCTTCACTTTTAAAAAGCTCACCTATTTGACCTATAACAAGCAGGAGAGGTGGAAAAGGAGTATTTGAGACACAAAGCTCAAGCATCCACTCTAAATCCTTAGTTCCAGATTGCCTGGGACGTCCCTGACCACATTTCTTTGAAAAAAAGGTAGGACGATAAAGTAAAGTTAATTATTCAAAGGCACAGAAAAAACAATCTCATTATATACTCGAACCACATGCTTCTAGAAAGACAAGTAAGACTGTTATGGTTCTAGAACTAGACTAGCATTTAGCATTTAAGATAAAGTAAAACTACTTAGTGGCTGGTTTCATTTATTTATAGAGGGGGAATGCTGTTAAAACTGTTCACTCTCAGTTTATAATCTAATTTTTTAATGTTTCCAAAGGATAGATTTTTCAGCAAATACTTAAATTTATTTCCTCTTCACTTTCCAGTCAAGACCTGAGTTTGCAGTTTTTAAGTTTCCCGAAGAACAAGTGTTTTACAATGGCATTTACATTTCAGCAATGTAGTCGTACAGTACATCTTCAAAGGGAAACTCAGGTTCCTCTCTCCCCAGCAACCCACCCACCCTCCTTGGATTCATCAGGATCTCGGGCAAGAAGGACCTGTACGTTGAGAGAGAGTGCCAAGGGCACTGATATGGAATGGAAGGGCTCATTCAAAGTCTGAACCCAAGTGGTGTGGTCTCTCTGGACTTCTTTAGGATAAGGGGCTAGGGGCTCCCCACTATGGCTAACACATGGCCTTTTAAGAAAATCATTGGCTACCCTGCAACTAGTTCTCATTCCCACCCACTTGGGATCTGCTCTGACCTAACTCTGCTCTGTGCACTGTGCCTGCAGATCAGTCATGGAGACCCTTATATGGAACACTGTATGCATCTCCTTCAGATTCAGGTACACACTGTGGACCTTCTATCACAAGCCCTGAGACATGCAAAGTGAGAAGTAACACAGAAGTAACGTGGAGGTGAGAAGTAAAGTGAGAGGCGCCTTTATAAAGAACACTGGATCCACGGACGTACACATCTACCAGAACCACTGTAACAAGAGAACTTAGTTGTTTTTTATATTCCACTTTACTACAGCAATGTTAATACTAACCTTGTAGGAAAACAAATGCATTTCCAAATAGTAGATGCTATAGTCAAACTACCTGAATTCTGAGCAGAAGACCAAGAAATGATGTCATAATGTCACACGCAACATAAGTATCTTTCCAAGTAAAAGGTATTTCAGGTTCCCTAGATCCTCTACCAACTGTCACTTCGTTTCACGCATTTTCAGGCACACCTTCGCTCCTGGCTTGTCTTCTTCAGCGTATTTCATTTCAAAGTGTCTTCCACCTTAAAAACAAAAACTAACCCCACAGTGAATTTTTCATTTTCTCCCAACCATACATAGTGCCAGACAGAAGTTCTTTAAGTAATATTTGTTGAATAAATGAAAAGTTAGAGGTATAATCAAAAGCTGTCAGCAATTCACAGGAAATACAAATAAAAAGATGGTGAAAGTTATAATTAAAACAACACTGAGAAATTATTTTTCATCAACCAGATTACAAAAATTTAAAACTCCTTGTTTGTGAAGCTGTGAAGAAATAAGCACCTTTTTACATTGCTGGTGGGAGCTCAAATGAGCCATTATGGAAGGCAATTTGACAATACCTATCAAAATTACACATGTAATACTCTTCGACACAATCAGTAAACTTCTAGAAAGTCCTCCAATGGATGCACTAACATGTGTGAAGATTAGATGTGTGTGTGTATATATGTATGCAGGTGTGGCATACTATATACACCTACACTATTACTCACAGCAGTGAGTGCAAAAGATTTCAAAAAAATGTATTTGTCCATCACAAAAGGTATAGTGTGCTCCTGTTCACGGGAAAAAGTGGATATACATATGCAATAATATGAACACACACTGTGGGTGTACATACATAAAAGGACAAGCGAACGCCATTGGCTACTTGAGAGGAAGAGAATCACTGGCTACAAGACAGGGATGAAAGAAAGACATTTTACTATACATCCTCGTTTATCTTTTGAATTTTATGCTAAAACATTCCAAAGTAATTTTTAAATATTAGCTTCATTGAGATGGTGAGATTCAACGTTTCCAAGAAATGTTTCCATGTCATAAATTTAAAGAAAAACTCAATGTTTTCCATCATGCCTTTTATTTTAATTACCACTCTCTTCTTTGCATCTTACTTACATCTTTCAAGTAAATTTCAATCGCTAAATGCACACACACATTTCTACACATAGAAATCTAAAGAGACATAATCCAGATTAAAAACCTAAAAGAAACAGAGGATATAGTTGCACTGTCTGTGTAACAAATACGGAGATTTGTGAAGCTACAGAAAATGAAAGATGTTCTCACCGAGCGGAACCAGAACACATAAACACTCAATTCAGTACAATGTCAAGTCCCTGGAATTTTTTTTTCCATTGAATTTATAGCCAAGAACATGGATTATATCACCACAACAAAAAAAAGTCCCCAGGAGAAAGAGTCTTTAAAGCAGAGTTCTCTGAGGGGGACAAAAGGTAATGGAAAAAATACAATAAAAATAAATTTAAAATTAAAAAAAAAATTAAAAAGTGTACTCAGTTACATAACTAGCGTTACTGCTCAGCACCGCTGATCCAAAGGGTCCCGTTTCTCTACATTCTGAGCTCCAGTACGGTGGATCTTACACCTCAGCCCTGCTAGGCCCCACCCCCTGGGATTCCGGTTCAGTAGACCTGCGGTGGGACCAAAAAGGTGAGTTTCTAACAAGCACCCAGGTGCCAGAACACTACTGTGCCGAGAACACACTTTGAAAAGCACTGATCCAACACAATCAAGGAATCTGCTGGTCCTCAGAGCGAAAGCCAGGGTGGAGCAGCCCCGGTGGTGGCCGGTGGCCCCAGAGCACCAATTACCAACTGTGCTCTGCCCCCGCAGGAAGTCCTCTCAGCTCACCCTCTTACTCAAACCGCTGTCATACTGCTCATGGCCCAGTCTTTAACTTTTACTTTCTTGTTTTTTCCTTTCCTGTACACATTCCCACTAGACTTGTTATTGGTTTCTGCCACTTATCCTTTGTTCACCTGTAAAGTGATATGGGGAAAAAAAAATCTTTTAATGGAAAGGCCAAAAATAAATGTCCCAAAGATAAAAGTCTGCTCAAGCCAAACTAAAAAGATTCAAGTTAAAAAGAAGGGTCAGAAGTCAATTTACACATTTTTGAGATCAAAAGTCTCTGTATGGAAATGAGGAAAAGAAATTCATTTGATATCTCATGTGACAGTGAAAGGAAATACTGACCTAAAAGCTATAACACAAACAAATGAATCTGATTGGCTTTGCACACAAGCACACAAGGGAGAGGATGCAAATGGGTACCAAGACTTGGGATTTAAATGGACATTTAGTAAAAGCTTTAGTGCTTTTAGGCATCGGAACTAAAGTGTTGTCATTGTTATGTTGGTAACTAGCAGGAATCACATTTTGGTAGAATGATAAAAACATGGGGCCAGCTTCATACAGAGTATCTCTCTGTGAGGTGGACTGGAGTGACAAAGCATTACTCTGAACCCCGGACACAACTCAGATCCCTGGGGCAAATATGAAAATACCCTTAAGACTCCCCTCACGGAGAGGGGATAAAAACTAAGGCTTCCAACTTTCTCTTATGAAAAAATGCAAGGCAGAGCAGACCCTGGGCTGAAGGGAATGGAGCCCCCTCAGAAGTTTCTGAGGAGATCTGAAAAGAAACAAATGCTAATAACCTTACAGGGTAAGACTCACAAAAGCCTGAGTCCTGGAAGAACTGTGTGCATGAGAAAAAACTAACTTCTACTGAGAAAAGTCTCACTGGCAGGGCAAATAGGAAAGCAGCTGAAACACCCTTTGCCCCCAACCTTCTCCATCCCCAATAATTTGATGTGTTTTAAGACCAATGAATGTTATTTCCCAAGGACACATCAGTCTCACAACCACCCCACACCCAAACAAAGCCCTATGCCTTCCATTATATCACAGACCTAACCACATAATGTCATCTCAGGTTGTGGAACCATGCCGCTCTTCCATCTTCAAAGCTGGAAGGGGGCTGCGGCCTGCTTCAGGTCGGGAAGTCAGAGAGAAGGGGCTCAGGATGGAAGAGCAGCAAGGTGAGGTCTCCCCTCCCTGTATTCAATGCAAACAACATTTGTAAGGAGAATGCCTGCCTCTACCTTAGAAACTAACTATATGTAAACACCTGCTAAATAAAGCCTTGCCCTTAAATTCCATTCCAGAAAGTTTATAAATGCAAGGGTCAAAAGGTGATCCTGCAAGTATTTCCCACAATGAATCGCAATGAACACTTAAGACAGATTTCTGTTAAGTGTCCTGTAGAAACGTGGGCAGGGAAGGCTTTCCCATCATCTTCTCATTTATGACTCACCAAGAGTTAGAATCAGAATCATTTGGAGGAACAGAACACTAGACAGGCATTTAATATAAAATTTACATCTATATATTTAATATAATTGTAAGAAAACACTTTTCAAGCACGTTTCCTGGTAACGATTACCACTCAACACTGTATCATAGGCACACAAACTGCTACTGAGCAAGCGCTGTGAGCTGATGTGGAAACTACACACGGGCTCCCAGACGGTGCGCCTACATTCAGTTTTCATTCTATATTCGATTTCGGATTCTTACTGAAATAATTAAGCTGAGAAGGCAGTAAGAAGCAGAATTATCTCATTTAATTTTAGTTTTCCCTTTTGGGTCCTCCCCAGCTCTGTACGACAAAAGGAAGAAGCCAGTTTAAAAAAAAAAAATCCAAATCGAAATACTGTTATAACCATAGGGTTCTTCAAGTTGATGGAAGCAGAAAGATTAGGACTGAGGTAGCAGGAAGGACAAAGGATAAATCCCCAGTTCCCTGAATTTTCATAACATAACTAATTTTATTTGAAGTGTCCACATTTTCAAAATAGGCAAAAATTATATAAAAGAAATAACTTAAATAACATGTCCCTAGTCAAAAGCTTTTTAAAAAAGATTTTATTTATTTATTTATTTTTAAAGAGGGAGAGAGGGAGAGGAACATCAATCGGATGCCTCGCGTACACACCCCAAGTGGGGACCGAACCCACAACCCAGGCTTGTGCCCTGACCAGGAATCAAACCGACAACCCTTAGCTTTGTGGGACAATGCCCAGCCAACTGAGCCACACTGGTCAGGGCTCAAGCTTTTTATTTGCACTGAAGTATCTGTATCACTTCATTAACTGATAATAAAAAATTGACCTCAAGATGAAATTTCCATTAACATATAGTCACCTAGTTGCCACATCCTGGATAATTTTTAGTTACTTATTTGCGATTAATAAAATCATTTTGCTCTCTAACCCTCTAACCCATCTATGATAATTTCAGAGTAACATTAACATTTAATACTAAACATAAATTGTAAGGCTTTAATTGAGAATTACCATTTTGGCCTTCATGACATGGCCGTTATTCTACAAAAGTAGATTCTCTTCTCTGTAAAATAGAATTCTTTACTTTCCTGTACAGAAAATTAGAATTTCCTCTAACTAAAAATATGTACTTTAAAAAAGGCTATATAAGCAGTTTGGGTAACAAAACCCCAAAACTCACAGACAATAGTTACGACACAACTGCCGGCAAGCACCCGCATGAACTCCAAAGCACAAGCAGGCAGGGAAGAGCCTCCAGCAGCCGTTAAGACCATGTGATTAATGGCTGTGCCAAAGCAAGCCAAGAACCTGAAGGCAACGTCTACTGGCTCCCAGAACAGGAGAAAGCCAACAGCCTTCTGATACTCACTGGAAAGCGCAACAGACCAATTTCAGATCAGCAGCTGAAACCAGGAGGGGTGCTGCCCCCCTCCAATAGTGGGCGGGCAAAGACTAAAGGGGATGGAGCGGTCTGGCCTCAATGGACTCATGAACCTGACCCTCCAGGACCAGGCCCCAGACTGGGGAAAAAATGCTGAGAGGGAAATCAGAATTGAAGAAAACAGGAACAACAAAGACGAACAGAGAACGTGTCTAGGTAAAACTGGGAGAAGGGAAGCAGGAAATCTCAAAAGGCAAGCTGTCTGTGCAAAAACACAGAAGCAGCAGCACTACGAGGGGGAACGATCTAAACTACAACTCCTGGGACTTGGAGAAACTAACTTCACACAAAAATGAACAACAGAAAGTACTGAAGTCAGATCCAGTGCAAAGTTATTAAGGGAGAGATTAAACAGCAATGACGCACAGACAATAAAAGTACACCAAAAAGAAAAAAAAATCAAACCTAGCTAAAAGATAATAAAACGATACAGGCTTGAAAAATGTAAGTCAGAATTTTTTTTTTAATTCAGAAAAGAGGTGATAAAACTCAAGGAGGAATAACAAATATGACATCATTTTAGAAATGAACATTATTTTAGAAGAGCAAATCAACACTAACATGCTTTAAGACTGACAGATGACTTTTAAAAAAAATTTAATAAAAAAATGAAGAGATAAATAAGAAGGATGCAAGAGGAAATAAATATTGAAGATGGGCAAGGAAGCTCTAACTCTGAAAACAGGAGTCTCTGACTCAACAACAACAAAGCAATGGAGCAGAACAAATACTGCAAACATTTTCCTGAATAAAAAAATTATGTAAAGCTACATATTAAAAGAACATACCTTGTATCTGAGACTGTCGACCCTGAATGACCAACACCGGAAATATTCTAAAAAACATACTGGACTCTAAAGAAAAAAGTCTTCTGAACTTCTAGACAAAAAAAAACAAACAAACATGACTTAGAAAAATATCACTGGACATTGCCAGCGATATTTTATGCCAGAAGAATTCAGATACTTAAGGAGAGAAAATGCAAGCAAAACATTTTATATTCAGCAAAAGTTACCTTGAAGTATCAAGGGACAGTTATCATTATGTAAAAACTCAACAAAAGCTGTCCTCAACTTCCTGAGGAACCTGCTAGAGAACAAACCCCAGAAAACTAAAATGATTACAGAGACATATATGAAGACTGGTATGAGCATAGACAGGCAATACACTTACTTGTAGAACTAAGATTAAATGAGAGTTTAAAGGGAGAGACTGTAATATATAATGGCTACATAACATGTAATAACAATAAACTATTTAAAAATAATTAGGAAAATGAGGAGAGTATATGCAAAAAAAAAAAAAAAAAAAGTATTTCTGTTCCACAAAAGAAATAAAAATCCCTATCTCCAGAGCCCTTCCTTGTTGATACAATAAAATACCAGCAGCTAGGTTTGACACTACAAAGAGAAAGGAAAAACATTAAAAACTAGTACTAGAAAAGTTTCCCAAAAGTAACGATAATGATTTTCTTTGCTGAAAAGGCCAAACATCAGAACAAAGAATGAAAGATCCACATTAAGGTGCATTAGTAGGACATTCACTTGTAGATGACAAGATCATCTAGGGATTCCCATGGAACCTACCAGAAAAGCTAGTGAAACTAATAAATTTTAGCAAGGTTGCAGGATACATTAATACAAAAAACTTTTTTTAGTTCCATAACCCAACAAAATGATCAAAAATTGAAATGAATAAAATACCATTAACAATCATATCAGAAATTATGAAATATTGAGATAAATCTGACAAAAGACACACAAGAATTTTATACTGAAAACTACAAAATAATGCTAAAAAATTAACTACTACTGAATAACTGGAAATACTGTGTTCATGGATCAAAAGGTTCAATATTGTTAAGATTTCAATTCTTTCCAAACTGATTTACAAATTCAATATAATCTCAATCAAAATCTTTGCACAGTTTTAGGTAGAAATTTACATACTAACTGCAAAATGCACAGAAAATGCAAAGGTCAAAGAAGAGCCAAAACAACTTTAAAAAGAAAGAATGTTTGAAGACTTACAATACATGACTTCAACTACTTTTAAAAGTTACAGTAATCAAGACAGTGTGGTATTGACATCAAAAATATTTTTAGAAAAGATCAGTGGAAGCCCTGGCTGGTGTGGCTCAGTGGATTGAGCAGCGGCCTGTGAACCAACCAAAGGGTCGCCAGTTCTATTCCCAGTCGGGCACATGGCTGGGTTGCAGGCCAGGTCCCCAGTAGGGTACATGCAAGAGGCAACCACACATTGCTGTTTCTCTTCCTCTCTTTCTCCTCCCTTCCCCTCTCTAAAAATAAATAAATAAAATCTTTAAAAAAAAAGATCAATGGAAGAGCTCAGAAATAGACTCATACATTTATGGTCAACTGATTTTTGACAAAGGTACAAAGATAATCAATAAAGAATATCCTTTTCAACAAATGGTACTAGAACAATTAGATGTTGATTGACATGTCCCCTCCCAAAAAAAGAGCTGGTCCACACCACATACAAAAACTATCTTAAAATGAATCATTAGATCTTGATGTAAAATTTAAAAACATAAAACCTCCAAAAGAAAACAAAAATCTTTGTGTTCTTGGGTTTGATAAAGATCTCTAAAATATGACACCAAAAGCACAATCCATAAAAGAAAAAAATTAATAAAATGAACTTGATCAAACGTAAAAACTTCCACTCATTAAAAGGTACTGTTATAAGAATGAAAAGACAAGCCAGAGACTAGGGGAGAGTATTTTCAAAGCACGCATCTGATAACTTGTATCCAAAATAAAAATTTCTCTATATTCAACAGGAAGAAACCAAACATCAATTTAAAAATGGACATGAAATCTGAACTTCACCAAAGATACATGGATGGCATAAGCACATGAAAATATGCTCAAAGTTATTACTCATTAGGAAAATGCAAACTGAAACCACTGTGATACTATTACACATTAGAAAAGCTCAAATTACAACAACTGATCATACCAAGTTGTTGACAAGTGTTATGAGTTGAACTATGTCCCCCCCAAATTTATATGTTGAAACCATAAATTCCAGAACCTCAATATGTGGCCATATTTGAAGATGGGGCCATTAAAGAAATGACTAGGTTAAAACGAGGTTAGAGTGTGCCCTGATCTAATCTGACTGGTGTCCTTACAAGAAAATTTCAACACAAAAAAAGGCCACAGAGTGTCCAGGCTGGTTGGTTAGAGAATTGTCCCATACACCAGAAGGCTGCGGGTTCAGTTCCCAGTCAGGGCATGTACAAGAAGGCAACCAATGGACGTTTCTCTCTTCCTCTTTATCTCCCCCACCTTTTCTTTCTAAAAAAAAGCAATGAAAAAATGTCCTCGGATGAGGATAAAAAAATAAATAAAGACTACAGAGAAAAGACCATGTGAACAGGCAGCAAGACAGCAGATGTCTACAAGCCAAAGAGAAAGGCCTCATGTAGTCTCACACTGCTGACGGAATGTCAAATGGTATCCCACTTTGAAAATACTAATGGTATCTTAAAACTTTAAACATATACCTACGTATGATCCAGCCATTCCATTCTTAGGTATTTAATGCAAAAGAAAAAAAATAGATATATCCACACAGAGTTGTACATAAATGTTCACAGCATATTTATTTGTAATAGCCCCAAACTGGACACAACCCAAGTATCCATTAACAGATGAATGAATAGACAAACTAGTGTTTCTGTACAATGGAATACTTCTGGGAAATAAAAAGGAACATACAACAATATGGATGAATCTGAAAATAATTATGCTGAGTAAAAGAAACCAAACAGAAAAGACATTAACGTATAATTGCATTAACCTAAAATCCGAGAAAAAGTAAACTAAGCTGCAGTAGAAGACAGCGTGATCAGTGGTAACCTAAGAACAGGGAGGCGTCACAAGGAGGGTGATAAAATTGCACAAGGAAAGTTTCGGGGGCGGGGGATCGGTGTGGAGGGGTGATGGGTATGTAGAGTAAGTTGACGGTGGATCTCATCGTGGGGATATATACGTCAAAACATCAAATTATGTATTTGAAATGTGTGTAGTTTTCTGTAAGTCAATTATATTTTTAAAAATCTGAAAAAATAAAGTATGTACACATCACACATTTAAACTACAGAGGAGAAAATGACACAAAGTCATCAGTCAATAGAGGTTTTTAAATAAACTCCTTTCAGGCTCTGACAGACCAAAAACTAACACAGAAAAATACTAAGTCGAACATGCAAATGCACACTCATACATCTACCTCTGCATCCCATGCAGAGGATTACGCTTCGGGGATTCACGGATTCACAACACTACCCAAAAAGCGAACACAGATCAGACCAGTAGATAACATCTTAGTAAGTTACAAAAAGAAATCAAAAATTCTAATCATGATTAAAAAATACTGGAGGCTCCTGACAATAATACAACAACAAATCACCAACAGATTAGATTTTCAAAGACTCTCATAAATGAGTTATTAGGCCAAAGGGGAGATCAAAGACACAATTGTAGATTATCGAGAAAATTATAATTAAAATAAAAACCATGTCAAAATGTATGGGTCAGTGATGTCATTGAAAAATCTGTAACATGAGTAAGCTCGTAGATTCATTATCTATGCTACTAAGGATGAAATTAACAAGCATACAAATGAAGAAGCCAGAAAAAGAATAACATAACTCTAAGAAATCAGAGAAGAATAATGTATAACAGTATCAACTGAAATACACACACATAAAGGCGGTATGTATCTCTAATAAAAGTTCACTATAACTTATAAATTACTAATAAGCCTACTCAAAATTTAAAGGGAGAAAACGTACATACACAAAACTGAAAATGAGGAGAAATAAAACAAACAAGAAAGTAAAAGAAAAAAATTACAGGAGACTATTTTCTTAATGCCCATAAGTCTGAGGATAAGGTCCTATGAATAGTCAGCACAAATGGCCCAAGAGACAGTAAACCTAAACAGATAACATTTTCTATGAAACTGAGAAAGCAAAAAGCTACATTCTAAAAATCAAGCCCAGATATTTCATTCATAATCTTATATACAGTCCAGTAATAGATTGTTCTAAAGCTATTTAAACCGTTCCTGCAAACAGATAAAATTTGCCAATTCCTTTCAGAAAAGAGAATAATACATAAATACACACAGCCAAAAAGATATGTTAATCTCATTTATGAAAACTAAGGGATACTCAGAATAATATTCACTAGAAAGAATACAGCAAAACAAATATATCTTATCAAAGCTTTTATTCCAATTAGAAGATAAAATAGAAAACATCATATTCATACCTTTAAAAGCATAAAACAATGATATCTCCACTTAGTAAGAAAAGTATGTGATCTACATAAAGAAGCCTTGAATTAAGTGGAAAATCATGTCTTATTCTGTATTGGAAGGCTCAATATTGGAAGTTGCCAATTCATAGCAATGTAACTTTTAAATCAATAAAATTATAAATAAAAATTCTAACGTATTTATTTTGTAAACTTCAAAATGATCCTGAAGTTTAAGGTTGATGACTAAAGGGCAAGACTGACCAGAAAATTCTGAGCTAGAAAAAAGGTACCCGACAGCAAATCAAACGCCCACCAGGCATCAACGAGTGAGAAAGAACTGCTACTGGGAGAGCAAGGGAGGCGACCACTTTAAAATTGTCTGTCGGTGTCAGCTAAAACCGATCATAAGGCATACTCAAAGGAAAAAACAGAGAAAAAATCCAAATAAAAAGAGCTAAGAATAACATTACAGAAAGCTGAATCAAACATAAGTATGTTAAAGTGAAAGATGTATTAAAACTAAAACATGGCAATTTTACTCCTAGAAACACCCAACAAAAGTATGTACAAATGTCCATCAAAAAACATGTATGAGCATGAAATGCAAGCATGTTCATAGCAACATTATTTCCAATAACCCAAACTAGGACAACCCACATGCCCACCAATATTAGATCAGATAAATAAATTATATATTTGAACAGGACAGTATACACCAATAAAAAGGAACGGGCTTTAACTGCACATTAACAACATAGTTTAATCTCAAAACCGATGTTGAGCTAAAGAAGCCAGACACAAAGAGAGTGTATGATACTACTCTTATAAAGTTCACGCCCAGGTAGAACTCTTCTCTGGCGTTACAAGTTAAGATCAGTGATTGCCCTGGGGGTTTGGGGGGGCAAGAAGGAGGAGTAGTTTTACCCACTACAGGGTCACCAAGGGTATTTCTGTGATTCTGGTTTCCTGATCTAGGTGCTAGTCACAGTGAGTATTCACTTCGTCAAAATTCACTGTGCTAAAAGCTTTTAACTCACTTTTAATGTAAAAAAGGGCAAATCCTCAGTTTACATTAAAAGCATATACAGGCTTTTGCTAAAGTATACAGAATTCAAATAATATCCTAAGAAAAATTTACCAATAAGAAGGGCAGTTAAAACAATGGAATAAATTAAAGCCAGGCTAACATATTTTTTAAAGGTTGGAATCTAGATACATACTGTGAGGGGGCCAGAGGGAGAATGGACGAAGAGAAAAGGAAGGGAGAAAGGGAGAGGAAAAGCCAATGTCCCCCACCCCTTCAGAATAATCTGTCACTGGCAGGAAGAGTGTCTTTCACCCGAAGAACTTCAATTGAACTTTCTTCCTAATGAAGTATGTATCTGACCAAGGATTCTCAGTAACTTCAGTAACACCAACCTGCTATTTTATTTCACCAGTCTGTATGGCTTTCCAAATGAATACAGTTAGTAACCCAGAGAACTAAGCCACAGTAGGAAGCCTAGAAATGACAAGTAGGTCCTTAACTTGCTTTTGAACAGAGTATTTTCCTAGTTAATCCATCAGAATTGAGTTCATCTAGTTATAATTCCCAGTGACAAGGAATATCCTACGCAGTCTTAAATTAACTTCTTACTTTCCACAAGGTAAAAAAGATATTACTGGGTTACCGGGGCTTGAGAATACCATAAACTCTAGCTGACAAATTTTTCAGATGACAAATTATGTACTGACATAGATAACAGGTAGCCAAATGGCTAGGTATTACTCTGGTCATAAAATCAACACAGAGTAATACTAACAAAATTCTGTTATTTGAAAGAATTTAATGATCAATTTTTATTTTATTCTTTAAAGATTTTATTTACTTATTTCCAGATGGAGGGGAAATGAGGGAGAAAGAGAGAAACATCTGTTGGTTGCCTCTTGCGTGCCCTAAACCAGGGGCCTGGCCCGCAACCCAGGCATGTGCCCTGACTGGGAATCAAACCAGCGACCTTTCGGTTCACAGGCAGGTGCTCAATCCACTGAGCCACACCAGCCAATGCCAATGACCAATTTTTAAATTAAAACTAAAGTGCAGTATTCTACATTATCCAGTGACTTATAACTAACAGCTAACATTCAGATAAACTCAATGAAGAAACTCAGCCTGTACAAAAATAACCATCATCAAAGCAAAGGAAAGCTACATGAAGATAATGAACGACTGAGTTCAATCTTAACAGTTAGAGAAATGCTCTCAATTGACCCAAATAAACCTATTTGTGAGGTCGCCACGAACGTGAAGAAGCAATTTCTTGTGTTAGAAACAAAGAAATAAGACATTACTTGCTCATGCCACACGGGTAACACACAGAGCAAGAACTTCTGAAAATGTGACTAGTTTCAGTAAGTTGAAAAACTCTCTAGTAGAGATCTACCAATTCTACTACTGATGATATTCAGAAATAATTAAAAATATCTAAATTTATTTTAGATCACGTTGATAGTATTGTTAAAGAGGAATAAATACGAGAGCATTAACATCATGTAAGTTCACCTTCTGTTCATCTGGACCCTGACATGGGGTTTATAAAGTACAACAGATTTTTTTTTCAAATATCTGAAACACAAGCAATGATTTTCTTTTAAGGAGCTACGATACGCCATCAGCAGAACCGGTTTGGAAGGCCTGTTAATTGGTGGTGGTGGTGGGAGCCACCTAATTCTTCTGATGGACAAACTGGCTTTCGAGTATCTCAGTAACAGCTTCTCCACCCTCGCAGGTGTTCAAGCCAAAAGCCTCAACAGGTATCTTGGCCTCATTTCATTCTCTCGTACATACATTCAATTGGCCCTTTCCTTCAAACTATTTTCAGACCCCAATCATTTCGTATTACCTTACCCCTACTAGTATCGCTTGGGGCCGAGCCAACATTCCCTTTGGACTATTGCACATAACCTTATCCTAAATGATCTGTTTCCACCCTGGCCCCTACTCAAGACCACTCTCAATATAAAACACAAAACAATTCTTTTAAAATGTAACTGTGTAGTAACCTTGTCATTGTCCAAAGAGAGGCCTGGCCTTTGCCTTGGCTTCTAGGAGGTAATCTGGTATATCTGATAGAGGTGTCCTGGTTTAGGGCAGGGGCTGGTCACACTGAATTTTAAGGTAGCGCTGGCCATACCCAACAGTGTTAGGACGAGGCCAGAAAGACCAATTTAGGGCAAGGGCTTTGAGTTATACAAGATCATTAGACTTGGAAATTTGAATTCAACTCCATGGGCAATCAATCAATCAATCAATCAATCAATCAATCATGTCCCATGCAATGAAGCACCAATAAAATCTGTGGACACCAAAGCTCGAGTGAGTTTCCTGCGTGGTAACTCCACGCATACTGTCACACATCAATGCTGGGAGGGTAACACACCCTAACTGCACAGTAGATGACACAGAAGCTTTGCACTTGGATTCTTCCAGGCTCTGCCCTAGGAGTTTCTTCTTCTGGCTTATTGTGGCCTGTATCCTCTCCCTGTAATAAACCAAAACCATGAAGGTAACAGCTCTCAGTGAGTTCTGTGAGCCCTTCCGGCAAATTACTGAACCTGAAGGTGCTTTGGGGAACCCCCTGAACTTGCAGTTAGTGTCTGAAGTGACGGCAGTATTGGGGACTGTGCCCTCAAACCTTGCAGTCTGGCTGACTCTGGGAAGGTATCACTCAGTGTGTTTTGCAGTTTACTTGCAAATAGAGTCTCTGGAGTACGTGTAATCTCTTTTTTCTGTTCTAAATGAATACAAGCTACCCACCCATTCTTTAAGAGAAAATGGTACCCTCCCACCTATATTCTTCTCTCTCCACTATTTCTATCCTTTGCTTCAAATCTTCTCAGTAAGGCAGTCTATACCCCTTCAGGGACTCAAAACTGAATTCTAAAATTTCCTCATCAGATTCTCACACATCTGCTCTATAAGTTTCTACTCCTGGAAGCAAAAGACAAATGTGGAATAGAAAAGATTTTCTACCAGCACAGCCTCCTATTTATCAGAGCACTGCTAGAGAGGAAAACAAGAAAGAATCTTCTGGCCAGGCCCATGGTTTCATCCTGAGCCTTCCCCACCCCCAACCACTGGGACCCACTTCTCCTGTCTTTATATGACATACTCCCCAGAACTGTGCTCATTTTAGAACCTTATCTTGTTACTCAAAAAGAGTCCAGTTGGTTTGGCTATGGTCACCACAGCCTTGTGTTGCTTCAGGCTACTAAATTTTAAATGGCACTATTCAACATTTGGACAGACGGAATTCCCTGCCTTACTAGTTAATTAAGGGTCAAGTATTGCAGAGTGGTGGTAGTCAGGTATGTATAAAATTGAAAACAAAAATCTGTTTTTAAATCAGTACGACCAAACATTTTATAATTTGAGTAATAGTTTCATTTTATAAAAACAAATGAACAAAAAAACAAACAACGAATGTCCTCCCCAGAGAAAAAAATTAATAAAGATTTCAAAGTAGTTGTGTATCTTTAAGACACAGGTTCTTAATGAAATTCAGGATCCTTAAATGAGATTTGAGAACTATACATACTATAAACCTTTACACTTCTTAAACAAAACATATGTTGCGTCTTTACTACACATAAGCGGTTTTCACCTCCTTCAGTGAACTCTTGGAAGTTTAAATTCTCACGAAGCACCCCTGTCGTCCCTTGTAGAGACCAAACGGAAGACTACTTGGCCTCCCCACGTTAGCTCAAACCTTCCATCAATCTATTTTCCCCATCCACTCCACTGCAGAGATTGTACTCAAAAGTGCAAATCTGACCTTCTCCCCTCAATGGCTTTTTGGAGCCGTCAGGGTCAAGTCAAAAGCCTTACAACAAAGACCCTCGTCCTGTGGCTCCCCCTGCATATGCACACTTCAGCCCTCTGGGTCCCCTTGTACCTCCCAGGCACACTCTGGCCCTCACAACTGTTCCCCCTGCCTCCTCCATCCTTCCCCCATTTCCCTCCCAGATTCTACTCATCCCTCAGCTGCAGCTTTCAGTTCACTGAAGAGGTCTTTGCCAATGCCTTCCCACAAACAAGGGGAGCTCCCACACACGTTTGCGAGACACCATGCCTTTCGAGCGCTGACCACTCGTGCTCAGTTGGTCTGCAGGAGCCTGAGGACAGGATCCAAGTCCTTCTCAGCCACTGCTGTACATCCACAGTGCTCTGCGCACACTGCTGAGTACATGCATCCAACAGCATAAAGTATACTGACTTCGAAGGTCTCAGAGTCGATCATTAGTAGAAATTACGTAATTTTATTAAAATATCTTTCCCAAAATGTACCACAAAAGAAAAATCTTCTTTAAAGTGAAAGTTGTGTGCTTATCATTACAATACTAGAGAGTTATTCAACAATAAAACTCCAGCATACCGTTTTTGAGTAAAGAGCATATGCTTTCACTAAAGAGTTAGAGCACAAAAAATAAAAATGCAAGGGTAACAAATGTCTAATGAAGTTTCATTTTCAATTAATTTCCAAAGTCAATTAATACCATGCCCAAAGGGCATCAGAACCGTGACCAAACCTCCTTTTGTTAAGCACAGGGTCAAATCTATGTTCAAACATGTGCTAAATTTTAATGCTTCATTTAGGAATAATTTCCCTCATAAGAGGTTCAATTCCTTTATAAATAGTATCCATCAGATTAGAAACTAGCGATTAACACTGTGGCCCAAGTTAAAAGAGAAGGAAGAAAAGAGGCCATCATGAGAACCAGTCCTCTCGGCAGGGAGATGTCCGGCAAGGGCCCACCAAATGTAGAGCCAGCTGAATGCACCTCGAAATGAGACAGATATATAATAAACACACTTACAAAGTGACTGCATGGTAATAAGTCTAAATATTTAGTTTGGGAGAGAAAAAAACCCAAATCTTGCTTACAGAATTCTAAGTAGCATGTAGATACCACCTACTCCAGGAGGTGGAGCTTAAGTCCCCTGTCCCCCGACCCAGCCCTTGAGGGTGGGCTACTTAGTGATTTGCTTTCAAAGAATAGAGTGGAAAAAAGAAAAAAGAACTTTAAGAAACCCGGCAAACATCAGTTTAGTCAAGTGATGAAGGTTAGTCTCATTCATGATGTCACATAGGTATCATGTAACCCCTGTATAAGTGACATAAGCCACCTGATTTAAATGACAGGAAGTACACTTTACCCCCTGTAGTATAATTTCTAAAATTACATAACCTAAGTCTAATTGTGAAAAAAAGGTAAACCAACGCAAATTGGGGGATAGCCGACAAAATGCCTGACGGTGCTCTCTAAAACCTCCAGGGCCAGGAAAAACAAGGTCAAAACTGTCACTAAGGAGAGGAGACTAAGAAGATGAGACAACAAAATGCAAGTCGGTTCCCTGGACTGGACCCTGGGACAGAAAGAAGACATAGGTGAAGTGCAAGTACAATGTGGAGTTCAGTCAACAGTGATGCTCCAATACCAATGCTGGTTCGTCGGTTTGGACAAAAGAACCCTTGCAACACAAGATGTTAACAATGGGAGAAACCAGGTAGGGAAGCCACAGGAAATCTCTTCTGTCTTTACAGTTTTTCTGTAAACCTAAAATTATTCCAAGACAGGGTGTGTTTTTTAAGTCTATTTACATGTATTACAAACTTCTCAGATTCCCAGTTCCAAACTTCAAAAAAGTATTAGCAAACAGATCAGCTGTCCCATCTCCATTAAGTTACATTAGACAGACTTGCAGGGGTGTCCAACCTGCGGCCCAACACAAAATCATATATTTACTTAAAACATTCTGCAGTTTTTTTTGAGATTACATGTCACAAGGTATTGAATGTGTGGCCCAAAACAACTCTTCTTCTTCCAGTATGGCACAGAGATGTCAAAAGGTTGGACACCCCTGCAAGGGTATTACACTCAAACCAAAGCAAAAGTATGTCAAGTCAATTATAATTACAAAGATTATAAATTACAACTTAGAAGTTAGTGATTGGCGTCTATTTCTTGATCATGAAGCTGCAAATGCCTAACTAGTGACATTTTGAAACTGAACCATTCAACTCCCTACACTGAAGCATTATAATGGGCTAGCCACTAGGATGCAGTGCAGAGTGAGGCAAAGGCAAGGGAGCAATAATGAACGGTTAGATGCTGTCACAGGGGCACGCAGGGTGCAATGGGAGCAGACGGCAGGAGCATCTGGCTGGTCTGAGGGAGATTAAGATGGAAGGATCAATACAAATTTGTAAGTAAAATTTAGAATGAGACCTCTACATGAGAAGCATCAGCCAAGAAAAGAGGACTGAGTACACCAGGCAAAGGAAACAGCTTACACAAAGACCTGCATGTAAGAGAACATGGCCAGTTGCTCCGAATGGCTACAGCTTAGCGTGCTAAGCAGGGCATGTCAAGAAATGAGGCAGCTGGTTTTTCAGTTTGCTTCTGGGAATCATGCCTAGAGCCTTGGCCTAGAGTTTCTTTAGCTTTCTCAACAATTCTGGAGCAACCAGAAACTCCTATGTTTAGTTCGTTATTTGCCACGAAGACACTGACCACCAGAGTCCCTCTAATGAAGGCAGTCTCCACATCACAACAGTCAACAACGACCACAATGAAGCGTTTAACCCCAGGTCTCTGTGCGCAGTCTGATCTACACCACATTCTCTCCCCCAGGTATGTGCAAAAAGACAAGGGAATCAGGTTTATAAATTGCATAGATGGCAAAAAGCTGGCTAACATAATGTTTTAAGTTCCATCCAAGTACAAATGTATCAACTACACAAACACAGGGAGAGATCAACCATGGAAGAAAGGATGGATGGAGGGAGAGAATAATCACTAGAACACTAATCCCACCGTACTGGCACAAGCCAAATATATACAATAAACCTCTCGGCCTTGCCCTTCCTGCAACAGAGGACCTATCTGACAGAACCGAGTTGAACATATGCTTAAAACACTTACTAGCTGTTTGACACCAGGCTAACTTACTTAAGCTCTTCGGGCCTAACTTCCCTCCTTTGTGAAATGTGGATATTGCCAGTACTGATGTGATGAATTCACTTTGATGTTTAAATGAGTCAATACACATCAGCTATTACTAATATGCACTGTATACTACGAAAGGCGTACACTCTCTGTGATGTCACGACCAGTCACCCTTTTCTCTCCCTCTCAAGAAAGCATGCCAGAGAGTAACAAACATTATCTTGAGTCCACTTAAGCTACTCTATGATTTAAGTAAATCATTTGTAAAACTCAGTTTACTACTACTAATGTATACTGTCCAGTCCACAGTAATCACCACACTGCAGTGTGTTACAACACCTAGGAGTATCACTGATCTCGGATGTGACAGAAATGGACAGCTGGCTACTCACTTCTTGCTAACAAAACCCTGACACTGTTTGGTTATCCACTGGCCATGCCCTGTAAGGGAGACCGGGCCCACCTCAACTTCCTAGACCAGCAGCAGCAGCAGCATCACCTGCAAACTTGTGAGAAATGCAAACTCTCAGTCCCCATCCCAAACTTACTAAAACCGGGGGTGCGGCCCAGCAATCTGTGTTACAAGAAGTTCTCCAGGTCAGTCTGATACAAACAGGTTTTGAGAACCACTGATCAACTAAGCAAATAATGGTGACTCCCTATCTCTTGTCAGTGACTGGTTTAAGAATGGGCACATGACAATTCTGGCCAAGGAGGGGCACTCCAGGAAATTGTTTTTAAAATGAACAGAAGGGAACTACTACCCTCTCTCTCTTGGCCTTTAAATATTATTGATTGGTGATTTGACCCTCAGAGCTGCTGCAGCCACCTTGCAACCCTGTGAGGACAAGCCAAAAGCCCACCTGCCACCCTGGGTCTTGAAATAATTAAGGCAAAAAAAAAAAAAATTACAAGTCTGGATCCACTGTATTCATGAGACCTCCTGGTATTTGAGATACCATGTTTCATCAAATATAAAACATATGAATGGTAGGATACATCATTATTTTATGAATCATCAAGCAGGGGAATGTTATCAACTAAACTGACATGTATTCATTTAGATATTCAAAATGAATCAATTTCAGGAATATTCAAATATGAAGAAAATGTCCATCTCTAATTGGAAAAGAGTAAAATTTTTACTGTTTAAGCCATTAGTAAGGAGGAGTTTTCTGTTGCTTGCTGCTAAAACATCGTAATTGATTTTTTAAAAAAGGTTTTTATGTTCAATTCTGGGTCTTAAGACACAGAATATACAAAAGATGGGCAAGAATAATGGTGGGGAACTTTGAAATACAAAGTAAGAGAGAGTAAAATATTCAGACTGAGAAAAGAAAGCTTAGAAGAGGGCATTAGCTGTCCCACTGGTGGGCTGGAAACCTGAAAAAGGATCAGACTGCATGGCTCCACATAAAGCTCAGAAAGACCAACTTTAACTAAAAAATGAAATCCACCAATGGAAAGAGCTGTCTTTAAAAACAGTTCACGAATTCGAGCAGAAACAGAGCAACCACTTCAAAAGCTAAGAGCACGACTCCTGTACTGGTTACAAAGGTGGAGCAGGTTACGCCCAAGGACCCTTCTAACACTGAGACTCTAAAAATACTACGACCTCATTAGAACAGAGCGAAGGTGAGAAGACGACTCACTAAAATACACAATCCTATCAAGTCTGCCAACAGGCCCCGATCTAGGCAGAGCACCTAGGAGAAATTAAATTCAAGAAATCAAGGGTATGGATGGAATTCACAACCCTCACAGGGTGGGTTGTATGGCAGCTGAAGCAGCTCTAAGGATCACATCAACAACATCCAAAGGCTAGAAGAAAGAAGACCCCTTTTCTTTGTGTTCATTTTTAAGAACAAACAGAGACTTCCAGGCATCTACCTACCTGCTGGGATTTAAAGTTATCTCTCCTCCACCACTACCTACCCTGAGACATCTTCCACTCCTTAAGGAATCTACTCAGCATCAATATCCCGAAGTTATCCATAGCCCTCTCCTCCCATCCCACACCCCCCGGCCTAATTCCTGTCTAGTGTCTTTTTGTTCATGATGTCCCTACAAACTTAGGACACCATAAGCCCTTTTTGCCCACCTGAAATTTGCAGATCTCACAAACTACAATCAAACTACCTGGTCCCTTGGTTAGGATGGATCCAACTACATACAGGGTCTGGCAGAAGGAACGCCTGCTCTAGTGTGGTTGGTAGGGCACGTGAAAGTCTCACACTAGATGGACAGCTATTTGAACACTTCATCTAAAATGTCATAAGGTATGCCTGAGTGTGATATTATCGTGTTACATGCTTATGATTTTGTAATAAAAAAAGGGCATTAACTTGTGCTGGGTCCTGTATGATGTACACAGGTTCCAAAGCCCCTACGGATCTTTACAATTTGGGGAGCATTTCCAGCCCTTAATAAAACTTATTAGTTCACTTTAGAAGTTAATCCAAGTCTTTCTCAGTTGGTGTTTAATATTTAATATATTTATATAATGGTAAAATATTTATTAAACTATATCATCAAGTGCCTGCAACTCAAAATTCTGGTTGGTTTAACTTAGAAAAAAGTTAGGTAAAGCATACGGGTTTGGCCTGCCTAAAGGAATTGTACTTAGTTATTTGGGTCAGAGCCAATACATGGAGCTGAGTAAAAGGAAAAAGAGAAAGAAAATAAGAGGAAGGTCTATGGAAGGATCAATCTCATCTTACCCTACTTCACAGAATGTCATACCTGGAAAGTAATCCAACTCCATATTATTTTATAGATAAAAACAGTGGCCCAGAAAAATTAAGTGACATGCCCAAGATAAAAAAGCTCCCTTTTTATTTTCCAAGACAGGTACCTACCTAATTATAAAAGGAAGCTAAAAATGAAAGCTTCCAGAATGTTTTTTAAAATTAACATAGAACAGGAAAAGTAGGGACCTACAGCCAAGACTGTTCTATCCAGAAAAGCTATCATTTAGAATCAAAGGGCAGATAAAGAGCTTCCCAGATAATAAAAAACTAAAGGAGATCATCATCACCAAACCATTACTATATGAAATGTTAAAGGGACTTCTTTAAGAAAAAGAAGATCAAAACTATGAACAATAAAATGGCAATAAATACATATCTATCAACACTGAATCTAAAAATGAACTAATAAGCAAACAAGAAGAACAGAGACAGAACATGGATACAGTGAGCATTTTGATGGTTGCCAGATGGGAGGGGATATCAGGGAATGGGTGAAGAGGTGAGGGGATTAAGAAGTACAAATAGGTAGTTACAGAATAGCCTTAGGGATGTAAAGTACAGTATAGGAAACAGAGTAGCCAAAGAACTTATATGCATGATCCATGAATATGAACAATGGTGGGGGGATGGCCTGAGGGAGTGGGAGGAACTGGGTGGAGAGGGCAAAGAAGGAAAAATTGGGACAACTGTAATAGCATAATCGATAAAACATAATTTAAAAAATTAACAGAGAAACAAATCTAAGAGGGTACAAAAAGTTAAAAGCTGGGAGGGGAAAGCAGATAGATAATGCACATGGGCTGTATTAAATTAAACAGGAACATATACACCTACCATACAGCAAACCCAGAAAAATGTCTCCTTTTCTTTCTCTTAGTCCACAAGAGCTACAGTGGTATCCCGAACTCACTGAAGCTTTCCGGCCTAAGTTTTCCAAATGGTAATTTAAGATGCACCAAGGTTACAACTTAGGAGTGGTTCTGATCAATTGCAGAAGGGGAGGAAATCCTATTTTTTATTATAATCAGGTACTAAGTGGTTTCATCTCAAATTTCACAGAAAGGCAGCTAAATTGGAATTTGAAAATGGTTTTATGCTGACACTATGACAGTGAAAAATTATATAGAACACTTTCTTCTCCACAAATGGTCTATGTCTCTTACAAAAGAAAGACTTCACTATTTTGTTTGTTTTGGCTTATATAAAAGTGTGGTTTTTAATTTTCTAAAAATTTTAAGACATGATTACAAAAGGCCTATGAGTTAACCCAGTGAGCCGTTTAATCTCAACAACGGTAATTAAGATGGTCTGTCTGGCCCACACCTGAGAGCCAGTAAAGCAACCCTGTAATGAGCCACAGTGTTTCAGTAGCTCTTTAAACCGGGATGCATTAACAGCGGCGTCACATCCGATGGCTGGGTCCTGGCAGAACTCCAGCGCATAAGCGTTTGAGACCTCCCAGACACTTTCATGCATTTGTCACTTGTCTCATCCTCAGTCCAGTTCATCTTCTGGGACATGGGCCTCCAAAAACATCACTTTAGGAAAAAGAAAACAGCTCTTCTTAAAGAGAAATGGCTTATTATGTCCAATTCGTTTCCCCTACACACGAAAAGAAGGAAAATAGAACCCTTTACTAATATAATACCACAGCAAAAACAAGTGATCATAACCTAAAATTACTTTCTAATGAAATCAGGCCATTTAAAAATTATGAAAAATTCAACAAATTTAATAATAAAAAACTGTTAGAAAACATTAAACCATACTCTGAGGGTCGGCCCTAATAATTGCCAGTCTTTCAAACATGAGATGGCTTATAAAACACTGTTTTGTGTGTGTTACACAGCATTTATTCCCAAGTCTATTTCCATATGCACTTAACTCTACTAAATAATTACAGCCACAGGAAAAATATGACTGGTACATCAGAGACTTGGTCTCTTTTGTCACCACTGTCATTTTCCAGGTTCTGACCCAGCAGAAAAAGCTAAAAAAAAACAATCTGCATGGAAATGTCTTTTCTTGGCCACATAACTAACTAGGTTCTACATCTGCTGGAGACAGACATACATGATAAAATTAAGTTCCATAATAAATCTTAGGGCAAAATTAAAAAGTGAATAATGAGTTGACAACATACACAACGAATTTAGTGCAGCCACTAATTCAGGTGGGATGTGATACATACCCATTTTGTTTGCGTGTCTGTCACCCAGTTTTCCAGTTTACGACAACGCTTACACAGCCCTTACTTTGTGCCAGGCACAGTCTCAGCACTCGAGATATATGCACTCATTTATTCTACCCATGAGTTAGGTGTACTGCCGTGACCTCGTTTGACAGTTGCGGAACTGAGGCAGAGTTCACTGACCTGTCCAAGATATCCACAGTCACAGAACTCAATGTCCTTCATCCTAAATCTTCTCTGCCGTCCCTGGCCCAGCCCTGATTGAAAAATACACGCAGAACAACAGGATGAACAGACATCAAAAAGACAACCATTCAAAAACCCAGCTATCTTGGCAAGTTACAGACACAGGATTTTGAACAGTCATGTGAAAATACATTTTTGGAGAAGTCCCTCTTATCTTACAATCTCCCATGTCTGTAAGGGGGAAAAATGAATGAGACCAGGCCAGAACAACTTCCTGCTTGCTTCCCTACTGAGTCGGCCTCTTCACAGCCAGAAAGCCAATCGTCCCACAGGCTTCTGCTTCAATTCAGGTACAGTAGTGAGGTTTGAAAGTGCCTCAAGCAGAGCCAACAGTTCTCTGATCCTTTACAATATCAAACTCTGCAATTGTGGGTCATAGCAGCCATGCCGGAACGAGGTCAATTACTCCAGGCACTCTCTAGACTTCCCCCTTCTCTCCACCCCTGGCGTCCAGGCTCTTTGCCCAGCACTTACTCAGAGCTATCGTTAGCCTTTCTCCCTTGGTTGTGCTGCCCCTACATTTATGTTACTCTAAGTCTTCTCCCTTATGGGTTCCTCTGGGGAAAATGAAAGGTCTGAAAGGGAAAGAGAAAAAGAAATGAAATGAAGTGCAAATTCAGGAGGTTCTCGTTTTAAGTTGCTGTTTTAACAAGTTCCTTTTTAAAGGACTGAGCATTAAAACATTAGGAATAAGCCCTAAATATAATAAATAAGCACAAGACACACACACATCATAAGAGCGAAGGTCTTTCATTCTTAGGGTCCCCTTTTCTATCCACTATTTCTAACTACACTGTTCTCTAACCATGTAATCAACGGTTTCTCAAACTCCATTATGAGATATGAAATATAAAGAAGGCTAGCCTGGGACACCTGAGACCTGGCTCCTAGAACTCCACCATCACTTACTCAAAAAACAATGTCGCTGGAGTTTTGGTTACTAATCTGCAAAGCAAAGGTAACCCCACCTTCCCAATGAGGGGTTCAAAAAGATATTGTATGGGTGGAAAAATACCTAAGACCTAGCAATACAAACAGAGTTAAAATACACCTTCAATCCGAGAAAATCCCCAGAAGCAACATGTCAATACTAAGTAATCCAACCTTTCCCTTGGCAATAATCATTTTAAGCAGAGGAGTGCAGATCAACTAACTCCTATGCTTTTATGAAGAATTTTACCCAAATTATGTTTCAAATTGATGCCTAGACAAACAAGGTGAGGGGCAATGAGGAACTGCTGGGGAGACAGCATACAGTCTAGGGTCACAGCAGCCTCAGGTTCACTTAGTACAAACCATAATTTATTACCAACTGTTTTCTCTTTTTCCCCCAACTCAGTCTTCAGTATAAATGCAACATGTTAACTCTTAGTTCTTAACTCCTGAAAAATTAATAGTGACTCCCAATGAAGTCTCAAAATGACTGATAAAGAACAAAAGTAGCCAAAGAACACCAGAAAGATTGAATCCAAGGCTCTCAAAGTCTTTTCCAAATGGTCATACCTACTTCATATACAATGCTAGACCCTTGTCTTCTTCTGACTACAATCTCATATTACATAAGAGAGCAGTAAAGTTTTAAAAAGCCAGATGCAGTGGTTGCTGTTCAGTGTTCTGCAAAATGATGCCAACTTTGGATATTTGTGAATTGATTGTAAATGCATGCTATACACCAATAGATAAAAGACCATTTTAGCTGTACTTCAGTTTTGCCAGTAAATACATAACTATAAAGTTATATATAAATCAAATCATATTTACCACTGCCTTGGGTTATTTCCAAAGCGCATTTGTACAAGAAGAAAAACTCAAGAAACATGGTCTTCAGATACAAAGATCACAAAGCACCAAACTGTTTTTAAATCTCACATTTAGTATCTAATATTTATATAGTCTAATATTTAGTAGGAGCAAATATTAACACCACTACTCATTCAGCAACAATACTGAAAACAGCTTCACGGAAACTGTGGTGATTGCCAGGGAGATATACAGAAAGAGTTCTGACAAGACCTAAGGCATCTCCTATGTGCAGAAGTGACAGAGGCGGGTGAATGAAGTGATTTCTGTGGGTGTTACAGTGGACCAGCACAGGGGAGCAGAGTCTGACAGGGTAACGTCGGAATGGTGGCGCAGACAGCTCCGCGTCCCCACCGTCCCCACCACACCACAGCTAAAACAAATGCCAACTGTCAGAACTCTGAAAAACAAAGATTTACAACAACCAGCTCTACACCGATTCAAGGGAATGTTAACTTAAAATGGTAGGCAGGTTTTGTGGCATTTTTACTTGTCCTTACTCTACCCCATTTCCAGGTGGCAGCATACTATGCTCCCAGAACGGGACCTTGCTCCTTGGCTCCAGACAAAGCAGAGTCAACCTGATCTGAGCACTGTTGTGTAACTCCGTTCTAACCTGTCTGAGGCCCCGAAGGACTGACACAAGCTGCAGTCTCTGTTCTGCCCAACACAACGAACTCTCCCAGGCTGGAGAAGTAACTGGCATTGCTTGAAAACGTTTTAAGGTGGAGGAACAATCTGTAGACACCTGACAAAGAAGACCACAGGTGAGACAGAGAGTAGACCACCTGAGATCTAGGAGGAAATGTCAAAGAGAAAGTTTCTTTAGGGCACTCGAAAGTATCCATGTATACGGGAGAATTTAGAAAGCTACAAGCATCCCTAAGACAAGATGCCTGCTCAGAGAAAACCTAAGCGTTCACCTTGGGATGAATGCAAAATCCAAAGACTATTTAAAACCTGGGTAGAGAGCAGATGAGGTCCACTCTCGGGCACACAGGGTGTAATGGCACCCACAGCACTGCACCAGCTGGGACTAACTAAGACCCACAGGCAATTAGTGCATCTTAATAAAGCATGAATACCTTTCTCAAAGAAAACCCCCCACAAGCCTCTGGCCGCCTTCCTGGTTGCTATTTTTAGGCAGTTCAACACTGGGCACAGTCTGGCACCACTGGCAGCAAGATGTTACTGCTGGCAGTGCGGCGGACTCCAGCTGCTCCGCTGACAGCCACTTTGAGCGTGGCCAAGGCTAGGAGAAAATGGAGAGGTGGAGAGGGCAACTCCCACAGAGTAAAAACACACCATGTGTGCCAGACGCTGTGCCAACATCATCTCATCCAAACCTCAAACCACCCTACTCGGGAGGTAGACTTTCCAGTCCACCAATGGACAAACTCCGGCTCTGACAACTCAGCAATTTGTTCCGAAGCCTAAGCCTATGGCACTGCTGAAACTGGGCAAAATGCATTACCTGCAGAGTTAAAGTAACGGATAAGGAAGCCCACTGTATTTCCTTTGTACTTGTTACAGTACGAAGTTAGGTGGAACAGACTGCATCATACACAACAGTCCAGCTACAACGGCTCCTGCTTAACTCACAGCAAAGCTATAGGTTTACCCGTTGCATAACCTTCATTACAGCTATTTTCATAAACACCTCATTTCCCTGTTTGAAGAATATCTATACCCAAGCCCAAACTGCCTTCATTTTCTTTTCAGACTGACATTGAGACCACTATAAAAGAGAATTTCAAAACTTGCTATGCTAAAGAAAAAATCATGGGTGTTATGGGTTGAATAGTGTGTCCAAAAAATATATGTGGAAGTTCTAACCCCCACTATCTCAGAGTGTGACCTTACTGGAAACAGGGTAATTGCAAATGTAGTAATAAGTGAAGACGGAGTCATACTACAGTAGGCTGGGCCTTAATCCGATACGACTGGTATCTTACAAGAAAAGGAAAATACGGACAAGATCCAGAGGGAAACACGCCATGTGACAACAGAAGCAGAAGCTAGGAAGGGCAAGGAGGGATTCTACCCAGAGTCTCAGAGGGATCATGGTCCTTCTGACAAGCGTGGTTTCAGACTTCTGGTCTCCAGAACTGTAAGAGAATAAATCTGTTATTTCAAGCTACCCGGTGAGTGGTATTTTGCAGCAGTCTCAGGAAGAAACTAATACAAAGGGCTAATGTGCACTGCCAGGTACTGCCCCCAAACTGCGACCCTTCTGAATACACTAAAAACTACGTAGAACCGATCCCCTATACTTAGTTTTATAACAGAGGCAAGCGATCCTTACAGCACAGGGGGCGGGGTACTGAGTCACAGAGGCTGGGTGGGAGCCAGCTCCTCCAATCAACACGCAGAAACAGTAGGGAACTGGCCTATGGAGGGAGAGGTTATCCTGAAGAATATCACTAGGGGCAAAATTACTTAAACAAAACCACAGATACGTATTCCACTCAAATCAGTAATTTTACATACTCAGCAATAAATTAACCTCCTCTATTATAATCTTTTGGAAGTTTATCAGCTCTGGGATCAACCTACGGCAACCTCAAGAATTAATATTTTGAAACCTTGAAAAGTACAAATGGGCCAAAAAATTAACATATAAAAAGTGGATTATTTCATTAAATAGTCTTACTTCTTTAACTTCAGGCAGTTATGAAAGAGTACAACCTGAATTCCAACTAAAGAGAAACTTTTGTATATCAACATTAAAGTTGGGGGGTGGGGGGAAGGATTCAAAATATCCCAACCATGGAAAAAACCATTAAAGAAAAAAAAAATTAAGTACAAACATCTGAGAAGTTAAAAAAGTGGGAGAGGAGCTTGGATCAAACAGAAAACTTCTGGTTTTACCGTAACTTGGGCTGCAAATACACCTGCGACAAAGCACTTAAAGACAGTTGGGGAAGTTATCAAGTGAACACTTCCTCTCTTTAAATCTCCATTTTCTGACCGGGTTTGGTTCTGTCTGAGCTTACACAAGTCCAGTTACCCAAGGACTAGAGAGCTAGCTAGATAAGGCCCATCTAGGGTTAACAGTGAGACAAGCTGACAGATGCCTTCTTTATAAAACGTAAATAACTGCTTATTACTGTACTAATTCCCATTGGATACCTGGGCTTTAGCCACCATATACAGAAAACAGATTAAATAAACCTCTATGTACTTTCAGTTCATGTCACATTTCAAAGGCAAGAGATTGCAACCATCACCTGAGCCCCTGGGGAACTGTCACAAGCAAACCACCCAAGATGGCTGCAGCTGTTTTCAAGGTGGCGTTAGGGTGCAATACTTCCCTGGTGCGTGTGTTTATACTTACATTTGCATCATAGAACCCGCTGTCTTCCCTTTCAAAACTCTGGTGTCCAATTTCTACCCTTCATTGAAGCCCAACTCAGGTTCAAAGTTCAGACTCCCCTTTACTTCCACAATCATTCAGTTGCACCTGGCTTCGTTGCCCTGTGTCAACACAGCACAAGGCTTTAACACGATGTTTGTTCATTCATTCAAAGAGATACTACCCCCTACTAAATACAAGGTTTTTTTTGCAAGAAATGAAGATAAATCATAGAGCCTAGTCTTAAAAGTTTAGTAAGAGAGAAAACAGATTATAAATAAAATTTCAAAAATAAAAAATACTAAGTGCCAAAAGCACTTTCCCTGGAAAAATTCAAAGTCAGGAGGGATCATTTGGACAGAAAGACCAGTATTCACTTTCGTGGGAGACATAACAATTAAAAAGAGGTCATAAAGGATTCAAGTTTGAACAAAGAGCAATACAAAGGACTAAGTCGGGGTCTCTCAACCTTGACACACTGTTTTAGACTGAGTAATTCTCTGTCCTGGAGGACTGTCCTGCGCATTGTGGCATGTTTAGCAGCATCCCTGGCCCCCTACCCACTAGATGCCAGAAGCACCTCCAGCTGTGACAACCAAAAAGTCTCCAAGACATTGACCAATGTCCAGGGTAAGGGGGGAGCAAAACTGTCCCTGGTTGAGAGCCAGGTGAGGGAAAAACACATGCAAAGGCACAGAGACAAAACAGGACAGGGCATGAGAGTGGCCTGACTGAAATACAGTGTTGGAAGAACGTCTCATGAACAAAAGCCTGGAACCACACATGGCTTCATACTTTTGGTGTAAAAGCCTGCAGTATATTCTATGACAAAGAGTGATCAATAAAGGTCTTTGATGTGGTAGTAGTAGGTTCAGAGGGTAAGATGCTGTTTGGAGAGGATCCGAAATGGCTAGTTACCGTTGTTTGTAGCCGAGAGGATTTTAAAGGACTGATGCATAATTAAACCATTATACTTTGTATTTTTCTCATCACCTCTAAAGGGGGGTGAATACTTTTCCACCAAAAGCTTATACATGCCTGAAAGTATTTAATTTTTTTCTTTAAAAAAAGCTCATCTAAACATTTTTAGATTTTTTAGGCATGTTAGAAACTAACTTTTCGATGTGCTGTATTTCAAAAGACATGGCAACCTGATTTTATTCTTGACTATGAATAAGCTGCTTTTATATGAGTATTTATCAAAATGTAAATAAATTACAAAATCATTATAGTTTCTCCCAGGTTTCATTTACAATGAGAGCAACAATTTAATAGATACCTATTTATAAATGCTTTAAAATTATTACATATTTACTTGGAGAATTTACTTTTAACGCCTAAGCAAGGCATTTTTATATGTATAGAAAAAGGTCTGGATAACAGTTAGAAAGAAGGAAAAATTTGGCCAGGTAGAACCTTATTAATGCCGGGTACAATTTTCAGTATTGTGGGCCAGGTAAAAAAAGCTGTTAATATTTAACATTTTAGTGAGCACTTACTATGTATCAAGAGCTATCCTCAGACTTTACATGTATTAACTCAGTTCTCAAATCAACCCTGTAAGGTAGTAATATCCTACCCCATAAAGCTCTTCTGATCTCCTTACCTATGTGGGAACTCAGGGACTGAAAGGCTAACTAACTTGTTCAAGTTAACTAGTCCAAGGCCAGCTTGAGACCAGCAGTGCCCCCCCACCTCATTAGATGGTGCTGGGCCCAATCACCACAGGCCACACTCTGAAGGGAGAACTTGGGAAAGGGCTCTTTTAAATTTAAACACCACCCATCCTTTATTGACGAAATTTCAGATGTAGTAACACTGGAGGGTTCCCCTTCTCAAACCTGGCCCAGCGGGTATCACTGTGGAGACTACACAAGGACTCACTTTTTACCTGACAATGGTCACACTGTGTGCAGAGGCAGAGGTGACCGATTTTAAAGTAATATTTTAGGTAACGCAATTGAGACTGTTCCCCAGCACTGATTAGAGGTGTGCCCCGATCTAAATGGGTTGGCTATGCAGTCATAGTTAGTCTTGCTTTTGTTTTTTAATTGGCAATAGTCCTGGGTGAGGATGAGAAAAAGACTTTGTTCATTTAAGCTGTGAGTGGGGCTAGAAGGAAATGAAAAATATCTGAAGGGCTTGTTTATTTAATTGTGGTAAAACACACATAACATGAAGTTTACCATCATAGCCATTTTTAAGGGCACATGGAGTTAAGTAGCCTAAATTCACATTGGTGTGCATCTATCACAGGACTCTTTTCATCATCTCAAACTGAAACTCTACCTAACTTCCCATTCCTCCCTTCTCCCTGCCCCTGGCAAACACCATTCCAGTTTCCGTCCCTATTAGTCTGACTACTCCAGGGACCTCGTAGAAGTGGAATCACACAGCATTTGTGCTTTTGTAGCTGGCTTATGTCCCTTAGCATGTCCTCAAAGCTCATCCATGTGGTAGCATGTCAGAATTTCCTTGCTTTTTAAGGCTGAATAATACTATGTATACGTGTACATGCTACACTTTGTTTGTCCATGCATCCATCCATGGACACTGGGGTTACTCCCCCCTTTGGCTCTCATGAATAATGCTGCTATGAATGCAGGTGTGCAGATATCTCTAAGTCCCTGGGTTCAGTTCTTTTGGATACCTACCCAGAAATGGACTGGATGGATCATATATAATTCTATATGTAATTTTTTGAGAAACCACCATACTGTTTTCCATAATGGTTACGCTATTTCATACTCCCAAGAACAGTGCACAAGGGTCCCAGTTTCTCCATATTCTCACCAATACCTGTTATTTTCTAGTTTTTTGATAGTAGCCATCCTAACAGGTATGAGGTGTTACTTGTCCAATTTTAAAAATTATTATTCGAGGTTATATCCATGTCAATCAAGAGTAACTATTATTTGAAGTTAAGCAATTCATTTTCTACTTGGTCTTGAGAAAATGTTCTAAGGTCTGTGCTGATTGTTATTACTATAATGCCACTAATTTAAGATTTCTGGAGAGTCCACCCAAGTAAGTTTTATGAATTGAAACCGGAAAGGCTTCCGAGTGAGGCTGTAAACACAGTGTAAGCATTATAACACCCACAGGAGCACTGTGTTCTGGAATCCAAGGACGGAACAGTGTCTATTTTGATCAAGCTCACAGAGTCACCCAGTGGCTCTACACAACAGTGGGGAGTCGGGCCTGTCTGCAGTCTGGGCAATATCCTCCAGCTACAAGAGATGGAATACGGGGGTGGGGTAAACTGAGCCAGCACAATATAATATAAGTGAACACCTTAGAAGTATTAAAATTATATCAATAACATCAAACAGATTTTAGAAATTTATCTCCAATAGTATGCATTTAACCTATAATACCATGTAGCTTCCATTAAAAGTTTTAGTGTATAGCTTTTATACTAACTATAATTTTCAGTTTTCTCTCTCACGTACAATAATCTGAGAAGATATTAATTACCTGTTATCCATACAAGTCACAGATTTTGGTTTGCAAGAAAAAAATCAAGGATCCTTATCTAGACCCCTAGTACAGTTTCAACTAGTTGTTTGATTACGTAGAGGAACTTTATTAAAGTCTCTAAGTAAATACACATATTTATTATTTTAAAGTTTTAGTAATCTAATTTTTAAAAGCCAATTAAGGATATCAGAAAATGTAACCTAAATAATATTTGTAATTAAGTATCTTGAAACAATTAAGTTAAATGTTAAACCTTCCAAACCTTCCAGAGTAGTATGTCTTATTTTTAGTATTTTACAGATTTCTCTAAAAACTTATAAAACATTCTCTACAAACTTGTAAAAAATGGTTTTATGAAAACATTTTGGTTTCAGTTTAACATTAAACCATATTTAGATACTTTAAGGACTTTATAAGGAATTTTTACATTATTTAAATCCATGTGGTTATTAACCCACAAACCAAACAGAATTCATTAAGTTTTAGTAGTATAAAGTTTTAGCATAAACTTCCAAAGTTAGGTATGAAGTCTGCACAGTTTTGAGGCTCTATGTTTGGTGGCCTGTACAGTTAGCAGATGCAAAAGAGGAGTGACTTCTGAGAGCGGGAGCAGTGCTGGACAAGGTCCCCACCACGGTCAGGACGTGGCTCCATTCCAGTTCTGTCAGCTGCGGTCCCCTATTCCAAACTGCCCTAAACCCGATGAACTACTTTTCAAAACTTGGAACACTGAGGAGGCTCAGGCACAAGAGCCATAATACCTCTGATCTAATCTATGAATGCCATTTTACCTCGGTGCAATTTCATCTGAAGAAAAATTAGCTTAAACTTTAGTATTATTTCATTATATTTTAATTTAGTATGGATCACACTTAAAACAATTAAACTTAATTATATGTTTAAAAGCTAATTTAAATATTTGTTTTACCTGGCCAACTAAAATAGAGGTTGGCCTATTTCTGTATGACCCTCAGGCTAAGAATGGTTTTTATATTTTTAAAGGACACAATAAGACAGAGGCTTGACATGGCTCCCATACTGTAAAATACTGAATTAAACCGTAAATCAAAGTTCTAAAGAGAAATGGTCTCTTTTACACTTTAATCAATAATAATTACATTCTACTCACGCGCACACACACACACACAAACACTCTCCCCCCCCCCCCATCTGAAGGGGATCTTGTCTCAGCACAGGACCCCACAAAACTGTTGCCTTGGCGGAACTACGTCTCTCAGCCTCCCTCCATTGAGTATGGTCACAGAGCTACTTCTCCACCATGGAAGGTCAGCACAAGCGATGCGGGCCGCCTCGAGTTAGGGCTTTTGAGAAGCAGCGGTGCTTTCTCTACATCGTCTTCCCTCTCACTGGCTGAATGCTGAGTGAGGGTGCCAAGTCCCTCAAGGATGTCGAAGCCATCATCAGCCAGGACCAGCTCAGTAGATGAGGCATTTCTATCGTGTTAAGTCACATAAATTGTTATTACAGTTGAGAAAACAAACTGTAATACACATTAACATGCATGTGATATATTTGCTGCCTTTCATATTGAACTAACTCCTCCTTAATTCAGAAGTTCTCCCAAGCTTCCTTGAAAAAAAAGGAAAAAAACCTAGGAAAACAGATTGTTTATACTGCTGTAAGCTGTCTGTTTATTCTACCCATCAGTCTTTTCCTTGACAACTGGCTACTGTTGCACTCTTTCCTGTTTACTGTATGCTCAGATGAATTTTAATTTAAAGTCACACTATACTCAGATTTCAAATGAACCAAAATTGGACTATGTAGTTCAAGTGCTGATGTGGCATTGAGACATTATCATATTCCACCCAATGACTGTGTTACAGAAGCAGAAATTTAAAAGTGGACTAAAATAGCCCCTCTTTACTTCTTTATTGTAAATAAGGGCCAACAAAGCATGAGAAGAGCAATAAATTTCACTTAACCTTGAAATGCTGTAGTACCTCCAAAACTGGAACTTCCCAAAACAATAAGACCTTGACATTTTCAAGGGCTGCATCTTGATACCATCGGAGATTCAAAAATATGTCAGTTATGCCACAACTCATGCTTCTGTAACATGGGTTCCTTCACAGGACTTGCAAAAAGCAAAGGACAACAGCGTACTGCGGACAGGCTGTTGGTTCAAGAGTCTTCCCAGCATGTGGATGTGTGAAACTACCAAGGGCAAGATTTTCACAAATAATGAGAAAGATTAGGAGGGGGAGTGATGAAGACTTTAAAAACGAAACAGTGAGAATCTTCCCAAAGCACCCCCTCCTCTGGTACAAGTAGTGACAGGTGGTGTTGTGGCTTCGACATCCATCATGTTTCTCACTGCCGAGTGATGCTGCGGGCATGCGTGAAGGCCACTCCCTGGATCAGAGCATTAGTTGTGGGGGAAACGGCCTCCTGCTGAAGTTAATACCTACAAGAACCAACATATCAAAGAAGAAAAAACAATGTCCCAAGATAAAATAAGGCCCGACATCATCTAGGTATGATACTGAGTGCAGGTCACCCATCTTTCTATTTGGATCGTCATTGTGTTCGTTAGCGCTCTGGTTACAAAATTATACATAGTTTTAAGTAGTCCTACCTTATTCCTATATTTTCCACAGCACTATTACTTATAGCGTGATTTTTCATAATGAGAGGTCTTCAGGAATAGATATATCATCACGGCAGATATGAGCATACGTGAATTGTGAGGGTGAAATGCAAATGCCAGGCAAATAGGCACGACGATTCCAACCTCATTGGGCTCCATTCATCATCTCATTTAATCCTAGATTACAACACCCTGAAAACTACCTAAAAACTTTGTGGTACCTATCAAATAGAGGAAGCCTCAAATACAGTCCAAAAATGCTAAAAACACATTCTAATTCTCTGCTTTTCCAAATTTGCAATGTAATTACTTTTAACTTCGGCTTCATTTTGATAACTTTTGTTTAATCTGCAGATCTTTACGTTCTTCTCTTTTCTTCCAGTCCAAAGGCATACCATCATCCATTAGGTCTAAGCAAAACCATCTAAGATTAAATTTTGAATATATAAATTCTTTATTGGAAGGCATAACCTTTCCCTTCAGAGTCAACTTTGATGCAAAGTGCCTTACAGAAGGCAAAACAGCAGCATCCTAAATATACAGGGCTATTTCTAACTACTATTAATTGACAGCTCCAAAGCTGCATTCCGCTCCCGAATCACAGAGGGTCCAACCTGTTCTGTACTATGCTTGTCCCTATGCCTTGTGTCCCATCTCTGCCAGCCACTGCCTCTCTCCTAGGACTTCTGACCCTAAGCTTCCCCCAGGAGCGGGGTTTTATCACCACTGCCAGAGTGTATTCCTAGATGGAGCTCAAAGGGATGCTATTTCGGTGTGTGTAGATTTTAGGTGTCCTTACCTGCATGAAGTAGTACAGCAAGACACTGTAAGACCTCCTCCCATCCCCTCCCCCAGTTAGTGAACCCCATGAATTTATTAACCAAAATGTAGGTAAGTCATTTTTCTTCTCTGCTCCCTTCATTTCTGTCTTTAATGATACCCATTTTAATACCTATTAGGTCACTTCTCCCCTGTCATTTGCCAATTTCTTTTTAGGAATTATATCCTTGGCACCGATTTCAACAAATATAACATTTCTGAAAATCTGAGACATGAAATTCACTCTCAACTGAATATCACTTTCCCCAACACAGTAAAATACCTCTAACCTGGCACTTCTAAAACACCAACAGTGATCACTCATGTTAATAATGACCTTGAAGTACTTCAAACTTCCAAAGAAGCTTCTGAGTCAAAAGAATATTCAGTTATATTCCCCAGAGTTTTAATGGTAAATGTCTTTACAGTGTTCTAAATCTTAAGTATAGTATATGACAACTCACATGCCACAGTCTATGGTAAGCCTGACTACTATTTGACAAATACTTCTGCTAACCCATTCCAGCTAAGAGTAAGTAAGGTCTGATCACAGACTGTCTAAATACTGGTGTTCCAATAAAATCATCATCAGAGCTTCCTTTATACATTCCACCCCTCTACATCTGACATGCCTAGTGCTTAAGCTTAAAAAATATTCCCAATGGCTCTAACACAAACTCCTCCTTCCTAAGGACTACCACTGTGAGCAGTGGTAGTAATGGCAGCCGATACAACTATGGTTCTCATCTGTCTGTACACTGCTTGGGAAACTTACTGAAAACACAAGCTTTTAAAATACGTATAGTAGGTTCTAAGGCCCATCCTAGACATACTGGATCACAATCTCTTATGATGGAACCCAAACAGCTGACTCCCCAACTAATTCCAAATGCTTTATACCCTTAAGGAGAGAGCTGCTGCTGCTCTTGGTGTTTCCAACAGGTCAACAAAGAACCCACCAACATGTGGGTACAGCACTTAGGTGGGACCTGCAGGAATAAAGAGTGGCCAAGCAGGTATTGTCGACCCTACATATTCCTTTCTGTATTGTGGGAATCACAGAACTGGAAGGTGAAAGAGATGAGGGTAAAGTATTGAAAACAATTTCCTAAGGATACAGACACCTAATGGTACTACTCAGCTGTCTGACTCACATCAGCAGTTATAATCAACTAGAAGAGTCATAAGCCTATTCGGTGGAGTTTAATACATTAGGCTAAAAACCGCAGGACTCAAAGAACTTCAACTTGTTCATCAAGATGCCCCAGTGAGTCAAGAATATCATTCCTCCACTTTCAATAAGCCAGAGCAGCAAAGTTCCAAAGGAAAGCTCAGTAATTAGTGAGAACAGCCTCCTGGTGTAGACAAACTTCACATATTTTGCCATCAGTTAAATCTGGCTTCAAAACCTTCCTCCACCAGTTACCAGTGACTTCGGATTACTTACCCTCTCTAAACCCCTTCTTTCATCTGTGAAATGGGCATGAAAAGCAGGAACATTTAAATGAGACAATATTTATGTAAAAACAGAATTTTCAGTATAGTTTCCTTTCCTCCTTAGAGATTTGCACCTGTCTCTTCCACTCCCCTAACCTGCTGTCTGCCCTCACTTCAGTGTATCACTATCACATAGGCATAAACTTTAGCACCGTTCCTCCAAAACTAACGGGAAGTTTAAACTCTCCCCTGGCAACCCACTGAAAACACGCTAGTGCCTGGAGTCATACAGTAACTTCTTCAGGACAGAATGTTTTTTCTCTCAAGTCCTGATTCCGGTACAGAAAATGGCTTTCAAACTTTGGAGAAGGTAAGAATTACTGCAGAACTTATTTAAAATACAATTTCATCTCCCACCAACAATGTCATAATTGATTCAAGCAAGGATTCTCAATGGCCACTAAAACCATTAGGTAAAGGTGGTTAGGAGACAGGACGGCGACACCTGTCGAAGTATTACCCCATGAGCTACTTACTGATTGCAAGTAGGAAAGCGTACCTTCATACGGAGAAACATGGCCGTTGGAGCCTTAACTGAAAGATTTAGCATCACTAACAGTAGGGTGAGTCAGGCATCACGTGCCTACTGGCATGATGTAAATATGAAATATAAAGCGGTGCTCTGACTGAAATGTGTAGCCTGGACATAGGACGGCCCTGGGTGCAACTCACACAGTTTACCTAGAATACAGAGGCAGATGACACATACAGAAAACAATCAGGCAATCCAAAATGTGGAACACACTGAACAAAAGACTGGCTGAGAATCTGCAAAGGTCCATGTCGTGAGGGAAAATACGTAGAATTGTTCTAGAGTTAAAGAAACATACAGGCAATGCATGACTTTTGATTAAATCTCTTTTTGCAGGTGAGAAAAACTTAAAAGGCATCGTTGAGGACAACTGGGCAAATTGGAATGTGAAGAAACTATTAGAAGATTTTAGAGAAGTATGGAATGATTATGGGATTACTGTTAATTTTCATAGATGGGGTAATGATATTATAGCTATGTAGAATTACTCTAATTATGTACTGTTTGAAGTAAGCAGATACAAAACCTCATAAAACGTTAAACACACAGACACTGATAAAACTATGCTAATTACTGAATGCAGTTGTTCAATATACTGCTCTTCCTACTTCTCTGGGTGACTGAAAGTTTCCATAATAGAAACTGAGCAAAAATATATACTCCCTGGCCCCAAGCCCCAGGACTCTGATTCTTTAAGCCTGTAGGAGACCCATAAACCCACATTCCAACAAGCCCCTGGCCGGTTAGAACGCGGGAGCTTCTCGGACCACGGTGAGAAAGGCGGACAGAGAAAGTGCAGTGCGTCCGCTGTCTGCCAGGGCCTGGGCTCTTAAGTCCCCACCAGTGCCATTTCCTTGGCAGGCTTCCCAAGCCGTGGATTTAGTGTCTTCTCACCTTTGCCATCTGTCTTCATGCTCCCAGTATATTTAAGATGGAACAACAAGGGGGCATAACGGTAAAAAAGGAAGTTTCTATTTCATGTACGATGACTGTTTGACAGCAGGTGGCTAGGGTTATCAATAATTATCAACTCTGCCTCCCTTCCAAGCGTACTCTGAAAAAACCCTTGTGTTTACCTTTCTGTGACGTAAATACTCAAATCTCTTCCCAGAAATGTGTGATGAACATACAATCCAAGCTCTAGAAACCACAACCAACGTAAAACAGAAATAGCTTCCTCAAATTAAAAAAATAAAGTCAGAAATGTTGCACTCAAAATAAGTTATTTTAAAAATCCGTCACTTGAGACTTCAGGATAAAAGTGATACACAGGGTGGGTCAAAAGTAGGTTTACAGTTGTATCCACTTTCGAATATAATAATGAATAAATAAATACAAGAATAAACACTTTTGAGTATTCACAAATGTAAATCTACTTGCGTAAGTTTATACTTTATTATTTCTTAATTACTGTATTTGAGAATGGATACAACTGTAAACCTACTTTTGCCACACCCTATACAAGAAGAAAACTTTTGCTTCGCAATATGCAAAATACCTTAGCACACTGCGCTTTGTTTTAAGGTATATTAAAGTAATGTGATATACCATGATCTACCCACATTATACACACAGAAAGCAAAAAACTAAGGTTACATTTTACACAGAAATGTACTAATGTCACTGTAACAATAGTCACTGAATCCTCCAAGCAAACCCCATCTTTCCCAAAAATCAAACTTTGATCAAAGAAGTACCTATAACCTTAAGCTAAGAAAAACAAAAAACAAAATTCAGATAGTATTATTTCCCTAAAACAGCTCACAACTGACAATAAAGCTATTTTTTTTTTCAAAAAAATTAACTAACTTTTCAAAGTTGGAGAATACATAGCAAATAATAACTTGCAGTAGGTGATTTTTTTTACAATTTTTTTTTTCTTCACCTGAGGATTATTGCTTTTAGAGGGGAAGGGAGGAAGAAAGAAAGGGAGAGAAACATCAATATGTGAGAGAAACACTGAACAGTTGCCTCTTGCACACACCTTAGCTGGGACCAAACCCACAACCTAGGCATGTGCCCTGACCAGGAATCCAACCCACAATCTTTCGGTTTGTGGGATGATGCTCAACCAACTGAGCCACATTGGCCAGGGCTGTGGTAGGTGATTTTGAAGTTCTTCCCCAATAAATAAATAAATCTCAAGAAACAATTCAGAAAAACCTCCAAAATATATAACTTAAAGATATATGCATTGCTTTAGCTTAATCTAATAGTAAAAAATTAAAACAGAAAACTACAAAAAATGAGCAATTTTAAATGCTTTAATTTTACCTGAAATTGCAAATTCACAAAATAAACTAACAAAAGCAGCATAGCAAGTTTCTCAAGTCTAATCTACTATAAATTTTAACAGTGAGAGAGATATATAAAATACCTCCAAAGGTAGCAAAGTAACTAAAAATAATGAAAATTTGATTAATAACAAGTCAAATAATACATAATAGGACTTCAAAGCAGTTCCTGGGAAGACTATACATTTTTAAGTATTTTAGTTGTTCAAATCAGAGTTTAAAATTCCTTCTTTAAAACTTCAGAGCACTAATACCAATACCATACTTTTCAAAACTGAAGGGACCGTAAAGATCAGTCAGTCTAACTCCTCATTTGATAAATATGAGGAAACTAAGACCGGAGATTTTGTTTTTTGTAACTTATATAATGATAAATCTGATTTCTCAACTCCAATGTTCCCTTTATACCATGAAACGTCCTGTGGTTTTTTTGTCTTTTCTAATATCTCCAATAGTGATGGACAACAGTAGAATGTCTTCAGGTAACAGTCAGAAGTTACTGAACTTGGCCCTGGCCAGGCAGCTCAGTGAGTTGGAACACTGTCCCCACACACCAAAAGGCTGGATCCCCAGTCAGGACGCATACAGGAGGCAACCGATGGATGTTTCTCTCTCTCCCTTCCACTCCCTCAAAAATCAATAAACATATCCTTGAGTGAGGATTTTAAAAAATAAAATTAAAATTAAAGTCACTGAACTTTTTAAATAAGGCTATATTTTCATGATTTAAAAAAAAAAGTAACTCTTTTAGAGCCAAATAAGAAATCCAGAATTTCTGAATAGAAGACACCAAGTAAACAGAACATTCTGGAAGTAAACTAAAGTTTTAGCCACAAAACTGTTCACAGACAGTAAAGCATATATATTTAAAAGCAAACCAGCCTATAGTGAAAATAGCAACATTTAAAACATGGTTTATTTCTTTTTTCATCCCACGGAATCTATTTCTAATAGTCCAGAATTCATCTAATACATAAGCCTAACTAACTGACATTATGGGTAAAGTCTGAAGAATAAAGCAAATGATGTTAACAAACAGAAATGAACTGCTTGTGATTTCTGACATGCGCCTGTCAGATTTCTGGACTACTAGACTTCCGTAATACTAATTTTGAGGTTTTGTTTCTCGATCATTCTGGCAATAACTATCCTTCATCACTAGTTGCACTTTTACTCAAAGTATGCCATTTTTCACTACCTTCCCTTAAAAATTCACCATAAATATCAAGTTTTTACTGTTTCTATTCACTCTAAACTAATCAGTCTTCAGAGATGTTCTCTTATAGTCACTGTCCTTTAGGAAGGGGCTCCTTGTGTAAATTTAACTCACAGCTAAGCGTGTTTTTCGGTAACTTTCCAGGTGGGGAGCGGGATAATCTAGATGAGACTTTACATTGTTAAGTCTGTCCCTTTCTTCCCTGATGATATCAAAGGCCCTCCCCCACAGCAAGATCATAAAATTATTATCCTACACTTTCTTCTAGAGTTTTTACAGTTTAGTATCTGATTGCATCTTCCATTCTTTTAGAATTTTTGTTTATGTTGAGATCAACTTTTCACCCCAACTGCCTCAATATCATCACTTGTTAAATAATCTTTTTTCCATTCCCTGATTAGAAATGCCACCATTATTGTCTAAATTCCCACAAGCCTGTCAACTTTACTACATTTTTTTCTGCTTCACTCCCTATTTGGCTTAATTCCTCTGTCAGTGGTACATTGTTCAAATTACTAACACTTTATAGCACATCCACTTTTTGATGAGGTAAGTCTCAACACTTCTCCAAATTCTTTATTACTGAAACACATTTACTTTTCTCAGATCAATGTTTCTCAAGTTTCCCCTCAAAAAATCCCACTGAGTTTCTTTTGAACCAGAATTCCATTAAATTTATGGATACACTGAAAAACAATGATATTTTCCCAGTATTGAGATTCCCACCCAGTAATAGGCAGACATGTAAAGCCCCCTTTAGACACACACACAGACACACAAATACATCTATATAATCTTTTAATGTGACTGTAACTAGTACCCTGGCCCCACATCAATGAATTCCTTAAATCACAGTCTTAGAGCTACAGGGACATTACAGATCACTTAATCCAACACCTCTCGCAATCCTAGTTATGTTTACCTCCAACCTACTTAAGAGAATCATTTCAAAATTAAAATTAACATACCTTTTACATTCAACATAATCATAAAAGGACTATCTGAATTACATAAAAGGCAGAGAAATGTGGGCTACATTTGCTGAAAACTGCTTTGAATTTAGGAATCCTTTTAGAATAAGATGCATAGTTGGGCTCAAAAGAAAAAAAAAAAAAACACTGAGTACCTTAAGTGTATACACTTAAAAGGTGTATACACCTCAAGTGTTTCAGACACTCTTGTTTCCAAGGTAGTTATTTTGTTACAGTGTTGTCCAAGAACCAAACTTCACAGTACCAAATCATTCCATTCCCAACTGTTCCATCGTATTTATTAAGAACACAAACCCAATAACAATCTCCAAATGAAAGAAGCCTGAAACCCAATTCTAAATGTGTTTCTCAAACCCGGCTGCCTATCTGACCACTTGTGGAGCTTCTAAAAATAAGACTGCTTTAGGTGCCACCTTGGGATTCTTCCTCCGTAGGGCCAGCTAGAGCAGTTCTTTCTTTCTTTCCATTTTTTTTTAAAGCTGTAGTAGGTTTTATTCTCAGCCTGAGTTAAGAAGCACTATTCTCAAACATTTAACAAGAACAAAGCTCCATAATATACCAAGTATCCCTACATGGGGAATGGGGGTGGAAGTAATTAAAAAAGAATCTTTACCTCTTCACCAGCCCAGCTACATTTGCTGCTTATTATATGGAGAGGTATGTTTCTATATTACACCAAAGTCTTGAAACAAACAAACAAACAAAAACGCTGAATCAAAACTTTACACTAGTCACAGACTGATGATGCCATTATAATACTTGAAACACCTTTTTCTTTTTTCTCCCTTGAAGGCTACCCTCTACCCCATCTCCTCTCACAAGGAAAAGGAAAGCTGATGTTCACTTTAAAAACTGCAAGTGCCATTAAGATTCTTAAGTAAATTCCTTTTATCTTGTAAAATCAAAGGGTGAAAGCACACTAATAAAAATATATAAATAAAAAGGGAGATTAATGATTTGGCTGTGACATCATGACATTAGATGAGATTTCAAAGAACTGCCAACACACACACTCAAGGACCCTCTAAAGGCAGCACAAAAGCAAAGAAAGGCCAATATGCTAAAGGAAAAACTTACGTACAACAGTGCAGTATGCAAACTAAATCAAAATGTTCCTGAGAGCCAACCCTCCAAGAAAATGTTCTCACTTTCTAATAACAATACATTGTACTGCACTGAAGCACATAACGCTACACAGGAAGTTACATGATAAGTAATTAGGATAAAGGATGCACTAAACAGACCTAATCACAGTAGTGCTGTGCAAAAGGAGGTCCATGAAACCAAATCATCCTATGGACTACTCTTCCATGCTCCAATTTTGGCCCGGCCAAAAATACTTTCTTACATTCTGTAAAGTCATTTGGTGAAAGAGATGTCCAGTATTTTCCATCTGGAAAGGAGAGGCAACATCAATAGAAGTTTACCACCTTATTGTAAAAGGAAAGAAAATTTTCTTAAATAAGCACTGTGCTTTGTCCAAGGGAGAGCAAATAATCTGACATTTAAAAAACAAAAGCACGTGAAGGGACAGGCATTCATGATTTAATGGGATCAGTTTTGACGACATACAACTTCACCAACATCATTTCTTAGAAACGTGGCCCAAATCAATGATTTAACTCCTAGACCTTAACCTTTATATCACATGACCACATGAAACAGCAAAATTCAAGTAACAAATACCAATAAGAGTACAATTGTAACTCCAAAAGATCTGCATTCAAAAATGAGACGATGTATGTTTATACACACTAACAAGCAGTTTACCAAGGGTTTAAAACAAGAAAAGACCAAAAACCTTTCTCCAAAGCGTTTACATATGAACGATTTGCATGCAAGCCACATGCCTATCAGGTATTAAAGAGCAGACCTTATTTCTAGAGTACTTCAAGCAAAGTCAGCTCACTGGAAAAAGTTCAAATAAAAAAATAAAGTCTTTCCTCAGTAAGTCTTTCTTTTGAAGTACTGCAACATTGGAATAAATAACCTTGCTGAATTAGTATGTCTTTTAGTACACTGTACTTTTAAAACAATGGAATACTTAGACATATATTCTAATCTTGAAAAAAAGACTAAAACAATTCAGACATACTAAAATCACAGGCATTTTATACATATACCACTGTAGACCTTGAAAGCTCAATGAAGGTCTGGAAAAATAATGCACTACCCTCCTTTAAATGACTATAAAGGCTAACTTTACACTTAAAACGTACCTGTCAATTTGTTCCAAAATCTGGACTCTTCTACTTTGCCCAAATACAATTAATATTTAGGTCAACTGATGGAAAATTATTCTGCCTAAAAATTTTGTGATACAGAACTCCAATTCCACTCTGTACCAAAAGCCTACTACTAATAAATAGCTAGGATGGATTACATTGGAAACAATTCTCTCAGGAATTTTAACCTGACACCAAGCTTTTGACTGCCCACTTGCAGGAGTCTAAGACATGGAGAGAGATAAGTGACTTGGACTTGTTCGGTAGAAGCCTGGTTATTAAATGCATGCTATTAAATTTTACTAGTATGTCAAAATCTTTCTCTTCTCCATAGTTTTTGCCCCTTTCCCCCTTTATTCCTTTACACCTCATCAACCTGCAAGACATCAAAAAAGGTATCCTCAATATCAAACACACTACCTTTGATTCAGTATAGATTTGGGTGTTAAGAGGTGGTTTAGGTTTAAACTTCAAATTCAAAACGTATTTCAAAATTTTACTTGACCCCCAAGCTATGCTCAAAATAGCTACCATCATTTTTTTCTATTTAATTTCCCCCTCTTCTTATAAACTTATAAGCGGAACACAAATTAACTGCAGACAAATACAGTGAGAAGAAAGCTTTCTTGGTTTAACCCAGGAACACCAGTAACAACCCTGGATGGACCAGAAAAACCAAGAAGCTCACATACCCCCTATCCGGAATTTGCAACACAAAGTTCTTACATTCACTTTCAAGATTTCAGTAACTCAATCCCATGCCTTCTGAAGCGTTTTTATTTAAAATTCTGAATAGAGATCTGCACAAACAATTCGAAAGACAAACTTTATCTCAGTTTACTGAAACACTGAGCACCTAAAATCTCCTACTAGGTAGAGTCAGGGCAGTCTAGGCAGAGTGTCTTCTCACAGAAGCAAGGTACCTGAAGAGCTCTGTGTAATTCATCCCCAGTAATGAATTTTTTCTCTTGCAAATGCTCTTACCTACAACTCAGTTCCCAGAATACTCTTAAACTGATTTAAGTCTGGGAGCACAGATTTACCAAGGTTTTAATAGATCATTTAAGGCTGGTGGCAAAAAGAACATCTGCAAGAGGTGTTTGAGAGACTCGCCTGGCACAGGGGAAATTACAGAAGGGGAGGGGGCCCCAGGTCCCTTAGGGCTTGTGTAACTGAAAATCACCTACACAATGGCCTGGCTACGAAAACCAAGGTTCCATCAAAATAGGTGTTTAGGTGGCTAACTGATTCTGTAGAGGTGAGAATTAAAAACAAACACACGCATCACATACTACACAATTTTACCTGTCACTAAGAAAAGGGAACGTCTAATCCAGCAAAAAAAAAAGTCATTTTTCCTTCAAGGAGGGCAGCAGTTTGGAGTCATTTGCACGGGATGAGATTGCAGGAAGGGGGGAGAAGGAAGGGGGCGTGGAATAAAGGAGTGCTAAATAAAGAGGCGGCAAGGGGGTTTGCACCGGGTCCCACACAGGCCACTGCGGAGAGAAGACGGGGGAAGAGGGAAGGATATCTCACCGGGGGACAAAACCGAGTGCAAACCGGCTGGAAGAAGGAAGGTTCCACCCCCCACCCCACCCCCCGCCGCCCCAGGAGAAGACCTGGAGTGCAGATAAGAAGCTCTATGGGGCTGGTTATCCCGGCATACCCAGGACAGCGGGAGGACAGAGGTCTACGGAGATCGAGAGAAGGGGAAGGATGAGGCAGGGTCTCCGAGAAGTGCGCACCAAGGATGAGGACAAACAGCGGGACGTGGGCCTCCCTGGGCCAAAAGGCGTGGCCACGGTTCCAGATTTTTAAAAAATGGTTTTTGAGACGCCAGGGGAAGTGCGCGGCAAACCCCTCCTTCAAGACCCCGGGCCGGGCCCGTCTGAGGAGCCCACCTGCGAGGCACCTCCAGGGCGGAGCACGCCCCGTAGGGCCCCGGCCTCGCCCGCCCGGCCCTCCGCAGGGCTACCGGCCGGGCCCCCGCCCCCACCCCCGCAGTGCTCTTACCTCCACACCTGCCCCATCTGCAGCAGGTGGATGACTGTCTGCCAGATCCACACGGAGAGGCGGCACAGGCGCTGCGCCCCCGGAGTGGCCGAGCCCACAGCACCCGGGCGGCCGTAGCCGGCCCCCATCATGGGGGGGCCTCGGCTGGTGAGCCCCTCCACGGCGCCCAGCCCGCCGCCCGTGTAGTCTTGCACGAACCAGCGGAAGCTCAGGCTCTGCACCAGCAGCGACGGCACCAGCACGAAGAAGAGGGTCAGCCCGAAGTAGCCGTAGTCCCCCTTGCGGTAGTAGTCGAGGGCCAGCCACAGGTCGGTGCCCACGTCCCCGAAGAAGACCAGCAGCGCCAGCACGATCCACAGGCAGTCGAGCCACGGCCGCTCCACCTGCGGCGGCTGCGGCCGCGCGGCCGAGGGCGTCGGGGGGTGGCGGTCGGCGCCGGCGGCCGCGGATGGTTGCAGCGGCTGGTCCCCCCCGTCGGCGGCGGCGGCGCTGCGGCGCGGCTTCCTGCCCAGAAGGGAGCGCAGGCAGGCGGAGCGGCAGCCCCAGTAGCACGAGGAGGTGTTGCAGCAGTGGCAGATGTGCAGCGAGCTGCTTTCGCCGGGCTCGCTGCCGTCTCCGCCGCCGCCGCAGCCGCCTCCCCCGGGCTCCCCGTCCTCCTCGCCGCCGCTGCCCACCGCCTCGTCCAGGTTGTGCAGCTGGGCGAAGCCCACCCCCACGCCACCGCCATCGGATTTCGCCGCCATCTTGACTCTCTTCCCAGCTCCGGAGGTTGGGGGGGGAGGGACGGGTGGGGGGGAAAGAAGGCAGGGAACGGGGAGGGGGGAAACGAATGGAGAGGAAGGGGGGCGGGGAGGAAGCGGGGGAGCAAACGAACGAGGGGGGAGTGGGCCAGGGAACCCCCTCCGCTTCCGGGTAGTTGGCGTCACTTCCGGGCGAGCCCCCCAATCGCACGGCGCCCGCAGCTCCCCAGCCCTACCCTCCCGGCCAAGATGGCCGCCCTCCTATGCCTCAGCTGCTGGGCGGGGGGCCGGGGGGTTCTCCCCGCCAGGGCTCCCCTTCCCCTCTTCCGTTGACCCCGAAACCCATCAGGTTGACCCCTCGGCGTCTCTGAATCCTGCTGGGCCGAGTGAGGCGGTCCAAAGTGATCCCTGGAGGGGGCAGTGCCAGACGTTTTGGGGTCCCCTTCCTCAGCGTCGCAGCTCACAGCTTTCCTCCAGGAAAAACGCCCCCTAAAACCCTCCCCGCTGCTGGCGGAGGGGCGGGACCTCTGAGGGAAGGGGCGGAGCTAGTGCAAAGCAGGTGATTACGTGTCACTTCCGGGAGATAGGATGACCTCATTGTGTAGTTAGACACCCCCCCTTCAAAATGGCTGTCTCACCTCTTTGGCTGTTTGTTTTTTTTCTTCCAGAAATACTTGTATTCTTTTCTTGTCTTGAGGGTCTTTAGAAATTACCTGGGTCAGTTTAGATTCCCACACACAACTTACTGATTCTCACTTCTATTTAAATCCCTCCCTCCTCTTTTACCTCTGTTGACCCCCTGATCTTCCTGTCACTAACAACTTTACCATCTTTTACAATAAAGTTTCCACAATTCCCTTAAGAAAACTCCAGGCAAAACCCAGCAAAAAATCAGCCTGATTGCATCTTGAATGTCGGAGCAAAGATTGAATTCGCATATTGTGACCTTGAATATATCATCTTCACCATTGAAATGTACTTCTGTCAACTTTCTTCTAAGGGTGCGATTTTCAAATTCTGCGACCTTAACTTGGGAAATTCAGAACCAGCCAGAGGTTGAGCTGTATCAACTACTTTTAAGGCTATTTGAATGTGTGAAGATCGCCTTTTAGAACTTTTTGGTGCTAAGGCTCTGTCAGTAAACATGGCTTTAAATGAGTGAAAATGTTATCAATGTGCTATATTAACATAGGTGCGGGGCACACTACTAAGTCTTAATTAACAAATTACAAATGTGAAGCAGCACTGAATGGATTTGAATTACAATGATCTTCCAGTGAAAGGATGTTTGAAGCCATGCAGAGCAAGCTACATGGCCACAGTTGTTACTACTGATCAGGTGAAAGGAATATTTTGAGGTTAAAAGTAGGAAAAAAATCTCAAACACTGCATTTTTCTCATTGACCTCCCTAGATGTTTGTACTCATTTTTCTGATTCTGTCTACTTTCTCCTTCAGTAAAACCTAATAATGCTAATAACTTCTTTGGAACGACGAGGACAAATTAGGTAACATTTGTATGGATGGCATTGAGGTTCTGTAGCAAAAAGGTGCCTTTGAAATTTTCAATAATGTTATTTTCACATGTGACATTTAACACTATAGCATTTAATCACGTTTTGAGGGTGGTGGGGAAAGATGACGATTCCATATTTAAGAACACAATGTATTTGATGAGTATTTATCATGAGTATTTATGCCAAAATAAAACCTGTAAAGACTTTACAGGAAGTATCCGTAGAGAATTTTTTTACAGTCATTTCATTTGAGGGTGGGGGGGAATAACGCCAAAATCTACTTTTAAGAAACAAGTCATATAGCAGTATCTTTTTATTTGATGTTATCATTTAAACCTCTTGTTACTGTGGTGGTAAAACTTATAGCCAGCAGGTAAGGATTATTTTTCCATATAGATGGGATTCTGTTTCTTCCTTTGCTGAATTTGAATTAATAATACCTGAGAAAGATGGCATAAATGTATGGTAAGACTGACCAGGTTTGGATCCTAGTTCCACTAAAATAATGTGAATGATGTGAGCAAGACAGTTAACTTCTTTAAACTTCAATATCCTACGTTATGTAGGAAATAATAATACACGGTTTTGGGGCAAATTAAAGGTGGTAATCCATTCAAAGCTCTCAACATAATAGTTGGTAGAGAGTAAGAACTAAATAAATGGTAACTCCATTATTATTCATAACACCACTATTTTTGTTGCTATTATGGTTGCATAGCACCAGCATATAGTTACTTAAACTCCATCATTCACATTTGGTATCTCTAACAATGAAAGCATTTTTCAGTATGTCTAGGAAATAGGTGCAATTAATTTGTGTTTTAAAACATATTTACTCTATTTAAGCCTGTGAGGCTATGAAATGATATACAAAAGCCAGCAGCAGTGGCATGTTTATGATTCCTACTTCTCTGTGCCCTAAAGAATATATATAATCTACTAGTGAAATAGGCTAATTAAATCACACTCACTGTGTAAGGCTGACAGATGTGATAGAGTCATAAGGGTTTTCACAATTGAAGTTTCAAGTAGACTTAGAGGATTCACAGACTGTCAAGTGATTTCAACTTTACATTTGTTGTTCACCAATTTTATCATTCTGCAGTATTTGGGAGTGATACACTGTAGAATCCAGGAGGCTAAAACTAAAGGAGGGTAAAACTTTTCCCTCCTTTACCCCAGGAGGGTAAAACTAAAATCTCTTACAGTGATTTATAAAGCTCTAAGGAGACTCACTGAAAGTTTAACATAAACTTGGACTGTGTTTTGAATAGTACTTTTTTTTTTTGCCTAGAGTTTTGGGACAACTAGGGTTCCAAGTACATTCACTACTTAGCACAGGGCTGAACATATGATGAACACTCAATAAATATTGGTTAAGTGAATTAATCAAATTAATTTTCCAGATAACTGAAATTTACCCTTTCAAGCATCCCCACCAAATTGTACTTTACATTTTGTGATGTAAATCTTTATAAAATTCATTGATGTATGAGGTTTCTCCAGAAGGCATCCAGCCTGTACTATGAAAAATAGAAACATTTATTGAAGAAGATACAAGATATAAGAAACATTGTGCATAAAACAATGACACCTCAATCCCCTTCAAAGTAGGCACCTCGGGACCCCACACAATTCTCCCAATTGCCATCAGCTGGCACATCATGTTTTCCTGAATCTCACCAATTGTCTGAAATCCCTTCCCTTTCAAAGGCAATTCTAGTTTTGGGAAAAGTCACAAGTTGCAGGGTGCCAAATCTGGGCTGTAGGGGGGCTGAGTCACCTGGGTGATTTGACATTTCACCAAAAATCTCTTCATGCGACATGATGCATGAGCAGGTGCATTGTCATGGTGAAGCTGCCAATCACCAGCTGCCCATAGCTGCAGCCTTCTGAATCATCTGAATGGTTTCCATGGAGGAATGTACAAGCTTAAGGCAAAATTTGATGCAGATTCATTGCTCTACTCAGTCATTTTGACTGTGATGGCCACACAGTACACATGCTCACTCAATAGTGTCTACCATCTCTGCTGACTAGTACAGTGAAGTCATTGTTCACACATGTGCATTCCAGTCCACTCACCTTGGCTGCCAAGTTACACTGATGTTGCACAAACCATTCTCATTATAATATTATATTTAAAATGTAACAATATTACATTAACAATGGCTGGACTTTTTCCAGACAGACCTCAGTATTACAGAGATACCACTATTCTTTAGTAAACAAGGGGTGCGGTGTCAGGGAATTATTTTTTTTTAAATGTGTTGTCCAGAGATCTGCTTTCTCAACAGCATACCAGTTAATTCTTTCCTGACGACTTGACGTTAAGGTGGTCTCATGCTAAGAGGCTCTGACCATCTATGGGCATACTAAAGAGCCACCCCGGGCCTACTAGACACTTTCATTGTTTCTGAATAACTTTTTTTTAAATCTCTGCTTGTCAGAGTTCAGTCAGATAACAACTTTGGCCCCTGTTACTTCCACTCAGATATAGGCTGGGAAACCAAACTACAAAACATGTTGAAATTACATGTAAAATAGAAAGTAGATTTTTAGAGCCTCTTTTATGAGTAAAATAAGACAGATTTAATATATGGAAATTGTGGCATACATCTTGGCTGTTAGAGAAACCTTTGGGGTTTTTCTTCCCAATTCTCTTTTCAGAAAGGCAAAGAGGGGAAAGTTAGTGTTCAATGCTATTATGTATTGGACACTGTCTCAAATATCAATCCATATAATCTTACAAGAGTCCAAAAGTCTTGGAGATTAGTATACCCACAATAATGGTCTAGAAAGTAGCCTTGAGTCTACCAAATGACTTAGCCAGTCACACCCCTAGGAGGTAGAGTGACCATGGATTAGAATCCAAGCAGGTTCAATTCCAAAGCCTGAACTATTGCCCTAGGCTAGGCAGTTATTGGCCCCTGGAAATGAAGTCAGTGTTGCTGCATTAGTTACTGGAGGGACCTGTTATGATGCTGACACACATCTAGGAGACAGAAAACTTGAACTCCAACATGGAGATTTGCCCCAGCAAAAGCATTACAATGGGGCTTCCTCATACATTCTTCACAAGATTTTCCTAATTGGAGCCTGAGTAAAACCTCAAAACCAGCAAGTAGGTGCCATACTTATCAATTTTAGTCCTTGTATCTTACTGTCTTCTATAGAAATAAGACTTCTCTGAGCACTGTAGAGTAAGCTCATAGAACACATTATCCCTTGAAGCTCCATTTCTATATTCAATATTAAGAATTGCAGTTTCAGCCTACATTCCTGCTGGTGTTACAAATTGACACAATTTCTATTGAAGGTAATTTTGAACTATCTGTCAAAATTAAAAATGCAGTCACCCCCAGAGAGCAGTCCCTCTTATGTGAGTTTATAAATATGCGCATGTCAAAAGGTACATGTGGTCAAGGTTATTTATGCAACATTGTTTATAATAAAAAAGGAGAAAACGAAGGAGAAAAAAAAAACAAGTGTCAATCTAAAGGGAAACTCTGACAGAATACCATGCAGTGACAGTGGAAAGTTACAGTTTTTAATGATACAGAAAGAGTTGCAGGATACTTTCTTATACAAAAAAAAAAGCACACAAGGTGTAAAAGAATAGAGCATTTTGTGTAAGAAAGCAGGAGGGATAAGGTTATCTATTCCTATTTGTTTGTATTTGCATAAACAATTCAGGAAAGATACCCAAGAAACAAAGTGATTACCTATAGGGTGGTGGTAATTTGGGGGAGACATGGTGTGAACAGGAGCAGGGATGGGAGAAAGACAACAAATGTTTGGAGGTTTGGAGGGAGGAATGTGCACACACGATGGGGTACAAGGATAGGCACGTCTGTATTTCTCTCTGGACAGTCACACCACTAGGGAGTATTGGGAAAGGTTATTTCTCTCTCTCTCTCTCTCTCCTTCTCTCTCTCTCTCTCTCACTCTCACTTTGTCTTACTCTCACTCTCTTTCCCTCTCTCTCTCTTTGAAGAACTCTACATCCGTGAATTAACTTAAACCCTTCTTAAACTTCCTTGCATTTTTATCCACTATATTGTTTAAGTAAGGATAATGAGCTCCATGAGTTAACTCTCTAAAGAGTGGAGTACAGTAAATTCATCAAACATAGACATAAGTTATGTGAAATCAGCTATTCATGCTCAACCGAAAGAACGTGAAGAGCAAGCAATAACAAATCAAATCACACAGGCCGTTTCAGAGAGGGAGCATATGCACCTCTTTTTTAATAAAAGTTTTTTTCTGTTTTTTTCTTAATCACAGTAGGTTAAGCTCTGTGTTTAAATTGCCGATCTGCCATTAACTCACTTTAGGATTTTGAGTCAGGTACTTTCTTATTGAACCCTCAGTTCTTCAACCACAAAAATCAGGAGAGTACGATTTGTCTCAGTGTGATTTATGTGGTTTATTGAAATAGCATGTATAAAAAGTGCCTGCCACTGAATAAGTGGTTGATGATGGCCCTTCCCTGCCTCAAGTTGCCAGGTCTTTATGAAGGTCTTCCCCATCCCCAAGCCCCTGGTCCATTAATTTATACTACATTTTCCCCCTGGGTTTCCAGCATTGTGTGGCTAACTAGCTGTGTAGGCTTTAGGAACTCTGCCTTTTGAACTACAAATTGTGTGATGGAACAAGCGGTCGCACAACCTTGAGTCCGAATTCCCTTCTCAGCCCCTTACTATGCCACCTGGGAAAGCTACTTCAGCTCTCAGATGGGTCTTCCTGAAGTGTAAAGTAGTGAGCATGCTGTCCCCCACACCAGCTTATTGTGGTATCAGTGCCCGGTATACAGTGCATGCTAATGAAATATTAGTCCTCTCTCCCTAGTCACCCCCTATACCAATTTTCTATGGCTGCTATAACAAATCGCCACAAACTCTGTGACTTAAAACAACACAAATTTATTATCTTACAGCTCTGGAGGTCAAAAGTCTAAAGTGGACCTCAGTGGGTGTCAAGGTGTTGGCAGGGCCATGTCCCTTCTGGAGGCTCCAGGGGAGACTGCCTTCTCTTTTCTAGATCTGAGGTTGCCCGCATCTTCAAAGCCAGCAGTTGCTTTACCTCTGCTTCGGTCACCACATCCCTTCCTGTAACTCTGACGCTCCTTCTCCCTGTGCCCTTATAAAAACCTACCCAGATAATGTAGGATAGTCTCCCCATCTCAAAATATGTGTTTTGAATGCACCTGCAATTGCTTTTGCCATGTAAGGTAATGTATCCACAGATTCAAAGGATTAGGATGTGGTCATATTTGGGGGCTGGTGTTCTGCCTACCACTCCCTATAACTTCTTCTTGATGTACAAACCTGAGCTTATCATCCTTGGCCTTCAAATTGACTGTCTGATTTTCTTACCACTGTCATACCAGCTTCACTTTGTCATCCCAGACCTCTAATCCATGACTCACAAACTCCAAGACCAGCAAGGCCATAGTGAATTTAAAGAGCATTTTGTGTACAACTCCTGTGTTACAGACAAGAAGGGGAAGCTGAGCATAAAGGCATTTATTTAATGTCACACTGGTGCACATTAACTCAAGGATTAGAGCTTAAATTTCCTGCTGTCTAGGCCAGGACTTTTAATACTACATAATGTGAATTATGCTGATTCACATACCTTATAAAGTTGCATAAGTCATTCACTTCCAGCTTTTGATAACTCCTCATTTCTATTTCTTAAAGACAGGAACACTGAGCTTAAAGAGTAAAAGGCAAAAAGTAGGTTTGATTTCCAGTGACACTATTTACTAGTTCTATGACTTTATACAAATCTGAATTGAATCTCAGGTCTTGGGTAAAAGAGGAATATTAATATCTTCCCTACCTCTCCTCAGGGCTTGTTGTGAGAACCTGTAGGTTTATTGAGTGCTTTATAATTCATAAAGAGATATAAAAATATATATATAAGAAAAATTTTTTGTTTTAAATTTATTGATTCTGAGAGACAGAGAAAGAGGGGGAGGGAGAGGGAGAGAGAGATTTGTTGGATTTGTTGCTCCACTTATTTACACATTCATTGGTTGATTCTTTTATGTGTCCTGACAGGGGATCAAACCTGCAAACTTGGTGTATCAAGACAATGTTCTAACCAACTGAGCTATCTGGCCAGGGCTAAGAAACTGTTTTTAACCCAGTGAAGCCTCCTACCTAATCTCCCTGATTTTATTTTCCATTTAGTCTGCTTACCATCATCAGACTAATAAACCTAATGTAGCCCTGGCTGGTGTGGCTCAGTGGATTGAGTGCTGGCCTGCGAACCAAAAGGTCACTGGTTTGATACCCTGTTAGGGCACATGCCTGGGTTGCAGACCAGGTCCTTAAGTGGGGGCGTGTGAGAGGCAACTGATTGATGTTTTTCTCACACATCAATGTTTCTCTCCCTCTCTTTCTCACTTCCTTCCCCTCTCTCTGAAAATAAATAAATAAATAAATAAATAATAGTAACCCTAAAATACTGTATATTAATGTGAGAACATGTAACAGCTCACTGTAGCAGCTCACGGTTGCCTAGTATACAAAATCCAAACTACACCTCTTACTTCAGATCTTCTATTATCTTGTTCCAAACCTACATGGCCAAAATTAATTTTCACTGTTGGCCAGGACGCACACCCTTATCAGGAAAATGTCCTCATTGTCCACACATGTCCCTCTCATTCCTGCACTGGAGTTTCTGATCTTGCTTTTTATTCATTCACAAAGTCTTTTTGCCTCTTTGTCTATTAATCAATTCAAACATTCAAATCAATAAACTTTTAATGAAGGCCTACAATGAAGAAGGTGTCATGGCAGCAATAGCTCAAAATCAGTTTCATCTTTCAATACCTGTTTCAAATCCCACCTTCTTCAACAAAAATGTCCTTAATAACTTCAACACAGAATGATACCATCTTCTGAAATCCTTTAGTATTTACAATCTCTACCACACACTTTAATTTATATGCAGTCTTGCATTCTCTTAATTTTTGTGATGATTTTTTTAAAAAATTCAAGCCATGAGGAACCATCATTTTATCCTTCATTTAAAAAAATAAGAATTGGATATTTATTCAAACAATATCTATTGAGCATTATTATGTATTGAGCACATTACCCAAGGAATCCAGTAGTGAGCAAAGCAAAGTCTCTTGAACTCCAAGAGAAGGGGGTGGGTATAACATACAGAGGGAGCCACTTGAAAGAGGAGTGGGGCCCTGGCTGGTGTGGCTCAGTGGATTGAGCACTGGCCTGTGAACAATGGGTCACCGGTCCAATACCCAGTCAGGGCACAGGCCTGGGTTGTGGGCTGGGTCCCCAGCTGGGGGCGTGCAAGAGGCAACCACACATTGATGTTCTCTCCATCTCTTTCTCCTTCCCTTCCCCTCTCTAAAAATAAATTAATTAAATTTAAAAGAAAGAAAGAGGAGTGGGGCTCATGAAACTGTTTAGCGAGTCTACAGCATTGGTTACAGGAAGAAGTGTGAAAGGGGAGGAAGATGGTAAGTGTATATTGGGGCCAATTTTTGAAGATTCTTAAGTGTTAGGCTTAAGACTTTAATGTTGACCCCATGGGCAGTAGGAAATCAGAAAATTGACAAACAAGTTTGCATTTTAGGCAAATAACATTGATGACTGCAGAAGTTAGAGCAAAAGTTGACAATAAGTTGATGTCCTTGGCTGACTAATTCATTGGTGCCTATATAAACCAGCATATTTTGGTCCAATATTCATTAGTGGAGACAGGGAGAGACTAATATTCTTTTGATAAAAATCATATTCTGAAACAGATGAAATTTTCCTAGTTCAAACAGAATAAATTATCTCTTTAAAAATTGGCAAAATAGTTCCTTCATTTATATAGTTCTCTTTCACTCATAGTTCTGTTTTATGATTTTCTAAACTATAGTACTTTTAGTGGAACATATTAAAGGATTTAAAATTTAGATACCAAAATTAGTCACTTCTTCCAAATAGCACTACACAAAGCATTATTTAGTTTTACAATTTCAGCAGAATGCCAACTTTCAGTTAATTATAATCGCACATAATCTTTGGGAAGAAATGTTAACAAAATACACCTGCCTGACTAGGATCTTTTTTTTCCTGCTCCAAAGCACTGTCTACTTAAGGATATGTGATGAACCTCAGTGATTTCCCTCCTAGGGTTCACAGTTTTATATAATCCCATCCCTTTGAATGTGGAGAAACTGTGACTTGATTCTAATCCATAGACTATGGAAGAGCTGACATAATGTCACTCTCCTGGGTTACATTATATTATATAAGCTCCTTCTTAGCAGGCTGGAGCTGGAGACTCTCCTCCTGGGCTGGACGAAGCCAGGAGCTGTGGCAAGGTGACCCCTGCCTAGGACTGGGAACACTCTCCTGCCAATAGTGAGCAACAAGCCAGGGCCTTCAGTAATATAACCACAGGGGACTAAATTCTGCCAACCACCTGAACTGGCTTGGTAGTAGATTCTTCCCTGGTCAAGCCTCAGGTTGAGAACATAGTCCCTCCAAAACCTTGATTAAAGCCGCCTGCGAGCTGAGCGGAGGACCTGGCCACACTGGGCCTGAACTCCTGCTCCATGGAAACTGTGTGATAATAAATGTGTGTGTTTTAAGTGTTCAGTTTGTGGTAATTTGTTATGGAAAAACAAAACAAATACAGCATATAAATATAATCCATTCACATTTTGCTAGTTATTTAGAGTTCTATGAAAATTCAGTTACTTGGCACCGTATTTCTAATTGACTCAAGTGTTTTCATGCCCCTCAAAGTCTAAATCCCTCCACCCATACTGCCCTACCGGCCTGCCCCTTCATCCAGTTGCTGGTTCAACCTTGGATGAAAATGCAGACAGAGACAAATGAAGGGGCTTTGTCATGGACTAGGTAAGCTCCTCAGCATCTGGGCCACAGCAGTGCAATCAGGGAAGAGGAGGTGCCAGATGCAAGGGACAACTCAGAGTTTTATTTTATATTTTGACTAAAGCATTGCCCTGTGTATCTACAGTATTGTACAGTTATAATTAATGCTCACAATAATGATTCTAAGGCAGGATTGGTAGGCATCCAAGAAGCACTAAGTGAAATACAGGAGCTTCAAGAGTATTTTTAATGTTCTAGTTCTTGAGATGTGGGTGCACAAGTCTTCATTTTATTATTATGCTTTGTTATATAGGTTCTTTTGTAAATATTAATACACAATTTAAAATACAAATAAACATTAAGATCAGCCTAACATACTTCTTATTGTTAATCGATTTTCTCTTACCTACCAGGAAGGACTGTGCTGTTTGAAGGAGTAGAATGTCAATTAATCACAAACTCTGCTAACCAGAATATCACACTCCCGAGGATATAAATCACTGACATTGTTTTTGTCACCCATCCATTGTAACATAGGTAGCATGAGAAAAGGAAAGAGTAGGGAGCAAAACAAACCAGGATGAGAGGAAAGAAAAGGAAAAACCAACTGAGAAAGTTCCTTTTATATTGCTGAAAAGGGGAAGAGGAAGATCTTGGATGAAGAAAGGCCGAGTTTGGTGGGAGAAGCAGATAGAAGAGAGAAAAACACAGAATTATACGTAAAAGAGACATGAATAATTTATATGACATGTAAATTAGGTACTGGGAGGTTGAGTCAAGCACAGAGTGGGCTTTCGGGCCCACTCATGAGCTCTTTTAGACATGCAACTGCAGACACAGCAGCCACGAAGTAACAGGCACAGCAGTTGTCAGCAGCAGTTTCTGCTATATATGGCCTGGAGCTTCTTCGTCATCGCCAACATTTTCAACCAAAGTTCATGGGGTAAAGATTGAATAAGACCCAGTCCTATCATCCGGGGACCCTCACAGTACGGGCACAGGGAGTCAGAAGAGAGGCACTTACAACTTTTTAAGGCAGGGATCCACATGGGTGGCCAAAGAGCTGAATTGGGCAGGCAGACATGTTTTATGGGACCACTACTCCGTGAGTGCGTGTGCGTGTGTGTGGATCTGAAAATCTTTGAGCACCCTCCATTCTGACCTAGTTCCCACCATTCACAAAAGTCTTAACGTAACATTTCACACAACCCAGCTGCTTGGTCCTTGAAGGCATTTGAGTTTGCACCGTTCTTGTGTAAGCGGATAAATTTGATTCTTGGGTTTTATATCATTCTTCTATCACCTTCTTACATAATGACTAACACAAGGATATTCCTGACTAGATCAAACGAGTCCTTTTTAAACTAACAGGTGCTACCTCCAGATTCTGTGCTTTCGCTTTGCTAACATTGTGTTTGCCTTTGTTTCCAGAACTATGCACTAGACTGATAGTTTAATGATTTTTCAAGAATAATCCCTAAATCCTTTTCTTGATCTGTGTGTTAGAGGATTATTTTCTGCCTAGACACATCACTGGACTGGCCTCCTTGCTCCCCAATTAATTATTAGTTTGCCTACATTAAAGTACACTTGCCATCTGCTGATAAAATCACAAAACTCTTCAAGCCTTTTCCATTTTTTCACTTTTATTGCTGGTTTGTTCTGCCTCCTGTCAGCTGAATCAGCTTCAGACTGGGGGATTTGGTTTCTAATTTCTTCTTCCAAGTTTCTTCTCTGTAGTGGAATTTCTTTGTGAAAATTTCCTACAGGGTATATGTATATATTTTATATACCTATGGTTTTGAACACTTAACACAAAAAGCAGTATAACCAAGCTTCCTGGAAAGAAGAAAGAAGTAAGAAATGTACTAGGTGATTTTGAACAACTTCACAATGGGTCATAAAATAATGAATTCTAAGAGAGATACATTAAAAAACAATGAATAATGAATAATAGAAATAAAAAGAGATACCTCAAAATATAATGCAGAAAAATCAATATGAAACAAAACAGCATTGGTAGTAAATTTGAATCACAGAGCTCAAATTTAGGGGTGCAAGAAATAAAGTGTTATTTTTCTATTAAACAACTGAATTTGTATTTCAGGCCCTAATCCTACAAGATTTGCAAGCTTCCTGTCTCAGCCCTCCTGGGGTGGTCCTCCCGAGGATGTGATAAAGTTCTGAGGTCTCATATAGGGTCAATGCCTATGTATTAGTTTGCTCGGGCTGCTGTAACAAAGATGCCACAGACTATGTGGCTTAAACAAAATTTATCTTCTCAGAGTTCTGGAGGCTAAAAGTTCAAGATCAAGGTGGCAGCAGAGTTAGTTTTCCTCAAGGCTTCTATTCTTGGCTTGTTTTTTCACTGTGTCTTCGCAGGTCTTCCCTCCACGTGTGTCTCTGTGTCCTGATCCTTTATAGGGTTACCAGTAAAACTAGGTTAAGTCCTACCCATATGACCTCATTTTAACGTAATTACCTCTTTAAGGACCTTACCTCCAAATACAGTCACATTCTGAGGTACTGGGGGTTAGGTTCCAACATACGAATTGAGCTGTCGAGAGCTCAGTTTGGCCCATGACAGCCTAGAATGGGGGAACTTCTGGCCATGAGCCAATGTTTCACCCAGAGATAAGAGCATTATCTCTGGCCAGGAAGTCCCTGTCCATTTAGGTCAACTGCTTTCTGCTGCTTTTAAGCAGCGTTGGAGTATCAGGATGGGTCTGCAAGGCTAGGGTCTGCCGTTGCTCGTGCCCTGAGCACATCTCGCACCATGTGAGACACCAGCACCACCACCCTCTGTACCCTATGGTGGCAGTTTTCAGCCTTTCTCGTCTCAGGGCACACACAAACTAATGACTAAAATTCTGCAGCACATCATAAAATATATTTTTTGCTGATCTGGCAAAAATAGGTAAACTTTGATTCATTCACACTAGATGGCTATTGTTATGTTGGCTGTTGTCATTTTTTTATTTAACAATCTAGGGGAAGCAATCAGTGCCTCTGACTAATAGTCAGGTATTGCATGTTTTAAAAATTCTTTCGGCACACTGGTTGAAAATCACTGTCTGAGAGTGATGAGAGAGTGACGTCTGCTATTCCAACACCATCAGTCCTCACTTCTGTCATCCAAACGGGAAATTTGTCTTTTTGGTTTTGGGAAGGACCTGGTAGACTCTATTTCCTGTCTGCCACTACCTTCCCTAAGGTAATGAAGCATCTGCTTAAACTGAGAGAAACAAAAATGTGCAAAAAGTGAATTAGAATCTCACACTACTCTTCGGTTACATATGACTAATATTCGTATCCATGAGTAATCGTGGTTTTTCCAAGTCTAGTGTTCTAAGAGTTCCATTTTGTATTTTGTAATTATATGATTTTGTTTCAATCTGGAATGGTAGAGTCTTATAAAAATGGGGTATATTATTAACAAACATCATGACAACAGGTATTTATTGAGGACCCACAGTAAACTTTACACTGGGGACACATGAAATACTTTTTGACCTTGGGGTATAAAATTCAAAAATGGAACAAAAAGCCAACACATGATAATTATCGCACTTGAATATCCCTCTTTTAAAACATACATGTTTTCTGTTTTTTTTTAAAAGGGTGATACATGTTCTTAGTTAAAAACTTGAAAATCTTAAAGTGAAAATCACCTGTAACCCTATCACCCAGAATTGGTCCATTAAGTTTTAGATCTTTATTATAAATTTTGATGAACTTTTTAACCAGTTGTTGCTCATTTGTTTATTAATCAATTATGTATTAGATGTTTACTATTTGTAAAGAAGTCCTCGTGCTTTTGATAACTCTCTAAATGCAGAATTTCTTACAACAGAGTTGACTAATGCCCTTTGGACCCCAGCTTAGGTTGTTCCAACAATACTCAGATAACAGTGACTGACAAGTACCAAGCCTATGACCCACAATGGACGGATAACAGCAGCAGGTCTTAAAACAACCTTCCCTCCCCAGGAGGAATCCGGTTATCTCATTGGGCTCAAGAGCCCCTGCTGGGAAGCTTCGAATTCTGCAGCTTCATAACAAAAACAACAACGAAAAAATCATGCCATGGACAGTAAGAGCAAGGACTCTGGAGACAGCTGCCTGTGTTTAAATCTTGATTCTACCCCCACATTTTACCTTAGCCTCTCTGTGCCACAGTATCTTCAGCTACAAAGTAGGAATGACAATAACTACCTCGACATAGGAGGTTGCAAGAATTAAATGAGCTGGTACACGGAAACTATTAGAACAGTGTATGGCACATAGCAAGCACGTGGGAAGTAGTAGCCATCATTCCATTTTAATTTTGAAATATTGTGCCCCAGATGTTCTGAAACACACACAAACACACACTTTTTGTCTTGTGATCTTCCCAAAATGATTATATTATCAATGGCATGAGCAAATTAGTTGACAAAGAGGAGGCAGACAACCCAGTAAATAGTTGATTAAAGGCTGTAGTATGCAAACTTTTAAAAAAGATTTTATTAATTTATTTTTAGAGAGGAGGGAAGCGAGGAGAAAGAGAGTGAGAGAAATATTGATGTGTGAGGGAAACATCAACTGTTCGCCTCTCGCACAAGCCCCAACTGCGGACTGGGCCTGCAACCCAGCCACATGCCCTGATGGGGAATCAAACCAGCAACCTTTCACTTTGTGGGATGATGCCCAACCAACTGAGCCACACCAGTCAAGGCTGTAGTCTGCAAACTTCTAAATAATGACTAGTGATGAAAGCTGCATTCTGCTATGCGTAGATTGGCTGATTTAAAACCAACTATTTCCAGTGAGCATTTTCCCAAAGAAGAGAGATGTATTTTTCTTCCTCCTTTTTTCCTCCCCGACCTCCACAGTCAAAATGCTTTATATCAGGAATAAAGAAAAGCAGACTCCAAGGTCTGCTAACTGCAAGTTCAGTTGGGAACAGGTGTCACGACTGGCACCTGAGACTTCTAAGACCCACTCTCCATCTTTCATCTCCACCTGTTTCACCAGATTTATCCATGTAGTGGGAAATATGTACTCAGTTCTCAAGTTTCACATGTTATAGTTTGTGCTAACAGAGAAATACTAATTGACTTCTTTTGCTCTGAGGCCAAAAATCCTAGCGCAAGAACTCACGGGCTCTGCTTCCAGGTGCCCTCTCCTGGGCTAATCAGTTACGGTTGCGGCAGTGAGTCAGGTTGAGGACAGGGCAGGGTAGGCCCCAGGGAGGTGGAGTTTCAAAGAGAGAAGAGATGCTGGGCAGAACATTCCATAAAAGTGCAGAACCTACAAATGTAGACCTATGGGTGGTTACCCAATGGATAAGAATATCTATCTTTTTGCTATTATACAAAGAAATAATAAAATATACTCTTAACTTACTTAAATGTGCCTAAAACTGCAACCCAACTGACTTTTCAAATATTATTTCAAACTCCTAAGATTCTGGTTTCAGAAGTGAAAGCTGGCATTTCCCAAAAGACAGAAGAGTTGGTATAACTGCTCTTTTTTCTAGAAAAGAGAAATAAGAGCCAGCGCTCACAGCACGTACATTAGACAATGTCTGATTAGGGTACAGAATCTGTGGGTGTGATATGTGGCTTAAAACAAAGAGGAGCTAGAAAGGGAAGTGTACAGGGTAAGAAGGTTTTGCTTGTGTGCTTATTTGCTTACTAGAAGCAGAGACAGGAAAGTTCACCTCAATTAAGAACTTACTCTGTACCAGGCATTGCACCAGGAGTTTAACACACATTATTATTTAATTTTTACCACCCTGCTGAAGACAAAAAATTATCCCCATTTTTCCCACAGGAAACCAAACTGCAGTGAATTTAAGTAATTTCCCAAGTTAACAGCCAACAAGGGGTGAAGCTGAGACTTTCGTTCAGATTCATCTGCAGGTTGGCTGCCGGAATTCACGCTCTCTGCAGTGTGTTTGCCCAGCAAAGCAGAACAACAATGAGAGAAGGGGTCGGAGTTGGGTAGGAAATGGGATGGAGTCCTTAGTACCACTGGGGGTGAGTTTTCAACTTTGAAAACATAGAATATGAAGTTGACAACTTAAACTTTAGCTACTTAAAGTAATTTAAGAAAGTTATCAGAATCACCCCTACTATCCTGTGGGAAAAGGAAGACATTGCACATAGAAAGAAAAGAACACGGGAGTGAAAAGGGAAAGTAAAATAATTTACATATCTGTTCAACAATTCAGAAATTTTTTTGTTGCTTTTCTTTTTTAAATGAAGCTTGGGAATGAGTTAAGATATAAACAATTATAGGGTCCCTTAAGGATATGGTAAGAATCTTTCAAGGCATAAAACACTAGTTTGGATTAAGCCAGAAAGATTCCTCATCATCTAGAATTTTAGTATTTTACAATTTAATATTTTCAAGGTATTTCAAAGTTTTAGGATAGTTATATGAAACTATAAAATCATCATTGTTATCAATGCACTTAATTAAAGTTTTAAAAATATACGGAAAAATCATATGGAATCTAATAGTCCCTGGCTCAATGAATACTTTTTAAGGATTTGTAATTATAAAAGGACTCTGAGGAAAATATTTTAATAAAATATTTAAAACATTTTTAATATTTGTTAAATGTTAACATTTGTTCTTTTCTAACACGAATAGTTAAGGATGAAGTATTTGATTTCCTATGTTAAATAACAGCTTCACCAAGTTCTTTCATTTTTTTCCAGTCCATGCTTTCAAACTTCAAAACAATAGTACATAATGGAAATGTCAATCCTTTTCCATTATAATAATGTAAATGATCAGTTGCCACGCCCTCCTCAGTAACTCAAGTGCTATTGAAACATGTCACATAATATAAGGATCTGATTTGAGCACTCCAAAGACAGAATGATCTCACATCCACTCCTGTTTAGCCTTTGACCCATGCCCTTGCCCTTTCTGGGCCCCAGTTTCATTACGTATAAAATAATCTTGTCACCCACTTAATTTTAAAGTTCTTGGGAAGATGTGGTAGGATTAAGGACTGCCTTACCCCTGCTCCCAGGGATCCTGGTCTACAGCGGGTATTCAGTGAATGCTTGAAGGGTGCACTGAACAAGGAAATCCACCCGTGGAATCTAAAAATAAAATCAGGCATCTGTAAACCTCAGGTTGACACTGCTGCCCAGCATTAAACTTTTACTACCGTCTGGAAACAGTGCATGCATTTGCGTACTTCATAGTAACCAGCTATGGATTCATAGCAGAAGAAAAAGAAAAAGAAAAAGAAGTGTACTACCCAAGAATGTATATGTAAAAATCAACTGAATTTAAACACTTTAAAAATGGTTAAATATTAACATCTATTCATCCACTTTTTAATTTCAAAACAGAAATAAAATTGAGTAAAATCTATGAATAATTAAAATAAACTTCAGCCCTGGCTGGTGTGGCCCAGTTGGTTAGAGCCGCGTCCTGTAAATGAAAGGTCAAGGGTTCAATTCCTGGTCAGGGCACATGCTTAGGTTTCAGGTTTGGTCCCTGGTCGAGGCAGATATGAGGTAGCCAAATGATCAATGTTTCCCTCTCACATTGATGTTTCTCTCCCTTTCTCTCCCTCCCCCCCGCCCCACAAAATCAATAAGCATGTCCTCAGAGGAGGATTAAAAAAATAATAAATGAAATAAACTTCAGTTTAGCATGAGGGCCACTTAAGGAAGACAGGGAAAGAAAAAACAAGACAAAGAAAAGGAAGGAAAAAGCCCACTGGTAGGGCTCCCTCACCCCAAGGAACAAAATCTACCTCAGTGCCTGAAACTGCTTTAAAAACGCCTACCTTTAAATGTGCAAGACGTGTACGCACTGTCTGAAATTGTTACAAAACAGTTGGGGGAGAGGTTTCAGTTACTACTTTGGAAGGATAGGCAATCTTGAAATCACTTCTCCTAATACCCAATGAAGGAAGGGAGACAACCTCACACTTTGGTATTTTGGAAGGAAAGTGGGCCCTGGCACTTTTCATTTTATTAAAAAAAAATGCTTTATGCATAACTAAGACAATCATCTTTGTGATTGCCTTCTTACTTTCAAAGATTCACTGACAATTGCTTTATCACAACTACAGGAAAAAATGGGCCCCATGGCCCAAAGAAACTAAGCCAAAAGTTGGATCTATCCAGCTTTATCTATCTTTTTTCTATCCTTACCCTCCAGAATTGTTATAAAACAGGCCTCTTTTTATCTATCCTTACCCTCCAGAACTGTTATAAAACAGGTCTCTTTAAAAAAAAAACATGTAATAATGTTTTCAGGATGATCTCCCCTGCCTTCCTCCTCCTCCTCCTCTCCTACCACCCCCAATCCCCCCAACCACCATCTTTACATCGTTTCCCCTGTTTACCTTTTTCCCATGTCTCCTCCTCATTACTGAAGCCCTCGCCACACTAGACTTTTCCCTATTCTCCAAACGTGCAAATACTTTCACGTCTCTGTGCCCTAATCAGCTGCATTGCTCTTTTTGCCTAGAAAAACGTCTACTCCTTCTTCAAAGGCTGGGGTAACTTTGATCTGTAACAGTTATTCTCAACCCTAGGTGTACTGGAATCACCTGAGAGGCTTTTTAAAAATACTACTACCCAGGCCCCCTCTGATGTAATAGGTTGAGAACAGCACATCTATAGCTTTTTGTGACCCTTTTCTTCTCTATGTAGGATGAATCATTCCTTCATATGACTTTCCAGAGCTTTCTCTACATATCTCCCTCATACCACATAGCAGAGAATGTTGGAGTTCTTGTTACACTCAATGTATTCTTGGGTCAGACCTAAGGTCCCCTGGGCCTGGGATCTTATTTTTCATCCTTGTTTGTGTCCCATGTCAGAATCACCTGGAGAACTTTTCCCAACAGACACCAAACCCTTACAAAGTCTACCTGGAATCTTGAGAGGTAGGTAGGAGAGCAGGATGGGTATAGAGGATGAGATTTTTGTCTTTTCAATACACCCTAAGGCAGGAATGTCAAATTCATTTTTACCGGGGGCCACATCAGCCTTGCAGTTCCCTTCAAAGGGTAGAATGTAATTTCAACTCCTTAACAGTTAAGGAGTGGTTACATTTATACAGTCCTAAAATCAAAGCTAAGGTGACTCTGATTGGCAGCGTCCACATACCTCCTCCCACCCCCACCCCCCCCTCCAGCTACTGCTCTGAAGACAAATGTGACTCTTTCGTGTCTTCCTTGGTGTTCATTCTGTCCCTAAGTCCTATCATCTCTCCCTCCAAAATGTCTCCCAATTGCATACCCATTTCCCCCTTTCCCATGGCTTGGTGTGTTTTGAGTGTCAGCTCTCTCAAGTATTCTGCTCCTGTAACACCCCTTCTCAAACTTGTGCAGGCTTCCAATTGCTTCATGAGTCAAATTTAGAGTAATCACAGGCTTTGAGGTTTTCCACTAATTTATCTAATAGCCCTCTCTTGCCACAGTTCTGGGTTCATTGTATCTTCAGTTTAGCAAAATACTAGCTTCCCTCTAGCCTCTATCACTGTTCATATTCCACACTTCCATGTGAAAAAAGGGGGGCTTCTTCCCCTTCTCTTCCACCAAACTATACCACAGTTTTCTTAAGCAAAAACAAAAACAAAATTTGTTTTAAATCACTATTTAAATCTCTGTGAAGCTTTTTCTCACCACTTCTAACATTTTTTAAAAGTAACTGAGTATGCATCTTTGTTATTTTCCTTGGTGTATTTTGCTTTTTATTTTGATATGTTTCTTTTGTGTGTGTTTGTTGGAATGGCAAAGGGATTTGAAGTCAGAGACTTTAGTAGCTATTTTTCTCAGACTTTTCACCTTGGGCAGGTTCATTGTTCCTATGTATGAAATGGAGATAATCACAGTAATGTCCACCTGCTTACCTGAATTCCATGCTGCAGGATCACAGAAGATAAAGCACATGGAATGTGCTTTGTGAATGCTAACCTGCTTTACAAATACGAGACAGTTACTATTACTGTCACTATTTTCTGCCACCGAAATTCATTTCAATAGTTCAACACACAGCTCTATGCCAACAAAATCGTGACTTGGGAGCATTTTAAGCTATTTTAGAAGGAAGATGACACAAAATGTTTGTGTTCTACCTTCACTACATTATTATTCTAATGATATTTACTCAGTTCCATGGTTCCAACAAGCTTCAAGTTATTTGCAGTTCTTTACGTGTCCTTCTAACACTAAGTTTAAGTCAGCAGCAGAAACCACTTGAGGCCGCTGCAAGGCACTGAACCCAGAAAGCCAAGTGTATTGTAGGAATAAGAATCCAGAATGTGTGCTCCCTTCTCCTTGGGGTCTTTCTCAGCAGTTCTGCCTCTGAAGCAACTTGAGAACCTCAAAAGAAAAACACCTCATGCAGGAGCCAGCCTCCTGCCCCCATCTTTCCTTCAGCTCTGCCTAGGAGAGTCACAATAATATTTGGAATTGGCAAAGCAACTTCTTCCCAGGGCGTTCGCTGCACTAAGACATTCCTCATTAATGCACACAGCACTCCTGTGGAGGAGGTGGGTGGCGAGCAATTTCAAATCCTTTCCTTCTATACCTACCAAAGAGTCTTTGCTCTCAATAGCTGACACAAATGAGTGAACCACTCTGGTTAAAAGATTATGATTCGCCCATCACCCCCCATTAACACTATTAAAACAACCTTTGTCCTCCCTAAAATCTGTGCAGTCATGTGTGTGCAGAGTTTAAAAAGAACATAAAAACTGTCCTGGACGTCTGTGTGTGAGACCAGGCATTAGATATGAAGCCCTTTGTCTGGCTTTGGAAAACTCCCATAGGACAAATAGGATTAAACGTGACACCCCTCTTTCTCTGGCAGCCTCCTACAACGCACCCCTTCTCACAACCTTTTGTCCCTGCACACAGCCCTCCAGCTCTTCGCCAGAGCTGTCATGGCGACCGTCCAGAAATTCCTCTGTCTCCCTCACCCTTTTGCTCCACTCAAGCAAGAATTAACTGTTTCCATTATATAAGAAAGGGGCAGACAAAACAGAAGCCAAACCATCCAACTTGGGGTACCCCGAGGCTCCCCATTCCTGCATCCAAGCTGGAGGCCTAGAGCCTTCACACCGGTCTTCCCAGAGTCTCCCCCGTGACGACTGATCTGGAACTTAGAGCAACATGATACATTCTGGTCTTTTTCTAAGTCCTCCATCACAACATCTACTCTGCTAAATAACTGTATTTACGAATGGGCAGCCGGAAGCTCATCACACAGGAGAATAGAAGGGGATACAGGAACTAGCACTTAGCAAATACCTAGCATATGCCAAGCGCTGTGTTAGGTACTGCGCTATCATGCCATTGTCACGATAGCCTGTAAAAGAGGCAGAGGCAGTAACATCTCTGTTTTGTGATTCACTCACCAAAACCCCAGTGACTTAACACCACAAAGGTTTAGCTCTAACTTTCAAAACACAGGAGGGGGAACCCATGAAACCCAAAACTTATTTATTAAAAATTGTGTATTTATTCTTACATGTTTAAACTTCAATCACCTTCAAATGGAGTACTCTCCATTTGATGCAAACACCTATTGAGATGTTTTTTCCATTGCTTAAAAACTGTTTTTGCTGTGTAGTGTTCCATTGTGTAAATGTACCACAGTTTTTTTATCCACTTACTTACTAATGGGCACTCAGGCTGTTTCCAGCACTTTTCTATTGTACATAGTGCTTCTATGAACATATGGGTGCATAAGTTCTTTTGAACTGGCAGCAGAAAGAAAGAAGGAACTCCTAACTTTTGTGACACCATGGATGGAACTGGAGAATATTATGCTAAGTGAAATAAGCCATTCAGTGAAAGACAAACACCACATGATCTCACCTATAAGAGGAACCTAGTGAGCAAAATAAACTAACGAACAAAATAGAGCCATAGACATGGAAACAAGGAACAGACTGATAGTGGCCAGAGGGGAGAGGGAAGGGGGACAAGGTGGAAAGAAGGAGAAGGGACTAGTCAAAGAACACGCATGAATGACCCACGGACATGGATGGACAACATTGTAGGAACTGACTGAGGGGCGTGGGGATGGGCAGAGGAGGGCAAAGGAGGAAAACTGGGACAACTGTAATAGAATAACAATAAAATATGATTAAAAAAGAATTTCCAAGTCCCCCTCCCAAAAAAACAATTTTTGAACTCATCAATTTTGATGCCTTTTAGTGCTTCCACTATTTTTTGTTTCACCTATTCTACATCAGCAAAACATTTCCCTTTAAGGATTTTTTTCGTCCAGGGAAATAAAAAAAGTCACTGAGGGTGAGGTATGGGAGTCATGCTGTTTTTGGTCAAAAACTGCTGAACATTCAGCATGGTGTGGGCAGGTATGCTCATAAATCACCCACTATGAAATGGGCAAACACATTGAGTCTGCAAAAAAATTCACTGAAGCCGAACGCAGCCTCTCACAATAACACCAGCTGGTACACCGATACAGGTGGGTTCCTAGAATACTCACTTAGCGGGGGGGAAGTAATTCCATTTTTTGGGGGGTGCCCCCTTGTACCTCTGCTCATCATACCTCTGCTCCATATGGCTACTCAGGCACCCAATTGATGGAGGCACTTCCATGTCATAGCTGCGCTATCTGGACCCCACAGCCATCTTGGTCACCAGGTAGAAGAAGAGAGGCTGGAGGGAGGGTCATGCACAGGCTTTTCATTGCTGTAGTAGAATCACTTGTGGTCCCATTCCATTAGCTAAAGACTCACGTGGCCCCACCTAACCCACTGCAAGGGGACAGGCAGATGCCTGAAAGGAGATGGAATGTTCCCTGAGTAGCTGTGGACATGCCAGATCAGTGGAAATACAAACATCAATACCTATGCTCTGTATCTCGAGATGCACATATTACATTTGTAGGGGCTGCATAAAGCTCCACTGCATGACTGTACCATACCTGGGATGAACCAGGTATGGTACAGTCATGCAGTGGAGCTTTATGTCCTCTATTTGAGGACATTTAAATTGTTTTCCATCAATTAATTTTCTTTGAACACTTATTATGTGCAGGGTACAGTAGGTAAAGGACCAAGAGGGTGTTTACAGATTCAGAGGGGAAGTCAGACATATATACAAATAAATGCCATTTTAATAAAAGGCAGATTTTGATTAATGTAACAAGAAAACTACCATGTCCTTTGGGACTGCAAAGGAAGAAATCATTTCCTGCCAAGATGCTAGGAAAGGACTTAGAGGGGATTTATCCATTTTGATTGGCCTTTCAAGATTGATTAGTATTTCCCAATGGGTAAAGAAGGGGAGGAAGCAAAAGCCCTCAGGCAGAAAAGCTCAGAAGGCGTTCAGGCCACAGTAACCTTCTGCTGTGTGGCTTAGGTGAGGGTGCAGGTGGGGAAGGCAGGAGAGATGAGGCCAGAAAGTGTGTTGCATTCAGACAGAACAGGAGAGTGCTGAGTACTGTGTTTGGGAGTGTGGATCTGGGGAAGGGGAGCCCCCAATGGCAGCCTCTGAGCACGGGGATGCCGTGGCGAGATCTATCTAGACTCTCCTAGAGACAGCAGCCATTAGAGTATTAAGCAATGATGTTTTCCCCTTCCTCCCTTTGGGAATTTCTAGTCTTCATGAACATATTTGTTTTCCTTCTACCCTGGGGTTTGTAATCAAACACCAATTTAATCTGCCTAAACACATATACCACAAAATCAAAGTTTCTATTTTATCCAAAGAAGCCTATAACGAGGCAGTCACACTTCTTTAGCTTGTGGGGGGTTCTTCTTCTTATCCTCTTTGAAATAAATATTCTTGTAAAATATTGCAACTTCAGAATAAAGATCAAGGAATTAAGCCCCATACTGTAGTTTTGTTCTATTATATTAAATTTGGCTATGCTGATTCTGGAGCCCCCTGCTGTGACTAAAGGCCAGTTTACCAGCTACTAATCATGTGTTTTTGCCAAATACTTAGCCTCTCTGTGCTTTAGTTTCTTGATTTAGTAGGAAACAATATCTATTGATTATTTGTTCCTTCCTTGAGCTGATATGATGAAGTATCTTCCATGGGCCAGGAAATGTACTGATCAGAGATGACCTTAGTAAAAGCACTTTATCCTCTTCCGAAGAAGGGAGGCAGGGAAGGAAATGAATGAATATTAATTGCACACCTACCATGTGCCAGCACATCTCTTGGAGGTTTTACATGTGCTATGTCAATTACTTATGACATGACTCCCACGAGAGCGGCATTTCCCTTGTTCTACAATGAAGAAGCTGAGGACGCCCACGGTAACTGGCACAATGGCATTTGGCTGGTGAATGGCAGACCCAAGTTGGGAGTCCCGCACACTGTTGGATCCCAAGGCTCCTGCCAATTCTACTCCACCATGGCACGAGGCGCTGGGAGCTGAAGCTTCTGTTTGCCACATAGTGCTTTTCTTCTCAAAACTATCACTGTGCCTCTTGGTGTCCATGGGAGGTAAGAAAGAGACATTTTTGGCTCTCCTGACATACTTTTCTGGAATGCATTCAGCTGTGATGAATCAATCCCAAAGTTCTGACTCTAGGCTTCTTCCCCAGTCTCCAGATTCCCCTAGCCCACCCAGCCAGGCTACTACTACCAGCATCGTTGTCGCTAGAGGATTCCTCTGAATCACCGTTCGGTCATTCCCTCTTAATTGCTCACAATTACCCAAGTTCCTTAGCCCTACAATAAGGAAGGAGGAGGGTAACATTTTCTAAGATATATGTGTTTAGTGTCACTGGCAGATTTGTAAACTTATTAGTGCCTCTGCATACCATATAATTAAGATCGAATTATCCAAGAGTTTTAAATAGTGCTTGCTGCTGTTGTGTGCTGAAAATCCTAAGGGAAAAAAAATATTTGCCTTCTTTTCTTTTTTTTTACAGCTCACCTCTCCTCCATTTTCTCTGAAATTCTTATTTTTGGAAGATGCCAGAGGACCTCTGGATTTAGCTGGACTGTTGAAAAAGTCCCACTATGTTGAAACACTTTGCTTTTAGAAATGTTGCCATATCAGAAGCTTAGGGGCTTCTAAGACATCTGCTGTGGCACCTTCTCAAAGGAGCCCGCAGTGCCAGGCAGGTGTGTAAAGGCAGATGCTCAGATGTTGGGCCCGCGTCTTGGTGACACTTGACCATGAATGGCTTGAGGCTGATACTTCAGAAGGAGAGTTGTATATGTAAGTTACAGATGCCATGAAAAAACAGACAAACACAAAAATGTGTGCCCTGTGGGGGCCTAGAGAGAAAGATGGGACAGAAAATGGATAATCCTGGCAGGAAAATCTCAGACATTCCACGCAGCAACATCTTCACTGATGTGTCCCCTAAAGCAAGGGACATAAAGAATAAACAAATGGGACCTCATCAAATTAAAAAGCTTCTGCAAGGCTAAAGAAAACAGCATTAAAATGAAAAGAGAACCAACTATGTGGGAAAACATATTTGCCAATGATACCTTGGACAAGGGTTTGATCTCCAAAATATATAAAGAACTCACATGACTCCACTCCAGGAAGACAAAAAAAAAAAAATTAAAAAATGGGCAAAAGCCTTGAACAGACACTTCTCCAAGGAGGACATACAGAGGGCCCAGAGACATATGAAAAGATGCTCAGCATCACTAGCCATCAGAGAGATGCAAATTAAAACCACAATGAGATATCACTTCACACCAGTGAGAATGGCCATCATAAACAAATCAACAAACAAGTGCTGGAGAGGATGTGGAGAAAAGGGAACCCTAGTGCACTGTTGGTGGGAATGCAGACTGGTGGAAAACAATATGAAATTTCCTCAGAAAACTAAAAATGGATCTGCCTTTTGTCCTGGCAATTCCACTGCTGGGATTATACCCTAAGAGCCCTGAAACACCAATCCAAAAGAACCTATGCACCCCAATGTTCATAGCAGCACAATTTACAATAGCCAAGTGCTGGAAGCAACCTAGGTGCCCATCAGTAACTGAGTGGATCAAAAAACTATGGTATTCTACGCAGCAGAAAGAAAGAAGGAGCTCCTACCCTTTGTGAGAACATGGATGGAACTGGAGAGCATTATGCTAAGTGAAATAAGCCAGGCGGTGAGGGGCAAATACCATATGATCTCACCTTTAACTGGAACATAATCAACAGAAGAAAAAAGCAAGCAAAATATAACCAGACACATTGAAATTAAGAACAATCTGGTTAAGCAACCAGAGGGGCGTTGGGAAGGGATGATGGGGGGAAGCGTTTTCAGGAACTACTGTGGAGGACACATGGACAAAACCAAGGGGAGGGGGTGGAAGCAAGGGAGGGAGGTGGGATTGGCTGGGGTGGGGGGAGTGGTAGGGGGAAAATGCAGACAACTGTAATTGAACAACAATAAAATAATTAATTTTTTTTAAAAAAGGATAATCCAGGCACTTGTATGCAGTGCCTGATCCAAGACACTGTTCTGGGCTTGGCCCTGTCTGAAGAGAGCTGAAAGTCCAGTGGGGAAGGCAGAACAGAAAGGCAAAGAAGCTATGCCTTTGTGGTAAGTGATGAATGCCTGTAAGCAGAAGGGTCTAGGGTATGTGGGTGAGTGAGAGAGTAGGAAGGGTTTCCTTAACTAGGAGTTTAGCTGGGGGAAAGGACATCCCAGGAAGAAGAGGCAGTATAAGCAAATCCTCAGAGGCAGCAGGGAGTCTGCTAGGTATGGGGCCTTACATGACCCCTAAAACAAAGGTAAAAATGGTGATTTTAAGTAGAAGACAAATATGAGTGGATTTCTATTGAAAACAACTCATACTGTATGAGATGTAACTGAATGGCTTGGATCTAAGAGCAAAGATCAGCCCTGGCTGGTATGGCTCAGTGGCTTGAGCTCCGGCATGTGAACTAGAAGGTCAGAGGTTTGATTTCTGGTCAGGGCACATGCCTGGATTCTTGGCCAGGGCCTCAGTTGGGGGTGTGTGAGAGGCAACTAATCTATGTTTCTCTCTTTCTCTTTTTCCCCCCCTTCCCCTCTTTCTAAAAACAAATAAATAAAATCTTTTTTTTAAGAGCAAAGATCAATGAGAACAGTAATTCCTAAGTGTGGTGCTCGGGCCAGCAGCAACAGGGTCACCTAGAGCTTTTAGAAATGCCACTTCTCAGGCCCAGTCCAGAACTGGTACATCAGGAAGTCTGGGGGTGGAGTCCAGTCCTCTGTGTTTAGCAAGTCCCCCAGGTATTCCTGATGCATGCTCGAAGTCTAAGGGAGGCCCCTGCAATAAACCAGGTAAACAAGGATCTGGGTGAGCAATGGACAAAGGCAATGGTAGTAAGAAGGTAGAAAAGGCAACACATTGAGAATATTTCTGGTGAAATTCCTTTGTACATCTCTTATAACATTTTCCCACTTGCCACTATGTCTCATAGCCTCTCTTTGTATTTTGTGTTCCTGGTGTCTTAGGGACAAAGACCTCATTTTTCCACTGGGCTCTTGTGGTCCCCTGCATGGTGCCTTGAATACAAGTGGAGCTCAGGTGAAGGTTGGACAAGCAATACTGCATTGTATCTTGTCACAGCTGGTCCTGGGCCTCAGGGGTGGGACTGAACCTGTGAAGGACTCTGTAGAGTCTTCCTAGGAAGGGGAAGCTAGCTATAGGGAGAAGCAGCTATGTTCACAGCAACTCAGAACCCCAGGACACTTAGTAAGCGAGGCAGAGAAGATTGAGAGAAAAGTGGGAAAGGAAAGGGGCTGAGAAGGGCCAAAGAAGGAAGGAGAGAGATGAAATGGAAAGGGACAGGGAGGAGTCAGGAAGGAAGAAGACAAGAAGAAAGAGAAAGAGGAGTCTGGGGAAGGTAGTGGATTTGAACATTAACTCCCCTCTCTACAATCCCAGCACTCCCAGCTCTAGCGGGAGCTGTTCCTGTCACTCCTGCTGAGGGTCCGGCCATCCTCAGTTGCAGTGGCCCTTCTTCAGGCCTCTATACCCACGGGACGCCCACTCCAGGTGGACAAGGTCCCATCAGCACCCTCTGGAACCTCCTCCCTTCCTCTGCCTTATCGTACACTGTCTCTGTGATCTATAAGCTGTCTCTATACGCTGTCTTTCAGACAGCTTATAAACATTCTTGCAGAAAGACATGTGTCATCATGATGAAGAACATGGGTTGGGAGTTGGGAGTGCATATCCTTGCTCCACCACCTGCTGGTACTGAGAATAGTGCATAGCATACAGTGGTGCCTAGTGAATGCACGGATCAAGTCATGGCTGAGTACTAGTTTGAAACCTGGAGCAAGTGAATCATTCTGAGCCTCAGTTTCCTCACCTGTGAAATGGGGATAATAATAGTGTCTATCTCATAGGGTTGTTGGAAGAAGGAACACTATGTCAAGTGCTTCTCTGGGGCCCCTGTCAGGCAGTGGAAGTGGGCTTGCTGCCCTGGGGGTGGAGGAGAATAGCATTTCTACCACCCACTACAGCATTGCTTCTCAGTGCGGTCAGGACCACCTTCCTCCACCCCCCCTCAACTTCCTCCACAGCCAGCTGGGATAGGGGCTGAGTGTGTATAGGCATCAGAGAGAGGGATTTATTGGCCCTACTCCAAACCTACTAAAAAAGAATCTTTAGGGGTGAAGTCTAGAACCCCACATTTCTACCAGTTCCCCCAAAGTGACTGTCAACTCATGTTTAAGAGCTCTATATTAAGGATTCAGTTTATAAAGGAAAATAGAGTCAACACAGGAACATAACAGTTTATAGTTGCAAGCATCAGGCTTCAGCATGGCCCCTTCTAGAGTGTAATTTATGATAAAAATGAAACACCATAAATTCTGTAATGGAGTAACAAATATGTTATCTTAGCCCTTGGCACCCAAATTCCTCTTGGAGAGGGAACTGTCTTTAATAAGCCTGTTGGCACTGGACACTGACATCCAGGGGCCATGGATTAGCCTTGCTAAACCTCCCCCTCAGAAAACCCTGTTCCTGAACTGGTCTTCATTTAAAATGAGGAAGAATGAAAGAAAATAAGAAGGAATGGTGGGTTGAGCTTTGAAGAAACAGAGGAAGGCTGGAGCTGTGGTTCTGAAATAATTTAGGGACTTTTGGGGAACTGGACTATGTAAACTTAAATTTCAACTTGTTTGCATTGTTGTAGCTTATAACCTCTGTCTCTCCAATCCTATTGCAAGGGCTCCTATACCTACAGTGCTTAATGTGAGTACATTTGTATCCCTTCCCCAACAAAGAACTGTGAAAGAAAATAGTGCCACCATTAGGTAGGGTTTATTCATTGACTTCCCATTCTACTTCCTCACTCAACTCTCAACTGAGCTATTGCCAAATGTTGCCCTTTTTAAAAACAGGGTGCAAAAGGCAATAGTCATAAAGGAAAGAAAAAAGGTAAATCGCATCACATTGTAATTAAGAACTTCCATTCATAACCATTAAGAGAATCAGAGATGACCCATAGAATGGGAGAAGACATTTGCAATGTGTATATCTAACAAAAATTCCTACCCATAGGAAAAAACCTCTTGCAAATCTGTAAGAAAAAGAAAACACTCAATAGAAAGATGGACAAAAGACATAGTCAATTCAAAAAAGGTCATCCAAATGGCCAGTAAACCTATGCAAAGGTGCTAAAATTAATTTGTCATTAGGGAAATGCAAATTAAAGCCAAAATGAGATATCACCTCACATCAACCAGAATGACTAAAATGAAAAAGGCAGAACATGCTCAGTACTGGAGAAGATGTGGAACTGGAACACTCACAGACAGTTGCTGGAAGAGCATATTGGTACAAGCGCGTTGGAAAACTGTTTCATATACCTATAAAGCTGAACACATACATACTCTGTGACCCAGCATTTTCACTCTTCAGTTTATACCCCATATAACAGTGCACATATAATCACCAAAAGGCATTTACAAAGATATTACATAGCAGCACTACTCAGAGTAGCCAAACCCAGTAGAATGGGCATTTTCCTCCATGGACCTTTACATAGCAATGAGAATGAACAAATACAGCCACATAACAACATGGATGTCTCATGAGCATAAGGCTGAGTGAAAAGTAGCCAGACATAAGTGAGTGCATATTGTTTGATGCCGTTAAAGTTTAAAGACAGGCAAAACTATTCAGTGCTGTTAGAAGTCACATGATCATATTTGTAAGGGTCTAGCAACTGGAAGAGAGAATAGGGACTTCTAGGGTGTGGTAATGTTCTTTGATTTGGGTGTAGGTTACATGGGTGTGTGCTTTTACTTAAGTTCATCCAGCTGGACACATGACTTATGTATTATATGTATTTTGTATTTCAATTAAAAGTTAAGCCAATGAGATAAGAAAAAGAAATGACAAAACTATGGTATATTTACACAATGGAATTCTATGCAGCAGAGAGAAAGAAGGAGCTTATACCCTTTGCAACAGCAAGGATGGAACTGGAGAGCATTATGCTAAGTGAAATAAGCCAGGCGGTGAGGGACAAATACCATATGATCTCATCTTTAACTGGAACATAATCAACAGAAGAAAAAAGCAAGCAAAATACAACCAGAGACATTGAAATTAAGAACAATCTAACAATAGCCAGTGGGAAGAGGACAGTGAGGAGAGGGGATTACAGGAACTACTATAAAGGACACATGGACAAAATCAAGGGGGAGGGTGGAAGTGGGGGAGGGAGGTGAGTTTGGCTGGCGTGGGGAGGTGGGATGGGGAGAAAAGGCATACAACTGTAATTGAATAACAATAAAAATTTTTTAAAAAAAGAAATGACAAAACAAACAAACAAAACCTAAAAAACAGAGACCTGGGTTCTACCTAGGCATATTGAATTGAGTCTTTGTGGGTAGGAATATGTCGGAGCAGCCCCCAAAACATCTTCCTGTGATTCACTTCCTGGGGGTCACAATCTTGTGTGTTCATCTCACACACTCACTAGAACTGCCCTGTGCAACCAGCAGGCTCTTGTGGAATGAATGATGCAATGTGCCTTTTGAATCTAGGTCATACATGACATTTCACCTTCTACCTTGCTCTCTCTCTTGGATCACTCCATCTGGGGAAAGCCACCACACCCAAAGGACACTCAAGCAGCCTTGGAGAGAGGTCCGTAGAGTGAGAACAGAGGCCTCCTGCCAATAGCCAGCACCAGCTTGCCAGCCATGTGAGTGAGCCATCTTGGAAGTGGACCCTCTAGGCTAGGTCAGGCCTTCAGATGAATGCGGCCCTGGCTGACATCTTGACTGGAACCACATGAGAGACTCAATACCATCCAGGTAAGCTTCTCCCAAATTCCATAGCCAGCAAAGTGCTGTGATATAATAAAGGTTCATTGTTGTTTGAAGCTGCTAAGTTTTGGAATAATTTGTTAAGCATCAATAGATAATCAATACAGGCTAAGACAAACATATATACAATTTGAATTCAAAGAAATAATATACTTATTTATAAATTAACTTCAATAATATTTTGTACCTTGTTCGGCATCACTCAATTTTTTGTTACTTTTATAAGAACACTTAACATGAGCTCTGTCCTCTCAAGAGACTTTTAAATGTATAACACAGTATAATTACCTATGGGGACAATTTTGTACATCAGATCTCTAGAACTAAGTAATCTTGCAAGATTGAAATTTTATACACATTGATTAGCAACTCCTCATTTCCTCCTCCTTCCAATGTAGGCAACTACCATTCTATTCTTCGCTTCTATGAGTTTGACAATTTGACATACTTCATATAAGCAGAATCATGCATATTTTTTAAAACTCCCTAGATTTGGATGTACAGCCATGGTTAAAACACTTTGACATAATATTTTGCTTCTACCCCTGGTATAGCACCTATCATTTGTATTAGTGCTGTTTCTTGCTGGTCCTCTCTGATCAACTGTGAGCCCATTAATTGAGGGAATGCTGTTTTGTTCACTTGGGTACGATGAACCCCAGAGAGCATAGGGCACAGAGTGGGCAGTCCACAAATATTTGTTAAATTGGAGTGATCCTGCCGATAATCATACAGCGTAGGACCTATCATTGCTGCCAGCCAGCCACACCTCTTAAATGGAGCTTTTTGAATCAATATATATTTTTAAACAGCCTACTTTGTTTTCTGAATAAAAAATTCAACTTATTGGGGTTACATTGGTAAATAAAATTATATAGGTTTAAGGTGTACAATTCTATAACACATCATCTATATATTGTGTTGTGTATTCACCCCCCCAAGTCATGTCTCTTCCCATCACCGTATATTTATTGTGAATCAAAACTAGACTGGTGTCAGAGGGGCAAAAAAGAGAAAGGTCAGTCCTTGTAGCTAGGTGTTCAGTCAAGCAGGAATGACATTGGGGACCCCCAGGGGCACATGCCATGCTTGGTGAAGGAGCCTCAGATGAAGTGATCAGTTCTGCTTGGCTGAACCTGCGATGTTTCCAAGAGTAAGCGATGCTTGAGCCACATCCCATAGAGTGACTAGGAGTTTGCCAGCTGGACAAGGAGGAAAATGCATTTTGGGAAGACAAAGAGCCATAACCTTGAGTAGACCACTTGAAACCATGCAGTATTGGAGAAGGGCAGGAGAGTGAGAGATGAGTGGCTGGTAGGGAGGTTGAATCTATTTTGTAAGTAATGGGAAGTCACTGAAGGATGAAACAGGAGAGTAGCAGGACCCAGCTTGTGATTTTAGAGAGATCACTCTGCTTGCAGCAGAGATGGTGGGTTTTAAGGCAAAATGAAAGATCTCAGGACCACGTGGAGGAGATAGGGGTATTGTAATGATCCAGGTAGGGAGAGAGGGAGGCCTTAGGGATGGAAAGGAGACAGGTATGAAGGATATGCCCCTACTGGTTAATAAAATAGAACTGCAGTCAGAGGATTCCCCACCTTCTGTATAAAGGTTGGTGGAAGGGAGGTGAGTAAGAGGTATGTTATACAAGTAATGTTTTCTTTCCAAATTTTCCTTCTTGGAACCAGAAAAAGAAAATTGGAAAGGAGAGAGGGGGTGAGATTCAGGAGGAAATATAACACATATGCTAATGTCACTTGGAAACTATAACCAGCTCACAACTTCCATCTATTATCTTAAGTGAAAATACATTTTTAGCTGAAAAGAATTATTTTAAAGCACGGGTGTGAAATAAATGAGTGCATGAAGACACGTTGTCCAAAAGGCCTCAGCAGAATGTTTTTCTTACATAGCAGCCTCGGGGTAACACTGCCAGCATTCTGCAGTCCCACAAGGATCTGTGCTTTTGTCTCAGTGATTTGCAATGAAAAGAAAAACAACAGAAAAACGCTTATCTAAGAAATGCATCTGAAACTCCATAGCTGGCAGGTGCTTAAGAGCATTGAACAGATGTCTGCCTGATGCACTGAAAGTCATACATGTACAATGAAAAGCACATGTGCTCTGGTTTCCTGCTACTGTCGTGGAGAAAATATACCAGACATGCGTCACGGGGGCGCTGCCTTTCCTTCCTGAGTGTTCTCCTGCAGGACATGGAGCCCATGGTGATGGCTACTCAGAGTCCTCAGCTCACTGGCCTTTGGGAGGGTCTTAACTGACTCTATCTACAGCAGATCCTTGGATAACGTCATTTCATTCAGTCATTTCATTACAACGTTGATGAGGAAATAAAAAATTAATCCCCAGCCAGAGCCACTGTGTGGAGTTGGCAGGTTCTCCCCATTTTTGCATGGGTTTTCTCTGGGTACTCCAGTTTCCTCCCACACCCCAAAGATGTACACAGTAGGTGATTGCTGTGTCCCAGACGGAGTGAGTGCAGGTGGGTCTGAGTGGCCCTGAGATGGAAGGGCGTCCTGTGCAGGGAGGGTGCCAGCGTTATGCCCTGAGCTGCCCAGAGGGGCTCCCGCCACCTGTGACCCTGGAAAGAGCAGGTTGGAAAATAAGAATCTTGTTTTTATTTAATAATAAAAATAATCTTGGATAATAATCTTGTTTTTTATTAATTTTTCTTGACTATATTTATATCTCACATTTATTTTAATGTTTAATATTAGACATGCTTGGGGTCTATATTTAGAAGTTTGGTGATCTTTTTGTGACCAGACATGCTACAGGAACATAACACTTCTCTATATCAATTAGTCTGTGGTAAAACTGGTTCCATCATACATCGCTTTGCTTAAAACCCCAGTTTCCAAGAACCTGTCGATGATGTTAAGTGAGGTACTTCATTGCCTCCAAGCAAGACTAACCAGCTAACCAAGGATTTCTCAGCAGTATCTGATATTCTCTTGAAGTCCTGCAAGCCTTCCATTCCTTCGTGTTAATCCTACATCCTGGGTGCCCTTCTCACAAGTCTTGCTGTCACAGGGTTAGGGCAGGTATCTGTCACCTCTGAGGCTCCTTCTCAACCAAACTTCTCCACATCTCACCAGCTCCCCACAGTGATGAGGTTCTTCCATTCATTCTCAAGTTGACTCCCACCCACCCACCCCACAAAATTTGCAATTATAGAACCTGCTTTACATGAGAGGTAGCCTGGGGCCGTTGGTGGGGCTAGGAATCAGGAAAACGTGGGTCTTTATCAGATCTTCCTTTCCTCATTTGGGGGATCCTGGGCAGTCACAGATCCTCTGTGACTCTTTACCCCTCTGATTCTTCCTGCAGAAAATGAGGGCAAAGCCCCTTAAATAAGACAATCCTTCCAAGTATCCAACTGTGAAGGACACGAGGCAAAGCAGAGTGGGTTCTCCTGTGTGGAAATCTTTACACGCACAGCGCTCCTATCAAAGCTCATCGCTAAATATATTTCACATACAAGGAAGCTGATATTGGGGTAGATGGCATGACTTGCTCAAATCATGAAGCAGAAAGGCCAGAATTTGAACCCAGGGCTGCTCACCTCCACTGCTCACCTCCACAGCAGACCCTCCCTCTCCACTGCTGTGCCTTCCTCCATGATCCTCACTCCTCCCATCATTCAGATTTCTTTCTTTCCCTCTGCCTATAATCAGGGCTGTGCCACTGTTAGAAATAAAATACCATAGCCTTAAAAAGGAAGGACATTCTGACACATGTTATAACATAAATGAACCTTGAGGACATTATGCTAAGTGGAATAAGTCAGTCAAAGAAAGAGAAATACCGTATGATTTCACTCATATGTGGAATCTAATGAACAAAATGAACTAACAAGCAAACAGAGTCAGACTTATAGATGGAGAGCAGATGATAGCTAGTGGTGGGGGGGTAGTTTAAGGGGTGGAGCAATAAGGCAAAAAAGAAAAAGACACATGGACGTGGACAACAGTGTGGTGATGCTGGGGGAAGGGGGTTCAAAGGGACTAAAAGGTAATGGAAAAATATAATAGAGGTTAAATAAAAAATAAATAAGTAAATACCATAAAAATGCCCATGGCCCTGTTTACCTTTCTCTCCTTTCCCCTAAACTACTAAAAAGAATATGCTAAACTCAGTTTTCTTTCCTAAACTCCTTGCTACTTCACCCCTCAGCCATCAGGCGTTTGCTGAGCCCTCTGCCTTAACCCTTCCCCTCGAAAGGTTGCCTGTAAATGCCTGTCTTCCCCCATTGTTGGCACAGTGGACCCCAGGCATCAGTGCCCTGTCTCTGGCTTCTAGGACCCTGTCCTCCATTTTTTTGATCATCCCTTCATATCTCCTCGCTGCCCCTCTGCCCATTCCCTGTGAGCCTTCCCCCTGTGCACTCACTCCCGAGGTGGTCTCCCCCATCCCCAGGCCTCAGTCTCCTCCTCTGTAAAATATCTGTGGCACCCAATCTCATCTGATCCTATGCCTCATTTTGAAATAAACATTTGTAGCATCCTCTTTGCTACCCTAAAATGAAGATCAGAGATATAACTACCTACAGACAAAATTTTTTAAAACTGCTGTGATCTCTAACTGTAGTTTACATAGGAAATTCAAGTGAATAGGATATAGCAAAATAATACATAAAGCCTTGGGCAGTGTATTAACCATATCTTTTATTTTCTATATGTTGGTGATTTGACATCTGGAGCCTTGCAGACCCCAAAGGGACTGCCCCTCCCACAGTAAGCCCATTCCTAGAGACAGTGAGCAAGTTGCTCAAAAGTAGGCTTTTCAAATTCAAACCAACCAGTCCAGAGCCCACAACCCAACCACCCCCAACTGCCTCTCACACTCTGGGACACTATCCTCTTGCTCTAATCACTCCAAGGCTAGGTACTAGAGGACTAGGGACAGCCTCATGCCCCAGAATCTACTGAAATTCTTTGGACTAGCCCACCCTAAACCTGCTTCCCTTGCCTCACTCGTTTCTTCCCAAGGAAACCACAAGAAAGGCTCTTGCCCACATTTCCCCCTCACTCCCTCTGCCTCCTGACCAACCCTGGTGCTTCCCCGTGTGGCTGCCATAGCTCAGTGTGGCCCCTCTGCTTGGGAATTGTGAATAACACACCATTATTTCAATGGCAGTCATCTTCTGATCTGTTGGCCTTACTATACCCCAACTTTCTTATTAATACACTATACTTTTAAAAGAGACTATATTTTTAAAAGAACTACACTACCAGGTGTAAAGGAATGGTTTATTGATACTACTTGTAATGAATATGCTTAGATTTAACAAAAGTCAGAAGATCAGAAGCCATTTCCTAGAAGGACAAGAATAAGAAAGCAGAAGAATGGCTAGACAGAGGGATGACTTTAGTGTTAAGTATTAACAGAGCTGATTGATCTGTAAATTGTAAGAAAAAGAGGAAAATACCTTAAGTTGGGATAAGATGCCAAGATGAGTAATATATTATAGGGGAAAATAAGGAAGTTTGATATTCTTGCAAATCATCCAACCCTTCTTAAGAATCAGTGTCAGAATAATTCCTTGTGATAACATGGGGTGTGGGGGTATCAAAATGTTTCCAGATCTTGAAACTCCATCACAGGTTGAAGCAGACATTCTATCTCAAAATGTCTGGCAGTTTACTGTAACGTTTTATGGGAGCTGGGTAAATTCTCTCTCGCACGACCAGACTGGGCTGGCAGGAAACCCAGTGTGCCTCCTCGTAAACATCAGTGGCACACGCAGTCATTGTGAGAAGCAGAACTTCCTCCGTGGGCTTTCAAGATACCCACACTGAGAAACCACTAAACTGGACAAATCCCAAGGTCCTTCCAGAGCTAGCTCACTTCAATTCTATGGTTCTACGATTGGATTACTGAGGCTTCACAGATGAAGTATATTGCTAATGTTCTTTCAAATCCGTGAGTTATTATTGCTAGTCACCAAAGGCCATTACTATGAACTAGCCAGAACATAATAAGAAACAAAAGGAACAGAAATATAAAAAGAAAATAATGACAAGCCAAACCATGGTGGTTTACATTTGAGAACAAATAACCACCTCTAAATGAACATCAGAAAAACTACTCTTAGATCTTACCAGAACAATTGTGCGAGTAACTATAGTTCCAGAAGCACAGTCTGGGGTCAGCACTCCTCAAGCCACCAGGTTCTGAGATATGGATCTGGTAGTGTCTCCTTGGTGGTTTAGAGCTTGGGCTCTGGAATGAGATAAAACTAGGTTCAAATCCCAGCTCTACCACTCTGTAGCTGTGTGGCCATGGTTAATTTACCTGGCCTCTTGGAGTTAGTTCTATAATTGGTAAAACTGGAATCAGATGCCTAATTTATGGACATGTAAGAATGAACTAATGCATATAAGGCTTAGCCCAATGCATGGCACTTGAAAAACAGTGTAAGTTATCATGAATTTCTACAGTATCTGATCTTTTATTTTCAAACTTTTCCCCAGAGGATACCAAACACTGTCCTGGAACTTGAAAAGGCTGTTAACTGTTCCATTTTTTCCCCAAATTATCAATTTGTAAGCCATGTGCTAAAAATCCTAAGCATTGATGTCTGAGGAAAGAAAAGTAGCAGACTTTGCATGTGCTTGCCCCTTCACCATCGAGAGGCCTTGTACCTAAAATAAAAATGCTCAACTTCAAGACCAGCAGTTTAATGTGAGGCCTTGTACCTAAAATAAAAATGCTCAACTTCAAGACCAGCAGTTTAATGAAGATAGATGTATAACCTTGAGGTGTTGGGGCCACTGCTTGAAACCAGCAGCAGATGAAGGACAGAGCCATGGAAACAGTCTTCCCCTGGTGCAGGTGGTAAGGGATGCCATGTGTGTACAGAATGTAAACACAAGAATACAATTGCTTAAAAGTCTGTTGTTTTTTTTAGATCGCCATGTTCTAGCAATTCTGAATAATGCCATTCCAGCAACTCTGAATAATGCCAGTGACAAAATACTGCACAGAATAAGCTTTTGTTGTTCAAAGTTGTAAACGATTTCTGTGGGTATGATTGCCTTTTAATAGTACAAATGTAAGCTTCAATTTGCTACATTTTCTTACTTATCATTAATGATCGCATTATCTGGAAGTTAATTCAGAGAACTCCCAATTGTGCTACAGTTCCTGCCCTGTGGATTCAGCTTTGTGCATTTTCCTTCCAGCATAAGTTCCTATCAGTTCGGACACATTCTTCAGCAGCAACTGTCTCCAACACCTGCTTAAATAGTAGATTCAACATTAACTGTGATAATGCAGTGACTGTAAAGACACAGAAGTAGACCTTATCTAACATACAGGGTGGGGCAACTGCTCTCCCCAGGGGATGACTTCTGGAAAAGTGGCGTGGACTCGAGGACCCAGCCTCCGCATTCCCAGGTTACTTCATTGATTCTCTTCTCCCACAGTGGACAGACGCAAACACCTGTGTCTCGGATAATGGTCCTCGCTGGGAAGCTGTGAGGAAGTTGTGAGGACAAGCTGAGGAGCTGTGACCCAAATGCAAGACAGGGATAAGAACAGTGTTTTGTTCTTACCTCAATGAAAAAGTGAAGAAGATCAGAGTTGTCTGGGCTATTCTTGTTAATTATTTCAAAATCCTTGGTAGGTGTGTGCATGTGTGCATAGTCTGTCCAGAAAGTATTCAGCCATGCACTATGAACGATAAAGACATTTACTGAGGAAGATACAAGATCCAAGATACATTGTACACAGGACAATGATGCCTCAGTCTCCTTCAAAATAGGCACCTTGGGACTCCACACAGTTCTCCCAGGCGTCATCAACTGCCCCGTTGTATTTTCCTGAATCTCATTGATGGTCTGAAATCTCATCCCTGTCAAAGGTGATTTTAGTTTTGGGAAAAGCCAGAAGTTGTAGGGAGCCAAATCTTGGCTGTAGGAGGGCTGAGTCACCTGGATGATTTGAGATTTCACCAAAAACTCTGCCTGAGACATGATCCACAAGTGGGAGCATGGTCATGATGAAGCTGCCAATCACCAGTTGCCCACAGCTGTGGCCTCCTGAGTCATGGAGGAATGTTAAAGCTTAACACAAAATTTGACAGATTCATTCCTCTCACTCAGTCATTTTGAATGCAACAGCCACATGGTACATATGCTCATTCATCGGTGTCTATAGCCCCCACTAACTACTACAATGAAGTTGTTATTGTTCACACATGAGCATTCCAGTCTACTCTCCTTGCCTGCCAGGTTATATCAATGTCATGCAAACTATTCTCGTTATATTAACAATGGCTGGACTTTTTCTGGACAGACTCTCTTTCGATACAGATATAAATATACATAAATTATATATAAATCTAAATATATAGATATATATCTAAATCCATGTATAAATACCTATATACAGATGTATAAATGTCTATATGTGTATATCTATATCTATATCCACATATAGATATAGATATATAGATATATATAAATTTGCTTGGGCTGCCATAAGAAACTACCACATACTAAAAGGCTTAAACAATAGAAATTTATTTTCTCATGGATCTGGAGGCTGGAAGTCCAACATCAAGGTGTCCACAGGTTGGTTTCTCCTGAGGCCTCTCTCTCCTTGGCTCATAGATGGCCGTCTTCTCCCTGTGTCTTTCTAGGGCCTTTCCTTTCTGTGCATCTGTGTCCTAATGTCTTCTCCGTATAAAGGCATTAGTCACTGGATTAGGATCCACCCTAATGACCTCACTTAATTTTAATTGCCTTTTTAAAGCCCCATCTTCAAAAAACAGTTCCATTCTGATGTATACTGTAAGTTAGAACTTCAACATATGAATTTTGGGAGGACACAATTCAGCCCACACCTGCCTTCAGTTCTGTTTGAGCTTCCTGCCGTCCCCCCCGCCCCCCCCCCCCAAATCAAAACAGAAGATAGTGACTAAGCACAGATCCATCCGAGCTTGGCTTCATTAAGTCTCCCCCACCCCCATTTTCTCTGCATGATAATAACCTGCCACCTTCTCTTATGTGCCTTAACTGCCCTTTTTCTGCATGATTATACTAACATAGAAGATGTCACATGGGTTGAAAGTGCCATCGTTCCAATATCTCAGTTATAATAGAAACCTAAACATCACACTGACCTTATATTTCCACAGCACTTTACAGTTTACAGCTTTATTTCATACTCATTGCTTGATGCTTACCATAACTTTGTTAGGTGGGTGTGGCTATCCTCATCTTGCAGGTGAAACAAGAGTAGAAAGTGAGAGTAGAAGTAACCATCTCAAGACTATATAACAGTAGCACATGTTAATATGATCTGCAGAGGCCTCCTTGGCAGCATGGTGTTAGCTTAAGGACATTAAGATCCCCTCTAAGATTAAATACACATATGGGAGACAATGTTGCTCTTACTCCAAGGACAACCAATCAACCTACCAATGGCCAGAATAGGTCATGACACTTTTTAAAATCTCTAACTAAGAATGAATGGTCTTTGGTGCTTTAATCAACAAAGGCAAATAAATATATTAAGGTGGGGAACCCACAAATAAATTTTTAGTCTTAAATAACCCTTTTCCAATCAGCAGTGTATAGAACTTCTCTCACATTGCTCCACCAACTTTACTTTCTGGCTTGTTAGCATTAAAGACACACATGGTTACCCTTCTTTTACTGTTCCTTCATTTAACTAACAGACATTTGTTGAGTGCCTTCTATGTGCCTACCTAGTGCCATTAGGAGCTCTGAGAGGGGAAGAAGCCCCAAGAGAAATAGGATTTAGATCTTTTGTCCTAACCTAATATGATCTGGAATAAAGTAAAGGAGAGAGAGAAGGGAATGAAGAAAGGAATATCAAGTGTGAACCAAGTAAATATGTGGCCACATTCAGTTTTCAGGTTAAAATTCAATGATACGATAGATGAGGCCAATTAAAAATTCTGTTTCCTTGACATAATTTTTATGAAAGATTCTCTCTTTGACCAGACTCTAGTCAGGCTCTCTGAGCCTTCTTACCCCATAGGTCTCTTAACCTTGGCCTATAAAAACTGCATGACCCTAGCCGCTTTAAAGCACCTGTCTGCAACAAACAAACAAACAAACAAACTCAAGGCTACCGAAGAGTTTGCTGCTTGTTCCAGTCAACATCTGACGATAGGCCTTCTACCTGTTTTTATAGAGAACTTAACTACAAATGACTTACGGTAGTTTCCCCCTTATTTGCAGCTTTGCTTTCTGAGATTCCAGTTACTTACGGTCAACCACTGTCCAAAAATATTAAGTGAAGCATTCCAGCTGAAACAATTCATAAGTGTGAAACTGTGCACCATTCTGAGTACCTCACCTCATCGTGGCGCATTGTATCATCTCACATACTCACACAAAGGGGAGTGGTGAGTGAAGTACAGGAAGATATTCTGAGAGAGAGACCACATTTGCGTAACTTTCATTATAGAATATTGTTATAACTGTTCTATTGTATTATTAATTATTGTTAACCTCCACCTATGCCTATTTATAAATTAAACTTAATCATAGGTCTGAATGTATAGGAAAAAAATAGCATATATAGGTCTCTATCTTATCTGTGGTTTTAGACATCCACTGAGGGGCCTTGGAATGTATGCCTCATAGATAAGGGATGGGGGGGGTCTAGTGTGAATTATGAATCCTTCCTCTGTCCTTTAAGATATTTGTACACCTGCTACAACTCAGGAATGTCTTTCTTAAGGACCTGGAAGCCATTCCTTGAAATGCGACCCTCAGTAAGGATTGGATCCTTGTCTCCCAGTCTGTGGGAGGATAGAATCCGAATTTCAATAATTGCCAGCTCACAGACACAGCTGGCCTACTGGCATTTACACTGGCCAAGAGTTTGTAATTCCTCACTTCCCTGACTTTGTGCAAGCCCCTGGCTGCTCCTCCCTATTTCCTAATTTTGTGGGGTGATACTTGTAGATCTGTCCCCTTGAGGTGGTCATCTCTGAGAAAAAAAGATGGGAGAAGAGAAAGGCAAAACAGGATGGGAAAGGAAAGGACAGTGGGGGAAAGCCAAAGAAAGAAACGTAAGGGAAGGCCTAGGAGGGGAAATTGGAACAGGTGTCATAGTCTATTAAACAAATTCAAGGATTGAAAACAAAACTATACGTCACATTGAAATTATATATAAAGCTTCCCCTAAATAATGTGGGGAAAGAAGAAATGAAGAGCTCAGGAGGTGAGACTAAAAGAGTTGAGAGCAAACTGAGGTTGCTTTCTGACTTTATTGGACAGCGAACCTGATTTAGGTTCAGTGACAATAAAATAAACTCCAACAGTAATCACTGAATTAGCATTGTTGACATTCCCACCTAAGTAAATTTTTCTACTTCTTAATTATGCCTTTTTTAGATGTGTCTCTTTATTTTAATTATATCTAATTAAATGTAATTGCATATTCTTAGATCACTTTATTATGGCTATGAGCAGAAAAGCACGTTGCCAAGAAGAGTGTGCTGACTTTCGAAATATTCTCTTTATTCCTCTTTCCAGCTGCCACTGTGTACGGGGGAAAAATGCGTATATGTTTCCCACTATCAACTTCACCCCTGCAGCATACACTCTTGGGCACTGCTCCTATGGAGAGATGGGATCTCTGTCCTCCTGGAAACTGAGTGGGGTTTTGTAACTGTTTAAGATCAATAAAGTGCAGTGGAAGTGACATATGTGTCATCCAAGTGTAGGTCATAAAAGTTAATGCAGTTTCTGCTTTGCTCTTGGGAATACTCACTCTTGACAACTGCAGCTGCTACGTGCACAGCCCAACTGCCCTGAGGCCGGAGCACTAGTAGGAATACCAAATTAACTCCCAAGGAGGCCATGGGGAGAGACCCTGAAACTGCAGAGAGAGGTAGCTGAGCAGCCTCTAGCTGCTTCAGCTTCTCCTCCTCCCACTATTCCAGCTCTAGGTACCAACTGTTGGATGTTGTTTTAAGCAATTATACTTGGGCTGACTTATTTTATGTACAAGAGCAACAGTCCCTCTTCTTTCCAGTTTGCCACTTTCTTCTAAAGTGCTAGGTTCCTATTCTGATTTGTGCCTCAAAAAATGAAGTGGCTCAGTGATTGAGACATGGGAACCAGGCACAAGGATGTGGATATTAGAATGTAGCATCTGAACACAGGCCCACTAGTCATATCATTGTCCCCAGATGTCTAGAACAAATACTCAAAAGTATGAACTATTATTATTATTAGATGGTGCTGTGGAGCCTATGTAAGGTGGAGCCCATAGTTTTGTAGGGAGGAATCAGGGAAGGCTTCCCAGAGGCAGTGACATCTTACCTGAGATCTGAAGTATGATAAGAATTAGCAAGTCAAGGGACAAAGGTATTGTGAGTGAGGTGAGTATCTACCAGGCAGAAAGAAAACCCAGGTTCTTTGAAACAGTGCTTTCTCAAACTTTCATGTTCATAAAAATCATCTAGGAATCTTGTAAAGTGCAGATTCTAATATAGTAGCTCTGGAGTGGAACATTTCTAACAAAGTTCCTAGGGAATACTGATGATGCTGGTATCTGTTCTACACTTTCACTCAGTAGCAAAAGTCTCAACAGGAAACTACAAGCTATTTAAGAATAGCTGGCACTGCTCTGACTGGTGTCACTCCATTGGTTGGGCATTGTCCTGACAATGAAAGGTCACTGGTTCAATTCCAGGTCAGTCCACATACCTAGGTTGTGGATTCAGTGCTCGATCAAAGTGTACACAAGAGGCAACCATTCGATGTTTCCCTCTCACACTGCTATTTCTCTGCCTTTCATTCTCCTTCCTTTCCCCCCTCTCTCTCTCTCAAAAAAATAGCTGGCATGAAAATTTTAAGAAATGAGAGCTGAATGACGGTTAGTGGCTATTGTGCTAGGGTAGAGACAGAGTAGGAGAGATGAGATTTGCAATGCTGATCACTGCCCAAGGGGCTAAATCACAAAGGGACTTACAAGTGAAGAAAAGGAAGAAATTTAGTGGGAACATGAGTTGGAGGAGACCCACACTAGAACAAAGGGGACCAACTAAGAGGCTTTATCTGTAAAATGATGGTGGCCTGAACTAGGTGGACTTTGCAGATGGAGAGAAGTGGGGGAATTCAAGACCTGTAAGAAGATACAATCAACAATTTGACAGTGGATTTGCTTTAGGGATGAAGGGGATGGAGAACACAAGAAAAACGGGGTATGAGGTTATCAGGTTCATTTCAGCTGCCTACAGTTCACATATAATAACAAAGCACATGTAGAGTAGCTGCTTGTCAATGGTACACATAGGCAGGGGCTTCTCCAGCATAGATGCTCCTGCTACTTTTGGCAATTGTTGACCTGCCTTATTCAAACTACCTTCAAAGTGCCTCAATTTCTACTAACTACTCAAGGCTTAGTAGAGAAACACAAAACCAGGAAAGTAAATCTGTACTTCAAAATTTAGTACTTTCTTAATTTTTTCATGTTATGTGGTGTTTATTGGCCTTCCCAAACTAGCTATTGCTTTGAGGGCAAGGGCAGTGTCAAATCTATTGTTTCCATTTCCAATGCTGATGACCAAGGAGGCACTTCATACATGCTCGTTGACTATTTGCTAGAATAACGTCCAGATGATTCGATATCAATGTATTTTATCTCATGAAATGATAAAAATAATATCTTTTAAATGAGTGTTTTAAATGCATTATAAATGCCATCATCTTCTTTGGTTCATCAGAATCCTCTGAGACACTAATACGACGGCAGCTTGTATAATAACTTGTTTGATTATAGTTTCATTGAACAATTTTTGACAGAATGGAAGCCTACCTCATTGCTGTCAAACTCTACTGCCATCTACTGTTCATGCAGTAAGTTAACATATTGTGCAAGCACCACCTATATTCTTTATGATTTAGTGTTTGTTTTCTTGGAATCTCAAGGGCTTCCTATGCTTTAAGCTTTAACCCAGAGTACATGTAATTTTCTAATAGTTTCCAGTATTTTTATAACAATTCAGAATACTTTTAAATTCAGACAATTTTCTCTCATGGGCAAAAAGTTTGTGCCTTTATGGAATATTAAACATTTTAAAATTTAATGACACAATGATATTGTCATAGGCTTCCCCACCATCCCAAAATAACTAAGATAAAAAGGTAATGAAATTTCTGAAAAAGTTTTCCTTACCTCTAGTAGACATCATTAAACTGAACATCTATCTTGGTTACACTCCATTTAGGGTGTAAATCTTACTCATCGTTCAAGATCTTCCTTTCAAATGATACCTTGTCCATAAAACTTCCCCTGATTCTTCATTCTGGAATAAAGTCTTCCTTCCACAACTGGTAATTGTAATAATGAACCACATAGTGGAAGGACAACAAAAATTCCAATTAAAAATAACTTCATAAGTCACTTTCCATTATTCCCTTTTCTATTAGTTACACTTTTTATTTTGCAGACAAATAGAATAAAAAGGGGCTCTCAGCTGTAACAATATTTACGATGTTGTTCTAAGTACCAAACATTTTCAAATGGGCAAGGACAGAAGCAGAAACACGTTTTGGATAATCTGATGAAATTTGAGGCAATTTGTCTTTGCTGTGAGACTTTAACCAAGTCGCTATACCAGATGGTGAGGATTTCCAAAGTTAGTGAAGTGACAGTAGACCAGGACAAAACTCCTTGCATATTTCACATCTAATTCCCTATTTTAGGATGAAAAATGTCAGTTTAAAAGAGTAGGGGAGGCGCCAAGGAAGGAAAACGTATTTGAGTAACTTTCTGGCATAATTTAGGTGTCTGGGAGTAGTTCAGTTGGGTTGCATTTAATGGGGAGGCTGTGCAGTAGTGATCAAAGCCCTAATGGCTTGGGTTTCATAGATCTAAAGAGAAGTCTAGTCTGTGCTACGAAGTAACTGTTTTATTAAGTCAGGTGAGCTTCCAAGCAGGATAGGATCACTTCCTCTGTGCATTGTACGTATTTATTATGCCTAGGTCCCTCTCATAGGTCTTTGGATGCTTTTCCTTTCTTAGTCAAAGTCACAGCACCTTGACGCGGCGTTCTCTGGAAGCCTGCAGCGTGTCGCCTTTACACCTGGCTTCTTCTCTGGGGGAACAGTCACTGATTCGATCCCTCACTTGGCAATCTCTTCATGGAAAATGGGTGAAAATCGCCACAACTGATGGCAGCCCCACGCTCTGAAAAGCCCTTGGAGGGCTTACTACTCAGGTGAAGGGAGAGGAGTCAGGAACCTCTTCTCGTCGTCCCATCTTCCCCGGTCTTTTCAGATACGGAATATTTGAAAGAGGTGAGAGTTACAGCGGTAGACGTAAAGAAAAAGGAGAGCTTGTTCCTGATAGGAACACAAATCTGCGACTTTGGCTGTGCTTCCGGACCCAGGAGGGAACGACTTCCGGCTCTGACTTCCTTTCTCCAGAGTTTCGAGTTCCGCTGCTTCCGCCCAGAGTTGCTCTAGGCTCCGGCTAGGAGCAGCTACTTCCGCCAGCAGTCCCTAGCGACTGGCACTTGGAAACTGGTCCTAAAACGGTCTCCTCCTTTTCCCCTCAACCCGCCCACTCTCTCCGGGTCCCCAAGTGGCGGCTTCGGCTGCGGGGTCTGTAGCAGAGCACTCTGTCTGGCCGAGTCCTGGGTCTGCGGGAGACCAGGAGGTGCGGGAGAAACGCCCTGGTCTGGCCGAGCCCCGGTCTTTCCGCAGCCAGTGACAGAGGCCACAGGCCTCGCTGAGCCCACCACACTGTCCTGGGGCGGGGCCCGGCCTCCCCGCCCCGGACCCCGCCCCTCCGGCCTGCCCTGCGCCAGGTCAGTTTCCTTAGCCCTGCGGCGGTCTAACCGCCCTCCTCCCGGACGCGGTAGTCCGCTCGCTCCGGCTGCTGGGGAACATGGAGTTTGCGGAGCTGATTAAGACCCCACGGGTGGACAATGTGGTGCTTCACCGACCTTTCTATCCGGCCGTTGAGGGGACCTTGTGTCTGACTGGCCACCACCTGATCCTGTCCTCTCGGCAGGACAACACGGAGGAGTTGTGGCTCCTCCATTCAAACATCGACGCCATCGACAAGCGGTGAGTGCTCATCCCGCCCCCTATTCCGCAGGGAAGCAGGGCTCCTTAGGTAGATCTCTGAGGAAATGCGCCCCAGTGTTTTCCTTTTGGCCCAACCAGCCAGCAAAATGAGCCCTGCTTGGCTTTGACTGAAGATTTGAGTTTTTGAAAGCAGAAAACCATCCATAGGAGATCCCCTGGTTTCCAGTAAATCTGGATGGAATTCCCAGGGTGATCACATAATTGTTATCATCCTGATCATCATTTTGGTAGGTGACACTTATTTCAGTGGATTTTCCTTTTCATTTTCTTTTCCTTGCACCATCATATTCCTTGAATATGTCCATCACAGTTCATGAAGTTATGATTCAAAGCGATTTAGGTAAAGTCTGTATTTGCCACTTTTGAGGAAAATTCAACTCAGTATGTACGGTCTAATTCCACAAAATTCTTTCTCCCCTCAAAAAAATGGTCACATTTCTCTTTATTTCTCACCTTTCATTTCACCCATTTAATACTTCCCATTATGGGAGATTATAATGTCTTTTACTTCTCTTTACTCACTTCTGCTTTTGGAAAGAACAGAGTTGGAGCTTAAGCAGAGGTGTTAATTAACCTCTTTTTTTGCACCCAGACTCTCTTTCCAAGGTAGTATCTCAGAGTCAAAAAAGCTATACTTCCATCTGCAATCAAAATTCCCATTTCCCCAATGGCTGTGTACTTTAGCCAGGAGAAGGTAAATTGATTACCCAATTTACACTAACATGTCAATGAATGACAATAGCTTATCTGTTACCTCTCAAGACAATTTGATATTAAGAAGATTCCTAAAGGGGTTATGCCTTCAGAGAAAATAATATCTAATGGTAGAATTTGAAAGAGTATGGGTGAAGCAGTAATAGATTTTTTTTTTTTTTTAAAACAGAGGGCTGCTATTAGACTCCGCAGATCACCTGCTGGACAGAGGTGTTCAGGGTTCTCTCCTGGCCTACACGATAAAGTCTAAACCCCTTAATCTGTCACTCGTGGCACTCTGTGGTGTTCTGTCACCAGCCAACTTTTCCCACCTTAGGTCTTGCCATTCCCTTTCATGACCCTTTTTTACTAGCCAGTCCTCTATTGTTGCCCATTCACGCACTGTGTTCTCTCATGTCTGTACTATACCGACACCGAAGGAAGTAGATAGAGGGAATGCCTTGCTCCTTCCAAGTTTCTTAAACATTTACTGAGTGTTACTATACTGTAGATGTTTTGTGAGGCATTAAGGACACGGTGGTGGATAAAATGTATTTCTTTCAGGAGTTTAGAGGCTATCATTCAATTGTTAGCCATCTCTCGATATTCAGTCTAACCATTTCAACTGCCATCTCTTTCATAGATTCCTCTGTTAATCCCACAACTAGAAGTAATTCCCCTCACCATGAAATCCTATGGCCCTTTAATTATGTCTCTTTCATAAATGTGTATTAGAAGTTGTATTTGGATGGCTACATAGATGTTAGCCCCTTGACGCCAGGACTCACATTTCATTAATTTTTATCTCCTTCAAAACGCCTCGCTGTGGCTTGGGCAGATAGGCACATAGGAAATAAAAGAAGGCTTGACCACTGGCTGGCCAGTGGTGCCACTGAATGCCAGTTAAGAGTTTCTGCACGCCAGCAGCTGTCTTTTCTTTCGTATTCACTACTTCGTATGGTTGCTTTCCAGTCTTTCATCATATCTGCCTAGCATTTACTACATGCTGGGCCTGGTAGAGCCTAAGGAAGTATATAAGATGTGGGCCTTTTAATCTGGGGGTAAATGACAAACTGCACACACATTTGTCTTTTTTCTGGGGAGCAGCATGTTGTCATGGGAAGAGCAAGAGGTAGGTGGTCAGAGCAGAGGTTGTTTGTTGCTTTCAAGAAATGTTTACCTCCACGTGCCTTCTGCGTACTGCACTGTCAGGGCTCTGCAGATGCGCGGTGACTAAGACGAATGAGGAGCTTTGTACTAGTGGAGGAGACGGACGTTCAGATAAATCAACAGATAAGTGCCAGGAAGGAAAATATAGGGAGATGGGACGATAGAGAATGCCAGGAAGACAAGTGATACTTGAATGAATGACATGTGAATGAAGGGAAGAAGCTAGCACTGTGACTACTAGAGGAAAGCACTTCAGCCAGGGAACAGTGAATACAAAACCTGAGACGGGAACACGCTGGCATGTACAAGGAAAACAAAGGCCCGTGTGGCTGGAGGGCAGTGAGCAAGGGGTAGAGGCTAAGGGGACAGCAGAAACTGTGGCTGGAGGAGTAAGCAGGGGCCCGATGTGGTTGGGCATTGTATGCTGTTGTGATGGTTTTCATGGAAGGCCTTGAAGAGTTGAAAGCAAGGAAGTAGCAGTTGATAAGAGTTTTTAGGAGGTGATTCTAGAGAATCAAGAGTGGAAGCAGGAGGCCCAGTGAGGAGACTGTTGAATAGTTCAGGAAAGAGGTGGTGGTGACTTAGAGTAGAAGTAGTAGAGGAGCAGTCAGGTTGGGGATGTACTTCAGAGGCTGAGCTGTCATGCCTTGCTGATGAATTGTAAATGGGGTGTGAGAGGAAGAGCAGCATTAAGGAAGCAGTCATGAAGCACGACTGTTTCAGTTTGCTTTTCGTCAAACAGGTGCCCTTGGGCAAGCTACCTAACCTCCGTGAGCCTCAGTTCTATCACATAAGGGGAAGGCAACCCCTCTCAGGTCAAGTGGAAATTTTTACTGGTAGAAAGTGGACATTTATAGTGGTATAATGCTCTACAAACGTATAAAAAACTTTTCATGTACACTGCATACATAATTTTATTTGATTCTTTCAGTAGACAAGGTTGTACACACGTTTTACATTGTACTTGTTTTTTCTTTTTATGGCCCTCAGATATAAACAGTTGAGTTAATTCTACTCAGTTGATGACTCACCATTCATTACAATGTTTTCTCGGTGTTTCATTTTATTCTTCTTTAGCCCTAATTTTCATTCCCATTTTTCACCTCATCCTCAATCCCTATAGGTAACCATGTTAAGTGTTGCTGTTTGTCCTTGGAGATTTTGTATATATGTATACGCCTATAAAATATGTAACACCACTGTGTGTGGGTGAACGCACGCATGCGTGCGTGAGTTTAATCTACCTGAGTAGGATTATGTTGTAGATCTTGTTGTATCTCAGCACTTTTTCAAGATCTTTTCATATAGCTCTCTGGACCTTCATGTCACTGCTTCTGACTGCAGCATAGCATTCCCAAGCATCTACATTTATCTGACCCTTTAGATAATCTCCAAGTCCATCATCCAAACAACTCTGGTAAGAGAAACATTCATTTGGGCCCCATTATAGTCTCTTGCAAGAGTTTCTCTGAGATTGTGCCTAGGATGGGACAGAGCCGGAGAGTCAGCGCCCAATTCATTTCACAAAGTAACACCAGACATCTCTCCCGAGTGACTACTCTACTTTGCCCTCCCGTGTTCTTACCAACATTTGGTATTATCGTCTTCCTAATTTCTGCCAGTCTGCTGATAGTGAAATAGTATCTTTTTGTTTTAATTTGGATTTCTCTAGTTACTGGTGAGTTTAAGTATTTCTTTATGTATTTGTTAGCAATTCAGTTAAAAATTGTTTCCTTTCTGTGAAAAACTGGATTTGTTGTCGTTCTTGTGTTGATTTGCACCAGCCCCTTGTGTACCCTCTAGCTATTAACTCTTCACTCACATATGCAAATGTCTTCTCCTCGTCTGTCATCTCTTCATTTTCCTGTGGTGCCCTCTGTTGAACAGAGGTCCTCAATTTTAATGCAAAATTTGTCAATGCTCTGCTCTATGGTTTGTGTTTTTAAAGTCTTACTTAAGAAGTCCTTTCTTATCCCAAGGTCATTAGATATTCTCCTACATTTTCTTTCATATTAGCTTTATAGTTTTGTCTTCATTTTTAGGTCTGTAATTTGTTTGGATTCCACCTTTGTTTCAAGTGTGATTAAGTATCCAACTTTGTTTTTTGTACATAGCAAGTCAGTTTTCCTAGACCACCATCTAACAACCCAGCCTTGACTGATTTATCATGTATCAGGTAGTTTCATGTGTGTATGTATGTAAAATATTTATACAGCTTCTGCTGTGTTCAAGAAGTTTTGTAAAGGTGTGTTTTTGTTTTAAGTTGTCTCTAAGTATTTTCTAATTTCCCTTGTGACTTCTCAGATTCATTGGTTGTTTAAAAGTGTGTTGTTCAATTTTCACAATTTTGTGAATTTCGTTCTTTTTTGTTGTTGTTATTGATTTCTAACTTTATCCCATTGTGGTCAGAGAATATACAGGCAAACATTGTTTTATTATTATACTTCACAGTTAGATTACAACTCAACTTCATTGCAATAGTTGCTTTATTTTAGTGGCCTGAACCAAAATTGCATTATCTCCAAGGTATGCATGTTGTCTGTGTCTATGACAAACACTTAATATAGTCATTATAGATTTCTTTTTTGCTATTCTTTGAAGTAAGGCCCCAAATAATCTTTGATAAATGATTTGGTCTAGTATAAATTATATTTGAAAATTTTTTCTCTATATATATTTTTAAAATAATTTATGGCTCGCATTTCTATGATGCAGTCTTGACTCTTGCTTAATTAGACTAATTAGAGAGAAGAAAGTTAAATATAGATGGTGATTATGACTACATTCTCTTTTCACAGAAATAATTATATTCTTAAAGTCAGAAATATATATGTTCCTAAGCATAATTTATAATTGTTTACAGATTTGTGGGACCCCTGGGTACCATCATCATAAAATGTAAAGATTTCCGAATAATTCAGTTGGATATTCCTGGAATGGAGGAATGTTTGAACATAGCCAGTTCCATTGAGGTGAGTATTTTGGAAGCAAACTGTGTGATGAAAATAAATAGTAATGAAAAAGAGCCTTATATTCTGACCCAGTGTAGCTCTTACGTTTCTTCATTAGATATGTGCTCATGTTCTGTGGTTCAGATATTGAAGACTGATAGGAAAAGCTTCACCCTGATTCATGTTATAGGAATGTAACAAGATTTTATTGACATACAGTAGTTTTTAGGTTTACTTATTCTTCCAGGTTTATCCATATTGTAGCATGTGACAGAATTTCCTGACCTTTTAAGACTAAATGATATTTCCTGTATAAGAAGATGAGCTGACCTGTCTTACATACCTGTCATTTGGAAGTGACACGGTAATGTTGATTCGGCCGAATTCGCTACCATGGGTAAGAAGTGCACGTGGCTTCTAGGCTGTTAAATTGAAATGTGGCCCTGTTATTTGGGCAGGGGAGGCTACTGACCAACTCCAGCAAAGCATATGGTTGTTCGTTTTGTTTCTCTTTTCCAGTTTTGAGGCTGGGTTTTCACTGACCTGTCTACATTTTTCTTATCCATTTTCTAACTTTTAAAGATCGATGGTTGGTGGGTGTTATTGAAGTTGCCCACAGTGAGGCATAGAGGTGAAGAAATAGGGCAACACTTATTTCTCCACCTTCTGATTGCATTTACTTGGCTCTGTTAGCATCTGACACTATTCAGTTGTTTACTTAGCTGTAGATATTGTCTAATGTTCTATACAAATCAACTGATTATATAGATGCCCTAACAGCTGAAAAGAGGTCATAAACTATGAGTCATCCTCATAATTTGGCATCAGAATGTGAACTCTCTATTGTTTTTACAGTTTAGTAAATACACATAGTGAACTTGGCCTCTAGCCTTTACTGTCTTCCAATTCCTCTTCCCCCAATACATTTTAACATAATTTTGGAGTAATAAGTAAAATTCTTGTATAGCATAGGTAAGCTATTTGTAATCAAGAGACCATATAGCCAAATATATTCTGTTTGCGACAAATAGATTCCCATTGGAAGGATAATTGGCAAATGCCCTGTTTTCTAAATTGTAGCAGGAAGTTTGATGAAGACTTTTGCTCTGTACTTTCAACTGCCTTTTGGGGTCGAAATGTTTTTAGTTCTTTCAGCATTAATGTGTTTAAAGGAAAAGTCCTATCTCTAGTGACATAAAATGTAATCATGACAAGTGTTTATTGTCTGCCAGAGTGGTTGTTGACTTGCATTTAAAATAATAGTTGTACCAGTCACAATGGAAAACAGTATGGAGGTTCCTCAAGGGATCAAAAATAGAATTGCCATATGATCTAGCAGTTCCACTTCTGAGTATATATACAAAAGAAACAAATCATTATCTTGGAGAGATAGCTGCACTCCTGTGTTCACAGCAGCATTATTCCTAATAGCCAAGATATGGAAACCACCTGAGTGTGGATGGATGAATGGATAAAGAAAATGAGACAGAGAGAGAGAGATTACTCAGCCTTAAAAGAGAAAGTAATCCTGCCATTTGTGACAACATGGGTGAACCTGGAAGTCATTCTGCTAAGTGAGATAAGCCAGACCGAGAAAGACAAATACCGCATGGTACCACTTATATGTGGAATCTCAAAAAGTAAAGCCAAACTCATAGGAACAGAGAGTAGAAAAGTGGTCGCCAGGGGTGCGGCGTGGGGGAAATAGGGAGATATTGGTTAAAGTTACGAACTGTCAGCTATAGGTTGAATAAAGCCTGTGGATCTAATGTGTAACATGGTGACTCTAGTTGATAACACTCTTATTGTTTCACTGAAATTTGTTAAAAGATTCAAACTTAAATGTTCTCAAAAACAGCAGCAAAAGGTGATGTGGGAGAGAGGGACCCTTTCACAATGTGTAGTATTATGTTGTACACTTTAAGTATCTTACAGTTTTATTTATCAATTGGATCTCAGTAAAGCTGAAATTTTGCTGAATATTACAAAGAATATCTTAAAAACGAACGAATGAATGAACAGACGGTTGAACTGACCGATGATAGCTCCGGCCTGCATCACGTGTGAACACTGGCCTTTCGGCTTCCGTTTGGTGTGACTGGCAGCCACAGACCAGATAGAAGTAGAAGATGGATTAGCGAGCCATGCTTCTCCATACTTTCTGTTTTATGAGCTTTGGGGGGAAGATTTCATGATTTATGGACAGATAGAAGAGTAACTTTGGATGGCGATATTTTCATTAAAATGCTGAATGACGTGTTCAGCCTATTTCTTAATAAGTCACGTGCCCATCCTTTTGCGTCTGATCTTTCCGTGGCTAGAAGGGAGGTAGCTACCTTTGAGAGTTTTGGGGAATTAGCATGCTGTTGGGCCCGCTCCCCCGCTCCAGGTTTGTGTCTCCGTACTTACTGCAATTTGAATGATGCTGATTGATTTTGGTGCCTTTTTGTCTAGCCATGGAAATGCTTTCCATAATTCCCCTGTCTGAAGGATGAAACTGCCATGTGACATGCCTGTTCCTCCCGTCTAGTCGGGTTTTCTGGTGTTGTCACCCAGAACTTAAGTGCCGTAGATGAATACAGGCTCATTGTGGGACCGCAGAGTTATCGCCCTGGCTTGAAAGTGGGTCAGTGTGGCATAAAGGTATGCTGCTCCCTGACCACAAGGCATTTCACGCTAGGCAGGGGAGAACACTGAGGGGGTGTGTGTGTGGAACATGTAATAGCTAAAATTACTTTAGAGTGTATCGTACGCCAGGCCCTGCTCTAGGCCTGTCACACACGCGCTCTCTGAATGCTCCTAACAGCCCTGTGAGGTAGGCACTGTTATTTCCCCGGTTTTACAGCCGAGGAAACGGAGGCACGGAGTCGTTGCGTAACTTAATGACTCTTGCACTAGGATCTGGAATTTAAGTCCAGCAGCCGACTCCAGCCTGACTCTTTGGCCACTAAGCTGTATCGTACTATTTTACAGTTACTAACAGATGCTGATTTTAAATAACTTACACGTTTATGTGGCTGATAACTAGATTTTGAGCCAAGGCTTTACAGACTGACAAAACCTGTTTGTTATCTGATCCACCCCCCCCAAATATATGGTCTGTTTTATTAGGCTTTATTAACTGATTCAAGGAGTTATTTCACTTTTCTCCTAGAGTAGGTATGCACATTACTTAACTCTTCTGTTCATTCAGCAAATGCTAATTGAGAATGTTATGTGCCAAAACCTGGTTAGATGCCAGGAGCATGGAAACGAACTTCAATATGCTATAATTGTATCTGGTGAGAAATACAGAGTTAGTGAAGTATGACCATCACTGTTAGGTCACATTTCTTTAATGCCAATTTGGCCATTAGAAAATGTTCCAAATTATGGTATATTCCTTTAAATCCTTTATGTCCTTTTCACCCCCTAGGCGTTGTCAACCCTGGATTCCATCACTCTGATGTACCCCTTCTTCTACCGGCCCTTGTTTGAAGTGATAGAAGACGGCTGGCATTCTTTCCTTCCTGAGCAAGAGTTTGAACTCTACTCTTCAGCTGTGAGTAACTTTTCAGAGAACTATGGGTATTGAGAAATAACTCAACACCTTACCTTACTAGGTAGTTTAGAGCTTATTTGAGAGATGAGATCTCTGTTAAAAAAAAAATTGAGAGTAATCAACATATATGCTGTGGAAACCATAGGGAAAGGTCAAGATTGCCTAGGAAACGCATCTAAATGAGAAAGGGGCAAAGGATTGAACCATATAATGGGTGAATGGAGGAAAAAGTCAAGGGAAGAACGAGTTTCAAGGAGGAGGGGATCAGCAGTGTAGAAGGCTTCTTATTCATTTTTTGTCTCTCTTCTGGTCTAGAATATAAGCTGATCGAATATAAACTTCAAAGGCAATTTTGAAGATAAATAAAATATTTAGGAATAAATTTAACAAAAGAAGTACAGATCTATACACTGAAAACCAAAAACACACTGCTGAGAGAAGTTAAAGGATATCTAAATAAATGGAGAGATACACCATGTTCATGGGTTAGAAGACGGTCTGGTTAAGATCAGTCGTGGGCTGACTTATGTAAAGGAGTAGATAGTAAACATTTTAGGTTTTGCGAGTCATGCGGTCTCTGTTACAACTATTCTGCTCTACTGTTACAGCATGAAAACAGCAATGATAACACACCACTGAGTGAGTGGTGCTATGTTGGGCTAGATTTGGCTTGAGGACTATAGTTTGTAAACTCTACTAAGATGACTGTTTTCTCCAAAATAGTCATCGGTAAATAGATTTACAGATTGAGTGAAATTCTTTTCAATATTCCAATGGAGGCTTTTATAGAAATTTTAAAACAGGATTATCCAGAATAGACAAAACAACTTTGAAAAAATAGTTAAAGGATTTCCATTTACTTGATTTCAAAATTTACTATAAAGCTACAGTAATCAAGAAGAGTGTGGTATTAGCATAAAAATAGACATATAGATCAGTGGAATAAAATAGAGGGTCCATGAAAAAAATACAGTAAAAAACAAAGATGTACGGGAAAAAATAAAATGGCGTGTCCAGTAATAATCTCTCTTATTTGCAGTCAATTAATTTTTGCAAAAGGTGCCTAGACAATTCAATGGGGAAAGGATAGCTTTTTCAACTAATGCTATTGGACTAATTGGATGCAAAAGAAAAAAAGATGAACCTAGACCTTTATACCATCCATAAAAATTAGCTCAAAAGGTATTATAGACCAAAACATAAAAGTTAAAACCATAACACTTTTTGAAGAAAACCCAGGAGCAAATTTTTATGACCTTTGATTATACAAAGATTTCTTAGCTATGACACCAAAAATGACTGAAAGCAAATTAGTGATTTCCTAGTGTTGGATGTGAAGGGGAGGATATGGGCTGCAAAAATATACAACGGGTTTTGGGAGGAGGTGATTAAAATGTTTGTTATCTTCATTGTGGTGGTGGTTTCACAGATACATACAACTGTCAAGACTCATGAAATTGAGCACACTAAATGGATCTGTTTTTTTATATAGCACAGTAAAGTTGATTAAAAAGAAAAGAAAACTTATTGTAAAGGTTAAGTAGCTGATTAGAAACAACTAAAGAGAGAATTAGTGATCTGTAATATATATGAAATAATTACTCAGAATTCAGAACAGAGAAACAAGATGAAAAAAATGAGAGAAGTTAGATACTTTCATGAATGATAAAGGGTGAAGATTCAATACTTAGTACATGGGAATTCAAGAAGAAGATAATAGAGAAAATGGAAGAAAGGCATTATACAAGTAGATAATGTTTGAGAATTTTCTAGAATTAATGAAGGTCACAAACCATTGGATTAAGGTACCCCAGGAAATACCATGAAAGATAATCAGAAAGTAATCTTTACTTAGATGTGTTGAGTCCAACTATCAAAGAGTAAGACAAAGAGAACATGAAAATTAGCCAGAAAGAGGACAAATTATATACATAGTAGCATAACAAAGTTAGAAGAGAAAGAAATAATTTGATAAAATTAAACATTTATTCATAATAAAAACTCTTAGCAGCACTAGATTTGAAAGGAATTTGTTTACTCTGATAAAGGGTAACTGCCCAAACCAAAAACATACGAAAAGCAAATCTTTTATCATTCCCTTCAAATTAAAGAGTGAGACAAAACTGTCCCTTTTAGCACTACTCATGGCCAGCTCAGTGAGTCAAGAAGGAAAAATAGAAGGTATAAGGATTGAAATGAAAGTAGCAAAATTGCCATTTTGTGGTGATTATGTACTTATCTACATAAGAAACAAAAAGAATCTTGAGATTACAGGCATTTGTCTATACCAAACACAATTTTGAAAACCTAAATGAAATAAACTGTAAGGGTTTTAGACCTTTATTGAGAGATTTATAAAGCTTTATTGAAAAAGTTGAGAAAGTTTTATTTATTTATTTTATTTTATTTTTTTTAATTTTAGAGAGGGGAGGGGAGGGACAAAGAGAGAAGAGAAACATGTGCTTGAGAAACATCAGTCGATTGCCTCTCACACACTCCCCAGCTGGGGACCTGGCTGCAACCCAGGCATGTGCCCTGACCAGGAATTGAACCTATGACCTTCTGGTTCACAGGGTAGCATTCAATCTACTCAACTGCACCAGCCAGGGCAAAAAAATTAAGAAAGTTTCAAAAATTGGGGGACACGATGCTCACGGACAGGGAGACTGAATATGGAAAAGATGTAACTATCTTCAAATCCATCTGTAAAGTCCACACAGTCTGATTAAAACCCCAATAGGATTTTACATGGAATTTGATAAAGGTTACATGACAGAGCAAAGGACCACGAGGAGCCAAGTTACTTTTGAAGAACAGAAAGAAGGGAGGAGGAGACTTGGCCTAGTAAATATCAAGCTTATTCTAAAAGCTGTGGGACTCACTACAAATAGACCAGTGGGACAGACTAGAGAGTCCTATATGTAAGGAAACTTATTATATGACAGAAGTGGCATTGCCAATCAATGGAGAATCATATCATTCCACCGAGTAGGAAATCAATAAGTAATAAGTAATACCTAATAGTGAAAAATCAGGAAGTAACAGTATAGTCATGGTTATTTAGAAATTTGGAGGTAACCACATAACCCCCCATACACACAAGCTAAAAGAATTGAAAATTATTATCTTTGGGGAAAGGGAATTAGGAGATGGGTAAGCAGGGAACAAGTAATTTCATTTTTCTACATCATGGGTCTGTCTTTTTAAAACTGGTAACATGAATAACTTTGAAAAGTGAAAAATATAATTAAAAATATGATATTGTAGCCTTTCTGGTGTGGCTCACTTGGTTGGAACATCGTCCTGTAAACCGAAAGGTTGTAGGTTTGATGCCTGGTCAGGGCACATGCCTAGGTTGCAGGTTCAATACTGGTCAGGGCGAACAAGAGGCAACCAATCGATGTTTCTCTCCTTCTCTCTCGTTCTCTTTCCTTCTCTAAAATCAATAAGTGTTTTAAAAAATATATACATTATATTTTAATATAAATGTATTATATAAAACAATATATTTATATTTAATATATTTGATAATATTATGTAAAATATATAGTTTGTATTCTATAATTGCATAATATATATGTTGTGTGTAGTGTATATAATATATATAATATATTTGATAATATCAATTTGATAGTATTATGTAAAATATATAGCATATTATATAATATGTCTGATATATAGTGTATAGTATATACAATATACTATATATTTAATATATTTGATAACATTAATTTGATGGCATCATGTAAAATATATAGTATATTATGTGATATGTATAATATAATATAGTGTGTAGTATATAATATATTGTATATAATATGTATTATATTTAATGCATCATATTGTGATGTGTGATATATTTAATGTATAATATATATGATGTATATGATGTATTATATATATGCATTATGTTATATTACATAGTATATAATAAAATGTGTATTTAATGTGCATGTATATAATATATATTTTTATATACATTATATTGTATCTTGTAAACGTGTTTAAAAAGTACTCTTGTCCTATAGTACATCTAACAAACCAGTTTTATCCTACTGGTACTACAACCTATGGCCAGTATGTTAGGTCAACTCTGATTTACAGGAACATACTGAAATTTACATATACATAATTTTATTTACTTCACTTTACAAAGTTTTTTGCAGTCTTCAAGTTGTTTTCTTTTTTGATGTTTGAAATAAGTTGTCCTGTGATAACTTTATATTGCATACTTTTCACTAACTCCTAAGTATAACCTTTCTTAGTGATGTCATTATGCTTTTAAGAAAGATGTTGCCAATCTTTCTACATTTTTCTCCTTTTTTAAATAATGGAAAGGAGCAAGGGCTATGAAATAAGTGGTACCTCTACTCTCACCTGTTCTGGTTCAGTATTATGTGAAGTATTAGTCTTTCTGTTGCTGTACTGGAATTAAGAGGACCATTAACAAAGTAAATGGTCCCCGGAAAAGGATGGATAAGATGATGTTGGCCCTGGTGGCTGGATATACGTAACATATTTAACTTGGAGAATAGACGACTGAGGGAGAAACAACTCTCTTTCACACATTTGGTGGGATGCCATGTGAAAGAAGGAACCTGTACTGAAATCATGGTAAAAACCAATAGAGGAAGTTATAGAGCAACACATTTTGCTAAATATGAGGAAGAACTTTCTAGGAACTAGAGATACCTAGCATTGCAGGAAGCTGGCTCTGCAGAATGGAGCACCTTTTCTCTGGAAGTGGGAAGTATGGGATAGGTATGCTTCCATTAAATTCTTGAGATGACTTCTTTATTATGTGAAAGTTGATCTCTACAGCCCTTTAAAATTTTCCGAATTATTTTGTGACATTGAGATGCTTGCTTAGCTTTGAAGTATTTTGTGTTTTTTCAGACTGGTGAATGGAAGTTAAGCTATGTCAATAAGGAGTTTGGGGTCTGCCCCTCTTACCCGCCAATTGTCATAGTGCCCAAATCCATCGATGATGAAGCTCTTCGGAAGGTAGCTACATTTCGACATGGAGGACGCTTTCCAGTACTCAGCTATTACCATAAAAAAAATGGAATGGTAAGTATGCAGTACTGCTGCTTAGTCTGCTGAAAGACTTGGTTTGAGGATTTTTTCTTAGAAACGTTTTGCTTTCTGTGTACCTGTCCACTGAAGTGGTTAGTCTCTTCCTGCTAACTTCCTTATTTAAACTTCAAGGAATCGGGAGCAGAGTGTTTTCTGTGATCAGTGTATGACTTTGAATTCTTTCCATGATACTGCTCGGCGTTGGAAAAGCACAGATAGGTTTAGCCTCAGGACCCAGTACAAAGGGAACTAATGTTCATGTGCCACTTAAAATAACACTCAGGCAGAGAATAAATTTTTCTGACCAGAATAATGGTAAGATACTTCATTAAAATTATTAAAAATTTTCCTATAAAAGGTGAATTGAGCAGATGTTTTTATCTTCAAAAGGAAGAAGAGTGACACCTGTCATTAGTCACAACTTAAGTAAACACAGGAGTCAGGAATTGAATAGGCAAGTGCTCGCTGTGTATGTACTTCCTAAATATTTTCTAAGTCTGGTTCTCTCCTCTCCTCTCTCATTCAATAAACTCTGCTTCATTCTGAGACCAGCAGTACATTAGAGGATAAATTATAGCCATCTTCAGTTTTTTCCCCATAGTATTAAGTCAAACATGGATATTTAGGATAAAAAGATTTCTAAAAATCTGCTACTTTGGCATCAGGCCACCTGTTTGGTTGCTCAGCAGTATATTTATTTTAACTAGGGGTCATTATAAAGTATTTTAATAGTGGATGTTAAATATGTTTGTGCACTGTGTGTCCGTTTACATGGTAAGTGCCATCTGGGGGTTAGCTACTGTCATCCTCTGGATGACCTTCTCAATCATGTACATTTCAAGGTAGTTAAGATCACAGGATATACTATGGAGTTAAGTTGAAATAATTCTAAGCCTGGAGAACATTATGCTGAGTGAAATAAGCCAGTCAGAGAAAGACAAATACCATATGATTTCACTCACGTGGAATCTAATGAACAAATTGAACTAATAAGGAAAATGGGGACAGATTCATAGGTGGAGAGCAGGATAACAGCTAGTGGTAGTTGGGGGGTGAAAGGATTGAGCAAAAAGGAAAAAGGACTCGTGGACATAACAGTGTGGTGATTGCTGCAGGGAGGGGTATAAGGGGACTAAAAGGTAATGTAAAAAAAAAATACAATAAAAAATGAAAAAAATAATAACTCTAAGCCATTCACCAGGGAAGAGATTAGTATAATAGTTATTGATTTCTTGAACAAAGTTTCAAAAGAAAACCTTTCAAAATATATAGTTGGTAGTATTTGGAAACAAGTGGTTAAGACTTAGAATACTGAAAAGGATAAAAGAGGGCCACTGGAGAATAAATAATAACAAGCAGCTTTCAAGATATTGAAAATGATTCCCTGTGGTGGAGCTTTATCCAGCAGACCCCCCCACCCCCCACCCGTCATGAATGAGAATAATTCTACCAAGACATGATCTGCTTGGGGAGGAAAGGTAGCTAATCTCTCAAAGGAGAAGGGCCTTGAGTCTGTTCCTCAGTGGGCTTTTATTGGGTTTACTTTGCATAGGAATACAGGGCATAAAGCTCATCAGTCATTGTCAGGCAGTAATGATCAAACAGTAGATAGCATTCAAAGACCTATGAGGGCTTATCAGAGGCAGGGTCACATAGCCAAAGGTCCATAAAATTTTGGGGAACAAACTCATTTTATGATTGGACCCTTATCATTTAAATTGAGGGCAGATTTCACAGGATAGCATTCTTTCTTAGGCCTGATTGCCCTGGGGAACCACCCTTTCCAGCACAGGGCCACACCTACCTCCTGTATTATTGTAGGCTTAAGTCAGGTGGGGGATGCAGCCCAAAGATTAGGAGACTTTTCACAAATAGAATGAGGATTTAGGCTATGTCAAAGCTAAGGGGTGAGGGCCCATCACCCCCTTTTTCTATATTCCCCTAAGTCCTTCCCTGATGGCCCCTTTGCAACCATGCCTGTCTTAAGTCGCCCCTCCCTGAGGAATCTTTCCTGTCATTGGCTAACCAGTCATCCACCCTGAGCCAAGCAGGGTGAAGTAAAGGGGGCAGAGGCTGCACCCCTGCCAGGAGGAAAAACTTTGTCTCCTTAGTGACTTATGATTCCAAGGTCTTTTTACTCAGCCTTAGCCATGGGGGTTTACAGCTTCTGAAACCAGGCAGGGTAGTCCCCAACAAATCCCAAAACAAGAATAATGGTTAAACTTTTAAAAATGTTGCCATTGGTGCCTTTTTCTTTATAATTCTGGCCAACCCTAAGTTTATATAATTGAAGCCAAACTTTATTGGTACATAGGTTATTATTTTTCTCTTCATTACAGGACTAGATCAACTGGATAATTATTATTCACTGACTAATGAATTATAATATCTGATCTTAAAGAGGAACTATGATTTATTAGGTGAAAGTATTTTGAGATAGTGGGAAGAAAAGTCATTTGAAAGTACAAGGCTTATTTTTGTTCCACAATTACTAACTTTGTCAATACGCAGAAATGGGTCTTTGTTTTAGGATCTCTCCATCTCCAAAGTGTCACACCATTGTTTTTAAAATACTCTTAATCTAGCTAATTCATTTCTGTTTTCAAAAACTTTAAAAAGAGCTACTGTGAAGTTTTGAACTGTATTGTGATTCTAGGTAATGATGCGAAGTGGCCAGCCACTGACCGGCACAAATGGTAGACGGTGCAAAGAAGATGAAAAGCTGATCAATGCCACCCTCAGAGCCGGGAAGCGCGGCTACGTCATTGATACCCGATCTCTAAATGTAGCTCAGCAAGCTAGAGCCAAAGGAGGCGGCTTTGAACAAGAAGCTCATTATCCCCAGTGGAGGCGGATTCATAAGCCCATTGAGAGGTATAGGATTCTGGAAACTGATGGACTCTATTTGAAGCTAATTAGAGTGGGTGAACTCCTAGCTGTTTAGAAATTACAAATCTACACATTAACTTAGAGTCCAAAAATGACTGGCTCTCCTCTCATTTGGTTTTGTAAGCAGAAAACTTACCTTGGATGTCCATAGGTGAGTTTTAGTCAAATAGTACCATTTCTCTAAGTCAGCTCTGAAATTTTACCACCGCAAGATCTGTTCCTCTACTTATAGATCAGTAGTCACCAAGCCTAAACAGATATGCTACACATAACTATATTTTCCTAAGTCAGAAGACTTGAGACATTTAACTTCCCCCATATCCACCTATTCTCACACCCTGTTTCCTCCACCTGGATCATCTCCTGTTTATGCTTGCAGTTACTGGTTTGTAAGTGCTTCTGGGTAGGTGGGTGGGAGTCAGAGCTAATAAAACAATGGGATCTGGCGCAGGCTGGTGTGGCTCAGTGGATTGGGTACCAGCCTGCAAACCAAAAGGTCTCCAATTCGATTCCCAGTCAGGGCACATGCCTGGGGTGCAGGCCAGGTCCCCAGTAGGGGGCACGTGAGAGGGAACCCATCGCTGTATCTCTCACACACTGATGTCTCTCTCCCTCTCATTCTCCCTCCCTTGCCTTCTCTCTAAAAGTAAATAAATAAAATCTTAAAAAACAAAACAGTGGGATCTGAGCTGGCTCTGGGCACCCTGCTAACAGTACCAGGTGGATCCATGGGAGGAGGATGGCACATGTCAGCGGTGCCCTCTCTGACCTGTCACAACATGCAGTTCTCCGGCCCTCTTCCCCAGCAAGTAATTCAGCTCTTTGACCCGGGTTTAATCTGTTCACATGAGGAACGGGTTACTAGGCATGACTGGCATTTTAAACATCTTTGCAATCGTGTTTAAATATTAATTTTTCAATATTTAATCCTCAAGTTTTTATACAGCATGGCAAATATTTTTATAGTATTTTGAGCTACTTTTGCTCTTGGATTTATTAGAGGCTGACTTTTTGGTTTGGTTTCTTCCTTTCTTGTTTTTTGTTTGTTTGTTTTTCTTTTCCTCATGTTTAAAAGGTATCACATTCTTCAGGAGAGCTTAATCAAACTTGTGGAAGCTTGTAATGACCAAACACATAACATGGACCGATGGCTCAGTAAACTGGAGTCTTCAAACTGGCTGACTCACATCAAAGAGATTCTGACTACTGCCTGTCTCGCGGCTCAGTGTATTGACAGGTAGGGTGCCTTTCAGTGTTCCAGAATGGGATGTACACTGCTAACGACACTCCGCATTTATCCAGATACGTGTTTACATATTAATGTATATTTCAGAGGTATTACAGGTTCAGTTCCAGACCACTGCAATAAAGCGAGTATCTCAGCAAAGCAAGTGACATGAATTATTTGATTTCCCAATGCATGTAAAAGTTATGTTTACCTATACTGTAGTCTGTTAAGAGTGTAATAGCATTCTTTCTTTTAAAAAAATGTATGTACCTTAATTTAAAAATACTTTATTCTAAAAACAACACTAACCATCATCGGAGCCTTCAGCAAGCTGTAATCTTTGCTGTCAGAGGGCCTTACCTTCAGTTTGTTAACAATGCAGTATCTGCAAAGTGCAGTGAGGTGAAGCTCAATAAAACAAGTTATGCCTGGATGTTAAAGTTTGTGCCTATTCTGTATCTTATGTTCAGATCATTGTGTTAAGTTACTGGGTAAGATAGTCAACAGCATTTATTTATCAGTGAAGTGTGTGCATAGAGTTCGGCATTTAACTGATAGTTTGTTGAATGAATTGTGAACCACGTACATATACATCTTTGATGACAGAAGTTTTTGAAGTACCAAAGCCCTACTTTTTAATACAATCTTTAAATTACTAATCTACCAATTTTCCTTTTCTTAAACTGTGAGAAAGAAAAGTTTTCTTATATCTTCTCGGAGGGCCAAACTTGCCTTCCTGCTTTTGAAATATCAATGAATGGAAGTATGTAATTTTGTTGCCCAGTAAAATGATCCTTTCTAACCTCCCAGATAGCTTATTACAAGCTATCTGATGTGTGCCGACACAACAAGATCTCAAGTTAAGAAAGCCTGGTGGTAGTGATGTAAAGTGTATGAGGTGATTTTAGTTTATTCAGTCATTGAAGGTCGCTAATACTTGAGCCCTGAGGCGGAAGACTCGAACGGAGGCGGAGGATTGGTGTAGGTTCTTGCTGAAGGTTAGCATGCCCTTCTTTAAAGAAGGGATTCCCACTGAAGCAACAGGTAGGTGTAAGTTATGCCGCCACATATTTGGATGGCACTTTTCTTTGAGGGTTTGATTTGTTTTCTTGACACTAACAAACTAGGGAACTACATAAGTAATTTTTTAATGGGCAGTGAGAAACGGATTATGGGTTGCTTAGAATCATGGGGTAGGTTAGTGGCAGAACCAAGATGTCAGGATTCCCAGGCTGTCACTGTTCTTTATTTTAGATGAAACTCATTTATCTAATTAAATGTAGGTGTTAAAGACTAAGATTATATGGCCAAGAAATGGTGAAGGGTTTTGTTTCCTTTTAACCTAAGTTTCAAAGATTTCTCTTTGCACAGTAAGTACAGAGGCTCCTGTTTTCTTGTGAAGCATGAATTGTGATAGACACTTAGCACCGTGTTGTCCAAGTCTGCAGCCACGGTAATGAGAAGATGCGGGTCTAGGCAGCCTGCACTGGGCAGGTCTAGTGCAGAACAGATTTCTTAGCTCCACCTTTGTTTAGTTTGAGCTGGCCACCTTAAACAAATAGGAACTTTCACACTCCGGGGAGGTGAAGGTTTTGGTCATTTTCCAATATTTGGTTTCCCTTTTCTGATATGTATATATATTAGCTTATTACTTATACCTCCATAAAAATCTGCCCTTATAATTAGTTGCTGAAAATGTAAAAATTGACCTTAAATTAATTGAATTAAATTTAGAATATAACACAGATAACTAAGATATACATGCAATATATATCAGAAGCCTTAAACTATTTGCTCATACCCTTTCCAGCCTACTTATTAGATTTCATGTGGTTTTATCATAACCCTAAGTTAACATCTTTATTTTTAAATTAAGAACTCAAACAATTCAGCAACAGACAAAAACCTAAGTACACCATCTACAGTGTCAGAAGAATTGGCAATGACCTTAATGTTCAACCATAGGACTAAGTAAATTGTAGTTAATCACTTAACAGAAGAATATTTAATAACCATAAATATAATACTTCTAAGGATGGCACAGAGAAGTGGGAAAGTGTTTATACTAAAAGTGGTAATAATAAGAAATTACCTTGTGTTAATAGCTATGTAAAGTATATATGTACACAGGAAGATAATTAACAGTAATAACCAAACATGAAACTTTTATGAGAAAGTGGTGAGCTTATTTTCTTTTGTTTTCCCAAGTTTTCTTCACTGTCATTTCAACACAAGAGGTTGCAGGAGGTGGGGGATGTAGATCATTGAGTTTTTGGTGCTCCCTCCCATTCTCTGTAGAATAATGGGGTCCCAGACACCTCCGAAGTGTCATGGTATCATTGCCACTGACTTTCTAGATTGAGTTTTATTTTTTTAAATGTTCTTTTAAATTTTTTCTTCCTGTCTTATGTTTCTCAAAATATAGTTCAACACTTGTTTCCCAGCTCCGTGTCAGTTTGTGAAGGCGTCCGTACAGTCGGCTAGCTGAGGGTGAAAGGTAGAGTCGAGGTCAGAGGGGTACAGAAGAATAATTTTAGGTGTTTGTTTCTAGGTTTGATGAGAAAAGCCTTTTTTTTTTTTTTAATCCAAGAGGATAATATGTTATTATTGCCATTTATAAACCACAGAAAGTCTGGATCCCTGTTTGGCTTTAGCGAAGCTGCAATTAGAGACTTGGCTTCTTGGTTACTTTTTTTCTTCCCCTCTCTCTCTTTTATTGTTGTTTATTCTATTACAGTTGTCCCAATTTTCTCCCGTTGCCCACCTCTGTGCAGTCCATTCCCCTGCTCCCACGGTCAGTCCCCACACGGATGTCCATGGGTCATTCATACATGGTCTTTGGCTACTCCCTTCCCCTTCTTTCCACCATTCCCCCTGCCCCCTCTGGCAGCTGTCTGTCTATTCCATGTTTCCACATCTTTGGTTCTGTTTTTTTTGTTAGTTTATTTTGTTCATTAGATTCCAGTTATAAGTGAGATCATATGTTATTTGTCTTTCACTGACTGGCTTATTTCACTTAACATAATACTTTCCAGTTCCATCCATGCTGTCCCAAAGGGTAGGAATTCCTTCTTTCTTTATGCTACATAGTAATCCATTGTGTAAATGTACGACCTTTTTTTAATCCATTCATCTACTGATGGGCACTTAGGCTGCTTCTAGCACTTGACTATTGTTAATAATAATAATGCTGCTGTGAACATAGGGCTGCATAAGTTCTTTTGAATTGGTGTCTCAGGATTCTTAGGGTATATTCTCAGCAAGGGAATCACTGGGTCAAAAGGCAGTTCCATTTTTAGATTTTGGGGGGAAATTCCATATTTTTAAAGTGGCTGTACCAGTGTGCATTCCCACCAACAGTACACTAGGGTTCCCATTTCTCCACATCCTCACCAGCACTTGTTGTTTGTTGATTTATTAATGATAGCCATTCACACAAGTGTGAGGTGATATCTCATTGTGGTTTTATTTTGCATCTCTCTGATGGCTAGTGATGTTGAACATTTTTTCATATGTCTGTGGGCCATCTGTATGTTTATTCAGGTCCTTTGCCCATTTTTTAAAAAACATTTTATTTATTTATTTTTAGAAAGATGGGGAGGGAGGGAAAAAGAGAGGGAGAGAAACATCAATGTGTAAGAGATACATCGACCAGTTGCCTTTCACATCCCCAACGAGGGACCTGGCCCACAACTGAGGCATGTGCCCTGACTGGGAATTGAACCAGTGACCCTTTGATTTGCAGGCCAGTGCTCAATCCACTGAGCCACACCAGCCAGGGCCCTTTGCCCATTTTTAAATTGGATTGTTTGTCTTCCCAGTATTGAGTCATGTTAGTTCTTTATATGTTTTGAAGAAAGCCTTTTAATCAACTATCAAAGCAGAAAAGGTAAATGCCTACTGTGTGTAGTGAAGACTTCTTTTTGTTTCTGTAAAGGGAGAAAAATTTCAGCTAAAAGGTTCTATGAAATTTGTAGTAACGTAAAGAGGTTCTGGCCATGGGCAGTTTGGGACTCGGTATACTTTAATATTTTTTTCCCAAAGGAAGCTTTTTTCAATATGCCTTATTTAGACTCTAAACTCTATGGGACAGAGCAGAATAAATAAGACTTTGTACCAGTGAATGTCTATTATTAGCAGACTCAGTAGACCATGTTGAGAGTAACCCATTTGTGCTCTGAATTTCCCCGTCAGGGAAGGAGCATCCATACTGATTCATGGAACAGAAGGAACTGATTCTACACTCCAGGTTACCTCCCTGGCCCAGATCATCTTGGAACCAAGGAGCAGGACCATCCATGGTTTTGAGGCCCTGATAGAAAGAGAGTGGCTGCAGGTAAGAAAAGCTATTTTGTGTGCAGAGGAGCCGCTAATCATTGATGTTGTAATCTTGGTTTGTAGAAGTGGATATAATGTATGAAATTTTGATTAATTAAAATGTTTAAATTGTGTGTTTCATTTTCTGGGGGACAATGAGTTTATCTTCCTCTCAATAAATGGTTGTAATCTTTCCTGCCTATCAATTTCCGTATGTGTCTTTGCTTATATTGCTCATTTGGCACTTCATTCTCTTAAACTCTTATTAGTTGTACTTTGTTACCCACAGGGGAAATACCAAGAATGTAAAACACAGTCTTGTCTTCCAGAGCTTAGTCTTGTTAGAGATAAGAGGCAAACACAAGGGGGAAGGAGGAGCAGGGATCTGTAACTCCGAGGCGAGTGCTTTTTGACTTTCTGCCTTTTGCTGTAGTCTAGCCCCATCCTGTCTTCTTCCCCAGCCAAGGGAAATTCGCCTCATCCTTTAAGATACAGTTAAATGTCACTGCTTTCCTGAACCCTTGGGAACCTTAACCTCCTTCACAGATAGAATTGGCCACTTTCTTTGTGCCTCGTTTCCTGAACTAGACCATATAAGTGAGTTCTTGGAAGTCAGGGAACCTTGCCCAGTTCATCTGTTTACCCCTAGGACACAGCACTGCAGCCACTTAAGGCTGAATGACAACTGAAAGGAAGATCGTATAACATAGACTGAAGTCCCCCATGTCAGAGATTAATTTGTGAATGCATCTACTGTGTAATTTATAAACAGTTGTTAAATGTAAATGTTTAGATATATCTTGGAAATGAAAGTATCCCTGGAGAAAATGATTTCTGGCCCTTCTAGTTACATTTGGATTTATTATGTGTTAATGCTGTGCGTGTCCCATGTCTATCCTGCCTGACAACTGACCTTCATCTCGTTAAGTCAGACCATCCTAAATAACGGAAGTCTATTCAGCCACGTTTCTTATAAGATAGAACAAACAAATGAGTATGATGTATGTTATCATTTTAATGGCATCAAAATCTAATCAGCCACTGGAAACTGGTCATGGCATTATCTTGGTCACCCAGAGGGACCCAAAGGTAAAGCAGGTCTGTGAAATACCTAAAACGGTATCATTTGGGATAAGGTCAGTGCTCAGGTTCTGGGTGGGCCAGAGCCGAATGATTCCTCCATGTCCTTTGGTCAGTAGATGGCAGGCTCTTCCAGTTCTTTTGGGGAGAAGAAGGAAACGAAGGGGCGCTTTATCTCTAATAAAAGGGTATTCATAAAGACCGACAGTAACTCCTTTCCCACATGCAACTAAAGACGGTATCGGGAGTGCCCTTGCCAAGCCTGTCTGGTAGAGCCCCATATTTACCTCCACTTAGTGGTAAGGCTCGTGTAGCTTACAGTGGTCTACAGTGCTTTGGATAGAAGGTGGTAGCCATCCTTCATTTTGTACCTGAGGAGGTTATGTTCTTTGTGCTCCAAATTACAGACCTAGGAAAATGTTTATCATCCCTGAAGTTCCTTATTCTTGCATTTGCCATTTCAAGAGCACTCGCGGTTCTTATGGCTACGTCTGCACTGCACAACCTCGTTAAGTATTTGGAAATTGTTTTAAACCAAGAAATCATTCATCTAAACAGCAGTCACCAAAATTATACGATGTCCCACTTAATACAAGTTTCACTGCACCTACGTGAAATAATGTGAATAGAATGTGGGGTCTCGCTAGGAAATGACTGTCACGTTTTCATCTTTTCTCGTAGGCCGGTCACCCGTTTCAACAGCGCTGCGCACAGTCAGCCTACTGTAACAGTAGGCAGAAGTGGGAGTCGCCTGTATTTCTTCTCTTCTTGGATTGTGTGTGGCAGATATTTCGTCAGTTCCCTTGTTCTTTTGAATTTAATGAGAATTTCCTCATCATGCTCTTTGAGCACGCGTATGCCTCACAATTTGGAACATTTCTGGGCAACAATGAAAGTGAGAGGTGGGTACATTTCATTGCGGCCATTTCATTGTAAGTTTTTTGGCCACTTCCTACAAGAGAGCAGGACTTGGTTCCACATTAATGTTGCTTAGAAGATGGTGGCGATTACATTTAGTATAAATCACGTGAGGCATATTCTTGTTTTGAGCCTGTGACATGCTAGGTGAGAGCATATCCTCAGACTTTGTTCTGATAGATTAAAATTAGTCCATATACCGATTAAAAATTTTGAGTTAACTGGGCAACCATTTTAAATTACGGTTTCCTTACATAGGATCATAATGTCTTACACCTGCAAGAAGCCTTAACATAGACTCTAACTGCACCCTCCATTCAGTTTTATGGAGTTGGGAAGGCAATGTGCAGATAAGTTAACTGACTTGTCCAGGGCCACAGCCAGCTGGTTGCCAAAAGTAGGGCTATAGCACAGGTCTTCCTACTCCTGCTCTAGCCTTTGTCTGTTAAAGCAATGTGGCTAACTTTAACTTGGCATCTAAGTAATATATTTGACTATGGATTCTTTTTGGTGTTGTACCTGTTAATATCCCCAAGACCTACATTCAACAAAGGGATTACCAATACATTTTATCTCACATTCTGATTGCCATTTGGTAGAGCCTCCCAATAGTGCTGATTGGGAAGGATTCTGAAGCTGTGTGGGGCGGGCTCAGCCTGAAAAAGTTCAGTGATTGGCTAGCCACGGGCTTGGGGGCAGGGCCTGGAGGGAGCAGTGGTGCAGTGCTTTCCCATCCTCCCATGCCTCGTTCCTCAGGACGCAGTGGGAGACTTGCTGTCCTAGCAACTGCATGCTAGTGCCACAGGGGTTCTGTGATTATGTGGGCTCTTATTACTAGCATAATTATAGTCACATAGTTAACTTTCATGAAGCTTCTAAGTAAAAGTAGTTTCAGAGACAAAACCAATTTTACAGTAAAACTTCAGCTTGAACAGAATCCTGTGAAAATTTAGCGTATTATGTTTTTGGTTAATGGAGGGTTTACCATAAATTATCTTTCAATTCTTGTTAAAACTTTATTTTTTTCTAAAATATGCCAGTTTACTTTCCATCCCTAACAGTTTATCCCATGATAAAAGTGTTACAGAATTTCAGGATTATTATGAAGACTGTTCATTGAATATGAACATAGGTTAAATCTGTATTTATATCAAGGTACATATTTATTTTTAATTGATTTAATTATTTTAAATTAAAATACAATCCCAGGTATGATAAGGCCTTTATATATGGGTTAGTGTTTAACACTGAACCTGACATGACCAGATTCTGGTTTTTTCCTTCTTGTTGTAAAACAGCCTTCTTTTTGTTGTTATTCACAATTATCATGCTGAATTTTCTGACATATTTTTATTTTACAACATTTTATTCTTCTAATAAAAGCCTTGTATTCTGCCTTCTGACATACAGAGAGAAGTGTCCTATTAGGAGGAACATTTGCTAGTGATTGTCATAAATTAACTGCTCTAAAGGCAATTTTTTCTCTTGAGCAGATGTAAGTTGAAGCTACAGCAGAAGACGATGTCTCTGTGGTCCTGGGTCAATCGGCCCAGTGAACTGAGTAGATTCACCAACCCTCTCTTTGAAGCCAACAACCTTGTCATCTGGCCTTCGGTTGCTCCACAGAGTCTTCAGCTCTGGGAAGGTGAGCCACGCATCCTGTACAAACTCTCTATCCTTAGCCAAGGGTGCTCTCTCGGCTGCCTCTGAGTACACGCTATTGTTGGTATTTGGAGATGGCAAGGTGGGCCTCACTCTCAGACGTGTAATTATTTCTTAATATTTTTTGAGGAACCCCCACACTGTATTCCATAATGGTTGTACCTTTTTACAGTCCCACCAACAGTGCACAAGAGTTCTGATTTCTTCACATCCTTGCCAAGAGCTGTTATTTCTTGTTAGGTTCCCCCACCCCCGTTGGTAGTGGCCATCCTGACGGGAGTGAGGGAAAGTACGTTTCTTTTTGTGAGACAGTTGGTAGACAGTAGGGCAGGAATAGGCTGTGAGCTCCTAGAAGATGGTTCCAGTGTCCTTCATTAGGCAGTCATTAGGACAGGCTCTTCTGCTCTTGGCTCCTGAAGGGTTCAAGGGGCGGCCGCTCTAGTTAGGGCCCACAGATGTACACGGATGCCGTCCATCAGTGCGGCAATACAGACATCCCATTGTTCACGGGGTCCATGCTTAGTGTCTAAATCTATGCGAAGAAGCTATTTCACTTACATTAATCTTTCAGACTCCTGAAGCTTATTTCCTGAAATACCAAAGCCCATTTTTTTAAACGGCCAAAATTTATCTAAAATGTATTAGCCATTCATTAAAGAAAGACTACGATACCATTTAATTTCTTTTTTATCGTTTTGAAGGCAGTAAGTACCTCTTCATTCATCTTTGTAGCAAACGGCATGAGGCTTACATGCACGGGGATGGTAGAGAACATTATTTTGGTCCATTTCATAATTTTTTAGGGGGTGAAGAATTAATGAGCAAATATGTACATAAAAATCATAACTTCTTAAATCATGACTTCTTGTAATGGATAACTCTTTCAATACCTCAAGATTCCTATATATTTTAGAGTATGATAAACCGTAGATGTGACTCGTGCCCTGACTGGTGTGGCTCAGTGGATTGAGTGCCAGCCTGTGAACCGAAAGGTTGCTGATTTGATTCCCAGTCAGGGCACGTGCCCGGGTTGCAGGCCAGCTCCCCAGTTAGGGGTGTGGGAGAGGCAACAAGATCCTTGTTTCTCTAGCACATCATTAATGTTTATCTCCCTCTCTCTCCCTGCCTTCCCTCTCTCTAAAAATAAATAAAATCTTAACAAAAAACCAAACAGATGTGATTGTGAAAAAAAGAAAAAAATATGTGGAATTATATATTATCTACAACTTTAATGTTAATCCATTGTATGTATCTTTCTCTCTTTTGTTTTCTTTCCTGGATTCAACAGGTATTTTCCTACGTTGGAACAGATCTTCCAAGTTCGTGGATGAAGCATATGAAGAAATGGTTAACATTATTGAATACAATAAGAAATTACAGGCAAAAGTAAATATCCTTAGGAGGCAGCTGGCAGAACTGGAGACTGAGGATGGGACACAGGAGAGCCCCTGAACGCCGTCCCCACAGGCTGTGCAAGGAGCTTCCGCACTCGTGTCCCGCCCCTCTCCCCTTTTGCCCTTCAGCTCAGTTCTACACAGTAGCCTTGAACTTAAGGCTTTAGATGTGAGAACCCTCTGATCTAACGGATTTCTCAACACTTTATGAATGAAACTTACTATAATTACTCATATTCCACGTGGCCTCTTAGGCCTTTTCACTTTAAGAGCAGGAAGGAGGTGCTAGTCGTTTCATTTTCCTTTGTGTGAATCAGGTGACCGTGGAACGGCATTTGTGCTACACGCCATTTCATCCTAGGATTTCTCTGTGCCCACTTTCCAGGCAGTGCTTCAGACCAGTCACGGGTGTGATCCATCTCGGTAAGGAATGTGTTAGCTTCTAAAAAGTCCAGATGTTTAAACACTTTGAACATAGAAATATTTTTCAAAACTGAAATGGTGGATAAACCAAGAATTTTATGTTTAATGTGCCATTTCCAATACTTTTGTCATTCTCTTTAAAATAGTTTTGGACTAACAAAGCTGAATTCTGTCTCATTCTGGTTTGTCAAGAAAGAAATTCTGAATGTTTATTCAAGGTAAATTATTTTCACAAGGGCAACAGGTATAGTCCTCTGATATTTACATTAACAAGTAAATTTAACAGTAGGCACTAAAAGTATGTGCAATAAAGAAATAAAGTAGGAATTTGTTACTAATATGGTATTGTTACTATTGAATTGGTTTTTCAGGTTTTATCAGATGCTGGAAATAACATTAAACCATCATTTATAATAGATGTCAGTTTGTTCTAATTAAGCTACAAATATGGTTTCCTTAAACCAGAGATGCACTGCCCTTGTCTGAAGTTCTTATCGCACTGGTTTATGTACGTATGTGTATGTTTTATTGTGTTTTGTTTTATTTTTAAGTATTCTAAGAGTTTACTAAAGTTACAGCTTTCACGGTGATTTAAGCCTTTTGAAAATTTATCTTGACCATTACACGTGAGGCAAACACAACTCAAGCGGAGGTGAGCATTTCTGAGCATGACGCGGCTGCGCTAAACTTCAGATTTGCAATGTTTCAGTGGCCCAGAAACAGCGGTGACTGTCGTTATGCTGTGCTCGTTTATGCCTGCAGCTCTAAATAAAGGCTTGCAGTTCAGTGTTTTCCATGGACGTTTCTGTTTTGTGGAGTTGCTCATTTTACCAAGTACTATCAATGCTAGTTATCCTTTAAAAGGATAGTTGAAAAGTAGTCATTAATACCATTTCTACCCCATCTATATATAACCATTTCAGTGTAAAATACCAAAACTGAACCCCGCTTTAGAGCTATGTATTGACCTAAAAATGTAATTTTTAAAAATCGACTCTCTCAAAATCTCTGGCCACATTCAGAAGCCTTAGAAAGTGACAAATTCTTTCTCTCTCCAGTCGTCCATGCTTTATCTTTTTTCTGTTTCCTCAGACTTCTAGCAAAAGGCTGAACAACAATTCGTAGTCAGAACTTTCTCTTGGTAAACTTTTTGCCTTCTCCTGTGAGCTGAGTTTTGTTCTCAACTTATTTCGTGCCTGCAGTTGTAAATCTTCGAGCACTAAAGCCCTCCCCAAAAGGCTAAGGCAAGGAGCAGAGGAGATATACTAACGATATATACATGTATCTGTGTTATGTGAAATGTCTATAGTTTTTAAAAGGGGAAACACCCTAGCTTTTTTAAGACCCTCAGAATTGCTTGCTGCTCTGTTCCAGCAGCTGACCTTTTTGTTTCCTTCTAATTTTGTCTCAAGACTTGATATGAAGAAGGCACCCTTTTCTTCTCTGGTAATGGACCATACGGAAAACCATCTAGACATCTAGTGGGTTTGGGTTTTTTAGTAATTCTGTAAAAGTGCTCCCCACTGGTGGTGTTTCTTGGCCACAGGGCCTCTGTGGGTTTGAACGTGGGAAGGAGTTTTGATTAGGTTGGTCACGGAGAGACTGGGTGCGGTCCGTTTACACCCCCCTTCCCGGTGCGCGTTTGATGCGTGAGCCGGAGCGCAGCAGCGCGGTGCGTCCGATTCTTTGGGTTTCTTTTGTTGAGGCAGGAATCTTAAGCTGTTTGGACAGGTTTCATTGTAGTATTAATTTATAATCAGAGATCATCTAAACTTCAGTTCTGATTTTAGCTGTAAAAACAAACTTCAGTATTAGTGCACTTTCAAAAGGGTCGGCTAATAATGTAAATATTAAAGTTTTCCCAGACTCGAGAACCCTGTCAAAAACAAGTGCGTTCTCAGTAGAACCTGAGGAGTGTTTGGTAATACTCCTAAGTTACCCGTCTGCTGGGTGGGTACATACAATGGACAAACTCGTAAGACAGTACTTGTTAAACACTAAGTTTGGACAGTTATCTTTGATAAATGTGGCTTTAAAATCTTTAGTGAAGAGAATAGTGGCAGAATGAAGGAGCAAGCAAATTGCCTCATAGGAGTCCATAATAATCAAGGAAGACATATTCAAGTTCTATTAGGTATCTTCTGTATTCATTTATAATGAAGGCAGCTGCTTTACATTTTTAGGACCCAAAAAATACTCCCCACAAAGAATATCTTAACAATACAAAGGATTGCTATAATCCTCCATCTGCAATACAGACGTCTTCAGATTTAAATTAATGATTTTTTTTTAATCAGAAGAAAATGGCTGACAGTATAAAAACGCTAAAACCTTCCGTGGTAGGACTTTTCGGTAATTAATTGTTTGGTCAAAATTTTTCATTTTGATTTTATATAACGGGAAGAAACCAAGCATAAGTTGTAAAACCTAACAGGTTTAACAACCTATAGATGTGTTTATTTCTCAGAAAAATTCAGACTTTGAAGCAAGATTTTAAAGTGATTTGGGGGAAACTTTAGAAGACGGCAGACGGTCATTGCAGGCCCCATACAGGGAACTCAAAGGGTTTTCTTTGAACCCTCAAACATGACTCAGAGCGGTGGTACGTCATTGCCTTTCATTTTAAAGGATGAAATTTAGTGAGGTTTTAATCTTTGATTCAGTTAGTACAAAATTCATGTTAAATGAACAAATCAGTATAACAGAAGAGATTTTGCAAGTGGTTGTCCCTTGAAGTGAAAAATAGGGACACTTGGCTGCATTTGAAAAAAATCTGCTTAAAGCTGTAACTCCTGTAGTTAATCTGGTTTCAGAGTTAGCTATTTCAATTATCAGTCTTAACTGGGTTATCGGGTGCATTTATTATTATAAGACCTTAACCGGAGACAAAAGTTTCGGTATTTATCCATACCCAGATCTAATGAGTGAGAAGTGCATGTGGGTGTTATGAGCGCTCTTTATCAGGAAGTTATTTCTTTGACCAAAAATGAGCAAGTTTCAGAATAGTTGGTCCTCTGTTCTGGCAGCTTTGAAATTTACCAGAGAATGAAGCCATTCAGCACATCTGACACCGGTTCATGTTGTACCTCAAGACCATGGTTACTCCCCGTCCTGTAGCATGTCAGCCCCCCCCCCCCCCCCCCCCCCCGCGCTGGTCACCAGTTATTACCAGGTAGTGTTTTTATGTGTTCCATCATCCTGACAAAAAACATTAGAAGACTGATTTCACCGTTGTTATTTATTCTCAGGTGATATGAAATGCTAATTTTCCTACATGATCGTTTTCCAATTTTTGTTTTACTGAGTAACACTGCTTGTACCTTCACTCAGCCTTTATAATCTAGTGTCCACAGCATCTTCTTCCTTCCAACCAGTAGCCCAGAAGAGACCCTGGGAAACCCTGACCAGGTTTTAGAAAATCTGGGCTTGTTACCGAATTCCCTCTGAGAAACCCAATGTCCTGCTTTTGAACAACACTGCAGGAACTCTAGTTTGTGCTTAACTTAGAGAAAGACGGTGGGCGGTGCGGCTGGTGTAGACCTGCTCTGTCCTGAAAAATAACTCCTGGTGAGAGCTTGCTGCCTTTCAGATCCATTGTCTAACCGTCTGTGAGTAACAGAACTGTGGTTGTGATGTGTAATAAAAACAAGCTGTGCTACACTGCCTGTGTCTGTCTGTCTGCCCAGCACGTCTCTGTGGAGAGGTGGATTACTGCACACAAACACACCCTGAGTTCTGCTGTTTAGAATACTTATAGCTCGATCACCACAACACTAAAAATGTTATACTTGCACAACTTAGTTATAAAAAGAGTATGTATTTCTTCAATAGCGGGTATTTGAATTGTACTCTTTGATATATTTGAATGTGACTCTTGGAATTAAGTGCACTATTATTCACGTTTTACACAATAAAATTGCACTATATGGCAAATGTATCTATAATGTATGCTTTGCTAAAACCTCAGAGTGCTGTAATTTACAGGTTTCTGTATTGTGAGCCTGTCTGTATATACTCTTTGGGAAATTTTCTGAACTTTCATGAGTCTGTGTGACGTTTTATTATTATTTATAATGTTCCCTAAGTGATAAGTTCACTCATGTCCTAAGGTTGGAATCGTTCATCTTGAGTTGGCTGCTTTGTCTGGCTTGGTTTCCTGAATGGCAGTCTTGTCAAACATGATGCTGTTATCCCAGTGTGTAAGATTTGGGATGGTGTTCTCCCTCTGCCTCAGAGGGCTGTTGCACAGATGCTAGTGTTTCAGTTTCTGTAGGCAACGGAAATAAAGTCTGAATATATTCAAATACTGGTAAATCAAACATGCAGGCTGACTTTAATTGTTTTCAAATAAGTCGTAGAGTAGTACAGTGGTCTCCCACACACCGTTCACCTCGACCAAATAACTGTTAATGGGTTTTTCACCTTTGAGTTACGCTCTTGAGTGTGTGTGAGTGTGTTACTTTGTTGAAACATTTGAGGGTAAGCTGCAGACTCCATGCACTTTCCACCTAAGTGCTTGCAGGTGTTAGAAGTATGTATTTACATACTGTTTACTTGGTATGTATCGATATGGATAAATTACCGAGGGAAAGGGGAAAGCTACCAGAGCAGTTTGCCGACAATGAAATGCAGGGTGACGAAATTAGAAAGTCACTGTTTGGCAATCATCACGGTACGATTGACCTAGGCAGTCACCGTTGGTGGGTGTTAAAACCAGTGGGGTAAAGTTTGTGAGGGAAAGCATATAAAGCACATAGTCTCAAAGTATTTTTCCAAAAAAATAGTTATTAATTACAAAGGGGAAAATAGTAACTACAGTGAAGGAACCGGTAGCTACCGCCGAGTCCAAGCACAATCATCACCACTAGTGATGGGACCTGGCAACGTCATGTGCCTTCTGATGGGGTGCACTCGAACACAGCATCACTTTCATGGCGTTTTTGCAAAAACAAACCCAGAAAAGCATAATCTGAATCTAATTATGAAGTATCAGGCAAACTTAAACTGAGGGACATTCTATAAAATAACTGCTCTGTATACTTTAAAGAAATTATGAAGCTTATGGAACAAAAAGACTGAAAACATTTTTAGAAGTTTGAAATTATTTCAAACATTTTTTAAAAGCACAAAGTGAACAAAAAACAGTACGTCATATAAAGCTGTAAAATTAAAATGAGAAAATATTTCAGCTGATACAAATTTTCCCCCAACAAATGAAATATTAAATGAGCAAACTGTAACACATTCCCAAAGGATTATTTACCTTTCAACAAAACTGCCACACATATGAAAAACATCTCATATGAGAAGTAACAAAACTCAGAACAGAAATAGGCCCAAAACAAAACATATTAGGAAGGTAGAAAACAAGAGTTGAATGACTCAGGAAAGAATATGAGGGGTAAAGACACAGTCACGTCATCTTGAAGAATGAGCATCTTCCGAGATACTCAAGGAAAACCAGATTCAACTGGAAACTCGTTAAAGGAAATCATGAAAGGCCAAGAATGAAAATAGAAGTACAAAGGTTAGAGAGAAAGTGGTCGACAGAGGACACACAAATAAGAGCCAATGTGTGAATAATTGGAGTCCCTGAAGAAGAAAAACAAAATAATGGAACAGAACTAGTAGTTAAATGTATAATCCAAGAAAGTTTCCAGAAATAAAAGGTCGGAGTGGAATTGGATACAGATTAGTCAATAAGAAGAAAAATATCCCGGGGGCCTCCAGGCAAAAAGAGTAGTTAAATGAGGTTGCTATTAGAATTCTCAACAACAGACAAAGTAAAACAATACAAAAACTGGGGAGTGTTTACTGAGAAATCTGTGAAAGGATGTGTTTCATCCAATTAGGAGGTGACTGGAAAACTATAGCTTAGGGCTGTATTATTGTAACTTCAAATCCAAGACTAAGACAAAAGTAGATAGAGGCAAGGGTGGGAAAATGTGATGTAGAAATTACGTATTTTGACAAAATAGAAACAATGTAATTTTTTTAATAAAAGGGAAAAGGGAGAATAAGCTTATTGACTGTCATTTAAGTAGTAGGTAGAAGTCAAAGATATTTAAACAAAATAAATCAAACTGTAAAATGTCAAGTTAGGATGAAGGTGCCTATGGTGACCTTCTGGGTATATTACCCAACAGAATCAAAAGCAAGGTCTTGAGGAGATATTAGCACACCTATATTCATTGTAGTGATATGCACACAGCCAACCAACCCAGTGTCTGTTGATGGCTGAGTGCACAAACAGAATGTGGTATTCAGTGGAGTATCACTCAGTCTTAAAAAAAAGAAAAGGAATTCCTGTGACGTGCTACAACATAGATGAACCTGGAAGAAGTTACGCTAACGGAAATAAACCAGCCACGAAAGACAAATACTGTAGGATTTCACTTATACAAGGTATCTAAAGCAGTCGAATGTGTGGAAACAGGAAGTAAAATGGTGGTTGCCAGATTCTTGGGGGGAGAGAAAAGTTCAGGAAAAAAGAAATCATTTAAAAATCATACAGGACGACATCAGCAAATTGACAGAGTAGGCAGATTCCACCTCTTATCCCCACACACAGTCATCGAAACACAAACTTCAGAACCAAGTTTATCAGAACTCTGGGATACAGTCAAAGGTTTACAGCAGCCAAGCAAATGCGGAATAAGTGAAAACTGTAGCATTTTTACCTGCTATTGTCCTAAGCCAGGGGTGTCAAACTCATTTTCACCGGGGGCCACATCAGCCTCGCGGTTGCCTTCAAAGGGCCGAATGTGATTTTAGGACTGTGTAACTGTAACTACTCCTTAACAGTTAAGCGAGAGCTTAGCGCTGCCACCGGGTAGAAACAAGGTGCTGGGCCAGATAAAACAAGCTGGAGGGCCGCATTCAGCCTGCGCGCCTTGTGTTTGCCCCCTGTGTCCTATGCCCTCCCTCCCCAGCTCAGTGCAGTCTTGAAACCGTGTCAACAGGAGTTATCTTTGTGGGGTCCTGGTGTCTGGCTCTGAAGGGAACAGGAAAGACAGTAAAAGCTTATGACTTTGGTCAGTTGTAACCTGTCTAGGGGCTACCGAAGGACTGACGGAAGGTGGTCATCTCTATTTTTCCTCACTCAGAACTCAGGCTGGAAAGGCTGTGAGTTTTGATTTAAAAAAATACTGTGAGGAGAACTAAGAAACTACAAATACCTGGCGCATAATATAGTCAAGATACCTAAGGAGTGGAAGGAAAAGCTGGGGCAGATTCTTTGGGAAAGTAAGGCATTTTTAAAAGCTTGTGTGGATGAAGCAATTTAGAAGGTCATAAATATACCTAAGTTAAAATGCATGTTTAGAAAAGTGTTGAGAAGACCCAAATTTTCACTTAGAAGTGAGCCCTAGATTGGGTGCAAGCTTGGTGTTGAAGGAGGGCCCTGACACAGAACTGATCTGCAAAGATTGGAAGAAAAAACTTTTGTTTGATTGTTTTTATTTTTTTTTATCCTCACCCAAGAACACTTTTTCATTGCTTTTAAAGAGACAGGAAGGGAGAGAAAAGCATCGATGTGAGAAAGAAACATCGACTTGGTTGCCTTCTTGCACGTGCTCTGACTGAGGATCAAACCCATGATCTGGGCATGTGCCTCGACCGGCCATCAAACCTGTTTCCCTTCGGTCCATGGGATGGCACTCCAACCCACCGAACCATACTAGCCAGGGCTGTGTTTAGTTATTTGTGTAAACTCCTGGCATTCAAAAAAAAATCTCTGCCAAAATATTAGGAGAACATCAGCTGAAGGAATAAGCACCTCAGTGATCACACATGATAAGGAATACAATCTTTGCAAAAAAAATTTTTTTTTAAGTTTTGAAAAGTAACTAAACAAATGGACTACTGTAGCCTTCAATAATAATAATAAAACAAAAGCCCCCAGAAAACCCTGGGGAAAGGCAAGAATCTAATTTCTAGTTTTACCACATTTGTAATATTCAAATGTTCAATTTTCAGCAACAAAAAAAATTACAAGGCAAGCAAAACAAAACAAAACAAACCCAGGAAAGTATGGTCCATTCAAAAGAACAAGATAATTGAAAAGAAACTATCCCTGAGAAATTCCAAACATTGGACTTACTAGAAAAAGACTTTAAAATTAACTTTCTAAAATAGGCTTAAGAGTTAAAGGGAAACATGGACAAAGAATTGAAGAAAATCAGTAAAATATATTAACATTTGCAAATATCAGAAACTCTAGAGCTGAAAATTGAAAAACTGAAATGAAAAATTCACTACAAGAATTCAACAAATTATTTGTTCAGGCAGAAGAAAGAATCAGCAAACTGAAAATAGGAATATTGAAAGTATCCAGTCTGAGGGTGACGGGTTAAAGGGACATTGAGAATCCTCCCTGTTTATGCCCGAGCCGTGACCTTTATTATAAGAAGAAAATATAGGCGTGCTGTCTCCCAGGGAGAACTGGTCCTTCTACCCAGGAGATTAGTAGTTTTAATATTTAACTGTTCCTTCGGGGAGAACTGACCTTTCTCCCAGAGGGACCTGTTGGTTTAGCTAAGTCACACAAGGCCCTTGGCGCATAGCCACTTTTGCCTAAAACATATTTAACCATAGTCCCCAAAGTGAGACTTTGGAATCTCACTTTGTAAGGACGCTTCACTCAGACCCTTCCCAGTTGGACCCTGAATGCTGTCTCCGGGATTCCCCAGCATCTATGTTTGGGTGTTGATGAACTCCCATCTGGTGATGTAAGATCTTGATTCTTGCTTTCGCTTTGCTCTTGTGTAATAAAGTTCTTAGCTATTCAACTTTGACTTGGGGTTTTTATTGTCTGCAAATCCAAACCTCCAAGTTAAGTGGCCACAATCTCAGTGGAACCTCCATAATGGCACAGAGGGCAGAAAGAAAGAGAATTAAAAAATTAGGCCTAAGAGACCTATGGTACACCATCAAGTGGACCAATGTATGAATAATGGGATTCGAAATTAGGAAATAAAAAAGGAGCAAAAAATTATTTAAAGAACTAAGGGATGAAACTTTCAAATTTGAAGAAAGACATGACTTTACAAATCCAAGAAACTTATTGATCTCCGAGTGTATTAAGATCAAAGCAACCCACACTGGACACATTATAATCAAACTACTGGAAGTCCTTAGAGGGAAAGAAGAAAATTAGAAGACGTAGCTGGATGGGTAGATCAACCTATGCTGTCACTTAAGTTAAAACCCAATTCTTTGAAGAACTGAGACAACTGTCCTTATTTTGAAAATCTTTGTGAAATAAAAATGAAACTCTGGGGGCAGTGGAGAGCCCATCTGCCTTTATCATCCTCAATTACTGAGACTAAAGGAAAAAAAAGGGGCTGTTTGTTTGTTTGTTTGTATGTGTGTATGTAATGTGTTTTAGCCAAAACTGCTACTTTGGCTCCAAGGCCCATTGCCAAGGACAAATACAAATCTTAATTGTCTTCTTCACAAATATTAATGAGAAAAAGCCTTAGCCATCTGAACAAATAAACAACTTATTCCAATCACTATAATTAGTGAAATTCTGCCTTACTGTACCTGTCTCAGAGCTGAATATTTTTTAATTTTTACTTATTTTTTAGAGCAAGGAGAAGGGAGAGAGAAGGAGCAGGAGAGAAACATCTTTGGTTCCCTCTCACATGCCTCCCACTATGGACCTGGCCTGCAATCCAGGCCTATGCCCTGACCCGGGAATCCAACCATTAGCTTTTCGGGATGATGCTCAACCAACTGAACTACCCTGGTCAGGGCTATTCTATTCTTGATTTAACTAGCCAGGAAACAAACTTTTGAATTTTCCAGTCCTGTGTCAATGCCTGGACATAGATCAGCCCTCCAGATAACCGATTACCCCCTGAAGGACTCACATACCCAGATCATCTGACATCCATCATCCGGACCACCAGATGTGACCAGACCTCCTGGCACCCATCATCCAGCCCACCTGACCTCTGACTGGTAACCATCCTGGACCAATCCTGGCTAAGAACGCAGGACTGAGTATTCTCAAGTTTGCATTTTTTACTGTAAGAACTCTTAACTTTTCTTTCATTTTTGGAACACTTGGGGGTTTTTGCCTAGGTGCGTTTCTACTTAGCAAAACCTCAGATCCTTAAATAAATCTTTATCACTTATTATTGGCCAAAGGCTCCTTATTTATGCTCATTTGACAGATGTTGTCACACTTTAATTTGTTTTTCTCCTGCTAATTTGTCTCATGTCAATTTGATTATCACACCAGTCAGAAGATCCTAGAAAGAGAATAGAAAAATTTTTTTCCTCTCCAACACTGCCAATATTTGTTCTCCTTTTCTCTTTATTATGATATACCCTTGTTATACCCTTAAAGTCATTTTAGAATTTTGGTGGGGAGAAGTCAAATGTTTGTTTTCAATATGCTACATTTACCCCCAAATCTCTCTCTTTTTTTTTTTAAATTGCCATACATTGTTTAAAACAAAGTCAAAAGAAATTTTTATGAACATTTATTGTATCCAACAATTATTTTGTTGTTCTAATCTAGTATTTATTCATACATATACTTATTTTAATGCAGTTATTCAAGTGATGATTTTATGTTTTGCTTTCTGAATTATTCATAAATGTCTTCCTACAAAGGTGTATGCTATTCACAATTACCATGTAAATAGACTAAGGATACATTTCTTTTGTAGATCCAGTTCTGACACACTCACACTCCACAGAGGTCCTTTTCCCTAATATAAAGGGGACTTCCTGTTCTGTGACACCGATAAGGGCGAAGACATTCAGTGTGGATCTGGGGCTCTGTTCCATTATTTGCATAGAATAGCTGTTTTGACTTTGTTCATAAATACAAATATTTCAATAAAAATCATGCAAATATTAAGTTTTTTCAATGAAAAAGTATTTTTTTGGTAATAAGTCTGTTTTAGGATTTACCCCAGACCAGGGTGACTCTCTGCCAGAATGGCCAGGTTCACTTAATGACTGTATTAGTCACAGTTCTCCACGGGACAAGACCACCAGGGTTGACCCATCAATCCATAGATTTATTAGAAGGATTTGACTCACCAGGTATAGAGGCTGAGAAGTCCCAAGATCAACAAGCTGGAGACCCAGGAGAGCCAATGGTATACGTTCTAGTCCAAGCCCAAGTCCAAAGGCAGGAGAAGATCGGTGTCCCAACTTGTAGTCTGTCAGAGAGAGATCAAATTCTTCCTTACTTTTGTTCTCCTCAGGCCTCCGATACATGGATGTGGTTCACCCACAGAGGGGAGGGACATCTGCTTTACTCAGTCTACCGATTCAAATGTTAGTCTCATCCAGAAACAGCTTCGCAGAGCCACCCAGAATTATGGTTCACTGATTATCTGGGCACCCTGTGGCCCAGTCAGGTTGAAACATAAAACTGACCATCACAATGACAGTGAGAAATTTCAGGACACCAAGAGAGAGAGACTGGTCTACATCTTATTAACCACTGTGCTCAGACCAACTTCTATTTTTTAAAAAATTGAGACAATTTGTGAACATTTCATTATAATCCTGTATGCTGCAGAAAGATCTCTAGTAGGTCAATTCAAAAATTCACTCTAGATGGGACATTTCATGGGAAAAGTGAATCAATGATTAGGGCAGCTGTCCTCCAAGGGCAGCCCCTGGGTCAGCAGCATGACCGGCAAGCTTGGTAGAAATACATCCTTAGGACCCACCCTGTATCTACTGAATCAGACCTTCCGGGGTGGGGACCAGAGGTACGTGTCTTAACAAGCTCCCCAGTGATTATCTTGCACACTCAAGTTTGAGAACCACTGGATTTGATGATTGTTAGGACGGATGCTTAAAGAAAAAGTCTGGTTCAATGTCACTACCCTGTTGACTCTCCGCAGTGGATGAGGAGGTGGGGTAGGTGGGTAACTAGCTTGTCAGAGCCAAGTCTTAAAGAATTCCTTAAGCATTTATTTCGGAATATTAGTTTCTTTCTAGCAAGAGGTTCTGAATTACAGAACATGTCTTGGATGATTTTTTTAATGTTACCAGCCTTGCTCTCATCTCTTGGCCTAAGAATATCCAAGCCTATCAAGAATTTTTATAGTAATTTATTTGAATCAAACAGAGGATATGCCTGGAGGCAAGATCTCAACAGACAGAAACATGCTTCTGAGAATAACAGTTTGCAGTTTCTTTTATGTGTTTGAGATTAAGGAGAGAATGCAAGGATGATTATATAAAGGTGGGAGAAAACAAGGTGTATTGGCTCTTAGAAGGGGGCGTCGGAAAGGGTGGTCAGGTATTAGAAGAAGGGGCATTTCAAAGGTGTGTGGACCAACAAGCACAGAAACGATGGACAGGGCTTGCTTCGGGCAAAGATAAGCCTTTTAGTAAAGATGTTATTACTATGCCTGGGGTGTGACTGCCAACCTTGACTTGCCCAGTTAGCAATTTGTGACACTGAGAGATTTCCATGGAACCCTTTTCTCGCCCACACATCTAATGGACTGTGGAAAACTTCAAGAATATAAAGAATCCTGAGGCTTTGAGCAGACCTTTTACAAACGGGAGAGGGAGAGGATGCCAGTAGTTTCTAGAGTTTTCCCTGGGAACTTGCAGGCCAGTGCTGTGCTACGGAAGTAGATTGTGAGCCACAGACATGAACCACATATATAATTTAAAATTTTCTACTAACCGTTCTCCAAAGAGTAGAAAGAAACGGGTGATGTTAATTGTAACATATTTAACCCAGCATATTCAAAATATCATCAAATTAGCTCATACTTCATATAAAATGTATTGAGACATTTTTACATTACCTTTTCCATATACCTTATATCTTTGAAATCCGGTGTGTACTCTACACTTACAGCACATCTGGATTCTGACTAACCACATGGCAGGTGCTCAGGAGCCCCACGTGGGGAGTGGCTGGGGGACAGTGTGGGTCTCAACCAAATGCTCCTGCAGCTGGAAGGGAAGCGCTGGTGAGCAGCAGCAGTTGTGGGCTGGTGATGTCATTATCTCCCTTGTTCCATGTGGCTCAATTCCATTATTCCTTCTGGCCCAAGTCCCTATGCAAGCAATCCTATTTGACTTTACATAGAAACAAACCTCTCCCTTCATATTTTAGATTAAATCTCTGTAGGATCCTGAAATTAAAGCACAGAATTTGCATGTGTTGTCTATCCTTCCTTAACCACACATACAGGTGTCTTAAAGAAAAACATAACCTGTGGATGTGCCCTGTTTAGGAGTTTATGCTAAAAAAATTTCCCTATTTTCTGATTGCATAGGAAGAAAATTTTTAATTAAGTCAACAGAAGCCTGGAATCAGTTGTCTGTAAGTGATTTTATTTTCCCGCCTTTTGAATTTCACTTTACACACACTGTCCTTTAACCTATGACAGTTCCTGTCTTTCTGACTTTGAGGCTTTTGAAGAGCACTGGTTAGTAGTCACTTCGTGGAATGTTCCTCTATTCAGGGGTGTCAAACTCATTTTCACTGGGGGCCACATCAGCCTTGTGGTTCCCATCAAAGGGCCGAATGTAATTTCAGCTCCTTAACTGTTAAGGAGTAGTTACATTTATACAGTTCTAAAATTATTTCAGCCCTCTGAAGGCACCTGCGAGGCTGATGCGGCCCCCCGGTGAAAATGAGTTTTACATCCCCTGCTCTATCTGCATCCTCTGATATTTCCTCACGATTAGACTGAGGTTAATGCATCGCTGGGAAGGAGATGTCAGAGGTATATGCTCTTCCCAGTTCATCAGATCATGGGGTACGTGATGTCAGCTAGTCGTCTTTTTGATGATGTTAACCTTAGTCACATGGTTAAGGGGGTGACTGCCAGTTTTCCTCACCATCCAGTTACCATTTTCCCCTGTGTTATTAAATAAACATCTATTTTGGGAGAGATACCTTGAGACCATGCAAATACCCTGCTTCTCCTTGAACCTTTCACCCACTGATTTGAGCACCTCTCCGCAGATCTTGCCCGCAGCAACTACTGCTATGTGTGTTTATGTGGAACGTCTATTTCCCTCATTCCTTCCACATTTATCAGTTGGAATTCTTCTGTAAGAAAGAGTTGCTCTTTGTCCTTCATTCATTATTCATTCAGTTATTTATATCAATATGGGCTGAGGATATTTATTTTACTTATTTTTAATTATTTGCATGTGATCTGAGAGCCAAAACCTCAACCCTGACAATGACGGGAAAGTCTGAATATTACCACTAAGTTTTGGTTACAGAAACCTGCTTTGCTGACTTAAGCCAAAGGCTATGAGGAAGGCACAGGTTGCTGAGAAGCTGCAGAGCCAGCCTGGAAAGTGGGAGAAACCCACAGCAGTCCCAGAGCCAGGAAGCTCACAAGCAGTGGCCTGGGGCAGGCCTGACCTTAGAGGACCTCTGCTGGTAGGGACAGCACCTGCTGCCTTCAGGTTGTCACTCCAGTAAATCTGGAGGAAGTGTCTGCCCTTGGCTGGGAGAGGCAGAGGGCTGATGGTATTCATGCCAGACTATTTCCACGAAGAAGAGAGGAAATAGATGCTAGGTAGCCAGAAACCACCCACTGTGAAGTCTCTGGGAAGTCACTCCTTCTCGCCCAGTCCTCAGGAACAAAGGTGGAAGCCACAGTTCCTCCCCAAGAACAACACCAACCAACCAGACTGGGAGCAATGTCACTGGGTCACTCTACTTGGCAAAATCCATGCCTGCAATCTCACTCCGAGTGAGCTCAGTGTCATCTCTAACCCCATCACAAAGTTTGAATAAAACAAAAAATAACTCCCATGATATGATGTGATGTATTAGAAAGGGCAGGTGCCTGGGTCAGCATTCCTGTCCCCTTGGCCTTGACCATATGTCTTCACGGCTCTGGGTGGGGTGCCTCTTCCACCATGAAGTGGGTCTAAGTGGCCTTGATAATCTCTATGGTCTCTTGACAGCCTACAAGTCTGTAATTAAGATTTTGAAATTCAAGTGCACAGAAGGTAGACCCATAATGAGAATCATGTATTGAGAAAATTGAAGAAATGGGGCCCACTAAGACCCCAAAAAACATAAACACATTCCATAAAACTATAGTATCTTAATGTTAAAGGAGAACTTAGAGCTGTTTTTCAAAAGCCTAACATGCCTGAGAATCACTTGGGGATCTTGTTAGAACGCAGATTGTGATCCAGCAGATCTGCACGGGCACTGCCTTGCTCAGGGACCACCCCTCCAGGGAAGACGGATGGTTCTCAGCCTTTACAGCACACTGGAACCCCTTGAGGAGCTTTAAAACAATACTTATGCCTGGGGTCCCCCCACCCCCGTTACTCCCGGTCTACCACTCCCCTAACCTATCACCAACGAGATTCTGATTTATGAATCAGGTTTCGAGTGCAGCCTGTGCATCGGGAGATTCAAAAGTCCCTGGTGATTCTAAAATGCAGCGAGGTCTGAGAACCAGAGTCCTAGCTCAGGCTTCTCAAACTTCAGCGCGTATCAGCAGCACCTCTTTTGTTGAAACACCGCGCTGGGCCTCGCCGCCACAGGTTCTAGCTCACAGGTCTGGGATGGGGCCTCAAATTTGCATTTCTAATAAGCTCCCAGTTGACGCTGACTCACTCGGCTGGTCCCTGGCTTTGGAGGTCAAATTGACAGCGATGTTTCCCAGGTGGGAAACTAAGATGCAGTGACTCGCTCAAGGTCTCTCCATACCCGATCTCCTGGCTCCCCACTCGGGCTCTTTCCTCAGTCAATCTTTCCAGCTTTCTCTTCGGCGTCCACAGGCTTCCACATCCGCTGCGGAGCCACTCAATGCCGGGCTCCACACCGGCCGGCTTCCGTTTGGGGAAGGCCCTGCCAAAGCTGCCTCCACCCTCACGGTCCCCCCGCGAAGATAAGCAGGCTGGCGGCGCGCGGGTGCGGGAGACGCTGCGCGTGCGGGACTCTGCCGCGCCCCCTAGTGGGTCCCTGAATTCTCCACGAGGTGGGTCCCAGGCAGTGGCCGGCGTGGGAGGCGCGCACGGCCAGGACGCCACTGGGACCCGCCCGGAGAGAGTTACCATCACAACCGGATCGCTCCCCCTCTCCAATCCCCACCCCCAGGTGACCTGGCGCCTACGCCCAGGCGGTCCCGGCGAAGAAGCGGATTGGTGCGCCGCGAGGCGGATTTGGGAGCGGCGAGGATAAAGGTGCAGCGCAGGGGGTTTGGGGTGAGGACTTCGTCTGCGCGCTTCGCAGTCTTGTGGCGTACTGTTCCAGCTCCGGCGCCGCAGCGCAGCTTCTCTGCGCCGCTTCATCAGGTCAGTGCGGAGGTGCGCGGATGTTTCCCTGGGGAGCGGCGGCCTCTGTCGCGGGGGGCCCCTAGCCCCGGGTGACTGGATCGGTGTGACCCTGGCGCGGCGCAGCAGATTAACTGCTCGCGGGTGTGACCACGGCTCCCCAGCCATCTACCACGGACCTGGGAGGGATGTTAGCTCCGGGGCTGGGGGAGAGCGGTGCTCTGCTGGGGTCCGCAAGGCGCGACACCCTGCCCCTTCCACTTTTTGGAAGGGCATCCCTATTCCCACTCTTCCCCCACCTGGTCCAGAGAATAGGGGTAGGCGAAGCTCTTCTCTTAAAACCGGTCTATCCAGTCATCTCCCCGGGAGGGTGGGATCCCACACCCTTTTCACTGGGAGTCTTGCTGAGGCCAGAGACCAGTGTGTGGCTCTAGTCCCCGCGTATTCTTGGGTTTCCTCTCCCGGTCAGGTGTGTATTGGAGGAGGGCGACGCCGGCTCCACAGAGCCAGACCCCCTTCTGAGACCCTCTGTAGCTCACGCTTAGATTCGGGATTCTTTTGGATCATCCCCACGTTAAACCCAGGCTTAATCAGCTCATAATGGAGACTTTACGTCGACTAAGCTGCTTGCTAATATGTTTTTCATAGATTAATTTTATTAAATTATTTCAACAATCTGCCCTGGCTAGTGTAGACTGAGTGCCGGCCGGCCTGCAAACCGAGGGGTCACCTGTTCGATTCCCGGTCTGGGCTCATGCCGGGATTGCTGGCCAGGTCTGCATTTGGGAGCATGTGAGAGGCAAGCTATTCATGTATCTCTTGCACATCGATGTTTCTTTCCCTCTCTTTCTCCCTTCCTTTCCTTCTCTCTAAAATAAATAAATAAAATATTTTTAAAAACTATTTCAACAATCTCATTTGGTGGTCCTATCTCATTGTCCCCTTTCCAAGGATGGAGAAAATTGAGGTTTGGCGTGGTAGTGTACGCAGGCTCACACAGCAAGGAGTGGGATGCTCTTCCCCTGGGGAGGGGGCGGGGAGGGGGGTACCGCGCTCGACAGCGGAGGGTGGTGGGGGAGATGCCCCCCTCCGTTTCCTGTTTATCTTCTCTCTTAGGTACCTGTAGAGTGGGGGTGGTGGGAGAAGGGTTTGAAAGTCAATGAAAGTGTTTATTTCCCTTTCTCTTGGTAATTAGTATCTTCCTTACCTTGGGTGGGTCAACGCATCCCGTGAAATGGAGAAAAGATCCCAGCTTCAGGGTTACTGTGAAGGTTAAGTAAGAGTGCCGGAAAGCAGGTGCTTGCCAACTCTCAGTTCTGAGGTGCCCGATTTTTCCATTGGGTCATTACTAATAAGAGGAGACATTGTTATTTAATGACCCAGAAGATTTAAAGCTGAGACTGCCTTACAAGTGTGTTTGACAAGCCTTGTGGGCCCTTAAAGCAGAACGAGAGGTGGGAGAACTCGGGGGAAGCGAAGGCGAGGCTGCTCAGCAGCGTGCCACAGAAGTGGGAGGGGGGCCTGGGGCCCGGGAGTCATCGGCTAGGCAGTAGCTGGCCTTTCTGGGAAAGCAGCCTCACTGCTCTAGGGCCAGGAACCTCCCTTTGAGGGGAAAGGAATGGAGTTTAGAGCAGCTGATCATTCCTGGAAACCCCTGAGACTAGAACGAAAAAGAAAGGCGGCCGTTGCTTGCGTTTCTAAGTGGAGAAAAAAAGGACCAGTTGGGGGTTCACTGGGACAAGGGTTCAGGGGCTTGGACGAGACTGGGTTTGGTAGGCACTAAACTGAACCCTCAGGTCTCTGGGGACGGCACTGATCTTCGCTGGGAGAATTTCCTCGCTCCGCAGCAATGTACGTATGGACCGTTTTTTGCAGCTAGATACTTGTTCTTTTCAATTTAAATTTCATATCAAATTGCGGCTTCAATCACGTACAAAATTGACCGTGTTGACCATTTTTAAGTGTCCAATTCAACAGTTGTGTGTTCATCCTGTTCTGCAGCAGGTCTCTGGAACTTCTCATCTTACAAAGCTGAAGCTACGCCAGTTAATTAAACAGTAATACTCAGTTCCCCTGTCTCCCACCCTTGGTGACTACCTTTCGATGGACTGTTTCTGCGACTTTTGACTACTTTAAATAACACAGAACTCATTCGAGTGGGAAGGCCTTTTCTGACTGGCTTGTGTCACTTAGCATTATGTCCTCATCGTTCATCCATACTGTAGTGTGTGACAGGGTCCCCTTCTTCAAGGTTGAATGAATAATCCATTGCATGTATATGCTACATTTTCTTTACCATCATCTGTCAGGGGCCGGGTGTTTTAAGCTTCATGCTTAATGTGCTGGAGACATTACTTAATACACTATTATTTACTGTCTCTGTGCTTAAGGATGATTAAAGCTAGAAATCTGAGATCAGAAGACAGAAGGAATATTAAGGGAAACTAACAGTACATCCTGAGGGGAAAGTCTTATTTTCTGGGTCTTTAATATTTCAAATTAGAGCTTCTTTTCTTGTTCCTGAAACAGAACTGTCTATCAACCCCACCCTATCCATGATGCCACTGCTGCTTAGGGTTCTGCTGTGGTTACTGCAGATGGGGGTATGTGCTGGGGAACGGGAGAAATTCTACAGTAACCATCCGAGAGAGGTCAGGCTGGGGAGGCGGGGGAGGTGTTGCGTTAGTTCTGGAGGAGAGTCTGTCAACCTGTTTCTTTTCATCCCTTTGTAGTTGAAGTAATGAGGTGTTTGGGGGAGAAAGTCTATTGGACCATCACCTGATCTTTAAGGAGGGACTGAGTCTCCTTCGATAGTGTCCACATACAAATTTAATAACTAGCCTGGCAAAGCGGGTGTTAACTTTAGAGCAGCTGTTCTCAAGGTGCAGTCTGGGGCTCTCTGAGACCTTTCATGGGGTCAGTGAGGTCAAAACTTTTTAAAATAGTGCTAAGATGCTATTTTCTTGTTTCATTCTTTCTCTTACAAGTGTCCAGTGGAGTTTTCCAGAGGCTACATAACTTGTAATGAGCTTTTCCACTGATGGCTAATGAAATGTGTGCTTGTGTAGAATGTTTCTTACAGTACAGATATGTGCATTTTCAGAGATCACCCAAGCTGCTTCTTAGCACTCCTGTGTACTTACTAGCTACCTTGAGTTATACCTGCTGTCATCTCTGACCGCATTTTCTTTTAATAAGTCATGACTTTGAAATTCCTAAGTTTTCCTTGGGCCTATATGGAAAAAACAATAGAAAGTGCACTGGACTTCGGGTCAACATGGACGTGTAGGTAGACATGCTTTGCCTCCTCACCACAAAAAGGAATTACAACTAAATTTCAAAACAAATGACACCCACACCTGTCCGAAGATCAAACTGTGGAAATCCGACAACCACTGTGACATTCGAGCCAGTGGACATCAGCACCGTGCAGTTTCCTACTCTAAACGTCCACCCGCCTTCATTTGCCTGCACTTGGCACGAGGAATGGCTCGTCCCCTTTCACAGGCCCTGCTCCCGCTAGGCTCAGCAGTCTCTCATTCCATTCACGAATCCAAAACTCGGCTCTACTCACGAGCTGACAGCCTTAGTGTTAATCTTGGTTAAAGACTTTATGCTACGAGGGTTTGGGAGAATAAAGGTTAATAATAAACTCAGCTCCTTTTGTCTTGCAGGGTATTTGAAGAGAAAATGCCGGTCATTAGGACACTGCAGCGGGTCGTGGGTCAGATGCTACAGGGCCCTGCCTGCGGCTGTGCGACAGCTGCCCGGCCCCGCCAGCTCCTTGGCACCTCCCCTTGGCAAATTCCAGCAGATGCCAACTTCCACTCTGCCTCTTTCTCCGAGGCTGACCAGCCACGTGTCTTAATTACAGGTTGAGTGTGTGGCTTGATTTTTTTTTCTGTGCAGTCTCTGTGTGGTTGTGTATTTGCTTTTGGAATCTCTGATGTGCTATCAGTAAACATTTATTAATCAGAAACTACCTGCTCCACTCTTTGCTTCCTCCAGAATATTGTAAGTCTCAAATCTTTATTTTGTCACCATTGCCAGTTCTTGGTTTCCCTGCTGTCATTTTTAATTGTCTGAGGAAGGACCTAGGAAGCTAGGGGTCCAGAAACTGCTGCAGAACTTGGTTCCGCTGCCTCATTAGGGTTGACTTGGGAGCAAAGGCTCGTGGAGAGGGAGTGTGCAGGCACAAGAGCATGGGTTCTGGAATCAGAAGCATTTTTTATTGGTCAAACTCCTCAACCTAAACTCGGTGCCTTTCATCCCAAGCAGCTACCGCATGTGTGCGTGTTAGAGGCAGAGGAAATAAGTCAGGGTCTGCCCGGAGGACCTCGCCCCTATCACCTCTCGTCAGCATTCGTCTCACCCTCACCAGACTTGCTCCCCCATCCTCCTCACGTCTTGTACACCCCACCCCTGATTCTGTACCTGCCTCACTCGAAACTTCACTCCCACATGCTTCCAGCCAATCCAAGCCCATCTCTGATTTGATTGACATGTTTTATTTCCTTTTTCTTGCCAGCTTTTCTTCCCTGGCTTGTAGTCATGATCTTATGACATTCCTCACAGTTTGTATACTTCCTTCACTGCTTCCTCCTCTTCTCCCGTGGTGAATGGGTTTCAAGTGTAGTCAGTTTTCCTCTGCATTTTGCTCCCTGATTTGCCCAGCTTGTTTTCTCTCTTGTTTTATTCCCTCCTGCCTCCAGTAACGAAGCACCCTCCAGGACCCATGTGAGCATCGAGGTCCTGTGTTAACCAGTGCTTATGAGAAATCCTACTTTCTATACCTCATTCATTTCTCCCAAATGAAATTTGTGGTTGTGTTCCCCCAAAGTGCTCCCAGCCTCCCAGCTCTCCCATTTCTGTCCATGGCATTTTTAATGCCATTTTGTTGATTTTGATGCCTCCTTGTTGATTCAGTCATCTGCCCTTTTTTTCAGATGATGCCTTGGTTTGTCCCCCTCTTACTCCTTTCACATTCCATCCCAGTTCCGGATGGAGGATGGGGTTCTGGGAAACCCCACCAGAGGTTGATACAAACTATTATATTTGTCTTTGAGTATTTTGGTCCCTGTAGCAGACAACTTCAGAGCCTATGGAATAACAAAGGCAAGGCTGGGGGCCAGTTCCTGGCCCACAGAGCTAGGAGGTTGCCCAGCTTTCTTGTGAGTTTTTTCTTCCTACACCCTTTCTCCCCTCCAGCCACTTTGTGCTAGAGAGACCTTTGCCTCTGAAACTAATGTTACCTGTATTGATTTCTGTCCTCACTTAGAGGAGGTAATTCAATTCTATCAGGCCAACCTGGGGCTTTACCTAATTAGCTAAGATTATAAATATAGTCTTATGCCATTATTATATACTGGGAATAATTGGATTGGTTACATTTGGATTAAAGTTTTACTTTTTTCCCCCCTTCATCCAGGGGGTCTTGGCCAGCTTGGAGTGGGGCTTGCTAACCTTTTAAGGTAAGAGCCCTAACAGTTGAAAGTTAAAATCTGAGTTCTTCAGTAGGAAAGTTTGTCTTTGGCAACATTTAATCTTTTCTCTCCCCTCTAGCCCCTGACTATTTTTAAGAGACCTATCTAAAGTGGCTGTTTCGAATACATTTCATTTTGCCTGTTAATATCATAGACGCTGGGGCAAGTCTTTGAGTCAACAACAGCTCCCACGTTGGTCCTTTGCCCAGGCTTTTCTCACTTAGAGTAAGACACATAGTTCCAAATGCATCACTTGGGTTTTAGATGTTTGGGGCAGAGGGAAATATGTGTAGAAACTGGCAAGCAATAGTGTGGGATTTAGAGAGGGTGGGATGAAAGGATAAGAGCAAGGAGAGAAGAATGAGGAGGGAGAGGTAAAAATTCAGGGGTACAGGAAGACACTGGTGGCAAATACAGGGATGATGACGGAATGAGAGGGGACAGAAGGAGGGACTGTGAAGAGGGAATGGGCGGCAGGCCTGAGTGTGGTCATAACTGAGGGTGTGTGCATTTGGGGCGAAGGGAGAAAAGACGCAAAAATAGGAGAGGTGGAGGCTGACAGGAAATTGTAGTTCCTATTTGAAAGATTGTGTTCATAGAACCAATTATACCCTAGGTGTACCAACCCGTGTGTGTTGATTCTCCCTGTAGGAAACGATTTGGGAAGGACAACGTGATTCTGTCTGACATAAGGAAACCCTCTGATCATGTGTTCCACAGCGGTAAGAGATCCGTATGCCTCGCTTTCGTTTTTATCCTCGTTTCCAAAGTGCAGTTATTGGAGCAGTGCGTGGAATCAGTGTGAGCAGCCGCTCAGAACCAGGCTCGGAGTTAAAGAAAGAGACACTATTGAGGCACAGATGTGTCACTTAAAAACACGTCATATTTTTGGCCCCAGCAGTTCTATAAACTGTCTGTAGTGACACTGCTGTCTGTGTGAGTGTTACCAGCACAGGAGTGTTCTTCTGAACGGGGAGGAAAGTTTGGGACTAATATCTTCAAGTATCATTTGGAGCACTATTTTTGGAATAAAAACTTTGATTCCTGTCTTTTTGAGTTTTTATTTACATTCTTGGTTCAGAGAGCAAGCAAACAAAAGTCAAATCTTGTAATAACGAAAATGAACTTCCAAAATCTGGAGACGTCAATCCTCATAGGTCACCACACTTGCTCTGAAACTACTGTGCTCTCTCTCTCTCTCTCTCACACACACATACCGAAAACTCCTCTAGCCAAGTTTCCACTGACTCAGAAAAGCTTTTATAATGTCTTCTAGTCCCTTCTGGTTCAATACTGTCCTTTTGCTGCTTGTGGTGGGGAAGAGCGGTAATTTGCTCTAAGTGGGGAAAAACTGGCATTGAACAAAACCAGCTCTACCTCTAAAAGTAACCGGGTACAATAAACTTGTGATTTGTGGTTTTCTATACAGTGATTTTCAACCCTTTTCATTTCAAGGCACACATAAACTAATTACTAAAATCTTTGACATACCAAGATACATATTTTTTGCCACTCTGACAAAAAAATAGTATAATTTTGATTTGTTCACACTAGGTAGCTATTGTTGAGTTGGCTGTTGTAATTTTTTTAAAAAAGATTTTATTCATTTTAGAGAGAGGAAGGGAGGGAGAGAAACATTGATGTGCAAGAGATACATCGACTGATAGGTTGCCTCTCACAGGCCCCAACTGGGGACCTGGCCTACAACCCAGGCATGTGCCCTGAGTGGGAATTGAACCTGTGACCTTTTGATTCACAGGCCAGTGCTCAATCCACTGAGCCACACCAGGCAGGGCAGTTGTCATTTTTTTATTTGACAGTGTAAGGGAAAAGTGGTCAGTGCCTCTGACTAAATAGTAAGGCATTGCATGTTTTAAAAATTCTTGTGGCACACCGGTTGAAAATTGCTGCTGTATATGATGGATGGTGCTTTGCTTTGGATTTTAAACCCATGTCTCTCTTTTTAAAATATGCAACTTTTAAGCAGAGTGAAATCACTCTGCCTGTGGGGTTGGTGTTAGCAGTGCTGACTGGAACCAGCCACCTGGTTGTGATCATGTTTCTTTTCACCTACTCTCTGATCCTGGCACGTTCTTAACCTCTCCATGCCTCAGTTTCCTCCTCAGTACAATGCATCTGCCTCAAAGGCCATGTGAGAGCTAAATATACAGAAAGCCCTTCAAACAGTGCCTGCCAGCCTCAAGTCCGGTGTAAGCATTAGCTGTTACCAGCTGTGAGGTGGTTGCAGTTGGTGATTCTGCCATTAAAAAAAAAAAAAAGAAGCCAGATCATCCCCGAGAGGTTCAGTTACCCAGTGGGTACTAAGGAAATTCACAAGTCAGGGTGAGTTGTGAGGGAGAAAGGACCCTTCGGTTTTTCAGACCCCAGACTTCTTTCTTCCTGTGGTTTCACCGTCTTCCTTGTAGGCCCGTTTGTATACTCCGACATTCTGGATTACAAGAGTCTTCGGGAGATTGTGGTAAACCACCGCATCACCTGGTTGTTTCATTATAGCGCTTTGCTCAGTGCCGCCGGAGAAGCAAACGTGTCCTTGGCAAGAGCCGTAAATATCACTGGTAAGTTTCTGGATCTTGCCCAAAGTGACCTGTTTGTCAGTTTTTCCAGTTCCTCGGTGAGACTTTTCAGACTGTCTGGTGACATTACTGTCTGGTGTTGCAGGATTGCATAATATTCTGGACGTCGCTGCAGAACACAACCTGCGATTGTTTGTGCCCAGCACAATTGGAGCTTTCGGACCCACTTCTCCCCGGAACCCAACCCCCGATCTCTGCACTCAGAGACCCAGGACCATCTACGGGGTGTCCAAGGTCCATGCCGAGCTCATGGGAGAAGTACGCAGGGCTGGGCAAGATGACTCTGTTTCCTTTTCTCTTTGGCCTCAAACATCTGCTGATTTATCCTTAGGGGGAGTTCCTCTTTCACTATCCCAGTCCCCGGAAGTGCTCGTAAACTGGTCACGTTTGCCAAGTGGCAGGTACAGATAGTCCTCAGCCACATGGTACCACTCAATACTTCCTCAGGGCCCCTCAAATGGCATTTGCTGCCCATTGTATTTGCTCCATTCTTCTCCCATTATTGGTAGTTGTTGATAGTAACTTTCAAACTTTTAAAACTTCAAACATCTTGGCTTTATTTTTTTATACTCTATGTCTTTATAACTCTAGCAAATTTAGTTGGTGTCTGATCCTTCAGCTGATATGTCACAGTGGTGGCCCTCTGGTCACCCCCTGTCCTCTCCTCCCCAATGCCACATGGTGTAGGGCAATGAGCAGGGACTCCCTTCCAAAGAAAGGTTGGAAATCCCTACTGTGGGCTGATTTATTATTTATCGTGTTGATGTATCCCCAGAATAATGAGTCTTTGAAGATAAAAACTGAAGGTTTATTTGTTAAAGAAAAATGATATTTCAGAAAAAGGCTACTGTTTTTCTGTATTGCTCTATCCGATTTAAAAGATTATTTTTAAAGTAAGTTTTCTCTTTTCTGTAGTATTATTATTACCGGTACGGGTTAGATTTCCGATGCCTGAGATATCCTGGCATCATTTCAGCGGACTCCCAGTGTGGAGGAGGAACGACTGGTAAGCGTTGTTTCCTGTTTCTTTTGTCTGTAAGATTGACCCTCTGGGCTGTGAGACGGGATGGTGGCGATGGACCTGTGTAGCCGTCTGCCAACTGGAGTTTCTGCGTCTTGTCCGGGAAGTGTGTCTGAGCAGCTCGATGATCCCTATTGACTTCCACTTGTGAAGGGCAGTTCGTGCGGTGTTGTAAATGCACTTTGGGCTCAGCCACTGGGTGCACAGTGCCAGAATCAAACAGATAATGTTCTAGAACACATTTGTCACCCACAATGTAGGAAGACGCCAAGTAAGAAATAGCCTCTTTTCTTTGACTACGGGCTTCGTTTCTTAATACGGACAGCTCTATTAAAATGCCGTCTACACATTGCACTTTTAAAAGGAACATAAGCCTTATTATTACTATTTCTAACTTGGACTCAAGCATGCATTATATTTCCTAACTCCTACATTAGAAATCCTTCCCATAGGTGAGGGGTCGTCCTGAGATACAATATAAAAGGTACTTGATAAAATCTGAGGGATTTTAAAAGAGGCTTTGGTTTTTGTTACTTTTAAAAAGCTTTTCCTGAGTGGGGTGCTTCTCCAAGTATTCACCGGGGACCCCTGGGCATCCCTGAGACCCTTTAAAGGGGTCCAAGAGGTCAAAACTATCATATCAATATTAAGACATTACCTGCCTTTGTCGCTCTCCTTTGCAAGTACAGTACACTGTGTTTTTCAGAGGCTACGTGACGTGTGATAGCTCAGCAGACTGAATGCACAAGCAGATAGGGGACTTCAGTTTTTCCTATTAAGCCAAACAGTAAAGAGATTTTCAAAACATAAAACATGCTATTCTTCTCACTGAATTTTCTTTTGATTGGAAAATATGTTCTTTTTTATATAGAGTGTCATACATATTTATATATCAGGGTTTGTTATTATCATTTAAAAATGTAGTAATATTTTAAAATTTTTCTTTTTCTGATATAGTAAATACTGATATAATGCACATTAATAAAACCTCTTTGGGGGTCCTCACTGTTTTTTTAAGAGCAAAAAGAGGTTCTGAGACTAAAAGGTTTGAGAGCTACCGCCTTCATCCAAGAGGCTCACTCCTGATTTTGTTCCCAGAAGACCCACAGACAGGATTCTCTTTCAGACTACGCGGTCCAGATTTTCCATGATGCTGTAAAGAATGGCAAATTCGAGTGCAACCTGAAACCCAGCACGAGGCTCCCAATGATGTACATTGATGACTGCCTCAGGGCCACCCTGGAAGTCATGGAGGCCCCGGCCAAGGCCCTGTCCATGAGGACCTACAATGTCAACGCCATGAGCTTCTCCCCCGAGGAAGTGGCCCAGGAAGTTCTCAAGCACATACCAGGGTTCCAGATCACGTACAACGTGGACTCTGTCCGACAGGAGATAGGTTGGTACTTCATTGCAAACACCTCGAAACCAAAATTAGGTTTCATCGTGCACTGTGAGTCCCTTGAGGCCATAAATAGTGGAGGATAGAAGGAGCATGGTGCCCTCCCGAGGGTCCTGATGCATTCTGGGGGAGGAGCTGTTCAGCCAAAGCCCGCAGAGGCTGCAGTTTTGGGAAGTGACATCTAAAGTGAACGGGATAGTTTCGTTCCAATAAAACAGCTTGTCAGCATTGCACTGTTTTACAGTTTCAACATAAAACAGGCAGACGGTATGAAAGCAGCCCTGGGTTTCCAAATGCTGTAAGTGTGCCACTCGGTAGCCCTGAGCCCCTTTGAGTATAAGATTCCTACCTTATGAGTTTGTGTGAGATTTTAGTAATGTGTAGGGTGTGACAGTTCACAGTGCCTGATCGTAGATGTGTGATACAACCTTCTAATCTAAGGGTGACTGTATGTGAGTCATAGCTGCTCTGATCTGCTCAAAGGGGAATTTCTTTCGTGGTACCTTGTATGAGAGACCTTTCTATAACATGTTCTAGACTGTTTTGGCAATGGTAGAGCCTGTGAAACTTAAGCTACTTTTCCATATCTTTTCCTAGCGGATAGCTGGCCACTGAACTTTGATGACAGCAATGCTCGGAAGGACTGGGGATGGAAACACGATTTTGACCTTCCAGAGCTGGTGACGACAATGTTGAGCTTCCTTGGTTCCGATAGTAGAGTTGCCCGAGCTAACTGAAGGCCTCAGAAGGAAGAGCTCGTGCATCCCGGACAGCTCTCAAGGCGTGACCATAGACAACCAGGAACCTAGATTATCTGCAACTGAAGACCTAATTGGACTAAATTTGGGTAGCTCATATTGAACTGCTGGACGGAGAATTGAGTTAGCTTTAGCATTTGCAAAATGCTGTTGTTTTGGTGGCAGGACCTCTGAATCTTTGCTGTTTGCCTAAACTTGCCATACACATAAACTAAACACACCTATCACAGAATGAAGACTTGAGTCATGCTGGTTTCCATTTCCTTAATTAAGATGAAGTGACCATTTCTGGGAAGGTGGAAGTATGTGACGCTTGTGTTTAATTACATTTAATTTAAATATCGCTTCTGAACCTCTTGTTCTCTTGACTAGAGACCAAAACTTACATTTTAGAGACTATCAAAGATGGTCTAAATTTAAAAGCACTTCTTTACTATCCCATCAGAACATAAAACACTGGATGTTTTTTATATTTATCCCATGTTCATTATGTTCAAGAGCTTTTAACACTTTCTGCCAAGATTAATCACTTCTCATTTGTTTTTCTGAAAGAAGGTGTATCTGTAGGAGTTGGAGGATAGCAAAGACGATGGAACTGTTTTGGTTGCCTTCCTGTTAGTGAGCTGAGTGGTAATTAGCAGGAGTATAATTTCCTTCCTTGGCAAAGTCGGTCTCCCAGAGGAGCTTGTCTAAATATACAGGTTTCTGGGCCTACCCCTTGAGGGTGACTCAGTAAATGGAGATGGGAATCTCGAAGTGCCACTAGTTGCTCTATTGTAGCTCCAGCTCACTGGTGTAGACCAATTCCAAACACTATTTTCTAAAGAGAACTTTCCGTTAACAGCCTTTTTTATGCACTCTTAGACTGAGGCTTCAGAAGAGGCATTCTAAAACCCCTGAAGCCATTACAGTGTAAGTCCATACAGATTTACCTTTTTCCAGCGACCTCTGGATATGCTCCATGTTTACGTGGAAAGTGAAGCCGCACAGAAGAATCATGGGTATATTGGACAACAGCTACTGAGGATTGAGAAAGGCATTTGTAGTGTGTGCTTATTGACAAGGCTGTGTATTTGGAATTTTTAGCTGCTAGATGTACATGTGATTTTTTGGGGAGGCATAACTGGATTTCAATCTTAATGGAAGAACTTGTAGATAATTGAATTCTTAGTCATGTTGATGTACTTTTTTTCCTATGTGATATAATTAAGCTAGTAATGGTGGTTCTTTTTTTTTTTTTTTTTTTTTACAACTTCATTGAGGTCTTTCATATACAGTAAAATTTAGTATACATATTTTTTCATTACATTCACAGAATTGTGCAACCATTACTATAAACTAATTTTCAGCTATTTCAAATCCCATGAAGAAATCACGTCTTAGCCCTGTGTACCCTAGGCAACCATAATTTACTTCCTATGTCTGGATTTGCCTGTTGTGGACATTTCACATAAGTGGAATCATGCCGTGTGTGGTCTTTTATGATTGGCTTTTTAATTTAACATAGTGTTTTCAAGGCTCGTCCATGTCGTGGCACACATCAGTCCTTCATTCGTTCCATCACTAAACAGGGTTCCATCGTGTGGAATAGCCGCCACATTTTGTGTGTCCCCACATCAGTCGAGGGATATTTAGTTGCACCTTTTTGTTATGAAAATGCTATGAATGTTTGTATAGATAATTGGGTTTAGAAGCTCAGTTACTTCTTACTGTTCAGTTTGACAAACAATCCTTAAACTCTCTTTAGTCTCAGTTATCGTGAAGGAACAGAAATTATTTTTTTCCTTCCATGAGAAGGGAAGAAGCAACTGACTTGAGTGACCCTCCGACTCTTCAGTTTTTCCACTAGGTTCCTTGGGCAACCTGGAAATTGGGACTCCTTGCAGGGATTTGTTCTAGAATGGCTACCGAGTTTATGAATCTATAAATGCACCTCTAGAAGTACTGCAGAGAAGTACAAAAGAACAATGACTCCTCTGAATTACACGGATGATTCTTACTCACTGACATCTTTGCATTCTAATTAAGACTAAAATGCAGTCTCCCTTTCTATCTGGTGTACATCTTGGGATCTGGATGACTCCTTGTTTTACTATAAAAAGCTTTCCTTTCTGTTGGGAGAAAGGGTTTTTATGGTTAATTTAGAAATGACCTGAGAAAGGTCATTTAACCACAATTTTTTTTTTAATTTTAAATAAGAAAAGGGAGAATACAAAGGTTGACTTTGCTCTTGTGTTTTTCATCCTGACGATTTCCACAGACCACCAATGTGCTTATTTGTTTTGCTAACGTGTTTTCTGGGTGGCACTGCCCCAGTGTGCCTTTGCGACCTTCCCAAACAGCCACAGCCTAAGGGCTGCCAACAGGGCGTGCTGCTCCCAGTGGAGAAACGGGCCCTGGGCAAGGAGTGCTGCTGCGCTGCTCTGGACACTCGCCGTGGAAGGGGGCGGATGCTGACAGCGATTTTTAACTTAGATTGATGATGTGTTACTGTACTTCATGGTGAGGGCAAGAAAAAAACATTTACATGTTTTCCATTTAAAAATGTTTCTATTAAGAATTTAAACAACTTGCCCTGGCTGGTGTAGCTCAGTGGATTGAATGCAGGCCTGCAAACGAAAAGGTTGCCAGTTCGATTCCCAGGCAGGACAGATGCCTGGGTTGTGTGGGCCAGATCCCCAGTGGAGGGCTCATGAGAGGCAACCACACACTGATGTTTCTCTCCCTCTCTCTTTCCCCTCCCCTCTGTCTAAAAATGAATAAATGAAATCTTTTAAAAAGAATTTAAGCAACTAAAAGATATAATGAAGAAAAGCTGTCTTTTTCTCTAAACTCATCAGCTGATTTTAACATCCTATACAACATAGTGTCAGATAAGTCAAACCTTTTTAAAACTGTGAAATCAGTGCTAAGATAGAATTGTCAAGTTTGGGAACAGGATCATTTGCAAGTTTTGCCACCTAACACTCTACTAGCTGTTTTTTAATATTTTCATCCATTCTTTTCAGATGTGCTATAAGTAACTTAAATGTAGTTTTAACATCTATCATTTAAAAACAGATGCATCATCTATTGACTGGATGATCATACTTATGTAGTGAGTCCACTATTTAATTGCTTTACTTAGCAGCCCAGCAGTTTCATTACTAGGTCAAAGGGTAATAATAAAGTGTTTATTAGAATAAATAAACACTTTATTTGCCTCTTAATTTTATGTAGTTAAATTCCTATTGAGAAAGTTGAATTTATTTGCAATAGAATTCTGCTCTAATATCAACTCCCTTTCTCTTGGTACATATTTATTTAGCAAGATATGTTTTATATTTATTTAAAAGTTTTTAAAAAGATTTTGGGAATATAGACTTTATTTTTTGCTGGGGAATCTTTTTTAAATTTAATTTTCAATTACAGCTGACATTCAATATTATTTTGTAATAGTTTCAACATACAGCACAGTGGTTAGACAATCATGTACTTTACAAAGTGACCCCCTGGGTGCTTCCACTACCCACTGGCACCATACACAATTGTTACAGTGTTACTGACTATATTCCCTGTGCTGTACTTTACATCTTCATTTGCTGGAGAACCTTAAGATTCTAATTGACTTTTATCCAAAGAATATGAAAATACTAATTGAAAAGATATGCGCATCCTTCTATTGATTGCAGCATAAATTAACAATAGCCAAGGTACGGAAGCAACCTAAGTGTCCTTTGACAGGTGAGTGGATAAAGAAGATGTAGTACTATAGATATCCTCAGGTAATATCACTCAGCCAAGAGAAAGGGTGAAAGCGTACCATCTGTGACAACGAGGATGGACATTAAGGGTATTATACTGAATGAAATAAGAGGGAGAAAGGCAAATACCATGATTTCACTTATACATGGAATCTGAAAGAAACAAAACAAAACAGGAAAAAACCATAGACACAGAACAGATTTGGTGGTTTCCAGAGGGGAAGGGGAGAGGGATTGGGTCAAACGGGTGAAGGGGCTCAGTTGTGTGGTGACGGACGGCAACTAGACTTATGATGCTGATCACTGGGCAGTGTACACAAATATTGAATTACAATGTCGCACACCTGAAACTTCTATACAAGTACCTCAAGAACTAATGAGAGAAAAGCAGATCTCAGGCTAGTCTAATGGTAACTTTAAATCAGTGCATTGTTCCCATAAGCCACCCATCAGACAATCCTAAATTTAATCACATTTTATTAAGATAAATTAGAGCAGTTGCTTTTTTGAAATAGAATAATGTCAATTTTTATCATTTTAATGGCATGCATGCTCAGCTATAAAGGGTCTAAATTGAAAAGCAATGCCTCATCCAATGAGGCATTGCTCTTCCAATGTGAAGATTCTCCCCCAAACCATTTCTGCCCAACTTAAGCATATAACTTTCATCGAGGTAGAGGAGATGGTGACATATATACCTTTAATATTAGGTATTTCAAATGTGTTCATCCATTAACTAAGAAATGAGCTTCCCTCCCCCTCACATTCGGGTTTCATGAATGTCATTCAAACACTAAATCCACTTTTGACATTGACTGTGTCTAACACATCAAGAGCAAATGATATTTTCTTCAAACTTGTTTGAGATGCAATATTTATTTTAATCCATGTGTGATGCTATCAATGGAAATTTTGCTCCAAACTGCAAGTACCTCTGTGCATAACACCAGGGCATTCAAAACCCATCCTGTGACTGCCACACCATCACTTACAGTGTTGCTGTCGATGATTTTCCAGTAGCACCCAGCACTCAAAATCGTAGCTTTCTGATTTCAGGGAGCATTAGCCAATCTGTTCATTTTGTTCCTTCTTTTCAGTCTGTTCTACCGGCACCTGGTATTAGCATAGCTGAGGGGTGTCTGAGGCTAATCATACGTTCCCACAAACAGCATCCTGTTCAGATTATCAGTAGTGCTTAGGGTGCTATAACGACATTGTGCTGGCTCATCTATAAGGTGAGCCCCTGTAAGGGGTACTTTTGGAAAACAAATTTGCCTTATGTTGGGGCATGTGTGATATGTTTTCTACTGGGAAATTTGTTTTAAGTCCTTAGGGAAAAAGGTTATCTTTTTTGATTGGTTAACAAGGGATAATTAAAATTTTTCATTTTAACCAGTTCTTTCTTTAAATTTAAGTGTAATTCTCATGTAAATTCAGGAATCTAAACTATGTGGATTACTGAGAGAAGTTTAAAGGGAATTTGTAATAGATACGAATTAACCAGAGTTAGTCCCACTCCCTCAAGGATGTGGTTTCCCGTTCTTTCCCCATTCAAGGCACCCAGAAAATATATCACTAAAAACAGAATTTAAAAATTGCCCTGGCTGGTGTAGCTCAGTGGGCTGAGCACCAGCCCAGGAAATGAAAGGTTGCCTTCAATTCCCAGTCAGGGCACATGCCTGCGTCGTGGGCCAGGTCCCTAGCTGGGGGTGTGCGAGAGGCAGCCAATTGATGTTTCTCTCACACATCGATGTTTCTCTGTTTTTCTCTCTCCCTATTCCTCTCTCTAAAAATAAATTATTGAAATCTTTAAAAAAATGTCATTAGAATATGCCATTATTTGTAACACTATTCTTTTTATGTTCCACTAAGAAAGAAAATCTTTTTAATTCAAGTCAATGGTTTCACATTACTTAGAATTTTTATTTTATACCTTATGGAGGGACTTATTTAGACTTCACTAGACATAGGTTTTTATCACTCTAGCATACAGAAAAAGAGAAATAGTCAAATGCTTGTTCGGTATAATACCTAAATCTTCGGATCTGACTTTTCTGAGCCACTTTTTGACTCACTTGTTTCTTTTTATTCTACCCATTGTTATTCCCTGTGTCAATAAGAGTGTTGGTGATAGAGCATTTCTTAAAAGAATTCATAAAAACTAAAAATCAACCCTGACCCCTGTGGCTCAGCTGATTGGAGCACTGACCCACAAAGTAAAAGGTCACCAGTTCAATTCCCAGTCAGGGCACGTGCCTGGGTTGCAGCTTCAGTCCCTGGTCCCAAATGCCGATTGGTGTGCATATGGGAGGCAGCCGATCAATGTTTCTCCCCCTCTTTCTACCTTACCCTCTTTCTAAAAGTAAATAAAATCTTCTAAATTTAAAATATATATATATATTTTAAATATTGTATTTATTTATTTTTAGAGAGAGGGGAAAAGAGGTATAGGAGACTGTTTTGCATGGCGTGAGCCCAGCTCCCACTCAGAAAGGCCAGTGGGGAGCAAGGTCCAGCACACAGGACCCACGCCCATGGATAGGTTCTCCCCTGGGGAATCAGGCCTGCATTGTACCTAGGCCACTATGAGGCTTGCTTTTGCTAAAACTCCCCCACCCTGAATTGAGGCAGCAAATGTTTACTGCATATCTTTAAAGTAACTTCCTAAAATCTATGCTAAACCTTCCAAGAATGAGTGTAACCAGCTTAATCACTTTTCCCTTTACATTTGCAAATATCCTTCCTTTTTTATTTAATTAGCAACATCCTCTCTTTTGTTTTCTGTAACCACCTAAAGCGAACCTGTGCATAGTAAATGAGGATCATCCTCAATGTCCTGTGCTCAGAAAAGCAACAAAAGCCCAAGGCAAGGCGCTCTCCTCTTGAGAGAGTGGGCTTGCTGTCCCTTTTCCTCCACAGGACTCGGTAGTGTGAATTTGTTTCTTCTTAGCCACAAGACACAGATCCCGGAGGGAGGAAGAGCGGGACAGAAACATCAATGTGTGGTTTCTTCTTGCACACCCCCAACCAGGGACCTGGCCCACAACCCAAGCATGTACCCTGACTGGGAATTGAACCAGTGACCTTTGGACTCACAGAGCCGCACTCAATCCACTGAGCTATACTAGCCAGGTAAATAAAACCTTTTAAAAAACAGTATTGAGCACATTCATATTAAAGCAAAATTGTTTGGTTGTCTTGCTGAAGAATTTACAATGACCGATGTTGAATTTCTGTTCAGTGAAATAACTAGACCATATATATTGCAAAACTTTGAAAATTCTTAGTTTACTCCTTAAGATACAGAGTTATTTGGGGGGAAAAGTTTGCCAACTCTTTGTCATATGCTTTGAAACTAACTTTTCACTGTTTACTACGTTCTGGAAATGAACTACTGTGCTGGCAGATTTATTCAGCATTGAAGCAGATGGGATTCTGTCTGAAGGGGAGAAATGAATGATTTTTAAGAATCTTTCTGTTTTAATAAAAGATTCACAATCTGCCCCTGTTAATATTGAATTTTGATCATGTGGCAGTTCGTATGATTGTGCAGAAAATGTTTTCAACACTTCTGTTCAGTAAGGACAATTTACAATTCCTTGGAAAGATTCCTTTGCACTAATGGGCAATGCTCATTATTTTATATTTTAATACTTTTGTAAATGCTTCTGTTTTACCTTCATTTTCATGACATATATCAGAACCTAAAACTACTTCATAATTTTTTTAAAGTTTCACTCACACCTCTCCTATACCCAATAGAAAATTTAAAACGCTGGTTTTGGTATTTTTCTCTCATGCACCTAACAGACACACGCACATTTCCATTGTTGCTTCCTTTTCTTCATTCTGTTCACTTTTGTGTGAGGTGCCGTTGCCGACTCTAGTGAGGGTAAATGCGTATTTACTAGATCCCAACATTCTTAAACGTTTTCCACTAAAGTATAAATCATAGGTACACAAATTTATGTCTACAGATGGATTCATTTTGACAGATAGGTACGTCCGTGTAACCACCACCAAGGACCAAGATAGAGAATATGTGTCAGCTCCCAGGACCCCCGCCCCCTTCCGGTCACTACCCAACCTATCCGACAGGTAACCAACCCTGGCTTCTAGCACGATAGACAGGTTTTGTTGTTTTGAAATTACATGTGATTAAATCACAGAGTCCTCTTTGGGGCACATGGCTTCTTTTGCTCAACGTTATATTTGTGGGCTGCATCCGTGTGGTTGTGCGCAGCCGTAGTTTGTTCATTTCCCTGCTGATTGGCGTTCCAGTGAAGGACAAAGCCAACATTTTTTTAAAAGTCCATATTAATTTTGGTGAACATCTGGGTTGTTTCGAGTTTGGTGCTATTATGAATAGGGGTGCCATGAGCCTTTTTTACACATCTTTTGGTGAACATAAGTTTGCATTTTTGTTGATTAAAGACCCAGGGTCTGTAGCCTGTGCTGGGTCATAGTGTAAGTTCAGTGTTAGTATATGCTGCCCAACATTCACCAGAGTGGCTGGGGCACCTCCTTAGACCCCAGCAAGGATGAGAGGCACCCGACATTGGCTGGTGTGGGCGTGGTGGGTCCACAGTTTTTTTGCTGTAGTGTTTGATTGCAGTAGAGTGGTCATTTCCCAAAAACTTTCTGTCTTGTTAGGCTGCCTCTTTCCTGGTTATTTAGCTAGAGAGCACAGAGATTGGGGGTAGACTTTCGCCCCATTAACAATGAGCAATTCCAGATTGCCAGCTTCTCTAGCACCCACCTGGGATGTAAGAGGCAAAAAGAAAACCCAGAGAACTCATCATCATTTTTCTTCAGGTCCTGGGATGCCCAGCCAGTCTGCCTTCTCGTCTTCACCTTTTAGTGTCTTCTTATGTTTGTTTTCTGTATCCAGGGTTTTTAGTACGTAGAGGGAGAGTTAGGGAAACATAAGTCCATTCTATCTTCCTGGACGTCTTGGACTGCTTTTTAAAGAATTAAAAACTCATCCCCTTCCACCTCCTCTCCCACATCACAGGTGTTAATGTGTAATGTAAAACAAAAAAATAAAATAATATGGAATAGCAAGACTCAACTACAGCTGGGTCTAGAAAAATCACATTTTAAATATAAAGACACAAATAAGTTAAAAGAAAGAGGGTGATACACAGAAAAACCTCATAGAACATAAAAAGAAGTCTAGCCAGGTTGCAGGATACAAAGTCAGTATACAAGAATCAGTTGCTCTTCTCTACGCTGGCAATGAACACGCCAAAATAAAATTTGTGCTAGAGCAGCATCTTAATAGATGCAGAAAAGCATTTAATGAACCCAACATTCATTCTTCATAAAACTTTTCAATAATTAGACAGGAACTTTCTCAACCTGATAAATGACATATACTAGTCCACACTGTACTGGAGGTTCTGGCCAATGCGATAAAAGTAAGAAGAAGAATAAAAGATATGCAGACATGATGGGCTATGTAAAAAATCGTATAGAATGCAAAAGTAGCTTCTAGAACTAATAAGTGATTTAGCAAGGTTGCAGGATATGAGATTAATCAAGCTGCCTTCCTGGCCCCTCTGCTCCTAGTCTCACCTTCCCCTAATAAATGCTTTGAGCTGATAAACACACTAAATCTCTGCCACACCCCTGGTCAGAACTCCTCAGCTAACTTTGCATTGCCTGCAGCATAAAACCTACTATCATTTGCATATGGGGCCCTCCCTGTTTCAGCTCCTGCCTTCTATCCAGCCTCATTTCGTCCCCACTGGCTCCCTTGCATTCATCTCAAGTAATGCTGACCAAATTGTTTCCAAACATTTCCTGTTCTTTAGCCTCAGAATCTTTATATTGACTTTTCCTTTTTCCTGAGGCATCTTTCCCTGCATTGCCATTCTTACTTCTTCTATTATTAATAGTTTCTGCTTAGTCTTCTGTATCAATGCTTCACTGATTTTCCAAGAAATTAATGAATGTATTTATTTTTTTAAGATTTTACTTATTTTTTAGAGAGAGAGGGGAAGGGAGAGAGAAAGAGATGGAGAGAAACATTGACTCGTTGCCTCTTGCACATGCCCCCAACTGGGGACCTGGCCCACAACCCAAGCATGTGCCTTGACCGGGAATCAAACTGGTGACCTCACAGTTCACAGGCCAATGCTCAATCCACTGAGCCACACCACCCAGGGCAGTGAATGTATTTCTTAACTAATTTATTTATGACTGAAGGTACATGGAGTTCATTACAGCCTTGGATCATTCCAGCCCGCTTCTCTGGCTTCCACCGTATCATCCACAGGTCCAGGATGTCAGTATGGGCTCATCAGACTTTTTATCAGACACTCAGGTAGATCCCCGAATGGTAGAACGGTGAATTGGCAACCCCATCTATCTTACTTGTTCCCTTGAGAAGGGCCTCTGCTGGGTGCTGGGATCCTGTACTAAGCAAGAAATAGTCCCTCTCGTAGCAGCTGAGTCTAGTGCAGAGAAATAGAAAAATGTAAAAAGGCAATTACAATACACTATGATAGATGCTAAATAAAAAAATTAGCATACGCTTTATGGGGAAGAGCTCATAGTCTTCTGGTGAGGAAGGGCCCAGGGCGAGTTTGGTCAGAGTGTTCCCCTGAGGAGGCGGAACCTCAGCACTTACCCTCTGTGGGTCCACCTGAATTTTCAGCACCTCCAATGGGACATCCACAGGGCATCTCATACGTGACTTGTTCACAGTGGAGCTCTTGCTACTTTGAGGAAATTTTGTGAAGGAATTTAAAATGGGCAAAGATTATGAGCACACTCTTCTGGATTATCTGTGTCTTTCATTATTTTTCAGTTATTTCACAATCTGTAACTTAACCAAAAGTAATAAAAATGATTCTTGTTCATAGAAAAGCAAATGAATTTTATTTGATGGAGGAACAACTAATCCCCTTCCCAAGAAGCAAGTTTTACATCTATTAACAAATTTCTGTTGGCATTCTTCATTGAGGGAATGTGTGTTGTGTATGTTGACTTCTCCAAGTCACCTGTAACATCTTATGCCATCATTCATTAATGAGTGAAACACAACCTTAGCTTATTTTATACTTTCATGAGGGTCATGATTTAACCCATTTCAAAGAAAGTCTTTTAAGTGTTGGAGGTCATCCTCTGAGCTGGCCAGTGGGCCCACTTGGCACAGCAACGTAAACTGTGTGGCCGGGGAAGGGCGCGTTGCTTCTGACGTAGCCCAGACACATGTCTTCCGGATTTCCAGGAGAAGTGCCAGCAGCCATAGGACTTTAACGTTGCTGAATTTCTGTTTCCCTAGTTTTATTTTTCTCCCTCTATGGATTGGGTGGTTTGTTTTTATTTCTGGTTCCCACAGGGCTATTTCCCCGGGGCAGCAGCAGTGAGGGAATTTTGTGTTATGGGTTGTTTAAACGTATTCTCTGTTGAGTGAAAGACAACAGAGAATCTGGTTAGTTTATCTTTTGTTGTTTTTTCCATTTGGTCTCTTTTTAGCTGAAGTCACATGAGAATTCTGTGACCACTGGGAAGAAGGCTCTTTAATATCCTATACAAGGTGAACTCACGACTCCTGCGTTTCTGCAGTTCGTTCTTGCCTTGTAGATGAAATTGTGCAAACAAAAAAAGCCCCATGAACTCTCTCTGTGTCTGTTGTTGCATGAGTGTGAAGTGTTTGTCTATCTCTAGAGGGTGTTAATGCATTAGCTTATAATGTCCCTTAACGTAATGGGGCTCTCTTCTCAGTGGCTTTAGAGATAAGTAAGTGCTTATATAAACTGAATTTTCCTACAACCCCAGAAAATAAGGAATTTTAATATTAATACCAATTCAGAAACATTTTATGATCCAAGTTTGTATAATTAAAATTAATCTTAGGCCCATGAGAGCAATTTAACCATTTTGACTTTGGACAACAGCTTGTCACTTCTCTTATGTATCCGTGTATAACACAAGCCTACATTTTCTTTACTTTATTTTTCCCAAGTGTTGACAGGCTTGGTAATCACATTAGCTAATACTTAATGCTACATAAAATTTAGTATTACATAATATGTAAATTTGTGTTCAACTAAATTCAGTCATTGTTCTGACACAAATTTTCTTTCCATGGTAATTATGGTTTTGTAGCTGGAAGATAACTTTCAAGATTTTAAGGTTATCTAACACCTTGGACTGATATTGTTGAGTTAGTTAATGGAAAATCGTGGGATACCTGGGCAATGTCTAAATACTGTAAAATACAAAAACACTAATTCTGAATATAATTTTAGGTTTATATACTCTTGCTTCTTATTTGTATGCTGTGAGGAGGCTCTGTCGTGGGTCATGTGAGTGACTGTCTTCATTTTTGCCACTTTAAGATGGAAAAGGAGGCATGTGGCTGTAGAACGTTGTGTTCTGTGGGGCCATGAGTTTGCTACTCTGCTGAAATGTCTGTGTACGACAGACAGCTCTCCCTTATCCACACCCCCCCACCCCAAAGCAGTGATTCTCCCACATTTTGGGAGCTCCTGCAGGCCACAGAGCCGAAACCGCCCTCCCACCCCGCCCCCTTTCCCTCACAGGCTCCGACTTTCCCCAGGTACTTCTCTGATTCCATCTTGGCATCCGATGCTCAAAGGCCCCACACTGGCGTGGGCCCTTCTTCCTAAGCACTGTCGTTGTCCTCACATCTGCCCCCCTCGCCCCACTGGACCAGGAGCTCTCTGATGGCTGAGTGTGCTCAGTCCAACCCAAACACCTGTGTGCATGACTGAACTGGGTGCCAGGAAAACAAGCTTGTACGTGCAAAGCGTGTCTGATGGTGTAGGAAAGGATTGCTGTGAGAAAGAAAGGAAGCAGTATTGTGAAAGCACAGTGCCTGGAGCAGAGCAGAGGCTTATAAGTGTCAGTTCTTTTGAAGTCTGGACACTCACCAGCCCCCCAGGATCCAAAAGTGGCATTTCACTTTTACCTCTCAAGGCACCTGATACGGCCAGGATGAAAAGGACAGACTCAGAGCGTGGGGGGCGGAGGGGGGTGTGTTTGGAGCAGTGGCCGCAGAGACTGGAGGCACTTGTTTCTGCCTGACCTCAGGGACAGGTTGCCTTTGCTGTGCTCGTCTGTGTGCAGCTCCCTGGAAACAAGTGGGTCTGGTTACTAGCTCACTGAGAGCTTTTATCCTTGGCCCCGTGCTGACACCCTATCCACCTCACTGGTTTGGAACAGCTGACTTGTTCTTGATGCTGCAGGAGTCAAGATACCAGGATCCCTTCAGAAAGGTGGAGAAACCCGCTGTCCCTCCCATAGCCTCCAGCAAGGCACACAGCCCAGGCTGCATCAGGTCATGGCCCAAAGCACTCTGCAACCAGAAGACTGGATTGCAGCCTTGGCCCTGTCACTTGTGAACTATAACCAAGCGAGACACTTAAGCAACGTGAACTGCCTTGCATCATCTATCAACTCTCATGGCCCCTGGAGCCACAGTAGCCACCTAACAAATGGTGGTTGAATATGAGAGTAGAAATATACCACTGAGAACTACACAAATGTTAGCATTGTGATACAATGAATAAGACTTGCATAAGAAGTAAGGAGAAACCTGCAAAATCAGAGAGAGTTTTGGTAATTGGAAATCGGGTTGACACAAGTAATCCAAAGTTATGTAAAATCTCCCCAAATGAGTAGTTGCTCTGCCTGAAACACTCAGACATCACTGAAGTACCTGGGCAGGTGTGGCCAGGTCCGCTTTTGCAACCTTCAGTAATAACTGCACACCTGTGTTGGGTTCTCTGTGTTGGGTTCTTTTGACGATGGAGCAAATCTGAGTTCTCTGCAATCTAGATGGTGGCTCACAGGAACCGTTTCCAGGGACAAGGTTTACACGCAGGGTGAGTTCACAGAATAAAAGGAATTCCTTTTCCAGCGTACTGTCCACAACTTTAAAAATGCTCGACCCAAAGGGAACGCAGTGACTCCTGAGACGCAATGGAGAGAGCATTTATCATGTCCTAGCACCTCTCTGCTTTTGTCGACCAACGTGAACATCCCTAACCACCGCAACACAGGTACAGAAAGCCCTGTAGCTACTTTCTCAGTCCATGGTGGTATTAGTTATCTATTGTTGTGAAAAAAACTTAGTGGCTTAAAATGACACACATTCATTATCTCACAGTTTCTGTGAATCAGGAGTCCAGGTAGAGCTCTTAAGAGACCCTTAGGGTCCTCTGCGTGGAGTCTCACAGGAAGCAATCATGGGGTCACCCAGGTCTGGGGTCTCACCCAGAAGCTTGACTGGGGGATAGTCAGCTTCTAAGCTCCCTCAGGTTCCTTGCAGAATTTTTATCCCTGTGGTTCTATCACTGAGGGTCCTCACTTTTTGTGTGGTGTTGGCTGGAGTCCACCCTCAACTCCTAGAGGCCACTCTGAGCTCCTTGAGTCTTCCAGAACTTTCTTGCCACATAGGTTTTCCCAACATGGCCACTTATTTCATCTATCCAGCAAGGACAATCTCTAGAGCGAGTCTACTAGCGAGACGTACCTAATCCAGGAAGAGACATTCCATCATCTTCGCCATATCCTGTCGGTTAGAGGTGAGGCCTTGCTTACGCCCAGGGGAAGGAGGTTTCCCAGAGAAATTAAGATCGGGGGCAGGGGTTGTGGGACCACCCTCAGAGTCTGTTGTCACAATGGCCAAGTCTGACGGTGCCCAGCACTCTCAGGGCCATGCACAGAATTCATCAAGATGTGTAAAAATTATTTATCAAGACCCCAGAAGAAAAGAGGCACTGTCCATTTACGGCCAAAGCCTTTCATGAATTATGTTCTCGAGTCCCTGCTGGATACTTCCCTGGCTGGGTGATGAGGTCAGCACCACCTGAAAATGCTGCGCTGACACCTGACTCCCCCATTTTGGGGTCTGGCTCTCTTCCTTGGTTCCATCAGCCATCTCTGAGGGAGACTGCTTCCCATCTTCCCTGTTGTCTCAGGGTTTAACCTTCTTTGACACTTCTCCCTATCCCACTCCCCTTCCTCCAAGGTCCCAGAGGCTTCTTGCCAGCTTCCTGCCCAATCCTCCAACTAGCTTTCCCATCCTCTGACTCTCTAGGCATCAACCTGGTCTCAGGTGGACATGGCGCCAAAACCTCAGCTGTACACTAGATGCCACATTTTTCAGGGTAGAAGGCTCGGGCTTTTATCAGATTCTCAGAGGGTCTCTTTCTACCCCCAAACCTAAGGAACCATGGTGTTTGGAGATCCTCACCTATATATTTGGAAGAACATGCAGACAGCTCCTGTTTGGGAGCATGGGCTGGCTTCTTCTCCCACCCTCTGCCCAGGGCACCAGACCTGAGCTGGGCAGTGTTCCATAGCCCCAGCTGTGACCAGCCAGGAAAGCAGGGCAGGTGGCATGCTGTGCCGGGAGCAGTTCCCAGGCCCCACTTAGCTTATCAGCCACTCTGCCCTTGCCTTGAAGCTGAGACCTTGTGAGCTGATAGCACCCTCCTCTCCTGCCAGAGTCAACACTGCCGGGGACTGTGAAGCTGGCGGCAGCTCCTACAGAGGGGGTTTTGTGCCACATGTGTTCAGCAGGTGTTGTGGGCCTTCATCTCCACAGGCTCTCATCATCCCCCCTCCAAGGCCTAGCGGTGGTAATTGAGGACAGAGGGTCCAAAGGCAGCATCTCCTCTCTGTCTGGGGCGCTTTGGGATCTGTTGTCGAATAAATCCATCATTCTTCAAATCTTGTCCCCACGGACATTTGGTCTCACTGGTAGGAACCCTTGCAGGACCGTGTGTTCCCCAAACCCTGAGCCATGCGCAGGAATGCAGCATCAGCACCTGGGCTAGAAACTATGAACCTGCGGTGGACTATGACGGGGGCAGGCTGCGAGGTTGGATGGCAATCCGCTGAGCGTTTGCAGGTTCAGGAATTCTATGTGGTGTCAGAGCCACAGAGGCCTCTGGTGCTGGGCAAGCTCCGTGTCACACGGCAGAGGGTTGTGAGGACTCCCTGCCAGGGTTCCTACTGTGCCCCACCAGGAGAAAGGAGCAAGTTCTGCATGTGGTTAAGACTAGAAAGGCATCTGACAAAGTGTAGACTATGCATTCTGGAAAGCACAGCAGGCGGATGGGCAAGTTACCACAGGAATGATTTATGGCAAAATCATACCGAGGATCTTAGAGACCTGAGAGTCCCTGACTTCTCAGTTTGTGAAACTAATTTCACAAGAGGAGAGAAAGAGGCCACACTGATTGTTCTTGGCAAGTGAGACCAAACAACTAGGTTGAACTGGGTGGCACCAGTTCAGACTGTATGGAGACAGGTGCTGAGGCATGCACTTCCACCTGTTGCTGTGTCAGATCTCATGGTGAGTTGCACCAACACAGAGAACATTCTCCTGGGCCTCAGGTCAAGGGTACAGAGGGGCCAGAGCGAGGAACAATTCTGGCAGAGAGAGAGAGAGAGAGAGAGAGAGATAGGAGCCAGAGCTCACCATTCCCTGTCAGAGGCCACAACCCTGGGGGAGGGCCAAAGCAGGCAGGGCACTCTCTTGGTGACATGGGATGGGCTTGGGAGCCCAACTCTGAATTCAAACCCACCTCCAGGTCACCTTAAACCCCTAGTGGTGCTGGATTCCCTCTGGTCACACTTGCCTGCTCATAGTCTCCCCAGGCTATTCTTATGACTTCTACTGATGCCATCTGTCTTTGCCACAAGGACAGATGGCATCATTAGAATGTGTTGGAAAGAGAGTCCTGAAGGTGAGCTTAAGAATCTCCACTGGGGTGCTGGGAATGCAACACAAACGTGCAGCGATGCTGATGCCAGTCACCTGGGGACACTTGGGGCCAGCGCACTGCCTCTGTTTCCACTGCCGCCTCCTGTGTTCCCGCAGATGGTAACTGCATTCTCATCGCCTCTGGATGTCACAGCTGAAAGTGGTGGGGAGAAGCTGATACCAGCCTGAGCAGGGAAGCCACACCCCCAAAGAAGAGCCCCACCCAGATCTTTAGGAGAAGGCCAATTAGCTGGAGAAAGCTGGGTAATTATAAGTTGTGATTCATCTTTTTCTCAGGCTGTTAGGAATAGCATTTACATGAAAAACAAACCAAAAAAACTTTGCAGAGAGCTGCCAATATTTTGTTCAGAGGAAGGTGTAATATGATGAAGAACAACTGATACCTGGTCAAGGCAGATGCTCTGTGAGAGAGAAACTTCTGGAGCAGGGACTTGACCATGCCCTGCAGGGGTCCACGTGTCCTGAGTGTGGCCTTCTGGGAGGGCTGCAGAACTGAGAGGAGAAGTCGGCTGGAGCACTGTGGCCTGAGATGAGCTGGCTCCAGACTGTCTCCTCATGTCTGGAGTGAATTTTCCAAGGTCTCAAGTCTTGCGCACAGTAGTCCGTGGGCTGGACTCTGTGCCTGATTGGCCGGCAGAACTGAGGCAGTGGGGGTGAGAGGACCTCCCTGCTGAGGACCACCTCGTCCTAGCTGGCTTCATCTAGTTCCCCTGACCCTTAAGTCCTAGTCCATCTGGGCTGCCGTAACAGACTATGGTAAACTGGGTGGCTTAAACAACAGACATTTATTTCTCACAGTTCTGGAGGCTAGAAATCCAAGATCAGGGTGCCGGCAGATTCTGTCTGGTGAGAGCTCGTTTCCTGGGTCATAGACTCACTGTGTCCTCACAAGGCAGAGGGGTGAGGGAGCTCTCTGGGGTCTCTTCTACAGGGACATGAGTCTCACCACAAAGCCTCCACTCTCATGACCTAATCACCTCCTAGAGGCCCCACCTCCGAATGCCATCGTGTTTCCAGCTAGCCTTTCAACATGCGAAATCGGGGGAACACAAACATTTCGTCCATAGCACCTTAGCTGACCACCCTTCAAGGGGGGGAACCCCCGTGATTGGCCGGGTCGCATTTCTGCACACTCTGGCTCCTCTCCTGTCTTGCTACTCAAAGGGAGGTCCGCTGGCTGCTGCACCACCACCTCAGAGTGTTCTGGAGCGCACACTCTCGGGCCCCGCCCCAGACCTGCTGAGTCAGAATTAACAGCATCCCAGATGATGTGCGCGCACCTGAACATTTTTAAGAAGCACTGATCGACCAGACGCTGAGTTAGTATTGTGTGGAAATGCGTGGTCTCGGGAGGAAAAACATGGCCAAGGGAGCCACACAATTGCAGTTCCAAATCCTGACTCCATTACTTCCCCCATAGGACCTACCGCAAGACTCACCTTCTCTGAGCCTCGGTTTCCTCACCTGCAAAACAAGGACAGTCGCAGCCCCAACTCCATAAGACTAGGGAAGGATTAAACAGGCTGATATACGAGAGCGCCTGGTGCATGGTAGGTGCCCCGAGGGTGAGAGTTCTCTTTCTGGAGCTTCCTTCCTGGAAACTTCACCAGGGCGGGGGCCTGAGGAACGGGTGCCTTTGAAAGCTCCCAGGTAATTCCAGTGCCAGGGCAGGTGACACTCTGTGTCATTGACAGAGCCTAACCCCTGGCATTGTACTGGAGAGCAACCCTGTGCCTGGGACAAGGCTCACAAGTGTTGGAAGGTGAACCTCCCCACAGTGGGAAACAGAGACACCCTCCTGGTGTCCACAGCCAGGAGCAGTGGGCCAGCCCCTCGGAAACGCGGTCGGGAGGTCAGACTTGCAGGGCACAGGCCGGCACTCAGGATGGGCACCGGAATGACAGGGGAGGGAGAAGTGGAGGCAGCAGGGTCAGCGTAGCTGTTTTAGAAGCTTGGCTGGGAAAAGAGATTTGTGATAGCGGAGAATGAAAGGGATTGTTTAGAAACGAAAGAATTGAGACTATATTGGCAGGTCGGTGGTATTCAGCACCTACATATTCTCCTATAGGTTTGATTTTTTTTTAAAGTCTTTTGGAAATTATATAATACAACATACATGTAGAAAAGTACATAAAACAAAAGTGTCCAGTTGAACAAATAGTTATGAGGCAAAGTCCTGCGCAGCCACCAAGTCACTGGAGAGGCAGAACCACGCCAGCACCCAGCACAGGTGTGTGGCCTGGACCCCTTGCCGGAGGTTGCACGTTTGCGGTTTTTTGTGTCCCTATTTTACCCAGGAAGAAGCTGAGACGCGGGTAGCTTAACCCCCTCCCCCAGGGTCACACAGCTTGTATGCCAAGGGGCTGGAATTCAACCCCACTCTGTCCCACTGCACGTTGGTGGTGGTCTGGGGCTGGGCTCCTTGGAGGGAGGGGGAGGGTAGGACCACGCGCTGGAGGAGGGGGCAGGAAGGGAGTGAACTTGGGACCTGGGGTTCACTCCCCTGAGCAGGGGAGGATGGGAGGAGAGGTAAAGACCAGTTACTCTGAAGGGAAGAGCGAGCACACACCCAGAAGGTGAGGGGGCTTCTTCTCACCTCTCCCAGACAGTGCTGGGGGGTGGGGTCCGCCCTCAGAAAGGCTTGTGAGAGGGAGCCCCTGAGTCTTTGTCTGTCAGACAAAGAGCTTGGCGAATGGGTCTGGGACCTGGCCAGTGCAGGGTCACAGAATGAAAGACCCTCCATGGAGACGATGGAAAGCCAAGTGCAAAGGTGAAACTACCCCCCCGCCCCCCGCAGTGCCCCAGCCCTGCTGCTCTCAAGGGAGTGGACCGTTTGCTGAGGAAAATGCTCAGCTGGGTTGGTCTGAGGGCTCAAGCTAAGTTCCAGGTGAGATAAGACCAAAGAGTCGGTGGTCAAGGGCAGGCCACGGTGAACCCTGCCCGAAAAAGTTATTATTCGGAGGAGCTCACGTGGCCAGTATGGAACCTTTAAATTGGGACATTTCTGCTTCTCCATCAGCAGCTGGGAGTTTCTGAGACCTGTTTGTCCAGAGTTAGAACTTCTTATAAAGGATGTGTGACAAGTGTCACACCCACCCCTGCCCTCCATCTGCTCAGTTCCCACACCTTCCTAAGTACACTTTATTCTTAGTGTCTTATGCATTTTTCCAGACCTTTAAAAAAGCACATCCAATTAACTCCCTATCACACATACTGGTTTGCACCTTGCTTTTCCCTCTGATTAAAAAAATGGGGGATGATACACACAAACTTACCATGTTAGTGATTTTAAGTGTACAGTTCCATGGTGGTAGGTGCATCCATTTGTTCTGCGACCGTCACGAGCATTCATTTCCAAGCTTTTTTTATCTTGCAGAGCCGAAACCCTGGCTGCCAAACACTCACTCCCCAGGTCTCCCTCCTCCCAGCCCCTGGCAACCACCAATCTGCTTTCTGTCTCTATGAAGGTGACTACTCTAGGTATGTCACGTAAGCCTCTTTGTCACTGGCTTATTTCACTTAGCATAATGTCCTTGAGGTTCATACGTGTTATAACATGTGATAAGACTGCCTTCATTTTTAGGGCTGAATTTAGGGCTCCATTGTATGTACATACCACATCTTGTTTACCCATCCCTCCTCTCAGTAGATACTTGGGTGGCTTCCACACTGTAGTTATTATGAATAATGCTGCTATTGCTACAGAGAGATCTGATCAGCTCCCTGGGGAGAAGTGGAGAGGGGCTGTAGGAGGGGTTTGCCGAGGCAATGGTAAACGGTTTAGAACGAGATTGACTGCGAAGCTGAATGCCTCCAGAGTACATGGAAATGAAAAGAGGCGGGCTCTCGGGCTCTCTCCGGCTCTCTCTGGCTCTCTTATTCCTCGAGGCCTGGATGATCGTGCTGCAGCTGCCCACGTTTTTCAATGGACAGTATTTCGGAAGGAAAGGAACTCTGGGCACAGCCTAGGATCGGGCTGGCCTGGCAGAGGGTGGCAGGGTTATTCTTTTGAGTGTTCTAGAGGGGACAGGCTCTGTGGCAGAAGCCTGCCATTCTTCCAAAATTGTGTAGCTTTTGTATTTTATGTTGTTTTAGTTTGTAAACTAACCCTATAGAAATAAGATAACTAAAAACTAACAGGGGGAATGATAGGAGAGTTCAGGTATTAAAGAGTGTAGCTTTAATTGATAGGCCTAAGTGACTAGTCCATGTAGAAGCTGTTATTCCGAAATTGTGAAGCTTTTGAATAAAGACTCCTTTCCTTTATCATTAAACATTTGCCTCTAGAATTGTGCCCAGAGGGTGGCGGTGGGCAGCGGGACGCCAAGTGCTGTTTGGCAGCACTGTGAACATGGCTGTATTTTACCTACAGAGGCAGGTATTCAATTCTTCTGGTATATATTCGCCTTGCTGTTTTACTTAGCAGTATCTTAGAGATATTTCCTGACCAGTAGAAGACTCTCATTTTATATGCGAAAAAAACTGGGTCCCAGAGAGGGAAACTATGGTGAAACTAGAACTAGGCCTCCAGACAGGCCGCCTACTTACTCCCAGACCAGTATTCATTTTTTCTAGTATGCTACTTTTTCCCAACATTTTTATTTATATTAAAATTAATGCTAGCTCTGGGACGAAAAATACCATTGTAAGAATCTGTGGAAATGAGGAAGGTGGACATGCGGTGTCCACCCCAGAGCTGCCTTCGCTGTAGCGGCTCGCACACCCCCAACAGTGCCGCTGGCTGGAAGGGGCTGGAAGTTCATGGTTATCTTCACAATGTTGCTCCTTTGGGGGAAGGCCCCCCCATTTCAAGGAGGCAGCATCCTCATAGACTGCACCCCTGCCACAGGGATGCCCTGTGACCGAACACAACGGTCTGATCTCCTTGGCAACATCGGTGTGCAATAAGGTCGGTAATGGGTTGATTTGTGCTCCCCCCCCCAAATTATTCATATGTTGAAGTCCTAGTCCCCATTACCTCGGAATGTGCCCATCACCCCACACCCTAACTTAGTGGTCAGCTATGCTCTGCCTCCATGCCCTCGCCCCAAAGCAGGTCCTCACCTCTCAACCACCTGACCCAGGAGCGGAAGGTTACCACCAACTGCCCCAGGTCATGCTCATTTAGGGGAGAAGTGCCATTCTACTGATAAGGAAACCAGAAACGTTGTTTCCATTTGCCTGAGGAACGTTCCAGAGCAGACCTGGGCCTCAAGTGAGGCAAACCAGGCATTCTCTTCAGGCACAGAATTTAAGGAGGTACCACAGGAAACTCAGCAATCAAGATAAACAATATTTTAATGCAATATGTAAAAAGCTGTGGTAAAGATATACATAACATAAAGTTTACCATTTTAACGAGTCTAGTGGAATTAAGTAATTTCACATCATCGTGAGACCACCCCCCCCATCTGCAGAACTCTTTCATCTTCCCGAACTAAAAGTCTCTACCCATGAGCGACTTCCCATTCCCCCGCCCCTTGGCCCCCGCCCCTCAGCCCCTGGCAACCAACCGCCCTTCTACTGTGTCTGCATGAACTTGCTATGCTAGGAACCTCGCAAGTGAAAGCATACAGTGTTTGTCTTTTCACTTCTGGCTTATTTCACGTAGCGTAACGTCCTCAAGTCTCATCCGTGTTGTGGCCGGCGTCAGAATTTCCTTCCTTTCTAAGGCTGCAGAGTAGTCATTTGAATGGCTGTACCACATCGTGTTTATCCCGTGTCTTTCGATAGCCACCCGGGCTGCTACCACCTTTTGGCTATTGGAAAGAGTACTCCTGTGAATATGGGTGTACAAATATCCAAGTCTCTGCTTTCAATGCTTTTGGCTTTATACCCAAACATGGGATTGCTGGATCATATGGTAGTTCTACTTTTAATTTTTTGAGGAACTACTGTATTGTTTTCCATAGCAGCTGTACCATTTCACATTCCTACCAGCAATACACGAATTTCAGTTGTTCTACGTCCTCTCCAGCACTTGTCATTTTCTGGTTATCTGATAGACGTCCTAGTGTACGTGAGGCGGTATCTCATTGCGGTTTTGATTTGCATTCCCCTAGTAGTCAGTGCTGTGGAGCTTCATTTCGTGTACTTGTTGGCCACTTGTGTGTCTCCTTCAAAAAATGTCTATCCAAGTCCTTTGTTCATGTTTTGAGTTATTTGGGATTTTGTTGTTGTTGAGTTTAGGAGCTCTCGATATATTCTGGGTGTTAATTTCTTACATATATTTAATTTGCAGATATTTTATCCCATCCACCTTGCCTTTTTACTCTGTTGAAAGTGTCCTCTGATGCACCAAAGTCTGTCATTTTGATGAAGTTCAAATGTATTTTCTTTTGCTATCTGTGTTTCTGGTGTCATAGCCAAGAATCATTGCCAAATTCAGAGTCATGAAGCTCCCCAAAATATCAAAATTGATGCCCCAAAAAGGATGTGAACGAACTATCAAAATCTAAACGAGACAGGATCTGACCTGCGCTTGCGTGACTCACCTTGCTCACCTCACCCTGTTCGCAGCCCTGCGGAGCCCGATCTGTACTTCAGATTGTCAAGTTTTGTTCACATGGGGTTTGGGAGGCACTCACTTTGATCTTTTAAAATATTGCATTAAAATATGGGTCATCTTGATGACTGAGTTTTTGGATGCCCTCCCAAAATTTTACACCTAGGGAGAGTTCCTCTCTCTCTTCCCCCGTGCCACCCTTGCCCCAGAGAGAGACGGCGGCTAGCCAACTTTCTCTGGGGCCACACCACTGGGCCTGTTCTTTACACCGGGCTGGTTCTCCTTAAGATCAGGTGGGGCAAGCTGGAACGCACGTCCGCAGAGAAGCACAAACTCAATTGTTGATGCTAAGAGAAATTTACTTATGAGTAATTTCACCTACCAAATATCAACATGATGAAGATGTTGAAAGAGTTTGATGTCATTCCCTAAGTCAAATTGTGGCTCAGGCAGGCAAGGGTACCATCTAGCAGGTGATCACTAGCCAAAAAAAAAAAAAAACCCCAAACCGAAACAAAACAAAAATCAATACATGGTTTGTAAAGTACTAGAATGATTTGATGATTTATTTTCACAACGATTTATGTCACTTGATAGATCATTGTAGTATCCATACAATTCAGTTTATTTGGATAGGAAATAGAATATATTTTACTGATTTCATTTGCATATGATTTACATTACCATTCCTGCTGTTAAAAATTTTCAGATCACAGCTGCACAGGGAGCTCATTACTGGGAGGAGAGGCTGAAGCTGAGTTTCAACTGTTAAGTTTGGAGAGAGGCTTCAGCGATGTGTTCACATGAACATGAGCAAAGACACGTGAAAGAGCCCAATACAACAGGCTCATTAGACAGCCAGGTGTGGGTAGGGAGAGTGCGCTTGTTTCAGTTATTCATTCAACAAACGTTTATAAGATACCTACTGTGTGCTAGGTCCTGTTTTAACTGTTAGGGATACTACAGAGAGCTAAAAATATTAAGATTCCATGTTTCATGGACCTTACACCATGGGGGAAAACATAATCAGGTACAGAGTAATTTTTTAAAAATTGAACAATTTTGGTGTCTGAAAATTATACAAATCTCTGCCACTAGGGGTCACCCCAGTGTCAGGCTGGTTGACACAATTGCAGAAAGCATTTTACAGGTGGGTGTTTGCAGAACTCGATTGTGACATGGCCGACAGCAGTTCCTCTGTGTGCCCGGGTGCACCTGTAGGGAGCCACGTGTGTCTGAGGAAGTGAAGAACCAGGTCTGTGTCACCCTTTCTGCTCCACATGTGTTGCACATAAGGCAACTACAATGGAAGTGTTAATTGTACATGTTATGACATGGAAAAAGTTCAGGTGTGTGTAAGAATGACATATGAGTATATCAAAACTTTAAGAAGGATTGACATGAACAAACCCAAGGGCGTCCATTCAGTTCTTCACGTGTCTGCCTCTTGGTCCCTGAGTCTGTCATCTTGGGAAACAGGAATCACGCCTCTGCCTCCCCTCCCCTGCCCTCCCACTAAATGAAGGGAGTGGTGCTCATCACAAAGGGGCCCTCCCGACCCCCCATCCCAGAGAACCGTCTGTGATTTGAGGTGTATGTGCTAAGGTGTGAAAGAGGCCTTTTAAAATTCCTGAGGAAAGACAAAGGGAGACTGGGACTGTCCTTGCTTGACCTGTCAGATGTAGCAGTTATGTTCAAACCACCCAAAACTCGAGAAGATAGCATGATCAGCTCTCAAGTAGCTTGGAGACCAACAACTCTATACAGAACTTCACTATGTTAAATTAAATTATGACAGAGTACCCCAACTAGAGATTTTGGTTTTTGAGTGGTGAAAGTAGCATCTGAATTTTTAATTTTCCAACAAACATGCAAAATGATGACAATTGGAAATGCCAAGAAAATGTAAATGTCAAGAATACCAAAGAGTGGCCCTGACTGGTGTGGCTCAGTTGGTCGGGAGTCGTCCTGCAAAGTGAAAGATCATTGGTTCGATTCCCAGTCAGGGCACGTATAAAAGGCAACTGATAAATGTTTCTCTCTCACATTGATGTTTCTCTTCCTCTCTTTCACCCACCCTTACCATCTCTCTAAAAGGAAATAAATTAAAAACATTTTTTTTGAAAAAAAATCAAAGTGTAAATTATCTGTGTTGCTAAACTATTCAACAAAAACCTACATGCGAAGAGATTTCTCCATTTTTCCAGCAGGGGGCACTTTAGGATTGCCCAAACACAAGGGGTCTACCACAAGTCTGAAAATAACATTTGTTTACAGGAGGAAGAACTTTAAAGATTTGTTTTCTCAGGCCTCCTGCTCTCCCCGGCTCTGGAGAGGAGAATGAGGCTGCAGAAAGGTCACTGGGAAGAGCCGGAATAAAGAGCAAGAAGGCCAAGGACTTTGCCAGCTCTGCACCGACTAGACAGTGACCTTGGCCAGCCACTTCAGCTCTTGGAACTGCTTCTTTGTAGTAGGAAAATCATGCTCTGATTGCTAAAGCCCTCTGACTCTGACAGCATATGCTATGTGCCACCTCAGCAGCTTGGGGTCAATATAAGGCCATGGCTCCTTTCATATTTTATATGATTTAAATCTGAGCCCCATTTTATAGTGGCAGGTCTGTCTATCTCCCCTCCTCCTTCCCTGAGACTCATCACTACCCTTGGCTGCACGGTGCACTCTGCTTTGCCCCTTGTAGTGGAGGCTGTCACCCCGCCTGCAGCCGGGGCCCCCAGTGTCACTGTCGTGCATGTCTGTGATGGCATCCCTCCTCCCCGTGCGGGAGCCAGGTATTGCAGCATGAGAAGTGCTTCTGAGATGCTTCACTAGCTCTGAACCCGTAAAGGAGTCGAGCTCTCCTCCTTCTGAAGGCTTCTTGGCCCAGACCCAATTAGTCCACTCTGCCTAGCAATCACAGTGGGGGTGGGGGAGGGTGGTCTTTGTCAAGGCCAGAAGGAACAGTTGTTGACTTGCCTTTCATCTACTTTCCTGTAAGGGATCACTCCAGCGGGTTCTCCCAGGGAGATGCACTGTCTCCTCCGCTAGACATAGAAGTGGCTGGACACTTGGAACAAAAGTGCAGGAGGCAGCCTGCCAAGGGCAGGGCAGAAGGAATGAGCGGGCCCTGAGACACACCGGCTTTGCTCCAGCCAGCTTTGGAGTCACACAGGCTGAGGGGTGACTGGCAGTCCTGTGGCTGCCAGGCTTTGAATCTTCTGCCCCCTGAGTCTCACACACAGAATCTGTGACTTCTGGGTCCTGTTCTAAGAGCTGACCGGGACATTATTAAAAAGGTGGGGGATACGTTCTCTGATTTGGTGCCAACTCTGCACTTAAAAAAGAAACTCCTCCCCCTTTGGCTCTTTCTTGGCTTCCTCCTCCGTTCCTCTCTCCTTCCTCTCCCACTTTCTGTTTTCTGCTCTGTGGTTGAGGGGAGCAGAGCCAGGGCAGCTGGCAGGAATGCTGTGCCTTTTATTAAAAGACTAAGGTGCTACGACAGACCTGTGGTGTCTGGTGGCCACACAGGGGCAGCGGGACATTTGGCTTAGGAAGTGCCGCCTCTCAGAAGCAGCGTCCAACCCTCCGTGTGGCCCAGCCTTGGGTCTAGTAGCAGGCCAGGTCCGGCCGTGTCTCTGCAGGCGAAGGCCGCTCTCCCACACATTTCATGTTGCTCTCCATCAGTAAAGAAGTTAGCATGTGTCCCCCTCAAAGATTTGCACATTTAAAGCATATGAAAAGTAGAAAGGAAGAAATTAAAAATATTGATATGAGTTCTCTTTTCTTCTCACATGCACTGCAGCACTTGGACACTCCCGGGTGCCTATCACAGTCTGCGGGCCACCGTGTCCTTAGGGCCACCGGCCGATGGGGTTCTGCGGGCCGCTCTGGGTGAGGGGGGAAGAACGGCGGGTGGTCATTAGTGTCCTGCTGATGAACACTCCCATTCTCCTCTGCTCCTGGGCACATGGTCAGCTTGCACTTCCTTAGCCTCAGAGGTTCAGTTTGACCATGTGACTTGTTTTGGCCAAAGAAATGTGAGCAGAAATGACATGAGTCACTTCCACGTGAATGTTTTAAGATTTAGGGCTAGAGGGAGAGGAGGATTAAAGAGGAAAAGCAAGTGTCTTAGTCTGTTCAGGCTGCCACGCAGTTCCACAGACTAGGGGCTCCAATAGCAGAAGCTTTCTCTCATGCTTCTGGAGGGTGGATGTCCGAGATCAAGGTGTCAGCTGGGCTGGTTTCTCCCGAGGTCTCCCTCCTTGGCTTCTCCCTGTGTCTTCACTTGCTCTCTCCTCTGTGTGTGTCTGCGTCCTAATCTCCTCTTCTTAGAAGGATGTTGTTCATACTAGATTAGGACCCACCCACATGGCTTCATTTCACCTTACTTACCTCCTTCAAGGACCCATCTCTGAAGTCACATTCTGAAGTGCGGGGGGCTAGGGCTTCAAGATATAAATTTTGAAGGGATACAATTCTGTCCATGACGGCAAGTGAAGCTGTTATTTCCCAGCGGTGGTGGCGGGCAGAAGAGCAGACAGAGGAGCAGACGGAGGACATCTTGATATCCTGAGAATCTCCTGCTTAGGTGCTGCAGGAAGCTCCGAGAGGCGCCTGCTGAGTCTGCTGGAATCCAGGTGGTTTCAGCATGAGTTCCGTGAGTCACCGCTTCTAGCATCCACTTCCCTGACTCTTCAGATTGTTCTGTAAACCCCTAGTTCCCTTGACAGGTTCTTCCCCTCTTAGAATGCTGAAAGCCACTTCCGCTTTCTGGACCTGATGCTGACCGGACGCAGATGGATCAGGGTTGAGAGTGCTTGTCCTGTGTTGCCCCAGACGTGGCACCCCTTCCAGGCAGACACTCTGAGTACAGTGGGTGGGGTCCCTCCCTTCAGTGCCTGGCCAGCCAACCTGGGGAGGCTGGCTCGTCTTTTCTAACACAGATTCAACTTTGGAACTCTGGACGCTCTTTGGAAAGATGTCCTTTCCTTGTGTTTCAGTTGTCCCTGTGTGAGAAGCAGGTCGGAAGAAAAATTGGCTCGAAACTGTAGGAAATCCACTACAGTCCGGCAAATCAGGCCCACACCCTGGGGATCAGTCTCCGGGGAATTTCCACACCCTCCTGCTGCCTGTCCCTGCTGGTCCAGGGAGTGTCCACAGAGAACTTATCTCTTTGCAGGGAGCAGTGGATGACTGCTTTCCAGAGCCCTCAAACATTTGAGGTTTCTCTTCCTGAATCAATTTCCTTTGGAGACCGCCTCGCTGTCTCCATCGCTGTTGGCTTTGAGCCGGTGAGAGGGTATCTAAAAACAGCCAAGTCTGAAAGCTTCTGTGTGCCTGAGTGGTTCCCATCAGATAGGGTCTTCGGTCATGCTAGGCCTGTTTGTGCTGGCAGGCCCCCTTTGCCTCACTACCCCCTTCTCCTCCGGCCCACCCACCACAGCCTTCTTCCCTAGGCGGCAAGACCACAGGCTTCGGGCTCCGACACAGAGAATCAGGAAGGGGTGATGCTTCTGCCCCTGCTGAGAAGCCCAAGGGGATGTTGTCAACAGAGTTCAAAATCCCCATTTCATTTTTTTACTTATTGATTTTAGAAAGAGATGGAGAGAGAGAGAGAAACATCAATTTTTGTTGTTCTACTGATTTTTGCATTTGTTGGTTGCTTCTTGTATGAGCTCTGACCAGAGATCGAACCCATAACCTTGGCGTATCCAGACAACATTCCAACCAACTGAGCTACCTGGCCAGGGCCAAACCCCCTCATTAGATAAGATAGATAAGATCTGCGTTAGGCTCGGGAAGCCAAAGTTTTGACTGATGTCACCAGTCCAGGCGGCACACACTTAGTGGGGCCACAGGGCAGCTACTGTGGCGTCAGCTAACAGAGTGTCTCTGAAAGAAGCAGCCGCGCCTTCCCAGATCTGTCACGTTCATTCTCCCCACACTCCGATCAGCACCTTCTACTCATTGTCTTTTTCTCCACCAGTGCCCTCACCCCAGCAATTCCCTGATGCCCCTGGGACGTCCATCCAGGGGCCCCCCACTCTAGCCCTGCTGTCACCCCAGCCCCATGTCTCTATGTCCCCTCTTCCTCCCTTACTTGGCTTGGATTCCTTGGTCCAACACTATGATTGCTCCTTTGCAAAACACTTCAGCCTCTGCCTTCCCCTCCTTCAGCGTACCTGCCTGGCACCTCCCTCTCTGCAGTCTGCCTGGCCTGTGTCTGCACCAGGACAGCGGCTGGAGAGGAAAATCGCTCCACCACATTCACCGGGTTGGCTTCACAGGTGGGACCGCAAGCCTCAAGCGGGCAGTCAACACCGGAGGAGGAGGATTCAATTACCCTTTCCTGAGAAATTAGCATATTCATTTTCTGAGATAATTATCACAGACTTCTTTCTCTTCAAACCTCTGACATTCCACCTGCTCCAAGTCACTCTCCTAGTTTATGGAGGAAATAAGAAGGATCCTTTTATAGCAAACTGACCTGAAACACTGGTCTCTCCTTGCTGCCTCCGTTTCTTCCCCGCCCGTTTTCTCCTGAATCCACACAACTGGACATCTGTGCTCACCCCTGGGATAAAGGACTAAGTAGCTCCAATTTGCCAAGACCACTGTTCATCTCTGTCTGCTTCCTCCTTGATTTCTCAGCATCATTTGGTATCGATGGCTCTCCTTGGAACATTGTCTTTAAGGCTCCCGGGTGCTCCCTTCATCTGGGTTTCCTTCTACTTGGCCAGCTCTTCTAAGTTTCCTGACTGCGCCTCCTTCTCTATCAGGCCTTGAGAAAGGCCCCGGGCTGCCGCCCACCCACCCCTGGTCACGGTCCCCTCACACTTTCTCCATCTCAGTAAACGGCAGCCCCTCTCCATCCAGCTGCTGTTTCCTTTGCATTCCACATCAGGCTATGGGGGGCTCCTGTTGGCTTTCCCTCCAACGCATGTCCCAAAGTAAATCCCAAATGAGAGCATTTGTCGCCCCGTCCACAGCTGCTATCGAGTCCCTGTCACTGTCACGTCTACTATAACTGCCTCCTAATTCTTCTTCTGAACTCCACTTCTGCCCCACTCCCCCTTACTTTCTACGTACATCTTGCTAACATTTAAATCAGATCATATAGCACTTCACTGCTCAGAACCCTTGAAACATTTCTTGTGTAGCCCAAACAAAACGCAGACTCCTCACTGATAACATGAGTCTGACGCGCTTGGCAGCTCACCTCCCCACAGTGGCTCCACACTCCAGCCACACGGCAGACCACGTGCACCGCCTCCCCCCTCAGAATCTGCTCCCTGTGTTTCTACCCAGAACCCTCTCTTTCCTCATCTTTGCATGGTGGCCTTTGCAGCCTATGTAGCTCCTTCGCAGAGAAGCTGGCCCTGACTATGCGGTAAAGCAGTCTCTCCCACCCGATGATGCTGATGCTGTTACCCCATTTTATCTTCTCTGTAGCACTTAAAAAATGAATGTACCTGGAGGACAAATTAGAGGACTTTCCCTTTGGGGCAAAAAAAAAGTGTATGTGTGGTGCCATGGAGGGGCGGGGAGGGCGGGTGGCAAGGCCCAGTGGCTTCCTGAGTGCCCTTTGAATCACATGGCCAATGGTGCCCACCCTGCCCCTCACCTCCTAACCCATACTGGGCGCACTTTTCAGGAAACAGATCTAGTCACTCATGGTCTTGTTGTAGGCAGGTGATGTAATTAATCATAAGGTCTACAGAGAACTGCTTCTCAGCTGTTCTTTCCACAAAATGGGGTTATATCACCTGCTTGGACCTCCGGCATAGGCCTCTCCTGAGACTACCAAGATAAGGAGTGATTCCAACAGCGCCTCCCCTGGCCCACTCTGTCCTTTGGAAGCTTTCTTGAAGGTCTGTGGGCCACCTGCGTCAGTTGCCGGGGGCACTTCTTAAAAACAGTTTCCTAGGCCCCATGCCAGAGATGAACAGCTGTGCCTCTGGGGTGGAGCCTAGGAATTTTCCTGGGAATACGCATTGGCAACAGGCACCCCAGGTGATCCTCATAAGTGTTCGTTTGGAGGACTGCTACTTCTAACAGGCTGAGAAAGTCCAAGGCACAAGTTCCCAGAGCATGGCAATGCCGAGCACCACGCTTCAGTGATGGACTTGAGACTGGAAATGTATGTCCTGTGGTTCCACTGACCAGGCATTGCCATGAGTCCGACCCAAATGCTCTGAACTCCACCAGCCACCCTCAGGAGGGACCACTGTGGGAGAGCGTGGCGCTGGCCTTGGTGAAGTTCAGGATGATGGCTGCCCCTCTTGGTTCCACACCTTGAGCTCACTTGGCTCACACTGGGAAGCCCACAGGCAGCCCCTTGAGGGAAGGCACCATAGAGGGGAAGGAGTGATTGGGGTGAATCTTCTTCTCCATTCACTGGCTGATTGCTCAAATCTTTCCTTCCTTTCTCTCTCTCTCTCTCTTTCATCCTTTTTTATTTCTCCCCCAGTTAAGAGCTTGGCCCTGTGCTGTAACAAAAACAATATAAAAGGAAGTAAATTTCTCTTGATATAGATTATCTTCTTTTGAAATATTTTTATTTCATTTTTTCTAACATCAGCATAGAAACAAATAATCATAAAAAATAAAATCAGAAATTGTCCATCGATTATGTAATAGCACTTGGTATTGCTACATGGAGGAGGCCTGGGGCCGGCTCTCCAGGCCTCTGGCCACAGCGGAGCCCATAATGGCATCGGACATCCCCGCACACCGAAGTGTCAATGGAGACTTTGAGATTTATACCCAGGGGTCCTTGGGGAAGGCGGGGAGACAGGTAGACAGTGAGCAAAACTGAGAACAGTATTGCATACACGCGGTAAGCCACAGGGTTGTTCTGGGGAGCTGGCATCTCTTGGCCCACACGAAGCAGCGACCTCACAAGCTGAACTGACTCGGTTAATTATTTGTGCTCACCGTGGAAATAAAGGAAGTAACAGACACCAGACAACAAGTAGGAAAACACACCTGTCTTTTCCCCTCCACCTCTCTTCTCTGATCCCCTCCTCTTTCTCCTTCTTCCTCATCTCAAAATAAAGTTCTCTGAGGATGAACTAAGCAAAATAACTGAGATACGTAACCTATGAAAACCAAGTGTGCCTTGAACTCAGTTTACTCTCACAAAACAAAACAAAAAAGGGGAAGAAGTAAGCATCAGGCTAACTGAGCAACTGGCTTGCCCAGTTGACTCCAATTAATTGGGTTGATGAAATTCGACTAAATCATTCAACTGTAGTTGATTCCAGCTTTTTTGGTTACTGCGATAACTGATTTCTAGAAAGAAAGAAGATCAGGTCGGCCTTTGTTTTTCTGAATGTGGAATGAGCTTTCCTGTGTATGTGTATGTATATGTATATATAGGTGTGTGGTGAGCACGCGTAGGCCCTCCTGATACCGCACGACCTCGGGGCTCGTCTGGAAGAAGGCTGGCAGGAACGCCTCTGTGGGCCCTGGCAGTGCTTGTACGGATTCCGAAGGAGAGAACTCACTGAGTAGAGAAAATCTCCCTCCTTTCCTGCCCGAGGGGGCTGGCCTGCCTCCGAGGTCCCCATAAATGAGTGCTTTTGGCCTCAGACCTCTGTCACTGCTCAGAGTTGGGCCAAAACAAATTTGGCCACGTGGTTACAACTTCTTTGAAGGAAGCATACACCCTCCAGCTCTTTGATATCACAAGGAACAGACCAACTTCTCTTCTGCCGAACTAGAGGCCATTCATTTGCATCTGTCCACTCCCAGGCCATAGAAGAAAAACACCCTCTTCCCAATGTGGGTCCTGGTGTGTGTGTGTGTGTGTGTGTGTGCACGTGCGCACACTTGGGCCCCAGTGAGATCATACGGGAAGACGAAACGGGAAAGCCAGAGCAGCGGGACAGCTTACCTTGACTGTCGGTGATCGGTGACATGTGTTCTGAGGGTCTGCTGCCCACACATTGCTGTGAGTGAGACCCAAATGCTCTGAATTGCAAAACGGAAGGTGCAAGTGGGGGCTGAATGAAGTGGACAGTAGAGGGTGGAAGTTTGTAGGGTTTGGCAAAGCATTTAGGACCATCTTTGGAGTTCAAGTTCACTGACATAGGATCTGTCCAGGCATTATCAATAATGATTTAACACATCAATATTCTATGGCCACTAGTGAGCTGCGTAGCCTGAGGGAAGTCATTCTCTCCTTCCTTGGCTTCACTGTACTCCTTGGTGAGTGCGAGGCCTCCACCGGGTGGCATCAAAGGTCAGAAACCCCAGCTGGCGGGGAACACTGATGCGTGGCGCTCTCCCAGGTCAACTTCCCTAACCTGTTCAGGTCTCAGTCCTCACCTGCTAGATCCTCGTGCTGGGCATTAGGAAGAACCTTTTCAAATAAAATCCTGGACCTCTGTACTTCACCTACCCATCTGGCTTCACCATTTGGACAAAAATCAAACAATTATTAACAGGTTAGTGACAGATTAGTAACAGTCTGATTCAATTAAAATTAGTCATTTAAATTAGGCACAGAACCTCGGAAGAGCTCAGGGCAAGCGTCTGGGCTCCCTCGAGTTTTTCTGGGAAGGACAAGAAGGTGACGTAGGTGACATTGTCAGAATGCACCAGGGGGCCTTGGCTGGCCCGGGGGAGAACTCAGTTATGGGGAACTCACTGACAGAGCTGCCCGGTCAGTCACCAGTGGTCTCCTAGGCACGTCCCCAGGGTGGTGGGGTGGTGGCAAAGGGACTCTCTGGAGGTTGGGACTGGTACTTGTGGCCAGGCAGGCAACAGAGGGCGTCTGTGCTTGTGCTACACTGGCACAAGATGGATACAACTTACACTGTATCCTTTTGGTTTTCCTTTTCTGGTGGGTCCCTGTCAAGGTTGTTGAGTCACCTATTTAGGGTGAATTCGAGCCAGTACTTAGAGGACAGCGACAGCAAGGTGGGCACACCTGACATATCTAGTCACCTTTCCCTGGCGGCTCAGGGCCTATGGGGAAGCCTTTGGCAAGAATCACGGCTTTTGTGCCCCCGTTTGGGATCCCAGTTCTCATAGCACCAGTGATTCCAGGAAACAAGAATATGGATCACTGAGGGGAGGACTGAGAAATGTCATGCTGGCAACCCAGGTCTCATTGGACACCTGGGTGGAGTGGCCCTTCTGCAGGACTCTTTGGGTATTAGGTGAGAACCGGCCATGGGGATGTCGGGCTCCGAAACAGGGGCCCCGGGGAGATCACGTGCCGACAGGTCCTGGGGGTCCAGGCTTCACTGATCCCAGGGAAGTCCTGCTTCTGGGGTAACTCGGCCTCAACCCCCTTCTCACGCCTCCTCCCCGCCTCCCAAACCCCCAGTTCTGGCTCCTCTGCCCAGTTCCAGGGCTTCTCAGCAGAGGGAGAACCTCCGGGAGTTGATGTTCATCTTGGTGACTCCAATGAGCTTGAGTGGCGTGGAGAGACTGAAGGACGAGGCCAGCGGGGAGTCGCAGAAGAGGTCTGACAGCTCATCACGCTCCTCCAGCTCGTAGGTGGCGTCGTTGAGCATCCGCCTGTGGAGGTCGCAGGTCTGCTCGATCTTTAGCTTGTTGATGTCACTGCGCAGGCGCATGAGCTGTCTGGCTAGCTGCTGGTCCTGGAGCCGCATCTCCATCTGGAAGGGAAGAGGGGGCATCAACAATGAGCCGGGGCACTGGCTGCTAATAGGAGACCTAATTCACGATATGCATCATCAATTGGTCCAGTTGGAGATACGAGCACGTTCCCAGCTCAGGGAAGTGAGAGGGCACACATAGTGAGGTGACAAATGAGGACGTGCTTGCCAAACAATACTTTGTGCTACATTAGATGCTATGTCTAAATCCTTCTGGAAGAAGTGCACGTCAGTCCTGGCTTAATGGTATTTCCAGCCCAGTCTCATTGTTTACAGATACGTACAGATGGAGTTGGAGTATAAAGAAATGCATGGGAATGATAAATACCAAATTCAGGAGCACGGTGACCTCTGGGCAGGAAGGAGAGAATGTGATTAGAGAAGGTATATGGGGGCCTCAGCATGTATTGGCAATATGTCACACCTTATGGTGGGTGGTGAGTGTGCTGCTATATTATTTTTGAGACATGTTAGAATGTCTGCGATATTTCTTAATAAAGTTTCCAAGGAGTGGAACATAAATATACGCTAATACTTATTGAATTTTTACTATAAATCAGACACTGTTCTAAGCTCTTGGGCTATGTATTAGTTCAGGTTGCTATACAAAATACCAAAGACTGGGTGGCTTGAACAACAGACATTTATTTCTCACAGTTCCAGAGGTCAGGAAGTCCAAGATCAAGTTGTGGGCTGACTCAGTTCCTAGTGAGGACCCTCTTCCTGGTTTGCAGATGGCCACTTTCTCACTTGTCCTCACATGATGAAGAGAGAAAGATTTCTCCTTATCTTTTTATGAAGACACTGATTCTATTATGGGGGCCTACACTCATGACCTCAAAGTCTAGTCGCCTCCCAAAGGCCCCCCTCCAAATACCATCACAGTGGGGGGTAGGGCCCCAATGTATAAATTTTGGGGGGGAACACAGACATTCAGTCCATAACAGGGGTTGTTAATATGCAATAGGCAACCTTCTACAATTCTGTTCAGCAATTTTACTATTATTTCCACAATTTGTGTGTGAAGAGGCAGAGGCTCAGCGAAGTGAGTTACTGTGTCAAGTCTCAAAGCTCATAAATGGCAGAGCTGGGATCAGATATTCAGACAATCGGACTCAGGAACCCAAACTGTTGGCAACGAAGTTCTTCTGCCTCTTTGGGCAGAGTTGGCTGGAGGGTATGGAGAGAGTTCTGTGCTTAGGGACCTAGCTGGAGGTTCATAATATTTCTAGTGCCTCGGTGTTTTCTCTTAGGGGAGGATGTGATAATAACTCCTCACCCGGCCTAGCAGGTGCAGTTTCCATACTTGACTACATGGCAACCTTGTTGGAACCGCACAGCCAGTCCTGAGCCACCAGCAGGACAGTTGGAGTGTTCTGCAAGTCCCAGGGAGTTTCAGTGAGTCGCTCAGTGCCACAGCCGTGCGGTGGCAGAGGTGGGGATGCAGCTCACGGGCTCTCCAGGCTCCTAGTGCGGAGCGTTCTCCATCACTGACACTCTGTCACTAAGGTCACAGCTACTCCTGCTCGACACGAGATCTGAGTCCTTCTCACCCTTTTCTCTGCCTGTGTTTGTGAGTTGTTATTGCGTTAGTGTTTCTGTGCCGTTTGTGTGTCATTCACCTGCTGCTTGGAGTCAAACCAATGTAGAAAAATCGTGAGGCCCAGAGGGACCCTCCCTGTGGTTATGCAGATAAGCCCCAGTGGCCTCACTTTTCCCTCACTTTTCCCTCACTTTTCGGATTAGAAATCCAGAGCATTGCAGGTAGACAAATAAACAACTTCACTAGCAAGCATCTCGTTTTCTTCTCTCTTTCACTCTCATGTACTTCTATAGATCCCTTCCAATGATGGATGAGAAAAATCAAGATAGAAAGTCTTCTTGGTGATAGCAACGTATTTAATGGCAGAGTCAGGATTAAATTTTATAGCCTCCACTTCAGTCCTTAGGCACGACAACCTAAATTTATTGCCAGCAAGAATCTATGCTGTAGACAAGCGCCGGACTAATGACGGCGGGCTTGCCGCAGGGCCACCGGTCATTCATTCATTCATTTGTCTGGGGGCCCGAGCCAGCCTGGAACGGCACTGGGTGCTGCCTAAACCCTCCGAAGGATACAGTGGTAAAGTCTGTGCAAAAGACTGGGCCAGCTCACACTCATTGTTTTATTGGCTAAGGTCTTCTGGGGTTTTACTCAAATCACTTCTCTTTGGCAGTGTTTTATAATTTGAAGATAGATCTCTTTGAAAAGCTAGGAACTCTATGATTTACATTGGAACTTTGGCCTCAGGAATTGGATCTTTGGTCTGAAAAGATCCTTTGAAGTTGGAGACTTTGAGGTTGAGCAGGTGCTGGGAATATCTGTGAGAGGCGGCCTGCCAGTGGGTGCCTGCTGGGGACAAAGGGACACTTTTCTATGGCCAATAGGTCTGGTCAAAGGTCAGAGGACAATTTAGGGTTTAAAACCCATCAGAGTCAGCTGGGCAGAGAGGTGATAGTAAGGCACATGCCCAGTTTCCTTTACTGGACAAAGGCCGCCTGGGTGGAACCACCTCATGTACGCATGCAGCTTGGATGCCTTCCACTCTGCATGAAAGGAAGGGGAGAAACAAAACCACACTTGCAACAGGGCTGGCAACCAGCCATTCTGCTGGTCTGTGCTCCCTGTGCAAGGAGGGGCCTGATGCTGAGGGCTCCTCCCGGTGAGCGTCCCAGCCCGGGAGTCCCTTAGAATGTGTATTCAGTTATGACCACTGAACACAAATCAACTATTTCATCTGATGCTCAAAGAAACTGTTTGTTCTAACACTGCAAGAAAAACAGCAACATTAGCCCCATCCTCACCACTCGGCGGCCATGCAGGGCCTTACACCTTAACAACTTACACCTTAAACACTAATTTGAGTCCCTGCTTAAGAGGTAGCCTGACTATAAGCATGTAGAAAAAAGTTCCTTGAAAAGATGCTTAGCATCACTAGCCATCAGAGAGATGCAAATTAAAACCACAATGAGGTACCATCTCACACCAGTCAGAGTGGTCAACATAAACAAATCCACAAACAAATGTTGGAGAGGATGTGGAGAAAAGGGAACCCTAGTGCACTGTTGGTGGGAATGCAGACTGGTGAGGCCACTGTGGAAAACAGTATGGAATTTCCTCAGAAAACTAAAAATGGAACTGCCCTTTGACCCAGCAATTCCGCTGCTGGGATTATACCCTAAGAACCCTGAAACACCAATCCAAAAGAACCTGTGCACCCCAATGTTCATAGCAGCACAATTTACAATAGCCAAGTACTGGAATCAACCTAAGTGCCCATCAGCAAACAAGTGGATCCAAAAACTATGGTATATTTACACAATGGAATTCTATGCAGCAGAGAGAAAGAAGGAGCTTATACCCTTTGCAACAGCATGGATGGAACTAGAGAGCATTATGTTAAGTGAAATAAGCCAGACGGTAAGGGACAAATACCATATGATCTCACCTTTAACTGGAACATAATCAATAGAAGAAAAAAGGAAACAAAATATAACCAGAGACATTGAAGTTAAGAACAATCTAACAATAGCCAGAGGGGAATGGGGAGGGGACAGTGAGGAGAGGGGATTACAGGAACTACTATAAAGGACACATGGACAAAATCAAGGGGGAAGATGGAGGTGGGGGAGGGAGGGGGGTTCAGCTGGGGTGGGGTGGAGGGATGGGGAGAAAAGGCACACAACTGTAATTGAATAACAATAAAAAATTAAAATAAAAGAAAAAGTCCCTACTGCTTCCGAAGAAACCTAAGCAAAAGGCGCAAGGCTAGGCGGCTTTTTATTTTCCCCAGAACTTTTTTCAACTGTGGTTAAATACACATAACGTGAAACTTACCTTCTTAACCATTTTAAAGTGTACAGTTCAGGGGCATCGATCGCATTTATGTTGTTGTGCGACTGTCACCGCCATCCAGCTCCAGCTTTTCATCTTGTAAAACTGACACTCGGTCCCCACTAAAGCCACCTCTCGTTCCCCCTCCTTCCAGCCCCTGGCCACCCCTGTTCTATCCTGTCTGTATGAATTTGACTGTTTTAGGAATCTCATATGAGTAAAATCTACAGTACTTGTCTTTTTGTGACTAGTTAATTCCACTTAGCACAACGTCCTACCGGCTCATACAACTGAGAGGCTTTCTATAAATTAAGTGTTTTCCAGAGGTTTTAGTGAGTGCGGATCTTTGCCGACCCTGTGCGGGGGAGGACAGTGGTACCCTAAGTGGTCACAGAGAGCCGGGTCTGGGGATGGCCCACTCCGGCCTTGTCTTCTCCTTTCTGCCATGGAGACAGTCGGGCAGCGATGACAACATAGCCCCGCCTCCTGCCACATCATGTCACAGACAGTTTCCATACATTATTTACTGCATCTTCCCACAGCTCTGGACGAGAGGTGTTTCGATCTGTTTCGTGTTTGGGGAGGCCAACTTAGGGAAGTTAAGGAGCTGTGCACAGTGGCCCTCGGATCACAGCAGGGCCACCAGAGCCCAGAGCTGGGGCCTCTCCATGACTTCTGCCCTCCTGGAGCGGGCTGGGTCCCAGAGGCTGCAGACATGGGAAATCCATTGCTCTGGGGCTAGAATTTGGGTTCAGGATGAACCTTACACCTCAGTAGCCGTGTGGCTTTGGGCAAGTCGCTGATGTTCCTTGAATTTCTGTCTACATCTACAGAAAAGGCCTAATGCTTATTCCAAGAACCGAGAGGAGCACAATTAGGTGGTAGGTAATACGCCAAGTAAGCTGAACAATGCCAGTCAGACAAAGGTAAGTGGTTCACGGCTTAAGTCTTTTTTTCCCAGACCAAGGTGCAGGATATGGAAACTAGCCAGGGCCTCCCAGTTTTAAGACTTTATTTTAAAAAACCTGAGAAGCCAGCCCCAGTGACTCAACTCTCAGTGTGGATACAATGCGTCCCTGGCAAAGGCTCAAACGTAGGACGTGCTGACTTCTAATCCCCTGTCCCGGGATGAGGGCACTGGTTGGATGCTCAGAGGTGCAGCCCGCAGTGCCTGCCCTCCTGCAGTTAGGGTATCGTGCTTGGTGAGAGGGGAAGGGACGTTATTGCATCACTGTCAGCACACTGGGCTGGTTCCCCTCGGGGCAGAAAGCACATGAAGGGGCGGGGGTGGGGGGGAGGGGGCGTGGCAGAGGACCAGTGGCCTCTTGCAATAACTGTGTCTGTGGTCTCTGCTGGGCTGGAGCTAACTCAGGTTTGTTTCCTCCAGTCAGACAGGAATGCTTCTTAGGTTGTTTCTTAAGCTATAAGGTGAATCCCCAAGGGCAGGATTAAGTAGTTAAAGGCGGTAATTACACTGCTCTGCAAGAGGAGACCTCCTTAGCTGGGCTTGGTGGCTGAGGGGGTGGGGAGAGAGGAGATGCCCAGGAGGGGGGCCAGCGAGGAAATTCAGAGGACAGGCCGATCCAATCTGAGTGTGTAAGTGGTTTGCCGTGAGGTCTCTTCAGTCCAGTCTCATGGGTCACTAGTGATTTCCTGGGGCGTTAGAAGAGGGGTTCTTCTGCCTCTGAGCTGGGCGAAATGAAGACAAAGCCTGCGGTAATATGATGTGGATAACAAATGGAGGTTCCTCAGTAAATTGAACCTAGAATTGCCACAGGGTCCAGCGACCCCACCTCTGGGTGAGCACCCAAAATAACTGAAAGCAGGGACTCGGACAGGCACTTGCACACCCGTGTTCACAGCAGCACTATTCACAGTTGCTAAAAGGTGGAAGCAACCCAAGTGTTTGTTGGTGGACGAAAGGATACACAAAATGTGGTATGTCCATATAAATAAATATTATTTAGCCTTAAAAAGAAAGAAAATTCTGACACATGCTACAACATGGATGAACCTTGAGGACAATATATAAGTGAAAAAAAACCCAGACACAAAAGGACAAATGCTACATGATTCCACGTACATGAAGTGCTTACAGCAGCAGACAAATTCACAAAGACCGAGGAGAGCACAGTGGTTGCCAGGGGCTGGGAAGAGGGGGATGGATACAGAGTTTCAGTTTGGGAAGATGAAAAGGTTCTGGAGGTGGATGGTGGCCACGGTTGCACGACGTTGCCAATGTACTTAATGAACTGTGCACTTAAAAATGGCTGACATGGTGAATTTGATCACACACACACACACATATATAACTGCAACTGAAAAAGCAACAACAGTAAATTGGGGGTGACACCCTAACCTGTTTTGCCCAGGATCTTCCTGGTTTTTGTCCCCAAAGTCCCATAGCCTGGAAACCTCTGTGGCCCTGGCTAACAGGAATGGTTGGTCACCCTACCTGCAGCAAGTGTGGCTGCGGGTGCTGGCAGCTGAGGATGGTGGCCAGCCGGAGACCGTCTGTGTGGCGCAGTCTTTAACTTGCGCAGCAGTGGGCAATGACCAGATCCCCCCGAGGCTGAGGCGCTGAGAGGCTGACCACCTCTCCGGGTGCACTAGAGGCGTAGCAGCCACAGAGGGAAGGAGAGCATTTGCTCTTTACGAACGACCCCTGAAGCATTTGGGAGAAGCAGCATTTTTGTGGAAATCTGGAGAGTTTGCTTCCTTTCCCAGCAATCCTTGCCCACTTCCTGATTACTTGCTTGTCTGAAACACTACCTGACCTCTTGGCATCCCTGGGAAGCAAATACCTTTACACCTAGTTGCCAATGGGATCTACTTGAATACTTTCTTGGGTCTCATATCCATAGGTCTAAAGTGTCCTAAAGATTTTAGGAGATTAAAAAAAAAACAACAAAGGACATAAATATCAGACTGTCAGCCTCAGAAGCAATTCTTCAACTGAGTGCAGCTTCTGCTTCCTGAAACCGGTGCAAATGTGTGGATTGTCACACAGATCCTCCTCTTTCCAACAAAAAGGCTTTCATGGAACCCTATTCACGATCCGCTTTGTTCTATTCGCTAGTCCTTTGTCTTCTGGAGAATTATGCACTTTTGCCTATGAAAGCTTCTGTTCTGTTCTCTTAGTTTGGAAAAACAAGAAAACAGCGACAATAGCTTGACACATGGTCCTGTGCAAATCTGAAAGCACACTGGGGGCAGAAATTTCCGAATGCATCTCTGATGCTTGCCCCAGAGAAATCCCAGCGCCCGGGGGCCAACCCGAGGTGAAAGCATCGTAATTAGCGTAGATCTGGGCAGACAGAAACCAAGGGCAAGGTGATCAAGGGCATTTTGTTTAATCCCTATTTCTATGGCTCCTATCTAAGCTGTCCCAGCCCAACAGCTGCAATTAGCCCCTGATTGATGTTGAAGAGAGACTGGGAATAAACTCCAGGCCATTTTCCCAGCCCTGCGTGAGGGATCAGAACAGGCTCCCTTCTCTTACCAGATTTAATTCTTGAAGCTTGAATATACTTTGTGTAACCTGTCCTCAAACGTCCAGCTTATTCTTTGAATCAGTGCTGTGTAGGAATGCATTTAGAAGCCTGGGTAAAATATGATGCATTATCTAATCTTGGGCTTGGCCTCTGAGAGCCAGAATAATGCTAATGTTAATGCTAATAATGCTAATCATAATGTTAAGAAAGAAGGTGAGTGGGGGTCTTTGAAGTGCACTGCTAGATGGCAACTTAGATTCTGGGGAAAAATGTAACAATTTTCCCCCCACATCCCTAGAAACCAGACTGAGCATGTGAATTTATTTCCAGGGGAAACTGTCTGCTCTGGGGAAAGGGGGCACCTGTTCTCGAAGGTCTGTAGCCCGGAGGGAGGAGACCACCGCTCCCGGCACGCAGGGGCTGTGCTCACAGCTGCCTCGAGCACTGCAGCTGCTGGCCTCGCAGCCAAGGCAGGTGCCAGACTGGTTCTGCGTTCCTGTAAAAGAGACCCTAGAAAGCTCCCTCGGCCCTTCCACCATGTGAGGACACAGTGAGAAGCCTGTGACTCAGAAGAGGGCCCTCTCCTGCTCCCACTGGTACCCCGACCCTGGACACGCAGCCTCCAGGCTGGAGCATGAGCAGCCCGAAGGGACTGGACACAGTCCTAGTTCAGCCCCTAAAGAGATGAGTGGCTCTGGGCAGGCTATGTGACCCCTTTGTGGAAAGAGGATGCTGATCCCCTCCCCTGACCTCATAACACTGCTTTCTGGAATGAGGGGGGTCTGGACATGGCACACCCAAGAAAGAAACTGTGTGCCCAAAAGCGAGAGTGGGAAAGGCTCAGGCTAGCATGCTCACTGTCACCTCTCACCTGCGCTGGCTCCCTGCTTCCTGCGATGGGCAAGACTTTCCCTTTCTTCAAATCTTTCAAAGGTACAACCAGCTCTCCCGGTGCCCTGCTCTCAACTCCCCCATTCTGAGCCCCTCAGTCCCCCACAGCAGCCACAGCCACACTGGGTCTTTGTCCCCTCCCCTGGAAACACAACTTTCCACCCCATCATCCTTCAGGTCCTGCTCAGCCTCTGCCTTCACTTCCTCATCTCTGCAGCTTGGGTGGCACGTCCCACCACGGGTAACTCCTACCACAGCACCTGCAGGTGCCCTTGACTATGTCAGCCTGTGGGGTGGGTGCGGCAGTATCAGCATCTCTATCATCAAGTGGCTCCTCCTGTGTCACAGAGCTCGTGACCCCAAAGCACTTCAGGGTTTAAAATGCGGCAGGGGACCCTCCCAGGTATGGGTATCCTTAGCTGGGATGTGAAAAGGTCCGGGCTCGCCTGTGTGGCCCTTTCCTAACTTACTGACCACTGCCAAGGACAGCAAGTGGGGGCCATCTGGGACCGACAGCCAGTCCCAGGACTGTGCCTCTCGGGCCAGGTTGCTGGAGTGGAGCCCACGGCATGGCTATCCCCGCTGGGCCCTCAGCCAGACCACAGGAGAGGCTGGCTCCCTCACCTCTCCGAGCCAATATGCCCTCGAGAGGGTGAACAGAGAGAAGACACCCCAGGTGGGGACTGTCTCCCCGCTCTACCGGGAGCTCCTGGCAGTGCCTCCTGAACTCCCACCTGCAGGAAGCACCGCCTGGCATAGGTAGGGTCACACTTCATTGAGCAATGACCGGAGCTCAGCTTTGGCCAGGGCAAGTGTCACATGGGAATAAAGGGTGGCGAGGCGCCCTGGCATCCTGAGAGAGCCCTCAGGAGAGCTCTGAAGCACCAATGTTGGGACTTCTAGACTGTTCTTGAGTTCTGGGCTTCCCAGCTTGGAAACTAGTGGAGTGGGAGTTTTATGTCTGATGCTGGGTGAAGAGCAGATGGTCTGGGCTTCACCTGCCGGAGGGCCTCACAGCAGCCTACGGGATTGGGGCAAACTCAGAACCCATTTCAGGGGTGGGGCATCTGTGACCCGGTTTCCCTCAAGTGCCAAAGTTAGGGGATACGTCAAAGCTGTGCTCCCCCACTCCCGCCGACACTGCACACCCTGGGTGCTCAGGAAGGTCTCTGAACTGCCGAGTGCTGTGAAATGTGGCCAGCACTGACCGTGGGGCAGCCGACACGAGTGTGAGATGAGGGGCCGTGGGATGGAGGGGCTGGGCTGGAGCCCGTGAACAGCGGTCCGATGGGCCCTCACAGGATCTCTCTGCACGTCTCCTCCCCTCATTGAAAACTCCGTCCCCTCATTGATCATCCCTTTGGTTGCTTCCTGTTCAAGGATTTGATGGCTCTGCTCATAATTCTAACAATTAGCACTATGAGAAAGAGGAGGCTTTGTCCCTGTCTGTCACGGGTGCTGGTGGACTGCCTGCCCTGGGTGGGAGCTGGATGAGAGAAGAGGAAGGTTCTTGACTCGCCCAGGACCCACCTTCTTCCCTAGCTCTTGAGTAGCCTTCTGGCTACGACTCATGGCTCCTGAGTGCCAGGCTCTCGGCACACACTTGGAAACTGCCTCAGTGTCATCAAGGGCTGAGCCACCTCGCGTGGGCCTCTCTGGGACCTTCCCCTGGCTTGTGTCTGCTCCCTGGCTGTGTCTGGCTTAGGCTCACACCCAGGGACATGACCAACACCCACTGGGCAGTGCCCAGTTTTTCAGACCCTGGAAGCTGCCTGGGTGGGGTGGGAAGGGGGACGTCACAAGCTGGTAGAATCATACATCCTTCAGAAAGGAATTGTCCAACTACAGGGAACACCTCAGGCTTGGACAGTCCCTTCTGAATTTATCTGTCACCAGACCTGGCCTTTGTATTATGATAATGAGCACCCTTCTCAGAGAGAGAGGGGAATTCTTGGAAAGAGGGCAATGTCAAGTAAACTTTGGAGAGTGACAGCCCCAAGTTCCAGGAATTGAGAGAACGTGTTGAATGAGCATAAAACATCCTGAAATGCAAAGTGTATTCCCACCCATTTGATCACAGGAGTGACTGGCTGTGTAGCAGCCACTCAAAGCAGGGGTTCTGAGGTCAGGCAGATCTGGGTTCAAATCCCTGCTCTGCTGGTTGATCTTGGGCAAGTTACTCTACCTCAGTTTTTTCTTCTGTACAATGGGATAGTGATAGTGCCTGTTAAGTGACGAGATGCGTATAGATGAGCATAACCTAGTTGGTGCCCGACTGTTCCAGGGACTCAGCAGGCACTCGGCGCCCCTGTCCGGCCTGCCTCCACGTCCCTCCACAACACCCTGCCAGGTAAGTATTCATTACTCCCGTTTTACAATGATAAAATCCAGGGCTAGGCTAATTGGTTTTCCTAGAGTCACACAGCTAGGACGTGGTAGAACCAGACTGGAGGTCTAGTCTAGTTAGAAAGTTTATGCTTTTCCCACTCTGCCTGTGACCCGGTAATGGGCCAGTGAGTGGCCTGAGAACCCCCGCAGGCACTTGCCACACTCCTGACACCACTCATAGCACGGAGTCTGAGTTTCCACGGAGCGCAGGGGAGGGGCCTGCATTCCAACAAACGTCCCGGTGCCTCATCCGCACTACATGTTAGACACTAGCGTGCTGTCTAGTTACTAAACCGGGAGGGTGGCCGCCAGAGGAACTGGGTTTTAATTTTTTTAATCACATCAGGATATGTTTATTGATTTCAGAGAGAGAGGAAGTGGGGGGTGAGAGAGAGAGAGAGAGAGAGAAGGAAACATCTATGTGAGAGACAAACATTAATCAATCGCCTCCCATATGCACCCTGACTAGGAATCGAACCCGCAACCTTTTGGTATATGGGACGATGCTCCAACAAAATGAGCCACCCAGCCAGAGCTGGGTTTTAATTATTATAGGAGAAATAAGGAGAAGCTTAATGTCAGTTATACTTAAAGATGTGGATTTGGTTGCTGAGGAAGTTGGGGGTTTGCATATTTCCTTTCAGTTAGTTTCATCGTCCACTGTGCCTGGCACACGGTGACCACTCACCATGGACCTCAGCTCTCCCGAGCATTTTGGAACTATATTTATTGTACCTCTAGTATAGCTCTTGTCACACGTGTCACTGTGTTTACTCGTCTGTTTCCTCCAGGAAGGGGGAAAGCCCATAAAGACAGGAACCCTGTCTTGTTCACCTGGCCTCTGTCCACACCGGCGCCTGAGCGCAGGCACTCGGGGAGCGTGGGCTGTTCTCACTAGACAGGGAATTGGACCAAAGGGCCTGTCTCTTGCAGCCCGGGACTGCCTCGCGCTGTTATTTCGGTTGAATACAACCACCAGGCCTCTTCTCACCCCCCGCCCCTCCCCTTTGCACTGCGAGACAGGCAAGAAAAGGAAAAGAGGTAAGACCTCCTGATTCTCAGTCCACTTCCTGTCATTGGTCGATAGTCCCCACATTATCAACTGTCACGCTGAGTCAGGAGCTTCTGGGGATCACAGGCCTCATTTTTCTTATGTTATTCAGGGAGATTCTAGGATCAGAATCTTCATTTTAACAAGAGACCCGCATCATCTGCGTGCACATTAGAGTTTGAGAGTCACTGCTCTGAGAGACCCTCTGCCGTGTAGCCAGAGTGGCGTGTCCCCTCTGCAGGGGCACCACCTGTCCAACCTCATCTCCTGCCTCTCTGCCCGAAGCTCCCTACTCCCAGGGGTGAAGGCTGAGTTCAAGCTCCGGCTCTGCCACTTACTAGTCATGTAGTTCTAGGCAGGTCACCTGACTGCTGTGATCCTCGATTTACTCATCTGTAAGATGGAGACAATAGCTGCAGTCACACGGGTCTGCTGCAAGAACCGAAGAGATAACGGAATGAGGGCGGACTCCCTCATTCAACCTTGTTTCTCACCCCCGCCATTCTGTTCACTGCTGACATCTTTGTGAATTTGCATTTTTAGGAATCACACAGCAAAGCCCTTGCAATCAAATCAAATGTCCTTGAAAAATACTATGTGGTATGGCGGCTAAGCAGAGCATGGGCAATCCAACCAGAGGGGTGTCCGAATTTCTACTCTCTCACATATCGCTACATTCCTCCCTGGGCCTCAGGTTCTTCTTTAGTAAAATGAGGGTAACAGGAAGGTGGTGTGACAATCAGAACAGGTGGGTGACGCATCGATGTACCTAGCACACAGCGACCACTCAACTAGTGACAAATCTCTTATTGTTATTACTCTAATTACCCACCCCTGGCAGCACAGAGTAGGGGGAAGGTGGAAAACATCCTGCAAATATAACGCATTAGTGATAATGCTGATATTTCCTGTAATTATTTAAGACAGCCTTTGGCAGCCAAGTTAGTCCTAGCACTTAATGCCCCTCTCTCCACCTGTGGAGTATTACTCTATCCATTACCCATGGCTGTCCTTGACCTGTCTCACCTTCCTCATCGCAGCCAGTATACTCTGGTCAGGCACCCTGTCCTGCTTGGCAAGAAAAATGAGCATGGCCTGCAGGTTCACCCCCTAGGTTGTACTGTTGAAGTACCGGGGGGCTTTAAAAACTACTGATGCCAAGGACTCACCCCCCCTGCAGATGTTCATTTGATTGGTCTGGGGTGTGGTCTAGGATGTGGGAGGTTTCAGGAATTCTGGGGTGATTCCAATATGTGGCCTGGGTTGAAAGGCACCTCTGTCATCTACAGAGTGAGGAGGACAAGCTCTAGAGAACTCCCCACTGGTTCACACACAGGGGATGCCACCTCTGATCTCAGCCCCAAAGTGGGGCTGATGGGGACGCTCACTTAGGAAGTAAAAGCCTCTGTTCCCAAAAGCAATAGAACCCCAGATGAACCCTAAACAAACAAACTGAATCCTTGATTCATGGAAATATTTTTTGTTCCTCTTTATGAAAACAAATGAAAGCAGTTCACACTCAGGAATTTAAAGGGCAGCGTCCAGGGTCTGCTCTGGCCACCTCGAGTCCACCTCCCCTCCCCTCTTACATGCTTGTGAGCACCCAGTGGCGGAGCAATGTCTGGTGACACATCGAGAACCACAGGTGCCCTGTCTTTTATGCAAACCAAGTTACACCCCAGCTACTAAAGACAGACACAGTGAATGATGTTTTTTAAGAAGCAGTCTCAACAACAAAGATTAAAATTAAAAAAAAAATGATTTGCAATTAATCAGATGCCTGAGTCTCTGAATACCCCACGCCCCGGTCCCAGTTATTTATTTCAGTTCACGGGGAATTCCAGGCCCCAATGGGGATGTATTTTTTAGGATTACACAGAACAAACCAAACAGGCCTCTGCCTACGTGGTTGAGTCAGAATTTCCCAGTGGCTCTGGGAGGCAGTTGGCCCTTGATGACTTGCTCACCTATGGTGAGGGTGGCCTGACTGGGCAGGTGTGACCTGGGCCGCAGGTGATGGGGCGGATGAGGAGGGTTAGCATCACACCTCTGCTGAACTCTGGTGGGCTCTGCTGAGCAGCCATCAGGCCTGGAATCAGAGACCCTCCCTGGGTGAAGGGCACACAGCTCTGCATGCCCACTGCCTTCGGGAGTCTGCTGTGCCCGTGGGCAGAAGAAAGGTTGAACCTCTGGCCCCAGCCATGCTTGGCACTTACACTCATTTCACCTGGATGCCGCCTAGCCCTGACTTCCAGGCAGATTCCCATCCAGCCTCTGAGGCTCAGCCCGAAGCCTTCACTGCAGGCCTGCCCAGCCACACTGTCCCCTGTGCGGCTCCGTCTGCACGGCTCAGTGTCAGCAGGGCACGCTGGGCTGAGCCCATGCTACTTACGGTGGCCCTGCCACTGCTCTGTGCCCCAACGCTCTGCCCTGAGCTCATCCCACTGTCCAGCACAGCGCTGCAGGGACAGGGACAACTCTGCTTGCTGAATGAATGGTCACAGGAGCCAGGCGGCAGCTTGGGTGGATGGTAAGGTGAGAGGGTTTCAGAGAGAAGGAGGGGCAGTCATACTCCAGAGCCCCCTGCCAAGGATAAGAGTAAAAGACTGTGCTGTCAGGGGTGGCACTGGGAAAGGCTGGGGACACCTTTCCTGGGCTCAGGTTCTCGTGGGCAACACTTGGCTTCATAAGTATCTGTGATTAGGGGCTTATTGACGCACGGATGTCATGTAACCATGTAGCAATGAAGTCTACCCCTGATTTCATAGGAAGATGACAGATTGCAGTTGGGAGAGGTAGAGATGGGGGCATAAACAGAGAGACAGAGACAGAGAGAGACAGGCACAGAAATACACACAGAGAACAGCATTTTCTCTAGGGGTCCTTGGAGGGGCAGCAACTCACCAGTTCCTTCCTCAGCCAGGCTATAGCTTCGTCGATGTTCTCAAAGCCCTCCAGCTTGCCAGTGGGCCGGGTCCCATCATCCTGGCTGGCACTGTCATTAGGGGCGGCATGCTGCCTGGGCTCTCTCAGCGGGGAGGGCTCTTCCTCCCCACATGCCCCCTGCTCAGCAGCTGGCCTCGGGAACGGCCATGCCTGTTCCTCCAGCCTGGCCTGCCATTCCAGGTAGGAGGGCCTGCGGGTCTCCAGCCTCAGTTTCTCAGTGAGGGCCTTCAGGCTCCGGAGGTGGTCGTCAGGAGGTGGGGCAGCTCCTGCCAGCTCCTCTTCTTCTTCCACTTGGATCTGGGGTACAGACATTCTACAGTCTGCAGGGGCCGTCAGACATGGGAGGTGGTGGAGGTGATGAGGGAGTCCCGGAGGGTTGGGTAAGGTTGGTGCCCGCTCTGGAATGATGTCACCCAGCTGGGGCCAAGACTCCTGAGGGCATTGCTGGGATGTGAGCAGCCCCCGGAGCTACGAGAGACTGGGGATGAGCCGCACAGAGTGCCCTCCAGAGCAGCTGCAGAGCTTCGGGTTTAAGATTCTTTCCGGAGTCCTGTGGGCACCATGCTTCGCAAAAGGCAGGAACAGACAAGCATTAGCAGGAATCTTTGGGGGCAGCTCTGCCAAGAAGATCTATCAGTCCTGGAGATGCGGGCGGATCAGAGATGGGCGGGGAAGCAGCTCCTCCTCGTAGGGAAGGGCGGGTGGCGAGAAGTGAGAAGCTGCTGGCCAGTAAGAGCCCTGCAAGAAGGGTTCGAACGGTGTCAGCAGAGGATGTGAACAAGGCCTGCGTGCTCCCAGGCTCCCCAGAAGGGGACACTGAGGCTCAGAGAGGCTCACTGATCATTGCTACTTCAGGACTAGAAGTGAGGCAGAGAAGTGAATAATAAATCAATACTTTGTACAGTGTTTCACCATTTATGAAATGATTCCACCTCTATGATCTCATAATCCTCACTACAAGTATAATTATTTGCTTTTGTCCCCATTTCACACGTGAGACACCTGAGTCTCTGACTCACCCAAGAGTTCCCAGCAATTAGCAAGGACAAGGCCAGGTCACTTGATTCTGAGGTCTCAGGCCTCTATGAGTGGCAGCTGCCTGTAGGTCCCCATGCAGAACACAGGTGTCAAGTGGTGGCCACTGGGTCCAGGAGCCACCAACCCCGCCCCACCCCACCCACCACAGCACCTGTCCTCAGGCCCCAGCTCTTCAGGGCCAGTCTTACAGCACACTCTCAGCTTCTTCCTCCAAGAACAACACCTTACCTCACCTCTTCAGAGGAGGAAGCAAATAAACCGGCAGCCAATGAAGAGCTGACTGCACTCATGGTTGATTGTTAAACTGAGTGACTCACCATTCTAGGAAGATGGTTATCACGTTCGTGCCCGCACTGCAGTGCCCCCTGGGCAAGGGCTTCAGCTCTCTCATCTGATTCAGCCTCCCCACCTCTGGGACAAGGCTGAGCCAAGGGGCTTGCCCCATAAAGTCAGGGCCCAGGGTAGAGAAGTAACTCACAGTTAGAATTTGGCCCCGGCCCCCCAACCTCCATGTCCCTGTACCCACAGGGTACATCAGAGCAGGATCATTTGATTTGGCCTATGGAGAGAAGTTTTTGGCTTTCAGGGTGTTTTAAATATCTCAGTTGAGGGCAAGCTGTGAAAAAGAAGGAAGTGATCTGGAGCAACGTCCAAGATAAAGTTTACTTGAAAAAAACAAGATGTTTACAGCCTGGAGAGGGTGCCACCCTTGGTGTGAAAAGGACAGGAAGGGAGAGAGATATTTATTGACTTGTATTTGCCTAAAAAGATCTCTGTAAAGAGAAAAACTGGAACTAAGTGTTGTGAGCGCTCGTCTGGGGTGATGGGGACTTGGCATTGGGTGATGGTGGGCAGGAATAGGAGGAGGCAGAATTGGCAGGGATGGGGGGCAAAATCAAAATGCAGGTTGGGCCGTCCAGGGAGCCTTCTCTCCAAACATGGCTTCTCTCCAACTCGGGCATGGAGATGCTCGAGAAGAGCAGAGCTTGTTGCCTGTTCCAGACATTTCTAAACTCCCACCTGTGGTGCAATCTGACCAGAGGAAGATTGGCTGCCCTCTCCCATGCTCTGATGCCCCTGCTTTGGGGCATCCCTGAGGAATGAGGGGGGATATTCCACCCCATGTGATGGCAGAGAAACCTTGATTTCACCAGCCACACAGGTGAAGATCCCCCAGGGAATTTCCACAAACCTGGATTATTGCAGGGCAGCACTCCTGGAGGCTGTAATTCAATTACTCTGGGGTGGAACTCAGGGGTCGGCATATTGTTAAAGATCCTCAGGGGGTCCGAGTGAGCTGCCAGGGCTGAGAACCGCTGGTTTTGAGACAGAAACACTAGACATGGAATCACACAGCCTTAGCTATAGGAGTTATCAGGCTACTTTAGCCTCAGTTTGCTGGCCTGTAAAATGGGGCGATAATACCAGCCTCTTAGGTTTGGGGCATCGGCAGACCCAAGGTTGGCCCGAGCACTCTGTAGGCTTAGCATGCTCCCAAATGGCAGGGTGTTCGCATGGGTGTCTTTCTGTGCGTCTCACAGTCACATGGGCGTCTTTAGAACCTCTTCTAATCTAAAGACTGACTAGCAACTTTCTGGGTCCCCTTCCAGGTGCCTCTACCTCTTTGTGGAGGTGCCAGCCTCTGTTTTGAGTATGTCTCAGGGCGGCTTTACCCTACAGGGCTCCTTCCCACTGACGCGGGAGCTCTCATTATTTCCAGCAAAGCTTTTTGGAGATGGTCTAATGGCAGACAACCATGAGCAGATGGAACTGCCAGGAAGTCCCATGTCCCTTCCATCTCCGCCCACTGCACATCCACCCAAGAGGGCAGAGCCACCTGCAGCCAGAGAGAGAGCCTGTTAGAGAAAGGTGTCCCCTTTGGGGTGGGCGACAGCTATGACTGAATGACTTTACGTGGCTGCCTCCTCAGGAAGGGGGAGGTTATTTTAATCAGTGGTTTCTAAATCAATTTGGAGGTCGGTGAAGACGGTGTCAGACCGACTTGGAGGCACTGACGGAGCGCCAGTGCGCCGTGAGTCAGCGACCGGTGATCCTGTAATCAGTGGAGCTTTGGGAGTGCGGAAGAGCATCTGTTCCCATTGCTGCTCCTCCCAGTAGCCCCGGGCAGCAGGAGGGGTCACCCCATTTCACAGATGGGAAAATCAAGGCTGGAAGGAACAAAGGGACCCGTCTATGGCCACAGACAGGTGCCCGGAACGGGACTTAGGCACGGAGTCCTCAGACTCTGGTCAGCCTCTTTCCACTCCAGAGGGTGTGGGTCTTTGGGTCAGACCCCTGGGGCACCCAGTTCTCTGATCGTGGGCTTGTTGCATTATGCCCATTCTGCTTCTGCATGCTCTTCTGCGAAGTGGGGGGTCACCAGGACTGGCGATGTAATTTGCCAGGCTCGGTGCAAAATGAGAATGCAGGGCTCCTTGTTAGAAAGAACTAATAATTTCAAGCTGGCAACAGCAGTGTTAAGCCCAGTTCAGGGCCCTACAGGACTGTCTGGGTCCCTCACTCGTGAAGCGGCCCCTGGGGGTAATACTATGGACTTCATGGGTTGTTGTGAGGAGGATTAAAGTAACAAATAGTGAGCCCTTAACATCGTGCCTGTTCTACTTTTTAAAAGTATACCTTTAAAGTCACACTGTAAAATTGTTAGCCTATATGACTTTATTAACTGACGTGACCCCAATACCTTTAATTGTTTAAATATCACTTTTAGATGATAAGACCTGTCAGTGCCGCACATCAGTCACGGCACCAGCTGGCCATTCGCTGCACTGAGCGGCTGTCCTGTCCGGCCCTGACCTGCTGCGTGGCCCGCGCCAGCCTCTGTACCCTTCCGTCCTGCCTGGAGAGCCAACCGAGAGAGGAAGCCGGTTGCCCTCACCTTCCCCCAGATTTTCAGGGCTCAGGTGCATTTTCATCCTTCCAGACTAGCAGGTCTGCCATGGGAAGGAAGAAAAAAGCCCAGCTTATAAAAACACCACACTAGACCCCACTCCCTTCCCTCCCTGCTCCCTGCTCAGGGCCCCAGGTGACCGGGGTTTGACTGTGGTATCCATGTGGCGAGAGCAAGGGCTGGGGCCGAATGCCTGGATTCTGGCTCCAGATCTACTACCAACGAGAGCCTGGGCAGGAAGGGCCGTGGGGGTTTTCCCTTTGTCGGGACAAACCGGGAACTTCCAGGGTGCGTGGGAGCCCTGGAAAACCTGGGCAGGCGGCTTTCTTTACATCTAACCTAACTCCTTCCTACTCCGGGGAGCACATTTTCTCTCGCTCTGGGCTTTGCAAAGGTGGAGAGCCTGAGGAGGAAGCCAGACCTGGGACTGGGCATCCGGAAAAACAAGGTCAGACCATAACCCCACCAGGCTGAGGCGAGCCCCGACAGGCAGTTCTCCACCCCGCCTCCTGCAAGGGACCAGCCTCCGGGGCTTGCCAGCCTTTGTGCAACAGGGACATGCCAGCTCCAGGGGACCTAATCTACACACAGGGACTGCTGTTCAAATGCCTGGCTCACTCCGGACCATGGAACACGGTGGCGGCAGGGAGGGGAGGAGGCTGTGCCAGCCATGAACTCATTCCTCTGGCTGCTGGAGGAGCCATGTGGGTGCAGCCGGCACCTCGTCTCACGATGACCTAATCTGTCCACGTGGACAACTTTCAAACCCACTTCCTAGATGGGTTCCAAGGGCAGAGGACGGTGCAGGGGGCTGCTGACCCACTTTCTCTCTCTCTCTCTCTATCTCTCTCTCTCTCTCTCTCTTTCTGGTAAAGGTAGCGTGAGTTCATTCGCTGGCCTTATGCACTCCCTCAGTCCCTATCACCCTACGGCCTCCAGAGAAACTAGAAAGCCACCCTCCTTCTGTTTGGATCTATGGGCTCGTGGCTGCTCTTTCAGTCTTATGTTCTTCCCTAGGACCATTTCATTTCTCCCCAATACGCAGTCTTTCCAACATTCCCGTCCCACTGAATTCCATGCTCTCTCACTCCCTGGGACTTTGTACGAGCTGTTCCGCCAGCCTACAATGCCTTTCCCTCCCTTCTATGCCTCAGTTCTCAGGAATCTTCTCCTGCAGATTCCTTCCTGCAAGTCAAGATTCCTTGACTTGCCCGAGCTGTGTGTGCCTGGGATGCAGCGAGAGCACAGCGGAGAAACAGTGATATCATCACAGCAACGTTAGCTAGTGCTTACTCAGAGCATACCAAGCCAGGCGCCGTGCAAAGAGTCTCACGTGCACTAGCACACCTGATCCCCACAACAACCCTGTGAGTATTGTCATTGCCTCCACTGCACAGGTGAGGAGACTGAGGCACAGAGTGATTGGGTGGGTAGCTTGCCCAAGGTCACAGGACTAAGTGGTAAGGCTAGGATTTGAACCCCTGAAGTCTGGCTCTAGCCTGGCTTGTAACTACTAGGCTAGCTAGCCCTTTCAAGCCTAGCACTTCTATTAGGGACTTCCTTGATGGTGTTGTCTGTGCAGACTGAGCTCCATGAGGGTGAGAACGAGGCTTTGTGTCCTGGAACCTCCAGCACTTAGCGCCATGCTGTTCTTTTGAAATGTTCATGGGCTAAATGAGCAAATAGAACAAACTCCCCCCCCCCCCCCACACACACACAGCTGTGGCCTGTACTGGCCCAAGTGTGAGCCAGGCTGGACAGGCTCAGAGAAGCAGCTTGGACCTGGACTTCCTGTGATGGCACCTTCACCACCTGCTCTCAAAAGACCTGACTCCACCTCACAGGCTGTCAGGCCCAGGAAGACAGGAGCGGCCTCACCCTGCATCAAGTGCCAGGACTAGGAGCTGCCACACAGAGAGGGCAGTTCAGTGTCACAGGTACGGCTGGAGACCTCCTCCCCGTCCAGCATAGTACAGTAATTCCCACTCAGCATCTCTTCCTTCCTTCTGGAAAGAGCTTTTTTTTCCTATGGGGAACCCCTCTGCATGCTTCCTGGGGACTGACAGTCTCCCTCTTGCCTCAGGGCAGTCACATGACTCAAGCTGAGCCAATGAGAGCCTCCCGGGTTTCTGTGACAGCACCAGCAGAAGCCACGTGGTCCATGCTGGCCTGGGGCTGTGGCTCTCTGGCAGGCTCACCAGGGTCTGACTGACCAGAAAGGCAAGTGAATGAGATAGTTAGAGGTCCTCAGGCAGGCCCTGTTGGGAGCCAGCCCACCTGACCTTGACTATATAGCTTATATATTCCCTGCTGCTTAAGCTTCTTCGAAAAAAATGGGTTTTGACATTTGAAACCAACATAAACCTGTGTTGGACAAAGAATATAGACTAACACGGTGGATATTTGTTGATATTTGTTTTTTGTTTGTTTGCCATTTACTGTTTTTAGGGAGCTCCCCATTTTGTGCGGGACAGCAGATGGGCTGAAATCAGAGGATCATGACCTCCCTCCTCCCCAGCCACCAGGTGCCTGGCAACCAGGCACAAACATGTGACTTGAGCTTGGCCAATCAGAAGCCCAGGCCCAGGGTTCTGAATCTGGTGTGTGAGGACAGAATGGAGGGACAAGTAGGGTTCATTCGTGGCCACGTCCAGCTTTGGAGGCCGATGTGACACGCAGGGAAGATGGAATTAGCTAAGCCATCACCCCGGTAAAGACGGTCAGAGGGTTTGATGCTGTGATATGATGAGAAATATGTACTTGATCTCAATCTCCAGTTCCTGCGGCCGAGCTCCTAAAACCCTTTAGGTTTATGCGCTGAGATGGATACAAGTACCTCTTATTGTAATGTCTGCTTTTCGTCCCCAGCTCCTGAGACAGCTCAAGGGATAAAAATGAAAGGAGCATCTTTGTTACTCAAAGCAAGGCCCTTTCAACCCCACCCGAGTTTATGTTGATGAGCTGACTTTCGGAAAACCCCTCAAGATGAGGGCCGGTGGCCTGGGGAAACTAGTCATGTGATTAGAGAGTTGGAACTTGCAACCCCACTTCCGATGTCTGGGGAGGGGACAGGAGCTAGAGGTCGAGTTAATGAGCAATGGCCAACGATTCAATCAATCATGCCTATATAATGGAGTCTCCAAGAAAACCCTAACTGAAGGGGCTCAGAGAGCTTCCAGGCTGGTGAAAACATGGGGTGCTTGGAGGGCAGCATGCCTGGAGAGGGCATGGAAGCCCCGAATCCTTCCTTCCCTACACCTGTCCTAGGCACTGCTTCACCTGGCCGGTGAATATGAGGGAGTGTCTCCCCGGGTTTTCTGAGCCATTCTCACAAACTAACCTGAATCTGAGCAGGGGGCTGTGGGCAATTGCTGAGTTACAGCCAGTCATTCTGACATACAGGTGACAACATGGAACTTGCAATGAGTGTGTGAGGTGGGGGGCGGTCTTGTGGGACTGAGCCCTTAACCGGCGGGATCTGACGCTAACTTCAGGCAGACAGTGTCAAATTGAGTTAAATCACAGGATGCCCGGCTGGTGGTTGTGGGGAGCTGAGAATTGTTTGGTGTGGAAAATTCACACATGTGGTGTCAGAAGTGTTCCGGGTGCAGTGTGGGTAAAAACCTAGCACCCTCCAAGCTGATCTCAGATGGACCATTTCACCTCCAGGGCCTCTCGCCTCTGTTTTCCAAGCTGCACTGGTTCTGCCTGTTTTCTCCCTGGGGTCTTCACCTCCTGCCAGTTGTGTGAATGCCTTGCGGTAACACTATTTTTTGTTGCTTAAACCAACACCCCTGGCTGACTTGGGAGGGAACGTACAATTCATTTGGGAAGGCAAAATGTATAACTGAGGGCTAAGCAGTGGCATAAAACAATGTCACTCCCCACCCTACATTTCCATGTGTCCCTTGGAGGGAGGGGCTGATGCCACCTCCAGTGAGAACCACAGGGTGGATGACCGTTGTCCTCTTAAAGCTTTTCACTGAGAGTCCATCTGCAGTCATAGTTGATGTGTTTCCAAATGTACACTCTACTATAAGGCAACGCTTGGTGGGGATGTAATAACAACCTCCATTGGTGTGAATTTACACTTAACACTCTTCCTCCTAGCGGAAGTGCCACCCATGGGTCCTTGTGCATAAACTGGCACACTCTGGTTTTAGGCTTGGTGACACATTCAGCATGCTCAATGGGAGCCACAGACTGCTGTGCGCACACTGTGAGGCCCTGCCCACCAGCCCTGGCATCCCGCAACGGTGCAGTGGGGAACAGGAAATGGTAGGGACATGAGGACGCTTAAAACATCACTCCCCACCCCGGCCTGCTCGCTGGGAATTCAGATCCTGCAGGATCCTTTACCACAGTGAAGCCAATGCTTCATTGCAGAAACGTCCCTGCAGGAGATAGACCATAGCAGTGGGGCCCACTCCTGGGGGACAGAGCCTCTCGCCCTGTATCTACTGCTGAGCCTTCTGCCACCTCTGCTCATTCAGCTTCTCCTTCTGCGGGTCGCCATGCTCCTGAAACAGTTCAGAGGACTCGCTCCTAAAAGCCAGCACCTCTGTTGAGCATGTTGCACATGCCACCAAGCCTAAAACTCTCACTATACAGTCACTTCCTGAGCTCAGGAGTGGCTTCAGGACAGCCAGCACCTTCCCCATCCTTAGCCAGTGCACGGGGGGTGGGGGCAGGAGGCTGCAGAAAAGGGGGCTGAAGCACCTCCTCTGACTTCCAGTCTCAGTCAGGCCAGGCCCACCTCCCACCTCTCAGCAGAGCTGCCTGTTCCCACTTTCTACCTGAGACCAAAGCAGGGCCCACGGGTTGTGACTGAGAGTGGGTCAGAGGCTGATGGGGCTGAGATCAGAGGGGGGCCCCAGGTCCCCAGGCTGTAGGTCTGCATTCTGAGCCTGAGCCACTTCCCTTGGAAGCTGTGAGACTTGGGGAGTCACTTTGCCTCACCTGCATGGATCTCTGCCCCTCTTTTTTTTTTTTTTTTTAAGATTTCTTTATTTACTTCCTTATTTACTTAATTACAGTATTTGTTTATTTTTAGAGATTGGGGAAAAGAGGGAGAGAAACATTGATGTGAGAGAGAAACGTTAATCAGTTGCCTCTTGTATGAGCCATGGCTGGGACTGAACTGCAACCCAGGCATGTACTGTGACTGGAAATCAAACCAGCAACCTTTCACTTTGTGAGACAATGCCCAACCAACTGAGCGACACCAGTCAGGGCTCTGCCCCTCTTTCAAAAATGGGGTTGATGCAGCATCCACCCTGCAGAGTCACAGTGAGGATGAAACAAGGGAGTGAGGGGAAGGGCTTGGGGGACTATAATGTGTTTATAAACTGAAAGAGATTCAGGGCTCAGGCCACACTCACCTGGACCTTTTCCTATCCTTATCTAAAGGAGATAATCCCTTTCTTTCACAGGTGGGTGTGAGGTCAATAGGTCTAGGACTCAGAATGGAGCTGTGACTAGGCAGGCTTTTTGGTCTGGGTTTACTCGTGAACCCTGATGCTCATCTAAAAGAGGGAGCTTGGGGCCAGGACTCCGGAGTGACCTTGGGCGGTGCCTGAGGGAGCCTGGGAAATCCCTGTCTGTGCTCTGCAGACTTGCGGGAGCGCTAATGACAGGGGCCAAGAAACTGGGGGACAGAGGCCTGCACCCCACAGAGCTGCCCATAGGAACCAGGGAGCTTCCAGGAGCTGCCAGAAATTGTGTTTTCTCTCCTCATCAGAGGTTGCCATGGTGACCGAAGCAGGAGGAGACACCCGCTGGTCTGGCTCCACACAGATCATCCATCCTGGCTCATCTTTATTCCGGGTCTTGGTCAGAGCTGGGACTGGGGGCGTCTGAGATGGGGAAATGACATCCTCCAGAGACCAGACCCTTGGCTCCAATTATGTGTGCGTGGTGGGAGGGAACTGCATCGGGACACTGTGTGTGCACGTGTACAGGAGTGGGGGGCAGGGGTCAGCTACACTGTTGCATGTGTGTTCTCATGTACAAGGGGGGTGCTAGTCAGGAAAGTGGGGTGGTATCAAGGGCACGTGTGACAGCGGGGTCTTTCTCAAATGCACCCTTGATCCCCACCTTAGAGGAGAGCACGTTGCAGGGGCTGTGAGCTTCCTACACAGGAGAACCCTCCACGGTCTACTTTCTGGGAGACATCGTTTGCTGCCTGGATTGTTCTGCCTGTCTTCACAGCAGCAAACCATTGTGAGAATCCAGCCATCTCTTCTAAGAGTCTGAGGCTATGTTCCCTGCCCTCAGCCTTGGCTCTGTCACCTGACTTCTCCCTGATTTCACATGCCCACTTCACTCACATCCGCTCAGATGTCACTGCTTCCCACACAGTGGCCAGATGTTGACTTGTTTGCTTGTTTATGGTGTCTCACTCACCATGTAAGCTCCCCGAGGGCGGTGACCTTCTCCTGTTTACTGCTGTGACCCTAGTGCTCAGAACAGTGCCTGGCACATAGTAGGTGCTCAGTAAACTTGTTGAATGAATGAATAAGTGATTGAATGGATGAATGGATGGATGGATGGAGGAATCAAGGGGAACTTTCTGGGCAGTCTCTTTCGTCCCTTTGTTTGTCATTAGTCCATCTGGGAACTCCCTGCTCCTCACGGATTCTAAAGGCCTGCTTTAGGGCTCAACTGGGGGCTTGTCTCCTCCCCTCAGCCCTCAAGGACACCCCCCCTTCCAGGCCATTCTTTGTCTGAATTCTGGCACTGGCTTCCACCATGCTCATGGCACACTGGCCTGTATGACCTTGAATTCTGAAAGTGTCCTGTCTTCTTAACCAGACCTCTAGCTCCTCATTGGGAAGAGCATTACTTTCTTTTTGGTGTCCTGAGCACAGGGCTCTGCGCACAGCAGATGTCCAATAAATGCTGAAGGCTGCAATGCTATAAATCAGGGAAGAAATTCTAGCCTGAGTATTTCACACCTCCAGTAGTTTCCTGCCCAGTAGACCTCCTGCAGGTTCATGGGTAAGACTTTCAAGGTCAAGATGTTGTTAGTGAGTCTGAATTAGAGGATGGGGGTTATTTGGGAGGCTGGTCTCAACTCTGTTTTATCCTTTCCCCATCACCTCATGGTTGAATTTGGCTAAGCCTTCGAGCCTAGTTCACCACCTCATTCTACAGTCTTTGCTTTCTGAGTTGAACTGATCGCTTCCTTCCCTAACAAAACTTTTTAGCACTTTTCTACACCAGTCTTAGGGAGTGACCACTCGTCGTCTTGAATTGGGCGACTTGGTAACATGTCTGATGTGCCTGTTAGGTGGTCAGATACGCCTTTGCTCAGCACCCCTTCTGTGAGATCCCAGGGGGCACAACCTGTCTCCAGTTCTTTCCCACACTACTCACAGCTGCTTGCTTGATATAACCAGTTCTACTCTAATGTGTGTCTTCTGTAGAAATAAATGAAATAAACACACAAATGGTCATTGTGTCTCTATTTGAACACAGTGACAAATAAAAATTCTTAGCATCAAGAAGAAGAGGGGGAGAGAATTCTTACCAAGTGCTACTATGTGCCAGGCACTGTGCAAATGTCTGGCTGAACCCTTGAAATGACCCCTAGGTAAGACTAGTATTATCCCTTCTTTACAGGCCACAGGCAGGCAAGCGAAGGAACCACCACTTCAGCCCAACTCCACTGTCGTGACTGTGCCCCCAAGTGGCTTCACACATAATGCAGTAACAGGAGCGCACACTTTGTAGACTTTCAGTGTTTTAAAGCCCGGCATCTCTAGGAATCCCAGGAGCAAATAATCACATTTAAATATTCTGATGGCACTGTTTTGTTTTCCTGTGAAAGTGATCTGGGAGGGTGCGGAGGAGGAGGCTCAACCACCTAGACGGAAGTGCCTGTCTGCTGGTGGTGGTGAGCGAAGCCACTGGAGCCCGAGGGTCTGCCCTCTCCCGGGCTGGAGCCCTCGTGGGAGGGCAGGGCCTGGCCGCCAGGACACCAAACCCAAGGGAAGTTCTGCCACTCCCAAATGTGAAAACCAAGTGCCTGGTACGAGGCAGAACTCATTTTATTTGTCCACTGTGCTTCGGTTGGTGTGGGGGGAGGGGAGGGGAAGGCAAGCTGGCTCTGAGCCGGGCAGAGGGGAGGCTGTGGTGCCTAGACCTGAGGCTGCCAATGTGGGGGAATGTACAGGTGGGTGTGAGGCCCAGGCCAGGACAAGAAGGGGGCAGGGAACCCCGGAGGCCTACGCTCCTCGCTCCCCTTGACTCTCCTGCTCCCGGCAGCCCTAGGCACCCTCTCACCCAGGGTTCTAGCTCTGCTGCTGGGCAATGAGAATGAGACAACCATTTTGGACACCAGCCTAGGGCAGGGGAGGAAAGAACTCCTGGCCTGGGAGTCATTGGCCCTGTCCCACTCTGAGTGACTATTGCAACTCACTTCCCCTCTCAGGCTCCCGCTTCTCTCCCTCGCAAATGCATTTTGGTGCAATGGCCTTTACGCTTCCTTGTACCCCAACATACACAGAGTCTAAACCACAGCAGCCTGCGGGGCTGTCATCAGGTCATGAAGCCACAGCCACAGGGAGCAGAGGCAGAGGAGCTGACTTACCCGGATGTATCTCTCAGCGCCGGTCGGTTTGCAGTGTCCTGTGCTACACCTCAGCGTGTTATCCAAAGCTTCTGTTTCCACACCTGGAATAACAAGAGCCATCACAGACATTTTGAAATCACACTGCAGTTTACAAATTTTTCCCCCACACATGATGGCTTGGGCTGGACTCATACTGGGGAACCACCGCAAACCTGACAAGTTGCCAGACTTGCCCAGGCCACACAGTGCTGTCAGTGGGGTGGGCTGGCTTGGATTGGTCTTGATTCCTGGCTGAGCTTCTGTGGTCTAGAATACGGGGAAACCTTGCTTTGTCTTGCTGAGATACCATGAGGCAAGAATCTATAAAAATACTTGTTAAGACCTTTGCAAATTCAGAGTGCTCAGTCTGTGCTGAATAATTGATGGGCTCACTCCTGGCTGCTAAGAGCAGACTCACAGGCCTCTGCCATAGGCTGGGACTGTGGAGACCTTTCCTATCATTTTGCCCAGTGAAAGAATTTGCTGAGAAAATCACCAAGAAAGAGTTGCGCTTCCCTGTTGGTGGGGGCAGACCCTGGTTCCTGGGAGCCACAGATCTAATTTACTGCCTCACTGAAAGGAGAGGAGAAAGTGCAGGGCTGCTGAAGGGGGTTGGGGGGAGCTGCTGGGCCACCCAGAGGCGCTGCCACCATGTCCCTTCCAAGGCTGCGAGGCCCTGGGAAAGGTCTGCTCCTCTCTGACAGGCAGGCAGAAAGGTTCCTGGGAATCCGAGAGTCCAGAGGGGAGGCGCAGCATTAGCCACGGGAAAGGCAGAGTCTGAAGCAGAGGTTTCCCTCCATGAAAACTCCTGACAAGGCAGAGATGCCCAGGGAGGGCTGAGGCCTCCTGTGGCCACCCCAGCCAGCAGCTGCATGTGACCACAGAAATTTTCTGGCCAAGGCCATGGCAGCAGGGGTTAGGTGGCAGAAAGTAGACACAGAGTGGCCTTTAAGGCAACTTGTCGAGATCAAAGTAGAACGCAGTCTGAGCCAGTGTCTGGCAATGAGAAGCTATGCGAACAGGGACCATATCGCAGCTGACTAAACCTCAGGGTACCATTCCCAGCTGAAGAGGTACATCCTCCCCCTGCGAGGCGCGGCCCCACAAAGCAGCCCCTAACTGGCATTGGTTCAGCCCTCCAAACGAGGCAGATTTAGGACTGTCCAAATCCACGAGGCCATTGGCTCTAACTTCAAATGAGCAGAATCAACAAATTCCAGCTCAAGTGGGATTTGTTCTGATGGCTGGCTTTCCTTCTTACTCTGCATTGCAAGTTCCAAAACCCAATGGTGTCACAAGGATTTCCTAGGAAGTTTCATGGTGTGCTCCGTACCGATGCAAGTCACTTCCCTTTCATACTTTGTCTGGACCTGCTGACTTCCCAGGGGGCGGAAGGGCTCTTAGAGTCTCCCTTTGTGTGGGCAGGGCCCTTCCTAGTGACTCTAGGGTGGCGGAGTTGAGAGTGGTTCCAGAGAGGCCTCAGCCTGGCTAGCAACATGCGGCACGGCCCCTACCCTGGGGCTTGGAGGAGGCATTTGGCTCAGGTACTACACAGGCAGAACAGAAAACAGGATGTGTGACCTTGCTCCACACTTGTGTCAACTTGAGCTGAACTTAACTGGGCTCTGAGCTACCTGCATTCACACCTACCAGAGGGAAAGAATTGGGAGCAGGAGAGAGAAAGGGAGCAGGTTAGGGATGGGGCAGTACTGGGCCGGGTGATAGGCCAGCTAATTCTATGATCTCAACTCATTGATTTAACCTGTAGTCCTCAGGTTCTTCATCCACGAGATGGGGATCATGATGGAACCTACCTCAAAGCCTTGAACGGATCCAATGAGATAGATTTGGAGAGAGTATATGCAAATTCTTAGTTTGGCCTCTAATAAAACTCACCCTCTTGCCATGACAGCACTTGGCTGGACCTCTCCGGGGCCTATCAAAAGATGGGATGGCCGCTGATCCCTTCAAGTTTGCTCAAGCTCAGCTGCATGCTCCAGAACGTGCAGAACATCATTTTCCTGTTGGCCCAGCAATCGGGGCTTCATAAATTGTATTTTCTCATCTGACACCCTGGTCAGATGCCACGCTCCTTGAGGGCAGGGCTGTTGTCTATGTTTCCTTGCAGAATGTCTATTATTGATCTTAAACCCTTCACAGACATGGTCTGCGACATCCTCTGTGGGATCATTTGGCTAGTTGCAACAAGCAGCATCAGAAGCGTGCATTCAAATTGGGACTCACCACACCTGGCTGGCAGCCTCGGGCAGGGTCCCCACTCCGGAGGGGGCTCTGGCAAGCACTTTGGCTGTCTTTCTGTCTGCTCAACACCAGGCATTTGGTAGTTAGCAGAGTAAACATTAGAAATGAATTCTCCTTGGTGAAAGCAGAGGTATTCAAGATATGAGGGTTGGCCAAATGAATTTCAAGATGCACTTGACTCTTATAAGAGCAGGTGAAAGAATGTAGTGAGACCTCGAGAGAGGTGTGGTCAGGGCATCTACAGACACAGACGGCTGCAACTGCCCAGAGAACAAGCTGTGCGATTGCTGCCGGACCCATTTGCAAGTAAATAGTTGCTCAAAAATTATCTACATGTGTGGCAGAGTGTGGTCGGAGGCCTGCTTTTATTCGACCTGATAATGAGGTCTGCCTTCACTTCCTCAAAGTGTTCAGTGACTGCTGTCAAACAAATAGGCCAAACAGCAAACAACAAAACCTGAGATTTATAACCAAATGGACTTAGGTTAGTTTGCAGTATGGTGATGTCTCCAGGGTGTAGCCCTTGTAAATGCTCATTGGAGAGGGGGGTAGTGTCACTTTTAACTGGATGGTGGACAGGGGCACCAGGGCCCTCAGTGGCCTCCAGTCCAGGACCCTGATCTGGAGCTGAGTGTTCCATCCCCCTGAGTGTTCCCCAGCTGGCCTTCCGGGGCTGAAGTACCGGGTCACACTCACAGGCCCTGCTGGTTTTCTGGAATGAGGAAATGCTGCTCAGTCTTCAAGAAACCCTGAAACTGTGGCTATGATGGAGATTGCCATCTGGGCCCATTGCATACCTGGAAAATCAGCTCTGCCCTTCCAGGTCCTGCAGGGCAAGCCCTAAGAGGAAGTTTTGGGGGACCCATTACTGGCTCCCACATTTGGGTCAGACTATCCAAGGAGAATTTCTGGCCTTATTGGAAATGTTGCCTTGAAAAAATGGGGGCTCATTCTGCACCCTGGGGGAAGCTGAACTCCCATGCCTTCCTCAGGCTCTGCAAAGGCCGCTGGGCAGGGACCCAGGTGTGATGAGGCCCCTGAAGCTGGAGAGCTCACTACCCCTCACCTCTGGAGACAAAAGAGCCCTTCCTTGATGGGTAGTGCCCACTGGGAGACGGGCCGGGCTGCACACCCTTCTCCAAGGAGGTTTTCACAGGTAAGCACTGTTGCAGGGTGGGGTGGGAAGGTTGGGGGCATTCTGAAGGAAAGAAGTTGGGCATGGGGCAGTGCAAGCCTCTAAGTTCTCCTTTTGCCCACCTTCTTTCTCCCTTTTTCCCCTTCCTCTCCAGTGAGAATTGTGTGTGTGCACTTGGGGATGCGATGGAGGTCAGAGAGGGGGAAGTGCTGAGCTTCCGTGCACCGGGGTCACTGTGCTAACCGTGGAGAAGCTGATATTTGTAAACTTCCCAATTCATACTGGCAACTTGACCCTCCGTGGCAGCTCAAACTCTGCAGGCTGATTGCAAAGTTAGCCAGGCCTACATGCCACCCCCTTCTAAACCCCTTCCCGGCCTCCAGTCTCACCCTGCTCCCAGGCCCAATGCTCTCAGGTAGTACGTCCTCACCCCTTCAAGGCCTGTTCAGAATTTGCCTTGCCTTCCTTACTCTTCTCCCCTATCCAAACCCCAGGCTTCTTGTGCATTTTATGAGCCATCCTGATTAATCCTAAAGGATTTCCAATTCATGAGAACTTCCCCACCCCTAGTCCGTAAACCAGGGAGCCAGCTGCTCAGATTATCATTCATATTACACCTCTGCAAGTGTGTAACATTCCAGCCAAGCAAAGAGCCATTGGCAGGAGGTGGTGGGAATTCCAGATGCTGTTGTAGAGCCAATAGAGCTCCCCCTAGCAAAATTTGCCTAGAGAAAGCCACCGGCGTGTGTAAGCAGCCTAGCAAGCAGGTTCTTCCTCATTGATCTGGGGCTCTGTGGATCCATCTCAGGAAATACTTAGTTAGGCACTGCCTTAATTTACTTCCTGACCAGAGTTCCTCTCGAAGGGAAGCCAAACTGGTGAATATGGAAGCAGGACTGATAATTTAGTGGAAATCCATGCATGTAATTGGGAGAACGAGAGGAGACGAGAACAGGTGCATGGAAAGTTAGGGGTCGTTGGATGGGCAAGGGGGAAGAGAGGGAGAGAGAGGACCCTGCTCTCCACTTTCAGGCCAGCGGACTGAAGCATGCCAGGCCTGATTACAGAGACTTTCAGACTTCTGCTGCAAGAAATGGTGTTCCTGGCTCCACAGGTTCTCTTGAGATGGCAAGGGACCTTCCCAGGTCACAGGACAAGCCAGTCACATAGCTCTGGGTGAGACTGGTTTCTTCCCCGTCTCTGGGCCCCTCTCCTTGGATATTCTAAAGCAGCCATCCTCTGAGAGCACTGTCTTAGGAGTCAGGCATGTGAGGCTGAATCTCTCTGCTCTCTCACCAGCCACATGAGCTGCACCAAGTTACTAAATCTCTTGGAGCTGGTCAGCAAAATGGGGATATCATGTCCCTTGGAAGGGCAATTGTGAAGATAAAATGACCAACAGATGTCAAGGTTTCCCAAGCAGTGCCTGACTGGTAAATGCAATCAAGACAGAAGAGCCGTCATCTTTATCCTCTCCGAATGCAGCTCGTGGCTGCTTGGCCAAGCTCCCTAACAGCGTGCTGGCAGCCCCTCCCATCCTGTGGATGCGGTCAGGCTCGGGCGCCCCCCCACCTCTGCTCTCCCAGGACTTTGTCTAGCACTGTCCACTCTCGATCTGGGCCTGGGGGAGCAGCAGGACTATCAGAAGGGAAGCTGCTTTAGAGCCTCACCCCCTTGGGCACTTTGGGTAGCCCTGTTGATGGGGACCTGGGCTCATCCCACCTGGGACTCACCAGGGATGGCTGGGGGAGTTCCTGGAAATCAACCTGCCTTCCAGACCTTCTCAGGAGAAACCATATAATAAGGGGGATGAAAACCAGATACAAGCGATGGGGTTTTGTTGTTGTTTTTTTTAAAGCAGAACACCCAACCTGACTTGGTGGAGCGACACACCTGCCCACCTTCCAGGGACCACAGATCTTCCTGCCCTCTCCTAGTGACCCAACCTCATGGCTGACCTGCTCATTTCTTAAGGCCCTTCGGGCTGTGCATTTCCCCCAATCGTATGAGCCTCAGCCCTACAGAGCACCCTTGGGCCCAAGCGCCCTCGGTCACTTCTCCTGAGTTACAAATGCCATCCTTGGGGCAGGAACTTCCATGTCACTGAGTCTGAAGTAGACAGGAGGGACAGGATGGGCTTGGAGATGACTGCGGTCTGGGAATAGACCTGGAAAGACTGAGTGGCGCTCCCCTCTCTGAGACCTGGTACCCCAATTCTCCACCCAGATCTTAACCTGGAAGGGGCTAGCTGAGAGATGGGCGATGGTGTCCAGCCACATGTCCCACGCCCCCACCCCTGGGGAAGAGCCCCAGGAGTGGGGTGCCCACTCCTGAGCGCTCTGAGATGGGAGATCCCGCAGACCCAGGCAGGCTGCTCCCCGCCACTTCCCGCCCAGGAGACCTGCGCGCCCGAGCCCCCTCCCCAGCCAGCGTCGCGGGCAACAGCCTTACCACCACCACCCCGATTCCCAGCCAAGGGAACCTCCCGCCCCTGCCGCAAACCCACCTTGCAGGGTGCTCAGAGGCCCCTTCCAGGGGTGTCACCGAGGTCCCCGCCTCCTCCTCAGGACACGGGCTCCCCGTTCCGCAGCCTCTGGCCCCGGCCTCGGGGGCTAAGTCAGCTCCTGCCTGCTCTCTCGTGCTCCCGTGAATTCTCAGCACTATTCTTTTTTTAAGGGACTTTTTTTTTTTTTTTTTTTTTTTTGCGTTGCGTCAGGACGGTTGCCTGGCGACGGCAGAGCTATTCCGCCGCCAGCCCTTTCAGCCACGAACCCCTCCAGCCTCTCATTCATGCCTCTCCTCCCGCGGCTCCGGGACCTGGACTCGCGGGTCCGGGAGACGCGCTCCGGGTCCTAACGCCCGGCTAGTTGCACGTTCCCGGACCTGGATCTCAGCGGTCACCCCGCCACATGCATTTGCCAAACCTTAGACGAAACCAAACCCAAGTATCTTTTTTCTTTTAAATACGAAACCAAAGCAGTTTTCCCACAAACATGGCAACGTGGCTTTGCCACTGTCAGCAATTTGCCTGCGTGGAGGGGGCAGAAGAACCTTTTTCAGGCATCGCCAAACCCAGAGCTTACACTCCACCCACAATCAGCTTGACTTCAAACTACCAGCAGCAACTCCCATTACCCAGTGCCTAACGTGTGCCACACTGTCAGAGCGACTCAGCTGGCAGAAGGGGGCGTCTCCAGGTTACAGATGAGGAAACTGAGACTCAGAGTGGCTAAGGAGAAACCAGAAGTGAAGCAGAAAACAGACGTTCTTTCAGCTCGGTCTCCCAGACCAGCTGGGAGTAGTTGGGTGGACCTGGCCCAAAGCGTGTATTTCTCCCACAAACCACAAGGATGCCTCATGGCATATAATAAATACTATGTGTTCTGTCAACCACTAGAGATGGTTACAGTCTAAATCTAGCTGCTGCTCCACCAGAGCCTAGAGCCCCAGGCACCTAAGACACACACAGGACAGCAGCTAGGGCTGCCCCATCTTGGCCTGTAGGATCAATCCTGACTGCAGACAGGGGTCTCCAGTCCAGATCCCTGGGCTCCGCCTCCTCCCGGAACCCCTGGTCCCAGGGCAGATTACTAGAAGTTGACCTCATTCGCAGGACAGCCTGAGACATGGTCAAGTTCCTTTCCTAGATGCTTTGGGTTGGCAGGTCCTTCAAAGTTACCTAATCTGCCATGCTCACAGTAGCACTGGGGGTTCAGGACAGGTGTCCTTATCTCCATGGACAGATGCACACACTTTAACAAGAAGCTGCAGAGTGACTTGACCGCAGGTTCAGTGGGAAGTCAGCTGGTCTTATTTTCTGTAGGGACTGAGCACCAAGATTCTTGTGCTGCCCGCTGGTGCCTGTGTCCTTCAGTTCATCTGCCCATGGGGCCCTTCACACACTTCCTTCTTTACCCCCTTCACTAGGACCTCTGGTAATGGACTTAGTGTAAAGAGACATCCTGCTAATGTGGGCACCTCTTCATGCTAACAGAGTAATGCTTCTAAGCTAGCAAGTGCACTTAAACAGGGGTCTTTTGGGGAGTCACAGCATCGACTCAACCTCTTGATTCCAGCTCCTAAATATTGACCCCATCCTCCCCTTTTTCCATCCTCTCTGCCTCTGCGCAGACCCAAGTCACCATCAGGTTGCCCCACCTCCAGCAACAGCCTCTTGTTGATGCCCTGCACCCACTCTTGGCTCCCCACCTGCCTCCCCCTGAGCCAGTTACTCCTTCACAGCCAGAGCAAACTCTTCAAAATGGAAATCCGATCCTGGCTTGTCCGTGCCTAAAGCCCTCCAACAGCTCCATTCTTCCCAGGATTAAACCCTGGGTGTGGCTGACCAGGCGTGCATGGTCCAGCTCTGCCCGCCTCTTGGGCCTTGCCTTGTGCTGATGCTCTGCTTTCCAGACAGACGCTCTTCCAGGTCCTTTTATAGACCTGCTCCTCCTCAGGGCTGGCCGCACTTCTGCCTCCTGACAGGACCCCAGGTTACATGTCCTTACAGCCTCATGAACCAGATGTCGTTTTATCTTTATTTGTGTGGTCAGTTGATTAGTATGTCTCCTTCCAGGGCTGTAGGCTCCAGGTGGCAGAAACCATGTTTGCAGGTTGAAGGCTCTGTCCAGACTTGGGGACTGGGCATCCTCCTGAGCTGGCTGTCCTTTGCCACACTGCCTTGTGCTGAATAGTGCTTGCCAGCGTGTTCTGGCCCCAGCATGTGGTAAGTGCTCCAGTATCTTCTTGGCGGAGCCATTCCACCCTATCTGGAAGTGCTTTCTCCCATCTTCAGCCTCCTAGCCCCTCATTTGGCATGGGGCTCCTGGTGCTGCTTTCTCGTGGACGCATAGTCTTCCTTCTTCACACAGACAGATAACCTGTCCAGGTCAGGGATAGGTCTTACCCTCAGGCTTCCCATTCTGTCTGGCATTTGCCTGGACAGGAGGGTGATCGGTGACAAGGACCAGGAGAGTCAGCAAAGGAAGGAAGCGGAAGAGCCGGGTCTCTGTTGGAACAGTCTCAACTCTAACGTCCAACCAGATGCAGTAGTTGAATGAGTTCTCGGTAGAGCTCTAGCATAGGATGATATGTAGTCATGCAAATAATATTTCCAAACAAATATTTGATGACATAGGAAAATGCTAATGGTTTCATGCTAAGTAAGTAAGACTGGAATACCAAATATTGAACTAAATAAGACATTATGAAAACTTTAATTCTAATATCTAATTCCTTTAAATGTATAGAAAAAAAGATTGGGAGGGTATTTGTGAATATGAGCTGTGGTTATCTCTGCGTGGCAGGATAACAGAGCATTTTACATTTCTTCCATAGACTTGCATTAATTCCCTATGCTTTCTACAATGAATAGGTTTTGTAACTAGTAACTTCAAGAAACACTACTGCAAAGAAAAGATGGCCCCATGTTTGGGGTACCTGATGTCTCCTGCTTTGTATGGAGCTGCCTTTTATATACGAGGTTGGGTAGGAGCCCAGTGATGGGTGGGGGGGTCCCCATGGCCCAGAGCAGCAAGGCTACCTGGGGGGCTCTTCCCCTTGGTGGAAGAGCCCTTTGGGCCAGGGAACACTAGGCCAGGCCTGTGAGTCTAGACTTGGTAACAGCACACTGACTCCAGAGCTGCCTTTTGAATCATTCCTGGTCAAACTGATCCACTTTGACTTTCAAGACATAAGATGAAATGTTGTGTGAGATGGCTGACCCGGGTGTCTGGACCTCCTTAGTGGGTGCATGTCTCAGCCGACAGCCACCTCACTGACGTTAGCACAGCCCTTCACAGGTTACAGAGTGGTTTCCTTTCCAGGGGTCCCAAGATGAGTGAGACATCATCTCTTTTGAACCTACAGAAATCCTGTGAAATAAGGGAGTCAAGAAACATTTTCCCTATCTTACCTACGAGGATTCCAAGCTTGGGGGTCTCAGGGGCTTACTCAAAGTCACACAGCTGGTAGTGGCAGGGCTCCGGGACTGTCCGACTCTGAGTCTGGACCACACTGACCCTGCAGTCCCTCCAAGCAGTGGGCAGGGCAGCCTCAGTAACCACAGTGGGCTTGACCCAAGCATGGTGGGCAGGAATGGCCTGATTAATAAGGCGACATTTCAGCAAAGATTTGAAGAAGATGTGGGAGTTGGTCATGAGGTATCTGGGGGAAGGGTGTTCCAGGCAGAGGGAACAGCCAGTACAAAACATGCCTGCCGCAATCCAGCGAGAGCGAGGGGCCTCACGCTGGGGTGCAATGAGCAGGGGAGTGAGGAGAACTGTGGGAGATGATGCTAGAGAGGTGGCAGGGCGGGGGTGCCAGGGCACATCCCATATACCCAGCAGACCATTGCAAGGACTCGTCTTTCCCCCAGAGGAACACAGAGAAGGCACCACAGCTGAGTGGGGTCTCTGCCTTCTTGGCACCCCCACAGCACAAAACACTCTCTAAATTAGTCTTACCTGTTCCCACCGGAGTCTTTAAGCTACTCAAGGGCAAATTCCATTGTCTAAGGCTCCTGGGTATCTTTCATGGTGATTCAAATGTGGTCCCTATTGATTGAATGAGAGAAGGAAGGAACAAATTTCTGTTTGGCTCCATTGTATGGAGGACTTGAGGGTGGTACCCTCCCCTGTTCCAGGGAGCAATTACAGCTCGCAGTCCTGGGCTGGGGTCCATTAGCTTCTACCCTTTGCCTTTGAGAGGGATTTTTCTATCCAGGGACCCAGCATGTTAAGAGGATCCATGAAATGTTTGCCATTTGGCATTGATGCTGGTATCAGGAATGGCTTTTCTCTGCCGTTATTATCACAGTGGGGAGGGGAGGCGTGCAGGGGGAGGTGCTGAATCAGGCTGAATCACAGGAGGTTCCCATCGTGTGGGGAGCCTGTTAGTTCAATGAGCAGTGTGGGTGGCTTGCCCTGTGCTACCTGATGCTAGGCATGGGGATACTGTGCCTGCAGCTCATTAGAGTAGGAAAGGTAAAGTAACAAGCAGCCATCTTAGAACTGGAATTGGGGAGGGGGCAGCTGCCATCTGAGCCCAGATGCAGAAGGTGAGTGAGAGCTGGCTAGGAGAGGTGGTGGGAAGGCCTGAGGTGGAGCGTGACAAGAGAGGAAATAGCATTCGCAACAGCGTGCTGAATACAGAGAGGGATTCAGTGTGGCTGAGAAGAAGAGTGCAAGAGAGCGTGATGGGCCAAGGCAAGGTCTGCGGACATGACCCTAAAATTGAAGGGTTAAGAAGGGAGCCTGCCAGGGCTTTTATATCTCAGAGGAGCTGGGGGGATAAGGGGACAAGACAGTAGGCAAGGAGACCAATAAAGAGAATGTATCCATTTTACCACTGGTGGGAGGCAAGGGAAGTCCAGACCCAGAGCACAAGACATGGCTCACTGCGTTTCCCAGCTGATGGTGGACGATGGGAAAAGTAGCAGTGGGAAGGGGAGCAATGGGGGATCTGCAGGCAGACAGACCTAGGTTTGAGTCCTGACTCTTCTGGTTACTGGTGTGTGCCTGTGAGAAGTCACTCAAGTTTTCTGAGCTGCAGCTACTTCATCTAGAGAATAGAAATAATTTTAATAATACTCTTCACATACAAGGGGGAACCCCTCAAAAAATGGAATTATCCTCTGGAGGGTGGGCCTCTTGTAGTACAGGCTTCCCCCACTACGTGAGCACTCTAGGAACCCATCTGTATCAGTGTACCAGCTGGTGTTATTGTGAGAGGCTGAGTTCAGTTTCAGTGAATTTTTTAAAGACTCTTTCATTGTGCTTGCCCATTTCATGATGGGTGATATATGAGTGCATCTGCTACACCAGAGTGAGTGTTTAGCAGTTTTTGATCAAAAAACGGCATGACACCCATGCCTCACTCTCCCTATTCATCCACTCTCACCCTAAGTGACTTTTTTGTTTTGTTTTCCAGGGTGAAAAAAGTCCTCAAAGGGAAATGTTTTGCTGACGTGGAAGAGGTGAAACAAAAAACAGCAGAAGCACTATAAGGCATCAAAATCGATAAGTTCAAAAACTGTTTTGAGCAGTGGAAAAACGTCTCAGTAGGTGTATTGCATCCAATGGAGAGTACTTTGAAGGTGACTGAAGTTTAAACATGTGAGAATAAATACACAATTTTTTATAATGAATTCCTTTCAGGGGGTCCTACCCTCATACATGGGTAAGGGGGCCTGCCCTGGACCCTATGCTTTAGAAAGCCCAGCTCTGGACTTCCTTAAGGGAGAGGGACCAGGGAGCCAGGGGACCTTCCCACCCACAGTTACACTCCTTTTCTTCTACTCCATGCTCCAAGAATCAGGACTCAGAAATTTTCTGGCCAAATGGCCCGCATTCAGTCCCATGCAGGCCTCTTTCCTGGTTTGTGGAGTGTGGGTGAAGGTTGGACTCTTGGTCTGGGGTGCCCCTGCCTCAGTACAAGGGTCCTCAGGTGGGAAAAGAAGGAGGGAGGGCCACGATTAGGGCTGAGGCCTCACACCCCCAACCCTGCACGGTCCAGGGTCCAAGGATGCAAAATTATAACCTACCTTTGAGGTTGTTATAAAGGTATATGTGTCAAGGCAAGAGGAAAGAACCAACATTGTCTAACAGTTTGTCAGCTTGGTTTACAACCCTCAAATATTTAGACACTTGGCATGTGGGCCTCCATGTGTTCATTTGCTTTGGACTTGTCCAATGTTAGGGGTGGGCCTGATTCTGGGCCTGGCTTGCTGGCTTGTTTAAGAGGCAGAGACACTCCGTGCTGCACATAGACATGAGCTGTTGCCATTGGAATTACTCTCCTCTCCATCTCAGCACCTGCTGCAGTTTGCCCTCGTATCTTGTGGGTGCCTGTGGGAATTATCATCTAGATGAGTATGTCCAGGTCCAAGCCCACCACATCCCGGTGACCACCGGAAGGAGGTCTCCGCAGGCATGTACAGCATTTGAAGGAAGTCAGAAATGATGCCACTAATGACTGCAGTGGAGTAGCCCTGATAGGTGAGGGAGAGGCTTCTAGGTTGTTCTAAGCATCATCTCACCCAAGGAACCAGGCTCCTTTGAACAATGGAAAGAGCCCTGGATAGGAGACAGGATATCCAGGTTCTGGACCAGGCTCTGTTCCTGATTAGACCTTTATCAAATCACTTTCCCTGTTGATGGTTTTGTCATCACTGACACGAGGAAGTCAAGCTCTGGCGTCTTCTGATTCATGATTCCATGATACTCCCCACCCACTGAATAGAATCTTTCACTCCGGGCACAGAAGGCAGGATCAGACACTGCAAAGTGGGAGGCACAGGGTGTGGCAGATACTGAAACTCTGTAGCAAGAGGTCAAGGCCAGCCGGACTGAGAGGGTCTGGTGGGCTTGTCCTGAGGCTGGGATAAGAGGTTGCAAGTGAGACACTCAGAACAAGGCCGTACCCCCTATACTTGGGGAGAGTCTGCTTGTTCTCTGCCCTGCTTTAAATTTGGTGGGTGGGTTGGGGTGGGAGGTGAGGTGGTCCTAGACCTGAAAGCAGGATGAGGAAGTCTAGGGCCTCCCGCAGAACTCTGCTCCTGATGGAAGTGAACACAGAGAAGCTGAGTGCTTCACAAACTCAACAGTGCTCCTAGTGGCTGAGCCAACAGCTGCTGCTAACGAGTTTATTCTCATTTCCACCAGCCGATCTGGGTTACTTTAGGGTGTCAGGAGAGGGAATTATCACAACTGGAATGAATTTGAACTTAATAGTTCTATCACTAAGGAAACCTAGACTATAATCATGGGCTTTAGGGGCAGGATCAAGACTAGGTCACAGAACATCACAAGCGCTTGTCATTCATCACACAGAGCACTGGGAAGGGATTCCGGGGGAAGCTGGTCTGTGGATCCTCATATCCAGCCCCTTTCTAGGAATTCTACTGCAAGCACACAGCTCCCTAACTGGAAGCAGAATCTTCCTTATCCTTAGCTGATCTCCTAAAATCAATTCAAACTGACTTCCCCATCAATGTTAAAACAAATGGGGTACACACTTTTTCTCCCATCCCATCCTGATTGGTGATCAATGTGGGGAGGAAATACGGTTGACTTGAACAACACAGGAGTTAGGGGCATCAGCTCTCCTCGCTGCCAAAAATCTGAGTGTGACTTTTGGTTCGTCCAAACTTAATGTTAATATCCTGCTGTCGTTGACTAGAAGCCTTACTGATAACGAACAGTTGATTAATGCATATTTTGTACGTTTATGTATTATACACTGTATTCTCACAATAAAGGAAGCTTAAAGAAAGAAAATCATACAGAAGATAAAATACATTTACAGTATTTATTGGAAAAAACCCACCTATAAGTGCACCCGTGCAGTTCAGACTCTGTCGTTCGAAGGGCAACTGTGTTATTATACGACACCCTTCAGGCTTCCGGAAGCGTGGGTCTGTTCCTGGCTCTGTCACTTCTTATTAGGCTCGTTTGGGCAAATATCTAACTCTTTCAAGTGTCAGTTTTCTCATTCACACACCTACCACTCTGAGTTGTTGTGAGGATTAGAATTAATGTCTACACGATGCCCGGAATAATGTTTGGCACAGGGTAGCACCTGATAAACGTTTCTTATCGTGTCTGTGAGCCAAGTGAGTCTCCGATTGTGCACCACCCGAAACGGAGCGCGCTTGTACCTCATTCTAGTCTAATGCGCAGTGGGAGCAAATATTAAACAATCAAGCTGGCAGGGTTTCCAAATATCTCAGCTGCCTTATTTGTCTTCTCTGAACACGAGGTAGCCCTGCTGGGAATCTGACACCAGGAAAACAGGACAGAGCACAGAGCAGACAAACATGCCCCGTGGCTTGGCCACAGGTTTCAGGCAGAGACTCAGGGCACCTCCCGGCGGGGATGCAGTCAGCCACTTCAGCAGGGTCGGCTGCCATTCTGCTGACTAACGTCTTATGACTGTGACTGTCTCTGCTTCACAGAGAGAACTGGCAGCAGACAGGGAGAGAACAATAATTGCAGGCACACAGATGGACCTATTGAATGCAGTCTGGGATGAGAGAAACCAAGGTACAGACAACAGACTGATGAACACGCAGCAAAATCATGCCGGCAGGACACCCTGATGAATCACTTTTGGGTTAATGTTTCCTGATCAGGCCAACATGTTTAGCAAGCAGCATCCCCTCATTGAAAATGGTAGTGGGGATGATGCCATAGGCTTATGAGAAGGAAAGAGAGAGTGAGGGAGAGAGAGAGAGGAGGGAGGAAGAAAGTTAGGGGAAGGAGAAAGAGGTGGAGTAGACGGAGGAGAGAGAGAAAAGAGAAGGGAAGAAAACTGTTCAGAATGGGTGTTATGTTCTCAATGTGTCCCCCCCTCACAAAATTCATATCTTGAAATCCTCACCCCCACAGGGTGCTCTTAGGAGGTGAGGCCTTTGAGAGGCAATTAGGTCTTGAGACTGAAGCCCTCATGAGTGGAACTAGTGTCCTTATAAAAAGATCCTCAAGAGCCCCCTCTCCCCTTCCGCCATGTGAGGGCACAGGGAGGAGGCACCAGCTATGAACCGGGAAGTGGGCTCCAACCAGACACAAAGTCTGCTGGTGCCTTGATCTTGGACTCCAGCCTTCAGCACTGTGAGAAATAAAATTCTACAGTGTGTAAGACACCCAGCCTGTAGTATTTTGTTAGAGCAGCCCCAATGGACTAAGACAGTGGGACTAGGATGTTCTTCTCCAGTGACCTGGGGTCCTGGAGCCCAGAGCCTGTGACGTGAACAGGAAGTGACCAGAAAGAACTGAGAGCCTGACTCTTCCTACCGCCCAGTCATGAAGGCCTTGGTCCATGCAGCCCTGGGCAGTCTACCTGTTGCAGGAAGAGCCAGGTCGGCCCGGGGCCAAGAGTTCTGCAGCCAAACCCCTCCTGTGGCAAACCCCACCTCAGGGCAGCCTCATCGCACCTTCTCTCTGTAGGATCCACTCTCTCCTCCTTGGACCTGACCTCAGTTTTCTGAGCCGTGGGCACTTCTGCATCCTTACAAGTTAGGGCTCATGGTACTGAAGGGGCTAGGATATCTTTGGAGTTTTCCAGTTGGGAAAAATGACCTGTTGGCAGTTGAGAGGGAGCAGCTCCTTAGAAGGTATAAGATCCTCTCAACTTCACCCCACCCCCAACTGACCTTTCTTAGCCTAAAGTCCAGCCATGCAAACAACTCAGGCCTATGGGACCTCAGAGTCTAAAAGAAATCAGATGGAGGCAAAAAGAAATTAGGCAGAGGCTAAGTTTAAAATACAGTTAAGATCCGAACATCACAGTCCTTCAGAACTACGTCTTTACAAAGGCTTCTTGCCATCAGAAGAATCATGCATTTTTGAAACCCATTCACATTCAATGTGCCCACATACTACACTCAGCACCCGCAAAATACTAGGTTCTGGGCTAGATAATTGTTCTTGCGGGATCTGACGTACGTGTGAGAAGACAGTAGAGAAGTGTTTAATACGTCTGGTCAGGTGTACCTATTTGCAGGTCCTAGAACACACAGATCCTCTAATCTTTCCCTAAGTGTATGGATTCTATTTCCCTCTCCCTTCCCTCCAATATCTACTCCTCTAACTGAAATTGGTGCCCCTCATCCATGCTTCCCTGTCACCAGGAGCAAAGTGCCACCCTAACACTCCACCCTGAGGTCACCAATCTCTTGTTTGTCTCTCCTAATAGATGCCCAGGCCTGTAAGGTCAGGGGTGGCATCTCACTCACTCCATTCCTGGAAATGTTCCCAGTGCCCCGCCCCACGCCCCAGTGCCCAGGGCTGGGACACATGGGTCCCCGACCCAGCTGTGTGTGGGCAAGGGAACAAACGAAAGGCTGGATGAGCATACATTCTTTTTTTTTTTTTTTATTGTTATTCAATTACAGTTGTATGCCTTTTCTCCCCATCCCTCCACCCCACCCCAGGTGAACCCACCTCCCTCCCCCACCTCCACCCTCCCCCTTGGTTTTGTCCATGTGTCCTTTATAGTACTTCCTGTAATCCCCTCTACCCACTGTCCCCGCCCCCACCCCCCACCCCCGCCCTGGCTATTGTTAGATTGTTCTTAACTTCAATGTCTCTGGTTATATTTTGTTGAGCACACATTCTTGTAAACCCTTGTACTCTGTTTCCTCTGCTGACGAATGGGTGGAAGGGGAGCGAGCCGAACCGGGGATCCCAGGAATGTTCTGGACAGGCAGCTGGTGATGCGGTGGGAGGTTTGAGGGCTAGGCCCTCTGTCCTCTCCCATTCTAGGAAGGAGCTTGATGGGGCTCCCTTGGTTTACCTCAGATGTGATCTGGCCACCACTGGTCACCCCACACTGACTCCCAGAAAGACAGGAAGGGATGTCTCCCCATTATCAACAGGCCTGTGTGATTGGTCCTCTTTTCTAAGGTGATAAAAAGGGTAGTTGATTTCTCACTCCATCTTTTTCAGCAAGGGACAAACATCATGTCCTTTCTGCAGATGGAGAGGCCGAGGCGAGAGAGGGTCACTCCCCCCAGTGCCTCCACAGCTGGCTGCCAGTCTGGGACTTCTCTCCCCCCTCCGGCCCTGAGCTGGGGAGTGAGGCGCATTAAAATGCTTTCCATTCATTAGATGCCACTTGGGGAAATTCCACGACTTGCCCCACCTTCCTCCAAGGCCCAGGTAGCTGAGGTGTTTGCACCTGGATGTCTGGAATGTGTGTGCACGAAGCAGGGGCAGAGCAAGGGAGGTGGGTCTCAGGACATTTCTGGGCCTTGAATTCACTTCTGTGGCTGGTGGGTCCCTCCTGATGGCTTGAGCAAGTCAGTGTGAATTTAGCCCCCACCCTGGCTGTAGGCCCTTCACAGGCCAGACACTCTTCTGTGAGTCCTGTTTGGGAGACTGTTTGGGCTAGGGTGGGGGCCAGGGTGGGGGCCAGGGCTGGGGCAGGGCTCGTCTGTGGGAAATAACACGAGCTAAGAGGGAGGGTGCTGGGAGGCCAAAGCCGTAGTGGCGGGCCGCTTGGGAGGCCTGAGAAGTGGAGAACTAAGGTCCAAAAGGCCAAGGCACTCTGGGTCTTCTCTGTGCCGACTCTGGGCCTGGCGCTGCCAGACCCCGGCCTGTTTGTCCATCACAGAACCCCGTTCCTGGGGTTGTCCCAGGACAAAGGTTTTGGTGCCTTTGGCTTTGGTTTTGGTTCCATTTCTTTGCAGAGATGGCGCATTTGAAAAATAAGGAAAAACCCAAACAGTTCAAAAAGAAAAGAGTAATTGTTCATATTCATCACCTATAATTAACTTTTATTAATAATCAGCATATTTGCTTCTAGGTTTTCCCATGCTGAATATTGTCTTAAAAAGTCTGTTAACTGTAAGTAAATTGATTCTTCTTTTAAAATGATTAGATATTCTAGGTAAGGCTAAGTCCCTTCTGACCAGCCCCCACTACTCACCCCTCCCCAGAAATAATCACTGCTGTGAGTTTGGAATGTATTTTCCTTAGTCATGGTTTCACTTCTACACACCTGATTATATGAAGCGTGCGCGCACACACACTCACACACACACACGTTTCATTTTGTTCGTGTGTATTTTTCCCTAATGGCGTAATGCTGCACGCATGACTCTGCAGTTCGCCTTTTCCTCCGCACTAGGTGCTTGAGGCTGATGCACATGAATCTGGGCCACTTCAAGGACCCTTCCCGATTGACATTTTCACTGTTCCAGTCACATGGTACTGTGTTGTCCTCGTCTACCTGTGCTTCTCCAGTGTGGGTTCCTGGAGGTGATATTGTGGTGGCTAGGCCTTTCCCCTTTTGCTGGACACTGACAGATTTCTTTCCTTCTAGTGAGGCAACCAGTTATATCTCAACCAGCCAGACCTGTTGACCCACTAACCAAGCCAAGTGGAGAGGGCTTCATGGCAGGCTTGGGCCTACTATCCTCATTCCTGGCTCCGTCTTACGGTCCTACTCTTATTCTCCCCTTCGACTCATTTGCCCACATCTGCTTTAAAAAGTTTTATTTAAATGTCTTATAGATGTGAATCATTTTAGTTTAACAACAGTCCTTTTTGGAACAAGGTAGCAAGGCAATCTGTAAATGAAAGTACTTCAGGTAGTGGGGGAGCTCTTCTAGGCCTGATCCGTGGGGTCTCCTCCACCTCGCTGGGGGGTATTCTCCAGCTCCCGGCTCTTGTAGCCACTGGGCTGCCCCAGCCCCAAGCCCAGCTCTGGCCTATTTCTTCATGCTCTTGGGGCTTGGTCTGTGTCCCACTGAGTAACCAGGACCCCCCCGGGCACTCAGCTCTGAAAGAGCTTCTACCATCTCAGCCTCTACCAGCCTCTTACCAGCGAGGGGTTCCAGCTGGCGCCCCCGGAGGGCCTGGGGAGGGCCTAGGGCTGCCAAGCTGCAGATGTTGCTGCCCTCTCTCTAAATGATTGAGAAGGTCTGATTTGTGGCAGCTCAGCCTTCAGGGTTTGAAGCTCCCAGAACATCTGCTCTCAAATGAAACCAGTCATTAGTGGGATTGTGGAATGGAAGTCTGGGAAGAGTTTTCTAAGAGGCCAAGTGTTGGAGAAAAAAGAGGACTGGACTGTGCGTCAGGAGACCTGGCAGCTAGTCCGGGTGTTGCTGCTCGCCAGCTTGCAGCCTTGAGCAAATCCTCTTAACCCTGTCAGATGGGAACTATATGACCCAGATGAATGTTTTTTCAATCATTCAAGTAACTATGACTGGGCGCTTTCAATGTGCTAAGAACTGTTCGAGGGGCTGGAGTCAGAGTGATTGACAGGAACAATAAAACCTCTTTTGTGGGGGCTGCCTTCATTCTAGTGAGCAAAGACAGGGAGTAATGTTCAAATTAACCAACCAGCAAGGTAACTTTAGCTACTATTAAGTACCATCAAGAAAATAAAATTAGGTAATTCAAGGGAGATTCCTGGGGAGAAGGCCGTTGTCTAGGCCCATGATGCCTTATAATAGGGTGATAGTACTGGGTGCGGACGTAAATAGGAAGCTTAATGTCCTCAGCAGATTGTGAAGGTTCTGGGGACAGACTCTCTGGGTATCTATCCATTAGGCTCAGCATATAGAGAACCTTCCACCCAACAGCAATCGTTGGGGTGGGGGCAGGGGGTGGGGACAGAGCAGCTCTGGCCCTGGCCATGCAATCATGGCAGGGAGCCTCTCTTGTCAAGGCAGGGAGCACAGCAGTGGTTCCCCGGGGTGTGGGAGAGGGCACAGCCATGGCTTCCCTGGGTGGGGGGGCACAGCAGCATGGACTCTGGCAGCTCTGTTAGCTGGGGCAGCATCTGCAAACACTGCCGGAGTCACCCGTGGTGAAAGCTTTTGGGCGTCTACAGCAGCTGCTGGGGTCCTTCTGATCTCCTTTTTCCTCATGGGGGAAGGTAATACGGATGGGGTCCCTCTGGGCATCTAGCTGCGCCAGACTGGGGGTGAGGTGATCCAGGTAAGACACTTCCGCTGCTTGTCTGGGCAGCCTCTCTTGGTTTTCTTTTTTTGTTTTTGGTTTTTTTTTTTGTTTTGCTCCATTGGGTTGCTGCAAGTTCTTCATTGCATTCCAGAGCTCTCCCAGAGCTATTTTCATCTGTTTGTTGTTCTTTATTTGTTACTTTTGTTGTTGTCTTTTCGTGGGTGAGGGGAGGAAAAGCATCAGGACCTCCTAGTGTGCTACCTTGCTGAGATTACTTTTCCTCTTTCATTTTTAACTACATCTTCAATCCATCACAATCTACTTTAAATGAATACTGACTTTGGTGAAGAAGGAAACTTTGCTGCATTTTTCATGTTTCTCTGTGTTATTACTGTCCAGTGTATTTATAATAAAGTGTGTCAAGTGTGTTATAAACTTACCGCGTGATGTTGTAATTTCTCTTTGAGCAATCATATGTTTTAACTTTTAAAAAGTTAAGAGAAGACAAGATAATAGATTTATGTTATTATGTATAGTTTCATTTGTCTACATGCTCGCCATTCCCAGTGCTCTTTGTTCCTTTCTGTGAGCTGGTTGCCATCTGGCATCATTTTCTTTCAGACAGAAGGACTTCCTTGAGTTTTCCCTGTACTGTAAGTCAGATAGAAACAAATTCTCTCCAGTTTTGTTAAACTGGAAAAGTATTTATATCAACTCCATTTTTCAAGGATAGTTTTATTGGATAGTAAATTCTTAGGTGATAATTTTTTTGTTCTTTTAGCCTTTTGAATATATCATTCTACTGCCTTCCATCACTATTGTTTCCAATGAGATGTCAACTATTAATCGTATTGTTGTCATAAATATGTTGCATTATTTTTTTTTCTTGCTGCTTGCAAGATTATATCTTTTCTTTGATTTGCAACATTTGGCCCCTGACGTTGAGGTGTGGTTCTCTTTGTGCTCATGTTATGTTGGGTTCATGCAGTTTCATGATTATCCTAGCTGGTTTGGGCTATTGTAGCAAAAGAGCATAGGTGGGTGGCTTGTAAGGAACAGAAATTTATTTCCCACTGTTCTGGAGACTGGGAAGTCCAAAGTCAAGGTGCCAGCAGACTTGCTGTGTGGTGAGGACCTGCTCCATCGATGGCTATCTTTTTGCTCTAACCTCTCATGGTGGTAGGGCGGAGGGAACTCTCTCAGGCCTGTTTTATAGTGGCACGAATTCTAATTCTTTTCTGGATAAATAAAACTGAGAGATTTTATTTCTTTCCAACTTACATGAGGCTTCACGCTCATGACCTAATCTCTACCCAAAGGCTCTACCTTCTAATATCATCACTTTGGGCCTTAGGGTTCAACATATGAGTTTTGGGGAGGACACAACTTTCAGACCACAACACTGGCAATTGAAATCAATGTTATTCACTAACACTGGAGAATTGTGAATTCGTTTTTCTTCAAATAACTTTGCTGTGCCTTTTTTGCTTTCCACTCCTTTGGGACTCCTATTACATTTCTTTTGAACGTCTTACATTGTGTGGCCATAACTTTTATTGCTGTATCTTCAAATTCACAGCTTCTTCTTCTGCCATCTCAGATCTGCTGTTGAACATACCTATCGATTTCTTAATGTTAGTGTTTGTAGTTTGCAGCTCTAGAAATTCCATTTGATTCTTTTTATAATTTCCATTTCTCTGTTGAGGTTCCCTTTCTGTTGATTCACTGTTAACATTAATTGTTATCATTCTTTAAGCATATTTTTCTTTTATTCCCTGGGCCAAACCATAACAGCTTAGAGTCAGAATCTGTTGACTTTTTTTTTCTGGTCACAGTTTTCTGTTTCTTTGCATGTCTAGTAATTTCCGGTTGAAAATTGCACATTGTAGTGCAACTCCGAATTCTGATTCACTGTCCTGAAAGTGTCGGGTTGGTTGCTTTATGAACTGATCTGCATTTGAATTGCAGTGTTGGTCTCCTCCATCATATGTAGCCGCTGAAGTCACTGTGCAGTTCTTATTTTTAGAATTTTACTTTATTCTTTAGTCCAGCTCTCTAAAGGTATCCCCTGTTTCTGCATTATTTAACGGTCAGACAATTATGTAGACAGAGGTTATGTTCAGACACCTCGAACATATAAGCCTCTCACTTTCTGTTACCCAAGCTGTTTGTAGTTGGAGGAACACATTCAAATCTACAGGAAGTCCTCAGGCCTCCCCTGACGTCCAGCTTCTGCTGCACCCCCGGGTCTCCCTGACTCATGCATATTTTAGCAGTCAGTCAGAGATGTATGGGGAGTTTATAACATCTGCCTTTTCATGGCTGCCTAACTTCCAGGATTTCCCCCATTACATTTTGGGGTGATGACCTACCTACTCTGAACGGAGGTTATGACCGTTAAAAGGCTAAGCCAGTAAAGCTGCAGTTTTTCACTTCCTGCTTAGAACTGAATCCTTGACCTCTGACTTATAAAAACACAGGTTTTCGCTTCCCCATCCCAGACCAAATCTGTCACCTCCAGCTGAGAAAGCTGCTGTTTTTTACTAATAGTCCTAAAAACACACTCACCATTCCTACCTGTAAAGCTGTGGTTCTCGTTACCCAAGGGACTGAGGGCGGGGAGGAGGTATAGATCCCCTAAGCAAGAAGATCACAGACTCATGACCATTTGGATGCAGTAGCCGTTTTTAAAGATTAAATACTTTTCAATTTGTTGTATGCCTTTGGTCATTTCCCAGTGTCCTGAAATGGTTGGTTTGGACAACTTTGTCTAGTTTCATACTTGTTTTCTTCAGAAGGAAATTGCCCACCTTCTCCCACCACCATTCGTGAAGTGAATCTTGGACCGGATTATTTTAATGTTTCTTCCACTCAAATATTCTACTGCCCACAACTTTTGTCTTGAATCACAAATGTGCCGGTGAAGACGTGTGGAAGCAGAGCTCCGAATTTTGCATGAGTTACCTCAAATGTTACAAAAATAAATGAGAAAGCCGGTGAAGCCGAACACTGAACGGGGGGTTTCGGAGCCTGGGTCTAAGCTTTAGTGTAGCCCTGTGAGCTCTCTCTGAGGTTCCCCAACAAAAGCGTCTAAAAAGGACTCCCCCAGCCTCACCTAACCCGTCTCGGTGCTTCGCATCCTCTTCCCCGGCTCTCCCTCCCCGCCCCCCAAGCCACTCTCATGGACTCTGTGACTCCTGCGGGGTGGAAATGACTGAAATTAACTTTCACTTCTACTCAGACATCTGAAACCCAAGAGCAGGGTCATTTCCTTGTTCTTTCTGGGTGACTGAGGGAATCATTTTTAGGTTTTTCTTTTCTCGGCCCCTCTCTGGAGGTAGACAGAAAGATGAAATTTCTTTTTTCCAGACCACAACTAGCCAGCTAATGTGGAACCTCCCCTCCCTGCAAACTAAACTCTCACATTGCCTCACACTCTAACCTTAATTAAATAGATGAGCCAGAGTCAGAGGAAAAAGGGATTTTCTCCTTAGGAAGGTAGATTTTCTGCTTCCCACTATATTCTTGGTATCCTCAGGCCCAAGTATGCAAAAGTTGTCCAAAGGTCACTTCTTTAGTCCCCACTGATAAAAACAGCAGACATAATGAGGCAACGTCACTGGAACCTTGTTCGGAAAAAGGTTCGGGTTAGGCATCCGCCTCTAAGCGTTTGTAGGATTTAATCATGAATCAAGTTCAAAGCCATCTCCTTGGTAACTTCCCCCAGTAATCCTGATGGAGTTATTGCCCCTGCCTCTGGTTAAACACTGTGCTTTCTGGAGGCTTCCATGGCTGCACTTACCATAACCATCATAACTGTTATTTATATCTCTACCCCAGCTGTGTGATGTGTGCTTACCGCAGACAGTCACAAAAGTTTCTTGTGCTAGTTGAATTGATGTAGCAGGACTGAATAATCCTATCTCAAATCAGTAAGTTTTAAATTATAAGTTTAAGCCATTCAAGAGTCTCTCAACTTGTATTTAATGCTTAGGTCCAACTCTCAGGTGTCAAGAGATGAATACGGTGAAAAACTAATAGCTACAATTCACTGAGCACAGCCGGCTCTGAACATTGCTCTGGGCCCTTTGCTGCCAAGGACAGAAGAGGACAAGGGGGTTTTAAAGATCAGACTTTGATTAGGCATATTCACATTACCTACCAGTTCTTTGGAGTTCACTAGATTCTAAATATTATAATAAATACTTTTCATGCATTGATCTATTTATTTGCACAAAAATCTTTTGGGGAAATGAAGCAAATTTTTCCAAGGAGCCTTAGAACCCAAGAACTCTATGTTGCTATGAGCACCTGTCAAAAGGCTCTTTTTTTAAACCAGGAACTCACAACGAAATATTGTCTTGGTCCTAAATTCCAAGGAAAGAAATCCCATGGGGAAACTGAGATTGTGGACCGCAGGCCCAGGTCAGTGGTAGAAGCAGGTCTATCTGAACTCCACCCCCTCAAGGTCCCCAGACATAAAGGCAAGAGAGAAGCCCACCCACTGGCTTTCTTTGGTCCATGTATCAGAAAGTGATGACCCCCCCAATTTTTTAATTTAATTTAAAAAAGTGGGTGACTGGTGGCTCACCTGTCTGGCTGGACCAGCAAGTCTCCTGAGGTCAGCTGAGCAATGTTCCTGGTCCCGTTGGTACCTCAGCTGGTGGGGTCCGGGACAGCTCCTCTCCTCTGAAGATGTTAAGGCCCTTTCCCCGTGGCCTCCTTCAGTGTCTGCGCCTCTGAGTTTTCATAGCCAAGTGAAGCAGCACTTTGAACAGGCTCTGAGAGCAGAATCAATGGTGGCTAGAGTGCGATAAAACAACAAACAAAAACAACAGATCCTAGCTATTGAGAGCCAATTCCGTGCCCCTCTCTCATACCCGTGCTATCACGCGTGCTCACAGTATCTCACAGGCCAGGTATTAGCAGCAGCATTTGGTAAGCCAAACCAACAAGGCTGAGAGGCAAGATAGAGGCCCTGGCTCACACAGAAGACACCAGGCAGCGGATCCCAAGCTTTTTGCTGTCTTGCAGACAAATGCTGCAAAGCAAAGCAAAATACTTAACAGAGTTAGCTTGAAGGTTTACCAACTGTCAGGCTCATGTAGGAAAAACACCACCCATGCTGGTAAACCAAAACCCCCTGAGAAAACTTTCTGGTGGCACAGGGGTATTCTGACCAATGTGACCCAGGGCCAGGGAAAGACCAGCTGTTTCTGGGGCAGCGGCGCCCATTGGACCCAGGGAACCCATGGAAGCTTTCAAAGTGCTGGGTAGGGGCGGGGCTCCTCAGGAGGGGCGGGACTCCTCAAGGGTGGCTGGTGCAGCTCTGACCACAGACTGGAGAGCCTGCCACCTCTGCCCCGTGCTTGTGGTGGGCAGGAAGCCACGAGCTATATGAACTCATCGAGACAGCTGAGATGGGCTTTTCCTTTAGGACTGCATCAGCAGTTGCTGGTTACAATTAGGAGGCCGCTATACCACAAGGATGCTGGGATTCGAAGAGCTATGGTGAAAAGCCACTGAGTGTTGCCAAGGTAAGACTGCATCTGCTGCCTTCTAGGCCATCTCACTTCCTTAAACTGTGCAAACAGTGCTCTAAGGCCTGTAGCTGGGAAAGCAGGCAGGAACGTTGCTATGGATGTTGCAGACAGAGAGAGAAGACGTTAATATGATCTGAGCCACAGCTACGAATAGGTTGTTCCATCATTGGTTCATTTCAATTTTGGAGAGGTTGTTTTTTCTTTAATTATATTTAATTGATTATGCTATTACAGTTGTCCTGATTTTTCCCCTTTTGCCCCCTTCCACCCAGCACCCCCCAACTCCCTCAGGCAATGCCCCCACCATTGTTCATGTCCATGGGTCGTATGTATAAGTTCTTTGGCTACTCCATTTCCTATACTATGCTTTACATCCCCATGGCTATTCTGTGACTACCTATTTGTACTTCTTAATCCCCTCACCTCTTTATCCATTCCCCCATACCTCCCTCGCATCTGCCAACCATCTGGTAACTAACTTCTTTTTTCTTGCTGCTTTTAAAATTCTCTCTTTATCTAAATCATTTGGCATTTTAATTATGATTTACCTTGGAGTGGGCCTCTTTGCATCAGTCGTGTTTGGGACTTTCTGTGCTTTCTGTGCTGCCTGGACTTCCATGTCTATTTCCTTCACCAAATTAGGGAAGGTTTTTTCTACTATTTTTTCAGATAGATTTCCAATTTCTTGCTCTGCCTCTTCTCCTTCTGGCACCCCTATGATGTGACCGTTGGACCTCTTGAAGTTGTCCCACAGGCTGCTTATACTATCCTCACTTTTTCCTGATTCTTTTTTCTTCTTGTTATTTTGTGTGGTTTGGTTTTGTTTGTTTGTTTTTTGCTTCCTTATGTTCCAAATCATTGATTTGATTCTCGGCCTCATCCACTCTACTGTTGTTTCCCTCTAAACTGTTCTTTATTTCAATTAGTGAATCCTTCATTTCTGACTGGATCTTTTTTATGCTATTGAGGTCCTCACTAAGTTCCTTGAGCATCCGTATAACCAGTGTTTTGAACTCTGCATGTGATAGGTAGCTTATCTCCATTTCATTTAGCTCTTTTTCTACAGTTTTGATCTGTTCTTTCATTTGGGCCATGATTCTTTGTCTCCTCATTTTGGCTGCTTCCCTGTGTTTGTTTCTATGTATTAGGTAGAGCTGCTTTGACTCTGTGTCTTGGTAGTGTGGCCTAAGGTAGTGGGTGTCCTGTAGGGTCCAGCGGCACAGCCTCCCCTATCACCCAAGCTAGGTACTCATGGTGTGCCCTTTGTGTGGGCTCAGTACACCCTCCTTTTGTAGTTGAGCCTTGGTTGCTGTTGGCAGATCAATGGAAGGGATTTACCCAGGTCAGTCAGTTGCAAGGATTGACTATGACCACTTACTACCAACCTGCCCACTCTGTGGAGGACCAGCTGTTTAGGGGCATGGTGGTGGTGCTCATACGTGGTCTGTAGCTGTCCACTGGGTATGCTGCCCCTGGGGATTTCCTGGGTGGTACAGGCCAAGATCAGCCCCCACCTGTGTTTTGCTTGGGGCACCCAGCCTGAGCTGTAAAGCAATCTGAGGTGGCTACTACTTGTTCTGGGCTTGGAGATTCCCAAGCAAAGCCAAGCTGTGATTCTAATCTGGCTGCTGTGAGTGTTGGGTCTGGGCTCACTGAAGCCAGTTGTTTCTTACTTGATCGGATTTAGAAAGTTGTGAAGCCTGCATCAAGACCAGCCATTCCTATGAAAAACCAGCTTGGGTGGGCCTGTAAGTTCGGTGGGGCAGTCTCTGGGGATCTCCAAGGGGGGTCAAACAGTGATAGCCAGGTTGATGGAACCTCAGATATGGCACCAGCCTACAGGCTCTGTGGGGTGAGGGTTTATCAAAGGGACAATGACCTCTGCTCCTCCTGATGCCAGACAGTTTAGGTTTTCCCTGTATACCACTGGTGCCTTTCAAGCTGCTACCCTAGTGCTGGAGCTCAGAGGGAATGAGTCTGAGTAAGTGAGTCTGTGTGTGGGTTCTTTAAGAAGAACTGCTTAGGGCTCCAGCAGTTTCTTTCACTGAGTCAATCACCACTGGTTTTTGCAGCCAGAAGTTGTGGGGACTTATCTTCCTGGCACTGGAACCCTGGGCCGGGGGGCCTGGTGTGGGGCTGGGACTCCTTGCTCCTGGGATATCCCTCCCGAATTTTTTATCCACCTGGACCAGCCCTTCTACGTCTGTGCCCTTCCTACCAGCCTGGATAGGTGTGGTTTCCTTAATTCTGTAGTTGTCAAACTTCTGTTCAACTCGATTTGGGGATTGTCAGACTTCCACTCAGCTCAATTTCTGATGTTCCTAAGTGATGGTGGTTCTATATCTTAGTTGTAATTTTGATTACAACTGGTTGTGCAAAGAGGCGAGCCATGTCTGCCTACGCCGCCATCTTGCAGTGAATGCTCTCTCTCTTTTTTGATTTGTAAAAGTTTATCCACTCAAGGTAGATCCTGCCACAGAGGAAAGACAGACAAAGCTGTGGCCAGGGATATGGCTGGGCACACACATGCCCACCAGGGGGGCTCCAGAAGTTGCTCAGCCTGTCGGTGACAGAGGGAATTGCTAGCCGCAGGCCAGAGCTGACAGAGGCTAGCCGTGCTACATGGGAGTGTCCGGCTCAAGGTAAACGATGGGTTGTTGCTTTTGTTTCATTTTGTTTGTTTTTGAAAATGTTTTCCATTTTTCAGGCATTCAGGGGTAGGGTGATGGAATAGGTTTAATGGTGATCTTTTTGTTTAAGACCTCTATTTGTCCATCTGTGGAAAGGAAGGGACAGTTGACAACATATTTGTATTTTTTAAAAATTCTAGGGTTTTGACAACTTTCCCACTCATTTTCTACCTGGCCACTGCTTTTACCCTCAACTGTCCACATTGCCAACCAATGAAACAATTGCTATATCATTGTATCCATAGTTATAGGGAAGAATTCTGCATGATGTATTTGGAGATACTCCTCTTTCCCAGATGGGAGCTGGATTCCCCTCTCCTTGAGTGAGGACTGGACATGCAGGTGGAAAGGGACAGACAGAAACTCCGGTAGCTGAGACCCCTGGCAGACAGCACCTCGGGCAGCTGGTCAAGGCTAACATCTTGAGGGATGAGTCATGTACTGTGCAGCTCCTGCCATGGTACAAGGAGACAATACTTCACCTCTGTGCCATTCTTTCCCCAAATGCATAACCCCAGTCTAGTCATGGAAAACATCAGACAAACCCAAATTGAGGGACAGCCTACAGGCCATTTGACCTTCAAGTTTGTCAAGGTCATGAAAAACGAGGGAAGCTGGGGAAATGGTCACACGTCAGAGACATGCCAACTAAATCCAGAACTCACACCCTGGTCTGGACTGAATCCTGGAACAACGACAGCAACAAAAAGTCATGCGTGACAAATAGGTGAAGCTTAAAGAAAGCCTAATATTATAACTGACAGCATTGTACCAATGCGAATTTCTTAGTTCCAGCAACTGTAGTGTGGTGGGGTGAGATGTTAACATTAGGGGAAGCTGAGTGGAGGGTATACGCGAAGTCTCTATACTATCTTTGTAAGTTTTCTGTAAACCTAAAATTACTCTAAATTAAAGTGCAAAAACAGATTTATATGTATGCAACCTTAGAGCAGAAGCAATCAAAATCTGAGCATGCTGGGAAAACTGGCATCTACGGCCTAGGGGTCCCCGCTAAGTCTTTGAGTGTTCTGGAACCTAGCAGGCCTTCTGCATTTTTTACCATTCTCTCTCCCAACCCCCATCTTACCCCAGGAAAGCTCTAATTCTCCCTCCCTTGATGGTGTTTCTCAGTCATTTATTTTCTCATTCAGTGCCCATTTTTTGAGACCTCTTTCTGTGCCAGGGGTTTTAGAGCCAAGCACCCCACCCTTTATCGGCCCAGCAGAGCTCACTGGGCTGGATCACACCCTCAGGCCTCCAAGTGCATGACTAGTACCCAACCCTGACCCCTCCCCTGCTAGGAAGCAGAAGGCCAATAATAGAGGCAAGGGGGGGCCCAACCCTGCACAGACTGCCTGGTGGAATCTGCTGTCCTCTGGGCTCAGTCACCCCCCCCATGGAATCTCTGGCCAGTCAAGCACTGTGAGCTGTGCTGGAAAACACTGCCCTCTAAGTGAAGCTGTGGCCTTAGTTAGGGACCTGGAGTGGGACTCAAGGGCCATTTCCTGCTTGAGTGACCACTGGACCTTGGGAGCCTGCTCTGCTTCCCTAGAATCTGCAGCAGCCAGATGAGGCCAGCATCCTTGCTTGTGAGGTTCAGGTGTGTGGGGAGGTGCTGAGAAAACAGAGAAGCTTGACACCCTACCCCCATTCCCCTCCAACCCCCGCCCCAGACACAGCAGAGCAGGTGTGCCCATGTTCAAAGGTGAAGTCTCAACCAGATGATGGAAATGTTTCGGAAGCAGGAGAGAAAGAAGAAAGAATTACGAAGCTACAGGAAGACAGCGCTTAGATGAAAATCACAACCCTTAGATGAAGATCAAAACTAAAAAGAGTGGTGATTACCACTGGGCCTAAACTACCTTTCCTATCGCATCTCCTGCTCCCCACACTGCCAGCCCGTAAGCTTGGACTGCACCAGCCAGGCACTGCTTCTGAATGCGCCAGCCTGTGCCCTGCAAGCCCCTCCACCTGGGGTCCCCTCCCCACTTTCTCACCCAGGAAAGTCCCACTCGCTCTAGTTCTCAGGATTAGCACCAATGTCTTCTCTTCTGTCACCAGTGCCCGAGTTTATCCCTGTGTCCCCCCAAACCTCCAGCACATGCTCAGGGCTCTTTGTTTTCAGACCTGCTGCCCCTCTGTACCTGACCTGCTCCAGGATGAGGACCAGGTCCTCCCTCCATCCTGCTCTGGGTCCCAGCACCCAGATGGTGTCTGGCATGGGGTGGGCACCCTACAAAATGGTTCTTGACCGAAAGAAACTAGCGCAAGATATCGAATGCAAGTGAAGATTAAGACATGAGGAAGGAAGCTTGGAGGAGCAAAGGCATGTAAGATTCAGTGATCACCCTTAACCACAGTGAGCTGCGGAGCCCTTGCAGAAGGGAATGGGGTGTCACCAGGCATAATCTTCTCCCTCCAAGGCCGTGTGGACCAGAGGAAGATTCAAGGCCTTGGGAACAGCCTGCCCCACACAAAGACCTGGCTCTGCCTTTTGCCACCTGGGGGAATGTGAGCGAGTGACCTAGCTCTCTATGAAATGGGCACAGTCGCATCCAGCTCCAAGCTCAGATGTCAGAACTAAATTGGGCAAGATGATCAGAGTGCGCAGCCTGAGGCATAGGAGAGGCTCGGCCCGGGCACTGCAGCCCCCGCGTGAACTCTGCTCCCTGTGGGCCACGGTGTGGTTCACGCTTCCCCACAAAGGGCTGATGCTTCCAAAGCCATGGAGGTCTCTCGGGTGTCTTGTCATCTCTGGCCTCAGCACACCTTGGTACCTGGGCAGCTGGACCAGGACCCGGTTGAAGCCAGCAAGGCACGAGAGGCACAAATTGAAGAAGGTGCTAACCCTCAGTGTCACTCAAGCACAGGGAATGTTCGGGTATGTGCACGCAGTGCCTACAAGGGTGGGAGATGGTCTGCGTTTAATGAATTTCATCAGGGGTTCCGACCTCCAGACCAGGGACCCCTGGTGAGTTGCATGGGCCCTGGGAACCCCCTGAACTTGTACACAAGCTTTTGAGGACATGCACACCTTTTGGCAAAGAACATTTATGGCTTCCATCAGATTCCCAAAAGGACTTGCCAACCCCAAAATATTTGGAATCACCGAGTCCAATATTTACCAAAGATGGTTTAATGGTATCTCATTGTGCGGTGGATACAAGAAAGTGGAAAGAACTTGGGCAGAGGAGTAAGACAAGGCAGACATGCCCGAGAAGTCCTGTAGCACAGAGGTCGGACACGTGGCCCTGGGACCAGAGGACCTGAGTTCAACTTCAGTCCTGCCACTTCCTGGGAAAATCACCAAATGTCTTCATGAAACACCAATAGTTCAACCTCACTCTATACTGGAAGCCTTACCTGCCTCAGGTGGGTTACTCACACCCTCAAGTTTTGTTTCTTCAGTTGTTGGTGACAGCACGTTGCAGGGTTATAGGAATTAAAGACCTGATTCTTAGGTGAGTAGAAACTGGAGTCTACAGTATTTCCACCCAGATTCCACTTGATCCTCCATGAGAGTCCTTGTGATTTGGAAAGGCATGGGTCGCATTATAACTTCTGTGACATTTTTATGGACAATGTTTTTTTTGAAATCTCAAACAGGGAGAATGTGATTTTAAGCTCCTCAAAAGCAGAAATGTGTTTAATAAGATTGAGAAAGCTGAATCAGGCTGTGTCGGGCGTGGCCCGTGTATGCAGCTCACAGTGTGAGAGAGAGAGATACGGCAATCTGGATCCTGGTGCTCCGGCATTCAGGGAACCCTGTTCCAGAACTGGGCTGCAGCGCCCTGTTTTGGCTTTTTGGCCTCAATGCCTGAGAGCAAAGCCCAGGGCCCCAGGACCAGACAGCCTGGGTCTCTCGCCCCAGCTTCTCTCCTGGAGCCCTTCTCCAGGCAGCTGGGCCCAGCTGTCCAGCCCCTGGGAACCCTGGTGCCCATCGTATCTCAGAGCTTTTGCCAAACCCTCCTCTCTGCCTAAAACGCCCATCTCTGTGAGGAGTGTTCCTGTGTCTGCTTGAAAGTCCAGTGCCAAAGTCTCACCCTGCCAAGTTTTCCTGTAGCTGTTCCTCTTGCTCTGGCCCAGGCACCACCACGCATGGTGTATGGCTTCTTCTGTTGGGCCCAGAGGGAGCTGGAGTAGAAAGAGGTTTGAACTTCGTGCCATGTGGACACGGCTCTCCGCCCCAGCTCTGCATTTACACCCAGTTGCATTGCCAGTTCCCAGTCGCAGAACCAGAGAGCAGAGGGAGCTCACACAGATCACCGGAGGCCAGCCTGGCCCAAGGGTCAGGGCTCCTCAGCCCTCACCTCCGCCTGTTGGGCCACACACCAGGGGGCGTGTCTCCTGAATCTGCCCTTAAGTTCTCCCACATCCTCTTGGCAAATCTAAGGGGACAACAACAAGGCAATGCTGCATTTGTCCCCTTGCTTTACTCCTTTTATCTTCCCAAGGTCACACATATTCTTGGGACACTCAGGAATATGTATTTGGTTCATTCGTCATTTCAAAAATAACGTGCTGTTTTTGAGAACAGTGATGCTAAGGGGACCTTTGAAATTGTTGACAACGATACCAGCTTCCTGGAAGGGAGGAGAGTGGATTGAGCGAGTTTAGTGTGAATGTGTCCCTACCTCTGGAAGGCCGCCTGGTGGGCTTAGGGAAGTTGTGACAGAGGGCAGGTCCCCACCGGGTGGGTAGGAGTCTCGGTTCACAAACAGGATATGTAGTCTGAACATCTCAATTTGTGCTGTGTAGTGGCAGATAACCCCAGTGAGCGGAGAATGCTCCTCTTTCTCCAGGGCTCAGTCCATGGGGGACCCTGGGGCTCAGAACTTTAGGAGTGACCCATTTGGCCTTCGTCGTCAATCCGTACAAGCTGTTGCTAGGATGTCTCGTTCCACACTCTGCCCTGGGTCAAGCCCTCTCTCAGGACTTCTGGACCACATTGTGGGTGCAGGAATCAGCATGCCTTCCTGTGCCACTCTGGGCCACGGGACTCTCGGTGAGACCCGAGCCCTCGGGTGCCAGGCTGACTCATGGCATGTCTCTCGGTTGGTCCACGTCGTCTGGTCTAATCCAAGGAAGTTCTCTTGTCTCTACTTTCTGCCTCCCTGTGGCTATGGCTTCAATGTGAGTGAGGAACAAAATAGCAAACTGGTAAAAGTAAGAACGTCCATTAATATCTCAAAAGACAGGTGTCTGCTCCATCTGCTGACAGAAACAGCCTGTCGGCAACACTGGGCTCATTGCTTTGATCATTTTTCCAACAGAGAGTGCAAACGGGGTCTTTGTTTACAAACTGTGTCATCAGAGCTGGGGAGCTGGGTGAGCACCTGTGGAATGGGAGGGGGGAGGGGGAAAGGAGCAAGAGCAGGATTAGGGAGGAAGGACGGTGCAGTTGGGGAGAGATAACAGGGGGATTTGGAAAGAAAGAAGCAGAATGTCCTACCTTCCTGCCTGTGGCAGACGCTGCCCCCAGTAATGATCCTGGATCTAGTAGGCCTGGCCTGGACCACCTGGATGATGTCGAGATACATGTGGGTGCCCATGGGTCCTGAGAGAGATGGGGGTCTGTCCCTACCCCAGACGAGGGCAGGTGTGGCTGCCCCTCTTGGAGGTGGGACACCCCCTCATCCTTGCTGCTGAGAGCTGTCAGAGGAAGGACAGTCAGTGCTCTAAAGGAACTTGAAAGGGACAAAAGCCTGGTGACCCCAGTGCAGTTAATATGTCAGCTCAGGAGGCTGGCAAGTACTTAGAATTTAGGAGGGGCTCATCAGAAAATTCCAGTGGGTAGACCTGAGGTTTGGGGGAACACAGGGTCTATGTGGAGATAAAGCTGAGAGGGTGCAGAGATCAACCTGGCCCGTGAGTGCAGGTGGTTTTAGCAAGACAGGACAGTCCTCACATTAGGACAGGAGCAGGAGCCTGGAACCAGGAGGGAAAGAAACCAGGACCGCTGGGAAGAGAGTGCCCAGAACCGCCGGGCTGTGCCAAGCTCGTTTGTTCCCAAGACTGCATTTCTACGACTGGGCACTGGCCTTGCCATCCTAGCCAGGCGACTTCCTCTCTCTGGGCTTCGTGTTCCAACCCTGCCAAGCAAGGGAGTAGACTAGATGGCCTCTGAGCATTCCATCCAGTCAGCCCCTTGGTGGGTTTACTTGCCACATAAGGCATACGGTCAAATCTGGAACAGCTGCCAATACTTGAGTGCCAAGAAGTGTGCCAGGTGCTTTGTGCACATGAGTTCATGTGACTCCCCGCAACAGCCTTGTGATGTCATTGCAAACCCGCCCAGGACTCCAGGCTGGAAGGCCAGCACCCCAATGCAGACTCAGGTCTGTGTGGCTCCAAAACCAGTGCTCTTACCTCTCTATTAGACGGTCTATTAATCGCTCACTGTGCACAGAGCACCAATCAGGGCGCCACAGGAAGGCAAGGGAAGGTTGTCACCCAGGACATGCTGTGAAATTGTCCCCAGTTTGCAGGCATAAGCACAGTGACTGGGTGGACATGGAAAGCCAGGGACGGAGGCACTCAAGATGTGTTTACACGGCATCTGGGAAACCTCTGCCCAAAGGAGCTTCTACTCGCAAGTGGCATGATCTCCTAGATCACTGGCATGATCTGGGAGAAACGACTCCCAGAGAAGGCCTGCCTAGTCCGGGGCTGGGTCAGTACATGCCAACTTCCCTTACCCCTTCGTGGTGGGCAGCACCCCTGTGCACCCACTAGCTCAGGCCTCCTTGACGTCGCCTTTCACTTCCCCATTGCTCCCACATCTGCCCATTCTTTGGGATCAGTCATCTCCTGAATTCCCCCTGCTTCATGGTCTCCTGGTCCTGGAATTGTCAGTCGTCAGTCGTTACTTGTGATCCATGTAGAAGCCACACTGCTGCTAGGCCCCGCAGATACAGAAATGAGAGTCGCTGTGAAGTCAGACATGTACACCCATCCTTCCCACCCCAATCGGTCTGAGACAGGGCTGTCACCCAGGCCCTGCCTCGCCCTTTGGTGGGGCCATCAGACGAAGGAGCCACTCCCTCGGGGCCAGAAGAGCCTCGGTGGAGGAACTGAAGGAAGAGGCGTTCCACAGGAACCAGGGCAGCCTCGCGTCTGCTGAGCGCTTTGGGAAGGAAGTGTCGTTTGTGCAGGATGCGGCCGACTGCTGCTCTGTCTGTTCACGCCCCCCAGCTGCAGGTGCCAGAGCCCGCGGCTGGGAGCGAGGGGGTCAGGGGCTTGGCTGGGGGAAGTGAGCCAGGCACTGAGGTCAGAGCTGCAGTACCACCTGCGCTGCTTTTACTTAGGGGGCTCTGCACGAATGACAGGTGTGCTGACTATGAGCCTTAGGAAGGTCAAGTGGCCTCCTGATGGGTGAAGCTGCTGCCCCTCCTGTAGGTTACCCTGCAGGAAGGTTTTCAGGAATCTCCTCCGGGTGGCTGTGGTGAGCATACCTAACCTCCCAGCACCCATGGGGACCCTGTGCACTTCCCAGATCTGTTTCCAGCATCAGCGAATGGCAGTTGTTCCATCAGGACCAGGTCTGTGGCCCTGGATGAGTCATTTACTTCCGACTCTGTGTGTCAGCCTGTGGTGGATGCTGTGACTCTGAAACTCAGAGGCTCACATAGATTTAGGCCAGAAATTCCTCGCGCTGTGTGCAAGAGCAAGTCTCCCCATCAGCCCAGGCTCGGATGCTGGATGCCGAGGCCCTGAACTGTGCAGGGTCTGCTGGGAACATGGGAGCGATGCAGGCGTGCTCACTGTGGTCTGGGGCTGTACTTGTCCGAGTCTACAGGGCTCCGACCGGGTCTGCGAGGCCCAGGCAACCGTCTAGTGGGCAGAGCGAAGATCCGGGCTGCTGAGAGGCAGGGGATGGACCACAGCCATTTGGAAGAACAGGCTCATTTTGTACAGATTTATCACTGATCTCCTTACTTTAAAACTGTAGAAATTATATAATACCCAAACCCTTTTTTGAAAATAGATACAAGTCATCAATAATTCCACCAAGCTCACATTTCCTACCAAAGAGCTGCTTGTCTTGGTTCACATGATGCACTTTTTCACCGCTGGAGTCATGAAAGATTGATGACTTTGCATTCTGCTTTTTTTCCTTGTTTTCTTCAGCACAGCACAGGCGTCTTTCCCACAGCTACGTGTCTTCACAGCGATCGTTTTAGAGGCTGCAATAATATTTCACTGTGTTAACTCTATTTCACCATTTCAACTAGACATGCAGTCACTTCCCTTTTTTAAACACCAGAGAGGACTAAGATTAAAAACAAAGGAACAGGTAGCTTGCAAAGACGTTCCGAACATCGGGATGCAGCTGAAGGCTACGCTTTCTTCGCTTTCTTAATCCCTTCACGGAACGACAGTGACAGAGAGAGAAGAAATGCTCGTTTGGGGGATGGAATGGGGCAGACTTGAATTTCCTGGTGATAGTGGCCTGAGTTTTCCATCTTCTCTCATCGAGTTCCCTTGGTGTCCGCAGCCCTGTGAGCCGGCCAGGGCTCCTGATGTGGTCTTTGGCCAGAGAATAGACTTTCCTCTCCATGAACTGAAATGACTCATAAGGAAACAAAACCCGAGGGTTTGGCCTCATTTGTCCCAAAGTCTCAACCAAGGTTCTTAATCAGAGGTCCATGAATCATTGTGAGTGGGGAGGGGTCCTGAAACTGTGCTCAAAATTGGACATGTATGTTCATGAATGTATTTACTGGGGATATTGTCTGTAAACTCACCAGATTCTCAAAGCAGACTGTGGCCGAAAACAAATTTTTTTTTAAAAAAAAGATCTCTCCCTTTCTCTCTCTCTACCCACCCGCCCCCCCTCAGTCTGTCTTTCTCTCCTCCCCAGCTCTCTCTTGGGAGTCTGGGATTAAAATGAAAGAATCCTAAAGAAATGTGTCTGCATACAGAGCTCCAGCCCTGACTTAGGGAAAATATTATCCCCAATTTAAAGATGAGGAAACCGAGGCTTGGAAGTACTTCTAAGGGCGTACAGCTAGCATGTAGAGAGCCTTGGATTTGAACACACGTCTGCCTCACTGCCAAGTGTCTGTGTGTGTACCCATTATGCCAAATTACCTTTTGGTAAGAGAGTCACTTTTATTTCTACTTCTTTAACTGAATATAATTGCTAATGTGTGAACGAGATTCTGCCATGATTAAGGCCATCCCTGGTTCTTAACTGAAGGAAATGTTTTGGCATTTTTTAAAGCCTTGCATTGCTCTCCAAGGAGTCGGGCTGACACAGAAATATTTGTGGTTGGTTAACTGTTCTTTCCTGCTACAAGCATTAGCCACAGGAGGTGAACTTTGTTTATCAAACTGAAATGTTATCATTTGAGGCTTAAGGAGACCAAGTGACTTTGAAATTCAAGAGACCAAACCCAACAGTCCCGGGTGGGAGACGTCAACCCACAATTCCCTAAACACTGTTGGGCCTTCTCAAACATATGTTTTTATTAATAACAAACTGTTTGGCACCAGTAAGTGACGTTGGCTTCCTAAATGTGTTTGATTTCCTTCTCTCTTAGTAATCCTTTCCTAAATCTCTTTAAACTCAAGCATTGCTGCATTCCTAGAGGCCAAGAAGATAAGGCATAATTCAATTTCTTGTCTCCTGGTTTCCTCCGGAACCTCAGCTAAATAAACCACTCATTACTACTGAAAGTTGGCAGCCTTTCAAGAGGAAAGACTTTCTGAAATACGTGAAATAAATGTGCAATAAGAGAGTAAATTTTAATTTCATCTTGGGCATCTTAGACGTAATACATTAAACATTACATCAGTGTGCTTGTTGGCCCTGAAGTTTTCACTGTAGATCAGTAATCAGGGTATGGAATAACACTGGGTTTGGTATAAACGACACCTTTATGCCATTGTCTTAGTAAATTAATCCGTTTACTCTCTATGACAGTGGGTTATTGAGGGAGTAGAGAAGTAGATATTTATGTTTAGGTTTCCCCCAGTTGATTGATTAATTCATCCGTTTATTCATTCATTCAAACAAGAGAAAGATTTACTGCAAATCAAGTGGTTCCAGTGCTGAGACGGCCCTGCAGACACAAAGATGAAAAATTCAAATAGCTCCTTCCCTTGAGGCACTCAGGGGGACTCTGATTCAGAAGGCGGACTTTAAACAGAGGCCCACGATACAGTGGCTGGTGCTGTAAGAAGTGCTGGGGGACTTCATGGATGCAGGGCAGCCGGAAAGGTTCCCCAGAGCTGATGAGGCCTGGACTGCACCTCCATGCAGACCAGTTCTTCACTCAGACCTAAGGAACGCCACCCAGGAAGATGATGTTAGGTGTTTCTTTAGCTCTTTTCCAAAATTTATTACCATTCTTAAGGTAGCCTAAACGACATCATCATTAGCCTGTGACAACTCACTGTAAACACCGCGCGGCACTCAGCCTGTGGCGGGCTTGCCGGTGGCCCACAGGGCAGTGCAGGCAGTGTGGAAGACGGGTGGTTCTTCACTTTTCAGTTTTGTAATTTTGCTCTCAACAGAGATTTTTATATGTCACTTTATAAATTGTAAATTACTTAAATGATTTTTTTGATTTTTTCAGACAAACAGGAAACATTTCTAGCTCTATTTTATACATAAAGCAACTGAGGCTCAGAGAGATTGACAAATCTTGCTCCAAATCACACAGGCTCCTAAGTAGATAAATATAATTGTTTCTTCATGGTTCGGGGTTACTACTATTACATAACACTGTGCCGTGCTATAATAATAATAATAACTGACATTTATTGGGTGCTTCCTATGTGGTAAGGTCCCATTCTAAGTGTTTCATATATATCATCTGATTCAGCATAACATCATTCAGAAACTTCATAAAAGATTTTTGGCTTTTTTGCCTTTGCCTCGTCTAATAGATAAATTCAGATTATTCATTTTCAAAATTTTCTGGCAACATAACATGATTATCTTTCTAAAAAATTAGTCAAGAAGTCTGAAGCAAGTCTCTCTCAACAAATACATTCTTTCTTTTGCTCTAGATAGAATATTTATTTTCATGCTTTATCACAATTGACCTAATCCCTCACCTGCATGCCTATGGCCTGGCTTATCCTGGCTGAGACCATTGATGACCCTGTGTGGTCAGCTCAGGAACCAGGACCCTCAAACCTGAAAGTGCACCCCTTGGTTTGGGAGGTGGAGGTGGCAAAGGAAACAGAGAGGAAATTGAGAGGGGAGGAGAACCAGAGCATCACTCCTAATAGAATCTCCACGTCACTGCCTCAGGCAGGACCAACTCCCTGTCTCATCCCCATGTCCATCCTCATTTTCTGCAGCTGTGGGCAGAGGTCACCACCTAGACCCCGCTACTCCTGTATGCCCCCATAAATCTACAGTGGCATCATGGGCCCACCAGCTGTTAAGGCTGGGGGTCACATGGAGTCCATCCATCCAAGCCCACATCTTACATATGAGGAGACAGAAGCATATATGAGATGAAGCAACTCACCCAAGTTGCATTGTGAATAATCCAGTGAGGCCCTTCAGACATTACACGATGCTGAAGTGCCTTCTGAACGGCTCAGAGCAGGTCAGGAGCACTTATTAAACTCCATGTTATTTGAACCTGGTCAGCTGGCAGACCAGGCATCGCAGATTGTATATAAAGACCCTGTGTGAACAAGACTGGATAACCAGAGTGCCCACTGCCCAGCCCAGCTGGGTTTCAGAGTTCACCGTAACTTAGAGAAGTCTGTGTCCTGGAGAGTGCTTAACTCATTGGCCTGTCTTTTGTGAGGATGATATTTGGGGTTTTTAATAGGTCACAGTGGCTGTGGTATTTTATTACGCGAAACCAAATAAAACTTGTAATAAATATCCAGGAGAATTGAAAGCAGGGTCTCGGAAAGAAAGATACACCCATTTTCATAGTGGCTTTTTGATAATAGCCATCGTTGGACTAATAAATAACGGATAAACAAATCATTGCATACACCTACAATGGAATATTATTCATCTTTAAAAGAAGGAGGAAATCTGAACACACGCCACACGTAGATGAACTTTGAGGACATTATGCTAAATGACACAGGCCAGACACAAAACGACAAATTCTGAGTGATTCCACTTGCATGAAGTATCTATAATAGTCAAATTCATAGAGACAGAAAGTAGAATGGTGGTTGCCAGAGGGTGGCGGGGTGGAAAATGAGTTTTTCTTTAATGGGCACAAAGTTTCGATTTTGCACGCCAAAAAAGTTCTAGAGATTGGTTGCACAACAGTGCGAAGATACCTAACATCACTGAATGGTACACTGAAAAAATGAAGATGGTAAATTTTATGTTAAGTGGGTTTTACCACAATGTAAAATGTTTGACTTTATTTTATTGTTGACATTATTACAGATACCCCCATTTACCATGATCTAAATTTTTTTTAAAGAAATAGAATAGAACAGCAGATATTTAAGTGGGTTGCTTGTGGAAGGGTAAGAAATGCTTTGTGAAACTGTTTCACGGTGTGGGGGTGCCCACGTGCGCCCAGGTCTGTTCTGTCTTGTGATGCACAGTGTGTTTCTTACTGATGGTCCTAATAAAAAGAAAGAAGACGAATTTTGGCAAACACTGCAGTGGATGGCCTCAGACCACACAGCACAGTGGGCCCTCCCCCAGCATGTGGCACAGAGACAGTTGCTTGGAAGAGGGCTGCTATCGCTCCATTGTTGTCACTTCCCAAGGGACCTGCTTCCTGACCTACTCAGGAAGCACTTGTTAATGTCCATTGAGAGAAAGAGAATCTAGAAGTTCTTGTACATTCTCTAGCTCATCTACTTCCCAAGAAAACTGGGAAGTAGATGGATGCTGGAGAGAAGAAAATAACAAGTATTTAGCACACTCCATGGAAGGGAAGGAAGGAGGCAAGGAAGGGAGGGAGAGAGGGAGGGAGGGAGAAGGGAAAGAAGGTAGTGTTACAGAGCAGAGGGAGGGGGGATGGTTCCTTCACGATAAATTATTACAGAAAGGATTCCGCCTTTCTGTCTCTGGAGGTTCCTTCCCCCCACACCCACCTGCTAGGTTCGAAATGCCCGCCTCCAGAGGAAAGACGTCTCTCAATGCCAGAGACTGGTGAAAAGGAAAGGAATTGTTTATTTGAAAGTTACACAGACTTAGAATAATGATCTAATGTCTTCAATAAGATACTAAAGTCCTCTAGAATACCCACAGATGCACAGTCCTTCCCTCTCCCTGTGCCCAGTCCGGGGTACCGTGTCTCAGGAAAGGAAGTAGAAGTCCGTGATTCAGGCTCCCGGCACCATCAGCTGGGTGGCTGCTGCAATCTCCAGTTAATCCAAAGCCATGAGGCGCCTTCTCATGGCCCAGCAGCAAGAGTCCTTTCTCCCCTTTCTCTATGGCTGCAAAGTCTCTCCTGCTGCCTAAGCCGCGTGGCAAAAAGAAGAAGTCCAAAACCTCGTGGTCCTCTTCCTTTCCCTCAGAACCGCGTGGTCCTTTTCCCCACTTCAGAACCACATGGACCTCTATCTATCTACTTGCTTCAGAACCTCGTGGTTCCCCCATTTACTTCAGAGCCGCGTGGTCTCTTCCCTATTTACTTTGGAGCCGCGTGGTCTCTTCTTCCCTTCAGAGCCGCATGGTCTCTTCTTTCTATGGCTGCCGGGCCTAGGTTTAAATCCCAGCACCCATCTTCCTTTGCAGCCCATTTCTGACTCCTCCTACAGTCAGTTACACCTGCCAGCATCCCTGTATTCTTCCAGCTTTTCTGGGCTGCCATAGTAAGTCTGGGCAGGTGTGGCCCCATGGCATGGAGCCAATCATCTCCACACTCTCACGCAGGCCCTGTAACCAGGGGGAGTTACTTCCCAGTCCCATCCTGGGTGGAATTTGGTCCCATCCCCCTGGCTCAAAGCATGGCCACAGCTACTTAACACATCCATGAAACCAGTTAAAGGTTATAGATATGTTAAATGACTGAGCCAGGGGTTAGCTGCAAAGCTCTTGCTACCCAAAACAGCTCTGAATGGCCCTGTTCCATGTGTCCCATCCCCCTTGGCTCAGGCCTGTGGGGGTGAAGACATCCTACATACATTTTTCTAATATATCCTGGACACCCCGAGTCCTGGACCCCATTATAAATCCCTTCCTGGGGCCCTCCTCTTGGCTGCACCCTGCTTCAGTAGGACAGAAGCAGGTGGGAATAAAGATGGAGGTGGTCTAGATTTCTCAGACTTGCATATTTTGTATAAATCCTCTGTAATCTCAGGAAGCCAAGAGCCTGCTTGGAAGCCTTCTCAGGGCTTCAACAGGAGTCTGGGAATCTCCAGGCTGTTCTGCAGACACAGCAGGGAAAAGCACCCCCTGCTGCTGGGCCATCAGGAGGGCACACCAGGTGGCATCCTGGGGGACTTGTGGCTGGGAACTGCCCTGCAGCCGTGGGCAGATGCAGACATGCTTTCTGAGACAATGGGAGCTGTGGCAGGAACCTAATAAAAGTGAAAGTGCCGGGGTGTGTTTAATGAAGCAGCTACCACTAACCCCTGATTTATAACTTCCATAAAGTGCTTCACGTGAAGTGCCTGAGCTCCTCACAGCAGCTCCCAGACAAGGAGCGTGAGCTCAGTGCAGAACTGACTTCAATACACTCGTGGTGCTTTACAATCCCTACTCTTCCCGCGACCCCGGGAAAAGTGGTAACGATAGTTCTGGGCCACGGATGAAAATGAGGGCGGGACTTCATCCTGACTCATCATTAACAACCCTGAAGCTGAGTACCCTGCCAAACCTCCCAGGGCTGCTGCAAGGACCAAATCGGATGACGCATGCAGTTGCCACTATAGACAGTAATTCAGATGGATGCCATAATAGAAGAGGAGCCATCGTCCATTCATTCTAAAGCACCTGTGTACTTTTACTGCAGGCACTAGAGTTACGTCTGTGGACAACACACGGTCAGCGCTCGAGGGGCTCACCTAGCAGTGGGAGAAGACAGGTGCTAGACCAATGAGTAAATCTATAGTGTCGAATGGGGATCAGGACTGTGGAGTAGAGGAGATCAGAGTGAAGAGCCTGGGGTGAGTGGGTTTGCGTTGTTTTGAATGCCCAGGAGAGGCCCTTCTGCTGGCCAGGTGACATTTGAGCAGAGGCCTGAAGGGGATGAAGGAACCTCAGTATCTGAGGAAGAATTTCTAGGCAGAGGAAGAGCTGATGCGAATGCCCTGAGGTGAGAGTGTGTTTGCTTGTGTAAGGCCCAATAAGGAAGCCGGTGTGCTGGGGGCAGAGTAGCAGGAGGGAGAGTGGCAGGAGATGGGAGAGGACAGAGGGTATGGGTCACGTCTAAGGACTTCGGATTTTCCATGTGTGTGCATGTGCGTGGGAAAATATACATAACATACAATTCACCATTTTCAGTGTACAGTTCAGTGGCATTAAGTACAATCACATCGTTGTGCAGCCACCACCACCATCTACTTCCCAACTTGGTCTTTCCCAACTGAAACTCTGTCCCCATTTATTATGGGCTGAACTGTGCTCCTCCCCCCAGCCCACCCCCTCATGCATAAGTTGAAGTCCTAACCCCTAATACTGCAGAAGGTGACATAGAAGACTATTTGGAAATAGTCCTTCAAGAAGCAGGTAAGTTAAAATGAGGTCATTATTTTATTATTCAGTCTGACTGTGCTCTTCCCTGAAGAGGAGATAAAGGCGCAGGCAGACACAGAGGAACGATGGAGTGCGGACACCGGAGGAAGACGGCCATCTATAAGCCAAGGAGAATGGTCTCAGAGGAAACCAACCCTTCCAACACCTTAATCTTGGCTTCTAGCCTCCCAAACTGTGAGAAATAAATTCTTGTTATTTAAACCACTCAGTCTGTGGTACTTTATCATGGCAGCCCAAGTAAGTAAACACGCCATTAAACACTAAATCCCCATTCTCCCTCCTCCAGCCTCTGGCGACCACCACTTTACCGTCTGTTTCCATGAATCTGACTGTTGTAGGTACCTCACATGAGTGGAACCCTACAGTATTTGCCCTTTTGTGCCCGAGCTTTGACTTGGTGTAATGCCTTTAAGGGGTATGTGACACGATGCCCTTCCTTTGTAAGGACGGACACTATTGTATTGCATGGGTGCACCACATTGTGCTTATCCGTTCGTCCACCGATGGACACTCGGGTTGCTCCCACCTGCTGGCAATTGTGAATAGTGCTTCCATGAGTGATGGTGTACAAATATCCGTTCAGATAGAGTTGCTGGAGCATATGACTATTCTGTTTAATTTTTGAGGAACTTCCACACAAGGCCTCTGGATTTTACACTGAGAGCTGGCAGAGGACCGTTTGGGGTTCTGGGTGGAGGAGTGTCACGGTCTGACCGATATTTCCCAGGGTCACTACTGGCTGCCTTGCTGGAAGTAGGCTGGTGGGAGGGCAGAGAAAGGAGCAGAAAGAGCAGGGAGGAGGCTGCTACAAGAATCCCAGCTTTGACTGGGACAGCAGCCATGGCGGCGGGGGAGTTGGCCCATTTCTGGATGTATGTGGAAGGTAGAGCTGACAGGTTTAGTGATGGTTTGCTTGTGAGAAGTAGGAGGAAAAGTGTCAGCAACTAGAAGATGCAGTTACCGTTTGCAGAGATGGGGGAAGCCTTGAGACTGGCAGGTTTGGGAGCAGACTATGGACTTGTTCTGGCCATTTGAAGTGTGAGCTGTTTACTAAGTATCTGAGGGGCAGTATCAGTGGTGATGTCAACCCATTCTCTGAGTCCTACCAGCCCCTTTCTCTGGCTCTTTTCCCATGTGAGTATCATGGAAGTCCCAGCCTCCAAGCATACCAGACCTTTCAGATGTGGCTAGGCTTCCAAGGGCTTCCCGCTCTTGCAGGTTATGCCTTATCCTCTGTGCCTCGGCTGCTTTCTGAGTCCTATTGAGAGAGGGCTTTTCCTGGGCGTGTGGGAATGAAAAAAAAGCAACCCCCAATTAAGAAAACATTTAAGCTTAACAATATAATTAATTACCTTAACTCCAATAATATAAACTAGCTCCTAATTTAAGACTGGACTAATCTATTATTAAATAGAAATAATACTGTTAACATGAGTAATAAGAATAACTTCTCCCTGCATGAACTTATATCAGAATGAATAAATCACAGATAGTTAACAACAAAATAACCTCAACCCAATAATAAAACACTTATCAAACAAGTTGATAACCCATCACAGGCGTGCATGCGAGGAAAGGTTAAACAATGTCAAAGGAACTTATGCGGGCAGGAGACGGTGGTCCAGCTCTTGCAGACCTTGCAGTTCTCTGGCTGAGTCCACTACTGTGAGTCCAGTGCCCGCCTGTGCTGCAGTCAGAGCTCCTGGCCCTCTTACAAGTTGGGAACTACTCACCAAGGCCCCAACAATAGGACCCTGAATCCAGGGCCCCTCTCAGAGCTGAGAGTGACTTCTGGAAAGCCAGAGAAGTACATTTCCCAGCAGCAGCAGCAGCAGCGACAGCGGCCCGGGCAGCCCAGACCTGTGCCGGGGACCTGAGGGGACATGAGGGGAGCTCCAGGAGGAGTCAGTAAAAAGATGTGGGAGCAGGGCATCCTCGGGTGGCTGGTCTTCAGTGAGTGCCATGGATGTCGGCCTTACAGAAGGGGAAACTGAGGCTGGGAGAAGGGGAGGGGATGCACAGGGTCCACAGCCCAGTTGACTCGGATCCATAATCCAGTTCTCTTTGTTCGGGGAAGGTGGCAGCCTCCCAACCCCCCTGGAGCAGCCCCCCTGGCCTCACACAGGCATTGGGAGCCCTTTATACTAAATGAGGTGCAGACTTTCAAACTGAGCCTTCAGCTAAGGCTCTAGGTGGTAGATATTCCTGGCAGAGCTTGGCTGCCCCGATCAAACTCCACTTTCAGTTTTTAAAACTTGACCTGCCCAACCCCTGCTGGATACTGGGCTCTGATTCCAAACACAGACATCCCATAGCAGAGGGCTGAGGTGCAGCAGAAGATTGTACTTCTTCAGGAGGATTGAGAGGCATCTCTTTCCCCTGTTCAGACAGACCCCAACCACATCTGAAGGTCACTGTCACTTTGTCATTGGCATGTCATCATTTTGATCCACTCTCCCCATTTCTGCTGAAAACACCCTTGTCCCGCTACCGCTCACTCTGCCTCCTGTATTGCTCTCCTGCCTAGTGACCTGCTTCCGGGCGCACACCCCACAGTCTTCTCCACACAGCAGCCTCGGGGATCTTTTTAAAACACAAGTCAGTCCTGCTTAAAACCGTCTGATGGTTTAACATGGCATTTTGAAAGAAAGCCCAGCTTCTATTTCTGTCTCTATTTGTCCTCACCTCTCCCCAATGCCTCTCTCTCCTCTCTGCTCCAAGCACACTGACTGACCCTTTGGCTCTTATGAGGTGCCAAGTGCATGTCCTCCTTAAGGCCTTCTCTTTGCTGTTCCCCTTGCCCTTCCAGACCTTTGCATATTTGTCAGTCCGACCCCAACTTAAAAATCTCACCACCTGGGAGAGGTCTTTCTCTTCATCTGAATACCCCAGTGCCTCTGTGACCATTCTCTCATACCATCCTCTGTTCTTCACAGTTCTGACCCCTTTTGGAAATCATTAGACATTTACTTTGTGTGTTCTCTGGCTTCCCCTCCACTCACTGCTGTGTCACTAGATCTGGGCTGCAGAACTGGAACCTGGTCTGTCTCGATCCCCACCGTCTGCCCAGCACTCACCCCCCAGCCTGGCCCAGGTCTGTGTTCAAAGCTATCTCTTGGGGAGACAAGGAGCCCCTCATAGGAAGGAGGGAGGCTGTTCAGGCCCAGCATGGTCCTCGAGGACCACGCTGCCATCAGGAGGGGTTTACGCACAGATGCTGGCAGCCCACATTGTCACAGCCTGTCTGGAAAGCAATTTGTCAGTTTGGGTCAGGAATCCTGAAATAGTTCTGTGCTATTGGTCCAAAGCAACTTTCCTTCAGAGAGCCTAAACAACGGGGGAAAATACGAAATGTAGGCAGCAATTTATATATAAATAATAGACAAAATTGTGTGTGTGGGTATATACACATATATAGGGGAAAACTTTTAAATGTGTTTATTATAAGTTTGAATGACATAAACGGACCCATGATGTGGTTTTAAATAAGAGCCTGTACAGTAATAAGAGCTAATAGGCATTTAGACGCTATTGTGCCAGGCACCAAGGACAAGCCACGGACTTGACGTACACTTCCTAATTCTCCCAACAGCCCGTGAGGAAGTTATTAGTATTTTACTGACCGGGAAAATGAGACTTGAAGAGATCAAGGAAGTTGACAAATGTGACATAGTTTTTAAAGAATTTAAAGTATAAAGCCAGAATTTAAATCCATTTTAAACCATGCTTCATATTGATTTCAGCTCTGTAAAAAATTTTAAATGTTTATATCTTCCCCCAACCCACAAAAAAAGACTAAGAAGAAATATACCAAAATATTAACAGAGGTTGCTTCTGGTATTGGGATTATGAAAATTTTTCTTATAAACTTTCTATACTTAAATTTTTTCTATACTGAGCACATATTTTCATACAACATTTTGAGTTTTATTAACAAAATAAGTTGTTACACAAAAAACTGCAAATGGATAAATGTAAAAACCAGAAGAACTAGGGTGTCTATATAGCAGAGTGAACAAATCTCAAAACACAATTTCAGGGAAAAAGAAAAGCAAGTTATGAAAGGGAATATGCATTCTGGAGCCATTTTGCAAAGCATACAAAGCAAGAGTATACATTGCTCATGGCTTCGTATACACGTCATACATGCAAAAAATCACACATGGCAATGACACCCATTAACTTCAAGGTCATGATTCCTTTTGGAGACAAAGAGAGGAGAAAATAATGCTCAAGCTTTAGCTGTATCTGTGACATAAAAAGAGAAAGGAAAAAAAGAGAACTGAATAAGTGTGACAAAATATTAGTACCTGATATTAGTGCTGTTATATTAGCTTCTGTGCTTTTTACACTATAAGATAGTCATAATTAACAGTAAAAACATTTAAACTAGTTTTATATTTCTATAAACTTGGGGTGGGGAAGAAGTTTCTAAATATGAACATCAAAGACAAAGATTGGTGAGAAAGATTAATAAGTTGGCTTGATAACGGTGAAAATCTTTGTGTGCAATAAATAGCATGAGCAATATTAAAAAGCAAAAGATAAATGGAAAAAATATTTACAACATATGTGACAAATTCATGTACAAAGTAAATACATAAATCATATAAAGAGGTCCTAAATGTCATTAAGATAATGATAAACCCCTCAATGTAAAAATGAGCAGGGGACCTGGGCAACTACTTTGTCACATGAGAAATGCAAGTGGTTGATAAATATATAATACATATTAATAGCAAATGAAATTAAAACTATGTTGTGTATCACCTTTCATTTAGCGGATTGACAAGATTTCTGTAGAACTTGATAAAAATCCTTGGTGAAGAACCAGGGAGACTGGCTTTCTCCGGCACTGCGAGAATGCACATTAGCGTCCCTGTTGTGGAAACCAGCTTAGCATCACGGATCAAGATCCTTGAACATGTGCATCTTCTTTGACTTAGTAATTCCACTTATAGGAAAATAGCTTTAAAAATATTGGAGCAACAACTAAATATATATTTTACAAGGATGTTTATTACAGGTTTCTTAAGACTAGTCAAAGGTTGAAAATAACTTACTTGACCAATAGTGGTTAAATAAATTAGTATTAAGTGTTTGCAATAGCAATAATAATATTGCTTCTAAATTGTATTTACTTATATAACTTACACTGTACCATTTACTGAAATAACTACAGCACAATCTGTGTAAATAGCTTGGCCCCATTTTTTTAAGTGGATATGCAAATATTAAAAACTCCGGAAATTCATCACTGAAGTGTTCACAGTGCCTTTCCATTCATGATGAAAGCGCAAGTGACTTTTATTCTTTTCTTTGCATTGATCTGACTTTTGGCATGCGTGTAGTATTCACTTAATCAAAGTTAGGTTAAAACGTAAAAAACAGCTTTTTAAATAAATTAATGAGTATAAAAAATGATAACTGTTATTAGAGAAAGTACAGGGAGATACGTACTCGTGTACTACTGTGTGAAATTCCTAGAGGAGAATTTCCAAAAGCTATCAGCGGACTTAAACACGGTGTGCTCTCGGGCCTAGCAATGGCACCTCTAGGGTTTTCAACCTCAGCCAGGATTAACAGGGGACATGAGCAAGGGCAAAGTACACAAGCAAAGGACACCTTTGCTGCATCATTTTTTGATACTAAAAAAAATGGAAACGACTTGGGTGCGTAACACAGCAGTGGGTAAAATAAGTTTGGTGCAGCCTTCCGATAACGCGCCCCCAGCCTGACATTCAACGCTGCAGGCGAAAAAGGTGACAGGCGGAGACGGCCACCCTACGCTCCTCTGAAGCAGGTCACAAAACAGGATGTAGATAATGATCCCAGTTTTGCTTTTTTAAAAAATGGCAATGGAAAATTACACACCAGATTGTTAACAGGGGTTATCTGTGGATGATGGGGTTGTAGGTAATTTCTACCTTCCTCTCTACTTTCCAAATTTCCTGCAACAAAAGCAAATTAGATGCGTGAAGAGGAAAGTGTATTTATTGGGATTCATGAAGGGGGTTGAGTCCTTCGAGTCTGGCCTGAGCACATAAAGGAAAGCATTCTGTCACTTCGCTCATCCTTTCTGATGTTGCTCCTGGGCACGCAGCCCATGATTGCGGGGGGGGGGGGGGGGGGGGGGGGGGGGGGGGGACACTGCCTATTTTCTTTTGTTTAACTTCACATTTTAAAATGGCATTTAAAAGTATTACGTATTTAAGTGTATTGCTTTGCGTTTAATCCAAACTGCACAGAGGTATTGTGAAGCAAATAGAGAACGTCCTCCAACCCTGTGCTTGTGAATTTTGCTCTCCAAAAGCAGCTTTGTTAGCAGTTTCATCTGTACCAAGGGCTTCCAGGCATTGCTTTTTATTTGCAAGTATATTTATACAGTCTTTTTTTTTTTTTTGCACAACCAGAATCATAGTATTCAAAGCATTCTGCAATTTACTCTCACTTAATGATAATGTATTCTGAACGTTTTTCTTTGGCAGGTTTTTTTTCGTCCTTTATTAATTTACACGGTGGGGCAAAAGTACGTTTACAGTTTTGAGTATGTGAAACAGTTTATTCGTGTATTATTATTTAGTAATTATTGTATTATTTTCCAAATGAACAACTGTAAACCTACGTTTGCCCCACCCTGTGGTTATTTATCTACCCTTTGATGTACTGACTTAGGGTTTAGCATTACGTTAGTTATAGATGAATGTATCTTCTCAAATGTGGACAGCCCTCCATGGTCCGAACTGAAAAATGAAAGTTTGCCTCCCCTGCCAACACCCCAGAATTAAGTAATGATTATAGTTTTTGTTTCAAAATCTCCTTTTTGTTACCTTTACAATTTTAAAGAATACTAACACTTTTACTTTAAATATCCCCCTGGGATAATTGTATTGATTTCCCCTCCAACAGATGCAGAATGCACTTCCTTCCTTTCCCCCACCTTACCCTCTCTTCTCTGTCCCCTAAGTTTTTATTAATTTTTTATCCTATTAGTGATTGACTCCATAACATAAAATAATACAGTTACCCCTTTATGTTTTAGTTTTTTAACCTTAGACAATATCTATTGACCCTCCACACACTCCTTTCAACTTCACATATTACTTTTTTGTTCTATTATTATTTTTACATATAAGACATTTATTATGTTATATGCTCCTAACATTTATATTCTGTTCTGTGCCCATATTAATTTTACTGTACTTCACACTTGAAATTGCAAAGTCTCAAGTTTTATGCTTAAAGACAAATTAATTGAGTGGTCAAAAAAGTTGTGTTATTTCATCCTACATTAATTTGGGGGAAATGTGGTCAGTTTCTTACTCAAAAACCTCAAAAAGGGAAAAGGTTGTATGCAAGAATCCCTTTCCCTTCTTTAGTGTACATAGTTCAGATCTTTTGGTTTTGTTGTTACATTTAAACTACATCCATCTCTTTTGGGCTCTTCAGCTAGCATTACAGAAAGAAAAAAACAAATTTTTCTTTGTATGTGGTTGGCCCGCTGTCCCACCACCATTTGTTGCAGAGACTTTCCTTCTCCACTGAACTGCCTTTGCTCTTTGTCAAAGCCGATTGGACTGTATCCGTGTCGGGGTCTTTCTGGGCTCTCTGTTCTGTTGCATGGATCCATTTGTCTGTTGCTTCACCAAACCACGGCTTCTTGATTACTCTAGCTTCATAGCAAGTCAGTGTCAGAGTCAGGTGGTGTCAGTTCTCTGACTTGGCTCTTCTCCTTCAATTTTGTATTGACTACCTTGGGCCATTTGCCTCTCTACACAAACTTTTTCAGCAGTTTCTCAATAGCCACAAAATAACCTGCTGGATTTTGATTGGGATTGCATCCAATCTGTAGATCAAGTTGGCAAGAACTAACATCTTAACAATGTGGAGGCTTCCTATCTGTTACATGGAATATTCCTCCATTTACTTAGGTCTTCTTTGATTTCTTTCATCAGAGTTTTGTGGTTTTCCTCATATAAATCTTGTACATATTTTGTTAGATTTATGCCTCGGATTTCACTTGTTTGGTGCTCATGTGAATGGTGTTGTGCTTTTCATTTCAAATTCCAATTGTTTATTGCTGGTATATAAGAAAGCAGCTGACTTTTATATATTTTAACCTGATAACCTACAATCTTTCTATAATCACAAATTAGTTACAGGAGGGTTTGTTGTTATTGTTGATTCTCTGGGATTTTCCAAATAGACAGTCATGCTGTCTGTGAATAAAGATAATGTTATTTCCTCCTTCCCAATCTGTATATCATTTATTTCCATTTCTTGTCTTATTTCACTAGCCCACACTTCTAGGATGATTCTGAGTAGGAGTGGTGAGAGTGGACGTCCTTGCCTGTCTGATATTTTTAGTCATCCAATGTCCTTTTCTAGGATATATCTTGACTTTGTATTTCAGATCATTCATGTGAACTTCAGCCATGGCCTACTTATTATTTTTTAATTATGATTTTAATTTGCACTCCTTTTTTTCTAATTATTCTCCTTTCACAGCAACTTATTCCTTTTAAATTTATATAGTCTATAAAATCTCTCTGAAGATACTAAATAGAGGTTTTTCTTAAAAGCTATTTTCTACACTCTCTGCTGTCTCTTGAATTACTCTATTTGTTTATTTTGAATCTTCTCTTTCTTTATTTATACTATTTATTTTCTTCCAACTCTTCTGACACATAATTGACTGTTTGTATTTATGGCTAAAGGACTACAATGTTCTGAATTGACAGTTGATAGAGGTTTTCTCTGCAGTTATGTAGAACTATTTCCCCACAGGCCCCTTGCTTACCTGGAAGGATGGACTGTGTATTTTATGTAAGGTGTGTGGGCTCTTCTGAAAGGGTAAGAAAGAGGTGAGAAGGCAACCAGACTGGCTTTCTTAAAAAGCGAGGCGAAGTACAATGCTGATGGTAATGCCTGGCACCAATAAGCTGTCAGCTGCTGTGATTGTCCATGGTCGTCATGGTAATGGCTGTTCCTAGATTTATGAACTTGTTACTTGCTGGTATGTCTAAGTCTTTTCTAGCCAAAAACATGCTTTTATGAAGCATTCACTGTATGCCAGCCTCTTATATACACTGTCCGTATTCCTTATAATAATTATGCAAGGTAAGCATATTATTTCCATTATGCAGGTGAATAAACAGAGGCCTGTGACTAAATCACACCATCTTTTTCAAACAGCTCTCAGGCATCAAAGCCAAGATTCAACACATTCCTTTGAGTTCCCAAAGGCAAGACGTGCCCTCTCTCACCCACTGTGCGGAGCCTCACTCTGCTACTGGGTCAGGCCTCTCTTCCTAAGGTGCCTCTCTGCGTGATTTTTTAACCCTCAATTGCATTCCTGAGGGATTTTTTGGTGAACTGCTGGCTGTATTAGTTTTTCTTCTTATTTTTACATCTTCTGACATCCTAAAGAGCAAGGTTTTTATGACTGTGTAAAAATTACTGATAAGGTATTGACTCAAAGAGGTTGAAGGTAGAGCCCTGCAGCATGCCGCCGCAGGCCACCGCAGCCTTCCTCAATGTGCGGTTAAGCTGTGGTGTGTTCGGCACCACTCGGTGAGCGGCTCCCTCAGACCAGTCTGCCTGGCCCTGGAACAGCCAGGCTGGTCCAGAGTGAGAATTACAACAGTAACTACAAATAAATGAAAAACTTGAAAATCTCCAAGACCCTCATTCTGTTCTAAAACCTTGCTATAAACCACTCTTACTTACTTACCATTTTCTAACCAGTTTCACATTCCTCGCAGATATCATCACACGTGTTTTATTTTGTACTAGCTCACTTACTTTGCAACAGAGTAGAATCAGCCCGACTTCGAAGTCAGATAGAACTGATGTTCAAATATCAGTCTGTGATGCACTGTATGGACTTGAGCAAGCCCTTAAGCCTCGCTGAGCCTTGGTTTCTTCATCTGTAAAATGGGAAGGAGCACGTCTGCTGTTGAGTCTAGATGTGCGCTATACATAAAGCACAAAGCACCGTGTCCAGACTGAGTCAGAAGGAGCGCTGGGCACTGTGCTAGTCATCACTAGCTTCCTGATCTCATACGAGAGATAAATCCTGCAACGATAGTTGTATTAGTTAATTTTAAATCTTCGTGCCTCTAGCTGGACATCAGTGTTTCTAGATCTACTCAATAATTACAATTAACCCCCAAATGTCAAGGGCCTGAGACCTTTTTCTTTCTTGCTTTTTCTGTCTTTAACCTTTTCCAGTTCATGTTTAAAAGCATAAAATAGAACCAGCTTTTTCAGTCCAAATGTCCCCTCCCCACCCCCAAACCTGCTAGAGGTGCTTCCTTCTCTCTGTTCACAAATCCTTTCTCTGGGTTGTGTTTACTAAACATTAAAGAAGCGGCTCAAAAGGATTAAACAATGGAGACAGAGCCTTTTTAAAGAAACTCAAGTCCTGAAGGGTTGTATGTCTGGCAGGATCCCCTGTGAGCCTCAGTGGGAGAGAGCAAGGCCCTGCAGTCAGAGACGTGACTTAAATCCCTGCTCTATGCCCGTTTTGTCACCTCGGTCTCCAGTCTCCTGAGGATGAGGTCGGGGATGATGATTTTATTTAGCTCACGGGGTCATTCTGAGGCTCCTAAGATACTGTAAGTGAAAATACTGTGTGAACTGGCAGGCATCAGAGAGAGGCCATCATTGTTATTGTAGAAAGGGGTGTTATCTCCCCCATGTCAAAAAAAATTATGCAAAAATATAGGGTACAACACAACACCCCTTTTTATTACATAAAAATCTCTTATTGCAAAATCATAAGCATGTAATTCTATAACATAACAATATCACACTCAAGCTCACCACATGGCATTTTAGGTGACATGTTCCCTTTGCTGTCCATCTCGTGCGAGGCATTCACGTACCCTCCAACACCACTCAATGGCGTCACTTCTGCTGGACCCTGTATATGAATGTGTAAGGAACGTTTGAATGGAGGACGGAAAACATCCATTTCATTTAAAGACAAGCGGATCACTGGCAGGAAAACGACAAGCATTATTTATGAGGGACTCCCATGGAGAAATACCCAAGGTCCGCAGGACTGTCTTTCGATCCTTTTTTACAAGTCAAACTCCAGAAACGCAGCCAAATAAAAAAAAAGAGTCTTCGTAAAATGGGGTAGGTGAACCCATCTGCATCAGCCTCTGTAGCAGCTACTTGTGAAAAACACAGTCCCTGGAGCCCCACCCTGGACCTGCCGGGGCTGGGCCTCGGGAATCTGCAAACTCCTGGTTGGCTGTAATGCACACAGAGCTGTGAGAACTTCTGTGCTAAGCAGTCAGAACTGACTCCATTAGGAAGTAGTACACTTGTGATTTAATTTTTTGTTCAGTTTTTGAAAATGAAAACAATGCAAGAAATTTTTAGAAACTGCAAAGTAGATTGAAGTTTATAGTCCCATCAATATGAAATACAACAGTAGTTGTATTTATATTTTTGCGTGTCAGCAGCATGTTTTAATCAGCACTATTGTGGGTTTTTTAAAAATATAAATTTACATGATGTCTCCAATTAAAGGAATTTTATTCGCAGCTAGTAATTATCACAAGAATTTAAATATCAACACAGCACCACTTTTCCACACTATAGACTAACAAATTTCAAGCTTCTCGATGTCAGCACAAGCAAATGCAGGTGACTCAGTAACGCATGTCTGTATTTTATTTAACACAGCTTCACAAGAGTGCTGTCTTCCTGCCTGAAGTTTTGCGCTGCACCCTCAAACTTTTTACCACCTAAAAAATCTCTTCATCAACTTTACCACTGTGGGGAGTAACTTTCCACTGTGGAAATATTTTCACTTGACAAGATCGAAATAGCCACACGTGTGTCTCCTCCTCACTGTGCCAAAGTTGCAGCCATGTTGCCCAAGGGCACGCACAAGTCACAAGCCATCACTGCCAGCTAGCCTCTTGCCAGGGTGCCGCATGTACACAGGGGCCTTCCATACCCAGCCAGGAGCTACAGCTCTGTATCGGGTCCTATGCTAGTACTGGGCAAATATACCACCGTTGTTTACAAGTATTGCACAAGGCATTAATTACAGTTCTTTTTTAATAATTCTGTTATATACTCAACAATCCAGCCAATGGAAAAACTTTCTCTGACCAAGTTTCCTGTTTCCATGTCTTTGGGAAAGCATTATTTCTCTATATCCAAATATTACCTAACCCTGATGAAATTATGCACAACATTTTTTCTGGTGTTCTCTCTTTCTCATCCTTTATCAACTCCCAACTAGCAAACGTGGAAGGAATGAGGGCATTGGAACGGCAGTGTTTAGTAACGCAAATGGAACCATTAGTGGGAAGGTTGACGAGACGTTTTTCCATGGCGGAATCAGACTGGCAGCACCTGAACTCAGGTCTACCTTAGCATCACTGAAGTAGCGCAGCCAGACAGTGTGCTGACTGTGTGGCAGCATGTGAGACAGCCTGATAGCATATGACATGGAGCACATGTCACCCCATAAGACATCCCTACAAGAAAAAGGCGAACCTGAATCACGGACCCTATAGAGTTAACTGTATGTGGAAGGAATAGGGAAACAAATAGAGGACCAAGTTATGAGGTACCACAAGGGAGCACTATCCAGAATACAGAACATTCTATAGGACCACCAACATGGTTTTCACTAACCAATGTCATAAAGCAAACCATGAGACACAAAGACATAACAGCCATATGTCATGTATGAAGTTTGTTTGAAATCTAACTAGAACAAACCAACAGCGAGAAGCCATTTTTTTGAGATAGTTGGGGAAATTTGATTATGGACTGGATTTTAGATAACCCAAAAAGGAAAAGTAGAAAATCCCCGTGAATCCTAGGCCCCCTCGAAGCATCAGGCAGCTCTGGAGAAGGAAAGTGCCCCCCAAGTTCATGTGGTCACCCTCTAGTTAGTTTCTACTTAGTGCTCTCCATACTCTTGTTCTATCCCACCCTCATCTTGTCTGGTTCACATGACAACCATGTGAATTGTGTATTATAGGCTGTTGGTCCTCGACCTCTATAAAACCTACACATTTGCTCATTATGTGTCAATTTCCTAAAACATTCTTCATGTGTTAAGTTTGGACTTGAGCACATCGGCTGGTGAAGAAACATTCACAGCCATCACAGGGGACTGCCACTGCCTGCCAACAGCTCGGTCTTGGCAAGACAACCATTTCCATCTGGGTAGTAATGTTTGTACAAGAGTTTTAATATTTTGGTGCAGTTTTCCCGAACTTTACATAAATAGTCAGATCGTCATTGGAATTACGCCCATAATCATGGGTAAGCGCATAATTGATAGATGCCTGTGATAGGCTGAAAATAGACTGTGAGGCTCTGCCAGACAGGGAAGATATAATTGAGAATTTCATAACATGACTAAATTCTGCAGAAACAGAACTGCCCCTCCTGACCGACAGGGAAGTCCATTGTTTGCCTGTTTCAGCATTCCCCTTTGTGCTTTCTTCAGGCAGGTTTTAGGCATGAAATGAGCAACAGTCTCATGCCGCCCCTCTTACAGGTAAGGAGACTGAGACTCGGAGAGATTCAGTGATTTGCCCAAGTTCACACAGCCAATATGTAGCTTGCTTATGAGTCCCAGTTCCTCAGGTCACCCACTTAACCTCAGTGGACCAGGGAGGAGAGGGAAGGCTGTGTCTCTGCCCAGAATTCCAGGGTGGCAGTCACCTTCAGACGGTCTTGCCCCAGCAACTCCACCAGAGGTTTCTCCCTTGGAAGGGAGGGTTTTAGAGGCAGGTGGCAGCCCTGTCAAAAAGAAAAGAGTTTCTGAACCTGAAGCCAGACTGTGAGCCAAAGGCCACCCATGTACCTGCTTTGGGCAGCGAGCTCGGGCAATAGTGAGGCAGACAGCACCCTCCAGCTCCTGGCTTTGCTGCCTTCACTGGGGCCTTCCATGGCAAGCCACCTTGCCGCTCTACCTTCAGCTATAAAATGAGGATAGTTAACCTATTAATGATATCATGACTACCAAATAAGTCATATATGCCAAGTGCTTTTCAACCTGTGAAATGCTAGACAACTGTAAATGAAGAGTTTCCAGTTTCTCTATTTTTAGTTGTTGCCTTCACCACATCCCCTGTCATGTTGGGCTGTGTTTTAGGCTTTAAATATCTGCCCTGGGGCCGACATTGACCTTTCCACTCTAGTCAAAGTCTGTACAGGGGGTCTAATTCAATGTGAAGAAACAGATGGAAGTCCCCTCCCCCACCTTCTAGACCTCTTGCTAGGCCCCCTACCACTCATGTGTGTGCATAAACACACACACAAGTACACAAAGGTCAGATGCAGGCACATGTTTGCTCTGCCGTGAACACACACCAGTGCACAGGTGTGCACTCATACACACATACAAACTCACACCCTGCTCCCATCCATTCTTCACCTCCAAAACGGAGGCCAGAGTCTTCAGTCCAGCAAAGCCACCTGAAGCCACCCAGAACCTGTATGTGTTGCCCTTGACGTTTGCATGGACTTCTGCCATTTCCTGGCTCCGCCCAGCCTGAAACAGCTCAAATATCACAGGGGGGTGGCTCTAGTCATCACCTGGCCTTCTTAGTAACTCTAGTCTCCAGTCAGAACCGCTGGGGTGGAGGGACCTGTAGAGAACCTATTTATAAAACCTGTGAAAAAATCATGTGTGTATACACCGCTAAGGAGTTGGAAGACAAAGACTTGTGACTAGCGGGTGATTTAATTTTAGGTACTTTCCTCTTTGTCAAGTTACTTAAATGTTCAATTATGTCGTTTAGGTGGACATAAATGTTTGCACAGGAAGTTTGTAATTAGTGGCAAAAATGGCTGGCCAAAGAGGGCTGGTCATCTGGGCAGGTGCAGAAGTAGGAGTCCAAGTTGGGAAAATTCTAGAAGCTGCTGCTGGTGCACCCTTCATTGAGTCAGGAGACTGGGAGAGGTCAGGAAAGGCCTGAGGCTCAGGCTGCACTCGCCAGTTGCTCGGTGGCCATTCTCAAGGGCTGGCGTGGGCCCTGACTCCAGGCCTTTTGCCCCCTCTGTTGTTGGGCAAGTCATTCACATTCTATTTTTATGTATCTGCTTATTATGGCCCTGGCCAGGTGGCTCCGTTGGTTAGTGTCATCCCAACATGCTGGGGTTGCAGGTTCCATCCCCAGTCAGGGCACACACAAGAATCAACCAATGAATTCATAAATAAGTGGAACAACAAATTGATGTTTCTTTCTCTCTTCTCTCTCTCCTCTCTCCGAAATCAATAAAAGATTAAACACTACAAAATAAAAATAAATGCTTACTGTTTAAAAATTCCAAGGAGTATATAAAATTATTAAAAAGAAGATAAAAGTCACATGAAGTCCTGAGATAAACATTATTCACATTTTCAGAAATATCTTATTGGAGCACTGCTTTGCATTAACGCCCACCCACTCACCCACACCACTCGCAGTTTTTTCAACTTCCTATTTTTCTGGAAGGGACACTTTGACCTCTTTTCTCTACCTCTACCTCCTCCACCAATAATCGAAGTAAACAAGTTGGTGTTCACCCTCCCAGACCACTCTTCATGTGATATAGAAGCATGAGCACATGCCTATGCAGGGCTTTCGTTTCTCATTCCTCTCTGTTTCTAAACACGGGGTAATAGCACGGTCTCGTTTGCGTCCTGCTTTTCTCACATAAAGGTGTGTTGTAGAAAACCCTTTTAGATTCCCTGGTGAAAATGTAGCACATTGTTTTAAATAGTTGCATTATATTTTATAGACTTTTGGAGCACAGATTTATTCAACAATTCCCTAATTAGTGAACGATTACAAAGGTTTTTTTTTTTTTTTTTTGGTGCTATAACCTTCACTGCAATTAACATTTTGATATCTCATACGTTCCTCTGTAATGATGCTTTATTACTCTGTGAGATTCCTGTAAAGTGGGATTATAAATCAAAAGGTATGTATAATTCTTTATTTTAATAGAACTTGAGAGATTGTTTTCTAAAAGGTTGGCAATATTTCATATTTTATTTGTTCAGGAAATATTTATTAAGCTCTGACACCGTACCAACCACTGTTTTAGCAATTAGGATTCAACAATGAATAAAACAAAGATCCCAGACCTCATGGGGGGTTTCATCCTGGAAATGGAGTAGAGAGGAGCCAGCGAAATGATGATAGCTTCAACAAATACTTTTGTACCAGAAATGTAGGAAAACACATTTTCCTTTTCTTTACTGTCAACAATTGGCATTATCATTCTTTTCATTTTTCTCCAATTTATTGCTGCACTGTGATATTTTATGATCTTAATTTGCATTTTCTAATCCGCAAGTAATTCTAACATTTTTTACATGTTTATTTAGCTATTTGGATTTGTGTTGGATGAACTGCCTATTTATAATCACACATTTTTCTACTGGGTAGATTGTACACTTGACCCATACTTCTCAACACTCATGAGCTCTGTGTATATTATAAATAGATATTTATCTGTTGTCTGCTCTACAAATCTTTCTTCAATCTATTGCTTACTACTGACTTCATGATGGTTTATTTTACCATGTAATACGTTTAACATTTACAAATTTGTCTTTTTGTTATGACTGTGTTTTTTTGTGCTCTCTTACCTTCTGCCTATTCTATCTTCATCCATTCTTATCTCCAAACACTGGGTCATGTGAATTGTTTTGTAAAGTTCCTTCCAATTAAATGTTTTTAATATTTATTTTTGTAATATATTTTTCAATACACCTGGAATTTACCTTTTAAGGTGGTATAAGTTAGGGGTCCAATTGTATAACCGTTTTCTTAATGGTATTTATTAAAGTAAACCCTCAATTCTCTACTGAATTAAAAGGCCACCTTTTACAGTTCCCACGTGTACTGGAATCTGTTTGCCTGCTTGTTTGTTGTTCTGCTCCACTGGTCATCTGTCTATTTGTATTCGATCTTCATGCTGTTTTGATTACAGTCTTCTTCTTCATAATTTAAAAGTTATTCAGTCATAGAAATCTTCAGATCATGTTATCCAATTAAAAATTGTAATTTGTATTGAAAGTACATTTAATTTATATTAAGGAACAAGAAAGATGTCCTAATCGAGACACAAAGGAGATTGAAATAATTATAAGACAATGCTATGTAGAGGTTCATGGAAACAAATTGGAAAGTGTGGAGGAAAGCAAAGATCTCCTATAGGTCGCATAAGTCATCAAAATTGTGCAAGGAGGGAAAAACGTGGGAACAGACAACACTGGGATGTATCCGAACAGATACACTTCTGTAGAAGAAATTAGAAGTGGATTTAATGGACTCCTGTTTAAAGGGCCCAGGGCACAGATGACTTACCGGCTAAGTTCTATGTAGCCATTAAAGAACAAATAGTCCCAATATTGTTAAACTGTTCAATATCACAGAAAAAAAGACAGAGGTCTCCCTGTTGTATGTTACAAAGCCAGCATCATCGTAACACTAACACGCCTCATAGACAAATCCCACTTGGGAATGTACAGTCTTATTTGAAATAAAATAGTTGCAAAAAGGGTCCATCCATGAATCAAAAAGACTAATGTACAATAGCCAGCTTTTATTCCAAAATGCAAGGATGTTTTGATACCGGAAAATTTATCAACATAATTTATTACATCAACAAATTAAGGAAAAACTATCATATAAATGGATACTAAATAGGCACCTAGTAAAATTTAGTAGTCATTTCCAATATAAACCCATGATTCCTTATTTAAAATTCTGACACCCAAGAAAGACAAATACCATACGATTTCACTCACATGTGGACTCTAATGAACAAACTGAACTAACAAGGAAAATGGGGACAGACTCATAGATGGAGAGCAGGATGACAGCTGGTGGAGGGGGGTTGGGGGTGGAGGGATTAAGCAAAATAGAAAAATGACTCATGGACATGGACAACAGTGTGGTGATTGCTGGGGGTGGGTGGGTGGAGGGTATAAGGAGACTAAAAGCTAAGGTAAAAAAATTACAAAAAAGATTTTTTGAAAAAAACAAAATAAAAAAATTCTGACACCCCAAAAATCTCTGAACACTAAAATATTTACCTGTAATTTTGACATTATATTTCATCTGATGTCAAAGCTGATCTAAATTGACATAAAGAAACTACCTAAATGCAGAAAGTATTATTTTTTTATAAATGTACAGTATTACACCTTCTGTATGCAAATCATACTCAAAAAATACTTAATTATTATTTGTTACTGTGGCTGTGTGTCCTATATTCAAAAGTAGTATAGTCTTTTCTTTTTTTCAAGTTGAGTTTGAGGAGAAATAATATGAGGCATGTGTCTTCAATTCTCTGGAAAAAGAAAAACATTAGTGTGTTTCATTGAATCCAAGACACCATTCTTGGAAGGTGAGCATTTATTTTATATATCACTAACAGAGGGAAAAAAGTGCTGCTCACTACAGCATGAACCATCATCGACTGTAAAACATATTCCAGTTTCAGAGAGACTGAAATAGGAAAAAGGTGCATCACAGAACCGATGAAACACGGTGCAGGCATCCAAAGCAATCAGGAGTCCACCCCCGACCACACGGCCTGTGCGACGAGAGCAGGAGCTCAGGGCCCTCTCCTCTGCAAGTGTCGGCTTCTTGGGGAGCGGCCAGGTGTGAGGTGCAGTGTGGTGGTCTGGGTCAGCCCGGGCTCCAGAGCTGGCTCTGTATTGGTTAGTTGTTTGATTGTGAGCCAGCTACTTAATGCCTCAAACCACAGTCCTGCGAGAGTAGTTATATCGACTCACAGTTATTTTAGAGAGTTGAAAGGATGATACAAGATAGGGCTTGAGACACGCTGGTGAAGGGTGGGCCCCACCTAAATGGCAGCCCCTGGAAGGAGGGTGGTGGTGATGGTGGCCATGAATCAAGGGTCTTCCCACATCTGTCATCCTGTGATTTTACCCAAGGAAAATCTTGACCATATTTCTCTCACCTCTAAAGAAGAGTCCCCAGTATTATTGGGAAAGCTGCAATTGGCCTTAGGTCCCTGTGCTGTCTATGCACCCTAAATTTATAACGTCTGATCGGAGTATCTGCGTTGGAAAGAACCTCAGACATGTCCTAACAGGAGTCAAGAGAGAAAATGTGACTTTCCCGAGTGATGCAGTCAGTGGCAAATGACAACTGAAACCTAGACCACTAGACACACTGGTCAGACCCTTTTCCAGATGCCAAGGCTCCTGCCCCAGGGGGCTGGAGTTCACTCCAGCAGTTTCTGGCAGTTTCCTCAGGCCAGCCGATCTCTGTGTCCTAAATCTAGTCCTTTCTCCTCTCCGGGCCACTTCTTACTGCTCTGGGGAAAAAGGGGTGGGTGCAAGCGTAGCCCACCCGCCCTTCTGAATTCCTGTCTGACTTTGACCTTCACTGTCCTCCACTTCCACCCCAACGTTCTAATTGGCTGCTCAGAAGGAGTTTGGGGGAGCTCTTCCGTGTAGAGGCTCTGAAGGCCTACTCACGTTGCCAATCTGCTGTGTGCTCTCTGACAGGATGGGAGTGGTGAGCAGCAAGAAGCAGGTCAAGGAGAAGGGTAAGGGCCACTGGAGCCCTGTGAAGGACAGTGCCCAGAGCAGAGAGCCCCCTCCTCTGCCACCCCTGGTGAGTGATCGCTCTTCCCAGCTGGAGAGGGAGGGGGAGGAGGGAGAGTACAGAGCACGTGGGGCTCCCTGGGCAATGCTGCTTGTCTCCAGCCAGCCCCAACACCATTATCTTGATAACTCAGGGTTCCCACAAATAGGCCCTCGCCAGTGTTGCCCTAGGTCACATTGGTGAGGCAGTATCGTAGACTGTTTAACAGCCAGAATGCTGAAGTGTGAATCTGTTAGCTGTATCTTCAAAGCAGGTTTCTTAACTCCCCTTAGCTTCAGTTTCTCCATCTGTAAAGTGGGTAGAATAAAAGTGCCTTTCTGATAGCGATGTAACCATATGCCTTGTAGATACAAGTATGCAAGGCTATAACGTATTGCCTTTCGCACAGGACTGGGCATGGTTAGCTACCAATGAGTCTTAGCCAGTTTTCAGTGGGCAAGGGCAGCCTTGAAGAGAAAGAGAAATCAAAGAGGTCGGCTTCAGGAAAGGGTGTACTGGAGAAGATTCTAGGGCATTTAGCAACATCTGCAGCCTCCAACCCTATCCAGAAGCTCCTGGATCCTTGCCCCCTTCCTGGTGTGCCAGCATTCCAAAGAGCTTACTCCCCTGGGGCAAGGCATCCTAAGACTGGAGGGTGCTTCTGTTCACCTCCCCCTGCAGGCCCTCATTTGTTTGTTCGTGGGGCCTACCTGACAGTTCTGGTTTGTTTACAAGGCAGTTAGCACCCTTTGACGCTACTGGTTCCTAACGATGCATATATGATTGTTTGTGTCCCCCTTGCCTGGCCACCTACCACCTTTTGGTTTGGGGCAATCGGAAGCCATGCCTGGACCTCTCTCTCTCCTGCCCTCTCTTCCCCCACAGCCCATCCAGCTAGTCATCACTTCATTCCAACTGTGACCTAAGGAGGGGTGGTGGTCGCTACTCCCATTTCCTAGATAAACCAGGCATCTTATCTGTGTCCCAGCTGAGTTCAGGGTTCAGCATGTAGCGATAAAATGGTTTTTTTTAATATATTTATTGATTATGCTGATAAAATGTTTTTTTAATAAATGAATAATCAAAGGGCTGTGGGTTAATTATTGAGTAGATCGGACTTAGATTGAGGAATTTCTTCAAAGTTATGTGCTAATAAGTAGTAGAACTTGGAATGTTTCTAACTTTTAAAAAGTCACAAAATACATATTATTTATGGGGGAAGAATTATAAATGCTCATTACCTTCCCGGCCAATGATACCGGAATTAGCGTGGCAGAGCTCCTGCCCGCAGACATTGTTTCCGTGAGTCATTTGTGTATTGATATTTTCAGTGGAACCATGCTATATGTACCACTTTGTGAAATGCTACTCCAAACTGTTTAATAAATATGGAATACAAAAAAAGATTACTTCTGACACATACGTCAGGTTGGAAGAAGGAGAATGAAAGGAACCCTTGGTGCAGCCCCTCCCACCTTCAGAAGTAGAAAGTGACCTGTCCTGCTGAAGGTCTCTGCTGTCCCCCGAGTCTGCCCCTCAGCCGAGGCCCCACTGTTCTGAATGTGCTTATTATTCCTTAGCTTTGCCTTTTTTGTATTATTCCATAGGCATATATCCCTAAACACTATGCCGTTTAATTTTGCATATGGTGAACTTTAAATCAAATGAAGCCAAAGGCAGGTATTCTTCTGACACTTGAGTTTTAGATCTACGTTTTTCATTGTGAGCTTCATCCGTGTGGATGCGTGTAGCGATAACTCATTAACTGCCACAGCTGTGGAGGACTTCACTGCCCTAATCTATCTGTTCTTCGGTCATTGGGCAGAGGGGTGATTTACACGCTTGATGAATTTTTCTGTAATTAGTATGTATTATTATGTATTTCGTCTGGGAACAGTCTTGTCTATGTTTCCTGCTACACATATGCAAAAGTTCCTCGACAGGGTATATACTAGGAATATATTTGTTGAGTTTTAGGGAAATACATTGCTTAAATAATTTTCCTTGAGAACAAACACCTTTTTGCAACTTCATCACATAATGACAGAGCCAGGATTTTAAGCCAGGTGATGGGGCACTTCCCCCCACCCCCAGCCCCCATTCCACAGCTGCCTCTTGCAGAGTTGGGGTATCCCTAACTACATACCCCTCCTCTAAACGTGTATATGGTCTGGGCAGAGATGGCAGGTGTTCCAGGGGCTGTTCAAGAGGCACTGGTACCTGGGGAATAGAAGTCACCTGTGCAAACTCCTGTGCCAACTCACAGCAGACTCGCCTGCCGCCCAGCAGGCCCTGCCCAGGCTGCGGGGTGCTGAACTAATGCACAGGGCATACATTTCTGTTCCAGGTCGTGTTTAACCACCTGGCTCCTGCACCTCCCGGCACACACCCAGATCAAGGTAAGAAGGGGCTGCTTTGGAAGCTGAGGCCCCACAGAGCAACTCTACAGGCCCAGACTTTGTCCATTTAGAAGGGGGACTCAGTGGGAGCAGCTTACTGGAGAGGAAGGGGCAGGGCCCTCTAGGGTTGGAGGGCTGGGCAGGATGAGGGAGGAGCAGGTAGGCCTGGGGTCAGCTCTGTCCCAGCTTCACCCTTGGGGGCCTCTCCAGCATCCAGGCGCTGGTTCCTTTAGTGTACCTGAACCTGGGTGGATATTTCTTTAAAGACTTTACAAACTATAAATAAGCACAAAAAGACAATTACAGTGAATACAAACAGCATCATTAAGCCCAGGTTTTCGAAGATCTAGTCCCAACCTCAAAGGGTGTGTGTAGTTCTGCATCCTCGCTCCCAGCCCTCGGTCTTGTTCCTCACAGTCCCTGCCCACTTTCCAAAGCCCTCTACTGACTTTCTTACCACCGCTGCCACCTTCCCTTGTCCCCAGGCTCCACTAGCACTTCATGGGCAGGACTGTGGAGGTAACAGAGCAACTGACCTCGGCCTTACTGGGTCAGGGGCTCGGGCCTCGGGCCTCAGGAGGGAGGGCCTCACAGGATGGTGGCTGCATCCTGAATTGGCGTGCAGGGGAGCAGAACACCTCGCATCCTCATAGCTCCCTTCCACACAGCACCGGGAAGGCCAGCCTCCACGAGCCAGGGCCTCTGTCATTAATTCACTCACGCGGGAGGCACTGACACCTCACCTGGTGTCGCTTATCCTGTGGCAGATTCCAATTAATTAGCATCAGGGGCCATTCTTCACTTCCTGACAGGAGGTCATATCTCCAGGAAGGAAGCCCAGGGGAAGGAAATAAACAAACTACTTTTGGCACAAGAATTTGAATCTCAGCACCAGAAGGACCTCTGTCATCTGTTCCAACCCCCTCTTCCCACCGAGGGAAGGTGACTAGCCCAAGGTCACACCAAGCATTCGTGACAAAGCTGAGTCATCCTCTCCCAGGGAGCCAGGTGGTCTCCAGGTGACCTTTCCCAGGCAGCTCTCAGCTCCCCAGAGCAGTGCAGAAAGCCCTTATTGCCGTCAGTGGTCGCTTGAATGGCACCGTGCCAAGCTCCAGAGCCCTCTCTCCACCTCCATTCTAGGGACCGCTAGCAAGCCGGGGCACTGCCAGCCAGAGGCACCATGATGGGGCCCTGGACATGGCTACAGGTCTGAGTTAGGCTTGCCACGTTCCAAGACCACTTCTCCCTTTGAGATAGAGGCTGGAAGGGACAGGTGAAGAAGCAGGAGACAGGAGCTCATATGCCTCCAGGAGTATGGAATCAGCCAACTCTGGTTTCCAAACTTGGGTCTGCTGGTCTCCCTAGACCCCTGGCTATCGACTCCCTCACACAGTCACCCCGTTTAGGCCTTAGGGTTTCTATGTGGGGTCTAGAAGGGAAGATCCGATGGGCTCAGAGGGGCAGTATGTCCTTGGTCCCAGCATCAAGGTCAGGAAGTCAGTCCACCAGATAGAAATTTCTTCTTTTGCATCAGCAAGTGAGAAGGCTCACCCTGGCTCCCCTTTTGTCCCTGCCTTTTCCTGACCCTCTTAGTAGCCAGAAGATGGCTTGTACAGGCTTAGCTCAGCCCTTACCATCAGCCCAGTGGGCCCGAGTGGTGGCCATCTCTTCCTTGTTCCCTCTAGAAGAGCATTTCGTGGTGGCGCTGTATGACTACATGGCAGTGAATGACCGTGACCTGCAGATGCTGAAAGGGGAGAAGCTGCAGATCCTCAAAGAGTAAGTTCCAGAATGCTGCCTCGTGGTCAGGGGTCTCTGCAGCTTCGCATCAGAGCAGGACTCCCACCCATCTGCACAGCTGCCTCTCTCCAGACCACCGTGCTCTCTCTGACTGCCTCCACAACACTCACTCCATTGCCTGGCCTCAAGCCGGGTTACCCAGCATTTTCTGTATTGACCCAACCATCTTCTTTCCACCTGCCTTTCCAAAGTCATCCTGGTAAGGTGGTTTCTTACTCTGCTGTCAAAATCCTACTCTTCTGGTTTGACTTGGGGTGGTGGGCACACAGTGCAACATCCAGATCTTGTATCACAGAAATGTATAATGGAAACCTATATGATCCTATGAACCAATGTCACCCCAATGAATTTAATTTTAAAATCCTACTCTTCCTTGAAAGCCCACTGATAACGTCACCTCCTCCATGCAGCCCTCCTGACACCCACAGCACTTGCCTAGCCGCTTCATCACAGCTTTGTGCTGGAGTCAGTTGTGTCCATATTTGTCTCCTTTGCCAGATGAGATCTGGCATGGGATTCAACTTATAAAATCCACTGTAGTTTATTTCCACTGTTCCTTCTCAGAAACACCTCCAGAATCTGATTTCAAACACCTGGATTGTCCTGTAGAGTCCTGAGGACCCACTTTGTTCTTGAAATTCTATGATGACCTTGAGCTAAAAGCATGAAAACCCTGACCCTTTGACCCTCCATAGCCTTCCCCATTCCTCCTCTTGTCAGCAGCCCTTCTGTTTTGGCTTTCCTGTCCCGTCCCGATTTGCTCACCCCATTCTAAAGGTGCCCACTAAACAAGAGGAAAACTATTCACTATTAGACGGGGGCTCCAGGGGTTGGTCAGGCTGTCTGGACAAAGCGTCCCCCCGGGGGCTGTGCCATCCCTTCCTCCCCTGGAGGGAGCACCAGTGAGTTACAAATAGCCCGGAGAGCCCTCCTGTCACTGAGTGACTTGCTTTAGTTCGCTCTCATCTGCCAGACGGTCTGCCTCTGTGAACCCTCTGCCTTGGCAGGGATGAGACCACGGCATGGAGGGCTGTGAGCTGCCCCAGAGAGAGGCCCGTCTGAGCCAGCACCTCATTTTCATTTTTCCCTTCTGCCCTTAGATCTGGAGACTGGTGGTTGGCCAAGTCTCTCATCACAGGAAGAGAAGGCTACGTGCCCAGCAACTTTGTGGCCCGAGTAGAGACCCTGGAAATAGAAAAGTAGGTGAACAGAGGGAAGGGCTGTCAATGCAGAGGCGCGCTCGCTGCTTCTGCTCTGCGGGCTGCTGTGCAGGGGGGGCAGACAGTGGCTAAAGAGTGAGCCCAGTGTGGAGTGGGCAGGAAAGGGCAGGAAAGGGGCAGGGAGCTAGAGCTCCTGGGGAAGGCTTTTCTGCTGTCCCGGACAATGTTTCAATTGCTGTGCAATACAAGGAAGTCGCTCCTCTGTGAGCACCCTGCTCTTCCCATCTGTAAAATGGGAACTGCCCCTTGCCTGGCTTCCCTGGACAGAAACATCCCCGATGTCCTGTGGTCGCACAAGCTAACAAGGAGGTGCTGTGATTAGCTCCCACTCCTCCGGTGCCTCCAGTGGGCAGGACTCAGGGGCTTGGACGTGGTGGGGGAGGGGGCTCCCAGGATGGTAGCCTCGTTCAGGACTGGCTTTTAGAGGAGCAGCCTTCTCATAACCCACTTCCAAACAGCATCAGGAAGGTCTGCCGTGGGCCTCGGTCATCAATTCACTCACACACGACGTTGAGCAAACAGGCTCCAGGGCCCAGCTCTGTCTGAGGCCTGGGGAAGCTGTAAAATGAGTAAGATGTGGCTCCTCCCTGAAGGAACTCGGAGTCTGTCAAACTCAGTAGCAAAGCGAAGGAACCGGGTTGGTGGCCTCACCTGGTGTCCCTCATGTAGTGATGGTAGTAGCCCTTGGGAGGGGTCCTTGTCCGGCACCTCCGGCCCTGTGCCCTTCCCTGGAACAGCAAGCAAGACCAAGGGACACTTCCACACTGACCAGCCCAGGCTCAGGGGCACATGGGGGGAATGGTGCTCTGAGAGTCTCCCTCAGAAGCCTGACCCCAAGGAGGGTGTGCTCTGAGAGTAGGTGGCTGGGTGCCTTTTCCCACAGTGAAATTAACAAAGGCACCCAAATAATGTTTCTGTTTCATTTCAAGAAAACAGTAAGTCCAGAAGTGGGACTTACTTACTTCCCAGAAGTGAGAAGAAAAGGGAGCACAAGCACAAAGAGGCATTTCATGGATCAAAGGTTAATTTGGTTCAAGGTTAACTTGGGGCAGGAACATGTATTATATTTCTTGGGGACAGAGGGACAGCTTAGGAGGGAGGTTTGGATAAGAATATTCTGAGGAGCGTGGCCACCCTCTGAGGCTTGCCTGCCTTTGTCCTTCTCCAGGTGGTTCTTTAGGTCAATTAGCCGGAAAGACGCCGAGAGGCAGCTTCTGGCTCCAATCAATAACGTGGGCTCCTTTCTTATTAGAGAGAGTGAAACCAGCAAAGGTAAGCATGGGCAGCTGCCAGTGCAGTGGGAGGCGAACGCCAGCACCTATGTTGTAAAGTATTTTATTTCATTTATTTTTTTAAAAGATTTTATTTATTTACTTTTTGAGAGAGGGGAAGGGAGGGAGAAGGAGAGGGAGAGAAACATCAATGTGTAGTTGCCTCTTGCACACCCCCCATTGGAGACCTGGCCCACATCCCAGGCATGTACCCTGACTGGGAATAGAACCAGCGACCCTTTGGTTTGCAGACCGGCACTCAATCCACTGAGCCACACCAGCCGGGGCTATAGAATATTTCAAATAAACATACAGAAACAGAGAGACTAATATAATGGAACCCCTTGTACCCAACACCCAGCTTCAACTATGTTTAACTCAGCCCATCTTGTTTCATGTATATTCCCACCTACTCTTATTATTTTGAAGCAAATCCCAAATATCATGTCATGGAAATGATGTTTTTATCATTGCCTATGGCTAAGGTGCCCTCTGGAGGGAAAGGAACTCCCAACCTCAATGTGGAGGAGGAAGGGGTTCTCTAAGGGTGGGTCCCTCCTCCTGTCCTTGCCCACCATGGGAAGCGAGGCCAAGATGGGCATTGGCCAGAGGGAGCTGGGGCTGTAGGACGGCCAGGCATCATCACCTCCAACACCTAGCCCTACACACGTCTACACACACACTCCTCAGAACTCCAAAGCAAGACCCCTCTGTCTGCACTGGAGGCCACACCTCGTGGCTGCAAGATGGGGGAGGAACTCAGAAGTAGGGGGAGTGTGTTCCAGCCCCCTGTGGCCTCCAGGCTGTCTCTTAGCTTCTCAAGCCTCACTGTGTTGACACTTATGTGAGGGCCCACCAGTTTCGCAGTCCAAAAGCAGGTGGTCTTTCCGGTGCTAAGAAATCTCAGTCTCTGGGCTCTCAGCCTGTGTCCCCAGTGCAGTCGGGGGGCAGGGCAGGGGTCCGGATTTTGTGAACCTGAAGCCGATAGGACTTGGAGGTCCCCTTTGAGAAAAATAACAAATTGTAAAGGAAGATACCAGAGACAGGCCCTTGGATGAGCCTGGGAGAGTGAGGGGCCCTAAATTATGAGCTTGTCCAGAGGCTCTGCTGGAAGAGAGCGGGTCTCTTTGGCTTACTTCGAGTTCCCACATGCAGGGTGCAGGAAATGGGGAGAAAAACCCTTTTCCTCACTCCAGTGGTACGAGGATGAATGCACTCACTGGAGCCACTCTTCAGGTCCTTAAATACTGAGGCAAAGTTGCTCCTACCCCGCACGAGGTAGGGGAGACAGTTTGCAGCATGCGGCTGGGGCTGAGGTTGCAGACCTGGTGTGGGCTGTGGCCCCGGCACGGCACCCCAGTGGGGCGCACGGCCTCTCAGCATCCTTTTTTAAGTAGGTGATGAGAAAGGAGGTTAAGGGAGATGGGAGGGGAGAAGGGGTTTGAGATAGAGTGGTGGTCTGAGCGGAAAGAACAGATGTCTATATAGATGAACCGCACATCCGAAAATCAAGCGTCCACACCCAGAAAAAGAGGTGTCCAAGCCTGACACCTGGCGGGAGAGGGTGGTACTACTCGCCATGGGAGTTCCCTCTGGCAGGACCCCCGGGTCCCTGAGCCTGCCCATTAAGGAGCAGAGTGACCTGGGGCAAATGACATCTGCTTTTTGGGCCTCAGCTTCCTGGTCTCCCAAATAAGAGTGGGGGTGTGGAACCCAGGGAGCTGGACAGAGGCATTTTATGAAAACATCAAATTTATGGGAAGAAGTTTCTCCACTGGGAACTCATGCCTCCTTAACTTGCTCTTAAGCCCCAGAGTCTGCCAGCCCTTGTCTGCAGGCAAACACCGAGAGACGGCAGAGCACACAGACGTGTGAATGAACAGGAACAGAGCCCCTGGGGAACAGCCGGCTGTGCTCTCCTCCCTGGACAGGGGCGCTGGCGGCTGAGCTTGGTGTTGCAAGTGGCAGTAGACAGCAGTTTTAAGCCAGAATGAGTGAAGGAATCAACCACTCAACCTTTTAGTCCCTCCAACAGCTCTACATTACTCAATATTCCGTGGCAAAATGTCCCAGTGACCGGGTGCCCAGGGGAGGGACATCATGATTCCCAAGAGACTGTCCTGCCCGTTCCAGAGTCCTGAGGTTCCCTGGTGGAGTTTTGGAAGACTCTGGGAGGAACATCAAGAACAGGGTCAGATGGAGCAGGCAGGGAAGCTTCCAGGGCGCTTGGGGTTGAAAGGAAGGAAAAGACAGCTCATGGCCATGGTCAAAATGAAGAGCAGACTCCAGGGTATTGAAATGAAGCCCTGATCCCAGCCTGCTTTTCCCTCTGTATGCCTTACTTCTCATGCAGGTGTCTTTATTAACCCTCCAGGTGCCTTCTCCCTGTCTGTGAAGGACTCGACCACCCAGGGGGAGGTGATCAAACACTATAAGATCCGCTCCCTGGATGAAGGAGGCTATTACATCTCCCCCCGAATCACCTTCCCCACTCTCCAGGCTTTGGTGCAGCACTACTCTAGTAAGAGGGGCCTCTGATGGGGCGGGGGCTTGAGCCGGAGCAGCCCTTGTGTCTCTATCGCTAAGATCTCAAGATTGAGAATCATTGGTGCTACCTTGGAGTTGACAGCTGTCACCATAGTGATTCAAAGTCTGTGTATCTAATCTCTTCTACTGGATCAGCATTCAGACACCTGAAGAGTAACAAGTACTTTCAGTGGTAGAGAGAGCAGGTTAATGCTTTATGCCATGCTTTATGCAAAACAAGTGAAAAGAGCTGAGTGTATATGTGCACATGTACCTACACGTACTTGGGGTGGGGGGTCTAGCAAGAAGGGGTGGGGGGCACAGCTGGGAAAGCTGCCAGTCTGGCTGCTCTGGTAACCTCCAGCCCCATCTCCTCTTCCCTAATGCAGAGAAAGGGGATGGCTTATGCCACAAGCTAACCCAACCCTGTGTGAGCCTGGCTCCTCAGAACCCCTGGGCCCAGGATGAATGGGAAATCCCTCGCCAGTCTCTCAAGCTGGTCAGGAAACTTGGGTCCGGGCAGTTTGGCGAAGTCTGGATGGGTGAGTATGTGCCATGCCGGGAGCCTCTCTCTCCTCGCCCTGCACCCTGAAGCACAGAAGGCTCAGGATTTGCACAACGCCTCCTACTTCCCCCAGAAAGGCTTGTGAGGGAGAAGGGACAGAGGCTGTGATACCCATTTCACAGATGAAGAGATGGAGGCATAGAATATTGTCCCTCAACTTCCTGAGGGAGGCTGAGACAGGCTGGCAACCGGCAAGATAAACTGGCACATCTATCACCCGCAGGAGCTGTACCTTCCAGCCCAGGGCCCCTTCCTGGGCAGGTAGATCCAGCCTCAGTCCCCCACCCCCAGCATAGGGATGGCTTCTGGAAGCTTATGTGGATAATGGTTAAGGGATCACCTCCCACAGCCTCTGCTGAATGGCTTCTTCCTTCTCTGCCCCACCCCATTCCCTGTCCCGCATCAGGTTACTACAAAAACAACATGAAGGTGGCCGTCAAGACCTTGAAGGAGGGCACCATGTCTCCGGAGGCCTTCCTGGGTGAGGCCAACCTGATGAAAACCCTCCAGCATGAAAGGCTAGTTCGTCTCTATGCCGTAGTCACCAAGGAGCCCATCTACATCGTGACCGAGTACATGGCCAGAGGTGGTGCTCCGTGGGGGCCTGCATCCCTCAGACACAGGCGGGGAGGGGCAGGGGAAAGGAACAGGCTCAGGGGCCGAAAACGCAGAGGCCCATCTGCTGCCGTGGGTTTGCCTGGCCAGGGGTCCTGTGCAGGGGATCGCTGGCCCTGGGCTGGATGGAGCAGCCAATGTCCCATGCATCTAGGGTGTCCCATGTGCATGGGGTGGGAGGAGAGGAAGGTGAGAAGCAAGACAGGTCAGTGGTTCTGTAGAGCTGTGTCCTCGGTTCGGGAACACTTGGAGTATGTCTTCTGTGCCCGCTATTGTTTGATGCCTGCTGGGGAGGACAGAGCATGATGAGTTGAAAGAGGGGTAGGCTGGGCATCCAGAGATGGTTCGAGTCCCAGGTCTACCATTTACCAGTCATGGGACCTTTTACAACCATATGAACATTTTAGCACACCATGAAAAGAGAGGTTAGGCGAGATAGCCTCTGAGGTCCACAGCGTGGCCAAGCTCTCATGGGGCAGTGGGCCTGGGGTCCAGCCTCGGCCTTTGACCTCCTTCTCCCCCCTCCCATGATGCTGACCACACTCTGCTTCCTGAAGGATTCTAAGGTGCCATGCTAATACAGTTCCTTAAACATCACCATGCAGGGGGCCACACATTAAGCTGGGGACCCAATGGCTTCCCTGCTCAACTTTTAGCCACACCTCAAGTGAGTGTCCCTCCCAGCTTTTAGATGCCACAAAGGACCCTCTTTTGTCCCCTGCACCAAATCCAGGGGATGGGTCTCTCCATTCTGGTGCTCAAAGGCACAATCTCTAGCAACAAAGGGCGAAGACGGCAAGAATGCTATGCCAGGAATGAGCACTAAACTTAGAGTCAGAGAGCAGGGTCTGCTCCGGGCAACCTGGCTTGTGACCCTGAACCTGGCTGAAACCTAACTTCCCGTGAGGGGCTGGGAGCATATCAGCTGCCTCCTGGGGTGCTGTGGGGATCAAAGCTGGAATTCCATAAAGCAGAAGGCACCCATCCGCTGTGGGTGGGTTTCTTCTCTGTGGACAAGGGACCGAGCACAGCACCACCTACTTCTGGCCCCAGGCAGGGAGCAGCCCATACCTGGAGGCGTCTGGCATCGCCAGGGAGGGGCCCTGGCCAGGGTGGGGGCATTTGCATAAGTGCAGCTGCAACATCTCCTTCCTTAGGATGCTTGCTGGATTTCTTGAAGACGGATGAAGGTAGCCGATTGTCCCTTTCAAGACTGATTGACATGTCGGCCCAGGTTTGTGAGCTACCAAGTGCAGTGGGACCTGAGTGCTGAGGCCCCTAAGTCTCTGCTCCCTCCCCTGTGGCTTAACAGAATCAACTATTCTGAGGTTGCATCTATCTGATTTAGGCTGGGCTGTGAAGGCCAGGAAACCCAAAGTAATAACGGCTTAATGTGTAAACATCTAAAGGTGGGGAGTCTAGGGTGGTGGGTAGGTCTGCCCCTCAAAGTCACATGGACCCAGGTGGTTTTCACCTGCTGGGTGTCTTAGCGCATCATGTGAGTGGCCAAGGTGGCTGCTCATGCTACACCATCTTTTCCTCTTCTCAGTCAGCAGGAAGAAGTAAAAGGGGTTGAAAGCCCACCCTCCTCCCTAGAGACATGTCCCTGAGGCCACTCACTACACTTCCTCTTACATCCTCCTCACCACGAGTTACCTGGCCATACCTAGCTGCAAGGGAGCTTGGGAAATGTAGTCCTTATTTTGGGCAGCCATGATGAGATGAGGTGGGTTCTATCAATAAGTAAGAGGGAGGATGGATGCTGGTGTGGAAAACCCAGAGAGTTTGCATGAATTCCATTTAACGTGGTAGGCAAGGGCTTTGTGGTGACCTCATTTCTTCCTCAGATGGCACTCACAAATGCCTTCTGTAAGAGGTGGGAAAACGGAGAGGAGGGATCTGTCCTCCCCAGAGATTTTAGCTGACGGCTCTAACTGGCAGGAAACCCATCTGGTGGCCCGGAGTGTGTGTCTGTTAAAACTAGAACTCTCAGCAGAAAATCTGTGGTCAACCTGTGAGATGTAAACCCATGCACACATCCGGCTACAGAAAGGAAACCTCCCCTCACCCCACAGCGCCCCTCCCCACCTCACTGGCCTTATCTGCTATCAGCATCAGTGCAGGAACTGAGGCCGCCACACCCCTTCTCCACAGACAGCTTTGAGGAGGCTGTGGGATGGCCTCGGAAAGTGCTGGTAACCAGTTTCCAACCACGTAAGAGTGATAAACCTGTGAACTCCATTCTCTCTGTTCCTCCTTTCACTCTCCCTGTCTTGCATTCAATCCGAGGGTAAATCTTGGGTCACCCAAGGGGTAAAGGATGGGGAAAGCCACCTCAGTTTATACGTAGGTGTGGTCAAGATGCTGAGGGTTAAGAAACCAAAAGTCAGAACCTCCCAGGTGGTCAGTTTCTAAACCGTGTTCTGGTCATGTTAGCACCTCACCACGTGTGTGCACACACACACACATGCACTCACACTCAATGCCCTTCTGGGTGCTCCTTTTCCTGCTCTACAGGATAAAATGCGAAGCTCCCCTCCAAACACGACCCCACGTGTCCTACTTTGCAGCCACTTGGCAGCTCCTTAATGTCCTGTGAGCCTTTGCCTCTCTTCCCAGAATGCCTTTGACTCTCTTCCACCTGGAAGAATGCTAATCAATGTTCACGACCCAAGCCAAGTTCTCCTGGACAGAAAAGTGCTAGAGAGCACTTAGCTCACATGTTCTTGTTAGCACCATGCATAGTAGGTTTTTTCTCCTTGAAAGCAGATCTGGGTCCTACAAAACCTTTTCTTTCTTTCTTTCTTTTTTTTTTTTTATATTTCTAGTAGTGCTCAATCCATATTTTTAAATGGGATGAGTACTGCTAAATGCTGTCCAGAATAAGATATTTGGTACTTAGTTTTGTAGTCTCCATGATACCATACCAGTAAATGCGTGTTGATGGCATGATTTTGCAAAAGAATGAATGAGTGAATGAATGAATGAATGAGTCCATGGATAAACTGATACAAATGGAAACAGATGAGAGGTGGGATCAATCCCAGTGCTGGCTTCATGCCACCACAGGTCTGAGACGACACACTGGCTTTCTAGTCTGCCTCGGGTTCTTGTCCAGCAATGGCAGTGCAGAGAATACAGCCTGAGTGAGCTGCCTTGGTGAAAGGGCACACGAGCAGGACACACAGCTGTTCCGGCCCAGTGCTGGTGATGGGAAACAGACACGGAGTCTCCTCCACTTTTCCTGTCCCCATTCCATTGGGATCTGCCCCTGATCCTTGAGGGCCCTCCACGGAGCAGTGCTGAATTATGTTGTCCACCATGTGTCTCATTTAATGCTCACCTCAACTCCATGTCCCGGAGACCCCTTTCCTTGTGTTCCAACCAGTCCAGTGACATTCCAGGGAGCTTAAGCAACATGCCAGGGGTCAATGATTCCAAACCCAGCACCCAGCTCCAAAAACAGTGCTTCCAACTGGCCAAGGAAATGAAACCCTTTCCTTGCCCTCCTCACCTTCCCCTCTGCCTCCTGCCCCCTCCTTTTCTTCTCCTCCCTTCACCTCCCCTTTCTCCTGCCTTCATTCTGCTGTCTTTCTCCCCTGCAGACACTTGGGAGGAGAGGAGAGATGGGTGAGGGGTAGAGGTAGCCCCTAGCTCTGATGTCTCTGCCCTTCTGGGCTTTGAGGGGACAGGGGTGCATAGCTTATTCAGCTGGGGAGCAGTCGAAGCCATCCTTCTACTCCCTTCAAGAATATGCTCTTCTCCAGTAGCAATGGACCTCCCCGGCCATGCACCTACCAACACACACACACACACACACACACACACACACACACAAGCATTCCTTCCCCTACCAGACTGTGAGAGGATGAAGGCTGTAGACAGGGTGGTCGTGAGGGTGGGCCGGGTCCTTCCTCTCCTCCATAGGGCTGTGTAGGGGACAGTGGATGGGCTCAGTCCTTGCATGGACGTCCTCACGCTGCCCTTCCCTGGGTGTCTTGTTCCCTCAGATTGCTGAAGGAATGGCGTATATCGAGAAAATGAATTCAATCCACCGAGACCTCAGGGCGGCCAACATCCTGGTGTCTGAGACCTTGGGCTGCAAAATCGGTGACTTTGGCTTAGCCCGGATCATCGACAACGAATACACTGCCCAAGAGGGTGAGCAGAGACTCCCAACCCCAGGGACACCTTGGGCCCTACCTTCCCCAACCCGCAAACCCCCTTGCACTTGTCCTTGTCACCACACAGCAGAGCCCTGTGCGAAGAGGTCAGAGAGCTGCAGCATTTCCACAGCCTTCCCTGGCCTCCCCCCCGGGGCAGATCAGCATTTCCCTAACTGCTCCACTAGCGTTAGTGCCTCCTGAGGAGTGTTGTGTGAGGAAGTGCGTTTGGAGACACCGCACACTCCATCCACGCCCCCTGGGTGATTTCTAATGCCCACCAGCCTGTTGAAGGGCCTGAGGGGTCCTACAGCAGAGAAACTGCGCATCTGCTTCACCTGGTGTCCCCCACACTAATTTGAACCCCCAATACTTTTCCACTTGCCTATTAACTTCCCAAGAACTAGGGTTTCAAAGGGCACACTCTAGGAAACACTGCTCTGAAGCGTGAGCAACAGAACCTGAGACCTGAATTAGGTTTCCACAGAGCCCTCGGGCTCACTCTGCCGGTGTAAGTGAAGTAGAGATCCTCTTCACAAGAGGAATGGAGGCGGTCACATACATTTATCAAGCAAGCTAGCGAGCCATCTCAGCTGAGCATGTGAATCAGTGGATGCAGAGAGGGATCGATGCGGCTGGTTCCCTGAGGGGACTGCAGGCCGGCTGGGAGGCCGGAAAGGCCAGGCGAGGTGGGAGTGCATAGGTGCGAGCGGCGCCATGGGCTCTGAGCGCTGACCAGACCGCGGCCACCCACGGGGCTTCGTGGGGCAGCAGGGTTTGAATGCCCTCCTCACTGTGACTCTCAGAAGTACCCGAGCCATGTGTCATCATTCCATTTGGCAGGAAACAATGAACTGAGGCAGGGCCAAGTTCAGGTGACTTGCCCAAGCCAAGAGTTCCTGCTATTAAGAAGGCCAGGGCCAGTAGAAAGGGCCGCCTGTGTCCAGGTGGAAGCACGTGGTGGTCTCCCAGTGAAGCCCAGGCTGACAGCGGTGACACTGGTGTCCATGTTGTGTTCTCGCACTGTGGCCCCAGTGTCTGCACACGCCGGACAATGTGTCCTAGTGGCTGTCAGTGACTTCCTGGACGACTCTGTCACGCAGGGCAGGCCAAGCCCTGAAAAGGGTGGTGGGGTGAGGGGAGCAGGAAGAGGCGGGGTGGGGATGGGCATGGGGGGCAGTCAGTCACGGCTTCATGAAGCTGACCATGGCTTTTCCTGCAGGGGCCAAGTTCCCCATCAAGTGGACTGCCCCAGAGGCCATCCATTTCGGGGTGTTCACCATCAAAGCGGACGTGTGGTCGTTTGGCATCCTCCTGATGGAAATCATCACATATGGGCGGGTACCCTACCCAGGTAGGCAGTTTCATCCCACAGTGGCACGAGGGCTCCCTGCTGTCCTGGGATGGCCGTGACGGCAGACATCCCACCCTGGTGCCGGGAGCTGCCCAAATACGCGTCCGAGTGAAGTCTCGGTGGTGGGGACAGAAACCAGGCATACCAGTCTGAGGGCTGGGGTTCTGCTCCCTTCCTCCACATGGCTCTTGTCAACAGGGCTGTGTCCCCTTCCTCCAGTAGGGGTCAATCAGCCCCCAGACCTGGAATCAAGTGAAGGTCAGAGTCTGAACTCGTTTACTCCCTGTTGGTTTGTTCTCAGTTCAGGACAGGTCGTCCCTCCCTTGGCCTTACACCTTGGGTGTACTCCCCAAGGCCCCACCCTGACCGTAAAACCTCCAGCCCCCACCCCACGTCAGAAGGCCTCAGGCAGCTGAGCAGTCTGTCCTAGTCAGTGGGTGGTGCATTTTCCTGGAGCACCTGCCTAGTGAGTGCTGGGCTCTGGCTGTGTGCCAGGCAACCACAGGTTAGACAGATGGGGTCCCATCCATGAAGGAATTGCTGGTACCAAGGAGGAAATCTACAGCCTCCTATCCAGAAGTTCTCCAGGCAATGAAAAGTAAATAAAGGGATGTGGAAAGGTGGCACCAGGCAGGCAGCCAGGTCAACTGCGAGCGAGGAAACAGTGGTCTGTGCCTCACCGGCCCCCTGCAGCCCTTCAGCCCTGCTCTGTGTCCCCTCTGCCTCCAGGAATGAGCAACCCCGAGGTCATCCGCAACCTGGAGCGGGGCTATCGCATGCCCCGCCCAGACACCTGCCCCCCGGAGCTGTACCACGGCGTCATCGCCGAGTGCTGGAGGAGCCGGCCCGAAGAGCGGCCCACCTTTGAGTTCCTGCAGTCGGTGCTCGAGGACTTCAACACGGCCACCGAGCAGCAGTACGAGCTGCAGCCCTAGCCTGGCTCTGGGACGCGTCCGCGCTGCGGGGCTCTCGGTCCCACATCACAGCTCCGGGATGGTGTGTGCCTGGGGCCCAAACCGCAGATCTGACGAGGCCTGTTCACCTCGCGGCTCTCATTCCAGCTCTGTACCGGCCAGAGAGGCTGGGAGGGACTGGTACGCCCTTTATTTAGATGAAACTGGAGGCGGCCTGGCGGGTGGTCCAGAGCGAGGGGTATCCAATTGCAGTCCCACCCTTCTCTGGCTGTGTCCGCTTCCTCCTTTGTACAACGGGAAGAGCAGTGATAGCACCTACCTCGTATTTTTCTCGTGAGGATTACAGTAGTTAACCCAGGCAAGGCGTTCAGAGCAGTGCCTGGCACACGCCTGGCACACAACATCTTAAGTGCTTGTCATATAAGGAGCCCCTGCACAGGTGACCGGGAGTGCCTTGCTCCCACCTGCACGCATCGCCTTCCACCCGAGGCTCCCTTTCGCCCACCCCAGAAGCGGAGCTGGGTCTCCCAGAAGTCGGTTCCGAAAAGCGTCCACCGGCTTCGCCTCTGGGAGGCGGTCCCTGACGTAGACTGAGCTCCAGGACTTTGGGACTTTTCAGTAATAAAGTCACGAGCTCTGACCTTTTCCGTGTCGTTACTGGTGACAAGCCTGATCATTGCACCCATGACGTGCATGGACGCGTGAGTGGTTCCGCTAGGCACTCGAGAATGACCGTGGGTTTCCGGTGGAGACCAAGTCCCCAGACCCAGAACAGCTGCTCAGACCAGCTGTCACTGCCTTTGAGCAGGGCCGGCAGGTGGCGCCCTCACCTCAGAAATCCCTGGCCTCCCGGTCTGAATCCTGGGATCCTCCGTTCAGCACAGCGCCAGAACCGACAGTGGGAGCTGCGCGCGTGTTGGAGACGCCACACGTGCAACGAACAAGCGCCATGGGCAAGCCCCGCACACACCAGGCTCATGAACAGTGAGCGGATGACAATGGGATGCTAACACCAAGGAACATTCGAGACTCCACACTGCTCACGGAAGCTCCCCCATTTGTCATGTGTTTTTTGTTTTGCTTATACTAATAGATTTTATTTTTTGAGCCACTAGTTACAGAAGAATAAGCAGAAAGTACAGCAAAACCCGTTTACCCCTCGCCCCTGCCTCCCCATTTCCCCTATTACTAACATCTTGCAAAAGTATGGTACGTTTGTTACAAATGATTAGCCAATTCTCACAGATCATTGTTACCTAACTCATGGCTTCCATGAGGACTCACCCTGTGTGTTGTGTGTGCTCTCCCATGGGTTTGGACAAGTGTGTAATGACATGTCGTCACCATCACACCATCACACAGAATAGTCTTAGTGCCCTCCAGGTCCCTTGTGCTCTACCTGTTCGCCCAACCCCCCAGCCCCCTCTGAACCTCCAGTCACCAACTTGCCATGCAGTGACTCCTCTGATCCTGTGACAACCCAAGGAGGTATGACTATTGCCATCCCATGTACAGAGGAAGAAACCGAGGCCCAAAGAGATTACCTGGTGTTCCCAAGGTCACGCCACCCATTAGTAACAGGACGGGGATGTGGGACCGTGGCAGCAGAGTAGGTGGGGGTGCTGGGCTGGGAGAACCTCGCTAGAGAGGTCACCTCTGCGTGTGAACAGAGGTGACTGAGCAAAGAGCAGCACATGCCTGTGGGGTACTCGCTAGTTTTAGACTACTTTCCCATAGCCGTGCCTCCCCGAGACAGAGGGGGCAGGGAGAGGGGGAGGCATCACTGTTATTATGATGCCTCCACTCTTTTCCTCGAATGAGGAAACTGGCAGAGACTCCACACCACCAGTGTTGCCCAGAGGCTGTTAGTTGGCCACGGCTGGACCATGGATTTGAACCTGTTCTTTGCCCCCAGCCGCGCCTTAAGTGCTGTGTAGAGAGCACAGCATTCTCAGAGTTGGGAGGTCTGCAAAGGTAGGTGGGGCAGGCTCCCTGAGCAGTTCCCAAGTGGATCCTGGGGGTGGGCTGGGGGTGTGATCCAACTGGGCCTTGGACAGATCTCCCCCAGGATGTCCAGGAGGCTGGAGATAGAGGGCCCCAGAGGGCTCTGGCCAATTGCCTTGGACCTCCCCCTAGAGCCGAGGGCTTTTGGGGGAGGTAGCTGTTGAGTCTCTCAGAAAAAATAACTTCATTCAGCCACCCCCCAACCCCCAGGGGCTTAGCACCCACATTCCATCTCCCTAGAATCTCTAGGAATTGGAGCTAACTGGCCCAGAACCCAGGGCCAGGGGATGTGACTGGTGGAAGCTAAGCTGGAATGCAGGACATCAGAGAGCCAGCTGAACCTGCAGCCGGTGGGTGCATCGGACGGACACAAATCTGAGTAGGGGTGCTCATGGATGAGAAGGGCCCTGAGAGGACTGATGGGTGCCTTCAGAGGTGGGACTTGCCAAGGACCTATCTGTAGGATGTGGAATGAGTCCCTCCTCTTTGTGGCCCAGACCTCAGGCATAAGCACCACCTCCCTGCCTCCCATGGCCTCTCTGAAGTGGGCCCTGGCTGTCCAGGACCTGGAAGGCCTGGGGCTGGCTTGCCACCTCTCTGGACCCCACCACCTTCCTATAAAGGTGAAGGGAGTCACCCAGTGCTTGGCCACCCTCACTATTCATGAAACTCACCTCAGCTGTTTTAAAACACAGGTGACTAGACCTCTCAGTCTAAGACGCTGATCCCACAGGTCTAAGGCAGGGTCTGGAAGCTTCATCATTGCTAAGCACCCTATGTGATTCCAGGCCTAGACCAGATACATGTACGAATCACTGTGGGGTGGAAGTGGAGCGGGGCAGGGGGTGGGGGGAGGACAGTGTGTGTGTGGGGGGGGACACATTAAAAACACCGGAGCCAGGATCCAGGTGGGGCCTGTCCATCAACACACTGTAAATGTCCTTAACTGGCTCATGTTCATCCAGGGCAGGGAGCCACTGGGCTGGTTGTGTGAGGTTTGGAAGTGCCCTTCCCAGCGGGGCTGGCTGTGAGTAACCAGGAGCCAGTCTGACTCCTGGGACTGCAAGACCAGCTCACGCCTGTGGCTCTTTCCACTTCCGGTATACAAGTGACAGCCTGCAGACACTGGAAAGGAAATCTGGCATGTTCTCTATGACATGGTGTCAGGCAAGGCAGGCACACCTTCTCCACTTCCTGCTCCCCGTGGTGGTTTCCCAGGGAAGGTGAGGCTGGAGCTGGAGGGCCAGTGAGACTTTTCCCCTCCAGGAGACGCCCTTGCCTTAGCGGTGGTCAGAACTGAGACCGTGTCCTGGTGGTTTTTGTTAGGTGCATTAGCGACTTTGAAAAGGACAAGAAGCCTTCCAGTTCCCAGCCAGAGAATAAAGTCTGAGACGGTGTGGAGAGAGAGAGAGAGACAGCAAGGCAAAGAGAGACAGGGACAGAGGGACAGAGACAGAGAGATAAAGACAGAAAGTGGCAGAGAGAAAAAAAAACAGAAAGAGACAGAACATGAATGGGGGGAAAAAAGCAGCGACATTTCCTACCCTGAGAACATGTCTTAGGAGAGGGAGGGGAGGCTAGTCACGGCCGCGGAGGCCGTGTTCTCCCAACTGTAATCTGCACGTGTGAGGACCTCGGAAAGGGGCCCAGGCCTGAGACGTCTGGAGCATGTGATTGCTGCCCAGTCACCCAGGGCTCCTCTGAGGAGCAGGCCCCGACCTTGGTCTCCAGACGCCTTCTTGCCTGCGATGGAGATTGTGCTTCCTCCCTCAGCCAGCACACACACTTGCATTTATTGAAAAGTGATTTTACAGCAAGATCTTCGGGGTCAGAGAGACCCCGAAGCACTTTCCCAGGCTATGACTGTGGGCACTTTACTTGACTTCTCTGGGGCTCAGTTTCTTCATCTATAAAATGGACATACTAATAATACATACATTATAGGCTTAGTTTGAGGTTTAGGGGAGATAGTACATGTGAGACATTTACACAGGGCCTGTCTTATGGGACATACTCAGAAATATTTGCTTATTTTATGATAGCCCCTTAAGGAAAGGCCTTCCAAACCCTTACTCCACAACCTCCACCACCCTTCCCTGGGTTTCCCCTGGCTCTGTGATTTGTTCTCTATCCGTCGCTCTGGTTTTTCTTTGTTTACATTCATACTCCTCACACCCTCAGGGTAGAGCTGGGAAACAGGTACTCAGGGTTTGAAGTCCAGGCCTTAGGTTTGCCCAGCACTTCTCCGCTGTGTGACCTTGGGGAAGTAACTCAAGTCTTCGGAGCCTCCATTTTCTCGGCTATTAACAGGGGGAACAAGGACTCCTTTGCAAGGCGTTTTAAGGATTTAAAGAGGACTCTGAAAATGCAAGGGTCTATGAGGCTGCCGTGACAGATACCGAGGACTGGGCGGCTTCAGCCACAGACATGGATTTCCTCACGGTTCTGGAGGCTGGAAGTTCAAGGTCAAGGTGTCAGCAGGGTCTCCTTTCGAGGCCTCCCCTGTGTGCTCACCTGGCCCTCCCTCAGTGTGTGCCTGGGACCTAATCTCCTCTTCTCATAAAGACACAGGTCAGAGGGGTTAGGGCCCGTCCAATGACCCCACTTAATTTAATCACCCCTAGACTCTTTCTCCAAACAGCCATGTCCTGAGGTTCTGGGTGTCTAGACCTCAGCATAGGAATCTGGCAGACACAATTCAGCCCGAAACAAATGGTAATGCATAAACATGATCATCGTTTCTTCTTTCGTGTTTTCTATTTTTATAACTATTTTCACAGTGTTTTTTATTTGCATTTCATTTTTTCATATCTTCCACTCTGCCTTCCCAGTGCTAGGCACATAGTAGGTGTCAGTGTATTCTGGTGACCGACTGGTGGCAAAAACAAGAATACTGGGTGTGAATGAAAGTCCCCTCTACACATCAGGAAGCTCCGAAGCTAAGCCAGAGTACCATTGGATCAGCTTTAAGCAAACTTACCCATGAAAATCCAGATTTACATGAAAGATGAGGTAGTCTGTAATGATACTTTTTATTAAAGTTTCCACCACGTATTGCTTTAGGTACTTTGAAAGTAGTTCTCAAATTTCCCCGGGCTTTCTATGGTCATTTTTTAAAGCCGTGGTAAGATACACCCTGCATACAGCTTACCGTCTTAGACATTTTTGAAGGGCGCCGTCCAGTCACGTCAGGGGCATCTCACTGTCACGCAGCCACCACCGTCCATCTGCAGAACCCTCCCAAACTGAGACTCGGTCCCCGTTAAGCAACCCCCGTCCTCCTTTCTGTCTCGGTGAATTCGACCCCCCTCTGTATGGCTTGTATAAGCGGAATCACACAGGATTTGTCCTTCGGTGACCGACGCCTTTCACTCAGCCTAACACCTTCCATTTTCATCCCTGTTGTGGCACGTGTCGGAATTCCCTTCCTTTTTAAGGCCGAGTAATATTCCAGTGTATGTGTCGCCTTTCGTTTCTCCTTCATCTGTCGGGGTCACTTGGGTTGTTTCCACCCTTTGGTCACTGTGAATGGTGTTGCTGTGAGCATGGTGTGCAAATATCTCTTTGAGGCCCACGGCTGGGCCATACAGTGATTCTGTTTTTCATTTTTTAAGGAGCCTCCACAGTGCTTTCCGCAGCAGCCGCACCATTTTACATTCCCCTCAGCAGTGCGCCAGGGTCCGAGTTTCTTCACACCCCCACCAGCACTTGGTGTCTCGTGTTTTTGTTTCTGTTCTGTAGTAGCCATCCTAATGAGTGTGAGGTGGACATCGGTTTAACAGCATTATATAACCCGTTTCCTTGGCTTTGGTCTCCATTGATTCGGCCTCTTTGAAATGTCCTCAGGTGATTCCCCCGTACGTGCTCATGATGGGCCTGTTCAGGTCGCTGCCTCTGAAGTTCTGCTGCTTCTCTCTGGGCACTGGGGTCAAGAGGGCCTCATGGGCCTGGCTGAGAGGAGCTGGTGGGGTGGCGGCAGGACTCTGTATTGGGGAAAGTGCCTTTCAGTGCCCCCCCTCTGGATAAGTCAGCTCCAGTGTGCCTCAGGGTCTCCTGTGACTTGCCCAAGGCTCTCACCAGATGTTTCCAGGTGGGTCTGTGTCCTGGTGAGCAGGGTCTCAGACCTCTGCCTCAAAATGGTCACCGGGATTTGCTTGATACCATGGGAAAGAATTGTGTTTGGTTCTGGGCACTCAGCAGCAGAGGGAGTGAGGAGGGAGTAGAAGGCAGAAGCTACCATAGCGCATGGACAGGTCGGAGAAAGCTACAGACCCCGGGCCTCTGACATAGGCATGTCAGCTCATCCCATGGCCAACCTGTGCTCATAGAGTTTTCTGGATTAAAGAAAGTGCCAGCCTTGATACTATGTTCAGAATCTTAGAAATCTGAATAGGACCTTCATGGGCAGTCAACATTTATTGGGTATAAAGTGCCAATGACAACCCAGAGAGGTAGGTCCCATGATTCGTATTTTACAGATGAGGAAACTGGGGCACAGACAGGTTAAGTAACTGGCCCAAGGCCACACAGCTGGTAACGGGTGACAGGAGGACTCACCACCCCTAACCATTCTTCCAGGGAGAATTTGGCCTAGATGTTTCAAACTGAGCTCCTTCGTGGTCTTTGGTGGGGCCTCAGGAGAAGGAAGCTCCCTGTGGGGTGGGGACAGGAGGGGAGAAGGCCCCCCACACCCCTTTCAGACACAGCAGCCTTTTCTACATCTTTTTCACATGTTCAGCTGCCTTATAAGGATTATTTGAACAGAGCGTGGCTTTAAAATTCTTTGGAAAATCAGTCACCTAGTCCAATGTCCTCCCACACCCCTTCCATCTCACAAATGGGAAAACAGGACCTAGATAAGGGCCCACAACCACACGGGGTCCACACCCCAAGGGCCCACCCCCCAGGCGCTTGGCCAGGTTCTCTATCCACCCTGACTCACCTTCATTTCTGGTGGGTAAGTGTTCATTTCACAGGTTTTTTCTAAAAATAGAAATCCTTATATCTGAGAACTCTCCAAATCAGATTAATCGGTTCTCTGGAAACCCCCACTCCTTAGCCACGCCAGAATCGCTATTTATTGAATGGATCAGGGTAGAGAGACGTTAAAACAGTTACTCGTCGGAGTGGGCCGCACAAGGGCACAGCACTCGACAGTTTACACAGGGCTTTCCCTTGCTTTGCATCGTCTCAGTGGCTTCTCACAGCAGCCTCTCCGGTGTGCGACAGCCTTTATTTCTCTTCCTTCCGGACAGGGTGTTGCTCACTGTCACCTCCCTAGAGAGTGGAGGGGCCAGAATGCAAACCCTGGGCCCCTGGCTCTGGGCCCAGCACTTGAGGGACCCAGAAAGTGGCCCTGAAGTTCAATGTGCTCTGGAGAAGGGAGGGACAGGGCGGACACACCCCTGATGCGGCCTGGTGCGTGGCCCCCATGGGGCCACCCTGTTAATGAGGTTAAGCAAACCGTGCGGAGAGGGTAACAGGGAGGTTCTGTCATGCCTGGTGGCAAGGGAGCAAGGAAGAGAAACATCTGGTTCTGGTGGGGCCACCAGACCTAGTAGATTCTCATCATTGAGACAGGAACTGTGGTCCCTGGAGAGGCGAGGTGGCCAGATTCCCCGTGCATGGGGTCAGGAACTCTGTTGATGATTCATAGAGTAAGAACTCTGCCTGACATCAGCTGAAGACCTAAAAATAGACATCAGGAGATAGTGGGGAAAAGTTAAACTTTGCCTGGGCGGAGTGGTGGCTGCATATGGAAAATGTCTCACTGCCACCTGTGGGGACTTCATGCCCGTTCAGGTGCTCGCTTGACCCTGAAGGGGTACAGCCACAAGCAAGACAAGTTCCCACTCCCAAAGAGCTCTTCGCTATGCCCTCATGCGTGGGAGCATGAATGTCACCTCCCCTGTGCTCACAGGCCAGGGTGCAGTGCCGCCCACCTTGTCAGGTGCTGTATGACCACGGCCTCGTGCAGCCCCCATGACAACCCAGGAGTGGATTCTGTTACTAGTACCCGTTTGCAGGTGAGAAAACGGAGGCTGTCACAGGTGAGGTCCTCTGCCTGGCTCACACAGCTGGTACTCTCACCCAGGTCAGCCTCTGTGCAGAGCCTGTTCCAGCCAGAGTTCCTGGGAGAGGGATGAGCTATGGCTTTGAGGAGGGAGGAGGCAGAGCAGGAGCTGGCTCAGGACCCACCGGACGGGCTCTGCCTGTGCCCCTTTGGCCTCTGTCCCTTGCCGGGTGAGGTCGTGCTGTGGAAGAACAGGCTTTGGAGGGATCAGGCAGTGTTCACTTTGCCTCTTGGCTCTGCCTAGTGCTGGCCATGGAATGAATCCCTGGCAAATCGCTGAGCCTCTCTGAGCCTCAGTTTCGTCATCTTCAAAATGGACACAAGCACCCCTTTCTCAAAGGGAGGCTGGGATGCACTGAGATAATGTATATAAGCTTCGGGTACAGGGTCACAGGCGCAGGAGGATGTCAACACACACGTGCTCCCTCCCACCCTCGAGGCCCAGGCCAGACAGCCTCTGCCCCGGGGTTGCCTCGGAGTCAGTGTGGGAACCGGGCCTGCCCACCTCGTCCCATCAGCCTCCATTTCCAATCAGCAGCTTGGCCCCTAGGCCACCAGGTCCCTGTGGCAAGAGAGGCCGACAGGGGCTGATGGGAGCCAGTCCCAGAGGGCCTGGAGGCAGATTACTAAGGACTGATTAGGTGAAGAGTGACTGCCGCCCATGAGCTGACAGCGTTGCCTGGGAGGGAGAGGAGGCAGGAGGGCAAGAGAGGTCCCTAATCTCATCCTGATGTCTTCTGGAAGGGCGAGGGTGCCATCTGAGGGCGTCTCTTTTGGAGCCTTTCCTTCTGTGCCAAGGTCATTCTGCAGCTCTTGGTTAAAATTAGTCCCCTGCTCACTGCTCTGGACTGAATGGCCTTTTCCCATGAACCACCAGGACCTGGCCTTGCTCAGGCAGGGGTGGGGCTGTGTGCCCTCTGCTCTCCAAAGAGCAAACAGAACACTTGTTCTTTTCTGGAGGCCGGACAAGGGGGAAGTGCATGGGCGGACATGCCTACACATAACTAACCAAACCAGGACACCAGGGAGGAGACTGAATCACCAAATTGTGCAAGCTCTTCCCCGCAGTCAACATTCCTTGATTCTGTTGTCTCTTTCCTCCTTCTGAGGCTCCCGGGTGATATCCGAGGACATCGTCTCACTCATTTTAGCCCCTAGCATGAAACAGTAGGCCCACCTCACCTCCATGCACCACATGTGAGGTTAAGAAAAATGTGCAGTACCACCTGAACCCAGGTAAGCCACAGGTGTTTATTAAATGAGTGGGCAAATGATAAAGCAAAATGTGGAGCTGGGCTGTGTCTTTTTCCCACTGTGCCCCCGGGCTCTGGCACAGGGCCTGGACCATAGAACACACTCAATGAATATTTGTCAAATTCATGAATGAATGGAGACAAGTTGCCATTTTGCTCTTTGCCCACATCCCATACATAGTAAGATATTATCCCAAAACAACATGCTCCGTCAGGGCTTGGACAAAGATGGTTTGAGCTGCATCAGAACAGGGGTGGAGACTGGGAAGGAAAAAGCTCAGTGCTTGAGGCCCTGGGGGCCCCAGTCCCGCTCAGCCTCACTCTGAAATGCATCAGTGAATCAGAGGCCTGGCCTTGTGTGGGCAAGACGGTGCCACTCCAGTCCCCGGAGACAGCCTGGCACAAGGTAGGCATTCAATAAAGGGGAATCATTCACATTTTTACAGGAAAATGTGGGTTAAACACCCCAAAACACAGGCTGGGATAGCTCTAATCCTGCAGAGGGGACATGGGATATGTTAAAAGTAAGTGCCAGTCAGGGAGAAAACATTCGCAGTACCTACGTGACAAAGGATTACTGCAAGGAAAACTTAAGGAGGCCTTCCTGTTTCTAACCAACCCGAAGAAAATGGACAAGTGATAAGATGTGGGCATTGCACAGAAAGAGAACTATGATCAGCTGATAAACATAGAAAAAGGTGCCCAGCCAAGCCAGTCAATGGAAAAAATGCAGATATTTTTTGCAATCAAAATGGCAAAAAGGCAAGACTGCTAGTATCTGCTGGTGTGGGCGATGACATGGGCAAGTGGTCACCCTCATCAAGGGTTGATGGGAGTGTAATTTGATAAAGACTCTGGGGGAGCATTTTTGGCAGTGCCATTCAGACTTGGGATGTGGGCCTTGGCCAGATAGCGCAACTGGTTAGAGCATTGTCCTGATAAGCCAAGGATGCGGGTTCGATCCCCGGTCAGGGCACATATAAGAACCAACCATTGAATGCATAAATAAGTGGAAGAACAAATCGATGTTTCTCTCTATCTCTACCTAAAAATAAATAAATAAATAATTTATACAAAATTGGGGTGCATAGCTCAGCAACAAAGCACTGTGCTCCTAGAAAATTATCCCACACTAAAACATGCCCTTGTTCCCCAAGACGAATGATCGATACCCTTCATGGCAACATGTTTGTCATGGCAAACAGCAAACGCTGGCAACGGCTTAAAGGAAGATGTAAGTAAGTTATGGCACATTTATTTTACAGACCACTATTCTGTCACTAAAATGAATGGTGCATTTCCACAGGTACAGATATGGAAACACACATAAGACATGTCAATAGGGGGAGCGGAAAAACACATATGGCGTGATTTTACATACACACCCACAATTTTACATTTATCACACACACACACATTTATCTGGGTGTAAAGTAAAGCAAAGGGACCTGAATGATACCCACCCAAGAGAGCTCCCAGTGACCTCTTGGGGGTGGAGGGTGCTAATGGGACAAAGGCGGATAAGGGAGGCACTCACATTGTATTCTGTCCTTCCTTATGGCTTGAATCTTTTAGAATGAGACTTCACTAATGCATTTGGAGGGAAAAAAGCCAGACAGTGGTCAGTGATGGATGGCCCGGCGCAATTGTGCCTGGTGGCAGAGAATGGATGGCATGACCCCCAGGGTTGGGTCCCTCTCTGGGGCTCTAAGCGACCTCCTGACTCTGGACCTCATTTACAGCCCCCCAGTTCCAGGCATTTCCTCTCCTGATAGCGCCGCCCCCCCCAGGTTATCAGCGGCCTCAGTGCACAGGGACACAGGGCGCTGCGCCATGCCTTTCACGTGCCATCCATCGAGGCTTATCGTCCCTGCACTGAGGGAGGCCCGTGGGAGGTCCAGGACCTCGGACCACAAGCAGAGGGGACGGGCGCTGGTTGAAAGTGTCCCAGCCCCTCCCTTCAGCCCAGGCCAGCATCCTAATGGGATGGGGGTGGAGTATGACTTCTGACCACCAGCATCTCTTCCCTCTACTGCTGTGACATCCCTGTGACATTCCTCAGGTGGCCCTCTTTCCTGTAATGACAGGAATGGCAGCTAGCAGTGATTGCATGCCTACTATGTGCTGGCCACTGTGCTAGGCAGTGAGCAGGCTGTTTTCTTCTGAATCTTTACACCGTCCTCACAGGTAGTATGCTCACTTCACACTCAGAGATTTTTTTTTTTTTTGGTTGCATCTACAGGCACACTATCAATGGCACTGCCTCCTTGATTCTCAAGAGGTGCCAAGGCGGGAGGGGCTGCAGGACTCCTGAGAACTGGTGCTGGGGCCTGTGTCCTGGAGACAGCTGTGGCCACCATTTGCACTGAATTCCTTACGCAACCTGAGAACTGGAGAGGGCCCAGGGAAGAGAGGTTTTGAGAATAATGTCATATTTGCTGGCAATAACAGAATTTTTGGTATGACCCCAAATCTGTTACATCTTAACATAAAACTTATCTATTCAATCGCTGAGTAATGACCACTCATAATAATCATTATGGATACTATGAACAATTGTAGTACCTACTATAGATTCATTATTTGCTACATTCCAAGCAATATGCTAAGCAATTTTATGTCCACTCTTACATTTAATTCTTGAAATTTCCCTATCACAAATGTATGATTTTTACTTTTTTTAAAAAAGCTTTTATTTATTTATTTATTTATTTATTTATTTATTTATTTATTTATAGGGAGAGGGGAAGGGAGGGAGAAAGAGAGGGAGAGAAACATCAATGTATGGTTGCCTCTCACGCACCCCCTACTGGAGATCTGGCCCACAACCCAGGCATGTGCCCTGACTGGGAATCGAAACTGTGACCCTTTGGTTCACAGGCCACACTCAATCCACTGAGCTATACCAGCCAGGGCTGATTTTTACTAATTTTATAGATTGAAGGACTAAAATCAAGACCAACACTGAGTTTGTGTAGCTGAACACTGTCTCCACCTTTGGTCAGTGGTTGCAATCCTGGATGTACATTAGAATCATTCTGGAAACTCGAAAAAATACAATGTTCCACCTCAAGAAATCTTGGTGTAAATCGTCAACTCATTGCAAACAATGGCATTTAAAATACCCATTGTAGCCCTGACCTGTGTGGCTCAGTTGGTTGGGCATCATCCCACAAGACAAAATTTTGCCTGTTTGATTCCCAGTCAGGACACAGGCCTGTGTTGTGGGTTCAGTTCTTGGTTGGGGGCCATATGAGGGGCAAGCGATCGATATTTCTCTATCACACCAATGTTTCTCTCCCTCTCTTTCTCCTTCCCTTCTCTCTCTAAAAATAAATAAATGTTGATTGCATTGTGCAACCAGCTGGAGAACCAATGTGTTCAGATGCTGGTTAAACAAAGATAAGGAGGGGCTGGCTTCAGAGTGCTTTCGGCCTTACAGAGGCAGTGTGGACAAGCCCAGCTTTGGAATGTTACAAGGAGAGTAACAGTGATATGCAAACACTTCATTGGGAGGGACAGTAGAAATGTCATTTGAACAATTCATTTAACCTTGGTTTATTTATCTTTTTTCATCTTAAGTGAGGATTAAAATAGCTGCCCCCAAGGTTACTACAACCTTGGGTTAAGGATCCTAAGTGCTGCACCTGCCACATAGTAAGTGACAGAAGGGGATTCTCCTTCCCATAGCCTCCTTCCCACAAAGTACTGTGGAGACCCCCCTTCTCAGTCTGTGACATACTGATCACAATACCTACTTCACAGGTTCCTCTAAGGACCAGACAAGATGTAGCTTAGCTGGCAGACATATCGGATCCTTCTTTATGAATCAAGTTCTCCTGTCATCCCATCCCCCTCTTAAGTGGCTTGCTTTGAGGTATTGTGACATTTTTAAAGATATTCTCTTTGAACTCTCTGGAACCATGTTTGTGCATCTGGCTTATTGTCTTGAAATATCCACTCCCAGTCAAAATAAGGAACAGTAGGGCTGGACTGGATGCCATCTCCTGGAGGACTCAGAGGTGTTAAGTGATCAAGGTCACCAGCAAATACATGGCAGAACCAGGTCTTGGACCCAGGTCACTGCAAGAACTTCTGCCTAGAAAGCAGGAGGTCTCAGTGGACCCTGTCAGCTCCAGCCCGGGGTGTCAGCCAGGTGCCCCTCACTCCAGGGGAGACATATTCCACCCCTTTATGGTTGGTGTGGGTAAGGGGCCCTCTCCATTGGGGGTGGCTCACTCAAAAGTCATTAAACTTGAGCCCCACTAATTGAGACTTTGTGTCTCCTGGCTTTTTCAGGGAGAAGGTGGAGTGGAAAGAGCACTTCGCAGGATCAGAGACCTGGCAGGCTTCCCTGAACCTCAGCCAGGCCACTTCCAGCCTCTGTTTTCCCATCTGTAAAATGGGTATAGGTGTTGATGCATGTCCACCCTTGGGCATCAGTTATTGGGTGTCAGGAGCTGTGCTATCATCATCATTTGTGCCAATCTCTGGGCCTCAGTTTCCTCACTTGTGACATCAAGTAGAAAGGTTAAATGATCTTTCAGTTTTCTTGCAACTCTATCGTTAATCCTGACTAGCCAAGGTGTAGTGTCCTTGGATCCCTCCCCAGGGGTCCAGAAAAAGATCCCAAAGAGTAGAGGGTATGTCATGGGAATAAGTGGGCTTTGGGGGAGTAGAGTGTCATGGAGGGATGAGTGTGTTATGGGGGTGATTATACCATGGAGGTGGGAATGTCAGAGAAGGACGAGAAGGATGGGGGTGGATGGGGGTGGGGGTGTCACGGCGTGGACATGTTATAAGGGGTGGGTGGGATGGGCAGGGTGTCCTACAGGAATATGACTTGAGTCCAGAGCAACAGTCTCCTCAACGTGGAGTCCCCCACCAGCAGGCTCAAGTGCGTTAATGTGACCTCTGGCAAAACACCAGCCAGGCCAGCTGGTAGAAAAGATGAAGCAGCTCAAGGAGATGAACGAAGAGAGGTGAAGTGGACATGAGTGGCGGCCAGCCGACCTAGGCACCTACAGGCGCCCTCCAGAGGAGCTGGGGTCAGGGGGTCTGGACCTCAAAGCTGTTCTGGAGCTTGCATCTTTCTGGGGATGCTTTCTGAGCTGGATGTTGTTCTGGGAGACTGAGAGCCGCCCACACACACTCAGTGAGCACTGGTTGAGCGCTCCCTGGCGCCGATACTTTACCTGTGTCGTTGTGTTTAATGACATAAAAACTCTGTGAGAAGGCCCAGAAGAAGAAACTGAGGCTCGGGGAAGTTGGGTGAATTGGGCAAAGTCACGTGGCTGCAGACCTCCAGCCCAGCGCCCTGTTACCCATTCCGCAGTTGGAGGGGTTTGCAAGACTGGAGACGGCTACTTGCAACACAATTGGCTCTGGAGACAGTGCCAAGAACAGTCAGCTGGGTGGGAAAAGACTGAGAGTAAAGTGTGATCTCAGAGTTCCAGCAGGGGCTTTCCAGCCAATTCTACTGGGTCGGCGTGAGCCTCTTAGTTATGAAGCTGGGCCATATGAAACTGCCATCTTTGCTGAATATTAGCAATAATTAACAATTAATTAACAAAAAATGGAATATTCACAATCTCATATTCCTAGTAGTATTTGGAAGAAATATCAGATGGAGATATGGTGCTGGGAGAAAGGACCTCAGTCTAGCTCAGGGATTCTGTGATTTGTCCCTTGAGTCTCATCGCAGCTGTGATCACCCTTACTGGGACAATGACTGGGATTCAAGAGATGTGACAACCACCATCACCACTGCCACACCCAGGGGAGGAGGCTCATAGTCTTGGACAACTTCCTTCCCTCGTGGCTGGAGGAGCCTTGCTGCTAATGGATGTTGATGGTTGTGTTTCCTTGGGGATGGAGCTGGGTGGGGCTGTGGGGCTGTAGGTGGACAATCTACTCACCAACACTGAAACCCTCCACCCTCCCCTCCCCTGTCTCTCCCAGTTCCTATGACCCGCAAGGACTGCTGGCCCCAGACACTTGGCATGGTTTACATGGGGTTCGGGCTGGGCAGTAGAGTGAGGCCAGAGCTACAGAGGGCTCTGGAGGCCAACACACCTGGATTCAGCCCTATCTTAGTGCTGTCCCATCTCAGGTGGGGAGTGACCCCAGGGAAGGCACTTACCCTCTCTCTGCCATGGGCCTCAGTTTCCTCTGCTACGGAATCTGCATAATGAGGGTACCACCCCAGGGGTTATTGCTAGAATGTACATGGGGTCATGTTTGTAAAGTGCGCAGTAGATGTTAGCCAGTGTTTGGATTACTGTCCTTCAAGAAGCGGGCATCCACTGAGCACCTGTGGAGAGCCAGGACTGGTCCAGGGGTCTCAGGGATCCTCCCCTAGTTTCTCTTTACTCCATCCCTGCCCTGGTCTTTGCTGCATTGTTGGTGGTCCTGGGCCCACCGCAGTACTGTCTCCCTGTGATAACTCTGGGGTCACAGGGTCAGTCTGGGGCCAGCAGCTGGTCAGGCATCCATGGTCTCCCCTAGCTCCCTGCTGATGGAGGGCCGTGTTCGAGGCTCATGGCTTTCTTCTCAAAGACAATGGTGTAAACACCGAGACAGACACGACAAAATCAGCAGGATGAGCAGGAAGTACCTCACCCTCTGCCGGGAGCTGGGAGCCACAGGCCCGGGAGCAGGAGGTGCTGGCTGAGAAGGGCAGCATCCCAGCACTGGAGGGCCTGACCCACGGACTAGCACCCTGCAGGTGTGCCCGAGGCCCCTGGTGCATACGGTGGGTTTAGGGAATGTTTTCTGAGGCCTCCTTTCCCATAATACTGCCTGCTGGCCTACTCACTCCTGGCATTCCCCCACATATTTCTTTGGATCCCACAAGACCCTTATAAACTTTGGTCCTCTCTTTTGGAAACGGAAGTTAATACTTCCTCTCTAGTTATCCTGGGACGATGGTGAGCATTGGATCGTGTGGTGCCCAGCACAGGGCCTGGGCACAGAGGGGCTCTCAGGAGCAGTCAGCACCTCCCACTGCGAATTCTGCCCTTCACATTTCCTTCCTCAGGTCTCCCCTTCTCTTGAACTTGCACATCCACCACAGATGAGTTCAGGGTCTCTCTTGGAGTCTCTCCGCTTCTACTTCCTGTCCCTCAGACCTGCTGGAAAGAGGCTGCAGCCACAGAAACACACTTACGTACAACTGGCACATCTTTGACAAGTGACATCCTAACTTGGCCGGTGGGATTCAGGGATGCCCTCCCTCCGCCCTGCACTCCTGGAAACGATGCATGCCTATTCTGTCAAAATAAAATTAAAGTTGGTGTTCACAGCAGCGTTAATCACAACAGCCTAAAGGTGGAAACAACCCGTGTGTCCATCAGCAGATGAATGGATAAAGAAAACGTGGTATATGCGAACAGTGGAATATTATTCAGCCTTAAAAAGAAAATTCTGACACATGGTACGGCAAGGATAAACTTTCAGGACATTATGCTAAGTGAAATAAGCCAGACACAAAAGGACAAATACCGTAGGATTCCACCAACAGTGGTCAAATCCATAGAGATGGGAGGCAGAGCGAGGGGTTCCGGGGGTGGACAGAGGGAGAATGGGGAGATTCCGTTCAATGGGGGCGGAGCTCCAGTTTCGGAACATAAATGATGATGGCAGCTGCACAACACCGTGGATGTGTTTAATGCCCCTGAACTGTCCACTCACCGATGTGTAAGGCAAATTTTATGTTATGTATATTTTAGCACAGCAGAAGAACTAAAAGCTGGCACCTTACTTGGCATGTAGTAACCCTAAGCATTGTTCATTGGGCGAGTTTCCTTTGTCTCAGAATTTGGGACAGCCCTACAGGGGTTTGGAGATTCCCGGCCATACCGCTCACTGCTGTGTCCCTGGGCCTTAAGCAGTGCCTGGCACGTGGAGGGCACTCAGCCACTTATTCCCACAAGAGTGATCACGCTGCTGCCTTCCAGTTAGTGTGTTCTGCATAAGAATTGATGAAGGAAATATGTCAGTTCCGCAAGGGAGGTGCCCAAGAGCTCTGTGTAATCGCAGACTCCTTGGCAACACATGTTGGCGTAGTAAAAGATGTCAAAAATACTTTAATTAAAATTTTTGTTTTACTTTGCCTAACTAGCATTTTTCCAAATTAATCTTCTACCAGGTCTTTGGCCAACACTATTTATTATTCTGTGGAAATAGAATTTCTTGGAACATGCATAGGAAAATGCTTAAGCATATCATTCAAACACCCTTGACTCACGGCACGATTCATTAAATAGTTCACGTTCATTCATAAAGACTGGCTGTGTTGACCCAGCACCAGCAACGCAGAAGTGTATGAGATCCCATCCCTGTCCACCAGAAAGTCACACTGTGTAGGGGACACTGTGAGCACTAGGCTTAGTGGGGACTGTGTAATGCCACCAAACAATTGGCTAGAACTTGGAATTGAGGAAAGCATAGGGTGTTAGAGACGCACAGGAGAGGCCTCCCACCCTGGGTGAGGTAATCGGAGAGGGCTTCCCATTAGACATGCTGCTTGAGCTGAGCTCAAGGAACTACCCAGGCTTATAGTGGGAGAAGAATGTTCTAGAAAGAAGGAAAATTTTATGAGGGATTCAGAAACATAAGCAAAAACAGCCTAAACTGAGGAGGGGGGGAAGACTAAACAAAAGGGTGTGCATAAAGAATGTGGAGAGGGGCGGACGGGAGAAGAAGGTGGGAACAGATCATGGGATCTACTGTGTTAATGGGTGAGGACTTCGGCTTTGTCTTAAAGGCAATGTGGCACCAAGGGAGGTGCTAAGCATGTGCTCATCGAGGCTCCCCATATTGATTGCCCACACAGAGGCTGAACTGCAACAGCAAGGGGACAGATGGGGCTGAGCGAGTGCTGAGAGACAACCCCCACACAGCAGACGGAGAGACTCAGAGGACCTACCAACCATGGCAAAGGCAGCACCCAGCAAGCCCTTTTTGTGAGAGAAGTCAACGGCAGGAAATCCCACAGCGAGTAGCATGTGCTACACGGCCAAGTAGTGATGAGTAGGGAATTCTGTCCCCGGGGCATGACAGGGAATTCTGTTCCGGGGTGTGCCTTGAGACTGCGGAACAAGACTCTAGCCCTGAGGGTAGAAGAGATAGGAGATTGAGATACAAGAGTAATCTACGGAAGCATTTTTTAAAAGGGTAAGTAGTGGTTAAGAGGTAAAAGGAGGTGGTTGTAATTGGGTACAAGTGAGAATTTGGTGTGAAGGACAAAAATCAAAAGCTTGTGTGATACAGCAATAGGATCAGGCTAAGCATGAAAACCAGAGCTCCTTAAAACTGGTGACTAAGATGGAGACCGATTTCGGAGCTTGGAGCGAGGTTGCCGATTACGTGGCCTTAGCTGAGAGGTGGAGGAGCTTCCTGAAAGCAGGAGACCAGGCAGATCCCAACAAGAGCTGCACCTGGGCTCAGCGGGTGCCGCAGGTCTCACCCACCTGGAGACACTACGGAAATCAACAAAACTGTTCTGGTCTGGTGCTGCCATCTGGTGGCTGGCCTTAAAAACTGGGGGACCCAGCTCTCCAGGCTTGGCCTCTCCAGTTTCTTCTCTTCGGAAGGAATTATATATTCTGCCCTCACCTCTTTACAACGTTCTGTGGTTCTCTGTCCAGAACTTAGTTCCCTCTGCACCTGACTCTTGCTCACATGTAAACTCATCCTCCCTTAACTCTGCCTCTCTCCCTGAGCTCTTGCCCCTTCCCAATCTTGCTTTCCCTTTTTTCTTGTCTGTACTTTGTTTTGGAACTGAGGGAGATTTTCGTAAATGACACCAACCACAATTGGAGATAGCGAAGGAATTGTACTATTGAAAGGAAAATGTATTTGATTTAAAACTAAGCACAAATTAAAAAAAAAAAAAAAAAAAAACAACCCAGAACCAGCCCTGGCTGGGTAGCTTGGTTGGTTAGGGCATCATCCAGATACATAAGGTGGTGGGTTCGATCCCTGGTCACGGCACACACGAATATCAACCAGGGAATGCAAAAATAAGTGGGATGAGAAATCAATGTGTGCCTCCGTGTGCATGTGTCTCTCTCCTTTTCTCTCTCTCTCACTTCCTCTTTCTCAAATGAAAATAAAACAAAATAAAATAAACAGTACTACGTCACCGGTCTTGATGGTGTAGCACGCATAGGTGCTCAGGAGCCCTCTTCAGATGAATGCCAGGCTCCGTCCATCTCTGAGCTGCTTCTGATTAAATCCATCTCTCTTCAAGAACTAGCATTTGGGGAAATGATTGCTTTAGCAAATGTGTTATTTTGTTCATTTAAATTGGGTTTGCAACATCATATACTTTTTGTCCCAAACCGATGGCATTTCAGGGAATGGGTTGACACAGATTTGGGGGTCTGGGGGCCTGGAAGCATTACACTGTTTCCACAGGGATGTGTGTGCCTCCAAGTGAGCGCATCTGTAAGGCGGGACTGCCTGTGCCCTCACTGTCGGAGCTTTAAGGCTCAGACAAGGTCAAGGGGAGAAATGGAGTTTAAGAAGGACAGTGGACCCCAGCCGCTTCCCTTTAAAAAGACAGAAAACTCATTGATTGAACTTCTGTCTCTAGAAATACTACCATGAGCCCTGGACTGGACAAAAGGACCCAGGGGCAGAGGAGCAAAGCCAGAACAAAGGTGAGAACCACTGGGCTGTCTTCACAGCCTGAGCAAAGCGCCTGCAGGACTACAGGCAAAGCCTCCCTGATGGCCCCACAGTTGGGACTCCCACGTGCTCGCCCCTCCAAGTGAGACTTCCAGCACGACGCAGCCAGGCCTGGTTCACCAACAGACAGCGTGCCGTTACCACGAGGCTCCCCTGAAGGCACACAGGCTGGGAAACCAGAGTAACATTTGCAGCCAGCAGGACAGCTCAGCAATTTGAATGGCATGTTCCTAACTCTATGAAGGACACGTTCTGTGCTACTGGTCTTGGGAGAGCAGAAGCAGGCTTGGCTCCTGGATGCCGGTGTCTGTCTGTCTGTCTGTCTGTCTGTCTGTCTCCCTCATACACACACATGTTCTCACCTAAGACATTTCCGTATTTGGGGATGAGCATGCACAGTCCAGGAGAGTTTGGGGGACACTTTGCTTTTCCATTTGTAGCGTGACCTCCCTGCTTGCCCGCTCCAGAAAGCCGAGGGAAGTGGGACTCCACTGGAGTGGAGGCTTCTGGAAGGCTTTCTCCAGAGAGCTCACCTTTGCCCTGTAGTGGGAGGATTGGCGTACAGGATGGCAACCACAGTGGCGATGGGTTGGATGGCAGGTGAACTCGACACTCCTGTGATTTTTAAAAAGGGACTATTGGTGATTCCGAGTTTCACTTCTTGCCTTTTTCTTTCTTGTTCCTCTTCTCTGCCTCCCCTTTCCTCAGGATTTCCCATTTCTAGTCCAGGCCTGTGGATCGGGGTGTTTAGAAGAGCATCTTTCTGCACAGCACTTCTCACTGGGTTGTAAAAACATCGGTTGTTCACATCGAAGATTGGGAGGTGCCGAAGGAGGTCCAGGGACCTGAACCCCACTCGCCCTGGTGCGGCCGGCCCTGGTTCTCCTCTGAGCCCCTGCCTCCCCTGTCCCTCCCCTGTCCCTGAGCCCAGGTGGTCTCCCTGCTCCCCTCCTCGGAGCAATCCTGCCCCGCAGGGTGGCTATCTGGCTGCCCATGAGCTGGACAAAGCGTCTGTCAGCCTTAATGGATGTACAACCCCCAGCCCTGACATGCTTTCTGCCTCCCCAGGGGGCTTTGATCTCCTTGTCTGCAGACATAAATGAGAGGATTACCGCGACATCCAGAACAGGGCACCAAAACGTCTTTCCGCGAGGTGCTTTTCGTCCAGCAGATAAGAGTCCTAAGCTGCGATGCTGGGAGCCATTAGGGCCCTGAGCTCGAGGTAACGGCACTCCGGGCGAAATGGTTTCGGAAGACCGGCCTAGGAGGATCTCCCTGTCAGGACTCTTCGACGTTGTTTATACGTGGGCGATGGGGGTAAAGAAACCGGTCACTTCTGGCACCGCCTTACCTCCCTGAAGATCACAAGCAACCGTGGCTGACATTTGACAAGGTTGCTGTGACTGACTTGGCGCTGGCATATGGTTACTGTCAGGGATTCCTGGGCGTGGGGGCTGGGAGAGGACACGGGGGTGGGGACGGATATTTTTAGGATACTCGGAGCCCCTGACTGGATGTAGGCTAGCTCTCCAGACCGTTACACAAAGCCACAGTGTCACTCCTGCTTTGCTCTGGATCCTGAGAGAGAAAGGAAGAGCGAAAAGTTGTTTGGGGATCATGGTCCTGGCCAGCTGATGTCCAGTGGAGGCTGAGGGCCAGTGTTTGGAGGTGGGGGTTCTTCGAATGCACACCCCAAGTTTCAAGATAGAGTAAGGAGCAGAGAGATGGGGAGAAGATAACCTACAGGGAAGAGGGAAGGGGCCTCCTTATCCATCGGTCAGGTGAGGGGGGCTGTCATAACTTGCTCAGCTGAACAAACAACAGCTCTAATCCCAATTCCTCGTTTGTTCAATAAGGCTCCCACATCTATTGACATACTTATCATATGTGCCTATATGTTCCAGGAATGGGTGAGCCCATGACCCATAAGGCGTGTTCCTTCCTTCGATGCGCTCAAGGTCTCGTCATTATTTCCCTCTTAGTAAAATCATTGTACAGGCTCTCTGGGTTGGAAAAGATCCTGAAAGTCTGTCTAACTCAACCTCATCTAATGTTTGAGGGATTTCTGCAAAATCACTAAGAAAGAATCATCTGCCCAGATTGAATACTTCTGGTGATGGTGACCTCACTACCATAAATTTTTGACACATTTGATTACTGTAAAACTCTTTCTGTGTCAGACCAAAATTTGCTTTCCTATAGCAGCGACTCCTTGGTGTCACTCCTAATCTCTGGGGATGAGCAGAGCAGGTTCTCTGCCCTCCACAGGTCTTGTGTGGAATAGTCTCCCAACCACTGGCAGGTCATTCTCCACAGCTGTCAAAGGGTGAAGGAAAATTCAGTCAAGTCTAAATCATAGGCCACCTGCTAACCTATTCAGGACTTTTATATGAACTAGAAAATGGTGTCTTACAGCACAGTGATGACCAGATGGGATGGGGCTGGGGGGAGGGAGGAGAGGGTAAAGAGGGGATAAATGGTGATGGGAGGAGACTTGACCTTGGGTGGTGAACACACAATATACAGATGATCTATTATAGAATTGTATACCTGAAACCTATATAATTATATTAACCAGTATCACTCCAATAAATTGAATTTAAAAATATTCTTAAAGAAAATGGTGTCTTTCTCCAAGACACATCACCGCCCCCTGCTAGGAGATTGCCACAAGGCTCCTGTGCGGTGCACAGGCCGTGCCCCAGTCCCTGGGGACGCTGGATCGCCCAGCCCCCGCACTGTGGTTCTCGATTCCCTTCGATTCACCGCGGGACTGAGAAGAAGGAAAGCTCGGCACCTCTGCATTGGAAGGGGTTCGGCTGATGTGCAATCTAAAACCAAGGTAATTTTAAAAATTTATTTCTTAAAGAAAAAACAAAAAAGTCTTAAGCATCTAGAGCAACTGTCCAAAATTTCAGACACCATCTCACACTCCCAGGTGCTTTTTGCCTCCGTACCTGCCTCTCTTCCTTCCCTCGCTGCCTTCTTCTGTGTTCTTTCTCGTGTTGCTGCCTCTTTCCCAGGGCCCCAGCCTCTGCTGACTGGTTCAGCGGAGGGTGGAGAGGGTCTGAGGTGATGCATTATGGACACCTGTTAAAGAGTGAACCAGCTTTACTGTTCACTCCCCGGAGCCACCAGGCGCTCTCAGGAGAGTCAAGCTCAGTCGTCTTCCCTCCTTCAGGGTCTGAGCGCAAGAGGCTCAGCCCTGCTCTCCAGTCACATCCAACCCAGTAAAGAATCTGACTTGAACTTGACACAGACATTTCCTTATGGGGAGAAAAAGTCGCCCTATGTGTCTGGTTTATTCAGTTATTTCCAACAAGTGACTTTCAGGGTCAGGAACACAGGAGCAAGCCCTGATTTGGCACAGGTGCCGGACAACGTGCAGACCTTTGCTCTCTACCCTACAGAGCCACCTGGGGATGCTGGTGTGGGAGCGGGCTGTCTCCTGGGGCAAGCTCCCTCAGCAGGGAGGTAGATCTGGAAAGGTGGAAACACCCCGTTACCACGGATGGATGAATGGATAAAGAAAAGGCGATATCCGTGCGATGGAGTGCCATTCAGCCTTAAAAAGGGAGGAAATCCTGACATGCGCTACAACATGATGAGCCTTGAGGACCCGATGCTCAGTGAAAGGAGCCAGTCACGAAAGGACGAACACTGTAGGAGTCCACTCATGTGCGCTACCTAACTAGTCAAATTCATAGGAACAGAGAGTAGAAGGGGCCTTGCAGGGGCTGGGGGGAGGGGAAGTGGGCGGCTAGTGCTCAGCGGGGACAGAGTTTCAGTTTGGGATGACGGGGGGAGTTCTCGCGATGGCTGGTGGTGATGGTTACCCAACACTGTGGATGAGCTTCGTGCCACTGAACTGTGCCTTCAAAACCAGTCCAAATGGTAACCTTTATGTTACATATACTTTGCCACGATTTTTTAAAAAGACAGGTGTATTTAGAGATTGGAGACTGGCAGGGATGGCGTCCCAGGAGGTGGGACCTGGTTGCGGGGAGGGGTGGGGAGGGGCAGGCTGAGCCCAGGCATAGAGTGTGAAGATGCAGGACGGGAAGTAGAGCGTGGATTCCCCAGTGTGGCCGTTTCTGTGGGGAAGATCACCTCACATCTGAATCAGCCCACGTCTCTTCGTTGCTGATGTATGATCACACCAACCCCTGCTCAGTCTCTGCTGTGAACGGTCGATGAGGAGCAAATGGACCGGCCTCTGTCACAGAGCTTTAGAAACCACAGGAGCATGAGGTGGCCATGGTGGCACTGTTGCTGCCAGCTGTGGTGAAAAGGACTTGGGCTACAGGCTCAGTCAGACCCAGGTTCAAATCCCAACTTCGCCACAGCTGGCTTTGTGGTCAAGTCGCTCAGATCCCCAGTTTGGGTTAATCTCATCTGTAAACGGGGTCAGCTTGGCTGCCCTTGGGCCACGCATCAGTCAGGGTCCAACCAGGAAAAGGAATCCACTTCGAAATGCAAAGCAGTGCATTTTAAACTGAGGCCTTGGTTGCTCAGGTGCTGGAATTGCTGGGAAGCTGGACCAAGGGTGGTTAGGCCCCCCAGAGGAGAGCATTGGCAGGAGGATGCCACCCCGGGGGGGAGGGGCAAGGAGGAGGAGGCTGTGTGTTGCTGAAGTGCAGAAACCAGAAAGGCCCAGAGGCAACAGGAACCAGGGTGGGCCTGCTCAGAGGAAGCACAGGGCTGGGTCTCCTGGCAAACGGGGCTAAAACCAGGCCCGAAATGTAGTCCATCCAGCATCCTCTCGCACCCTTCATCAGGTATTTGAGTCACAACCTTCACTCACATAGCAACCTTCGCTCAAAGGCCAAGCTCAGCCAGAAACCTGAAGGCTTGGGAGACCAGCAGTGTCCACGCAGGTGACTCCTGGGGGCGGGCGGGGGGGCAGGTGGGGAGGAAGGGGAAGGAATCTGCTTATCCAGTCCAGGGGAGAGCACTGGGCCTTTGAGCCTGCAGGGAAGGCTGGAGACCTCCAGGTCCCCGGTCTCCTCACTTGTCAGGTCAGGACTAGGGACCACAAAGGTGAGATCAGGTGAGTCTGGTCCAAACCCGGGGATGGTCTGGGGCTAATGAACTTTCGGTCGATTCTTGGGCTCCGTCAGGGCCTGATGTGGCCCTGCCTCCACGCTGGCCGGAAGTCTGACTCCCATTCAGTCATGCCCTGGTGACCCACCCTCTGGGTCATTTCACCCTCAGCCTCAGCCTGGCCACCTCCCTGGCAGACTCACCCAGCAGGACTCTCGGCTTCCCCTCCCCACCTTGGGTGCTTTCCGTTCCACACAGAACCAACCCAGAGACGCTCTCCAACTAATTGTCCCTGCCACCGGCTTTTCTCTGATGTGGCTTTCCTGTGCTGGCTCCTGGGTCACTGCGAGGTGGCCTCCCCCAGAGCACCACAAGGAGGCAGGGCAAAGGCCCTTATAACTTTCTTATTCCTCTCAACCTGCCTAACTTGCCAGCCTCTCCTGGAGGCACCAGGTAAGGAGAGGATGGGACACACCACCTCGCCACCTGCTTCCTCCCTCTTCTCCCTCCCTTCCCTTCGTCAGTGCTCCCAGAACCCGGAAGCAGGAGACCTTGGCGTCCTCTCTGTTTGATCTGGACACTTCCCAGAGTCACATCTTCTCCCCTCCTGAGACAGCACCTGCTCCCATTCCCCCAGTCTGCTGACCTGGAGGGTGGGGTGCATAAGAGGGATGCCAGCTGACCAGTAAGGAACAGAATTCCAGAGGAGTTTCAAAAGGTTAATTGGTGACCCAGGTGGTGGCATTTGAGCTGAGCTTGTCAGAAGACCTTCGGGGACTCCGGTGAGGGGTGGCAGCTCCAGTGAGGGCAAGACACAGGGCAAAGGCACAGGGCCTCCCCGACGCCAGAAGATGTTCACTCAGCAGTGGGAGGTCTCTGAAGCTGAGCAGCCTCTTCACAGGGCTCAGGAGCTTCCAGAAAACAAAGAAAAAGTGTCCTCCTTTGCTTTGTGTTCAGAGACTTAAATTGGGCACTTCAGGCCTAAGCATGATGAGGCAAAGGCTCGGCATTTTAATCAGATTGGGGAGAGTCTCCTGGAAGGAAGATCTTAGAGGAATGGGAACTGCAGGCAGCCTGCAGCTTCCCCAACCCCCTTCTCACACACGCACGCACACACGCACTCAGGCCTGGCTGAATATGCTTTCTTGGTTGCCTGAATACCCTGCTGGTAACCGGGACCACCCCACCTTCCCTCCCTTCCTACCCTCATCATGGCCTATCTGGACCAACCATGCTCCCAGGCAGCCTCCCCCCCCCCCCCCACCCCTTTTTGGAGCCTCCTCTCTCCCACTGAGATGTGCTCTGTGTGGGAACTTGAACACAGTTCTCTGTCCCCTAGGAGCTGTGCCAATGACCATCATTGGGGACCACCATGCCACAGCAGGCACCCACCAGTATAGCTCCTCTGCATTGTGAACAGCTTTGGAGGCCAACCCCCGAACGCAGAATTATAAGAACCTGGATGCGAGTCCCAGCTGTGAAGCTGTGTGTCCTCACACATGTCACCTGGCCTCTCAGAGCAGCAGTGTCCTTGTCTAGGACACGGGAAGGGTGTGCCTGTCTTGCCTTTCTCACCAGATTGTTTCAGGGACCAGAATGGGACAGTGTGGAACAGGGTATTGCTGATTCCGAGTCACAGCGTACTTCCACAGTGTCGAGTGTGCTTACGCAGGAAACTTCTCGGTTCCCAATCACCAACTCCAGAGCTGTCTGTCCCTGCGGCACCTTTGGGCCTCGCTGGTCGACAGGCTCCATCCACAGGGGAAGAATAAATTCAGAGGGCTCTTCAGATGCCATGGATTCTTTACAGTATGTGTACTTCAGTCACTGAATTACTGTTTTAGATTTCTGAAATGCCGGAGAGGCAAAAGCCACCTCTGCCCACGTGCTGCTGCCTCCCACCCTGTCCCCCTCCAAGGGAAGGGCAGACTAGGGCCTCCGTCTGCAGCCCACACTGCGGCCGAAGCCTGGTGCTTGGACCCGGTCCAGCCCCAGAGCCAGGATAACAACGCAGCTCTCCTCTGAGTGTCTGAGCCAATTAAAAAGACAAATGACTGCCGGCTTATCTTCCCTCCTCCTCTGCCCCTCTCTCCCTTTCCACCCCCACACTTTGGGCCCCCCCTCCAGGGGAATGGGGTGAGGGACCTCTGGGCTGTGAATCCCTTCTGGAACAACTGGGTGCCCCCCAGCCTTCTCTCCCACCCTCCAAACCTGCCCCGGAGCCTTTACGTTCTTGACAGATGGCAGATGGAGGGATGGAGGTTTTCTGGCCTCCTCTTGGAGCTTCTGCATGTCCCTCAGACCACTGGCTGGTGGGAGGACAGTGTGGGGATAAGAGTGGACTGGGACAAAGTGAAGAAGAAAGGCCACAGGCTCAAAAGATTTTTTTTTCTTTAATGAAAAGTTTTTGAGCTTATTTTTAAGCTCTGGCCTTGGGACCTGGAGCTTTAACAGAAGGCTCTCTTCTGGAGGGACATTTCATTGCTCCATGGTTAAGATGACCACATCCCCTACCTTGAAGGAGGGCCAGCCCCAGAAGGAAAGGACAGCTTTGGAGGTGGAAAGCTCTGGGTCTAATCCAGCCTCCAGCCAACAAGGTCTGAGACCCAGAGCAAGTCACTAAAGGCTTCCTAGCCAGCACTCACATTTGTCAAATGCCTGTCTCGTGGGAAGGTTAGAAGGCATAGACAAGACATCATGCGTTAAGTGCCTGGCACAGCACTGGGCACATACAAGGCACACTACCACTAATCCATCAATTCCTGTCCCCGTGAGGCAACCTTAAGACATTTATTCTAATTTCTCTACGGCTCACACCTTCACCTCCTATCATAACTTATTTAAGGGTCTTGTAATTATCATCAATCAAAAGTCTATCCTGAAATCTAATTAAAGATTGGGGAAAAAAACCCCCTTCGTTACCTTCACTCCCTGAAGAACTCCTATTCATCCTTCAAAACCCAGTCCAGTTGTCACCTCTGGCTTTTACCTTCTCCACCATTCTCCCAGCACCTCCATTGTACTTCCATTCCTACTCTGCAATTGTAATTGCTCCATTAAGTTAATGAATATTGACTGAGTGTCTGCCACATGCCAGGCAGGCTGCCAGTTCCAGGGGATACCTTGGTGTATCTCCAAGAAAATCTCCACTCTCCTGCACTTATATTTAAGTCGGAGGAAACAGACATTTAATTTTTTTTTTTAATAAGCAACATATCTGTCTCCTGGACAGTCGATGCCTTGTCTTCTTCCTCTTTATGTTCTGAGAAACTGCATAGTGCCAACAGAGTGGAAGCTCAGCAGATGGTAATTCTCCCCTTCAGACCTCGCTTCATTCCTCATGTTTCCTCTTCTCTGGGAAGATGACTAAGGCCTGTTCACAGACCCTTTTGATGGTCAAGGTCCACCACGCTGTGGTCGGAACAGCTCTGGGCGCCGTGTTTCATGGACACACCAGCAGACTCAACAGCCGCCCTGTTATAGACAAAGCCCCTCCAGACTCTCGCTGCCTCTGAGGAGGAAAGCAATGCAGAGATGCTGGACCCACTGCCCCCCCTCAGGCTGGGACCTGGGCATGAGGCACGGCTCACTCCACAGGCTGGTGTGCAGGCTGGAAGGAAGCCCTGCTGACAACTAGGAACCGCCTTTGGAGCCCTGGAACGGCTTCCCAGGGGGCCCTGAGAGGCAGGAGCCAGGCGGGAGCTGACTTCCTTCCTGTTCCTGGCTGCAGCCAACTTTCTGGAGAGGAGCATTTGGGGAAATGTTCAGCTCAGCTAAGGCCTGGAGTCATCGGCGACCTAGGATGATGGAACCAAAAAGGAATTCGGAGATCAGCCAGCCCAGCTTTTAATGGATAGAGAAGACAACTGAGACCCAAAGTGGGAATGGTCACATTTTCAACAAATAGGGTCTTTAGGAAGGGAAAACTCGTGGACTTTATGCTCCTAATCTACTTTCAGCACACGTCACTGATCACGTACGGCACTCTCCCTGCTGAAACAAGACAAGACCCCCAACCCTTTCAACATGGACCCCAAGGCCCAGACCAGGGGCTGACCCATGAAACAATGATGGTAACGATGGCATGCACACACACACGCGCATCGCTCTGTGCCAAGTCTCCGTAGGCATGGCCTCATGGGATTCTCACAACGCTGTGAAAAAGATGCAGTGAGTCCTCACTTAACGTTGTCAGTAGGTTCTGCAACTTTAAGTGAAATAACATGTAACAAAACCAATTTGACCTGAGGCTAATTGATATAAACAAGAGTTAGGTTCCGGCAGCATCTCATCAACCTTACAACAAAACGAGGTTGAACAAACAGCGTTATTTGAGGACCTGTTGTACTTTTATCGGCTATCTTGCAGATGGAGAAAAGGAGATGTAGAGAGATAGGTAACTTGCCCAAGATCCCACAGCTAGTAACCCTAATGCTTGCACAGCCTTGGCCCCAGGTTGTCAAGTAGACAGGATAGGTGTACAGAGAGACACACAACCAACCCAAGAGCTTTTTCTGGGCCATGGGCACCAAGGCATTTTCTCGGGCCTGTACATTGGGTGCTGGGCCCCACCATGCTCAGCGTCACATATTAGCCGCCCTTTACTAAGCATCTACATTTCGGGTACAGTGCTGGGTAACTGATAAACATTGCCTCATTTTTATCCCCAAAGCAGGCTTACAAAGTACGCATTTTTGTCTCTATTTTATGGATGGAAAAACTGAGGCTAAGAGAAATCAGTCAACTTCTCATCCATGGGAGCATCAGCATTGGAACTTGGATCCATCTGCCCACCCCCCATGTTCTCTTTACCCATGACATGGTGCCTCCTCCCTGCACTGGCCACCACAAACATTGGTGAGAGGCAAGATGCCCCTGTGTTTGTGGGTCCCAAAACTGCTGCCAGCACAGTCCCTGGCTCATAGAGAAAACGTGGCACTTGGGGATGCCCATCCCCTAGCCAGTGTGTGCAGTCCTGCCTGGACTCCCCATCCATCTAAAGCCACCAGCCTTTGCGCACATGGAGGGCAAGGCATTGTCTTGAACCTGCCAGGTTCTACCTGCCCTTGGTATAGTGGTGGAGGAAAAAGTGCCCCAGATCAAAAGTCAGGAGAATTGGTTGAAATCAACTTTGCTATGTGATCCTGGGCACTCACATAACCCCCAAACATCAGCTTACCCTGCAAAATGAAACCTGCCAGGTGGTAAGGGGAGCAAAGGACCTCAGGCAAGCACAGGGCACAGTCTCAGAAGCTAGAGGGCTTGTTCCCAGAGGCAAAGGCCACCACCTACCAGCTGAATAAATTTGTGCCAGTCAGCCCACTCTGCTGAGACTCCATTTCTTCACCTGCAAGATGGGGGTGTGGACATTCAGACCTGCCTCACTGTTTACTGTGAGATCAAATGGAGAGATGTCTGTGAGGCAGCTCTGTAGACTGTTAAGCCCCACCCAGATGGTATTTGGCACACACTGGATAAGTAGCAACTATCTGACAACACAAACTCTTACATCCAAAGAAGCAATGCTGAGGCCCCAAACCGGCAGGTATAAAGTGTGGCCAGCTGCACCTGGTCCTGCAGATGTCCTTGTCTACTCCCAGGGTCCTAGATGATTGGACTGAAGGTAACAGGGCTCCCAGGCCCTTACCCAGAGGGGGCCGTTTATCAGGATCATCTCCTTCAATGCATAAGAAGCAACTAGAACTTTCTGGATCACCCTGGGCAGCTGCAGCTGCTGCCTGAGACATCTCTGTGCCCTTGAAGGTAGCTGGCTGTTGCTAGTTTAGTCTGAAATTCCATTCTGGGTCCTCCCCCTGCTCTGGAGCATGAGGCCTTGAAGATGTTGCATGCTGTGTGGGCCGGACCAGGCGAAAGTAACAGTGTGAGAGAAAGGGGAGCAAGAGCGGGAGAGCCTGAGCTCAGTGATAGCAAGGGTCAAGGCCAAGAAGCACAGCACAGACTGCAGGCTTCCAGGATCCCTCTTCTGGATGAAACAATTGTTCCTAGTGATAAATAAAAATGAGCGTCTTCTGTAGCAACCAAATCTTATGACCTCAGATCATTTTCCAAATATAGATTCTTCTCTCCCATCTTTTGTCCTGGAATAGCAGTAGCACCTTGGTGGCTCCAGCCTTGTCACACTTCACCGCATCTTATAAATAGTAGACCCTTGGGGTTGTTCCCCATCACCAACCCCACAGCCTGCTCTGGCATTGTTATGGGCTGAATTGTGTCCTTTCTAAATTCCTATGTTGGAGTCCTAACCCCCAGTATCTCAGAATGCAACTGCATTTGGAGATAGGATCTTTAAAATGGTAATTAAGGGTAAATGAGGTCATTAGGGTGGTCCCAAATCCGAAGTGACTGGTGTCCTTAGAAGAAGAGGAGATAAGGTCACAGACACATACACAGAGGAGACCACAGGAGGATACAGGGAGAAAACAGCCATTTACAAGCCAAGAAGAGAGACTAGAAGAAACCAACTCTGCCAATACCTTGATCTTGGCTTTCCAGCCTCCAAACTGTGAGGAAATTGGACTCTGTTGTTATCCCAGACAGCCTGGGGTACTTTGTCACGGTGGCCTGTGCAACCAATACCAATTTCATGTTGGCTTCAGTTCAAGAGACACAGAGTGCCCAGCTGCTGTTTGCCAGGGACGCGGCCAGAGAGTGCAGCTTCAAAGGTGAAAAAGACACAGTCCCGACCCCCGAGGTGCTCAGGGCCCAGTGAGGGGTCAGATGATTTCAAGGAGAGAATTCCTTTTGGGAGGGTTCAGAAGAAGCACTGAGTGTGGGATGATTAGTTACGTGGGAGCATCAAGGAAGACTTCTCAGAGGAAGTAAAATCTGAGTAAATTTCACACAGACAGAAAAGGCTGGACAATTTACCAGCAGAGGAGAAGAGGGGCAGAGTGCTTGGGAAGGACACAGACACACAGAGACACCTGGCGAGTTTGGGAAGTCATCCAGATCGCAGGAGCAAATAAAGCACAAACTGGGGCAGGTGGTGGGCAACCACATAACCTCTCTGAGCTTGGTTTGTCCATCTGTAAAATGGGAATGATAATGCATCACGCAGGGTGACGTAAGGGCCAACCGTAGAAATAGGAAAAGAAAATGTATGGCAAAGAACGCAAATCTTATTTCAAATGGAACCATCATAAATCCTCTAAATTTTGAATTCTGCTCACCCCCCACTACTACCTATAACTTTTTTTCCTTTTAGCATGGGGCATCAATTAAACCAGGCCAGGCCTGATTTTTCTTCTAATTAAAAATATTAAAATTTACAAATGGATTTACATTTGCCAGAAAGTTGTGACGATATTACAGAGTTCTCATACAGCCCCTCCCAGCTTCCTGCACTGTAACATCTCATATTAATATGATATACTTGATACAGTTAAAGAACCAACTTTGATACATCCTTACTCACTATGGAAGTCCATAGTTTATTCAGACTTCCTTTGTTTTTACCTTTCTCTGTTCCGGGATCCCATCTAAGATGCCACATTACATTTAGTTTTCTTGTCTCCTACGGCGCCTCGCAGCTGCAAGAGTTCTGGCCTGCTTTTTTTATTTCGAAGGTGCATCACTTCCAAGGAAAGTACTAATGCACAGAAGTAGGGAGTGGGGAAGGAGTCGGAGGATTTTCTGAGAAAAATGTGATGTATTTCAGCGTTGTATAATTTGTCTTATCAACAACACACTTTGGTTACAAATGAGACTTCTCTGTTCACTGAAGGAGCCCTCAAGGGACTATGCTTGTTACTTTCTCAGTCCATTTTATCCTTTGAACTAAAAAACTGTAGCTCATTTATATTACAAAACGCACTAGAATCCTCCCCCAGGTGAATTTTTCCCTTCCCAACAGCCTTGCTCTGGTCCCAGGTGTTCTGTGTCCTTTAAACCACCTGAGCCCTCGAGCTCCTGGTTTCTCAGAGGTGAAGGACTGCCTCCCTTTCTGAGCCCTGGACCGACGGGGTGGGGGGAGAAGACAAGGACAGCACATGTCCGGTGGCATCCCTTCTTTCCAAAGACCTCCACCAGAGCCCAGTCCACACCCAACACCACATGGTCGGATAAGATGCTTCCACTCCAAACCTAGCTGGGTGGCCTGTGGGTTGGGGGGTGTGGGCTGGGGTGGGACTGTAACTGGCTGGTCCTTATAGAAGGTGGGGGTTTGACACAGCAGGCCCTGCCTCCCGGCTGCTACAGGAGCAACTCCCCAGGTTGCCTGCAAGAGTGGTGATAAAGGGAAGTGTCCTACTGGTTGGTCAGTACCGTCCTCTCTGTCTGGAACACCAGGAGCTCAGACTCCATCTGTTCTCAGGTTTCACATCAAGGCCCCATTGTGGAACCAAAAACAAGAGCTCACAATATAAGTAACACTGAGGAGCCTGGATTGTCAGAGAACAGCAGAACAACCTCCCCTGCACCCCACCCCACTCCCACCCAGCTGGCTACAAGGCCAGGAGAAATCACAACTCACACTCTTGGCTGAACTCATTGCTTCTCATCTTTTTTATTTAAACAACAACAACAACAAAAAAAAACCCAACTTTTTAAATGGCTCCAGTCATTCTAAAAGTATTCAGACGAGCAGACGAAGGGAGAAGTCCTCCTGAACACAGCTCAGTCCCCCTCCCCCCCCAAGGGTAACGGATACCATCAGCTGGACACGAGTCCTCAGGGACCTTTGTCAGTGGCGTCACATGCTTACATTTACACGGGTGTATTTAGAAATAGAGTGTCTGATATGCTTACTAACATACTAGATATGTTATATACTGTTCTCATACACTAGAAATAGAGACTTTTCCATAGCATCTCTAAAGATAAAATATAGTTTGTGTAATGTTTGCTTATGAAATTTGGATTATTTCTTACTTATTTCTGTTATAAGTCATGCTGTAATTAAAATATGCCCTTTTTAAAAATGGGTAGGCATGGCTGGTAGGTGTCCGTGCCCCCACAGAATCCAGGTGACCACGCATCATTCTGTTTATCCTGGAAACAGCAAGCGAACACAGTTGCCCAGGGAGACTCGCTCACCACGCAGGGCAACCAACAGCACCCGATGTCCTTCCCAAGCTGCGTCCACTTCTGTGAATACCACTGATAAATCGCCGACAAGGCTGGTGTTGTTGAAAGGCATTCCCAGCCCAGACTCTTGTTTAGGTCTTGGACCTTTAGGCCTGATGATGACCACACAGACGATGCCAAGACTGCCTACGTGTGCTGTGGCTGTCCTGACAAACGATGGCCAACGGGATGGCTTCAATGGGATGGTATTCTCTCCCAGTGGCGGAGGCCAGAAGTCTGAAACCAAGGTGTCTATGGGGCCGTGTTCCCTCCAGAGGCTCTAGGAGAAAATCCATCCTAGCTGCCAGTGGTTCTGGGTGTTCCTTGGCTTGTGTCCGCATCACCCAGCCTCTGCCTCTGTCTTCATGTGGTCTTCTCCTCTGTGTGTCCATGTCTCCTCTTCTGTCTCTCCTAAGGACATTTGTCATTAGACTTAGGGTCCACCTAGGTAATCCAGGATGACCTCATCTCAAGATTCTTAACTTAAGCATATCTGCAAAGAGCCTTTTTCTGAATGAGATTGCACTCACAGGTTCCTGGGGCTAGGACAGGGATGTATCTGCGAGCCACCATTCAACCCACTACTGGGGTCGTGAGCTCAGACCCCTACCTCACAAACAAGACTACCTTCTCTGCCGGTGGAAGACTGATGCTGTGGGGAAAAATAAAGTGGAGGAGAGACACAGAGAGGTGACAAGCCAGCAGTGGGCTTCCTGTTTTGTTTTGTTTTTTTAAAGACTATATTTATTTACTTTTAGAGAGAAGAGAAGGGAGGGAAAAAGAGAGGGAGAGAACCATCAATGTCAGAGTTACATCAATTGGTTGTCTCTCACACACACCCAACTAGAGACTTGGCCCACAACCCAGACATGTGTCCTGACTGGGAATCGAACAAGCAACCTTCTGGCACTCAATCCAGTGACCCACACCAGCCAAGGTAGTTTCCTGTTTTAAACAGGGTGGTCAGGGAAGATCTCTCTGATAAAAGGACATTAACCAAAGAATTGGAGAGGTGAGCACGTGACTCATACAAGTGTCTGGGGGGGGACAGCAAGTGCAAGTCTGGCCTTTATGTACCCTCGGCACTTTGTTCCTTTGTTGTAACAACTTACCACATTACTTTTATTTTAACCATATCCATATTGGTCTCCTAGATTAGACTGTGAGTTCCTTGAAGACACAAACTGTGTCTTTCTCCTTGCAGCATCCCCAGCACCTAGCCTAGTGCCAGGTGCATGGTCAGTAAATGTGAATGACAGAAGCAAAGGAATGACAGAAGGCATGAAGGGATGCATGGCTTACAGGACTCTGCTGAGGTCACACAGCTGTTCAGGGGCAATGCCAAAACTAGGACACCAGAGGTCTGGTTCTCATGAGAAATCGAAGTGGCGCATTTCAATGGAATTCTCTTTAAAGAACCCATTTGCTATATATCGAGTCCCATAGAGCAGATGTGACCACATGATGGGACCAAGCCATAGACCTCCTCAAGTCATGGGCTTTATTGAATGAGAACACCCCCACTGCTCTAACCCTAGAAAACACTTTGTGAATGGCTGGCCATGGGCCAAAAGAAGAAGAATGAACAAAATCAATAAATTGTGTGTCTCTAGGAAGTCAGCCAGATTCCAAGGAAAAATTCACCCAAGAAACCAGGTGGCTATGGCAGAAGGTAGGGGACAGAATGACATGCAATGCTTGGTAGTGGGTTAGCTGATTATCAACAGGGACAATGGCAGTTAAGAGTCAGCCCTGGAGTGGCTTGGAGGCAATCGTGGAGTGGGTCGCGTAAGCTCAGGTCAGCAGGACCTAGACAGTAAGTAAAAGCAGACAGTATTGTAAGTCACACAGGCATGGCTTAGCGAGGTCCAAAACCAGGAAAGGCCAGAGGCCAAGCACACAGGTGGAAGGATGGAAGGTCCATGGGTTACACAGAGCACAGGTCAAAGCACTTGCAGGACCTTGGATAGCTCCACAGGGAGCTCTGAGATTTAAAGAAAGAACCCTGGTGGCTCCAGCCGTTTGCTTGTGAGAGATAGAGGGCTATTACTGTCTGATCACACTCCCCAAACATGGTGCCTTTTTCAGTGTGTTTAAGGCATTGTGTTGACATGACTGATGGTGGTTAAAGCCCGCACGAGAGCGATCAATGGTCCAAGGAGGGTCCTTAGCTGTGTTCCAGATGCCCACCCTCAAGGTGCAGACCCCACTCCTGGTTTGGCTTGCCTGCTGCAAACGTTGGACCCCGGCTAAGCCTTGAGCGAGGAGTAATCTCACATGTGCAGGGACTCCCAGGCATCTCCAGGCCATGCAAGAGCACCTATGGTGTGTCAGGATGAGCATGGACTTCGGAACCATTTAGCAGCAGTGCAAGTTACTTCTCTCCTTTGAGCCTCTATTTGCCACCTTTAATAAAAGTGAGGGCAATAACCTCTTACAGATTGATTGTAGGAGTTAGTCAAGCTATACAAAGTGCCTGGTATGCAACAGAGGTTCCATCAGTAATCACCAAGCTTAAGATTGAGAGCACGTCCCCTCCTCCTTAGGGTCACATCGGAGGTCTAGTGCACACCTCTCAGAGGTGGCATTGTCTTCTTCTCCAGTTTTCATCCCCTGCCACATCTCACCCAGGTTTGAGGCTTGAGTTCGGGTGGGATCTTAAGACTTGAAAGAAATAGATAGTCACTAGAGTAAGATCTTCAAAGGCAGATAAGACTGGAGGAGGATCTTCAAATCCAGTAGAAGTCAGTTGCTTAAGAACTGCTTTCTACTCTGGAAAACATCATATTTGTGGATGGTTACAGCTGCACAGCCTTGGAGACTGGCTGGAGAGAAACTCAGAATTCCTGCCCCCAGAATCAGGCCAGTGCCGTGGACACCCAATCTGAATGACATAAAATTGCTGGTGGGATTATTTGTGATTTCCAACCTCATCCTCTCTGAGGAAGCGAAGCCAGGATGCTGGAATTAGACAGATCTGGAGTCAAACCTTGTCTCTGGCTCTTACTCCACAACTTGGGCAAGTTACATAACCTCACTGAGTCCTGGTTTCTCTATCTGGATTGGAGAGCTAACACCTACCTCAGAGAGCTACAGAGAATAGTAAATGAGAAAAAAAATAGTAAATGGGAAAACATGTCTAAGTTCCTGGCAGAAAGCAAGCACTCAACAATGGTTAACTCCTTGTCCTTCCTGCCATAGGAGTGAACATCAAAATTGAGGGGGGAAGGAGCCTGGTTGTTTAGTTTTGTTGTAAGCTTTTTTTCTTTTATTTTTAAATTTTTATTTATAATTTTTAATTTTTTAATTGTTAATAACTTTCTAAGAGAGAGCTGGACAATGTTTTCTTGCTTCCATAGGCAAAAATAGAACCAGAGAATGGGAGAGCTTTAACAATCACCTATTTCAAGATCTTTGTTTTAATGCATAAATGAGTTGTTGAGGCCCTAGAGGTGAAGTGGCCTTTGGTACTGCAATTCCTTTAGTTGCAAGTAACCAAAATCCAGTTCAGACCAGGTTAAGTGAAAGTGAAATGATCGAAAACATTAGACATGATGGCTGGGTTCTGAGACTCAGTGAACGTTACCAAAGCTTGTCCTATCTATCTATCATCTATCTATCATCTTTCTGTTTGTCTGTCTGTCTGTCTCCAACTCCATTTCCATCTTTATCTCCATCTTCATCTCCCTCTCTACCTATCTATCTCTTAGCTGTCATTCCTTCTGAGTACTGCCCTCATTGCCGCCTACAGCTGGCAAACTTTCTCCATACAGAGAAGAAAAGGGAGCTCTAGACTTCTGTTGTCAATTTAGCGATCCCAGGAAGAACTTGAAGGACACAGTGGTCCTATCTGTATCATGTATCAACCACTACATCAGGGGTGGAATTTAGTGATGGGATCAGCATGTGATGGGGTGGGTGATACAGGACCTCATGGGGGGAGGTTGGACAGGGAACAGTTGCTCCATCCACTCTGCTTATCAAGTCACCCTGCTGGTAATTAGTGGCACTGCTCAGGGGAGCACATAAGTATTCTGCTTCCTAATCCAGTACTTCTTCCCTCCATCAGCTCACATTCTAGACCCATTGGTAGACCTTACTTACCCAGTGGTGGGAATGGATTTGTGCTATATCAATCCATTAGGAAATGTGGGGACCCACAGCTCACATTTGGGGACCAGTCAGCTAGAAGCTGTGGTGAGATGAGCCTGCAGCCATGGTAAGACTATAATCAGGGGCTGCTTAATACTCCCCCATAACCACATAGCTCACCTGCCCCTCACATCCACCAGGTGTGCTGGGGGCAGTACTGTTTTCAGTCTCCAAGTAACAGTGGTGTCAACACTAAGCTGCACCTGCCGCCAGGAATTTAGGAGCCTCTAAATAGACGCACTAAACAGGCCTGACGTACACTTGCACCGCCAAGAAAGGGTTCCCGTCTGCCTTCAGTCCAGCTTGTCACCTCTAAAAGAACATATCAGGCTGATTCTTCAAATCAATTGTTCACACATCTGGTGCTGTCTTCACAGTTTATGGACCTTCCAGCATGGTCAGTCCCATCCACCGCTGAGTGAAACAGCCGAACAAACCTCAGCACCAGCTAATTTCAATTTTGTGGCCAATCCACACGGAACTTTTAGAGCAGGGGTGTCAAACTCATTTTCACTGAAGGCCACATCAGCCTCATGGTGGCCTTCAAAGGGCCGAATGTAATTTCAACTCCTTAGCAGTCACATTTATGCAGTCCTAAAATTATTTCGGCCCTTTGAAGGCACCGCGAGGCTGATGTGGCCCCCGGTGAAAATGAGTTTGACACCCTGTTTTAGATTGTGTCACGTCACAGAACGTCAGAGCTAGAAGAAGCCACAGAGATCATCATGCTCTCTTCCCTTTTACAGATGAGGGAGCTGAGGCACAGAGAGAACCACTTCAGGACAAATTTTTGCAACGTTTGTGCAACCCATGTTAATGTACAAAACACGGGCACGGCCAGATGCTGGCCGGGGGCAGGGCGACCACCACAAACTGAACTTGGTGGCCACAGCCCGCACTTGGACTCTCCATGTACCCCCTCCAAGGCCACTCAAGCCCTGGTGGACACCGGACCTAGAGTCCTTCTGTCTCCCAAGGACCAGCATTGGGAGAGTTGGCTGGACTCGAGGGAAGTCCCAGCAGAGTCCTGGTGTCTGGAGTCCCCTGGTGCTCTGAGGCACCCCCTCCTGCCCTACATGCTCCCCACCCCCAACAAACTCTGGGAGCACTTGGGAGACCCAGCCTGGCCAGATGTTCCATGTCTATCCAAAGAGCTGAAATTCTAATAGGGATGATTTATGAGTTTCTGAGAGAGGGAAATGGGAGCCGCACTTTCCCCTGACACAGAGCCTGGTCCCGCGGGTGCCAGATGAGTAATGCTCTCCCGTGGGGCAAAGGGCTCCTGTCTGTGTCAAGGGATGATTTAACTCCACAGGGAGCCAGCATTCCCTCCAATAACTCACCCTCCTTGAGAAAGGGAGCGGAGTCATCCCGTCCTGTCGGTGTCTGTGCCCACTCAGGGGCAGGGGGGTGCCTTGTGAGCAATCAGCAGGGAAACCCAGTGGTTAGTGGCCAGCAGGATGGGCAGCGTCCAGCAGGCAGGCACAGGGAGCCTGTCTGTGTGCTGGCCGCTCGGGCAGTGGCTGCTGCAGGCTGCTGCAGGGACACCCAGGGGAAGGAGACACTTAGACTGGCCGACCTCCAGAGCCAGACCAGAACAGTTGTAAAAGATACGTGAATATTTGAGCTCAGGATAAAAAGAACTTCCCAACAATCAGATTTTCACTCTCCCCCCACTGTCCCATCAAGAATAAACAGTTTGGAGGTGGTTGGCAAGGATGTGGAGACATCAGAACCCTGTGCATTGGGGGTAGAGTGTAAAATCATGCAGCTGCTACGGAAATCAGTTTGGCCATTCCTCAAAAAATTAAATGTAAAATCACCATGTAGTCCAGCAATCCCACTCTTAGGTATATACACTGAAATACAAAGTGTATTTCAAATACACTTTGAAATACAAAGAACTGAAAGCAGAAAAATCAAACACTTGCGCGCCCATATTCATAGCAGCGTTACAAAAGCCAAAGAGTGGAACCAGCCCACGTGGCCATCGACAGATGACTGGGTACACAGGGGTGGGACATCCAGGCAATGGGACATGAGTCCGTCTTACAGAGGAAGGAAATTCGGCACGTGTGCAACGTGCATGGACCTTGAGGACATTATGCTCAGTGTCAAACATACAAAGACAAATGCTGTGGCATTCCACTTACACGAGGTACCTGGGTTAGTCAAGCTCACAGAGACAGAAGACAGAAAAGTGCGGTGGCCAGGAGCTGCGGGAAGGAGGGAATGGAGAGCTGTTGAATGGGGCAGAGTTCCAGTTTGGGAAGATGAACAAGTTCTGTAGATGGAGGATAGTGATGGCTGCGCAAAAATGGGAATGGACTTAACGCCACTGAACTGTACCCTTAAAATGGTTAAAACAGTAAACACTTATGTGACGTACATTTTATCGCTATCTTTAAAAAGGAACAAATGAAGCAAGGGACTCAGGCTTCTTAAGGACCCAGATAGTTTGGAAATTCGCAGATTCTCTGAGCGCCTGGAAAATGAGAGAAAACGGGTACTCACATTCTGAGTCTGCGTCCAGTCCCAAGCCACTCCGCCTGAGAGGAAGGCACCAGGACAAGCATTGCACAGCCCCTTGAAAACACATGCACCATTTTTATCAACCCTGCCAATCCGCTTCCCGAATCACTCTCCTGCAAAGCGCCTGCTCCTAATAAGGTTCTTGCAGTAGTTAGAAGACTTACAAAATCATCACAGCTAATATTTATCAAGCACACACTCTGCGCCAGTCACTGAATATGTGACTGAGGAGCACATTCTACGGGCTGTTCTTTAACACCCACAACAAGCCTGGGAGGTAAGCGCTGCCATCGCCTCCTTCTGCACGTGAGGAAAACTGAGACTCAGAGCCATTAAGTATCGTGAGTCAGAGATTTCTCCTGAGCTCACTCTCCCACCAGCGTGCTCTACAGACCAAAGGGCAGGAGAGGCGGGGATGGAGATGGTGTGAAGGTGGCATTTGAAGGGGATCTTCAGGAGAAATGGGGTTCTAGCTATGAATCACTAACCATTACTTAACATCCATAAGCCTCAGTCTGCAAAGGGAGAATGATAAGCATACCTTCCCCAGGGGGTGGTTACAAGGACCAAACGACACGACTCTGGCCAGTGCCTAGCACAGGGCCTGGCACTGAGAAAGCGTCCATCAGCATCAGCTCTCTTTGTTATCATCCATCTCTCCCCACTCTGAACTCTCAGAACACTCGGTGTTCACTCCCCTTGTGGCACTTAGCAATTTCCACTGTGCATTAGATGGAGCACGTTAACCCAGTCCGGCAACCTCCCCACTCCCCACTTCCCACAAATTATACACTATTTGAGGTCAGAGGTCGCATTTTGTTCATCTCTGGGTCTCTAGCAGCAGTGTAGGAAGTGCACAGCAACGTCTGAGTGAATGGTGACATAATAAATGGATGCACGATGCTCTTTGACCACCAACAAAAGCCTCCCATGGCCATCATCTGAGCCGCAGCCAGACCTTTACTGAGGAAGGCCAGAGCACTGTCCCGCCCCATCCTCCGTGCAGACAGCCAGACGACTGTTTCGGGCTGGGCTGATCTCAGAGGGGATAAGAGGGGGCAGGCGGGCTTTGTGGAGGGGACAGCCTTGGGCAGACAGGCCCAGAGGAAGTGACAGCCCCAGCCCTTCAGGCCTCAGGGCTCAGCGGCTCCTGAGGACAGCCCGAGGTGGAAAAGCAGAGCCCCTGAAAAAATGAGAGTGGGAAATGAGAGTCAAGGAGCCAAGGGAAATGGCAGATCTGTTAACAGGCTGTTTTTGCTTTTGTCTCTGGAGAAGGAAGAGGATGGAGAGCAAAGAGAGGAGAGTCACAGGCCGGCTTCCTGCCCGGCCCGGGCCAGGGTGGGATTGCTCTAGATAATGGCTGATAGCAGTGGAAACTGGAGACAAGATAATGGGGAGGGCTGCCGGCAGCAGACCCACGGAGCCAGGGAGGGATGAGGAAGGCGTGAGGAAGCACAGAGGAGGCGCGGGAGCAGAGGGAGAAGAAAGGCCTCAGTGACTGCCCAGTAGCTGCCAACATGGCCCAGGGCCTTTGTCTGAGGCTCAGACAGAGCTATGGCCCAGGCCTAGGGCAAATGCCACTTTTTCCAGCAGGTTGTAACCACCCTGAGTGCTGCTCCTCAGTGGTAAAGATGATGGCTGTGGAGGGTGGGTTATGAGAAACTTCGCTTCTTCCAAGGGTGTTTGCTAAGAGATTTGAGATGCTTCAGGTTAAGGGGCCAGTACAAAGTGAGTGCTCGATTGAAGGGTCTTTTCACCTCCTTCTCGGAAAGTGGCTTCAGGGATGGTCCGGTTCTTCCCTATGACTCTCCAACCTCTGGAGCAAGTGCGGGATGTGGTCTTTGCCCCATCCCCCCTGTGATGGAAGCAGCAGCTACCAAGAAGCCTTGGGCAGGAGCCCCCTTGGTACCAGGACTTCCTCTGTCTTTGGTGTCAGAGGCGAATCAGGAAGACTGCCTCTCCAGTGCTTCTTCATGAGGTGTTTTAAGTTCTGCACACACCGTTCCCATCTCTACTTTCCCACCTTAGAAATAGCCTGATGCTGCCCGTCCATCCACCCCGGGCCCAGGCATTGTGCAGACACCTGAGCTTTCTGACCGGGTCACCTCGGAGTGGGACATGCCCACCACAGCTTCCTTACAGAGCCCGGATGGGTGCTGAGGGAGGCTGCGGCTTGGTCCCCAAGACACAGCATGGAGCTGGAGGTGCAAAGAGCCCCAGGGGGCATCTACCCCTCCACCCGTATAAGACCCTGGAAAATCATTTCTCTTCTGAACACCAGCTTCCTGCTCTGTTCTGTGCCTCCACATCTCTTCTGGCTCCGGATGTGGGAGGCTGAAATATGGGAGAGAAGCCATGCTGCTGCTTCGTCATCACAAACCCATGTTTCCTCGGTCCAGGGAGGCCTCTCTGCTGGAATTCAAACCCTGTCGCTTCCTAGGACCCGGCTCATTGAGCCCCCGGGCTGCATCAGCTCATCATTCATTCATTCATTCAGCCCATATTTATGTAACACCTTCGTGGCGCCAGCCCTGTGCTGAAGCCTGGGGCACAGTGGGAACTGGAGTGACCTGCTCCCTGCCCTGAAGGGGCTTGCTAACTAGACTCGAAGATAAGAAATGAACAAATGATAATTAGAAAGCACAGAAAGTGCTCATAAAGGTTCCGGGAAAGATAAAATTTGGGGAGGACGTCCTGTTATCAAGGAAGATCATTTTCTCATCTAGGCCACAGGCTTCTTGAGTGAGCTCTTACTTCACACACAGACTTGCAAGTCAGGAGAAAGAACAGTGAGAAAGGTGAAAGGCGAAGGACAGAGGCAGGAAGGAGAAAGGGGCCCAACGTAAAGAGAAGAGCTGGGCATTGTATGCTAACGCACTATTTGTAAAGCTCTGATAACTCTAAACTAGAGTGTTTATCTGGGCGGGAGGCACCTCAGTGTGTGTAAGAATTTTCCAAAAATGTAGCTAGATCCCTGGACACTGAGATCATCAGAGCTTAAGAAACATAAGTGCATGGCTGAGCAAAGGGCACCCAGGAAGTTCTGCCTTGCCCCAAAGGGATGGAAGGAACACGTGTTCCAATGATGCAACTAGAAAGGAAAAGCTATCCCACCCCATGAAAAAAGAAGTGTGACTAGTCTGGAAACACTGTCACGTAGGTGGCTTGTCTTCTGTTTCTAAACCTCTTTCCTCTAGTTAGTGGTCCTCAGCGTTTTCAGTTGGCACCTAGCACTTATTCATGACTGCGTGTTGGTCCACTGGGAAATATTTACACCATAAAATGAGACAGATAGAAGGTTCCTTGGTGGAATTGTACCCAATCCGTGGAGGAGAGATGTGAGACCTATTGGAGACCTTCAAATCCTTCAGGGTAAGAGAATTTATTGCTTAAAGCTGCCCCTGAAAACACCATCCCCCATCCACATGGCCCATTACTTCTGCCTCCCTCTTATTCTCAGTCTTCAACCTTTGGAGCTTCCAAAAGAAAGTCCTGTCGAGAAGGAGAAGGTGGAAACCATGTGGTCTGGAGTTGGGTCCATGAAAGTGCACCCCTCTCCTGGCTTTCTGGTCCCCTCAGTCCTGGCCTCTGGGCCAAGTCCCCTAAGCAAGGCAGCGCTCACAGGAATCTGACAAGGCCCTGGTGGACGCAGATCACACCGAAACACAATGGCAAAGCACACAGACTCTGCCCGGATTTTCCAAGCCTCTTTTCGTCCCAAGAGTATGTGTTTAAGAGACAAAGCCAAGTGCTTCATCTGCTGTCACTTGATGTCATGGAAGAAGGCCTGGATGTGGACACAGAAGACCCAGGTGTGACCTCTAGCATTCTGTGGACCCGCTCCTTAGTATAATGTAGGGATTCACCCCTAGAGTGCCTCACAGGGTCTGGCGAGACCAGATGGGGTGGGATTCCCCCCTGGACCCCTGGCCCGTGGGGGCTGTGTTTGTTATTGGCTTGGGCCCGGAGTGCTGGGCAGGGAAGTGGATGGATAGGAAGGGTTGCAGTGGCTGTGTTCAGCAGCTCCTCCATGAGCCATGGAGAGGGAGCTGGACTCTCAGCGGCCCATGAGCCCTGCTGCATGCTGGGTGTCACTGGACCAGCCCTGAGCCTCTCACAGTTGCAGAGAGCAGTACCCGCTTGCAAGATGTGTGTGTCTGTGTATACACATGTGTGTTCAGTGAGGTTAACATGTTGAGGCCACTTGGCAGAGGTAAAAACCATCTTCCAATGGAGCTTCACAACCACTCTCCAAATTAAATTTCCTCGGGAACACATTTCAAAACTGACCCCATTATGCATAAACTTTGACTCCATAGAAAACAGAAGTCTCCAAATGCTTACTGTATGTGTTTGTTTTCTTTTTAAAGTTCAGGCAAGAATGTGAGGCTGGGTGGGCTCCTTTTCTCTCTGGCAGCTCAAGGCTGGCCTGGCCTACAGGGTCCACCTTTTTCTTTCCACCCAGCTCTCCAAGGAGGGAGCCAGGAGAATGACCTCTACCCCCGCTAGCCCCTCTCCTCTGTCCTGCTCCCCAGTCCCCAAACCAGAAATAGCTCTACTAATAACAGCTATCACCGTTTATTGAGTGCAGACTATGTCAGGCACCCAGCTAAGCATCTTAAATATTTCAATCCTGGCCTCAGGACAATCCTTTGGAAGCTACCTCACTGCACCTGTTCAATGGATGCATTTAGGAAAGGTGAAGTAACTCACCCAGGCAAACTGCAGAGGCACCACACCCAGCGAGGACCGGCTTTCTCTCTGAATGAGATTCTCTGGGGGCTACACAACAAGGCGCACAACACAGACACACACAGAGTCTCCTGGACTCAGACTCCCACTATGACCAGCAGGGTCAGAGAAGAGCTGAGCAGCACAGTGGGGAGAGCGCAGGCCACATTTTGAAGACTTTCCTTAGGAGTTAGCATAGCTCAGGGTGATGGTCGGTCGTGGTTGTGGGGAGGGAGGGAGATGCTGTAGAGATGAAGCCAGGTGTTCAGTTTTCCATCTGCTCTCAGGCTGGCCCTTCCCAGCTGGCTACCCTTTGCTTTAGCCCTGCATCTATTTACCGAGTTCCTACTAAGAACAGGCTCTGGTGGGGGCTTTAGGGGATGCAGGAGATTCAGAAAAGAAAGTGCTCAAGGGAGGGACCCTCCGGGAGGGACCCTCACAAAGCCCAGAGCCCAAAGTACTGGGGGACAAAGTGGCCCACGGCATCCTCACCACCCTCCTCAACATTTCAGCTCAGACGGAGGCCAGCGGGGTGGAGTCCCAGGGACAGAGAGAAACGCCAGGAATTGGGGCTGGGAACCCACCCCACCCTGGCGCCCTCATTGGCCCCATTGGAAGGAGGCAAGGGGTGAATTCTCATGAGAATTCTGATAAAGGGGCTCCTCCACCCCTCCCCCTCCCCCAATTAAAGCGAAGCTGTCCGAGCACCGAGATGCAGAAACCACTTCCAAGCCAGGCATGACATCAACATTTCAGTGATAAGGGCTGGACAATGGGGTGTTAGACTAATAGAAAAACACCGCTGGATAAGGCCGGCTCCTGATATCCAGGCTGATGGGAAATACCATTGTCTGTCCGCTGTCAGCTGAGTCCCGGGGCGACAGGGATTCCAGCGGCCACAGGCAGCGGCCGGGGGAGGGGCAGCCGGCGAGTCCGGGCAGGGGTGGGGCGGTAGGTCCCCCCAGGAGGGAGGGTGGGCAGGGTGCAGGGGGGAGGGGAGAGTGCTCATAGTGCAGGCGCTGGTTTGAGGACGCAGAAGGTGCTCTGGGCTCTCTCCATGGCCACTGGCTGTGGCTAGTAGAGTAAGACCACCCCTGCCCCTGCCAAGTCCTTTGGGGAAGGTGTCTCTTTCCTCTCCCTGCCTGCAGTTCCTAGGCGCCTGCAACACCCAGCAGGAGCCTGACCTTGGCAAGACCCCAAAGCAGGAAGAATAACCAGAGAGTTAGGCCAATCTTTGGCTTTGGGCTGAAGCGTATTTTTTTCAATATTATTTACTATTATTCAATAGTATTATTTACTATTGAAAGTTTACTTTCAATGTTATTTTGTATTGGTTTCGGGTGTACAATTTACTGGTTAGACAAGCATACAGTGAGCTGAAGCGCGTTGAATTAACCTGGCTGGTGGTGGTCTATCTTGAAGGAAAATGTCACAATTAGAGAAGAAGGTGTCATTGGAAAGTTTATCATCTTTTTTTAAAAAAGATCTCAGGGAATAAAATTCCTTTACAAGATATAAATCTGTTGCTTCGTTCTGCGTATCTGACACTGTGGTTTGTTTGATTTTGAGTTGTTTGTTTTACCTGACTTATTTGGAGAGAGAAAGTGGATCAAACAATGGGGCTGTTTTGGTCTCAGTCCCTGAAGGTGCACCCCGGATCAGCACTCCCCCCTGCGCTCCCCTGGCGTCAGCAGCTGGGCGCACGGGAAGCCACAGAGGAAAGCACTGGCTGGCTGGAAAGCACAGGTGCTCCCCCCAACACATATGTGAGTGGGTCTGTCCACTCCTTCTGGTCCCTAGACAGTGGCTTCCCTCAGAGTACAGTCCTTGGTGCTGTTTCAGGACGGGGGCTTCTCTGTTGTGACCACTGCCCATCTGCACCACCCACACTCCACGTTCTTCAAGTCACTAAGCCAAAAGCCTGTGATCCACCCTCAATTCTCTCCAGCCTCACATTCAAACTTTTGCCACATCCTGTCAGTTTTACATCCAGAGCCTCCCTTGAGGTCCCCACAGCGACTGCCCTGGTACAGGCCATTGCTGGGTTTCACCTGGGCTATTTCAGTCACCCCAGCTGGCCTTCACTTCCAACCTGCCCTCACCCTGTTGCTCGAGCACTCTTCCCAGATCCTCATGAAAACTTTTCAAGGGCTCTTTACTGTGAGAGTCCAGTCTCCTTGCAAAGCCTTCACCCCACCTGCCTCCCCACAAAGCCCAAGTGGAAGCCACAGGACAGTACTTGAGTTTCCAGACTTTTGCCCACGGTGCTCCCTGGCTGCAGCCGCCCTCCCCGCTTTGGTGATGTTCACACCCTTAAATCCATGTCCCCCTTGTTGCTATTCCTTATCTCTTCTCCGGAAGACTTAATCATTCCTTTCTCTATTTCTACAACTCTTGAAAAGTATCTACTCTCCCTTTAAGCCACCGGTATTTATTGTAAGGATTGCAGCACCTCGCTCCTTCACCATGGTCTTCTCAAGGCAACACAGTGTCTTCCATCTTTCTGTCTTTAGTGCCTACCCCAGCCTTGGCACACAGTCGGCACCTAATAAATGATTATCGAATTTGTTTAATTAGACTGAAGATATATAGCTCCTGACCGGGTATGGTTTCCTATCAAAATATAGTGGTTAGAGAACTGTTTACATAGAATCAAAAATGTGTTTCCAAGTGCCAAAACAAAGATGTTGCTCTTAAAATAATTTATCTGCAGCAAGCGTGGATGATCACTCAATCACGACACATCTATAGAACTGAAGAGACCCTCCCAGTCAAATGGAGGACACCCTCTTTCCCACCATCTGCTAATCGCATTGCCAACACTTCAATCCTTGGTCCCTTAGGAGGCAAAATTATTGACATGTAAATGGATGAGAATTGCTATTCCTCTTCTGCTTAATCCAGAAATTAAGGGTAGTAGCCAATAGCTACAAGTTACTCAGTGTCTTCTGTACCCCAGACAGTATCTAGTGATGACCCTACACTGTGGTTATGGTCACCCCGCCTCCTTTTTTAAAAAACAAGAAATAGATTAAATTATGGGTACCACATCCAAGCATTTCATATCTACATTCAGATGTGAAACTGATTACCGGAGGGTAGCACTGGAAGCTGACTTATCTTTGTATCACCATAGTACCCAGCGTAATGCCCAGCACATACTAGTTTCCTGTAAATGTTTTTGAAGTAAATGAATTTAAATAGATTGAAGATAGACTTCTTCGATGAAGCCTTCCTTCAACCCCCCTGACAGATTTGGTACTCCTGTTTTCTGCTCCATACAATGGACTCCTCTGTAATTCTTTTTTTTTTAAAGATTTTATTTATTTATTTTAGAGAGGGGAAGGGAGGGAGAAAGAGAGAGAGAGAGAGAAATATCACTGTGTGTTTGCCTCTTGTGCACCCCCTACTGGGGACCCAGCCTGCAGCCCAGGCATGTGCCCTGACTGGGAATTCAACCTTCAACCCTTAGGTTCGAAGGCCAGCGCTCAATCCACTGAGCCACACCAGCCAGGGCTGTAAGTATTTCTCTAATACTTGTCTTCTCTGCTAGATGCTTTCCAGTTCAGACTCCATCAGAAAACACTTTATTTAGCACCTACTACATGCCATGCAACTCAATGAGGTCTGGAGCAATGTCATTATATTCACTATTAAAATTTCAGCTGGTGACATAGTATCTGGCACACAAAATGGATGTACGGAGGGTGGGAGAGACAAGTGAGACACTGGCATCTGGTCTAGTCACTACTTATTGCCAATCTCTGCTCCTTTTGGCCATGCTTTACTTGGTTCAGCTGTCCACACTAGTCTGACTTCCCATGTATGTTGAGACTTTATCTTCCTTCCCTGTTCAGTCTTCTCATTCTCTCCGTCTCTGCCTGGGCTCCCCCTGCCAATGGCCAAGGCTACTTTAGGTATTTTGCTTATCCACCACACCAAGCTCCTAAGCATGTCTCGGCTTTTCCCAAGTGTCCTAGCTTTGAGTTCACTTCATGGCAGACCACAGCACTATGTCATACCAGATTCTTACTGTTCTCCTCAAATTCTACCTGAGATTCCTTCTGCTGTCAAGTGGGGTTCAGAAAAGGTGCTGTCGCATTAACGGTCTAGCCACGATATTAGTCAGGAGTTGAGTACGAAGGACAAAAACCCAATTCAATCCAATGGGAGGGAAGAGGGAAAATATCAGCCCTATAATTGGGCAGTCTGAGCTGTAATGACTTCAGGGAATGCTGAAATGTCAAACGTTACCAAGCTCTGTTTGTCTCTCTCTTTCACCAGCCTTTGCTTGCCTCATACAGTTGTCCTGATTCTCACAAAAGACTCGCAATGTGTTAGGAAATATGCCTATGGGAAATGCCCTCTGGGCCCATGTCCTCATAGCTCAGGAGCTAAAGACTTTTCTGTAGTCCCTGGGTCAAATCTCATAGAATGATTCTGATTGGTTCTGCTCAGGTCACATGCCCATATCTGAACCACTCAGTATGGGGAGGGAGGTGGAAAAGAATTAGCATTGGGCCAGCCTTGGTCATATGCCATCCTTGAGGCCTCTGTGTTCACTACCCATCAGACCCATATGGGGGCCATACTGTGTTTCCTCCAATTAAAGCTTGCTGGCAGACAAACCTGACCCCTGTAGTCCTGTCCACACTGTAGACATCTCAGGAGCACCCTCTTTGAATAAAGTATTATATTAGGTTTAGACAGACCCTTCTTGGACAAAAAGGTCTCAGAATCTATAAGAGATTTTGTTGTGTACATAAATACCTATAGCAGAATGCAGTTTATGGCCCTAAAGGCACAGATAGAGTGCTCACAGATAGGAGGCAAATATCTGAGGTGTCCCCTGTGGAAGCCAGTGCAGAAGAATAATCCGATGATCGGATGGTGGCTAAGGGTCAGGGAGCATCAACCGTGCTTACCCAGAGCCAGCCAGGTGCCTGAGCAAGACGTTCTGAGTTCCCTGCAGGCATCCATGGTGCTGTGTTCTCTCAGGTCCATTCTCCCATTCTTCTTCCCTTCACCCTCCTGTCCTGAATCACTCAGCTCACGTGTGGCCCCTGATTTCGCCGGTATAATCTACCAGGCTGGTCCATCCAATGGCCACATACTTCCTGCTGCTGATTCCTGAGCTCTGTTAGGGAACCTGGGTGGTGATGATCTTTAGGTTAGATGTGGCTTTATTCTAAGGGCCTCTTCTACCCAATTCTTTAGCCTCTCACCCTTGGACTCCTAACTGGTCCTCAGTCAGCTGAAACCTGCTGCCCGTGGAAGCTCTGTCTCCTGGATAGCCCTCCCTCTTCATTGCATCATGCTGCCCAGCCTAGGATCTCATCTGAAGGTTGAACTCTTTGTAAAAGAGAGAAAGTGGATGCCACTACGTGGACAGGACCGATGCTGACCAGAGGCAGGGACACCTCTGGTTCTAGGGGGAGACCTCAGGCAGCTCGCTAGATGGGCCTCTTGGGTTCAATCAGTTCATAATTTCAGTTTATTCGGCACGTGTGTTTCACAACTCTGGTGCCCCAGAAGCGGCATGTGGTTTTCTTCCCATGCTGGCTGGCATGGGAACAGTTGTCAGTCAGATTGTTATTGGCTCCATAAGAAGCACACCGTGGGCTTAAATATTTTCCTTTCTTAATGACTCTCTAAGTGAATTAACTCTTTTTTTTTTAATTGAGGTGAAATTTGCTTAACAAAATTAAACATTTTAGGGTGACTACTCAGTAACATTTAGTACATTCACAAGTTATAAAGCAAAGACCGACACCACTATCATTTCAAGATATGTAATCACCCTATTTTACAAGAAGACACACACATTAAGCAGTCACTCTCTGTCCCCCCTGCCTAAGCACCTGGCAACCACCAAGCAGCTTTCTGTCGCTGCTCTGGATTTCTTGTGTACATGGAGTCAGATGCGACCTTTTGTGTCTGGCTTGCTTTACCAAGGAGGACGTTTGCAAGGTTCATCCACACTGTGGCATGGATCGGCATTTCATTCCTGTTCATGACCGAATAATACTCAGTTGTGGATATAACCACATTTCCACAAGGGAACAAGTGTTTACTCACTTGTCCATTGATGGACTCTCAGGTTGTTCCCCGCCTTTCAGCTATTGTAAATAGTGCTGCTGTGAACATTTGTGTGTATTTGGTTGCATGCCTTTGTAAAAATTGTTTGGGACGTATATCTAGAAGTAGAATTTTTGGATCATATGGTAATTCTGTTTAATTTTTTTGAAAAAAAACCCCAAACATACCATCTTACAAAGCAGCTGAAACATTTTCCATTCCCACCAGCAATGTACAATGACTGCATTTCCACACTCTCTCCAGTACTTGTTCTTTTCAGAGTTTTTTAAAATAACTATCCTAGTAGGTATGAAATGGTATCTCATTGTGGGTTTGATTTGCATTGTCTAAATATTAATGATATAAAGCATCTTTTCATGTGCTTATTGGCCTTTTGTATATCTTCTTGGAAAAAATGTCTATTCAAGTCTCTGGCCCATTTTTAAGTTGCATTTTTTTTGTTATTGGGTAGTAAGAATTCTTTATATATTCTGAATATTAGATATTTATCATACATATGATTTGATTTTTTTTACCATTCTATAAGTTGTATTCTCACTTTAATGCATAACAATTTTTAATTTTGATAAGTCTAACTTATTTTTGTTAGTAATATGGGCTTTTTTTCTTTGGGTTTTTTTTCTATTGTTCATGCTGTCGGCGTCATATCTAAGAAAACATTGCCATATCCATGTTCATGATGATTTATCCCTCCCTTCTAAGACCTTTATAATTTCAGCTCTCAGTATGGGTTGGCAAAAGGAGGTTTACAGTTATAGTACAAATAAATAATACAATGATTAATAAGTAATAATACAAGAATAAACTGTTTCATATACTCGCAACTGTAAACCTACTTTGCCAACCCCCTGTATATGAAGCTTTGATCCATTTTGAGTGAGGAAAGGGTCCAGCTTCATTCTCTGGCATGTAGATGTCCAGTTGTTCCAGCACCATTTATCGAGAGACTCTTCTTTCCCTCACTGAATGGCCTTGGCACCGTTGTTAAAAATAAATTAGCCGTGAATGTAAGAGTTTATTTCAGTTCAGTTCTGTTCCATCAGCATGTATGTTTATCCATGTACCAGTACCACACTGCTTCGATTACTGGAGGCTTGGAATACGTTTTAAAATTGGGAACTGTGAGCCCTCTGACTCTGTTCTTTTGTTTCAGCATTGTTGTGGTGAGTTAACTCACTTTAAAGACAGGAAATCTCCTGTGATTGGTGAGACTCACCCAATCATCCCAGGAAGCAACTTGGAGAGAGAATCTGGAGACCTGGGTTGTAGTTCTGGCTTTGCCACTATCTCTGTAGGTGCCCTTTGCAAGCCGCGATCCCACTTTAAGTCTTGCTTTACTCTTCTGCAACATGGAGACAAAGGGGCTCAACTTTACCTTTTCTGCTTGGAGTGGGTCCTGAAGTTTTTTACTGAGCTCCCCTAAAAAATGCTTGGAATTCTCAAATGGAGGTCTCAGGTAACCAGAGACATGACTCTCAGAGAGCTCCCCTTCCACAAACCCCACATCTACACCTACCCAAGTTTTGCCTCTTCCTTTCTGGGCCATCAGTTAAGGTGTTCCAACAAGCACTAAATTGGCAGAGGGGAGAGAAGTCTGGGCCAGGGAGGATGTTAGAGATTGGGTCAGCTCTAGTTCTTCCTCTATCACTGAATTATGCTTGATATTTTCTAACACTTGACTAATGAATAGAGAGTGAGATCTCATACACAACACACATTCATTTACTTCAAAAACATTTACAGGAAACTAGTATGTGCTGGGCGTTACGCTGGGTACTATGGTGATACAAAGATAAGTTGGCTTCCAGTGCTACCCTCCGGTACTCAGTTTCACATCTGAATAATATCAAGGGGAATTTTAATTCTTTTCAAAATGCCTACCTTTTAAAACAGATTTGGGTATTGCTCTTAACTTTTTAAATTGCTACTGCACATGTATGTGGCCTTATAGAAAATCAAAGCCCTGAGCATAAAAGGTTATCTACTTACACACCTGGATGCCACCTTCCGTGTTACATGACTAAAATCAGGGTGTACTTGCTACCGCATGTTGGCTTTCTCAATCTGATGCAATTTTATAGCTTCTCCTGCAGGGATATAGACCAAATTCTAGAATGTGTGCTACAACGCTATCCTCCTAATAGTCAACCTACATCTGTCCCTTGTCCTTATTTCTACGTTAGTTGCCCTGTAGCTCGTGTTCTAATCTTAGAGTGTGGGTAGATCATCAGGAAGCTATTGAAGCGGTGACAGTGGCTCACACAAGGGCGGTAAACCAGGTGATGGATTGCATATGGTGAGGGAGAAGGAGAAAGAGGCATCAAGAATGACTCCTAGATTTCGGGCCTGCAATGTTGTTTGGTTGGTCCTATTCACTGAGTTCAGGAGCACAGAGAGGACCAGATGTGGGGAGTAGAACAGGGCGCCACTTTGCTCAACAGGGTGCCCAGCAGAGTTGTACAACACAGGAGTCCTAGAGAGGACCACAGGCTCAGTTTCAGACAAGCTAAGTTTGAGGTGTCTTTGAGGCATCCAGATGACATCAGTAAGAAGGCAGCTGGAATGCAAACAAGAGGTCAGAGCTGGAGGCGCATGGGTAATAGCGCAAACAGTGGATCTGGACAAGGTTGCAAAAGGAGAGAATGTAGAGTGAGAAGAGAACCTAGACTTGAGCCTTGAGAAGCTCCAACTTTATAAACATTGGAGAGAAGACTTCCTGCAATGGAGACTACGAAGTGACCAGAGTAGTCAGAGGAAAACAAGGAACACGTGGAAGCACGGAGACAACAGAGGAGAGTCCTTCAGTTTTGAGGAGGGAATTGTCAACAATGTTGAATGCTGCTAAGAGCTCAGGACAAAGAGAGAAAATGCCCACCAGAGTCAGTGACATTGAAGTCACTGGTGACCTTAAGAGCTGTTTCAGGCTGCAATAGGAAGAGGCAAAGTTGAAGTGAACCATGGAGAAAGTGAGGAAAGGGAGAAAGTCGAGGCAATTCCTTTGAGAACTTTTGTTTCCAAACACAGTCTACTCCCTCCCAGTCCTTTGCCAACTTCCCTGAGCCCTGTGTAATTTTAGGCAAATCTCTTCACCTCTCTGGATCTGTTACTCCTCAAAGCAACCCGGGGCAGGGCAGGGGTAGAGGGAGGCTACAGTTTGTCTCCAACTGCATGGGTGACCTGCTGCCAACCCAAATCAGCATACATAGTCTGAAACAGAAAACTGGGCACTTACCAGGCAATGGATCAAAGGAGGGTTTAGGATCCCCCCGTTTCCTTTGAGCTAAGAGGGAGGGACACAGAACACTCTAGGGAATAGAAGGCACAGAAGGGTCAATGAGGAGTCTGTCTGCATAAGGAAGAGTCACAAACAGGGATGAAGGGACAAGAGAGGGACTGAGATAGACCTGATCCAAAGAAAGAGGCCATTAGTGCTGGGGGAAGGGGGGGCCAGGTGAATTCAAAGGAGGAGGGAGGCCAGGCAGAACTGCTGCCTTGCATCCACTGCTGGTCTGAGGGAGGCAGGGCTGGGCTGGGAAAGGATGAGGAAGGCAGAGAGGAAGGGCAGCAGGAATAATTACTTGAACTGGCAGCAGGCCCCAGCTAGAGGGTGACCCCTGGGACTCCGGGGTAGAAAAGAGTGAGGGTTCCTTTAATGGCCACAGGTGTTGGAGTAGAAAATTTTCCATGAAAAGGGGGCTGTTCCACATGATTAAAATAACCACTTGGGCCCTCTTGGCAAGCTTAGGCCTTGTTTTTCTCACACTTTGCAGCGTGTCCTTCAACTCCTTTTGGAGGCTGTTCTGAGGATAAATGGCAAAAGAAATTCCTTTTCTTTTCACACGCGCTAATAAGGAAGGAGTGGGAGAAAGTGGGCCCCCCAAGGGCAGGCTGGGGAGGCAGAGGCAGGGCCTTTGGGATGAGGAGGGGCCGTATGGGAGTGAAACGCTGACTCTAGATCTGGAAAACCAGTTGGGGTGGGGTGGGGGTTGGTACAAAGGCATTGTCTGGTTGGAGGCTGCTTGGCAGGAAAGCTGGAAATAAGCGTGACAGGGACCGAAGCCCTATTCAGGAAAATTCAGGGCCTGGTCCCTCGTGGTGGTCTTGGGTGTGAGGTGACCACAGCAATGTGTCCTGAGAGGCTGGGAAGGAGGCAAGTTTATGACCCTGGTGTATGTTTGGAGGCTGTCCCTTCTGTGGGGAGAAGCCACGCCCAGACATGGCCAAAGAGCATGCTTGCACTCTGCTTCCCGCTGTCTGAACAGGTTATTGGTGGCTAGCTATTTCGGCTCCCCGTCCACCTCATGGGCTCACTTGAGGATCAAATAAAACGTTGTGCAGAAAGCACATGGCACGTGAACAACAGATAATGTCGATGATGATGGTGATCACCTCTTAGTCTTCATTCAGCCCAAGACCTCCAGGGTTCCATTCTGGTTTCCACCCCAGTCTTAATTGTACTTGGTTTTCTTTGTTTCTTTAGTCCCAGATCAGGTATTAGGTACCACCTCCTCCCTCTTCCCCATGGAAAGTCCATGTGGCTCCTTAGGGAGAAGGTTACCCACTTCCACTGCAGCAGAGTAGGAGGAACTTTCTGTTGTTGCTATTGGTGACACTATTATTATTGGGTAAAAGCCAACCAGGGCCTTTTCCAGCCACCTCACTTCCTACAAAATGCCTTCTGCCCCTCCGAAAGGTGCTGGACCCTTGCTGGGTGCTAGGCCGTCTGCTACTCCACAATCTCCTCAGGTTCCCCAGCAGCCTGGCCCTATGTGGCCTTCCTGACCATCTCAGCCTCACTGACCCTTTCCTCCTCTGAACAACACCCCCAAACAGCTGTTTTTCAGGATGCAATCTGAAGGTCATCTACATCAAACTCCCCTGGGGAACTTGGGAAAACTGAGCCCTCCCCCATTCTGAATTAGAATTGATAAAATGGAGCCAGGGAATCCCAATTTGTAATGATCCCTACAGGGAAATCTTAAGAGACACACACATGTTGACACCTGATCATCTGCTGTCCCTCACTGTCTGTGCCAAATTGGCAGGACTAACACACAGTACAGTGCCTTCCACAGTGCCTCGTACTTCTCAGGGCTCAGTAAAAGGGAGAGAGACAGATGATAGATGATAGATAGATAGATAGATAGATAGATAGATAGATAGATGATAGATGATAGATAGATAGATGATAGATAGATGATAGATAGATGATGATAGATAGATGATAGACAGATAGATGATAGATAGATAGATGATAGATGATAGATAGATATATAGATAGATGATAGATAGATAGATAGATAGATAGATAGATGATAGATAGATAGATAGATAGATAGATAGATAGATAGAAGCCTTGATACAGTTTAGTCTCAGTTCTTCTGATATCTAGTGGAACTGAGGTGGGGGGTCTACAGAGCAAAGTCTCACAAAAGACAGGGCCTGAATCTACAAAGTCATCAAGAGCAAAAGCAGCAGATGGATTATTCTTACACTGGGTAATCCAGCAAGATGAAGTTCAAGTCCACCCCTTACTGGCTGAGTGTGTAGGGGAGTTACTGAATCTCTCAAAGACTGCTTTTCCCATCAATAAAGAGGACAATTGCAGTCCCTGCTCCCAGGAGCCCAGTCCCAGCCTGGTAAGTGGGCCGAGTGCTCCACTTCCAGCCTCTCTGCACCGCTGCCTCCTTCTGTCCTCAGCACGTCTTCCAGGGCTTCTTTCCTCGTTGAGCCAGCTCATAGCTGCCTTACATCACCTCCGAGGCAAACAGCCCAGAGCTTGTCTCTGTCAGTCCTAACCCCACGTCTCCAGACAAGAGGATCTGCAGGGCCCTGCCAGACCCATCACTACCCCAGTCCTCCCCAGTCAGAAATGAGGGGTCCAGTCATGCAAACACGAGGCAGCTCTATCACCTCAAACCACTCCCCAAGGAAAGAAACGGTTCCCAGAGAGAAGGGTGGAGGGTGGTAACAGACTGAGCAGACACCCTCCAAAATACACTGTGTATCTACTGTGACTCCAAAATACACACCCTCCCCATCCTTAACCCCATAGCTGCCTTTCTCTCGATAGCCCGCCCTCCACATCTTCCTAGGATGGAGTGCTTCAGCATCAGAGCCATCCACCTCCATCCCTGACCCGTCCCTTGTTCCCTCAAACCCTCCCGACACATGTGATCCTCCCAAAGCTATCCATGTTCCCTCCATTGGGGGTGGGGAGGTGTCCCAAAACGTAAGCCCTACCCTTAGAGTGCTGCCAGTCTAGTTGATGATATGAAGCCAGCATACACAAAACGATCAGAGAGGTGTCAGTACTAAGCCATGAGCCATGACTCTGAAGGCACTGGGAATACAGAGAAGAAAGAGTCTCATGTAGGCTGGAGTGACCAGGGAAAGCTTCCTGGAGGTGGAGGTACCAAGGCAGGAGCTTAAATGCTATGGGGGTTGGGAAGGTACCGAAGGAATGGAAAAAGCCCTACTGATAAGGGGGTGGTGGGAAGGAGAGGGAAAGGAGGCCAGCTCAGCAGGTGTTGTAATAGTAGAGGGCCTCCGCTGGCCGTGCACGGGCCTTCGGACTGTGTGCTGCATAGGTGAGCCGCGGCCTCTCTCCCACCCTGCTCGGGCAAGCTGGCGGTCAGGCCTCCCACAGACCCCGGGGCTGCCCCATTGATTGGCCTGTGAAAGGCCACTTGGTGGGCTGGTTGCCGAGAGACGGCCCCAGAGGCCAGGGCTGGGATTAGTGAGTGGCCCTGTTTGCTCTTCTTTCTGGGAGGCAAGAGGACTTTGGTCTCAGCTTATCAAACTGCCCTAGGTTTGAAAGCCCAGGAATGCAGCCTTGGGCAAATGTGCAGGTTCACAGGACACCCATTAATCAAACAGTTCCCTTCCCTCCACCCCTAATAACCTGACACCCACTACACACACACACATACACACACACACACGTACCTTGACTGCACTTTTATAGGGTCTTTCAGAGGTCCAAACCTAGCTGGCAGTTAAGCCAGGCCCCACTGAGGGGGCAGCAGGAGATCAGGCTGGCTTGGACACTGTGTCTTTCCCTAGTTCACTGTGGGCCTACCAGAGGCAGCCCCAAGCCCAGCCGGGACTTCCAGGAAGATGAATGGAGAGGGCTCCCCTTGGACCCACAACTGCGCCTACTGCCCTCTACCCTGGCCCCTGAGCTCAGGCACCCAGAACCCCACTGGCCCAGATGCCTCCAGCAGCCCCTCCTGGACTCTGCCCAAGCCAGAGAACAGCCTTGGAAATGCCTTCACCTCACAGCCAGAGTGAGATACCTAAAATTCACACCTGGTCCTGCCTTTCCCATCTTAAAACTCTGCTGTACACTTCCCCACCCTCACCCCTACCCCCGCCACGGTCTCAGGATAAGGTCCAACCCACACCCTGCATGTCCTGCAGTTGTCTGTGGCCCACACCATCCACAAGGCCTGCAGTTCAGGGGTGCCGTGCTGTGCCCCCGCCTTTGCATGTCCTGCTTCCTCTGGAGCATGTACAGCCCCCACACCCCAGTCTGAGTGACCCCTGCGTGACCTCCAGCTCTCGGCTTGCTGTCTTCTTCTCTGGGCAGAGCAGCCCCCACGTGCTCCCCTCTGGGGCCTGCTCTCCTTTCCTGCCTGCCCCCTCCCCTGGACCCCCCAGCTCCCAGCTCTGGGCCTGGCTCCTAGCAGGCACCCTATCAGTATTTGCTGAATGTATGCATGCCAGCTGTTTTCAAATATTTGAAAGGTTGTCACATGAAAGTAGAGTTTCCTCTAACCTAAGTGGTTCAAGAGGCACAATGAGGACCAACGAATGGAAGCGACAGGGAGGCAGGAACCAGGCGGGCTTCACCAATAACATAGGCTGCTTTGGGAGCCACTGAGTTCCCTGCCACCTATGATCACTGAATGGGACAGGAAGGCCCCTCGAAGGGGTTGGCAATCGAAGGAATTCTGCTTGGATGAAAGAACCTCCCAGGCCTTGTAGCTCAGGACTCTACAAGTTAGATCTACTCCGGGGCCTCCTCCGCTCGTACACGCTCGTCATGGTGCAGACTTGAGCTTTCCCGGGCAGGGCCTGGCCAGACTGGGCGTCAGTGTGGCTGAGGAGCAGAATGCAGGCCCAGCTAGGACGGAAAATCTGTCACCATTCTTATGAGGCATGCTTTGTGCTTTTGGGTTGAAGTGTGACCATCAGCCTGAGAGCCCCCAATGGAGAGATGGCCGCTTCTCCACCCCAGACCTGCAGGGCCAGCACTCTGCTCTCAGTCTCCTGCCCAATGCTGGGACGGGCTCTTTCACATCAGAGCCGACCCAGGTGCAGTGGGGGAGGAGAAGTGACCTCAGCTACACCAGCACGGCTCCTTGGCCTCAGCTGGGCTGTCCTCCCTCACCAGCAAGGTCACTGTTATCTGCTCCCTGAACGAGCTCACTCGCAGGGCCTGGACGCCCTTCAAACGTGTACAGGGAGTTTTAACCTAACCCAAGACTAGAAGGCCTCCCACGCCTGCCATTTTCCAAGTGCTGTAAACTCCAGACAAGGACATGGAAGAAAGGCTCATGCAGCACTTGGCAGCTCTCCTGCCGCCACAGGCTGTCGGTGTTACCTGCACATGTGCACACATACATGTCAATGCCTGTGCATCTGTGTTTGTTCATGTGTGTCTGTGCCAGTGTATCAATGTCTAACATATGCCCTGTGTGTGTGCATGTGTGTTCATATATCAGCGCGTCCTTGGAGAGATGAGCATAATATTATTAGTGAAAACTGAGAGCTGAGAGCCTAAAAGTGAGTTTACTAAATCTTAACTCATGAAAAGCAGATCAATGTGGCTATTTAGCTTAAGGGCAAATAGCTGTATACATCTCAAAGATCTTAGAGGACATCACTGTGTTACTATAAAGTACAAGAAATGATGCTTATCAGGGTGATTCTTTACCACCAAGAAAAAGTTATAGAGTATCCTTCACTTAGGCAACCAGGCACCGGTCCTAGGGTCATCATACATTATTAACATTTTTTAAAATGATGTTTTCAAAGAGTGTCATTTATCAGAATATTAGTGCCACCAAGATCTCATGAACAAATTGCCCATCACTGAAGGTGACTGTAATAGAATATCCTGAATGAGTTTACTCCCAGGGTAAGTCAATGCTTTTGAAAAATACATATTTTTTATGTTTCTACATTTCAATAACTTAGCAATTCTTGGGTCCAGGGAAAACATGAAGAAATGTTCTTTATCACTATCAAAAATTATTAATGACCACTCAGTTCCTTAGAGGTGCACTTAGTTGGTGTCCAAGTCCCCACTAAAAGACACATTTGAAAACTAACTGGTGTGTGTGGACTGAAGTACCTTTTCTTTCGAAGAACACATGTGTGTACTATCTGAGTTATATAAGGAGTGGGGGAAGGTGAGACGCCACCTGTGCCATTTTATAAATGAGTTTTTGTGTCCATCCTGCCATCCCCAAAACCCTGATATGATATAGCCTGTCATGCGAGATACACCCCCACCAAAAGCAGCCCTCCCCAGATTTGCGAAGCTGCCTCAACACTCCTCCCCAGATAATAGTGCAGTGCATTCCCCCAGCATCCCCCTGTAATCCTAGTGGGAATCACAAGAAAGGGCTCTAGGCTGCTCCTTAGAGAAGTCAGCTGAGCTTAAGCCATAGGGAGAATTTACGATAAAGGTGCAGTCCCTCCCATGGCCTCCAGGCAGAAAAAACAAAGCCAAACGTAATAAAGGCCCTGGGGCTCATTCCTTCTCCAGGCCCTGTTTTTCTGGATGAGTCCAATTCACTCTTCCTTCTCAGCAAAGCACTTTCCTGGGTTACAATGTCCCAGAGAAGGATGGGGTGGGAAAGGTGGCTGTCCATTGTTCCCCAGGTCACAGTTCCAGATATACAGAAAAATGGCTCCCAGTCTTGCAGAGCATAAAGCTGTCCCCTACATAGTCTAACCTTTCTTCTTTATAACAGCACTTCCCTTACCCCATGTCCAGTGGCCCGTGTCCCTTGACTCTTCTGCCAGAAACTCTTCAGCCATTTGTTGCTTGACCTGGCTGTGTCCCCTCCCCAACCTGACAGTTATCCAACAGAGCTATCACCCAGACTCAATGATTGACAATGTAGGTATTTGTAGATACTTGACAAAATTAAATTTTTCGGTGACTATCCTCATGTGACCCTAGCTAGGGAAAGTGAGCTGGTCTCTGGATTTCCATACCACCCAAGGAACGCCTCTCCCCCAAGTACTATGAGCTGTGGAGGAAAAGGAACACACAAGTGATGGAAACCAATACAAATGGCTCAAATGTTCACACTGAAGGGCCCTTGAAGAATAATTTGCTCCAACATCCTCATATTATAAGATGGGAACATGATGGCCAGAGATGGGAAAAGACGGTCACGTATGCAAGTTAATTGCAAGGTAAATCCAGGGATGTCCCCTGATTCCCACTCTTCTGGCTCAAATCATGTCCAGAGCCCAGCGTCTCGGCTTCTCACGAAGCTGTCTGAGTTTGTACAGCCCAGTTGGGTCCCCCAAGATATTTGTTTCACATATACCTTTGTGCCTTCACATGCCCATTTCCTCACCTGTAGTGTGAGGATCCTGACCGGTCTCACAGGACTGTTGCAAGTGAAAAATAAAAGCTTATCCAAATTCTCACACTGTACGTGATAAATGAGTGAATCATCACCATTGTTATTACTGTTTGATAAGACCCAACCTCCTAGAGCGGAAGAGATTCAAGGCCATAAAGCAACAGGGTCATCCACCTGTTCAACCATTGAGCATTTCCAGGCACAAGTCACTGTCTCTCCCTCAGCAACTGCAACTGTATATAGATGAGGCCTCTTGAAGGTGTCCCATGGCTCACTGGTGTTCTGGGTTTTTTGTCTTTTTCTATGTGTTTCATATTGAATAGTTTCTGAAAGATAGTTCTTCAAGTTCACTAGTATTTTCTTCTGCAAATTTAATCATCCAGTCTAGTTTTTTCCTCAAACATTGTTTTCCGTCTCTATAAAATATACTTGAATCTCTTGTTAGATCTTCCATGCTGTGCTTGTGCTTTTCTCCATCCTTCTGATTTTAGTGTCCGTGTCTACTAATTCTCTTACCTGTGTCATCTCTGGGTCTGTTTCTATTGGTTGATAGTTCTCTTCATTATGGGTCATATTTTCCTTCTTCTTTGCACGCCTGGCAATTTTTAATTAGCTGAGAGACATTGTGAATTTTACCTTCTCAGATGATGGATATTTTTGTATTCCTTTCGATATTCTTGAGTTTTGCTCTGGGATTCAGCTAAGTTGTTTGGGAATAACTCCTTTCAAGGGATGTGTGTAAGGTTTTTAAGTCAGGACCAGACTAGCTTTAAGTCTAGGGCTAATCAAGCTTTATTGCAACTACAAAGGCCATAACCTTCTGAGGGCTCTACCCAATACTCCAGATATTAGTAGATTTTCCACTCTGGCTGGTGGGAACACAAATTATGTCTCATCTGCATGAACTCTGGGGATGGTTGTGCCTATTCCTTTAAAGAATTCTTTCCCCAGCCTCCAGAAGTTTCCTAGTATGTATGAGTCCATCAGTGCTCTGCTGAGTATTTGAGGAGAGCTTCTGCAGGTCTCCCTCAGACGAGGGAGCTTCTGAGGGGGCTTCCTCTGAGGCTCTTCCTCCTTTCCACGACTCTGTCCTGTGAACTCTAGCTGCCTTGGCCCCCCCCATGGAGACTGTTAGGCTCCACCTGAGTCTCCCCTCCCAGTGCTACAACCTAGAAACTCTCCCCTGTTTCCCCTGTCTCAGGGATCACAGTTGGGCAAAGCCTGTTATTCGTTGTCTGAACACCATTGCTTCCTATGTTGTGTCCTGTCTTTTAATTGTTGGGGTTGGAGTTGAATTTAGTCCCTGTCGCTCCATGTGGGCTAGAAATGGAAGTCCCGCTTCAGCTTTTGGAGGCACGGGGATTGCTGCTGCTGCTGCTGCTGCTGTCATTGCAGCTCTCCCAGGGGCCGGAGCCTAAAGCCAGCACAGTGAAACCCAGAGCCAAGAGATGGACAGAAAGGGCATCCTGGTGATGCTGTCTGAGCCCTGAATCAGGCTGATCCATCAGACACTTTAGTTACATGAGGGGAAAAAAAATCCCTTTGCTCAGACTGGTTGGGGTCAGCGTATTCTAGCATTTGAAGTGAACAAGTCTTGGTAGTTTTCTTCTCTGTTTGAAAGTACATATGAATAATAGCATGTGCCTTTTAAACCCGGGCAAAGGTTAAAGAAAATATCTGGTATCAAAGGGCCTGTCATCCCTGCATACAGTAGGTGCTCAGTAAAGGCTATTCCTCTGTGCTGTCCCCATGTTTCTTCCTTGGTGCTATTAACCTGACCTTCAAAATTGAGCCAGGTCACTCTCTTGCCACTTCCCTAACTCCCCTTTCTTTGCAGTAAGTAGCTGGTCTGTTCCTGGGCTTTCCTCTGAGCAGAACGAGGGCTTTACAGTTAATATCCTGCCGCCTCTGATTGCAGCTTTAAGAGGTGTAACATTTGATAAGCTCCATTTAGCTTGGCTGTGCTGCATTGTTTAAATTATTCAAAGACAGATTGCTCCCCCGCCCTCCCTTCCCCCTCCCCCAAGGATTTCTGCTCTACTGAGCCTGCCGCCTGCCGCCTGCCTGTTACCAGGAAATAAGGAAAGGGAATCAGCAGGGCAGTTTCTCACTGTAAGGCTGAAAATCAGTTCCAGCCGTTGTTCTACACCCATCACACCCCATTATTTCTTGCTAATTGCAAGCCTGGTATGCAGGTTAACTCTTTGCGAACAATACTGGCTTTGATTGTTTGAATACTGGGGCTGCCCCTCCGTCCCTCCCCTCCCCCTCTCCCTCCCCTCTGTCTCTCCCACCGTCCTCAGCTGACTCCGCCTGTCTGGGATTCCAAGGCTCTCACTTTGGGGAAGAGGAAATCTAAAAGAGAGCCAGTTCCCCAGGCGTTCTGACGCATATGGGGTGGAGGGGTGGGGGGAGGGAAGGCTGGGCAGGTGGGGACAGAGCCTGAGCAGCCTCATATCTAAATGATGGCAGGAGCAGACAAGCCAGAGGCAGCTTCTGCCCCACTGCCCTGGCTGGGAGTCTCAGGAAACGCTTGCTCCCCCTGACTCAGAACAAGGATGGAGAGCACTCAGCCACCGTCCCAGGACAAGTCTCAATTGGTCATTCACCAAAAAAGTTTGCTTTAAATAAAGTGAAAAAATACAGGTGGTTCCCAGGCACTTTGAGTGGGGAAATACTTTGGAGGGGCATTTATTTCATCTACAGAAGCCATTGGCCTAGATTGGGAGCTATTCACTTAGAACAAATAAAAATAATTGTAAGAGAGGAGGCACAGCCTGCAAAGCCTGAACTATTTACTCTCTGGTCCTTTATAGGAAAAGTTTGATGACACCAAACCTAGAAACTGGATTAAAAGAGATTAAGGCAATGTGGCCACTAAATACAACCTATGAGCCTGTCTTAAATTGGATCCTGGGCCAGAAAAAGGGTGATAGTGAAACAATTGGTAAAATTTGAATTACACTTGCGGATTGAGGTTCTTCATTTTGATCACTGTACTGCGGTTCTGTAAGGTGTCAGCATTTGGGGGATCTGGGTCTGTGGGAGTTCTTGGTGCCATTTTTATACCTCTTTTATGAGTTTGAGATTACTTTGAAAAATAGAACAAAAAAAGATCGTAAGGAGATGGAGAGTCTTCCTCCCAGAATTCCAGGGCCTGAGGAAGGCAGTGCTAGGCAGAGAGGGGTCAGCAGGGGGACATTTAGAGCTGATGTTACAGTCCCCAGAGGGCCTGAGTGTGAGCAGAGGGACCCAGACACTCCAGCTGGAGGACAATGGTGTTTGGGAAGAATGTGGAGTGAGGAGGAAGGAAAAAGCAAGTTGGTAGAAGGATCCCCACATGGCGATCCCTCCCCACTAGACCTAAAGTTTTAGTAAATGTATTAACCTATGAAATATAATTAGATTTCTCGTTTAAGAAGTGAAGAAGTGCCAGCTGGCGGGAGGCTGACTGCAGCTGGTACATGTGGACACAAGGGCTGAGATGGCCACAAGGACGTGAGGCCAGCAGTCACAGGAATCTCAGGAGGCCACGGGGCTTACCCAGGCTGGGAACATGAGCGGAGACGACTTCACCTAAGTCACCAAGGGTCAGAGAGGTCCCAAGTGCCAGGCCACCTTCTGAGGCTCTATGGAACACAAAATGTTCCTTACTTCCCTGCAGGGGAGGTGACTCCCGTCTGCTCCCTTGAGAACATGCAGCCCAGACTGACATCAGGACAATAAATGGGGCACCAGGGAAATCACCCCCCTTGAAACTCAGTAATGCCCTGGTCACACACAGCCCTCCCCGAGCTATTTCTTTCTCCAGCTATCAGAACCTGCTAACCAAACTCTGGAGGAGGCCTGTTTGCTGTGTGGTAAGCAACACAATCGATCTATGGGTGATCCACAGTTAGTAACCAGTAACAAAACAGAAAGATTCTGCCCACTGCAGAAGTATCTTTAAGGGAGGCTGAGCCCTGGCTGGTGTGGCTCAGTGGACTGAAAGCTGGCCTGTGAACCAAAAGGTCGCCTGTTCAATTCCTGGTCAGGGCACATGCCTGGGTTGTGGGCCAGGTCACCAGTTGGGGGTGTGCGAGAGGCAACCAGTGGATGTATCTCTCACACATATCTCTCACGTGTTTCTCTCTCTCTCTCTCTCTCTCTCTCTCTCCCCCCTACTTCCTCTCTAAAAATAAATAAATTAAATCTTTCAAAAAAAAAAGAAGAGAGCTGATGGCAGAGGATTCTTATCAGCTACGTACAAAGATGGCCGGATCAGGCAGCTGTGGCCGTGAGAATGCACCTTGCAGGCCCTTGACTTTAGAGGGCTTAGCTGACCAGGGCCCCCAGCTGCTGCACTCCGGGACCTATGGGGGCTGCTCCCAACCAATGGGCAAGTGCAGCAGAACTCCAGGAGAGAATGAGGGCTGGGCCTCTGCCCACCTCTTGCATCTGGGCAATGGAAGGACCCTTGACATTGTGGCTGGAGAGCCCCTTTGGAGGACAAAGCCAGGAGACGTCTGGGTTTGCCAATCCTGCTGCTGACAAAAGCCCCAGAGAAAACTGTCCGAAATGTCCCCCACATTATAAGAAGGGGTGAAAACTGTCAGCATAGAAGGAGAATCTTATTTCTCTGAGAAGCAGGGGGCAGTATCTGGAAAACTCTAGCTCCACATGCTGTGAGGATGTCAGAGGCACCATTTGGGAGACCCAGAGGAGAGAGCGGTCAGTGGTGATGTGGGAGGTGGTCGTCCCTGTCCCCGGAGCAGTGGCCCGGAAGTGTGAGAAGACTTTGGTTCAGCCTCCTCTCACGCTGAGGAAGCACAAATGGCCTAAGAAGAAAGAGGTAATGAACCCTGCAATATAAGTTCTAGAAAGACCTTGGAGCTCTTGGAAGCCAGTCTGCTGTGTCGAAGGTGAGGAAATGGCCGAGAGAGACGTAGAGCTACTAAGTGAAGAGCTGGGATTAGAACCCGTCTGATGGCACAGTGTTGGTGTCATGGTACCAGTCCCATGACTCAAATCGAGAAGGTACTTCTGGGTTCCTTGCCTCCAGGACTCTATCAGCACTCACTTCATTGGCTGGATTTTGGACTCAAAGATGCCAAAGTGATGAAATCATATTTGTCTTTGCTTAAAGAAGACTTCTGATTTTTTAAAGCACAATTTGCAATGAGAACTATCTTCTTTTTTTTTAAAGATTTTATTTATTTATCTTTAGAGAGAGGGGGAGGGAGGGAGAAAGAGAGAGAGAGAAACATCAGTGGGTGGTTGCCTCTCACGCACCCCCTACTGGGGACCTGGCCTGCAACCCAGGCATGTGTCCTGACTGGAAACTCAACCACCGACCCTTTGGTACACAGACGGTCGCTCAATCCACTGAGCCACACCAGCCAAGGTAGAACTATCTTCTCAATTGCAGTTCAACATGCATGTGTATGGTATATCTGAAATGAAAGTTTCACAAACTGATACCCACCTTGACTGTTTGCAATGCATTCTAGTATTCTCTCTTCCTGCCTCTGCTTTTCTCTCTCATTAAAAAGAAATTCTGCTTGCAATTGAACAAACACTGGTTCAAGGGAAGACTATGGTGACCTGGGGGTACTTTCTGGACCCAGAGGGACCCCAGAAGAGATAGAAGGTCACTAGAGAGGCTCTACTCCCAGGTGTGGCTGGAAATCATCAGGAAGCCGTTCTGAAAAGACTGGAATTATGACCTGAAGAGGTCCCCATAGCTTCTGTGGGTCATCCCATTGCCCTAGGTCTAATGGACTTGCCTCAACTCAGATGCCTGTGCAGCTTCTGACTACAGTAACAATGGTTTATACTGCATTTACATGTATTGATGCAATTACATGTACAATGATTTACATGTATTGTCTCATTAGAAAGAACTAACAGAATAGGTAAAGTTACTCCCTTGTTTAACAGATGACAAAAAGTAAAGGTCAGACTATCTAAGTGACTTGCCCGAGGTCACCTATGGTCAGGATTGAGACCTGAGTCTTCTGAAGCTCTTTCTGCTACGGCCCTCCCCCACCCCCACCTAAGCATTGTGAAGGTCCTCTGTTAGGACTGGGGGAATCCTCTGATTTTGGAAACTCTCAGTCCTTCTCTCTCTACCTTTGGAAATTTCTTCTAGTTCTCAAGCTCTATCTGGACTGGGAATCTCCTTGAGTAGGAGAAATTTCTATTCATCATATAGTGGTCTCTCCAATTGACAGCTCGCCCCCAACAGGTGCTTCCACCCAAGGCAGCTTGCACAAAGTTCGTGAGCAAATGTTGAAGACTTACGCAGAGATGATGGATGGCTGAAGAAAAAACATGAAAACCCACACTGCTTCCAACTCTGCCTGGGAACTCTGAAACCGCTGCGGTCAGGAACGAGTCGCAGAGCCCTCCGAGAGACTTGACCAAAGACCCTGTGTGCTGGGGGTAAATGTTTTTATTAATTGATTGTGTGTGCAGCCTCCTAAAAATACTGTGTACCCATTGGCATCTGCCCCCAGCCCCACTGCAGCAACCGCAACCCAGCCCTCCGTTTACCAGCACAACTGCATCAAGGGATCGCCTCCGGCCCCATCCATCAGACAGGCTACTGTCTGAAGACGTTCCCGGATTTGTTGTATTTGGGATTAAATGTCGGGGTGGGGGTAAAATTAACAGGGTTTCTATAAATATAACTTCTCTGGCTCTTGTTAAAACTCAGGGAGGGGGGCGGGTCACAGGAAATCTCTGGTTTCAAACAGCTCTGTGTGGAGTGATCCTGTTTACTCCACATGTCTGGCCAAGATCTAACGATGCCCCATTAATACTAAATAAATAATTTCCACAGAAGCTACTTTTTGGTCATCTTTGCCAAAATTTTTTAGAAAGGCAGCCAGCACAGAAGCCTTACATGCATGTTTCATGTAAAAGCCACAGGGTGAGTGGAAACTACACTTCCTTATTATTTTTTAAGCTGTTTCATGACAGATAAAACTCAGCTGGTGAACCAATCCCTACAACATGACCCAGCAGGGCTACTGTATTGGGGTTAAAGAAAAATAATCAATGACACTTATTTAAGATGGTAAGGCAGACCACATTCAGGACTATGAGGGTGAGTACAAGGACACTACAATAGGGTCTTACAGTGGGACAGAAAGAGTGGGCTTAGTTCTGAATACAGCAGCGGAGAATGGGAGCTTATAGCCAAGGAGACTGGGATGGTTGGTTGGGAGGGGGGGCTGGTCAGTGGATGGAAAATCACTCAGAGGACCATCATGGGTGAGAGGGGTTGGAGCTAAACAGACCTAACAAGATTCTCGCTCAAGGTAGGCCAGGGTGATGAAATATCACCTGCGGGATTGTGGAGGGTAATGAACCTGATGGAATAGCAAGGTGATCAGATATGGGGGTAGAGGGAATGTTCTAATTAAACTGATTTAGCAGATTTTTAATTTTTATTTATTTATTTATTTATTTTTGCCAAAAGTGGATTTTACAAGGAAGTACACAGATGGGCCTGGGAGAAAGTAGATGAGCCAAATTAAAGGTTGGCCAAGCCATGTCCCTTGTGTCACTGGTTACCACCAAGGGGTCATTCCATGACATTCACAAACCATCTCTCTGAAAAGCACCTAACAAATGTGTTTACCCGAGATGTCAACAGCTGGCACGTAGGGTTGTCAGATTTAGCGTGTAAAAATATAGAATGACCAGTTAAAATTGAATTTCAAATGAACAATGAATAATTTCTAGCCTAAGTATTTCCCAAGCAGTATTTGAGACATATTCACTCATGCTGAAAGTTATTTGTTGTTTATCTGATGTTCAAATTCAATTGGGCATCCAGTATTTTATATTGCCACCCTACTGGTAAGACCCAATAGGAACAAGAATAGACAGTGATGTGGTTAGAAGGGGACATCTGGGGGCCTGTCCTAGCGAGCCAGGTAAGAAGCCATCCTTTCCAAGAACTTGCTTTATATAGGAAAGGTCCCCTTATCCATCTATCCTTTATCTTGTTCTAAATAAGAAAGCTCTGTGCCTTGGCCAGTAAGACTGAGAAGAGCTGATATTATTGAGTGCTGACGACTTTACATTCACAGTGAGGTATGTATTATGACCCCATTGTTACAAAACAGGAAACTGAGTGTAAAGAGATTACAAAATGTGCCCCAGTTAACCTCCAAGAAAGAGGCCACCAGACCAGGTTGGGGTCAAATGACAAGGGGACATGCTCTTCCTCAGGCCGCCATGTGGGTACAGGAGAGACACAGATAGATTCAGGGATGCAGAGAGATGCCCAGGTGCTCGGTGCACAGACCCAATAAAGTGAGGTCTACACAAAGTGCTCCGAGAGCACTCCCTGGTATCACTGGGGGAGTTTAGGCAGCTTCAGGGCCCAAAGGGATTTTGGGAGGCTTAAAAACAGAAATTTGTTTTCTCATAGTTCTGGAGGCTGGAAGTCCAAGACCAAGGTGTCAGCAGGGTCGGTTTCCTCTGAGGCCTTTCTCCTCAGCTGGTGGATGGCCATCTTCTCCCTGTGTCCTCACCTGGCCTTCCCTCGGTGCCTGTCTCTGTCCTACTCTCCTCTTCTTTTAAACACACTGGTCATATTGGATTAGGATGCACCCCAATTTCCTCATTTTAATTGAATTGCCTCTTCAAAGACCCTGTCTCTAGATACAGTCAGATTCTAAGGTCCTGGATTGCAGGACTTCAGCATAGGAACTTGAGGAGGGGGGCCCACAGATCATCCTATGACAGGAAGAGAATGAGCTCTGTCTCTTCCAACCATCGCCCAGGAGCCATCAGATTCTCACTGGTTAGCACACACAGACTCGATGGCAGGAAGGGTACATTGCCTGAGGTATGCCTTTCATCCTCACAGTAACTCTGCAGGTGGCTACTGTTATCCTAGGAGGCTGAGGTTCAGAGAGCTTAAAACACTTGCCAAAGTTCTCATAATTCACACGAGCAAAAATGAGCCTGACCTCTCTGCCCAGCTTTCTCCTGCACACCGACATGCATGCCTGCAAAGCCCAGTCTCTACTGAAGGACATGGCACAGTGTTCCTCAAGGGACACTTGCCTCTGTGATGTCCATCTCTTGTCTGGCAGAGCCCAGACCACAGAAATGGGCCCCCACCATGCCTGAGAAGTGCCCGTGGAAACAACAGGTAGCTCCTGGGACACCAGAGCCTCCGGTCAATATTTACCCAGTAATTCAAGCAGGCAATAAACAGCTTACAGGTAGCATCTCACACACACCACACAGCCTTCCTCAGCCTTTGGACAGGGCCCAGCTCCAGCAAGTCTGGACTGGGGCTGCCTTCCTTCTGCCCCAGGAATTAGCGGCTCCCAACCTGGCTGCACAGCAAGCTCCCCGAGGGATCTTTGAAAAACTCTGGGACCTGAGCCACCCAGACCAATGTAATCAGAGCTTCTGGGACTCAGGCACCAGCATCTTATAAGGCTCCCCAGTGTGTAGCCAAGAGTGAGAAAACACTGCTATCTGCAAATGTGGTAAAGGCTGTATTGTCCCTCATCCCTGAGGAGTGTGACAGTCAGCACAACACCCCCTCCCCTCCATATGCTCACCTCCACCACGACCCAAACAGGCAGAACATGTTCACACATGAGTGTGTGCACATAGTCAGGCACACACCTGCAGACCCATGCATACACTGGGACCATTTGTCCTAAGTCCGTAGGAGAAAGGTCCATAAAATGCCACCTTTAGGCTTCTCCAGGTGGGGAGGCATGAGTCACAAACCCTGGTCTAACTCATGTCACCCCAGAATAGTCTTCTTTTCTAAGGATGATTGACACCCCACGGTACATATATACCACGTTTTGTTTATCCACTCATCCACCGGTGCACACTCAGGTTGTTTCCACCTTTCAGCTATTGTGAATAATGCTGCCGTAAACACTGGTGTGCAAATGTCTGAGGTTCTGTTTTCAGTTCTTTTGTGTGTATACCTAGAAGTGGAATCGCTGGATCAAATGGTAATTTCCTGTTTAATTTGGGAGGAAACTTCATCCTGTTTTCTGCAATGGCTGCACCATTCCCACCAGGTGCCCAAGGGTTCCAGTTTCTCACATCCACACCAACACTGATTTTCTGTTTTTCTTTTTTTTTCTATTTTTAATTTATTTATTGTTATTCAGTTACAATTGTCTGCATTTTCTCCCCTCCCCTCCACCCCACCCCAGCCAGTCCTACCTCCCTCCCTCACCTCTACCCTCCCCCTTGATTTTGTCCATGTGTCTTTATAGTAGTTCCTGTAAACCCCTCTCCCTACTATCCCCTCCCCACTCCTGTCTAACTATTGTTAGATTGTTCTTAACTTCAATGTCTCTGGTTATATTTTGTTTGCTTTTTTTCTTTTGTTGATTATGTTCCAGTTAAAGGTGAGATCATATGGTATTTGTCCCTCACTGCTTGGCTTATTTCACTGAGCATAATGCTCTCCAGTTCCATCCATGCTGTCACAAAGGGTATAAGCTCCTTCTTTCTCTCTGCTGTGTTGAATTCCATTGTGTAAACGTACCATAGTTTTTTGATCCACTCATTTGCTGATGGGCACTTAGGTTGTTTCCAGTACTTGGCTATTGTAAATTGTGCTGCTATGAACATTGGGGTGCATAGGTTCTTTTGGATGGGTGTTTCAGGATTCTTAGGGTATAATCCCAGCAGCGGAATTGCTGGGTCAAAGGGCAGTTCCATTTTTAGTTTTGTGAGGAAATTCCATACTGTTTTCCACAGTGCACTCACCAGTCTGCATTCCCACCAACAGTGCACTAGGGTTCCTTCTTCTCTGCATCCTCTCCAACATTTGTTTGTTGATTTGTTTATGTTGGCCACTCTGACTAGTGTGAGATGGTACCTCATTGTGGTTTTAATTTGCATCTCTTTGATGACTAGTGATGCTGAGCATCTTTTCATATGTCTCTGGGCCCTCTGTATGTCTTCCTTGGAGAAGTGTCTGTTCAAGTCCTTTGCCCATTTTTTAATTGGGTTGTTTGTCTTCCTGGAGTAGAGTCGTGATTTTCTGTTTTTCTGATCGTAGCCATCCTACTGCGTGTGGGAGGGCCTCTCGTTATGGTTTGGATTTGCACTTCCCTAATGATTAGTGATGTTGAGCATCTTTTCACATGCCTGTTGGCTATTTATACGTCTTCTTTGGAGAAATGTGAAACTCAGGACTTTTAAGTCACTTGATCAAGGCTGTGGAGCTGATGGTAGCAAGGTTAAGTTCACACCCAAACATCTAACTTCAGGAACTTGCACTTAACCACTAACACTGACTAACACATATAAAGCTCTTGACATAGTACCTCAAATGGACTGTGTTCGGTGTTATTTATTACTACCATTAATATTACTACTACTATTACCGCCATTAATATTGCTACTATTACTACCAGTAGTATCACTATTGTTACTGCCATTAATATTACCACTGCTATTGTTGCCATTAGTATTATTACTATTATTACTGCCATTGCTATGAGTATCACTACTATTACTACCACTGCTACTACCATTAATATTACTTGTTGCTGTTGCTACAAGGCTTCCCAGACAGGAGTCAGCCAGGTCTGCCTCACCACACAGCTGCGGCCCCAGCGCTGTATCTGAGCTATTACTAGTGTGTTTCGGGCCAAAGGGGAAAAGATCTAAGACCACCAGAGTTCTGTGATTTATTCTGTGTTTTAACATTTCTTAAAAAGTGGACTGTGGACCACTGGGGAGTTCGTTTCAAATTCGGGTTCCAGGTCTCCCTCTTAGACTTACTGGACCGCAATCTTGCGCTGGTGGGAAGTGAGATGTTTGCAGGACACAAGCCCCCAAGCATCAGGCCCTGCAGCATGACTAAGCTCCTTGGCCCGCTGGTACAGGGAGGAGCCCTGCCCACGGGGGCCCCAGGTACTCAATACAGCTTTTTGGTTTGGTAATAATGATCTGCATCCCCCTCCCCCGCCAAAGAAAAGCCAATGTGTGATTTACTTTCTTTTTCCTGCTTTCACAAATTTCTAAATTTCTCTGTATTAATTTTATACTGAAAAATAAACATTTTTAAAAGTGGCTAGAAATTTGGAGGTAACTTTACTCTTTTTAACAGCTGTATGGAAATATAACTCGTGTACAATAAACAGCACTTGTTTAAGTGTACAGTTTGACGAGCTGATACATATATCCACGAAACCATCACCAGTCACAGTAACAAATATATTCATCACCACACCAAGTCTCCTTGTGTCCCTATGCCAAAGTGTCTGTATTCATATTGTTTGCTTCCTCACCATTGCCTCCACTCCTGTACTCTCCACCCCTCCCCAAGATTTTCAGCATCGGAACTGGTGGTCTAGGAGGGAAAAATGTGCACTCCTTCCTAGTGAGCACCGCCTTCAAAACGCCCATGATGAGCCTGCCCGGAACAACCGACAGGGTCTCAGCAGCCAGGAATAAACTGAGCGGGCATAGAGGAGCGCAGGTGCAGCAGGGAGCACGTTGGTAAAAGGAGCAGAAGAGATGGGACGGACCACCAAGGACGCCACCAATCTCTGTACCCAGAATGCCCTTCCCTGCCATTGTCCAATTTTCAAACTCCTATTCATCCTTCAAAATCCACTTCTCCTATGGGAAATCTCTCTTGGTCTATAACACCCTGCCTGTGCCCACCTGCAATGACCTGCTACTTGTCCCCTCAGTGTTCTGGAGAAGACCCTCTGTCCATCATTCCTTAAGAGTAGAGGCCACCCATCTCTTCCAACCACCTGAGTAAATTCTGCCCACAAGCAAGCCCTCAGCTCCTTTTTAAATTAATTGTGGCATTAAGCGCGTTCACTTGCTGGCAGCCCTCACTGCCATTCATCTACGGAACATTTTCATCTTCCTGAACTGGAACTCTCCACCCATTACACCACAGCTTCCTTGTCTCAGCCTCCCCATCCCCGGCAACCATTCTACTTTCTGTCTCTGTAAGTTTGACTACTCGGCACCTCATAGAAGTGGAATCCTACAGTATAGACCTTTTTGTGTCTGGCTTATTTCACATAGAACGATGTCTTCAGGGTGTATCCACGTTGTAGCATGCTCTGATTTCCTTCCTTTCTTAGACTGAATAATACTCACTTGTCTGGATGTGCCGCATTCGGCTTCCCATCCATCCGTCGGTGGACACCTTTGGTTATTATGAACAATGCTGCTATGAACGTGAGTGTACAGACATTTTTTGTTACCCTGCTTTCAAGCCTTCCGGGTATGTGCCCAAAAGCGGATTTGCTAGATCACACGGAAATTCTATATTTAATTTTGGGGGGAACTACCACACTGCTTTTCACAGTGGTCACCCTAAATTATGTTCCCACCAGCAGGAAACAAGTTTCAAATTTCTTCACATCCTCACCAACACGTGTTATTGTCTGTTTACCTAACAAGTTTTTACCTCACTATGGCTCCTAATCTCTCTCTACATCCCCCTCCAGTGAAAAGTAGAAAACTTCTATCTTCCCAAGTATTTTTCCTCCAGAACTCCTCATTTCTGTACGGTCCCTAGTGCTCATATACGTCATATACATTATAGATTTTTACATCATATAGAATAAAATCCGGATGACTTAATACTCCTGCCTCATCTTGTTTGGCTCTGGCCTGCGTATGGGTGGGTCAGACACCTGTCCGGATGCCCACCGACCCTGGGCCTCACCTCTGCAAAAGACAGACTGTGAACGAGGGTTATTGAAAGGTCTTCCCCTGTACTGCTAATTTGCTTTAAAAGAAGCAAAAACAAAAAGAACTCTGCTCTGCTCTGCTCATTGGTGGAACGTGGGGTTTTCACAGAGATAGTCATAAGCTTAGGTCTAGACTTGCCCCAACAGGTGAGCATGCTCTGGAGATTTGACCAGCACTCATAGGAGACTGACTTGGAAACAGGGTAGTGTTTATTCATTTATTATGGCCAGATAGTGACAGGATGCCTGGCTCCCAGTCAGCCATCATCTTCTCACTTAAGAAGCCAAATCAAGGTCAAAGCCAGCTTGATAGAAAAAAAGTCCACGCAAAGTGAATTTAGTATTTTAATGCATTTTTTAATCCTCACCTGAGCATATGTTTACTGATTTTAGAGAGAGAGGGAGGGAGAGAGAGAGAGAGAAACCTCACTGTGAGAGAGGCACACCAATTGGTTGCCTCCCGAGTGCGCCCCGACTGGGGCTTGAACCCGCAGCCTTTTGACACATGGGATGATGCTCCAGCCAACTGTGCCACCCGGCCGGGGCTTAAGGCAGTTTTTTATTGTGGTAAAGTCCACATAACATATGATGTACCATCTTACCTATCTTTAAGTGTATAGCTCAGTGGTACTAACTACCTTCACATTTTTGTGCAACCGTCACCACCATCCGCCTCCAGAACTTTTTCATCTTCCCAACCTGAAACTCTCCATCCAGTAAACACTAACCTCCTGTTCCCCCTTCCCCTCATTCCCTAGCAATCGCCCTTCCACCTTCTGCTTCTGTGAGTCTGACTACTGAAGGTACTCATGTAAGTGGGATCACAGTAGTTGTCCATATATGGCTGGCTTCTTCCACTGAGCATGTCTTCAAAGTTGGACTTAGGGATTTTAGGACTCTTGCACAAAGTGCTCTGTCCTGGTGACTCAGCCATCTCTGTGATGGATCCGATGCCAACTGCCCTGAGTTACATGCCTATCAATAAGCCCACCCTGGCCTATGTTCCCGTGGAACACACCTCCAATAGAGCCAGGTGAGGGAACAGTCCTCTTCATCATTTCTACAAATTTCCAGACCTTGCTAAATTTCCCGAATGTCCCCAAGTTTGGAGGATGTTGCCTGATGAGAGCTGCAGGCCCCTTGATCTTATCAGGATTAAACACATCCCCAAACACACCCAGTGTAGTTCCCTCAGGGAAAGCATTCAGATTCAGCAGCTGCTGCCCTGGGGCTGGGGGCTCTTGGTATCTTCTGCCATCAGGCTGGGCACCAGCTGGGTCTGGCCTTATCCTGTCTTCTGCCCACTTGTTCCCTCCAGTCAGTGCTGTGGCAAAAGTTCTCCATCGGTCATTCCTTGGGGGTCAAGGCCACCTGTCCCTCGCAACCACCTGGGCTGCCCTAGGCTGCCCAGGGCAGCTCCACCCTGCCCTCCTGGGAACATGAGGCCGAGGGATTGCATCATGCACACCTTTAGACTGCAAGTGCCACATGGACAAGGACTCTGCTATTTGTCTTGGCTACACCTTTTTCATTAATTCCCTTCTGTCCTCATTTACGGCCCCATAAAACTACAGGATTGGAAAGAAATAAGCAATTGGCCGTTGGTGCTCCCTTTCCAGGGGAGAGGTTGGGAGGGGTCCTACTTTCCAAGTTCAGAAGTGAAAATGTCACCTTTCACCTAAATAGGGAAAAGAACCCAAGAAGCCTTGCTGAGCTCAACAGGCCCCCCTCTGAGCCCTGTCTTGTCTGATTCCTGAAGGACTTCCTCTGCCACCCACCCCCGGCGCGGTCATCGTCCAGACTCCTCTACAGCTTGCGCCTCATCCCACCTGCCATCCCATTCCCACCTTCGAACTCCAGGCTGCCTTGGTCCCCACCATAACCCTTCACCACCACCCCCAGTTTCCTTCCTAAAATCCCAGACTGGTGAAGTCCTTTTCCCTTCACCAGAACCTTCTCCCTGCTTCCTCAAGAAATCTCCTCTATGGAGCCTCTCTCATCATATTTGTAAGTGAAGGAGAATAACATCTTTCCCATAAGCTCCCTCCTTACCTCCTCCCGAGGACCACATGGCCCCAAGGACCACCCGCCCCTCCTGCTGCCCCTAGGGACCAGCTGCAGAAGAGCCCCAGCCAGCCTGCCCTTTGGGCCCCAGGGGTCCTTCCCAACCTTCCACACCAGCTGTCACACATCCTCATCTACTCTCGGAAACACCCAGGAAACAAAGCCCTGATCACCTCTCGCTTCCAGAACGAGCTCCCCACCTGCACATTTTGGAAACCACCTGCCTTTTCATCTTCCTCTCAGGTTCAGTTTTTTGGGGGGGTTTCCTAAGCAAGAGAGAACCCCATTTCACGGATGTTCAGTATCACTGATGGAGGCATCTTTTTTTCCTCCCTCCTTCATCACCTTCCTTCATAACGACTTAAAAACTTGTGCTAGACCAGGTTTCTTACACAGCACTTCCTCTCCATTGCATGGCTCCCTCCTACCTGCGTCGCTGGGGACATGGTCCGCTCCTGCCCGTCTTGAGACACTGCCCTCCCAAAGTCTTTTCCCACCCCTGCCCACTGCTGCCAGAAAAACCTCTGCGAGACAGCACTAGAAGCCTCCATAACCTCCTTCCTCAAAAGCCCTGCATGATTCCATGTCTTCTGTAGAATCAAGCACTTGAAGCCCTGAGCATTCTGACCCCAGCCTCCCCTTCCAGAATCGCCTCTACAACCTCAGTGTAAGTACCTTACATTACAGCCCAGTGTGCCCATCTTGTAGAATGTGCATGGTCCCTCTCCTTCTCTCAGGGGAATGTGGGATTGAATAAAGGAGAATTTACTTTTTAAAGAACGAAGCTGTGATGCTGTATCTGATGGTGGAAGCAATGATCCAAAAAGAGAGAATGGATGCATGAGTCATAGGAGAGGGAAGGATTGTTGGAGCCCATCCTGAGCCATGGGGAGGAATAGGGTCCAATCTACATGCAGAGGAAGGAGCGGACTTATATAAGATCAAGGACAGTGCAGCTGTGCATGACGGGAATGGGGGTAGACAAGCCCAGAGAGAGACAGGTGGGTAAGTGCAGGGGTGAGAGCTCACGGACAGCTTCTGTGTTCTCAGTGCAAGAAGAAGCTGAGAGAGAGGGGAAGGTGCTGGAGACCTTGGGAGAATGAAAAAATGAAATATAGGAAGATGTCAACTATGAAAATGTGTATCTACATTGTTTGCATATCTAACTCTCTGTCTATGTACCAACCCACCTCTCCCTGGGGAGAAATACATCAGAATGAATGTGAGGCTCTGTATGAACAAAGGTTATGGGTGGCTCCTGTTTTCTTATTTGTATATTTTATATTTTGTTTATATTTTCTAGAAGTTGTTTAATGAGTGTGAATTAATTTCAAAGCTAAAATAGAATTTTTATAATAAAAAATGAAATTACTAATAGATTGGTATTTGAAGCAGAACAGGATGGTGACTTTAAAGAAGAGGTTGGGAGAGTCTCAAACCAGGGTCAACCTTGAAGGGGAAAAAGTAGATTCTGACCTAAATTTGAACAGAAAGGTTTGCCTCCTCCATGGGGAAAGGGACCAAGTAGTTCAACTTCTCTCTGTCTCTCTCTGTCATACACACACACACGCGCATATACACAGGCACATACACACGCGTGCGCACACACACACACCCCTAGGAGATATAGGAACAGGGAGAGGACAAGGCTGTAATGCTCTGCTCTTCACGTCATCCAGGTCCCTTGTTCATGGAAGTCCAATGTTCCCCAAAGTCCCTGCCTGTCCAAGACCAGGCCGTGTCTCACAGTCTGCCCAGCTGACACCGTAAAGACCCTGAAGCTGTCCACAGGTGTGGTCTGCATGTGTGTCTCTAAGGAAAGCAAGAGGCCACACAATCTAGGAAACTGTTGCCCTAGGAAGAAAGATGACAGCATATCATTGAAGTAAGCCTGGGCTGGCCGAGCAGAAAGGAAATAAACAATGAATCTCAAATTTTGCCCATGGCTGCAAGAGAGAACAGTCAAGGTTGCTGCCATCTGTGCCCTCCGTGTACACTGCAGGGCAGTAAACGTCACAAAGCCACATGGCAGAAGGCCTCTCTTTCCAAGCTGGGCTGAGGTTCCGAGCCCTGGTTGCCTTACAGACCAAAAGAATAGATTAAAAGTAAGAAAGAAAGACACTTTGAAAAGCACAGGCAAAAAGAAATATATATATTCATATTTTATATTTTTATAAATATATTATATATAAATATTATGTATGTATTATATATTTTATAAGTATATTATATATTATATACTTATATATATTTATTATATATATATAAATTGGATTACATCAAACTTAAAACTGCACACCTGAAGACACAATCAGCTGAGTGAAAAGGCATATTAAAATATTCACAAATCCTGTATCTGGTAAGGGGTTAATATCCAGAATAAATCGAGAATTCCTACAATTCAACAACAACAACACCAACAAACAAGTAACCCCATTAAAAGCAGGCAAAGGACTTGAAAGAGGTCTCTCCAGAGAAGATATACAAAGGGCCAATAAGCTCATGAAAATATGTTCGACATCACTAATCATTAGGAAAATGCTAAATACAACTAAGGAAGGGAATTAATATAACCAATATAAGGTTGTATACTGACTATACTTAAGTAAAAATAAATTTTAAAAAGCTAAGGAATGGAAATAAATTTAGGCTACAAGGCAACTCTGAAGCAGGGTACCCAGGAAGAGGGAGGCTCCTGCTTCTCCCTGGGGTGTTTGAAACTAGATACTCCTTTCAGCGGGAACTTGGGGGTGCCATGCAAGTGCTCGCAGGATGCTGAAGTAGGTGACCTAGAGACCCCTCTGGCCAGCTCGTTACTTGTGCTAGGAGTGAGAAGAAAGGAAAATTCGTGTTAGGTGCGTGAAAAAGGCTCAGGCAGATTGGTGTTCACGCAGCCCCCTGCTCACTCCATGTGAGTTCCAGGGTCGTGGGTACCACAGAGGGTGGGCACAGCCTGCAGCCATGGGTACCACACAGCATGGAGCACACTCTCTGCAGACCAGCTCTGCAGCCCCGAGACAGAGGGGCTGGTTCAAGGGCTCCCAGCAGGTTAGAGGCAGAGCCTTGTCCAGGTCTCCAACTCCACCGCACTGCAGTCTCTCACGATCCCCGGCTGTCCTCTGCCTGCCACCAACAATCCTGAGAGGCTACCATCTTTTTCAAGAAGTGGCACCAACATCTCAGCAACTTCCTCATGTCTAACCTAAGCCAATCTCCCTCCTTCGACGCCCTTCACCTCTCTGTGTTAGTCCCCATCCTAATTTCTTTTTTTCCAAAACTCAAACTTCCCGTTCCACCCAAGGCTCCCCATGTCTTTGAATTGTTACAGGTTTTCTCTTTTCTGGACAAGTTCACCACCCACATGACCTAACAGCCTCCTCCTTTGAGTCTGCATTCTTTCCTTCTGCACACGGTCCTCAAAACCCACAAAGCAAGTGGACCAGTTTTTAAGTCTCCGAATCCTAAAGATTTCTCCCATCAAGCGAGGTGGTACCTGTTCTTTTCCCCCTGGGTAGTCTAAACACGCATCTTAAGAAAGAGACATTTATTGCCAAGAAAATTGGAGATAAGGAAAGATTGTCTGTCTGCCCAAATGGCTCGGGCTGGGCCTGAGTTGTGGCGTTGTCAGCGTGATTTTAGTGCAGACCCTGCTAGACACTAGGCTCTTACAAACTCCAGATAAGGCCCTCGGTTTCATAGGGCTTGGGGAGTAGAAGGGAAGACGGGGAGTTGCATAATAGTTGCCACTGTAGATAAGGAGAATATATATTGTGTTTAACCAAACTTGTCCTTTGTCTAGAAACTCCAGTGAAGTAGTATCCATCAAACCCTTTTCTGATTTACATGAATACCTGATCCCCCGATAAGGAAAAGTGTAAGTCAACACTGCTCTGTTGTAATTAGGTGTTACCTGCCCAGATACCGGAGTTTTTATCTACAGATCCTTTTGCAGGCTCTCTCCAGTTTATCTGCCTTGTAGGTGTGACCAAATTGTCGTGTGTGTGCATGTGTGTGTTGGTTGGTTTCAAGGATCCATTCATAAATATGTCCCAAGTGCCTCAGAGAAGTAGTGACTTGCAATCCAAAGAGTAAAAAAGGGAGGTGGCAGGAAAATGATGGATCTATTTAATAATCATACCAAAGCCGCCTGCTATTGTCTGCTTTTGGGAGATCTGGTCTGCTCTCCATCAGCCAGAACACAGGGCAGCCAAAACCCCAAGCTGCCCTGATAAGAGGCCAACGCTGCGATAAATCATCTCCCACCTCTGGACTCAGTTTCTCCATCTGTGAAAGGGAAAATGACATCCACCACCATGTACCCATCGTGAGGATAAATGGGCTGCATTACACCAAGTAATCTTAAAACAGGAAAGCTGGTGGATTAAATAAAGATTTACCAAAAATCATGTCCAAATGATTGTTATTTATGATGTGCTTCATGAGGCTAATAGATGACACATGGAAGGGACTCCAGAGAGAAGCACTGCCAGCACCTCGTATTCCAGAGTTTTTAAAAAATGAGAAACCTCCACCCCCAACTCAACTGTCAGCTCAGTACCCAGGGAGGCAAGTTCATGCTGCAAGTCACCAGGACTCACAGGCCATCCTTCTAGCCCTGAAAAGTGATGCTTAGAATTTTGAGCAACGCAGAGAAATAGCTGTGAAAAAATGTTAAGGAGATAGCAGTACTGGAAATATCAAGGGGAAACAATTTATAAAGTATATGATGGTCTAATCATTCTGCTACATACTTGAAACCAACACAAAATAATGTTAAAAGTAAACTGTAATTAAAAATAAAAATTTAATTAAGTTTTTTAATCAATAAATAATTTTTAACTTCAAAAACCAAAAAAAAACCTGTTAGCAGTATACAAAGCAGTACACATCCTATGACTGCAACTGTGTGCATGGAAAAAGCAGTATTTCAAATTGAATGAAAACAGTTGCATTTGGGAGTGGGTTTTAGTTTAAAAGTTGGCCTTCAATTTATTGCCTTGTTACTGGTCTAATAAAAAATTATTACATTCTCACCTGGCTGGTATAGTTCAGTGGATTGAGCACAGGCCCGTGTAGCCAAGGGCCGCAGGTTCGATTCCCAGTCAGGGCATGTGCCTGGGTTATAGACCAGGTCCCTAGTAGGGGGTGCGCAAGAGGCAACCACACATTGATGTTTCTCATCCTCTCTTTCTCCTTCCTTTCCCCTCTCTCTAAAAATAAAATAAACAAAACCTTTTAAGAATTATTACATTCTCTTTGCCTAAGTTCCCCAGCTATAAGCAACTCAGAAATGCATGAAGTGTGAAAAGAGCCTCCCCCACTCTCTCTCCCTAGCTCCTAATCCCATTCTCCCAGCATAACTGACTTTAAGTTTGCAGCATCTTTCCAGACCCTTCTGAGACTCGAACCTAAATCTAAATGATGGTATCTATGTGGTTTTCATTTTACTTGAAAAGGGGGTGGGGCGGTGACTCTGAGGCGTCACTATTCAACAAGCAGGAACAAAACCTCTGTGACAAGCCTTTGAAGATGGATGCATGTTCCATCAAGAGCCCTGGAAAACGTGACTTGTGAAGGGAGGTGAGAACAGAGTTCACTCACCCTCCTAAGGGGAGACTTTACTCCCAGGAAGACACTGACTCAGCCTGGCTGCTCTCGGCTCAGCTCCTGCCCCTTCAGGCCTAAGGCGCCACGTGTGTTCTTGGCCTGCGGACTCGGCTGCCGCTGGCTTAGTCAGAGGCAGCTTTGCTGAGGGAGGCCCTGAGACGTCAGTGAGTCAGTGTAATGAGAGATTTGAGAAACACAAACCATAAAACTAGAAGTATGGGGGTGGGAGGCGGAGCAGGCAGGCATTATGTTGAACATATTATGTTATATTTTTTAACAATATTCCTGGGAAACCCACCATCCTTCATGACTCAATTCAAATATCATCTTCATAAAACATTCATTTATTTTCCTCCCTGGGTTCTCATAGTGTACTAATCCACGCTTTGGAGAGAGTACTTCCATGATACGATGCACCACCCCACCTATAAGGACCCCCTATTCACAAACCATTTCCATCAACGCACACCCCCATCCATCTACCTCAAAACACACCTGTAGCAAGTTCTCCATATTTAGAGTTGCCAGGTTTGGCAAATAAAACCACAGACGGCCCAGTGAAATTTGAATTTCAGATAAACAACACATCATATTTTAGTCTAAGTATGTCCCATATAATATTTAGGACATACTTAGACTAAAATATGATGTGTTATTTATCTGAAATTAAGATTTCACTGGGGATCCTGAATTTTATGTGGCAACTCTATCCAAATGCTGTATCTATCAACACCTGATCATCTTATCCGATAACTTTATTTGTTTAGAAAGTATAGTCTGTAGAGTGGGCGGCACCAACTCAGAAATGGAAGCTTCCTTAGGAATACTTGCTACAAATGACAATCTTTTTTTGAAACCTCCAAAATTTGTCATAAGTTGCCACTACCCAACTTCCCCTAAAGCGTGCATTGAATCCCTGTCAAAGTGTCCGAGCTCAAAATAATTCCTTCGCACCATTAGTCAGAAAGGTGCAGTGGTCCCTCAGTTAGTCCTCGCAACAAATTACAGATATCTTCACAGGTATCTCTGTGTCAGTATCTCCACCATGTGCTGTATCAGTGTGGGTAATACAAAGCATCATCATCCCACCTAACATTTATATAGTCTGTAGTTTATAAAAAGCCTTCTAGTTGTGTTGTGCAATTGAATATAATCCTCGTGAGAACCTTATAAGGTAAGCATTTATTATCATTACCGTTTTTAAGTGAGAAAACTTCATTATTTTGTTTTTGTTTTTATTCACAGGGACACTTTGCGGGACAAGAGGGGTTCAGAGGAATGAGGTATCTTTTTCAATAGCAGCACAGTGCGTGAGAAAACCAGGTCTAACCAGGGGCTTCTTTTTCTAAATTCTGTGCCTTTTCATCTCCACACATCCTTGATTTAAAAATAAAAAGTAAGTTAGTAATACATAATCTTTGCAGGAAAATTGGAAAGGATGGATTAAGAAAAAGAGCACTATGTAAGGCACCAGATGTGTCATCACCTAAAACGACCGCTGTTAACATGTTAGAATTAACTATACCAACTTCCATATATTTTCCCACACGAATAGATAACATGGCCGTATACATATATATACATATATAAAATTGATTTTCCTGCTTAGTCTATATTTACCATGCCTTAGCTAAAATGAGCTTTTTCAAAATATCTATCTGATCATGTAATTCTCTTAGTTAAAACTCTGCGGAGACTTCCCGTTTTTCTAGAGATAAAACCCTTACCAGAGCCCGCACGCCCATGAGCTGGCCCAATACCGTCTCTCCAGGCTCATCCACCCAGCCCCCTCCCACCTCACACTGCTTTCCATCCGCACTGACGATCTTTCACCCTTGCTAATTCAATCAACAAAAATAGTATCTCATTTATATTTTAATTTGCATTTATATAAAATATTAGTGAAATTTAACTTTTACAACATGTTAATTGACAAATTTATTCCTTTTTTTGTAAAATGCCTATTCATATGCTTCCATTGGAGCCTAGCCTTTTTCTAATTTGTTTATGAGCTGCTTATGCATATAAATGTTGACCCTTGTCAACATGTAAATTGCAAATAAATTTTTCCAGTGTCTCCTAATAACTTTTTGCCATACAGAATTTAAAATTTTTATCTAGTTAAATTTATAAATAATTTCTATCTTTGATGTCACATATAGAATGGTCTTTCCCACTCTAAAATTATGTAAATGTTCAATATTTTTGTACAACTTTTATGCTTAATTTTTTTAGGTTATACATTTGATCCAACTAAAATTTCTTCATGTATACAATATGAGAAAACATCTGTCACTACACTTTGTTTACAAATAGGTAACCAATTGTCCAAACCCCATTTATTAAATAACCTGTTCTTTCTGAAATGTCACATTTATAATGGTGTAAACTATTATATATATATATTTCTGGACTACCTATGACCATTCCATTGATCTGTCTATATATTATTAAGTCAATGCCACATGGCTTTGATTACAGTTTTGTAATACATTTTAACATTTGGTGGTCAAGTCCCCTATGATTACTCTTCATTTTCATCAGTTATTGTTTTAAGTAAATTTTAGGGTAAATTTGTGAAATTCTAAAAAATATCAATGTACCTTTCAATACTGAGTCTTCCAATTTAAGAACAGTATGTTTCACCACGTATTCCACCTCTTTTTTCTCCCTTAATAGAGTTTAAAATTCTTATTTTTTTTATACAGGCCCACACTCTGCATTGTCCATGAAGACCATGCAGGAAGCTCAGATTCACCACCCCAGCCGGTGGTAATGAGGCAGCCACACTCTGCTGGTGCGGCATCCCAGGGAGCCTAACGGGGTCAGGAGTTTCACCGCCATTGATAACGGGGCCACCCTTCCTCTTGGGGTGCGAGTGGAAGCCATATGGAGAGCAGTAACAAGACACATCCAATGATCCCCAACAGGGTGGCATCAGTAGAGGTTTAGTGGGAAGGCTGAACTCCCACCAGTATCAGAGACCGATAACAGAAGACTGAAATAAAATCCAATGCTGTACTCCAATATGCCAAGTGTGGTTCCAGCTGAAAATCACTCATGATACCAAGAACCAGAAAAAACTCAGCTTGATAAGAAAACACAATCAACCAAAATGACACAGTGATATCAAACAGGAAATCAATTGCAGAGAAATAACTGGAAAGTGTCTATACACTTGGAAACTAAACAATATACAACAAATAATCCATGGTTCAAAGAGGAAGTCTCAAGGAAAATCACAACATACATTGAACTGAATAAAAATGAAAATACAACATTGAAAGTTTGGGGACGTAACTAAAGCAGTGCTGAGAAGAAAATTTATAACATTAAATGTTTATATTAGAAAATAGGAATAGGCTCACATTAATAATCTAAGCTCCCACCCCAAGAAGCTAGAAAAATAAGGATAAAATGAATCCAATGCAAGCAGAGAAAATAATAAACACAAGAGTAAGTATCAATGAAATTAAAAGCATAAAAATAATAGAGAAAAATCAATGAAACAAAAAACCGTTCTTTTAAAAGATCAATAAAATTAACAAAACTTCAGCAAAACTTTTTTTTTATTGTTATTCAATTACAGTTGTATGCCTTTTCTCCCCAACCCTCCACCCCACCCCAGCTGAACCCACCTCCCTCCCCCACCTCCACCCTCCCCCTTGATTTTGTCCATGTGTCCTTTATAGTAGTTCCTGTAATCCCCTCTTCCCACTGTCCCCACCCCACTCCCCCCTGGCTATTGTTAGATTGTTCTTAACTTCAATGTCTCTGGTTATATTTTGTTTGCTTTTTTCTTCTATTGCTTATGTTCCAGTTAAAGGTGAGATCATATGGTATTTATCCCTCACCACCTGGCTTATTTCACTTAGTATAATGCTCTCCAGTTCCATCCATGCTGTTGCAAAGGGTATAAGCTCCTTCTTTCTCTCTGCTGCGTAGAATTCCATTGTGTAAACATACCATAGTTTTTGGATCCACTCGTTTGCTGATGGGCACTTAGGTTGCTTCCAGTACTTGGCTATTGTAAATTGTTCAGCAAAACTTTTAAAAAAGTTTTTTCAAAAGAGATGATGCCAACTACGAAGATCAGGAATGAAACAAGGGATATCATTTCAAACCCTGAGGACATCGAAGGGTAATAAGCGAATGAATTCTACACACATCAGTTTGAAATGTAGATGAAGTGGGCCAATTCTTTAAAAAGTACAAACTATCACAACTCCCTTAATATGAAACAAACCATTTTAATAGCCCTGTAACTCTTCTAAAAATGGAATTTGTAATTTAAATTCCTCAAAAGAAGAATATCCAGGCCCAGATGATTTTATTGGAGAATTCTACCAAATGTTATGAATATGAAAAATAACACAGTTCTACACAATCTTTTCCAGAAACTAGAAATGAAGGCACCCTTTCCCAATGCATTTTATGAGGCTAATATAACCCTGATACCAAAACAAGAGTAAGAAATATACAGAAAGAACCCTACAAAACAATATTACTCCTTTATATAGATGAAAAATCCTTAGCAAAATATTAGCAAATAGAACACAGCAATATATAAAGAGAATTCCACACTATGACTAGTAAGAATGACTCCCAGAATGCAAAGCTGCAGCAATATTTGAAAATCAGTGTAATCTACCATATGAACAGGCTAATGGAGAGAAATCACATGATAAAATCAATCGGTACAGAAAAAGCTTTTGACAAATCTTGACACTCATTCATGGCGGAAACTATCTAAACACCAGAAATAGAGGAGAATTTTCTCAATTTTGACAAAGAACATTACACCTAGTGATAAAACACTAAATACTTTCTCCCTAGGACTGAAAATAAGACAAGGGTTTCCACTCTCACCACATCTGATCAACAGAGTACTAGAAGTTCTGATCGGAACATTAAAGCAAGTGAAGGAGAGAAAAGGAATACGTATCACAAAGGAAGAAATAGAAGTAGGCTTATTTGCAAATGACATGATCTTTTTGTTAAAAAGGAAAAAAAGTGTTTCCCTTAAGATCAGGAACAAGACAGGGATGTCCTCTATCACCACTCTGATTCCAATAGCGCTGGACACCCTAGCCACAGTTATCAGACATGAGGAAGAAGTACAAAGCGTCCAAATTGGAAAGGAAGAAGTGAAGCTCTCATTATTTGCATATAGAGAACCCTAAGGACTCCACCCAAAACTACTAGAACTGAAAAGTGAACTCAGTAAAGTGGCAAAATACAAAATTAATATTTAGAAATTGGCTTAAGTTTTATATACCGACAATAAAATACCAGAAAGGGGAACTAAGAAAACAATCCCATTTACAACTGCACCAAAACAAAATAAAATGTCTAGGAATAAGTTCAGCCAAGAGGTAAAAGACCTGTAACTCAGAAAACTATTAGGCACTGAAGAAAGAAATCGAAGAAGATACAAGTAAATGGAAGTTTATCTAGCATTTGTGGATAGGAAGAATTAACATCATTAAAATGTTCATACTACCCACAGCAATCTATAGATCCAACACAATCCCTGTCAAAATACCAATGGCATACTTCACAAGCTAGAACAGATACTCCACAATTTATATGGGACGCAACAAGCCTCAGGTAGCCCCAGCCATACTGAGAAAGAACAAAGATGAGGGTATCGCGCTACCCAATACAACTATACTGCAAGTCCATTGTAACCAAAGCAACCTAGTACTGGCATAAAAATAGACCTATAAATCAATGGAACGGAATAAAAAGCCCAGAGATAAATCCATGTCTATATTATCAATTAATTTTTGACACAGGAGGCAAGAACATACAGTGGGGTAAAGACAGTCTCTTCAATAAATGGTGCTGGGAAAATGGGACAGATACATACAAAACATTGAAACTAGACAGTCTCCTTACACCTTATACAAGAACAAGCTGAAAATGAATTAAAGACTTAAGAGTCAAAACCACAAAAAGTCCTGGAAGAAAACATAGGCAGTTAGATTCAGACATTTCTTATAGCAATGTTTTGTCTGATATATCTCTCCAGGCAAGAGAAACAAAATAAAAAATTAAAAAATGGGAAAACATCAAACTAAAAAGTTTTTGCACAGGAAAGGAAACCATCAAAAAAACGAAGAGACAATCTATTAAAAGAGAGAACATATTTATCAATGATAAGGGGTTAATATCCACATACTAATGAACACCAAAAAAAATCCAATTAAAAAATGGGCAGAGGACCTGAATAGACAGTTCTCCAAAGAGGACATACAGATGGCTGACAGACATATGAAAGGATGCTCAACATAACTAATTGTCAGAAAAAGCAAGTTAAAAGAACAATGAGCTGTCACCCTCACACCTGTCAGAATGGCTATCACCAATAAATCAGCAAATGAAAAGTGTTGATGAGGATGTGAAGAAAAGGGAACTCTCATGCACCGTTGGTGGGAAGGCAGGTTGGTACAGCCACTGTAGAAAAGAGTATGAAGTTTCCTCAAGATTAAAAAGGTCCTTACCTTATAACCCAATGATTCTACTTCTGGGGATTTATCTGAAGAAACCCAAAATACTAATTCAAAAAAATACGTGCACCCCTATGTTCACTGCAGCATTATTTACAATAGCTAAGCTATGGAAGTAACAAAAGGGCCCGTCAATAGACAAGTAGATAGAAAAGCTGTGGTGCATATATACCATGGGATGTTACTCAGCCTTAAAAGAGATGAGGTCTTATCATCTGTGACAGCATGGATGGGTGGGCCTAGTGGGTATTATGGTCAGTGAAACAAGTAAGCCAGAGAAAGACAAATACCATAAGATATCACTTATATGTGGAATCTAAAGAACAAAATAAACAAACGAACAAAATTGGAACAGACTCGTAGACACAGAGAAAGATCTGGCGGTTGCCAGAGAGGAACGGCATTGGGGGCACAAAGTGAAAGAGGTGAAGGGACTAAGACGCACCAACTGGCAGTTACAAAATAGTCACAGAGAAGTAAGTAAAGCATCAGAGATATAGTCAATAATACTGTGATAACTATGTATGTATGGTGCCGGATGGGTACTGGAAGTAGCAAGGGGAACACTGTGAAATGAAACATGTATGATTGTCTAACCATTAAGTTGAATACCCAAAACCAACACACAGTTGAAAAAACCCAAAATGCTATGATTCACCTACCTATGACGCAATTAGAATTCTGAAAATATGCTGCCAATTTCTTTGCCATTAGAGAGGACTGAGTTGCATAAAATACACATATGTTTATTATTTATGACTCCAGTCTAAGATTTTTTTTTGTAAATTAATAAAACATTTATATAACCATTTTTTAAAATCCTAGGGAATCTACCGGAAAAAAACCCCTAAAACTAATACACGAGTTCAGCAACATTTCAGGACACAAGATCAGCAATCAATTACATTTCTATACACCAGCTACGGATATGTGGAAACTGAAATTAAATATGCAATACTATTTACAATTGCTCGGGAAACTAAATATTTAAGGGTAAGGCTAACAAAACATACGTAGGACTGTGTACTAAAAATTGCGAAACACCGGTGAAAGAAGTCAAAGATTTAAGTAGATGAAGAGACAGTCTGTTAATGGCTTGGAAGACTCAACAGAGCAAAGATGTCAGCTCTCCCAAAATTTATATATAGACTTAATACAATTCCTGTGGAAATCTCAGTATGAGATTTTGTAGTTACAGACAAGATTATTTGAGAATTTATGTAGAAAATTATGAATAAAGTGGGAGAAATCATTCTACCTGATTTCAAGAATTATTACATAGCTATAGCAATCAAAACTGTATAGCATTGACATAAATAGACATAAAGATGAAATAGACAAATAGACATAAAGATCAATGGAACCGAACGGACAACCCAGAAATAGGCCCACAGCCAGGTGACTTTTGACAAAGGCACAAAAACTTCAACCCCTGGTGCTGGAGCAACTGGATATCTATAGAAAAAGCAGCAAATCAGCCTTAAACTAAAGTCGCATCATATACAAAGCTAACTCAAAATGGGTGATAGCCGACTGGCGTGGCTCCGTTGGTGGGGTGTCATCCCACAAAGTGAAAGGTTGACGGTTCAATTCACAGCAATAGGCGAGGCAACTGATCTCCCTCTCCCTCTCCCTCCCTTCCCCTCTTTCTAGAAATACATAAATCTTTTTAAAAATGGATAATAGATTTCAACATAAAATGTACAGGTATAAAACTTCCAGAAGAAAACATAAGAAAAAATCTTCAGAATGTAGAGCTCAGTGAAGGTTTCTTAACTTTCCCCAAAGTATGATCCATAAAAGAAAAATCAGTAAATTGGACTTCATAAAATATCAAAACATTTTCTCTGCAAAAGACTCTCTTAAGAAGATCAAATGAAAAGTTAGAGACAGGAAGAAAATATTTGCAAACCACGTATCTGACAACATTCATACCTAGAATATAAAAAGAACTCTCAAAGTTCAACAGTGAAATAAACAAACCACCAATTAAAAATGGGCAAAAGCTGTGAAGGGACATTTCACTGAAGAGGACATACAAATGGTAAAATAAGCATATAAAAAAATTTTCAACATTATTAGCCATCAGGAAAGTGAAAATTAAAACCACCATAGATATCACTACATACCTATCAGAATATCTAAAATAAAAAATAGTGACAATAGCAAATGCTGTCAAGGATGTAGAAAAACTGGATCTCTCATGCGTTGCTGGTGGAATGTAAGATGGGGCCACCACTCCGGAAGATAGTTTGGCGGTTTCTTACACAGCTAAACGACCACTTACCATATGACTCAGCAATCACACTCCTGGGCATTTGTTCCAGGAAAGTGGAAACTTATATATGCATACAAAAATCTTGGCACGATTACTTTAAGCAGCTTCATTTGCAATGGCCAAAAATTGGAATCAACCAAAATGTCCCTCCATAGGTTAATGATTAAATAAATAGTGCATTCGTACCCTGGTTCTACTCAACAATGAAAAGGAATGAACTAATGATACATTCCAACAACTCGGATGGATCTCAAGGACATTGTGCTGATTTTAAAGATCCATTCTCACAAGGTCACACACTGCATGATATCATTTATGTGATGTTTGCAAAATAACTAAATCACAGGCATGGAGAAAGTTGGTGGTTGCCAGGGGTGAGGGATGTTGGGGTGTGAGTATAAAGGAATAGCACGAGGGTGTCTTTGCACTGATCGAGTAGTTCTGTGGCTTGAGCACAGCGGTGGTTACATGAGTCGACATGTGATAACATGACATAGGACGGTACACACACTGTACCATGTTAACTTCCTGGTTTCGATACTGTAATTATGTAAGATGTAACCATTGCTGGAAACTGGGTAAAGACTACATGGATGATCTCTGTACTGTCTCTGCATCTTCCTGTGCATACGTCAGTGATGAATTAGCAGCCAAGGGGCTTTTCTACAAGTAGAGCCTATAAAGAAAGCATTTGGGCTGTCACGAGAATCTTTTCCTCACATTTTAATGTAGCATAGATGACGGTCCAGGGATAAGAACAATGAGTGTACCTTCTACTCTAAGAAGAAAAGAGACTCAGTTTACCAGAGTCAGGGTCACTGGGCTGGATGCAAGCCTCTTCTCATGCCCACAGCCAATTATATACAACCAGGTATCAGACTAACACTCTCATAACATCACCTTATTTGATCTTCACAGAAACCCTGTGAGGTAAGAATTATCATTATTATGCCCATTTTACAGATTTGAAAATTAAGGATTAAAGATGTTAATTTTTTCACACAAGAGGAAGCAATGTAATTTCTTGAAACTGTCTCTTTTTTAAGTTATTGTTTTTCTTTTTTTTAACTTTATTGTCTTAAACAATAAGGAAGGGAAGGAAAGGAAAGAGAGGGACAGAAACATTAACCTGTTGTCTCTTGCACATTCCAGGAATTGAACCTGCAACCTTTTAGTTTACGGGCTGACACTCAACCAGCTGAGCCACACTGGCCAGGGCTCTTGAGGCTGTCTCTTAACCACATGTTCAATGTCATACAGCCCAGAAAAAGAGCAGTCTTCAGAAGAAAAGTCAGAATTTTTAAGAGCTATCTAGTGAGGGAGGAGGGGAAGGAGAGGCAGGAAACTCTAGCTTTCTGCCTTCTCCACTACCTTTGATTTCAGCGGTGAATTTGTAACACTTAAATCACAAAAACTATTAACAATTGTGTGTGGCATGTGCATGTGAGTGTTTTTAAAGAATAGGATGAGCAGACCGAAAACAGGTGTTCCTCAGAAAGTCTCTCTTTGGCCCTGGTGTGGGCTTTGACTGATGTTTCGAGTTCTGGCTGCTTGTATCAGTAGTTAGTTGCATCATCTTCATCATCACCCTCACCTCTGGGGTTTACCCTCTGACAAGCACCGGAGCGTGTATGATAATCAGCCCGGACAAGCACACTAAGGAGTAGAGGGACTCGGCTTCACTAACTCTGCACCCACAATGCCCTGGGTCTCCTGGCACATCTCACTGCCCCACCCTCCCCCACCTGGCAGTGAGGGACAAGGGCTCCCATCCCTCCCAAGAAAGGCTTGCACTGGCCTTGCTGCATTAACAGAGCCTCAAGCTAGACTCTCAGGACTGAAGTTTCAGGGTCCCCAAAATACAAAAAGCCTATGGAAAGTTTGAAACCACAGGAGCAAAAATGAGTTTCCCTCCACCTCACAAAAAAAACCTCAGAAATGTAGAGAGAAATGAAATATGCAAGGTTTCATTAACATTCCCATTATTATTTTTACTTTTCTAATATAGAACACAAAGATGTCCTATCAAGGACTTGTTTCTTTCCTTGACATTGCTGTCCCAGGTAGTGATGCGGGGCCCACCGCTCCCCTCCCCATTCTTGCAGTCACATGGGGAAGGCTGAGGTGGGAAGCTGTCAGGGCTGAGATTCCAACACAGTGCATGTGCTTCTGTTTTACTGCATCTTGATGCAGAAGCGACCCCCCTTAATCTTTTAGTAAAGAAGTGAGTATTCTTTCTGCTCCAATGTAACTCCCAAGAGAACCTCGTGTTCTGCCTTCTTCTCTGCTGCAAAAGCATTCTCTTTTACAAAACTTCTGGGTGGGCAGCGCGATCTGCCCTCGGATAGAACCCCAACTGGGGTCAGTGGATATTGCTGCTCCCAGTTTTTTGTTATTCAGGAGCATAGAGATACCTGCTCTTGAAAATTTAAATCAGAACTCCAAAAGGGTGCTTCTTCAGAAAATTAAAATAGACCAATCCGTATGATGCAGCAATTCTACTTTGGGGTACATACCCCGAAGATTTGAAAGCAGGAAATAGAACAGAACTTTGCACACCCATGTTCACAACAGCTTTACTCACAATTGCCAAAGTGGCCACCCATGGATGAATGGGTAGACAAAAGCGGTACATCCGTACAATGAAATATTACTCAGCCTGAAAGAGGAAGGACATTCTGACACCTGCTACAACATGGATGAACCCTGAAGACATTATGCTAAGTGAAATGAGCCAGTCATAAAAGGACAAATACTTTGGAATTCTACTTATAGTGGTCAAATTTATAGAGACAGAGGGTAGAAGGGTGGTTGCCAGGGACTGAGGGGAGGAGGGATTGGGGAGTTTGTGTTTGATAGAGATAGAGTTTCAGTTCAGGGAGACAAGAAAGTTCTGGACGGATGATGGTGATGGTTGCAGAACAAGGTGAATGTGCTTCGTGCCACTGAGCTGTACATTTAAAAATGGTTAAAATGAACCCTGGCTGGTGTAGCTCAGTGGATTGATCACAGGCTGTGACCCAAAGAGTCTCTGGTTCGATTCCCAGTCAAGGTACACGCCTGGGTTGCAGGCCAGGTCCCCAGTGGGGGGTGCACGAGAAGCAACTACACATTGATGTGTTTCTCTCCCTCTCTTTCTCCCTCCCTTCCACTCTCTAAAATATAAATAAATAAAACCTTTTAAAAAATGGTTAACATGGTAAATTTTATGTTCTATATATTTTAGCATCATACACTTTTACAACTCCATAATGGGAAAAGACATGGGGTTAAGGCTATCCTCTGGTGAAAATAACAGACCCCCCTGAAGAAAGAAGGCGTAGCCCATACTTCTGCATTTGTGTCTTATACAGTTCAGCTCGCTCGTGAGGAATTTTAATGATCTGACACTCCAGGGAGTGCTACACGAAGACCTTCCTGCGGCATACTTTCTACAAGGTCTTTGGCAGGGAAAGAGTGGAAAGCCAGATAACAATAGTAGACACCTTATTCATCACTTGTGAAAATATTCATAACTAAAAATTCTTGGAAGGGAAAAAAACCTCATTTTTCCCTTGTGTTTTTCCTTTTTTCCCAGGCCTTCATCTCTCTAGTTCCTTCCATATATTTCTTCTTTGATTTCCGGCCATCCACTTACCTTTTCGGTTTCAGGTTTGTGGCCTACATTTGGAAGTAGAAATAACTTGCACGTTTTCTCCTTACCTTGCAGAGATTGTTGTAAAGATTCTGGGAGACTAGAAAGTGGGAGATATGTTAAAATATACAGACACCGTGTTTATTCTTCTGATTATTAAGAACCACCTTTAGGAAATACCGACTCCATGGACAAGATGTACCCTAAATAGTGCCAGGCTGAGAGGAGAGCTCTGCAGCAGGCCTGCCAAAAGAATTCTGGTTTCCCTGCTTCCTCAAATCACACCCCAGCTGCCACTCTGTTTCTTTCTGGGCACCTGGCACAGCCCCCAAATTCCAGCTTCTTTGGGGGGAAGGGAACTGTGGTGACCAGTAGAGTTGAACATTCATGAAATGTGTAGCAATGAGCTCCCCATCACCAGGAGTATTCAAATAAAGTACAGATCATCACTTCACATGGGATTCCTGCTTTGGGCAGGAGATTGGAATTCTGAGGTCTCTTCCATTTCCAAGAACCCATTGGTTCCTTTATTACTAGATTAGGAATCAATTGATCTGGAATCCAATATGAGAGCTCTCTTTTGCTGTCCCCTCCTAACCTTTCTGAGCTCAAGAGCCTCAATTATCTCTTATTATTACATAGTCTGCCTACTTGTTCTTGTTGTGAGGAGCCCAGGAAATGCCACGAACTAGTGCTTTGAAAGTCTGTTATTTTTTTTATTGCCACACCAGGAAGGGTAGGACTGCTGTTATTATGATCTCTACTTTCAGAGGATGACTGCTTGACCTAAGCAAATACCACCAAGCAGCCCTCCCCACTCACCAGAAAGGCAGGATCAGTGTCTGAGAAATGCTTGGGGTGGAGAAGCCTCAAGCTGTGAAGTCAGCAGATCTCCCCACGAATGCTGATTCCTTAGGTTTGTTTCCTGTCAATCCTGGGTCCGCCTGAGTGACCTCTCAGAAGCATCTCTGAACTCTGTGAACATTGACTTAAAAAAAAAACATATCCAAGCAGGGCTTCATTCACCAGCAGGGTTTCCTTCCCCTAGTACACACATGTACAAAAAAAAAAAAAAAAAAAAAAAAAGTCTTGCTGAATTAATGAACCACTTCTCTTATCTATTTTTCCTGTTATCTAATTCTGAGGGGAAAGCTGGGAGCTCTGAGGGAGCTGCGAGACTCAGCTCACACCGCCTCCCTCCCAGCCGGCTGAGAACAGCCTGGAATACCAGACCAAGGGACCTAGACTGTCCCTGAGATTCTGCCTTGCACCAAGCTGAGAGAAGCCACAGGGACAATGCTCCCACTTTAGGTGAGTCCCCTCCAGACCCCCCGGTGACCCCTCCAAACGGCTGAGGGGGAGATGTACCATGGGAGCCTGGAGAAAGGCCAGAGGGCCAGGAGAAATAGAAGGTTCGGGAGTGTGCTGAATATCGGACTGCAAGGAGAGGGAGGTGGGGAAAGGTGGGAGGGAAGGGACCAGCCAGTGCCTGACTGGGGACATGCAAGAGACCCTTGGGGATGGGAGGAAAGGATGAGATTCTTTACAGGCCAAGCCACAGAGGCAAGGCTTCCTTTCCCAGTGTCTCCTGCCGGTTCATTTTCTCTGTTTCTTTTTCTTACAATTGGGGTGGCATTTTTGTATCTGTTTCCTAGTTCAGCGTCCTACTCCAACAGTCAGAAATCAGTGGGAGGGTCAGTGTCTCAGGAAAAAAAATAATAAATATACGCCATACAAAAAAATCAAATGGATCTGACCGGATGTCCGACACCCTGTTCCCTTTTTCCCACCAACACACCCAGATCGCATGGATTCCCCTAGGGTCCAGGCTCCTGCCCCTCGGTCTTGGGAACCCCTTGGAAAGCTTAGGAAAACCGTCCCTGACCCATGGCAGCCCTGCCTAGTGTGCTTTCGGGGCAGAATGTCTCGCTGGCGTTTCCTGTTGGCTTCAGTGGGGAGGCGGAGAGTAGGCCTCCAGGCCTTCAGGATCTGATACTTTTCTTTGCCTGTTCCCAAGCCAAGGGTCAGCCAGGCTTGGTGTGCGGCTTGATTTTTCCATTCACTCTGCAGTGACACATGTGACAGGAGGGAGTGGCGGGCGTGAGTCCTGCAGGTGTGCAGCAGCAACTGTGGTCTTCTTCCCCAGCCCGCCTGGTGCTTTGGAGACTTTGGCGGCATCTGCTTTTGTTTACAAATCAAAAATACCACTGCTGCCTATAAATCCAGAGTTTGAGCAAACGAGTTGTGATTATTTATTTATTTATTTATTTTGTAGCTGAGGAAAGAGTTGATTCCAAAGGAAAAGGAGAAACAAAAGAGAAGACAGAGGGGAAGCTTTGGGGTAGAGAATGAGGAGACCCTGAGTTCAGAGCGAAACCTCGCGTAACTAAGGCCCCGGGAGAGTTTGAAACCCATCGGGTTGTCTGAGCTTCCTCCCCGGCCCAAAGGTTGAAAACAGACAATGGCGTCTTTTAACTCTGTAGTCTTAAGAGGACTAAGTGAGTGCTCCTCCGGAATTGTGGAGGATCTAATGTAAAGTCTCTCTGGGTCTGTGCGCTTACTACAGACACTCGCTATGCAAAGCAAGGAATGGGAAAGTCTTCCCTCTGGTCTCCTGCCCCCTCCCAAAGCTCTGCCAGCTTCCAGCCAGTGAATTCAAAGGCTGTCTCAAAACTTGCACTCATCTGCTCCAGTTATCTTTCCCCTGCCCAACTCTGGTTTCCTTCCCCCTCCTCATCCCCCCCCCCCCCTCCCCAGGCAGTGCTGATATTCTCACTTCACTGCAAGTTCTCCAAAAGTAAGGAAAATGGAAAGGTTTTCACTGGGAAAATCGGGGAAGTGCCACTCGGACTTGCGGGGAAACCTCTCCGTGGAAGGGTGCCAGAAGCCCATGATTTATCGTCACAAAATCGGTTTAGTTTATTAGTAGAAGTAGTGTTTTGTTTCTGCTAGTCTTATTTGGATAAGTCGGTCTTGAGTAAAAGGGTATTTAAAAGCTCGCTTTATGAACTTTTACAGAATTCATTAGAGTTCCTTTTTAGCCCCATGTTTCCTCTTTCTTCTAAAAAATGTATCTCTACCGGTGATTTTTATTCTCGAATTGAATTGGGGGGTCGATCTTAAACCACACAGCTTGTGTGGTTGGCATTGAAGAAACGTGAATAAGTTGCTCTTTATCCCTATTCGAGGGCTCAAGCCCAACAAAACATCCTTTTCAAATGCCTTTCTAATGCTTTGTTGTATTTGCCGAGTGATTTGTAGGACTGGAAATTACAGTTTGCGTGTGTAGGTCCGCGGGTGGTTGAGGGCTGGGGACAGCAGAGAGGAGAGGGTTTAGAGCCGGGGCAGCACCGAGACCAGAGAAATTCAAACGATCAATCTCCAAGTGTCTAAACAGCACCAGGTGGAGATTCAAGACAATTACCCGAATAATTGGGGGGAGGGAGGCACTTTCACCTGCATTATCTAGATAAAGGGGCGACCCAGGAAAAAGCCCGTGGCCCTGAAGCCTCCGCCTCGCTCACGCCGCGATCAGACCGATTCAGGAGAGTTTTCTGAAGGTTCTCTAGGAGGAGTCGCGGATGCGGCAGCAAGGAGAGGTTTCCAGAAAAGCTTAAAAGGGTCTCCCGCCGCGCGCCAAAGGAGGGAGAGGGCCTAGCGCCACGGGACGCCCCCGCCGGGTCCGATAAAGCCCCGAAGCCGGTCTAAGGTCAATAAACCTGGCGGCGTCTGGCTCGGGCCGACGGTCGGGAAGGACAGGGGCGGGTAGGGAAGGGAGCACTCGGAAGGCTGCCGGCGAAAAGAAAAGTGTCGTGGGCTGCTGCGCGCTGGGCCGCCGAGCCGGGCGGGCAGCCGGCCGGTGTGCTCCCCGCGGGGCGGCCAGGCGGTGGTAACGGCGCCCTGACCAGTGTCCCGGGAAGCCCCAGTGGGCCGCTTCCCGGGCGAACAGTCCTAACCCTGCGGAAGTTTAGCGAAGAGAATGAAAAACACATTTTCTTCTTAAGAGACAGGGGATGGGGATGGAGACTAACAAATAAGAACACTCAATAAAGCTTCAGGGACACCTTAAAAAGGCAGAAAATTGTTCCCAAATATGAACAATTAGGACGGGGACAACACTTTTAATCATTAATAACCCATTTTAATCCTGTATGGGGTGTAAGCGTTTACGAATTCATTTGCTCAAGAGGCGTCGTTGCGCTCGCTCGCTCGCTCGCACGGCGGGGAGAAAGAAAGGTGGGCGAGGGGACTGCGCGCAGTTTCTCCCCCGGGGTCTCCCTCAAAGGGGCTCGAACCCGCTGCCAAACGGCAGGTCCTCGGAGAGGATCCTCCCAAGAGCGAGCCCCAGTGAAAAGTACGCAGCCCGCGCGCGGCACAGGGCGATGGGAGCCTGAGCGCCCGCTGCTCTCCCCTAGCGTGCTTTGGGCCGCTTGACGCCCCGAATCTCCTGTTGCTCCGTCGGAGCCCTCAGTGCAAAGCCCGCTGCCCCGTGGAGGGCCAGGTGGTGGTGGCGGCGAGGGCTCAGTCAACACACTGGGGCCTGGTAGGATTCCCGCCAGCGCGCGCGACCACGCGCCGGATCTCAGCAAATACACCACCGGACCCTGCGAGCTTTGCCGCTTTTTCGCTCTCGGCCCACGAACTCGCGGGGCTCCCTCTCATCATTTCGATTTCTGGAGAGGCTGAGGCTGGACTGGTTTGAATGTATTTCAACCGTTTGAAGCCACGTGGGCCAGGTCACCTCGAACGGGTGTAGCTCCCGCCGTCTCCAGCGTCGCGTCTCCGGCCTCTGGAACCCCGCGAGACCCAGCGTCCCGGGCGTAGGACCGGTGGGCAAGAAAGCCCAGGCCGCAGGCAGTAGGGTCCGGGCCGCGGTCAGTCGTGTGACCACGCACCTGAGCCTGCCGCTGCTCAGAACGTGGCCCGGGGCACGCTCTGCAAGGGAGACGCATTTGGGGAACTCAAAGTCCGGGAGAGGCTGAGAGCACCAAGGCGGGGGAGTGGGGGACTCGGAGAAGGTGGGCAGAGGTCTGCCCGCCGCTCGCGCGCCCCTTTCCAAGTGCAGGGCGCTAGCCTGACCCTGGACCTGCTCGCCCTTGCCCGCTGTCATCAAAAGAGTTATTCTTACACACCACACATGCACGCAGTTAAGCTGCTCTGCATCTCAGGATTCCCGTGTGGAGAGACACCCCTCACCCACCCACCCAGTGACGAGCGTCCCAGCGAACTCCAGACCCTAACCAGAAGGGCCCTGGATCAGTCCTTTCGTGGGCCGGGGTTGGAGGGTTATTGAGGGGCATGGATGGCCGGAACTCCGGGCTCGCCAGCTTGGTGGCCACAGACACCTGGTTCAGGGAGTCTCCCTCTGTCGGGTTTGAAGAGCCTTAATACTTCAGGCACTGTCATCGGCTGGAGCGGTGTCTGGAGCTACAGATTTCGCACAGCTTCGGGGCTTGGGGCTTGTGGAGGAGCAGTCGGACTCCAGGCCTGCGCACGCTGGGGCTGTGTGGAAGGGCATTGTCTTTAACCACCTCTCAGCCCGAGCCCCAAACTCGACGATTCCCCAGCACGCCTCCTCCGGATTTTAGAAAAACTCCCGGCAGACCTTCCAGTACCAGTCGCTGCTAAAGACGGGAGCAGTAGCTGCAATCCCCGCGCAGACGGCCACCCCAGGGGGCCGGTGTCCCGGCGCCTGGGGCGGTGTTCGTGCGGGGTCGGCTTTCGGCGGGGCTACGTGGCTGCTGCTCTTTCTTTAGATACTGAGACGTGTGGTTTCTCCCTCATCCACCCTACCTGCCGTTCTAAGGGGTTTTCTTTATTCCTTTAGTATTGTCTTAAATTTTCTTGTTTTCTCGTTTCCTTTCTCTCTCTCCCCGCCCCCTTTCTCGGTCTTCTGATTCATTTCCCGAGTTTCCGTTTCTTTCTTAATCAAAACCCCTCATTTGTTCTTTATAGCATTTGCTCTTCTTTTCTCCCTGTGCGCCTTTCCATTTTGCCCCAATTCTCGGCCGGCTGCGAACGCGGCTGTTTTTAGTGACTGCAGGAAGCTCCCAGAAACTCGCTTCACTTTACAATTTTTCTCATCCCAACCCAAATCCTTTACCCCATATAATGAATTCGTTTGTATTAAGTCGGGCGTACTGCTTGCACGCAGAAATTGCTCGATAAAGATATTTTGTTGGATGAACCAGAAGCCTTCCTTTTTACAAGTTATTTCAATTCCTGAATAGTAAAACTACACAGTAGCTGGTTTGGAATTTAAAGGATTTCTTAAATTTCCACCTCTCAATCAATGGTGCACTAAAAAAATCATTCTCCAAGGGCTAGGTGGATGTTTAAAAGAGTGATTCACTCAAAAACATGATGCAGGTTGTTTTTAATATTGTGGAAACATTTAATACTGAGCCAGATGATCTGCCCAGCTGCAGCATTTGTTATGGCTTCCCACTAACTCCAGAGGAAATTGTTATGTTATAAATAGATACCTTTTTCTTGTCCACTAGCTGAGATTTTGTTTGCTTTCTGTCTTATCACAGTACTTCCATCATTCATAATAATAATAGAACGATTAGTCTTTCCCTGTAGATAAATAATGATTGGGGCATTTATTATTTATTTTACATAGGATTTGTTGTTAGAGTTGACGCATATGTGAACGTTTTATTTTCTGTAATATGCTGAGAGATGGGAGATCCTTCTTGCTTTCAGAAAATGACTGGAGACAAGAAATAGCTCATAAGGGAAAAAAACTTGTTACGGTTTTTATTTCTTTAAAAAATGTGAATGGAACTTTGAAGAAACTTTCCTTTGAGAAACACGATCATTAACAGGCAAAAACTTGACCATGGGGAATCCAGAAGGAGGTCAGGGAGTCAGCTTTGCTTCCTCTGCCGTGACTGCAGAACAACAAAAATTAGGAAAGTACTACCCGGCCGGTCGGATGTCGTAGTCCCTGTTTGTGCAAAAGCGTCTCTCTAGTAGTGCGGGGGGGGGGGGGGTCTCAAATTGTTCCTAGCTTTTGGAAGGTTGACAAGCGGAATCAACGAGTTCCTGTCTTAGAACTACTCCCTAGAATTCAGCAGATAATAGCTACCGATCACTTCTGATAGCTGTTTGGTTCAGTGCTGTGGGGGTGGGGGAAGGATTTAGGGTGAGGGGCAAGTCCTGCGAAGCGCAGCTAGGCGGAAACAGCATCGGGGTCCCAGGATTCGTCAGCAGCTCTCTGCTCTCTCTTGCCCTCCAAACTTCCCAGGCTTCACGCGGGACAGCCTTAGAAAGCTCTCAGCGTGGTGGCCGTTCGGGTTTGCTCCAGCCGCGATAACGGAGGGGCTCGCTATCTAATCTGGACAGCAGCATGAACAATCCATTAGACCTCGGTATTTATCCCGGGAGAGGGAGGAGGGAGGGACGGGGGCTGGCGTGCCCCACCCGGCCCTGGGTGGCGTACATCTGCCCCATTGCCGGCGCGGGTATTAGTGAAACAGTTTTGTGGACTCAAAACTCACTACTAGGTACAGTGCTTACGGATGCTGGTAAATTATAGTTCTTCCCATTGTCAGTGTAAGGGTGATTAGAATCTCTTTGGGTTTGGGGGAAATCACATTCTCTTTTACATTCAGTATACTTTATATTGTCCCATTCAAACTCCACATTAACCAAAAAGATTTGTTAGATTCCAATTTTTGCCAGTATTCCTGGGGACAAGGCAGTCCTAAATCCATCCACCCACCCATTCATTCATGCATTCATTCAGCAAACATTTACCAAGCTTTACTCTGCACCAGACATTGTGCCTTGTACTGACAGGTTAAATTATTTGCCCAAGATGAGGACTAGGCTGGCGACCGGGGCGGGACCCTAAATCAACTATTCCAGTCCTGTGACTGCACACTTCTCTCTCCCAAGACATACAAACCAGAGACGTTGGAAGTTGCAAGGGCCCCAGAGGTTATCTGGTCCAGTCTTCCATTCAATGCAGGAATCCCCTCCCAGAAGGCCAGCAATGAGAGGCCCAAGCTTCTACCCTCTCTATTCGCCCATGGGCTTCCCAACTGCAAATGGCTGGCTAAATGGAAGGACTTTCATTCCCCCTGCCCATGCCTAAACTTAGGATGCTACGCTTCTCATGCTTGCAATCACCCCCAGGTGCTGCACTAACCTGGCTGGGCCGTCTCTCATTCAGATCTCTAGCACCAGGTGCTGGACACTAACGCCCATGAAATGTTAAGGTGCTACAGGCCTTAGTGAAGCTGAACTTTCTCCCCTGCCCATAGGGGATATTCACTGCCAGATCAGAGCCAACACTATAGGCAGTGGCCAAAATCCAGAATTGCCTGAGCCTGGATTCTATTCCCACCTACAAGCTGGGTGACCTCTGGCAAGTTATTTTACTTCTACTTCTGGCATGTTCTACATATGAAATGTATGAATGTGCTTCTCAATAGCTGAGGATGCCATCTTTTCAAAGATAAAATTTCCCCTCCAAAGTAATCTGAGATCATTCTCATTTGCTAGTTAAAAAAAAAAAAAAAAAAAAAAAAAAGCCCACTTCTGGACAATAAACTCATCACAAAGAACATTCTGGAAGCTTCAGAATTGATGAGATACTTAGTGCATATTGTCCCTGGGTCGGAGTAAGACTTAGATTCTAGTGTTCCGATGATGCGATTTGAATCCCATCTCCACTATTTAATGTCTATGGCCCCTATGGCCCCGGCAAATTATTTAACGTTTCCATGCTTCCATTTCATATATTTGGAAATTCTCACAAACCTAGAGGACAGAGTCTTCTGCGATAAGCTTCACCATGTAATTCCTCCAGGTAGGCATCGATGTGCTTCTTTTTATCTGGCTTTGTTTGTATTGTTTCTTAACCTGTGGCTTCAAAATGCTTTAGAAATTAGATTTGTCTAATAAGAGATGGAAATCTACCTGAAAAAATGTATAAATATATTTTAATCGTCTTTTCCAAAATTGAGTGTTTGTAGTAGTGGAAAATTTGGACGCAACCTTTCTGGAAGGTGGTTTGGCCGTATGTACCCCAAGCCCCACAAGTGTTCATATTCTTTGACCCTCTTTTTCCAGTAATAGAAGTTGATCCCAAGGAAATAATCAGAGGTTTACAAGATGCTATGGTAACCAAAGTTTATGTGAGTTTGTCCATACCACACATCAAAGGACACATCAAACATTTATTTATTGTAGGGAAAATAGAAAACTACATATACACTGAACAATAAGAGCTTACATAAACTATGCAAAATCCATAATGTAGCCATCGAACTGTTTCCTTAAAATATGTAATAAAACAGAAATGTCTGATAATATTTTTTAAAACTAAAAGTAGATTGCAAAACACTCTGTACAGAGTGACACTTGTGAGGGGGAGAGGGGCAGGGGACATTAGTGTTCTCCATGTTTAAGGGGGGATTTTTTTTTATTATTATTATACTGTCCTGTGTCCAAACGAACTACAATGAGTTCTTGTTCGTTTAGAAATAGAAAAAATATTTTGATGGGCTGAGGAGGAATGATTAGATTCAAGACGTCTAGTTTTCTGAGATTTCGCGCCTGTTGTGCTTATGACAAGCACGTCCATTTTAGAGGATGCAGCTTCAGAATTCTCAAACCTCGATGGACTCCAATTCCAAGAATAGTTCTGGACTGTCGATTCTCAGCTAGAGACATGTGTAAGTGGTGGGAGTGATTTTTCTACTGAGGTTCTCCCTCCCCCTACAGAAAATGTTTTCACAACCATCCAGACTGTCTCAGAATTTCACTTGCAACCTTGAATGTTTCTGAAATTGAAAACAATTGTCTAAGTTCTTGTAACTTTTTCCTCTTCTCGAAACTCCCTTCTCTGGCAGAAGGATGTGGTGGAATGTAAGGCCAGGTGCTGGTCCAGCTGCAACTAAAAGCTGATTATTGGGACCCCGGAAGAGGAGTGAACTTGGGCAGGGGAGGGAAGACAGACCTTTAGTGGTGGCCAAAATGTTGGAGAGGGTGTTCAGAAGGGAAGACCTTTGTAAAAGCAAGAAAGTTAGTTACTAAAAACTCAACTGAAGGACAGATGAATTACAAGTATTAAGGGATGTCAGGTGCCATTTTTGAAACTGACATAGTTTTAATTTATTGAGAAATAAGTAGCAGTTTATAAAGATGAAGAGTGCCTTCCTCCCACTTTATAAGCAGAGTGTGGGATGAGGTTGGGGGGGGGGCGGGGATAATGGTAACAAGAAGAAATGGAAATAAAATCCCACCACAAACGTAGGGCAACTTCAAAAGATCTTTCACTGAGGGGTTTTTTTTTAAAGATTTTATTTATTTATTTTTAGAGAGAGGAAGGGAGAGAGACAGGGAGAAGAGAAATATCCATGAGAGAGAAACATCAAAGAAACATCAATCGATTGTCTCTCCTGTGAGCCCTGACCAGGGACCAAACCTACAACCCAGGCATGTGCCCTGACCAGGAATCCAACCTGCAGCCTTTTGCTTTTCCAGATGACACCCAATCAACTGAGCCATGCGGGTCAGGGCAAGATTTTTAATTTAATGTCTGCCATTAAAATGGCCAACAGAAGATAAAAGTAAAATCAAGGTCAGTTTCACTGTTGTTAATTAACAAATAAACATTTAGCAAATAAAAACTTATAGTCTGAGTACAGCAAGGGATATGGACTTAAAATACTACTCCCATCTTCTTCCTCTAAGCTCTCTACTTTAAGGCCAAAGTCAGCCTTTGTTTGTTTGGTTGCTTGGTTGGTCGGGTGGTGGTAGAGGAATATGAATAGGATTTAGACCTGAAAATTTTTAGTTCTCTGTAGAAGTGAGTCAGTTCATCTCTGCAAGCGGGGTTCAGCCAGGCATCATATTGGTCTTCAAGCCCCAACTGCCGCCCCCTGCGCTGTAAGGCACGGGGGTAAGGACTGTCCTGAAGAATGATTCTCGGAGGGGCACATTCCAGACACTTTTGCTGACTGAATTCTCTACAACAAAAGTCCTCAGCTACAACTGTTTCTCTGCACACGTCCCTGAAGGAAGTCAAACCCAAAGCCTTGCACACACCATAAGTACCCTTGACATGGCCAAGATGCATCGCAAAGCAAGGAATATGAGAAGTGAGGAGAATTGGAGCTGGGAACAGGGCATATTTCCAAAGTCTTTGAAAATGCTTTATTTTCTATCAGCTAGAAGCTCCTAAATTTGTGGGCCAGTAAGATATTGACTAATTTTCTTTTTTTTTAAAATTTTTTATTGTATTGTTTCCATTACCATTTAGTCCCCTTATACCCCCTTCCTCCACCCGCGATCACCACACTGTTGTCCACGTCCATGAGTCCTTTTTCAAATAATTTTATTATCACTGCTGTATTTAGTATGCCAGAAATGTCTCACCAGGCACAGGTTTTTCTTCAACATCCATAGGCCTGAGAGAAAGCGTCTTAAGTGCTTGATCTTTCCATAGTTTTTAAATGATTTCCAGTGTAATCAACATAGGACGAGAGAAGTCAAACACGCCTACCCCTGGCCCTGCCACAAAGGGGTTGACCGAAGACCACCTCGCCCAACGCCCTCATCTGCAGATCAGGGCAAACGAATGGCATTTCTCAGAGTGTTTTCCCATATCTATCACTTTTGATCTTCACATCTGATCGCTCCCTAGGGTAATCAGTGTGAGTACTATTAGAGTATTGTGTCCATCTTATAGTTGAGGAAACTGAGACGCAGAGATGTATCGCCAAAAATTCACTCCATTAGTAACAGAAGAAAATCCAGAGCTTTGCTCTGATTGCCACGTGTCACCGCCCCCACCCCCCAGGGACACATGAGATCATCCACACCACGGACTTGTTGTTGCTTTAACCGGCTCTGGCAGGATCCCTGATTTAATTAAGGGATGACGGAGCTGCAACCTCTTAAAGCTGATCTAGCTCCTCCCCCTTTCACTTTGCAGGTGAGACTCAGGGAGGTTAAGTGATTTGCCAAAGGTCACTCCATGAGTTAGTGGGAAATGACCAGTGTCATTTTTAAAAATTAGTTAAAACGACTGCCTACCAAGCCCATTTTTATGGCTTATTTTAAGCAGGTTAATAAGTATACCAGGCACAGCTTTAAACCCAACTGAGTAAATGCTGACACTAGTTTATAGATTCGGCAGATAAGTAGCAATAAGGAATTATTCATCTCTCATTTATCATCCAGCCTCTCCAAGGTGCAAGTTATAAAGTGAAGCAAATAGCAATCTAAGAGCCCCCACACATGTGAGATCAAAACAATGAAAATAAAGTGTTTTAGAAAATAAAGTGTTTTACAAAGTCATACGTTCAGAATGTGGCTGTGTCTGAGATGCGAAAAAAAAAAAAAGGAAAGGAATTCAGGAAAACTATTTGCATTTCATAAACAGGCACATTTCTTATACAGAATTCCATATTTGGCCTCCGGATTTATTCAATCATTAATTCATTATTTTGAGTATGTATTGAGCACCTACTGTGTGCAAGGTACTCGGGGGAATATGGAGAATTGTTAAATACCATTCTAGCTATTCAGGAATTTTTAAGCTTAACGAAATGCTGGAACCCGGCAGAATCAGCGGGGTAAGGGGGAGGCGTGCTTGGGAGGAGGGGGAGGGGAGGCTGATGCCGGCTGCGGCGGCCACAACAAGGAGCACCCGGAGGAGATGGCCTCGCCACAGCCTCGCGTCCAACAACGTCTCTTCATCCTGAGAATGGGGCTGGGAAATGCCACAGGCAGGAGCAAGAAACTAGACCGTGAATCGATGGCCCCAGTTAAGAACTGAATCCAAAGTCTTGTTTCCTCCATTAAACGTTAAATACGAACTGGTGGGGAGATGGAACAGGGATTTTAGGGTGGCAGTAGCAGTTGTAATATTTGTACATGTGCCAAAAATCAATAAAATTAATAGATGATTTGCTTGTTTGGGAGGTGAGCTCTAATGAATTCTTTCGTGTTATTCAGAAGAGCTGGCTTATTTTATTATTATTAATCAATCCCAGTTTGCCAAAGGTGAACCTGAGGCCCAAAGTTCAATGTCAATAACAGAACAGTAACAAATCCATAAATGACTTTGCTCTCGGCTGCCCAGACAGAAGAAGTTCCTCCTGGAGCCCCACATTCATAAAAATGAAGCAATTTCCTGTGGAAAGACAACTTGAAAGACATTTACTCAAAACCCTTAACTTTGTAGATGAGGAAACCAAGGCTCAGAGAGTGCAAGTGACAACAAGTGGATGTTTAATTTATGGGAAGCTATGACTGAAGGTGTGTGCTAATAGTCACATAGGACACAGGACAGCAGGCATACAGTGAGACACAGGATCTCCCTGTGAAACAATGAGTCAGAACGAGGACCAAGTTCAGAACCCTGCTCATTATGCACGCCCCCCCCCCCGCTTTCCTGCTGTATCTTCTTTATTTTGAAGGCTGAAATATTTATGAGTCCACAGAATAGTAGGAAGATAGTCTAGAAATGTAATATGTACTGAGTACCCCTTTCGGATGGTCTAAGGGGAGCGTGGAGTGACTAGTTTTGAATGTCTGTGTCTCCTTGAAACCCCTTCACTGCATCCTCATACCTCCACCCACCCCTATCCCAGGCCCAGCCAGGGTCGCTCTTCCCACCTTCCTGCCCTGCTGAGTGTGTGTGTGGGGGCGGGGGGGAGGGGGCAGTGGTAACCAGGTTCCCAGACTACCCCAGACCTTAGTGCTGCCTTATCACTAATCTTCTGCCCCTGGTGATTGCATCGGGGTGAGGGAAGCTTGGCCTTGGGATGCAGATTTATAGACAGGAGATATCAGCTTCTACAGCAGCATGTTGACATGGAAGAGCAGGGTACGGCAGGGTCCCAGGGCACCCACTCCTAGCCCTGCCATTAAACAGCTGCGTGACTCTGGATAAGTCTGTAGCCCTTTCTGGGTCCTCATCTCTTAAATGAGTGGATTGAACCAGGCTCCCTGAAGTCCCTACGACCCCAGAGTTCCACATCAGAGTCCATTTCAGAGAGAGGTTGTCCTGTGTCTGGTAAGAGGGCCAAAGGTACCTGGGCTCATAGTCACCCCACCAAAAAGGGCACACAGGCTAAGGTGCGGGTGAGGTGACACGTGGCATCTTCCCCACGTTTGCACACAGCGCAGGTCCATGTGTTTCGGCCACATCCCTGATACTACACCCACAGTCATAACGGGCAGATTTACACCCTGTAAGGACAAGTTGGAAACTCCAATTTTCTGAATTCAACAAACTTTGAAAAACATCTATGACATGTTAGAAAATATGGAAAATACAAAGATATCAAACATAGGATTTGTTCCCTTAAGAGGATTGAAATTTGGGAGAGAGAGGTACGTAGACAGGGAGACATGTAGATAACACACAGAAGTACAATATGTTAAAGGCTGTGGAACCAGAGTAGTGCAAGGGATTGATCCTGGGAATGGAAGTTTCAAAAATAAAAAGAATTTTTTTTTAAAAAAGGAAGATATGTAAGAAGAAAGCCCTTAGTTTTCCCCTGTATATTCCTCACAATGCCCATGCCTTGCCCATAGTGGCAGCATTTGGATTCTGGAATCAAGCTAATTGTAAATCTTGGCTCTGCCACCTATTCAGCTGGGCAAGTTACTTAATAGCTTTGTGCCTCAGATTTTCCATCTGTGAAATGGAGTAATTGTGTAGATAAATGAGATAATCCATCCATGCAACACAGGTGTCAACATGCATGGCAAATCATAAGGGCCCAGGGTTAGCTGTTAATAATAAATGTTTACCTAGAAAATGGGTTGAAATTTTTTATCTGCAGCCCAAGCTTTTATCATATACACGTAGACATGTCTTGACGTTTGGGTTTCTCACTGAGGCTATGGTTGGGTTCAGATTTAGAGGCCGGGCGTTCCTTAGCTTCCACTGTGTGGGATCAGGAACCAGCTCCTTGGTACAGAACCGTCTGACACATAGACTAACGACTTCATTATATTCATTTGGGGAGCTTTAAAGTCATAAAATGTTGATGTAGGAAGGGGTCCAGTGTCTTTACCTTACAGGAAGGAACTCAAGCTTAAGGAGTTAAGTGGCTTGTCTGTGATGGCAGTGGCAGAATTAGAACCCAAGCCTCCTAAGCTTCCATCAACCTCACCTGTTGCCTACACCCTGACTCTCCTGTACAGTGAGTGTCTCAGTCCCGCCAACCTGCCATCCCTCCCTTCGCTCTCTCTGCTGTGCCCCAGAGAAAGGACGACCTGTTTGTCGGTTCCTGGGTCACAGCTAATGCAGAATTAGGGCCCTTGGCCTGGCAGGAAGAGCCCTCGACTCAAAGTGTGGAGGGGGAGGACACAAAACTCAGCCCCTTAAGGGAGTGAACTAAGTTGTCACCAGTGTCGTTCTCATTCATTCTCATGAACCCAGAGCACTTTGCGGGAAACAGGGACAGGATGGCGGCGTCCGTGTCACTAACAGAGAAGCTGGCCGTGGCTTTCACTAGGAAGGCCAGGGCGCCAAGGCCACCTGCCCTCGTCCCGCAGGCTGCTAGGCCCTGAGACCCTAGCGGCCGCCTTCCTCCTCCTTCTGCAAGGACGACGGGAGCACACGCGGGGCGGGAACAAGATGGGGCACGGCGGGCCTGGAGGAGTCCGCGCACAGGTTAGGATGAACCACGCGCGGTTCTGTGTTTTCGGGCGGAGCGAGCGTCTCCGCTACTCCAGGGGGGTACCTGCTCCCGTAGAAAACTGATGTGCACGGACCGAGGAGGGGCCCACCCTGGAGCCTGGCCGCCGTGACGTGGGGGCGGATTTGCTTATATTTGGCTGCCTGGCTTATCGGCCGCCATCCACGAACGCCGCCGAGCCCGAGTGGGGCCTTCACGGCGTCGCGATTCCCCCGCGCCTAGAGGGCGGGAGGGGCTCCTGCACCACGGACGGTCCTGCGTCTCGTCTGTGCTGCCTCTGCCGGTCCCGCGGCTGCCACGTCCCGCCTCGAGGGCGCGGACGGGCCCCGGGAAGGCGCTCCTCCCGTGGGGGGACGCGGGACGGGCGGTCCCGCGCCCGGACGCCTGCACGGCCCTGGGCCGCGGGGTAAGAGGCGCGGGGGCTCCGCAGGGCGGGCGCCGGCGCCGGGACGAGGCTGCAGCTGCGGCCGGGGGTCGGGGCACGGGAGAGCCGGGGGCGGGAAGCGCGGTGGCCGCGGGAGGAAGCGGGGCCCGCGCGCGGGCGCCAGGCCCGGACGCGCTTCCGCGCCCCTTGGCGGAGCCGGGCCGGGCGCGCCGGGGTGGGGGGGGGGGGGCGGCCAGCCGGGGGCTGACCCCGAGCGCCGCTGAGTCTGCGCCCGGCGGCCTCCCCGCGGCTGCCTCCTGCCGCCTCGGGCTAGGCGGCGGCCGTCAGCGCGCACCTCATCAATAAGGCCTGACAGGCCGCCGGCCCCGCGGCCATCCATCACACCCGCGGGCGCGGGCGCGGGCGGCGGCGCTGGGCACGGCGCTGGGGTGGCGGGCGGGCGGGTGCGGGGCGCGGGGAGACGCCCGAGTACCCCGGGGAGCCGGGCCGACCCTCGGAGAGCCCCAGGCAGACCCGTGTGGCTCGGAAGCCGCATTTTTCCATCAATCAACAAATATTTGACTTTATTCCACCTCTAAACCCTAGTCTTTTAAGGACGAGTTCATTTGTTTTTAAAGCTCTGTAAGGGAGCTTAGAACTGATCTAGCACCTCCCGAGTGTTTCGCAGACGGGGAAACTGAGGCAGAGCGAGAGGCCGGGCATGCCTGAGTTCACACCAGCAGGCCTATGGTGATGGAAGCTGGAGCCCAACTCCGACTCCCAGCCCCTGCGCCGGCCACACTGGCACTCTGCGGGACCCATGCCTGACAAGCGTGTTTGGCACCAAATGTGTGAAATGGGCCAAGCCATGCACGTTGCAGGTTCCGCGTGTGCCTGTCAGTACGTGGACCGTGCAGGGTCCCTACAATTCCTGGCCCAGGTCTGGTCACCGTGTGTGTGCACAGGGACTGAAGTCTGAAAAAAGAATGGTAAATGAGGCAAAAGTGAGTGGGAGGTTGAACACCTACACATAGAAATAATACGGTTCCTGGGATTCATTTACTTACCCTTCCCACCTATCTCTTTCCCCCAAGGAGTTAACATGGTTTCTCTTGATGCGCTGAATCTGCTCCGGCACTTTCTCCTGTTGCTTGTTTTCAGGACACTTCCTCACTGGTCTGAGCAGTTTAATAGTAGAAACTTGTGTCCACCCTTATATCTCCGAAGTTTTCATAGCCTAGCACGTAGTAGGCATTCAGTAAGTGTTTGCTATATGAACTGCAACCCTTCTAAGTAATTCGGATCCAGAGGACACTGAGGCTGAAAGAACTCTCAGATCACGGTGTCCGATTTCATTTCATGGGAGGGAGACTGGCCCTCAGCGCCGCCTTTGATTTACTCAAAGCCACCCAGGGGGTGAGGTCAGATCTGTAGTGGCCCCCAGGATTCTCCACCCCCCCCACGGCGTTTCTGTGCCACCACTTTCTCCCCAGTGTGGATTTCTGCATCTTTTTCTCTTCTTCCCTTCCCACCTTTTGGCTCTTCCACTGCCTAATTAGCAAGCTCTCTCCAAGGATGGGGATGAGAGTCATAGGGAAATTGACAAAATCAAACTGTTTGCTGTGTTTCTCACAGGAAACACAGTATTTTGTGGGATTTTCTCCCTTTTTTGTTGCTGATGATGGTGGTATTTTATTAGTGGTGATATTGTTGGTTTTTTAATTCAAGAAGATGAGATGAAGCCAATGACTGATGGGTTTCTATTACCATTTATTTTTCCTCTATTACCACAGTGGTTTGACTGGAGTTAGAAACAATGATATTATCAACAACTCTGGGAAGGAGTAGAAATGATCACACACACACACACACATGCGCATTCATCATTTTTATTGAGCAGAAAAGGAAAGTAGCAAAGCCATCCTGTAACCCAAGTGGTCAGTGGCTTTCAGCTCCAAGTGACGTCCACTGGGCCATGACGTCCGGAAATGCAGGTGCAAAGTGTGGTGGCTTATCTGGCACAGGGCACACTTTCTTCCGTTCACCGTGTGCCTGCGTGGTCGCCATGTGCACATCACAATCTGCAGCTGAGTGTAATGAAAAGAATCAGTTAAACAACTTCTCCTGCAAAAGTTGTGAGGATGTAATAAGATCGTGTGCAGGAGAGGCCATGTTTCACCAAATGCTCTTCCCTTAGTCCATTTGGAAACACAGCCCTGCTCTCAGGGGCAAACTCATTCTTTCAAGGTCAGGCCTTGGCTTACTCTTGCCTCATGGGACCAGCTGGCGAAAACCCATCTTCCCTGACTGACTGGGTCCTGGCCAGCTGGGTCTCCTGCTGCCCATCCTCCACCAACAGGTTGCTTGGGGAGTGGCAGTGTGGTTGAAAGTAATTTAGCAATCCTGAGATTCTGCTGCCTGGCTCCAGGACTCCCAGGAGGAGGGAGCAGGAAAATCCTCCCCTGAATGTCACTGTCCCTGTAGCCCACTGTGAAATATGAGGGCACAAGTGTCAAATGTGTGTGAATAGCCACTGGAGCTGCGCCCAGGGTAGTCTGCTGTGGCCATTCCTGCAGTCCACGCAGAAGACCAACTGTGGAAACTGGATCCTTTAAAAAGTGATGCAGGGATTTCTTTTGTATATAGATCATTCTTCCAAAGTATTTTAGGTGGGAGTCCCACACGTACCAGGGATGTGGAGTCTCCCTAAAGACAGGGGATGGTCAAGTGTGTTCACGTGTAGAGAGAGAGAAGAGGGGCTGAAGACTCTTATCTTGCCCCAGCCACACTCTTTCCCCCTGGTTTTTAACAAGTTTGATTTATTGAGGTGAAATTTACACACAGTAAATTCATCCTTTTTAGTGAACAGTTCTATGAGTTTTTGAAAAGCACACAAATGGTGTAACCACCATCACAGTCAAGACATAGAATAGTTGCAACACTTTACAAAATTTCCTGCTCCCCTTTTGCAGTTGCCTCTTCCCCAGCCCCGTGCACCAGCAACCTCTGATCTGTTTTCTGTCCCTCCGTGAGAATATCACATACATGAGTTCATTTAGAATTTGGAGCCTGGCCTCTTTCATGCAGTCCTGGTGCGTTTGAGATTCATTCGTGTTGTTGGGTTTATATATCATTCTTTCTGTTTTGTTCCTGAGTAGTGTTCTGCTGTCTGGATGTACCTCGTTTGTTTTTCCATTCCCCAGCTGAGGATCAGTGGTGTGGTTCACAGTGTGGGGCCAGTATGAGGAAAACTGCAGGATTCGAAGGCACCAGCAGCCCTCCTTTATAGATTAAAGCACAACTTGCATTTAGCTTTCCCCCTCCGGAGGCTGAGCATAAATAAATCTGCTAAGCAGCTATGTTCGGAGAGTTTGGGGTGAGATGTCACAGTCATCGACAAGAATGGTATGTGGAGAACAGAGTGTGTTTAGACAGGGGGGTAGAGAGGGAAAGAGAATGAGAATTCAGGGCTTTTGAAGTGGAGTAGACAACTTTCTCACGTAGTGACTGAAAAAGTGATCACTCTTCACTGATACGGCTTTGTCTTATACACTCTGCTCTGTGCTCTCCGCCTCAGCCCCAGTCCACCCTCAGGCCCAGCATGGACTACTGGAACTGGGCATCTGCAGAGACTTCATGGGGAGGGGGGAGATTCTTCCCCTGTGATGAGGTGGGATGAGGTGGGGGTGGGAGGACAGGATAAGGTTAGCAAGCTAGACTCCTTGGGTTAGCTCTGCACCTGCATAAGTGAAAGCCTGCCCGTTCCCCTTTATCTAGATGCCGATTATTCCATCTCGTTCGGACCCTTTGCTTGTTGGTTATTCGCCCTGTGGTTCCTTGCCCTTGGACAATTTGCTCTCATTAGCACCTCCGCTGAAGAGGGGCTGGGGCTGTGGATGAAAGCAAACTGTAAAGGTAGTGCATCCTTGTCTCTCAACCAAACACAAACAGCGAATGTGGCGAAAAGTTGAAAAGAGCCCAAAAGAAATGTAATGCCAGGGATCTGCCAGTCTTTTTATGCACTCGGGTCTGAATACAGTACATACCCATTTGACAGAAATAGGTAGTTATCAGAAGCGAAGTGTCTCTCACCTCTTCCTTCTGCTGTTGCAAGAAACCAACTATTTCCAAACAATCAATAAATATCTTCCAGGACCCATGGGTGTTAGGGAAAAAGCAACCCACTCTCTAGGGCACCTGTGCAACTGTGCTGCAACTGTGGGGTGGTGGCGTGCGAGGCACACTACTGTCCATTGCAGGGAAGCCCAGGCCTGGCCAGAGTGGGTGCTCACCAGCGTGAAGGATCACAGTGCCTCCAGCCTGCAGCATCCTCCTCCTCCCCACCTCTAGCCCCTGTCTTTCAGAGGTCCCCCAGAGACACTGTTTTCGCACTTGGGCTTCGAGCTTCCTTGACACTTTCCTGTCTCTCTCTCTCGGCAGCGCCAAGCCTCGGCGCCTGCCTGGGCGTCTTCTCCAACTCCGGGTCACCTCGGCTCCGTGGCCACGGGAAGGGTGCCCGGATGGGGGGAGGCTGCGGCTTGTGCGGAAACGGCGCTGGGAACACCACGTCTGGGGTGGCCCCACAAGTTCCGCAGACGCGCATCGGGTCTGGCAACTGGCAGCGCTCCAGCCTCGTGTCCCCATCGCCATCACTGCCCTCCCCGGGAGCTGGGCGGTTGGGGAGGGAGCCCTCCACTCCGGAATGACCTCGTCCTTGTCTGGTGCCCTCTATTCCGATCTGGCCCTGGTCTTTTACTTCCCATTTCTCTTGCTTGCTTTCTCCTCTCTCTAGAGGTCCAGATTCTCTGTTTCTGTCCCCAGGTCTCTTGAATCCTATCTCTCTTTCTCTGGGTCTGAGATCCCTGTCTCTATCCCTCTCCGCTCTCTCTGCCTGTCCATTCCTGATCTGCCCCACACCATAACACTCCACCATTTAACACTATATATGTAAGTTATTTATTGTTCATCTTCCTCTTATAGAAGATGAGGGAAGAATTTTTTCCCTCTATTTTCCTCCATGCTGAATCCCAGCGCCTTGAAAGTTCCTGACACAGAGCAGGTGTTCAATAAATATAGAATGATTGAATAAACAAATCAATGAGTCCTGTCCCTCCCTGGTTTCCTCAGGCCTGTCTCACTCTCAGTTGTTCCCAGGTCTTTCCTCTGCCCTCCTCTCTGCCTGTCTTCCTCTGTCCCCACTTTTCTCTCCTTTCTCTTCTATCTGTGTCTCTCCATCTTCATCCTTCCTCGTTTTGTTTTTTTTTTTGTGGGTCCTAGGAGACCATGCACCTGGTGACCCTCCTCCATCTTTGTGGGGGGAGCTTGGCGTCTCCGTGGATTGCTACTGCCTGAGTGCCAAACCGGGTTCCCTAGCTGAACATGACTTCCAGAATCCTGGGCACTGGGAAAGCCCTTCTTCTGCTGACCCCAAAGCCCAGGGCTCTGGGGTTCCCTTAGGGGCAGCCCAAATTTAGGCGGGAGATTTGAAGGCTGACCAGGTGGCTGAGCTGAGCTGATAAACGATCCCTAGTGACCCAGACTAGGACACTTTCTCCTTGTCGCACCTGGACCTCAGTGTCCTACTGTGAGAAATCGTGGCCACTCTGGGCACCTACTGTGTGCCAGGGGACACATTTCCTTTTGAGGGGAGTGTTCCATTCTCCAACTTCCACCAACCCTTAGAGATGCTATTAGCAATACCTTTTGTAGTTTTAATTGCTCAGCCTGCATTTATTGAGCATCTACTATGTGCCAACCATGGTCTCTGGGATGTGTAGGGGGAGAGAGTGTGTATAACCAACCACAGATAAACATGTATAACCAACTAGGAACATAAGGCCTATGAATAAAGCAAATTAATATTTTATACATTCCAAGAACAATTATCAATGTTGTTTCTCTGGAATTGGCACCTTTAGCACTGCAACTTCAGAAGTCCCTTACAGAGGAGGAAGGAAGGAGGACCCACATGTGAAATAACTGGGGCCAACGTCACCAAGAGAAATCCCAGAGATGGCAGCTTCAGTCCCCAAAGTGTAGGCCCCCGATGGCCAGCGATCACGTAGTGGGTGCTGGAAGCTCCCACTTGCTACAGTTCGTTCCAGGACCTTGGATGAGGGGGGAGAGGGAGCCAGGCTGGGAGGAGTTAGAGGGCCCCCTGCTGCAGGACACAAGAAGCTCTTAACTCGCCCACCCTCTGGCCACAGTGTCCCCACACGATTCGATGCCAGACTTAGTCTCAGTTCTGGCCCCGGAACCTGAGGAGTGCGCCCTTTCCATTTAAAAGCCTCTGTCGTCCTTCCTGAACTTAATGAAAATGTGGAGACTCCCTTTCGATTTTCTTTCCCTTCCTACAAGCTCACAGATTATGAGAAACGAATTGTTTTATTTTAAGTTGATTTTAATGTTTCAATGTCAGATGTACTCAATAAAGAAAATTTAGAAATAATTTGAAAGACAAAACGAGGGTTAAAAAGTGTTTTATTATAGGAACTCGATATTTGATAGAATGGAAAAGAGAAGACTCAGAACCTATGTCTGACCTGTTGTAGAGCTCGCCAGCTTTGCCAGCTGGGACAAATGTCTTAACCTTTCTGGGTCTCAGAGTTGCCGTGTGTATGAGGTTGGTAACATCTCCTCTCCCTTCCTCCATGCGGGGATGTTGTTTCCGTGAGAAAATGGAATCTAAGAATGTTCTGTAATTGAAAATGACTATAAAGTATGAGGGGGTGTGCCCCAAACTCTAGTCCTCAGGGCCGGAAGCAGCAGAAAGCGTCCGCAGAGGTCTGTGAGTAAGAGCATGGCTTCACTTTGCGACACGGATTCGTGTTGTTAAAAGCAAGACAAATAAAAGCATCACTGCCTTCTCTCTTTGAGACTGCAGGCAGAGGGCTGACGGTCGATTCCTGGGATGCAGAGCTCGGTTCCCGGTGTGAGGAATCAAGAGTCTCTCTGTCCCTCCCACCCCCCACAGAGAATTCCGGTTGATCAAGGCTTGCAGCTCAGGGAGGGAAAGGTCTATGTAGCCTTGCAGCTTAATTCGTTCTCCATCTATCCACCCGCTCTGCACTCTGGCTCTTGGGGCTGCCCCTGCTGGGAATCGAGCAGAGGGCAGGGCAGGCCAGCGAGTGAGCACCAAGTGTCGCAGAGGGAGGAGGACTCCAGCCGGTGGCTCCTGTGCAAGGTGTGGGCATTTGAAGTCCGTGGGGACCGGGCCAGGAGCCTGCATACGTTCAGTACGGGTCACTTCGCTTGTCTGTCCTTGAGTCTTAGCTCACAAGTCTGCAGAGATGCATCTGCATCTCCAAAGAAATTCGTTACACTGGACTGGAGCTGACTTCCGTAACCCCCTCTGTGGTGCTCGCTTTCAGGATGCTCACCATTCCTGATGATAAGACTTTTGGGGCCCCATGTTTTTAAGGCTTCGTTAGTCATCGGGTAGGGTAGGAGCCGAGGCTGTTTTTTTGCAGGGCGCCCAATGACCTCACCAGCCGGAATTGAGGTTGTGGCACCCCACGTGGCACTTAAGCTGCTCTGGTCTGCCCAGGAAATCCGGGGAACATGGCACCGGAGACCCTGGCTGGTGTCACTGTAAATTCCATCGTCCGCTATTTATTAACTCTCCCCTCCCCCTACCAGGGAACTAGAGTTCACATTCCTCCCCGCAACATGGCCAGCCCACAGCCGCCCCTCTGCTGGGGTAGGACCGACTCCAGCCGCAGGGGCCTTAACGGAGTAAGGAAATGCAACTTTTCTTGTGTCCTGGAGAGAATGCTTTTAAGCATACAGTACATGTAAGTGATTCTTATTTGTTAAAATCGCACGACTTGACTCTTCGCTAGACCCAGGCCCTTAGTAGAAAGAGGTCAAAGACTTTCACAGTATTCACATTTCCCTGTGGAATATGGAAAAGAAAAGCAGAAAGCAAACGTGAGTGGGGTTGGGCCACATCCCAGACCAGAAGCCTAGGAACATCCCTTTAAAAATAGCCTCTTAATATTTCAAGCCTTAGAGCACCCCCTCCCCCTCCAACTGCCTCCCCAACAGGGAGAAGCCTGGGAACCTGCCGATAAACCTCCTCCAGGCCGGCGGGCCAGCGAGTCCTTGAAATGCTCCTCGCTCCTGGCAACGCCCAGCGGCGAGGCTGCTCCCGCCTCCCCGAGGGAGGGAGGAAGCCAAGGAAGAAAAGAGGGAGGGAGCGAGGGAAAACGAAACACCCCAAAAGAGCAGGCTGCTCGCCAAACACCCTCTTGAATGTCCTTGAGCTAAGCCCTTTGGGGAGAAAATCGGAGTGGTGGAACCAGAGAAAAATTCTACAGGAAACAGACACAATTTCTCTGTCCCAGGGCGCCTGCCTACAACCAACGAATCTTTTAATGCTTCCAGGCTTCAGCCCACGAGGAGAGCGCCAGTGGGGAGGTGTGGATAAGGCTCTATCAAGGGCCTGGCCAGGAGCGGGACTGCAGGGGTGGGAGGCCTCTGAATCAGGAGTTCCTCACAAGCAATAGTTTAGAAAAAGCAGGCTCTTTCCTCAGGGGTCTCATAACCAGGCCACGAATAGAAGGGCCTGGTATTGTCCCATCACTGTACAGAGGAGGAGACTGAAATTCCGAGAGGCTGGGGGGCTGGAGAAGAGCTGGGGGAGGCTCGCCGCAGGTGTCCAACTGACGCGAATCTCAGCACCCGCACTCTTGCGCTTTGGTGCACCCTCACTCCTGGAAGTAGATCTCGTGGGAGCGGCCTTTGTCCTTGGCCTGGGTGAGGAAGCTCAGAGGACTGTTCCTCCAGATGCTCAGCCCCAAGCACCTGGCTTGTTGCTTAAAATAAATAAATAAATAAAAATCACTGCCTAATCCCTAGTGTCAGCCCCTTTCGCCCTCTGAGGGTCGCACGCAGGAGGCAGCTCTGAGACCTTGGGCATCGCTGGAGCTAGAAATCTCCACGGAGAAGTGAGCGAGGCCGGGGCAGCTACCCGCCCGTCCAGCCCAGGTTTCCAAAGCTCCAGAAAGCCCTCATAGGCGCCAAAAGCAGGCCTTTGACTTCGAGCGGCTCTCGCTCACCGGATGGGGATGAGGCCCCTTTTCACACAACGCAGGGGGTGCGTACCCTTCTGCTCCGCTGCGTCTGAAAGTGCGCAGGTTGGAGTGCCCTCCAGAACCCGCCTTTCCCCAGATCCAGCCTCCGGGATCCCTACGATCTCTTCCCTCCTAAATTCTCAGGCCTGGGATCTGCAGCGCCAAATTTTGCAGAGGCGCTGGCGAGGAGTTGGGGGAGCTGGCAAAGGGAAACTCAGTTGCCGGGGTGCGAAGGTGCCCAGGCGGACAGCGGCCTGCGGTGCATCTGCGCGCAGATCTTCCGCAGCTTGGTCGGGAGCCCCAGTTTTCTCTCCTGCTGTGGGGAGCCTCTAGACCTGCGCACCTTTTAGCTCAGGGAAGATAAGTCCCTGCGCAGCCGCGCTCAGTCTTTCCTCCGGGATTTTCTTAAGAATCCCCACGAGTTGGCTACGATCCCTTTGGGGGTTTCCTTTCAATCAGCCCTCGTGTCCTAGCTTCGTCCTCTGCGCCCGGGTTACTCTCACGCAGGCCGAGAATCCACGACCGATCACCAACTACGGAATCGGGTGTCACTGCTACCTTTCCTTCGGAGACACACAGGTTTCACGCAGGGTGGGATCCCGGCCCCCCTTCCAGACCCCTCTAATCTGGTATGAGAAAACTGTGATAGGGAGAAAAGCGCGGCTTTGGGGCGGGAGGGGGCGGGGGGAGAAAGTTTAACAGAAAGCGTGAGAGCCACCGGCCGGCTGTTATCTGGGGCTGAAGGCTGCGGTAATCGATGGGTTATTCTTACGCGGTAATAGGGCCCTGTGATTGCCCTATTAACCTTTAGACCTGTCTGAGGGACTCTCCGGCTCACAGCCCCGCTGCGCTGGGGCCGCTAGGCACTGACGCCGACTCCACACCCCGGCCCGCCACCTTCCCTGCCCCCGCTAGAGGGAGGAGGCCGAGGCTGCAGGCAGAGCCCTCTCTGCCTGCCGAGAAGTCCCGCTGGATTGCGGAGCTCCCCAAGGCCCCGCCTCGTCCCTGCGATTAGTGCCGCGGCGCCGCAGGCTGCACTGAAAACAGAAAGATCTGAAAGGACAGGCCGCAGGGGTGGGACGCGTCACCAGGCGGGGGATGCAAATTGTGCAAAAATACAAAAAATTGAGGGCTGGATCCAGCTCTGACAACCTGGGAAACTTCTGGGAAAGCGAAAAGAGGGCTTACGTCTCCGAGCTCTGCTTTGAGGGGCCAGTCCCGGGTTTACTGTTTTTTGCACATAACTAGGAGCCCCGGGCCAGGAGGATCCCCACTACCCACTACCCTCCCGGAGACCTTTGGCAGACCAGGCACTCCGGGTGACCCAGTGCCCTACATCTGATCTGAGGTCACCTTCCCCTCTATCAGTCCCGCCCCTTGCCCACCACTTTCAGGGCCGCAGGAGGCTCCAGACAGCCGAGAGGCGGAGGAGGAGGAGGTTGGAGAGAGGGTTCATTAATAAAACTGACCCTAGGCAAAATTGCAAACCAAATCAACCTCCGCAGGGCAGTGGGTGAAGCCCCGCGCCCTGGAGGCAGCATTTGGCGTTTTCCTCCGAGATCTCTCCGCCTGGACTTTGCCTGCTAAGGGAGTTTTTTGAACAGCTCTGCAGCAGGACGCCCAGCGGAGTTGCAGCAGCCTGGCCGCACCCCCGCCCCCCGCCCTTGCACGTGACTCTGATAGGCCAGTCAGCGGCGAGCGGGAGCGCAGGGGCGAGGGGACCGGGAGGCCAGCTCCGGGACTTGGAGGCGGCTGGCACAGTGGCTGCGAGAGGCTCTGCCGCCGCCAAAACTCCTGGGCCCAGGAGATCGCAAGCCGGCCCTCCCCGGAGATCCAGACCCCGCAGGTAAAGCTTTTTTCTTTCCTGTCTTTGCCCATTCCCGCCAACCGCTACACTGAGCTTGTCCGCGCTGGTTTGCCTGGGAATAGAGAGGTAACTAGTAGGTGGAAGGAGACATTGGTCACTGCTCTTTCTCCAAATTAGCCAAAGCCTGCTCTGCCTCTGGCTTAGCAGCGTCTTTAAAACACAGTAAGATTTGGGGCAGAGAGAGGAAGCGGAGAAGGATCTTCGAAGTTTCTTTTGGATTCTTTTGGTGAGAACTTGAACTTTTAAAATCACGCCCCTGTGTGCAGATTTTCCAGCCCTTGTTTGCACCTCGCAGGCCAGGGCCTAGGTAACGATGGCCAGGCGAAATCACCCTGACCAACTGATCCGGGACAGGCCACAGGGCAGCTCGAACACGGAGGGGGAAAGACGGAGGAGTGTCGCCCATTGGCGACTCCGGGGACGCAGAGTGGCTGTGGGAGACGGTGGCCCCGGGGAGGCGCTCTGAAGTTGAACACAGCTGCCGAGCGCCTGGACTTTCTATGCCTTTCTGACCAGCCTCCTCGCCTTCCTAACTGGGGTGCAGCGAGCTAAACGCCCCCCACGAAGCAACCCTACCCACCCACAACGCTTCTGGGTGACACTAGTTGAGGGCCGGAACCGGGCAGAAAGCGTGACGTCCCTTTGCTGGCCGCGGTTTGCTGCCCGGATCCACGATATTATGTCGTTTGGCTTTGGGCTGTGGTGGCGGTGGGGTCACCCAGGGAAGAGGAGGATGCCCGAGGGATGAACTGCCAGCACCCTGATGGAATGAGGGGACTTTGGGTTGGGCGAAGAGGGTCGTGAGGGACCCAAGGCCTGGGGAGAATAGGGCAGCAAGGCCCGTGCGGCTGGGAAGGTTGGGGAAGCGCATCGCGGAAGTCTTTCCTGTGTTTCTCAGAAACGGAATGGACAGCCGGGAGCAGGTTTCAGGCTGTTAAACACAGAATGGTTTTAATGTGGGTGGCGGAGTAATGCTCCGCACACTTCTGAGTGCGCTGATGTGGGACAGTCTTCAGCGCAGCAGGCCCGGAGCGGAGGCGCGACCTGAGCCGAGGCAGCAGGGAGGACCTGTAAATGGACGCGAACATTTTGGCGTTCTGGATTCTCCAGCTCTCAGAAATAGATAGGAAAAAGGCTGTGGGCTAAATCACGCAGATAGAAAGCATTTCCTGCCTGACCTGTGGATTTGGGGTGAACTGGGATGAGTGACCAGGAATAGAGGGAAAACTGGGGCGCAGGCCCGGGCCCCCACGGGGAGTGCAGACCTCTGCCACTCTCAGGAGCTTGCTGCATTCCCTCTCCGAACGCCCAGCCCGGGCTCAATTACAGGAACAAACAAGAGTCGTTTTAAGAACGTAGTTAATTTCTTGTTTTGTTTTTTTTTTCTCCCGGAAAGCTATTGAAGGGTATTTTCTCCACCTCCTGTTGTCTAGTAGTCCAACTCGGAGATAATGCACCAGTCCTTAAAAAGGCAGAGACTGTCAGGCAAATGTTAGATTATGGCATTTTTAGCGCTTACATTTTAAAGCTTGTAAATTAGCATTTGTATGTATGTTGGAAGTTGGATTACAAAATTATAAATCTTCCTTTCCTAAATGTATGTGAGGGAAAACTCACATTATGTTTTAGAGCCCCACAAGCTGAATATTACAGAAAATACAATTAAATAGGTCAAGTATTTGATTTTAAAATTAAATTGTGACTATTTCACTAAGGTGAACCTATGTATTTACTTACGGAAACCGAGAAATTCCTATAAGGTATTAGTATTTTGCCTTCATCTTCAAAGAGGAAACTTGATGATCTCAGGTCATAGTTTTTGTACCCACCCTCTAACCAAACTTGTTACTGAAAGCAAATGTCCCCCAAACCAATAATTTATTGTATAGTTTCGAAAGCAAACAATAAACATTTAGGAGTCAGAATGTGACTATAAAACATAGTGCTCTTTCAGTATTATTATTATTAGCAATGTTGCAAAAATGGTTAAAAGTATTTAAAAGATTCCATTTCCAGAATTTTTTGACAATAACAAAGATAACCATTTATTATAGTACATCTTACAGATGAGGCACTTCCTTATGGTACATTTGAAATCTGTAAATGCCAGCCAACAATTACATAGAACTCCCTGTGCCTGTTCTAACAGTGTTACACAAACCTTGTTATAAGTGGCTTTACATATATTGATTTATAATTCTAACTATGAGTCCATGAGACAGATATCTTTAATATTTGCACTTTTGCAAATGAAGAAACTGAGGCACATAGAGGTTAAGTAACATGTTTAGTCATTCATTTAGTAAATGGCAGAGCCTGGATTTAGTAGACAGTTCAGCTGATGTCTTTGTAAGGCTACTATTGCAATGAAAAAGAAACCACTGTTAGAAGTAGCTGCCTCTTCTTAAGGAGAAAAGTGGAGTGTAGTGGACAGCCTCAACCCCCTTAGGCCTTACAGATTCCATTCCCCCGCCCCTTTAATTGTACTTTGATCTTCGACAAGTTTCAAAACTTTCCAATGCTTCAGTTCCCTCTTTTGTAAAATGAGGAGAGACACTTTCACTTAGCGGAGTTGTGGAGAAAAGGGCCTGGAACAGAGCAGGTACCCCAGAATATAGAGCTCTTATTTTATCAGAAAAGAAGTGGCTGGTAAAAACAAAACACACCATACAAAAATATAATCAAGTCCTACAAACTGTTCTTTGCTGGTCTCATTGGTCTGATTCCAGACCTGGGTGGACCAATGATTCAATGTGAAAAACCTATTCAATGAATTGGAATGGTCCCGTGAGTAGTTCTGTAAAGTGGCCTTGTACATTCCTCTCACTTTCCTGGTCTTAACATCCAATCTCTAAAATCTCTGAAAACAACTATTTGCAAGCAACATGTATCTTGTTTGATATGATGTCCACGTGTTATCGTGTGTGGATAAGGTATTCCATAATCCTTTTCACTGAGATGGAGCAGACATGGCTTGTTTATGTTGGTAGAATTTAGATTCTACCTCTAGTTTAAAAAGGAAGGATTGCAAACAAAAATTTATTAGGTTGCCAGTTTTTATAAAGTTTGTAATTGTCTTCCATGGGCAATGTAAAGTTCTGTCATGGCCAGGTATACTTAGGAATGAGTGGGGAAACAGAGAAGGTAAGAGATTTCTTGAGTCCTGGGCACTCCATGGAAACCGAAACCCTTGGACATATGAAATAGTGAGACAATAATATGTTTTTTAAAAAATAGTATACAATAAAAGTCCTTCCTGGCGAGCAACATAAAAAAGTCGGCCTAGATCACAACCAGTAATTCCATATCCAATAATCGAGAAGCCCCAGCACATCCAAGGGAGTGCGCCCCCAGGGGTGAGCCATACCCCGTGGCCTCCGGAAAAACAAAAGACCGCAGCTGCGCTCCGAATGGTTCGGCTTCCCTAGCTGGGCCCGAGCATTGAGATTGCGTTTGTCGTTTGTCGTGCGGGAGAAGCAACCAAGCGTAGGGAAAGTGGGTTCTGAAAGCTCAGAAGAATTTATATCCCTTTTGTCATTCCTTCAGGACGGCAGCTGCAGCAAGGGGGAAAGGAGCCAGCCCGGCCCTCGGGCTTTGGAGCCAGCCCACCGCGCCCTGCGCCTGAGGCCACGGGCCCTGAAAACTGAGCAGTGAAGGCTCGAAGGCTCGGGGCGTGACCTGAAGGCCTGTTTCCCACACCTGCGCCCACGCCCTACCCCGCATCTTCAGTCACCCCTAGGCGCTCCGGAACTCCAGGCTTTGGAGTGGATCCGCCCCTCTTCCACCATCTCCAGGAACAACCAACAATTTAATTTGGGATTTCCCCGAGTAACACAAAAGTCTTTTGCTCAATGGTGGATTTGATACGTATATATCTTTGAAGAATTTTTCAATTTTTTTGATTTTTGATCTTCGTTTTTGTGACAGTCCCTCACCTGTACGTTATTATTTGTTTTTGCGATTATTCTTCTCTCTGCGCACTGCTCCTTGACCGGCGAGAGAGAGGACTCAGAGGCTGAGAGCTCGCAGCGGCGATGTACCAGAGCCTGGCCATGGCCGCCAACCACGGCCCCCCTCCGGGCACCTACGAGACGGGCGGCCCGGGCGCCTTCATGCACAGCGCGGGCGCTGCATCCTCGCCCGTCTACGTGCCCACGCCACGGGTGCCTTCCTCCGTGCTGGGCCTGTCCTACCTCCAAGGCGGAGGCGGAGGCGCTGCGTCTGCGGCCACCTCGAGCGGCAGCTCGGGTGCTGCGCCGTCGGGTGCCGGGCCCGGGACCCAGCAGAGCAGCCCGGGCTGGAGCCAGGCGGGAGCCGAGGGAGCCGCCTACACCCCGCCGCCCGTGTCGCCACGCTTCTCCTTCCCGGGCACCACCGGGTCCCTGGCAGCTGCTGCCGCCGCCGCTGCGGCCCGGGAAGCCGCGGCCTACGGCAGTGGCAGCGGGGCGGCGGGTGCGGGCCTGGCCGGCCGTGAGCAGTATGGGCGTGCCGGCTTTGCGGGCTCCTACTCCAGCCCCTACCCGGCCTACATGGCCGACGTGGGTGCGTCCTGGGCCGCGGCCGCCGCCGCCTCTGCCGGGCCCTTCGACAGTCCGGTCCTGCACAGCCTGCCTGGCCGCGCCAACCCTGCCACTCGACACCCCAATCTCGGTGAGTATTGTGGGCGAGTACTGGGGCCAGATGAGGACCTGAACAGAGGCTGTCCAGAGCTCTGTCTGGGGGGCATTTAATTCTCACAAGGTGTGGGGAGGTGGGTGGGAGGGGCGGGGGTCCGTACGGTGAGTTTACAAGGAAAGCAAACTGGAAGGTAGAAGCTGGAAGCGTGGGGAGATGGTGGCGGTGACGGTCACAGCCCCGAGGAGCCCAGATTCTGTTAAGTGAGGGCGGGCCTGCCGTCTAAATTGTTTTCTGAAAGCGAGAGGACTGCAGGTGGCAGGTCTGAATGCGTCCTCAGCAGCCCAGACGTCGGGTCTTGCTGGCCCTGCGGTGGGCGGGAGGCCGGCGGGCTCGCTGAGAGGAGCCGCACGGGAGCCGTCGGTGCCCGCGTTGGCGATCGCTGGGTTTCTGCCCCCATTTCCTCTCGGCCCTCCCTCAAGTCCTTCTCAGGGAACTGATTACGTTGGCCTGGCAACCAAGATCTTCTGGGCCATTTGGCAGCCCAGTTGGAGGATCCTTCGGGGTGGCAGATGATTTTCCTGTCGGGGATTTCACACCGGGAACAAAGGGGGGACGGGCGGTGAAGAGGGCTTGAACTGGGGGCCAGAACCCGCCGTCGCGTCGTGCTGGTCTGCCGGGGCAGATGTGCCCAGGGGTGCATTTAACGCCGGCGGAGTCAGTGTCCTGGAGCACGGGAAGCTCGGAGGGGCTTCTTTATGACGCTCTCTTTACAATGCCCGACTTAGCAGAGCCTTGGCCGCCTCATTCAAGTGTTGAGCCTCCTCTTGTACCAAGGACTGAGGTTAGAAATAATAATGGACACAATTTAATATTTCATTTGAATGTCACACCTGGGAAAGATGCCAGGCGTGTGCCCCCTGCCCCGATTTACAGATGAACAAAATGATGTCTGAAAGAGCGCCTGGGCGCTTTGGGTGGGCAGGGTAAGGAGACTGACGGCCTCCAGTTAAAAATGCAAACGACCTCTGGTCCGGTGGAATTTCAGGAAGGACGGGATCGGGTGTGGACAGCGATGGCTTTTGTAGGGGAGGAGAAGCCTAGAGTGGAGAAACAAAGTTAACATTTATTGACTACCTACTAAGTGCTAAATCCTTTTGCATTTGTTCTCACTTTGAAGGGTAAAGCCTGTCCCTCCCAGGTTTGCAGTCTTGGGCTGGCTCAGAGACCGTCCAGACTTTGAAGAGCTTTTAGATTATTCTCTGACCCTGGGTGGCCAGGGAAGGTCCCTAGGCGGGTTCAGCCAAATACACATCCCAGGTAAACTGATTAACCGTGGAAGTGGCGCCGGGTCTGAGCCTGTGGCTCCTAGTTTCCCCCTTCCCCTCGCGGGGGAGCCAGACGGCACACCCCAGGGGAGGAGGGGAACCTCCGGAGCCTTTGGGGAGGACCTGAGAGAGATAGCCTTTGGACATTTCCATACAATGGCAGCTCCGAGTTTGTGTGTGGGTGGGGTGGGGCGCTTTGGGCTTGCATTCTTAGAACTCACCCGTTCTGTCTAGAACTTCTGTTTTAAAAGCGGTCCCCATAGTCCCACTTCTTTTAAGTTGGAACTGGGGGTGGGAAGTTTGCTTTCTAACCCCTATAATCTTGGGGCGAGAATTTGGTGTTTGGTTAAGGGAAAGAAAGGGAAGGTCAAAAGCCAAAGATGGAGGATACTTCCTGGTCATCAGAGCTTACAACCACAACCATGTTAAAAAAAAAAAAAAAATGTGTGAGTATTTGGATTCTGAAATACAGCACATACCACGCAGGAGGCATTGAATAGATAATATTCCCAAATTCCAGGGTCAACAGATGGCAAGCAGACCTCCAAGGAGAACTTTCTAGCCAAGAACTGTGGCCTGCCCTCCTAGCACTCCGCTGTGTCCCACCAGCTCAGGAAGTCCCACCTGAACACAGCCCTTAGGTTCCGCCTAACAGCTGGATTTTCTCTCTTCTGCACATAGCCAAATGTTTTAAGTGGGCCAGTCTTGAAAGTTTCCATGTAATCTTTGTGAGGTTGAATTTGTTGGCATTCATGTCTTCAGGTGGCACATAAAAGCAAGTTAAGTTAGAAGCAGTGCAGGTAAATGGGCTTTTATATGTTCGTCCTATCACATGGGCCCTCCTGAAAATGCCTGGTAGCTTTCTCGAGGAGTAACCCTGGCATATTAGTTGACAGTTTGCGATAGAAGGATGATGACCAAGAATTACTGATTCCATGATGATTATTGAGAGCTTGCTGTGCAGAGTTGCCCTCGGGTCCTAAAATGGGAATTCAGTGCAGTGGTATACTCAGGCAAAGCTAGATTCAATGTAAGTGCCCCCGTGGTCTTGGTTGGGCAAGTTATTTACCTCTCTCTGTCTCTTCTCTTTTTCTTCAGAAAAGGATAATGGTAACTACTTTTTGTGTTGTCTTAACTTAGGAAAATAAGGTGATGAAGTGTTTGGGCTTTGCCTCCTCATAAATCATGGCTATTTTATTAAACAGTCACATACTATCATGTGGAGTGACCAATTTTTCTGATTTGCTCAGGGCTGATGAGGTTTTCCAGGACTTGGGCATTTTAGTGCTAAACCTAGGACAGTCTCTAATAAAGGGGGTGGTTGGTCACCCTACACAGATATGAATATGGGTACGTGACCCAGCAGCGAGCTACAGTAATGAGTTCAGAGCAAAGGGGAGAAGACAGGTTGTTCTTCCCTTGGTTTAGGAATCTCGAAGTCTTCACCTAAGTGGTGCCATCTGCATTTGGCCTTGAAGGATGAGTAGCAGTTTGCCAGGAAAAGCACCTGCAATTTAAAAAGAAAAAAGAAAAAGATCAGTTATTCTCTTGTTTACCGCCACACTGGGTGGTACCATGAAATGATACAACACAGCTTGACTTTTGCGTAAAATGTTTATCACCATAGGTAAAACCACACAGACTAGCTTACCCTTCACTCAAAAAGTGTTTGGAATTTCAATGAGAAGAAATAGGAGAACACCATTTTTCTATGAAGTATTAATCACCTTAGTATTAACAATAGTTAATATCTTGCCAGAGTTCTTATGTTGTTTTTTAAAAAATTTTATTTATTTATTTTTAGAGAGGGGAAGGGAAGGAGAAAGAGAGGGAGAAGAACATCACTGTGTGGCTGCTTCTTAGGTGCCCACAAGTGGGGACCCGGCCCACAGCCCAGACACGTGCCCTGACTGGGAATCAAACCAGCAGCTCTTTGGTGTGCAGGGTGGCGCTCAATCCACTGGGCCACGCCAGCCAGGGCTATGTTGGTTCTTTTGAATAAGGCAAAAATCAAAGTAATAAAAGCTAACAGGGACCTCTGTAAAGCCCTGCACTGAGGTTGGAAGGAATTATTCTACCTTGGCTGCAGTGTATATGAACTTTAATTCATTCCAAGTTCAGCATGCACCCTGACCCTAAAACAACAGTTGAAATCATTAATTAGGCTGCATTAATGGAATTATGTGACCTTACTGAGGGCAGGTACAGAGTCTTACTCATATTTACGTGCCTGGCACAGGTTGGGCACTTAGCAAATATTTGAGTAGAGATCCAGGAGGCAGTGGCCTCAGTCCCCTGCCCAGGTCAAGCCGCACACAATGGCTGCTTAGAGGGCCCACTGGAGAGCCACAGGGAGGAGAGGGCAGGGTGGGAGAGGGCTCTGGAAACTTGGGGGAACCACGGGAACTGTTTAGATTGGGGAAGTCATGAGGTGGATAAGAGAGGGTAAGAGTGACTGTGTACAGGTATCTAGAAGGCAAAAGTCTGTGTGGCCTTCTAACTTCGTGTTGCTCCAGGTGACCAGGTGTTAGGTTTGAGAAGAACACTTTCGCACACTTGATTGTAGTTGTTGAAATGGAATATGGAACATGGCTTGTCTTAATAATAAACCCCGAGCACTGCAAGCGCTTGAGGAGAGACTGTGTTGCCATCTGCCAGTGGAGCTGTGCAGAGAATTCTTACGTTTCAAGGGCTCAGGTCTGTGCTAGTGTTCATGTGAAATAGATACAGTGGGATAATGTACCTGTCGCTTTTTCAAGAATCCAGTCCCAGGGGTGATGCAGGTAGAGCAATTTGTCAAAACTGATAGAAATGTACTGTTAAAACAGGAGTGTTTTACTGCATGTACTTTACACCACCATAAAGTTGATTTTTGTATCAATTAATGCCTGTTAATATGTAAGACTGAAAAGGAGACAATGGAAACTATATGTATGGGAAGAGGAGAGTATAAGGAGACTAAAAGGTAATGTAAAAAAAGTACAATAAAGATTAAGTTAAATAAAAAAGAAATTATCTGTAAATATTCCTTGAAGGAAATGGCATTGTGGTAGATGTTACTGGAAAAACTATGAAAATATATTTTATTATAAAATAACAGTCCTTTTGTGTAATAGAGAAATAAGCAGTTATATAATTTTCAAAGGATCTGAAAATTTTCGAATCATCTTAAGGATTGGTTAAAATACTTGTGTACACTCAGTGTTACCCAGATGGAAAAGCTTTGCCTCTTTCACAGTATTCGAAGTTTGTTTAGGGTGTAGGTTGGAGGAAAATTCTGAAGTGTTTTCTGGATCTTTTGGGGACTACTTATCAATGAGGCCAGCTGCCTTCAGAGCTGGTTCATTTATAAAGGGAACTTTGTGAGGTCTACTTTTTTTTTTTTTAAATCAAGTCTTAAGTAGCGTGTTTGGCTAGAGAATGATTTGTCAGTCTTTGAGAAAACCAAAGTTGTTTAACTTTCCGGTTGCCACCCTGAGCAGGTCAGCCAGAGAGTTGGGCAGGTCTGTGGTGCTCAGCTGAGAACCAATTACATGGAAAAGGCGTGTGGGGGTGGCCAGGGGTGTGTCACTGCTTCTAGTGAGACTGGTCACCTGCCCAATTGTGTCCCATCAAAAGGTCAGGCCACCTTTGCTGGTCACTTTCTAAGCACTCAGGTGGAATGATGCATGAGCAGGAGACAGTTTTAGATAACACTTTCTTCTGAGTTCCTCCCCATTTTTTTAAAACTTAAATTAGCTAAGAAAACAAACCTACTCTGAGGTGTGGGGAAACAGGAACTCCATACCTGTGGGGGGGGGGGTGTAATCGGTACAGCCTGTATGGAGAGCCCATGGTGAAATCGACAGTTACAAAGTAGATACTGCTGACCCAGAAATTCAGCTTCTGGGAGTTTATTCTATAAATAAGCCAGCACGTGTTAGTGGCAGCACTCTTGGTAAGACCAGAGTTGGAAATAGCCTAAATGTGCGATATGAGGAGCTGTTTGTATGCGTGTGGAGCATGCAAACAATAGGATATCATGAAAGCATAAAAAATTAGAAGCTTACTATGCAGCGGTTTGGGTTCCTCTTCGAGACATTGTAAGTGCAGGATTACATGTGGCATGAATTTGTGTCAAAAATAAAAGAAGAAGAAAAGATTGCACGCCTTTGAAAATACTTCATCTCTGGAGACAGCATTCACAGGGAGTTTGTAACGTGTAAACAGGGTCAGTGACGGGTAAAGGTGGAAGTGGATTTTCAGCATCTACGCCTTGGAGCCTTTTGAAAATTTCAAACATCTTAACCATTTTAAGTTTGGTGCTTCTTTATTAATTCCTTAAATAACAAGAAAATACATCCAAAATACAGGGAGGTTAAAGTTAAGCTTTATTTTTTTAACCCCATAAGCGTTTTAAAATGTATAGTTCAGGAGTGTTAAGTATATTCACATTGTTGTGAATCTGAAATAGATTTTCAGGTTTTTCCTCTTGCGAAACTGAACCCCTGTGCCCATTACACATCTCCTCATTCCTCCCTCTCCCTGAGCCCTGGCGACCACATCCCACTTTCTGTCTCTATGAACGTGACGATTCTAGGAACTTCATACAATTGAAATCATACAGTATTTGCCTTTTTGTGACTGGCTTATTTCACTGAGCATAATATCCTCAGGTTCAGTTGTGTTGTAGCATGTGTGAGAACTTCCTTTTTAATGCTGAATAATAGTTCATTGCACGTACATATCGCATTTTGTGTATCCGTTCATCTATCCTGGACATTTGCGTTGTTTCCCCCCTTGTGAATACTGCTGGGAACAACCTTTTGAATTTTGAACCATGTGACTATATTACCAATTAAAAAATTAAACCAATTAAGTTTTTAAAGGTACATACAGTGTTCATGAATTAACTTCCTGAAAGTCTCTCTCTTTTTTTGTAGACAGGGTTCTATATTTAGTTTATGGATGCATGGCCAAAGTACTTTAAAACAAATGTTTATTGAATTTGGCTTCTGACTTTTGCTTATACAGCAGGTTGCTTTACTGAGGAGACAAAAACCCTCGCCCTGCTCTCCATAATGTCTTTGGGCAGCAGGTCTCAGTCAGCAGTTGTCACATCACCCCCACACCCACGTCGCTCCCGCAGGGGCATGTTCCCAGGTGTGAGCAGTTCTCTCCTGGGTTCCATTGGAGCTACGTCCTGAAAACCACTCACCTAGGGCAGTGATGGGACTGTGTTAGAAAACAAATTACCTTCTCTCCAGGGCAAGGTAAGTATATTAGCCAGTTCTTTTCAGCCTGTTCTTTTAAGAAATGGAGTTGTATGCAGTTTAGAGCTGAAACCAGTTGCAAATGTTGCTGTTTCTGTCTGCAGAGGAAAGAGGCAGGATCACTGGTTTTGTCCTTGCCTTGTTCTGGAAGAGGGCAATTCTTGCAGACCTGGGGATGCTGCTACTGTTGCCGCTGCTGCTGCTGTGAGAACTTGAAGGGGCCTTTTTGACATCTAAAAGTATTTGTCTGCTGGTGCCTAGCCTGCTCATTTTGAATAAAGTGCAGGGGATAAAGCTTTCCCTCTCATGGTTGGCCTGTGTGTCTGTTATATTGACCTTGGTCTCATGTTACACAGTCCATGAAGAATTATTTAAATATTTTATTGGCTATATGGAACTACTTCTTTGTCTCCTTCTGAAGAAGGTAGGGAAGATAGTATAAGTGGGGTTATATTAGGAATAACCTCTGATCTGTTTTAAGTTATACAAAATAAATGTACAAGTTTGGGTGCATTAAGGTTTGGAAACTAACAGCTTTTTAGAGATAGCAGCCTATATCCTGCATTACATATATGCTTGAATCTTGCATTATATATGTGCAATTTATATATAGGAGGTTTGATCCTTTATTAAGGATCAAAGAGGAAGTTGTCAGGGACTTTTAAGTCCTTCTTGAGAGGGAGATATTGTCTTGATTTTGCAGGAGAGGAAAGCGATGCTCAGATTAAGTGCTCTGGCCAGGTAGCTCAGTTGGTTAGAGTGTCATTGCAAGAAGCCAAGGTTGCGGTCCCATCCCCGGTAAGGACACATACAAGAATCAAGCAATGAATGTATAAATAAGTGGAACAACAAATCGAAGTTTCTCTCTAGCAAGAAAGGAAGGAAGGAAAGAAAGAAAAGACAGAAGGAAAGTTGATTAAGTAATCTGCCCCAGTTCTTACAGGTAGGACACGGCAGCTCTGGCTTAGAACCAGGTTAAGTCCAACTTCCAGGACCATGGTTTCCCCCACTTACCACACTTTCCATTTGCATTTATCCCTGCAGACAGAGCAGGTGCATAGTGGTGGAAGGACTCAGTTAAACTTTGGGGTTTTCTGTTACTTGGCTTGCCACCTGTTCCCCTCCCCAGTCTAGTTTCTCTTCTGTGTTTTCCTTCCTTCCCCCCAGCATCTCCGCAGGTGCAGCGTCTTCCATCTCACTCCGACACTGCAGAATTTGCAGTGTCAAGAATCCCTGTTTTGCACAAGCTTCCTTTTCGGCGTCCTGATTCTGGTGTGCAAAGAATGAAAGAGAGAGATTTCCCAGAATTCAGACCCTCCATGTTAGAGGATTCTCACTGGGGAAGGGTGTAGGGGGAACATTTGGCTGTTCCCCCCACAAAAAAAGAGCAATACCATATGGTTCTCTCTTAAACCCCTTTCCTAAAAGAAAATGAAAATCATCTCTGTCTTCTCCTTTCTCTGAAGATTCAAATGTATTTGTGGAAGCAGCAGAGAAAGGAGAGGAGAAAAGCACAGTAATTATGTTTTTTAAAAAATATTTTTTATTATTGATTTTTAAAGAGAGAGGAAAGGGGAGATTGAGAGAGAGAGAGAGAGAGAGACAGAGAAACACTGATTTGTCGTTCCACTTATTTATGCATTCATTGGTTGATTCTTGAATGTGCCGTGACTGGGGATCAAACCTACAACCTTACAGTACCAGGACGATCCTCTAACCATCTGAGCTACCTGGCCATGGCCCAGTAATTATGTTTTTAATGAAGATGAGAGTAGGGGCATGGATCAAGAAACTGAATAAAACCCCAAGCCAGAAGAGCCCCCCATGGCACTGGCCAGAGCTGAACAGAGAAGCCATCAGTGGAAACTTCCTCGTTTCTGGCAGGGGGCCTATGGTTTTATCTATTACTGCTCTGTAATCAGAATTGAACCAGGATATTCAAGCCTCTTATCTGAATGAAGGGAATTTGTTTTTCTGGCCTTCAGCATTCTGTAGAATCCCCCCAATTGACTTCATGTCTTTAAATACCTTCTTTTTCCCCCAAAGGAAGAATATAATCCAGGCAGGTAAGAGCCGTTCCATGCATTTAAAGTCATTGAGAAGCCTCTGCAAGCGTGGAATGTGAGTCTGTCTGTCACTCCGTGTGGAAGAATCACAGGTACCCTTCATTTTGGAGGGCGAGAAATCAAGGAGTCACCACCAGAATTCGGTGGGAAGTTTTTGAGGGTTATCAAACCAATCGCACATCCAACTTTGCTTTTTAAAATTGAATCCAGTCCTTAAATGATGTTTTAAAATCTTTTTTTTCTTCCCAGTGTAAATCTTCATTTTTACTTCTAGCAATCCAGTCAAACTTTATCACCTCAATTCAGAATTGATCGATAGCAGCTGGTGAGCAGGTTAATTATAATCGCAGAATAAACGCTGAAGTCTCAAAGTTCACCACTTCTGTGATGTTTCCAAACCCCTCGGCGACCATGCCAAGAGACTCTCATTGACCCATTCGAGCAGGTGTGGGAGTTTGAAGCAGGGGCAGACAATCGGATCTGATTCCAGACAACGCAGTTTGGTTTCTTATCTGCTGTTTTTCCCATCTTAGGATATCTGTCATTTCAGATAAAAAAAAAGTTCAGTCAATCGAGCTGGGAAATGGCAAGTTACATTTTCTTCTGATAAAAGTTTTCTGGTTGTTTTATCAGATCGTGTTGAAATTGTATGTGCTTCTGTCAAGGTCTGCAGTGACCTTTTCAGATATTTTATCAGGTATTAGGTGGGGAAACCTTTTCTTTTTTTCTTTTTTCTTTTTTTTCTTCGACCTAGCAAAGAACGACCTGACTTCCAAGACCATAAATCAAACCATGTAAAGAGAGGCAATAATACAGGTTACCCCTCAAAATTGAGTAGGTGGGGAAAACAAACAACAAATAAAACCTTTCCCTAGCATATGGAGAGAACTTAATTTGACCCTAAAGAAAGAATGCGGTTCTCACGGAACGCACACTTAATAGGAAAATCCCGCATATGTGAAAAAAGAAAATATTTTCCCGGTCAAAGATGGCTTTAGAAAAACATTTTCCCCCCAGTGGTATCAGGAAAACTGAATTCTTCTTCTTTTATTAAACTCGATGTGTGTTTCATATGGAAAAATGGAAACCTCGTATAAACCAACGCACAAATATTTGGTAACCTTCCCATCCAAAGATAACCACTGTTAGGTATTAATCTTTGACTTTTTAGGTACCATCCGTATACAGGCATGTGTGGATCTATATATTTAAGCAGCCATAAAAGTTACTGTTTAGTTATTTTATCATTGAAGAAAGTTTTAATAAGATTAGGGACTAAGTCTGTCCTGAAGATGGTCCCTTAAATGGAGCAAAATTGATGGAAAGAACTGCCAATAATAAGTAGCCAATCTAAACAGGAGGGTCCTGTGTAAAAATGTTGTTTTTTCAATTTTACAGTATTTTATGTAGAGCTAATTTAAAGCTTGAGCCTATTTATAAGCTCTCAATGGGTGCCCTCTGAAGTGAGCGGAGTGACCAGTTGCAGGGTGTATTGATCTGTGAAGCTCTGATTTGCTGGGAAGTATGAGCAGTATCTTCCAACCCATGTTTTAGGGGAGATAACTGAGGTGAAACCACATCAGTCTGGCACCAAGGACCCCGGGAACCATGTCCTGTGCTCTCATGTTTCATGCTGGGTGATGTTGGACTACTTACTAAGTCTCTCATAGCTTGAGTATCTGCATTTATGAGGTTAAGAAATCCGGCCAGGAGCAGGAGCAGAAATGCCAAAAAGTCCAGGGTCTTATTGCATCCCCCATGATAATAGTTGATGCTGTCTGTCCTTCCTCATACCAAAGCTGCTATAGTAACACAACCTTCATGAGCTTGCATCAAACTCACATTCATAAACTCTGTGTAAAGTTGTTTTCCAAGGCAACCTGCCTCGTTTTAAGCAACACTATCTGTGAAATGTTGGGTTTGATGGCCCTGTTTTATTTTTTCTTACACATAATAAAATGCTTGGCTACCCAAAGGTAAAAATAACTTTGGGAAACCATGGGTTAAGTGGCCTCAGAGTAGGTCTCAGTTTATTGTTCCTTTGTTTTTCTATTATTACTAAACCCGCTCAGTGTCTGCAGGTCTCAGACACATTGGCTTCATCAGTCAACCAGCCAACAGATAGTTCTGCCTTCTTCCCGGGAGCAGGGCACTAGACTCTGGAGATCAAAAATGAACGTGATGGTCTCTGCGTGCCGGCGGCTTGCAGTCTGGTGGGGAGATAAAAAGTGAACATGCAGGTTCAGACGGTGTACAGAGAGCTATAGTGGGCCCAATCTGGGCTCCTCTGGAGCCCCAGGGATTCTTAAACTGGTCTGGTAACCAGAAGTTCAGACCAGGAGTCCTGCACGAGGGGATTCCTTTGTTGAGTCCTAAGGGATGATTAGAAGTTTGCTGCATGGAGGGAAGGACATTCCAAGGTGAGGATATCACTTGAGTCTAGTTACTCCACAGTGTAGGTTGAGAGGACGTCAGGCTGGAAAGCAAGCAGAGGCATCTGAAGACTTTGGACGTGGCCTCCGTGAGAGAAGACTTGAAAGGGGAGCAGTGGAGCGGCAGGTTGGAGGAGCATTTGGGATGTAACTTTGATTACAGTGCAGACGAGCTACAAATAGTGGCTCCCAGTTTTATTCTGTTTGTCTGCCTCACTCTTGCGAGGCGGTGACTGCCTTCCCTCTGCATTTCGGCACCGATCGCCAATTGGGGAAAGAACTCCGATGGAAAGACAGTGGCGTGCTGCGCGGGTGTTTTGGAGTTCATGCGTATGTGCTGTAGCTGTAGGACACAGTGCGGTGGTGTAGTTTGTGTCCACGTTGAGATGGAAAGAAGGGACAAAAATCTAGGCCTATTCTAGTTCCCAAGCCAGATCCCACCTTCCCTGCCCTGGGAAAGAAGAGGGGTGCGGCTAATCTGATCTCAGAGAGGGGGTCCCACACTTTGTAATCCCACCTTCTTTGCACAGTTCGTAAAGTGAGGTGGGGGTGACCTTGAACAGGAACATAGATAACTACAGGGACAGGTGCTGTTTATGTAGGTAAGCATCACTGGACTCCGGAGGATGGACCAAAGCATCAGGAGGTTTGGAAGTGAAGATGAAGATTTTAAGTTCAATTCTTGCCTTTAAAAATTTTTTTAAATATGTTAAATTTCAAACATAAGCAGAAGTAGAAAGTAACTATTCATCCTCCAGCTTTGACAAATATCAACTCATTACCAGCTGTGTTTCATCTGCATCCTCCCTTCCCCCCATGCTATGTTATTTTGAGGGACATTCCAGACAACTTACCATTTTATCGATAAATACTTACGTAAGTATCTCTAAAAGATATAAGGGCACTTTTTAGAAATAGAGCCCCAGTACAACTATCACTCTGTTACAAATCACTCCTTAATATCATTAAATGTACAATCAGTGTTCAAATTTTCTGTTTATCTAACTTTAACAGTTTGTTCAAATCAGAATCTAAATAAGGTCCATATGTTGCCTTCTAAGTTTCTTTTAATCTATAGGTTCCCCTTTCCCCCTTTCTTCTTCTTCTTCCCTACGTTTGCTGAAGATAGCAGGTTTTTCCTGTAGAGTTCCCTACAGCCTGGATTTTGTTGACTGTGTCCCCTTCAGGACATTCAACAGGTTCCTCTGTCCCCTGATTTCATGTCAGCATGTGACTGAGAAAATAGGCTTGCTCACATTCATCCGTCCTGGATGGCCACTGCCTAGATCCATCATTTCATTGGTGCTTGCCCATGGTGACACTCTAATGCTCTCATTCCTTCCTCATTTATTAGCTAGAACACATTTATAACAATTAAAAAATTAGTTTATCAAATATTTGGTGATGCTGGGACACAACTTCTTTATGGAAAACAGGAAAAATGCTTGCTTATTTTGCTTTATTTTTCAGTGTTCAAAATAATGAATTAGTTCCCTTAGCATCCTTCAGAAGTTACCAATGAAATGATTTTTTAGTATCATTAGGACTTCATGGGTTGAAACATACATGCTGTGTTTCCATCCATGTAGTTGTTGTCCTGATGGATGCTCCGATCTTCCACCTTTGACAGCGGGAACTTGTTCAGATTGGCTGGATTTTTTTTTTTTTTTGACAAAATCTTAGTTTGGTCTTTTCCTGCTTTCCATACTACGGAATGTTCCAGGCTCTTCTTATGCATTTTCTCCTCCCAGACCTGGAGTTGGCCATTTCTTCAACAAGCCCTACCTCCTTTTAGTGAGGAATCGTATTGGGACACCACTCTTGTTACTGGGTTAGTCATTCAGTATAGGGACTTAGGAAATACTTTCCCCACCCCACCCAAAGATAAGATAAAATGTATCATGTGTTTGATACCAATACTTTCAATTCAAATTTAGGTTCAGAAGTCTTTTACTTACCACTATGCATCTTTTATAAAAAACTGGTAAGATATTCACGACATAAAATCGACCATTTTAGCCATTTTTAAGTGCACACTTCAGTGATGGTGAGTACATCCACGTTGTGTAGACATCACCCCCGCCCATCTCCGGAACTTTTTCACCTTCCCAAAGTGAAACTCTGTCTCTCTCCCCTCGGCCTTGCCCCTGAAAAACACCATTCTCCTTTCTGCCTCTGTGAATTTGAGTACTCTAAATTCTCCATGTAAGTGGAATTACACAGGATTTGTCCTTTTGTGTCTGGATTATTTCACCTGGCATAACACCTTCAATTTTTATCCATGTTGTAGCAGGTTTCAGAATTGTCTTCCTTTTAAAGGCTGAGTAACATTCCATTGTATGTATCTGCCACATTTTGTTCATTCATCTAGGTTACTTCTGCTTTCTAGATGTTGTGAATCATGCTTTTTGAAGTAAGAACATTCAGACCTGTAGAAAATCTTTATAAAAATTTATTTGAGTCAAATCGAGACTATGCTTGGAAGTAAAATTTCGACCATCTGAGAAAAATGCTTCCCAAAAATGACAGTTTGCAGCTTCCTTTATGCATTTGGAATTCGGGAAGGAATGGAAGGAAGATTATGCAAAGGTGGGAGACAGCTAGGCCAGGATGGAATTACAGGGCAGTTAATGAGATACATGCTTGTTCTTGAGGGTGGTTTCCCTTTTGAGGGGTCCAAAAAGAGGCATTTCCAAAGTGTGTTAACCCAGGTGCACAGAGGGAATGGGCAGGGCTTGCTTCAGGCAAAGATGAACCTTTTTCTAAGGAAGTTATGTGCCTGGAGCGTGACCACCTGCCATGACCTACCCAGTGAGGAATTTATGGTCAGGTCACCCTGTGAGGTTACTTTCTGTAGGATCCCTTTTTCCATCCACGTGCTGTTGTTTGACATGGTGTGCAAATATCCATTTGAGAGTCTGCTTTCAGTTCTTAAAAAAAAAAAAAATATATATATATATATATACACACACACACAAACACACACACACGTTTATTGATTTTTAGAAAGAGAAACAGAGAGAGAGAGAGAGAGAGAAATTATCAATGTTCCACCCATTTATACCTTCATTGGTTTATTTCTTGCATGTGCCCTGACCAGGGATCAAACCCACAACCTCAGCACATTGGATGATGCTCTAACCAACTGAGCTTCCCACCCAGGCCATTGCTTTCAGTTCTTTTGGGTATTTACCCAGAAGCGGAATTGCCGGATTGTTTGGTAAATCTGTGCGGTTTTGAGGAACCACCATACTGTTTTCCATGGCAGCTTCACCATTTTACATCTTTCATGCTACTTAACATCTATAAATCTTGTCATCCACACCAAGTCAACAGTATCTTGGTGTCATACACACCAAGACTCCCATTCTCAACAGTATCAACCTCATTCCTCATTTTCTTTATGCCATAGCAGCCAGAGAGTCTCATAAAAACAGTATCCACACTTTTACCAGCAGTCGATTATTGGACCCCCTCTACTTCTGACCTCTCCATGCAGTGCTCTACCCCAAATGGCCACTGTGTCGGGGACCTTTTCCCAGCACTCCAGCAGCTTGGCTTCTCTTCACGGACTGGCAAGGTTGACACGGTTGGGACCAGATATGGAGGGCTCTGAAAATCAGGCAGAGGAGTTTGGAGGCTTATGCCTAGAAGGCAAATGTGATTGAATCGGTAGGTTGGGAGCACGTGAGCACAGGGTGGGGGGCAGGTATGGCTGGGGTGGGGACAAAAGGCAGGTGGTTCAGGGAGAGGCTATCAGCAGCATTCTTTAGCCTAGATAACGAGTGAGTAATGACAGAGGATATGGAAGAAAAGTGAAGAGGAAGTCACCAGGCCCAAATGGCTAAGGAAGAGCGTGGGTGAAGACAGCGGTCGTTGTCTTTCTCGTGAGCCCCTTAGCCATAGTTTGAGGAGAAAGAGCGCTGGGCTGTGTGCGTAAGACAACTTCATGCACCTCTTACCAGCCCCATCTACCCTCAGTTTAGGTGGCCTGGGGAGCGGGTCAACCTGAAGTTGCCCACCCAAAGATGGCATTCGAGTTTGCTTCATGTCTTTTGGATTCTAAGCTCTTCTTCTATGTTGTTATGGAGAATCCTTAGACTATGTGGCCTTCCTGCTTAGCTGGTGGTCTCCTTGCAGGGGTGGGGGTGAGGAAGAGGGGATACTTGGTAGCAAATGGGACACTGGGTCAAGGCAGGAATCCTGGGTTTGAGGCCTCACACCACTTACCAGTCAGGTGGGTCAGGCCAATGTCATTTCTTCACTTCTGTGGGATTCCACTTCCCCATCAGGAACTCATCCCCCTTTCCCCCCAATACCTTAATTTGCTGGATTGAAAAAGTCTGGAGGAACTTTTGAATAGAAAGTTGAGTGGATTGTTGAGTAGAATTTCTCGCCCCACATTTCCTTTTAAGTCTCCTCCTTTGCCTGAGGGCTGGGGAGTCTGATTAATCACTTCCCCCTTCTGCCTGGCAGCCACTGATTGCTGGGACAGCCGGGGAAATTAGTGGCACTTCTGGGGAGGGGACATACAAGAACTAGGAGGCTCTTACTTGACTTCTTTCCTATGGAGGGAAAAACATATTCTACTGTATTTTGGGGTAGTCCCTTCCATTCTACTACTTAGGCTCGGTGAGTCATGGTCTTCGATGGGAAGACCAGGATAGCCAGAGCATCTGAGTCTAGTCGTTGGCTAGAGAGGGAGACTTGCTGTTGTCCGTGGTCGTGGTGTTGGCCAGCATGGACACCGGAGCCCTGGCACACAGAAAGTGCCGCGCAGCTTAACCATCACGACTCAGAACCTTAGCAGTCCATCTGCTGTCTGATGGTCTCATTTTTCCTTTCTACCCTGACACTTCCATAATGCTTTACATACAGACAACTTTTGCCTCTCGTTCTCACTCATCTGACTTTGGAAGAACTAGACGCAAACAAGGAAGAATCAAGGAAAGTAGATCACACTGCCTCTTGGTGGCAGAGAGGGAGCAGAGTTGGGTCTCGTCATGAATTACATGAAAGCTGGGCTGGAAATCTCCCTGTGGACACCTGGGTGCCTTTGATGAGGCTCCAGGCAGAATTCCTGAGACTCCACGTGGCCGTTCTTCTCATCGTACCTTACGCTGCTCTCTTGGTTTGCATTATAGTTCCACTGGACTGGAGGCGTTTCCAGGGCAAGAATGATACCTCATTTATCTGGGGTCTGTGACACAATTTCACAATAAATACACAACAAACGTTTCTTTTCTGAAAACGTAAAGTCTGGAATTCATCATTAAGTATGCGACCCCTGTGGCTCCATATTCATACTGCATTCTGGCCCTACTGAGATAGTGACCGGGGACGGGCATGTCCCCATCCACGGTCAGTTTTACAGGGAGAGGGATCTTGTAGGGCTCTGCTGCAGAGGTGGGTAGAATTGTGCAAAGGCAGCCAAAACATGGAAGGCCAGGAAGACAGAGAAAAGCATAGAAAATCCTAATGGTATGAGGGGGAACCCCCCCAAAACTGGAATTTATTAAAAATTGTGTACTTATTCTTACATGTTTAAACTTCAGTCCCTGCAAAGTACTCTCCATTTGATGCAATACACCTATTGAGATTGTTTTTCCACAGCTCGAAACAGTTTTTGAACTTGTTGATTTTGATGCCTTTTAGTGCTTCTGACTTTTTTTGTTTTACCTCTTCCACATCGGCAAAACATTCCCTCTGAGTACTTTTTTCATCTGGAGAAACAAAAAAAGTCACTGAGGGCGAGATCAGGTGAATAGGGAGGGTGGGTCACGGGGGTCATGCCATTTTTGGCCAAAAAGTGCTGAACACTCAGTGCAATGTGGACAGGCACACTCATAAATCACCCATCATGCAATGGGTAAACATATTGAAAGAGTCTTCAAAAAAATTCACCAAAGCCGAACGCAGCCTCTCAGAACAATGCCAGCTGGTACACTGATACAGATGGGTTTCTAGAACACTCCCCTAGTGGGAAGAAACCTGTACTACAAGGGACTTGCCCTCCAGAAGATAATTCTGGTTTTGGGGGGGGTCCCTTCTCATATTCTCAAAGGTAACAACAAGGAAACAGGACACACAGGGGTGGGGCCAACATTTTGGATATGGTGTGTCTGAGGCATGGGGAAGGGACATTCAGGTGCCTGATGTCCAGGAGATTCATTACTCTTTTTGAAGCCATCACTTGAAAACTGAAGAGAGCCCCCAGGATAGAGACTGACACTGGGCAGAGGAGCCCTGCAAAGAGGGACAGGGTAACCGAGATGCTGGGCCGGAGGAGCCAAGCAAGGAAGCTGAGAAAATGAATCATTGGGTGTCTTCATGTTTCACCTTGTAACAGCCACCTGAGCTTATTCCTGGATGCTGTGCTGCTCTGCTGGGCCCTGAAGGTGCATGGGCTTCCTAAGGCCCCTCAGGGTCTTTACAGTCTATCAGTATTCTGAACCTGGAGCCAGATGCATTGCCAACTTTCTCTGCCGGTTTGTAGAGACTTACAGGATTTCACTCATCAGTTTATCCTTTCCCACCCGTTGAGTGCCTAAATCCACTGGTCTCCCTCCTCCCCACTTTGATGGGATTCCCTGAGACCCTTCTTAGACAGCCTCTTGAGGCACCCGAGGGAGTTTTGGGTCTGCACAACAGCCTCTCAACTCATCATAACAAACGGGCTTAGGACCTCAGAGATTCTCTGTAGAAACAAACTCTCCCATCAGACTCTGTTTAAAGGTCGTAAGTGCCTGTTGATTCGGGAGGCTGGTCTGCTGGCCTGAAGTGCTTCACAGAAGTGACAGGACACTCTCCTGCGGGGAATGTTGATATTAAGTTTCCTGCCCTGTGTAAACACATCTCCAGGAATGGCATTAATAAAGGGGACCCTTTTCCCAGGACAAAGCAGAAGGGGCAGTGGCGGGAGGCAGGGGGTGGGGAGAAGGACGAAGAGGACGGATGCTGGGGAGGGGAGAGCTGACCAAATGGACCATCTAACCAGTTGACATGGTGAAGGCAAAGCCCATTAGCCAGACTTTTTTCCATCCTTTTCAGGACTTTTGCTTATATTCCTTGTTGGGACCTCCAACTTTTTACTATTTAGCAGCTGATAAAAGAGAAAGCAGAAGAACCTTGTAATTAAGGGAGCGGTCTGAAGTCAGACACCTGATTTCAAATTCCAGCTCCCCCTCTTACAATGTTTCCCAGTTTTCACATTCATAAAATTAAATAGCAGCTATTTCCTAGGTTATTCTGAGTGATAGAAAATGATTTTCATAAAGTGTAGTTCTTGACATGCAGTAAATACCTTTAAATGCTAACCATTAGATACCCACTAATAAATATTTGCCTTCACTATTATCATTAAAGAAGACATTATTTTAAATAGAATCTTTTTGGTTCCACTAGTAAAGGGATAGGTTGCACAGGAGCTGCCAGGTTGAGTTAAAGGAGAGTTTTGTATTAGAATTCACCTTCTTTCTCAGTATTAACTTACATTTAGAAACAGGCCTCATATCCAACCAAATGTTTATCCTTTCACATAGGCACAGCTACACAAGCAGAGTCTTATTGGGATTGTACATACCTGAAGAGTGACATTTGCTATAGCTTTAGAATATTTTAAAATCCTTCTAAGGGAGCTGGAACCAGTTGTCTGCCTCCAGTGAGAGCTGGACAAAAGGGGAAAATATTAAGACACCACTTGGGTTACATTCAGAAAGGAAGGATGGTGTTGGGCAGTTGTGGAGGAAGCCCTGGCAGGGTCTGTCTCTGGGACTGAGAATAAGTGAGACCACCCCTCCTTTCCCCTTGAATTGCTTCAGCAGAGTCAAGACTTTCCTGGGTCTGAACCACACATCACCGTGGTTAGCATTATCATGGTGTTAAGCTGGCTTTGCTGGAAAGCAAGGAGCAAATCAGCTGCCTCATGGACTTCTGCCAGGAGATGCCTCTAACCCATGGTAGCTGCTGGGTTCTCAGTGTGTCTGGGGAAGGTTATGAAGAAAAGGAGGAGGTGTTTATTAGTTAGTTTTTTAAAAACATAAACCCAATATACACACCTTCCCAGCATCCCTATCTCTGACCGGTTTTATGGGATATAATCAGGATCCAGGTTTATTTGTGCCTCTGTCTCTGCTGCAGGGATGATGTCCATCTGAGAGGAAGTGATCGGGCTGTCTTTGAAGGAGTATTGATGGAAACTGCACGGTCCACATAGGCTTTCCCAATCTTCCGATTCCTTTGTGAAAATGAGTGAATTGGTACCAGATGCCTGTAGTATCTAGGGGCCCTTCCAGCTTTGACCACCTGAAAAATAGGAACAAGTGAAGGAGTATTCTTGCAGGTACTATCAAGAGCAGGGGCCTTTGTCGGGCCCTTCCACTAGGTTCTGAGGACAGCCACTGGGCAGAGGTACAGGCAGCAAAGAGGATGAAGCCTGGGTCCCCATCCCCAGCCACATCCAGCCTGCCCAGCTGATGATCAGTTTGGAAGAAAGTTGTGACACTTGGTGGTGGCACCGAGGCCCAGCAAACACCTTGAGAGCTTACAGTGTCCTCTGCTCTTTTCTGAGATGTTTTATTTATTCCTGGTTTATTTATTCCCAACAATTGTCCTGTGGCCAGGAGTTGTAATATCCATTGGAAGACGAAGAAACTGAGGTTACAGGGTGCTCAAGGCCACATGGGGCCGGGGCTGATGCTGGTGGAGCTCAGGTCAGTTTAGCTTCCTGGGTGGGTGCCCTGCCCCTTCCCTAATGTCAGCTGAACTGATGGTGCTCACCCTTCCGTTTCAGGGAACTATGCCACCACACATGCGCATACACAGCTCTGTCAGAGTGGGGCTGGCTGCTGGGGCTTCTTCCCTCCCTCGGAATCGTGCTGCCGCAGGATTTCCCTTTTGTCCTGGCTTTTTCCTACCTCTGAGCTTCTTTCTGGAAGACCAAGTCTAAGGAAGACCCTGCCACACGCAGTCTCCCCAGCTGGATCAGCAAATGGGAGCCATAGTGGTCAAGGTCTGATTGATTTTTTTTTTCTGTTCAATGAACAGCCCTACATTTATTCCTGATTTTCTATTTTTTGTAAAGATGAATACATTATTGATTAAACAGAGAGCACTGCAATAGCCAAGAGGCTTTTGTGTTAGAATTTCCCTTCTTTCTAAGTACTGATTTAGATTTAGGGACATAGACCCTTAATGTTTATAATTCCTTCTATATGGGGGGTACATTTACATAAGCAACCAAGTGTCCGTAGACAGAGGAATGGATAAACAGAATGTGGTCTAATATATACAACGGGCTATTTATTCAGCCTTAAAAAGGAGGGAGGGTCTGACACATGTACAACATGGATGAACCCTGAGGACATCATGCTAAGTGAAATAAGCCAGACGCCAAAAGACAAAATCTGTATGATTCCGCTTCTATGAAGTACCTCGAATAGTCAAATTCACTGATACAGGAAGTAGGATAGTGGTTGCCGGGGGCTGCAGGGAAGAGGGACTTGCTTAATGAGTACGGAGTTTCAGTTTAACAGGATGAAAAGAATTCTCTGGATGGGTTGCACGACAGTATGAATATAATTAACACTACTGAATTGCACACTTAAAAATGGTTAAATGATAATTTCGTGGTATGTGTATTTTACCACAATTAACAGTAAAAAAAAAAAAAAAAAGAGAGAAACAGTGCTGATGTTTAGGAAGGAGGGAGTGAACTGCAAAAATCCTCCATCTTGACACCTCACTCCATCTTCCTCCCAGAAGCTGCGAGCCCTGTTAGTGTCGGCGTTCGGTGTTGTCCTTCCTGCATTTGTTCTATCAGATGGCTTTTCTCTGGTGCCCTCAAACTTGTCCTAAGACTTGAAAGAATGTATTGTATGTAAAAGAATGGATTGAGCTGTTAGACTTTTGCCACCAGATATGCTCCAGGGGCCCTAGGATTAGGCTGTGGTGCTTTGCGAGGCAGGAAGAGAGACTGAGAGCTGGGCTCTGTGCAGCCCCAGCGCATAGAAGCTCTATTTCTTTATATACAGGGTCCAGCACAAAAAACACCCCTTTTTATTACAGATCTTTTATTACCAAACCATAAGCATGTAATTCTGTAACATAACAATATCACACTCAAGCACACCATATGACATTTTAGGTGAAATATTTAAATTAAAACTATAAATTATTATACCCATATTATTACCCTACCAACCATACTCAAGCAGGCGTTACTTCTGCCAGACCCTGTATAAATCATAAATGTCTTGGCTACAGAGTTCTGAGACTAGAATGAAAAAAGGGGAAAGAAAATAAAACTAACCCGTTAAACAAGGTATAAAATATACCCTGATCTTATATGTGCTTATAATTTGGCTTAGGAGCAAAATATAATTTGAAAGAAAAGGATGAAATAACACCCAAAGGTCTAAATGAACTTGAAGACAAGGATAAAATAGGTAATTCAAGACTGATGTGATTAATTGCCAAATGAACCCATGGAAACCTGGGGGTAGTCGGGCCAGGCTAGTGATAGGAGGGGGAAGGACAGGAGATGGGTTTTGAGAAAGATGTACGTGTTGTGAAGAAGGGGTGGAGACATTCTGTGAAAGGTAATAGAGCAGAAGTGTGTTTTCTCCCCCTCCTCCCTAAACATCAATAAATCAGATGCAAAGAACCCCCCAAATAAGTAAAATTTTCATCTCCAGTGAGACTGGACCCTCAACTCAGACCCCCAACTACAGAAGTACTGTTAAATGTAATGCAGATGCAGGCCACATTGAGGGGAAAATTTTTGAGAACTGATATATACCTGTCAGATCTCCAGCCAGGTGTAAATTTCCCCAGTAATAAAATAAATTACATTGGAAAGAAAAAAGGAAGAAGCAACTGCTATTTCATTATTTGCAGATGCAAGAATGGTTAACTTCGGTAAACAAATATGTATGATCTCTATGGAGAAAGCTATAAAACTTTAATGAAGAACATAAAAGAAGACATGAATAAATGGGGAAAGATACTGTGTTCTTGGAATGGAAGACTTAGTGGCATTTTTTTTTTCAAACGCCCCCAAACGAATCTATAAATTTAGTGCAGTCCCAGCACACATCCCAACAGAAATTCTTAAATACAGCTTGTCATGCTGATTGTAAAATTGATATGGAAGAGTTACTGTACAAGAATAGCCAAGATAGTTTTTAGAAAGAAGACTTAACCACTGGATCCTTTGAAATACCAAAGTGTTGCCAAACAACTGCAGGAATCATGGAGTAGCATGGAAATGTTACATACCTTTACAGGGTAGAACTAACACATTTCCTTAAAAGAGTTAGGTACCTCTGTACGGATACTGGGAAACGTCCAAATAAGTGTGCTTCCATGGAGAAACTAAGCTGTGAAGAGTTTGTATGGTCTGATGCCATTTGTGTTCAGGGCAGAGGGCAGTGTTCTTCCCAGTTGCCGCTTCCTGGGGGAGGATCATATTCCCCACCTGATAACATAGGCTTTTCTGTAAGATTTACTTTGATCAATGACATGCAAGTAGAAGTCACTTGTGCAACTGCCAAGCACGGGCTTTAAGAGCCATTATGCGGTTCTGACATCACGTTTCACCCTTTGCCACAGAGCTGGCATGACCCAGATAGATAGAGGCTGCGCCTCCAGCCTGGGTCCCAGAGTGAAGCCCCCACATACAACTGGACTTCAACCAACTTGCAACTGCTGTGAAACTTGAAGAGCAGGATATAGGAGATAAATCTATAAATATAGCAAGGCACTGAGATTTGGGGATTGTTTGTTACAGCATAATCTAGTGAGAAACGGGTACATTGCTAAACAGCACCGAAACCAAACGTATTTGCTTTATGAATATATTTTTGAGCATGTCTCTAATGTGTATAATATATACTAGAGAAGCTTTCTCGGGTGTAAAAACAGATATGTGCAAGGATGTCTGTTGCAGCACTTATTACAGCAAAAATTAAAAGCCACCTCAATATGCAGCAATCAGAAAATGAACAAGTTAGATAATATGTCAATATAATAGAAAACTATAAAGTAATTCAAAGTAGTGTCATGTGTATCAACATAATTAAAACAAAAAAATAATAATAGGCAAAACATAGAACTCAGAGAAATCACATTATTTCTATGAAGTTTAAAACCTGCAGAAATGTATGTATTGTTTTTGAAAAATACACACATGTATTGTAAGGGTAAAAAGATTTATATGAATTGAACAACACATTCAGGATAGAGGTTATTTCTCCTGAGGGAAGGAGGAGAGTGGGGTGGCAGGGTACACAGGGAATCACCTGTTTCTGCAGGTTTTCGTTTCTTTAGAGATATGTGAAGCAAATGTGGTAAATGTTAAGATCCGACAAAATTAGATGGAGGGTGCAAGAGTGTTTTTATATTCCTTTTTTTCTCAGTTACCGAACTATTTTATATTTTAGAAGTAAATTTGTAAATGTGATGTACAATGTGAGGACATTCAAGTAAAATTTAAAATCACATAGTTACACGATGTTCAAAGCTGTACAAGTAGAAGTATAAAAATGAATTGGAGGGCCCTGGCTGGTGTAGCTCAGTGGATTTGAGTGCGGGCATTTGAACCAAAGTGTCACTGGTTTGATTCCCAGTCAGGGCACATGCCTGGGTTGCAGGCCAGGTCCTCAGTAGAGGGTGCGCAAGAGGCAACCACACATTGATGTTTCACTTCCCCTCTTTCTCCCCTCCCTTCCCCATCTTTAAAAATAAATAAAATCTCAAAAAAAAAATGAATTGGAAAGACTTACACTAAATTAGGAATAGTGGTTGCATAAGAGACGGTGACAGAATAAAAGAGATTGTTATATAACTCTTGGTACTTTTTTCCAACTTCTAAATTTCTAAAAATAAAAATTACAATTAATGAAGTAGAAAATCTCTAGAAAAATAGAAAAATTTTTAGTTGCTGTTGCCTCAAGGGGGTGGGACAGTAAGTAGCAATGGTGGAGACTTTTATCTTTTATCTGACATCCTCCTGTACTGTTGGAATATTTATAGCATTGTAAATTACACAATTTAAACATAAATTAGGGGGAAAGTTTAATATGTAAATGAAAAGAGTTACAATATAGTGCCAAGTTGGAAAATTCTAAAATCATCTTTTTTCCAATACTTCATTTTTGATTTATGGAGATCAGAGCAAGAGAGATAAAAGTACTGTTGGTGAACATTTCCACTTCATTGATTCTGGAATTAGTTCTTATTAATCCCAGCCTTCAATCTGATCAATGTAGTTTGTGATATTGAAGCAGTGGATGGACCCCATTCACACACATCATTGGTAGAGTCCTAAGTAACTAACACTCCTGCAGCTGTGCTCCTGCGCCCTCTAGCCGTTGGAGGACCTTCCTCAAGGCCACCCGGTGTGGATGTCCATATGTCCAGGGGATTTGGGGAGGTCTGTCTGGGTTATCCTTTCACCCAATCAGTGGCACTTCTCTGTTGTTTTTACGTTGGTCTTCCTCAAATAAGATTTTCTTTGCAGAAAGCGTTCTGCAGCTTAAAAAAACAAAACAAAACAGAAAACCCACTGGTGCAGAGTAATTTATACGTTTGATCTGACATTAATCTGGATCATTTTCAAACTAGGGAGGACTTAGATTATCTGGTCCAACACCTTTATTTTACAAGGAAGATCCTAAGCATGGGCAGGTAAAATGTGTTCTACCCAGGGCCATTGCTAGGACGGGCACAGCCCCCTGGACCTCCTGTGTGTGATCTTCATCTTTATTTTTTGTTTTGTTTTGTGTTAACTGAACTCAGAGCTAAACAGCGCCCTCCCAGCTCTCCTTAGACTCCATATTTCACGGAAAAGCCTTGCCGTGTAACTAGCTGAATTAGCAGCAGAAGATGTAAAGTGCTGGCGATTGAGCTTAACCTTGGTTTGATTAAGTAATCCCCAAGAAACCCCAGAGGGGAAAACAGTCTCCTGCGTAGTGCATATGTTTCTATACCCCTGCTCCCCTCCCCTTCTAAAAGGCGTAAATCTCCCCTGAAATGCCTCCTTAGCATTCAGGGCAATAAAGAGGTCACATTATATCTCCATAAATCTCCCCTGCTGGCTGGCTGGCTGCTGCCATTCCAGGAGGTGAAAGGGAAGTTGTTTCCTCTTGACGGCTGCTGGACTGGAAGGAAAGGCCTTTTCCCTCCAGACCCATTGTCTTGGTCCCTGAGGGAGCCGGTCTGGCAATTTGTTCACTATTTCCTTTCCATCCTGCCAGCTTGTAACAAGCTGGGGGGGGTGGAGGGGGGGGTGGGGATGCAGAGTCAAAGGGACCCAGACTGGCCTGGTTTGTCTCCTTGACTGGTGCTGATAGCCTCCCCACAGCTCCCTCTCAGTCTTCCTAATTAATAAGAGGAACAAGGTCTAAATAGGCAGTGTGTGCCTGTGTATAACAGAGCATTAGAAGCCAAGCCAGATCCACTGGGGGCTGAGCCTGCATGCGGAGGCTGGGCTAGGGATCCCTGGGGACAGGATAAGAACTAGGGCGCTATGAGAGATGACGTGGGTGGCTGAGATCGAGAACCTGCTCAGAAAATGTAGGGTGATCAGATGCTGTTGCGGGAAATCAGAAAACAGAGCCTGCCCCAAATGGAGCCTGCTGTAAATTAAAAAGAATGCTGTGTGAAACAGTGGTGATGATAGTTGGTACATATTTATTCCCTTTATTTAACCTGTAAAAGATTATTTCTAGAAAACAGGCAATAGATGAACATAGTTGAGTATTCAAAAGGTTCACAAGACCTGACAATGAAAAGCATCCCTGAGCTACCAGGGTGTCTCCCTGGAAGCAACCAATATTATCAGTTTCTTGTCTATCCTCCCAGAGATATTTATCGCATATATAAACAAATCTGTGTATAGATTCTTCTCCCCTCTTTTTGTCAGAGAGTATCAGATATGCTGTTCTGTACCTTGCTCTTACTATTTCACAGCATGTTTTGGAAAGAATTTCATGTCACTATAGAGGAGATCTCCATTCTTTATGGCTATATAGTGTTCTCTAATTGAGTTAGCCAGTTCCATATTGATAAGCATGTAAGTTGTTTTCCAGTTCTCTGCTATTGCAAAAAAAAAAAGAAGCCACAATGAATCTCCTTGTATGTGAACCAGTCATTTTACACAAGCGCCAGTGCATTGTAGATAAATTCCTGCAAGTGGAACTTGAATGTCTAGATCAAAGGGCATGTGCATTTACACTTTTGCTAAGATATTGCCACATTGCCCTCCAAGCTGTACCATGCCACACTCTCCATTAACGCCCAGAACACTTGTTTCTCTACATCCCCTCCTCCCGGGGCACCTGTAGATGACTGAGGCAGGCTGGCAGGATGCCTGGAGAGGGATGTTGACTCACCCCAGTGATTTGGAGGAGCCAGGACCAGCACTGGACTTTGTGATTCACAGGAAGCTTGTGATTGGCTCATCATATACATCCAAATTGGCTGGTCCTCACCTGTGGAGAGGGCCTTCCCCTTTCTTTCCACAGGATGGGAAGAATAGTTAGTGCCATGGAGGATAGTTGAGCCCAGAGAGGGCTTACCTTTGTGGGATGGGGGGTACCGGGGCCCAAGTTGGAAAGGGCACTTTCTTTGTTTTGGAATGAGGATTCCAGGAAGTTGAAGAAATAAAGTAGACATCTCCAGTCCTCCAACTCCTAGAGACAGATGCTTTTTAAAAATTTAATATGTTGGTAGTTGTTTTGAAACAGCATCATGAATAGGTAATTTACATTCCATAAAGTTCACTCATTTAAAGTGTACAATAAGTGAATTTTAATATATTCAGAGTTGTGCATCCAACTCACAATTTTAGAACACTTGTACCGCTTCAAAAAGAACCTCATACCCACGTACAATCACTCCTATTTCCCTCTCCCCCAGCCCCTGGCAACCACAGATTGACTTGCTGTCTGTGTGGATTTGTGCATTTTGGACACGTCGTCCAGTGATCTTTTGTGATTGGCTTCTTTCATGTTGTATGATGTTATTTGTAACTGTTCCTTTCTCCAAAGCTCAGGGCCTTTGCAATGCTGTTCCCTGTGCCTCCAGTGCTCTTCCCTAGGTGTAGAAATGCTTGTTTAATTAACTGCTTATTTAATGAATTTAAGGCATATTATAGGAAGAGAAAAATCTTACCATAATCCGTGTAGTTGTCTTTTAAAAAATCAACTCAAATTTTTTTAATTTAAAATTTTTTTTACTGCAACTTAGTTTTCTTACTCATTCCCTATCAGTGGATGGTTGGGTTGTTTCCAGTATTTTACCATGAGTATCTCAAAAATAAACATTTCTATCTTTCTCCTTTTTGGTGGCGTCCTTTTGATGTATTCCAATGAATAATTAGGGCAGTTTTATCGCTAGCAAGAGTGGGCTGGTTTTTAGTGCCCCATGGAGTTCTTTTCGACATCCACCCACCCATCTGTTACGTATAATTATATACACACACACACTATGTATATACGAACACCGCCGGCCCTGCGCAGATAACTCTCAGGAGAAGTATTAGGTGTGTCCAGGAACACAGCACGTCAGTGGCCAGGCAGTCGAGTGGGTGGGGAGCAGAGCCCTCAGACTACGTCACCCTGTTGGCACGACTGATGCTTACCGGACACTTCAGGGCCCGGGTTGCGCTGAAACCTGATTGGCGGTGGCATGGGTTTCTCTTGTGTGCCTAGTGATGCAGGTGGAGTGATCCCGAGAGCAGTTAGGTGCTGGGGAAGATGAGGATCAGGTTATGGAATGTTCTAGAACAGTGATTTTTCAACCGGTGCGCTGCAAGAATTTTTAAAACATGTAATACCTGGCTGTTTAGTCAGTGCCACTGACCTCTTTTCCCTTAGATTTGTCAAGTTTTAAAAAATGACAACACAACAATAGCTGTTGGTGTAAATGACTCAAAATTATACCTATTTGTTTTGTCAAATCGGCAAAAAATATATTTTTGGTGTGCCACAGAATTTTATTAGTCAGTTTATTGTGTGCCATGAGATGGAAAAAGTTGAAAATTGCTGTTCTAGAAGTTTAGATGAGTCATTGACCTTCTCTGGACCTTGGTGTCTTCCACTGAATGTTCGTGGGATCACCCAAACATCACTTCCAGTTTTTAAGACTGTGTGCCTCCTGCCCTTCAGGAGCCTTAGAGCCTTCATTGAGACAAACCAGAACAGGGAGCAGTGACCAGGGGACAACTGAAGCTCACAGTCCCTGAGCAAGGCAGGGTCCAGTGAAGGGAGGGCACAGTTTGGGCTCAGTACCCAGACTCTGGAGAGTGGCAAACATTTTCAATTGCTGATGCCCAGCCAGGGCTCCCCTGGCTGTAGCGGAGGCTCAGGCTGACCCCAGCCTGAGCCAGGGGGGCTGTGAGACGTCTACGGCCACCTAGGAACTGGCACTCCGAGTCATTTTCTGCACTTCTTTCCTTGCATTCTGCATGCACCTTTACTGGGAGGTGGTGAGTCAGCCCATTTCTAAGTCAGGTGGTAACGCTGGGGAGAAAGCAGTGCGTAGGGAAATGCAGGGGGAATAAGCAGGCCCGGGATGTAGGCCTTCACACCCGGAGGTCTGCTGAGAGTGGCCACACATCCTGATTTTAAGCATGTTGTCCCAGAACAATGAGTAAGAAACCGCTTTTCCTCAGAAGTGTCTCATTCTGGAGGATGAGGTATGTGGCATCATACTCATCATCAAGGGGCAGCAGAACAGAGGAGAGCTGGTGGGGCCAGGTTTGGGAGGGGGGCTGCAGAACAGTGTCTTCTGGACCGGGCAGCCTGTGGACCTCTTCCCCAGGCCTTCAGGGAAGGCTCCAGACCCCCACTCACTGAATGGTGGTGGGCGGGAGGTGGGGGAACAAGCCCAGAGGGACAAGGAGACAACTGGGCAAAACAGTGTTTGTCCAAACCCTGAGAAAGACTAAATATCAACGTAAAGGAAAGTTTTACTCATTGAGTAGTCCCTTGTTCATTTGCCTACTTTAAAGATGGTGTCCCAGCCTGTGGGTCACAGGTAGGAAGGGGTCGTGGTGACCCTCTCCCGGAGTCTGTGTGTGTTTAATTTCCAGATCTTGCAAACTAAGTTGTGTTCTCAGTACCTAACACCAGAGAACGTTCAGTAGCAATGCAGTGGTCTGTATTGTTGATGGACTTAGTTTTGCACAATCCAGAAGGCCCAAGACATAACCATCGCTGAGGATCAACTTTGAATTGTAAAGCACTGAGAAATGTCTCCCAGAGCTAGTGAGTGGCCCTCCATTTTCACGGGGAAATCTTTATGCTGTAATTTTATCCCCACATGTAGGTATTTTTGAAGGTCTCAAAACCTAGTCTACCCAAAGAGGAAGGCTGGGAAGCCTTTCCTAAACTGGTGTGTGGAAGCGTACTGAGACAGACATGCCTCGAGACCCTTCTGTGGTCACATGAGCTGGGGAAAAGCATCCCAGGTCCTGGACTTCTCACCGCCCTTGCTGCTCATGTGTCGTTTCGTGACCCTGTGCTATCTTCTATGTACTGATTTTGGAACTGATCATATTGACCCTGTCTGCTGCCGGGGGAAGGATCGGGTCCCCAACGGAATGGTCAAGTCATCTATTTTCAGGCAGGAGCTGGTGAGACTCTGGGTCCAGATCAGTCTGGGTTCAAATCCCAGCTCTGCTATTTACTGAGCAAGACCTAACTTTTCTGAACCATGTCGACGCTCCTCTGTTGCCTCTCCTCCTGAGCTAACCTCTTGCTCCACCCCTGCTCAGAACACAAACCAGGTGGGAATGGAGGTAGGTGCTGTCTTTGGGAGCGATCGTTAAGGGAGGAGCGGTTGGTCCACAGGAGAGGAAGATAGACGCCTGACTCTCGGCAGCTCTTTCACCGACAGGGCCCTCATGGCCCAGTGGAGTCTCCAGTCCCACCTTTGTCTCCATGATTTCTCTTAGCGCATTAGTAGTTTTTAACTCTTGGCTACATGCTCTAAATATTTTCCTCCACTCTCTCACTCTGCAACCTCTTTTCTCTCTCACTCTCTCTCCCTCCCCACCACCCCCTTCTCTCCTCCCTTCCTGGTTCTCTGTGTGTGTGTTTTCTCTTTCGTTCAGAACGTGCTCTCTTCTTGTGATTTTTTGTTTTTAAACGTGAGTCGCTTTCTTTAACTCTTACCTCAAGCCTGAAACCAGGCTCCTAGACAACACCCGTGTTGTGTGTGTGTGTGTGTGAGTGAGTGAGAGAGAGTTAGAGAGAGAGAGGTGAAAATTTATTTCCAGCACACTTACAGCATTCACCTGGAGAAAAGTTTGAGGTCTGTCCTATTATTCAGTGGCCATTATGAAATATAGTATGCTAAATATTTCATATAGGCTATTCTCAGTGTCCTTGTTTGTAAAATTCTTAGCATGCTCTGTGTCTCATGAAATCACAGTCAGAATTGTACTGGATAATTTATGTAAACTGCCAGCGTTTTGCTCTTTAGCACTTAGAAGCAGAGGCCCCAGACTCCTCAGGACAACTCCGGCCCAGCCTGGCAAGAACCACTTGTGTTTAGCGGCTGCAGGAGCTTCCAAAATAGGCGCTCTAATCCCCACCAGCCTGGACGCCACTTGAGCTGTGTCTGCCCTCCCCTTGGCAGCCTCCTGTCACAGGCCAAGCCTGACAAAGCCCAGAAGACCAAAGTCTCGGGAGCTGCCAGAAAAACCTCAGGATTTGTTTGCTCCTCGTGCCCCAGACCCAGGCGCCAGCCCCGGGGACGGATCTGGGCCTGTCAGGAAATCCATGCACAATCTCTGGTGAACTTTGGATGGGACGTGGGGCTGGAGTTCAGCAAGGGACATACGGGTGGGGCTAGAGACTTTGTTCCTGAAGCCCCTTTGGCTCCTGGGGAGGTCTCTGGGCAGGTCCCTCCCTCCCATTGCCCGGGCCTGGGATCCTCTGTGGTCTGTTTCGTAGCACAGAATAGCGGCCCCAGGCATGGGTAGTTTCCATCGTGTTTGTGTCTGGCCTCCCCAGGCGGATTGCACAGTGACCTGGGACAGCTGAAGAGGTGCTGCTGCGGTGGGGGCCAGCGGTCCAGCCCAGGCCCATTGCAGAGTGTCACACTGAATGTAATTATGTGTTTTGAGTTGTGGGTTCCCAGCTAGACCAAAGCAACTCTGGGCAGGGATTTTGCCCCAGTTTTGTCTAATATACATCATGCCCAGCACTTTTACTGCGCCAAGTAGAGCAGATGAACAGCCAGTGTTTGGGCTTCAGTGTCCCCGCTGCCCTAAACAGTAGATGGCCAAGGACCGACCAGACACCCTCAGCATCTGAGTGTGAAGGAGAGGAGGGTCGCTCCACCGCGGGCTCTGGCTCAGGACCCAGCTTGTCCCAGCAAGAAGCCTCCCGAAAGAGGGAAGGCCTGAGGGTGCCTCTGCCGCAGAGCAGACCCCTGGCTCTGTGGCACTGACCCGGCGTCCTCAGCCTAAGCTTCCTCTCCGGCTGACGGGAGATGAACACAGCCTCTGGGCAGTGCCTAGCGGGTGTTGCCAACCATGACCCTGGCCTCTCATTTCTCTCCCTTCTTCCTCCTACTTCCCCCCTCTTCCTCTTTGCCCTTCTCCCAGCCCTGACTGGCTCACCCCTGCCTGTGGGTGGTTCCCCAAGATGGATGGAGCAGGTCAGGGGAGAGGTCGGAGTCCTTGCCTTTGATTGCGTCAGTTCTCTGGGGAAGTCAGGGGTGGGATCCTTCCACCTCCAGACCCCCATTTTTCTTTCAGGCACTTGGGTGGGAGTAGGCTGCCTTAGTTCCTAGGAAGATCCACTCTAAATTTGGATGCCTAAGAAATCAGGCTGAGTTTGTTTCCCTCTTTGAAATAAAAATTATTTTTAGTGAGACATGGATGGAAGTGAGGAGTTAGGTTCCCATTCTTGGGGTTAGGACTCAATTCGTCTTGTGCTTTGGACTGCTAAGATGATCATTAATTACTATTTCCCCGTGAGCAGCCGCTCTGAGACCTCATGAGTGTGTACTGCCAAACTTACTGCCAGTTCACCCCCGCCTGCAGTCACGCGCTGGGCCAAGTCTGAGTGTGACAGGTATTTACAGTTCCGAGCGTGGCCCCAGTGGTGTGAGAAAAGGTCAGATCCCCAAATCTCCCAGCTCTTTCATCCATCCTCCCTCTCCCCCCATAACCAGCACACCAAAGTTTGTGTCTGGTTTCCCCACGCCCTCCCCACCCCTCCAACCCTAACAATAATCCATCATTGTTATCTCATTTGGTGTTTGCAAAGCACTTTACAGCCATTGTTGTGAGTTTTTCCTCTTATTTGCCAAGTACTTCACAACTATTATTACAAGTCTTTCCTTTGGATGTGGGGTAATGCTGACCTACTTCCTAGAGCTGGCTTCCCACTGACTTAAGTGGTTGGGCCAATTCCCATGGTGCCCAGCACCGGGTGGGTGGGACTTTCGTAAGTCCAGGCCTTAGCTGTGCCCTTCTGCATTAGAAGTCAGGGCTAGAAATTGGCTTCAGACTGCTGCCCACTGCCCTCAGGAAATTCCACCCTGTGCACTTCTAATGAAGGAATAAGAGGTAATTGTTACCAAGGTGCACACCTCCAGATATTAGTGCTGGCCTGGGACTCATGGCCTGTCACCTCCCATTTTTCCCAGAGTGAGTGCTAAGCAGCAGGGTTTGAATTTCTTTCTCCCCTTTCTTCAGTCTGGGGTGGGGGTGGGGGGTAGGGGGTGAATATGTTTCAAATGTAAGAAAGTAAAAGAATCCCTTCCTCCATAGCGGACTAGGAGTTTCTTGAAGTGACCAAAAATTCGTTTCATTTTTATTTTTTTAATCGGGTTTTTAAAATAGTCCATGATGACATTACGGAATGGTGTTTTGTTTTTGGTTTTATGGTTGCAAAGAAAAGTCCATGCAATCAACCTAGCCTAACAAAAACTCCTTACGTGACGTTTTGTGTGCTGTAGTTTTAATTTAACATGTTGGGTAAGCATTTTCCTCTATTGTTCTGTGGTCTTTATAACAATCATTTAAAATTATGTAACAGTTCATTGAGTAGGTAGGAGGGCAAGTTGCTGGTAGAAACTATGGAAACTTGTGCCGATTTGAAGATGCAGTGGGCTGTGGGGAAGCCATGGCGTATCTGACGGGGCACTTGTAGGAAGCGTGACCTTGACCCTCCGGTCATTTCTTCTCTTCGGCTGCTGTGTAACACCTGACCTTTCAATCTGGGTGGGACTTCTGCACTTTCTACCCTAGACAAGAAGTTTCTGCCACTTAGATCCCCAACTTGGTTAAGGTGTGTTCTGAAAAAGAATGAGTGACACTGTTACTCATTATCGATATTCTAGCTCAATTTGCCCAAGTAGGTCATTAGCATTTTGAGCGTTAAGACCCCCTCCTAGTCCTGTGACATCTGGCGGAGTGCTTAAGTAGTAGATGCTCAGTAAATGTTTGTCAATGACAAATACGGGTTTGCCAACCTCCAGTGCGTTTCCCTGGCCACTAAAAAGCTTGCTTGACTGTGTCGCCCACCCTGTGAGGCAGCATGAAGGAGTTTCTAAGGCAAACCTTTGTGTTGGCTTCTCAAAGCAGCACAAGGCCAGTAACCAGCCCTGCCTGTGGGTGGTTCCCCAAGAGGGGGGAGGATTGGCAGAGAGGTTAGCCGCCCCGGCAATCCTAGGCCTCTCTGCGGCTCAGGGCGGCTTCTTCAGTGGGATTCTGTCCCCACGTAGGAAACAATTAGTGTGAAGAGAAAAAAAGAGGAATGGATTATGAGATTTTTGTCTCTGGAACCTTCTTTAGGTAAACTGGAATGCAGGAAAGACACCAGATTGCTTATCTTTAAAAGGAGAAGATAATCTTCCCCTGTGAGGACTACACACTGAAATATTCGTGAATGAAATGGTAGAATGTGAGGGGAGAGAAGAGTGGGTGGAGGTATAGATTGGGCACAAATTGGTGGAAAGCTGAATGACGATTAAATAAGAGTTTATTTTTATATTCTGGCCACTTTTGAATATGTTTAAATTTTTTCATAATAAAAAACCAGAATAAGAGGGCTGCCCTAGGTCGGGACTAAAAAGTTCTCCATTCCCAGCCCCGGTTTTACACCAGCTGGCAGTGTCGTGGTTCAATGTTGAGGCTGTAGTGCCATCTAGCGTTTATTGCAAACACTCAACAAAATAATGGCCTTGCTTGCAAGGGCCCCTCCTGGGGCTAAGGTCCTTCTGTGAACTCTCCTGGCCCATTCAGTTCCCTGAGGGAAGGCCTGGGCTGAGGGAGCAGGTCTCCAGCCCCAGCAGGGCAGTCCTCACTGTCCTGGAAGCAAAGGTGGAGGTGGCCATGTTGGCGTTGAGCATGGTGGCAGGTTGTTGCTCAGTCCACACCTCCCGCAGGCTTGGGGAAGAAAGCTGTGCACAGGAGTCACCTCTTCCCGGGCCACTGTGCGGGCAGGTGACCTTGCTGGAGGGTTCTCAGTGTGACCCAGGTGCAAAAATAGCCTCCTTGTGACCAGTGTGTGCTCAGCTCCCTGGCCTGAGTAAACAGCCCCTCACACCTGCACTTTGTTGACTTGGTGTAGACACACAGCTACTTGTTTGCAGGTGCAAATGACTGTTTGTGTACCCAGAGTTGAGGGGAGGGCCCCCCACCATCCTCTGCTTCAGCCCACTGTTTCCTTAGAGCAGGTATCTGGTCTAAGGAAATAGCAGCATGTGCAACCTTAAACCCCAGGGCTGGGCCCTGGTGGAGGGAGAGCTCTTGAAAACCCTCCCCTCCAAGAATCTCCCCTCGTTACTAGACAAGAGCCCACTCTTGCTTCTGGTAGTAGGGCAGGAACAATCTGGACACCAGGGTAGTTATATTTAGGGTCAGAAAATTTGGAAAAGATACAGACATTTTTCAAAAGAAGAAGCAGTATACATGGAGTCAGAGAGACTTCTGGAAGTTCTGAACCAGGCTTTATACAGAGGGTAGGGGAGAACAGAAGTGGCCCGGCTGATTTCACCCGGGGGAACTGAAATGGGCAGGCAGGAGTGGAATTCATCAGCTGTAAGATTCTACAGACGAGGAAGGTAGAGGTAGTGGGTGGGGGAAGGGCAGTGACTGACAAATGATGGCGACTTGCCGTGGAAGTGTGATCAACTCTGCCACCACTGCTGTAATAGTATCTTCATTTTATGTACCAGTAAGCAAGGACATATGTCAAATTGTCACGCAGAATATCATATGGGTATACTGAAATGAGAAAAATGAAAGACAGCCTTTTTTGGCAGGGAAAATTGAAAATTTTAAAAAATATGTAGTCCCTTTGGGTTCATTAACTCTACATTCTAGGGGAGTATCCTAAGAAATAACCAGAGATGCTAAGATTTGTGTACAAAACGAGCGATGTTTCCAAAGCGGAAACCAGAAACTGGGTAACAAATGAAAGGTCAATGACAATAAAGGTGGTACATTTATGGGATGGGATATTACACTGCATTTAAAATGAGCTTATGAAGAATTTCTAGTGTGGGGAAAGGTTTGGTATTAAGTGAACAAACAGGCTCAAAATTATAGCCTGACCTCAACCAGTCAAAAATATATGTCAAAATATATCGAGTATTGCCAAGATGAAACAGAACAAAATGGTAATGTCACTGCTGTTCCTCAAGTTACAGGGTTACAAATGGCTTATAGTTTTTACACAGTCCAGTGTTTTCTAATTTTCCTGAAGTAAATACGTATTATTTTTATTCAGAGGGGAAAGGAATCTTAATTTTGAAAGGAAAAATGAGAGTGGACCTCAGTGTTAGGTGAGAACCTCGGGATTAAAGGGCCCGAAGGAGAGACAAAGGCCTAAAATCAGGCCGCGACGGTTGCTGCAGCCTCCCTTCCTCTCTCCTGACTGGGGAGAGCCCTGCCTGTGGTGGCTGGGATGTCCAAGCCAAGTAAAATGTCCACTTCCCATGGCAGCGAGGTCCCAGGGTGATCCATCCTTCACTCCTTGCAAGGAAAGGGTCTTACTTCTTTGGTCTCTAGATTTTTCTGATGCAAGGTTAATGGGAATAAAGGAAGAATTAATCCTCTGTATCATTTCCCACCCAGTAGATATGTTTGATGACTTCTCGGAAGGCAGAGAGTGTGTCAACTGTGGGGCCATGTCTACCCCGCTGTGGAGGCGGGACGGGACAGGACACTACCTATGCAACGCCTGTGGCCTTTACCACAAGATGAACGGCATCAACCGGCCCCTCATCAAGCCTCAGCGCCGACTGGTAAGCGCAAGTGCCCAGACCACAGAAGTGCGTCAGCCTTGGTGGGGGTGGGGACCGCATCTCTCTCCTCTCAGCACTTGGCTTCAACGTTCCTACCTTGGTGGGAAATGTCCGGGTTTTGAATTTTGGATTTCAAGTCGTCTTTAAAAGAAGGTGTAGTTTAAGGTTGGGTGGGTGGGTGTAGGCTACATAGTAATATCTTACACCTTTAGAGTTAGCTTGAACTACAGGTTTGTTCCAGACTGTTGACCTTGAACAAATAGCTAGATATTCCTCCAGCAAAATGGGTGTATTGTGGAAAAACAAAGATTTGTGCCTCAGAACCATGTGGTCTCATGACAAGTGAAACCACATGTGGTCAGCGGTGAACCCTGACAAGTCCAGATGCCGAAGGAGAGGAGCATTCTTTTACAGAGGAAAGCGGGAGTTCAGAGGGGCTGTTGTAAACGGAGAGCCCATTGGGAGTTCAGCGTGTCGTGGTTTTTCATGGACTTAGCTGACACAGTCCTGCGGGGGGGAGAAGACCCTCCTTCCATCTGCTGGAGCCACAGAATAGAAACGTACCTTCCTGTTGGAGATGGAACACGAGTCTCTCCTTGTGTGCGGTCATAATGAGCGGCACTGCATGAGAGCTCCCCCTACAGGCATTCCCAACTTCATTTTAAATGAGGTTTCTGTTTATTAATCTTCACAAGAACATCTAATTCAATACCTTAATTATGCAGACGTGACAGGTGAGGTTCAGAAAAGCTAATGGCCTTGCCTGCAGTCACATGCGAGTGAGTCCAGGCTTCCTAGTTTCCAGTCCAGCTTTGTCTTGTATGGCCCCTGGGTTCCCATCAACTCTCCTTTACGTATTGTTACTTACCCTGTTTTCAGTTGACCAACCCCAAACCCAGGGAGGATAAACAGGGTGCATTGGGACCCATGGCTGAGGAAGCATTTGGAACTGAGTTTTTTGGTTCTTGGTTCTGGGGTCTTTTCTTACTACAAGTTGATTTTTTTTACTACCCATATGACTGGCTTTCGTGTGTATTAGGGAGGGAAGAACAGAGGCCATAAATGCTGATGTTTTCCTTTCTTGAGGTCCCACGGCCCATCCAGTCTCTGATGACACTGGGATGCACCAAATCCTCGCCCACCCCCTGTGCCTGGCACCTGGAAACCACATTAATTCTACTTTTGGGAGAAGCTTTTTTGCCTACAGTGCCCAGTGCCCACTGGGGTTTCCGTCTGACGTTGAATGACTAATAACGCCATTAAAACCACAGTTAGGGTTCACTCTTCTTCTCCCACAGCAGGTTTCCCCCGCCCCCACCCCACCCCAGGGCTGGGTCAGGTAAAGGGAGGCCCTGGAGCTACCGCTGGTCTGAGATGCTCCCACAGGATTCTTCTGGCCTGCTCCCACCACCCATGTAGGCAGGGCCCAGCCCCGCAGCACTCCCCGTGAGATAGGAGTAGCAGCACCTGCCTTTACCTTGGACTTGAAGGGTCTGTCTCCTGTGTTGCAGTCCGCTTCCCGCCGGGTGGGCCTGTCCTGCGCCAACTGCCAGACCACCACCACCACACTGTGGCGCCGCAATGCAGAGGGTGAGCCCGTGTGCAACGCCTGCGGCTTGTACATGAAGCTTCACGGCGTAAGTAGTCCCTGCCCCGATGCGGGACAGCCACCTTGACCAGCTTCCACGGTCTTTCAAAGCTCGTCACTCAGTCCTCACTTGTCTCCCTCACTTCAGACTGTAACTTAGTTTTTTCCTTCTTAAAGATGCTTAGCTGTGAGCGGGACCGTACAGACTGTATTAGTCCATTCAGGCTGCTCAGCAGAATACCACAGACTGGGTGACTTCTAAAGAGAAAATTACTTCCCGCAGTCTGGAGGCTGGAAGTTGGAGGTCGGATGAGGGACCCCTTCCAGGTCAAAGACTTTCCTTGTATGCTCACATGGTGCAGGGATGAGGGGAATCTCTGGAGTCTCTTTTATGTGGGTACAAATCCCATTCCTGAGGGCTCTACCCTCATGACCTTGTCACCTCCCCAATGCCCCACCTCCTAATACCATTGCCTTGGGTGATAGGTTTCTAATGTGAATTTTCAGGGTGGGGCACAGACTTTCATACCACAGCAGAGGCATTGCTGGTCACTTTGTCTTTAACACTGTAGAAGTCTAATTCCCGTTTTACAAACGCGGAGACTCAGGAGTAGTCTCTTATATGGTAGTGAGACATAGGGCAAAGGCATCAATCAGTTCAATGGAGAAAGGAGCATCATTGTATTGACCAAATCCAAAAACAAATGCCAAGCTTGACCTCCAACTGCTACCAAAACCAAAAACAAACTTGGTGAATTATAGCTATAAAATGTAAAACATCTTAAACAGAGACAATAAAAAGACCAGAAAAAATAGAGGGGATAATATTTAAGTAAGCTTGTGGGTGAGAGGAGAACTCATTAGGCAAGTTTTCAAAACTCTTAAGCTGTAAGATAAAGGTCAGGTGTATTCAATTGCAGCACATTTCATATTAGTGTGTGCAAAGTGAGAACCGATACACGTATCAGAAAAAGGGTTAATATTTCCAGAACACGGGAGCTTCCACAAAGCTCTTTTTGTTCTAATTTGCAAGAATCTCCACTCTACAGTGCTAAAAAAGTCAGTGTAGAATATTTTACACAATATAGTACCATTTTTTATGAAGAAAGAGGAAGAACATAATTTACACATAGTTGCTTATATACATAGGACCCCTTTGGAAGCACACGTGAGAAACTGGCGGCATGTAGCATGCGTAGCCTCTAGGAAAAGCAATGAGAGGGCTGGAGGGACACTTTTTTCGCTGGGTACCCCCTTGGTTCCTTTTGGATGGTGCATATGCGTGTCTTACTTGTTCAAGCATAACTTAAACTAAAACAACACAAGCGAACCAAACAAAAAAAGGAGATCCCACAGGATAATAAGAAAATGACAATCAATCTTCCATTTCCCAAAATGGGCAAAAGATACAAAGAGACAACTCCCAGAAGAAGCTCAGGTAGCCACTGACCTTGTGTAGGGAGGCCGGGCCTCACTAAAAATTGGGGAAATGTACATTAAAACCACTGTGAGATTCCCTGTGTTGCCCGTGTGTTTGGCAAAAATTAAAATGCGTGATAAGATGTAGCTGTGGTATGGGTTTGGGAAAGCAGATGCTTTCATGCTGTATATTGTTGACTTGTATGAATGACTGTAAATATGCTTTCAGGATACTTACTGAAGTAGCAGTACTTACTAAGGTCAAAAACACACATACCTTTTCATGTAGCAGCTCTACGTTTGGGAAATTAGCCTAAAAACAGTAAAAGAATCAGTACATAATGATGTATTGCTGCAGTGTTTGTACCGGCAAAAACTAAAAACAGTCTTCAAGCCTTTTAAAGGAATGGTTGATAAATTTATGGCACATCTTATAATGTAGAATGTTGCACAGAAATCAAAAAGGAACAAGTTTGGGTCGTGTATCTTGACCTGGACTAATGAGAAAACACACTGCAAAGAAATGCATACGTAGTATGACCGCGTACTGTGGAGGTGAGGGCACATTAAACACACGCACAGATACCGATGAAAGGATGGACGGATGGATGAGTACACACATGTACAGACATGTACACATGCACACATGGTTGTGAATCTTTTAAATGTAAGGATCATAGGCTATTAGTCCGATTGCCTCATGCGGCCAGGACTGGTGGTAGAGGGGTGGGAGGGGTTGTCATCGACCTCATCTCATGCATGCTTTCACGTTACAATGAGGAAAAGATGGCTAAAGCAGAGTTGAGAACATTCATAAGAAAATACAGTTGTTTGTTCACATTGGTCAAATCACCGTAATAGTGAAAGTGGAGAAAAAACCTCCAGGAGGAAAATGGTTGAAGAAACTATTGTTCTTCACTGGGGGAGTGTTAAAGAAAAACAAACAACGGATGGAGGAATATTATGCAGGTATTAAAAAGACTGTCCTCAAAAAAGTAAAAGTAGAACTACCATCTGACCCACCTATCCCACTCCTGGGTATATATCCAAAAAGAACCGAAAGCAGGGTCTCAAACAGGTATTATTCACAGTAGCCCACAGATGGAGGCACCCCGTTTGTCCACTGATGGTGGGTGGACACACACAATGTGTGCTCACACAATGGAGTGTTACTCAGCCTTTAAAAGGAAGGCAATTCTGACACCTGCTCCAGCATGGACAAGCCTTGAAGTCATCATGCCAAGTGAAAGAAGCCAGTCACAGAAGGACAAACACTGCATGATCCCACTTATGTGAGGTACCAAGAGTGGTCGGGTCCAGAGACGGAAAGTGGAATGGTAGTTGCCGGGGCCCGGGGGAAGAGGAGGGGGAGGTATTTAATAGGCAGAGTTGCAGTTTTGCAGGATGGGAAGTGCTCTGGAGATGGATGGCGGGGGTGGCTGCACAGCAGCGTGCCTGCACCTAACACTACTGAGCTGCACACTTAAAAATGGTTAAGACGGAAAATTTGATGATATATGTACTTTACCACAACTTTTTAAAAAAGTACTCAGGTGGGTGGGGACAAAGAAGAGGGCAAGATTCTTCTGCCGTTGGAATGGGCTTTGACAGGGCCTGAGTACACTTTCCCCAAAGGTGGGAGTGTTGTCTCATCTGCCTCTCAGTTGACTAGAAAGCAAGTTCTAGTTCATGCACACTGGTGCACTTCCTTCTTAACCATTCTGGGTTGACGTCTCCTTAGTGGTGATTGCTTTTCTGCCAATATTTATTAGTCCCATGTGGGAGACAAGCACAGGCCAGGGGCTAAAAGATGTTGCTGTCGCTGGACAGGCCTAAAGGAAACCAGGTGTGGGGAGGGCACAATATTTTGTAGTATTAGAAAGATGCAGGCTTGCTCCCAGACGCTTGTTTAGGCCTCTGTGAATGGCTCCAGGGCAGGACGACTGGCAGTCATTGCTTGTTTATGAGACGTCAGATGGGATAAAAGTGTTGTCCATGGACAGTTTCTCTCAGCACAGGGCCACAGGTCGGTCTCTGCAGCATAAGCTGTCACTGCTGCCATGGAAACACCACTGTTTGCTCCCCGGATTCAAGGCAGTGAAGAGCTACTCTAAGGAGAGTGACTTTACATCCTGACTCACCGGGACTGTCCCTGTGTATGACTACTTTCTTGGCATAATTATTAAGACATGTGCCACCCTTTCACTCTCACACTGTCCTGGCGTGGCTGGTAAATGAAAGGTTTTGGCACACACTGTTCCTGCTGCCTGAAATCCCTGCCACTGTCTACTCCACACCCTCCTACAGCTCAGACGCCGCCTCTTCAGTGAAGCCTTCCTTAATGTGCTCATGTGTTCCTTCCCCTCCTCCTCATCCCAGAACATAGTGCTCCCACATCACTTATGAGTCTATTATTTTCTGATGTGGTCACCGGCAAGCAGTGTCCGTGGCATTGTGGCTGAGATGAGACAAATTCACACAGACTACCAAGTCCTGTGGAGGAAAAGGGATGGCGTGGCCACTCTCTCAAGGGGAGAGCGCCTCGGAGAGCACCCTGACCTTTGCCTTGACAGACTTTTATTGGCTTAATTTGCATAGGAATACAGGGCGTATATGGAAAGCTCATCAATCATTGTCAGGCAGTAATAATCAAATAGATAACATTCAGAGAACTCTGAGGGCTTATTTTGAGTCAGGCTCAGATAGCTAAAGGACCATAAAACTTTGGGGAACAAACTCATTTCATGCTTGGACCTTTATCATTTATATTGAGGGTATTAGCAAAGCAGGTTTCACAGGGTTTTATGCATTCTTTCTTAGGCCAGATCACCCTGGGGAATCAGCCCTTTTCAGCACAGGGCCGCACCCACCTCCAGCATTGTTTCAGGCTTAAGTCCAGCAGGGGAAGTAAGGAAGCCAGGAGATTAGGAGACTTCTTGCAGACCCAATGAGGACTCAGGCCCTGTCAAAGCCGAGGGGTGAGGGTCCATCACCCCCTTTCTCCATAGCCCCCCAAGTCCTTTCCTGAGGGCCCCCTTGTGACCGTGCCTGTCTTAGGTCATCCCTCCCTTGAGGAATCCTACCCATCATTGGCTAACCAGTCATGCACTGGGGGCCAGGCATGGTGAAATAAAGTGGGCAGAGGTGGTGCTCCTGCCAGGGAGATAAACTTTGTCTCCTTAGTGGCTTAGGGTTTCAGGGTCTCTCACTCAGCCTTAGCCATGGGGGGGTTACAGTCTCTGAAACCAGGCAGGGCGGTTCCCAACAATTTTCTATTTGCCTGTCATTCCCACTAAAATGTCAGTCTCTGGAGGGAGGGATCTGTGTCCTTCAGCCTCTTACTTCAGGGTCTAGTATAACACCCAGCATATAATAAAGGTGCTCAATACATTGTAAAAAATAGAATTGATTTCTTTCTCAGGAGGAGTTCCAGGGGCTGATGGAGTCTCAGCCCCAAGGACTGTAGGGGAATTGCTTAGATGTTGCCTTCCCATACTGTGTGTGTGTGTGTTTAAATACCGTAGCTGATCTTGTTCAAATGGAAAACCTTGAGGTGTTGACTTGTAATCCCCTAGGTTCCCAGGCCTCTTGCAATGCGGAAAGAGGGGATTCAGACCAGAAAACGGAAGCCCAAGAACCTTAATAAATCTAAGACACCAGCAGGTGAGGAAAAGAGCTGTGTGTAGTTGTATAAATACATCTATAGCTCTTAGAGTGTGTGAGAATGTGTTCTTAGGTGAGCCGGCTGCCAAGGAATGATGTTAGCGTCGTCGATCACAGCTTTTCAGGGCAAAATGAATAACCCAGAATAAAAGTAGCATCACCGTGGAACATATCTGGAGCCTTTCAAGGAGGCTCAAGTCAAGTCGTGGCCTGATCTCTGCCAGGTGCAAAGGCTACCGTGGGCCAGCTGGACTGGTGGAGCCTGAAAGAAAAAGGAGCATTACCAGTCCCTCCATCTTTGGGATCTAGGAGGATAGGGTCACCTTAGTCCTGTTCACAACAGACTGATTGGTAAGCCAGTGTATGATTAACATCATGTAGTTCTTTGTGCTTTAGAAGGTTTTTTCACAAATATTCTCTCCTTGATCCTTAAAGACCCCCATAAGACCCCATTTATTATCCCCATTTTCCAGATGAGCAAACTGAGGCTCAGAGAGCGCAGGGACTCACCCAGAGTCAGATAGCTGTGGCTGGGTAGGCAGATCAAGAGTGGTAACCCACGTTTTCACCCTGCAGGGCCCATGTGCTGCTGAAGATGCCACCCTGCCTTCTCAGTTTCTAGACTAAGCCTGAGGTTGGCTTGTGTTCTCTCTCAAGAGCACTTCCTCCTCAGTATTGCTACCAAAGTAAAGGTTTCTCTGTGAAATGCCATAGTTACAGAAGAAAATTTACCATCTAATCTGGCGCATAAATAGTCAGATACATGGTCCCTTTCTACCGCCAAAAACATGGCCACGTTGTCCTTCCCGACGCAGCAAGGGCTGACCTCTCAGGCAGTCGTGTCTTACTGGACCTTTCCGTGTCTCACACCAGTGGTCCTCTTCCTTTCTCCTGTCCCCGCACTGTTCATCAGTTCACCCGCCCCATAACTGCATCTCCTCACCCCATCCCCGTCACAGGGAGAGCAGGTGTTGGCCCAGGTGTGGAAACCCTATCTGAAATTCAAAATCCAGGAGCAACACCTAACCTGAACAGATATGGCTATTTGTAGTCTGTGTGGGCCCCACCTATGAATATTCACATTTTGCTGTAGAATTATTGATGTATTTAAATACAGTGTTGTCCCAGACCCACTGGAGGTGTTCTGTAATGTACAACATATGCCCTTTTTAAAGTAAAAAGTTTGGAATCCTGAAACACGTGTGGCCTCAAGAGGGTTGAGAGAAGGGGTGATGACCCTGTCATTTCAAAAAAGTTCCCTTGAAAATCTCATTTTGGAAACCATTGCCCTCCAATGAAGGACCCCTGCTTCTTTCCCTAGCAAATGTAAATAAGCCATTAGCAGAGACCTGCCCTGGCTGCCTCAAAGGACGGCCATCCAGCCATCCATTTGTCCCTGTCCCTGGTCTGGATGTCCTAACTCTGCCTTGTTCCAGGTCCCTCGGGCAGCGAGAGCCTCCCTCCCACCAGCAGCGTTTCCAGCAACTCCAGCACCGCCACCACCAGCAGCAGTGAGGAGATGCGCCCCATCAAGACAGAGCCTGGGCTGGTGTCCCACTACGGCCACAGCAGCTCCATGTCCCAGGTGCGCCCCTGCACAGGGCAGCAGGCCTGCCCTGGGGAAATAGGTTCCAGGGTACCAGGTGGCCGGGCCAGCACTGCTGCCCGGAGGGCATGGCTGAGGTTGCTGCTCACTGCCCCGCCAAGGCTAGGGGCTGTCTGCCAGAGGATCTATTTCAGCACACCCTGTCCAGCTACAATGATTTGGACACACAACTATGAGACAAATGTTTGGCAGCTCCTCTCTCTCCTGAGTGAGGGATGGTTTGACCCTGGCCTTGAAGGATGGGTAGATTTTCATAGGAGGAAGGGGAGGAGGAGGGCCCTCCTAGCATGGGCAAAGGTGAGGAAACTGCAGAGGGCAAGGTGGGTGGCTTGGGGCTGGTGAGGAGGTTGCAGGCAGGGTGTCATTTCAGTGAGTGCCAGTGCAGGTCCAACTTTCTCATGTGCCCAGAAGATGGACCAGCAGTCCCCTCAGGCTCTTCTTTTGGATATAGTGGCATCCCCATTCCTCCACACCCTTCCCTCTGTGGCTCCCCTCATTGGAGACCGGATGTCCCTGGTCACAGTCTCCCATAACTCCTATCTCCTCCCCGCCCATCCTTGGGAGAGGCTGTGTCCTAACCAGCTCTGTACTGTCAGGGTGAAGGGCAGCTGGGTCTATAGAACCAGAAGAGCTGGAGTTGCCTCTGGCTGGAGAGGACAGCTGCTGATTGAAAGTGGAGATCTGGAGGTGATGAGATTGTAGCAAATGTCTCATGTAACTATCAGAGCCTTCAGAGAAGCCCGAACAGTCACCAACCCACAGGGTCCTGTTGCTCAGAAGCAGCTGATGACTCACGCAGGCCCTTTGCCTCCCATAGCACAGGGGTAGAGAAAACAGAAGTGCCGCTGGGTCCCTTGTCCTGCCCTTGTCCTTTGGCCTGCTCCTCTCGTCCCTCTCTTAGGGGTGGGAGACTTCCTGGGGGCATCTCCATGATGAGGCTCCCCCTACTCCAGCCGTCCTCTCCTGAGCCCCCGGAAGTGATCCCATTGACCTCATCTTGCACTTTTTTCCTTGCAGACGTTCTCGGTCAGTGCGATGTCCGGCCACGGGCCCTCCATCCACCCAGTCCTCTCGGCCCTGAAGCTCTCCCCGCAAGGCTACGCATCTTCTGTCAGCCAGTCACCACAGGCCAGCTCCAAGCAGGACCCTTGGAACAGCCTGGCCTTGGCTGAAAGTCACGGGGACATAATCACTGCATAATGTCACCTCCCTCCCTCCTCAGATTCCTGCAGACGTGGGACTGGAACGGCAGAGATGGGGCTCTGGGCTGCCAGCGGCCGGCCTGCTCTGTCTGGGAATGACTCCAGAAGAACAACTGGGAAGACACTTGAAGTCGATGATTTGGTTAGGGGGAGTGGATGCTGGGTTTTTACCAGATGCCTTTTCCAGATGGGGGGCTGGGAAGGGCCCAGACCCTGATCTGGACACATCCACCCTTCACTAGGAGCACACTTCAGTCCCTTCCGTGGAGTTAGAGGCTTCCTCCTCATTCTCTGCCCCACTCCACCCCTGACAAGAGATGAGATGTCCTTCTTACCCTTCCTTCACTGACCTGTGATGGTGGTTGTCCCATGGTGTCCCACACTAGGAATCTGAAGGTGGGCAGAGGGGCAGGGTGCTGGGACCCCTGCTCCAGCCTGGGCCAGGGCATCTGATGTGCCTCTGTAGGGGACAGGCCCCTCTGGGCAGCTGTCGCCCTTGCCCAACACTCCCTGCCAGGCTCAGCACACCCCTGCCTTCCTCAGTACTGAATCTTGACTCCAGAGACACCGGGTGGGGAGGGCGGGGGGGTAGGGCCCGTGTCACCGGGTGCTCCGTGGGGAGATGGAAGAGAAGCTGCTTCATCCACCATGCAGTCCAGCTTCGGCAACATCACAGCTCGGCAGCTCGGCCTCCCCCACCTTTCTTTTCCCGGCTCACGGCCTCATTCCTCCCCTCCTTTTCTTCACCCCAAGGCCCCTGAAAACAAAAATCCCTTCCACTGCTCCAAGTGATTCAGCTTTGCCTTCAACTTGAACATGTTTCTCCCTCAGCAAAACAAGAGTGTGGCAGTTTAGCCAAATAGCAGTCCCCCTCCCTAGCCTGCCTCCCCCCCCAAATCCTTCCTCTACCCCATCACACACAGGGGGTTCTTCTAAGTGAGAACAAAAAAGGTTCTGCTGCTAAAGCAAGTGTGACTAACATGAATCTAAGACTTGAGATCCTTCTGGAGAGGCTGCCTGGTGGACACTCTCTGGGGATGGGGGGGAGGGTTTCCCATGAATTCTGACTTGCCTGCGCGTGGATCTTGCTTACCCCCACTTGCGTTCTGTGTAGCTGTGCCTCTGGGCCAGGCAGCAGGCTGAGTCCGTGCAAGGGGTGCAGAGTGCCCGTGCCTGCGTCCTCTCTCCAGCACAAGTCTCTTGTCCAGCAGGTAGAAAGCTAGGGATTACACAACAAAACTCATGGCAAGAAAGGTTGCGAGCAAGAAGAGAAGACGCCGAAGTGGGCCTTGAGGACTCTCTGGCACTGGACTGGAATTGGCCTTTCTCTGGTCTCCATGTGGCTGGGACACTGGGGCTCGTGGGCTCTTCCCCCTGTGTCCTCCTCAACAGGGCCACCGCGGACTGTGTCCTCGCTACGTCCTGCCCCGAGATGCCCAGCTCCAGACCAGAAGTCCTACAGGCTGTAGCAGAGAATATCTCTACACCAAGATTCTGTTTTAATGATCATTTACGTGGCTTTCCTTCATGAAGGCCGCCCTCCTGTACCTTCCCTAACCCACAAACCTGTTAACATTGTCTTAAGGTGAAATGGCTGTACAATCAGTATTTAACTAATAAATTTATCTGTACTCCTCTCTCCCTTCTCCTCCCGCAAGTGTCTTTCCTGGGAGGTCCTCTGCTGCCCTTCACAAGGCTGTCTGCAGCCACGGAGGCCCCTTCGCGGGTCTGCTCACAGAAAACCATTTTCTGCATTCATTGTCGGCAGTGGGCCAGAACGTCCTCTGTACGTGATAGTGACTGGTGAAAGCCACACTCACCCTGGCCCTGCCACTGAAGCTTTGGTTTCCTCAGAGAAGTTTGGATCACCTGTTAACTTTAAGTTCCTGGGGGCCATTTCTAGAACCCCCCTTGGGGACAGCAGGGTGGGACCCGAGGCAAAACTTAGGGGCAGTGATGTCTCCAGCACACCTGAGTTAAGATGGTGCCGGAGGGTCCCCCTGGAGTCTTCTTCCACCTTCCCCTTCTCCTTTATGGTTTGATTCAAACTGCCCCTCAAGGGGCAAGTCACAGGAGAGGAGAGGAACTTCTCTACCCATTTGTCTTCACCTTCTTAGGCTACAGAATTGCTTAATTGCTTTGTCTTAAAGTGGGGTGAGGACTGGGGGTGATAATGGCCCTACGGCCACCCTCTGGCTGGGAACCTGTGGAAAGGGATGCAGACAAGGAAATCTGCCCCCTCTCAGAACTGTTTTTGGTGGCTTCCCGCCACTCTCAATCAGTTTATGCCAAACCCAGTGGGCAACTGGTGCCACTGACTTTTCATAGTACCCGTCTTATTTTTTAGTTCAGAAAAAACCCCCAAACAAAACAATACAACCAATCTTCTATGTCAAGTCAGGAAACCTTTTACATTTGCTACAGAATAGCCAACCCTATTAAACCCAGCATTCAGGAGGATAACTAGCCACTAGAGCTAACGCAGAGCTTCAAAACCCGAAATAAAACCTACCAGGATTTAGGTTGGCCGTGGGAAGCACATGTTTTCTAATGTTGAAGTCCTTGTGGAAAACATTTGGCCACTTCCCTTTAGGAATGGCTTCCAGAACAAAATTATATACAATACCAGAAGACCTTATATAGTCAAAACTTGTGCTTCGCCCCAGATGTACAGGCCAGCCTGTGTCAGCCTCCTTGTTCACCAGACTTGGTTGCTTTCCCAGATCCAATGTATCCTCAGAGGAGATCGATTTTGATACTCTAAAGGATGCAGTTCCCAGACGGTTGGGAAGTGGCTGGGGGAAGGGGGTGGGGGTGGGGGTGAGGGCTAGCAGTCCTGGCATCATTAGAATAAATGACTGTCCTGCTGTGGTGAGTGAAGCGGCCAGTGACATGTGTCCAGATTAAGAAACTCCTCACCTTCCCTTACAGTCTCTCCTCCTGCTGGGATAAAACTTTTGGAAGCACGGGCCAAATCATTTTACCAGTTAGACAACGTTACTTCTCAATATTTGGTTTCTAAATGCCAATAGGGGTGAGTAGTAGAGGATTTAGCTGTGATTATGTTTGGCTTGGATTGACAACAGTGAAAATTAAGTTTATGTTGACTGCACATTCACCAAATGGAGCGGGTGGGGGTTATTTGGATGGCCCAACACCCATCCCTGAGTCTCCAGACTTGACATGCTGACTAGGATACTGAGTGCATGAAAAACAGCCATTTCGAAAGCTGCTTTGGAAGTGGAGGAGGTTGGTTTGGGGTGTTTAATCATTTTCTGACTCCGGGCTCTACTCTTCAGTTGGCAACCTTGCCCTGCTTGAAGCTAGAACACAAAAATGCCGTCATCCCAGGGCCAGGGACCAGGCTTGGAGCTTCAAGGTTTAGCCTGGGCAGTAGAGCCTCCAGGTCTCTCTGACCCTGGACACTTGCTTCTGTTTCTGACCCTTAGCCTCCTGGGATTGCTGACTCGTAGCCTGCTGGGAGAACAGTGCTGCTGTTCTATACCACTCTGGCCCTAGCGCGACTTCGGTCTCACCTCCAGCAGCTGCGGCAGTGGCATTTGCAAAGAGACTGACTATTTGGTAACAAGGAGAACTAGGTAATCCAAGTGAAGAGGACATTAAAGGAGGCCTACTTTTGCAAAATCTAGTTTCCTTTGGGTTTGTGCATTGCTAGCTCACTCTCCTGGCTGAAGCCTGGGAGATTGTGGGTTTAGTTCTATAGAGGTGACCACACAGCTGTGCTCTGGGTTAACAAGAACAGACGAATCAGAAAAAGCCTGCAAGTGCTCTTGGGCCCAGGCTGTGGTGGCCCTGCTTCGCCTGGGAAATAAGCATGAAACATATGCTATGACCTTCCCTCTCCCCTAACCTGGGTTTATAAGAGGTTTTTGACTAATCATTGGGCAGTTACAAATTCCTAATCAGTATATCTTATTGTGAGAAGTTGTCAGAAGCTCAATACTAGTAGACTCTTGCAATGATCGTTGTCACTTGTGCTGCCTCTTCTTGAAAATGGATTTGCTTAAGAAATGAATTGCAATTAGAGATGCAAAAAATTTAGATTTATCATTCCCCCTTGTTAGAGTCACACTGAATTAGGTCTAGCGTCTTGAACCTGGGACCAGCAGCTCTGAAGTCATCCGCTGGAAGAAAGTGGCTCATGTCTCACTGGTCTTACACACGCTTGTTGGCAAAAAAGAAACCCTAGGGCCCCGAGATTTGAAAATGCTGCTCCTGGAGACTCCAGACTGATGTTCTCCAGTGGAAGACAGCACCTTTGTCGTGACCCGAGTAATGAGGTTTAGAAATATTTCAGCAGCTATACATCCAAATGAGCACTGCGCCTCAAAGCAGCCACCTGGGAAACAACCCGTTCCCATATGGCAGCCATTGCCAAGACAGACAGGCGGGGCCTCCCTGTGGACACTCTCCAGGACCTGCTCACATCAGCCCGAGAGAACCAGGTTGGTTGGTTGCTTCTTAGCCACATTTAGTTTGGGACCCCAAACAGAATTACATCACTCCCCCGATTTCTGTCACCAGTCTTAATTCTAAATGCCCCTTCAAAGTATAGAAACGTGTCATCGGTGAAGAGCTGTTGAAGAATAAATAGTCTCTTGTCTCTGAAAGCTAATCCCAGTGAAGGAAGCAGAAGTGAGGGAAAACATTTTTAGGTCTTCTGTGGCTCCCACCCTGAAGGGGATGGCCTGTTATGCTTTAGTTCACGTGTGTTTTCTTAAATCCATCAAACGACCTTGGCATCTTCCCGCACGACCCAGCTTTGTTGAGGTTTGAGAGGGACTGCAGCTTATGGGACTGGCACACACTTCCAAGGCTCCTGCTGCATACAGAATGCTCAGAGCAGGTCATTTCTGTAATTCTGGGAGTGGGGTTTTTTTTTTTAGCTTTTAAGGTCACAGACCTCTCTAAAAATGTAACAAAAGCTGTGCCCACTTTTCTAGAAAGGTGCACATAGCCTGACACTTTGCACACCACTGGAACTCTGGAAGGGTCTTCATATGCCTGGGGTTAAGAACTCCTGGTTAGTCCAGTGCTGCAAGGCTTGTTGGTCTGAGTAACGGGGTCAGCTCTGTCTAGGGTGTCCTGGCATTTAATGGGAAAAGTTCGGTGCAGAGTGAATCTTCCCGTTTAGCTGTGAAGTCAATCCATCGAACGGTCCCAGGGCCGCTGTCAAGGCCCCTGGAGCTGTTCTAGGCTCTTGGGAGGTCCTGCAAACTAAAATCTAGCTGTTTATACAGAGACAGGGCTGAGGAATTCCTGGTAGCCCCTTCTTTACAGGAGTCTGAGGATTTGGGGAAGTTAGTCTTGCCAAGTAAAGTTCCCAGTAACTGGCCTGGGAGCATCGAATGGAACAGAAGGAAAACTAGACTGCACTCGCTGGGAAAAAGGATGCCTGGATTGGGTGCCTGATGCATTTACAGATCATGAGGGGTCCCAGAGATTATCTAGTCATTGAGGGAACTTGCCCAAGGCAACAGAGCTGGCGTGAGGAAGAGCTGCACTTACTGAGCACCTACCTTCACTAGGGAGGCTCTGAGATTGGAATTAAGGTACTACACTCACCACGTGGGGGCGCCCACGTCCGCCTACTCTCTCTTGAGTCCTTCAGAATCTATTAGTCACATTTTCAAGCTCAGATCAGCCTAGAAATTTTGCTAAAAAAAAGTATCTACTGCTTATTGAGCACTACTGCACATCAACATTGCTAGTGGCTCTATATAAGTACATAAAACATATTTCATTACTATCCTGTTTTGCACACGAAGAAGATACTGGCCCACAGCTTTTAAGTCATCTACTGAAGGTCACAAAACTAATTTGTGCAGAATCGGGATTCAAACCACGCCCATTTGATCCCAGAACTGGAGCTTTTACACCCCACTCCTACCTCCCTTAAAGCGTGGGTGCCTCAAAGCTGGAAATCCCGAACAGCCTAGGCCTAAGTCCCACCCCTAGAAGAAGTCTTTCAACATCTTTCTAGAAGTTCAGAAGATCCTTGGTTCCAAATTCTCCGATTCCCCCAATTTAGGCACAATGATAGAAGGACCTAGAACTGCTGGGGAATGGGGCTTACTGTCCACAGTCACAGGCCTAAAAGAGGGCCACTTGGAATAGGCCTCACTCTCTGCCCTCCCTCGGTGCCCCCCACCCCAGCGGCCTCCTGGATGTGGTTTGGAATCCCCGAACTCTTTCCTTGGCAGTTCGATTCACCAGATTTGACCTCTTTCTTCCTGTCTTGGAGGTGGCTGTATTTTAACTGGTTTTCATGTGCATTATAACTTTAACCCTGTTGGAGAAATCAGGGGCATAAAAGAATAGAGAGGAATTGGCTCCATGGCCCTCAGAAAGCTGCCATTGACCTCCATGGTGCTAAGGCCCAGGCTCCTGTGGGCTTTGAGACTGCCCCAAATCTCGGAGGCAAATAATCATTATAACAACTAAAACGTATTGAGCTATTATTCTTTGCCAGGCCCGGTGCTCAGAGACTGACTTACCATCTCAATAAATCCCTCAGTAGCTCAGTGAGGCCTTTCACTCCATGTTACAAGAGGAAGAAACTGAGGTACAAAAAGGTTAAATTACTTGCCCAAATTCTGCCCACTGAGTGGCGGGATTTGGATCCAGGTAGTCTGATGCAGAAATAGTGTTCTAAAGTGCTGTTCCAATTACTCTTCCAGGAGTTTGCCCTTTTCCAGGCAGATTTCCCAGCCTCATTGACCCAGAATGATAACATACATTTGCTCAGCACTTTACACTTTATGAATGTTCAACATCTAATAATCTCATTTAATCATTCATTTGAAGAATATTTATTGAGGACATACCAACTGCCAAGTACTGTGCTCTAAGTCCTTCTGCGCCAAGCGCGGTCCCTGGGCCAGGAGCAGCACCTGGCAGCTTGTTGGAAAGGTAAAATGTTGGGCCTTGCTACACACCTGAGTCAGAATCTGCATTTGAGCAAGATTCCCAGCCAGCTCATATACACATCAAAGTTTGAGAAACCCTGCTTTCTAATATTTCCATAAAAACACCATGAAAATATACCTCACTTTAATACATGGATAGATTGAGATATTGTGACTTGCTTTTCTTCCCCCAATAATGAGGCAATCTATGTTAAGAGCTTGGAAGAGCGTCTTGCACATAATAGGTGCTCAACAAATATCTATTACTATGAACGACACAGTGAAGCTGTGAATCATTGCTTTTCTCAACTCTATAGCACTTTGGCCTCAGCAGAGGCCTCTTAGGCACCATTCCGAGAGGTGAGGCAAGGCTTGTGGCTCTGGCTTCCTTCCCAGCTCAGCCAGAGTCTGCAAAATGGGGAATTGGGGGCTCCAGAAGCTACTGTTGGGGTGTGCCTGATCCTACAGCGGAGCCATCCTGTGGTGGGGTTGTTGGTCTGCAGAAGAGGCCACATAGAGTGAGAGACCAGGAGGCTATCAGGGGATCCCTCCTGGAAACTCCATACCCTCCAACCTCATCCAGTCTGTCTCCAGGGCTCCTCTGTGCTGAGGACCCTCCCTACCCCAAGCCTCCCCAGCCTTCCTCTCCTCACTTCCTGCCCAAGCCCCTTCAGTCCAAGCCTCTGGCACTGCTGCTCCCTCTCAATCAGCAGGGCACCAGGGGAGGAGGGACTGGGCCTATCTTCCTGTGCAGGCCAAGCCCTCCCCAGGGCCCTCTTGGCTCCCTCCAGGGCACCCGCTTTCCTGTGCAGGTTCCCCATCCTCCTGGAGTTAACAACAATGGAACATACTTATTTTTAAATAGTCCGCCATTTGATCTTCTTATTCTTTGAAATAAAACTTTAATATACAAATATAACCTTTAAGGCAACATTTGTTTATGGTAAAAATTCAAATAATAATGTTCAAGTTATATAAAGTGAAAGATCCCACCCTTTCAAATTTCATGAGAATTTCATGAAAATTTCTTGACAGCCTGTTTTTTCTTCACAATGACCTCACTAGGTTTGGATGCTGGGCAAAATCAGCGTAAAGGCTTGCCTTTGCCGAAGTTCTGTTCAGATACTTAATTTTTCTCTGTCAACGTCTGCCTTCCTTAGACAATACACGTTCCAAAGGCAGTTCGCTTCTTCACCGTTACTCAATCTCAGTCTCTGCCTTTCTTCTACGCCGCCCTTCACCCCCACCTTTGGTCGCCGCGTGGCACACCTGAACCCGGGGGGTATGAGATCCACACCCTCCCCGCCCCGCGGCCGCGGCCCCGCGCCCCCAGCCCGGGTAGAGCCCTGCGCCCACCCACTGATGGCAAAGCACCGCCCACCCCACCGAGGGGGGCGAGCCACGCCTTCTGCGCACATTCGGGGGCGGAACTCCATTCTACGTCCTCCCGCAAACACAGCCACGTGCCCACAGAGGAGTGAGGATCCTCGCCGTACACCCACTTTCCTACTTTGGGCCAGAGTCCAGCACCCGGCCTTCAGAGAAGAGCGTTGAACACCCAGCCAGGAGGCACATCCCCGCGCAGACGCCAGGCACCCAGTTCTCCCTGCTCCGGAGTCGGCGGGAGGGCCTAGCCTAGGTAGGGGCTGCGGCCGGAGCCGGTGAGCGCGGCCGCCCGCCCCTCCGCAAGGTTCTCTCGGGCCGGGAGAGGGTGGTGGGCCTCCCTCCCCGGAGGTGTGTGAAGCGCCCCCTACCCATCTTAACGCAGAGCTTCCCAAGCTTTACCGCTGCCAGCGCTTGTTGTTTCACCTTATTGCCGGCGGGAAAGCTCAATTACGTAAAATTTTACAAGCGTCCTCTACGGAATCTGCACCTCTGGCCGATTTTTTTTTCCGGGGGGTGGGAAGGCTTGCCACTGGGTCTCCCTCCATTTTCTCCGGGGAGGCTGCACCAGTGTGCCCTTCAGCCCTGTCTCTGCGTCCACCTCTCATCCCGCGCCACCCCCCACCCCCACCCCGCGCCCACTTTCACCCAGGCTCTAATCTTTCAAGTCTATGGTAGAGGCAATTTGCTGCTCGGTCTTCCATCTCCATAAATATACCTAGAAGAAGCATGCCCTGTGTCTAGTTACCTTAAGGATTAGGTGCATTTCAGAGGGAGGCTTTTTCAGAAGCTTCCTCTTTGGCGATGACCTGGTCACACAGAGCTGTTGGAGGTTAAGGTCCGCTGCGGGTCTTCTTGCAGCCCAGCAGTTTTACCACTGTAGACTCTTGAGTGTCTTGAAGGTCTGATTAGGGGGGCGTATCACTACATTTTAGTGACTCTGAAACACTCAAATTTAAAATACACGTTATTGAGTGTGCTGCTTACTATGAGAAGGCGTGGATTGTAAGAGATCCCCATTTCAGAGATTTTCAAATGTTTTTTTGAATTGCTCAAATAGAATAGCTAACACCATGCCAGGTACCTACTCAGTTCTTTGGATTTTCGTCATTACGTATAGCGTCTGGTGCAGGTGAGGAAACAGGTAGTTAAGTAGTGTGCCTTGGGTAAGGGTAGGGGGGGACTCCTGCGTCCCAGAAGCCGGGGTGCAGACCACCCAGACACAAACACCTGAGTGCCTCAGAAACTCTCCGTGAACTTGGAGAAGGGAGAGATGTAGAGATAACCCTACCTCCGGGTTAAAATGGAACGCCAGCTGTGTCTCAGTTACCAGGGATAAAGATTTGTAGTGGAGCGGGATGTGACCGCTCCCTGCTCGGAACGGACTTGTCCCTGTGTCTGCACTCCTGATTCTGAGCTCTGCACTGTGGTCACACACACCCTTACTAGTGAGGTGATCCTGGGAGGGCTGGATCCATGTAAGCGTTTGTGTCCCTTTCAGCCTTTTCCACCAAGACCATCTCTTCCCTCAAAAGTGGGAGTGGGGGCGGGGGTGGATATATGGGTTGGATTGGTTTTGAGGGGAGGACAGAGAGTGTGGAGATGAGTTAGGGGCCGCTGTCCAGGCTAAAAGTAACAAGGATCCTCTCCTGTTCAAAGCTGCCACAGGCTCCAGGTAGAGGGTCCCTGAGATAAAGTGTAGCACACTGCAGGTGCGGGATTGTTTGCCACGTGCAGAAACGTGAGAGGAGCTGGAAAGAGAACCCGTGCCTGGGAAGCTGGCGCAGCTGGTCCGTCATTAGGACACTCCTCCCAAACCACGCTCCCTTTTTGAACATGTATACTGTTAAAGTTAGCAAAAAACGGTTACTTGAAAGCCTGGAGCTTGACACCCATCAGAGATGCTAAAGAGAAACAGCTACGTCATTTCTGCCTGCAGGGATGCCAGAAGGGCCATCTGTGAGGAAGTTCCACCATTTGGTGTGCCCCTTTGTGGGGCAGCAGGTGGTCAAGACCGGGGGCAGCAGTAAGAAGCTGACGCCAGCCAGTTTCCAGTCCCTGTGGCTCCAGGACGCCCAGGTGAGTTCTTCCTCTTCCAGTGGCCTTGTTCATACCTCACACAGGTGGGCCAGCTCCATCAGCACATCCCGTGCCTCCCCTAGAATTTATCTCAACACTTTCCACACCATCACTTCCTTGAGCCCAAGACAGCCATGCTAGGGCTCCACGCAGCTCCACCTCTTTCAGTCTGACATTTCCCAGCCATCAGTGGGCATCACAGTGGCCTGTGGGACTATAAAAAAAAAAAAAAAAGGTACAAACACTGCAGATTCTGATTCAGGGAGCCTGGAGTGGTTCTGATCACTCCAGCTGACTTTGACATCCCCTTTGGTTGGGTACCACGTTTAATCCCATGAGGCCAGCAAGGACACAAGGAAAGAGCATAGCCTTCTGATAGAGTTTTCAGCCTGGATCACTTTGCCCTGAGCGTAAATCAGAATTCCCTCAAGACACTCCCAGGACTTATCCTGCCCCAAGTCTCTTACCCAATCGTATTGAATGTTCTGGAGCTCCTCTAACAAGTCCTTGCCCGTGGCTTCGACTTGCTGCTCGCCTGTTTGAACAAGTCTTCCTTTATTTTCCACCTCTGCCCCCCATCCTGTGTCCTCATGTTACCATGGTAATTCTAGTCGTCTGGATTTAGTCTTGCCCTCACACCTTGTCCGCTCTGGGCTGGGGAGAGCCTTCTCCTCTGCGCGTCCATGGTACCCTCTGCTTCCGCCCACTGGACCCTCATAGCTGAATTTTCCTGCCTGCTTCGTGGAGGAGACAGATAACTAGGGCAGGGGGTGTGTCCTCATCAATATTGTACCACTGGCACTTAGCTCAGTGCCTGGCACTTAGGAGGCATGTAGTAATGGCTGTAGAAAAATATCAGTGAGCTCTGTTGCTTCTTAGCTGTGTGCTCCTAAGCAGGTTACTTAATCTTAGCTTTACTTCCTGCAGTTGTGAATAGGGATAAATCACTGAGCAGTAAAAATGGTTGTATGAAACAGGTTTTAGCCTCAGCTAGCTAGTGTAGCACAGTGGATTGAGCACTGGCCTGTGAAGCAAAGGGTCGCTGGTTCAATTCCCAGTCAGGGCAGATGCCTGGGTTGTGGGTCAGGTCTCCAGGAGGGGATGCGTGAAAGGCAACCACACATTGATGTTTCTCTCCCTGTCTTCCTCCCTTTCTCTAAAAATAAATAAAATATTTAAAAGACAAAAAAAAAAAAAACAGGCTTTATGCTTGGTACATAATAGGTGCTCAGTAAATCCTAGTTTGCTTTATTGAGATAAAATTCACATAGCATACAATTCACTCACTTCAAGTGTGTAACTCATTGGCTTTTAGTGTCTTCCCTCAAACTTGTGCAGCCATCACCACGATCAACTTTAGAACATTTTCATTACCCCCAAAACAAATTCGGTGTCCATTTGTGGTCGCTCTGCATTTTACCCCAACCTTTCATTGCCAGCCCTGAGCAGCCACTAATCTACTTTCTGTCTTCATAGATTCGCCTTTGTTGGGCATTTTACATACGTGGAATCAAGCACAGGGTCTCTGTGTTTTTCTGTGACTGGCTTCTTTCACTGAGCGTAATGTTTTCAACGTTTATCCCTGTTGTCGCACGTGTCAGAATTTTCTTACTTTTAAATACTGAATTCCTAGAGGGAAGGAGCAGAGATTTACTCATCTGGGTGCGCTTCAGAGCCTGGCCCACTGTCTGGCACGTTGTTTAAACTCAATGAAAGATCAGTTGTTTGCAGTACTGTAGTGTCCCAGGAATGGAAAGGAGGGGCAGTAGAAATTGCCATTGTTGGAGGGGGCGCAAGAATATCCTGACGGAAGCATTTTTCACCCAGTAAATGATTAAACCCTACGGGGCATCTGGTAAATAGTTCATCAGCATTATGCCAACATTGGTGAATCTGTCTCGAGAAAGCATTTTCTGGAGCAAATTCTGTTACGCCCACGTATTCCTTGCTCTGCGTTTTTTATTTTTTAAGATTTTATTTATTTTCAGAGAGGGGGAGGGAGGGAGAAAAAGGGAGAGAAACATCGATGTGCAAGAGCAACACCGATTGGTTGCAGGGTCCCAACCAAAGAGGTTTCACTTTGCTGGACGATGCCCAACCCACTGAGCCACACCGGGCAGGGCACCTTGCTCTGTTTTTATGTAGCTCAGTCAAACCATTCCTCCTACGTGGCAGCAAATAGCTGTGCTCAGATGTGCAGATTTGCAGATAATGCCCTCTGGGGGGGGGGGGTGCAGCAGACTGCTACAGTTGGAATTTCTGCGCTCACCGAGAAGTTGGAGGTCGTGTCAGAACCGTGATCTTTAGTGCGGACCTTTGGGGGCGCCTCGTTTTACAGCGAGCTGTCTGTAGCTGCTGTCAGTCTGTTTGTGGAGCAGGTGTGTGCTGACTGTTTCTTAAAAACAAAAAATAATCCTTGAATACAGGGACGACAATTTCTATTCATTGCTTAGCTAACCCATGAAAAAATCGGCAGGATTTCCCCTCAGGTATTATAGGATGGCCTCGCTGTCTGGAATGGGTCTATTTCACTGCTGACCCAATTCCCCTTGATTCTAATCACTTTGAAACTGTGCTAACTGCCCACACCTCTGGGGCAGAGAGCAAAAATCAAGTCCCCAATACCCAGCTTGTGAAAACGTCATGGAAGGGGCGAGAGTGGAAAGATCGGCACGGGGATAAAGGTCCCATACACCTGTCCTGGTCGTCCCCTTTCTGGGTCTGTGTAGTCTGCCTGTGCTGCCATCACGGAATACCGCAGACTGGGTGGCTGACAAATACAGGAACTTATTGCTCAGTTCTGGAGGCTAGAAATTCAAAATCAAGGCGCTGGCAGATTCGCCTTCCTGGCTCAAGGGCAGTCATCTTCTCCCTGTGTTTTCACATGGTGGGAGGGACCAGGGAGCTCTCTGGGGTCTTCTTTATGAGGGCACGGATCCCCTTCATGAAGCCCCCACCTGAGTCATAACCTCATCACCGTCCAGAGGAGCACCTCCACGTACCATCCCATGGCGGGTCATGTTTTCAACACCTGAATTTTGGGGGAACACAGACACATCTATAACAAAGGCTTAGATTATGTTCATTTTCTTCTAGGTCCATGGAAAGAAATTATTCCTTAGATTTGACCCAGATGAAGAAACCAGGTCTCCTGGCAACAACCCACTGCCAGAACCTCTACAAAAAGGAGAGAGGAAGGAAGGGCATGGGGATCACAAGCAGACCTTGGTTCCCGACAGCCAGAAAATCTCAGACCAGTCCTCCCGGTCCCTGGAGCTTGTCCACAGTGGAGACAATGGCTCGGAGTATTTGGGGGGAGACAGCCCTGCAGGGAGTGCCGAGAGGTGGCTGCAGATCAGCTTTGGTTTGTTTGGCAGCATTTGGGTGAACGAATTCTCCAGAGCAAAGAAAGCAAACAAGAGGGGTGACTGGAGGGACCCCAGTCCAAGGTAATGGCATGGTGGGATGGGCCGGGGGTGGTGTCTCTCTGCTTCTCTGTGGGGTCTGCAGTGTTCACCACGGCCCCCGCGGCATGCCTCGCTCTGTGGGCACACTCAGGTGGCTCCCCAACCTGCTCTCCAGCAGTCTGCTTCCTAGGACAGAGAAGACACTTCTCTGTCTGCCTGTCACAGAGAGTAGACTGAGGTCTGCACCCCGAGAGGAATGGGCACATCCGGGGTAGGCTTAGCGAAGGGGGACAGCTTTCCCAACAGACATGGCCCTGGCGGGTGGAGGTCTCTGAAGAGCATTGGATGGCTTGGTGAGTGCACTCTCAATTTGGGGACAGAATTGTCTCCGTTTTTAATCCATTAATGGTGAGACTATCTCAGGGCATAAAACTCTGTCCATGTCAGGGTTATTTCCTTACTGCACATACCCGGAGGGGTCACTGCTGGTCAAAGAGGATGAGCATCCTTGTGGCCGAGCATCCTTACGGCCTTACAGAAGTGCTCACTTGGCTGAGTTCTCGCTGCCATTGGATTGTCTGTGTATTTTTTTTTTTTATCACTTTGTAAGAGCTTTTCGATACTGTGTGTTACCTGATGTGATACGTGGTACCAGTATCGTTTCCTCTCTGTGTCCTTTGCGAGTGTTTGTGCCCTTTGGCATTCAGAATTTTTAATTGTATGTAGTCACTGGTCAGTATTTTTTTTTTAATAATTCTTATTTTTCAATTACAGTTGACAAAGAATATTATATTAGTTTCTGGTGTACGACATAGTGATTAGACATTTATACAACTTACAAAGTTATATAGTCCAGAACCATATGGAGTCAGTCTTTTTCTTGCTCTCTCTTAAGTTAACCCCTTTATAGTTCTACCCAAAAGTCACATTGCTTTTCTATTTTCTCAAGTCTCATGTTATATTTTATTATGCTGAGATCTGTAGTCTTTATGCTGTGATTTATGATCCAGTGGGATGCTTTGGACTGTAAAAACAACTCAAGCTGGCTTAAGTTGGGATTTTAAGTTAGGAGATTTTTCTTGTTGTTCACATAATTGGAAGTTCAGAGGGAGGGTGGGATTTGGCATTGACTCACTTCCCAGTTTTTTGGCTTCAGGTTCTTGGGATTCTCCTGTCTTTGCACTTTTCCACCTGTTGGTTTTGTCTTTAGAACAGCAGTTCCAGGCCTATGTGCACACCAAGAAAGAGGAAAGAGGAAGAGAGAGGGTCATTTTGAAATCTTCAGTTGAGCAAGGAGAGCTTTCTCAGAAAGCCCCAGCCCAGCTGTCACTGCCGGGGCGTCTCCTGGGTGGATCCCTGCAGGTCTCCAGCGAGGGGAGTCTGCTGTTCTTCCACGGGCAGGGCTCCCCCGAGGTTTTCAGATGAGTTAACACGTCACCGCTCTCTTCCTTTTCAACTCTTGTCAACTTATGTGTCCCTTCTCTTTTTTCATGTGTTACATACAACTTTGTCTCCCCACCCCTTTTTTCCTTAATGATGTTTGCCAGATTTTTATCTACACTGTTGGCCTTTAAAATAAATAACATTAGTTTTAAATAGTCTGCATGTAAGAGTATTTCCTGCTTGTCCAAGGGGTTGAGCATTTGGAGTCATTGCTGTGTTGGGCTGTGACTTTTTGCCGGACTGTGATCGGTGTTATGATCAAAGCCTGCCCATTTTCTGCTTTCAGTATTAAGAGTTGCGGCCAAACACATAACTGATCTCTGCTTATACTTTGTGTACATAAGTGCATAGTGTGTCTGTTCCAAGTAGAACATTCTCTAAGTGTTAAGAACAGGTTATGACGTCGATAACTCAAAACTCTCTGTCCTTGTTTATTTTTTGTCTATTTAATATGTCAAACTCAGGAAGAGGCATGCCAAAGTCCCCCAGGGTAGTTGTGGTTTTATAAAGTTTCTCCTTGTCTTTTTGAGCATTTTTATTTATGTGTTTTTCAGCCCAGGGGTCCCAGGCATCAGGGTGCCTGACTCTCCTAAGTTCTTCACAGATGCATTATTAAGTAACATACTCTTTCTTTGCCCTTGGTCCTAAATTACGCTCTTCTTGATGCTGATAGTGCCGCTCAGTTCTGTTGGCCCACCCCTTGCTCTCTCCTCACTTCGTTGTCGGTATGGTTTTTTTTCACTTATTTTAGGTACCTTTCGTATAAACTGTGAACCAAACTTTTGTATCTCTTTAAATTCAACCTGAAACTCTTTATTCTGAAATGGGGGTAACTGAGGTACATGGATTTTCTTTCATTTGCCATTTTATTGTACTTTGTTTTCTTTTCTTTTTTTGGATTTATTGTTTCTCATCAGCTTCCCCCCAAACCCCATTAATTTAGAAGTATTACTATTTATCTTCATTCCGTTGATAATAATTTTATCTTAAATTATCCTTATTGTTTTCTGAGTTAATAACCATCAAGTTTAAAATTTTTTAAAAATTATTTTTCAGCCCTGGCTGGTTTGCCTCAGTGGATTGAGCACCAGCCTGCAAACCAATGGGTCGCCAGTTTGATTCCCAGTCAGGGCATGTGCCTGGGTTGCGGGCCAGGTCCCCAGTTGGGGGTGTGTGAGAGGCAACCAATTGATGTATCTCTCACATAGATGTTTCTTTCCCTCTCTTTCTCCCTCCCTTCCCCTCTCTCTAAAAATAAATAAATACAAATTTTTACAAATTATTTTTCAATTACATTTGACAATTAATAATCAAATTCTTAATAACGTTAATAACTTTTCTCCCTTATTATTGAAACTGGTTTTTTGGTCACATTCCTTCACCCCTCTGAGATGAGATGAAGTATTTCTACTTCACCACTGCTATTCTGTTACATCAACGCCATCTCCTGCATTTGCTGAGATAGTTTAGAATTTAAGTTCCAGATTGCTAACTAACTATATTACGTAGTTAATTATGTGTAACTAAACTGCTTAAGAACCTGGTGCACCCATAGGTGTAGGCAGGGTGTCTGGTGCAGCAGCCGGCTCCCCTTCCTGCTTCAGCTCTCTCCCCTCCCTCAGCTCGCTCCCTACCAGATCCCTGAGTTCTCCTGCCATGGCTTTCCTTGGAGCCAAGAATGCATCCTGTCTTGTTCTTGCACGCTAGTGCTTTCTCCACGAATTTGAAAGACACATTGGCTGACCTGATGCCTAAGGAGCAGGACAGAGTTAAGACCGTCAGGCAGCAATGTGGCAAGACAGTGGTGGGCTAAATCACTGTGGACATGGCGTCTGGTGGCGCAAGAGGCACGAAGGGATTGGTATATGAAACATCAGTTCTTGATCCTGATGAGGGCATCCGTTTCCAAGGCTACAGTATCCCTGAATGCCAGGAACTGCTGCCTGGGGCAAAGGGAGGGATAGAACCCCTAGTGGAGGGCTTATTTGGCTGCAGGTAACGGGCAAATCTCAACAGAGGAACAGGTATCTTGGCTCTCAAAAAAGTGGGCAAAGAGGGCGGCCCTCCCTATCATGTGCTTACCATGCTGGACAACTTTGCCACCAGTCTGCACCCAAGTCTCAGCTCAGTGCAGCCATTGCAGCTCTCAGCAGGGAAAGAAGCTTTGCCGGAGCAGAGCCTGTCAGCAGAGCAAGTACTGGGAGTTGATTTATGAAGACTCTATGGATCTGATCGCAAAGCTGCCCTGCGTTGCCGCGAAGATCTGCCGGAATCTGTGCTGGGAGAGCAGCAGTATCGGGGCCACTGACTCTGCGCTGACCTTGCCCCACAGTTTCACCAACAGGTTAGGCTATCTCGATGCTCAATCTACTGAGCGCATGCGCTCGTGCCCCTCCACAGTGACCACGAGGGTGGCAATGAAGTGCCTATACCAGCCACTCGGTGGGCAGTGCCTTTCCAGAATCCCACCTGTCCCTCGCAGCAGCCATGGTCGGTCTGGCAGAGCCCCTGCATGGCCTGCAGATCAGGAAGTGCTTGTTTGGCTGATGCAGCCAGAGGAGGAAGTTGGCAAAGCTGTGTCACATGAGAAGTTACGAGGCTACATCTGGAAATACTCAGCTCAGAATGGATCGTCCCAGGCTGTGTCCCGTGCGGTGCTGAGGAAGACCGATCCACGATGCATGTGGCAGGGAGAGTTTGTTCTGAAACACCTGCCTCATGACGCCGTGTGTAAGCTGGTTGCTCAGCTGTACAGGGTTGTGTCCAGTGTTCTCTCAGAGCAAAGCAAGGCCAAGAGTCCTTGGCCCAGCGCAGATGCTCGCAGTGGGGCGCTGCTCCGGCACTGTGGCACGATGGAGACGAACTACGGCACAGTCCTGGTCGGGGCATCACGAGCATTGGGTGCACTGGCACGGCTCGTCTGGGGTGCAGCCCTCGTCTTCCCCCTGGAGAGGCCCAAGTCCGCGAGCACGGGTGGTCAGATGAAGTTTGTGGACTCTAAGGATGAACCTGGAGACCCGGGAAAATGACCTACCAGAAGTGAAGGAGCTTAAAAAAAAGTATACTTTTGTTTCATTTCTTAGGGGGCTTTTATAATAAGTTTGAGGTTAAAATATCAATTAAGACTTTAAAAGATGAAGAGTGACCCTTTTTCCCTGGCCAGCTCCTTTCCTCTGCCCGGTGTGAGTTGCCCGTCAGCCGCAGGGCGACCAGGACTGACGCCTGTGGTGTGGGTTGGATGTGGGTCCTCACCCTCTCTGCGGTGAGCATCTGGCTCCGCTTTCTCTGGGTCACCGCTGGTTGCAGAGAATCTGCTGTTGCTGGGGAGCTTTTGGTTGTACTCTGCACAGCCCTCCTTAGGCCAGCAAACCAGGACTCTGCCCCTTCTGTTTCCATAGTAACCACGCTGGCTCATCAGTTGCACCAAGCCCCCCTGCCCTCTCCCAGGTGCACAGACACTTCCTGGCAAGACCCCCTGGTCAGCTGGACATGCTTTGGGAATTTTTTTCTGCTGCCAGGTGACCATAAAGGCCATGGCATTTGTTGTTACTGGTACCAGTGTTTGGTTTTTATTTCTCTCTTTCAAATTGTCCCATAAAAAGTAAGATCTGGGACTGTTCTATTCCCCACTACTTTAATAGTCCTTAGAGATTTTCTATACATACTAAGCTTCAAGCTGAGGATGCTCTGGGCCGTCCCCTCTTGGTCCCTGCTAGAAACCTCTTTCAGCAGGTTGTATAAACCACTGTCTGATATCTGGTCTGTCCCAGTCATTTGGTTTATCAGAGCTCAACACGAACTAAGATTTTTAGCCATTACCCTCTGACTTTTGTCCCATAGAATAGGGACTTGGGAATGACCATCTCGGTATCTTCATGGTCTGGTCCTAGGGCTACTAGCACCTTTTTCTGTGCAGGGAAATGATTTTAGTTTGGACATAGTCTCTGAATACCAGGCGCTAGGTCTGAGCGCATTAAAAATAGAAAGCTGCCCTCCTCATCGCTGCCCCACGAAAAGATCCCTTTATGTGTCAAGGTCCCTGTCCTGCCTGCCCCATCCCTGGAGCTCCCAGTCCAGGGCTTGTTTACAGCCCCCTCTGCATGGGTTTCAGTGACTCAGAATGCCCTGCTGCCTTTTCTATAAGAAGGGATTGAAATACACTCCCGCTGTGCCCGCTTCCTCCCGCACAACTCCCGCCTGTTTGCGTGAACCCTTGGTCCCCAGTTCCACGCTGCTGAGATGGACATGTTGTCTGTAGACCCCTGGGCGACTTGTCAAGTCGTGATGCAGAGACTTCAGGTTGTTCTGTGTGAAGCGCAAAGTAAATGATTTCATTAACAAAAGACCCCCCCCACTAATTAATATCAAAAACATACTAAAATAAATATCTTTGGTTTCAGAAATTCTTTCCTAGCACTTGTAGTTCTCAGTTGCACTATCATAATCCATTTTAGATTTCACAATAAATATTTCAAATCTAATGCTGCTTACTATGTCCTGTCTTTTCCAGTTCCCCCCATCTTGAGATTTTTGCTGATTTAATTAATCACATCAGAGGCCATTTATAGATGTTCTTCAGGTTCCTGTTCTTTTAAAGCCACCGTTTTACTTTCACATAAGAATATCATCTAGGTCAGATGCTTGAATCTCACTCTTCTTCTGATGTGGAGTCCCGTTCCAGCCTGAGTATCTTTCCTTGCATAGTGGCCCACCCCTCCTTCCTCCCTGCCTGCCTCCCTGCCTTTATAAAGATTTTATTATTAATTTATTTTCAGAGAGGGGGGAAGGAAGGAGAAAGAGGGGGAGAGAAACATTGATCGGCTGCCTGTCATACTCCCCCAACCTGGGGACCTGGCCCACAACCCAGGCATGTGCCCTGACTGGGAAGCAAACCAACGACCTTTCGCTCTGCAGGACGATGCTCACCCACTGACCCACGCTGGTCAGGACCCCATTATCTCTTTATCAAAGTTCATAAGGTTTTTCCTGTGTCCTTGGGGTTCAAGAAGCACATGGGAGTATGTTTAGGTGTGTCTTTCTTGGTAAATCTTGCCTGAAACTGGGGGTGGTGCCTGTTTAACACCTATCTGTCCTCCTTTCTAATAAGCCTGCTTTTGTGCAGGTAGCTTCAGCTCCTGAACTTTAGACTCTCTGTACATCCCAAGTTGTCTGCAGTGAACATGTATTATTATGCTCAGAAAAATGAAGTGCGCTATGTGTGTTTTCCTTTAATTACTTTGTTTAGCCCTGACATTTTTATGATTCTGAAAGAGTCATTCCTTCCTTTTCTGGGACCTTAGCTCCCCCAAGTTAATCCCGCAGGGGAGTGTGAGCTGTGTGAACATGTGACCTGACAACACTGTGGTCACTCCAGGTGCTTATGAGCTTTTCTTTCTTCTCAGGTTGGTCTTGCACTTTGGTGGTGGTGGCTTCCTGGCATTTTATAATTGTCAGATGTCTTGGAGCTCTTCCCCAGTGATGAAGCCCACCTCTGACATCTTGTCTGCAAAGTTCCATCGAGGACAAGCCTTGGAAGCTCTGGGCCAAGCGCAGCCCGTCTGCTACACACTGTTGGACCAGAGACACTTCTCAGGCTTAGGTATGACGGATGGGAAAGGGGTGAGCCCCGCAGAGTTATTTAATAGAAAAGTCGCCCGTCTGGGGAGCACAAAACTGAGATCCACCCAGAGTGTGAGCACCGCCGGTGTTGAGGTGATCCCTTACTCTCTTTGGCTTCACTTCTCTCGTTTTTAAACTGAGGCCCTTAGATTAGACAGTTTCTAACTTCTTTCCTGGCTTCAGAATTCATATCCTAATCCTGTTGTTATCAGTTGTAGTCTGCTTGACAGCCACATTTGCGTGTGACCTCCTAAAGGGTGGGGTCATGTCTCGTCTATCCCTGAACCCTCCACTGCTAGCACTGTGCCAGGGACACAGGAAGTGCTTGAACGGAGGCTGTCAGGAGCCCAAAGGCATGTATGTAGTTGGCTAACAGAGAACGGTGCATTTGCTAGGGGTTGCTCCGGGCAGATGGAGCTGCCCGCCAGGCAAAGCAGAGCTGTCTCAGGTCTGCATCAGGATCTTGTGAGACATGAGTGAAGAAGCAGGTTCGTGCTCTGTGTTCAGGTTTCCTGAGCAGCGAAACTGTGAGCGTTTTGAGGTGGAAAGAAGAGTTGAGCAATTTGAAAACTAGAGTGGCTCATTAGCCGGACTATAAGAACATAACCACCCTTATTTCCCACAGTGAGACAACACGTGCACCTCTGATTGGCTGCTGAGGCAGTAGGGTGAGCTGGTGATGACAGAGTCCCCTCCATAGCCAAGGCACTCTTTCGTCTGCTGCAGGCACAGCTCACCTCAGGAGGGGCGACCATGCCCGGTGGCTCACCGGACAGTGGCCTTGCATTCTTATGTTAGGACCATGGGGGTCCCTGCACCTTGAGGAGCAAAGGGCCTTTAGGGTATATACAGCAAGAGCTGATGCTCTGCTAACAAATCATTATCATGCACAACAGTAATAACAGCCAGTAGTTTTCAAGTGACTCTAATGTGCCAGGCGCGTGGTTTCATCCTTATTGCTATTCTGTGGGATAGTTATGTACTACTTTTCTCTTCATTCAGATGAAGGAATTAAAGCAAAGGACATATTACTAGCAAGTGGTACAGCTGAGATAGGAATCCAGGTAGCCTGCCAGTGAATTTTGGAGAGACATTCTGTGTGTAGCCAGCAGTGTGATTATGAAGCTCTTGGAAAGGGCAGTCACTGCTTTCATCCATTCACTCCGCACGGCTGAGCACTTGCTTCCTGCCAAACTCAGCGTTTGCTGCCTGAGTAGCTTATTGTTTAACAGCCCGGCAACTTGGGCTCAGTTCACCATAACTTGAGATAGACTGAAATAAATGCCTAGTAGAGATTAAGGAAAGTGCATTGTTGGAACATTATGAAGAGAATTATTGATTCTGGAAGGGGTCAAGGCTGGCTTCACAGGGAATGAGTCAAGAATAGAAAAATAATAAAATAATGCCTCCTAACACTTTTTGTATTTTAGGCATTATGCTTGACATTTTAAACAATAGTAACAGCTGCGACTTACTGAGTATTCTGTGTACTAGTCACTGTGCTCAGTGTGTGCCTGTGTGTGAATTCCCACTGTTCACAAAAACCAGGCAACACCCCCATTTTACAAAGGAAACTGAAGCCTAAAGAAGGTGAGGAACTTGCCAGGGTCCGATAGCTAGGATCTGGATGAGCTGGGATTTAAATCCAGATAATCAGGTTGCAGAGCCTGTATTGGTAACCACTTTGCTGTTACCTGGGCCATGCGTGAGTTTTTTCTCTTTCCATCTGCGCAGCAACCTTAAAGCTAAGTATTGCCAACCCATTTTATAGACAAGGAAATTGACTCGGGGATCATGAGACTTTCCCAAGAGCCCCCCAGACACGGCAGAGCTGGCTCTGGGTTCTCCTGAGGCCCTCTCCCCTGCTGCCATCATAAAAGCTTCGGTTTGCTTTATTAACTGTGTGCACTGGTTTTGTTGTAGGTATGTTCCTTCTTCCACCCTTGTCCTCTCCCTGCTTTCTTTCAGGGAACATCATTAAGAATGAAGCCTTGTACAGAGCTGGGATCCATCCCCTTTCTCTCGGTTCACTTCTCAGTCCTCAGCAACTTGAGATCCTCGTGGATCACGTGGTGGAGTTCAGTGCAGACTGGCTTCACGACAAGTTCCAGGGCAGACAGCAGCACACGCAGATCTACCAGAAAGATCAGTGCCCTGCCGGGCACCAGGTCATGAAGGAGGCCTTTGGGCCTCCAGGTGGCTTCCAGAGGCTTACCTGGTGGTGCCCACAGTGCCAGCCCAGACTGTCTCCCGATGAGCTGGAGCAAGTTCAGCTTTCCTAAGGCTCTGGGGCCTCTTCTTCACTGGACCCTGCCCTTTGGGGAGCACGATGCTCGAGTGTCGAGAAGGGAGTGCGGGCAGTGGTTGGGAATGGAGGCAGAATTGCGGGGGGGGGGGGGGGGGGGGGCGTGGTCAGGAGGATGTCAGTCCTCTTGATACTCATCTCACTGAAGTTATGTCCAAGGCAGAGTTTTCACAGGGTTAGATTTTTTTTCAAGTGTTTAACTTTTTTTAATTAAAACTTTTTTTTAATCCTCACCCAAGGACATTTTTTCATTGCTTTTATCGAGAAAGGAAGGGAGATAGAAGCAGCAAGGGATGTTCCAACCAACTGAGCCACGCCCCCCAGGGCAAGTGTTGGTTCATTCTGTCTAATTCTGCCACTGTGACACGTGAGAAAAGTTTTGATGACAGTTAAGGGAAAGGCCTCCCAGAATGACAATGGGGTAGTGAAAATACAAGTCTATGAAAAATTGCTGCGCCTCAACATTGCTGTGTTTGGTTTGGTTTGGTTTTTGAATGGTTGGTTGGCTTTAAGGCCCTCCATTTGAGAAAGGGGAACACGGAATTGTCTTTTCATTCCCCTGGAGGGACCCAGGGGCAAGGATGGAGGAGCATGAGGGTCATGCTCAGATTCAGCCTCTGGACTGGGTCCTTTTCTGTGAGAGGGAGACACCAGGAAAAGGGGACAGGGGACGAGGGGGACCAGGAAACCAGCCACCTTTCTGGTATGCGCAGTGTGCTTTAGAAACAGCTACTTATTTCCTCCTCAAGGAGATGTATTTGTGACCATTGCTATGTGGAACAATGCCAGAATCAAGGGTTGTAGAGACACCGTGTAAAGTTGTTAGCAAGAGCTGGAGGAAACCAGGACATGAAAATAAAGTTCTTCGTTATTTTCTCTGGTTGTCTTTATTTGGCAGGAACAGTTCCTACAGTGTCAATAACCGAGTTCTTTGTGAAGGTGGCCTGTGGGAGCCACTTACAATGAGCAGCGATGAGCACACAGCTGACCTCCTCTTCTGCCCCTCCGGGCACTGCATTGGCAGCAGATCTGGTGAAACAGCGATGGATTTCACTTCTGTTGCCCTAGCCTCTGCCATGTAGGCGCCAGTGATTTGTGTAAGTGAAATGAAAAACAGGGGCTAATATTTCTGGCTTTCCTTTTCTCTCACCTTCTTAAGGAATTGAGAGTTGTTAACAGTGGGTTCAGCCACTTTATGGCAGACCTATAACCTGTATAATCGCATACGCTGATTGTTTACCTTGTAAAGCATGTAGCCTAGTTCTTGCCATGTAATCTGCAAAAATACCAACAACACACACACACACACACACACACAAAGATAGGTAGTCACTCTTAGTATCTTTGTTTTATAGATGAGGAAACAAGTCTACACAGGCTGAAGAACTCGCTTGAGTTCACACGGTTAATTAACAAGGGCTGGGGGCACAAACTTAAACACACATTGCAGCCCCCTCTCTATCAGCTTGGACAGCGGCACTGTGGGTGTTGGTCAAGCCCTGGCTGACGTCATTAAGGGTACGTCCCGCAAAGCAGCCAGCAGTTGAGGTGTAGGGGTTGTTGTCGGCACCATCACAGACGGGGTTCCACGTGAAAGAAATGGGGAAGCGGAAATGTGGACAGCTAGCAGAAACCACATCTACAACGCCTCTCCTTAAGATTAGTTCAGTACGGCAGGAGGCTCTCAGCAGAAGTTTTAATTTTGTTCTGAAAGGAGGAAAGGGAGGGAAGAAAAGAGGTAACGGTGGCACAGAAACAGCAGGAGTGGGGAACTGAACAGTGGGAAGTACTTTTTTCCATGTCTCTGGGGGGTATAAGGAGAGGCTTGTGCTTGACAGAATGGTAGATGAGGGGTGTAGAGTGGGTGAGTCAGGTTTCCCTTCAGAGTGAGGGGGGGCAGTATTTGTACTCAACACATCCCAAGGGATATGTTAAGTACAACATGAGCTTGATTTTCCAGATTATTGACATTGTGAAAAACTTGGAATTTAATGCTAGGTTTCAGTGGCCTTAGCTATTCAATAAATATTTCTTAAATGCCTCCCAAATGCTAGGTTTGGGAATACAGGATAAAGAAGACAAGAAAACCCCTACACTGATAGGAGGCCGGCTTGTTACAAAGAGTGTTACAGGTGTTTCAGTAGGTTATGAAAGAAGTGCTATGTGAAGGTGGGGAAGATATGCAAGAGATCAGCACAGGCCCAGTTCCAAGCATTGCTGTGCAACACAAAGCACTGTGCAAGGTGTTATGTGTAGACATGGTCTCGGACCTCGAGGGGTTCGTGGTGAGGTGAAGAGTCAGAGGACATAGTTAGAATACAGAAAGTTGAGGGTGAAAATCACTACTGGGCGGGATTGAAGTACTGAGGTTTGTGAAAATGAAGACCACTTGATAAGAACAAACAAATGATGCTCTTTAGTCGGACACTCCTGTATAGCAAGGGCATCAGCCACCATTACTAGCATTTGGCAGAGACTCAGCAGCAGGCTGGGAAGTGGGAAAGCTTTATAATGAAGAAAAAAAGGCAAGTCAGGTGTGCTTGGGTTGGAGGAGGTTGGCATGGGGAAGCTGGAAGCAGGCTAACTAGCAGTGGGGTGTCTTGAGTGATTGGTTTGGGGAGCATATTTGGCTTTCTGTGGCCAGTCCTATGTTGGAAGCGGGGGCAAAAACAGAGAAGTACTTGATCAAGTCCCGACCCTTCCCGGCCGGTTGCCGCAGAGGTGGTGGATTAGTGTGCTATCACTGTAAATGGTCTGATCTTTGTCCATTTGTACATACAGTCTTCAGCTGGACACACAGTAGGTCAGACTGTGTGAGCTGGGTTAGGCTCCAACCATGTCATTGTCTTCCTCTGGCCTGGAAGTTCTCTGGGGTAGAATATCACGTGCTCATCTTTATTTCCAGCGCTTGCCACATTGTTGGTGTTGAGTGGGTGTTGGTTCAATCTGAAGAGCAAATAAAGGAGAGAGAGGCCAGTGAGCTTCAGAAGAGGATTCCTGAAGCAGGGTATTCCACCTGAGCTGTAATGAAGGCATGGCAGAAACTAGGTGAGAAGCAAGCAAAGAAGGGCAATCCAGGCAGGTGAATTTCTCAGGCCAAGACCTGGGGTGTAAAATTCTGTGGCCTCTTTAAGAGGTGGAAGTGCTGCCAGGACTGGATCTGGGTTGGAAGGACATGAAGTGACTGAATAGGAGGCTAAAATTCAAAAAAGGGCATGTATGTGCCAAATGACGAGGGAATTTTTATTCTATGCCAGAATTCTTGATTTTATCTCGGAAGGCATTTCCTTTGAGGAATTTAAAATTGAGGGGTTGTCAGCAAGAGAGTAACATAATCAAGTATATGTTTTAGGGAGATGGGAAGTTGCCCCCAAAATAGTTTGGGAGAGGAGATGGAGCTTACACCACGATGGAGCAAAGAGGAGAGATTAAGACAGAGGTGTTTGTTTCTAGGACTCCACAGGATTTGATGAATGATTTCAGAGGGTTGTAGGGAGAGAGAGGAGTTAGGGATAATGTCCGGATTTTATAATTGGCAACTGGGAGGCTGTTAGCGCTATTCACAGGAGAAGCAGATTCAGTGGGAGAGAGACTTCGGTTATGCATATGTCAAGTTTGCTCAGTTTGGGGGTCATTAAAGAGGAGTTGTTCTAGATGCAGCTCAATTCAGTAAGTATGCACTGGGCATCCAGTTTGTGCCAGGCATGAATCTAAATGCTTGGGGGCAAGTTAATGAAGAACACAAAGACCTGTCGTGATTGAGCTTACATTCTAGCAAGGGGAAACAGCCAATAGATATCAGAAGTAAATTATGTACTAGAATGGGATAAATATTATGAGAAAAAATTAGAGTAGGATGAAGGATCAGCAGTGCTAGTGATAGGACGGTGCAGGTGAGGCTACATAAGGTGAGGTTTCAGCAAACACCTGAAGGAAGTGAAGGAGTTGGCCAATTGCATATCTGGGAGCGAATTATCGCCGGGAGAGTGGAGGGAACAGCTAGACAAAAAGGCCCTATGGCCAGAGAAAGAAGTAAAAGTTGGGTGTCAAGAGAGGTAATGGGGGTCCATCTAAGACAGCGACTGTGGAACCAGAAACCACCCCTACTCCTAATCCCCCCGCCTACAGAAGAAGAGAAAACAGAATCTAACCAGGAGGTGGCTAACCCAGATCACTATATTAAACATCCTCTACAGAACAGATGGGCACTCTGGTTTTTTAAAAATGATAAAAGCAAAACTTGGCAAGCAAACCTTCAGCTGATCTCTGAGTTTGATGCTGTTGAAGACTGTTGGGCTCTGTACAACCATGTCCAGTTTCTAGTAATTTAATGCCTGGCTGTGACTACTCACTTTTTAAGGATGGTATTAAGCCTGTGTGGGAAGATGAGAAAAACAAACGAGGAGGACGATGGCTAATTACTTTAAGCAAACAGCAGAGATGAAGTGACCTCGATCGCTTTTGGCTAGAGACACTGCTGGGCCTTATTGGAGAATCTTTTGATGACTACAGTGGTGATGTACGTGGAGCTGATGTTAATGTTAGAGCTAAAGGTGATGAGATAGCAATATGGACTACTGAATGTGAAAACAGACGCTGTTACATATATAGGGAGGGTATACAAGGAAAGGTTAGGACTTCCTCCAAAGATGACGATTGGTTATCAGTCCCATGCAGACACAGCTCCTTAGAGCGGCTCCACCGCTAAAAATGGGTTTGTTGTTTAAGAAGACACCTGAGTATTCTCATGGGAAACTGTGTCAAGCATTTGAGGTTTGGGAGTTGAACCAAACCCTCTTCAAGAGCAGAGTGGACTGCATTTAAATTTGATTTCCATCTGAACATTGCAAAGATATGAGAAGTCTCATTTGCCTTTGTCTTGTACGTCTGTGTTCTTTTTTTTTTTTTTTTTTTTAATTTTGGCTAGAGTATTCACTTACCCAATCAAAGAATTAACAGTACACATCGTCCCCAGAATCCAAAAATGTGTTTCTGGCCTACTGTGTAATAGCTTAGGAAAATTATCATTACAAACATTTTACCCATCCACAAAGTTGAAACGGAACTTAACATTTCTATACCTGACAGGAAAAGCATTCTGTTTATGTTCCATTGTATGCAGGAGCATATTTTGCTGGTTTGAAGAGTATGATGCATACAGTTTTCCAGCAATTTTCTTTCTTTTTTCTTTTTTTTCTTTTTTTACAGCACTGTCTTTGCTGTATTCTTGCTGATGGCTGCTACATTTTAATTTATTTGGTTCCCTACTTGATAACATTAGTGATTCTGATTTCACTTTTGTTTGCTTTGTTTTTTTCCTCATGTAACATTGGTAAAGGATCCAGGAATATGACACAAAGGTGGAATAAACATTAATTTGGGGCATTGTTTGGTAATTTTTTGTTTTTTTATAACTACAAAGCTCTGCTACAAATTTATGCATTTCATTCAAATCAGTGATCTGTGTTTGTGTGATTTCCTAAACATAGTGGTGGATTATAAAAATGTAACATCGACATTCCTAATTAGAATTAGTACATCTGTTTTTGTATCTCTTTGCTGTATTTTAACACTTTGTATTACTTAAGTTATTTTGCTTTGGTTAAAAAATGGCTTAAATAGGAAAGCGATCCCATTCACATTAAGACAGTGTACAAAACTGTAAATAAAATGTGTACAGTGAATTGTCTTTCAGACAACTGGATTTGTCCTTTTATTTCTCCATCTCTGTAGAATAAATTTGTACTTTTTATTGCAAGCCAGTCTCTATTGTCTTCTCTTGTAGTGTCTTCCCTGTGAACAGCATAAGTTTGGAGCACTAGTTTATTATGTTTATTACAATTTTTAATAAATTGAATAAGTAGCATCATTAAAAAAAGAGAGAGAGGTAATGGGGATGCAGGGCTAATCATGCACAGCTTTGTAGATCCTTGCAGGGGCTTGGCTTTACTGAGTGAAATGGAGGGAAGTTGTAGGGTTTTAGGCAGTGATCTGATCTGGCAAGTTTTAAAAGGACCCTGGTTGCTGCGTTCAAAAAATTGGAGGGTGGGGGGCTGTGGCAGCAAGTAGTTTCTAGGGCTTGTAAGAGGTGAGGGTGGAAATATAATTTCCAGTCACCTGTGCATGTTGTGGGAATGCTTGAAATCCTTTTTTGGGACTACGGGGGGCCTAAAACAAACACCTCGAAGGTAGCTGAAACTCCAGAAGAGCGATTGAGTATCACCCTGGGAGAAGTGAAGCCCCACAAACGGGAGTTTATTGCTGGGCTGGATACCAGGTATTCCACGGGGCTGCATGTGGCGTAAGAGGCAGGTGAACGGTATTGGGCGGCATGTGTGTCCCATGTGAGTTGGCCAAGCTTTTGCATTGTGTGCTGTTGCCAATAAGGGCCCAACAACTTAGTGGTGGGGTCCACACGCCTTTTAAATATTCGGCGCGTGGGCGCGAGCGTCACCGCGACCGGGACCGCAGCACGTCTTAGGAGGAGCTCATTAGGCCAGCAAGATAAAACTAAACACGTGGAGGGCTTGTTGACGAAATCGTGGCGGACTCTGGCCCGCTCTCCTGGTCTCCTCTGGGCTCTCACACAACACCCAGGCCAGAGGTGGACTTCACTACGCTGGCGCTGGGTGCGCGCCCCCCGACACTCCGAGGGCATCCGGAGGAAAACAAAGGCCCAGACTCAGTTGGACCAGCAATCCCGCTCGCCATCCCTTTTCCCACCCTTCAGTTGGCTTCTAGGCGTAGTTATCGTGTTATACTCATCCTACCACCGGTTGGCCAGCGTCTCTCTCGTGCGAACAGCGCTGGCCAATCAGCGGCCCCAGCCCCGCGAAGGGCAACGGGAGGAAACATGGATCCGCCTCCAGTGGGAGCACCAATCCCGCTTGCCTGCCTCTTTTTCGCTCTTCAATTAGCTTCTAGGATGTGGTCATCACACCAGATTATCCTGCCTCCGATTGGCCGGCGTCTCTCTGGTGCGAACAGCCCTGGCCAATCAGCGGATGTCAGTCCATCCTACTAGCCCACCGGAAGTGTCTCGAGAGCCCGGCACTCGTTAAGATGGGCGGGAAGTGGGCGTGGCATCGCCGCTCTGCCCCCGCCTCCGTTCCCACCTGGTCCACTACATCGCCTCCACGGGCGGTTACCAGCTGGAGGAGTTAACAAGGCAGTCACCGAGGCTTCGCATCCTGCTCTCAGTATGGAGTTCGTGAAGTGCTTGGGGCACCCGGAGGAGTTCTACAACCTGCTGCGCTTCCGGATCGGGGGTCGTTTTAAGGTGACACGCAAGACTGACCAGGTGGGTTGAGCATCCCTGCGTCCCTACTGGGTTGGAGACGCTGCGCACCACGCTGGTCTTTCCGACCTGGCCCGGCGGGACCAAAATCGGGGATGAGGGGCGCGGCGAGTGGATGCCAAACATCTCAGGCTCCCTTCTCCTCGGGGAGCAGACACTTGCCAGCCTGGTTCATTCACTCTCTTTAACCCAAGGAGGCGCCCAGCCTGGCTTGGTCTCCTACGCAGACCTTCTCTGGCCCCTACCCTCCCTCCAGTTGCCTTGCTGCTTAAAATGTTTCTAGTCGTTCAAGACATTGGTTTTCAGGTTTTTAAGTTTTGCTTCACATTTCATTTTTTTTCTTTTTTAAAAAAATATTTATTTATTTTTAGAGAGGGGAAAGGGAGGGAGAGAAACATCCATCTGTGGGTGCCTCTCCCACGCCCCCGGGGACCTGGCCGGCAACCCAGGCATGTGTCCCGGCTGGAATCGAACCCGCCTCCTTTCGGTTGGCAGGACAATTTGCAGTCCACTGAGCCACACCTGTCGGGGCCGCATTTCATTCTTCACGTTGATGATTATCGTGTTGTAATCCTTGTTTACAAAATAGGCTGTGTGGGTAGTGTGAGTGGGACAGGAGCTTGGAGAGGAATATGTGAACAAAATGAACAATGTAAATAGTGTGAATACCTTTTCTAGAATGAAACCGGACTTACCTTTCCTGCAGAAGCTTCCCTGGCTTTCCTACAGTCTGATCAATCTCTTCCTCAGTGCTTTCTCGGTTTTTTATGACACTTGTTTACTCTGCCAGGTTCTTATTAGTTACCTGTATGTCTGGTGATCAGCTACATTGTTGGCTTCTTGAAGGCCAGACCTGGTTTTTTAATTTATATTTCATCTGCCTCATTCTTGTACCCTTTGTTAAGTGAGCACTTACAAAGGTATTTATTCCAACAAAAAAATTATTCTAAAGTGATTATTGAATGACTAGATGCCTTCAGCTGTATTGGTGGGTTATGTCAAGAGTTTTAAATTATTTTTCCCCAATGGAACTATCTCAGTGAAATACTGTTCTTTGTTTAAATGTCCTCAGTTGAAGGACCCTCAATTGGTGTCCTTCATTAAAAGACTTTAATTACCATGAAAAGAACTTTTTTTCCCTTTGTCTCATGACTTAGAGTCCTCATATTTCAAGGTCTAGCTTCAGTGAGTGCCACCTATTGATCATTCAGCAGTCATTCTTTAAGCATCTGTTCTGTGTAGGCATCGTAGAGGGTTCAGCATGGCAGGCCGGCATGTACGACAGATAAAACACTCAAAGAGCTCATCGTCTAGTCAGGTCAATAAGACGTTATGAAATTAATTGTTCATAGAAAACTTCAGAAATGAGATGCCTCTCCGTGTCACCTGTGACATGGAAAACCATTTTCTCTAGCACTGATTTTTACTTTACATCAGTAGCGTAACCTTGTATATGGTGGTTATTGGTGTATTGGCTTTATGTTCCCCAAATCCCTTTCAGATTTAAGATTCTGGATTTTAAGCATTTTGAAAACAGGAATCTTGTTTGATGTATCCTTAGTGAGTTAATGAACAAAAAAGTAGGCGCACTGCCCTTGAGAAACATCTAGCTTTTTAAACAAGATAAATGTAAGTAAATGTGGCAGATCATAGTAAATGCCATAAGGAAATTCACAAAAGTGAAAAATCACTTTTGGCTGGAATAGCGGCTTAATCTTGAGGAATGCCTAAAAGAAACCAGGTTTAAGTTTCTCTTGTGCCTTGCTCAATAGATATTTTTTTAAAGATTTTTATTTTTTATTTTATTTTTATGGAGAGGGAAAGAGAGGGAGAGACACATCACTGTGTGGTTGCCTCTCATGCACCCCCCTACTGGGGACCTGGACTGCAACCCAGGCATGTGCCCCGACTGGGAATTGAACCAGTGACCTCTGTGGCTCACCGGCGGGCACTCAATCCACTGAGCCATACCAGCCAGGGCTCAATAGACACTTTTTAAATTAGAGATGCTTACTAAGAGTTGTTACTCGGAGCTTTCCTGAAGTTATTTGGAAATATTTGTTGTGAATTTGTGTGTTTTGGGGGGAGGAGAATGGTGTCCACTGTTATCACATTCTCCCAGGGATCTGTGACATAAAACAAATAGTCATTCCTTTACGGTCTGGGTCACACAGTCACCTGAACACCTCCTGTGACTTGTAAGTCACTATCTCTGGAGACTGCCCCCTCCATCTCCAGATAGTTCTGTTTTTGAGGCAGTGTTATCTAAAGTGAGCCGAACTTCCTCCACTCTGTTCTCTCTCTGGAGCCGGAGAGCCTAATCCTTGTTTCCTAATACAGTGCTTACAGTGTTTTAAGAGAACTTCATATCCTCTGTCTGTACTGATAACACAAGCCAAATGTTCTGTGTTCTTCACTGGATATCTGTTGCTCTTTCCAGGTCCTTTACCAACCTGGTCTGTCTTTAAAGTCTATTGTTCAAAACTGAATGGTACTTTGGGTGTGGTCTGGTTATTTCAGACCTGAAATTCCTTTCTTATGGATGTTACATATTTTTGACGTTAAAATTTTATTTATGACCAGAGTAGCATAAAAGATTTGTTTTCCATGCTCAGAAAGAAGAAAAGGATCCTAAGCAGGTCTGCTGCTTCTCTCTCATTCCTTACACATCCCAGCCTTAGGTGTCTTGGTTTTCTCGTTATACCTGTGCAGAGCTTCACTGCCACCTGTGAGGAGTGTCAAAGTGCTTGGCGGATACATCACATAAAAATAGTCTGCCTTGGATGCTGTTATTTCTAATTAACATAGGTTGAGATTGCTTTAACTTTTAAAAATGTATTTTAGCTATAAAATATTTCCAACAAATAGAAAAATACTAAAAATATTGTAACAAACCATTCTGTGTCTGTCTCCAAGATTAACTACATATTAAGTTTTTGCTGTATTTGCTTCATCTTTTGTGTTGCTTTTGTTAAGAAATAAAATGTCCAGGTACAATTAAAGTTCTTTTCCCCATCTCACCCTCCCACATCAGTGTTCATTGACTTTTTTATGCAGGCTCATTGTGCTGTGGACTTGAAACTGTGGTCAGTCCTGATGCCTAAATGTACTTGTTCAGGACCTGTTCTCCTGAACAAGAGATGGAAGGCCTGCCAAAAGACTTTTTAAACCTAGATCTTCACCTTTTAGATAAAGGGTGTCGTGATAATGCTTAATATTTATTGAGTTATTGCTGTGTGGCAAGCACTATTTTAAATACCCCTTCCATCTATTGTTTAAACCTTCCCAGTAACACTATGAGGAAGCAACGATAAACTTTTTCCTGTTTTATAGATGGAGAAGCAGGCACAGATGGGTGAATTAATTGCCTGGGGTCCAACAGCTGCTTAGGGGTGGAGCCTGCCTTTGAGCCTGGCAGTCTGACCTGGCAGTCTGGCCTAGAGCTCACTCTCTTACCACCCCCCCCCGCCCCCCCACAATGCTGCTTACCATTAAGGTGACGGGCCTCGGAGACACAATACACAGAAGGTTGTCCAGACTCAGCTGGAAGGTGAATACACTTTTGCGTGATGGACGCTAAGTTGGAAATGCCTACGCTAAACACAGTCTAATGGGGAATAGGTGTACAAAAGTAAGGTGACCTAGGAAGTGCCAAGTAATCTTAAGGACATTTTGAATTTTTACTGAAGTGGAAATGTTTACTGAAGTGGAAGTGTTTTACAGTGAAAAGTTTTCAGAAAACAACAGGCGCTTTGTAAGGGTTAGGGCCTTGAGGAGGTACTAGATTTCAGATTAGGAGGGAGGATCCTCAGCGGAAGAAGGCAGCAGGAGCCAAGCCCTGTAGGTAGGATCAAGCATGAAGCTTGTGGAATGATAGGGAGCCCACCCTGGCTGACACCGAAGGCTGTGGGCTGTAAGTGTGAAGTTGGGCACGTGTGGGTGGGGACGCAGAAGCCGAGCTGTGCTCGGTCAGACGGGTACTGGTTGAAAGCAGACCTCTGCCGAGATGAAAGCAGTGTTTCCGAACCACGCCCCTGGTAGGCGAGTGGAAGTAGGAGGTTATACTGTGAGTTAGAGTAATCAAATTGATGATGATGTTACTAATAGTCATCATTTATTGAGTTCCTATGTTTGCTAGGCACTGTGCTAAGCTTTTTAAGTCTATTGCCTCAGTGTATGAGCAGCTGTCATTGAGTAAGAAGCCCCAAAACTGGGCGGCTCAGTTCCGAAGACTGGTTGCAAGGCAGCGCGAATGTACTTAACAGTACGAAACTGCACACTTAAAAATGTTCAAGATGCTAATTTTGTATTACGTATACTGACCACAATTAAATTAAATTAAAACTGAAAATGACAACTGAGTTCACGCATCTCTAGAACAGGGGAGTTCTTGTCTGGGCCAGTTTGCTTGATTTCTCCTGGGTTTGCTCAGCCGAACCATTCGGCTGGTGGCCGGACGACCTGATGGTTAGCAGACTGGGCCATATGTGTCTCATACAGCAGGCCAGCTCCAGACGCTTCTCGTGGTGCCTGGAAGAGCACAAAGCTCAGTGTGCATGCACTTTTCAAGCCTCTGCTCAAGTTATGTTTGCTACTTGTTGGCCAGAAAAAGTCAAAAGGAAAGCCCAGAGGAGGTGGAGGAAGGTCCCATCTCCTAATCCGAAGAGCCACACAATTTTGCAGCCATTTTATAACTTACCACACTAGTCAATCTTGACGACAACTCTGAAGAGAGTCCTATTCTTGTGCATTTTACAGATTAGGCAATGGTGGCATAAAGTAATACAGTAACTTTTGTGAGGTCACCCAGCTCCTTTGTGGTGGTGCCAGGGTGCCAACTTAGGCTTGTCTGAAGGCCTCCGTGTTTTATAGTTCGGGGGCCACCTGGGTGGGGTAAAGAGCATAGGCCTTGGCTTTCCCCAGCAGCTGATCACATGTGCTCCCAGCTCATAGCTGGCATTCTACCACTTTTCTTCCCTTCCTGCTTCTGCTGTGCATTAGTTTCCTTCCTCCCTCCTCCTTTCTTCCTTCAACAACTGGTCATAACAGCAGTGAACAAGACAGATAGGTAAAGACCTTGATCTGAGAGTCTGAAGTCAGGGGACTCAATTTGTAGTGTTGAGATTTGGGTCCAGAGACTGGACTTGCTCTGTGTCTCATTTTTCTCACTGTAAAATAAGACTGTCGGGGAAAGTGGTGGCATTGGTTACCTCTAGAGAAAGAAATGGGTGGCCATAGTAAAGGGGTAGGAGAAAAGCTTTTCACAGTTACCATCTTTTGAAATCTTTTAAAAAGACACTGGGGCTAGACTCTCTTCTAGCTCTGACATACGGTGAACAGTACTGTACGATGTTATTGGTTTTGTTAGTTGCAGTTTTTCTGAGCCCTTTTTAATATCTGTGAGCCATTTAAAATAGTCGAGCGTACCTCATATTAGAGCAAACAGCAAAAACCACTTTCCTTCACTTATCATCTTAGTTTCTCTCTTAAATAACAAAGAAGCTGGCAGGGGGCGGTGAATTTGCACTTAGCAGATATTGAGGGCTGGTTGTTTCTATCAGAAGGATTTGGCTAAAGGAATACAGAGTTCAGTAAACTTGAATTACACTGAAATTTTAGGAGCATATCAGTGAATCTAGGGGCATACTGCCACCTGCAAGTTGTGACATTCTTGAGGGTACATAATGGAAAAAGCAGGTGTTTTGTATGTAAACATGCAGTTCCCGCTTCTGTCATGCTGAAATCCTGCTGTTTAGACAAATATCCTAAGTCTGTTAAGTCTAAATCCTGACTCAGTTATCTGAGTCAGTTTTGGTCGTTTAACCTCCGAGCAACAGTTTGTTCACCTGTGAAACAGACACCAGATCGCAATCCCTGCAGCACGTTTCCGAGCTCCAAAATGGTCTGAAAGCAAGGAGTTTGGTAATATGTCTGGCTCAAGGTTACTTTGTAGCAAAAAAAACTCCTCTAAATTGTAGTGACCCCAGTTAGTATAAATATTCAGATGTTTTGCTGAAGAAATGTTAAGATCAATTATGGGATGCTTCTCCACAAAGACTGTAGCTGTATATGCATTTTCCTGCCTGTTTTCTACAACACAAAAACATCTGAATTCTGCATGCCGGCCATGATTTCAGGTGGATTGTAGGTCTGTAACACCTTCCTTAAAGGGTTTTCTTCAGGATTAAAAAGGTACAGCAGGTTAAGGACTTAGAGTAATGTTTGTATTGTGCTCAGCGTGTAGCTGCCCAATAAATGGGAGTTATTAATCTTGTCACATAAATTCAGTTCTCAAGTTTGTGGGTCTTTTCCCTCCCTTCTGAGGGAACCTGTGTTACCTAAAGTCTTAATGGAAGACTGGAGAGAGCGGGTAGCTTTTCATTTGTGGAACTGTCTTTCAGCTTGAGACTCCCAGTCCTGGGAGTTCACACTTGCGCTTTTAGCCACCCCACATGCTTCTTCTAGATGCTCTTCGTTCCCGTCTGCTCTCACTTGAGAGTTCTTGGGGGTGCACTTAGTTTCGGCAGTGGTAAACACCAAGGAGGCTCTAGGGACAGGCAGCAGGAGCTTCAGCTTTTTTTCTTTTCCTCAACTGGGAATCAAGCAGTGGAAATTTTTAGTGAGTAGTGTTTTCCGTAGTGTGTTGAATAGTTTTATCTTCCTGTGCATTGGTAGCCTGAGAAAATTTATTGTTACAGGGTGAGACACTGAAACACACAGGTACTGGAAGGAGACAGGGGTGTGTTTTATTGACCTCCGTCCCCTTTTGAGAGTGCAGGAGGTGCACTGGGAAGGAGGGGTGGTGTGTTCTTTAAGAGTGTTGCTCTTCAGAACCAGTGACTGCGCCGTTGCATTCCGTGAAACTTGCGGGTAGACGTCAGCCCCCAAACCACTAGATTTTGCCGAGGAGTAAACATGTGGCAGCGCAGAAAGGAGTCATTGCAGCCTGGTAACAGCAGCCTATGTGAAGAGCTGGCAGGGAGCTTAGTAAATAGCTCTGCTCTCCGTCTCTTTCTTTTATTTTACTGTGAAGTCCTGGGAAGGAGTTTGTGAATCATTTTTAAATACTCTATGAATGTATTTATTTATTAATCCGACCTTTACTGACTATTTGATTCCAATATAAGATGCTTAGTATATATTTTTACTAATAATTTTTATTGAACGTGGCAATGAAATTAAATTCTCCTGATTGTGTGATTTTTAAAAAAAAAAAAGCCTCACTCTTGACAAAATAATATGCATCCATGGTAGGAAATTTAGGAGATGTACACAAATAAAAAGAACATAGTTTACCTAGACAACCCCTCCCCACCCCTCGCCCACACACCAGGGTTATCATTGCAATGTGACTATGGGATTTCTGGTGGATATGCCATATTGTATTTTTTTCATCACTCTCCTGTTAGGTAATTCAATTTTCCATTTCTCTTTTTAAAAGAGAGTGAGGAAGATTGGGGGCGTGTAGGAGTGTGTATGGGAACTTCTTTTTTTTTTGGAACTCTGTACTTTTGATTCAATTTTCCTGTAAACATAAAACTGCTCTAAAATATAAAGTCTCTATAAAACATACAGTAGTTCTTTCTGATATGCTTGCATATCAGAATATGTTTTTTTTTCCTGGAAAAACAGTTCTTGTTTTCCTTAGAGAATAATAAAGTTCAGGAAGCAGCTAGTTACAGTTCACATTTGCAAAGGAAAAGACGATTCGAAATCTTAAAAGGAAAAGTAGTTTTCCAGAGACTAGTAGAGGTTTACCAGGTGTTAAAGAAAACACAGCTGAACAGTAGTTAAAACGGTAAAAACAGATTTTATTCAGAAAAGCTATTGCAATAGGAGAAAGAGACCTCAGTTATAGAACTGGGCTTCTATAATTCCTAGTACCAGGAAAAGTGGGGATTTATAGTCAAGGAGCAGGCAGAGTGGAGGGAAAAGTTCTAAGGAAACATCTGGGACAAGGACTTTCTGGCACAACGACCTAAAGGGAGCTGGAGGCAGGCCAGGGCGATGGGATGTCGGAGGAGGGGTCCCGTCATATAGTGGGATTGATCAGGTATCCAGGTTTGGGGAGTTTGGCCAAACGAGTTTAGTAGGATTTTTGCTCAGATTGGGTGATGCAGAGACAGACACACAGGTGCGAAAGTAGAGGATTCAAGAGAGCCTAACTGAAGTTTGATCAAGGAGAGATGCAGTCACAGGAGGTAAAAGCAAGCTTCTTGCAAGTGCAGCATGCACGGTTAGCTAGCCCTGGGGAGAACGGATTGCAAGCCAGAGGCCGAGGGGCGGGGCCCATCTCTCAGCTCTCCCAGGACCTCCCTTGGTGGGCGGGGGGGGGGGGGGGGGGGGGGGGCGGACTCCACTCGCGCTCTCACAGCCCGCCAGTCAGGAGTCGTTTGGAGTGGAAGGAGAGCTCGCCCCGCCCCCTCGGTGGGCGTCTTCCAGCTCCACTTGTGTCTATGGAGGAAAAACTTGGCGCTGGAGCCTCGTTTCTCATGGCCGCAGCCGCCTGCGGCACCAAGGCCATGTCCCTCTTCAAGCGGACCTTGGTGCTGAGCCCCGCCGCGGCGCCCAGAGGCACAGGCAGCACCTCGCGCTGCTGGCCCTCCAAAGACTGGCCACGGGGAGAGGGCGTCTGTGTTCGGCTGCTGAGCCCGACGCCTGCCTGCCGCCTGCCCCAATCCCACACCTGCTCCTCTACGTCTGCCACCTCCATGTGTCTCCTCTGCCCGCAGGACTCGCTCAGCAGCAGCTTGAAAACTTGCTACAAGTATCTGCATCAGACTAGTCGCAGTTTCGCAGCTGTTATCCAGGCACTGGATGAAGAAATGCGGTGAGTGGCAGGGGCAGTTCTCTGGCGTGGGGAGGAGAGCTTTCCAGAGGGCTTTGCCTCATTCCGAGCAACTTTTTTTTGACATAGCCCCAATCATTGCATTCTGTGTGCTTGTGGTTAAAGTGTGCTTTACTCGTGCACCACTTGAGTGAAGGAAAAGTCCCCTGTTGGAACGCCCGTGTATTTACTTCAGACTGCCCTTCCAGGCACCTTGCCATCTAATGATGTCCCTGCGAGCCCAGCTCTTTCAAGGAAGGGGGGGTTGTTTATTAACTTTTTTTAGTCTTGGCAGCTGAACCTGACTCTGAGCAGGTCATGCATTTTTCTTACGCTGCTTTTTATTTGTAGTACACCGGGATAATTCTTCCCAAGTTGCCTCTGTGCAGATTACATGCATACGTGAATTTAGACCAGTTGCCTTAATGAAGTTATGTCTCTTGACTTTATCTTTTTATCTGCAAAATACTGGTTTCATCTAAACATTTGGTCTATTCACCTTTGTACAGTTGTTCTACATCAGTTAATTGTAATTCATTTTGGGAGTAGTGACATCCAGCTGATAGGTTTTTTATTTTTATAAATAAGCTGTATCAGTCCATTGTTATTGTCTAAGAAAGGAAAACTAAGATATCTGAAGTGTGAAAGGCTTTGGATAATCTTCCATGGTTCTGCAGAGTTAAGGGTGTTGGAGGGTTTAGAAAATGGCCTGTCATAAATGAGACATTACTTTGAAATAAATATCTTTAAGAGTTTGTTCCAGTATATTAATACTTCTTTGTGTTTTACAGCCATGCAGTATGCATATTTTATCTGGTTCTCCGAGCTCTGGACACTCTGGAAGATGACATGACCATCAGTATAGAAAAAAAGATCCCACTGTTACACAACTTCCACTCTTACCTTTATGAACCCGAGTGGCGGTTCATGGAGAGCAAGGAGAAGGATCGGCAAGTGCTAGAGGACTTCCCAACGGTAGTGGAGTTACACATCTCTTCTGCATGTAGTTTACAGTGTTTATAATGATAATGTCCGCTAGCCCGCCCGTCTATAGAGAACCGTTAAATAAGCAGTCTGAAGGCAGCGTAATGTAATGTGATTGGTAAGCCAGACTGCCTGGGTTGGAATCCCAATTTTCCCACTTATTTACTGGTGCTTAATTACGTAGCCTGCCGGTGCCTCCTTTTCTTTTCCATCTATAACAGAGAGGTAATAATAGGACCTACCTCATAGTACTGTTGTGAAGATTAAAAGAGTTAATGCAGATAAAGCTCTTAGAGTGCTGTTAGCTACTGTAACTATTGGTGTAGTGTTTGGTCCCATGTTTACCCCTATGGAAAGATGCACTCAAGTTCCAGTGTCGTAGAGATGGAATCTCGGGCTAGCGCACAGAACCTGTTGCCTGTAACACAGCTTGGGTATGCAGCACTGCCGGCATCCTGGGTGTCCTCAGCCTGGTAGCATGGATGGGCTGCTCACGACGGGGAGCAGCTGTGCTGCGGGGAGCAGCTGGGGTGAGGACTCAGAAGCAGGATGATCCTCTGTAGCTTATAGCTGTGTGGTGTTGGACAAGTTCCTTAACTTCTTAGTGTCTCAGTTTTCTCATCTATAAAGTTACAACTGTGAGGATTGAATAAGTTCATATGTGTAAGGTACTTGGAATAATGCCTGGTACATGCTAAGTATTCTGGAAATATTAGATGTTTACTCCACTGTGTTGGAGTAAAGTGGATTATAATTAAAATCTTGAGCTTTAGAAAATCCCACAAGTTTTCGTGATATATGTGACTGGGTCCTGCTTTTCTGGAATTTGCACATCTTATCACACAAATAAGTGATTCTTTCATATCTTATAAATAAAATTTTGATTTAGCAAAGTCTCATGGTCCCTAATGGCCCAAAGGAGCCCTTCTGTATGTACATAGTTGCCAGAATTTTTAGGCTCTTGCTATTGAAACAAATTTATATTCCTGAGTGGAGAGGGAGGGATCCACCCATTACAGAAGAATGTTTGAGAAAGACTCCTTTGAAGCAAAGCCTGTTTCACATTATTGAGAATATATTTTCAGTGTCAAAGCCAAAAAGCACATTACAACACAAACTAAAAAGTCTGTGAAGAATAGTACAGTGGAGTTGCTACGGTATAATACAATACAAAAGAAGAAGAAAGGAAAATAATCTATGGAAAATAATTAAGTGAAGAATTAGAGCTCACACCTTTCTCCGTTATACTAGCAGGCTCACCCTGGTACCCTTCCTCCGTGCACTCAAGGCTTTCCAGAGGGCTCTGAGTCATTCCGAGCGACTTTCCGACATGCTTCAGTCGTTGCGTTCTCTGTGCTTGTGGTGGCTTGAGCAGAACGTGCACCCCGAGTAAAGGAAATGTTCGCTGTTGGAACACCCAGGAAATCTATGATAGGTGTGGAACAGAATCACTCGGAGGGGTAAAAACTAGGTCCTCCTGGCGGGCTTCATTGGCAGAACTTGTTACTCTTAGAGATCGTGTGAATGGCACTGAGTTTGGAGTGAGCCAGCAGTGCTCCCCTCCCTCCCTCAGGCTTCTGGGGAAACAGCTCTTCCTTGGCACTCTTTCCTAGATGTTTTTGTTCTCATTTTTTAAATTTATATAATTATGTAACAAGTGCCACCGAGCTGTTGGAGGAGGTGGTTCAAATTCATCAGCGAAATGTTTATTTTGGAGTGTTTGTGTTTAAGAGTCTCAGCTGCTCCTCCTCCCCCACTGCCCTGGCCTTTCCTCCCTTATAAATAGAACTGACCTGGCCACAGATCTGTGGAAAGAACGGGTCCTAGAGAGATTTGGGGGTCCGAAGAACCCGTGGTGGACTTGCTCCTTTGTTTCAGTCCACCACAGGGATTACCTCTTGGCTTTGCTTGGAACAACTGTTCCGGAAAGAACAGAGTTCTGGCGGGATTGGGTTGGTTTTATGGATTTGGGGGGGGGGGGGGTAGTTAACAGTTAATGTTCATAGAGTAATTCTAAAGTAGCTTAGGCTTCTGAATCCCTTTGGTGCCCTGCAGCCAGCTGGTTTTCCCTTCGGTCCTGAAATTTAGGAGTTTCTGGAGGAAGTTTTCCTCACTCTTCTGTAAACACAGACCAATGCTTTCAGTATTGTGTGTTGGGTCTAATGCTATTTTACAGCATTTTATTTAAGAAGTTTCATGGTGTTTTTATATTGTTATTTGGATAACTTATAAACACTTCTTTGAACTTAAGATATTTGTGCAGTGGCAATGAATTTTAAAAACATCAGCAGTACTTTTCTATATTAGAGCTTGGGCTATGGAAAAAAAGAATGTTGGGTAGCATGCCTGAGAATGAACTAAATTGAGTTCTAAGGCGTGGCCTTTTAGTGGGGAAGACACTAGAGCTTCTTTATATACTGATATACTTGGAAACTGATGATAGAGAATGGTTTGCTGATTGCTGGAATGTAAACGCTGCGGGAACATGAGTTTCTGGCTGTCTGTCCCCAGTCTCTAAACAATGCTCGTTGTGTAGGACGTACCAGATACATCAACACTCTTATGAGCTTTGTCTGAAATGAGGCACTCTTCCCATAATTCCTACATGAATGCCCAGTTTTATGTTGAAGCATTTCATTTATTAGAAAAATGAGTGTGTAGTGAGACTTGGGATCTTCTTTTGAGTCTAGAAACTACCATTTTTAGACCCTTCCATTTTAATACTTATAAAATTTGTTGGGTTTATTATTCAGGATGTAGAAAACTAGAGTAATCTAGATGTTAGGCTGATAGATGAGTCACATCAGAGTCTTCATTAGCAAGTTCTGCTGTTGCTTTGCTCTCTGATCCAGGTACCACATTGGCTCCCAGGGTAAATACGTATTTCGTGTGTTCTGTTTTTATATCTCTATTTCAGATCTCCCTTGAGTTTCGAAATCTGGCTGTGAAATATCAAACAGTGATTGTTGACATATGCCGGAAAATGGGATTTGGGATGGCAGAGTTTTTGGACAAGCACGTGACATCGGAACAGGAGTGGGACAAGGTTAGTGTCCCTGTAAAGCAGTGTGCGGTGCATGAGACAGAGCTGGCAGTCTTCACTCTGAAGTTAAGGAGGAAAAAGTTGTCCACCAGTTCCAGGTTTTCTGGCTTTATAACCTGTCTATTTAGCTTGAATGACTCATCATAAACACTAAATAAAGGAGTTTACTACTGGAAATAATCAATGTTGTAGAGAGTTTACTATTAGGTTAGGCCAAAGTAGACATAACTTATCCCGGAGGTACAGACATTAAGCTTATAAAAGTGTCTCTGACTTGCTGTGAAATTTTAGGTAAATGTCTAAATTACTTCATGTGATATAGAGATAGTAGTTTCAAATATTAAAAATACGTTTTTTTGTTGTTTTCTTCTTTTTCACCACCAAGTGTGTGTGTATAAAACTTAGTATCTGAGTTATTTCCAGTTCCATCTTAATACAAGATTACTTTTAAACTGTTAAATTATGTGCCTGCTTCCTGACAAAATCCCCAGGTGTTAACTTTGGATTATAGGTGTATTTGTACCTATAATACACCTATATATTATAGGGGTGAGCGCCTCTCTAATACTTCTTTCTTTCCCATCATCTCCTTATGAAATAAGACCACATGAGACATTCCAAGTTTCTTGACATGCCCCCATCCCCCAGTTCGTATTGTGATTATAAACACATTTATGTGGGAGTGGCTTTTATTTGGCCAGAGTTTATTCCTGACCAGCAGCTATGAAGGATATTGACCCCGGGAGGAGTTCGGGGCTGGGAGAGTGCTTCTCTAGACAAAGTGACCTAATTGATAATGGGGATTAAACGAAACATCAAAATACTAGGCGGGAAGGAGGGGGCTCGCAGCTTTTAATAGGAATGGTGTTTGTGAACCTTAATTCCTCACCCCAGTGGAAGCTACTGACATTTTAAACATCTAAACTGTGTACATATTTGGTATCTTTAATAGTATTTAGGTTAGGATCACAAAAGACTACTATTGATACATATTCATTGAGTAAGCACAAGTCAAAACTGGATGGCAGCATCTTTGGAACTGCTGTTGGTGCTCCTGGAGTTAGCATGTGATGCGAGTGATTGCTGCTGGAATATCAGTTTATGAATTTAAAGTTAAAGCTAAAACTCCTGGCCAGGAACCAGCACTCGCTCTCTGCACAGTAACTTCCTTTTCTGCTGTGGAGCCTTATCAGGAAATGTAATTATAGATAGCTGAGTAAAAGTTATGATCAGATAAAATTGACTACTTGGAAAGACTTTATTGTTCCTTCAACTTTGGAGAAAGGTGAATATTCCAGGAATATTTCTAAACAAAGAACTATCTTAAAATAAAATACACTTTTCCTTGGACAGCACTATGGATGTACTAATGTTTTTTAATTTCTAGTAGTTCTTTTAAATTTTTTTGTAGCTGTCCACAGCGTATTTCTTGCTCTCTAACTTCAGCGTATCTTCACTCTTTCCAGAACCTTCCTCTCCTAGAATATTCTCTTTGCCGTTCCACTGCGCCCTGACTAGTCTCTGGCATTGCATTACTTTCAGCCAGAGACACTCTACTCTTTCGTCTTTGCATAGCTCCTCTCCAGAGAGTTCCTTCTTTAACTGCGCTGCACTTCTTAAATTCTCCAGCGGACGTTCCTTTTATTTTATTTTTTATTTTTTAATCATTTTTCTATTGTTGTTCAAATACAGTTGTCTCCATTCCCCCCCCCCACCACTTCCCCCTGCCCCTCCCACCCTCAATTCTACTCCTCTTTGGCTTTGTCTAATGCACATCTATTTTATAAAAGCATTGCATTAAGTTGCTTTGGAGTACTCTTTTCAGAAGAAGATAGTTGTGACAAACCACGTTTATGGAAAAAAAATTCTTTGGCAATTATTAGTTTATTAAGAACTCTGTAGAGAATGACAGTTTTAGCAAAGTTGTTAAAGTCTACCTCGTAAGCCAAAGTACCTGGCTTTGAATCAACAGCCTCTGACTTCCCAGATGAGTGATGTTGGGCAAGTTAATTGACTTCTCTGCTTCAGTTTCCACATCTGTAAAATGGTAATACTGTAAGTAGGTACTGCCTAAGATGTTAGTGTGGATTGGCTGTGCAAGGTGGGGCAAAAGTAGGTGTACGGTTGTTTGTATGGAAAATAATACAGCAATTCATAAATGATAATAAGCCCTGTTTCACATATTCCCAAGTGTAACCCTGCTTTTGCCCACACCTGGACAGAGTGCTTAAAACAGTGTCGGGAACATCCTGCTAGTTCTTTGTTCTTCTGTACAGTGAGGACTTTGAGATACTGCAGGATCTTCAGATAGCTTCAAGATTGAACTCGCTGTTCTAGTGTCTATAGAATATATTTTATTTCCGCATTGCCTTCACTCCCACTTTCGGATATCTGAAAGTTTATTGTACTAGTTTACTTTTTAAATAACTTTTATTCTAGAATCAGTGCATGTGCATAGTAGAAATACAGAAAATACAAGTAAAAAAAAAATCACACCAGCCCGAGATCACTTTTATTAAATCTTTTGGGCACCTCCTTCTTGAATGTTTTTACTTATATGTCCGTAATGTATATTTGTGTTTTTAATCAAAATGAGATCTTGTACATTCTGTTTGGAACCTATTCTCCTGTAGCTAATGATCTCTAGCACTTTCATTTCAGTAAAATTTTTATTCAAGCACTTTAAAAATAATCTTTTACAGTACTGTCACTATGTTGCCGGGCTGGTGGGAATTGGCCTTTCTCGTCTGTTCTCGGCCTCAGAGTTAGAAGACCCTTTAGTCGGTGAAGACACAGAGTCTGCCAACTCTATGGGCCTGTTTCTGCAGAAAACAAACATCATTCGTGATTATCTGGAAGATCAGCAAGAAGGAAGAGAGTTTTGGCCTCAAGAGGTAACAAATCCAGGGGACTTGGGGAAAGATAATTTTAAACACTTTATGAAAACAAATCCCATTAAACCCTTTTGGTTGCAAGTGACAGGGAAATCAAACTACCTTAAGCAACATAAAAGAATGTATAAAGCAGGTGAAGATTCGGTTTGTTTCATGTAGGTAGACTGGCTGAATCCAGGAGTTCAGACCACGTCATCAGGCTCTGCACCCTTTCTTTCTCTCCACACAGGCATTCGCCAAGTGTTGGGTACAGTAACCCGTGCGTGACCCTCCACCTACTAGCTTAACAAAAAGTCCTTGGGAAGGCCTGATTCGTAGGGCTTGGTTCCTATGAATCATTTATGTATCCCTTAGTCATTTACAAAACCCCAGGGCTGAGTGGTATGTCCAGACCCGTGTCGTATTTGCCCATCACACATAGAGTGGATTCCCCCCAAAGCAAGACAGATTCTAGGGCAAGAACAGGGAAAGGATGCTAGATAGGCAAGAAATACAGGTGTTCACTTTAACAGACGAGCTGACCTGTGACAGTTAAAAACTAGAGAAAGGCAAGGCTTTGACACTGATTTTTATTTAGAAGGAAAACTAGAAAATCTTATGACTATTTGCTGATTTTATTCCAGCATTTACCTTTTACTTTCCATAAAATGGTTTCCTAAAACCAAGTGTTTTTATTTTTAAATTTTATTTATTTAAAGTTTACATTCAGAATTACTTTGTATTAGTTTCAGGTGTACAGTATAGTGGTTACACAATCATATGCTTTGCAGAGCGGCCCCCAGCTACTTCCAGTGCCCACCAGGCACCATGCACAGTTATTACAGTATTACTGACTCCGCTCCCTGTGGTGCACTGCACATCCCATGACTGTCGTAACTGCCAGTGCAGGTGTAATGCTTGATCCCTCCAACGCCTCTTCCTCCTGGCAGCCGTCAGTCTGATTTCTGTTGCTGTGAGTCTGTAAAACCAAGTGCTTTCAAAGTGAAAAAAGGCAGGTGGCAAAGTGGGAAAATATTTGCAACTTACACTGCGGATAAAGGGTGATTATTCCCAATATATTTTAAAAGCTGCTAAAAGTTAAGTAGAAGACCAAGTGCCCTGTAGAAAAATGGGTGAAGAGATAAGAACAGTTAGCCCACAGAAAGAAAGATGCAAATGATCCTTGAACATCTGAAAAGACCATCAGTTTTACTCTTAATGAGGAAAATCCACATTAAAACTACCCTGAGCTGAGACATCACAGTTTTTCTATTTTATAAAAGCATTGCATTAAGTTGCTTTGGAGTACTCTTTTCAGAAGAAGATAGTTGTGACAAACCACGTTTATGGAAAAAAAATTCTTTGGCAATTATTAGTTTATTAAGAACTCTGTAGAGAATGACAGTTTTAGCAAAGTTGTTAAAGTCTACCTCGTAAGCCAAAGTACCTGGCTTTGAATCAACAGCCTCTGACTTCCCAGATGAGTGATGTTGGGCAAAAGACGCGTGGGCAAGCTTCCCACGCGTCTCTATTATGCAGCCAGGGTTGAGAACAGCTCTTGACCACCCTTCTTTGACACCGTGGCTCAGAGAAGGGACAAGGGTTCTAAGAACCGCCAGTGAGTCCGTGGTCGCCCCTGAAGGGAAGCCGCAGTCTCCTGGGTCAGCCCAGTGCCTGTGCAATAAGCACCAGCTCTGCAATCCTGTGTACCTCCCCCCACCACCCCCGCCCCCACCCCACTTCTGTAACATAGAAGCACAGGCAGAACTGCGGTCGACCCTTGAACAGCACAGGTTTGAACTGCACAGGTCTGGTTATGCCCTGGGTGTTTTCAATAAACGTATGGTCAGTCCTCTGTGTCCTTGGGTTTTGAATCCCACAATCCAGCCAGCAGTATTTTGGTTGTGGTGTGGAATCCATGTATGCAGAAGGCCGACTGCATGCATTCGTCTGCACCATTTCGTACAGGGAACTTGAGCGTCCTCGGATCTTTTGGTATCTGTGGGAATTCTGGAACCAGTGTCCCGCAGATACTAAGGGATGACTGCAGTTAAATTTGGGGGGAATCAAAAGGTAATGTGGATTTTCAGCCAAGTATGATTACTAACAATAACTAAAGATATTTTTTGTATATGCTAGCCTAACTCCCTATTTTTTATGGTTGTATTTCTCTCTAAATTGTCACAGTAGATAGTCATTACCTGTTACAATACTTCCTTCACTCCACTTATTCAGTCTTGGTTTTGTGCTCACCACCCGTTTTTATGTTGGTGTTTCTAGTCATTTTGGCTTCCTGAAGCTCGTGCTCTGGCAGACAGGAAAGATCCATCAGAACATAATTCCCTATGTTTACATACACTGATAGTAGTTTATCAATATATTTGTATATTTAAACTATATATAATAAACTTTGCATTTGAAGATCAGTTTCTCTGAATATAAAGTTCTTAGCTCTCAAGATTGGGTATCCTAAATGTTTTACTACCATTTTCTTCTGCTTTAAAGAAGAAGCAAATGTTTCAACTGGCTCGTGAAAAATCTAATGGTAACTTGACTTCCTTTTCCCTGTAAGTTACGGGTTATTTTTCTTTTCCTTGGTGGTCATTGTCTAGATCCATTTTCATTGGAGATACGAAATGGTGCAATTTTAATTCTATCATCCTCTCTGCACTTACCAGCTAGAATTGTAAGTTTTGCAAAGATGGCAAAGGTGTCAGCAGCAGCTTAGTTTTTGGGTTTTCCCAAATTCTCCCCCAAAAAGATGAAAGCAACTCAACAAAAATGAAAACAAAACTAAACAAAACCCCCAGAATCAAGCTTATGGACAAAATCACTAAGTAACACATTGTCCCAGGAACCCCAAAACGCTAGTGAGCGCAGACAAAATACCACCACCACAGGCAAAACCTGTGTGCTGCCAGAGCCTAGGGGCGCCGGAGTAGGCTCGCCCCTTTGAACTGGACAGTGCCCAGCCAGGATTCTCTTCCAGGATGGGGCCCCTCCTTGTGGAGTGAAATGAAAATTGAGCAGAATAGACCTAAGGAGCACCAACCAAATGTTTAGATCTTTATTTGAACAAACCAAGTGGACAGAAAAATGTAGACAGTGGAGTCATTTGAACACTAACTAGATAGTTTGTACTTTGTATTCAATGTTTATTGTTAATTTTTAGATGTGATAAGATAGGTGTACAAGAAAGGTTCCTAGTCTTTTAGAAATCCATACTGAAGTATTTGTGGATAAACTGATACACCAGGGCTTTAATTTAAAATAACACTGGCTGGACTGGGGGCACATAGAGATGGAACAGGATTTGGCCGGGTGTCAATAACTGCTGCAGGTGATAAATGGGTAGAGAGACCCTATTTTCTCCAGGTTCTACAGAACAATCTAGTACGATCAGTCTCTGGGTTTAGGTGCAAGTTAAGAATGGATAACAAATTGGACTTCCCATAGCATTTCTTAGCCCTTTCAGGCCTAGTCATTTATTTTGGGGAGTGTTATTCTTTAGGAAGTTTAAGAATTACCCAAGAATAAAAGTAAGTTATTTGCTAGCTTCAGAGAGTCCTCTAAATATTAAAACTACCCGTGAGTCTCAAATTGAGGATGTTACTTCACTTTCAGGTTCCCAAGATCCAGGGGGTAACATGTGTTCTTAGGGTACAAATCTAGCTCTTTTTCCCCAGTGTGCTCGTTCAGTAGCATTCTTATCAGAATTGAGAATGTGATATTAATCATTAATTATTTTGAGGCCTGGCAACCTTGAGAATGTTTACCTTGAACTGTTGTAGCCAATTTTGTGTATATCTGGTTATTTTTTTCAACTGACTAATGCCTTCTGGACACAGGAGGCATCTTTAGTCTGAGGTTACAAAGTATTGCTTAATACATGCAGCACTAATTGTCCTAAAGGGACACTTTCCCAAATACTTCATGTACTCTTAGGTTGCAATTAGATCTTGACTTGTATTCCTAAGTACCCACTGAGTATAGCTTAAAAAGGATTTGATCTTGGTGAAAGATGAGTCAGCAGCTAAAGAACTCTCATAGCTCTTATTCACAAAGATTTTTTCATAGTGCTTGGACATTTTTCCTTTGTGCACATCTTGACTTGCTTTTTGATCTTTTTATCTGTCTAGGTTTGGAGCAAGTATGTCAAGAAGTTGAGTGATTTTGCTAAGCCAGAGAATATCGACGTGGCTGTGCAGTGTCTGAATGAACTGATAACCAATGCACTAGGCCACATTCCAGATATCATCACCTACCTTTCCAGACTTAGAAATCAAAGTGTGTTTAACTTCTGTGCTATTCCCCAGGTAGGGGACAAGGCTGTGCTCGTTGTATATGGGAGATGGAGGCCAAAGGCAGGGCTTGGGGGGGTGACGGGGTGCGCAGAGGGCAGCTACTGCTTTGGTCTGCTGCATTCAGGAGCGTGGTTCTTTAAAAAGATGGCTCTAGTTTTTCTCTTTCATAATACCTCCCCTTTGCCTCAGCCGTCACACTCTGCTCAGCCTTGATGTGAGGTCTGCTCCTGTCCTAGGTTTATGGGGAGAGCCTTGTAGGTGAAGCTGTAATAATTAAATAGTCTTAACTAAACGCCTAAAATTTGCTGTTATTTTCTTAGACTCAGGCTAACAGAACCTGATCCTATCAACCTAGCTCCTTGATATCCTAGGAGCTTACACTTTTAAAATGCCTTTATCAGTTCCATTTTTAACTCAATTAAGTGAAGAAAGGCATAGGATTTAACTGATTTGCAAACTTGGTTTTGATCATGTTCTAGTAGGCAATCTTGAATGGTGGTTGGAACTAAGACCTGTGTGCCTGACCTAGGTTTTCATTATCCCAGAAAGAGTTTACCTTTGAGCATGGGAAACGACCTTCCCTTTTCTTTCTTTTGTCTCCTACCCACCTCCCCCATGCCATTTTTTGAGATTAGTTGCAGACCTAATAACCCATTGCCCTCGCGTAGGAACTGTTTCATTGGCCCGCATTTGTCTCTTCCAAATACGAAAGAACTTCGGTGGCTAAACTACAGTTTGATTAATGTTTGTTGTTGAGAAAGGGAGGAGTGGGAAAGGTAAAAGTCTTGACATGCTTTCTTCATGGGTGTTTTTTCTTGGCTAGTTACAGCTTAGCTCTTTGGCAGCTCTTTCTCATTCTACAGAAGGCTTTCCTACCTTTTCACGATGATGATTGCCAGCAGCGCTGTTTAGGTCTTTTGTTTTATGAAATGAAATGAATTAGTGTTTTTTTTTCCCCTCTCTCCCTATTTCCTATTAGGTAATGGCCATTGCTACTTTGGCTGCCTGTTACAATAATCAGCAGGTGTTCAAAGGGGTAGTGAAGATTCGGAAAGGACAAGCAGTGACCTTAATGATGGATGCCACCAGCATGCCAGCTGTCAAAGCTATAATATACCAGTATATGGAAGAGGTGGGTTTTACTCAACTTTGTAGGTAATTTGTAACTATTTTTATGATTTTAAACAGTGCTTGCTTATGTAAACATTTCACCTTTGGATGTTAGATGATCCTAGCAACTCCCTGTGTTGTGGCATAAAGAGATAAGATAGTGGTCTTTATGAGGAGAGCAGTGTGCACACAGGGAGCTAGCTAGACCTCTGGCAAGAGTTCAGTGAAGCAAGCCTGGAACTACTAAGTAGAACCATGTTTTCTGAACTAGGAGATGATAGGTGCTTGTTTACAGGCCAGGGGTGTGCGGCTGAGGCTTGGTGAATGCTGATGCATTGTCTGACTGAGTGGCTCTTGGACCCCAGTCCTCACTTTCTGACCCCAGTCAGTTGTTCCCATTACAGCATGGGCCTCAGCTGAGAAACCACAGTAGGAAATTTTGGCAGAGGAAAACCATCAAGTTGCAATTATTTCTATATTTTCGTACGCAGATCCCATTTCAAATGCCAAAACTATCCTATAAAATAAAACATACTGGTTTAAGTCAAATATGACTAGGTTCAAAAGAACTTCTTTTTAAAAGTTCTAACGCTTACCAGCAGCCCTAGAGTGGTGGTCCTCAGACAGAGGTGGTTCTGCTCCCCCCTTCCCGCAGGGGACATTTGGCAACATGTCCCCTGGCCACCTGGAGAGTGGAGGCCTCACGATCTTTTTGAGGACTGAGATACTACAGAAGTATTTGAAACCATAAAATGACCCTTTTTGCTTCCCCTGGCCCCCGGCCCCCCGCCTCCGGTCCCAGAGCTCACCACTGTGGGTAGTTTTCCGCCCCCTCCAGTCCCCTGGCTGTGCCCTAACAGGAATGTGGTTTGTGATGACGGTTTCATCCCAACCGAATTCTGCAAAACGGGTTCACCCCTGATTTCTATTGCTTATGGCACGTTCTCCTTGTACCTCCTTCCTGACTAGTTTTGAACCTCAGCTTTTATACCAGAAGCACCTGTAGAAGGTATAATATAAAATTCTTTTAGTGGTTGGATGAAAGTGTTCAGCCATCAACCAAAAAATTGCTGCCGATGAGACTCAGACCATCCCGTTCACCATGTAGGCAGCACTTATTTGCAGCTTACTGGGTGCCCGGCACAGCAACTGGATGGGTTGGTACTGTTAGGATCAAGGAAGCTTGAGGCACTAACCCTGCTGGAGCCATAATTTGGACCCGGGTCTTGCTGACTTCAGAGCCTATGCTGTTCAGGATTCTAAGGGGCTGAGTTAACCTTTTGACACTGAACAGTTGGCCCTCCATACCCCCAGGTTCCACATGTAGGATTTAGCCAACGACAGGTCAAAAATAATTGGAAATAAAAGTTACCTTGTTGCTGACGTGTACTGTGTAGTTAAATCTGCAGTGGATGTATCTCTACTGAATACGTACAGACTTTCCCCCCTTGCCGTTATTCCCTAAATAACGCAGTATAGCAACTATTTGCATAGCATTTACATGTTAGATATCACTTACAAGTAATCCAGAGATTATTTAAAGTGTACCCCAGGGGGATGTGAGTAGGTTATATGCAAATGTGGCGCCCTTTTACGTGAGGCGTGTGGGCATCCTCCAGTTTGGGTGTCCTTGGGGGCGTCCGCTGCATACTGCATACGCCAAGGGGTGGCTGTGAGGCCGTTCGAGGCATTACTTCTCCATTTCCTATGAATTAGAGACACTTCACGTAGTCTGTATGTAGTTCAGGGAATATTTTACTTTTGCCATTTTATTTTTTCACTAATTTTAGGAAGTCATTTTTTAAAAATGCTCTAGGTAATTCTGTATTAAAAATTTGGATTTTATTTGGTGTTTTTCTTAACCTTTGGAATTAAGTCCTAGTTGTGACTGACAGTGGGATTTAGGGTAAGGGTAGGCCAGCCACAGCTGGCTGACCCCCCGTTTTCACAAGTAACTTTTTCTTGGAACACGGCCACACCTAACGTTTTACATGCGGACTGGCTGCTGGTAAAACACAGTGCAAAATGGAGCAGCTGCAGCAGAGGGCAGCCCGCGAAGCGGGGCTCTGGTTTCGGCAGCAGGCACTTTGTTTAGAGTAGTCTGTCTGAGCGGTGTGCGTGACGTCTTACACATTTATATACGTACAGGCTTGTGAGAGCCCAGTGAGAGTAGATGTAAAAGTAACTACACCAGCCTGTGACTGAGGAGGAGTAGTGTAAGGGAGTTTTGACGTTTTACTTTTATTTTTGTAGTCTTTGTGTTTACAGGTATAATTCCATCATCTAAATGTTTTGAAAGAAATTAAAGAAATTGTACTTTCATCCTCATTTGTTTTATAGTGTTGCCGTTTCTAGCCTAATAGACACTAGACAAAACTAGTGTATTCCTATAGGCATATTCTTTTATTTCTTTGTTTTATGAAGTTGCAGCTGTGCTTTTTTGGGGGGGGGGCAGGGAAGGTGGCAAGAATAAATGTTTGTGGGGAAAAATACGCATTATATAATGACAGTTTTGAGAAACAGTTCTTGTTTAAATGCCTGCTCTGTCCTCTTCATCCACTTTGCCTACATCTTGGTTCAGGTCGTCATCACTTCCCATCTTAATGGCTTCCTGACTGGTTTGTCACGGAGTCAGTACACATTTATGGAAGGCCTCCTGTGTGCCAGGCACAGTGCTAGGCTGGAGATAAGAAGATGAATGAGACGAGGTGCCTTTGAGCTTGCAGTCTAGTTAGGGAGACAGATACAAATAGAGAATTTAAATGTAGGAGATAAGGTAGGAGTATGTACGGAGAGTGGCACTTGGTCCAGCCTGGGGGTTCAAGGCAAGTTTTCTGGAAAACATGATACCAAAGTTGAGACTTAGGCAACAGGTAAGAGTTAGCCAGGGGAAGGCACGTGGGAGCAGCATTCCAGCGGAGGGGAGTGGGGTGAGCAAAGAAAGGAACAGCGTGCGGTGGCAGCACACGTGTAACACAACACAGGCAGTTGCTCCTGGAGTGAGGAGGGGAGTGGTACTGTGAGCCCAGGTCATGCTGGCCTTGCGTTCCACGCTGGGAGCTCAGACCTTGCTCAGCTGGTGCGAGGGGGCCACTGAGGTTGTCAGGCGGAGGTTTTAGATCTTTTCGCCAGTGTGGAGAACAGATACGTGGATTTTTGGAATTAAGCATAGAGGCAGGAGCTCAATGCTTAATGAATTGAGTCACCAGGGGCTGAGCCAGGGTTGGTACCTGGCGGCGTGTGGAGGAAGACTGGGTTCAGGAGAGATTTCAGAGGTCTGCAGGAGGGTAGGAGGTGTGGAGGTGCAGGGAGAACTCTAGGATGCCTCCCAGGTGCCCTGTTCCTGCTCTGGCCTTTCTTCATCTAGCCTGCTGCCTGTCCCACAGGTTCAGTCTGCTTGTCCTAAGCTAGCCTTCGTTCTGCTAGCCTTCCTGCTGTTACTTCCCTTTCTTCGTGGTATTCTGCTTCATTCTGAAAGCTTGCTGACATTACTGAGCCCCTGCTGTGCACCAGCCTGTGATTGCTGTTAGGGACAGGCAATCAGTGAGGACTGTAGGAACTCCCAGTGCAGTGGGGCTCACGCCTCCCTGGTAGCACAGCAGGCTTTGGGGTTCCACAGGCCTGGGATGACATCCGGCCTTACTAGTGGAGCGACTCGGGGTTGTTACTTTCATATTCTGTTTCCTCATTGGTAAAATGGATGTAAAATCCCTGTTTGGGGTTGTTGTAAGCAGTCAACACAGAACATGTTTATAAAGTTCCTAGGAGTCAGTAAGTAGCACTTACCGTGTTTCCTTTCTTTTACAGATCTATCATAGAATCCCCGACTCAGGCTCGTCTTCTAATAAAACCAGGCAGGTCATCTCCAGGATCAGGACACAGAATCTTCCCAGCTGTCAGCTCATCTCCCGGAGCCACTACTCCCCCATTTACCTGTCATTTGTCATGCTTCTGGCTGCCCTGAGCTGGCAGTACGTGAGCACCCTGTCCCAGGTCACAGAAGACTATGTCCAGACCGGAGAACACTGATTTGTTCCCCACAAAAAGGGTTGACCTTTTTTCAAGAACAGATACTGGCTTCCCCCCCTTCCCCCCCTGCTTTAGTCCTGTAAGAACTCTGTGGGCCTGGGTCTCAGGAAACTGCGGCAAGCAGCTGAGAAGAATAAAAGAGGGTACGTCACCCTCAGCGCCTGCTCCTTGTAGGTTGTGCTCGCCTGGGCACGGTGGCCGATGGCCAAGCCCTCAGTGCTGCCCGCCAGGGAAGTGACTGCATACGGGACTGCTGAAAGATCTTAGTGTGGGTCCTGGCTAGAATTATAATGGAATGCCTTTAATTGGAAGCAACCTTTGAATACCCACCCTAGCAGCAAAGTGAAATGAGTTTTATGTGTGTTTCCTGTTTTTCTCATCGTTTGGCTTTCTTCCGTTGATTTGAGTGTAGTAGCTGTAGTTTATAGCTCTAGGTAATTTTTCTGTCTCCTAAGAAAGCAGACTGCCTTCTGCACAAGAAGGCTAGGAACTAACTTCTGGGTGTTCTGGTGGTGTTTTCTTCTTCAAAGAGAGTTTAACGCTCCGAAAGAAACAGCAGGACTATCTTGGCCCCATTGTTGAAGACCTGGCTCCCCTTCAGGCTGATGTGTTTGAGAAGATTTTTATGGTAACGAATGAATTACTCTGCATTTGTCAAGGGCAGCTCCCTTGAAAGCCTGGGTGAGCATGGCAGATAAGGAACTCAAGAACGGGGTTAGTGCTTGAGGGGCAGACAGCCAGCTGCTGCCACCACCAAGCCACTCAGAGCAGTGCTGAGGGGACACAGCTGCCAGGCCCCTGCATGACAGCTGCTGGGAAAGGAGCGAGTGGCGGCATCCCCTCCTGCTGCAGCCCGGAGCCTGCACTAGGTGCCAGCCTTCTTGACTTGGGGCCAGTTCTCTTAGCTGCATTCAGGGCTGTAAGTTCAGCTTTTGTTTTTAATTACCAGTTTAGACACTGAAGTCTCAAGAAAGGAAAAAGCTGTGTTCAAGGGCTTGAAAGCCGAGTGGTACTCAGCCTGATTCTCCTTAGCACTGTGGTTCACCTTCCTCCTTGCCCGGCACAGCCGAGGTTGGTGATGGCCTAGTACTCTGACTCGTTGAGATCTGCACCTGGGCTCAGGAGGACGTGGCCCCTCACTAGGGGTGTTTGAAGAGGCCACCACGGGCTGAGCTGAAGGTGGTAGGGCCCTCGACTGCTGTCTGGAGGCCATCATTGCTCCGTGCATGTAGTCTAGTCTTCCTGCAATTACGTCCAGTGACTTGTTGAATTTGAGGATTTTCCAGCAGTAACATTGGATTGCATTGTTATGCACATATCCGCACCCCGACAGTGCTACCACCCGACGTCTGCTTAGTTTTTCGGTCCACAGAGGCTTCAGTTAATTGGTTCCTTTGAGGCTCAGCCCTTGACACACTAAAGTGACTTGCCATGTACCTACCACACAGCTATGCGTCAGACCCAGTGGCAGTCTGCCAAGTCGATCTGAGGTGGACATACTGGAATCTTCTCGTGGCTCATGGCCTGTGGGACTCGCTGAGCTCCTGTGTGGTTTAGGTGAGCTCCTAGGTCCCTCCCAGCTGTAAAGCTGACTGTCACCCACTGGTGCAAAGGTCTCAGACCTCACTCCCTCTCCAGAGTTCTCTGGCAGACTCTTCCAAGTGTCTCTCTACTGAAACTGCCAGATAAAATGCAGGTTAAACTGGGACTTCAGATAAACTTTTTTCCTAAGTATAAATATCTAAAATATTTCACGGGACGTATTTATATAAAAATCATTAACCTGGGCATCCTTTATTGGCGACCTCACCCTCAAGGTAGGTAATCACATGCAGCGTTCCTGGTGTACAGCCTCCTTGATTCCTACTCCCAGTCGAAGGTTTTAAGTTTTCCTCAGGGAGGTAATAGCTGAGGTTATCGGTGAGGTAATGATCAATGGCAGTAGTTTGAGGTTTACTGATACTGATATTGATCCCTGTTACGAATTTATTTTTTATGGTTTTTTGTTTTCTAACAAGACTCTTCAAGCCAAGTGTGAAGATGACCCGGGATGTGTATTGTACCATTTATCACCTCTGCTGGCTTCTGGGGTGTGGGTGGAGTCAGGGGACACAGTAGAGGAAGGAGAAAGTACGTGGAAGTGGGACTGTTACTCAGTTTGGAAGTAGGTAGAACTTAGAATATATTCATAACCCCAATTGAAATGTTAATAAAATGGTTACAATGTGTGGCTTTGGTAATTCTTGCTAACCATTTCATAAAACCCTGGTGAGTTTCACATATTTTCCCTACAGTGGTCACGGGGTGTTCTGAGTCACAGCAGAAGGCAAACTGCATGATTTTGGGAAGAGCTAGTCCAGCTCATTTGGGGAAGGGAAGGAACTTGAGTCAACAGGCCAGGGAGATGGGTTCCTGTTCTCGTTTCCTCTGTTCCCTAAGAACTGGTGGACCTTGTTGCTTGTGGTCTTTATAAAACAAGGCCAATCCAAAGGAACAGTTAACCAGCAATGTCAATTGAAGCGCCAGAGGGGACTCCAAACACAGCACACAGGCTCTGCCTCCACCCCATCCCAGCATGGGAAGGGGACAGGGAGAAAGCTGGTCCTCCAGCAGGACTCCGGGGTTATGACATCACCAATACACCACACCTATATAAAATCTTAGGTGTCTGCTGGTGTGGTTGGTTAAAAAATGGAACAGCTAAGTGCTTAGCACTTTAAGCAGGGGCAGAGGTCGTCACACATGGGGCACACTGTGGAGACACGTGTGCAGAGAAGAGAGAGAGAGAACTAAAGAGACAGGAGCAGTGGCTGGAAAGTACGCTGGAGCAGTGAGAAGCCAAAATTAGTATTTATTTCATTCCCTCCTTCGAAGCAAGACAGCCCTGACTGGAGTTTAAAGAGCATCCGGATCCACGAGAACACGGGTCTTCGGGGGGACAAGGACAGGCAGCGGCGGCTGCGAGTCTGCAGACGGAGGCAAATGACCTCTGAGATCCCACCTGCACACACTTCACATTGAAGGAAACCTTTCATCGGCACACGCATTCTTTTCCTTGTGATTTAATAGGGGAAGCAGCAGTTTTTAAACAAGGGCTGGTTTCTCCCAAACTATTTTCACTGTAGTATCAGAGGTCAGTAGGTCAGTGAAATCAAGACCACTGCTTTTAGGGAGACAGTCTGTAAAACTAGCACAGCTCTTCCAACTGTTAAGACTCATTCTCATGATCAGCTGAGGCGCACAAAAAATAAAACTTCTGTTTAAAAAGAATCATGCCAAGGACAAGATCAGAGCAGGTTAGCAACACTGTGGAGCCCAACACATGACCTGGGGAGAGGTTCTTTTCAAAGGGCTGCCGCACCAAGTCTGTTCTCGACCTATTTCCGAATCTATAAAACTACGTGCTTGGAGGCACTGCCGATGGGGGTGGGGTGGGGTGGGGGGAAGCTATCTTGTTAAGAAATCAACCTTTCGTCCTTATGGAAGGTCTGGGAACCCTTTACGTCTGTCGTGCTCCCTGGTGATGCACAGATGGGGAAGGAGGGAGGGTGTGGCGGTGGTTGCAGCTGACAGCCAGAGCAGCACTGGTCTCGGGGGAAGGACCTGCTTTGCTTGCAGCAGTGGCTTACGTGGTCTAAGTGCATTGTGACAACAGTCCACTGAACGGCTGGGAGGTAGCCCGGCCTTGGGTATGTCTCCCTGGAAGAGAGCTCTCGTGGTGGACACGAGGTTTGGCCCAATCCAGCCCTTCAGGCCCTGTCTAAAATCTCTTGTATCCTCCTTGAATTCAAAGAATAAAAGACATTCCTATCCCTCTTCACATCCCCAGTCCCACTGGCTGCATTTAGGGAAAAACTGCCCAGGACTGGCTGGAAGGGCTCACAGCAGGTTAGATCCTTTCCGAGTAGTGCCCCGTGCACGGGATCCCAGCCACAATTTCCGATTCGATTCCACAGTGATCCCGGCCTCTCAGGATTTTAAAGAAGCCTAGAAAGCAAAAGGAAGGTGCCTTTAAAGTGGGCCTTGAGTGCTGGCTTTTGCCAACGTGTTCAGACTCGTCCCTGAAAGACCCAGGAGCCGAAGTCACCAAGCTAGCCCCTGAACAGACCCCAAACCAGCACCAAACCAGCAGGGTGCTCTCGCAGCGTCCACTGTTTGCCCAGGGGCCCAGCTCCACCCACATCACGGGGCCCCTGGGTGCTCCTCCCGTTCGGCCCATGTGCCCTGTTACTGCAGCTGGTGCAAGGGGAACAGGCAGGCACCCAGCCAGCGATCTGAGACTGGGCCCAGCTCCCTGCCACCCTCCCAGGGTCAGAGGCTGCCCTTCTGGCAGACGGAAACCCCAGCCCTAAGGTTGGAGCTCTGCAGTGGGCAGAGCAGAGGAAGACAAGATGACAACTATGTTCTGGCTCTTAACACCCTATGCTTAGCAGGAAGGGAGCAACCACTCACCATTGTCACCCCAGTCAGTGTTCCAGGAATTGCCAACCAGCCAGTAGGGGGTGCCATTCTCCACTCCCCAGCCCAGGATGCGCACTGCGTGGCCTCCCACCATTTCTCCAGTGACATGTTGGTACACTCCTGAGAAAGGAAAAGTCGTTCAGGCTGAGACCAAGCCACTGCCCATCTCCCACAGTATCCCCCCAACCCAGCTGGTGCCTCCAGTCAGGGCAGACGGGGCCCAGGGGACCCCAAAGGCCTGCCATTGTCTTCAAATGGGGTTCTATAGGCAGCAAGTTATTTAAATATATTTTTGAAAGACCACCACACACAGGTATGTTCTGTAAATATTAAAATGGAGCTAATAAAACATGCCTGTTGGTTGCCTTTAAAACCAGAGTTATAAATTCTAATTTAAGAAATTTAATGTTAAAATACCAGTTTTACATAACTGGAACTCCATGTAACAAGCCTTCTGTGGCTGAAAGAGTTAAATTGCTGCTCTGGGGTCACCCTGGAGAGGTGATGCAGGAGCAACCAGGCCAGCCCCTCATGATTCACTTGGTCAAGCTGGAAATACAGCCTTTTATAACATGGGTAGGGACTGTGTTAGGAACTACCAGCTTTATAAATACATTTTTTTTTCTAGGGGGAGGGGAGTAACAGGGGACTACAAGGCAATGGGGAAAAAAAAACCTAAAAAAAAGTGAAAACATATTTTTTTGCTTGCCAGAATTATCTTCCTTTGTCTAATCCTTGTCTATAAGAGTTGAGAGCTTTGGAGTTCTCAACCTAGCAGAATGTACACGAGACTGACTCGGTCAGCCCAGACTGCTCATCTGGAACAGGGGTTTCTAAGACAGCTCTTGGGCCGAGGATAGTCCAAGGTCCCCACCACGTGGCACACAGCAGGAGCTCCCTGCTTCCTCATCCACTAGGTGGTCGGCATGATGCTAGGGCTTTGCCAAGACAAAGATGAATAAAGAGTCACTCCGTCCAGACACACAAAACCTACAGTTACACCGTGATGAATGAGCTGATAAAGCAATGGATGTGAACGGAGGCGGGGGCCAGGGGCTGCAGGGAGGCGAGGAAAGGCTTCCCTGAGAAGATACTTGATTGGCTGTTAAGGGATGAGTGCCACGAGCAGGGATTGGCCAAGTATTAATAGAAACACTTTGCAGAGGGGATCTGAATAGCATGTGAAGATGAGGCGAACAGGTGCAAGACAACAGAGCAGGGACAGCTGCTTGAGAGCAGTGATTACGAGCATCAGGCCAGCTGTGGAGGGGTCTGCAGAGCAGGGTGAGGGGAGGCCCTTCTCCTGTACACCCCGCCTTTCTCCTCTGCTCAAGCCCTGTTGGCCTACCTGAACCCAGACCTCCCATGCCCTCTCCCATGTTGCCATCGGGGGTCAGTACACACCAGACTTGTACAGCAGGAAGTCCGAATACACGGAGAAGGCTGCCTCCACTGGGCCATTTTTGTAGATCTCCACCATGATCTCCTTCTCGTCACTGGGGACACTGTAGGTGTCGCATCCTGGCAAATGAACCAGTTTAAGTGGGGTGAGGCGTGCCTCCCACAGCTCCAATCAGCCAATCATGCGCCGATTCATCGGGAGCCACCAGGTGAAGACTGACTGAGCATCTAGGGGACTTGCCAGGCCTGGAGGGGTGTTGAGGAGGATGGGGGAAGTGGTGGTGATTAGGGACCCCCATGGGAGGAGGGATTGAGCTGGATCTGGAAGCTGAGAAGCGGGAGACCACGGCCTTGGTGGGCACAGTGGGAACCCAGAGGACTAGGCCAGGTCACTCCCTTGTAAAAAGAGAGCTTTGGACCCCTCCAAGTCCTCAGAGTCTGACTGGAAGGCAACATTCCTGAGATGGAATTCAGGGTGGACACAGAACACACAGCAGGCACGCAAGAGAGGCATCAACGCCCTTCCTTTCTCCAGCCCAGGCTGCTGATTCTGAGACTCAGCTGCCCTGGCCTTTCCCCCCTGTGGCTGGGGAAGGCTGTCAACAGGTCTCCGGCCAGCGCACTTACCGAAGTGTTTGTCTTCTTTGTACGACGGGCTGTAGCCGGGCTCGCAGATCTTGCTGCACTTGGGGGTGTCTCCCCCCTCGCCTGAGCAGGGGGGCCGGGAGCCATTCACGTGGTGCTCACAGGGAGGAATGGAGTAGGGTCTGCAACCTGTCACCAGGTAGAAAGGAGGGTGTCAGCCAGCAGCCCCTACATAGGCCCCTCGATGCCAGAAAGGATCAGGGTGATGACTGGCAGGGACAGTAGTTACCACACCCGCAACCCCCACCCCAGCTGCAGCCTGGGTCTGTTCTCCCACCTGTTGCGAATTCTACTGTTGAGGAGACGGGCTTGTCTTTCTACCCCATTTTGGCCCGACACTCTTGTCCTTAACCCTCAACCTTCACTTCATGGTGAAAAATGAAACCATTATTATTGATTGCTTATAAAACCCATCTGGCCAGATAGGGACTCAGGGCAGACACTCACCTACATGGGAGTCATAGAGGCCACCGGAGACCAGGCCTTGTTTCTTCCAGAAGTTCCAAGCACCAGAGGGAAAGCCCCCATTACAGCTAAGGAAAGAGCCATTCATTAAAAGGCATCGTGACAGAGGTGCTAGCTGCTCCCAGACCACTGCCTGGTGGGCCCACCACTGCCTTCAGCAACGGGCCCAACAGTTCTCCCACATCCCGAGAGACCCCGGATTCATCCTCCTGGATGGTCCCTTCTTCCAGGGAATTGCCCAAGTTCCCCCCACCCCACCCGCCCATCAAGACCCTCAAGAAGAGAGGAGGACGCTCACTTTCATGTCTCCGCCAAACCAGGTTGTGCCCTTTCTACGACAGGGACTGTCACTCAGGCAGCCCAGAGAATTCTCTGGGGTCCTTACAAAGACACCAGTGCCAGAAATTCTACCTTAATTGGCACAGGGCAAGGCCTGGACATACAGGGAGGTGGGGGGGTGGGGGGGAGGCTGTTGTTGTTGTTGTTTTTAAGAGGGCAGCACCCAGGCACTCTGACCAACCTGGGGAACCACTACCCTTGACTACAGGTAAGGAGAAAGGCCTGAGGCACTTCCTTGAGCAGGAAAAGGGAACAAGGGTGACAAAACCAGATCCTGAGATCAGAACTTTAACTGCATATCCTGAGCCCATCTGTTGCACCCAGAACCCACTGTCCACAGCCAGCCCTGCAGGGCCAGTCTGGTTTCAGGAACCTTCCAGAAAGCAGCAGCCATGCTCCGCCACCATCCGTCCTGAAGGAGCAAGGAGAGCCACTCCCACCCCAGGGGGCCTCAGTCATGCCACAGCCCAGGTCTCCCTGGTGCCACTCCCAGAGGGCACCTGGGCCCCCTCAGACTCACCCTTCCCCGCACTGGAAGCCACAGCAGGTGAGCAGGTCCTCGGCAGACACCTCCACGTTTTGAAGCCCATTGCTGCGGATGCAGATCCGGTCAGAAATGGCTTCCACAGCCCCAAACGCCTGCAGAAACAAGCCCCACTCGGGTGAGCCCACTCCTGGACTGTGGAGCCCCCCAGCCACTACCTTGGACCACAGTGGGCACTTGAGCACTCTGTTCTTTTCTGAAACATGCGGTTTTGATTTTTAACATAAAACACAGCGTGTGCAAAGGACAAATATTCTGTGGTTTCACTTCTACGAGGTACCCAGACTAATCTAAGTCACAGAGACAGACAGCAGAAGGGCAGCTGCTGGGGGCTGAGGGGCAGGCGGATGGGGACAGAGTTTAAGGGGACAATGATTTGGTTTTACAGCTGAAAAAAGCTCTGGGGGTGGCCGGATGGCGGTGGTGACTACACAATGGGAATGTTCTTAATGCTGCTGAACCGTCCACCTGAGAATGATGAAGGCGGTTCAGTGTATATTGTTTTACCACATTTAAAACAACAAACAAAATTAAGACAGCTCATTCAGAATGGCTGAGTCTCCACGACGCGGAGCAGAAGTCAAAACTAATGCTATTTGCTGACAGACCAGCACAGCGTGTCAGCCAGAGAAATAAAAACCTTCACATCCCACACACAGGCCGCGCCCTGAGCGGGGCACCTCACACATTCTTCCTTCCACCCGCCTGTGCAACAACTCATGGTCAGCGGGGTCTTGATTATGCTCATACTGGTGAAGACTGAGACTCAGGAAGGTTACGAACGCACCGAGTCACACCTGGCCCACTCCCAACTCTCCTGGCCACTCCCAGACCACCCCATCCCTTGCTCCAGCTACTCCTGGACAGCAGGGCCTCACCCAGCAGGAGCCACAGGAACCCTGGTCTCTGATCTCCTTGATGGTTGGGCACTGTGGCCACTGTTCTCGAGCATCGAAGCTTTCAGGTAGAGCTATATCCCCAGCAAGCGAAAGTCTGGATAAAGAAAGGTCTCCATTAAAAGCTTACACCTTACCATCTGTGCTGCCCACCCCATCCCGTCCCTACCAAGGCCAGCTGACAGTGGACTGTCACCTAGAAAGGGAGCGAGGCCCACGACATACAGACGAGGGATGTCCCCTTGGAATTTTAATTTTTTTTTAATCCTCCCCTAAGGATATATATTTACCGATTTTAGAGAGAGAAGAAAGGAGGGAAGAAAGGAGGGGGAGGAAGGAAAGGGGGAGGGAGAGGGAGGAGGCAGAAGGGGGTAGACAGAAAGAGAAACACCTATCGACTGCCTCCTGTATGTGCCCCCAGTGGGGATCAAACCCACAACCTAGGTATGTGCCCTGACTGGGAATCGAATCCACAACATTAAGATGTATAGGACGGTGCTGCAACCAACCAAGCCACCCAGCCAGGGCATCCCCTTGGAATTTTAGAAAACAAAACTTGATTCTACTGCTTAACACAACTAATCATACCATAGACTTCTTTTTAGACTAATTTTATGGATATTTTTCAAGAGTTTTAGCCCTGGCTGATGTAGCTCAGTGGATTGAGCTCTGGCCTGTGAACCAAAGGGTCGCTGGTTTGATTCCCAGTCAGGGCACATGCCTGGGTTGCGGACCAGGCTCCCCATGGGGGGTGTGCAAGAAACAATCACACATTGATGTTTCTCCCTCTCTCTCTCCCTTCCCCTCTGTCTAAAAATAAATAAAATCTTTAAAAAAAAAAAAGAGTTTTAGACACAGGGTCCAGACAACTGTGTTTCCCCCAGCCCACGCCCCATCACAAACGTCTGCCCAGGCTCCTCGCGTCTATTTTAATACTGTCACCACCGTGTGACGTCCTGCACCTTCACCAGCCCATCCTCACTGTTAGGTTCTTCTAACGCTTCCTATGAGAATAATACTGTCTACATGAAAATGTCCAGAACTTTCTAGAAAAATAAAATTTCAACAGCCAGTCACATGGCTTTTCTTAGATTTTCCTTATTCAAGATCAGGCCCGTTCAGACTGTGGTGCCCTAGACTCAGGACATTTTGCCCTGGGGCCCCCAGCTGCCTGGGGAAGCACAGTAAGAAACTGTGTAAGTGGCACTGAGCCCTGCCCATCGAGGAGGGTCTCTGGGAGAAGTGAGAAGGGTGAAAGCCAGGGACACCTTCTCCCCTCCCTCCTTACCACTGTCCCAAACACACAACAGCTACTCATGCCCCAGGGGGTGGGCACTCACCTCTGCGGCAGCTTGGGCCCGCCCAGTTTGGTGCCACACAGCTTCTTCACGTAGCTCAGGTCCACATTGTAGAAGTTGTGCCCAGCCTGGAAGACAGCCCGTTTACAACAGTCACCCACCAGCAGAGGGTGTGTCCAGGGACACAGTCTGTGCGGGTATGCACGCTGCCCTCCTTCTAGCCCTGACAAGGCCAGGGGTCTCTTCCAACTCAGCAGAGCGAGGGGGCTGATTTCCTGCTACAGACCAAGTTTCCCCAAATTCATGGTGAAGCCTAACCTGCAATAGGATGGTATCTGGAGCTGCGCCTCTGGAAGGTGCTCAAGTCATAAGGCTGGAATCCTTAGGAAGGGGGTTCATCCCTTTTAAAGGAGACCCCAGGGATGCCCCTCCCACCACGTGAAGACACAGAGAGAAGCCAGCCATCTGCAGCCTGGAAGAGGGCCCCCACTGGAACCTGGCCATGCTGGTACCTTGACCCTGTACTTCTAGCCTCCAGAACTATCACCAAGAAAGTTCTGTTTATAAGCTACCCAGTGTATGGTACTGTGTGGTAGTGGCCCGAACAGACTAAGATGGGCACCCAGCAAAGCAGGCCGGGGCCAGCCCAGGGGACCTTGCGGGTAGCGTACAATGCTCAGTGCAGTGGGCATCTCTTCTTTTTGCTGATGCCAAGAGAGACACCCCAAGCTCTGAGCACGTCCTATTCCTCATTTCTTGGCTGCCAAAGTCCCAGGCCTTAGGGCTGTGCAGAAGAGAATCAAGGACCTGCTAGTGTTGATGAGCGGTAGGTAACACCTGCTCCGGTGGAGCTCACAGGTTACCCAGTTAGGGACACTTCCAAAGCTTGTTTACTCCCACGCCCCTCCATGCTCACCCACGGGCAACACACCCAGGCATGGGAGGGGCAGGGAGGAGGTGGGCAAGGTCTTGAGCAGCCATGACTCTGAGTCAGGCTTCAACCACCCTGTGGGCCACAGCTGCTGCCCCCTCTGCTGGGAGTCAGAGTGCCCAGACGGACGGCCCTCGGACGGGAAACACGCAGGAAGCGGCCCCGCAGCCCACCTTCCAGGTAGTGTTCTGTTTATTCACGTAGTTGACCAGCTCATCTGACAGGGGCTGGAACTCGAGCCTGCTCCTCGCAGCGGTCAGCACCGCCAGGCAGCTGAGGGTGGCTAAGAGCTGCCACATTTTGGAAGCTGGATCCTAGATTCACCTAGAAAGGCACGACACAAGACATCAGAGGCTGCTCCTCCTTCCCTCAATTTGAGGGCTCGGCATGCAACAAGGGCGCCCCCGCAGGCAGCGTGGTCCTGGGGCCAGGAACAACCCAGTGGGCAAAAGACCCGTGTTTTTGTCCTGGCTGCCACTTGTCCCTGTCTGTCCCCCAGTTTTTTTTTTTTTGTCAAGCCTGGGTGTGGTAGCAGAGGACCTCAAGGACCTAGGTGCGCCTGCAGACTCCTCGGCCTGGTCTCAGTCCCAACCCGTGCCTGTGGCACACGAGACCATGCTGTGGCCTGAATGCTTGTGTCCCCCAGATTCACGTTGGAATCCTATCCCCCAAGGCGGTGGGATTAGGAGGTGGGGCCCTGGGGAGGTGGATGAGGTCTTGAGGGTGGAGCCCTCAGGAATGGGATTCATGCCCTCACAAGAGACCCCAGAGAGATCCCTCGTGCCTTCCACCACGTGAAGACACAGAGAGGTGTCTGTGTCCGGGAAATGTGCCCTCACAGCCTTGCTGGTGCCCTGACTGTGGACTTCCAGCCTCCAGACTGTGAGGAATAACGTCTGTTTAGAAGTCACCCAGTCTGTGGTATTCTGCTGGAGCAGACGAATAGACTCAGACAGACCACACGTGCTTCTCCTCCAGAGAACCAAGACAGAGAAAGCTAGGGAGCAGGGGGGCCCCTGGGCAGCTGAGTGCTGCTCACTGGATGGATGGTTTGTGGCCCACACTATCTTGAGAGCTGTGAGGACCAGTCCGGGGCTGGCCTGCTGTCTATGAAAACGCCGGGGCCCAGGCAACAAGCAGTATCAGTGAGTCTGTCCTGCACCAACGAATGCACCCGCATTTTCAGGCTACACTGAGTACAGTGCCCTCTCTGCTATTGCCCATCTGCCTCTCCATGGACCTGTGGACAAAGTGGAGGCTCTTCCCGAGTTAGTGCTCTGAAAGAGTAAACAGTCTGTCCCTGAGATTATGTCGCAGGTGGATTAAAAAACAATGCGAAACAAAATAAATTTTATGAGCCACATTTTGGATGCAAAACAAGAAACACAAGCCAAGCGGAGGCTGGCATGTGCCAGTCTCAGGAGAGCCAGGGAAGCAGAGCTGGTTTGGCTGGTGGTGCCAGCCTCCTGGGATTTTCTCTGGTTTTTCCAGTCGGCCAAGGGCTCTGCTTCCAGTTCCAGAGATGGGCCCTTCCAGGAAGGGAAACCACCACCTCATAACCACCGCCCTTTGATCCAGGACTGGCTCGTGAGTCAGGACGTCAGTGACTCCAGTTCAGCCCCCGAATCATGCTCTCAGGCCAGCAGCTCTACGAAAACAAGAAATGCACCCCGGTGCCACACCTCGGCTGGGCCTGATGAGGGGCCCAAGCAGTGGGGCCTATGGGTGTGTGTGTGTGTTGGGAGACTTCCTGGGAAGGTGACATGAAGATGGTATGACTTAGGTGACAGTCCTTAACACGCCGCCTCCCACACAGTGCGTTATATTTGAGGGAATTATTTAAACCTAGTTGTTGTTTAAGCAGCAATTCGTCTGGAAGAATAAATGCATAAGGAAAGCAAAAAAAAAAAAAAGAGAGAGGAAGACAGTTGTGGAAAAAAGCAAGGGAGGAGGCCTGGCCCTCGGGGTAGTAAGTGCATTACAATCCCCCAGTGAGGTTGGCCCAGGACCAGTCTCATCAACAGAACCAACACCAGACCATTCAAAAGCATATCCTGTGTGGGAATCCAGTGTGTGTGGGAGAGGCGAGTGAGCAAACTGCGTGTGTATCAGTAGATGGTGCTTGCACAACTGGCTACACACTTTGAAAAAAAAAAAAAAGGGCTGAATATTTACACTTGATTCCTTACACACAAAAAGGAAGAAATATCTTGAATAAAAACACTGAAGTAGTATGAAGAAAATAAATGCCCTTTAAAAAATGTAATGTCGCAGCGAGGAATGCCTAAGATTGGCATAAAACAGAACCTTCAAGGGAAAATGCCTGATTACGTAAAAATAAAGCCTCTCTTCTAGAACAACAAAAAGTGGTATATATTTAAGGCTTACATATACTTATGGTGTTGTTTCCTTAGCATGCAAAAGGCTCTTAAAATCAGAATAGAGACAGTGGAACAGAAAAATGACCAAAGGACACGCACGGTGAATTCACCGAAGAACTACAAATGGCCAACACAGATATTAAAAGATGCTCCACCACAGGCAGACGCAGATAAAATTAAGGCGATATTTATCTTCCACCAGAGTGGCAAAGGCCAGACAGCTTGATAGTTCTGGGTGGGGGTGAGATGTGGGGAAGCAGACATGACACACTGCCCCCTGGTAGGGACCAACACACAGAGGCCTACCCCACGGTCTTATCGACTTTTTAGCCTGCGTGTCCTGACTCAGCAATGTGACTTTCGAAATTTATCCTCCCGGCCTCACAATGCAAACATACTGGGTCACAGATGTTCCCTCGACATTCTCTGAATTAGCAGAAGACCAGAAATCCAGCCAGTGTTGGATAACAAAGTAACTGTTGAGTTATAATCAATTGTGAAGTGGTTGGATACAAAGCAGCTCCTTCAGAGACGAACTGGTTGAGATGAATCAGTTCGGACCTGTAATGTAAAAACACCAGAGACCTGCGCCGCAGGTGAGTCATCCTAAGCTTGTGAACCCGACGAGCAATGTACAAGTATATTCCTGCCACTACGTGTAAAACATCACGAAAAACACTCAAAAGCAGTAACTGCAACAGGGAAACTTACTTTTCACTATATATCTTTATTTTAAAAAGTGGGCATATTATATTTGAAGCTGTGTTTTTAAGGACAGTTAGGGCTACTGAAGATCCCATGCCACCCACCTGGTTTCAACGAGCCCCCAAATGCACTTATAGTCGCCTCCCTGGCCGCCACTGAGGCTTCCTTCCTACCGACTTTCCGCTCAAAACACTTAACCTTCCCCTTTTCAGTGACTCACGGGGAGGCTGCCATTCATATGACCACATGTCAGGGACCCACGCACCCTCCAAACTGTTAGGTGCTGTCTCGCTGTGCCCTCACTTGGCAAAAGGGGTAAGGAGCCAGCTGGGGAGCAAAGCAGTCAGGTTCCTTTCTTTTTATGGGCACCCTCTGACTTACACTTGGCATCTTAACATTTTTCCAAGATAGAAGAACCTCGTGCAGAGGGCAGGCCCAGTGCAATGCTCCCAAAACGTCAACAGGAGTGTCCCCGGGTGCCCCCTGGGCGCCCCGCCATCTGCTGAGATGTCAAACCATAAGCAGGTGGAGAATGAAGGCACTTCCATGGCAACTCGGATTTTAAAATGAGATTTCTGTGGTTCGGTGGTGGGAGGGACCACAGGCACCTCCCACCTCCCAGATGGTTCTGCACAGACAACTGCCGTGGCCGCCCCCCAGCCTGAGCCCTGAGTCCCGCCAGACCCCACGCGAGACGGCACCAGAGTGCCTTTCACACACTCACCCTGCTTTTCTTTTGGTTCCACAGACCCCCCTCCATATTTCCTGCCAACTTTATCCTCCCTATGGAGAACTGGGGTCCCCTCCAGTGAGCAACAGACGTGTGACCTACCAACTCCCTCCCAGCCATCCGGACTGAGCACTCTGGGAAGCTCTTCCTTCAGCCCCAGCTCCCCAGGCACAGTGCCACGGCATTATAGGAGAGTGTCTAAGCTGGGGTTCAAGTTGGGGCCAACAGCCACCATAGCCAGCAGGGAGGATGAGCACGGGGCTCGGAGTCAGGGGACCTGGATTCAGATCTCGGCTCTTCCAACTCACTGACTGCAGCCTTGGGCACCAACCCACACTGAACCTCAGTATCACCACCGGTAGCAGGGAGCTCATAGCCACAGTTTCTCTGGGCGGAAGTCCAGAGAGAAATGAGGGTGGGCAGACCCTGGCGCAGGCTGCTCCACGGCAAGGAGGCCACACAGGGCTGCTCACTGGGGCCCGTTCAGCTTCCAGGTCCAACTCACCCCCCTGCCGCCTTCCCTCCCTCTTCCTTCTTTCCTCCACCTCTAGCCTATGCCAGAGAATTCCGGTCCGCTCCAAACCTGTCCAAAACACCCCCACATCACAAGGAAGAATCTGAGTTAAAAATGAGATTTTTAACCTCAATTAACCCTGTAATGGGCTTCCAATCTGAGGGTCCTCAGACTGTTGAGAGCCCAAAGAATACTGTCAAATTTCTCCTCCCAGAGGGGACAAAGAGAGCCGTGGGGATGTCACTTTCGTGAGCACCAGACAGCTGTCCTTCTCTCCACATCCACGCACATCACGGACACGGGCCAAACTACACACAGGTGGCTGAGACAACAGGCTGTGCCGTTGACAGATGGTTCACGGGTCCCGTGGCCTTGGCACGAAGCACAAGAGCTTTCGCTTCCCTTCCTTCTGGTGCATACTTCCCTTTTATTTCTCAATTCTGTGCATTTTTCCCTCTTAATTGCAGGAGACAATGAACAGAAAGTGCTCACTTCATGAGGGAGAGGGGCCCAAACAAGACGAGAACACTGCAAGTCACTGCACTGCCTTTCAGGCTGTGGGTGGTGGAGGGAAGTGCACGGGCAGACCTTACTTCTGGTCCTTGGTCAGCTGGACTTGCTGCGTAGTCCTGGGATTCCACCACACCCTGCCTCCCTGTTTCCAAGGTACTATCTAGCTAAAAGGAGTGGGGGGCGGGGGGATTCTCTCATTTCTTTCCTCTCCAAACCCCTGTAGCACTTACGGGTTTACATGAAAGCACGTCCCACAAAAGTTCTGTAGAACATCCTGTGAACAAAAGGGCCGACGGCCAGGTGGTCCTATCTATCTCCCCTCACAGCAGAACTGGTCCCCGGAATGCCCTGAAGCCATTCTCGGGGCTAATGTGGGCCTTGGGATTCTGGCAAGAGGTAGAATGAACACAGGAGGGGCCCGCCTGATGCCACAGGAGGCTTGAGTCCTGATATCCCTAAGGACACAGAATCAGTTTTGGCTGCCATCTGCCTTGATTTCATTTTTTTAAAGGGTGTGTATAGAGCCCTCGGGTTGACTGGATTCTTTTTTTGTTTTTTAATCCTCACCCAAGGTCATGTTTATTGATTTTATAGAGAGGGGAAGGGAGGGAGAGAAACAGCAACGTGAGAGAGAAACATCCATCAGTTGCCTCCAGTACATGCCCCAACCAGGGACCAAATCTGCGACCCAGGCACGTGACCCGGACAGGAATTGAACCTGAGACCTTTCGCTTTATGGGATGCCATTCCAAACAAGTGAGCCACACTGGCCAGGGCTGGTTGACTGGATTCTCAATCTGTATTGAATCTGATGAGAGAGGATATTTCTACTTGAACTTCCCAAATAAGCCAGCTGCAATGTCCTGGCTAATACGAAAAAAGATGAGTGAATACCCAGCAAGTCTTTCACAACCAGTACTTTGCTCTTCCTTGTCCACTGCTGCTGTTCATACATTGCTGACCTTTCACTGTTGGTTGTAAAGAACCGAAATATCCAGTGCCTGCATTCTGCCCATAGCCACAAATTAGGTCTCTCTCTCTCTCTCTCTTTCTCCTCTCTCTCTCCATACACACACACACACACACACACACACATATAATAAAAATAACTGACTAGGGGGAGAGGGGAGAGGTGGGAGGGGCGTGAAGATTTAGTGAAACCTCGCTAGAGAACTCTGTAAGTCTCTCTCTTCCACAAAGACTGGTCTTGCCCCTTGCTGTTGTTAATGGCAGTGACTCTTGAACTTCTGCGCACGCCAGCACACACACAAAACAGAAGGAGGCAGGCCTCCGTTCCCCCTTGATCCGTTCGCCCCGCTGCTCGCCAGTGTTGGGGCAGCACGTGGCAACCCACACAAGTGCCTCGGCTGCACAGACGCTCCAACGGCCCTGAAGGAAACCCAAGGCTTCTCCTTTTGGACTCTGAATCACAGCCTTGGATTTGGCCTTTTCTGTTCTATGGCTTTGCTCATAAGGCAAACGTGGTTAACTGCTTCTTAGCTTATCATCTTTAAGCTAGAAAAAGAAGACAAACAGAAAGGGCTCCCAGCTGTCACCTGTCTCAGTGCTGTGAGGACGAACAGGTACCAGGTTGGCTATCCATCCCCTAGAGGCTGGCTTCCTGCAGCTGAAACACGCCGCCCCCCCCCCCCCGCCCCCAGCAACTGCTGTGACCCAGAAAAGCCATCCACTGTAGTTGGCAGCCGGCAACGCTGCTCATCAGCCCCACAGGCTCCAGGGGAACCAGGAGAGGCACTGCGAAGGCCCCACTGCCTCAGCCACTCACAGGTACTTCCCCTGCTGCCCACCTGCCCATCACCTGTCCAAAGTAAGTGACTAATTCCCACCAGGTTCAGCAGGGCTGCTGCTCTCCCACAGTGCCTGGAAACCATGTAGCTGCAGCGCCCACAAATGGAACATTGCTCAAGATCGGCCATGACAGCCCACATCCTGCAAACAGAAGAAAGTTACGACCTTAGGCTTGAAACAATGGAGCCCAGAAAGGCCCCGATCAGTCCAAAAATGTTGTATTGTTGAGAAACAAGACACAGCTCGGACAAAGTTCTGGAAGCTTCTGCTCACCAGCTGAAACTAACTTCCTGAAATGCTGAAGGGGCACCGCGTCCCCCTGTCTGTTTCTAAAATGGGCACACTGCCTGGAGAGGGCAGGACGAGCATCGACCAGTGAATGCGTCAGGGAGTGGGACAGCACAGCGGTGTCTCTCTCCCTCCTCCCCCACCCTCCCTTTCCCTCTCTCTCTAAAATCAATCAGTAAAAATGGAATAAAATAAAGTGGGCATACTGCCTGGATTCTGAAGGCCTGTGCAACTACTTCATCAAAGCTTTTAGAAATCCTTAGACATTTAAATGAGATTAGTGCCCCACGTTTCTGCAGCCCGCAGGAACACAGCAGCTCCCTAATTCAGTCACAGGCTAGACTACGTCTCCCTGCCAGATGGGTACAGGGCAACCGAGAGAGATGTTGGAACCAACCACAGCAGCGAGCAACAGAAAGGCTTCATCTCTCCGGCTCAGTCCCAGTTTCCTCTCCTGGGGCCCCAGGGAAAGAAACTCACCTCACAAGGCTGTTTGTTGGGAGACAGAAGGCGATGCCCTTTTTCAAACAGCTTTTCATGCTGCCTGCCTCCGAGGCAGCCCTTAAAATGAACTGCCGCTAGGAAACAGCCTCTCACTCACTAGTGGGGTGAATACATCTCTCCCTACCCACAGGCCAGTTAACTGTTGCTGTCTCTGGGTAATTCTTTTTATTCTCGAAAGTATCCCCGTATGGATGAAAAATTAGGATCCTCCAACTTCCAGTGACAGGCACTCCAATGATGGTTAGCTGCGCTATCGTGACCACCAGAACCAAGTACCTCCCAAACGCCTGCAGGGTTCAGTGGATCGAGAATGGACGGCAGATGGCTTCCGGCTGAGGCTGGACAATGCCTCAACCCTGGAGTGACTAAAGCTGTTGGCTGGCACCACCTACCAGGTCTTGGGCAAGCCTAGAAGCCACATGACTTGTGTGCGCGCACATTCTGCCAAAGTCCAGGTCAGAGAGTCACAGAGAAGCCCAGCCTCCCCTGGGTCGCTCAGCAGAATGCCCAGGTGTTTTCAGAGTGCTCCAGGCTGATTCTGTTTACTATTTTGATGTATCTGTCCCAGTGCCTCTCCCCATCTTGCTAGGTTATCTTGATGACCAGGCTAAATGAGTTATTGGCCTGGGGGAGACAGATAACGCAGCCAAGAATGCAGGCATGCCTTCTTCCTGGCCCGCAGAGTTCACAAAACAGTAACATTGGAAAAGTCTTGTATGGGCTTTTGTTTTACAGGTAAGGGAAACTAGTGCTTGAGAAAAATCAAAGTCTGATAGTATCCAATGTTGGGAAATAGGAGGAATGGAAACTCTCAACATTGCTGGGCATACGGGTTGGTAAAACTTTGCCTCCAAGCATTATGTCAGTATCCACCAAATGGAAGATACACACCCATCATGACCCAGCAATTATTTAACTTCTCCTGCTTTTGCCCCAGAGAAACTCTTCCGAAGTGTCTGAGAGCTCCAAAGATATTTAATGTAGTGCTGTGAGCAACGGTGAAAAAACAAAAACCACCTAAGTGTCCCTCAGTAGACAAATACACTGTGCATTGAAAATGAATGAACTAGAACTGTGTCTATCAACATAAATAACTCTCATAAACACCAGTGGGAAAGGATACATGCCGCATAATTAAAGTTACACTAAATTTAATAACATTGTGCATGGACTGATACAAAGCATTAAAAAGTAGAAAAAAGGGTAAGAGAACTACATAGAGAAGAGCAGAAAGGAGCTACAATGTCCCTTAGGAAGACCAGAAGCCAAGTGGTACTGAATGTGGATCAAAGAAATGGAAACCTGCTCCCTACAAAGGGAAGCTGTGCCGGAGAGGGAACCCGCTCACACACAAGCCTGAGACTTGGAGTCCCCGGTGCTGTGGAAAGGGAGTGAGGATGAGGCTTGAGGTTAAAAACAGGACTGGTTAAAGTCTAGAGAAGTAGTGGCCTTTGATCACTAGATCCCCCTCCCTATCCAAACTAGGGCAGGAGATGAACATTACCAGCCAAGGAAGGACTCAGGGTTCATCTCCCTCTCTCGGGCAGCTCCTGGAGTGTATGGAGAGTACAGAGATGCCGACATGGGTACTGCTCACTGCCTCCCCATATCCAGTGAGCACAACCAAATGTGTATGTGCCTCAGCTTCATCAACTCACTGCCAACCCCCCCCCCCACACGTGAGGTTGGACCCCATGAAAATGCCCAATTTCCATTCTTGATGCTCACCATTTCCCACTTCATACAGTTCAACCTCATATTTCTAATACTTTCCGCATGCCAAACTCTCAAAAATAGGTGGCAGACATTTTAAATCATCACCCCCAATCATTTCACTCCTTATTAAAAAAAAATTCACCCAACAGACATATCATGGCTCGCTTGACATATGCTCTCCCTTCACTTCTCAATCCAGCTGTCAGCAGTCCCACAAAGTATCTGTCACCCCTAAAATGTGGGCAACTTCCTACTCCACTTCCCCAGCTCAGCAGTTGGGAAAGAATCACAGGCCTCAGTGCAAGCCGCTGAATCAGCAGTACATGGGTGGGTTTTTCCTGGAGCCATAAAGCTTCCACTCTCTCCCTCTGACCAGGTAGGAAACAGGGTTGTCCAGACCCCGTATCGTATCACAGGAGGGAGTTGCCGCAGCTGGGCTGGGTCAGGCCTGCGAGGCCCCCAGATGAGGAACCTGCACCTTTCGACCAGGCATTACCCCAGCTCTGGGACAAACACCCAGAAAAAGTTTGAGTGGAGCCTTTCTCCAGGGTGCCTTCAACTCTGTGTTTGGGAAAGCCCCACGGGGTGGGGACCGCCCGGCCCCTTTCTCTACGCTGAAGGGCCCTTGCTCACCATCACCAGTGCCCACAAGAAACAATTCTCCATTACTGTAAGGACTTTAAGGAAGAAAAGGAAAGTGGCCTTGGCCAAGCCAGACACCCTTCTAAGCCTTTCACCTTCTTTGCACTCATGCTGCACGGAGAGTCTCACCTAGATGAATGAATCTCAGATGCATTCACCTCAGAGTGAAGGCAGTGGGGATCAGGTTTCCCAAGGTAACAAAAGGTGCTCCTCCCGCTCCACCCGCCCCCCCCAGGGGTTATTATGTGGTTGGGCAGAGGTATGTGGGGCCTGGGCTATTGTCCTTCTTCTTGTGCCTGTTGGCCTCCTCAGTGCCCGGGGAAGGGGTTGACCAAGGCCCACTAAGAAGGCAAATCCAAGTCATATCCCCCAGGATTGCCTGCTGGTTGAGCACCCCAAACTCAGTCACCCCACACTGCTCCCTAAATGCTCCCTCTCCCAGCACCGCGGGGTCATTAACTGAAGAAAGAGGTGAGACCCCAGGGCCTCGGGCCTGCATTTCCCTTGCCCACACCACCCTGGGCCTGAGGTGCCCAGACAAGGGGTAGGAGTGGCCTCTTCCTCCTGCCCCCACACTCCCAGGGTGAGGGGGGCTGGGACCTTTTATAGTCTTCTATCCTCCTCTGTTTAGTTTCTCTTCCCCTCCGTGGATTTAACTTATCATGTGGTTTCCAGCTCGATCCACCCAGTCTCAGATTCCTGTTTTCCACTCTCTGTCTTCTGGGGTCCTGCACTGTCTATGATTGTGTGCAGAAAGTTACCCAGGCAATCATCTGGTATAAGAAAACACCTAAAACAGATGCAGGCAGATACTATTATTCCGGAAGTTTGCTAGGGAAACTGAGGCCCAGAAACCCACAGGGCGCCGGGTAACCAGATTCTAGCTGAAAGTCACCGGGATCCGAGCCAAGCCATTCCTCGCAGTCTCCTCCCTCGGTCCACCCCTGCAAACCGCCCGGCTCCGCCTGGGCTGCCTCCCGGGCCAGCCCTGGGGACAAGAGGATCGTAGGGTCGGGATGACCCGGCGGGAGACCAGAACACAGCCCTAGAGGAGGCGGCGGGGGAGAGCTGTCCGGCCGGATGGGGGCTGGGACCGCGGCTGCCGGCGATCGGGGGGAGGTTTTCTGCTACTCTCACCAGGGCGACTTTTTAGGACTGCGCGGCCGCCACCCCTGCTGGCCCGGCCGTGATAGCTTGGGGGTTCCCCCACCCCGCGGATCGCTGGAGGCGCCGAGTGGGCCCGACGGGGGCGCACACGGCTCGTCTCCTCCACCCCCGCCAAGGTCACTTCCGCCGGGGTGGCGCTGCGCCCGCGCCCCGACCCGCCGCCCACCCGAACTCACCGAGCTCCGCCGCCTAGAGCCTGGGCCTGCAGCCGGGAAGGACGCCCCGAGTCAGCGCCGGTGCCGAAGCAGCAGCCCAGGTTCCCCGGCCGCCCCCGCTCCTATTTACCGCGCCGGCCCCGCCCCGCGCCCGGCTGACTCGTCACGTGATCGGCCGGGACCAGCCCGGCACCCCCACCCCCACCCCCTACTCTTCCTGTTGGCTGCACCCCACCCCACCCTCGGCTCGCTAGTGAGCTTGGCACCCCCACCCACCCCCTGCTTTTCCTGCCAGCTGCCCCCCAGCCCCACCCCGGCTCCCCCTGGAGCGGGGCACCCGCACCCCACCCCCCCCTTCTGCGGGCCGCCGGGTCGCCCCTGCGCCACCCGCGCCAGCCTCGCCTCCGGGAGATCCCGCTGTGGGTGGACACGCCGGCAGGGGAAGAGGGGCTCTGACCCCGCCGGCCTCTAACCCTGTGGATTAGCGCACGTGGGGAGCAGAAGGGAACTGAGGGTGTCCCTAAGGGCCTCCACCCAGCCTGGAAAAATTACCCAGGGCCCGCGGCAGCCAGCGCGCCGCGCCTTCAAAACCCTCAGATCCCTGCTCCGGGGAGGGGGTTACTGTTACGTATTTCATTCATTCGGAAACCACTGCCGGAGTTGGGGGTATCAAGACAGCAAAATTACAAAAAGAGCTTTGAAAGGATCCTTTAGCGTTGATATCTGAGACCGTGCCAATAAGATGCGCCAGCTCTGTAAATCATAATGAAAACAATAGCTAATACCCCTGAGAACGTGCTAATTGCAGGAGCTGAGTCAGAATGTATATAGAGAAGGACCTTAAGACCAGAATCTCTTAGCAACCAGCCCCAAGCCTGTTACTCTGCAGCCCCTGCATCACTCTTGCACACTGGCGGGTGGACGGTTTGGAATGCGCCACGTGGAACCGTGTGGCTTTGGATAAGTGACTTAAACGCTGTCTTCTTCAATTCCTCTTCTGGCTAATGAAGATGATGGTGTTTACCTCATACAATTGTGAGGACTAAGCAGATGGGGCTCCCTTCCGTTCCTTCCCCACCCGTATCCCAAACCCCAACGCCGACGGTCCCTGAATTAAATCTGGGGGTCTCCGGGGACAGAGTCAGCTCTCCTTCGGTCCAACCGCTCATTTGGGGGGTATTCCTTAAGCCAAGCAGAACTGTAATTGGAATTTGAGCTGGCAGTTAGCACCCCTTAGCCCCAGACGTGCCTTCCCTGGAAGGTTTAGGGCAGCAGATAAGACCTTTCGAAGATCTCCTGGGGCCCCTCATTCTCCCTTCAGGCCTTTCATGAGCCTGAGAGCTTAATCTCCTGAGACCTCTGGCAGGTAGAAGGAAGTGTTCGAAGAATTTCTTCTCTCCCACCTTTTCCCCATCCCCTGCCCCCAGGCCATCTAAACCTACAGGGACAGAAACCCTGGATTCTTCCATAAACCAGAATCTTCTGAGCTTCCTGGGGGGCTCTGACCAATGGGAAAAGGGTGAGAACACTCCCTTGCCCAGGAATCTCCCTTCTCAACACCACCTTGTTTCACTAGTCCTGGCCAAGGTGAAAAAGAAGATGGAGCCAGAAAAACCTGGGCTGGATTCCTAGTTCCCCAGTTACTTCACCTCTCCCTGCCTCCGAGCAGGTTGTTTCAAGGAATAAATTTACATTAGCTTCTGTCTAGTGTGCACCAACCACAGCTCCATACATCCTTAGTGATGAAAAAGCCCTTCCCGTTTTCTAACGCTCAGAGCCAGGTACGGTATAGAAAGATCTGGTCTTACTAAAAACAGTAACAACCCCAGTGTTGGCAAGAATGTGGAGCAATGGGGGTTCTTGTGTATCGTTGGTGGGAGAGTAAAAGGGAACAGTTACTTTGTTTTAAGAAATGCTCTACAGTCCTGGCCGGTGTAGCTCAGTGGATTGAGTGCAGGCTGTGAGCCAAAGGGTCACCAGTTGGATTCGCAGTCAGGGCACATGCCTGGGTTGTGGGCCAGGTCCCCAGTAGGGAGCATGTGAGAGGCAACCAAACATTGATATTTCTCTCCCTCTCTTTCTCCTTCCCTTCACTTCTCTCTAAAAATAAATAAACAAAATGTTCAAAAACAAAACATTTTAGTTTTGCTTTACTAAAAAAATTAAATATGCCCTTACCCTATTACCCAGAAATTTCATTTTTATGTATTTACCCAACAGAAATGAAAAGACATGGCCACAAAAGACTTGTACAATAATGCTCATAGTGGCTTTAGTCATACTGGCCCAAAACTGGGAACAAACTGGATGCTCCTCTGTAGGAGGATGGATCGACAAGCTGTGAATTCAACAGTATTTCCCAAACAGAAAGAGGGGTGATATCGCTACTCCTAACTGAAACCGGAAAAGACACCGGAGTTTGGACTGTCTGTCACTACCAAACCCACGAAGCAGAGACAGGCATCGAGTCTTTATTCAGATGGCCGGAGATGTGAGAGGATGGCGGGTTCATACCCTAACAGACCATCTTGTCTTTTCTTTCCAGGCCAAGGTTTTTATAGCAGGGAATAAACAAGGTGTGGTGAGGAGTTCTGAAATTCAGGGAGGAGTTAATTGGATTAAAAAAACAACTCCAGCATTCTAGCCCCGGGCGGTGGTCTTTAGCTGTGTCCTGGGTGGTGGTCATCTCACCCTGGATACAAGGGCTCAGGTATCATCGTGAATTGCTCTCGGTCCTCCTGAGGCACAAAGGTGGAACTGCTTCTGTCTCCTGGAGTCAGGCTGGGTCACACCTTCGGTTCCTGGAACAAAGCTTTTACATGCATTGATTACGAAGCTTATTGGCTATTACTTAAAATAAAATTTTCCAACTCTTAAGTCCCCTATCATAACCACCGGTTCAGTCTCGAAACACACTGAGTGAAAGAAACCGTACATAAAAGAATACAAACTATACATAATTCCTTTTAAATGAAGTTCTAGAACAAACAAAACTAATCTACAGTGGAACAAAAATTATACCTGTAGTTGCCTCTAAGGATTGGTGATGGTGGGAATTGACCAAGAGACTTGAGAATTCTCTGGAATGATGATTATGTTCTGTGTCTCCATAAGGGTTTGGGTTACAAGTGAATGTTCTTGTCAACACTTTGCCAACACACACTTCAGATTTGTGAATTTCATCATTGTGGGTAGCATTTTACATAAAAGAACTATAAGCAAATACAGTGGGCACTTGAACCTGGGTTGGACTGCTCAGGTCCACTTACACGTGGATTCTTTCTCAATACATGCTATAAATGTGTTTTCTCTTCCTTATGATTTTCTTAATAACATTTCTTTTCTTTCTTCTAGTTTATTGTAAGAAGAGAGTATATAATACCAAAAATGTGTTGACAAAATATGTTAGTCGAGTTTTTATGTTATCAGTAAGGCTTCAGTCAACAGTGGGTTATTAGTAGTTAAGTTAGAAGGGTCAAGAGTTATAGGCAAATTTTCTAATTCAAGGGGTGGGGGTGGGGAGAACAACACAAGCCAAACAACCCCTGTGCTGTTCAGAGGTCAACCATACCGGAGTCTGGTTAGGATGAAAAGGAAGTTACAGATATCTACAACTTTAAATGGAATTTTAAATGCATTAAGATGATGGGCCGGGGGAAGCAAGGGAGGGACGAGTCGATGCCTAATGTGCAACAAAGCAAATTCACTAGGGTTCAGTGGTCCCTATTAAGGAAGAATCCAGGGAGGTATTAGGGCAAGTAATACAGTGATACAAAGTGCTATAACGAACAGCCCTGAAACTGGAAATGTCGGCACTCGTCTGCCTGCCACCCCAGAGCCAATGAGCAGAGACAGGGACTGAATCTTCACGGGCGCTTTGTTCAGACGGTCAGTGGTCGGAGAAGACTGCGGGTTATGTACCCTAACAGACCAGTCTTAATTGCCTCTCAAGCCAGCCTTTTTTTATAAGGAGAAAAAAGTGTAGGTAAGGGCTTTGGAATTCAAGGGGGGAAAAATGTAGATAAGGGATTTGGAATTCAGGAAAGAAGAGGTTAATCAGATAAAAGATTCAGTCTGGCAATTTCCCTAAAGCCCTTTCCTTTGCTGACCCACGATTTTTTAAATCCGGGTCTTTTGTGTTGTGTCCTGGGTGGTTTTCTTTATCTGTGTCCTGGAATCTCTCCCTGGAGCACAAAGTTGGCTCAGATACCACCTCCATTGCTTAGGAGCACAAAGGTTGACTTGCCTGTGGTCTCCGGGAGTCAGGGTGGGCCAAACTTTCAGTTCTGAAACAATAGCTTTTTACGTTCATGAACTACTAAGCTTATTAACAATTACCTAAAACTAAAATTTTCCAACTCCAGTTCCCCCAGCAGACCTATCTTGGCAACAGTGTATTTCTTATTAAAGGTGGAGACCAGTGAGGCTTGGTTGGGGGTGGTGCCCTGCTTCATGAGGTCACTGAGGGACCCAAGCTGCTCCCTTCTTGTGCTGCCACCTCCTACACATGTACCAGCCAAAGGGAAGGGGGGGAATGGGGACACTCTCCATGTGCTCTTCCCCTCTCCCTCCTATGAGCAGCATGCAATGCTTTCACATACGTTCCACTGAAGAAAACTCTGTGGATGCAACAGGGCTGGGAAAAGTGGTTTAGCTCTGTGGCCAGGAATAAGAAATGGTTTGTGTGAGCTCTGGCTGGTCTCTGCCACGATCTCATAATCCTGGTTCCCCCACTTCCCAGCTGGTGACCTTGGCCTTGGGCAAGTTCATTAAACTCTATGGGCTTCTCTTCTCTCATCTGTAGAACAGCAGTAATAACAGGGTTGATATTACAGGGATGTTATGAGATCAGGGGAGTGTCTTAGTCAGCTGAGATTACAGTAATAAAATACTAAAGACTGAGTGCCATCAACAACAGGACTGTATTTCCCACAGTTCTGGGGGCTGGGAATTCAAACTCAAGGTGCCTGCTAGCTTGGTGTCTGAGGAAGACACTCCCTTTGGGTTGCAAATGGCCTCCTTCCCGCTGTGGCTGCGCCTGTACCTGTACCTGGTCTTTCCTTCATGTGGGGGTGGAAGACAGAGGAAGAATGCTCTTTGGTGTCTCTTTCTTATAGGGGCACTTTTGTCACCTCACCTAAATCTAATCTCTTCCCAAAGGTCCAATCTCCGCAGATCATCCATTGAGAGTTAGGGATTTAACATATGAGATTGCGGGGGAACACAATTCAGCCCGTGGCAGGGAGGTAATACACGTAAGGCACCAAATGCCCAGCACAAAGCAAGCTCAGTAAATACGAGCTATCATTCCACCTGCTCAAAATCAGAGTCCTGACAATTCACGTGAGCGTGTCTGCACTCATGTAGTCCTGAGAGCTTACAAGAAAGACAATCTCACTCTCACAACCTCTTCCACTTGGAACCTCTTCACTTACCTGTGAAGGAGGCTTTTTCCAGATGAGAAAACTTAGAAGGGTCTGGGCCGTGCGCCAAAGGCAGGTGCACTTAAGCAGCTAAGCCTCCCGACTCAGGCCAGTGTGTTTCCCACCTCTTTTCTGAGGTCACAGTAATCGCCTTTAGCACGGTGTGGCCCCCTGGACTCCCTCATTTTTTGCTGCTGACAAGCTTGCAAAAAGGGTCTGAGTTACAGAGAATCACGGAGTCTATTCCAGGTCCCATATTTTGGGGTGTCATGGAATGTTTCAGAGGGTTTGTGTCCCAGGCACTAAATATCCACCCCCCCCCCCCGGACAGCCCTACCGACTTCGCTCTCTGGGAGACAGCAGCACCACGCACGCCATCAGCAGCGAACACTGAACGTCCTGTCAGCAAAGTTATCGGGAGGAGCAACGAGAGGAAAGTACCCCAGTTCAGGGTTTCTCAATCATTCTTGGCCCAGCCCGTCGTCCAAATGGGAGAAACTTAAATGCTGTAGGCCAGCAGGAATACCTTCTGCATCTGAGGTTCTTTTTGCTAAGAAATGAGGAAGAGTAAACTTCCCATTTAAATGAGTAACCATTGCTCTCATTTTGGATAGTGGGTCACCCATGGAGAAGGGTCTAATACCGATTTCAGAAACATGGGCTCATTTATTAGAGATGGCCAATAAGTGATTCAAAACTCAACTGAACTTCAAAGAAGGGTTTTTATCTTTTGTGAATTACGCTTTTGCTTGAGGATGTCTCAGATTTCAGAAATCCACAGTGAGGCATGATCTCCTAGGTTTCCTCCAGACGTTTACCTGTGTGAGCTTCCGTCCTAATTTGTTTGTCTAGGGTTCTGTGTAGCTGAGAGGTCCTCCTCTAATTGCTCTGCGTGTCTGTGACTGGATGTATAAAGCATTTTTCGATTGTTAATCATCTCATTTGTGTGAAGGGAAGTCATGGGACAGTCCTCAGGGAGCAGGCGGGGGAAGTTGATGAATTTTGCAACAAGATCTGAGAAGGGCTTGAACATTCCATGGGGGCAGGGTCTGGCCTTAATCCCAGCCCAGTTTACTGTCTTTCATTCAACCAGAATGGGGCCTTCAGTTTTGGAATGGGAGCTTCATGGGGTTGTGGGCTCATGAACCTGTAAAAGAATGTAGCTTCCTGCCAACAGAGGGAAATGACATATGGGAGGCAGGGTTCCAGCGTGACCAGGCTTGTCATCAGTTTGCTACTAGCGCTGAGCCAGACATAGGTCAGAAAACCAAGGGGGGAATGTTTATGTATTTACTTAAGCCTGGAGCCAGGCTTGGTGATGAACCAGCACAGGAGCTCAAGACCAGGGGGCAAGAGGGGAACCAGGAAGGGTGTGTATGTGTCTAGGACAACCTGGATTAATTAAGGCAAAAATACCTGTGCTCTGTTCCCTTGTTCTTTCTGTGCTGTTCTATTTTCTTTAAGTTTTCAACTGGGGCCACCCCTCCTTTGAGATCCAGGTAAAATGTGGGGAGACCTTTTATTTTCACGCTCTCAGATGTTTAAAGCTGTCCCCAGGGTGTTCCCAGTTGTCAGGTGCCGAAGGAGTGTGGAGGAAGGGGGGAGTGCTTGCATTCTGCAGGCACAAAATTCCATTCCTCGCTTGATTTCCTGGCACATCTGAAACTCACACAAATCCCGATGAGTGCAGTAGACCCTCCTGGGGGTTTGGGCGTAGGCAGTGAGGATGGGCAGGAGGGGACCAAGAGATGGAAGAGGAATTTATCCTGCAAAAAGGCATCCGGAGCATGAGGCATCTCCTTTCAGAACATGTTCTTTGGTGACCTCACCGGCCTGGACTTCATTTAGTCCTGACCTCTCCATCTTTCGGGTCCCTCCCCATTTCACACCTCTCCCCTTACCCTTCAGTGGCAAAACAGTCCAGCCCTCCCGTCTCCCCATTCTTTAAAGTCGGAGTTCTTGCTGACATTCATCCCGCAAAGGGTTCATTTACCCCGACCTGGCCTCTCCAGGCTCAAGGTCGTTCCTGCACCAGTTAGAGTTCTGGGGCCAGCTGCGCTCTCTTTTACATTTCACTTCTCTAGGAAACTTCCTTTTGGGGATTTCAACCTTGCTCGGCTGAATTAAGGGGGTCAGAGCAGGACTGCTGGTGGGGCTGTGTGCGCCTGGAGACACAAGCCCGTCCTGGGGTATGCCCGTAGAGAGCAGACGGGCCGGCCAGCAGGGGAACCGAGCAGCAGCTTGGGGTTTAGGGTGCCGGGTGTGGGGTGCAGCCCCTTCTCAGGTGGCACGATCGCCGTCCTGGTGTTTCAGAAGCCCTCCTGGGAGAGGGACCATCTTCTAGACACATACACACACTTGGAGAGAAAACTTGCCCAGAAATTTTTTATTTGTTTTTCTTAATAGATTTTATTTTTTAGAGTAGTTTTAGGTTCATGGCAAAATTGAGAGGAAGATACAGAAATTTCTCATATACCCCTTGCCCCCTCCAACCTCCCCCATTATCAACATCCCCCCCTAGAGTGGTACACTTGTTACAATTGATTTACAACCTACATTAACACAATATTATATCACCCATAGTCCATAGTTCACATTAGGGCTCCCTCTTGCTCTTGTACATTCTGTGGGTTTGGACAAATGTATAATGACATGCATCCACCATATTCAGTATTATACAGAGTAGATTTCTTGCTCTAAAAATCCTCGGGGCTCTAATTATTCATCCTTCCCTCACCCATGCCTCAAAGTTTTCATCTTAGAAATGGCTGTGCAGTTCGACTCTCACTTATAACCCATTCATGGTTGTGCTGACATAAAAATAACACATCTTCGGGGCTGCGGTGCTGGTGCTTTCCCCTGGCGTGCTGTGTGCCAGCCACTGCACTTAGCTTGGGGAGGCGAGTGGCAAGCGTGACTGATACGGAATTTACAGTCCAGGTGGACGGCCAGATGTTAAGCAGCCAGCCCAACCAATGAAAATCTCCAGGGCCGTGGCATCCGAATTCCTTCCGGGTCTGGTAAACAGGGGTGTTAGGAGCTATCTTACTCTTTCTAAGACGTCCTACAGCTGTCCCAACATTTGGCTCACAGCAGACACTTAGTAGACGCACTCCAAATGATTGAGGAAAGTGGTAAATGCCTGAATTACAAAGTTTCACTTGGATTCTCATCTAGGAGAGTGATGGTTAAATTTATGTGTGAACTTGACTCTCCTAAGAGGTGCCCAGGTAGCTGGTAAGCATTAGTCCTGGATGTATTTCTGAGGGCATTTCTGGAAGAAATTGCCATTTGATCCGATAGACTGAGTAAAGACCACCCACGCCACTGTGGGTGGAAATCACCAACCCACTGGAGGCCCGAATGGAGCAAAAAGGCAAAGGGAGGATGGATACTTTCTCTTTTCTTGACTAGGGACCACCTTCCTCTGCCTCGGACATTGGAGCACCTGTTTTTGAGGCCTTTGGACTTTAGGACTGACACCAGGTGACCTCCTGGTCCTTGGGCCTTTGACCTCAGATTGGGACTTCCACCGTCAGCTCCCTCTGGTTCTCAGGCCTTTGAATACTGAATTACACCACCAGCCTTCCTGGGCTCCAGCTTGCAGACAGCAAATCATGGGACTCCTTAGCTTCCATAACTATGTGGGCAAATCCTACAGTAAAGTTCCTCATCTCTAGAGAGAGAGAGAGATAGCTGCAGCTTATTGGTTCCAGTTCTCCGGAGAACACTGTCTGTTGTTAGAAACTTGGTACAGCCACTCTGGGTTAAAGTAAAATCCGGGGATGGAATGCAAAACACTGATGCTTTAATGATCTTCGGAGAGACAACTGAGCTTCACCCCTTAGTAGAGAGTTGAGGAGGCTGAGGCCTAGAGAATGAATACGTTCATGCAACTTATTCAAACTAGAACTAACTAGGACCCAAGCTCCTGGATTGGGCTCTGTGCATCTGAATCCACTGCCCATGCTGCCCGTCCTTGGCGGCACACTCAGATGACTGACTTCGCCACCTGGTGCAGATGTCCATAAACAGAACGTAGGCGATCACCTGATAGGGACCATTGCCCAGCTGGTGTCACCAGGGCCAGAGTTAACAAAAGCCAAGGTCATAGCGTCGAGGCTGGCTGCTTCCCTAACTCCCTGGCTGCCTGCTGGAGTGTGGGCCAAGGGCATGGGGCTGAGAGAAACAGGGCACTGGGAGCCGGCGAGGTGGCTGGGCAGGAATGAAGGTGCCATCTGTAAGCTATCTTCGCTCTACCCCTGGCTGGGTTCCTGTTTTAATGACATGGGGGATGAGGTTGCCGTCCCTGGAGGTCTCCTGGCTCCTCTAGTAGTAGTTCCCCTGCTGAAACCCTTGGGGGGGTTATTCTTAGGGGTCTTAGGGGCAGCACTAGTGAGCTGCACAGGTGTGTCCTATGAATTCTCTTGGCGTAAGGGAGGGCAATGTAGAGAAAGGACAGGTTTTGGTGGCAGGAATTCGGGCTCTGTGCCCTCGGTGTGTCCTTCAGCAAGTCACTCAGGTTTTCTAAGCCTCAGTTCCATCCTCTGTGTCATCTGTGACTCAGAGGCAGTACTTACCTCACAAAATAGATGTTGAGATTAAAAATGACGTATGTCAAGTGCCTAAGCATAGTGCGTGGCAGGTGAAAGTTGTAGGTGACCGTCACCGCCATAATTGTGAAGTAGGAGACCCTACTCTCTGCTCTCCATGAGGATAGGGGCTGAGGTCAGGGCTTATACAAGGGTATCCCCATCAGAGAGTGCAAAGAACGCCTACCCCCACCCCAATTGCTTCCTGTCAGAGCCTGTGGGACTCCATGTAGTTCTGATACCATGTGAGGACTTCACGGGGCTTCTACTTTCAGGTGGGCATCAGGGCTCCTTGCCCAGACGACGTTGCTGTGAGTGGTAGTAAAGCAAGTCCAGGACATCAGTCTGGGTAAAGCCCAGTCGCCCTATGGTATTAGCAAGAAATCCCTCCATTAGCTGTACCAGGCAACTTGATGTAGTGAAAGAATGTGGGTTTGGCAAACCACAAACTGAATATCAGATCCTCTTGGCTCTACCACTCACTTGCTGTGAGAACTGGGACAGATTAGCTGACTTCTCTGAGCCTTGGTTTCTCCTGCAAAGTAAGGAAAACAATCAGAGCATTCATAAGGACGGAATGGAATATCCCAGGTACAAGACTTTGCTAGGGCGACCACAACAACGTACGAGAGACCGGGGGCCTTAAACCACAGAAACTTATCTTCTCAGAGTCCTGGAGGCTGCAAGTCCAAGATCAAGGGGTCAGCCGTTTGGGTTTTGAGGAGGCCTCTCTCCGTGGTTTGCAGCTGGCCGCCTTCTCTCTCTTGTCGTCACATGATCTGTCCTCCATGTTGAGCATCGTTGGCATCTCTCACTGTGCAAATTCCCTCTAAGGACACCGGTCAGACTGGATTGAGGCCCACCCTGAAGGCAGGGCCTCATTTTAAGGCCATCGCATCTTTAAAGGCCCTACCTCCAAACACAGGCACATTCAGAGGTGCTAGGGATTTAGGCTTCAACACAGAAGTCTGAGGGGGCCCAGTTCAGGCCAGTTAGGGCCCCCATAGCTGCTCATTAGTTCGATAGCCTGCCATTTCTACCCCCGGCCTTTCTCACTGCTCCTAATTCTGGAATGTTTCTGTGGTTTGAGAGTTGGTAATTCCACAGGGTGATACTGATACTTTTCACAGAGTCTAAGAGTAAAATCCAGTTAATGGCAGGAAGAGAGAAACCTAAAAAGGCTGCTCAGCATCACTCTACAAGCACGGTCTACCCTCAGGTGCTTTTCTTGGGCTGCTGGACCTGAGGGATTGTTGGCTGGCTCGGGGACTAGGCAGAAAACATGTTACAACCAGGTCAAAAACATGCTGTGGTTACAACCTGCCTCTTAGGCCACTTGCAAAGATGAGCTGTTTGCCACACGTGTGAAGAAAGGGTGTTCAGTGGATATTGATATATCCACAGAAGTGGAGTCTGTTTGGTGAGAAGGTCTTTCTCGGTAGCATTACCAGTTATGTTCTAGTCCTCGAAAGAGTCTAAGTAACCTTAAAATTGAAAGGCACCGTGCGCATGATTCAGGGCCTGGGACGTGCGCGCAGATTCTGCGCCGAACATTGGGCGGGCAGAGCGGCCCTGAGGGGCCGCCGCTCTGAAGGAAGGCTCCCTCACAGCCCTGTGACAGGCAGTACACTTTCTGTGTGTAACGTGCACCCTGGCTTGTGGCCACTGGCCCTGTGCTTGAAAAACTGGGGTGAAAAATCAGGGGGCTGGGATGCTTGCTCCCTCATGAGGCCTCTCCGGTTTCTGAGTTTCCTGAGACAAAGCTGGATTTCAGTCCTATCTGCATGCCCCTCACCCCCCCAGCCTCAAATACTGCTTTCTGCCCAGCGAGACTGCTGCATCTTCTGACAGAGAGCCAAATGGCCCCAGTTCCATCAGCTCCTGCTCTTGGGACGCAGCTCCCAGACCTGACGTCATCCTCGTTGGGCTTCTCACCACTGGCCACTACCTTCCCGAAAGTGTGACCTACAGAATGTGCAGCCCACAAGGTGGGGAGGGGGACAGCACTCCCCACTGAGACCCAAGTGCCGCCTCCTCCAGAAGCAGAGGGGTGTGGGTAATTTTTCTAAAGGCCGGAGTCCTTTTTCTTTCTCAAATAGAACGTTCAGTCTCTTCATTGTCACCGGAGTTCTCTCTTCTCCACATTAGGGTGGTATAATGAAGTCACATGGCTCTCATCCTTTTGATTATTATGAATAATAATATTTGTTTATTTATAAAAATGTCGACCAGCTATGGAAAGTCTGTTGTAGCCAAGGCCCTGCCCTAACTATTTTAGGACTTTCTAAAAGCTTGACCCGTGGTTTGACCTGCAAAGAGAACGACAGGCATCCCTTTGTCTTTCCAGAACTGTCCCAGGTCTCTGGGCCCAAGGCTACAGGTCAGTCTTTTTTGCTTAGTTTGTCATTGAAACAAATTCTTGAAGGTGAAAAGGACTTTGGAATTCTCAAAGACGGAGTTTAAAATATATGTGATATATACATAACCAATATTTTATGCATAAATGATAATAATCAATATGTATTTTCAGTTCATAATGTCATCCAGTGTTTACATCAACCCTGTAACACCTTTTAACAGATGGGGAAACCGAGGCACAGAGTGTGAGGTACTCGGTCCAAGGACCCAGAGTTGGTCAGCAGTAAAGCCAGGACAGGGACTCAGCTCAGGTGGCTGGGATTCAGCAATCAGCCCAGCAGTGAGAAGACCAACCCAGGGCTGTCTTCCAGCCAAGTGGCGGGACGAACACAGGCCAGGGCCCCAGAACCCATGAGGCGGTGCTCCAGCTGGGGAACCAGAGGAACTGCCCTTCAGCGCCACACACGCCCACACAGTGTCAGGCAGAGGAGGGGGAGAGAGAGACTGTGATTGGAATTCTGACTGGGAGAACCAGGGCAGACCTTACAAAATAGACCCTGGGACTTCAAAGGACAGTAGACTTTCATTAGGAGGAGGGTCCACGGGGCAAATGCCAAAGATCCTTTCAGGTGAGGAAACAGCATGACCATAGTTTTCTGGGGAAGGACACAGCATTGCATGTCCCTGAACAGGACCAGATGTGGCCAGCATGTGGGACAGGGCGGGCTGGGGGGACAGTTACATGGGGGAAGGGACACGGTAAGATAGACTCAGGGTGGCTTCTGTTCTGAAGAATTTTCACATGTACTCTTCCAGAGCCACCCTTGAAATTTGTTTTTGCCGTGCCCTTGGCTTCAAAGGCTCTTCTCTCTCCATTTCCAGCTCAATGTTCCAAGCTAAGAATAAATGCATTTCTTCCCTGAAGGGGTTATCGATCCTGTGGCGGGAAGCGCACTCTCCCTCTCCAGAGGCTGCTGGGCGGGGTTCTCTCTAGTCACTTAGCATGTCTCCTTGTGGCTGGTTGAGTCAGTGCCCTGGGATACCCGCAAGGGAGAGACGATGCCCTGCTCATCTCCTTCCCACCTTTCTGGCCCTGCACTTGGGGTCTGGGCGCTGGTCCTGCCTCCTGCCTCCCTTTGTCTTCCCAGGCACCTCCTGCTAAATTAGTCCCCTCCCCAATCCCTCTTGGTGCCCGAGAGGCCGCAGCACTCACTGTTCCCTAAATTCGTTATTCTCTGGGGAGCAGACAGAACTAAGCTGTGACTGCTGTCTGGTCTTGAGACCCTGTCACTAAGATTGATATTCACCTTCCGCAGAAAATATGCCAGGCAAAGAGAGGAGAAAGCCCACTTTTAAAATGTCCTGACTTTGCCCTGGCTGGTGTGGCTCAGTGGATTAAGCACTGGCCTGTCAACCAAAGGGTAACCGGTTCAATTCCCCGTCAGGGCACATGCCTGGGTTGCAGGCCAGGTCCCCGGTAGGGGACACAAGAGAGGCAACCACACACTGATGTTTTTCTCCCTCCCTTTCCCTCTCTCTAAAAACAAATAAATAAAATCTTTAAAACAATGTATTCATTCATGACTTTATTTAGATAATTTGTAATAAAGGAAATGGGGGGATAACAAATCCAGATTTTGAGGCAAACTTTTTAGAGCAAAACTTTTGCAAATAGGGTCTTGCAGGCATCTGTTGACCAAATCATGGCTGTTATTTTCTCGTTCTGTCCCCCAGTTTGCCTGTTTCCTCACGTGCTGCTGGGGTGTGACTTACCCGAGGCAACTCCAGGTGGGTTCCTACTACAGGGAGGGGCTGGGGGGAAGGGAACTGGTCTGCTCAGTATAAGCCACGTGCTTCACTGCACAGTGAAACTCCTCTGAGATCATCTTTATTTTTGGCACTTTTGCTTCCTCTCTGGATATTGGGCCACTTAGTGACCTCAGTGTCTTTTGACCCAGGAGTCACATGCCTTCCTGTGCTTTGAGGTTTGAGTTTTCTCAAGCCCCAGCTCTTTGGCAATAGACAGAGTATACAGACTTGATGTCAGCAGTGGGGAAAAGTGTTTCTGCAGGTTTCCATCCACGTTCACACGATCCCCGTGACCCCAGGTGGACTCTCTGATAGAGGAAGCTGCCCTGTGCACAATCTCCTGAGACAGGCCCTTACCTGCTGGTCACAGTACTTGGCACCTTGGTCTTAGGCTTCTAGTGTCCAGATTGTGAAAAATAAATGTGTGTTGCTCGAGCCGCCCAGTTTGTAGTATTACTGGGAAAGCAGCCCCAGCTGCCTGAGGCAAAAACTAGGCTTGACGGGAAAGTGACGCAGCAGTGAATGGAAGGGCAGGAGCTGCAACCCGGCTCTTTGTCTCGTGTTTCGTGCCCACCACCCGTTTTATATTCGTTACCTTTTGCTGAGCGACCGATTACGCCGAAACTAAATTGTTTAAAGCAAGGGCCATCATTCATGATCTCACTGTCTCTGTGGGTTAGGCATTTGGGAGCTGGGCTGTTCCGGCTCCGGGTCTCTCCTGGCATCCCACTCAAGGTGTTGGCTGTGGGCTGCTGGCATCTGAGGACTGGACTGGGCTGGAGGGTCGTTTCTAAGGTGGCTGGCTGGCATGCGGGCAGGTGAGTGCTGGCTGTCAGCAGGAGGCCTCAGCTGCTTGAGTGTCCTCACCGCATGGCGGCTGGCTTCCCTGGGACAGGAGCCGCAATGTCTTTTATGACTTTGCCTCAGAAGCCATCTTGTCATTTCGGTGACACACCATATGTTGCAAACGCCAGCCCTATGCAGTGTGGGAGGGTATGACACAGAGTGCGAATACCGGGAGGAAGGATTATTGGGGGCCATCTCAGAGGCTGAGTACCATATTACATGTTACCCAGCTGTATGGAATATCGGTGCTGGTTGCTGAAAAACCCAAAGCAGAGACAGCACTTTCATACTGTTAAGTGGGCTCCAGACTCTGATAGCAGGAACTTTTTTGGTGTCCACAGTTTTATAATAAATATTGGACTCAAGGGCTTTTGCTCACTGATAATGTGAACACTGGAAAGGATCAGTATAAACATGGATAGTAATGGGGGGCAGATATTGGATGAATTAAACATTTTAAACATTCATATATGTTTTTCTGCAAAAGAGCATTTCCCAACACATTGAAACTTACATTATTATACCAGAAAATGTAACCAAATCTTTCCCCGAGTCTTGTGAACCATTCTAGCAAATTACTGAAACTGAAGAGGGGGTTGTGGGATTCCCTGATTTATAACTAGTTGGCTGGTATGAGTAAAAACTCCTCCACATTTGTTGCCAGAACTGCTGAGAGCAGAGAGCCAGTTCTCTTGTAGCATTGACAGTAACTCTTGGGTTAGAGGTTGATGCTGGTCACTCCACTAGATGGGTCTGTTATCCCCCTTGGGGCTACAAAGTTATGTTTGGGTGCTCCTCTGGCACTTTACAAATGCTTGGTTGCCCCTTACCATTCAATTCATAGTTTCAACATTAAGAATCCTTGATGGGATCAGCAATCTTATTGAGATTGAAAAATAATGATTTTCCAATTCTATCGATCCATTTGTTTATTAATCAGCTGGCATTCTTCTGAAAGGTAGAGCTTTTTTCATCAACTACAATATAGCTCCTACTGGAAAAGTAGAGTAAATGTTAATTCCTTCCCTTTCAATGATTAATTTTCAGTGTAAGGGGTTAGTTTTATAGTCACCCCAAATGGTAACAAATGAATGTGGTTTTTTTTTTAATTGCCTTGGGTTTATTTCTCTTCTTTGATCATTATTATGAACTTATGGATTTTTCTTGATTTTTGTTTTTTAGCAACTATATTCATAATTTTTGACATTCTCTTGCATTTTATAATTAAAAAAATATGTTGTTTATTTATTTCCAGAGAGAAGGGAAGGGAGGGAGAAAGAGAAGGAGAGAAACATCAATGTGCAAGAGAAACATCAGCTTCTCTTGATGTTCTCTTGGTCGCCTCTCGCACGCCCCCAACCAGGGACCTGGCCTGCAGCCCAGGAATGTGCCCTGATGGGAATCGAACTGGCAACCCTTCAGTTCACAGGCTGGCACTGAATCCACTGAGCCACACCAGCCGGGGTGATGTTCTAATGCATTTTAAAACAATTACTTTGAAGTATAATTGACTTATGGTAAGCCACATATATGTGTAGCATAATTTGATAGATTCGACATAAGCCTGTATCAATGAAACCATCACCATACTGAAGATAAGGAATACTTCCAGCACCCTCATAAGGCCCCTTATGCCCCTATTGAAATCCATCCCACTTCTTCCCTCATTCCCAGGCAACCACTGATATGCTGTCTGTTGCTAAGTATTAGTTTTCATTTTCAAAATTTTTTCTATAAATGGAAACATATAGTGCATTCTAGTTCATGCCTGCCTTCTTTCACCAAACATAATGATTTTGACAATCACTCATGTCGTGTATCAAAAGTTTGTTCCGTTTTAAAAATTAAAAAGTGTTAACTTTATTGAGGTTTAATTGATGTACAATTAACTGCATGTACATTTAGTGTGTGCAGGTTGATAAGTGTCCACCCATGAGTGTACACCATGAAAACATCACACTAAGATAATGAAAACATCCATCACCCCAAAGTTTTCTTGTGCCCCTTGGGGATCCCTCCTTTTGACTATTCTCTCAGTCTCCGTTCTCAAGCCACCACTGATCTTGCTCTCACGGCAGATTCAACTACACTTTTAGGATTTTATATAAGTGGACTCATAGAGTACGTGTTCTTTTTTGTCTGTGTTTTGGTCTGGAGAATCACTGACGCAGGTGCATTACCAACACTTCACTCTTTTTTGTTGCTGAATGGCATTTCATTGAACGGACCACAGTTTGTTGACCCATTCACTGCCAGTGCAAGTGTGTGCTGTTCCTTAGGCATCTTAGGTCATCACAACCTCTGCAATAAGGCCCAGGTGCCTGGGAACGTCCTTGAGTCTGGCCACCTCTGTCTACTTTTTGGTCCCAGCACTCATATGGCTGTGGATTGAAATGCCCTCAAACTACAGACATATAAATTACCAGGAAATTTGACTGCAAAGTGTGCATGGCTTAATCCCATCTCCAGAATGATGTCTGTGTGAAGAAGTAGCAGGGGTGGCAGGTCTTTGCCCGCAGAGAGGGTCTGTGGGTCCCTGGGCAATGACTTTGCAGTAACGATGATCAGGGTGAGGATATTAGTGACTCTTTACACTTACCGAGCATGTAACAATTCAAAAAGCATGTCCTTCCTTATTATACGTCTTCCCTTTGAGATAGGCAGGGCACCAGACAGTGCTCCCTCTTTACAGTGGAACAAACTGAGGTTCTGAGAGGCCGGGAGGGAGAGAGCTAGCACGCCTTCCCCAGTCCAGAAGGACCTGGGTGGAGTCGTTTCCAGGGCAAGCTCGGGCGTCCCCTGGGTTTGACCCCTCACATGCCTCTGACACCAGGGTTCAGGCCCATCTTCTCTTCGGGCCTTGTTAATATGCCCGTCCCATTTTTATTTTGTTTTGTGACCAGTGCATGTTTGTGCAATAAATAGCAAAAGGAGAACTGGCCTTTGGAGCCAAAGAAACCTGAGTAACTCCTAGAATTTCAAAGGACCAATTTCCTGGACTACGAAACGGGCAGCCCTCATTCCCACCCTATCATCTTATGCAGATTCTTCTGACACCACTCTGAAACCAGCCAAGAACTGGTGCCCCGAGTTCTAATCCCGACCTGCAGGTGGGTCTCTGGCCATCACCACAAGCCTTCGTTTTCCTCGACCCAGCCCCGCGGAGCTCCAGGACCCACCTCACTTCCTAGCCCACCCTTTCAGAGACTGCCGTGCCCAGCGTCACCTTCTATTAATGCCGACAGCGCCACCCTGCGGCCAACCTGGAGAACAGTAGCCATCAGTGTAAATGAGGGATGTTCCAGGCGCGGCGGAGCCGGTGGGCAGAGGCCCGCTTTAGTCCAGATCCGATCCCATTGAGTGGAAACCGTCTCGGGCAGGACGGGACCTTCTCACCACGGAGGACGAGGGCGATGCGCTTGGCTATTGGAGCCACTTTTGTGGCTGCTGCCGTTGTGACTTCAGCTTTTCTCCCTTTCCCATTGATCCGGGAGTGGGATTCGTGAACAGGGCTGCCCTGAAGTCAGTTTCCGGACCCTCCCGGCCAGCCGTGCCTGCAGGGCATTCACCGACCTGGGCTAAGGGATACCTCTTCTTCCCTCCAGGCTTCGCTGGGATTCCCGGCCTCCCCTCTCCCTCCCCTCATTTAACTCCTCAGTTTTCTGGACACCCAGGTGTTTGTCTGGCTGCTGAATGACCCCAGAGACTTGGGATCCAGACACAGCTGTGCGCGTGTGAGCATCTCATTATCTTCTGTGAGCGGGGGCTGAGAAGGAAAACGAAGCCTCCGTGACTGGCTTGCACTCTCCAAGCCGTGCCGCGGAGCCCCCGAGCCCGTGGGTTAGTGGACCAAAGCCAGCGCCTGCAGTTCCAGACCCCACAGGTCGGCCTCAGTCTGCTCTTCCTGCTCTTAACTCCAGCTGCTCTCTACCCAGGCAGGTGGGCTCACTGTCCCCCCCAACCTGCCCATGATTTCCCACCTCCACACCACTGGTGGTGCCATTCTCTCGACCTGGGAAGCCTCCTCCCCGCTCGCCCTCAGCTCACTCGGCCTAACATCTGCTTGCCTCCCAAGCCTTCAAGGACCAAAAGCTCATATTGAATGTGTGGATTTGCTCTGTTAATTATCTTAATATCTTCTAACTAGAAGGTCAATATATGTGCTGTTTTAAATTTAAAGAGAATCAGCCATTATCCTACTTCTCTGATCTATTACTATTTTAAAATTAATTGTAGTTAACTATATTCCTCTAGACCTAGTTTTTTTTTTCTGTGCAAATACACATATTTTACAAACATAAGATCATATATATTAACCATCTTCAATGTGCAAAAGTTATGTTTCTGCAGCTAGTTATTGAGCTTCCAGGAAGCAGAAATTCCTACCCACCGTCAAAGCCCAGCCCATGCTACCCCGCCCTATAGGACTCTCTGCTTCACGCAGGCAGTCACAACCGCTCTCACCTGGGGGATGATGACACCTGGACTACAGTTTTGTAACAGGACTTACTGTCTGGCGTGTGGCTGTTGGTTTGTGCATCTGACTTCTCCACTGGATGGAAACTGTTTGAGGCCGGGACCCTGTCTGGTAGGTTTGTTTGTATTCCCATCTGGTAAGGAGACATCACCCTGACACTTGTTCAAATGGTAATGAGACTTTATTCAAGGATGCTGCAATGGGGTCACGACTACTGCTGTAGGGCAGACACACGGGGCTCAACTCCAAATACAACAAAGACAAGTGGGGATTCACAGCTGAGGACTAGGGTGGGTGGGGGGCAGTGGATGGAAAAGTACTAAGAGAAGACATTAAGGGGAGGGAGTATTCTTGCTAAACTGATCTAACGGGGTTCTTGCTACCGGCAGGGCAAGCAAAGACTCAGTTACCAAGGGTGAAGGGTGAGGACCTTGGTCAGATACCCAGGGTGATCCGTTATCAAGGTGAGCAAATACCGAGAATAGAGGGATTCTCGATAAACTGATTTAGCAAGATTGTTCCAAAATCTGGGTTGAGCAGCCTGAAGACAGGATGAGGTCAAGGTCAGTGAGGCCTAGTCAAGAGCAGGGCTCAGAGGAGTCAAAGTAAAGTTCAATCAAGGAGAGAGTTTTTGTCACAATACTCGTTCACTGAGTCTACTTACAGTGTGGGGCAAAAGTAGGTTTACAGCTGGTCGTATGGAAAAGAGTACAATAATTAACAAAGAATAATACAAGAATAAACTCTGTGTTTCACATACTCAGACTGTAAACCTACTTTTGCCCCACCCTGTATCTTGAAATAAATATCATGCACTTGATTAACATACATCACTGGATCTTCTTAGCTATATTCTAAAAGAGCAACACTCAAACTTCTTCCTAGGGTTTGCAGAATTGAAAAGGAGTTTGGCACTGTATCATTCACCCTTGCAGCCAGAAGCCTTCTGTACAACAAAGAATTATGAGGACCAGGGAACCCCGGCCTGACTTCTATCTTGGCATCTCAAACCCCTGAAGTCCATTTATTTTACAAATATTTATTGAGCACCTATTATGTGGCAGGTACTATTATAAGTATACAGAATGTAACAGTGAGCAAAATAGTTACCTGCCTTCTTTGAGGCTTACACTTCACTGGAGGGAATCAGGCAAAAACCCAAATAAATTAGTAAAATATATAGTCCATCAGGTGGAAAAAAATAAAGTAAGAAAGGGACAGTCCCCTCCTTAGACCTGGGCAGGAAGAACCCCTGCGCTCAGCCCCACACTTCAGAGACCCGCCCTCGTCTTCCTGCAGAGCGAGGGTTTTGCTGGGCCAAGGGGATGTACCCCTAGACACCTGAACCCCCTTTCTAGACCACACTTTGGTTACCCAGGACTTCAAATGGCTGGGCCTACATCAGGGCTTGCAGAGATTTCCCCTGGGTCTGACCTTAGAGAGTGGAATGCAACACAGGGGTACGTGCCCCTAAGCCTGAGGTATAACCAGAAGGTGCTTGTTTGCAAGGGACAGAGCTGGGATGCTCACAAGTATGTGTGAAGCTTCACAAGGTGCCTGTTGGAAATGGGGGTGGGAGGAGAAAGGGGGTGGGCACTGTTTTGGGAACCACCATTTTTACTTTTGCTCCAAGCTCTACAAATATAGTGGCAGGCCTGGGAAGATAAGGATAGGGGCTTTTGCGGGGTGTGGGGAGCTGTCACTGCAATTTTGTATAGGATAATCAGGGAAGGCATCATGGAGAAGGTGACATTTTACTGAAGATCCAACAAAGTTGAGGAAAGAAGGGATTTGAATATCTGTGGAAGAGCATTGCAGGCGGCAGAAAAAGCAAGTGCAAAGGGCCTGAGGCAGGAAGGTACCTGGCGGCTCCCCAGGCACCTCAGTGGGGCCCTGCCAGATTTGAGCTTGTGCAAAACATAAAAGATGCTCCATCAACGTCGTATTGAATGAATGAAGCGGCCAGCTTCCTGGAGGAGCCCCCCACCCCCGCCCCCTGCAGCACCCACTCACATCTTCTTTCTCTGCCCTGTGCCAAAGGGTATTTCTGGGCCAGCTCTGCGCGTCCTGATGACCACGGGCTGCTTGCTCTTCAGGCCAGGATTTCCCCACACTTGCTGTTTTTAAAAATTGATTCTAACTTCCTCGAAACTTTCCTTATCACCTCTACTTCCTGTTTTTCTTTCCTGCCTGACACCCTTGATCTCCCCACGTCTGCCTGTCCCCAGTGTCTCAGATGTGGTTGCAGACACAGAGCTGAGAGGGGTCAGCTGGTGTGTGTGTCGGGGGTGGGGGATGGCCATGGATTCCTGACCAAGGAGACAAGGGTGAGCCCTGAGGAAGGAAAGACTCAGAGGTCGGAGGCTTGCCCTGGTCTCAGCAGAGGGGGGACGTATGAGAGTATCTACAAAAATAAGAGGAAAAGAAACAAATAAAAAAAGAACTTCATTTTTGGGAACAGGCCTTGAGGTTCTGACCTGACCTGGAGACTGGGTGTCAGATTTTCAGCTGGTGGCTTCTCAGTTTGGCTGTCCCTGCTCTGAGCACCGTCTGTCCTCAGTCCCTGAGACGGAGGTGCTCCTGAAAAGGGGAGGAGGAGGCCCCCCATTCAGAGACATGGAGAGGGCCTCACCCCTGGGTCTCCCCTTTCCTGCCTCTTTGCACAGGCTACTCCTCTTGGCACGCCCTTCTCACCCTCCCCTGCTGGGCAGCACCTGCTCCTCCTCCAGGCAGCCGGTCCTGGCCTAGGAGGCAGGGCGGTGTACCCTCCCCATGCTCTTAGCGACCTTACCCTTTGTTTTGTTGCCCTGATCACTCCTTCCTGGTGAGCTGATTTTCTTCCCTTGGTGGCAGAGGCCATTTTTATTCTATGTACCCAGAGCCAGCATAGGGTTGGATGCACACAGTAGGTGTTCAGACTGTTAGTTGAGTGAATGAATGGGTAAGAGGTGGACCCTGAAATACACCCTGGGACAGTTTAGTGCATCTGAGGAGGCATCTGAGGTGGAGGGGGTACAGTGAAAGGAGACCTTTATCGGGGTGAAAATGGAGGCAGCACTTGGGTTTGGGCAGCATTTCCTGCGCAGTCTCTGGAGGCCAGGGTGGGTCACGCCTGCTGCCTGAGTTGGCAGGGAGGATCTGGGGAGCTGGAGCTGGGAGAGCACTGGACCCAAGTTTGTAAAATGCTGCAGACACAAGCATTTAAATTTACCATGTAGTAGTAGGTCCAGCCCACTGGGGAGGTAGGCAGTGACATGCCCATTGCAGACAGAGAAGATGATGCTCAGAGGGGCGACCCGACTTCCTCACGATGCCCATGTACCTAAAGGCAGGGCCAGGGCTGAGCCCTGCCTGGGATTTCCTGGGGCTCTGTCCATGCCATCTTGCAGCCCCTCTGTCTGCCCAGCTTCTTCCTGGGTCCTGAATGTTGGCACAGCTGATTCAGGGAGCACTCAGGATGTGCGTCAGCGGGTCCCTTCCAAAGGGCACCAGGCTACTGGGTGCGGAACGGGCGCTCTCCATGGCCGTTTGCAGTTCTGTGTCAAAGGCTCTGGTCTCTTCAGGGGAATTGTAAGATATAGTCTTTCCAAATTTTTATTTATTGATTTGAGAGAGAGAAAGATAGGAGGAGAGAGAGAGAGATCGATTTGTTGTTCCACTTATTGATGGATTGCATTCATTGGTTGATTCTTATATGTGCCCTGACCAGGGATTGAATCCACAACATTGGTGTATTGGGACGATGCTCTAACCAACTGAGCTACCCAACCAGGACTAAAAAGCACTCTTTATAGATCTGCTCTTGAAAGGGTTCTGTTGAGAGAACCAGTGTGACAGAGCTGGCTGGGCTGCCAGGAGGAGGTGTCGGGAAGTGGAGTTGGCTCCCCTCCCCCGCTACTCCCCCATCCCCATTCTTGGCAGGTCCTCCGGTTTTGTAACCACCCTCATCATTCTAGCCCACTTGGGAAAGGGATAACAGATATTTGTAAAATGAGGCAATTTGAATGAAATTGACTAACTTGCGTGTAGAATTTTCCTTAGCATTTTCTCATACATTTGGAAGTAAATATTGTTATTTCCACTTTGTAGGTGAGTCAACTGAGGCACAAGTAATAATTATAATCAGATGCTTATGAAGGGCCAAGTACTCTATTTGGATGCTTTATTCGATCGTAGAGGCTTTCATTTATTGAATGCTTAAACTATATGCAGGTGCTGTTCTAATTCTATATATACACAAAGTCATTTGATCTGTGCACAAACCCCACTCAGTAGCCCAGATGAAGAAATGAGGGCGGAGAGAGGGCTCACAAACTATCTGAGGCCAGACCAGGGAAGGAGCAGATCTGGAATTTAAACCAGGCAATCTGACCCAGGAACTCATACTGAGAAACCCTGCCCAAGCCACACGGTTAGTTACTGGTGGGGTGAGGGTTTGAACCTGGGCAGTCAGACTCCAGCACCACTGGCAGAGCCAGAGCTGGGATGCAGACCCTGTTCTCCAAATGCAACTGCGAAAGCTTTTTTCTACATCATGCCATAAGTCATGTCGGGCAGTTTACCTACATGGTCTTGAGAAATGAGAATGTTGTTTTTCACCCCTGATTTCCACAAGGAGAGGCTGTCCCTAAGTGGCCCCTAGGCCTTCCCTGGTCCACTGCTGAGATCCGACAGGCGAGGCCATCTTGTTTGGGGTTCCACTAACAGCCCCATTTGGTGAGTAGATTGGGAGCAGGCTTTACTTGTTTGTTTTACTTCACAAAACGTTTCAGCATGTAGGCAGGGAAGCGAGGTTCTGTTTATCGAGTGTGCTCTTGGAGACCTCACCATTTAGGTAATACCACCAACCAAGGGTGGAATTAAAAACATTTTACATTCAGGATGGGACAGGGCCTGCATGACGCTGGAGCATGGTCCTAGAGGCCCCCTGTCGTGCTAGATGTTACTCCTGTAATTGTTGGCTTGGGTGGGATGCAAGAAGGTCTCACGGGAAGGATCAGGAAAACTCTGGTGGCCAAGGGACCTCTGGGAGGCTCAGGGGAACAAGTATTTTAAGAGCTCATTGGCATGCTGGCTGAATATTAGATTGCTTAAGTTCTTTGAGGATATTTATTATCCCAGTGTACAGATTAGGAAACTAAGGTGCAGGGAAGTTAGTACAGTAATTTGTTCAAGGTCACTCAACTATTATGAGATAGAGCTAGAACTCTTGCCTGTCTGGCTGACTTTGAAGCAAAGTGTCCCCCTCGATGGGAGGAGGTGTCCCACTGAGCACTTGTTGGGGCTGTGCCCGCCCAGAAGGTGTTGCAGGAGCAGCTTCTAAGATGGTCCCCATGCCTCCTGGTACTCACACCTGTCTAATCTTCTCCCTTTGAGTACCTTGCTTTCACTAACTGAATGTCCCAACATGGGGAGATGACACTTCCATGATTAGACTGCTAAAGATTTGGACTTCTGTCTTGCTAGTAGGCTCTCCTCTCCCTGGCTGGCCATGATGAAACAAGTTTGGGAGACCCACATGGCAAGGAAATGAAGGCAGCCTTTAGCCAGCTGTCAGCTGGGAACTGCGCTTTCAGTCCATCACCCCATAAGGAGCGGAATCCTGCCGGTAACCACACCAGTGAGCTTGGAAGCAGATCCGCCCCTGAGCCTTAGGCCCTGACTGAGAGAACCTCAGCCTTTGGAGAGAACCCAAAGCAGGTGACTCAGATAAGCCATTCCTGGATTCCAACGTGAAAAACTGTGAGATAATAGGTATGTGTTGTTTGATTGTAAATCCCTAATTTTGTGATAATTATGATGTGGCAATAGGTAGCAAATACAGGTGTACCTCAAATAACATGAAACACTGTGGGAATCATATTATCCAGATAAGTTAAAGATTACCACACAATCCTTTTAGTTTTAAACATCCTGGTAGGAGTTACAAAACCTGTCCTTTCAAAACTGCAATTTTCTGTATTTAAGTTTTCCTCTGAGACAGCATGGTCTTTGGTTGGGAAAAGCTACCAAACCTTTAGGTAAATAAGTGTTAAATGAGCTCAAGCAATCTGGCCACAGCACATGGCGGTTTGGGTTATCTGGAAAAACTACCCTGTGCTGAAAACAATTTACTTTGGAATTTAAAAAAAAAAAGGACTCTAAACATATTTAAGTATGAACATAATAGCACCAAATTATCACGTCAAAATTGAACTTCAAACAGGCACTTAGAGATGTAAGCAGAATCTGGAAACCACTTTTGCCTTGAGGACATCCACCTGACAAATCTGGACTTTCCTTTGACAGCCTCTTGGACTGGATGATGAGGGACAGAAGTAAAAGTGCAAGCTCATGTGTGCTGGGGAATAGAATAGGAAATTCCCACTGTATGCTGGCATCACAAAGGGTGATTGTGAAGGAGATGCATGGCAGTCCTTGTCGGGGTAGCAGCTGGGGCCCTCATTGCTTGGGTGGGCAAGGGACTTTAGCTTTGAACTTGGTTGAGGGTAGCTCCGGAGGTGCCTAGCCCCTAGGAACCTGACAGAAGTAGGCAAATGCCTTTTTGGAGAAAGGTGGTTTCATCCTGGATCTGAAATTACTGCTATAAATACTTGTTTCAAGTATTGTGAGCATCTCACAGCAAAAGATAATCTGGCACCAAAAGCAAACAACGTACCATGAGAAGACCCAGCGGGAAGAATGGGCAATGGAAACAGACCTACCACACTGTGCCTGCTGAATAATGATGCGGAGGTCCCCTTTCTGCCTGATTATTCTAAGTATACTCCAGAAAAGACATACTTAGTATGTGAAAAGAAATAGAACTTTGAAAATAGCTGCAGGAAACTTTCCAAAGTGCCATTAACAGATCTTAAAAGGAACAAAATAGAACTTGAACAAATGACACATACAATAACAAAAGTGTAAAAGTTCAATGGGGAGTATAACAGATTAGACACAACTAAGGAGAGAATTAGTGAATAAGAAATTAGCCAAAAGAAGTCACCCAGGCTGTCAATCTAAAGGTTAAAATCTAATAGAATAAAAGTCCCTCTGTGAGTAAATAACACATGCATCTACATTAGCCACATCTTTGTAACACCTCAGATACCAAAGACAAAGAAAAAAAAATCTTAAAACCAACCAGTGGTATAGGGGGTGAGGGGCATAGGTTACCACATCAGTAACAATGAAATCTAGAAGGTAATAAAATATTTTGGAAATATTTAAAAGAAATATCTAACAGAAAAATAACTGTCAAACTTATAATTCTATACAGTAAAAGTTTTTTTAGGAATAAGAGCAAAATAAACACATTTTCAGATAAATAAAACCAGAAGGAATTTTCTAATATTAAGCTCATGTAAGGGAATTCTATGAGCTGTATTTCAGGCAGAAAGCAAAACAGACCAAGATGTAAAGACTGAGAGGCAAGAATCAACAGAGATAAAAAAGGGTGGGCAAATGTATGGCTAAATTTAAATGAAAAAACTGCATAAAACAGTAATAGAATTGACTTTAGAGATTGGAAAGAATTGGGAGATTGAAATATATGGCAATAGCATATAAGCTGGAGGGTAAGTGGAATTGGAGTGTTATAAGGTTCTTCTTATATTGTCTGGAGTGGGTTAAACATATTGTTCAACTTTAGGCTTTGGTAAGAAATTAGCTCTGCAAGTTGTAATTTCTAGGCTAATCATGATAAATAGAGGGCTTCTAACTTCCAAGGTAATGGGGGAAAACGCTGATTGATGAAATTGACCAACTCAGGATCAAGTCAAGGAATGGCAGGAAGAGGGGGAAAAGCAAGCACAGAGCCGCCGGGACAAATGGAAAGTAGTGCAAGATGTGGTGAATTTAAACTCAAACACGTCGGTGATCACATTAGATGTAAATGCCCTGCATGCTCCTGACAGGTGTGTGAAGTAACCTCCGGGGACCAGAGAGAAGGAACTAACCTGCCCAAGGTCCCCCAGGAAGTCAAGGTAGGGTCAGCAACCAGGGGCCTGCTTCCTAGTCCTGTGGTCTGTCAGTCCCACCCAGGGCGGTGCCACCCAGGGCGGTGCCACCCAGTCCTTTCGCACTGAGAAGCTTGCTGGGTGCCAGGTGGTGTCAGGCTTTGGAACACAGAGATCAGTAAAACAGGGCGTCTGTCCTTACGTTTTTTTCCTAAATGAGGAGAAAGTAGGTTTCAGCATGAATTCTCATATTATACTTTTCAGGGGTTTAAGGCTGCATCATGTCCTCGTGGTGGTGGTGGGGGTGTGTGTGAGGAAGGGACATACTCTTCTACCCTTGGGGTTTTCTGGCTGGTTTGAGAATCAAATAGGCGTGAGACAGATAGCAAGAGAAAACCAAATGTAATCATACCTTTAATGAAAACCCTGCATACACAGAGAGCCAGAGAGGCCCCCCTTGCTTGAGAGGTTGAGAAACAGACATGGGGATTGAGGTACAGAAGACATCCTGAGCTAGGGGTGAGGGAATGCGCCTTGGGGGCTTCAAAGGGTAATCTCAGGGTGATAAGAAGAGCAGAAGGACAGTAAATAGAAGTTTGCCCTGCCCTATAGGTAGGTCAGAAGAAGTTATCTCTGATAATCTCTTATGGGCAAGGCCTCTAATTCAAATTCTTATAGGTAGTTAAAGGGAGGGGTGGAATTTTCTCTTGAGCCTGCAGCTAAAGTTGCCTTTAGCTCAAAAAATCTGCATACCGCTGCTGAGGCACATCTTGGGGTGGCTCGTTCTGAACCCCCGGAGTTGGTAGTGATGGTTTCCAGGCTGTGTCTGAGAAAGGCCCTGCCTGTGTGCCTGCGTGTCCATCGGAGCAGGACCCATGAAGACAGAGGGGAGGGTGGGAGGAGGCGGTTTTCTGAATGGAAATTCATCAATGTATTTCTGTCTGCTGCACTTATCAGTGTTGCTATTTCAGTGAGTAATGGTGGAGCCTTCACCCAGCTCTTGCCAGACGCCGGGGGTGGGGGTGCGGGGCAGCGATATGGCAGGGGTCCTCTCTGTCGTCAGAAAACATGAGCTCATGCCAAGGTTTCTGCGGGTCACCGAGATAGCACCGGCTCTCTGGAGACAGGCGTGACCCTCAGGTCGGCTCCTAGTCATTGAACTAAGTGGGCTCAGATAAGGGCCGGATAATGGTAGCCAAACTCCCATGGCCTCTTCAGGCCTCCCCCAGGGCCCCGAGGCCAGAGGGAGGGCAGGTCAGGGAGGGGCCAGGGGGAGGAGTGTGGCCCAGGAGCCTGCTCAAAACCCTCTGGAAAATACCCCAGGGGGACCCAGATCTCCTGAGGCTCCCGCCCATACCTCTGGTCTGTGCCCCCACCTCTAAGCCAAACAGTTCTTAGGACAATGGGAAGCCACCTGCCATCATGAACTCCTAGAAAAATACCAAACCGGCAGCACTTCCTTCTTTGGACTTTTTGTTGTTTAATCAGATGTGCTGTCTCTGTTGACACCTTCTAGTGAGTAGGCATGTAGGAGATGTGTGCATTCAGGGTTCTGCTGCGGATGGGGAGGTGGGGGTGGACTGGGGCAGGGTTAATCTGCCCAGTGGTTTCAGGAAAGACCAAGGCCTGATCACAGTCCCACTGGATTCTCAACTTCTGTGCTCTCTGGCCCTGCAGTGACCATCTCACTGAGCCTTCCTAGGAATCTCTGGTGGCTGCTACACAGTCGGGGGCGGGGGTGGGGGTAGGGACACTGACAGATGGTGGGTGGGCGGTTGGATTTAGACTTGGAAGGGAATTCAAGAGCTAGTCTTCTCCGGGGATAGCCAAACCGGGCATGCTCGCTCGCTGCCATGGCCCTCTGTTGAATCTTTCCTTTCTCTGCCCAGAGCAGCCCCCAGGGAGCCACGCTTAAAGGGCCAGAGTCCGTGTGGGAGATGCAAGGATATGCTCAACTTTGAATGTGTCCAACTTCCCTACTCCGTGGTGGGGAGATGGGTGGGGCGGTGCACTGAAGCCCAGGGAGGGAACCTGCCTGCGGAAATTGATGAAGCTGGTTAGTTGAGGCACAGGGACTGGAACGCAGATTCTGCCAAACATCCTAAGGGGGTCTCCCACCTTTCTGCTCAGAGTCTTTCTCTGCCTCTTATGGGGCTTCCCTCTAGGGGAAGAATTTTAAAAAAATCTTAGGTTTCATTGCATACAGTACTGCTTTTAAGTTTTGAAAAATAAAGCTCCAATATCTGTGTGTAGACAGTCTCAAAATGCAAATGAGTTAAAACTCACAGAAGGAAACACCAAACCTATCCCTGAGAACAGGAAACACACACACAACACACACACACACACACACACACACCCACTATATCCCTTCAAGACTGGAACGCTAGTGACACCTACTGGATTGTTCAGGTCCTGCACATATGTGGCGTAATTAGTCATTCCCTTCACTCCAATGTCATTCAATTTAGGTCGAAATTTCAAACGCATACAATTCTATATGTAGAAAAAGTATAAAATATTCTTGCAAATGATAAACACAGCTTCAAGATAGTTACCTCTGAGCAGAGTAGGGATGGAGAGCGTGGTAAGGGTTTTCACTCTATTTTTTTTTCCTTTAAAGGCATCTGAGGCCAATATGACAAAGTATCAATATCTATTAAATTTTGGAGGTAGTAATATTGGGGTCTGTTTTTCTGCACTTAACTCTTTGTTTAAAGTGTTTATAATAATGGCTATAATTGTTATATCTACTGTATAGTATATAGTTATAACAATTATTTATTTTAAATATATATATATATTATTTATTTATTTATATTTAGACAGAGGGGAAGGGAAGGAGAAAAAGAGGGAGAGAAACATCAATGTGTGGTTGCCTGTCACATACCCCCTACTGGGGACCTGGCCCCGCAACCTAGGCATGTGCCCTGACTGGGAATCGAACCAGCGACCCTTTGCTTTGCAGGCCGGCGCTCAATCCACTGAGCCACGCCAGCTAGGGTATAACATTTATTATATAGTATAATATATACATGTCATTTTATATTATATAATTATATTTATGTAAGAACAGTAGAAAGTAAGATGTAAAATTTGGGGCCCAGGTTCTTGCACCTGATAGCAATAGGGCAGTTTAAACAGCAAAAGTTGGTAATATTTGCTGGCTACCATTATTATTATCATTAATACGCTTGCTGGCATTGACGCAAGTGTACGAACAGCAACCACAGACTCATGTACGGGCCAAAGAGGTCACTTCGTTCAACAGAGGGAAAAGGTGAAGATGAGACATGCATTTGCTAGGTTAGCCCTGGACAGACTTGCTGCTTTGCTCTTGCTGAGAATCGGTTCATTCCCCACAGGAAGATGTTGTGCAGGACACCAGAATGCTAATGGCACCTAGTCTGGGCTTTGCAAGGACGATCTCATGTAGGAGGCCGAAGGAGGTAGTTACAGCTGACAATCAGTATTATTTTCAGATTAAGTTTGCAGCCCCAAAGTGATCACGGGCACCATCCCCCTCTTTGGGACTACGGCCTCACAAAGGCCACAGGGTGAGGGCGGGGCTCCCTATGGTTTGACACTTTGGGCCCACCTTCGTAATTTTTTTGCACACCCAAGTACCTCTTGAATGATTATTACAGAATACACTTTTATTTAAATAACCTCACTTTTGATGACCAGAGTTTTAAATGTGATCGGTCCTGGTTGTGTCCTGGGATTTTAAAAATGTTCCCAGTTGACTCTGATATCAGCCAAGGTTGAAAACCACTTCTTTACAGCAGGAAGGGGAAATCCCAAGGTTCTAAGGTTGAAGAAGGAATTGAAAGCCAGAGCAGTCAGTGTGAGAACTGATGGCGTGGGCAGTGGAGTTGGGGAGCGGCGGCATCTGACCAGGAAATGGGTCCCATTGGCTAGAGGCTCGGCTTTTAACTTTCCCACGGGGGCAGGTGTTGAGGCCCCACGACTGTAAGAAAAGGAAGTTGGGCCTGAGACTCCTGCACAAATCAGGGCCTTCAAAGAGCTGATGCTCAGTGAAAGGGGAACTAGAAAACCCCTACCCATTGGTGAGGGAGACTTTGTTTGCCTGTGACTCCTGGTGGGTAAAACGTCTCTCAGAATAACCCAAAACTCCAGCTGAGAAGCTCACTTAAAAATCAGTCTCAACTTTCCATCCATGGATGAGTGGATAAACAAAATGTGTGTGTGTGTGTGGAATATTATTCAGCCTTAAAAAGGAATGCAATTCTACTTATTTATTTTTAAAATTGAAATATAATTGTCACATAAGGTTCCATGAGTTTTAGGTACACAAGGAATGAGATTCTGACACCTGCTACAAATGAACAAACCTTGGTTATGCTAAGTAAAATAAACCAGTCACAAAAAGACAAGTACCGTATGATTCCACTTATATGAGCAGCCCTCACCCGCTGGAGGATGGGAGTGAGTAAATAAATGTCTCGGTTCAATTGTCCTTCATTGAAACAACCCAAGGCACAGCCGTAAAGTTCTCCAAAGAGTCCTCTGCTGGACTGAACCCCAGTTAGCCACAGTGATAACCAGTTTAATAATGCAAACTTTATGGAAATTTCTGTTTCGCTCTCCCTTCCTCACTACTTCTGACCACTGGGATCATTTCCTAAATAAAGTTGCACTTAAACCCTCCTTTCAGGCTCTGCTTTCAGGGAATTCAAACTAAGGCTAGAATGAGGCAATACAAAGAACACATTGTTTTAAGAGGCAATATTTGAAGAAATAATATCTGAGAATTTTCCAGAATTAATGAAAGACTGGTATACTTAGATTTAATAAACACAGTCCTAAACAGGATTAAAAAGAATCTATTCCCAGACACATTGTAAAGCATCAAAGATAAGGAGAGAAACTTCCAAAGCAACCAGAGAGAAAAGATGCATTAGTATACCACGGCATGGCAAGTAGACTGAGAACAGACTTTTCAACAGCCACAGCAGCCAGGAGGCAATGAAATAAGGTCTGAAGGAAAACTAAAGGAAAATGACGGGTAACCTAGAATTTTATACCCCGCTAAACTATGGTTCAAGAGACCTGCTGTGGACCGGGGTGGAGGGCTTGGAGACGGTTTCTTCTTTACTAGTTTTGCTTGGCCTTCACACCTGCCTTGTGAGCAGAGGTTCCATCTGGGGCAAAGAGATTTGGGGAAAAGGTCTGTAGAGCCTGAGAGCTTTAGTCTTCAGCTTCTGACCCTAGGATCCCTGGCTCCCATCCCCTAGGTAGTGAGATTTGGGATTATTCTGGCAGTATCTATGGGCCTGCTCAGGTTAAGGACTTTGCCAGAATTTCTCCTGGGTGGGGGAGTGAACATCTTCATTGCTGCTTATGATTGAATTTCTCTCCTCTCCCCCACCACCTAGACAGAGGGGGAAAATTAACTGTAGAGTTGCAAGAATTAATTTTTACTCTGCTCTAGTTCTTCGTGGCCTCAGTTCCCCAGTTGGTAAAATAAGGGAAAAAATTGGCCTAAATTGAACCTTTTTCTGGATCTAATTCTATGGGAAAAACTTTCAGCCACCCTGCATGGGTTCTCTGCATTTATAGCTACTTTCCAGAACAACACAGGTGAAAATAACCCTATTCCTCCCCCAGGTGCACTTGGTAGGGCAGGGTGTGGTGGAGACCCAGGTGCCTTTCTTCCAGCTCACTCCTGCCCCTGCTCCCTTCTCCACCTGGGGAACCAGGCTGAGTCTCAGGCTTGCCACGGAAAACGAGATATTGATTTTCTTTCCAAATTTTGTGTTTAGATCCCAGGGTCTATGGCGAGTGGATTCTAGTGTTTCTGATTTCTTTACAAAGTTGAGAAGTGTTTATAATTAAACAAGTCATACAGAAACTTACATCTATGGTAAGACTGTTTAGAAAATGCACCTTTAATCCCAGCTCTCCCCTTAAGAGGCAACCACTGCTGTGATTTTTGTGCGCATGCCAACTAGGCCCCCTCTCTCTCCCCATATAGACATAGATATATAGATATAGTTGTAGTATAGGTACAGATATAGATATAGTTGTAGGTATAGATATATAGTTATAGATATATAGTTATAGATATAGATATGGATATGGATATATAGATATAGATATAGGTATAGGTATAGATATAGTTAATAGTTATAGATATAGTTTAAGATATAGATATAGATATAGTTATAGATATGGATGTAGATATATTGTTATAGGTATAGGTATAGATATATAGTTATAGGTATAGATATAGATATAGATATGGATATAGATATGGATATAGATATGGATATATAGATATAGTTATAGATATACATATACATATACATATACAGGTAGGTATATGTACAGGTAGGTATATATACATATACATATACATATATATAGGTATCTATATCCCTATAGAAATGTATTTCATTTTTGTTCCTTATATAGTATTCTCCATACAAATTCTGTGATATGGTATTTTCTAAACTTACATATTTGGGGGACTCTTTCCAATTTGATATAAAGATGTTTTTTGTTCTTTGTGATGGTACTTAGTATACTATCCTATAATATATTTCACCACTCCCCTGTCAATCGACACGTAGGTTATTTGTCATTTTTGCTGCTGCAATAATTCCGTAATGAATTTTTGTACATCTCTTTGGTCACGCGTGTGTCATCTCTTGGGTAGATACGGAAAGTAGACTTACTGGCGAAGATACTTTTAGCTTTTCAACATTACAAACTTTCCTAATCAATGTATCAAAATATCCATTTCTTCATCCTTTCCCCAAAACTGGTTGTTTTCAATTTTTTAAAAATGTTTCCCCGATGCTCTTTTTCTCCTTTCGTATCTCCCATCTCCCGGCTCCCTCTTCGCCATCTATTTTTCTTCCAATGTGTGCGGTTCGAGCACACTCCATAGACTCACAGTCGAGTCATAAAATCACACAAGCAGTGTCCGTCCGGTCAGAAGCCATGGAGTGGAAAACACTCGAGTAGACGCCCAGAGGAGTGTGTAAGGTCACACACGTCTTCACACACAAACACCATCTTCTTTCCAGTCGAGATAAAGGTATTGGTGGGAAAAGTGCTGCCGCCCTATCTCATTTCCCCATGTGGGCGTCCAGATAAGGGGGCTCCCACATCTGGACAATAACACCACAGCCCGACAGCTTCTCTGCGGCCGCAGCCCGCCCGCCCTCTCGGCCGTTGTGGCTGTGCCTGGATTGGGCCCTGGGCAGGGTGTGGGGTAGACAGTCGTGATGACTCAGGGGAGGGCTAAACCCAGGACTGGGGCATTGTTGGGGAGTCGCCTGGGTAGGTGAAGGCCAATCAGAGCAATAGAGCCACCACAGGGGCCCCAAGTTATCACTGTGGCCTGAAAGGGATCACTGTTGGCCAAGTGGCTCAGCGTGAGGCAGGGGTGCCACAAGTTTGCAAACCTCCTTCCTGTCTTTCTGCCGTTCCCAAGGCACTCTGGGTGGGGCGGTCCTGATAACCAGCCTCCCTCTCACGCCAGTGTCTCCCCGTTTCCTCACACCTCTCAGCCTAAGATTTCCAGCACTCGCTGATGAAGTTTTCCCTTAGAAACGGCCTGAGCCTTTGCTCTTCAGGCAGACGGAGACCCCAAGCCCTCGGACTTTTTCACTTTCTTATTCACTGAAGGTGGGCATCTCAGCCACGGCAGCACCCACAGGGCTGAAGCACTGTGCTCAGACGTGAGGGCCATGCCTGGGAGGTGACCTTCCAGAGCCTGATAGAGACGAGTCAGAGGGGGGGTTCAGGGCAGAATACTTTCCAGGAATTTAGGGTTAAATATCAACTGTAGGGGAAGTTAAAGGCAAGCAATGGGGCCCGAAGCAGGAGTATAAAGCTCAAGTGCAGAGCCGGGGATTGGAAGTTGGGTCAAGAAGAAGTTGGAGCCAGATGAAAGGTTTGGAATGAAGAGCTGGAATATTTTGAGGTCATGGTTTTAAAGTCTTTTGAACCATGGAGTCCAGCTGCTCTCCGGGATGGTGGCTTCAGTTCCTAGTACTCTCGGAAAAGCGCGATAGTTCCTGTGGACCAGCACTCTCACTGATACTAGTGGTTATAATTAAGCATTATAATGGTGTCTGATGAAGACTGTGGTCCTGAGGGTCCTCAAGGGAACATGAGAGCCTGGGCGATTCCAGCAGCCCTGTGCCCAGTGCTTTGCTGGCCTGCCCCACAGGCATCAGCGGGGAGCTCTCCAGGGTTATCGCCTGACCCTCTGCCGGGCTGTCAGGCCTTGTGCCTCGATAATCTGGAGGCCAGGCTTGCATGCCCTTGCCCAGCTGTCCCTGCAGCAGCAGCTGGACATGCCCAGGGCCTGCTCTCCAGAACCAGAAGCAGAAGGTCCAGATCCTGGCCTTGAACAAGCTGTGTGACCTTGGTCCAGTCATTGGCTCTCTTCTTGTTCAGTTTTCATGGAGACATAACAGTGCCCTTCCAACATATGGAGCTCTTGTCGGGGAGATAGGCATGTTGAAGTCAGGAGATGAGAGGATAAAGCCTCATAAAGATGCAGGGAGCTTTTAGAGCTGTTTAGAGGGAGATGGGTAAGCACGTGAAGTCTAGGAGCACAGGGGACGATGCCGTCCAAGGCCCCTCCTGCTCCCAGGCCACCTGTCTCACATTCAACCTCTAAGTGGGAGGTGCAGCGTCTACCTGGGACATGACTTCAGGCCGAGTCTGCATAAATGTTTGAGGGAGTAAGCTGGCCTGGTGCTTTCCACAAAGGCACAGGGAGTGAGCAGAAAGTGAGAGATAAGGCCTGGGGAGAGCAGTGATTTGGGGAGCTGCTAAGCGGACACCTTCCCCACCCACTGGCACCCCCCTCTCTGTGGTGGGGAAGAGGCACAACGCAGTTCTCCCCTGATGTTTGCTGAATGTCCGCTTGACAAAGTCTGCTTCTCTGAGTGGTGATTTCTGGAGTCAGGAGGTAGTTCAGGGGTCTGGGACTCAGGAATCGCCATGTGAGCTGACCCAGAAGGAGAGGATGGAGGCCAGGGGGACCCAAGGGTCCTGGGACCCAACACGAGAAAGCCTAGGGGTTCCTGGGGTGGGGCATAGAGCCCCCATTTGTACACCCAAGGTCTGTGGACTGAGGGAGACCGGTGGCAGCTGACCTCCTCACCAGGACCACTGTATTAGAGAGACCCCTGACACCAGACAGACCCAGGTAACAAAAACTGTGTTGAGTGTTTATTACTGCTGCAAATGAAGTATTACCTTATCAATTTATTTGATCCCTACAACAGTGGTCTGAGAGAGTAACAATTATATCCCGGATTTACAGTGAGGCAGTTGGAGTCCAGAGAGGTTAGGTAACTTACTGTGCTTAGGATCCCATGGCTGGGGGAGCCAGTAGCCCAGCTCCAGAGCCCGTCCTCTGTGGCGACAACCTGAGCCTTGCCTTGGCCAGGGCAGGGACCAGCACCCCTGAAGGGTTGGACCAGACTGGAAAGTGGCACCAGCAGCAAAGCCACCAGAGCAGTGAGTGACACGACCTGCTGACACAGCCATCTGCCCCCACCCCCATCCCCCAGCCCCCACCCCCCAGACCCCGCCCCAGGCCTCTGCTGAAAGAGCAGGGCTTCCCCAGCCCCCCTGCATGTCCCTCCGCAGTCACACTAGACACTGTAAAGGAGGAGGTGGAGGGGCAGGAGAGCGGACCCTGCAGGTGGGGCGTGACGGAGACTTCAGTCCCTGAGTTGGAGTAATGCTGCACCAGGTGGGCCTGAGACGATCGACATGGGCACACGTAAAAGGTCTGCCATCGTGGGGTTGCACTTGGGACCAGGAATGGGGCTTTTATGTCAAGGGACAGTGGGAGCCTCCTCTGTCCTTCTGCACCTGGCTAAGTGGTGGCTGCCAGTTGCAGCTGCCTTGCACCCAAGTTCAACTCAGAGGAGCATGGAGGCCAAGTTGGGAGAGGTGGTGGCCATGTGTAGGCAGCAGGAACCCTCAGAACAAGCCTACTGCGATTTGAAGGCTGCGGCTGACACTCCACAGAGCCCCAGCCTGTGCCAAAGTAACCAGAGCGCAGGCCAGCCTCTGCCTCCAGGCTCCTTCCCCACTCCGGTCCCAGGGAGGCCCGGCAGCTGATAGGAGCTGGGTCCCACAGATGAAGTCATCTGTTTTGGTGCCAGGGAAGGGAAGGGCTGGGGGGAGCCGGCGGAGTGGCCATGGGTCCCGTGCTCCGTCTGCTTTTCCCAGGCTGGCGCCACAGGTTGGAAAGCCTGAGTCTTATCTGGGGAGTGCCCATTGCGGGGAGCCGGGGCTGGGGGCTCTAGGAGGGCAGGGGACGGGAGAGGAGCGTCTGCATTGTCAGCAAATGGGGGAGGGAAAGTGAGAGTTGGGTTGAAATATCAGGGGTGGGGGGGGTTGGAGGTCTCTCGCCAGTGCTGTCTGGATGATCCCGCAAATGGTTCAGTCTGTGATCCAACCTGAGCGCTCCTCTGGACCATTGCCCTTCTTCTCACGTTCCAAACTGTAAACCCGTTGCCTTGCTCTTCATGCCTTCTGTCATTTGTCACTGTCATCGAGGAAGCCCCAGGAAATTTACACGTCTCCTCTCTGGACCTCAGCAAAGCTTGGGTGTCAGGTTCATCTTTATGAGGAGAGATGGGAGTGTGCTTCCCAGTGTAACTTCAACCCTTCGTGTAGAAGTTACACAAGCGTTATGTGGGCAGATGGATGCACTTTTACAAGTGGATCTGCCTGTGTAAACGCCGCGTAGACGCGTCTCTCTGTGCTCCTTCCCGGTTGCTGCCCACCCGATTGCAACGACGACTACCCTCACAGCTGTGTGTGTTCTCGAAACCGGTGTAAGTGGGACCCCGCAGCCCTGCTCTCTCCCGTCTGGGGCGCCTCCTGTTGTAACGTCTGAAAGCCTCACCCTGCACTTGCATTGTCGTGAGCAGCAGCAGTCCACTCTTTTTCTCGTTTCCTTTTTTTAATAGACTTTATTTTTCAGAGCAGTTTTGGGTTCACAGCAAAGTTGAGCAGAAGGTACAGAGATTTCCCAAACGCACCCCACCCCCACAGAGTCACCACCTGCCCCCGCCTATCAACACCCCCCGCCAGAACGCTGCATTTGGTGCACTGGGTGAGCCCACATTGACATGTGGGCATCACCCAAAGCCCACAGTGTCTGTTAGGGCTCCCTCGGGGTGAACAGTCGATTGACTCAGACGAATGTGTAATAACCTGCAGCCATCATTATAGTAGCATACAGGGCATGTTCTTTTCTGTGTTTATGTTTTATTGGATTTGTTGGGGCAACATCGGTTAATAAGATTATACAGGTTTCTAGTGTACGTTTCTATGATACCTCACCTGCCTTTTGCACTGTGTGCCCACCACCCAAAGTCACATCATCTTTCGTCACCGTGTGTTCGGCCTGCTTTATTCTTTACCACCCCCACCCCCTTCCCTCTGGTAACCACAGTACTGGTGCTGATACAAAGTATTTTCACTGCCCTGAAAACCCTCTGGTTCTGCCTCCAGTCCATTCTTTCCAGTGTCGTAAAAGCATTCCAGTATTTCGCAGTCACTTATCTATTCAGTTGCTTTCGGGCACCCCCAGGTCCTGGCCTTTATGCATGGAGCTGCTGTGAGCATTCCCAGGCACGTTCTGGGGGACGTGGGCACCAGTTTCTTCGCGATGTGGCAGTGGTACCTCACTGCAGTTGTATTTTGTATTTTCATGTTGACAACAGATGAAACCGAGCATCTTTTCATGTGTGCCTTGGCTGCCTAACCTCATTTCCCAGCGTCACTTTTTAAATCTAGGCATTGATTCATTTTTTCTTGGATATCAGACTTTACGAAAGCATTTATTATAATAGATATAGTTGTGAAAGTGGTGTGTGTTTTTTTTTTCACCTGGAAGTTTAGTTACTTAAAGAGGTGAACAGATAGACTCTGAATTGCAGGCGTCTTACTCATCCGGCTCAGATCCACCAGCAGGTGGATGGGGGAGAAGCAGAAAGAAAGGGAATTTTGGAGGGGAGGTAGGGGAAAGGCATTCTTAAAATATGTCTGCATTTTAACTTAAAGGCAGTTTAATGCCTTTGAGTAAAAAAACAGTGCCCAAGGTTAGACACAGGGGAGGTCTTAGACATAAATGGCGAAGCCCTTCCCTGAAGTGATGGGGCGGGTTTACGCCTGGAAGGCTAGTGGAGCTGGCAGCTGGCATCGGGAGCTGGGTGGATTCTCACTGCTGTCCACATTCTCTTTAAGGTCTTTAACTTTTTAAAACCCAAGGGTGGTGGAAGTATGAGCCCATTCAGAGTAACGGCACCCATGGGCGTAAAACCAAACTGATCAGGAAGCAGGGAGGTGAAGCCCAGGGCCCTGGCTGTGCTGCATGGTTAAGGATGGGTCTGTTAGGGAACAGAAAGGCTGGGGACAAAGTCTTTTTTTTTTTTTTTAAAGATTTTATTTATTTAATTTTAGAGAGAGGGAGAAAGAGAGGGAGAGAGTCCTGGATGTCTGAGAGATCAATCGGTTGCCTCTCACACGCCCCCAACTGGGGACCTGGCCCACCACCCAGGTATGTGCCCTGACTGGGAATTGAACTGGTGACCCTTCAGTTTACAGGCCAGCACTCAGTCCACTGAGCCACACCAGCCAGGACTGTAGACAAGCTCTTGATGGGAGGTGGATTAGAGTGGGCAGAGTCTTGGAAAGTGTGAGTAAAGAGCAACAGAGGAAGAATCACTGATTAATTGGAGCCTGTGATTAGTGGAACATGAGGGAAACTGAGTCCAGCAGTGGTTAAATCTCTTGGACTGCACTGAACGCCCACCTTGGGATCCTTGGCCAGAGAGAAAAACCTCTTTTTCTTCCTTAGGAGTGAGATACGATATATGAATGTACAAAGCAAAGGAGTCAGAAATAGACAGAAGCTGAAAGTCACAAAAAAACCAGGCCCAGAGCCCAGAGCAGCTAAGGCAAGAACCTCGCCCCTTTTGCTATGGTGAATGTTTGTGTGTCTCCCCAAATTCACACATTGACATCCTAACCCCCAAAGATGATGATGTTAGAAGGCAGGACCCTTGGAAGGTGCTTAGTCGGGAAGATGGGGGCCTCATGAATGGGATCAGTGCCCTCATAAAGAAACCCCAGAGAGCCCCCTTGTCCTTTCCATCATGTGAAGGCGCAGTGACAGACACCCAATCTGTCAGCACCTTGATCTTGGACTCCCCAGCCTCCAGAACTGGGAGGAATACACTTCTGCCGTTTCTGAGCCATCCAGTCTGTGGTATTTTGCCAGAACGGCCTGAATGGACCAAGACATCTGCCAGCAGAGGTGCTAAGACATGTTAGTCCCCTCAGCCCTGGGCAGGGCCTGGGCTAGCAGCCTCCTTAGGGCACAAGGATGGGGTGGGGCCCCAAGGGACAGATTCTGTGCCCTCTGTGGATGTCCCAGATTCAACGCTGGCAACAAGAGAGGGGCTCCATTCTGGATACTCACCCGAGGCCACTGCGGAGCCCGGCCTGTCTATGACAGACCAGGGGCTTCTGGAGGAGATGGTGCTCCTGGAGCCCAAGTGCCAGGTCCCCTGCCCTGGTGTAGTTGGTAAGGGGTGGGAGGGTAAGACTTCAGGTGAGGGCTGCTGGCAGGGTGGTGTCTCTGGAGCTGTCTTTATGTTTTCTATCTGCTTTTGTCCTGTTGCAGCTGAGACGGTTTTTAAGTGGCAGCCCAGCCAGCTGGTAGTGACTACTTTCAAATTGGAGCTTCATCATTATTTTCAAATACATCTTCAACAAGTCAGCGTCATTGTTTTTGTATATTTCACCTGGATTCAAAAGCCATTGTCAGGTTATAAACCAGTTCAATATTATATTTGTCAATGAAAGAAAAGGAAGAGCTGTTTAATTTTTCATGCATAATTTTCATTGTTGCAAATTTTTGAGTGACTAAAAATGGTTTTAGTTGATTTTTATCACTTACCGTGTGCACAAGATTTCTCATAGACGGTGACTGTTAAAAATGTGAGGAACTCATCGTTAAAAGTTGGTAGGGAATTGTCTGTAACTGTTCAAGTATGAAAGTAGATATGAAAAATATTTATTCAGAGAAATAATTTCAAGGTTCTTATTAAAATTTTGAAAGGATTTAATTGCAAGTTTTATCCCAGCTTCTAAAAATTTAATAGTTTTTATGTTTCCTAATTATGTTCCATGTTTATACTTAATTATTGAATATTTGACTTTTACATGCAGAGATTACTGGTTTGTGTAGTCCGTTTACTATTTTTAAAATGATGCCTTAGTTTGGGCTGCTATAACAAAACACCATAGACTGGGTGGCTTAAACAGCAGACATTTATTTCCCACAGCTCCAGAGACTGGAAAGTCCAAGGTCAAGGTACTGGCAGATCTGGTGTTCGGTGAGGACCACTTCCTGGTTTGTAGATGTCTGTCTTCTCCTTGAGTCTTCACGAGGCAGAGAGCAGAGAGGGTAACCAAGCTCTCTCACGACTCTGTAAGCGCACTAGTGCCATTCCTGAGAACTTCATCTCTTTACCGACTCCTGTGGTTGTTCTTCCGTCCCTTGTTTTCTAAATTTTTATGGAACCCCCCCACCTCCAATCGATACATGTCATCAACTTATTTTTGCTAATGATTTCCACATCTTAAACAGTCAGAAACAGATTTCCTTTACAAGACTGGGATAAAATATGCTCTCCTCGTCCTGCAAACGCCTCCACGGTGCTGCCCTCCCCCTGACCCCGCAACCAACAATGTAGTTTCATCTCCGGTTCCTACTGTGTGATGTGAGGTTCATATCCATGTTCACACTTTTCCAGTTTTCTGTCCCACTCTTTCAAAAGTTGTTAAAGTCGCCTGCTATAAGTGGGAAAGTGGCGTGAGTGGTCTTTTTGACCCTGGAAGGACCCACGGAATGGGAGAATAGTGGACCATTTTCGCATCCTTCCCAAGCTGGAAAAACAGGCAGACCGCGCCCCCTAGTGGTAGACATGGCCTTTCTTCCTGCCGTGTCATTCTCACCTGCAGGCCTTTTTATTCGCTGCTGGCCGGTTCAAAGCGCCAGACCAAAGAGCTTCCAAAGGCTCAGAAACTTTTCCATGACTTAAGTCCCTTTTGTATCGTCATCGGATTACATTTAATTTTGGTCCAATTTCTCTCTCGCCCTACACAGTTGGCATGGATCCATTTTCCAAAGTAGGCAAGGTTGTAAAAAGATGAAAAGAATTTTAATTGTGGCCAATCATTTTGGCCGGCTCTCTTCCCTCCATACGGCTGGTGTGGAGCCTGGAACTCCAGGCTGCCTCTCAGAAGACCCTGCGTCTCTGCTAGTTCCAGGCCTCACTAGTGTGGTGATCTTAGGCAAGTCCATCCCCTCCCCTCCACCCTCTCCCACACCTGGCCTCCATTTTCCAATCTGTAGAGGTGATTGCTAAGGACCTTTCTGGATACAGGCATTGGTGTGTGTGTGTGTGTGTGTGGACGAGGGAGCTGCCTTGGGCTGCACGTCCTCCTGGCTGCTGCCGCAAGAGCCAGTGCCTCACTTGGTCAGACCCAGCAGCACAGGAGTGTCTGCCCCCTTGGTACCCCCTCACCCAGCCTGTGACCACTCCGCCAATCCATGGTTAGGACACTCGTTGCTCTCATCCTTGGCTTGAATTTTTGTGTGGGCTCTGACTCCCACTTGCTGGGTGGCTAGGACCACAGCTTTCACCTCTCTGTGTCTTTATTTCTGGAACCATCCTGTCCTGGAGACAAAGGTTACAGGGCACTCTGGAGAGTGGACATTATTGTGGAGAAATCACAGCACACAGGGAGCCCTGCCTTTATCAATGTACTTTTTTTTTGTATTGAATGCTGACTCTGAGTGCAGTGTGGTGCTGGCCGTGAGACCTCAAAGGAAATGAAGTAACTGATTGTCAAGCAGGACTTTAGAGAAGACACTGGGGGCGTGCCCTCAGCTGGTGCTCACAGCTGTGCTCACAGTAGTAATAAGCGTTGGAGCCGGAGCAAAATGGATGGAGTCTGCCACCTGGTGGCTGGAAAGAGTGTTACTGTGGAAGAGATACTTTGTGCAGCCCTGGCAGAAGAAAACAGGGAGGAAAGGAATTTCTTAGAAAAGGTTCAAATCATAAAGCCCTTTCAAAGTTTCAGTGTACGAACCTAAGCATCCCTGTCTTATGGTCCTATTCAAGGGGGTGGTTTCTCCCGAAGTTCTGATGCTGTTCTAACCTTTTCGAACCACCTCTGGGAACTAGGGCTCCCTTTTGGTGCTGGCAGAGTTCTCAGAGGGCCCAGGGGCCTCCTTTCCTGGCTCAGGACACGGACAGGGGCTGGTGATATCCGTGAGGAGCTCCAGCTTTGCTCTACATGTTGGTCTCTCCACCTGCACTTCAGGCTGTGAAAGATTTTAGCCCATCAGCTCACTTGATGGACTGGCTATTTGTGGAGTCATCTGCTCCAATTCTAGAGAACAAAGCCCTAAGACTTCTTCACCTACAACCTTAGAAATCAGGGCGAGGGACTTGGGTGAGTATCCAGAGCTCATGATCACACCTTCCTGTGTTTCCCATTGGTACTGAGTCCAGACTGAGTTAAGAAGCCACAACCCAGAGGCAACCTGAGGTCTCAAATAGTTAAGTCATTGTACTTTGGTGTGTGGCCATCGGCATTACCTGTTGCAGCCCCACACTCTAGGGCTGGCCCCGCTGAAATATGCTGTAAATATGTAGCATATGAGTGTTTTTTCAGGGGGAGCTCAAGGAACTTCTACTCCCACCAGTTCCATCATGGTGTGGTTGCTCTTGTCTTCAGAAGATTGTAAGGTGAGCTGACATAGTGTGTAATTTGAGAAAAAAAGAAACGAAAACAAAACTGCCTATATCCCCAAATCAAACCACCAGCATATGTAGAAGGCATCGCTGTGAATCAACAGGTTGATTCAAAAGTCTTTCATGTCTTATGGAGTTAGACCCTCTCTGCTGGGCTTCTGGGGGAGACCTGAGCGGCAGAGGCTGTTGTGGGTAGCGTACCAAATCTGGGTCTGACGGGTGGGCCTTGCTGCCTCTCTGTAGTCACCTGGGAGGGGGAAAATGCAGGGCACCCAGCCTCTGAATTGCTGCAGAGGACTGTGCCTTTCAACAGGCCAGGCCTGAGCCCTGGTGTCTGCCTGGGGTCCCCCACCCACACAGTGCTCAGTCCTGTCTGCCATGATGTCTGGGTATGTGCCCAGCACCATGGGTCCTCGTCATGGAGGGTGGGGACACATGATCCCTGCCAAAGGCTGGCCTGGGGAGATGTGAGCGGCCTCTTCTGTTGTGCTGGAACCCTGAGCGCCCACGAGGAGGGAGTAGCTAGTCTTGTCAATAGAATGCTCTTTCTTAGGGTCTGGCACTGTCCCTGCTATGGTGACATGATAACCACTGCAGGAGAGATGATAGGACCTGGTTCTCTTGTGCAGAGTTCTGCATCCGTGACCCGATCACGCGTCTCAGGCCCCAGACTATCGCTCCCAGGCTGGTGGCCAGAGAGAGAACGTGAACTGGAGCTGAGGAGGACACACACGGGGCACTGCTTCATTCGAGAGTGGTCCCCACTTTCCTCCTCTCTGTCTGGTGAAAGAATATTTGTGCTTTCCCTTCTCCTAGTTTTCTCTGCTTATTTTCTGTTTTTATTTAATTTCATTGTATTGATATTACTTTTGTGAGCTTTTGTATCCCTTCTCTTTTTCTTTAGGTTAGGGGGTCGATTTAAATGATCAGATACAGGTACCTAACCTCACAGAACTTCTCGACATAATCCCAAATTGATGCCTTAGGACGCTGGCCCTGTGGCCTCGTGAACATTCCTGGATTTCTTCTGGAGGACGACAGCTATGGAGGGGCCTGAGCAGGAGGCCTTCTGTGAGAACAGAGCCCGCTTAGCGTCCCAGCACCTGTCCTTCAGACGGGTTTCCTTCGGGCACATCCTTGGAGAAGGGAACCCGCCACCCCCCACTCAGCTGCTGGTCTTTTGTTTCTGAGAAGATGATGACAGGGGTCTCGATGAAGACCCTCGACCTCTGCCTTGGGCGGGGACCCTGGGGCAGGGGTGCAGAAGTGCTGTTGGAGCAGTGCCGCTGGCTGCAGGAAGAGGGAGGGTCCGTGTGGTCCAGCGTGACTCTGCAGTGGTGACAGGAGCTGTTTGGTGTGTGGACTCTCCAGGTAGCACTGGGCTTGGGTCATCAGAGCCCCTGAGTAGCCACCAGGAGCGTTATAGCTGTAAGTCATAGGAAGAGTTTCCAGGGGCTTGGTTTTTCATGGATCTGTTGGATTCCTGACTCCTCATTGGACAGCACTCCACAGTCACTACACACCACAACCTATACTTACAGCTCGATTCCTGTACTTAGCAACTGAGAGGTGGTCTCGCTCAACAGTGAAGACAGTGGATCAAGGCCGTGTGGGTTCAGCCCTGGCTGGTGTGGCTCAGTGGACTGAGTGCCGGCCTGTTAACCAAAAAGTCACCAGTTCAACTCCCAGTCAGGGCACATACCTGGGTTGCAGGCCAGGTCCCCAGTGGGCAGCGTGCAAGAGGCAACCACACATTGATGTCTCTCTCCCTCTCTTCTCTCCCCCTTCCCCTCTCTCTAAAAATAAATAGAAAATATTAGAAAAAAAACTATCTGGATTCAAACCCAGTGCTAAGTAACTCTTGCTACTTGTGTGACTGTGGAAAGTTTCTTTAACTGCAGAATGGAAGAAATAATAGATTTTGTCATGCAAATGAAGTGATTTAATATATTTAAGCCACTTAAAATTGTGACTGCCACATGGTAAGCCATTGCTATTAGGCTCAGCTAATATTATATCCTTGGACCAGTAGTCATGTATTAATCAATTGAATTTGAACTTGAAATAGGAATTAGTGATGGAGAGGGGAGGCAAAAAAACAAAGCAAAACAGAAGATACCTTTCACCGCACTACCCCTTTACAAAACACTTCTGACATTTTGCCAGTAAACCTCTCAGGGTCTGTCCCCCATTTGCCACCATGGTTCATTAATGATGCTTATACAAAGATGGAAGATTTTGTCATTTGAGCCATTCACATATCTTTTAATTGGACCCAGGAAGTGAAAGTCAGTACTCTTTGACCTGGGGCGGTTTGTTTTTCCTCAATTCTCTGCAACAAGAAAGTAAGCTGTAACAGAAGGAAACCCACTTCCATCCAACTCTACAGCCAAGAAAACATCTGCCACCAAGCTCAGCGCAAAATGGAATGTCCACTCCATCATTTCCAAACATACTGTTCCCTGAAGGTTTAAAAGAAAAACATAGAAAAGAAAAATCAGTCTTCCAGAGGCTGGGAGAAACCCTAGGCCTGCCTTCTCTCCCTGGCAGATGTTTTAGTATTTTTGTGATTTACTCTCTGGACTCTGTTCTCTCATGTCCTACTACACTCCAGAAAGGGCCGCCGAGTCTGAGGCCCAGCAGAGGAGGGTGGGGGGACGGAGGAGTTTGGGTAGCTGAACAGCAGCCTGCCTGCTGTGGAACCGGCTCCCCCTCTCAAGCTCTGGCAGACCTTCAGGATGGAGCAACAGAGGAAAAGGGCAGAGGTTGAAGACCACTAACCCAATTCCATTCCCAGCCTGAGAGTCCATCTCATATTGGGGTCCCCTTGCTGGGCTTATATCCACAGGGACTTTAAGTATCATAGTCCCCAGAAGAACCCCACTTCCATCATCAGACCTGTACCTCCCATCTTACCTGGAGGCAATGAGATCAGCAGGAGGAAGAGCACCCCGGACAGACAGAGCCTCATGGCACAGGAGGGCAGGGCTGGAACTTCCTGAAGGCGGCTGCTGGGGAGGCTCCTTTATAGAGCTGGGCGAGCCTGGGTGGAGCTGGCTTCACTCTGCCTGCAAGGGTGCCCAGGGGAGAGAGGCTCACTCAGGGTTAGAGGAAAGAGTCCCTGGGCCATTCCATGCTACTTTCTCTTCTCCAAATCGTGGACAAGGGACTCGGTCAAGACAGAGCAGGAGCAGAGACCTGGTTCTGTCCATGTCCAGGCTCGAACACTTTCCCCCTAACTTCCAATGCATCTTGATAGAAAAACGGCAGGGAAAGCGTCACCTTTGCTTCTCTTTTCCTTCTGAGTCCCACCGAGAATGCGGGAGCCCAGAGGAGGGGTGTTGCAAAACATGGGCTTCATGGACGGCCAGAAAGGCTGTGAGCGAGAAGTTGCTGTGTTGCAAGAAACAAAGGGGCTCCAGGTGTCAACTGCTGGCCTGACCAAGAGTGAGGGAGGTGCGCAGACAAAGCCGAGGAAGAATAGCCTTGTCTTTGGGTGGCAGAGTGAGTCACCTAGCTGGAGGCGTGTGCTGCAGCAACTCTTTGCCCAGAAAAGTTCACCAAGGGGCTGGGTTTTCCAAACGGCTCGTATGAAATGATGGCTAGCATCTGGAAACTTTGCGTGTTCTGGGAAAAGTTGCTTTTTTTTTTGTAGTCGACTGGAATTCTCTTTTGCTTCATGGGATGAACCAGTTCAATGCCGTGTTCCAGGTTAGATGCCCTGTGTCAGGAGTGGGGCAAGACAGTGCTGTCCTGGAGCTCTACAGATGATGCAGCTCTTAGGAAGGGTCATTAGGTCTGTCCCTGCTGAAGTGGAGGTGGTGGGGGACTGAGGGTTGAGAGGACACTAACACTGGTTTTGTTCTTGTGCCTGGAGGCAGGCTTGTACCCAGCTGGCTCATGGCCATAGCATTCCGTGTCTGTACAGCGGCAGCAGAGCATGGTTTTATTAGTTATGCTCTGTTTTGCAGCCACATGCCCTTGGATGAATTATTTAGCATCTCTGAGCTTTTTCGGCTTCCTCTTCTCAAAATGTGCACTGCAAGAGGTTTTCGAGGATGAAATGAGATAAAGCTTACAAAATGCATGGCACTCATCCTGGCATAGATTAGCCCTCCTCCTCCCTCATTATTATTGTTACACAGCTGTTTTGTTTTCTCTTGTACAGAACTTCTCCAAGAGACTTCTTAGGGCATGTTGAACATCACTGGGAGAGTTTTATTCTGGTTGCAACGATACATATTCAGCTGAGAGCACTGCTATGGGTGGGAATGGGAGTGGGGGAGAGATGGTGGGCTAGGAGAAGAGAAGTTGGCATGTTAGTGCTAGGTCAGGGCTGAGGGTTCCTTTCATGACCCCACGGAAGGCTTCCAGCAGACCCTGCACTGGGCATGCAATTCCAGCTTATAGAGCGCAGGCCATATCCTGACCATTTGCTACCATAGCCATAGCTCAGACTCAGTGGTACCACCTCATTCTTTCAGAGATGGAGAAAACAAGGCTAAGCCTGGTGAATGGGCTGCACAGAGAAAAAAAATGGACTATGTTCCTATCAAATATTCAGTTCTTTTTGTTCTTGGTCCAGAACTCTATTCTTCTCCATATGCTTTAAATTGTTCAGTCGTGCATTAGGGAATCTGGGAGGTATGAACCCAACATTTTCTAAATACTTCTGAGCCCTTCCTGCACATAATTCAAAAAGCAGAATCAAAATTGCATTTGGAGATCAGTGTGTGTTCAGGATGGACCCTTCCCTTTCCACCCATGCACGTCCCGATTCCACCACCATTTCAACCTTTGGGCAGGAGCTTCTCCAGTTGAGCTGAGTGTTCCCTGAGTGTTCTTGCCTGAGGTCTTGTTGGCCAAAACTGCCAGAGAAGCACAGATGGCTTCATCCTCTTCCCTTTAGTGGTTCTCTGTTGGTGCTTTCTTCCTTTATCTTTGTTCCTTGGAATTCTTGGCCCTTCATCATGTGAACTGTGGAGGTTCAGACCCAGTCACACCAAGATGTGCCTCTGTAGCAGGCAGGTTGTTTTGAGCTAAAGGCTCAGCTTATTCATGTTATATTCAAAATAAACCTGGAAGAGATTCTGCTTCCTGGAGTACCGTGAAAAAGCCTGGGGCCTGTGCTCCATCTCACTAATCCCAGAAGATACCAGCAGGCACACAGGGCTCCCACCCCTTCACTTCTCTGGTTAGTCTCTGAAGCTTAGGGACCCAGGGAGTGGAGAGTCCAGAGGCTCTGATCCAGAGCCCAGAGTTTCGCAACAGAGCGCAGAGTTGCACGGTGTAAAGAGGCCTCATGCCTTTGCCTAGACCAGCCTCCTCCTGTAGGATCTTTGTCCTCATATCCAGCCCATTTCTAAAGAATCCTTGGAGAAGTCAACTGGGAAAGTCCTGGAACACACTCCCAGGGCTCAGCTGAATTTCCATCCCCTTAGCTGGAAGTGCACATGCCAAAAGGAAGTTCAGAGTCAATACAATGAGATTGCCACTCCTGTTCGATGAAGGAATCCCAGAGCCTTGATTCCCATAGGAGATGTGGAGACCCCTTCTTCAAGCTGGGGTGGGTGGTGGGGCTGCAGTACGGCCCCAGTCTACCCTGTAGAGCCGATGGGAGAACCCATGGAAGTTAGAGGGTGAGAGTATATTGCTGCCTGCTCCTTAGCAACTGGGGGACTTCACACCAGAGGAATGAAGGGCCTGAGCACGACTACTTCTCTGATTACTGGCAAATGCTGATTTAAATCCTGGCTTTCCTGGGGTATGGTCCAGAACCCTCCACCCCTTCATCAGGTTTCTCTAACTGCATATCGGGGCAGGGCCTAGAGTGATGATGGTAAAGTTACAGTTTCGGTCTCTCTGAGACCCTGCAAGCTTTGTGAGATGACTTCAGACCCAAACCCAAGTCCAAACCCTAGCAGGAAGAATCCGGCTGGCTATACATAACACGTACTTCAACACGAGGATAATAAATCACTCTGTACCTGAAGAAGTTCAGAGAGGACAGTGAGGTCTGGCTGTGCCAAGTGATCAAGAGATAGATACATCTGCCTGGAAGGAACTGTGTAATCAGGTGAATCAATTTATTTCACTGAGCAAGAGTTGATTATGTGTGGGGCCTTAGGACATTCTGTGAGGAGATACTGGCTCGGAGCTAGGCGCTGGCTAACCACCGGGAAGAAAGGCCTCAGTGCTTGCTTTTAAGATCGGAGGTCCTCATACCATTGGGCCTACTGCCCAGAAGTCCCCAGGTGTAGTTTACGTTCTTTCTTAGCTTCTGCCAGATTGTCTACAGAACACGATGTTTTCCCTTGGGCTTTTAAGTCTCTTTCCCCTCCTTGAATTTCTGAGCACAATTGTAGCGAACTCAGCTGTCATTGTCTCCACGAATTTCTGTAGAGAAAGGAGGTTCTTGCAACACTGGCCATGAGCTTGGCATGCGAAAAACATTCACCCTTACTTACAACTGTGGGCAGGTCACGAGCCCACCCTCCTCCTCAGACTCAGGTCTGTGAGAAGTGAGGCACAGACCCAATGTGGGAACGCATGCAAGGGCCAGGATCACTGTGGCTGGGGAGGGGAAACCAGCGTGGGGGGGATTCAATTCAGTTCACTGTGGCCAACATTTGCGGCACTCTATGCTGGGCTTAGTGCTGGGTTCCAGGGACAGACAATAGAGAAGATTCTTGCCCTCACAGTCATGTCTTTCGTATGGTTATACTTTTCATACAATGAGGAAAGAGCCATCATAGTTTTATGTATGTACTATTATGGAAACTTGGGGCACCGAACTGAGCTTTGGGGGAGGCAAGGAAGGGTTCCTGGAGGAGAGGAGTCTTGAGCGGAATCTTAAGGTGAGTAGGAGTTAGCCAGGAAGAACAGAAAAGAGGGCTTCAGGGAAACTCAGTAGATCCACAGGATTTGGGCACAGAAAAGCAGAAGAGTATGGTATGTGGGGGTAGGAACACATGTTTACGCATCACTAGAATGTGGGGTTACAGATGAGGCTGGAGAGGGAGGCAAGGTCAAGTCACAAAAAGCCAGGAGTGAAAGTTTCACAAATGTAGACTGAACCGCCAACTAGAGTGCAAGGAAGAGATAAGGTTTGGTTTGTCTTTCGGGTAGATTCATTGAACAGTTCGGTGCAGGATAGATTTAGGGGTCAAGATTAGAGTTCAGGAAGATAGGAGGCTTTTCAACAGTTCAGTCGGCTCTTTAAGCAACACCTCTGCTAGCTTGCCCTTTATTACGGGTCATTGCTCCAATGGACAGTGTCCACTATAACAATATTAATAAGAGTGTGATATTGCACAAGCAAAGTCTATGCAGAGGTCGAGGGGAGAGGTGATGTCAATATCTGAAGGAGAATGCTTCTATTCCGGGGTGCTCACTGCATTTGTGCATTTACCATAACCCAGGGTTTACTTCTTGGTTTTCCACTCCCTGAAAGCATATCCATCTCCCAGGGTCACCGGAACCAGGCTCATAAGATTGATCCATAAAACAATCATCACAATTTATTAACTTATGATGTGGATCAGTCACCATGGGGTTGGAATACTTGTAAGTCGGCTGGGTCAGAGGAAGGGCACTTGGCCCGAGCCCTCATGCCTTGCTGGAGGACAGACACAGGGAGTAGTTTACGCTCGCCGTTACCTGGATGAGGGTTTGCCCAGAGAAGAATGGTCTTTATTGACATGAGTTCAAAGTCCACATATCTTACAATCCCGATTTTCCTTGGTTTGTATCCTAATACATGCTTCCCCCAAATTAAAATAATATTAATGTTGAGACTTATCCGGTGGATGGAAGACGTTTCTGTATCTGATATGTTATCCTGCTTAAGGACACGATAGCTCCTCACTGTGCGCAACAGCTCGTGGAGTGTAAGGTGCTGTGGGTGCGGCTGGTCTCCTCCCAGGCTGAGCTAAGCATGATGTTGATGGTGTCACAGATACAAGGTTTGTTTACCTAGTGTTTTTCAGCCACTCGGTATGGTAGCCATTTCAACTTCCTTCTAGGTCTCCTTTCTACAAGAGAGACATAAAACTTTATCTTAATTCACTCTTATGTAGGGGTTACTCATTATTTATATCATAGCACATCCTAATTATTACCACGAATTGTATTCAATAGCTGGTGAAGCTACACGAACATTAGCAAAAGGAGCATTTGAGACAAGAGAAATAACCATGTGGTCAAAGAGGCAAAGAGGCTTGCTACATAATGACAAGAAACAGGGAGATATAACAATTCTAAACTTAGTCTAGGTACTCATTTTTATGGTATCCAAACACAAAGCTAAAGGCCACAGCCAAGCACACAAGAGCACTTCCTCTGAAAGCCAGGAGGGTCTTCGGTGTTTCCGCCCGGCAATGCCGATCTCGTTTGTGGGCTTCAGTGTTTACAGCTGTTAGGGGATATGAAGTTATGAAACTCATTAGTGAAGAGACTGCTGAGCTGCATCGAAGGAATGAAAGTGCCGGGTGGCCCTAAAGGCTGGCTGATTACTAGCGTAGGAGAAATTATAACGGGGTACACAGTCAGCGGTCTCTGCTAGAGCTGACACAGTTTTTCCAACTGTTGAACCCCACCTTTCTTTGTCTTTAGATTTTGGTGTCTGTATTGTAAATAGGTTATTGCGAGGTTAAAAAATTCAATTTGAGAACATCCGTGTGTCCAGATGTAGATTTTTGAAAAATTTTTCTTTCTCAGGATTTGAATCTAAGAATTTGTGTCTGTTTGTGTTCTCTTGCATAATGCTGCAACGATCATGAGAGTGGATATCTCTCTCTCCAGGAGAGAGATTTCATTTCCCTTGGGTAAATATCCAGAGATGGAATTGCTGGATAATATGGTAGTTCTATTTTTAATTTTTTGAGGAGCCTCCATACTCTTTTCCACAGGGCTGTACCAATTTACAGTATCAGTGGTGCACAAGGGCTCCCTTTTCTCCACGTCCTCACCGTCGTCTGTGAGGTCTCGTCTTTTAGCGGAGGGTCATACTCCCAGGTGTGACGGGACACCTCATCATGGTTTTGATGTTCATTTCTCTAGCGGTTGGTGATGCTGAGCACATTTTGTGTATCTGTTGGCCATTCGGACACATGCTTTGGAAAAGTGTCGATTCATGTACTTTGCTCATCTTTTAACTGGATTATTTGATTTTTTTATATTTGCTATTGAGCTGTATGAGTTCCTTATATATTTTGGATATTAACCCCTTATCAGAGGTGTGATTTGAAACTATTTTCTTCCATTCTGTAGGTTGTCTTTAATTTTTTGGTCATTACCTTTGCTGTGAAGAAGCTGTTTAGTTTGATGGAGTCCCACCTGTTTATTTGTTATTTTGTTGCTTGTGTATTAGGTGTCTTTCCATGAAATCATTGCCAAGACATATGTGAAGATGCTTTTCCCCCACATTTTTTTTCTAGGAAGTCTGTGGTTTCAGGTTTTACATTTGAATCATTGATTTCAAGTTAATTTTTTGAGTGATGTAGCTTAATTTTTTTTTACCACGTATTGAAGAGACTGTCTTTTTTCCATGTAAAATATTAGTTGACAGCACATGCATGGACTTATTTCTGGGTTCTTGATCTGTTCCATTGGTTTCAGTGCCTGTTTTTATGCCAATACCATACTGTTTTGATTACTATAGTTTGAAATATAGTTTAAAGACAGGAAGTGCGAGGCCTCCAGCATTTTCCTTTCTCAGCATTACTTTGGTTGTTCGGGGTCTTTTGTAGTTCCATACAAATTTTAAAATTGTTTTTTTCTGTTTTTTTTTAATTGCCATTGGCAATTAGAATATTACCCTTTTGCAACCCTTGATGAATTAATGTATCTAGGCATTGAGTATCAACAGTTACCAAAAGCACAAAAAAGAGAGACAACTGGTTAGTATGAGCCTCCTGATGAAAAGACACAGGAAAGCCTGTGGTCCTGCTAAAGGGGTTGAACCTGAGTCCGATCAAGCCTCTGAATCCAGCTGCCAATTTTCAGAAAATATGAGGAGAGAGCTACAGGTCAAAGTGCACCATGAGTGGGTGCACAATCAGGAAACCCCGGGTTGAGGGTGCTTCTGCAGGTACAGTGTCTTCAGTTCTTCAACAGATAAATTGTAAGAGAGCACGAGGGAGAACAGATAGAGAAAAAGAGACCAAAAGGGTATATCAAATAAAAATGGCCAGGATGAAACTTCAGTTTATGAGGATGCAGAATGGGTGATAAAAGGGTAGAGAGATTTAAGGACATGATTACAATAAAAGTCAGGGTGGGGGTAACTTGGAGGGCTAATGACTGGGGTGCAGGTGCATGGAGGGTGGCTGCAGAGTTCGATTTCATGACCTTGGTGGTATTTACTGTGGGGTTAACCTTATAGTAATGTGTGCAACTCCACATTTGTTCTGTGGGTTTTTTGTATATGTGTTATATATTTTATTTTATTTATTTTTTAAGGTCACACACATACACCTTATTTGTTTCAAAGAGTGTCATTTTATTTTTGAATGTTCTTTCAGAATTTTTCCAAATGTCCCCATTTTCATTTATTTCTATTTTTAATTATAGTTTACATTCAATATTTTTCTGTATTAGTTTCAGATGCACAGCCTAGTGGTTAGACAATCATGTACTTTACAGAGTGGCCCTCTCAGGCTTAAGTACCCACCTGACCCCATACATAGTTATTACAATATTGTTGACCGTATTCCCTACGCTGCAGTTTACATCTCTGTGACTATTCTGTGGTATATAGTTTACCATAAAGTTTTATATATATACATATATATATATATTTTAATTTTATTGAGTTATTTCTAGAGAGAGGGAAGGGAGGGCGAAAGAGGGAGAGAAACACTAATGCGTGAGAGACACATCAATCACTTGCTTCTCTCATGCCTCCTGACTGGGAACCTGGTCCGCAACCCAGGCATTTGCCCTGACTGGGAATCGAACCAGCAACCTTTTGATTCACAGGCCTGTGCTCAATCCACTGAGCCACACCAGACAGGGCAAACTTTATACATATATATATTTTAAAGAGATTACTGACAAAGCAATGTGCCTTATAAGAAGGGCAAACTTAGCCACAAACCCAGATACATACAGAGGGAAGATGAGGTGAAGACGCAGGGAGAACAGCATCGACAAGTCACGGAGTTCCCAAGGCCACCAGAAGCCAGGAGACAGAACAAATCCTTCCCTCACAGCCTTCAGAAAGAACCAACTTTTCAGATACCTAGCCTCCAGAACTGTGAGACAATACATTTCTGTTTTTTTTAAGCTGCCCAGTTTTTAGTATTTTATTATGGCAGCCTTAGGGAACTAATACAGTGTCCAAGAAAAAAATTTGACTTGATTAATACATAATTTACATGAGTCAAGTGAAGGGAGCAAATATTAAATCAAGAAAAACAAACACAGGAACATAGAGTTCTAATATATGCTAATAATGAAAAAAGGGTGCTATAAGAGAAATTAACAAGGGGGAATATAGTTTAAGTGGGAAGTGTTCAATAAAATTCATGCTGTGGAAGAGGCGGAGACCATCTCTTCGACTGAGTCAGTGCTAAGTGAAGGCGGGTGGAGGGTGATGCGGGTTCTCAGGATGTGTGAATCCCCTGTGTAAAAGCTCTGGGGTGGGCGTGTTTGAGGAAAGAAGTCAAGTCAAGCAGGTGAAACCCCGAGAGGGAGTGGGTAGATGAGAAGAGTTGGGCTGGGAGAGGCAACCAGGTGCCTCATGAGGCTGGGCCTTGTCACCCAAATAAGCGGTTCTTAATGTTAGTCCAGTGAAAGGTTTTACGAAGGACAAATGCATGACCCAAGTTTACTGATTTATTTTTAAAGATTTTATTTATTTAGCAGGGGAGGGGTGGGGAGAAAATGCAGACAACTGTAATTGAACAACAATAAAATAATTTTTAAAATATTTTATTATTTATTTATTTTTAGAGAAAGGAGAAGGGGAGGGGAAAGAGAGGGAGAGAAACATTGATGTGCAAGAGATACATCAATTCGTTGCCTCTTGCATGCCCCCAACTGGGGATCTGGCCTGCAATCCAGGCATGTGCCCTGATTGGGAATCGAACCAGTGACCTTTCAGTTCACAGGCCGGCACTCAATCCACTGAGCCACACCAGCCAGGGCCCCAGTTTATTTTATAAAGGTCATTGCATGTACTGCATGAAGGATGAATGGTAAATATGTAAAAATGTTGTGGGAGACCAGTTAGAAGGTCATTTAATTAATGACAGATGGTGATGCCTTGCATTGCATGGTGACAGTGGAGAAGAGACATGGATGGGCATGAGCTGTATGTAGCAGGCAGAACTGGTAAGATTTAATGGTCAATTCGGTGTGGGCGGGGTGAGAGAAAGGAGGTGTCGGGCTCATGTCTGGTGTTCTGGAAACAGCATGGAGACTGGGAAATGCTGCTTGCCTGTCCCATGGTTTTTGGAAGCAGTGTCCTCAGAGGAGAACTCGGCATTTCACTGGGACACGGAGGTAGAAAAGTTTGTTTGGGGGAAGATATGAAGTACAAGGAATTGGGGTTCTGAAGGCTCAGTGGAACGAGCAGATGTGGAGGCCAAGGAGGTTGGTGGGAGAAGAGGAGCCCAAGCCAGAGCAGGTGAGAGAATGCAGATCTGGCTGTACTTAACGCTCCAGCTTAGAAAGGGGTCCCCTCAGGGCCACTTGGTACATTTGTACTCACCTGACCATTTCCCTTCTGGGTCTTCCAAACTCCTGTCTTCCATTCTTTTTTTATTTAGGGACTTTTTTTTTTTTTCTCTGAGCTTCTCTTATGAGTCTTTCTACATTTGTAATCTCAATCACATCACAGATTTCCTGAAGTTAGAAAACGAGTTTCCACCAAGGTGATTGAATTATATCTAAGTACATATATGAATATCTATGTAGTCAATGTGCTGAAAAACACACGGGACAGAGTGATGGAAGAGTTGGTTACTGTCCTAGCCCTTCCACTCTCTACCTGGAGCACTGTCTGTGCCATCTCTAGTTTTAAATGCCATCTGTTCTATGGGTCTGATGGCTGCTTAACTGTACTTTTTTAAAGGACTGGCTGCAAGAATTGCTTTATTTGGCCTCACAACAAGCCTTGGTTATAGGTAGCACTGAAGATACACAACCAATTTTACAGGAGAGAAAGCTGATATTTGGAGAAGTGAACTAAGTGCTTCACAGAAAGCCCATCAAGCTGAGCCCCGATCAGAAGTCAGATTGTCTGATTCTGGGTTCTGCTGATATATTCTTCATATGATATCAGACAGAGCTTTTGTAAAGCTTAAAACAGTTTGTAAAGTGTCCAACTGTTGATCTATGGTTCCTCAAAGCAAGAGGTCTGCCATCAATTCCTGGTACCTCCCACATTACCTAGCAAGCAGCATGTGTTCCATGGGGACCTGTACCAGGCTTATGTCGGTGGTGTTACAGGGTTTATCCCATACTCCTTGGGAAGCTCTTATTTCCCTGGACAGATTGTAGCTACACTGGAACGGAGCTGGGCTGCCCTTGACCTCTGTATTCAGGAGTTCGGCAAACGTGTGTGTAAAGCATGCTGCTGCCATTTACAATTCATGGCAACTTGGGAAAGTCATTTCTTTCACCTGCGCTTCATGTTCTTTGCTCTTCAAATGGGAGAATAATATCTGCCCACGCTTTTTAAGAAAGCATTTCTGCGTGAGATTGAAAACAACTATTGAAAACACTTTGTCAACTCTATAAGGTAGCCTTACGGTTCCTTGCACACTATATGCATTTGTTAAATGGATGTACAATGAAGATACAAAGACAGCTACACCAAAGACAGTATCCTATTAGGGCTTAGAATAGGGCTGTTGACACAGTGGGATTTCAGTTGCCAGCATATAAGTGGCACTCAGGAAGTGTGTTTTAGTGGAAAGATGTCATGTTCAAAGTCGGACCTTTACTTTATTGAACTGCTCAGTGGAGCAAGCAGATGTTCTTGTTCTTGAAGGGTTCACTAACCAGGCAGGTCCCCCACCCAACCGCCATCTCTTGGAGCTACATATAGGGTGACACTTCCTTGTCTTTCAGCTGTCTCTTTGATGATTGGCTTAACCATGAGGAGCTTATTCTTGGTCCTTGCGGTCCTTGTCTTGCTCTCCTATGTTCCACCAGGTAAAATGCAATCCCCTCCCTGCGGGATTCTAAAGAGTGAAGGGAAAGAGGATGTGAGGTTCTAGAAGAATGAGAAGAAAGCAGGACTTGGATGAGAAAAGCAGGAACAGTGAGAGATGTGCGCAGAGATGGACGCTCTAGGCTGTTCTGAGGAAGGAAGAGAAGGTGATAAGGACACATACTAGGAGGTGGTTCTCTTCAGAGGAGAAACACCTCTGGATTCTGGATTTGGTCTGAGGACTTTGTAAAGTTTGAGGGGGAAGTTGGACTGATGGTCTTGGCAGAAGTGGAGCAGAGCAAAAGCATGAGACCTTTAGAGCACAGGTAGGATTGACTGGGGCAGGGGGAAGGAAGCTGTTCCTTTAGGACTCGCAGAGCTTGCGCTCCCATATGAGTTACCTGTATGATTTCTCACAGATTTAGAAAGAAGACAAATATGCCGAGCAGAAGCAGCATGCAGAGCTGGTTGTTCAAACACACTCACTCACAGTATCCTGGTATCCTATGGAACATCAGTTTGAGGGCTCAGAATTTTCATTGTCTGCACAGGAAACCAGTGACTTGATAATCTACTTAAGTCACTGAAGTGGAAGGCCTCAAAGCTGCTTTGCTTCTGGTTTGCAGGGGTCTGCAGAAAGCTTTTACCCTCGGTCCTTAACCTCTATAGTCAAAAGGTGACACTTAAGGGCCAAGTGTGATGTATTCCAAAGACAGGCACAGATGAGGATGGCATTGAGATTGCGGTTGCTGTCCTGCATGGCAGGACCTCTGGACACTTTGCGTTGTGCCTCCACTGGTCTCCTTTGTCCCCAGAGTGGTGTCCTAAGGCTTGTGGCAAATTTACTTGACATAGCTTTTGGTCATACCACACTGATTATCCTCACACCCAACAGATGGTCCCCTGGACTAGCTGGGTGGAGAGACTGATAAGCCTTAGCACACAGAATGGAAAATTCAGTAGGATGACTCGGAGCCCTCCGGACCTTCTTAAACGATCTTCCTCGCCTTCCTTCCCTACCCCTCAGCTTCCAGAGGCACCCACGTCTGAAGGTTAGGAAAAATACCAGCAATAGATTTAGATCCGTGCTTTAGCTATTCAAACCACTTCACATTCACGATCCCTGGGGACATGTTCACTGGTACCCCGTGATTAAGCCGGGGCAGGTAGTAAGGCACTTGGCAAAAAGTCACAAAGAGTGTTATTGGGAATGCAGGGCCAGAACCACCGACTTGTAACCCTGGGTCAGTGATCGTGCCTTCTTCAAGCAAACACTGTGACCATCTCATACGGCCTGGACTGTCCCAGGCCCTGCATGTCTCCTGGACTGGGGCCTCTGAAGACTCCTGGGCGAACTCTCAGGTCTAAATGATCTTTCCACTGAAAACTGTCACAAGCTGAATCTGCTGGGTGCTGTGAGCTGCACATGTAGGTGAAGGTCATGAGAACAAAAGATTTATAATAGGGTCTCTGGAAAATAACTTAGAAGTAATTGAAAGAACAGAATCCAGCCATAACATCACTGGGATGATTTAATCCTGTGCAATTTACCATTAAAAAGTTCTAAAGGGTAACTTTTATTTTACAATCTAATTTCCCCATGATACCGTGACCCTAGAGGACACTGTGCATTTACGTTTCTTTCTGTTGGCAGTTAGAAGTGGACCGAATGCCTTCGTAAGGGGATTCTTTTCTACATGCTGGCGAATGAAAGGTGTTTGCAGGAGATCTTGTTTAAAAAAAGAAGTATTTTATATTTTGTGTGACAATGTAAATCTATGCTGCGTAAAGAAGAAGTATTTACCTGAAATGCAATAGTCGTATCTGAGGATTCCCTCTGGGGACCAGATCCTTCTCAGAGGCACCATCCCATTAAAACAGCGGCTTTAGCTTCTCTGTTTCTGCGTCTGCTGCGTTTCTCTTTAAGGGCATCCATTGTGTCTCTGATGCAAATGATCTCTTAGTTAAAGTCCCTGTCTGTTGTATTTTTTTTTCATCATGTAGGCATGCAGTCAATGCTGCACATGGTCTCACATCTCACGGAGTCTGTCGTAAGAGCAGCATTTACTGCTACCTCCTGCCACCTTTGTATGCACAGAACCCAGGCAGATGCTTCCATGGTCTGAAGGAGAAGAGATACCATTTGGTGGATTCCATATTCTTCTCTCCTTCCAGGAATTTTTGCAAAAATTGTCCTCCTTAAGTCCATCCCCTTCTCCACATACAGTTGAACTTATGCCAATAGATGAAGACCGATATCAGATCTGCAACTCCACACAAAGAACTCAGTTCTGTGGATGTAAAAAATATGTACGCCACACTCCATCTGCCTGTTTGGATGCATTTCAAAGTGAGATACAAACATCAATATACTTGTTCCTAAAAACTTCAAAATGATATTATTGATGTTACTTGGGGTTTAACAGTTTCTTTTAATAATTCTTTTGAAATAACATTTACATACAATGAAATGCAAAGATCTTGGGTGGCCTATTCTAAGAGCTTTGGCAAATGCGTACACCTATGCAGTTTAAATCTTACCAAGATTTCAAACGTTTATATCACTCCCGAAAGTTCTGTAATTCCCCTTCCTACTTCATACCTACCACCAACTTTGTATTTTCTGAGCAGCAACTGCTGTTATGTTTTATATGAACCATGGTTAAGTTTGCCTATTCTAGAACTTTATGTGTATGATGTCACTAAGGTGCATACTCTCTTGTGTAAGGATTTTACCTTCACTTGGATAATATTTTAATGTTTTCCATGATGTTGCTTATACCTCGAGTCCATCCCCTTTTATTCCATGATTTTACTGCAGTTTGTTATTCTCCCCTTCAGGCACATATGAGATGTTTCCACACTTTTGGCTATTGCAATAAAGCTGCAGTGAACATTCTTATATAAATGATTTTGTGAAAATAAGCTTTTATTTCTCTTGGGTCAATACCTATGAGTGGAATTTCTCAGACATAGGTTGGTTGTATGTTAGTCTTCTTTTTAAACAACTTTACTGACCTATAATTCACATTCTATAATGCCATAAAGTCCATCCCTTTAAAGTGTCTAATTCAGTGGTTTTTAGTAGATTCACAGAATTGTGCAAATATTACTACAATCGACTTTAGAATATTTTTTTATCACTCCCCAAAGAAACCCTCGCAGTTACTCCCTGTATGACTGTGCTAGGGCTGCCATAACATAGTAGCACACACCAGGGGGCTTAGACAATGGAATCTATTGTACTGTTGTTCTGAGGGCTATAAAGTGCAAGAGCAAGATGTCAGCAGAGTTGGCTCTTTCTGAAGGCTGTGAGGGAGAATGTGTTTCATGCATCTCACCCAGCTTCTGGTGGTTTTCTGGCCTTCCTCAGCTTATGGGAACAACACCCCAATCTCGATCATTACTTTCACAAGGTGTTCTCCTAGTTTGCATGTGTCTGTGTCCAGATTTTCCCTTTGTATAAGAACATCAGTCATATTGGATTAGGGACCGACCATCTTAATGACCTCATCTTAACATCTGCAACAACCCTATTTTTAAGTAAGCTCGCATTCTGAGAAACTGGGGTTAAAACGTCGACATATGTTTTGTGGGAACACACAGATCAGTCCACAACAGTCTGCCGTATAGTCCTCCAAAATTCAATTGTTCTCACATGTAAAGTATATTCATCTCCTCCCAATATAACCCAAAGCCATTATTCATTTCAGCATTAACTTTTAAGTCCAAAATCTCATCTAAATACCACCTGCAGGGAGGATAGGTGAGACTTGCAGTATGGTTTCTCCTGAGGCAAAATTTTTCTCCAGCTGTGAAACTGAAGCTAGATAACAAGTTATCTGCTTCCAAAATACAATGGTGTGATGCGGACCCTGGCCTGCGGGGTCCGTGTGTTGTGGCTGCAATGAATAAATTCACATGGACTACAGAAGTCCTGTGGAGAAAAGGGATGGCATGGCCACTCTCTGAGTGAGAGAGGGCCCTGACCCCTGCCTGGACAGGCTTTTGTTGTTTTTCTGGGTACATTACATCGAGGATGGTCTTCATTTACTATGCACAGGTTCGCTTTAGGTGGTCACCTTTTACAGAAAACAAAGGAAAGAATGTTGCTAATTACTTCAAAGAGAAGGATGTTACAGATCAAGGGGAAAAGTTGTTGAACTGGCTACACTCCATACTTGGGAGGTTTAGCACAGATTTCAGGAAGTTACTTTAAAGATATGCAGTAAACATTTGCTGACTCAGTTCAGGGTGAGGGGGTTTTAGCAAAAGCAAGCCTCAAAGCAGCCTAGGTACAATGCAGGCCTGATTCCCCACGGGAGAACCTATCTGTGGGCGTGGGTCCTGTGTGCCGTATCTCGCTCCCTACTGCCCTTTCCAAGTGGGAGCTGGGCTACATTTGCCATGCCATGCAGAATGGTCCCCTATAATGGTGTACAGGTAAGGGATAGACAAAGAGGGAAGTGAAAAGGAGGAAAGTAGTCATGGGAGGTGAATGAGCACCTGCCTCATGGCAGCCCATCTCAACGAGAATGGCAGGGTTGGACTCAGTCAAGACTCCAGCCTGGCCCTGACCAGTGTGGCTCTGTTAGTTGGAGCATCGTCCCACAGAGTGGAAGGTCACTGGTTCACTTCCTGGTCAGGGCACACGCCTGCATTGTGGGTTCTGTCCCTGGTAGGGGGTATGTACGAGAGGCAATCAATTAATGTTTCTCTCTCACATCGATGTTGCTCTCCCCTCCCTTCCCCTCTCTCTAAAAATAAAAGAAATAAAATATTAAAAAAAGACTCAAGCCAGCCTGCCATTAAGCCTTGCCTTTGTATTAATGTGAGAGATACACCAGGTCATCAGAGGGCCAGGGCAGATCTGTTCCTCTGCATATGGGAGGATCAAAGGAAAGGTGGGACGCTGAAGGGATGGTAAAGCCTAGGTATAAAAAATGGCTTTATAATTTGAAGCCTCTGTGAATAATTATAGACATCTTTTCTATGAGTAAAGAGGTAAATAAGCACGGAGGAGAGCACAGATATCACTTTGAAGTGAGAAAATGTATTCTAAGTTGTTTTCAGGAGAAGCAGCTTAGCTGTTTTTAAGAAAGCTGCAGCCCAGACTTTAAAATCCAAAATCAGAAGACTCTGAAGGCTTATAAAAATGCTAAACCCCAGCAGTTGTAGGTACATCATAGTGTCAGAGTTTAATCTAAATTCCTTGGCTGTGTGAAAGATGATGGGGGCTGGTCAAGGACTTCCAAGTTCACTGGCATTCCCTGGCTTCTCATGTCAGGGCTCAGGGTTTCCTTTGACACAGCACTCCAGCTGAAACATACAGTAGGCAACTAACATTTCACTTCCATAGCACTCAAGTCTGCAGGTGCCATTTCCATAGCATTTCTTGTACATTTCTGATGATAATGGATTCAAGCCTGGAAAGAAAATGAATGGAAAGATAATTCAACATGGGCGTTTTTGGACTATAAAATGATGAATCCTTCCATTTTTTAAAATATCACACTGGATTCCAAGGAGACTAGGTAAAAATGATTGCTTCTAATTGATTCTGATTGAAAAAAAATTAACTTGTGCTATGGATTGCATTGCAGCACCCGCCCCCCCCCCCCCCCCCCCCGCCCCCGGCCTCCCCTCCGACTCTGCCAATTCATATGTGAAACCTTGATCTTTAGTGTGACTATATTTGGGGATAGGGACTTTAGGAGATACTTAAAGTTAAATGGGGTCATAAGAGTGAGGCCCTAAGGCATTAGGATTGGTGGGCTTATTGGTGGAAGACACAGAAAGAAGATGACTGTCTGTAAGCCAGAGATAACACTCTCATCAGAAGCTGAATCAACCTGCATTTGATCCTGGACTTCCTGGCCTCTAGAACTATGAGAAAAGAAACGTTATTTAAGCCATGCGACGTGTGGTATTTTGTTAGGGCAGTCTGAGCTGACTAACACAACTGGTGACTTGGAAGCTTGCCCAAATTAGTCAGTTAATATACTCAACAAAATTAAGTTTTTATAAATCCAGGTACTGTTGGGCTGCAGATTTGGGTGTGATATGGAGCTCAGTCTCAAAGAATTTTTAGTCTAGGCAAAAAGAGAAGAAACACAAAATACCTGTGCGAGAGGAGAAAACATGTCAAGTCCAGTGAAACATTTGCAACGTGGAATAGTGTTGTGAGTTCAGAGATGGAAGAAATCAGGTTTGAAGATTTGGGGTTTCTTACTAGAGCCCAAGGCATTTGAGCTGAGCTTACAGTCTTGTAGACATGCTACTCCACAGAATCATCAAGGTAGGACTGTTTCTTTACGTTCATAGGTAAGAGGGTGTTAAAAGGGCCAGAGTGCAATGTTGGCCATCTGTAGATATTTTGAGCCAACACATACCCTATCTAAGTCATCATGCCCTGGAGGATAATTGTCCTACAGGAAAAAAGAAGGGATCAGGGTCACTTAGCTGGCAAGATGTGAAGCCCAAGAAGAGGAAGTGTAATGGTCTACATGTGAGACAAGACTAACTATGGGGATGTGTAAGACCCTAAACAGAATATTGTAGACTGTATGCAATTGCAGACTGTTTAGAGACATAATCCATTGCCATCAACCACAGTGGAATTGGTCTCAACACCTTTCGGAGGCCTGGATCCTATGGATTCTTAAATCTAGCCTGTTGAGTCACATGATCTGAAAATGTGGTTCATTTGCCTAGAGAATATTTCAGGGAGGGAGAGAAATTAAATGGGACCCTATAGCGTATGGATTTGAATTGATTCAATAACACTGAGTGAAAAGAGTATTCAAGATGAGACTGCAAAGTCAGAACAGGAGGTCAGTCCGTGTTCTCCCTCCTGTCTCTCTAGCAGTTACCTCATCTGATCAGACATTTCTTGTGCCACATGGAACTCATTCACCCTCTTAACACAGGCAGTTCCAAATCTGTTCCACCATGTACCTAAGGAATCTACAAATAATAACACTGTTTGCACATTTTGGCTATTATGACTAGATATGTTTCTGAATTAGACACAAGACAGTGGCAAAACAGAACGGGGTATTGCTGATGAAAAATATAATGATGCTTCTCATAAGTCAGGTGCTGTAGATATTATGTAGAGACATAGTCTATACATTATCCCATTTAATTCTTGCAAGACTCGGAGGTCAGCAGTATTATTTCTGTAAGTGCAGAGACTAAGATTCAGAGCAGCTCAGACTTCTGCCTACAGCAGTACAGCTCAGCAGTTGGAGAGCCAAGGCTCAGGCTCCGACCTTGCGGACATCAAAGCAGCCTGATGCTTTTCCCACTTTGAAAATTAAAGGGTCCATGGTGGGAGGACATTCACAGGTTTGCTTAGGGGAATTGCTCTTCTAGACAAAGGACCCTCCCCCACCCCCCCCACCCCAGGAAGATTTGCATCTTACCTGCCAGCACTGGGTTCCAAGAGATGAGAAAGACAAATACGATGAGAGGCTTCATGGCTAAATCTTCTGTTGAGGCTGGTGGCAGGTTCTGATCTTGGCTGCCAGTGGAAAGGTGGGACACACCCTCCCATACAAAGTGCTCAGGTGTGGGGTGTGTCCTGCTCCAGGTAGATATGCTACACTGATCTGAGGCAGCTGAGCTGGCAATGCTTGCAGAAGGGAAAACTGACAGCCATTCTTGTTTGACAGCTTTTCCTTCGGACAAGGGCACCGGTCCCCAACCTGTGGGTTTTCCGAAAGCACCAACAGAGGCCTGAAAACTGTAGACATTTTATTTTTTTTAATAAATGAAATTTGTTTGCTAGTTTTTTATGTTAGAACAAAAATTAAATGCTAATTTTAGATAATTTAGACAATCTTAGAAATAACGGGGGAAGAAAAGTTACACTTGAGCCCTACCTCCCAGAGACAACATGTGTGTTTCTTAAGAAAGTTTGATTATGCCTCACTTATTGTTTAGTAATTTTTTGCATAGTTATAACCACTTAATATACTTGTAATTAGGTACCCTACTTTCGTAAAATGCTATATGCCAAACATTTTCTGTGTCATTATGAACTCTGTAAGTAGTGGTTTTTAAAGCTGCATGATATTCTCTCAAGGACATTTTGTTTTATAACTGTCACTGCTTAAAACCATCTTTACTAGATATAAATGACACATCCACTGCATATATCAAAGTGTACAAGTTGGTAAGTTTTGACACATACCCGCTTTTTTGAAACCATCGTCACATTCAAGATAATGAAAATAGTGTATCACCCCCCCAAACATTCTTCCTGACTTTCTCCTCCCCAGCTTTACTCAGGTGTAACTAAAAAATAAAAACTGTATGTGTGTAAGGAATAAAATGTGATGATCTCAAGTCCGTATGCATTGGGAAATGATTATCACAACCAAGCTAAGTGCCACCTCAAATATTATTATTTGACTCTGGGTGGTACACACACCCAGAGTCAAATAATAATATTTGAGGCGTCAATTAGCTGACAATGCAATACACAGATCATGTATGATAGAACTGTATACTTGAAACCTATATAATCTTACTTACCAATGCTACCCCAATACATTTAATTAAAAGCTAAATAAAAGTAAAGAAGATAAAAAAGAAGTATGGTGTATTAATTTCCTGGAGCTGCCATAATAAATTACCACAAACCGGGTGGCTTAAACAAAAAAAATGTATTGTTGCAGAGTTCTGAAGGCTGGAAGTCTGAGACCACGGTCTGCCAGCAGTGCTTCCTTCTGAAAGTTGTGAAGAATGGTCTATTCCATGCTTTCCTTCCAGCTTCTGGTGGTTTGTGGTGTACCTTTCTCCTCAAAAAAAGGGAAACCAAGAGCAGGCTTCTGCATCTCAAGACTATGTTCTCTTAGGCACTGGCAGGAACTCTTGGATTCAGATTTTATGATAGATTTTGGAGAATGGAGATGAATGAAGGGCATGGTTTCTTTCCTAAACCAAGTCTTGAATAAGGCAGAGGCAGGAGAGTATAGGAGTGAAAAAAGAAGAACAGCTTAAGTTGTGATGGGTTACTGTTTCTATCTCTAGTGCTGGGATTTATACAACGGGAGAGGAGGGAAATGGGGTAATGGAGGACAGAAACACCAGGTCAAGTCTGGGGGCACGACGCGCTAGTGTTTCCTTATGTAAGTGCAGCTGGGCGAGGTGGCAAGAGCATAGCTTAGCACCGATTGCATGGTTCCCTCCAGCAGCCTCACAGCGTTGGCTCCCTGCCCCTCACAAGGCTCCCCCATGAGAAGCGAGCAGTAGTATAATCCCTGAGTGACTGAGATCAACATGGACGTGGGAAAGTCATAGTCTCATCTGAACTTCTGGAATGATGCTTGAGTAGCAGAATTATCTTATGCATGAAGGAATGAGCCTCACCCGAACAGTTTAAAGAATTTTTATTAAGAATAAGAGGCAACTCTGCAGTTGTAACTTGACTGGGTGACAAAATGTTTCAGTTTCTGTGACCGGGCAGAAGGAGGGTCATAACAGGAATTTATGTGAACAGGAATTAAGTGAACAGGAAGTTCACTTATTAAAGAAATAAAGTTATACTTTTTGCAAATGTTCCTACTGGCTTGATATTCATATCCCTTTATGCCCAAATACCTCATTATTGACTTTCCCTACACTTCCAACCTACTTTCTCTCTGGACTCCAGTTTAGTGAGTTACACTGTTAACCATCTCTTTGCCAGCTTTGAAATCTCAGGATTGCCTTTTATACCTTCTCTCATTATATTATGTGGCCATTAAATTCTGTCAGTTCTCCGTCGGAATCCATCTGACTCTATTCTTTCCTCTTACTCCTTGCTACCAGGGCTCCAGTCCTAGATTACCAAAATATGGTAATGTTGCATAAATATGTTGTGTTTATATAAGATTACATTATCTCAGAAACAGAAAATATACCTTATTTTCAAAATCACAGGAAATTTGAACAAATAACAATTTTATCTTAGATCACAAAGAATGATTTAATAAATTCCAAAATGCTGTAAGACAGATCACATTCTCTGGTCCATGAAATTATGACTAACATATATAGAGCTTATATTGGGGTCAAGTACTGATCAGAAATTTATGTATAGCCCTGATTAGTGTGGCTCAGCGGGTTAGGCATTGTCCCACACACCAAAAGGTCACCAGTTCTATTCCCGGTCAGGGCACATGTCTCAGTTGTGGCCAGTCCCCTGCTGGGGGACTGTGGGCAGGTCCTCCATTGGGGGTGTATGGGAAGCAACTGATTGATGTTTCTCTCTCATATTGACATTTCTCTCTCTCTCTCTTTCCTTCTCCCTTGCCCTCTCTCTAAAAGTAAATACACAAAATCTTTAAAAAAGAATTTATATATATCAATGCATACAATTCTAATAACACCATGATATTATCCCACTTCATGAATAAGGAAACTGAGGTAGAGAAAGACTGAAGAATTTGCCCAGGGTTATAAAGTTAGTAAGTGGTGGGGCTGGGATGTAGATAGTACTATTGATGGAACAATAATGCAGTTGTGGGTGTCGACGGAGGAAATTAGTGAACCAGTGCACAGATGAAAATAGAGACTAAGCTTTCATAAAATTTATATTTACTTTAACCTGACCATCTCCACATAATTATCATAAATTTCCATTACCCATCACAGACATTATTTTTATTAGACAAGGCGATCTCATTCATTTGTAGTTGCTTTTCTTGGAGTCTGAAGAAGATGGAGTTGGTTTTTCACCACTTCCTCCTTTTCTTAACCTCAACTTGCTTTTGCCTGCAGCAGATGCTCCAGTCAGCGCAGTACCTAACTGCGTATTCCTCGGGGTTGCACCTCATTCTGCAGCTGTGGTGTACTGAAGCACATCGGTCCTCAAAAAACGTGCTTCTGGCTTTGAAAAGAAAACGTTGTATTGTATTGTTACTTACGTGCATATTTTAATGCTGCAAGGGTTTCATAATAAATGAAAACAGCCACGATAAAGGACTTGCTCAATAAAAATAACAAAGAGCACCGTAGTAGAGCAAAGTGGAGATGTTGAATAAAGATAAACGACTATTCCTTCCGTAAGAGAGTAGATCGATGAGGCAGGAGTTGAAGAGGGGAAGGGTTGACGAGAACGATTGCAGCACATCTCTGTCTCAAATGGAATGTCCATTTAGGGGCGAGCATTCATGATACGAGAAAGAATGTTTAATTTCAAGAGTGAAGTTTTTTTTTAAAGGAAGTTTTTTAAAAAATATTTTATTTATTTATTTTTAGAGAGGAGAAGGGAGGGAGGAAGACAGGGAGAGAAACATCAATGTGTGGTTGCCTCTCACGCACCCTCCTGTTTGGACCTGGCTTGCAATCCTGGCATGTGCCCTGATTGGGAATTAAACTGGAGACCCATTGGTTCGCAGGCCGGCAATGAATCCACGGAGCCATACCAGCTGGGGCCAAGAGTGAAGTTCTTAAAAAGTGAGTGGGGATAATATTCAGTGTATAAGAAAAAGGGTTACCTTAAAGCAGAGAATTAAGAGGAGGCAGAGCAAGCTGAAAGCAGAAGCTTTACAGTCATTGGAAACATAGGAAAATTATCTCTTCTTCCCTTTACTTTCTTGGTTTATTAAGCAAAATCACCAATTGAGAAGGAGAAGGGGACAGAGGGAGCTCAGCCTTGGTTTCAATTTTCCTGTGTCCTTCACTGAGGATGTTTCTCAGATCTGCATGAGGTCTCATAAGCCATAACTTCTGACTTTGGTTCCCAGAGGTGTCTTTGTCTCTCATCAGAGGAAGGGTCAGAAGAAGGTTCATTGCCCTCTGGGCAGGGGTTGGTGGGCTCCAGGTAAATGTTGAAGTAAGCTTATCTCCAGAGAGCTTAGGGCCTCAGTGAGGACCTAAGCTCAGATATGGCACTTTGACAAATGCCTTTCCTTAAAAGAACACAGTGAGAAAAATCAGATGTTTATCGAGCTATTGAAGTACAAATTGTCACAGCAGAAGGAGCAAGGCATTAATGAAAAATGAAATAGTAAACTGGACCTAGAAATTATTGGGAATATTGAATATAGCTATTCAGAAAGGGAGTGGTACTCAGAAAATAATTTATAATCAAGTGTGTGTTTATAAAATGTCATGGTAAAGAGGTTAAGAAGGCAAACCATAAACAGAAAATATTTGTGACACAATAAAACACTTGCATCCAGAATTTGTAATGAAACCCGACTGATCACTAAGAAAATAACAAAATACCAATGAGATAATGGGCACAATCCTTGAAAGGTTCTTGTAGATTGATATTAAAATGGTCATGTAACAAATGCAAATATCCTCAATCTTGTCAGCAATCTATACATTTAAATGTAAAGTACATGCAATTACTACCATACAAATGTTTGAATGGCTATAATTTAACAGCCTGGTCATATAAACTGTTGGTAGGGATGTGGACCTCTGAGAGTAGTTCTATACTGTTGAAGAGAGTGTAAATTTGCTCAATTATTTGGGAAACTGGCATTATTTCACATGCCCTATGACAAACACTTTCATTCCAATATAGACACAACAAGGATGTATTCACATATGCAACAAGAATCATTTAATGAAATTTTTAGCAGTAACAGTCTTCATAGCAGCCCAAACCTGGAAAGAGCCTAAAGGCTCATCAATGGTAAAATGAATAAATACATTCCTATTTCTGGCACATTTCTCTGATGGAATATTATATAGAAATAAAAACTAAGAACTATAGTTGCACATAGCAACATAGTTTAATTTCATAATTATAATAACACGGAGTGAAGTAAGCTAGACACAAAAGTATTACTACATAGTTTCACTTGCATAAACTTTAAAGCAATGTGACAAAACTAACAGTAGCGTATAGATACACCATGTGTTTAAGTGCCAGAGTCTTAAGGCTGTTTGGTTGTCTACCACTCTTCTAGATATCCTAGGCATAAAAAATCTGTATTAGTCAAAGCCATTAGCATTGTTCTCCATTTCTTTTCCAGTGATTACTTTGGGATGCATCTGTAACCCATTTGGGGGGAACTTCTGGGAAAGTACTCCTTGCTGAAACAAGAAGAAATGCCCTCCTTTTACTCTGGTTTAACCCGGGGAGTCTGGATATGATGTCTAGAGCAATGGCAGCTTCTTCAGACCCTGAGAGGAGCTGGTTAAGGACAAGTCTGGCACTTTTCTGACACTGATGGGATGGACGATGTGATACATTAACCGATTTCAGAATTGTTTAACCTTTGGGCTTCTTGTATGTGGAATAATGTATTTTCCTTATTTTTTAAGTCAGTTGAGTCTGAGTTGTTTGTAACTGGAAACTGAAATCATACTCATTGCTACAGCAAGCACGTCCAGTAAAATGTTATTATTATTTTTTTAAAAAAGAAACAACCCACAGAATGGGAGAGATTCTTTGCAAACTTGTAATTGATGAAGCTTTAGTGTCCAGAATATGTAAAAACCTGACAACTCAATAATAAAAGACAACCTAATTAAAAATGAATAGATATTTCTACAAAGAAGGTATAAAAATGCCAATAAACACGTGAAAAGGTGCTCAACAGCATCATGAATGTTGTAAATTAACGGCAAAGTAAAATGCAAATTAAAACCATGTGAGGTATTTCTTTCCACCAACTGGGGTGACTTATAATACAGCAGACAGATAATTGCAGGTGTTGGTGAGTATGGAGAAATTGGGACCCCACGCACTGCCCGTGGGGCTGTAAAAGGAAGCGTGCAGCTGGGGAGCGTCCTTGGCAATGCCTCAGAAGGCCACCATAGGGTGACCTGGGTAACACAGCAGTTCTGTGGCCAGGTGTATTCCCAAGAGGACCGGAAATAGGTCCACACCAAAACTTGGACATAAATGTTCACACAGCATCGTTCATAATAGTCCCAGAGTAGAGACAGTCCAAATGTCCATCAATGATCAATGGATAAATAAAAGGTCATGTATTTGTTTACTGAATGTTGTTCATCCATTGCAACAACATGGGTGTACTTTGAAAAACATGCTAAGTGAAAGAAAACAGACATAAGGAGTCACCTATTTTATGATTATATTAAATTTGCAGAAAAGACACATTGATAGAGACGGAAAGCAGCAGATCAGTGGTGGCCAGGGTGTGAGGGGAGGGGAGGGCAGGCTGGGGAATGACTGCTAATGAACACGGAGTTTCTGTCTGGAGTAATGAAGTATTCTGGAACTCGATAGTGGTGACGGTTGCACAACTTTATGAACATACAGAAAGCCACTGAAATGGTACCCTTTAGAGGAGTGAATTTTATGGTGCATTTTATCTCAATAAAAATATTAAGAAACCAGGAATAATGAAGAACATTGTGCATTTCCAGGTATTAAAATGTGCTCTAATGTGGTATGTGCATCAGAAAAGATAAATAAGTCAATAGACAATAACGTAAATCCCTGTTGTAAGTCCAAAGAATAGTATGTGTTTATTTTACAGTATTGGTGGATTTTAAAACTAATCTGAGAAAGTTGGATTGATTATTCAATAACTATGCCTGCGCACTTGGTTATTTGGGTAAGTGTGCAGGTGGAATCTTGGCTCCCCCCAAGCACAAAGTCATTTCCATTTAGGTCTTTACCACTTACCTAGAGAAGGGATCTGAGTGTTCTGTGAGCCACAGATTATGCTGGAGTGACCTCCTCTTTACTCCTGGCCCTTGTTGTCATCACCACTCTCTTTCCATGTTTTCGATTGCTCTGCTCTTTTGGTGTGTGTATGTTCTGTGAACAATATTCCACCACCTTTGCAGCAAGCACCATCTCAAGTTAGATTTCACAATAGGCTAAATCACTGACGGGCCCCACCTCACAGATGTGGCAGCATCAGCTTCCCCTTCCTGTGAGCAGCAATGCCCTCCCCTCACACTTGTCCTTGTAGGACACCATCTTCTCTCGCCTAATTTATTATCGAGCACTTGGAAGACCTTGCATTCTCTTTCATTATATTTTCATAACTCTGGCAAGAAAGGGTTCCGTCTTACCTGGAGGAACTGTGGAAAACAAGGCAAGGACTCCAAGGATGCAAAGCAAGACCCTCATGGTTGAATAAGTGACTTAGAATCAGTAGCTGGGATGAAGAGAACTTCTTCATATATTTGGTGCTCAGGAGATAAGTTGCTGTCTGATTATTGAACCTTTCAGTAGCAAGAACATCTCTGTTCCAGGGAGCCTTCGTATCAGGAGACACCATGCAACGAACATGACTACCAGGTATTCAAAGTGAGCACATTCGTTAAATATTGACAAGGTGTGAGCAATGACGGTGGGGTGCACGGCACTTACAGAGAAGGGGTGGCCATGGTGAAGGCAGAAGGGGTATTTTGGTGAAAAGTCACTGTTTTGTGGTCTTTGGAGGACCTGCAAAGGGCAATGTGACATTTATAGAGTAAAAGAATTCACTTTATTTCCCCAATAATAGGAAGACAAGCACTGGATATGAGCATCTTGAATATATTAGTATTTCGGGGAATGTACATTAGCAGACTTGAGCAATGAAATTTTATTGAGAATCACACACAGGTTACGGAGACATAGAAAAGCTTTTCTTTGATTCTCCCTCTGTACAGCCAACTGAACAAAATCAATTAATTTTTATATCTAAAGTTTGGGTGACATGAATTGCTTACACATCACAGCTACATGTAACGGCAGGACGACAAAAGGGGGAAAGGGAAGCATAGGCTTTAGATGAATTTCAGAAACCAAATAATATGGAAGACACAAGGCAATGAGTTAGCTCATAGACACTGAGGAAAGGAGCATGAGAGAACATGTAGCCTAGGGAATGCCTAAAGAAGAAAGGAGTAAGAATACCAATTTTTGAAGCTGCCAAGTGCATTGCCATTCATGGTCTTGATTTTCATACCCTCTTCAATGGTCTCATTCCAGGCTAAGTGACTGTCTCAGTATCATGAAGGAGGCTTCCTTCTGCCATGGCTTCCTCTGAGAGGTGGTTTTTCTACCTCAGCATTGGAGGGAGTGGAACATGCAGCTCTTCCCTGGCGGAGTCTTTGAAAAGAATACCTTGAGCGGAATCAGGGATGGGGGAGTGGTGGAGGCTCAGTATCATTATCAGAAGTCCTGGAAGGGGCAAACCTCCCAAACCTCACATTGGCCCTAGGGAGGGCCGGTGAGGGGCCTGAGAGCTGAGAGGACGACTTTCCTTAAGCCTGTGTTCAGGCTTTTGCTCCTCTGAAGTTGGTGGGACAAGTAGTACCTGGGAACAAGACTCTCCCAGAACCATAAAAACTCACGGGGGAATCACAGGGTCACTGGGGCGTGAGCTGGTTGTTGATGACTACTCCATTTACTTAAACGTGGCTCGTTTGGAATCTTTAGCATCTCTGATGATGAATCCAAAATTCACTGGCTTTTCTCATGTGTCTTGGAGTTCTTACCTTCTTGATCATGAGGAACAGCTTTGGAAGTACAGTTGACATTGCAAAGCAATCAAATTTATGATCACAAACCCCTTAGGGGACCCTAAGGGCAGATGTTTAGTGATGCTTTGACATTTTCTATGAACATTTGTTTTCCATGCAGACATTATCTGGAGCCAGGAGGGGAGCTCAGAAGCTTGCCAGCAAAGCCTGAGAACATGGTGTAACCCATGGGCCAGCCATCCGGGACATGAAGGGAAGGGTCAGCAGAAGGTTCAGTGCATCCTGGGCATGGGTTGGTGGGCACCAGGTGTGTCTTGAAAGGTAGCTCCTCTCCAGAGAACTTAGGGCCTCAGGTAAGAAAGATACGGCACTTTGAAACATGCCTTTTCTTAAAAAGAACACAGAGAAGAAATCAGATAGTTAACAAGTTATCAAAATGCAAACAGGCATTCATTCACAGTGAGCTAGTAAATTCGACCTAGAAATTATTGGGTTTTATTGAACGCAGCTCTCCAAAAAGGGGCTAGACACTCAGAAACTAATTGATCATCAAGTGCCATTACCTACTTTCCTCCCCTGTGATGAGCGGTGCTGACAGCGTTGGTGTCCTTGCAGCTTCAGTTATTATTATTTTCCCTTTTTATTGCTTTAGTCTTTCCAAATGTATGGTTTCTTTACCTGTAGTATGTAAACATCTGCCAGTTCCTGCACTTGAACAAGAAAACATAAAATTAACTGCTTGTCCTGAGTTTATTTTACATAGGCTTCCCTTTTCCCTTTCCCTTTCTTCTCAGAAATATAACAGTATATATTCTGTTTCTAGGTCTTTTCATTTACTTCTTACCTCACAGGTTTCTGACATCTTCCCTCATCTTTCTACTGAATATACTTTTGCTAACTCACTGGTAACTCTTTTTCTGTGTAAAAACAAACAAATATATATATATATACATATATATATATATATGTATATACACATGTATGCACATAGATTCTCATCCTCTATCTGTATATTTTCTTTTATTCCTATTCCTAAATAATATATTTTTATTTTCAAATGGGAAAACTCATAAAATTAATATAATAGTAAATGTGATGCATTATTCTGTTACCTAAAAGATTATTACTATTTGGGTTTATTTCTTTCCCATTGAAATAACAACCAGAGGAGAGTTAAAAATTTATTTTAAACTTCCTAAGGCTGAATATTTGAATAAAACGGTCACTTTTAGGGAAACACAAGTCAGTAAAGTTGGCCAATATAACACATATTTAAGTAGTCAGAGTTCTGTCCTTTCACATTTGAAAGGTGCTAGAGTGAGCTGGATTTTAGGCACAAGCTTCAAGAAATAATTTCTATTGTATGAGGATAATTCAGTGGATGGAATAAACTGGATCGCTACTCAACACATTTTATGAAATCGAATAAGTACAATATAGAAATGTCAGAAGGGCAATAGATCAGCTGCATATTATAGTGTAACAACCCCCCAGAATGTAGTGGCTTAACCCAACAAACACTTATTAACTCACAGTTCTTGTGGCTGAGGAATCTGAGTGTGGCTTAACGGGGTACTTTGGCTGCAGGTAGCCCATGAGATTGCAGACAAAGCTCTCAGCTCGGGCAGGTCTGCCAAACTCATTCACAGGCTTGTCGGCAGGCTTCAGTCCCTTGCCACGTGGGCCTGTCTCTGGAACTACATGACCACATGGCTGTTGGCTTGCCCAAGAGCAAGTGATCTGAGAGAGAATGAGGGAACGCACCCCAAACAAAAGCCATTGCCTTTTTATAATCTGATTTTGTAACCTGGCTTCTTCTCCCACAGGATACACTATTGGTTCACTGTATCTCAGTCAGTAAGTCCAGCCCAACTCAGGGGGACAGATTGGCACCTAAATGTGAACCTAGGGGCAGGGATAATTGAGGATTACCTTAGAAGCTGCTTACCACAGACAGACAAAATGAAAAGAGCCCATCTAACTCATGAATGCAGATGTGCGTGCTACCTAGACTATTATCAAACTGAATGTAATTTGAAGGTAAAAGATGAGTACACAGTGAGCAAACAGTCTTTCTTCATCTGGGAATGAAAAGTTGGGCCATCATATCATGCACTATGTCATACCTTTCATTCTCTTGAGTGCTTAATGTGCTTGGTACTGATGTAAGTGCAGAAAATACAGTAGCGAACAAAATTCCTGTCTCTGTGGATTACATATTGTAATGATGGGGAATATGTCCCAATAATTTTGGAAAGGATACCTGTGCGATAGCAGTAAAATAGGGTCGTTTTCACAAATTAGGGATGAAAAAGTGGTTGCTGGCATTGTCTTAGTTTTACCTTTGATGCAACATATCTTTGATGAGGGTTTTTGCGGCAGTTGGTTTTTAGGGAGGTGACCCTAATGGACTCCAGAAGGGTGGGGACTCTAAGATGGAGTGTAGAAGACCCCTGTGAGTGGTGCCTGTTGAAGGGTGAGGAGGCTGGAATGTTTATCCACAGAACTCCTTATACGTCACCACTTGAGTGCTGCTTCCAGAGGCACTGACTGCACTAGGCCCGGCATGCTGTAGTCCCCCAAAGCCCCGAGGAAGGGCCCCAGGTCTTCGGGTGAAGCATCCCTCTTCACCTGGGGAAGAGCCCAGAGAGAAGAGCTGGGCAGCAGCGTGTGTGCAACGACCATCCTTTGCACTAGGCAGGTTCTCTCGTGGCCCACGTTCAACTTAGGTCATCTTGTCCCTGATAGTGTAAGATTGTGGCTAGTTATGATTCAAAAAATAGTTAAGACACTAAGGTTAGGAGTTTTTACAGGCCTTGCTACTCGCCTTTGATCTTGGGGTCATGACAGATATGCATCGTTTTTCTTCTTCATTATTGTGGATGTCTCTGACCCCAGGGCAGCACTTCCATTGATCCGTGCTTGCCCGGCGGTGTAAACCAGACCTCAGTTCCTCTGATGTCTGAGGCCCTGGGTACTGTGTCTTAGTCAGACTGTGATTGCTGAGACTGTTATTTCGTGGTCAGCACTGGGCGTGATGAAGTAACAAGAAGGCACTCCATTGAAATCCCTAAGGTTTCATTTTCCCTCCTTATATAGTAGCAACTCTACCTTCCCATGATAATTAGGACCAATTAACCCTACCGATGCAGTAATTTTTTTGTCATTGTTGCTCAGTGTCTGGTATCAGGAGTTTAAACAACTGGATGGCACTCACAGTATTAAGTTTGGCAGAACCCTTCCTGTGTCCCCTGGTAGAAGCAACTCCACAGGAAAAACCTAAAACTTTGCTGTAGTGGAATGTAAACATGTGGGGATAGGAAGCACACGTGCCCTAAGTGGGTCCTAGGAGAGGGGTAATCCCATATCCATACCGTGTTTTCCTGAGCCTTGTATCCTAGCTATTGGGGATACAGAATCATGAACTGCCCATTGGTGTAAAACATGTATTACATCTCTAAAGACAGTGCCACAACACGGCTATGACACCGGCAGGACAGTTTCTTCATCTTTAAGGACCTTATATGATATTTTATTCTTCCTGACGACTGATCATTCTTCTTTTAATTTGAATTAAAAAAATTGTTGTAGAGAGAATGGGGAAGAGAGGGAGAGAAACTTTGATGTGAGAGAGAAACATCAGTTGGCTGCCTTCTATGTGTGCCCTGACTGGGGACAGAATGTACATCCCGGGCATGTGTCCTGAGCAGGAGCTGAACTGGCGACCTTTCAGGTTGCAGGACCAAGCCCCAGGAACTGAGCCTCACCAGCAGGGAGCACTGGTCCTTCCTGATTTCATCTACTATTTTTGAATTTGTCATAACTTCAATCTCTGAAAATAGCTTTAGAGTCTCACAAAACTGTTACCTTTATGTACTGAGCATTGTAATTCCTCCTTTTGCCAATGAAGCTGCAATTGAAATGAAGTGAGTTGGCCACTTAATGAGTAATGGGGCTGGAATTGAACCACTTTTCCGTGCATTTTCCATGGACATGTCCACAGGCATCGCTTAGCAGTTTAGTAGGGGACAAATTATGTGTTAACTTCAAGGCCACCATTTGCTAAATATTTGTACTTACAGAGCATCATTAAAAACAATCTTTTAGCCCTGGCTGCTGTAGCTCAATAGATTAAGTGTGTGTCTGTGAGCCAAAGTGTCACTGGTTCAATTCCCAGTCAGGGCTCATACCTGGGTTGCTGGCCAGGTCCCCTGTGGAGGGTGTCCCTTCCCCTCTATCAAAAACTTAAAAAAGATAAGAAAAAAATCTTTTAAAAACAGTTTTTATAAATTTTTTTTTTTTTATTTCTTAAAATGGTCTAAGTAGGGACGATGTCAAGGACTTCTGTTTTATAGATGAAAGGGACACAAAGGGTTAAGTGGCTGAGTGAAAAGGCGGTCTTAGTCCTAGTGGTAACACTTTCCATGACACTGCTGTCTAGTTAATGAAAGAACAACATTCATTTAAACTATTGATATGCAAGGGACTTATGATGAAATTAGAACAGTTAAGAGTAATTATGTTGTCCACTGAGTTGGGGTTTGTTTAGGGGGCTGTCACAGAGAGATCCCATTGATGGGGACTCTCTCCAAAAAGGTCAAGGTCAAGAAGGAATATAGCAGAATAGCAAAATTATGAAAGCCACGACTGAAGCAAAATCTGGGCCAAGGGCACACTCTTTAAAAATCTGAGCATGTAGTACTTTATAGCACATAACAAATTTGTAGAATATAGTATTCAAGGATGGTAGTAGAAACACAGTTGTTTTTTAAAAAATTGGCATATAGTTATTAAAATTAAAAAACATGTATGTATTTATTTTTTAGAGAGAGAGTAAGTGAGGGAAAAGGAGTGGGAGAGAAATATTGATGTGTGGTTTCCTGCCACATGCTCCCATCTGGGAACCCAGCCTGCAACCCTGGCACCTGCTCTAGCCTGGGAATGGAACCAACAACCTTTTGGTTGGCAGGCAGGCACTCAGTCTACTGAGCCATACCAGCCAGCATGGCATATAGTTTTCTTTTTATTTTTTTGAAATATATTTTATTGATTAGGCCATTACAGTTGTGTCATTTTCCTCTCTTCATTCCCCTCTGCCCTACATCTCCCTTCTGCCTGCCCCCTTTAGTTCATGTCCATGGGTTGTACATATGCGTTCTTTGGCTTCTACATTTCCTGTACTATCCTTACCCTCCCCCTGTCTATTTTCTACCTACCATTTATGCTTCTTATTCCCAGTACCTTTCCCCATTTCTCCCCCTCCCCATCTCCTGCTGATAACCCTCCACATGATCTCCATTTCTGTGATTCTGTTCCTGTTCTAGTTGTTTGCTTAGTTTGTTTTTGTTTTTTTTAGGTTTGGTTGTTGATAATTGTGAGTTTGTTGTCATTTTACTGTTCATATTTTTGATTTTCTATCTTAGAGAAGTCCCTTTAACATTTCATATAATAAGGGCTTGGTGGTGATAAACTCCTTTAACTTGACCTTATCTGGGAAGCACTTTATCTGCTCTTCCATTCCCAATGATAGCTTTGCTGGATAGAGTAATCTTGGATGCAGGTCCTTGCCTTTCATGACTTGGAATACTTCTTGCCAGCCCCTTCTTGCTTGCAAAGTTTCTTTTGGGATATCAGCTGACAATCTTATGGGAACTCCTTTGTAGGTAACTGTCTCCTTTTCTCTTGCTGCTTTTAAGATTCTGTCCATATCTTTAATCTTGGGGAATGTAATTATGATGTGCCTTGGTGTGTGCTTCCTTGGGTCCAGCTTCTTTGGGACTCTCTGAGTTTCCTGAACTTCCTGGAAGTCTATTTCCTTTGCCAGATTGGGGAAGTTCTCCTTCATTATTTGTTCAAATAAGTTTTCAGTTTTTTGCTCTTCCTCTTCTCCTTCTGGTATCCCTATAATCCAGATGTTGGAGTGTTTAAAGATGTCCTGGAGGTTCCTCAGCCTCTCCTCATTTTTTTGAATTCTTGTTTCTTCATTTTGTTCTGGTTGATTGTTTATTTCTTCCTTCTGGTCCAAACTGTTGATTTGAGTCCTGGTTTCCTTCCTGTTACTGTTGGTTCCCTGTACATTTTCCTTTATTTCACTTTTTATGACCTTCATTTTTTCCTGTATTTTATGTCCATACTCAGCCAATTCTGTGAGCATCCTGATTACCAATGTTTTAAACTGTGCATCTGATAGGTTGGCTATCTCTTTGTTGCTTAGTTGTATTTTTTTTCTGGATCTTTGATCTGTTTTTTCATTTGGGCCATTTCTTTTTTTTGTCTCAGAGCACCTATTACATAGTAAGGGGCAGAGCCTTAGGTGTTCACCAGGGCGGGGCAACTCACGTCAATGCATTGTGATGCTAAATGTGGGGGAGGGGCTCGAGAGGGAACAATGCAGCTTGCTCCGCTCTCTGCTGCCTTTCAGTCACTTTCCCCCCATCCAGAAGCAAATCGGGCCCATCTGGTGTTGATTCCCGGGTGGGTGGGTTTGTGTACATCCTAGGACCCTGTGGGTCTCTCCAATGAACTGTCCTTTGAGGCTGGGAGATTCTTCCGCCACCTCAACCCTCACAGGTCTTTTCAGTCAGTGGTTTGAGGCTTTACCCTTGGAACCCTGGGTTGTGCGGTCTGTCTCGTTCCCCAGTTGTTCCTCCTGGTTTATCCATGTGCAAATGTGGGACCGCTTGCTTTATCAGCCGCTGCCTTGCTGCAAGTCCTCATCGTCTGGCTGCCCGTCTCCGCCCCTCCTAATGGTTTTGATGAATGTTTCTTATTTAACTTCTTGGTTGTTGGACTTCCATACAGTTCAATTTTCTGGCAGTTCTGGTTGTTTTCATTTTTTAATTTGTTGTTGTCCTTCTTTTGGTTGTGTGAGGAGTGTGTCTACCTACACCTCCATCTTGGCTGGAAGTCTCCCCAGCATATAGTTTTCGTATGTCAGGGACACACATAGCTATTAATAAAGGTAGAATATATCTTATCTTTAGAATGAATGCTGGGGAGGCCACTGTGACATTACACAAGGATGAAGTCCTGGAACAGATGGAATGTAAGTGGGAACATCAATTCCACACTCCTAAGATCAAGGCAAAAGTTTTAAACATCATCCAATGATTCAGTGTAAACTAACCCCAATTATTTTTATATCCTGGGAGCAGATATTTTTTACCTTAGTAAATGATTCCTCCTGGGCAACTACAGCTGCCTTAACAGCCTGCTTCATCCACTTCAGTTAGAGTTGATTTTGCCTTATAGGAAACAACCATCCAAGTTTCTTTTCCTTTTCTCAAGATTTAAAAAATAGTCAAGAAGTACACACAAATACAGAAAGTCCTATGCCAAGTAACTAGTGAAAAATATAACTCAAAGTGATGCCTACCTGCTGACAGTAAGTGCATTGTTATATTGGAGACAAAATCATGCTACAGCGTTTACAGCTGGCAACGGCAGTGATTTCTGAGACACCTAATCAGACCATTAGAGGGCACTAGAAGCCTTCATTTTGAACACGGGCCCCAAGTGATTCTCCGTTTTGATTAAAAGTGTTGTTTGGACGAGTACTATTTAAATTTTTTTAAAAAATTTTCTGATTCATTCGGAATTTTAAAAATTTTTTTAAAAATTACTTTATTGTTGTTCAATTACAGTTGTCTGCATTTACCCCCTCCCTTCCCCCCCAGCCAATCCCACCTCCCTCCCTTGCTTCCACCCTCCCCCTTGGTTTTGTCCATGTGTCCTTTATAGTAGTTCCTGAAAACCCTTCCTCCCACTCCCCTCTGGCTATTGTTAGATTGTTCTTAATTTCAATGTCTCCAGTTATATTTTGTTTGCTTTTTTTCTTTTGTTGATTATGTTCCATTTAAAGGTGAGATCATATGGTATTTGTCCCTCACTGCCTGGCTTATTTCACTTAGAATAAAGCTCTCCAGTTCCATCCATGTTGTCACAAAGGGTAGGAGCTCCTTCTTTCTCTCTGCTGCATAGAATTCCATTGTGTAAATGTACCATAGTTTTTTGATCCATTCATTTACTGATGGGCACTTAGGTTGCTTCTAGCACTTGGCTATTGTAAATTGTGCTGCTATGAACTTTGGGGTGAATAGGTTCTTTTGGACTGGTGTTTCAGGGTTCTTAGGGTATAATCTCAGCACTGGAATTGCTGGGTCAAAAGGCAGTTCCATTTTTAGTTTTCTGAGGAAATTCCATACTGTTTTCCACAGTGGCTGCACCAGTCTTCATTCCCACCAACAGTGCACTAGGGTTCTCTTTTCTCCACATCCTCTCCAACACTTGTTTGTTGATTTGTTTATGATGGCCATTCTGACCTGTGTGAAATGGTATTTCATTACAGTTTTAATTGCATCTCTCTAATGGCTAGTGATGCTGAGCATCTTTTCATGTGTCTCTGAGCCCTCTGTACATCCTCCCTGGAGAAGTATCTGTTTGAGTCTTTTGTCCATTTTTTTAATTGGGTTTTTGTCTTCCTGGAGTGCAGTCATGTGAGTTCTTTATATATTTTGGAGATCAAACTCTTGTCCAAGGAGTCACTGGCAAATATATTTTCCCATAGAGTTGGTTCTCCTTTCATTTTAATGCTGTTTTCTTTAGCCATGCAGAAGCTTTTTAATTTGATGAGGTCCCATTTGTTTATTCTTTCCTTTATGTCCCTTGCTTTAAGGGACATATCAGTGAAAATGTTGCTGTGTGGAATGTCTGAGACTTTTCTGCTGATGTTTTCCTCTAAGACTTTTATGGTGTCATGACTTATATTTATGTCTTTTATCCACCTTGAATTTATTTTTGTGTATGGTGTAAGTTGGTGGTTGAGTTTCACTTTTTTTTGCATGTAGCTCTCCAGATCTCCCAACACCATTTGTTGAAGAGGCTATTTTTACTCCATTTTATGCTTCTCCCCCCTTTGTCAAATATTAATTGGCCATAGGGACATGGGCTTATTTCTGGGCTCTCTGTTATGTTCCATTGGTCTATGTGTCTGGTTTTTTTGCCAGAACCAGGCTGTTTTGATTACAGTGGCCTTGTAATACAGTTTGATATCATGTATTGTGATCCCTCCTGTTTTGTTCTTCTTTCTTAAAATTGCTGCAGTGATTTGGGGTCATTTATGGTTCCATATAAATTTCTGAAATGTTTGTTCTATATCTGTGAAATATGTCATGGGTACTTTAATAGGGATTGCATTGAATCTATAAATCGCTTTGGGTAGTAAAATTTTTTTTATTTCTGATGCTGTTACAACATTTTTAACCCTGTGTGTCAGATGACATACATATACACAATAAAATTAAATGTCATGTAGTTGGACAAAACATTTCCTTCTATAAATGCTTAATGGACATCTAAGTATGGCTTTTTCAAGTGAAATCAGGTGTATGTAGTTGTATTGATAACGATAAGTACACTAATCAGAAGAAACCTTAACAACAAATCCCAGTACAAACAAAGATGGTCCTCTGAACTCCATGTTTCACCCAGCACCAAAACCCACCAATCTTTCAGTCCTCTTGTGTATTATTCTGTATCCATGTTCTCTGTATCGGATTGGATCCCTGGATTTTATTTTATTTTCTGAGTGATATTTTCCACAGATGTGTCATTGGCCGCTGCTTTGCAGGTCGAAAGTCCTGGGTGTCTGTCGTTAGTCCCCATGGAACACGGAAAAACTTCTGACCCTGCACTTCCAAATAGACTTCTGGCTCATGGCTGTGTAGCCAATCTGTATATTTATCATTATTGTAAAATTATCTCCTCACTGCATTTCTCATATAAATACAATTCCAGATATTCCCATCATGACCTTTGTCAAATTTGTGAAATTCCACACATTAAAGACCACAGAGACAAGTCAGGTATTTTAATATAATATTGAAAATCCAGTAATCTACAAAAAAATTCTGTTCTTTAGAAGATAGTTAGAGGAAAATTCCAGTTAACCACGTTTTGTTTTGAACATTTCTCTAGGCTCATGTGGCTACCAGTATATTAACATATATGCATACGGTTTTTGTCATTATTTGTTTTACAAAAATGGGATTGTATTATACACATTTTTCTGTATTTTACTTTTTAACTCACTAATAATGTGCAAAAAATTCTCCAAAAAAATCCAGTAAAAATTCTCTGGTCTTGTTTGTGTTTCTTAGAGTCTTGTTCTAAGTAATGGGTACAAAAGACTTGCATTTAAACTACTTTTACATGTTGATAACATCTCACTACTTTTGGACATTGAGGTAATGAAAAATCCCTTCATCAGATAGTCCTCTATATGGAGTCCTTTATTTTTTAGTTTTTATTTTAGTTTTTTTTGAACTTTTTTGTATTGTTGTTCAAGTACAGTGGTCTCCATTTTCCCCTCACTATTCCCTTCCACCATGGAGTCCTTAATAAGCAAATTATATAGCAGCCCATAGCTCACAGCAGACCCAAAAATCCTTTTCCTTTTTATGTCAATTGGGTAGTTGCTAAGGAAACTGGTCTAACATTATTTATTTATTTCCCCCTTTACCTCACTGATACTGATGTACTATGGTAAGTTACCACTGTTAATTCTTTGTGTTTTCTGAAGATCGCCCAGCCTTCTAGACACACAAACCATTAGTCAATTCCGATCAGTGATTTGTGTATTTGGTTATAGTAGAGTTCATCTGAATTGGAATAAACATTTTCATTGTGACAATTTCTATTTTCCCCCTTTCATATTGACCAATTTTGACCGCTTTTAAAGGGCACGGCGCTCTAGGTGTCCTTACTTCTGCTGTCAAAATCGTTGCTGTCAGGTTTAGATAGGTCAGCAGCTCATTTTATGTGTCAGAACGGTTATTTTGAGAGATTTGGTACTAAATGGAACGCAGACTTGGAGTTCTAATTCTGTTGAAAACAGTGTGCTGTCCTGGCCAGTGTGGCTCCATTGGTTGGAGCATAAAAAAGGTCGCAGATTCCATTCCGGTCCAGGCGCGCGTAGGTTGCATTTCAGTTCCCATCAGGGAGCCTGTGAGAGGCAACCGATTGCTGTTTCTATCTCATCGACATTTCTCTCTCTAAAAAATCAATAGGCATCTCCTCAGGTGAGGAATAAAAAAAAGATTATGGGGGATCCCTTTGTATCACCTAGAGGTTCACACCCAGCCCTCCAACCATTTGCCACCGCAGCACGATCAGACACGTGCGTGATGGGGAGACTGTACAGATGCTTGAGATGCACCTCCTTTTCTTATGTCTTATGTTCAATACACACCGTGATTTGAGGAAACTATGCTTTTGAGAAATTTCAGACTAGTTACTAGCACTGCACAAAGCGGGGAAGTTAAGCAAATGTGACTTGAGGAGAAAGAATTTAACTGAGAGGTCCCTCAGTATCTAACTTTTGAGTTAACCTAAACCTGGGTAGTAACTAAGTGCTTTGGGGATTTCCCTTTCCTCAGCAGAAGTGCTCCAGCAGGGCCCAGGCAAAGGCTCCCTTCACATCCAGTGACACCTCGAGCTCAGAGGGAAAGAGTGGCTGGTTAGATCCAACGCTTTTCAGTAGGATTTCCCTGCCTGGAGTTTCGGGTCCTCTGTTTCCTATTGCTTCATTAGCACTGTGATGTTCTTAACTATGGTTCTTAAAATTGGGATAACCTGGATTTCTTTCCAGAGGAAAAAAATACTTATGTATACTAGTACTTAATACATCTATATCTTACAGAGAATTGTAAGAATCTTCTTCATCCTGCTTAATGGTAAAATGAGTGGCAAGTATTATTGCTATAAAAATAAATCACTTAAAAATGATTTTTAAATAAATCACTTTTTAAAAAAATTTTATGTATTTATTTTTAGAGTGAGGGAAGGGAGGAAGAAAGAGAGGGAGAGAAATATCCAGGTGTGGTTGCCTCTCATGTGCCCTTTATTAGGGACCTGGCCCACAGTGCAGTCATGTGCCCTGACTGGGAATTGAACCAGTGATCCTTTGGTTCACAGACCTGCACTCAATCCACTGAGCAACACCAGTCAGGTATTTCCTGTTTTTTTTCTTCAGATTTTGAGTGATTCTAAGAGTAATTCATGCCCACAAGATGGTAAAGGTGGTGGTGTGCAAAATTCAAAATTTTCTGTTGTCAGACTCCTTTCTGTGTTCTTGATTTTACTAATACTGTAGCCATTGAGATTTGCCATAAAAGGAAACCACACCACTGGGACAACCATGACTTATCAACAAGTAGATGTAGCCACTGCTCCTAGGACTGGAGATCAAAGGGGAGAAATGGGACTATTGGAACCTATGCCTTTGGAAAGAGTCCCAGGGACACAGGACCCTGACTCCCGAGGAGGTTAGCCAACTTGGTGCTGGCATCTCAGGGACTTGGTGGAGGACCCAAAGGCTTGCCACTCTAAACCCTGAGTTGAGACATTTGGTAGCTGTGCCAGTATATCTGAGGCTGACAGTCTGTTGTTTCTAGGAGTTGGCAACAAAAGGCAAATATTATATATGAATACATCTTATCTATGTATAAAATATGCAGAAGTAAACTCACTGTTGATGCCAAAGTGTAAGCTCTTAGTGAGGAAACAGTGATAGGAACACCAATGAAAAATTCCCCAACATCCCCCTCTCCCTCTCTTCCCACTACTGGCAGAAAGTGATGGGGAGGACTGTGCAGGTTGCCATTCCCTGAGCAAATGCAGAGGAAAATGGGAAGGACGTCTGGAGGTGAGTATCAACATGCCCAACCTGGGACCAGTCAGAAAGCAGAATAAAAGCTCACACACCCCATCCATGAGCCATGCCTCTGCTCAAGATGCAGAAAGAGACCAATTCGATGAAACATTCACCACTTTTAAGATAGTGGAAAGTTGAAATAGGCCCAGAATTAGTAAATTTGGCTAATTTTTTAATGGCTGCTCTTCATGATCCCAAATGATAAAATACCCCAGAGATAGTCAGGGCACGGGCTGCAATGTTTGCCTTCACAGTTCTACAGCCAGGAGCCTGGCAGTTAATACATGGGAAAGATCAGCTGGGATTCTTTTTTAATTGTCACTTTCTTACACCTTCAGATGAAGTTGGAACATTCTGCTGTTTGTTTTCTTTGAGCTCTTCTCGAATCAAGAACCCAAATATCAAACATAATAATAATAGTATTATCAAAAAAAGAATAAACCAAAATAGCAGCAGGTAATACTTCCATTCTTGCTTGTCATTCTCTTCTCTCCTAGGGGGTGGGCCACTGTCGATACTGCCTCCATGGCCCATTTCCCGGCAGGTGGGAGGGTCCCACTCATGGTTGCAGTGGCAGTTATTTCTGTTGTTACAGACCCCGTTCATATTGCAGGTCTCAGAGGAACACCCAGGGACCAGGAGGGACAGATGGACGCACTTCCTTTTGATGCACACATGCTCTGCACCACACTCTGTACCATCTTTCACATCACCAATGTCAGGAATGGCCATCCCCAAGTGGTAGTCGGTACCCCAGCAGGTGACGCCATCGAAGCGAGTCCAATGCACAGTAGAATGGTCTCTCAGAAGGGGAATTTCGGTCACGTTCTCACACTGAACCCTCCCACACAGGACATCTGACATGTTACACCGCACATATCCAGAGCCATGGATACCGCAGTTCCCAAATCGGTCACCACGGGTGTTCATTTTGGTGTAGCAACTCTGATTGGCACTCTTGGCCTCTCTGCCGAAAATGTTCCTACACTGTTCTTCACGGTTATTGCATCTCTTCTCATAGCAGTAGCCACCGTCCTCACACGGGATCCCGTCCTGCACGTACACATCTTCTGGACAGTGGTGGGACGTCCCATTGCACCACTCTGGGAGGTCACATGTGTTTTCCTGTTGTCTACAAACTGTGCCTGTAGGCACGATCTGGCAGTCTTGGCAACAAAGCCCAAAAGCACAAGCAGCCCCCCATCTCAGGGTGCAACTTAGTTGACAACAGGGGTCTTTCATACACAACTGTAAAGTGCCACAGTCACACTCTTCTCCTTCTTCAACCACCCTGTTTCCACACTGTGTAAATGTGAAGATGTTCCCGGTGTTTGATGGAACGTACAAACAATTTTTTTTTGCAATGGTGTTCACAAAGTCATCATAACTGCAGTTGCTGAACTTACTTGCACGTGCTTTTGATGGATACATTATGCAGATCCTATGGCCACATTTACAGGTTTTTGTATCATGTCTCATACCCAAATTATGACCAATTTCATGTGACACAATATATGCAAAATCATATACATCATCATTCATGAAACTATCAACTCCACAATTATGACGGAAGTGACATACTCCTCCAACATGGGCTAAGCCCACAGTAATACCATAGTGATGCTTTACGAAAACATGTGCAACATCATGGGGTAAGCGGTTATTGAAGCTGGATATCTTCCACACGCTAAATAATGAGAGGAGAGTACTTATGTTATTTACTGGAAGGAGGTTTCTTTGAGTCCAGACCTCAATTCCCGTTAAAATCACATCAACATCCAGTGGGCTGAAGAAGTTATCAATTCCATTGACAACAAGGAATACTTCATACTGCACTTTTGTGGTGTTACTTTGGCGATGAAGGTATCGATTGTGGTCCACCACCACTGCCAGCTCCAGAAACCGCTTGTGGGTCCACCAGCCTTCATACCCACTCTGCATCCAAGTGAAATTAACACGCTCTTGAAACTTCAGTTGTCGTGCTATTTCTTTATCTGTCAATCCACACCTCATGGGCGGGAATTGTGTGTCCTTCCTGTCCACCTTATATATGAGATGTTCAAATGTGGTAGAACGCCTTTTGGGCTCTATTTCATACACAATGTCGTTTGTCTGTAATATTCCTTGGAAACCCCCCAGACAGGTACTGAGGGTCACCAGGGATTCTGGATCCCCCTCCATATAGCCATGATAGTAGCAATCATTCTGGACGAAAGGCTGGTCCTCTAGGAGGGCACCTTGGTCACTGTAGGTGAACACTGGGAGGTGTCTGGACAGGAAATGCTTATTGACCTTCATGTGGACAATGTGTCTCTGGCCCCCAAAATGAAGGCTGTAAGTGAGCCAGCCTGGAAGCTTCCTGCTGCTGGCTTGCCTCACGGGAATCACCACCTCTGGGGAACCATGGCGTTGAGAGTTTCCAATCTGGGGCCATCCAGAAAGAACCAGAAACATACCCTGCCAGAGCAGCAAAAGAGTGATCTTCACATGCACCAAGGCCTCACCCTCCGCCATTGCACAACCACTATATGCAGGCCCTGGTGAGAGCATAGGAGGGCAGGGCAAGAAGCATCAGAGTCGTGTCTGCTTTGTCTGAGCTGGCTGCACACAGTGCCGACCTTTATTTTGACCTTGGCAGAGTCACACCGTCGGAGAAACAGCACTACAAAATCATGAAAAGAAGAGCAGAGACAGAGATGGGCATTATAAGCAGGTCTAGTAAGAGGAGAAAGAGAAGGTGTGGGTTAAAGAGAGTTAGTTTTTGGCTCCAGACAACACACAGAATACTGCCATTGGTTGATATTTCCTGAACCTAGATGAAGGACACATGGATTCATTATACTGTTCTCTCAATATATGAATACATGAGAAACATTCCACAGTAAATATATCAAAGTGAACATATGTCATGTTTTCATGAAGGAGTCTTAATGTATATGTATGGACTTTGTATGAATATCAACATATAGGTCTTCCTTTGACTATCAAAAGAAGACTTATTTAGTCATTTTCCTTAGGAGAGATAAAAAGTATTCACACACATTATTGTTTCTCATTGTTTGTAATATATACATCCTACACAGCAGGCTATTAGTTATAGTCCTTCCTTTCTGCATTTTTCTAATCACTTAAACTTGTGAAACTGGGAGGGTCAAAGCATCCAATTTCTCCAAATATTAGCATCTACTGTAAGCACACCAAGTTCTATATTCAATGGACAAGGGTGGCACTGGAGGGGGAGCGTATTGGTCTGGCGACAGATTATCTAAAAAGTTTATATTTGATTATACTCTTCAGGAGAACAACATCTTAAAAGCCCTAGCCTTATGAAATGAAAGGAATCAGACTAATTGGTAGAGAAACACTCAGAGGTGGGAGTGTCCCGAAGGCAAAATAAAGTAGCTTCAGAAATCAATAAATCCTAAAGGAGGGAAGAAAGCACACGGGAAGGCAATATGTTGTCTTTCCGTGGTGAAGGCCTCCAAGTCCCCACGTTTCTAAGATTGCAAGGTAACCAGTTCCCAAGTTCAACCTTAAAATGTATTTATTTTATAAATACAAATACATATACTTATCTTCTATGAAAATTAAAACAAAAAGCTATCTCAATAATACAAATGTATTATCACATATGAGGGTGGACCCCCCAAAACCTGGAATGTGTTTATAAAAAATTGTTTATTTATTCTTACGTGTTTAAGCTTCAGTCACCTTCAAAGTGCTCTGCACTGGATGTAATACCCCTATTGAGATGTTTTTTCCACTGCTCAAAACAGTTTTAAACTCATCAATTTGGATGCCTTTTAGTGCTTCTGCTGTTTTTGGTTTTACCTCTTCCGCATTGGCAAAATGTTTCCCTCTGAGGCCTTTTTTTCATCCAGGGAAACAAAAAAAAAAGTCCCTTGGGGCAAGATCATGTGAATAGGGAGGGTGGGACACAGGGGTCATGCTCGTTTGGTCAACAACTGCTGAACACCCAGCATGGTGTGGGCAGGTGAGCTCATGAATCACCCTCCATGAACTGGGCAAACCTGTTGAAGGAGTCTTCAAAGAGAAAATCACTGAGGTCCAATGCAGCTGCTCACAACAACGCCAGCTGGTGCACTGACACAGACGGGTTCCTAGAACACCCACATAGCGGGGGAAGCCTGTACTCCAAGGGGCCCGCCCTCCGGAAGATAATTCCATTTTGGGGAGTGTCCTCTCATATTTGTTAACAATGAAATCTGATACTAGCACAGTGCATGCCTGGCAACTCAACTTGCTGTTTTCTTCTTTGAATAAAAGTGTTAGTAGAAAGATATAATGTGCAGACCCAGGGATATCCACCCGAGATACATAAATGAACATGCAGGTCAAGAAAATTAAGTTGTATGGAGTTCAAATTTGGACAGAGTGGTTGGGGCAACAATACAGATTGGGAATTTGTAAAGCTACGTTCAATATTTTACATCAAAAATACTCATTTTTATTTATCTACCAAAATATCCACCGTCTTCTATATTAAAGTAACATTATTTAAAGTTAGAACCCTTGGCATAATTGAAAAAACACAGAAAAGTGAAGTCTTCTATGAGAGATCTAAAATGGACTAATCAAATCCACTTCTCCTAGTGGGTATTCCAAAAATGACAGGTGGCTGATTAAGGGCCTATCATCTCCTAGATCCTGGACTCATTTCTGCTTAGTTCTTTATTATTGTTATTATTATCTTTATTTCATGCTCCTTAACCTCTTTTCACAGCAGTCATTTTCCTGTCACTTATGGAATCTTCCTTTTAGGAAAGCAACAGCAATCTTCTCTCTACTCTCATTTATGAAAAGTTCCTTATCCCACTTGATTCTACTAAACTTACCTGTCAACGTTGGTGCCAACAGCATGGGAAGCACAGCAGAGAGAAACACTTCCATTCTCAGATTCTTCAGGTGTCACACAGACCTGATGATATCTGGTCTCAATTTGCTTTGATTACCAAAGCCACTTCCAAAGCACTGAACTGGTGGCCATCTCATTAAACCACTACTGACCTTTCTTCCTGTTGTACCAAGTCCTAAATCGGTCCTGCACAAGCCTCAAAGAACCGGGCATCTGATTTAATAACACATTATCCACCAATTCCTTTACCTGCATTCTGGGTCTAGAAGGCACATGGACACCCCATTCAACACCCAGTTGATTTCAGTTTTACTACTTACTTGCAACCAACTTGCTAATTGACCTATGACAAAGGCCTAGATCTTATTCTTGCCCTCTATTGTCCTAACTTTTATATGTTAAATAGTTAACCATAATGTTTATTCTTAATCAACAATTACTCCTCATTTTTAAAGAATTTTATTTATTTACTTTCTAAAGAAGAGAATGGAGGGGGAAAGAGAGGGAGAGAAAAATCAATGTGTGGCTGCCTCTCACGTATCCCCTACTGCGGACCTGGCCCACAATCAAGGCATGTGCCCTGACTAGGAATGGAACTGGTTACCCTTTGGTTCAGAGGCCGGCACTCAATCCACTGAGCCACACCAGCCAAGGATACTCCTCACATTTATAGAGGACATAAATAATTCTTCTTTTCATTTATTCACACTTCTTATGTTCCCTTTATTTTACTCTTTACCATTATAGCCTAACTCTAGACTCCATCGATTCAAACACTGTTGACTAAAATACTCAACCCAAAGAAAATTAGTGCTTTTCCTGTTTTTGCCACTCTTACAACTGACTGCCAAAACTGCTGGGGGGAAACTCATAGAGCGTCTTTAGGGAAATGAATGCATAAGACGTGGAAACTGTCAAATGGGATGAGACAGCCTGATGCTTCAGGCAGAAGAAGGAAATCATGACCTGATATTTATCTCAACCACTTTATGCTTTTAAGAATTCATACTTTGTTGCTCACATTGTTTCTGATTTTCTACATTTCCTCCTCAATATATAGGACACTCAGCTGAGTATCTATCGTCTTTGTTTTCAGAAGTTTTCATTACTGAATTTCAATAGCAGTAGTTTAAATTATAAAACCAAGGTGTTTTCACTTTTGGCATGTTTAATAAGGATCTGCCATTTCCTATGTTTTTGCTTTAGTTTTGTAGAAAGTTGGCAGGGGACTTCTGTCAGGCTGAACACTATACTCATCATTGAAGTGACCTGAGATCCTAGGATGGGTGGGCACTTCTCTAGAACTAAAAAGGAGGAATATTTCACAAAATGCAAAGATCCCAGAAGAAGAGAATGAGATCCTTAAAGGAAATCTTTGAGAACACCACCTCTAAATAGTGAGTAGAATGATAAAATTCTGATTGGCTCTCTGTCTCTCTTGATCTGTATTTGGTAATGATTATGGAGTATGGATTGTTTTTGTGATGCAAAAGAATTATTTATGGAGTGCTATTAGGGTGAATATAACCAACATACATCAGTCAAAATTTATTCCTAATACCTCAGTTTACAAGCAGGTAATAGGAAAACAAACTCCAAAAATATATGAGCCAGGCTACTTTTGTCTTCATAGAATTGTTTTATACAAGGACTAAAGAGACACACCTCCTGAGAGAATATAACATTTTCATGAGTAACATGGGTAGTGCTGTAATAGTATAGACACTTCACAGTAGACGCTCAGGAATCATTTTTGTAAAATCTTTTATCATTTCCCCACATCATCATTAAATTCAAGAATGGCTGTACCCTAATACCACCTTCTCTTTTTCTTTTGTAGCCAAGTCCAGTAGTTTCCAAACTATAAGTAATAACCCATCAAATACACAATTTTCTGGCTCTCAAGAAAGATAAATAGAGCGGAATAAGCCCTAATAAGTAGATCCTCCTGAAGATCTGAAAAATTGGCAAAGGATTTATATAATGTTTGGGCTGATGTGTATGTCTGTGTGTGTATATTCCTGTATACACAAAATACTAGTGTTTGTCATCTTTATAGTTAAATTCTTGAGTTACTTACCAGCAGTAAAATGACTGGTTCCTGTGGTCTTTTGTAGCTACGGTCTTATCACAGACAGTTTACATCACCAATTTCTATGAACAAGGAACTTTACATGATGAAGAAAACATCACTTCCTTTTCATCTCTCACTCAATTATGTTATAGATTTAACTGCTTATGAAGAAGACTCTCCCAATTCTAAATATCATGATAGCAAGTTACAGTTCCTCCTTATTCTAGAATTTACTGCTTAGCAACAAAATGTCCCAATTCTAAATACCAAGGCAACCAGTTAAAGGCCTTCCTCTTTCTGGACCTGGAGGACTCTTGCGCATTAGTGGATTAGAAAATAAACAACATCTTGGTAAGGACTGTTTATCCAAGGTGTTGATGAGTTTGCCCCACTTCCACTTGTTTTTGTCTAGGAAAAAATCTGGAGAGTACTGACCTGGGAAGACACACAGGGGAGAGCAAATGTGTAGAAGTGGAGTAACCAGAAAGGAGATTGCAGCATACCATTTGAGCTGGATGAGGACAAGTTTAGAGGCAGTGGAAAGCGCAAGGGCTACCCCTGTGCAGAGGGTGACACTGCATGGGACTAATTTGTCTGGAAGCAATAGCAGCGACCTTCCCTGCAGAAAAGGTCCAAGAGGCGACCTTTCCAGGGGTAGAGGTTGAAGGCAGTGAGTGACCATGGGGGTGGTGGTGGTGGTGCAGAAACCTGGTAGAGCAGCACCCTGATTTCTGAGGGTACCAAAGAGAACGAAGGAAAAGTGTTTTTTGCTGTGGCTTCAAGACTTCAGTAGAAAGTCTTTTCCTGCCCCTGTGAACACCCCACTGGAGGATCTCCTGTGGACTGTAGGCACGCCCAAAGGCCCCATTGCCAAATCCAATCCCCCCTTGACTCTGTGGCTGGCACCCTTGTGTGTTAAGAGCAACTTGAGTAGTTTGAGTGGCCCCAGAAAAGTGTTCCATGGTCTGTGGGCAAGGAAGACACAGTCACTGAAAGTTCAATGCCATATTTTAAGAAAACAAAAAGAGATTTTTTTTGAAACCTAGTGAGTTATAAGAAGAGAAAACAAAAGTTGAGAATTCTTACACAAAGGGGCCCAGAAGAGTGGAGCAGATCTACCATCATAAACTCTAGATCCCCAGAGAAAGATCAGCAATGCACACTTCCCTGGCTGAAGAGAACAGGTAAAGGCATTTCAAATGAGAAATCAGCCACACAGAAATACAAGAGTTTAAAAAATATCGAGGAAATATGTGATCACCAAAAGACATCAGTAATTCTCTAACACCTGAGACCAGAGACATGGAATAATGCTATCTAGCTTACTAGGAATTGATGATGATACCTGTATGAAAATCTCAGGCATGAGAAGAAAGAGAGTTCAATAAGATCAAGCAAAAGATCAATGAATAGAATAGGTTATTTACAAGAAAGGTAGAAACGCTTACAAAGAACTAACCGAAATTTTGGAGTTGAGGAATTTAGTGAATAAAATTAAGAATACAATATGGAGCTTCTGTAGTAGGGCTGAGCAGGTGAAATGGAGAAAAAGACAGTGATGATTTAAAAAAATTGTAAGGGGACCTCAACTAAAATTGGAGTCAGAAAGGCCTGTAAGGGAACTCTTAATGCCCTCGCACTGAACAGAAGACCTCGGTTACAGAGCCTGAAGAGAAGAGACTACCTGGAATTCCCAGACGGGAAGTGCAGCTACTTTACTGCCCGAGCAAGAGGAAGGAAGATTTTTTCCTTTTTTTCCAACAACAACCTGCCCAATGAAATGTCACAGCTCAGCCAACAAAAAGCCATTATCACTTGAACTTTAATTTTCCTCCAATGAACTTTTATTTTTCCCTTGCTGTTGATTGCCTTGTTCCTTTCTATAAAACCTTTCCATCTTGTGTAATCTCCTGGAATATCTTTCTGTTTGCTCGATGAGAAACTTCCTGATTCATTTAATAAAGCCAATTCGATTTTCAAGCTTATTTAATTAAATTTTTCTTATTAAAAACAGTTAAAAAGAAATAGAAATTAATTAATATGAGGAAAAAAAGCCTACCCACCTTTGAGACTCAGTCAAAAGGAGGAACACCAAAATAACTGTGGTTCTGGAAGAGAGGAGGGATGGGGTAGAAAATTTAGTTCAAGGAATAATAGCTGAAACTTTCAATGTCTGGTGGTGACTGGACATCGAAGTTCAAGTAGATAATACATCGCCCCATGTTAAAAGTCCTTCCCCAACACACAGTATAATGAAACAGTATCAAAATTAAAGATAAAGAGTTGCAAAAACAGCCAGGAAAAATGGGCAACTTGCAAAGAAACCCTCATTATGCTGTCTTTGGATTTAAAATGGAATAACGTATTGAAAGTGCTAAAAGACAAAAATTCCCAGTTGATAAACTCAATCAGTTAAATTTATTCTTCAGATTTGAGGGGTAAATAAAGACCTTCTTAAATGCACAAAAGCTGAAGGAACATCACTAGACATGACTGGCAACATTTGCTTAAAAGAGCTCTTCAAGTTGAAATGAAAACACTTGAAGTAGTGACATAAAACACAAAAATATACAACACTCTTACAATGGTGATAATATATACAGTCAGATTTAGAAAACTCCAATGTATAATGGGATGGTGTATTCATCACTTAATAAAGGTTAAAGAAAGAGAGTATCAAAATATCTATTGATGAGGTCACTGGCCTGCAGTGTCCGCTGCATTGTGGCTGAGATGAGACAAATTCACACAGACTACCAAGTGCTGTGGAGGAAAAGGGACAGCACATCCACTTTCTCAAGGGGAGAGCACCCCAACCCCTGCCTTGACAGGCTTTTATTGCTTTTCTGGGCACATTACACTGAGGATGGTCCTCATTTACTATGCATAGGTTTGCTTTAGATGGTTACTTTTTACAGAAACAAAGGAGAGGGTGTTGCTAATTACATCAGAAAGGAAGGATATTTGCAACTGTAAAGGGAAAAGTGGTTGAACTGGTTCCACTTGTCCTTGGAAGGTTTAGCATAGATTTTAGGAAGTTACTTTAAAGATATGAAATAAACATTTGCTGCCTCAATTCAAGGTGAGGGAGTTTTCGCAAAAAGCAAGTCTCAAAGCTCTAAATTACTAATATAGCCCTGTCGTTCATCCAACAAGTACAGACATCACGCTTACCCATTGCTTCCCTAGAACCGGTTCTGGGAGTTCTATATTACACGGGAACAGCTGTCCCTCAAAGGGTGAGAGTTCTGCCTCAGGCACAACAGGTCTAGAATACTGAGACCCCCGTTTTGCTTGATCCATCTTGTTTGTAGAGTAACTGTTTCACACCAGGAAGGGCAACCTAAGAAGACCAAGGTCTATTGTCTTTCTCCTACATCACCCTGTAGAGTGGGCATGTCACTGTGATAAAAATTTATACTGTCTACAGCTCCTGTGTAGTGGCATAGATGTCCTGTTTGGGGAAATTGATGTCATAGAAAGAGCTCTGTCTGAGTAAACTGACTTCATTTGGTATCCATAATGGAGAAGTTTAAAGAATGTTTTGAAAGTGATGATTTTTGTACCAAGCATTTAAGAAGGGCTAACTCCATGAACCTAATAGCAACAAGCCAATGGAAGACCACCAGAAATTTAACAAAGAGACCAAGGGAAGAAACAGCCAACACGCCCCCTCCTGGATCTTACTCACCCTTGTGCGTCTAGAAGTCTGTCACTCGTGCTAAAGTGCACCCAATCGGTCACAATGGAAGTGTCGTGTCTGGTCCCAAAGCACCATTATCATTTATGAACAACGGACTGAGTTTTACTGGCCCAAGGCGATTAAGCACATCTTCTAACCAAATCCTAGCTGTATGGAAAGCACCTCTGAATATCAATAAAAACAAAAAATGTTAAATACATGCATACATACATACATAGACCCAGATGGAAAATCTTGAGCTGAATATTATAATAACCAAAACATAACACTTAGTAGAAGAGGTCACCAGAAAATTTTAGCAGGTAGAAAAAATATAAACCAATTTGACAGATTATTAAAGATCTCACAACTAGAAGAAAATGAAAGAAACAGAGAAAGAAATAATATTTGTGCCTCTGAGAAATGTTTGCTGACATTTCTTTTTTTCTTTACAAAAATTGCTGACAAACATGTAAAATGTATTTTTATTCTCTTCTTTCTTTTTACTTTCTGTAATTCTCCATTACTAGGGGTGTTAGAACATTTGTGTATTCCGTAATTTTTAAGGCTCAATATTTATGCTTTTATTTTTTTGTGTACATCAATCAGTGTGGGAATTTTTCTATTGCACTGCTTTCCAGATACATGATTTTGTATTTTCCCATGCCCAAATTACTGTTCAAACCATTGACTGAACTCTTATAATTTTCATATTTTAGTTTTAAAATTTCAGTTGATACTTTTATATATTCCGACTCACTGAAGATACTCTACACTTTTTCACGTATTTTGTATACTTATTCTTTTTAAAAATGTATTAATCATAGTTACTTTTTTAATGTTCTCTTGTTCCACTATCTGGATCACCTTCACATTATAGTTTCTCTTTTTCTTTTCTTTTTTCTTAATAACAAGTCCTACATTTTAACCATATCAACTGGTTAATTGTTTGCAGGAAATTGTATGTAAGCAACCAAAAAAGCTCCAGATGGCTTCTTTTTAAATAAGTTTTTTGACTATTTTCTTAAAAGGCTTTATTTATTTTTAAAGAGAGGGTAAGGGAGGGAGAAAGAGAGGGAGAGAAACATCCATGTGTGGTTGCCTCTCACATGTCCCCTACTGGGGACCTGGCCCACAACCCAGGCATGTGCCCAGGCATGTGCCCTGACTGGGAATCAAACTGGCAACCTTGAGGTTTGCAGCCCGTGCTCAATCCACTGAGCTACACCAGCCAGGGCTCCAGTTGGCTTCTTTAGAAAGTTCCCTCTCTTTCTTCTGTGCGAGAAGCTGATTGCCTTAGGTCATGAATAGTGCCGGGTAAGATGAGGTTTTATTTTTATTTTTGTTTTTTTGTGAGGTGAGTTTTTAGTAAATCTTGGGTAAATTCTCCTTTTCTTGTGTTGCTCAGGCATGGGCCTGCAAGGCTTTCATTTGTGATTTTATGTGACTCTATTTTCTCAGCTCTAAAAGATTATGGGGGACTCATCTCTATCACCTAGAAGTTCACAATCCAACTCTCCAACCGTTTGCCATGTGCAACATTAATATCAGATGAGTGTGCTATCAGGAGACAGTACAAATGCTTGCGATCAGCCTCCTTTTCCTATGTCCTGTGTCCAAAATATACCATGATTTTAGGAAACTATGCTTTTGAGAAATTTCAGATTAGCTCTTCAGCCTGCCACAAAACTCTTAAATTAAGCAATTGTGACTTTGGGAAAATGGTTGTAAACCCCATGGAATACATACACATTCTATACGAGGGATGGGGGGAAGTAGGCTTACAGTAGTTCATATGGAAAATAGTACAATAATTAATGATTAATAAAACAATAAACTCTGTGTTTCGCATACTCACAACTGTAAATCCACTTTTGCCCACGCCTATATTATACATTGTAATAATGTGTGGATTGAAAGTTACTATCCGTGAAAGGTGAGAGCTCTTAATGTGGCAAGACTGGCATGAATAGTAATAAAAAAATTTCCAGGTTTCCAGTCTCCCTTAAGTTGCCCACTATTGCAGAAGCTAATAAGGAGAGGACTGGCAAAGAAGAAATTTGATGTGTGTGTTTGCATTCCCTTTGGGACAAAGCAGAGTACAAATGGGAAGGATGGTTGGGATTGAGACAGCAAATTAAAATCACACAAATACACATTACCCAGTAACTGTGCCTTTGCTCACAAACACAAAGAGACTAATTCTATGAACAATTAAACACTAAAATTATTTAAAATAATGCAAAGTAGAAATACTCTAGGAATTAGCATATTTGGCTAATTGTTTAATGGCCAATGTTTTATGATCCCAAATAATAAATTATCTCGGGGATTATGCCAATGGTCTGTGACACAGTTCTGTAACATTTCTACAGCAAGGAGACTAAAACTTGGTACATGGGAAATTTGATAAGATTCAGTTTCTTTTTTGAAACTCTAAATTGTTGCTTTTCTTTCTATGATGCAGTCAGAACATTTTGCTGTTCATCCTTCTGTGAAATTGAACATCTTGCTCTTCTTCCTTAGGTAAAGGCTTGGCATTTTGCTCTTCTTCCTCAGGTAAAGGTAGAACATTTTGCTCTGTTTCGGTTAAAGATGGAACATTCTGCTCTTCATTGTTATGTGTTCTTTTGAATCTCATAAAACCCAAAATGAACAAGCATGATACAAGACCAAAATTAATCAGCCAAAGTCGTGGCAAGTACATCATTTTTTCCCCCATTTTGTCACTTTTTCTCGCAAGGGGTGGGCCGCTGTCGATACTGCCTCCATGGCCCATTTCCCGGCAGGTGGGAGGGTCCCACTCATGGTTGCAGTGGCAGTTATTTCTGTTGTTGCAGACCCCGTTCATATTGCAGGTCTCAGGGGAACACCCAGGGACCAGGAGGGACAGATGGACGCACTTCCTTTTGATGCACACATGCTCTGCACCACACTCTGTACCATCTTTCACATCACCAATGTCAGGAATGGCCATCCCCAAGTGGTAGTCGGTACCCCAGCAGGTGACGCCATCGAAGCGAGTCCAATGCACAGTAGAATGGTCTCTCAGAAGGGGAATTTCGGTCACGTTCTCACACTGAACCCTCCCACACAGGACATCTGACATGTTACACCACACATATCCAGAGCCACGGATACCGCAGTTCCCAAATCAGTCACCACGGGTGTTCATTTTGGTGTAGCAACTCTGATTGGCACTCTTGGCCTCTCTGCCGAAAATGTTCCTACACTGTTCTTCACGGTTATTGCATCTCTTCTCATAGCAGTAGCCACCGTCCTCACACGGGATCCCGTCCTGCACGTACACATCTTCTGGACAGTGGTGGGACGTCCCATTGCACCACTCTGGGAGGTCACATGTGTTTTCCTGTTGTCTACAAACTGTGCCTGTAGGCACGATCTGGCAGTCTTGGCAATAAAGCCCAAAAGCACAAGCAGCCCCCCATCTCAGGGTGCAACTTAGTTGACAACAGGGGTCTTTCATACACAACTGTAAAGTGCCACAGTCACACTCTTCTCCTTCTTCAACCACCCTGTTTCCACACTGTGTAAATGTGAAGATGTTCCCGGTGTTTGATGGAACGTACAAACAATTTTTTTTTGCAATGGTGTTCACAAAGTCATCATAACTGCAGTTGCTGAACTTACTTGCACGTGCTTTTGATGGATACATTATGCAGATCCTATGGCCACATTTACAGGTTTTTGCATCATGTCTCATACCCAAATTATGACCAATTTCATGTGACACAATATATGCAAAATCATATACATCATCATTCATGAAACTATCAACTCCACAATTATGACGGAAGTGACATACTCCTCCAACATGGGCTAAGCCCACAGTAATACCATAGTGATGCTTTACGAAAACATGTGCAACATCATGGGGTAAGCGGTTATTGAAGCTGGATATCTTCCACACGCTAAATAATGAGAGGAGAGTACTTATGTTATTTACTGGAAGGAGGTTTCTTTGAGTCCAGACCTCAATTCCCGTTAAAATCACATCAACATCCAGTGGGCTGAAGAAGTTATCAATTCCATTGACAACAAGGAATACTTCATACTGCACCTTTGTGGTGTTACTTTGGCGATGAAGGTATCGATTGTGGTCCACCACCATTGCCAGCTCCAGAAACCGCTTGTGGGTCCACCAGCCTTCATACCCACTCTGCATCCAAGTGAAATTAACACTCTCTTGAAACTTCAGTTGTCGTGCTATTTCTTTATCTGTCAGTCCACACCTCATGGGCGGGAATTGTGTGTCCTTCCTGTCCGCCTTATATATGAGATGTTCAAATGTGGTAGAATGCCTTTTGGGCTCTATTTCATACACAATGTCGTTTGTCTGTAATATTCCTTGGAAACCCCCCAAACAGGTACTGAGGGTCACCAGGGATTCTGGGTCCCCCTCCACATAGCCATGATAGTAGCAGTCACTCTGGACGAAAGGCTGTTCCAGAAGGAGGGCACCCTGGTCTGTGTAGGTGAACACTTGCAGGTGTCTGGATAGCAAATGCTTATTGACCTTCATGTGGACAATATGTTTCTGGCCCCCCAAATGCATACTGTACGAGAGTCAGCCTCCAGGCTTCATGCCCACACTGGTGATTGTTACCTTCAGTGGAATCACCACCTCTGGGGGACCATGGTGTTGGGAGTGCCCAACCTGGGACCATTCATGTAGGAACAGAAGCACCCCCAGCCAGAGTGGCAGGACAGTGTTCCTTACTTGCTCCAGGTCCTCACCCACGGCCATTATGGAGCCACCATACACAGCCACTGGTGAGAAAAAAATATGACGGGAGGAAGTGTCACTGTTCTGTGTTGTCTCTCTGAGCTGGGTATTCAGCAGTGACTTAAAATCTGTTGTCTGGCAAAGTCACACCATGAGAGTAGCACACTAAAAGAGAAAATAAAAAGAGTAGAAACGGGGTGGGGGTTTTGGATAGGCCAAGGTGGAAGGGGAAGAAAAACATATAGATTTAAATGGTTTAGTGTTTGGCTCAAGACATGACTCAGAATACTGCATGCATTTGCCCTTATGGAATGGTAAGACAGTGTGAGATTGTGGGTGTACAAAAAGTGGTGATTGGTCATAGACTGACACTTTTTGAACTTAGATGAATGGCGCATAGTGATTAATGATACTGTTCTTTAAATACCTGAACATGTGTGAACATTTTCACAGTAAATATATAAAACAAAGAGTTTTAATGGAAAGGTAAACATATGTTTTAAGAGGGAGTCTCTATTTATACATGTTGACTTGGTATAAATAATATACAGTTTTTTCTTTCCATTTTCTTTTTCTTCCATTATTATTTTGAAACCATTTTTATTTTTCAATCACAGTTGACATACAATATCGTATTAGTTTCAGGTGTACACCTCAGTGATTAGACCTTATGTAACTTACTATGTAATCATCCTGATAAATCTTGTACTCATATGATACCATACAAAGGTATTAGAATATTATAGATTATAGGCACTATGCTGTAATTTATATCCCAATGGCTATTCTGTTGCTACCAATTTGTACTTTTTAATCCCTTCACCTTTTTCACCTAACCTCCCTCCCACCTGGCAACCATCAAAATGTTCTCTTGGGGAGGATCGAAAGATGGCAGCAGAGTAGGAGGATCTTTCTCATAGCTCCTCCCAGAACCAAACTAGAAGTAAAACTAAAGAGGGGAAGAGCCACCTAAAGTAACCAACCAGATACTACCTGAAGAGGAGACTTTTAACCAAGGACGAGCAGAAACCACCTTGACACACCTTCAGAAACCACTGGAGACAGAAAAGGGGTTGGCCCATTCCCAGGGGTGGCAGGCTGAGCTTATGGCATGGCTGTGTGAGCTTCCGCCTGAGGGGAGTGAAGCCTGGACCCCAGACTGGGCTTCCTTCACTGGAGCGCCAGAGCTGGAATCAGCTGCTCATGTAGCATCCAGCGGTTAAAGGCCACAGGGTTTCTGTCTGCCTGGGAGAGACAGAGCCCTCTGGAGACAAAGCCCCTATTATTTTTAGGGGGCCAAAGCACAGGTTTTTCATTTTCAGCCATTCACCTTAGGGTCTGACAAGGAGATGGCAGTGTGGACTGGCGTTGCCTGAGGAGAGTCTGGAGTAGGAAGCACTGTGGGAGGGTGTGGGGGGTGGCTGCTGGAATCCCGGTGTGGGGACATCGCCCAATACTATAGCAGCCATTTTTCTTGAGAGGAGCAAACCCCTACTATGGGAAAAACAATTATTCTACTCTCTGGGATACTGCTTGTCCTTACCCTCTAGAATCCTGCTCACCCCACCCGGCATCTTTTTGATTTCTTTTTTCCTCCAACCTGCATCTTAACCCCTGATGAAGAGACAGAAATATAGGCAGAATCATGGGGTATCAGAGCCTAGCTTAGGGCATGGCTATTCCATACACTTCCCTGGGAACCAGACTAGTGCTTCCCCCTCATGGGAGAGCAATAGAAATACCCTTCTTGTTTCCAAAAGACCCGAGCTCTGGATTCTGGAAGCAGACTTAGTTGGGTAGTTCAGGGGTGGAAGAAGACACCTGCCATCTTCCCTGAAGTCTGAACAGCACTTCCTTCCCCATGAGAGATCCAGGGGTCCTGTCCTCTCAATTCTACCAGAAGCCCTCTCAGAAACAGTTGGGTCAGTGACTAAGACTGACAGCAGACTGGCAGGCAGAAGCAGGTAAAGGTGGATTCTTGGACATTTGCTGATCTATCCCTGGGCCTCTGTGCTGATAAAAGCTGGCCTTGAAGCACAGCTGGGCCCATTCCATGCACAGTCAAGCCTGGGGAGACAGCCACAGACTGTGGATCACCTGTAGCTTTAAACAGGCTGCCGAGGGCTAGACAGGGACAGCGTCTGACATTGGCTTACACCAGATTCAGACAACATCAGAGCTGTATCCAAAGGGAGAACTTAGCAGGCAGGCACTAAACTCTGCTGAGACAAATTCCACTTTGTTCTTTTTCATTATTTTTCTTTTTCATAGCCTTTTAATATTTTTTCTTTTTCTTTTACTTTTTCTTTTTCTCCATTTTTCTTTCATGTCTCTTATTTTACTATTTCCTATTCTATTTTTCCTTCTTTCCTTTTCTTATTTTTTATTCTTTCTCTTATGTTATTCTTTTTATTTTTGCCATTTTCATCTTTCTATTCCTTACTTTTATTATTTCTCTTCCTTCTCTCCTCTCATAATCATTTTTCTTTCCTTTGGTCTCCTTGGGTTGTTTTTTAAATTTTACTATTCTATTTCTCTTTTCTTATTCTGATGTGGGCACTGGCCCTCAGTGTCCGCGGTGTTGTGGCCGAGACGAGACAAATTCACATGGACTACTGAGTCCTGTGGAGGAAAAGGGACAGTATGGCCATTCTCTCAAGAGAAGAGCACCTTGACCTTTGCCTTGACAGGCTTTTATTGCTTTTCTGGGCACATTACATTGAGGATGGCCCTCATTTACTATGCACAGGTGCACTTTAGGTGGTTACCTTTTACAGGAAACAAAGGAGAATATGTTGCTAATTACATCAAAAAGGAAGGATATTTGCAAATGTAAAAGGAAAAGTGGTTGAACTGGTTACACTTGTCCTTGGAAGGTTCAGCATAGATTTTAAGTAGTTACTTTAAAGATGTGCAGTAAATGTTTGCTGCTTCAATTCAAGGTGAGGGAGTTTTAGCAAAAAGCAAGTGTCAAAGCGGCCTAGGTACAATGCAGGCCTGATTCCCCCTGGGAGAACCTATCTGTGGGTGTGGGTCCTGTGTGCTAGACCTCGCTCTCCACTGGCTTTTCCGAGTGGGAGCTGGGCCCATGCCTTGCAGAATGTTCTCCTTTATTATTCTTTGCTCTTTTGTCATTGACTTTGCTGTTGTTGGGGGGATTGCTTGTTTTTATTTTGTTTTTTTTTGGTGGTGTTTTGCTTTGTTCTGTCAACACCTGTAGAACAGTGTACAAGCTGCCATTGGCATTGAGCCTCTCAGCCAGCCAGCTGGAGGGGAGATCCCACCAACAAAATGGCCAACAACAACCAAGACCCAAATATAATAGGAGAGCCCACATAACCCACACAAAGGACATTCCTAGAGCATCCAGCTCAGGAGATCAAGGTGACTGCATCAGCTGGGTCCCACAGGACTCTTATCACATTAGGCCACCCCACAAAGACAGAGAGTCAAAGTGTACCTATCTAATACATAGAAACAAAAGAGACAGTTAAAATGGGGAGGCAAAGAAACAAACCCCCCAATAAAAAAAAAGGAATACCCAGAAAAAAATTGATGGAAGGAATTTATCAGACATAGAGTTCAAATAAATGGTTATAAGAATGCTCAAGGAACTTAGTGGAAACTACGTCAGCATGACAAAGGACATAGAAAGTATGAATAAGAACCAGTGGGAAGTAAGAATGTAATATCTGAAATGAAGACTACACTAGAAGGAATTCAAAACAGGCTTGATGAAGCAGAGGATTGAATCAGTGGTTTGGAAGACGAGGTAGAAAAAAATGTTCTCTGTATGAGTTTTTTTTCTGTTCTGCTTCTTTGTTTATTTTGTTTTTAAAAATTCACTTGTTGATAGATGTGTTTATTGCCACTTTATCATTCATTTTTTAAAATCTTTTTTTCTTTTCTTCTTTTTCTTGAAGACACTTTAACATTTCATGTAATACTGGTTTGGTGGAGATGAACTCATTTAGCTTTTGCATGTCTGGGAAACTGTTTATGTGTCCTTCAAGTCTAAATGAAAGCTTTGCTGAGTAATCTTGGTTGTAGGTCCTTTCTTTTCATCACTTTGAATATTTCTTGCTGATCCCTTCTGATTTGAAAAGTTTCTGTTGAGAAATCAGGTGACAGTCTTATGGGAGCTCCCTTGAAGGTAAGTAACTGCTTTTCTGTTTTTTTTTTTTTTTTTTTTTTTTTAAAGATTCTCTCTTTGTCTTTAACCTTTTGCATTTTACTTACGATGTGTCTTGGTGTGGGCATCTTTGGGTTCATCTTGCTTAGGTTTCTCTATGCTTCCTGGACTTGTATGTCTATTTCCTCCCCCAGGTTAAGGAAGTTTTCTGTCATTTTTAAAAATAGTTTTCACGTTCTTGCTCTCTTCTCTGGGCCTGGGGCCACTTAGCAAGAGGTATGGGGCATGCCAACGTCAGATGTTGCTTGTCTGAGAGATTTTAGGAAAGTCTGAAGCATGAGCCAAGGCTGGTTATTTCTATAGAAAAGCCACTGGAAACAGCTTGGATGGGCCTGAAAGTTGTTGGAGTGGGGTCTCAGAGAATCACAGGGTGGGGTGAAGAGTGATAGCCAGATAGATGAAGACTCAGACATGGCACCTGCATGCCAGCTCTGTGGGAGAAGGGCTCAGAAAAGGAATAATGACTTGTGAGACTTCCAGGACTTCTGAGAGAAAGCTGCCCTGCCAGCTCTTACCCTGATGCCAGACACTTCAGTTCCTCCCTGTATATCCCAGGGTCTTCTAAGCTGCTGCCTCAGCTCTGGAATTTAGAGGGAGTAAGTTCAAGTAAGTCTGTGCTCAGGCCCTTTGAGAGGAATGGCCAAGGACTCCAGAAGCCCTCCACCTCACTCAGCCACAATCTCCTCTGGTTTTTTCAACCATAAATTAGGGGGAGTTCTCTTCCCAACACTGGAACCCTAGGCTAAGTAGGGGACCTGGTATGGGTCTGGACCACTTACTTTTCAGGGGGGACCTTCACAGCTGAGATATTCTTCCCAATTTTCACAGACCACGTGTAGGTATGAGACCAACCTGTTCAATGTCTCTACCACTCCTACCGGTATCATGTGGCTTCTTCTTTATGTCCTTAGTTGTATGACTTCCATTCAGCTAGATTTCAGGTGGCTCTGAATGATGGATATTCCATAGTTTAGTTGTATTTTTAAATGTTTATTTTATCAAAAATTTTTAATTGTTATTATATTATAGTTGTCCCAATTCCCCCCCCCCCCACCACACACACTTTGCTCTCCTCTGTCCAGCCCAATCCCTACTCCTGAAGTCAATCTCCGCACTGTTGTCCACGTGCATGGGTCATTCATACATGTTCTTTGACGGTTCCTTCCCCTTTTTCCCACCATTATGCCCCTCCTCCATCCCCTCTGTTCACTGTCAGTCTGTTCCATGTTTCCATGCCTCTGGTTCTATTTTGCTCATTAGTTTATTTTGTTCATTAGATTCTTCTTATAGGTAAGATCATATGCTATTTGTCTTTTACTGACTGGCTTATTTCACTTAGCATAATATTCTCTAGTTCCATCCATGCTGTTGAAAAAGGCAGGAGTTCTTTCTTTCTGCTGTGTAACAGTCCATTGTGTAAATGTACCACAGTTTTTTGATCCATCATTGATGAGCACTTAGGTTGTTTCCAGCACTTGGCTATTGTAAATAGTGCTGCTATGAACATAGGGGTGCTTAAGTTCTTTTGAACTGGTGTTTCAGGATTCTTAGAGTATAATCCCAGCAGGGAATCACTGGGTCAAAAGGCAATTCCATTTTTAATTTTTTGAGGAAATTCCATACTGTTTTCCACAGGGCGGCACCAGTCTGCATTCCCACCAAGAGTGCACTAGGGTTCCCTTTTCTCCGCATCTGTGCAAGGCCGCATTAGTTGTATTTTTGATGTAGTTGTGAGAGGATGTGAGTGCTGCATTTATCTATGCCACCACCCTGACTGGGGCCTTGGCTTCAATTGTTTATTTGTAGAATGGGCTTTCCTGTCAATTTTAAATGATAAATTGTTTGGTCACATCACTCAAGAGAAATATTTTAAAATACTCACATATATTATTATTTTTCTTATTGTCCTTAATATACAGGGGTAGGAAAAGTAGGCTTATAGCTGTGAGAAACAGTTTATTCTTATATTATTACTTATTAATTATTGCATTATTACTTATTATTAACCTACTTTTGCCCACCCCTGTATATATCCATGCAACAAATTAGTACTTGTCCTAAATCCTTCCCGTGTTTCTTTTTATACCTAATTCTGCCAAACTGCAGGGGTCAAAGTATCAATTGGGTTTCACATTGTTGACATGTAGGTTTAGTAGAATTAAGTAGGATAAAAGAGCTTTCCATGAAAAAGTGTGAACATAGAAGAAAACTTGCTGTTGCTTTTCGTGAAAGAAAGATTCTATAAGTAACAGGAAAAATGATTTTAGGGAAAGGATGTCAAGGTACGTTGAATTCAAGATTACAAACAAATTAAGCAGAAATGAGTACACGGTCCAGGCGATGATAGATCCTTAAATTTTTGTATGACCCACTATAGGAAGCGTATTTGATCCGTGTGTTTTAGATCTCATAGAAGACTTTGCTTTGCTGTGTTTTGTCAGTTTGTATGGGGTCTTGATGTTCCTACTTTAAACACTCTCAGTACTCTACTGATCTGATGATGACTGTGGATATTCACACTATAAATAAAAATTGGCACGTATATGTAAAATATCGAATGCAATTTTACAAATTTACAATTTATCTTTGTTTCAATCACTCTGTCCAAATTCATGATGAAGATCATTTATTTATTTAGGCCCATATTATTCATTTATGTTTCCCAAGTGGGTAGCCCAGTGTCTGTACATTATGTGGTTTTATTAATATGTTATTCAAGGAAGAAAGCAACAGATCATTATTGTCAGAGAGGCATGGCATTTGTACCAGACTTTTCATTTTCATAAATATAAGACAATGTTTGTATTATTGAGGCAAATATTTTTGTATTTGTATTTTTTGTACAAGATATATGCCTATGAGATACATAGCTTCACATACATACCTATTTGAAGACTGAAACTGAGAGTTACCTTGCAATCCTACAACTGTGGGAATTTAGAAGTGTTTGCCCTGTGAGAAAATATTACTCTCCCCAAAGCTTTCCTCCATCCTTTCGGGATTATTGATTTCCTTTGCATGTGTGTAGGTACTTTATTTTGTCTTCAACTGCCATCTACACTGTTACCCTTCTAGTTGGACTTTATTCCATTTTACATGGTGCTGAAAAATGTTCTTCTTCTTAAGAATATAATCAAATATAAACATTTAAGTAACATCCATCTAACCCATGGCACTTCTCACTTCCAGTTCCACTGTTGTCTATTGCTGATTGAACATTATGATACATACTAATACATGTATAAGATAATTGATAAAATCTTTTTTACATCTTCTCTATTTTGTCACATTGATCAATCTCTGTACCTTAATTACCTCCTCCCTTCTCACTCTTATTTATAGCCTAAGTCACAGTTTTCCAAAACAATGCATTAAGGCACAGACTTACTTGGGCTCACTCTCTCTAAGTATCCATTTTTGTAGCTCTCAAACAAGTAAAAGCTCATAGAATCCCCCTCAAGATATGAATACTTGGTAAAGCCACCTGTTTGTTTGTTGGGTGTGTATATTCATGCACACACAAATACTACTGCTTCTTTTCTTTACGTGAAGTTCTTGAGTGACTTACCAGCAGAATTAATGGTTCCCATGGTTATTTCTAAGTATAGCCACATTCATTGATAGTTTGTATTGCCCATCTCTTTGAACAAAGATTTTCATTTGAGACCTTACATGATAACTATAACTACCCTCCCTTTTTGTCTCTGAATTGATTGAATTCTAGATGTGGCTCCTTAGCAGCAAAGTTCTTCCAGTTCTACAGACCACAGTGATTGGTTAAAGTTCCTCCTCATTGTGATGCCACCATCTCCATTAACCTTTAAGTCCAACTACTCTGCACTATGAATAAATTTGACTACATTCCTCATCCCCATCCTATGTGCTCCCTATACACAGTATAAACACTTTAGTTTCAGTAATTTTGATTAAACTGCTGCCTTAATCCCAGATTATTTCCTCAACAATGAGCCATACTGTGGAACACTTAAAGTACGTTAAGTTCCAGAAAAAGGCTTAACCTAGTTTAAAATATTTACCAGGAATCCAGACAGTAACCATCAGTAACTTTCTTTACAACGTCAATGAAATAGCCCAGAGACATTTCATATCTGTACATAAATGTAATTCATTTGTCAGGCAAACCATTGTCAGTAAGAAAAGGAAAATGAAATTTAGAAGAAGAGGAAGGTGAGTAAAAAATAAAGTGGAAATAAATTTAATAGGTAAGCTGACTAACTGGCAGTTTAAAATTGCCAATATGGGCAGACCCGTATTTAACACGTTGGCTGTGATAAACCAAGGAAGCAAGTTTAGGTATTTATTATCCTTGAGAGTTTACCAGTGAGACAGAGAGGTTGGTAATGACTGTTAGCTGGACACCCACCAGTGTCTTTCTTTTTTTTTTCCTTTTTCTTTTTTCAAATATATTTTATTTATTATGCTATTCCCCCATTCCCAGTTGCCCCATACCCCCCCTTCACTCCCTTCCACCCTGCACACCCCTCCCTCCCATATTCCCCCCCTATAGTTCATGTCCATGGGTCATACATATAAGTTCTTTGGCTTCTACATTTCCTACACTATTCTTACCCTCCCCCTGTCTATTTTCTACCTACCATTTATGCTACTTATTCTCTGTACCTTTCCCCCCTCTCTCCCCCTCCCACTCCCCTGTTGTTAACCCTCCATGTGATCTCCATTTCTGTGGTTCTGTTCTTGTTCTAGCTGTTTGCTTTTGTTTTTGTTTTAGGTGTGGTTGTTTAATAACTGTGAGTTTGCTGCCATTTTACTGTTCATATTTTTTATCTTCTTTTTCTTAGATAAATCCCTTTAACGTTTCATATAATAAGGGCTTGGTGATGATGAACTCCTTTACCTTGACCTTATCTGAGAAACACTTTACCTGCCCTTCCATTCTAAATGAAAGCTTTGCTGGATAGAGCAATCTTGGATGTAGGTCCTTGCTTTTCATGACTTGGAATATTTCTTTCCAGCCCCTTTTTGCCTGTAAGGTCTCTTGAGAAATCAGCTGACAGTCTTATGGGAACTCCTTTGTAGGTAACTGTCTCCTTTTCTCTTGCTGCTTTTAAGATTCTGTCCATATCTTTAATCTTGGGGAATGTAATTATGATGTGCCTTGGTGTGTGCTTCCTTGGGTCCAGCTTCTTTGGGACTCTGAGCTTCCTGGACTTCCTGGAAATCTATTTCCTTTGCCAGATTGGGGAAGTTCTCCTTCATTATTTGTTCAAATAAGTTTTCAGTTTTTTGCTCTTCCTCTTCTCCTTCTGGTATACCTATAATCCAGATGTTGGAGTGTTTAAAGATGTCCTGGAGGTTCCTCAGCCTCTCCTCATTTTTTTGAATTCTTGTTTCTTCAATCTTTTCTGCTTGGATGTTTCTTTCTTCCTTCTGATCCACACTGTTGATTTGAGTTCCAGTTCCCTTCCCATCACTATTGATTCCCTGTACATTTTTCTTTGTTTTTCTCAGCATAGCCTTCATTTTTTCATCTAATTTGTAACCATATTCAACCAATTCTGTGAGCTTCTTGATTACCAGTGTTTTGAACTGTGCATCTGATAGGTTGGCTATCTCTTCATCACTTAGTTGTATTTTTTCTGGAGCTTTGACCTGTTCCTTCATTTGGGCCATTTTTTTTGTGTGTGTGTGTGTGTCCTGGCGTGCCTGTTACGTAAAGAGGTGGAGCCCTAGGTATTCACCAGGGCGGGGTAATGCTCATCGCTGAGGTGTGACGCTGCATGTAGGGGAGGAGTCTCATAGGGAGCAATGGTGCTTGCTCTACTCTCTGCTGGTTTTCAGTCACTCCCTCTGCTTACCCACAATCAAATTGGGCCCTTCTGGTACTGCTTCCTGAGTGGGTGGGCTTGCATACATTCTAGGCCCCTGTGGGTCTCTGCAACAACCTGTCCTGTGAGGCTGGGAGTTTCTCCCACTGCTGCCTTAACCCCCACAGGTGTTTTCAATCAGTGGTTTGAGGCTTTATTTCCCCAAGCTGGAACTCTGGGACGTGCTGTCACCCGGTCCACCAGCTGCTGCCTCACCAGCCAGCTGCAGCTTTGCCCACCCTGCTCCACAATCCGCCACCTCCCTGGGTCCGCCAGCTGCTGCCTTGCCGTGAGTCCTCTCTGCCCGGCTGCCCGTCTCTGCCCCTCCTACTGGTCTGGATGAATGTTTCTTCTTTCCTTGGTTGTTGGACTTCCATACAGTTCAATTTCCTGTCAGTTCTGGTTGTTTTTTGTTTTTAAATTGTTGTTGTCCTTTTGGTTTTGCGAGGAGGCACAGTGTGTCTACCTACGCCTGCATCTTGGCTGGAAGTCCCGCCCGTGTCTTTCTATTTCCCTCCAGTTTAGTAGGTCCATTCCAGATCTGCACTTTTCCCTCATTGGAATTTTTCACCTTCTCACTGGCTTTCATCACAACTGGTTTCTAAAAGACTTACTTTGAGCTATCATTGTGTTCATCTCTCTATTCACTTTCTAGGGTTGCTATAACAAAGCATCACAAAATGAGTGATTTAACAGAGATTTATCCCCTGACAATTCTAGAGGATGGAATTCCAAAATCAGTGTCCATAAATGCCTTACTTTCTCTGAAGATTACGGAGGGCATTTATTGTAGGCTTCTCTTCTGGCTTCCTGTAGCTCCTTGCCCTGTGCAGTGTAATTCAGTTTTCACATGATTCCCTCCCCCTGACCAAATTTGCCTCTTTAAATAGGACACCAGGCATATTGAATTCCGGGCCCACCTTATTCTGGTATTATCTAATCCTAACTAATTATCTCTGCAATAATCTTATTGTCAAATAGGAACATTTTCTGAGGTACTTGGAGGTAGACTTAACATGAATTTTGGGGACACAGTTAAAACCATGATGATCTAATTTAATGGCTGGATAGCAACATTTAATTACCTTGTTATTACACAGGGGAGGAGAGATAAATTTAAGAAACTATTGATATTTATTATAAAAAATTTCATGTCCTACAAGTTTTCTATATTCTCTAGCTTTAAAATGTAAAAGGATTTGTTTGTTCAACTTTAGTTAACTAAGTGGCTTTCTTTTCATTATGATAATTCATTACTTATTTCATCTTTTTTCATGTTTCACCTTGGTTTAAAAGATGGTGTATATTTGATGTTAGATTTATGCATAAGAATTTCATTTTGAGGTGCTAATATAAGTGGTGATTTTTAAATTTCAAATTCCAGTTGTTTAAAGTGACTGGCTTTTGTATATTAACCTTTTATATTTCAACCTTGCCATAATCACTGATTTGTTTCAGGACAAAAAACTGTTCTTGCCATTTATTCCACACTTTGTTCAGTAACATATTACTGCCCCCGCCCCCCGCCCCATTCTTATGGAACCTTCCTTTACAGTCCATCAGTCCATTAATTCAAACACTATTTGCCCAACTCCTCAACCCAAAATGAATTGGTCCCTTCACTACTACAACACATTGCCAATGGTACTGGGAAAAATATCAGACTATGTTTAGGAGAATGCTTAAAAAGAAGAAATAATCATAATTTGAATGAGATATCCTGACACCCCAGCCTGAAGGTTGAAGTTATTAACAGATATTTATTTCAAACACTATTATACTTTATAGTTTGTCCTTTGTCCATAAGTTTCTTAACTTTCTGAATTTCGATTTTCTTCATTAATGCACAGAGTACTAGGCTGAAATTCTATGCTGTTTTTGTTTTCACAGCTGACTTTCAATCCTGACAGTTTAAGGGGTTAAACCAGGAATCCCTCATTGGCCTTGTTTAATACAGGAATTGGTATTTGCAATAAACTTTGCTATCAGGTTGTAGATAGGAGGAAAGGCTTCTTTTGAGCTAAACATTATCTTCGTCTTTAAGATGAGAGGAGCACCAGGTTTACTTGGGTACTTTGCGAGTCTTAAAGTGCAGGAACTGTATTTCACAAAATGCCAAGGACACAAAAATAACCCAAGATGACTAGATGAAACCTTTGAGAGCAAGCATCTCTGATTGTGAGTAAAATCCTAATATCCTAATGTAGTCTTTATGTCTCTATTGACCTATATTTGCTCTATACTTGTTTTAGAGTGTTTAAAGAGATTGTTAATGAATAATATTGCACTGTTGAGAATCGACTTAACCCATATAAATCTTTGACAGAATTTATTCCTTAGACTTCAGTTTAGGATCAAGTAATAAGAAGAAAATAGATGCTAAAAAACAAAACAAAACAAAACAAAGCAAAACACCCAAACCCTTTGAGCTAGAATATATTTTTCCTCAGTACATTATTGTATTTGACGATGCTAGAGACCAAGCCCCCTGTAAGAATATAACAACATTCTTATTGTAATAATGCCACTGAGAGCAGAATAACTTCAAATTACACTGTCAGACTTCCTATGCACCTTGTATAAATACTTTCTTCTTACAGTGTCTTCAAATTCATCAATATCTTTATCCTAATTACCACCTCTCCCTCACTCTCATTTGTGGCCTAAATCAGTGTTTTCTCAAGTGCAACAACCTATTAAAAATGCATTTTAGTGGATCTCAATGAAATAAAATAGAACAGAATAGGATATATTGAAGGGAGTGGATCCTCAACAAGATACGAATGCTTAGCAAGAAAAAAGTCCTGTTCTGTGTGTGTGTTCATGCATGCACAAGTACAGGGTGCTTCTCTGCATTATAGCTAACCTTGAATGACTTATTAGCAGAAAAATTAGTGGTTTTCATGATTCTTTCTAACTACGGACCTACTTATAGTTTGTACCTCCCACCTTTATGAACAAGGATTTTAATTTGACAGCTCATATGGCAAAGGGAAATACGTTCCTTTCCCCTTTGTCTCTCATTTAATGGGGTTTTAGATTTAGCTAGTTAGTAAAAAGACTTTCTCTGTTCTACACACTATGCTGCTGGCTGAAGTTCCTCCCCACTGTGGCTTTGCCACCTCCATCCAAGCTTACTTCTAATTTCTATTTAACATATGAATAAATCCAACTGGCTTCCCTACCCTCACCCTATGTGCTCCCTACACACAGTTTAAACATTTCAGTTTCAGTACTTTCACTCATATCACCGTCCTGTTTCCAGATTATTTCCTTGACATTGAATCATGTTATAGAACACTTGAAGATCCAGGAAAAAATTTGCCTCCACTATGAAAACCTTCTTGAAAGAAACCAGACATCAATAATCATCTGTAAATCTTTCTTGAATATCAAAGAATATCTCAGAGACATTACATATCTGTACTCAAACCTGCATTATCTCTAAGGCAGAACAGTATTATTTTGTCAGCAAGAAAAGACAAATACAAAGTTTAGAAGAAGAGAGAAGTTAATGAAGAGTGGGAATAAATTTAATTGATAAATTGACTAGCAGATAAAAATGCTAATCTGGGCAGTCTACATTTAGCAGGTTGGCTGGGATAAACCACGGAAACGAGCTTAGTTATCTGGTAGCCTTGAGATTTTTCACTGTGGGTGGGAGTGGAGGTTTCCTCTGCTATAGCTTGCCAGTTTGATCTGCCATTGTCTTTCCATTACCCTTCCATTGTAGTAAGTATAGGCCTGTACTTCTTTTATTGTTGATTTTTTCATTTTTCCCTCATTGAATTTTCTCATTTTCCATAGCTTTGTTTATGACTAGATCCTAATTTTTTTTTTCTGACCATGAGGGTTTTAATCTCTTTGTTTTAATTTAATGGTTTTGTAGTAACATTCATTTATCTAGATATTAGCAGGGTAAGAGGGATAGAGATATGAGAAAACCATATGCATTATGAGAAAAATTTGGCCCTATTCAATTTTCTATATGCTCTAGTCTTAATTAGAAGAATACACTAAGCATTAATTTGGCTTATTGAGCCATAACTTATTTAGCTATGTGGTTTTCTTTTCATAATAGATTGTTTACTTCATCTTGTTTACACATCTTTACTCAGGTATAAAAGATGGATTAATTATTGTATGGATTTTGTCTTGGTGACCAATAGGTACTTGAAAATTTTATTAATTTAGGGCTATGTTTTTCATTGATTTGTTGAGTCTCTAAAGTTTAAGTTGTTTATTTATTTGGGACAATCACAGAAACTGTGTAATATATATTTTAGTTTATTAACTTTGGGCCAGAGTAAGACCCTCATATGTAGAGGTAAAATCTTGTGTCTTGGATTGTTCCTGGTAAGTAACTACATTTTGCTATAAATAAAATGTCAGCAATTGAGGGGATTACTTAAGTACTTAAAAAGGCCACTCATTAATATACAAAACCCATTTTCATATGGTAAACACGAAGTCTATTTGATTAGGTAAGGACTGTATTGATGGAGGTTCCCATTGAGGAGATAAAAATGCTTGCTTATGGTTACAATAAGAACCAATGATCTGTATTCTCATGGGTCTAATATGGAAGGAAAAAGTAATCTGGGAGAAGTTAAACAGATCATGCAACGGTCTTGTATGGTTTCCTGAGAAAATAGTTGGGCTCTGGTTTCTATAATTAGTCTCTTGTCACTTTATTTTCTTATATTTTGGGGAGTTTATTTGAGGATCTGGAAAATATTAGCCATTCGATATTTTGGGGGGTCTACTCAAAGAATGTAGAGGTTTCCAGGTTAATGATATTTTAGAAGGTTTGGGGGGCAGATAAATCCAACAGATGGAATGAAATGGCAAACATTGCCATTATTAGAGAAAGGCAAATTAGGAAAGTGAAATAGTTAATAGTATTGAAAGGGTCCAAAAGCATGAGAAAAAAATAAAAGAAGATAAGCTAGGGAAGAGAAGATATATTAACTCCAATTCAAATGGGTATCCATTGTTCAGATTACGTATTTTTACTCAAAGTTCTGGAGAGGAAGCGATCTATATCAGGTATCATTGTTTTTATTTCTAGAGTTTTTGTATGAAACTGTTTACTTCTAAAAGTCATCTAGTCCTGGAAACATTCTAGTGGGTCTCTCATCAGGTCTCCAGTAGGACTGGTTGTTCAGTTTTATAATTAGAAGCACAATCTCATGAAGAACAGTGAACTTATTAGTCTATGTCCTGGAGTTTAAAACAGCATTCATTATTAAGAATATCTGGAATAATAATTTTAGGCACAGTTCTAAGCTTGATATTTTTTGGTGTTTTTTCAATATATTCATTCAGTCTCATAGTTACATATAATATAGAGTTTATCCATCTTTGTAAGTCCCTTTTAGAAATGAAACATTGCCCCTTGGGTATATAACTATGACCGATAATACTTTAGTTTTCTGAGAGTATATGATAAGAATGTACCAAGGTGGGATATGTCATGGGAGAAATAAAACCAAGAATTTGAGTCTTTTATAACAATTTCATATAGCAAGCATTTATGGAGATTTCTCAAGTGTTGATTGCTTTTTTCATTACGGATAATAATAGAACTTTAGACCAAAGCTAATTTAGGTCTTTCGAAAGTTGGGTAGTTTTGAATTTAAAATGCCATTTGCTGTTTTAAAAAATTCTCTCAAATCTCTGGGGAATGATGTAGCCATTGAAGTTCCTATTTAATGAGATTATTTTGCATGCTCTATAAAGTATTTTGCCCACAAAATATTCTTTTTTCTCTCCTAAGAATATGAAAGATATTCTCCAGGTGTGAAAAACACAGTGTTAATTATTATAGCTGTAGTTATTTTTATACTTTGATCCTTTAACTTTTATAATAGTTTAAAGTGATTCAGAGTCCACCATTACAGTATTAAAATATTCTGAATTTGACTACATATTTTCTGGTCCTGGTATTATACTTTTATATGTTTTCACTTGTTACTTAGATTACTTAACATCCTTTTGTTTCAACTTGAAGAATTCCTTTTAGCATTATTTGTAAAGCAGTTTCAGTGGTGATAAACTCCCTCAGCTCTTGATTTTTAGGAATGTGGTTATCTCTCCTTCTTTTCTGAAGGACAATTTTGCCAGGTATAGTATTCATGGTTGGCAGTTTTTTCTTTCAGCACATTTAACAAATCATTCCACTCCCTGGTGGCCTGCAATATTTCTGCTGAGAAATCTGCAAATGACCTATGGGGGGCACGTTCCTTGTATGTGATGAGTCACTTCTTTCAAAATTCTCCCTTTGTTTCTGACTTTTGACAAGTTGATTATAATGTGTCTGAGGATAATCTTTGGGTTAATCTTGTTTGGGTTCCTTTGAGGTGTCATTAAAATGAATGTTTGTATCCCTTCCAAGATATGGGAAGCTTCAGCCATTATTTCTTTAAAGAAACTTTCTGCTCCTATCTCTCCCTCTTCTCTTGCTAAGTCTCTCATAGTGTGTATTTTGTCCCAAAGGTCCTATATACTGTCTTCACTTCTTTTTTTTACTTTTTCATTTTTTTCTTTTTGTTCCACTAACTGTCTGATTTTCTTTTACATGATTAAGTTTGCTGCTTAAGCTCTCTATTGAATTTTTAGTTTTTTCATTGTATTCTTTAGCTCCAGGATTTCTGTTTGGTTCTTTTTTATGGTTTCTATTTCTTTTATTTTTAAAAAAGATTTTATTGATTTATTTATTTAGAGAGAGGGGAAGGGAGGGAGAAACAGAGGGAGAGAGATATCAGTGGGTTGCCTCTTACACTCCCCCAACTGGGGACCAAGCCTGCAACCCAGGCATGTGCCCTGACTGGGAATAAAACCTGCCACCTTTTGGCTTGCAGGCTGACCTTCAGTATGCTGAGCCACACCAGTCAGGGTGATTTCTATTTCCTTATTAAACTCCTCATTTTGTTCATGTTTTGTTTTCTTGGTCTCATTTGTCTATTTTTTTTTTTTGGTATCTCATTGAGCTTCTTTAATATGATTATATGATTATTTTGAACTTATGTCAGGAAATCCTTAGATCTCTGTTTATTTGGGGTAAGTTACTAGAACTTTATTAGTTTCCTTTAATGGTGTTATGTTTGCCTGCCTCTCATGATATGTGTAATCTTGTACTGGTGTCTGTGCATTTGAAAGAACAAATGTACCTTCCAGCCCTGACAGACTGGTTTTGGCAGCTCATAACCTTCACCTGTCAGGTCCCTGGGCTGCTGGTATTGCCTCTAGAATCACAGTCAAGTGGGGTTTGAGCTGTGTGATGTGGCTGCTGCTGGGTTTGCAGTGGGTTCCATGGTTGGGGGTCCTATTCCTAGAAAATTTGGCACGTATGGGTCCTGCCTCGTCCCTTGTTGAATAGTACTTCCTCCAGGATCCTAGTAGAGCTGGCACTGGGGCAGGGTCCTGAATTCATAGTCCTCAGGTAGTTGTGTTTGCAATGGTGGTCCTGTTACCAGGTGTCAGATGGGTATAGCTTCTGCCTATCCCTGGAAGGTCTCTCACCATGTTACTGTATGGGTACTTGGGTGAACAAAACTTTGCTCATACTGAGAGGGCGAAGAGGGCCTGCAGCTAGGTTATAGAGTACTTCACTATTCACAGATGAACAAAGGTTTTCAAGTATCCACCAGGCACACTGATGTGTGTTGTCTCCCAATAGGTCCCTGGGTCAGCAGGGCTGCCCTTAGACCACAACTGAGAGGAAGTATAGCTAAGAGGGGCTACATTTGAATTACAGGGCATCTTCAAGATCCCAAGTATGGGTCTTCTTCAGACCCACCAAGGTTGGTGGGTGTGTCTCTGGGAGCATGGATGAGCATATATCCAAGTAGGTTTCTTAGTAGGCATACACAGTTCTGGACCACAGCTGGGAGGGCTCAGAGCTGAGGAAGAGAGCCACTCAAGATCTGCAGTCTTGTGAAGGTTTGCAGGTCTGTCTCCAGGGGCCTGGATAGGTATGTCTCTCAGTGGTTCCCTGGGGAGCAAGAACCAGGTATAGGGTTTCTTCCAGATCTACAGTTGACCTGAGGTCTGCAGGCCACCCACTGAGGGCTTGGACAGGCATGATTTCTGGAAGGTCTCTTGAAAGGCAATACTACTACCAGACCACAGCTAGGAGAGTTTGGAGACAGTTACAGGGCTGCTTCAAGATTCACAGTCAGAATAAGGTCTATAGGCTAGCTTCTAAAAACATAGACAGATCGACTCTGCTCTGGTACCTTGGAGAATGCTGCTGGTGTTAGGACCACGACCAAGCTGAGCTATAGCCCAGTCCACAAGGGAACAGGGGTATTTATGGCTTTGTAACTGGGATCACTGTCCATGAGACTGCCACGTGGGCACAGAAATGTTCTCAAAACATCCCTTCTTGGTCTTGGACTCCACTGGGGTTTTGCAAGTTCCTGTCTGGATTTTTTTATAGGAATAAAGGCATTATTTCTTGTAGATGGCTGACTAATTAATGATGCTTTGAGGGATATAAGCAGGGGGCCTCCTATTTTTACCCTCTTCACTGACCTATAATAACTTTTGAAAGATGGGAAGGATTTCAAAAAGAGAAGGAAAGTCATTCTAAGTGAAGAAAATATTGTACAAAAAGTTAGGATTTTAAGAAACATACTGCTCATGTAGTAACAGATTGAAGGGTTATACAAATATATTGTAGTATTTCCAGATAGGAGAGTTGAGTGGCACAAATGAAAGGAGGCAGAGGATTATTGAGAATGTTATTAAGTGTCATATTAACCAGATTTTATTCTTTTGGCCATAGGTCCAGTAGTCACGAGCTAGGTAATGTTCAAGGAGTAGGTACTAAGCTGAGGGTTTCTCCCCTTGAAGGCAAGATGAGTAAGTCATAGATCTCTTCCTGAGAGAAAAATAGTACAAGACTTAGTGAAGTTTGCATTTCCCTCATTACTAGTACTTTGCACATCCTTTTGTAAGTTTACTGGCCATTAGACAGCTTCTCTTCAGAAACGACCGCTCCAGTTCTTTTCCAGGCTCCTATTAAGCTGCTTGTCTTTGTCACATTGATTTCGAGATCTATCTGGCCTATCAGAAAGTTGCACTCCTATGTTTTCTTTCAACAGCTTTTTTGATTAACCTTTAACACTTCGATATGAAATCAACCAGTGTGTTGTAGAAATAAAGATGTATCCCAGCACGAGTTATTCAAAAGAACACTGGGCTTCTTGTGGAGGAGAAACTCTTCCATGAGGTAACTGCTGCCTGTTCCACAAGCTAGACCCAGGCCAGAAGGGAGGTTGCTTTCTGCAGCAACCCCTTAGCGACGGTCTGATGGTAACCGATGCCATTCTGACATAAATCAGCACTCCTCCTGCGCCTCTGGCTGTGTGCTGCTTCCGGAAACAGGTTGTTGTCCTGACCTGGTCAAGCATGGGAAGTAATTTCACATATCTAGTAGCATTAGGTACTGGTACCGTGACTGCTCCACCTGTCCCTCCGTTTACACTATATAATTCTTTGGCACCTGCCAGCAGCACAAGGATTCATTTCATCTTGCAGCTGCCCAAGACATGCCTCGTCTGTAAATTGTCCTTAATGAATGCTATTAATCACCAGACCGGGGTGGCTAGCCTTCTCTCTTCGATCTTTCCCTAACCTCCACTTACGGAGGTAAATTTTCAGGCTCAGCATTTTTCCTCTGGGTCTGCGTACACAAACACTTACCTATTTTATTTTATTTGTCAGTATCCCATTGTCTTAATTTCTATCGTTCCATAATAGGTCTGGCTATCTGGTAGTGTAAACCCTTTGCTATGGTGTTTTTCTTAAGATACCGTGATTCTTTTTCATACTCAGAGTTTTCACGTTAGCTTTAGCTTCTCCAATTTAAAAAATAATGAAATTACTCCCTATGGTTAAGATATTATTGGAATTCTATTTGATTTATACAATAATCTAGATATAAGTGACATTTAAACAAAATTTGTTCTTTTATTCAGTGAATATGATGGTACTTTATTCAGCAATGCCTTGTTTAATTTCTCTTAGCAGTATTTTGTTCATTTTATTTGTATTTGATATGAGTTTTCCCCAAGCAGAGGCATGATGGAAATCACTAAGGAGCTTTTGGCTGGGGAACGGTATGATCACAAGTGTACATGAAGACACTTGTTCTGCTTGGCACAAGGTAATGAGAGTGACATGAGGCTAGGTAAACTTGGAAGAGTCACACAGTTCTATCGGTCACTATTTACTCCATTCTCCTTTCTATCTAAACATCTGTCAAGTACTATGTTTTCTAGCTCCTACATAGCTCTTGTAGAGTTATCTATAACTCCCCATCTTACTGCCCCATCTCAAGTTCTGTCCAACGTTCTCGTATGCCTTGACTACTGGAATAGCCTCTTTCTGACTCCATCCAATTTATTCTCCAATCTATTCTACGTATCGTAACCTTAGTGAGCTTTTACGAAGGCAAACATGGTCATATTACACAGGATATGATTTTGTTTCCCATTTCCCTCACTGAATGTGCTCAAAAGGTTCTCTCTATGCCTCTTGCTCTGACCTTTCCTCTTACTCTTCTAACTTTCCATTTAACCCCAAAGAATTTCTTTTAATTCCTGGAACCCCTTGCTGTGGGCCTTTAAACATGTTCACGCTGCCTGGTACGATCTTCCTTGATCTCTGATTACCTCTGCCTGACTAATTCCTATTCAGTCTTACATCTCATGTCCTTTATTTTTGTTTTTTTAACAGTTTGACTCTAATGTACATGAGTATGATTTTCTTTGCATTTATCTGGCTTGAAGTTTGCATGGGATGATGCTCCAGCCAACTGAGCCACCCCAGCCGGGGTGAGAGTCTTTCCCTTTTTAAAAGGGAGAGTCTTTCCCTTTTTAAAAACATAGGTGCATATGACTATACGTTTTCCTTAAAACACTGTTTAGTTGACTATTATATAATTTACCTGTATTGTCATTACTTGTATTTCAGTTCAAAAATTTTCCTAGTTTTCATTTTGTTCTTTGACATGTTGACTATTTGGAAATATATTCTTTTATTTCCAAGTATAATATTGTAAAATTAGGACTTATAGTAAGAAATAAGTATTTGGTCCTCATTCTAGTTTCTGGCACAGAGCTTCTAAAACCCTTGGAATTTTCAAGAACAATCGGGTTGTCTTTTGTGGGTTTGGAGACTTGGAAATGACCTAAGGATGGGGGCTGGCTGCCGGTGGAGATAACCATGCGATCAGAGGGGTTGGAGCTTTCCATCTCACCTCGCCCCCACCTCCATGGAGGGGAGGGGCTGCAGATTGAATTCAGTCACCAATGACCGATGATTTCATGTCATGCCTAGGTAATGAAGTCTTCATAATACTCCAAAAAGATGGGGTTTGGAGGGTTTCTGGGTTGGTGAACATGTGGAGGTGCAGGGAGAGTGATCTGCCTGAAGAGGCCATGGAAGCTCTGTGCCCGTTCCCACAGACCTTGCCCTATGTATCTCTTCCATCTGGCTGTTCCAGAGTTAAAGCTTTGTATAATAAACTGGTAATGTAGTAAGTAAAACATTTCTCTATGTTTTGTGAGTTGCTCTAGCAAATTAATCAGGCCTAAGGAGCACTGAGTCATTGGAACCTGTGATCTATAGCTGGTTGGTCAGAAGCACAGGTGACAAGCTGGATTGGCATCTTACGTGGGGGGAGCAGTCTTTCAGGGCTGAGCCCTTAGCTTGTGGGATTGGATGCTATTTCCAGATAGTGTTAGAATTGAGTTGAATTGTTGGACAGTCATTTTGTGTAAAAGAATGAATTGCTTGGTGGTATGAGGAGATCCCCTCCCCACACCCTCTCCCAATGCACACACACACTGGAGTTGGGTGCAGAATCCTAGCTGGTTATCAGAAGTGGTATCAGAGTCAGAATCATCCCAGGCAATTGGGAGTTCTGCTAATTATCTTTAATGCTACTGACTTCTAGCTTAATTACATAGGATTTAGGGCATATACATTTCATGATTAAAATCATCTAAATTTTTCTGGGTCTTTCCTTCTGACCCCCTATGAGGTAGACATCAGCAATAGTTCATAAGCAGATGAACCAAAGTGAATTTCATCACGTTTGGGTTTAGTATTCCCTTTCTTTACATATCTATTAAGTCAATTTTCTTAATTATGTACTGAAAAATCTTATCCTTCGGGATTTATTGTCTATTCTTTCCATTACTATTAAGAGAATTGGTTTAAAGTTCTCCCTCTTAGTGATTGTAGATGTCTATTTTCATATTTTTCCCTCTATATTTAAAGTTACATTAATGAATGCATACACACTTAGGGTTGTCTTAGCTTCCTGATATTTACCTTTTTATCACTACAAAATATTCCTAATTATTTCTAGTAAATGCTTCCTATCTTAAAGTTCATTATTAAAATGATTTTTAAATTATTCTTTTATTAAAAGAATTATACTAACTTAATTTGTTTAATATGTACATGGAAAGAATTTTTTCAAGTTTTTACACTCTCTATGTCTTTATATTTAAATGGTTTCCAAAAGAAAACAACAAAAACAAAAATGAAAATCGTGTTTCCAATAAATAGCACAATGCTAGAGTTTATACTTCATTCACTCAGAAATATGTTGGTCTTTTACTTGGCTGATGTAACTCATTTCACACAGGCCTTTTATCTATCATAGGAATTTTTTTTCCATTTTTACATATCTGCATTATGTTTGTTTTCCTCCTCACTTGCCTATATTTATAGTAAGCAAATATCATTTATTATGACTTTTCCCCTTCAGTTTCTTATATTTACATAATATTATTATTTTAATGGCTTCTCTAGAGATTGTAACATGTATCTTCAGCATTATGTACTATAATCCATGTCATTAATTTATCTCTTTTCCCAGTACTAATAGAAACTTAGACATTTGAACTCTATTTACATGCCTCACAGCTTTTGTAATAAATGTTTGAGTTCTGTTCTGCGTATATTTACAGTCTATAATATATTACTAGCATTGTTTTGAAGGGTTAATTTTAGTTATTTTACCCACATATTTACTCTTTTTTGTATAATTCACACCCACCTGCACATGCGTTTTTCTTTCTGATAAAATGTTTCTTCTGATTGAAAAAAGAAGCATTACTATTTCTTTGAGTGCTGACCAGGTGGCATAATTTTTTTTTTGCCTAAGGAAAGTTTTGTTCTCCTTCATTTTTGAAAGTAGTTTTTACAAACTAAAGAATTCTAGTTTGGTGATTATATTTATCAAGTAAATATGCTATTCCATTGTCTTCTGCATTCAGTTATTTTATTGAGGCCTGCCATCTATCTTATTTCATTCTTTTTAAGATATGGGTATTTTATCTCTATTTTTATTTCATTCTTTTTAAGATATGGATATTTTGTCCCTGACTGCTCTTAAGATTTCTCAGTGTCTCTGGTTTTCACCTGTTTTACTATATATTATTAGGTGTGTGTCTCTGTGTTTATCCCACTTGAAATTCACTTCCTGAAGCTGTGGGAAAATATGCTTATATACTTTTGGGAAATCTCAGCCATGGTACATTTTTTATTACTTCTTTTTAATTCTTTTTCTCCTGCTCTACTGGGACTGTAATGATTTTAGGTTTATCGATACATTCCACATATAGTATCCTATTTTTAAAGTTTTTTTAATGTCTGTCAATAATTGACATTTGTTGCTGACTTTTCTTCTAATTAATTAATCCAGTTAATTGCTCAATGCAATCTATAATTCAAACTGTTTACTGTTCTCTTGAATGTAGATATGTTATTTTGAATCTCTAGAATATGTACTTGACAACTTTGCATAAATGTTAATTTTCTGGTAGAAAGAATTTACCATCTTTCACATAGGTTGTTCATTTTTCCTTGTTTTTCTAAAAGAGTAATCACAGTGTTTTTTTTGTTCGTTATCTTCTTTTACACTCCCTGAATTATCTTTTAGATGGCTTCTAGCTTCTCTTTTACTCTATTTGTTGTTGTTATTTTCTTATTATTGGCCATACTTTTTTTCTCTTGATATGTGAGATAATTTTTTATTGTTTGATAGATGTGCCATATAAAGAACTATAACAGCTCATGGTAGACTTAAGAAATTTGACTTAAGAAATTTCCATTGTTCCTGTGAAAGATAGATTGAGCGACAACTTCAGTACAATTAGGAATTGAGTTTGGGGAGAAAATAGTGTAATTTTAGTAAAATACACGTACTTAAATGGACTTTCTACTGGGAGCCCATGTAGCTCAATTTTCTCAGCTCTGAAAGCAATGGGTGATTACATATTGATACTCCAATCTTGAAAACTCAATTCCCTAGCATATATTCCAAGCTCCTGCAAAATTAGGCAAATGTTTTAAAGGGAAGACAGTACATATCTTTGAGACAAGTCCCATTCTGTACTTAGGTCTTTGCTTCCGAAGTACTACAGATTGTAGATACTTCTGCTTTTAGAACTTTAAACTTATCTTACCAGCCTCCCATGGAGGACCTAAACTCAACAAATGTGTAGGGGAAACTCATTTTGAATTTGAGGCCCTTATGTGACTAACATCAGTCTAAGTCTTTTCTACACACTAAGAGGTTTTCAGGTTTCTCTTTCTTTACCAGAGGCTCTCTGTGTGGGCCGAGCTTGATCCTAAATTTAGAGTCAGAATGAACACATCCTAGGGAATACTCATTTTCATTCTAGGGGGAAAAAGGACTAACAATTCACCTTGTTTTCCCTTCTCTGTAATTTTTAAGTCTTCAAAATCTTCATGTCCTCCACAGCTCTGATACTTTTAAATTATAAATTTTAAAAATTTATTTTTCATTGTATAGTTGTTGTTTTCATAAAAATCACTTATCTTCCAAGACCTACCTGGAATTAGAAGTATCTTCTTTACCTCATTTTATAACCAAAGAAAACCAGAAATTGAGAGACAACTGCTATTGTTATGCTGTCTTTTCTTATTTTGTTGGAAACTTGCTATAAATTCAAGTAACTTTCTCCAGACCGTGAAGGACAGCGGTAAGGAAAAACTCAAACAAACACACACTTTTGATGCTTCCTCCTTCCTGCTTTTTTTCATTATACCGGGATCAGTACTGTAAGTCCCAGTTCAGACAGAGAAGAGCAACCATGTTGTGCTTTTAGAGAGAGAGAATTAAATATCAGAAACTGGGTAAATAGCTATTGAAGAACAAAACAAGGGAGACATTGTGCCACTAACTGATAAGTGATTTTTCTGAAAACAACTGTACAATGTCAAGTTAACCTAAGGATAACCTACGTCTGCATAAAATTCATTATTGAGGTAACATTGACCTGCAGGAAACAAACAGATCTCCCGGACTTCCAAGCTCGTTCCCACTCATTCTCCCTATTGCAGGTCCCTATAGGAAGAGTGCTGGTGCAACAGAAATGTGGCTCGGACAACGCAGAGAACAAAATGGGAAGGGACTGCGGAGCTGAGAAGTAGCAACTTAAAAATTGGTACGCCATCCATGTGCCACAGCCTTTCCAGAAAATATAAAGAAACCCATTTTAGGGAAACACACCTTCTAATTGTTTAAAATAATGAAGAATAAATAGAAATGTTCTAGGAATTACATTTTTAATGGATACCCATTTAGATACATTTTTTGATATGGATTGTTTCTGTTTCCCATGTTGACTCTGGGACAATGACATTTTAGGTTGGCTAAAGTTTTTGCCCTTGTTTTGCAGGTTGAGTCAGAACAGGTTGTGAGGGTTTCCCCTGTGGAACTGGAATGTTTTGGGTTGTTTTTGATGCTTTTTTTTCAACCACCTTCTTCATTTGAGGCTGAGGCCGAGGCTGAACATGTTGCTTTTTTTCCTTAGGTGTTCTCTTCATACAAAGAAAAAAAAGACAACATAATAAAATTAACAACCAAAGAAGTGAAAACATTATCACATAAATCTTCTTCAGCTTCTTTCTCCTGGGGGGTGGGCCGCTGTCAATACTACCTCCGTGGCCTATTATTATGCAGTTGGGAGGGTCCCATAGATAGTTGCAATGGCAGTGATGTTTATTGTTGCAGATTCCCCTCTGATGACAGAACGAAGGTGAACAATTACTATCCAAGTGAGATATATGGACACACTTCTTATGGATGCAGACGTGTTCTTCACCACACTCCGTGCCATCTTTCACGGCACCTATGTCAGGTATAGTCATCCCAATGTGGTAGTCGGTACCCCAGCAGTTGATGCCATTGTACTGAGTCCAGTGCACAGTAGAATGTTCTGTTAGAAGGGGAATTTCATTTACGTTCTCACACTGAATCCTCCCACACAGGACATCTGACTTATTACATTTGACATATGAAGAGTTTTGGGTGCCACAGTTACCAAAACGCTCACCTCGAGCGTTTATTTTTTTGTAGCAATTGTGATCTGCATTCTTCGCCTGTTGGCCAAAAATCTGCTTACATTGTGTATCACGGTCATTACATCTCTTTTCATAGCAGTAGGCACTTTCATTACAGGGAATTCCATCTTCCACGTATACGTCATCTGGACACATATGGGACGTTCCATTGCACCATTCTGGAAGATCACATTCATTGACCTCCTTTCTACACACTTCCCCTGATGGTAAGAACTGGCAGTCCTTGCAACAAAGCCCGTAAGCACAGTCAGACCCAAAGCTCAGAGTGCAGTTTGACAGACAGCAGGCATCTTTTGCACACTGCTGCAAAGGTCCACAGTCGCACTCCTCTTCTTCTTCAACAACACCATTCCCACAGCGCTTCCGGTTAAATATGTCCTTTGTGTATATATTGTAGAGCAAACATTTGGTTCTACCTATAGTATGATCCCAAAAAAGAGCTAAACTACAATTGCTAAATTTCGTTATTGGCGGATTGTCATAATGCATTATACACTTATATTTTCCACACGTACACAAATAACGATCATGATACATACCCAAATTATGACCTAAATGATGAGCCATTGCTATTCCAATAATACTCAAGGGTTTTCTTGTAAAAGTAATAATGGCACAACTATGGGTTGGCACACACAGTCCGGAAACATAGCCTAAGCCACTCATTCCTCTTAGTGTCTTATGTATGAGAAGATGTGCAGTATCATGTGGCAGGCGGGGAGTAAGGTTTGCAGCCTTCCAACGGCCAAAAATTCTCAGTGATCTCTTCACGTCATCTACTTCAATGGGGTTTGTTTGAGTCCACACTTCCATGCCAAACAATAAAACCTTAAGGCCCAGTATCTCATAAATGGAATCCACTATGTTTACCATAACATATAGATCTTCCTGCACTGATGAGACATTCTTTTTACATTCAAGATAGAGAGTGTTGTCAACTACCACTGCTATTTCAATAGAGTACCTGTGGGACCAGATGTCCTCCTCATAAGAGCTTTGCTTCAGAATAGAATTACTAATCTCTTGAAACTCAAATTGTTGTACAATTTCCTCTTGCATAAAGTCAGATTTCATGGTTGGAAATTGAGTCTTCTCACTGTCCATTTTATATACCAGATGTTCAAATTTGGTAGAAAAAATCATGGGTTTAATTTCATAAGCAATGTCATTTACCTGTAACAATCCTCGAAAACCACCAAAACAGGTACTGAGGGCCACCAGGGATTCTGGGTCCCCCTCCACATAGCCATGATAGTAGCAGTCATTCTGGACGAAAGGCTGGTCCTCAAGGAGGGCACCTTGGTCATTGTAGGTGAACACTGGGAGGTGTCTGGACAGCAGATGCTTCTTGACCTTCATGTGGACAATGTGTCTCTGGCCCCCAAAATGCAGGCTGTAAGAGAGCCAGCCTGGGAACTTCATGCTGAGGCCAGTGTCTGTGACTTTCAAGGGAATCACCACTTCTGGAGGACTGTGATATTGGGAACTCTCCGCCCAGGTGTGTCCAGAAAATGACAGAAACACTCCAAGCCAGTGTAGCAGGAACATGTTCCTCGTGTTCAACAGGGCTTCAGTGACAGTAATTATGAAGCTGCTGTTATGGAAACATTTGTCCAGCGAAGAAGGCAGGCAGGGCTGGGTCACGGATGGTCTGGCTTCTTATTTGGAGCTGGTCAATGGACAGGGCTAATTGTTAAGGATTTGTCTTCTCACAAAGTTGAACCATTAGAAGTAAAACAAAAAGCAACGTGTGGATGGGGTGGTTTTACCAGGGTCTGGTGAAAAGAAAAGAGAAAAGAATGCAATGAAATTGATTAGTGCTTTGACCAAGGAGTGATTGAAGAAACTGCCTAGAATTTGCTCTTGGAGATTGATAGGGAAGAGGAGTATTGGAAGTGTACAGAAGAATGAAAACAGGCCAGAGATTTGTAGTTACTAAACTTGGATGGGAGGTGAATAAGGATTCATTATACTATTCTGTAAATATATGCCTGTGTGAAGGGAGTCTTATAAATAAGGTGATGATATACCTCAGATTGCTGGAATTGTCTTGATTTACACATTAAATTGGCATAAATAATAAAACCACTTTTCACTCTCAAGTGATAAATTATTTGATAACATTACTTGAGATATATAATATAGATATACATGATATGCATATATAAATTACTTGATAACATTATGTAAGATATATAATGTTTGCATATGTATATATATTTATACTTACAGAAGAGTTATGTTATTTTTTAAAAATACTTACCCAAGTACATTTTTTCATTGCTTTTAGAGAGAGAAGGAGGAAGGGAAAAAAGGAGGGAGGGAGAGAGAGAAGGGGGGAGAGAGAGAGAGAGAGGCAGAGAGGCAGGGAGACAGAGAGAAAGAAGGGGAAAGAGAGGGAGAGGGGGAGAGAGAGACAGACAGACAGAGACAGAGACAAACATCATTCATCAGTAGGGAGGGAAACATCTACTGGTTGCCTTCATATGTGTCCCAACTGGGGATCAAACCTACAGCCTAGTTATGTGATCTGCCTGGGAATTGAACCCTCAGCCTTTTGGTGTATGGGATGATGCTCCAACCAACTGAGTGCACCAGCCAGGGCAAATCTTGTTGTTTTTTACCTTTATTTTTATTGTTGACACTCATATAGATGTCCCCCTTTTCCCTACTTTGCCCACCTCCACTTGGCCCCCACTCCCCTTCCCCCTGGCCATCACCACACTGTCGTCTGTGTCATATATGATCTTTGGCTAATTATGTTATTTTAAATCTCTTTTATGATACTTACCGTATGTCTCCCTAGGGCAAAATGTTTAATTTTATTTTCTCTTTTGTACATTACTCTCCTCACTAGACTTGTCAGACTGAAAATATTCAAGAGCATATTTGTGTCCTTCACAAAATGTTAATATCTCCTATAAGATGTAGCTTAATTATTTATATAGTAAATAATGGTAAATATATTTTTACATAATACATAATTAATTTTTATTGTTCCTTGAGGTATTACTCAAAAAGTGTTTATGCTTGATTACATTTTTAATGAAGAACATTATTCAACACCTGTGGTCAATTTAGTTTCTGAAACAAGGTGATACAGATTTGGGTTTTCCTGCTTATTCCCTCTAAATACAACTAAGTACCCTGGAAATAACTCAATGGAAAAAACCCTGTAAGCTAAATCACAAGAAGACAGACTGGCTGGAGACCTCTAGATCTGAGGAATGGCGACGCAGTGACGTCCTTGGGTTTTCTTTTAATCTCTCAAGTACATCCTAAACTGGGCCCTGAAAAGTTTTTGACACAGAACCATAAGTAGGTACAGACAAAAACACACACACACACACGAAGAGTTAGCTCTCTCTGGACAAAGGACAGAAAATGAAAAAGCTCAACTAGAAACAGTAAGGTGCTCCAGCACCTACTCTTGAGCCAAGACGCATGTGTGCTGATTGATTCAGAGTGGTAACCTCAAAGACTTGTAGGCCAGCCCAAAACACACGCCACCATTATGCACAGGTGGGCTGTTCAATATACCTATATTGGCAATATAACCCTGAGTCCAGCATGATCCTTATGCAATATCCAGGTACCTAGCTAACTGATCTGCCTCAAGAGGCAGCAGCAAATTCTGAAAAATCTAACCCAACTGCAGGAGATTAGGAGCCTATATTAGAGGTAGCAGCACCATTCATGGAGCCTGATATGTCCCACTCCTCCACCAAATGACATAAGGAGACGCAAGCCTGCTGACTTACGCTCCTACCATCTCAAGATCTGACTGTGGCCCAATGGTACCAGGTAGTTCAGGAAAGGCATCAACTAGACCAAGCAGAAGGAAGTATCAACAGATTTGAAGATGGGCTATTGCTAATTATTTAGACAAAGGGGAAATAAAAAATAATGAAGAAGAATGAAAAAAGCAGGGCACTTATAGGACACCAAGAAGAAGACACCAATATACACATGATGGAAGTCCCAGAAGAAGGAGAGTGAGAAAGGATCAGAATGCTTATTCAAAGAAATAATATGGAAAAAATACAATAAAGAAATCAAAAAATGAATAATATATATGACATCTTTTTATCCATTCCATTCCATATCTTGGCTATTTCAAGCAATGCTGCAATGAACATAGGGGTGCATGTCTTTTATATGTGAAGAAAAAGGAATCCTCATTCACTGCTGGTGGGAATGTAAACTTGTATAGCCACTATGAAAAACAGTAGAGAGGTTCCACAGAAAATTAAGGATAGAGTTACCATGTTACCCAACAATCCCTCTCCTGGGTATCTACCTGAAAAATTTGAAAACATTTACTTGCAAAGATATATGCACTGCTATGTTCATTGCAGCATTATTCATGGTGGCCATGACATGGAGACAACCAAAGGGTCCTTCAATAGAAGACTGGATGAAGATGATGTGCTCCATATACAAAATGGAATACTACGCAGCCATAAGGAAAGAAATACTGCCATTTGTGACAACGTGGATGGACCTTGAATCTATCATGCTAAGCATTTCTTACTTCTTTTTTATCATGCATATCCCAACAGGTATTTGGTGATACCTAATTGTGGTTTTGATTATCAAAATTGTCCTCCATTTAAGAAAAACAGTTCCTAGTTTTATTAATTCAATTTCTTAATGTAGGCATTTATCACTATGAACTCCCCCCTTAGAATGTCTTTAGCTGAATCCCCTAAATTTTGATATGTTATTCTTCCATTTTCATTAGTCTCAAGATAGTTTTTGATTTCTCTTTTGATATCTTCTTTATCCAATGGTTGTTCAGTAGTATGTTGTTTAATCACACAGTTTTCTTCTTATAATTAATTTCTGGTTTCACATCATTGTGGTTGGAATGGATATGATTTCAATCTTCTTAAAGTTTTTAAAACTTGTTTTGTGGCCTAACATAAACTGGAGAATATTCCATGTGCACTTGAGAAGAATGTGTATTCTGCTGCTTTGGGATAAAACATCCTATAAATGTTAATTTAGTCTATCTGGCTTAATATGTCATTAATATTTTCTTATTGATTTTCTGTCTGGCTTCTCTATTGATAAAAGTGTGGTATTGAAGTTCCCTACTATATGTATTGCTGTCTTTTTTCCCTTTGGTCTGTTAATATTTGCTCTATATATTTAGGTTGGTACATAAATATTTACAAATGTTATATCCTCTTTGGGTTGAGAAAAACTTTTCTTTATCCTTAGTAGTCCTGATTACCTATGACTAGAAGCCAGTGTTTCAAAGTTGACATCAGCCTGAAGCATTATTGCTGGGTTCAAATACCAGAACTTATGCTTATTAGAGGAGTTGGTTGAATTTTCATAGCTTTTTTTTTTAATGGAAATAAAATAGTAATTTCTTACCTCTTAGAGTGGTTTTGAGTAAATGAGATAACCCAGGTTAAGTATTTAGGGCAATGTCTACTATATTATATATATTTAATAAATAATAATAATAATTTTTAAATACAACAAATGGTTTCTCAAATTTCCAGTTCATTCTAGCTGTTTAACGAACTACAAAATATGCTTTTCAAAAAATACTGAACAGGAAATAATTTTCTAAACAAATGGATTTGAAGAGAAGCTGATTTTCATTAGAGTGTTTCTTTGAAGCAGTGTTTCTTTTTTAAGCTTCATTTTATTGTTTGCTGTTTTTAAGCTTTATGTTTATTGACACTATTACAGAGGTCCCCCTTTTCTCCCCTTTGCCCACCTCTGCCCACCCCCACCCCCTTTTTCTCTGGCCATCACCACACAGTGACAATGTTTCTATTGCAATTCCAAATCATTAGAAACATCTTTATCTTAACACTTTGCTTCCGTTTCTCTTTCAGCAAGCAAGAAAAACAGAAAATATTATGGATTTCTCTCAATAGTTGTTTTTTTCCTAAGCCATTTAAAATAATGTTTGTTATCAATTTGTATTTAGCATCTTTATCTTCTGTCTGGCTCACTTCTCTGGGTTTCAGGAGCACAAACCTTCTCACAGCCTACTGGATAGCTGCTTCCTCCATCCTGGCTCCCTAATTTTGGCATAAGTATAAGAGGTACAGATGATTTTTCTCAGATTGTATAATGTAAAATAAATTCTGTCAGAGAATGATGAATTGAGCTATTTTTAAAGGGAAAAACTACATAGTTTAAACCTCCCATATCTTATTGTGAGGTGTTGCCTTTCATTTTGTATTTAATGAAAGAACCATTTAATTAATTCCATATTTCTTAGCCTTGGAGCCATGAATACATGAAAGAGGCATGATTGCTATAATATTTTAATAGCTTTTTAATGAACTTTTTTAGAAGAGTTTTTCATTTACAGAAAAATTGCAAATATAGTGCAGAGAGTTCCCATATACTCCTGTAAGTATCATCTTAACATTATAAAGTACATTTTTCCCAATGTGGAGCTTGTGGCTGATCTGAGATACACACTCTTTTCTCAAATATTGTTACATATATCAGGTGCATAGGTTCAAGGTCATGACCAGATGTATGTTTGTACATGGCTATGTTAAGCCATAACATTTAAGCCATCAGTTTGGTGATAACATGTGTATGTATCTCTTGGATACATGCAACATATGATGTAATTTTTTGACTGCAACCTCTGCTGGGTTAACAAACAATATTGAAACATTAATATAACAGGTATGCAGCAGTATCCCGTTGTTTTAATTTGAACTTTCCTAATGATAAATGACATTGAGAAACTTTTTTCACTGCTTATTTGCCATCTCTGCATTTTCTGTGATGAAGTGTCTGTTAAGATCTTTTCCGTATTTGTGGATTGAATTGTTTGTATTATTACTGTTGAGTTTTAAAGATGATTTGTGTATTTTAGATCAGGTATTATATATGAGTTTTGCACAACATTTTTCCCAGTCTGTGACTACTTTTTCATTCTCTTTACAGTGTTTTCCACAGAGTAGGTCTTTAATTTTAATAAAGTCCAGTGTGTCATTTTTGTTTATTTTATGCATTATGAATCTGAAATTTTGTTGCCAAATCATCTAGACATCATTCTCTGTTTTATTCTAGAAGTTTTATGGTTTCATGTTTCATATTTATTTCTATGATCTATTTTGAGTTACTATTTATGAAACTTGTAAGGTTTGTCAAAACCATGATTTTTTCTCCACTGAATTGTCTTTATTGTGTTGACAAAAATTGGTAGAATATGTTTGTGTCAGTCTATGTCTGGGCTCTGTATCTTGTCTCATTCATGTGTCTGTTCTGTCACCGATACCATGCCCTTTTCATTGCTGTAGCTTTATAGTGAAGCAGATAGCAAGTGTTCTTCAAAATGTTCTGGGTTATTCTAAGTCCTTGCCCTTTTCAAACTTGAGAATCTGTTTATCAGTATCTATACAATAGCTATTTTTTTTTTACTTATTCTTGGATTTCTCTCATCAGAGCTTCATAGTGCTTCACACACAGATCTTGTATATATCTTGTTATATTTAAACCTAAGTATTTTTTGGAGCTATTGCAAAAAATTTCTCTCTCCAAATATTTGGAAATTTCCCAGCTGCTTTTCTATTTCTAGTTTAATTTTTAGTGGTCTGAGAATACACTTTATACATTTTTATTATTTTAAATTTATTAAATGTTTATGACCCAGAAAATTGTCTAGCTTAGTGGATGTTCAATGTGAGCTTCAGCAGAATATGTATCCTCCTGTGATTGGATAGAATATTCTAAAAATGCCAATTTGATTTAATTGATTAATAGTGCTGTTTAGGTCAACTTACTGACATTGTGCCTGCTGGACCTATCAGTTACTGAAGGAAGAACAGGGAATTCTCCAATTATAATGGTACATTTGTTTATTTCTCTGCTTTTGCCTCATATATTTTGACGCTGTCGTTAGATGCACGTGTATTAAGAATTGTTATGTCTTCTAAATAGAAGAAGACATAACAACACACAACTGAGCATTGTTCACATGCATCTTTGTCCCTGAAAATTTTTTATTCTAAATTATGCTTTGTCCACTCTGACAATCTTTTCTTTTAATGGGTGTATTGAATTGATATATCATTAATGTAGTTGAATTAATATCTTTCATATTTGTAACTATTTCCTATTCATTGTACTTGTTCTTTGTTAGTTTTTTCCCCTGTTTTTTTTCTGCTTTCTTGAGTTTTAGTTAAGGACTTTCACTGCTTGATCCGTTTTCTGTTAGAATATCACTTATTCATCTTTGACAATTTTTTTTAGGTTTTGGTTTATCATTTACACAATACATATATAACTAATCTATTTTACCTGACGCAATGCTAGACCACTTCACGTGTAGTACACGTATCTTACAAAGTAGCTTCAATCTTTCCTCCCTTTCCTCCCTGGCGACATTGTTGCCACTCAGTTCACTTATCCGTGCAGCATAATCACCTGATCTGTTTTTATTATTACTTTAATTAAACAGTTGATTTATAGCCAATTAATCCCAAATAAGTAAAATAAAATATTTTATTTCACCTTCATTTCATCTTTTTCCAATACTCTTGTTTTTACAGATCCAAGCTTTTGACCTGTATAATTTTCTTTCTCCCCGAAGAACTTATTTAATATTTCTTGCAAGGTGGGTTTGCTGATGGTAAATCTCTTCATTGTGTGTGTGCATGGGAGAGGTTCTGGGAAAACCTTTATTTCTCCTTTGTGTTTGAAGGATAATTTTACTTAATATAAATTTACATATGGGTGAGTTTTTCTTCTTTCAACAGTTTAAATATTTCACTTTATTCTTCTTTTATAAATTCTGATAGAGAGTTCATTGTAATTCTTACCTTTTTTTCTCTATAGGTAAGATGGCCCCCTCCCACCACTACTTCTTTTAAGATTTTCTCTTTTTGGGGGTTTTCTGCAGTTTGAATATGATATATCTATTTACCTTGCATGGGGTTTGGTTGGATATGTCGTTTTTATCTCTCATTAATTTTTTTTGGTTTTGAGATAGTTTATTCCTTGATGCATTTCATTAATTTTTGAAAATTCTCAATCATTACGTCAAATATTTCTTGTGCTCTTTTTTCACTTTCTGCTTCTGGTATTTCCACTACAGATATGTTGTGACTTTTGTAATTGCTCCACAGTGACTGCATATTCTGTTCTCTTTCTTTCATTCTTTTCTTCTCTTTGTGTGCAGTTTTTGAAGTTTCTATTCGCATATCTTCAACCTCACTGATTCTGTCCTTGGCTGCATGCAGTCTACTGATGTTGCCATCAAAAAGCATTCTTCATTTCTGTTAGTGTTTATTTTTTTAGTTACTAGCATGTGAAGAATGCTTTCTTACAGTGTCCATGTTTCTTTTTACATTACCTATCTTTTCTAGCATGTTGTTTGCTTTTTCTATTGGAGCCCTTATCATATTAATTACATCTAATTTAAATTCTCTGTCTCATAATTCCCAAATCTATGTCTGAGACCCAAATATTTGAGTCTGGTTGTGATACTCACTCTGTCTCTTCAGACTGCTTTTCCTGATTTCTAACATGAATTGTAATCTTTTTAAGGGTGGACTTGATATACCACTTGATAAGAGGAACAAAGAGTAATAGGCCTTTAGTGTCAGGTTTTATGTTAATTTGCTTTGAATTGAGCTTTGTCTAATATTTGCTATAGCTGTAGGTGTCAGAGATGTCAAATTTCTCTAGCTACCTCATTTTTGTGTCCCTTGCTACATTAGGCTTTTCCCAATGACACTTCCATTTATAAAGTCCATACCTTTTAGTTTTAATAGCTATAACTACTGCTAATATGCTGGAACCCTACTGATGTAGTATTAAGACATAAGAGAGAAGCAATCTAAACTTGTGATTAAATTTTAGTCTTTTAGTGGGTCTTTATCACTAAAGTCTGTGATCAATACAAGTGTTTCTTAGTTCCCTTATCCCTTTAAATGAGACAGGAAGGCTAGAGGTGGCTAGAGCTGGGTAATTGCTCTACTCACAAATGAATGAAATAAAGCTCTGATAAAGAATTTTCCTTTGGAAAATAGGCATTTATTTTAAGAATGCTCTGGGACTATTTGAAAATAGTCCCTTTTTTCCCTACCTCCTTCAAGAACCATGAGGATATCTCTCTTGGTTCTTCACCCAGAGAAGTTGGTGGCATTCCCGGCAGTGACACCCACCGAAGCGCAGGGACCCCATAAAATGGCACCCCTCCAAGGGGTTTCTTACTCTCCCGCCAGTCCGCACTCAGCCTCTGGAGTTCACCAAAATTACCCTTAAAGTGTCCCTATCAGTTTATAGCTTTAGCAACTTCTACAACAAGTAAGCAGATCCTAGATGTGACCCTTTATATTAGCCTGTCTCTAGAATTCAGGCGACAATTTTTTCTGTAACTTCAACTCTCTGATTGGTCTAAGCAACCATTGATTTCAGTTTTCTTTTTCTTGTTGAAAGATTGTGTGTGACAACTACCAGACTGTTTAAATGTTGGAAGTAAAACCGGAAGTCTTCCATGACATTTTTGGAACTTAAGCTGCTCATGATTAATCTCTGGGGACATTTTAATTAATTAATTAACTACTGCTGTCAGTAGAGTTAAAAAAAAAAACAACATTGTGTTCTACTTACACCGAGTTTATTAAATTCCTTGGTGGCAGTTACATTTCAACTCTTTATTTGAAGCTTATATACAATTTGAATTTTTCTTCACATTTTGAAATATGTAAGGAATTTTGATACTTAACATTTACTTCCACCAAAGCAAAATCTCAATGGTTAAAAAGAATAACTATGGATTAATTTATCAGTTGAACTAATTTTTCGGTTGAACAATCAATAGAATGATTCCTATTGGGTCCGACCTTCAAATTGTTACCATAACTAAGAGTCTGGCTATCTACTGTACTTACTTACTTATTCCTTTTTTCATTGCATGTTTAGAACTCCATGTAAAAATTAAAATCCTTGATTAAGAACCTCCCTGTGACTTCTATACTCTTCTATACTCTATATGCTTAGAAGTTCTTAAAATTCAGCTACATATGAGCATGTGTACAGACACATATATAAAGAACTCATTTCCCATATATGACCACTACAGCAGTAATTATATACCTTCCACACATTAAACATCTAATAAAGTTTGGTCAAATGTTCAATCTACATAAAGTATCCACAAATATACTTCATATTAGTCTGACACAACTGTGACATTCACTATTGTATACTCCTTTTGCCAAATAACAGAATCATGCTGTGTATGTCCAAATTAGATGTCTCTAAATTAAAAATTCTATTTTATTTAATGATTTGTTTTGCTTATTTTAGATAGCACATATATATGGCAATGTATATCATATCTATATAGCATTCTGATGACTCTGCCCCTCTTAATTATCACCTAGCGATAAGCATTTGGATGAACATATATGAAAACAAAGTTTGTGCCAATTTGTTGTGAGGCAAATGGAAATAAATTTGGAATTCTATTTTCTGCTCTAGCCAATGAGACGCAGGAATCATCTGTGCGTTTCTCTTAGTTACTAACCTGGGAAAATTCTGAATCGTTACAATTTTTCAGCAGAGTGAAATTTACCTCCTTGGGTTAAATTATGCCATAAGAAATCTCTTTACTTGGACAAAATTTTTACTTCTATTCAAAAAGTATTAGAGATAAAACAGTAAGTAGATAGATGAAGTAGGTTATAAAGCTCAAATGAAATGTAAACTAGAACAAAAGGTGGTCAATATATAAGATAAAAATAAACTACAGGGAAATGTAAGAGTCTTCGGGGTCCCAGTTAAGGTCTTTATTGATTTTCCCAGAAGAAAGCAAAGAAATGACTCTTTGAATATAAAAGTTGCAAAAAGAAAACAGATTTATAGCTGTAAAACAATCAGCTTCATTGTACACTCAAGGTAAAGGAATATTTGGATTGGGTACCACAGGGAAGTAGGGAATAATTATCAGATTTCTACTCCTGAGCTTCTGAACAAATCTATATCCCTGCCTTTGGATAAATACATTTTTTTAAAACTTGAATAATAAACATATTACAAGGACTAGTACATTTCTCCATTAGGTTTTCATCTTACTGATTTTAGTACTTCTTTTGGTTCTGGTTTAAGTCGGTATGGTGTAAGCGTGAGTAGACATTTGGAGCGTTCAGTATTAAACAGATAGGTTCAGGCCCTGGCCAAGTAGCTCAGTTGTTTAGAGCGTTGGCCCATTACACCAAGGTTATGGGTTTGATCCCCGGTCAGGGAACATACAAGAATCAATCAGTGAATGCATAAATAAGTGGAACAACAAATCAATGTTTCTGTCCTTGTCTCTCTTGCAAATCAATAAATAAAAAATTTAAACTGATAGGTTTAACCCAAATAATATCAGAAAATCAGCGTAATTTATGCCTAGAAGTATGATTACTTCTTAGACCTTCAACTTCTCTTAAGAGTACAGGTAAATCGATGTTTAAATTATCTATGACCTGATTATGATCACCGTGTCCTCAGGGAAATCCAGGAATAGACCACCAGGAGAGCATATTTTAAAGTCAACCCCCCACACCACCCCATTTAGTTAGTGGATGTGATGTCACAAAGAGGGAAGAATGTCTCTCAGTGAGAAGTCTGAGGGTGTCAGTGGCTGGGACACGGAAAGTGTCTGAAGGTTGTTGAAGGCATGGGAGAGTTGGTTCCCAGGGAGAGGTTAGGTGAAGAGTGTCAGGATATATGACAGATGTCATAGGGCCTATAAGTAAAACACAAGACGTTTACTTAACATTTAGAGAGATTGGCCCTTTACTGACTTCAGAAAAAAAAACCACAAAGGGAAATAGGTCACTTGGTTCCCTCCTGAGGAAACGTCATTAATTGCCCTGCTTTATGTTTTTTCCCTTTTGTTTCTCAGCTAAAACAGTGCAACTATTTTTCCAATACTCTTTCTGTTCAGTGTATAACACTGAGGGATTAAGGAAGAGTCTATAAGAAAGATTTTGCAAGGACAGTATCCTGTTTTAGCTAAGTAGGATTTAATGTCGATTTACTGTCATGGTCCATTTTAACTTGACTCTTTTTTCTATATGAAATTTCATATTTTAATCTTTACTTCTTGCTGGCTCACCAAACGGTGGAAGGGTAAAGTCAGCCCCATTTGCTATTGTGGCGACATTTGCTGAGCAGGCCTGTGACCTTGTGAAACGTGACTGCCATTTTACTCTTCTGAGCTTAGTCCCCAGGACTGGAAATTACTGGAAAGCAAGAACAGAATGACCACTCCCTACAGCCATGGGCAGAAGATAACAATGGAACAAACTGGGGCCTCGGGTTATAACACCCCAACAGCCTGGGGGCCACACAACAGCATCCCACACCCTTTTTAAATCCAATTATAATACAATAAAAGCTCAAACCTCCGCCCCTCAACACTGGTGTGTCTCTCCACACCATGGCCCTCTACTTTCTTGGAGAGTGAATAAAAACTTTATTCTCTACACTTTCTCCTCTTTGTCATTTCTTCCACAGCCCATGTCATGACCACCCTAACAGAAGGGATCTGTCTCGCATCTCTCCCAGCTGTATTTTACTTTGATTTTTACTTGAGTCTGTGAGTATGGTAGTTAGAAGCCAGAGAGGAGGGGTCATTCTCCGAAGTTCTGCTTAGAGCTGCAGTCCTAGGCAGGTACTGCAAATGCCTTCGATAATATCCCTGCCACTCCTCCCCACAGGCAATGCTGGGCTTCTTGGGTGTTCTGCCCTTTCCAAGGGTTAGGCTTTTTTTCCTTCTTGTTCCTCTCTCACAACCATAGTGAATTCCCATCTGTGCCCTGAGGCACCAGGTTTTGATGACTTTGCCCATTAAGGGTTTGCTTTCATAGGGCAAATGGTGAAGATGAGACAGGGTGGATTATTGGCTGTGGACAACATTTTACTCCCCAGACAGCACCCCACATGAAGCTTTCATAGGATTTCCCCCCAGTCTTCCCTGGAGGAAAAGCTTGCAAAAGGGAGCACACTTACATTTGCCCATGTAGCCATGCGGCTTCCAGCTTCCACATTCACCCACACTCAGACTTCAGCAACTTCAGCAATCAGTTAAAATCTTCTACTTGATTCTTCTTACCAGTTTATTTCTTACTCAGCATCTTTTTTCTCAGGGAGGCAAATCCCTGGGCCTGTTTGTCCCTGAGTGTGCTTTTTAATATTCTTGGTTTTATTTTAATTTTTGTCTTTTGCAACAATCACTGTCTAATTGGATAAATCATTAATTTGCATTAGAAGTTTTTTTTTTCTTATAAGGGAGGGGAAACACTCTCTATTGCTGCGCATCTCTGAGATGAGGCCAGAACCCAGTGGCTGGTTTTTGCTCAAGACCCCTACCATGTTGGTTGAAGTAAATCTAAGGTATTCTGCAATAGTGTGTCTTAAAGCCGTTTTCGCTGGAAAGTCAGTTGACCACTAGCTGTGTAGAATAGATAGGAGATTATAATAAATCATAGAATAAATTAGAAAATAACATTAAGTTCTAAGCTGCTGTTTCCATTTTTGCATGATATTGTAATCGACCTTTGTGAATAAAAGCCTTATAACTCAACTAATTTAAAAAACAATAAATTTGTTTACATGAAAATAGCAATAATAATTTTATCCTTTAATTTTATATTCCATATTTGGTAATAGGTAATTTGTCAACATTGATTCTATTTATGAGAATATCAAACCATATAATAAATCAACTTTTAAAATTAATGAGACTATAAAACTCACAGTTTGTGTAAAATCCCAACCTCAGTAACATATGTCATTTCAGGTTGAAATCATTGGCAAGTGAGATATATTTCCACTGATTCCACCACTGCATTTCATTTATATATATATATATGTATATATACATATATATATGTATATATACATATACAGATATATATCCATATGTCAATATATATCTATCTGATCAATTTTTATGAGTTATTCTCAGGTTAAGCACATAGTAATCCAAATAGGTTTATATTTCCTTTTTCTTAAATAATTCAAAGAGAAACATTTCATTTTACTTCTAAAATTTGACTAGTCCATAAGCTTATCTAAAAAAATCAAAGGGAATTGGAAGGGGTGTGTGTGGGTGTGTGTGTTATCTTTCTTAAATTATTAGGCCACGTCCAAAGTTGGTTTGTGCGTTTGGGGAATGTTTAAGTGGACAAATATCATTTTAATGCTGTTATGATATTAAAAGATATGACTTATAAAAAGTTCCTTCCTTATTATAATATGTGGCCCAGAGTAACACTGAATATAGTACAGTTTATGTAAATGTATATAATGTATTATCCAACTTCCTTAAAATAAATCTTCATTTAAATTGCAGGGGAAATGTACTGTGTTAAACATTTTTCGTGTTAAAAATTCGCAGACGTCTCTCCTACAAGAAGAGTGAGGATGGAGCACTTCACGGAAATACATTTTTGTTGGCACAATGCAATTAATGCATCAGTGACCAGTTATCGTTATTTGGACAAATTTAAAAAAGAAACCTATTCTCTCCTTTCTGTAGCTAAAAGTCATCCCAAACAGCTGAACATTAAAAACATTCAAATCCCTAAAAAAAAGGATAAATGTCCAAGGTCATCACAAGCAGAATGACGAGACTTATCATGATGGCTACATCACTTCTTCATTAGCAACTCCAAGAATTAATTCCTGTGACCCAATTTAATGTTTTCTCTCCCTATGTCTTCACTGATTTTTATGAGCTGATATCTAAGTTAAATATTTAACAAGGTTATTTTTCACAGGTCACCTTAGATTCTATTTTATGGAGAAGGTTGTTACAACAATTAGTATTAAGATTTTTTACTTTTAAGACATTTTTGAGCATCAGAAAATGAGGACTTCAACTAGAAGGAAGGAAATGAAATGAAAACTCAAAGCGGGTGTAGGTAGGATCTAGCCTGGCCTAAATGGCCCCAGGAACAGAGAAGTTTGGTTACTATCAGAGAGCTGCCAAATCTTGAGCATATTTATGACTGAAGATTAACCAAAATATGGCAGCCAACACTCTGTGCTTACAGACTCTTCGTGGGCAATCAAAGCATCCCATTTTGTCTAGCCAGGGCAACTGCGTAGGGGTCACCCCTCCTTTTTTAGCTTACAGTGTAGGGTTTCTAAGAACAACTCTCTGCATAGTGACCATCTAATGCAACAGCTTGCACTTCCATCCTAGCTTGACAACTCCCCATGGATAGCTGAAATAATAAATCTCACAGCCCCTATGTAACAGAGAACAGGGCCTTGCACCCAGGGAATTAAGTGGGAGACAGGACAAGGGTCTCAAGGTCTGGGCAGTTCCAAATGTTATTTCTTCCCAATAAAATGTACCACAGTGTTTTGCAGATGCAGCTGAAAATAGGATGAGCTGACAGGAACTCAACTGGCTAAATGTGGCCAATTGCAAAGAAGAGATCAATCTCTAATTGACCAGAGAGTGTCACATAAGCAATAGTGAAGCCTCCCTTCCGGGACGCAGAGTTGTGGATGTGAATTCCCTGTCTCCGTTACTTGCTGCAAGTGAATAAAGCTGCTTTGTGACAACCTGTCTCGTTTTTGAATAGAGCACCCCAAGCGAATCCCTTGAGTTTTGCGACAGCTTTATGACGTTATGCCCCAACACAACTTGAGAGTCCTAACCTAGCCTACTCCTTGTGATTAGGTCAACATGTTGGTAATTGTTATACATACATGGGCATATGTTTCCAATTCTCAATCACACTATAGCTGTGAAGTTACGAACACACATTGAAAAAACAAAAATATTTTGGTCTTTATAATAGAGGGTCCCAATAAGTGTTTCATGAACATAACCAAAATTTTGCTATCATGAAAACCATAGCACTCATCCTTGTAGAAAATGTTTTTTATGTATAGCTATAAGAGATGAAGTTATAAAGGTTAAGGTTTTTATGATGAAGTTGAGTAATTATAAATTTACAACCTGAAAGATCAGCATCTACTGACACTTTATTTTTGCTTACCTTTAATTACTTAGTTGTAGCTGTTCAATAGCTTGTGAAGTATTATGGAGTAATAACTTATGTCATTTGGAATAATATTAATGTTTAAAAATTTTAATTTAAAAATATATTTATCTCCACTTACGTTTTATAAGAACAATAGCTCAAATATCAAAGTGCAAAATAGCTGTTATTAGAAAAATATAATGCCCTTTCCCTGTACTTTTGTGTTATTTATTTTATTAATGTGTAAAAAAGAAATGTATCTGAATGCAGTGATAATTTTTAGTGACAAGATAACCAGTAATGTTAATATGATGCAATAACTTATTTAATTTCTACCTATAGAATTTGTGCATTTTTGGCCTAACTTCTTGAATAACGAAGTACTTTATTTACAAACCATATGAGCACTGTTCCCCTGAGAAGGTTAACAATACCAGACTTTAGAAAGATTTCTTTTTTAAACAAAAACCTCTGAAAGATAATGACGGCAATCAAATTATTTGACTTTAGCAAAGTTCCTCTCTTTGAACAAATGTTCAAGTTAGCACACTTCCAACTAAAATATTTAATATTGAACAGTGTTTTGTGCTCAGTGACATTAAGTTTGTGATGACTTTATTTCTCAATTTGTTTTTTTATAGACTTTCATGGGGACAAGGGAAATGGTTGAGCGGTTGTTTCAACTTTTCAATGAGGTTTTTGTCCAAATGCCCTGACATCCAAGTCATGTAACTGAAGGAAAGCACTGAAACATCACCAACCAAAATATTTTCTAATCTAACCAAAATAAAAAACAATTTCAGATATGCAAAGTATGGTTTCAATGATCACATTCCATATTATTTTGCAGAGTTACATTACATAATAATAGCATATGCAGTGTGTTTTTGAAATTAACAAAATGCATTCTAATTACATTATAAACTAATAATATATATCATATAAAAACAGAAAATTGCATTGTATAAAGAGAACACAAATCAAATAACTACATAAAAATAAAAATATTAAAAATGTTTCGGTGTTTTAAAAAGATTCTCAGAATGAAAACCATAAAATTCAAAATATATAGCTATTAGTTATACTGTTAAAAAGTGAAATTTTCCTGAGTTATTAAATTCTAATGAACAGATAAAACTGCTAAAGAAACAAAAAAATGCATCAGCCTCCTTTAACCTTCTTTCACTAGGTAGCCTTTTATCGCTGCGTGTTACGCCTGATGGGAGAGGTCACCATGTCATCTGTCATCAAGGTTCCCCCTCCCCTCGAGGGAGAGGTACTTCATGATCGGTACTTAATATTTTTGAGTTTCCGGAACACCTCCAATTTTTACATTATGTGGTTTGATCGATGGATTGTACCAGAAATCTCAAAATTCTGGTTTGGTTTGTTTTATTTTGCTAGGTTTTCCTTCAGCATTGCAATTTCCAAAGGACCGTTGCTTTTTATAGCATACTTTCAGAGACAGGTAAGTGAATTTTTTCCTTGTTGTTTATTTTGTTTCTATAAACATCTGAAAAAAAGCCACTGATATGGTTTATTAATAGAAAAGTAATTAAAATATCACACACACAAACACTCCCACCCCCAGAAAACACAGAGGACCAGACCCATTTTGGTTAATTTTAACAAAAATGTTTATAACATATATTTAGTTCACTGAAGAGAATATTATAAATACTTGCTAAATGTATAAAATGTGCATTAGTTTTCTATTTTTGCAGAGCAAATTACCACAAACTTAGTGTTTAAACACAAGACAGTTTTATTTTCTCCTAGTTTTTCTTTATTGGGAGTCAACGCTTTGGTTATCTAGGTCTCCTGCTCAGGGTCTTGCAGACGGAAATCAAGGTGCTTGCCAGGCCTGGGTTCTCAGTTTGGTGCAGGGTCCTTGTCCAAACTCATTCGGGTTTCAGCAGAATTTCCTTCCTTGCCGTGGTAGTACTGAGGTCCCTTTTTCTTGCTTGCTGTTTGGCCAGGGCTTGTTCTTCATTTACAGAGGCTACCCTCAGGTTCTCCACAGACCCTCTCATACTTCCGGTCTCTCTGACTTCAGGAAGGTTCCAGCTCACCTGGAGAGATCAAGACCAACCAGAGAACCTCTCTTTGCATTAACTTGAAGTTAACTAATTCATAACTTAATCACAAGAATAGAGTCCTATTATAGTCACAGGTTCTGCCTGCATTCAAGGGGACAGAATTATACAACAGTGAATCCACCAAAGGGCAGGAATCTTAGGGGCCAGATTTGGAATTCTGCCTACCACAATACAATGTACATCATTAATGCATTCTGCATCGCTAATGCTTGCATAGAGAAATATCTCTTGACAAGGCAGGTGCACCTCATTCTCAGAACTTTCATTGGCAGAGTTTGAAAGGCAAATCGGGTCATTTGTTTGAAGAATCCTAATGCTAAAGTGTATATACAGGAGCCATTCCCCCAGCCTGTCCCCAAATGGCCTGTATTCAATATTTAAAGTAACTGTGTATTGTAGAAAGCAATTTGCAGATCTTCCTAGAGCTTTTGAAAATAAAGCCTGAGCTAAGTTCAGCAAGAGAAAACAAAACATCATCATAACCCATCTGTCACAGTGGGTTGAGGGTACAGATGCCATATGTTAGACTCCTGGACTGATTTAATCTACAGTCGACCCAACAGCTCCATCCATCCCCTCTGTGGTCCTTTGTAGAGTCCCCAAGAATGCTAACATGAATATACCTAGCGGCTGACAGAACCCTCACACTGGCTTCCTGTTCTGTGAAATGAGAACCATTACTGCACAATAGAAAGGAATGAGCAGAAATCTCTGATACGCCCGTTTCTCCTTGCCGGAACAGTAAATCAAAAAGACTAGTATATTTCAGGTCAAATGGTAGAAATTGATGCCAAACCTGAAGACCTCAAAAAAATTAAGTTTTGTGATCCTCATTTATATCGTCATAGAATTCACCCAATAACAACCTGCAAGAAAATTTAGATAGGCCATAGCAGATGACAGTGGAGTTTCATGTATTTAACCAAATGGCACATCCATTCTCACATCTGCTGGACCAGATGTGGTGTATTTCCTGGAACAGAGAGAGCAAAATAGACTTTGTACTTGGTGTGTATTTGTGGTAGGCACAATCGGGACCCTACAAACAAGTCTGTGTTCTAATCCCTAGAGCCTGTGCGGATGGTTAGGTTACATGGCATAGGAGGATTAAGGTTGCTCATCAGCTGGCTTTAAAATAGGGAGGTTATCTTGAATTATCCAGGTAGGCCCAATGTAGTTACAAGGGTCCTCAAAGGTAGAGGAGTGAAAGAAAGAGAGACAGAGATGGCAGTGTAAGACAGACTTGGCCCAGCATCGCTGGCTCTACATGTGGAGGGAGGGCACTATGTGCCAAGGAAAGTGGGCAGAATCTAGAAACTGAAAAAGGCAAGGAAAACCAATCTCTCCTAGTACCTCCCGAAAAGAATGTCCCCACCTGACATCTTAATCTTAGCCCAGCCAGGTCTCTGTTCTGCAGAACTTTCAGATGATAAATTTGTGTTTTTTCGAGCCACTAAGTTTGTGGTAATTAGTCACAGCAGCAACAGATAATTAATACAGTTGCTATTAATCTAGTGAATGCATTTCATTTCATTCCCCGTCAGGAAAGATACTCAAAGACATTCATTGAGATGGGCAGTAAGTAGTGCGTGATCTTGCCCTAGGACTATGTTAACTCTGCTACTTTCTGTCACAGTGTAGCCCCTAGGGGTCTTGATTATTTGAACATTCTATGAAACATCTCTTTGATATTTTTGTTGAGAACGTAGTAAGCAAGAAGTAGCAAGTGCTCTGCATACCTTATTAAGCTGATGGCTTGCTAGAGCAAAGGGCCTGCCTTTCACGAAACTTAATGATATAGTGCATGCCCGGATACTGGAACTTTCTGCCACCAAGAAAGAGGCACAGTGCTTGGTAGAGGCACATTTTTGGATTTTTGGAAGAACACAACACATAATGAGGAATATTGCTCTGATATATTTATCACGTGACTTAGATGGCTGCCAATTTCAACTGGCGTCCAGAGCAGAAAGCTCAGCATCAGATGTAGGCTGTGGTACAAACAGCTCTGCCACTTGGGTCATATCATCTCGCAGATCCAATGATGCTTTACAGCGGGAGTCAGCAAACTGTTTTTGCAAATAGCCAGATGGTGTGTATTTTACACTTTGAGGGTGACAGGGTGTCCATTGCAGCCACCAAACTCTGCTGATGTGGTGCAACTATTGCGTCCTGCCATTATCGCAGAACTACTTAACTCCATGGCTATAGTGCAGATGCAGTCCTAGACAATGCATCAGCAAATGGGTATGGCTGAGTTCCAGCAAAATTTTAATTACCATCAGAAGCCCTGAGTCAGAGGTGGCCCATGCATAGTGTGCTAACCCTGCTGTAGAAGAGAACATTGTGTAGCGTCCTGGGAATACTCCAATAAGAGAGTCACAGCCCAGCCCACTATGGTTTGGGAATAAGACTTCCCATCTTCAGCAGAGAACTGTGTACCACTGCAGTACCACTTCTGGATTTGGGGCCTGACTGGAGACTGAGTGTCTGATTATGAAACATAAATGACTATGGGGATTGAAATTGTCCAGCAGGTATTGACTACTCTTAGACCCACCACGTCATGAATTCATGTACCTTTAGCAATCAACCACCCTAGGTTGTGAAGGGGAGCAGAACGTTACCTCAAAAAAATTCCTCTCTGGTGCAAGAATTATTTTGAGCTGATGGCTTTTGAGAATCTGCAGACAAAAGAAAGCTCCAAAAGCAAAAGTAGAAGTTGCCCCTTTTTGTGGAGGAAATTTACATTTATACAGGAAATCTCCATTGGTCAGGTGCCTCTCTCTCTGTACCTGGAGGAGAAGGATGACTCTGAATCACCTGAGATTGTTATCAATGGAGAAAGCACACAAAGTTTACCCTTGTTTACCTTGCTTTTCCCGGTAACCTCCCAGAACTGCCTCTTTCACACACAATTCTTTTGTCTTGAGGTAGGAGAGGTGAGCAGAACTATGGCATGCATTCTCAACTGGAGCGACAGCACCCCCAAGGGGACAAAATTGGTTCTGGGTCGGGAAAGGGGGTGAATGTGTACAAAGCACAGATATGCAACATGGGACATAAACAGATACAGACGATATCTATGGTGCTACAATTTAATTCGAGGGAAGTGGTTAGGAAAAAAGCTTTTGGGGGGCTAAAAATGAATATAAGTTTGAGAATCCCTAGCTTAGGGTTATGCTAATACTGTAAGAAATGTCTAATTTCAGTGGTTTAACATAATAGAATTATAGTTCTCACGAATCGTAGTTGTGTGGATCTTGCTTTCCTCCACGTGATGATTCAGGCGCTCAGACTGCTTCTAAACTTTGGCTCCGACAGTCCCCAAGGCCTCGGCGACCTCTGCTCTGGGCTCAAGATCCGGAAACTTGCTGTCATATGGTACATTGTCCGTGCCCTGTGTCCGGTTTGCTAGAAGATGGTTATACATATGCTCTTAACCCCTCACCCCTCCATTGCTCAGTTCCAGAGCGGAGACAAGATATCCACAACAAAACGCACCTGAACATTCAGAGAAGGAAAGAAGGGGAAGGAAAACACCTGTCGCGGCGCACATGAAGACCCGCACAGGCAGCAGTGGGAACGACTTGGCTAGACCCCGATTCTGCTCTCTGAAACTAACGGCCCAGAACACTGATCTCTGGGAACGCTGACCGTGCTCCGCATGGTCTTCCCCAGTTCATGGCCCTGTGCAGTCAGTCAGAGGAGAGGCGGGTGTCAGTGCTGCGCACGCCGTGTTGGCGGCGGAGATTTGACAGCCTGCTTTCTGCTCAGGCAAGTTTTGGGGTCTGACTGTGGTTTAAGGAACAAAGGTTAAAGGCTTTCTGTCCCAGGGATTTGGTTTCTTTGGCAATGAAATTCCTTACAACTTGGAAAGATTTTTGCTTCTAGCCAGTGCTAGGTGCCAGGAACCATACCAAAGTGCTTTCTTAGAAAGAGTTGTCATCCGTCTTGATTCATCTCCTCTGGACACGTCACTCTCACTTTAAAGGTGGCTCTCTCGACGCCATCTAAAACAATAGACTTAGAAGAGAAAGTTAACCCTTATCTTATTTTGGCTTTAGGACTGAGTCACTTCTATTAACTGAAAAGTCTTAATAGGTATTTGTTGCTTCCTCTTTGTTTTCTGTAGATTTGTCCAATCTTGCCACACTGAACAATGTCTCCATTCTCTCCCCTTTTTAGCTATCAAAACAGGTACTTTCTGCACAAACTAATTTATTTCTTAGAGTTCTATTGTAAAGGCAGAAAAAAATAAGGCCAATGACACTAAGGTTTTTAATTTTTAGAATTGATTTTCCCAAGATCTACAGGCCCAGTAAAACCTTGGTTTGATTTCCCATATTATGGCAGGTGGTGATTTTACTAAATATTTGTCACGTAATAACACAGTTATCCAGCAATTCTATCCTGAAATATTGTTGCTTACCACTGATTAGTCTGTTGCTCACCGCTGATAAATTGCCACATATGTCTGTAATTAGTCGCCGCAGCGCCCTCAGCCAGCACTCTTTCTGTGTTGCGTAGAGTAATTCTAAAGATCCATTAAGTAATAAATGAACCAAGGTCAATGCCCAGACAGCACATAGAGTAGACCGGCAGGAATAGCATTTTCTAGGGAAAACACAGCCAATGATAGATAAGCAACTCCTTCATTTTTCATCACGTTCTAGAAAAACGCTCAGGGATCTAGCTGGGGCAAGATGCCAAACTCCAGGAAACATTTGGGGGCTGTGGGATTTTTTTGGCTTTGAAATTGCAGCTTACAACTTGGCAGATGAAGAGAAGGAATTACCCCTCTGCTGACTGTTCAGATGGACTGTCTTAAGCACTCATCTCTAGCTGGTTTCCACACATGTTGTCGGAAGGGCTCATGAGTGTGCTGTGTGGCCACTCGTATGTGTTAGTCTGTCGTTCTTCATCAAATTGCAATACTTCCCACCGCTGTAACAAATGAACCCCAACATTTAGTGAGTTAGTATACTGTAAAAGTTTTCTCTCTCGTCAATGGAATGGCCAGTTGTTCTTATGATGCAGAGGGTTGTCTTCCATGAAGTGATTCAGAGAAATAGTTCCTTTCACTGCTGGTAGAAATTTAAAAAGGGGATGGGGAGACAGGGCGTGCACAACATTTTCTTCTGTCTTGGCCCATCAGTAGCACTTATCACCTTGTCATGAAGGTCTGAGGGTTTACCCTACATTCAGATTAATGAGTTAGACTGCCTGCCACAATGTCACGTAGGCTAGCGGAAGACGTAAGACTCCTGAGTCAGAAACACACGATGCTTTATTATTTACCCCAGCAGCAGCTGTCAGAGCATCAACAGATACTTTGCTCCTGTTCTCTGAGTCCTCGCTCTCATATCATGGCACCAAGAGGGCCAGATGGAACTTGAGCACATAGTGGATTGTATTCCACAGGACAGAAACCCTGAGTTTAGGGAACTTGCATCTTTAATGGGCAGCAAGTATGCACACTCTTTGCTCCAGTGGTTATACTATCTCTACGTAAACATCCCTGAAGAGATAGTCCAGAACAACAACAGCAGTTGGCGCCTCTGCTTGGAAGACATGGAGACATGAAGGATCCATAGAGAATTGTCTTCCCCAATATCCACCCCTCCTTTCAATATCATCTTGGTTTCTACAAAACTTTCTTATTAAATCATGCCACTCCCACATCTACTCTGAAAAACTCTGACCAAAGCCCATCATTTTTCTTATGTGGCATTTAATAAAGGCCACTATCAATAGGACTGCAAGCAAGTAGATGTGGTCAACCTGCAATATTAACATCAGTCATATCTGTCAAGGTCCCAGCAGAACAAATCTCATAAACCAGTACAATCTGCCACAAAAAGCCAGGTGGTTTCCCAAGTTTGTGCATTGAAATGGACCAATGCATTAATCCAGTAGGTTATATGTTCAATTATATAGACTATTGCCTCCTCTTAAGGATAAAGTCTAAGGAAATCCCAGCCAGTGAGTTGAGGCTGATATGAATGCTTTCCAAGTGCACTTGACTTGATTGATGACTTCAACTGAAGTGGGCACATATTCTGTATCACCTTTTCTAAATGGATAATTCCCATCGTAGAGGCACTGCCCACCAGGTTTGCCTAATTAACAAGTCAGTTAGTGGCACAACCAGGAAGTTGCCCCGAGTAAACAAAAGCAGCCACATTTGGGAGAAATCTCACAGCTACTTGATCTCCTGGTAATGTTCCCCCAAACACTTTGAAGTTCGCTAATAATCACCATTTAAGTGCAAGTATACATATGTTTGGGTGGAACGCAAGTTAGCAGCTAACTTCCATACAAGAAGTGCAGCCATAGGGCCCAAATTATGACCCTAGAATTAGAGAGTTTCTAACAACTGTTGGGATCCCTCTCCCTTGGGGGGTCTACATCTTTCAGGGGGCCTGACTTGACGGGGCGCCCAACATGGCTTCCAAATTTGCTAATACATGTTAGGATTTCCTATTTATTTTGAATAATTAAGTCTGGTCATTGCTTTTGAAGGGATTAATTGAGAGCATCAGTCCAACCTGTCCTGTTTTCCATGTCCATCTGTCTCATGAAACGACTGAGTTCCAACTGTGATAATGGTGTTTGGAAAGACATTCAGAGGTGATGACAATTGTTTTGCATGGGAGGCAGAGGAGCCAAAGCCATCTTCTGCTGTTTCAATGGAATTATAATAGATTGGTGGTCAAATTATGCTTGAGCCACCTGGTATTAAATTGCAGGCCCAACAGTCAAAATTTAAGATGCTTGCAACAATCTGTGAGAGCCTGTATGAGTATTCTCCAACCCCCCAAACAAACAAACAAACAAAACCCACAACATATAAGAAGAGTTTTATAATGAGAGATTGGCTTACATAATTATGGAGGCTGAGAAGTCCCACAATCTGTCATCTCCAACCTGGAAACCCAGGAAAGCCAGAGGTATAGTTCTAGTTCAAGCCCAAGGGCTGAGAACTAGGGGAGCCAATGGCATTACTCCCAATCCAAATCCGAAGGCTGGAGGACCAGGATCACTAGTGCCCAATATCAAGAGATGATGGATGATGTCCTCGCTCAAGCAGAGAAAGTGACTTTGACCTTCAGCAACCTTTTGTGCTACTCAGACCCTTAACAGATTGGATGATGCCCACCTGTGAGGGTAATCTTCTATATTCTGTTTGCCCACTCTAATAACAATATTCCAGAGACACCCTCACAGACACATCCAGAAACAATGTTTTATGCAACCTGAGCAACCCAGTCAGATTGACACATAAAATTAACCATTACAGAGTATATCAGGGCATTTTTCTTCACGAGGAAGCCTCCTTGGATAGTTAGAAAAATTTAATGTTCTCTCTTCTTCCTACCTCCTGGGGTCTAAGATGCTCCTTCCAGAGCGCTGAGGCATTCCTCCTTCCACCACTCCTGTGTTAGGTTTCCATGCTGTGTACCAAATAATTACAAACATAGCAGCTTAAAACAACTGCCAATTATTATTTCAGTTTCTGTAGGTCAGGAGGCAAGGCATGACTTAACTGGCTCTTCTCCTCTGGGTTTCATCAGCTGAAATCAGGTATTGGTCAGGCCTGTGGTCTTATCAGAGGCTCAGTTGGGGGAAAATCTGCATCCAAGATCCCTCAAGTAATTGTCAGAGTTTATTTCTTTATGACTGCAGGACTAATACTTCATTTTCTTCCTGGTGTCTACCTCAGCAGCTAGAAGCCATTCACAGTTCTTGAAACTTCCATTCCTTGCCACACAGTAGCTTCTTCAAGGCCAGGAACACAGGGATGTTACAATGTAATCATAGGAGTGAGCTCCCATCACCCTTGCTGTGTAAGACTGTAAGGTAAGTATGGGAGTTGACATCGCCTGTGCTGTCAGAGGTGATGCCCATAATGAATGGAAAGGAATGATGCGAGGGAGTGTACACCAGGATGAAGGAATTGTGGAGAGCCACCTTGTAGTCTGTCCCCCAAAGGCTGTTCTCTGGCCCCTCATAATTCTGGTTGATCATGTGCACCATACATGTACTGCCTCCCAAGGTCCTCAGGGAGTCTCTCATTCCTCAAACCCGAAGCCCAACATCTCGTCATCTAAATAAGGTCCCTGTACATGAGATGCCTGGTTGTAATCTGTCAGGTGCAGCTCCCAGGGCACAATTCTTTACCTGCGCCCCTGCAAAGCTAAAAAGAAAGTCTTCACCATCCAGGACACCAACGGGAAATGGTGAGAGCAACAGAGGAGAACAGCTAAAGACCAAGTAAAAGGAAAAATAATTTTTCCTCTACCCTTCGTATTTCTTTGCTGAGATTTTCCCCTGTAATAAAAGACAGGTTAAACAAGAGAAAAAATACATTTTATTAACATGTATACCTCATAAACACATGGGAGATACCAAAGAAAACTAAGTAACTGTCTGAAATAGTCCAAGCCGTCACCTTAAATGTCATCTTCAGCTGCAGATAAAAGAAGGATGTTGAGGGAAGGTGAGGCAATTCATGCGAAGGTGGGTGGTGGAAATGTTTGGTAAACGAAGGTTGCCTTGCCATTCAGATGAGTCTTTCAGGTGAAGAAGTTCTCTGACAATAGATCTCTTCCTGGTACTGGCTTCTTTTCTAAAGTAAATTTCCTTTATAAACGTCGATTTCCTTTATAAAAAGGTGACTTCTACTCTGTTTCCAGAGCTTCTCCTCTGTGCCTGCAATTTATCAAAATAATAGTTCAAAACGGTCTTTATGCCAAAGAAGCATATTTTGGGGGTGCTCACATATTCTGCCATCCTTCAACAATCCTAGTAAAAAATGAGGGATATTGAGAGGCACTGAGGGGTCACGGGTTCAGCAGATCTGAAATACAGTTGAGCCAGTCTGTGGCATTTCTTTATTAGTTTTCGAGATCTGGGAATAACCCTCCACGTCACTGAGCTCCACCCTCTGGGTTCTTTCCTTTGTCAGGAAGGCAGCACAGTTCTGAAGCTGAACAATTTTATCGGTCTGATTTCTACCAGCAAAAGACTGGTGGTCTGACAACATCTTTTCATTTTGTACTCTCTGTCCTTCTCATTCCAATAAACAGTTTTTTCTTTGAAATAAACTTCTCAAAACTTTGTAGGTCTCCCATGGATTTCAGTGGGGTTAACTCCACTTGACAAAATCCAAGTCCACAGATCTTTCCAGATTAATCCTCTCTCTGTTTTAGCCTCCTGCTGAGCTGGGTGGGTGGGGGTCAGTGCCACCAAGCATGCTGGAGGCTCTGCGGTTTGATGAAGAGGATCTCTGAGGCCCACAGAGATCCATCCCTTCAAAGGGCCCTTTGTGCGAATGAATACTCTGGGCTTTTTTCCCTGAGGTTTAAGCAGAGTATCTTCAGTTTTTTCTCCATGCCAAGGCTTCAGAAGTGATGTGTGAATTTTAGCATCTTTTGCCATATGAATATGATGAGAATTTCCAAATTTATCAAGTCCTTGTTTCCTTTAGTTTAACAGTTTACCTCATTTCTCTCTTACATATTTTACTGTAAGCAGAAGAAAGAAACCAGGTTTTACCTTCAACACTTTGCTTGGAAATCTCCTTAACTAAACCAACAAGTTCATCACTGAGACGTTCTGCCTTCCACTAACATCAGGAGACAATAGTGCTAAGCTTTCTGCCACCATATACAGAGTGCGATGGAAATCTTGGGGTGCCACCCTATGTCTGTCTGATCCAAAACCCAAATCCCTTTCCATTAGCTATACTGGGACCTCTACCTCCTAAGCCCTGGCCCCTATCATTCTCTACTCACATCCAAACCTTTTGTCTGAAAAACCCAGGCATAAGAGGTACAAGGAAATTTTTATAAAACTTATAGAAACCCACTATAACACCCAAAAGTGCACGTATGGGCCACTATAAGAGGACTTAGCAAACAAGCAGTCATTTCATTATGACCTGTGTAGGATAGGAAGAAACTTTTTTCTACCCTCAATGGTCTCTCAGCTGGTCTAATAATCAAAAAGACATGAGACAGATTAGCAAGAGAAAATAACCAAATTTAATTATATACACATGTATGGGAACGCCACCTACAGGAGAGAGTCAGAGGCCTCAGACACATGAGAGGCTCAAAGACAGGAAGGGAAAATTGGTCTATTTGACATTCTGAGCTGGGAATGAGGCTTCAGAAGGTAATTTCATTTTATTATTTTCTTATTTTTGATGATGGACTCAAACTAATTCTCGGAGCTCCTTAAACCAACCAAATGTATTTATGATTGGCTAGCCAAGGCTAGCAGAACACCCACTTGAAATTAAAATTTATTAGAAGCATAGTTCTTATAGCTTGACTAACCAGCTATAGGCTGTCATAAACACTGAATATAATTTTAAAACAGAAAGAAAAATTAAACTCTAAAATAGATTGAGATGTCAGGCAATACACTTTGTCCAAAGCAACACGAAATCAGGTTATCTGCCTCACCCCATCATTCAGAGATGGACAAGATCTCATTAACATTCCACACACACAAGTCAGTGCGATGTGAGTTGAATACGGTCTTTGGAGTCTGACAGGCACAAGGCTGAGTCAGATCTGCTCTCTGCTGTTTGACCATAAACAAGTTACATAATCTCTCTGTTAAAAAAATCCAACTGAATACATTTTAAAGATGTTACTGACTTTATTCAATAATTTATGAATCAGGCAGCGTCCAGTGTAGCTGATAGAAAGGAGCACCAAGGAGCTACACAAAATGAAAGACATAGTCAGAAGGGAGTGGGAACAAGGAAGTCATACTTAGCAAAAGAGCGGGTTGACTATTGTAAGGTTATTTTCCTTGGGGGATGCTGTGGTCCATCAGAAAGATTACCTAGCTGATGCTGATGAAGTGATTTCTGATTGAATGGTTTATGTTTCCCTTGAAGCTCAAACAGTAATTACGCGTCTCAGTTTGGTGAGTTTAGCATAAACAACTCCGTTTTGGTCCTGTTGCCTTGTTTTTAACATCCCTAAGTCTTAATGTCCTCTTCATTATCCTGGAGATAATGTTGGGGTTCTTGGGAAACAACATGAGATAAAGGGTGTGAAATTTTAACTGGGTGCCCGAGACATGCTACACACACAATTAACGTTTGCTCTTATTTTTATAGCTTATCTAGTCCATGTTAAGATTATGATGCTTCCAACCATGATGTAAATGCCCTCATTTTATATTAAACCCTAATATAAAATAAACCTTAAAATTATAGTTTTCTTATTTTTAAAAAACGTGCTAGGGAGATAATTTAAAGTCAGTCACACAGAGCACTAGTGGATTAAACTACTGGGATTCAAAGGCAGTTCTAATCTAGGTATCCTAAGTAAAGATTCATGCAAAAAATACTGGAAGAATATGGGAACACATTGCATTAGTCAGCTTAAATTGCTATAACAAAATAGTACAGATTAGGTTGCTTAAAAATTTATTGCTCACTGTTCTAAAGACTGGGAAGTCCCAAATTAAGGCAAATGCAGCTCCTGGTGAGGACCCTCTTCCTGGCTTGTAGATGGCCTCCCTCTCGCTGTGACCTCACAGGGTGAAAGTGTTAGCGGGAGAGCCCTGGTTCATTCGCCAATGCTGTGAAGAATTGCAGAGCAGCAAATCTATTAGTGTGCAAGCCGGGCTTAATGGTGATATGTTCTCATGGAAGAGAACGGGCCTAGTTAAGGTGGGGGTGTGGGGCTCAAAGGCCCCCACTATAGTTCAGGGTGAAGCAGAGTGAGGTGGGTGAAAGTAAGGGTGGCCAAAAGCCAGGGTGGCAAGTGTAGGGATGGTGGAGGGCTGGGGTTGCACATGCGCTCCTGGACAGAGGCCAGGTGGCTGGGCCGGGAGGCCAGAGAGCCAAGAGTGCCAAGCTCCCCAAGCCCTTTGTCCTGAGGACTTATATAGTTGACAGGCAAGGGGTGAAGGGGGGAAGAAGGTACATAGTGATTGATAGGTAAAGGTGGTGCCAGCTTTGGGGGAGGGTGGTGTAAGTACCTAAAGGTGTTAATGGGCTTCTTCCCTTGGGCACTATGGGCCCTTCAGGCCTTGGGATGAAAGCACAGTTTCAAATGCTTTCTTTCCCAGAATTTCAAGGGCTTCGCTCCTTCATGCCTTTATTTCTCCTCTGGGGCTTATTCCACTGTAACAGAAGGAGAGAGCTCTGGTCTCGGGCATCCCATCCTCAAGACTTCATCTAAACCCAGTTACCTCCCAAAGACTGCACCACCCAGATAACCACAGCAGAGGTTAGGGTTTCAACACGTGAATTTTGATGGTGCTGTGTGTGTGTTGGGGGTGTGTGTGTGGGGTGATACAAACATTCAGTCTAAACACATACTTTTGCAGCCTATATTTTCCATTTAACAAGTTGCCATGAACATTTTTCCTTGTCAATAATTATTCTATGAAAACAATATCTGGAAAAAGACATGGGTCATAGAATAAAAGTCTGGAAAGACCTAATCAAATTTATTGTAGGGGGTACATGGGTTAGGGCTGCATTTCGAGTGGTTTGAGACAAGTCAACTGGTTTAAAATCTGTGACCAAGTTGTTTGAACAAGGGACAGCCCTGGGAGCCACCAAGAGGCTCAGGCAAAAAGCCTATCGAGCAGGCAGCACACCTACTGTATGGTTTAGGTACAACAACTAAAGCCCGGTGCTCACGTGAACACTTTTTTGGGCTAAAATTAACCCAGACGCAGGTCCTGGGAGCAGTGTGGCCCATCAAGGGGAGGGAGACCGGCTTGCTGCCAGGCAGTGCTTGCTCTACACAGTGTGAGGACCAGCTGTGTTGAAGCCTCCGCTGGAGTCAAGTTCTCCCAGGCAGGTAGTACTCTTACTATGAGCATGTCATCTGTCCACACTTCCAGCTCCAGAGGCAAGGCCTGCAGGCCACATTTTTCAGTTTGTGTTTTATATTTCTTTTCAGAGCCATCATTTCTTTTTGACTGAGGAGAAAAAAATATGACACTTCTTTCAGCTTGTTAAGGAAGAAGTTGCTACTGTAAATGCCCCTGTATCACAATCCTCAGGCTGAAACAGCTCTGCAATGGTGTATGATCACTTATTTAAATTTGTGATGGGACTACGTCTGCTGTCCTGAAAGGTGTGGCTATGCACGGAAACAGTAATTCGCTTATTTGTTTTGATAGTTGCGCTCTCCCGTCCTCACTCACAATATTGTGCTACTCTATTTGCTCCAAAAGTTGAAAGCATTTATATGTGAATGTCTTTCAGTAAAGATTTTGAGTAAAAGTTAAAGAAGCGTGAAGATTCATATTTCAATGTGAGCATAGTTGAAAAGAAAGTAAATAAATATAGCAGTGCTTCTGCTATATATATATAATTTTGAAATTTTAATTTTTAATATATATATAAAATTTGTGAAATCTTTTAAATGCAAATAGTTTTTAGGTCCTCTTTATAGATTTATAAATATAACACTCATTTTCTAGATATAGAAAAACCTATTCTTGCAGTCAGTTTTATAAGAATATAAAAACATAATATCATAAATTGGAGAGAATCCAATGAATAACAATAATATGCACCTGTTTTACCCAGAATAGCAGTGGGAAAAAGAAAGTGACTGAGAAATATAAAAAACATTATCTTGGTTTTTGACCCTCAAATCTCATTTCTAATTTCAGTAGTGCCCTTTAGCTTTTTCTAAATTGAAGTTGCTCTTGGATAAATGTCAAGATTTAACAATAAATTTGATTTTCATATTCATCTATAAACATAAAGTATGTTTTTACTTGAAAAAAATTTTAAGGTTTTGTCAGCCTCTAAATGTTCTAAGAAAATATTTAATTTTGATACAACTTAGGTGCAGGCTATAATACTTAGATGAAAAATTATGGTTCAGTTTCATGGGATCTTAGGCCTTAAAGGGATTATACATGAACTTTAAGTATTATCGAAGTAATTAACTGTAGGAAGAAATGGTGGATCATACCGACTATCTTACTGTCACTGTGAGGTGGAACATCTTCTATATGCTACAGATGAGAATAAGACACAAGAAAGCCCCTCACAGCATTACTCACCACAAGTATTTACACAAAGGAAGGAGCAAAAAAATCAAGAGCAATGACTAAGATGGACCTACTCAGCATTTATTTTTGAAAGTCTGGGGCCAAGCTGAGATCTTTTTCTCACGCGCATGAAAAACTGGTGTACAGAGAATGTAGGTAACCACCCACAGTCCATGGGTTAGGGCAGGAGACAGCAGAAACCATGCCAATACTCACAGCTAAGGCTGAGTTTGGATTGCTACAAATTTCACTCTATGCTGCAGAAAAAGTAATGTACTCAAGTAAAGGGTTTGTATGTCCTTTCCATTGGGGGGAGTCATGTAACATGATTGGAATGGGGGACATTTGGGAAAGTGGTAGAATAAATATTTTCTATGATTTTTTCTTCCTTAAGCAGCAGAGAACTTGGCGTTGAACTCAATTTGTTTAAAAATAACTTAAGTATTCTAAAATCTGTATTGTTTTCCTAAATTGTATGGCGAAGAAAGGAGAACTACTTGCTTTTGAATTTCCTATTCTCTTGTGTACAGAAAACCCTCAGATACAGGTGGCGATTTTTTGTTGTTGTTTCCTGACTTCTCTCTCAAAGGCACAAATCAATACAATTAATTATTTGCAGAAGGAAACCTTTGCTTTAGAGGGCTCATTAGTCTCGCAATGAGAGAGGATTAAAAACAAGTGAACAGAATAAAAATTGTCTGGCAATGCTTGATTTGATTTATACTTCAGGAAACCCAGCCTCTTTCAATTTCTTCTTAGACAATGTTGTGAGGTTCCTGGAAGTGTCATACCCAGCGCACCAAGAAGCTGGTTGTCTCCATGACTACCTGCATGTATTTCAGCGCTTTCTCTTTCTTCTTTTGCTCCCCGAATATCCCAATTACTGCTATCCTCCAAATATCAGCTGTGTTACCAGTGCCCACTGGAGACAAGCTGCATCTGCCGCTGTCACGGATTCAAACATCTGACCCAGGGGCCGAACTTGGTGCTAACATTTGCCTCAATTATCGCCAACTGAGGATGCCGAGCACCCCACTGCCTCTGTCGGGAATGCTGCCAAATTTGCCAGCCCGGTCTCCATCAGTCCGCACAAACGTTGTTTCTGATCTGTTTTCCCACATTACAGAGAAACACGCATTTCCTCTCTCTTTCTCTCCCCCCTGCCCCTTTCATCTTTGTATTTTCGCTCCATCTTTCTTGCGTTTTAGGACACAAGGAAGTACAAGTGGAAAGCCATAGTGGAATTTACCTTTTGGAGCTTATCTTAGGGGAAGAGAGACAGAAAATAAATGAATAAACACATAAACAAACAAACAAAAAACATTACCCAGGAGGTAAATAAAGTGGGTGATGGGATAGAAAGCCACAGGTATGGGGTCTGCCTTGCATAGGGTGGATCAGGGCAGCCTTCTCCAGGGAGTATGTGCTCTGAGACACCAAAGACAAGAGGTGTTAACCATGAAGAGTCAAATATTCCATATAGAGGCAAGAAGCAACTTTAAGTTTTTAAGCAAAGGAGAGCTATGTATTATTTAACTATATTGAGGAGCTGAAATGAAGTTAATCATTTAATTTATATGACTTTACAATAAGGTTTTTTCCCTTAGTACTCAAACACATACAGAAACCCTACTGTCTTCTTGAAATGCCTTAAATATGCCTATGTCTTAAAACAAATATGACTTAGGCTCAAGCAACATCCTCTTTATGGATCAAAATGTGCAGTAATTACAAAAGGACAAGAAATGCTCAAAGTGATGAAAAGCCCCAAAATCTACGATCAGGTTTGGCTTTTAAAATTCTTTAAAACAAAACTGTAACAAACTTCAGGTTTTTGGTTACAAGCAGATGAGACAATTGGAAGTAGCGACTCCATCCTAACAATAAGTAAAAAGCTGAGTGGTAGAAAAATCAAACTCTTCCTAGAGCTGTGTTAAGAGAGAGGTGAGCTCGAAGGGCAAAACGATGCCCCCCAAACTGAAGACGGACAGGCAAATACAGAGATCACAACCTACTAGAGCAGAAACCCACCAGTTGAAATAATTACGGGAACCAGCGGCAGGGAAGGGAAACCTGAACTGGAAATGATGGATTGCGAGAGGCTCTGAGTGGATGTTGGAGATAAAAACTCCAGGGGAGCCAGAGACACAGGAGGGGCCACACTACCGGGTTCTCATGGTGAATATTAGAGAAAAATCAGCTCTGCTCCCAGTAGGGGGAGGGGAGAAGGTCTGTGAAATGCTTCCCCACCTCCCACCCCTCACCACCACAAAGGCCTATTTAGGACAGTTTCACTATCACAACTGAATACACTGTTACAGTTGGAGGCTTCAACACACTTCTGTTAGAAATAGAGAGGTTTGGCAGGGAGAAAATTAGTAAGGACACAACTGAACTCACAATAGCATGAAGTAACTGATATAATGGACATCTATAGACTATGTTCAACATTAGCAGTTCATAGGGAGGGATCCCGAAGATGACCACATTCTGGGCCATAAAACACACCTTAACACACTTAAAATAATACAAATCATTCAACATCTGCTCTCACAACACAATGGAATTAAACTAAAAATCAGTAATAGAAAGATAGTTAGAAAGTCCCCAATATATGGAAATTAACATTTTTCTAAATAGCATATGGGCCAAAAAAGAAATGTCCAGGGAAATAAAAATATAAACAGAATTAAAACAATTGTGAGATGTAGCAAAAACAGTGTTTATAGAGAAAATTATAGCATTGAATTGCTATGTTAAAAAGAAGAAAGATCTAAAATTAGTACTACAAGCTTCCTGCTTAGGAAACTAGAAAAATAAAAGCAAATTAAATCCAAACTAAGTAAAACAGAAAGCAATAATAAAAATTAGAGTATAAATCAATGAAATTGAAATGTTGGGTGAATGGATAAACTATGGTACATCCAGACAATGGAATATTATTTAGTGCTAAAAAGAAATGAGTTGTCAAGCCATAAAAACACATGGAATAACTATATAAATGAATATCACTAAGTGAAGAAGTCAATCTGAAAAAACTACATACTGTAGGATTCTAACCATAGGACACTCTGGAAAAGGCGAAACTACAGACAGTCAGAAGTCAGTGGCTGTGGAGGATTTGGAGGCAGGAAAGGAGGGATGAATAGGCGGAGCACAAAGACTTTTTAGGGCAGTGAATCTATTCTGTATGATACTGTAATGGTGGATACATGTCCATATACATTCATCCAAACTCATGAAATGTTGACAAGCCCTGCTGGTGTGGCTCAGTGGATTGAGCACCAGCCTGCCAACCAAAAGGTAACTGGTTCGATTCCCAGTTTAGGGCACATGCCTGGGTTGTGGGCCAGGTCCCCATTAGGGAGTGTGCGAAAGGCAACCACACATTGATAGCTCTCTCCCTCTTTCTCCCTCCCTTCCTCTGTCTAAAAATAGATAAATAAAATCTTTAAAAAATGTTGACCAAAAGTGAAGCCTAATGTAAGCTATGGACTATGGGCAATAATGACGGTGTTAAAATGTAGGCTCATTGGCTACAAGAACGTACCAGTCTGAGGATAGCAGGGGAGGCTGCGCATGTGTGGGGGGGAAGGGGCATATGGAAAATCTGTGTACCTTCTGCTCAGTGGTGTTGTGAACCTAAAGCTGCTCTACGAAATACAGTCTATTAATTTTTTAAAAAGTTAGCACTTATTTTTGCTAGACATCAAACTAATTTAAGAAGTCAAGGTCAATGTACTGCACCAAGTCTGAAAAACATCATGCTAATGAAAAAAGTTAGTCTCAAAAGCTCACATATTGACCCTGGTTGGTGTGGTTCAGTGGATCGAGCGCTGGCCTGTGAACCAAAGGGTCACCGGTTCAATTCCCAGTCAGGGCACATGCCTGGGTTGCAGGCCAGGTCCCCAGTGTGGGGTGCACGAGAGGCAACCACACATTGCTGTTTCTCTCCCTCTTTCTCCCTCCCTTCCCCTCTCTCTGGAAATGAATAAATAAAATCTTTAAATAAAAGCTCACATATCATATGATTCCATTTATATATAATGTCCAGAAAAGGCCAGTCCATGCAGACAGAATATAGATTAGCAGTTCCGAGAGCCTGGAGACAGGGGAGAAAGGAAATGGGCAGTAAGTGGGTGTGGACTGTGTGTGCCTGGGTGCTTCAGATTTTTTAGAATCGGATACTGGTAATGGTTGCTCATTGATATGAGTGTACCTTAAAAACCACTAAAATGTACACTTTTACAGGGTAAATTTTTATGGTAGAAGTTTATACCTCAATAAAGCTATTATGTTAAAAGTAAATAAAAGTATCTTTAAATATTAAAAGGTTGTATAAGTGGGTAAAATCAAACAGTAGGAGTTACAAGATTTTCAGTTACTAACAATGGAAGTGTCAAGAGGAATTCTAAAGAAGCCAAATATTTTTGGAGAAATTGAAAAGCTAAAGAAAATATATGAAATAGATTATAACTTTTGTTTTGTAAAGGAGCAACTAGAGCTAAGTTAGAACAAGGACTTTGCCCAGGGTAGCAAAGAGACTAAGTGCCAATGTTGGGACCTCAGTTCAAGCCAGTGATATCCAATGCTGAAAACAGTTTTTTTGGTCTTGCAGTTTTTAAAAAATTTGTTGTGTCTCAGCAAGTAAATACATTTCTCATATTAAATTATATTTCTAGAACACAAGTAATAAAAAATCTATAAGGTGTTAAAAATTTATATTTTTAAAATATTTACATTTCTAACATTTTTCCTTCAGGGTATTAGAAAGGGAAACTGCATATTAAATATTCCAGATAATTAGAATTTCAAAGACATCCAGAAAATAACTAAGAAGAAATGCTTTGCAAATAAACAGAATCTGGTAACCACAGATTTTGATGAAACTGCTACTGTGAAACACTTGTTTGCATACACGGCACCAAAGCTCTGTTTCATTTGTTCTGGGCACCCAATTCAGGAACATCTGTTCAACAGTATCTGTTTAATATGAAAAATATTCTTTGGTTTGAAAACAGGCTGAATGGATATGTAGACCATTCATCAGTTCTGTCACTATTACACGAAGGCAAATTCATCACCCTGGGTAAAAATTCACTACATAAATGTTACCACTCAAAATTCTGCTTTTTTCTGCTTCTGTGCTTTTGAAGACTTTTTACCCTCCTCCTCCTACCAAGTTTTCTGCTACAACTTCTATATAGTCAAATTGTACAAATGAACTGTGAACTGATTTCAAAGCTTTGTTAAATATCCCCTACCCTATGAACATTTTTCAGTCTTCTCATGCTTTCCATTTTGAAGTAATGCCTTTCATTTCCCATAGCATTTCTCTTTGTTTCCTTCAATATTGACATTCTATGAGATACTGTAAATATTCATGTACATCTTATTATTACACAGATAGTTCCTCTAGGACAAGATTTTTTTCTTATTCAGATGTGTATTCCAAGAAGTGCCTAAGCTGGTGCATATTACAAACTCTGTATTTGTTGATTAATAAACTGTTTGAGAAAATAATTTGGAGGTACTTGTACAAGTCGTGGCAACTTGATATAAAACATTGAGAGAAAGAATGAAATAGTCAATTAAGTGCCTCAAATATTCCACTATTGAGGAAATTATGGCAAATTATTACCACCATTTGGAGAAAAAAATGACAGCCTGACAGTTAAAATAGTAAAAATCACAATATAGTAGATAATATTAATTTTATTTATAAATAAGCCATTCTCTGGTTGAAATGATGGGACACGTATAAACTCCAAGGTTACTTTTTAGATGGCCAAGGAATATGGCCTGGAAAGAACACTATAATCTAGAGATCCCAATAATTTTATGAAGAAACAATGGGTTAAAGAAGAACAGTAAGGATGTAACCTAGAAAAGGGAGAACCATAGAGAAGGGAACGCATTTGTTCATTCATTTAACAGATATTTCCTGATCACCATGCACCCGGTACTGTGCTAGGCATACAGATACACATTGCCAGTGCCTAATGGGAGTATTCAAATAAAAGCGGACTTCAAATTATAATTTAATCTACAAAAGGAATAAACACTGATTGAATGGTAAATGGGAAAATTTTGTTAGAGAAAGAGACAGAGAGAAATGAAAGGGGGAGAGAGAGAGAGAGAGAGAGAGAGAGAGAGAGGGAGAGAGATTGATAATGTTGGAAAAAATCTAGACATAGGAAGCCCAAGTGGAAGAGCAGAGAAATCATGAAATAAGAAATAGCTCATATGACTGGTATATAGTGGGAAAAAGATAAGTGAACAGTGAGGCTGAGGAGATTGTCAATGGAAAAACAGAGCCTTCTCAGCTGTGAAGAGGAATGTGGCTCTTACTCCGTTGCAATGGTAAGGTACTGAAGGGTTTTAGGAAGAGAATTGGCATCTTATGTTTTCCATAGTGGCTGTACCAGTTTACATTCCCCCCAGCAGTGAATGAGGTTTGTCCTACAACCTCTCCAACACATGCTATTACTTGTCCTGTTGATAATAACCATTCTAACAGGTGTGAGGCAGTATCTCATTGTAGTCTTGATTTGCATTTCCCTAATAGCTAGTGAAGTTGAGCATCTTTTCCTTCCATAGATGATTGGATAAAGAAGATGTGTTGAAAATATAGAATGGAATACCACTCAGCCATAAGAAAAGATGAAGTACAGCCATTTGGGACAACATGGATGGACCTTGAGAATATCATGCTAAGAGAAATAAGTCAGACAGAAAAAGTTAAGAACCATATGATCTCACTCACATGTGGGACATAAAACTGAAAGCAACAAATGAATAAATAAGAAAAACAACAAACAAAAGCTCATAGACACAGACACCAGCATGGTGGTTACCAGAGGGAAGTGGGGTGGGAGCAGTAAAGGGTAAAGGGGATCAAATATCTGGTGACAGAAGATGATTTGACTTGGGGTGGTGGGCACACAATACATTATACAGATCATGTATCATAGAAATGTACGCTTGAAATCTATATAATCTTATTAATCAATATCACCCCAATAAAATTAATTTAAAAAGTGGCATTCTCTGATTTATTAAAATAAACAAAACCCCCTTAATATTCACAATGGAGGATTAATTATGGGAAAAGAAGCAGGAGACCCAGCAGGGGGCTGTTGCTGAGGTCCATGTGATAAATTTTGTTGCCTGAACAAGGAAATGGAGACAAATGATTGGATATTTCTGTCACTATTCCCCAAAGAGGGTCAGCTGATTAGCTCAATGTCATGATTATTGTAATCTATTCAGTAGGTAGATCCCTATACAAAATGTAAATTCATGAGGCTCATGCACTTGATGATAATATCTATCATTGCCATAGGATTAATTCTTCTCTACCTGATTTATCTTGAACAAGTGACTTTCTGATTGATTCCTAAATTAAAACTTTCAATCTTCCAGAATGTTAATGCAAATATGTTAATATTCTAATTATTCCAAAGTGACATTACTTTTTGTAAGTTTTCAAACTGGCATTTTGATTTATACGTAAGCTTTTGATGAGATAGTTAGAATGACTCAATGCCACTGAATCTGATTAACTCTCAGTAGACTATTGCTAACCTCACATTGCACTGACTTTAAAAAGTAAATACATCTTCTATAAATAGCAAATCATTTTAGCATGTACAAAATAATGTGTTTAATATCAGTGGTAGTTACAACTGAACATATGGAAAAAACTTTACTGTTAGGTTGAAATTGATCTACTTTTATGTAGTTTAGGCAATATGAATATATTTTTGAGACAATAGTGGAAATATACCATTAAAGGTAGCTCCATGGCAGTGGACAAAATACTACACAATAAACCCAAAGCACTAAATTCAAGTTTGATAACTTCAAGCTGAATACCAGGGGTTTTAACTATCACTTAACCCCTTTGGACTACAATTACTTTTTCTGTAAAAGGAGAGCATTAAATATGATGAAAATTAATATCCCAGTCAGCTCTGAAGTCCCATGTCTTATACAATGTGGAATATAATCCATCAGTGCAAGGAAGAAATAATAAAGGCCACACGGAGAAGAGCAGAGATTCGGCCATATCAGAATCCAGCTTAATTTTACATGAATGACCTAGTCAGTTAGTCAGCATCCACAGAATAGTTGTTTTTTAAAAAAATACATTCATACATCTACCCATCCAATCAGGATTATTATCCTCAAAAGTAAAATTTACAAAAATAGATAACAAAATATATAGATGCATGAAATTTTTCATCTTCTAGAAATTAAAAACAAATGATATGATGCAAACAAATATTAAGCAACTGTTATATGCTAGGTGCTATGCTAAACAATGAGCGTTATCCTCACTGCAGTGAAGTCAAATAAATTGGGATAATGATAGCTTGTCACAAGTAATTTGAAGAAAATAACCATTGTGCTATGAAAAATGAGTGATGTGGGGCTTCTAGTCATATTCTTATATTACATTTATATCTAAGAAATTGATTGAATAAGGTATTTCTTAATTTGATAAAGTATAACATCCTATGCTTTTTTGTTAATGAGAAGAAATAGCTAAATCATCTGGCCTATTAAGCTACCATTTAACATAACTATCTAGATTAATGTAAACATAGAACTTTAAATATTATCCATAAATTTCCTCACTTAAATAAACATTCATTGATTAGTTATCTTCTTTGGGCCAGAAGATGACTCTCAGAGGTCATTTAATTCAATTCTCTCAATAAATATATGTTTTAAAGATATACTAAGTAAAAATATATTTTAAGTTGATTACTTCTCCAAAAATACCCAGTTAGTGGTGAAACTAGGCAAGGAATCCAGGCCTTCTTGAAATAGAGTAAGTTTTTGTTTTTGATTGTGCAGTTTTTAAAACAATTAATGCTATTCAAAGAACGACCAACTAAAAAGCACTTGTACTTTGTGAGATTTCAAAAGACTCCCTGCAAAAACTGAGTTAATTAAAACTGTATGAACTTTGTCAAGATGCAGATATTCATGAGCAGAATCAGTTACATTTCTTGTGGGATTCTGGAAGTTTGTGATTTAAATCAGAAAGCAAAGCTGTGAAAGGAGACAGGTACAGTAATAAGTATATGTAAGTACATCCAAAAATTCTTTATTTTCACTGAATGTAAATAAGCTTATCTGTTAAAGAGTAAAGAGAAGAAATTTTTTTCCCATTTTCCTCATTTGAGAGGGTTGGAAAATAATGGCTTCTACTCTTCCAGTTAAATAGAGATTACAGGATAATCAATATGTCAATGCTGTTGGAATTTAATTAAGAAGAAATTGTGAGAAAGAGTAAGAAGACATTCTTGGCATGTAGTTTAATCATTGAGAAAGTTAAGAGATTAAAGTAGGGCTTTTAGAATAAATATCTGTGGGAGTTTGGGGAAAAAGCTAAGATCCAAGGAGTGAACAAGAACATTTGGATACTTGATAGTAATAAAAACCACTATAAAGGTCTAACAGAATAGGTTTTAATTTTTAAAAATTCCAATATGTTGAGATACATGAATAAACACACACGCACAATTTTCCTTTCCGGTCTTCCAATACACATCTGCATGTAAATGATCATGGACTAGCGATGGAGAGAGAGGATTGAGAGATGCTTGACAGGAGTAGCATACGAACTAGTTGTCCTTCTTACTTGAACTTACTATTAAGATATGAAAAATGAATAAGAAGAAATGATGGCTATTTTGTGCCTCTAAGTAGCCATATCTTTAGACTCCCCACCTTCATCTTTTTAGAACCCTAATTGCGACTGAAGGAAACTCACTCGAGTTTCCTGGCTAGAAGTGGGCGAGGATTAGCGAGGATTATGAGAGGATTCTAGAAGCAGCTGGTTCTCCAGTCCGCAGCTGCCCGTGCAACCTCATTCTCTGTTCTTCCCTAGCCCTTTCCATGGGCTTAATACTTATTCTTATGGAATTTCTGTGTAAGGTAAAAGACAGGGGGTCACATACGAAAGACCTTTAGTTACTAAATTGTACCTTTCTCCGGAAGCAAACAATGGAGGGTCCCTTCAAAGCGATTCTGCTACCTAATCCACTAGGTTTAGCCCTGGAGCTTCCTTCCCCGCTTTGCACCGGTTATTTGCTGCTTTTTTTAAAGGGTGAAGTGTTAAGCCCCGCCTACTGATGTGAGTTGCCAGTCACTCTGTCCCGCTGTGCGGCTGTGATTTGCGGGCCAGACGGAGTCATCAGGCGCCGCCCCGTTTCCCTTTGCCGCGCTAGCAGTCTCGGGTTTTACCCAAAGGTGGAGAGTGGGATTCGGGCCGGCGGCGCTTGGAGCAGGTGAAGAAGCATCTTCGTTCCGGCTGTCGCTGCTGTTCTTTCTCCAAACGTGGGTCTGAGTCAAGGAAGGACAAGCATTCTTCCTTTGCCGCTAGAGCTCCAGTGAACTGTTGCCCAGAACCTAGGCACTTCATACATTTCATCTCACCCATCATTCCGCTTTCACTGTGTAAATCACCTGCACATTTGTAACCCTGTGAATGTCCCTCATTAATGCTCAGAGAAGGGGTAGAAAGGGAATTTCAAGGGTTTGAAAGACAGGGCCTCCTCCGGTTGCGGGAGCTGTCTATGGTGCTGAAGCTTTCCAGGCGCTTTTTTCCACCAGCACACGGAGTTAGATTGCACATTTTCATTCCTGGCTTTCTCGTCCCCCCATGCTTTGGATAAGACTAATTTCAGGATCGTGAATATCTCTCCGTATCATGGCCCACGTGAGACACTTTCGGACACTAGTTTCGGGATTTTATATCTGGGAAGCAGCACTGTTACTCAGGTGAGTCCACTTGTATTTAACAGCTGGAGAACCCATTAAAGCCTGTGCACTACGTTGCAACCACTTGTTATTGAGGAGATCAAGAATGGAATTAGAAATTGACTTGCCGAAAGCATCCCTTGAACCGTATTGTATTCTGTGTAAAGGTATCTAGCAGTCTATCTGTTGAGTCCTCTAAAAACATGTAACTTTGCTCCATTTTCAGGAATTAATCATTTTAGTAACTGGTATCCTATATTAACAGCAGCTAAAATTACCCTGGAAAAGTTATTTCCAAAGTCAAGTTTTTCCTTCTCAAATTGCTATTAGAACTTCCCTTTTCTAAGTAAATTATAAGTTGTGGATAATACTCTCTTTTTGGGAGTTAAAATATTTAGTAATTAGAAATGGAACTATACTAACTTTTTAAAAGGCAAAAAAACTAGAACATAAATATTTACTAATCAGAAAAATTCTGAACGTTGTTGATATCTCCAGAGGTTGAGTTAAATGAATAAAAAGTTAAGATCTTACAGGTATTATTTTCTAATGAGTTTAGTTCAGGTAATACATGGAAGTAAAATCATAAATAAATCATTAGATATGTTATATGTCAAGAATGATCTTTTTGGGGAAAGCAATAAAAAATCTATAGAACAATAATATTGTTCTATGACATGTAATTTTCTTATCATGTCCAGTCATATTTGCTAGCCTAGTTTAAAAAATTAGTTTAAAGAGGAAAAGAGAGACTACATAAAAGATCAGATAATTTAACCACTATTCTTAATTAAACAATATGTAAGCAAGATACTGTTCATACAGTTTTTTGAATTATCAATATATATTTCATTTTACTATTATAATTTCCACATTATGGCTCACAAGCTTTTCAAGAGCATTGAAATAAAATAATTAAAGTAATTAAGTTGTGTATATACTATTTCTATTTGAAGTATGTAAATATTCTTTTGTGGGTTGCTAGATCAATTTTTCATCTTTGGGCACCTTAGAAAAAAAGAGTGTATTTCATAAAAATTACCTTACAGAAAGATATATTAGTTTGATATGCCTGTAAAAACAAGAACTACTTGCGAAGGTTATTATATTTCTGAAATTATTGACTTTTCCTTAAGGGGTTGAATCATTGTAAACCAGAATATTTTCAGTGACAATGTTCTAATAAGACTTAGAAAATTTTTTAACTTTACAATTGTCACAAATTTTATATGTAGTGATCAGAACAAAGATTGTAGAGCTTTTTTACATTTATGAAAATTTCATTGGAAGGACTTTATGTTGTAAGATAAATTAGTCATTTTATTGTAATTGTTTTTAGTATTTTAGATGATAGCATGCATGTTTATTTTTTCAAGAAATCATAATAACTTAGTTGATAGATATTCACATTTGGGAAGGTTAATGTCAATAACTAAACATGTTTTGGTCAATGTGGTCAGATTTGTATAAAGGCACTTTGCCACATTGTTATAACATATTCTTAGATATATAGTAATCTTCATCACTAGAGTCTTTGATATTTGTCTGGTTTTATTGAAATTCTCCTGTGAGTGCATTTCAAACTTACAATCATGGTTATAAACATTATCTTCATTAATATTAAATAATTTTAGCTAAAAATGTTTTTATGAATAATTCCAAAATATAATCCCTTGAAAAAGACTACCCACTATAGAAGTGTATGCGATACATGTATTCTTCATCAAGTTTTTCTTTCTTCTTTCACAAATTGAATAGAATTTTTCTTTACCTATCTTAGACTAGTCTCAGGTGAGAGTAGCTCATCACTCTATGATAAGCTTTAATCATATGAAAAAATTAAATATTTTATTTTCAGTGATGGCCCTTGAAAGAAAATTTTCTATAGTAAAGAAAGTGAAGCTCCCTCTACTGGAAATATTTTGTAAAATAAATGTCTTTATGGGAACTATTCTTTGTTCATTAAGTCTATTTGTGATGAATTGAGCAAAAAGGAAATATGTAAAGGAAAAAATAAAGTAAAAGAAGTATTTAGTATTATTTCATAAATATATCTTTTTAGTTTAAAAATATTCTTTCCAGGGCAATTTGGAGGCAAAAACATCTAGAAACCATCAATAGTTATAATTAAATAATTTATGAGTACAAGCTTTCTTAATAGGTTTTAAGAGAATTTTAAAATTTTTATGGAGATATAATATACACACAGAAAAGTGCATAAATAACAAGTTCCATTAGGTTCCACAAAGGTAAACCATCACGTAAAAACATCTCACAGAAACCCTCGCCCTGCCCCCTCCCACCATCGTACCATTTCCCAGGCATTACTTTGCCCAAAGATAATCACTAAGGATACTTTTGTAACAATAAATATGTTTTTCCTGCTTTTGAACTTTATGTAAATACTCATGTGAGTCTGCTTTGTTTTTCTAAACATTATGTTTATGTGATTTATCCACATTGTTGCATGTAGCAATATCTTATTTATTCTCATTGCTAAATGGTATTCCATTATATGAAGACATCACGATTTATCTATTGTTCTATTATGGAATATTTGAGAAGGTTTTGGTTTTGGCTAGTGCTGCAATGAACATCATTGAGCATGTCTTTTTGTGAATACATTCATGTTGAGGACTGTATGGGTTGGGCCCAAGTCTTTCTTGAGAACAGAAATGGTTGGATTAAGGGGTGGTTTGGTAGATGCTGCTTTGGTTTAGCTTTAGCAGATATTGCACGTTTTCCAAAGTAGTTGTAGCTATTTATACTCCAGCCAGCAATGTTTGGGAATTTCTGTTGCTATTACTACTACAAAATTTGATCAGTGCAATATTATCATAAACATTTCTCACATTTTATTAGACTATTATTATAAGCCCACAGGTGTTATTTTAGTTATTTTATCTTGGCATAATTTTTACTTTTTAGTAAATAAGTTTTATTAAGGCAAAAAATCAAACAAAAATATTTGCTACTATTATACAATTAGATGTATTCATTACCAGAATATGGCTGGTATAAGAAATGTAATTTTAAAAGAGGAATTATTAAAAAGGAGAGTTCTTTTAACAAAAACCACTTAGAAAATTGCATAAACATACATAAGAAATCTGAATTTCTTATTAGTGAAGTTTTTTAAAGTTTCACACTTTGTTCAGATTTTTTTCTTTTTCGAAGCAATTCTTCTATGGCTTTTGGGTTCTAGTTCTCATATTGATAAAATAAAGAACAAAACACCAGTGTTCAGCTTTCTTTGAAATGTAGATAAGTGATGATTATGAGGAGCTTGAGGGACAAATTCCAAAAGTAGGGGAACTGCCCCAAATTTTTTGTTTAAATTAACAATTTCATTTTTTGTCTTTACATTTTTATAACAACACAGGCTAGCTATATGAATAAATTATGGTATATTGTGTCAAAAGGTAATGTATGAATTTCAGACTTCATGATAATCACAAATAAAATGTTTTCTTGGTTTACTTCAGAGTCTAAGAAAAACATTTTGTCGTAGAATTTATTGTTTTTGCTTTAAGTATGTTTTGGGGGAACCTCCTTTTAATGTTGGTTCTATTTTCTCATGCAAGATAGTAAACAAAAATATACTTCAAGAAATAAACTTTTACTATTATAATGATTTCTTACATTCAGATACAGTAGCAGGATTCTGTACCATTTAAAAATATTATGGTATACATAATATATGTATATGTTTATATTTATATATGTATCAAATATATGTTTATGTATATATAATATATGTTTCTTCCTTTTGTGTCTCTAAATACTGATACATTTTCCCAAGTACAGAAGGATCATGGCCCAGTTTTCTAGTCAATGCCTCAAGCAGTTTGTGCTGAAGATTCACAAAGCAGCTTATAAAATATTTTTTCTTGTATACAGTTTTTCTCTCCCTTGACCACATGTACTGAGGCAACTCAATCAACAGATGTGTGCTTCATATGAAATGTTAAGCAATTCAGAAAAGATTTATTTACCAAATTCTGTGCACAAATATTTGTGCTGGGTACAATTTGGCTATGAATCATTGGGAAACTGCCACCTTTCCCGACATGAAACTTGGAGTCTAGTGGGGAAGAAAATACAAAGGGCCAAGTGACAAAAAAATCAAAACAAAACAAAACAAAACAAAACAAAACACAAAAAAACACTAGCAGCAATGTTTAGGGAATGTTAGATCAGGAAGCTGTCCAGAAGGTTTGGTACTTGTACTGATCTTCTAAGATGTTTGTTCCATGGGCAGAAGTAAGATATAAAGAAAATGTTCTATGCAAAAGAATGAGATAGGCCTATAGTATGCTTAGGAAATGGTCACGGTCAATTTCAGTTGAAGGAATTCCAATTGTTTAAAACCATATTCTAATGGTAATAACCATTGAACTGGCTACAATAATAAACCGGCAGAGATATGAAGGAGTTCTGCTTCCTTTCACAGTGGAATATGGGTAAAACTTACAAACAAATACTTTAATTATAACTAGGTAGTTATCATTATAGGAATGGTCCTGTAACTTGGCTCAAAATATTTCTATAAATTCCTCTCTTTCACAGGTAGAACTTATCTCAGAATTAGAATTAATCATAAGATAGTTAATAATAACTAGTAATAGTAAGAACTATGCAAACAAATAACAATGACAAAGCTACAAGAAAGAATAATCTGCTTATTTTAGAATTTGGAGATCATGTTTGAATTTTTCATCAAAAATTATTTATTTTATTATATTTAGTTTTTCTTTTCCTATTCCTTTAAGCTTTTTATATCTATCTTATTTTCTAACAATTTGCAAACAATTAAAATAGTTGGTAGATTACCCAAAGCTGGCCATTGTGACCTTTTAGAAGAATTATTGGATCAACTCATTTTTTATGGTTTTATTTTTATTTATTTTTCAATTAGAGTTTACATTAAATATTTTTTACTTTTTTAACAAAATATATTTTATTGATTATGCTGTTACAGTTGTCCCATTTTTTCCTCTCCTTTATTCCCCTCCACCCTGCACCCCCCTCCCACCTGTATTCCCCCCACCTTAGTTCATGTCCATGGGTCATAGATATAAGTTCTCTGGCTTCTCCATTTCCCATACTGTTCTTAAACTCCCCCTGTCTATTTTGTACCTACCATTTATGCTTCTTATTCCCTGTACCTTTTTCCTCATTCCTCTCCCTCTCCCTCCCTGCTGATAACTCTTCATGTGATCTCCATTTCTGTGATTCTGATCCTGTTCTAGTTGTTTGCTTAGTTCGTTTTTTTGTTTGTTTTGTTTTGTTTTTTAGGTTTGGTTGTTGATAGTTGTGAGTTTGTTATCATTTTACCATTCATAGTTTTGATCTTCTTCTTTTTCTTAGATAAGTCCCTTTAACCTTTCATATAATAAGGGCTTGGTGGTGTTGAACTCCTTTAACTTGACCTTATCTGGGAAGCACTTTACCTACCCTTCCATTCTAAGTGATAGCTTTGCTGGATAGAGTGATATTGGATGTAGGTCCTTGCCTTTCATGACTTGGAGTACTTTTTTTCAGCCCCTTCTTGCCTGCAAGGTTTCTTTTGAGAAATCATCTGACAGTCTTATGGGCACTCCTTTGTAGATAACTGTCTTCCTTTACTCTTGCTGCTTTTAAGATCCTGCCCTTATCTTTAATTTCAGGTAATGTAATTACGATGTGCCTTGGTGTGTGCTTCCTTGGGACTCTCTGGGCTTCCTGGATTTCCTGGAAGTCTATTTCCTTTACCAGATTGGGGAAGTTCTCCTTCATTATTTGTTCAAATAAGTTTTCAATTTCTTGGTCTTCCTCTTCTCTTTCTGGCACCCCTATGATCCAGATGTTGGAACGCTTAAAGTTGTCCCAGAGGTTCCTAAGCCTCTCTTCGTTTTTTTGAATTCTTGTTTTTTTATTTTGTTCTGGTTGAATGTTTACTTCTTCCTTCTGCTCCAAATCATTGATTTGAGTCCTGGTTTCCTTCCCTTCACTGTTGGTTCTCTGTACATTTTCCTCTATTTCACTTAACATAGCCTTCATTTCTTCCTCTATTTTGTGACCATACTCAATCATTTCTGTGAGCATCCTGATTACCAGTGTTTTGAACTGTGCATCTGATAGGTTGGCTATCTCCTCATCACTTAGTTCTATTTTTGGAGCTTTGATCTGTTCTTTCATTTGGGCCATTTTTTTTGTCTTGGTGCACCTGTTACACAGTAAGGAATGGAGTCTTAAGTATACACCAGGGTGGGGCAACCTACATCACTGTATTGTAGCACTGTATGTGGGGCATGGGTCTGAAAGAGAGCAATGCCACTTGCTTGGCTCTTGGCTTTTAGTCACTTCTCCAGCTACCCACAAGCAAATTGGCCCCTTCTGGTGCTGATTCCCAGGTGGGTGGGCTTGTGTACATTCTAGAACTCTGTGGGTCCCTCCAACGAACTCTCCTGTGAGGCTGGGAGTTTCTTCCACCACCACAACCCCCACAGGCTTTTTTGGCGGGGGGGAGGCTTAAGGAACAGAATTTTATTTTTCAGCTCCAGAACCTGGGAAGTCCAAGATCAAGGTGTCAGCTGACTTGCCTTCTGGTGAGGGTGTTCTTCCTGACTCCTTTTATATGACAGGTTGCACCTTCAGGCCTTCATTTAACCACCTCCTAAATGCACTCACAATGAAAGGTTAGAGCTTCAATATACGAATTTGGGGGAACACATTCAGTCTATAACAAACATCTTTCCACTGAAGAAACAGTCCAGAGCTCCGCTGACACCATTGCATGCCCTGCATTAGAGTTCTAACAGGATTGTGGCAGCCAGTCATCCTTTATTACCATTAACTAATGTCAGTTTTTGCTCATGTGCTAAAAACATGTCTGTGTCTACATGAAGTGTAATCTCCCCTGAACTCTGATCTCCTCTTCATCATACCTATTCTCTGTGTGATTGTATCTCTAATCCCCTTCATTTCAGTATTTTTTACTAAAAAATAGTTGTATTTATATTCCACAAATTGCTCAAATACTGATTTCCTTAACAAATTTCTGCAGGATGTTTTTAAACAAATTCTTCACTTAGTGTCTTAGTGACTATGATTTACAGAATTTCAGGGAAATAATTTTGTGTGTTTTCATAGCTGAATTTGTATTAAAGGGATCACATGTTAATTGCACATGTACTGCCTTTTTCATTTCTTTTCTATTTTTAAAATTTTTTAAATTATTTTATTGTTGCTCCATTACAGTTGTCTGCATTTACCCTCCACCACTTCCCCCCACCCCAGCCAATCCCACCTCCCTCCCTTGCTTTCACCCCTCCCCTTTGGTTTTATCCACGTGTCCTTTATAGTTGTTACTGAAAACCCTTCCCCCCATTATCCCTTCCCACCTCCCCTCTGGTTACTGTCAGATTGTTCTTAATTTCAATGTCTTTGGTTATATTTTGCTTGCTTTTTTCCTTTGTTGATTATGTTCCAGTTAAAGGTGAGATCATATGGTATTTGTCCCTCACCACCTGGCTTATTTCACTTAGCATAATGCTCTCCAGTTCCTTCCATGTTGTTGCAAAGGGTAGGAGCTCCTTCTTTCTCTCTGTTGTGTAGTATTGCATTGTGTAAATGTATCATAGTTTTTTGATCCACTCATCTACTGATGGGCACTTAGGTTGCTTCCAGTACTTGGCTATTGTAGATTGTGCTGCTATGAACATTGGGGTGCATAGGTTCTTTTGGACTGGTGTTTCAGGGTTCTTAGGGTATAATCCCAGCAGCAGAATTGCTGGGTCAAAGGGCAGTTCCATTTTTAGTTTTCTGAGGAAATTCCATACTGTTTTCCACAGTGGCCTCATCAGTCTGCATTCCCACCAACAATGTACTAGGGTTCCCTTTTCTCTGCATCCTCTCCAACATTTGTTTGTGGATTTGTTTATGTTGGCCACTCTGACCGGTGTGAGATGGTACCTTATTGTGGTTTTAATTTGCATCTCTCTGATGGCTAGTGATGCTGAGCATCTTTTCATATGTCTCTGGGCCCTCTGTATGTCTTCCTTGGAGAAGTGTCTGTTCAAGTCCTTTGCCCATTTTTTAATTGGGTTGTTTGTCTTCCTGGAGTGGAGTCATGTGAGTTCTTTATATATTTTGGAGATCAGGCCCTTGTCTGAGGTATCATTGGCAAATATGTTTCCCCATACTGTTGGTTTTCTCTTCATTTTAATGCTCTTCTTTAGCCATGCAGAAGCTTTTTAATTTGATGAGGTCCCATTTGTTTATTCTTTCCTTTATGTCCCTTGCTTTAAGGGACATATCAGTGAAGATATTGCTGTGTGGAATGTCTGAGATTTTCCTGCCAATGTTTTCCTCTAGGGCTTTTATGGTGTCACGACTTATATTTAAGTATTTTATCCACCTTGAATTTATTTTTGTGTATGATGTAAGTTGATGGTTGAGTTTCACTTTTTTGCATGTAGCTGTCCAAATCTCCCAACAGCATTTGTTGAAGAGGCTATTTTTACTCCATTTTATGCTTCTTCCCCCTTTGTGAAATATGACTTGACCATAGAGACTTGGTTTTATTTCTGGGCTCTCTGTTCTATTCCATTGATCTGTGTGTCTGTTCTTATGCCAGTACCAAACTGTTTTGATTACAGTTTCCTTATAATACAGTTGGATATTAGGTATTGTGATCCCTCCTACTTTGTTCTTCTTTCTCAAAATTGCTGCAGCTATTCGGGGTCATTTATGGTTCCATATAAATTTCTGAAATGTTTGTTCTATATCTGTGAAATATGTCATTGGTACTTTAATAGGGATTGAATTGAATCTATAAATTGCTTTGAGTAGTATGGACATTTTGATGATATTAATTCTTCCAATCCATGAGCATGGTATATGCTTCCATTTGTTTGTGTCTTCCTTAATTTCTTTCTTCAGTGTTGTGTAGTTTTCTGAGTACAGGTCTTTCACCTCTTTAGTTAGGTTTATTCCTAGGGATTTTATTTTTCTTGTTGCTATATCAAATGGGATTGTTTTCCATATTTCTGTTTGTTATTTCATTGTTGATGTATAAAAATGCCTTTGATTTCTGAGTATTGACTTTGTATCATGCTGTTTTGACAAATTCACTTATTAGGTTGAGTCTTTTTGGTGGAGTCTATAGGATTTTCTATGTACACTATCATGTCATCTGCAAACAATGACAGTTTTGTTTCCTCCTTTCCAATTTGGATGCCTTTTATTTCTTTGTCTTGTCTGATTGCTGTGGCTAGGACTTCCAATACTATGTTGAATAAGAATGGTGAAAGTGGGCACCCTTGTCTTTTTCCTGATCTTAGTGGGAAAGGTCTAAGATTTTGCCCATTGAATATTATGTTGGCTCTAGGTCTCTCATATATGGCCTTTATTATGTTGAGGAATGCTCCCTCTATTCCCACTTTGCTGAGTGTTTTTTATCATAAATGGGTGCTGTACCTTATCAAATGCTTTTTCCACATCTATTGATATGATCATGTAATTTTTGTCTTTTGTTTTGTTTATGTGATGTATTATGTTTATTGATTTGTGCATATTGTACCATCCTTGCATCCCTGGGATGAATCCCACTTGGTCATGGTGTATGATCTTTTTAACGTATTGGTGGATGTGGGTTGGTAGTATTTTGTTGAGAATTTTAGCGTCTATGCTCATCAGCGATATTGGCCTGAAGTTTTCTTTCTTTGTTATGTCTTTATCTGGTTTTGGGATTAGGATGATTCCAGCTTCATAAAAAGAGTTTAGGAGTCTTCCATCTTCTTGGAGTTTTTGGAATAGTCTGTGAAGGATAGGGGTTAGCTCATTCTTAAATGCTTTGGAAAATTCTCCTGTGAAACCATCTGGTCCAGGGCTGTTGTGTGTTGGGAGTTTTTTGATGACTGCTTCAATTTCACCTGCTGTTATTTGTCTGTTCAGGTTTTCTGCTTCTTCTTCATTCAGTTTTGGAAGATTATATTTTTCTAGAAATTTGTCCATTTTACCTAGGCTTTCACATTTCTTGGCATATAGTTCTTCATAGTAATTTCTTACAATCCTTTGTATTTCTGTGGTATCAGTTGTAATCTCTCCTCTTTCACTTCTGATTGTGTTAGTTGGGTCCTCTCTCTTTTTTTCTTGATGAGTCTGCTTAAAGTCTTGTCAATTTTATTTATCTTTTCAAAGAACCAGCTCCTGGATTTATTGATCCTTAGAATTGTGCTTTTAGTTTCTATGTTATTTAATTCTGCTCTGATCTTGGTTATTTCCTTCCTTCTGCTTGCTCTGGGCTGTCTTTGTCGTTGTTCCTCGAGTTCTTGTAGGTGTAGGGTTAGGTTGTTTATTTGAAATGTTTGTATCTTGTTTGGGTAGGCCTGTATCGCTATGAACTTCCCTCTCAGGATTGCCCTCGCTGTGTCCCATAAGTTTTAGATTGTTGTGAGTTCATTTTGATTTGTTTCCAGAAACTTTTTGATTTCTTCCGTAATCTCATTCTTGACCCATTATTCATTGTTAATAGCATGCTATTCAATCTCCATGAGTTTGAGTGCTTTGGATTTTTTTCCTTGAGTTTGGTTTCCAGTTTCAGTCCCTTGTGGTCAGAGAAAATGCTTGATATGATTTCAATTTTCTTGAATTTGTTGAGGCTTGCTTTGCATCCTATCATGTGGTCTATCTTTGAAAATGTTCCATGTTCACTTGAAAAGAATGTGTATTTTGCTTCTTTGGGATGAAAGTCTCTATATATATCAATTAGGTCCATTTCGTCTAGGGCATTGTCAATGTCACAATATCTTTGTTGATATCTTGTTTGGAAGATCTATCCATCTTTGACAGTGGGGTGTTAAAATCCCCTACTATAATTGTGTTGCTGTCAATATCTTTCTAGAAGTCGTCCAAGATGTTCTTTATATATTTGGGTGCTCCTATATTGGGTGTATACATGTTTACAATGTTTATGTCTTCTTGATGGATTCTTCCTTTGAGTAGTATGAAGTGACCTCTGGGTCTCTTTTTATGGCTCTTTTTTTGAAGTCTATTTTGTCTGATATGAGTATTGCTACCCTGGCTTTTTTTCCCATGACCATTTGCTTGGAATATTTGTTTCCAGCCCTTCACTTTCAGTCTGTGTAGGTCTTTTGTTCTGAGGTCTTTTGTTCTATGAGTCTGTTTCTATTCTGTTTCTTTGTTTTATTCATTAGAGTCCACATATAAGTGAAATCATGGCATTTGTCTTTCTCTGTCTGACTTATTGCTCTTAGCATAATACCCTCTAGGTCCATTTATGCAGTTGCAAAAGGTAAGATTTCATGCTTTTTATGGCTAAGTAGTATTCCATTGTGTTTAGGTGCCATATCTTTATTCACTCAACTACTGATGGGCACGTGGGTTGGTTCCCTATGTCAGTTATTGTAAATAGTGTTGCAATGGAGTACATATATTATTTCAAAAGAGTGTTTTGAGTTTCTTAGGTATATTCCTAGAAGTGTAATTGCTGGGTCATAAGGCAGTTACATTTTTAATTTTTTCAGAACCCTCCATACATGGATGTTGGGAACACACATGGATGTTTCATCCAGGGCTCAGTCGCCAGGCCTGGCTGTAGCCGCCTCAGGCCCCATCTCACCCACCGCTGGCTGAGCTACGGATAACATAGCTCACCTATAGTCATTGCAGTCAGCAGATGTAGGGCATTGCTACTCAGAATGTGGTCCTTTAACCAGCACATAACCATCACCTGGGAGGTTATTAGAAATGCCCAATAAATTCAATAAAAAAAAAAGAAATTCAGACTCTGAATTCCACCACAGACTTCCTGAACCTGAATCTGCATTTTATCAAGCCCTGCAGATAATTCATAAGCACGTTTAGGTTTGAAAAGCACTATTTTAAGAACATCGACCTCTAGAGGGTGAGCATAATAAGAGGTAGTAGAAAAAAATAGAGAGGAGATGTCACAGAACCTAACAGAAGAATTTTGGAAATGAAAGAATGATCAGTAATGTCAAATGCCATTAAAACAAAAAGAAATATGGAAGATTATTAGTAGCTTTCTCAAGTGCATTTTTGTTATAAAGACACATGTACGAGTGTGTTAAAATAACATTAAATGATGAGTTAAAGAAAAAATTAAAACATAGATTTTTTCCCCAAGGGGCTACTAGAAGGGGAAGTAATGGTGGACAAGGTTGAGATCTGCAGTTCTTGATTTGTTTGTTTAGTTTTGTCTTTAAAATGGAAGAGAATTTAAGCTTATTTTTAGCCTGGAGGAAAGAAGTCAATTAATTAGAAAATGCTTAGGAAGAGACAAGAGAGGTACTGAAGAGGAAGGGCAAAGCCACCGATAAAATAAAAAAAAAAAAAAGATTTAAAGAGCAGTAGTTGAAGGGTAGCTTTTGCACCAGAAGAGTGTGCTCAGTCTTTCTCTGGGACTGGATAGAAGGTGAGAATAGATGCAGAATATGGCAAGCTATAGATATAGGAGTAGCGCTTTATAGTCCAGCAGTTGAATGCTCAATTATCTCTTTGAGGTAGGTGGCAGGGTCATCATCTGAGATAAAGATAACAATGAAGCAGACAAGTTTAGTCTTATTGAACAGTTACAAAGCACAGAACAGAGTCCTGTGGGCATTACTTCTGGCACCTTGGCGGGGCTGTGCTCCTAGTCCCTTGGGGGGTTCAGTCCAGCCCCCACCGCAGCAGATGCCCCAGTCACTCTGTCTGGGAGGAGAAAGAAGCCTTGAGACCTGATCTTTTTTCAGGCTGCACTAGTTTAGGTGGCAAAGCCAGAGGTAGAGCCCACATCACCTGTCAAATCAAGTGCTTATTTTTCCAACTGAGCACTGCAATTAGGCTATTCTAAAGGGGAAAAAGGAATGATCACTCCGTCTTTAAAAGACGAAATGTGGGCAGGCAGGGGAGAGTAATGAGGAAGAAAGGGAAAGGGGACAACTGTAATGGAACAATAATAAAAAAAAGTTCTTTTAAAAAGCTGAAATGTGATCCATTCTATTCAAATCCCAGTAAGACTTTTTAAAATTAGTATTGTAATCAAAAATATAAAAATGAGCCCCGCTTTTAAAATGCTACCCTTTGTTCTCATCCCTGAGCACCAAGTTTGGCGCATGGCATACATCTTGTACTCTGACCTCCGAGCCCTTTTCTTTTGATTCTGGAAGATGGCTAGCCTTTTCCTACACAGCTTTGTTTCTAGGGACTTTGTTATGTGTGATTAAAGGGAAACACATGCTCTAACTGGCACCGGAGATAACGTCTGTAATCTACAGGATTTTGAAATCCTTTTGTTTTCTGGGAAACTGTAACCCCCCCCCCCCAAATAGTTGAGGCATATACAAAGAAGGAAAAGAAGGAAGGTGGAAGGAGGGTGGGCAGGACACAGGTGGGGTAGAGGGAGAAGAGGGGGGAAGAGTCAGAGTGAGTGACCTCGGCTGAACAGTAGCTTTACGTGTACTATTAATACCAGGGAATACATTTTGCTGACCTCTTTTCTTTCTGAATTTTTAAAAAGAACATAGTCCCATAAACACCTTGATGTATAGTGTAATTTTCACCACAGGGAAACTAAGTAGTACCATAACTCATCGCTATTTTTACCTTTCCTTACCACTTCCAATTAGAAACTCTTTTTCTTCTTTATTGTTTGATGCCTGCCTTTGTTCTGTGTGATTTCTCTCTCCTTAGAGGAATGTAATGGTCAGACTAGGTGGACGTTCCTGCTCAGCAGGAAGAAAAAAGTCTAACTTGTCTTGAAAACCTTAAGCGAGAACATAGAAAGGTGACATTAACATAAACATTTGTAGTCACCCAAATGGGAATATCTACCATAATCTAAGTCAGTGCTCTGCAAGGTCGATATTGCTTAGAAAAAAAACTTAGTGTGACTCCATTTTGATATTCTGTGTTCATCCCTTTTCAGCTTCAGAGACTCCAGAGACTGGTGCTTAAAAATAGCACGTTTTTATATCCTGAGTCTTATTGATTTGGAGAATTATAAAAATTCATTTCATTAGTAGGCATTGATGCAAGCACAGTTAATTGAAAATAGAAAGTAGCGTTCAGAATAAAGCAGCACTACTTCTGCTGTAGTGGGTTGTTGTTGTTGTAAATATCTGTAACAGTTACAGGTGCAGGTGAAAGGGTGACTTCTGTATCACTCATCTCTGGGTGGTGGATTCAGGTGCTTTCCGTCTCCATTTTACTATATTTGTATGGTGTACTTTGTACAATGCACATACATTAGCGTAAAATGAGAGTTTTTTAAACAAGCTTCGTGCATATTTTAAAGGCCTCTGAGGTGGTTTCTTTTTTCTTTTTTTGCTTTAAATACTATGTAATAGTTGAGTTCTGAAAAACTGAATGTCCTAGGTAGAAGTTATCTAAGAAAGAGCAGTGAGCAAGCCCGGCCCCTACAACCACACATTTACACTGTGACTTTCAACCTCTCGTGCTAAAGCGGTTTCAACCAAAGCTGAATCCATAAACTGGGGTGGGTAATCGAACCTTTCCTTTTTTCTTTTGTGGCGCTTAGTCTTTCTTGATGCGTCTATATTTTCTACACTTGGATTTCATGAGATACTATATAACCACCCAGGCCCTTCGACATAAATTAGCATGAGTGAATTTCTCTTTCTTTCACTTAAAAATATCCCTGGTCAAAAAAGTCATGGTATTAAATGCAAAATCTCAACACTGGCATAAGAGCTTGGCATTTTCTGAAACACATTTGTAATTGCCATTTATTTTACTGAAGTTACTCGTGACCAATGCGTGCCACTTTAAATCTCCATTTTTTTTTACTGGCTTTCCCAAGGTGAAACAACTAGTTTGTGACAAAACTGGAACAAAGGGGAGGCCTCCTGGCTCTCCATCTGAGGCCTCAACCGTGGTACCAGAATGACTTCCGCTTAATTATCTTGTGCGCTCAGCACACAGTAGGAACTATTCAGTCTATTGCAAATTATTTTCAATGTATCTGAAATACTTAATTAGTCTTCTTTCAAAGAAATGTTCTCAAGAAGCTACAAATCAATGAGTCTGTTAGCTATGTTATGGCCTTTTAGTTCTTTCAATTGAAATAAGTTGATGCCAAAGCTATAAAAGAAACTATTACCCACAAGAATAGACAGCTTGCATTGAAGTTAATAGAAGTTTTCCTGGAAGTTATAACAATCACCTTGAATTTTGAGCACAGCATTTTTAACGAGTTTAGTAAAAATGAGTGATTTTCATGATAAGAATATATTTTGTAGATAAAACAAAAAGACTGTATAAAGATTAGGGTTAAGAAACCTCACATGACTACACTAACTAATCCTTTGTCATCTATTTTTACTACTGAATGGAGGGTTCCTTTCCTCACCCATCCCCCAACTATAACCCTATATTAACCTTCATGTACAAACTCAGGAACAACACGTAATTTGTCACTGACAACTAGCACGCACTGAGCTCAGACGCCTCTGATCATATTAGTTCTCGGAAGCACTGGATGTAAACATGGCCGCACTATCAGACCCAGTTAAAAAGGCACCGTGACAGTCCAGTTTACAATTCCCCCGTTCCTCCCTTAAATGATGGGTTTCTGACATACGTAACTTTGATGATTTAAGTTATACTCTCAGATTTTCATATCTTGAATTTTTCACTTGTCCTATCATCTTCCCTGCGTATTCATTAGCATCTCTCTTAGCTTAGAAGGACAGAAAGAGAGAAAGGTTGGACTCTGTAGTGTTAGACATACACCCTAAGCATGGTTATCGCTAGATGTGGAGTGTCAGATTCTGGTGTTTGAGCTCTCCATCGTTATATTTAGTTAATTCATTTCAAAGGTATTTATTCATTAATTACTCTGGATGATGTAGATTGCTTCTAGGGCTACTAAAACAAATGGAACATTCATGATTTTTGCTTAAGTAAAATATCCTAAGTAGGAGACAGACATTGATTGATTGATTCTATTAAAAATGACAGTTGTGATTGAAACAAGTGCTGCCAATGACATTACAAACTTGAGAAATATTTTAGCAGGATTTTAAACATCAGAGAGAATAGCTAGGCTCCCTGAGGAAATGATGTTCAAACCTAGATCATAAAGGTAAATAGAAGTTAATTAGATGAATAAGGGACCAATGAACATTCCAGGCAAAGGTAATGGAGTGGTGGGTTGTACCAGAGAAGCTGAAGAGGATGTGATAAGATATAGTTGGATTATGGATCCAAATTAGAAGGTAGGGCCAACCAGATGGATATAATATGTGAAATAAAAAGAGGAGTCAAAGGTTACCAAAGATTGTCATGCTGAGAAATGGAAAGACAGAGTTGCCATTAACCAAGTTCAACAACAATGGAGAAGGAACAGGTTTGTGCAGTAATAGCAGGAGTTTGATTTATGTTTGCTTTTATTGGAGCAGTAGGCTGCTAACAGTCTGTAATTATTTTATTCTAGTTTCCAAAACAGATGATTCCAAGCTAGGCTTAGCTTCCTCCTAAGCCTTCTATACTTCTGATTCATTCTTACTCAAAAGTTGTAATTATTTGTGATTTCAAACCAACTCAGAGGAACTCACTCCTTTGGTGAGTCCTCGATGACAATTTTTATCCCCTTAAATCCATAAAACTTTCAAAACTTGTACACAGATTGTTAACCACTCAGCTATTATGGAGTTTAATACTATTTCTAAGGGAAATGTAGATCTGAATACTTGACTCACTTCTGTGAGATTTTTTCTTAAGTTTTTAGCCGTATGATGTTTCACTGTTTTTATCTCTCCAATGCACAGATTTTTAAAAGAACCTTGTTTGGTTGTTTTCAGTGGAAAGTTTAATTTGATTTAAAATATTGGCTTATACATTTAGTTTCTGAATGGCCTGGCCAAAAAACAAACAAACAAACAAACAAAAACCTTCTATACCTTAGTTTCTTCAACTGTAATATATATGCAATTATATATTTATGACTATTAAATTCTATCATGTATATGAATCCTGTGCCTGGGAGATCAAGAAGCAATAATCATTTTTATTGTCAGCTTAATTAAAGTAGCCCAGTGCTCACATTTTGTGCCTCAGGTCTCAGCCCAGTGATGCTGTTAGCTAGATGTGCCTGGGGAGCGCTCACCCGGGCCCCAGAGAGCTTCCCACAGTCAGCTTCTCTTCCGTAAACCAGTGCTCCAATGGGACCAACACTTCTGGTTCTTACTGTGATTGCAAGATGCCTTTCAACAATAAGCTTGAGGAAACTTTGGAAAGATACAGGTTTATTACTTATGAGATCTGGAAATTATGTAGCACACCTGGGGCCACACAGTGAGGTCACAGGGAGGGAGTGGGGAGAGGGAGAGAGAGAGAGAGAGAAGGGGCCTGGGTTCTGCTTGTATTGGGGTCTAGGGTGAGGGTCTAGGGTTTACCGGGCTGACTATTTATTAGTGAATTTAAAACATAAGAGGAGGATTTTAAAGCACAGGAAGAGAAAACAAACAAGTAGCCCAAATGGTCAGTTACTGAAATCAAGCAAAGTCTCTAAAACAAAGGAGCCTCTTTATCTAGTTGTGTGGCTGGCAATGTGTTCATTCAAGACAGTCTTTGAAGTGGATTCCTCTTTGAAATGGATGCCTCAGCAACCACAGCTTAAGCCAGGCACTTGCATTACAAAAGAGAAAGAAACAAGTCAGGGTTTGCACTACACCCATCAGCCTTCAGGTGGAAATGGGATCGCTTTATAAAATGGTCATCATATTTCATTAGCACATTGCTCACAGTGGCACAAGTCAAATCCTAGTACCCTGAAGATTTTTAGTTATTTCTCTCAGCCTCCAGAGATATTCTAGAGTAGTCCTTTTACATTCTTCCACTTTGGCCTCCTTTTAAGATAATTAATATCACATAATCAACCTGAAGCCTACTTCACTGTGTGCGCCTTCATAGCAAAGGGTTCCTTTTCTAAGGCAGTGTGCTTTAGTATGAAATGCCCAAAACTTCACCTGTTTCCAGATATCCCAGTTTCTTTCTCTTTAGTTCCCTTTCAAGAGTCTGAAACCACTAAAAAAAGGGAAAAGGATTCCTTTTTCCCATTCTGTATTTTATTTTTCAAACCAGGGCTAAAAATATCAATGGCTGGTGTTCCTACAGCTCAAAAATTTCCAAATTATAACAATGGATTTTGTTTCCACAAGGAATTGTAACCCTACAGTTGGACTGGCTTATGGAGCTATAGACCACATGGTAAAACTGTCTTTTCTCCGTCAAACCCCAGCCGTCTCTGCCTCAGGCGTCTGGGCACTGATTTATTCCCTGCAGGTCACCTTCCTTCTGTGCAAAGTGACTTATCAAAGTAGGTGCGTGGAGACCTGTGGCCCCATGTGCCAAGACTTTTTTCAAACTCACATTTTGTTTCCAGCCACAGCTATCACATTTTCTCTCAATTTCAAGGTACATTTAGCAGAGGTAAATAGGTACAACAATCATATTACATTTATCTTAAAAGCATCTATATTTGGTGCTTATCTCTGTCCTCCAAAAGTGGACTTATTTTACCTTCTTATCTCATTGAAGAGGAAAGGAGGGATGAGATGTGAGGAAGGAACTTATTTTTTGTTTGATGAATTTTAATGTTTGATTTCAATGCTTAAGAACACAGGTTTTTGCCAGTCAGAATTTGAAGTGTCTGAACTTTCAAGTAGCATGTCTTTAATAAAAATAAGAATATATAAAATACTTAAGTGGAAAAAATGCTCATTGATGAGAATGTATTTCGGCCCACACATGGTAAAAATTAACAGTAAATTCAGTACTTGGGATAGCACAGAAAAGAAGAGCCAAATGTGGGAGGCAGGAAAATTATCACAGATTTTGAGGTTTTTCATAAATGAAAGACTTTTAAAAAATTCAAAGCTGCTTCTTTCAAAAGTAGTGATCACAAGTAATTTGCTAACAACCTTAGTAACTCGCTACAAATATGACAGTTTTGTTGAAACTACAAGGTTTAGATAAAAAGTGGACTTGATGGCTTTTCTTATCCAAAATCCATTCTAAATTAATCTTTTATTTCTTCCCACTGCCTCCCTGTATCCTCATATTTTTAACAACTTAAAAGTGTGTGTTTGACTATGTATGTACAGATGATGGGGACTGTTTGAAAACTGGAATGAGACTCCTGATTGGAATTATAGAGAGCCTCATACAATGCATTGATTACTCTGAGCTCTCTTAAGTCCATACAAATCTCTGAAGACAGTCTAGTAATGTTGGCTTGCTGCGAATCTCAGATAATACTGTCATAGGAAGGAAGTTCTGGGAGAAATATACCAGAGCAAGAGCTGCAGGTAATGGGAAGGGTTTCTGTATGCACAGCCTCCATTCCTTTTAGAAAAAGAAGGGACAGACTATGTAGAAATGCTTTTTAGCCAATTACTCAATGTTGTTTTGCTGACAATAATTCCTTTTGAGTCAAAATTGTGAATCTTTAGAAATAAAATCAGTTTCCAGAAGCAGCTGGATGGCGCTTCTGTCACTGAAGGGAAGATAACTAGTAAAGAAAATTGGAATAGTTCTCTGCTCAGAATTTTCTCATTTTTCATAGGCATCACTCTGTAGAGGTTGTGGTGAATCTCTCTCCTAAAACATGAAGCGTTTGCTCACAGCGGTAGACAGAAGGGAGCTGGGCAATCATTCTCTTTAGTGCAATCTCACTTCCCAGCTCCTGCTCCCTGGTGCTTCCCAAGGATTCTCTGTAGACGCCACATGGGCCCAGCCAGAGTAATCCATTGAACTGTGAACACTCTAAAGGCTCAGATTGTGTACTATATACTTTAGCACAGTGCTTTGCACCTAATAAATTACATGGGAATCTGAAATTCATTATTTCAACATTTAACAGATATTTATCTGCATTTGCTGTGAGAAAGGGTACTTTTATATAATAGAAAGACATTATGTTGAGGCATGACCTCACGAACACGGAACCCCTGGAAAATACTGGGAGACTTACTGGTTCTAGGAATTTAAGAAAAGACCTGTCCATGTATCAGCTGATCTCTAAGCTAACTGAACAGTTATTTCTATGATAGTATATGATAACGAATGTAGACTTCACATAATTAGTTCAGAAAAATTAATTTTAAAAAACCAGATAGCAACAATAACCACAAACCCTAGGAAAAAGGGACAATATAATTTGCAGAATTACCAGCTCTGTTTTATTATTTAAAATGTCCAGTTTTCAATAAAAACTTATGAGACATCCAAATCCCAAAAGGTATGGTTCACAGATAGGAAAAAAGCAATCAATAGAAAGTTTCCTTTATTTCTCATAGAGGAAAGCAAAGCCTTTGGAATTACTAGACAAAGAATTTAAGCAAGCCTTTTTAAAAAATACATTCAAAGAACTAAAGGAAACCATGTCCAAAGAACTAAAAAGAAAATATGACAATAATATCTCACCAAATACAAAATACCAACAGAGATAGAAATTTAAAAAAAAAAGAACAAAAGCATACTTCTGTGGTTGAAAAGAGAATAACTAAAAGTAAAAACTCACCGGAAGGCTTGTGTCAGTTTTCTATGACTACTATAACAAATTACCCCAACTAGGTAGCTTAAAACAGCAACGATTTATTCCTCGCAGTTCTGGAATCCAGCAGTCTGAAATCAGTTCACGGGGGCCAAAACAGGGTGTGAGTAGGACCACGCTCGCAACAGAGATTCTGAGGAAGACACTGTTTCTTCCACTTTCACCCTCTGTGGATGGCTGGCATTTCTTGGCTGCGACCAAATCACTCTGATCTCTGTCTCTGGCCTTCCCTGTTCTGTCTATTATCAAATATACCCCCACTTCTCCCTTATGTGTCACTGCATGTGGGGCTCCGGAAAATCTTTGGTAATCTCGCCCATCCAGTGCAAAATGTGAGCAATTGCCAGTTCAGCAGGCATAAGTTATCTATTGTTTTCAATAGGCAAGGGGAAGGCTACTACTCATTTAGATCCAGCTAGTCAGTTTATTTGCTGGTAGGAGAATATAGGTCTTCCCTCCTGATAGCTGAGAGGGAGGCTTTTGCAAAGGAAGTAGAGAGAATGGTGTAGAAGCAGCCACATGGAGCTATAAGAGCCTGACAAAGGCTTTCTGCCGTCTGTTCTTGGGCCATGGACAGTGAACAAATGCATTAAGAGGACAGGTAAAAGTTACTTAGAACTGGATGGTAGAGGAAAGTTCTAGAGATAGCAAGAAGATAGTGTGTTTTCTTTTTTTCTTTTGATGATGATGATGATGATGATGATGATTTTCATTATTCCATTAAAATAAACTTTCCAGAGATTACAACGGCAGAGAGATCAGTAACAATGATCAGTAACAATGGCCAGTAACAATCAGAGATAAAGTGTCACAAAGTAACAGGGAACCAACAGAATCAGGAGAGGAGAAGCTTCTGTTTAGGGAGAAAGCAGGACAGCGTGAGAGTCATTGGGAAGGTGAGTGACTTAGAACGTCCAGAACTAGACAGAACCTCTAGAATAGCGCACCAGTTAATAAGTGCTGTTAGCTGTAATACCGTGCTTTCAGAAATACCATTTTCACCCTATCATTGATACTGAATTTTAAAGTCCTGCCTATGAAACACTGAATCCCTGTGTGGTAGACAATCAATGCTGCTGGCTCTCAGTCCCATTGTCCCCATTAGAAATTCTGACCTGAAACCTAAATAATTTTGTTAACAAATGTTACCCCAATACATTCAATAAAAAAGAAAAAAGAAATGTAATATATTCTTAAACTATATAAAAAACATTCTGGCAGGAGGGATTCAATAACTTGATACTGCCGAGATCAGGCGGTAACCACAAAGGGTTGGGTTTGGCAATGCCTGCAGCTGAGTGACAGAGCTGGAGGACGTGGTGATTGACAATCTTCAGGAAGGAACATCAATCAGTTTGAAGATATCAGTTTCAAACACATGCGTGCTCAGAAAATCTGCTTCACTTCCCTAAGCAAAACTCTGTGGATGAAAAGAGTCATTTCTTATTAGCAAGCAGGCCCAGGCCTTCTGTTGACCAACCTAGATAAAGCAGGAGCTGGGTGGGGGTGCAGGTACACTTACAGGCTTCTAGGATCAGTAGCTGCATAAAAAGGAAAATGTTCGGAAGAAAAAAATACAGTAACTCTTTACCTTCCTGGGACAGTTTCTCATGGTACAATATCCAGGTGCATATACCACACTTAGGGGAATTTCTCAATCTTGATGGACAAAAGTTAGATCTGAACACAATGTGCTGGACTCGAATGATACAGAGTGAGAGCAGAATGAATTTAACTGGGTATGTTACTAACAGAGGAGGCACTCTAATTGAAGAAAAGAACGTGACTGTTTAATCTGCCAGACAGAAGTTTTATATTGTTTAAAAAATTTCACAGTGATGTTTTCCCCTAAATAAAAGCAATAAGAATTGTATTTCACAGCTGAATTTTCACATTTTCTTAAGCCTGAATCATTAAGGACACTCGTAGCTAAAAACTGCAATCAGAAATCAAGTTTGGGGACATACAAGTTTTGAAAGCCTAATTTGTCTTTGTTCCAGACTTAACAAAAAACAATGTAACTTCTGACCCGTGGGCTAAACACTTGTGAAACATTATACATACTGATGCAAACCTATGAATACCTATCTGTGGTTACGATCACATTCACTGTATATCATGTAGAGCTTTTCTTTTCTTCCAGAGCTACTTTTGCTTAGCATATTAATTTTATATTTGTAGGTAACAATTGTCAGGAAGACTTTTTTTGTAAAATCTATGTTTTTTGTTTTCATTTGTAGTTTGGTTGCAACAAAGGAAACAGATAGTGCAAGATCTCGAAGTGCTCCAATGTCACCGTCTGACTTTCTGGACAAATTGATGGGGAGGACATCAGGATATGATGCAAGAATCAGACCCAATTTTAAAGGTAATTGTTCTGCTTGCTACTATATATGGAATGTGTTTTAAGTATGATTGAATGAGATACATTTAAAAAATGGATTCCACTAAAAATTCTGATGCTTATTTCAGAATATATGTATATATATATTTTTTCTCACTAACTACAATGGAATATTCTCACTAACTGGAATGAAAGCTTCTTTAGAGCTGACAATGAACCTCCCTATATTTTAAATCCTCCACAGCAGGACTTTCTGCATTGGGGAGGATCAAATAGTTGTTGAATTTATGTACTGGAAAAGGGTCTGCATACCTAAAAGCCACCGATAACATCTAAGAAATTATTCTGCTTACCAAATGTTTCATTTAAATTTATAGGAAGGAGTATAACTATCAACCTGAGCACTCTTTACTATTTTTCTGTTTAGTGTAGTGATAACATATTTATACAGGCTACATGTGGATAACCCAGAATGATAATGTGTCCTGTAATTTAATCTACGGCAAAAGATTAAAAAGCTATGTTCATGCCACTACTTATTTAATATCTCTTGAATAATATTTTATTTAATTAAGAATAATTATTTATAAGAATAGAGATGTAATATGTAAGGTCCAGTTAAGCTATTTTCACTCCTAGGAGTGAAAGAAAAAAAATGTGTTCTACAGTAATTCTTTATTTTTCTGAATTTATTCTTATGGGATAAAAATATAATTGCTTAACAATGGTGTAAGAATTAATTTGGGAGGACTAATAAATACTAAGAATAGGTAACAGGAGAAAAATTAGGAGTAAAATTTGTTGATAATTTATGAGTAGAAAATGATAAATTGCTTCAATTTAAAAATGAGTTTAACATTTAAAAGGTGGGTTGCATTTATTGACTTGTTTTTAAGGATTTTGACCATTAATATTTTTAACTGCAAAAGAGAAGAACACTAAATGCAAACTGTAAGGAAATAGTATAGTTTTAAGGGGTATCATATTAGAAAAACGAGAAATTCAGCATTATGAGGATCTTTTACAAATTGAGAGAAAGCAGTTTTCTCCTACGGACATTTGTCTTTAATGAAAGTGTTGCTTATGCTGGCACTGTGTCATTTTACCAAACAATTCTTTCTCTTTAAAAAAATTCTGATTCTTCTATTATCACTGTCTAACACACTCCCACTCAACACCCTTCACTCTTGCCTGTTCCCTCTAGATTTAAGTAGAATCATTCAGATTTGTCTTCTAATTTACTCTGGGACATAATGTAGTGTTGCCTGTATACTTTCAGCATGTTTAGGGGCATTTTAATTCTGTATTATGGTCTCTTCACGTCCTGTATTATCCTAAGCCATTCTCCTCAAATGTGAGGTCATGGAGGTGGTATCACAGGTTGCCAGGCAGATGTTCTTTTGTATGTGCAACTATTTATTTTATTTATGACAGTAGTAAAAAGCCATGTACCTGACCTTGGCAAACATAAAATTGTCTAAAAATATTAGTGATGAAAAGCAGCAGCTCCCTGCCTCCACAATCCTTATGTACATCTCACTCCCTGAGGCCAACACTCCAAAAGCAAAGTTGGTTCCTTCTGATGAAATCTGTCGGATGGCTTTCTAGACCTTCAACAAACAAGGCCTTGTGAGGTTCCTTTGCACCAAATAGACTGCTAACTTAACGTCTCCATTCTTCCCTTCCAGCTCTTCTGTTTTCCCCTTCTGCACAACGATTTCTGTTTCCTTCCTGTAGGAACAGTTATGTTTGTTCATCTCCACTCTCTTTAAGCCTCTACTTTTCTAATACGTGAGAGAAACATTCTGTAGTTCAGGGAGGATTGTGTTGATTTGCCCGGGTGCTGAGACAAGTTGAGTCTGCGCTGTGGGGGAATGTGTGTGTATGTGTGTAGGGAGGTGGCTTTCTGCTCTTTCTGTCTCTGGAAAGGAACACCGGACAGAGCTGTCCTTGCCCTGGCCAGAGCACTGCTGAATAAAGTGATTAAGTTCTGAGGCTCTAACGCACTACACTGTGACTACAGTTAGCAATACTGTACTATGTACTTGCAAGTTGCTAAACGTGTAGATTAAATGCTGTCACTACAAAAAATAAAATAGTAATTGTGTGCAGTGATGGAGGTGTTAGCGAATGCTCTGGTGGTAATTATGTTGCGATTTGAAAGTGTGTCAAATCTACACATTGTGCACCTTAAACCCGCGCAATGTTGTATGTCGATTAGAGCTCGATAAAGCTGGAACTAGGAGATGATGAAAAAGTCAGCGCAATGAACAGAACCGTACTATGTCCAATCACTTTACTAAACTATGTTTGCAAAACTAACAGCAAAAAGTTATTTCCATTCCTCAAATATTCCACAAGGCTCAATCCCAGGCTACCCTGTGCTACAGGAATATGGATGGGAATCAGGGAGCTTTTTGAGACAGGTGCCTGTGGTTTTTCCCTAGGCCCTTCCAACTCCCCACTTCCTCTCCTATAGGGGATCCTAAGATTTCTCTAGGGCATTCTTTTTTTATTATTAAATTCACTGGGGTGACATTGGTTAATAAAATCATATAGGTTTCAAATGTACAAATTCTAAGATACATCATCTGTATACTGCATTACCTGCCCACCCCCCAGAGTTGGCTCTTCTTCGGTCACTGTAAGTCACCCCTTCACCCTGTACTACTGTCCACAGCCCTTTCCTCCGGTCACCTCCATTGTCGTTGTCTGTGCTTTTGTTTGTTTCTTTGTTTGCCTTGTTCGCTCATTTGTTGCTTCCAGTTTTATATCCCATGTATGCGTGAACTCATGTGTTTCTTGACCGTTTCTGTCTGGCTTATTATCTGCCTAAATCTACCTGTAAAATTTGAAAACATTTACTTGCAAAGATCTGTGCACCCCTATGTTCACTGCAGCATTATTGACAATAGCCAAGGTAGGGAAGCAGCCTAAGTGTCCATCAGTGGGCAGTTAGTTGGATGAAGAAGATGTGATACGTATACACAACGGGATGCCGCACAGCCATGAGAAGAGATGAATTTTGGCCATCTGTGACAGAGTAGATGGATCTTGAGAATACCATGCTAAGCAAAGCAAGTGAGACAAAAAAGTCAAGAACCCTGGGTCATTCTTAGCGTGTTACCTCCCTTCTCCATGTAGTCCTCACCTATGTTTATTTTTGGCCTCGCTCTGTTTTCTTTCTTTTATATTCGTCATTAAACTGATTGTGAATATCCTCCCACTCTCCTTTGCTGTGAGATGTTTAGTCTCATTTTTATTGGGTAATATAATTTTTATGTCTTCAGAGAGAAAGAAAACTCTTCAGTCCCCCTCTTTAATAGAAGCTTCCAGGAGTCATTTGGAATTAGAAACCTACAGTACATCTTAGATGATAAAATATTATTTCACTAGACTACTTTACCAGCTTTCTCTGGATTTCACTTTGGTTCTTTGACCCTATTATTTGGACCCTCAGTTGGTCTTTGATAACCCTTGAGTCTAATTTCAATCCAGGCAAAAAGTACTTCTCAGGAATCACCTGATTATGTCTTCCTCCCAAACACTGATTGCATTAAAAAAAAATATTTTTAACGGTCACACTCTTTGTCTGGAAACAGCACTGTTTGCTTTCCCAGTGTCTTTGTGGTTTCTGTCTTTTCATCTGTAATAGTTCTCTATATTAACCCCTTTCTCCCACATCACAGATTTAGGGTTAAAATGGCCATTTCTGCTGCAACACATTCTATCCCCAGAATGGCCTGTGCACATGATACTCATTTCCTGTCTGTATATTTTTTCAAGGAAAGCGTTAGCATTTCCTTTATAATTTTATCTATTCCTGTGCATCCATCCAGACACTGTTGTTCTTGAATAAAATTCATGATTATTTTTTAAAGGTATATTTCCTACTTGCATTTTTACATAATATAAGATCATTTTGCCAAGAAGAATCTCTTAAATAATCAGCCTTTCTAAAATTGTAGATGTTCCCCTGAAATATTCACAGATTTAGATCCTGTTTTCTGTAATTTTAGGTTTTATTTCATTTTAATATTTAATGTATTTTTCTGTAGTAGTTAGTTCTTTTTCATTTTAAAACAATCACAAACTAACAGATTTGCAAGTATGGCACTTAGCTATTTTTCCCCAAACTCCTTGAAAGTAAGTTTCTGTCCTGATGCCTAAATACTTGAGTGTATCATACACACAAGAACATTCTCCTAAATAACCACCATCTAACCACTGAAACAAGCAAGTTGTTGTAACGTGGACATAGTGCTACCACCCAGTTTGTGTACTGCCATTCAAATTTTGTCAATTTTCTGAATGATGGCTTCATAGTAAAATCTAGTTTAGAATTATATCTTGTATTTTATTTGTCATTTATCATTGCCTCCTTCAGTCTGAATCAGAAGCTCATTCTTTCTATGACTGTTATAACCTAGGCATCTAAAAAATATTATGATCCCTTGACTTAACAGAGTGTACCTCAGTTTGTATTAGTCTACTGTTTCCTCGTAATTCAGTTTAGGTGATATATCTCAAGAGATATATCACAGAACTGATGCTATGTTCTGACTGCATCTTATCAGATGGTGGGCTATCTTAATTTTTTTTAGCATAACTGGTGATTAATTTGATTAATTGATTAAGTTGGTGCTTGGCAAGATATATCTTTGTACATATACATATATGCATAAATACACACATATAGATACAAACACACATATATGTATATTCACATATATACATATTAATTTACATCGATGTATTTACTTCTCTATGTATTGAAAACCATGAGTTCACTTTGATATTTCCAATTCCATAAGTTTATTCTAGTTTCCGAGTTTCCATAGTTTAACTTCCTTATCTGACAATAAGAACCTGCCTCTCATTATCCTTAATATAATTCTGTTTTTGATCAACATGTAATGAATCTCCCTTGTCTGTGGCCGTGACGTCTCCTGCACAAATGCCCTCAGGTCCTGTTCAGTCGCTGACTCCCAGGCCAAGATGCACTTCTCTGGTTCAAATAACCTACACCAGGCCGCCCCACTGTGGCAACACTCTTCTCCCTCACTCTGGCTCCAACATCCAGGCCATGTAAACCTTTTCCACAGATGCCCTTCTCATCCTGCTGTAGGTTATCCCCCTCCCTCAGCCATCCCCAGCATGGAAGCCTGTCTTACACCACTTGACTGAATGGCTTTTGGACTGCAAAGGGAGAGGAAGGGGAAGACAAAGGAGAAGAAATAACTGAATCCTATTTTTATGCTGTAATTTTTAAACCTTTTTTGAGTGACTAACAAGTAATTTAAAATCTGGATTTAAAGTCACTGTATATACTTTTGGTAATTAAAAAAATAAATATCTCTCCTTGTGACATGACTACATAAAATATATATTTATCCAAAATAAAAACAACTCACTAAACATTTTTGAGAATTGATTTTTCAATTGCATTCCCTGTCTTTAAAGAGTGTGAGGCTTTAACTAATACATCATGTCAAAAATCACTTAGAGTCATTTTCATAAACACTTGGGTTATTGTTTGTCTCTTTGTTTGCTCTAGATCTGCCTGGTGAAGAGTTTTCCCCAATATGAATTGCAATAATATAATTGCTAAGGCTTTGCTATTTTGCCTTTATGCATCTCTGAACTTAAAAGTCACGTTCTATATCTTTAAGAAATGTCTAAAAGAAAACATGCTGCTAAAACATCTGCAACTACTGTCATTTGCTTTTAAGGCCAACGATGGTTAATGTAATGAACAATTTAAAAGCATAATTTGCCATATGGATGTTATAGCAGTTATTTGCTCTGTTGCTAAACATAGCAGTGCATTAGATGGCTGTACCAGCTTCTGCACTGGCACAGAAAAGTAGCAGATTGGCCAAGGACTGCTGGAACAGGTGCTCTCGGTAATGGCAATAGAAGATTTACAGTCTTCTCAGAGCTCCATTTTCTACAAAATTTTTGAATATACACGTCAATAGCTAGGGTAGGAAGACTGCTCCAAGATTGCTGCCCTGATGCGACACCGGCCAGAGCTTCAAGTGTAGAACATGGTGCTTTATAAATACGACAGCACTGTACCCATTTCTTCCTTTGTAATATCTCTCCACTGCCTCTGTTCCTGTCACAGCCATTCTCCTTCCCATTTGTGCTATTACAATAAATTCCTATTACTCTGTTGCTAAGCTTTGCCATCCATTCAGCCATCCCCCGTGTTGTGCTGGCCCTGCACACTCCCACAAGCAGGAACCTGCAATGGCTCCCTCACATTCATCAAGTAAATTCCTAACACCTTGGTATCACATTGGAAAGTTCCATGGTCTGGGCCAAGACTATTTTTGAAACAATGGCATTTATTTCCAAATTATTTCATGCTCTAATATGATTTTTAAATTCTTTAAAAATAAAACAATTTCTTTACACATGAGATATATATCTATCAATATTGGTATCAATTTAAAATTTGGAATTGAGGTTTGGTGTCAGAATCCATTGAGCTTTCTTTCAATTGAAGAAGAGAATATGTACACACACACATACATATATGTATATATGAGTATACATAATGTATATGCAGACACATGTCTATATACACACAATATATATATACATATACACACACATGTATATATATACTATACACACACAAATATATCTATGTGTATACATATTGAATATCAAAGACTCGCCCCAAATAAACACAGAGTCCCTTGGCAAAAGGTGGACGACATCGGTTCGAGTTGTTGGGGAATCTCCCGCCCATCATTTGTTGGCCAGTAAACTTACCGAGCAGAGACTTCAGTGGCTGCGCACTCTAGGGAAGTACAGGCTTTACGGTGTTAGTCCAGGTAGGTCATTAAGCAAGAAATAACAATAAGAAACACCAGCAATGACAAAAACTGTGGGTTGGAAGCAGGAGGTATGGTGTCCAGAGTTGACACATATTTTGTAAAGTATCCAATTTTCAAAAAAAAAGTAAGTGACATGCAAAGAAACAGGAAAATGTGGCCCATGCTCGGGGGGAAAACATTCAATGTCGGACTGACTAAATCTACTTGGTAAATTTACAGGGCCATTAGAAATATCCGCATCATAGAAACAGACCAAAAGAGGTTAGTGACTGGCCAGCATCAGTGTTCACAGACCATGAACTTGTGATTTGCAATCCAGATGATTTCACAGAATGATTGTCTTCCATGTTAAGCATCTGTGTGTATACATACATTAAAAAATATTCTTTTTAAAACAACTATGAATGAGAAGGGTGAAATTCTTTAAAAAATATTTTAGATGAGTATCTAAATAGCCCTTTTGTTGTCATCTCTTTTTCAGGCCCTCCGGTCAATGTCACGTGCAACATATTCATAAATAGCTTCGGCTCTATCGCTGAGACAACCATGGTAGGCGTGTTAACTTTGTTACAACTTTTATACCGAAGTAATCGCTAGCCAAATTAATGGCAATTTTCCGCTAATGTTATTTAATTTAAAGCCAAAATTAATATAATGAACTTTTAAAAGATAAAATTAATAGTATAATTAAATTGCACACAACTGCAGGTAATAATATTTCATTTAGAGGTGGTATATTATAGAATATATGTAAGTGAAAATGAGATTAATTTTTCACATTTCAGTAATTAAATAGTAAATCTCAAATTAAAAACAAGTCTATCACATAAATTATTGCTTTCCAGTGTTCTTCAATAACCAGACATAACCATAGAGTACACAATTTCATGTGGAATTATTTTATATACTTATAAATGTGTTCATAATATTGTTTAGTATTCTATTTGATTACTTTTCCAAGTGAATAGAGTATTTGAAAATTGTAGTGTATGCCTTAATTTAAACTCACTGAACAGAGACTTCATTACTATGTAATTGAGAACATTTTACATAATTATTAAAGCCAAAAGTTATCATTACAGACCACATTTGTTCTGTTTTGAATTTTACAACTCTCTCTAAAGATCATGTTGTATCTCGTCGTGCCCTGTAGCTTTTACTGTGCACTTTCGCTAAAATAAAATGCAGACACAGACTCATGAAACACTGAATATCTGTTAGCAGGCAACCTTTTAAAATTGAAACTATTTATGGTGGTTCTTAAATTACTTAGAATCATACTTCATTCCTAAGTTTAACCAGTATAATTTGCATTAATTTTCAAAGTTGATTTTAGCTAAAATAAGATATAAAGTACTTCAAGATATTTTAGCTTCCAAAACCATTAACCAGAGACTTGTGCTCATGTTATGTACTTGAGAATGACATGATGGCGAATTTCTAAGGAAAAGTAATCTCATATGCAATTATTGTGTGCATGTGTGTGTAGAGGATATATGTCAACAGGAAGAGACTTTATTTAGGCACCATTTAAAAAAATGTTCTTTTCATTGTGCGGGCATTATGTAGTCATTTAGCGGCAACTCTGTGGTTCTATATAAAACAATAAAGAAGAGGCAATAAAAGCAACAGTGGAGAAAACTGACCTCATGTATTTGGGCATTACATAGAATTATCTTAACTGTATTATGTAAGTTAAAATGAATGTGTGTGTTTGTGTAAACACAGAGAAAATGCATATAATGTGCCTGTATAAGCACAGTGTAGTTCTGATGCAATTCTGACCCTGAAGTGATTGTAGTTCTGTTTCAGACTTTGATATATTCTGGATTCTGGCTGAATATCTGGCCAATTTGTCTCCTGCAATTGTACATACCCACTAGAAATCAAATTAAAGATAAAGGAATCTCTGCTGGCTTTTTTTTTTTTTTCTATTTAGCCTTCCCAAATTGTGTTTCTAGCCATGGCAACTTTCTCATTTTCATTGCTACTACATATACCATGCAATCTTGAAAACCTGGAAATGTGTTTATGGTTTCTCTTTCGCAAGATCGTTTCCACAAAATACTTTCAACAGCAATAGTCAGAAAGGTTTACAGCCTTACTTATGCTTGTAGGGCAGAGGAAGGGACTTGGAAACAAGGGAAGACAGGGCCAGATTTCTTTATTAAAATCTGAAAGATTGTCAGGTTTCTGAAGGCCTTTGCTTTTTATGGCACTCATCAGTCTACCCCTACACGGCTATAACCACTATGTGATTCTAACGCACAATGTATGGGATGACTACACCAGCTGAATTTCTGACCTTTAGTCCTTTTAGACAGACTTGCTCTACAGAATAATATTATACAAAGAGCAGAATATTGCAAGCACGCTCTCACGGTGACCGTCACTCGGTTTTATTTCTTCCCTTCTCTCGTGTGGAAATACTTTCCATTCTTACACACTCCATCATAATGGATTTCCCTTTAAATCATTTTTTGAATCTGTTACTCTCCTTTTCAGAGTCACAAGCAGCCTCAAGGAACCATAATCAATCACTCCAGAGGTTATTAGAAAATAAACTAAGTATTATAAACTTAACTATGTCCACCTTGGTATCTTTCTTTTTAGCCTTCCAAACTGTTAAACAGGTGACATTACTTCTATTCTCACCATCAGATTCAGTATTTGTAAAAATTTTTAATGGTATCAGATAGATCAGCTGCATTGTAGTATCCCTGTATGTAGGAATCTACATAGAGGAAACCAGAACTTATTATATTTCTATCTCAAGAATCATAAAATATTTTGTTACCACCTGATTAAGTCAATGTCATTCATTCATTTATAGTTTCCACCATCAGGGCTCTGCAAACTAAACTTTGTCATTGTTTTATTTGCCATAGTATTGTTTAATTTCTATAAAAGCATTAATATATTTTAAAACATTCTCATGTCTTACACGAATACAGTTTACATTTGTTTTTATAATACCAGTAATCTAATTCATTGATGATAATTATTAAGATTAAGAGGATGGAATTTCAAATGACCTATAATAATTAACAAATACCTTTATATCTGAGAACTTATACCTTAAATAAAACTAAATAATTTTTTAAATTCATACATATCCACCTAACAAAATTCCTAAGTGCCTTTAATATTTTTACTGACCAAATATAATAAGCTCCCTTTGCTGGTGTAGTTGTTAACCTATTATACCTTTTCCCATTTTAAAATTAAACATTAGTCCCATTTGAGGGAGTTATTTGATTCTTCAGAAAATTTCTCTGCTAGATATTTTTTCTTGAGGTCTTTTTTGAAAATTAAAATATATAAAAATTAAAAAATATTTTATATCTACTTGCACTACAATTTAAAAATATTTATGTATATTTTTAATAGTATAAACTCAAATTTCTTAACTTAAACTTGTCCTTTCCCAATGTTTGTCTACCTTAGTGCCAACCGTTCTCACTTGAATGCAGTTTATTATTCTGGATGTACAGTCATCAAATCTTTTTCTATAAATATTATGGAAAGTCTAAACCACCCAATTTCCCTCACTTTTGAGATGTGTGTCATTATACATAATGAGATTCTCTGAGGGCTTGTTCAGCCTCCATTTTTCCAAGTTCACATTCTTCTTGAGCAGAAAACCATGGAACAACTATTGGAAACCATAGTTCTTAAAAAGAACTAAATAAAATTGGTTTACCGTCATTAGAGTCATTCTCTTTCCCATCCTGCACATGGCCTTGGTGAGGGGGCACCCATCCCGCCCTTGAACTTGTGGCGACCAAAGGTGCTGGTGAGCCTTTTTGTTGTTTCTGCGAGGGGAAGCTTAGATCTCCGCACCAAGTGACTCTCCAGTGAGACAGACTCCTGCAGCCCTGTGAGGAGTTGTGGATGCGGCTTATAGGCCAGGACGAAAGCATCTGTAAGGTGGACTTTTTAAAAGTTCATATACATGCACATTGTAGTGTGGGTTTTTATACATATCAATATTTAAAGATGGATAAATTGGCTGAATCTCCTATCTTCAGAACACAGATGGTTCCCCATCTTGTTACAAATACGAGTTAGAAAATTGCTCTGCTATGTGCCTACGTCAGTATTTACTCATTGAGCCGTTGCTTTTCACCAGTTCCCCTAGAATAAAATATATTTTCCAAAATAAAAACAAAAAAAGGTGAGATATTCTGGTATGAGAGATTTGCAGGTGCCTGTATACAGAGATGTGTGGTGGGGTTGGGCAGGAGTCTCTGGGGCCTGCTTTGAGCTCATAGAATTGTCAAACTACAGTTTTTCAACTTTCCACACAAATAATGATAGACACACACTATGATGACAATAAGCTTTTCTAAATACCACCTGGTTTGGGTGTGTTTAGATGGCACTTAACTACTTGTACTGATTTATCAACTCAACTTCAGTGACATTCTATAATTTTAATCCAATTTACTTTTATATTCTATCCTTAAAAATATTTCGTTTAAATTTGTGGGCATTTATTTAATTTTTTTTGAGTACGGGCTTCCTAGAGCAACAATCCACTCTGCTATGTTCATCACCACACGTCAACAGCTAGGTTAATTCGTAGCAGAAAGTTGCTCTTAAGTGCATATTGGGGAATGCACACCCACGCACACACACATGTGTGTATTCTGGTTAAACAGAAGTATTTTTTTCCAAGAAGAGAATTTTGCTATTGTGTCCTTGACAGAAGTGGATTAACCATTTTTTCTCCTTTCCCATAGGATCTGAGCCTGGCTCTGTCTTAAACTGGTGCTACAGTCTCTAAAATATGAGTGAAATATTTAATTGTACAACCTTATTGATGTTGGCTAATATTGCCCAAATAAATTTGGCTTTTTAAATCAAATTTTCACATGTAATTTTATAATCTTCCCTCAGGAAGCTCTTGCTTTTTCAGCTGTATTAACAGAGAGGTAAATTCATTAAAAATGTCAAACTTTTGTATGGAGAGTTCTCTGTGATAAGAAATTAGAGCTCCTATTACATAGTGCTTATGATGATCGGAGAATAATGTTTAAAGTAAATAATAGTGAGATGCAATTATTTCAGCTATCAATTAGGTTTCACAGTAATTTTTTCATGACAATTGGAAGGAAATGTGTATGATTTAAAGCAAAGTTCATCTTTTCTGTCCTTTTGTAACCTTTCTTAAAAATAAGCTGGTCCATTTTATTTATTGCCAACAAGTTAAATTCTCATGAAGGCACATTCGCTTTATGAGTGCCGTAATAGTATTCAGGGGCTATTCCTGCATAATTCACATTTCAAGATTCAATAATGTTAATGTAGCATATGATTAGATAGATACTAGTCCACTTCCCTTTAGAATAGCCTTCATAGAAGCATACTGCTATCCTTTCGAAATTAAGATTATATCTGTTAAGATCCTAGCTTCACTGTCTTATTTTTCTTCCTTCGAGTAATGGGTAAAGCCTAGACAAATATAGCAATGACATTGGTCTGAAAGAGTTTTAATTTCAAGCATGAGTAACTGGTGACTGGCTGCCTGAATGTGTTCTGAAGTATCCTTTATGAGCATGAATCAGAAAGAGGGCGTATTTATGGGAGAGGCTGGAGAAAGATAGGTGTGCATGAAGGTTACACGTCCTGGAGACCCCATGGGAAAGATGCATAAATCTCTGCCTGGTGCCGTTGCCCACAGGACCATTTTTTATCATCACTGTCTCCCAAAGAAGACTGTCTGCAGATCCTGTTCACACAGGTACAATTTCTTATCAAGAATTGCACAAAGAATACAATTGTGTAGTTGTGTTGTGATGTCATTAAGACAAACACGATGTGTAAAGGCATGTTTCCAATTCTGTGGGGGAAAAATACCAAGGGGAAACAGGTGCGAATGACAACAGGAAGAACAGGGTGTGCGGAGGGGGGCGCTGTCAGGCACATACCTCTGCATCTTCTCTTCTTTATTGGACCACGTGTCTGGGTAGAGTTTTCTTTTAGTCCAGCTAAGTAGATTGAAAGGTTAATTGTATTTTGTTTAGGTATTTGAAATATTTGAGTTGGGAAAAAATGAGGAAGATTGTAGGGGCAAATGTGGTGTCAAAGACATGTGTCACTTAATTTAACCCTCTCTCTCTGCCTTCTGTAAAGCTAATGAGTAATGCAAAGCGACTATTAAGAGCACATGGTTCTCTTGAAGAGGAAGACAGGGAATAGCATCCACTGTTACCAGATCAATTAAGCGCTTTTGTTGGCCAGTCAACATGACATAGAAATGATCTGATTCTAGTGAATAGCTCCTAGCAATGGCGTTCATCTCCACGGGATTTGTCATCCTGTACCTTTTTCTCAACAGAATTTCATTTTCTGAGAGAATACACTCCAAAATGTCATTTTGACCTCTAAAGGCAAAATGGGCAGCAAGATGGGGAATTGTGTTCTTTAAGATGATTGGCATTAGTCATAATTTTTTACTTAGTCGTGGATTTAACGTGTTGATTAGTACCAAGTACTTGGCAATGGATTTAAATTGCAAATAGCTCCTCAGCTGGGAGGCTGAATCTCTAACAGATAAATGAGTGAAAGTTAATGCTGACAGTTCTCTTGACCAGTTAGACGACAGGTTTCTGTTGCTGTGATAAAACCAGCAGCCTATCTGCAAAATAAGCCGACTGTGCTTCAGATGGGCTCACACAAGCTGGGTTGACAGCGACCTGGGGCTGTGCCTCAAGTGCCTTGCCAAACAGAAGAGATGCAGTCGAAAGAAATGAGCTGTCCTTGTTGCTCAGGGAGTCAATTAGAAAGTGGAAAGTTCCTACTTGACAATGATATACATACACACACATATATATACACACAAATATATGTATATAAATGACATATAAATGAGTTTAGTACCTTAAAATTTGGTTTTAAATATATCAGAAAAGTTATTTTTTTCTCAATCTCATCAAAGAGGCTTGATAACAAACTATTTGTTTTACGGGAGAGCATGAGGAAACATTCATTAGCATGTACCTATTACTATGATCTGTGCCACCTTTTTAAAATTCTCCTTAGTAGTTTCTTGGAATATTGCCAACACTCTAGAGTCTAGTTAAATAGCCTGAAACAAATAATCCTACCACAGAGGTATATTTAGGTTTAATTAGCAAAAACGAACTTATAATATATATCAACATTAAGCAGATAAACTACTAATATTCACAGATAAGCCCATGGCAACCTGTATCTGTGAAACCCATTCAATTTATGTAGAGATGATAATGTCTTACTTTTCCTCTTAGGGTAGGGAAGACATTTGGGAGTTCTTGCATTTCCATTAAGCCTTCCAGGCCTTACTGGGATTCTTCTCTCCAGAGACTTTTATCAATAGAATTAGTGAAGAATTCCTCTCTACTTTTCTGTAACTGAATTCTCATCTCCTCTCTCCACTGGGGTTGCTTCCATCCCCTGCTGGTGTTAGGCTGTGATGGTGTCTCACTTCGAGACTTGTAGGGGTCCTCTGGCCTGGCATGTGACTGTCTCCTAACCCCGCCTCAGCCCTGCCCCCAAATAATGAGAACAGCTAGATCCCTCTCTGAGCTGATGAAATGCTCCCCTTTTCTTTGGTGGAAATCATTTTGTTTGCTTTAGGTTGTTCTTTCACTGGTGTCCCATTTCTAGAGTCATTTCTTGTGCTTAGTAGGTCTTTCTGGGGTTTCTACTCAGTCTCTCCATGCTCATTTACCGTTTTAACATACCTGGCGTTCTATCCTTCTTACATTACACATCCCAGAGGCAGCTACTGAAAAGGCTAACAATTTTGATTCTAAATATATTTCACTCTTTATCATATTTTAACTTGCTCTAAAGATAATTGCTATTCCTCACCCATGAACTATAAAATTAAATACGATTAATCAAAACTTGACAGCAGATACTAAAAGAAATGAATATGCTCTGCATTCCTTTTTTGCTTTAGTTTTCTCTTAGGCAATGTTTCACAATCATTTTTTTTCTCATGATGTCTCCCTAAGGAGTCTCTTTAGACATGTTTTTTAAAAAAATTATATTTTATTGTTTACGCTATTACAGTTGTCCCACTGCTTAGATGTGACATCTTTTTCCTTAACTGCCCTCCCTAGGACATTTTTAAAAAAATACTTTATTTATTTATTTTTAGACAGAGGGAAGGTAGGGAGAAATGGAGGAAAGTATCAGTGTGTAGTTGCCTCTCATGTGGCCCCTACTGGGGACCTGGCCTGCAACCCAGGCATGTGCCCTGACTGGGAATCAAACTGTCGACTGTTTGGTTTGCAAGCTGGCACTTGATCCACTGAGCCACACCAGCCAGGTCCCCTCCCCATGAAATTTTAACACTTCCTCTATAGTGCACATCTGTTTATAAACTCTGAATATCTGAATTATACATAAAAAGAGTAAGCTTTTTTCTCATCTATCAAGGACTAATTTTTGCCCTCTTGGGAACAATATTGTCCTCACTGAGAAGGTACTCTCTCAAGAACATATTTATAGGGATACTCCTGCGTGCACTCGCCAAGGCTAATATTTCTGTCCTCATTGCTGGGTAGCACACGGAGCAACAGGGGACAATTGGGCAGAAGCACTGCATGTTCTTGGGGGAACGGCATACATTTTTATGCCCCCTACCTATTTGCAAAACTATTAATAAGTGTGTACTGGAGACTAAACTATACTCCCTCTTTATTAATATCCGAGTATCTTTTTTATAAGATATTATTTTTCAAACTTTCTATGAGCGTCCCCTCCATACACACCCACCTATACTGACTGCAAATACATTCAGACTTGTTTCAAACTTATTTTCCATTTTGACACAAGGACCAGATTTATTTCCTGTTTTCTTCTGTGATGATATTAATGCTTTCATTTTACTCATGTAACCATCACTGCATCATACCTGTTCATTATTTGATAAACTTGTTCTCAAAATATTTTCCATGGAGTTCATTCCTCAAGCCTGGTCCAGTTGCAACAAACTGATGAGAAATACACATAATACATATGACATTCCTATCATGGCTTAGCCAGAGGACTGTTCTGAAAGGTAAATTTTACTCAAAATTAGATCAGCAGATGATAGATCGATAGATAAATAATAGATAAGCTTCTTTTTCCCTTGTTAAGGTTGTGTAAGTGTAATTTTTAGCAAGAAGAAACTGTGCCTTAGATGTATTCCTGAGGGGAAAATTCTTCATGAAACACTTTTCAGAGCTGGAAACACTTTTAAGAACATGAAATACTTTTAAGAACTGAAAACGTCACCAAAAGCTTGAAGATCAACCTACCTATTAGTGAAGCTTCCAACAGAGAGATGCCCAGGGCCCAGATACCAGGCCTCTGCCCCCTCCCACTCCTACCCCCATAAATCCGGGTGCGGCTTGGAGGCAATATTTTAGGAAACCTGATGCCAGTTACGGATGTTTGGAGTTCTCCAAATCCTCCCAGTTTTATCCTCCCAATACTTCAAGTTCCCCTCTTTCCCAGTCAAGACCCTAACATTCACACACTTCACTCCGCAAGAGAGTGAAGATAATGCACTTTCTAGTTTAGTAACCCAGAGGTACATCCTCTGAATCTAACTTTCAACCTTACAAAACCCACCCGGGAAGCTACAGGAGATAATTCTTTGAGAAAAATCATGGCAAATCCTTGACTCTCCAGCCATGCCTTAACCTGAGAATTTAAATTTCTGAACTGGAAATATATATATATATTTTAACTCCCAGTAGAGATAAAAGCAAGCAACCCACTCTTCTATGCCTATGACATTATATTTTGCTGCGGCCTTTTAACACTTGGTCTGAAAAATCATATACTTCATTTTAGATGGTAAGGGTAAAATGTCAGTTGATTTCACCACAGTTGCCATGCACTCCTAGCGTCCTCTCCTTCGGGGATTGGAACACCCAGGGTCTTCACAGGCCCATTGAACAGTCCCTGGCTCTCATTCCTGCAGCTTGCCGCTGGTGACAGACTCTGCGGCAGCTGGCGTTCAGTGGCTCTAGCTGAAACTACTTCACAAAAAGTAACTTTTTACTGGGAATCAGATGTTTACAAAATTACTAGAAGAAGCAAAATTGTACTATAGATTTGGCTTGCCAGCAAGGCTGCTGCCTCTGCCTGAAGCAGGAAGCTGGGAAATCAGGAGGCTCTAGGAGCACACTACAACCCAGGAACCAGGAAACCCTCTCAGCAGCTAAGCTCGCGTGAACTACTGGACACGCACCATTTACTAAATGTCTTTAGTCCTTCAACAACATGAAACTAGTCACAGCAAGTGGGGCCTTCACTGACACTGCTGTGGAAAACCTCAGGGCTACCCTGACCCTAGGAACTGCAGGAGGTGGCAAAGCCAGGAAGTAAGCCTGAATGATGAAACAAATCTCACCAAGATTTCTAGCTTTCAGTGGAATAGTCCAGACACAGAAAGACAAATATTGCATAATCTCACCTTTGTGTAGAATCTAAAAGAAAAGTGTAGGTTGAACTCATAGAAGCAGAGAGTGGAATGGTGGTTACCAGGGGTACATAGGTGGGGCAAATGGGGAGATACTGGTCAAAGGATACAGAATTGCAGTTCTGTGGGATGAGCAAGTCTAGAGATCTAGGATTCAGGCATGATGACAATAGCAAATAATTCTGGAGCCAACACTGGAAATATGCTAAGACAGTAGATTTTAGGTGCTCTCATTACAACCAAAGGTAACTATGTGAGGAGATGGGTTAATTAGTTTGGCTGTATGTAAGGTCATGTTGCAGACCTTAAATATATACAATTGTTATTTAAAACATATTTTATATATATAAAAATATATAAATATACATATAATCCTCTAGTTTAGTTTGAATGTATATAAGATCATGTTGTAGACCTTAAATATATACAATTGTTATTTAAAACATATTTTATATATAATCTTCTAGTCATTTGAATTTGTGCCTTCTGGAAAGGGTGATGAAATGCCAGGAACCGGTTTTTAAGATCTGTCATTTGCTGTGACCATGGAGACTTTACAGCTTGCAACTTACGTTGCAAGTCTCAATTTCTGTCTACATTCCTTTTGTTCTCCAGAGAGGGAAAAGCAAACATTTCAAACAACATGGAGAGATATTTTACATTCTTAAAGTCATTCTGCATGAATTTAGCAGTATCTCGCCTTACAAAAACCTAGTGGTGTTAGGTTCAGAATGCAGTACATGTTTGTAACCCTCTTTTTCCCCGGGGGCCTTCTTTTCTCATTAGAGACTAAATTGTTTGCCCTTGACAATTTTTATTACTGCAGCTATTGCGAAATATGTTCTTAATCCATAAAACTTCATTCATTCTGACCAATTTGATAGTCAAAGTGAGCTTTAGTGCTCTTTGAATCATATGTCTCAAAATAACTCATATTAAAAACACTGACCAATACATTCTCTTGGTCCTGCCTGACTTTGGCATGCCCCTGGTAATGTACAGGCAAATGTTGAACCGTTGATTCAATTTTGGCTTGTCAGCTTCCTAAAGAAGAACATTTCTTAAATTTAAAAATATTTTCTTCCTATAAAAAACACAGCTGTTGAGTTATATTATGTTTTGTCATAAGTGTTGGTTTTTTAAAAACCTTACTCCTACAAAAACCATGCTAGGAAATTTCTAGCTAACACCAATTATAGCGTGTGCTGAGAAAAGGAAATTTTTATTTATTTGGATTCAAAGCTGAGTATAAGTCAGAGATGAACAAATAATACCTTACTTTATATAGTTTTAGCTCTGTCTTCCTAGAGTCTGTACCATAAGAAGGTATCATTCTTATAGTTTTATAGTAATACTTTGTTGAATTCAAAACATGGAATACCTTGTTATATTGCCCTTCCTAGGTTTTTTTCAACATAGCCCATAGTAATGAACTATTTGTGATTTTTAGCATATAAAGGGACCAAGAAGAGTTTGTTTATAAAATACTGTATGTGATGCATTTCCTTGTGAAAAAAGTGGCTAGTCAGAAGAAGTCAAACCACTTGTTTTATAGAGTATGTCTGACTAATTTATACATTTTCCTTAATAATATTTAAAAATTACTTTTTTTTCTTTTTTCTTAAAGAAAAAAGCAAACAAAATATAACCAGAGACATTGAAATTAAGAACATTGTAACAATAGCCAGAGGGGAGTGGGGAGGGGATAGTGGGGAGAGGGGTCTATAGGAGCTACTATAAAGGACACAAGGACAAAATGAAGGGGGAGGTAGAGGTGGGGGAGGGAGGTGGGACTGGCTGGGGTGGGGTGGAGGGATGGGGAGAAAATGCAGACAATTGTAACTGAATAAAAATAAATAAATTAATTAAAAAAATTAAAAATTATTTTACCACTAGGAAAATGCTCTGACTGGAAGCAGTAATATCTCTAGGAGACGTGCATGTTGTAGAACGGTGCAGACCAGCCCTCCCCACGTACCAATGCCTGGCCTTGTTGGTCTTTCCGTCACGATTTTCCATCCATTGCCCTGATGCCTCACTGCCAGATCTTCTGCAAAGGTCCCTGTCGTAGGTCTTCCCGTGCCTCATTGCACGCTCTTTGAAATGTGGCTCCTCTGCTCCACTCATCAAAGGTGGCATTGCTTTTATTTCCCCTCTCTTTGAACCTGGACATGGAGACTAGATGTACTTATGAATTATAATTGATCCTATGGGCATTTGGATATTTGGGGAATTGGGCAGCCAGCTTCCCGAGAGTCATTGTAGTATAATGGGCTTGCTTCTATGCCTCAGGTTGGGGTGCTCATGCGATCTATCTTCCAAACAGGGAAAACCTGAGAATAAAACAGTTAAGTTTTATTTCTAAAAATTCTTATTTTTGACTGAAAAATTAGTTTGATTTTACTATGAATCTACAAAGTATTTTTAAACCTGTTTCCACTAATACAATAAAATTCTTTATAAAACAATGAAAAATAATCTATACTGAAACCCCAACTTTTTAATGTAAATTATATAATCATTAAAAACTAACAGAGGCAAAATAATGATCTTGGCAAGTAGTCACATTTCTTAAACAGTGCCTCAGCCAGACATGTTTCTGATGCTGCACCACTGACATTTTTGTAGAGAATGCATTTGTTTCTTACATGGTATTATTACTTTTAGTTTTAAGGCCTTTTTCATAAAATTACAGGAAATCTTTAAAGTTGAATTTTATGGTTACTAAATTAGAAAGTGTTGACATCAAGAACTGAGTCATAGTATACCAAAATATTTCTCATTGATAAAATATTCATTCTATATATTCATTCTATATATTCATTCATTCTATATATTCATTCTCTCTTGGTAAACTGAGAGAAATTTTTGTTAAATGAAAGATAACCTCAATTGTAATTTTTTTGAATTGAAATGCATAAGTATTTCAGTCCAAATATATTCAAAAGAACTATATTTATTTAATACCTTAATTTGAGAAACATTTTAAAAAGACAACTTATCAAATATATTATCTGTATTTATACTTTATGAAAATTTTCCCCAAATTTAGACACTGTAAAATCACAGGCATGCTCAATATTATCCCACTTCAATATGAAAATAGTTTTCCACATGAAATAAAATAGGTATATACATCTTACAAAATTTGTGTTGGATCTATAAACTATAAAATGCTGATGAAAGAAATCAAAGAGACAACAGAGAGTCACATTATTTATGAGTAGGGTAACTCAGTATGGCTTAGATGTTAGTTTTCTTCAAATTAATCTATAGTTTTAATGCAGTTTCAATAATAATATTAGCAAGACTTTTTCAGATGTAGATAAGCCAACTCTCTACTCCATAAAGAAAGGAAAATAAATTTAAATTGTCAAGATAGTTATAAAAAGAAAGGGCCAATTTAGAGGACTTGCATCACTCAATATTAAAACTTAATAAGAACTGAATAAGGAAATATAGTCTTCTAAAAAAAAGTATGAAACAATGTCATTCATACAAAAAAAGTTATCCTAAACATCTACTTGTAGCTTATCAAAAATTAACTCATACTAAATATGAAGCCTAAAAGTAAAAATTTTAGAAGAAAAAAAGCGTGAGAGAAAATTTTAATGGTCTTGAGTTAGGCAAAGAATTCTTAGACATAACACCAAAAACACAGTTTATAAAATAAATAATTGATAAAGTAAACTTTACCATAATTAAAGACTTTTGCTCTGTGAAAGATGTTGCTAATAGGAGGAAAAAGACAAAGCTACGTGCTATGGCAAAAAGTTCGCAATTCTCATGTCTAGCAAGGGACAGGCATCTAGCATACAGAAAGAACTCTAAAAATTTAACAGTGAAGAAAGTTTTCATGGGCAAGTGATTCAAGCAGACACTTCCCTAAAAATATATACAAATTGCATTTGTTTGAACTGTGCACACAAACTCTCTGAGTTAAAAGGCAAATTACAACAACATTAACAGTAGAATGGCTTAAAGGTACAACCATGTTATTCCATCAGGAATTTGGGTAGGGATGGCTGGGGGACTTGTGTACTCTCCTTATTGAAAGAAGTCATTATTCATAGTTTTTATATTCATAGTCTACTCGGTGGGAGGATTGGCTTGTCTGGAGGGTTCAAAATGGTTCATTATGGGTCTTGTGCTTTAGTGGGGGCGGCTAGAAAACTGGACTTAGCCAGGAGTTTTGAGCAGACCTACACGAGGCTCCTTCAGAAAGGCTTATCATGGTCCCGGTTTGCCCCAGAGTGTTTTTGGCCATCTTTAATCTGACAATCTTTCCTCTAGTGTCCAATTAGTCACATTTTTCCAACATGCAAAATGTCACGTCCCTTTTTAGAGATCTCAGCTTCCACATTCCATCATGGTATTGTCTTAAAAGTCTGGGCTCTTGCTGTCAGGTCTAAGTGTAAATCAGGCTCCCAAAGGGCAGAGCTTGATTATGTTCCTCCGGATCAAAAGATCTGTGGATTCGAGAGGCAAGTTACCTACCTCACACACCCAGTCAACATGCAAAGGATAACCGCAATAGATGCTCCCCTTTAAAAAGAAGGTGGGTGAGATGACATTGTAGTCACCCATTCATAGCAATTCTAAAGTCTAGGCAAGCATATCCCTCCAGTTACATGACTAGGGCCCAGTCCTCTTCCTGCAAATGATTCTTCCTGGACTTTGACTTCACCATTTGGGCTCCTAATGCTGTGTTCTGGGTCATCTTTACTTTTCTGTAAAACATGAACCCTGCTTGCTGTTCATTTGCCTTTCATTCCACTTCCTGTCAGTTGACATTTGAGAACCTTACAGGCTGTTTGCACTTTGAACTGTCCTTGTCCATTTCAACAGAAGCTGATGGTCCTTCCACTCCTTGAATTCTCCTAACATGTTTGTGGGTTTCCTATCTGTGTTACCACTTTTGTGGGTTTCCTATGTAGGTTACCATTTTTAGGGTTTCAATACCTTGGACTAGAAGTCAAGATTCTGTGGGAAAACACTTCAATGCAGAGAAACCTTTTGCTCTGGTTGGGAAAACCTGTGAGGTAACTTCTCAATCTTCCAAAGTATAAACAGGGGTTTCACAGCCACACCCCTGAGATCTTTACCCTGAGTCCATAAAATTAGTAAAGTGATATTTTCAAACTTTTGCTGGAAATCTCCTTAGCCAAATACAACAATTCACTAGTTGCATTTTCTATTTCCCACATTACTGAGAAGACAGCGTTGCCAAACTTTCTGCCACCACAAAACAAAGGTGAATTTTTTCCATCCTCCAATAACAATTTCATTCTCATCCTTTCTACTATCACAGAAGTCTCCAAAACCCTTCAAGCTTCTCCAGCTACCTGGTCCCAAAGTCAGCTGCACGTGTGTTAATTTTTTTCTTATAGCATTACCCATTTCCAGTTACCTAATTTCATCTCAGTTATTGTTGCCTCACAAACTACCCCAAAACTGAGTGCCTTATGAAAGCAAACATTTTAGTATATTTCCTAATTTTGTAGGTCAAGGATTTGGGCAGGTCTCTTGGCTTTTTGTAAATGGGTTCAGCAGAAGTGCCAAGTTAAAAGAGACCTAACTTTGAGATGGCTGTAAGACCTGACTTAATCATTTGTTGTAAGCAGTATATTGTGTATCATGCAGAGAGAGCTCAAGGCCTGGATGAAACTTAGGGAGATCTCACTTTTTGTTCCTGTTCTATAAAATGAGATTGGTAAAGACATTTTATTTATTCCATGTGTTCTCATCCGTTACAATAATTTTCCTGTGATGGAGGTATTCATATATAAATAGATAATTTTATTGAGGAAACAATATATCAATAGTTTCAGAGATGGGCCAGGACAATCTAAACTATAATGTAGAATAAAGTAATCATATTTAAGTATTTCTAAAAGTATTATCGTTTACATTGTGCTACCCAGTGTAGGATTTATATTTCCTAAAATATGTATGCTTTCAAATGTATAAACTCAAATAGAAGAGCATACCCACAGGTTGCCAAATATTTTATGAAAAGTAAAAAACACATGGAAATTTGGCAACTTATCTTTTACCCTGATGATACCCTGCACCCAAATACTTTTAAACATGGAAGCATAATCCCAAATATCTGTAAATATAGAAATATTAAAATGTGTGGTGTTGTCTACCCAAGAAGCAGATTATCTAATGGTTGATTACAGTTTGTTTTTAATTCTAATTTTGGTATGTTGCATATGTACTATATAGGTAATTTATTTGAGAATAAATTGTAGATTTTTAAAGTGGTTATTTCATTTGATATAGAAGAAGCAAATATTTCATCTATTACTCTCAAGAATTATCCTAAATGTGGCTGCAACATGCAATAATTGTTTCTAAAAGGAGTTAATTCCTCTACAGCACTGAAGTGCAGTTAATAGCTTCCACGTGGCTTCTTGGCCGATCTCCAGATCAACAAATGACTAATTAAAAATTATCTTGATTGCTCAGAAGGAAAATTCATTCTAAATACAATTAAATTTCATCTTGAACATATAATATTTAACTCACTAAAATTTTTCCAAATTTTCTTGAGTTAAAATTTTGAGTTAAAAATTTTTCCAAATATTTTTAAGAGAAAAAGGAACTTTTTCTCTTAATACTCAAGCTCTACCATTTCATAGTAAACAATATCCAATATGAGCTTTCATGAATCCAACCAAAGATTGCCAAACGACTAAAAGGGGTTTCTTAGAAAAACCACTGGAAATTCAAATATCAATTAAAATGTAAAACTGTGACAATAAGCCTCAGTATTGAGAATATGTGAAAATACTAAAAATGTCTACTGGGATAATTTATTTACATAAACAGTTTTTCTACTGAGGACATTGTAAAAACAAATGAAACAAAAATCCTTTACCAATGACATCTATTCCTTTGTCTTTATTTATTAAACCATGTCTTTTCTCAAATCCAAGCTGCTGAGTATCAATAGTTCATTAAAATTGTGAAGAGAAGTATAAAGATTACCACAAAATAATGGATGCAGGTGTATAATTAAAAAATATGTAGGCGTAAACTAAAAATTTCAACTGGAAACACTTTCGTACACTAGGTAGGAAACCTAGTTTGCATAATTTATCTACTTTGGCAATAGTTGCTGTTTATAGGCTCAGAATAGTCTTTCTTTGTTAGTCAGTTCTGTAGCATCAGTCCCAAATTACATGGGATAGTAAAATAGGAGCTGCTTGGCGGGAAGCTAGATGCGCTCTGCCAGTGCCAGATTTTGCTCTCATAAAAAATACCTGTAATGTGAGATGAAGCTGTTAAGCCTAAGTATATACTGTACAAGTATATATATAAGTATATATAAGTATCCCTGAAAACTTGCAAGCAAGGCAAATTTTAATCAGCATTTTTTTCAATTCCAAATTATGTTTAAAGCATGTAGCTTCATGCCTGAAAGTTAGTAATCATTCAATTAACAATAGTTATTAATTTTATCTTTCATGTTGATTGTAGATTGTGATTTTATATATTATTATATATATGGCATTCACTTCCAAAAATATTTGTCTTTAAAATATCACCTTGCATTTATAATTCTCTTAATGAGACCTTTCAAATTTTGTAAATTAAATAGATGATTTCAATGTCCTTACATACAATTTAAAAACATATGTAAAACAAACCTTGGAAATATAATGCTAAGTATAAGAAGCCAGACACAAAAAGCCACATATTGTATGATTTCATTAACATAAAGTATTCAGAGCAGACAAATATGTAGAGGTAGGAGGCAGATGAGAGATGACCAGGGCTGGAGGGAAGGGGGTGTGGGGAGTGGCAGCCCAATAAGCAGGGGGTTTCCTTTCCAGGTGGTGAAATGAGCTGGAAACTAGATAGGGGTGATGGTCACACAATATTGTGAAGGTTCTAAATGACACTAATGGTAAATGTTATAAATTTGACCAAATTTAAAGAAAAATGCACATATGCTAAAACGTAACACAGTTTACATCAGACATTCCGGCAAACACACTAGTTGGAAGATCTTCAAAAAATTATTTGTTGGCACTGTTATCCACCCAGTAAAGTGTGAGGTGTCTCTCAGCTATTCCCAGAAGAGTTTTCTCCTATTACTGGATTCTTAGAATTTCATGTTTGATTTGAGGAGATATCGAAAATAGCATGTTGAAAGACTAAAATAATAGTTTATTTTCTAAAAGACTTTTTACCTTTTTATAATACAAGTCATATATTCCAGTAGTGTTATTTAATGGGAAGTCCTCCAAATAAATAATAATAATAAAGGGATCATTGCCCACATGCCATTAAATATTCACATTGTAAATTAATAAGTGCTATGTGTAAATGGTTATGTTCATTTTAACACACAAATTCAAACAAGTGAGCACATTCTTTGTTGGATGTAAGTGTTGATATAACTTTTGGGTCATGAATGGAAGTGGTGGTAACAGAATTTCCAAGTCGATGTTGCCTAAACCAGAAAAGACATATAAATTTCCTCTTCCTACTTGTTAAAATACAAAAGTTTAGGAACTGATTTGGGCAGAAATATGAGGCAGGAAATTGTGTCCTCTCCCGCCCCCCTTCTACGGGCTTGTTGGCACATCTTGCTGTGGAGGAGAGAGAGCATATTCTACGGGGCTGTCTAGCGTGGTGTGTGAGAAGGCTGAGGACTGGACATATAACTGGACTGGGGTGACAGCTGTGGGGGGTAAGGAGGACCATAGAGGTGAGGTGCACTTCTCAGTGCATTGTGTATAGGGCACAGGCCACAAATGCGACATTTCACTGATGTTGACCTTGATCCTTGATCCCCTGGCTGAGGCGGTATCTTTCATGTGTCTCCTCTGTAAAGCCTCTCTCTTCCCTTTTTTCATGCTGTTCCCTTTGGAAGGAGGTCACTGTTTATAGTCCACACCTAAGGGTGGGGAGTGCCATTCCCCCTGTTTGCCAGAGGAACTGAGTAGGAATGCAAGAAGTGAGCGCTGGAGGCCAGAGGGGGCCTCCATGTCAGTGGAATGTTGCTATGAGTACGTTAACTCCGAGAATAACTCGTTACTTTACAACCAAAGAGCCTCATAAATGACTATTCTTCAAAGAAAAGAAGTAGTTACTGGAAGTTCTGGCTCTGTTCAGGTCTTCACTTCAAAATCTAGGCGTGGCCAAACTGAATAAACTATATGAGTTGGAACAATCTCTACTGACTTCTGGAATAATATTCCAATAAGTAAGTTTACCTCTGCAGAAGTTGTTACCTTGGAGAGTCAGCACTAGACAGACAGTGTTCTGAGTAGAACAGAGTTGACCCTCGAACAACAGGGCTTGAACTGTGCGGGTCCACTTAGGGTTTTATTTTTCAGTAGATTTGGCCCTTCCATCCTGGTTTTGCATGGTGGATTCAACCAACTCAGGATCAAAAACAGTATTTACACATTTCCAACCACTGTTTCCAAACTGTGGATTCCCAGCCACAGATGGAAAATACTATTTTTGATATGTGGTTGGTTGACTCTCTGGATGCAATAGCTGTAGGTGCGAAGGACTCTCTGCAGTTAAGTTTGGGAGCAGTAAAAGGTTATATCTGGATTTTCAGCTACTGGGGTTGGCACTCCATACTCCTGCATTGTTCCAGAGTCAACTGTACAGTTTTTATTGTTTTTGCCAGTGCTTTAATTTTCAATCTTGCTTTTGTTTATTTGTGCTTTTGCCCCAAATTCGTATGTTGAAATCCTACTTTACCCAAAGGTCATGGTATTAGTAGGCGGAACCTCGGAGGTCCTTACGTCATGAGGGTTGGAACTCTCATGAATGGGACTAATGTTCTTTTAAAGAGATCCCATAGAATCCCCATCACCTTCTGCCACGAGACAATATAGTCAGAAGTCTGCCGCCCAGAAGGGGACCCTCACTCCCTTACTGGCACCCTAATCTCAGGTTTCCAGCCTCCAGAATAGTAAGTAACAAATGTTTGTTGTTTATAAGGCACCTGATCTATGGTATTTTGTTATAGCAGCCTGAAGGGACTAAAATAAATCTTCCATTTGAACAAAGGTTACTGGATGAGATGCAAGGAGTATTATTTCATTGACTCAACACACTTCTATTCTGACCAATCCTGATAAATTACATGAATTTTAATAACTAATATTTCCTTTAAATACTGTTATAAGAAAAAACTATAATTCTAAAAACAGGGATGAATTTTGTTTATATATCACTTTCTATAATTTTAAAGAATCTATTCTACTTCTTGAGAATTCGTATCTTTATATTCCCAGAATTGGTACATCACTAGATTTTCTCTTAAAAAGTCTTCAAGATTTTAAAAAGATTCTGCCCTTTTCTAGAGAATAATTAAACTCATGGATAATGAAGAAGCCAATGGGAGATTGGAAATAACTTTTGTGAGCTTCTAAATTGTTCTTATAAAATGCCTTTTCCCCCTGTTGGTTTAGTAACTGAGAACTGAGAAGCATTTGCCAGTGGGCCATTATTTTGGAATTGGCGGCCTCAGAAGACCACCCTCCCCGTGGTGGGGTTCAGAGAACAGATGGTGCAGGCAGCACGGGGGATATTGCGGTGACGACATAGGAGCAGTTATTCCACCACTGCCTATCAGTGTTCTGCACTCTGGGATGCATGGGGCCCTGTGTTGTGCACTACTTCAGAATTAGAGAATCTTAGAAAATGAAACCATGCAAAGAACATACATGCGTCGCCCACAGACACAGACAATGGTGTGGGGATGGTTGAGGGGGCAGGAGCTGGGTGGAGGTGGGCAAAGTGGGGGGAAATGGGGACAGCTCTGATAGTGTCAACAATAAAAATTAAGTCAAAAAATCTAAACCAGCAAAATGATTGTCAGGGAGTTTGCACTTTACCCTTATTTTTTTGAGAAAAGAAAGTTATTTTCTGATCATCCTGAAGTTAGCCAGTACCTTCAGTTAGGACTCCTAAAAACAGGAAGAATTCTGAGTTATTTTTCCTTTTGGCAAGGACTCCAGGGATGGTTTCCTTAAAGGTTCCACCTTCTAGAGTGACTAACAAAAACACTGTTGTTCTAGTACCTTCAAAAAATGAGAATGATAATGTACCCAAATACATTCAGAAAGAAAATATATCAATTTCCTAGTGCTGCTGTAGAAAATTCCCACAAATACAGTGGCTTAAAAACAGTACAAATGTGTTATCTTATGATTCCGGAGGTCATTAATATCTCTGGCCTAAAATTTTATGATTGTATATAAGCATCAATTTGACTACCTTTTAAGGTTTATGAATGAATTCAATAGATGTCTAGATTTTAGAAATGTGAACTATAAACATTGATTTCACTCTCAATATTATCTCATATTTATTACTGTCTTTTTTACCCACATATAACTGTGCTACAGAAATTTTCCATTTCAAATTCTTTGCATATGTTGCGTACATATCGATCAGCCTTTGTTTTGTGAAGCTGTTTCCTCTTCAGTCTGTGGTCTTCTATTATAAGCAGGTTATTTCAAATCGAGTTGCAAGAACTTCTTTCAGAAGTGGTATTATCTTACTATGTCATTTTATTTACCCTTTGCCCATTTTCAAAAATGATCCGGATTCAAAAGTAATATAATTGGTTGCTGGGTATAAATGGGATGCATTGGCCATGAGGAATCAGCCTTAAAAATTATTTTTGCAATGCTAAATTTGGTGTGTGATAGGGAAGCTTCTCAGCATAATGTTCATTTGCAAGCAGGTCAAAACCCAAACTGTGAGGAGTGTCAAAACCGAAGTTTCTGGTTTTCAGGAGATGGTTATTTTTGAATTTTGCTTTGGACTTGGGCCCTAAATCCAATGCTTGCATGTGTTAGGGAACAGAGGTATTTTTGGTTATTGACAGAAAGAGCACGATGGATGTAGGTTAACACTTGGCCTTGGTTGACAGGTGACGGTTTTTTTTCCTTATGTGATTTAGAAACAGAAGCTGAAGGGCACTCGATATCTTTTTTAGCTCACTTTTTCAGCAGAGTGTTCCTACAGATATGAGATTGTGTTTATAAAGTTTATCACTAAGTCAAGAACATAAGGATAAAGAGATTCAGCCAGATTTTATTACACATACTGAAGCTTAAAAGTACTTTTATTTTAGCCTCACAGTGGGGAACACCTACAGAGTATTCTCAATTAACAATTAGTTACAGCATAAAAAAATACTTCAATTTTTTATCTGTATCTTTAGAATCAGTCCAAAAGGAAATTCTTTACTAGTCAGTTATTTTTTCTATGGCGGGCATCACTCTAACTTGTCTTGCTTTAGCCGTCTCCTCTGGGTAAGGCAGAGAGAAACTGACTTTAGTCCGATCACCGATTCTCTTGGTGGTAGTTAGGACTCAGGCACAGACGGTGGAATGGTGAGGGACGTACGAACCGGCCACCAGGGAAGTGTGCTTCATGGTACTTCATAGTACTCTGAACTCTAGGCTAAGCGCATATGACCCATCCTTGTCTGGTAGAGAATATGACCCATCCTTGTCTGGTAGAGAATATGACCCATCCTTGTCTGGTAGAGAATATGACCCATCCATGTCTAGTAGAGAATATGACCCATCCTTGTCTGGTAGAAGCGCGTGCACATATCTGCATTCACAGCTTCGGCAGATCCTTAGGGCTGGCGAGATTTCCACATTATCATAAGCTTTCTGGTAAAGAAGCTGAAGTGAACTCTGCTGCATGGGTACTTTTGAAAATACATGGGGCACCTAGCAAGCAGACAGTATATTGTCGGGTGTGTAACCTCAGTGACAGGTAGAAGACAGAGGACTCAGTGCACAAAAAATGATTAAGGGAATGTACAGACTTGTTATGTTCACAAACACTCTGAATTAGATCTATCTGCAAGATAGGCCATTTACTGGGTTTGATGTTATGAAAGTAGTGTTTGTGATTGCTTGGTTACTATATTCTGATAACTGATAATTTGGTATTCAAGGAAAAAAAACATAGATAAAAACTGGTGTTCACTTCCTCTGAATATCTCCGGCTGGTTTTCCATGGAAACGAAGCTTTATAAAAATGTTCGCATTACTCAAGCTTGCAATGAAATCTACATATTTATTTGCTCATTTTGAAATTCTAAGGGGAAAATTGTGTTTATAGTCATAGGTGATACTTATATCCATATACTGTATACAAATACCACACATACACCCGGCCATCTAGCTTGTCACTTTCTACATTAGTCCAGAATTTGTGAACAAGAATTTGGCTGAACCATTGACTCTTGCCCTTTTTAACTTAACTATGAAAGGTCTAATTCAGAAATCTCACTAGCTAAATCTTCTTAAAGAATTACTGGTAATAATGCTCCTTTGTTATTCTTTTATTATTCCAAAATCACCTGTTATTTTTCCAAGTCACCTATTTCATAGAATTTACATGCTATATTAAACATGCATGTATATATATGGTCATTTTTATAAAGTAGGCAGCTTTCAAGAAAATTTCACTAAAAACACTTCAAATGCTGTCAGATATCTACTAAAAGAAATGGTTGTAGAAGATGAATGCAAAGCTGAAAATATTTTACTCCGAGTGTCTAAGAGTAACCCAATATTTTATTCTGACAAACAAGGAGAGTAAAATTTGAACAGAATCACAAAACACAAGCGTGATAAAACTGTGCTCTTCTGTGGTCTTTCCTCTGGAGGCGCACAGACCACTAACAATGCCGGGGAAAGCCTCGGAAATAAAACGGCTCTTGTCAGTGGTAATGAGTGATGACTGTGTGAGAGGGAAGGCTCACAGGATGTCAGGGGCTTTTGTCACAACTCAGAGAAGCCTGCAAAAGAGCACATAAGATTCAAAACTTTTAATTTATTTTTTAAAGATTTTATTTATTTATTTGTAGAGAGAGGGGGAGGGAGGAAGAAAGAGGGGGAATGAAACATCAATGTGTGGTTGCCTCTAGTGCACCCCCTACTGGGGACCTGGCTTGCAACCCAGGCATGTGCCCTGACTGGGAATCGAACCACTGAGGCTTTGGTTTGAAGTCCCGCGCTCAGACCACTGAGCTACCCCAGCCAGGGCAAGACTTAAAACTTTTTAAAGCATCAGGCCTTCCCCCCTTTCCTTCTTTTACTGCAGGACTACAGGGTGAACATCTTTCTTCGTCAGAAATGGAACGACCCGCGCCTCGCGTATAGTGAATACCCTGACGACTCTTTGGACCTGGACCCTTCCATGCTGGACTCCATTTGGAAACCCGATCTGTTCTTTGCCAATGAAAAGGGTGCCAACTTCCATGAAGTTACCACAGACAACAAACTGTTAAGAATTTTCAAGAATGGAAATGTTCTTTATTCAATAAGGTGAGTCATGGAGTTAAATTCCTGATTTTAATGAAAAAGGGTTTTGTTGTTGTTAGTGAGTCTTTTGAAATTTTTGATTAACTGCTTTCATTGTTCCACTCAAATGCCTTTAATATACCAAATATGTCTAATCAGCAATAGCAGACCCAAGTTTTAGATTCAGAAACTGTATGAATAATTCTCGGAAATCTACTTTTTTAACAAGTAGACCAGGTTATTAATCAGCCAGGTGGGTGGGTGGTTTAAAGGCAAATTGAATGGTAGCCAAATAATACATTGTGATTACATTTTATGTATGTATACTCCTTTAAATATTTATAGGTGAAGAAATATTTAGATTTGCTTGTCTGGGGTCCATTTTCCATAAATTATTTTTCAGGTGCATGTATTTTTTTTAGATTTCCCGAACTTCTTAGAAAAGATCTTATTTATGCTACAGTTATTTATTATAATTATAATGATTATTATTATTATAGTTTTTTTAACACTAACACCAAACCACAGAAATAGCAACAACAAAAAAGACCCCTAAATATTCACTAATAAGAACAAGCAGAACACAATAATTATCCCATATCTTGAAGTATTTTGCATGAGATGGACCTAAGTTTATTCATAAGAGGTGGCCTCCAAAATATATTCAAGTGCAAGGAAAATAGTTTATGTTTATTTTTACTTGAAACATTCTATATATGTAAGCATACCTGTGAATAAAAAATACACATCTCTGTAAAGTCATGTGAGAAGTTGAGAAGTATGCCCAACCACTGGGAGAAAATAACCAACTATGGAAATGATCGGCTGAATTTGGGTAGGAAGGAAGGTGAACTTTAGATTTTACTATATGCGAGTTCATATTATTTGAATTCTTCAGAAAGACTTAGGTACTGCTTAGGGATTCAGTACATTTTATGATGGAAGCTGGAAACCTGAGGTCATGATCCTCGACCCTTGGTTGTGGGTTCATGATGGATATCAGGGGTGCCACGACAGGGTGCCAGCAGAGCAAGTTAAATTTTTTCCCTGCTAATTTGAAAATTAACTTTGTGAAAGCTATGGTTTATTTTAATTATATGGTACTGTTTTATTTCAGACAGATTTTGGCTACAAGAATATATCACCAGATAGCATGAGGTAATCATTTGGCAGTTAAAATGTGAATATTTCCATTGATAGAATTGAAATACAATGTGTGTGTGTGTGTGTGTGGCCTATAGCATTATGGTTATTTAGTTGTTTTTATCAAGCCTTTTCGGAATTGGAAAATGGTTCCATCCATTATGAATTGCTCACATTTCTTCTAATATTTTGAGGAAAGTTATGGAGTAATTCAGAACTGCATTTTTGTCTTTTCGGTATGAATTCAGATGAAACAGGATGATGTCTCTCAGCTCCTAATTTTTGTTTGCTATACCCTGGCTCACACGATCAAAGACTAAATTTGTTTTTTTATGAGTTGTTTTTGGAAATCTCACAGTACTTTGAAATCTTCAATTGGCAAACAGTTTCTTTGTTTAAAGAAGTTGTGCTAGAGAAAAACCTCTCATTCAATTTATAAATGGAGCATCTGTGGTATTTTATGGGAGATCTGGCTTTCCTGCTTGTTTAAAGAAACAGGCAGAATGTCCTGGCGAACCTGACCTATTTAACTTGTCCATTTATTTGTACTTTCTCCTTCCACCTACTAAAGCAAAGAAATAAACTTAATAAGGAATAAAATGGCATTAATGCTCAGGAGGGCGCGAGTAATGAAAACGCAGACAGTGACAGATGAACGATGACAACGTACCTGAGGAAGCTTGAAAATGAATGCACTTGTGAAAACTGACTTAACAGAGACAGCTGACACCAAAGCCAATGTGGGGGAACCAAAAAGGAAGATAATAATATCCTCACACTTTCAGAAATTTGTGGCAGCTAGGGCTTCAGAAATTAGAGGCTAAAAAAGAGATCAAAGAATGAGAATTGATTTCTACTTTGTAGGAACGACAGGGAAACTTCTATTCCTAATTTTCTCGCTTACATCCTTTAGATGAGGGGCCGCCTTTTTGCCTTCTGAACGGGGCAGAAAGCAGGACAGAAAACCTCAGAGAGGTAGTGCCAAGGGCTTCAGGAGCAGGAACTCCAGACACAGCTGGATCTGTAATGAGGCATTATACCCCCTCCCCCCAAATGAGGATTACATGAGGTATATTTAATGGCAATACCCATGTTCTCCCTAAAATGCTGGAAGCCAGACATAAACTTCTACTGAGCAGTAGTGAGAAGAATACACCTCTGGAGAAACTAAATTGTCCAACAGAAAAAAACCTATAGATATTGACATTTTTTGGGGAATCACCAATGAACTCTCTGGGCAGCCATGTTATCACCCTGCAGAGAAAGCCAGGACTCAATGAACCGTCTGCTACTGATTGAGCTCCAACAAGATTTTAGTGCTTCATTCTTATATGTAAAAAGACATTTTAGGACATGCTATAGTATTAATAATAATCAAAGAGAAGCAGAAGCCAAAAAAAAAAAAAAACCATGCAGAGGAAAGAAAGAGAAAAGAAAAGAAAATTAAAGAAACAGGAAGAAAAGAATGATTCAAGAGAAAATCCAGGGAGAAGAGATCATGAAAAAAAAATCTTTGGACACTTGAGATAACTGGATGCATGAAATAAGATACTTCTAGGAAAGGAAAATGGAGTCATTCAGACCATCATAAGAGCAAATAGTAAACCAAAGTGGGGGAAAAATAGTAAAATATTTGAAGATAAAGTGAAGAGGCCTTCTAAGAAGTAGAATCAAGATATAAAGGAGTAGAGAATAGGAGAGAAATGATATGGAAATCAGAACATCAGTACATGTCTAATATATGACTAGAAAGGAAAAACAGAGAGAGAGAGAGTGAGCTTACTATGTTAAACAAGAAATTGCTAGGTGAACTGCTGTGTTTAACTATTGAGAGGGCCTTTCCAGCTCTGAGAGGGAGTTCGTAGAATTTGAAGGAATAGTAGGAAATAAAAACTGAAGTGATTGCAAAAGTGAGACAATTATTAACAACAGGAAGAACAAAAGGTTATGCTGTAATTACAGCAACCTACTAAGCTTAATCATAAACCATAATTACATGTTCATAACATGTAAACACCAAATATTAATTTAACTATGTGTTTATATAATTAAATTTTGAGTATAGTTGAGATTTCAGTGTTAATAAAGTGTGGCATTAAGACAAATAAATTCTATTATTTTCTTGTAGGAAATGAATAGATAATATCACAAATTTAAAAAAATCAAGCATTATGTAATAGCAATTTAGCCCTGTGAACATAAATCGTAGACAAATATCTAAGAAAAGGCTGCCTCTAAGGCTAGAACTGGGAGTAAAGGATGTGTGGGGCAAGGGTTCAGTTGTTTTTTATGTGCTTTATGCAGCTGTTTAAACTCTTAAATGATATACATGAATTATATTGTTCATTTTCAAATTAGGTACTTTTTAAATGAGGGCTTTGGAGCCAGGCACATGACTCCAGATTGACAAGTTTGGTATTGGTTTTGCTCTGCTTAGGAAGTTAGCCTATTACTTATTTACTGGGTGCTGACTGAGGGCACAAGATCCCTGGGTCAGAGACAATGGTATCTCATTGTGGTTTTAATTTGCATCTCTCTGATGGCTAGTGATGCTGAGCATCCTTTCACTTGTCTCTGGGCCCTCTGTATGTCCTCATTGGAGAAGTGTCTGTTCAGGTCCTTTGCCTATTTTTTAATTGGATTGTTTGTCTTCCTGGAGTGGAGTCGCGTGAGTCTTCAGACAAGGGAGATCAGACTCTTGTCTGAGGCATCATTGGCAAATATATTTTCCCGTACGTTTGGTTCCCTTTTCATTTTGCTGATGTTTGCTTTACCCACACAGAAGCTTTTCATTTTGATGAAGTTCCGTTTGTTTGTTCTTTCCTTTATGTCCCTTGCTCTAGGGGACATATTGGTGAAAATATTGCTGCATGGAATATCTGAGATTTTCCTGCCTACGTTCTCCTCTAGGACTTTTATGGTGTCATAACTTATATTTAAATCTTTTATCCATCTTGAGTTTATTTTTGTGTATGGTGTAAATTGGTTGTCGAGTTTCATTTTTTGCATGTAGCCATCCAGATCTCCCAACACCATTTGTTGAAGAGGCTATTTTTACTCCATTTTATGCCCCCTTCGTTGAATATTAATTGACCATAGAGACACGGGTTTATTTCTGGGCTTTCTATTCTGTTGCATTGATCTATGTGTCTGTTCTTATGCCAGTTCCAGAGACAGGCCATTAATTTTTAAATAGAAAAAGCAAACTTATTTCAATAGATGCTTTTTAAGATACTGTTTATTCAAGTGAAATCAATTTATAATGCTTTAAAATTTATGCAATGTGGAGAATTTTGCTTGTGTGTAATTCTGTAGAGTTTTCTGAAGAGGTCATATTTATGTCAGCTTCCTAAAGGGAACATCAGCAATATTGAGATTGCATTGGTGATGGGTTGATAAGCTTTATGATTGTCTCTGCAAACAGATGACGACACAACTCAAAATTAGAACACTAGTTCTAATCTTCCTCCTTGTGTTCTAACGATCTAATTTCTGCTGAGGGTATTCTTTGTAGAATCCCTCACAATAAACTACCAAATAACTCAAGTAAATATATAAAAAGCATGCAAAAATACCTTATATTTTCTAAAGTTTTAATTACATTTCTCTAATTTCTTTTGGGAGAATTATTTGTGTTTATTTTACTTTAAATTTAATAACTAATAATGTATAAAATGTTTATTTGTTATTACAAAAACATAGCATTTAAAAAGAAGTCACATTAATTACAGAATCCATTTTCATGAAAAAGGGCCCTGTGCTTTTGTTTTTTTCTTTTTCTTTTTTTTTGATTTAATCTTTATTGTATTTTTTTCCATTACCATTTAGTCCCCTTATAACCCTCTCTCCCCAGCAATCACTCACTGTTGTCCATGTCCATAAGTCCTTTTTGATCAATCCCTCCTTTGAAAGCAGTTTACTTGAAGGTTAAGGGCATAGAATTGAGAGCTAGACCCCCAGGGATGCAAATTCAGCTCTGCCAGTGTCTGCTTTTGGAATACTGGGAGAGTTAACCTCTCAGTTTCCTTATCTCTAAAATAGGGATAATACAGTTTACCTGTATTATACATTTGTAGTAAGAAATAAACATATACACACACAGCATTTAAAATTGTGCCTGCTACATAATAAGCACAACAGATGTATTAGCTGTTATGATATTACAGATCCAAGATAAAAATTAGTGAAGAAGCAATTGTCCTTATAACACTGAATCTAGAAATATTAGGACCCAATTAAAATTCTCATTTTTATAACGAGGATAAAATGGAGAAAACTTTTTAAATAATTCAATTAATGGCTGAGATAGACACCATACTCTTGGCAATGCTTGCTCAAAAATGGGAAATACCTCACTTTTCATGAGGTCAATTGTCATAAAATATAGTCATCTTTTTTTAACATTACTAAGACAAGACTTCTTAGGACAAAATAAAAAAATGCCATATCCTGTTTATGTGTCTTGTCTCAGAAAGAGAACTTAGTGTCCTCTCTTAACACAAGAAGAGATTCATTTCCAAAACAGTAGAATGTGATTAATTGCCTTTTGATTTCACTTTCTTTTGATGTGGCCAGGACAAATTACAATTTATATGTAATGTTTTGATGGAGAAATTCAATATCACACCCACCAAATTGACACATATTTTTCATTCATATGCTGTTAAAGAAGCAACTGTGTCCTGCGTTAAACAAAAAAGTGTCAATAAATAAATGTTTTTCAGGATATGATTTATGACTAGTTCTACAGTGTTTTTCTTTCCCAAATAATTCCTTTCAAGCATCTTCTTTTTTAAAGAATTATGTAATGTCCCTCATTTATGCCAGAAAAATAGCCAGGGTATGAATTTGACATCACATACATGGTGAGAGCCTGGAAGAGATTCTAAGAACGCAATTTACTGCCATACAAAAGGTCAGAGAATTAATTCTCCAAGCCAACATTTGGAACTGGCTGGCCAGAGAGCCTTGGATGCCTGGCCAATTAATGTGCGTACATTCAAAATGTGCTTGTGCTCACACCTCTAATAAACCCTTCCACAAGACAGAGAACATCGTGTCCCCCTGATTTTACAATTGCCTTTTTAGAAAGAACTTTGCAACTCTACAGGGTTGTACTTACAGGCTCCCTTAACCTAGCTGAGCCAGGAGAAAATTGCTTTTGAAGCTTGAACTCTACGAATTATTTTATTGTGTTATGAACTCTGGCTTGAGTGAATTATTAAAGGATCCTCCTGGGTCTCTTCAACATCAGCAACTTCACATGTCTGCTCATTGATGTCTCGCAAATGAGGTTAATTGGATCTCACTGTAGAACATACACCGTTACAACTAAGTGTATGGTCTGTATAAAAAGGCCATTTTGGAGAAAGTGGTTACATTTACTAGAGCTGATGATTTTTTTGGTTCAAGCTTAACTCGTATTTGTATGTGATTTAGTTGGCATGCCTGTGCCCCTCCTATACAATTCTGGGGAGGGAACGGTAGGGGGCACCGAGAGTGGCAGGATGTACTGGTAACCCCTAACAACTAGCATTTATTGAGGGTTTGCTGTGTGTCAAGCACTTACCGAAGCATTTGACACGTGCTATCTTACACATTGCTCACAACGTCTCTCCAGAATAAACACTGATATTTCTTCATTTTAGAGATGTGCAAACCGAAACATAGTGAGGCGAACTAATCTGTCTCCAGTCACAAAGTTTAAGTAAACAAACCCTCATAGGGTGCTTATTAATATACTGAACTTTACTGGGAGTGCTTTCAGCAAAAGGGGCTGGCTGGAGAGTTCTCAGAAAAGAACTTGGTTTGAATAAACTAGGATTTGTTTGGATCTGGACCTCTTTTTCTCAGGTCCAGAAACTACAAATTCTTGGTAATCCCTGAAGATATCTTGGTAATAAACTTTCCCAATTTAAAAAAATATTCAAGAATGATGAATAATCTGGAATGCCAATGTACAAATACTTCCTGCGGGGGGAGATGTTGGCGTACACCCTCTGAATCACTTTGTGTGAAGCCAAATCAGCAGTTTGTTTGGTAAGCACGGAACAACGGCACGTGTGTTCTAGAGGGCTGTTGCGTGACCCTGATAGGACCTGGTGACGCGCCCTCGTCCCACGACAGCCGACCCCACTCTAAGACCTACCGAGACTCTTCAAGTCCTCCAGATTCAGCATTTATTCCTCTGCTGAATACTTCTGGGCGTTCATCGACAACTTCTTTAATATGGTTAGGAAGGTGACTGAGAGCTGTCATGCAGGATCGCTTCTCCGCACCCACTTTTCCACGTTCAGAACTCCAGTTCCCGGGATACTTGCCTCCTGAAACATGCTGTCCATGTGATTTGGGCAAAGTGTGTCTTTTGGCTTTTGGTGTTCATTTTTTAGAAAGCCCTCTCAAATTTCTTTTTTGAGAGTCGCTCCTGGCAATAGAGACTTCTTTTAGACATGTACCGTCCACTATAAAGGAAAAAAATATATACATAGATAAACAAACAAACAAACAAATGTGGTCAGAATTTTAAACACACATATTTTCCCCCTTCCCCCTCAAAACAGCTTTATGGGTAAAGGTACAGCTATTTCAGAGCAAATAGCACCCAAGTTGGAGCAAATTTTATTTGAATAGATGTTTGTCACTACCAATAGCAATATTGCTTTCCAATTTACCTTGAACCAGATAACAGTAATATGATACTATAAGTTTCTTTTAAGAATAATTGCTTTGAATTCCTTCAGATTGACATTAACCCTTTCCTGTCCAATGGATCTCAAGAACTTTCCAATGGATGTGCAAACATGCATAATGCAACTGGAGAGTTGTAAGTATGAACAGCTTATTTTATCTAAGTAGTTTTAAAAGCATAGTAGATTTACGTGGATTTTAACGTATTCTATAGGTAATTTATTTTGTAGTTATTTTTGTCAGATATCCACTAAATAAGCCTGGTATCTTTCACCAGGTGTTGAAAGTCACGATGTTTATCAGCACATGCACTCTGTACCACGATAAAGAAACTGAGGACCTATGAATAATAGTTTTGAAGCTTGAAAAGCAGCTTTATGTCTTTCTATAAATTATCAAAGGTAAAAAGGACAATAATCATTACAAACGATCACTTTTTACTGAGTGCCGGCTATAGAGCAGATATTTTGCATGTATTATACCTCATGCAGCGAAGATGTTGTTATCGCCATGTTTGCAGATGTGAGATGGCCGTTTTGAGCAAGCGCGTGTTGGGCTCCAATTCATGGAGGTTGCTCTGGCTCCAAAGTCTGTGCTTACTCCGAACCATTTTGCCACGCCTCAGCTAATATTTATTCAGAGTATGCTCTGCTGGGTATGTTATATATGTTATCTTAGGAAAAAAGAAATTTCTCAAACTTTTTCACAGATTTATCCAAGCTTCAGTTTATTCTTTCAAAGTGGATCCAAATGCATCACCAATTAATGTCAACACATAAAATCTTCAGGTCTCTGTTTCTCTGAACTTATTTACATAATCAACCCTCAATTAATTAGTTTGCATGTTTAATGACACGAGAAAGTAAGTATTATTAAATATTTTTCTTATGGTACTGTTCTATCTTAAAAAAAAGTTTGTTTTGATATAAAATTTGTAGGCGGATCTTCAGGCTTGCAGGCCTCAGAGGCAAGGTTTGTAGTGTGGTGGACCTGTCACTAGGTGGCGTGCCTACTACATGGGGGATTGTGGCCATCCTTCTATGTTGGTTTCTCTTCAACTGAGAAAGTGGATGTATCTGTTTATCTGATAATAACTCTTTTCTTGTCAAATTTAAATGTATTACTTTTATAAGCACTTTTTAAATATTAAGGATACCCATGGATGAGGTACTAGATTATATGAAAGGAAAATAAAATAATCTAGTTTTAGCTGGGGGAGCTATGTAGCAATAAAGATAGGGAGGGATAACAAAAGATTCCCAGCAATGTAGACTTTTTAATCCATATCATTGGAGTAAAGATATTGAGAAAAATGTCATATGCAAAATAGTCTAAGGCAAACTGGTGTCCTATTACTAAACCAGGGATGCTGGCTGTTACCCTATAGGCAGTAAGGAGCAGATCAAGATTTCGGAGCAAGAACATGATTTAGTTAATATTACGATCTTAAAGAGTCATTCAGCCAAATGAGCCAAAGTCATTTGGGAAGTTATTTTACAAGGCAATTCCGTTTTTAATTTTTTGAGGAACATCCATTTCACTTTCCACAGTGGCTACACCAGGCCGCATTCCCACCAACAGGTCTCTGTTCACGAGCATACCTCAGTGCACAAGCATACCTTTTTCTCCACATCCTTATCAGCACTCGTCATTTGTTGATGCACTGATGACAGCCATTCTGACAGGTGTGAAGGGATATCTCGTTGTGGTTTTAATGTGTATTTCTTTGATGATTAAAGTGATGTTGTACAGCGATGCCACTTCTGGGTATATATCCAAAGAAACCCAAGACACTAATTCAAGAGAATGGATGCACCCCTATGTTCATTGCAGCATTGTTTACAGTAGCCAAGATACGGAAGCAACCTGGGTGCCCATCAGTAGACAAGTGGATAAAAAAGTGGTGAGATACACACACACAAGGGAATACTACTCAGCCATAAAAAGGAGTGAAATCTTACCATTTGCAACAGCACGGATGGACCTAGAGGGTATTATGCTAAGTGAAATAAGTCAGTCAGAGAAAGACAAATGCCATGATTTCACTTACATGTGTAATTTAAATAGCAATATGAATCAATAAACAAAACAGAAACAAACTTACAGATGCAGAGAACAGACTGATGGTTGCCAGAAGGGAGGGGCACTGGGGGACTGGGTGAAAAAGGTGAAGAGATTGAGAAGTACAAATTAGAAGTTACAAAATAGTCATGAGAATGTAAACTACGGCATAGGGAATACAGTCAATAATATTGCAATAACTATGCATGGTGCCAGGTGGGTACTGAAAATATGGGGGGGCACTTTATAAAGTATGTGATTGTGTAACCACTATGCTGTGCACCCGAAACTAATACAAAATAACATTGAATGTAAACTCTAATTGAAAAATAAAAATATATTAAAAAGTTTCATCATATTCCAACCCAAAAGAATAAATACGGGGACAAAGCAGAATGATGTGGAAGGTAGCAACATTAGAGGCTGATGCTGTAAGGGAGGCAAAATTTTATCTTTATCTTCTTAAACTTTTTTTTGGCTGGGCCTCCATATTAAACAGACAAGACAGATTGACAGGAAAAAAGGATACGCAGTTATTTAATATAAGTTTTATGTAACATGGGAATCCTCATAGGGAAAGGAAGACTCAAAGTAGTGGCAAAACCTAAATGCTTTTACACTAGGTTTAACAAAGAGAGGCAAATGTGGAAAAAGAGCTAAACTATGTGGGAAGGCCAAAGGAAGATGAGAGTTATTTTAACAAGGTCTCTATGTACACAGTTCTCTCGACTTTACTTCCCCTTTGAAGAATGTTTCTTCTTCCTGGTACAGGGAGCACATCTTCCGCATGTGAGTTTTTATCTGCTACTTTCAGGAGGAAAAGGAGAGATTAGAATGCCCTTCTTGCATCTGCTGTTTTTCGAGTGCCTTTAACTCAAAATAGTCTTTATGCTAGGGCGCCATGTTTTGGGGTGGCACATTCTGCCACCCTTCATTTGCTTCCATACGAAGTGGATGTAAGTGCTCTGGGCACCGATGAGTCAGAGCTAAGGAGCTTAGATAAACAGAACCATACTGGAAATATTGATGAAGAAAGAACACCTAGGATAAGAAGCAAATGCTGAAGGGAATATTGATAAATCTAATCTTAATCCATTTGAAGTCTGGGAAACTTAGGTATAAAGCCAAAAGGAGGAGTTAGAACTGGGGGTACACTTTTGGAAGCCATATAGAAAGTGCTTCAAATAAGATGACATTTCTGAAAGATAGAATTTAGAGAGGAAAACAGATACCGAGAAAAAAGGACCATAAGAAATGTCTACATTTAGAGGGTGTTGGAAAGGAATTTTAGCTAAGAGGTCATCATAGATGGCAAGTTAAAATCAATAGCATTCAACCTCAAAAGAGAAGACACTGTTGAGGCAATCTGTTTAACAGTACCAAGTGTGAAATGTTTCTAAAAAGGTGATTGAAAAAAGAGTCCCGCATAGTCAATAATATTGTAATGACAATATATGGTGCCAGGTGGGTACTAGGCTCACTGGCAGGGTCACTTCCTAAGTTATGTAGCTGTCTCACCGCTATGCTCTGTACCCGAAACTAATATAATATTGCATGTCAACTGTAACTGAAAAATAAAATCTCAAAAAAGAAAAAGAATTCTGGCTGGTGTGGTTCAGTGGATTGAGTGCTGGCCTGTGCACTAAAACGTTATCAGTTCGATTCCCAGTCAGGGCATGTGCCTGGGTTGCAGGCCAGGTCCCCAGTTGGGGGTGCACAAGAGGCAACTAATCAATCTCTCACACGTTTCTCTCCCCCTCACTCTCTCCCATCCCCACTCTCTAAAGATAAATAAATAAAATCTTTTTTAAAAAAGAAAAAGCTATTGCTGTTGGTAACAAAGCCAAATGTGGTTAGAATGGTGAAGGTCAAGTCTGGATTGCAAAGTTTAAAGAACTGCATGATGAGAAAGTGAGAGTAGTGAGTAAAATCTGTTATTCCATGAACATTAGTTATTAAAGAAAAATGAGGAAGAAAACAGCACCTGACTGGTGGCCCAGCCACTGGACTATTTTTTAGAGTAAGGAAAGTGTCCTGGGCTATTTTGCAGGACTCAGTGTTGAAATAGCAAGACCTTTCATTTTTTTCTCCCTTTCCCAGAAAATGTCCAACTCAATCAGAAACTCCACTCTGGGGAAGACAGAGCCTCTTGCCCCCTCCCCTTTGTTTATTAATTCCTTTATCAGGAATGAGTAGATTGCCTCAAGTGTCCCTGTAATATTCAGTCTTTAAGCACTTCCTGCTCTCTCCTTAGAATTTAATTTAGCTCACAGTAGCAATAGTATTTACTAAACTCCTTTAGTAGATACTAAAATTAGTAGAATCTACTGAGGTCAAATTCTTCAAGGTGTTTTTCCTAAACTCAGCAATTCCCCCATCTTTTTTTTTTTTTTAAATAATGGCTTAAAATGACAAGTAAAAGATTTAAAAGAGTTTAATCTTCTGGGACACAAGAACTATAAAGAACCTAGTGCTTCCTGTTGAATGAATTCTGACTGCAAAGGGGAAAAAAGAAAAAAATTGGTTTGAGAAGCATGGAAAACAAGTGAAAAAGAAACATAATTTAAAGGCAAAGGTTTTAATGGCCTATGACGATCCAACTGTCTTTAATTCAATAAATGTTCAATAAGCATATGTCAACAGTCCGGATTGTTCTAAGTGACCTGGGGAACGTTCATTCAGTTAAACATCAACTGAAAAATATCTATCAAATATTCTCATATTCCACATAATATATTGGGTGATCCAACAATATACAAAGCCCCAAAGTCCATGTTTTGAAGGACTTCAAGGATTAATTTAGGATTTATGCAAATATAATAAGTCCATTAAAGATGATAAACATATGTTAATGCCACACTGTTAGCACAAAGGAGAAAGCGACAGTGATGAGTGAATTCACTGAGCAAATTTACTTAGAAAACAATTTTGTAGAATTGGCGATAAACTCCCACCCCTAAAAGTGCACATTCATGACTTAGAGTTAAAACCCCGGGTGATACAAATTCCTACTGTAAGAAAGTTACTGTGAAGGGGTACAGAGACAATCAGAGGACGATGAGTTCTGTGACAGAAATTGATGAGTGAATCAAAAAACGTATGAGCTAAGGATAACATCAAAGAATAAAAGTAGAGTAAATAACTTTCAAACAAGAACTAAAAAATACTGATTCATCAAATGGAATGTGAGAAAGGAGAAAAATAAAATAAATAAAAATATAGTATATATAAAACACAGGAAGAGAGCAAAAATAGCTTTTAATATTGTCATAGTTAAATGCAAATGTTCACACAGCAATAGGTTGTCAACTAAACACTTTATAAAAAACACCATGCAAAAAAACTTGGGGGGGGGCGGGAAGATAGAAAAGTGTATATCAGAGAAATGTGTCTGAAAACATCCAGGATAATAATTTCAATATTATAGACAAATAAATTATAGAAAAAAGTCATAAAACAAACACTTGGGTAACATGTTGGTATAAATAAACTATAATGGTTATTAAAATGTCTCCCATATACTTTCAAGTACACAAAACAAAAACTGGTAGAACTATGATTAAAAATAGGTAAATCAGTAACTTGAAAGTACAAGTAGAACTATTTGAACAGAACAATTCATTAATTTGTAAATAGAGAGAAAACTCAGTTTCATTTGTTTTAGCAAACAAGAACATTTATAAAAATTATTTAAACCATGAAGGAAACATCAATAAATTCCTAAGAATCAACACATGATGAAATGTGATCCTGACTGAAATGCAATGTAATCAATACCAATATAAAATTACTAGAAATTACTACATATTTACATAAATTATTATGCATTACTATGCATCAATATGCCTGAAAACTAACACCATATACTAAATAACTGTTTAAAGAAGAAATAAAAACCCACTACTAAATGACAATAAAAGCACTAAGTTTCAAAATTTTTGAGATACTACTAAAGCAGTTTTTTGTACTAAAAACTATTGAGCTAGGCTTTCCATTCAAGAAGACCAAAAAGGAATAACAGAGAATTCAAAGAATCACATAAAAACACAAATCTGGTATTTTGAAAAGTCTAAGAACCTAGACACACCTCTGGAGAAACTCTTTAAAGAGAAATAAAATTAGGTTGCATATAAAAAACACAAAATGAAGAAATGGGAATAATAGTAGACACTATTTTAGTTAGATTAAAAACAGTAAAATAAAATCCTGAACAACTCTCTCTTGCAGCCATATCCACTGGTCTGGCAAAGAAAAGAATCTCAGGCAAAAGCTGGATTTGAGTGAGGGAATGAGAAGAAATGTTTCTAGATAGCTAAATTCATCATAAATAATGAAAAATTCAAAGACCCAAGACAATAATAGGGAAAACAGAGAAGACTTTTAGAAGATATTTTCAATGGTTTGCATAAGAATGCAGCATAAAGATGAGTCTCCCAAGATTTCTCTCAATCATGAGGATTGAATGTTGCTTCATTTATATGAACTAGAAGAGAACAGGTCACTCATGGAAAAAGTAGTGCAGAAGCTGAGTTCTACTTAAAAAATGCTGCATTTCTTGTGAAAATACATAATTTTTAGAAATTTATTTTAAATTTTGGGATGTTTTGGAATAGGCTTGAATTAGGAATGGTTGTATAAATATAGAGGTAAGTTTAGAAATATTGTTTGGAGACATGAAGATAAATGAGATTTCTGAAGATTTAAAATGAACAAAAGAGAGGAAAAGAAAAACAGCATCACTGAGTTTAAAAGAAATTGGGGAACAGAAAGAAAGAGTAAAAAAGAAAAAGTCAGTAAAAAACCCTTGCGATTATAACAATATGAATAACCTAGTTTGCTCATGGAGTAGTGGGTTATACAGCAATTGCACTGAAATCAAAAACAGAAAACCACTTTTTTCCATATTTAAGTATAAATAAAAATGTATCAACTTCAGTTCAAATGGTGTTTAGCGTAATGATTTATTCTGCTGCCATTTAAACTCAAAATGAAACAACCACAGTAAAACTGAAACGTAGATTAAACTAGAAAACTAAATCCCATCACCGAGAATTCCACTGAAGCCAAAGGAAAGAATGTGGCCCAATTTACGCGTTCGTTTCAGACATTTCCCTGATCAAATCAAATGGGCTGGCCCATAGTGTGCTTCATCCTCGTCGCAACAAAGCTTTACTAGACCACTTTTATAAATGTTAGAATTTCAACATACCATCTATTCCTCTTGTCTAAAACATTCTTTATTCAACCTCACAAAAGAATTCGGGAATAAGTAAGTTAGTGCTTGCTTTTGGGTGTACAGAAATTGTCTTAGTTTCCTTTATTTTTCTTTTCTTCTAATACTAATTTTTTTGCTCTTTGTTTCAGCCAGAAAATACAGGCCAATTACCATGACAACTTGCATCCTCAAAATTCACATCACCTAATAAAATACCAATAAAAATATTAATTAACTCATATATGTTACAGAGAAAATTCTGAAATGAAGCTATGCTTTTCACAAAATGTTTTATTTAATCTTTAAAAAAAACCAGTATGTAATTTTTATGTGCAGTTGTTACTGGTAATATGTAAAATCGAGTGACGTTTCTAGTGAAAATAAACTAAATGTTAAGGTGATCACTACTAACCATCCATCTCAGGATTGTTATTAGTTTAGTATAGATTATATTAGTATAGATTATTTTAGTATAGATTGTTATTAGTTTACTGAAGTTTAGGATCCCTTGCATGGTTTTCTTTCTTTCTTTTTTTTTTAATTGGCTGAATGAATATAATGGAAGGCTATCTTTTCAAAAGACAAATTTTCATTACTATCACAGTTTTACTCATAAATGCATCTTGTTTGGTTGCTTCATAAATAGCTAATCTATGAGGGAAGGAAATGGCTATTTTGTGACTTACACTATGTCCCTGAGGATTAACAGCGCAAATCAGTGTGCAAGAATAGAGGTAAGAAAAAAAACTAAGGATTTACTTTCAGCCTTTAATTTGTGCTGTAAGGTAAATTTCCAAATAAGCAATTTTCCTCCAGGTTAAGAAAAAAGAAATGGAGGATGTTTTAAATAATAAAAGAATATTGAATAATAATTTTTACAGTCATAATAAAACTTTTGTCTATTAAAATACAAAGATGATATAGGATATACATAAAGTATAACTATATTTATGAAGGGTCAAATTACGTATTTCACATCTAAAGAGGAACGTAGGTAACAAAAGAGGAAAACATCACCAATGTGAGAAAGTTAAAGAAAATTTAATGATTTAGATTGGAAAGGAAAATACAGGGTCCGGCAGGAGTAACGCCTGCTTGAGTGTGGTTGGTAGGGTAATGATGTGAGTGTAATAATTTATAGTTTTAATTTGAACATTTTACCTAAAATGTCATATGGTGTGCTTGAGTGTGATATCGTTATGTTACAGAAGATTTTGTAATAAAAAAAGGGCATTATTTGTGCCAGTCCCTGTATAAGGAAAATTTGGTGAAGAGGGGATTCCTTTCCCACAAAGAACAGCCTCAATCCCTGAGATTACAGAAAAATATTTTACAGGTCAATCTGAAGGAAAAAAGTGCTGAAAAAAATGTAAAGAATCTCTCAGAATATGCTTTAATGGGGTTTTGGATAAAAATATCTGAAGTTAGATGGGAGGTTTTTGCTTTTTAATTTTTCAGATTCATTTCAAAACCGCATCTGATTTGAGTCAGGCTGGTTACTCTGGAATTTATGCTAATGCTAGTTAAGGCAATGAGTATTTCCTAATCATGTCTACTGTTATTCAAGCTCTTTCACAATTTAAACAATGTAGACATTATTCAAAATAATACTGCGCCTTTTACTTGGCTAGTCAGGGATACAGACAGTTCTTGTTTCCTGGGTATGTATTACTTAAGCCTCTGTAGTTAACAGTGTTGATTAGAAAGAAAGTTTCCCAAGACAAAAATAATCACTAATGTACTAGGTATAAAATCAGTCCCCACTTACACATTAAATATTCCAGCCTGCTTAACACCATGGCCATTCTCTCCCAATCTGTCCACATCTTTGTAGGTTGAATTTTTGCCGATTATCAAATATTCTAATCATATGACAATATAATAAAAACATAATGTAGTTACAAGTCTTATAAAAAGATATCTCTGTAGTTTTATATCCATTACACATAGTATCTGACTTAATCATAACTACAACTTAATGAAAGTCTCATTTCAGGAAATTATCAGCAAAATATTATCAGCAAATTAAGGTTTAGAAAGGTTAAGTGACTCCCAAAGTCACACGACTAAGAAATGGACAGAGGAAACCCTTATGAATTAAAAGCTCACAAACTTAGAACGAGCATCTGTCATTTTGAAATCTATCTGATGATTTCCAAATATTTATAAATTGTCACTCTGGTATTCTTAAGTAAGCTCTACAAATTTAACACGCCCAGTAATTTCATTTGTTTTTTCCTGTGAAAGGCCTTAAGAGTTCCCTGCTCTGCTTGGTTCCTCCCCCTGGATGTCTTTCAGCCTAAACCAAGACGTGCAGAGTAGGTCACCCTCTCCTGGCGACAGTGCCAATCACTCAGTGACTTGTAGCCTAAGATCACATACATTGGAGGCAGCTGCAAAATGCTCTTGACTGAGACCACGCCTACAGTTACCATATTTTTCGGACTATGAGATGCACCGGACCATAAGACGCACCTAGGTGTTAGAGGAGGAAAATAGGAAAAACGTGTTGAAGCAAAAATTGTGGTCCTGCTCCTGCCTCCTGTGACCCCGCTCCACCACCACCTCCTGCCCCCTCAGTGAGCCAGGTAAGCTACATTTGGACTATAAGACGCACCCCCATTTTCCTCCCAAATTTTGGGGGGGGAAGTGCATCTTATAGTCTGAAAAATACAGTAGATAAGTACTACAACTAAGTTCTGTATACCCCATTTCCTGTTTACCCAATTGGTTCACTTACTTGACTAAGTACAAAGTATTTTGCCTTTGCCTCTGTTAAATATCCTCTTGCCAGACTCAATCCATACTTCTAACCTAATGACCCATATCTTTCCTAGTTAATCATCCAGAGGACTGGACAACATTCCTTTCTGCACTCCCGAGAGGGCAGGCCAGAGAAAGTCCTGCAACACTCACTAGTGGTATTCCTTTTGATTGATCACTCCTGAAAACAATTAAATTACTATTTAAATCAGTTACGAGTCACTTAAACATAGTATCATTAACGATATTTTGAAATCCTTGTTTGTAAGGATAACATTAGAATTTCTCAAATATCTTGCTGAAAGCACTATAATTTACCTTAATATTCCAGCATATTGGTGATAAGCTCATGCCTTATTTTCTGTGATCCTTCCTTTTGTTATTTTCTGCTTAGAGCTGTCACTGTTTTCCTTCTTACTTAATTAATTCCCCAAGTAACCCCAGTTTCCCTACTGCTCGTATTTGCATCCTGTGCCAAAGGACCTTTCCAGAGGATGTTCTCCCAACATTTAGGCATTACCTTTCCTGGAGACAGCCCCGGTGTCCAGTCTCAGTAATTCCTTAAACTGTGTGCCCCATTGTGAGAAAATACATTCAGGGAAATGCAGTAGAACTTTAAATTCTTCATTAAGAAACTACGTAAACTATGTAGGTCCACTAATTTTTCAGAGACTCAGTTTCCTTTTTTGTAAGATAAGTGAGCTGCATTAGATGACAGCAAATGTTCCCTCAGCTCTAGGATTCAAGAAATTCTTTAAATATACAAAACCGTAAATCTGACATGTAAAGTTAAAAGCATAGCATGTAGACCGCATGGTGTGTTTACAGAAAGGGTCAAGAGGAAAAAAACCCAAACGAGAAAACAAAAATAATGGGATGAATTATATGTAATGAAAATCAAGAAGAAAGCAAACCAACTAGAAAACAAGAAAATTAAAATAATGAAACTTTGGAGAAAATAATATGATTTTTAAAGGCACATAAGAGCGTGATTAGAGAGTTTACATTAATAAATCAGTGAGATGGATTTTAAAAGTATTTTAATGCAATACTGAGGTCAAAACTCGGGAGCTGCAAATGGTGATGACGAAGGCCACGGGTGCTAAATGTGCGCCTTTTCCTCTGGGGCAGCTGTGGTCACAATTTCCTCCAAACGCCGTCCTGCTTGTGTGGCAAGTATGCTGCTCGCATTCTGGGAGGTTCTAAAGTCTCCAAGTCATTAGTAGGAGGCCTAGTGAAGTTTCCAAGATCTCAGAAGTCTCAAGTGACCTCTTTCTTCACAACATGCCTACATGTTGTAGCTGGTTCCTAGCAAGTTGTTGGTTTCTCTGAGTCTGAATCAGGGTAGAAAGAAAAGTCCAGATGCAGATCTAAAAAAAAAAAAGGAAGAAAAGAAAAGAAAAAACAACCCTTATCAAATTGTTAGCTTCCAAGACTCCTAGAGAACTGTTGTTTAAAATAATTATAATAGTTATAATGAAGCTATAAAGGTAAGGGTTTTCTGCAATACCCCCTTTATATGTTAATATAATACAAACACACTGTCAACAGAAGTTACAATATTTTATTTCCTAGAACAGTGACTTTTTTCCTAAGTCACCAGTAGTTTCATAAATTTTCCAAACAGTGCTGTTTTGCAACTGATGGATTGTATCTGTGAGTGGTAAAAATAGCTGTGGTTGTAGTTAACATTCTCATTTGTGATCAGACCTTCATCCGCAACATTATTATAGTCACCATTTCTATTATTTCTATTAAAACATTAGCTATGATATGTATATTCTTTGAATGCAAAAACTCTCTGTCCTAGAGTTAGTTTTTCACTTTTACCTGAAATAATCAGCATTTAGTTAGTAAACTGTGAATTAGAACACAAAGAAAAATATCCTGATAGTGGGAATTAAAGCACAATTGAATTATTTAATAAATATTAATTCTCTGAAGTAATATAGGAATAATTCAAACTGAGTTGTCTTTTCTCTGAGCTAATCATGTTCTCTTGGGCATTTTAATGATGTATTGCAGTAATAGACATTTTATAGTATTTCACCATGAAGAGAAGTTTATAATTTAATTCTCTGGTATTTATTCAGTCATGTTAAAATTTCTGCTCTTTCATAATGATATTCTTCAAATACTTCTGGAAATGAGATTCTGAAGTGGCTCATCTTGCTCACATTATGTAGGACTTTCTTCCCGAGGATTAGTGTGGTTTGGTTCTTCTAAAGGATTCATTATACTGAAATATCAGGCTTAAAAACCCTGGGACCAGTCAAAAGATTATGATAGTGCCTTCCTATTCTCCACGCAAAGCATTGCACAACTCGTAGAAACTGCCAAACTCATGTTGGCTCCTAGATTCTGTTTGTTATAGTTCAGGTCTATGAAGTCAATTATTTCATAAATGTGAGCGGATCTGGATCTCCAGCCTTCTGGTGGGCAGTGTTTTTCCACAAGCTGGAGTTCGTTCCAAAGAGGCACTCAGAGCCCTCTTATAACCTCTCCTAGGGCAGAAATCCATCCAATCACATACCTCATTAAAAAGAGTTCCTAATCAGGTCCTCTTCTGATTTTAGTTGAGATTCACATAAGAATTTTAAATCAATGTATAGTAATTTTGTGAAATTTTGAGAAATATGAACAATTTTTTCAGTGTAATTGTCATCTAAGAAAAGTATTAAGTCAACAATTATATTACCACCATTATCCTAAGAGAAAGAGGGAGAAAGGTTAAATCTGTGGTCTAGAATAATGTGTTTTAGGTCTTCAAAGAAATGCACCCAAAGTACTAGTGGAATAGAGGTTTTAGGTTAGTTATAGCAGGGAGTTTTACAGAACGTGCAATCATAAGGAAGATAATTGAGCAGGTCTACAATGTAAATGAAGCCACGTATACCAACCTGTATTATGGTAAGATTGTTCAAATTAAACGTACAAGTTAAGAATAAAAATATTTTAATTAAATACATTTTGACATACCAGTTGCTCCTTGTCAGGTCAATAAAATGTACTTGAGTAATACTTCTCTTGGCAGTAATCAACGAGCATAAGCCAAGTTTGAGCGTCTTCTTCCTTTTGTTTTTAAAATCCCAGCTGCTGGTTGGAAACATAAGCATTTGCAAGCTGGGTCAAACCCAGAAATCTTAGTCTCTCCACAGCACCCGCTTCTCTTCCAATTGAGAAAACTCAGTCAAATACGATTCTAGTTCACGTACAAAACTAAATGTGCATCTGTAATTTATGAATACACCTCAAAACCATTTTAAATTTAATTTCTCAGCCCCCATTCTCCCTTTGAACGAGTATTTATTTTATAGCATGATGTAAAGTACTTCACAGGAACCCCTTTTTTCTTTTGTAGTTATTCAAGCTATTTTTTAAATGACCAAAGATCATTTGATTTTTGAAAATGATAATATATTGCATTTGAGTGATGTCTTCAAAAATCAACGTGCTTGTACTAGAAACTGAAAAACAAACAAAAACATTCACTACCCTCAAGTTAACGTTCTCTTCACTGTTATCCACTTTCGAGTTTGCTGCATGACCCCTTTTCTCTGATTCTGTGTGTGTATAAACCCACTATGTACGATGAAAATATAAGAGGCATTTCAAACACAAAATACAGATAATTAAAAATACTGTGTGTAAAACCTATTAACATGGCCATTTTACTTCAGATGTAAAGGTTTCTTTTCGAATGTGAAATTGTAGCCCGCTGTAACTTACCCCCCTGAGGTCCAGCATTCTTTGCTCTGCGTACTTAGTGACCACTGCTGTTTCTCCCATCCGTTTCCTCTCTAAGCTTTCTCTGATTTTATGGGAGGTTATTTTTTAATTTTTATTTATATGTGTTATTTTGTCTATTTCCTTGATATTTTAACTTTATGATCCCTTTCATAATACAGAGGGCTGTAAATAGGTAAGTGTATATAATGTTATAAATTATGTCTGCCATATATCCAAAATAACAAAAACATGTATTGAATCCAAGAATGTTATACTACAGGTTGATGCAAGTAGATTGTATTTTTGTGTAAAACTGTTTTTTTAAGTGGATGGAAATTTTTCCTATTATTATTTATTAAATATGTTTCCATATTGATTTGAAATGTCATTTTTCAAATCAATTACATGTCCATATGTAGGTCTGATTCTGGACTCTGTTCTGAACCATTTGCCTAATTGGTGCAGAACCCCCGAACCTGAAGCCGTTTAAACACCGTAGCTTTATTTGGGTATTTTGTCCTCCGCGAGGCAGGTCTGCTCCTTGACCTCTTACTTTTCAGGATATGCCATTGCTGTGCATAGACTTTCACACTTCGGATGGGTTTCCAGTTGAATATTACATTAGATTTTTATTTAAACTGTACTGAGTCGTAGACCAGTCCTGGGAGAATAACATTTCCACAATGATGAGTCCTCTTCCTGAAGACCGTAGCGCATTTCCACCTTTATTGTCCTCTTTTGTCTTTCGATAATTATTAATTATTTAATTTTTACATTTAAAATTTTTGACACTGTCAGTTGATCCTGCTGTGTAGACTATAAATATTTTTATTGAGAAAATAATCTCTACATAGTTAATATAGCTAAAATACTTGATAATGTCAGAATTTGGCTTTACTTTTTTGTTGAAATGGGCAACTTGGTTCAGCCCATATATTTTTACAGATACGGTCTTTGTCTTGAATAAGAGTGCCTTTTAGGAATGAATATGTTTATAGGACAAAACTCAGTCAAATTAGTTGCTTCTATTTAGGAATCTTTTTAAAATTCTTTACTTAATTTAGATGCTGGGAAATATGCCATCTTCATTTTATTTCATTTCAATATTAGTTATCCAATTAAAAACAAGCAGTCCATTAATATAATCTCTCCTTAAGTTAAGGTATTCCAAAGCACAGTTCTCAAATTTAAAAAATGAATGCATTATTTGACACCTCAATGTATTCCTGTTTAGAATACATGCATTCCATGTATTCCATGCATTCATTTTTATGATTCCTACTTGCTAAAAAGCTTCAGAATCTAAAATTTTGGTGCTCCATTCATAAAATAATTTGATTAAATATTCCCTACCCATTTTGAACAAATGCAACCAAAATTTAGAGGACCAGTTTACCAAAAGTTTAATACCATTGCAGAACATATAATTTGACGTACAAATAGTTTTTCAAATAGTCAAACTTTAAAAAAAGTTTCATTAATGATAAGCAGTAAATAGAGAAAACATATTATGCCATCATGAGATATAATTTTTAATTCAACATCAGCTTTGTCACACAGACAAAAAATATAGTTTAATTACTCTGTGTTTACATTAAAAATGTTATAAATTTTAATAGCTACAGCTTATCATCAACTGATAGAATGCAAGAGTTTATGAATTTAAACTAAATCTGATGTATCACAACTAATTCCAAGAATACTACAGCCCCATAGATTTCTTAATTTACAAAGGACATAGTTTTTACCACAATGATGAGTTTCAACTAGTATTTCATTCAGCTCCACTACAAATAAGTAGTATTTATTTTCAATGTTGAACTTTTTAAATGAATTTAAGGGAGACTTTACAATAAGATTTACAAGAACATTAAGTATTTTATCTTCAATAAATGTAATTCCAAGTGTTGCTTAGATTACAGAGTTGGATTTAAAAATTAAGCGCATTTAAAATTAATTTAACCAATTTTCTCTTTGAAGCAGGAAATGAGACTGAAACAAGCCTTACATCACTTAATTGCTTGCAAATTTTCTGTTATGCACTTTTCCAAGAAGACTTGATATCAAAAAAGATTAATTCAGAAAAAAATATCATTTGCTCTGAATAAAAACGCGTTTTTCGTAGCACGATATGCAAATACTCCCCCTGCAATTGCGTATATCAAATGATCATCCCAGGGCAGTGTTCATTGCAGGGCTGTGAATTCTGAAACAGATGCTGCAATGGGCTTAAAGAGATACAAGTTCATATTTATTTAAAAATTAGGCACCGAATTTACATTTCACAAGAAAGCGGATGGCAAATGTGCAACTTGAACAGAATGTGATTTACACTTAACCGAGCGACTTCTTGACTAGGAGAAAGGAAGAAAAAGAGAAATCCTGAAATGCTGAGAATTTTCTCTTAAGACTAAATTCCCAGAAAGAGACTGTCATCTTTAAGTGGTCCATTTGCGTTGCTGTCTCTCAAGGCCACCTTAATCAGATGGAATGGAGGTGTCATATTTAGATACAGTTACAAACAGCAGAAAACAATGCCTCCTTATTTTCCACATCTGAATATGGTAAATATTTATTTTAACCCTGTTGCCCCAGAATCATGGATACTCATCCCTGCCGTCAACCCTTGGGAAGACTTTACCGGGTTCTCCCTCTGCCCCCATCCTTCCGTTTAGTGAGGGCCCTTCTGCTCTCTCACAGGCCTCTCTGCCGGTCTCTGTCAGACCACACGGTCTGTCCATTTATCTGCTGCACTGTCAGCTTCCGCTGCTCTGCAAGCATCCTGACTGGAGCCAGGTCATTTGTGGTTCCAGCATCTTACACGTGTACTTATACGGAGCAGGCACTCAGTAATTATTTATTAAATTAGTGGATCAGAAAAATTAATTCCAGGGCCCCATTGCAATAACACGATTTTTCCTTGTTTGTAATATTTGCATGTCTTTATTGATGAGATGTTTTGTTAGACATTATTTTTTACAGCAGTTTTAGTTTCATAGCAAAATTGATCAAAAAATACAGGTCTTTCCCTTCACACCCCTGCCTGCACACACCTGCACAGCCTCTCTCAGCATCGGTACCCCACACGCTCTCCTGTTTATTAAAATCCATGTACCTCCACTAGAGTTCACTCTTGGTGGTGGACATTCTCTGGGTTTTGACAAACATGTAACACATATCCCAATTTAGTATCCTACAAAATAATTTCACTGTCCTGAATATCCTTTGTGTTCTGCCTATTTTTCTTCCCTCCTCCCCAAGCCCTTGATAATCTTTGATTTTTTTACTGCCTCCATAGCTTTGCCTTTTTTTCCTAATGTCATGTAGTTGTAGTCAGTATGTAGCCTTTTCAGATTGGCTTCTTTCACTTAGTGATATGCATGTAAGTTTCCCCCATGTCTTTACATGGCTTGCTGGCTCATTTCTTTTCAACACTGAATAATATTTCACTGCCTGGATGGGCCAGTTTATTCATTCACCTACTGAAGGACATCTTGGACAAGTTTTGGCAATTTTGCATAAAGCTCCTACAATATCTGTATACAGGTTTTTGTGTGGATGTGTTTTCAATGCATTTGGGTGAATACTAAAAAGTGATTCCTGAATCTTAAGGTAAGTGTACATTTACTCTTGTAAGACACTGCCAAACTGTTTTCCAAAGTGACTAACATTTTTGCATTCACACCAGCAATGAAAGAGTTCTTTTGCTTCATGTTCTTGTCAGTATGTGGTGTTGTTGGTGTTCTGGATTTTGGCCATATCAATAGGTTTACAGTGGTGTCTTGTTTTAATTTGCAATTCTCTAATAATATGTATGATTTTTTAAATGATTACAAAGTTCTATCTTCTGATATCTTATAGACAAGTGCCCCTTCCATATTGTACGTTTAAGGAGGGTTAAAAAAACCCCTATTTTCTTATCTAATGACATGAGGGGGAAGTGAGCGATTGGGAATTTGCATGCTTTTTTTCCAGAGGGCCAGAAAGATCCCAAGGAAAAAATGACAATTCTTTCCTTTTGATTGCAAACTTCTACAGTATATTAATTGCATATCTATTTAACCCATTTTTCTGCTTCAAATTATGATTAATTATTTAAATATGCATATCAGGAGTGTATTTTTCTAAGATGCTTGCATGCAAGAAATTGTACATTTTTTTTTTAGATTCTAAATAAATCTATTTCAAGCTCCCCATACATCGAGGCTGGCAAGTTCCATATTACACATTCTACAGGAGACCCTGCCGTACAGTGTTACGAAACAGCGTGTGGGTCTACGGGCGTCTCCAAGCAAAGTCTATAAGGCTCTCACAGCCATGTTGCTGCTTCTCCTCATGGTATCAGTGTCACTACCAACTGCTGAACTGTGGGTGGCATTCTGGCATTGCCCACTCTAGAGGAGCTCCTAAGATCCCATTTAGGAAGTTCAAGCTCCAGAAGCCTTTGTGCATCTCTCAAAATTACATCTACATTTTATTTTTCAGCCTTGCGGACATCCATACTCCTGTGGTCCATTTCATGTTCTACCACCTTAACGATGGTACTTGCAATTAGCGCAGTTTTAAAAAAATGTTTGTACATACCTAGATCTCTTTCTAAACTTGATCTGTGATCCCTTTCATCAGTCTTTCTGTTTTTATAACAGTACCAAATGTTTCGTATTCTTTTTTCTAATGCACTTTAATTAGACAGATTTGCAGCCTATATTCTATTATATTGCGAAATCAGAGGCCTTGGACAAGGCTTTGGGTTTCATCTGTTTTAACTAGTACAATGACTGTGTGTTTTTTATAACATTCTTGGCAGATGACTTCTCAGCCTCTGCTTGAGGGAAACGTCTTATCCATTCCACTGTCACACAATTCTTTTAGAAAATTCTCACTTATATTTAGTGGGAATGTGCCTTCTTGAATTTCCTATTTTGTTTGTTACCTTTCTGTTTATTACCTTTATTTTTCCAAGACATTCTCTGAGATTCTTCCTATAGCTTTTTTTCTTTCTTTATGTATTATTGCTTTTAATAATCTCAGATAATCTGTAGTTCTAAAATAATCAGTAGGTAGATGACTTTCATACATATGTCTTCAACCCTGATCTCATTTGCAATATATAGGTCCACAATTTCAACAAGTTTCAATATAGAAGTCAGTGTTCAGACTTGCTAGCTTCAACACCTGCACCTCCTGCTAGCATCTCAGTGTACCCTAAAATAAACTCTGTAGACACACACACACACACACACACACACACACACTCCCTCTTCCCTCTTCTCTGTTTGTAATTCAAGTATTCAAGCCCCTGCTACAAGCCGCATACCATTTTAGTTACTGGAAAACATACCAGTGACTTAAAAAGACTGATCTCTGTTTTTATGAAGTTTAAATTCTAGGAAGCTATGTAGACAATAAACAAAATTAAAACTTGATCAGTATATACTATGTCAGGCATAGATAAGTTCTGTGGGAAAAATAAAGAGGAAAGGGTGACCTGTAGACTGATCGGAGGACAAATATTTTATAAGATCGTCAGAGAAACCCCCTCTAATGACACGAGAGATAAGCAAAGACTATGGCATAGCTACTTTTCAGTGACTTAGACTGGAAACTTAAAACATTTATTTAATTTTTCTTTTCCCTTAAATATATATTTAATTTCTAATTTTGATGAAAAATTTTAATAGGCAGTGGTCCATTAGGAATATAAATAAGAGGTGATATTTCAGTAAATTAGAATCCTAATTTAACAAGTTGGTTAAGAAATTTTCTTCCAGATTATTTTGCTGATTTATAAACCTTATTTTTAAAAAATTTATTTACTTATTTTTAGAGAAAGGGGAAGGGAGGGAGAAAGAAAGGGAGAAAAACATCATTGTGTGGTTGCCTCTTGCGTGCCCCCTACTGGGGATCTGGCCCACAACCCAGCATGTGCCCTGACTGGGAATTGAACCAGCGACCCTTTGGTTCTCAGGCTGGCACTCAGTCCAATGAGCCACACCAGCCAAGGATATAAACCTTTCAAAAAAATAAATTGATCTTACTGTGCCAAGAACATTTAGCATGAGATCTACCCTCAACCAGGTTTAGTGTGCCATGTGTGACCCTGGCGGCAAGTCCGCGGTTGCACAGCAGACCTCTAGAGCCTACTTGTCTCGTTTGAATGAAATGTTATGCCAATTACTAATAAAATTGGCAATTCTCATTCCTTTCCCCCGTAGCTCCTGGCAGCCACCATTCTACCCTCTAATTTTATGAATTTGACTCTTTTGATACCTCGTAGAAATGAAATCACAATATTCACCTTTCTATCACTGGCTTATTTCACTTAGTGAAATATCCTTATGGTTTATCCCTGTTGTTGCAAAAATTAAAAGTAGGACTACCAAGTGACCCAGTAGTCCCACTTCTGGACGCGTATCCGAAAGAATTGAGATCAGGGTCGCGAAGAGACATTAGTGCTCCTGTGCTCACTGCAGACTGTTCACAGTGGCCACGGGGCAGAGACAACCCAGGGGCCCACGGGCAGAGTGATGGGTAAAGAAAACGTGCGTACATGCAGTAGAAAGCTGTTCAGCCTTTCAAACAAGGAAATCCTGTAACACGCAAAAGACCCCCAAAACACAGACAGAGAGATCTGTTCTTTAGTTTCTGCAGGTGGTAGTTCCTTAAAGATTAGTGGCAGTGTGAAATTGGAAACCATATCAACGAACTCTCCATACTTTTGTCAATTAAAATCCATGTCTCCAGTTTGCACTTTGAATGGATCTCTTACTTATGCATGATTTTTAACATCATGCTTTGGTCATTTAGAAAGTAGTGGCTTAGTGAGTTATTCGAATTTTCCAAACATTGACACATCATTGTACCATATTGAGAGGTCACATGTGCTGATGTCCCAAGGAAGCTCACCAACAAATCTTTAAGTATTGGGATTATAACTTTTTCAAATTTCTAATCATGACTTGAAACCACAAAGTCTATCCTTGATGACAAATATTGTCAGTTGTTAACCTGGGCATGATAGGTTAACTCACTTCCTTTATTTTTAAGAAAATGGTCTGCCGTATACCTAATCATAATAACCACAGTTTTGCCAAACATTTTTTTTTCAAGCAATAATGGAGTTTCATGGAAAACCAGCTTGTTTAACCTGCCAATCAATCACACGAGTGCTTTTCCTTAAAAGAATTATCATGTCACAGTATGCAGCTGACATGTTCGCTATGTACTTCCCATTTTGACACTCAGAATAGTAAAAAGTTATTTATATAATGGCCAAAATGTGATAAAATTATCCATGGAGAATCAAGAACATTCTTAAATAAACGGGCATTGTTCTTGCTGTGATATATGGCAGTAAAGAATACAATAACCACCATGACCTCTAATTACGCTAAAGCGCTGGAACTTTTACCCACCATTGTTTTTTTTTTTTGTTTTTTTTTTTACCATCTGGGCAAATGTCAACACAGTGGAAAAAGTAAATTATGTCTTTATGATTATGAAAGCCGTTTAGATCTTGTGATATTCTATGAAAGGGCCCTGCTAGAATAATGTTTCTAAGGCACGTATTTTGTCACGTCACCCCGCTGCTCAAAGGTTCAATTGTTTATCGTCGCCCACAGGGAACTTGAAAGACTGAAGTTTTCGGCCTAGAATTTAAACTTTGCACGATCTTACATGAATTCATGTTTTCGTTCCATATGCTCCTTTATGCAAACTGGCTCTTGACAAATGAAGTTATTGCTATACCTGTTATAAACCTTGGGAGTTTGCAGTTTCTTTGAATGGGGTATACCATGCCTTTGCCTGAGGGCCTCACTTTCTCTCACATTCTTTATATAAGGCCCTGCCTTTCCTCAAGGTCCAAATCAAATGAGGCCTCAGCGGGCACCACAGATCCCCCTTCCGAAGGCCTACACTGCTTTGTACCTCTCCATGGCACTTATTTTCTACCTGGTCATAACCTCCTATTCCCTGAGGCTGCACAGGATGCTTTACATACAGTGGGGGCTCCATAAATAATTGTTGAAGAAACAAACGTTTGGTTGCATTGAGCTATTCGTTAAATGTTTCACTGCAGCACCTGTGTGAGATTTGTGGCTGAAGTTAGTGTTAAGATCTTTGTTCCCTATATAAAGTATTTTTTTGTTTCGTAGCTTATAATAGCACAAGGCCATTCAACTCACAACACTGATCTCACAAACAACGATCTCTGAGAGTGTTCTTAGCACTCTCAGACTTGTATAGAAGTCTACCAACCAAAAGCATGAGGACGCTAAAACACTTTGAACTGTGTAGAAGAGTATTGATTTTTTTAAAGTTAGTTTTGAAGGTTTATTGAGGCAAAATTCCCATTTAGTTATTTTCCTTGGATATCTAGCAAAATACTCAGAATAGACGAATTACCCTTTAAATATGTCATCTTATTATTTTTCTTCTGATATCAAATTTAAATATTTTGTGGACCATAATGAAGAAGCATTGCCTGATTATGAAATGCCCATACCTAAATCATTTTGTGTGGATGCTTATTTAACTCAACAGGAAGCTAAATATGCTACTTATAAATTACACTAGAGACTAATGAAAGCTTGCCTTTGAAGGAATTTCAGGGAGCTGGTTTCTTTTCACAAAAGACCCTAAGAAAAATTTAGAATGTAGAAACAAAACGAGGTTGCAGTTCGTTTCTCTATTTATCTGTCTAACCTGGGACCAAACTTCCCACATTTTGTTGTTAGTGATGGCAGGTGTGGAAAGATAAATTACATGTCTTGCCTGGGAACAAAGTGGGGCCTGTTTTGCTATCGTTTGATCCTTGAGAAATGCGCATCTGTTTTTCTCTCTAGCTAAAATGGTATTTATAATGGACATGTTGGTATATTGCTATTTAATGACTTATGAGTAAAAGTAAAAGCCTTCTATAATTAGAGACCAAGTCATTAACTGAAGGGTTAGATGAACGTATTTCAGTGTAAGCAAGTCCAGCACAAGTCCTTGCTGTGCCAAGTCCAGTGGTCTTGCAGATCCCATAGCTTCCATATCTGTCTGGAACCCGAGTTCAGAAGTCCCCCCTGTAGCCTGGACGACTTGACAAACTCTACCAAAACAGTGCTTGCCCCATAAGGAGCTGTTAGCTACACTGATGGTACCGCCGCTATGAACTTGGACAGTAGAATCCCAGACAGTCTAATAAGGGGGGCCTCTAATCAAGAGGCCCCTCTAGCAAGGGGCCCTTGCTACTACCATCCCCATTGCCATTGGGGTGGCTGCTGCTAGGTATTCCCAAGAGCCAGATGGGTGCGGTTGGGTCTCTGAGGTCAGTCACTTCCCACCGCAGCCTAATTGATTCGGCTCTTTCGGGGAGGTTCTTTTCCAACTATGGCAGGAGGGGGAAGGGTGATCAGTTTCCTTTCCTACCCGTTGCTCTGTTCAGCCGAACGTGCTCCACGCCAGCTGATTCTAATCACTCTCACAGCCTCTCCCTTACAATATAAGGCAGAGGGAAATTTGTTGGGGACAGTTTCCCTTCTTTGTTGCTTCTTGGACCTAGGGCTTCTGCTTCCTTTGCCTGACCAAACTTGACTTAGCTCAGAGGCCAAACCTGCTTCCTCTCTCCTTCCGCCTCCACGGTGGTCATGCATTGTAACAAGTCTTCCCACACAAGTTCCGTCGTCCTCTCTGGCTCTCTTTTTGCAGCAGCTTTCCAGTGTACACTCAACAGGTTCTCAATCAGAAGGGAGAAAAAGTTAAAATTCTGCTTTTCTTAGGTTCTTCTCCAATAGAAATACGAAATTTAATTTGCTGAAAGATACTCATTTATTACAAAATACATGAGTCAATGCTATTCTGAACTTACTAATAGTTCGTTTCCACCTCCACAAACTATTCTATATGGATTTTCTTTTTACTCTGATTTTTCCTGAATAGCAGACATTTCTATTTAAAAATATAATTTTGTTCATTTTGGGACTTGGAACATAGAACCAGATACCATAAACTAAAATAATTAATTATTTAATCCAGAAGGGTATCAGCTCTGGTACTTTACCCTCGAAGATGTTACAGTTGAGGTCATTTCTTAATCAGTGACAATTTCAGTTTTTGTTGAAAGAGTCCTGGATAATTTGAGAGAAGGTGAGGGGAAATCCAATGGAGTAGAACCAAAATGAATTGTCAAATTAACCCTGCAGTTGCCTGTACCAAGAAAAGAATGTATGCTCGTATGCATGTCCTCTAAGATGTCTACATGCATTAGTAGCTTACTACATTTTATTACCTTATCTGATGAATGTTCCACATGAATAGATTTCAGAGTTTCGTGAGATGGAATTGCGAGATGGTATAGTTCAATTGATAGAGTTAAGATGACAGCGTTTGGTCTTCCCTCCTATGTAAAATGTGCAAGGAGAGTATGTGTGCTTTTTCATTTCTTTGAACGTCCTTTAATGCTATCAATATTTTACCTATGTTTTGCCTAGTTGGATACACAATGAATGATCTCATTTTTGAATGGCAAGATGAAGCACCTGTACAAGTGGCAGAAGAACTCACTCTTCCCCAGTTTCTGTTGAAAGAGGAGAAAGATTTACGATACTGCACTAAACACTACAACACAGGTAGGGCTTGAGTATTCTTCATCACACTTACAACTTGTGTTTTTATGGTAGTCAGATGTTTCTTAATTGTAGTGTTAGATTAATTATTTTCACTGTAGCTCAATGTTTTTCATAGTAATAGAATAGAAAATGGAAACTTATAGATGCTTTGACTTATTGCATATTATTATATAATTGGTTTGCATGGGACCAAAGAAATGCTTGGTGTTTAATTATATTTAATTGTGTGTGTGTGTGTGAAAAGCCCATAATTACACAGTAATGGTGTTTCAAAAAAATTAATTTCTATGTGAGAAATAAAAGGTACTCATTAACACTTCTTGGGCAGTAAACATGGTATTTGCTAACAAAATGAAAGAAATTGCTCTTTATTTTTTAAGACATCGGTTGCCTAAACATTTGGCCACAGTTTCTTGCACTTTAAGGTGTTGTTATTTAAGCATCTACTATTCACACTGTCACAGTATCCTTTTACTTTTGAGGATGGATGTCAAATATAATTATTCACATCAAGGACTGAAAGATTTAATATGATAGTTGTACATTCCTGAGATCTGTTTATTTCTCTCCACTGGCACGGGCTAGTCCCATAATATCTATTCTGACTATCTAACCTATCCCTACAAATTCTGTTAAACTGTCTTCAGCAGAAGCATCACTCCGGTGTGGTTAGTGCATGGCCTCCCACTAGCCTGAGTTGCTGTCTCTATCATTTTATTACATTAACTGATTCCTCTTGGACTCAGAGCTTCCCAAAACGGTGATCTGACCTTTTATTGTACAAAGCCTCAAATCTTTTTATCTCCTTAATCAATTCACAGTCTCTGGTGAAAAAGTCACTGATATTTTCTCACCCCTCACCACATTTCTTTGAGGGGAATGAATGGATATTAATTCAGTAGAGAGTTCAAGTTTAACTTCTCAACACAAAGTGAAAAGCAGGTGGGTTAATACCAGTGTCCTTGCTCAACACTATAGGGCTGGGTGCAATGATAAGGAACTTTCAGAGAAATGTTAAAAAGTCTTTAGAGCTGGTTTCAGGCCACGGCTTAGTTTCTCCAGGCTGCCAAAACGGAGAGCCACAACCTTGGTGGTGTTTCTTGCGCATCTCTCCAAAGCCCTCTTCTGTCTCTCTGCCCTGCTCTGCAATCTGGCCACCGCGGCTTGCTTTCTCATATTCACTGCCCTCATTCCTGCTTCAGGCCCTTTGTTCTTGCTTTTTCTTCCATACATAAGCCTCTTTCCCCAAATTATCCCACGCTTAATCCTCTCACATACTTTAGGGCTGCTGAAATATCACCTCTTCAAATGACTCTTCATTACAAGCACATGTTAAACACCCAAATCCACTCCCCTTCCTCTTCCTGCTTTCACCATCTGAAATTTTATCTTTAATGTACCTGTTTACTTGCTGGTATATATTGTCTGTTTCTTTCATTACAATACATTTATAAAACTAAGGACCGTATCTCTTCATTTCTGTATTTCTGGGTCTGCTGCAGTGCACAGATGCTCAAAAAATGTTCATTAAGTAAAATAATAAAGAGTGGATTTGAGCAGGGAGACATGTCTGTGCGTGTGAGAATGTCACAGCCTGCCCTCCAGGGGGAGGGGGTGAGGAACAGTTTTGCTGTAAACAGGAAAATTTTCTTTTAGATCTATATCAGCAAGGATGCTCCCCCCACAATTTTATTGAGGGGCAACTGACATAAAATTTAGTGTACAATGTGTGATTTGATATATATACACACTGTGAAATGATTCTCCCTATTTAGTTCATTAGCGTATTCATCACCTCACACTTTTATCTTTCGTGTGTGTGAGAACATCTAAGTTCTAGACTCTTGGCAAATTTTAATTATACAATACAGTATTATCAACTGTAGTCACCATGTTAAACATTATATCCTCATATCTCATTCATCTTATAACCGAAGAGTGATTTAAAAAAATCAACTTTATTGAGGTATAATTTGCATACTATAAGATTTGTTTGTTTAAAGGATACAGCTGAACAGTTTTTAGTGTATTTACAGAGCTGTGCAACCATCATTGTAATTTTGGAACATTTTATCACCTGAAAAAAAAAGGAACCTGACCTCCATTAGCAGCCCTAGCAACCCAAGGCAACCACTAAGCAACTTTCTGTCTCTACAGCTTTGTATTCACTGGGTGTTCCAGGTAAATAGAGCTGTATGTGGTCCTCGTGACTGGCTTCTTTCACTTAGCATAATGTTTTTGAGGTTCATCCTTTGGTAACATGTTTTAACCCTTGGTGAATTCTGAAGGATTTTCTATATGCAAGGTCATGTCTTCTGCTTATGAAAATAGTTGTACCACTTCTTTTTCAATCTAAAAGTCTTCTATTCAGTTGTTTGCTTTATTATCCTGGCTAGAACCTCCCAGTACAATGTTTCATGAGAGTGACAAGAGAAGACATTCTTGCCTTCTTTTCGAACTCAGTGGGAAAGCGTTCTGTTTTTCACACTTTCCCACTGTTAACTGTAGTGTGATGTTAACTATAGGTTTTTCATAGATGCCCTTTATCAGGTTGAGAAAATCCCCTGCTATTTCTAGGTTGTTGAATGGTCTTATTATGAAACACTGTTGGATTTTTGACAAATGTTTTGCATCCATTGAGATGATCATATAATTTTTGTCTTTATCCTTTTAATATAGCATGTTACATTTGTTGATCTTTGGATATTAAACCAAGTTGGCTTGCATTTCATGATAAATTTTAGGTAGTTATGCTGTATAGTCCTTTTCACATGCTGCTGGATTCCATTTGCTAGTATTTTGCTGGGGATTTGCACTTAAATTCATGAAAGAAATTATTTCTCTATACTTTTTTCTTGTGATGTTTTTGCCTGGTTTTAGCATCGGGGTAACATTGAGTTCATTCATGACTTAGGAAGTGTTCCCTGCTTTATATTTCCTGGAAGAGTTTATAAAGGATTGTTATGAATTCTTCTTTAAATGTTTAATAGAATTTAGCGGGCTTCTTCTGATCTCCAGTTTTCCTTGTGTGAAATTTTTAAATTGCTAATTCAGTTCATTTACTTTTTATAGGTCTATGCAGATTGTCCTTTTTTCCTGAGTCAGTTTCTATAGCATATATCATTCTAAGTGTTTTTCCATTTTATCTAACTCATTAACCTTTTTGGCATACCGTTATCCATATTATTCATTTATAGTTCTTTTAGTTTCTCTGAGGTCAGTAGGAATGTCCTCTCCTTTATTTCTGACTATAATAACTTTATTCCTTTTTCTTTTTTGCTTCATCCATCTCAGCCAGGATACTTTTAATTGCAAATTAAAATCACAGACAACCCCAAACAAATAGCTCTGGAGCCATAAAATAGAGAGTCAAAATACAAACGTGCTTTAAAAAGCTCCATAGTCATCTTGTTTTATTAGTGTTACCATGTCGAAACTTGAACAACTTTTTTATTTTTCTCTCTAGGATCACACATATTTACTGTTACAGTTCTTCCCACTGATAATTATAAAAACACTTTTTATAAAGCACAACAAGCTTTAATTTTCTTGAAAATCATAAGAATTATAAGCAATTTATTCAAAGTACCCAAATGGTCACTAATTGTTACTGATTACATCATGAGATGGCTTGAATTATTTAATAGTTATACCATGAAAATGTTTCATTATTCTTGATGTATTTTATTTCATTACTTAAAAATATTAAAAAATTTATAATTTTAGAGTTTTAAAAATCGAAAGTATTTTCTTTCTTCTTTATGGCCGAGTAGTATTCCATTGTATAAAGGTCCCACAGTTGTTTTATCCACTCATCTAATGATGCACACTTGGGCTAACTCCATACCTTGGTGATTGTAGATAATGCTGCAATGAACATAGAGGTGCTTATGTTCTTTCGAATTAGTGTTTTGGGTCTCTTCAGATATATTTGCAGAAGTGGGATAGCCGGGTCAAGGATGAACCTAGATAATATTATGCTAAGTGAAGTAAGTCAGTCAGAGAAAGATAAATACCATATGATTTCACTCACATGTGGAATCTAAGAAACAAACTGAACTGACAAGCAAGATAGAAACAGACTCATAGGTGGAGAGCAGGATGGCAACTTCTGGGCGGGGAGGTTAGGGAGTGGAGGGTTCGAACACAAAGGACTCGTGGACATGGACAACAACGTGGTGATTGCTGGGCGGAGAGGGGTATAAGGGGGTTAAATGGTAATGGAAAAAATACAATAAAAATTAAAAGTAAATAAAAGATAAAAAGTAAAACCTAAAGTATTTTCACATACTTCAAGAATGGTTAGGCTTTCTGCATGTATTGGATAAATTGGTAACAGGATCATGTATAACTTGCATCTATGTTACTAGGCACTTCAGTGTGGAATCCACCTTTCTAAGCGTTTGTGAAACTCTGTTAAGACTTTTAAGCTCTGGAATCTCATCCACCCTTTTATCCTGCAGCCCGGCCCATGCATTACAGTAGCATGTGGCTCAGGTCACAATATGTACTAGCAATAAACTCTTTTCCCAGATGTTCCTTTTGATTCTTTCTCTTGTAATTAGTTAGAGAATGTCCCATAAAGAAAGATCAGCATCTTAACTCCTGACCTTATCCTTCTCAAAATAGTTTGAATAAGGAGAGAATAAAACCAAGAGTTAGGTGATTCAGATAAACAATTATTTTAAAAAGAGGCCACATGGTAATAGAGAAGGGAATAAAGCCAAGGGATAAGCAGAAATATTAACAAAATGTTTTATTAAACCACAATTTATGACTTTTTTAATTACTATAAGAGCCACAAAAGCATGAATATAAAGAACAAGAACCTCAAGTTTCTTTTTAGTAAGTGTGTTTTTAAGTTATGTTCAAAATTACTCACGGGAAATAACATGTTTTCCTAATATTCTAAATTATAAATGCATAAAAAAAACTTACAGAAATTGCCTTTAAGGAACTATTCACATTTATCCTTTAGCATTGACTTTAAAGTAAATGTAAAGGCTCTGGAACAAATAATATCTGCCTCTAAATAAATAATTAAAAGCACCAGAAACAGTCAACGAACAAGGAAAAAAAAAAGTCACTGAGTAATTTCTCCTATCAATCTCAGAGGTAATTGTTAGAATCAAGTGAAATAATAGATCTTTGTGTAGTTTGACAAATATGAAGAGCTAATCAAGTGTGAAGAAATAAGAATACATACTATTTCCTGCAGTAGTACATTCTCATGTTGCTTCTAGATGCTAGCAGAAAAATATTTTTAGAAACAAATTTACATATATGATTTAGGATCCCTTTTTGTTGTAATAAAAATTTTAGGACAAAATTATCAAAACAAAATTGTGACATCTGATGCCATAACAAAGAGCTACTTTTACCAATTGCTGAGTGTCTTTTACAACCCATCAGGAAAGTTCACATGTATAGAAGTGCGATTCCATCTTGAACGACAAATGGGATACTATCTGATCCAGATGTACATTCCCAGTCTCCTGATTGTTATTCTATCGTGGGTTTCATTCTGGATCAACATGGATGCTGCTCCAGCCAGGGTAGCTTTGGGAATAACTACAGTGCTGACTATGACCACACAGAGTTCAGGGTCACGAGCTTCCTTACCGAAGGTAAGTGCACAAAATGATCGCATGCATATATTTGCACAGATATTTACGTATGTGTTATATACATTATATCATTGTTAGTTTTTGTCAGATCTTTTTTAACAGTACTTATTATTCATTACTGATTTTTAAGTAATACATAACCAAGGTAAAATACAAAAGTAGATGAAGACAAAAATTCTGCAAACCAATGATATCTTCTATTCACAGTTTGTGTTATGACCCTCAATTCTTTAAACATCAGTAATACTCTTATATACTATAGAATTTGGATGTATAGATTTTTATACATTTAGAAATTTGTCAAACGTGTGTAAAGTAAATCTATACAGTAACTTTGAGTGGTGAACGTATTATGGTACATTCATATTCTTTTGTGTGATACATAATGATGGGCATTTATGTAATGAGTGTTATATAGGAATATATACGCACATCTGTGTATACATGTATATGTATGTGTACACACACACATATACACACATGTACAGTTTTACATATGTTTTGTATTATTTTCCTAGTGTAAATTCTTAGAACTGGGATTGCTGCTCTGGTAGCTGTAAGCATTGATATGTATTGCCAAACTTCCCGTCAGAAATATTTATAACAGTTACACTTTCACAAGTGTTGTATAAGAATGCCGATATTACTGCTGCACCCTGAGTTAGATATATCATTTTGGGGTGTGTTTTATCCCTTTTGGCTTTTAGGTTACCGCAGGTCAACAAAAACCCCAGCTCATTGTAGTCCATGCTGAACTGCTAGAATAAAAAGAAACTATGAGGTTTGTAAAAGACCCCATCTTTTTTTTCACAAAATATGCTGAAATAAAACATAGTGCCTCTTTTCATCCATTTAGCAGCATAGCAATAAAATAATATTTTCTTCTTCCCAATGACCTCTAAGGAAGAAATTTCTATCATCTAAGCAACCCTGTCTAACTTCCAACAATCTTCATTATTTTCATTGTAATAATATAAATATAATAAGATTATATTTACTATTTTTGTGCATGTAATGCAATCCAATTGCCATGCCAACTAAATTATAAGTGTGCAGTCATAGCTTCCTTAACCTTTAATATGGATTACATTCTATGTTTGAATTTATGAGATTACAATGTCTAAGTAAATAAAAGTTGGTGACAGGACATTTTATTCCTAAAAGTGTTACTTAACATAGGAAGACCTTGATATTTAACACTGCTCACTTTGCCTTCCTAAGACTTAATGATTGTCTTTCAAAATGAAGTTTATTTTTCAACAGTTGTATTTTCAAAATGATGCATATCGAGTAGTGTGTTATAAAATATTGTGCAAGTGAAAATTATAAATCTGCCTATAAGATTAAACTAATTCATTTCAATGCTTATCTATACAGGAGCAGGCAAAAGTAGGTTTAGAGCTGCACTGTGACATTCTTTTGAGTATTAATACAGCTGGTGTAATAATCATAACCTGCATGTCTTTGCCACACGAACGACTGTAAACCTACTTTTGCCCACCCCTGGTATATGTCTAAATGTCTGAAAGGCTCTGAGTAATACAGTGCTATAGTCAGTATGGAAAGGAAACTGCCGGTTTCCTCATTGAGTTTCGTCATCAGCTCAACAGAAATCAAAGCTCGTTTTTCTGTAAGTTGTCAACCAGAAGAGCACAAAATGCTTTATGTTCGAGTGTTTCAGCTTCTGAGAGGCACAATGTCCAGGCACTTGGTTACAGAGATTAAGGCAGAGTTGGGAGATCATGGAGATTTGGGTGGAGGAAGCAGACATTTAAAAAACAGTAAGTTTAAAAAAATGAATGAAGACACAAGCTTGCTTTTTTTTTTTTTTTTTTTTTTTTTAGGACAGAAGGGCTTGAGATGGCTTTAAACTTTTTCTCAAAAAAATAAGAAAAGGTTTTTTAAAAAGGTGTTTATTTCACTGTGAGATCAGGGAAAGAATTAATTTTTTACTAAGAGTTCAATTATGTACATAAATGTGTAGAAAGCTTCTACATCTCTAAAATCATAGGGACAGTGACATGAGCAGTTGAAATGTTATAACCTTTAATCCTGAGCTAAAAAAAAGTTTGATTAGTAAGGTGATGTCTTACTAATCAAACTGGTGACCATATTGTTTTAGGCTCTTGTGAGAGTTAGGGAACACAAGGTTGAACATATTCACACATTAGAACTCAGGAAGGCAGATAGTGCATAACCAGAATAAACAAGAATTCACCTATTAGATGAAGTCATTCAAAAGAGTCGAAAATTGCTTTTTTTCCTTTTATTTATTTATTTTTAGAGAGAGGGGAAGGGAGGAAGAAAGAGAGGGAGAAAAACAGCAATGTGTGGTTGCCTCTCACGTGGCCCCCACTGGGGCCCTGGCCTGCAACCCAGGCATGTGCCCTGACTGGGAATTGAAACGGCGACCCTTTAGTTTGCAGCCCATGCTCAGTCCACTGGAGTACACCAGCCAGGGAGAGAGTAGAAAATGTCTTGAAAATTCTGATTCTGTGATGGGGTAAGGGAGGGACTAGGAAGGCAACGTACAAGGGTCTCACCTTTGTGTTTAAGAACAGATATCTGAAAGCATGCACCCTAAGATTTGCTATTCTCAACCTCACAAAAGAACCCGCCAATGCCTGAGAGACTTGCCACCCTTGTCCTACTGCCAAAATCTAGGAAGTAGGAAAACAAACTAAATTCAGGAAAACAATAGGGATTATCAGGCATAGGAAGAAAAAACAATAAATCATTAATTTACAACTGCTTAGTATTTTGTCCAAGCTCTGTGCTGACATATCTCCTGTAGAAAGTGAAGGACTCAGGATAGACACTCTCAAAGAATATACCTTAGCCAGCACCTCGAGCACTCCAGAGCCGAGAGTCCTCTCTGATAATGGCCTCTACGGTGTCGTGATACATTAAACATGTAATAGCCCAGAGCAAGAAGACTCCTGGGATTCATTCCTTGGAACCTGAAACTATCTGGCAGTTCTACAGTACCTGCATCAGCGGCCCAAAGAAGGTGACGGTGCATTCTCTTGCTAGCAACTTTTCCAAGTTGTGTACCTTGAGTGAATGCGAAAAAATGGTGGTGATTGTAGAGCCAGGGCATGGAGGTTTTTATAGACCTCGTTAAGGGTTAGGTTTATTTCAGGTGGGCTTTGGGACCATTCTCACAAAAGGAGTGATCCTTCTGACTTCCACGTAGAGATCAGAGAGAAGGGGTGGAAGTGGGAGCAGGGCAGACTGTTGTAGTCCAAAGCAGATGACGGCATCGTGGCGAGGCCCGGAGCAGCAGAGGTAGATAGCAGCAGACAGATTTAGAAAGAGGTAGATGTTTTCTGGAGGCAGGTGAATTGGGAGGTGAAACGGTCAGGATTTGTTTCTGAACTGGACACGGAGGATGAAGGGAAAGGCAGCAGTGAAGGGTGGCATTTGGGTGAGAAACTGGACAAGTAGCTGTGATAGTTCCTGATGGGGCAGTCTGAGGAAGGAAACTGATCTGTGGTTGAATCTGTTAACTCTGAGACGTTTATAAGATAATCACACAAAACTTCCAAATTTCTGAAGAGGGACATGTAGGCCTCAGACTTCGGGGAGTAAACGGTAGCTGGATAGGGAAGCAGGCCAGAGGTAATTTTCCTAAGAGTAAAAGAAAGCCCAGAAAGAGGAGGAAAAAAAGTATTTGTGGTTGGCTCTCCCTCCTCTTTTAGTTGGAATTGAACCAGAATATTTGCAGTCTCCTCTCTCCCTTCTTCCCCCATGGCCATTTCCCCCATATACAGAATAAGTCAGACAATTTAGTCAAAGGTGACCCCTACTCACCCCAAAACGTTTCTCCCAAACTTTGATATCCTAACATTTTGTGGTATATTTAAGAAGTGTAAAGGCAATCTTTCCAAGGAGGATTTTTTAAATCAGGGTAAAAGAGGAGAGAGAAATAATAATTTAATTATTTTTAGTATAACTTTGATTTGTACTAATACCTTGGCACTGAGGGAATTATATTCTTTATTAAGTATGGGGTCAGTAGAAATAAACAAAGTAAAGAGAAGGGACAAAATCCAATTTTAATTTAGAAACAATGGGTTCTAGGAAGAACCTTCAATAAGGAACTCTGGGAAGGTCATGAATATTGAATATTCTGCAATATTACAAATGCCTTACCCTTTCTTTTCTGCTGCTTCCAAAGATCAAGTATTTCCTGCTAGAGACCTACTCCCATCCTTTATTCATTCTGTTCATAGGGACCAGCTAAGATCTAGCTTTGGTGAGTGTTTCCTCTTTCATCTCATCCTCAAAAAATACACGACCATCACCACGTACACACTGCTTTAGTCTTTTAGAAATGAGCTTCAAACCTATTATATCAGAGACCCTTGAATTTAGGATGTTAAACAGACAGATATATGCACACACATACTCACATATACCTAGACACAAACTTGGCAAGGGTGGGAGAATTTCTAGATTCCAAGTTTATCAAAACCCTATCTCTGAACACAATATACTATGAGATTCGTGGGGCTATAGGCACTGTTTCATGAGATTATATTGCACTTATTTGGTATAACAAATAATCTCCAAATCTCAATGGCTCATCACATTTATTCTTCCTCAGAGGCCTGTGCATTGCCTGTGCCTCCTCTGGGCTTGTCTGAGATTGGCTGACTCAGGATGGGCTTGGATCTAGGCTGTGGAGTGGGTTCAGGCCTGTTCCCTGGGTCTTCCCATTTGGGGACCTCAGGTCCTGGCAGCATGGTTTTTCCATGGAAGAGTGCAGGAAAGCAAGAAGGCGAGCAGGAACATGCAAGGCTTTTGCTCAGACATGGCATACAGTCACTTCTGTTCTCCTTCCCTAAGTCATACCAGGATGGTAGACTGTACTCCACCCACAGGAAACCCTAGGAGAGGAAGGGAGGAAAAAGGGATGACCAATAAATAATCTTATCCACCTCAGGGACTATAATTTGCTAGAACTCTCTATCTCCTTCCTTAGACCAGGCTCTGTCATATTAACAAATACTAAAGAAAACAAGAGGGGAAGAAGGGATGGAGAAAGGAAAGAGGGGAGAGTCTATATGATCTCTCCCATTCTGCCCACCACTACGGCCATCTCATTCCGCACAGAGCTACACATCATTACACAGTAAGAGACACTGGAAATTGCAAAGGTGGCTAATCAATGAGATATTGCACAGAAGTCAGGGACTGATGAAAATTGCAAATTCTGCACCAAAAGCTGCTAATCCTAAGTGATTTCCTCTCACTTTTTCCTCCATTCAATTTGCCTGTGAACCCCACAAGGAAGAGCTTTTTGAAAGGACAGACTGTCTTGTACACATTTCTGTCCTCAGAGGCTAACTCGGTACACAGTGTGTGTCTATTGAGTAAATATCATAGATATTTAAAGACAATGCGAGCTTTTAGACATTTACTTAGTACTGAGCTTTTAAAAAGATACTTAACTTGAAAAGCAAGAGTATGTCATTTTATGCATTTTTCTAAAGAGAATGTGAAAACTGAAATTATTCTTTATTTACACAGAAGCCTATTTTCCCCCTGAGAATCACCAAATTAATGAAAAGGAATTAAAAAATTGCATGTATTTCACTTACAGCATAATAAAAACATTGGTTCTTAGAAAACATAAAGATAGCTTTCATATTAAGTTGTTATTGTTTGTAAAGATACCAACTCTAGAAGTAATTACAACTGTTAGAAAATATAAATTGAACTGTTATTTTTCACTGGAGTACTATGATTGTAGGAGCATACAAAGATCTATAAAGTGACATATCATTAAAAAAGGGAAGAAAAATGAGGGACTTCTATTCACTGTTCTTATCCAATTAGTTCTCAAAATATATGTTAGTATTGTTCTCAAAAAAATACCCTGCCAGTTTATAGAAGAGTAAGTTGTAAATATTAGCAATGATGAAAACTGGGGGAGATGAGTTGCAGAGTAATCAGTTTTTCTTATTAATGCAGCAATTAATAACTATTACTCTTAATAATATTTTGGTTCTCACCATTGAAGTACAAGACTCTAATATTTATTCAAAACATAGCTGACTAGAATTCAATCAGGTTTGGTACAAATATGATACAAGCGAGTTCATTTTAAATTTATTAATGTGGCAAAATATTTAATAAGTAAATTTTAAGTTTATAAGAGAATTTTTAATGTGGGTAATAAATTTAATTTTTTAAAAGTTTTCATTCAACATGTTAATAATTTGGTTCTATATTGCATTCACTTAGGGGAAAGAGAGAAAAAAGAAAAACACATAGAAAATAAAATAATTGTTTATTCATGTGCTCTTTGTTAAAATCATAAGAAATAATGGTTGTGAATATCATCTAGTCTTATTAGTACTTTTTAAACAGATACTTCCTAACCATGGGTGGGTCCTATAATACAAAGACTAGAAATTGGTAGGTGTCTCTGGTTCTACATGTGATTTTAGAGCCTACATGTATGGGGCTCACTATTTCTCATTAAACTGAAAATTAGCAATGACCGAGCAGGTCCTCTGTAGCTGACACAGACACAGAGCCACTGCATAATGTCTGGAATCTGAAGGCATAATTATGAAAAAGTATATAATCAATCACAAAGCTTAACATATTTTCGAAATGACATAATGCAATGGCTTTGGCCTCAAACTAAATTTAAGAATAAAAGATGTATATATAATTTTGAGATATTTTTTACCTAAATAATATCTTACACTCCTTTTCCTGCCTTCATATATATCCTAGAACCATGCCACAAATACTCCTGACAGATAATAATGGATGTAAAACTTCCCCTTCACCAGTGGAATAAAGAATTCAGTCCAAAAATCAGTGTGGAAAGCACCTAACAGGCTTTCTGTCTTTGTGATTCCTATTTGAAATTACAAGAAAAATTCTTAGACCTCAGAGAATAAAGAATAAGAAAGTATATTATTAGGATGAAGATGATGTTATAGAAACACAAAACATCCAATAAAAAATGCAAAGGGATGAGAAGTCACAAATACAATTCAACCTTAACTGAGCAGTAAAAAAAAAGATCAATATATTAAGAAATGTCAGTAACTAGCAGCATGTACTTAAGAAGCATTTCCAGTGACCTCTATATTTTACAGTTTCATCGAACTGTGAATCATGACTCATGTCCTATAGAACAGGCGACGGTGAAACTCCCATAGCTTCAGCAGAAACTGGAGATAACCAGCTGACCTTTCAAAATAACTTAGCCTTTTGGGCTGCACTTTTCTTATCTGATGGCTGGAGGGATTAGTGAGGGGTTCATCACTTTGGAAATAACGCAGCTCTGCTATTATGATTCTCTGTTACATTTTATCTCTCAAAATAAAAACCGAAGGTGGAAAATAAATATTGTGTTCTAAGCATCCTTCATGTACTAAGGGTTGGGAGGATCATAGCATGAACGTGGCATCAGTGGGACTGTGCTGCCGTGTGGCCCTCCAGCGTGACGAGTGCCGAAGCTCACAGCACCCTGCACGGTGGGAGTCGCTCCCTAGTACCCCAAAGAAACAGTCCTCGGGACCTTTCCGTCAGCTTTATCGATATCCGCTTTACTCCACTTCAGCACCTGCTTTTAAAACATTGTTCTTGGCCTTTGTTCTTATTCTTTTCTCTCTCAGGTTTTAGGTCTTAAATGAAGATCAACATGATTTTGAAACTAGTACTAATTTTTCCTAGAAGCATTATAAAATGCAAGATTCTTCTTCAGGCTTTAATACTAGCGAGAAAGATAGGATTCAGGGGCTACAATTTGCACTTTACAAAACCAAAGATTAATGAGTAGCGGGTGTGATCTGAAATAAACCCTCTAGGGCAAAAACCATGATGCAGCAGGGAAATTTTCAGCCTATCTCAGAGAAAAAGCATTTAGCTGTGTGCGTGAGTCACTCGGTCATCCCTCAGCTGGAATTACACATCACAGTTGTGATCCAAGCTCCAGGTTTTGTTCTTTTATCTTCGATTACAGTTGACATCCAATATTATATTATTTCACGTGTATAGCATAGTGGTTAGACATTTATATAATTTACGAAGTGATCCCCCTAAGCCTAGTACCCACCTGCACCATACATAGTTATTACAATATTATTGTCCAGGTTCTGGCTTAACCAATTTCTTATTCTTACATTTAAGTTGTGCTGCTTGTAAATGCAGTTTAAATTCCTATTCCTGGGTCGATTAATAGTGGCCTCACTTATAATTTATAATTTAGTAAGTGGAATTGACTGTAATGTATAGTCTGGGTTATAATATGGTAACTATGGACTCCTCGGTGCTTTGCCACCTATGAGCTGTAGTATAGGGCATTATTGGTCCTGGGAAGCAAAACTTCTGACCACGTCTGTGTGGAGGGCGTAGGGTAAAGGCCTGCATCTCGGCAGGCCTCTCCACTGCAGCACATGGGGCCAAACTTCCAACACAGCTCACCCAATGTACTTGTAATATGAAACTGTTGCTACTCAGTAAGCTTATCAAAAACTAGTGTGCAAGTGAATTTAGTGGTGAAAGGTTGTCTGAGATATACGCGATCCACGTATTCCTCTGAATCCGAGAGCACAAAACCAAACGGCCTCTGAGGCCCACTGCCTGGACTCTATTTGTTGTGCTTCCTTCCAATTGATCTTACTGAACCTTGACCTGACACTATGGTGAGAGGAGATTTTGGAATGAAGATCAGGGAGGTTTCTTTTTCTATGTCACACTCGAATAATGAACAGCTTCTATAAAGCAGTGAGTTTTGATCCTTAACAAAGCTGCTTTAGTTTTCTATCCAGATACCGTAAGCAGTGATCAGATTATAATCCACATCACCCTCAGTTCTGTGCCTGTAGGACGGGTTTCAGAAGCACAAATGGCAGAACCTGTCCCACCCACTCCCTCAGCCGCCAAGGCTGGCTCTCTCACCTTTCAGGCACAAGGCAGGGTTCCACTTCTTTGCCCTGTTGTTGGGGCTGACTGTGAGCAGTTCCAGTTAATGAATTTTGAGCCTGGAATATTTATTACCAAACGTGAGGCCCATCAGTACCTTGGTTTTCCCCTGCTGTGGGCATTGCCAATTTTCCAGCTGAGGTCACGGCGAGGATGATAATGACAGTAACAGTCCAGAGTCACCATTAAACTCAAAGTGGACATGGAGTGTCTTTTCTCATTTCAGGCCAGTGAGGTTTTGGGAGTTTGTTAATTCATCATATTCTAACTTGAATCCTCCTCCTCCCACTTCCTTGCATCACTGGAAAGGTGGATGCAGACAAATTCAAGCTCAGGCAGGCTCCCCAAGCATGGCTGCTTCCCGGGGTCAGGTGGTTTGATTCTAGCCTTATAGTCAGGGTGATAATGATAACATCCAATTATATATATATATTTTTTTACTTGGAACACAAGAAGCAGGCTTTCTCTATTTTCCAATGATAAATAAATTGGCAAAGTAGAACGAATGCATTAAAAAAAATAACATAAGAAGTATACAGAATATGATGCTTATATCCCTTTCCCTGCATTATAAAACATTTTTTAGAATGAAAAAGATAAGGCCTTGCAATAATCTAGCTCTGCACACTCAAATCGTTTATCAAGCTGATCACTTCCTGAATTATCACATGACAAGTAGGCAGTCATCTCCTAGCTCACGAAAACACTTCCTTATAATTAACGTAAGAATGGTGTTGAGGAGGCTTTCCTCATACTTCAGAGGATAAAGTGTTTCCCTGATCTATTGTTCCTTCCCCAGAGCAACCAGTTTGTTTTTATGTGGTAAATATAATGCTCATGTCACCTTTGCTTCATTGTCTGCTAGGAGGTTGGTTTTTTTAGGATCTAAACCAAAAAGTATAGAGGACTCTACAATAGGTATTTTGTATACTGACTTTTAACTATTAGATAAAAGTTAAAGAGGCTTGAATGTTAAGATACAGAAATTTGTTCTTACTTAAGTGTGTTCATAGTTGTAAATTTATAGTGGCAGCTTAAATAGAAGGAGGCTAGTAACTAGATGATATAGAATAGTAGTCAAGTTCATGGGCTCTGGAGCCAGATTAGTTGTATTCAAGTTTTGACTTCGCAACTTGGTAGCTGTCTTAGCCCAGGCTGCTGCAACAGAATACCAAAGACTGAATGGCTTATAGACCACAGAACTTTATTTCTCACAGCTCTGGAACCTGAGAAGTCCAAAATCAAGGCACTGGCAGATTCGGTGCCTGGTGTGGTGAGGGCCCCTTCATAATGAATAGATAAGAGATCTTCTAGCTGTGTTTTCTCATGGTGGGAGGGATGAGGCAACTCTCTGCAGTCCTTCTTATAAGAGCACTAATCTGTCCTTTCAAAATTCAGATGCTGAAATCTAATGCCTGAAAGGACATATTCAGTCTCTAATGGCAGCTACGTGACAAGTTATTTTACTGTGCCTCAGTCTCCACATCTCTAAAATGGGAATAATTTCCTCAGTAATTGTGAGGATTAAAAGTGTTATATTTGGACAACTACTCCAAACATTAAGCAGTTCTATGGACATTACTAAGAACATTCTCTGGCATGTTAGCTGTTAGAACTACTTCTCTATAATAAATGGGCAGTGATTGTAAACCACTCCACATGGTAAATCAAAGCAACATTATGTGAGAGCCAAACACCATGCTAGGTCTTAGAAATGCAAAGATGAATAAGACCTGACCCTTGTTTTAGCTCATGGGATATATTAACTTAAAGGAGAAAAACACATAAATGAATAATGTGTGTACAGTGGGTCAAGGTCAATAGTTAAACATGGATCTTGTCTATCTTACTCATCTCTGTAACTACAACACTAAGAACAGAACTTGGGTTCATTAATGCTGTTCATTAAGTGTTGAGTGAAAAAAAGTGAATGAACACATGTAGTAAGAAAGGTAAGTTGAGATCCAACCATGAATGGAATTATACACTATGAAACATATTTCGGATATGTATTCAAGGGGTAATATTGAGGTGAGATTGTTGCTTAAAATAGAATTAGGGTTCCAGCAGCACAGTGGGCCGTGGGACTGTTGGCAAGTGGTCCAGAAGGATGAGCTGAATTGCAATGAAACTGCCCCAAAGGGCAGATGGCAGGCAGTAGGAAATGGAAAGAAGGTAATAATTCTGAATCACATGGGGAGTGGGTTACAGCTCATGAGTATGTAATGAATGGGTTGGATTAAGAACTGCTGTCTTTATTCAAAGTTACTAAGCCAAGAGTGCCAAAGTACCCAGGTCCAGAGTTTGCTATACTTCTAGGATCGGTGAGGGTGGGAGAGGAGAAAAAGTTGGTATAGGTGAATGGGATAAGAGGAGAGAATGAGGAACGTAGGCTTTTAAGCCTCAATGATTGGGAACTGCTCACAGTGAACAGAACCCTGGAAGACACAAAGGATGTTTGCATGTGTCTGTCGTCACTGAAATCATTCACTGGATTAATTTGGAAATTAAATCTCCTATTTAACCTCTGGTTCATGTCATTATACCGTCAGGCTGGTAAAGAGTGCACATATCATTATGACTCATATTCTTCCAGGAATGGTGTGGCTTGAGACAGCACTATTGAAAGCAGAATACAGCTTCCAGGACTGTACGTATGTGAAGGCAACTGCAGAACTTACGAGATGTGAATTTATACTTTACAAACAGATGGACACTTGGCATAGCACTTGAATAAAGACAGGGTGTGCTTCTCTTTGCTCAGTAGAGGACATTCTGATTAGCAGAAGTCATGCTTAAGATAGAGGGGGTGCTGCAGAGAGCTCCTTTGTTGGCGTATTTCATGTGTAAGTTGATACCATTGGAGGTACCAAGAAATGACCTCCTTTTTTAAAGGAATATCAATCCAATCCAAGGCATGAACAAAGCATTACTCCAGAAAGTGAGCCTTTATATGAATCATCACCTATGATTCATTCTTCCCCTGCATTTTAACATTTTACATCTTCATTTATCTATCCACTCACTCAGCAAATATGTATATGCATGCCAAGCACTCTTGTCATGGGAAATAAAACAGAGATTCCATCTGCCTGCAAAGGATTCACAGTTTCAACAGAGACAAAACAAGAAGTAAGCAGTTATACTGCAATGTATTCAGGTAGTCACAGGTGTCATGGGATTTGGAACAGCAAAGTCTAGCCTGGGACATGGGAAAGGTGGCGGGGTGGTGTTTCCTTTCTGGGTTTTCTTCTCGCTCCACCAAAAGCTTCCCCAAATATTGAGCCACTTCCCCTTTTAAACCACAACCTAAATTTGATCACGATTCCCACAGGCTGACATTTGACAAAAATAACCACCAAATATTAAAGATGGTGAGAAAGGAAAAAAATTCAGAAGATACAAACAGCATTGAAATAGTCAGATTTTCAAAGTGTGAAGTTTTCTTCCTCAAGGTAGCACACATTGGCCCAGAAAAGAGGGTAGTGCATCTCTGCCTATGTCTGCCTTTCTGCTCTCCTGGGACATGTCTTCTTGGGAAAGGAACATTTATTTCTATCATTGGGAAGGCAAACTTCTAGGTAACTGTCCATTTCCTAGGAAAAACTGAAAAAATAGTTCTCATAAATATCTGTTGTTATTATTTCTAATACTTGATGGATGAGTTTTTCCCACATCTAATTGGCATGCCTAAAGTGTGAAATAGAATCAATGATCTCATGCCTATTCCACAAAAGGTAATGATTTTACTGATAATGCTTGCATGATATAACACTTCAGCTGTGTAATACACAGGAAATCACATATACAATAGGAAATGATGCTAAAATTCAAAAGAAATTTTCATCCTTGAACAATATCCATATACAGCAAATCACTGTCCAATTAACGTGAGAGCAAGATTAAAGCAATTTCTTAAAAGTTAACTGAACTGTTCTCTCCAAAAGACTTAGGTCTATATGAATCTGTCTCAAGGAAATAGGAGTCTAGCTCTGCTTTTAACTCTTCTCTTCTCTTATTTCTCAAAATAAAAATGTTAAAGTTACTTGTTCTTTTCCATTCTTACTGTCCTCTTCCTTACTTTCAAGATGACCGAATGCAACAAGACCTGTAGCTAAGGCGGTGGTCAGGGTCAAGGGGGCTGACTGGGGCTGGCAGGGCCAGAGTCCAGGAGTCGTGCTGATGATCGAGACCAGGGCAGCCAGCAGGGCTTCTAGGTGTCAGGCCAGAACCCATGAGGCTCAGGCTGGGGGTGGCCAGCAGAATTAAGATATTAGTTACATCCAGGGTTTATAATTAAATATATGGGAGCCAACTTTTTCACTGTGAGGAAAGCATTAGATACGTGGAAAGAGGAAAGGCTAGAATGAACTCTGTGCTGTTGAATTGGAACTTGAAATAACCAGTGGCAATTCATGTTTAAAATATAGATAGATAGATGATAGATATGCTTGTATATATAATATAATGTATAATAATATAAAATGTATAATTGCATACATTATAAAATATATAGTATTATATATATACAGGGTCTGACACAAATAACAACCCTTTTTATTACAAAATCTTCTATTACAAAATCATAAGCATGTAATTCTGTAACATAACAATATTACACTCAAGCACAGCATATGACATTTTAAACTTAATGTTCAAATTAAAACTATAAATTATTACACCATATTATTACTCTACCAACCACACTGAAGCAGGTGTTACTTTTGCCAGACCCTGTATTATGATATATATGTGTATACACACACACACATATATATACAGGGGTAGGCAAAAGTAGGTTTATAGTTGTATGTGCAACAGTTTATTCTTTTATTATTATTTTCTAGTTATTGTATTATTTATTACAACTGTAAACCTACTTTTTTCCACCCCTGTACATATAACTCCTAGCTCTAGCTACTAAGAGGACCTAGAAACAGTGACACCCAGGAAGTTGTGAGCACACCCAGTGCCCAGATCTTGGCTTCTAAAAACTGTTCTTCACTGAAGAAAGGATTCTAAGAGAAAGGGCTCAGTCCAGAACTGGAACAGGAAACATTCAAGATGAGTTTGGAATACCTTGTGCCAGCAAGTAATGATGTACTCCAATCGTGATGGAGACTTGCCAAAAGAAAATATATGGGCTAATTTCCGGGAGCTCCTACTGACCCGATCTAGATAATGTGAACATCAACATAGTATAACCCACTGAACAAAATTGTTAGTCTTAGTTCATAGTAACATAAATAAATCAATGAGTAAACAAATGTGAGAGACACTTCTCTTACTATATATGATGCTAGCCAATGAATATAGATGGATCAATGGAATTAGAAAATCATTATTTATGTCACCATTATAATAATTGGTTCAGGAAAGTATCATCAATGTCTATAGGGTGAATGTTTGAAGAGTAAAAGGATTTTTATGTAGCTTCAGGTCATCTCCACACAAGGGAAAATTAGTGACTTTGTGGCAGAGAAACTTAGTAGACAGTACCTTCACCGACTGATCAGCACTCATTGCCTCTTGATGTGATACACTGGGAAGAACAGGGCATCACTGTTCTCATTAGAACCCCATTTTCTGAGTCTAAAATGAGGAAATAGCAGATAAACCAAAAGTAAGAAACATTAAAAAAATAACTGGTCTGCACTAATCCAAAATATGAAGGTCACAAACGGCCAGGGAAGACCGAACAAAGATCCACATTGGTGACTAAAAAGAGACAAGATGAGAAAATGCAACACGTGATTCTACAACAGGTTAACTCTTAGACCAAAGGAAAATGTTTTTCTGCTAAAAGAGGCATTATTGAAACAACTGGTGAAATGGGAATGAGTTTTAGGATTGGATGGTAGTGTTTTATCAATGTTAATTTCCTGGTTTTGTTGGATGTATTAGGGTCATGTTAGGAGACTGCTCTTTTCTTTTAGAAAATGCACGAATATTTAGGGGTAATGGGGCTTTTCATATCTGCCTACTAGACTCAAATAGTTCAGGGGGGAAAGCATAGATAGAGATGTAGATGTAGATGGATATGGATATAACAATAGAGAGAGATAAATATAAATAGACAAATGTAGCCAAATGTTAACTACAGATGTGGCAGTTCTTTTTACTGTGCTTGTGACAAGTGCAAGTTAAAATTATTTCAAAATAAAACACTTTTTAATGAAGAAAATATAGAGCTAAAAAGGTAAACATTATCTATATTTCAATCTAACTTAATACTTTTTCAAGCATTATACTACCACAAAGGTGTATTTTATTTTATTTCTTTTTAAGATTTTATTCATTTATTTTCAGAGAGGGGAAGGGAGGGAGGAAGAGGGAGAGAAACACTGATGTGTGCGAGATACATCTATTGGTTTCCTCTCACATGTCCCCACCTGGGGACCTGGCCTGCAACCTAGGCATGTGCCCTGACTGGGAATTGAACCGGCGACCTTTTGGTTCACAGGCCAGTGCCCAATCCACTGAGCCACACCAGCCAGGGCTGAAGGTATATATTTAAAAGTTGACTTCACTTTTCAAGCATTATACTCTACTATCCTAAAGGTAATGTTATATTTCGTCTTATTTTTCTCTTATCATATGTATGGTCTGGTAGTACCTCTTTCAAAAAATTAGCCAAAATATGCATTTTAATGTATGACTAATATATAAAACTTGCAAAATTAATTGCTGAAAAATTCTTAATTAAAAAAAGTTGGTGTTATTTCTTTTTTTTCCAAGCTGGTATATTAATGGTATAATTTAGAATCAGATGTTCAGTTTCATCCTCAATAATAGTAACAATACAAGTCAACTTGTTCACTCTCTTTCTCTTTCGGCCAGGTTTCCTATGTCAAAGCCATTGACATTTGGATGGCAGTGTGCCTCCTTTTTGTGTTTTCAGCACTTCTGGAATATGCAGCTGTAAATTTTGTATCAAGACAACACAAAGAACTTCTAAGATTTCGACGAAAGAGAAAGAATAAGGTAAGTGATTAAATGCATTGGGGCCACTGGGATACCAACTTTCACTAAACAGTGAACATTGCATTTAATTGGATGTGCAGAGAGGAAGTGGAGACTGGGGACTAAATGATGTGATGTTTCTTTCATTTTGTTACTGAAACTTAAACTGTCAAAAATAGCTTCAGGAAGAAAATGACAACATCTAGCTATACTTTATACAGCATTTCTGGTGGCATGAAAGTTTTATCAACTTCTTTCTACTGTATTTTCTCAAATGACATTCCTTCCATTACCAAAAATGTATCATTTCTTATTTTCAGTGTTAGAGTGTTTCTGATGGCTTTACTTGACATAAGTCATCAAACATAACCATTAAAGTTGTTTCTTTTTTCATACTAATTCCTTTGTCTCCATCAAATATTACCTATTTTATTAATGCTTTGATGGTCATGTAAAACTATGTGGCCTCTTTTTTATGCACACTTTCATATTTTAAAGACATTTCGTCTGAATTCCCATGGAAACACAATAAGGCATTACTTTTGTCTTGCTATTATCTGACAAATGGAACCCAGAACGGTTACTTGGAACATCATTGGGACATCACAGGAAGTTGTTGGGTTTAGATGTACAGAATGGGATTGTTCCTCTCTGTTGAGACTTGTCAATTTTTTACATGTGCATAGTTTTAATCAACCCTTTTCTTTTTCTGTAAGGAAGAGTTTCTATTGACCAGCGTATCTGTGACTTTACTTTTTAAAATGTGAATGGGGCAGCTGATATGTTGAAAGCAAATGGATTCTTAAGCAATTGAGAAATATCAAAGTTCATATAGTGTACATTTTGAAGGATTTAATTTTTTAAATGATTCTTTCTGATTTCTGATTTACTGACTTTGATTTAGAGACTCATAAAACCTTTTTAAAGCATGAAGCCATGATCTTCAGCAGTGAGCCTACTCAGTATTCATCATTTTCTGAAGCAATAACTTACACAGTCATGTCTAATTGATTCCCAGAGTCATTACCTGCTCCAGTAAATGCCCAATTCAGTGTAGCATAGAAGGAACATCAGCACTAAGGTACTCTGGGTAATGCACTGGACAGAAACAATGTTAGATCTTGCATTCGATCAATTTTTTATGAAAAGAAAAGCATATAATTTGTATATTAAAACACGTTTTGATGGAAGATTAACTTTTTTTAATCTCCTTCCCCTGACCTCACCCATGTTGGCTGGTTTTCTTATACTTGTTTCATTTTTCCTCGTTCTTCCTTTCTCTCTTTTCCCCCCTGTTTCTTCCCCTTTCTTTCTTGGTACCTGGAACTGGCTGAAACACTATAACAGGACAAAAAAAATTATATCACAGGGCTGGAGCTCTTGTCCTTCTTTTCTTCAATGACTGATGGAGACAAATTTACCTGGTAATCTCCTTCATCCTGAGCAAGGCGACACTTACTTTCCCTGTGATTTTGGTTTGCCCTCTCACATTTACTTTCATTTCCCTACCTCTCCCCTACTTTCTACAACTCAGAATTTATCCACCATGTGCTGCAAACCCTAGAAATGAGAAGTATCACGCAGACAGTGTCCAAATGGGGACTGAGACCTCAGACACTTTCTCCTCCCACCATACACCCCTCAGGCACCATGTCCAGTGCGTAACATAACTGACTACAGGCTTACTGGCTCAATTCTGGTTCCCCCCTTTACAAAATTATCCTTACTAAAGCAGCTCTTTATTAGTTTTATCACTTGTTTAGCTCCACAAAAGACAGCAGGATTCAATTTTCTAGTGATTGGCACTCTAGGAAAATGCAGAAATGAAAAAATAGTAATATCTTATTATTTTCTAATCACTATTTGAACTACTCAGGCAGTAAATATTGCAATTAAGATTTCGTTAAGAAAAACTTTTAAATCCAGTTTTTTTCCCTTAGTTAATTTCATACTTTGGGGAGTGGATACCTCGTATATGTGAAAATCGATTATTTGATGCACATGATTGTTACAATGGTATATGCAATAAAAACCAATTGTGCAGTTATATTTAATCATGTATGCCTTGATTCTCTGGTTTCTCAATTCCTCTTGGTGCACTTTACCTTCCCACAGACAGAAGCTTTTGCATTGGAGAAGTTTTACCGTTTCTCAGACACGGTAAATTCACTTTCTTAACTCTAAGTAGAGGAATGCGGTCATCAGTAAAAGTGCAGAGAGCATATTCTGCACCCTGGCAGTGTTTGGTGGGGAAACACAGCCCCTTGCTTTTATTTGGAGCCAAACAACCACCGTCCCCCTTCAGCTAAGAATAACCTCTTTTTCTAACAACACCATTTCTCTTCCCTCACTTAGTAAAAGGATATTTACATATTCTTTTTCATCTTATTAACCAAGTTATTTGATTGATGAACAAGATTTTTAATATATATTAAACAGAAATAATACATATATCTTATCACAGCCTCAGTGGAAGAATGCTTTGAAATAAATGGGAAATTTATTTATACACAAAGTTTGAAAAGCAGCCCCTCTTGCCAGAAAATAGAAATCTAAAAATAAGGCAAAAATAAAAGGCTTCATACAGCCTATGTGTCTTTAGTACCCATGCTGAATATTAAAATTTGTTGAGATTCTTTATAGTAAATGAATAATTTTGGTTTTGATACAGTGACATCCTTTGAAATATTTGATTAGAAAGAGATCACAAGGACATATGTCCAAATTCAGTGATCGAATATAAAGCCACCAAAGCCAAGAATTTAGCCTAAGAAATCATATACAAATAGTCCAGTCCACTCAAGTAAAATTTCTGGGATAAAGTGTATATAAAAAAAACCCCCACAGGTGATTCTGCCACCTGCCTCAGTTAAGAATGGACATAATGTTAGATGATAGACAAGAGACATGATATGAGATGAATATTAAAGTAATTTTAATTTTATAGCAGATGTCTAGAGCCAGTATTATTTTAAAGCACTTGTTTTCTTATATTATAATATATAATCCTCAACTATTTTTCTTTTCTACTAAAATTGCATATTTGTTCCCAATATAGCTAGCCACTTTTCTTTCATTTTTTTTACCCCTAAACATTTTTTACGTGATCCATTACCTTTACTCAATTATCTTAACTCTAAACTTACACACTTTAAGTTGTATTGCATTTGCATAATCACATGTAGTAGCCTTTTTGGGAGAGGCCTTTTGGATATATATTGAGAATTTCAGTAACTAAACAGTTAATGCTTAGAGGAGTTTTAGTATAAAATATATATATATATATTTGATTAAGTATTGCTTTAAAAACAATGCCAAAAGGGCTCTGATGAAAAATCAGGTTTACCTCAGTAACAGTCAATATTGACTTATTTCAAAAACAGAATGATTTGCACATACATTCATTAAATATTAAAAGCATCCCATTTATTTTTATAATAATCATTGTGAAATTTTGGGGTTAATCATTTTAACTTTTTAAAGAGTATTTTCCTCATCTCAGTAACTAACTCTCTGGGCTGAGCGAATTCATCATTTTAAAACAACCTGTATTTGAAGACAGCCCAATCAATCCAAATCTTCAAATCAACGTAATCACAATGCGTCTATGTCCACCCCGTGCCCTTTCTTCTCATGGGTACTACTTACTGGTTTCCCTGAGGTTTTTATTTTATTTTTTTTAGAACTCTAATTTGATGGAATAGGCAAAAATACAATAACCTCATAGCAACAGGGGGCCTTCTAGTGATGTAAATATTATTCCTAGAAAAGTTTTGACTTGGTTCAGCATTGGCTTAGGCACTGTAGACAATCTTTTCTACCTCACTTTTCCCTCTGTGAAGGTTCAAGCAAATCTTTTGTCTACTTGGAAAGAACGGAAGTTTGCGCTGGTGTGCCGGTTTCCCCACCCCACACTGTCATAGCCTGCTGTGTGCGCCTTACCTGCTGCACCTTGTCATGGCTGCTTATCCCCAGGGCTGGGTATGCGTGGGTGTGTGCATGACATGAAAGCATTTTGGTTACAAGTTGCTCTTCCCATGTGCGATATCATTACATTAGTTCTGGAGGGTTATTAAGACATGCCAAAATATTTCTGAACATGTGTGATTTGTTGAGAGATATGGATGATATGCGATTGCTTTAATGCATTTCATTTAGTTTCTCTTCTGAGTGGCGATATAATATAATGGTGCGATGGTTTCCTGAGAGAAAACATTTATACAGTATTCTAGTACCCCCATCTTCCTACTAATTGTATATTAATTGTTATGTATATACAATTTTCCTGCTTAGGAAAAAATATTCAATAAAGTAACAGAATCTTAGTTAGTCTAGTTTTATATGCGTTGAAGGGACTTCCATCTCAAAGTCAACTGAAATAGATGTAAAGTGCTTCCTTTTACATGTGCCGTGTACTATATATATGCCGCTCCATGAATATGAGTTGGCACTGAAGTAATCTAGCATATTATGCTAGATATGTAGATAGTTTAAAATGATTCATTGATTTCTCATCAATCCCCTAAAATATATGCATTGAATTTTCATAATATTTCATCTAAAACCTTCATTTTTAGGCTTACATTCTCCAGTCAATAATCTCTGAGCCATTTCTGAATCCAAATTTAATATGCCAAGCATAAACTCGGTTAATTTCATAACTCATTCCATATGTCATTGATAATAAATGCAAGGTTTTCCTAGGAGCTAGATTTTAAAGAATTTTATATTAACAATTGACTTGAGACTGTAAAGTATTTTAAACCTTATCTATAATTGCATTCTTTTAACCTTTCCACTTTTAAATAATATAGAAATGTACACAGATGTGTTAAACTGAATATTTTATTCTAGGCTACTACTTAGCTTAGGAAAATAGTTTTAAATCACTCATATATTTCATCTCACCTTATAATTTTCTAAGTGATGGTAATTTTTCCCAGCAAAGGTAAGTCATAATGTTGTTAATAATTTTTTAAACATCCACACACTTTAGAATAATGTAACTGGGAATTACTATCAATGAACATTCCCTCCATGTGTCACTTCCTATTTGGCAATTAAAAGTTACAGAAAGTTAGTTAAACAAAATGTCTTCTGGGATAATTTAGTTAGCATCTTGATTTTATAAAAGAACACCCCAAAAATACCTACTAAGGAAGAAACACTAGGATAAAAATAACAGTTAATGCCGCTGTATCTTGTAGCCATTCACGTGATCATTACCGATAGTCTTTGATGCCTAATGTTTTATCACTCGCTGACCATCTCCATGCCTTCACCACTCCCACACCCACAAAAGGTAATTTTTTGTTCATTTTTGAGGACTAAGAAGAGGATAGGAAATTCTTACCTCATATATATATTGTATTTGATGATAGAGGTGAATGAAGCAATTCGACTGAATGACTACACCTACCCTTGGATTTTCAATCCGTCTCTAATATCTCTAGTTGCAATGTGCATGTTACGTGAATCAGTCTTTGGCATAATTCTCTAAATGAAATGAAAAGAAAAGCACTGAAAACGTTTCACAATATGGTATTGATGCTTAATAACTGAAACACTTCCCTCACTCCCAAATTCAGTGAAAACAGGCACTCCTGTAGAAAGAATTGTGTACTACATAAATGACTTTTCACGTTCTTCATTGCCTACCCTAACTTGATTAAAGCATATTAACAGGATTTACTTGTCCATAAATTAAGTATTTCTTGAATTTTACCTTTTTAATCAGCCATCTTCTTAAGCTCATGTTTAGTTTATTCCATTTAATTTTTATTAATACCTATATTTTGAGTTGCAAAGTGCCTTAGTTTTATGAACATTAAATATTGGCTAACATGTAGTGTCAAAAGTTCTAGACATCTGTCTAAACACCTTGCTTTTTGGGCCTTCGGCTCATTAGAAACTCAATCTGAAAGTATCTTTAGAAAACTGAATTTTGCTCTGAAAGAAGTATTTGAGTGCTATTTGGAATACAGAATATCATTGCATATTGAAAAGTACATCACAGAATGATTTTGTCACTGAGTTTACAATTAGTCGCAAAATAATTCAATACACTTTTAATATAATAATCTAACATTAATGATGAGCTATTAGGAAAGCTTCAACCATGCTTAAAATTAATATTGTAAGCGGAGCATTTCCAAAAGAACCCAATAGGCCCGTTGTTTTTTTTTTAAAGTCACATGACCTTTTTGAGGTCTAGCGGTGCTTTCTCTCACATTCTGACTGCCTGGGGTACAAACTGCAGTCTGGTGTAACTGTAGAGATCCCATTTCTGGAGCTGTATCGTGACTCCATGTGCCTCATCTAATGGGCAAACGTAAAACAGTTGCGCTGTTTCATGGAACATACTGACAATGCTGAAGACTGCTCGATTGCAGAAATTAGATCTGCAAAGGATCCTAACAGTTGTATAACCAACCCCATCTATTTGGGACAATAATAGAGAGAGGGCTAGAGGGGCCAAGTGCTGTGAAAAAAAGTTTCATGCTGTTGGCTGATTTTTAAGTGAAACCCAAGTGCAAGGCCATTGCCAGAGTAAGCAACTGGGTAGACCTGTTTTCCATAGCACATTAGTGCTAGTTTGGTTTCTGTAGATTTACCTAATAGTACAATGATTCAAGTCAGTATTCGTATTTTATTTTATATTGTGTATTATGTAATTTCCATAATAATACAATTATAGTGAACAAAATAATAATGACACAATAGCAGCAATTTGAGTACCTTTCAGGTGTCTCATATATTTTCTTTCACCCTAAAAAAAACCCCTCAGCTAGATAGTGCTATAATCTTTTTTCTTTGAAACTAGAAACCAAGAATCTGAGAGCTAAGTAATTTAAGACTATCCAGACTCCTGGCAATAAATGATGAAGCCAGGGAATCACTTAACTATAGTAAAACATTTCCATTTTGAATATCAATCTTGACTCAGATTTTAAATTTGGACCATCAAATGTATTTATGATTATATAAAATATTTGAAAACTAATTGCTATAACACACATTTTTATAATGCAGATACCCAGTTTATTACTAAGTTTTCTAGAATATAAGTGTTCCTCAACACCTTGTTTTCTATTATGCTTGCCAAGAAATTAATATTTGAAGAAGGCATTTTAATGAAGAAAGTGGTTTTTTTTTTAAATTACAGGTTTCTGTTTCAATTCCAAAATTAATAAGAAAGCCATTGGTGATGAATTTGTAAATGAAATCATATTCCAGATGCTTTTCAAGACAATAATGCATTAAATCACATTATGTAACATAACTATTCAAAGTCTATTTTCTAACATATGCCTGTGTCATAGTTAATTTGAAAACAGATAGAGATACAGGTTGTATTTTCTTACCTACACCTGTACCTAGAAACAGGTTTACTGAAAAACAAAAATTATCAAAACATAACATAAAAATTTAATACTAATGTAAAAGTCATGTGTTCATAAACCACCACTTAGAATGTGAATTAAAAAACGTTAGAGGAAGTCAAACAATGTCACATCATTACGAATTCAAACCGACTGGGGCAGCTGCGTTGTGCCCCCAGGCAACTGTTGTTTCACCAACTTGACTGAGCTTCAGAACCACCTACGTACAGGCCTGGTTGGAAAGGCAGATAACTGGGACAGCTGAAATGCTAATGAGCAGGGATCTCTGCAGTGGAGATCTGGCACACTGAGTCTCAGCAAATTTCCCCCATGGTTGATTCCAAGATGCACAGCTATTCAAGACCACAGTGCGAGGAACATTGGCTTCTGGCCAGGACTATCTTTATCACATGCACATAGAGTGATGGTAATTTTACAAATTGTTGCCAGTTTTTATGATGGACCAATGCTAAGAAAGTTCAGTTGAAATTGTCCAAATGTGTTATTCTCTATTAAAACCAATATCCAAATATGAAGTTGCTTTGTATAGGACCGTGACTGTGATTACAGGCTTAAGGAAAAAATCAAACTTGCAAGGCAGACATAAGCTTTAATCTCATATGTCAGTGACTTCACTTTTTCGAAGGATAAAAGGCAAGAGAGACAGCAGATAATGTCTCTTCATTTAATTGGGAGGCCTTGCAGCTATTCAGACACACAAGACTTTTCGTTCCCTCACCTGCGTGGGGCATGAATGGCTTCCTAGTTTAAAGAAATAAGTGTGGAGTAATAAGCAGCAATGATCCTACAGCTAAAAGGTGCAAATACGGTCATGGGCTTAGAGCGGTTATATCAGGTAACACCAAAGAAAGACCTGTGCTGTGGGAAAGACAGAGTTGTGTCACTGTTCCCCACCCCGCACACTTCCACCACCAGAAGCCAGACACCTGTCTAGAGGCCTTCCTACTTCAGCTTGCTCATACCCACTCTCCCATGCACACCCATCAAGTGAACTAGCCAGCCGTCCTGTCCTTGTCATCCTGTCTTTAGTAATAGATGTTTTGATTGCTCATTCCAGTGTCTGTTTAAACCACTGCTCTGTGGGTGGACAGAATACGTATGCTATGCTTTTCCTGTGTTGTGCTCTTGGGTTTTTTTGTTTTGTTTTGTTTTATTTTTATACTGGCCTTGTTTAAATGTGTTTCTTTGTCCAATGAAATCTATTCCAGGGGCCCAAACTGATATAAAATACTTTGTTCCAAGCCATTAATAGTATTTTCAGCTGTGGCTTTTGTTGCAGTGTTAACAAAGCCCAAGATGGACTAGCTGCCCATTTCTGCCAAAATCCATTAAATCTTCTGGGAGCCACGGGCAAAGACGCTAAGTATCCCATCTGTCAGCTATGTGTTAGTGCTTGTCATTGGGAGCTTTTACCCAAAGGCAATTTTCAAACAATTTTTTCTTTTGTTAATATTCAATACAAGCTCTCACCACATCTATGGCTTCATTGGCAATAGAGGAATATGTCACAGTTCTGTCCATCGCTGCGTGGCCTTGATGCCACCATGGCTACATCCATGGCCAGTCCAAGACATCTGCCTGGGCACTCCCATCTCCTTCTAAGCTAGCAACTTGGTGAGCGTTGAATGCCTTGAAATTTATATGAGCAATTATATCTCCCACTTTGAATATCCAGATATTGCTCTGAGAGCAAGAACCAATTCTTTCGATATGGCCACATACACTGTTCTCAAATCAGCCTATTGTGTAGACTTCCCTTGCTCTCTTCAACTACAGTTATCATTCCACGGCAGGTATGGTTTCAGTCCTGACCTCGTGGGAGTTTCCATTGGTGAACCGGGTGGCCTGTTTTCCCTCAGTGGAAAGAGAATCGTGATGTTTAGACCACTTGGGTAGCTCAGTCAGAGATTCTGTCACTGGTTCATTGTCAGATAGGCTACCTCTTCATGAATATAATGTACTCTGCCTGAGATACTCCCCTTAATTTGTTTCTGAATATACCACTTTCATTTCATCAAAGATCTTAAATTGCAATGCCTTCTTGACATCACTTATAACATAATAGATACCCTAGGCCTAAATATAGTCTGAGGTCTTTCAGATTCCTTCAGTTCGGGGAACTGTTTCTAACAGAGCCAGAGAGAATGCCAGTAGCTATCATTCAAGTAGAGTGTACTTGCCCACAGTGTCAGAGAGTTTTCTAGTCTAGCATCCTGGCAGCCACCTTAGGGAGCCTCTGTTGAACTTTCTCCAGGAACTCCAGGCCACATGTATTTTAGTAGCAGATCCCTCTGCAGTGGGTGGATTTGAAGGCCTTTTGAACGCAGTTGGGGTTATTGCCCGCCTCAAATCTCTCAGTTTGCCCTTGTCCCCCTTTAAAATTCAGTCTGTCTTCTAGTTACTGTAGGTGGAGTGGCCAACAGAAAAACAAAATCTATCTGTCAGATTTCAAATAGTATGAGCTGTTTTTCTCACAGTGGGATCCAGAAGAAACAGAATTTGCCCTTCGTTGTTTGTGAATTGTCTCTAGTAGTTTTCCCAGGTTATTTCCAGAAACTGCACTTAGGGAACTGGGTCCTGACTTTTTTCTGGATCAGTTCGCCACCTTTACCTAGTCACATGGGCCACTGTAGTTTCCAAACCCTTTCTTGACTTTCTCCTCGGAGAGGAAAACTATCGTTTATCATTAACCACCTTACTTTTGACAGTGATCTGGACCAAACTTTTCCAAGCATGTTGTGGCAACATGCTGGAGAATTCAGGTTTCCTTAACGGATGACAGTAAGGTTGTAGCTGGGTTTACCCCACGAGAAGCACACTGTGTTTGACTTGTTTTAGACTGAAGTTAAGAGGAAAGCTTTAATCAAGTCTGTCAAAGCATACCAGCTTCCTTTGTCCTTCTGAAACTCTTGAACGGTTTTTACCACGTCCATCATGGTGGAGGCTGTAGGGTCTACTTCTTTAGTGAACACAAGTAGGTAGCCTTCAGGATCCATTTAGTTTTACATAGGCCAGATGGGCATGTTTTAGAATGTTCTAGAATGTTCTAGAGAAAACTAATGAGGGATTAACTCCCCTGTTGCCACCATTCCCTTAATCAAAGCTGAGAGCTTCCTTTAATTGCCTGAAATCTTATATGTTTAGTAGTTACTACAGAGGAAGGTTTAGGCAAGGGCTCTCATTTTAATACCTCCTGTTATATCTGGGCTAAGGAACAACTGCCCAAGATTAGGGTTTTTTAAAAAGATTTTATTTATTTATTGTTTTTAGAGAGAGGGGAAAGGAGGGAGAAAAAGAGGGAGAGAAACATCAATGTGTGGTTGACTCTCATGTGGCCACCACTACGGACCAGGCCTGCCCGCAACCCAGGCATGTGCCCTGACTGGGAATTGAACCAGCAACCCTTCGGTTTACAGCCTGTGCTCAATCCACTGAGCTACACCAGCCAGGGCCCAAGACTAGGTTTAAGCCAGACATGATGAGATCATTCCTTCACATACCACGTGCTTTTGATTATACGTTTAGCCAAAGGCAATGCCACCTTTATTTTCCTCTCTGCAGTTTTCACTATGACCGTGGTACCTACTACCACAGCATCACTGTGCCTCCTTCTCTGCTCCACCAGCTTCTCTTTGCCCCTAATACTGGCTTCTCATGCCCCAGCAGCATTTCTATACATTGTGCACTGACATCTAGTAATCCCCAAAAGCTGTGTTCACCACCCCTAGATGTTCAACTTTAACCGAGGTGTAGCCCTGGAACCCCATTCAGAATTGGGCAAGAAGATCCTGCCTTCAAGTCAATGTTCTTTGTTTCAACTGCCTTAACAGATGGAGTAAATTCAGCAACCATATAGGTGCCTTTGTTTCCATTCCCCACTGGCATCACTGGATTTAACTTCTGAGATGAAAGCAGTAGATTTCACAGGGGTCCTTAAGGGAAACAGCTGCCGGAACTGGAACAAATTTCCTTCCTCCCAGAGGGCAATATAATGTGCCAGGAAATCTTTCTTATGAATCCTGTCAAATTTCTTCTGTGTCGTAAAAGCCACCTAAAGAAAGCTAATAGATGCACCTCTGGCCGTGACCTTTCTTCTGAATAGCCCAGGCATTTTTTTCTTCCATGAGTACAACCCAGCATGGCGGCTGCAAAAGCAGATGTACCCATGAATTATATATACTCTCCTGCCTTCCCAAAAGGAGAGCCTCATGGGAAGCTGATGCCCGAGGGACTCTCCTAATTACAGTGTCTACCAGAGTTTAGGTCAGAGGATATGGTTTGGTCACGCTCATTTTATTTTTATCAGATGGCCAACCCAGGTTTGCTATTCCCCTAAAGGACTGTTCCATTTCATCACAGTGAGAGAACCTCAATCAAGCTACCTTCCTCAGTACAGGTTTATACCACCCAGGGCTTCGCCTGCTCCAAAAGGGTCATTGATTATGTGCCTGCCAATAATTCTTGAATAGCAACACTGCAGCAAATTAAGAGTCAGTATTCATACCAAACATTGTTTTTCATGCTGCAGCATGCAAAAAAAAAAAATTATCAGCTCCTAGTTCAGTTAACCTAAGGATCCTAGAAAGCATGGAGACTGAGCTTCTTTAGATTGAAATTGTTTTCTTCGCTATGGCAGCTACAAGCCCATGTGGCTATAAAGCACTAGAAATATGGAGTCTGAGTTGAGGCATGTTGAAATATATACTGACATCAAGGACTTATTATGAAATAAAGAATGCAAAAATATCTCTTCAATTATTACTTTCAGTAAATGTTTAAATAAATTTAGGACACACTGAATTGAAGAAAAGGTATTACTAAAAGTAATTGTTCTTATTTCTTTTGACTTATTAAACTGTAGCTAATATAAATTAAATTTAAAATTATAAAAAGCCACTTCACAGATGGCTTTTATTTGTGGCTTAAATTACATTGGACAGGATTGCTCAGTAGTTACTAGCTTCCAGTGCCATCTGCCTCGGGTTAAGAGAAGTGACATCAAGGTGAAGAGCAATGTCCTTTGAAGTCCCAATTGCACTTTTGTGTTCATCTTGAGCGCAGGCCATGAAGCTGCTCGCTTTACTTGCTCTTGTTTCTCTTTCCCCCAAGTGCTTCCAGTTTCACAGATAATCAGTTAATAGGGACAAGGAATCAATTGTATCTATCTTGAGCCACTCTCCCCTCAGTTTTATCACCCTGGTTCCTTTCGGTTTTGTTTTACTGATCACCCATCTGCCGACCTAACAAGAGCTGGGACTGCGTCACCCACATTCTAGTAGTAAGATGTATCCTCAGTCATTTCCCAGAGAGCTTTTGCTGCCTCAAACCCAGGGCAGATCAGTGTCACATTCTCATCGGAATTCCCTCCCACCTCTTGGAGTCTGAAATGATCTGAGAGCCAGGTCAGCTTCTGTCACCACTGCTCAAGTTTGGGGTTCAAATTATCAAGCAGATCCATCAGGTAGAATAGGCTTTAACCTAATATAACACTTATTCAGACCTACGGGAGCCTGTGAAGCAGGCTTCACATCAGATGGAGCATCTTCATCAATGGGGAGGCCTGGCAGTTACCCGAGAGCACAGCTTCATTTGCCCTTCACCCACACGGACATGTGGCTACAGCTGCCACCCACAACAGTCGAGGCACGTGTATGTGGTCACCTTGACAGAGAGAAGCCACAGCCTTTATTTCCAACCAAACTTGTATACCATCTGGCCACTTAGGCCAGAGACCTGCAGACCACTGCATGGCTTCCCCAGTGCAGGAACCTCCTTCACTGTGAACGAAGCAAACTCTGCATTCCCCATTTAGCTTAACTCTATTGTTTTCAAGGAAGTGATGCTGGAACCATCAGAAGTCAATCTCAGCAGTCCGGAAACAGTCCTGGCCTGGTGTTCACCCATTACTCACCGTCAGTGATGTGGAAAGATACCGTTGAGAAAAATCCAGTTGTTCACTAAATAGGGTAGATTTTAAGGGAATGTTTCTCTTTTGAAGTATGGGGCTCCCTAATGGTTTGAAAACAATAAATTCTCCAAAATGAGTGGTTAGAAAGGCAGTCTGTGGAGGAAGGCGGTTAAAAGTGATGAACCGGTAAGATAAGTAAGCCCTAAACGCACAACACGGTAACTGCAGCTAACACCGCTGTACCGTGTACGGGAGGGCGGGCGAGAGAGTCCGCCCGAAGAGTTTTCATCACAAGGAGAAACTTCTTCTTCTTACTTTATCTGTATGAGAGCATGGATGTTAAGTAAACCGAGTGTAATCGTTTCACAATGTATGTAAATCAAACCGTCAGGTTGTACGCTTTAACCTTTGCCAGTGAGGTATACCGATTGTTTCTCAATACAACCGGGGAAAAAGGTAGTCAGTAGGTACTGCGTTACTAAACACAACAACCAGAAGCCTAAAATCTTAGCATCTTTGTAACCAATCTCTCAATTGGTTTAACTAACACATCAACACCTCATTGTAAATGCTCATTGAGAAGCTGTATTTTGTCCTATATTTGAGATAGATTTTTTTAAAGACGTGGTTGTTGTGGTTTTAAAGGCTGTTTTAAACTTCGGCATCCAGCTGGTTTGCACACAAAATTGTACGTATTAAGTGACCTAAGTCTTTCTTCTGGAATGCAATACCAGCATAATTTACTAAAGGATAAGGATACTATTTCAGTACTTATGTAAGGACAGTTTAATTCTTAATATATCTATTTTTATTTAAAGATAGAAAATTCAAAGCAAACAATAACTTTCCCTTCAAATTTTCACAGAAGCTAAAAAACCTGCCAGCATAAATGGACATTCTTATTGAAGGCTACTGGAAGATCGATGTCCAATATTTTGCACGATTACAACAGTAGTTACATGTGATTTGGATCATCAGCTTTTGATGTCATGTGTCTTTCCTCCAAATTCAATGACTTACATGTCTTACAGTTGAGATGTTTTCCAATAATTATATGTTTTTGTTTCAGATGGAGTTGCCTTACTTCATAATTCCCCAGAAACCTATTTTATACATTATTACGTTAATTTTGATCATCTTCTCATATTAGAATCCATTTTAAATTTTATTTTTTACTTTTATATTTTGTAATATACTGTTTGTTGAGCTTCTACTTTGACAAACCCCAAATAATTTTCCAAGAGTTTGAGCACTTAGTTATTTTTATCTCTTACATTACCATAAAAATTACTTCCATAAGAAGTGAGCTATAACAAATTTGTAAAATGTTATCTTTTAAACTTTCAGTTTTAGTAGCAAAAAAATCAATTAATTAGCAGCCATCTGCTGTTACATTCTAAATGAATTTGTTAAATTAAATTATTCATTATTGAATTTCATTATAAATAAGTGCCATATTTTCTCATCTTGAACACTTTTTATTTACCATAATTTTATTAATAATTTTTCTTTAAATTTTGGTTTTCTTTTTATGTACATACACAGAGAATTCTCTTCAATCTGCAATATTTAAGAGAAAATTAACAATACTTTTTAGAACATAATAATTTATAATTTTTTAACATGAAATAAACTTTTGCCAAATTTCATTCATAATTTCAACTAAACCAACACACTTGAAAAGTAATTGTATATAAAACCAGAATAAGTGACTATCTTATCGTTTCCCAAAAGGTTTAGTGTAAAACAGAAATAGCATTAAGTGTGGATAACAAAAATCAAGTAGTGTTATTGAGCTCAACCATATTTTCCAAAAAAGCAGCATAAAATTGTAGGAAATAAGCATTAAAAAATTTGCTTCCATGAAAAATAAAGATTCAGTCAATGATCCTGGTATTTTTCCCTTGACAGCATATATTTACTCATTTAGACACATGATGGAAAAAAATTTTAGTCCATGATTATATATAACATATTTGGATAGATTTCTTTCTTGTTCAATTTATTTAGATATTCTAATATGTAGACAATACCAGAATGGTTAGATTTTCCATTAAAACATATCATTTGATTGTTTCATATTTCTCAATGGACATACCTATGTGATGCATGTTCAATCAATAAAACCTGAATAGGGAAAACAGCAACTCATCTTTATAGGCTTAAGTTACCTTTTCATTATAATCACATTAACATTTGTCATGATAGAGCTTAAGTTATGACTCTGAAGTATCTGTTATATATGCTCTATTTGATGATGAAAGTATTTTCATATGTTATTCTTATGACAGGATGATGAGGTAAGGGAAAGTCAATTCAGCTTCACAGCCTATGGAATGGGACCATGTCTGCAAGCAAAAGATGGTGTGACCCACAAGGGCCCAAACCATCCCGTCCAGGTAATGCCAAAAAGCCCTGAGGAAATGAGGAAGGTCTTTATCGACCGGGCCAAGAAGATTGACACCATCTCCCGAGCCTGTTTCCCACTAGCCTTTTTGATTTTTAATATTTTCTACTGGGTTATCTATAAAATTCTTAGGCATGAGGATATACATCAGCAATCAGATTAAGTTTCTAGGGTCCTGCAAGTGCAAACAGTCAACAAGAAAGGAAGTGTCTTCAACACAGGTGTGTGTGTATGTGTGTGTGTGGTATACAAATGATGACCATTTATTAAAATGGCATAGGGGACGGTATTATTATGATTTGCTATGCAAAGTCGTGAGGCAGATTAAGATTCTATTAATGGATACTGTGTATGTATATATATATATATAAAATGGACATTTCTGTTTCATATTAATTTACCTGCTCTTTCATAGTAAATCACATAAGTGGAAGTATTACTGCCAATGTGTTTGTATGTTATATAATAATACATGTGAAAACTACTTTGGATTCCTTGGTTTTTAATCAATGATAATAAATTGGACAAAAGTAAACCTTTTGCACAACAAACTTTATAAAAAGAAAACAGGGAAATGTTAAAGATAAAAATTATTAGCGTGAGGCTTTAAAATACTTTCCTATACTGTAGTTACAAAATAGAAAACTAATCAGTTAATTCAGTGCAAAACTTGCTCACTAATAATGGAGAGGTGCACATACACATACTATGGGACCAACTGATGTAATAACAAAAAAATTAATTAAATGATTAAAATAACAAAATTTTATTATTTAGATACCAACTTTAATTATTTAAAATATTAAATTTCTCTCCTTGGAAATTTAAAATGAATGGCTTAAGAGATCATATCCTATAAAATATCTACTTAACTTTATATGTCTATGAATGAAGGTGAAAATACTGAAAACAATATTATTGTGATTAAATAAATGTTTTAGCTATATATCTATGTATTTTAATTATTGACAAACACTGAAAAGTTCTAGTCAATACCTATGTTTTGTTATATTTTTAATAGCTGCTTAATTGTCTATGTAATTGTGTTTAATGTTTTGATATAATTGAACAAAGTTCAGTAAGACTTTTCTATTTTAACTTAGAATGGGACTCTAAAATTCAATGGGATTATAGTATTTACATTTTGATAAAAATGAATTTAATGAACACAAAATTGGATATATGAAAGACTTTTTAATAGTAAAATTTTCCCATCAAAGTTATATGATTTCAAACTCCTAGCTCCAAAAGTAAGGAGGGAAGATTTTAATTCTAAATTATAAAAGTAAGTCATTTCTATAAAGTGAGGTTGACTGTTTTTATATTTCTCAACCAATGATCTTAGTATATAAGCCATTCACTAGATGTGAATAATTTCGAACAACATTTTTACTTAAAATTTATCAACAACCCCATGGAATTATTTGAGCTACAATGGGGCATTAACTCCTTCTGTGCCGTGCAATTAAGTGCAAATGTGTGAGAGAGTTTTTGGTCAAGATGAACCAGACTCTGTTTCGTTTTCAGTTTTGCTTTTTTTCTTTTTTTTTTTTGCATTATTTTTATCATTAATGTATTTTTTTAAGGCATTAGAATGCTTTTCAGATACGTGTGGTTACTGGTCAGATTCACCACATGGAAACTCAGTGTGCCAAATTATTAACAGAGAAAGGCTTAAGCATTAAGAAAACGATGAGCTCAGATTTAAGAGGAGCAAAGAAGCCAGTTCTTGAGCAAGATGCTAGCTAATCTTTTCCGACCTTTAACCATCATCTCAAACTTTAAGCAAGAACTGCCATGTAAAGTTAAACATTTCTCAATGGTATTGAACTTTGGTCTATCCACTTGTAGTTTTTAAGAATCACTTTTTAAAAAATAATGTATGTTCAACAAGTTTTTGCTAGTAAAAGACTCAATTCTCCTTCTTTGTAAAAATTTAAAACACTGTTAGGAAAAAAAAAAATCACGTTTGCCATTAAATGTAAATGCCACAACTGAAAAAAGTTATTACTACACACCATAGTTATTTTGAGGACTGTGCACCTAAAAGTTAAACATACGCTTCTTCATTTGCTACGTATGAACCAAACGCATGGGAACATATTCTTGTACCAAAGGTAGATTAAAGCAAGATGTGTTGTTTGTGGTCCCTGAGGATAAGTTGGGTTGTTCAAAATAGTCATCAACTACAGTGTCTTAATGTGTTTCTGAAATACTTGAATGCATTTTTCTATACTTTACACATATTGTTTCAAAAGTTCTCCATCATTACTTACATTAAGTGAATTCTGTCAGAAGCAAACAGATTTCTAATGAACCTATGTCCCAAAAGAGATTCATGGATGTTACTTGTTTTTATATTTGTGCCTCTTTTTTCAAACCTGAAACTTGGAATGTAAAAAGACTAGCTGTGAGACAACTTGTCAGCAGGGGTTTTGGAAGAGCAGAAATCTATTTTGAAAGTGTGATACTTTGCTTTGGTATGTACACTTATCAGTGTCTTACCACACTAAGCAAATATGTGACAGCCTTCCTTCAAACGGCAACAGTGACAAGGCTGAATCCAAAATGTTTAAAAGAACGTGCCCCTCCTAATGAACGTGTCTAGATCCTTTCAAATTGGAAAGCTACATTGTAATCAGCATCCTGAGGTAATCTGTGCCTCAACAATCCCTGTCAAACCCTAACATTTCAAATTAAGCCAATGAGAAAACTGTTAATATAGAGGAAATAAAAATGTGTTCATACACACTCACTACCCACACTTAAGTTGCAATTTTAATATGGATTTCTGAAGTATTTTGAAGTAGCCACATTAGAAAGTTTATAATTTTGGTATAGTACATGAAGTTTATTTCACTTTTAAAAATAATTGTGTATCTCAACCATGGAAATATATGGTTCCCTAATACATGGATTTTTAAGAAAAGTTATACCTTAGCACATATTGTGTCATCCTTTTCTCTCTTTCCTAAGCATTTGAATTGAAATTCAACTACAGTTGGGACATAGACCTTTTTTTATTACTTAAAAAAGATTCTAGAAAGAAACTGTAGCAAGAAGGCCAGGGTCTTAAAAACTTCTTCAGCCTTCCTGGATGTTCTCCACGGCAGTTGCTCGCCTGGAGAGCCTGCCCACCTCCTAGCTCCTTTATTTAAGGGATCACTATGACTATTTACTCTATTCCCATTCTATGGACGTATTTTAATAATCTTTACCTGAATCTTGACTTATTACTGCTTTAAAATCTGTATATCCTATGTACTGGGTTTATGGATTCCCAGGATTTTATGGAAGATTATGGAAATTTTAGAAAAATAATGTGAAAAATAAGCCAACACGTTTCATAGAAGAAAGCAAGTTGTTAATTACTCTGTCACTGTGTGGTGTAAGTAGTTGTGCTTGTAAGAGAAAAACGGGGGTTGCTTCCATACTATCATCTTTTCTGAATGCCTTTCATCCCATTTTTAAAAATATACTTTGCTGTTTTTAACATGATATACCTCAACCTCCTAGTCACTTTGGAGAACTGAATGTTATATTGGCAGCTCAGTTTTCCTTTCATCTATAAAGTACACATTCCATGAAATGGATTGGAGGGAATATGGGATTGGCCAGTATTAAAAATACAAAAAACTCTCAATATTGCAAGTAAGAAATTGGCAACGTTTAATTCCCAGGCATACCCTAACAGCAACTTAGAGTTCAACTCAAGAAGAGAGAAACCCTGAGCATGAAAATGTGCCATAGTCCTAGAGCAATCAATTATTGTCTATCTTGGAGGTTATATCTCCTATGCCAAAATAGATTCCACATCCTTTGCAGCATAGATAATAACAAAAGCTCTCAAAATTTATCAGCATATATCATCTGTATTTCTCATCCAGTTGATGATGAACTACTAAGGAACAGCTGCCATTCCAAGAATACAGCATCGACTTATACATTGTTTGTCAGTATTCATTAATGCTGACAAGGCAAAGACTATAAAATAATGGACTTGATTAAAACACATTATGAGAATAAGTATGGTTTCCATCCACAAGTCAGTTTCATTTTAAAAATCTACTCAAGGCAAGTATATCAATGGAAATAGAAACTATATCAGTCAGGAGTTGACTTAGTGACTCAGAGAGTATTTTGGCATCGTTATAATTGCAAGCTTATCTTTTGAATTATACCCACCTATTAAGCATGGTTATAATAGCTACATGTTCCTTGGTAATTTGGATACTCAATTATTGAACAAGATAATTTTATTGCTTGTGTTTGGCTTCTGGACTGAGTTACGTGCTTGGAGAGGTATTGAGACTTTTCACACAATCAGCTCTGACAGACTATAAACTTAACTTGCATTATCAGTTACTGGCTTCCTGTGCATTTCAGAGACGAATTTAGTTGCAAAAACTGCAATATATCTTTTTTAAATGTACCCAAAATGGTCTAATCCGCTCAAGAAATATTAAAGGAATTTCTAGTACAGTTTCTCAAATTATTTTGACAAGACCACTCTCTGTGACTGAGCCTATCTGAACAATGGGCAGTGGAAGGTATAGCGTGAAGACTAGAATTCTAAGGAAAACTGGCATTTGGAACATACTGGCAGCCCAGCCTTGTTCTCCCCAACTCCTTCACGAAGCCTCCCTGCCTCTCGGTTTGGGCCGCAGTGCCACTCCCAGCGCCGCAGGAATACTCTCATCCATCTCAATGATCACTGAATGAGAGAGCCTTTAGCTGCGCCCAGACGTTCTCTCCGGTTTCCATGTCATACCTGAGTCTTTGTAGTTTATCCGCTCATCGCTTTGACGTTTTAAAGGGATGCTAGACACGATACGGATTACAGCTTGTTGCTCAAGAACTCTGGTGCATTTTTACACAATATTTTAGAAAACACAGTGTTTATAGACACACAGTTTCCTTCATGATTGAGTGCAAATGAAATACCTATAATCCCAGTTGCACTTCTATCCCTTCCTCAGCAGATATTCTGATTTTATTTTCTTGTCCATGTCGTGCAAAAAGTGGTAAAATACAGCAATCCCACTTTATTCTCATTGTTACATAAACTCTTCATGAATAAATAAGCAGCATGCCCTAACCATTGTATTAATTTAATTAAATTTAAAATTAAACTTTTATTCCAGCCCCAATTTTTCTCTAAAAACATACTGAAAATAAAAGTAAACTTCCACAGGGAGATACCTACTATTCTAAATACTTAAAAAGTAAATGTATGTATATTTTTTATGGCAAAGATTCTTATAGCCCGTGCATAAAATGTTACTTGCTAGGAGTTGAAAATAATTGGGACAGAAAATTATTCTGGAGAAGCTTCTCCCAGAAATCAGGCCAAAAGATAGAGGAATCCTGAGCTAGGATTGTCTTACTTTTTCCCTCTTTACTTTCCAGTTTAATCTGCCTTCATCTCTTTCCTTTTTTCTCTCTTACACACACACACACACACACACACACATGTTATTAATGGAATAAATTCCTTCACATTGGAAATGCAAAGGAATTCAACTTTTCTTGGCAAAGGTCCATAATTCTCTGCTGTGTTTTGCAACACAAATGGGAAACACGAGGAGTGCAGTCATTGGATTTGGCCATCTCTTAATTACAAAGCCTTGTTTTGCCTCAACCGCGCATGAAAAAAGCAACATGGATCAACTTTTTCTCCAGCTATTGAGAAAAGATTTTTAAAACACTACTTGGATTGTCTTTGAAGAATGACTAAATATTTGTCAAAACAGTTCTTCCAAAAGACAGCTGCTAATATGTAGTCACATTGGGTGGTTCTGTAGTGTCGTAGGCAGTTTTCTCAGTGCTTTTTATGGTTTATTTATAAGCAGAAGAAGAGAATTATAAAGGTGGTGGAATGTGATTTAAAAAATATTGGTTCTGAATCCTGTCTCTACACCAGAATTCCTAATGCATTTTAAAAAATATAACACACATTCTGGTGTGTAACAGGAGATTATGATTCAATCAACAATTACATAAATTTTTGCAGAGAAGCTTCTACATACCTGACACTTATCTAAAGGCTGATTTTGGCATGTTTGGAGTAAGACATGAAGTTTTGGATTATTGTCAAAATTCCACAAGAGAGAACAATTAACATGAACATACATAAACCTATTTTCTGGTAAGACTTGAATTACCTCAAAGTTTTACAATTTTTCTTTCTTTAAATTCATTTTAATGGTCTCTTATTTATATCCTTATAATCGACGATAAATCCTTCCGGTGTTTCAGTTCACTGTCAGAATCCTCACCACTACATTCCTGGTATGAGTCCTAGAAGAATGTGACTCTTAGCGCAACAGGGAACTAACTCATTACTCTGAGGTCAGCCTGTTCCGTTGTGCCAGAGCTCCAAAAGACTTTTTAAAGTTTCTCTTCATCAAGAAAGGATTTTTACTTCCAAATAAATCTACTAATAAATTCCAAATAAGTCTACTCCACTCCCTTAAGACAGCACACCATATTTTTTTTCATGTCAGTTGCTTATGTTTAGGGCAATCAATACCCTTTTCAATCCCTTATCACTAGCTTTATTCTTATTTAAGCTTTTATTCTTATTGTTATTTGCACTTTAAGTGTTAAACAATGATGAGATATTTTCAGGCTGATAAAATAGTGAAATATAAAATTGTCAATGAGATAAATAGAAACGGATAAAAAATGTCTATGGACATTATTTTCAGTACATGACTTTAAATGTCTTTGTAGAATTTAGCAATAATTTCAAATTAAGTATTTAAAATGTATTTCACAATATGAAGATTATATAAAACCCTATAAAGTAATATAAACTTACAAAAACTATTAGCCAACCATAATTTATATTTATAGAGTAAAACTCCAATAAAAATGTAATGATTTAAGTTGTTTAATAGTTGATTTCTCTCCAGGGGAGTTTTAGCAAAGGCGCCTCAGGCACCCCCACTGACACAGACATTACCCAGCCTGGCATGTTACTGTAGATGCAGAGGGAAGGAACTGTGGGGTAAAGGCCAGGAAAGGATTTGGGTATAAGACTGTGTTTGAACATGCTTGAGTTAATTTTGCACTGGTTCACTTTCAGCTTTATGTATTACGCAATGGCCATTCCTTGAATTTGTATTTTAATGTGTGATTGATGGTGATAGAAGATAATGTATGATAGTAAGTACTGGGGGAAAAAAGAGTGTGAGGGAGCCTGCCAGTCTACGAACATTATATAATGAGCTGTGGAAAATGAAATGAAAAGAAAATGTGCCATATATTTTTAATGTACTACCACTGGAATATCATATTCAGTGGTTTACTATTAGTGAGCCAAGATGTTTAAAAGACTACCAAAAAAAAAAAAAGATCGCCATTTTACGGTGTTAATTATTTTTGTGTAGATTTAAAACATGTCTCTGTGAGTCTACTGTCTTCCTGTCCAGATGATGTCATATTTTTTTAGGAAATTATGCTGAAAGTATATTTAAAAATTATGCATGATCTTAACAACTTGTTTCTCCTTATATTATCTTTTGTTCAATTCTGTAGCTAACAAACTCTAATCAGAGTCATTAACTCATGTACAGTATATGGTGTTTATCATGTAACCATGGCTAATTTCATCAAAAACAATAAAAATTAACATTTTTCAATAATGTGGATACCTCTCTTGTCCCATTTTTTATAAAGAGCAAGTCTTATCAAAGGCATCTTGTTTTCTTGGTAAAAGTCATACTACATTTCTGTTTTGATGGAAACTATTACATCTAGATTATAAACCAGTAGTAAATGATTCAGAGAAGACTTCAGAATATATTCATTCTATTATAGGAAAAGTACAATAAGGGTACTTTTCTACTCAGAATAGAATGAGAGAAGACATATTACTATCTAGAAAAATAACTTGGCATTAGTGTATTTATAATTTGTGTTTGTTTGAAAGCCTTTTCCTTAAAACCTCTCGATTGACTAAACAAACCTTTTACTTAACTTGCCCATAGAGACCAGTTCAAAATGAAATGTTGGGTTGCTTTGTTTTGTTTTGTTTTTTTCAGTCTGGTATTTCAGCTTGCTTTTGTCCTCTACACAATTAAGGTAGAGTTTAGTGATAATAAAAATAGTAAAGATTAAGGGGGAAATAAATATACAAAAATTTTAAGAAAATGTTTCAGTATGGCATATAACTTGTCTCTCATTTTTAGAATATCTGTGATTTATGTCTTTTTATATTTATTGGCTGCACAAGGTTAAGGAAAAACGATAGACTGAGAATTCCTTGCTAAGTTGGCATTATGATTTTCTTTGAAGAGCTGATTGAGTTGCAATTGAATGGTTCATATCATAGAGTCAGCAGAAGCTCTCGACTGAAACGCTGGCGTAGAATCAGACAAGTTCATCTGTAAGTACAAGAGCTAGGGGTATCTATAGGTGATGTATGCTTAAACAAAATGTTTAAAATGTAAATAAAGCATAATGTGATTATTGCTTATTGGTAATTATGATTTTTTAAAAGATTTTATTATTTTTAGAGAGAGGGGAAGGGAGGGAGAAAGAGAGGGAGAGAAGCATCGATGTTCAAGAGATACATTGATCTGTTGCCTCTCCTGCCCCTCACTGGAGACCTGGCCTGCAACCCAGGCATGTGCCCTGACTGGGAATCAAACCAATGACCTTTTGGTTCACAAGTCAACATTCAATTTACTGAGCCACACCAGCCAGGGCTAAATTACAATTTTTTAAAAATCAATTTTTACTACCATGGTTTAAAATATTTCATTATTCTCATTATAGTCATCATTTTCAATACCACTAAATTGGTTATTCTTCTTTAGGTATTTTGTCACAATTTACTCTTGCTGGCAGCTGCTTTCTTCCTTGATAGTCTGATTATATATATTCATTTCTTGTTTGTAATTTGGTACATTTACCTTGTTAATTACCCATTCATGGAAATCTTAAATTGGGATGGGGTATAGTTACTGAACTATAGTATACTATGAACATTTAGAGTTTTGTATCTCTTTTTCCTTCTGTTTGACCCCCATGCATTGTCTGATCAAGTTATCACAGTAGATGCTCTTTGCGCATCAGTGTACTGCTCTAAGAGCTTCGTTTAATCACTGTTCACCAGGAGCTGAGCTGTTAAAGAAGCCTCACTCACATGAGGAATGAGTTGTCTGAAAATTGGTTCTCGAAACAATGAACAGTAGGTAGAAATCAAATGACAGTATCTACTTGCATAGCTCAAGGGCTCTTGGTCTTCCAAGCAGGTCTCTGTTTTAAGCCACCCATAAAAAATTATTCTTTCAGTCTTTTGATTGAGGTCAGATTCTGTTTCCTTGGGGGTGGGGAACGACTAAGACTTCTAAATGGTCAGTCACAGAAATAATTGTCTTTATAGACTTATAGGGTCTTTTTATTTGAAACAACTACTTCCACCAAAAAAAAGTAATTTTGTACAGATTGACCATGCTTGAAATATGTATTCTATAAATGATTATTCCTATGAGTGTAACCTTACATTTCCTGTGACTAATCAAAAAAAGGAATAAAATATAAGTAGGAAGGAAAGTAAATTTATTCAAATTTCCAAATTATTTAAAATAGAGTAGGAAATCCAAAAGCATGGTTTATTATTTTGAATTGCCAAAAAATTGCTGATATAAAATGGATAATGGATTACTAAACTGCTTGAAAGAAATATAGTTTTTTTTGTTTTTTTAAGGTGCATTATTTATTTTGATAGTCATATCACATTGATGATTCTTAATGTAATATTTATAATTGCTTTTGTCAAAGTCATCCGTAACTTTCATATTACTAAAACCAATGAAACCGATTAGATGTTTTCTTGTTTGACTCTTGTTATGGGTTGAACTGTGTCCCTCAAAAAGATATGTTAAAGTCTTCACCCCAGTGACAGTGAATGTGACCTTATGTGGAAATGAAGTCCTTGCAGATGGCATCAAGTTGAGGTCATAATGAAATGGAGCGTGCCCTAATCCAATTTGACTGGTGCCCTTATAAGAAGAGAAGAGTAAGGGACTCCCACACAGACACACGGAGAGAGAGAACATCATTTGAGGATGGAGGCAGAGATCAGAGTGATGCCTCTATAAGTTCAGGAACACGAAGGGTTGCCAGCAACACCAGAGCAAATCCTTCCCTAGAGTCTTCAAAGATTTCATAGGCCTGCCTACACCTTGGGTTTTTTTTTACCATTAGCCTCTAGAAATATAGTTTTAATCTGTTACATTGCATAGAACACTAGAATGGACACTAGAAGTCTACCTGGTGATACTACTGTTATCTCTGGGTGCTTTCTTTGTTCTGCTCATTGTCATCAACAAATCTTTTTCAGTACCGACTGATTAGGCCATAAAAACCTAACAGGCAGCCCACAGGAAGGCTTCCCCTACATTCGGGAGCAAAGCAAGGAAGGAAATAACATCTGCAGGAACCGTATGTCATGGAGAGAGGCTTATTTTATGCACACTTTACGTTAGAACTATTTTTAGGTAATCAATAATCTCTAAACAATACTCAATCTTTTCTAAAATTATGGAATTTAAATTGATGTGCTGCACATAGTAACTTAAAATATTTTTATTGATTTGTTTTTTCCTTTTTGAATTAAAAAAATAATAAATAAATAGAAGATAGTATGCACTTGTAATTTAATTTGAATCTAAAAAATCAGAACTCATTTTCTGATGCTGAATTGGTTGGGTTAGAAATATCATTTTTATGTTGTCCATGAGTAACTAATCAAAATATTAGAATAAATGAAAAAAGATGTTATTTTATATTATAAAACATACATCTAGGTAAAATATGTTCATGACTTAGTCACCTCATTGACAATATAGTTTAGTTACTAAATAGAAACTTTAAAAAGTAACATTAATGTGATAATATTTAATATTGTCACTGTGTTTCTTATTAACTGTTACATTGGTTTTATTTATGATAAACATGAGTGTTTTTTAATATGTGTTATATATATTCTTATGCAATACAATATGATGAGCTCACATATTATTAACATGTTTAAATTCCTAACTGATTAAAAGGTTTGACTCAGAAATATAACTACAGAATATAGGAGTTAGTATGCAATTGTCTACTTTATTATCATTATTCTATCCTCTGAGTTATTTCCTGAGATGGCCTAACTTTTGGTGTCCTCAGTAAGGATCACAACTACTAATTCAGTACCTAATGATTTCCACTAAATATGAAAATAATTCACAAACAAGAACATGCTATGTGTTATATACCCTTAGTTTCAAACACGTGCCCAGAATTGTCTAAAGTAAAATTGCTCAAACCAAATAACTGGAGTTTTTCTTAAATTATCTGTAAGACAAAATTTTAGATCACACTCATAACACATATAAGGCTATTCAAATGTTACACATCCTCTTATAAATGTAAGTCACTCTGGGCCTAAACCACAAGATGTCTCCCTCTTATTGGTTTGGGAACTGCAAATACCATCTAGAATGATGAGGCTGCTTTCACTAATGATTGTGAGCAATAATATCGTGGCATAAGAGTGTATGAAAATGAAAAAAATATAGGAGTCAATATAATCCCACTCTTTAACAGCTTTATTAAATAGAGTTTTAAGGGAAAACCTACTCAAAACTTTTATTGTATAAGTAGTGAAATGGAGCCTAAATATAATAAGGCCATTCGCTCGACACTTTTGATGCTAGGATCTGGTAAAGCCAGAGCACCACTCCCAGTGGGTCCTGGCTCTCGCTCTTCAAGTGGAGGTAGAGGGCCCTGGTTTGCTGAGATCAGAAGTTACAAGACAAATATTAACACCTTCCTGGAGTGACAACTTTACTACAAAGTTTGCGAAAAATATATTAAGAAAGAAATGTAAAGTTAAAATGAGTAAAGAATATGAAATAGAAAAGAAATTTCATGGTAATAGAAGAAAATCTGCTACAGGTATTCACTTTGTTTTCCAATTCCATTAAAGTTTCATGAAGGGTTCTTTTTGGAAATGCAGTCTCTCCTGAGCTAATTTAAGCAGTATAAATACAGGGCTGGCACTGCTGAAGATATATATTAATTTTGAAATCAAGGAAATATGTGCCGTGGTCTCATCCTCATTTATATGCTAACATTAAGTTCCCGTTCCACTTCTCTGTGCTTTATTTTGTCAACTTAACTCTACCACAATTGACTGGAAACCCAAAGGTGGGAAATGCTAGACGTACAGACAACTTTACATGGAAGGAGAGACAGAGAGTTCCTACTTAGTCTCTCCATCATCACAACGTATGAAAAACCTCCATCTGAAACCACTAATACTAACTGATTTAAATTAAGTTACCTGGCTACTAATACTGTAGAAGATACAGTCCCAACATGTTGAATATGTAAGAGAGATAAAATATGGGCAATTAAAATATGTTGTCAAGATGACTAAGTTTCAGTCCGAATATCCATCAGGTTGTTTGCCTATTTCAACATTATGATTTAAAATCTATATATTCAAAGTAGCAATAATGTCTTCATTGTGTTATTTAAACCATAAACTAAAACTCTGATAATTTAGATGTTTTCTTTTACTAACTCTTTCTGACTTTCAATATATAGCTATATTTCATTTTTAATTTTAATTTCTATTTAATAATAAAAATAGAACTATTTTTATTACACATTTAAGACTTTCATCTCATGCATGAATAATTAGTTTTAAAAGCATTTGGATAGAATTCCTTTATTCATCTCTGCTCTATGTCATTCCAAAGAAAAACAAAGTATTTTATAAATCATACATGGTCCAATTATAATCTAGGGGCAAATTTATAAATAATTAATCTACCCCTTCATCTTCAGAATAAGTGAAAAATATAGGAATTGGCCTCAGCCTTGAAAGACAATGATGAGTCTGCTAAAATTATAGAAAGCCACGAATCAGAGAAATTGACATAAAATTATTTGAACTAATGTTTAACAGTTAATTTTTGTGCCTCTGTCTTCTTAATTATTTACCCTTATATCTTTCTTTGTGTTAGTTCTTCAGTAAATTTATAATAATTTTATTGTTTGTTTGATGTTTTGTATAAAAGTTGAAACTGTAAGTTCACTTTCATTTTCTGTATATGTATATTTATAATAAAAGTCCTTAAGATATTGTTGCAGTTTACAAACTTTGCTTAGCAGACATTTTTAAAACCTGAAAAACAGCAAATACATCAAACCATCATCATGGTTGAAATAAATCACAAGAGTTTTCAATTAACAAAATAATTTCTATATGATTCTGACAAGTTCAAACTATTACAATAAAGTCAGGTTAAGTTTAATTGAAATGTTCCAAGAGAAATATGTTGTATTCCTTTGCCTCTTTTACATTCATACCTGCCCTATTTCATCATCAGATTTTAGAATTTAGAGGAGATTAATAGCTTCAGAGGTCCTGCTCAATGAGACACACTTAATGCGACATTGGTCCATCCAACAGCAATCTAAACCTTGGGGGTGGCCTAGCAGTTGTCCAGTTACCTCTGAGCCAAATTAATTTTATCTAGTAATCTCCAGTGGGGGAAAAAAAACAGGAGTGAAAAAAAGTGTTTGAGTCCAAAAATTTGTGGGTTCTCCTTTGTCATAAATGCTGAAAGTTGTTCCTTTCTACCTAGTATAAGACCTGTTTAGTCGCCCAGACCTTTCCCTCGTCCTAGTAAATGTCCCTCCACGCATGCGACCAAGAGTAAGCTGTCCTTCATATACAGCGGGACTAATATTCTTACAATCTCTCTGTTAATGGAGTTAAAATTTCCATAATGAGGATTGGGATCAATAGAAAACTCACACGTCGTCCCTAATTTTAGTCTCTAATACCACATGACTATAATTTTTCTGTTTACATGTATACATTAGAACCACATTTTTTAGAGTAAGGACCTTATATGTGTAACCTCGACATCAAGAAGCACTATTTAAGTAAGTGATCAATCAATACATGGTTATTTTATTGGTAAATTAAGAATCATAGAAAATTACCAAATGTTGTTCACTGCAGAGATTGAAGCATATGACGGATTGTCAGTACGCTCATAGCCTCTCTTTCTTAAAGGGTTCTTTAAAGACCCAGCAAATCCACCTGAGTATTTATCTGAAGAAAGCCAGAACACTAATTCAGAAATATACGTGCATCCTTATGTTCATTGCAGTGTTATTTACAGTAAGCAGGGTATGGAAGCAACCTAATTGTTCACAATACACAACTGGACAAGGAACATGTGGTACATACATACAATGGCATATTATGAAACCACACAAAGAGAGAAATCTTAGCATTTTTGACAGCATGGATGGATCTAGAGGTATAACATTAAGTGAAATAAGTCAAACAGAGAAAGACAAATACTAATCATTTCACTTACGTGCAGAATCTGAAGAACCAAATAAACAAACAAAACAGAAACAGACTCACCAATACAGAAAACAAACTGATGGTCGTCATTTGGGAGGGGGGTTGGGGGTGAATGAAACAGGTGAAGAGATTAAGAAGTACAAGTTGGTAGTTACGAAATAGTCATGGGTGTAGAAAGTACAGCATAGGGAATATAGTCAACAATATTGTAATAACTGTATAATATATGGCATCAGGGGGCTACTAGACTTCTCTACTTTGTAAGTTATATAGATAGCTAATCACTATATTGTACACCTGGAACTAATATGTCAACTGTAATTGAAAATGTTTTTTACATTTCCTTTAGAAAATTAAATATGAATATTCTGCCCGGATATAAGCAGTAATCCAGTTGATGTCATATTAATTTGCCTTATGTTTATGTTTCTCTATATTAGATGGAGTTAAATTACCTTTTCAAAATAGATAAATAATATATTTTAGTATGGCCCTTACATTCACAATTTATGGCCACATTTATGCTTTGAAGTTGGGAAGTTGAGAGTGGAAGAGAGTCTGGGTCACGGTGTGATGGTAAGTTTCATAGCAAACATTTAATGTGGTTATAAAGATCATATAAAAATATACAATGTTCTTTTATTTGTCCCAGAAAATGATAATATTGTAAGGAAAACTTTAACCCTGGCCTCTAATCTATTAATCTCAAAATTATCAATATTCAATTTCACATTTATTCAGATTATTTACTACAGTTTAGTCTAAACATTGTTACCATTACACTGACTGCTTGTTTTTCTGTTTGGTTTTCTCCAATTCCCCCCTACCTTCTCACTCCAGATTTTTTTAATTGGTGAAACTCTTTCTCATCAACGTTATCCTCACTTATCCTTTCTTACTGAGATTAATATGCTAAGCGAAATAAGTCCAAGAAGGACAACTACAATATGATTTCACTTATATGTGGAATCTAATAAAAAAATAAACTGATGAACAAAACAGAACCAGAGGCATGGACACATGGAATAGACTGACAGAGCTCAGAGAGGTGAGGGTGGAGGACTGGAGGAAAGAAGGTGAAGACATTAGCCAAAGAACAGGTATGCATAGCCCATGGACACAGACAATGGTGTGATGGAAGCCAGGGGAGAGGGGACAGAGGCTGGGTGGAGGTGGGCAAAAGGGGAGAAAACAGGTGGGGACAAAAAGGAAGAAAACCAGGAGAATTTTCTCCCAGACAATTCTACGTGATTCTTTGTGAGGGGGTACTATATTTCTTTATAAATATAACGGGGGTGGAAGCTGCAAGCAGCACTCTGCAAAATGGGCTTAGTGCACACGCAAACTCCAGGGACACGGAAAAGCAAGTGAGAGGTTTACTAATATTTGCAGAATGTTTCCTTGGTAACAGGTTCATACCTCAGGGAATAAATTTAAAAAGCACCTGCAGCATTTTGAACATTTTAATCTTTTTGCACTAGTGCATTTCAACGGGATAAGTTCAACTTTGATTTTCAGCAAACATTGCTCCAGTGGGACTGCTGGGTAAATATCAAAACCATCTGTGGTAGATTTTGGGCTCTTGATGAATTATATCGAAATTCAATGTGTTAAAACAAAAGTAAGAAGGTAGATCATATTTAAAATATGCTTGTAAGTAATTTAGTGTGAACATGAGATTTTGTGTTCAGGGTCTACCACGTGTAAATTGAGGAGGTAGAGTGAGGTTAACTGGATGTCATATATGGATTTCCAGTTTCTACATATATTCAACCATTTTGCACAATTCCACATAATAAATCAACATAAAGTAGCTGCAAAGAAAATTGTATCTAAACTCATAAAGATTTACCGTGAAGCAAGGTGAGAAAAATGTGGAACACTTTCTGAATGATATTATATAACAAACAATGTAAGTCATCTTCCAGAAGCATTACTGTAGTACCTGGAGGCTAGTTGTGTTATGCCAATTCATCCCGTAACTCAAAGTTTATGGCATATAAAAGATATGTTAATATGTACATCCTCTGAGAATTGCTGTGATTCACTATGACGTTACTGTATACGGTAATATGTGATTCTACAATGATTGATTGAAGGTTTCAAGGAAGAATAATTACTATCTTCTGATATAAGTGATAACCAACGTAGCTAGTAGCATTATCACTTCATCATCCCATTGTATGTAGATACTGGTGGGATGTGTATTAAAGACTGAATAGAAAGCGTGCTTCAAGAGAAGTAAAATTAATTATGAGATGCAAGATGAGTACCAGTAATTACACAGAACACAAAGGGAATTCTACAAGTGTTGTGACAGGCAGCATAGAAAAGGTGAGACACCTGGATGTAGGAGCCAGACAGTCTACCCGCATTGAAAACTTGGTTGCACCATCTATGAATAATAGATGGTACTATTGGTACCATCTATGTCAGGCAATTTTTAAATCTTTTTTTGCCTTCATATCTTGCTCTATAAAATTTATATATTTTTAGAATAGTCATACAAATTTACTGAATTGATACTTGTAAAACAGAAAAAAACTTTAAAATAATGCCTGTGAAATGAAATAGAAAGTATTTTTATTAGACTCTCAGACTGCGAGGACCAAAGGCACACTTGTATTCATTCAGGTGATACAGGTCTATTATAAAGGTATGGACAAAACGACAAAAACAGTCTTGGCCACTGGGATATAAATTCCACAGGGTAAGAGCTCTCCTGTTCATTAACAAATCCTCCATGTAGAGCATGCGCTCCCCACGCAGGCACTCGGTAAGCATTTGTGGAATGAGTAGTGGATGAAGCACTGCGGAGACAGTGTCCCGAAACATTGGGGGGCCCCTCAAAAAAGGCCCTGTAACTCGAGCAATAAAGAACTACCTGTTCACACCCTCACAGCAGGCACACACTGCTTCCTGCTCTCCTTGGCTCACTATGTCAAGGCTGTGGACCTCAAACACTCTGCCTTCACTTCAGCTGCTACTGTGAATAACTATGGAGTGTTCCCTAGCTTTTTCTCTGTGTATAATTTATTCTCTGGGCTTGTCATTTCTCTGCCCTCTTTCAGCTTCTGCTTTCATTACCAACTAACCTCCTCAGTAAGTCCCCTAGTCCAACCCCACAAAAGTAAGAATTTAATTGGTTCAGCCAGTCATATTTTATTTTATTTCTTAATATATTTTATTGATTATGCTGTTACAGTTGTCCCATTTTTCCCCCCTTTATTCCCCTCTGCTCTGCACACCCCCTCCCACCCACATTCCCCTCCTTTAGTTCATGTCCATGGGTCATACATGTAAGTTCTTTGGCTTCTACATTTCCTATACTATTCTTACCCTCGCCCTGTCTATTTTGTACCTACCACTTATGCTACTTATTCTCTGTACCTTTTCCCCCTCTCTCCCCCTCCCACTCCCCTGTTGATAACCCTCCATGTGATCTCCATTTCTGTGGTTCTGTTCCTGTTCTAGTTGTTTGCTTAGTTTGTTTTTGTTTTTGTTTTATGTGTGGTTATTAATAACTGTGAGTTTGCTGTCATTTTACTGTTCATATTTTTTATCTTCTTTTTCTTAGATAAATCCCTCTAACATTTCATATAATAAGGGCTTGGTGATGATGAACTTCTCTAACTTGGCCTTATCTGAGAAGCACTTTATCTGCCCTTCCATTCTAAATGAAAGCTTTGCTGGACAGAGCAATCTTGGATGTAGGTCCTTGCTTTTCATGACTTCAAATACTTCTTTCCAGCCCCTTTTTTACCTGAAGTCTCTTTTGAGAAATCAGCTGACAGTCTTATGGGAACCCTTTTGTAGGTAACTGTCTCCTTTTCTCTTGCTGCTTCTAAGATTCTCTCCTTCTGTGTAATCTTGGCTAATGTAATTATGATGTGCCTTGGTGTGTTCCTCCTTGAGTCCAGCTTCTTTGGGACTCTCTGAGCTTCCTGGACTTCCTGGAAGTCTATTTCCTTTGCCAGACTGGGCAAGTTCTCCTTCATTATTTGTTCAAATAAGTTTTCAATTTTTTGTTCTTCCTCTTCTCCTTCTGGCACCCCTATCATTCAGATGTTGGAACGTTTCAAGATGTCCTGGAGGTTCCTAAGCCTCTCCTCATTTTTTCCGAATTCTTGTTTCTTCATTCTTTTCTGGTTGAATGTTTCTTCCTTCTGGTCCACACCATTGATTTGAGTCCCAGTTTCCTTCCTGTCACTGGTTGGTTCTCTGTACATTTTCCTCTATTTCACTTAACATAACCTTCATTTTTTCATCTAATTGCGACCATATTCAACCAATTCTGTGAACATCCTGATTACCAGTGTTTTGAACTGTGCATCTGATAGGTTGGCTATCTCTTCGTCGCTTAGTTGTATTTTTTCTGGAGCTTCAAGCCATTCTTTCATTTGGGCTATTTTTTTTTTTTTGTCTCTGTGTCTGTTATGTAGTAAGGGGTGGAGCCTTAGGTGTTCACCAGGGCGGGGCAACCCACATCTCTGCGTTGTGATGCTGTCTGTGGGGAAGGGGCCCGAGAGGGAGCAATGGTGCTTGCTCCTCTCTCTGATGGTTATCAGTCACTCCCCCTGCTACCCACAATCAAATTGGGCCCTTCTGGTGCTGATTGGGTGGGCTTGTGCAGGTTCTAGGCCCCTGTGGGTCTCTCCAGTGAACTTTTCTGTGAGGCTGGGAGTTTCTCCTGCTGCCTCAATCCCCACAGGTGTTTTCAGTCAGAGGTTTAAGGCTTTATTTCCCCACGCTGGAGCCCTGGGTTGCACGGTCTTCTCGCTCCCCTTGTTCCTCCCAGTTTATCTGCACACGAATGTGGGACCACCTGCTCCACCAACCGCCACCTCACTGGTTCTATCAGCTGCTGCCTTGCCTGTCCTGGTCCTCCAGCTGCTGCTTTGCCATGAGTCTTCTCCTCCCGGCTGCCCATCTCTGCCCCTCCTACCAGTCTGGATGAATGTTTCTTCTTTAATTCCTTGGTTGTCGGACTTCCATATAGTTTGATTTTCTGTCAGTTCTGGTTGTTTTTTGTTTCTAAATTGTTGTTGTTCTTCTTTTGGTTGTGCCTGGAGGCACAGTGTGTCTACCTATACCTCCATCTTGGCTGGAAGTTCCCAGCCAGTCATATTTTAATAAAGTTTGCTTCTAATGAGCAAAGTTTTGCATCTACGTTACCTCTTCATCTGTTAACCACTCTATCAATTGGCCTAGATTGGTTTAGGTAACCACTCTTGGTTTTCATTAGCTGTGGCCAAGAGAAGAGAGTCCTCTAGTATACAGATAGTATGGATAAATCATGCAATCTGTGTGTAAGAAAACTTCAAAAAGACTGTAAAAATAGTATTAAATTGGATGTTTCCTAGAAAGGAACTATATAGATAGCAAAAAGTTTACTTGTCCTATCCAAGACAAATTCAAAAATCATCATGATTTCATATGGGAAAGGGGAAACACCCAAAGCGTACTAAATAATAAATAACATCACTGGCAAGATGCCACCACCTATATATAAAGGAATAGTTTCTAAATAGTTCAACCACCAGGAGTAGTTATAAGAGGAATGAAATATCTATTTAGGATGACTTTGTGCATTATTCACAAGTCTGTCACAGAAGTAGAGTGTGATCAAGTAAAAACTTATAGAAGTAAGCCCTGGCTGGTGTGGCTTAGTGGATTGAGTGCTGGCCTGTAAACCAAAGGGTAGCTGGTTCGATTCCCAGTCAGGGCACATGCCTGGGTTGTGAGCCATGGCCCCAGTAGGGGACACATAAGAGGCAACCACACATTGATGCTTCTCTCCCTCTCTCTCCTCCCTTCCCCTTCTCTAAAAATAAACAAATAAAATCTTATAGAAATTGCATCAGATATTAGGTTTGCCTGTCCCTTTGCTTATCCTTGTACATATGAAGATCCTTCAAACAGAACCAATTGCAGAATGTGGAGTTGTATGTCCCATAGACATAGAACACAGTGAGTCCCACTGTGGAATATGGAATACATTGGTCTATTAAAACTCCTTTGAGCACTTAAATATCACATTTCTATTTTATTTTGCACAATCAAATAATTTATATTATTAAACCACACATCACATCTTTATTAGCATTTATTGAAAAGGTCATCATAGTCAAAGCAACCACCAGCATCATTCCTAGGGTATATCTGAAATTCAGATTTTTTCTCAAATTACTTCAACTACAACCTGTTTAAAGGGTTTCCAATTCACACCAATTTACTACAATGATTAGCACAAGAAAAACACATTTTTAAATGTGCTCACTAGACCAGAGAACTTCTAAGATGAGAAAAGATGTCTGTATTCTAGTAACTAAGATGGCATTTTAGAAGCATGGAAGGAGTCCCAACATGGCCTTCATATTTCTCTCATGTTACTTTTCACTAGGCTGTTTACTGGTTATTTATCCATTACTTCCCCCATCCTCTCTTCTCCAGCTGCAATTTTTTAAACCTCTCATTTTCTTTTTGTCTTACTAGATTCTATTTTTCTTCAGTATAATTGACAATGAAATTATAATATATTTAAAGTGAAAAAAATAAAGTGTACAACGTCATGATTTGATATATATATACATTATGAGGGGATTCCCATGGTCAAATCAATGAACATATCACCTCACCTATTTACTTTTAAGAACAAATTTCAAAAAAGATGAAATATATACATTGAATTAATCAATGCTTAATAGGCAAAAGGTGAAGACTGATAGGGCTGGCTAGTTTTTATAACATCTTTAGTTCAGATATTATTCACCTACCATAGTTAAAATGTACAATTCATTTTTATTATATTCACAGCATTATGGAACAATCATCATTACCTACTTCCAGAATGTTTTGCCACCCTAAAAAGAACACTCATGTCCATGACCAGTTACTCCCCCATTTCCTCCCACCCCTCCTCACCCATTGGCACCACTGCTACCCGTGTTCTGTCTCTGCAGATTTGCCTATTCTGAACATTTCACATAAATTGAATCCTCTAATATGAGGCCTTTCATATCTGGCTGCTTTCACTCAGCATACCATTTTCAAGGTTCATGTTGTAGCATGAATCAATATGTTACTGTTTATGGCAGAATGTTTCATCATATGAATATAACAGCTCTTGTTGATTGTTTGTTGTAACATTCAGAAATGCAATAAACAGAATTGCTGAGACCATATTGTGCAGAGCACTCTTCTGTGCAAAATACGTAGGTAAAAATGCCAGCTACAAGCAAACATGCTTCAACAGTTTGTGCTGAAACAGTCAATCCGTGCAGTTAATAAGACTCAAAAAATAGCAAATTAAATTTGATTTAACAAACACTTATCTCAGAAAAGCATTCATTACAGGTATAAAGTGTTTGAAAGGTAAAATCTTCAATAGTAGTTGATTCTTCATCTCCTCATATTTTTGAGAATTATGTCTTTTGTTTTCCTCATTAAACAGAGCCTTTTAGTTGATAAAAATACAATGCAAGATACTGGGGATTGCATATGTGTTCCCAACTGTAATTTGAAAACAATCCAGGCACCATGCTTCTCAGATTCTTTGGGATTAATGGTGTCATATCTGCATCACTCGTCAAATTACAAAATTGTGATATATTCAGCTATATTAAAACCTGTTTACTGAATTCTTGGTATATATTAGCCTTGTCCATGGTGTAAATAAAACTAGTTGGTATGGCCATTCTAAGGTAGTAACATTATTAACATGTATTAAGATTATTACATAATTTACTAAGCAAGTGTCTATAAACATGACATAAAACTGCAGTCAGCCCTGGCTGGTGTGGTTCAGTGGATTGAGTGCCAGCCTGTGAACCAAAGGGCCACTGGTTCGATTCCCAGTCAGGGCACATGCCTGGGTTGCGGGCCTGGTCCCCAGTAGGGGTTGTGCAAGAGGCAACCGCACATTGCTGTTTCTCTCCCTATCTTTCTCCTTCCCTTCTCCTCTCTCTAAAAATGAATAAAATCTAAAAAAAAAAAACAAAAAAAACCCCTTGCAATCAACCTAAAATACATGGAGAATTGGTGGTCTTTTTTAAATAAGGTACTAATATAAGAACCTATTTAATTTGTGTCCTGCTATGCAAATGTTTTCAAAACGTGGTACTTTTTTTCCTGTAATAAGTATAATCTAGTAAGAGTGTAAAATTATGTTGCTTGAAAAGATGAGAATTTAAATGTCATAGGGCAGTCATTCTAAATACAACTTTACTGTGTGGAAATACAGATACAGAAGTATACAGGTAGCAAATATAAAGGCTTAATTTACTGTTTGTCTTCAATATTAAATCCAAAAGGGTAAATCCATTTATACCCCACTTGTTAAGTCTTCTCATTACTTAGTTACAGGCTAAACTAGGTTTTAATGTACTCACGCACTTTACAGTTTACATTTTTTGGATTCAATTTTGTAATTTGTTTTTAATCCCCTTGCCCTTTCTTGCTATGCTGCACATGGCATGGTGACTACAAAGACATTTTCTGGGAGACGTATGTTTCATGTGTCCGCTCAGAAATAGTGTCCAAAGTTGGAAAAGGCAGAGTAAGTAAATGATGGATGACTCTAAGTCTATTGGACGTTGAATGAGAAAGTATAAGTTTACATGAAAACAAGCACGCAAAAGTCAACTATGAAAAGATATCTTGGCACAAGAAGACTAAAAAAAAAATCAGAAAAAAAGTGAATGGCATAAATTAATTTAGGGCTTACAACATAGTTATTGTTCCCAGGTGGATGTTTCATGAAGAAAAACAAGAGCTGACCTCAACAAAAAACACAACCAGCAACTCCAATCAAATTCTAGGATTGGGGGAAAAGATCTTGAAAGCATAACAACTTTTTCATTGGTCAGGAAAACTGATAAAACCAGCTATTCTGCTGGGAAAAATCTGCTTCCTTGGGATGCAGAGACTTAGTCCATCCAACTTCTTAGAACTCTTGAATTGTAAAGAAATTCTTTTTATTATAACAGAGAATCTTAAGAAAAAAGCATGTTTTGGTCCTCCAAATTAGCTACCTTGGGTTCACCACTCCTATATCTAGGTTTGAAAACGTATTGAACCTAAATTTTAAAAAAATTAAAAAGAGAAAACTATAGACTCATGGATCTGGCTTGTTAAATAATTATTGAGCAGTTACCATGTGCCAAGAGTGAAGTTTGCATTCATGTTTTTTTACTAATGAAACACATGAGCCTTAAAAAAAAAAAGAAAGAAAACGTATTGACCCCACATCACTAATATTTTTGAGATTTATTGAATTATTTACATTGAGAGTAATTGGGTGCTCTCCAAGCCATAAAACAGTATCGCTGGCATATTTATTTCATGTAATTTAATTCACTTATTAAAATGATATCAGATTCCTTTAAAATCAAAGATTTTAGGATGGTTTTTATTACCAATACCTTATTATCCATATCATATTTATATCTGGCTTTAACCTATAAATTTATCTCCCAAAGGCAACTTTATAACCAATGAACCTAAGGGAAACTTATGCCTTGATTTTCATGGACCTTTCTATGACAGCTACCCTCGGTTTTAGCTTCTTCACACTCCATGTTATTTTCAGACAATTCCTTTCAAACAAAAAGTTCCAAACACACCCATGTGACAACAACCGTCAAATCAATATCAACAACCCATTTCACTGACCTGGGTTTCAGATTCCTATTTTCCTATTTCTCCATCTGGAGGCCCCACAGATGCATTAAACTCATTTTTATCCCAGACTTAGCACAAGTAAAAGCATAACTCCCTGTATCTCTCTCTCAGCAGCATCCCTAGATTGTGCTATATGTTTTCAAGTTATCTGAAACTTCTCTCTCTCTTACCATCCACCCTTTAATTTAATTGGCCACTCAGTGTTCTGATCAATAATCTTTTTTTCTGTTCCTTCTGCCACGGTATTGTAATAGTTCAGACCTTGATATTTTCTCACATGGATTCCAAGCTGTTTTCATACTGCTAGTTTCAGTCACCCTTCAATCATTCTAAAGAGTTAGTCCTGAAAAGAAAGACACACTTTAATCATGTCACGGCACTGCTAACGATTCTCTAGTGGAACTCTATTGTTGACGATGCACTTAGAGGGCCTTGTGTGGTCTGGAAATCCTACTACTCCAGCCCTGTCTCCGACTGGGGGCCTATAAACATCTTTTGCTCCAAATACATTAAATTACTTACAGATTTCTTTTTAAAAAGATTTTATTTATTCATTGCTAGAGAGAGGGGAAGAGAAGGAAAGAAACATCAATGTGTGAGATAAACATCAACCAGTTGCCTCTCCTGTACTCCCTACTGGGGACCAGGCCTGCAATCCAGGCGTGAGCCCTGAGTGGGAATCAAACTTTTTGGTTCGCAGGCTGGCACTCAGTTCATTGAGCCACACCAGCCAGGAAACAAATTTCTAAATATTACCTTATTTCAGAGGAACTTTTGGACATGGCATTTTCTCTAATTAACATTTTCTCTGACTGATATTAGCATCATATATCAGCTTTACAATGTTTCCCTTAGAGAACATTATCAAATAGATTATGAAAACATACTACATATAATAGACAGGCTTTTCTTCTGGGCTCTTTTTCCTTCCAAAATATTCTATTTTTACATCTATTGTAAGAGTCATTCCTTTTGCCATCATTGTATCTTTTTTCTTTACTGTGTCCCCAAATTTACTGTGAGTTCCTTGGGATAATTTTTAAAAATATCTGTAGACATACAACTAGCACATCAGCTAACGATGAATAATACTCAATAATTCTCTGATATATATATACACACACACTGAGATATATACACACCCACTATATATACTGATATATATATATATATATATATATATTTATATATATTACCTAAAAGAAAACCCTCTTGTGCTCACAAAGTCCAAGTTGACTAGGAGGGTCCGCACAATTGTGCATTGACCCCATCACTCTTTTTTCACCCTGTGAATCTAGGGTCCATTCCAACAGTGTTTCCTCAAATTTTTGTATTACCTTATGATTTTTCAACATTTCATTTATTCCCTTGACCTGGGGTAGTTTTCTTTCATTCTTTACCTTGTCTTTTGAAAACTCACTTTCAGATATCACCTCTCCTTCCCAGGCAATTTGAAATGTTCATTTGATGCAGTTTAAAAAATATCTTTAATAGTTGTTCTCATCCTCTCTTTCTCTTCCTTTCTCTTCCTTCTTTTAACAAATATTTTCAGGGGGTGGATTCTGGGCCAGAGAGTGTGTTGAATGGAGGGCATAGAACAGGCTTCCAGGACTGTTTGTGAGAAGAATGAGCAAGTAAGTTAATAAAGATTTGAAATAAAAACCCTATTTTTCTATTTATGGTACATGTAGTTTGTCTCCATAATCCATTTGCTAAACCAAACAGCACTGCTATTTGGGCACTTTGGATTGAGCTCGGTGTGTGTGCACGGTCTCATTGTACTTCACGACTCTGTGTTACAGCTGAGGAAGCTAAGGCATGGAATGGTTGGCCACAGAGCTACCAGCTAAATGGTGCAGCTGGGACCTGCACCAATCCTGGTGGACTTCCGCACTTGAGTTCTTACCATTTGCTCTTTCAACTATCTCCAGGCACAGTCTGCTGGTCTATCTTTGCAACCATTGGAACTATAGTAAATAAAGGTGCTTTTTTGTTTTCACGTTTATCCATTAAAGTTCAAATGGCCTAATGTTCACACAAGGTATCACAATTTTTATGAAAAACAACTTTTATCTCAAAAACAAAAAAATAACATGGAATGATGTGGTACTGAACATACACATTTAATTTTAAATATTGAAAACAAGAGTTTCATCAGCTGCTCCAATGTATACATCAGAGTTTGCTTAAGGCTTGGTACAAAATGTTCCTACTATACATCTCAAACAGGATCACAATTAATTTCACAATTATTTGTCAGCATACTTAAAGTAATGAGCTTCTGCAGGCTTACACCCTCTGGGTGTGTCCTAATGACAACAAAAACCTTGTGAAATAAAATAAATATCTGCCAATAGAGGTTGGGTGTTGGGGAGATACCATCACTGGGAGATTGGTGTTACTGTTCATTCTACTATTACATTCTCTTTAAATTTGATTTCCATTTTGCTAGAAAGGTAAATAAGAGCCATATACTCATTTGTAGCCTACTTAATGTTTTGAAATGCCAAGTCAAATCAAAGAACAAAGTGTATTGTTTAAAAGATATGGACATTTTGTTCTCTGAGCAAAAAATATATATACACATATACAATGTATGGATACTGTAGCCATATCCATATTGTGCATTGTATATGAATATACATACATAAATATATATTCATATATATTATCCATTAAGTATCCAGCCATGTAATATGAAAAATAGAGACAATTATTGAAGGAGATACAAGATACATTGTACATAGGACAATGACACCTCAGTGCCTTTCATAGTAGGCACCTTGGGACCTCACACAGTTCACCTAGTTGCTTTCAGCTGCCCCATCGTATTTTCCTGAATCTCACTGGCACTCTGAAATCTATTCTCTTCCAAAGGTGATTTTAATTTTGAGAAAAGCCAGAAGTCACAGGGCACCAAATCTGGGCTGCAGGGGGGCTGAATCACCTGGGTGATTTGATGCTTTGCCAAAAAACTGCACCAGACAGGATGCATGAGTGGGCACATTGTCCTGAGGAAGCTGCCAATCACCAGTTGCCCATAGCTGTGGCCTTCTGAAACATCCGAACAGTTTTCGTGGAGGAATGTTCAAGCTTAATGCAAAATTTGATGCAGATTCGCTGCTCTACTTACTCAGTCATTTTGAATGCAATGGCCACAGTACACAGGCTTAGTCAACGGCATCTACCACCCCACTGGCTAGTACAGTGAAGTCGTCATTGTTCACGCATGCACGTTCCAGTCCACTCTCCCTGGCTGCCAGGCTACATCGATGTCACACAAACCGTTCTCATTATACTAACAATGGCTGGACTTTTCTCCACATAGACCTCACACATAGTGGGGCAAACGTAGGTTTACAGTTGTTCACATGGAAAATAATACAGCAACTAATAAATAATAATACAAGAATAAACTCTGTATTTCCCATATTCACAACTGTAAACCAACTTTTGCCAAACCCTGTATATGTATATATATACATATACACATATATACATATGTATATACATACATGTGTGTATACATATTTAAAGGAGTACCATATATATATATATATATATATATATATATATAATTAGAGGAGCACCATAACTTGCTTTATAATTGGGGCTTATTTGTGATGGATAGGTGAATTTGAAAGAGTGGTGACAGAGAAGTCACTTAAGAGGTCAGTGCATGGTTAAAACAAATAATCAGCCAGGCTGGATTTGGATAAAATTATATAAGACCCACAGATTTGTGGAGGCAGTTACTCCCTTCAGCACTTCCGCCCTTCTTCCCCCACAAGAACTAGGCACACTGTGCCCTGACTTCTTTGGGCTGCCCACTGCAGGGTTTGAAAAATCCACCCATCCCTGTCCCATAATCCAGGAAGTGAGTCACCGCTCAGACAGACATTACAGGCTGAAACCAGCATCTAAGGTGAACAGGAAATCAACATCTGGATAAACAGGAGAACAAAAGGACATGAGAAAACAGCTAAACTCAAAAACAGGCAATAGTATGTGTGGACAATAGACCAGGAGAAAACAAAATGAAATTGATCCCCGAAGCATATGTCAAACATTCAGACACGGAGTAGTAAAGGAGCCAAGCACAGAAAAAGAAATAAAAGAAGTGAATAAATTATAAGTAAAATGGAAATCCAGAAAATTTGGAAAAGCAAACAAGTACATAACGCCAATATCAGGATCTTAATCATTGACATACCCTGACCGGCATGGCCCAGTGGGTTGGGTGTTGTCCCACAAAACAAAAGGTCGCCAGTTCAGTTCTTGGTCAGGGCATGTGCCTGGACTGCAGGCCAGGTTCCCACTGGGAGCGTGTGAGAGGCAACTGGTCGATGTCTCTCTTGTGCTTTCCTGTTTTTCTCCCTCTCTATCTCCCTCCCTTCCTCTCTCTCTAAAAACAAATGAACAAATAAACAAATATTTTTTTAAATGTTAAAAAAAATAATAGAAATGGCTCTCTGCCCATTTCAGCCTGATTTACCCTATTCGATGATCGCTGGGATAAGTGTCCTTCTCACCGGTGGTTCTTTTAATACACACCCACACATCACCACCCTCCTACAGACCTTTCACACGCACACACATCCCTATGGCTTCCACACCAAAGTAATCAAACAGCAAAACCTGTTCCAAGAAATAGACTGGAACACCTTAACCTACTTCTGTTATTGTCACCTTTGTTCAGCAAGTCTTGGCTCTAAACCCAGGCTTTCAATAATACTCGCTTCTCTTTGGCTCTTTGGTTCCAGTTATCTTTCACCTTCCCAGGCTTTGACATGCTGTGAAGTTCTCCCTGCAGAAGAGAGTTCCCCCATGCATACAACTCACAAAGTGATCACCCTGATAAGTCCAGTATACTTGCAACTAATATAATATTGTGTGTCAACTGTGATTTAAACAGAAAAGAGACTTCCCACAGTCTTCTACTGGCTGAGCTTCCCCTTCCATTCTGCTTCTGCTTCTAATATCTTCTCTTGGAAAGTTCCAGAAGGGCAAATCTAAGTCATGATTCTAGGAGCAAGAATATGAGAGCACCTGGCTCAGGTGAAGGAGTGGGCCTGCTGAAGTCCGGGAAAGCTTCCATCAAGGAGATCTGGACACCTCAGACTATCTCTGCTGCTCGAAATAATTGTTTAAAATGTTTTCAGTTGGTATATTTTAGACTGCTGTACATGTAAGCCAATGTCTTTCATGATAAGCCCATTTACTATATTGATATATAATAACCCTGGGAAATGTTTTACAAACCAGCTGAAAAGAAGGAGTTTAGGATGGTTACTGGAGAACAGTTTAACTTCTAGTGTTTCTTCCTTCCAACGTTCTCTGAACAACATCATCATCAGTGGGCTCAAGAGTCCCAGTACCTGCTGTGGGCCCTGACATTTTATGAGAAAACGGCCCCAACCATTTTTTTCTCTCTTCTCTTTAGTTACTAAGGCCTCTGCAATATGATTTTTAGAAAAAAGAAAGAAACTGCTAAGCTAAAGGTAGAGGGATGTACTAAGAACTTTCTGTGTGTACTATACTTGTCAAAAGTAATTTCACACCAGGGGTAGCTTCTAAGGGAATTCAGCCACCTCTGTTGTCGCTGACATAAATTTTGCCTTAAAAACATTCTGTACCACAAGATAAGAAGCAATGACAACAGTGGCCATTTTAAAATTCTTACTATTGCAAAGTATTGTACTAGTTTTTAAAAACACATTTTCTCATTTAATCTTCATGGTACTCTATGAGGTAGGTATTAGGACTCTAGCATTACAGGCAAGAAAATCAAGGCTTTTAGAGAAGTAACAAATGCCTAACATAACACAGTAAAAACATGTATGAAAATATATTTATAATCCATATGTGTAAAAGGCAAGGTGTAGTAACAACAACAAAAAATAATTTAAAATTGTGCATTTAGATCAGCCCAAAGATTTCATTCATTAGGCTTCTGCTCAGATCTGCTCAGCTGTGAGTAAGGCCTGAGTGGCAACACACTTTCTAAATAAGGAGAACCAAAGAGCCAATATTCAATGTTCTCTTGAATTTTTTTTTAAAAAATTAAGACTATAATTTTGAATATCACTATCACCTCATAAGTATCCGAATGTTATCCTTCACAATTATTGATTCTAATTGTTTATTTATTCTTTTTAACAAATTATTTAGTGAATCTCTCCACATAGCACACATTACCCTATATCCTGGAGATGCAACAGTGCACAAGGAAGTCCCCTCTGTCACGGAGTCACGGAGCTTACGTTCTAGTTCAGGAAACCTAGCTAAATGACATAATCCCGAATCAGAATCAATGATACAAATGTCGCAAAGGGCTTAGATAGAAAATTAAAGGAGGGGGTGTCAGGAAAGACCTTTCTGAGCGAATTCAGACAACTCCCGATGTTTTGATCTATCTAGCCTGCATCTCGATGATCTGCGAGCTGTTTTATTTTCCATACTGAGAAATTTTGGATAGACTTTTGTTCATAGAGCCTGTTCCACCCACTGTAGAGATAAGATGGTGGTTCCTTTCTCCTGTATCAGTGACTGGTGTGAAGACGAGCCCATAACCCAAGGGAGGGCAATCAGAATCTGACACTTTAACATGGAAGAAGTTCCCATCTTCGTGGAGTTGCTAAGCTGGTAAGCAGTGAGCTCCAGTCACATTTACAACATAGAAGGAATTTGCCTAAGAAACAAGAGAGACAGAGGGCGTCCTCAACATCAAATCCAGTTGTGACTAAAGGCGCAGTCACCCCTGCACATTTCAGCATGGGGCCAATAAATTGCCTCTACATTACTTAAGTTAATTATAGTTTCTACATTACTTAAGTTAACTGGTTTCATGAATAATGGTTTCTCTACCATTATTCACGAAAGAGTCAGGAATTATTCACTGGTGAGATTTAAGCTTTGGCATGGATACTCTGAAGGGAAAAGTTGTGAAGAATATGGACAAAACAGGAAGCCTGGCAGAAAAAAAATGATATGTGAAGATTTCCTGAGGTAGAAAATCATTTTGTATGTTCTAGCAACTAATAACTGTTAGTCACTCACTAAGAGAAGACACCTCAACAATGCTGTGATACTCCCTCTCCCAGTCACCGAGTCCTCTACCTGGGGACTGCAGTTCTCTCTTCTGGCTTCTCCCAAATCCCTGCAAATACCCTCAATTTTCCTTCTAGCACTTACAGTAACGCATTGTAATTGCATGTTTTCTGGCCTGTCTGCCCTGTCTGTTTTATCTTGTTAATCACTGGTCATTGGTTTTGGGTGTAGTGAAGAAGAAAACTTTATACAGTGCAAAACAGTTCATGGTGATACAGCACAGCTGTGAGCACTATGCCTGGCACACTTAGCACTCAATAAAGGTTTCTTGAAGGGAGAGTAAGAGAAGGCGCAGAGAGAGGTAAGCAGGCCCACCTCATTCTAACCACCTGCAAAATTAGACTAGACTAAATTGGGAGGTGGAAAATAAGTCTTAAAAGTCTTAATTTTTGATCTAGTCTATTATACTTTTTAATAGCATAAGATTAAAAGTTCATTAATACCAATTTTTATTTAAACTATGATATCTAATTCATAGCTAAGTTTATAGCTGCATAAATGTCAAGGAATGAGTTATTATCTTGTCAAAAATTGTTCCTGAGAGTTGTGGTGAGTGTAACTCCGGGTATCTGTATTATTAGTTGAAAAAAAATCTTTAATTTCTTCTCATTGCAAAGAAGTCTATCAAATTTTATCCATCCCCACTCGAAAACATGTTTTGCTGTCTCAGATCTCTCTGCTGTGATTGGATTGAACAGAAATCCATTTGCTAAGAAGGATTTTTTTCTCATAAATTTAGAAATTTGTTATTTTACATGACTTCTCCATCATATAATATGTGCTTTTTTTTCTTTTCCAGGTAAAATAAAAATCAAAGAGATCATAAGTGAATATCCAAAATGTTTGGTCTACTTTCACCTAATTAGTTACTTTATAAATTAATCATCCTAATCTCCTTATCTCAAATGTTAAATATTAGTTATGAACATTTCTGAATCTTGGCAAGTTTTTGAGCTTCTCCTAAAACAGAGGATCTATAATTGGTTTCAGGGTCTGATGAAAGCCACAGACCAGCTCACTACAGAAATATATGTAGATATGTAGATATACCCATAAATACTCATACGAGTACATACACAGAGGGCACGTATATATAATTTCGAGAGGTCAATTAACAGGATTTGTTTTTTAAGATACTCTACCACTTTTTGAAATGTTTAAAAGGTATTTGATATGAAATGCCATCAAATGTAGTCTTACATTAACTTCTTCATAAATAAGTGATAGTTATGCATGTCAAAAGATGCTTACCGTTCTGATTAAAAAATACCTAGCCATCATTCTTCCTTAGAGATTTTTACAGCACTTGTTTTAAAAATACAAGGCAAGCATTAAAACAATACTTGGACTTGGATTTGTTAAAAGGTAATGGAGAAAAGTGGGATATTAACACTCCACATACAACTTCTCAAAGCACAGTTTCATGTGTGTTACAACTTGGTTTAAAAAGGACAGAGATGAAGTTTTCTTCTTTTATTAAAAATTAGAAAACATTTCCATTTTATGGTAATTTAAATTTGAAACCATTTTGACTGGTTCTCTAATTTCTGGAAATATCCAGAAATACAATAGAATAAATGAGACTTATGAATATAAGATTTTAGATTCTAAATGAACACTGAAAAATATGTATTTTGGAATAAATACTCACACTCATCTTTGTGTTCTTTCTTCCATGTACAGGACTAAAATACTGATTCTAAAGTAAGAGAAAAAATCAATTTTTTGTTGACTTTCATTAGCAACTTCTAAGAGGAAATGAAAAAACAATTCAAATGGGACATTATGCAGAAAATTAAATAATAAATAAAATAAGTAATAGAGTTCTAAAAGAATGCATAATTTAAACAAAAAGCAAATTATAAGCATGCAATATAAAATATGTAAATGCACAAATTCATATAATATAAACATGTTTACATAGCAACAGACATATGCTAACTTATCTACAATAAGGAGAATAACTTACCTATGACAGAATTTATTTGGGAAATACTCTTACTTAAATATTTTTAAGACTTGGTTAATAAAAGCCATAATAATCCCACATCTATGAGAGAATAAAATCAATACCACAATCTTCGTATGATAGCCCAAAAGATCCAAAATCTACATAATGAGGACAGCAAATAGATGCAAAAAAACTTTAGAATAGTACAATCCAACTCTCAGATAAAAGCTCAGTGAGCTTCTGAGGTTCAAGTTTATTGGGATATCATGGCATCCACAATCTTTTGTATATAGTACAAAGTCACTGCATGAGGAATAAATTGTTACAAAATAAAACTTTATGACATTGTAAGAACCAGATGTGGCAACACCTTGAGGCGGTACACCTTCAGAAACAACACGTGCATGACCGTGCCTGGCTTTGCATCAAACGGACAGTACCGATGTTAGCCAAGTGACCATACGAAAACATCTCAGAGTGTACGAAAAAGCGTGTACTTCAGAAATGAGGGAACTAATTATGGGCTCTAGTGATTAGAATAGACTTTAAGGACCTGATAAAAACTTGAGTTCTTGAAGAACAGACAGTTAAGGAAACTAACACTTAGTAAGACTCTATAATACATTGGATGCTTTCCTAGGAATAAAGTCTTCTCATTTTACTCTTACCAGAAATTCTATGAAGTAGTATTTATGCACATTTACACATAGGCGAGTGAGGTGACTGTCCTGAGGAAGCCAAAGAAGCGTAATTTGGACCTTGGTCTCTGATGCTCATGTCATTTCTTCTCATGGGTGAGATCCAAATAGGTGAAGAGAAGGGTTGGCCCACAGAATATAGCCTAGGCAAAGGTGGGGGGGGATTTGCAAACAGATGATGTGGAATGTGTATGTAAGATTAAGCAAGGGGGCCAGTTAAGTTTGAGATTACATGAAAGCAGGATCTCCCAACAATGTGTCTTTCATATTCTCACCAGAGTTAACTTCCCAAAGTTAATGCACGTATCCATTCCTTCAGTTACCAAATATTTATTGAATATCTGCTCTGTGCCAGACACATCCTAGCCATTCGGAGACATTATTTGAAAAGACAGAAAAAATCTTGTTCTTGTGGATAAAAAGACAGCTAATCAATAATCAACATAGTAAATAAGTAAACTGTATAGTCTTTTAGAAGGTGATAGTGCTGAAGAAAAAAAATTAAAGGACAGATTTAGTTTTATTATTCTCTTCATTCTAGATATTTGATGATTTTCTGGAAACAATAGAATAATGTCTTAATGTCAGAGTATGTTTTCAAGGCTCTTTATGACTAACCTTAAGTAATACTTTTCTTTACCCCACCTCCAAAACCATGCTGAAAACAAATCAGACACGGAAACTTTATATCCTGCCAAAATATCACACAAAAATTTGTTCATATTGTTTCTTCCACCTGGGATCATATTCACCTACCAAAATGTATTGAAATTAAAGCCCAGTTCAAATATAATCTCTTTTTCTTTCTTAGTTAATCTGAGTTTAAAAATTATTCATACTTTATCTTCTGTTTGTGTTTATATCTGCCTCTTCAAACAGATAGTACGTTTTTCTGCAAGTGAATTGGTAAAGACATAAGACTGGAGGTCAGATTTTGAAGGTCCATAAAGACCTCAGTTAGGTGTCTAGGTACTTGCCTTCTACATAGTAACTTGACATGACCAAAATTTATCCCCTTGTGGTTTATAAAACTGTATTTAGATGAATTCAGAAACCTTGTAAAGTCAAATATATCCCATGGAAAAAAATTCAAAAATAAGTAATGGAAAAATAAGAAATAAAATATATATCTAAAGGATCCTTATAAAACAGAGCAGGAATAAATTACATCATTCCTCAAAGTCTGAGAAAGAAGAAATAAGTAAGCTAAAAATGTCCAAATCAGTAGAATTCTGGTAAACTCTTCATATTATGAAACTCCACACAATGTCTTCCCTCAGGAGTTGATTTAACCCTAATCACTCTTATCACTGCTTTCTTTTCCTTCCCCCTCTCCCTCTCATCTCTAATTATTTTCAATGTTCTGTTAAGTGGAAGAAAGCACAGCCTGAAATGGATAGACTAGGAATTAATTAGCACAAATTTCCATGGAAACTCAACAGAAGAAAAAGGAATATGATTCGTTATACTCTGTCAAATGTCTCCCTTTGTGTGTCTGCAGAGTCCCAGGTGTCTGCTGCCCTCGTACTGATAGACGAGGCATGTTTGAGAACCCACACTAGTGAGGAAGCTTATCAAAATAACTGTATTTCATAATTGAGAAATCAGTAACACCCAGTGTTATCCTTAAAATAGTTTTATATCCAACATCACAGAGCAAGAAAAGTAGAACAGGGTCAAGAGAGGGGAAGATAACATTTCAAGAGCAGGGATAAATGAGAATATTTTAAGTAATCAAATTAGAGGACCTGGCTAATTTCTAATCATATTAACATTGATCAGTTATGCTTTTTTACATATATCTCAGTAGCTAAGTGCCAATTTCTACTGTATTCTTATTCCGATTTTTAGTTCTTGTATTTATAACATGTACTTGATAACAGAATGATGAGAAATAGGATAAGTGGGAGAAATCTTCAGAAAGAAACTAGATTCCTCGGGAGAAGGGTCAAAAGCCCAGAAGATGCAATTATTCAATGTATTTGAAATATACTTTTTAAAATGTGGGGATGGGGAAGAAATGAAGCAAGGAATGAAAGAAGGGAATAAGAAAAAAGGAAGCAAGAGGGATGGAGAGAGGAAGGGAGGAAAAGGCAAGGAGGGCAGGAAGAAACAAGACTGAGAAAACCATCTTCTTGACAGTGAAAATCACTTCGGCTTTTTGGCTTTTTTTTTCCAGCATTAACTAGTAAGAAAGTATAAACCATTAAGAAACAAAGGAAACATTAGATGAAGAACTCTGAAAGTAAGCAGAAGCTCTTTATTAACAATAAAGTTTAAAAAAAATTATTATTTGAAAAAGAAGCCAAAAAATCATGCAGTTGTATGTTTGGTCTCAAACCAAAGCTACATGTCCTACCCCATGAGCGCTATAGTAAGGAGCATTAACCACGTGTCAAGGGCCCATCATTCAGCCCTGTTAGTCCGGGCTCTGGCTTTACATGCAATCAGAAAATACAACGGATTTGGATTCTCTGGATGATTTAAGATTATTCCCTAACTATTGCTTTTGTTTGTATCTGAAACTGTAAAATGGTACTGTTGTGTCCAAATGAAAAAATATATATATTAACTACTTAAGGATTTATCCTTAAATAATTGGGGATACTAAAACCTTTGTGTGGCCCAATGTTGAAAGACAAAAGGTGGACTTAAAGAAATGAGCATAACAAGTAGACACTGAAGTGTACCAGGATATGCCACCCCAAAGTATACCTCCTTGGTGTATAGATTGTTTAGAGCTGAAAGCCAAGGAGAACAAGCAAACTGTAGAAAAGCTTCAAAAGGAAATTTACATTGGTACAGGTGTCTTCCTCTCTGGTCCCAGGAAGGAGAGGACTCAGCCCCAAGGAGAGGGCTCTGACTTGAATCTGCAAAACAAAACTTGCTAAACAACCTTGTTCACCATTCTTTCCTGGTCACCTTCCCACAGGGTGTCTCTCGCCCTGAAGCCCCAACCCCCCAGACCCTTTCCCTTTGTTCAGCCTAAAGTGGTACAGGAAACAAATTCTAACCGCCCCTGTGAGTGACTCATCACTAGGTGCTCCCCCGTGTGCATGTGTGATGCGCATGTTAATAAAACTGTTTGTTTTTCTCTTGGTAATCTGTGTTTTGCCAGGCTAATGTATATGGCCCCAGCCGATGAATCTAGGATGAGTAGAAGAAAAAGACTTTTTTTTTCTTCCCCTGCAAAGCCAAAATAAGAAGTTCCACAATCACACAGAATTATGTTTAATTTTAGAGTCAAAAAGATTTCTTACTATGGGTTCTAAATGTAATCAGAACCCTAAGATTATACCCTCTCTAGCAGTAATTTAGAAGCCTTCAGAGAAACGGAATCCAGTTCCTGATTTGAAGAGAATGCCTGTCACAGTTAGTCTTATAGACTATATACTAAATCCTAATATAGTGCATGTGAAATGTTGGTGTAATTTAACTGCAGATAGTTGGAAGTCACAGCAGAGGCAAAAATAATAACACACTAAAAAAAGAAGCAGAGTTATTTCCACCCTAGCAGTAAATTGAACAAAAAGATAAATAAAAACCATAAAAGAGTTACAATTTAACAAGTTTGAATATTTAACTTGTATTTATGGAGGGCATTTTTGTTTTTATTATATTTTCCTGCCAATTTCCTTTGTGCAGCTGTTTCTCCTCTGTTTATATAATTTTATTGTACCTCCCAGGAAAAGTTCTTTACATCATAAAAAACATAGCACACAAGGTATTTGTACTCAATGTGCAAAACACGTTTTCAACGTCCTCCACAGTCCCTTGGAACTCTGAATTTGGAGTACATGATGTCATCCTAGAATCTAGTTAAATTATTTTTGAAATTATTTTAGTTGTGTTTGTTAAGCAACAGCACACAAGTTTGAGTTGGAGATTTCCATATACATGTTGCAGTGTTGTTGATTCTACTGGACAATTGGTGAGAATAGTTCAGCAAAAGCGTTTTTCTTTTCCAAACCATCAACTGTACATAAATCGGGAGAGAGCACGGTATAGTAGAAGGAGCACAGATTTAGGAATGACACAGACTTAGGTTCAAATTCCATACTACAAAGCCTTTTGGAGTCTCATTTCCTTTAGTTTGAAATTGGAAATATATTGCCTACCTTGAAGTTTTGGGGTAAGGATTAAAAAGCACACATAAAGTTTCTGGCACATAGCAGGTAAACAATAAATAGATCTGTTATTATAGTAAATCCCAACACATCCTTTTCTGCTAACCTCCACACCAAAATAAAACGCAATCAAAAATATATACCTACATAATACTACATGAATATTCTGATTGGGTCATGTTATTAAGTATTGCAAAATGCAAGTATTTATGTTGGCAAAGCAAATTTAAGTTAGTTCCATTTAGAAGTGGTGTTTATCACATCTTAATCTAAATAATAATAATATAAAAATAATATAAAATAAATCTAAGATTATTGCATTTAGAAATATTGGGTTTTAGAGATGAAATAGTCACCCTAAATATCTTGTAACTACATAACAAATGACCTACATATTATGAGCACTAAAACAGTTATTTTTTAAAATAAGAAATATGTGTAGACCCTAAAACCATGCACAAAACAAGTTGTTAAATAATATCAGGTGGTGGTCCTGAGGCTCACTTCATGGGAGAGAAGGTATTTTCACATCCAGTATTTCGGGGTTGTGTAAATCCATAAATGGAAGGTAACCAGATTAATAATGTTTGGACAACAGGACATATCTAACACTAAGGGAATCATGGACACTTGCTATTTGCAAAGGACCATAACTAGAAAGCAAAAAATGAGGATTTTCTCTCAATGGGTCTTATAGCTTACACTAAATAACAATAAATCAAATTGTTGTCCACAAGTTACGGATGGGTTGTCAGAGATAAAGTGGGAGACTACTTAGGGCATAAAGACAGGTTTTGTTTGGTGATAACCACTGAAGCGGGGAGAGTTCAGTGTAAACTCAGCTTTATTTCGATGTGCACAGAGGTGCGCAGGGAGGGGAAGTGAGCAGAGAGAGAGAGAGAAGTGAGCTGAGGCCCTAGCAGTGTATGTATGTGTGTGTGTGGTGGGGGGTGGGCAGATGAAAAATCACAAAAAGCTGGATAAGAGGTCAATGTCAATGCCATTAAGCCATCTGTGCCTGCTAACGAACACTGAAATTAGGTGCCTACCTCCCACAGAGACTTGGAGACAGGGGCACTATCCTTCCTGATGATCACATTTCAAAGGAATGGCTTTCAAGTCCTTGAAAAAGACTGTCTTTGGTTGTAGGAGATACATGTGCAGCTCAAAGGGACAGAGGAAGAATTTACAGTAGTAAGTTTGTTTTTGTCGATAAATGCTGTAAGACAGGGAGGTCTGAGGCCTATCCTCAGGTGGTAGTAGGAACAAGTGGTAAATTGTTTAGTCAGCCTTGAGCTTTTCCAGACAGGGACACAAGGGGCCTGGGTCATCCCAGGGCCACATCCTTAGGCTGCTGGATGCCAGGATCGAGTTTGGTCAAAGAGAGAATCTTTGTCACAGTTCTCTGAACTCTCTAGGTCCATCTATTTGAGGGCAGACCACTTAGGCTAAGGTCCAGCTTCAGGTCATGTGTTCACCTGCGGCAAAGCGGTGCACTGTTCCTTTTAGCAAGCGGGCCAGCAAATTTACAGAAAGAAATAAACAAGAAAGAAATGGCCCTAACCGCAACAAAACAAAAACCATCCATCTACCCCTGGCAAAAAAGAAAAAAAACGTAAAACAAAAACTACTCCATCAGTTATTTGTTTATGGAATAAATTCTTTTTGTGTGTAAGTGATTCTGCTGCTCCGTGGGTCTTGCAGAGAAGCATAAAGCATAAGTCCTGGATTCAAAATATGAACATGCAAGATACCCAGCAGTCATTTTTCATCAGCAGTCAGGGTGCCTGGTGGTAAAATCCCAAGCACTTCTGCTCTCTGCTTCTGCTGATACATCAGCTCCAGGAGCCTCAGGGCAGTTCTCTAGAGAGGACATCCTACCTGCACTTCACTGCCAGCCCTTTCTCCTCCCAGAGAAAACAGATGTGCAAGCCATCTGGGTGGAGCAGCAACTTGCCCAGGAAATCCAGGATCTCTGCTACAAAGTTTGGCCAGGAAAGGTGGTGACCAAGATGACAGACGCTCATCAAGTAGCAACTGCTGAATATTACCATGGAGTACTAGAGAGTCATTGAATGAAGGAGAAAAAAAAAGAGAAGTGTGTCTTACCTTTTGCGACAACATGGATAAACTGTAAGGACATTATGCTAAATGAAATAAGTCAGAAAGAAAAAGATAAATACCGTATGATCTCACTTCTTTGTGGAATCTAAAAAAGCCAAACTCATAGAAAGAGAGTAGGTTGGTGGTTACGAGGGTTGAGGTTGAGGAGGTGTAGGAGATGTTGGTCCAAGTGTACATACTTGCAGTGTAAGATGGGTAAGTTCTAGGGACCTAATGCACAGCGTGGCAACTATAGTTAGCAATACTGTATTGCAGACTTAAAAGTTCTTAAAAAATTAAATCTTTAAAATTCTCATCACACACACAAAAAGGTAACTATGTCAGGTGATGGGTGTGTTAGGTGTGTTATCTATGTTACTGTGATGATCATTTTGCAATACACACATATATCAAATCATCACAATATATACCTTAAACTTATACAATGTTATACATCAATTATATTCAGTAAAGCTGGGGGGAGGGGAGGGAAAAGGAAGAAAACCCTTTCCAGGGGAGGTTATACTTGAGAATGATAAGGAGCTATCCAGCAAAGGAAGAAAAGGGCATCTTTCCAGTCAGGAGAGGCAAAGGCCCAGGAAATGAGGAGCAACAGAGAATCACCACTCACTGGACATGGTACAAGGCAGAACATAGTAAGTTATGGGACTGGACAGAGACATTATCAAATTTTCATTTTAAAAGATCACACTTTGCCAATTAAAAACAAAACAAATACGAACAATGTTCAGCTATCCAGTGTAAACACAACTCCCACAATCTACTACGAAAATCTACTCAGGTTCTTAATATTGGTTTATTGTCTTGTCTTTGCAGGAGATTTTTCATGTGGATGGTCTCCGCATTTCTGCAAGAAATTGATTGTAGAGGCCACAGTGGATTTTTCCATGGATATGCTATTTCATAAACTATATCAAAGCCTGCAGGTGCTTAAGATTGAGAGGTGTTGGGCAAAATTGTCTCCCCTAACTTCAATATTGGCCCCTGGAGTTACTCCCATTTTTTTTCTGTCATCGAAATGATGGCATATATCGTACCCATCTTTAAGCTCTATGCCCCGGGCACTTACCCTTTATTCTTTAAGCGCTCACAGTCCAATCAACTGAGGCAAAACCATCTGACAAGGAATTGCTGCCATCCTGCAGTCAATATAGACCCTGTATTGCACGACGCAGCTTTTTGAGCACTGCCCCTTTCCTTACCAGCCACACCCACATTGTATTCTGACTCAGGGGAGGAATAGCTCAAGCTGGCCTAATGTGACTAAGTAACTCAGCACAAGTAGGAGAGGTAGCAGAAAATGTGGCAGAAATGGATATTTTGAAGCTGTCGAAGTCTACATCACCTATTCAATCCACTCCACATGTTTGGTGAGTTCCACAGGCTAACAGAACAGGTTGTGAAAGCCTGGTATTATGGATTCTTCTGGGTGATTGTCCGCTGTAGCTGCAAACATTCCTTATCACAGTGCCTTGGCACCTGTTCTCTGGAAGTGATAACTAGCTGTGAGGCATCATTAGAAATGTTGGTGGCCAGGTACCTGAATCAGAACATAAGAAACCGAGATGACTGTTGATAAGCCTGAACTGCTTCAAATGCAGAAACATTTTATTTAGGTCACTGAAGCCACGTGGCTGTGGAATATCTGCTTTGAAGACTGACTCTAGAATATAGGACCAGAAAATTCACACACAAAGAAATGAAAACTGTAAATAAACAGATAAATGTCCATCCTCATGACAAATTTAATAGATTGTAAATTTGAAACGTTTAAATGCACTATTTTAGCTCATGCTAACTAGGACAGATGTTTGGGTTGCTTTTGTTCACTGATATATTGCAGACTCCTGAAATAAAATTTGGCAAATGACTGCAAAATGGCAATATTAACTATCATGTGGTGAAACCGGAATATTCACACACTACAGGAAGCATAGTAGACTGAAGAAATTCTTTTCAAAATTGTATCAAAAGAAATTAAAATTATCTTCACTGTGATTTAGTAACCTTTCTCCTGGAAATTTATTTTAAGGAAGCCAAAGAGCTTTATGCATAAAGCTATTAGTATTAGCAGTATCCATTAAAGCAAAATCTCATTAAAAATTTACATGTCTAACTCTATGAGAATGTTCAAATAAATTATGGTTCATCAATTAGGTAAAACATTGCACATGAAAAAATTATAAACTCTATAGAATCAAATATGCATTTGGTTATAATATATATAATATGTTTGCATATGGATAAATGATGAAAATGGATGTGAAAATAAAACTTTAGTTAGGATACTTTAGTTTGACAATTGTTTTTATTTTTAAAATAAAATAGTCTTTGTTTTATATTAAGTTTTAAAGAGATGAAAGAGAAACTCATAGTCTTCTGATTTTTTTAATTGCCATTAATGTACAATATTATATGCATTTCACAAATAAAACATAGTGATTAGATATGTATATAACTTACTTCACTCAGATAAGATATCCTTCTGATTTTAATTTTTATGTGTCATGTTCAAATTTATCAGTCTTCATCTCTCATGCAGTTGGTGAGGGGGTGGGGGAGAGGGAGGGGGTTTCTTCCAGGGAAGCTTGACTTTGACATGGCTGTGCACGGCCATGTGTGTCCATGGCACGTACCTGGCAAGTTACTACAAATGGAGAAAAGGCAGAAAACATAGGGAGAAAAATTTATATCCTCTTTATCTGCCACATTGGAGTTGCAAAGAGTGCCTGAATTCTAACTAGACGTAAGTAACCTTTTTGTCTACAGGACAGGGTGTACCCATCTTGCTGTCCCTCTCTCTGATTTGCTTCCAAGGAGTCAACTTTGATGAACGTGGAGGTCTTCCCAGGAGCTCAAAAGAGAGTGTGACCATTCCATATTGCTCCTGATGGTCTCAACAAATGATAGGGACCTCACACTTGTGACTTGATGAAATCTAACATGATAGTTTGTTCAGGGCTGCCTTTTGCGGTGTTGGCATCGTGAGCAAAGTATTTTCATATTGTTAAGGGTATCTCCCCTGACCAAATGAAGTGCTCAAAAGGGATGAGTTAAGGAAAACCAGAAACCAGAATATTTCCACAGTTGTGAGCAATAAGGCAATAAAACCTTTTGGTCAAGGTCAGAGATAAGAATTATAGAGTATGTATTACAAGCTCATAAATGCTAATGTCTGTCTCTTTCAGGGTTTAAAGTATATAGGTGGTAAGTGTTGCTGAAAACAACAAATGACTTAGTAATCGATCTGGAAGCTATTTTTAATCAATATTAATGTGACAACTACATATAACATATAGTCAGTCATGAAAGATCTTAATGTCTTTAAAAAGTTGTGATTTTTTATTTTAGAGGCACTAAAGTGAAAGTATCTTAAATAATACAGTTTTTCTTATGAAAAATCTGAACCACTTTCCATAAAATATAATGCCACTTAAGATAAATGAGAAAATGATTTAATGTGGCAGACTTAGTAAGGAGGCAATCTGGATATTGACTATAAACTGCGGCTTAACTCTGCAACAAAGAAAAAAAAATTGAAAATGCCACATGGCTGCTTGTCTCAAACTGCTCATACTTGAGCATTTGACTTCTCTGGAGAGTACTTCCTCTCTTGTTAATCCATGAAAATACTGAGCTTTCATTGGGAACTCATTCTTACATCTCTCGGGATTTTCGAGCACTGCAATTTTGACATTTGCAGGATGGAAAGTTCTAGATGAACCATGACTCACCCAGGCTTACAACATAACGTTGTGGTTCTAGTCACGTCCTGAAAATAAACATTGGAAGCTGGCCTAGTTAATGGTGGTCACGGCCTCTGATCCAGGCTTATCCTGTTCATTTTGAGGAATGCCTCTAGATTAGTCCCCCAGACCGGGAGGGATGCCGCTCTCTGCCAGGCCTTCTTTAAATAACGGATTACTAAAAAAGAAAAAGTACTATTATATCATTCTTGTTCCTTAATAATATGGGAATGTGACAAATCCAAAAACATTGGAAAAGTGAAGAAGATTTCATCATCTTACTGCTAATCCTCCTTTGCATCCAACTTTCAACTAGGACTGTGTGCGATCTTCTTCTCACTTCAGTATGTTAAGCTTTGAAAGGGCCTAATTACCACGGAGTGTTTCACATACGCTTTCCTCCCTCCTCTAACACACTGGCATCTGTTCCTACTGCGAAGCACAGAAGGATGGTGGCCTGCATGCCAATGTTGCCAACATCCTTATGGAAAATATCACCCTGCCAGGGGTGTGACATCCCAGAGCTTATAACGCAGCAGGGTTCGCATGGGCCAAAGTGCACATTGCACTCATTCTTCCTTGACCCAGGTCTACACCGAGGAAAACTTTGGGAGAATAATTTAAAAAGCACAGGCTCTCGACTCAAATAGTCCAGGGTTCAAATCCTGATGATGCCACTTGTTAGCTGTATAAGAGTTGACAAACTGCACAACCCCCTGAGACTCTGCTGTCTCGTCTATAAATTCCAAATGATGCTGATTAAATTTAACCTTGCTATCAAAGTGTTTCCTGCAATGCCTGGCACTTAGCAAGTACTGATCAATTATTACTATTCTACCAAGAAACCAGAGGGAATGTTCTTTTGGCTGTAGGACTGGGTCACAGACCAGATACCAAACTTGCCTCTTCATTTCTCTTCTCAGCTGCAGCTTCTTTTTTTTTTTTCTTTATTTTTCTTTTTTTTAAAATTTTTATTGTTATTCAATTACAGTTGTATGCCTTTTCTCCCCGTCCCTCCACCCCACCCCAGCCGAACCCACCTCCCTCCCCCATCTCCACCCTCCCCCTTGGTTTTGTCCATGTGTCCTTTATAGTAGTTCCTGTAATCCCCTCTTCCCACTGCCCCCGCCCCCCCAACGCCCCGGCAATTGTTAGGTTGTTCTTGACTTCAGTGTCTCTGGTTATATTTTGTTTGCTTTTTTTCTTCTATTGATTATGTTCCAGTTAAAGGTGAGATCATATGGTATTTGTCCCTCACCGCCTGGCTTATTTCACTTAGCATAACGCTCTCCAGTTTCATCCATGCTGTTGCAAAGGGTATAAACTCCTTCTTTCTCTCTGCTGTGTAGAATTCCATTGTGTAAATATACCATAGTTTTTGGATCCACTCGTTTGCTGATGGGCACTTAGGTTGCTTCCAGTACTTGGCTATTGTAAATTGCAGCTGCAGCTTCTTAAGTCGCCTCTCGTGCAATACTCCCTTGCGGAACACACAGCATTCAGATGCCCTTGGGCATATCATGTTTTCTGTCTAAGAGAACTAGCCCTGACAAACAAAGTCTATGGTATTAAGTTCTTGAAAACCACAGACAGAAAAATTGAGGTTGTTTTAGAAACTCCGTTTGTGACAGAGGAACAAACTACCAGAGAGTGAGGGTCATCCCATGTTAGGTTCGAGCCTGACAGCCTTGGGTTTGCATCTCCACCCTGATGCTCACCCCCAGTGGAACTTGGAAAAGTTATTGAAACTTCTGTAAGCTGAGCCTCAGCAGCTCATCTACAAAATGAGGTAATAGTGCTCCCTACCTAGGGTCAGGGGGTGGAGTTAGTTGACACAGCTTGACAAAACACAGTAAGTGTTACTTGAGTGTTAGCTGCTTGGAATAGCTACACTATCATCTAAATTCAAGTCTCCTGGGTTAAATGAGTGTCTATCCGTAATATTACCTGAAGTCTAATGAGGTAGTGATAATCTGGCTAATTCTGGCTAATCTGGCTAATTCTGGGAAGATAAAAGAATCTTAAAAGAAATCTATCAATGGCTCTCCCATGTTTGCCTAAAAAACACACTCTTGCTCATCATTTTACCCCATCATTAAAAAGGCAGGGGGAGCATATAACCCCGCCTGTGTGAATGACTCCACCCTGGCTTTGGACTGGCCATCAGTAGAGCGGCCAGGAGGACAGGTGACCGAATCACTGACCAGTCCATCCACATGGGCACTGTGAATGCTAGAGCATGAACAATCTCCTCTCTGCGATGGCAGAAACGATGGGGGAAAGGAAAATCAACACAGAGTGTGTGTTAGAACAGCACAGGGACTCTCCTCCATGAATGGAATTACAATTTGCAGGTGTGCACTGAGTTGGCTTAAAGCACCCTTTCTGCACCATCAGTTGAATAAAAAAGATTTCTGTTAGGTTTTTCTCTATAGTAAAATACAGAGCTGGGCAAAAGTATGTACACAGCTGTGAGTATGTGAAACACAGAGTTTATTTTTGTATTATTATTACTATTTTCCATATGAACAACTGTAAACCTACTCTTGCCACACCCTGTATTTCAGTCAAACTTCCACTTAGGTAACAAAGTGATGTACCTTAGTATTTTATTAAAAAGTTAATTAATCAGCATGAAATTTATAATATATATTACATATATAGTTATGTATACCATATATAGTTCTATAAATTGTTATTGGAGTACCACCAAGCAGAGTACCAAACAGCCTAGGAGAGGTTAAGTTTTATCTGATGCTGATGTTGAAGATAACACTAAGCTCTGGAATGCCCCATTCAAAATCGGTTTTCCATGGCAGCTGTTTATTTGCCATGCTAATGTAATTTGGTTTTGGAATACGTGGGAAACACCATGGTACAAGAGGTCAAACTAAGTTTCCATTTTTGTTTTGGAAAGAGTCAAGAGGAGGATCAGGAAGAATATCTTAATAATGTTGTGTTTTTGTGGGCACATTTATTTTCAAAAATCCATGGAAACCCTTTGGATTTAGTTGGAAAGATCTAGTCAACAAGTTCAATTTATCTTAAAAATATGTTTAGTAACTGGAAGACTTCTTTTGTCCGTGTGGGCCATATGTATATCATATATAAGACCACATTGAAGTTAAATGTATTTGTATGTTTATATTTAACTTAGAATTGAAGCTGACCAATAAAATCCGTGAAAATAACATTTTGGCAGTTTGATTCAAATTGAGCTAATGATAAACTGGCAAAAACAGATTTTGTTAATCCCAGGTCACTATAAAGTAGTCAAATGTCTGTTGGAAACAGTCCCTACTGAATCAAAAGTAATTTTTCTTAGACTTGACAAAACACACTTCTTTTCCAGACTCTGAGTACAGTGGGAGATGCTAAAATGCAACCAGTAATGTCTTCTTCCTTACACTTCCTTTAACACCATCCTGGTCATGAAACCCAAGAGTCTCAGAGGAAAAACTTCATTGGATTTGTTTTTCTTACCTCAGGCTCCCCTTACCTTTACTAAATTTCTTGGGTTTTGTTAGTTTACATTTTCTTTTCCCAATCACATTGAGCTCACACAGTGAGCCCCCTGGTATCCTGCCCCCCACCCCAATTCCCTGGATTTCAGAGCGCACCACCACTGTGCTTTCATTTTGCACAGTGGTGAATTACCACACTTACCCCCGGGGCCTCCATCCAGGCACAGGCGAAACTATCCAGAGTCAGAAATTGCAGTCAGGTTGTCGGACCACCCTGAAGTGCCCCCTGCTCTTTTCCCAGAATTTTCCAAAGGTCATATTAAAGAAAACACCAGTTGACCTAATGAAGAATACATTAGCAAATCTGGCTAGTTTGTATTGGCTAATTTCATCACTGTAATAATGAGTTCCAAATATAGGCCATCTTTGCTGTCTTTCGTAACAATAGTGTAACCCAAAAGGTGTGTGAACATAGATTTTCATAGAATTGTTTCTAATAGAAAAAAGCAAAAAACATTATTTTCTAACAAAAAGGGAGTTACAGTATATAATTACTATAGAATATATACTACATATACTATGTATAATATAATATAGTTATGGTATATGTTATATTCATTAAAATATTTACATGAGATGTTTATTTAATAATTTTTAAGATATTAAAATGAAAAAAATTGTTTTCACTGAGATTACAATTATATAAATATATATTTCAAAGCAACTTGAAGGGAATAGACAAAACAATAATAGGTTTCTTCCTGGGATTGCAGGAAATTTTTCCCCTCACTTTTAAGCATCCTTTTGTGTTATTTTACTAGAAACAAGCAAATACAGAAATAGAAGCACAACTCATTTTATTTATTTGTAGATCAGGTTTAAACAAATAGTTAATAATTTTATTTAAGGGGAAGAATCACAAAAGTTTTCAGCAAGCAAGATGCATTTTGCTTACGTTAGAGAAGCACTGGGCGCTCAGGCCTGACATTTACATTTTCGTAGTTGTTACACACTCCTGACCCATGTAATCCACCCTCCTGCTTCAGCCTGCCAGGATCCTGAGTATTTCCAAAGCCCAGGCAAGTTCCTTCCCACTTTTTCTTCAATAAGTTATAGCATCTTGGCCACTGAGATGGTTCACATGAGAGAGTGAACTGGGTCTGGGAAAATTGAACACTACCCCTGGAAAACTTTTTCAGGAGGTCAGTGGTATCAGTTTTATAGATGAATGAAATGTCAGTGTGTTTTTAAGTTAATGACTGTCAGTTGTGCGAATCACTTGGATTTCTGGCATCCCAGACCACACAACTCCTGTGAACAATGAGTGTGACCAACATTTCCTCTCCTCTGGTTCTCTCCTTAAAAATGTTTTCATTCATTACCTCATTCACATGCCATCAAATTTTAGTAATTTTTTTTAAGTGGAATGGAAAAGGTTTTGTCCTATTATAACTGTCCCTTTAAGCTGCTGTAACAAGATGCCATTGCCTGGGTGGCTCAAGCCAGAGAAATTTGTTCTCTCACAGTTTCGGCGGTGGCTAAGTCTATTATCAGAGGGTCAGGGTGGTTGGGTTCCAGTGAGCGCTCTCAGGTCACAGGGAGCTGCCTCATCACAGTGTCTTCACGTGACTGGAAGGAAAATTCTCCAGTGCCTTTTCTTAAAAAGACACTAATCTCAACAGGAAGATCGCACCCTCACGATCTAATGGAATTACGACCCAAAGGCCCTATCTCCTCCTACATCACATTGGGGGTTAGGGCTTCAACACATAAAGTTGGAGGGGACAATGCTGTGCAAAGCACCTACAAAACCCTAATTTTTACCTTTGCTTTTTCAACTTCTCAACTTTAAAATGGTATCATAGCCCTAGCTGGTGTGGCTCAGTGGCTTGAGTGCCAGCCTGTGAACTCACCGGTTTGATTCCCTGTCAGGGCACAGGCCTGCGTTGCTGGCCGGGTTGACAGTTGGGGGCAGGGGAGAGGCAACTGACATCCATGTTTCCCTCTCTTTCTCCCTCTCTTCCCCCTCTCTAAAAATAAATAAATAAAATCTTTAAAATTGTGTTATACTATTTTATATGTCTTGAACTATGAAATCCATACCTAACTCAAAGATAAATATCAACTGTCTGGTCCTTTTTTTTTTTTTTTTTGACGTAGACAGTTGGCCCTTTATTTTCAATAACAAGAATATGTCCATATTTTCTGATACCATCTTTTTCTGAGCGCATCAGGTAGGGTCTAGTCCAAAGAGAAAAATCTCACCAGTTATTTAAAGGAAAAATAATTAAATATCTAAAATTTTAAACACAGCTGAAGTTGTTAACTAGTTAATAAAAGAGTAAAAAGGGAACTGGAAGGTACCACAAGGGCGATGACTGCAGGAAAGAGCTAATATCCTTAGGGCTGAGAAAATAAACAAGAAAAGTCGGTCTTATTAACATTTAGCTTACAGTAGGTGTTCCACGAAAGGATGAAGTCAGCCCCATTTGCTATTGTGGCACCATTTGCCTAGCAGGACTGTGACCTTTAAACATGACTACTGCCATTGTACTCTTCTGAGTTTATGTCCCCAGGACTAGAAATTACTGGAAAGCAAGAACAGAACGAACCACTCCCTACAGCCACAGGCAGAAGATAACACTGGAACAAACTGTAGCCTCAGGTTACAATGCCCCAGCAGCCCGGGGGCCACACAACAGCAACCCACACCCTTTTTTAATCCAATTATAATCCAGTCAATGCTGGTGTATCTCTCTACACCATGCCCCTCTCCTTTCTTGGAAACTAATAAAAACTTTATTTTCTACACTTTCTTCTCTTTGTGAGTTCTTTCACAGTCCACATCACCAACCCCCCTAACATTCCAGGAAGGTGAAACTTCTGAAAGAGAGGAGCTTGCAACTTGACTAAGGCAGTACCTGTGAGCTTGGAGAAGAGTTTCCCAGAAGGGCACCCCAACTTCTGCAGAGTGGCCTCCTGATGGCTGCTATCAAGAGATATGATGAGCTGATTCTTTCTGCAAGTTTTGGAGAAGCCGCAAACTGAAGTCAGCTGCTGCTTTGCGGAAGAACTGGTGTCACCAGGGTAAAGGCAGTCATCAGGGCGACAAAGGAAAGAAAGGTCGACAGGAGATATAGAGCTGATTTCACATGGAATCGATTTAGTAAGGTGGGCTCACAATATGGCCAGCATTGCATTCAGAAGGTAGCTTAGTTCTCCTCTACACATAACGTAAACAAAAAGTCAAGGCCACAGAGTTCTAGAATACAAGCCAAAGTTGACATTGTTTTGGCCCAGATTTCCAGACACAGTTATGCACTGTAATAGTCAATATAATATTTTTATCCTACAAGAAAAGATTCTCATTATATGCGTCATTTTAAGTAATTTTAAGTATTTTAAGCTTCGGATTGAATGTCGTTCCAAATGGCTCAGACTTTTATGTGTTGCAAAAGGAAGCCACTTAACAGCCATGATTATCAGAGATATAAAAATGCAAATAATAGAATACCATCTTCATGTGTAAAAAGACTGAAATTTAAAAAGCAGTAGGACATCTGTACGTCCTCTTTGGAGAAGTGTCTATTCAGGTCCTTTGCTCATTTTTTAAAAATTGCATTGTTTGTTTTCTTGGTGTTGAGTTATGTAAGTTCTTTATAAATTCTGAAAATTACCCCTTATCAGATGTATCATTGGTGAATAAGTTCTCCTATTCAGTGGGTTATCTTTTCATTTGTTGAAGGTTTCCTTTGCTATGCAAAAGCTTTTTTGTTTGATGTACTTTTATTTGTTTATTTTTCCTTTTGTTTTCCTTGCCTAGGAAGATACATCAGAAAAAATATTGCTACAAGAAATGCCTGAGATTTTACTGCCTATGGTTTCTTATAGGATTTTAATGGTTTTGCGACTTACATTAAGTCTTGATTCATTTTGTGTTTATTCTTATGTATGGTAAGGAAGTGGCCTAGTTTTATTTTTTTGCATGTATCTGTTCAATTTTCCCAACACTGTATATTAAATAGACTTCCTTCACCCCATTGTATGTTTTTGCCTCTTTTGTCAAATATTAATCAACCATAAAGGCATGGGTTTATTTCTGGGCTCTCTATTCTGTTCCATTGATCTATATGCCTGTTTTTATGCCAATGCCATATATTTTGATTACTATGGCCTTGTAATATAGCTTGATATCAATTAGCATGATGCTCAATGTCACTAATCATCAGAGAAATGAAAATTAAAACCACGATAAAATATCACTGCACACCTGTCAGAATGGCTACCGTCAATACATCAACAAACTACAAGTGACGGCAAGGCTGTGGAGAGATGGAAGCCCTCGTGCACTGTCGGTGAGAATGCAGACTGGTGCACCCGCTGCGGAAAACAGTATGGAGTTACCTCAAAAAATTAAAAATGGGACTGCCTTATGACCCAGTGATTTCACTTTTGGGAATATATCCAAAGAAATATGAAATGCTAATTCAAAAGAATATATGCACCCCTGTGTTCACTGCAGCATTATTTACAATTGCAAAGATCTGGAAGCAGCCCAAGTGCCCATCATTAGATGAGTGGATGAAAAAGCTGCGTCACAGTCTGTGGTACCTTTACACAATGGAATACTACTTGACCGTAAGAAGAGAGAGGAAATTCTACCTTTTGCAACAGCGTGAATGGACCTGGAGAACATTATGTCAAGTGAAATAAGCTAATCAGAGAAAGATAAATACCATATGATTTTATTTACATGTGGAATCTACTGAACAAAATAGAAACATTCATAGATACAAAGAAGAGAGTGGCAAGTGTCAGAGGGGATGAGTGTTTGGGGGCTGGGTGAAAAAGGGGAAGGGATTAAAAATGAAAAAAAAAACCCCCCATAGACATGGAGTACGGTGGTTGCCAGAGGGAAAGGGGGTGGCATGAGGTGGCAGAGGGCAAAGGAGGAGGGTAAATGTGGCTGTAAGTGACTTCAGTCTGGGTGGCGAGGTCACAATGCACTGTGCAGATGGCGTGTTACAGAGCTGCACACTTGAAACCTGTCGTTTTATTAGCCAGTGTCACCCAATAGATTCAATAATTTGTTTTAGAAAAGCAATGTGCAGTCTAGTAGAATTTGGTACTATTTGTACTTACACATTGCTGGCAGAATCTAGAAAATAAAGAAGCTCAAAATGCTCAAACTCTTTGATTTTTTTTTAATGTACAAAACCAATTGGATTTGAAATTAATATAAGAAGAGTTCCCACTTTTTTTCTTGGCAAATCAGCTGTCATTTTATTTATTTTATTTTTTATTTTGCCATCATTTTTTTCATTGTTGTTCAAGTACAGTTTTCTGCCTTCCCCCCCGCCCCTCCCACCCCTCCTTGATTCGGCCACTGTAGGTAAACATCCTAAGGTAATAATAACTACATGAATGTTTAATAATAAAGATGTGATAAATATATAATGTTACAACTATATGATGCATTTTCTTTAGCCATTAAAATATATTTAGTTCCTAAATTATTATACATTAATGTTAATGTATAGCATTAAATTAAAAACTAGGATAAATTGCATGTGAACAATATGACCACATTAACAGAAACAAAACACATATGCATTGTGAAAGTAGAAACTAGAGGAATACACATCAAAAATTTAAAAAACTTATCTTTGATTTTTTGAATTCCTGAAGATTTCAATCTTCTCATTATGTATTTTCTATTTTTCAATTTTCTGCAATCTGCCTTTACTATTTTTATAATCAAATCTACTTTAAGGGTTGTTACAAATAACTTTTAAAGTGACATTTTATGCTTTTCAAGAATGAGTGTTTTGATGGATAATTACAGCTTGTGTAGAAGCCTTGACTTATTGTTTTTTTTATCCCATTACAAAGGAAAATAATGACACACCCACACACAAATATGGTAACATTAATAGAAAGGGTGATTTTTAAACTTAAAAAAAAAGATTATTATGCTAAGTGAAATAAATCAGTCAGAGAAAGACAAGTACTATATGATCTCACTTAACGTGGAATCTAATGAACAAAACAGAAACAGAGGCGTGGGCAGATGGAATTGACTGACAGCTGTCAGAGGAGAGGAGGAGGAGGGACTGGAGGAAAGAGGGTGAAGGGATTGGCCAAAGAACACACATGCATAATCCGTGGACACAGACGACAGTGTGGTGATAGCCAGAGGGAAGTGGGACAGGGGCTGAGAGGAGGGGGACAGAGCGGGGGATGGGACATCTGCAATAATATTAATGATAAAAATAAAGATAAACATAAAGAGAAAACAGCACAGGCCACAGTCAATTAATATACTATTACATTATTTATGTTAGTAATATAAATGACACTAGTCATTACTAAATTTCAGATATATTATGACTAATGTTTCACCCAACAGAAATTTGTTTTAAGACCTTTCTGCCATACATGGCATATAATTTTGTGATATATATATGTATATATATACGGTATATGTATGTATATATACAGTATATTTGTGTTGTCTCACTCTCAGTTGAGCCTCCACAAAGAAAATAAAGGATTTCAAGGATCCATACCATCTAAAAAATTTTTCAGCATCTATGTGGAATTAACAGGCTGTTAAAAACAAGTTCCATGACCCTTAATTCGTTGGTATCTCAGATACATGAAAAGAGGCTTGAAAACTGAGAGATGGTAGAAAACTCATTTCTTCAGAGAAAGGGTTTTCAGTATGGGAACACCACGTAGACACTTCCCTTTCCACCCCAGCCCCAAACCTTCATACCACGTGAGAAGAGTGGATTGGGGATGACCTGGCAACCTTGGGAAACTGAGAAATGCAGCATCCGGTGCCTGACTCATGTTTGAGGACTCCAGAGGCAAGAAGCTCCCTAGAGCAACCTTGGCAAAGAGCAAAGGGGGGGTGCTTTGAACGTGCTCTGGTCTTCCAGAGCCGTAGGCCACGTTTTCCACAGACCGGATGAGGGCTGTATGGGAGGGTCTGAGCTTGTGTCACCCTGAAAAGGAGGTATCCAGAAGCAGTGGCTAGAATTAAGTGACCCCAATAGATAGGGTCATTGTGGGGTGGCTGCCAGAAGCCAGGGACGGCAGCCAGTGTCAAAGGGGGCCAACTGAGACCTACACCGCCCACCTCAGGGAACTGCTCATGGGGCTCCCCAGCCAGGGAACTTCAGAGAACCCACAAGACGGCTTAGGGGAGAAACAACCAGCATTTGGATTCTGCCACAACAGAGGGCTCCGTTATAACTGTACCGGTCAGGTAAGAATGTGTGTGCCCTTATCACTCCTCCATTACCAATCCCCACTCTCACACCTAGCCCTTGCAGAGTCAGAGATTGGTGAATGGAGAGGAGGAAGTAAGAGACAAGGGTGGGGAAATAGAGCAAAAACCATCCTTGCGGCAGGGAGGGATTTTCTGCAGCAGGACTGACCTGGGGGAGGAAAGAAGATTTAAATCTGATGAGAGATTCATGACTCTCCATTGGGCTTGGTTGTACTTTCCACTCACTGAAAAATGACATTATTCATTCCTAAGTAGTGCTGGAAAAGCTGGAGTCTTCATCCAAGGACAGAGAAGAACAATTTGACACGTGAAATCAAAAGAGGCATTTAAGGAGAAGGAACACAAGTTGTTTTATACTTGTGCCTGTTCGAATCTTGCTGATGTTATAAACTGGTTACATAAGCATTGTCAACACCACCACCAAAACATTTCAAATTATGGAAATGATAAAAACAGGAAAAAAGAGGCTTATACTGTAAAATACTAGACAGAGTTTATTCCAGCAATAATTTTTGGTTAAAAACAACAGAAAATGTCATCAAGGGGAGACAATACATTTTGAGAAAATGTTGTACTCTGCTTTCAGAAATATCTGTTTGTAATATCACAGTTTTTTGAATTGAACTTATACCTATGTAAATATGATGGAAGATGAGGCTCAGCCATAAAAAAGCTAAGTCACCGAAACAAACTACAAGTTGTTCACAGAAAATGAACCAGACATGTCCGATTTATATGGCCCAGGGAAAGGTTGCACCGGAGCAGCCCGTAGACCTGCCAGGGTTTCTTGTCTTTACCTGTAGTTTGAAGAGTGTTGAGAGTATTTAAGTGCCATAACATTTGTTATGCCAGGGGCACAAACGCTGAATATGAAAGAACTGGAGGATCTTCCCTGTTCTCCATAGAAGAAGATGGAGGTGATCATGGAACCCCCGAAGGCTGAGCAGGAGGCCAGCTGTGACTCCACGGGCTCTCCCACTGGAAAAAGTCAGCAAGTGCGGGAACACGTGTCCCTGAAGGGCAGCCTAGAGTCATTTGGTGAGTCAGGCCAGAGGCCTCTGATCCCCTTACAGGAGAATGAGTCTGTATTGACTGTGAGACATGAAAGGGATGAGACACATTCAGAAGTAGTGGTAATAGCAGTAACGGTGTTGCAAGTGCTATTAGTAACAAACATTACTGAGCAACGTGCTAAAGACCTCACACATATCATCTTAATCCTTAGGACAGTCCCACGAGATAGATACCATTATCTCCATTTGGCACATTGGGAAACTGAGTCTTAGGCAATGCAACTAAATTAAAATTCCCAACAGCACTTAGCTAGTAAGTGGTGGATCATGGATTTAGGCTTGTATTGTCTTGTCTCAAAATTCACACTCCTTATACATTGTACTAATCATTATTGCATCCACTTATTTGACTCATTCAGCAAATAAGTATTTAGTATGTATCTATAACTTTTTCATTTGTTTCTCTCATAGAGAGGAAGCAAAAAGAGAGCATTTGGGGGGAAATGAAACTATAGTTCAGGAAGTTTGTTCCACACTATATTAGAAAGATTCACAAGAAGAATTGAAAGGAATACTTACCCTTAGACACTGCTCTCCCAGATTTAGGTTGCTTCTCTCCCCCGCCCCACCCACGTTCCCTTATCTCCCAGGTGATCTGTCTTTCTACAACGTCTCTCATCGTTTCATTCAGCAGCAGTTCACTTATGTTTCATGAATGGGACTCAATAAAGATAAACCAAGATTGCCATTTGATGACATTTCCACAGGAAATGAATGTTCGAGCTGTCATGTACATGATGATGTTATTATGATCACATAATTGACACATTTGTGGGCCTTTGAGCCACTAACTTCAGAATCACCTGCTAAGCGGTGAGTGGAAGGACAGGGCGGACAAGGATGAAGGGCAGGAACTAGCAGTTTTGGAAAGCCTGTTGTACTCAAAGCAAAGTGACACATGCCTTATATTTCAAATAATCAAACCATAGCTCTATGCTCTAAATATCAATGTAATTTTTCACATCAGAGTTAATAGAGGCTCAGGGAGTAACTTGCTGAAGGTCACACAGCAAGTAAGTGGGGGAGCCTGGGTACAAAGCCAAGTCTGACTCCAAAGCATTCTTTCCACTGCATGTAAAGATGTGTTCCGAAGCATTTGTACTCAAATTTAGAGGCGGTCAGGAAAAGGTCATGGAGAGGATATAAAGCTAAGGGATGTATCTAGGTTTAAAGATCATAGTAAAACCTGGAGGAGTTCTCAGAAGAGACAACAGAAAACTGGAAATCTGTCTTCAACCAAACAGACCTCAGGGCCACATAACGGGAGCAACGACACATTACATTTTTTAAATTATTATCATTAATATTACTGCTATTAGAGTTTGTAATAGTGATAAATGGTGGAGTCTCAGTGGTAACTCCTTGCTTATCTGTCCTGAGACAAAGGAATGCCATGGTTATATAACTAGATAGCAACGTCCCTTCTCTGTCCTACATGCTTTTAGTTTCATCCGCATCCTAGAAAAACAGAATCCTGGAGCCCAGGATGGTGGAAGGGCTGTGGGTATTGACTCAGGTTCTCCCAGGTATTAACTAGCACGAAGCTGAGGCACAAAAAGAGGAAACATTTAAACTTTAAAGCAAAGCCAAATCCCAGGCAACTACTAGGAAGGCGTGCAAAGGACACAAACTAGCATATCAGAAAGGGAATGCCTAAAATAGAACGCAGGAGATAGATTTCAGTGCAATGCCCTGAGCCTGCGGAACAGTTGTTCTCAACAAGGTTGACGTATTCGGCGCAGAGGGGTTGCCCCGCACGGTCATTCCAGCTCTGCCTACCCCGGGTGTGACAGGGAGAACGCGGAGACCCCTGATCTCCAGCACTGGCACCGGTGCCGTTTACAGCAGTTCACCTCAAGTAGGTGGGCATGATTCACCCGTTCAAATCGGTTGTCATGTGCATCACAGATAATGTTCTATGGCTAAAACCAAATTGCGAAGTTTGTGATTTTGTTTTATTTTTTATTGTACTTTAAAAAAATAATTTTTATTTTTTAATTACAGTTGACATACAATATTATATTAGTTTCGGGTGCACAACATAGTGATTAGACATTTATTTAACTTACAGAGTGATCGTCCCAATAAATCAATTACCCACCTGGCTTTATGCGTAGTTATTACAATATTATTACTATAAGACGTAGTCTCTCTCTCTCTCTCTCTCTCTCTCTGTATATGCACACATATATATGTATATATTTGTAACCATGTAATAATAGTAGTGCAATATCAATGCATACAAAAGAAAATGCTTTAAAAGGAGCTAAAAGATTTGACAGTGTTCTACTCTGAGGAATAAACTTGGGTGAGAAGAATATTGAAGCAAAAGACTGTTGATTATTATTTAGTATTTCCCTGATTTTTTTATTTGCACATATCACTTTAACTAAAACATATTAAGTTAACATTTTTTAAAAATCCTAACAATGTTCAAAATTTATAAGGCATTTCTTGCAAAAAATAAATGAACCTAAATATAACCTTATCTTTTGCCTTCTCCTTAAAGTCCATTGCACTGCTTTATATCTTATTTGCCTTGGTCAAATAACTTTTTTTCCTAGATTTTAAATTGAATATTTTGGGGGAGTGTTCCGCATGCTCCCATGTTATTGTTAAAATAATACCTACTTTTAAGAGTTGTTCAAACTGTACATCACAATATATTAGGGGTGAAAAAGAATTGGTGAACATTACCCTGACCTCAATTGCTCTCATCTATCCATAAGTGTCTTGTTTTAAATGCATAGGGACATGTGTAAACCAAACTTAATAGCTTTCCTTAATAGGAATAAACTGAAAAGTAATTGTATCTTAAAATTTCAGGGGAGGAGGGTGAGGACACTGTTTACTATGACATCATCAAATCTTTTTAACCTAAATGACGCAAGTGGAAAAATAAATGGCATAATGAAATCAAAGCATGAAAGAGTCAACAGCAGAAAAAAAGCTTATGCCCTTTGCCTTGAGTAATTTGGCACCACAGCTTTCCCAATGTTTCCTCAGTTATTTTAGATTGTTAATTGTTCTTCAAAGTATATTTGGAAAAAAATTTTCTTAAAAAAAGAACTTTTGATCATGTAAAAGCATAAAGTCAACATAAACCCAATTGTTGCCATTCAATGCCAGGTAGTCCACGGTGGTCTAAGGGGTTATTTTCACTTATCACTGGCTCACACACACTTTGGTTGACTTGGCTTGGTTTCTAGACTCTTTGGATCTACGTGGAGGCGCCACAAATCTATTTCTATTAATTGAGCCGTACTCTGAACTCTCTGTAGCAAAATGTTGTCTGTGGTCAGTTCGGTTAGCGGCAATTCAATGGCACTAAGGCTAGTAAAACCTCCACAAAGAAGAGAAAACATTAGATAAGATCAAATTTATACCAGATCTCCAAAAGTAATTGCAATCCCTCATTCTAGCCAGAGACACAAGAATCCACATGTAGAAGTTAGAATACATATCTACACATTAGCCGCACACAGCGTTTCCGGTCTGACCTATGTCAACATTTGACCTGGCCTCCCTTTGACCTGAAATGCATTGCCTTCTAGTTTTAGAAATGCCGAATGTGTGGATATCTGAATAAAAACTGGCATCTCTTATTAGAGGAGAATGTGACCATCTCTACCTGACTTTGACCTACTTTTTGTTATGAGTGCATCTCTCGTTTCCCATGACCAAACCCTGCTGCCCATTGGCACTCCCCACACTGATCACTCCAAACGTTGCAAAAGTATGTTTTGTACATATTTACATAAGTAGATCACTATTTCAAATGTATGAGGGTGCTTTATGATTCATAAAATGTTGATTCATTTAAAATGGTTTTGGAGTCATAATAGAACTCTGTTATGATTTGTTTATGTGTTAAGCAATTGACTCTAAAATGTTTTTCATGCTTCAAAAGACTCTGAAATATATACTACTACTATGTTTAGACGAGGTCACTGTAATAATAATATATGTGTTTAAATGTTATGTACTATTTAGAAACAAATAATCAAGAGAAAAAAGTTGACTTGTTATTGACAGAGGTTGTTTTAGTCTCAAGTAGAACTGTTTTTGATTCTGTATTTTAGTCTGTCTGACTTAATTAAAAAGTTGCAACAATTATCGTATTATGTTGATCATGAACTCCACTAAACTAAGCAACCTAGCTTGATTTCACCCAAAATACCATGAGGAAAAAAACTTAACTAGAAATTTTAAGTGTTTTCTCCACAAATACTAGTGAGAAAATGCTTTAGCCCTCCACACAGATAATCTTAATTTATTCTACCGGAAACACAGCTTGGATTCAACTGTTTGTTTGTTTTTTAAAATCCTTAGCAGAGGATATGTTTATTGGCTTTTTTTTTTTTTCTTTTTTAGAGAGAGAGAGAGGAGTGTGTGTTGTGGGGGGAGAGAGAGAGAGAGAAACATTGATTTGTTGCCTTCCGTACACACCCTGCCCTGGGACAGAGCCTACAACCTGGGGATGTGCCCTGCCCTGGGGTCAAACTTGTCAACGTTCGGTGCACGGGATGGCGTGCCACCTGGCCAGGGCCTCCAACTGTCTTCATAGTATCTTACTCATCCTATGGCACTAACCTTAAAATGAAGGCTGGAAGGCTTATGTTCATGTTTATACGTTCATGTGTGTTGTGTGGTATTTTCTACCTTCGAATGATCTTGTTGATTTATAAAAAAAGGAGCTCTATTAAATTGGCTTAAAGAAACAAGTGCATATATGAGAATGTACAAAAATATAACATAAACTAACCCAAATGCTCTTCAGAATCACATGACCTGGGAAAATATTTGATATTAAAGCTGGTTTTTCAGTTTGGTTTGGTAACATAGGTACATATTTAATCACTATTAAATGATACTTTTATTTTACCCAGGTTTACTAGTCAAATACATTCATGTAATCTCTGTTGAAAATTTGTCAGTAAGGAAAGTAACTTGGTATGATAAAATTTTAGTAAATAATCTAATCTTAATTGTTAGGAACAAGTTAAGTAAAATATATGTAAGAAATAAAGGCTTCTTTTAGATGGATTCTTTAGTGATAATTATATTGTTAAAAATGGTTTCCTAATCTTTTGGTAACTTGAAACTTAAAGTATTGCTAGGAAAATTAAATGATGGATATTAAAGGATATTCTAGACTGCTTCCAAATAAAAATAAAATAATAAAACATTAACTATTGAATGTAGGTTTATCTACTTTTTGCTTCTTAATATAGAGAAAGATATGTGGTACTATTAGTAAACATGTTTTGTGCCAAAGTAAAAAAATTGTGCTATAAGGAAATATATATTGCTAGAAATTATTAAATGTGTTCATAACTGTATCAATCAAAGAATACTGGTGTAACAGACAATTCGCAATTACTTTGTAGTTTTCACTAATTAAGGTTTTTAAAGATTAAGAATTCGTATATGTAATTAAAGCTACAAAAATTAATAATAGTAGGGAAAAAACTGTGTGTACAATAAAAATAGAATGTGTTTTGGCTAAAAAAAGTTATAAGATAGGGAGATCTAATTTTGAGGGAAAGGAAATTAAATTTTTTCCTAAAGTAAGGTGGGTGGCTTCAGAATGGGAAAGAGATACAATAACACAAACATCTGAATGTAAAAAAGAAAGTTCTAAAAGATTTGTGAAAAAGAAATCTTGAGAAAGAAAATTTCTATCAAGTAAATGAATAAGGTGATGCAAATTAGAGTTGGGTTTTCTCCCTCCGCTGAAAGGCCAATTGGTCCACTGTTGCTATTGCGAAAAAGTTTTCTGCCTAGAAAGCAAAGATTCTGTGTTTCACCAAAATAATTTCCTGTGTTTTATGTTGTCTTTAATCAGGTCCTTGATTACTTAAGAAAACTGAATCTCCTCAATAGTAAGAACTGCATTTTGCTAATTATGTAAAATGCTGTGTTTGTGTTCGAAATCTTTTATTGCTACTTTGGTTAAATGGATAATTAAGTATTACTTCATGAAGACTTATATCCTCGTTAGTCAAATGCCCAAACCTCTTGATATATTTTGACAAACTTCCCAAAATTTAAATTATAAGTACAGTCTTGACATGGGAGTAACTTTGGGGTGTTCCAGAAGGGCCCTTGGGCCACCTCAAAAGATTAGTTTTTTCTTCTTACAAAAGAGAAATACTAACTAGGCTCATTTGGCATGTTGATTTACACGGGAAGCACTGTCAAATAAAAAATAACCTCGGGCCTTATTTGTGTTGGGATTGTGTATGTTATAAATGGTCCGGAGACAGAAGTGAAATTGCTGAAGCCCTGGGCTGTCCTGACATGAGGTGTCTGTCATGAAAACAGGAACACATGCAAACTACCGGGCCTGAGTGATGGATTGTGGCGAATGTGGGTGAAGCCCATTCTGTTTTGGCAAAAACGGCCCCCAACCGCCAAACCTTTGCTCTCCTGATCTTGTAGTACGGCAACAGCCTGTTACTGAATCGGAGAAATTAAGATCAGTAAACAGTGACTGCAAATCCAATGAAGAGTCAAGGTTTTGGGAAGCCCAAGACCACCACTTGGTTCATCCCGGCTCCCTGGCATTTTTTCAGGTTTTGCATTTCTTTATCCACCGTGGTACATTTAAGCTGGACTTCATTCAACTGCCGCTTAGCATGGGTTCTCAAAATGTTCTTGTTGTTGTACAGGGCTTTTTTTTTAAATTATTTTTTCGGATGAGTTGAAGCTTTCTCCTGCCACAAGGCTGATGCCATCACAGTGGCAAATAAACTGTTAGGAAATGTGTTTCCCACACGAGGTATACTGTTTCCCCAAATCTTGCACAGTCTCTGCTGATGGAGGCACCCCCTTTACTGAGCAGATCACGTGAACCTTGACAGACAGCCTTGCAACCTCCTTGGGATTATCATTGGCCCCACCACCCTCAATTACCAGGTGAGGCCAAAGGGAAAACAGGGTTCCAGCAGCACAAGCTGAAGGCCATAGGACTGAATGAACTGATGAGAAGTGTGACAACTTTATGACTCTTTATTTAAAATATTTCTGATTTTAAAAGTCTTTCATTGTACAGATATAAGAATGTTTTTCTTTCTCTTAAAATTATGTATGACTTAGAGCAATTTGGTAAATTATACTTTTGTAAGCAGCATTGAAACATTTATTTTTTTTTCTCTCTCCGATTGCTTCTTCCAGACTTTGGAAACTCTCAGTGACTGAGTATGTTTAGTTCGTGGCAATATGTTTGTTTGCAAATACATTAAGTTCAATAAGAATCTGTTCTCTTTATAACAGGATATAATGTTTTGACGGGGAATTTGGGAGAAACAGGCACAGACTCAGATATGACCTGAAAGCTTTAAGGAATTAAGATTGACTTTGGAAGTCAATAAAATCCCCTTGGAAAAACAGCCTGGTACCTTGCTTACATAGTTCACAGAAGTCTTTGCAGAGAAGGAACAAAGTTTGCCTCCTGGGAGAGGCGAAGAAAAGAACCTCAGGATGATGGGGGACTCCAGTGTTGGAAAAATTTTAGTTTCAGGTTGTAGCTAATAAGCTTAGTAATCAAGGTCTATGAAAAGCTATATTTCAGGACCTGAAGGTATGACCCACCTGGACTCTGGGACTGTAAGCAGTTCTACCTCTGTGCCTCAGGAGGACAGCCAGCAGTCAAGATGGTATCTGAGCCATTGTGCTCCAGGGTGAGACGCCCGCCACCCAGGTCACAGATGAAAGAATGCTGCAGCTTTTATCTGATTAACTTTTTCCTGAATTCCAAACCCCTTACCTACATTTTTCTTCTCCTTATTAAAAGGGTTGGTTTAAAATGGAATTTAAGACAGTCCATTAGGGTACAAACCCACCGTCTTCCCAGATCGCCGACCATCTGGATAAAGTGCCCATAAAGATTCAATCCCTGTCTCTGCTTATTGGGTCTGGGAGGTGACAGGCAGCATTCACACAGGCTTTTCCAGTTTTGAGGATACACTGGAAACCTTAAGAAGAGAGAAAGTAACCCCAAATATATAGGTATCATAAGTGAATTCTGATGGCAAGTATGTGACTTAGCTTTTTTAAAAAAAATTTATTTATTTATTTCTTTTATTGTTCAAGTACATTTGTCTCCATTTTCCCCCCACCAACTCCCCCCACCTCACCCCTCCCTGCCTCTCACCCTTGATTGTGCCCCCTTTGGCTTTCTCCACGTGTCTTTTATACATGTTCCTTGACTACCCTTCCCCTGTTTTCCCCCATTATCCTTCTTCCCCCTCCCCTCTGGCTACTGTCAGTTTGTTCTTTATTTCAATGTCTCTGATTATAGTTTGCTTGCTTGTTTGTTTTGTTGATTAAGTTCCACTTACAGGTGAGATCATATGGTATTTGTCTTTCACTGCCTGGCTTAGCTTCTTAACTTTAAGAGGCCTTTGTAGATTCAGTCTGAAGATTCCTTATGAAAAATTACAGTGAAGTAGATTTAAAAGAGCCCATGTGGTTAATTACTATTCTTGTTGGACTTAAACAAATAATCAGGTCAAATTTATTGAAACTAGACTTATTTTGCAAATAAATTAGTCTTAATTTGGTTATCTTTGGTAAAGATGGGGGTGATTTCAGAGAGAAAAATGGTTTTGATAGAAACCATAATATACCTTTATGGAAATTAGATTCTAGTGCTGTTCATTTCTTCTGAGGTTTTTGATTTTCTTTTTAAATTTTCTACCTATACACTGGACTGGATCCTGAATTTTTCTAGTTTTCTTGAATACTTGCCTACAACTCTCCAACTAACTTTCATTTTCTCATTCATTGGTTGGAATTGAGAGCTAAAAGTGTCCTTCCCAAGGCTATGCATGCTAAAGTTGGACAACTTGATACGGACTTCGGAGAAATCCCCACAACAGCTCACCTATGGAAACCAACCGACAGTCTCCAGGCCTGCTGCAGAAAGATCACCGAAACATTCAAACTGCAGACTGGGAGAACCTATCAGACTGTAACTGCCTGCCTTTACTCCAGCTGAAAAAAAATTTGAGATGGACATCTAGAAATCTGCTTGACTACCTGCCTGTAGAACTCGGAAACTGAGAGTACAGTCTGTTCCAGTGGTTAACCTTTGTTTTCCTTTTGCTTCCATAGAGATGCCTCTTATTAAACATGTGATTGCTTGCTCCATAGGCTTAACTTTGGAAGCCAACCTGCATCACTGCCTCCTGAAATGAGACACAGCTTTTTAACTGAACTGAACTTTTCTCAAGAAGGAGACTGGTTTAATGAGATAGAGAAGAAGATACCCACCCAACTTCTGGAATGTGAAACTTCCAGAGAAGGTGCAGAGGTGGGAAATGTGGGGGTTCAAAGTCATCTCAAGATGTGCCTCTGTGGTATGCAAGTTGTTTTGAGCTAAAGGCAACTTTAGCACAAGCTCAAGGCAACTTTAGCTCAAGCTCAAAAGAAACTTTTGCCTCTCCCTTGACTACCTGGAAGAACTTGAATCAGGGCCCTGCCCATGATTATAAGAGATAACCTCTTTCGATGTATCTATAGGGTAGCACGAACTTTTATGTACTAAGACATCTGCTCTTTTTATCATCCTGCGATGACCCTTTAAAGTCCCCAAGGCACCTTACCGCATCCCTAGCTCAGGCTGTCTTATATCACCTACAGCCCTTTCTATCTCCGAACCTCTCCTGCAGGGGGGGCTCTCTTTCATGTATGTGGGGTTCCCATGCATATGCATGTATTGAATTCGATTACTTTCTCTTGTTAATCTATTTCATGTCTATTTTTTAAATTCCATGTGTATGTGATTATTAGACCAGCCAGAAGAACCTTGAGTGTAGAGGGGTGTTCCTCCTCCAGAGTGGGGACATAAGAAAGATTAAATGAAGGTGGGAGGAAGATGGGGATTCGATTATAAGATAGTTAACGTTACGTTCTCTCTTGAGTATAGTCAAAGGTATGTTAACCTAGATGCACAGAGAGAATGGACAGGTCTTGCTTAAAGCAAAACTAAACCTTTTACTGAAGAAGTTATAGGCCTGGGTTGTGACTACACATCATGATCTGCACAGTTAGGAATTCCTGATCAGATCACCCTGTGAGATTAGTTTCCATAGAACTCCCTTTTGTCCACTTAAAAAAAAAAAAACAAGAAAAGAAAAATGATGAAGTCTTTTTGCATAGTTAAATAGAGAAAATATTGAAAAAAAAAGAAATTATTTAAAAGAAAACATGGGTAACATTAGACTCAGGCATACAGGATTGGGTTAAACTTGCTCACCAGAGGTTCTTGTCAATAAAGCTAAAACGTATTTTGTAATGCTAAAAAATTAATTTAATAAAAATAAATAAATAATATTTATACAGTATACATGCTATTTCTCAAATATGGAGATGGTTCACCCAGGAGTTATACGGATTAAAGTATACACATTTATAAAAAGTGTTTAATCAAGTCATTCATCTACCAGAATGACCTTTTAAACATGTTTGTTAACCTCTGCTTAAATTCCTTCAATAGTCCCCATTGTTCACCAGGAAAAAGACCAATCATTCTCAAGGAGCACAAAAGACCAGAGTCTAACCACTTGTATCTCCCTCTAAAGTCCTTGTATGCATCCATGATTTTAAACCAGAAGGTCAAACCAAATATGTCCAAGTGCAACTACTTGCCAATCTTTAAATGTTTAATCCTAATGCACCCCCCACCCAGTACTTTTGTGCTTCCTTTCTCTATGAGCTCACTTGTTCACCTGATGATCGCTTATTTACTATAAGAGCCAGAAGAAAGTTTACTTCCTCTTCAAAAATTTCTGACACTGCAGAAAGAATTGAACAGCCTTTCCTTTGTAGACTCATAATCCTATTATAATGATTAGGTGATAGGTTTGTAATATGGGTATAAATTAAAGAAATTAAAAAAGTCCTAAATAAATAGGAAGATGTTTCATTAATGAATCCAAATAAACTTAAGTCATTTATTTGGAGCTTTGTCTTCCAATGTTAAAATTGTAAAGCAAAGTGGAGTTGTACTATTTTAATTGCTAGAGATGAATCAAGTCTGTTTTTAAAAGGGTGGTGATATTCGTGAAGGTGAAGAAACACAACTTTATCGGTAAGTTGCATCCCTTTCTAATCACTAGATTCATAGAACACTGTTATCTGATTTCAGCAGCTTCTCTACCCAGTGTTTATTCATGATATATAAATAGTTTATAAAAGAAAATACCATAGGGAAGTTAAGAAGTTGAGGTAGTTTTAGATTATTTAATTCTTCTACCTCATTTTGTCTAAAATAAATTGAGTTCTCTATAGAACCAGGTCTTTTGGACAATTGTTACTAAAATGATTACTGTTAATATGTTATACTTAATGGATTTGCTTGATTTCACACAATTGCTATATGTATGTCTGATGGATTTGACTTTTGGAATTAATTATTGGTGTGCCTGATGGAATTGAATTTTGGAATTAATAACCAAATAACTAATAACTAAACTGGGAATAACTAAATCCAGGTAACTGAAGTTTGAAACTAATTTTTTAAATGAACAAAACCTCTAGTAAGTATATTTGAATTTATTCTTAAAGCAATTGTAAAGATAAAGTGGAAGTCTATTTTTTGTTTACATACATATATTCAGAAAAAAATCTCTTCACTATTCACAATAACCATGTACTCAGTTTTCTAGTGGTGATCTGTAGCAAGCTCTTAGCTGATTAAATTCCCTGATAAGAGAAAGGTTGAAAAACAAATTCTATGATTTAGAATCAATAAGAGCTCTTTATACTTAAGTATCAGCTAAATCTATGCCAAAACAACCCGTTGAAAAGAGAAACATTCAAACAGTAATATAATTTACATAGTTTCTCAATTTTGATGACATATTAAGTTCCTTTAAAATCTAAGAGTCTGATTATTATTAAAGAAACACATGATGTAAGAGTTAAAGAGTTTCCCTGGCTGATGGGTTGAGTGCCAGCCTGCGAAGAGGACAAGGGTTTGATTCCCGGTCAGGTCACAAGCCTGGGTTCCAGGTCAGGTACCCAGTTAGGGGTGTACAACAGACAACTGATCAGTGTTTCTCTCCTACTCTTTTTCCCTCTCTTCCCCTGTCTCTTAAAATAAATAAATAAAATCTTTTAAAAAATAATTAAAAAATAGAAAAGAAGTAAAATTATTTCCCATTGTGACAGATTTCACCATAGTTATATGTATTTGACCATCAACTTTCAATAACTTTTCTAATTCTCTACCTTGCATTTTTTTTATGTTCTATTACCATTGTCCTAATTTTGCCCCGTTGGTCTTCCCTGACCTGCCCCCACCCCCCACTCCTGCAGTCAATCCCCATCCTATTGTCCATGTCCATGGGTCCTTTATAAATGTTCCTTGACTAGACCCTTTCCCTTCTTCCCCCTCTATGCCCCTCTCCCCTTCCCTCTGGTCACTGCCAGTCTGTTCTTTGTTTCCATGCCTCTGGTTCTATTTTGCACATTTGTTTGTTTTGTTCACATGGTTCTTCTTATAGGTGAGATCTTATGATATTTGTCTTTCAACACCTGGCTTATTTCATTTAATATAATACTCTCCAGTTCCATCCATGCTGTGGCGAAAGGTAGGAGTTCCTTCTTTCTTTCTGCTGTGTAGTATTCCATTGTGTATGTGCACCACAGTTTTTTGATCCACTTACTTACTGATAGTCACTTAGGCTGTTTCTAGCACTTGGCTAATTGTAAATAATGTTGCTATGAACATAGGGGTGCATAGGTTCTTTTGAATTGGTGTTTCAGGGTCCTTAGGGTATAATCCCAGTAGTGGAATTGTTGGATCAAAAGTCAGTTCCATTTTTAGTTTTCTGAGGAAATTCCATACTGTTTTCCACAGTGGCTATACCAGTCTGCATTCCCACCAACAGTGTATTAGGGTTCCCTTTTCTCCACAACCTTGTTAGCACTTGTTTGTTGATTTGTTTGTGATGGCCATTCTGACCGGTGTGAAGTGGTACCTCATTGTGGTTTTAATTTGCATCTCTCTGATGGCTAGTGATGTTGTGCATCCTTTTATATGTCTCTGGGTCCTCTGTATGTCCTCCTTGGAGAAGTGCCTGTTCACGTCCTTTGCCCATTTTTGTGATTGGAGTGTTTACCTTCCTGGTATTGAGTTGTATGAGTTCTTTATATATTTTGGTGAGCAAGATGGCTCCTGCAGTATGGGAAATGACCCAGCATAGGGTTGCTGGTGACTGCTCCCTCAGTTCTCTCCCCAGAGCCACCAACCCCAGACTCTCCTCAAGTGTCTCTAGTCTACTATCCCCTACTTTACCGGATCCCAGGGTAAGTGGCTGCAAACAAAATTTTATGTGTTGGTCCTTTAAGGGGCTCTCGGTGTCTCCACCTGTCTCTCCTTGGTAAATAGACATTTTGCCACTTTTCATAGCTGGGTGTTATCTGGGTTCCTTTCTTGCTCTGGTGCTGTAGTCTGGAGAGCCCAGCTTGGTGTTTAGACCCCACACTTCCCAGGGGGAACCCTGTAGCCACTGAAATTTCCATCCAGCACTTCAGCTGCTGCCATGGGAGCTCAGCCAGCCCTCTTGTGTCTCCTCTGTATTCCATACCAGTCACGTTGTGGTGAATTGGTTTCTTCTTTCTGTCTGTGGTCATAAGGCCTCTCTCCAGCTATTGTTCAGTTGGTAATTTCAGATGATTTCTCTACAATTTAGTTGTAATTCCAGATTGATCCTGGGAGGAGGTTAGTGCAGCTTCTACTTACTTCTCTGCCATCTTGGATCTTCTACCTTGCATTTTAATTAAATTAGAATACAAGAATTTTTTCAAAAATCTATGCAAGTATAATTGAAATAAATTTAGAAAAAATCACATTTAAAACTTTCTCCTTGGACAACATACTATTAGATTTTATTCAATTAATTTCTATGAATTTATATTTAGTTCTTACTTAGATCAAACAAGACTGAGCAATAGTAAAAAATAAGTACATACGGTGGATAAAAAATGGGTTCTTTGGAAAGTAATTTCACAGGCTGATCTGATCATAAGCTCCTAACTGGACAGGTCATGGTAAGTAGTCACGCACTAGCCATATAACATTTTTAATAAAAGGCTTATCTTTGCTTTAAGCAAACTCTGTCCATCTAGGTTACCACATCCTTAAAATAAACAAAGTCACCCTCAAGAGAACACATAGTCTTAACTGTTTTATAATCTAATCCTCACCTTGCTCTCTCCCACCTCCATTTAGTCTTCCTTACATTCCCTCCTTAATTTTCAACGCATGAGAGAAACTGCAAAACTTTCATTCTCATAAGCATTTGAGATCTTGCTGCTCAGCAATTGTCATCAGTTTTGGCTCAAATAAACTCATAAAAATTCTCTATAGGTTTGGTCTTTTCTTATAGGGACAACTTAAGTTTATGCTACTCAGTGAATCTGCAACAGAATTAATGATCTCATTTTCACCACGTTTTCTATTACTTAGCTTCCTTATTAACTGATCTGTTATAGTTTTCATATCCTTCTGACTACACACTACTGAGGAAGCAGAAGGTGTTTAGGTAATAAATAAAATTTCTATTCAGAAAGTTCATTTACATCTCTTTCTAGATCAAAATAAAAATACTGCTATTAATGACTCCTTACATTTTTTAAACTCAGAAGTAATGTCATTTACCAAGCCATGACAAGACATGAAGGAAACTAAAATGCATATTCCTGAGTGAAATCAGCTGACCCGAAAAGGCTGCATATGGCAGCTTCTAAGTACGTGGCCTTTTGGAAAAGGAAGAACTGTGGTGGCAGTGAAACAATCAGCGGTTGCTATGGGTTACAGAAGGGCGGAATGAACACGTGGAGCGCAGGGGATTTTTAGTGAAGTAAAACTATTGTTTACTAGACTATAACGGTGGGTACAAGTCATTATACATGTGCCAACACTTATGGAATGTACTACACAACGAGTGAACCTTAATGTAAACTGGGGACTCTGGGTGATCATGTTGCATCAGTGGACTGTAACAAATGTACCACCTGGTAGAGGACGTAGACAATGAGGGAGGCTGGGAGGTAGGAAGGGTATATGGAAACTCTCCCTACTTTCTGCTTAATTTATGGGAACCAAAAACTGCTCTAAAATAATTGTCTATTTTTTTTTTTAATTTAAAAAGGTAATGTCATCGGATCTTCCCTAACACCTCTCACCAATCCACGGGCACTTGTTTCTTCACTCACCTACCAATTATGTGACCTTGGATAAATTGTTTAACTTCCAGGAGTCCTAATTTCTTTACCTGTTAAATGGAGATGGAAATAATCATGACTTTTTGGGAAGGATCAGATAAATGTAAACTAGAAACATGTTTAACAGTGCCAGCCAGTGCTGGCGAGAGCTGCTTTTACTATCACTGTCCATTCTGGCCTCCGTCTACAGATCGGCTCCTGTCGATTGCTGGAACGACATTCGCAAATGGTATCAATGGGTGTTGAGTTTATAGTGGCTTTCTCTTTTAAGCATTTCCGAATTGTTCACAAATTTCATAAAATGTTAATTTTTTGTTTTAAGATTCACAAAATGTGTTCAAATGACTTGGAATGGAATTGACTAGAAGAAAAGTGTAAGAGAAGGGAAGGAACCAAAGAAGGTGAGAAAGAGAAGGAGGGGGGGAGAAAAGGTGGAGGCCGCATGAATGAATATGACAAGAAATAGCAGCGATGACAGGAAGAAAACAACAGTCTGCATGAGTGGACATGGGTCAGAAGAATGAGTTAGACAGTTGTAGGTGAGAAATTAATTCAGCTCTTCAACAAGAACTTATTTGGTACCTATTTTTTTATCAAATCAAAAATATATACAATCTAGACTCTATAGGAGAGCTATACCTATACAAAAATAACTAGTATCCAAAAGAGAGAATCTAGTAATCCATATAGGAGTTACAAATAAAAAGATAGGATAGTTCAGAAGAAAAAGTGAAGTTGTAACATTACCCGATTAACCTATACCTTGACTTTAATCTGATCAGCGTCTCATTTGCATGCATCTCGCCATTTCTTGTAATCTCCACACTATTGGCATGAATAAGGCTTACTGTGAAAACAGAATATAGTAAAATGCACCAGGAAGCAGGATTCTTCCACTCATCTCTAATTCACTACTAGAAATTGTATGCTTGTCTTAAAAGAAGACAGGTTTGAGTGAATAGACAAGCACATTATGGATCTTCCTGTAGATTTGTTTTTTTAGTCTAACTTAGTAGTTTCCATATTTTAGCGTGTGTATATTCTTACTACTTGGCATTTTTGTACACGAAATCATGTTCAGTGTACTCCGTGAAATATGTAAAATATTTTCAGCAATTTTCAATGTGTGTGGCTTTTGCTTGACAGGCTAACCGCAGAACATAACACTTACTTAAGGCATGAATCACTGTATTCATTGACTGAAGAGAACCAGTCAGTGAGGAATTCCCACTTTGACCTATGGCTATAGGTTACAGAGATAAACATCACACAAAGGTCCATTATCACCTGACCTTTCCACCACACTGGAAATCTAAGCAAAATTTGCAAATCAGCCTTGGAACAAAAAAGGTTAGATTTGAGATTAGAGTTTTGTGTGAAGCAGTCTCAGAATTTACCTGTATAACAACAATCAATACTGCATATTATTGATACTCTAATTGTGAATAGCAGTAAGTTGCAAATACTTTGTTAATGGAGGTTTCCTAAGGTAATGAAAGTCCTGTGATTCAAGTCCCAGATTTACGAAATAAAGAATAGACTGTCCTTACATCCTGACAGTAGAGAAGATCAGTAGGCTATGAGCCTTCTCCTTAAAAACACTTTTCTCTTTTTTCCACACTGTTTCAACTCACCAATGTTTCCTTTTTTTCTGTCATAACATCTTAGAAGATGCAAAGAAAGAAGTTACGAAATTATTAGACTAGTAGGTGGAAATAGCTCAAAGGTATCATAAAAAAAGTTGTGAAGAAAAATCTTATTGAGATAATCCTAACTAGGAAATAAAGGCAGCCAATTATATCAGTGACAACTAGCTGTAGTTTCTGAATGCTGTGGAGGACTCTAAAAAAGCAGAGGTGGAAATCTTCCTGGCGGTGAAAGTTTTGATGACAAAGAACTATGGTGACAGGCTCCAACAGTTAAAATTCTTCGCTTAGAAGAGAGAAACAGAAGAACTGGCCATCTTGGTCAAAAATACATCTGGCACCTAACAGGGGTGAACTAATGTAACCCAAAATCGAGGACAAAGGGGAAAGTAATAAGTTGTCTTAACTTACAGCAAAAGGAAGACAACTGAAAAGGAATGACAGATGGCCTGACAGGACAGTCGAGCGTGATAGGAGGAGTTGCTGAGGGGGTGCGTAAGGTCTGTGACTCTTTGTTCTTCTGCACAATAATACTTCCTTTCCCTTGTTTGTTTCAGAGGTGGCTCTGCCTAAAGGAACCAAGAAGATTCCAGAGCTGATTTTTTTATTACATTTGCTACACAAGTTAACACAGTTTAGTCAACTTTCAGTGTATGCTTCAGATGAACACAAAGAAAACTATTTGTCTACCCAATATTTATTCAGCGCTTGTTTGCGTTTTCACTTTGCTTTTGTAGTAATGTTTGACATCAGGAAACTTCCTTTAGCTTTCTGAGTTCAAAGATTCTGAGGCATTTCAAACTATGAATCTCCTGGAAATAATGTCCAAAGTCCTAAATAAAAATAATAACAGAATAATGAATGGACTTCATTGCAGATCAAAACCAGTGCAACTCCAAACAAGAAAATCATGTAGCATGCATGGCAAATCTAAAGGTCACGTGTCCACTTCGAGAAGCCGTGGTAAAACACTGGAAGGAAACATGATGAGTCTGTTGCATAACATTGAATCGATGACATTTCTCTTTCCCTACTGTTTCACTGTGATTTGAATACATTTCTTTTCTCCTTAAACAAGGTCATCTATATTTACTGATATCATGACTTAGATAGCAATTTAATCTTGCCTTCTTTTTTAAATATAATTATGTTGAGCTAGAATAGTCATTTTGGTGGTTTTACTTCGCTCTCTTTCTACTGAAATATTTAACGAACTAAAAAACTTTCTGAGAAAAAAGCATCAGTAACTGATGTATGAGTGGTCACCCTGTAAATGAAAAGCCCTGGTATAATTCAAGCATCAACAATGTAACAACACTCACGCGACGCAAGTCTAGGTGCAGCCCAGAGGCACAACACGTTAGCCTCAAAATTGGACAAAACTAATATAAAAGGATACATGTATTTATTATCTTAGGAGTTGCAACGTTCAATGCAATTGTTCGATCTGAATGGAAAATTAAAGTAGATATATTTCTCAGTAGTGAAAAAGTAGAAGTTCAAGTTCGATCAGGGAATAGAAACATTGTCTCAGTGGGGTTTATGCTATCAGTTGGGACTTTATTAAGCATATTGTTAAGTGACAGAAAACAAATGTAGTTTTGTGAAGACTGAATTACATCTCAAGACTCAGTTTCCATGTTGACTCTTTCTACCCAACTGTGCCTCAAAGTTATTTGCATACTAATTTTGTTTTGGAAAGTAAATGCAGCTTGGTAATTAACTCTTGGGGATTTTGCATAGTGGTTTAACATCTATTCTTTCATGGAAGTTTGTTATTAAAGAATTTTGCCATCAATGTCTGTTAAGATTTTGCAATATAGAAGAAAACATGTTATCTATTAGTAGCTATTGAACTAACACTGATTTCATTTTACAACTTCTGCTTGCTTATTATTTTTATTTTCTTTTGGATTTCTTCTTCTTGTGGATAGTAATAGACAGCATAGTAAAAAGTTACAGGAAATGTGATTTACTCTTAGAACAAGGTTTTGTTTTTGTTTTTACTGTTATCATGTCATTTCTAATAAGATCAACTATTAACAATTTAGAGGGGCCCAGGAAGTCCTGTGAAAACAGTCTTCCAACATATCCTCTCCCCAGGTTTCTAATGTGCGTCTTGCTATCATCTCCCCAATTAATTACTTTGTAGGTTAACTCCCTGCAAATTAAAAGTCCCAGCCCTGGTTAGTGCTGGTCACTCAGCAAATTCTGTGCTATGGAATAACAAAATCATTTCAATACTGTACTGGGCTAAATGTAATTTTTTTAGGAAAACCTAAGGCAAAAATCAAAGTCCTGTGACAAATCACAAAGCCCGTATACTACTGCTCTGAGCTGCTTTTTTATATTGTGGGGTTACATACGAATGTGGGGACCCCAGAAAAGTAGGGCTGTACCCCACGCATGCCACTTGTCATCTCCCTTGCTGCAAGCATATTACTTAACGTCTTTCCTCCTGTTTCCTCATGTAAAAATGGACATAAAGTAAGGCTACCTCAATAAGAGGCTCAGACATTAATGAGATAATATATAAAGCTTATAAATGAGTTCTGAAACATATGAAGAACAAACACTAGTGGGTAATTTAAAAATAAATGAATAAATACAACATACAATTATGTCATTTTATTATATTAAATATATATGTATTCAATACTATGTATTATACATTACAACATATGTTAAAATATAGGATATAATTTTAATATATGTATTATAAACATTACATATAATAGGTAATGTTATATGCAGCATAGATTATGTATATTTATAGGAATATTATATATTATTATAAAATGTTATTCTTTTTTAAAGATTTTATTTATTTACATTTAGAGAGGGGAAGGGATGGAGAAAGAGAGGGAGAGAAACATCAATGTGTGGTTGCCTCTCGTGCGCCCCTACTGGGGACCTGGCCCGCAACCCAGGTATGTGTTCTAGACTGGGAATAGAACCAGTGACCCTTTGGGCTGCAGGCCAGTGCTCAATCCACTGATCCACTCCAGCCAGGGCTGAAATGTTATTCTTAATGTTATTTTAATCACTGCTATTCCCTTTCTCTCTGAGCTACCATTTGTCCCACCGTAGTTATATATTTGAGAACTAATTGCATTTAAAATCATGTAAAGTATTTTAAAGTTTATTAATAGTTATTTGAGTTCTATGTTTATTTTAAAACTAAACCACAAGATGATTCAGGGTACATATAAAATAAATAGTTTGTCATTGAAAAGATTTTTCTTTCTTTCTCTTCTTTTTTTTTTTGATCAGGGGAATGGAGGGAGAAAGGGAGAGAAACATCAGTGTTTGGTAGCCTCTGGCACATCCCTTACTGGGGACCTGGCCCACAACCCAGGCATGTGCCTTGACTGGGAGTCAAACCAGCGACCCTTTGGTGCACAGGCAGCAGTCAATCCACTGAGCAACATAACCAGGGTTGACAATATTTTTCTGTTCTGCTACCTTTTAAAGAATTTTTCAACTTCAACTATAACTTGGTAAGCAAACTCCATTTGAGGAAGAATGTAAGATAAAGAGGGAAATAGAACTATAAAAGAGGAAAATAAAACTATAAAATTGACATATAAAACAATTATTTATCTGTCTCTTCTTTCATAATTTCCATCCAAATCAAGCCATTATTATAGCACTATAGCTGCTGCTTTTATTATTGGGTTTATAATGTTAAGCTAGTTTTAAATATATACATATTTGATAATCCTACACTTATAATAAATGTGAAACAAAATTCAGGAATTCTTATTCTATTTTCCTTTCCTTATTTCCGATGTCTTTAATATATTTGGTACAGTTATAAAATTGTAATTCAAGCTGTCATCCTATAGTGACAAAAGGGACATTTAAAACTCTCTCTGAACAGGAAGGCTAAAGTGGAATAAATGAGGAAATCCTCCTTTTAAAAAATATTTATAAAACTCCAAACAAATAGAGTGGACCTCTCTTCTACCTTTTTCATTAAATAAACAATCTTCCTGGGAAAGCCACATGCCTTAGAGATTACAGATAGAGCACCTTCCCTCTGTGGAGCTCTGAAGGCAACAGGAAATGAAAACAAATGAGAAATAAGCATTAACTTCTGGCAGGAAAGTCATGTATCCGGATTCAAAACTGGATGAAGGACAAAGATCCAAAGAAGATAGCCACAGAGAACTGTTTAAGCTGAGAACAATGCGTTGTTCCACATTTTGACCAAGCTACACAGAAAGGACTCATTTTCAAACGGCACATTTTGCTTAAAAGAGATGCAATTTTAAAAAAGTTATCAAATAGATGTTCTCCTGAAAATTGGATAACACTTGGCTTCTATAACTATCATCATTCTAAAAATAAAGAAATTGGCTAATTAAAAAAAAATTAAGTCTTCCCTTAATGTGGAAATTACAGATAATGTAGCTTTCATAGGTTTATTTTTGCTATCATTATAGAGGAGAGTACATATGGGTATTATTCTGATGCTTTATAATAAGCCTGTCCCTCACTATGTTCAATCACTTTGGCATCTACCTAAAAGCGGGATGGGTGCCATTCAGAATATTTATAAGCAGGGATGTCATAGGCATTAAGAAATCAGAACAGGCACCAGCCGCAAGCCTACAGCATAACTTTACCTGTGCCAAATGGATGGAGAGTTCCTTCAGCACCATTTTCAAATACAAAGGAAAAACAAATTCCCGTGAAACAAGATAAATAAGTGTTTGCATGAAAAATCTAAGATCCAAAAGTATCCTTGACTTGTCCTATTGTATCAACTGTTAGATTTCACAGAGCTAGGAGTAACTACAAATATTGAGTAAAAAGAAGCACTAAAAAGGATACAATGCGAAGAGGTAAGATAACAATATATCTGGAAAATACTTGAAACTTGTACTTAACTAAAAACACCATAGAAATGTAAATTTGATGGGACTATTCATTCTTAGATAAAGTGCACATATTATTAAAATTTTGTGTTGAGACCTGGGAAAATATTTAATTCAAATTATGCCCAGAGAAAAATGGTGAGGATTGTAAAGAGATTTGAAGCCTGCTGATGAACAAACTGTAAATGTCTGTGATGAAAACAAGAATGAATATTTAGGCAAAATACCATTGTTGCTTCTAAGGATTTGAAAGAATAACATGAGGAAGAGAAAGCAAAGTTGTTCTATGTCATCCCAGGAGATAGAATTTAAGAACAAAACAGATCCTTTTCTATTTAGGAAATACTAGGATATTCAACAAAACAAACCTCTTTATAACAGTTGGCGCTGTTCAACAAAGGAAGAAGTTGCCTGGCTAGGTACGTTACTGAAGGTGTTAAAGGAAGCCTGGGCAATGATACTGAGGGATGCTGCCCAAGGCATCAAGCATTGGATGAGGAATCTTACAAGATGATTGCATTAGGATGATTGAGGATGGTTTCCTATGAGCACGAAGACTATTTGATTAAATCCTGCCAAGTAGAGGAGTGAGTTGGAAGCAGGTTCGACACTATGGCTGGTTGATTGGCTTGGAGGTGCATGTCTCCGAATGAGAAGGCCTCTCACATTAAGCAGGGCCACTTGTAACAAACCAGCAGGGCCTGTTGTAGTTCTTTGCTCTGCATTCCTGTTTAGCCTGTTGCTACACCCATGAAACTATTTTCTGAGCACCTTCCAAAGCCTATTTAGGCTATTGCTAAACAAGAAACAGGGATACCACAATAAAGTAGCAAAAACAGGAAGTTCATTACAATCTGTCCTTATTCTGAAATAGGTTCTTAGACACTTATAAATTCCTCAGAGCCATCCTGATACAGTCTAAAAGAAAATATAGTATAATATTTTACATTTTGATTTTGAGGTTTTGAGGCAACTTAATGCATACAGTCTGCTTGGAATTCTCAAAAGTTGACTTTTGGTGTTAAGTCATGTAGGAAGATTTTTTAGCCCTTGTATTAATCTTCCTCCTAGAATGCATATGTTAGTATGTTTCCATGTTTATCTGCAAATCTAAGAAGCCATTACTGTGCTTGGTGACCTGGGTCCCACTGTTGAACATTGACACCATAAAATTGATGGACTAGATAGATATAACTCACAAAAATCAAAGTTCTTTGGAGTTCTCTATAATTTGTAAGTGGGTAAAAGAATTTTGAGACCAACAAGTTGAGACATGCTATTTTATAATGCACTGAACATTGCATACTCTTCCATTGTGTGGCTACGTGCAAGTGTTTGAAGCCAGTTTTCTGTTAATGGGTATTTATGTTACTTCTATTTTTATTGTAAAAGAACACTGCAAATTATTTCCTTGTACAGATGCCTTTGCACATAATACAAAACAATTATTTAGATAAATATGTAGAAGCATAATTGCTGAATCAAAAAGTATACAAATTTAGAAGTTAATGTACACTTATATGTAAGTATAGACAAGTAAGTATATGTAAGTATAGACTTGATATTTTCCCAGCACTTTTCTCAACTTTTCTAGAACACTCTTTGGATTCACCATTACTGACAACTCACTGTCCTTCTCTCTCTTCAACTTTTCTTAATATCTTCAATCTGTTTGCTTCTCTAATGTTCCCTTTCTATTTCCTTTCCCTACACCTGACACAGGTAAAGGCTTTTGGAAGTTGTGCTTGTCTATCACTAGTCCCCTCAAAACAAATGGCTCACTCAAAACTTTCCTGCTCTTTGAATGGTCAGCACCTTCTCACCCTTCAGGATTCAGGACTTAACTATTCCATCTTACTGGAGACATTTCCTGTTTTCCTACCACCAATGTGCATTCTTCATTATAAATTGTGATGGTTTAACTTATTTTTGTCTCACTTTTTGGGGCCTCTATTTCCCCACCAAACCATATATTTATTCAAAGCAAGAATGTAATCTATCTTATTCAACATTATACCTTCAGCACCTGAAATAGTGCTTGGGAGGTACTCAATAGGTATTTTTGAATTAATAAATAAATGGGTGAATAAATGAAGGTTTTGTACAGAAAACAATCTCTATACAATCTCTTCCTCCACAGTGGTGGGTCACTTAATTAGTGCACATATCTCACATGCCACAAACCATACTCCTTTGTCTATTTCTTTGCCATAATGTCTTCATGAACTAATTAAGGCTCATTGCAGAAAACTGAGAAAACATTAAAAGTATAAAAAAATAAAAATCACTTCAAGCCAAGGAAAGTTTGTCAGTCCACCAACTGCTCTCACAGCTCTTGTACTCATTGCCATTATAGGGTTTCTCACTTTACATGCAACTATTTGTAAACGCTCTATTTCCCCAACTGGATTCTAACCTTCATAAAGGCAGGAGGCCTCTCACCTTCTATCTTCAGACTTTGCCAGCTCAGATTTGCTAAATGAGTATTACCAATGTAAATGTAACGCCACTTTTCAGAACAAATCATGGCCATGTAATGTACAATTGACAAAAAATAAGTTGCGTTATGAGTTGAATTGTACCTCCACCCACCATCCCCCCAAATGTTAATGATCCTCTCAATACCTCCAAATGTGACTTATTTGAAAATAGGGTCATTGTAAATGTAATTAGTTAGGTTTAGATGAGGTCGTACTGGAGTAGGGTGACCTCCTAATCCAATATGACTGATGTCCTTTTAAGAAGATGGTTATGTGAAGACAGTGACAAACAGGGAGAATTCAATGTGACCACAAAGAGATTGGAGTCATGCAGCTGCGAGTCAAGGAACACCAAAGTCTGCTAGCAAACCACCGAAAGCTCGGAAGAGGCAAGAAAAATGTCCCCTACAAGTTTCAGAGGGAGCAGGGCCCTTCTGATGACTCAATTTCATACTTCTAGCCTCTGGAACTGTGAGGCAACAGATTTTGGGTATATTAAAGCCATCTGGTTTGTGGCAGTTTGCTCTGGCAATGCTACAAGACTAGTACAATAAGCTAATATTAATTAAATAAACACTCTTCCTTGTAGCTTAGTGCCAAGGTCAGAATTTGGATTTTTTTTTTTTGGATAATTAGCATCAGAATAAGGGAAGAAATCCAATAGATGTGGTTTTATTTTTCTTTCTGTGCTTGATTGAGTTCAAGAAACATAGTTTTTACTAATTAGAAGCTTTACAATATTAGGAGAAGTTCCCCTCTCTGAATTAGACAATATTCTCATTCTTTTCATCTCAAGATAGTACTTTCATGAGATTTTTTAAAAAACTGGGCAATGGGTTTTATATGCCTATCAGTTTTTCATTACACATTTATGAACTTAATGCTCTATAAATATTTATGTTTTGTCCACAGTGCCTTTATTCAAAGGTGGAAAACTTAAGTGTCTGGAGAGCCCTACACCCTAAAGTAGCTCGGGGTGAAAGAGAGGATGGCTACTTTGGAGGGCTATGGTGAGACATCCTACAGGGAAACCACTTTGGATTTCCAGTCTCTCTACTCCAGAAAAGTGGATGTTCTGAACTTTTACTACCTTCTTGGAGACAGAGGTGCAAATGTATAATTGATGAAAAGAAAACTATCATCAGCTCCTTAGGGATTAATCCAATGAGCTATTGTCTGGAGTGAAGTCCTGGGTGACTCCTTAAAACGAGGGACAAATCTCTCCCTAAATATTTTAGGGAAAGTTAGAATAAGCTAGCATGATCCCTGAACAAAAGAACTTTAATCAAAGGAATCTACAAATATATGTATCTTTCCTTAATGCATATACATGGATATCTTATCATGAAAGGTGATGAAAACCTTTGGCACAATATACCTAAGAGCTGAGCACATAAATGCATCAATGTATTCCCTCTTCCCATAAGAATGAAAAATATCCTATGAATGGTAAACAGAGCACTTGAGCTCACCTTATCCATACACCCAATTCACAGAACACTTCTATTTGAGTTTCCAACCTATTTACAAAAATGTTCTGTCTGTCAGAAACATTCCAAACTAAGCAGAATTTGAGATTTAGGCTACACAAGATGCTACAACATTTCTTTAAGAAAAACCAAACCCAAACTGGTTGGACCTCTGCAGAAACTGCTCATTTTTAATATTTAAATATTTCCCAAATCAAGAGCTAATGTTTTATTTCATGTTGGTGTTACATATTTAAATGATGTTATTTTCAAGACACTTTGAAATGACTGGCCTTGGAGCCCATGACTTTTTAAAAATGATTCTATTTATTTATTTTTAGAGAGAGGGGAAGGGATGGAGAAAGAGTGGGAGAGAAACATGGATGTGAGAGAAACATCGATTGGTTGCCTCCTGCACACACTCTGACCAGGACCAAACCCACACCCCAGGGCTGTGCTCTGGCCAGGAATTACACTGGGGACCTTTTGCTTTGTGGAATGACACCCAACCAAATAAGCCACACCAATTAGGGCACATAATTCTTTTAAAGGTGCAAGGAAACAGCACCTTCTCTTTTTCTCTTTGCTTTTCATGCAGTCAAGATTCCTATCATTTCTTATTGAGTATGATATTTAGGAAGACAGTTTTCTAATGCAAGACTGCAATAACTGATTTCCATGTGTATCAAAAGCCATAAAAGTGAGTTAACAAGTTCTTAAATTCAAAAAATTATTAAAACCCAATGGCATGTTAAGAATCATTTTTCTAACTTGTATACAGAGATACAGAACCCTTCCATCTTTTCATTAGTGGGCAATGTTTCCCAAATGCATGGGATGTCAATATGGGTGCAATCAACTTGCCAAATGATAGAACTAAAAATAGTGATTTACAATATTAAAATTTTAAATTAAACTAAAGTTGAACATTTAAGAAATCTTCACTTACAATTTTTAAAAATTAAAATCATTTGAAAAACATGACTTCAAGTAAAAAAGAAGTAATCCCACATACTGTGTAATAACCTTTGTTCCCAATTGCATGATTTACATTTGTAATCAGAAGGTATTGCATTCATACATTTTAGGTCATAATCTCACTATGAAGCTAGCTTTCTATAGACTTTACTTCTTTCACTTTAAAAATATTTACTTCTGATCCAATATCTCTGATACACAGGTGCAAAAATCCTAAACACAACACAAGCATATCGAATACAACAGTACATTAAAGGGATCATACAGCAGGATCAAGTGGGGTTCCTTCCAGGAATGCAAGGGTGGTTCAACCTCTACAAATCAATGAATGCGATGCACCATATTAACAAACAAAAGATAACACTCAAGACACAACATCCATTTGTGATGAAAACACTCAATCACATGAGCATAGAAGGAAAGTGCTTCAATACAATAAAGTCCACCTGTGACCAACCCTCCGCTGATATACTCAAGCTTTTCCTCTGTTATCAGGATAAGACAGGTTGCCCATTATCACTACTGTTAGTCAACATTGTACCAGAAGTCCTAGCCAGCACAATTGGGCAATAAAAAGAAATAAAAGGAATCCATATTGGGAATGAAGAAGTAAATGATCACTATTTGTAGATGATATAGTTCTATATATAGAAACCCTAAAGATGCCAGCAAAAGACTCTTAGAAAAAATAGACAAATACATTAAAGTTGGAGAATACAAAATCAATATACAAAAATCCATTGCATTCCTATATACTAGCAGTGAAATATAAGAAAGAGAAATGAAAAAAAAACAACAATCCCATTTACAATTGCAAAAGAAAGAATGAAATGTCTACAAATAACTGTAACAAAGGAGAAGGACCCCTACACTGAAAACTGCAAGACATTGTTGAAAGAAATGGAAGGATATTCCTTGTTCATAGATTAGAAGAATTAATGTTAAAATGTCTATATTGCCTAAAGTAATATACAGGTTTAATGCATTTTTTCACAAAAATGGAACCAAAAAAATCTTCAAATTTATATGGCACCAAAAAAAGACCCCAAATAGCCAATGCAATTTTGAGAAGAAAAGAACTAAGCTGGATGAATCACATGCCCTGACTTCAAACTATACTATAAATCCACAATAATCAAAACAGTATGGTATTGACAGAAAAACAGACAGACCAATGGAACAGAATTAAGAGCACAGAAATAAACCCATACACCTATAGGCAAATACTTTATGACAAACAAGCCAAAAATATACAATGGAGAAAGAAAATACTTTTCAGTAATGGTGTTTGGAAAACAGGAAAGCCACATGCAAAAGAATAAAATTTGACTGTAATCTGATGCCATACATGAAAATTAACTCAAAATGGATTAGATACTTGAATATAAGACCTGAAACTATATAATACATAGAATAAAACATAGGCAAAAATGCATGGGTCTTGGTCTGAGAAGGTTTTTTGTGAACTGGAACTCAAAAGCAAAGGAAGCAAAAAGAAATGAAAATTAATGGGACTACATCAAACTCAAAAGTTTCTGGACAGCAAAGAAACTGTCAACAAAACAAAAAGGCAACCAACTGAGTGAAAGAAGATAGTTTCAAATGATACCTCTAATAAGGGGCTAATATCCAAAATATATAATGAACCCATACAACCCAACAGCAACAAAAAGACCCCCAAACAATCCAATTAAAAATGGACAGAGAACCTGAATAGACAATTTTCCAAATGGGACATACAGATGGACAACAGATATATGAAAAGATATTCAACATCACTAGTTATAAGGGGAAAATGCAAATTGAAACCACAAAGAGATTCACCTCACACTTGTTAGAATGGTTGTTTCAATAAGACAAGAAATAACAAATGTTGGAGAGAATGTGGAGAAAAGGAAACCCTCACTACTGATGGGACTGTAATATGGTACAGTCACAATGGAAACAGTATAAATGTTCCTCAAAAAATTAAGAATAGAGCTACTATATGACCCAGCAATCCCTTTTCTAGTTATATACCTAAAAAGTTTGAAAACACTTTTCATAAAGATAAATGAGTGTGTACCCCTATGTTCATTGCAACATCATTCACAAAAGCTAGGACATGGAAACAGTCTCTTTCAATGGATGATTGGATAAGGAAGATGTGGTACATATATACAACAGAATACTACTCAACCATTAAAAAGATGAAATATTCCCATTTGCAACAACTTGGATAGATCTTGAGAGTATTCTGCTAAATGAAATAAGCTAGATGGAAAAGAAAAAGAGCTGTATGATTTCACTCATGTGCTATATAAAATAGAAAGTGAAAAATGAATAAACAAAAACACAACAAACAAACTCATAAATATAGAAAATAGAATGGTGGTTACCAGAGGGAACAGGATTTGGGGGAAGGATGAAGAGGGTAAGAGGGGGTCAAATACATGGTGATGAGAGGAGATTAGACTTCAAGTTGTAAATACACAATAGAGTCTATAATCTCATGAAGTTGTACACTTCAAATTTACAGAATGTTATTAACCAAAGTTACTCTAATAAATGTAATTTTAAAGATGACCCCAAAATTGTTCAAGTGTTTCATACACAAATGCATATATGACTATATCAAGCTATACATCTGAAATCTTACTTAGATAGAGTTTAATTCATACAATGCACATGCACACGTGCACACCGAGACTGGAATGGTTGGGTTAAAGAGCATCTACTTGTTTCCTAGGGTATGAGAGAAGTTGCTTTTTAAACCCCAAGACATTTTGGTTAGCAACTGAGTGGTTCATAATTTCTCTTCACCAGACAGCTCAGTAAGACTAGAATAGCTATTTATTCTGCAATCACAGAAGCAGCAGCACAAGGGCTCGCTCTGCCTATCTGTGCCTTATGGAGTTAATTTTTCCCAGCTAGAATTACCAAAAAATGCCCAAGTCTACAAAGAAATTTAATCAGAACCGTTACTTTAGGCATGTCAATGGGCGTTAAGGTTACAGGGAGAGAAAATCTTTCTTTTTCTTCTAGTCATTTTAGGTTCATTGGTTGGGGCCCTGTAAATTAAACAAAAAACAGGTTAATGAGCAGAAGCTCATTCACATGTACACTGCACATACACAGGGGAGTACCCAGTGATGAGTGACCCTAAGGGATGATTAGGACGTGGGTTTAGATGGCATCTCAACGAAAGAAAAACAATTTTGCAGGGAAGTGCAAGACAAAAGAAAAAAACTTCAAGCTTCTAGAAGCAGCAAATTGTGGAAAGGCAAATATGTGGGGGAAACTATAGCAGATAAAGGCTAGTTTTAGCGAAGTTTGTTGTTACAGGATGCAGCCTCTGGACTGAACGGGTCTGGAGTTGTCTGCAGTGATTAACTGCTGTTCTTCCTGAGAGAGAGGAGAGGGGACATCTTTACAAATGTATGTCCTGCTTTTAGGCGAACAGTGGGATTGCAGAGAGCTTTTCTTATTTCCACTTAATTGACCTGAGCTCAAAAAAAAAAAATCCTTGTGCCAGAGGGGTGTATTTTGGGATGGCAGATTATGCCACTCTTCAAGGTCATCACAAACCTTCTTCAGTGATGAAATTCAGGGAATGTATTTCTTCATTTTATTAAGGTCTTTGCATGGGAAAAAAATTAATCTGTGTTTCATTCATATGCTTTAGATTTAAATATAGAGAAAAATGCATTTTTTTCTGTACTTCACCAAAAAATAATTTTATAGTATCATTCACCCTGAAAGTCATGTGTGTTTTATTTTCATATATATTTAAGTACTGAAAAAACCAATAATAAAACAAGGTCTCTCGTGATTAACATATGCTCTATGGAATAGCAGATGTTACAAAGTACCCTAAGGACAAAAGAAGCTGCCAAAATTGAACACATCAGTTTTAAAAACTCTGCAACACATTTTTGCCAAGTGTTTTAAGTACAGGAAATGACTTGAGACACTTGGTATTTTTTAAAATTTAAACTATGACTAAAGGTTGAGTCTTTCAGAAGATGTGAGGCAAATAGCCAGTGAAAGCTACGCACAGACCCATGTAATATGTTGTCTACAAGAGACCCACCTCAGAACAAAGATATATACAGATTAAAAGTCAAGGGATAGAAAAAGATACTTCATGCAAATGGAAAGGAAAAAAAATAGCTGGGGTAGCAATAATTACACCTGACAAAATAGACTTTGAAACAAAGGCTACAGTAACAGACAAAGAGGACGTAATGATAAAGGAAGCGCTCCAACAAGAGGACAGAACCCTTGTAAACATTTATGTGCCCACCGTAGGAGCACCCACATATGCAGAGCAAATCTTGATGGACAGCAAGGGAGAGAGTGACAGGAATACAGTCATAGTGGAGGATTTTAATACCTCATTGACATTAATGGATAGATCTTCTGGACAGAAAATGAACAAGGAAATGGCAGCCTGAAATGACACACTAGATAAAATGGATTTAACTAGTATTTTCAGAGCATTTCTGCCCAAAGCAGCAGAACACACATTCTTTTCAAGTGCACAAGGAACGTTACCTAGGGTAGACCACAGGTTAGAACATAAAACAAATCTCAATAAATGTAAGATTGATATATCGAGTATCTTCTCTGTCCATGATGGTATGAAACTAGAAATCAATCACAAGGAAAAAACCTGCAAAACAGAAAAAGACATGGAGGCTAAATAACATGTTACTAAACAATGAATGGGTTAACAATGAGATCAAGGAAGAAATCAAAAGATACCTTGAAACAAATGAAAATAACACAACAGCCCCAAACCTATGGGATATGATGAAAGCAGTCCTAAGAGGGAAATTCATGGAATTACGGGTCTACCTCAAGAATCAAGAAAAATCTCAAATAAACAATCTCACATTACACGTAAAGGAACTAGAAAAAGAAAAACAGAGTCCAAAGTGAGGAAAGAATAAGGATCAGAGCACATATAAACATAATAGAGTCTAAAAAAAATCAACAAAATGAAAAGACAACCTACTGAATGAGGGAACATATTTGCCAATGATACATCTGATAAGGGATCAATATCCAAAATGTATAAAGAACTTCTACAACTCAACACCAACCAACCAACCAACAATGCAATTAAAAACTGTGCAAGGGACATAAAAAGACACTTCTCCAGAGAGGACAGAGAGAGGGCCAATAGACATATGAAAAGATGCTCAATGCCACTAATCATCAGAGAAATGCAAATTAAAGCCACAATGAAATATCACCAATAAATCAACAAACAAAAAGTGAGGGTGAGGATGTGGAGAAGAGGGAGTCCTGATGCTCTTTTATCATCTCTCCCTCCTCTCATGGGTACTCCACCCTACCTTGTTCTCCTCTGTTGGGCAGTAAATTAGTTTGTGCTTTTTGGATTTTTATCTAATTAGAATCATAAATGTTTGCTGTTTTTATTCTGGTTTTCATCATCATGCATCAGCATTTTTAAGATTTGTAAATGTTACTTATGTGAATAGTTCATTATTTTTTATTGCTGAGCAATATTCTGTTGTATGGCTATCCCACTATTCATCTGTTAATGGACATTTGGGCTCTTTCCGATTTTTAGCTATTGCAAATAAAACTGGATCTTTAAAGTGTACAATCTGATGCTTTAATGCATGCTTAAGCCCTTGTAAACAAAAGTTTCTTCTTGCACTTTTGAATACATTCCTTGTGACACGAAATTATTGATACAAGGATGTGTGCTATCTTTGGAAGGGGTATTTTCCCGTGCAAATACAAATGGAGAGGAATGTACTCGGAAGCTTTCTGTTTCTTCCCCCATCTTCCATCATTATCTATCATCTATGGCCCTTCCTCTTCCATCTGTCTCCACCACATTACTGGATTATTTTATTCATAATCGCAGCCACCATGTCATTTAATGTATAACCTATTCAGAATGCGTTTCTAAAATGTAATATCATAGCTTTAGTAACTATCATACAAAATAAAAATATTAAAAGTATGACAAAAATGGGTAAGGTAAATGAACCAGCAATTCACAGAATAAAAAAAAAGCTAAAAATGATCAATAAGCATATGAAATCTATCAAACCCTACTAAAAATAAGGATGCACAAATTCAAATAAAAACAACTATTTAATTTTGTGCCCACATTTGGCAAGATTTAAAAGCGTGACAGTATTACATGGTTAATAGAAAAATGATCACTCCCATACCAATAGGTAGGAATATACATTGGTCTCACGTTTTTGGAAGATTAATCTAGCATATCTGCTTAACCCAGAAATTTTACTATTAACCTAAGAAAATAATTAGAAAAGTAAAAAAATGTAAAATGCAAATAACCTAAATACTGATGTACCGATAGTATATCAGTAAGTTAACTTATAAAATTTAGGTACATTCCTTCCACAGAATATTTTGTTACTTAAAATAATGCTATTAATAAGATAGAAAATCCATTTAACTGTATTTACTAAATTTTTACGAACCTTATGAATAACCACATGCCATGGACAAAAATGATAAAATTATTAAAATATGTATATTTAATTAGGGATCACATTATTATTATGTAATACAATTAAAACTGCTTTATATGTTTAAATGTGAACAATATGTCTTATATTATTAGCAAAATCATGCATATGTTAGCAATATTTTGTAAATGGCAGTATAATTTAAACAATAAACATTCATTTAATTACATTCTCTTTGTAGACCACATGAATTTAATAAAAGAGAAAGACTTTTGAAATATAATATGTTTATAAGGATATGATAAAAAAGGTTACAAAACTATATGTACCAAAACATTTATAAAACTATAATTGGCAGTAATAATAATAACAACAATAATAAAGATAATGCAGTATTTGTAACATGGAGTATCAAAGAAGATATTTTCTGGCATTATTCTGCAACTGATCCATTACACCATAGCCCTGTTAAATTTTAATTATGATGGTTATACTGTACTTACATAAGAGAATGTCCTTTCTTGTTGACCCAAAATATTATGGGATCATAGGCTGTTATGTCAACAACACACTCTCAAATGATTTTGAGGAACAAATGTTTCTTGTGTTATTTTTTAGACATTCTCTTAAGTTTGACATTATTTCAAAATAAAAAGTAACTTAAAAATCTTACCAAGGGAATTCACTCATAAATCGTATGTGCAACTTACAACTCATTAGCATATTTGACAGGCTGTATTCCTATAAATAGTTTTATTTATAATAGATTGAAGTATATTTTTTATCTAAATATCTTGTCAGTATGACAAGATTGAATAAACTCAGTGTTTCATAAGGTCACATATTGTTTTACCAGATGTAAATGTAACCACATATTCATTATAAATAAATTTATCCCATTGTATACTCTTCAGACGCAGATTTGGAACTTGTTAGTTTATTAAAATACAAAAAAAAGGGGGGTATTCCATTTACTAAAAATACTTTATGTATGCCATTTGCTTTGTGCATTTTACTTGGAATATAAATTTCTAAAAAGACAGAACTATTAATAGTGAAATTCTATGCCATGTTACCATTACACCTTTGCCATTTTTGATGTAGTATGTATCTTTTTGAAACTGATCAAATTTTACAAAATGTTAACTTTAAAAAGAAAGTTATTAAACCATACTTTTTCCTCCTATGCCTTTCTCAAATCTGGACTTTTTTATGCCTACCTTACTTTTTGGTCTGGAAATTATATTAGGTTAGTTTGGCATGAGAAATTCTTACTGAACCCAGGCTGGCTCCTAGTGATAACCATCATGCCTCAGTAACCGCTCCAAAATAATTGGTTCAATATTTAAGCATAAAATTATGTTGGAGGTGGATGTCCAAGTCATCCCACTACACTTCTGGAATTTATCTGTGCTAACCTCTTTCCCTACCCCCGCCCCCCCCCCCACCCCGCCCTAACTCTCGTCTTGACCCGTCTTTTGAAAACAGCCATTTGCTCATTTCTGGGCTTCAGGCAATAGTCACGTCTCCTCCGAGTTTGTTCACAGCAGCTTTTCAATCACAAAAGAGAATGCTTAGGGGTGAAAGACTGTGTGGATTGATAATTAACTCATTTTAAAAGTATCCAGGTGAGCCTTTAAATCTTCCAAAGTTTTTGTGATCTCCAGTTCAAATAATGCTCTCCTGGATAAAAAGACTACAAACAAAATAGCAGCATAGAAGTATGGATACTTAAATATTCACTATTATCTGTTATATTGGCTACTCTAGCTCCTCTCCACATTTACATATATATTTATATTTTATATATTATATATTTATATATACATAAATATGTATGTATGTAAATATATTTCATATGTTTGTTGTGACTTTGTCTTACTTCACCTATTTTAAAGACCATTTTTACTGCCTGCCCCATGATTTTGAAATCTCAGTTCGTGACAGAATGATCACCATAAAACTCTTCTTCAAATCTTGCGTATTTCTTCTTATTTTTCTACCAGTCTTCACACAGATGGCTCTTTCTTGTTCCCTTCTCAACTCAATGTCCCTTCCTCAGGGGCTTCTGTTCACTGCTAGAAATCATAGAATCTTTCTTTTTCTGCCACCCTTGTCACTCTACCTCAATCCTGTTTTTTTATTGTTTTTGTATCTCTTACCACACTCCCTGCAATAATTATTTTTTCTGTCTCCTTCGACCAGGAGGTAAGCTCCGTGAAAGCAGGTACACTAGTATTACCCCAGGGCATATTACTGACCCAAGCACATGATCAGTATCATGTAAATATCAGTTTAATGCACTGCTAACATTCAAAGCATTAACTGGCACAGCACAGACCCTGCACAATCTGAGCAGATGCCAGGTGTGAACTGGAGTTTACACTACCGATTGAACACTGGCCTTAGTTAATGAATAAGTGAGTCCAAGCTTATGTCACCAGCCTCCTGTCCAGGAACTAATTACTGTTTTCCTTATTGGATTTTTTATTTTAGAATACTTTCCAAATTTGTACCTGTAAGAGTGGTCACTTTCAGTTGTAAATTAGAACTTTATTATTGCAAACCTCACAAATATTTCCAATAATGTTTCTTTTTATTGATCTCTATTCATGATATCATTCTCATATTTTCTCTGACTATTCTATAATCTGACTGTTGAAAGATGATTTCCAATTTCAGCGTTTTTTTTCTTTGGCCAATATGAATACCAAGATGCCAAATTTATTATGTAGTCTCAGTATACAAATCAGTTCTTCCTTTTGGATTCAAATTTAATACAGTTATACTATTCCTTTTTCACTTCATCTATCGTCAGAGACGATAACAGTAAGTAAGTAAGTTAAGTATTTTCTGACAGTAAGTAAGTTAAGTATTTTTCTCATGCTTTTCTGTTCAGTTGAAATGACACTATGCATGTACTTTCTACTCCCCTGGCCTTGTTCTCAGATCTCTGTCTTTAATACAAGTGACGCGCTTACCCGGCCATATCCCTGTCTGACTGCCATCTGCTAGTTCACAGTACCAACCGAGATCATGTTCACCTGTTTATGGTCAGATTTGAATTTGATATTACTCACTGCTCACAATCATTCACATTTTCTAGTGTGTGTTTTTTTTCCTGTTGCTTTCACGTAAGAATTACCAGGAAACCCTTTCAAAGACTCTGGGGTTTCATTTTATTCCCCTTCCTCCAATCCTTCTGCTAAAATCCAGTCTTTTGAAATGTGCTCCAACTTTGCCAGGAGCTTCCTGGGATCGAACACTTAATGATCCTCCTGGTACTGTGCTGGACAGTCTCACACCCATCTTATCACTTAACCCTCCTGTTGAAATTATTATAAAAACGATTAGCCCATCTCAAGTTGTGTACAACTAACCTGAGAAAGATTAAGTGACTTGCATGGTGGGTAAGTTGGGATCCCATCTCTACTGCTCTTTCCTTTTACGAAGACTTATGTTTCCCTTTTTCTTTCTAAAACTCAATCCAGAAAAATCTGGGTACTCAGCACCACCGAACCATACCGTTACTCAATGCCCAGGATCTAATTCCTACCACAGAGTTCTAAAAATTACCTAAATATATCAATAATGTCTTCTGGAAATGTTACTCAATTCTACCACAAATCAGAAAAAAACTGCTAGGAGATAATGAGCATCATACAATTTGGGAGACTCTCAAGTGCACGGCAGAATGATACAGTGACAGCACACAGGCTGTGTGTGTCACATTGGCCAGCTCGGCCATTCACGGATGGTGTGAAGTTGGATAAATTGACTAAACATCTCTGAGCCTCACTTTCCTCTTCTGTAAACCAGAAGAAATAGTAGTTCTAACCTCATAGCACTACATTAGGGACTAAAAGAGATACTGTGTGTAAACCTCTAACTATAATGCCTATTATAGAGCAAGCCCTTAATAACTACCATCTTCATTATCATCACCATCTTTACCAATGTTTTGGAAACATGCTCCAGGAAACTAAAGTACATCTATTTAACCATGTCAAGACACTGTAACCTTAAATATCACAATATACTCCTCTTCTGAGTCTAATGTGAGGTTTCGGGGTAACTTCCTTTCTTTTTTTAATTATATTTTATTGATTATGCTATTACAGTTGTCCTGATTTCTCCCCCCCATATCCCTCTCCACGCAGCTCCCCCCACTCCCTCAGGCAATCCCACCACCACAGTTCATGTCCATGGGTCCTGCGTGTGGGTTTTTTGACTGCTCTATTTCCTACCCTGTACTTTACAACCCCATGGTTATGCCTTAACTGCCTATTTGAACTTCTTAATCCCCTCGCCTCTATCACCCATTTGCCCCCCCACTCCTCTCCTATCTGGCAACCATCAAAATGCTCTCTGTATCCATGGTTCTCTGTTCTTATTTGCTTACTTTGTTTTTTAGATTCCATTGTAGCTAGATACATATTTTTTGCCATTTTATTGTTCATAGTTTTGATCTTCTTTTCATTAAATAAGTTCCTTTAACATTTCATGTAATAATGGTTTGGCAATGATGAAATCCTTTAATTTTTTCTTGTGTGGGAAACTCTTTATTTGCCTTTCAATTTTAAGTGATAGCTTTGCTGGGTAGAGTAATCTTGGCTGTAGGTCCCCATAAATCCCATTAAATCTCTTTCCTGACTTTGAATACATTTTGCCATTCCCTTCTGCAAAGTTTCTTTTGAGCTGACAGTCTTATGAGAACTCCCCTGTGGTAACTAACTTCTTTTGTCTTGCTGCTTTTAAGATTCTCTTTCTCTTTAACCTTTGACCTTTTAAAATGATGCGTCTTGTAGTGGGACTCTTTCTGTCCACCTTGTTTGGGACTTTCTGTTCTTCCTGCACTTGCATGTGTATTTCCTTCACCAAATTAGGGAATTCGTCTTTCACTATTTTTTCAGATAGATTTCCAATTTCTTGCTCTTTCTCTTCTCCTTCTGGCACCCTTATGATGAGAATGTTGGACCTCTTGAAGTTGTCCCAGAGGCTGCTTCCACTATCCTCATTTTGTTTGGATTCTTCTTTCTTCTTGCTCTGATTGGTTGGTTTTTGGTTCTTTATGTTCCAAAGCATGGATCTGATTCTTGGCCTCATCCACTCTACTGTTGTTTCCCTGTAAACTGTTCTGTATTTCCGTTAGTGACTCCTTTGTTTCTGACTGGGTCTTTTTTATGCTGCAGAGGCCCTCACTCAGTTCCTTGAGCATCCTTATGAATAGTGTTTTGAACTCTGCATGTGATAGACTGCTTATCTCCATTTCATTTAGCTCTTTTTCTACAGTTTTGTTCTGTTCTTTCATGTTGGCCATGTTTCTTTTTCTCCTCATCTTGGCAGCCTCCCTGTGATCATTTCTACATATTAGGTAGAGCCGCTTTGACTCCATGTCTTGGTAGTGTGGCCTCATGTAATAGGTGTCCTATAGGGTCCAGTGGCACAGCCACCCCTATTACCCAAGCTGGCTACTCAAGGTGCACCCTTTGTGTGGAATGAATACACCCTCCTCTTGTAGTTGAGCCTTGGTTGCTGTTGGCAGATCAATGGGAGGAATTTACCCAGGCCAGTCAGCTACATGGACTGGCTGTGACCACTGAAAACCAGCGTTTACCATCCACGGAAGATCAGCTGTGCAGGGGCAGGGTGGTGGTGCTCTGATGTGTTCTGTGGCTGTTCACTGGGTGTGCTGGCCTTGGGGTTTCCCAGGTGGTGCCCACCAAGGTCAGCCCCCACCTGTGTTTTGCCCAGGACACTCTGCCTGAGCTATGAAGCAATCTGAGAAGGTTGATGCACACGCTGGGCTTGCAGATTCCCAGCCTGAAGCCAAAATGTGAATCTAATCTGGCTGTTGCTAGGGCTCACTAAAGCCAGCTGTGGCTTGGTTGATAGGATTTAGGAACCTAGACCAGCCATTTACAAGGAAAAGCTGCTTGGGTAGGCCCAAAAGTTGGGTGGGGCAGAGCCTCCAGGGAACTCAAACAGTGTTAGCCAGGTTGGTGGAGTTCAGTGTTAGCCAGGTTGATGGAATCTCAGATATGGCACCAGCTTGCCAGCTCTTTGGGGGAAGGGTTTAGCAAAAGGACAATGGCCTCTGCTCACCTTGATGCCAGACACTTTAGTTTCTCCCTGTATACCACTGGTGCCTTTCAAGCTGCCACCCTGGTACTGGAGCTCAGAGGGAGTGAGTCTGAGTAGCTGTGTCCATGTGTGGGTTCTTTAAGAGGAACTGCTTGTGGCTCCAGGAGTTTCTTCCACTGACTCAATCTCCATTGATTTTTGCAGCAGAAGTTGTGGGAACTTATCTTCCTAGCACTGGAACCCTGGGCTGGGGGTCCTGGTGTGGGTCTGGGACTCCATGCTCCTGAGATATCCCACCTGAATTTTTATACCCACATGGGTGTGGGACCAGCCAGATCAGCATCTGTGCCCCTCTTACCAGTCAGGATGGATGTGGTTTCTTTAATTCCTTAGTTGTGAGGCTTTCATTCAAAGCCTCGATTTTGTGGTGTCAGTCTTCCAATTAGCTCAATTTCTGACATTTCTGAGTGAAGGTTCTTCTATATTTTAGTTGTAGTTTTGATGTGGTTGTGTGAAGAGGGAAGCCATATCTGCCTATGCCACCATCTTTTCCAGAGGGGGGTAGATTTCAGTATTGATAAATCCCATCAATTCTCTTCAGAAAGAGAGCATAAAATGTATTCCCTGGGAACAGTGGACCGAACTGCTAGAGATTCCCTAGAACAACCAGTTCTTCCCTGACCTGCTCCCATTCTTTGTTTCCTATTTGCAAGGAATTCTAAGCCTGGCTTACAAAAAGTATGGGGGTGGAAGGAGGGAGAGAGAGAAACAAGAGAAGAGGAGGTAGGCAGGGGGTTGGGGAAGGGAGATCAAACAGCTTCCTTAGAGAGATATATGGGCTTTCCTATTAACCTGGGCCCTAATGTAACACAAGAGAGAACAGAGGATCTGATTGGTAGATGCACAGATAGCTCGATCTCATCAGCCTGTATGAGGGAAAATTCCCCTGACTTCAAAGTCACAGATTCTAGAAGTCTGAATCTGGTTTTCTGTGACGTATTCTAACTCTCGGAACCAAAAATAGATTCACTGATGAATTTTTTCTGACCTTAATATATAAGGGCTATTAAATTACCTACCATATAAAACTGTATGAATTTATGAAACATGGAAAATCGTGTGTTACAACAACTCTTCCTTCAAAAAAGTAAAAAATAAAAAGTCTCTTCAATGGCTACACAATAAGCTTCTAAAAGTTTGCACTACCGTTTCCCCTCCCCTCTGGACTGCTCCTAAACATCTGTCAAGATGCAACAGAAACAGTGCTTCCTACAGGAGCCTTCTCTCTCCTCACTCCACCTCACTCCATTAAGTCTTTCTGACTCACACTCCTATGTCCCTGCCTGTGTCCAAATTATTGTCTACCGCCCCCGCCAGCTTAGGTTACAAGCTCTATTGGGTGGGACCATTTGTTTTATTTACTGCCTGTCTTCATGTCCTAGTGCAGGACATAGCTTGGGAGCCCCCCAGATATTTGTTGAATAAACTGTACAAATTATATATGTTTGACATATGAAATAGACGTCACTTCACGGCAGTTGTTCACAACTGATGCCACACAGTGTGGGATCACAGGGCGTGGCAATTATTCAGAGGTTCCTCTCTCTCAGTCCTCAGGTCACCTTCAAGAGGGAATTTTTTTCTCCCACTTCCACCCCCTGTCACTGCCATGTGACCATTTGGCAGCTGAAACCGTGACCACTCGATTCTTTTCCCATTTCTCTTGTGTTCCACTTCTTGCATCCACAGGAATGTGATGCCTTATCAATCACAAGTCATAAGTCTGGCTCAATCATTAACGCATTTTTAAGGTTTCCCAATATAGTTTAGTCAATAAACAGACATCCATTTCCAAATTGGAAAACCTGTTATGAGATGAGTTGTGTCCCTCCCCAAATTCATCCATTTAGAAGCCTAACCCCTAGGACCGGAGAATATGACTGTATTTGAAGGCAGGGCCTTTAAAGAGGTGGTTATCATGAAGCTGTTAGGCCCTACTCTGATCTGTCTTTGTAAGAAGAGGAAATTCGAACAGACAGGAAGAGACCAGGGGCTCATGCACACAGGCAAAACCATGCGAGGATACAGTTGGAATGTGGCCATCTATAAGCCAAGGAGAGAGACCTCAGAAAACAAACAAACAAACTTGCCAACACCTTGATCTTGGACTTTCAGCCTCTAAAACTGAGAAAAAGAAATTCCCGTTGTTTGAGGCACAGAGTCTATATTGTGTTGTTAGGGCAGCCAGAGGAGACTAACACCTTAGGAAAAGTTAAAATATGTCACCTGTACTGTGGAGCTAAAAGTCTATCCTTAACATCATTTTTCTATTGTTAACTAAGTGTTTATCTCTAAATCTAGAAATAAATGCAAATATTAAGGAAGAACCTAATAATAATTTACCAATCACCAAATAGTGTGAGGCCTGTACTGGTTGTTTCATGGAACGTCAGCGTATTCCCCACGTAAGAGCTCAGGAGACTTAGAACCACGGAGCTGATTAACCAGACCGTGGTCATACAGTTAGCAAAGAGGAAGAGACTGCATTTGAATATGCGTTTGTCTAAGAGAGCTGAGTGGGGTGGAAACAGCGAAGGTTTTGGAACCACATGAAGTTTAGCAAAGGTTTGTTGCTAAATTTCCAAGTGTGACCGTAGGATAGGTCACTTGTCCTCCATGAGCCTCAGTTTTATCTGTAAAAACAAGAATAATAATATTTACCTTGCAGGGTTGGTAAAAGGGTTACATGAGATAACATACAAAGGAAAAGAACATAGTAGATATTCAAGAATAATAGCTCCTCTGTTGTCGCTTGTGAAGGCAAAGCTAAGAAAAGAACTCTAGACCCCAATACTTGCAGAAACTGCCTTATTTATGCAGGGCTTTTTGGTTTTAATATAGAAAAAGAAAGGCTATTTCTGTACTACTTTATATGTGATTATTTAAAAACGAAATCAGCTTGTTATTTAGCAGGTGACCAACCTATCACTCTCTGAGCTGGGCCTGTGACCAGGTGACATTGGGATATCCGTGTTCACTCCTGGGCATAGGACAAAGGAGAATCGAGTTAAGACTGGCCTGTTTCAGCAGGTTAGAACTGTGAACTAAGATGTGTGTGTGTGTGTGAGAGAGAGAAAATGCATATTTGATCAAGAAATTGCAGTTTAAATTTGTCTTTTTTTAACTTGTATTTCTTAAAGAAATCACTATTCAATCATGGCTGAAAGTATTGCTTAGCTACAATGATTTCAAAATAAAGAGTTTAATTTTTTTAAAAAAGTGCTACTCAGGAGCCAGTCACAGATTGAGTCAAGGTAACCTCCTCCAATATTCTAGGTAAGTGATGTTGGCCCAATTCACTAGCCTCCTCAAACCTGTTTGCCTCATCTGTTAAATGACCATAATAACAACTACCTTACTATTGGATTGTAAACAGTAAATGCAATTATATATGTATAGTGCTTAGTGGTAATAGCATTTTTATAACATTTGCTATGTGCCAGTCACTGGTCTAACCATTTGATTTGTATTTATTTAATTCGATATAGACTTCATAACACCTTTATTAAATAGGTACTATTTTATTGAAATACCCAAACATTCTTCTTCATACCAATGTATCTTTTCTTTTTTTGGTATTATACTTAAGATTACAGTTTCATTATACAGGAGACACATAGGATGAGTGTTAGGATGGTCGGTGACGCTGGCTGTGAAAGAATTCACAAAGAGAAGAAAGTGTAGAGAATAAAGTTTTCATTCACTCTCTAAGAAAGAGAGCCATGGTGTGGAGAGACACCCCAGTGTTGAGGGGTGGAGGTTTGAGCTTTTATTGGATTATAAATGGATTAAAAAAGGGTGTGGGTTGCTGCTGTAACCCGAGGCCCCAGTTTGTTCTATTGTTATCTTCTGCCTGTGGCTATAGGGAACTGTTCTTGCTTTCCAGTAATTTCCAGTTCTGGGGACAGAAGCTCAGAAGAGTAAAATGGCAGTCACATTTCACAAGGTCACAGGCCTGCTCAGCAATGGTGCCACAATAGCAATGGGGCTGACTTTACCCTTTCAATGAGGTATGGGAGGGATGCAGGGCTTCTGTGCCCTCTGCATGGAGTCAGGGCATAGCTGTCACTCTTCCAGCACACTGATGTGCTCACCAACCACGAAGCTCCACTGAGCTTTGGTGTCCAGGGTTTTTACTGAACTAAAAACCAGGGTTTCATTATATAAGCATGATTGACTGTATCATTGGCCATATGACTGAACTATTCTCTAGCCCCCCTACCCTCCCCAGAGGGGCGAAACTGGCCAGAAGTTTCAACCCTCTAATTATGTAGTTGGACTCTCTGGTGATCAATCAGCCTTTTCCTAGGGTCTTGCCACGAGTCACCTCATTTGCATAAAACGATATCACTCAGGAAATTCCAAGACCTTCAGGAGCTCCGTGCTAGGAATCCTGGACAAAGATAAGACAAATTCTTTATTATAGCACAACTGGGTTTGGAAGATTGAATAGTTCAGTAGGCAAACATTCCAAGTGAGTCACCCATTTTTTTACATGACTGGGGAACCTTCGTTTCTGAATCATCTGTCCTCACTCCAGCCACCTACCTCCATGTGAGCAAAACATTGTCATGTGGACAAAACAAACCCTTATTTCTCTGAGCTTCTGTTAGTTGAATCTTCTGTTATGTGCATTTGAACCTATTCCTAACTGATATGAGGTTGCTACAGGTTTAGAATTCTGAATACATTTTGAAGATTGATAATGTATAAAGCACTGTGAGATGTGTACAAATACTTGTTAAACATAGTCATGCCTTCCAGGAATGCACAGCACTAGGAGAAGAACTCAGGGCAAAAGGGCACGTTGTATCCTTTTTGGAGGCAGAATGGTCTGAATCCAGGCTCTGCCTTTACACCTCTGTAACCCTGAGTGAGCTCCCAGACTTGGACATCTCATTGACAAAACAGCAACAATAATGCACTCTTTATTGGGGACTATGGAGTGGAGGTTGAGAGTTAATATTTTTTTAATTTTATTAAAAAAAATTAAATGTATTGGGGTGATGTTGGTCCATAAGATTTTATAGTTTCATGTTTGCATTTCTATGATACACGATCTGTGTATTGCATCGTGTGCCCACCACCCAAAGTCAAATCATCTTCTGTCATCGTATATTTGACCCCTTTTACCCTTTACTAGCCCCCTACTCTCCTTCACCCTCTGGTAACCATCATACTGTTGTCTGTGTCTATGAGTTTCAGTTTTATATCCAGATATGAGTGAAATAATATGGTTCTTACCTGTTTCAGACTGGTTTATTTTGCTTAGCATAATATTCTCAAGGTCCATCTATGTCATTGCAAATGGCAGTATTTCATTTTTTCTTATGGCTGAGTAGTGTTCCATTGGTCTTAGAAAATGTTTTATGAATTTGACCCCAAAGGCAAGGGAAGTAAAGGCAAAAATAAATGAATGGGACTATATCAAGTTAAAAAGCTTCTGCACAGCAAAAGAAACCATCAACAGAAGGGCAAACCAACTGAATGGGAGATGATATTCACAAACAACAGTGCTGACAGAGTGTTAATATATAAAATGCCACATAAAGAACTCACAACACTCAACACTAAATGAACAATCCAATTAAAAAATGGTCAGAGGACCTGAACAGACACTACTCCCAAGAAGACATACAAATGGCCACATATATATGAAAAGATGCTAAATTTTACTAGCTATTAGGAAAATGTGAAACAAAACTGCAAGGAGATACCACCTCATATTTGTTAGAATGGCTATTATCAACAACACAAGTAGTAGTAAGTGTTAGAGAGGTCGAAAAAGGAACCCTTGTTCATTGCTGGTGGGTCAGTAAACTGGTATAGCCACTATGGAAAACAGTATGGAGGTCCCTCAAAAAATTAAGAATAGTTACCATATAACCCAGCAATCCTTCTAGGTATCTGCCCCCCAAATTTGAACCTCAAGTTTATTTGCAAAGATATATGCAGCTCTATGCATTATTCACTGTGACCAAGACATAGAAACAACCAAAGTGTCCTTCAGTAGGTAACTGGATAAAGAAAATTGTGTGGTCTATACATCCAATGTATTTTTTTTCAGTCTTCCTTTTAAGTCATGTTAAAAGGTAACCATGGTGTACAGGAAATCTCACCATCTATTTCCAATTTTCCCACTTCTCTAAGATGGGGGGTGAGTAGGCAGACATGGCTTGCCTCTTTGCACAATCTCATCAAAATTGCAACTAAAATATAGAAGAACCTTTACTCAGAAATGTCAGAAATTGAGCTAATTGGAAGACTGACACCACAAAATCGAGGCTTTGAATGAAAGCCTCACAACTAAGGAATTAAAGAAACCACATCCATCCTGACTGGTAGGATGGGTGCAGATGCAGGTCAGGCTGCTCCCATACCCATGTGGTTAAAAATTTTGGAGGGATATCTCGGGAGCATGGAGTCCCAGACCCACACCAGGACCCCCAGCCCAGGGTTCCAGTGCTAGGAAGATAAGTCCCCACAACTTCTGCTGCAAAAATCAATGGAGATTGAGTCAGTGGAAGAAACTCCTGGAGCCACAAGCAGTTCCTCTTAAAGAACCCACACATGGACTCAGTTACTGACTCACCTGAGCTCCAGTACCAGGGTGGCAGCTTGAAAGGCACCAGTGGTATACAGGGAGAAACTAAAGGGTCTGGCATCAAGGTGAGCAGAGACCATTGTCCTTTTGCTAAACCCTTCCGCCAAAGAGCTGGCAAGCTGGTGCCATATCTGGGATTCCATCAACCTGGCTAACATTGTTTGAACTGCCTTGGAGTTCCCTAGAGGCTCTGCCCCACCCAACTTTTGGGCCTACCCAAGCAGCTTTTCCTTGTAAATGGCTGGTCTAGGTTCCTAAATCCTATCAACCAAGCCACAGCTGGCTTTAGTGAGGCCTAGCAGCAGCCAGACTGGATTCACATTTTGGCTTCAGGCTGGGAATCTGCAAGCCCAGCATGAGTATCAACCTTCTCAGATTGCTTCATAGCTCAGGCAGAGTGTCCTGGGCAAAACACAGGTGGGGGCTGACCTTGGCGGGCACCACCTGGGAAACCCCAAGGCCAGCACACCCAGTGAACAGCCACAGAACACATCAGAGCACCACCACCCTGCCCCTGCACAGCTGACCCTCCATGGATGGTAAACACTGGTTTTCAGTGGTCACAGCCAGTCCATGTAGCTGACTGGCCTGGGTAAATCCCTCCCATTGATCTGCCAACAGCAACCAAGGCTCAACTACAAGAGGAGGGTGTATTCATTCCACACAAAGGGTGCACCTTGAGTAGCCAGCTTGGGTAATAGGGGTGGCTGTGCCACTGGACCCTATAGGACACCTACTACATGAGGCCACACTACCAAGACATGGAGTCAAAGCAGCTCTACCTAATATGTAGAAACAACCACAGGGAGGCTGCCAAGATGAGGAGACAAAGAAACATGGCCCACATGAATGAACAGAACAAAACTGTAGAAAAAGAGCTAAATGAAATGGAGATAAGCAGTCTATCACATGCAGAGTTCAAAACACTATTCATAAGGATGCTCAAGGAACTGAGTGAGGATCTCTGCAGCATAAAAAAGACCCAGTCAGAAACAAAGGAGTCATTAACGGAAATACAGAACAGTTTACAGGGAAACAACAGTAGAGTGGATGAGGCCAAGAATGAGATCCATGCTTTGGAACATAAAGAACCAAAATCCAACCAATCAGAGCAAGAAGAAAAAAGAATCCAAACAAAATGAGGATAGCGGAAGCAGCCTCTGGGACAACTTCAAGAGGTCCAACATTCTCATCATAAGTGTGCCAGAAGGAGAAGAGAAAGAGCAAGAAATTGGAAATCTATCTGAAAAAAACAGTGAAAGACAACTTCCCTAATGTGGTAAAGGAAATACACATGCAAGTGCAGGAAGCACAGAAAGTCCCAGTTATGATGGATGCAAAGAGTCCCACTGCAAGACGCATCATTTTAAAAGGTCAAAGGTTAAAGATAAAGAGAGAATCTTGAAAACAGCAAGAGGAAAGAAGTTAGTTACCAGATTGTTGCCAGATGGGAGGTGTGTATGGGGGAATGGGTGAAGACTTGAGGGGATTAAGAAGGACAAGTAGGTAGTTACGGAACAGCCATGGGATGTAAAGTGCAGCATAGGAAGTGGAGTAGCCAAAGAACTTACACTCGTGAACATGAACAATGGTGGAGGGATTGCCTTCGGGAGGTGCGGGCACTGGGTGGAGGGGGGCAAAGGGGGGAAAATTAAGACAAATGTAATAGTGTAATCGATAAAATATAATTAAAAAATGTTTTTCCCACTTCTCTTGATTGAACACCCATCTCATGTTTATCTGAAGTTCATTCAAAAGTACAAGCACATACTTTGGCCAGATGCTAGAGGCGTCTAGAGATAAAGACACAGCTCTCCTTGAACACACTCAGAAATTAGGAGATGATTACAACAATGTGATCAGGGTATCCCCCTGTAGAGTGTTCATGGCTGAGTTGGAAGACAAGTGAAGAAAGTGGGAGAGGTAGGATAGTCAGGTGAGCAGACACTGTAGGGCACAAGGCCTGAGGCTGGGCAAGTGGGGTAGATTTTAACCAACAGGGTTTCCTAACATGTAAAAGAGCGGCCACAACAAAGATATGGGGCATAGAGTCCCTCCTCTGCAATGCCCTGGAGTTTAAATATGTTAAGAATGTAAAAAATGAAGATGTCCAAACAAGATCAGATCTATGTTTTAGAATATTTACTTGGAGGACTGTAGAAATTGAATTGGTTTAAGAAATTTGGGGGCAAAGAAGTAACTCAGAAGGCTAACTGCTGTTGCCATCATCACAGGAGAATGCATGAGTCCGAACGGAGACTGCGGCAGTGGGAACCGAGAAGAACGAGGAGTCAGGGGCACGAACTATGCCTTAGACTCCAGTCTTTCCTGTGTGGTGAAAACCAAATAAAACAAGAACAACAAAAAACTGTCTCACATTTTTCTCTAGCTCACATGTACTTTTTATTAATAATCCAGAGTAATTAGTTACAAGTAATGTTTACTGTGCCTTCTAAATTTACTGACACTAATCACAGGCACAGAAAAGTCAAAGCATTTCTTTTTTCTGTCCTTCTTTTCCTTACTCTCATCGGCGCGCTTTGCCGCATTGATCGCTCCTGTCTTCTTGGAACTACTTTCCCCGCTGTGCTGCAGCTTTGCTCTCCCAGCATGTTCCCCTGTCACTCTCTTTTGTCAGTTCTTTCCTGATAAAGAAACCTTCATTTTCTTTCATGTTCTGCACATGTTGCTGGAGGGATTGGGTTTGGTTTGTTTCGCAGTATGTGTTGTCCACAGAGGACAAAACATCATACCTCAATTTAGAGAACCAGATTGTTCACATTACAATTTTTGTTATTGTGATAGAATGTACATAGCTTGTCTTGTCTTAAATTCTCAATGTTTTTTCAAGACCCATTTTCTAAGCAACTTTGAGGACCTGCTTCGGTGACTTACTGAAAACCTGCATCTCTCTTACACAGCCTCCCCAAACACGCCTTCCCCTGCTGAGCCAAGTGCCTTCCTCCTGTGTCCTGTAAGCCCCAAAGAAGTACACAAAGGTCACCTCCCCAACTGTTTATAGAGTTCTCTGTTCACATAACAAATGCCAACAACATGAAAAAAGGAAAAAAGAAAGAGTGAGTAAGTCAGCAAACTAGCCCTGGCTGAATGCACCTCGGTACACAGCTGCCTCTCAAGTTCCTGGAGGACAGGGAACCTCATTGTCACACTTAACTTCAGGCCCCGAAGGGAGAATGATTCAGTGAGTAAGCATTCCATTGAACCAGCAAGTCACCAGCCTGACAGCCACCTGGAAGTTCTGGGCCAGTAAGTGAGCACAACTCTTGCAGAGTGCTCTCAAGATGACACATGACTGATACTGATCTGAAATAGTAGTGTCAATAGACTCCTGAAGTCCCAGCCATGAAAAAATAGATTCAGGGATTTGTGGTCAGGGCACAGTTCACTGATCTCCAGGCTCTGTAAAAGTCTGTCAAAAGCACAACGAAGTAAAAAACAGGGGTGTTACTTACCTCAGTTCTCCCCACCCCCACTGCAAACGCTACGAGATTAGAATTCATACAAAAACTTAGATTGCGCAAAAGAGCAACATCCCTAAAGTTTTGCTGTGTTTCCTTTTGGTGGGGGAGCCTGGGGAGCAAGGGAGCAGAGGGTCTGGGGGGCAGGCGAAGGAAATCAAGCTCCCAAGCCTCTCCTCTGCCCTCGTTTTATGGAGGTGGTCTTGGGGAACTGAAGGGAAATGTTTATTTTATTTTATTTTATTTTTAATCACTGTTCACGTTCAACATTATTTTGTATTAGTGTCAGGTGTACAGCATAGCAGTTAGACAATCACACACTTTACAGAGTGTTCCCCCTGGTATTTCCAGTGCCCATCTGGCACCATCCAATATTATTGATGGAGGGAAATCTTTTTAAGAAATAACCTTTCTGCTTTTCCTGTCGGCTCACCGCCAGTAACGAAGCCAGAGGTTGCTGTGAGTCAGGAAGGCAAAGATCGCGCAGCCTGGCGCCCGGGAGCCTTCAGTCCAGGTGACAGGGTCCTGGGTGCCCCAGGGTTGGCTTGACAGTTTCATCCCCGCCCACTTGCAGGAGAGCGCTGGGCCGGGTTGCAAGTGCACCAGGAACATAAAAGCTGCGGCGGCGGCGGCGGAGACGCACGAGCAGCGGCCGCACAATGCACGTGAACGGCAAAGTGGCGCTGGTAACCGGTGCGGCGCAGGGCATCGGCAGAGCGTTTGCAGAGGCGCTGCTGCACAAGGGCGCCAAGGTAAGAGCGGCGTCTGGCCGCAGAAACTTCTCTGCTCACCCCGAGGCTCACCCGCCACCCCCGCCAAGCCACGGGGCTCCCGGGGAGATACGGAGGTTCAGCCCCAAGTGCCCACCTTGCCACTTTCAAAAGCTGTGGAGGCTGATGCTCTCATGAGAAGCAGACTTGAAAGCGGCTAGGAGAAAAGACGACCTTTAATTGCAGAAAGTCAGATCCAAAAGAGGAGCGTCCTGCTGCTAATTTACTGTTTGTGTGTCTGTTTAACGAGCTGCGCAGGACCTGGACTCCTCTGCTCTGTCCATAGGTAGCGCTGGTAGATTGGAACTGTGAAACAGGTATGAAGTGTAAAGCTGCTCTGGATGAGCAGTTTGAACCTCAGAAGACTCTGTTCATCCAGTGCGATGTGGCCGACCGGGAGCAACTGAGAGGTAAGAGCGGATCCGTCCATGAGCGCGCAACACGCCTTGAACTAGCAATAACCTGACGGCAGCCAGGGGCCAGAGAGCCAGCCTGGAGTAAGCAGGCAGCTGGGCCTCCTGGAGAGAGGCTAGAGATAGCTTGGAGTGTAGTGTCCCTGCTGACATCCCAATAGCCAAAAAAACAGAGAGGAGGGCGGGGGGATGGGGAAACCCAAGTCAGCTTGAGAAATCCTTTTATTTTAGTCATTTGGCAGTGCATAATGTAATCAAAATTCCTTTGTGAATTCAAAGACAGTACTGCTAACAGTAGTTATTAAGTGATTAAAACTGCAGATGGAACTTGGAAAGTTAAAGGTAGACTAAGGGACCGTGACAAACAACTTTCCCCAGAAAGCTGGAAGACACAGAGTCCAACGACCATTAAACGTGTCAGGTTTCTCTTTAAAATGTACTGGAGTGCGCCTCAAGGGGTTATCATCACAGACATTCTAGATACTGTTAGCCACATGTTCTCTTTGGTTTTTCCCCTATGAGATGGTACTTTACAAGTAATAATGGCTGTGCTACAGAAGTGGAATGGCAGAAGAAGAGTTTCTATCAGACTTTCCTCAATGCTTTCCTGTTTCCGTCTACCCACTTAATATAGAACAATCTACTTGTGTAGTATCAGGGACACTATTGGCATGTAAACAAATTTGGTCATATAGAAGACAAATAGATATGCATGAAAAAAACCCTTTTTTTCTGGGAAAAGAAGAGAAAATTAAAATATTTGTATCTCACAAAGTTTTATTGAAAGACTGAGCAAATTGTTGGGCACATTTTTTGTCAAGGGAGCAAAAACTTCTGTAAAAGTCACTCTCACAGCCCTGTTCTTAAAGGAACACTGAAGTGTGCCTTTCTTTGAAAAGGTTGGGATGTTCTGTAAGAGAACAAAACTAGAGCAGCATGTCAGAAGCGAGTGTTCCCCTACACTCAAGGGAAATTGTTTTAAAGGAAAATGTATAATTAAAATCTGCAAATGCTAATAAAGATTTATGACATGGATCACAAGCATGAATAGAAGAAATCTATAAACACCATGCTGGTGGAACGTATTTTGCCAGAGGATAGCGTTTTTTGTTGATTGCACGTGATAGTTTGGATCAAGAATAGAGACATGCCAAATCTCAGCATCCATGTGGATGGAATACGGAACAGGATAGACCATCTGTAAGCTATTTCTGTCCGAACTTATGTAGTTGCACATGTGACATTTAACCTTAATTGTTTTGCTTTCCTGTATTTAAAGTTAGTACCTTGGCTGTAAACACATTCCTTAAGGATAAATGACTGTGGAGGAGGAAACTCAGACACATAATAAGTGACCAGGAGGCGTGTGGTCATGAGAAATCCACATGCCGTCTGGACATCAGCCCGTATTTGCAGTTCAGGAAAACATGGCATTGCCTCTTCCAATTTCAGGATTAAGTACTGCCCACAACTGTTGAAACAGTTTAGACATGTGGCCAAAGGAGACTTTATTGAAATCATAAAAATACACAGATGAAAATGTTTGGACAAGATGTAACTCATTTTATATATGAAGAAATGCATATGGGGGTGGGGGAAGGGTAGGTAAATGATAAAGAGTACCACAGCACAGAAATGCCACCAAGAGCTAGATTTTAAGTTGCTTGAAACCAAAATCCAGTGTTAGGTCAGAAAGAAGATGGTGTATTATACATTGGTGAGGGTAGAATGTAAGAAATGCAGTGGAGATTAAAACAAGAAAATTAAAGAAGCTATTAGGCATACATATCAACAGCATAATTTCCTATAAGGTGGTTGTGGAGTTCTGAAGAGAACATTCTTAAGATGGAATGCAAAAAAATGTATTTTAAAGGTTTTTCTCCTACTAGAGAACCTTTTCTAGTATCAATTTGACATCTTAAGAAACACTTAGAAGTTCCATGAAAAGTAAAGTTTTTATTTTGTTGTTGTTCCATTCCAGTATGGGAAAGGGCACTGTAAAGGGCACATATTAAAATATCTTGGCACAATTTTTGACAGTTAACTTGGGAACTGATTAAGCCATGCCCTCCTCAATATGTCTGGTGGTTGTTAACAATTCTGTGATTTTGTTTCAATCAAAATAAAGTGTGTGGGGACGTACTTTCTTCAAGGAACTCACATGTTGGGCCCAAAACCTTAGAGCGCGGATTGTTATTTAGAAGAGCAGCCACAGTTAGTATCTATGGTCTCAAGTCATGGAACGAGAACCAGCGTTAAAGGGCCTGGGGAAACAGTTTAAATCAACAGAACTATGTAAAAGTCAACTCTGAGAAAGAATGTGTTTCTCAATACAAAGGGAGTAAAACCTAGTATGAACTGGCTTGGGAGGGTTTGCAAGAACTGGATTTGTAGTTGGACAATGGAATGAGTGACCTTCAGGCCTCAGAAGCTGTGCACACTTTACCTTGGCTGAACATAGTTTTTACACAAAGTGGTAATAACAGTGTGAGAAAGAGAAAAGAATGAAATAGTACATATTGAAGTTACAGTAATCAAATAAATAAAATGAAAAGTTGATTTTACTTGCTAGGCTCTTAAAACTCCTTGAAATTATGAGAATGGATTTGAATACACAAGAAGATGTGTTTAATATTACAGTTTCTGAAGATAATATGACTTATTAAAGAAGGATACTTATCATAGTCTAAGCCCCACAGCTCCAGTAACTTCTTAGCGACAGAGAGATGCAGGTTGCCCACCTGACTTCCAAGAGCTCTTAGCATAGGAGGTTCAGTTCTCTAAAATTTACACCATTAAGTTACTGCTGAGCAAACTTCAGTGTACTTGCAAATCCTTTGTGGATCTTATTAAAGTTAAGATTTTTGCTTCAGTAGGTCTGTGGTGGTCACAGATTCTACCTTCCTAGTAACTTCCCGGGTAGTGCTGCTGGGTGCCGCTGGCTCACAAACCGCACTTAGAGGAGCAAGGCATTGAGTCGCTGTCCAAGAGTGTAATTTTCATACCTGGGTGGGTAAATAAAAATTCATCTCATGGCATAGGAGACGATGTAAATGTGTATGTGGAAAGTAAGAACATACCTATAATGTCTCTTTTTTGACATTAGATACTTTCAGAAAGGTTGTAGACCACTTTGGAAGACTGGACATTTTGGTCAATAACGCTGGAGTGAATAATGAGAAACACTGGGAAAAAATGCTGCAGATTAATTTGGTAAGTGGTCTTAGCCATGTTTATTACCCGAAGTTATTTAATACTGTGATGTTTTCCAAGGACAATGGTTTTTATATTCATGGAAACAATATAATGACTTATAGAAAAAGTTAGCAGAAAGCTAGAAATAAGGCATTTCCTTTTACAAATAGGATGATATTTGAGATTTTTAATTATGCAAATAAATCTCTCTTAAAATGATACATGGAAATGTGAAAAGGAACAGAGTTTCTTGCATAACTTAGGAACTGGTGAACTATGGCCCACGGGCAGTGCTAGCCTGCCACCTGCTTTTGTATGACTCACGGGCTAAAAATAGGTTTTACAGTGCTTGAAAAAAGTGAGAAGAAATGCAAAAAGGATGACAGCTAGTCATTGATTTACATATTGTCTCTGGCTACTTTCATGCTCCAATAGCCGAACTGAATAATTGCGTACCGTACATCATACAGAGATGTATGATACGCAATGCATAAAACATTTACCATCCTGGCCTTTACAGGAAAAAAAAAATTGCCAACCCTGGCTTATTTATTTAAAAAATGAATCTTAATTCCAGAAATATAACAGAAAACAAGGCTAGAGTGACTTTTGAACTTTGTAATTATTAAGATTTTTATCTTAATAATGTCAGTGTGTGTGCATGTATGACAGTGTGTTTGTGTGCATGTGTGTGATTGTCACAGTGTTTGGTGACTAGTTAGGTCTTACTTAAATTACAAAAATGTGGAATTAGGAAGGAAAATTTCTGTTTCATTCATTGTAAAACATGTTCATTGGTTATTCCATTTTATAAACACATTTGACATAAAATACTGGGGTTTAGTAAAACCCAAACCTTAGCTAAGGCAAAATGTCCCAGCTGAGCTGTGCAGGAAGTCACCCTGCCCTTGCTAAGGTCATTCTCGCTTGGACAGCGGGCCTAGGTAAAGTCTAGGGAGTGGCCCCTACTTCACGATATCCAACTAGGAGATTATGAACTCCTTCTAGAAAAGGAACTGCGTCCTGTTCTTTTTCATTCCTCACTCCGTAATCGGTCCAATATCTTAAAGACAGAGCTTGGTTGGTAAATGTTTGACTTGAATCAACATTTCCAGCAGTAATTACTTAATTCTATTAATAACTTGATGGAAGTAATGAGAATTACACCAGTTCACAAAAGAGCTGAATCTGTAAGCACCACTTTGATAAGGGCACGGAGTTGCTCCCCATGTTTGACAGATGTCTAAAGTCCTTTAAGTGAAAAGAAAAGCTACTATTTGAAAGAACAAACACCTTCCTTTAATTTCTTTTTGAAATTTTTCTCAAGTGTTCTTGGATATTATATTTCAAAATAAGTTTCAGACCCACTTGTCAAGTTTCCCTCAAAATGTTTCTGGTGTGTGTATGTGTTTAGAGATACCTGACAATTGCTTTTCCTCAACTAAGACAATCCTATGGTTTTTCTTTTACTTTCAACTAGTACCATAAGTAAAATGAAATGAAATATTTTCTCATTGCGAAACTTACTTATATCTCTTAGCCAAATAATATCTTATGATATATCAGTGTTTAATACATCATCAAATTTGCTTAGTTATACCTCATTTAATTTTATATTTCTGTCTCTCTGCTTATAAATGATTGTAACTCGTGATTTTATTTTCTTTTAATATTTTTTGTTTGAGCGTCAGTTTTTCCTTTGCTGACTCTTATCTCCTTGATCCGTTCTTGAACAGAATGGAGTTCTATATCAAATGACAGATGTTAATCAACCTGCCTATTAACACTTAGTTCCTCTACTTTATTTCCTAGTTTATATTTACTGATGTTTCTTCGGTTTTGTTCTTGTTCTATTTACTTCTTAAATTCCATTGGATAGCTTTAATTTTCACCTGCTGGTAAGACAACTGTACATTTGATATTTAATCTTTGGTAGTTATCCTGACTTAGTATGAACCATATTTCACTATATCCTTTGGTTGCCAAATAAAACAAAAAATTAATATACAGCCAGTTGGGAGCTTCATGAAGTTTTAAGAGTATGTTTTTATAAACTTATGCTACTCTCCAAAACCACATAGGGACAAGACTTTTTTTTTTTTTTTTTGCATTGTGCAGCCTTGTGAGAAAGCACATGTCACGCCTCGGCAACTCTCGCCCTTCGGCATCGCTCTTGATATTTCTAATAGTTTCATCAGGAACGCACATCTCCAGGTGTTTTATAGGAAAGGGTCACTAGGGCATAAAGTGCCTATACTCGGTGCAGTCATAATGCACACCTACTGAGTGTATACACTGGGAAAGCAGATGTCCAAAAAGTGTGCAATGATTAGAGTCAATACAAGAAATATGAAAACAGCGAAAAGATTGTCCCAAAGGATTGGAATGATCTGCCTTCCTCTAGCTGACATAGGCCACTCCTTAGTTTAACACCAGAGACTGATGATGTTTGTTTAATTATACATAGGACAACAAGATATAACCTTTGTTACCTATACGTAACTAAAAAACCTACTACTCCCCTTCCCATGTAATTTACACCCGCTGCAAGAGTAGATTAAAGTGGCCAATCGTTGTCCTTCCAACCTATCTCTGTTCGTATAATGCAAATATTTGCGTGTGGTTTATTTAATAATTTTTTAGACACTGTTCAGAATGTAATTTGCCTCCTCATACAATCCTGTGTGTTCTTTTGCACACTTCTCTATGTTCCTGTCCTTGTAAGAGAGTAACCACTTATTTAAGGAACCTTCCTACCTATCTCTCCTTCTGAAATCTCATACAACATGTTTATACCATTCTTATATGATATACCAATTTTTAAATTTCATAAAAATTAGTATTTTTAGAATGATTTTTATACATGTATAATTTATGCTAGTATGCTATGAGCTCTTTCAAGGCAGAAAATTGTTTTGTGTACAGAGTAGTAACATTTATTGGATAAACTGCCATTCTGTAATACTTTACATCCATGGATATTCAAGTTTGCTTTTTAATGCAAAGTTTGGATGATTTCCTGATACATCAGTATTGCCAAACAGTGTTATCTGTCCTTCCACTTTGACTTCTTACCAACTTTCCCCTTCCTTATTCTTTGATCTCACTGCTCTTCCCATTACAAGAGATACAGGAAACCTCTTCCCAGTCTTTTGTTTCCATTAGGTTATTCCGTACTTCCTCCTTAGTCTGAAGCCAACCGCAGCAGCCTTATTTATAGCAGCTCAGAACTGTAAAAGAAGTCTTTGTAATAATTATCAAAGGTTACTTTGGCAATTGGGCAGAGGTAGATTTAACTTTGAATATTGATAAGGACATCCTGTAATGTACTTATTTTTCGTTCTGTAGCTTTAATAGACTTAAAGAATTCATCTCCACCCAAGTGGGATTTATAATCTAATTTGGACATACTGAAATCCCTTAGTATATTCATGTAATAATTAAACAAAAGAGATGCCTATTGCTTTTTCCCCCCCCAGAAATACAAGAGTTGACTAAATTTTTGAACTTGGAAGGGTATGCATTTAGAATTAGTCAAAACTAGATTTTAGTCTGGAATTTAGAATTCATGAACTTTTATTTCTCTGATCTTGAATTTCCTAGTTTGTGAAAGGACGGAGGTAACTTCTAAGGATGGTTAAGCTTAATTAAACCATAATTTGTATGAAACATCCAGCACAGTTCTACTACATATTATCCACTCAATAAATTGCATTTCTTCCCCAAAGTATAGAAACCTACATTTTCTTCATTCTCACTACCTCATTTCTGTATGAGTTGGGTTCCTCTGTCCTATTCTACCTCTAAATGAAGAGTTGAAGGAATGGATAGAAACATTGTTGTCAAATGCACTCCCTTTTCTTGGCTACCAAGATGTTGATTACAAATTAAATTAGTAACTACTTTCTGTTACTGCTACTCTATAATATCTAAAGATTCAGTTGAACTATTATTATAGTTAGACAGAACTTGCTAAATCGGAAGTAATTCCCACAGCAGGAAGACAATAATATAGCAAAAATGGAAAAATATTGTACCTGAAAGATAAAAGATGGCAGAGGATTCCAGAAAAAGGGATCATGTATATTAGTATATTTCTTGAGAACTGAACTGAAGAAAAGACAAGAACCTGAAAGACCAAGCATTAGGCCTTGTCATGTAGATGTAGTCCAAGAATATTTTCATTGAAAAGTTACGCAGTTCTTATCCTGATAATGGACAAGAAAATTATTCTTCATCCTCCTCCTCCACCAAAGACCTGGGAATCAATCTTGCTTTAAAAAGAATTAAAATAAAGCTTACACATTCCCAAATTTTCTATCTGGTTGCATGTTGTAGATGCTGAAAACACAAACGCGGGGTGTTAGCAAGCTGTGAATACCTGAGAATAAAAGCACAGTGCCAATAAGTGTAAACAGAAGTTCTGTTCAGACGTGCTGGAGACTTGGGCAGAAGCTAAGAGTGTCTAACTTCAGTAACTTCCGCCAGCTACATTTTTTCCTTATACAAACCATTAGTGTTTTGTGTTTCCATTTTAAAGGGAATCACGTGGATATTTTACTCATGCTCTCTAAGCCTACTTAATACCAAACTGACACACAGCTTAAGTGAATAGAATCTTCAATTTACTTCTTTGTTTTAAAATCCTAAGAGGCAGAGAGGCAACTCTGAATGCTTTTCAAAAAACTCCCAAAGGACTTTTTAAATTAAAAGAAGGTGAAGACTAATATGTGCCCTCAGTTCCAGACTTATTATCTGTTGCATCATTTTCTTTGCAGCATTACAAAGAATGAAAAAAAATTAGGAATTAAGATGTCAAAAGAAAATTTTCACCTTTTACAAGTCTGAGCTAGAAGGGAGAGAGTTCTTAAATTAAAAGGGAAAATAGGATTTCTTTTATAAAAAATTTATTTACTTATTTTTAGAGAGAGGGGAAGGGAGGAAGAGAGGGAGAGAAACATCAATGTGTGGTTGCTTGTCATACACCCCCTGCTGGGGACCTGGCCTGCAACCCAGGCATGTGCCCTGACAGGGAATCGAACTGGCAACCCTTTGGTTCTCAGGCTAGCGCTCAATCCACTGAGCCACACCAGCCAGGGTTGGAAAATAGGATTTCAAATACAAGTTTCATATCACAAGTTGTTTTGGGTAGTGGCGAATTCTTAAATGTTAAAATAAAACAGAAAAGGCACATACATGTGGTGATGAGTACTGAAGCCGAGTGAAACATCAAAAGCAGACTTGTAAGCTGTGACGAACACAGTTAAGTGATGGACATTACTGAAGACAATGTGCCCCCAGTGACAGAAAATCTCCCACTTGAACTGGTGAAAGTTGACCTCACACAACAGAACTTAGGTATCAGGACTGTTTGTGGTTCCGTCTCAGTTTCCTACGTACTCTCCCATCTGCCATCCTCTTTGCTGGTTCATCATAAAGATGATAGTTAGCAATACTCATTGCAGCCATACAAAACAATGAAAAAGGAGTAATGTAATAATTTCTTTCTGGTTTTCTTAAGAGTAATGAAAATTTTCTCTGATTCTCAGCATTTTTTTCCACCACTCTTCCCCAACCCGGACCTACCCACCCCCTCCATTGACTGCTCTTCAAGTCTCACTGGCCAAAAATGGGTTACATTCCAGTCTCTAAACCATTCACTGGCAAGGAGAATGGGATTCCCACAACGGAATTAGATTAACCAGTGTCTACACCAAAGCTAGGAGATTACCTTCCTGTGTATTACATGGGGAAGAAGCAGATACAAAGGCAAAATAGAGTTTTTATTAGGGAAAATAAAGCAAATGAAAACTAAGAAATTAAGGGTATCTACTATTATATATTGCAAGATCTAAGAGAATTAAATAGGGCAGATGGATGTGGACTCCCTGGACGTGAGAACCATATGCTTCTAATAAGGATAAATTTTATATCTAATATTTAGAAAAGAAAGAGAATATGTAGAACTCTTGGAGATACTGAGAATCGAGTTAACGTTGACAAACACTATAGGGTAAAAGTCTTTATCATAAAATCTCAGATTGGACAATTAAGTGAAGTTCTGCAGAGACGTGAGAGCTCCACAACTTCAAGCAAACAAGAGAATCCAGGTCCATGGCTAACATTTTTTTTCAAAAGCCATTTCAAAACCTTTCATTAATAACAGTTGCGGGAACCTACACTGGTGCCTGGGATAGTGGTGAACGCTGGTGTGGGATTGCATGACAGAGTGTAATGGCTCTGTTGCTTTTCTCCTTCCTGCCTCTGGACTAGGTGTCTGTTATCAGTGGAACCTATCTTGGTTTGGATTACATGAGTAAGCAAAATGGAGGTGACGGCGGCATCATCATCAATATGTCATCCATGGCAGGTAAGGACGCTGGCTTTGTTAATAACTTCTTATTGGTGATTTGAACCACAAAAATAATTCTTCACAGTATATTTACTATCATATTGGGTTTGAAATTGAAACTTTAATTTTTGTTTTCTTTTAATGGCTCTAAAAATTAAAAATAAATTTTTAAAATGTTTTATTGCATATCAAAAGTTTGAACTGTGTATTCATCTCTGTTATTTTAAATTGTGACTCCTTAAGTTATCTTACTGCAGTACTATTTAAAAAATATATATATATACATTTTTTTCCCCAGTGTTAGTGTTTTTCAAAGGTGGTTGTGAGATTCCTAATGATAATACATGTGAAAGCCCCTTTGACAAAGTGAAAAGTACAAAACAAAGTTAAGGTATGACTCCCACGTGATTTTAGAAAGAACATGGAGTTTTATTATTTTTATTATTTTTTAAAGATTTTATTTATTCATTTTTAGAGAGAGGGGAGGGAGGGAGAAAGAGAGGGAGAGAAACATCTGCTGGTTACCTCCTGCATGCCCCCAAATGGGGACCTGGCCCACATCCCAGGTATGTGCCTTAACCAGGAATTGAACCAGTGACCTTTTGGTTTGCAGGCCAACCCGCGATCCACAGAGCCACACCAGCCAGGGCAGAATGTGGAGTTTTAAAACATGGTAGACGTACTAGTTGGGATATGCTGTTGGGAGGCTGTACTTTACTTCTACTCTCTTAGGCTCTCAGTGTGGGCCTGAGAATTGAGTTGACATGAGATAGATTCACTGGAGAAAAGCATATAAATTTTTACACGTACATGGGAAAAGGGAGACCCAAAGAAGTAGCCAAGCCAAAGCGCTTATGAACATTGAACAAAGAGAAGCAATTGTGGAAAAGTAACTAAAGTATACAGGGAGACTAGAGGAAGGGTTATTTTATTTTAACAAGTTCTTTACAGATTTCTCAGCCTTGACTCCCAGTCTCTGGTGATAAGAATGTTTCTTTCTCCCTGGTGTAGGTAGGGCATCTTTTACATAGATTTATAACTCCCGCTTTCAGGAAGAAAAGGGGAGGTCCTAGTGCCTTTCTTGCACCTACTGCTTTTCAAGTCTTTTTCCTTCAAAATAATGCTTATACAAAAACATGGCATATTTGGGGGTGACCTAGTGTGCCACCTTTCAGTGCTAAACTGTTGTAATAAATGGCAAACACATATGGCTTAAATATAGGGTACTCTTAGTTCTCACTCGTACATCAGCCCAGGCCGAGGTTCTTGTTGCAGGGAACCTCTACTCTATGCAGTCATTTGGAAAACAAGGCTGGCAGAAGCTCTGTCTTCACCATGGAGCTTTCAAGGTTCACTGTGGCATTGGTGGACTCCTTCTCTCCAGTAGAAAGAGAACTCTGAGAAGGCATAGCTGCTCTTCTGAAACCCCCCTCCCTCATCCAGTAATGGCAACCTCCACTTCCACACATGCTCTAGTGTAGCATTTGATCTCATGCTCATCTAACCACAAGAGAGTCAGGGAAATGCAGCCTAGCTGTGTGCCTAAGGAAAAAGTAGGTTCCTGTGGACAGTTAGTCTCTATCACAACATGCAATCTAAACTGCTTTTCTCAGGGCAGAATGATTTACTCTCTGCCGATATCATATTTCTTGGGCACAAACTTTTCAATCAACTTAGCCAGACCCTTACTTTTAAAATTGTAGGAAAAAAAATCAATGGTTCTTGAATAGTTCAAGGGCTCTTAAGAAGTTTTAGAATTCTGATCAATAGTGACAGCAAGTCTAAACTATTTATATCCAAAAATAGTGAGACTGCCTTAAATTATCTGGTTGGTTTCTGTTAGTGTGGTCATTTTACCATAGGTGCCCCCGCCCCATGCCTTCTACCTCCCAGCTCCAGGAGTGTCTGGGGAGTCATGTTTGCTGTGAGCACAGTGGTGTCTGATTCTCAGCATTTTCCTCATTCTTCCAGAAATCATTCTCAGATGGTCCTCGAACCACTGAAACTTGCCTCCAACGGAGACTTAGAAATCTCCATCTGTAGAAGTTCTGAAAACAATCTCTGTCTGTAGAAGTTCTCATTTTCTGGGTTGCTTAAGGACAAAATGGCATCCCTGAAGTGATTATATAACTAATTTTATAATTTTTTCAGGATAATCTAGTTGTTATTCCTAATATGACATCCACTTAAAATTATAAAACATTTTAATTCTAAGAATACATTGAAAGGTAAGAGCATGGGCAACACTTAAGATATTTAACCTCAGAAAGGACCACATTTTAGATTCTAGGAGGCTGAAACCCTAAAGACGAAGTTGTCAAGGCTAAATCTACATGGTTTTAAAATAAAACCATAAAAAACCCCATAAATAATTAGAAAATTAACCCAAAGTTAATGTTTTATTTAAAATATAAATGTAAAACAACCCAGGGGAGTGGTGAAGAGACAGTTCCATGGATTCTCTCTCTAGAGCCAGGAGAGCGAGTAAAGCTTGAACCGTGAACACTGTACGGGGCGCCCCTTGCCCTGTGTCACAGGACACACTGATTTCTTCTTAGGACGGCTGGAGGTCCTCAGGACTGGACCAGTTTTATGGAAGAAGTTCTGTACCATAGAGGAGGTTTACTTGCCATATAGACCATAAATAGAGAGATGCAACATAGTACTGCCTTTTATCCAATTAGAATATTTAAATATGTAACAATTAACATTCACTGAGCACTCACTGTTTACATGATATTGTTTTAAATGCTGTGTATGAGATTATCTCATTTAATATAGCAACCCTATGAAACAGATTTTATAATCTCCATTTTGTAGATGAGGAAACTGTGGCAGGAGAGTTTAAGTTTCTTGCAATAGTTTTTACATCAAGGAAGCAGTAGAGCTGGAATTCATGTGCAAGCAGCTTAATAAAAGACCTCTTATGTCCAATCGCTAGATTATCTTCTATCTGTGGGTTCGTCTGCTAATCTCTTCAACCACGTCCATCTTTGCCTGTTAAGTAAAAAAAAGAACTACAGCGTGATTAAGCCGGTGTAATTTGCTAGTATCTTCAGGCCTCCTGGACACTGCTTTAATTTTTTTAATGCACTATTGACATTTTGTTGGGATATATTTATTAACAAGAAAAATACCTTTAGCTTTCTTGAGGTCTATGGCCCTTATTTGTGGAGCAAATATTTCAGAATTAAAATAAGAATGAAAAAGTATTAATATATAGTGAATCAATATAACTGATAACAAACCTGTATTCTCAAAAAAATGGGCAAAAACATAAACCTACCCTTCATAGAACAGATAGAACAAATGACTAATAAACAGGAATAAACGGTCAACCTCACTAGTAATCATAATGATGCAAGTGAAAACCAAAATAAAATGTAATGTTTTAGCCATCAGATCAGTGTAGGTTTAGTGTAAATACTCATGACTGGCCAGAATGTGGGGAAAAGAGATCGGCAAATTCTGCTGGCGTATACAAGCAACTGCTTCAATATTCACACCACATTACTGAACCTTCAGTGACATCGTAAGCTTTTGCCCCCATTTGACACACGAAGTAAAGCTCTGAAAACATTTGGGGAGCTTACCAAAGTCTCCAGTCAAAACATGCCATTGAGAAGAGCAATTTAAGGATCATAATTAGAGGTCCACTTTGCTTCGTTGGCTAAGAGTTTGGCATTTATCACCAGCCCACCCCTGGGTGTCCATTCTCTTCTTACCTATCTCAGAGCCAATTTTGGGACCTTGTGTGGATCTTCCTCTAATCGAGCAGTTAGAACAATGAATGGCTGTAAATTCAGTGATAAGATTGTTCCGGTTTTAAATGATCTGTCTTAGGTCTCTTACAGTTAATAAGCATCTCAGCATTCCAAATTGCTCCTCCCTCTGATGCTCTACCTGACCAGCGGGGTGACTCTATTTACAATGATTAAATAGTTTACCTTTGTGCCTTCTACTTGATTCAGTCCCTTCGTCAGTAGAAATGGAGGCACCCTCCCTTCTTAATGCCGGCCTCCACACCTGGTGCATTTATACTGTTTCCTCTTGCCAGTGGCCAACCTGGACAGCCCCTGCTTCCTCTCCACGCACCAGGATGTGGTCACTAAGAAGCCCTCATCTCAATAAGAGTATTAAAATGTATTTCATTTTACCCACTCACCAAGAGCTTCTGTTCTTACTATGATGAGATTAGTTTAACAAAAATTCAGAATTTTCTAGCAGTAGAAAATAAAGATGGCCCTCTCTGGCTTTGCACTTTCCTCTGGAATTTTATCAACCATTTTCATACCCTGGAAGTCACAGTATGTGGGTAGAGATCAGATGACCAAAGTCTTTGAGGAATTCTAGAGTCGAATTAGTTTTCAACCAACTTTGTTGAGGTATAATTCACAAAATTGTAGGAAAAGTATTTCTACTGTTTGCTCCCTTTTGGTTTCCAAACTTTCCTTCCTCACAGATTTTTCTTGTTTGCCTGCCACTGCTCACTATTAAAGGCATAGCTGTGGGTTGCATTCCACCCAAGCAGTCATCACGATCTCTTGCATGGTTTCGGTGGAGTCCTTCACTGTCATCGTAAGAACCTTGACACACTGGTTTGGGCAGAGATGTTAACGAGTAATGACCACTGACGCAGACTGAATATCAAATGTAATTAATAAGTTTAACAAACATAGGAGTAGTTAAAGTGGAGGGTGATTCCTCAGCATATTGAGGGAAGGGTGTGCTCCCGTCTGGAGGCCCAGAAGTTGTTCTGATCATTGTTAACCACATAGACATTTCTATAGGACTTTTTATTTGTAAACATACTATGGAAACCTACGCTCATTTTGTCACATCCATCCTTAACTGTTAAAAGAAAAGTTGGAAGGCTCAACAGAGAAGAGTGAAGCCTGGATTAATGCAGGTAATTAAATGTCAGAATTCCCATAAAACATCCCATAAAAATCAAGTGTGCTTTTTATATACTTAGTTGCTAAAAACTGTGGGAAGGACAGAGTAGTTGTCAGAGGAAAAAGAATTTGCCTATAATCCTGGCTTCCACCTGCCTACATACTCAGCTGCTGAAGTCTTGGTGTTCTGGGGGCATTTGCGCCTCTGGTCGCTCGGTGGCATTTTGTGGGAGATCCTATGAAAGCCTTATTTACTCTGAGTTCAATATATTAGAGTCTCAAAAAAAAAATACTTGAAGATCATAAGAAACTTTTTTTAGCCTGTCCTAAGTAATCTGCCCAGGGACACACTCACGTGAGCTATAACTTATATCTAAAACAATATAATTAGCTTCCCATTTGTGTTAAGGTGGGACTGCTAAAGTTACCACTTTAAGGAACAAATTCAAGTTAATCAAACATATGTTGAGCATCTACAGAAAGGAATTGAGGGAATAAAAGTAACTAGGCAAAGTTTTTACCACAGAGCTATATAATCAGTATCTTGTATCAATACGGCGGAATATAATTGGACTGGGATATCATGACAGACCAGAAATTTCAGGCAAAAAACATCAGTCACCTTCCTTCATCTCCAGGCTAAAAATAAAATCACGTGGTACTACCTGTGCAACTATGGCTGATATAAGGCATGGGCCTTACATAGTTAGCAACTGCCAAGTTCCAAGTATTGTGACAAACTATTGACTCTATGGTATCACATTTAACTTTTACAAGTCCCTACAATAGATGTCAACTTAAAAATCTTCAATTTAGAGTTGAACAACTAATATCAAACAGGCTTCCTCACTTGGAAAATGTGGTGAGAATTAGCAGTAGTAATAAAAGCGACTTTATTTTGCTATACTTTAGTGTACGTCATGGAATGAATGAACCTACCTTTCGGGACATCAGTTGGTCAGATACCAACTATTATGAATACATGAGCCACCTTTCTTGCTGAGTGCTGGCGAAGTTCTCCATGGGGTTCATTCTGTTGTCTATGGCTTAAAATTACTAAGAAGACTGACTGAAAGAAATAAGTAGGAAAGATTAAATAGTTTCAAGCTGGCCTTTTAAGGAATGGATAAAAGATTTAGGGTTTCCTAGGCCAGGGGATAGAAACACTACTAGGAAATGAATAGTTTTGAGAATTTATCATGCATAGATACTACCTAGGGACTTTGTTCCTATGCAGATTATGACAGTAGGTCTGGGCTGGGTCCTAACATTCTACTCCAGGAATTCTGATTCCGGTCCTCGGCCCTCACTTGGAGGAGCCAGCTTCCAGGTTCTATGGTGGTGATCTTTGAGTGGGTAGGAAGCTCATCTCTGCCTAAGCAATGCCTGAACTTTTAGGAAGGTGGATTTTGGTGGGATATTGGGAGCAGTTTTCTGAGAATTAACTGCTAATTCTTAAAGTTACCTTTCTGGAAAGATTTTAATTATAGAAGATGTAGTGGTTTTATGGAAGCCTCTGCCACTTTTTATGTCAAGTCACACTTCCAACTTTATGTGTTAATGGCAAACATGAGACTGAGGGGAAAAGCAGCATCTGATACAATGTTCTATTTTGTGGGAAAATCACATAATGAGGAAGTTCACCAGTTAATTCCGTTAACTGTCTGCACGAACATAGATTCACAGTAGTTCCCCTTTTTACCTTGTAGTAGAGAAGTGATGGTTAAAAACAGAAAGATGGGTAGACAATTTTTTTTATGGTAAAGAAAATGTGAGGAATTCAGATTTCTGCTTTTTGGCACTTCTGCTAACCTCAAGGATCAGACAAAGGTCAGTATCCTTAGATTCTCATTTTATTTCCCTAAGCTGAATTTCTTTAGCATTTCTGTATAGTCTATTTTACAGGGTTCCTATTTATTTAAAAGAAAATATGTTTTATGACTGAGTACAATTGACCCATCTGAGCAGATTTCAGTTTTTTGCACAATTTTTTGAGCTGTTTGTCTTCTATGAGACGTAGAGATTAAAGTTATCTTTTTAAAATATGGGTAGAAAGAATATTAAAGATGGAAGAACAAATGTGGCAATGGAAATTATGTTTTATTTTTCTAAATCACTTCCTTATTTCTTCTATTGTTACATATGTAATTTTCAGTCATTTAATGTTTTATAATTATCTCATCAGTCGGTGGCCACTTGGTCTTATTATCCTGAGTGCTTATAGAAAATATGTCTCTGTTTTGCGGGTAGAATTTCTCCCTCTGGTGATATTGTTTTCTGACTCTATAGTTATGACAGCCGTAATAAGCCTGTTCCTAACTAGACATGTTCTATTTTGAGGAGAGCCATTTTCTAATCCCTCAAGTAAAATTGCAAAATGGTGGGCCTAGAATAAAACTGAAAAAACACACCCCTATCCTTTTTAAATGCAAGTTACTCATTTTTAAGCACAAATAAAAGATTTCTCACAACATTTAATAAAATGACATTTCTTCAGAGACTCCTTCCTCACTGTCACAACCCTTTGTGCTGTTGCTCCTCAAATCCTTTCACACTAAGGCAAGTAAGTTCCCTGTGAATGTGGGAATTAATTTGCAAGGCTTGAAAAAACTAAATTAATTCCAGCAACAAATTGGTCCTGTGTCATTATACTGGCAAAACTCCCTGACGCTGAGAGGGTCGGTCTGACTGTTGGACCAGTAAGTGCTACCCTACCCCACGCCGGGGTTCCTTCTGTGGGTGTTGCACAATAGAGTGTTCAATGCTCCTTCATTATACTTTGCGCTTCAGATGTACCAAACACATAGATCTTAAATGAATGCACTTCTGTAAATCCTTTTGAACTAGGACTAGCAACAGTCCACAGCTTGACAAGGTCCAGAAACAAACCAAGGTAGGACTCTGGACCAGATTGTGACATTTTATTGCAAAACACACATTTTCACAAGGAGGTACAGGTGGATAAATAGGTAAATAAGCAAATAAAACAAGACTTTGAGATGTTGCTTTTAAAGCAAAAATGTTGACCTTTGTCTTTTTACAAAGAGAATAGCAAATAGTAGTGCTTATTGTGGGGCAGGCCCTGTTTTCTGTATTTTATGTATATTTGCTTGTTCAAAACTCACAGTAGTTACTATTTATACTCTAGTTCACAGAAGGAGAACACTGTGGTACCAGCAGCTACCCCTCTGAACCTAACGCAGCTCCCTGTGGTGGGCTGAGGGTTTGAGCTCAGTGAGTCTGGTGCCCAGAGTCCAGAACCACTGTGCTGTAATCCCTCTTGATAAACTTGATTAAGAAGACATTTTTTAAACAGCTAAGTATTATAAGTAACATTCTGATAAAATGGTGGTCCTCCCATTGGTTCTATATGTTTCAATGGACTGCATTTAAAACAATATTTTCATTTTATTTAGTACTTAATTGGTACCAAACACATATTTCTAAGGTGAATTCACCCCTACGAAACCTTTTGAATTAGCGCACACTATATTTTAGGAAAGAAAATGAGTGGGCATTAAAAAACCCAACCGTTCTTCTCTAGAGTTCCATATAGAGTAAGAGACCCTAGCTGGAGACCTGGAATTTAAGTCTAGGAAGTTTGTGTGCCTGTGGATATAGGTAGATAGATAGATAAGGAAGGAGGGAGGGAGGGAGACAGAGACATTGAGAGAAGAATTTAATCCCAAAGAATGGATAAGGTCACCTAGGGAAAGAGTGTGCATAGAAAAGCAGAGGGCCAGGGTCCACTGTGGAGTCCTCCAGCATATTCATGGGTATGGTCAAGGGGAAAGAGCCAACAAAGGACAGCAGAAGGATTCGCTGGTTAAGATCTGTTTGCCTGGAGTCGGCCTTAGAGTGAGCTGTGGAGCAAATGGGAGGTGAGGAGTAGAGACGATGACTGTGCTAACTCTTCTGAGTACTTTCTGTTGACAAGAGAAATGGCGTGGGAGCTGGAGAAAGATGTGAGACCGAGAAAGAGATAATATTTTTAAATGAGTGATATTGACACGTGTTCATATCTCAGAAAGAGCGACTGTCATTTGACTCTTCACTTGATAACAGTGACCACTCTAGGTCTGTTGACATACTTTTATCCTAAATTTCTATGACCCAACATTTAGCTTGTTTCTTTCTTTTTTTTTTTTTACTCCTCTTTCTCTTTCTTGCTCTCTCTCTTTATTGAATATATTGGGGTGACATTGGTTAATGAAATTATATAGGTTTCAAATGTACAATTTTATAATACATAATCTGTATATTGCATTGTGTGTTCACCACCCAAAGTCAAGTTTCTTTCCATCACCATTTATCCCCCCTTTACCCTCTTCTACCGCCCCTACCTCCTTTTCCCTCTGGTAATCACCATACTGTTTGTTTTCTGTGTCTGTGAGGTTTTTGGGGTTTTTTTTCTCTTAATCCCTTTACCTTTTTTTTCTCTCTTTTGCTTGGCTACTCTTCCCTACCAGAGAGGGCTGCCCTATACAGTTATGTAAGCTGTAACCTGCACAAGCATTTGGGGTGCTGTTTATACGAACTACCACATGAATGGTGCCCCCAGACCCGCACCGTGCACACTCGGCCTACTCAACACAGTTCTCTGTGTTGACCCTTATTACCAGCATCAGAACACATTTGTGTCTGAAGCACAGAGAAACATTATGTGTTGGTGTGTGGGTTTAAGGGAACAAGTATGGTTAACCAATATTGAAGCTGAACCACAATAGCAATAATCCTATACCTGTGAGGGGAAAATGTGTCCTGACATCCCATAGAAAATGTTTGATTTCTGAAAAATTTTCATCCCAGCTAAAATCGTTGTCACAAAAAAGCTTGAAAAGGAGCTCTTCTCCCCTCTTTTAACTGACTGTTTCAAAGCAGCAAACCGAGGTAGAGATAGTAAATCTCTACATTTACTCTCAAAGTCAGACTTTAATATTAAAGTCAGTTGAGCTGCTTGAACCTGAGTCTTAGCCTCTCACCTTCTTCCCTGAACAACATGAGTTTCAACACCTGCTCCAGCTTCTCTACAAACTACTTGACCCTGGGCTACATGAAGTCACCCAGCCACTGGGCCTGGCTGGCATCTATGCAGGCACTGGGCGTTCAGGCCCCCAGGTCTCTGGATCCCGCTCTACCAGCATGCAGGGTGGCTGGGATCTGGGGGCTTGGCTTCGGGGATGGTCAGGGGTCTGGCGGGCATAGGGGACATCCAGAGTGAGAAGGAAACTATGCAATAACTGAATGTCCACCTGGCCTCCTGCCTGCAAGAGGGTGAGAGGCTAATGCTAGGAGACTGGAGAGCAAAACCTGGGAACACCTGGAAAAGAAGGGACCCCAGGTCAGAGGCTGAAGGCACTATTCTAAGACCACCAAGGACCTGAGGGCTCAGATCTTTGCAAGTTCTGTGGACAATGCCCACATCATTCTGCAGATTGACAGTGCCTGTCTTGCAGCTGATGACTTCAGAGTTAAGTAAGAGACAGAGCTGGCCATGTGCCATTCTATGCAGAGTGACATCATTGAGCTCTGAAAGGTGCCCATTATCACTCGGCTGCAGCTGGAGACAGAGATTGAGGCCCTGAAAGGAGCTGCTCTTTGTGAAGAACCACAAGGAGGAAGTAAATGGTAGAAAAAAAAAACAGGTTGCCAAATTGGGTTGACTATGGATTGGATGACTCCAAATCTCAGGACCTCGGCAACATTATGGCAGACATTTGGGCCCAGGATGACAAGCTGGCTCAAAAGAACCAAGAGGATCTAGGCAAATACTGGTCCAGCAGACTGGGGAGAACACCACAGTGACGGCTGAGATAGAAGCTGCTGAGATGACACTCACGGAGCTGAGATGTTCAGTCCAATCCTTAGCGATCAACCTGGACCCGATGAATCTGCAGGCCAGTTTGGAGAACAGGCTGAAGAAGGTGGACAACAGGTGCTATGTCATAGAGATGGAACAGCTGAACGGGTCCTGCCTCACCTAGAGTCAGAGCCAGCCCAGACCCAGGCCGTGGCAGAGAGGAGTGTGAGGCCCTGCTACACATCAAGATCAGGCTGGGGACTGAGATCACCACCGACTGTCACCTGCTGGAAGAAGGGGAGGGCTTCGATCTTGGTGATGACCTGGACAACAGCAACTCCATGCAATCCATCTGAAAGACCACCACTCACGCAGTGGTGGACAGCAGAGTGGAGTCTGAGGCATTAATGCAGCAGAAAGGGGGCAGGTAGCCAATAAAAAGTTCAGAGATCCCTGGAAAAGAAAGAAGGAAGAAAGTCAGTTGGCAAGTTGGGAAAAGGACTGCAGATCACTAACCCATCCTACCTGTTGGAAACATAAGAAGCAACAGTTAAAATTCTACATGTACTGTAGAGGTGAAAGCTATTTATTTAAATTAATTCCAACTTTACTAAATAACTGGAAAATAAACTTCTTTTATTTATAACACTCCTAACTATAAAGAACCCACATATCTATCAACAGGTGAATATATATACAATTGATGAGTTTAACCTTACAGTCAAATAGTATTCATGAAAAAACAGAGAAAAATAAGCTATTGATACACACTACCAATATGAATGAATCTCAAAATAACTATCCTGAGTGAAAGAAGTCAGACAAAAGTTTTCACCATATGATTACATTTACATAAACTTCCAGAAAAGGCAAACCTATCTATTGCTACACAAAGGAGTGGAATGGCGGCAGCCTGGGGGAGGGAGAAGGCAAAAGGAAGGGACAGCAGAGGGACATGAGGAAACGTAGGGTGACAATATGTTCATTATGCTAATTGTGGTGTGGTTTCATGGTGTACACATATGTCAAAACTCATAGGTCGGTAATACCTCAATTTCTGCATGTCTAAAATTAATTCGTGAAGCCTTTGATCTGATCTCAGAAAGTAAAACTATGCAAGAGTAAACCTGTGGCAGGAGAGCAGTGAACATGTCATTAGAACATTACAACAAGATTCATAAAACCAAGTGCCACTTTAAAAATGCAAATTCCTTCACTGTCTGGTTGCATTTGCAGTTCTACCTTTAAAGGAAAGTATATGTCTTGTGCTTGCTTCTTAAACAGAAACAATATAACAGTATTTGATTCACTGCAGTCCTGTGACACTCTGAACTAGCTCGGGTTCAGAAGTTCAGTACCTCAACATACATAACAAAAATTCATTCCAAATTCATCCTTGACAGCCCTTAGGAACAGCGGCCTTGTGCTTTTTATGGCTGTGTCAACTAGCTTATCTCTGATGGAGGTTCGCTCTGCATTTCCTGCAGTTGGCGAACACCACCGTACAAGCACACTGCCTTTGAGAAATGTTTAAGAAGGTACAGCAGCAACTAACTTAGGGAATAAGAAGCAGCAATGCCTGGTGCAACTATTTATTGTCTTTATCTCAGCTCCTAACACAATAGTGTACCCTGTGCAGGCATCACGACTGCTTGTTGACTGATATTGCCAAACTTAATTAAATTACACATTTTAATTAACTTCAAAACAAAACGAGATGAGAACCACCTGTTACAGTACTTTGAGATCACTGGGTGGACGCACAATGTGTGAACTATCATTCTCGAGCTTTAAACTGCTCTTGAGAAAACGTAGTTTATAAATTGAGACCTGGCAGGCACCCAGGGAGTGGTTAAGGTCTGCATTTATGGCTGAACGTTGGCACAACACGCGCAGCTGATTGGTGGTACTCCGGCACTAGTTAGCTGGGTGGAGATGAGCATGCTTCAGCGGAATAATTGCGTATTACTAGCATGACATTTGGTAGTAATAACATTAGAGTAATCAGAGATCACTGTTTCTTGGCTCAGAAATCACAAATTTCACAAAATGTGAAGATTGGTTACGTTAAGAAATTAGTTAAAAAGCAAAATATACAAATGGCTCTAGTTAAAAGTCTTACTGTTGATTAGATGGTAAATTGACAATTATGAGAAACAAGCTTGATCAGCAACAGTTACTATGTAAAATGCGTTTTCCTTGTTGTTTAATGGGGGCAGGGGGAATGGGGCCAGGAGTAGGGGAGAAAAATGCTATACTGCTATGATACTGCTTTTTTCCCCAGACCGTGAAATGAATCATATTTTTGATTAGTCACTATTGTGTATACGTAGGAAATTAAACAAATTCTAACATTGCTTGACTTTTCTGTTGTGTTGAGGACATGATTATGCAAGGAAATAAAACAGTACCATTTTTATTTATGGTTTTCTTTTCTGAGGCCATAGGCCAAGAAGATTCAGGCATTCCTACAGATCAAAATGAAAAGGAGTTAACTTTTAATTTTCTTAAACACTTCGAGGTGTGACTGTTGACAGGGAAATGAATCCTAATTTATAATGAAGACAAATAATAATCTCTAAATTCTACTAAGCAATTTAAACCTCTTCAGCCACTTGGAAGTCTTTAAAATATAGAATATATACTCTTAAAAATCTAGACTGAAAAACTGAAAATTAGATGGTAACTTATTGGGTTAGGATATGATTCTCTTTATAGCATTGACTTCTCTTGACAGAAAGTCACGGAGACAGAAAACCTTACATATCACTCTTGGCTGCCTCTCTGGGCTGTAACTTACCTGCCATGAACTCTGGACAGTGCAGTAGATAGAGGTGACAGAAAGAATGAACCGTGCTAAGACTAGTGAGTTTCACAAAGCTGTCTGGTGATTATTTCGGTGTATTTAGATCACCGAAGTGTATTCGGTGTATTCTAGATCAATTTTTAAATGAACAGAAATAAACTATTCATTTGCATAGCAATTACTGGGTTCCGTCTGCTTATTGTTTAATAAATTGTTTAAATTTTGTGTTTGTTTTAGGACTCATGCCAGTTGCACAACAGCCTGTTTACTGTGCTTCAAAGCATGGCATAGTTGGATTCACACGCTCAGCAGCGGTGAGAACATAAAACCCAGTATCTCTTTTCCTCTCTGTACGTATAAGCACCACGAGTTCTACCCAGTCAAGAGGAGTAAATTCTGAATTCAATACATCTGAGTAAAAGATAGAAAAATATTATATTTCAATCTTTTATAAAAACAATAGTGTCAGATCACATGAAAAAGGACCAATAAAAAATAGATAATTTTAAAATGAAGTAGAGTCTAGATGCAGATGTGTTATTGAAAAATATCCTCTAGGCTAAATAATGGGAAGAAGGTCTTTAATTTTAAAATTGACTCCAAATCTAAAGGATATTAGCTTCAGCCTTGCTTAAGTAGAATTTTCAGTGTGCTCCAGGCATGAGCTGTCACTGGAGATGCGATAAAAATGGGCGTGAGCATGGGGGCAGGTGAAAGAGGGGGGCGGGGATTCACTCAGAAGAGCAGTCAAGGATGTGTCTCCATGGAGGCCCAGCATGAGAAGTGCAGAGAAAAATTAGCTCTATAAACATTTTAGACCTCACTGACCACCTGCATTGATGTTATAAAATGGGAATGCTTGCCTTTTCATAATAACTGGGAGCAAAAAGGTAGGTTGAATGAAGCTGTCCAAGCAAGGGGAAAGGAGGATGAGAATGACTGACGATGCAAGGAGGAGCCAGACCAGGAGGCATTTTAGGGGTTGTAGTAATGAGCTTAGACTTTATTCAAAATGAAACCATCGATGGGTTTTTCTACACACAGAGTGGCAAGATCAGATTTCCATTTCAGTGAGACCATTCTGGCTGCTATTTAGAGAGTATGTTGAGAGGACAAGGTGTAGGAGAGGTGAGGACATTGGGCGGTCCCTGCTGTGGTGAGTCTAGATGAGACAGAGAGAGAGACCAGACAGATGGAGAGAAAAATATTAACCATACAAGAAATACTCAGGTTAAAGAAAACAGATTTGTGACCAGTAAATGTCCAATCTAAAAAGGAAGATAAGCAGCTCTCACAATCTTAATTCAAATTGACTGGAAATTTTAAATTAATTTGCAAGGACTTAATCTTTAATTCAATATTTAACGAACACATAAAGGTATTAAAAAACAAAATAAATCTCAAAGACCAGAAATCTCCTATTTACAGTGACAAGACTGGAAACTTGTACAATCAATTCTTATTTCTGGTACTTGTGTTCAATAAAATCACTCGCAAACACTGAATTAGAGAAGTTCCTTTGAGCCTCTGGTCACAGAATTTTGATCAGTCAATCAATACATATGTGAATTTCCGTTTAAAGTTCCCCTTGAGTTTCTGTTTGACAAAACCTTATTTAACATGTGTGGTATTGACGTTGAACTCGTAGCCAGCAGCACTTACACCTCAGGTTTGTATTTTTTCTGTAAGGCGCCTCTCAGCCTTCTTAGGAACACTAGACAGCGTTTCAACATTATGCTTGGGGACGGGGAGCATTTTAAACAACAAAATCACAAACAAAAAGCACAAAAATGAGAAAAACATGGGCTAAATACACCGTGAAAAGGACACTTGTTTGTAGTTAGAAGAGCTGAAACAAGAAAACAGAGTGTTATTTTGTTTGATCTCAGCTGGAACATCAGCATTGGGCAACTCACATTTCTCCCTGCTCCTTGTCTGTCCACAGAGGACCCCGAAGGCTACACGCCTATTGATTTTGTGTGTGTGTGGGGGGGGTTACAAATACGTTTTAGTAAGTAAACAAAGAGGATCCTCAAATAATCAAGTACGTTTTATTTTACAAATAGTTCGAATAAAATCAGTAGGTTGAAAATTAAGTCAAGGATTGTTAGTCTGAAGATACTTAAGTTGCCTTCCAGATAATTAAGCGTATCTTTACAATCAAGGTCCTACAACTTTCCATTAACAATATCTTTTAAGCAAATATCCTCTTATACAACCCTCATTTTTGAAAGAAAACTTGCGATATTAATTTTAAACCTCAGCTCCTCCCCTTCAGGTTTTCTCAGAGTTCAATGGATAAGAGCAGTTTAGATCATTGTTTCCAGGAGTTGTCTGGTAATACCGACTTTTAAAAAATTAATTAGACGAGGCTTTCAGGAGTTAATTCAGCACTTGACGTACAAATTCTTTTACTTTCTGCTACCAACCAACTGTAGCATTGTCGTCATTGTAAGGGCAGAAGGGTATCGGATCAGTATTTTTCACATCAGAGTCTTCTGAAGAGCTTTAATTATGTTTGTCCTATGTTCTGCATTTATAAAACTACCCAAACCTGCCACCTTCTATTTCCAATCGGCAGATGGCTGCTAATCTCATGAAAAGCGGTGTGAGAATAAATGCCATCTGCCCAGGCTTTGTTAATACGCCCATCCTCGAGACCATTGAGAAAGAAGAAAACATGGGACCATATATAGAGTATAAGGATCACATCAAGGACATGATGAAATACTATGGGATTATGGAGTAAGTAAAACTATACCTACCTTCTTTATATGATGGAGCGAAGTACTATCTACACAGAAGCAATAAAAAGGGGAAAATGAGGTTTTAAATTTGAGAAACAAATGCAAGCTTCAAAGTTTTGGTTTGGCAAACTCTGAAAAGAAAATATTCTTCCTGGGTTTCCGAATAGAATATGCTTCTACCTTATGAATTTTGCTTGAAGATATAGACAATGCATCATTAATATCTTCAACCATAGTCAGATACTGTTTGAAAAGGTGATTTTTTTTTTTTTTTTTTTACCTTTAGAAGCAATGATTCCGTATCTGCCTAAAGTCCAAGGAACATTTACATACAGCCTTTGTAAAATTTCATATGGCCCCTAACTTCATACCAAACAATGGATCAGCACACATGTTTGGTGAACAGTGTCTGAGTCAGAGCAGGTGGGATTTCCAGTACAAAGTCGTAGCTACTACGCTGATGGAATCAGACCATCTGGGATCGAATCCTGGCTCCACTTCTGACCATGAACTTATCCATGGAGCTCAGTTTTCTCACACGTGAAAGGGGGCTAATACTAAAACAATCTTTGGGGACACATGTAAAGTACTTAAAACAGCAACAGATCAGTAACAGACATTCAATAAATGTTAGCTATAATTCTTATTCCTACTCTAATAACATTTCTACCAGATAAGTCTACGATATACTGATAGGATAAAGATTTAAAAAAATAATTTTTAAACACAAATAATAAATATAAATTCATAAACCCTTCCTTTCCCCATGACAGAAGTTTAGGCATGGGAATCTACTCCCGAATTTATCATATAATTTAGTTAATATCTAGTTGAATAGAAAGAACGGGGGTAACAATAGCTTCCTGATACACATTTCCCTATGACATATTAAAGGCACCAGATTATTCAAAAGCAACTCCCAAGTGAAAATTATGCCTGTGTGTTTTGTTTTAAAACACCAGTGTTTCCTTCGCTTTTAGCCCACCAATGATTGCCGGTGGATTAATAACCCTCATCGAAGATGATGCTTTAAATGGCGCCATTATGAAGATAACAAATTCTAAGGGGATTCATTTTCAAGACTACGATGCAACCCCAGTGCACGTAAAAGCTCAGTGAATATCTTCTGTGTCAGCCGTCTCTGCAAATAAGCGCACGTGGCTCATACGCAGGCCCTGTCTTCATGTGAATGTAGTTTTTTAAATAAAATGTTATTATTTGACTCTTGCCTTCATGCACTTGATGTTAATTTCTTCCTACATAATTAGTCAAGTATATGGATTAGAAAATAGAAACCTCAAAATTATAATGTGGACCAAAACTCAGTTTTGATTCTTATAGTTTGAGTAACGATTAAGACAAAAGATATTCAAGGAATATTCTGCTTTTCAGAAAATGTATTTAAATTTGTGGTTCATAAATATTAATGCTTTTCAGAACATCATTTTAAAGGCGATACTTGAATGTTATTTAAATCAAACCACATGTAAAAAAAAACAACCTCATTTTGTTTCAATATTAGCATTTTAAAAGAGTTAGGCTACCTACAATGGCAAATCTTTAGTAATGATAACTTTTATTTATATGCCATCTTTCAGCTGAACATTTCAGCTCTTTAAAAATGTGGCATATTTTGGGGCCAGTTAAGGAATAAGGTATAGTGTCATATATCCTAAATGAAAAATCTGATGTATGGAAAAATGACAAAGTAATTGGCTGAGATGTTGATCCATAGTTCAGCTTCCCCTCTGGGAAGAACATTTCTTTCCTCTTTGCTTACTTTAAGAATTTTAATTGATTCCAAAATCTCAGGAATGAAATGTTTAACAGTTACAGCAAAACAGATAGTTATTGCTCCTAAAATGTTATGTTTAAGATATGCTCATTAAGAATGTTATTTTTTTCAGATTACTTCTTTATTTGTACCAACTTCAAAAGTGCCTACCTTTCAATGAAACTTTTTTTTCTAATCTTCAAAAATTATTTAATGTTCTATCTATAGCTATGAAGGGGAAGAAACCAATTTTGTCTCTGAACATGTTCAAAGCTATAATCACAAGAGGTCAAAATAACTGTGAATATTTTTTCAGCTTTCTGTCAGGTATTTTAAGATACAATCATTAAATGCACCTGCATTAGGTTACCCTATGCAAACAATAATTAATGCTAATAATAGCAAAAGCACAAAATTTCTATTCAACCATTTCTTCTTATCACTTACATAAATTACAAAATGGGAATATTGTATAAGTGATTCACCCTGTCAGCTAACTTTAGAGCTCTCAGCTTGGACCCAAATCCATCCATGGGAGATTAATAAATACTTCCTAGAGATGCTGGAGTGATGCCACATGCTGCTCTGTTGTAATTCTGCCATAGAGAACAAACTGTTTACTTCTAAGAAGGAATTTGAATATGAGTAACTGTTGTCTAGATCTTCACATAATGTATTTTTAAAAACACACCAAGAAATGAACATCAGCGAACATCTAATAAAGTTGTCTGACCAGGCACAGATGTGTTCGTGCATTGTGGCAGTCTCCAGCTAGTGAGTGATATGGGTACTATATGTGGTGTATCACTTATTGTCTATATTTTTCGACTGTAATGTTCAAAGCTGTAGCTTAAACTTTTCGCTTATGGATTATTCTTTGTATTGGCAGCCTTCAGTATACTTTCTCCTTCTTTGATTTATTTTCAAATCAATAAGGTATGCAGACGTTTAAAACTGAGTAGAATTGAAAAATGTGGTTTATATTTTTAAAAGTTATTTCACATTGAAATTTATCTTCTATAAATAGCTTTAAGTAAATCTATAATGTTATATGATATCTCTATGTACTGGTTGAGAAAATAAATATTAAATTTGGGGGGAGCTTAGTTTCCTTAATTGTTTTTTTCAGTGAAAATCCTAATGTGAATAATATAGATTTTTTCTAATAAATGAAGTAGGGCTTGCAGAGCAGCAAAACTAAAGATGTGTGGATTTTTAAAAAAGGCTGAGATTTGATAATGACATTGAAATATCCAACTCATTTTTTCCCCATAAAAAATAATTGTAGGTACTTGTAGTAGCATTTAAGATACAAGTGATTATGTAATGATTTCTGTCTGGTTTTGCTCTATTTGTTCATAAATCTAGGACACCAGAGAGGTCTGAAAATGTACATTTTTTAATAAAATTTAAATCCTTTCACATACTAAATATCATCTGATGGGTAGCTTTTTTTTATATATTAGAATTTCCTAAGACACTTTTGCAGGCACTGGAAAAGGAGACTGAACCCAAAGTCACAAATGTCATCAGTCTTCCTCTATCTCCATCCTCTCATTGGCTCCTCACCTAGGCAGCTTTCTCCATGTGAAGCTTCCACGATTCTCCCCAGCTTCCAATCTGGCAAAACAAGAACTTGTTTTTGGCACCAGAGCTCGTTTGCCTTTCTTAGCTCATGTGACTATTTCTGAGGCATCCTTTGTAGTCAGAGGTGGCTACTCTACTTGACCAGCACCAAATGACATGCCTCCCCTGTTAGAATTGGAGAGTGTTGGGGAACACGTGAGGTGGGCAGGATATAGACCAGAACCCTATGGACTAAGAAAAGGAAAGGGATAATTGCTAAGAGGAAAACTATGCTGCCATTACCAGAAAGGAGGTGAATATAGGCCGAGCTCAGAAAAACAAGAGACAGCCTCTATAGAGGAAGACAAAGAGTGAACAAAGGTTAGTTATGCCTTAACCTTAGATAAATTTTCAGAGACTATCATGGTTCTTCTGTCTAGATCCATGTTATGTATCCTATTGGATAGGATGTGATAGAAGAGGAAAATGAATAGGAAATGCAGCAGGCATCTCATGCGTGTATGGTTGTGCTCATTCTCCTTGTAAAATATATTTCTTACTGCTGGTCAAAGGGAAAGGGTTCAAAAGCTACTTGTTTTAATATTGACTGCGATCCTTGCCTCTAGACCTCCTCCGTTTTCTGAATGTCTGACTCTGTTTATTCCTGCAGTTCCATTCAAATTTCTTAGCAACACTTCTAATTACTCTTACTAAAATTTCATCATCAGTATATAATTACTCTAAATTTTGATAAGAATTTGGAAGTTTAACTTTGAAACATGAAACTGTCCTTTCAAGGAACACGTCTACACACGTATTCACTCATTCAACAAATTTAATTACTGAACAACTTTCGGAGCAAAATTTATATGCACATTTTAATATATTGTGTTCTATGTAGATATTAGTGCAGCCATATATTGATTAAGGTCTGGTCCGGAAAACAGCACCGGAATCTTTCACTTTGGTAATATACTGGTTACAAAATTATTGGAAGAGAACTAAAGAGCCAAATGTGGAATAATGATACAACCCAGTGTCAACTGGAAAACAGAAATGACTAGGTATTCTATCCCCCAAAATGATAAAATGATTTACTCAGGAAAAATAAAGGACTGCAATCCAGAGCACACAGACATGGTGAGCAATACGCACACTGCCCTGGAAGATGGAGAAGGAGCGTGTAGAAGGGAAAGGAAACAAGGGGCGGGACAGTACAACCGTAGAGCTCTGCTGTACATCCAGGGTTCTTCCTATAGGGATCTCATGACACAGACTACTTTTATTTGAAATTGTACTGGGCGGTCTATTCAGTGCAATGAGGCAATGAAAGGAAATGGCAATGTAAAAATTGGAAAAGAAAAAAAAAACCTCTCATTATTTGCAGTGGAAATAAGTGTTAATATACAAAAGTCCAAGAAACTTAAATATTAGAATTCATGATGACTTTAGCAAGTGTTACAGATTAAAAATATGGCCACAATTCTTTGTAGCTTCTCTCAACAAGAGGTGGAGTCTATTTCTTCATCCCTTGACTATGGGCTGGCCTCGTGACCTCCTTTGTCAGAACAAAGCAGGAGAGTCAATATTGTGTGATTTCTGAAGAGGTTTTTGAGTGCATACTTCTGCTTCTGTGTGTGGAATCCTGCCATCTCCTAAAAAAGCATAAGAATGACCTGTTGGTGCATGAGAGACCACATAGAGGAAAACCAAAACACTTCAATCAGCCAGCAACAGATACTTGAGTGAGCCCGTACAAGATTAGCCAAGCCTGACTTGGAGCAACAGATCTGCTCAGCTTAGCCAAGTTCAAATTGCCAACCCACAGTTTTGTGAGATAAATAGTTGTTTTAATCCACTAATGCATGGGTTCTTTGTTATAAAGCAAACGTGAACTGATGCAGAAAGGCTCTGAAAACAAAGATATTAAAGGGAAAGAGTGAAAATTCTAAAACAAAAGAAAAAAAACATTTAAAATAGAGTATGTTTAATAGCAGAAATTTCCAAGTAGCTTCTGATTTTGTTGAGAAGGTGGGGGCACGGGGGAGAGGGAAAGAGAGAGAGAGAGAGGAAGAAAAGGAAAGAAAGAAAGAGAAAAGGGGAAGAAAGAGAGGTGGGAGGGAAGAAAAAAGGGAAGGTAGAGAAAGAAATTTAAAAAGTTTGATCAAATGCAAAAAAAAAAAAATCTCATTCTCTTTGATGGCATAGGATAGAAAAGCTATGCAGACAATCTGAATTTGAGAGACTAAGATGCTGGAGAAAAGAGAAGCTCACTAAAATGAGTGTGGTGCTTTTGCTACTTTTCCATTGAGGCCAATTTTTAAATTCACAGAGATGCTGAGAAACTGAGCAGAACAGGGCTACTAAGCTACAGAAAAGTAGAATAGACCAGATTAAAGTGTTACATGGGTGGGGAGTTCGGAATTGGAGTTTAAAACTCCCAAGACACCAAAATTTGAGAGGAAAAGATTATAGAGAGAAAGGAAGTACAGAAAAGAAAGATATGAGCCAGTTTCATTACAATTCATTCAACATTCCATAAGCAGCGTGGTTTTGTTGGCGGCAAGAATGACACCAGAATGTCGCCGGTAATTGGATCTCAGTTCAGCAACCTCAGAACTTGAGTTCTGGCTAAGGAAGAATTCAGAGTCAAGACTCAAATACCAGCAAAAGTTTATTCAGAAAGTCACGGAGGTAGATGAAGTGAGTCTTAGAGGGAATGGGCTCAGGAAACAAGTTACAAAGGCAAAAAAAGGGCCCTTGGAGCTTAGGAGAGAGAAAGTAGCAGCACCTGGCCAGGAGGGAAGAAGAGGGAGGGGGGGAAAGGCGTGGAAGTGCTCCCAGAAGTGAGAGCTGCACTGGGTCCTTCATCCTGAGGGTACTTATCTGGAAGTGTCAAGGGAGGATCCCAATGGAATATTCATCAGCTTTCCAGGCTCATCCTTTCAGGATCATGGTTTTTACTAAGTGGTTGGCACCAGGTCAGGGGGTTATTAATCAGTGCAGCTGGTCCTGATGTCAGCCGTGGCATGCTTATCTGGCTTGGCTGCTTTTCTAGGTCTGGAGCTGAAACACAACTGAGGCCTAGTTGTGTTTGATGTGGGTCAGAACCTCATTGTCCTGGGGGCTTAATGCTGAAGGGCTATACTCTAGCCCCGTTTTTCATTCCTCTCTGAGACAGTCTAACCTGCATGACTTGCAACATGCTAGGAAAGGAAAGGTTACCCTGGGGATGAGGTCATTGTTTTCCCCACTTTGCTCATTGCTTTCTGTCCTGGTGACCCTTCTATGCCTAGCCCATCATCCTTGCTCTGCGCATGTCTGTCTAACTACCTACCACAGTTTGAGAGGCAGACTAACTATAAGATGTTTGCCAAAAGACTGGAAAAACTAAGCATAGCTCTCATCAAATTACATGTGAGGAAGAAAGAAAAAATTAAGTATCCTTTATGATTGTGAGGTAATAGGAAATCTCCCAGGCTTTCATCTGAGGCCCCCAAAAGGCTATACTTTATAAGTAAGGGCAAACCAGAAATAGAGACCAGGCTTTACAAAGACTAAAACCCAGACTCAACTGTGCTTAATTCCTTATTAGATTTAACTGATGTAATACTATGTTGTTCGTCTGTCATAAGCCAATCAAAACCTTCTCTGGAGAAAAATCATCCAAACCTTCTTTAATTTTTGATGCACAATTTTTAGCATTAAATTAAAAATATCTAGACTGAAAGAAAAAGAAAAGAGGGGACAGAAGATACAGAAAAACAGCATGAGAGAACTGTGGGCCTTAAAACAGTCTAACATGGGTACAATTAGAGTTCTAGAAAAGAAGAAAAAAAGTCAAGGCAGAAGCAAAATTTGAAAGTAATGTTCAAGAATTTTCCAAAAGTAATTCAAGCTGCTAATTTAAGAAGCAATACAAATAACCAGAAGAAAATTACACTTCATCAAATAGCAGTAAAAACTACCAAAAACCAATGGCCAGAGGAAAAAAGACAAATTATCTTCAAAGTGACACAAATAAAACCATCAAGTATCTTCATAACAGAAACTACATAAGTCTAATAAGTCTCAACTACAGAAACTAATATTTCAAAGTTCTAAAGCAAAGAATAAACCCAGAGTTCTATACATGTAGTAAAAAAATAAAAATTAAAGGTACAGTAAAGAAAATATTTTCAGAAATAAAAGCAGCGAATTTCTTACAACAGATCTACATTAAAAAAACACAAACAAGGAGTTTTTCAGGCACCAAAAAGGACCCCAGATGGAGGGAGAGAAATACAGGGAAGTATGAAGGGTGATGAAAAAGGAAAAAGTATGAGGAAATAAAAATATTTATTCTGTTAAGCAATGAAAACGATAACTTGTAGGATTAGAAATATATGAAAGCACAAAAGTCAAGAGGGTGTAAATAGTTCAAGTGTTCCAAATATTTATATTTTGGGGATTTGGTAAAAAAAACCTACTAAAATTAGATATTGATGATATTAATACATCAATAATGCCTAGTGTAATAAATAAGACAAAGAATGTATAAAAATTAATTAAGAAGAACTTCAAATAATAAAGTTAATAAGTCCACAAAATAGAAAGAAGAAAAGACAGTACCTGTAACGGGAGACCCAATAGAAAACAGCTGCATGCGTGATCGAATTGTGAGTGCAATCCCCGATGCTTTCCCACTGCAATTAGAATAGAACCCTGCACTGACTCATGGGTGTTCGTTCCCCTCCTGTCTGACTTCCTTCTAGACTCACTGGCTTCTCTGCCCCTTGAATGTGTCAGGCTTTCTCTCCCCTCCAGGCCCTTGTACTCACTCTTCTGCCTAGATGGCTCTTTTCCCATGTATTATTGGCTCTGATATAACCTCCCAGGGACCACCACTCTAAATGAACCATTCAGCTATTCTACCCTAGACTATCAGGATTGATTCTCTGTGAGTTTATCTATTTTCTTTCTTTTTTTACTTCATTATGTTTTTTCTACTCTACCACAATACAAGCTCTGTAGAAACAAGGACTTTATCTGTTTCAGGGCACAGAAGATGGCGTGCATCAAGAAAATACTGGTTTTTTAAATATATTTTTTAAAGATTTTATTCATTTTCAGAGAGTGGGGAAGGGAGGGAGAAACAGAGGGAGAGAAACATCAATGTTTGGTTGCCTCTCACAAGCCCCCTACTGGAGGCCTGGCCTGCAACCCAGGTATGTGCCCTGACTTGGAATCCAACCAGCGGACCCTTTGGTTCGCCGGCCTGCACTCAATCCACTGAGCCACACCAGCCAGGGCTCAAGTAAATATTGTTGAATGAATGAATGAAATGTCTATTAAATGGCTAAAACATCCTAAGCTGCCTTTAAAAATATAAGTTCCCCCAAAACAGATGTTACTATTTCTAGTCTTCTTTGTCTTGATCAGATGACTTCTGTGATATTGTGTTTGAGTTTAAGTATCACATTTTAAGAGGGATTGAATATCTGGAATTTGGATTTTGTCTTAAGTGCAATGGGAGATATATACAAAACTTCAAATTTTGGAGTTGTTGTAAAGATAGAATAGACATAGTTTTCTCCAGGGAATAGAATTATGAATAAGTGGAGATACAAGGAATGTGGTATAAGGCACCATCAGAATTAGGATACTGTAAATGTGATATATTTGTCCTGGAAGCCAAAAACTCATTGATCATTGAAGTGGTTGAGGCTGCCTACTAGGGATTTTGTACACAGCATTTCTACATAAGTAGGAAGTTGGACCAGAAGAGCATTAAATCTCTTTCAATTTTGTTTCTATCCCACAGTACTACATAATAGTCTTTGCAGTTAAGTTTCCAGCAAGTAAATACCACTCATAGTAATACTATATGTCTCCATGTATAATGCACACATTTTTGCCCACATTTTTGAGGGGAAAATAAGGATGTGCATTATACGTGGGTATGATGATTCCACACCATGGGCATAATAATGGGGTATATTAGTCCTGTGTATACTGTGCATAAAAACATGGGTGCAATGTATGTTATACACAGAAAAATACAGTATTTCCCTTAATCAGAAAAGGTTTTCATTCACTATTTTTCTTTTTTAATGTCCTTTGTTAATGTCCCATTTCCCCTATCTATTTAATATCAGGGATATTTCTGGAATCGTATGGCCTTACTTCACTGCTTCCACTTCGCTGCCCCATCTTAGAGGTACCTCGTTGCCTATTTCCAGCCTCTGGCGAGGACATTTTTAAATGAGTCACAGAGGCCATCTAATTTTGGACTGCTTCCGTGCTCATTTTATTTAGACTTTGTGTCAAAGAGCTTACAAAATGTTAGCTGATGAATGGTCTGTGCCATCCTTTTTGTCCACGGGAGTGGGTGTGGGGAGGTTTCCTTGGGAAGGAGGATGTTTTGAATACCATTTCTTAAGTAAACTTTATCATCCTTATCTGACAGACCTTAAAGTGTTATCAGAAATTGTTTTCTTTTGTTGTTGTTGTTGTTGTCTCCTCTTCCTACATCTTATCAGAGAAAGGATTTTGTAAACTCACAGAAGTGACATTACCCAACACCTCTAGTTCTATGCCGGTGACGTGCCGCCATTTACGAAATGTGTCGGAAAACTGAATCTTCTTGACTGGGATCTTTTGTTTTTCCCAGCCCATTTTCTCTGACCCATTTCTGCTGCCCCAAGTCAAGTTCTCATAACATCCTACATGGGCTAATGTATTTTGATGTTTCTCATGACTACTCTCCAGCTTCCAGGATCTGTCCCAGTCAATTAATCCTAAATACTGTGTTGGTGTTAATTGGCTAGGACATGCCTCTCACTGGGTCACTCCCCAGGTCAAAACCTCCTGCCTCCTATTTCCAAAGGCACAAAGTCCAGACCTCCAGACGAACATTCCAGGCCTTTCACAATTAAACCACAATTCACCAGTTCTGCCTTATCTGGGCTAATCCTTATCAAATTACAAGATCCCCAAGTTCCACTCCTAGATTTTGCTTACTTTATTTCCCTTTTCTCTTCATCTGTAAATCTTCTTGGGAAGGAGTAGAAGAAAGTGCAAGGGGGATGGGTAGGACAGAAATCCAGCACATGGAATAAAATTAAAATTAGGGATGGGGTAGGAGGGAGATGGGCATTTTATGATAAAGATAATAGGAAGAGACTTGGATGAATTGCAGAGAAGTGTTTTTCATATTTAGCCTAGTATAAGGGCATAAGGAATAGATTTCTGAATTTAATTGTATGCATACACATGTTTATCATCATTGTTGATTCGGATTCAATGAAACAATGAATAAGCCTCTCTTATAATCATAGCCCCTCAAACAGAAAAGTAGACCTTTCCCTGGTTCCCAATAGCTCCTTGGTATGTAGTAAGTGCTTATTACTTATTACTTGCTGGTTGATTTGAACTGATTATGTGTGTGTGTGGTGGTGGGAGTGGGGGGTTATCAGCCATAATCCCAAAGTGTCCATCCCTCCCAGGACTTTACCCCGGACAATTTTTTCTGTCACGCTCTAAAACATCACACACCAGGCCCTGGGATTGCGGGGTTGCTCCGCCTCTCAGCATCGTTCGGTCCACCGTGCGGCAGAGCAGCCATTGCTCTCTGCTTTCCATTATCTTTCTCGTCTGATTACAAGCTGTGGTGAGTGACGAATGAGGAATGCTCAACTCCAAACAGTTCTGTTTTGTGTCATTGCTGGAAAATATTCAAAACTTAAAAAAAACCCCACTAAGCAGAGTAACGCTGTTTGGAGAGCTCTTCGCACACACAGACACACACAGAACACCACAGGACTAGAAAGTCAGAAAGGATAAAACAGGCACTCTCCAATAAAACGTTCTCTTTTCAGAGGCTACTTATTTTTTGAGGTTTCTAAGGCAAATGCTAGTGTCTTTTTTCATTACCTCCTCTTGGCTACGTAAGCATTAAGAGAGAAATGGCTGAGTCATCCCCATAATAATTTTCAATCATAAGTTTCCTTGCATCCATTTCTATTGGGGTTCTTCCCCTTTAACATGGAAACAAAAAGTAAATAAAGGGGAAACTAACCCTTCTTTAAACTCCCCCCTAAGTATAGTCAATCAAGTCTGTTGTATTTCAGCTTATTTGTGACAAATCATATTTTAATGAGGTTTTAACTTGCGTGTAAAAAACAAAAGTTATGGAATACTTTTCTATTTTTCTCTGCCTTACTATCTGGGGAGACAAACTTGCTTTCCTTTAATTTAGTGCTGGTACAGTATACAACAGTCAACTCCCCTAAAAGAAGAAAAAATTGTGAGAAAAGTTAATTTTCTTGAAGCTCTTAACCAGAATATTTACTGAGTGAATGTTAAAATTTAATTTAATTTTAAATTTAAATTACATTTAATATTATAAAATTCCAAGAATACCAATAACCCTCTCTTCCATTTCCATACATTTATTGAATAGTCATCTCATGTCAAGCACAGCACTAGACACCAGGGAACCAACGATGAAACAGTCTTGTGCCGGCCTCCAAGGAGGCTCACGGTCATGTTCAGGGAACAAACACGTAGAGAAAAAAAAGTCACTACTCCATGTTACAAAGATTGTAATAGGTTTATGGAGAAGGTTGATGGGAAAATTAGCATGGAAACTCTGATGAGGGGATTAGGGAAGAAAAAGGCTTCATAAACAAGGAGTCACTTGAGCCCAGCCTTGAAAGATTTTTAAGAAATTAGAAGGAAGAAATTCCAGGGAGAGGAAAACTGTACAATTAGTTCAACAAACTATAATCAGTTCCCTAGGAGTTCAGCGCAGAACTTTGGGTCGAAGCTGTGTGAAACATCCCGTGTGTCATTTTAAGAGGTTTGCACTTTTGGTGGCCCATAGGGAAGATTTCATGGATATTAATAAGAAGTAATATGGGAGGAAGGGGTGGGTGGAGGTGGGACAGGGTATAAGGGGGATAAATGGTAATGGAAAAAATACAATAATTTTTTTTAAATGAAGTAATACAAGCAGGTTTGTGTTTGAGAAGACAGCCTTGCGGTGGGTTCAGAATGGAATAAGTAAGGGCTGGCCTGAAAGTCTGGATAACTAAGTGGGGAAATATTCCAAAATGCCATAGGAGAGCCGACAGAGGCCTTGATAAATGCAGTAATAATGGAGAAGGAGAGGTACACGTGGAAAGGAGCACACTCAGGAATCAGAATCAGCAGTGCCACCTGGGGAACCAGCAGTGGAAAGAAGGGACAGTTCAGAGGTTTTTTAGATGCCACATACAAAGTTTTAAAAAGCATCAGCAGCAGCATCCATAATACAAGGAGGAACCCCCCCAAAAACTGGAATTATCTTCTGGAGGGCAGGCCGCTTGTAGTACAGGCTTCGTTTGCTAGGTGAGTGTTGTAGGAACCCATCTGTATCAGTGTACCAGCTGGTGGTGATGTGAGGGGCTGTGTTCGGCTTCAGTGAATTTTTTTTGAAGACTCTTTCACTGAGTTTGCTCATTTTAAGGTGTGTGTGTGGCGGGGGGGGGGGCAGTTGTGAGAGCACCTGCCCACACCACGCTGAGTGTTGAGCAGTTTTTGACCAAAAGCAAAGTGACCCACATGCCCCGCCCTCCCTGTTCACCTGATCTCACCCTGAGTGACTTGTTTTTGTTTCCCCCGTGAAAAAAAGCCCTCTAAGCGAAGCATTTTGCTGATGTGGAAGAGGTGAAACAGAAACAGCAGAAGCACTAAAAGGCATCAAAATTGACAAGTTCAAAACCTGTTTGGATCAGAGGAAAAATGTCTCAATGGGTGTATTACATCAAATGGAGTACTTTGAAGGTGACTGAAGTTTAAACATGTAAGTACAAATACACAATTTTTCATAAATAAATTATGTTTTGGGGGTCCACCCTCATATTTACTGAGGACTTTATTCAAGACACAATCCCAAGCACTTCCTTTCAGATCCTGTAAAATCTTATAAGACAGACACCATTATTATCCCAATACTGCAAAATAAATAAGGTATAAACTTGGGAGATTATGGAAATGTGACTATAATTCCAGCAAGCTTGAAGTAGAATTATTCTTTTCAAAAAAATTTGAAATTTATATTTATTTTCTCCATATCCACATGATGCTGGGGTGAAATGTGAAATCCACTTTATTTGAATATATGGGGAAGTTGACTGATCTGGGGAAAATAGGATGGCAGCTCAGGAATGAAACAGTCTCAGTGTGCCCAGGCTGGAGTGTTTTCTGGCTCTTCTGGACTTACTATGGCTAGAGAAGATACTGTCTCCAGTTTGTATTTCAAAAATTACATTTCTTCACAGAGATTCTAGAAAAATAACCTAGATGAGTTCAGCTCTTGGTTTCAAGTGAAGGAAGGGACGGAAATGCAGCTAGCTGCAGAAACAAGAGGACCCAGGATGCCCAAAAGTATCAGTGCTGCCACATCTTCTCATCTGTTTGACTCTTTTCTCTGGGGACTCTGGTTTCCTCCCACAGCCCAGACATATGCACGTAGGGTGGGTTGGCGTGTCTGTATCGCCCCAGTCTGAGTGAGGTGAGTGGGTCTCTGCGGCCCCGAGGTGGAAGAGCATCTCGGTCCTGTCCAGGGAGGGTGCTCGTCTTGCCCCGTGGGCTGCTGGGAGAGACTCTGGCCACCCGTGAACATGGATGTGTCGTTCACATTGATTTCAATGTTTAATATTGAAATGAGGTCTTTATGTTGACGTCTAATGATGATTTTGTGACCAGAAATATGCCGTAGGACCTTAACGCTTGTTTATATCAATGAGCCCAGTAAAACCGGTTTTGTTTTACATCCTTTTGCTTAAATTAGTAGTTTCTAAGAACCTATATCTATGACGTTAAGGAAGGATTGACTGTACCAAAGTACTGATTTGATGTACTTAACCATCTCTGTATTTCATTTGCACCTCTTCAAGGAGACGATTTTGTTATTCGAAGAAGAACTGGTATTGACATCTCAGCGTGCTGAAATTACTATTGATCTGAGATTTGGGGCCAGGGTGAAAGGCCCGGGATGGTAAACATACAGATTGATGCTGCTCCTGCCACTGACAACAGGGTTCAAGGCATTCCTCTACCTAAAATTGTCATCTGATGTGAATAAATGGGCTTCTGCCACCTGAGACTTCAGCTGACATGTTTTCACCACTTAATGGGATTTTGTATTTCTTTTTTCATGTTTTTTTTTTTAAATTTTAGATGTAGGTAACATCTACTGGAGCGTGCTTATCTTTTGTGACTTTGTTTGATTTGAATATCACGCCTGTTAACTGCATTCTGGCTTGTTCTATCTACAGAGTAAAAAGCACAGCCACTAACCGCTCCCACATTTTTACCTTCAGACCCACGCTCCTGGCGTACGAACAAATATTTTCACTCTAGAACTCTTTTAAGGATTCTAGTTGATGCAGTTCAGGTATGGTGTCAGGCCGTGGACAGGACAGTGACAGGAGAAAGGAATTACAGGGAAGGCTCTATAGTCCCCATGAGAATGAGGGGTGCTAGGCAGATAATTCTGTAAGATTTCTAATACGTGGGCATTAAAACTCATGGGATTCAATTTACATAGCTTTAAGTTGATGAGCAGAAAAGATTTAAATTCTCAGCTCCAACAATGGAGTGTGTCATAGTAGCAGTCTTTCAAACTGCTTACCCAGCTGGCCCTTCTCCTTCGGGCCACTCTTACACTCTCATACGTACGCCTTCTCCACAGCTATGTGTCATGTGCTTGGTCTTTGGGGGCAGCAAATAGAGCTCCACATCTATTCTCTTTTTGCCACAAGTAGGTGAAAAAGACCTGCAGCCAGGGCCAGGAAAGCAAGAGCCAACCATTTCACATTCCAAGTTTGAGACAATGATTTCCTGTGCATATTAGTAGCATGCTTTTCTATGTAGGCTGTATTAAGCATTCTAAAAAGTAACTTGTCCAGACAAAGTCTAAAAGCAAATCAGGAATGATTCCACAGATAAAATTTCTAAGCACCAGAGGAAGGTAAAAAGCTATGTTTGGATATAGAGACTCCGGTAGCAATAAAGTTGGGGGTTGGCACAGGGCTGCCACAGGCTCATTACGTCAATACCAAGCAGAAAACTAATTATTTGCTACTTTCTGTCACTTGGGTTGTCCTTGAATATCAATGCAATGACCTGAAAGTGAAGAAATGGAAGACAGATTTTCTCTTGCCTTTTCCCTTCACTTATTTGAAAGAGAACCTCTGTAATGAAGTAGGAGCTCTCATAAGGACAGCCAGTAAAATTTCTAACTGTGGATTGTTAGAAGACATAGCGGCCATAGAGCCGAGAAGAGAGATGAAGGTCAAGAAAACTGGTTCCTAGACAACTCTTTAAGCGCCAGATTGGTTCTTGCCTCGGAATTCTGCTTGTATAAATGAGATATTTACACATGGCCTGTCTTCGGTTGCAGGGCGAGCATTTTAACCTCACACCACACCGGGTGGGTCTCATACCTTTGGCTGGGTATCGTCTTGGTCCTTTCCCCCATAAATTAATTGTCTATGGCATCTTAGAATTTCTCCAAATGCCTGGGGGCTAAGTGTGCTATTTCATTATATAGTTCTTAGAATCTCTCACGTGGTTATATGTGTTTATATATGTCAGTTCTAAGAAATGAGTCAAGATTTGGTTACTATAAACTAGAAAGAAACTTTCTTTGCCAAACTAAATATGAGTCACACACAATCTTCCTGTTTAGCAAACAAAACTCTAAACCTCTGTTTTCCTGTACACTTTTCAAAAACTATATAAAGAGGAACTTGATGAATAACAGTTGGTTATGTACTTAGAATTTATTTCACTTTTAATAATTACACGTAGCTTTTCCTTTAGAAACTCCCCTCCCCTACTGTGCTATAGCCATGAACTTTGAATGGACTGACTCCATTCTACTTCCAAGGTATATTATTTTATCCCACTTAAAACAAAAAATTGGTCCAGTAAGGGCCCAGATCCATCAGCATTTTGTTTCTTCCTGGCCACAGTCACTGGCGCAATTGGAGTGAATCTCAAGACTTTCGTTAAATGATTATACAAAGTGACAGTCTCTCTCCCCTTGGGTATGAATCAAGTAGCGTGTTGCTACTGGCAGCCATTTTCTGACTACGATGGAAGCCAGCCTGGGGAAGCAGCCAGAGCACTAGACAAGGACATAGCCAAGAGAATCACAGAAAACTGGGAGACTGCCTTAATCAAAACTTCCTGGCCTTTTCAGACATGTGAGCCAATAAATCTGGTTTATTATTCATGCTAATTTGAGTTGGAGGTCTGTTATTTGCAACCAAAGAATCTCAACTAATACACCCACCGTCTGCAAAGGTGGACTTATCCAGAAAATGGACACAAGAATATAGTGAAGGTTAACTTGATCACTACTGCTTATTTTCATTCACTATAGCATTTCATGGACTCAAGAATTTCAGGTGAAAAAAACAGAGAGTTAATTAGGATCAAGCACCCTTTTGATGCCAACTTTGAAAGTCCTGTTAGAAAAATATGCCCAGAAAAGAGGGTGAGCCATTTGGAGGTTGCTTGGTCAAAAATTTTCTCTCTAACTAATGAGCTCCTCTATTGCATAAAATACTCAACACTAGTCATGCTTACAAGATAAGGTTTTGAAAGATCTTAATATTCAAAATTATAATCTTAGGTGGGCAAGATAGGAGCAATCATTTGTTATTAAACAACTCAGCAGGCACTAGATTATCAGATTAGCTCCAGCAGAGCAATAACCTTCAGGAAATGGAATACAAGTTGTATTAGGTGGAGAAAAGGCTTGGAAGAAAGAGATCTGGACCATAATAAGCTACAAAAGAAAGTAGGTCGGAGTGGAGACTAGATTATAATGACAGGTAAGGGTGAGGAAAGAGTAAAGTGATAAAGATTGTTCAAAAACTAACCTCACTTACTTTAATTTCCTCCAGAACTGGTCTATGTAGGGAATGTTGATAAATTACATCCCAGTGTTTGGGTTACTTATTTATATGAGTATGAACTCTGACACCAATGATTGGCAAAGTAATAAGAACATTTTATAGAACCAGAAGAAGGTTCAAGCCAGAAACCTGCCGCAAACAAAAGGAATCAGTGCCGCATTTTAAACCTCGCAATTTGTCTTCTTACTCCCTTTCCCTACCTCCCTCACTCTACCTGAGCCTGCCAGTCAATAATTTTCTTGGCAATCTGTCCTTACAAGATGTTTGCATGATTTCTCTGCTGCACTTTTCATCCAAACTAGAAATGACCTGCTTTATGAAAAATTTCTACTTCTCTCACTGGAGGAAAGCAATGATTAACTACTAGAATTGCATCCAGGTATAACTGAAACTGGTTCAACTGTTATTTAATAAATGTGGCATTTCTGAAAGAAATAGGATTGTTCTTTTCCCTTTATTCTGCTCTCTATATACTACATCTTTAACTGCCTTTTCTCTAACACATCAAGCAAAAGGTTATTTGATTGGAGGGGAAATATTTTTCCAAATATTTATGGGGTTCCTTGAAAAAAAATCACTTTGGGAAAAACAGTTTTTTCTTCCTAAAGCAAAAATCTAAAAAATATGTTTTAATTTCTTCTAACAGAGAGAGAGAGAGAAAGGATTTTATTAAGGTAACAATGCCACTTGACCACTTTATCACTTAGTATTGAGTTAATATTTTGTAAACACTTATATTAAGAAAACTCTTTGGCGTGTAAAATGGCAATTTTAAGAAAAACCAATGCCGTGTACAATTGCTTTGAAGTAAAAAATCCTGCTCTATATATCTGGTTATGGTTTGCTTCAGGAAACAAACAAAAAAACCCCATCATTCAAACCTCATCTGATCCACGGCACTGGACCCACCCCAATGTGCCTCAGTGACATATGGATTATTATGAGCTAAAGGCAACTGAGACCTGGTGTTATCAAGAGAAACTTCTGTCCTCTCCCTTCATCTGTCTAGAAGACTCTGAATGAGGAGCCTTGTCCAAAATAAGAGATTATCAGAGATAATCTTTATTTTGATGTACCTAAAAGACAGGGCAAATTCTAGCCGTTGAACACGTGCTCTCCCTGCAACGACCTGAAGCCAAGGCGTATTAACTCAGCCCTCGCTCAGAACAGTTTCTACACCTCATTTTCCTTTTCTGTCTCAGGACCGCTCACAACACAGGGGTCTCTGACTCTCGTGCATGCGGTGCTCCCGTGCACACAAAATTAAATTTGATTTTTTTCTTGTTAATATGTCTCCTCATTTGATTATTCAGCCAGCCAAAAGAACCATAGGAGGGAAAGAGGAATTTTTCCTTTTCCCTACAGTACCAATTTACCAGTAGATGAATGCCAAATTCTCCTATTGATTGATATTTTAACCTTTTATTTTTATTTTGTTTAATCAGGAAATATTTAAAATTACAGTTTATTTTAGGCTTCATGGTTTCACACCAGCTCATTTGCCAGCAGCCTGTCCTTCTCCATAGGGGTTCTGGCAGAAGCCGATGAAGCCAGGTAGAATATCAAAGTGTATCAAACCACAGGATCTACAATGTCTTAATTTTCCTTATGACTCTCCATCCCACACACCCACTCCCACCCTAGAAATTAGTAATGCAATCCAGAAAGGAACCATGGAGTTGCTAAATCAAATAGAGTGTAGCAGAGAATCCTAGGCTCAGAAGAAAATCAATTTATATTTGTTTACAAATTTCTAAGAAAACATTGGTAAGTATGATGCCAAAAAATTAAAATTCAGGAAGCCCGTTTGCACACCATTCTCACTATGGCCTTCATGGCCAGTTGATAATTACACTTCATTCTTACAGCCAAAGAATCCAAATCCAATTTCCAGAAAATATGTGAAGTACTTATTAGAAAAAAAAAAAAAAACAAAACAACCTTGAAAAAAAGTCATGAGGCGAATTCAGGAACTTAATTTTAAATTCCCTCTAAAAACTTCTAACTCAAAGACAGAAGCTTTGATTGTCTAAATGATAGTTCAAATGATATTTGCTAAAATTCTTTTTAAATTGAATTTGTTGGGGTGACATTGGTTAATGGTATTATATAAGTTTCAGCTGTGCATCTTTATAATACATCATCTGTACTATCTGTATATTGTATTGTGTGCTCCCTACCCAATGTCTAGTTAAAATCTTAAAAAAAATAAATTCTCAATATAAGAACTGCAGTGTACTGGCTTTTTTCCAAGAAGAAAAAACAACCAAAACAAAACTACAGAAGCCACCAGATTCTATATGGAAAAAATATTGAATATATTTATATTTTTATAAAACCAACATTTCCAACGTTAAAGGATTCACCATAATTTATCATTCTTACCTTTCTATCTACCCAAGCATCAGTAGACAACTTCTAAATCTAAAATAATCTTATAAATAACGTAGGTAGATCAAGTACAAGCTTTAGATTTTGAGTGTAAAGTAAAAGAGAAATGCTGGTGGGAATGTAAACTCATTCCACCACCGTGGAAAACAGTATGGAGTTTCCTCAAAAATTAGAATACAGTTACCAAATGAACAAGCAACCTCTCTTTTGGGTATCTACCTGAAAAATTGGAAAGCATTTATTTATAAAGATATATTTATCCCCATTTTCACTGCAGCGCTATTCACAGTGGCCAAGACAGAAAAACGAAATTGTCCTTCAATGGCGGATTGGGCTAAAGAAGCTGTGGTGCATACGTGCAGTGGAACACTGTGCAGCCGTAGGAAGAGATGAAGCGAGCAATACCATGCTGAGCAAACTAAGTCAGAGGGGAAACATCAAGAACCATATGATTTCACTCTTCTGTGGGATAGAAAACTGAATACAACAGATGAACAAACAAGACAAACAAAAACTCGTAGACACAGACGTATGTTGGTTACCAGAGGAAGGGGGGGGGCAGGAGTGGTGGGTAATAAAGGTAAAGGGGGTCAAATATAAGGTGACAGGAGGAGATTTACCTTTGGGTGGTAAACAGACAATGTAGTATATAAAGGGTGTATCACGGAATAGTACACTTGAAACTTATATAGTTTTATTTTCCAGTATCACCCCCTATAAATTTAATTGAAAAAATACAGAAATGAAGTACACACGTGATCTTTCATCTTTCTACTTTGGACCCCTGGACCTACCTTCTTCTACTTCTCCTCTGCCACTCCCGTAACTTGTCAAGGAAATGGACCAAAACATCCGCTGAACATTGGGAAAATTCAGCGCCAGATGAAATATTTTAGGATGATAGCAGTGAGTTTTATTTTTGTATTCTAATAATCATAATGATGATGTTTTGAGTTTAACCTGTCCTTCTTTGAAAGCATTTGAGCGGATTGTTTTTGTTTTTGCTGTTAATAGTTTACCCAACGTTCCCATGTCATACTTAAAGCCGCCTGACTCACTGGCAGAGCTAAGACCATAACCTAAGCCTCCCACTAATGTCTAACGTTCACTCCACATTAGACATTATATATTATGCAATCCATTATATATGGATTATATATTGGCCAATTCAAAAGATACCCACCTTGATGACAGAGTCCAAAGGCCTTGAAATAACAGCAAGAGGTCACACCAATTATGGTTACTTTCCCTCTGGGAGTGATCCCTGTCCCTTTGTGATAGAGCTCATTTCTATGTTAAAAATAAGCTCCTTGCTTTTCCTTGCATAATTACTACCTACGGGAAGACCTATCTGAGCTGCTGCCTTTGGGTCTCATTACATTCGCATACTTATGTGAAAATGCAAAGTCAAAAGGCTTTAAAAAAATGCTAAACTTCTCACTGGAAAGGAAAGTTTTAATTTTTAGGGGTTATGGAGTTTTCTAGATGTATAAATCCAATTTACTCCAAATAGTATATGTTTAGATGTTGACGATTGTCTGCCTTAGGTAAGCCTTTGTGGTCTGGACTTGCTTATTCATACTGCTTCTTTTTTCTTTTTGTTTTAACTTTAAATATGCCCTCTTTGTTATATTTTGTAGCAAAGATTCTAGAGCATGAGCTGTTTGCAACTGTATTGGATTTAAGATTACCTCAGGGGCTGGAGCTACATATAATTCAGACTGTGGTAAATCATATAAACATTTCAGTCTTTGTTTAAAAGAAGTCATTTTTATTACATTCTTTTTTTTTTTTCTTTTTCTGGGCAGAGTGCCTTTACCTGCTCTGTTTTTTTTTTTTTTTTCCTGTTTTATCAGTCTTCTTTATTTACATAATAGTTTCCTTCAACTTATAACTTAAAATTGACTTGACATAAAGCTCTTTCTTTCTGGGTCAGAAAAGGAAAATATGTCATGTATTATTATCCCTTTTTAATCAAACCATCTGACCATCTGGAGGCAGAGTGCAAACCTGTCAGCTTCTTATGATATAAAGCAAATATGCATTATTCTATGGAGGAAACTAAAACAGAGGCTTTCTCTCCTCATCCCTCTACCTCATGGAAAGAAGTTAAATTTATGGGGATTTCTGTGAAGAGTAGTTTATACCAGAGAGGAACTGCCTACCAATTCCCTCAGAAGCAACAAACAAACAAACAAACAAAAAACCCTAAAAAATAACAAACAAACAAACAAAACCCCACCAGAGTTTCATCAGATACTCCCAGTTTGCTCGAACTGTATTTAATTTTTGACAGATATATTGGGAGGGAAGGATCAGTTTCCCAGCCATAGTGTTGTTCATGGAGGGTAGCCAAGGAGGGGGAACACTGGCGTGTCGATCCTCAGTCATTCAGCCAACCTTGTATTGTAAGACTTACAAGGATGTTTATAGCACGCGGTGACTGCGAGGTGGCCGGATGGCATGTAAGTGCAGTCATGCACAGCTAAGGCGTCCCACTTCCTACTTTACTCTCTCCACATAACAGGATTACACCCTGGTGTGATGCCTCTGACCAATTAAGAGCAGTAATAGCCACTGTGAAGGTAATAGGATTTCGCCTATTTCAGAATTTTCAGTCAGCTACTTGAAAAAATGCATTCCTAGGTAACATGAGACGTAAAGGGAACGATATACATTACGCATGTGGCCCACTAAATGCGCAGCTCAATTATCAAAGTATCCAAGAGTCAGCAACGGGAGCTGAAATAGTGCCTTTCCTTCTGTATTCTAACATAGAATTATTCTCTACTAAACAGTCATATACATCAAAACACAGCTTTTTTATATAAAGCTAATGCTTATAACTCACCAACAATATTTTTATAGACAATGAAATGGAAGAGTTTCATTCTGTCTATAAAGCATTCATATCTGCATCTGTAACATTCATAGACAATGTCATTTAATGCTATTCCTCTCGACAATTCTATGGTTCTCAGAGTTGAGCCAGAATTTTTATTCTAGTCACTTGTACAGAATGATAGTATGTACCAAAACAATCCTTGAAGATGCTATTTTACCTTTATTCAGCCCTGTGGACTGATTTTCTATCTTTTCCGTTCAACCCCACCCCAGGAACAGCTTCTTTTCCCTCCAACCTCATCCCCACTCCCGAACTATTTCTAGGATCTGTGTTTGGGATTCTCTGTGGCCCCATTCTACAGATTTGTCTATTGCATGCCCACCTTTCCCTCGTGAGGGGCCCTCAGGCTGCAGTGCATGCTAGAAAAACAAGACAGAGGTTTGGGAGAGCCTACACACGTGCTTACCTTCTCTCACCAGCATTTACAAAGTCCCCACATTGTCTATCACTTCCCTTGCTAGCTGGGCCCGTGCCCTGCACGACAGGTTAAGTCTTGTAAATCTCGGAGATATTAGACTCCCTCAGGCTAGATTTCTGGAACTTGGAAGCTGTTTTGAGAGAGCAATTTTAAACGTTTTGCTCTAAGAAAGTACAAACCGAACTTTCCATTATAACTATTCCAATGTGCTTCTTTAAAAAAAACCCTGATTTTCATCCTGCTCAAAGAAAATATTGGTGCTTTTCAAAATCCATCACTGTTCTTTACAGCTCAACTCTTTTCTTTGGCAAAATTCTCTGGATTGTATTTGATCTCCCATAGACAGACTTTTAAATCACAGGTTGGTGTGTTTTAATTTAAATGAAGACTTCCCACATACACTATAGAACAAGTGTACCATTCTTATTGGATCTTTGTACTTGAAAATAAACTTTATTTCAAGCCACACCTTCCTGTGAGGTTTGACAAAAGAAGGCAGCCAGATTTGGGTGGTTATAAATTCTGTGATGAAACTTGATTCATGGCTTCTAATAAAGATATTTTAAAGTTCCTGCCAAGTTCAGCAACAAGGCTTGCCAGAACAGAACATAGAATCTCAAGTAAGCCTACCCCTTAATTTTATGTGAGAAGAGAAAACAGGCCCAACGGCAACAGGGCTGGGTATGAGTTCGCCTCTGATCACCTTGCCCAGTAAATACCTGCAGTACCAGCAAGAAACAGCACATCGATTATGCCTGGTAGTGTTCAGAGCCATCAGCGAGAATAGGGGGCTTTCTGATCAATTGAGTACCTATCTACATAGGAAATTCCCATGTTTGAATTAGCCACTTAATATACTTGTTTTCCCCATTAAACAGAGACAACTTTTGATTATTCAGCAATTGGGGTGGGAAGGAGAGGGGAGGAGACAAGACCAATCAAAGCAATAGGCAATAAAAACCCCAAAACCTTCAATCGTGTTTGGCTCTCAATTTTGTTTTCATACTGGCAATGAAACATGGGTGTGTCTGGCATTGTGGGAATTTGCATTTCAGAAAAAGTAATAAAATTAGGCCATAGAGACCTGACTCCAAAGAGCTAAAAAGTCATTTTAGTTTTTCATCTGCTCAATATCTGGTCATCCCCATTCCCTAGTGGGGATGGACATCTTCACTTCTCCAATTATTACCTGACTTTATTAAGTGGAGTAGAGTATGTCTCACTTCTTAACCAGAAAATGAAAGCACAGTCTTCCAGGGAATGATGATGTAAAAACTTGAGCAATAGAGATCTCCCTGTTTCCTAAGAAAATCAGTGAACTCCAATTAACTTGCTTCTTAGGACATTGTAACTTGTTACACATTTCAGAGATAGTTAGCCTTATGCACTTGATAATTGCATAATTTTCCAAAAACAAGATTGCTTGTGGAACTTTTGTTTACCTCGCTCCCCACACACCCACATCCCTGAGACTGAGAAATGAGACAGACATCCAGGTAATGGCGCAGAATGGAAATCCAGGAGACACCAGAGGACGATTTGTCCTCCGGCAATGAAATAGCGAGAGACAACACCAGTACGTTCTTCACCTGGAGGAGAAAACTTGCCCCAGTGCTGGGTCAGAGATATTACAAGACAAAGAATACTTAAAAATTTATTTAACCTACACATCCTTCCATTTTCAAAGAGGTGAATTAAACATTTATAGATTTGGCAAGGGGTACACACTGTGTTCACTTGCAGAGATACTGCCATTTCTGTGACTTTTTTTAAAAAGAAAGGTTTAGAACATGATTTTGATGTTTTACGATCATTTTCCTAAAGCCAAATCCTTCAAACTACTGTTTGTGATGAAACAAACAAAGTGTACAGATGCCTTAAAGCTGGGAAATTTTTCACCAGGAAGTGTTTCATTTTAGTCAGAGTTGTCTCAGGAGGAAGGACATCTCTAAACAATGCTAATTCAGGGACTTGGCTAACATATGGGGTATGGAAAGTACTGCTTTATCCCCAAGTTTGGAGATGTTTGCATGTATCTGGATGATTGGATTATATACACGGCAAAGCAAAGTGACAAATATCAGTTATACACATTAAATTCATAAAGGTATCTAATGATAGGGAATTTAAATAAAAAATGAGGACTTCATCCCTTTTCTAAAATGAAACTGAAAAATTAACGGTATTTCTTGTTTTATCAGTCTATGCAAAAGCAAGTAAAATTAAACGTTGTTAAATTCGTAAACTGTATTAATTTTATGTTTATGCTTTCAACTGATATCTTTATGGTAAGGAAGAGTATATGTTAAGCTCTCGAGAGATTATCAGTAAAATTCAGCTTCACTCAGCCTGGTATTTTATTCAATGTGAAAAAATTTTGTTCAGAAAACAAAAGAAATGGGGAAATATAATAGCATATTCATAAGCCCACATTAGATAGGAAATAAACAAAAAGACATGCTCTTTGACACAGTTGGCATAAATGATGCCTGAAGCATGAGTCACAAGTACTAAGTCAAAGTAGATGGGAGAGTTTGTAGAGAAAAGACCAATACTTCTTCTGTAATGCGTCCAGGTCTTCCTGCAATAGACATTAGAGAAGTGTGTTATATAATGCAAAGGGAAAAATGGTCATTATTTTTCAGAGGATTTGATCTTAGTCATCCAAAGGGTGATGCCCAAACTAAAGAATACATCCCACCCGTTTTCTTAGAAGATACCAATTTAACTGATTCTTAGTTTCTTCAGCATCATTACTTTGGAATAGCTGCATTTCAACTACAACTTTATACAGTAATAGGGCAATCAGAGCTACACAAAACTTCAAATGGCTTACTCTAGACTTTGGAATTTATTATAAGGCTTTCGGCAGGTTCACAATCCCCATTAAACTTTGTATATCCAAAAAAAAAGGTTTGGGCAGAAGTCAGAGATTAGAAGCGGGGGAAGGGTTCCAATGTTCCATTTCTGGTTTGAAGACGGAGGGGCCATGTGTCAAGAAATGTGAGCAGGCTCTAAATGCACAGAGCAGATCTTGACCGACAGCCAACGAGGAGTCAGCGACCTCAGTTCTATAACCACAAGGAACCGAATTCTGCCAACAACAAAAATGACCTTGGAAGGTGGATTTTTTTCACCCCAGAACCTCCAGATGACAACTCAGCCCAGCCCACACTTTCATTTCAGCCATGTGATACCCTGAAAAGAGAATGCGGCCATGCCACTCTAGACGGTGGACTACAGAACTGTGCTGGCCATGGTCTTTCTATTGCATTATTATCCAGGGGAATCAACTACTCGTTTAAGCTTCATGTCCATCCACAAACCTGGGCAACAGAGTCCTTGTCGTGTCAACATCAGAGGAAGAAATGAGACATTGGGGCCTGCCTTGAGGCATACAATTTTTCATCTACTTGGATAATGAAACACTGACACATTGGCATTAAGTTTGCAAACTGATTTGGTGCTTCGAGTATTAAATCGAAGTCGGTGGGGAACGTTAGCGTGAAGGAAGAGTTGCATAACAGAGCTCAGAAGAAAAAAACACTGGGAATAACAAACGGAATAAGATATGAGTGAGCATGAGTGAAAGGACCTGAGGATGAATGATATGTTTATAGTTTTTAGAAATTAGTGGGGCTGCTTCCTTTTAAAGTCAGTAGTGCTATTATTGCACTATTATTAAAAGGTTATTATTTAAAAGTAGTTTGTGGCATACGCAAGCTGTAATTCTTCACTCACTAACAACCAGACTCTGGGTTTAATTCAAATATTTTCAAAGTTAGAGAAATGAGATTTGAAATGTTAGGTTGAACCATATGGAACTGTACATATAACCACTTATGACCTACAAAAATGGCACTTTCATGTGGCTCAACTTAATAGGTTGTTAGGAGAACATTGAACACATGACATGGCTTCAGCCACACAATTAGTCTTGAAGAAGAGAAATGAATAGCGACTGACAACCACAAACCTCGTCATCGAGGACATTAAAGGAAAAACCGGGCTTTGCCTTTAGGAGAAAGTACCGTTAGTAATGTACTTATATAATAAGGTATATTTCTTTGAGCAGGGGGATGTTATTTACTGTGATTGGTTGCCTTTTTTGAAGGTTTGAGGCACAACTGAATAATTTTGTGTGAACAGAATATCTTGAAGTCAAGGATATTCATTTTTAGTTAACGAAATAAGATTGCATAATTGGGGCACCCATTATGTCACAAGAAGACAAACCAGGACACCCCACAGGGAGAAGATACTGTTTTCTCAGAGAACCTCCTCCAAGCTCCTCTTGTGTCCTTCATTGTCCCAGCCTAGGCCTCATGGTAAGTCACTTCAGTGATGCCCGAAAGTCACCTTAGAATCCGCTGGTATCCTAATATTTTGTCATGCCTATAACGATAATTCCCTACCTTGGTTAATCCCATGGTTTCCATCATTCTCATGCCCTCTACCACTGATTGTACCCATTCAATGGGCACTCTAAGTAAACTCCACCAGGCTTGAACTGGATAGCAACCTTTCTCTTCACTATTTCCCCTAGAAGTTAATTTTAAAAATGTCCACAGTCCTCAAATCCTAATACTAGCTCTACATCCAAACCCAGAGGCTATATCATTGAAAAGATTTAAGCCATTAACTGTAAACTTTAATTTCTCTCTTTCGTAGTCTAAAAAGTTTGCCTTATTTCCTCTATCCACTTCTTTAATTTTGTCCCAAAGAAATAGTCTGCTGCCATTTTCAAAACTAACCCCTTTACTTATCCTAAGAATCTTATCTTCACCTGCCTCATATTTTGTAAGTTATCTCTTGAATTTCAAAGGGATTCTTCCCTAATGGCTTGATAGCCAGCAACCTCGCTGTCTCTAAATGGTATTCCGCACACTCCTGTGCAAGCTTTGGTTTTAGCATTTTGATACATCAGTGAGGGCTTTCTCAGGAGATGTTGTATTCTTATCTCTCAACAGTCTCTACCTTGGTTCCTCTCTACATACCCTCTCTACATACCCTCTCTACATACCCTCTCTACATACCCTCTCTACATACCCTCTCTGTTTTATGGACTGACTCTGCATAAATTGCTACGGCCTTATCATTGAACTTTGCTAAGAAAGCAATTCTGATGCTGGGAAAAAATCAAGAACCTAAAAGCACCATCTCAGCCTAAAGTAACTTCACAGACTACTATTCAGATTTTTCTACTTCATCTGATGTCAATTTTTGGTGATCTGTGTCATTCAAGGAATGTGTCCATTTAATTAAAATTATCAAACATATTGGCATGTCATTGTTTATATTACTTTACTATTCTTTAAATGTTGAAAGGATCCAGAGTGATAGCTCCTTTGTTATTCTTCATATCATCAATTTATGTCTTCTTTCCATTTTTTATTGACCTTCTCAATGAGATCTTTCTTTCTACTCCAGCTATTTGGAATGCAATAGACTCTCAGTCCTGTGTGAGTTCTGAAAATTTATCACCTCCCTGGTAGTTCTTCTCCTGGCCTCATGGAGCTTCACTGTACTGATGCACAGCATAGGATCTAACACCAAGCTCAAGGGAGCTGGTACACATATTTCTGTAGCACATTTTCTGCTTCTTCTCTTCTCCTTTGCCACCTAAATTGAAGCCTCTCACCCCGCATGAATTCTGAATCTATCTCCTCAGTGGGATTAGTCAAACCACTTCCTCTGTCTGGATACCTCTTCCTGTGAAGCAATGCAGAAAGGGGTCCAGAGGCAGAAAACTAAGATGATTGCACGGTTCACCTTATTTGTGCCCTTTCTCTCAAGGACCATTGTCCTGTGCTGCTTGTTTCCAATGTGTAAACTCAGTTTAATACATTTTGTCAGTGGGAGGGCAAGGCCATGGTCAACTACTTGACCAGGGCAGAATCAGAATTTCTCTGATGTGGGCTGTCTTTTGGATATGCTCATTCTCTCACCGGTGGTCTCCTTGTTGCCGTGTTTATCTCACCTGACATCAGAATCTAGCTACAGCTGGGATCAGTCCTGACTCAGCATTCTTTATTAACAGTCATTCAGTAAAATATCCTGGATTTTGAACGAGCAATGGCAATTTGCGTACTTATTTTTCGACCAGTCTTCTATTCTTGTAGAACAGTGGTAGAATGGAATGTTAAGGTATCATATTTTAAATGGCAAATTCTCTGGGAATTGTAGAATACATTCTTTAATTTTTCAGGTTGAAAGGGGCGGCCAAGGAACCTTCCTGCCACAGAGGAGACAGCAGCAGGCCATTAGGCATGAAGGAAAGTATCACAGGAAAAGGAGAGGACATCTCATGCTAAAGCGAGTTCCTCAGGACTTCATCTGTGGAACAAGCCACGTTTTTGTCCTTCTCCAGTCACCCTTGAGGTCAACTCAGCCTCTCATCTTCTAGTAAGCCATGTAGGGCCAGGAACTGTCTTCTTTCCCTTTGGGAAAGAGTTGTGGCTCAAGCAGAAATTTGAAAACATATTATATGATTTGGAGTAGGCATAAGTCACTTTCATAAGCAGTTAAAAAAGGAAAATTGTAGAAAATAGTAAATTATTATATCTATTCTCCAAGGAGGACCTACAGAGGGCTCAGAGACGTATGAAAGGATGCTCCACATCACGAGCCATCAGAGAGATGCAAATTAAAGCTACAATGAGTTATCACTTCACACCAGTCAGAACATCCATCAGTAACAAATCAACAAGCAACAGGTGTTGGTGAGGTTGTGGAGAAAAGGGAACCCTCGTACACTGTTGGTGGGAATGCAGACTGGTGCAGCCACTGTGGAAAACAGTATAGAATTTCCTCAAAAAACTAAAAATGGAACTCTTTTTTGATCCAGCAATTCCACTGCTGAGATTATACCCTAAGAATCCTGAAACATCAATTCAAAAGAACCTATGCATCTGTATGTTCATAGCAGTGTTATTAACCCACTATTTACAATAGCCAAGTGCTGGAAACAGCCTAAGTGCCCGTCAGTAAATGAATGGATCAAAAAATATTTACACAATTTATACTATGCAGCAGAAAGAAAGAAGGAGCTCCTACCCTTTGCAACAGCATGGATGGAACTGGAGAGCATTATGCTAAGTGAAATAAGCCAGGCGGTGAAAGACAAATACCATATAATCTCACCTATAAGTGGAGCCTAATCAACAAAACAAACAAATGAGCAAAAAAGAACCAGAGACACTGAAATAAAGAAAAAACTGACAGTGACCAGAGGGGAGGAAGGAGGGTGATAATGGGGGAAAGAAGGGGAATATGTACAAAGGACCCATGGACAAAGACAATGGTGTGGGGATTGTCTTTGGGAGTGGGGGTTGGATGGGGCAGGGGAGAACAATGGGGGGGCAGAAAATGGGGAAAACTGTAATGGAACAATAAAAAAATAAATTAAAAATATTATATCTAGTTACAGAATAGAGATAGGCAGATTGGGCAATGAGTCAGCATGTTCCCAAAATATAGGATGACATGTTACTCTGTTTCTGAGACTTGTTATCAACTATTATGCTAAGAACAAGTTAATTGTTCAATCAGTAAACTAAGATAGACATGATTTTGCTTCAAGAATTCTCAGGACCCTTAATAATACCAGGTATGCCTGATGAATCTCTTAAAGGAAACTATATTAAGTATACTTGACCTGTAATATGTTAGATCCAGCTATTAGCTTCTAGAAGTCAACTAAGAGTTTCACAAATTTTGGAAGTCAGTAGTTAAACACAGCCATTATAAAAATTAAATTATATAAACTTACAATTAAATAAATTATATGAAAAACTAAAGTAGCAAATACTCAGAATTCATCACTTTCTAATTATGTTATGAATAAGTACTTCAAAATACCCTTTGGGTATACTGACTAAACTTTAGGCAGAAGTGAGACAGATTCTTCAAAAGTAACTCAATTGTCATAAATTTTCTCCCTGGGAGTTTCATCCACCAGGGAGAATTGACTCTTGTCACAGGGAAGGAAACTAAAAGTAGACACCATCCCCAGACAAACTTTCTCACAAACAATTATACCTCCCATTTATACTTCTAAGGGCCCACTCATCTTTCCTAGAAATCATTTCCTTTTCCTGAAGAATCTTACATTTCAAGTGTTACTCATCTTTTCTCCAGTATCTCCCATGTACACATGAGGTATGCATTTAATGCACTGTTTACTTTTCTCTTTTTAGTTTGTGTTTTATTACTCAGAAGGCAGAGGGAAAATTATCTTTCCTCCTAGACAGTTACTACATGCTACTACTATCTAAGTTCTTGAAGTTTTTTTATTTCTATTGTATCTGTTTGGTAAAAATACTGTAATATGGCGTGCTACTTTGCATCACTTCCCAACAAATGCTACAAATTAGCACTTTTTTTTTCAATAAAGCCAGTAGTTTAACATTTACCAGCATACGACTGCCTGTGGAAAACTGTTTTCTCTGCACAATAGGCGGGGCCAGTGTCCTCAGAACACACATGCAGAAATGCTGACCTACAGAAAACACGTTCTTTCCAGCTCTGTCTCCCAACCGTTCCTATATTTATTCTTTGCCACAGCAGTATTTAGCTTACCTGTTTTCCCCAACTCCTACTGCTTCTCCTGAGTCTCAGCTCAGACTCTTTTTGTGAAACCTTCTCTGATCTCTCTATGTATATATTTCTTACTGCTCAGTGCAAGTTAGCTCACAGGAGGAAAGACCAAGGAAAGAAAAGGTAGGACATTTAGAGAAGTAACAGTAGTAGAGATAAAATAGAGTTACGACTAGATTGTGATTGGAAATGAAAAGGGAGAAATCTAGAACATACAGGCATGAAGCATGAACTGGAAATGGCCATGGGGCAGAAGATACGAACAGTAGTAAAAGAGCCAGAGCTCCCTGTAACAGTCCAGAATATCCTGACTTTGGAGCAAAGGTCTCACCTTTGCACTGATCCAGTCACTGGCAACGTCCTTGCCTGGGAACAGGTGTTTGAAGGCATTTGCATTGGAATGTGCACATAAGCCAGTCTGGGGCTGAAAAGAAAAAAATTTACTTGAGAATCATTTAACCTGCCCCTGACCACAAGCTAAACCACCACTCATTTCATTGCATTCTCTAAATAACATATTACTATATTTTTGCATGGTAAGAATGCCCTAGCTTACTAAAAGCAGATAAGTTCCTGGTGTCCTGGTGGCAAACACCCACTGAGAATGACATAAGCATTCCAACACTTGGAGGAAACTCCCTTATTTGCCGCCAAATCTTCCCCCCACCCCAAAGCCATATATAGCCCCTGGAATAATTTTATAATTTTAACAGGATGCACATAATTGAGTTTGCAACCAAAACCATGAGTTTTACATATTGGGTTCTCGTCGACCAAATTTGTTTTCTTCGAAGTATTTAAATTTAAAACATTAACATACTGTGAGAAGTTAGAGCACCCACGTGTCTGCAGAACAAATAGTTCAACAATTTCTCAGGCATTGCCACAGAGGAAATGTGGACGTATACCCTGAGATTAGAGACAAGCAAGGAGACTTAGAAGTACTAGAATTCAGGACACAGATACAACGACACCACGGACCGCCCATATATTTCCTCCGAAGATCGGTTCAGGGCTACTTGTTTTGAAATCCTATGACCATTAGTACCTCCCAACTACACTGGACAAGAGCTTTTCTTATGTCATATCGCATGTAATTCTAAAGTACATAGAGTCATAGGTATTATAGTGAATTAAGGACTTTGAAATTATATATTCTAATTTTGTTGATTTGATTGTTGTTTGGTAATTTTTGATCAAAGCTGTCTTTAAAAACCTGATATTATCTCTGAACTCTCTGCTAGGAAAATTGCATGAGTTCTGTGTGTAAATCTGTTAACTCCCTGAAACCCGTTTATGAATGATGTTTCTGTTTTGGTGAGGAGGGCAGGACCCGCAGGTCCCAAGTCAACCATCTCTGATTTGGACCCAACATATTATCTGCAAGGGGAGAAAATGAAACCCAGAGAGGCTGGGTGACTTGACCAAAGGCCACACAACAGTTGAGGAGCAGAGCCACCAGTGAAATTGAACTTTGTCCCTAACTTATGGCCCATATGTTTCCACTACCTACTGGGAATTTAAATAACCACAAACCATCAAGATTTTGGATATCAGCTTCCCCTCCTGAGACAGTATAGTCATAATCAAGAGATAGGAAGGTCAGGAGTTAAAAAGATTTTGCTTTATTTCTGAGTGGTTGACTGAGTGAGGCTATTGCATGGCTGGGCATAAAGACTTTTTCTCCATCCATCTCTCTGTGTGAAATAAAAACAATTCTTTCTAGCCACTTTCAACCACTGTTGCAAAAATAAGTGAGATCTATAGCATATAATATCAAAAGCATATAACTGCAGGAAAAATTTTCCTTCAAAAATAGAATAATAACCTCTGGTTTCCAGAGCATTACAACCTAAGAAGAACTGAAATCACATTTTTGGTACAAATAAGTACCAAAAACTTTCTCGGATTCCCTGGAAAAATAAATCACTGTGACACAGCGTTGTTATTACCGAAAGTTTGAAGTTGTACTCTCTATGCCCTCATATGAAAGCCAGCTCAGCTGCCACACGACACCTACTTTTCTCCTCCTCCTGTGGCTCCAGCTCTCGTGGACGGGCTTGTGAAGCCTGTAAACTGCCCTGTTAGTGCTGCTGGAGGTTAGTCTGCTTCCTCCTCACACCGTCTCCCCCACCAGAGGGGCCACCCAAGCGCCATGCTGGTGAAGCTGCCTACAGGGGTGTTATTTGCACGACTTTTACCGATAACCGACAAAGTGGCCCAGTATCATGTTGCACTACTCTAGATGTGCCCACTGAAGAGCAGACCACACTGCTGTATTTGTCCTGAAGCCAGGCTACTTAGCATTCCTAATGTCCCACAGAGATTTTTCTGTTTCTAGTGGCTGGTGCATACTTGGTACCAAATATTTCAAAAATGAAGGCCGATGGGAATGTGTAACGAAGAGCACCAAATTTGTAACATAATCATTATTTCAATGTGTTAGTATAATTCCTTGACTATGTTGCCAGTGAACGTACTGCGCCTTGGTCATGCTGGGGAAGTAAATACAGCAATAACACGGACTCCAAAGTAGACTTATCTAAAGTGATGTTTACATGGTAGCTTGTAAAATATTCTTTTCAGCTCTTAAATTTCAATTTCTGATAAAGTTAATTGAGAACATGTGTGGAATACATATAATTATTTAAGTGGAAAACTTGACTTTGTGCTAGTAAATACAGTAATAGATATTTTTACTCTGTATTTTGGATCTTTTGGATGAAAAGACATTACACTGGGAAATACAGTGGAAGTTTCAAATATGAATATCAGTGTATGAGCCCCGGAGGCGGTCACCAGCAGGAGAAGTGTTCAGGGGAGGATGAAGACAGCAGAGGGAGTCAGATGGTAATGGAAGGAGACGAGACTTTGGGCGGTGAACACACAATGCAATATACTGATAATGTATTATACAATTGCACATGTGAAACCTATATAATGTTATAAATCAATGTTACCATAACACACTTAATCATACAAGGACAAGGAGGGTGTCTTTACACTTAGGATTTTCTTTACTTACAAGTTTCATAACTGAGGTAAATACTTTTAACCCAGAGAAAGAAAAGACCTGGAAGTTATTACCGTTCCCATTTTTTTCTCCAGTCTTATTAAGAGTTTTACTTAGTCATGTGACAAATATAAGCAGTACTACCTGTTAGACGCTCCTTTTAATGGAGGACACAGTGCTGGGTAAGCAAAACACAAATCCCACTTTAGGCAATTTACAGTCCTATGGGAAATGTAGACAAATAAAGAGACAGTTACCTGGTGACAGATGCTACGACTGGTGTCTTAGTTTTCAAGGAGGAAGTGCCAACTAAGATTGAAAGATGACAGACATTAGGCAAAGGAAGAGGATATTTGAAGTAGAAAGAAGAGTGTGTACAAAGACCCAGAGTGGACGTTTGGAGAAGTGGGATCAATTCAACCTGGCTGCAATGTTGACTGTGAGAAGAGACGCTGCCTGGAAATGAAACTGGGGACATATTAAGAAGGGTCTTAAGGTTCTTGTTAAAGCAGTGTAATGCTGTCCAGAAGCATGGATAAACATTGATGAATTGGTAGTAGAGGGGTGGCATCAGGTCTACATTTCAAAGTATTCTGACTCCAGCCTGATAAATGTTGTCACAGAAAGTCCAGAGAACCAAAGGAAGGGCAAGGAGATCAGTATCACATAACTATCCGATAACCAGTTTTGTTGCACAACTCTCTGTGGTGTTGATTAGGTATATCACAGTCACTCTATTAGTCCACTTGTACTTGCTCTTTAGTGGCCAAGCACACTCCGTGGGATGTTGTCAAAGGTGAAAGGAGTAATAGTCATCTATCAAAACCAGCGTGTCTAGTGAAACAGCCATCGCTATCTGGCAGAGGATCTGTTCTTCAAATGGCTTAATTACATGATGTAGGGGGCAATAAATATGTATTGACCTGCAGTGATCTAAAGAAGTGGTTTTCAGTGCTGAACTTTAAAAACAACTGGGGGTGTGTGGTTCTTGGCTGGTGTGGCTCGGTGGATTGAGTGCCAGCCTGTGAATCAAAAGGTTACTGGTTTGATTCCCTGTCAGGGCCCATGCTTGGGTTGTGGGCTGGGTCTTCAGTAGGGCACATGCAAGAGGCGACCAATTGATATTTCCCTCCCTGTCTTTCTCCCTCTTTTTCAGACTCTCTAAAATAAATAAATAAAATCTTAAAACAACCGGAGAAAACTTGAAAACAGATTGATTTCCAGGTTCCACCTCAAACATCTTAAATACAAATCTCTGTGGATTAAAATCCAGGAATTAGTATTTTTAAAACTCTTCGGTTATTCTAATGTGTATCCTAAGTCATGAGGTTAGGTTCAATAGGATTTTAGTGACTGATTCAGGGAGCTACCATCGTAAGGTTCAAAACATATGGACTCTGTGTTCCCTAACAAAGGGTTCAGCTGTGAGTTCATGTGCTTAAAGGCCTTAGAGTCTCTTCTTGCACACGCAGCCCCCACAGCAAACTGTGTCAGATGTGTGCAGGCAGGAGGGGCGCATGTTAAAGAAGACTTTGGCAAAATAATTTTGTACTTTTGTCACTAAAACTTGGTGAACAGAAAGTAAAAATGATCAGATTCATATTTTACTGGTCTGAATTCATCATCAGAAAGAGCTATATGAATATTTGGGAAGGGAACATAAGAAACAGAAGCATGTGTAGGGGTGCTTGTGGAGTTGAACAGAGAGATGGAGAGCGCGAAACAAAAAAGAGAGGCAAATAGCAGAGAAACAAGTTGGTGGACAGTGAGTTAACATGCACAGGCCAGGTGTCCCTGGCTAGAGGTCATTGTCTGACTCTGAAGTATTTAGACTTCATATGGAAGAATGCCACTTTCCCGTCCTACCCTTTAATAATCCTCCCACAATGATGAGTATTGTCTTCGAATGACTATTCGAATTTCTGGGAATTGAAACCCTATTTTCACTTAATACATGTTAAACAATGACAAGCATCCCAGAAAATATCTCTTGAGACAATACTGAAGCTTCATGATATATAATTCCAAAGTTAACAGTGATATCTACTTCTTATTCAATACCTATTATGCACTGGATTTCATTTGTCAGGTTGCTATGCAACCCTGTGATTTATGTATTACTAGTTCCATTTTCTAAATAATGAAACCAAAGGCCAAGTTCCTTTCCCGAGATCCAAAACTCAAATTCTTAATCACTCAGCTGAACTGCTCCCCACATGGGACTTTCTAAAAAGCAGCAATACAAAACAATAAGTTTTTTCTATTTTCCTAGTAAGAAGGATAAGAGGTATCAACAAAGTATCTCCAGTATGACAGGTAATGGCATCTGGAATAAAGACAAGTATGTATGTATATTAAGCAAGAGGAGTTTCTCTAAAATGGACAATACATTGTCCCTTTGACTTACATATGTAAAAACATAAAAATAGATATAAAATTGTATTCTTGTAACTCTCATATAACTATGAGACCAAAAGAAACATAAACAAAAAATTACATTAACAACATTAATTTAATATGGCAGCTGATATCATTAAAGTCACCATTGTCAATATGAATATCTGTTTAAGTTCTATTGATTTTCACTCAACAGTGGTATTTCAAATTTTGTTCACACAGGGAATCATCATGTCATTTAGCTTGCCCATGGTATGATGACTGCACTATTTAAATATTAAATCCTTTAAAAAATTTTTATTAACCTTTGATGATTAAAACAACTGTCTATGCATTAGGATCCTTACTAAAGAAGCTCACCCAGATACCCCTGTGCCAACTATCTCCTCTCCATTTAGTATAGGGTGCTATTTCATGTTCCTCTTTCCCACTGAAAATGAACCCCCCCCCCCAAGATTTATTTTCTTATAACTAGGTTTATCATCACTTCTAAAGTAAAGACAACTATGGAGGGTATGTGTTTTCTTTTGGATTTCCAAACCAAAATAAAATGGGGGGGGTAAAGGGGGAGAAGGAAGAGGAAGGAAAAAAGAAAAAGAAGGAGAAGAAGACAGAGAAGAAGAAACTGGAACGTGGATGGACGTCAGTGGGGAAAGAAAGAATACAAGGTAGTCATTCCTTGGAAGGTCCACTCTTCTCTTCCACCATTTTATTCACCAGATTTTAATCTCAAACTGCACTTTAAAATAAAGTTATAACATAGGAACCACTTTAAAAGTGAAACAAATTTGTACACGAGAGTACTTTAAACTACAGAAATGGTACATGCTCAAAACAGACTCAAGTCATTCTGCTGCACACACCTTTCACTGGGTGTGTGCACTCATAACACAATTTTGCATTCACCCAAACACTGTTACATAAAACCTATGTCGAGTATTGACAAGTGTACCTTTGCCTGAAAACATGTTGAAATACCACTTCTTGTACTATATATTGTAAGTACATTTGGGGGTAAAAAACAGCCATAGTAAAAAATGACAGGAGTTGTTCATGACAAGACAACCTTTTCAAGAGATATTATGACAAAAATTATGAATAAAAGGTTACTACAAGGAGGAACATCTGTATTGTTTGTGGTCTTCTAGGATGAAGTGCCTCCTGGGGTCAGGCTTTGAGGATCATATTGCCCAGTCCACAGAATGCAGGAAGTACATGAAGAATGCAAAGACTGGGGTTCGATGAGTGTTAATCTGGACACTTTATTAAAGGGGTTCCAAAAGAAGGAGACATGAGTCCTGCCTTCCCAAGTACAGGTTAACCTCCATTTTCCTTTTCTAAGCAGGGCAGATACAAGAACTGGCAGGGTGCAGACTCAGCCTCTTTTCTAAGAATGTGCTGGAGAACATGAGCACAAGATGTAATTCCTCTTGTACCAGAGAAGAATTTTGAGAACTAAACTTGAGAGTCCTGGAGTATGGAGTTCTCTGGGCTCCTGGAGAGAAGCAGGCCCTCAGAGCTTCATGGATGTATACAGAGATGCATAAAAAAATATTTACCAAAATCTCCTTGTTACCTTAGGGCGAAGATCTTTCATTTTATTTTAACTTTCTTCCATGTATATGTAGTGGTAATATTTCTTACAATAAACTGTATTATTCCTATAATAAAAAGTCAGAACTTTATTCAATTGTAAAATAGAATTAAAACAGAAAAAATAACTACTAAAAAGTTTTAAAAACTAAATTCTTGGCTCAACTCAAAGACGTTTAGAAACCCAGGGACTTTCTGAAACCATTCAAAATGAGTCCTTATCTCCAGCAGCTGCAGGGCTGAAGTAGTCAAAGGATCAAACTATTTCTGAGTAACTCAGTTGTTTGCTTTTAAGTCACATTAATTAAGCTCCCAAAATAATACATATCTATCTCTTAAAATGTTGTTTATTTTAGATTAACTTGTTCCAATATTGCCAAAACATTCACAGCAATAACATGACAAAATTATAAATGATATTTTTGAGTCATTGCATAAATGTCATTATTGAAATTTTATATTTGCTAAAATACTCTTTATTGATCCCTTTAGTACTAATAGGTGCATCTGCCTCATGTTCTTTAGTTTATTGGCATAAAAATATAGCAATAACTACCACAAAATTGAGCATTTATCTGCCCATGCCAAGCATGGTGCTAGACAAACTACATAGATCATCTCATTTTTTGACCTTAAAAAGTCCTACAGGTTTAATTAAGTCTTTATCCCGCTATAAATGAGAAACTGAGCCTTGCAGGAGGGTAAAGAACTTGTTATTTACGTAAGCGTTCCTGCCTCTGCTCACCCGTTTATTTGTAGAAAATGTAAGATTCAGTACTGTCGTTGTGACAGTCCTGTGAGAATCAGAGAGAAGTACATACAACACAGTAGCTCTTTTACCTTAAAATAATGACTTAAATGAAAAACAAGATTGTCTTTCCAAATGACTGAGAAAAATCCCTTGGTCGTTGGCTTAATAAACTGTTTTCATAGGAAAATATATTTGATTAAAATTGATGAGTTAAGAGAGAGTGACTAGCTAGCAGCTATTGGTTGTCTGTGTTAAGCATACTTCACCCGTGTTTTGACTTTCTGTTTTTAGATGTTATATAATTTCAGTTAGATGTCAACTTGCATTTGTATAAGCGTTCCTGTCACTGCTCACCCAATTATGAGGATAAAATGTAAGATTCTGTACCGTTGTTATGACAATCCTATGAGAGTCAGAGAAAAGAATGTAAAATAAAGTAGATCTTTGACCTCAAAAAAAAAAAGGAAAGAAAAAGAAGTTGCCTAACTTCATACAGTTTGTAGCCGCCAGAGTGGAAAGCCAGTGTGTTTTTTGTAACCCGTGTAGTCCGTGGGGTTTTTTGGGTCATTAATAACTAATGCTTGAATTTTGTCAAATCCCTCAAAAGAAATTATTCAAAATCATCAACTGTTAAACTAATTATCTTAGACTGAGTTTTCAGAGTAGTGGAAACAGACTGCTTAACGTTCAGCTCCATTGTCTTGTCATGTTGGAATATACCCTGGCTTCAGGACACCTCTTTGTTGAAAAAAAATTGTAATATATTTTTAATATCCTACAGGAATTGACACAGTCAGAAATCCAGAAATAGAGAAAATTAATTAACTTTGAACAATGAAAAGGGTAGATTGGGGCAGAGGAATAAAAACTCTAACTACTGCCTATCTTGATTTTGAAGTTTAGGTTTTATTCTATTTTAATGAAAAATCTCAAAACAGAATCCAAAGATCCAGAAATCAAATATTCTCAGCAAATCTTCTCTGTTTTTGAAATTTGTTAGAGTTAATCTTCACATTGAACTGACAAGAAGGTAGCTTGTAACTACCCATTATCCTCAGACCCAGTAGCTCTATTTACACAGCCACAGCCAACCTATGAGTCACTGAATCAGATTGTGACATGCCCAAGTTTCACATTACTTAACCCATGGCTTCAAAACAGATAAGGAAAAATGCACCTTCTACAGGGCAATCATTTTAGCACCAATGCCGAATTGCACATAACCCAAAAAGTTGTATTTCATGAGTAGTCTGGAGAGCAAATTCAATCGTTCTATGCAAGTTAGGGTCATGTTTTTTTGAAAGAGGTAACACTTGTGTAAAAGTGTTTGGTTTCCCCCTTTTTCTTAGCCTGAAAAAGGTGGCAAACTGTCACCCCCGAAAATTTTGTAAGAGAAAGAAGTCATTCACGTTGTTTACACTGTAACCCTAAGCACGAGTGCCTGTGTAGTGATTTCTGAGGCTCACAGATAACACCACAAGTCACAGTTGAAAAGAAAGGAACAGTTTGTAAAAAAAGGCAATTAATCAAAAGTAAAGTCACATTTCAGCCAAGTAGTTGGTATTGGCCTCTACTTAGTGTTTCCTTTCTCCCCAGCTCCTTCCTCTCTTCTTCTCCCTCCTCCTCCCCCATTTTCTTTCCTGTGAACTTCACATTGGTTTCAGATTTCAGCCAAAGTTTGTGAATGAAATGCTGCATACCTTGAGAAAAGCATTTCCAATATTTTGTTATTTCAAGGCAATTTTAGATAAGGATCCAAAATGAAGTATGATATATAGGTATTTTTACATTCGTTTGGGAGCAAATGCAGCCCTGGAAGTGTTTTGACAGGGCTCACCATTTTATGAAAATCTAGACCCTTCTAATTTGTCAAAGAGATGAAGGAGTCTTAAAAACATTTGTTTCAATTATGGAAAGAAACAATTTAATGGTTTTATTTAAAAAGAAATAACAATATGTTGTAATAAGGTAAAAATCTTTAATTATTCACTTCTTCAATTGAATAACTGTCTCTTAAAATGAATTATATGTTTTGCTTCCTTTTTTCTCCAAAAATTCAGTTTAGTTGAGAGTCTGGAAAGAACTTAATAGTGTACTTTAGACTAAATAAGCTTAAAATTTACTAAATGTCAGCATAAAATTTTTTAACAAAACATTCTGCATAAGAACATATTTTTAATTTCCATAAATCTGATCTACTGAAGTCTAAAAGCCAGCTCAGGATTTATCTTGGCAGATGAGCTTAGAGAAAAATGAAAGCAATCAGTCTGTTCTCTTGATCCTCTGAAAGTCCATCACCTTTGAACAGTGCATTATGAAGCTCTTTACATCCACATCTGAGAAATAAATACAATCAATAATTGCAACAACTTTTATTTTTGATGGAATGAAAATTTGATCATTATTTTTTGAAATAATTTAAGTGAATTCCCATGTATACAACTTATCATGTAAGTGAAGCAAGTTGAGCAAAAGAAACATGGTCTCCTTGTCCTGAAAGAATAAACAGAATATAAATAAATGTAGAATGAATAAAAAGTAATAAACACTCATTTGAAATGAATATATAACGATAAATATACATTTATAAATGTATATATTTGAATAAATGTTTTTACTCAGAGATGTCTTTCAGGCCACATTGTGAGAAATTGCCCACTACACCCAATGAAGAGACTGAAGAAAGTGATATACTAATGCCCCATTTCCTGTGCGTTGATTCAACAGTTGTTTATTTAATTCCGCACAAAGTTCAAAGTGAAACCATGCCTGCAGTCTTATAGCTCTGGTGGTATAGGAGGAATGCACACAGGTATTACACCAACTGTGTAAGTGCCACGACTGCGGTGTTGACAGAACACACAGGAGTGGAAATACATACCGTGTCTAGAGATGTTGCAGAATATTTCATGAAGAAAGAAATTTTAGCTGAGGAACACATGATTGCAAGGAACTCCCTAGACAGTTAGTTACAGGGCAATGCAGTTGCAAAGATGTGGAAGAGGGGGGAAAAAAAGCATGTCATATTTTGGAAAACTAAATGTTTCAAAAGAGCCAGAGTATAAAACAGGAAGACACTAACCATTCACCCATTATATTAAGGATATTGAAGAGTCACTAAAAGATTTTTGTTATTATTTTTGCTGTCAAATAACCCTTGCTCATCAGTGGAAATGTTTAAATGGGGCAAACATAAAGAAGAAAATCAAACATACTTTGTATCCTATCAGCAAATAATCTTGTGGCTGGAGGCGCATCTCGCCGCAGCCACAGCCTTGTCCCGGGTTCCCGGGAATAAAGCGTACATCCGCCACGTTTCACCGGAATTTTCGCCACTTACTTTTCCATCACAGTAAACTCTTCTGCCAGTTTTGGTTTCTTCAGGTGGATTAGATTTCCCCTGGTTTGCCGACAATTCCACGCTTTTGTGATCCGTGGGCGCATTTTCTACTCTTGACGCTAAGAAACTTAGTTTGGTTTTCCATTTTAAACACGTCCTCTTCGTGTTTTTCTTCTAACATATTGATCAATTAAAAGGTTTTTTGAAGTTTGCTCATCAAAGAAGCTTGGACAGAAACCCAGGGCGTGTTTTTTGTTTTATTTCAGAGCCAGTACAGGTAAGTGGCACTGCTGAGCCAAGAAGTGCTGTTTAAAGGTGTCTGGACCACAGCGCAGATTGCTTCCTAGAAAACCACCAACCTCACTCCTAGTAGTGGCATGTGAGATACTGGCAGGCTCACTGACACCAGGTGTTATCTTTGATCTTTGCAAAGAGTTGAGGGATTCCGAGCAGCCGGGCAGATAAAATCTGGACTGTGCTTTATCATCACCGCTCTTCCTGCAGGGTGCGGGATGGAAGGGCAGCCCGGGGTGGGGGGTGGGGGTGCAGGGGTGCCGCTGCGGTCTGGGGGCCAGGTGGTGAGCGAGACAATCGGGTGGCGAAATTCACAGAGGAAGTGGCAGGAAGAAGAGATAAGGATAAATCTGAGAGATAATAAGAAAGTACAAATAGTATAACCAAGACAATGTGGCTCCAGGCAAAATGAAAAATAATTTGAGAAAATTACTGCTTTCTACAAAACACTCCACACACATTAGCTTTTATAAATCTCACAACAAACTTAGAAAATGTTTTATTTTTCTGGTTTTTCAGGTTGTAAAATAGGTTAAAGTACAAGCATACCTTATTTTATTGTTTTGCAGATATTGCTTTTTTCATACAAATTGAAGGTTTGTGGCAACCTTTGGTTGAGCAAGTCTATTCGTGCCATTTCTCCAACAGGCTCAGACAACAGCATTTTTAGCAATCAAGTATTTTTAAATTAAGCTATGCACATTGGTTTTTTTCAGACATAATGCTATTGCACACTGAATGGACTAAAGTCTCATGTAAACATAAATTTTATGTGCACTGGGAAAACAAAAAACTTGTGTGACTCCCTTTACTGCAGTACTCATTTTATTTCCGTGGTTTGGGACCAAACCCATATCTCAGAGGCATGCCTGTACCCATTTAGAAAGTTGCATTGTAAGTAATCCACCCATTCCTGCCTTATACCCAAGTGTACCACACTTTCCCCCACACCACCCTGCACTACACTAGCTTCTGAAATGATGTCTGGGTGTCTAACTTGAGCATCTGGGTAATGAACTAAACTTCTTGGCTCAAGATGGAGCTGCTCCTGCCCAGAGTGCTGTGTTAGCAAACCAAAACTTTGATAACTTTTGGGTCCCTATAAATGTTATTCTTGACCAGAAACGCAGTATGTGCAGCCAGCCAATCCCCTAACACGAAGCCAGCTCTGGGTTCTATGCTTACTTCCTTGTTCCTTGATTTTTCCAAATAAGATCAGATATGCACCCTCAGCCAGTCAACTGGAGCCCAGTACTTCCTTCTTGTTCCTCGCTGGCCTCTTTCTGTTAAAGCACGCAGCCTTTCCCCCTTACTTTGCAGTTGCCTGGACTCTCCAAGTAGAGACGGCCCACTTCATGAAGTGTGAAATAAAATTTGTTTAGGTCAACTAAATTGTTCTCGTTGATTGTTTTACATTGGTGATGAGTCCATTACCTAGACTGAGAAAAAGAAGACAAAGAGCTGATATAGGAAGTAAGATAATAAATACAGCGTGTGTTGAATGTGAAGTGCTTGCGAGACATACAATTGTAGAATTAAGTAGATATAGGAAAAAGTGGGTTCGGTATTTAAGAGCGAGAGCTGAATCATAAATTTAAAATTTGGTTGTCATTAAGATGTCTTGGTTCCCCAATACATCTAAGTTATAAAGCAAGGCAAACCTTTTTTATGAATTTGACATACCAAACATGTAAATATAAAGTATTATATGACTATAGGGTACATTTCTCAATGATTTCCCTCCCTCAAAGAAGTAAACTGACTCAAAAAAAAAAAAGATAATAGCCAATCTACACACTATGCCAGGAGTAACAGACCCTTCAGGGTGGAAAAGAGAAGAACGGGAGAGAGAAGGCAGAGAACAATATTACAGAAAGGGCAGATGTTCACAATATATTAACTGAGTAAACTTTCTTGAAGGAGTGAGATTTTAAAATATATATCTAGCCATGTATGTTTCAGAGAAAAAGAAAGGCTTTGTTTGAATGTTGGAATATAATGGTTCACTTTAGCTCCAAAATGCCAGATTCCTGAGGAAAATGGGTCAGAAATGTAGCTTTAAAATCCAGCTTCAGCAGTAAAACAATGATTTTAATAAAGCATAAAAATGCTGGCAGCTTACCCAAGAAAACAATTTCTGTCACATCACCATGTACCGGAAGACTAAAGCATCAAATAAAATACCTAGTCACGTGAATCTTTGCCTTGGCTTTACGGTTAATGAAGTGGAATTTTTTCTATGCAAAATGGATAGTGATTTGGAATGTGGATGTTGATTAAATTTGGTAATCTGAGTGAATACCAATATATTCTTAGAAACCAATCTGGTACTTTCTTCAACAGTAAAATTTTACTTTCTTATTTCTTCTCAAATTTTTCAAATATAACTAGCAAGTCAGACACTTGAGTTGCTTTCTGTTTTTAAAAAAGCCCATTTTATATATGAAACTATGTAAAATCAAAACCATTCAAGGCTACATTCCCTTTATTGAGAGTTTGAGTCAATCAAGTCTGCCGGAAGCAGTTGCACTTAAACATATTCCAATGCTTCCGAGACTGAAAATGACAGCTAAGAGCACCAACTACCCTTGGGAAATGATAATGTCCTTAAAAATGCAAATGTTCAGTGCAGGGAACTATATTCCCAGAATAACTAAAATATCCCATTGCAGCAATTTCCAAAGTCAATTGCCATGCGCAATTTGGGGGAAGTGAAATATTTAAAATTTTACATTTAAGTAGAAAAGATGGCATTGAGAGATTTTCCCCCTTACCACATTTTACCTAGAGTTCACCAAAGACAGGGAGTCCCCTGTTCCTCCTATTCAGTGCTCAAAGAAAAGGACCCCCGAATTAGATTATCTGGTTAGAAAAAAACCTCAAGTTTCTTTACAGTTGTTTAGTTGCCAGTGCATTAAAATTTAGATCTGGGCTATATATATTAATAAATACATGACCAAATAATGCATAATAGAAAAATCATAGTTACATAAATGTGGATTTGATCCTTTCAAACGGAAGCCCTAGATATCTATCTGACCATGACCCCAGCTGTGGCATGATGGGAGACCTCATCTGTTTTACTAAAACCCCGTGAACTAAAGAATGACAGGACAGCCTTTATTTGGCTAATGTAACCTATTTTTCACTAATGAGTTTTGACAAATGATTGCTTCTAAGCTTGCTTTGTAGGATTGAATTTTTAGACCATTGTTATTTAACTCATAGCCACCTCTACAGACTTCTTAAAGCAGAGTCAATGGGAAGTAAATTAGGACCTGAGGACATCTTCTGGTATTTTCAATGAATTATGAGACTTGAAACGAAATTCAAAGTTCATCTAGTTTAATGCCCTTGGACATTTCTCATTTAAGACTGTTAAGATCAAGAGAGGTCTATTTCTTGGCTTTTTACTCAAGTAAGTCCAGTTCAAACATAGTATCACTTTGAATTTCTGAAACTTTTCCAGGTAATTTCATAAATATATTAAGAAGCAAGATTATCCAATTGAATTGGAGATATACTGTAATTTTATTTTTACATTTAGTTATTGGACAACAGCCTTTAGTAAAGTGTAAAATAATAGTGTTGCATAAAAAAGAAACTTATTTATTTAGGAAAAAGGGGGTATACAGTTTTTTTAACTTTGAAAGTATCTATAATTCCATTGTTGAATTAGTCACTATTAGAAACTTAAAGCATATATTTCTAAATTAGGCCATATTAAAAAAATATAAATTTTAGGATCAAAGTCTGGGATATAGGTGTAAAGATAATAAAAAAGTGAACCAAAATGTACATACCACGTTGCATCCTGTTTCCTTCAGTTAGATGGGATAGTGGACATTTTCTATGTTCAGACATATTTACCTACAATATCATTCAATGGCTGTAAGTAGGACACAGAATGTATTTACCGTAATTTATTTAACCAAAATAATGAGGGTGAGAGAACAAAGAATGAGCCCTATTTAATGCTAATTGGTAAGCCCCTTAAACATTGAGTCTGTTAGATAACTGGGCAAGGGATTAAAATCGGAAATATTTTCTTTGGAAGTGCATTCAACCTTATATGACTATTACTGTTTCTTAGCTATTTTATTGTCACTTTTTACCTTTAAACCCTTGCCTTTCTCCTCTTGCTTTCCACCAATTTCCACTCAAATCACAGCAGGCTGATTGAGAGGTAATTAAGCCTTTAGTCACATATACAGAGTTTATAAATTAAACCTTTTGCATTTGCTTCAATGTATTTTCTTAGGATGAAAAAGGGGAAAGTCATGGGAAAAAATTAAACTGATTCACTGAACTAGGGTGCTGGCAAACTTTTCCTCTAAAGAGCCAAATAATAAATATTTCTAGCTTTGCTCAGTAAGGTCTCTGTCACAACTACAAAACTTACTCCAGCCATAGACAAGACATAAAAAATTGGGTAAAGCTGTGTTTGAATAAAACTTTATTAATAAAAACAGATGGTGGGTCAATTTGGTGGCTGTAGCTTACCCTATTGCCACTGAACTCTCCATTTCAAACTTTCCAAAAACTTAATCACAGCAGTTCCTGTTTTTGGACTAACAACCAACATTTGTATTTTCCATTTTATTTTCTGGAATGATTCCCACAACTTTACAGAATGAGAAAAGGAAGTGTGGATGGAATTAAAGTAATATTTAACTCCCTTCCATCAATAATCCCCATGAGAGTTCTTTGCCATTTCCACTCACTTTATAGAGGAGTCTCTTAGTGTTTACTCATGTAGAAAGTCACCAAATGTACATCCTTGTGGAATTTGTCACCTCTTGAATTCTTCAATGGTGGCCCCTTAATTTCTAGTTTGAATTTCTAGATAGTTCCAAAATCTTGAACTGATTCAACCTAGAGTCACTGGGGTTTCTACTCTGGTCCCAGTGGAAGGCAGGGACCGTCCAAGTACACAGCATGTCCTTGGCCCTCCCCAGGCTCAACGATGACACCATTCCTTAGTTGGACACAACTCTGCGTGTGGTCAAGATAGTATCTCATATTTTTTTAGACCTGCCAGAAATGTGTCAAGACTAATTTTGCTCTCATTAATGTAACATATCTGACTAGTTTATACCACAAACTTTTTTACTTTAGTTGGAACAAGATATTTACATAGCTTTGCACCCTTTGGCTCTTTAACTTAGTGATGAATACCGGTACTCAGAAAGTTAAAGACTTTTGCCATGATGGATATGCTCCAAGAAGTCAGATTTCAAACATTTTGCAAATAATAAAATCCAAATGAAGTTTGTATTGTTAAGGAACGTATAAGTCAAAGCAAATTTCATGCCTAACTTAAATCTTCTGTGCTGTTTTACCAACAATGGAAATTGTATGAAAACAGAACACTGTGAGGCGTGTGTGATCAGAAAACATTTTTATCTTGTTCGTGCTAAATGAATAAGGAATAATGGATGGACACTTACATGAACAAAAAATAATGTGTGGACAGCTAATAGTTTAATAGAAGAAACAGATGTGATGCAGCTAAGCAAATTGATTAAATAAATAATACCATTTGATTGAGAACAGGTCTGTGAAGTAAAATTAAGTGCTTTGAAACAGAGTCCTGGAATTACTGGAGGATTTAATCAGATATGATTCCACTTAAATTTTTTAAAAATCGTTCTTTCTGCTACATAAAAAAAAACAAAGAAAAACAATGATGGAAATAAGATCACCAGATAAAAAGCTGTTGTATTATTCCAGCCAGTAGCAATGATAATAGATATTTATCTAATATTTCATCTTTTATTATAGAATAGAAAAGGCTCAGGTTAAAACAAGATAAGGGTCTTGATTTATAGTTTAAAATAAAAAAGAAATGAACTAACAAGTGACAAAGTCACACATATAGAGAGCAGGCTGACGGATGTCAGCAAGGGGAGCTAGGTGGGAAGGGGGTGGAGGGATTGAGTGAAAAAAAAGAAAAAACTCATGGGCATGAACAACAGTATGGTGATTACTGGGGGAAGGATGTAAGGGGGGATAAATGGTGATTAAGACTTGACCTGGGGTGGTGAACACACAATACAGAGCACAGATGATGTGTTACAGAGTTGTACGCCTGAAACCTAATTTTATTAACCAACGTCACCCCGATACATTCACCTAAAAAATGTATATAACTCTTACAGATTCTTTGGAGACCTGACAAGGTCAATTTTAGAGTAGTTAGCTCTATTCCAATTTTCCTTGTTCTTGGAATTCAAAATTGTCTTGAAAAGAAAGCTACACTTTATTTCTTATTATTTTCCATTTTCTCTCACATAGGAATAAAATTTTGGTGTTTATGTTGCTGGAGGAAAAGCCCCATGGAAGGATTAGCCTTCTCCAGTTGAGCAGCCAAACCTCAAAGTCACAACAGCCCAGGGACTGAGCGTGATGTCTGTTGACTGAAGAAAACACACATGGAAATAGGCATGCAATTGTTTTCTGAGATCCCCATCACAAATCATCATTTAAGACCTGGAAGGGGAAAAGACCTGAAGATGTGTGTGATCATCAAAATAACTCCTTGGAAATAAAAGAGAAAGAAGGGGCAGAAAAAAAGACAGAAAACAGAGAAATACGTAGTTTTTACCTATACTGTAACAGTGTGTCTGTTTGCCATCAAAAGGATGAATGAAAGACGAAGAACTGAACTACAAGATGCCTGGGGAGGATAGGTACTTACCGTATTCACATCAGGCATTGCAAAATTAGGCTGCTACAACCACAGTTCTAAATACCTCTTATGAAATGGAATAAAAGAAAAGCTAGTTCTGTACACAGAAGAAGTTATACTAAATTTTTTTAATTAAAGCATTTTTAATCTATTGGGAAAAAAATCTGGCCTACATGACCCATCATTTTAACCATTTTAATTATGTAATACATAAGTAGCCAGTTTCTAATTAACTTGCACTACGTTGAGGTCATTGAATCCCTTAAAAACTATTTTCCTGATTCACATTTTCTTCCTGGCGATGTGGTATGACTAAAATAACTCTGTGATCCAAAATTTTAGTATGGGAGAAAACACTTGATGATTGGAAGATTAACTGCCTTTGTCTTTAATATCCACTTAAGGCAAACTTGGGATTGCATAACTCTTTCACCAGTTTGGTGGCCCAGGGCTGTTTCTTGCGTGGGTGTAGCAGCCGATGACTAAGGGACCAGATTATTTAAAGATGGTATTTCATCAGGAATACATTCCCAGCATCAGAGACCATTTCTAACTAAAGCATTCTAGACATACTCCTACCTCCTTGCAAACTCAAGTTCACTTAGATAAGAATCCTTCCCATTTCCCCCCTGAGATCCTCTTTAGGTGAATGAATGAACTAATCTTCCTCCAGCCTCGATACTGTCCACCTGCTCATCAGCACCACCACAGTCCAATGTTATAAATGAACTCCTTCTTCCCTAATTCAATGGTAGGTGATGTCTCTTTACCACCTGCATGTTCTGCGTTGGAAAGGATTCTCTCCTGAATATCCAGTGTGCACGGTGGCAGTTGGTTTGGGTTTGTAGTCTCCCTTAATGAGGTGTTTCAGCTTAAGACATTTATTCCCCTTTGCTTTTCTCTCCTCTCTTCTCCTCTCCTAATTCACAGGGCAGCAGCAAACACATTAGAATGCTGAGCTTTCATCCTAACGGAGACAGCAGATGAGTCAGAATTAGACCTTTCTTTCAGGGGCAGAAAGCCCTTGCATTACCCAGCTTCGTACTGACCCTTCTTGATAACCTGCTGGAACAGTCATCAGTTAGTAGAAATTATCAGACTCTAACTTCACTAGCAATATGGATTGGAAAATCAGAGTGTCAATTCCTAATTATGTCTGGGCAGGAGCTCATCTTAGACAATGTGGTCTTTATGTTGTTTATAAAAACATCTTGGTAAGATAACTCTGTTTTGATACATTAAACTTTCTTTGCTGAGGTTTTATAACCAAATAATGATACAACTACAGAAATACAAGGGAGCTTCATCAAATGTTACTCACACCCTGGCGTCTAAGCTTTGTCTTTATCTTTGATTATAAATTGCCTCAATCTCTATTTCAAATTATTTATTTGGTAGAATGATAAATTAAATGGGGCTTTTCCTGTAATGAATGTAATTTTATAATGTGTTCCTGAGATTAATTGTTGTTTAAAAAGTTTGTTGTGATCTTAGGAAGTCCTCTTTTGTTTCATTATTATAGACACTCAGGAAACATTTATCGAAGAGTTCTTGTGCTTTAGAAGTAATTCCATGTCAGGTTTGAATATGTCAACAATACTTAATAGGATGTGTACAATCTCATATCTAATGACCAGGGTTAATAATATCCTCTCCACCTTGAGCTCTACCCATAACTCCTATATAACCCAGATCCAAGCTAAGGTCACCTTGACTCTTAAAGGAATAAACTATCTTCACTCAAACTCCCAATTTCATAGCCTCACAGTCCAAGTCTTTGTCAAAACCTGTGAATTCTCAAGGACTCATCCAGCCAGACATTTTCCCTTAGAAAGCTGGATTTCTCCCTTAGAAGGATTCTCCTATCAGCTACTAGGGATACCATGTTCCCGAGATCAGTCAGATGCCTCTATGACTCATAAGCCCCTACATGTCACACCGACTATCCAATAAAGACTTAAAACCCTAGTGAAACATGTTAATATACATATATATGTATATTTATGTATATTTATTTAATATTTATCTGGATAGGAACCCACCCTTGTTGAATATTCAAATTCTAAAGGGGTGAAGTTCATACCTGAGTTCAGACTTCTAGTTTAGGATCAGATGGAGTAAGATTTTTCCACAGCCAGAACTTGCACAGCTATTGCCTGCCATACAGACTCCTGTATTTCACAAGTAATGCACAAAATGACCAAATGGGTACTTCTACTACATAGAGGGAAGAAATTCAGAGAGTGCCATCCCTATGTCTGGCCATGACATAAAAGCCAGGTTTCGCAGTTCTGCAGCTCAGAAAGGACAGAGGTCCAGCAGCACAATGTAGCAAAAAGTGTGGCCAGCTCCCTGCTCTTCCTCACAGGCTCCAGGCTCCCACCTGGAGCCTTTGCTTTAGCTGTCTCCTCTTCTTAGGACATTCTGACCCTGGATGTCTTCCTGGATCCCTTCACCTCCATCAGTCTTCACTCAAATCTCACCTTGTCAATGACTCCCACTCTAACCACACTGTGAAAACTAACAGCCTATCCTACCCACCCCCCCTGCAATTCCACTCTCCCTACTCTGCTGATCCATCTCTTTTTTATGCTACTAAGTAATTTGCTCACTCACTATGGTTACGATTTATGGACCGTCTCCCCTGCTGGAGTATGAGCTCCACAAGGGCAGGGGTCTGTTATCTACAGAAACCGTCTCTTTGCTTCCTCTTTTCACTTAACTGCTTCCCCCTCGAATCTCGACTTCCTGACCTCGCATTTCCTACTCTCTCATATTACTGACCTGGCTCGTCCTCTAGCCTTGTGACCAGTCCCTTGATCCTTTCATGCAATCCAGCTCCTTAATATCTTTATGGCTTCACCCCGTACCATTCAGCCTGGAGCACTGATCAGCAACTTTAACCTGCCTTAATTAGAGTCCCAGACACCTTTGACTCTTTCATTTTTAGCTCTGCCCATCTCCAGCCTTGGGAAACCTATTTTCCACAATTCTCCTTTTAGCCCTCGAACACTAAAACAAGAGGCATAAAATTGTGCCTACGAGAGCCACTGAAACATTGGCTGTCTATATTTATCTGTTTTAACAGTGCCCTCACAGCAGCCCAACCTTTCTGTTATTAACTCTGATGACTCCATTGGGTCTTGCCTCCACATTGATTGGGAAGGTACATCCTTTATCACCAAGTCCCTCATCTACCCTCAAACCACCCTCCACACCAGCCCATCTCTGTAGACCTCCACCTTTAAAGTTCTCTGGGTTTTCAAGTGCCTACTCTTCCTTCACTCCTTATTCAGAGGAAGAAGTACCTTACCCCTTGCCAAATAAAGTCTCTGTTCTGGATCTCATTCCTTCAGGCAAATCCTCTTCCTCAAATCTTCAGTGTTTTGCTATTCTCCTCTGCTTACAGCCATGCTAACACCACCCTAATTGTACAAACCTTATCTCTTATTCTAATATGTCCTTGAACTATCCACACTCATTATTTTCTCCTCTTTTGTATCCATTTTCTTATATATAATTTACTCCTCAAGATTTTCCAGCTATATTTCAAGTCTTTCACATATAAGGATTTTTTTAAAAAAGATTTTATGTACTTATTTGTAGAGAGGGGAAGGGAGGGAGAAAAAGGGAGAGAAACATCAATGTGTGGTTGTCTCTTGAATGCCCCCAACTGGGGACCTTGCCCATGACCCAGGCATATGCCCTGACTGGGAATCGAACCAGTTCTTTGGTTCTCTGGGGGGGGGGGGGGGCGCTCAATCCACTGAGCCACACCAGCCAGGGACACATATAACGGTTCTTATTGTCAAATCTTATGGTCTTTTCTCTATACTCACCTGTGGCATTTGCCAAGTGTAGTCAGGCCTTTCTCTCCCCTCCTCTTTCTCACCCCTCCTCTTCAACCCCTGGGACTTTCCTGTTCTCCCACTTCACTGCCCACTGCTTCTCTATTGGTCTTCTTCATGGTTTCTCTTCTTCTTCCCACACTATAACTCAAGATATCTCATGAAGCTTAATCATCAACATCCTGTTCTCTGGGTTTTTCTCATCCTGGTCAGAAGTTCCATCATTCTCTTGCAAACTGACTATTTCAGACCCAGTTCTGCACTTTCCCAGACTCACTAGTCCACAGTTTCCTGATGTCCCTTCAGGATGAGCTCCCGCCACCAATATATTTTGTAACCACAGAGAGGAGGTGTTGTTCTTAGGAATCTTAAACATTCTCAGAGCTTACAAATCTATTCCTTCAGCCATGTTGCTCTCCTTACTGCACCAGAGGAAGAGATGCTGGGGGTTCCCTTGTCCAACATTCCCATGTGAAAAGTTGAAAGGTGGAACCCACCGTCACCAGAGAATCAGAAATGAGAACTCAGGATTCCTAGTGCTCTCCATGGGGTTGAGTCAAAATAGCCTGGTGAAAGGAATTTATTTTCTCATTGCACTTTTATAACTAACTTATATCGTGACATTTGTGCAAATCATTAAACTTCTTTGAATCTTATCTTCCACTCTCACAGAAGAAATTTTAGTGCAGTGGTCTCTGATATCTCATCAAACAGTAATTTTTCACTTATCTGATTCCTTTGACACCTACTGCAGGTTATCACTTCAGGATCACAGTCAACCATGTAAAGCCAAATGATTCATTTTCCTCTTTGGGGAAATGTCAGTTTCTCCTTGGGATGTTCTTGTCCTGGTCAATGGTACCATCATTCTCTCAGGTACCATTGACCATCTGGAATTAACTATTCCAGACCCAGTTTTGCCCTTCTCCCTCCAAGATGTTTTCTCATGTCCCTCCAGGATGAGTGGCTGGCACCAGCAAGTTCTTGTGACGACAGAGGAGACTTTGATCTTCCCTAGAGAGGGGCTCATTAAACCTTTTTCCCTTTATAGCAGAGACCAGTCCATAGAGCACCATCTATTTGGCCAGTCCCCAGGTCACTTGAGAGGCACTCTTGACATACCTTGTCAAGTCCTTCTTACTGCACACCACTAACCTCTCACCTGGGCTCTCTTTTTGCTGCTCAAGCATGAGAAGGTACAGGGCTGTCTGAAGTCCAAGCACTTGCACTGGCTTACCCAGCTAGGCCCTGAAGCAGACGAGCGGGCAAGGAGCAGACTCTGTAACACCAGCTGGCTGAGTCACCCAGAGCCCTAGACACTATCTTAGCTGTCCTGGGATCTAGCTTACCGAAAGGCTGCCCAAGTGCAAGGGAACTAATGTCCTGTGGGACGAACTTGGATTAATAAGAGATGGAAGACAGAAAGTGTCTGGCAGATAAAATCAACTTTATTCTCCCCTTCCTCCATCAGATAGCGGGAAGTCAAAGTGATTCCATACAGTCTTTCCAGAAACATCCCATGTGGCTGAGTAATCATCTCTGTTCGTTGTAAAGCTGTGGCCACTTGGCTTTTGATTTCCCTCCATGTCTATCTTTCTATTTTCTTTTCTCTGAGAATTTACACCCAAACAAAATGTTACCAAGTATGTTTTGCCTCAGGCCTCTACTTTTTAGGAAAACCAGGCTAAAACAGGTACCCAGAAATCCTCAATCCCTCTATTAATTTCAATCCAGTCAATTATAAAAATCACTGAAGTTCTGGTTCCTTGTCCTTATGTTTTTCTCATTTCTTCCTTCCTTTGCTTTTTGGAGTCACCATCTTAGTCCCTGCCCTTATCACCTTACACCTGGAATACTACAAAAAAAATCTCTGAACTAGTCGTACTAGTCCGAGTTCTCCAGAGAAACAAAACCAATAGCGTGTGCAGTTCCAGTCTGAAGGCGGGCTGGCTCAAGACTCAGGTGAGCCAACGTTTCTGTTGGAACAGGAAAGCAGGAGAAATTGACGCCACGGCTAAATAAAGGCAGGCAGCCTGCAGGAAATTCCTCTTACTTATGGGAGGGTCGGCTTTTTTTTGTTCTCTTCAGGCCTTCAGTTGATTGGATGATGAAGTTGATTGGCTTCTGCCTCATTTAGTCAGTCTGCCAATTCAAACGTTAATTGCATCCAGAAACACCCTCACAGACATGCCCAGAATAGTGTTTGACCAAGGGTCTGGGCACCTCAGGGTCTGGTCAAGTCAATATATAAAATTCACCACCGCAATCATATTTTCCCCTCTGGTATCCAACCCCCCAAATCCACTGCATACTACAGCCAGTTTAATCTTCTCAAAAATGCCATCTGTTTTCTTCAATAGACTTTAACAACTCCTTATTATTTATAGTATATAGTATATAGTTATAGCCTTTCCCTGGGATAAAATAGTCTTCATTTTATTTCTCCTATAGTTGACAGAGCCTATCCCTTTATCATTGCTGTGCATTTATTCCCTATTCTAGAGATACTCATTAGGTACTCATTTTTATCTCATGAACAAGCTACGCCTCTACTTCATTGTACACGTCAGCCTTCCTCCTTGACATTCCTTCCCACTGCCTGTGTGAACTCCATAAGGACAGAAACCCTATCTGCCTCATGCCCCCTTAGGCAGTGCTAAGCATTAATTGTGTATTGGATGATGACCAGACCCTCTGCCTCGAAATGTTGTGTGGACCCAAAGCAGAAACAAGTTAGACAGGGAAATGTAACTGTAGCTCCGCACTGATTTCCTCATGCCATAGAGGGATAGACCCTGAAGTGCTGCCGTGGCTCTTCACAACCCATGACATGCAGAGTGTTTACTTGACTTGATGGAGTCCTCTTTCCCTGTGAGCTGAAAGTCAGGACCTCCCAAGGAGGAACAAAAGAGGCAGAAGGGAGCTTCCACCACTCACTTCCATTCTTGATTTTGTGCCATCTCTTACCCTGTGTTTGCTAACAAAGTAGCAATGTAAATCAAGTCTAAGCAGTCTTTCTCACCAGTCTTCAAACCTGAACCAAACTATGTGGTCTGCAATATTTTCAATAAGTAATAAATAAGTATCTGTTAAATAAAGGAGGGAAAGTGAATGAATAAAGCCCCTATCTTCTCTGAAGGAACAAGTAACAAATCAAATCATACCTTTTTCATAAAACTTTTGCAAATTCCTTTTTACTATAGACCAAAATGAGCTCTCCTTCATTTCTTTGGCAGTTTTGTATATATGCTTTACGTGATCCATAATGATCTGAATCCTTGTTTTGAAATTATTTCTGGAGATACATGTTTTGCCTATGCAACCGCATTAGAAGCTCAATGAAGACAGATTCACATTTTACACTCTGTTTTCTGAGAGTTAACAAAATGCTTGCAAAAAATAAGTTCTCAAACATCTTCCTCCTTCCTTCCTTCCTCCTTTCCTTCTCTCCTTCCCTCCTTCCTTCCTTCCTTTCTTTTTTTCTCTTTCTCTCTCTTTCTTTCAAGTAACGCCATATAGTTTAACTCGGTGTACACATTCATCTACAAATATCGCCACCCTTGTTTAGGACAGGGACCACAATTTATTTGTCTTTGCATCCTTGACAACTGGTTTGAAGAAGTTAAATAAACTGGTAACCTTCCACTCACCTTACCTGGCGCTGATTCATCAGTCAGATGAATGGCAGTCGTGAACGGCTCCATCCGTGTGGTTCTGGACACTCTGTACAGAGATTCCAGTGTAGTAATTCAGCTCAAGCATTACCTCATTTCTCTCTGGGTTTTACTCCAGTCATAAAATCTTAGAGATGGACAGTGTTAAATTGTGTCCACTGCCCTCATTTTTGATTAGGGAACTGAAGTACAGACTGTTAAATTGTTCTATTATTCATTACTGGTGAATCCAGCATCAGACCTTAAAACAGTCTTCTTCCCAAAACAGTGTTCGTTCTATGTATTCAGACTTGTCTTGATTGGCAAGTGACAGAACATTAACAATATTTCATGTCTTGACAGCAAACTACCAGGTGACCAAATGATCATTAATAAAAGCACAATCTTTTTATCAAAAATGGGCATCCCATTGGTTGTGGGGATGGGATGGGGAGACTCTTATGAATGTGGCACAGCAAACTACCACTTGTCTAGAGTAAGTATTTATATAGAAAAGGATTAAAAAGATATAATCTATAATTTGACTATACATAACAAAAAATCATCCTCTTGCTGATTTGGTTTTAAAAAATATTTATTTCCAAAACTAAACTACTTTTTCTGATTAAGCTACTTTTTCTGATTCAGTCTTCAAGCTGTAGAAAAACAGAAATTATCTTCAAACGTCTGTCTGTGTACCAGCGAACTGTCTGAAGAAGGCAACAAGCTATCTAAGCTTGTCACCAAAAAAAATACCTTCAAGATAAAGTCTGTCCTGTTACAGCAAACATCAAATAGAACTTGCGGATATTGGGTATTCGTTGTCAATCTTGAATTCAATTTTCTGTTCTTAGGTTGGGTCAGGAAGTACAAAACACATTCACTAGGTACTTCACGAGGTCAAACACTCTTTTCTAAAAAATAAAGTAAAAGTCTTCAGCTGCCCTTCGAATGTTATTATTAACTTGAAATTTAGAGACATTTTTCCTTTTTTCTTTCCCTTTTCAACCTCAGATCCTCGCTCTTCTCTACCAGCTACTTCTACCTCCTCTCCGTGCCTTCTCCCTCTTCCATCACTGACAGCGTCTGAAGGTGGTTGACCTGACAGGTGTTGCTAACAAAAACCTGTAGTAGTTAACAAATACCAAAAAACCGAAGTTGACCCTGAAGCATGGTGACATGGTTGGAGAAGCTGTTTTTGTTTAGCTCCATGGAAGAAGATTGGTTTTGATTTTTAATAAAATACCTTGAGACTTTTTTCCCCACTCCTCCACATCAGGCTGCTTATACTTTACTATGTAGAGCTAGTTATATTTTGCTATTTTTGGCTATTATTTTATTATTATTGTTTTTGTCCTTTCCTGTAATTGTTAACTGGCACCTAGTACTGATGACCTCTCTTTTAAATGTAGTGAGCAGTATTTTACTATAATGTTTTAATTACAACTCTTTATTGCAATAGTTTAATTACCTGAAAAGTAAAACAAATTCCACCAAATGTCAGACAGGCAGCTTACCTATGTCAAATACACAACTTATGTAAAAATCAAAGAATCTGGAGTCAAACCAACAGGGTAAGAAGCAACCCTCAGTAAGTGTAAGTAAGAGTAGCATGCTTTGTAGTTAGTTACAGGTGGCCATGAAGGCCATCTAGTCAAACTACACTGCTTTGTAATTTGTAAACCTGAGGCCCATAGAGTTTAAACGTGGAACTTAAACTCACAAAATTAGTCACAGGCAGCAATGGGACTGAACTCTGTCCCCTTCACTCTCAGAGCCGAAGAATGCTCTTCGTGAAATAGCGAGCACGCCCTTTGCTGCTGGGAAGCAGAAGCGAGCATTCTGGGAGAGCTGGGACTAGAGAGATGGAACTCCAGTCCCCCAGATGTAATTCCAGAGGAGCTGTACGCGTCGTAATGCCATCACAGTTCCACGTAGCTTCCACTGTCACAGTAATCCAGTAAAGTCCCTTTGAATAATCGTATGGGCGTGCAAATTCCAGCCTCAATCATGGGAAAAAGCTGGAAAAAAAAAAAAGAAAGAAAAAAACCCACTATTATCTGCATGGCTTCCGAACATCCCCAAATATGGCCTGCCTATTTGAAGAACATAAAAACCAAAAGAAATTTTGGCCAAATAGCAAGTCCATAGAGCAGCTATACAGCAAAATTCAAGTGGTCCCATGCAGGAAATGGGTCTGTTAATTTTTCAGTCCACCCACGCACACACGCTCGTACATACACCAGACTGTATTTGGGGATTTCCCTGTGACTTCTCACCTAAAATATCAGAAAACATTTGAGATGCTTACTCAAGCTGTGCTCCTATCTATGTAGAGATCGAAGGGAGACCATGTATAAGCATTTCACACAAATGAAAGAACACGAGGTAGCCATACCTGGCTCTGACCCTGGTGCCCCCAGCACAGGATTCTTTCTAAGGGTGGCATAAAGCAGGGAACATGAATTTTTTCTGTAAAAGATCAGATAATAAATATTCTAGGCTTTCTGGGCCATATTGATTCTATTGAAACGGCTTATTTTTGCCGATATAGCATGAAAGTGTCCCTAAACACTAAGTAAATGAATGAACGTGGCTGTGTTCCAACAAAACTTTACTCATGGACCCAAAACTTGAATTTCAAACAATTTTCATGGATCATAAAATATTATTCTTTTCTCGAATTGTTTAAACCATTAAAATATATAAAAACAACTCAGCTCCAAAGCCATTCAAAAATAGGCGGCAGTCACATTTGGTTCATAGGCCATAGTTGGCCAACTCCTAGTTATAGGGACATTTTGTAGAATATTTGGTCATTATTTTCTGTGAGATAATCCAAATATCACTATCTAGTGCTTCAACAATTCCAAATAATCTTAAGCCCCTTTGGGGTTTGAACATACACAGCCACCTGTATGAAGCTCACATATTTCTTTTACAGGGCGGTATATAGTAAGACTCCGACAGTAACCCCCTGGAACTAGACTTCCGAAATGTGGTGGTTACATTCCACTCCAGGTTTGGAGTTTGGTGATGTACTGTGACAAACACATGGAGGGGCATTCAGAAGAACCATGCCAAGGGCGGTTTTATGGCTCCAACCAACCCTTCCTCTCAACAAAACACCCATTTAAAGTCACTTCTACGGTAAATCCTGATCATGTATTGTGTGTGGAAGACTAGAGAGAATATAAATGGGAAGATGGCGATGCTAAAGTTAACATATTATCACTTAGAAGATTCTAAATAGGCCATCAGACCATGGATTAATCATTTGTGAATATATTGTTAGCATAAAGAACTATAACATAGAACCTAAAATAGCAAAATCCTCAGAAATTCTGTTTGAGAATCTTAGAATATAGATCATTAATTAATTAATTTATTTATTTATGTATTTATTTATTTATTTACCAGTGACTAACGCAAGTGGAAAAATGAAAATAAAATCCATCTCTCTAATTTCTGTTTATTCTTTGAACGTCTGAAGTATGGGCTGTAAATGTTTGGGTTTTTAAAAAAAAATTCAGATTTGATTGGACACCTGTTCTGTCAAGCACCTTCTCACTGCAGATACAAGGGTGGATATGGCATCATTTCACTCTTCAAGTTGTTCAGAATCTGCCTGGACAGCAGACAAGACCTATGTGAGCTGAGGTCACTGACCTTCCCAGCATCTCTGTTTCTCCCGTCTCCCTCTGGTTTAACCGGTCCCAGTCCCCAGACCACCAGCATTTCCCCAGGGCTCTATGAATTCTTTTCCTCAGTGTCTACTACTAGGATCCCTTACAAATGCCCAAAGCCAATGTGACAAGGAGGAAGACTCAGCTGGGAAGGATCCCAGGGAACCTGGAGCCAGTTCTAAACCAATGACTTAGCACACACTGATCATATCCATCCTCAGCACCAAAATAACACCCTAAGGGAAGAAAACACAGAACAGGTGTTAAGATATCAAATAAACATCGCTAGCCAGTGACCACTATTTGAAATTGCATACCGATGCGAGTAAGGAATGGGTTTGGCAGATTTAACTCATTTCAGGTAGGCAAACCTTTATTACAGTTCTAACATGATTCCCGCTGGAATCACACCCTAGACTGAAACACACAAAGGACAAAACCCTAGCTCTAGAGGACCCATCTCCCTAGGCTTTTCTGAGCCAGGTCTACTATAATTTTGCTCTGATAGCAGCTATCATGCTGGTCCCAGCAGGAGCCCAAGGAATCAACTTTTGAAGTGTCATAAAAGAACTTTCCCTTGCTCTGAAGAAGTATATAGTTTTCCAGCAGCTGTAGAAGGGAAAACCACCCCCCTGACTCCGTGTTTCCCCCCACACACACCTCACTCTCCCTGGAGGACGCTTGCACAGAAAACTCTGTCAAAGGAAAAAACAACTCATTATTTTCTAAGTCAACAGTGGGTTTACTTCCTACTAAGGCATCAGTAAATCCTTAGGAGAAATGATGTCACTTTTACTTTACTAAAACTGTGGGTGAGGGCAGTTGTGGGTAGAACTGTAAAGTGGAAATTTACCTTCAGCGTTGCCTACCCTCCTCTCTGGGTTTCTCGCCTTCTTTTTGGCACTTAGTGCTTCCTGCTCTTCTCCTATCCCACAAAGAACTTTCAGCCCTTAAGAAAAGAATGACCACTGATGGACTCCATGGAATTCAAAGTCAAGGTTGACTTTGTCTCTGACAATACTGTCCTTAACCTATTCTGGAAAGAAAATAAGAAAAAATGTTACAAATATCTAGAAATGAAGAGTGAAATTTAACAAACATCCTTTGAAAAAATATAAAAAGATTATTCAATCAAACACTCTTACCACACAATTCAGCAATTATACTGCACTGTTTGGTATTTACCCAAAGGAGTTGCAAACTTATGTCCACATGAAAATCTCTACATGGATAGTTATAGCAATTTATTCATAATTGCCAAAATGTTGAAGCAACAAGACACCCTTCAGTAAATGAATGAATAAATAAGCTGTGATACATCCTGACAATAAATGTCTAGGAAGAATGAGCTATGGAAAAAACATAGAGGAACCTTAAATGCATATTACTAAATGAATCTGAGAAGGCTATATATTGTGTGATTCCAACTATAGGACACTCCAGGAATACCAAATCTATGGAGAGAGTTAAAAAACAATGAGTGCTTGCCAGGGGCTGGGTGTAAGAATGAATAGGTGGGGTTCAGATCACTGTTAGGGTAGTAAAAATTCTCTGTATGATACTATAATGGTGGACACATGTTATTATCCATTTGCCCAACCCACAGAATGTACAACACCAAGCATACATCCTACTGTAAACTATGGGCTTTGGGTGATTACAAAGTGTCAGGGTAGGTTTGTCAGTTGTAACAAATGCGCCACTCCAGTATGTGATGTTGCTAATGTAGGAAGCGTGTGTGTAGGTAGAATGTATATGGGAAATCACTGTGCCTTCTGCTCGATTTTGCTATGAACCTAACATTGCTCTAAAAAATAATAACATAAAGTCTTTTTTTAAAAAAGGTATATTCAAGGGGAGGGGAGTATAAAGGGACTAAATAGTAATGGAAAAAAATACAATACAGATTAAAAAGAAAAATAAGTATATTCAATTTAGAAATCAAAAGTACATGTTACAACCATTGTCTCCTTTTACATTCATCAGAATGGCAAATGTTGAAAAGCTTGACAACGCAAGTGTTACCAAGAATGTGGAAAAATAGAGCTCCTACCCACTGCTGCTTGGAGTATACCTTGTAAAAACCACTTCGACTCCAACTTTCAAACTCTAGCTGGTGGGAAAGGCACACACTCTGGCACTCAGCAATTCCACCCTGGAAACGTCGCCCGGAAACCTGCCAAACTTGTGCACAGGCGCCTTGGTGAGAAAAGCTTGTATCAGCAGTGGGCGTAATAGCAAGGAATTGGAAACAAACTAAATGTTCTTCAACAAGAGAATGAATAAATGTTTTGGGTGTCTGATCCCCTCCAACAATAAAACAAATGCCCTAATCCTACAGGCATTAATATGGTTGATTCTTACAAACATAACAGCAAGTTACAAAAATGTACAGTATAATTTTGCTTATATAAAGGTTAAAGATGTACCAAATTGTTACCTATTTTACCAATAGTTTTATGCATCACAGTGCATTTAGGTAGGAAAGAAATAATTATCCATAGTATTGATAACTACTGTTTCCTAAGTGGGATGATCTGAACATGTATAGTCATTGTATTGTTTTGTACTGTTTGACATGTTTTATTACACATTATTAATTTTCTCTACTTTATATATAGGTATATGTGACATATGTGTGTTTATATATTATTTTCATGATGTAGCATTTAAATAAATGAACATATATTTAAAATGCTGACATTTTGATTTGTTTTAAAAATCATTACTGTATTTTTAAACCAGAGAAGCTTTTGGCAATGGAATTGGAAATAAAACCTCCCTTGCCTTTAAGTGATACTGAGCATTTTCTTTATCTTTCTGACTTGTAACCGGAGACAAATCTGGACACGCGAATCTTAGTTTTCCACTAGGCACTTATACTTACCACCAAACCGCTTACACACTCTCATGGGCTCTAAATGCATTGCCTAAAGCTTATTGCCTAGTGGGTTTACTTTTTAAATTGCTCGTTCTAACTGATCCTCTAGGAGTCAAGGACACACGGATCTAAAAATGAAATAACCAGAAATTCTGTGCTTGGGTACTTTCAAGGCCAAGCCAATCCTCCCAATCTTTCACTCATCTCTTCCTGCCCCCTCTCCTTTCTCTGTCTCTTTCGCACGGGAAAGGGAATGAAGACGTACGTAGGAACTAGGCAGCCCTGGTCTCCATGCAGTCCCTGTCCGCAATTTCAGCTATTAGCTCATCCACTTCATATTCGACTGTTAAGTCTCTCGGAGCAAGCTGATTGTTAGAGGATTTCCGCTCGTTCAACTCAGCATCTAGCGCCCCAAATTAATCACAATTCACTGCTAGTATTCGGGAATTAAAGTTATCTTTCCTATGAAATGTCCTGTAAATAATAATCTCGGTTCCCAATAAAGTTGTACAAGTTGAGGCTGCTTATTATTTTTCTAACTGGTTCAAGCATCTTATGTTCCCATGAGTCATTGGGCATTAGCAGCCCGTAGCTTCTGCACTGAGCTGCATGGTGAAACAGGCCACAGAAACCTAATTAGTACCGCTGGGAGTCTGAAGGGGCGAAACGCCTCTCCCTGGATGTCTGACTGAAGCATTCTATATTTCTATGCTGGAGTTAAGAGGGTAGCTTATATATTTTACTCTTTTACATGATCAGAAAAATGGCAACAGGGGCCAATTCTGCTAAGACACCTAAATTTCTTACAAGTTTCCCAGTTAATCTGAAGGAAGTAGTTCACAGTATGTGCAAACATTTGGTTGTTTTTTGCAATCCTGTTTGTAAAACTGTGTTTCTGTGTTTGCAACATTAAAAAAATGAATTGGAATACTAAGGTCTTTGAATATAAGGGCTTGATAAAGTAAACAGTGGCACATTCATATGATAGAATATTACACATTTTAAAGTAATGTTTGTGCCCTTACCAGCATGGCTCAGTTACCTGAGTGTCATCTAGGAAAGCCAAAGGTTACCTGTTCGATGCCCAGCCAGGGCCCATGCCTGAGTTGAGGGCCTGATCCCCAGCTGGGGCTCATGTGAGAGGCAAAAAATCAATGTTTTTCTCACACATCAGTGTTTCTCTTCCTCTCTTTCTCCCTCCCTTCCCTTCTCTCTAAAAATAAATAAAATGTCTTCTTTAAAAAGAGAAAGAATGGTGATATATATCTTATTTTAGATTTATTTTGATGGATTTTCACTTCCTTAAGAGTACAGGGCCTTGGACAATGTACTCTGATACATGAGGTAAACATATTTATTATTAGGATGTTTTTTAATTTCTCTGAATAGATGATTCTCTCACTGAAAAGAGATAAGGCATTTTTTTTTTAAATAGTGGCTTGATGTTGAAATGGCTTAGCATGTGTGAAAAATTAGGTTTGCTTTTCCTCTAGCATTAATTTATTAGTAGCACAGTTACCTAAGACATTAATAAAATGTATTAGGAATTTTTTTACCTTTATTTTATTAAAATCTAATTTTTGTGATTCTCTTGCTGTTTTCTTTTTTCGCTCTAGTCACACTCACATTTCTTTCTGATTCTCTGCATTTTCTAGTAGTTCAGGGTTAAAAATAATATATTCTTGATTTTCAAGTATAAACCGATAGCTTAAAACTACTCAGGGTTGGGGCACATTTTTTCCTTTGGATCTGGGATCGGATCTGTCCTGTCTCAGAGGCCTGTCTGTCAGCAGGTGGGGATGTGGCTCTTGCAAAGAAGATGGGCTGAGAAGGCTCCGGAGGATTGCATGTCACCTGCCCTTCATGGTCCTGGTGGCTGTGCCACAGCTTCTCTGGCGTTGTGATCTGCATAGGACGCACTTGGGGAAGCCCGGGAAATCTAGAAATGAAGTCCTACGGTGGAGGGAACGTGTGGTGGGAACAGTGTAGTCGGTGTGAAGACAGCGCAGCGTCTGAATAAATCTCTCTGAATAAAAAGCATGTGCACCAGATGGACAACTGGACACAAGCCATAATCATGTCAGCATTATGGAAGGAAGCCAGATGCATGTGATGTACGTGGGAGGGCTTTCAGTTATCTCTGGTGTTCTGAAAAATGTGAGGGAAATCACAATAGAGAGAAAACCTAAAAATGTAAAGAATGTAGGAAAGCATTTCGTTCTTCAACTTCACTGCAAATACATGAACCCACACCGAAGAGAAACTCTATCCAAGTAAAAACCATGAAAAAGTCTATAGATATCATCAAACTTTTCAAACCCAGGAAAGGACTCCCATGAGCAAGGAGCCGTATGAATCTAAGCAATGTGGTAAAACTTTGAGCTCTCATCTAGGTTTCCAAACACATGAAAGAACTCGCACTAGAGAGAAGCCCTATGCACGTGTTGAATGTGGAAAAGACTTCACGTGTTATCAAAATTTTTGACTATATGAAAGAAAATTCACTGGAGAGAAGCCCTATGAATGTAAGGAATGCAGTAAATAAAGCCTTCGGGTGGTGTCAAAGTGTTCAAACACATGAAAGAAATTCAACTGGACAGAAACCCTATGAACATGAAGAAAGTGGGATAGCCTACAGCAGTGATTTTTAACTGGCATGCTATAAGAATTTTTAAAACCTACAATACCATGCCCTGGCTTGTGTGGCTCAGTGGATTGAGCACTGGCCTGAGAACCGAAGGGTTGCTGGTTTGATTCCCAGCCAGGGCACATGCCTGGATGGAAGGCTGGGTCCCCAGTTAGGGCATGCAAGAAGCAACCGAATCTCTCTCACACTGATGTTTCTCTCCCTTTCTTTGTCCCTCCCTTCCCCTCTCGTTAAAAGTAAATAAATAAAAATAAAAACATCTTTAAAAGAACATGCGATATCTGACCCTTTAGTCCAGGGCACTGACCTCTTTTCTCTTATATTGTCACATTTGAAAAATGACAGTAGGCAACACAACAGCCATCTGGTGTGAGTGCCCTGTCTAAACCATAAATACATAGATCATATGACAGAGTTGCACTTTATTGGTCACGTCACATAATAAGTTTGCACCTGACTGGTTAATTCTGGGTGCCAGGAATTCTTACATACAAGTAGGCACGTGATTTTTTAAAAAGTCGCTTTGGAGAATCAGAGACTTCCAGCCAAGATAGAGGCATAGGTAGGTATGCTCTGAAACCAAAAGGAGGACAATAACCAATTTAAAAACAAAAAATAACCATAACTGCCATAAAATTGAACTGTATGGACGTCCAACAACCAGGGAGTTAAAAAAGAGACATTCATCCAGATGGTAGGAGGGATGAAGACAGGCAGCTGGGTGGTGAGGATGAGCAGCAAGGCAGCAGACTGGGAAGTCCCACATTCACATGTGGATAAGCCAGGAGGAATAACTGGGGAGCAAGACAGACTTCCCAACTCAGGGTTCCAGTGTGGGGAAATAAAGCCTCAAAACCTCTGGTTGTAAAAATCTGTGGTGGTTGAGGCAGCAGGAGTAACTCCCAGTCTCACAGGAGAGTCTGTTGGAGGGATCCACAGGGTCCTAGAATGTATACAAACCCACCCACCCAGGAATCCACACCAGAAGGGCCCAATTCACTTGTGGGTAGTGGGGGAAGTGACTGGAAGTGACTGGAAGTGCAGTGAGAGCCGAGCAAGCAGCATTGTTCCTTCTCAGACCCCTTCTCCACCTTTGGTGCCACAACTCAGTGAAGTGGGTTGCCCTGCCCTGGCGAATACCTAAGGCTCACCCCTTACAATGTAACAGGTGTGCCTAGACAAAGAAATATGCCCCAAGTGAAAAAACAGATCAAAACCCCGGGAAAAGGACTACACGATGAGGAGATAACCAACCTATCAGACGCAGAGTTCAAAACATTGGTAATCCGGATGCTTGTAGAAATGATTGAGTACAGATGCAAAATAAAGGAAGAAATGAAGGCAATACAAAGTAAAATAAAGAAAAAATATACAGGGAACCAACAGTGAAGGGAAGGAAACCAGGACTCAAATCACCAGTTTTGACCAGAGGAAGAAATAAACAGCCAACCAGAACAGAATGAAGAAACAATTGCAAAAAATGAGGAGAGGCTTAGGAGCCTCTGGGACAACTTTAAACATTCCAACATCCAAATCAGAGGGGTGCCAGAAGGAGAAGAGGAAGACCGAGAAATTGAAAACTTATTTTAACAAATAATGAAGGAAAACTTTCCCAGTCTGGTGAAGGAAATAGACATGCAAGTCCAGGAAGCTCAAGGAGTCCCAAAGAAGTTGGACCGAATGAGGAACACACCAAGACACATTATAATTAAATCATCCAAGATTAAAGATAAGAAGAGAATTTTAAAAGCTACAAGAGAAAAGGAAAGAGTTACCTACAAATGAGTTCCCATAAGACTATCAGCTAATTTCTCAAAAGAAACCTTACAGGCAAGAAGGGGCTGGAAAGAAGTATTCAAAGTCACGAAAAGCAAAGGACCTGCATCCAAGATTACTCTATCCAGCAAAGCCTTCATTTAGAATGGAAGGGCAGATAAAGTGCTTCCCAGATAAGGTCAAGTTAAAGGAGTTCATCATCACCAAGCCCTTATTATATGAAATGTTAAAGGGACTTATCTAAGAAAAAGAAAAATATCAACACTGTGAATAAAAAAATGACAACAAACTCACAACTATCAACAATTGAACCTAAAAAACAAAAACAAACTAAGCAAACAGCTGGAACAGGAACAGAATCATAGAAATGGAGGTCACATGGAGAGTTATCAGTGGGGAGGAGAAGGGGGATGAATGGGGGAAAAGGCACAGAGAATAAGTAGCATAAATGGTAGGTACAAAATAGACAGGGGAAGGTTAAGAATAGTGTAGGAAATGGAGAAACCAAGGAACTTATATATATGACCCATAGGTATGAGCTAAGGTGGGGGGGGATGTGGGTGGGATGGGGTGTGCAGGGCAGAGGGGGATCAAGGGGAGAAAAAAATGGGACAACTGTACAAGCATAATCAATAACATATACTTAAAAAATAAAGCTAAATTAATTCAAAAAGCTGCTTTGGAGTAAAAAGTGTAGATAATTACTACTATTTTTTGTAAATCAATCAAAATTATATCTATTTTTGTCAGATCAGCAAAAAATATATTTTTGGTGTGTTGCAGAATTTTAGTAATTAGTTTATGTGTGCCATGAGATGGAAAAGGTTAAAAGTTTCTGGCCTACAGGTGTTATAGTACCTTACAAAGAAACAGAAAGACTCACACTGGAGAGAAACCCTATGAAGCCTGCATAGATCACGGTTCCCTAAAAACACAAAATAATTCATGCTGGACAGAGAAACCTTATAATGTAAACAATGCAGTGATGCACTTAGTTGTCTCAGTTATCTTCAAAAACATAAAAGAAATCACACCAGAAAGAAACCATATGAATGTAAAAATAGTGAAGCATTTAGGCATCCCAGAGAGCTTCAAAAATACGAAATGGTTTCTTGCACTGGAGAGAAACCATTTGAATTTAAACAATGTGGTAAAGCCTCCGTGGGATCCCAGTTCCTTACAAACACTTGAAAGAACGCACATGGGAGAGAAACACGATGAACGTAAGGAATGTTGAAAGGCCTTTGTTTACCACACAAATTTTTAAAGGTGCGACAATGTCCTTGGGAGAGAAACCATATATTCAATAGAATTACAGAATTCAGGAAAGGCTTCAGTTATCCCAGTTCCTTTCTAACACATGAAAGGACTCACTGGCTAAAACCTCTTGAATGTAAACAGTGTCAAAAGACCCACACCATTACATGTGAAGAGTTCTATGGGAAAGACATAGAAATGTAAGTAACAGAGGAAAGCTTGATAGAAATTAATCCATGTGTAACGTGCAGAAAACTTTCAACATGAAAGCGTTCATATTAATGTTGTACATATATTGTGTTTATTGAACCTCTGTGTAGAGTAAGTACATCATTGAACTGTGATTTCTACTAATTTCAGAAGTGAATATTCATGCAGGATAATTCGGAGAGTTGTCTTTCAACAATAGTATGTAGATTAACAGGTAGTACTTCTTCCTTAAAACATTTAATAATATTTTCTCTCCATTTGGAAGCCTGTTAGATTTATGGGTGAATTCAAGTGTATTTTTATATGCAGTATCTCTTCATCAAGTTTTATTTGGTCTGTGTTAATGGGCCATTAAAAAAGACAGTTTGATGTTTGCATTTTCCTGGTGACCTTGTGGCAGAGGGGTAAAACATATCCCTTTGACAAAGCTCCTTTTGGGGGGTAATGGGATTAGGGGCATTTTTCTGTTTTCCCTACTAAAATATAGTTAGATTAAATTTTATGTAAGAAAAAAAAGAAATGGCTCGAGGACTTTGAAAAAGATTTCATGATCAGCTAGCTGCTTCTCAGACTTTCCCCCAGCACAGGGAGGGAAGGAGTGGAGGAGAGAGAGTGTGATTTGTGTGCGATAAATTTGGTTAGGACTAAGTGTTTTCATTGGGCTTGTAAATATATTCTAGAAGGAAAACAGAAATGAAATTGCCTCTTCCCAGCCTCTCCTGCTCCTTAAATACTAAGTAAGAGAGAAAAGGTACAGACAGGTTCTTTGTTACTAGACCTCGTATCTAGAGATTACAGATAAACCTCATGAATGCCTTTTTCTAACTAAGATGAGGAGTGAAGATGAGTAGAATTCATTACAGTCAGTATAGAAGTAGCTTATTAAAAAGACTGTTAGGATTCCTCCAGGTAACGTGGACCTGACTTTGAAAGAGAAGGACTTCGTGATTACCGGCCGGACCAGTGGGAAAGATTAGACCTCCGGGTGCAGCGGCACCCTTCCTCACCAATGGGCACCAGTTCACCTTGGTGCTCTGCTCTCACGTCACACGGACAGGTTTTTCCATGTGAGGGATACATGAGAGTTTCTATCTGGGTAGCCTGGAAGTTGGACTCTTTAATTAGAGGTCTTTAAGTTCATAGGTTTTATTCAATAAAGCCCAAGAAAGAACACCCAGCCCAAATGACAGTTTTCCAATGACAGTATATCTAGTTAAATTTTTCCAAAGTGGTACTGGTATGTATTGAGTTATGTAACTCCCCAAACTCACATATTGGAGGCATTACTCCCAGTCCTCAGAATGTGGCCTATTTGAAAACAGAGTCATTGCAGATGTGATTAGTTGAGGTCATACTGGAGACGGATGAGCCCCTTCCAATGTTCCCAGTGTGGTGTCTTTGTAAAAGGGGGAAATCTGAACAGAGACACACACACAGGGAGAACAGCATGTAAAGATAAAGGCAGAGATTGGTGTGATGCTTTTCCAAGGCAAGGAATGCCAAAGATTGCCAGCAAACCACTAAAGTTGGGTGAGATGTCTGAAACGGATTCTTTCTCACAGCCCTCAGAAAGAGCCAACACTGTTGACACCTTGGTCTCGGACTTCCAGCCTCCAGAACCCTGAGACAATAAATTTCTGTTGTTTCAGTCACCCGGTCGGTAGTGTTTTGTTATATCATCTTTCGTAGACTAAGGCAAGCACTGAAAACAAATATGCTATTTGGCTGCCTTTTTTGTGTGTTATCTACAATACAATCTATGTCACAGAGCAGAACCACAGATGCTAGCAGCTGATAGGAAGCATAACCCACTGGGTTTCTTTAATTTTGTAATATATCTTACCAAAGTATGTCCACCTCTAGCCGCAACACAACTTAGAGACATAAGATGTTGTGAAAAAAATGGATTTCTAGAATCCTTGCAGTTTAAAATAAGGCCACTTTTTGAGATATTATTAAAATGAAAAACACTTAAGGAAAAAAAAAGGTGAGAGCTTGAGGAGAAAAGAGTCTGTCTCCATGGTTACTGCACTGTACTTTCAGTCTTCCATGCATTTTCCTCCACACTTTAGGCAAACCATTTCTTTCAGCTCCTCACCCATCCACTTCTACCCTGCTGTTATTCATACTTTCACCAGCCTTCTACGTACTCATTTCTTATCATACTCCCTTCACTGTCCTCCCAGTACTCTCTTACACACTTTTTAACTAATCTCTTTCCAGTGCTGCAGATACAGTTGCTATTAGCCTCCATGGGGGCAAAAAGTGTGTGCAGAAGTGGATGTGGGGTTAGTTTTGCTGCTCCCTTTAAGCTACTGGATTTCAAGTGTGTCAAGAAGGTGATGAAGAAGATTTAGGGCTTGGCTTTTGGCAGCAAATTTCACCACTGACTTTTGCTGGATTTAGGGAAGTTAGAACAGCATGAGTCCTTAAGCCGGGCTTGGATCAAGCCAAGGAAGATTGGATGAGACAAGAAGGAAGTGGATGATGGTAGGAATTGAAAAGGATGAGGAATAGAAGGTATTAAATGTGTCAATATCAATAACAATGATGATAATTAAAACTCACTGAACACTCATATGCTTAGTACGTTGTCTTCATAAGAACCCAAGACACCAATAAATATTTTTGAAACAATGTTATCCTATTTTTAAAATACATATCTGCAACTTCCAGAAAATGGTCTGAGTGTAGGCAATAGATTATTTTATTTTCCTGATTTTTAAAAATATTTTTTAATGTTTTATTTACTGATTTTTAGAGAGATAAAGAGAGCGAGGAACATCAATTTGTTGTTCCACTGAATTTTGCATTCATTGCTTGTTTCTTGTACGTGCCCTGATTGGGGATGGCACCCGCAACCTTGGTGTATTGCGACAACGTTCTAACCAGCTGAGCTACCCGGCCAGGACCTATTTTCTGATTGTTCAATAGGCATTTGCTAAACAATTTTTTAAGGTATTGAATTTCCTTTAGAGACATTTCTTTAAAAAAAAACTCTTCTACTCATCAGGCAAAATGGTTTAGAATTCCAGGAATTTTTTCCCATGAGATGCTTTCTGTGCTTTCTCGTGGTGATACAAACAGGATGTTGAACCCATGGTTTAATTTTCAAAACTTATTTCAAAAGTATTTAACCAGAGGATGATGAACTCAGTGGTGAGTCTTCTGGAAGTTATCGACCTCTGTCTCTGCATTATCAACTTCTGCCTAGTTACAGCGGAATTCACCCACCACAGCCACACTGTGGTCCATTAGCCATGGTCGTAGGAATTTGGACTAACTGGGGATGTCTGGGAGAGGGGGCTTTTGACTAATTGGTAATTCCAGGAAAATTACCAAAAAAGAATACTTTAAATGCCCATTGATTCAACCAACATTGTATAGACACCAACTTTCTGGCACATTCTTTGTAGTGTTCTAAGGATTAAAATGAGTAAGATATGCCCCCTTCCTTGACTAACTGATTCCCCAATTGGAGAATTATAACCCAGAGAAGAAGAACTATGAACCTTATATATATAGTACACTCTAAATAAATCTTCAGAAGTACTTCCAAAAACCAAAATGCTGAATTTTCTGCTCAGGGACACTGTTTTACATATCAATTTCTCCTAACTAAAAAAAGGCCATTAGAAATTCTACAGAAAAAGTAAGTTTATTTCTCTCAACCTATTAACCATTTTTAGTTTTTACTTAGCAAACCCCTAGCCCTTACTATATGCTAGACTTTATTGTAGTCACTTTTTAAAAATTAACCCATTACTCATTATAACAATTCTGTGAAGTATGTATTCTTATTTTCACTATTTTATAGATAAGGAAATTGAGGACCAAAGCTAGTAAGTAACCTCCTCAGGTTTACGTAGCTAGCAAGTAAGTTACCTTTAAGTAAGGTAATAAACTAAATGGTAAAAATAAAATAAACTATATTAAAACAAATAGAAAAATAAATCATATCCCATGTTAAATTGAATCAGAACAAGAAAAAATTTTTAATGCCATACAAATAGGATAAAATGCTCTGTCCTTGACATGTTAGAATGTTAGAGAATAAAATGAGGGAAAATGAAATATTTCCTAAGAAAACCAAGTTATCCTATTGTTCCCTTCAGACTGGGTAAAGAGCAATCAATTTATGTGAATCTTTCTTGGATCTACTTAAATGTTTGGCCTATGTGCCCTCTTTGGGGTAAAACAGTTAATCACTAGTTCAAGTGATAAATATCACTAATCTATATTTACTCATCTGAAGAAAATAGGGATAAAAACAGTACCTACATCATAGGATTATGAAAGGGTTTATAATATAAAGGTATGAGATCCAGGTAGGATACCACAGTACTAGAAAGCTATATTCACCAATCAGAACACTCCTCAGAAAGGCCCTTATGCTTTGCTATGAATAAAATATAGCTAAAAAAAGGAAACCTTAACAGCTTCACAATTCGAAAGTGATTACCAACATGTAAATAAGTCAATAAACCACTGTGTAGTTAAGGACAGTTTCTCAAACTTCCTCAGTCCACCAAAAAAAAAAAAAAAGTTACTTTTCTTGGATTAGCAAATTGGCTTCTGATCTCTACAACGTTAGAGGGATTTTTGTTGTTGTTGTTTTTTTTTAAATCATTCTTCAAAGCAATGTGAAACAAAATCCTATGGCACTCTGTCTTTTTGGAAAACCTTATGGAGTTCATTTATGTATGTCTGACTTCTTGGTGAAATGATTAAATCATTACTTCTGGCATGAGAAGTTGGGCTATAGAAAATCAATTGAACGATCATATCTACAAGGAAATAGCAAGTTTTTAGCTTTATTATATCTTGTAATAGGAAAGGAAAGCCCTCTACAAGTCCGTCTGATTATGATGTCCCAATAAATAAACTTTAATTAACAAGCTTTACTTTAAGAGTTCTTGATTTCACAGGCCTAGTGCAGATTTGGAGTCAGAATATAGACCGGGGATATCAAACTCATTTTCACCGGGGGCCACATCAGCCTCGCTTTTGTCTTCAAAGGGCCAAATGTAATTTTAGGACTGTATAAATGTAACTACTCCTCAACTAGGGGCAAGGAGCTCTGCCCTGCTGCCGATTAGAAATGAGGTGCCAGGCTGGATAAAACAAGATGGGGGGCGGGATTTGGCCTGAGGGCCCTGTGTTTACCACCTGTGAGACACACTGAGTCTTTGATTGAAACAATGGGTGGTTCCCTTGAGCTCATTACCAAAGGAAACTTAATCTAAACTAACAGGCTTCAGGAATTGCTGAGTCACTGTCTTCAACTAATAGCCATCAGACTCACAGGACCCCCCAAGCATGGAAATGTATTTTTAATTTCACAAGGCTTAGACTGCCCACCCGATCTAAACATTGGCTAGGCAGAAAGATGAATTCATGAATTCCTATGGCATGTCTACCTTCTTGCTTGCAAACACTCCTGCTACCTGTTCTGGTTCAACCCTCGTCCCTCAGACTCATTTTGCTGTTGTTCATGGTGCTTCTCTTCTGGGGACTTCAGGTTCACACTGAACCCTTAATTCTCACCATACTGCAAAGTACTGTGTATGTATGGATGCGCTGTGTGCATGTTGATACACACAGTGATGGTAATATGGATAGAAGGGGAGGAAGTATACAGACCTACTTACTCTAAAAGCCAATAATGATGAGAAAATACTCTGACATTTGAGTGCTTCTCACCTTTTTCTGTGCATTAAAAAAATCATGTTACAGTGCAGGTGCCCACTGGAACCTAAACCTGGGGTTTGGGGCTAGGGCTTTTGGGTGGGATTCTGTATAGTTAATAAAAGGTATCAGAATATGTCTCCCCTAGAAATGTCACTTTGGTATAAGGATTATTTTGAGCTAAAGGAATTAAGAATCAGGAGCCAGGAAAATCTCATTACTTCCCATTAACTGGCTAAAAATGAGGTATCAATGGTTCCTTTTGTAAAGGAAATTTCCATTTGTAAAAATGTTGCTGTACCAGGACCAGAGCTACTCTAGGAGACAACCCTTATCATCTGAGATAGTTTTACCTGCTGAACCAGACAGCCCTTATTGAGCATACATTCCTTCTCCTCGCCTTCCCACATTTCACTCCCCACACCAGGGAGTCCCAAACCCATTTTCCTTTGTTTAACCCAGGGTGGTACACAAGCCTCACTGGTCTGGCTGCCTCCTCGGGCCACACATCTTTTTCTGAACTCCGTTATGTTAGAACTGTTTATTCTCTTGTTAATCTGCCCTTATCAGTTTGATGGAGGGCCCCGGGGAACCTAGGAGAGTAGAGGGAAACTGTTCTCCCGACTACACTCACTAGCTCCTTGGTGAGGCCGGTGCTGCTGGTCTTCTGGCCACTCTGACCAGTGAAGCCCTAGCTGTTATCTGTAAGTGAGTAACATAGCAACAAATACCTCAAAATCAGTGTGCTTTGTAAAAGACAGTACTTTTAATTCATGATAAATACTGTACTAAGTACGTCAGAGGGCTTTTCTCATTTCATCCTCTCTGCAACCTAGAAAATATTATTTCATAAAGTTAATAATGTAGAGATGAGAAAATTGAGACTTAGAGAAGCCAGGTGGGTTATACAAGGTCGCACAGCTGGTAGCTCTGCCTCCCTCGAAGTCTGCATTGGCTCCAAACAGAGACCGGGCTCTGAAATGCCAATGCCATCGCACTGCAAAGAGCAAAGTGCAAACAGGGAAAGACTTTCTGACCAGTTATTAGTGTCGTATCTCTGAGTCAGAAGGAGACTTTCACTTGAGCTCATGCCCTAATTCAAAGGGCAGCGCTCACAATGACAAGGGCCGGTTCTTTTCTTTTTTTACTACAAATTATTTTATTTTATTAATAAGAATTATATATAGATAAGGTGTATGACATGATGATTTGATGTACATATACATAGTCAAATGATTGCTACTATCAAGCTAATTAATATATCCATTTCCTAACCCACACATAGTTACCCTTTTTTTGTGTGGTGAGACCACCTTCAATTTAACCTCTTAGCAAACTTTCACTGCTTGATATGGTATTATTTGCTATAGTCATCATGCTGCACGCTAGCTCTCTAGGCTTCCTTGTCCCCACAACTGCAACTTTGTACCCTTTGGCCAGTGTCTCCCCATTTCCCCTCCTCCACGGCCCTGGCCACCGCCACTCTACTCTCTGCTTCTACAAGTTTGATTCCACATATAAGCAAGGTCATGAAGGTTTTTCCTCTGTGTGTCTGGCTTGTTTTACTCAGCATAATGTTCTCCAGGCTGATCCATCCATGTTGATGCAATTGGCAAGGTCTCTTTCTTTTTTAAGGCTGAAGTATAGATAGATAGATAGATAGATAGATAGAGCAATTCTTTATTTATTCATCCATCATCAGACACTCAGATTGTTGCTATATCTTAGTATTGTGAATAATGCTGCAATAACATGGGGGTGTAGCTATCTCTTTGAAGTACTGATTTGATTTCCTTTCAAAATATACACAGAACAGTGATTGCTAAATCCTATGGTAGTTGTATTTTTGTTTTTCGGGAATCCCTGTAGTGCTTCCCATAATGGTCATACCAATTTACATTCCCATCAACAGGGTTCAAGTTTCCAAAAAAGACTAGGCCTTGAGGCAGACAAGTCAGGGTTTAAACCTGCGTTCTACCTGCTCCAAGCTGTGTGAACTAAGTCATTTTACCTTTCTGAATTTTAGTTTCCTTGTCTAACCATAGAACCAGCTCAGAATGATCCTGTCTGTTTAATGAGACCCTGAGTTGTTTTTCAGAGACAACAGACCCAAACTCCAAGTCCTGCAGCCAAAGCAGGCGCAGAGGAGAGAACTTTGATCTTCAGCTGCACCTGGAACCAAGCCCCGCCCCTCACCACCCATGGAACCAAAGGACCGGGACGTAATTGGAACTTGAACACTGGAACACTTTCAGAAGCAGAGGGTTCATTGTGTAGGAAGATCCTCTGTTGAACCCCTTTACCATAAATGGCAAAACTCCAAGTTCCTCCAATTAAAACCTGCCCCACCAGCACTTCTGCATACCTGTTCCCCTTATACCCTTAAAAACCCACCCACCTGAACCCTGAATCAGGAAGTTTGGGCTGTTGAGCATTAGCTTCCCGATTTCATAATAAAATAGCCGGTCTTCCTCTGCCACAATTCTCGATAATTAGTATTTGTCTCTGCTAGCACCAGGTGGGTGAACTGTTCTGTAACATGTGTAAAGGAAATTGTCATCATAGGATTTGAAGATTTGATGATGAAATCGTTTACAGTGCCTAACACAATGCCAATCATGTACAAGTTATTGAAACAACTCTGATTTCTTTTTATTTTGCTACCTGGCCTGATTTCCACTCAGTTGTAAGTTTGGTAACTCACAAAAGTAAGTAGGACTTCAGTACGTGAAACCAAATGCTTCTAAAACGGTTTAGAAACAACCCTCTCCAGCGCATTCTGTCTACTCTAATGGCGTCCTCACTACAAATGGAGTAATTACCTCTTGCTGCTTTGCTGAGAGGGCCAAGATGAGGTTGAATGTGATGTTGTTTAAGACCCAACCTGAGCATTTAAAGATAGTTTCCACATAAACAACAAGTAATGCCATCAAGTCACTTCTGCTTAAAGGAGAGTGCTCTGACTTTATTATTATTCTAAAGCATTAAGTACTGAAATTTGCAGCGAGGTTAGTTCCAAGGGGCCTCTTCTCTATGACGCAGTAGATAATTTAGTTTGTGCAAAGATTCAGGCAATATTTCAGGAATGTGCTGCTTTGGGGTACAGATGCTGAGCACATGAATCAAATTAACTCCTATAGTAAAACATTAATCTGTTCCCCTGGTGTTTTTCCTAAAAGGATTATAAAGAAGTCACTAAAAATTGTTGCTAGGAGATTCTGAAGACCAGCTTCAAGAAACACAATTCATCTTCCAAACTTCTGGGTAATGTCAAAGCTTTTTTAAAATATGATATCCAACCTTGAAAGGTTTAGTATTTTTCATCTTCATAAAACGTAACGCCTGGATTCTGAAGCCCTGGTCCAAACCCTCGGAATGCCTGTCTGTCGCTCTCCGTGTCACAAATACTCTCCAAAAGATTCACCTGAACCAAGGGTAGATTTTTTAAGTGGAGGCCTCACAAGCCAAGCACAAAACCAGAAAAAAATTAGGGGTTGAAAGGGTAGGGATAAAATGAGGAGGAATGAAAAATACATTTTATGCAAGATTATTAATGCCTTAAGATGTGTTGTTTTTGACAAACGCTAAGCTAAGGGCAGACATGATGAAAAGTATATACCCCAGTGGGTTTTTAAGAATGACTTAATTATTAATCTCTCTTCATTAGTCTCGGTGGCCCCAGAGAATTTTCTTCAGGAAACTTGTCAATTTCAAAATTCAAGATCATGTTTGATCAAATTGGTAAACAGTCATCCACAAAATGACGAGGGTAAGCTGACACTCAACAGTGTTTTTATTGTTAAATGACTTTGCCCAGCTGGAGGCTAATGAAGTGTTCTGAGCACATTTGAGTTAGGTTAGGCTAAGCCTGAGGGTTGGTACAGTAGGTATATGGGTTTATCAGGATGTGACCCCATCATAATGATAATGAAAGAAAAACAAAATGGCATAAGCATCACTAAGAGAATCACTTAAAATAGAGTAAGGAGGCTATTGGGCAGTGGGGCCTGTGCACAGCTTGTGTCTCAATTCTTGGAATTGCTATTAAGTTGCTAAATCTGTTGCTAAACTCTTCTCAAGGTTGAGGTATAAACATTCAGAACAGCAACTGCTGTGTGGACACATGTGGGCTTGACCTCCTCCCTGCAGCATTTGCCTCCCTCATTTGCATTTTGGAACTAACCAATCCCTATTCATCTAGCCAGGAAACCTTAATTTGCGTAAAAGAATTACATCTATGGTTTTGCCTGTATAAACCCTGTTTTTCTTTGTTCTCTCCAGTGCAATTTGGGTTTTACCTGAATCTATGTCTCTTGGGTAGCAACTCTTTTTGCTCAAATAAAATGCTTTTTATTTTTTATCATAGCCTTAAGTTTTTTTGGTTAACAGTAAACTGAGGAGCATCTGAACTTGATTCCCATCCCAACGTCACTGTAGATGTCTCATTATAGACATTTCACTCCTCCTTCATTGGTTAGCATCCATCAGGTTTAGATGACATTGTAGAAGGCAGGTGAAAAAATGCACTAATTTTTTGTAACAGTTATGATGATACCTGAGTAGAAATTTGCTTTAAACTATTTTGAGTATTGAAATGAATTTTGAAAGTGTCTCTCCTACACAGAAGAGTCCCAGACCCAATCCATTGTTTTATTCTGACATTAGGATGACCCAAAGAACGGCAGCATGCAAGCAAACACCTCAGAAATACCTTCGATGACAATGTATGGTTAAATGAGATACATAAATAAGTTAACTTCATTAACTAACCTCTGTGAAGAAAAGCATAGGATCTCTTGAACTTTGATACTAAAGTAAATGTTTCAATTTGCCCCTAGCAAGTAAATTTTACAGAAAATCCAGCAAGGGATATGGAAATTGCCTCTTGGTTTTATCAAGATGAAAAGATACTACTTTGAAATTCCATATCACAAAAACAGCAGAATTTTGTTCCTCTGCCTCATAGAGTGGATTGCTATAATCTCTATATGCAAGAGAAAGACTTCACAGATGAGAAATGAGGAACAGCTGAATTTTGTGTGATTATTAGGAGGAGGAGGCAGAAATAAAGGAGCTGCTGGAATTTCTGAAAGCCATTAAGATTCTGAACCAGAAAATTCCAAAGGCCCTCACAGAGCTCAACGCCATCTTTTTCCACCTCTAAAATTGTTCATTTTCATCTCAGACTGTGAGCCCAAGATTTATCTTACCAAGTTTTGCTCTGCAGGTGGTTTGCACAGTGTGTACTAATTGTAGATTTTTATATAACTTAACACCAACACTGACTTTTTCTAATGATTGGATTTGCAGCTCAAACCTTGCCAATCATCAATTTCTGTCATTACAGATTTTTATTTGCTAAGACCAAAATCAAATTTTGGCCTTATTTTCTCAGCTTTACCCCAAGACGCCAAGTGAACAAAACCCCAAACCTCTACTGCCATCCAGTGGTTCCCCTGAATTTTTCAAACAAAACAGCTCTGCTGCAGCTAGCTAGCTAGCATTTTAAAAGGATTTTTTTCTCTCTCAAATTGCCAGACAGTTTTAGATATTTTAATCTGAAACAACTAGAGAGGAAAACTTAAAAACAAAACAAAACAAAACAAAACTATACAGCCCTGGCTGTGGCTCAGGGAATTGAGTTCTGGCCTGAGAACCTAAAGGTCACTGGTTTGATTCCCACTCAGGGCACATGCCTGGGTTGTGGGCCTGGTGCCCAGCTGGGGACATGCAAGAGGCAGCCTTTCTCTCACACATTGATGCTTCTCTCCCTCTCTTTCTCCCTCCCTTCCCCTCTCCCTAAAAATAAATAAATAAAATCTTTAAAAAATAAACTATACATGTCTATTACATGTACATTGTCAATAATGTCATTTTTATCAGAGCAACAAAACAACGAAAGCAATGGTAGCCCATTCCCATCTTACTGTGTTTGACTTGTGACTACATTAACTTTTCATCATGAAATAGAAATTCACATGAGGCTACAGAAAAAATAAGGATAAAGATTCCCATGAAAAAAAAAACCTTCCAAACTGTTTTTCGAGTGGTTGTACCATTTTAGTTTCCCACCAGGAATGTATGAGAAATAGAATTTCTTAGTGTTCTCATCAGCCTTTGGCCGCATCACTGTGTTTTTCGTTTTAGCCATTCTGACAGGTACATAATGTTCCCTCACTGCTTTAACGCGCATCTCCCCAGAGGCTGACGATGCTGCACATTTTTTCATGTCTTATCCACATCTTCTCTTTGGGAAATACCTGTTTATACCTTTGGCCATTTTCTAGCTTTTTTTTACTATTGACTTTTGAGAGCGCTTCACGTATTCTGAAGCTGCACATGAAATCAGCCGGGAGCAGGGGCTTTCCCACGGTTCCCTGGTTTAGTTCCCAGGTCGGCCCTTTACCAGCTACAGGCACTCCGGGACTCAGCCACTAAACATTTCAACTTTTGCAATTTTTAAATCTCCAGAATAGAAGTAATAATCCACGTATTACCTTGCGTTGCTGTGAGGCTGAGTTAATACATTTAAAACCCTGAGCCCAGTGCTTGCTTGCCGTGTTAAGAATGCACTAAATGCAGCTATCCTTAATCAAATTTAATCTAAAAAGTCTGATAATTCCAGTGACAGCTTGAGTCAAATCTATCTTTTAAGATAAAATATATTTATCCTAACCATCGAGCAAGTTCCTTCCCTATCTGCATTTCCTTACTGTAAAATAAGATCATTGTGAGGAGCAAATGAACTAAAGTCTTAGGGACTGTGCTCAGTTACATAGTAAATCCTCCTTTAGTAAATACTACTTTTCTAAAATTTAAAATTCTACTTATCATAATTTACCATTACCAACAATAGCGAATGTTTCTGGACATCTAAAGCATATGTAAAGTACTGTGTAAGCTAACAGGGTTAAAAAGCAATTAAGGCAGTCCTCAAGCCAGAGTGCATCTTATAGTCTACAAGCAAAATTAGGCCATCCAAAATAGAAGAGGAGGGAAGCTATTGCTCCCAGAGGCTTCTGAGACTGACCAGATTCAATGCCCCTAATGCCCAAATGTAGTCTGAGTGTGGGCGGATTTCAACACTGTTGGCCCAGTTCTTAAAGAGAGGAACCGCAGTGAGCAAACACATGAAAATTAAGTTTCTCTGATATCCGAGGAGAAGGAAGTGCAGAGTAAAGAAATTTTTTGCTACATAAGAGCAGAGTTTGATCAACTTAATTATCATACATAGGAACTGGTTATTGACAAAGAAAATCTCACGTGGGGCATTAAAGCATCGTGGTCACTTAACCTCTTATGAAGCTAATGACCAAATGTATACTATTATTTTTTAAATATATGATTGTTCTGAAAGAAAAGTAGAACGGAATGCTTGTCACTAAGTTCCTGAAGTCCCCCTGACGGTCCCAGGCTGAGCCACGTCACTGGCCCCCGTATCCCACCTCCCCCCCACCCCCACAGCTCACGGGTTTCCGCAGATGGATAATGACATCTTGTTGATTCAACCACTTCACCTACAGCAAATCCTTCACTTGCCCAGAGAAGCAAGATGACTCAGAGAAGCCCTCTGAACCCATTATAAGCAAAACCAAAGGCCATACAGGGAAGTACTCACTGGAACAAATCAATAAGTGGCTTAGCGAGTTGAAGATGTTTTGAAAGTTGTTCATACTTGTGCGATAAGTAAATAGAATCAACTTGAAAATTAAAGTCTCCTCTTGACTTCATGATATCACTCTCCATTCCAGTGTAATAATTTTTTGAAAAATAGTAACATCATATTCTTTTTCCTATGGACTACTTTGTTGTATATTTAATATCTTGATGACAATAAATCTCAGAATTGTAAAGTATGCATATTAATTAATTTATTTACTTACTTTTTGAATCATGTTCACATCTTTTCTAAAAAGAGTCTTAAAAACAGCCCAGGCCTGAACGGCTCGCTGAAGCTGAAATTTTCTGGGCACAGGAGCAGGAAGAGAACACGCTCACTGCACGGTGTAAACCCTGACCCATTCTGAGACCTGCTGGGAATAACCTGAAATGCCTGAGCATCTGATTGTTCGGACCAGTGACAAGCTGTCTCTCTTCTTCTTTCACACTTAAATACAGTCACTCCTGAGGAAATGTGGCCATAACCAATTTGGAAGGAGAAAGGATGTAGGAATTGGGTCCCGGATGCTGTTACTCTACAGAAGTGAAGGGGCATTTTGAAAAGAGCTCACAAAACAAGAGAGTCTGTGCAAAGCTTTCCAGTGAACAAAGTGTTTTCATGTATGTTATTCAACTCTCACAACCTAAATATGAATGGTGAAAATATATATGCACAGTAAAGTCAGACTTTTGGTTTTGTTTTGTTTCTTAGGCAGCTCTGAAAAAACTTGAAATTGTTCAGGTTTTTTACATGCATAAATGACTTTATGCATGTAAGGAAAGAAAGAAAGGTGGAGAATGATGTCAAAGTTAACTGAACAGTTTCGCTCAAGCAAATAGCAACCCGCAGAACAAAGTGACCTTTGTTCTACAACCTTACCACTCACAGTCATCACTAAAATGTTAGGCAAACAATATATAAATCTATATTCTTGATCTGCTAAAACAAATAGTTCTACTTTCCTGAAAGAGATTACATTGCCTGAAGAAGATAGCCATAATTAATAGCCCCTTTCTTTAGGTAAAGAATAATTTCACATAAAACAAAGTAATAAATGGCATCAAGTCAATGAGAAATAGAGTATTAGAAGTCTTAAGAAGACAAAGAGCAAGGAGCTTTGGCAATGTCAAGAAGGTTCAGGGGACTATAGAACTTGAACTCAGTATTGAGACATGGGTAGAATTTGGATGGTGCAACTGAGAGGAGGAAGCAGGCTGGTTGAAGTAAAGGAGAAGGCATGCACGGGACACTGCCAGTAAACCACTTTGAATGGGGTGGAGTGGCCTTATCACGGACAAGTAGACATAAAGTCAGCTGGGAACAGACAAGCCACAGGGTCCTGAACAAGAGTTAAGGACTTTACATTTTATTTATCCTTTTGAAAATGGGAACTCATTGATGGCTTTTAATAGAAAAGGGACATAATTAAATGTATAGTTTGCGAAAATTAACCTAACACAGGTCTGCAGGCTAAATTAGGAAGGCGCCAAGCTGGAGACAGGGAGACTAGTTAAGAGGCTATAGCAAGGAATCTCCCCTGGAGCGGGCGACACTGACCTTGAGCCGTGGGAGGGGAAGTATACAGGTACCACGCTGATCATGACTATCACCTACTGAGTACTTTCAAGGGGCAGACCACTGTCTAGGGCTTCATTTAATCTTCATAACAACACTGTGAGGTGAACACTAAGGAAACTGCCAATGGGTATTCGATGAGTTTTTCCACTTATTTATGCATTCATTAGTTGCTTCTTGTATGTGCCCTGACCAGGGATCGAACCCACAGCCTTGGAGTATCCAGATGACATTGTAATCAGCTGACCTACCTGGTCAAGGCCTGACTTATTTTCATAAAGAGACCTAGGCCTCTGTCCATCTCAGTGTCCAGAAGGACACTGCACCACACTGTCTTCTTCAAGATGTAAAGGTGGAAACAAATTAAATACATTTCTTTTGCCATTTGCACTGGAACCACACGTTTTATATCTCTCTTTAAATACTCAATGGTATAGGCAGTTTGGGCCCTGATGGTGCTAAAGAGCAGAGTTCAATAACAGTAGATAACTCTCACCACCATGGGAGGCTAGGAAAAAAATAGGCCCTAGCCATTCATGTTCGTGTTCCCCATGCAGTGTGGTAGCACTATGAATTTCAAGCCAATGCAAATGAGTGTACTTTCATAGAGCAGAAACTGTTAAAATTATAAGTATGTTTCATCAAAAGGCTGGATTGAGTTTCTATGGAATGGGAGTGAGCCAATACAATAGGTTATGGAGAACTCTGCCTCTAGAAAGAAGGAAGGAAATCCGTCGTGTTGTGATCAGTTCATATTTATGTGTGGTTTGTGAGATGCCTAAAACTTGAGATAAAATAAGTTTTCTTAAAGGTTTACTTACAAAATGTAGCTCTCTGAGTTTTTAAAAAATGTATGTTTAAAATAATTGTTTTAGATTTAAAGATTAAAAGCTCAATCATTATGATGGCCTTGGAATAAAGTCTGATTTGTTTAAGAATACCACCATAGCGCCTAATCCACTGAAGATGCTGAAAGAAACTACCACTTGTTTGACACATTGTGAAGGAAATAACTAATGACATTAAATAACTTTTGGAGGATTGATGATTTTTTTTAATATCTTGGGAATCATGTGTACAATGTAAAATGAAGTTCTATTTTTAAGAACAAATGTAGTCCAGATAACAGTCTTACATCTTATTGAATCTTTTTACCTAGTTATTTGACAGTTTATATTAGAATGCAGAGAAAGATTCTAGATGAACATGAGCACAAAGCCATTTTTTCATTTGTGAATGTTGAATCAGTTTCACAGAGCGAGAAACCTGGGTTTTTCCTCACTCCATCGTCAAAATCTTACTGATCTGATACAGGACACAATAGAAATGAACCTATTCCAGTGGGGAGGAGGGTAGAGAGGACTAAATGGTGATGGAAAAAAATACAATAAAATTTTTTTTGAAAAAGAAAAGAAATGAACCTAGACCTTCTGATAGGCCTGGCACTGACTGGACAGATTTAATAATTTTACTAACAGGTAAGGATCCATTTTTTGAGCTCCGTTCTTAGAGTGCTTAACATGACTTGCTCAAATATTGGCTCCATAGTGATTTCTTCCTGCCCCCAAAGAGTCTTACATGAGCATGAGTTAGTCATAACATGTCCATTTCCTCTGAAGTGTCTCTTTGAGAGTGTCACGGAGCATTAAGATGCCACTGAAGTTGTAGAACATTTCATTGCAATGTCATCTCATGACTAGCAGAGGTAAAAGTTCGCTGCGTCACCAGGGCTAACGCAATGCAGCTGGCTCGGTCTGGAGTTGCTCTGAATGTGAGCTTCTCCCACTGCTCCAGCTTCAACCACAGAGACTATCAGAGGAGGAACTGGGAGCCTGGAGCACGTTCAGTTAGTAGATCTCAGTTACAGGAGAAGGGAGGAAGTAGCCAAAATGAGACGGAATGTCCACTGGATGCAGGAAGAACTTTCTTCTCCAAATAAGTTTTTTTTTTTTTTAAATGACAACACAACTTTATAGTTGAAGTCACAAAGCAAAAGAACTGTGGATTATAACTTCAAAAATACCTGTGTGAAAAGAATGGTACAAAAGTAGTTTTATGATATATCTCCACTTAAACAATGCAGTGTAGTCACGTCTCTGGTAGAGTAACTTTGTCTATTCGGAAGACCAAGTAGGTGAGAGTAATACATCCACAGGGATGTCTTTGATTTAGGAAAAGTCAAGCCTGTATGGGTAAACAAAGAAGAGCTGATACATTCTTGGTTTAAACTGAAGAATTTCATTACATGTTTAAAATAACCGCCCGCTAATGGACTTGACTTTATAACATTGTGAACTCTCTCTTGGTGTTGTCACAAATTTGTATAACTCACGTGCCATGTGAAAGTTCATCACACCCTTGGCGACCGACATGAACCTGGATCGAACCCCATGGTAAAGTTTGCTGCAGAAGTCCAAAGCTATTCGAAGACTGCTGGCTAATTTCGGGACAGTTCACTATCGCACGACTTCCTCTGTTTCTTGAGCTCTTGTTCTGCACACGCTGCTGCTAGGTGCTGCCGCACCTTGACCGGGATATGAGACAGCTCCTTTATCCTATTTCTCACAAATTGAACCAAAGCATTTGTGAGCATATGTGACTTCACTGATGATTGGAGAGGTGTGGGGGCAGAAACACGTCGTTCGTTATAGTGTCCTCTTCCCTCATTTTTTCCACTCACCTCCAGAAGTTTCTCTCCTGGCTCTTCTCTCTGCAGCACCTGCTTTTTTGTTTTGCTGGCTTGTCTCTCCTCTTCTCCTCCCACCTTTTAGTCCGCTCTTCTGGACCCTGTCCTTCTCAGTAGCAAAACAACACATTCCTTCTCCTACCTCATGCATAGCAGCTTCCCCTTCCTCTGAGTATATCAGTTACACTCAGAGGAACTGATACACTTGGCATTTATTAACATGTTTTCTGAATAGCTCACAGAGAAGACTTCTAGACCCAATGTTAGGGTCATATTTTCTATCTGTTTGTATATTATGTCTATATTTGAATGAGATGAATCTCATGTGGTCATGTTGAAAATCAGTAGGATGAAACAAGTAACTTCTCACAAGTTTATGAGGATATCATGTAATCTTCAGCAAGTGTCGGGGAAGAAAATCTTTTGCTTTACCCTCTTAGCCTCAGTGCCTGGAATCCTGTTAATTAAACTAACAAAAGACAGATTAAGAAAAAAGTATATGATTTTTACATTCACAGGGGACTTCACAGAAAAGAAGTAAAAAACCCCAAAGAAGTGGTTAAACTCAGGGGCTTATCTACCATTTTAATAAGGGCCAATAAATTGAGAAGAAAGACTAGACAAAGGAAACTAGGTTTGGGCTTCTAAGGCTGATAAATTATGTGAAAGTGACTAGAAAGTATATGAAGAAATCTAATGACAGGGGAAGGTTACCTCTCAGTAAGGCTTGTTCATGTGGACTCATCTTGGTGCCAGCCCTCCCTGTCTGGTGACAAGGGCTGCTCTCCTCACTTTCATACAAGAGAGGACAGGAAGGACAAAATTGATGTCCTGCTTCTAGATAGAAAAGGTAGGGCAAAGGGCTCTTCTTGCACTTGCTGTTTCTCAATTGCCTTCGCTTCAAAATAATCAATATGCCAGAGTGGCATATTTGGGGGTAGCAAGTCCTAATCCCCATCACAAACAAGCGGGGCATCTTACCCCACTTTAGAGATGAGGGCACTAAGGCAATAAAATGCAAGGAAACGTCTCCATGCCTCTGGAGAAAGGGGTGAAGCCTGTAAAAATACTCAGTTCTATTGATTCCCACTCATGCGTTTCACAGACTTTCTGTGGCAATCAACGATCAACACAATTTTCTGCACATCAATAACACACACTCAAAACTTGACCACCTGCTATCTTGCATTAGTTCTTGTGAGTCTTTTCTGCCTGACAAGACAATAAGTTTTCCCAAGACCAACACTAATTAATGAACTTCTCTTCTATCCCCAAGTTAATAACCAGTCACCATATTTAATAAACGCATTTGGGTTTAATTTAATAAAAACTTTCTTTATGCTAATTTATACTTATGTGAATAAGAGAATAAAACCACCTTATATAGATCTTAGAATAAAGGTGGCTTTGTAGGTATCCTTACATTAGGAAACAGAATTCAAACAAAATAAATAAACACTTGAGCAAATTATTTGAAAACATCATCCTTCAGGATTAACCAGTAGTAGAAGGCTGTGAAATGCAGTTTCATCCGCATGAATCAGAAAACTCAACTTTCCCTTAGTGTTGTTTAGGGCTTTCCCAGCATTTCTTTTTCCCAACGTCTTGCATTTTGATCCTTCTGTCTTCCAGACTAAAGGGTCTTGCAGCCCCTCCTTCTATCTGTTAGTGAAGTAAAGTCATTTAGTGAAACAGTATTTTTAAAAGAAAATGAAGAAAGAAAAAAAGAAATAAAGAAAGGAAAAGAAAGAAGAAAAGAAAAGCAAGTTAAAGATAACAGCTAAATAACTAACCCTAACCACTCTTGGTGGTACCTGATGCTTTTTTTCTTTAATCTTTCTTCTCTCTCTCTCTCTCTCTCTCTCTCTCTCTCTCTCTCTCTCTCTCTCTCGTTTTGGAAAAGGGAAAGAAGAGGGAGTGTTTAAGAGAATGGTAAAAATGTTACATCACCAGTTAACAAGAACATTCTTTGGCTTTTATCATTCCTTCCATGCCCCCATATAGTCTCTAAACTTTCTATTTCAAAATTTATACATTACATTGTATTTATTGGTTTAGACATCTTCCTCTGCTGACTGAAATCTCCTAGCACAATTCATTGTTCTTTTTAAAAAAAATTGTAGAATAATGGATGAATGAGTATAAATCCTACTTTTTTCTCATGGACTCCACTCAATCCTATTTTAATGAAATTAATGAAAGCAGTCCCTCGGTTTTTCTTTATAATTTATTCTAATATTCAACCAAAGTAGTTGGTTGAATGAATCTGAGTGAGTTGGTCTTGAATCATGGTTCTTAGCATCTAACTCCAAGTGGACCATGTCTGACAATCTTGCACTCATATTTCATTTGTGAACGGAAAAGGGGGTCTATGGAAAACACCCTCACGGGTGATCTAATCATGAATTCCTAACTGGGCAGGTCATCGGGGGTAGTCACGCCCTTAGCATATCACTTTTTTGTGTGTTATACAACTTTTTGGTAAAAGGTTTCTCTTTGCCTTAAGTAAGGTTGCCCTGTTCATTGTTTCTGTGCATCTAGGTTAATACGCCTTTGAAGTGACCCCCCTCAAAAGAGCACATAATCTTGTTAACCGTCCTGTAACCCAATTCCTGACTTGCTTTCCCTCACCTCCATGTAATCTGCCTTATGTGCCTTCCTTAATTGCAAATGCCTACAAGAAGCTGAGAATCTGTTATTCTCCTACGCATTTGAGATCTTGCTGCCTGCTGTATGTTGTCAATTTAGCTCAGAGAAAGTAATAAAAATTCTCTACAAGTTTGGATGTTTTTTGTGTTGGCACATTAAGTTTCATCAACTTATTCCCAAAGAATGACTCATTATTTAGTAAGAGCTTTTCTCTAATATTCTGGTATATACTTTCATAGCCACAAAAACCATCTGCATTGGTTGGATTATTATTTTAGCAATAATTTCCTTGACATGTACCCCACAGAAATAAAGCGAGCTGTCTAGTTCATCATTTTGATTGTAAAAATAACACTCAGGTTTTCTAGATATAATATCCCTGGTGCCAGCCAGAGTACCCAGAGCATAGCTGATGACTAATGAAGATGTGTTGAGTGAATAAATGAACAAGGTAAAGCCACAATTGGTGTAAGTGCTAAACATACACATACTTTTTCATTCACTTAAGCCATCAGCCTTATCAGCCCTGAAACAGTGATAAGAATTAGTTGGAAGTCAATCAGAGTCCACCCAGAACCTCTGACCAGTTATACAGGAGAGGAATGGGTACTTCTCTGAGGCACTTCTTTCCTATAACAAGAGTCAAAACAGAAAGACTTAATATCTGGATCTTTTTTCCCCCCCCACTCTCGCTAATTTATCATTTTTAATTGCAGCCACATTCTTTCATTTTAACCCCAGCTCCTTATCAGTGAGCACTTGCCCATAAGTCTCCCTCATGGGAAGACTGTGGTTGTTAAGTTCCTTCAGAGGAGGAATGGGCTTTCTCCATCATCCCCCAGGCCACCCAGCTCCTCGGCCATTCAGATGCACCATGGCATTTCTTGCAAACAAGAACACAAGGAGCTCTCTCACTCTCCACCTAGTTTTCTGGGCTCAGTTACAAAGGCTGCAGCACGAGTGATGAAAACAGCAAGGCTGTGGAGGAAAACATTCACACACGTCTCATATCACCAGAGGCAGACGCACCCTCCAAATACCACTGCCTCTCTGAGAGGCTCCACCATCACTCCCACAGGAGTTCAGGGAATGCACCCTTCTGTGAGGACAATTGAGAAGAAACCAATGAGAGCAAGACCCTGGTGTTGATTTCTGTGTATTGTTGGGTTTAGTTAACTCTTTCCAGTGCTGAAAAAGACAATTCGATATAGCTCAACTCTCTTTCGCGGGGCATCTCCAGCAGGGGACCAACTGCTATGCTCTTTCCTTCCCACACAGATAGTTTTACAGGTACAGAATGAAGCTGATAATCCTCCCACATTAGAATAATAATAGATATACCCATACAAAAGGCAAAATTTGGAGCAAACATTTGGATAGCTCAGAGAAGACAAATTTATGATAGCTGGCTAACAACTTCTGGCCCCTGGGAGAGGCTAAGGAATTCAAGTGAAGAGCCCTGTTGCAGAATGAGGTTCTGTCTGCCCTTGACACGGAGGGCAAGACGACTCTTCAAAGCCTGCAGGGAGAGAAGTGTATTATATGACCTCAGTGGCCCATTACAGCAAATTGGGGCATATGGGCAAACACATCAGCACCTCAAGCAACTGGTCTCCAAATGTATCCTCTTCATAGACGCTACGGCTCAAAAGGCTTTAGTTTTATGTATTTCTTTAAGAATAGATCCTTTGTTATTATCTTGAAAAGGAACATCAGAAACACATCAACTTTTCCTCTTTCACTTATCTAGAGTTCAAAGTATTGTAACAGTTCTGTTTCTTTTCCATAAGAAACTGCTACAGGTTGACCCTGAGTTTTCCCCACACGAAGTAAATTGAACAGTTAAGGATTTGGGAGATTTAGCTCATGAACTAAATCTCCACATTAACCATTGTGTCAAGTGGGAATCACATGCTATTGGAAAATAAACTGCTATAATAGTTCAGAGGGAACGCTGAGTTTTGTCAAAAATCTGTCACTTCCAATGACAATGAAAATTACATTTAAGAAGTCACTCTGCTTCTGGCTTTGCAGATGTGGTTTTTCCACATCATATAAAATAAATCTGTGGAAGTAATCAAGGAATATCCAATATTTGGTAATGAGATAAAACGTCCATTTAAAATTATTAGTTGATTTTTTGTTAGATATTAATCAAAAAGGTTTCAACCTGCCTTACTGGTAATTAAAGTAATCTCTTTTAACTTTAATTTCATTTCTCTGGGGAAAAAAAAGGAAACATTATTCTCTCTGTGAAAGTACAATTACCAGTTGAAACTGTATTGTTTTTAAATGATTGTGTTAAATTAAGTGCTTTGGTGAAGTTATTTACTAAATAGTTTAACCCTAAGCTATAGGAAGGTGAAGACACTTGTAGTGAGTCATTAGTAGGAACAAAACTACCCCCCAACTTATCTACAAATAGCAAATAGTAGCTGTCACTTTCGGTAAACTAATATATGTGTGTGTGTGTGTGTGTATACATATATGTAATATACATATATATTTTCACATGGAGTAAACTAAATCCAGACTTCTTATCAGTGAACACCTGCCAATAAGCCTCCCTCGTAGGGAGACTGTGGTTATTAACATACTAAGATCCTTGAGAGGAGAAACTACTTTCTCAATTACTCTGCAGGCCACCTAACAACACCTCGGCCATTCAGATGACCAGGACATTTCTTGCAAACAAGATCATGAGAAGCTCTCTGGAGTAAAGTTTTTTCTTCTCCCCTCTCCTCCTCCCACTCCTCCTCTCCCCTCCTCCTCCCTCTCTCCCTCCTCTTCCTCCTTCTTCTAAAAGTCCATATAATGAAATCAAATCCAAGAAAAGGGAGAGGGTTCTATTTTAGTAAAAGAGGCCGTAAAACAGCGTTGAAACCCTGAGGTGGTGACGATGGAGTTTCCTTCCCTTCCCCGACACAATGTGCCTTCACCTGAGGATAGAAATCAGATTTTGTGTGTGTGTGTGTGTGTGTGTGAGAAAGAGAGAGAGAGAGCACATTGAACTATCTGCTCTTAAAACAATAAGATTTTTGAACAGTAGATAAAAATCACCTGGGAAATATATATTTATTGTCAGAACCTTGGGGTCACATGGGAAGTTGCATAAAGGGGCATATGTCTCTAGTGAGACATACAGAGTAAGAATAGAAAACCATATGGTAAGAGCATGAGAGGAATCAACCTGCTTCTCAATTAATTACTGTCATTTTACGGATGCAGGTGGACAAAAGAGCAATGAGAAACTGATTACTCTGCTATGTGGTTAAGACCTTTACAAGGTTATCATAGTTGCCAAGTTTTTGATTACCATTGCGGTGCTGAATAGAAATATTTCATTTCATAAACATTTTTCAGCTGCCTTAAATCCTATGTGTAAAGAGAGAACAAAAGAAAAGAGAGAGAGAGAAACAGTAAACTGGGCCACTAGGGGGACACAGATGAACAGAGCATGGTCCATTACACTTAGGCAATCCGCAGTCCTCAGAGGAAAACGTTGTACAGAGATGTAAATGAAAACGTGACACGGGAAATGCTGTCACAGAGACGTGAATAAAGTGCTGATGGAGGGCAGGGCAGGTGTGTTTCTCCAGGGAGCTTAGAGTTCTCAAAGCATTCGAGATGGATATTGAAAAAATAACATCAATTTGCCAAAAAAGAAAAGAAAACCACAAGCGTGGTATTCCAAACCCAGGGAAAGAACAGTGCAAAAGTCTGGCATTTGTAGGAGGAGAAGCTCCATGAGAAAGGAGCATCAGATTCAAGAGGGATTCAAATGCAGGAGAGGCTGCAAAGTCTGGTAGCAGCCAGAACAAAAAGGTTCTTCCAGCCAGTGAGGAAAGAAGTCGTCCTCCAGCTTTAATCTGAATTGGAATCACCTGGAGGAGGGCTTGGGGAACTCAAGATCACTGGGCCACAGAGTGTAGCTTTCCATAGGTCTCCCTGGGGGTCCAAGACTTTGCTTTGCCAACAAGTCCCCAGGAGTGCTGGGATTTAATTCTGCTGAGGCAGGGATCACCCTGTGAGATATCCTGATACAAGCTGGTCCGGTTTCATCCTGGGGACACGAAGAGACGGGAATGGGAGACAACAGAGAACTTTGTGGGAGAGATGTGCATATCACTGGCTTTGGTTTACAGCGTGAGATATTACTAGAGGAGAGAAATCGGGTTACAACAAGAAAATCAGTTAGGGTTTATTAAGTACTCTAATTGTGATAGAAATGAGAGCTTCCTAACCGAGTAGAAAGTGGGAGAACGAGGAACGGCTTGGTGCAGTGCTAGTCACCAGATGGCCCGACATACAGCAAGTCTTTTTGGCAAAGGACTGGCACACAGTGTTAAATGGTAGTCAGGGGTTGCACAGGATGCAGAATAAAAAAATGTTTGGATTTGGCCTACTTTTATTACTTCCTTACTGAAGAGAAAAAAAGCCAAACTGTAATCAGTTGGGCAGTGCATGGGAGTTAAGAAAGTGGGCACATCAAGTGTGACTACACTCTTAATAAACGTGAACCAGCCCTGGCTGCTGTGGCTCAGTGGACTGAGTGCCGGCCTGCGAACCAAAAGGTCGTCAGTTGGATTCCTAGTCAGGGCACACTCCTGGGTTGTGGGCCAGGTCCTCAGCTGGGGGCGTGTGTGAGGCAAGTGCTGGATGTTTCTCTTGCACATCGATGTTTCTCTCCCTCTTTCTCCCTCCCTTCAGCTCTCTCTAAAAGTAAGTAAATAAAATCTTTAAAGAGAAAAAGGAAATGTGAACCAATGTTGCCCTAGTACATTTAGCTTTTAAAGAATTTTTAAGAAGGGAAACAGAAAAAGAAATGAGTAAACAAAAAAAGAAATGTGATAATAAAGAAAGGAAGGATATAGGAACTTGATAAACGGTTGGATCAAGAGAAATTGGTGGTTGTTGTTGGAGGTTAAGAAGGATTTTTAACATGTTTGGAGAAAAACACCAGTGGAAAGGAAAGATACAAAATTCTTGAAACTGGGTATCACTAACTGATACAGGAAGTACTAAGAAATACCAGCCAGGGAATATGTCTTTTCCCACTCTTTTCCATATCAATAATAGCTAAATCTTCATCATTAAAGATGTGTTTTGAGTGTGTCTGGGGCGCAAATCTTGGTTTACAAGATAGGTTGTACTTCATTTTTTTAAATCAATGTAACTTCAATTTCCAAGCCCCACCCTACTGGGCTACGGTGAAGCTTATCAGTGTTGTGGAAGTCTGTTTGTTTCTGAGTCACACGAAGTGTTATCAAGGGCTTCCGGCCATCTGCATCTACCCTTGCAATTACCAGAGTTATCCCTTGACCCTATATGGCTCTGTATGGCTCCTCCACCTTTGGAAGGTCTTTGGGGCTTTTACACCTCCTTGGGAATCTACTGTGACACTCACTAAGGTGCTCCTGCTGGAGGCTCTGTAGTGGCTGTCCTCTTGGGAGTCCCAGCTTTCCAGGCCCTGCCACTAAGCATGTTCTCAGGATCCACAAGCCTCCTCTGTTCCCTCAGCTGTTGAGATCCTCTGTGTACTCTGAGGAGCATTTGTTCCTTTGCATTTTTCTAAGGCGCTCTATCTCTGTCTTCAAAGTATATACTTCCTTTTCCTGCTGACTCAAAAACCTAAAGCCTCTGAAGGTTTGAGGCTTTGAAGAAATAAAAGAATAATTTCAAGCCAGTTCCACTTTCTATCCTGCCCCTGTTTCCGAACAGGGTCTGGACCCAGAACAGGTCTGCTTTGGGCCTGCCCGTAGTGTGTGGGTTCTTGCCTTCACGCAGGAAAGATTTCACAACATGAGTCCAGGTGATTCTAAGAGTATGTTTATTAAAGATGGGGACAGTGAAACAAAGGAAGGGCTTAAGATAGAAGAGGGAACATGAGACAGCCTAGGCAGGACTGCTTTGGCTCTCTAAGAAATTGAAGTCACTGTGAAAGAAGCGAGCTCACTGGGAAGTCAGAAGAAAAGGGGGCGCTGGAGATGGTACTCCAGTGGCACTGCTAACTCCTTTCTGGGCACCCTTTAAGCTTGGTGGGCTTGTAGTACAGCTATAGCTTCATCAACTTTAGAACGGAGAGACTCTGGAGACTCAAGCATATGAAGCAGTTCTAAATTATCGATTTCCAACAACATGCCAGTGATTTTACCAGCAAAAGTAGGGTGCGTGGCTTGAATTAAAGGAAAGAGCCGTTCGCCCAACATTTGCTTTTGCTCTTGAGGAGGGGCAGACGCCAACACGGAAGCAGTCAAAGGCTCCTGACTTTGTACGTGAACAGCAAGCTGCGGCTTGGTAGGTTGTGGCTGTGCGTTTGGATGTTGAGGATTGTGGACTCCTGCAGCACATTCGCGTTGTGGATCGGTGCGCACAGCAGAAGTCGCAGCAGCAGCAGCAGCAGCAGCAGCAGTGGCAGGACGTGAACCCACTGTCTTTGTTGATGTGTTAACAACACGCTGTGAGGACAGGCCTCGTGGAACCTGTGAAGCAGCTGGTCTCGTAGGACTAAATGGTGGTCTAGGAGCGGCTGGGCGGGTAGCACCGGACATATTTTGGAACGGACGAGGTCTGGCACCCTGAGCAGCCCAGCGAGGACTCAGTCTTCGCTGAGCAGTTTGGCCAGGAGGATAGTATGTGGCACGGTTCTGAGTCAACGGGTTAGCTGCCAGCTGGTAGGGGTTGATTTTGGGGGTGAGCATAACTGTCACACTCGCCATTCTCTGCATATACTGGTTAGTGAGGTGAGCCTGGTGCTTTTCTTTGCATTGAGCTAAAGCTACAGACCACGGCTTGGCAACCACAATTCTACCATTCATTTCTGTAGCTGCTTTACTGGCTTCTTTTGGTGAGGAGAAACATACAAAACCAAACCCTTTGCTGCGACCACCCTTCATCGTAACCTTGGCACTAGTGATAGTACCAAATGGAGAGAATTCTTTCCGGAGACGTTCATCATCGATATCATCATCAAGATTTGCCACGTAAAGGTTAGCACCCTGGTATCTGGTGATCCTATCTTGCCTCTTCTGTTCGAATTGGCGCTTAAGTTCTGCCTTCCGTTCCACTTTTTTCTGGGCTTTGCCAGCGTAAATTTGTTTTCCATTGAGTTCCTTTCCATTCATCTCATCCACAGCTTTCTGTGCGTCTTCATGTCTTTTGAAGCTTACAAATCCCAAACCCTTGGATTTTCTACTCTCATCGGCCATTACTTTGACACTCAAGACAGGTCCAAACTTGCCAAAGAGATCTTTAAGTTGCTCATCATCCTTGTCTTCTCCAAAATTCTTGATGCAAACGTTGGTGAACTCGTTTGCACTAGCTTCAAGTTCTGCTTCTCGTTCTTTAGGAGCCTTAAATCGTCCAACATATATTTTGTGATCATTTAGAAGCATCCCATTCATTTTTTCCATAGATCTTTCAGCTGCTTCCTCTGTCTCAAAACGCACAAATCCATAACACTTGGAACGATTTTCGTCACAAACCACCTTACATGAAAGGATGTTACCAAAAGTAGAAAATGTATCATACAGTGCTTTTTTATCAATGGATTGGTCCAAATTTTTAATGAATATGTTGCCCACTCCACTTTTGCCAAGCGGTGGATCTCGCTGGCACAACATGAGGCGAAGCGGCTTGCCCTTCACAATATCAAAATTCAGGGTGTCCACAGCGCGCTGCGCGTCCGCCGGCCGCTGGAAGCGCACGTAAGCGAAGCCCAAGGAGAGACGGGTTAACCGGCGCCTGCAGAGTCGGACGGCTAGGACGGGGCCCGCCTGGCTGAACTTCTCGTAGAGAATCACCTCCGTCACGTCCGGGTGTAGGTCCCCCACGTAGAGAGTGGAAGACCGGTGGCTGGGGGCGCTGGGATTCATCTCGGCCAGGCTGCCTGCAGGGCCACGGGCCACGACCTTTCCGCGGGAGGAGAGCTGGTGCGGGGACCAGGGCCAGGGCCTCAAAGTGGGGAAAGGAAAGAGGGGGTTGGGGGGAAGGGAAAGAGGGGGTGGGGGTGGGGAAGAAAGGTGGGGAAGGGGGGAGGGGAGCGGAGGAAAAGGGGAGAGTTGGCTGGGGAAACCGGGGCGAGCGCAGCGGGACGCCGGTCCACCGGGGGAGAAAGCTACGTACTCAACAGCCGCGGAACCGGGTCGATCCGCCGCCGCTAGTCGCTGGCTGTCGGCTACCGCTGGGGAGCGAGGGTGGCGGGGTGTCGGTCCCCGGGGTGAGAAGGCCTCGGTGTCTGGCTGGGGAGCGAGGGTGGCGGTGTCCGTCTGGGCAGCGAGAAGGGCAGCGGGGAGGCCTCGGTCCCTTGGTTCCTTCTTGCAGCTGCTGCGAGGGCCGCGGTCGGGTCGGTCTCGGCTGCTTCCCCGGGTTATTTTATAAAAAGGAAGAAAAAAAAAAGAAAGTCTCCGGCGGGGGAGACGCGGATGTCTTGCAATTTGCGAGAGGTGTTAAAAGATATTTGAAGATCTTTTTTGGCGTATTTTAAAATAACAAATGTGTGTTCTGAGCCCGGAGCGCACACTCCGCACTCTCAGCACTCGCCGCCCTGGGTGAAGGCTGGTTAGTTTCATTTCTAAAGAATGATATCAAGAGATTAGTTTCGTTTTTCAAGAACAGCAGCAAGAACGTCATTGAAGAGAAACCGGGCCCTAGGCAGTTCTGCTGGGAGAGGTTGCGGGAAAGGAGGAGAACTTTGTGATTCATTAGCTGATTGTAAATTGCTCAGATTGTTTGGCCTCGTTTAATTATTTCGTCTCTGTTTCCCTTATTCTACTTGTCAAAGAATTTCTGTAGCTTGTTCCTATCCTGCCTCGTCCTAAGTTATTTGCAAAGTTGCGGTCATGTCTGGGGGGCAGAAAGAAAGCAAAAAAATGTGGAGGGGAAATACTCAGACCCGCACGCGTATAAATACATCATGTGTCAGCTGTATACCGTAGATTTTACATGTGTTGGCTCATTTAATCTTCACACAAGAGAGGATGATCTCCGTTTTATAAGTGAGAAGAAGGAGGCTTAGGGAGATTAAATTATTTGTTCAGGTTTCAAAAATTAGTACACAAGTAGAACTAAGAATGCAGCTGGAAAAAGAAACTCAGCCTTGACTGGTATGGTTCAGTGGATTGGGCCTCATCCAGAACCTTGCCTGTTGGGTTGCCCAGGTCAGGGCACACGCCTGGGTTGCCGGCCAGGTCCCCTTTTGGGGGGTTGGGGGCTTGTGAGAGGCAACCCATTGATGTTTCTCTGGCACATGATATTTCTCTCCCTCTCTCCCTACCTTTCCTTTTCTCTAAAGAATAGTCTTTAAAAAGAAAAGAAAAGAAAAACACACAAAAGAATTCAATAACGACAAAAAAAATCTTATCACCAAATCCGTCCAAATTAATCACTCCAGTAACCTCTGCCTAACGATAAAGTTTCTAAAGATATAATGAAATGGGACTTCTACCCAAATCTACTGAAACAACAAGGAGTTTCACAAAGCTCTGCCGTTTGTACACAGTTATGAGGATTTTAAAGACGTGATTTAGCCTTGTTTGCTAGAGAAATACATACACATGAACTTTAACTGAACATAACATCAAATATTTACTTTAAAATTACTGTATGAACTCTAGACTTTTTGAGGACAGGGTTAATACCTCCATCTCACCCCTGCCACATGTCTAACACATTTCCCATAAAGAGTAAATAACAAATAGAAATGAATACCCCTACCTATAAATAGATCTGGGCAGTTACTCACTGAGGCTCACACAAGGGGGCTCGATGTTGGCATGAAGAAGGCAGACCAAGCGTCCTGGGAAAGCAGGGCCCTTAAAAAGTTACTGCGGGGAAATGTGCTTATCTTGAGACACTAGTACAGTACTTTCTTATTTTAGGGGTGCTCTGAACTATTATTGATCCGTCGTCTAGTAGGGCAGGCAGTCTGGCACCTAACCCAAAGAAAGGCAGGGATAAAGTGGGAAAGCACAGAAGATTGCAGTGAACGTTTAGGAAAAAGAGTTTGAATATATATGTATCAGATTTAAAAAAAATTTTATTCTCTTTGACTCAGTAAGTCTACTTCTGAACATGTAGCCCTGAGGGTCTTTTGATGTGATAGCCTGGCTAAGCTACAGTTCCCAGTGATTCAGAAACACTTGTCTAGGTGTTACTGTGAAGGCATTTTTTAGATGTGATTAAAGTCTGTAATCAATTGACTGGGAGTAAAGGAGATTATCCTAGGTGATCTCTGTGGGCCTTATTCAACCAGTTAAGAGGACTGAAATGCAGCTGAGCCCTCCCGGGAGAAATTCCGCTTGGGAAACAGCCATTTGAGCCCATTGCTTAGAGCTCCTGACTGCTCTGCCTGGCAGCCTTCCCAGCAGATTGCACCCTTGACTAGCTGGCCTCCAGAACCAGGTGAGCCAGTTCCTTGCCATGAATTTCTTAACTATCTATCTCCTACTGGTTCCGCTTTTCTGGTTGAACCCTGGCTGATACTCTAAGTGAAAGAAACAATCTGAAATTTGTGAAAATGCCAGGTAGTAAGGTGTTCCTGAGAGCACTTTTATACCAGCAGGCTTCAAAGCGCAGTATTAGGGCATTAACTGAAGTAATAATGGCATAGTCACTTGGGTTTTTATATTACATGCATGACATTTGGGTAAACATGTTTGATTTTAAATTTAAAATGCATGGTTGCAGTTATGTCAAAATGAATTTAAAAAAAGCTTAGAAGAGAACTTGTATTAAAAGAGGTTTCTTTGGGACGCAGAAATATTTATTACATTTTAAACTAAAAAAAAATCAAGTAAATTTTAATCTTAAAAAAAATCTAGCCACTTATGTTAATGCTGCACATTCCTTCACAATTAAGAACAGTTCCAAATATAATTCAAGAACTGCTTCTAACTTCATGGTGATTTTTCAAAGAAGCCCGTGCTTTAAGATTTTGGGCCATGATAACATATTCCTACATAATACATACACTGGAATAAACGTGCAAACCTAGTGAGCTATTTGGTTCCAGGACCACATGGCATAAATGCCATGAAGCTGGAGATCATTGGAAAGGAACAAATGATCAGTAAGCGTATTCAAGTACTTTTGGCACTAAGCCCTAACAACTTACCTTTGTTCCAGTCACATGTTGTGACCACAGAGTGCTAACAACTGTTTAACATAACTAGTGCAATCAATCCGAAAAATAAGTACATAAAAAGCACAGACAATTGTTATGATTCTCCTTGGTGAACCGTGGTCTGAAATTAGATTTTGAGATTGATATTTTCCTATCAAAATGAGCCATAATTTTAGCAGTTATTGTAATAAGCATATATTTTAGCACAGATCAGCTTCTATGAATCCTACTACTACTAATAATAATTAACTGACGCCCCCCACAATCCCACCCCTCTTTCACCGTCAGCCCTCCCCTCACACCCGCCATCTGTGCGTGTCCTGGCAGCTCTGTGCATATGTATCTCAACATATCTCCCCGCTCTTAAGCTGTCTCTGAAAGTCAACAGCTTTTGTCAGAAAAGGAGTCAGAAAAAAGAGGCAGAGAGAATCAGGGCCATAGACCCATGAGATGAGGTAAGCAGTTAAATCACTCTGATGTGTGTGCAGAAAAAAGGGATGAAATGAATTCTGTCGTCTAGGGTTTGTCCAATTAGGATAGCCCTAGCTTCCATGTTCAGTTATTTACCATCCAACCTACTATCACTTTTTTTATTTAAAACATTTAATTGTGGTAAAATTCAAATAATGCAAAACATAACATTTTAACCGTTTTTAATACCGTTCAATGGCATTAGGTTCGCTCACATGGTTGTGCGGCCATCACCATATTATCACTTCTTAAACATATTTTATCCATACCTTTAAGCAGACATTAAATTGAAAGCACATACCCCTAGAGCAGAAACCATTGCTTTATGTTATTTTATGTTTTATATTGTATGAGAACCCTCATCTTTCCTCATATATCATGAATACCTTTATTGTGAAAGTATGTGCATGCATTGATAGGAATACCGATATTTCCATAGGTCAGTTTAAGAAATATATATCTTAAAGGCACAAGAATGTGGATACCGAATACAGGGTCAGTGGGTATCCTTTTCTGCTTGCCTTGTGTCTTTGGATCGCGGAGAGATTTGAAAGGAGTCAAACTTTGGAAGATTCTGAGAGCATATAGCAGGGCTTAGGCCAGTAATGTCCCCAGATGCATGTGTGTCTCCCTCCCCCAGCACTCCTGGGGGGACCAGCTCCTTTGAGAAAACATCCTGGGGAGGCGTGCTCTTTAGTCAGTAATCCTGAACTCTATGAGATCATAATCATAATTTCATACAGAGATTTTGGAAGAAGTCAATAAACTTTGGCAATGTGCTGTGGGCATGTGAGCTTGTTACAGAAAACATGTAGTGATCGTGAAGAGTTGATGACAATTCTGGATCCTCTTCTCTGAGGCATCTGTTTCCATTTATAGTCAGTGGTTCATCTGCTATTCATTCTGGAAGGTTTATTAGTAGCTTAGACATATTTAAGCAGTTGAAGAGTTGAATCTACATAGAAAGTTAATACAGTTGATGGTCAGAAAAGATTAAGGCAATTCCCCCTTTAATTGTAGCCTTGTTACTTTTATTTGTATTGAAACTCATTACGGATAATAATGTTAGTTTCTGAGGCAAGGGGCCATTCAGTTCTATGATTCTCGACCTGGAGTTCTTGTGTCCTGAACATAGACAGTCCTGTGCCATGGACTAAACGTGGGCTTTTACCTGGAGCATCAGATAAACTTGCGCATATGTAAAGAATTGCAGTTTATGTTAAGGCAAGTAAGTTTATTAAATGGAATGCAAAATTTGTTTGCAAACCAAACACTGGCACCCCTTCAGGCTATTATACCCTTAGACTGCTGGAGCTACCCTTGGACTTTTCTCAACCACTCTTGTCCGCTCATTCAATCTTAGACAAAACACCAAAGGCACAAGACAGGAAAGAAAATAATTGGTAAATTGGACTTCGTTAAAATGGAAACGTTTGTTCTTTAAAACAAAACGCCATCAAGAAAATGAAAACGTGAGCCAAGAACTGGGAGAATATCTGCACAACACATATGTCAGATGAAAAACTTGTATCCAGAATATATGAAGAACCCTTAAGACTTAATAATAAGGGGACAGACAACTCAAAAAATGCCCAACTGTTTCCCCAGGTGGCTGTACAGTTGCCACCAGCAGTGTATGAGAGTTTAGTTACTAACTGTATGATATTTGACAAGTCAGAACGTCTCTCTCCAATTCAAAAACAGTAGTAGAATGCAAATATAGTCACAATGAAAGTCCTTCTGGGGAGCAATTTCCCCACCCTTCAGCACCTGGGAGCCCTTGTGACTTTCTTGACCAACAGAATGCACTACAAATAACACGGCTGTGCTAGTTCCAAGCCTGGGCCTCAGGTGGTCTTGCAGGCTGGAGAATGAGGAATTCGTAGAGAGGCCCTGTTGTCACAGCTAAGTCCTTTCTAGATCAGTAAGGCTCCCATTGCCTCACCAGCTCATCACAAGGCTGTAGAGCTCGGCCAAATCATCAAACCTGGTCAAGACTAACAACCAGCAATGAAGCCCCTCCCCCACATCACTATCCACAGAATCAAGAGTTCCATTCAGGGTCAGTATTTTAAGCCACTGATTTTGAAGGTAGTTTGTTAATCACAATAGATCATTGATATAGATATCTCATTAGGAGCATGCGATAACACAAGTATCTACCTAATGGGATTGTTAAGAGACTTGTAATCCACTCTGTGTCCAGTTAGAGTAAGTACTCAGATATGTTAGCAATGACTACTGTTATTGTTATTATTAAAGATTATCTTGTGGGGGGAGGGGTTTTTCAAAAGTCCAGCACTTCCTGTGGCTAATGTGTTATCTCATAGCCTGCAAAACTTCCCACTTGGAAAAAGTGCAGATGTCACCGGCTCTAGGGCTGCACTCCAGCTGCCCTGGCCACAAACCACTGCTCCTGACAAGGGTGGAGGAGCTTCTCCAGGTGCTGGGTGTTAAGTGTTAGTGTGTTGCTGATAAAGAGAGGAAGAAACTTTCCTGTTCTTCTCCCTAGTCATCTATCAGCTCCTATTCTATCAGATTAAGTAAGCTTTTTGTCTTGTGTGGTATCAAGTTGGACCGAATGGAGGGAGAGAGGGACAGAGAGAGGGGAGTGTGGGAATAATATTCAGGAGACAGCGGTTCCCAGAGGACCACGCAGAGCAAACTTGAGCAGAAGACCTTGCCGATTGTGTCATGATGTTAGTTGGGCCTCTTACCTACATTCAGTTAAACGTGATTACAGACAGTGATGTTCATTTGAATGTGATATTTAGGATTTTATTCCAATGCATCTTCTCTTCCTGCTCCCAAGACCTAAAATATAAAAGATACATTTCTAAAAAATATTCTAAAAAAATACATTCCTAAACCTATAAAGCCTGAAAAAACACTAGTTCTTTTTCATCTTTCCTTAGTATTTTTTTTGCATAATTTTCAGATATTTTATAAAGTCTTTCTCAGCAGTGCAGTAACTATTACACTAGCAAGTGTTAATGTAGTTCCTGTGTTTCCCCAAAAGGACTATAAAACTGCAAGACTTTTAGGGTTTGAGGCATGGGTATAAATATTCAACGCAGGTGTTTCTAAATCACCTCCCGCAATCTCAAACGACGCTATACTTGAATAGCTCTGGCAAAATGTCTTAGGGTGTCGTCTGTGTTTGTATCGAGTTATGTTACATCCAGAATAAATGCATAAAGTAAAGCAAAGCCTGCTGACATATTTATTTTCAGGATCGTTCTGTCACAGGAACTTTATAATCATATTTGAAAATCCAGCTGTGGAAAGGTATGTGTACTAGATAAATGGCTATTGGTCATTTGCCAGACCACAAAATTGAACTGTATGTAGTAAAGAAAAATTCTAAACCAATGTTAGAGCAATTCATCCTTTTAAGTTAAAATCATCAATTAAGCACCTAATTTCTGTCAATATCAATATAACAATATTTTTTATGCCTATTAAAAATAAAAAAGACTACAACATTTTTCTGAAATCCCCCTAAAAGTGATTTCTTTCCTGGCTTTTAAAAGTCTTGTCTTATCTAAAGTGTTTCTATAAATATAAATGTCCTCTGTGCCCAGTGTAATCCAGTTTCCATTTTCAGTAAATTCCAAAGAACTCTGCCTTCCGCAAGAAGGACACATTGTGGATCGTCTCTATTAGCAAATGCATTTGGTAGGGAGGAATGTCTCCATGTGTTCTAGACTTCAATTTCAGGAAGGTAACAGGTTCAATTCTAAGCATTGTTTCCCTCCAATTAGGAACAAAATTATGTTTATTACTCCAAAAATACATTGCTTGAGCCACAATGTATGGATATGCTCAAGTCAAATAATTTTCTATGTAGGCTAAGGCTCAATATCCTGAGAAAACATCTGAACCAGAACAGTAAGTGGTCATGATTAGTGCTTACGTTGCCTGAGATCTTCGGCACTCCACATGCGAAGCACATAAAATTTCTGCCACTTGGAGACCCAGACCATTTGGGGAGACATTTTCTGTTTTAAATGTGCTCATAAAAATTAAAGTGAATTTTATTTGATGAAAATGATGTGAAAGAAATTACATGCTAGCAATTGGAGGAGTCAATAAGTGCAGTGAAAATGCGGTGAATGGAGCCAAGGCCTCTTACATATGGCCCATGGAAATGTGTTTATAAGATGTGGCCGATGCAATTAACAGAGCGAATCTAGCATGTTGCCAATGTTGCATGTTCAAAGACTAAGAACATACTATCTCATTATTTTCCTTTTTTCCATTGCCATTGCTTTCTCCTGCTCTACTGAAATGATGACATGGTTGGGTTGAGAATGTATAGTCAACACAGGCGTTGGGATCTTAGATACAAGAGACTTTATTTTCTCCTTATTTCCCCTGCTTAAATGGAACTCTGAGCCTTTAGACTACCAGTCCTATAAAAAACTATCCTCTTTGCCTTATCCATCTCTCCCTGGTTCTTTACTGTTGGGCTATTTCTTAGTTCCTACCTCTAACAATGTTTGACCCTTTCGCTATGCTGGCTATGCAACACTTTCCCTACATGGGATGAAGCAAGGATGGGCGACTTTGGTATTTCTGTAACTTTGGATTTTTCTCTGTATTCTTTTTTCTCTGTATTCTTTTCTGCTTGCTCCCCCCTTCCCACCTCCATACCCCCATCACCGGTCTGGCTGGACCAAGCGCTGGCTCTGAACTCAATCATATACTGCGACTTCATCAGTCATGAGGAGATGTTCTCTGATATCTACAAAGTCCTGAAGATCACAGACAGGCTGTGTCTGAAGGTAGAGGGGAAGATGGCCAGTAGGATAGAGGCACCATTGATGGCTCAGTTATTGGTGTCAATGCCTCCGCTGAAGGTGAATGTACTGAAAGCACAGTAATCACAGCTGTTGATATTGTCAGGACCTACCATTTGCAGGAAACCAGCTTCTCAAAAGAAGCCAACAGGAACTACATCACAGATGACAGGAAATCAAAGAGGAACTTGAAGAACCCAGACCAGAAAGACTAAGACCTTTTATGACAGGGGCTGCAGAACAAATCAAGCACATCCTTGCTAATTTCGAAAATACCAGTTCTTGATGGATGAGAACGTGAATCCAGAGGGCGTGGCTGTTCTGCGGGACTACCGTGAGCAAGGTGCAACCCCATATGTGATTCTCTTTATGGGTGGCTTAGAAATGGAAACATGCTAACAAATTTCACAACTGCTGCTGCTTTTTATCCACACACCAGGACTAGGGCAAATGGGACTGATGTTATTTTGAGCCCTTCATTTATTTTGACCTTGATTTATTCAGCACGGAGGCATTGTTTTTAAGAAAAACACATCACGCAGGTTGTCTAAAAATAAAATGCATTTAAACTCATTTGAGGAATGCCTCTTAGTTTAACAGATATTGAAACCCATCCTGTATAGTGTTCCTGGAGAAGCTAGAGCCTGGTTGCAGTCCACTGTGGTAAAGTATAAGACTGTCTTCAGATAACTTCTACAGTGAAAACTACTCCTGGGCTGGGCTATAAAAAACAAGGATCAAAAGTCTTAGTTCTGATTTGAAATAAAGGGAAAGACCATGCTCACAGCAGAGCCAACAATTGAAATGGGTTCTGTAGACATTTCATCACCTACAAACAGAAGTAGGTAACTGGAAGAGATTATCAGAAGAATAAAAAGACAGTAATACAGTTGGGGAACAAATGTCAATAAAATATTTAAGTTAATGAAGTGGGCTTTCTATGTCAAGAAAGCATGTATTTTCCAACCTCCATAGCTCCCATTTATTATGACAATAATGGAATATGAAAGCTATAAACTCACATGAAGAGTACAGGCCAGGGGCGCTCAGTAGAGGTTTTAACAGATTTCTCGAATAGGGGAATCAGATGGGGAAGTGGTGCCTATGCAGCAGGAAGGAAAAACCAAGGGTTAGGACATATCCACTGAAAGAAGTGGAGCTGAGGAGGGAGCCAGCTTTCCAGGCAGGATGCTGGGGAGCCTCTGAACCAAATGGATGTGTGCCACTAAAATATGAGAGTACGGCAAGCGAATGCAGACACGAGATTGAAGAAATAGAGATTAACACAGGAGAGAGGCCAAGGAAAATTCCACGGTGAGTGGCATGGAGCAGCCCGCCCAGGTTGGAACAAGAAGATGGAGTCCTCCATGTGGGGGGATTCTAGGAAGAAAACACAAAATGATAGACTTAAATATTGTGTAAACATATTGGTAGGGTGGGTAGATAGGAATTAGCATGCTATTTCTTCCTCTCCCATAATAGTCCAAAGATAATGCCTAAAGTAGATGAAACAAAAAGTATAACCATATTATTTAGAAATAGTTAGACACCAGATGGAACAGTGAAAATAGCCAGTTTTTTTTCCCTCTGGGGGTGTGAGGCTCAGGTAAAGAGCTATGGGGATCAGAACCCTATGTAATTGTCTTACTGTACTTAAAAAATTTTTATCGTAGTTTTTTTCAGTTACCATTTAGTCCACTCATACCTCCCTCTTCACCATACTATTGTCCATGTCCATGAGTCCTTTTTTCCTTTTTTGCTCAATCTCTCCACTCCCAACCTTCCCACCCCCTGAGCTGCCAGGCTGCTCTCCATCTGTGAGTCTGTCTCTATTTTCCGTGTTAGTTCAGTTTGCTCATTAGACTCCACATGGAAACGAAATCATAGGGTGTTTGTCTTTCTCTGACTGGCTTATTTCACTTAGCATACCATTCTCTAGGCCCATTCATACTGTCACAAAGGGAAAACTTCCTTTTTTTTACAACTGAGTAGTAGTCCATTGTGTAAATGTCCCATAGATGTGTTATCCACTCATCTACTGATGGACATAATTGTCTTACTTTAATAAAAAAAATTAGGAGTAAATATTATGATGAAATAATATCATTTATGTACTAATTAAGAGAGATTTAAAAATATGTATTCAATTGCGGTGAATGTATACTTAAAAACTCTTACAGAATACAGACATCAAGTCACAAATAGATAGCAATTGCCTTAATCACTGCGCACCCTAAATATGTACCCTAAGGAAATAATAACATTATCAAAGATTTACATATAGAAACATTTATCATGGCACTTTTTACACTTAAGATTTTTATAAACCAGCAAAATACACAATAGAGAAATGATCTAAAAGATTATGGTGTTGATGCCTGGAATACTGAAGAAGATCAAAATTTGTTAAACTTCTAAAAGAGGATATTTGTAGCTATTGAAATCCAGATTTTGAGTTTAAAAGCACATTTACTGACATGGGAAGTGCTCATGAATTCCATAAAAAATAAAAATTATACCTAAACTCGAATCTCCATTTGTAAATAACCCACACAATCCACATAAATATACACATAGGAAAAAAGGGAAAAAATTATATACATCAAAATACCAACAAAAGTTATTTCTGGGTGCAATTTGCTATTTGTATTTCTAAAAACTTTCAAAATGAAAATGAACATGTTACTTTACATACATTTTAAAAAATGAATGTTATATATTCAGAATAAAAACAAGATTGTATATACTTATGTAATTATTTTAACAGGAAGTATAAAAGCTGAAACTATAATAAGTTTTCTTATCTAAAAAATTTGAGTTTACATATTCCTTTTGACCTCAGGGTAGAGGATGTTATTTGTAACTCATCTAAACTCATGTTTAAAAATTTAACGAGACAGTTCAGTAGTCCATTTTTACCATAAATCTATCTTGAGCAAGAATGTTGATAACCTGAGGTTAACTTAAATTCATTAGCATTTTTCTTTACTAAATCCGAGAACAGCGTAATCCAAACAGTCTTATCAGTTTTCTAGACCCCACCCCCCCTCTCCCCCCAAAACAGTCATGGACTACCTTTTGAACTTTTTCCCTTCAGTTTCTCAGAGCGTAAAGTTTTCGGTTCCCATGAGTAAAGTACATCCTCAAAGCTATAAAGTGTGAGAACATTATCCTGGAAGCAAAACATTATTGTTAAACTATCAAATATATTTTAACATTGACTACTTTATAACATTTATAAACTTGAAGGTATAACAAAACAATGTAAAAACACATGTCTCCTTTAACTTTTACAACTTAAAATCAGCTAAAACTGCACTGAAAGGGGGAAAGCGAACAACTTTAAAAAAATTCTTATGACTGACCCCTGCTAACACTGTATCTGTGTGTGTGTGTGTTTGACCAGAGTGCTTTTCTGCGCACTTTCCTACTCAGCCCGATTCACCTTCCTGATAAAATGGGAAAGTGGAATTGTTATAACTGTTTGTATCTAATCTTAAATACTAATGGTTTGTAGTAAATTTTTCTATGTAACAGATTTTAAAGGCTTTTTAAAATTCATATTATTAAATGATAGTTTGGGCCTAGAAAGTTATGATACCTTCTATGTAGAATTTAATTAGTTTGAGTTGTATAATAATATCTTTTACATGTATCAAAGTGTTATGGTTAATATCATAGTAAATAATTCTTTGCCATGATAAAAGAATTGAAGAAATGTTTGGGTTTTTTTGTATAAATTTCCTGGATACATCATTATACCCACAATGCCTCTAATAATAACAGCAGAATATTGACTTATGCAAATGAAAAGTCCATAGGTCATCTTGGCTTTGAAAGAAGCTTCCACTGGCATTTCACTGTCTTACTTTGTGAGGTATTGGCTTCTTCTCTGGGGTTCCCTGTGGCAGTTTTTCACTCAGGCACAAATAACTATACCAAGTCCAGTTTCACATCCTCATACTACACTGTACAGAGTAAGAGAGTCTACTCTGGTAAGCTACTGTGGACAAAGAAAGAAGTTCCTCTCTCCCAGAAGGCCAAGCTCCTAGCCTACGGTTGCCTACTCATCTCTCGATCCGTGGCTGGGAATCTGTAGACTGAGTGAGTCCATATCTGAATTCACTTCCATTTAAAACTACATAGCTCAGAATGGGAAGGCACTGTCGCCATTAAGAAACTTGGGCAAATTCCATAAATGAAAGGAAGTATAAGAGTGGATAGCAAATAAGTGTCTACTATATTGATCACAATTATATAGGTTATTTCATATTAATAATTGTTATGCTTCCTCACTTTTCAGAGAAATCAACCAAGACAAAAAAACAGTTCTGTAGTCTTTAATTCTGTGAGCAAAATGAACAATGTAACATGCTTTGACTTGAATCCCAGGTCCCAGGTTGATGAATCCACACACCCTGCCTTTTAATATCATTGGAAGAATGGAGGAGGCAGAGGTGATCCCACGACATATCAGTGATGATCTTAGGTAGCATTAAGAACAAAGGTCGTATTTGAACCCCTTAAAAGAACTTTGTGAAAATACTGCTAGAAAATTATGCAGGAACTAAATCATTATTTAGAGTAGCGTGAGGACACTACTAAATTCACGTAAATCACATATGAAGAGCCTGTCCAACAAATCAATGTATTCAGTTAATTCAGAATTCTAGGTGGGAGATTATTTAGCCTATTGGACCCATTGACTTTCTGCAGAAACACTGTCAATATTCTTTGGTGACTATAATCCATTCAAGACGGAAAGATCCTTTGTTTTCCTTTCCTCGCCCAGCCAGTCAACAAATGATCGACATCTGCAGTATTTCTTTTCTGTCTTTCCTTTATCTCCAATGCTACTTCTTGACCTTGAGCCCCATTTCTCTTCTGGACACTAATGGTTCCCTAATTGGTCCTCCTGCCTCTAGCTTTGGCCTCTTCTAATTCACTTTCTAAAACACCACTAGAGTCATCTTTATAAAATGAAATTCTTGTCCTCCTGGCTTTCCATTGTTTTGCAAAGTCAAGCTATTTAGGATGAGATACAAGATTCTACCTCCCCAGGTTCATTTCTCACCAATGGTCACTGCCAATTTTTTGGAAATTTCATGCAATGCGACCATGCAAACTATGAATATTCTTATGTATTCTTTAAGTATTTGTGAGAGAATTCATCTATGGTATATGCCATAGTGTGTTGCTAGTTCTTAGGATATGCACATCTCCACCTTTGTAAGATTTTTCCAAATTATATGCAAAGTGGTCATACTGACTGTACTCCCGCCAGAAGTATTTAAGACTTCCTGCTTACAACCTGAACAAAACTTAACACTGTTTGACTTTTTAAATTTTATAAATTTAGTGGGTATCTCATCAGTATGTTTTTATGTGTGTATTTCTCATTCAGGATTCCTTTTGTCAGTAATCTTAATGTCTTTTATGCTTTGTTCTATTGTATTATTCTTATTTATTTATAGATGTTCTTTGGATACTCTGAATACTAATCTGTCAATTATTTCTACTAAAAAAAACTTGATCTCCTTCTTCCCACTTGGAAGCTTCCACTGCTCCCGGACACTCTCAAGATGGCGACTTCTCTGGGTTCCAACACCAACAGGCAGAGCTGGGAGGATGCAGGCTTTCCCATTCTGTGTCAGATGTGTCTTGGAGAAAACCTATATATCCCAATAACCAGAGAAAAGTATGGGAAAGGATGTAAAATCTGTGCCAGGCCATTCATAGTGTTTGGCGGGTGGCCCAGGGTTTGCATGTGTTTCAAGAAGACTGAAGTGTGCCAAACCAGTAGTAAGTTGAAGAATGTCTGTGAGACCTGCCTCTCGGATCTAGATCATGGCCTGCCCACCCAGGGTGGTGACACGGGGTTGTCTTTCAAGGATGACATGCCAAAGTCAGATGTCAACAAAGAGTACTACACACAGAATATGGAGAGGGATATCGCTAACTCTGATGGAGCCGGCCCGTTGGCATGCTGGGGAAACACATCCACCCGTGCCATGCTGCTCGAATCGGCCTGGACCGCACCCTACTACAAAAGGAATCGACCCCGCGTTTGCTCCTTCTGGGTCAAAGGAGAATGTAAGAGAGGAGAGGAGCGTCCACACTGACATGAGAAGCCTGCGGGCCCAGAAGACCCTCTTGCTGATCAGAACGTTAAAGACTGATATTATGGAATCAATGACCCTGTAGCAGATAAACTTCTAAAGTGGGCTTCAACAATGCCTTATGTGGACTCGCCAGAGGACAAGACTATCACCACACTGTATGTTGGTGGCCTGGGTCATACCATTACTGAGACAGATCTAAGAAATTGTTTCTACCATTTTGGAGAGAGCCAGATGATCACCATTGCATGGCGTTATCAGTGAACTTTCATCCAGTTTGCCACAGGCAAGCTGCAGAAGTGGCTGCAGACAAGCCCTTTAATAAGTTGATTGTCAATGGCGGTAGACTCAATATGAAATGGGGAAGGTCCCAACAGCCAGAGGAAGAGAAAAAGAAGACAGAACCACAGAGTCTGGGATCAAGCTAGAGCCTGTGCCAGGCCTGCCGGGAGCTCTTCCTCCTCTTCCTGCAGCAGAAGAAGCCTCTGCCTACTACTTCAACCTACTCCCTAGTGGCCTTCTAGCTGTGGTGAACATTGCCCCCCCCCCAGGTTTGGGGCCACACATGTTCCACCCAATGGGACCACCTCCTCCTTTCATGAGGGATCCAGGACCAATCCACTATCCTTCTCAGGACCCTGAGAGAATGGGAGCTCAAGCAGGGAAACACAGCAGCCCCTAGCACATTATCACCATTCTGGGTCTCTACAGAAGACAGGGCACTTAAAAATCCCAATAAATGAATCTTAGAATAAATATATTTTTCCTTCATCGTTTCCAAGGTAGCTAAATGTGTTCAGATGTGCGCAGTCAGAGAACGACAGCCATTATTTGATGGATGGACCTCAAAGAAGCTGTCATTAACACATCTGGTTAACACTATAATATTCCTAATAGAACGTAACACCTGTTCCCCTTACTTCTATAGGGAATAAGCAATGGGGTGAATTGGAATGTCCAACGGAGTTACCACCCCAACTATACATTCATTTTGTATTTTTTTTTTTTTTGAGGAAAAGAAAATTGACTTTCAGTAAAGACCTTTTGATCATTTTTATGTCATTGGGTATTTTCCTTTTTATCATCTAAAAAGGAAAGATGACCAGTACTAACCATTGTAGTGGCATGAGTGTGATTTAACACTTCTGCAGTCACACCCTGAGAAAGACACGTGGAAACCAGCAGCCAGCGCAGCCCGGGTCTCTCCCTCCCTCTCCTCTCACTGCTCACAGAAGGAGTCTGGCTGATCCTTTTACTTCTCCACATCCCCAAGAAAGGACAAAAGTAAAAATTCCTTTTTACTCCTATCAATTGGATGGAAACAAATGCCACCAAGCTGTGTATCATTGAAGAAACCTGGTGTCTGGGATGAGATTATTTTACAGAACTTCCTGTAAAACACTTTAACAAACTGTGAAGCTAAGAGCATTGGAGAGAGTTTGAATGGAAGACTGGTGCCTGACGGCTGGAACTTTGAGCTGCAGCACCCACCTTCGTGTCTCGTTTTAATTCCCCGCCTCTGGGCAGGGGACTCGGTTTGGTCTTAGAATGGCTGGGTATAACTGAATCATAGATGGTAAAAATAATTTGATGTTGTGTTTCGTTTTTAAAAAATCAAAATGGGTCAATTAAAAACAAATCCAAAACTTGATGTCTGCTTTATCATCTCACATTTTCTTTTGATGAGAATATTTTGGAGGGATTCTCATTTTTATTTCAGTGATGAAATCACATGGGAAGAAATTACATGAAAATTTTACAAATGGAGAATGAAGTGTCAGCGTGGGGTCACGGGATGAGTGTTCAGAGGCCCTAAAGTTCCTTTTGGAACTTGCATGTTTTCTACCAGCACCCTCCAGTAACTTCTGGAACCTCTGAAGGTTCCATGGTGCCTAGTTTGAGAACTAGCGCCCTGGGCCAAACTTCTCTGTGCGGGGGAAGAAACCAAGGCTCAGAGAGGTTGAGCTACTTGCCCCAGGAACTCTGGCAGTTGTCTGGGCCAAGTAGGAAAGGGTGGGAAAATGTGCTGGAGTGGTGGGGGGTAGGGGGGGTGGGGTGGGACCGACATGTGGCTTGGGTCTGACAGGCCTCGTTCTCCAAGGCCACGCAGGTAGTTTAGCCCCACAGGTGTGCAAACTGAAGGCTTCATTCCGCGTAATCTCATACCTGACCTCATACCCGTGGCATCCAGACTTCCGGCTCACCTTCTCAATCTTGGCTCCATCAGAGGAGGAGTATGAGCACCAGAACCACTTTCTTCATGTGCTTTATTGGGGAAAACCAGGGCTGACAGAGAAGGCATCTGGGTAAGAACAGTGCAGAAATCATATGGATGTGGGAAGATCTGGCCTTCCTTCATCACTGGCAGTTTGATCTTTTGTCAGCTGAGGCAGAGAAGACTTTTCAAGCTGCAGGTAGAAAAGGTGGCCATCTGCAGTCCACATAAAACAGCTGACTAGCTCTCTGGAGCTGGAGGTTGTGCTTGACAGCCGAGCCATGACCAACACGAACTATGCCTCTAGGTGATCCTGTGTCTTGTCCATATGAACATCTAAATCATCTTTTGAGACACAAAAGGGGCTGATTTTGGTGCTGTTAAATCCCTCTAATAATGAGAGCATTTCCTCAGATAGGTCCAGACAGTTGTCCCTCAGCATTCACACCTGGACTTTGTGGGCATGGTGGGGGTGGGGCAGTCATGAGCCCTAGCTGCATCTCCGTCACGTAACTGTGCCTGCCCACCCTGGCCTTAGCTTCAGTGACTGATTCTCACAGCCTTCAGGCTTGGAACTCCCACATGGCCACAAGTTAGTTTTCTCCTCCTCCTCCTCCTCCTTTGTGAGATTTCTGTTGTCTGTATGTCTATGGTTCACTTTACTCATCAAATTGATGAGCCCATAAATTCCCTTTCATGCTTAAGCCAGTGTAAGTGATTTGTGCCATAGATGCTGGAGGCGGGGGATGTGTCCCACGTCCTTCCGGCCTCGCATTTGTAGGGCTACCTTCTGTGCGAACAACCAGTCCTCCGGGAAGCCACCATCTTTCCAGCCAGCAATTCAAGTAGTTAATTTTAATGTCAAATATATCTATTTTTAAATATTTCAATTGCAGTTGACATTCAATATTAATTTGTTTCAGGTGTATCTCTTCTCTTAGGGTTTGTGCATTTTGTTTTGAGAATTACCTAAAAATTGACAACCAGGTATTATAAAAGTAGTCACTGAACAATACATTTTCTCCCCTCTCATCAGTAATGCAGTGTTTGTGTTACGTCTTATTATATAGACAGTCTGGAGCGCTCTACTCTGTTTAAAAAGCCAGCCTGTCTGCCTTACACTGCAATTGTTTCATGGTTTTAATTGCTCTTACGATTACTAGTTTTATAATTTTACCTACCTTATAGGATCAATCTCCACCTTGTTTTTCTTTCCCAAAATTGTTATCTTTGGGCCTCTTTCTTACTCCTTATAATGTTAAATTGGAATTAATTATAATAAAATTATAATCCGGATAAGAATCAACAAGTTGTATTCAGTTTTCCTAACATGAAGATGGTGCCTCTCCATTAATTTGTTCCCTTTAATGTTTTTACTTTGTATAAGTGTTATACTTTTATATATGAGTTTTACATATAACTTAAAATTTTTTTTTAATTTACTGATTTTAGAGAGAGGAAGAGGGGAGAGAAGGAGGAAGGGAGGGGGGAAGAGAGAGAGAGAGAGAAATAATCTGTTGTTCCACCTACCCATGTGTTCATTGGTTGTTTCTTGTATGTGCCCTGACGGGGGATCAAACCCACAGCCTTGCCGTATCAGGACAATGCTGTAACCAGCAGAGCTACTCAGCCAGGGACACATAAAATAAATGTTTTATTACATTTGGTCCTGTGTATCATTTAATATGTTTCCTTTATATATATATATATATATATATATATATATATATATATATATATATGTATATATGTGTGTGTGTGTATATATATATGTATACACACACATATATTTCTATAAAGGAGCCATGAATTGAAGTTTACTATATATATATATGTATATATGTGTGTGTGTATATATATATATATATAGTAAACTTCAATTCATGGCTCCTTTATAGAAATAGTTGATTTTTATATATTGGTGTAATATCCCCAAATCCACTAAATTCTAAATATTTGCAGTTTACCTGGTTGTTCTACATAGCCCTTCTCATCGCCCCCATGAATGTTAGAACACAAGTTTAGTTTTGATCATGCATTTTCACTTCTCTTGGTAAACTGAGGAGTGGGATGGCTGGGCCCACGACAAAGTTATGTTTAACTTTAGGAGAAACTGCTAAACTCATGGAATTATGACTTAAGTTGGTGAAATTGTATTGTGTGTGAATTATCCCACAATAAGGCTGATGAAATATGTGAGGGAAAAAAACTTAATGCCTTAGATTCTTACCACCAGCAAATGACTTCAGGGAAGCTGCTGTTTCAAGCAAACTTAATACTCTGAATTTGTACTTCCTCTTTTGTCCAGTTGGAATTTCCTTTAATTTCTTGTGATAAATATTGTATTTTCTCTAGAACATTTGATTTGTTGCAGGAATTTTTTTACATCTTGTTTGCCCTTTTGCCGTAAGCTGCAATCTTTTGTTCCCTAAAACTTCACTGGCTTTTAGTGCTTTAAATGAGACCTAGGTACCTTTTTGTGTAAAGTTTAAAAAATATGGTAGTTCATAAAATTTCCTCACCTTGTTATTGGGAGAAACTCATTTGTATGAGTTTCTACATTGTATGAGCTCATAAATATTAACGCTTACAGTATGAGAACAATGTTAAAAGTCACCAACTTGGAAATTAATGCTATATACTATATTCCACTCAAATACATCAACAGACTAACAAGGATCAGAATTTGAACACAAAACAGATTCTAGACGGCTACTCTCAGGCTTAAACAGGAGTCAAGGCTGGCGGAAGACACGCTGGCGCGGGAGAGCTTGTGAACTCTAACGCTTCCTGCCTTCCGCTCTCACTCTCCGCAGACCCAGCGCACCTACTGACAAAGCTGCCTAAGTCTATATTCAAAGCCTAACACACATTTCTCCACTTCTCAAGTAGGGTTGTACTTAACACATTTTTTAAAAGGTCATATATCACTGAATTTGAATTTAAATGTAAAATATGGATTCCTAATAACCACTTTCCATGTATTTAAAGGGTGACTGCGACATAGTATCGAAAAGTTCAGACGCATGCAGGAGACTGCCTGCCCATTACACTTCAGGCAGCACAATTAAGGTAAAAAAACAAACCCAACAACAACCTAGGAAACTTCTCGGAATACACACAGACATTTCAAAGACAGAAGGCATTGGTACGGCTTATACATGCTTAGGAAGGATCATTACATGTGAGACACCAAACATGAATTTGTACAAAATTTACACCTAATTTTGGAAAAAATGTTTTAATGCTTATAATTCAACTGAATTAAAAAAATCATTTAACTAAATACATCCAAAAACCTAATTCTATTTTTTAAAGGGGGAGAGTTAAAAAGAATATGAACTTGAATGCTTAGACTCATGAAAATAAAGGAAGAGGTGTATAAATGTAAAATAGTCCTTCTTAAAATTAAGGCAGCTACAAATTACTGTGGGTTCTTAATGCGATGCAGAATTTGACTCACTAGGTCAGCGAGGGGCTCAAGATTTTGTATTTCTATTTAAGATCCCTCTCCAGGACCAATTAGGCAAGGCATCAGATTAAAGATCAGTGTGGAATCTTCCCCAACTCAATGCAGATACTAAGTCAACAATCATCCTTAAATTGATGTTCTTATTTAAGAAGATATTCGTATTTATTTTTACAGAGAAGGGAAGGGAAGGAGAAAGAGAGAGAGAAACATCAATGTGTGGTTGCCTCTCGTGCACCCCCAACTGGGGACCAGGCCCGCAACCCAGGCACATGCCCTGACTGGGAATCTAACCAGTGACCTTTAGGTTCGCAGACTGGCACTCAATTCACGGAGCCACCAGCCGAGGCAAAGATAGTCTTAAACTGGAAGAAATATTCTCTCAAATCCCATTTCTCTCCATCCCTACTGTCATCTAATTCTGAGTCCCCCTTGCTATCTCTTCTTTCTCAGGTTGTTGTAACAGCCTCCTGAACGGTTTCTCTGCCTCCAGCCTCACCACCTCTCGTTCATCCTCCACACTTCAGCACTAAAATAATCCTTCAGAAACTATGATATTTGGCTGCTTGAAGTTTTCAGTAAATCAACTACCCCAGGGGGCAGGCCTGTGTAAGTGACCTCGCCTCTGGGACGTCCTCCTCCACCCACACACACTCGGTAGCTGAGTCCTTTGGCATAACCCTTCTTCCCAGGCTCTCCCTAGTCATCCTTTAAGATTTAGATTTACGTTACTTCCTCTTAGAAGACTTCCCCCCACCCTAAATGAGTCAGAGGCACCATATTCCCTTTTAGTGCTTACTGGACACTGTTGCTCCTTTAACTGTTTTTCCAGCTCAGCTGTTAGCTCTGTGAGAACAGAAACCACGTTTATCTTGTTCTCTTCCTGTAACCAGTGCCTGACACACTGGCTGGCACCTAGTACACACTTCAATCAACTTTCATTTTCAATTCATCCACTAACATGCCAACAAAGTATGGTGTCTCTTCTCCAGAACACAGGCTGATTCTGTCTTTCTTTTTCAATACATTCTTTCCATAAAAAGCATACAGCACAACTGGCCAGACTGCAGCTTTGAACTTGATATATCCTATTATTCTGGAAACTTGATATAATTTATAACTTAATTATAATTTGATATTATGTGACCAGCAAATAATTAAGAACCAGTTTGTAATGAATGAAGGAAAACATAAACAAATGCCAGGCACTAGTAAACGCTGGAAGAATGACTGAAGGCTCAAAGGCAGAATATTGAAGATGAAAGTCATATAAACAAATAATAGCCATGAAATCAGTGTAAAAGTCAAAAGTATAAACAAGGCACTAAAGAAGAAAAGAGACAGAAGCACATAATTTGGCTTGGATGGTAGAGATGAGAAAAGCCTTTCCAAAGAAGCTAGTGTCTCACAGGAAAAGTAAAAATTTGCAAGATAGAAGGGAAAGTCATTTTCAGCAAAAGGCAAAGCGAGCGAAAGCACGATTTACGAGAACTGCGTACACAGTTATAAAAGTGCAGAAGCTGATGCTGGGGAGGTAGATGATACTTCAGAGAAAAGGGCCTGTTGTCCAGGGTAAGATGTGTGGGCTTTGCTCAAGAGAAATAAGAGCAATGAAAGGTGCATTTGTAAGTAGCAGAAAGGCATAACCAAAGAACACTGCAAGACTATGGGAAGGGAGATCAGTGAACAGTGCAAGCAAAGGAGGACAAGAGGGAACGCAGCACCACGAGGTAAACAGATGAAATGAAATAGTGTCAAGAACAGGATTTGGTGGGGGGGTGTGTGGATATTAGGAGTAGTTATTATCTCTGGTTGAGTGAGATTCTTGACAGCAAAGGTCACTAAAACAAAAACAAACCACCTGAATCACAACTTACAAAACGTAATGCTTCCTTCCTTCCTAAAGGGGGTATGAGAAAAATGGAAAGTCAGTCATGGGTCTAAAAGTGATCATTCCTGGCCCCATTCTAATTTGAATGAATAATTTTACATTTAAAACTACCAGCAACTAGTTCATTGCATATTTTAAAACTTTTTAAAATCAATATACTAACAGAGATATATTCTTAGAGAATCTCAAAACTTTCAGTGACAGCAAAGTAATAACAGAAGTAGAAACGTTATCTACTGAGGACCCAGAAAGAAAACCATTTACTTGGGTAAATGTTGCTGGTAAATTACAAAAGTAAAAGCTAAGTGGTGGGAGGAGATAAGGGAACTTCCGGTCCCATTCACGGAAACAATCAAAAGGCATTTAAGAAACAGGTACGGACTAATTCTGGCAGGCAGCCACAAGTGTCCTTCAGGACTGCAACACCAGTCGAATTGAAGAGTTCTACCCAGTGATTTAAGAAGTTGATTGTACTCCAAGTACATATCAACTTAAATGAACTGAATGGATCTACAAACTAGGACTGATTCCAAAATATTCAGCTTTCCCATCACTCTAATTCCTACTGTTCAACTTTCCTGCATAATTAATATTGTGACCCTTTCCTTCTTCTTAATACCCGTTATAATAGAAAATTCAAATAATTTATGTGTTTGGCCTGGCATACTTACGAAATAAGTACTCTGTTCTTAATTTTAAAGTGCTGAGTTGAACATTTCACATTTAAAAAAATTTTAATCCAATTAAAATTTGCTACTAGTGACTTAGTGAACTTCAGAGAGAAAAATAAAATACACACTGCAGAGTCTCTCCATTCCTGTAAGTATTAGATATAAATAAAAATTATCGTAAGATGAACATGGACTTCTCCCAAAACAAAGTGGCATGTTCTCAGTGTTGCTGCCGCTTATCAGCCCTGCCTTTGCAGCTGTCCTCACTCTTTGAGTGGTATAAGGAACCCGCCATTTTCACTAGAAGCATTAGGACTCAAGGAATGCAACAATTAAAGTTTTGATTTTGTAGGTTAACTTTCAAGTTTCACACTAACCCCACCTCATCACGTCCTCTACATCCTTCAGAGATCTCCTTGAAAGAGAGAGCACAAACCTGGGGACTGTTAAAAAGTAAAAATTAAATCTACAATGTTATTTGAACTCAGAAAGTGTTGTAGTTTGTAATACTGACAAGGTTCTTTTGCTTTTTAATGTTTCCCCAAGTGCTTGTCAATTATATAAAGTTGTGAGTAATGAATGGCATAAAACGCAGTTCCAAAGTCTTTAATTTTTATTTTTTAGGGACTGTATTACATGTTAAAACATTGCATACTAGAGTAAAACAAGCAAAGAAATATACAACTACTTTTTCCCACTTACTGGTCCTTAGCGGGAACATTTGAGATCTTGCTCCCCAGCCGAGCCGTCAGTTTGGCTCAAATAAACTCTTATAAAAATTAAAAAAAAAAAAAAAAGCCTTTGCTTTGCCGAGATTTTTCACATAACTAATGTTGCCTCTTTTTCATCTGCTCTCACTGATACCTTACCTTGCGCGTTCTTTAGAGTGTTCCTGTATGGTCTCTACCCAGATCCACTTGGAGGGTAGGACAGACTGGCTGCCGATGCCTGTCCGGTTAGTACAATAAATGCCTGTCATCCAGCTTATGAGACAGTTCAGGGGATGGAGTTAAGTGAAAATTCTAGTTAACTAACGGTTTAATTATGTAGCTTCAAATAGTCTATCCAGGATTTTCCTCTCTCACTTTCTAAAGATCTTCAAGTTAATCAAAAGGGGATGATTTGTGGTTATAAGCTACTTACCAAACTGCCTGAGAGAAAACTTAACTTTTTCTATAATTTTAAAAAGAGAAAAATAAATAATTTGGGTATTTCTTCAATAACTTCGACTAAGTCAAATTCGCTCCCCCCCCCATTAGGCTGTCAAAACAGTAGATTAAGATTCTCTGTAAGTGTAAATGTAGGGTGTTAGTGTGAGGTGATTTTATTAGTTCCTGTTGTTAGATAACAGTATAACAAAATTTAGATTCCAATTTCTACTTGATAACGTATCTTTTACTCTATTTTCAATTATATTTATAATTTGCAGACTATATGTAAATTGGGAGATTAAAAGTGTTTCAGATCATGTAACTGTGTGTACTCTATATAAAGCAAAAAGAAAATAGTGTCAAGTATAATTTAAAAATTTTTTAAATTTGTAAAAAAAAAAAAGGAGAGGGAGGGAAGGAAGAGACAAAGGAGACTTTTTCTTTTGTCTTTGCACAAGAAAACTTTAAAAATGTTTCTTTAAAAAAAATGAATTGAGTTTTGAGTTGAGATTTCAAAAAGAAAAATATGACCCTGTGTTTAATGGAAAATCACTCGTTTGAATGAAAGATAAAACACGTTCTGTGGCATGTGTACCACAAGGTGGTGCTGTGACTCCATGCCGGTACTCACATTTTAGCAGTTAATTATAGGAGTTTTTCTTTGAAGTTCTTGATTTTTATACATTTTTTGTAATTGGAAATATAAAGCTGATTGGATTTGTTTTAGACTATTTACTGAGACTAGTAAATGTGAGGTTTTATGTGAACTTTAAAAGTTCATAATTTTAAAGTCTAATTACTAGCATGTACTAGAATGCTAAAAATGCTTTCTTATTTCTACTTAGAATTTTATCTTAGTGTTAATGTTTCACATGTGACAAATTTCAAAGTACACACATATACTATAAACGGATGGATAAAAAAATATACAATTAGATAAACAATAATAACAAAGTACTCTCCTTTTTCCTCACAAATAATGGAATCAATTTTCTTGAATTGTATCCAGGATGATTACTACATTTTTATTTATAAAGTTAAAAAATAATAATTTATTGAGTAATTTAAAGTAAATTTCTTTTTTCTCTTGATTTAACTTTATTTAAGATATTTTCTCTCTCCAGAAAAAAATATATTACTTCCCATTACTTAAAAAAAAACCAAACCCTCCCTGCGTACTTGTAGTAGTGGGCGGCCACCATCTGTGTCCCTGCCGCTGGTCTTAAAACGTGTTACAGAACAGAGCACTAACGTCCTCACCACGTTACATTCCTCACTGAACTTACCGACCTGCTTCTCAATACGAAAGGGGAAACACACCCGCACTTTCTCAATGTTAACTGAAAATGTGTTGCTGCTTTTCCACTAAGCATTAAATCGTTGTATTTTTGTTTTATTTAATTTTCAATGAGCATTTTTAACTTTTCATTACAACATGCTCATCAGTACAGATGGCAAAATGGCATGTACCACAGCCTCCTAGGTACAATACGCAAGTCCCAGCTGGAGGGTCTCCAACAGGATGTAAACTATGGTCCTGAAGCCTGTACTTTAAAAACATATGACTTAGCACACTGCCAACAAATGTCAGCACAAAAATGCGGTGCTATAATGACTTCACTCTGTCAAAGAAATGTACTGGCACATGGGTTTTCCTAGGAAAAGTAAAACAGAGAAAAACCATAGAATCATAGCACAAAAACATTTAAGTATTTATTCAAAACTAAATGAAAAAGCTCATCTACTAAATGGAATTAAGATTCTTAATAAAAATATTGAAGTATATTAAAACTTACAGAGAATTCTTAAAACATACAACATGTATAGTAGCCAACACCCTGGAAAAGTTCATGTAGAAAAATTCTACAATTAGTGATTTGAACCTTTGAGTAATTCAGCAGTTTCTTCAAACCTGAAAAATAATAAATAAGTAATACATTAAGTAAATAAATATCATAATGGCACAGGTTTTAAGTTGCTAAAATTATACTTTTGAGCCTAAAATAAATTTCAATATTTATCTTATTTATAGGTATAATTACTGTTAATAAATTAAATATACCATAACCAGAAGGGAGGAATAACAATTAGAGTCAATTAATAGTCTTTACTTCTTGGAGCACAAGTTATTTCAGTACTTCTCAAATTTCAAAAACGATTATAGTTTTTAAAGTAGTAGGCTACCTAATGACTTAAAAAGAATTTCACATTTCCTTTCAACTGCTCTTTAAATGTAAGTATCACGTTTAGTACTGCCTCACCAATAACTTACTGAAAAATGCTAGCAATGCTATAACAATGCTTAAAATGTCTCCAAACCATCCATCTACACATATCATTTAATATTTTGATAAATCAATGATCAAAAATGGATAATCCTCTTGATTAACAATCAACCAAAAATATCTCTGCACCCTTTAATCCACAATTAATTCCATTAGCGATGTCTTCCATCCCCGGGTGGAAACCCAAACAGTGACTCGTCTCACACACACATAACTGTAGGTGGATTTATTATCCACTTGAGTCCTGAAGGAAATTCCACACCTGATCGAGAGACCTTCAGGGTTTGAACACATATGCACATTCTATATACACTGTAACCCAATACAACTCCCCGTAGAGAAATGAATTTCTGCTGCCTCTTTCTGTTACTTACATTTTTTTCATCCTTTCCATTTTCTGGATTGTTGTTTCCTTTAATTTAAAAATCAACAAATTTAGGCAATTTCTCCAAGTAACCCATCATCAAAGACAGACTACGAACATAGAGAACACAGTCTAAACCACTGCATCAAGTACTGTTTACTTGTCACAAAGAATTTTTATGGGAGATTAAGATTTACACAGTTCCACTACTTTTCTTGCCAATGAGATCTACAACTAGATCTGAATCTTGCTTGTTCTCCTGACCTTAGAAAGGAAATCCTCTAAGCAGTTGTCGGTTTTTCTTACCTCTGAAATATCTTTCAAGCCGCAGTAATTAACAATGGAGGTTCTGGGAGTTGAGTCTATTGAAACTGTACTATAACCAGAGGACAGAGGAATACTTGCTTCCCTTTCTTTGCTTTTTCTCTCTGTGGAGAAATTCATTTTTGGTTATTTTTTCTTTTCGTAGTGGAGTTCTAAAAATTGCATGTGTGTGTGTGTGTGTGTATGAATGAAAGAAAAATAAACATTTTAATATAAAACTGTTACTAGTATACAGATAGATGAGTATTTAATATTCTCCTAAGATAATGACTTACATATAAAGACCTAGATGTTAAAAATTGGCCAATAATTACAAAATGCAATATTATCTTTATCATGACAGCCACCAATTATTAGAATAAATAGGCAAGTTAATTAATTTTAAAATGTAAACTACTAACTCATGGCAAATCTTGCCCACCACTGAATCAATTACGGAACATCACGGATAAGACGAACTCCTGTCAAATCAATCAACAGGCTTGAGGAGCATTTGGCAGTAAAAACAAGCCCCCTACCCCGCAAAAGGACAGTCCTTTAACAGTTTTATTTTAAGCCAACACAGACAACCTCAGTTAGGGAACAAAGTGTTATCACACAAGAACTGAAAGCAACTAAAAATACTTTTACATTTCTTTTATTTTCAACTCTCCTACAGCCAGGTCTTTGGTCTACTTCTCCTGCCCATTTGCTCCATTCCTCTGCTTCCTCACCAGCATGAACTTGGATAAAGCGCCCAGCCCAGGCTCCACATCATTTGATGTTACAATCCTTGGTGTTCTAATTCCAAATTTCCAAGGGAGACAAAATGATTTGGCTCAGCACCTTTTGTACTGCTGTTCCCGGGATTAGGTGTCCACTCTTAACCCCATTACTTGAGCTCAGGGGTCAAGCCCACATGGCACCGCTTTGGAGACTAGCCATGTCCCACTGACTGTGGGCTGTTTACAGGTTACTGACGAACGCACTTTCTTTTCATATGGTATTTACATAGGAAAAGCTACCACTTAAGTTTAAATTAGAAACTTGGAGAGCCATTTTTATTATTTTATAGCATTTAGTAATTTAAAGGGTAAAACATCTCTAACAGTTTGCAATTTTGTACACTAGAATTTATTCAACCACTTACAATTTATTTGTAATAAATACACTTACAATTTATTTGTAAGGTGGCTTCTTTAGCTATCCTTGGCTTCAGTAGTCTATAAGTTCAATATTTTCTTTGTTCCTAAGAGCTTTGCAGTTTCTCAAATGTAAGTTGTGGGAATATTAAAATTGCCAAATACCTATGAACATTATTTTCCTGAACCCCTAACTATACCACCAGCACCAATACTATGAGCACTCACCAGGTTTGAGAATATCCATGTCACTACTAGAAGAATAGTCTTCATTCATTTCATTGTATTCTATGTAGTCATCGTTCTGGAATAACACAGTTTAGAATTTAGAATGAAATGAAAAAGATAATGTTCTTATTTAATGTTATTACTGCTAAGCATAAAAAATATAAAGATGACACGATAAGTGTTTAAATATTTTTCAGTATTTTACTTACAAGCAACACATAAATATTTCTATGTATAAGAAATCCTAAAAATGTGAAATCAGACAGCAACCTTCTTGAATCTATTAATTTTGCTTTCTAGGAAGGAAAGGTAGGCTAGAACCAGAAATTGAAATCCTGAGTAAATCAAGAAACAAATTCCCAGATTTGATAAGACAATGGAAAATTTGGTGATTGTCTCTATAAAATTTACAAGTTAGTTGAAGGAAATGAGTGGGAGAAGGAAGTCATAATTTTAATTTTCCTCTCCTGCCCACTTTTTCTTCACCCTGTAACACAAGCCATTTGTGCTACCACAGGACATAAAATAATTTCATGGCGTAAGTGTCAACAGCATAAAATAGGCTATGTCTAAACAGGACTCCATTCCCACCAAACATTTCCCCGTTATCTTAACACTCTTTGACTTGGCATTTCCAAAGGAACACTCACCCAGCAGTGAATAGAAACGTCATTGGATCTGAGATACTCTGTACACGTTAACAAGCGAAAGAAAGTACCTTTTTGGACAGAAGCAGTTCTGTTTCAAGAAGAGTGACACGACTGAGAAGATTAGTCCAGGTTTTCTCATCCACCATCACTTTTCCTTTCATTTTTTCTTCCAAAGTGTCTAATCTGCTCTCTATCTGAGTCAGTTTCTTAAGCTTTTCTTGGCTCTCAGCAAGCATACTCTGCAGTGCAGTAATCTCAGGATTAACTTCGTTATCCTAAAGTGATTAGAAAGGTTAGAAATATTACACAAACAGAAATCCCTTCAGAAGTCAGTGTATTCCCATCTCCAAGGTGCCACTTCGGTAGTTACAACAGGCAACGCAGCAAGCGAGTTGAGATTGCTACCTGTGCAGGCAGAGTGTCCGGGCACTTATACCAGCTCGTCTAACGAGTATGACCTTGATGCTTCAATTTCCTAATTTAAAAAAAACAGTTCCTACTTCATATTGTTCTTGTAAGGGTTGAGTAAATTAATTTTCATAAGGCTCTTTAGAACAACGCTGGGCAGTACAATAAAACTGTCACTAACTAGCTTCTTGTAACAACATCTAGCACAAAGCTCAGAGGAAATGACCAAGAAATGACAGCGCATTAAAACTGTTCAGTTTGCTATAAATAGGAAATAAGCCTAATGGCCATCTGGTAGTTTTTATAAATACCAACTGTATACTGAGATGCGTAAAGGTCACAGGCAAAAGAAAGATAGAAAAAGGAGTTTTCGCAGAAGCAAGAGCAGACAGTGAAACAGGGTCTGTGGCAACACCGTAATAGAAAAGATTCTATTCTATTCTATTCTATTCTATTTCCTCTCTTAGAGAAGAGAGAAAAGGACACCAAAGGCCCAAAAGTTAAAATGAAAAGGCAGTAGTGTACCAATTTTTCCCATTTGTCAATATAGGGAGGTGAGAGAGAACTGTCACTGCATTAAGCAGTATATCTCTGTATCTCACTACACTGTAAATTCCCTGAAGGCAAGAACTATGTCTTACTCATCTCAGCATTACCCGTACCACCTAGCCCGGTACTCTAAGCAGTAAGTAATATCTGTCAAGTTATTATCAGTAAGACTTACCGATTCTTAAGTAACTTTAAAAAAGACAATGTGTCATGATTAATAATTCAAAGGACGAGAGATATTGCGAAGTTTAGATGCTGAAGCAATCAGGTACCTCAAAGTAAGAAGTATTGGCATGTGTTAAGGAAGTCCAGAACTCTTACTTGTTGCTCAGACTTGATTTCGGGGTCCTTTTCTTCAGGATTCTTTATTTCGGTATCCTTTATCTCACACACAGCAAATGTATCATTAACATCTGTTACTGTGCTTAACGTATCCTCAGGAATGTTGACACCGTCTTCATTATAGAGGTGACGGATCACTACAGCCTTCTTCTGCATTTGGAACATGTCAGAGCTGCTTCAGTGTTTCCCTCACACAAGTATTTTAAGCATACACAGAGTAACTTTACCAAAGAACGTTTATCTTCCCTTTTACATTTACAAAAGCTTAAATACCACATATAATATATGTATCACATATTAATTAAGCTATTAGTATTTTATGTGTGATGATGAAATTATGGTTATGATCTTTTAAAGTATTTTTATAGATTAGCAAAAGTATTGAAATATCTCTTCAATGATGCCTGGGATTTGTTTCGAACTGTTCCAGATTTGGGGGAAAGATGTAGGGAAATGTGGTTGTAGTAAAGATGAAACAAAATTAGCAAAGAGTTGATAAGATGCTGAAACTGGGAATGAGTGATTTTGTAAATATCTGAAATGTTCCATTATAAAAAGTTATTTTAAAAATAATTTCATCATAAAAAGGTTACCACAAAACTCACATATAAATAATGAAGAACTGGCTCTGTGAATAAAATTCATTACAATTTTTAAGAATTTTTGTTGAATCACACAACGTCAGACTTTCTGCTAGCAATTCACACATAATAATGCCCACGGGAAAGGGCTGAGGCTAAGGACTAGGTCAAACTGTGCACTTACAGAGGACTCATTCGGCTACAGGTGCTCAGAGCAGGTAAGGGCGGGGCAGATATCCGTCAACAAGGAAATTAAAACACTAACCCAAAGCCAGATTATGGGTTTGGGAACTATCACTGGGTACACTTCATATTCCTGACAGAGAAGTATGAACACAGGTAAATGAATCATTATCATCTGTAACTAATGGCATGTTCTTTCTAAGTTCCCATGTCTTAGGAAGACTGAATACATAATGAGGAGCAAATGTTCATGAGCACCTAATATAACCTTCCTAAATCATTGTTTTCTATGTGGGGAAAAATGCAGAAAAGGGAATTAAAAGTAGAAAGAGAAAGTTCGATTGGACATTTCTACCCTCTTCTTACAACTTTTGCAATAGTCCCCAGAGAGCATATGGTACGCGTTGTTAGAAAACCCTTGTAGTACAATATTTTATTGGAATGGTATGACAATCAAAAGTGAACCTGTACATTCGGTTCACTGGGTAGGTAACTCTTAACCCTACGACACACTCTCTGCGCTTTCCCACCTTTCCTGACGTCAGAAACCTGCCAGTGATGTCAATGCCAGCGGGCTCTGTGGATGTCTTCTCACTGCTTGAAGAAGGTTCTGACTTAATAAAATTGATTTTTTTTCTTTGTTGTGAGGGAGTCTAAAAAAAAGTGTTAAGATGTAAAAAATTTTGTATGAAAGCATGATATATATTTAAATTCTGCTATTTCAGTTTTTGTATATGAAATATGACTATCAAACAAGGAGATTCTATGAAACTATATGTCTTTTTGAAAACTAAGAAGTGATAAAAATGTCCTCTTTGAATTGTTAGTTTAGGACTAGTAGCTCCAATTTCAAATGTGTAAATACAAGTGACTAGCGTTTAAAGCAAATACCAGGTATCACACAGTTACACAAACCTGTGATTAATGCAGTAATTATACTAGGTATTAATTTGCTATCTAGAGTATTTGATTTTATACATTAAACTACTGGCCACTTAGCATAAGTTAAAATCTATTAAGAAAATTACCTTCTCAATACTACTCAATTCCTTGTGCTTTTTCATCACACAATTCAAAATATCACAAATAATTTGGATTTTCCATTCTGCAAATCCACATTGGAGAAACTGCTTTTTCGACAAGATTGGTTTATAATTAAATTGATCACGAAGAAGCTGCAAAGAGGGAATAGATCAACAAAAACCTGGGAACAACTTCCTTCAAAAATCCAAAATAATAATGGCCACCTGGTTAGGGTGGCCTTTTATTTAAAAGGCACTGAAGAGATTTGTAGAAATGGTAACAGTCATGACCAGGTAGGAGGTAGCCAGGCGGAAACAGGTAGCTAGGGATGTAGCAAAGAACAGACGGCTGTCCAGAGAAATGGGAAAGCAGAGCCAATGACCAAAAAGTTCAAATACCCTCATAGGTACTAGAAACACTCTTCAGTTCACTATAGAATAAAAACACCATACCAGATATGGCAGAAAGTCATAGTTCTATTTGTTTATAATTCTCCTACTGCATGAGTTTTTTTAGACAAGTCAGTAGGCCTCTGAGTTTCAACTTCTCATTTGTAAAATGAAACTAACAGACGAGACCTGTAATTTTTCAAACCTACTCTTGAACCCTAGGATTTCTTCGAAATGCCTCCTAGGCTTCCATGGAGGTTTTCTGGGTGAGAGGCAAAGAAAGGGAAGAGTAAGCAGAGGCCCAACACGTAAAACCTCCCATTGCATCAAATGCACCTTACTGCTTAGAGAAGAGAAGATTTGAGTTGATAATGAGTTTTACCATTTTTTAAAAAGTTTAAGGAAACCAGAGTACTTGAGTAAAAATTAATGATAATAAGTAGGGTTTAAAAAAATCAAATATGAGTTAAGTGCAGTGTACATAGTACAAGTGGAAATACTGGGTAGATGTAAGACATGGTCCCAGATCACAAGAAATACAAAATCTCAGTAAAAGCTGTAGTTCATTCTCACAAACAAGTAAATTAACTTACAATTCTACGAACTACAACCACTACTCAGTATAACCACATTTCTTTCTAACTTCTGCCGGCATACCAAGCTTTACTAAAATTTGATATAAAAAAGGGCAAATGATAACCCGTGATCAATGTTCACCAGCTGTGGTAATTAACAGAGCATGAAACACAACACAGTTGCATCCTCATGGCAATGGGCACTGCATTTAGATGAGGTAAGTGCGTATGAAAATGCTGTCAACTACACATGCTGCATGTATATTTAAGAAGGTATAGTAAAACATTAGTCTTAAAAAATCAATAGCTTCTAAAACAGTTATTGTTCCATGAACTCAAAAATACCTTATAGACAGTATCTATAAAGCGCAAGTCATTCTTCGCTGTGAGCTCTACGTTGGATTCCATGAGAAGTTCTGCTACATAAGATGAATATGAGGTCAGGGAATAGCTGATGATGGGCAAACAGGCTGCCGTCTCTCCCTTTATCAAGCTGTTGGGGGGAGAATATTTTTAGTGAGCATAATTCCACAAGGTTGGATAATCTGGGAAATACAAGAATTATTGTCAATAATTTATAACTTAACACTATGCCATAATGATTAAGTGATGCACCAGACCCTTTAGAGCCTACCCCCTGCGCTAAACCAGTCAGCCAAATTGCTACGAATTCTATTATTCAAGTGCTCAAACGCTTACTATAGCTCTTTAGTACCAACAGAAAATCTGGTACATTTTCTCCTAATAAAACAAATGTGCCATCTTACAGTGCTCAAGTGTACTTTACACTCTTGCAAACAGTTGTTACTTTACCTCATGCGCTTTTCACCGCAAACTACAAAGGGAAAATATTATGAATTCTAAGGTATAGAGGGCAACACGGTTAGGATACTGTAACTAGCTTCCAACTGTATCAGGCTCCTTAGAAATCCATACTTTATTTTGGATTATGCTAATTCCTCCAGTCTGGAAAGGTATCCCACTTTTTTCTGCCTATTATTCATTCTTCACACGTCACTTCTCAGATCTCAAGCTTTCCATGAAGCCATCCTCACTGTTCTGATCCATTATTTCCCTCTCCCAGAATGACTCTCAGGCTATTCAGTGTCTGATGCCTCATGATCTGTCTTGTACTGTTTGTAATTGTCTACACATATGAATCTCATTTTCTCCATGTGAAGTACCTTCAGATTCTCCCACAACAAAGAACCAGAGAGATTGGTTCAATTAGCCAGTTATATTTGTTCAACTGAAGTAACAATGCACACATAAAACATTTTTTTCCCACAAAATTCAAGATGTAAACAAATTTTCCTATTCCCACTCCGTTTTTTTTTTAAAAAGGCAGAGAACAAGTATATGATGATAGCGTTGCAATTTGTTTTTCAGGACAAATATAAATTGTTTCTATTTTATGTTAATGGATACAATAATATTCTACCTAATGAGAAGACTGCTCTGGCAATCTTGTCTGTAAGACAGTTTTAAAAAGGAAAAAAACCTTCTGAACAGCAAAATCTGCCCCACTTGGTCGCATCATGATTAGAAGATAGCCAGGTCTGCATGTAACATCTCACACAAAACCACCTCAAGAATCTGGGTCACCTCACTTGTAGCAGGGACTCTGATCAGCAACAGTAAGAAAAACAGAGCGGCGCTGGGAAGTGGGCTGCTGGAGGGCGGGTGGGCTCCCGTGTCCGGCGGGTATCGAGGGTCAAACCCGCCAGCGTGACTGCGGGCAGAACAGCGAGATGCTGCAGCACATGACTACAGGATGAAGTGCATCCCCCAAGACGGCTGTATCTTCACTGGCACCTTCAAGGCTTTCGACAAACATATGAATCGATCCTATGTGATTGTGACGAATTCAGGATGATCAAGCCAAAGAACTCAAAACAAGCAGAAAGAGAAGAGTCTTTGGTCTGGTGCTGCTTCTAGGGGAGAACCTGGTCTCAATGACTATAAACGGACCTCCCTCCAAAGATATTGGCTTCACCCGAGGGCCACTTGCTGGACTGGCTGGGGGCCCAGGGATCCGCAGAGCTGCTGGCAGAGGAATCCCAGCTGGTGTCCCCATGCCCCAGGCCCCTGCAGGGCTTGCTGGGCCAGTTTGTGGGGTTAGTGGGCCCTCCCGACAGGTGATGACCCCACAAGAGGCACCCCTGCAGCTGCTGCAGTTGCCGCCACAGCCAGTATTGCAGGGGCCCCAACCCAGTGCCCACCAGGCCGTTGGGGGTCCTCCCCCACCTAAAGGCCGAGAGGCACCCCCTCCAGGCATGACTGGCCCACCTGCTGGTATGAGGCCTCCCATGGGTCCCCCAATGGGGATCCCCCTGGAGGAAGAACTCCAATAGACATACCCCCTCCAGGAATGCGGCTCCCTCCCTAGGGAATGTGAGGCTTTCTTTGACCCTTGGTCACAGAGTTAGGAAAGTAGCTCCACAGAGGCACAGCCTGGTTCCGTGGGGCCGGGTTACCACAGGCCTGTTTGTTTGTTATGCCGCTGTTCTGCAGTCTTGCCGTTATTCTGCAAGTCTTACTTCTCACGGATTGTCTGGTTTCCCTTTCAGGGCCCCTCCCCGGGAACGCACCCACCAAGGCCCTACAGACTCATTCTGGCCCTCCTCAGCTCCCTCCCAGTCTTTCCCGAAAGACTGTACATAGTCCTTTTATCTCCTTGTGGCCTGTGAAACAAATTTACAATAGACTCTGAATAGCCTCTTTCAAAAAAAAAACCAGTAAGAAAAACAGGTATTATAAACTGGCACACTAAAACAAAAGCGAAGAAGAAATTTAAAAATGGAGAAAAATAGAAAGAATCAAAATACGTGTGTATGGGCCTGGGTGAGGCAGCAATCGGAAGCAGCAGCAGCAAACAGAGTTACCTATCTCAACAGACCCTGCAGTTATCACTATGTTGTGGAACAGTCTGAAAATTATTGTTCTTGACACGACCATGTGGTTTTTATCCTCTATTTTGTTTATGTGGTGAATCACAATTATTGATTTGTGGATACTGTACCAACCTTGCACTCCCGTAATAAATCCCACACGGTCATGGTGCATGATCTTTTTGATGCATTGCTGTATTCCGTTTGCTAACATTTTGTTGAGGATTTTAGAATGTATGTTCATCAGGGATATTGGCCTATATTTTGTTTCTTTGCAGTGTCTTAATCTGGTTTTGGAATTAGGATAATGCTGGCCTCATAAAATGAGTTTGGGAGCCTTCCCTCCTCCTGAATTTTATAAAACAGTTTGAGAAGTAGAGAGGTGTGCGTTCTCAGAGTATTTGATAAAAATTCACCTACGAAGCCAAACTGATTCAGGAGTTTGTTTGTTTGGAGGTTTTTGATTACTTCTTCAATTTCACTAGGTTTAATCTGTCTATTCAGATTCTCTGACTCTTCCTGATTTAGCTTTGGAAGATTGTATATTTGTAGGAATTTATCCATTTCGTCCAGGCTGTGCAGTTTGTTGGCATAGAGTTGTTCACAATATTTTCTTACAATCCTTTGTATTTCCTTGGTGTCAGTTGTTATTTCCTCTCTTTCATTTCTGATTGTATTTATTTGGGTCCTTTCTCTTTTTTTCTTGATGAGTCTGGTTAAAGGTTTGTCAATTTTGTTTATTATTTCAAAGAACCAGCTCTCAATAAATGTAGAAAAATCATTTGATAAAATCCAGCACCCATTTGTGATAAAAACTCTCAGCAAATTGGGAATAGAGGGAACATACCTACACATAATACAAGCCATATATGACAAACCCACTGATAGCATCATACTCAAGCGGCAAAAACTACAAGTGTAACCATAGAGATCAGGAGCAAGACAGGGATGTCTGCTCTCACTTCTCTTATTCAACATAATACTGGAAGTCCTAGCCACAGCAATCATACAAGAAGAAGAAATAAAAGGCATCCAAATTGGAAAGGAAAGTAATAAAACTGTGTTTAGTTGCAGATGACATGATACTGTACATAGAGGACCCCAAAGATTCTACCAAGAAATTACTAGAACTGATAAATGAATTCAGCAAAATAGCAAGATATGAAATATCCAGAAATCAGTTGCATGCCAATAACCAAATAACAGAAAGAGAAATTAAGAAAACAATCCAGTTCACAACTGCTTCAAAGAGAATAAAATACCTAGGAATAAACCTAACCAAGGATGTAAAAGACCTATACTTGGAAAATTATAAGACACTGAAGAAAGAAATTGAAGAAGACACAAATAAGTGGAAGCACATACCCTGCTCATGCATTGGAAGAATTAACATCATTAAAATGTCCATACTAACCAAAGCAATCTATTGATTCAACACAATTCTTATCAAGATTCCAATGACACATTTCACAGAACTAGAACTAATATTTCAAAAATTATATGGAACCAAAAAATGTCCTGCGTAGCAACAGTGATCCTGAGAAGAAAGAAAAAAGTCAGAGGAATCATGCTACCTAATATCAAACTATACAATAAGGCCATAGTGATCAAAACAGCATGGTATCGGCATAAAAACAGACACATAGATCAATGAAACAGAATAGAGAGCCCAGAAATAGACTCATACCTTTATAGTCAATTAATATTTGACAGAGGAAGCAAACACATACAATGGGCTAGAGATAATTTATTCAATAAATGGTGATGGAAAAAGTGGATAGGTAATGTGCAGAAAAATAAAACTAGACCACTTTCTTATACCACACATAAGAATAAATTCAAAATGGATCAAAGGCTTAAATGTTAGACCCAAAACCATAAAAATCCTAGAAGAAAACATAGGCAGCAAAGTCTCAGACATTGCCAGGAACAATTTCTTTTTTTATCAGATATATCTACCCAAGCAAGGGAAACAAAAGAAAAAATAAACAAATGCGACTACATTAAACTAAAAAGTTTTTGCACAGCAAAGGAAATCATCAACAAAATAAAAAGACAACCCACAGAATGGGAGAACATATTCCCTGATACATCTGATAAGGGGTTAATGTCCAAAATTTATAATGTATTTACAAAACTCAACACCAAAATAAAACCCAACCAAATTAAAAAATGGGCAACGGACCTGAATAGACACTTCTCCAAGAAGGACATACAAATGGCCCATACACATATGAAAAGATGCTCAATGTAACTAATCATCAGAGAAATGCAAATTAAAACAACAATGAGATACCATCTCACACCTGATTTATTGATGGCTATCATCAATAAATCAACAAACAACAAGCGCTGGAGAGAATGTGGAGAAAGGGGAACCCTTTTGCATTGTTGGTGGGAATGCAGATTGATGCAACCACTGTGGTAAGCAGTATGGAGATACCTCCAAAAATTAAAATTGGATCTGCCTTTTGACGCAGTGATCCCAGTTCTGGGATTATATCCAAAGGAACCCAAAACACTAATTCAATAGAACATAAGCACTCCTAGGTTCATTGCAGCATTATTTACAACAGCCAAGATATGGAAGCAGCCCAAGTATCCATCAGTGGATGAGTGGATAAAACAACTATGGGACATTTACACAACGGAATATTATTCAGCCGTTAAAAAAGAAGGAAATTTTACCTTTGTGACAGTATGGTTGGACCTGGAGAACATTACGCTATGTGAAATAAGCCAGTCAGAGAAAAACAAATACCATATAATTTCACTCATATGTGGAATCTAATGGACTGAACGAACAAGGAAAATGGGGACAGACTCATAGATGGAGAGCAGATGACAGCTGGTGGGGGGTTGGAGGGATTGAGCAAAAAGGAATAAGGACTCCTGAACATGGACAACAGTGGATAACAGTGGGTGGTTGCTGGGCAGAGCAGAGTATAAGGGGACTAAATGGTAATGGAAAAAATACAATAAAGATTAAAAAAAGTAAAAAAAAAATCAATTTTCTAAAATATTAAAAAATAAAAATTATTGCTCTTAATGATACTCGGGTCAATAAGAAAATCAAATGTTTAAACAGTGTACTCAGAAGAAGGGAAAATAATTGGTATCTTCTAGAATTATTCCTAAACAAAATGTCCTTTAAAATGTTGATGGTTAATGTGGTAAGAAAAAAACTTGGCTACTCATACTGGTTAAGTCCTGGGAAGACTACGCAGTAGAGATTTTCCAGCTTTGAGGAACCAACCTATGATTGTCACATGCTGTGGAAGCATACTATGGAATACTTCTGCTTCTCCTATACAATGTCTACAGTATCAGCCACTAGAACTCAACTTTCTCCTTGCTCTCCTCACTATCCTTTCATCTGCAGTCATCTCTGGGTGTTAACTCTCCCTAGTATGCCATCAGAACATCCATTTTTACGTGTAAAGCTCATTACTCCAGGGTTCTACTTAGTTGGTTTAACCAAGACTCACTCTATTACTTGAACATGTACCTAATCTGGACTTGTCCCTTGACGCTTATTGAATAAATGTCTAAGTAGCTTCTAATATGTGCCAGGCATCATTCTATTCTAGATGTGGGGATACTCCAGTGAACAAAACTAAGTACTAGGTGTCAACTTACTTCCTAGAGGGGGAATATTTAATCGATGCATAATCCCAGGTAAGAAGAGAAAAGTATTAGGGGATAGCGGATGGCAGAAATGCCATATTATACCGGCATGAAAATAGAAGAAATGTATGTTGCTACATTCCATAAAAGCAAGTAAGTAATATTTGGAAAATGGAAACTAAAGTGAAACATTCAAAGTGGGGTCTGTTATATGAGTTAACTTAATAATCTTTAATAATTTTCAGACAAGGTATAAATTGCCGTAAGGAATCTATTAGGTAGAATCTTCCAAATCTAAAGAAATACTATCCAACTGAATGTGAGAGGGTGGCGAGTTATATAACCAATGAATTCATTCTATTTCTACGAGCTTAAAAGTTACAACTGACGTATATTATGCTGCTACTCCTTAAAGGTATTTTAAATCTCTGGAGTTGGACTTTTTGTAAAATCAATGTCTTTATTTAGATATGCCCCCCATGCCAAATATTATATCAAATCATAAGACTACAAATTAAGTTTCATATGATAGCTTACCCCACACAATCCACCTCTTGAGGATAACTCAGCAAACGAAGCACTTGTTCTAGGTTCCGTAAGCTTCTCTTTAAGTCACCTGTTGCCATCATTTAACATTACGTTCAGCTACTATTTCACCTAAACATAAAAATCCACAAAACACTGGTTAAGCCTGTATAATTCTGAAGCTTCTCTATTCTATCTTGTCATATCTCCTATGGGCACTTACCATATTTATCTTATCTTAGCAATTTCTTCCCTAACTTATCTTCTCTACTGGTCTAGTGCTGCCTAGAATCTACCTTATATTCCTGAATATAAGGTGTGCTTTTTCCAGTATTTTTCCTTATAAAAAGTTTGCCTTATGTTCATGCTCTTATAATGTGTCTCATATATGATACTCTCCCAGATAGTTTATTTTGAACAATAAAGTACCATTTGGGAAGACACATCAACTCATACTAATCTCCATCAATGACTATTTTGGAGGCTTATAAAGGCTACATAAAAAAATCAGTAAAAAATGAAGACAGAAATGTAGCATAGATATAGTCATTATTCCTAGGGCTCTGACCTCACACAGTTACCAATAAGATGCTTTGCTTAAAAAAAAAAAAGATTAAAAACCATATATACTAACCAGAACACACAGAACTAGTGGGATTCCACGTGACAGAAGAGGTATCAACAAAAGTTTGGAAGATGAATGAGTGATAACCAACCTAGCAGAACAGAGACAGGCCAGTCCTGTGTGTTTAGGAGAAAACCAACAGCAGCAAGATAGGTTCAGAAACAAGGAGCTCCTTACAGTTCTGTGAGGAGTGAGGCCAGGGGGTGCAGAAATAGAATGAACACTGGGAAGTCCCCATAGAGAGCTGCTAAATCCTAGATTTTTACTTTCCCTCTTCGCTCTGATACATAATTTGCTCGGGTGGACAGCCACCTGTCTGCTTTCCTAGGTTTAGTTTATAAAGTTGTTTTCTATGTATAAATGAGTTACTTCTTATACTTTTATACATATATACGGGAACTGAACAATTAAGCAGACGTGTGGCTGACCAATGAGAGGCAGGTGTTTCACTGCTGGAGTGAGAGTTTACAGATGAGGCAAGGGAGCAGGCTAGAATGAGCCCTGACTAGTGGATCGTGAGAGGCATCAGTATGAACTCATGTTTAGCTTAATATAGATACAGATAGTTTCATACTGAAATATTTATAGATGTGTGGATACGGATAGCGTAGTATATACACACATATTTCCTCTCTCTGCCAGCTGAAAGTGACTAAAGGCATCAACACCCCAGTAGCAAAGAGCACACATGGAATCCAGATCTTGGTTGTAATGCTGTTCTCCAATAAAAGGAACCGGGGGTTCCTGGAGAAACGGCCGATTCTAGGCCTAGGGCAGGAAATATGCAAGATGAATCATTATGTAGGTCCAGAAAGTAAGGAAGAACACACAAAACAAACAAACCAATCCAGCATTGATGAGGAGGGTATGTGGAAAAGGACATAGGAACCAAAAGAAATAGCTAGCTCCTGATCGTCAAAGCTAAAACAATTTGAAAAAAATTAACAAAATAGTATCAAATTGTTATCTAAGTCTAAAACAAGACAAAAAATCAGTATAATGCAATACATTAACAAATAAAGGACCAAAAAATCTTATAATCATTTCAATACATGCAGAAGAGGCATTTGATAAAATTCAACCCTCATTCATTATGTAACTCTTAGGACATTGGCAGTGGAAGGGAACGCCCTGCACTTGATAAAGGATATCTACGAAAATCTCTTGCAAACATCATACTTAATAGTCGGATATTAAACACTTTCTTCCTGAGAATGGGAATGAGGCAAGCTTACTTAGTCTCATTATTTCTATTCAACACTGGACTAGAGGGGGTACATAGTACAAAAGTTCAAGAAAAAGAAATAAAAGGGATAAAGACTAAAAAGGAAGAATAAAAGTCATTAATCATAGATAACATAACTGTATATAAAAAATTCTACAGAAATAAGTGAATTTCTATGGTTGATGGATAGAAGGTCAATATACAAAAAACCCATTGTATTTCCTGTATTCTCCAAATAATTACAAAATGTTTAAAAATTATATACGTATAAATAATTTACTATAGTCTCAATAAATAATCATACACATGTGAATAGATCTAGAAAAGATGTGTAAGACGTCAAAAAAGCCATAAAACTCTATTGAGATATATTAAAGTAGCCCTAAACAGAAGAGCTATGCACGCTGATCAGCGGTTGGAAGACTCAATCCATTGATTCATAGATTCAGTGCATCCCCTTGCCCCACTCTCCCTCCAAAAAGTCCCTGCAGTTTTTCTTAGGTGGAAATTGATAAATTGAGTCTAAAATTTATATAGAAATACAAAAGATAAAGGAAAACTATCAAGATCAAAATTGGAGGACTTGCCCACTGGGTATCAAGACTCAGTAAAAAGTTAAACTCGGAAGCAGTGCAAAGATGTACAACTAGAACAATGGAACTGAACAGAGTCCAGAAACAGACCATGCGTCCATTGTCCATTGACAGTAGATTTATGACGGACTTGATGCTGAGTAGCCCTGGAGAAAGGATGGTCTTTTTCCAAAAATGGTCCTTTGTCAGTTGAATATCCAGATGGAATAAATAAATCTTGAACCTCTGATGTAAAGGGTACCTCACGTTCTTCACAAAATTAATTTCAGGTTTGTTGAAGATCTAAATGTAAAATATGAGACAACCAGGTTTTCTAGAGATCATGTAAGAGAATAATCTTTATGAGCTTCAGGTACAGAATGATTTCTTATCTTATGACTGGTAAAATGAAACACATTACAATTAGTAACTTCTGTTCATCAAAAGACACCTTTAAGAGAGTGGAAAGATAAACCACTGATGGAAGAGGATGCTGCCGAATACATAACCAACAAAAATATTCATATCTAGGCTATGTAAAGAAATTCCCACAAAGCAGTGAGAAAAAGAAAGACAACTCAAAACAAAAAACCGGGAAAGAGACCTGAACAGGAACTTTACAGCGGAGTAAACATGTGAAGAGATGCTCAATCTCATTAATTACTAGGAAAGTGCAAAGGAGATAACAATGTGAGGTTGTAGAGGATCTGAAAGCCAGATTGCTGTGAAAGGGTAAATTAGTACAGTCACTTTGGGAAATTTACTGGCGATAGCTAGAAAGCTAACGTTTATAGGGCCAAGAGACAGAAACTCTACTCCAAAGAGTATGTGTAAGAGAGTAATGAGTTTATATATGTGTGTGCACCAAAACACATGAAAATTGTTTGACATTTTAAATAAAATGGTTCGTTTTTTTTAAATTCCAAAGAAAATAATACCAGGGAATTATATTTTTAAATTCTTGTTGCTTATAGTAGTACTTTTTGCTTGTAGTAGGGCTTTTTGTTAAATTCCCAAAAAAGGTTATGACCTAGGAGGTTCATAAAATAAATAGATTTAAAAAAAAATAGTTAAAATTTTTGCTAGAAAGAGATAAAAGACATGTAGCTATCTAAACTATAAGTCTAGTCAGCTGGTAAGGTGAAGCTCAATAGCACCCTTTAAAAATATCTATTTGTAACTGTCCATGGACACCTTATAGAAGGAAAATAATATGTAACAATACCTTGAGTAGTGAATTCTCTGGGCATGAAGCTCCTTTAAAGTGAGGTCATGACATTAAAAACAAAACAGAACAATTCATAAGTCTGGTGAAGTAGAGTTAATATGATCTGTCCCCCCAGTCGCCCTTCCAGCAGGTGCCCAGGAGAGAAGTCATCTCCTTACACACCTTCTATCTGTACCTAACTAGACGTAATGAGCCTAACAGTACGCAAAACACTAAATTCAGTAAGCTTTCTAGTTTAAGCCCCTAGCCACCCAATTCTGAACCCTTTCCCCATTTTAGAAACAAGTCTCTTCCTGATCCAAGTCTCCTTTCCTTGATCATATGGTAAAGAACAGGTTAATGAATATATTTTTGTACACTTATGCATGCATTTTAGTCACAATTTTTCACATAAAAAAGTTACTTCAACTAAACATTTACATTTTTAGGCAGAGGGAATTTTAGGTACTGTCAAATGGGAGATAATTACAAAAAAAAAAAAAAGAGAAGTAATCCTGAAATCACATTATGCAAAATACTGGCTGCAAAGGCCAATGTTATTCAGCGTCCTTAGGACGACAGGGGTGGGGCAGGGGTGGTGGTAGATAGCAGGACAATGGAAGCAGTAAGACAGATAACCTCCCAGGACCAGCCTTTACTTTCCAAGGGAAGACGTGGTGGGAGCTCATCTGGCTGTAACTACAAAAAATATACATTTTTAAACATTGTCATTGGCCAATATAGTAGGTCTGAGCTTGTTTTAAGTTTCAGACTCATCAATCTTAACACAATTCTTCTAGGGGCACCTTTTCGCTTAAGACATTCTATAACTTCAATATAAACTGTATTCCTTCCCATAAGCTTTTTAATACTTCCAGATGTATATTCCATCTTTCCAATACATGTAATTGTGTTTTATTTAACACTTTATGGTATCTTTCCATCTTCCCTTTCTCTGAAGCTCTGGAACATATAGCAATGTCTCATTATTTCTACCTCTGGTAATGGAATTTCTGACAACAAAGTGTGTCCCTGGAACACATCCTCTTCAGTACCAGCAGAATAAATATTTTGAAGAAGAGTAAGATACAAGTACAGCTTGGATCTGTAGGTGAAGGAGATAAGTGATAAAATAGGACAGAAAAAAAATAAAGGGATACAAAATGTGAATATTATAGAAAAAATTAGTTACTGCTCTACATTTCCATGTCTGGCTTTACTGAGTCTATTATAAAATTTAAAAAATTAAGATATTAAAAGAATTCATAATCTATGACTTATGTAAAATAAGTTACAACTTTATGATTAACATTTATACTTCACAACCCTTATCAAAGGAAATTAAAAGGAGCTATTACGCAGCTTGTAATTTAGATTCAACCATTAAGATGGTCTCAATATTGCTTCCTCGCTTCCTCCAGAGACCTCTCTGCAAGTCAGGTCTGCCCAACTGAACTCAATAGATTTTTAGTTTAGATACATCTCATTGCTGTCGGAGGTCATTAAATGATACCTCCCAGTGTAACGCCTTTGAACTTAGAGTGATTTTTGTTTAGAATGACGCAACTACACTGACTGTAACAATTTTGGTTGATAACTAAGTTTGTGACATAGGTCATAACCCTAGATACAAAAAACATGTATCAAAAATAGAGGAGTATGGGAATCTAATGAACAAAATAAATTAATGAGCAAACTATAACCAGAGGCGTAGAATCATGGAACAGACTGACAGCTTTAAGAGGGGAAAGGGGAGGTGGGGACTGATTTAAAGAAGATGAAGGGATTAGTCAAAGAACCTATAGAAGGACCCAGGGACATGGATAAGGTGAAAGGACTGATGATGGAAGGTGGGGTCCCCGGCTGGGTAGAGTGGGTAGGAGGAGTAAAAAGTGGGACAAGTGTAATAGCATAAACAATAAAATGTAAAAAATAAAGTAGGAAGACAAACTGTAGATAAAATAGAGGAGTAGAGATGAGGAAAAATAAGTTTATAAAACTTTTTGCAAAAAGATATCAGGGATATACTGTTCTAAGAGATAGAGAGAACAGTCTGGGAAAGAAAACAGTGAGAAAAATTGGAGAAAAACAGAGAGCATAAGGGACAAGTACGGAGTTCAGTGGGACTGCTGTGTTTACATATACAACTGTTAAAAGGTTTGGGTAATTTTAGGAAAAAGTCTAGTATAGCCATAATTTCGAAGCAAATCGTCAAGATTGATTTTTTTTTCATAGTGAAGGAAAAACTTCCAGTCTTCTAGGAAAGTGGAAAAGTACTGAAACACCAGGGAAATGCAAGCAAGGAAAACATCCACTACCTTCATCTCTTCCTTTCAGTCAATATTCCCAAGGAGCTGGACCGCTCCTCAGTTCAGATCCAATAGGAGGAATAAGTCAGTCTTGTAACTTCAAACACTATAAATCACAACCTAATCTCAGAGGATGAGCTGCTACGATTCTGCCTACTTCGTTGTCACTAAAGAACGTACCAGTTAGATATATCGGCAAGCCACATCTCTGGCTTCCCTCCCACCGCTTGATTTATAAAGATGAAAAGCCAGACCTGGTCATTTGCTCCCACCCAGGGCATCGGTAAGGGCATCGGACACAGGAGACCCCAGCCCGGTCTAAGGTGCCACCCAGGGCCTCGGTAAGAGTATCGGACGCAGGAGACTCCAGCCCGGTCTAAGGTGCAGCCTTGCCAGTTCCACCCCGGCTCACCCAGCAGCGGCTGAGCAAAGGATCGGCTCCGAAGGGGAGAGGGAGAGGTTGCATATACAACCAGAGATGGCCACGGGAGCCCAGCGTCCAGCAACGAGTCCCTCCGGCCGGAACGCTGCCCTGGTGTGCTTCTCGCGCCGACGGTTTGTATTAGGAACAGCGGGTCGAAGCCCGCCAGGCACCGCGGCAGGACCTTCAAAGCTGCTGGCTTCCCAGAGCTCCACGATTTCTCGCTGCAGATTCCACACCACGTTCGCCCAGACCCCTGAGGACGTTGACTCTGCTGAGAGCTTTCTTGATGGCGAGTCCGATCCCAAACGACAGGGCAGCATTTGGCCTAGTTTTGATGCTCAGAGTGGCTCGGGATGCGAAATGAGGAAACAAGGAACTTATAACGAATTGTAAACAACGGGAATACACTTCTTTTTCTTTAAGGCTCATACCCCTGACGTCACTTCCGGCAACAATAGGAAACGTCAAAACTCGGACAGTCCGCAGCCGTAGCTGCAGCAGCTGGAGGTGGGCTCAGTTTGGAGGAGAGCTGTTTCTGGGATTATCGCCGCCGTCGCTTCCACTGGCGTGAATAAGTAAAGTTTGAACCAGCTTCTTCATGGCCTGGGCACCAGTTCCCGGCTGAGCCATTTTCCTTTTGGCTAAAAGCCCCCGCCAAGAGGCCGATTCGTCGCGGCGGCGGTGGGGATCGCAGGTCGTTCAGGTACAAGCCTCAAGCCTAGCTATTTCAGAGCTCTTACCTCTTTCCCTGGTACACCCCTACTTTTCTTTTCGGAAATAAAGATAACCGGTGCTTGCCAGTTGGCAGAAACTTGCCTACCAGCAAGACTTCTGGGACCAATGACAGTGCAAAGCATCTTGAGTGACAGTGGTGATGGCTTATTGAAATGAGGAATCGGTGTTAGGAGGCGGGAGTAGGTGTGTTCCTTGTGTTTCTAGGCCACTGGGGTAGAAGGTCAGCTCGGGACCCCAGATAGTGACTAGGTTTCGCTCTGAAATAAAGCAGAGAAACGTCAATGATTAATCTCTTCTAACCCAAGGTGTTGCTTTTCAAGCACAATGCTGGGAGGGTGTGCAGAGACAGTTTTCAGTTCTTTGCATTTTCAGTGATACGAATGCAAGCACAGTTAAGGTCGCGATAAATTGCCAGTTGCTTCAGTTGTCAAACTTTGGTTATAAATTTGGCAGATTCTTAGTTTGTCCTTTCGTTTCTCTGTGACTCAGCTCTAGTTTCTTACATGGGGGGTGCTCAATTAAATATTATTAATTGGATGAAATTACATTAATGATTCCTAATCCTCATTTAAGTATTTGATGGTTGTTTTATTTTTAAGTTATGTATGTATTTAGTAACTTAATAATTAAGCCTACTTGTTTTAACAAGTGGAATTTATATTTTCAAGGTTCTTAGGTGTTTCCAAATTTCCAATATCATGACCTTTACTGCTGGAAGGTGGAGCTAGTTTATATTTTCCATTTCAGCTTCTCTTCAATTAATGTTTGGCATTTGGTAACCTTATTTCTGAGGTAGAAGGGACCTTCCCTTCCCCAACCCCGGCCTAAGAAAACTGGTTTACAAAATTGAACAGAATGAAAAATAAATTTTATTCTATTTTTTCAGTGTGAGTAGGAAACTTCTCATTTTTATCCAGTTAACTTGACAATTTGTCTGATGAAATACTGTATTAGTTATCTGTTACTGAATAACAAATCACCCCAAACTTTAGCTGCTTAAACCAACAGACATTTATTATGTCAAAGTTTTTGTGGGTCAGAAATTCATGCACAACTTAACAGAGCACCTTTGGCTCATGTTCTTTCACGCAGTTGTAGGCAAACTGTATCTTGAGGCTGAGTTCTCACTTGGAGACTCCACTGAGGGGTAGAAGGATCCACTTTCAAGTGCACTCACCTGGTTATTTTCAGTTTATTAAAATACTATTTTGTCAAAACAAATTATCAGATAACATCTTAGTGATTATTCACTGTGGTATGAAGCTTCATATGTGTTATCTCATTTCATACAACAGCCATTTGAACATAAGTATTATTATTTCCCACATTACATATGAAGAAACTAAAGCTTAGAATAGTCAAGTAAATCTCCCCCAAGATCCTGTAAGTAATAACCAGTGAAGTGAGGATTTTAACTCCTCTGTTCCACCACATGGGGTTTCCCCATAGGGCTGCCTCACCGTTTTGCAGCTGGCTTCAATCTGAGAGAGAGCACCCAAGACTGCATAGTCTTTTATAACATAATCTCAGAAGTTTATCTGATCACTACTGTCGTTTTGTGTGTTAGAAGTGAGTCAATAATCCAACCCAAAATCTATCTGGAAGGGATTACACAAGAGCATAAAGCTCAGGATGCGAGGATCTTTGGGGGTCATTTTAGCGGCTGCCTAACAGATACGCCGGCTGATGACTGAGCAGAAATACAGTCAACAGAAATGCAGTCGGAGGAGGAATGCCAGGCTCTGAAGAAATAAACTTGTACAAGCCCTATCTCTCTTGGAAAACTTTCCCGCCCCCTCTTTTCTTCCCCCTACTAATTATCTGAAGGGAGGCTGATTATTTTGCTTGGGAAACTGCCTGAGGGATGATATGTGAGACAGGAATGCTTGTGTTTTTAGGCTCTAGGTGAGCAGAGGCCATCACAGCTGGAGGTTGTGTGTATTCCTCAGCCATTGCCATTTTATATGGTTGAAATTCTATCAAAACAAACATGAGCAAAGATAGCTTTTAAGGAGGAAAGAAGTTAGGAAAGGGTAGAGGAAAGCCTTCTGAGTAGAAGGAATCCAGGTCAGTGGCAGTCTTCGTGTTGGGAAGAGATCAAACAGGGGCGGGAGTGGTCTTAGGGTGGAAATGTGCCTTGTACGTCTGCTTTTAAGCATAATTAGCTGGCAGGTACCACCTTTTCCAACATTACTTGGATGCACGTTACCAGCACAGCTTTTTTTAGTAAACCATGTGAGTTTATTAGAAATTAAAAGTGTAGGCTGCAGGGTTTTTTGTGACACTATTTTGGCCATGAGCCACCATAAAATTGCCTATGCTTCTTCCAAGTTTGGAAGATGTAGTAAATCCTCATCTGTTAGTAAAATGTTATTTAAGTTAATCTTTTATCCCTCAGGGGCTTAATACCAGCCTGATAGTGTCAATTCTCAGATGTAAATTTGGCTTTTAAATTGGGGCTCCCTATCAGGTTAACATACTTCATTTATGGTAGTTTGGGGCAATGGCTGCAAAATTTTAAACAGATGCTTAAGAAAATAACACAGTTGAAATACTTACACCCACAAAATATATTATGGTAATAAGTTCTAGATAAACTAAAAGATGAATTGTAACTTATTATATATGATGAGTTTAATAGGGAATGTTTTGTGTTTATTGTGCTTTGTGTAGACTAAAACATTGAATTGCCAAGAGATGATTTTTCCTTTGATTACAGTATATTCAAATTAGTCATTCAAATTTATTTTATAGTTAATTACTAAACCAATTGCTGTATGCAGCTATCTATTTTTTTCAACATTTTGATTCAAATTGGGAAACTGAAGCTAATTCCTTGCCTTGCCTGTGATAATGCATTAAAGTCATTAATATTGAAAGTCTATGAAATATACATCTGACTCATGGTGCTTTTTAAAAAAAGATTTATTTATTTGTAGAGAGAGGGGAAGGAAGGGAGAGAGAGAGGGAGAGAAACATTGATACATCTATCAGTTGCCTCTCAAATACCCGCAACTGGGTTCCTGGCTGGCAACCCAGGCATGTGCCCTGATTGGGAATCTAACGGGCGACCTTTTGGTTCTCAGGCTGGCACTCAATCCACTGAGCCACACCTGCCAGGGCTTGTGATCCTTTTTCATTGAACTATTTTACATAAGATTTAAAAAAGGTTTTATTTATTTATTTTAGAGAGAGGGAAAGGTAGGATGAAATAGTGTGAGAGAAACATGAAGCAGTTGCTTCTCCCTCATGCCCTGACCCAGCATGTATGTGCCCTGACCGGAACCGAACCAGCAACCTCTGGCTTTGTGGGTCGACACTCAACCTACTGAGCCATGCCGGCCAGGGTATATTTTTCTTAAGATTTTAAAACAACTTTGGCATCATATATGTACTTCTAGAAATTTATATTCCCTGTTTTTTTATTTTTTTCTCATTATTTTGACCAATTTTCTGACATAGATTCTACAGTAATACTAAAACGTCCTGACTTGAGTAGGTTTACATAATATATGGGGCAAGCACTTTCGCGATATACAGATAAGACAAGATATTTGTGGTCTTACATTTAAGCAGCAGGTTTAGAGAGTTTAGCTCTGTGATCAGCAGCAGTTTGTATATTCTTCAAGAATAGACTGCATAGGATTTTATAAGCTATTTGAAGAAAGGAGTAAGATTTTAGCAAGTGCACCGTGCTCGGAAAACCCGCCTGCTCATCCTGAGTAGTGATTTGTAGAAGCCATGAGCATAGAAAAGAGAGATGGAATGGACGGATGCTAAATACACATAAACACACATACACACATCTGTCTCCATCACCTCTTCATTTTACCTTTTTAAAATTTTTTCCTCATTTTATTTTTATAGAATCATAGAATTTTATAGCAAAAAGACCCAAGGGATCATCAAGTTCAAAACCCTTGTAATACAGGTAAGGAAAGTGGGACTTTGAAATTTGAAGTGACTTGCCCAATACTTAAACTAGTTAAGGAGCCTGGCCCTGGGCAGTTTGGCTCAGTTGGTTGGAGTGTCAAATCCTGTAATCAAAGGGTTGTGGATTTGATGCCTGGTCAGGGCACATACATAGGTTGTGGGTTCAGTCCCTGTTCCAGGTGCTTACAGGAGGCAACCAATCAACGCTTCTCTCTCACATCAATGTTTCTCTCCCTTCCCCTCTCCTTTCCTCCCTCTCTAAAAGCAATGAAAAAATGTCCTCAGGTAAGGATTTAAAAAAAAGAAAGAGAAAGAAGGAGTTTGAATCAAATCCATATTTTGTGTCAGTCTTTATTATTAGGTGTTTTGTCATCTCATTTCTGACTTGCCTCCTATTTTGGGTTTCCCTCAGTACTCATTTTATTGTAATACATTGTTTGGTTTGTATAAAAGTAATTCAGTGAGAATTACAGGGTTTTTTTGTTTTTTTTTTTTTTAATCCCACAACTCTCATAGGAATGGCTATTGTGTTGGTGGGCCTGGAGTGTGTGGTATGTCCCAAGGAGGTAGGCTGGGATATGCAGCTGCTGATTATAATTAGGTTGAACAAACAGTTCAGTTAAGTAAGAACCAGTGTAATTAAAAATAATGCTAGTGAGAAGTATGATAAATTTATTGTATTTAGAAGTTAAAACAGGGAGCATTTTTTGCAAAAGAAGCTGAAGAAATTAAATAGGCACAAAATTCGCAGCTTTTCAGCGACATTTAAATGACACATCTTAATTTTGACATTTGTTTAGATGCCATTTGGTAACACTCGTTATAGAATCAAATTAAAGAACAGGAAAAATCCTCCAGAAAACCAAGTAATATTGTAAATCTTTGTGAATTAAAAAAAGTACAACTGGTATGCCGTTTAGGAACAAAAACTGCTCTTGCAGGACCAGATCTTTAAATTTAATGAGTGGTTTTTTTTTATGTGTTTAATGTACCCTGTGACCTCTTAGTACTTAGCTATTTCCCTTTCTCCTTAGAAAGACCTCCTTGTGGACGAACCCTTCCTTCATTTCTCTACAATTGTTGCCTTTCAGTTTAGAGGTGTGATTGGTTATCAGGTTTTTTCTTTTCTTTCCTTTTTTTTTTTTAAATTCTCAAACTCTTCTAAACTACTTTGGTGGTCTGTTCTTTTGGAAGGAGAGAAATAAATGCTGTGCAGCAAAATTGGTTCTAAAAGTCTCATAGAAACTCTTTTCTCACAGAATCTCTTATGTTCCTCTCCCATTGAGTTATATCATGATATTACTTAAAGGTTTTTAAAACCCAGAGTAAACAAAAATATAGTTATTACTTTCTACTAGGGATAAACATGAAAAATTTCACAAAGATACAAATAAATGATTACCCTTCATCCTTAAATCTTAATAGAAATTGCATTTGAGAGATAACTCCCTTGGTACACATTTTAGATCTTTACCTAAGACAGGAAGTTCTTATTTATAAATTCTACTGTGAAGACACTTAAGAAATATTGAAGATAACTAACCATTTAAATGAGTATTTAAATGAGATTTGTCATGTCAATCATTGCAAACCAGTGACTTAACCTTTTTTGCTCAGAAAGACACTTATGGAATTGGTTTGCTTTAAACACAAGTATTTAAAACAGAATACTTTTGAGACCTCCAGACTCCTTTATATTCTTCCTGTCTTCCACTTTGTATTCTGTACATGCATAGTGTATAAACCCTTCTTTATTACTTACAGTTGTCCTCACACATGTGCTATTTGAATGCTTAACGTCATGAAATTACTGAAATATTAGTATAGGTACCTTTTTCTTATAGAATAGTTTTTTACTTAATGTTTAGCTGTTACAAGGAGATGTTTTGATTAAAGCTGCTTAATACTTTAAACATAGGCTTTATATTAGATATAGCAAAAGCTGTTAATAACATCCAAAATACCATCCCTCTTTTAGAAATACAGCCATCTACTGGAAGTAAACAGAAAAGTATTATTGTTCTTAAAAACTAACTGGTATAGTTGTTGGTAATTAATCTAATTTATACTACCTTCTAGGTGGAAGTTCCTTTATGCTGTTTGCACCAACTTCGTTTAGACTAAAACTTTATTCATTTTTTTTTTTAGAAAAATAAGAACTCTATCCAAAATGATGTCAAAAATAAGTGTTTCTTAGACGTGTGCATGAGAAAAAAAGAAAGTGAGGCAGGACCTACTTACTACCTTAGCAATTAAAAGAGGCTTTCATGTTATGTGAATTAAGGCTCATAAGCAAGCCTAAAAAATAGATAGGAGTGAATTCCCCTGTTTTGTAGGAAATGGAAGCTCAGAAACCTTGTTTGAGGTAATTACAGACACACACCATGTGGCATAACTGGAGCCCCTATTTTGAATTCACCCGCCAGAGTAACAGTGTCAAGAAAACTCGGACCCATTTCTGTGTCAGGCATTAGCATATCAGTAGTAGTTAAACATTATGGTAGGACTTAACACTGAAAAGGTATCTGTTGTCACTGACCTTATTTGCCAATCACTGTTTTTATATATAGTTTGTCAGTCTAAGCAAAGTTAGCTACTACTTAGTAGTTGTTATTTTCTTCTCCTAGTAAAGTTAAATGGAATCTCTCCAAATTTCACAAATCCTAAATTAATGAAATTTAGAACCAGGATTAGGACTACCCTCGTAATTAAATCCAAAATAATGAGGTGTACTCTGAAAGGAAAGAACCAAAATAAAAGTTATCATTTCAAAGGGCTTGAGGGGTGACTACAAAACTACCTCTTTACTATAAACTGCCTACTATGGGCTAGGTTCTCTAAATCCCACTGGGTACGAATTATCCATTTTACTGATGAGGGGAATAAGGACCACAGCCTGCAGGCTCATCAGATTCTGTGCTGGAGTTTGAACCAGATCTTCTTTTCACATCAGAGCCTATGTGCTCTCCACAGGAACAGTAGCCTGAGAGAAAAGCCCAGCTGGGAACAAGAAGGGAGGTAATAAGCAGTGACAGAGGTAAAAGAGGGAGCCAGTGAGGAAGAAAGAGATGGCCCGTTGCCTGTGCCATCTAATAACTCTGGCCATGTGCTTTGGTGGTTGAGAATAAAAGCTCTGGACTCAGATAGGCCTGAGTTTGAATCCTAAATCTCCATTTGCCAGCTAGCAGATCTCAGGCCAAGTTACTTAACTTCTCTGGGTCACTACTACCTCAGCTATACATTAGAATAATAACATCTACCTCTTAGGGTTGTTGGAAGTATTAAAATGAGATTTTATACACACACACACGTATATACACACACACATATATACACTATATAAAATATATATAGCATAATATAATCTCATTTGATAATATATATTTATATATAAAAATATATATACACACATATGTATTCACAGATGTGTATATCTTTCACAGAGTTCTTGGCACAGTAAGAAATGGTGGTTTAAAGTACAAAAACAATATTGTTTCATATTTATATTATTATATAAGTAAATAAATATTATGTATAAAAGGAGGAAATAGCCAGGAATTCCAAGCCTTAAATCTCCACACACAAAACAAGTTAAAGGGGTGTTTTCCTACTTTCTTTAACAAAGTTTCTCCATCGTGTGAAATAAAAATTTGTATCAAAAATGACAAAAATAATTCTTATTGACTATTTTGATGTTTTTCTTGACAGAGGCCCCCTGCTACTCTTAAGCCATAATGCTGAGCATTCATCTCCTTAGTTAATGGTTTTCACTCTGTGAGCCCTAGGGCAGTAATCCCTAGACTGAGTGAACAGAAAACTCAAAGAGTTTTTCCAAAACCACAACCAGATTTCTGTGAATAAATAGATTATAAGATTAATCAAAGTAACTAATGGATACCCTTTACTAAGATTCACCAATTAAAATAATTTTGCAACATTGCTTTATCATTTTCTCTATATAGAGACAATGTTACTGTTTGTCTGAATTATAGCCATTGTACAGTTACCAAATTCAGGATATTTAATATTGATACAATATTTTTATCTAATCTTTAGCCCATTTATCTATTGTTCCAATAATGTCCTTTATAGCATTTTCTTCCCAGTACAAGATCCAGCCCACATGTTGCATTTAGATATCATGCAGTTCAGTCTGTTTTAACCTGGAACTGTTTCATGGACTTCCTTTGACTTTCCAGCACTGGAATTTTTAAAGGAAAAAAACTGTCATTTTACAGAGTTTATTTGGGTTCCTCTGATGCTCTTATGGTTAGATTCAGCTTATACATTTTCTGCCTGGAACACCATATAATTCATGTTGTGTCCTTCTGAGGGTGTCACATCTAGGGTCACATGATGTCCATTTGATTCTTATTGGTACAAGTTAATTTTGATCATTTGGTTAACTACAGTCTGATTTCTTAATTTCTTTTTGTAATTAATGAATAATATCTGGGAACGTACTTTGAGACTGTAAATATTCCCTTCTTTGTCCAATTCCAGATTGAGCATCCATTGATAATTCTTGCCTGAATTATTTTTTCTTTTGATGGTTGTAAAATGATGATTTTTCCCATTATTTTATCTCTATCTAGTCAGTATTTTACTCTAAAAGAGAGCTTTCCTTACTTTTCCCCTCCTACATATATGTATATATATATATTTATTTATTGATCGATCATCAGTATAGAATCATGGATTCTTTTTTATGTGGTAGATTATAATCCATTTAAAAAAATTTATTGATTGATTTTTGGAGCGAGAGAGGAAGGGAGGGAGGGAGAGAGAAAGAGAGGGGCATCAACTTGTTCTTCCACTTATTTATGCATTCATTGGTTGATTGATTCTTGAATGTGCTCTGACTGGGGATGGAACTTGCAACCTTGGTGTACGGAGACAACGCTCTAATTACCTGAGCCACCCAGCCAGGGCTATAATCCATTATTGTCCTTACTTTTATTTTGATGCCCAAATTGTCCCAGGCCAGTAGGAGCTTCCTTAAATTAGCTCCTAATGTCCCTTTTGACATTGTGCCATTGCTTTTGTTTTGTTTTGGCTTTTCTGTTTGCTCACTGGACATTTATAATTCATATTTAAGAAACATTTACTTGGTAACCATTGCAGGGGTGTCCAACCTGCAGCCCACAGGCTACATGCGGCCCAGTTTGGCTGTGAATGCAGCCCAATACAAAATAGTAAATTTACTTAAAATCTGGTTTTGCTCATCAGTTTTTGTTAATATCTGTGTATTTAATGTGTGGCCGAAGACAACTCTTCTTCTTCCAGTGTGGCCCAGAGACACCAAAAGGTTGGACACCCCTGCCTAGGGGATCCCAAGTGACCCAGAAAGGGAAAAATTGGGAGAAAGATGTACTTTTGTACCATATTGATATATAGCAGAGCTTTAGTGAGTTCCTACTCTAGGCAAATTGTCAATATGCAATATACTGAGTATATGATTTTATAACTATGCCTACTAGGTTAATATTCAACTTAGTCCGGGCTGGGTGACTAGGTTGGTTGCGGCATTTTCTGTGCATAGAAAGGTTGTGTTTTGTTCCCAGCTAGGGCATGTACCTAGGTTGTGGGTTTGATCCCCAGTTAGGAGGTGCACAGGAGGCAGCCAATGGATGTTTCTCTCTCACATCAGTGTTTATTTCTCTCTTTCTCTCTCTCTCTTCCTCTCTCTAAAATCAATAAACATATCCATGAGTGAGGATTAAAAAAAGTAAAAAAAATATTAAACTTAACACTTACCGCAGAGTCACTGGGTGAAATCAGGAAAAATGAACCAGGTGATCGTGTGCGCGTGTTGCTGCTGCACTTTAATGCTTGCACGTTGGATCTTTGGGACAATAAGAAGTTGATTTATAGATGGATGCATCTGTGTATGGCTGCCCTCACTGCGGTCTGATGGTGCTGGGCCATTCGTTAATGCTGCTAGGAGAGGAGGGGGGGCTATGCTCTAATGTCATCCCATGTCTTTAGTGAAAGCGCTTCCTCATTTTACCTAGGTAAGGAAAGGGGTCGAGGTAGATGCCTGAGCATTCCAGACACAAGGTGTATGAGTGTTGGTTTATAGATTGTAGTCTGTTTTTCCATATACACACATTTAATTCTCACAAAAATTGTAAAGGGGGATTTTTTTCATTGTTGTATAAGGAAGGAAACAATGACCCAAAGATACTAATCCAGTTTTTGTTCCTTGTTTTGCTCTGAATTATTCCTAACCTCACACTGTATTTTGGACCCCTAATAGCCTCGTGAGGGTTCTGTAATGTGCTTCTCTCTCTGCAGTATTTCAGACTTTTCACCTCCTTCCTCCACATGGGTTCATTAGTAACCACTCTGCCTTCCACTTTCATGTTACAGAAATCTGTTGAAGTTTCATGTCCACTCAGCATCCTGTTTTCCCCTCTCTTGTAGGTTAGTTTCTACCTTTTTAAAAATCCCCTTTCTCTCATTTTAATAGAAGGCAAAGGTGATAAATACGTGTGCTCCATCTTATACCTAACACAAAGCCAAAAGTTGACCGTACAAGATTTTTTCAAAAATGGGTTAGAACATCCTTTCTTCTATCTGTTGTTCAGTTGATACCTTATGTCAGTAATTTTCAACCTTTTTCATTTCATGGTGCACATAAACTAATTACTAAAATGCTGCAGCACACACAAAATGTATTTTTTGCCAATCTGACGAAAAAATAGGTAATTTCGATTCATTTACATTGGATGGCTATTATTGTGATGGCTGTTGTTATTTTATTTTTTTTATTTGACAAGCTAAGGAAAAAGAGGTCAGTGCGCCTGACTAAATAGAGGTATTGCATGTTTTAAGAATTCTTGTGGCCCACCAGTGTCCCGTGGCACACTGGTTGGAAATTGCTGCCTAATGTCATAAATCATGTTAATGACATGGTACCCTGCCATCTGGTTCTGGTTTAAAACCTATTTCTAAAACTATGAATGAATTAAAATAATTTTAGTGTTCAGAATATTAAAATTAATCTATATGATACCGAAAAGGTTTTTTGGAAGGAAAAGCACCAATGATGCACAATAACCCTACATGTAACATGGATATAAAATGTTAACAGGTAGGGGCGCACCGGCTCATTTAAAGGTGGTAGTGGCTCTTAGTTCCATAAGTGGATCTTTAGCTAAGTAAGAAGCTGTATGCACTCTTCTTGATAAATATTTTCCAAAGGCTTTATTTTTGAAAAATGCTGGAATCTTCCTAAAATCATGTTAATTTCCATTGATGTCATCCTAGCTACTGGGCCATGACAGCATAGGATTTTAGGATTAGAAAGTTAAATTTGAAGTATAAGATAAGATAGTAAACACGAAGCTATGAAATTCATGTACATGAGGTGAAAATAAAATAGCCCTCTATCTTTTAGCTGATATGACCACCGAGTATCCAACGTCACTTATTTTGGTTCCCAGTCTCTGTTCAATAGGCCATTAATGCCAGGCTTTCGAGTCTCCTGCCCACTACCACACCCATGGAGGGCATTTGTGAGTAGTGCAGAATTGAGCGCAAACATTTGACCCTTAAACCAAAGAACATATAATAGCTCTGAGACGGGGAACATTATTTGACTACTGTATTTACATTGATAGCCAAGTTAGCATAATTCCAGGAAAATACAAATTCTTGAATAATATTCATGTGCCTATTTAGCCATTGCTTCATTTGATACTTCATCCAATTTTAAAAGGACTTCCAAGTTTTGTTATATTCGTGTTAATTATTCTCTGTGAAGAATTTAAACTTACTAAAGAGTACCTTAATCTTTGTTTATAAGGATCAATTTTATTGCCATTCTGAAAAATAACAAAATATAAGTTTCCTAATTGCCATGATTTTCCCTATAATTTTTTTCTCCTCCGAAAGAACTTTAACTTTGATACTTTCTAGAGAATTTTTTAGCATAATTTCTCCTCTGTAACCTAAGTAAGTGTGAAGTGTTTGCTTATTTCTGTCAGATAGTAAGTAATGAAGTACTATTTCTACATTTGAAGACCAGGAGAAAATATCTTTGGTTTGATTTTGAAGCTTCTTAGAATTTTATAGATCCTCTGAACACGGTAAAATAAATTCAAATTTAGAAGAAAACGCATGGGACTTCTTGAATAGTATAATAATTTACAGGTCTCATTATTCGTAGATTTTGTATTAGTAAATTTGCCTACTCGTCAATTTTTTTATCCCCCAAATCAATTCTTGTGACACTTTTCTAGTCATTCTTAGACATTTGCAGAGCTGCGGAAAATTTGCATCTGTGCAGGCACACACTGCCAGCTGAGTGTGAATAAGGCAGTGTTCTGCCTTCCTGTTTCAGTTCTCATGTTGCAAACAAGTCTTCCGTGGTCTATGTAGTACCACGGTTTTCACGTTTGAGCTGTTTGTTGATGATTTCGTGATTTAAAGGGCCCCAGTGTAATGCTGAAGAGCTGTCTGGCATTCCTAGTTTAAGAAGGCTGTGATGTGCTCTACAGAGAAATACCTGCTGGATTAGCTTGCAGGATCGGTGAGTTCTATGTTAGTAAGTCAACAGGAACACACATAAAACAAGATTATGTTTCGATCATTTGGCAAAAACGTTTTCTCCACAAGCTCGCAGGAACCTAACCATGCATTTCCACTAGGAGCAATGGTTCAGTACTTGCTAATTGTTTGTGATGACTTTATAGAACTACAAGAATTGCCTGTTTTTTATTTGTACATGAAATAAACTAATTATGTTCTTATCAGAGTATTATTTCCAAGAAATAAATATCTACTTTCCTCCATCTGTTTTGAGGGAACAAATAACCAGCAGTGATTTCATCACAAAATACATATTTGCGCCAAAATTATTTATTTCAAATACAAAAACTTGTTTTATGTTTAATTATTAAGTTTAAAACGCTTTGCCTATTCAGTGATTCCACTATACAGCTTAATATTTGGACCAAATAGTTGGCACAAATGACTGATTTTGAGTTTGAAATCATGGAAGAACCCAGCATGAAAATGTACCATATTTTATATCTCTTTTCGAGCCAAATGTTGCCGCTTACTAATGATAACATAAGGACCTGTTTCATGTCATTTCTGTTGGCACTATCATAAGGCATGCTCAGTTTAAAAAAAAAATTTTGCGAAACGTAAGGCAGGACTTTTTGTTTTTTAGGTTTCAGATTTTAAAAAAATGTGGTCGTAGATATAAAAAACTGCATTTATGAGGGGAAAATAACCATGGCTAAAATATCAGATAACTAAAGGAGACAAAGAATTATGTATATGTCTTACCACGCTGTGCAAGTATCGACCTGAACAGATGAGTTTATTTGGTGGGCAGAACATCAGGGCAATTGAAGTATCATTAAATATATTTTACCAGAGTGCTCATTATTTTCATTTGTAAAGAAGATTTTATTTATTTATTTTCAGAGACGGGAAGAGAGGGAGAAAGAGAAAGAAAGTCCCGCACACCCCCCAACTGGGGACCTAGCCCACAACTCAGGCATGTGCCCTGACTGGGAATCAAACCTGTCATGTTTTGGTTCGCAGGCTGGCACTGAGCCACACCTGCTGGGATATTTTCACTTTATTAAAGTATTATTTTGTTAAATTAATAGATAACATCTTAGTGATTATTCGCTGTTGAATGGAACTTTTTATGTGTTAGTTAGTACCACATCCTTTTGAACTATAAGTGTAGTATTTCCCACATTATGTATGAAGAAACTAAAACTTACAATAGTTGAGAAAGTCCCCCAAGACCCTGTAGGTGATAACCAGTGGAGTGAGGATTTTAGCTCATCTGTTCAACCTCAGAGTTCACCACACTGCTCCTTCCACGTCTTGCTTCGCAACGTCTGCAATGGATATCATGTCCTTCTGTGAGTTTTATCACTTTCCTGACAGTTCCACTGACATTCCACATTCCTGTTACCCTAAGGAGGATTGGCAGTGGGGATGGAACACTATAAACACCCCTGCCTTTCTCCAAAGGATGAACTCATGATATTAATCTCCCTCAAGTGGTTTATTGTGTTGTGTTCTTGCCCAGTATCAACAAAAGCTTTAAAAGAAAAATGGAGTCCCAAAAGGTCAATTTACACTATTATTTAACAGTAGGAGAATAGAAAATAGAGGGTGCTTTTCTTTGTCTGAATTATGTGTACATGAACTTAAAACTTCCACTCTCCCCATTAAGTTTTTTAATTTAAGAACCAGTGGCTGGCATTACCTCTTCTACCTGCTGGATGCTTTCTGAATCACATTCAGCACTCAATTTTAGTGATCCCCATTAAAGTCCAGAGCCTAGGGAAATCACCTTAAATCTGTGTTCCCTAGCAACATCCCTGAGAGTAACAACAGCTGCTTAACCATATGCCACTAGAAAGATGCTGTAGGGGAAATACACAGAAATTGATGTTAAATACCTTAAATCTTGAGACTTGAAATACTGTAGTTACCATGTTTGATTTTTTACCTTTAGTTGTGCTAAAGCAAAGGAGAAGGATATGTTTAAGAATCTGAAATGACGGGCTAGATGAGCTTAGCAATCAATGTGATTTTTAGATATTTTCTTGCTAAGATAAACACAGAAATAGCCATGAGGAAAATAAAATAACTTTATTTATAATTGTGAGTCTTAAAATGTTAAAGTTGTATCATAATTAAATTGTACATATGTTGTAATATGATTTGACATTTCAACATTAAGTGAACTTAAAATTCCTTACACATTTTTTTGATACTCTGTATTGTGTGTGTGTAAATTGTTTTATTCTCTCTGTTGTTTTGTCTTTTTCAGGATGCCATATACTTAAAATCATATTATGTAGACTTTCAGATCAGTTTCTTTCACTTAGTAATTTGCCTTTAAGTTTCCTGCATATCTTTTTATGGCTTGAGCTATCAAGCCTTAAAAAGTGCTAAATACTCCATTACAAGGATGTACTGGATGTACGGTAGTTTATCCATTCACCTACTGAGGGGCATCCTGGCTGCTTACAAGTTTGTGTGTGGACATAAGTTTTCAGCTTATTTAGTTAAATACCAAGGAGCATGAATGCTGGATTATATGATAAAAGCATGTCTGATTTTCTAACAAACTGCCCTGCTGCCTTCCAAAGTGACTGTGCCATTTTGCATTCCCCCATCCTTGCCAGCATTCGGGGGTGTCAGTGTTTTGGATTTTAATCGTTCCTGTAGAAGTGTAGTAGTAGCTATCTCATTGCTGTTTTGACTTGTGATTGCCTAGTGACATGTGATGGTGAGCATCTTTTCATATGCATATTTGCCATCTGTATATCTTTTTTGGTGAGGCATCTTTTGAGATCTTTTTCATTTTAAAGTGGATTATTTGGGTTTTTTTATTGTTGAGTTTTAAGAGTTCTTTGTATATTTTGGATTCCAGTCCTTTATCAGATAGTGTTTTGCAAAGATTTTCTCCCAGTCGGTGGCTTATCTTTTTATTATCTTAAGATTCTATAATAAAAATAAGAACTTAATTATTGTAGCTCAACCACTAGTAGAGGAACTGGTACCACTATCACGCTTTGTGTTGTAGGGAGGAAAGGTTATCTGTTGTGGTTTCTTTGTAAAAACAATTTCCCCACATTTAAAAACCATTAATATGTTTCTTTTCTTCGTGCCTCCCATCCCAAGTCTAAGCTCCTGCAAGGAGGAAGAGTAAAAAGTCATCCCAACACTTCGTGTTTGTTTGTTTTCATCACAAAGGGACCTGTTACAGTGACCATTATCCAAAAAATGGCCAGCAACTCAATAAATATGCATGTGGATCATGCCTTTACAGATATTAAAAAATAATAACTTTGACATTCTTTGAAATTCTACCCAGGTTGTGTCTAATAACTTTCAGAATTTCTGGTTATCCCTGAATTTTGTTTCTTCTTTTGTTTTTCTTTTGTTTTTGTTAATCCTTATTGTAAACAGCTAATTAAAACAAAACTGTGTTTTAAGGTCAGGCTGTGCTATTAAATTTAGTTTAATGATTTTATACAAAAACCAGTTTTTTCCCCAAACTTTTGAAATACATACACATATTAGTAGTCAACTTGGGTTTATAAAACAAGAATATTTCGTTTGAAAAGAGATCATGAAAGTAATTATTTATATTAGCTAAAAGCTCTTTATGATTTCACTTTCCTCAATGAATTTATTTGCCTAGGAAAAGTTACCTATTTTAAAGCCAAGATCAAATAGGAAGTTCTAGGCCATTTGTTTTCTGTGTGTTTGTATGCAATAAAGTCTAATATTTGTGCCAGATAGATGTGGAGCTGCTCTGGTGGGAGGTCAGTTAGGTGGAGGTGGAGGAGACTGGAGCACCCTCTCTTCTGCCTTTTCCCATTATCTCTCAGTAACCCATAGGGCTATATGGAGAAGAACTGGAAAATTAGTCTAAATTATGATTTTTATTTAAAGCAACACCACTACCAAATAGTCATTATTGAGCTATTTATCATGGAGTTCTAGGTGTCTAATTTATAAGGTTTCTGAATTAGACTTCAGGGCCTATGTTACATTTTATTACAGTCTACAACATAAATGTAGACTGGCAAGAATTAAACTAAAAGCCTGTTTCACAGCTGTTATGCATCTGGGGGTTTGGTTAAAAGGGGCTAGCTTAGTTTAGCCTGAGTTGTGATAAAAAGCAGGGTCTAGAGGCCTTTTAACTGAAGTCCTGTGCTCTGATCAGAGCTCTACTTAATACTGGCCCATAAGTCCACATGATTATAATTTGTAAGTCTTTAGGACACCAATAACTTTTAAATCTCACCACGTGAAAAATTATTATGTCACCTGTGGACTTTAAAAGTAGTTAGCAAACTGGGAAAAGGTGATAATCAAACCGAATCTTTCTGAAACTTTCTTTGTCCAAGTTTTCTACATATGATATACCAGCTATTTGTAATATATTACTCCTTAATATGCTTTAACGAAGAATGTTAATTCTGATAAATGAATGCTTCATGTCAGAGTTGTACCACTGGGAAAGGCAGGTTCCTTTTTTAATATAACCTTTCAAATTTGGCTTTCTCCCAGGCTTGCAGATGGGTCAGGGGCTGTGGAGAGTGGCCAGAAACCAGCAGCTACAACAGGAAGGCTACAGCGAACAAGGCTACCTCAGCAGAGAGCAGAGCAGGAGGATGGCTGCCAGCAGCATTTCTAACTCCAGTCATCGTAAACAAGTCCAGGGAGGCATTGATATATATCATCTGCTGAAGGCAAGGAAATCTAAAGAACAGGAAGGATTCATTAATTTGGAAATGTTGCCTCCCGAGCTAAGCTTTACCATCTTGTCCTACCTGAATGCAACTGACCTCTGCTTAGCTTCATGTGTTTGGCAGGACCTCGCTAATGATGAACTTCTGTGGCAAGGGTAAGTTTAGCCCACCGTGTTCGGTTCAGAAATCTCTAAACGTATCATCTTAACTGTTCTTTTTATACTAGATATACATGTATTATGGAATAGTGCTTTCACCAGGACTTGTATTTACGTTGTTCTTTATTAAAACCTGGAAATACAAAGATAGAGTTATCATCACAGTTAAATTTGATATTGGGAAAAGAAGGGCAGTATAAAAGAAAATAATGAATTACAGTTGGAAGAGAGGTTACCAGTCAGTTTATTACAAATCAAAAATAGTCAGTTTAGTCTAAAAACACAAATCGTTAAGTGAGAATTTGTCATCTAAAGCTGGTGTAGTTGTGCTTCCCTTGTAAAGAATAGGCACACCTGAAAATCGATAAACAGTCTTCAAATCTCACTGTTTTCGTAGGTACAGATGGAGTGTGTGTGTGTTTGTTTACTCATTTATATATATATATTTTTTATCAGAGGTGCTTATTAGTATAAATTTTGGTGAATATTTCACCTACTTTTTTTTCTAACCACCATGTAATCAACGAAGTAGGCAAATATTAGAAAACAAGGAGATGATCTATTTGCTAAACTGAATATAAATTATAGAAATTTTAATAGCTATTATACCAGTTTAAATTTAAGCTATACATCTAAGAATGTTTGGTGGAATAGAATCTATTTTATGGAATCTAAATGAATCCTTAAGTAGCATATGTACTTGAGTTGTGAAAATGTACCAAACATAGGAGAATCATTGGTTTTCTAGCATTCTTTACCATAATTTATTTAAGTCTCATTATTTTAAAAAGGGACTGCATAATAATATGAAACATACCTTTTAAAAAGCACACAATGCACTATACATTGTATCATATATCATGTGTCATAGAAATGTACACTTGAGATTATTGAGGGTGAAGGGGGTGATGGAGGTGGAAGAGGGTATGAGAGTGATAAATGGTAATGGAAAAGTTAATGTAAAAAAAAAGAAATGTACACTCGAAATCTGTATGATCCTATTAATTAATTTCACTCTGATAAATTTAATTAAAAAATAAGAAAAAGTCTTTTTGAGACTTTGATTTCTAAATGAAAATCTAATTGAATTAATAAATTATCAAAATAGCAATCTTTAGTCAAAATGTATTATCAACAATGACATTCCTCAGGCTTCCTGATGCAACAGGATTATAGTTTAATTTTATCGTTCATTTTTCAACCTCTATATAGATATAAATCATCTTGTCATCCTCTCATTGTCTTCCCCTAGTGAAGGTACTACAAAAGTAGGAGGAGATTCTATTAATTAGTAATGTTTAAAATTAATTATGGTTACTGTTTTTAAGATTTAGTAGAAGAGAAAATGAAAATACTTTAAAACTGGTTCATTTTATTTATAATCTCCTTTCTACATTTTAGTATTCTAGCAAACTATGTTCTTATCTTTGAAAAAAGTTTATATCTAAGCTCATCTGAATGAACTCAACCAGAGTGTATTTTTCATCCGGGAATTAAATCTGGATTGTTAATTTCTTTCAGAAATGCTTCCTTTTGGTTTACCACATAATTATGCCTATTTTTATGACACATGGATTTTTTTTCTTAGTGATAAATTGTTTCTATTTTAAATTAAAGGCTGGCTTAGTTTTTATTTAAACTGTGGATATGTTGAATACTTACTAAGGTTCTGTTGTTTAGTAATAAAAGTAAAAAATGATGGAACTAGATTAAAGAGGAACTGAAATATTGATAATTTTCTAAACAAGTTACTAAACATACTGTTTTATTTTTTCTTTATTTTTAATTGAATTTATCAGGGTGACGGTTAATAAAATTATATAGACTTCAGGTATACATATATAGATCTGTATATTGTATATGTACTGTATATCTATTGTATATCTGAATAACACATCTGTATATTGGATTGTGTGTTTACCACCCCAGTCAAGTTATATCCTTCCATCTAAACTTACTGTTTTTTTTTAATTTTTTATTGTTATTCAATTACAGTTGTATGCCTTTTCTCCCCATCCCTCCACCCCACCCCAGCCAAATCCCCCTCCCTCCCCCACCTCCACCCTCCCCCTTGATTTTGTCCATGTGTCCTTTATAGTAGTTCCTGTTAAACTTACTGTTTTAAAGTAAATTATTTTTTGGTAATAATAATGTAAGGATGTAAGTTAACTATTAAGAAGATATTGTCATATTAAATTAGATATGTTACCTGACTATTTTCACAATTTTTGATGTTGTAGTCTGGGCAAGTAACTTTCTGTTTTTCTGTCCATTGTGTGTGTATGAAAAGAAGGAAGTTTGAGCCAAAAATTAATAATAAATATCACAAAATGAAACTGTTTAAAGTTTATCTCTACAAGTAGGTGTTTGTTGTTGTTGTCAATTTTTAAAATTGAATTTATTGGGGTGACATTGGTTAATAAAATTATATGGATTTCAGGTATATGATTCTATAATACATTATCTGTATATTGCATACAAGTAGGTAAGTAGGTGTTTTTAACCCACATAAAAATCAGATCACTTTGAGACAGTGTTATTAAAAAGTTTTTCAAAATATAATTTCAGTATTTTCCATGTCTCTGAAGTAATATATTTATATTTTATGATCTGTGATGTACAGCTAGAATTTTTGGTATGTAATAAGGTAAAACATTATCTTGCAAATAATAATCAGTAGCTAATGGCTCTGTACATAGTTGAAAACAACCATCCCAGTCTGCAGAAATTGTGTGTTTTCAATATAAGCTGTTAGCACCTTGGTTCTTACTGAATTTTTAAACAGTCATGTATCACTGTGATAGTAAAGAGCCAGTGTTTTGAAGCATTATCTTGAAAACAGCTATGTTTAATGTCACAGCTTTTGATGTACACGTATTGAAGTTACAGCATTACAAACAATTTCAATGTGCAGTTTGCCTCTTGTTAATCTATACAGTTAAAAAAAAAATGTGTCCCCCTGCCCAGCAATCTCCATCTCCTCCCCATTCATTTTTATGTCACAATTGAGCACACATTTTACTTAATCCTGTTTTGCCTCTTAGTTAAGATTGCAAGCTCTAGAGTAAGACTCCTTGGGTTCAAATCCTGCTTTTATACAAATTTGCTTGCAATCTTGGGCATCTTTTTTTATCATGCCTGTGCTTCTTTACCTGTAGCACCACCATCATAGGATTATTATAAAGATTACGCAAGTTAATACTGTTAAAATTCTTCAGTTAGTGCCCGGCATTTAGTAAGTACTTGGTAAATGTACTTACTATCATCATTATTATTAAGTTTATATTTAGCTTCAGATAGTACTTACGAATATTATTAATCTCTGTAGCTTACGTTAAGTGCCATCTGAATTACTAAATTGAAGGCATTTATCTATCCTACTCTGCTAAACAAATTTTAAAAGTATAAAGTTAAACATTTTAAAATTTAGATCTGTAAAATGTAATTTGATGTCATTTCATGTTACTATTTTATCATTTTTATGCACATTTAACTCGGGAAATTAAATATGGTAATGTTCCCTTGTCTGATTTTACCTTTTGCAGGTTGTGTAAATCCACTTGGGGTCACTGTTCCATATACAATAAGAACCCACCTCTAGGATTTTCTTTCAGAAAACTGTACATGCAGCTGGATGAAGGCAGCCTCACCTTCAATGCCAATCCAGACGAGGTAAGTGAAGAACTTGAATATTTGTAACAGTTGAACTTTATTACTTTCTTGCCGCAACTTTCCAATATAATAAACTTGCGAGTAAGATAACAAGTCACCGCACATACCTTTTCAGTCGCAGCGAAGCCCAGTATCTGAGTTATTGCTGGTTTTCCCTTACCATGTCACCTTCTAATCTCTCTGCCTGCTCGCTGTGTGGCAACGTCCATGACACATGCCGTCCTCTGCTGGACCTGACTGAGATTTACTGCATTATAAGTGGGGGACATAAAATATGTTCCTCAGCTTTTATCTGCAGCATTTTCTTCTTGCTTTGTTTATGTTTATGTACTACTGCTTTCATCACAGGTAGTCACAAAAGGCGTTGTTCTAGTTTGGAACACATCAGAATGTTTTTAAGTAATGCCTTGAACAATCTGATTCCATGTTGGCATAGAAACTGCTTTTAGTTCTGTTATAAAATTGAATAATTTTATATTATTTAATTTTTTAAAAGACAAACACACACAAACAGAGAAAAGGGAGGATGGGAGAAGCAAGAACAACTGCTTAACAATTAATTGTTTCTTACCATAATACATAAGAATGATCAAACAATAATTCTTTCACCTACTTTCCCCCCCCTATTCTCACTTTAATATATCCTGGAAAGGTTCAAATTTTCAGATAGGTGTTTAAATACCTACTAGATTTATTCTTAGAAATCTAATAAAAATTATATAACACTTAGTACTACTATTTCTGGGTGTATTATTTTCTGTTTAAAAAACCTAAGTGGCAGTTATTTTAATTTACTTAATTTTCAAAACCCAATTTTTTGTTTCATTTGTTGCAGAAGTACTGGAGGCTATTTAAATCATGCGGTCAAATACTTGTAAAATATCTTAACTTTTTTTAAAGATATTGTTTATTTACTTATTTTTTTAGAGAGGGAAAGGAAGGGAGAAGGAGAGGGAGAGAAACATCAGTGTGTGAGAGAAACATTGATTGCACGCCCCCAACCGGGTACCGGTCTGCAACCCAGGCACGTGCTCTGACCGGGAATTAAACCAGTGACCTCCTGTTTCCCAGGCTGGTGCTCAACCACTGAGCCACACCAGCCAGGGCTTAAATATCTTAACTTTTGCTGCGTTATAATTAGAGAAATGTTTCTCTGATGTAAAATATTTAAACATTAAACAGAAATACTGATTTTATAAATATGCATATAATACAAATGATACCACATTTTTAAAGTTAATTTGATTTTTGCTTGTTATATATGATTTCTTTCTCTGAGTTAATTTTTTGTACATGAGTGGAAAATAAAATATAATACCACAAAAGATACATATATACTTTTGTATCTACTACAAAAGATACATATACATTGTCAGTTAAGTCTTAGCCCCACAAATGTAAAAAAGTGTGTGTGTGTGTGTATATATATATATATGTATATATATATATATATATATAAAATATTAAACCTGATATAGATATTTTAATTATGATATTTGTTCTCTCCTTTCACCACTGTTTAAAGAGTTTTTACTTTTAATGAAAGAAAACTGATGCTTTGTATCAAAGTAGGATGATTTAAAATAAGTTAAAGTTTAAATTATACATTTGAAACCAGTATGATACTGATTTATAGAAATTAATCATTCTTTAGAAGGCAAATGAGTAAACTATCACTAATTTAGATTTTGTAACTTGTCACTTCATCTCAAATTTTTCTGATGCCTTTATCATAAGATATACTTCCTTTTACTTTGTTTTTGATCGAATTTAAGTTCTCTTCTGTTTAAATATACAGCACCCGTAAGTATGTCACCTTTTTGATCTTGCACTATGACATAACCTGCTCTGTACAAGAAATTTAATTAACCACACTTAATGTATTTGAAGAATGACATGGTTTCAGAGACTTAATTATTCATGCTTACTTGAATGGGGCATTACTTGTTGCTAATTAAACAGTTCATATGATGAACTTTATAATAAAGTATTTATTTCACATCAGTCTCTGGAGTTAATTGAATCTGCAGCTGTGTAGAGAGGAATCTGCAGTTCCTCTCTTCAGTTAAGAGGAGCTGAAGCCAGATAATACCGTGTTTCGCTCTAGACACACGAGTCAGAAAGGCAGCTATTACAAGCCCCAGTCTTACCATGCCCGGTTTATCAAGGCATGCTGGCTCCTGTCCTAATTATGCAGATGTTGAGTAAAACTGTCACCTTCGATTCATCTCACTTGCAAATATTACATTCTAAGGAAAATGTAACTTGGTAAGTGCCAAGTTGTAGGGTTACAAAAGTCAGAGAAGTTGGATGTAACTGCTGACACTGACGGTGGTAAATCATCATTGCTTGCTAAAGGAGTACCCATTCTTTAAACAAAGTATAAAGCCATTTTTAATGCAAAGATGAAAATATAAATGGGCTGGATACACTAGAGACACTAGAATGTGATGGATATTTTTAAATATCTAAATTAGAAAAGCTAGATGTCAAAATATGTTTCTATCTTTGCAGCTACATATGTCAGACTACTGAGCTCTTGTTATACCTCCCCTAGAGTGTTTGGAGGGGGGGGCAGAGAAAAGGGGTAAAACTGAAGTCCTCTTTTTATCTGATAAACATTTCTTAATTTTTAAGTCAAATGTTTGCTAAGAAAGGGGATCAAAGTTATTATTTAAAATAAGGGTTTCAGATCTTCAGAAGTACTTATTCATCCTACCTCCCATTGTTATTGAGAGTTGGCTGTATTTTCTTTTCTTCACTCCCTGGCCTGATCCGAAGACACCCTGCAGCATTCCAGAAGTACTGAGTTCCCTGTTCTGAACGGGGCGGAGTGCTGCCAGGAGGCGTAGAGCTGAACCATTCAAAGTGACCTGTGGTTCCAGGATTTTGATTCTGTGCTTTTATGAACATTAGTAATTTGGCAAGTGTTGCCTAACAGCAAAATAGAATTCTGCCTTTACTAGAAGGCACGGAGGATATAAATAGCAAAGAAAGATCTTGAAATACACTTAGAGGTGCCGAGAAATGAGGGGAAGTATTTTAATGACTATATTCCATACTTTCTTTCATTGACTAATATAAATAATGTCAGTTTGGTTATTTGTACAAGTCAAGGCTTCAAAACTGAAATCATGTAATTCAAAGAGATATCCTAATTGATATTTTTATGTAGAACTTCTTTGTATGAGTTATACCTTAGCCAAATCTTAGAATGACTCTGCCATGTTTTTTGATTGCTAGAAATCAGTAAGTACTTTTAGGAGGTTGATTTTTTTTTTTTTCTCCTCACTGGAGCACTGTCATCAGATGTGTTATTTTTGGCTTAATTTAAACCTAAGAAGTGAATTAGTTTTGATGATATGTTTAAATGTAAGTGGTGTTTAATGTGAGTACCTGAGATAAGATGTATATAATTGTTCAGTATTGTAAAAAAAAAAAAAAAGTCTACTTTCCCATAATTTCTAGTTCTCTACTTAACATTTTGATAGTGAGCATCATTAAAATATTATCAAAATAAGAATACTTACAGCCACAGGGAACGAGATTCTCCAAAGGACATCGTTCATGTCACGGACATGGGTAACCAAACTCCACAGCAACTGCTGGCAGTGGCTCATGGGGTGGGGGAGAAGATCTGCACAGTGCGCGGTACGGTTTCCAGCACACCCTTGCTCTCTGCATGCCATTGTGGTCTCAGCTGTGCGTGAAGTCTTGCTTTTGTGCATGAGCTTGTGTACTTTGTGGCAGGTGATCACATTCTACTAAAGGAATGTGCTGAAAACCATCTGTTTACACCAGGCCGCATTTCCCCTGCATGTACGAGTTACGTGTGTTGATTTTATTCCACTAGCAGCAGTGTAATAAAATGAGTTTACTTATCCTTCAGTGCGCTGCGTTCCTTGTGCTCCATTTAGTATTGAACACTTTCTTGACCTAGTTACTTTTAAATTTAGAGTCTGAAAAATTGATAATGCACGTGGTTTCTTGACTTTATTATAGGTTTATTTTTGTTTGTGTAAATATGTGTTTTAAAAGTTTTTAAACATAATATCCTCATTGTGGTCAGGTAAAAGAAGTCTTTATTTTTAACTACATAAGCACATTTTTTTCTGTGTTCATGCAAAAACACCCACATGCATATGGTTTTATGAATTTTGTTAGATCTGGTTAGAATCTGCTATGAGAAATATTTTAAATTTGACCCATGCATGTGTTTTGGATGGAAATACATAAGTAAATTATTTTCAAGATAACAAAATTCTTTTTGTTGTTGGACCAGCTAAAATATAAACAGGAAATTTGTGGTTCTGCGTTATAGAAAGGAGCACAGGAGTTTACACTCAATTCTTACGAATAATATCTCAGAAATTAAATCTTACTGATTTTTTGCTCTAACATACAGCAGAAAGATGGTCTTTATTGTTACTTCATAGCACAGCAACAGTGATGAAAAATAACTTTTATTTTTATTGCTAGAGATAGAAGACTCTGATTGGTATCAGCAGAATTTACAGATAAGCTTTTCCTAAGTGTATTCTTTGTCAGTAAGATGAAGGTACATTTTGAACGGTGCCTGACAGCATAGAGAAAGAAAGGTAAACCGAAACTCCTAAATTCCTAGCTTATGTTGTAAACTAATACATATCTAGGAATAATTGGTCCTCAGTGCCCTTCACTTAGCTCCTCCACTCAGCCAGTACCACGTGCTATGATCTGCTACCTGCAGGGCAGTTTTCCCTGTATGTGTTTGAGGTGTTTGGGCTTGAAGGAGCAGAGAACCTAACTAATAATGACTTAAACATATACATGTATTTACTTCAAATGACACCCAGAGGTAGGTCCCAGAGTTATTCCAGTGATACGACAATCCCCTCGGGGACCCTCACCCAGTGTGTTGACCTTTTCCCTTCTCCATGGCAAGATGGCTGCCACTGCTCAAAACATCCATTCTCAGGTGACGGTCCCCTCAGGACAGAGAAGGCAGGCAAAGGAACTCTCCTCCAACTCATTGTGCTAGTTAGGGAGAAAAAGTCTTTCAGGAGCCTTCAGTATATGTGTGCTCATTGCTTATGAACTGAACTGAATCAGATGAACACCCCTAGACCCACAGAGAACAGAATAGAAAGGATTACATGATTGACTAAACTTAGCATGATTTAGTAACTGTGACTGAGATGCTAGAAGCAATGAAGAGAGTGAAATGGCTTTTGGGCAGGCATCCAAGCATCTGCAACACTAGTTTTACTAGTGAGCCACTTGGAAAATTTGTAATTCTGCTTCCCTTATTTGTGGGCTCTGCTGTGTTAGAGGCCTTGATACCCAAAGGGGGTAATATTGGCACCAGAACTGCAAAAATTCACATTGGTTGCTGAGACTACCTTCTTGCCATATTAGGTTCTTCTGCCACTGAACAGAGAGGCCCAAGCAAAACCAGACAAATAATAAACAAAAGGCTATGAGGGTAGGTAATTATGCTGTGGTTGAGGTAATTAAGCCTAATTACCAAAAGGAAATGGTTACTGGCACACAGTAGGAGAAACAAAAGGTGGAACTCAGGAGATGTCTTAGATTTGATGCCACTATATCTTACGGTGAAGTCATTTCTAAAATAAGCATAGTGGCCCTGCATAGGCAGCAGTTAGAGCCCATCACGTAGGCCCCTCGCTGTAAACCAGCTGAGAGGCTGCTTGCAGTCCAGCCTCAGTGTCAGCTCTGTTCCCCTTAACTTCCCTGACATCCATGAAACCCAGTTCTGACCTGTGTGATTGGAGAAGATTGTGTGGAGAAAGACTTTTTAGGTTTTAAAAAGAGACAAAGAGAAGTAGTACTGTGTGTGCACATGTGTGCATCTGGACATTGGTGTATTGGGTCCCACGATGCCATGTGTGAACTAAACAACCCTGGAGTCATACTAGTTTGCAACTCGTTGTTATGCAAGATAATACATTCCTTTACTTTTTTGGAACTGAGGTTTCTGTTGTTTTCAGTCAGAAACATCCTAATGCTGCATAATCATCATTTCCAGCACTATTATTGCTATTACCTAAACTCAGAGTAGTTTGATGTCATCTCAAACACAGTTTTATAAAAATAAACATTGCTGTTTCTCATTGGCAAATTAATTAATTTCATCCCCAGATTTGCTGATGAGAATTTAATCAGAGCAGAAGGAGCTGGTTGACAATGAAAGGAGTCCCTCACCAAATATATTTTTTCCTCTATAAGAATTATTTACCCAGAACAACTAAAATGCTCAAGTTCATCGGCACAGTCCCTTTTCTTGTATCAGCATTAGAGTCAAAGTGCAAAACTATGCCTCTCGGACACTAAATCCTAACCTCTATCTAGAAATTTAATAGTACCTTCAATCTGCTACAACTAGTCAAGTCGTACAGAACTGGAGGACATTCACTTTTTCACGGCAACCTGATGTGTGTACAGGCATCTACCTCTTTGCATCCGATTCGTGTGTTGATTTTATGGTTAAGGCACCTTTATCATGTGTGTGCTAGGATAAAGATTTATTTTTTTGGCTCTAAGCGTCATTCTAGCGAGGGGTTTGGAGTGAGTCCACTGAAGGGGGTTTGTAGACTCATCCTTTTAGAAGCTTTGAAGAGGACCAGATTTCCCAGGCTGTTTCTGGTTTAGCTGAAACAGAGATTCAGTCCTAGAGTATTCCATGGTTTATTCTTCAGTCAAACCACCTGATAGATTTTGCTTTGGTTTTCCTCAGTATGCTATGGGAAATACTCATTTGTTATCTCACTTAGTGTGAACTGTCTGGAGTAAAATTGCTCTTGGTTTTTATTATTTGGTCTGGTGACTCCAAAATTTGAGAGTTTATAATTTAAAGCATTTCATAAGCATACTAGAGTTTTGGCCCAACTATAGGTTTTTATTGTTGTAATTATTTTTCTTTTTTTCCTTTAGTTGAATTATATAATTCATAAAAGTTTATAACTCCTCTTAAAAGTCAGATGGAGTCTTTGTACAGATAAACTCCTACAAATATTCATTCAACAAACATTTATTAAGTATCTCTTCAATTACTAGTTATATGATTTTCACCTTGGGCAAATTAAACTCCCTGTGCTTCAGTTTCACCATCTGTAAAATGGGGAAATAATAGTTCCTATATCATTGTGGTGTTGTGAAAATTAAATGAAATAATGTGCCCTGGCTGGTGTGGCTCAGTAGATTTAGTGCTAGCCTGTGAACCAAAAGGTCGCTGGTTCAATTCCCGGTCAGGGCACTTGCAGGCCAGGTCCCCAGGGGCAAGAGGCAACCGATTGATGTATCTCTCGTACATCGATGTGTCTCTCCTTCTCTTTCTCCTTCCCACCCCCCCCTCAAATAAAATCTTAAAAACGAATCATGTATGTTTAGTGCTTCTTAGAGCTTAGTACTTCTAAGTGCTCACCAAAATGTAGCTTTAAATTTATGCTAGAGTTATAACTACAACTTATACGACCAAGAGACAAGCACTGCTCTAGGCTTTGAGGGTTTTCCTCTTTTGGAATTTTTGGGTTCTAGTAGATAAATATTTGGCACCTGATGATGATCCTGGTGAAGTATGTATTGGTCACACCAGCATCTCCTAGCTTTAGATGGTGATGCTCTTTGCCTTTTGTTTCATTTCCTGGCATAGGATGAGCAATTTTTTGCACATACAGTAATTTTTTGTTTCAATGGTTCTACTTAGTCTTTGAGGACATTTTAAACAGTAATTCAGGGCCCAAAATTATGTTCGAGTTAAACACGAGCCTTGGCTGAAATGGTGGCGGGACAGACAGATACTTTAATAACACGAGTAAGTATACACATGTGCTAGCAGCGAAGCTGCCATTCAAGCCCCAAGTTGCTTCTCTGCTTCTCTACTATTAAGATTTTGTGGTTTTAATGCTATTTTTAAATTGTTTAATAGCTGTTAAAATAGATTTATGAACGTACATCTTAGAATCTGGGTAATATAAAACTTCAAGTAGAGTTAGTCATTTAAATCAATACACACACATATTGCAAATACAGTTTTTGTGTATGAATTCTTAAATTAGCTAACACTGGTGTTCAGATGTGTCATTTTCTCATTAGTTTGAATTACTATGAATTAGACCTTAACCTAATAGAGTTTTATCTCCATGTCTTGATTAAAATGCTTTCTTTTTCTAATTTTCAGATATAGTAGAGGTAGAAGAGAGTTTTTCAAGAAGCTTACCTCAGCTACCAGCAACTTTGTCAGTAATAATTACAATAATGATTGCTATGTAGTTACTTACCAATTAGGAAATAACTTCGTATTCACCGTCTTATCGCTCTACCCCAGTCTTGGTATGACTCTTGGGGACTGTTAGAGCTCACAGATGTGGCTCTTTTTCTGTGTGAGGCTGTTAGAACTAAGTAATAAGGACCTTATATTGTTATGTAAAACCTTAAATACAGAGGTTTGTGGTTTTTTGTCTAGTGTCGTTGCTTTCTCTCCTGTGAAAAAGAGTTAGAAGGGTCTGTCCACCTCTCTTCCATTTTCCCTGGGCTCCATTAAAGGGGATTTCCCATTTTTCTTTTAATTTTCTTTGAACTATCCCTCCTTTATGTGAGATTTCCTATTGACTTCTTCTGGCTACAAATAATTTAGGGTGTACCTGTGACCGTTCTCAGCAATTTCAGAACATTGTACACTTTAATGTACTAAAAAGTTATATATAGATTGTTATTGAAACCAGAGTCCTTGTCAGTTTAAAAAAGGTACAGAAGTAAACTGATTTCATTCCGTATTCCATACTCAGAACTGAACAGCGTGATTTGTCATCACCTTCAAATCAAATGTGATGATCCGACCAGTTTCAGTAACTGTATCAAAGGGAATAGGCCGGGGATGTTGGCACCCTCTCTTCTCGTCACAGCTGTCAGCCACCTCTCCCACCTAGGTGCGGGCCGTGTGTACTCTCTGTGCTTCCGAGGGAAGAGGCAAAACTTAAATCTGCCACTCAGATTTCAAACTAACGTTAAAATTATCTTTGCATTTATTTTTCCAGTTTTCATTGCCTCCTTTCCTCTGAGTTATAAGTCACACAGAGCCTTGCTGTGAACAGCCTAATTATGGGTACCTCAATAAGAGGAAAACATTACTCTTATAAAACAATCTTTCTGCATAGGACAACTTAAAACACCTGGGCATAGCTTTTACTGTCATCTTTGAATCTAGTGGCTGAATTGGGAATAATAATTATTGTATGCACAAGTAGCTTAAATTACCATGAGTGAAAGCCCTGTGTGACAATTCTGAAAGATGTGCTGAGGTCAGCCGCACGCACACACAGGAGAGGGCATGGAAACTTACAAAAGGGAGGGAGCGGTGCGAAAGTTAGCGGGCAGAATGGAAGGAAGTGACAGGATGAAAGGAGATACCTTGTCTTAGACTTGCCCATTTTGCAATCTTCTGCATTTCTTTTACTTCTGCTAAAGAGCAAGGTGGTGATCTTTATTTACAGAATAGGTATCTCTAGGTGAATTTTACCTATTCAAGTTCTATGTAGGGTGTTTTGTGGGGTTTTTTTCACTTAACTATAGAGTACATGTTATATGATTAAATGAGGAAGAGAGCTACCGGGCTACATAAAAATTAATAAATTTAACATTTTTCTTAGCAATTCTGAAGGCACTATAAAGATAAGAAGTAGTGTCAGCAGTCATCTGAACCTTTGATGCTCTTTTCAGACATGACGATGGGAATACTCTTATTTGACCTGTAGACAGCTGTTCCTGATGTGCTAATGATATTTTAGAAATAATTAAGAAAATAAAAAAGTTTTCATAACATATGTTGTGTCACCTAATTTTTACATCATTACTTTTGATTTGAAAATGTTAAATTTCAATATATTGAATAATAATGTATTAGTGTCATGTTGAAAGAAAAATTAGAGATCTAGATTGAACTATGTTTTTTATAAGTAGTTATTGTTAAAATTTTAGGATTGTTATTTTAAAAGTCTTCATTTTTTTTAAGCAAAGAAAATTAAATACACTATCCAGTTTGCTTTCTGTTACGTAGTGCTCTAAGGGTAGGATTGTTACCTGGAAGGTAGTAGCCACGGTACAGGATTTTCACGTTGTATACAACAGCAGATCTGAACAGAACTAGCTCAGTCAGGATTTTCACTGGATGGGTTTCCTAAGCTGTTCTGTAGGGGAACGCGGGAGCGCCGTGGTGTGCCACAGTTTGGTTTTGTTACCGGTTTCCTTTACCGACCATCGGCTACAGTGTTTCTGCCGAAAGCTAGGGCAGCACCAGCAGTCAGCACTTTTGTTTTTAATTAAGACTTTATTTTTTTAAGAGTAGCTTTAAGTTCACAGCAAAAGTCAGTACTTTTTTATTTGGCTTTGCATGCCTGGTTTTCGAGAATTCACTCTGTTCCCAAATAGATATTTTCTGGTTCTGAAAGTATATATATTTGGTGGATTTTGCTTTTGAAGCACACTGGATAATAGTGATTTAATTTTTTTAAACAGGCTTTTTAAAAGATGAGAGAAAATGAGGGTATTTATGTAATAGAAGAAAACAAAATAGCTACATGTTAAACCATGAATTGTTATGTGGGAAGAGCCATTCTCTCAGTAATGAGTAAATGGAGAGGCGCATGATGTAGGTGGCCAAGCTCCAGAACATCTTTTCTTCATTCTAAATGACTTCTTAATATTGGTTTTAGTGATATAGTCATATTTTCTTGAATTATTTGTTTTTGCCACCTAAAACATTATGACAGAACAGCTCCCCACTCCAACTTGATCAGCTAAGTCTTGGTGCTGTCATTCCCACAACAGATGTCAGCGGGACACCCTGTGGAAACTGCTTTATAAAATTTCTTGGTTTTTTTTCTTGAATTGCCGGAAACATCTGTTCTATTAAAGAAAAGCTTAACAAGAGATGGGATGAGTTAATCTTACCTGGGTTCTCACTGCTGCTTGGCTCTCCTTTTATTTAGTCCTTGAGGATTTCCCCTGCACTATTCCTGATAGATCTTTACCGCGTTGCCTCCGGATCCGAATCATCTCGCTTTTCCAACTCTCCCCAGATGCTCTGTCCTCCCTAACAAGAAAACCAACATGCACTCTGCTTTCTACTGTTATCACTTTCTTAAAACCTTGTCTCTGGACCAGCAGAGCTAGCCTGTCCACCAGGTTTAGAAAGCACAATGAACTCACCTGTATTCTCAATCCTTTCCCCTGCTCCCCTCTTCTCTCTACCTTGCTGCTCACATTATCTCTTTCTCCTGCTCTTCAATCTTTTCATGCCTCTACTGATGTTCTTTCTTTTGTTTTCTGACATGCATGGGTCAAAATTACCTTGGAAAAATTTCATTTTACCTTTTTGCCCTTTAATTTTGCCATGTTTTTCCTTCTTGTACTAATATATTTTTCAAGTGAGCGGTCCATCCTATTTCCTTACTTTGTGTTCCTTCCTTAGCTTTCTGCTTGGACTTGAGAGTCCCCATTACTCTGGAAAGAGACCTCTTGAAAGTCACTACTTTCTTTTTTCTCAATCGCCAAATCCAGTGCCCTCTTTTCCCATTTTTATCTCTAGAGCTATCTAAAAGACAAAGGAAACTAACCGCTGTTCTATGCTGGACACTTCTATGTCCTCACAATAGCCTTTTATTTCTTACTGATTAGGACCTGAGGCTCAAAACCTTGGGTAAATTGTTTATGTCAACATAATCATTATATGGCAGAGCCATAATTTGGCCCTGCTTCTTGAAAATTATGCTTCTTTGACTATACTATGTGATTGCATTGTATACTTTTCTTTTAATTTCAAAGGCTGCTAGCCTCTGGGCATTCATTATCCTACCCCTGCCCCCTTACTGATTCTTCTTATTCAGGATCCTTAATCTGTACCTTCAAGTCTCACTTTTTTCATGTTACATTGCCAACAGCCTTCTATGCCTTTCTAGTTGTATCTATCAGCGTTTCTAAGACCACCAGTTCAAATTAATGCTCTCCAGAACCTCCGGGTTTTTTACTATCAGTCATCTTTTTTTCCAGTGAGTCATTTCTCTCTGCATATAAGCCAGATATGTCAGTTATCTTTGTCTTTTACTTTTGATTGTCCCCTGGCTTGGTAGCATATGAAGGGTTTTTTTCCCTCGTGTTTTTAGAATAGATTTCCCTTGCATTGTTTTATTGCTTTTTCACATGTTCAAACCTGAATGTTAGGTATTAAAGTCTCAAAACATGTAATCCATAAAAAAGGGAATAACCAACAGTATTCTTTTATGATACTTACGTGAGGCAAATACCAATGTTAATTTATAACTAAGGAGCATCAAATGATATTAAAATGGTATATATTATGTAATTAGAAATTTATACTACTTAGTGAATCACATTAGTGGTTTTTAAATATTTTATATAATTTTATTTTTTTATCCTCACCTGAGGACTTTTTTTTATTGCTTTTTAGAGAGAGGGAGAAGAGGAGAGAAAGAGAGAGAGAGAGAGAGAGAGACAAAGAGAGAGAAACACTGATGTGAGATAGAAACATTGGCCTCTCATAAATGCCCCAACGAGGGGAATCTAACCCACCACCGAGGTGTGTGCTCTGCCTGGGGATCAAACTCTCAGTCTTTCAGCCCACAGGGTGATACTCCAACCAACTGAGCCATAATGGCCAGAGCATGCATTTTATATAATTTTTAAAAATTAGATTAGAATTGTTTTACATGTCTTAAAAATTGATTTACAAGTAGGTATGAATAAAGACCCTATTAAATAATATTTAATTGGCACTTCTTTGTCTCTGAATCACTTGGGTTAAAATTAAGCACTTCTGATTGTTATTCTTTTAAATGCAGGAATTTTATAAAATACCTGACAATTTTTTGCTGAGTAGATCAATTAAATATACAGTCAACTCTCGATTATTCAAACTAACGGAGGAAGGATGGAGCAAGCATCGCCATTCCTCTGGTCCCTGCCCCCTCAGACAATTGTTGAAAGCCGCATTCCAGACAAACTCTCTGGCTTTCCATCTTGATCGTGTTAACATTCTCTAGTCTCGTATCGAGGATGCAGTCTGAAATATGGCTTGCAATTGAGTTGACAAGAAAGTTTCATGATCCCACATTTTGTTCTTTCTGTACATGTTTTAAATCAATGCTTTAGGACTGCTTTGGCACTATTAAAATTCTCATTAGGATGTTATCTGATGGCTCATACAATTAGTTTTATATAAAAAAATTTATCTTTGAATTACAATTTACAGGTAATTATAACCTTTCAAAAGCATTACCTTGTGGTACCAAATTTTTTTTTTTAACATTTTTCAATATAAAAATTTTGTGAGAGTTTTAAGAGCGTTTTATAAAAATCTTACAACTTCTTGAATTCTTCGTGTGTGTAATATATCTGAGTACTACGTAAGTGTAAAGGGAAGAAATGCTGAAGGAATTTATGTGTGAAAACAGTACGTTGGGTGTACGTAATACGTCATTTTCTCTCCCGATTAACTGCACACAATATGCTATTATCCAGACATAAGCATTCGTGGTAATGCATGTATCTGGATAACTGTGAGTTGAAATAAACACACCTGCCTTTTATTTCAATAATTGCACATTCAAATCCACTTAAGGCAATCATTTGAATGTGACCTCCATATACGTGAGAGAACATTGGTTTTAGCGTTTGATTTTTTGTGTTGATGTTTTGTTGGTGGTGGTTTCAATCTAAAGTAGGTACAAACTATGGGTAATGCTTCTCTGGAAAACTTTGCATGCAGAGAAAAGGAAATTCAAAGATAAATCCTATGAAAAACATAAATTGTTTTATATTTTGTCTCAGTGTGTATTGGAGCTAAATTCTTAGCTCCAATATAGCAATACAGCAATGTAGAATATAGCAATGCTTAAAGCCAAAGTGTGCACAGCCCACAAACTGGCCTGAAATTGTGACCACTTTGCTTCAAGTTAAATAATTTAATTACTTTTCTTTTCAGAATAAAGTTGTTAGCCTTTCATTTGGAGAATCTTTTTTGTCAAGAAACTGGTCCTTTGAAAAGTGCATGAGAATGTGTATTTGAACTTTAAGAAATTGTGTGTGTGTGTTTGGCTAGCAGAAGTGTTTGTGATAAGGCTTATTTTGAAGTCTATATGTAGTTTGTCCTTCCTCTCTTCAACAACCCCCCTCCTAATAATTTAGGCCCCATTTTGGTATAGTTAGTTTTGACTGACATGAGCCAGAAAATTGAATTAGACTTTCTTTAGGAGTCTTAACTTTGAATTTCCTACTTTTCATTGCATGTAAACCAGCAGCCACCAATAATAGTTTCAGTTTAAGTTCTAGCTTGTATTTTGCATGTTAAAGCTATAAAAAGTCTTAATGCTAGAGAGAACTTATAGCTATTGTTCTGGTATTGCCTAATTGTTAAATTTATAAATAAAGACTGATTTTATTATTTATGAGATTTGTCTTTCTGCCTTAGGGGGTGAACTACTTTATGTCAAAGGGTATCCTAGACGATTCACCAAAGGAAATAGCAAAGTTTATCTTCTGTACAAGAACACTAAATTGGAAAAAACTGAGAATCTATCTTGATGAAAGGTAAAAAAAAAATAAATTTTGCATCAGAAATGAGTTTAGTAATGCTTTTTATTTGTTGTTTTATTTTAAAAACTATAGTGCATAGTAGTTATCTGGTTGCAAAATTGAGTAAAGACAGAGAAAAAGTTCATATGTTTTACAAGTCATTTCTTTGCTAGCTTTCACTTGCTAATAAGGAAAGTAAAAGTTTAAAAAATCCCACACATGCATCACACACATGCACACGAAACTGAAGCCCAACGTCTTTGTAATAGCAAACCCAAACCATGTATTTTTGAGGAAGCTGCAGTCCTTTTTCTTCATAACTAGCTATAGAATTTATGTGTTTGGGTAACTGAAAGTTCTGAATTCTGAAATTGCCCATATAAAAATCAAATAGACAAATTGTAATAATAAACTCATAAATCCTAGTGATATGTGTATACTTTCATATCAATACTATACAAAAATGTCATGTATAACTTTGAAAGTCCTGCAAATGTGCCATTTAACAGTGTGTTTTGCACATACAGAAATGATGCCTCATAGCTGTTCTGACTCGATAGTCAGTCGTTTGTGCTCTTCAATGATGGTGATCAATCGACATAGAAACATACTGGGGAAATATTTTGATGTGATGTCACTGAACTATTTTTAAAATTATAGATCTCATACTAATCTAATGAATGGCTGAAAATATGTTTGTCTTTTTATTGTAATTTTCAGTCTTTTTTACTTCTTAGGGTTTTTCAACAGCCTCTGCATTCATCATATTCTAGGAGCTTAGCTAGAGAGTGGGGTTGTGCAGTTGGTTTAAACATAACCCCTGTCTTTGAGTTCACAGTGCAGCATACTGATCATTGAAAGGAATCTCTTACATAGACATGGTGTCAGTAACTCCTGTGATCTTTAAATGTGAGGTACCTACGCATCAGCAGTTTTTCTCTAAAGAAGCCAATATTTTTGTAAATATTTTATGTTTTACATGCCGTATGGTCTCTGTCACAGCTACTTATAATTTGCCATTGTGTCATGAAAATAGACATACACTGTATACAAACAAGTGAGTGTAGCTGTGTTCTAATAAAATTTTATTTACAAAGATAGACAGTGGCCGTATTTGGTCCACTAACTACTGTTTGCCTACCCCTGCCGTAAGCCACTGGTAGATATTATATAATCATGATTGGTCCAGTAATGATTGAAGCATTTATAACAAAAATGACTTTATTAGAGTGCTATTAATAAAATAGTAATATACACACATATATACAAATATTTCCATAATTGTAAATAACCTAAATGTTTATCATTAGAATTATTGCGTAAGATGGGATACTGTGGAGCTATTAAAAAGAATGAGTTAGACCTATGTGTAAAGACATAGAAAGCTGTTCACAATCAGAGGTCTGTCCAGAAAATGTCCAGCCATGCAAAATGAAAAATTGAGACATTCAATGAAGAAGATACAAGATACAAGAAACATTATACATAGGACAATGATGCCTCAGTCCACTTCAAAGTAGGCACCTTGGGACCTCACACAGTTCTCCCAATTGCCACTAGCTACCCTGTCACATTTTCCCAAATCTCATCAAAGGACTGAAATCTCCTCCCTTTCAAAGGTGATTTTGGTTTCAGGAAAAGCCACAAGTCTCCAAGTGCCAAATCTGGGCTGTAGAGGGCCTGAGTTACCTGGCTGATTTGATGTTTCACCAAAACTCTGCCTGATATGTGCTACATGAGTGGATATGTTGTCGTGATGAAGCTGCCAATCACCAGCTGCCCATACTGGCAGCCTTTTGAATCATTCAAGTAGTTTCCTTGGAGGAATGTTCAAGCTTAATGCAAAATTTGATGCAGATTCATTGCTCTGCTTGCTCAGTCATTTTGAATGCAACGGCCACATGGTACACATGCTCACTCAACAGCTTCTACTGCCCCCGCTGACTAGTACAGTGAAGTTGTCATTGTTCACGCATGTGCATTCCAGTTCCCTCTCCTTGGCTGCCAGGTTACATCGATGTTGCACAAACCATTCTCATTGTGTTAACAATGGTTGGACTTTTTCCAGACAGACCTTGTATACTGTGTAAAATAAACAAAAGAAAATTCTAGAACAATATATAGTATATGTAGACATTTCTAAAAGTATGCACGAACAGTTGCTACCCCTGGTAATGTGGATTGATGTGGAAGATGGAGACTCCTTATTTTCATAATTTAAAAATATAAAATACTATGTTGCTCATTTGGACTTAGCCAAGAAGACATCTAAAAAGTATGGTAGCTGCCCTTTTAATATTGAAAACTTTATTTTTATTTTATAATTAGAATTATTTGTTATTCTATTTATGAAATATATTTAAATCATTGCTTAAATAATCACACTCAGATTTTTAAAAATTTAAAGAATTATATACTTTATAGGATTAGCTGATCTGGTATTCAATAATAAAGTATTTTTATTCAAAAGATGATTAATAGAGAAATGTTACCTAAAGCTGTATCCATTTTTTTTTTCTATTAGGAGAGATGTCTTGGATGACCTTGTAACACTGCATAATTTTAGAAACCAGTTCTTGCCCAATGCACTGAGAGAATTTTTTCGTCACATCCATGCCCCTGAAGAGCGTGGGGAGTATCTTGAAACTCTTATAACAAAGTTCTCACATAGATTCTGTGCTTGTAACCCTGATTTAATGAGAGAACTTGGCCTTAGCCCTGGTAAGAATGTACATATGGTGAATTCCTTCCTTCTCTCACTCCTACCTCCAGGTAAAAACAGTAGTCTATGAGACATTTTTCTCACCATAGAGAAAAATTGCAAATACTTGTTTTACTGCTTGTAGCAGTGACTACTTTGGCTTGCCATCTCATTTATATATAGCAGATATACTGTTTTAGGAGGAAAGTTAGACTTAGCTATGTAAGTTGTTAAAAATTATTCGTGTTTGCACATTGGTATTTTTACTAGTCTAATTAAAAACTTGAGAAATTATTTTTAAAGGTTTTAATAATTTACATATTACATAGGTAACACCTGGAATTTTTCTAATATGTGTTTTTAATATAACTAGTGTTCATGTGTGTATGTATATAATATAGCCTGAGTCACTTACGTATTTTTTCACGAGATACAGCTTTACTTATCTATGCATATCAAGTTTAATTATGCTTACTTTACTAAGAATATTACAAAATATTTATCGTATAAAATTTGTTGTACATGCTTTTATAAGACATAATGTTAATTAGCCTTATTAAGTCTGAGGATTCTGAAATATAAACACTTTAGTAGCAAGCAGTTTAGCAAATAGCAGTAGCAAGTATCATGAAGTTTGTTACTATTTTAACAGTAAACATCAACTATTGCCCAGACTGTGTGTGTGTGTGCGTGCGTGTGTATGTGTGTGTGTGTGTGTGTGTGTGTATATATATATATATACACACATATATATATATATTTTTTTTTTTGTTGCATGGTGCTCAGCTTTAGCAATCTTCTCCCTAAAGATTTACTTTTCAGAGTAATGTGTAAATTCCATAGACCTTAAAATACATATCTCAAATAATATTATTTTAACAATCTTATGAGTTGTTTACATTTTATTTTCTAGTACCAAGTTAATACATTTTCTTGTCATTAAAGATGCTTTCAGATTAAATTAGGATTTTGTAAAATCATATGTAAACAAAGATGTGGCCTCTTATTAATGAAAGGTAGATATACTGACAGCACAGTAGTACTGTGTGGGGAGTTGAATGGGACTATCACATTTGAAACAAGATGAAAATAAAGCCAATTATGACTTTTTAAAATTTAGAGTGAGTTTTCACTATAAACTCTTATGCTGTTTGGAAATTCTTCTGAATTAAAGAAAGTGCAGAATTGGTATACAGAATTAGGATGCTGAGCCCTCCCTGTTTGCCCATGATGGGGAATTGCCCAGGACACAGGATTGTCACGGCTAAAAACCGGAGAGGCCCCGGCCAGCCGGGGTGGCCTGGTGATCCTAGCGTCAGAGTCCAGTCTCGAGCTCTCGGAATCATGAACACGTTTGCGTTGCCTCATGCCTGTGGAACCACATATTGAAACGTTTCTTTTTCCTTCCAGACGCGGTCTATGTCCTGTGCTACTCTCTGATTCTGCTTTCCATTGACCTCACTAGCCCTCATGTGAAGAATAAAATGTCGAAACGAGAATTTATTCGAAATACCCGTCGTGCTGCTCAGAATATTAGTGAAGATTTTGTAGGGCACCTTTATGACAACATCTACCTTATCGGCCATGTGGCTGCATAAAAGCACAATTGCTAGGACTTCAGCTTTTAACGTCAAACTAGAAGCTACCCCAGGACTTATTTAGCAGATATGGGGTTACATTAGTGTTGGTTCTTCTAGCCTCTGTATACAATCAAGCTTGAGTGTGCAGTGTTGTTTTCTTTTACCGTTTTCTTTTCTTTTTTAGTAATTCCCTTGAGGAACTAAACAGTTTTTGCAGAATTTTTCTTAATTTTGCTTATCATGTTTGCACAAAGCGAGCCCTTGTCTGACAAAGCTGTTTAAGAATGTTAAACTGACATTATACTCTAAAAGATAGTATATTTGTGCATTAGATTTTCCTGGAAAACTTTACTCATTTCCATTCTTTTTTTAAAATACCATGTAATGTGTACATAATTAACTAAAGAGATTTATAATCATAATTATTTTATTGTAAAAATTTTAACTAAAGCCTTTTTTTCTCTCAAACTGAGTCCTGAAATTTATTTGATTCTGATTGTGATTATTAGTTTTCATAAATGTTTGAATCTTACTTTGGTAAAAATCAATACCAGCTTCTCTTTCCTTTGAACTTTGAAAAGAATATTGATTTGTTAATATGCAAAATAGGCACATATTTTTATAATATAAATTTATCACTTAATTTTTAAAACTTCTGGGTTAGTCACGTCACAATGAACAGAATAGTGTCACAACATATTTGAAGTAATTAGTGTAACTTTACTATTGACCTGTGTTGATGATGTCTGTTCAGATCAGCTGGGATGAGGATTTTGTAAATGGCACTAAACATTCTCTATTCATTCATTCAGTAAATATTTATCCAGAGTCTTCCACGTGCTAAGCACTACGTAGGCACTTGTGAAATTTAGACATGGGTTCTGCCTTCGCAGATGTTATGTGGTTGGGTAATGAGAGGAAAAATACTGCTTAATGGAGATCAAATGTATAAAGCATATCTTGATTAACAGTTATTTAGTAATAAAACACTTAACATTGGAATGATAAAGAACAGTATATTTATATAGTAAGACAAAAGTTCCCTGGAAATACCTCTAAATGAAAAGCATCAGCTTGGGAATGGTACACTATGTGATGTATAGAGCTGCTAGTTTTTTGGGAGAGAACTGGAGGAGTAGAAACTCATTACTAGAGGTGTGGAATCCTAGCTTTCTTCCATATCTGGCCCTAAGTCAGTATTACAACTGAATGATGCTGCAGAATTTTCAAGGACAAACCATGAGATAAACAATGTTTGAAAGTCAAAGGGACTTTTAGACTGGTAGTAAATACTTTCTGAAATTTTGAAGCAAATATCATAATTATATTCACAGGTGCATAATCTTGAATTCCATGACAAAATAATGCTTAAACTTCAAAACTGATTAAATAACTTCAAAACTGTCATGAAATTTTCTAAAAACAAAGAGTAGTGATAATATTTATTATTATTCCTATTTTCCAGGGAATGGCACCTTGCCTTCTCTTATCTCCTTCTTGTCTTTTCTTTGTTTTTCCCTACCATTTGGTTTTTCAGCCTTAGCTTGACTCTTCTTTTACTTTTTTTGTGTCTTCGTTTTCTCAGTTTCTCTTCCTTTTTCCTGTTTTACTTTTCCATTCTGACCTGACTATAAATATAAATTGGCAGTATTATTTTTTTAGCATTTTATTCTGAGAAATTTCAGACATATAAAAGTTAAATATTTTACATAGAATGCTAGTGTTCACCTACCTAGTTTCCACAATTAAAATTTTACTGCATTCACTTTACCACGTGTTTATCCATCTCTCTATCCATCAATCAACCCATCGTACTGTTTGGTGCGGGTCACAATAAGTTTCAGGTATGAGTACACTTCATTCCTAAAGACTTCTACTTGCATATCATTAACTAGAGATCAATTTTTAATTTTTTTCTTTTAGGTAAATTTACATGTAATAAAATACATAAATATTAAATATACTAATTAATGAGCCTTCACAAATGCCTATGCATGTATAAATCAAGACCATATCAAGAGACACAACTCTACAAAGTCTATTCACTGTTAATATTGAACCACTATACCTAAAATATAAAAACTTTGTAACCATATAGGTATGTTTACCTTATTACCCTACATGTTATCTTGGTTGTCATATGTCTTACAAATAACATATAAACTCCACAATAAAATAATACAGTTTGCTTTGAACAATCCTATGTATTTTAAATAAAGAAAAATATTCTTATATTTACTCTCACTGTCATTTCGAATGCTAGGCCTTTTTGATGTCTCACAGATCTGTGAGGTTCTATTGATTTTTTCATTCTTTTTTCTCAGTTGCATTGTTTATCTGGATCTATATTCCAGTTCCCTTACTCTCTGGTAATCATTCTTTTAAGCCCATTCAATGAATTTTTTTCTCTTAATTACTGTATTTTTTGGTGACAGAAATTTCATTTAGTTTTTATAATTTATATTTCCATGCTATTTCCTATCCTTTCATTCATTACAAGCACATTTTCCTTACAGTCTTAACAGTCATAAGAGCTGCTTTAAAATCTTTTTCAGCTAGTTTCAGTATCGAGGTCATCTCAGTGGCAGTCTTCCTTGATTGGCTTTTGTGAATAGATTACATTTTTCTGTTTCTTCATACGTTAGGAATGTAGATTTTGTCTTGGGCATGGTAAATAAGATGTAGAAACCCAGGATTCTGATAATGTTTCTCCGAAGACTTTTTTTTAACACGTTGTTGGTTAATTTGACTGAATTTCTGTTTCAAGCTCCTGCTGCCCTGCAGTTGGCGGCAGCTCAAATCTCAGTTTATTCCTAAACTCAGCTGCTCCGCTGGGAGTCTTTCCTGTGCACACACACTTCGGAGGTCAGTCACGGGTTGGCTGCAGGGTTTACACACGGAATTTGGGGCTTTTCTCTGGCGCTTTTTCTTTTTTGCCAGTGTTTTCCCCTTTATTTGTCAGCAACTGCCATTGCCCCAAACTCTGTCCCATGGTTCTTAAGTCAGTGAAGCTATAGGCTCCCATGGTAGAGGATGGGGACTGCCCTCAGGCTAAGAGCTATAAAAATTGGGAAGGGCACTCAAATGCTATTTTCTTCTTCCAAGTGTTCTCTCCTCTGTCATGTCAGCCTTTTTTTTTTTTTTAATTTACTTATGTTTTAGAGACTGGAGAAGGGAGGGAGAGCAACATCGATCAGTTGCCTGTCATCTGCACCCCAACAGGACAAAACCAACAACCCAGGTGTGTCCCCTGACTGGGAATTGAACTGGCTACCCCCAACCAACTGAGCCTCTGGCCAGGGCCTTAGCAGGCTGTTTTAGATTGCTTTCTACTGCTTCCAGATAATGATATATTCTGTCCACGGGTTGTGATTTTTATCTGTTGGAGGGTTGTTCTGAAAGAGCTACGTGGCCATCACTTGAAGTGGGAACCCTCTCCAGTTAGTATTCTTTTACTACTTCTTATGCTTGCTGAATAAGGTTTTGCTCTTGGTTATTTTTAAAATTAGGTGAGGACAATTTTAAAAACATTCTATCTATGAAAAGCCTTAATAAATATTTACTAAACATTTACTAAATCAGCAATTTGTTGTTTCCCAGTGGGGGTCCCACTGGCTTTTGGGAAGAGATGTTCTTCATTATGGGAGACTGCTCCGTACAATGTAGGACATAAATATGCCTGGGTTTCCCCCCCTATATGCCAGTAGCACCCCTCAGTACTTGTGACGTATAAATAATGTCCCAGTGTTTCCAGGTGCCTACTGGGGAAGCATATCCCCCATAGTTGGGAACTATTGGAACTTCTTTTGGATACAACAAACTTATCTTTCTAAAATGCAGACTCCTGATGATACCAACTATTTAAAGTCTTTCAATGCCTCCTGTCTCTACAAAACTGAGTATAGCTTCCTTGGCATGGTATGTAAGCTCCTTCATAATCTGGCCTCAGCTTTTCTTTCAAAGTCTCATCTCAAATGTAGTCTGGTCTGTCTTTGCCTTTTATAAGCTGTTCTTTCTGTGATATTCTTTTCTCCCTTCTGTGTCTAAAGTTCCCCTTATCTAAGATCCACTCCAAGTATATTTTCTTTATCAAAGCTATCAAAGACTGCCTTTACCATAACATCCCTGGTTTTAATGGCTTCTTTCTTCATAAACCATAGCACTTTGTAAATATTGCTATTATTATAATTATACTATAATTTTCTACATGTCCAACTCCTTTATCAGAATGTGATCTTATTAAGGTGGACAATTGCTCCCAGCCTGTCAGATTTTATTATAAGGACTGAACTAGCAAAGTGGCAGAGGATTTAGAGAGGAGGAATGAATTTCAAAAAGAATTTAATAACACTGCTAATTGATAAAATGTAGTGATATTTGGACAAAGTCTTCTAACATGGGGGTTTGGTTGTCTTATTAGCAATGTAGCTACTAGGAGAAGCAACCTGTAGAGTAATGGAGAAAAATGGAAAGGTAAGGATCCCAATTTTTGAATTTGAAAGTGCCAATAGAACATTGATTGCAAGTGGAGAACAAGACTAGAGTTCATAAACAGTTGGGGCTGAATATGTCAGTTTGGGGGATCATATTAGTTCGTGAAGTATGTTGTATGAAGTGAAGGGTGGGAAAAGACAACTCTTCTAGGGAATATGTTGAATAAAAAGAAATACTTGGGAAACAAAGCATTTTAAGTTTTGGTAGAGGAAAAAAAGTCAGAAAAAGAGGTTTTGTTAAAACTAGAGAAGGGCCAGAGAAGCATGGTATCCCAAGAACTAGGGAAGAAGAGATTTAGGAAGAATGTTGAGCTTCGAATGTGCTGCAGCCCAAGAAAATAGTTTTTCCTCATCTACACTCAGCCTTTTTGGAATCTACCTTTTCCACTTGAAGCTGAGTTCTTTGAGGCTAGAAAATCCGAGTAGTGCTAATGGCTTTTATACTGCCTCTGACCAAATATTCCCTTCCTCCGCATGTAATGTGAGCTCTGCTGAAGCCCGCAGGAGTGCTTGTGACCCACGGCCACTCAGACCTCCCACACCCTCCTGCCCTACTGAGGCTGTGCTGTTTCAGGCTCAGAACACACCTTACCGACTGGGCCCTGCGAGTACATGTGTCCTACATACAGTCAACACCTACGTTTTCTAACACACAGAATTTCTTCTGAAGAAAAAGAACAAAACAATGGAAAAAATGCTTAAAAACTTCGAGTTTTCCAAATTTATCATCAGGATTTTTCCTATTACATTCTGTTAAAACTAACACTCTCTAATCTCATTTGTTCTGCTTTCCCATCTGGAAAGCTTGTAACCCCTCCCCTGGGGTTACCTGTTGAAATACAGTTTGTCCCTCAAAGTCTTCCCAGACTCATTTTTAACTCCAGCACAGCTTTCTCAATTCTTGCAGGTGAGAATGTTGCTATCGTGTGTCTCGCTCAGTTCCTAACACAGACCTCGGCCCAGAGCAGTTTCTCAATAAGCCCAACTGACTTATTTTAGCTCTGGTTCAGTTTCTACATAAGTATATAGAAAGATGCCTTGCTATTTGTATTTTTAAAAAATCTCCCCAGACCTTTTAGATGTACAAAAGTTTCAAGTCAGAATATATTAGTTAATATTTTAAAATGTTAGTACAGATTTAACCTATGTAAATTCATCTCTCTAGGACTTCTAATTTTAAGTATTTGGATAAATTTTGGCTTTGACATATGTTTTTTTTAATTTCAAGAGTTTAAATCATTGATCTTGTTACTTTTCTAAATCGATCTTTTATATTTTCAACAATATTTTTGATGTGGTGCTCAGTGAGAGTAAGCAGGTTCAGAAGTCTTAATATTTAAAATAATAACCTGTTTATTCCAAGTGGAATTTGTTTTTCTGAGTTTAAAGTAACCTTTTTCTTAAAGATCACTATTTCTTAAAGACCAGTTTAAATAACACAACTGCTTATAGTTTCTTTTCAAGCATTTGCAAGTGAATATGTCCTCTTTAGGAAGCCATCCCATGGAAATAGTCCAAAAGAGATAAAAGGCAGTACATGCACCTTAATGACATCATTGTTTTTAAGTTTTTAAAAAAGACAGAAACAACTGGCGCCCCAGCATGTGGGTCTTTTCTGGCAAATAACCAACAACTATTTGAGTACATAGCATGTACCAGACACTATGCTGAGCACTGGTGAAGTATACCCAAATCCACCCTCGCGATGTATTGCTATGAAGCCATGATGTTTCTATCATAAATAGTATGGAAAACAGTTACAAAGCTGATATTTAACAGGATATTAAACTATACACATACACACATGTTACAATTACTATGTAAACCAAAGCAAAATCCTATGACTGGAAAAATATGAATAAAATATACCAAACAAAATATTACAGATAATGAATTTTTTCTTGTTCTTTCAAATATTATTAAAGGTTATATATTTTAGATACAATGAAATAAGTTCATTGAGTGATAAATGGTGTCCTTAATTTAATGAGTACAGTTTCCCCTCAGAATGTTTTCATGTATTTTTATTCAAAATTTGTTTTATTTTTAAAAGACACTTGGTTGATCTGTTAAAGCATATCTGGACAAATGTTATGTTTGCAGGCTTAGAAAAGTGGATTGCTTTATTTTATTTTTGTCTGATCGAATTATAGACCAACAAAAGAAAGATACCAAATCTTTACTGAGGAAATTTTCATTTGTTAAAAAGAAAAAATGGCTTTCTTCTCGGCATGGTCGGGGAGGAAGGTTGGATTTAATTTAGAATGATTAATGAGATTTTGTCGGGCTCCTTGACTTGACCACCACTGCGGTTTGTCAGCGCAACAACCTGGGAAGCCCGGACGCCACTCTGTCGCCCAAAACCACTCTCCAGGGGAAAAATTAACTGGCAGGACTAGTGCCAGGTTCACGTCAGTGGCATTGTCTCTCGGGTATTGACAGCTTAAAAGTCTGGATCAGAAGTATGTGTGCTGCGGGACACATACCTAGCATATGGTGTTCAGTCTCTTCACAAGAGGTTAACCACTTTCGAAACATTTAAGCTGTTGATGTTTTCCCCAAAGGAAACTATTTAAAAACAATATCTTTACCAAGTTCCTCCTCCCCGATTTATTTTAAAAATTAAACAAAGTAAGAGGATCTCAAGTTACTTTGTTTTTCTTTCTATTTTTTTTACTTAAAGAATTAAGATGAAGCTTGTCTTAAAAAGTGAAATCATTTTTCATTTTTGAAAACACTTTTTTTGAGCCATCTGCATGACCTAATTTTGTAATCATGTTTCAGATTAAGCTACAAGGTTGTGATCTGACTTAATATACCCCCTTTTTACTTAGTTAGGCACTTTTGTTTAAAATAATCAGTCATGCTTAGTCAAAACAAAATTACTGATCATGGCTAGTTATTATGTGGTGAATGCAATCTATAGTTTTGCTTTGGTGTTTAACTGTAAGAAACCAATGCTTATCATCTTATTTTAAAAACCTGTCCAAAAGAGTTCTGGCAGGAAGAACTCTGCATTTCTTCCACCAAATGCATAGGGCAGGTTCTAAGGATCTGATAGACATCCGAAGGCCACTTTGTACACATTTCACATCATGTGTATTGGCCAATTTTTATCAAACAAAAAAACAAACAATGGGTCCTTCATATCAAACAATTTCGGGGGCGTTGTCCCACCGGAGCTGCATGAATATATGCAGCCTGAGGAGAGAGACCAGCTGCCAGGGCCAGGCTCCCAGCGAGTGTCTGCTTGCTCCCCTAAGGTAGGCACACAGAAGTGGAGAGGCCTAGGAACCGTTACCAAGGCTGCTGCTCTTACCGAGAAGAAAATAAGAGGAGGAAAATGAAGTAGCTGTGCGTGTAAACCGGTACAACCGTCACGCATGACGTGGCCCTGCAGTGAGTTTCTTCCCAAGCGAATATCATTTTCAATCCTGAAGCCATTGGATAGTTCGTTGTATTTCTAACCTTCTGAGAAATCACATAGACTATTTTCAATGTGTGTGAACTTCAGTGAGATTGCGGCTTGGGTACTGCATTGCATATTTTTTCCCTAAAAATCTGGTGTAGGAAGTTGTGTTTATGGAGGAATTTACAGTTATTCATTTCATTTTACTTTGGAGATTTTTGTTTTTACTGTGTAAGTAATATATACATATGTCTGTATTTCTCTCCTCCCCTTAATCTGGGAACAAAAAAAATAATACATAGTATTTTCCAAAATGCCATCCAAAGAAGATAATGGCCATTGTCAACAATAAGCCAGAGAAACAACTCGTGAATGGGGCCAAATTGCTGTTGGATTGGGTGGAATCCAAGGCCCTGAACCAGCTCTCAGAGGGGCATTTATTACCCTGATGAAGTCGTGTTGGTTCTGGGTCTGGTTATCAGCCTCAGAAATCTGGTTTTGTCAACACACTTCGAGCAAATGTATTTTTCATAAGAGTGACTTTTTAAAAATCCAGAACTAAAGGAAATGTGACAGTGATAATTTACTAATGTGATCAGTACTTTCTCTCTCTTCACCAGCCTACAGAAAGTAGACTGGTGATTATGAAATCAGATCAAAGGAAGTCACCTGAATCAAATGCTTCATCAGACTGAAAAAGCCAAATGCATCTGTCTCCATAGAGATGATTTTGGATATTTGAAATTTGATAGCTAAAGTCATTTTTTAATAAGTATTGCTGATATTTGCTTCTGTGGTCCTCTTTATTTTACACTGTTAAGTTGAACAATATTTGTCCTTCTCCTCACCAGTTTCCCGTTTTCATTGACTGAGAATGTTTCTAATGTTTTCAGTTATTATTACATCCACTTATTTAAATCCTTCATATAGCCAATCACATATGAGCATGGCCTGCTCTCCTAAAGTCATTCTGATGAATTTTGTGCTTTTCTCACCATTTGAGGAAAATCTCATTTCTCACATAATCAAGTTCACGATAGCTCCTAAGTACCTATAATATGACCTAAATTTAGGGCATTATTTTACCTTACGCTGAAGTTTTAATTTAGATATGCAAAGAAGCATTTAAAGATGGCTCATTTTGTGCAAGGAAGAAATTAACTAGGTGCTGTGAAAGAGACAAAAATAAAGCAAACTGCTCCCTGTCGTCAAGGGCTTCAGCGGGAGGAAAGTAACCGTAATCACATACAGTTCTATAATACTTCCTATATATCACCGCGACTCAGCGCAGGTCTGGAGAAGCGATGTGACTTTCAGAGGTTCACATGACCACTTAAGGGATTGAGAGGCAGACTCCCAAGTACATTTTGTATGTTACTAACCTAAATGAACTGCAGGAGAAAATGTGTTAGAAGATCTTTTTAAAAAATGTTCTAGGAAGAGAAGAGTGAGCATTTAATAGTGACTAGCTGAGTATGAAAAGATGAATGTTATTTCCACCGGTGTAGGTGGGACAATAGACATGGAAACAAACATGTATAAGGATCATAGGATAGTGAATAATTGGCTGGGATTCAAGGGAAAACTCTGAGCAATCATTTAGTGGAGGAAAGGACTGGAAAACATACGTTAGAGAAAGACTGTGCTAAAATAGAGATCTGATACTTTATTCTTGTAGGCAGTCGGAGACTTTCATGAAGAGAGGTATCATTTTTTATCTGTGATTTAGGAAGATCTTTCTAAAGCCAGTCTAAAATATGAAGTACAAATGGAACAGAACATAATATAAGGAAATTTATATTGAAGAGGCTACTGTAATTATGCAAGTGAAATATGAACTTTAGTATTGTTATTGGAAGTGGAAATGGTACAGGGAAGATTTGAGAGACATTTTGAAGATAAAGCATCTTGACAAATTACTGGCAGTTGGATATAAAGATGAAAGACTTAAAAATTACTCCAAATAGTCTGAAGAAGGTTTTGCCATGAGAGAGAGGAGGAACACAAGTGAAGGACAGGTTTGCTTGGTTTGGGAGTAAAGTGATGAGGGAGAGAGGATGTGAGTGGGAGAATGAATTCCCCTTTGTTCCATTAGATTTGGAAATGTAATATAGAGCAGGATTGGAGATAAATGCTGAGATAACGTGTTGAGAGTCCTCGGGACAAAATTGGCAGAATAAACCACAAGAATAGATACGTCTATTGACAATGTCATGGTCACGTAGCACGGTGCATGTCAAATAGTAAAGTCTTTGTTAAATAAACAGATTGATTGACAAGGGTTTTCAAACCAAATATTCAAAAATCTCAAAGTACTTAAATAACATGCCTTAGATATACAAATATACGATGTTTCAATTTAAATAATCTTCCATAATTCAATTAAAAAATTTTTATTGATTGATTTTGAGAGAGAGAGATCTATTTGTTGTTCTACTAATTCATGCATTCGTTGGTTGATTCTTGTATGTGCCCTGACCAGGGAACCTGCGAACTTGGCTTATCAGGAGAGCACTCTAACCAAATGAGCTACCTGGCCAAGGGCTACAATTTTAAAACTAAATAACCAAGGTACTCATGTTTAGAAAAGTATCATGAGGCATCCTACTTACCAAATATTCTTTTTTTAATGAATAGACTGTAATTGGCTCTATAATTGGAATACCCAATTTTAAAATTATACCAAACCCAGTTAAATCTTGCACGGACAAAGACACATGGAAATCAGTCCCCAACTCCCACCTGAGTATTTTCCAGTGTCCTTAGTTGTTTTCACACCTCACTGAGGGTTGCAAAGCATCTTCCGGGTTACATCCCATTGCCCTCAATTGCTTGACCAGGATGCTGTCCCCTAATAGACTTATTACAACTACAAGCTCTGAAAGAGCCTGATGGTGCTATTCTCTGCAGTCCTCACTGTCCAAGAATATAATGCTTTCTTAGCAGAAATGGCAGGAGGAACTCTCTCTTCTGGGGCCCAGACGTCATCTTTGAGGTCCTCCCGACTTTCCTCTACTGATTCTGCCTTTAGCTTTCAGTGCCTAAGTTTCCCCTTCTGTGCATGCAAATCAGCCAGATAGCTCTGGGTCCCCAGACTCCACAATTTCTCACAAAGGCCCGCACTGGGCTTTGAGACCACCCAGTGCTCTTCTGGCTCTCCAGCCAGGCACCTGCCCCATAATGTGGGGGACTCTAGAGTTTATTGTCTACACCAGGACACCTTTGAGAGTGCTAAAATGCTAAACCAGATGCTACTTCAAGACAACAGGCATAAACTAGGAAGTATGGCCACCTTACCCATGACTATAATACAATGTGATAAATGCAATAATAAAAGTTTAAACACTTTGCAGTGGAAACATTTTGAATGTAAATTCACCAAAGGGTCAAAATTTGTCTCCAATCAAAATTGGCTCTAAATTATTTTCCAATTGGCATGCATGATAAAAACCATACTGTTTAACCAGGCATATTTATTTGTCTCGTGCTGCACAGCAGAGCAGGAAATAATCTTTCAGCATCTTGGAAACAAATTTTGTAGATTCGGATTCCTGTAGAGGGGTTCATTTTGTAGTCTGGTCAACACCATAAGGACCTGAGTCTCAGAAATCTCTGCAAAGATTGTGGAGATCTTTAATTGACAATAATGATAGTCAAATCAAAATAATAGATGACATTTATCCTACTCTGCTGTTAAGCTTACTCTGCTAAGGGCTTTGTATTCCTTAACTCATTTAGTCTTCACAAGTACACTCTGAGGAGATAAACTTGACCTTATTTAGGGGTCCCACGATGGTGAGTCCTGGATATATTTGCCATAGTGATGCATATGTATATGTATATGCGTAGTATATGTGTATTTGTATGTGTATCTATCCAAATATATCCATCTCTGAGAAGATCTGGATAAGAGTGATTCAAAGCAAGGGAAGCAGCACATGCAAAGGCCATGAGGCAAAAACAAAGCTGATCCATGTATGACAGCATGTAGGCTTCATGAAGAAATACAGTCATATTTGCTTCTCTATTCCAAGCACCTTAAAAGAGTCATTGAAACAAGAAAAAGTCAGGACGTATTTAAGGGATGCATACATGAATGAAGGAGGAAGCCCATAGAAGGAGGTGATTTTAGAGAAGGAGACAGAGGTGAAAACTTGCAGGGCCTGGTGGTGGTGGCGAGATATTAGGAAAAATCTCAAACTCTGCATTTAAACCACACCAAAAGTATCTCTACCTTCTGTAAAAACCATTTTCTAAGGAGAGAATTTATTTTAATCTCTTTGGGTGATCTAAAGGTGAATACAGGTCCAATTTTATTTGTGAATATCTTCTATTCCAAAGAAGAAATCTGAATAAATGAAGTAACTTTATTTCTTCAATGTAAGTGTGAGGTTGCACTTCAGGGGTGTCTGGAAACAAAAAACATGCGTGGTTGCATGTATGTATACATCGGCAGATGTGTTGGACTATTTCTCAGCGTGCATAAGTTGTTAGTCTGTGGGACAACATGAGCAAATCACAGTGTGATCGCTAAGTTTTTCTATGTAAATTTGCATACAATCAACTCAAGGCTTTGGGGAACCCCATGCCAAGCCAGATGTTCAGACCTGTAGGCAGATTCTTATAACCAATACACCTTGGGGCATAGAGAAATATGGGAGGAAGAAAGCAAAATTTCTTAAGATAAGCTTCGGATCTTGTAGACAGGCGTCTGGGAAATGCAGCTGACTCTTTCTTTCCTTGAAAGCATGAGCCCCTCACAAGGAGTGATGTATGAAACTGAACACAAGATGCCTTATGACCATTAGCTATTAACTGCAGTGCTCAAAAAGAGACATTTTGGTCCATATTAAGCTGTCAGTTTTTGCATACTTTGCCACCTGGTGGATAACCTGAAAACTACAGGATTTAATTTTATTTTCTATTCCTAATGATTAATTTCCATACTCTCTGAAAGAATTACCCTAACTCTACCTAGGGCAAGGATTTTGTTTGTTTTCTTTACTGGTGCTCCTAGAATAGTGCCTGGCACTTAGTAGATTAAAATTAGTTGTTAAATGAATGGTGCGTTCTCGCTGGAGGAAAACTCCACTTGAAGACTGTTAATAGAGAATGTAATTGAAAGTGAAATCACGATATGGTGTCGGGGAGATGCGTTTCCCAAACTGAAATGAAAGTTACAGATTATTTCAAAAGTCAGCGGGGCGGTGCTATATCATTGGGTTGGCATAGATAGCTCATTAAAAACGGGAGATGTTATCATCGCTTTGTGTAGACAGATAACGTAGATAGTTTAGTGACAGCCTAAGGCTGCTTCACCCCAACTGCTCCAAAGTAAGTTAACTACACCCTGGAAAATATTCTTTCTCCTTTGCCTGAAAACCACGACTAGCTTTCTTCTTGCTTTGGGCTTTGATGCTTGCTATTCCCTTTTTCCGCTGCCAAAAATTATGAAGCCCCGTTAGCCCTCGTTTTAAAATGAGTCCCTATGCATATGTATGAATATGTATTATGCTTTTTCAACATAACATTCCGTGCTTCTACGCAGTGAACCGAAAGCGTTAGTGACTTCTTAACATATTTCTCCTGGAATAAAGATTGGTGATTTCATAAAGCAGAATAATGACTATATTTTTTACATACAGGGTTCCTCTGATGTCTTTTTGAGTTCTGAGAATTTCTTTGGAAATATTTTAAAAAACAAAACATATGCTTATGTTTTAGCACCTTAAAATTTGGACTGGGAAAAAATAATTAGGTAATTCACTTCAAATTTCTTTCTCAGGGAGATTATTTTGCATTCTAAAATCTGCAAAATATGTATACATATAATATACAATGGTCTACTTTTAGTTAATTGAAAGAACTTAATCATTTTGTTTTCACATCAAGCTGATCTTAGATTGGCAATATACTAATATGTTTGGATAATACATTGTTGAGATACAATCTTGGTTCTTTTAAGCTGAATCTAAATCTATTTGTTAGATAAAACTCATTTATGTTGCATAGAATTAAAACTCTCTTCAAAGTTCTCAGTTTTAAACAAACTGGCACACACATCTAAATAAATATTAAATCCCAGGCAAACGATGACTTCATTTTGACAGAATCTACAGGAAATGTAACCTTACAGACATAACTTACCAAACAACATCAGTTTTTACAATGGTAGCTTTTAAGAAGCCTAAAACTTTTTAGGATGAGAAATATTCACATTTCATAGACTTCAAAAATGGAACTTGCTTCTAAGGTGATTTCTGCTGCTCTGGGGAAAAAAAGGTTTAAATAATGTTTTTATAATCACTTCTCACATGCCTATTGATCGGGTATAACACTCACATGTACATACAAAATAACATACACAAGAAAAACAAACATTAGAATCACATTTGAATTATGTGTTTAGTGTACGTGAAATCATTTGTTTTCCTCCACTATGTCCCTGGGTCAAGGTCTATAGCATTTATTTGAACCAGCTATCTATCCCGTTTTATAAGGGTCCCAGGAGGCAATAGTCATACATTGTTACTTCAGCCTTCACAAAGACAAAACAGTGCAGAGCCCTGTACTGTAACCGGCTACAGAGAACAGTCCCAGTTTTGTTCCTGCTACATTGACAAGACTCCTTCAGGTAAGAGATTTAAACGTTCTTTTGTCATTATAAGGTTAGTGACCATTTTAATGGAATAAAAGGATTATTTCTGCTGTATTGGGATAGGAAGTTTGGAGGGTGAAGATGTGGGGAAACTGTCTTTTTACTTTTAGGCTTGTGTTTTTCAAAAGTTCTCCCTAACTGGGTTAAAGCTAGTCCTATAATCTGAATATTAATATTTTTTATAAAAACTATGGAGGACACAAATTATGTAGAGTCTGACCAAAGAATTTTACATACTTCTTTTTTTGAATCAAGAGAAAGTAGGTAGGTGATTTTCACTACTTATATTTGATCTATCGTTGTGACAAAAATTCTAAATTTAGTTTACTTACCTCAAACTATGTGTGACTTTTTAAAATAAATAAGAGTTTTAAAATTAATTTTCCCTGCCTGCTTAATAATGCATGACTTATGTGGAAAGTGATAGTGAAGGTCACACAAAATATACATTCAGATGTGTACATTATGGGCATTAGAAAGAGAAAAAAAAAAACCAAACACAATCTCTAAAGTTATCAGAAGACTTTCCAAGAGCTCATTCCTTCAGATTTTATATTTTGATATAATTTGCTGTTTAAACAAAAAGATCTCTCATTTAGGAGAGGGGCTTTGAAAAGATACAAAATAAATCAAAGTAATTGTTATTACAAATGTGCTGAAACTAAACACTAAGACTCCCATTTTGCTACAAAATATACATGACAAGTGAATTATGTTTCATAAAAGGACAAAATTGATAAATGAGTTTCATATGATCAGCTATGAATTATAAATTATGTTTTACTAGGAAAATCATATAGCATTTTCATCTTGATGTTTAATGATTTCTTACAAATATTCATGTATTACTTTCCAATCCACATGAGGAATTCAGAAAAAATTATTTGACCCAAAGAGTTAGTTGTTCTTTCTTGGTTTAAATGGGGTAAATTCCGATTTCATAGAGGAGAATGTATTAGAGTAATTTCTAAAACACAACCGTGGGTTTAGTGTTTTGTGGAAGTTCCAGGTAGTTAAAAACATTTTGTTTCAAAATAACTGCGTGTGTTTAAAAGCCAAATACACTATTTGCTGCCCTGGCGTTATAATTTGATAGGGGAGCAATATTTTTTCTGCAAAGTTTTACAATCAAACGTCAAGTTAGAAAAGCTGTGCAAACGACTAAAATAACTAAATTTTATTAAATTGGGAATGTAATTTCTTCATTGTAACTGTTCTCATAAAATTATGCGAGCGTTTTGTTGTGTTCTTTTAAAAACTCTTGGTTCCTTTTTTCCTTTCACTTTAACAGTGTTCTGGCACGTGACTAGCACAAACCGTACCAATCGCCTTCAGCATCTTAGGTGTACCACCGGATATTCCAAAGGGAATAAAAATCATGTAAAGTCTTGAACGTATCTGGAGTAATATTTATGAATGAGGGTTGTGCCCCTCTGAGCATAGTTGCGCCGGACCATTGATGTGTCTCATTAGCATCTCCTGTGACTTCCACCAGCACTAAGCAAATCGCGTGGCTTTCAGAGCTTCTGACCGCCTGGGGGTTGGAGCGGATGGGGGAACGTGTCCTCCAACTGTCTCCCTCGTGCACTTCCTCTCCCTCCAGGTGTGTGTTGGGGGGGGCGTGGGGGCGGGACGGTGTGACCTAAAGGGCGGCAAAATAGGGGAGCAGGCTAAATTCCTCCTAGATTGCGAGACCTCGTCTCCGCCTACGATCGCATCTTCATCTCGCCGCCTCTCTGCTGCAGGGCCTGGTGCCCGGAGTCCGCGGCTGAGCTCCGGCGGCCGGGCAGTCCGTGCAGAGGGGGCCCCGGGACTTCTCCACGGAGAACCGGAGGAACAGCACGTTACGCTCCATTCGGTTTCAAGACCGTGTCCGCGTCGCTCTCTGGAATCAAGTCGACCACAAAGTTGAAAGAAATGGCGTGAATTGTAAAGGGGGGGATAGCCCCCTCCCTCCCTGAGTCTCAAGGGACAATGTTGCCAAAACATTGGTGCCTGATTTCAGTTAAATTCTTTGTAATCTCTCTTAGTCGTCTGATTTGGTTTGGAAATAGTTTTAAAAAGTGAATTTTCGAACTGCTGCATTGAGAAAGGAACCGGGAAGGAGCCTGGAAGGAGCCTGGAAGGTCAAGTCAGCACCCACCAACGGCGTTAGGAGTCCCGCGGACCCCACCCGAGGCCTGCCGGGAGGAGGCGTGTGCTGCGCGACGTCTGGAGAGGCTGCAGCCGGCTTCGGTGAGACAGCCTGCTGAGAATTGTGGATTGCGAATGGCGAGAGAAGCGCTTCAGGATCTGCTAGCTAGGAAAAAAAAAAAAAGTGTATTTGTAACCGGATGGAACCAGTCTCGCTCCTTCATAGAGAGCACAGTTTGGCTGCTTGCCTGGAGCTGGGGCTATGGCCACCGCAGCTGCTAGGTTCTGGAGGAGTTCACGTCTTAAAATAAATGATCAAGGATAATTCATTCCCGAGGCAAAGAGCCCATCCCCCCTCCCTCCACCACCGGGGCGATTCACGTTGAACTCTAGGGCGGATCGTTCCCAACGTCCGCTCGGGGGCCTTAGCCGTCCGAGGCCTTGCAGCAGCGTGCACCCTGAGCTCGCGGAGCCCGCGGCCGCCAGGACACGCGCCAGACTCGGGCAGGCAGGTCCAAGAGTGGACGTGCTTTCAGTCAGCAAGGGGTTTGAAAGGGAATCCAATAAAGCAGGAAAAGCTGAAAACTCCGCGCCCTGTAGCGCCGAGTGGGGAGATTGGGGAAAGGCGCGCCGGGTGGAGGATCAATCCTGTGGGCTCAGCGGTCCTGCGTTCACTCCGCCGCAGCTCCCAAATCCAGTCTAACAATCCAGGTTTATGGCCGACTTGTGCCACCAGAGCATAAATCACTGTCAGCCTGGACAGCAGCGGCAGAGCAATCCCGCGCTCCCTGGCCGCGTTGGCCCGAGGCAGGATAACTGTCCCAGCTCGGCGTGAAATTTCCCGGCCCGGACGGAGTATTTGCCCCGAATCTTTGCGTGAGTCTCCTTGGCTCCAAAAACGCGCGCTTGCACTCTGACACGCAAAGGGCGCCGGGGGAGGTTCTCGCAACTGTCCACATCTGCTCTCGATGACCCGAGTATTGTCCAACAGTCAAAGAATGCAAGAGCGCATCATCAGAGTTCATTTTGTGCATGGGGAGCCCTGCACCCATCAAATTGAAAGTGACATTCTTAAGGTCACTGAAAGCTCAAGGAAAACTGCTGCTTGGTGCCAGACTGCTGATTCCATCTCTCCTGCCTGCCCCCTCCACCCTCCTGCCTCGAAGATTCGTTCTGTTTGAGGGAGGATCTAAGGACGCCTTGTAAAGAAGCATTCACGATTTGCTCCCATAGCAATTAATCGGCATGATGTTCAAGCTGATGTTTCCAGTTATTGGCCCAGGAACGTACTTCAGATCTTCTTTCTCATCCTACATCCCACATTCAGATGAGAGAAGTCTCAGGCACTCTCAGACAGATGTCAGGGCGCTAGACACCCAGCTCACCTCCCAGCCGCTTGGGCCGCGGGGCGACGGGTTCCCGGCGCCCATCCAAGTCCGGGAAAGGAATTCCGCGCAGAGCCAGAGACTGGGGGACACGGGGGAGGAGGGGGGTGGGCGCGGGCTTAGAGAAATGCCACAGTGAAGCAAGTGGTCAGGCAATCAACTTTCACCTTCTCATACGCTGCTATTAGACAAGGGACTGGTTTTCGTCCAGCAAACTCTCCCCTCAGGCGTTCAGGTCTTGACGCTATCGTGATTATTTCTCACCATTCACATTCATTACTTTAGGAAAAGTCACACTCACACACCTCCACACTTTGGCTAACTGGAGCCATCGCAGGTTCTCTTTGCCCCCGTAGTTCCCTTTATTTGATAATTTTTTGAAATCCGTGTTAGAACGTTAGCAGTCCCTCCACCCCCACCCCAAGCATTTATTTCCAAAGAAGCCACAAAATATTGACTTTTACTTTTTTATTCTCATTCAGATACACATTCTCTCTCCTTCTCTCTCTCTCTCTCTCTCTGCGCCCCCCTCCAAGAATAGAAAAGAAAGAAACTCCAACCTTCAACTGTCAACTGTTTTCCAAACACCAGATTAATGTTTCCCAGGACTCGGTAGTAACGTGACCTTTCTGTTTTCAGATGTGTTTTTCAACATGTAATCGTTTGTTTGTTATGTCTCTCCATACGGAATAAGGAAAGCTGGGGGAAGGGTGCATGTTGCCAGAGGGAGGGGGAAAAAAAAGATTGGGAGCCTGTTTTTTTCCCTCCTCTACACAGGAAAGCTCAAAGCATTTTATTTTTATTTTCTTGAAGACAATCCCCAGGGGGAAAGAAGTCCATGATACTGACATTGAAAAAAAATCTGAGCAATTGATGAGAAACTATTAAAAAATACTCCCAAACAAAAATCTAATGAATGTTGTCTGTCTTTCTTTCCTTTTTTTTAATGAGGGGACATTGTGGGATGTTGGTAATGTTCTTCTCTTGATCTAAGTAGATACATGAAAAGTATTATTTTTAATTATTTATCAAGCTCTCACTTATGATCTGTGTCCCTTTTTGGATTGATATACTTCAATAAAAAGTTTTAGAAATCTGAAAAACAGGAAATCTCTCATGTGTATATACAACTAGAGATTCTACAATTTATTCATAATAAATTTCCAAACCAATATGTTTGTTAAACTTAAGAAGTTTACCAAAGTCTTGATTTCTAAATGATAGATTCTGGATCAAATTGACAATATTCTTGAATTGGTTATTAGGAAACCAGCATAAATATTAGATCATTGTTTCTACTGCACTGGAATATCAAATAAGCAGTGAAAAGTTTAAAACTTGTCTTAAGAAATACCTAAAGAAGCAAAATAGCTATGTGGCTTAAAAAAAAAAAAAACAGCAGACTTCATATCTTCAAACAGTATTTAATTGTTTAATACTAGCTCCTGTTAGAAAATGTTTTATCCCAAATGAGAAGTTTAAAGAGAACCTCAGCCACACTCAAAAGTGAATTTCTGCTACTAGAAAGATGCCAGTTTTAAACTTGTTTTTCCCTCCATAAAATATTATTAGGCTGCTTTCCCGGTTAGTGACCAAGTATTTCACCAAGAAGCGAGGACTAAATTGCTCTTCCCGTCCAATCAAGAGCTTTTATGGCTGCGACCAACCTCACTAATGACTCAGTTCTGACTTCTGTCTTTCTCTCCTCATCCCTTTCTATCTCACCTCAATTTTCCTCCTACCCCGTTCACTTTAGAGACATGGCGATTCCCAATCTAGGGAGTCATTCTCCGACAAATCGCGTTGCTGTCGACTCCCACCCCTTTCCCTTTCTCTCTCTAACGGACCTTCGGTCACCGAGAACAATCGCCCAGCCCGCACCGCCCACACAGAGGCTTCACTGCTGCTTTATTTTATAGGCCCTTCCGCGGTTTTATGATTGGTTGCTGTGGTTGGAATGTTTATAGATAATAAACAACTAATCCATTTCTTGCCTAATGAATTGCCCCACCCGCGTACCAGTTTTACACCAATAACTAGCTCCAGGATCAATCTGAGCCCGTGAGTAGAGGGGACCGAAAGCACCCGACGTCGCTGCCGTTTAACATCAAAGCCGCAGCACCCAAATTCAGCAGACGCGCATTGCCATTTCCAGGTCCTCTCCCCCTCAGCCTCCGCCCCTTCGCCCTGCACTCAGGGTCTCTCCGCACGCTCCTCTCCCCACCGGTGGATGGATGAATTCCAAAGGTGCTTTTCTAGGCGTCTAATAAAGCGAAAGGGAGATCCCGGAGCCTGGGCGCGCTACGCTGCACTTAGAGATTGGCACGCCCACACGGACCCGGCGCTCCAAAGCTTGAGTCTGCAGCAGCTCCTAATTTGGCCTGACCAGCCTCTGCAGACCGCATCACAGAACCTATGGGAAATTTGCATCGTCGTGGTTCTGAAAGAAGTCCTGCCCGCGGAAGATCCAAAAGCGTTTTTCAAGGGCGCACTCTGGAAAACTGACGTCTGGGAGAGGTTCTTTTACACACCTGAGGGCCGCCGCGGCTCGTGGCCTCCGGCAGTTGCTGGAGGCTGGGATGTGATGCACAGGGCTGGGCACCAGGACCGGGCCTCCAGAACTGAACGCTGGGTGTTGCATTGAGGGAGTCCCCCTTCTAGACTCGCGCTCGCCGTGGGGCGGTGTCTTTTCATAAGGACCCAGAGCAGGGTAACCTAGAAAGAGTCTCAACCCTGACGACCGAATTGAGGATCAACAATTCTCTTACCAGATAGAGCCTTTTCCCCAAAAGCAGTGCAACAGCTTTATTTTGCATGAATACACTTCGCTTACTTAGGCAATAGTTTGAGGTCCTGCAGTTTTGCGTGTACAACCTTTTCAAAGCTACTGTTCACGTTGCCTTCCATCTGAGTACACCGGTGCCCAGGACCCCTTCTGTCCAGGAAGCCAAGGGAGGGTCCTTAGGAGCACTCACTCCCTTGCCTCACCCATGGCACCCAGTTCACCAGTGATTTCGCTTCCCTTTACTGTAAAGAGTTGGTGAGACGTTGTTAAGTCAGAATTAATTTTCCTGGGTGGCCAGATCTTCCCAAAACTGTGGGCACAGAGCACTCCAGTCCCTGTCTCAGTCTTTCACTGGTTTGGGTTTGTAAATCCCATAGTTTCATGGTGTGTGTGTGAGGGGCTTCTAATGCTCTGCCATTCAAGTGATAAATATGTATGTAATGCCCACCAGTCTAGGGGCTGGGGACACAGCAATTAAACAAACAAACAAAAAACCTTTCCTAGAGCTTCACTCCAGAGGGGAGGATCAGGGTGATATTTGGGCTCACATTGGGCTGGGCACTGAGAGAATGTGTGTTTTGTTTTGTTTTTAATTTTAATTTATTAATGTGAGCGAGAGAGAGAATGAAAAAGTCATTGATTTGTTATTCCACTTATTTATGCATTCATCGGTTGATTTTTGTATGTGCCTTAAGGAGGGACTGCAGTTGCAAATACTCTATCCAACTGAGCTGCCTGGCCTGGTTGAGGGTGTGGTTTCAGTGGCGGCATAAGGCACAGGCCCAGCCACTTGGCTGAAACCTCTCTCTTTGCCACGTAAGAGGTTTCTTTATCTTGTGGAGTTTAAATCACACTGCCTTCCTTTCTCGGGGCTTTCCACAGTGTACTTGATGCACCAAATCACAGGCCACAGCACCCTCCTCCTCTTTCCCTTTACAAGCCCATTTTCATCTGGGTGGCCCTGGGGAGAAAGATCTTTCATGCCACTCCAACTAGTGTTGGTCATTGTTCAACTCCTGGAGTTAACAATTCAAAACTTTTAGTATCCTCTAAGGAATCCAGGCCCCATAGATCTTCAGTGACACCAGGCCAGCTTCAAAACAAAAAGCAGGTCTTGTTCAGCGGGAAAAGGGTTTTTTCTTTCTCCACCAGGGCTGCGCTTGGCTCTTCTACCTGCCTGGGATCTCACTCTGCTTCTGCTCTCAGGGGACGTAGGTGTTGCCAGGAGAAGAATTAGCAGCTCCTCAGTGGCTGCCTGGACTGGCCAGGTTTCTCCAGGCATTGACTAATTTCGCTGGGAGGTCTCTCAATCGCTCTCTCTCTGTCTCAACAGAACACCTCCCCTCCTCAGTAGGAAGGGAAATTGTCCATTTCACAGCCAGGCAAGGAAGCCTTCGGGGTCTGGGAAGTTTCCCCAGGCCTCCCGGCCACCTACCTCCTGCAGTCGCGCCACTCACAAGGATACTGATTTAATTGGCTCCTGATAAAGAAGAGAATTAGATCCGCAAAGAAAAACTGGAATTAAAACAAAGGCAAAGAGGCCACCGCGAGCTGTTTGATTATTTTTCTCTGACTTTGCTATTTGATTTGAACCTGCCTCGTCAGAAATAAAAATAAATAAGAACACAAAACGTCGACTGGTTCTACAGCACTGAATGTGTGCGTGGTTGACACAGAGAGAAAAGAAAATAAATCTTGGTTACTTAATGAAAGGAAGAAGTAATTTGTGTAAGTAGAGCTTTAGAAAAAGAAACCCAGAGCGCACAGGAAAGGGTTGCGCGGACCATTGGTACCTTGGAAGACCGCGCGGGGACCGGGACGCCGACAGTGAGTCGTCAGTCGCGGACGCCGCGGGCTCCGAGCAGCCCTAAAACCCTGGACGCAGTCGCACATCAAAGAGCGGAGGGCAGGCTTGATTTTATTTCATCATCAAAGGAATGGCTAAGTCGGCAAGACATCCGTGTCTGCATCCCGGGTAGCGCTGCGAACTTTAGTAAGGTGCGCTTCGGGCTGGCTTCTACGGAACCAGGAAAGAGGAGGACAGTAGACTGTGCAGGAGAGAAAGCTCTTACCTGCAGGAAGGTACCTTCCTTGTGTCTTGACTACGCTACCTGCACTACACTTAGTGTGCGCGCAAACACAGGCAAGTTGTGGGACCTGCGCACCTGGAGGCACCGGCGGGGTCCCTTCCCAGACAGGTGGTGCCTGAAGGGTGTTGGCGTCCAGAGGTGGCGTCTATTCTTCCGCCTTCAGGAGCATCCTGGATAGCTTTCTGTTGAGTCTAGGATTGTTCAGGAATCACAGCCTGCAGAAAAGAGGAAATGCCTCTGAAAGTACTTTTTCAACCACAAAGGATTAGGTGGCAATACTACTATGTGTATCTGAAAATTTCATAGGCAAATGTGGGGAAACTGGTAAGAATATTGTTGGAAAAGTTCTGACTTCATTTCATTAAACTTCTCTGCCACCACCCTCCCCCTCTTTAGCTTCCACTTTATCTGAAGTTGTCATTTACTGGAACTTTACACAGTATTTCTAAAATCCAGTCTTGTTGCCTTCTTCCTTTGTAAAGTTAAGCTGCCTGCAAACTTGGCTTTGGAATTAGCCAGGGATCACTCTCGGTTCAGAAGCGCAAGATCACTGTGTGTTCAGGGGTTTGCTTAAAGGAAAAATTCCTCCAGTGCAGGCCTGGAGACGTGGAATAATAATTTACACATAGTGAGTCATAGCTATAACTCAATTTTACTTATCATTTTAATGTAATGTAAAAACTAGACCCAGTAGGCCTTTTCCTCATTTATTTTACAAATTGTGGGAGTTAAGTACTCTGCCCATACCTTGCTGCAGGGAAATATAATTAGGGAATTTATGGTATTACATTTTACCTTTGTACCCTAGATGAATAACTTCCTATGTAAAAAAAAAATAGGGGCACTAGACATCAATGTGTATAACAAATTTTGTGCATAGATTTGAGAATGCTCTTGCCTGAGTTTGGGGAACAGTGGACAACACATTTTATGAAAGAGACAGAAGTCAGGATGAATATATGTGAGGCATTATTTTTTGGCATTGGTGGCAACAGAATCCCTTTACAGTAAAATTCAATAAAAACAAAAAATATTGATAGTTGACATGATCAGAAGAATAAAGTACTCATATCAGAAAAAGAACATCTCTTTTGCTTTGGAGGTAGGAGCGCTGCTGCTCAAGGAGAGGAATAGATGAGGACTGCCCCCCCCCCCTCCCGCCCCCAGCTGGCATCAACCCTTCACTCTCACGGCTCAACTTTCGGAGCCTGCGTTTTTTATCACTGCCCTCTACTGCTCAGGGTTGCGTAGCTTTTATTGTTGTCTCCTTCACTCCCCAGTGACAGAATAACACAGTTCCCTGAAGTGCTGACCTGGAAAACATTTCTCTATCCCCACCTTGTACCCCCAATAAAACTTACTAGTTTATTTTCTTCCAGGCCTGAGAGTTAATAGATAAACTTATTCATATGGAAGTGCCAATGGATGGCTTAATGTGTTCTCCTGTCCAATCTGTTATAGTTCCCCCAAACTGATGTTTTCAATGCCATCAAGGAGGTGGCACTGAAAGTGGGAATTCTAGGCAGCTTTGCCACAAGGGCAGACGTTTGGGAGAAGATTGCTAAGAAAGGCCCTTTCAGCTACACTAATATCTCCTCCAACTATGGCCTGAAGTAATCTGGGCCTTCCCTAGTAGTGAGTGAACTCAGTTAACCTCACAATTTGTAGGAAACCTGTAGTTCAAATGGAATTTTACTGAGAGGCCCAATACATGAAATGAATTTAAAAAAAAAAAGAAAAAAAGAAAGCTGCCTTGGTGGAAAGGAGGGTGATGGGTCTGGAATGGAGAACCAGGCCAGTAGCAGCTCACCACCCTCAACATGTTTATGTCTTCCCCCTGGGCTCTTGGGAGTACAGTTGAAAATTGTGATACTGCATGAAGCAAATATGGAAGATACAGACATGATTGCAGACATAGGGAACAAGTGGAAGGAGAGAGAAATTATATAATTAGAAGCGTTATTTTGATCATGGGTGAGAACAATCATATATTATGTGAATAGGATTAATAGATCCCATATTCCTAGATTCACGAATATGTTTATAAAGAATGATTACTGGAAAGGACTCGCTTTCATATCTTCCTGTACCAAGGGTCTCGTAATGTCAGCATCTGCGTTGAGGAATGCACACTAGGTAACCACAATTCGAGGCCTGGGAAGAGAGCCACAGGAATGACATGTTGTGTAAGTCACGGAGATATTGTTTTCTGTTTTCCTCATTTGCAACAGGTCAGACTGCACTGATAACAGCTGCAGAAACAATTGGGGACCTTATTCATAAAATCAAAGGCAGAATGCCAGATGGCAGCAAACCAAAGGAACTGAAGATGGAGAAGATTACAAAATGCTGGTGAAATAAGGAACAAGTCTCTTGGGGGATAAACATCCCTGTGTTTTTGGTAAAGTGTAGAAATCAAATGTTTTTGTGTGTAAAATCACAATCGATGTAAAATAAAAGCAGTAAGTGTTTGTTAACTGCAAAGTTTACCTGTGGAGGAAAATAATTTTCTTAGGAGGAAACGTGATGGGCTGTTCAGGTTGGTCCATCATTTTTCTTGTCTCTCTTCATAATCTCTATGTAATCCAGAAACAACCAGTAAAAGAAGAGACTCTCCGCTTCTTTAATTACTTCCTGTAAATTTGACAACTACTACCCCAGTCTCATTGGCTATTCTGCTTATAAATAGACCACTCTTTCAAAGACAGCATAATTATTTGGGTACACTTACTTCCCTAGCTATATATCATTGCCTTTCAAAACTAAGTGCTTCCAACCTACCTTAACAGTGTCTTAACATCTCACTTGAGCAATATATTTAACTGTTAAATGTTACTTAATTTCTTAGCTGCTGTATTCAAACCACTGATGATAATGTATACCCAAAGTCTGAAATATAATCCCAAACAAAATGTGTTAAAACTGAGGATTAAAAAAATCCCAGTCTTTGTGATGGATCAGAATTATTGAAGCCTACTTAATCTCACTCACACCTGAATATTTTGTAATTTACTGTGGATTTTGTATTTATGAGACTGTGCTAGGTGAAATGCCCTTAGGAATAAAAGTAAACTTGTGAAAATATTATTTGTCTGTGTGTTTAGTTGGGAAGAAATACGCCATTAAAAAATAGCATAAACTAGAACTACGTTACAATTCTGGTGATTTAATGAGTTGCTAAAATTTGTATACTTAAATACGAGCATTTTTTCATTGAGTTCCAAGAAAAAAATTTCTAGTTTTTAAAAGTATCAGTGCTGGTGTAGATAAAAAGAATCTAGACTAACTTTTTGAAAATCAAATTTTATTTATTGGTTCAACGTATTTTTATTAGCAAAAATTGGGCCTTTATAATGAATAACTAAACCCTGAGTATTGGTTTAAATACAAGATTAATCAGAAAGAGAACTGGAATTCAAGGGCCATGCATGGAGTATACATTAAGATTCTGTTTTGCATAGCGTGATGTTAAGGAAATATCTGGCACCTTTCCAGTAAACTTGATGCATGAAAAATAACCAATCTGATAGTTAAAGATTCTTAACCAATACATTCTGAGGGATTTAGCTTATCTGCTTTGGCTCTCTATTGACCAAATAAACCATTTGATTACAAACGTGCACTTTCCTGTGGACTGGGTAATATTTAAGGTTAGTTAGTACCTCTAGGTCCAACGTTTAACTAGGAATGAAAATTACATTGATTCCCATGCTTGGTTCTTAGGTATTATTTTATAACTTTAAGTAAGAAAAACATCTTTGGGGCTTTATCATTTCAGGGTTTGGTATATATGTTTAAAATAATTATAGGAAACGATAGGGCACTTAGGAAGCAGTAACAAGGTGGGTGGGCTCCATGTCATTTGTAATACGTGCAAGGTGAAGTGGGATGGACGTAATTATGAAACAAACTTTCAGTGCAAACACACATTCAGCAAACTTGGAATGTTGCAGAAATGGGAGATTTCTAAAATGAAACAGAATCACCCATTACAAATCAGTGATTCTGTTAATCTTCATATCAACATATGTATCAGAACCAAAGGAAATAGGGTAATATGTGCCTTATCTGGAACACATTAAACTATGGCAGTAAAACAATGCACATCTGCATATGTGATTAGTCGAGCTTTAATTTTCCTTTAAAGGCTGTGCATGGGGAGGAAGTGTTTAAAAAACCCCTACTACTCACTTTGTAATCCTTCTTAATTAAGGAGGAAGGTAGTGGAGATTCAGTCTTACCATTGAATAGTCTGTTCCAAACTTGAAAGAAAAAATTTCAAAATCAGTGGAGGAATATTTGTGACAGATACTTCTATAAAGAAACCAAGGCACATAGTCTCTATCCATAGGAAGACAATATATAAGTACATAAGGTGTTAAATATATATGAATGAGATAAACAGATACATTTTTGTTTGATACAAAATGCTAAACATATTTAAAAAGCAATAAATTTAATTTGCTTCCAATAAAATATCTCTAGAAGGACGTACAAGAAGCTGATAACATTGGTGGCATTCAAGTGGCAACCTAGCTGGTTGAAGGACAGGGTTAGGAGAAAGACTCGTTTTGTATATGGTTTGGTACCCCCTAGATTTTGAACACTGAGAATGTATTGCAAAGCTATTCCCAACAGAATAAAATAAAAGCAATGATTATGTACATGATTAGTTTCCAAAATAATGATTCAAATGGACACCATTATACTTGGAGTTTTTCGTTGTGCCTAAAAGAAGAAAGAGTAATCTGGGCTGAATATTAAAAAATGAGTGAAAACCACCCTTTTCTCTGGGTTGCCCTACTGTCCAATGAGCGTGCAGTGTGAGTGCAGTGCCGTTGATGCCTAAATAACACACCTGCATCAACTAGAGCTCTGCTTTGCCTTGGCGCAATTTTTGGAGAAAAGAAAAACAAAGATGAATAATACTTGGATATACCGAAAAGAAGGAGCAACTGGCAGGAAGCAAAGGTCCTAGGGAAAAAATGTCAGACGTTTCTGATAGATCAGTGTGACTTTGAGTAATTTGGGAGGTGTGGTTGGAGAGATTAAGGTACAGATTATAAAGGTCCTTGAATGCCAGGGTGAGGAGTTAGGATTTAATAATACAAGCAGTGAGAAGCTTGGGAATCTTTTGAACAGGGAAAATTAGCCTCCTTATAACGTTCAGTGTGACTTGAGATGGAAGGTTGGAGTCCAGGCAAGGAGTGTGGGGTGTCCAATACAATGTTCCAGGCAAGGAGTGTGGGGTGTAGGTGGCAGGGTTGATTTGGAGAGTTTGGAGGAGTGAGACTGAGAAATAACAGTCTCAGCGACTGGACTGTGAGGCAAACTGGTTTGCAGGAGGGTCCCCGAAGAGAGTGGCCTCATCAGTATCAGACTCTTAAGGGTCCAAAACAGTGAAGGCTGAGAAAAATGTTATTTTCATGTATTGATTTGTATATAAGTAATCGTTGAAATAGTACAGTAATTGTTGAGATACTAAAACCATATATTTTTATTAGGTTTTTTCATGTGCTTTGAAATTTTAGTTTTCTTGCTAAATATTGGTGGTTTTATCTCTCTCTCTCCCTCTTCTTCCCCCCCCCCCTTTTACTCATCTTCTCTGTCCAATGGTTTTGCCTATTCCACTTTGCTGCTAGCATCTCAAAAAACATGAAGTTTTGGACGAGTGTATATTTTCATGGGAGTGGAGGGTGGAAACCAGATATTCAGGAATTATGGTAGAAGAGGTAAGAAAAAAAACCACTAATTAAAATAAAATAATCCAATGTCATTAATAGTTTTGAATGTTTACTATGTGCCAGAAACTGTATTAGGCCTTGAGCTTATAGCCTGGAACAAGACAACTTAATCTCTGCAGTTAAGGAGTTTATAGCTCTTTTGAGAAGATAGACATGAAACGAGTAATTAATGATGTGCGAATTATGTGCACTAGAAGAAGAATGAGTGCTTGGGAAGTTTATAGCAAGGAAAAGAAGGACAGAAATGGAAAAATAGCTGGAGGAATGTGGTAGGGAGACATGAAGTAATTTTTTTCCCAACTGGATACATGTGTCATTTAAGACATTATAAGGAGTCCATGGTGAGGACAAGAACAGATAAAAGATGCTGCGAAATGCCTGGGGAGGCAAGAGGAGGAGGAATTAAACACAAGTGGAGAGGTTTGCCTGTGGAAGGGAAGGGCATTAATTTTGGGAGGCAACAAGAAAGAAGAGGAAGCTACAGTGTAGAAAGAATATTCTTTAGAGTTTGGGAGAAGGAAAGCTAGCAGGATTTAGGATTTAGGGTAAAGTTGAGGTTTCGGGATTATGGGGTTGGAAAACCATTGGGAGAGTGGGTCCAGGCTAATTGGCTTCGTTCTGTTTCAAGGTTACAGATTGCACTGTTAACCCCTGTCAACTCACAGTGGCCGTCGCAAAGGCATGGCCTGGCTCCACAGAGCCTGGGGTGGTGAAACTGTCTGATACACGAAAATCTATCGGCCTAATTTGAAAACTCTCCCAAAGCATGCCCTAAGTGGAAACATTCCAAATCAATAGGATTGTATAAAAGGCATTTTATTGGATACTTCTTTTTTATATTATATGAAGATAGGATCTGTCACTTACTTATATGTATGTAAAGCTCTCAAATAGCACAGTCTTTGAGTGGCTAAAACAAAGCATGATCATTTAAATAGGGTTGATTGAGTCAATCAAGAATGTACACTTTTGGCTCTACACTTTCTTTCAGCTGGGTCGCGAATCTCTAAGTTTAGGGGGCGATAGAATCATGAGATTTCAGAGGCCACCAACCTTCTGACGAAAGAATATAGTTCAGAGTTGATTAAGTGGCTTCTGTCTGAGGTATATGGGAAGAAGAAGAACTCAGCAGACGGAGTCATTTGGAGGCCTGATTCTGGGGACTGAGTCTACAGGTTACTATTCTTATTTCCAGTTTCAGATAACAGCTACTGGAAAATGGGAAAAAGCCTTTGTGATTGATGTCTCCCGTGATAAACAAGACGAATGTATGTGGAAAGCCACATAGTGTCTGCTCTGGGGTGACTGGGGAAGGAAAGGGGCAGAGAGGCCAGGTTGCCCCACTGTCTGCTGCCCTCTGGCACATCCCTCCCAGCTTCCCTCTCCTGACCGGCCAGCCTCCTTCCCCTTTATTTTTAGCCAAGGAAGAATACCTGACTCTCAACAGGCCTGGGAGGGTGGACGATACGAGTCCGAAGCTGTGCAGAAGCTAATCAGGATTCCTATTAGTACATGTAACACATTTAATAGTTTTGGGAATGTAATCCAGATTTGAGTATCCAGAAAAAGGCTAACTTCTGGCTAGAAACTAGACAGTATAAATCAAGCAGTCCACTGGAAATACAGTGTTGATAGGGCCACTGTAATTCACAGATAGATATTTTAATGAGGAATAAAGACATATCACGTTGTCATACACTCCTTGCAAAAATATCTCTTTGCCATCTAGCTGTGAATGCATTTCCATTTTATGAAACCGTGCTGCCTATCATTTTAGATCATGTGATAAACTGCAGCTAAGTATCAAGAGTTATTGCAATTTAAAAATTGGTATAATTCTGTTATTGCCATATTTTACAGGGCATCAGAAGTCAGTCTGCCCTCGTTATTTTTTTTAAATTAAATCTGTCTATCAGATAACCTAAGCCTTTAAAGCCATATATCCTATTTTAATTAAAAAAATTCTGGTTGTGATCATTGTATAGAATTAAAATCCCATGTAAAATATGGGAAGAGGGAAGGTAAGAGGAGGTCATATAGTGTTACCTGATAAAAGGAGACAGTAATATTTAAAATGAGGTAAGTGTTGCACCGATTTATGATGTATTTTATCTTCAGGAGAAACCATAGTTTATCGTCATGTCATTCAGCTTGAATCATCAGCTGTATATCTTAGACTTTTTGAATGTAACTCTTGAGAGGGAACGACTTTTAGAGATGGGAGCTACGAGGCAGATCAAAAGCTTAAAGCAATTTTGCTTCGCTAGTTAAAAAATATTTTATTGGAACATATTTTGTTGTCACACATGCATAAATATATATATAGTTAAAAAGGGGGAGGGTGCCAGAGTTGCTGGGTGTTGTTAATAGAAAGACAAGTAAAAATTAAAATATTCTTATACCGTCTATAATCTCAAATTATTTGCTTTTCCTATTTTTCTTTCTTTCTTTTTTAACATCTAATCTTGCAGTAGTCATTCTCACCCATAGGTAATTCCTACTGTAGAAAATAGAAATAAATTCATGACGCTAGATTCACAGACTAAACTTAACAGTGAACTTAAGGAACATAAATCCTCATACCCTACGTGAGCCAATATACTTAATCTGTAATATTAGTTTTTGTTTTTTTAAAATTAATTTTGGTCATGTTTCTATTTCTTTGTTGCTTTCAACTAGTAACACTATAAATAGTTATGAAACAAAGCTTGCTAACAACCAATACTTTGGTAATAATGTGTTCATTTGACTTCAGTCAATTTTTTTAACCTTAGTTTCAGATTTTCTCTTGATTTAACATTTTTTCCCTCTTAAATACTTTAAGAAACAAAGAAGAATATTTTTTTTATTTAACTAGTGGAAAAGATTTTTATAATTTTTAACATTTTCTTTTTCAGGAGTCAACATTAGATTAGAATGAAATAATAGAAATAAGCTACTAAAGTAACTTGTGTTAGTAGAAATAGCGTTGACCAGCAACGCTACAGTCTGGAGACAGGAAAGAACGTAAGCTCTTTAAACAGCTTTGTGGAAATTAATCCCAAAGGGTTGACATTATTTGGTTCAAAAATATTCAGTAGGAAAGATAGAGGAGACCAAAAGGAAATATTCTACTGTGTGTTCTTTTACGCTTATAAAATCTACTGGTTTTTTTTAAAGACCACATTAATAAAGGAATCAGAGGTTAGTGGCTCTTTTGTGTCCCTTTCCCAACCTCTCCCCTGAGAATAAAAGCCTAGAGTGTGCTCGGGCACATGTCATCTTTGGTCACTTCCACAGAGCTAAGGGTTCGAGGCTTTAGAAAGGGGGAACGAATTAGGGCTCAGAAATTAAAGGTACTGACCTCTTTCTCCAAAAAGCATGGGCATCTTGTAAAATACAGATTTCTCACTGTAGTGTTCTCACCGTGGTCTTCTCACCTCTGTAAAATGGAAGAATAAAAAAAGGATTTCTTAAAAGGATTTTAAAAATGGTGAAGCCAAAAAGGAAAAAAAGAAATAGAAGCAGTCTAGTGTTTTGAGTTGATGTAACAGTTTATACATGGAAGTTGGAGACTTCCATAACATTTTTAGCATTATTTAGAGAACAGCAGCTTGAAGGGTTCTGATGCCTTGTATATCTTACCCCGACTTTATTAGAATGTTTACAAAAGGACTCACTTCCTAACTCACATCCTTTCTTAAAGCAGCAACCATAAAGCAGCAAACATATGACAGATGTGTGTCTGTGTGTCCTTTCTGCCCTGTTTATGCTCTGTAGAAAGTTTCTTTCTTTTTTTTTTTAAAGAAAATCATTAGTGGAGGATCATTTCCCATTAACATGCATTCTTTTGTTTGATTCTTTTTATTAAGCTTGCTGAAAAACTGTGTTTTCATTAGGCTCATCAGAGGAAATATTGACTAAGCTTCTGTATTTAATTTAAGTCACTGTAGGCTAAATTCACGTTTCCTACAGCTTATGGTAATAAAATACCTTTCAACATTTTCACCATATTTTATACTTTGCTCTTTCAAAGAATCTTTTTTCAAAGTCTCTTTGCCTTAAAAAATTTTTTTTTGGTACTTCAGCAAGGTGAATAAATATATTATTGAATAGAGTTTTTAAAAACCAAAAAATATAGAAACTTTAAAAAATATATATCCAACATACATATGAAGTAAAAACAATGCATGAAGGTAGAATAAGCAGGAAAATAAATACTGAATACTAGACTTTGTACGCAAAAAAATCCAAGTTTATTTATCATGAAATTTTGTAAATATCTGTTATGTGGCAGATGTTGCAGAAAATTCTACAACCTAAACTCCACTATGAGCTATTTTGATTGCTTCTCTTTCAAAAAGAGATTGAATGTACCGCATAGATAAAATAGCACTAATTCAGATTCCACTCATCCAATGATTGGCCTAAGTGAAATTAATTAGTTTTATTAATTTACATTATTGGTGAAATTAGAAATGATTCAGAGTAAAATAAGTTCATTAACATAGTTACAATATTTAAAAAACCCTTTTTTCACCCCTTCATTTTGCGAGTGTTTGGATCCCTAGTGCAGATAAAGGAATAGAAATGTTACAGTTTTGACTTTAGACAATCCACCTGGTGTTTTTTGCCCTGCCTCCTTCACCAACCCAATTTTCTCCTTTCTATTTTTGCATTTTCCATTTTCTAGGAAAGACATTTTTATCATTGTGATTTCATTTATAAGGCTTTTGCTTTTCAGATATAATTTAAGGTTTTCTTTTAGTAAATCCTTCTTGGATATTAAATAGAGTGTCAGCTTATATTCTGCTTTTGGAGCTGCTGGATGGTTTGAAGGGAGTTTTTCCTAAAATTTCCTGACAAGTTTATTAAGTACTTTCCAATTAACTAGCCCTCTAGACTTCTGATCATTCTTTAGTACAAAGGAATAACATTTCCTGGATGAGTTCATTCACACAATAAACAAATAAACAAACACTTTAAATAGGGAAATTTCTTTATATAAATAACACGATGGTTATAATGATTTTAATGATCACATTAACGTTTTTCATTACTACTTTTTAATCATTTATTGAAGTATTTTTCTTAAAAATTTCAGTTGTAGGTGAAACATAGTTATAGCACACACACTGTTACTATACTTACTCTGGCAGACTTATTTCTGAGGGTCTTCATAACTGAAGGAAACAATTCCATCAACAAAAGTGATCTCTCGTTTTCTCCTGATAGATGCTTTGTGACTAATCAAAATAAAAACATCACACTAATATTCTGAAACTGAACCAAAATGGTGAATCTTCAATGAGTGTTTTTAAGCCTGCCTAACTCTGGGGAATATCCTCCAATACTTCTTCAATTTAATAGTTTTAGTTTGTAGTCATTATATTCTAAAAATAGACAAAAACCATTGAACACTCCCATCTTTTTATATGGCTATCATCCACATCTATCCATTCATTCGTTCATCTGTCCATCACCCACCTTGCTGTCTGTCAATCAATCATTTGCTACTATAAAAAACCTATTCAAGTCTTCCAAATGTCCTCAGACCTGACTTTATTTGCATTTCACTTCAGAAGTGCTACATTTGAGAGAAATGTTACTATGTCCCTATAATTCAAAAACTATAAAAAAGTAAAAATACTTCTATTTTAAATCACATTGCATATAAAATATTTGCAATAACGAGGTATAATTTCAATTAAATGATTGTTAGCATTATAGTTAGGGCCTGATGTCAAAGTAAAACCTCAAATTTAAATGGTGCAAAGGGAAAAGTTATGGGAAACTAACCAATTCATTATGATAGGACTTACTGTCCTTTCCGCAGAAGCCAACGCCATCATGCTGACTGTTTTATTTTATTATTTTGTATATTTTTCTGATCCTTCAACATAGGTGCTTTACAAAGAGTGGCATCTTATGAACTAAAATAATTCATTGGTACAAGATAAAAGGCAGTGTCAACTTTGTCTAACAGTTGAAAACCGCTGTAAAAATGTCTTCTCATTTTGAATTTTGATCATGTGCCTTTTTACTGCTCTAAAAAGAGTAAACCTTTCTCCCCGTTACATCGCTGCAATTCTTCCGTCCGAAGACAGGACTGTGAAAATCTGCAATGGCCTTCAATGTGACTTGATGAATAGCAAGAGAGCTTAGTGGAAATGTTGAACTCCTTCATGATTAAAAAGCAAACCTTTAATGTAGTTTTTGTTTACCATGTCATAAGTGCAGCGTTGGAAGTTACTGCCAAAGAGTCATTGGAACAGGCATCACTAAGGCAATGTCAGCCAGCCAATGCTTTGAAAATGATTCAGTTCCTCTAGCCTTATGACTAAAATAATATCCAGTGGCTCCAGCCCCAAGCCTGGTTAATGCATCTGTCCAGAACACATAATTACTCGGTCATAACATTCCCCCGGCCACCAGCCAACAAACCAATCAGCATTTCTTCCTAACTCACTAGAATTTTTGCTGTGTCAAACTGTTTGATCTCTAGGTAGTAAAAATGCAAAAAATGGAAGGACACTGCACGGGAAGGTTTTAATTTGGAATAGTTTCTCATGGAAATTAAATTTGAAGAGAAACATGTTTTTGTTGTCATGACTGAAGTTGAAATTTTAATTTGGTATCCCTTTGCATATTGTGTAGGTTATTTTTTTATTGCAAGCTAACATTTTTAGTCATTGCGGTGAGGAAATATACTAACAGCAAAATGGTGGTGAATATATCTCCAGTTACTATTAAAAATGGTTTTGTTTCCCAAATACAAACAAATACCATGGTGAAGTTATTTTGGTTAACATAAATGTTGTTTTGCATATATTTATGTACATGTGTGTATATAGAATTCCTTCAAAGAGCAATTACAAAAGCATGTATGTATTCACATATATGTGTGTGTGTGTGTGTGTGTGTATAGTCATGGTTTTTACATAAGCTCATTACATTAGGGTGACTGTTAATGAAATCCTTGACATGATTCTAGATTAATTTACATTATTTCTCATATTTGCACAGACTCATCTAATAATGTTTTAAAATGGATTTCAAAAGTCATTTTTATGTGATGAAAATTCACTGAGTATGTGAAATCCGAGCTTAGTTCTGAAGTATAAATAGATCTAAGCCACCAGGAGAAGTGAGGAAGAACACTCCGGTTGGAAGGGATCACATGTGGGAAGAAATGTCAGTGTGACCGAAAATGGCATGATCTGGAAACTGTAAGAGAGTTGGTCTTTCTGGTGTGCCAAGGACATGTGAGAGTAATACAAGATGGGGCTGTAATGGCTCAGATGAACCACGTTGTGAAATCACCTTAATATGCAAAATAGATGCATAGATAGTAGGGCTGATGAGTTGAAGCAACGGGAATACTTCAACTCTATAAATGCATGAAAATATTTTCTCAGTGACTTCCCTCCTTTCAACTTTTTTCTGTACCAGGTTTAGAGGGCAGCATGTTCATTGGGTATATTCCTGGCTTCATGGTCGGTCTGAATAGAAAGAAGGGCAGGACTACTTTGTTTCCACAAGCGGTTGGCAAAATCACCGCAGCATCACTTCTTTATCTCAGGCACAGACTGACCTCTGAGGGGACGGAGCCTGGAAGGAAGATAAAAAATAGTGTCATGAAGCAAATGTTGCCTTCCCAAAAGTTGGTTACAGAGCATTCTGGAGGAAGAGGAAGAATTATGCATGCACGCGACACACAAACACCTGCTAACAAGCACATAATGCTCTCTGCCTGGTTTCTCCCTTACTCTACCGTACCACCACGCACACTTGTGTGTGGACATTCGCACTGACTGTTGTGAGTGTCCTGGTCTTCAAGTCTCATTTCATTTCCCAGGTGCCGTTCACAGTGTTGTTTGTGGGTCAAAACCTTGAGGTATTTACCGAGACACTGTAATAAATAACAAACATGAACCACCTCTAAGGCACAACTGCTTTCCTTTTTTAGTGACTGACAGTTTTATCATTGCAGAGGTGACTTGAGCTCACACTAGTGTGGACATGGTTGGCCCCTCCAAGGCAGAGTGATTCAATGAAGAGAGTGTGTGGAATGCCGGAGCTGCTGCTACAATTTGGAATCTGTGTTTCTATGTCTAACTACATCGTTACAAGTCAATCTTGTTTGTAAAGACCTCTTGTTTAAAGCATGAGTGTAACTCATAAAGTGATAAATAAATTTAAGAAATTACTTTATCTTAAGTAAGAAGACAGTGTTGAGGAGTTACTGTTGTCTCTGCTATTAGTAAACTATCCGGTGATTTCCGAGTGGATAGAAATATAGAAATCTCTCTTCTGAGGCAATGGAATTCATGCTCTAAGGCAGTACTGTCCAATGAACGTGGAGTAAGAGCCATGTACGTCATTTTGAAATTTGTAGTGGTTTAATAGCCGCATTAGAACAAGTAAAAAGAAACAGATGAAATTCATTTTAATGTTTCGCTTAACTCAACATATCCATATTATTCCAACAATTTAAAATATAAATTGATTAATATTTTAAAAGTGAAAATCTCTGAATCCAATGTGTATTTGATATTTGCAACATATCTCAGTTCAGATGAGCTGTATTTCAAGTGTCCAATGTCTCCATTGGCTACGGGCTACCATATTAGAGAGCAGAGCTCTAAAGCGAGAGATCTGAACTCACGGCTAGGGTGTGTTTGCTGGGAGGCGCGTGTGAAACTGATGTAAGCCTCTGTGTTTAGTCCTGGGGAGCAACACATGGTGACATGCCCCACAGATGACTTTTATCAGGTACTTAATTCATTTAGATTTATCTACATATTTACCATGTTTTACAGTCTTCATTTCTTCTTGAATTGCTGAGTTTCCCTCAGTGATAAGTTTTATTCAGCCTGGAAACTATTCTAAATGCAAGTCTGTTGGAGACGAATTTTCTCAGTTTTTTTGTCTGAAAAAAAGGTCTTAATTTCATCTTTATTTTTGGAGGGTATTTTTTGCTATGAATATAATTTGAATCTAAATTGTTATTTTATGTAAGTACTTTAAATATAGTATCTTTTGGTTCTGTTTTTAGTAGTGTTTTTCTTGAGTCAGTTGTCAGTCATCAGGCCAGTTGTTGCTCTTTTAAGGTAATCTGGTCTTTTTCTTTTAATTGCTTTTAAGATTTCTCTTTTTTGGTTGGTTTTCTGCATGATTTTCAACATCAGTTTTACCATGATGTGAATAGGATATTAATTTTTACAGTTTTTTTTCTACTTGTGCTTTATGGCTTCTTAAATATGTGGTTTGATTTATTCCCTTTGTTTGGAAACATTCTCTGCCATTTTCTCTTTAAATATAACTGCCATTCTCTCTCTTCCTGTTCTTCTTCTGGGATTTTCTATTATAATTATGTTAGGCTTTTAAACTATATCCCGTTGTAATTCTTATTCTCTTTTCTTCATTTTTCAGTTTTCACTCTCTCCGTGCTTCATTCTGAAAATTGTCTTCTGATCTACATCTCAGTTTACTAATTCTCTTTTTTAATCATCTTTAATTTACTATAAAACCCATTCATTGAAATTTTAACTTTGATAATTGTAGTTGTTCTGGAATTTCTATTTCAAAAATTGATTTTAGTTTTCTTCTAAAATTTGAAGCCTTATCTTTTGTGTCTTTGAACGGAATAAGCTTACCTCCAAATTTAGAGTTCCTGTGGGCCTGTTTTTTTTGTTTGTTTATTTTTGCTATTTTTCAGTAGTGTTTCTTTTCTGTGCCTGTTTCTCTCCCCTCTGCTTCACTCCTGCCCCCATGCAGAGTGTTTATAGATCATCCTTAAAATATCTGAAAAGGAGGATAATGCCAAAATTTCTGGAGAGGACCTACTTTTTCCTCCACCAGGCATCTGAGAACACTGGCAAGTTGGGGATCATCTTCATCCAATTTCACGTATTGAGAAGATTTTAAGCTGAGCCGTGGTTCTTGCAAGTTCTCTACATTACACTTTACACTAATCCTCCTCCTTCACTAATCCTCCTCCTTCACACCCTTATCTGAATGTGGGTTTCTTCACAGTCCCCACTAAAAGTAAAGAGATTCAACTGGGATTCAGCCCCCTTTGGGAGGCTCTGGACTGTTTTTATTCTCTCTGTTAAAAGCCCTATTTATTCTTTCAACCTTCCTCTTGCAAATTAAGGAAAAAGGAGGGTGAAAAGGGGTCACAGAGCTTGGCTCACTTTTCTGGTTTTCTTTTGTACCTCAAGATCCTGACCAGTCGCTTTTCACTAACATATGTTCGCTCTCCCACACCTTAAAGCGGATGTTTTGTCAAGTTTTTTCATACGAAGCTGAGGAGTATTCCAAATTATTTGCTCCACCACTCTGCCTATAATTCTTTCTAATTCCTAAAACTGATGTTCGTGTTGTTTACTTTTTGATCCAACCCACCCCACTACAGTGGCAGTTTGTCTGCCCTTGGTTGAAGCTGCTCTAACAGACTAACGCAGGGTCCCTGTAGGCTAAACATCATTTAAAGACATTTCATATTTTTCTCCCCTAACTTCTTTTTCCACTCAAATTAAACTAGATACACCTCAAACATTTGCCCATTACTTTACTTTTTGTTTGAGAAAAAGTAGACATTTTTCAGTTGTGTGAAACACCCCCAAATAGCTCTGGGTTACATCTTAGGATCATGGTATATTAGTAAAATACATGTCAAATATTAATTAGTACAGAAGCCCTAGAGATACTTTTTCTAAATATTATTCAATATGAGGAATTTTTAGCATAGCTTTTGAAAAAAGTATTTGACAAGTTTCTTCATGTATACTTGTTTCTAACTGCACTGTTGGAGATTGTTTCAGCTAATTTGGTGTGTGTGTGGCAGGGGGGGGGCATTGACTTAGGTTATTTTGCTCATTTACATGCCTGAGAATGAAATGCTATTTGAAAAGACTGGAGATGAATTACAGCAGTAGATTTCTTGGTGTCTAGTGGAGGTGCTCTTATAGAGTCCTTTGGTGCTTTAGGTATTCAGAGAAACTTGATAGATACCCCAGTCTTAGCTAATTTAGATGTAAAAGAGATTTGATTCGTCTAGGAATTCCCACTCATATTTCCCTTAACTCGGAGCTCCCTTAGCCAGTATGTGTCAGAGGCAGCTTCCACACCCTTCCTCACTCTCTGTGGAGGTGTGCTTGCTTCTATGGAAGAAGAGGCTCCCTGTGGCAGTGGGCCCCCATTTCCTCATGTTGCTCCTGGGCATGCCTTTAAAGGGTCAGCTGACCCTCCGTATGCAGCAACTCTTGCTCTGGACCCATGGCTTCCTTGTCACTGAAAAGGCAGATACCAGAGCATCCACTGGGACCTGATGTGAGTGCAACCTATAAGTATTAATGACCTTGGGACAAGTTTGGAACATAGGTGGGCTGGTAGATAAATTCTTCTCTCTTCTTCCCTCATAAAAAAGTTGTTTAGAGACTTGGTAGCTTTATAAATGCACACTGGAGCTATCGGTCTTGTAAAAATGAACAGTATGCTCACCATGAAGCCGCGTTCAGCATTACTCATACTTGATCTCCCTCACCTTTTCCCTCCCCGTGTCTGAGTTTCTGCATCTACTCCTCAAAAAAGGGTTAGCACATCTGCTTTAGCCTGGGGTTCTGTTTCTAGGGAACTAGGCTAAGATAGGCAGTATCAGCAACGGAATGAATATTTATGACTGTGATATTGTTAGCTTAAAAGACTCTTGGTAAACACACATGGAATATTGATTAAAGGCTTACATTTACCAGAAGATGTTTTGATAAAGATGTTTAGCCAATTAAAGCTTAAAATGGCAATAAGAGCAAAGATTTAGTGAGAATTTGTGCTCTGCCAGACACTGTGATAAGTGCAAGTGTTATCTCTTCAACCTTCTCAACAGCCCAATTATTTGGTATTACTATTGATTCAGTCTGTACATCTGGAGAAACTAAAGCTTTTGGTAGTTAAATGACTCAGCTAGGATCATGAGTTAGTGTCAAAACTGGATTCAAATTATACAGTTTCAGAACGTATGTGATTTTTTAAAAAATATATTTTATTGATTATGCTATTACAGTTGTCCCACTCCCCCCCCCTTTATTCCCCTCCGCACACCCCCTCCCACCTGCATTTCCCCCCTTTAGTTCATGGCCATGGGTCATACATATAAGTTCTTTGGCTTCTACATTTCCTACACTATTCTTAACCTCCCCCTGTCTATTTTGTACCTACCATTTGTGCTACTTATTCTCTGTACCTTTTCCCCCATTCTCTCCTCTCCCCCTCCCCTGCTGATAACCCTCCATGTGACCTCCATTTCTGCGATTCTGTTCTTGTTCTACTTGTTTGCTTAGTTAATTTTTGTTTTTGTTTTTGTTTTAAGTTTGGTTGTTAATAACTATGAGTGTTGTCATTTTACTGTTCATATTTTTTATCTTCTTTTTCTTAGATAAGTTCCTTTAACATTTCATATAATAAGGGCTTGGTGATGATGAACTCCTTTAACTTGACCTTATCTGGGAAGCAATTTATCTGCCCTTTCATTCTAAATTATAGCTTTGCTGGATAGAGTCATTTTGGATGTAGGTCCTTGCCTTTCATGACTTCGAATACTTCTTTCCAGCCCCTTCTTGCCTGCAAAGTTTCTTTTGAGAAATCAGCTGACAGTCTTATGGGAACTCCTTTGTAGGTAACTGTGTCCTTTTCTCTTGCTGCTTTTAAGATTCTCTCCTTCTCTTTAATCTTGGGTAATGTAATTATGATGTGCTTTGGTGTGTTCCTTTTGGGTCCAACTTCTTTGGGACTCTCTGAGCTTCCTGGACTTCCTGGAAATCTATTTCACTTGCCAGGTTAGGGAAGTTCTCCTTCATTATTTTTTCAAATAAGTTTTCCATTTCTTGTTCTTCCTCTTCTCCTTCTGGCACCCCTATAATTTGGATGTTGGAATGTTTAAAGTTGTCCTAGAGGTTCCTAAGCCTCTCCTCATTTTTTTTTTTTTTTTTTTTGATTCTTGTTTCTTCATTCTGTTCTGGTTGAATGTTTCTTTCTTCCTTCTGGTCCACACCATTGATTTGAGTCCCAGTTTCCTTCCTGTCAATGTTGGTTTCCTGTACATTTTTCTTTATTTCACTTTGCATGGCCTTCATTTTTCCCTCTAATTTGCAACCATATTCAATCAATTCTGTGAGCATCTTGATTACTAGTGTTTTGAACTGTGTATCTGATAGGTTGGCTATCTCTTCCTCCCTTCATTGTATTTTTTTCTGGAGCTTTGACGTGTTCTGTCATTTGGGCCATTTTTTTTTTTTTGTCTCAGTGCACTTGTTACATAGTAAGGGGCAGAGCCTTAGCTGCTAACTGGGGCGGGGCAACCCACGTCGCTGTGTTATGACGCTGTATGTGGGGGAGGGGTTGAGAGGGAACAATGCCACTTGCTCTGCTCTCTGCTGGCTTTCAGTCACTTCCCCCACTACCCACAATCAAATTGGGCCCTTCTGGTGCTGATTCCCAGGTGGGTGATTTGTGTACGTTCTAGGACCCTGTGAGTTGCTCCAACGAACTCTCCTGTGAGGCTGGGAGTTTCTCCCACTGCTGCCTCAACCCCCACAGGTGTTTTCAGTCAAAGGCTTTGAGGGTTTATTTCCCTGCATCAGAACCCTGGGTTGCTCAGTCTATCTTGCTCCCCAGTTTCAGAATGTATGTTTTTAAAAGCAAACTGGACTATGTGTCCAAACTTTTATTTTTGTTTTTATATCTATGTTATTTAGTTAGGTTGGTCATGCTATTATTTTTTACTGTGGTTACTTCTAGAAAGGGCATCCTAGGAAGGCACACTTTTCAGTATTTTCGTCTACCTACTCTTTTCCTTAACAAAGCTCCTTTTGGGGACACTTCTAGTAGGTCTGTGTCCCCATTTAGCATTACTTTTCTCAAGGTGCTAACATTGTTACCCACATTCTCAAAGTCAAAGTCAAAAAGAGTCTGGAGTTGTTTCTGTGAGGGATGAGGAAACAAGAGGAATAAGCCAGAATTAAAAAAAAAATGTACAGTACTGAAATTGGAGTCATAAATTTTGAAAAATGCCTATTCGCTGGCCGTTATACTAAGAAAGTAGGGCAAGTTTTAAATAGTTATTCTATTTTGTATATTGAATATCTGTGAAAATACTAAAGTTGATAAATGTTGTTACAACTAGTAAATAAGACATCTGTTAATTCAGGTTAATTGACAAAATCAATAAACTGATGTTTTCCTAGGAGCAGAAAAATGAACAAATTTAAAAAAATGTTTGTTTGAAGCAATGGAAGCAATATAGTCATACTGACTTCAATTTATTTTATTCTTTTTTTTTACTTAGAAACATGATTTAAAATGACACTATCTTCAACAAAATGCATCTATATGAGGAAATGGATTATATTTAAATTACAGGTAAGAAATATTTTTGGAATCCATTTGGCCAAAATGGATTCTAAGTAGGTAAGCATGCCTCTCAGTAGGAAATCTGACAAATCAAGTATTTTCAGAATTAAACAATAATATCCAACAAGTACCTATCTTGTGCCTACTACCTAGCAGGCACAATTGTATGTGCTAGGAATGTGAAAGTGAAAAAGACAAAATCCCTGTCCTATTCTACTGAAGGAAATAATAAAAAAACATAAATATATTTTTAGATTGATAGGTACTATGAGAAATAATAAATCAGTTTGGGATGACAGTCCTTGATGAAGTAGTGGTGGTGGAAATCAGCCATTTCGGCCAAAGTGGTCATTTTAAAGAGTCCAGATTCTCAAGTATAAAATGTTATTGATGAGGAGGATCTGAAGATTTACTCTTAGGTGCCATGAACCTCTGCAAGTATGGATCTACATGGAATCACAAAGATGAAAAGGTTTTTATAACTCACCTTGTCTAATTCCTTCATGTTAGACGACACTGAGGACACGAATTCCAGTTGACTTTACCCTAGTTTACAAAAGTGATCAGGAGCAAGGCTGGCCCTCTAACCAAGGCTGTCTAGCTCTCAGCCAAGCATTCTTTAGCCATCTTTCATTCCCTCTGTTTCTGTATGAATAAAGGAATATGATTCAACTCCATGTATCCACAGAGCTTCTAACCTGACAGTCTTCAGGTCTTCATTTCAACTTCTCAGTTTTTCCTCATTGCTTTATTTAAAATTGCAACCCTTACACATTGGTACATAATTCTCCACAAGTTGCTTTCATTTTGGAACATTGCATAAGTCACTGCCTTTTGTTCCAGATTCTTCTTTCAAGGATATCTTTGAAAGATTAAAACTGTGTCACCTCCAGAACAAAGGGCAAGTTTGCTTCAGGCTTTGGAAGATAGTAAGAGTGTCATCCTTTCAACCAAAGGTTATGTGGTCAGGTCCCTAAGCTCAAGATTCCTCTCTGGTAGCACAACCCAAAGTTGAATGTAGAGGAGTGTTAGAGAGCCTCCTCTGCTAATTGTTTCCTGGGCAGGTCAGGATTGAACACGACTACCTCTGCTCTTTGATGTCCAAATCTCTCACTATCTGGTGCTGTCCTGTTGATGGGAAAGGCAGAAGCCTGAGTCTTAATGGCCCAAACTATGGTGTTATGACACCTGTACTAGCAGGGGTAGCTAAGAAATCTCAGCAAAATTCAGGGGCCTGAATTTTCACCAAGAAAAGGTTCTTGTTACTCTGTGGGTGATTCACACAGCTCAGTCCCTCTGGAAGTCAAAGTCTGTTCTCCCAGCTCTGGGCAATACCTTGATGGAGTTGTTGTCTTTTTGCCAACATTTGGCTTGTTGATGTGTTTGGTATGCTATATAATTGGAAAACTACAGGCAGGCAGGGGCTGACTGGTTAAAATCTTTCTTTGGGGTCACAAATTCTGGAAACAAGTCCTGACTGAACTGTCTGGGTCACTCGTCTAGATGACTACAGTAAGACCCTATTCTCCGATGATACTAACTTTCTTTTCTGTCCCTAAAACGGTAAGTTGCATCATCAGGGTGATTGTAAATGACCTTCAAGGATTTAAAAGAAACAGCATCAGATTACATGGCCCTTAGTGGACAGTGAAGATCTCTGCAAATGAGACTACTCGTCAGAGGGCGGTATGGTAGAGGGATAACTGACTTACTATGGGCGCCCCGGGAGAAGTTGTTCCTACCTCGGGAATCATCATTTGGAAAAGGTGGTATGAAACTGGTGCCCAATTTTAGCTGAAGTGATTAATGACACTCTCTTCATCCTGGAAATCATTCAGGTTGGTCTCACCGCACTGCTCAGGGGGTTAGGCATGGCAGAATTGCCCTGGACTTTCCCTTTGCACCTCGCTTCATGCTTTGGGCAAAATAGAGAAATCACCAAAGAAACTTTTACAGAAATCCACCTGACTTTCTTCGGTAGACCCTTATGGTTTATGGAATGTGTTCATATGATTGAGTCTTGGGCATTGGGTGGCATGTCCTCGCCATTCTGTTGGTAGTAGCCTTAATAAAATGCTGTGTGAGACAAATTGAACATATTTGATAAATGGAGGAGTTGATACTTACTGGGAGATAATTCTACATGTATGCCTCATGTTACTATGTATCCTATGAATGAAACACTGATAGCTTTTTATTCTGGACTATCTTTTTAAGGATGTTTGTATAGCTAATATCCATGGAAGATACAAATAGTTTCAACCCATACAGCAAAGGGAGGCATGATTACTTCCGATATAAAAACAGTGATGTTCCCTCCAGAAGAAAGGTCAGGGAGGCTCAGGCAGTTGCTGAAAGATTTGGGTTCCCTGAGCTCAGAGTTCCTCTCCTATAATGCAACCCACTGCGTGTAGGCATCACACGCTCACCTTCTCATCACCTGTGGTAATTCAGCCTTGAGGAAATGGTGCAGTCTGATCCTCTGTCTACTGCTCGTTGCGAGTAATAGAGCCCTTTGTTTTTGACCCAGGAGTCCTGCAACTTCTGGGAGCACCCACGAGTGTATTCCAGGTTAATTTGTTAGCTTGCAAATAGGGTAAATTCTCAGACTCTCCACAGTTCTTGGCAGTGCCCTCCCTACCACTTTTCTGTTTTATTTTTCTCTTTAGTATACATCATCATCCAACATACCTTACTTATATTTAACTTATTTATCCTGTTGATTGTTTATCTCCCCTAGCAGGGAGTTTTGTCTGTTTTGTTCACTTCTGTGGCCCCAATGCCTGGAATAGGGTGTGTCTATAGTTGATAGTTCACAAATGCCTTTAAACAAATGAATTTGCTGCATTGCATCTTCAGCATCTTTGCATGTAGAAAGTAGCCAAATAAAGGATGCTGTGATCCAACCTTGTGATTAATATTGTTGATAACATTTATGGGTGAACAGAGTAGTATATATGGACGTAAGCTGATACAGCTTCAGTTATGCACAGAAAACTGCACCATATAGCATGACCTCTTGTATTTTCTTTATTTTTCCTAAATAATTTGTCTCTATAGCTCTTGTCTTATCTTCTTTATTATGTTTCAAAGGAAAAAGTTGGCTGACTACTTGCAATTACACTTATCTGTGCTCTTGTTGTCATCACTGTCCGCCTCCCCTGGCCCCACCCCCAATATTCCATCTTCTGTGTCTTCCTTTCTAGCAATTTCCCCCCGCATCCTACCAAATGGCCATTTGTCTCTTGTCACTTGCTTTAAAACCATTTACAACTTTCTCATCTCTGTTGCCGCCTTGAACTTTTTATTTATTGCTCTTGCTATTTACCACTAATTTCTCTAAACGGTGGTGTATGTTAGATGCTATCTCTTCTCTTAACATTGACATCATTTTCAGCCTTAGCTATTTGATTTCTTCACCCACCACCCTAGAAGCGTTCTGTGATTATTAATGATCAGAATTTACTAACTCCAGAAATCTCTTCTCATATTCCTTCTTCCTAAGATACTTTGTAGCAATCTCAATTCCTACCTTCCAACTAATTATTAAAATTCCTTTCTGCTTTTCTTTCTACCATATAGGGTGACCTTGTGTTTATCTTCCTATATAATGATTGCTGTTTCAGGTATTTCTATGTTTTCTTCTTATTAAATAATATTAAATACAGATATTTATTATTCCAACAAATATTTATTGAGTGCTTAGGTATTCTAAGAATTAGGCTGCATTAATGAACAGAATACCCAAAGATCATGAACTTACATTCTAACAAAGAGAGTTGGGCAACAATAAATATAATAAATTAATAAAAAATTACACATTATCTTAAAAGTCAATTAAAAAAGAAAATTCAAGCAGAATGAGGGGCATCTTGCACGTGGGTGCAGGTGCAGAAGGTTGGAAGCCGGAAGCGTGTATTGTGAGGTTACGGAGGTTATCCACTTTAAATTCTGTAACCAGCATCCCTATGCTGGTGATTTCTCAATTTATACCCCTATCCTACCTCCCCTCTGAGGTGTGGTCCTGTTTGAATCTTAGCATTATTTATTGATTCAATGGAGTTTCAAGCACCTGGGGATTCTGTTCCAGGATTGCGAAAACAATCCAAAGATAAACAAATCAACTCCCTGCAATTTAGTGAGCTCATGTAATAGGAGATACTGTGGATTATCAGCATCACTTTAGAATCACCAGGAAGGGCATGGGAGTACTAAGAACAGCCATGGGACTCGGTCTTAGGGAGGGAGGCATGGAAAGATTCCTGGAGAGGGTGACACTTCATCTGAGACTTTAGTAGGAGATGTCCTAGGGTCTTTCCCCAATGCCATGACTTTTAAAATTCCATCCCAGTTGAATAATAATAGTTCCTTATTTGACCCTCTTCTCCAACCCAACAACCCAATAGCATTTTACTTATATTTTCTTTCATTTCTTGGAGTGACATATTATACCACAATGTATTATTATAGTCATCAATATGTTTTTCTTTCTATTAGATTGTAACGGCAAGTCCATGACTTACCCATTGTATACACGCATAGAGTTTTGTTTATGGATTCAAATCCTACAAAGAAGTAGGTTAATGAACCAAATGGAATATAAAAAATTAGCATGTGTTTTTGACTTATGTGTACAGAGGCCCAAATGTGCTCAAAAGAAAGGAATCTTACACAATGTAGACAAGGGTGTAAGTTTAAAATTAGGAATCTCAAGCACAGATTTAAAATTTTTCTCTTCTTTTGATTCAGCCTCCTCAGACATTCCATCATCACTTACCCATGGAAACCACTCTTTTTGCTGAATTCTTGACTATTCAAAGGGCGATATGACAATTGTAAATTGCAGGTGAAGTTTCTCTAGGCCATACTAATGTCTAGGATAATTTGCATGAAAATTGCTGTGATTGTATAGCTCTATTTTAACTGAGAAATTCCATGTCATATAATAGTGATCATTATTCATAGTAGCTGAACATGAAAGGAATTCCATGTTGGCTTTACAAGTAGTATCAGCGACATAACTGACTCGCCTTAGAGACAAGTACTTAGGCATAAGTAATTTAAAAGGTATATTTTATTTGCATAAGAATGTGTGTAGAATACCCACGTTAAAAACAAACAACTAAAACGGTCACCACCACCTCCATGCCCCTGCCCCTGCCCCTCCCCCTTACTAGAGCATGCGCAGTGCTGTGGAGAAGCGTCAAGTGTACGGACGTGGTAACTGCGGCCTTCCCCATACCCTGGTTAGCCCTCTTCCTGGCTGTAGCTCTCTGTACCTTCAGAGTACCAATGACCAGCGGTTGATCTTACTTTAAAGCCAGAATCTCAGGAGTCTGTATATGTGGGTCACAAGTTTGGTGAACTTAAGAGAGTAGGGAAAGAGGCATGTAATGATTTCTCTGACCACTTCGGTTTTTAGAAATGTATGTCATCTAGCGTCCTCAATAAAATTCTCAATTCTTGAAGCGACTGAGAACATTTTTTATTTCTTTGGTGTTGCCACCATGAAGTGTCAGATGGCACTGAGATATTAAAAAATTAAGAACATTTCTAGAGAGTGACATCATCTGATATGAGAGAGCTAATGTCATGTTGAGAAGCTTTGACTTTGGATTCAGACACAGCTGTATTTGAATCCCCAGTGGGCTCTACACTAACGGGTACTGGGGACAAGATTCTTCATTTCTCTAAGCTCTAGTGTGCTCATCTGGGAAATGGGGGTATTAATAGGACCAACTTTATAAGGTTGTTTTGAGTATTATTTAAAATGATGACACTTTAAAAAATCCTTATCTTCTAGACATTGTATATGGAAATACGTATAGATGAAATCATAGGAAGGTTAAGATTTACTTCAAAATAGTACAGATAAGAGAAACTGGTGGGGATATAGAAATAAGTTTATTATTGGCCGTGAGTCTGTGATTATAGAGGACGGGTTATGAGATACATGGGAGTTCATGATACTATTTTATTTTAATATGTTATTGAACATTTCCCTAATAAAACATTTTAAAAAGATAAAAGATAATGAAACTAAAGCTTTTAGCACACTGTATGTATTAAATAAATGAATTGTCATAATGGTCTTGTTCACAAAGTAATGGTTAGAATCATGGAAACAGTGAAATAAAGATCGATGTGTCTCATCTTTAAAATGAATGGTTCTAACTTTTACAAGATTTTTTTTTAAAAAACAAGATAACCATCCAGTACGTCCCCGCTATTTTAACTGATTAAGATAGAAGTCTTTTGTTATTTATCACAAACCAATAAAGGACCCACTAGGAACTATTTTTTTCATCTTGCCGTAACCAAACCATCTAGCACGGGTAAAAGGAAAATCAGCCAGGCAATTTCTGACTGTTATGACAATGATATTAACAAAATTGAGGGCACCTGCAAAATCCTATGTAGACCAAGAACTATTTTTATTTGCTTAATTAGGGTAAAGAAATTCAATTAATTTCATGTTTTGATTAGCACAACAATATTGAGATCTTAACATTGTCAACAGAAATATCTGAACTAGTGTTCATTTGTTAAAATCCATCTCTTCTTGTTTTGTGGGGCTGTGTGTAGCTCTGTGCCCAAGCCAGGGCCCTGCTACCTCCCAAGGCTTTTCAACATTGCAGGACCCGCTTTCTCTCGCTCTCTGGATATCCACAGAGCTCTTCACATCCCCGAAATGACCGCTGAGCCACGTGTTCCCCTGCCCTCATGGGATTTCCTGTAGTGTAGGAGGTTTCTTCTCCTCTAAGACAAAAACTGACCTGTAAAACACATACCTCTTGTAGAATCTCACAAATCCTTCTTTTCAGAGATTTTCACTTTTTCTCACTGTCTGAAAGTCAAGCAAATCTCTGACACCCATGTTCTCCGTTGGTCCTGCCCCTTTCAGTGACTGCTGGAAATAATTATCTTTGCACTTCAGAGATGAAAGCTCGGTTAAATATGTGAGAGACCAAGCAGATGTGGCAGAACAGATTATGCTGCACATTGTCTCGCGTCACAGCTGGACAGCTGATGGAGAGCTTGCGGGCCACGGCGTCGTTCAGAGAAGTTAGCAGAGATGGTGGCTGGGAGGGAGAAAATTTAACATCATTGTTATTACACGATCTAGCAGTGAAGCCTAGGGTACAGGCATCCAAACGATGCGAGGCTATTTTTTTTTCTTTAAACATTTATATAATTAAAACGTGGATATGAAATAAAGCAAATAGGAATTAGACAGTGAGTGTTTAGAAAACTCTCTTTGTCACTATCCACAATCACACAGAAAGTAATTTTTAAATAAGAAACAATCGTGCTGTTAGTTTGATAAGGAGCAGTACGTTCCACACTGCGCATATTTACTTCTCATTCTCAGAGTATTTTATTTTTATCATTGAGCCCATGAGATCGCATTTTTATATTTGTTTTTTAATTCTTTAAAGATTTTTTATTCTTTGAATAATTATACAATTCAGATAGTAACCTACAAATAGATCTGCTGTACATTATTTAAATAACTTCATGTCTACAATGTTACAAGATAATTTTTCGAAACTATTTTTACAAGTGTGATACAGAGGAGGGAAGCGTTCCATACACGCCCTCAGGGCACGCAGCACACGCCAATGCTGCACTCTAAGCCCTAGTTCATGATGGTTGAAGTGAAATGAAATGAGCTCTGTGTTTTCTTGAGCCTGCAAAGAAGAGGCGGAAACACGTGTAGTTCTCGACGTCATTGTGGGGTTTGGGGACCTGTTCTGGACGGCACCAACACTTTGAATAAAACGGCCAATCCAGAACAATGGAAGAAGTCCATGATGGGCCTTCACAGGGTTAATGGAAGGAGGTACAGCTCCAGTTTGATGGAAGATCAAATTGGAAAAGAAAAGGATCAAACACCTGTGTGTATTGTGGGTGTATGTGTGTGTTGGGTGTGCGTGAATGCAAATGGATGGCAGGATTCATATTGGAATTGTCCACTGACCCTAGTTTATTTCACTGTTCACATTAAAATAAACATTAATTACTTCTCGTGCTTGGCAGTTAAGCCAGAAATGTATAAAAAGTTTATGTTTTATTGATTTTTATTTTAAGTGATTCATGCTGGGTGCTCACACATTTAATTTCCATTTTTAAAAGGCACTCCCTTACCACATAATTTGCGGGATTTGTCAGCACTTGAGCAATCTGTGATTGAAGGCTTTTTGCATTTTTTCGATGAATCATTTCACATGCACTCTCCCAACTTTTCAGTTCTCCGTGCAGGCAGTGGCCTGCTTTGCTCTGTTTGAGCACGTCCTGACCATCGTGGAGGCCCAGCATTTGGCTGGCACCTTCATTATAAAATTGTCTCTTTCAGGAAAAATGTATGTGTTCCACTTTGGGCTCCTGTAAAACTTTGTCTTTACTGTCCTTTGTTCAGTTTCTCCCTTATAATAGTTATTCATATGTTATTTTCTCTATGTTTCCTGATGGCTGACATTATTATATCCTCCTACAGAATTGAGTGTCACTTTAGTGGGTGATCGACATGTATTTTTTGCCTGGATATAATAGAGAGGAAGAGAGAGAGAAGAAGAGAGAGAGAAGTAGAGAGAGAGGGAGAAAAGGAGAGAGAGAGAAGGAGAGAGAGAAGGAGAGAGAGAGAGAACATGGTTAATGTACTCTAGAGAACAGAAAGATGAACCTGCTCTCTGCTATTCCTATCAAAAAATTGTAAAAGGATCAATAATCCATAACAAAAATAATAACTAAATTTTCTTGGGAATTAAAGGACATTTTTGGAGGCATTTAATTACAGGATCAATCTTTAGCTACCTTTAACCAATTTAAATGAGAATTAAGCCAGACTTCCCATGGAAGCTTTCTTATTGCATAGTAAGTTATATCTGCTCTGGAATACTTCTTAGCACAGAGACATTTAACATATCCAACAAGTAAACCATTACATTTTTAACAACATTTTAATGTTCTACTATGATAAATACTGTTATCAACTCTTTCTTTGGCTTGTGGTTTGTCAGCAGTTTGGAATATCTCTTTCTGGAATCCTAGACTCTCCCTGTCTTGCCTTCTTTCAAAGATTTAGAAGCAATCTTATGGGGAGGTGTAGAAGAAGAGAGGGACAGACTTTAAAAATAAAAGATATAAAAATGATTAATTTTGATGACCCAAAGTATCAGGGACTGTATAAAAATACTTTTTATTCATAATTTTGTTTCTTCCTTTTTTCCTTTTGTTTTCTTTGCATACAGACTTCATTTTTAAAATGCAAAACAATGCGACTTATGAAAGACCTAAGAAACAGCATCTAAAAATGAGATTACTAGGTAAGACTTAGAACTTTCGGTAGATTATATAACACATTCCCCAAATCTTACTCTATTCACTGATATCAGGCCAACATACTTTACTAAAAAAATAAATACATGATTCTGTATAAAAGCAAAAATACCTATATTTTTATGTATTTGAGATTTCAGTGAACTAACATTTATTGAAATGAGAGTTGATTTTGACTGACATTTGGTTTGGCTGGATTTTTCAATTCATCTTTTAAAGCAATTTGATGGATCACTGTGACATTTGTAGGCACAATACTGGGCAACTACAATGAAATGGGAGAAACCCAAAATCATTGTTTATCATTGAAATACATCTGCAGTTCCTCCCCGAGATGACTATATGTCATACGATGTAAATTTAGGTGTTTTTTAAGCGGCTCTAACCTATGGGAATAAAATTTGGTCTGATAATTTTTAATTAGTTTGACCAATCTAAAATGCTTTTAGTTTTATCTGAGTATCACTATCAAGATATATATCTTATATAAAGATGTAAAAGCTTAGCTGCACTACTGTTCATAAGTCAAAATTAAGAAAGTAAACAAAATAAAAAAGCTACTCATAGAAGAAAATTTTCCCATCTCTCAATGTTTTAAATATACTTATGTTACATGTACTCATTCTTCTATTTTAATATTTATTAATCATGGAAGATAGTTATAGCCAGATAATAATTCTGAGTTGTTGACAGAGATATTTTTTTCTTACATTTACTGGATGTGTCCAAAATAATATTCTTTTAAAAATTGAAACAATCTAACAATAACCAGAGGGGAGTGGGGAGGGGACAACGGGGGGAAGGGTTTTCAGGAACTACTATAAAGGACACAAGGACAAAACCAAGGGGGAGGGTGGAAGCAAGGGAGGGAGGTAGGTTTGGCTGGGTTGCGGGGGGAGTGGTGGGGGGAAAATGCAGACAATTTCAATGGAACAACAATAAAATAATTTAAAAAAATTGAAATAGTCAATATAGTAATATGATTGAAAATCACTTATATGACATCTCGTCTACATAGATTAAGCTAAGTGATGATGAAAAATAAAATTCATACCATAAATCCTAAAAAAAGGTAATAAACTTGTAAAGAAGGTTTTTTTCTCCTTGATTGTTTAACTTAAGACCATCATGGCTTTAAATTATATTAGGAGAGAAGGAAACTAAAATGGGAGAGGGTAAAGTTCTGGTTTTTAAACATATTTCAAACTCATGTGCACAATAGCTTTAATGATGACATTTAAAACCTGGAGGTGGGCGTCTCACTTTTGCTTTTGTGCCAACTGAAAATACTTGTAGCCGCGTCTGGGAGACGTAGGGAAGGTTCAGCCGTTTGATTTACGAAGCCTATAAGTGGGTGTCTAGGGTAGGGGCTTTTAATCCCCAGTAAGGCCTTTGAATTCATAAACATCTCACAAAATCCTACTCACGTATACAGAGAGCACATTTAATCAACATTGGTTTACAGAAAGGGGAGCAGAACAAAAGCAGTTATTGAATAATTAGGGCTCAAATGCACAAAATTGGGCAATGTTATGGAGTTGGGATCTACTGTATTTTCTTGTCTGAACTCTCTTTTTGTTTAAATTTTAGCTGTAAAGGTAAGCATCTAATTTTGCTGAAGAATTTCTTGGGATATAAAATCTCATGGTCCTAAAAACTTTTAAACAAATTTTTTGTGTTTTATGAAGGCAGATTTTCCTGGTAAAAAGTGCCATTGCTATCAGATGCCTCACACATATCTAGATGCCTTCAGGTGTTATGAGTCAGCAGGTGAACAAACACATTTGTGCAAGGTGCAAGTTTTTCTGTGCATGAAGGCAACCATGTGGTCAGCTGGTGGCTTCTTGTGGGAATATTCCTAGGACGTGTTAAATATAAAGTTGGGTGGGGATGGGCATCCAGGGTTGTAAGAAAAGGAATCAATTAGTAGCTGAGAATCAAATAAGGATGTTTGCATGTGTGTGGAATCAGACCTAAGTCCTCTATTTGGGTGGAAAACAGAAGATAGAGGAATAAGAGGGCTTTGATAGGAGTTAATTCGACCAATGTCTGGGTAGTAGGTTAGCTCTTCAGTGTCCTTTCCTCTGCCCCTTTTCCTTTGTGAACTTTCCATCTGTCTTCATTCTCTGTTCTGGATGAGTAACCACGCCAGCCCAGGGCCTTGGCTTCCCACCTTTATCAGTCAGGAATTTCACTGTCCTTAATTCATCTGTCTTTGAACCTTGGGGTACAGTGATCCCCAAGGTTCACTGTGACAAGAATGATCCCAGAATCCAGAAGAAGAGGGATCAGGGTTAATGTATGGCCTGTCCACTCCTTTCCTGTAAGACCTTGGGCAAGATACCGAACCTCTCTGAACCTAAGATCCTTATCGTTTAATTGAGAATAATACTAATACCTATACCCTATGGTCACTAAGGGTGGTTATCTGCCACAGAACATACAGTATTTAATTTACTAGTCTGGCACAAAGGATTGCTCACTTATTGACACTGTTTCTCTTTTCCTCCCCCTGGAGCTGAAACACTGTGCATTTGCTAAGTACCATATCTTTCTCCTCCAGCCCAGAAGTGATTGTCCTGAGTGAACCCAATGCCTAACACCTCCTCCTGTCTGTCTGGCAGCCTGCCCCATCCTAACAACTTCACAGTCCTACATCACATTCTGCCTCATCTCGGTAACTGGCCTTCATGTGAGTTCAGACATCGGGGTAGTCTGTGTGAACCTACTGAGAAGCACTGGTCGAGAGAACCTTGGATGTCTGCTGCAGTATGGACTAGAAAGAAGAGGGTGAAACTGAAAAGACTGGAGCAAAGGGGAATAGACTTTAACAGGGCTCTATTAGTCTACCAGAGCTGCTATAGCAAAGTCACAGAACAGGAGGCTTAAACAACAGGAATTTATTTCCTTAAGTACTAGAGGCTAGAAGTCTAAGACGAAGGTGATGGCAGGGTCTGAAGCTTCGGTCCTTGGGTTAGACATAGCTGTCTTTTTCCAGGGTCTTCACATGGTCTTCCCTTCACGTCTGTGTCCTGATGTCTTCTTACAATGACACCAGACATAGTGGATTGGGGCCACCCTCGTGACCTCATTTAACCTCAATTAACTCTTTAAAGATCCCATTACCAAATGGAGTTACATTCTAAGGCACTGGGGTTAGGACTCAACTAACACTTGAATTTTGGGAGGATAAAATTCATCCCAGAACAGCCCAGGGAGGAAGGGAAGGGATAAGGACCCTTTTGAAGAGGTGAAAGGCTGATCAACAAACTTAACCTGAGGACAGTCTCCACAGGTGTCTCTGCCAGAGAAGTCACAGTCCAGTATGCAAATGAGTGAAAAGCTAAGCATCTCAAGTTGCCAGTGTGGGTTACCTGTGCAAAACACAGGAACGTAGTTTAAACTCTTCTTTCCTACTCTCGACCGCCTGCATGCAGGGTAGTTTCCCTCCATATTCTCTCTCCTCTTTGCACATTTTCTCAGCCTCTACCCCAACACAACCCATACCATTTTCCTCTTTATTCTCACTTCCCTGGCTGATCCTGTTGCCTTATTTTCTTCCTTTAGTGACTGTTAGCCATTTCCAATGTAATCAATGTGTTCTCTGTATCTTCCCCAGTTCTCTTTTGATTAGCCCTAGTAAGTAAATGAGCCCTAGAGCTAACTATGCTAAGTATGCAGGGAAACAGATGAGACTTAAGGAGAAGGGGAATTATGGGGGGGAAATAGGGAAGGGTTATCAAGGAACATGTTTAAAGGACATGGACAAAGCCAAAAGGGGGTAGGATTGAGGGTGGGAGGTGGGAATGGGTGGGGCAGGGGGAGTGGTGGGGGAAAATGGAGACAACTGTACTTGAACAACAATAAAAAAAAAAGATAAAGAAAAAAAGAGATGAGACTTAAGATTTCCAGCTCCCTCTCCTCCCATTGCAAGGGGCAAAGCAGATGTCATCCAATATTATTGATAAACAACTATTGCAACCACTGTGAATATTTGTACTTGATGCTGGCTTGGTTGATAAATCTTCCCTTGGGAGAGTCTGTCTCTGGATATAATCAAACTTATAACTACTGTAAAAGCCATTCCCATGTTCAAAAGAAAAACAGCTGTATTTGCTCTTCATTTGACTTCTTAGAAGAGGAAAATCTTAACATTTAAGTGAAAACAATTTAAGAAGGAAAGTAATACTTTGAGTTCAAATAATTACTTTTAAATTTTTATTAAAGCACAGATTATTTTACTCCAAAACATAAATTGGGGACTTTGAAGATTATTTTTCTCAACCCAATCTGGCCTCTCTCCCAATGACAAAAATATTAGCCATCCAAATTCTAGATTTCTACCGGCATTTAAAGAAGCTTCCATTGGCTGTTTTTGCCAAATTATTAGGTAACTCTCTAATTTTTATACTGAGAGATTTCATATTCACTAAAAATATTTTCTGCTAAACCTTGTACTTTGAATATGTACTTTATGTAATGCTCATGTTACTATCTAGTACAGTTTTGGTCAAGAATACTGAACAGAATCTAAAAAATCAAAGCCATATTTGAAGTCAATTGAGAATTTACTAATTGTTCATATTTTGATACTCACTGAAAACATCTTGTTATCCTGAGGTGATTAACACACACTGAGTGTTTCTAAAAAGTTATACATAGATTGTGTTTTAAAATGAACATGTCCTTTTTTGGTAGCTGTTCAAAATTGAAGAAAAAATGGGTTTATTTGTAAGATATATAAACACATTTTACTTGATCTTCACTATTATTTATACACACCTAGAAAACACAACTAGTAGCATATCATAAGGGAATTCTTCTCTACCTTAGTAGACATCAATATCTTTTAGTTCAACCATGTATGAGTATATTTATAATGGAAAATGTATTTAAGACTATAACAGTGTTCACTGTAGCTTATTTTTGATTTTGACTTATACACACACACACACACACAACCACAATCTTAATACCATTAGATGTAACAACATGTCAACATAGGGACATATTTGTTTATATTTACAGAAAAAACCCTACCAAATTATGCTTCTCATTGATATAGAATGAGGCATTTTCTTTTCATTTCCCTTATTTTCTTCCTCCCTCCCTCCTTCCCTGCCTCTTTCCCTTTCTTTCTTTGCCCCTTCCTTCCTTCCTTCTTTCTTTCTTTCTTTCTTTCTTTCTTTCTTTCTTTCTTTCTTTCTTTCTTTCTTTCTTTCTTCTTTCTTTCTTCTTTCCAATATAAACCCTTTATTAACAATTGAATAACATCTCCATAGGCCAAGTGAAAACACCCAGACACAAATACACTGCAGCTTGGAAGCCTCTTCCTCTGACTCCCAACAGGAGCATGTCACCCTCACTTATGGGACCTGTCATGGAGCAGATGATGGAGCACTTGTGTTGTCCATGAATTTAAACACACCTGAATGCACTGTCCCTGGGAGCTGGGCCTTCCCAGCACCTCGGTGACTCTGGCTAACTCGATAGGTCGCAAACAGCTCTTCATGGTGGCGCAGAGGAGGTCTGGCAGAGACAACTTCTTTTTTGGATTAGAACTTAAAAAAAAAATCACTGGCTTGTCTTTAATTAGTTCTAAAACTTAAGCTTTTAGAAGTGGAATCAATCCTAAGGCAAGGGTGTAGGGGAATAATTTTCCAATAGTTCTCTTGTAAACTCACATCTTATTCTTCTGGTTGAAGAAAATGAGATAAAATTCTATAGTTGAAATACCTCCTCTAGATCAGTTAGATGGAGATAATTCCCTGCAAGTCATTCACTGGACAGGTAATAGTCACACAATTCTTTTGTATGACTTCTTTTGTAACTTAGAAAAGCACAACAAACAAATTTTCTTTTCTATTCTAAAATTTTTATGAGTTTATTTGAGCCAAATTGACAACATATGCCAAGGAACAAGATCTCAGTTACTCCCATGACATACAAACTTTAAAACCTAAAGGTACAAAATGGTTAATATAGATGGAGGCACACGTTTAGCCCTGTGAGCCGGGTCGTCAAATGCAGTGTTTGAGCTGCGTGTGCACCTTTCGGAAGAGATGTTTCACAGGGTGAAATCCCCTCCCCGTGACGGCAGTTCCAGACGGGACCCAAAATCGTGCAGTCAGGCTGCACTTTGACTGACTGATTTTTTTAAAAGGATCAAAAATCCTTTTGTATAAAAAGTAAAAAAGAAAAAAAGGCTCCACCATAGTGTAGTGGTCCTTTAAGACCTCCCACATGGTTACGCTGATGGACAGGTCTGACATCCCTCAGGATTCCCACAGGATTATGGCTAATTACTAGAAACAGTTAAACCCATCGAAAGCCAACCAGTAAGTAGGAACGTATGTGAGGAGTGATCTCAACCTGGGTTTCTCAAGGAGACAACACAGACATGGAAAAAGAAAGAAAGGCAAAAATAGTAATTGATGATTTTTATTCCAACCATCTTTTCTCTTCCCTCTCTGTCTCTCTGTTTTGATCTTTGGGATTTCAGAGTAAATGAGAACTCTTTGAAAGATATTAGTGTATATTTATGGTACAAGTATTTGGTTTATGAAATCACTAAACTTTATCAGAAACTGAAGCACCAAAAATTTAATAGGCACTATCCTAGAGTGATATTTATTTTGTATACTATTGAGAATGTTTCTGGAAAGTTAAAATAATACTTAATTGCAGACAATTGTTTAGGGAAAGATTTTTTAATGATTTAAAAAAAAATTCCTCACCTGAGGACAGGCTCATTGATTTTTAAAGAGAGGATAAGGGAGGAAGAGAGACAGGGAAAGAAACATTGATGCAAGAGAGAAGCACTTTAACTGGGACTGAACCAGCAACCTACGCATGTGCCCTCTCTAGAAATCAAATCGGCGACTTTCCTTCCAGTTTACGGGAGGGTGCTCCTACCAAGTGAGCCACACCAGTCAGGGTGGGAAAGATTTTTAAAAGGCAGGGGGTGATGGATTTCAAGACTTTTTAATTTACAAGGTAAAAAAATTATCAATCTTTCTTTTGTATGTGTGCCTTAAAAATTCTTTCCTATATCATGTGTCATAAAGATAATTTTATATTATCTTAAAAATTTGAGCTTTGCATTTTCACATTTATAAGTTCATAACCTAGAGATTATTTTTGCCTGTGGTGTGAGATACTTCAATTTTACTTTTTCGGCTGGAAGGAAAATGGTATGCCAGCATTGCTGTCCCAGTGATTTTGTTACGTGAAAGCTGTATGCTACAAGCAATGCCTCCATGTGTATGTGGTTCTATTTCTGAAGTCTCCAGGTCATTATTTACATACCTGGACCTGGAGGCAGACAAGCAGAATTCACCTCTCAGCACCACCACTGACTAGTGGTGTGATCAGCTGGGCTGTGGTAGTTTCCAGGGTCCTCTGCTGGGCACAATCATGACTAGATTTGTGGGTATTATGTCTACAGGCTGAGTGGTACTGGTGGAGCCAGAAGAGGCTGATTTGATGCCCTCTGTGTTCTCCAGAAAAGATGCTGCCTTTGAGCATCTATTAGGGTTCTTTCTGACCTAACCCTTGAGGCACTGCAAAGAAACCTCCTCAGCTCTTAGGGAGTCTCCCAGGATTCTGTTGCCCCCCTTCCCCTCCCCCTCATTCTCTGTCACCATGGTAATGAATATACTCCTTGCATCTTCTTTCACAAGTTTGTATTTCAATTTCCCCATTTGTTCCCTGACTGTCTCTTATAGATGTTTTTATTTTTATATTTTGATTGTGCATTATGTGCCTCTGCCCCTAAAATACCAGTCTCCCTCCTTTTTGAAGGCTGGTGAATTTGCTATAGTCTTACCTGTCAGAGCTTACATTTAAGAGTCCATCTCTCATTTTAAGGTGGTCATCTGCAAATTGAACAAATATGTATTTATGCCAGTGAAAATGAATTCATTCTCATTAATACAAAACTTCCCTCTATCCTGTCTACAAGGACAAAAAAAAGCCCTGCACAACTGAGATTTAATTCTACCATTTAAGAAATTCTTCAGCGTAAGAATTCAATTATTTAGGATCCCTTTGCTTAGTCAAAGTTTCATTCATTTTATATTGGATACTTCTATTAACTTGCAACTTTGGAAGGTTTTAAAGATTATATAATAATAATTTTTCTTGTTTTGTAGTGCGTAGGGCTGAGTAACTCATTCAATGATTATATTTGCCAGTATCCACATATATGCCAGAAGGTATAGAAAAATGTCAGAAAATAATAAATACAATTCTTATTTATTTTGTTATCATTTACATAACAAATATAATTAGTCACTATCCTAGTTGTAGTCCTTGGCTAGCTTTGGTCTAATTGCTAGCCAGATTAAGAGCTTAAGATAATTACTTATTTTGTGTTGTTTTAGAAATGATTACTTATCTCCTCTGAATATCAATTTTCTTATGTCTAAAATGGTGACAACAGTGACATTCAGGGTCCTTAGGAAGATTAAATGAATTAATATATAAAGAATTTAGCAGAACCAGAATTGCCGTGTAATTGATGGATAAAAATGGAAGATAGTAGTAGTATTATAGTTTCCAATTTTGTTGTGAATGTTAGTATTTGAAACATTTGTGCATGTTTTTATATGCTTGCACTAGATGCTTATTTAATGTGAAATATTTATAAATGTCATGCACACTTTAATATTTTAAATTAGACATTAGAAACCCAGTATCTCTGTTAGTCATATTTTCTCTATCAAGTACATTATTTGAATTACTAATCAGGATTTTGACTTTTTGAAGAGAACAGGCAAAAGTCCAGAATGGCTAGACTTTTTAATAGCTGAAATTGACTGAAAATTTACATGCAACTGGTAAGAATAAAGTCGGGTTGAAAGGAGAAGTGTGGAGAAAAAATAAAGTCACATTCTGTTTGCTCCTTCTGACTCCAGCTCATTTAATGAAGTGAGTAAAACTATATCCCACAAAAAATATATTGGATTAATTTCTGTAAAATAGACAGGAATTAATATATTCTTAAATACAAATCAAGGAGGTTTGCTCACTATGAATCTTCATTCACCTTGAGTGTTTTAGAGATAAAGCAATAATACCACGCTTGCTGACCTCCCGGAGCAGGTCTAGGGCTCTTTCCCAGATCTTACTTTTGCCATGTGGGTTTATGCTTTCTCCTGTGAAACAGGGCTCGTGTGTTATCTGTAACAGGGTGGAACTGTGTTAAGGTCAGAACAAAGGAAGCATATAAACTTACTCAAGGACAAATCTTTCAATGAGACTCAAAGGATATCCTGAGGGTCTTCAAAGTTTCAAAGAAATAAGATTTTTTTTTTGTAAAGATACATGGGAGCATGGAAAGATAGTAACACATCAGGAGTTGTAGAGTGAGTGACTCAGATCCTAGGCCTTGTGAAACTGGAATAATTCTAATTGAACATGCAGTAAGCAGCTCTCCTGACCTGACAGTTTGTCTTTTTTGCTGGAGAGGGTACCTGTGGCTTTCTGCTACTGTCCTTTTAGCCTCTTCTGTGTGGATCTGATGTTTATACTCCCTCACAATGAGGGGCTTTCACAGAAGAAGGTTGGAGAACAAAGAGAATCAAATAAACTAAGTAACAGAGACAAACATCCTCACAGAAGATTTTTAACTTATATTTCCCCACTCTGAAACACAAAGGTGAAGAAGAAAATTTGATAGGGCAAAATAAACTTGAAGGTAAAATTGTGTGACAAAAACCAAGTCCTCATGCATGCCAAAGCCCGAGCAAACTAAAAATAACCGTTACCATGATGATATGTTTGAATATGTAGCAAAAAGAAATTGTAGAGAAAAAAGAGTGGGAGAATTATGAGCAATGTCCGAAGGAAAGGAATAGTTATATGTCATAAAGGCATATGGTTGGGTGAGCCTGTCCTGTCAAATTGGGCAGATTATCTCCTGAAGATGTCACAAAGATAGGTGACCTTTCTTACATTTAGTTTCTTCAGAGCTGCCCTTTGGATAAGCCAGTGCTCCGTCCAATCACCTGGTAGAGATAACACAGCAAGAGGAATGCCATCTTTATATGGCCATTGTCGGAAGAATGGGGCTGTGAATAGGACACTTAGAATTTCACGGATTAGCTAGAACAGGTAGAAGTGCTACTCAGAGACACTGGCTAACTATCAGTTTGATTAAAAAGAAGTTCAATGAGGCAACCATGTTACTGCAAAAAAAAACCAACAAAGAAATGAAATAGCATTAACAGAGGCATCAGCATGAAGCCCGGATTTGATTGGAGCTAAGACAAAGACAAAGGAGAAAGCTGTGCTGAGGAAAATGAGAGATGAGCTTTGTTCTGTGACATTGCCTTCTAACTTTCTACTAGTGCCATCTAGAAAGAAGCTCGGGACACTGGACTTTCAGTCTGACACAAAGATCTATAGGAAACAAATAATAGTAACTTTATTAGGTGAAGAAAGGAGGAAAGGGAAGCAAGAACTTTTGTAGCAGAGGCAAAAATATTCAAAAAAGATTTTACTTCAATTTTCTCTACTCAGAAAGCCAGGACAGGAAAAACTTAAAGGTAAAATTGCACAGTGAAAGCCAAGTCTGCCGTAGGCTGGGGGCTTGAGCATAACTAGGTCACCACAAACATATGGTTGGAAATGGAGCAAGAGAAGGTTTGGGGGGGAAAGGGTGGAAGAGTTATGAGCAATATCTGAAAAAAAAACAGCCAGATGTCACTAATTTTAATAAGTGCTCAGTTCTTCAGTTCACATCAAATAATTTCTAAATGTTTTTGTTAAGAGAAATATAGCAAATTAAGAAGTCCTTCCTTCCAAGTTGGACAGCTTCTGCCATAGTTATGAGAAAAGTTACCCAGACTTCGTTTTGTGTACTGTCACTGAAGATACTTGTCTTTATGAAGACTTTTTAATGCTGACCTCTACAATAGCACAGTTTTTTTTTTTTAAATGAGAAAAGCCATGTTGTTATACATACACAAACGACTTTCTAATGCTCTTTAACCTCATGCCATTTGGACTTGCCTCTCTAAAGAAAGATATTTCGTATTTCAGTAAGTGGCCCATTACCCTTACATAGAGAAAGAGCCTCCTTTTTTCCCATAACCACGGAGCCTCTTGTTAGACATCTCTGCAGTTTGTACTGACCCAACAACCACGGAGCTCTCCAGCAAATGGCAGCCCCAAACCAGCGCCAGTTCCAGCCCTCAATCACCCAAAGCCAGCTAGCAGCAGACATTGTTTACACAGTGGTAATCAACAGGGTAAATTTAGAATATCCTAGAATAAATTATGATAAATCCCCCGCTTCAGGACGATAACTTAATGGAGCAGACAGCGACTATCTCCTAAAGAGAGAGTGAATTGATGAACCTTCTCTTCAGGGAACAATTAGGGTAGAGCTCTTTGGCTGTAAAATTCAAATTCGTTTATTTTCAGCTACTTTGTGCACATTTCTTCCCTTTTAATTCCGAGTTCATGTTTTAAAAGTTAAAAATAATTGTGGTCTTTTGCAGGCCCAGGAATAAACTGTTTACAGCGGGAGAGTAACAGGGTCTCGCTGGGAGGGTGATGCTTCTCGGTGTTCGGTGTTCTTCCGTCCCCCAGTGTGACCCTGCTGCTCTCCGGGACGGATCCTGGACAGTGCACCAGATTTGCAATTCTCAAACAGCTTCTTTTCTCTGTAGTTAGGGTGACTGGCTAATATCCCTTTGAATCTATCAAAGCAATTTTTTGTGTGTCCTTCTTGGAATTTTATTTCCACATGTGGGACTGCGTCGTCTGTATGGAATTCATAGCTCACTTTGACTTCAAAATCTGCACCAGCAGCCCCGAGTGAACAAGATAGCGGCCTAACAGAGAGCTCTAGTTCATTTCCATTTCCATCCATCTCTGACCCTTTTCAATTCCTTTCATGTCAGCCTAACGATTTCATTTTTCACTCTAATGCCTTTAGCTATTTCATCAGAGGTTACATTTCCCAAAGTGTGCATTTCCTCAAGATTGAGATCATGGAACAATGCTTTTCTTATTTTTAGTTCTTAGTACCCCAAATTCTGGTGTTGGAACAGAAGCTGAAGGGGATAAAGTCAACACTAATTAAACGTATCTTCTGCGATAACACCCACATTCACCCCCTTTTGAATTTACTGCTCTTGCCGTTCCCTCCAGGAGCTCCGTGAAGCACAGGCGTTTCTTGTTGTGAGTGGGATAGCAGTTTAACACAGTGGTTAGACCATTTGAATCTGGACTCAGGCAGAATTGGGTTTTCATCTCTAATGTGTGGTCTTAGTCGAGTTACTTAACATCTCTAACGCACATTTATAGGATGGGATTAATAACACTGACTTTGAACGAATGCTTGGAATGCGAGAATAATAAATCCAATGAACTAGGTGGCTCCTGTTAGAGTGGCCATCATCCAGACAAGGGATGATAAAGGCTGGTGAGGATGTGGAGGGAAGAGACTGGTGCACTGCCGGTGCGACTGTAGACTAGTACAGCCAAAGGAGAGATAGCTGCGCTGCCTTGCTTATAGCAGCGACACAGTTTATAATAATAGCCAAGACCTGGAAGCAGAGTGCCATCAGTGGGGGAATGAATAAAGAAGTTGTGGTATATATTCAGTGGAATGTTATTCAGCCATGAAAAAAAAACCAAGGAAATCCAGCAATTTGTGGCAATATGGATGGAACTTGAGGGCATTATTTAACTAAAGTAAGTCAGACGAGAAAGACAAACACCGTATAATGTCACTTACATGTGGAATATAAAAACAAATGAAACAACAAAAATTAAACTAATAGAAAAAGAGATCAGATTTGTCATTATCAGAGGCACCAGGAGGAAGAATTGGAGGAAGGTAGTCAAAAGGTCCAAATTTCCAGGTGTAAGATAAATGAGTACTGGGGGTGTAATGCACACCATGGTAATAGTGGTTAATACTTATGTGTGATATACAGGAAAGTTGTTAAGAGAACACCTTTCAATCCTAAGAATTCTCATCTCAAGGAAAAAATTATTTTCTCTTTCTTCTTTTTATTGTACCCATAATGACATGATGGATGCTAACTAAACTTACTGTGGTAACCATTGTCCAACATATATAAAACAGACCTTTATGCTCTACACCTGGAACTTACACAGTGTCATATGTCAATTAGATCCCAATAAAACTGGAACAAATTTTTGAAAAGAATTTGGTGCTTAATGAGCATGCACCAAGTATCAACTATAATGACTACTCTTCTGTTTTTAATCCATGATGACTATGTTTCTCTAAATTATTTGTGGCATCTTGAATGGTTTCCAATAATTATGAGCTGGTTATAAGAAAAGTGGTATGTAGTAGAGGCAAATGTACAATATGGTACATGTGAAAGTGCTTTATAAGCCATAAAGCACTATATAAATATTATTATAATCATGAGAATACATTTTATTCCCCAAAAGTAATGGTAATAGTGCATCTTGAAGCACACATGATGAAGTGTGGCACTGATACAGATGATAGGAGGACTGGCAATGTCAGAATGGAAGGTGGCAAAATGATCCCAGAAGAAAAATAAACTTCAGCCGATGTATCAAACCCTTGCATCTGATTGCAAATGACAGAAATCTGACTCACACCAACTCTGTTCTGCTCTGTTTACCAGAAATGGGTCAAATACTGATTCTTGGAGTAGATGATGGGATCAGCTCTGCCAGAACTATATAGATAGAGATTGGAAGAGCAATGAGCCTTGGCCAGGTGGCTCAGTTGGAGCATTGTCCTGATATGTCAAGGTTGTGGGTTTGATTCCCAGTCAGGGCATATACAAGAATCAACCAATGATTGCATATATTAGTGGAACAACAAACCTTTCTCTCTCAAATAAATGTTTTAAAAAAGAGCAATGAATTTCCAATTGGGATGCTCTTGCTGAAAAAAGGACAAATGGAAGCTCCAGGAAGGATTCCACCAAAGAAGCCTCCCGTCTCATAGAGAGTCTTTTGCGTCCATGATTAGTGGCTTGGAAAGCAAAGCATCTTCAGATGGTCTTCCTTATCCTGTGAAACAGTGTAGACCTGCATCCAGACCTTGCCTTGTTAATGATGCTTTATTTACTGAAAAACTGATAATGATAAAAACGTTCCAGTTATAAAAATTACTATTCAGGAACTGAATAAATACATTAAGAAAATTGACATATTAAGAGTTGTTAATGAAGTGTGTGAGAACTATGTTTTACAATTATATGAACAGATTCAGTTTCTGCCCTGGCTGCTGTGGCTCAGGGGATTGAGCGCTGGCCTGTGAACCAAGGGCTCACCAGTTTGAGTCCCGGTCAAGGGCATATGCCTGGGCTGCAGACCAGGTTCCCCATTGGGAGCATGTGAGAGGCAACCACACATTGATGTTTCTCTCCTTCTCTTTCTCCCTCCCTTCCCCTCTCTCTAAAAACACATACATACATACATAATTTTTAAAAAAGATGCAGCTTCTAATTCATGAAAAAAATCTTATTGCTAAATTGGAAATTTCTTAACACATGTACAATATGTTCCAACTTGTGGTTCAAAAAACTAGTTCAGTGCAAAATATTTTATGCAGAGAGTTTCAATCACAGTAGAAACTTGATAAACATTTGTTGACTCCTGTCTTGTTACTGTCTACCCAACACCATTACTTTATCAGTCCACAGGATAATTACCATATGTGTACAAAGCACACTCTTATCATTCACCTTGCTTTCCATATATCCCATGTACATGGAATTGTCAATTTTATTTATTAATTTCAACTAAATGTTCACATTGAATTTCAACATAGTGCCTTGAATTTACTGTTTCCTCACTCCCCAAGACCACTCTCTCCATTAGGTAGATTTAATATTTAACTACAACATTTAAAAAAAATCCTCACCCAAGGATATTGATTAGAGAGACATAGAGAGAGAGAAACATTGATGTGAGAGAGAAACATCAATTGGTTTCCTACCGGACGCACCCAGGGGATCAGACTGGCAACCTATGTATGTGCCCTGACCGCGGATCGAACTGGCAACACTTTCCTGTACCAGATGATGCTTTAACTAACTGAGCCACTCGGCCAAGGTTCACTATAACTTTTACAAACATCAGTATTTCATTCCCCTGATCTGGAGGTTCCTTCGCTGTGTGGGCACAAAACACGGCCTGCACGGACATGCGCGGGCTGTGGTGCTGGGGGCCTGCCCTCCGGCAAGGCTGTGTCTTAGGGGGTGTGGCCAGGCCTACTGCGGTGGTTCTTAATATTTTGGGAATCACAGAATGTTTTAGAATCTAATGAAAGCTTTTAATTCTTTACCTTAAAAATACCCATATGCACACACATTTATGAATATTCGCTTACAATTTAGGAACCTTGGGAAGCTATTTATAGAGTCCTCTGACGGGTCCTTGGGATTTGATAAATCTAGGGTTTACCTCCACACTTTGGAGGAAGTCTCTGATACAGCCACTAGAAATTTCATAGTCCTGGGATAACTCTTCGTCATCCATTCTTTTCAATCATTCATTTATCTATTCACTACTTACTTGTTCATTCGTTTATTCTGTAAGTTAGATGAGAAACTACTTCCAGTGAAAAGTACTTTAGTAGGGTGTAGCATGTTCTGGAGAAGTCATTCATTCAGTAACAGCATTTACTATATGCCATACACTTTGTCAAAAAATTTAAGGTGTCACAATTTTGGAAGAGAAAGAAGTGAGTATCAGCTGTCGTTAGGAAATGAAATAGAAGGAAAGGAAGAAAACCCAGTGAATGCCTAAGAGCTACCAGACCTCCACACCCGATTCTAAATCCTCTCTGAGTCTTCGTCCCCTCTGCCAGCAGGACAACCAAAGTTATGACGGAGCAGACAGCTTTCCACAGCCACGTTTATCCCACATTTTGATATATTTGATCCAAAAGTTCTCTTTCCAGGAGCTTGCTCCTTATGGGTTTTTAAGACTGAAAATACTGACTTTGAAAGAAATGAAAGCAAAAACTCTTTTTGTATGGTTTGGGAGATTGGGGACACATAGGTGATTTTACAAGTCAGTGATTGCAAGGGTATATGTGCTGGGGGGATTGGCAAAAGATCAAGAAAACTTGGAAAAGAGCCATTTTGTTACAGTTTTAGATATAATTATGAAGTGTAATTATTACCAGGAAATCCTAGCTCCAATATCTTATTCAAATGGGTTTCTAGAAGTATATTGGTTTGCATTTTCTTTCCCCCTTTTTGTATGAAGAATTAGCACTGGTTCAATTTTCTTCCTCTTTTATCTTTTGGTAAAACTTTTTTTTTCATTTCTCTGCTGTTATTTTCACACATGCACATTTAGAAAAAAATCATCTAGTTTATCTTATTGTCATATTTTAATCAGTGCATTGCTATTGTGGGCATTCATAGCCAAAGGAGTTATGACTCAGACCTGATTTTGAGAATATTTGATAATTTGGGAAGATTGTAAGTCCTCCTTATGAAAATATGAAGTGATAAAATATATGGCTTATATAATTGCAAGTTAGTTTCAAGGAAATAAATCTCCATATTCTACATTTTTTTAAGCCTCAGATTTTTATGTGGTATAATTTAGAGAATAAAGTTGTTATTTGAAAATAATGCAAGAGTTTACACATATACATAATCCCCTAAATTTTACTCTTGCTACTTTTTTTCTATTCCACAGTACTCTCCACACGAAGAGAAAAGTATAAATGGAACAACCATGTACGCGAAGGAGAACTTTACAAGCAGATAAGTCTTCCACTGTTGAAACCCTGCCAAGGACAAGCCGTGCAGTTTATGTTCAAAGGAGGGGCCGTTATCACTGGACATACCACTCCTGTTGCCACATACCAGGTAAAGTTAATGGGTAAAATATTCAACTTGGCTTTAAAACAAAACTTTAAATACTAATACCTGATCTTTATCAGGCTATTATAGCAAAAATAACATTTCTATGCCAGCTGCCGATAGCTACTCATAAAACAAAGGGGCTGTACTTCGACAATCACATGGCAGACCAATAAAACCCCAGTTTAAACCACTCCTTAGAAAATGTAATCTACATTAGTGCATTATGCCCATGACATGAGAAGGATGGAAAATATGTGGCTATTCAACTGAATGTCAGATTGGATCGTTAGATTGCAGTGACGTTGGGGCACACCTCTAGCGACTTTTCACTGGGGCATTTTCACTGTACCGTTGAAGCTGGTTCAGTCGGCTCCATTGGTGTCTTATTTCAGTGAACTGCTGGGTGTGTAAGGGGGGAAACTGAAGCAGTTTCTACAGCAATGCAACAAGCTACCCAACCTCTAAAATTATAACCTAATGATCAAGTGGAAAGAGCCTTGAGCACATAAATGTGTTATCCAAATTAGATTGTTTTATATAAAATAAATTTAAAATGTGAAGAAAATCAGTAATCATTTTGAATGTGTCAATGGGATAAGATTGACAGATATTAATACCTTTTGTCTTATCAGGGATTGTATCTTTTCAATATTTCTACTTTTCCAAAAGAACAATAAAATCAATTTTGAATATATATGCATGTCATTTTATATACAGAAATCATTATCTTAAGTATTACTCTTTAAGATGTAAATATTTGATATACTTATGGATAGACCAGTTTATATAAAGACAATAGATTGACTTAAAAAAAGAGACATTAAGAAATTATTTCATTGAAAAGTGTTGTAATTACTTTTCTTCCTTTAAAAGAGTCTATTCCCAGCGATGCAACTGTTACCATACCATTCATACACAGGTCCATTATAAAGTTAGACACTAGGTGGCATTACAAACCCCCCAAACTGGATGCATTGTTGCCTTTGTCCATTACCCTTAACTTTGAAATCCAGTCTATCTCTGATTGATTTTGAGTTTTACATAAAAATTAGAAACAAAGAAACAGCACTATTTCCATTACTTGCCTATCACCATAAGTCCTTTTTTTTTTAATGAAGAATTATATTTCATGTAAACCAAAATATTTCCTATGTATATGACATGGGATTTGGAAAACAACTTGGGTACATTTATTCATATAGTTATCCTATGTGTATTTGGCTATGAAAAAGCATTGAAGATAGCACATTTGTTCACAAATACTAGAAAATGTAAGATATGTGCTTTTATTCATCCATCTGTGTATTAGATGTAAAACTTAGTTGTATAATACTTAATATTTATAATTTGGATGCATGTTTAGCACTGCATTTCTCATAAAGTGAAGATTTTTCTTCCAAAGATAGTTGGAAGAAAATAGGCAGCATGCTTATTGCCAATGAAAAAGATTTTCTTAAAATATGTTAACTATGAGGAAGAGAAGTACTCAGATAAGGAACTTAAGTTTAATATAATAAATAGTATTCAGCATTGTGGTCATAAAGATGCTCTATGAATATATTCAAATTCTTGTGTGAGTGACAGTGAGGATTTCAGTGAGAAGGAAGGGCCGAGTGTTCGCACAGTGAGGTACCAGTTAAAAAGAATGTTTCTTTTGTTGGCTAGCTCTGCTGTATCTTCACCAGAACGGTGACTTTGTTCTGCAGGCACTGGGCCGACTACCAATTCAATTGTGGGTTCACTTCAACATGCTGAACTCAATGTATGGGGTCAGAATGGGTTAAACACTCGGTTACTTTCAAATTTGCTTCTCGTGTTCTCTACCTTATGACAACTGAGTTGAGTAGAATTTGGAAAACACTTTTCTAGAAAAGTGATTATAGATTTTTTTTAAAGTTAGGTACAAGGCCGTGTTTTAAGGTGGAGTTCATGATTATTTGCTGTCAGTATTAATTGACAACATTCTAGAGACTAATTTTAAAAATATGCATTTTCATTTTATCAAAGTAAAAACTCCAGATAAAAGATGTCTAAGAGATATGGTGACCAAATACAATGTTTAATTCTTGATTGGGTCCTGGATCAGAAAAAATAAAACATTGAGGACTACATATTAGATAATTAATTTATTGGGTGACTTATACTATTATAGTTTTGTCAAAGAATGTTCTTGTTCTTAGGTGACATATGCTGAAGTAGTTAGGGTTGAAGTGTTATGCTGACTGTAATGAACTTCAAATGCATAAGTGTAAATATATATAAATGTATAGAAGGAACACAGAAGCAGTTGAGGCAAAATATTAGAAAAGTGTGAATCTAAGACATCCTGGTATTCTTTCCATTCTTTTAACTGTGTCTGTGAGTTTGGTATTCTTCAAAATAAAAAGCTGGAAAATGATCAACTTCATCTCTGGAAATACACAGTAGAAAATAAATACTATTGTTATTCTTCTTTTTCCTACTTGCCCAGAACAAATATGCCCTTTTCTATAGATGAACTGTAATCCAGACATTTTAAGGTTAATATGTACTTGATTTCTGATAAGTGAAAAAGTTTTTTTGTCTTACGAATAAGATAGGAATGATACTTGTTTCTTGAATAGATGGTGGCAATGAACATAAAACTTCCTGATATTTTTATAAGAGAATCTACCCTCTCTACCATGCCCCCACCTGCCCCAGACTGAATTGCTAGGCATTTGATGCACGATATGCCATCGGAGGGTGAGTCATCCCTCTTGCAGATCAAAACTGGGGCCCTAAAAGAGAATTTTCTAATCCAAATCAGAGCCTCAGTCTCCTTAGTGATATAGTTTTTATGGTGTTATCAGACCAAAAAATTTCCTCACAGAATGTATGGTTATAATAATCTCATTGTCAAAGAACAATTCAAAAGAAAAAGAATTTGGGAATATGGAATATTGAGGACTATCTTTTGCTATTGAAAATTTAAACTGGCTTCTAGGAGATCATTTAAATGAAGAAAGCTGTTAACTTCGTTACATTTTCATAACTCAGTTACAAAACATTGGCAACATAGCAACTAAACATCATTTAGTTTTATGTACTCTGCCTTGTTCAAAAGAAGAACTTGAGGCAAACACACTAAAGGAGAATGCTTAAGATATGAATGGTTTGAAAAAGAAAATTATATGCATTTGTTACATCAGCTTATATTGGAGAAAAATTAAAAATCTAAAATCATAGGTCAGGCTTTTAACAAATGAATAGAAATGGAATTTCAGTATCTATCACCTGTCTTCTGAATTGAATAATAAAAATAAACATGAGTTTTAAGCTTTATTTGTGGAAATGGTAGGGTGTGAAGTATATACTTAAAAATAATCGATATATTTTATTTTCACTACATATTTGTTTAGCATACATCCACAAATGTAGTAATATTTTAACTAACTGGGCTTATAAACACATTTACCTGCAGAACCATTTAAAGAGTAAGGGACTTTATCTCATATAAATAACCATTTTTCCAGAATGACTTTACTAAGCTGCCTTTCTCAAATCCTGGTATTCTTACATGTATTTTCATGACTTTATTATTCGTATTGGATTTTTTTAAAATTGGAGATAGCCCCATTTCAAAGTACTGCCCAATCAACGAGTTTCTTGTGTCTCTAACTCTCTTTCTGAGTGTGAACAAGGTGTGTCTACTGTTCGCAGTTGGGCTTATCTGCAGAAAACATTTGTTAAAAGCTAAACACATCTATTTTATATATCAGATAGAGAGATTATCATGATACAAGGGACACAAATGATAAGTTAAAAAAAGAACAAGACTTTAGGATAAAAGTAATTTTAAGAACGTGCTTTCAATCATATTTAAAAGCTGGCATAAAAGGAGTTGTGTAAAAAAAACCCCAAAACTTTGGCATGTTACAAACCACAATGTATATGTTACATCACACTGCTTATTTTTAAGACAGATACACAACGTGCAGGGAGGGCGAGAAAGGGGAAAAGGACCTCTAAGGTCATACGACCTCTAAGGACGTAACCCCCCTTATTTTACAGTTAGTTGTAAAATAAGCACAGAGAAGAGGTTATACCTTATACCTCTTGAAAGACAAAATTGTAAGGGAGAGTAGCTTGATTTTTTTATTCTTTTATCCTTAAATCGACCCTGGATCTTGAAACTACATGGATGCTTGTTGCCAATTTCAGGCCTGCTCTGCAGTCTCCGGTGGTCGTAACAGCGCCCCCGCCCCGCCTCCCACCACCATGTCCACGGTGCTGCTTCTTGCCAGGTTCTCTTCTGCAAAACCAAGAGTGCGGACAAGTGTTGCCTCTTACCACCAGCCCATGACAAGGTGGGCAGCACGTTGTAATCCTCTCGGGGCTCCTGCCGACGTGAGGCTGAGACACTTGATCCTTAGAGACTTCGTGTAGACGCGGTGGATTTTAGTTGAGTCTGGAGACTGAGCTCTGCCCTCTGTTTTGATGACACAAAATATAGTTTCTGAACTTCAAAACACAATTCAGTAGAGAGAATGCAGTTACGAAGGTAAAGGCTGGATTCTGCTGGTAAAATCGCTCCTTTCCGCGTAGCCGTGGCCTTGGGGTCTCCACTGCCCACACCGTCCCTCCCCCTGGGCTCCAGCGTCCCTCCTAAGGCAGCAAAAGCAAGCTTTCCTACATTCAGAACAAAAATGAGAGAAAAGGAAGACTTCGAAAACAGTTTGACTTGCTTATTAGAAGTCCAAACTCTTCTCAGACTATTGTTTGAAGGGTTTATCAGGCAGAAAGGTGGCGATCACAAACAAGCAAACTGGAAGGGGCTCTCGGAAACTGAAGCTCCAGGGGCAGTTCTGAGGATCGTGGCTGGGTACGGGCTGTGCCCACTTTAGCATTTCATTTTCTCATTTTGGCACCCACCTGGTTTCTGGGCTTCTCCCGTCTGTCAATCAACATTGACTGTGCGTTTACTAAGGGCACGTTTTTACGGCATGTTTTGTAAGCAGCAATCTGTCTGGCTTGTCCCTAATCCTCTACTCTGCCAAAGATTTTCCGTATGAAATGCCTGGTGTGGACCTTCTCCAGGGACAAAAATATTTTCACAGCCATGTCTATTTTAGTCGGGGACATGCTACCATAAACCAAAAGAATATAAGAGGTAGAAATTTAAGACGTTATAGCAGGGTGATCATTATTTTCAGCCAGGTAGAAATTCCAGTGTTTTTCAGTTGAACTTCACAGAAAGCTAGCTACCAAGTCCTTGCCACCTTTCAATTTTGACCAAAGACAATACAAATCATTAATTAGTCAAAGATTACTGGGTCTTTGTTCCAAGTGACTAATTATTCCTTGGTTAGAGTATCCTCTTCCATTATCATTATTAATAGGATGGCAATTTTTTTTTTTTTTAAAGAGCATGTCTTTAAATTTATAGCTTCCTCATACTGGTGCTTCTCCAGCTCCTTGAAGTGAAAAGCTACCCCAAAGTTGTGATGCTCTTTATAGAACATTAGGAAATATTACATCATACACAGTAAGAATTTTTTTTCCTAGCAGAAAATCTGACTACATATGAAGTGCACAGTTATAGCCTTGACTTATGAGTCCATGGAAACAAATATTCTCATGCTAAGCTTTTAAACTAATATTTTTTGTGCTGGATTTTTTTTTTTTGGTCCTTTGCTGGCAATTGCTAGCAGACAGTTGTATGTACTAAGAGTTTACGAAAAATTTCTGTGAGTAAAATTTGAAATTGAAAACATACTATCTATGAACAACACATTTTTCTTGAGAAATGGAAAAAGACTGCTGGTATTTTATCAGTAGGGAACCTGTGTTCCCTTTGGGATGCCGTGTCCTTCAGCGGCTTTCTTGAGAATTACTCACCTGGATGGTTGTTAAATCGTGGAAAAGAAACAGATGTGAGTACAGCACAGGTGACCGCTCTGTGCTGCTTCAGAATGGATCTTGATGCTTGGTTTTCTTCACATTAATTATTTCAAAGATACGTTATTTTTTTGCAGTGAAGGAAATCAGTAATTCCCTTTCCTATCTTTCCTATTACTTTAATTTTTTAATTTTGTTTTAGGTGTTACTCTGATGCCTCATACTGAAGAAATGAAAAATGGTATTTTCAAAAGATGGTAAATGAAGTAAAATGAATAGCAATGTGCTTCAGATACATATTAGGAAAAATTTTCTGTTGTTATTCATTAAATTACTTTCAATTCTACTCTATATTCTTCTATGTATTTACTTTACATTCCTTTTTGTATAATTGTTCTTTTCCCAACATCATCCCTGTAATCCACTCCACCCTGGCTCAAATGTGACCAGGTTTTGTAAACTAGTCTTATTTAAAAATTATACTGTAGAACATTTGATCTAATTCTCTGACATTAGGCTTCTGTTTGTTTACCCCATAATCAATGATCAATTTTTACCTTTTTAAATGGGGGGAAAATGAATGTGTTAGTAAAGCTGAATTTTAAAACCCTGATGTTTTCAATGAATGGCCACGCTTGATTTCTAGCTTTCACCTTTTACTCAGGAAATATCGAGTCCATTGAGGGACCAGTTTAGGCTTCAAACAAAATGCAAAAAGTCCATAGTACCTATTTGCAGAAGTTCTGTTGAAAGCAGTAGCTGGGCTATTGCCAATGTAATGAGCCCTGATCAAAAAGAATTCAAAAAAGGTTTAAAAAATGAACTTCACTTTAAAAGACAATAAAAGTAGGATAGATGGAAGTTGCAGGGTAAGGAGGAAATGACCCCCCAAAATTTAAACTTTTATGCCTTTTAATGTTTTGCCCTACCTTATTAATCATTACATCAGCATTTGAAAGTGAAAGGTATCATTCATATTTGTTGCCATATTTTCCCTTTTGATTTTACCACTAACCTTCTATAGTTCCACATCACAAGCATTTATAATTGGAAAAAATCCAATATGCAGTTTTTAGTGAAAATGGAATTAAATAAAAGAGCGAAATCTAATATGTATCGTGGTCGAACACTTTTACTTCTCACATGCTTTTCATCCTAGTGGGTTTACTTTATCTTTTTTACAGTGTCTTTTGATTTTCTGAAGACTTTGTCCTTCAAGCCCAACTTTCCGGTTCATCCTGGAACAAACTGAATTCTCATTTGTGCATCTTTATGGTAAAGAAAAGCAGTGGTTTTGTTTGCATTTGTATCTTTTCGAAGAGAATTTCCTTCTCTGTAATCAAGAATGTTGCATGTGTTTTGGGCCCAGACACTGCTAGTAGTAACCAGGTATCTTTACCGTCTTGAGTAACAACACGGGTGGAGCTCGTTTGCATAACATGCAACTTGAGCGATTCTTTTGAAAAATAATTGCTATGGTGATCTAGTATTTGTCCTTTTGTGGGCATGGAGAGATTTGCAACAGTTGGGTGTCTGCCTACTCTAGTGTGTGAGGAATAAACCTATTTTTGTGGTTGTTTCCACTTCTGAGAATTCAAATTTTACCATTGGCCAAAGTATCAGGAGGGTTGAAAAACAATGAGGTTCTACAAAAAGTTGACATCCTTAAAAAATGGGGGGGGAGGGGAAGAAATTAAATGTTTATCCAAAGAAGAGACTCTTAACAGAGATGAGGACTCAGATTTATGTTGATGTAAGTCTGCTATAACATGAAAAAAAATTATAAGAAAATGTTGTGCCAAGAAAGCATCATAAGTCATTCAGATGATGACTTTGCTGTTATGGCTGTAGTTTACAGCTGCGTTTATGACCAAACAAAGCAAATGGTGCCTCAGTTTATTATCAGGTACAATTAACAAAATAAGTTAAAATGTATTATTTGAATGTTAATGAAAAAGCAGCCCCACTTAATAGATAAAGAATGGCCCAGAGAAGGAAGGCAGTGTTTATTGAAATAGTCACGAAGTTAGAAATAAGCTTGCTGGACACTAATCCAGTGAACTTTCCAGATGTTACTTTGAATCCATGAACAAGAATTTTGACCTGAGCAGGTCAAAATACTTATTTGAGTTTTGCATTAGAGTTCATGTTCCCCTAGACTAAGCTAACAGACAATGTCACTGTTAACATACACATAGCTCAAGTCATGGGAAATTTTACTTAGTCTTCACAAGCACAGGCTGAGTGGCATTTAGCAAGTGATTTAGTAGTAATTTTCCATTGTCTATATGGAAAGGAATACTATTTCATCTCCTTTCCTGTAAAATTGTTGTCAGTCTAGGCATTTGCTAGAGATACTAAATCATTGATAAGCCCTTGGATGAATGGAAAACTTGCATTCAGGTGCATATAATCCTTTCAATCATTTTCTTAATTATCATTAATATTTCTTTCAGGTTTATAAAATGTATATCTACAGCATGTTTTAGTAAGACAGTTACTTCTGAAATAGCACATTATCAGCATATGTGACATCTTAGTGTATATTAATCATCCTAAGTGGCAATATTTGTCAACCTGAAATATGGATTTTATTTCTGCCTTAAAAAATAAATTAACTAGCGTGAGAATATCAGAACATTATGGGAACCATGTTCTGGGAAGCAATGCAGATGGATGAAACCAATCTGTTTTTGATATTTGTTTTGAGGGCTTTCCCTAAAATGTGATTTGCCAAAGAGCTCTGTGCATAAGTGGTATAAACTTACTCATTTTACTCACCATGTAGAATGAAAAACAACAACACAAAAGATTAAGAAGATGGTTAAAAAAACAATGTTTTCACTACTACCAATATTTTAATGTTTAAGAGTCAAAATGAGAGTATAAATGAATCCATAAGACCTGCCAACTCCTAATCATTTCAGAAAATAATGCCACACTGAACTGATTCTAAAATTATCCAATAATTGTGCAACACAATAATAATCAATATTTTAATGTCTTAATCAGTGAAAAATGTGCACCAGCTAATGCTTTGTTTTGTAACTTAAAAATGATCAAAATCAGCACGCAAACTCTTTAAAGGAAAATGCTAAAAATATTTCTTAAAAGCACAGGGTGAAAGCTGACATTTCAGATTTAAAAGAAAGTTACATTTGGCAAGAGACTCTCATGATGTGTTAGTTATGTTTAACTCTGGTATTTTTTTTTTTTTAACAAATGACTAAACCTGAACCCTGCATTTCTTGGGCCAAGACATCATCTTTTATGACACATTTCTACACAAACGTACTCCCACCAAGGTCATCACTCACCTTCTTAAACACCAGGGGAGCACAAGCCAACATTTTAATTTACGGAGCAAATTTATACACAGGACTACAAGATACCGTGTTCCTATTGAGGGCTGTCACTAAAGGAACATATGGAGCAGCTCAAGGTGGCTGGGAAAATCTTTTATATTTTGTCCATGCATTTACTCTCACATTCTTACACCCTCTTAACCTCTTTTCTCTCTGTAATGGTTCTAACTAGTGCCGGCACACTGCTTGAAAGAGCCCCAGGACTTGTGGTTCAAATTAGAAGTTGCTGGAATAGTAGGTCCTTGTTGTATATGAAGCGAAAGAGGAAAACATACATAAGAAACATGAACAAATAAATGGGTTTTAATTGGTATACACCATCAAGAGTCTGTTCTGAGCTGTGTTCAGACATATGACCCTATGAAATTAGGAAGAAGGTAACATTTACTTCTACTAGTTTTTCAAGTTCTGCCACTTAAGAATATTGTGATTTTACGCTGCCTGTTGTTTTACACTTCTAACGTTCATCTGGAAATTTCTTTCACCAGTAATGACTTTGATCCATTTTCTTCTTTTCTTTTCTTTTTTCTTCCTTTCTTTCCTTCCTTCCTTCCTTTCTTCTTCCCCCCCTCTTTTTTTTAAAGATCTCTAAGAACTACTATTTTTATTTATTTATTTTTTTTAGTAAAACACTGAAGGCCAAGTTCAGAAATAACCAAGATAGGTCATGAAGAAAAACAGGGTAGGAAGCAGAGAATAAAAGGTTTGTAGAGGAATGAAGGAAGAGAAACATATTAGAAAATAAATAATTCACAAGCCAAATGACCACTCATCTTTTCCCATTGCTGTTTATCTTCTATCAATCTTGTTGTCCAAAAGAAAAGTGGCACCTATTCATGACTGAATAATTTCAAACCATATGAAAATCTCCCCACAGGACACACACTCTCCTGCCTTCAGCAATTTCTGTTTCATAGAGACAGTGAGAATATTCCAGTGTTTGCCTTGGTGTAGAGTAAGGAGATTTTTTTAAAGGATGCTTTAGATTGGTGTGTGTGCGCACAAGGATGTGTGGTCTTCATTCTCAAAAGTCCTGTTCCCTGGCTCTGCACTAGTGTCTCTTACACAATCTTCCTTCTTCTTGTTCTGTGTTTCTCTTTATTTATTCTTTCATTAAATATTTATTGGATAAATGGGTAGGGAACTAAAATTTTTTTTGTGTAAGTAACTTAATTTCAATAAGAACACCCATATTTTGAAGAAGTTCATCACTTCTTCCTCTTTTCTTTCTGTAAATTTGTTTCCACAAAAGTGGAAAAGAAACAGCGATACATTTTCTTTAAACAGAATAACTGGCTCATATTCATCTATTCATTATTCAACATGAGTCACTGAGTTTCAGTAAGAACTGGGAATGGTTCTGGCCACTGGCTTGTGAAAACTATAACTGTTTCTATTAAAATGCTAGTCTTTGGTTTGGAGGTTCTTTTAATAGTCTGATATTTGTGTTAACTTGTTCTCAAATTTTATGTGCTTCCTCATTGTTTCTGCTCTTTTATTTTTTTAAAGGCAGAATTTTCTAAATCATGGTCTGTTGAACACCAGTATCTTGTGAGATGTTAATGGTAATTACAAAAAATCTTACAGTAAAATACATTTTGGCCTTGTTATGTACTCTATAACCGCCTAGAAAATATAGAGCAATATTGAGATATTCGAAGTTCTGAGAAGCTATGCAGCCAAGCAACCAGTTTAACTCTGTCTAATCTAGTATTCCCATTTTTTAAAAGGTTTTGATTGCAGACTGAGCACATCTGTGGTTATGTTATGGTTAACAAGCGCCAGTGGAGTCACAGTAAGCAGAACACGGCATGTGAAAATTACGGTCAGAAGATGTACTTAGAAAGTAAGTAGGTAGGTAGATGGCATGCTCTAAGTTGAGTGTGGTGGTGTTACCACGGATTTCAGCCTTAGAAATTCCAAAAAGCCCGATTCAAAACTGAACAAAAGCATGTGAAAGGCAAAATCTTATAAAATTATTTTTTGAGCTACTACAATGCCTAGTTGGCAAGAAATTTATCTTCTTTGATCCTGTTTTTCCACTTTAAAACAAGGAAAATTTACCCAATTTATAAGTTTTTTTGAAGAGTAAATGGGAAACGTTATTTTAACATCTAAAACAGTGCCTAGTTCATTGGAACTACTCAATAAAAGGTCATTTTCTTTTTTCCCTTCTTTCTGGCCTGGTCGCTTGTCCTCCTACAGGAAACACAAATATCTATGGTACTCTCTTCTCCCCTAAGGAAAACTTGGTGAGGAAATAAATCAAAATATAAAAAATTAAATTACAACCAAAGAGATTTATTTTAACAAATATGTACATCCTTCTTATTATGTGATAGGCAATGTTCTAAGTAATTTAGAAAAAATTAACTGATTTAACTCTTATAACAATTCTATGAAAAAGGGTATTATTGTTCTTATTCCCATTTTACAAATGATGGAAACTGATGAATACCATTTGTATGAGTCAGTAGAAGAGATGCTGCTAGGAAGTTGTTATTGTAGAAAACACAAAATAGCTTTTAAAAGCAAGCATAGTAACATATAGATGCTGATTAGAATTTGAATATGAGTATCAAACTATAAAGAATCTGAGACATTAAATATGTCTACAGAGAGGAGTAATTGAGACCGGGTGGCATATTTCATGTTCCTCTGTGTGCATGTGTGTGTGTGTGTGTGTGTGTGAAGTCCTTCGATGTGTAAAGCACATGATAAGTACTTCATATATAGTATTCAATATCATTTTGTTATCTCTGTGTCTTGGTTTTCCAAGGAAGTTTGGGGAAGATGTATCAGTATGGAGTCTCTTCCCTCCTTCCATTTGAGTCTTTTTTTAAATTTTTCTCTCCAGAATTTTCTCTAACTCCCAAAAGATCATTCCTTCATTGATGAAGATCCTTGCAGGGTTTCGAACCTGTGGCCCATGGGCTGCATGCAGCCCAGGATGGCTGTGAATGAGGCCCAACACAAAACTGTAAATTGACTTAAAATCTTTTTTTTGCTTATTAGTTTTCATTAGTGTTTGTGTATTTAATGTGTGACCCAAGACAACTCCTCTTCCAGTGTGGCCCACAGATGCCAAAAGTTTAAATACCCCTGCTGGTTAATCATCATAATCACCCAGCTAGAAAGGGGCAGAGCCAGGATTTGTACCCAAATAATGAAAAGGCAAACCAAGCAAGTCCCTCTCTTCCATTGCACTTGAGGTGCTGCTCTGGGGCTTTCTTCCCCTGCCCCAGGTGTCTATCCTAGCATGCTTCCCTACAGTTGGAAGTAATGGGACTACAGACGGTGGTGGACTCTCACCTGGAAGAACATTAGAGACACAGTGTCTGTCGTCCTCATTGTTGGGGAAAGGAGGCAGAAGCCGAGAGGTAAGATCTTGCAAGGACTAGAAGCCATTTCTCCTTTTTAGGTTCAGGGCAATTAGTTCTACATGGTCATGAGCTTTGGATTAATTTATATTAAAATTGTACGATGTCCTGATTGCATAATATAAACCTCATAAAATACTTACTACGTAAATTTGTGTATATTTTTAGAAGCCAAAAAAGACATTACGTAACTTAAAATTCCAGCTTCCGACTTCTGTAATTTGTGTCTAGAGTACAGACCACGTCTCTTTTTGCATAATTCAGAATTCTCTGTTAGTTCAACAAATGGAACTGTTTTGATGTGTCTTCCCTGCAAGCTGTGGGGCCAGTCTGAATTATGCTGGGAGCAGAAAGATAGCATGATAATTACAATAACGTGCATAATAAAATTTCTATAACTAGGTGATCTCTGGATAGACTATCATATATTTGGCCTGTCAACTGTTTCCGCTTTTATGGCACGACAGATTTTCTTTCTGCCTTTTCTCTGTTTCTCAACTGAAGCATCATTGAAATTGAAAGAATGTCTTCTACATTTGAAATTTATGAAAAGGCCCAGGAAACCTAGATGACCAAGGTAACTCTATTCAACTGAATGTTTTAGTAAAATGTGTTTTGTAGGTAAAATGTGAAGCTGAAGTTTTGTGTTCCTGACCCTAACTTAGCAACTTATAAAACTGTCAATATAGTAATTATTCACTATCGTCTCTAGTCTACATGATTAAGGACCCCTTACTTCTGATGGCAGTTCTGTTCTGTGGTTCTGGAAGAGTTGCTTGGCTGGGGCTTTACTATCATGAATATCTTTTCTCCTCAGTAGGGTATTAATTATTCCAAAGACATGTGAGAATAAATGCAGATATACTTTTTAAATACTTCCTTTAAATATTCTTCTTTGTAAGTATATACTTCCTTTAAATATTCTTTTTTCTATATTAATTAATTCCTTTGGTTATGACCATTTTGCCTGGATTCAGTACTCAAAATGGAAGGAAAAAACCAACCAACCAACCAACCAACCAAACAAACAAACAAACAAAAAACAACCCTGGATTTAAGTCCTTGCTCTGGTAATCATGAGCTGTGTTGCCTTGATTGGTTACTTTCCCTCTCTGAGACTCAGTATTCTTATTGATAAAAAAAAAAAAAAAAGGAGGAGGTTCCGTGAGACGTACCTGAGAGAGACATGAGTGAGCAATGTGTGATTTGGCGCAGGACTATGCTGAATGGTCTTCCACAAACAAAGTGATCTACCTGAAAGGAGAGAAAAGTGAAATAATTTAAGCAAAACTAAACCATGCCAAGACCTGAACAGGTACTTCCCAGAAAAGGATATTCAAATGGACAGTATCCGTATGAAGAGCTAGCTACACAGCCTCATTAATCACCAGAAAAACCATTATATACCAATTAAAATGACCAAAATGAAAAGGACAGCTTCAGGTGTTTGTGAAGCTGTAAAGCAACCGGAACACTCATGAGCTGCAGTGGGAGTGTCATTTAGCATGACGACTTTGAAAACTCTTCTAGGGCATTATCTGCGAAAGTTGAAGATGTGCATCCCTTATGTGCCAGAAACTCCACTTCTAGGTATACCTGCAACAGAAATGCATAAAATGTGCACCAGAAGACAATTAGAACAGCGGTGTTTATAATAGCACAAAACTGAAAGTGACCCGTCGGTAGAAGCATGGATAAATACACTGTGGTATATTCACACACTTGAATGCTATATACCAACTAAAAAGAATAAGGATTGGAGATGTGCAACAATCGAATTAAAGCTCACAAAAGTAACATTAAGCAAAAGAAGATAGAAATAAAAGAGTATATACTTCGTGAGTCCATTTATATAGTATAAGCTTCCAAAACAGGCAATTGAAGGTATTTGAAGAGGATGACATAGTGACTTGGGGCGGGGGGGCCACAAAGGGGTCTTCTAAGATGCAGGTGATGATCTATTTCTTGATTTGGATGTGATAACTTACGAGTATTTACTTTGTAAAAATTCAGTGAGCTGCACCCTTAAGACTTATACACTTTATGTATGTACATACTACTTCCGTAAAAGAGTTTAATAAAAAAAAAAAACCTAAACAACATTAACCTAAACCACATGGCCTTCAAGTTCTGCCAGGCAGCGTCACTAAGGATGACTCACTGCACAGTGGTCAGTAGATACCAACGCTGATTCCATTAACTCCATTGTTTAGGTTCTCTAACTACTCTGATAAGAGTAGTTTTCCTACTGCTTGTTTAAAAGCTCATTTTTGTGTGTGTGTGGTGCTATTAACTCCATCTACAATAAACTCCTTAAGGCAATAATCCTCAGATCTCTTTCTTCTTCTTTCAGTAATGGCCTCTGGTAAGATTGGCTAGCCCTTATCAAAAGTAATTCAGTGACTGTTCCGTGGTAGCTGTTACTGGCACCCAGAAAGAGGAGAGTTTAGATGTTTGGGAAGCAAAACTTGCTCCACTGTTTGATTTAGCGACTCTGTTTTTGGAAAGCAGTTTGTTTTATTCTTTATATCATTCTATTATTTATATATGGCTTCAGAACGAGTGAAGCATATAGTCTGGTTATTGTCAGGATGTGGAGGAAGCCAAAACAGTGTGGAAATGTAACTGTAAATTCTTTCATGTGACAGTTGTAAGCATGATTTTTCAGAGTGTGTATACAGTGTGCTTGGATATCCTGTCTCAAGGAAGAGGTGCTGTCACCTTCTAAAAGGAAGAAGAAATAAAATCAGCTCTGGAATTTTGCCAGATTATGTTAGGGCCACCTCTTGGTACTGCCAGTTTATTCAGTTTACAATCTCCAGTGACTCTTAAGACAACACGTCAGGAAAGCTGACCTGGTGTTCTGAAAGATAGTGCTGCTCACAGAAAAATCCTGATTCTTTTTCCTCTTCGATTATTGGTTGCAACTTCATGGCACAGTAGAAAATATGGGTTTCACGGGTTGATTTGCCAATGTGGTAACCATCAAACATGCAATTGGTTGCAAAAATACTACACATTTAAAAATATCTCTGGAGACTGGCATTCTTAATGGAGTCGCTGCACTAATTAAATTCTGATTCATCACATTCGTGCTTTGTGGACAGTTTGTAGTAGTTAATAATACTTAATTTTATTAATATTCCTTGTCATATTCTAAAGAACTATGTCTCCAAGAGCACTTTTTTGAAACCAAAATAGTCTTGGACGACACAAATGTATAGAAATTTGAAATCCAAATGTTAGCTTGAACATTGATTTAGACTTTGAAATCCTGTGCAAGCTTAAATTGACTCAGATTGAAGATCTGAAAACAAAACTACCTTGAAACATTCTGGCAGAAGTGCCACGTTCTGTTGTTCTCTTGTGCCAGATGGACCACAACTATGGGCCTAATGTAAATATTCCGTTTCCTTGCAAAAATCATTTCATCGTCAATGTTCGCAACAGATGCAATGCGTTTCCATTTCTTTGTGAATTCTAAATAATGAGCACAGGTAAACCTTTGAGGTTCAGCTTGGCTTGAACCAGGATCCACATGATTAAATGCTTATTCAGAACTCTTTCATCTAGAACTCTTACAAGAAGGCTTGTTTTTGTTTTACTGCCCTCCTTAAAGTGTTTCAGTATTTCCAGTTTGACTTCCATCTCATACCAAAAGGTGAAAAGACATTGGAAATGATTGCTCTCTCAGTGAATTTCAAAAGGAGTTCTGGGTTTGATTTTGAGTAAACATTTGGCTTTGTTTTCAATTTTCTGACCCGGATGGCTCAGCCTTTTGAGGTCTCTTTTTAATAGATATATTTTTATCATTCTGATGGTGACTACATTTCCAAAATAAATTGGAGAATTGAGCCAAAGATCCACCTAGTTCAAGAAAGAATATTGTTTTGTCTTAATTTTATAGATATTTCATGAAACCGAGCATTTTGGGAGGAACTGTCTTGTGATAATTGCTCTAATTCTTCACTTTGCATGGACACAATTTGTGTTGCTGATCAAATTGTTAAATATATTTTTAATTATAATTTCTTTCATCTGGGCTAAAAATACAATATAGAAAAAACTTGGAAAACCCTGAGTAATCAACCATTCTTCTATATAATTAAATTTTACCCCATCCTGACATATCATTTAAAATGTTGTAAAATCTCATTTTTAATTTTGAGAAGGTAATCAACATTTAATTTGCCCCCTTCTTTTAGGTGCAATGAGTTTATGTAGCTTCTTTTATATAATAAGAACGTTATAAAGACTTGTCTGTCTGCTGCTGTGAATAAAATGATGTAATATAGCAAATACTGTATCTCAGGTGATCAAACACATACCAATATATGAGGTGAAGAAGGTAATATATTATATGAAGTTCCAGAAAGCTTTCACATGCAAGGAATTTCAACAGTTATTATTCATTTAGAATTATTAGTTATTAAGGAATCACTCCCTAACTCTTAGAAATGGTAACATACTAAAACATAGACTTAAAAAATATTTAAACTATATTAGCTTAACCATTTTGATCAGCAGTAACATCAATCACGAACAGGACTATGAGATCTTTTCCCAGGTGGTAAGACTCGCCAGGGATACATTTAGGTGGAGGAGGCTCTGGAAAGGCAGGGGAGAATAGGAGAGGCTTGGAGGAGGGGAGGGGAGTGTTCTGCAGAATAGCAGGGGCAACACTGAGGTGCCACACACCATGGGAAGCATAGCCTAACATAAAGAAGGAAGGGTTTGAGGAAGCATTGGTTACTAGATCTGTCAACCTCTTGACTGGCTCTGCTCCAAAGAATGGAAACTCAAACTTTAAGAAATTCAACCATTCGAGTGATAATGTCCCAGTGATAATGCCTCCTGATGCATTTTTTATATTATTACATGCTGCTATAATGCAGGAGTAGGCAAAATAGGTTTACAGTTAGTACAAATAAATAGTACAATAGTGAATAAATAATAATACAAGAATAATCTCTGTGTTTTGCATATTCACAACTGTAAACATACTTTTGTTCACCCCGATATGTATGTTGGGTATATTACCTGGAAAATTTTGGGAGTGTAAACACAATCTTTATGAATACCTTTAATCAATACTCCCCTTTAAAAGACAAAATATGATTTATTTTATGTTTAATTTTTTCAAATCAGCTCTAACATGCTCTTACATTGGAGGGACATTTTCCTATTCTGTTTATTTCATTGAGTTCCTTCCTTCCTTCCTTCCTTCCTCCCTTCCTTCCTTGGCTTCATAAATATATTTGAGTCGTTGGGTTTCTTTTAAATAAATTTTTTGCCAATTATTTTCCTGTCACAGTAGATATGAAATTTTTGATTTTCAGGGGCTCTAAGTAGTCCTTTGTTAATAATCCAGTTACTCATAATATCTCCCATTTGATATTCAGACACTAAGATTTCAATATTTCAGGACAAAGCCTTTAATTTTGTGCCACTTAGGCAAAGAAAATATACAAAATGATAGAACTTCATTTGTAAAAAAAATTACAAGTTGCTAATAACATTTTATTGCAAGGACAAATAACTAGAGAAATGTTTTGCTTAAGAATCTGAAGGAGAGATGGAAAAAAGAAGAAATGTTTGCATCACATAACATGTAAAGTAAAATTCTTCCTTTAGTCCTGTGAAGTTCTAAAAAGTCCCATCATAAAATGCTTGGGTGTGTTTCCTCAGTGTTGAAACGTAGATATGTTACCCTAATGGAAAAAATTCCACTGGTGATATGAATACTTGAACTTAAGAATAAACGGTTAGCTATAAAACCTCTAGAGAGGATGAGCCAGTTAGGCATTTAGACTAAATAAACACTCTGAGGATGGTTTGTGGAATGCAGCAATCAAAGGGTTTCCATTGCTTCCCTTGGGAGTTGGGTGTCTTTTCAGGAATTCTAAAGACAGCCACTCACATCTATCATATAAATCAACCTAAAAAGTAAATCCCTCCTCTTCTCCAACTGTGGCTATTAATAGTTATCTGTTATTTGATGTCATATTTATTTTTGTTTAAGTGAGCAAGGAAAACTGTACTTGGTATCTTTTTATGGTGTTATGCCAATTAGTGATAATGGAATAATAATAACACTCTATAATTTATCACAATATTTATTTTTGTAGTTTTTATACTATGCCCTAACAGATCTGCATGTTATTGATGATGAGGTGATAACGATAATATTTATTATTTATTGAGCATTTACTATTTATGAAGTACTAGGCTAAGAACTTTATATACATTTCCTCATTTAATTCTCACAGCAATCTTACAAGTAAGCAATTTTATCTATCAGAGGATTTGAGTAATGTCCTAACGGTACACCAAAGGAGAGTGGCCGAAGCAGGATGTGAACTCAGGTAGCTCATTTCATTCTTGCACCTAGGCTCTTAGTCACCAAGTTATACTGTCTCACAACTGCCATTAAGTTATACTGCCATTTTTGGCTAATGGAGGAGCCAAGAATTAAGTAGAAAGGGTTAGAAATTTTATCAAGGGGGCTAAAGGCTTGGGGAGAAGGAAGGGAAAGAAGACAGCAGGGAAAATGAGAAGTTGTTTCCACATTTCCTGAGCTATGTTAGTGACTTTTATTCATCTGTTGCTGAGTTGTCCTAGAATGGTCTTGATGCAGGCATTCTTTTGGTGTTTCCCTACCATTTTATGAAATATGTCAGCACTCCGAATATAGACTGAGGCACAAATTCCTCCTGCCTTGGAAAGTGTGAAGGTGGCATAGCTGTGACTATATGTTTCCATTCCGAGGTCTGTCCATGCTTGTCACACGTGCACAGTGGAGGTCAGGTTTCCAGGGAGTATACACTCTTGGAGAGAGTCTAGACAATCCTTCCCTTTACTGGCAATTGGCACTCTTTCTACTGTAAACAGAAGAAGAGAGATGCTTACTCACTTGAGGTCTTTAGTTTCTTCTCTTCTGTGGGTCTTCACTTCTTTCAGTTTTTCATTTATAAAGCTCTTCTCCACGATGGAAAACAATGGAAATTAAGTGGGCCTCTCAGATAAGCACTCAAAGCCTCCTCTAGTGACTGCATTATATACGGTAGTCCCCCCTTATCCACGGTTTCACTTTCCATGGTTTCGGTAACCCGTAATCCACTGTGGTCTGAAAATATTACATTAAAAATTCCATAAATAAATAATTCATAAGTTTTAAATTGCACTCTGTTCTGAGTAGCAGGATGAAATCCTACCCCATGTTGCCCAGTCTTGCAGAGGACATGATGCCCCTTTTCCAGCATATCCATAGTGTATATGTGCTCCTTGATCATCAGTCCCTTAGTAGTCATCTCAGATATCAGAGTGACAGTCATGGTATCATAGTGCTTAGTTCAAGCCACACTTATTTCACTTAATGATGGCCAAAGCACGAGGGTGACTCTGGCAACTTGGATATGCTGAAGAGAAGCCATAACGTACTTCCTTTAAATGAAAAGGTATCAGGGCTCTCCGGAAAAGGTCCAGCTATCGCAACATCGATGTAACCTGGCAGCCAAGGAGAGGGAACTGGGATGCACACGCATGAACAATGATGAGCACTGTGCTGGCCAGTGGGGGCGGTAGATGTCATTGAGTGAGCCTGTGTACTGTGTGGCCATCACATTCAAAATGACTGAGTGAGTAGAGCAACGAATCTGCATCAGATTTTGCGTTAAGCTCGCACATTCCTCTGCGGAAACTCTTTGGAAGATACAGAAGGCCATAGTATGGGCAACTGATTGGCGGCTTCATCACGACAATGCGCCCACTCATGCATCGCATCTTGGGCAGTTTTTGGCAAAACCTCAAATCACTCAGGTGACTCAGCCCCCCTACAGACCAGATTTCCCACCCTGTGACGTCTGGCTTTTCCCAAAACTAAAATCACCTTTGAAAGGGAAGAGATTTCAAACCGTCAGTGAGTTCAGGAAAATATATATGACAGGGTAGCTGATGGCGATTAGGAGAACTGTGTGAGGTGCCTACTTTGAAGGGGACTGAGGTGTCATTGTCCTATGTACAATGTTTCTTGTATCCTGTATCTTCAAGAAATGTCTCTATTTTTCATATTACATGGTTGAATACCTTCTGGACAGACCTTGTATATATAAGTTGGCAAAAACATAGTATATATATGGTTCACCATCAGGCATATATGCATGGTTTCAGGCATCTACTGGGGTCATGGAACATATCTCCTAAGGGGAGACTAGTGTGAATTATAATAAAAATTAATTTAGTAGAGAAATCTTTGGTTAATTTAAGATTCTGTAGAGTGTTAAAACATCTTCTGGTATATGTCTTCAGAGAGAAAACACTTTAAAAAATTTTGCTTGTTAATTTGAGAGAGAGAGAGGGAGAGAAAGAGAGAGATCAATTTGTGCTCCACTCGTTATGCATTCATTGGTTGCTTCTCGCGTGTGCCCTGACCGCGGTCTCAACACACGTGTGGTGATGATGCTCTAATCAACTGAACTACCAGCCGGGGCTTAAGAAAGAAAATTCTAACCCACATTTATTTATTTCTTCTCTACATTGCTAACAAAAATCTCTTCAAAGATTTAAAAAGATGTTGCTAGAAATGCTAGAATTATAGGACCCAAAGAAGTATTTATTAATTTTTATCTAATAATGTAGCAAAGTAATTTATTAAAAAATTTCTGTAATTTACTTTAGTAATCAGAAAAATGGAGGTAGACTCATAATAAATGATCAACAATAATAAACTGCTTGGAAATCAATAAAATATTATGTAACATGAACATTCGTAATTACTTAATACAGATTCTATAGTGTCAATGATATTGTTTTGAACTAAATTTAGCTAAGTAAGGACTTTGTATTAACTGACTATAATTCAATGTAGCAGAAGTTGCATCTACATAATGCCTACAATTTTGAAGCAACAAGTGTTGATTGGCTTTAGATATTATAGGTTAATATTTTTTGTACAAAACTGAAGAAATTGACTATAGGTGAAAGTTTGATCTGGATCATTATCTTTTTTAAAAAATCATTTTTTTAAAAAAAAGGGGTAACAAAATGCTTTTGTAATTATCCTTGACTTACCGGGACCACCAGGGGATAAGAAGGTTTAGGATTGCCCATGTTATGGGATCAAAACAGAAATAAAAGGTGAAGGGCACATGGATCTACATTTTAGAGAAAAAGAAAAGAAGAGGCCTGACTATATATACCAGATGATTAATAACAACTAGTAAGACATTCACAGTGGTGTGGTATCTGTACATTCCACCCAAAATGAATAAAATGAGGTAGTGGGTTGAGACTTCATATTTTTTAGCCTGAAATGTTTAGGTGACTTATTTTTAAAAGTTTCATTTTGGTCTTTTTCTTTTTTTGCTTGTTTAAATTATCTACATAATTGATAAAACTGTTAGCTCCGATTTTACGAGAAGATATAATCCATCAGCTAAGATAGAAATGCTACTTTAGAACAGTAAATTAAAAATTAAAGTTCTAAGTTAAAAAAATACTAAAGCACATGCAACATTAAGAAGTTTATACTTTGGCAGAGAGACCTGGCTGTAATCTGTTTTAAAACAAATAGATTGTGTACAGCTGTCCCCATATCCCTGGCAAAATGATGATTTAATGTTGATTAAGAGAGAAAGCCTTTGAAGTGAGTGAGGCAGCAGCCCCTAGTATGTCTTTGGTGATCATTATCAGTCTTCCCTGAAGGATGCCTTGGTGCCAAAAGCCCTTTTCTCCAAACTGGTTAAGGTGGATTCAGAAGCAAAGGCTTTGTACGTCTCAAAAGGCCTCCTCATTCACAGGCCTCTGGTGTCTTATTCCTTTAGGATCATGAATGTCTGAGAATAAGCAGATACAGCCCTTTTCACAAGAAGGGCAAGGTCCGCAACTCCACGGCATCACGGCGTTATTTATTCATCACAAGAGCAGCGAGTGCACATGTACCCTGCAGAAAAATCAAATCACTGTTCGTTTGTCGAGCAGCTGCCTTCGGCAGAAGAGAAGCATTTGTATCTAACTTTGGTAACTGCGCAATTAGGGGCGTTATTAAATTGGAGATGCAAATGAGTAACTATATTTTCTTCTAAGGTAGTTGTATTTCACTTGTAATGCTTAAGTTAAAACCAGCTCAAAATTATAAAAGCTGATTCCTGAAAGCTTCGAAAAGTTCTGTGCTTGTCTGGGTATCAACAGTTTCACTAAAAATATTTACATACCAGTTAACCTTAAGGAGCCAAATCTGCATTTCTTCCTGTTTACAGGTTAAATGGATTTAATGCCCAAATCATCATGTCCTTTTTGCAAAACAATGAAAATTTGCTCACAAGTGGAGATTCCAATAGTATAAAACATACCAGATTTTATGTGTTAATAAAATAAATGGATGTATTGTAAGAATATCTATAAATAATTAAAAGGCTCTGTCATTTGTATATAGATTACCTGACTTGTGAAACAGACCAAGATTACATCATATTCTGAGAAATTTTCATCAATTGCCGGGTGTTTAGTTGCAGTTCCTCTATTTACGAGACCTGGGACCTTGGGCAGTCTTTGTATCCTCACTACAAAATGCGGACAAGAATAGTATCTGCCTCTTAAGTTGTCAAGAGTATTATATTTAGTAAATTACATAAATAATGACAGTGACTGCTGTTGTGTGCACGAATCAATACGCTTTTATCAAAAGCTAAGTCACATATAATAATGATGTAGCTATCTGCCTTTCCCTCTGTATTTCAGTTCAGTACAATTAGTTTTGAGGAAATGTTGTTTATATTGTAGTTCACAATGTTGGTCCATTTGTGCATGTGCTACTGGGCATTTTGATGTATACATATGGTACCTTTGAAACTGTAAACCCGCATCTGCCCTAATCTGGTGAGTCCAGAAATCAAAGCTAGATAGTTTTTTTTTTTTAGTATTGTATCCATACATTCTGACCATGTGAAGTCTACTATGATGAATGAAAAAATTAAACAAGAAAATTATTGAATGATGGCGGAATTACAGCAAAGTAAGACTACCCGACTGGACAGCAGGAGAGCAGCCGCAGCCTCTCTGTCTTCTTCCCATGGACATCCATCGACTTGCTGACTTCACGTTCCAGTAATAAACCCGCACCAAATTCCTTGAAGTGATTGGTTCCTTTAGTTCAGTCTCTGATCTGGTGCATAAATCTCTCCTGTAGATTTTAAGTATTTTCAATGACTTTGCTTTTCCCACGGTTTCTTTCTTATCCCAACAGCTAATCACTATTTGCTTCCACTTGCAGCCTTTTTGGTCTCCTTTCAGAATTTGCCATGACTACATTTTACTTTCACTTTGAGATTAAGCTTGAAGCTATCAGCATGTAAAATTCTCATTAAAATACTCAACAAAGTACATATTCTAGAGCTGAGTATAAGACAGGCTTGAACTGTGGAATGCAAAGAATTTTCTCGTGTACAAATGAAAACATGTTAGAATTGTACACACATTGAGATATGAGAGCATCTTCAGTGCTTTTGTGGGCAAGCAAAACAAGTCTGCAGCTTAAGTGTGTGCGCCAGGGTTGGTAAACGTTTGCGATGCTCTAGCTATGAACATCTATTTGAATTGCTGCCTGTAATATTAACATTTTGTACAATTCTTAGATTTCTCAGTGACTTCTCTTACTGACAGGACATAATTTTATATTTCCATATGTGCCCCAAGAAATTTTATTTTATTTCTTAGGTTTAATTTGCACTTTAGAAAATAATTTAAAATAGAAGCCATTATATCATTATTAACTCCCCTTATGTTTTTATGTGTTCTGAAGAAAACCCAAGTCATTATTTAAAAAAAAAATCCATATTTCAATCTAGAATCAAGGCTCACTACCTCAATAAATATACTTTATTAAAGAGATGTATGTCAGGAGATGAATCAGATCTTTTTTATAAAAAAAGATATAAAGGATAAAATGATTTTTTAATTGTCCAGTGATTTAAAAAAAAAAGCTCAGTGGTACAAATTCCACATCTGCTTCAACTGCAGACATATAAAACCAGTGTGACAAAAAAGGGCCATTAAACAATCTGATTTTCTTGTTGGGAGGGTTTAATGCTGTTGGGTATAGTATTAAAATGTAGAATTTGATAGCATGTCTTAAACTTTTAATGATGTGTCCATGAATATAAAACATGCTTTCCCCAGTAACTTTATGGCTTCTCCTCTGCATAATTAGTGGTATCTGTTTTATGAGCTTACTGTTGTTTCCTTGATCCCATGAAAATGTGAAACCACTGTAATGATTTACACCATTCCAGAGCTTTAAAGATATGAGCTGTTTCTTTAACTAAATAACAAAAAAATCCAAAAATATAATCCTAGAATTAAAGTTATAGTGGGATCTTTGCAAATTAAAAAACAAACACACATAGGATTTGGAAAAAAAATCCATTTAGATAATTTTCTTGTAACATTTGATTTTTTTAAAGAAATACATTAGTACAGAATATATTCATTTTCATTATATATATAAAGCTCTCTCTTATTATATTTACTTTTTTTCTCACAATTGAAATATTTGGGGGAAAATATCATTTTAAAATGTGTTTAAAATAATTATTTAGATCATTTGCCATCTTGAGAGTGATTAAGTGAAGTAACGAAGAAACATTTTTTGGTAAGCATTAAAGATCCACAAAACTCCATGCAAATTATTATATTCATTCTCTTTAAATTATCACTAGTATTTGCACAAAAGGATGTCTCTCTACCTTTGATTTTTATGGTTGAATATGGTTATTTATTGATTGAATATGGTTTTTTATTTGTCATAATTACTTGTTCTTAATTTTTGATAGGCTTAATAGACTTAATAATTCTATAAGCAAATAAATAAAGTTATATATTCATGTAAGAATTTTATCCAAAAGAAGAAAATAAATAACTGGCATAATTTGCATATATATATTTAGAGTATTGTAAAGCTTTTGCTGTTGTTGAAATAGAGCTGTGTCTACACGTCCCAGGAGAATGTATGAACAACAAGTTTTTCCCACAGTAAAACACTTGGTTTGAATTATCTTCTTTAATTGGATTAACTTTTTAAAAATCAATTAATCACTTATCTATCTGATGCCTCACATAACCCATTTATACATATAAGTTCTTGTTATTGTAGGTAATTATCCTTAAGGTATCGCTTAGTCAGTAAGATGATATCTACAGAATAGGCTTTGAGTAGTGGGTTTTCATTACATGTGCCAAATACATATAGCATTCTAATTCTTAGTTTAAAAAATTGAAACCTTTCAACCACAGATAGTCATATAATTGAAGGACTTTCATTACTTTCTGTCACATATTAATAAATTATTTATTTAGACTTTTGAAATTCTTATTGAATTTATTGAGGTGACATTGGTTAATGAAATTATATAGGTTTCAGGTGTACAGTTCTGTAACACATCATCTGTATATTGTATTGTGTGTTCATCACTCCAAGTCAAGTCTCCTTCCATCACCATTTATCCCCCACTTACCCTCCTCTGTCCCCCCACCCTATTGCCCTCTGGGTCCTCACCATGCTGTTTTCTGTCCCTATGAGGTTGTTTTTCATTGTTCAGTGTCTCCACCTTTTTCACCCAGATGCCCCCCCAAATTGGGATTTAAATATAATTACAATAGCCAAAGGCTCACATTTATTTTTTCTATCTTGGACTTCAAGATTTATTTTTTTAAGAATATATATATAAAATTGAAATTGAATAAATAATTTGTTTTCATGGTATCTTGAAAACATTTGATTGAAATAATCACAATTGTAAGAAGTAGGGTAGCTTCAAATAATGCATATGTTGAAACAAAGTTGATTGTAAAGCAAATACTGGAAATGTGAATCCGTTTCTATTTGGTTTCCATTAAGAATATTACCTTATGGAAAAGCAATTTCCAACAGATTGTGTTAAAAACTTTTTGATGTAGAAGTCTTTAAGATGGAAGTATGGCCTACACATTCTGGCTATCATATTCTTGGAAGTATTTTCAAACTTTTTTTTGATCGTGTCTTTGGTCTTGTGCTATTTTTAACCACGGGCAACATTCCAGTACCCGAGGCCACAAGGATCTCCTGCTTTTACATTAACCACTCAGTTCCCACCCATCATTCATTCAGAATTTTATTATAATAGCACATTTACTAATAAGCCATCTGAAAATTTCCCTCTGAAATTAAAGACATTAGTGTCCTACATTCATTTAAAGGAAACATAGTCCAATTTAGTGACATTAAGATCAACCAAAGTTGTGGGAGTTTTGATTTGTTGACTCCAACCTGCAAGGATTTATTTTACTACTCCCCAACCCCCTTCTCCATGAACATTTAATAGCCACTGTTTACATCCACTCTAACACTCCTCAATCCATCCAGTTTCTGACCTAATTCCTGGAGCAGCAGTGTTTGTGATTTGGGAAGTAATAGGGCGAAAAAGAAAATTCTAATGACTATGATGCCACTTTAAAGTGTGTTGCAAGTAAAATTGGGGTTCTGTTGAAGTGGGAACAATTCTATAATAAAGAAATTATCCACAGATTACCTGTATCCTGACTTCAAAATGTAAATTTAAATGCCAGGAGTGACTCACTGTTAGCAACTTACGAGATATTATATTAATTCTAGCTAATCTTTTGATATTGAGTTACTGTAATCTATACATTTAATTTTTGCCAAAATAAACTTAGAAAATATACTTTGAGCTAATTTCTGCTTCTATTTATGTGTCCTATCAGGAACAACCTTTCTTTCATTTTTGAATACCAATTGGCTCTCATACAAGTTTCTATGTATTAAAAATGAACCCTTTCATTAAACACCTGATATTTTATTTTTCTACTGTGACAATTAATTTTGGAGCACTTCTTATATCCGATTTTCTAGGTATTGAAAAGATGCAGCAAGAGATACAAAAGTAACCCTCTTATCAATACTCTGTGAAGACACAACACTGAACTTGGACCCACTGTCCCCAAGCAGTAGCCTAATGGACAAACAATGCACCTTCATTTTCCAACAACAAGGAAGAGGACTGGCAGGCACCACACCTTCTCCATCCTCTGTTGCAGTGTCTGGCACATAGGACACACTGTATACGTATCTGTCTCATTAATGTGCAAATGACTTCATTGATTCCTCTTTGTATCTCCTGAATCAAACTCATTACCCATAATGGCTCATGATAAATGATCAATATACTACAAATGTCAGACCCACAGAACTATCTGTAGTTCTCCTGGCAGCCCATGTTCTGCCACCTTTGTGCTCTGTTCTCCCTACCTTTTCATGCCACCTGAACTTCTTACCTCCACCCTATTCATTCCTTCCAGAATCACCTCAAAATCACATTCTTTGTGAAGACATATTGTATTTCAAGACAAATTGGAAAATTACACTTATTATCAGAAATTCCTAGGCTGCGAATCACATGAACGCAGGAGGACTCATTCAAATGGCCTTTGAGGTGGTAGATAATGACTCTGCTGGCCCATCACGGAGCGCGGCTCCAGGTGGCCCACTGGTGCAGACACTCTTCTCTCCTCCACCTCTACGGGCTGTGTGTAGAATGGAGACCTTTCCCACATCCCTTCAAGTTCATGCTGAGTGCTATATACTGAATATTTGTGTCCCCCTCCAATTAATGTACTGAAACCTAATTCCCAATGTAATGGTATTTGGAGGTGAGGCCTTTGGGGGGTGATTAGGTCATGAAGGGGAGCCCTTATAAATGGGACTACTATTTTTATAAAAGAGACTTCTGAGAGCTCCGTAGTGCCTTCCACCCAGTGAGGACACAGGGAAAAAAGATGGTCATCTATGAAGTAGGAAGTATATGTCCATCAGATACCGGATCTTCTGGGGCCTTGATCTTGGACTTCCCAGGTTTCAGAAATGTGAGAAATAAATTTATGTTGTTTATTAACCATCAGTGTATAGTTTTCTGTTATAGCAGTCCAAATGAATTAAAACAATGAAAACCAGAGGGTAGATAGGAGACTCCTAAGAACACCTACCACTTGATCAGTGGGGAGAGTATACAGCAGAAGGGAGGTCATCGTAGCTGGAATAGCCCGTACTTACCTGCACCTGCCATAGTAGACCCAGGAAACCTTACACGGAGACTGCTTAGCACTTCACTTCTTTCTGCGTATTTTCTTACTGATTTGGCCTTTGTTTCCTGTAACTGTGTGACCTGTCTTTCATGAGTATTTCCTGATTGCTAGCTGCTTCAGCACCTTTAGTCAGTCCTTGGCTGGGGACCATGGCACACCCCATGGACAATGAAACTTGAGTTAGGAAGGGCAATTAAGAAAGTATTTCATTCGCTGAGGCAAGAGATAATGAAAGTCCATTATGCGCATGGAGAGGAGAGGACAGATTTAAAAGCCCTGAACATAATCTACTCTTGGTCTTCATTATTTTTTTCATTTCTACTTATATAGTCAGAACATATTTACTGAGAATCGTCTAATGTGCCTAGCAATTTGTTAAATGTTGAGCATACACATTTGAAGACTACAATAGAGTATAATAACAGCTGTTTTAAGGGAAGTACTGTGTACAGGCAAATGCATGAAAAGGACAATTATCTTGGACTTGGTGGAGAGGACCCTCAAGAAAGCTTCTTAGAGGGTAGTAGTTAAATTTAAAGATGAAGCGACATTCTCAAGATGAAAAGTTTATTTGGAAAAGAAAGCTGTCCTGATAGGGTACATAAATAGGCCCGGAGGTGGGAAGGAGCATGGGGTCTTCCAAAAACCAGACAGCTGAAGTTCAGCGTTCTAGGAGTCAGTGGATAGAAATGAGGCTAAAGGGATAGATAAAATCAAGCTCACAAAGGGCGTTTTCCCCCTGCTTTTTAAATACTTTATTTTTATCATTTACACTATTACAGTTGTCCCTATTTCCCCCCCTTTACCCACTTCCACCCAGCCTCTCCTCCTCCCTCCCCCACTTAGTTACATTACAGAGGTCTGTCTTTATCCTGGGAACAAAGGCAAAACATGGAAATGTTTCAGGTGAATAAATAAAGATTGGATTTTTCCAGACAAATTACTCTAGGGGCAGTATGAAGAGCAGACTAAAAGAGTGCAAACCCACAGGAAAAACATCGGAGGTGCTGAGCAGTCACATGTGTGAAAGAAGTGTGTGGGGGGGGGACGTTGAACCAGGGAAGTGGCACAGAGATGGTGTTAAGTGGAGTGACTTAGCAAGTGTTTAGGCGATGGAGTAAACAGGACTTGTGAATGGATCGATGTTGATGTTAAGGTGAGGATGGGAAGGGCACATAGTTAAAAATGACACCATATCTCTGGCTCGATCAACTCTGTGAATGGTAGTGCCACTTAAACATTGGAGGAAGGGCAGGTTCTGGGAAGATAGTATGTCGTTTTAGAGATGTTAAGTTTTAGGTGTGCTTTGAGTAATGAGAGAGAGGATATGAATGAGAGGCAGTTCTGGGCTGGAGACATAGATGTAGAATTTATTGGCATCTTAAGATGGTACAGAGGCATTATGCAGCAATGGAATGACATGAGGAAGGCATACAAAGAGAATAGAAAAGAGAGCAGAGGACCTGAAAACTGAGGCACATTAACATGGAAGAAGACACCTAAAATGCAGCTGAGAAAGAAGGGCCAGAGAAACAGGAGGAAAAGAAATCAAATTTGTGAGGTCTCCTTAACAATGAGGAGGAGTTAAAAATGTTTCTCAAGCTTCTGACTCAGAAGGTTGTACATTGGTTCCTTCAACCAAATTGAAAAATAAAGGAGGGAGAAAGAGCACATTTAATTGGGATGGGGGAAATTAAGGCTTTGTTGAGCTTGAGGTTTGCAAGACGTCCAGTTTGAGCTGCGTAGTGAGCCACTGGATACTTGGATCATCAGAGAAAAAGAATTTTGGGCCTTAAGTGAGAAATATGGCAAAATATATCCATGATCTCAAAACATTTTGTTGGGATCTTATTATAACATTCTTTACATTGTTTGGAATACTGTAACTTTTTCTATTATGAGATTTCTTAAATTATCTTGAGTAAAATTACAATCTCTTTTTTTTTACATAATCAATAAAATTATAATCTTTCTCCCCCACAAAAAAAAAACATGCAACAAACAAGCAAAACACACCCCGGTGTGTTTTTGGTGACGGAGCTGAAATGAGGAATTTAGGGCCTGACGGGGCAGGGTGTGATTACTGCCACTCCCCGCAGTATGGCCTTGGGCAAGTCTTGTATCTCTAGTCGTTTTTACATTTTTTCATTTGAAAAACTGAGCTAGTAATATTTTATATTGTAGGATGTTTGTGAGAATGAAATAGGTGACATGAAAATAATCTAGTATGGTAATTTGCATCCAATCAAAGCCCTATAAATAGTGAGTATTATTTAAAATGATCAGGCACAAGAAAATTAATGCCTTACACTTGTCTTAATTTCCTCCAAATTTCATGATAACATCTACTTTTACTCCTCCCTAGAAGCCCTCTTTAAACTCCTTCTAATATTAGCATCATTCTATGCACAAGAAACTCAAGAGTTTGTTACATGTATGATTTGTTTTGAGGGACAGTGAGAAGGTTAAGATAAGGGAAGAGATAGGGGGAAACAACAGCAAATAGTACCTTTGCCTTTCAGGAGTGGACAATCCAGTTGAGGACTTGAAAAGTGCTCTTACTACCAAACAACACAGAAAATTTTACAAAGCAATGCATCCATGAGAGAGAACAAATATCAGTCACGCTGGGTTCTAGCTGGATAGAGAAGAATGAGGGGGCTTCTCCCCTGGCACCACCCTTTGATATAAACTCATCTATGCCTTACTAAGCAGAAAGCAGAGTATCGTTCCTTCATTCCCCTGTAGACGCCCAGGAGCATTGTGACTGTAGCCACTCCACTGCTTCCTCCCATATCTGGGAATATGTGGCTATAGCCCAGTACCAGGAAGGTGATTTTACGGGAAAATAATCTGAAGGCCAGCCTATTGGAATCTGCGGGATGGTGCCAAGCGTTTTTTGATCATGGCATCTGTTAGTCTAGATGGAGTTAGCTTCAGATAGAAGTCTGTGGGTCATCTCTTCTATTTTTCTACGCATCTGCCCTACCCCATCCCTTGCTCCAAGCGCCTGGCTTCCCCTTAGTGGTGTGCCAAGATCAAAGCCTCTGAAACTTTCCTTCTTGGCTCCATTGATAAGATTGATAGATCCTTTCTAGGAACAAGCTCAGGGTGTTCTTTGAGATTTTCCCAGAGTGAACTATTTTCCTCAGGCTAAATTTTGCCACATCTAGTGGTTTAACTGTAACATATTACTATGCTCAAAGATTTTACTATGGGTGAGAATAGGAAAGAATAAAGTGTTTGAAGGAAAATGAAAATTTTATCCTACCTCATAATGTTCAGGAAATGGAGGAAAGAACTTCCTCTGATCCTTGCCTCCGATCTCACTGAAGGAGACTTCCTAGTCCTTGCCCGTGACCAGAAGTGTTTAATAACAGTGAGTAGAGCACTTTGGTGTCCAGGCTCTGAACAGAGAACCAAGGAAAGCAGTGCTTTCTAGTAGTTCCAAATGAAACAGAAGAGTACTCCATTTATGAAACTCTGCTGTTGAAAGTATGCATCCCCTTTGCAATGAAGAGCAGGGAGTAAGATAGAATCATCTGGTCCCAGGATGAACAACACACTCTGTTTAAGTTAACAGTCTTTTCAATTCAATAAACGTTTTTTAAGTGGCTATTCTATGCCAGTCATAGCAGTAGGTCCAAAGTTTAACAAAGATAAGGTCTCTGCCTCCTATAATGAACAGTCTAGTTTACTATATATAAGTAAACATATAATATAAGGGGCTGAAGGCTTAAATAAAAATATTATAAAGTGTTGGGGGGAGTGAAGTGCTTGGATGCATTTGTATGCATGTCTGTGGAGGAGGTTGGAGCTGGAAGGATGTCTGGAAAAGATAAAGGGAGTTGAGTAAATAAATAAATACAGCAATTAGCAAGTTCCAGAAAATTACTTCTATCTTACACTTATGAGTGCATCAGGGGAGTCTCAGCAATATTCACCGTGAACCTGCTAGGAAAAAGAAATGTTGATTTTCCTCTTTACGTAATTTCATCTGTAACACGCTGTCTTGTGAATGGTGATGACTCAATAAGGTAAAGTACAATCTCAAGACTGGCTTATTAGAGCAAATAAACAGGCTCTTGCAGTAACTGCTCTTGCTCTTTAGTAACCTATTTACTAATCCTGTTGTTGGTTGGGGCTGGGCGGAGGGGCAAGGCTTCGGTGTAGAGAAAGTCAGGTTTTTAAATGAAAACGCTTTCTGCAGGTGACTCTGACACTTTTTAAACAGTTGCTTCAGAGAAATGTTGCTGGATTTCTGTCACATTTGGAATGGTTAAAATATTATATTTAAATATTCTTTTGGAATAATAAAAAATATCATTCTCATTTCTTGGTTATAGGAGTAGACTGCTTATGAAGAGATGTTCTAAGCAGCTCAAATCAACTGCTGATTTTTAATGCCTTTCCTAATTCTGATCATCAGGGTTACCCTTGGATATATATTATTAGTGAGAGTGGGGGAGAGGAAAATTATACTTTGCAATATCTGAGTAATATTGCTACATAATCACCAACTTTATTTATTTTCCTCTTTGAGGAATAGTTCACCTGATCTCAAAGGAAAAGGGGGAATATGTGGACATTTATGTATAAGTCAGAAAAATGTATTACCAATAGGTACCACTGAGATCCACAGAAGAATGGCAATCAAGGGCTTATTTGCAGTAGGTATCCAATACTGCAGAGTAGCTATAAAGAAGGTCTGGAAATGAGGAGTGGACTCTGTAAAATGTGACCGGACAGGAAGGAGGGTGTGGAAAGCATGTTCTGTAATCCACTATTCGGTTAGTAAAGATGAGGGTTTGACTTGGCCACGAGGGACAGTATTAGACAGGAATATCCTTATTATGTGGTCTATTACCTACGCTGAAACATGGAATTTAAGAGCAGGATAGCAGCTTAGAGTACCCTGCCACTTTCTGGAAGAAACTGATCTTCAGATGGTTACGTGGCCCTGTTAGAAAGAGAAAAGGGAGTTATCCTGACTTGGACTCCAGAGCTCTTTAAACTGCACCGTATTTCTTAATACCATTCATGGGTGAAAAATTAAAACACAGCTCATGACATTTACATTTCAACTACTGTGTAATCTGAGAAATCAAGGCCCCACCCTGTGAATGAATTCATTTGATTTTTCTGAAGGAAAGGTATAGTTGCTTTGTGGGATTAGAAGGAAATCAGCTTGGTTTTTTACCACTAGGTGGCATGATATACTTTTTTCCCCTGAACTTTCCTTTGAAAGAGAATGTGTCCCTTTCTATGCATACACACCCCTCACACACACACACACTTCATCCATTCTTTGCGAACTCCCGTCTTTTTAACTGCTATGAAATTTGACTTGGAACCCTCTTTTTGCAAAATACCAGCAAAATCAAACCCATACTCTCCACTCTTCCCGTTGCATGGCTTCTGCTTCAATGATATGTGCCTGGTTTTGGTCCACCCTGTATGGGAGGAGAAACTAGGTTTGCTTTCAGTTCTTGTTTGTGTTCAGTTTAATAAACGGTGGACAAAGTCTCTTCTGTCTTTGCCTTTTGGGAAAAAAAGAGACAAAGTTCTAGCTGATTCTTAAGTGGCCATTTATTCATTCATTCAATATCTGGGAGCAGCTAAATACAAAACAGCTAATAATCTATAATGTGTTAGATAATTACGTAGCTCATGAATGCGTATGTGTATATATATATGTATGTATGTATATATATACACATACACATACACACATTTATATAATTTCGACCATCGCAGAGAACACGGAAAAGTTGAGATCGGAGTTATGCGGAGCAGCTCTCTGGTTAAGAGCAAGAACAGGCAGTCACTGAGTGGGGTCTGGGAGGCACTGGAAAGACTGAGGATTCAGCAGGAGAAAGGGACTGAAGTGAATCTTCAGCTGCTTCACAGAGTCAGCCTTGCCATCTGCTGGGTTTTCTGAGTCATCAGAGGCTTCAGTATGTGAGGTAAAGAAAAGAACCTGCAAGAGCAGGACTTACAGAGTCTCTCTTGTTCAGGTTTCGCTTTCCGCCCCATGTATTTCTTAATAGATATTTGCTTCAGCTCTTTTTAACTTTTTTTCCTCCCTTCATCCTCTGCTTTTATTTTCAGCTCCATGTCATTCAATATCATAGTTTTCAAGTTTTCTGTACTATGTCTTACTATTTTAAATAAAAAGATCTTTTAGAAATAAGCAAGCATTTTTGTGGAAGGTCCAGACACGTAAAATGATGTTTGTTCTCAACCCCATCAATACAGTAAAATAATTGGGGGCAGCAGGTTTTTAATTAACACTAATGACAATTCACTTCTGACCAACTGAGTCATAACCTCTGGAGCTGATGGTGAGGCATTTGTACCTTTTAAAACTTTCGAGAATATCCTGATACATACTGAGAGTTGAGACTATGAAATGCAGCGATATACCACATATCATCTTTCCTCTAAGCCAATATCCTGGTTTGCACCACTTTCCTAGGGATTTATCCTAAAAACTTAGCCATCGCTGATGCTTCGCTTTGCCGTACAGGTGTGCAATTAGCCCCTACATCCTGCATCTTCCATCTCCCTAATGACTTCTGTCCATGGTCTCATCACCAATTCCATCACCCAAGTCCAAAGCACCCCCTTCTCTTTTTCCAACGCTGATTTAGCTTTCTTTGTTGATGTTTGATTGAACATTTTTCTGTAGCACTCTTTGAATGTCAAATAACAAGAAGAAAATCAGGAGTGGGGCAAGCAATAGTCTCCTGGGTGTTAAAAAAAACCTCTTATTAATGACAGCTATTAGGGGGTGGTGAGGGGGTGGAGGGATTGAGCAAAAAAGGAAAAGGGACTCAGGGACATGGACAACAGTGTGGTGATTGCTGCGGGGAGGGGGTGCAAAGGGACTAAATGGTAATGGGAAAAATACAATAAAGATTAAATTTAAAAAAGAATTAAAAAATTCTTGTTAAATGTGAAACATAAAAGAAAATCAGTTCCAAATGCCATTCTTCAAGGGACAGAAAGTCAGCATCCAAGAACATTACAAAGATAAGTCCCCGTCCACTGCCCACCCCCCGCCCCAGCAATGTTACTGGATTACCACCTACTGGTCTTACCATGGGGGTTAGGGTTAGGTATCTCTTGTTTGTCATTGTACCCCTGGGCGGGGTGGGGGTCCAAAATGTCTTGTTCTGTTAATCACAGTTATATTAGTTTCAAGTAACAAGACCCACCCTGAGATAGCTTATAAAAAACAGGTACGCTATTACAAGGCTACAGAGCACAGTGGTAGAATTAGTCCTGGCATTAGGTGGGAATTACAAACAAGTCTTGGAGAGCCTTCAAAATCCAATGCTTCTATCTAAGTGCTTATTTTATTTGTCTTCTTTGCTTCACTGACTAGCTGTTTAGGCATCTCAGGGCAATATGTTATATAATATAACTGCCCTCTGCTCCCAAGTACATATGATGCAATTCTAGTCATGATAAAAGATTACCTGGCTATTTCCTAGCAACCTTCTTGAGGACAGAATCTAATTGGTCCAACTTAAAGGACATCATAAACTCTGGTCAAGTCAGCTACAAGCTCATGCACTATGACTTTGGGTACAGGAGGGTGTAGCCCTACGGATGGGGGTTCTCAAAAAAAGGAGAATCAATGTGAGCAGGGAAGATACCTCAAAAGTGTCTACTGCACTAACGTGATAGGGATGAAATAAACATTTTACACAGATAAATGAATAAAAGTACGAATGAGTCAACCAAGGGACTCTGTTAGCTTGGGTTTGCCAATAACTCAGATTGATGGGTACAGGGCAATTTATCAAGGATCTACTTCGTACGAGAGACTGTGCTTAGTACTGCCAGGAATAAAATCTGAAAAAGAAAGGAATTCCTGACCTTAAGGAGAAAGGCAAGCAGCATCATTATTATACAAGCAGAATATAGACAATCATAAGAAAAAGAGAATTAGGGATATTTCACCAGTGGAGAGATCCTAAGTTTGGTTGTGTTTAGATGATATGAGCTGCTGAAAAACCCAGAAAGCTCAGTGGATAAACACAATAGAAGTTTATGAAGTTCAATCTGCAGCGGAAGGTGGGCTCTGACATGCAGAGTCTTCAGGAGCTCCTTCTCTGCTATTCCAGCATGTGGCTCCTGCCACAGTCATAATACAACAATCAAACCCAGCCGGCAGGAGGAGGAGAGTGGCTCACGCGGAAGGATATGACTACTTCTGCTGTCAGCCCATTGGTCCGTCTACCATGATGTGGCCATATGTCACTGAAAAGGAGTCTTGGAAATGTACTCTCTCTGTGAAGAAGAAAAGCCAAAAACGCTTTGGGCAGTGCTAGCCAATGACCACCACAGCAGTGCTGTAGTCAGGGCAGTGGGAGGGGGGAGTAATAACAATAAAAAGTGTGAAAGGAATGATATGTGAGATCATCTTTGAGGCATAGATCTTAACTCTTGGAAAGAGAAAAGCTGTTCTTGGAAGAACAGAAGTAATGTGGGCAAAAATTTGGAGTTGGGGAAAATAACCATGTTTGGGGAGTGCTGAATATGGGAGGTAGTTGAGTGAAAGCGTAATAAAAATTTTAAAGATAAATACTTTTATTTGTGTTTCTTTTGAAAACGTCTTTCTATCCACTTTAGAACCCCCATTTATTTTCCCAGACAATGGATTTTGGTAAGAAATTATGCTGATAATTACATAGTGAGGAGGAACTAAAGTTTGAAGTTTGGTCATGAAAATGACCAAAGCTTGATTTTAAATGTCAATCTTGATTATATCTTGTATTCTTATTCTGACTTTCTGCATTCTAAATTGAAAAACCCACCTCATTTTCTTTTTAAAATATCAAGTTAGTGTGATGATTGTGTATAAAAACCATGTAAATGTATTTATCAAAATGGGGGTTTCAAACAAGAAAGATCATTATTAGCATATTTTAATTTTTATTCCCTGATTTTTCTTACTTAAATTCAATATGTCCATGCAAATGTGTTTGTAAATAAATGTTATTTTTCCTTGGATGGAATTAATCTCAACTAAATATCTTAAGAGAATAATGGCAGGGTTTTTCTTCTGGTTCAGAATTTCTTTTAAATCAGACATCTGGTATTTGGTACTCAACTTTTATTAGGCTGATTGAGCACTTTTAAAGGGGGATAAATCATATGACTTTCATTTTAATTTTTACTGTAATGGTTTAATGTAGCCAACATATGCTGAGTAATAGCATTAAAATAAAATCAGTAAATGAAGGATTAAAATCTCCCTAAGTTCAATTTTTCAAAGACACTAATTAGAGAAAGGTACTTCAGATCAGAATTGCATAAGCCAACAATTTTTAAAAATTGTAATAATACAATGAGAAATTCTTGGGTCTTAGCATGTTACTATCGAGGAGGAAAAATTAGGAGGGAAATTAACACTTTCACTCTAATTCTGGGCTGTGGGGAGAGTAGAGCGGGGGAACTCATTGGCACGACCCTCTCCACCTGCCAGAAAGTACTTAGACAAACTTAAGCCATTTCATAGTTACCTATTTTAACTAGAGATACTAACCTAAAAGCTGAAATGATTTGAGCTAGCCTGAAGATAATGGAGATTTCTCCAAATCAGAAGCAGCATTCATTTCAATGTTCTCATTTCACTAACTTGGATGTAAAAAAGACTTTCTGTCCCACTCCTCAATTTTTGGCAGCCAGCCAGGTATATTCTATGCTCCTACTTATTGAGGTATAGAATGGTGTTTGAAATTAAGTTGGAATTTTATTTATAGCTTTGGAATGTCTTGCTAAATGTTCCAAAATACCGCACTTTTCTGTAAACTGGAATGAACACTCAATCGTTTGTACATAGAAATTGAGCAAAGAGAATGTTGAGACAAATAATTATTTGTTTATTTAAATTTCTCCAGTTATGAGTAGCAAAAATAAGACAATTAAATGAGTTTTACCACAGGGAGCCTAATTATAAATATTTGGGGTTCATATATATATGACTAGTAATTCAAAGGAGATTTTGACAAGTAACCTAAAGTATGGTAAATTATAGTGCAAGAGATGATTTTGTGATCTGTAAGATAATTTGCAAAGGTGCTGTTCTGATTAAATGAATAAAAGGTTTTCTGTTCAGTGAGGTATAAAATTATTATAACTCTACCCATTTCAATATCATGAATAAGACAAACACATGTTATGTTCATTTGGTGTTTTTCAATGAATAAGAAACATGGTTGGTTATACTTTGCTATTTTTATTCATTCACTCTGAACAGAATAAACCAAGTCAGTGGTTCAATGTACTAAATTCACATATTCAATATTTGGAAAAATTATGAAAAATGGCTTTCAAAAATGCAAGCGTGTCTTTGCCTTCCTTTATTCCCTCCAAGTAGTCTCCCATTCTTTTCCAAATAATCTAAATTTTAGTCGTTTACTTTCATTTTTTTGTTTTTGTTTTCTAGACAATCCCAAGCAAAGAGGGGAATGTAGGGAGACTTTTGAAGGAGCGCCACAAACAGGGCTCACATAAAGACTCCCCTCCTGCTGTTTGCCAGTTTGGTTTCTTCTTCTTTGAACAGTGACTTCTACTACTAGATTCATTAGAAATTAGGCAGTAGGGCAGAAGAATGACCTGAAAAGATATAATACATGCGACCTAGTATGTTTCTTTAGTCTTTATACTTTTATATTATTTTTTTATTTGCATAGTGCTCTTGATGAAATGAAAATACTATAATATACATTATTTGTATCTTAAAGGAGCTTATGAAAGTTAATACATGTAAAACAATCTATGAATAGTTAAAAAAACTATTAACAAGTTGAGAAATTGAATATAATTATTTCAAATATGTGTGTGATACAGCCAGGAGAAGGGGGGCTCTTATGGATAGGACTTTATGAGTCTAATTTTATAAAGGAAGAGTGGGAGTCCAGAGATTGTCATTGAATGGATGTAGTAGAGTAAATTTCCAAGTATGGTAGCTACTAACACGGTGGAGAGCAACTTGGGGAAGCCGAGGTACCATCTTGAGCATGCCAAATTATAAAAGGAATTGCTAAATTTACTCAGCATCCATCAAAGACTCGCATGGAAGGATTTGGAAAGGTGTATGGCTATAACAAAAGAAAGACAATCAAAAGATCCACATTGACTGCATTAAAATTTTGGCTTCTTCTGGTGGTGGTCCCAGTATATGCATCCTTCCTTCTTTCTACTCCCCAATTTTCAGGCACTATATCCGAGCAGAAAATTTTTCTAAATCTTTCTATGCATTCTACTGTGTTAACTATACTTCAGTGGAGATGCCCACAAGTAGAGAGAATAGACCTATAACATCTTTCCAACTGCCCTGGTAGTTCTTATTCACTGTCTGGGAGCTTCCTGTGTGTTCCTTTATGTCTGTCAGTCTCCACACCGGCCAGATGTTTAGAACATGTGACAGTTTTGTTCAATGGCTCCAACTTTTTAAAAATAAAAATGCAACCCCCAGTAGTCTCCCAGTAAAACTTTTCTCTAGTGTAGGAGCATATTTTTTTAGAATATTGTAACAATTTTTTCTTCCCAGACTCATGTTTTTATTATACAGCATTTAGTCTCAACATATTTGGATAAGTATTTTCTGTGCAATATTTCTTCTCTTTTTAGTCTCCTTATATTCATTTTTTCTCTTAAATTTTTTTAAATTTCAGAGGAACTTGGAGAATAGATTCAAGGAAATGGAGACATTCAACATCGTGAAGCCACTGGGATTCCCAATCATGCGGAATCATGATGTCATCAAGCTTAGCTCAGAACAGTTTCCATGAAACATATTCATTTCACACTGTATTCATCTAACCCTTGTATTGCTTTTTTTCATTAGTCTGAAAGTTTAATTTCTCCAGTTAGATATAAATAAAACATAATACAAAAGGAAGCTTAAAAATAGTAATTGTCCATTTAATGCACATTCCTACTACCTTAGTTCTGAGGTTTCCTATTCTAGTTGTTACCAATTAACTCAGTGTTCAGTTGAGAAACAGTTGGGTTCTGATTACTGAGAGTAATTTCTGACAGTAATAAAAAGCCTGGTTCTTTTACTTGGACAATGTTCTAGGTTAATGAATCTGGCATAGAATAAGATGATAGTTTGTATTCAATAACAGCCCTTATCTGATTTGAGTTTTCGTGCTACAATGATAAGGATTACCCATTGTGAAATATGATTTTCATCACTCACTATGCTCACATGTTCAGTTTAGCTTGGAAAAATACCATTTATTCTATCCCATAGCCCAGGGCTGCCACTTTGCACTCAAAGGCTTAAAGAACCTGACTGAGCATATGCTAGAAGCAATTTGCAATTAGAATTTCCTTCATAGACTTTCCTGAAAACCCAATAAAAAGAAATAGAAAGGCGAGGCTGAGCCTATTACATTTACTGTGGGTCCACTGTCTGGTTTCCATTAAGTTTGACAGTATTTATTTTTGAAGCTAGAATTATGTACTAAACTGTGGTTGTAAATATTTTCCCCGAAATATCAAATATCTAATATGCAAAAACTAAATAATAATGAAAAGGGTGGAAAGTGACAAAACTGAAGTTCTTCCCACTGCTGAGCCTCAGAAATTCCACTGTGTGGACAGACACTGATACTTCCTGTTTCACTGTAAAGTCTCCTGGTGCTTAAATTTGTCCCCATTTTGAGTCCATGGTGGCATATCCATTGTATTCAATTAATATATGGCAGTTCCAATTATATTGTGTCATCAGTTATAAAACAGACATATTTTATGAAACAATGAATATTTGCATTATTGTCTTTTAAGAAAGCTGTAGAAAACTCAACGGATATTTTTTTCCTCAAGATATAGTGTTATGACATTTGTAGTGTGAGAGCAAACCTGGCTTAAAAAAATTGTCACGTATAAAACAGTTTTCTCATATGATGTACCCAAATTCTAAGTTTTGTCCAAAATTTAACATTTCTTTTTTTGTTTGTCTGCTTTTTCCCATATGCATTACTTCTTTTTTTTAATTGTTTTTTCATTTACAGTTGTCCCACCTTTTCCCCTGCCCTGTCCCCTTCCCCACTCCCACAGTCAACCCCCCTCCCCCCATTTTCTGGGCCCATGGGTCCTCTATTCATTTCTACCTTATGACATTTTCTCTTCTGATAGCTGGGCATGTGAAAACAAAAACAAAAACAAAACAAAACAAACAAATGTTATTTTTCTCTAAGTAGAATGATTTTTCCAGCAAATAAACTCTTAGTCCAATGTTCCCACTAAGAGACTGAACAAGTGATCCTCTTGGTGAGTTGCAGAACTTCAAGTCCCCTCATGGCAGAATTTCCTCACAAATGTAGCAATATTATTGCTCTCACTGTCCCGCTTTTCTTTCTTGTATAAATGGTGAAACTACCAAGTCTGACTTTCTTTCATATGGACCGTATTTATTATAATACATCTTTTAAAACTTTAAGCTCTGTAGTTATTAAACTGGCTAACGATTACTTCTGATGTTACCTTTTAGGCAAATGGAATTCATTTAAATTTGGGTTCTGTGAATTTCTGATTTTACAAGAATCTTTTGGCTTCACAAATGGAATGAGAACATCTCTGGATCCTCTTACCCCTGTTTAACTGTGGGGCTCAATGTACTTTCCACTGAAAGAGCATCGTCAAGTAGTTAACATGAACTATTGGAAAAAGCCCTTAACTTTGTATGGGCAGAATAATTGCACACAAATGCATTCAGAAATCCTATGGAAAATATAGTGCTGTTAACTGGCATTGTTACAGCGCAATTTAGCAAGTATGTTAGAACAAATTATCCCCTTTAACCGTAAGCCGTTCTGTTTCACGCTTTTTAATGAAGGCCTGTGCCACACACTAGAATACTTCTCACCTCATTACTACCCATAAAAAGCAATGATCCATTCAAAGGCTCCTCATATCTCCCATATGAGTGGTAAAGAGCTTCGCTCTCTCACTCTGGCACAGAGGACAAGGAAGCTTCTTCCCCGCCTGCCTTTGAAGTCGATCATTAGAATGTTTACTAGATAAAAGAGCCCAAAACTTTATCTGCGTAATCTCACTGTTGTCACGTGTTAACGTTGTCCCCTTCCTTTAAAAACCAAACCAAACCAAACCAAACCTGAGGACATCTTTGTTCTTGTTTAGAGAATACAGGAGATTTTCAAGACTGTTTAGTAAAATTTTCACCTTAGGTATTCACAAGATATTTTGTTAAAAACTCTAAAAAGAGGGAAGAATTTAATGGGCCACTGAAATACCGAGTTGGTATTCAATAAAAAGGTGGGCAGAGAAGCAAGGTGATAGGCCAATTTAGAATAAACAGTTCAGCATTTTAATTAACCCACTTTTTCTCTCCTCCGAGGATCGTAAAAAATAGTTCATTTTTCTTAGAAATATACTCTCTTTATGCTTGTTACTGATAAATAGGTTTCACCTAGACTGTCTTTCAGTCTAGGTGAAATTTTAGGGACAATATGTACTACTATTTAGGAAATACCGTGTGTACATTCAATAAAATTGAGGTGAATTTGTGCATTTTGGATGGGGGTGATAAGTGGGATATGATACATTTTTGTAATTTTTTTGTGTACAGACATTACAGGGCAAATACAACTATAAAATTTTTTACATTAAAAAAATCTCCATGTAGTAGGAATAAAAAAACTTATAGGAGAGAGAGAACTGTCCAAAAATACTGTTGTAACAACATTACAGTATTTCAACCAGCAGTAGAAATGGTTGTTCAACTCTATTACCTAAGAATTTCCAGTTTGGCTATTAGTTTAATAGTGTGCAACAGAATAACAACGTTTGTGATTCAAGAAGCCCATACCAGGGACTAAAATAATTTGAAAGCAGAGAACTAGCATCTAAATTCTGTAATGTAACAAAACACTGAAATCTGGCACATGTTATAAATTTAAATGATGTTTCCATTCCTTTGTAGGAAAAATACTTTCAATGTAAACTTTTCGGTGACGTTTCCCACTTTCTTTGCGGTATCTCCGAAAATATATCTGATCACCTGATGCCATGCTGTCAAACCCTACCAAACACTTAAGCTGAGCAGTTTCAAAATTAAATTGGTATTCTCCAGGCGCTTTCCCAGAAACACAAGCTCAGGTCGGATCACACTCACAAAGCTACAAGAGGGAAATGTTGGTACTGTACTTTAATAGGCTCGAGGAAGCATGTGCTTGCAAAGACTAGTCGACCCCAGCAATAATAACCGCACAGCTTTGTTTCATTTGAAAACATAAATCTGTACACACATACTTAGTTAGACATATATCCATGTATACAGAAAAAAGTTCAGCTAATAATAAAAGAAAGGATGAACATTGGCACTGTAGATGTTGACAGCATTATGCAAACTTTTCAATATTCCCTTGCATGCTCAACTTTAGCTTTGTTTATAAAGTCCACTTAGACATAATTTACAACTTCTGTTAACGTAAGCTGGGTTCTGTAAAATCTGTCTTAAAAAATCAGCACAGAGCGCTGTGAGATGTTACAAATATATCTAGATATCAACCATTGAGCGGGGCAAATTATATCCATTTTGGAAACTCTGGGTTTGTATTTATATACATGATATATTTTAACTCTGATGTTTTAAAATGATGAAGCAAAGCTTGCTTTTTTTTTTTTTTTCCTTGCCTTTCCCAACTTTAGCTGTAGTATCTAGGGAAGGAACCCAAGAAAAATAAAACAAAAAAATTCTGGAGGTTGTCACTATTTAACACATTTTGGGAGCTCACACTTTATAAGATGATCTGGGAGAAAAAATATAAAAAGCAAGCAAAACTTCTTGCGAATTGCCTGAAGTTTGTAATTTATTCTAGTTTGGTTTAAAGACTTCAATACTTAAAAATGTTATAAAACTGTATTTGTATAGCTATTGGCAGAAATCTGACCTTACCTTCCTTTAGAAGTCGTTAGAAATGTCAGTCCATCAAGATTAAGAGAAAAGGGTAAGTCCCACTCATTATTCACTCTTCCAATTTGAATTGCCTTCAGATCAAAGACAGAGAGTGAAGCTCTTCTTAGTATCCACATTTTAAAATAGCAGAAGAGCAAAACCACTCAGCTTCATCCTATGTTTTCTTGCTTTCATTGAGAGAAGAGCTTGTCTTTTTCTCCCCAAAGTAGTGTGAAGATTGAGGTACTCTGAGTGGTGCCTCTTTAATAGCATTTACAATAGGCTTTAGTCAGAGTAAAATATTTCTAATTTAGGATGGAAGGTGAAGGGAATAAGTGAAAGGTAAATTCATGGAGAATAAAATAACTTGACAATATTTTAATAAAACAGTATTTTTGAGTATGAAAATATGGATTTAAATTAATTATGAATATAAGAAGGGGGACAAATTCTATATCAAAATATTGTATAGTTGGATAGGTACATGGAGGCTTTCTTACGGGGAACGTCAGCTTCATAGCCAACTGGAGCTAATGAGAGGTGCTTAGGGAGAGTTGGAGAAGGGAGAAAGATCTGCTCCTTCAGTTTTCTCCCCATTATACACCAGTATAGCTCTTCACTCCTGAAGCAGTGAGTTCCAGCCTCTAGCCTTGCCCCTGCACTCCCAGAACCAGTCTCATTACGTCCCCTCAGTTACTGTCACGATCTGCTGGCCATTGTCCCTTCCTCTGAGGTCTGCATGTCTGCTCTGGCCAACAAGTTACAATCGCTCGTTGCCTACTGTTTGTGAAGCAAGTCCCAAAATGCTTTGTTAGTATAACCAGTATGGTTTCCATTTCCGTATGGACCAGGTCTGATACACCCTCTTTGCCCCAGACAGATTGGATTTCTTAAGTTTTTCAGACCACTTTTGGTTCTATTCCTTATTTCCAGTTCAGTCTTTTCTGCTAGGAATTATTCCTGTCCCTGTTCTCCCTCCGTCCTTCACTCACTCCCTACCTCTTGGATCTTGCCCAGGTACCTTCCCCATGAAATGTCACTTCCTCAGGGAACTTCCCCTGACCCTTAGATCAGATGGACTCTCCACTGTCCCGCCTTTCTAAGACCAGTTGCATCACTCTCTTGCCCCGTGTCTGTCTCCTCTCTTGCTTCCATGCAGTGAGAGGGCAGGGAACATATTTTATTCTTACCCAGTGCCAGGCACATGGTAGATAATCAATAAATACTGATTACTGATCAAATCAGCTTTCTATGATAAAAGAAACTAGGTAAAGTTTTTTCAGCTAAGTGTATAATTTTAGATTTTTATTCTGTTCTCATGTTAGAGATTTCAGACATATGGAAAAAGAAGTGTGGGATTCTCTCTTTTTTTTTTTTTTAATTTTTAGTCTTTGTATTTCACTCCCTCATAATCTCCACTGGGCTTTCTCCAACTCCTGGTGCCAAGTTCTAAATAAATATATTCTCTGAGTGAAAAACGTGTGCCTGCTAAGCAAATACTGTGTCAAGAAAAATCCTTTAGCTTCTCCTATGTAGACTTTTGGAGCTGCTACGGCTTTGCTTTTGGACTTCAACTTTTCATCTGGCTGCTGTTTGTTTAGTTGCTATTCAGGGATTCTGCTTCCTGCATTTTTTCTAGAGACATGCAAGTATGAAGAAGAGGTACTTTTAACTCACTTGAAGCACTTCTTGATCGCTAGCTACCTCAGAAGATGACTTTCCACCATTAATGATTGCAAGTAAAAATATTTACAAAGTTGTTGATATATCTCCATTAATGAGAATAGCCAAGAAAATATTCTTTGTGGCTCAAGAGAAATAGTGATTTTATGACTGTGGCCAGCACTAAATAATCTTGTTTATGCAGCACCCTTTTTTTTTCTTTTCCCACACCACGAGCCGGTGGCGGCGCTCCACCCAAGGGCATCACAGCAGCTGTGACTGCTCTCCCAGGTGATAGTAGCTGCCCCATCTCCCCAGGTAAGTTACCTGTTCTTGGCCTCGTCTTCTCTCAGGAAAACTAAATGAAAGGTGAATACTTTCTAATGCATCAGTGGGGACTGATGGCTGAGGAAATCAATTTGATATAAAATATGAATTTGAACTAGAATTTTCTGAGATCAGCACTCTGAAATTGTGTCTTTTGAATGTAGTGTGATGCTTTCAGTGGCCAACAGCAGCCATTTAACATCTCTTGTTTTCTTTACTGGAGAGCTGTGTGTAACGGACTGCAGAGGATTTGCGGTGCAGCTGAGGATCTTGTGCGTGACGGTGATCAGATATAACTTCAAAGTCTCAGATTTAATTTGCATTGCCTCAACCCAAAGGAGAAGCCCAGTGATGCTTTTTAAAAAAATGCTTTTTAAACATATTTTGGACCTGAGGTAGCCTTTGGAGCTGATGCAGATCTCTGCTTACTCTACTTTGCATAAAGCTGCCCAGAAAAAAATCTTGAGAGAAATACGAGTATTTATTCTCTAATGGGTTCCTACCTTAGACTCCACCAGCCTGGTTAGGCAGAAAGGAATATGTTTGCATAATACAATCACTTACTGACCTGCTACTATTTGCCAGGTAATGGATATATATTCTCCTAAGTAATCCTGATAGCATTGTAAACTAAGTATTATAATCTCTGAAGCCGAGGATCAAACTGGCTAAGCAATTTCCCAAAGTTAACATGGGCAGCTAAGTGGCTGGACTGGAATTTTGACCCAAACCTTCTTACTCCAACCCTTTGACATTCTTGCTCCTTCTCTATTAGGTCACACTGTCTCTTCGTTTTTCAGGTGTATAGTTTGATTCACAACTAAATATATAACTTATTTGTAATTATCCTTTAACTTAGCTTTCTGAGTGTGCTCAAAATCACTGAGTGGAATTTTGGCCAAACTCTGATGTACAAATCCAAGGATCTTGGTTACATCCTTGAAGATGGGGCTTTGGTCGTTGGATAGGCCCTGGTGTTTTGCGCTACAGACACATTTTGTTCCGAATGGTTTCAAGGAGCATAAGCAGACTATTTGCCCGCTACTTCTATCCTGATCATTGTGACCTGTCACAGAAACAAACAGAAAAATCTTTAAACCTACATAAAACGTAAACCCATGAAAACCCTCTATTCTTCTGTGGTTGGTAAATTCGTATTGGTATTTGCTGTTTATAAGGTTAATAAATTAGCTTTCAAAAGCATTTGCCAAATTCAGAACTCACTTACGAAGTGCTATATTCTTAGATGAAGTTAACAGAAGTTCTCTTCTGGTAATTCCAGCAATCTTCTGCCTAGGCAGGAATTTATCCTCATGAAGCTATGACGAAATGCCAAGGATTCAAGCCCCTGGTAGATTATGAACAGGAGGCAGCCGTGCGCCGGAGCCAGTTCACACTGGTTTACAAGAACAGATTTTGCAGTATTGAGACATTTTGTGAGCTGGTTAACTATAGCCATTATTAAAAATTAGATTATAGAATTAAATAAAATGTTAACACAAAGGTAATAAACAGTCAAAATCCATTGCTTTCTAATTAATTTACAGCATGGTCCTATCATTTGTGCTATAGATCATTTGGCTATTGTAGTAAATTTTATTGTATTTACATAGCGTTGTGGAAATACCATATAACAGTGTGTTTTTGGTGCATTTCTTCCCAACTCCACCCACCTTCAGGGATGCATGTTAGTAGCTTGCATTCCAGCATCGTGGAAGAACCACCAAAGAAATTCTCAGCAAATGCTGAGAATCAGGGCTTTCTTCATTTATCGATGTCTAGGCTTTAAAAAAGGGTGGAAATGTTAATACTGCAGATCAGAATAAGCGTGTCTATCTGTAGCTGTTACATTGTGACTAGTGCAAAACTGAATGACCCATTTCCTTCTAGTATTTGCAAACTGTCATGAGAGTCAGTAAAGAAAATGCTCCTGTCACTGATAATGAGTGAAGTTTCACTGCTTTTCACCAGTGTTTTCCCTTTCATCTTGTTCGTTAAAGTAAAAGAAAATATTAACCAAATTTCACATGGGAACTACATTTACTCATCCATTGTAACCAGAGATTGATTATGGACTTAAGAGTTTGGCAAAAATCAACAAAAGCTTTCTGTGAGAATAAATTGACTATATAAAATTTGATAAAAAGGGTTTTTGATGTTATTACTAATTATAATTATGCTACACATTTTTTATATCAGTACAACTTGTAATAAACAATAAACATACACACACACTTTTTTCCTAGGGATCATGTTGTTGTAAAACATGTACCAGCATAGCCCACACATGCAAGCCTTGTTTAGTTTCCAGTTTATTTACTGTGAATTGGAATGTTACCATCTGCCTTTACAAGGCTGGAGCTTGTTCTTTGACCTTGTGAATTAAAGTATTAGCATCGTTAGTTGAAGAAAAGCAAGTCCCACGAAACCTGCTCGTAGTCTCTATCATGACATCTCCAAAAGTCTTCGAAATGTCAATGGAGTAACATTCCCTTTTGCAAATTTTTGGAAAACGTACTTCCTTCTGGAACACATATAATGTGCAGGATGTCTATGACATCCAAGAGAACTTTAAAATCCCTGTTGAATTTTGTTTCCCTCTGGGTATAGTTAGTGAATTAAAGAGTGTGTGTAGTTTTTCAAAATACTTACTCAAGCCTTAGAAGCTTTTGTAACCACCGTCAATGTTGACAGTCTTGAGCAATAACATTTAAAAGGGATGTGTTTTATCATTATTTTTAAAATGTTAAATTTCTAGCTTTTTTCTTTCATTTCTTCTATCTTCTCTTTTAGCTTCTCTTTTTTCTTATATTTAACTTTTTACATTTATTTAAGAATTGAGAACAGCGGTATTGATGGTTTAGAGATACATAAGTTCGTGGAAAGTTACAAAAAAACAGAGAGAAAGCAAAGCAAATTTTTAAATTATTATTTTAGATATCTACTGTGAATGGGAATGTAAAATGACATCTAAGTCATTATTTTCGAAATATTTTTAACTTGTTTATGTACCCAGAACCTGTTTCCTTAAACACTCACTGTAGGTTTTTAATATACAAATGACAAATGGTTTAAAGAGCCCACCCTGTTCAAGATTTCAAATTCCACATGTCCCTACGATGATTTGCCCAAAGATTAACAACATATTTTCTGTAGAAACTGTGTGAACGAACACGTTTTTGTTTATTTCCAAGACAGGCTGTGTGCATGTGTGCAAGTCCCCCTAATAAGAATCCTCACAAGAGTCTGATTTCCTTTCTGGCTGTTTGAGAAATATCTTGTTCTATTTGTTACATATGGGAGGAAATGTAAAACAACAGTCCATATTGGTTTAAAGCAAACGAAGCTTGGTGCTCATCATGTGGTCAGTAAGGCAAAAACCACTTCTATTTATTTGGTTTTATGAATCTAAATTCTTATGATTGTCTAAGACTTGAGTAGTTAAACATGTCTTTGTTTTCCTAACAGCAGAATTGTTCTCTCAAGTTTAAAGTCTAAATTATCCATTGGTTCTAAAGAGATAATCTAACGTAATAATCAAGAGAATGAAAAGTACCAAATTATACAATTGAACCACTTCGACTAGTAAGATGTTTGGTGTGAGAGATCCATCAGCAAAATAAATTTAAAGCAAAATTAAAGTTATGCACTCCTGTAATATTCAGGAGATATTTTAATGTAGTTCTAGAAAAGTTTCCTGCTATGAGAATATTTCTACAAATGAAATCTCTCTTTTTAAAAAATTCTCCTGAACCTTAAGTTCTAAGAGCAGTATTAACTTTTGCTGGAAAATACGTTTCACTTTATTTTGAACCATTATTCAGTACATATTCTTTTCCTGCTTTCTTTGGAAGAAATCTGTTATCTGAAGCCTGGACAGTTTTAAGCTGAAGCTTGAAACTGAAACTTATTTTTCTCAACGAGCATTTGCATCTCTCATTTCATTGACTTAGTGACAAGAAAAATGTGACAAATTTCTTCCCTTTCCATTGATCTAAGTTACATATTTGCTTATTTTTCTATTATTCTACCCTTAAATTTTGAGATCTGTGACATCTAAGTAGAGTATGAAACTTACCTGTTTGCTTTATCTTATAACAATGACAGTAGGTCCAAGATAAGCATTCTTGGAGGGAAATATTGCTTATGAGTCTTTGTACTGCATTTATCTGGGGCAGGCTTTAGGTATTATATGATTATTTGTATGCCTCAATTGGGACCTCATTTTTTGTAGACTCAAGGAACTCTGTGATTGTAAGACATCTTACAGACCAATAGACCCAAACTTTTCTTTAATAAAGAAACTGGAATCTAAAGATCATAAGTGGCTTGCCAACATCATTGTACAAATAATTGGGGGCAGGGCTGAGATGGAATACAGCTTTGCAAGCTTCTATTTCTCTGCTATTTCTCTACTTTCTGGGGCCACTTCTCAGGCTTAAATCATCTTATTTGTGGTTACTCCTTACAACTTAAATGCAAATCAGGAAATTTCAGTATTTTTATTATTTATTTGATTGTCTTAGTTATTGGATTGTTAGAACCTGTTTCATAATCCAAAAAGTCAAAAATGGTGATTAGATTATAATTGTGGCAGTGATTACTGACTTTCTGAGCCCAGATTAACCTTTGGTGGGAAGAACAGAAATAACTGCAATATTCCCTGGGATTGAATTAATTGTACATTATAATTCCTAAGGTAAACAGGCATTTTGGTTCAGTTTGGTCTCTCTCTGCCTCCCTTCCTCCTGTTTTTTTCATTCCAGTTGAGGTTCTGCTATCAAAACATTCAGTCCTTGAATAATAAACCCACTGGAGTTGATGGCCACATAAAGACTTTGAGAACATTAGAAATGGAAAGTACTTTGGAGGTAATCTGGTCTCTGTCTTCCACTTTACGAAGATCCAGAGAGATGAACTGGCCTGTCAAGACCACGGATACTGGTGGAGCCAGAGCTAGAACCTGGGATTCCTGCCTCATAATCCACTTCTTTTCCACTACTTCATGATATAATGAGGTAGTTAACATGTACTTCTTTTTGTCCTAGGTAAGAAGTGGAAATAAAGAAAAAAAAATGACGACTTGTACATACTGCACACATTTCTCTTTGAGTTTATTTAGAAACATGGATGCAAATACGGAAAAGTTTGAATTTCATTGCATTCATTGAGCCATTTATATAGCATTTTTTGATTATCACAGTAAAACGAGGCCCTCCCATAATTATATTTGATACTACAGAAAGTTTTCAGCCTAGAAAATATCTGTTATTAAATTCAGTTATGATTTAATGACAAGGAAAGTTTAATAATGTATATCTCACCTTGATCAAAAACACTTGAAGCAACTAAACCGCTGTAGACCCTTGAAGAGAGCCCATCGCCTCTCAGTAGAAAACTTTTCATCAGCAGATTCAACCAACCATGGATGGAAAACAGGATTTTCCATCTGCAGTTGGGAATCTGCCTTTGGGAGACTGTGGTTAGGAAACTGCAGTGGGGGAAAGCGAAAATACTCTTTTCCATCCTGGGTTGGTTGAGTCTGTGGTTGTGAAACCCACGGATACATTGGAAACAATCCACCTATAAGTGGGTCCTGCATTGCAAACCCATGTTCAACAGTCAAGTGTCTATGTAAGTACCAAAGGAAGACAATTAGGTATGTTCTCATGGTTAATGCCACAGAGACAATTGTATGTGCTCACTGGTTTCCTTCTCCAGCTGAGCTGCCTTGAGATGAGGCCACAGTTCTGAGTTCCGGTCCATAGAATGCAGGTGGAAGCCATAGTTACTTTCACCTGGTTTCACCTGATATACCTGGTAACTAAAATCAGTCTTGTGATTTCCTGCGTTAGCTCTGCTTGTTTTTCAGCTAGGTGATGCAGTAGAGTTAACATAAATGTGGTAAAGCCACAGAAATTGAAGATAAGGAATCTTTGAATGACAGCATAGAGAAAAATCATCCCCACATGCCCCTCAAACTGCAAATGACTACCACCAAGGTAAGCAACAAATTTCTGTTGTTTTAAGATATTAGGAGTTACTTGCTTTGGATGTTTTGGGATTGAGAAATAATTGCTTAAACCTGAAATAATTTTTATTAGAAATTTTGTACTTGATAAAACTTATAAGAAAAATCATCTTGTCTGAAATGCTTGGTGAATGAATAAATTAACAAATGAATGGATTTATGGTGTTGAAAAATGAATCTGGAGGTGACAATGCTTGGAATGGGAAGAGGATGGAGATCACGTAGGAGACACTGGTAAGCATATGTTTAACTTTATAAGAAAATGCCAATTTTTTTAAGTGGCTGTACCATTTTGCATTTATACAAGAAAGACAGGAGAGTATCATGTGTTCAGTATTCTTCTTGTCAGCATTTATTATTATCAGCATTTTTAATTTTAGCCACTCTAGTGGGTGTTTAGTAGTATCTCACTGTGATTTTAATTTTTATCTCTCTGATAAATAATAATGTTGAACATCTTCTCATGTGTTTGTTAGTCATTCGCTTATCCTCTCTGGTGAGCTGCCATTTTAAATCTTGTCTTTTTATTTTACTGTGAATTTTTTTATATATTCTGGATGCAAGTTATGTGTAGTGCAGATATTTTCTCCTAATCTGTGGCTTGTATTTTCATTTCCTTATAGTGTCTTTCAAAGAGCAGATTTTTTGGTATTGATTATATCCATTTTATCAATTAATTTTTTAATATTTTTTGTATTTTTATGTCTTCTAAGAAGTCTTTACCTAATCTTCAGTCATAAAGATTTTCTTCTATGCTTTCTTTTAGAAGTTTCATAGATTTATCTTTTATGGTTAGGTCCATAATCCATTTTGAGTTTATTTTTCTATGTGATATGAAACAAAGGTTGACGTTCATTTTTACATATGTAAATATCTACTTATTCCAGCACCATTTGTTGGAAAGACTATGCGCTCCCCCATTGAATTACCTTAAGTTTATCATAGTTCCATTCTTCACTAACACCACTCTAGCTTTGTGATAGTTCTTGGAGTCAGATAATGCAAGTCATGCAGTTTTGCTGTCCTTTTAAAAATTGTTTCGTCTATTTAGTTTCTTTGCATATCCATATATATATTTTTGAGTCAGCCTGTTGATTTTTATATAAACGATTGTTGGGATTTTGACTGATATCATGACAAATCCATTGATTAATTTACAGAAAATGGATTTCCTTACAATAGTGAATTTTCTAATTTGAGAACATACTATATTTCTCCATTTATTTAATTTCTCTCAACAATTTTTGAAATAATTAATGTACCGATTTTCACTTATTTAGTTAAATTTATTCCTAAATATTTTATGCTTTTGATGGGATATTTGATTTTTTAATTGAGGTTTCCAATTGTTAGATGCTAATAGAAATACAATAGAATTTTGCATGTGAATCTTATATATTGTGACTTTACTAAAGTTACTTTTTGTGACTTGTCATGTTTTTGTAGATTCCTTAGGATTTTCTACCTTGACAATCATGTCACGTGGAAGTGAGGATGCAATTATTTCTTCCTTTCCAAATTGTTATTTATTTATTTATTTATTTATTTATTTTACATTATTGTACTAGCTAAGTTCCTCAATACCATATTGATCAGAGGTTCTGAGATTAGACATCCTTTTCTTGATCCCTGCATTCACGGGGGAAACATTTGTTCTTTTACCATTAAATATAATATTAGAAGTAGGATTTTTGTTGACAAGTTGGGGAAGTTTCCTTTTATTTATATTCCTGGGAATTTCTATCATGCACTGACTTTGAATTTTGTCAAATTACTTTTCTCCATTTACTAAGATGGTAAAATTTTTTGTAGTCTATTAATGTTACAATGTATAGTTATTGATTTTTAAATGTTGAAACAAACCTCACATTTCTGAAATGAACCCTACTGGTCATATGTTTTTTGAACTGACTTGCTTAAATGTTAGAATTTTGCATCTATATTAAGAAGAGATGTTGATCTTTAGGGTTTTTTTTTTGTAAGATCTTTGTCTGGTTTTAATATCAGTGTAATGGCGGAATCTGTAATTTTTGGGAGAACTTGTGTATAATTATTGTTTATTCCTTAAATGTTCAGTGGAATTCACTAGTGAAGCAATCTCCTCCTCCTCCTTCTTCTCATAGCACATTTTTGAGTGAGCTTTAGTAGTTTATGTCTTTCATGAAAACCATATGTCATTGTAATTACTTATTTACTTGTTTGTCTTCTTTATTAGATTTTTATAGACTCTTTGAGGGAAGGGACCCTGCCTTTTATTTTTAAGGCTCCAGACCTTTGTGTAGTGTCAGGTACATGGTAAATATTCAATAAATATTTCTTACATAAATGAAGAGGTGGATGCATTTTGGGGGAGAACATAAGGAGGTTCATAGGAGAAAACCAGAGGTACATCCAGAGGGATTAAGATGAAAGAGAAATAAGCCCACATAGAAAGAACAACACAAGCGTGTTCAGGAGGAGGCAAGGTCGGGAAATAGTAGAGTGTGCATCTTCGAGTATTGAAGCAGGAGTTAAGCTGGATTAAGAAAAACCAGAAGTAAGCCCAGGGGTTTACTGACCTGAGGAGTTTGGATATTGGTCTGTGTATATGGGGAAGCCATTGAAGGTTTTTGAGGAGGGTAATTCTAAGAACTATTCTGTGTTTAAAGGGATGTTTCATGTGGGACTGATTAGAGAGGATAGAGACAAAAGGCAATGAAAGCAGTTAGGAGGCTGCTGCAATACTACCTTAGTGAGTAATAATGAGGACACAAATTAGCCATGCTATGGGCTTAAGGAAAAAAGATCTTTTTTTTTTTTTGAAAGTAGGATTCTTCAGGTTTTTTTTCACCTGAATGAGGGGTGAATGAAGAGATGAAAGATGATCCTGAGTCTGGGTGGACTGTAACGCCATTAACTAGGGGGCAATTACAAGTGAAAGGGCAGGCTTGCTTCAGAGGGGAGCTTAACCACAATCAAATAAAGGGTTCTGGGACTCAGGAGAATTGATGATTTTGGAGCCACATGAATAGTCGTAAAAGTCAAAGCTACTGACATAAATAACAGTGGATGGGAAGAAGCCCTAGAAATAGGGGAAATCCTCCATAGTAGAGGAAAAATAAAAGCTAATGGAGTTCTGGCCCAGGGAGGGAGGGAGGAGAGCCAAGAAAGCAGAGATGTGATTATCTTTCAAGGAAGAATTTCAAGAAGGTGCTGAGGACTGGAAGGTGGTGTAGCAGAGTGATTGAGTCTAGAGACAGGAGTCAAACATTTCCTGCTGAATCTCCGTTTTAACGTTTGTAGGCTGTATGACTTTGAGCAAGTGATACAGCCTTTATTTGTAGAGTGAAGGCAATCTTATAACCCACCTCAGAAGGCCGTTGCAAAGAATAAATGAGAAATAATACCCTTAAAGTGCTTCTCACTTTGTGTGGCATATACGAAGCAAATAATATGTGCTACTGTCAACAGTAGTGAAAGGTGTTTTGGTTTCAAAGAATGAGGGGGAAATGGATGTAAGTTTTGTTTCTTTGGAAGGCAAGGCGAAGATTATATCCTGTAGGAGTTGTTCTTATATAGGATATGTGTGTGTACAGTTGTGTGTGCACCTGAATAAAAATACTTAATTTTAACTGGGCCTAATAATTTGTATGAAAAGAGAGCCTACGGAAAATATCAAGAAGGCTACTGTTTATTCTAGAAAGATTTGTGAAGAAATGCCTCAAAGAAATGAATCAAAGGCAGATGCACGCTAATTTTTTTTCGCTGAAAATTACTCAGTGCTATTTTATCACAGTATTTTATGTCGGTTTTTATTCCTCTAAAACAAATAAATAATTTAGATTTTGATCATGTTTGAAACTTAAGCCACTTCTTATGAAATAAGCCATTAAATAAAAAAAGGCCAGATGTCTGGGTTTTAATGTTCAAATAGAATCTGAAGAATGATCATTTAGGATTTTGATTTATCATTTAATAGTCTATTTAAGTTAACATTTACATTTTTTTCTATGGAATTTGGAAAGAAGATTGTGAAATCTCACATCTCAACAATCTCAAAAGTTTGAGCATGGTTTCAAAAAATGTATTTTAATAGAAACTGACTCACAGTTACAGAGAACAGACGTCAGAGGAGAGGGGGTGGGGGATTGGGTGAAAAAAGTGAAGGAATTAACAACAACAAAAAACCTCTGACAGATAACAGCATGGTGATTACCAGAGGGAAAGCCGGGTGGGGGGAGGTAGGAGACTTGCCTTGGGGTGGTGAACGCACAATACAATATACAGATGATGTGTTATAGAATGGTTCCCCCGAAACCTGTGTAACTTTATTAACCCATGTCATCCCAATAAATTCAATTAAAATGTCATTGTCAGGACAGTTGTTTTGGTCAGAACATAGTAGCAAGCATGATCAGGAAGCATAAGTCAGCCCCCGCACAGTTTACACACATGCTTACAGGTATAGACTCCCCTTTAGAGTGAATGCCTGTACCCCGTCCTTGAGCAGTAGAGAGCTTCAAGCTTTTCTGCCTATTTTGTGATTTCTGCAAAGTAAACACGACTTCTTATCTTTTTCTTTTTGCTGGAATCCACACTTATTTCAGCAGAACTAAATGACTGACTTTCTTCCCAGACACAAACATAATGCCTCCAGAACTGAAATTCCTAGTTCATTCTTCTGGACAGAAAAGATACAAACCAAAGCTGTTTTTAACTTTCTTCTTTGCTAACCGACCAAGCCACAATAGCAGAACCTCCCTTTGATTACTGGTGCGGGTCTACTGTGGTCATCGAATATTATACAATAAACTGTTTACATAGCAGCCCTTTTTACAGGTTTTAAATCTTCCCAAGCTGCCAGTTTCTGAAGCTGAGTCTGCCAGCTGGCAGACAGAGAGGTGCTTGTGTTCTAGTTGATTGAGGTAATTAACAGCCCAAACTGTCAGAAGGTGACAGCAGGCAGAAAGTTCTTGCCCTGAGGTCACAGCTGGACTCCAACAACTTGCTCCTGATTTACCAGTAAAACTAATAATGTAAGTAATATTGGTATTAAATTATAAAATCAAGGGTCAGACTGAAATTCTGGTTTGTACCACACATTCGCTGGCAGCAAATTAGCGGTAACATCTTGTAGTTACTCTGCCCTCTTAAACAACCCCTGCAAAAATCAGCACGTGCCTATTTTGGCAACAATATGTGGATCTCAGTACACTTAAAAAAGCCAAGTGGTGTCTTTCACTTAGATTTCTTTCCATAAATGTACCTTCACAGAACTGCCAGAAGTTTCTTGTAACTGCAGAGAACACAGGACTAGAGACATAATAGCAACTCATTTTTATGGAATGTTCACTGTGGACCAGCCGCTGGACGAAGGGCTTTATAAGCATGGTTTGTTTTCATCCCTACAACCATACTAACGGTACTATTACATTCATCACTTTACAGAAAGGGAAATCAAGAACCAGAGACATGAAGTAACTTCTCTTAAAATCACAGCTGGGAGGTTAGAGCCAGGATTGGAGCACATAGTCTGGCTCTAGGGCCCTAGTTCTCGATGGCTCTATTGTATTGCCAGATTAAAGATGGCCTTGAAGAATTTGGTGGACCACCAAATGGTTTGCAGCAAAAGAAGAATGTAGTCAGTCTTCCCTCTGCAAGGAGGGGAGTGTGTTGGAGAGGCACTGATAGATGTACGGGGATCATTTAGGAGCTGACTGGAACCTGGATGGTAAAGGATAGTTCTGGAGTTGACTAAGTGGTGGTAAATAGAGACACACTGGGATGAGATACTAAATAGGTAGGATTTACTCTCCTACTGGGTGTGAAAAAAAGGATATTGACTTGAGCAGCTGACTAGATGATGGTACAGTAATTACTGAGTCAATTGTTGATAATTTATAGAAAAAGCCAGAACATAATTTTTGGTATCTTGATAAAATCTAAGGTCCATATGATCATTTGGGCAGCAATTGGGAGCCAATATAGCTTAATAATATGATGACATTTAGTACACAGCTGTATCAGGTAATAAAGTTTATTTTGGCCTGAGATGCTTTACCCAACAGTGATACTTAATAATAGGACATGGGGCAATGACCAACCGTAGATGTCTCCTGAAATTCCACAGCCTGCTGAACGGTCTTTTGAAGCTCTTATCCCCTAAAGCTTTGGTTTATAATCCTTACCAATAATACCTGGAGGATATCTGTGAAAGTTTGTCAGAGATAATCTTTGCAGAATTAGAATTGCCCACTATTCTGTTAGTTTATTATTCGACAAACATGTCAAAATACAAATTAGCTTTTACAATTAGGCTAAAGAGGCAGTTTTCTATTTAAAAAGCCAGGCTTTTTAGTCATCACTATTCACTGGCACTTGTCAAATATGGTATTTGTTTAGAATATAACTTTCTTGTGCATTTCATGTCTTTGTGACTCAGTCTAGACTGTTGTAACCTTCTCCTTATTAGGCTTCTTGAGAAAATGTAATAGATAAAGAAGGTAACTGACCAGCTACTTAATGTGCTTTCATATAGGGCAGTGATTCTAAATAGTTTTGTGATAAGATTTCTTCATATTGCTTTGATATTCCCGAGGCATTTCAGGGTTAAAAAATTTTTCAACCAAACTTCATCATTAAGTTATAACATGTTTTTCATTTTTATATCAGAGTTTCTGATAAATGTGAAATAATGGGATTATACTATTCTTAGGTCCTTGTGATATCTGGAAAATGATGAAGTTACTAATTTATATTATATTCTAGTAAGTCAAGGAGGCATGCTGTAAGCTGTGGATTAATCACTTAAATTAGTAATATGTGACTGAGAAGAAACAGAGAAAAAAGATGGTATAAAATATTTGCTTAATGATATAGAAAGTAAGATGTAAACTGAAATGTAAGAGGTAGGGTGGAGAATAGAAGCAAATAGTAAGGCAGAGGATTTAAACCTCAATATATCAGAATTATATTAAATATAAATATAATAAAGATTCTAATTATAAAAGAAAGGTTATAGACTCCTTAAAAAAGCCCAATTATGTGCTACTTACAAAAGATACAGCTTGAATATCAGGATAAAAGAGGGTTGAAAGTAAAAGGATGGAAAATCACACAAAATGCAAACTAACCAAAAGAAATCTGGCATATAAAACTAATACCAAACTTGATTTCAGGCAAGAAATATTACTAGAGAAGAAGAAGGATATTTTGTAACGATAAAATGTTCAATCCAGCAAGATGACTTAAGAATTTTAAATTTGCATGCACTTAATATGTAGCTTGAAAATACACGAAGCAAAATGTGACATGACTAAAAGGACAAACAGAATATCCACAATTGTATTTGGAAATTTTAACACATATCTTTCAGTAACTGATGGAATAGGAAGAAAAATCAATAAAGATATAAACACAATTAACTTACTTGATCTGATTAAATGTATAGAATACTGTACACAATAACTGCAGGAGATATATATTTTTCAAGTGTATTTGTAACAGTTACCAAAATTGACTACAAAAATAAATACAGATTAACAAGAAAATCTTCAATACAGTCCCCAATATAATTCTAAAATAACACATGAATCAAAAATAAACTAATAGAAATTAGAAAATATTTAAAACTCAATAGTAATAAATATGTAATATATAAATACCTTGCAGGAAAGTGAGACAGAAATTTAAAGCTCTAAATTTATATATTAAGAAAAAAGACTGGTAACAAATTATCTCAAATATCTATACTTGAGAAATTGTGAACAACAAACTAAACACAAAGAAAGTTGAAGGTGAGAAATAATAAAAAGGACAATAACCTATGAAATAATTTCTCTTTGAAGAGAATAATAAAATTGATAAACACCTAGACTGATGAAAGAAAAAAAGAATTCCTAAGGTTGGAATGGAAAAAGAATGATCACAACAGATTCCACAGACATTATAATCATCGAAAGAGAACACTGCAAACATTTTTATTGCAGTAAATTTTAAAATTTGAATGAAATGGGATACTTCCTAGAAACATACCTATCAACACTGAAACAAATTTTTAAAAATCTGAATAGTTCAATATAGAAAGTGAGTTGATAATTAAAAACTTCTTCACAAAAATATTTCCAGACTAGATGTGTTCACTGGTGAGTTTTACCAAGCGTTTAAGAAAGATATAACACCAATATTAGTACATTCTTCAAAGAATAAGAAAAGGTGGAGAAAATGTTTTCCATGCAGTTTTATAAAGCCAACCTAATTTTGATACCAAAATCCTGGCGTCACACACACACACAGAATAGAAAATGACAAGCCGGTTTTTTAAGAACAGAGGTGCAAAATTACTTAACAAAATACCATCAGTCAGGCAGGCATTATTTTGCCTATTTCATTGTTGGGGAAACTGAAGCTCAGACTGGTTAATAATTACCTGAATTTACATAGCTAATAAAGCCAGACATAAACTTAGGTATAACCAGTCATAAGTCAAAAGACTATTTGCAGTCTTTTGGTGCCTTCTAAATATATTTTTTAAATTCTAAAATAAACCCTGCCCCCTAGCAGTGTGAATTAACCTTTCTTTTTTGCTGTCCTAGCATATATATCTGTGTTAAAACACTTATCACACTGTTTATTAATGTTTATTTACTTGTCTGTGCTGTGTCTTTTCCACACCTTATCCTCCCATGTTGTACAAAAAGTTCTTTAGGAACTGTGATTTATCCTGTTTATTTTTGTATCTTATTTTGGACTCAGAGGGGTACTGAAGTAACGTTGTTGAATAAATGAATGAATGCCTAGGTAAGAAAAATATTTTAATAGGACACAAAATGCACTGACTAGGAAAAGATGAACAAATCTGACTACAATAAAATTAGGGAATTTCATTTATCTGAAGATATTTATATGATGTTACTTTTGCCAGAGATTCTGCATGATTTTGTTCCCTCAGTCTAAAAAGCATAATATATTCATTTCTACTGGGACATCATTACCATTTAAATTTAAATTAAAATGCCTTTAACTTTATTAATATTCCCATTGTCATGATCTCTTTTTTCATTGCTTTTCAAAGCATAAATATGCTTTTATTAAAAAAATAGTTCTCAGTGTAACATGTTTTAGTTATTTCCTTTGTGATAGAAATTTATAGCATTTATTAAAATCATTCACTATTATGTGACTATTTAGTAATTTATGACTCTTCCCATTACAAACTGCAAACTTTGCTGTCTTAAATTTGTGAGTTGAAGAGTAGTTTCAAAAATTTAGGAATCTATTTTTAAGATTTCAATATATAGACTTTACTTGGCTTTAATAATCTGGTGAATTGGCAATATTTTCCTCTTTTTTTTTTTACTTGGGAAAGAAGAACAGCAAGAAAAACCATTTATTTATTGTTATGCCAAGATCTTTTCTTTTGTTAATTATCCAACCAGCCTCGCTGTAGGCACTATAACCTACAATTGCCAAGACAAAAAATTTGAGGCTCAGAAGATTTAAGTTTCTTGCCCACAGTCATAAGCTATTCAGTGGTGGAGCTTGATTTTAAATCCATAGATGTGTCAACTCAAAGCTGCTTTTTGTCAAGGACCTCCACTTGTCCAAGCTCCAAGGACTGGTTATTCACCTTCATTTTGCCATTATCTGCCATCATCTTTCTCTACCAGTCAGTAACATTTGGCAAAATTGATCTCTCCTTCCTTCTCCTCCCTACCAAAAGTCACTTCCCTTTATTAAATGTTGATTTTTACAGACCAGAACCACAAAATAAGAGTAGAAATAGGCCCTGGTTGGAAGCTGCAGGCCTGAGCTTATATAACTCATGCTGCAGCAACTTGAACAGGACAAGCAGCAGCTATATCTTTAAAGCTGGGAAAGCAGAAGGATTTGGATCCTGCCATACCCTGCCTCCCACCCAATCTCTTTCAAGTTATACAATCGTCCACGTGAAGTAGCAGAGTAGGATACCTCTCCTGTTATCACAGTCAAGTGCATAGCACCAGGTGAGCTTGTTTAGATGGCACAGAATCCAAGGAATTTAACATGAAAAGAAACTGGTACCAAACTATAGATGGAGAGACAGAAGGTATGATAGGGCAAGTTCAAGGAGAGAAAAATCTCCTTTTGTCCATCCATGGGATCCTGACACCCAGTCTTCTGTGCTGGGTGGTTACTGGCTAGCTAGTTCCTCTTCTTCAGAGTCCTTCCTGGGCCTTCTCTTCTTTTGGCTCTTGTTCTTTCCTGAAGAACTATCATTGCAGGACACAAACTATCCTCTTGAACTCTCACTTAGCTGCCTTGAGAATGATTCGGATAATGAACCCCTAGGGGGGATTGATTTCTTTTTCATCTTTATATTTATTTTCTTTTTCTTTGATTTGTCCCTCTTAGAACACTCACCCTGGCCCCCTTTATATTATTTTATGGCTTTTTCATATTTCCTTCTGGTATCCTCACCCTTACCATCCCACTTCTATTCATTCTCATGGGACATTCCCTTCCAGATCTTGTCTGCCTTCTTGTAAAGATCTGTGGTACTGATGCCAGGATGGTCTGACTTGATCTTCTCTCAGCCAGCATTGAGCCACAGTATCTACACAGACATGCTTTCCTGGGGGCATTGGGATCTTTGCCTTTCTCCACCTCCATGCTTCTTGTGACCCTTGTGATCCTTGGACATCTGGTCTTTTTGAGCTGTTTCCTCTTCTCCTCGTACCAATCACTGTCATCCTCATTACTCAAGGAGCTGGCAGAACATTGCTGTCAAACTTCTCTGCCATTTTCCTTTTCTTCACCTGAGCTGAGTGGCTTGCCATTATTGTTGGTGGTGGAATTCTCTCAGTAGGTGTCCTTTCTCAGCTCCAAGTAGGCATCCTGCCTACCTTCATCAGAGGCAGATACCTACTTATTGTAGTTTGGGTTCCTCCTCTTTTTCAACATTCAGTTTTCGATGTTGAGCTTTTTTGCATTGTCAAAATCAGTTTCCCATACTCCCTGTCCCAATGCTGCTGAAGATATGCTGGGTGTCTTGGTCTCAGTTTGAAAGTCAAAGGAGCACGTGGTGGTGGTCCACAGGCAAAGCTGATGAAGGAGATCTCATTGAAGCAGATGTGCATGGGTGGCTTGTGAACCCAGATGAAGCCCTGCTTCAGCAGGTATAGCAGTCCTGAGCTTACCATGTAGGAGCAGGTGACACCACAGGCCCCTGAGTGTATAGGAAGTTACCTGGGACTGTGGTCTTATGGTCCACTAGTGCTTTCATGGCCTGGTCAACCATCTTTTCTTGGTATTCTGACATGTTCTTATTGAGTGCCTTTCAAAGTATTTCTCCGTCTCTTCCTTGTTCATATTGGCAGTCAAGAAAATGTGCTCATCCTTGGAGAAAAGGAAGCTTAGGAAGTGGTAAAAGGTTTGTCTCTGCTTGATTGATTGGGGGATCCAGGCTGATCACACACACAAAAAATCTTGGTGCCAGTCTTTGTGGGGCAGCAAAAAGAGATTAGGTACCAGGGTGTAAGGCATCTTGTAGTAAAAGATCTTGCCATGCAGGTGTGAAAAGTGGGGTAGATACAAATGTTCCAAAACCCAAGGGAAGTCACACAATGCAGCTCCTGGAAAGACGCATCTCCAGTGGCCTGATTATGTCCACCTCAGACAGCACGTACTGGGCAGACGTCTCAACCAGGTATACTCCATCCTCTGGGGTAGGAGGCACATAGAATTTCACTCACATGAGAGAGACCTTGGCATCAGCATTCTGATGGAACTTCCGTGTCACTATTCAGTGCCTGTGGTGCACTGAGACATGTTTTGCTGAGGGGTATCTCAAAGACCAGCTGGTCACCAATGTCAAAGAAAAGCAGCAGTCCACCAAACTTCACTGTTCCCAAGTTCTAGCCCTTCACATTTATGGCTTTCTTCATCAGCTCAAGGCAATAGTGAGTTTTAAAGAAATCAAAGAATTTTTCAATTCAGTTTCTCATAAGCCACCATACTTGTAAACACGGTCATTTTCTGTGAAATGTTTAAGTCTGTAACCCAGAACTACACTGCGCTAGATGTCTTCCTTCAACACTCTAACCTGGATGTTGTCCACTTGTCTTATCTTGCTATTCTTGAAGATGATACCCAAGCAGCTCAATCTCAACCAGCCATCATTCATAGAGCCTTTTACCTCCTGACTGACATCTTGAATTCCAGTGTCTCTTCCATGAGAACAAAGATTTGTCTAATTTGTTCATCACTTTTTAACACTTAGCACAGTGCCAATATTGCACTCAGTAAATGTTTGTGGAGTAAATGAAAGAATTAATGGATGCATGCCTTTTACAGTACAGCTTTGTATGGACCACATATAGGTTTATGTCACAGCTGTGCCTATATAAACTTCATCAATAATCTACTAAGAATAAATATTGTTTTTATAAATGACACCAATGTTTATTCAATCACCCACAAAAAAATAGACTTTCCGCTTCTCGTTCAGCAGGGAAAGAGGTGAGATGTCGTCACTACATTCTAATGAATAAAAAAATAAACAGATTGAAAAGTCAACAACTCTTCTAGGATACAAAAAGATAGATGAGGATACAGGGAAAATTAAGGCCTTCAAAATTAGAAAGACAGACAGGCAAATATAGGGAGCCACAGCTTACTGGGACAGAGACTCATGTGTGTGTATTGGCATGGGAACCAGGTTATTATCAGAGCCTAACTGATTTAGGGAAAGGGAAAACTGAACTCCAGTTAGCTCTAGCTTTCCATACAATAGAAGGGAAATATCTAGTCCCAAGCTACTCTAGCCATCTTTTCTCACCAAAGAGGGGAGAGAAAAAACTAAAAAGTACTTGTGAAGTTCATAGGCCAGAAGCATAGGCTTACTAAAAGACTAAGACCTAATCTTAGTCTTAGTCATTTCCTCCCCACCCTATATCTTACCACCACATTACTAAAGGCCCACTTACACAAATTTCTTTTACCCAGTGCATCATGTCTGGCCATCAAGAACAAATTAGAAGGCATACCAAAAAGCACCCCACCCACTCACGATTTGAAAAAATAGAGCAAACATCAGAACCAGACGTGACAGGGATGTTGGAATTATCAGATCAGAAATTTAAAGCAACTATGATTAATATGCTAAGGGCTTTAATGGATAAAGTAAACAGCATGCAAAAACGGATGGGCAATGTAAGCACAGAGGTGGAAATCCTAAGAAAGAACCAAAGAGAAATGCTAGAGATTAAAGAAAAGAATAAGTACAGTACCAGAAATGAAGAATGCCTTTAATGGGATTATTAGTAGACTGGACATGAAGTAGACAAGAAGAAGTAGTAGTAGACAAGAAGAAATCTCAAGATGAATTTTCAAATATTTGGAACTAAATGAAAGTGAAAACATGATTTATCAAAATTTGTACAAAAATAGTTCTTAAAGGGAAATATATAGCATTGAATACATATATTAGAAAAGAAGAAAGATCTAAAATTAATAATATCTAAGTTTCCACTTTAGGAAATTAGAGAAAGAAGAGCAAATTAAATCCAAAGTAAGAAAAAGAAAAGAAAAAACAAGCAGAAATCAATGAAATTAATAAACAGGAAATCAATGGGGAAAATTAACAAAACCAAAGACTAGTTCATTGAAAAAAATCAATACAGTTCATAAGCCTCTAGCCAGGCTAACTAAGAAAAATAGAGAGAGGATACAGTCTACTAATATGAAATGAAAGAAGGGACATCATTACAGATCCTTTGAGCATTAAACAGAGAATCATGGAATACTATGAATAACCATGTGCCTACAAACTCCTAACCTTGATGAAACGGACCAATTCCTTGAAAGACACAAAATGCCAAAACTCATGCAAGAAAAAATAGAAAATCTGAATAAGCCTATATCTATTAAAGAATTTAAGTTAATAATTACAACAAAAAGCACCAGGCCCAGATGGATTCAGTTTTGAATTTTACCAAACATTTGAGGAGTAAATTATTCCAATTCTCTACCATCTCTTTCAGAGGATAGAAACAGAGAATACTTCCTAACTCATGATGCCATCATCACCCTAATAACCAAACTAGACAAAGACATTACAAGAAAACTGTAGATCAATTTCTCTTGTGATATAACCCATCACATCAATAGGATAAGAAAGAAAAATCACGTGATTATATGAATGGGTGAAGAAAAAGTATTTGACAAACTCTAACATCGATTTATGATAAAAACTCTCAGTAAGCTAGAAATAGAAGGGGAACTTCCCCAACTTGATAAAGAATATCTACAAAAAAAGAAACTATAGCTAAGATACTTAATGGTGAGAAGGTTGAAGCTTTCACACTAAGATTGGGAACAAGGCAAGAACGGATGTCCCCTATAACCATTCTTTTTCAACATGATATTGGAAGTTCTAGCTTATGCAATAAGACAAGAAAAGGAAATAAAAGGTGTACATATTCCCCTCTAGTGTTATCTTTCCCATTTCATACTCTAGCACTCTATACTTCAGTTATTTCAAATTTCTTTCAGAACCCCAAACATAGAGTAGTATATCTCTCTTCTGAGCATAATGTCTTGTGCTTTGAAATATTCTTACTTTAGTTATTCACTTGGATACTAACTATTTATGTCTTAAGACTTGTCTCTGGAATCCCCCTCAAGACATTCTCTTTGAAGGTCAGCCTTGATCAGGAGATCCTTATAGGTGCTTTTCTAATACTGTTGGACTCTTATTATTTGGGGATCACCATATTATACTCTATTATAGTTACTTGTTTATGTGTCTGCCTCTTCATTTTCCTCAGTAACTATAAGCTCCTTGAGAGCAGGTATTTTTCTTTACCATCCTTATGTCCTTGGAAGAAGCATAGTTCCTGGATACAAGGTTACAGTCAAGGTTAATCACATGAATAAATGATTGAGTGAATAAATGAAAATTTACTTTGAAAATATTTTTTACATGTGTCTTTCCTCTCTTTTCCTGCTGGCATTTTTGCATTTCAGATTTTAACCATTACAGGTGGACCTTTCAGTGATGCCTAAAAAACCCCTTTGAATATAAGGCCCCTATTTTCCCCTTTAAAAACACACACACACACACACACACACACACACATACTCTCTTCTGTTTCTATCCGAATACTATTAGACTAGACTTTCTTAAACATTGCTGTCCTTATTTACTTTCTTGACCAATACCTTCTAGCTATTTTCTTTGCCAATAAAGCTCTTCTTTCCCCCTTCCATTAATTCAGATTATTTTTATTTATCTCATCCATGAAAAATGTTCCCTGACTGCTCTAGCTCTGATATTTGAAAAATTTCAGCTGAATTCCTTCAACATTTATTGTGCATACCTCAAATGTTATCATAGATTAATGTACAATATGGAGTATAACCCCCAAATGGATTATGGATCTCTTGGGAGAAGAGGGTGCACTTTAAACGTCTCTATCCTCCCATGCAATGGAATCCTAAATTGAGAAAATAGTAGGTACTCAGCAACTACTTAGTGATTGATTTAATGATATTTGTTTGGAATTGTTTATTTTTAATTTCATGAAAGCATTATTAGATACAAATACAATTGGATAATCACACATTAAATATTCCACTTTATATCAGTAGGACTTTGTGGACTTCTACATTTTGGTTTAAGATATACTATTGTGGTCATCCTCATAAATCTGTATGTATTTTTGTTTAGAATCTTAATATGTTATGACCTTAAGATGTAAGGCTGTAGAACAAAAAGGCTAAATACTTGGGTTATGGGCACAGGTTAACCTGGTTTAGAATGATCCCTAAGTCATTCCAGCTGAATAATCTCAAGTAAGTTATAGAATGTCGAAAACCCAGTTTCCTCATCTGTAAGTAGAGATAGTGAGTTCTTATTTCATAGACTATTGGAAGAATTAAAACACATGGAGTATATATCAACTTGAAACAAAAGAACTGTCAACAGTGAATTGTATATAATGTCCCTCTTTCATTCATTATGATGTTTTATATTTTAATTTAAATTTTAATTGTTTTTAATTTATTTGTATTAATAGCAAAAAATGGAGCATGTAAAATATTTAGCATAGTTCCTGACATGGAACAAAGTGATTGATAGATACTAATTTTTACTATAAAAATGATTAAAAGTTCAAGTCCAAACTTCTTATTTATAAGAAACTTATTTATAAGAAAAATGAGATCTAGCGAGGTCAGATGAATTGCACAAGAGCACTAGTTAATGAGAAAAGTGTCCTGGAAAAAAACCCAGGTCTCCTGACACTGGACTTGAATGTGTCATCTAATTCCCACATCACTGTGCAGTCTGTCTAGCTTCTGAGGATTCTCTGAAGGCCTTGTAAGTATGTCCTACTTTTCTTATGATAGGCATGTAGTGCTTTGGAAGAGTTTCGTAGGTAACATCTTGAAATTAAAAGAATAAAAACAAAAATATTTATTTTATCATACCAGTTTTTTTATTTTTCAAAAGGATCTATAAACTACTGCTTTATATGTCCAGTGATGCAAATTTCATTTGAATATTCCCTGAATTGAGTTATATTCATCTTTTCAGAAACATTAACATTATTTTGGGTTAAGTATAGTGGCATTTTTATCTTGTTAAGAGTTTGTTATTTCAGAGGTTTCAAAATTCATTTAGAATTTAAAAATGCTCATAGCTATTGTCTTCAAAATGTATCCTACATGCAATTTTAAAAAATGCTTTCTTCATATTGAAAAAAATCCTGACTAACATCATTATATGTTTGTTGTTGAATGATGGAAAGCAAGGGAAGTCTGTATAGACTATTCCAAGGTGTGTGTGTGGGGCGGGGGAGCATCTTTTAAGGTGGCTTTGAAAATAAAACTCTGCTATTTATCAGGAAGGATACTTTTCCCATATTTTTATGGATATTCAGCTGTAACCATAATGATTTGTTTGGCTCATTTAGAATCATAGACCTTTTGAGAGTAAGAAAAATTCTCCTAGAGGGAGAGCTAAATCAATTCTTGTGCATATGTAAGAAATGAATCCTAATTCTTTCTTGTTTCTGTTTTTCCACCCCAAAATTATATAAATGAGGAAGTAGTGCCAAGGACCTATTAGTAATAGTTATTTCCTAATTGCAGCGGGAAGCATCCTGCATGTTTAAATAAATATTGTTAACTGTGACCTCTCGCTTTGCCAGGACTGATAAGGCAATTGTTTGGCCTATATGAAGCACATACAGTATACACAGAGTGGAGTGCAGCAGGAAAACAGGAAACAATAAATCAGAAATTAGAGCACTGATTGTTGAAGCTAATTACATCAGGCTTCTGCTTAATTTCTCACTCTGTCATTGTAACCTGATTTTCTTGCCAACAGACTTTGCAAATTGCTGGTGTCACGTACATTCAGCAAATAATAATCCTTAGTTACTGTGATTGACAAATGAATGAGCAGGAGAAGATCGTTTATTATGCAAGGATGAACTGAGACATTCACCAGATACCTGCCTGGATGCTCTTTTAATTCACTTACCTAGATGAGTTGCATGAGGCATTTCTCCAGGAGCAGAGATTTTGGCATCAAGACAGCTTAATTACATTTGTGGCTGGGTTTGATAATATTGAGCCAGAAGAAAAGATGGTACTGTAAGTAAAAGAAAGGGAGGGAAGAGATTGGCTTGGACAGAAAAAAAAAAAGATAAAGTGGTAATTTAGCTATTTAAGTCAAATCTGAAAATAATATGTTTAAGGGTGACTGAGATTAGTCAGCACATTATTAAATGCTAATCTTGTTTACACATAGATTTGATGGGTTAACTTGGTATTTTCAACCCATTATGGTTTGATTACCAAAATTTTAAACCATGTATGCTAAGAAACTGACAAAAATGAGATGCTCTTATTCAAAATTGACTGTTGGGTTCTGGAAAATAGACTCCTGGATTCTACTAGTGCATGTAGATAATGCATGTTCAGTTCAGTTTTCCATGATCCCAGTTCTAGTGGGGTTTATAAAATCAACTTTCCTTTATGATTTTGCAAAATTTACATGGTTTCCATGCCTCAAACAATTTTGCTACAGTCTCTGAAGATGGGACATGGTATATCTAATTGAAGAGAATTTTCACTCATTGTTATTTAGTGAATTTCCATCTTCTGGGTATATTTTCTACTTGTGTTGTCAGGCTTACTAATTAGATCATCCGACCATTGACTGGATCAGAGCTAGCAGCCGCTTCACCCAAGCTCTCTGCCTCTTTGGTGCTTAATGAAAATCCAATTATTTTGTTTAACTGAAGGTACAATGTATGCAAGTTGTTTAGAAAGAAAACTTATCCAGTTTACAATCGAATTTACTTGGCCCTTCCATTTGCAATGGATTCTGATTTTCCTGCTGTCTTGTTTTAGTGTCATTTTTAGGGGAAGAGAAAGTGAATTCAACACGGAGATGTGAGGAGATCACAACAGAACCTTCCCCAAGGCGCAAAGGACATGGCAGAGCTGCGGGGTTCTCATTATTTGGAAATCTCTGTTCTACTGGTAAAGCAAGGGGTCAGAGTTAACTACTTATTTAAATGTGTAGGTGATGTCTTACATTCCAGTGATGTAGTTGGAATGCAGGCCAATTAAGCAGCCCAGAACTGTGGTCGGAGGGCCAAAAAACAGTGTAATGTGCCAGCGCTGCTGCCGGCCGAAAGGTCAGCGGGGGCAGGATATTTCATTCCCAGGGTCTTTATATTAATTCTTGGGTATAAAGTATCTAAACCTGTCCAAATCCCAAGGTGACTTTCCAACAGTCATTCCCAATGTAATTTTTTCTTTTATCCATGTTTCTGACAAAATTTTATAAATATATATTAAACATCCACTATTGTGCCATTTCATGCCCCTTCAGGGGAGAAAGCTTAATACAGGAGAAATATATCCTGAAGTCATTGCTCTCAAAAGCAGTTGAAAGAGGAAACTTGAACTTATAAAACAAGCATTAAATAACACAAACTGTTACATCATTTTCTACATACCTAAATGAGAGGCATTGACAATTAGGGATATGGAATTTAAAGAGACCAAATTTTTCAGAGGATACTTAATGGAGATAATTTGATGTGAACTCGGAAGGGTAAGTAGCATTTAGATAGTTGGAGAGGAAAGAGACATTTTCAGCAAAGAAAATGGATTAAAAGTGACAGGACTGGAAGTAAGGAAATGAGTGGTATGAAGGGGTAGGTGGGAGATGTTGGTTGGATAAGAATATAGCCCAAGACTGAGTGTTAGGGGAAGGGTTTAGACTTAGTGTTACAGGTGGTGAGACCTCTCGGGATCCCAGATCTACAGGATGATGTGTGGAAAGTAGACCAGGGGGAGGAAAGGCTGGGACCAGCACACTCAGTTAGGACACCATTAAAATAATCCAGATTTTATGTGTTCAGCATCTAGGTAGTGATTGTGAGGGAGAAAAGGAAAACATGAATTCAAAGTCCATTCAGAAACAAAAATTGGCAGACATGTTTAGAAGACAAAGTGGGAGGCTGAGTCAAAAAAGAAAAGAAAAAAACAGCTTTGGTACCTAAAAGTATTATCTTGGCTTTGGGAGCATAGAAAGTTTGGGAGAAAAAGTGTGGTGTCCAACCTGCGGCCCATGGGCTGCATGCAGCCCAGGATGGCTAAGAATGCAGCCTAACATAAAATTGTAACTTTACTTAAAACCTTTTTTGCTCATTAGTTTTCATTAGTGTTTGTGTATTTAATGCATGGCCCAAGACCGCTCTTCTTCTTCCAGTGTGGCCCAGAGACACCAAAAAGGTTGGGCACCCCTGGTTTAGGTGGAAGAATGAAACGGCATCAATTTCCAAGGAGAGAAAGGGAAGAGGTAAAGTTTTTTTCTGGTCTTAGCTGCCATAAATCTTCCAGATGCCTGATTACACATCATTTGCAGACATTTATATTAGCACAGCTTGGTTTGTCCAAAACACAGACTTGTCTGGGGACAGTGGACATGAAACTGCATGAAACGTGAATTAAAACTGGAAAGGTGTGTGGGGGGGAGATAAAAAGCTGATGAAATATTATCAAATGTTACCCCTTAAATATCAGAGGCAGCATGATGTTTAGGGGCAGGGCAGGGCACATAACTTCATGAGAAGCTACCACAAAGAACTCTGCCTTTCCAGTAGAGAGAGATGTGCTTCTTAGTTTCCTTCCTTCTTCATCAACTCTAGTTGGTTCTGATCCTAACTGTGCTCGAGGACCCTGGTTCTTGAACCTGGCCTATGTGGGTTTGGTTTCTTCTGCCTGTTGACTGATATGTGATTGGCCTATCTCTTGCTCTGCTCTTTGATCTCATCTCTTCACTGGTGACTGGCTTTGCAGCTGCTAAGTCATCAGTCATCAGTGTCCATTGGAGGAACTAAACAATCTAGAATATTACACACACACACACACACACACACACAATCAATCCTCCATTTTCTTTCACTTCTTTCACACCCAAACCACTACAACAGTAGACACAAAAGACTGATACTTTTGCTCATCATTGTGCTTTTACTTCCTTCATCCTCACCGCCAGATGGCATGGGACTAAAATTCAAAGTGGAAGCATATTTATACTTTTTGTACATATTAACATCAATGACAATTTCAAACTTTGTGCAACAGAAAAACTAGTGATTGTGAATTGCATGTCTTCGTTATTCCATGTGAGTACAATAAGGAGCTCAAACGCATGTCCTTATTCAAGACAGTTCATGTTAATATACTGTTCGTAGTGACAGGGAGAGTCTGAAGATTCAAATCACTCCCCAAGGAAAATCATACATGACTACCTTTGATCATAAAGGGAGTGATCCTTCCAAATGGAACTAAGATAAAATTTGAGGTTGACTATTGTAGATGAGCCACTTTGTGTTTTAAGAAGCCCAAGGCTGGGCTGGCAGTGTCCAGTGAAGCTAAGACTTGCAGTAAGTCATTAATCTGGTTTCATTTTTACCCTGTTTAAAAGCCAGTTAAAAGAACTTATTTAAAAATCAATGCATCGGCCCAAACTTTGGATCTAGAATGGAGGTTGGTTAAAGCTTGTCCAGATCGATGTTGCCAGAAAACTTGTTTTATTCCCCCCTCCTCTCCTCCCACTTTCCCATAGACTTTAAAACATTTTTTCTCCATGTACATTTCACTGGTGAATGATTTGCTGTAAGTGGCCACACTGTACTAGTTTTTATTTTAATCATGATTCCCAGAATAATTAACTTTTAAAAGAGACTCAGCATCTTCCTTGTTCCTTTCTTTCTTTCTTTCTTTTTTGACTTAAATTTGTAATGTTCTTGCTTTCTTGGACCCTGATGACACCAGAAATGGGGATATAACTGAAAGCGTATGCTGCTCATTAGCACAGCCCCAGCACACCTGTGCTGTGCCATGTCCATAAAAGACGGGGCTTACTGCCTTAGGAAGCACCATATAAAAGAGGTTGCTTCAGGCAAGATCCCTCTGGGGAGGAATATTGTTTTCTCTTTAAAAAAATATTAGTTCTAATAGTTTCTTCCTATAAGACCATGAGGAGAGCAAGAAAGAAGCTTAAGGAAGAAAAGCACAATTCTGCCCAAATCCAGTTAATCCCCTTCATGAAAAAACATTATTAACAGGAGTTGTAATCTTTGTACTTGGCTGATTTACTCCACATGCGAAGAAAACTTGATTTTAAGTGCTCGTGTCTGGAGATGTGAAAAGCATCAGTATTAGAGGCTGTGGTTCAACTGAGGACTCTAGGGGACTTCAGAACGCTCTTCATTCATCAGCTCCATCAACCACTTTCCTACCCCACATTGCCACCCCAAATATACATGCCATTTAAGTAAGAGCAGAGCACTTGCTCTGCACACAGGCTTAAATAAAATCAAAGAAATTAATTTCCAGTTAGGTTGATACCCCAAATCATTTCTAGGAAGGAATTCTGAAGCCATCACATACTAGAAAAGCAAACCTAGACTCAAATGGAGGTCCTCATGGAATACACAAAGCTACAATGTCAGTAACGGTCCTTGCTGGTTTCCCCCCTTGGTTCTATTCATTGTCCCCATCTTCTTACTAACAGAACTCCACTTCTCTTCAGGGGCGCATGCCCAGCTACAAGCTCACCTTCCCTGGCCTGTCGTACTGTTACAGAAATCATGTGACTGTTTTAGTGAGTGAGAGGTAAATAGGAACTTTGAATAGGGCTTCTTGGAAAATTATTTTAAAAGATACAACTGATTTAGCTCTTTCTTATTTTCATGCCTGAACAAAAAATATAGTCCTAGAGATAAAGTAGTCAAGTTGTGACCGGAAGTGAGGGATGTGGGGGACAAAATCACATACTGAAGGTGGCTGGACAGAAAGACAGAAGAGGTCCCTGAGGGCAGTGTGGAGTCAACACAGTAAAACTCTATTTTTTGTTATTTATTTATTTTTGTTGTTGTTCTAGTACAATTATCTCCAATTTCACCCCACCATGTGTCCCCCGCCCCCCGTCTCACCCATCCCCACCTCCCACTCTTGAACCTACTCTCTTTGGCTTTGTCCATTGGTCCTTTATTCATGTTCCTTGATGGCCCTTCCCCTATTTTCCCCTATTATCCCTCTCCCCTACCCTCTGGTTACTGTCAGTTTGTTCTTTATCTCCACGTCTCTGGTTATATTTTGCTTGCTTTGTTTTATTGATTAAGTTCCACTTATAGGTGAGATCATATGGTATTTGTCTTTCATTGCCTGGCTTATTTCACTTAGCATAATGCTCTCCAGTTCCATCCATGCTGCCGTGAAGGATAGGAGCTCCCTCTTTCTCTCTGCTGCATAGAATTCCATTGTGTAAATGTACAATAGTGTTTTTATCCACTTACTTACTGATGGGCACTTAGGTGCTTCTGGCACTTGTCTATTGTAAATTGTGCTGCTAAGAACATTGGGGTGCATAGGATCTTTTGAATTGATGTTTGAGGATTCTTAGGGTATAATCCCAGCAGTGGAATTGCTGGGTCAAAAGGCAGTTCCATTTTTAGTTTTTTGAGGAAAGTCCATACTCTTTTCCACAGTGGCTGCACCAGTCTGCATTCCTACCAACAGTGTACTAGGGTTCCCTTTTCTCCACCACCTCGCCAGCACTTGTTGTTTGTTAATTTGTTTATGATGGCCATTCTGACTGGTGTGAAGTGGTACCTCATTGTGGTTTTAATTTGCATCTCTCTGATGGCTAGTGATGCTGAGCATCCTTTTATATGTATCTAGGCCCTCTCTTGACATTGTCTTTCACAGAGCAGACATTTTAATTTAATGAAATCTTGCTTATCGATTATTTCTCTTAAAGATTGTATCTTTAGTATTGTACCTAAAAAGTCACTGCCATACTCAAGGTCATCAAGGTTTGCTCATATATTACCTTCTAATTTATAGTTTTGTGTTTTACATTTAGGTTTGTGATCTATGAGTTATTTTTTTGATGAAGGATCTAAAATCTGTGTCTAGATTAATTTTTAAAAAGATTTTTAGAGAGAGGGTAAGGGAGGGAGAAAGAGAGGGAAAGAAGCATTGATGTGCAAGAGATACATTGATTGGTTGCCTATTGCATGTCCCCAACTGAGGACCTGGCCTGCAGCCTAGGCATGTGCCCTGACTGGGAACCAAAGCACGACCTTTTGGTTCTTAGGCCAACCCTCAGTCCACAGAGCCACACCAGCCAGGGCTAGATTCTTTTTTTTTTTTTTTTTTTTGCATGAGAATGTCCAGTTGTTCCAGCACCATTTTTAAAAAAGATTCTCTGCTGCATTGTATTGCTTTTGCTCCTTTGTCAAAGATCAGCTGACTATAATTATGCAGGTGTGTTTTGGTCCATCGATCTGTCTATCCTTTCACCAGTGCCACACTGCCTTGATTATTGCAGCCTAAAGTTGGGAGAATCTCACTCCTCCACCTTTGTTCTTCTCCCTCAGTATTGTATTGGCTACTCTAGGTCTATTGCCTCTCCATATAAACTTTAGAATCAGTTTGTCAATATCCACAAAATAACTTGCTGGGATTTTGCATCAAACTATAGATAAAGTTTGGAAGAAGTGACATCTTAACAATATTGAGTTTTCCTATCCATAAACATAAAATATCTTTCAATTTTTTTAGATCTTTGATTTTGTTCAACAGAGTTTAGCTGTTTGTTTTTTTTTTCATATAGGTCTTGTACATATTTTGTTAGTTCATACCTAGGTATTTCATTGTTTATAATGATAATATAAATGGTATTGTTTTTAATTCCAAATTCCACTTGTTCATTGTTGATATATAAGAGAGCAATTGACTATGTATATTAAACTTGAATTGTGCAGCCTTGCTATAGTTGCTTATTAGTTCCAGGAGTTTGTTGTCATTATTGTAGTTTATTCAGTTATATCATCTGTGACCAAAGCCGGATTTATTTCTTACCTCCCAATCTGTATACCTTTTGATTTCTTTTTTTGTCTTATTGCATTAGTTAGGATTTCCAGTAATACTGAAAATGAGTGATGAAGGGAAAATCTTGTCTTGTTCCTCATCTTAATAGAAAAGCTTTCGAGTTTCTCACCATTAAGTATGATGTTAGCTGTAAGTTTTGTAGATATTCTTTGCCACGTTGAGGAAGTCCCCCTCTGTTCCTGGTCTACTGAGAGGGTGTTTGTGTTTGTTTGTTGTCTTCTAATAAATGGGTACTGAATTTTGTGAAATACTTTTTCTGCACCTAATTACATGATCACTTTAGTTTTCTTTTTTAACTTATTGATGTGAGAGATTACATTAATTGATATTTGAATGTTGAATTACCTTTGCATACATGGGATAAATCCCATTTGGTTGTGGTATATAATTCTTATACATTGTTGGGTTTGATTTGCTAATATTTTGTTGAGGACTTTTTCATTTATGTTCACAAGAAATATTGTTCTATAACTTCTTTTTTGTAAAATGTTTGGTTTTGGTGCTAGGGTAGTGCTGTCCTCACAGTATGAACTATGAAGAATTCTATGTACTTCTATCCTTTCAAAGAGATTATTAAGAATTGATTTAATTTCTTCCACAAATGTTTGGTAGAGTTAAAAAGTGAACCCATCTGGGCCTGGTGGAAGGCCCATTCTGATTTGGAAGATGACTTAATTTTTTTAAATAGATACAGACCTATTTCTACTCTTTCATGTGAGAGTTTTTGGATCTTGTGCTTTTATGAATCCATTCAAGACTAGGAAAACTACACCAAAACCCCGTTTTCAAGCACGTTTTAGTCCCTGTCCCCTCCCAGCAACTACTGCCTGTGGCTAGGCCAGGCCTCAGCATGACTCATAGCTTTGTGCTTTGGCTCTGTTTTACTTCGTGATTTGTGATGTGCAAGAATGGTGCTCGCGAGTTAATTTACTGGAGTCACTTCTTATCATTCCACTGGTTATAGATGTTGGGAAAATTTGGACATATATGCCTTTTAGGAAACAGATATGGATACAGATACTGCTGTAAATGAATTTTTCAGGCTAACAATTAACTAGGAGGAGAACATCTTATTATAGGACTTTCTATTTGGATTGGTAAAGAGGACCAGATCAGGGAATAACATTTACACTTAGCAATACTGAGGACAGATGGGAAAATTCCTATATCTGTGTGAATACATTTTCTTTAGATAAATGCATGCTATACTACATGAAAGATTTAAAATATGAAATTCTGCAGTAGGTTACACTATAATTAGTTAAAGTTGTAACTTTAATGCCTAACTACACTAAATATTTTATATTACAGATTATTTTGAATCTGGTAGCATGTTCTTTTGTATCTGCTTCCTATACCTGCTCCCCAGTAGCCAACATTTTGAAAGTTACATAATAAATTCAGTTTAAGTTTAAACATACTGATAAGCTATATTTTATTGAGCACTTACTATGTGCCAGACTTTATTAAGTATACTTTCTTATTAACACTTCACAACCACCTTAGGATTTGGGTATTATGATTATTTCTGTCTAATCAATGAGGGAACTGAGGCACAGAGGAGTTTAACTTGCTTTAGTGCATAGAACTAATAAGTAAGCTTTGAACTGGAATACAACCCAAGGCAGTCTGGCTCTGGCATTTGCCTTGTGAAATATTCTACCATACTGACCTCCACTACAAGAATATTAACATAACCAGTGGAGAATGAGGCGTCACCCTAAAATCCAATATATTATTATCTCTGCTACAAAACAGATGAGTAGCACAAAAAATATAAATTTAAAAAATTCACTGATTTTTTTCTGGTAGAAAAACAGGTACATTAATTTTTTAACATCTCTGTTTTTCAAAAAACATTGAGTAGACAAAAGATAACTAAGGGCATAGCGTAGAATTGGCACGGCCTGTTCTGAGACTGCATAGGTATCAGATCTACAAAGACTGTGTCCTGTCAGTCAAAGGAAGACAGATATGAAAATAACAAGATGAATTTACGAAATGGAAATTTAAAACAACCAAAGAATGAAGACACCAGTGATAAACAATTGGTGAAGGGAGAGATTTGGGGCATGTATTGTTAATAAGGAAAAAATTCTTGGTAGGAGGAGAAGAGTTCAAGATTAAAGGAAGAAAATTACAATGTGTGGAAGAGAAAGGAAGAAGTTATTACATGTGTAAGGGGAAATCTAGGGAATGTTCACACAGAATTCTGCCAAACCCTTAGAGACCAACAAATTGGGCCATGATTGGGAAAAAAGGAACGCCCTAAATTGTTTCAGGGAACACATAAGTGTGGTGTTTGAAGAATGAACAGAATGGTTTATGTGGCCCATTTTGAGAGCTATAATCTTAGAGCCATTGGAAAGCTTTCTCAGAATGGCAGTGACTGGGTCTGAAAGACGAACACTGGGCAATTATGTTGGTGGTGCTATGGGGGATCCCACAGAGAGATGGGGCTATTATTGGGCTTCTCAGGGAGTGGGAAATGTGAGCAAAGTAACATTTTATAAGTACAAATGTGTTACTTTTCTGTAAAAGATGTATATAAAAAAAGAAGGAGGTGGTCCAAAGACTCACGAGAGTTATCACTGGCATTGATGGAGAAGTGAGGCAGTGTGAAAATAAAATACAGACCTGAATCATCAATGGGACTTCTGGAGCTGTGGTGTATATATGTATGGAAATCAAAATCTGTGTGCACAGTAGCAGAGTCCACAATAAGGAGCAGAGGCTCAGGTTGAGAAAAACCTGGATGCAACTTGCATGTAAGGGAAACAGGTCAGTTACAGTGATCCAGAGTGGGGCAGGGAAAGAAGAAAACTAATTAAGTCATGTCCATCGACACTGTAGGAGAAAGGATTGGGGAAAACAAGAGAAAATAATTTGTCCAAATTTGCCCTTTTCCTTATTGAATCATATGTCAAATTTTCATGTTTGAAAAAATATGGATTGGATTAAAAGAAATATTTTAATTTTGGCAGATCTCCACTAGAAACTTCTTTAAAATATACATTCTTTTCTGGTTTTTCATTACGCACAAAAATGAATCTTAACTTTTCAATTGAACACATAAAGTAAAATAAATAAATAAATGTACCTGAACAAAGTTCAACTCTAATTGCTTTAATCTAATATTTTATTTCTTAAGGTATCATTGTTTTAGATTTTAAATGGTCACGTTAAAATATATTCAAATAATGGGGAAATTATTTTACAAAGCCTGACTTAGAGTTACCACATTCATTATAGTCAATACATTAATACATTATGGAAAATTAGGAAATTTATTTTACAGTTCTTCCCTCCTCTTCTGCCCCAGAAGTGTTTATATGTGAGGCAGAAGCGTCAGAGCTAGGGATAATTAGTTTGGTCTTTTGGAACGTTTCCCAGATAATAACATGGTGCCCCAGAGACCTGAGAAAAGAACAGCATGTATGAAACTCTGAGTTCTAATTGAAGCCTAATCATGGACTCACATTCAGGTTCTTTGAGCAAATTACTTAACCCATCTCTGGGCCTCTCCAATGTTGGATGTGTTAGCAATTTAGTGATGGTAAAATGCCTTGAAAATACAAAGCTACACCACGTAAGTAGCGGTTAAGTAAGAATAGAGAAAACAAAGGAAGAAACAAGCTCGGGAATCTGCTAGGAGTGATTCCTGGAAAAGCTCCTCAGGAGGCCAGGGAGCCTACATGGACTCTCTTGTGCAGCAGCTAATTTAATAGACCACTCTCCATCAGGAGGAGAGGCTCTGCGAACTTCCCGCTAGATAAGCACAAATTAATTTGGAACACATATTTCTTTTATATGCTGAGGGAGAACATTCACAGTGTCCTATAGCCTGGGGCAGGCTGCATTCAGGAAACACTGTCATCTAAGACCTGTCAGAAGGCCAGCTGGATACACGTGGGTAGACTCAGTGGCTAGGCGCTGTGTTCTGACTCAGCCTTTGGTGTCTCAGATACACAGTGAAGACGTGTGAAATACTCAAGAAAACTTTCAAAAGAAAGACAAGTTATGCAGTCTATGTTTCCTTACCCCAGGATCTCAAGGCCTCATGTGTTTCAGAATTTTGATTATTTAAATATAAGGCCCTATCTATCTATCTATCTATCTGTGTAATCTATCATCCATCTGTGGAGACTGAGGCAGCCTTCTGTAATCCAACACATTACTATCTCTGTCACAAAACATTGGAGTGGCACAAATAAACATAAATCATACATAATCTCACATCATTTCAGGTTCAATTTTGCTAGTAATTGATTTATTAAATTTGTTTTTCAGCATTGAGACTTTGGCTTTTATGAGAAACAGACTCATAGATAAAGAGAACAGACTGATGGTTGCCAGAGGGAGAGGAGTTTGGGGGCCTAAGTGAAACAGGTGAAGAGACTCAGAAGGACAAACTGGCAGTTACAGAGTAGTCACGGAGAGGTAAAGTGTAGCATAGGGAGTACAGTCAGTAATATTGTAATAACTGTGGATGGTGCCAGGGGGGTACAGGAGATATCGGGGGAAATACTTTATAAAGTATGTGATTGCTTAACCACTCTGCTGTATACCTGAAGCTAATACAAAATAATATTGAATGTAAACTGTAATTGAAAAATTAAATTAAAAAAATAATTTGGCTTTTGCATACCAGAATTGGGGAAAGGAGATTTGTTTAAAAAAACAAGCAAACAAACAAACAACCCTCTGAGGTTGTAACTGGACACTTAGCCTTGTACCCTGTGTAGCCCTTTGAGTCTGGACTGTATAATTTGGAGGAAGGGGGGTCAATTGTCTACTTAGATGGATATTGTAATTATGATTTAAGAACCACAATTCATTTAGCTCACTGTAAAGTAGTTTTTGTGATTTTCCTTAACCCGAAATCGGTGGGCCCATATGTAAGACCCCTAGGAAACAGGAACCCAATTAACTCCTGAAATAGTGTGCACACTTCCGTGTGTGGTGCATTTTTTCCAGGGAGAGGGTCCATAGCTTTTTTTCCCCTTCCTAAAATCTCGAAGCATTCTAAGAGCCAGAAAGTTCACAAATTTCTACGTTACGTCAATAAAACAGATGTTAATAGCAATAGTTGGAATGGTAGGTTTGCATTACTGTTGGGGCAGCATCAGCTCCGACATAGCCACCTTCAAATCAGATTTGGGCCTCGGCTGACACTTGCTGAAGGACGAAGGATGGGAAGAAACCTCTATTGTTCAGTTTATGAGGTGGAACATCTTCAGGGGGGTTAGAAAGAAGAACTAGTCAAAACCAAATGTAGTAATAGATTGAGCAGATTAAAAAACAATAATGGATGGCAATTAAAAAAATAAGACATAGAAGAACCTTAAGTACATATTTCTAGGTGAGAAAAGCCAATCTGAAAAAGCTACATACCGTGCAATTCCAACTCTATGGTTCTATAAAAGGCAAAACTATGGAGAGAGTGAGAAGATCAATAGTTACCAGGGTGGGGAAAGCGACAGGTGAATGGGTGGAGCACAGAGGATTTTTAGGGCAGTGAAACTACTCTGTGTTATATTATAATGATGGATATGACAATGTCATTGTGTATTTGTCCAGACCCCCAGAATGTACAACACCAAGAGTGAGCCCATGGACTTTGGGTAATTGTAGTGTGTCATTGCAAAGTCATCAGTTGTAACAAATGTACCACTCTGGCGCCAACACACTGACACTGGGGGTGGCTGTGCATGTGATACAGCAGGGGATTTATGGGAAAATCTCTACCTTCCGTTCAATTTTTCTTTAGACCTAACACTATTCTATGAAACAAAAGCTATTAAAAATGTTTTAGTAGCATATTCATGCTCCTTACTGTGGCCAGGAAGGCCACACATAGACCAGTCCCTTTTCCTACATCTGCTCATCTTGTCTCCTCTGACCTCTTCACTGGGCTCCAGCCCACTGGATGCCTTTCTGTTTGTTGTCCTCAGAAAACTGGCCCCTGCCCCAAAGTTTTTGTAGGAGTTACTTGCTCTGCCTTGTGCCCCTGCCCAAGATCTCCCAAGCCTGAATGCTTTTATTATTTAAATCTCAGTTCAAATGCCACCTCCTCTAAAAGCCTTCTCTGATTACCTAATCGAAAACCATTCCCCCATTACTCTCCATTGCATCATTCTGATTTTTCTTCACGGTACCGAGAGTCAGTCACAGTTGAGCGGCTGGACAGAGTGGCCCTCATAGCACATATCCTCTGCTGAAAGAAAGGGATCCTTTCTCCCTTCCCTCCCTCCTTCCCTCCCTCCCTTCTTTTTCAGATCTTCCACCCTGGAACGTAAATTCACTGCCATCCTCTATGCTAGAATAATGATTGCCATCTAGTAGGCCACAGTGAATGTTTGTAGAATGCACGAGTAAATAAATGGATTACACTCATTGTGTTAGTTAACGATGCATATTGCAGAACATAGGGACTAGTAAGTAATCGTCAGTTAAAAGTTTCAGTGTTAACCCTGGGCAAGTTACTTAAACCTCTTTGAACTTGTTTCCTCATTAGTAAAATAGATACAGCAGTACCCATCTTGCAAGTTTATTGTGAAATTTAAATGTTACTGCACTTAAAACCCTTGGCACTCTAGAATACATTTATTAAATATTACTGTCATTAATATATCCACTTTACAAAGTTAAATGAGATGAAAGGCATTTTCAATATGATGAAAATAGATATTTTCCAATATACTTTAGTTAGTATTTGAGATAAAATTATTTAAATGTATAGATAATACAATGTCATGTTAATACAAATTTTAATTACTGAATATATATTGAAATGGGAAACCTTAAAAATTTTGTATTTGATTGTAGAACATAAAAGTATTTTCCTAAGTTAAGCAGTGTTTTGGATTCCAATGTTTAAGAGCCAATAATATTTTAAAACTAAATGCATGCTTTATTCTTATTTTATACTAGACAGTACATAAACAGAATACCATGTAGTTAATCTTCATAACTCTCCAGAATTCAACAGTCTGCCTTAGTTATACTCTAGAGAATCTGTATAGCCTGAGTATTCATTTGTCTTTATAAAAGAAACTCATAATACGTTGGCTAACAAGATCAAGGGAGAATGTAATTTGTGGGATGTGCTTTAAGAAGCAAATTTTATTTTGGAGAATTTTGCTTATTACCCTGCACTAGTAGACGTTATGAATGATTTTTTTCATCTACTTAGTTATAGCTAAAAATTATTTCTAATTCAAATAGTATTTTCTCATTCAAGTTTTTGTCACTAGTTCTTTTTTCTCTCTCATTATACTGAAAACATATAGTTATAAACTAAGTTTCTAAAACCATTTCATGTGTCCTAATCCAGTTCATTAAATATAACGCTTTAAATACTTATTTTCTTCTGTTTCCTCTCAGACAATGCATGCACCAAGCTTGTTTATCTCAACTTTGAAGGAACAATTTTTTAGCTTTATGGTATTTTAAACTGAAATGGTCCTTAGAGATCATCTAGTCCTATTCTCATCATTCAAAAATGAGGAAATTGCAGTCCAGAAGGAAGATGTGTCCAAGATCATCAAGTGAATTAATGGAAGAGCGGAGGCTAGCCCCCTGACTTGCTTCCTTTAGCTCTCTCACCACTAATCCCAAGAGGCATTCATCCCCTAATGAGCTCAGTACAGGCTGTGAGCTGGGAGTTGCTTCTTAGTTAAAAAGTCATAATCACAGTTGCTCTTAGGTTGTCAGCTTCTTTTTTTTTTTTTTTTTTTAACAATTAGAGAGATATTGCCTTAGGAAAGAGAGTGCACTGAAGGAAAAATGTTTTCAATTGGAGATAAATTCTCCAAGGTCACTCCCTGCCCTCCTTGTTCTCATGAGAATTCTTTGCTGCTTGAGTTCTGGGTTAGACCCTTGCTAGGGATTCCATTTCTGTTCCTTAAATTTCGTTCTTCTCCCCACGTCTGTGAAATATTTTGGTGCCTTTGGATAAATTCTAGCAAGAAAGTAAAAAGACCTATCAAATGCATGCAGTGGAGCAGAGCTTTTACATAAAATTTAATTTAAAAAATAGAGTCAATTATCTGTATGAGAAGCATGAAGAAAATGCCAAAAGCTTTCCCCCCCCTTCGAATAGCCAGAAAATTAAAATACAAATTTCATTTTTATAAGGATTAGGGAACTGGTCGACTCCTTAATTCATTTGACCTACCCAGACATCCCTTATCATTTACCTTTTTAACATTTGTGTCTGTAGAAGGGTATTGAAAGACACCATTGCTGTTGTGTAAATCTTAGGTGTTTGTTCTCAAAATTTATGCTGTCTTTTAAACCAGGGATTGTAATCTTACTTTGCTCACTCTGAAGGCAAGATAAGATTCCAGGCATTTCTAAAATAGTTGGTATAATTTATTGTCACTGCAGAGCGGTCAGATTTAAACCCTTTTGGATCCTGATGCCACAAAACAGCTATTCAGAGTTCAAAGGGGTAGACCTACCCATGCGATTAAGTTATCACTAATGGAACTACTATAACCCTCGCTGTGTCCTGGCTGCTCCTGGTGTTCCAAAGATTATGTGACACGCCAAAGCCTTCCAATGCCTATTATGCATATTTTATCGAATAATTCACAGGTGTCAAAGTAAAACTCACTCCATGAATTGCTTCCTACCACTAACACAAAAATTATTTTCAAAATCAAAAATCATGTTTCCTCATGAATACAGACTTCTCCTGACAAACCTCCAGTGCCAAATGTGGTTTCCATTTGCTGTTTTGGGATTTATTTGACTGTGCCAAAGTTCAGGTGTGCCAGCTCTTTGTAATAAGCCATTTGGATGAAAGCTTGGCCAGCTCAAAGGATCTTGATGTATTTTATTGCTGCCTTTTAAGATTATTGTTCAGAAATACCAAGTCTAATTTTGAAATCAATTAGCCATTGGGTCTGATGAGGTGTTGGCCCAGCTCAGGTTCACACCCGCTGTCCGCAGATTATTGTTCACTTGAGTCGGGTCCTTAGGACCGCGCTGTTCCCCAGCATCTGGTAGACATATGTTTGATGTTCTTGCAGAATGAGCTGATGGTTTAAAGAGCAAACCCTAACGAAGAAAGCTTTGTACATTTGCTGCTGTTAGCCAGGAAAACAAACTTTTTATAATACTCTGTAAAAAAGAAAAAAAGAGAGAGAGAAAGAAGAAGAAAAAGAGAAACTTCATTGCTTTCATATTTTATTATTTTTCTATGATCTGTGTCTAGGGAAGTTCAATATTTAAAATAAGTGGTAGATTGAACAGATGTAATGACAAAAGAAATTATTGGCTACCTACCAGTACCAGACAAATACTCCTCTTTCCTTGAGACCTCCCCACAACAGACCGGAGGTGTAATATCTTTCCCAGAAAGCTGCTTCCAAAAGGGGACCCTGTCTCTCTATCACAGTCAATCAGCAGTTGTGAAGGTGCAAATTCTGCCTGGCAGGGGCAGTGCTTCTGGGAACAGTGCCAGAGGCCCCAAGCACCACCCATGCTGTTCAAAAGAAGTGGCAGATAGTAAAATGTAAAGCTAAACTACCCCTTCCTCAGGCTTCCTACTCATTGGCCGCCCAATGTTTTGGTGGAGCAGGGGATCTGACTTGCTCCTTCACACACCACTACTGATACCTTCAGTGGGCTCAACACAGAGGTCTTGTGTGCAGTCAAACAATAACAGGTACTGGGCATATTCTATTACCTCTTTTATAGATAACAGCATTCTTATTTTTCCCCAATTCTGGAATAAAGTAGCAAAGCCATTTATAAATGCAAAATGAAATTAATTATAATTTATGCCAGTGATAATAAGGGTTTAGTGGATTTATCAGAGTTCAGAAGGGATGGAGGACTTTCTTCTGCTTGTAGCTCCATTCCCTCCTACTGCGAGTGATCAGTAAGGCCAGGGAGGCTGCCTGTCCATTCATTGCATTCATCACTCACTCTGTTAAAGAAGGTTCATTAGCTTTCATTCATTCCATCAATGCATTCACTGACTGCCTGTCGTGTGTTAAGCACTGGGGAAGCAATGAAGAGCGGAACAGACCTAATCCCTAACCTCATGAAGCTTATAGTCTAGAGGCAAAGAGAGATGTTAATAAAATAAAAAATAACTGAATTGCAGTCTACCATTTTAAAAAATTAAGAAGTACCAGTTTATATATTTCAATTATTATATAAAACTTGAACATTCAAACAACTTTTCTTAAAAATCACCTCATGCTCTTAATGTTTTTGATAGGAAAGGTACAGATTTTCAATGGACAGGAAGTACAACCTGTTAAATAATTTCTAGTGTACTTTAACCAAGTATTTAAAACCCAATCCCACTTATTGAATGTATATTATGTATGTGTCACTCTACCATACTTTATCAATTTTCCCCCTGCCCCCAACATATTTACTGATAAAGACTCTGAGGATCAGAATGCTTAAATAATATATAGCCAATCGCAGAGTTTGGAAATTAAAACTGAGAGTAACATAAGATAATACTTGAATACAAGGTCCACATTCTTTCCAACATTAGTGATTTTTTTCTCAACAAACTCAGTAATGATAAAAAGTCATTATTATTCAATGTGCTGAGTAAGTACTTACCACATAACCTCTGAACTTGCCACTACACAACACCGGGTTTCTTCAGGTGTGTCCAAATACAAATGTTGAACACTCTTAACAAGCCTCTACCACCTTTGCACATATAAGAAAAGGCATAGACGTCTGCAGAATAAATGTGCTTGCTTTCTTAAAGCTGAGTATGTAACATATACATTTATACTGGAATACATGCTGTGTGCAACTCTGTGCAAATCACTGTGTTAAGTCTCCAATCTGGGGATGAGAGAAGCGGCATATAGGTAACCTTGGGAGGATAATTTATTTTCCTTCACTAGAGTGGATGGAAGAGGCAGCTGAGACTAGAGCATCTGAATAGGAGGAGTTCAATGAATTTTCTCTTGCATTTGTTGAAAATTTGTTGGTACTCTGATCACTTTGGTGGCTCCCTGGGTGCACTTTTCCTCAACTTCCAGAGGAAACATGAAGAAATATCATTATTTAAAGGGGAGGAGTTTATTAAATGGGACCATAGAATGTAACATTATTCTCTTTTCTGATACTATTTTTTTTCTTTCAAATTTCTTCATCAAAGAACTATCCTTTGAGGTTGATGTTATAATAATAAATAATAATAAAGTATGGCTTGCTTAATCTTTTCTGAAAATAAAGATGATTAGCTTGTACCAGAGAACTAAAGTAACCACTGTAAATTACTGCTATTAGAAACTAATGCTGTTGTAAGTTACTGGCTGAATAACAGACCATCAGAAAGGATGTTAAAGGTGAATTGACTTATTCTTTCCTCTAATATGCAAAACATATCACCAATTTTTATTAAAGATAGAATATGACTAGATATTCAACAAAGTTGAAATTTTAACATTTCTAAATCCTCTCTGTGAATTCTAATCTTAGTGAATCTTCCAAACTTCAGAAACTTAGTGTTTATAATTCCATACCTAAAAATGTAAATATCAGACATTTCTATGCTTTCATTTGATTTTGACCCTACTGTAGACCCTGTGACTTCATATGTAAGAAGGATTCTTGGTAGATTAAAAACATGACTACTGAGATTAACATTTTTCCTTTAATATTAAAAAAACTTGTCAGAACAGTATGAAGAAGGGGTCCACTCTATAATTTTCAGCATATGACTCCTTATTGTCAAGGCGACTGAAATTTAGAAGTGTAAATAGTGTTGTGTGCTGTTATTGTTGTTAACATTACTATTGCACTTAAATGCAACCGAGGATTTTCTGAAACGCGCAACAATCTCAACTTCCTCTTTTGGCTACTAGATACAGCGGGCCTCAACTAAAGTCACTTGGCTCTGTATCATTTTGTTGTAAAGTTGATGAAGTGCTCTAGGAACTTAAATTAACTCTTTTATATCACTTAGCCTATGGTAAAATTTGTTTCCTTATGTGTCATTTTGCTTGCATTCACAGGACTTATCGATGATACCGAGCGCTTACTGTACTCATTTATCCTGTACATCCCGTCACCCATTTTACCCTTTCCTTGTCACCAGTGTAATAATCGTGACCTTCAGGGGCAAACAGCAGTGCTGGCCTTCTAAATGTCAGAACCTGCCTCGGCCACCTTAGGGAGCCATTAGTATACACTGATTCCTGACTGAGAGGCAGAGTCGGTCATGATCCAACATTGCAGGAGTAATGCATCGATGTGAGCAACAAAGAAATCTGTTTGTACTTTTTCTTAATCACAAAGATCATATTTCATATTAGCAAAAATATCTAGAACATTGTAGAAAGATTTCTTTTTCATGCCAACATCCTCGTCTTGCTAAAACCTCATTTCTGCTTGGTTTTATTTAGCAGTTGGTGGAGGATGAAGCATTTTTGTTATCAGCAACCGTAGCGTGGGCCTGCAGTTAGATGTACCTTCCACACTAATTCCATCGACCATAAAGTCCAAACCACTTTTGAGCATTTGCTCCTAATTTTCAGACACGCATCAGAGATGAACAAGAAATGTCTGCTTATTTTATAAAACAACAAAACCACTTTAAATGTGTGTAATCCTTTTATTTTTTCAAAACTATTAAACGCACTATATATCTAGCTCTGAAATGTATAACTGGGATGGTGGATGCTTGTAATGAAGACGGATAAAGGCGGTGAGGTGACCAGGGTGGGTTCACATAACTGGTGAAGCTGTGGCCAAACACTGGACTTTTAAAGATTTTTCGTCCTTAAATTGAAAAAGCAATATACATTCACTGTAAATATTTTGGAAAATACAGAAACATGTAATCAAGAAAATTTAAATCAACTAAAGCCCAAGGTTGAATCTTGACTCTTATTAACATTTTCTTATTGTTCAGTGTTATTCTGTGTATAATAACAAAATTTGAGTCAAGGTGTATATAGCATTTGCATTCTGATTTTCCTGTGAATATTTTGCATACCAGTAAGTATTCTTTGAACATATGATTTATAAGAGTTGTGGGATACAGCATTTAATGTGTGCATTGTAATTTATTCAGCTCATCTTTTTCACTGTTTTAAAGTTACTTTTCCTATTATAAATAAAGCTGTTATGACCATCCTTATCATAAATCTTAGTGTGTATCTCTAAATTAGTTCCATGTGATTAACCCCCAGACATGGAATTGCTGAACCAAGGTGGATAGACATTTTTAAGGATCTTGATTCATATTGATAACTTATCTTTTCAAAATGCTTCAGTTTATATTCTTGTCTGCAGTATATGAGAGTGTCTGTTCACGCAAACAACACTAGGTATTATTTACTTTACTTTTTAGATTTTCCAAGGAGAAAGTAAGAAATAAAATAACATTTCAAAATGGTATTTCATTTATACTTCTTAGGTTAAATATATATATATATATATTATATATATTTATATTTATATATACACAATTTTATATATATATAAAGTTGTCCCTGACTTTTGTGTATTATCTTATTGGTATATTTGTCTTTTTATTCACTTGTAGTTCTTTATTAGTCAGGACTGTGTTCACTAATATGACATGTGTTATAATGCTTTAAGAACTCGTAAGTTTTTCCACACCATAAGCTTAGATACATACTCATCTATATTTTCTTCTTGGTCTTTTACTGTTTCTTTTTTTCTTCTTAAACATTAACATTATTAAACCATACAAGTGGTTTATATGGTTAAACCATGTTTTTGCTTGGTAGAAGTAGAGGTATAACTTCATTTTTTTTTCCTGAAAAGCTTATGCATTATTTAATGGCTAAATCATCTTTTTCCAATTACTTTTAAGTGCCATCCTTACTATATACAATATTTTAATTTTCATGGTGTTTTTGTTTCTTGGGACTTGAATTTGTTTTTTTGGGGGGGGTCAATATCACACTTATATTAATTATAGTAGCTTTATAATAAGTTTTTATATCTTACTATTCAGTCTTCTGTCATAAATGTTTTTTACTTATCTTGGGCTTTCACACCATATTCTTGGGAAAAATTTAGTTAGTTAAAAATGCTTTTGAGATTTTGATTCAAATCCTAGACTTTTCGTTTCTTTATCTTAGGTTGTAGTTGTATGAGGGTTGTTTATTTTTGGCCTCATAAAGTATTTTCAAAAATTTTAATTGTCACACTTATCCCACACCATCAGTTCAGCAAGTCAGAATAAAAGGGAAACTAAGGCCACAGATCGATGTGAGATGCAGATTTGAGCAAGTATGTGCAATACTGGCATTTTTTTTACCCAAAAGACTTATGTCATTCAATATAGGCTGCCCAGATTATTCCACACACCCGCCTCCCATCTTAGGGAAAAACTTATTTGCTCCAAGTTGTCTACATACAGAAAAGATGTATGTAAACAGATATATAAAAATTTCAAGTGGACAGGGGGATTTATTTTCAGTTTATTTATACCTATAGATTCCTTTGCATGTTTCAGAGACTGTATGAAGCTATACCACAGCAAACTTGTGTGTAAATACAGTTTATTTCACTTGAAGCCTGTCCCATGACCGATGGAAATTGTAGTAAAACTTCCACCTGGGTTGTCAAGTACGGGAAACCTTCTTATTTATTTTTATTTGTCACAGCAGGTTAAGCTCACAAAGTCCAGGTGTTACATGGCTCTAAATCTGGACACAGGCACAGGAATAGTCTGTTGAAGGTAGTTTATTTAGGATCACTAAACATGAAGGGACTTAACAAAATGGATTTTCTCCAGCTCTGTGGGTCAGGGTGTAAATTCAGTATGTACACTGACCAGGAATAGATTACACATAAGCAGCACCAATAGAACAAAGTACTGACGCATGTGCTATGATAATTCCCTATGTTTTCTGAAGATGGTAGGAAGGAAGGGAGCAAAGAGGCAGAAAAGCAGCAGGTTTCCCTGCTAATTTACCTAACTGTTTACAACTCTGCTAAAGGTGGCCATTCCTGTTAGCAATCCTTCCGGTTTTCTGTGCACGAACGTGACTGCTGCCACCAGCCGATAAGAAGGCCCCCCTGCCTTGATTAAGCATAAAAATTTATAGCTCTTAATCTTCCATTATTTTATATTCATTTCACTTTATTATTTTAATCTTCATTCCCACACCTCTTATTTATGTATTTATTTAGAAACTACATTGTCTTCATGATTATTTTATTATTTTTCTGTTTTGTTTTGTTTTCTAATGACTTTGACTAAAATACACGGTTCCTCTTTGGTTAACATGGTAATTCACTGCAGTGTAATTGAAGATATCTAATTTATTTAATTAGCCTGCATATTTGCTATATTTTCTGTTTCCTTCCTAGCCTGCATATTTGCTATATTTTCTGTTTCCTTCCTAAAGTGGCTGAAAATAAAATTATCATTCTGCCTTTGCCTACGTATCTAGCGGATGTCTACGTCATCCATTCAAATGTTTGTCTTTGTGAGCATACAACTAATTGGATTCAATTAATGCACAAGTAATTAAAGTTGATGTTTGTATGTTATTCTAATTTTCATCACACTGTGCTTGTATTCCAATACTTTGGTATTTCATAAGCTGTCAGCTTGTGATACATCCCAGTTATAAGAGACTTTAGTTGACTCTCGTAGGATGTATATAAGTGCATGTATCAAATTGACCCATCTGGATAGCACAAAATTCCCAGACAAGCCCGTTTGAACTGAGCCACTTTCGTGGTCTGCTGTAATAGTTTATGATGTCCTGTTTTACATTTATATTTGACATTTGCTTTCTACTTCCTGTACATCAATACAAGAATTCAGAAACCTTTTTCCAAATTGCCCCTTAGACTATGTCTTCACTTGTCAATTCATATTATATGCCCCCAAAATTTGAGTTAAAAAAAGTTAAAATTCCAACTTGATTCCACTATTATCAATTCATCATAAAGTAGTTATTAACTTTTTTAAAAGCATTTTGGTCCATAATACATTATTGTTTTATATAAACTGCTTGATATTAAAGTAAGAATTGGTAGAAAATTTCCCTACTAATGAAACTTTGTAATTCAAGATGGAATTTTGTTTTAGAATCATAATCCCAGATGTCTTTAGAAAAAGTAAAAAAGGATGAGCCAAGAAGAATAAAATAACTCTATAAATGGTATAGAGGTAAAAATAGTGAGAAAATACCAAATTTTTCTAACTACTTGCCATTCTAAAATTCTATGTTTGACAACCTATTTAAAACTATACCTTGTTTTTTATCTTGCCTTATTCACTACTTCATAGTCAAGTGTGGGGCAGATGGAATCATTTTTAAGTGAACAAATATATGAGTATTATCTTGGCTTCTACAAAATACTTTATTGTTTATACCTCCTTTTACTTACTTGCATTTTAATACTTAGTAAATTAGAGTGGAAAGTTGGAATGATTATGTATATCTGTTTTCTTCTACTTAGCTGTGTGGCCTTGTGTATATCATTAGAACATTCCATTCTTCAGTTTTCTTTTTCTAAAAAATAGGGACGATAATATCTATCTCTTATATCTCCAAGGACTAGGTCATAATATAAACATGATGAAAGCAATTTACACCTGGAAACCACCAAATGGCTATAAGTTAAATGCCATTTACATCTTGAATTCATTTTTTTTGTTCTTGTTGATATCCTGTGGTTTTTGTTTCTAATAATGTAACTTAAACTGTAAGGGAGTTTCAATTATTTTCTCATTGGTACACATCTAATTTTGTATTTCATAGCCCTTGGGGATTTGTAACTTCCTAGAAGTGCTTTTTAGTATGTATACCTAAAAGAGAGTTGAATTGAAAGCATTTAACTTCGAAAACATTGGTGCCGTTTTATGATACTTCCTTGGGGGTGGGGGCAATGTAGCTAACCTGAGTGTTTCATGATTTAGAAGTAATGCTGCAGACTCTTTCTATCCTCCCCTGACCCCCGTCTCATTCCCACCCCCATCACTTCTGTGGGTAGAGCAGAAAGTCGCATTGGCCACTCACTCTGTTAAATCATCTATCATTTCCCTGGCAAGTTAAATTGGCCGATGTATACGATGAATTGGAGTTAAGGCGGTTGCTTCCCTTTGAAGCCCCAGGCATTTGTTTCCAAATAAACTGGCTGAATTAGTGAGTATGTAATTTATGATTTTTCATTTACTTGACTTATTTCCATGATGATTGGAGATTAGTCCATTTTAAAGAAGACAAGAGAAATTGGGTTTAAGAAACATTAAAACTAGACCAAAAAGCATACCAAGATCAAGGAGTTCAAAGTTATGGTGACAGATTGTCCTTAATTCATGCCCCACTCAAGAAAGAGAAAACTTTTTTTTTTTGCTAAAATAAGTGCTTGCAAAATTTGTATTTTCATTTTATGCTTATAGGGATTAACATCTGAGTTTCGTATGCACTTAAAGTCACGAGCAAACTCTTGGTTATACAGGGAGTACAGTTTAAAATGTGAGAAACTCCCAGCACAGAGCTGGAGCTGCGCCTGCTCAGGGATTAAGCTTTGAAGGCCACAGTGATGTCACTGGATTAGAGTTAGGAAGACACATTTTGGTAAGACTGAAACCAATGCCAAATTCATGACTCCAGAATTTATGCTTGAACTCTAGACTGCCTACAAATTCATGCGTCCCAAATTTATGATTGAACTCACGACTTCCCATCTACAGATTTAAGTGCACGCACTAATAAATAAAGATTCCTGAACCTCAGAGTAAGTTCAGTGCCATCAGTGTGCAAAGTTACCATTTAAAATCCTGATCCCGGCAGTCAGTGCCTCCACACCCTGTGTGTGGGTGAGGGCACTGTACCACTTTACAGACTGTTTAAAATATTGATGTCCATAGAATTACGCAAATTACAATTGGGATAAACTCATTTTATTATAGACCATTTCATATTTTGACATTTTGTTAGAATTTATTTTCTTAACTTTGCCCTGGTTTCGTCGTAAGTCTCAAGGGATAGTAGTAAGACTGTTGTTCCCCTTGGGGAGAAATTCCGAAATCAAATTCAGATATTCCTTGACCTTTACTGAAAGATGATGTTTTCTTGATTTTTTTATCTTAAAATTTTGAATCCAGTGTTGGGATAATGCCAAGTATCTGGATGAAAAGATCGTTCGTCCAGATGTTTGATCTGTGTAATAATAAATAGCTCTAGAGTGGCCGTCAAGGCCCTGCGTCACTTGGACCCACCTTACGGTTTTCCTTATGCTCCCATTTTCCCTGAAGAATAGTCTACAGCTCAGCAAACCTGGAAAATTTACTCTCCTGCCTCTTCCAGTTTTATTTCCTTTGCCCGGTATTGCCACCTTTTATTTCTGCCTACCCACGCAAATGACTTCCTCCTTTGTTCTCTAAGTGATTGTACACTGAGGTATTTGTCATGTACCGTGTCCCTTGGTGACTGTGTGTTTATTAAAGACCTCTCCTGGAGGTCGTGGGCCGCCCTGTCGTCTCTAATCTTGTATTCTACCCTATATCTAGCATATAGAAAATGTTCAAAAAATATCTATTAAATTCTCCATTTAACAAACGATCAGCAAAATATCGGTTGACCAATCTAGTGTTTTACTTATTTATTTATTTTTTTATAATGGTAAACAATTTCCGCTCTCATAAATTCCTTCTTTAGTGCATCTTGAAATGTTAATAGGCAAAGTAATATCTATATTTAAGGTATGTAATATAAGCAAATGCAAATTTTGAACTTGGGGAGGCAATGGAAAAAGAATTCAAGGTTTTAATTTAATAAAGTTGCAGATAGACTTGTTTTTATCACAATAATTTTTATAAGATGAGTTAGGGAGCACTTTATAAAATTGTAAACTGAGAAAGAAATGGTTGCTGCACCCTTTTGTAATTTCCAAAGTTACCGGAGATGAAAAAAAGTTGGAGACAAAGGGCTTGCGTGTGTCATAACTGCATGAAAGTTCAGTATAGAGGTATTGTTTTAGGATGGGCTTCTTGTCTAAAACAATTTTGTTTTTAATAAGAAATGTTAGAATATTTTAAAACTATTTTTCTAGCTGACCCAGTTTTGCCTTAACTAATCTATGTAATATTTTACCCCATCATGACCATCTGTCTTCCAAAACAGTATTTTTCACTTTCAATACTACTTCTCCCTCTGCTGCACCTTCTGGCCAGAAGAAAGTAAGTGTCAGACCTAAATACCCGATGAGAAGTGACAGACGGTACAGCACTTCCCACACAGCTAGGAGTAGGTCGCACCTCTTCTCCAGGCCCGCACTCTTCACCCTCGAGGGTCTTCATTCCCTCATGACTTGCCCAAGCCAAACATCTAAGCTCGCTTTTGTTTTTTAAAGAGACCACGTGTGTCTCATTTTTTTAGTCATTCAAGCAGATCACAGGTGTTTTGCTCGGGACTGGAGAGGCATGGTGGGTTTTTAAGTTGGCCCTCACTCTTCCTTCTAGCCGCACACTCTTGAGTAAGTTATTTAATCTTTTAGTAGCTCAGTTTTCTCATCTGTCATTTGTCAAGTGTGGCTAATGATAGTATCAATCTCATGTGAAGTCTTTTGAGAATTAAATAAATGACTACATGTAAGGAGCTTAGAATTCTACTGAGTGTTTGGTAAGTGTTTAATTAGCATTAGCAATCGTGAAGGCTGGTTGGCCTGCTCAAAGTCATCTCTGTGAGATTTAGTACATTGTCATCGCCTTCACAGGTGGAGTGAGGAGAATACAGGGCCCACAGGTAACATGAAAATAGGTAACCAGCAAAACAGCATTGATGACAGGCTAACATTTATACCTCTTTTTAATTTCTGATTCAACCAGTCTCCTATGTCTTACGCTTTCAATTTTTGTATGAAAGTGGAAGTTCATTTCACAATTAAAAATTTAAATCTAACATCATGTTTTCATAGTTCTTTTTTCCAGAGTTGTTTTTTTGTAAAGGGAGAAAAGTAAGGTAAGTCTAGGGAGGACTGTCTCATTATGTTTTTGACCAAGTAATAAACCTTGGAAACTTTTAAAGGCACATTTTATTAAAATTTTCTTATTTCTAATGTATCTGTGTAATAGTAGTTTAAATGTTGCATTCAGTGCAATTGGTCCTTCTCTCTGCTTTGTGACATGAGTCTCCATACTTTTGCCACTGTGTGTGTTACGGATAAAGCTCCTGTTTACAGGACGACACCCCTTGGACCACTTACTTTACAGTCCTCATTGTATCTATTTATTTATTCGAGCGACTGTCATAAACCTGCAATTTTGAGGGCGTGTTGTAGGCTTATGTGTACTTTGCAATGTCTGCCCTTTGATGGCTATTTGCCTTTGAGTGATTTGGTTCCAGAGCCTCTTGCATAGAATAATTTGCCTATAGTTTTACTCCCTTCAGGCTCTATCCATTTTAATTTTTAATATAGCCAGTGCTGATCTTATCCTCTTTATTTTCTGATTCTCACTCCTTGGTAACTGATGTAGGGCATCTTTCAAGTCCCTGGGAAAGAGATAACTAATTCTTTAATGTATAAATACTGGTATTACCTCCCCATCCTTTCCTCCTTTTACTTAATCTCTCCCCCTCCTTCTCTTTCTGTTCCTTTTCCTTCCTGTATTCTTCCTCCTGTACCCGTCTTTCGTTAGTTGTGGGTAGGGGAGGGTTTTTTTTGTCTGTTTGTTTAAACATCTACCTATGTTCTTGACATAGTACTGTGTGTTTCATTTTCATTTTCTTATTTCTTATATTTTGATCCCACTTTTTGACCATGCTATCTTTTTAGGTCCCATTTGTAAGAAGTCTTATTATAAATCCTTAATGTCAGACAGAGCTCCGTTTTTGACATTAACTCCTATTTATAATTTACAGATTCAATATTCTTTTGCAATATTTGCAGCAAATATGATCTCTGATAAATCATTACTTGCTAGTGTGCTCAGTTTATAACTATCTTGGATTTCATCTCACCGCATTATTGCTGATGATACTTTGGGATCATACACTTTTTTTTTCCTAGAAAGCCCATTGAATTAATTTTATTTAAAAAATTTTTTAATCCTCACCTGAGGACATGCTTTTTGATTTTAGAGAGAGGAGAAGGGAGGGAGGGAGAGAGAGGGAGAGGAACACTGATGTGAGAGAAAAGCATCAATTTGTTGCTTATTCTATATACCCTCACTGGGGATGGAACCTAAAACCTAGGTGTATGCTCACCTGGATTTGAACCCTCAACCTTTCTGTTTACAGGACAGCACTCTAACCAACTGAGCCACACTGGCTAGGTCTGGATCTCAAACTTCTGTAGCATGTTATGTGTGGGTGGGACTTGAGGGAGAGACTTAAGATTTCTCACATGACATTTCCTCTTGATTCTTAGTTGGAGTTTAGGTTCCATTTCAAGAGCTACAGCTTATCTCAAGGAAATTGATCAGGTTTAGTGGATTTTTCTTTTACTCCTACTTGGATAGAAATTATTAAATATATAAGATATTAACTGCAAAGAGACTCTAGAGTTTTCCATCCAAGGTTCACTTTTTACTATGTTACTGGGAATTACATGTCATTTGAAGAGACCCAGGTTGTCAACATTAATTAATTCACTCTGAGTTAATAATGTCTCTCAATTTGTAGAGATAGAACTCATAGGAAACGTTTGCCAAAATTATTGGGGAGCTTGATTGACATTTAATGGGCAAGAATGTTTCATGCTAAAAGTTCTGTAATACATGGACCAATCCTAAAAATAATGAATTATTCAGAACAACGTGCCAGTAGGGCCTTCTTTAAACACTGAAGAGTCTTGCTCCAGTTTTTCTGGAACGTAGATATATAAAAGGCCTGAAAGAAGGGATGTAGATCAGTTACTGATTTAGCAAACAAATGGTTTTGGGAGGGATGACCAGATACCAACTTTTTTATTTTCTGCCATTGGACTTTCAAATCAGTTTCATGACTTATTTTTCCCCATGACTGAGATGACTCTCAGACTTGATTCCTTAATGACATTCTTTGAAAATAGGAAGACTGGTCTAGTCAAAGGCAATATCAGACTTCCAAACTCTTACCCGATTTCAATTTTGTGTCTGAGGCAAGTTGGGAAGATTGCAGTGAGGGAAGAGAGCAGGGCTAATTTGTCCTCCTTCACAGCCACTTCCTTCCCTTCCTGCTGATTGCTCGTTGCATAGATGTGATCAGGCGTAGGTGCCCCTGCTACTAGAGAGCATCTTGAACTGACTTTCTTAGGGTGTCCCCAGTGGGAATCCTTACTGCTGACCTCCTCGTGCCTAATGTCTCCTGTCTTCCTATTTCGGAGACTCCATGCTGTCTCCTGTGGCCCATTCATTTATTAGATCAAATTAATCCTCTAAAGTGATCTTTTTGAGTGGAATAATTTTTAATGCATCCCAGGCTAGTGTGTTGTTTACAGGAGTCACATCTGGTCCATAAATATCTTTGTTCCACTGCAGTTTGAAGGCAATTACTTCCCACTGCAATCTTTTCTCTGGTGCTGCCAACTTCAGCCAACCAGCCTCTCACCATCATATTTCTCCTGGTGAGAGACCTACATCACTCAAAACCAGAGTGATTGTCTTAGTGTTCTCTCTTTCGCTCAGCTTCCCTCCTAAGAAGCATAGAATATTGACACCCTTCTGCAAAACATTTTACACTCTCAGAATTTTCAATCTCAAAATTTTATGCTCTGAAGTTGAATAATGGGCAAAGACTAGAAAAACTAATGTGGTTCCTTGCAAGTGTAGCTATATGGCCCCATACTATGCTTTAGGATGTGGAATAGTTGGCTCCCATTGTTAGATTTTGGGGTTTCAGACAAGACAAATTGAAAATGCTCCATTTAACAGCCCATTTATTATAAACCATCAGTTTATCATGCAGTTCATCATCAAGACTGTGCAGGAACTTGGTGATCAACACGGACATGAAGAACAGTATTGATAACAAGTAACAGTATTTACTCACAGGGTAGAGTGTGCATGGTCAGACTTCAGGAATGCTAGCCAGAGTCAGAAGGCAAAAAAATGTCAAAAAAGAAAAAGTGCTTCCTTTTATAGATTATTCTCTCTTTTTATAGGTCAGCTAGATTACGAAGGGTTGGAAGTTCTGGGTATGAGTCAACAGAGCTTCTTCCTAAGGTCTGTGCTGGTTTTTTCCTGTTAGGCTGGCAGAACTGGACTCGAAACCTCAAATGAGTTAAACCCCAAGAGCTGGGTTTTGGAGACCATATATACACGCCAGCACAAGGCATGAGCTGCAGGATAGTCCCTTCAATAACAGAAACAAGGAGAGCTCTGCTGAACACAATGGAACACCAGGAGCTGGGGCAGAGACTGAGGTTAATAGGCAGTAGGTAATATGGATGTCCAATATTCCTGAAGTCATGGATGCCGGCTGAGCCCAGTTTCTCTAGAAAATAGACCTTGATTTAAACATGTTAGTCAGCTCAGACTGACATAACAAAATATGTATTAGGTGGCTTAAACAACAGAATTTTTTCATAGTTCTAGAGACTGGAAGTCCAAGTTCAGGGTACCAATATCATCAGGTTCTGATGAGGACTCTCTTGCCAGCTTGCAAATGGCTGCCTTCTTACTGTGTCCTCTCTGGTCTCTTTTCCTATAAATGTACTAATCCCATCATGAGGGACCACCCTTAATACCTTATGTAACCCTAGTTATCTTTGAAACGCTCCGTCTCCAAATACCATCACATTAGTCATTAGAGCTGCAACATATGAATTTGGGGGGACAGCAATATTCAGTCCACAGCAATCATCGGGTGCGGATGCTTTTATTGGGAGGTAAAAAACTCAGGGAAGCAAGTGTGAGGAATAAGGTAAATGAGGATGAAGGGTGGGAAATAACTGAAAGTGATATATTACTACTGTGGCCATTGCTTTCTTGTGAGCTTCAAAGATAACCAGTAGGATTCTCAGCAGAAATTTCCATTTGGGACTACTCTAAACAAGCTATAGCAAAATCTGCTTTGGAGCAGGTCACTGGAATGAAGAAAAAGAGACTACATCCTCTAAGCTCCTTCTTATATCCTGTTTCACGTTGGTAAAAATTTGTCCCATGGTGTGGTCATTCCCTCTACATTGCTGGTTTTGTCATCCCAGATGCTCTGGCAGCTGCTGGGAAAGCTTTACTATGTGGTATTTCACTGACGTCCACAGTGATAGGAGGACTTACGGAATTCAGGTATGCATTTGGTGGCCCTCAGGCAGTGAAACCCCTTGACCTCACCAGGAGTTGATCAGAGACGCTCTTGGCAAGTAGAAAAGATGTGCCTGAAACAGGTGTTTTGGTAGTTTGATAACACGTGATACGAGAGGAGTCTGAGATAGGTGAGGCACTAGGGGTTACAGGCAGGCAGATTTGAGAGAAGACAGGAATCCAAAGAGAGGAAATGAAGTTTTGGTGCAGGACTTCCATGTTCAGAAAGATTAGCATGAAAAGGGTAACTGGACTGGGGGTCAAACGAGGGGTCCAGACAAAGCGATAAGAAGTGGAGTAAAAGCAGTCTGTAACAACCCCATTACGAACTCAGAGCAGGAGGAAGAGCAACGAGACTGTCCAAGGAGTAGCTGTACCACCTTCTGGGATTCTTAAGTTCCCCATGTTAAGAAGGAAGTAGATTTTGATACTGAAATTAATTCATTCAGTTCTTTTTATGTCTTTATTCATTCAAGAGAACTGATTACATAACAGGTCTGGGTATCAAAGAGTTATTACATACATGGTTATTGAATTAATGCATGAACATGGATTACCTTTTTAAAATAATATATAGTCCATGTAAAAAGAAAAAGTGTAACTTCCTCTGTTTTTCACCACTCTCATAACCTGATAGGTCACAACTAATAACAGTTTCTGATTTTAATTATTCTAGATTCTTTTAAACTTGTGAAAAATCTTATTGTACTTCTGATTCCTGATTAATTTTAGTTAATATTTGTTTACTCTCCTTTGTGAAAATATGAGCATTTAACATATACCAAATATCATGTTCCCTTTCTTATTAACCTTTAAATTTTGTTGTATGTTTTTCATTCCTTAAAGTTGTTCTTTTATGTCATTAAAATATACACCACATTTTCTATTTCTTTATCACTTTTAGTTAGTACAGTCAAGCCTGTGTGACAATTTTTGGTCAGCGATGGACTGCATATGTGTTATTGGTTTATGTATTTACTATAACATATTTTTATCATAATCTTAACTGTACTCTTTCTACTTATTAAAAAAAATGCTTACTGTAAAACAGTATGCCGTGTTACGCCAGCAGCCTCATAACTCTCGTGGTTGCCACCTCACTTGATCGCATCATTTTCTCCTGCTTGATTTAGTTCTGCGTTGTTTTGAACAGTAACAGGCTACACAAGCTGTAGCCTAGGAGCGATAGGCTATGCCATACAGCCTACCCGTGTAGTAGGCTGTACCATTTAAGTTTGTGGAAATGCACGCTATGATGTTTGCATAACGATGAAATCGCCTGATGGCACATTTCTCAGAACATATCTTCGTCGTTAAGTGGAGCATGACTATCTTGCAACATTTCAAACGGTGTTAGAACACACGTTCACTCTCCCACTTTCCGTCACCCTCCACTTTCCAGTTTTCATTGTTACATTATAATTTTTACATCCTTAAAGTTATAATATTCGATTATATTCTGTAACCCTAATCAGGTTTTTGTACCTTTATATAAGTTAAATCAGAAAATTGAAAACTTCCAAATGATACTAAATTGATAGAGAGCGAAGTTAATTTCTACTGAAGCTTTGTGATTCTGGGCAGGATTTTCTAAGGCCAAAGCTAACAAGTCCTCTTTCTATTTCTAAATATCTTCTTGTCTTCTCAGTCATCCTCAGTTGACACTGTATCTTGAAAGCTATGTCACCGTTTCTTTAAAATAATGCAAGTTAACTTTTTGAATGAATAGACTCTATTTTTTAGAGCAGTTTTTAGGTTTATAGAAAATGGGGTAGATAATGCAAAAAGAGCCCATATGCCCTTTGGTTCAACATTATCAAGCTATTCGTATAGATTATATGATTATCTCCCTGGATTTGGAGAAGGCATTTGACACAGTAAGCATTCAGTTTTTTAAAAACACTGAACACTAAAAACACTTACAAATAATATAAGAATCATTTAAAATGATTATTCTTTCTTTCTTAATTTGATTATCTTTGTATATGTGGATAGATGAGTATAAATTTCTATATATCTAAAAGCCAGTATCATACTTAATAGGGAGATATTGTAGACATTTTCACTAAAGTCAAGGACAGGAATGAGTGCCCACTATCACTACTGCAATTTAACCTTGTCTGAAAGAGATTAACCTGTAGGTTAGATAAGAGAGGAAATTAGACGTATAAAATATTGGAAAGGAGGTGGTAAAACTGTTACCATTTATAGTTGACATAATGTTATTTGTGGGAAACCTCAGACACTAAGAAAACAGAACACTACTAGTATAAGATAACATAGTAATACGGTAAAATATAAAATTAATATACATATATCTATAAAATTTACCTAAACAAAAAACAACTAGTTCAAAGGTACAATGGAAGACCCCATTTTTAATAGCAACATAAAGAATAAAACCATACGTCTAAACTTACCAAGAAATGTATAAACTTTGTATGAAAAAAACTTTAAATCACTCCTGAAATGCATAAAGGTAAACTTAAATTAATAGAAACTCATATCATACTCTCAGATAGCAAGATTCAATACCAATGGTGTCTGTTTGCACTGAGTTCTTTTGCTTGTTTCTTTAAAAATTTAATTTAATGTGATTTTAAATTTGATACCAACTGGGACTATGTAAAATGATTCTGAAGTTCACCTAAAAAATAAACTAGTATTTGTCCCTCTCTGCCTGGCATAATGCTCTTCACGTCCATCCATGCTGTCACAAACGGTCAGATTTCTTTTATTTCTTATGGTCGAATGGTATTCCACTATTTAAATGTACTACATCTTTTTTACCCACACATCCACTGATGGGCATTTGGGCTGCTTCCAAGTCTTGGCTATTGTAAATAACACTACAATAAACATAGAGGTGCATGTATTCTTTCGAATCAGTGTTTCCGGTTTCTTCGGATATATTCCCAGAAGTAGAATCTCTGGGTCTTAAGGCAGTAAAAATAAAATAGACTCATAGATACATAGATCAACAGCTGTTAGAGAGGAGATTTGAGGGGCTGGGTAAAAAAAATAAAGGTATTAAGCCAAAAAACCTAAAAAACTTCGTAGGCACTGACAACAGTGTGGCGATTACCAGAGGGAAAGGGGTGAGAGGAGGTAGAAGAGGGTAAGGGGGGGATGAATGGTGATGGAAGGCGACTTGACTTTGGGTGGTGAACACACATGCAGCATACAGAGGATGTACTTAAAAAAGCAAGTATAGCCAGATAACCTCTAAAAAGAACACTGAGGAGAAACTAGTCCTAAGAGATACGAAGTATATGATAAACCTCAGAAGAGAATGTGGCACGATACTTGTGCATGAACAGACACGTAAATAAGCAAAATGTATTCAGGAATTTAATATATGATAAAGCTGTCATCAGCAAAAATGAGTAAAGATGAAGTTTCTTATTTTTACGTGTTCCAGAGTACCAGTCTTACCTTTTCATGGCTGCTGGATTTTGTATTATGTTTAGTAAAACCTTGCCCGATCTGAAGTTACAAACAAAAACTGACCCATGGTTTCTGTTCATTAAAAAACATGAGCTTTTGATCAATCACATTCGAACAATGCGTTGGCCATCTGGAGTGAGTTAATGTTGCACATCTTACACCAGGACACATTCCAAGTGGATCACAGATTGAAGCTTTGAAAATAAAACCACGCAAATGCTACAGGAAAGAATCGTTGAATTCTTTTATAGCCTTACAACTGGCAAAGCCTTTTTATTATAATGCAAAATCTAAAAGTCATTAAAGGTAAAAATGATATTTTTGACTAGATAAAAATCAAGAGCTTCTGCATGGAATGAAAAATAACACCGTAACAAACTCAAAAAATAAATACGGATTTCATGATGGTGGGGGAGTTAGGATTTTAACTCATATCATCAACGAAGGTTAATTCCCTAATATATGGATAGCTCTGGGGAATTAAGATAGAAACAGACTAACAACCCCACGTAACAAGGTTAAGATTGTTCACAGACAAATACATAAATGCCCCCTCCTTGGGAAAAGGAGCAACACCTCGCATAGGAGAAGAAGCAACACCTCAATGCTAATATGAGAAATGCAGGTTTAATCTACAGTGAGATACCATTTTTAACATTTTATTGGCAAACGTCTGAAAGGCTGACAAATTCTTCTAGCAAAACTGTGGGAAAACGAGTGCTCTTGTACATTGTTTTTAGGATTCCAAAGTGAAACAATTCTGAAGGAAGGAAATTTGATGTTTTTAACCAAAATTCATCTACCCTTCCTTTGTAATCCCACTGCCGGGATGTAATCGTACAGACTAATATGGACATTTAAGAAATTACTTCTCTATACAATAGTAACTACAGGATTGTTTCTAACACTGCAAGACTGGGAACTGCTCAAGTCTTCACCAGTGAAGGGCTAGTCACGTGAATTCTGGAGAACCTACCCAACACAGTCATAGGAAGCTGTAGAAAAGAGTGACATGACAGATCTGGGTACCGAATGGTGAGGTCTCCAACATTTGTTAAGTGATAAATGCAATAGAACGATATTTATAGTAAGCTATTTTGTGTGTAAGAAACTTGGAAATATATATTCATGTTTGTTTATACATGTATAAAAACATTAGAATATACACCAAAAAACTCGAATAAAATTGCCATCTGTAAGGGGGAGAATGGAAAAAGAGAAAGGAGTCTTCTCTTTGTAGATTATATATTTTTATGTTGTTTTGATTTTTGAACCATATAAACATATCTCTTCAAAAATGAAATTACATCTATGTGTATGATACATAATTTAAAAGTTGTAGATTCAAAGTGTTTTCCTGGAACTCTGAGTATCTGAATAATTTGCTCCATTGTCTTCTAGCATCTGCTTCATAAAAATCTAATGCAGTCTGATTTTAGTTGCTGTAGGTTCTTTCTTTCCCTTTTTCTGGAGGATTGTAGAACTTTTGTCTTTATTTTTGAAATCACAAATTTTCCCCCAGATGCATGTGCTCAACATTTTGCAAGTTGTCTCAAAGTGAATGAACGAAAGCTTTTAAAGATTGGGTTTTTAAAAACTCTATTTATCTGATTATTTTTTCTCTTTGAAAATTTCCATATCTTTATCACCTTTTTCACCAAAACACAATTCTAATATGTAAATACAACTTAAATATGTGAACAATTCCCAAACGGACTATACATTGCTGAGAGAAAAATTAAAAGATCTCACCAAGAGAGATTGTATCCAAATTATTGAATTTATAGCCAAGATATATGTTCTTTTAAACTTCACACTCCCTACCATTTATCATATACTCCTCAAAAACCAAGGATCTCTTTCATTAAAAGGCAATAAAAATGTAGGAAAATGTTCTAAAAATAGCTCTGTTGCCTTTCTCCTGACTGGCTTTCCCAAAGACCCATAAACTAAAAATAGTTTAAGACAAATGCTGTCTCCTGAAACTTTACATGCAAAAGCTCAGCACATTATTAAGAATGGGAAAAGATCTCTAAGTCAGAATGTATATAAGCTGGGAGAGTTACTCATCACCTACAAGGGGGCAGCTCTTTTCTAGCATTTTGGGGGCCAGTGTGAAAGTGGGCAAATGGCACTGGAACTGAATGGCCTTTCTGTGTTAGTTTTTCTAAATTCTGTTAAACTTGTTAAGTAAGTTTTCTGTTAATAGAGCATTGCTAGTTTTCTTTTAATAAATTTATTTAAAGGTTTTAATTTTTACTAGTATCATTCTTTTAATTTTATGATTGTATGAGGTTCTTTCAGGCTGACTTCATACTCAGTCAGCCTGAAATGAACAATCCACTGTATAGTGGATTAATTTATGTTGTATGTGATAGGAATCAATGCACTCTGCAATGCGGCAGAATGTACTGTATTAAATACTTAATGTATGACCTCCCTTCCTGGGTTTTGAAGAAACTCATGACCATGCATTTCCATCCGAAGGGGTCTGATCCCAGATTCATTTTTTCTATTCCATTGAATGAAACCTAGTTTAGCACGCAGTGGCATTCATCTCCATCAGTTACTGTTTCCTCCATCAGTGCACGTAAGGGGAAATGTATTTATATATTTAGGGATTTTATTATATCTCCGAGACTACTTTTTCATACTCACAATTATGTATAAATGTATTTTGAGCCTTAGAGACTAAAGAAGCTTGTTGAGTCAAAATCATACTTTTTTTTTTTATCCTGGAATTAGTCATCACACTGCAGCCTCATCCTACCTCTCTCTCTCTCTCTGGTCTCACTACATATTTTCCAACCCCACCCCTAACCCCAACCCTGTCCTATCCAGATCTCTCCCCTGATTATCTCTGCAGCTGAATGGGTGTGAACTAATGCAGTGCATTTTCGTCCACTATGTCCCCTGCCTAGAACATGTTTCTCTTCTCTCTGTTCATCTGTCTTACCACTCCTGCAAAGCCTTGTTTAATCTCCCTTTGGCCTTGGCATGCTATGCATCTGTAAAATGACTCAGAAGTAGGCTACTCAAGAACTTGTTTCTTAACACATAGATTCTTATATAATGAGTGAGATATGAATTAGTATCACTTCCCCTGAATTAGAAAGAGCTCTTGATTTGAAAAAAAAGGAAAGATAAAAGGAAGGGAGGAAGGCAGGAAGGAAGGAAGGTAGGAAGGAAGTCAGGAAGGGAGGGAGGGAGGGAGGGAGGAAGGAAGGAAGGAAGGAAAGAAGGAAGAAAGGAAGGAAGGAAGGGAAAAAAAAGGAAGAGAAGGAGGGAGTGACATTTTACATGCAGTTTCTCATGTAATTCTTCTAACACTTCTTTAAGTGAAGTACTGTACTTAAAACCCTTCCATACATTCTAATTGCACTTAGTCTAACATCCATACTGTGACTTACCAGTCCTCTGAAAGCCATCATCTGTTAGAGTCCTTGGCCCCCTCTTCTGTCCGCACCTTCTCCCCGTCTCTGCCCTGGCCATCAGGCTTCTGTCCTTCCTTGACGGCACTGAGCACCCCTAACCACAGGCCTCCCAACTCTCCTCACCACATCAAGTAGACTACCTGCAGCATGGCATGTTGGCCTCCATCAAAGACCAATTTCTCAGAAGGGTTCTTCTTTTAGGGTTAGTTTTATTTTTTTGCATTCTTCTATTTCCCTTTCAGAATGCGTTCCACAATTTGACTTCTTGCTTATTGTGTAACGAAGGCTTGTACATAACCAGTATCCCTAGAGCTGGGCATATGGTAGACTCTCAAATATTACTGGACAAATTAGGTGACATTCTGATACCTGTTTTAAGGATGAAGTACTTGGAGCTTAGACAATTTAAGTAAGGTACCCAAGGTTGCACAGCTAATAGGAGCAGAGTCAGGATCCAGCTCTTTCTGACCCCATGAACTAAATGCTTAATTACCACACTATGTAAATTTAAAATGCCAAATCCTTATTGCCAGCTCCCCTATGGCCCATCTCATTTGATGCCTTAGAATAATCCCCACACCATTTCTGTCATACTGTACTGTTAAGTGTTTTTCTATGTCCCATTTCCCCAGCCAGAATGCTTTCCTCCTCTCACTTTTATCTCTCCCACTTGTAGAGGAAAGAGGTGGGAAGGAAGGGCTATTCATAGGCACTGCATTATTTGCAGTACATGGAAGTAGAGATTAGAATATAACACTAAATGTGGGTATTTTATCACTTTTATTATTTTTGTTTTATTTTTGCCCCTGTTGTTCTTGAGGAACAATGGGCCTGTGCTAGACTCCCACTAGGAATGCCAAGAGGGAGACAGGGTGACTGACCCCCCCAGAAATGACTGCGCTAGAGGCAAAGAAAGGTTTGAGGGTTCAAGGGCTCCAGGCTTTCACACTGCTCCTGGCCAGTATGCCGGGGTGAAGGCCACAGACAGATGTGGAGAAAGGCAATGGAGTAATGAAGGGGGAGCATTGCTCTGGCAGCACACACATGCTATACACACCCTATATACATGGATTTACATGTATGTGCATGTGTGTAGACACATATGCATGTAGAACCATAGAGAATTAGCTAATGCATCAGAATAACTCACATGGATATTCATGGAGAAGTTATACATATTTATGCTTTGTGAAATATTGTCTTAACACCTGTATCTGAAACCAGAGATTCGGGACAGTCATCTTGGTCCCTCTGGTAAATATTTTATGATTTCTAGCTTTCCATTTAGGGAAGAATCTGGGTTGGGAAACTATATGATATTCAGATAATTACTTGGAAATGTCAGTGAAGAATCAGATGACATACATACTTTCAGTTGGATAGTAGTACCATGTGATAATGCTGAAGGAGCATCTTGCTTCTTAGGCCTATAAATCTATACATGATAAATCTTCTACTTTAAATGTATTATAAAGCATGGAGAACTTTCCCATGTATTATCTCATTTTTATTTTGGTCCAAACACATATGAATACGTTTCTACTATGTAAGTATACACTAGTTGTACACATTTGTGTCAACTCAAGATAAAAACAGAATGTACGCATGTATCAACAGTCTCACTGGATGATATAACAAAGAGAAGCCTATTATTTTTGTTTGTTTACTTGCTTATCTGTTTTTTCTCTTGTCATAGTGGGTACTCTTGGCTTTAGAGGTATAATCACTTAGAGATTATCTTCATCTCCATAATGTTTAACCCTGCCAAGTTTCTGTGGGTCTCCTTTATTCTTCAGCTGAAAAGAACTACGATCCTTGGAAATCTGTGGTTTTCTCTATGGTCTAAAACAGGCAGCCCCTGTTCTCCTCTCCAGAGTGACACTGCTGGGACTAAATGCTACATTCACATTTGGGTTCACTGATCAGAAGGAGAAGCAGCAAACAAAGGTGGGCCCACATGTAGCCAGTCACACTTGGAAAACCCTAGAGTAGGAGCCCAGTTATCAAGTCTACCAAGGCTACCATTTTAGTTATCAAAAATAACGATCAGGTGAGTTTTCATAAACTTAATGTTAAAAAGTGAAGAGGGCATCTAAACTAAGTTCATAAAATTGTGGCTCTAGCATCAAACATTAAAGGGACAAGCAAACAGTGATAAAAACCAGAAGAAAAGATCTCTTGGCCAGGATAGGGGCATATGCAAGCTGAGATTTTAAAGCGAATCCTAATATCTACCAATTGTTTAAAAAGAAACAGGAAGTGCACAGGCTCATAATTCCAGCCTGTCATATTGCTGAAAGGACTTGAGATTTCGTGCACTATTGAAATGTTTTTAGCTTAGTTGTCAATACAGGTCTACAGAGCAAGACTTTTATCAAACTCTTTCTTGATAGCTTCCTGCTATGCCAAGATATAAATGTCCAAGGAAAGTATAAATGGAAACATCGACTGCAGTTTCAAATTTATTTTTGGAAATTACAGGATTGATTAGATTGTATTCTCTGAATTCATTGACATAGCACAGAAATCTTTATGGAGGTGTTCTTTTCCTTCAGGAGTATATGTTTATGAGTAACTGTGAACATTCATACCAAAGTGGAAAGATTAGGGAGTTGAAGGTTGAAGTTTGTTTCCTCTTGTCTGTGGGACCCTTTCTGGTCATTATTTAAGGGAGTCAAAGACCATTAGAGAAAGCTAATAGCCTTTAGAACCCTCAGATTATACTGATATTACTGATAGCAGAGTTAAGCCAAATTGCATTCTCAAAAAGGTTCTGGGAACATACCACTTCCAGTAATGATCCTATCAACCAGACCTAAAAGCAGAGAGGGCAGGGATGCACTTAAGGACAATTATCCATCAACGTTGGAAAATATGGTTACTAGATTAAGAGAGTTGAGTATATACAATATATCTTGATTGCAACAAAGCAGTTGATACAGTATTATTCAATTTACCCGCTAGATTAATTTAAATTGGTTTAGGCAGAAGTATGGTCAAATGAACTACCATCTATCCAGAGGGCCATAAATAATAGATAACAATAAACACATTTGTTTTACATGCTCCTAATTCAGTTATTTCTCCCCCAGGACTCCCCTTCAGTTCAAAATATGACAGTTATATAATATATGCCAACCTCCAGTTATCTTTTCTTAAGATCTTTTAGGACTCCCATCTGTTCCATAAAGTTGCAAGGACCAATTATAGTAACATCAACAACTCCCATTATTCAAGGCTTACTTTATTTATTTATATTCAGTTTTCAGCTTCCCCTTATATTTCTGTTTGATGTCTGGACTTTCTCTTAAATGTAAAATGTCAGGAACAGAAGTACAGGGCAGTGGAAATAGACTTTGCTTCCATAAAAAAAAAAAAAAGCCACTGACCGTGGATTCTTCTGGGTGCTCTGGTAGAGATGACAAATGACAGGAAAGTCCAGTGTGTTCAGCACTTTCCCTTCATCCCTGGAAAGTCTGCCTTAACCAGGGTGTCGATTTCCTGAACATGGGTTTACCTAACCAAAGTTGCGATGACCAGGCCAAGACTTTCCACTTGCCAATTTAACCTTGCAGATCCAGACAAGCGGCAAAAATACACACTTGGAGACAACATGACTGTATTATACAAAAGAGAAAATGTAAGGACCAGGAAGACATTTTTTCCATCTTCCTTAGAGAGACAAACCATTTGAGATCTTTAGGGCCTTTCTGCTATTTTCTAGGACCCTAGTTCTCAGCTTGGCTATCATTATCCAAGTAATAGCAAGAAAGAAAGATCGTGTGTCTAAGAGAATTTTCTGTACCCTTGGGGGCAGAGGGACAGGCACAGTTTCTAAAAATATTGAATCAATGTTTACTATACTAGGAAGAAGGAAAAAAAAACACCTTGCTTTCATTGTATAAGCTACAGAAAGTAAAGGTTGAAAAAATGTTTTGGATTGAAAAATTAAAAAAAATATGTAGTGATTCTCAACAGACATGTTTCTCGTGGTGGACAGGGCAGTGGTGGAACAGCTCTAAGAATCCTCGGGCAGTGGGTGGTAGTGGCACCGGTGGGGCTGGGAGCCCCATGCTGGTGGTGAGGGAGGACGACACATGGCCTCTACTATATCCCCCCCTCCCTTTCTTTCGTGCTTATATTGTACAATTGCTTGCCTTGGGAAAGCAGTACAATGACATCCTCATATGTGTTTTTCAATATTGGAATATTCACATTAGGCTTTTAGATACCAAGCATACTGTGTCTGCTTCCCCAAATTATTTGAAATAGTATATAATAAAAGACAGAGAGATGTTTATCTCTTCTCTACCTGAGAGGGAAAGAGATAAAATAACTGTGGCACAAACCTTGTGAGAGAGGCACTGTTGAGACTAAGTTTAAAATATAGCTGAGAGAAGGTGGATATAACATAGCAGAACAATTTTATTTCCTCACTGACTTTTGGTGTGGTTTTTGGTAAATTAATTATGAACAGTTCTCTCATGTTGTAAAGTCTTTTAATTGATGTATCACTCTGAGTATCATCAGGCTAACAGGCTGTGCTTACATGTGTTTCTTATTTGCAAATACCTTTTCCCTTTATGATGATAAAAATAAGACATACTTATTATTTTAAACATCTGAAAATATATAAAGTATAAAAATAGAAACCATGAAAGTAATTCTACTCAAGTGCATAGTTAGGTTACGTTTTTGTGTCTATTGTTGCCTCAGCTTATGTTGGTTTTATTTTCAGTGTTGCATTCCAATTTTTATCATGTCTTTTTAACATTAGAATTTCCTCTCTTGGTTTCATTTTCTAAAATAAATTATTTTGCTTGGAAGCTTACTTAGTTGATTAGTGTTTCAACATATTTTGACTCAGATTTCTAGCCCCTTCTTCTTGTATCTGCTCTGTAATCCCACTAGGACTATACTTTTCTAGTTTTTTGCTTAATGAGCTTTCATATTTTAAATTTATCAGTATTTCTCACCTTTACCTTCATGTTTTTATTTTTGTTATAATTTTCTAACCTGAAATTCTTTTTCCTTCAGGTTGATATTTCCCTGTTTGCCTTTTCAGATTCATTCTTTGATCTCTCTCTGCCCTGTTTTGTGGCCTGAGAGACACTGGAAGAAGATTGGGCGGTGGGTGGAAAGAGGTCAGGGAGAGAGGTCCCCTCCGTACCTGGCCTCACTGTTCCTTTAACTTAGGTTATCCTCCCCTTGGCAGCGTGGCCCTCACTGGTTCTGGCAACACTATTTTGAAAACAGTTTTCCCCTTCACATCTAGAAGCAGTCATGGTTTCCCATTTCCTTCTACCGGTCCTTTTTGGTTCCCTTTAACACTCCTCACTCCTCTGTGGACTGACCCTTCTTTGAACTTCTTTCAGTTAAACCCTTTGAGAAGGCCATTAATTTCATGCTGAAGTAATGATGGAAACAATTTTATCTCATTAATATTTTTAAGTATTGTAAAAGGTTTTTATTTTTGCATTATAGTTAAATTCCCTTATGTTTAATATCGACTCCTTTAAACAGTGTTAAAACACGTAATTTACCCTATTTTATTTATTAAATATTCATGATGAATTTTATCCTGTACTTCTCTAGTGTTGTGATTTATATTTGGACTTTGTAGTGACTTTCAGAAAGCATAAAAGACAGAGGATGACGAGAGAGAGCACCCACACCGCAGACCGGAGGTGGGGGGGCCTTTCCTTCAGTTCTCCCCCAGTCTTATAACCAGTTTCCTCAGTCGATTTCTAATCTCTTTTAAAATTGTTTCTCTAAAAATATTACCAACACTGAGGCTCTCAGGGGCCTACAGACTTATGTTCCTCAGGACAACTTATTCTCTTTATACAAGTCCTATACTTTTCCAACACTGTATTTTCCACACTAGACAGTCTATATTTGGAACTGCCCGTTTTAGCATCTGTGGTCTCTGACACAGAACCAGTGGTGTTGGCAAAGTGCATCACTGTGTTACAAACAAGCACACCCTGCCACACACCTCTATCCGCCAGCCCTGGAGGGAGGGTACTGCCAGGACTGCATGAAGCCGGGGGCCCACTGGACAGGGGGTGGCACTTGACATTCCAAGATAGGAAATCAGCTGCAGGAACAAGCTGAGCCTGCGCGAGCTGAAAGTGGCTCATGTAGGGATTAGCATTCTTCATTTGCTGATTGAAGATGTAAGGCTGCCTCAGAATGACCAGAAATGAACTCTACCGGTCGGGGCAAGAAGGCCAGGGGATTCCACCAGCGGGCGGCAGAGTCGCGTGGAGAAAGGCTGTAGGCCTTCAGATTGGTGACTAGGGAAGGTGTACATCCAGCGGCACTGGAGAAAAATCAAAGAGAATCCACCCGCAACTGGGCGGGCTTGTCTTTCTTCAGTAGTGGGTTGCCACAACAGAGAGAAAAAGCGCCTCCGTGGAGATGATGGTAGAAAAGTGGAGGATGCGATGCTTGAGGCGCCGAGGAGGAGCAGCACCCTTGCAGAAAGGATTGACTAGAGGAAGCAAAACTGGATATTTAAACAGCCGACTTTGTATTCTCAGTTGAGTCAGAGAAAAATAATTACTAGAAATGTAGAAGAAATGCAAAGTGAAGTAACGTGTTGAGTAAAGATTCTTTTGGTTCCCAGCAGCTAGCACCAGGGAAAAGAGAGATGCTGGGATGTAAGTGGGTCGCGAGAATGAACTGTGCAAGCACCAGAGAGCCTTTTTTTTTTTTTTTAATTTTGTCAGTTAGCATTTACATTCGATATTATTTTGTATTAGGTTCAGGTGTACAGCGTAGTAGACAGACAATCACGTTCTTTACAAGTGATTGTCCCTGATATTTCCAGTACCCACCTGGCACCATACAGAGTTATTACAATATCATTTGCTATATTCCCTATGCTGTACTTTACATCCCAATGACGTCTGTAACTACCAATTTATACTGCTCAATCCCTTTACCTTTTTCACCCAACCCCCACCCCTCTCTCGTCTGGCAACCATCAGTCTGTTTTCTGTATCTATGTCTGTTTCTATTTTGTTTGTTTCTTTTTGTTCTTTAGATTCCACATATAAGTGAAATTGTATGGTATTTGTCTTTCTCTGTCTGACTTATTTCACTTACCGTAACACCTCTAGGTTCATTCATGCTGTCACAAATCTTAGGATTTCACTCTTTTTTTTAAGGCTGGGTAATATTCCATTGCATATATGTGCCACAGCTTCTTCATCCACTTGTCTGTTTGGTGATGGGCAATTGGCTTGCCTCCTCACTTCTGTCCCCCTCCATGCATCTGCTTCATTCCACTCCTTCACTACAGACCAGGCTGTGTGGCATTAAAAAGACTTCCAGAAGCATCAGGCTTTATATTTCAAAGATCTACAGTCCCAGGGAGAGACTGATTAATGTCCCTCTCTTTCTCTTGCTCAAAAAGGAAAAGGGACTGATTTTTCCTACTTTGGGTCCTGTGCAATCCCGCCAGCTCCTAATGCCACTGTGTGAAGGAATAAGCAATTCATTGAAGAGAATGCTGGACCCATGATACAATAGTTTCCACTGCAGGTGACAAGAAAGGACTGTGAGATGGGAGGTAGGCATACATGGAAAAAGTAGCTGAATGAAATCAGGAAAGAACACAAAGAAATCCCATCACTAAAATCAATTTTTGGAGCAATTCAGAACAGAATCAATACTGAGAAAAAATACAATTATGATATAAACTTGAGTTCACTCAGAGTGAGTTAGAATAGAAAAAAAGAAACAAAAAGAGCAAAAAACTTCAACAATTCTTTATGTCTGCTTTAAAAATAAGTTTTACTTTACTTTCAGAAATTATTCTTTGCCAGTTTTCAAATATCAGAATTTATTGAGTTGAATAATTTATTTCCTTATTGTTTAATATTCAGAATATTTCAGGCTGTTAATTTTATTTTATTTCTAGATTTATCCTCATCCATAAATTTTGTGAAAAAATTTCATTTGTTACTTTCTTAATATTATACAATTTCAGATGAGGATATATTTAAAACTGCAAGATTTTTCTATTATATTAGTCTCCTGATATATTATATTAAATTCTAGACAAAGACAGTGACCTGTATAAGATTCATCTTTTCAGATTTAATTTCCACTGGGGTCTTAATATATGAGTCATGCTTATTAATTCCAAGGATATGTCAGATCTGTATGCGAGAAATGTAAATAGACCTGTGTTCCACCTTGTCTTATTCAAACTGCCTGAGGTATATTTGTTTTGTTTTGTTTTGCTGGAACTGTTGGCCTTCTATTTTCTAAACTTATTGAAGGCTGAAAGAGTTCTGTAAAAGACCACAATAACAACTGTAGTTCTGTTTTTCTTAATAGAGTCTGATGCAGTTACTTGCCTCAGAAAGATCTGTGACTGTTATTTTTCATAATGGATATTATCTCTTAGAGCTATTATGAAGATTAAATAAGACAATGCTTACAAAGCACTTATTCAGTAATTGGTATATGGCAAATGCTCTATAAATGTTAACTATTACTATTGTTTCCTAAATCAGTAATTTCTGCTTTTATCTTTATTAATTTCCATCTCCTGTATTTTTCTCCTTTCCTAAATTGAATGGCTATTCCATTTGTTTTAAATTTTTCTTATTTAATTGTGAAATCTTAAGCTGTGGGATTTCCTTTAACTGTAGATGGTAGCTTTTGATATAGAATATTTGAATGTTTACTACCTCTAAATAACCGGAAATTTTAAATTTTAATTTATTTTAAGTCCAAAGATGTTGTCATAAAATATGCTTTGCTGGAACCTACTAAGATTTTCAGTTAAGGGATTATCCAGAGAACATACACACATAAGTTGTACACAGACAACAGTGTGGCGATGGCTGACGGAGGAGGGCAAAGTGAGGCGACATCTGTACTGGTGTCGGCAATAAAAATATAGGAAGAAAAAGAAGTAACCTCATTAACAACTGATAAAAATTTTTTTTCTGTGTGTGAAAAAATGAATAAACATATTCATTTTAAAAAAGTACTTCACAAGCATAAGTAAAAATGACTATTCTCAGTTTTTATTCTATGCATAGCTCATATATCAATTTATATTCCTTAAATTCTTTATATTCTTATACATTTTGACTACTTAATCACTCAGAGTCTGTGAGATAAGTTTTAAATCCTCTCCTTCTCTGTGTAGTCATATCTTGGCTGCCTGTAGAATCCTTGAGTGCTAGTCTTTTTTTCTCTGGAAAACTGTAAGTAGTATTGTATTTTTCAGACTATAAGACACACTACCCCACCCCCCCAAACTTGAGAGGAAAATGGGGGTGTGTCTTATAGTCCGAATGTAGCTTACCTGGCTAGCTACAGAACTTCTGCTTTCAAGGATGTTATTAAATATTTTGCCACATTTTTTGCTTCAAAAAATTTTCCCCCATTTTCCTCTCTAAAACCTAGGTGTGTCTTATGGTCCGAAAAATACAGTATTTGTTGCAGCCTCCTGAGTTGTGGAGGGAACTCCTCTCCCTATTCTGATTCATTATTGGTAAACTGCTCTGTGTTTGGAAGCTTGCAAGATTGGCCCTGTAGCCCTGGAGTTCAGAAAATATTCCAGGTTGTATAGAATGTGTTTTGCTTATTGTTAACCTGGCCTGCCAATCGGGAGCCTTGATCTGAAAACTCAACTCAGAGAAATATTCTCTTATTTATTTGTTTCTCTTTCTCCGTTTCTTTATCTGTTTCTGAATTATTGGGCTGTTTGGTACCCTGGGACTATCTTCCATTAAGTTTATCCTTTTTTGCCTATTTACCACTCTGTCTGTTTCTCTCTGCATGTTAGGGTATTTTCTAGTTCACTGACCATATTATGAATGAGGCTTTAATCAGCATCCATTTTATTTTCCACTGTCTCTATTGAAATTTAAAAATGAACACATCAAAAGTTTTACTAACACAATTCTTTATTATTATAATGTCTCCTCTCTTTTTTGTAGAATTCCCTCTCCCCAAGATCTCATTGAATTATTTTTAGTTCTTTCCTATTTCCTTCATTACATTACTGTAATGATTTTTTTTTCTGTTTCAGTGGAATCAATCTGTTCTATTTCAATTTCACTTTCATCCTTAAAACTGTGGGTTGCTGTTAAATGATTAGTGGTTTTTATTTTCTGATCATCATTAAAACTCACCAGGTCTATGAGGAACATTGTAGTTATTTATTTCTTCTGGAGGTTATTTATTTCGCCTGGTAGGTGAGCAGGTGGGGGAAGGTAGGTGACCGACCTGTTTCTTACCAGGAGGGTAGCGTGTGGGGAGCCCATGTGGTTGTAGCAATTCTGGAGAAATTTCAATCTTAGAGGGTAATTATCTTCCTGGTTTTATGAGTACAACAGTTCTGTTCAATATTCAAAGAGTTATTCAAAAGAAGCCAGCATGAGAAGCATTGTAGCTTATCTCTTGACTCTGGACCAGTGAGCAGGACACCAGGAGTAATATTTATTCTGAATGCTCAAAATAGCTGCACCTTCTCAGGAATCCCTTGGGTTAGTTGTCTTCACCCCAAGCTTTGTCAAAGAGGCAGACCCCCGCCTCTCTATGGGCCCCCTTGCAAACTGTGGCCTGCTGAAGGTAGTGAAGTACTCTTGCCTGTTCCATGTCTCAGGAACCAGAAGGCTCCAGACTCCAGATTTAGGTCAGACTTTTTCCTTTACATGAACCATTGGCCAAACAGATGTACAAGGTTAAGGGGAGAAGAAATTAAGGATAAACACTATGGATTCTTGTTTCTTCCCAGCCCACCCTAGTATTCTAAAAAATGTAAAAATGTCATAGGTACCATATAAAAAAATTAGGACTAGCCTCAAAAGATAACTAGCCCTACTAGCAAATTTCTCTATGAGAGAAAATCTCTAGATAAACTCCTCCAAAACCAGAGCCATAATTTTTTTACATGCCCTTCAACATTGAACTGGCCTACTAACTGGCGTCTCTAAAAAACTGTCTGGCACACAGTATTCACAGTTTTGGCAATCAGACGGGGTATTGATAGAGACACGGCTTTTGGGAAAGGGAAAGATGAAGGCTCCATGGCTGGTTAACAGGTATCTGTTATTTAGAGATTTATTCAGTTATCTAAAGCTTCTTTATTTTGAAGGGTTTACCATATTTGTCAATGGATGGTCGATAAATATCTTGCTGGGGAAAAAATATCATGTCCGCAGTGATTTTTAGTGCCTTATCTGTGGCTTCCCACTGGAGTCTGGGGGTCTTTAGGAAGTTTCTCCCAGGGGCCAAAACTTTTTTATAGCAGCTAGGACACCATGGCGAAAAACCTCTTGAGATCTTTGCTGCCTTTTCTGAAAGGATGTGAGGTCGGCATGACAGACTGTGTGTGGGGTGAAGCTGTAAGATGGCCCCGCTGTCATCCCCCCTCCTTGAGAGTCACATGCCACCTCCCCTCATCTGCCTTGTGAACCAGCCAAAGTTCTGAGCTCCTCAGCGCCACACCTCCATGGCATGTGTCTTGGCAATCCCTCTCCATATAGCCCTCTTTACCCTCTTACTTCTTAAGCTTTACGTGTAAAATTCAGTCCAATGTCTTATCCATGACTCTTCAGGCAGAGGCAAGTGTCTTCTATTCCTTAACTGTGTTGCTTTAAATACAGCAGCAGAAATATTTTTGTTTTCTTTAGCTTTGTTGAGGGGGGAGGAGGCTGGTGAGAAAAGCTCGCTTCGTGAGGGACATTAGTCTCCCTGACATTATTTTCACATAATGAAAATACCTTACCACCCTAGTTGATTTACCCTTTGCGATATGCCTAGTTGGTTTTTTTAACTTTTATGCCTATATTAAACTTCTTTAAGGTCATAAATTATTATGCATTGTAATCCTGTTCTATATGTACCTCCCTTTTTATTCTTCATCAGCTAAAATTGCATTTAGGAGGCCTTCCTAGCTCCTCACACATTTTGGACTCTTTTCCAGAAATTCATGTCTTGGGGTCAACTCTAACTTTTCTCTGAAGTCTTCTGAACTCTGCTCTCCTAAAACTTTGGCTACCAAGTCTAACTAGCTCCATGCTTTCACTTACTGGTGCCAAGGTCTCTAAGATGAGCTTACTGGTCTTTCTTCAGGGATTTTAACATTTTCTCTTTGATAACTAAGAAGGTTTTTCTTATTGGCAAGAATTAGTCCAGAAGTTTGATGCTGTTGGTTTTATGCTCTGATTTCCAGGAGATATAAGTGATATCAAGAAAAATTTAGTTTACCTATCAAGTTCACTGATGCCCAGGGCTGCACGGAGATGCGGACTCCAGCCAGGCCAGTGTTTGGTGTCCCTTAAACTAGCAATTGCTAAATATTTGTTCAACAATTGTTAGGTGTGGGGGGGAACTAAATTGATCTTATATGAATTAAACAATTGTATCTCTGTATTCAAAATTAGGTGTGCTGTCTATAAGCTATTTTTTTAAATTTGGAAATCATTTCAAACTTGGAAGTTGTAAGAAAAAGAATCATACATAGAATGCTTGTATAGCTTTTACTCAGATATTCCTATATTTAAAATTTAGCCCTATTTGCTTTATTATCTATCTATCTATCATCTGTCATCTATCTGTCTGTCTTGTAATATATCTACCTACCTAAACAGTCTACCCTTCCACTACTTATGTAATACTTTTCTGCGCTGTTTGAGAGCAAATATTGTGCATTATGGTCCTTTACTCCTACTACTTCAGGGTATATTTTTTAAGAAGAAGGATATTCATTTACATAACCACATACATTTACCAACTTTAATATGTTTAAATTTTGTCTTATCCCTCGTCTGTATAGCAAGTCTCTTAATTGACCTAATAACTTCACATATAACATTATTTTTCTTCCAGTACAGTATCTATACTAGAATCCAGTAAGGCATTTACTTGTTATACGTCTTGTCAATGTTTCTTCAAGATTAGATGGAAGTTGCAGTCTCAGGCGAAATATTGAATCGAAGAAGCTACATCCTTCTCAAGGTTTTGCGTCCACCCACCTCTCATTGGTGTTAACTTTGATAACCCTTTCAGGGTGTTGTCTGATTTTGCTGTTGTATAGTTATTACTTTTTCTGCCTTGTAAGTAATAGCAATCTGTAGGACATACATTAAAGTCCATACAAATACCCTGCTCCTTATCAAGTTTATCTCTCTCTTGATTTAGCATCCCTTTATGATGTTTGTCTGAACCAGTGTTTACTATGTTGGCTGCAAAATGATGATTTGCCAACTCTATCACTCCCTCCACATTTACCAGTCGGTACTACACTCCAGGCAGGACCCCTCCTTTTCCCTTTCCTTCCTCCCTCCTTCTGTTATTTTATTATTTACTTATTATTGGTGTGGACTCACAGATTCCTATTTTTCAGTTCTCTATATTCTATTACTGATTCTTAATTGTTTTATTACTCAGATTGTTCCAGATTTCTGCAGTGGGAGCTTCTTCAAGTTGGATCCCATATTCTTATGGCATGCCTCCTTGTTTTTTGTAGTGTTTCCTTGTTTTCTGGAATTACATGGTTTTCTGTGTTTGTTTTTGCTTTTGGTGTTGGTTTTATTTTTTGCCCACTCTGGAATCAGACATTTCTCAGGGAAGCCCTGGTCCCTTTCACAGGGTAATGGCACTAGAGACAAGATGGCACTTGGTATACTGGTGTGTCATTGCTTCTAGGAAAACTAAAAGAAAAGCAATACATGTACATATACATACCCATACCTACATGTATGCAACATATATACACATAAGCATATACCCATGTATGTATGTATATGTGCATGTGTATGTGTGAACGTACAAGTACACATACATATAGATGTATATATGAGTCCTAACAGTATTTCTTTAGTCTTCATATTTATTGTTTCATATAAACTTAAGTACAAATTCATCTAGTTCTGTTATAAAAAGAAAAGGTCATTGGTATTTCTATCGGGATCACATTAAACTCTTAAGTACTAGAGAACTAGCATCCTAGTATTGGATATCCAATTCTAGAACAATGAATGCTTTCTATACCTTCAAGAATGTTTTGATTTTAATAATATTATATGGCTTTTTACATAAGATTAGAATATTTCTTGTTAAACCTATTTCTAAGCATTTTTGTTGTTGTTGCTATTGTAAATTAAATTCTCTCATCTATAAAAATATAACATTTTAAGAATCAAAAAATTGCCTTTTTAAAAAAGTTTCTCCATCACTCACTACAGGAGGCTATAGCATGCACAGATAAAATTACAAAGTTCAGTTCAAAATAATGTAAATGTTTTCTCTTGGCTTTCATGTCTGTAAAATCTCCTCATTTACCTTCATTTTTTATTCCGCAAACTTGCATTTTCAACATTCTGGAATAGATAGTTTCTCAGGAAGTATATTAAACAATATAAAATTAAAAGTTATTTCAATCATATAACAAATCACCTTTCCAGTAAAGCCTCGTACTAGATGTTTCTGAATTTTAACTAACTGTCCCTGGCACTCCCTGCCTACTCGTGAATCACAGCCCAAATAAAATACTCAGAGATAGGTTTGTGTGGTCAACTAATGTTATAATTTTCGTCAAGAGCAGGACTGAGTTACAGTTTATCAGTTCTGTACAAAGTGTTCCACAGAAACCCTAGTTTCCTGGCTTCAGATTGCTGATTTATTCCAGCAATTTATGTAACACAGTGCCCTACACAGATGGCCTGATCTGCCTGTGTTTTACTCTGGCTCTTCCTGTAATCCCATTTGAATACATTTTAACCATAGAATAATGTTTGCATTTCTATTTCTCCACTTACTTACTAACCACCATAACAAATAGCTTAAACATTCTCAAGTACAGGAGGTTGAAGAGGAAAGGACACACAGGTTCATTCAGCAGACTAGACCTATCATGAATTCCCAGGACAACCAGGTAGGTGAACTTAAAATACTTATTTCATCTCTTTGATTCTGTTTCTGAATTGGTAAAATAATGGACTTACTTGAAAAAATTAGCAAGTTCTGATTGTAAAGTGATATGCTTTTTATGTCAAAATAGCATGCTTACCATTAATAAAATTATTTCTTTTGTTTTTGTGACAAAAAGGACATAAAGATATTGCTCTTAATAAATTGCTCAAATCATCCTAAAAGGATGGAGTAGTTAGCCATGTTTCCTCATCCATCAAGACTTACAGGCAGATTCAACAAAAAATTACTTTAGTGTACGAGAGTGAATAATCATCTTTGCGGCCCACCAACATTCGCCCACCTCTTACACACACACACACACACATACACACAGAGTGAGCTTACTTCCTCTGATTAACATCAAATGAACCTATTGCAGTTGACACGTGGGAAATATATTTTTTCAGATGAAGTATGAATTTCAATGCTATATATTATGTTATTCAATATAGGAAATCTGATCCTTATTATTAAACAAGTCTATCAATATTGTTTAAAAGAACAATAGAAAAAATGGCTCTTTACTGATATATTCATCTCCTCTGAAGTATGTCGTGTGCACATTTTGGAAAGATATTTCTAAATGATTGGCATCCTTCATAATTCCTAACTACTGTGAACCTCAAAGATGTAGGAGACCCTCCCCCCACAGGTAGCATTTAATCAAATTTGGGCAGGTAGGCAGCTCATCTTTTGTGCAGGTAAAACTAAGAGCAATCAGCCTTCCCCAAAGCACAGTGTCCAGTCACAGGAAAGCGTCATCTCCCACCCCTGTCTGATCTCATCTCAGAGCACCAGGCGTGGCAGATTACCGGAGAGATGGTTTATTTTTTCCCATAAGTCCCATTGCCAGAATTTAAAACCCAAATTGGATTATTAGAACATCAGAGCAAAATCCTGTTGCTGTACGTTTTGAAAGGAAAACTAATAGAAATAGAAAAAGCAATCCGAGGGGGTGCTCTTAATCTTCTTACATACATTAAATATTGATTTGCTCCGATTCCCACTTCTAAGTACAAAATAATGTTAGAGTACCATTGGAGCTCTGAAAATTATTTGCAAAAATTTAAGAAAGTTTTTACTTTTTTCCCCCCGGGCTGTGGGAAAACACATTCAGTAGTGTCACTAACAGGAAAAGCAGCACTTTACCACCAGCATTTAGAGTTTTGACCCAGGTTATGAGCTAGGTCATAACACTGCCTCATTCCAGAGAGAGGCCACCAAGTATTCAAGCCACCAGACGCAAACTGCTAAAACAAGCTGTCTGTGTGTATCTGGAGATATGATATAATGCCAACGAAATATATGAATGAATGACTTAGTCGGTATGTGGATATTTGGCGGTATTTACCAGAGCTCATTGTAGCATAAGCTCCCCAAAAATTCTGTCTGAAATTCAAGTTTTCCTACATTCAGCTGAGGCTGATGTGGGATTTCCACTCCGGATCCTTTTTAGTGACATCTTTGTGTCTCAGAAGTACTACCACAGGAAACTTTTCTGGGAAGGAAAGTATTTGACTAGGAGAATTTGTCTTTTGCTGTCACAATCTTCAGCTACCATTCAGCTAAATGTTGTTTGGAATAATATGGCCTTAGTGCCCCTATCTCCTGCTGAATTGCTCAGACGGGTAGGAGATTAGAGTGGAGAGAGGTGCCGGTATTATCTGTGCGAGGGCCCCAGGGGTCACGCTACACTAACAAGGCCGCCCCAGTCAGGGTGACAGAACCCAGCTGCTGCCTCGCAGGGCCTCCTCCGTCAGAAGGTTCCACTTACTGCAGGACCGTGGCTCCAGAGGTGGTGCATTCTAACTCAGTTTTTTTTTTTCCATCTCTGAGAAAGTAGCTAGCTCATCATTTGTGTCCTAATTTTTAAGGAAGGACCTCCATATGAAACCACTTACCTGTTTAACCCTCAGAACTTAAGGAAAACATGCAATGCCACTTACAATACCTGCACCCAGGTTATGCATTCCCTGACTTCTGTTAGTCTTTCCCTAGTGAGACATTTATCAAGAAGGTAAATACAGGATTCTTTTTAACATTTACACATCCTCAGCCATAAGATTTGATGTGACTATTTCAGATATTGCTTAGTTCTTCTCTATCTTTCCTGGGAAAAGTCACATGCTATACACTGTGCGTTTGTACTTTAATCTTAAAAGAATTGTCTCGGTACTCTTAAAAAAAAATAAGGAAGATACTTTTTTCCATTGAGGGCTCTTTATTCATGACAATCACTTGTTTTGGTTTTTAAGATGGGAAGAAAATTCCAAGGCACAGGACTGCCTCTGGAAGCCCAGCGCCTGACCAGAGTAGCTCTCCTTGGTTTTCTGCCTTCTTTCTGGGAGAGTGTCAGCCTCTGGGTCAACAGAACTCAGAAACTGGAAGGATAATGTAGCCAGTAGAGGGAGATAGAGCTATCTCAGAGCTTTACAGGGCACACCCCAAGGATATGCTCATTTTTTTCTTGTATGAAGCTGATTCTTAATGCTCCACTGATAGGACAGTTTTGTACATTTTTTCTCCATAAAAGTAAAGAAGTAAACCATCCCTATACTTTAGGCAAACAACAAGTCAGAAGAAGCTTATTGATTTTTTGAAGTAGCTGTGAAAGAGTGAATTTTATATTTTATTTTATTTATTTTTAGAAAGAGGTGAAGGGAAGAAGAAAAAGAGGGAGAGAAACATCAATGTGTGGTTGCCTCTTGTGTACCCTCTGCTGGGGACCGGGCCCGCAACCCAGGCATGTCCCTGACTTGCAATCGAACCAGCCACCCTTTGGTTTGCAGGCCTGTGCTCAATCCACCGAGCTACGCCAGCCAGGGCAGAAGAGTGAATTGTTTCTGAAAGACAAATCATATTTATAATTATGCTTATTAGACTACCATAATTTTAAAGATGTTATTAAAACAAGCTTACATTGATACAGGGTCAAAAGTGGGGTTGAGGGATCAGGCATTCTGGTATTTAGCTCAAAAAGAGACTTCAGATTTGAATACTTGTTACATGTTTGAAATGGTCTTGCCATGTTAATGGGTGGCATAGATTTCTCCTCATCAGTGAATGCCCCGGCATTGGGGAAAAAAGGCAATAAAAGCATTTTGGGTGCCCCATTTTTTAAAATTTATTTACCAGCCTTTGTAACTATAGTTAAATGCTTCCAAAACTGGGTCTCAATCTATGCAAGGTCCTGCATTTATATGATGTTTTTAAAATATACAAAGTATTTTTATATGTACTGTCTCACTCTAAAGTAGATTTGACATAGCCTCAATCTAATAAGGAAGTGACCCTTTAAGCCCAAGAACACTCAAAATTTTTTAGCTACACTAATCTTAGCTACCATGATAAAACAATGAAAGTAGTAATGGTCATCCTAAAACTTTCATAGTCAACATAAAATGTATCTAAGTAGGAGATTTACAAAAAAACATTAAATTATTTTTTAATAACCAGAAGGCTTTTACATTTTTATTTCAATGGTTTTGAAGTTATCTGTTGTTTGTGCTAAAAGTAATACTGTCAAGAATTTTATTATGGCCACCACTGTGGAGAATTTTACAGAAATAATAAGCTTTGTGAATGTGTCCACACTTCCCCATAAAATAAGAGGAGGTTTGGATGTCATTTTTGAAAGATATTTTCAAGAACATGATAAATTTTATTTCCCAAAGACTTGTACCATGTCCTTTTTGAAATTTGTGTTCCTTCCACAGCGTCTTAAGAAACAGTGGATAGTCAGACACTGGTTTTGATTGTCCAAACTGCTGTAGCTGGGAAACTGGGATGTCTATTCTGGTTCTTGTCCATCTTCTGGTGTAACAAGGGCATTTTGTGAAAGGCCAGCAGAGATATTAACTCCGTCAAAGTTGTTGATTCAGTTTTGAATAACCATCCAAATGCGTGTGATTGAGCGACCATTCATTGAGTAGCAAAAATTGAGAAATAAGGATCCTGGATATAGTCAGGAAAAATTAATTGCTTCAGCTGGGCTAAAATTTCCTGGGGAAATATTTTTTTCCCGAAGCTTGAGCCAAGTCTGAGATAAAAAAGCATTATTATCATCTCCTGAAACCAAATTAGCAGGAATCTGGGTTGTTTCCTTGATAATTCCAAACCCTGTCCTTTTATTCACAAATTGCTTCTTTTCCTAAGATTGTCACTCTTATAAATTTTATATAAAAACATATTTATGGGGATATGTGTAGGTAACATGTAGAAAAGTTCATGTTCTTTTTTTCTTTCTAATTGAGAAAATAAAACTGGAGCAGTTAGTTTTGAAATAGTGAAGCTTGCCAAACATTGCATCTTTATCATGCTGTTAGAGAGGAAATTATTTTAAGGGCTATTTATTTTTACATTTTAAATATATTTGGATATTCTTTGTTGATTGAATTTGAATAAATACCAGATCGTGGAACAAAAGTAAAGGAATATCCCATGTAAGTAAATACTCATCTCAGAAAAATATACTTGTTTTATATTTACACATTTTGTTAATTGTGCTTTAGTGTCAAAACTGAAATGTTTTTAAATTATCAGATTATATATAGTATTATTTTAATTGTTAAAGTCAGCTATAATTATATCCTACATGCTTCTATAAGTACCTACCTCATAGAGCTTTTATAAGGATTTAACATAACATGTAAAAATATTTTTACATACAGAAGTTCTCAATTACTATTACTATGATTATTTTATTAAACATATTCAAGACATCTTTGAGGTTTACTATAGACTTAGACATAGAGACTGAAATGCAAAATAGGGAAGGACTGTTCTGTACAAATTACCCAGATATGCTGTTTGGAATTAGCAAATTCTTTGAAACTCTCTAACTTTAAAGGCTGTAAACTTAAAGATAAATTATATGCAAATACTTTTAAGATATTACATTATATTTTTCACATATTTAAGTTTCCAAATCTCTATAAAACTGAAGTAGGTATTTATATTTTACTGAGTTGAGAAAACTGAGGCAAATAGAGAGGAAATTAATTAATTTCATGAGTAGGTTATCCTCAGAAAGGCAATAAATGTAATTTCTCTGAAGTATAAGTCTTTGTTTCCTTCCTTTATTCAGTTAATATTTGGTCGCTAGTCTTAGAGCTTTACCATGTTAATTATTATTGCAAGATTGATTTCTTATACATTTATTTTTCCTAAAGTTCACTCAAAATTATTTATTGAGTATTTAGTATAGGCCAAGCATTATACAAAGTACAGAGAACAAAACAAACAAAACCATCTACTATCCTGGAGTTTTTCTTCTGGCATTGGGAGGAAAGGGAGGAGGTGGGGGAGAGTGAACAAGATTGAGTAAAATACATATATGTTAGAAGGTGCTGAGGAGAAAAAGAAAAAAAGGAAAGGAGAATAAGGAGTGTCAAGGTGGTAGAGGAGTTGCAATTTCAAATGGGGTGCCAGGAAAGTGTCACTATTTGAATCAAGATGAGGGTGAGGGGTAAGAATGGAGAGAGCTTGGGGAGGAAAGTTCTAGGCTGAGGGGACACAAGTTCCCTGATGTGGGAGCATGCAGGCCGTGTTAGGAGCCAGGTGGTCTACAGTATGAGTAGGAATGAGCTCAAGAAATAACAGGGCCAGGCCATGCACTTTTATTTAGAGAAAGATGAAAAGTTACTGCAGGGCTAAGAGCAGGAAAATGCATTGGCCCAATGGGAATTTCAACACCATCATTGACTGAGATGTTGTGAATAAATTTAGAGAGGCAGGAGCAGAAGTAGTAACAGCAGTTCCAGGTGATGGATGTGGGGGTGATGGGGCCTTCCAATCCTGCATTAGTTGTGTCATAATGGAGATAATAAATAATTGGGGACTAAACGTATTTTGAAAACAAAAACTTGTGGCAGAAATCACTGGCTGTCCTGCATCGGATCTCTTCTTCCTGGGCATATAGGTGTCTAGCTAGAAACATCTCCCAGCTTCCTTTGCAGCAAAAAGTATGCAAATGACTAGGTTCTCTCCAATGGGGTGTTAAGTAGAAGTGCTGTGTGTCAACTCCTAGCCATCCTCCTAACGATAGTGGTCTTGTACGTATTAGCTTCTTCTCTTCTCTTCATTCTTTCTGGAAATGGTGATGACGAGAGCACCTTGGAATGTGTTGAGGAAGGCAGATCCACCACTGCCCTGGAATAGATAGAATAAGTACTATCTTTCTCAAATTCTTATAGGACAAAGAACCAACTTTCAAGGTCTTTAAGACTCTATTTCATGGTCTCCTTATTCGAGCGACTTAGCCTCTACCCTAAGTATAATAGGAGCTTATGAGGTTTGCTAATGGATCAGATGTGGGTGAGAGAGAGAGAGGAGTCAAGGCTGACTCCAGGGATTTGGGCCTGAGCTCAGGTAGAAAGAAATTGCCCTTTACTGGGACAAGGCAAACTATGGGAGAAGCACATTTGTCAAGAAGATCAATATTCTAATTTTGGGTACTGTACACTGGAGATGTCTGGGAAACATAGCTTTTAAAAATAATTTTTTTACTGGCCTAACTAATGGATTTTAAAAAACTAAACTAAGTGCACTAAGTATTGTGCAAAACTGAAAAGAGATACTATTTTTTCTCAAGAGGGTTACAGTTTAAAGGAAGTCATTTATTTAATGGGCAGAGTGTCAGATTAAAATTACCTCCACATCGGGAATTTCTAGAAACTCATTTAAGTGTTAATGGCAGTGACTTTAATACTTAACTTACTTTATTTGAATCATTCTGCCAGAATTCCTTTATGGTGGTAATGATCTTAAAATACAAGTATTTGTCAAACAGAGAAGCAGCATATCATATCTCTTTATGCACAAGCCAATTGTAAATGACCACGTGATCTTACTTCGTATAACTGAGTATAAAGGGTTTTTTTAATCAAAAATTATTTTGAATAGTTTTAATCTAATCCAAAGAAGTGATATTGCTGTTTGCTGTGTTTCCCATCTTTGTCTTTATAACTCACCCCACCCAGTTAATTACAAAGTCAAAGCTGGATGTTAAATGGTAACACAGGGGCATCTAAGGAAAATGTTTGTGATCGCTTTAGAATCAAATCCTTTCTATGTCTGTTTATCTTCTTCAGGTACATTCTTTGCATTCAGTCACTGAGCAGGGTTCTCTCAAAGTCCCAAAGCACCATTAGGCTTGCTCCCTCATCTAGTGGATCTTGTTTCATGGGGCTTGGTGGGGGCAACTCTCTTTTTTCCATCTTTTTCTTATGGATGCTTGGGTTACATACTTCATCTCCCCAGTACCACGTTTCCTGTTTCTTTGGATATGGCAATCATAGAGTTTGATAAACTAACATCCTTACCAGAGAAGGCTAGGAGGCCAGTTCTATTCTCTTCTCCCATTTGACATGGACATTTAACGGTGATATTCTAGAGAGACCACCGTACTGACAACTAAGAGTCCATGCAGGAATTTTAGAGAGGAACTAATAAGTTATTAATAATACTTTAGAAATCAATCATTTCTTTTGCACAAAACCGCCAGCAACATAGAATATTGATTTAGAGTACCAAGAGTGTTCTCCATGATTCAGAAAAATCTGGATTTTAACACTTCCACTTACTATAGTGTGACCTTAGCACATTTTACCAAACTTCTTTGCCTCAGTTTCTTCTGTTAGTAAACAGGGAGCATAATGGTGTTTAGACACCATTTATACAACTCATAAGACGATCTTGAGTACAAAGCATATGAATCTTAATGAGCTCGAGATTTAACTACATGATTAAGAACAAACTCATTTTTACAGGTATTATCTCAATTTTCTTCTCTTACTACAATTTTTATAAATAAGAAAAGGTATTATCTCCATTTTGCTGCTTAGGAAATAGACACTAAGAGAATGCTAAGTGACTTGCTTCAAGACAAATGCTATTACAGCGGAGGTTTCAGCTAAATGGAGGTCAGGTCCTTCCCATTTCACCAACACCAGCTGGTAGAGGGCTGTCATCCTGTGGTGCCCCCAAAACACAGTGGGCATGTAGCAGGTAGATAAAAGATTACCCTACCCCTCAGGCAATCTTTATCATGTACATTTTTTTCATGCCTTATATATTCTTGATGGGACTGAAAACTCCTTAAACACAGGAGCCATGCCTTCTCGATTTACATCATTTTATAATCCTTAAGCCAGGGTTAGACATAGCCAATGCTCAGTAAATACTTGCTGAATATTTTCTGTAAATGCTTTTCCTGAGTTAGTCAACATTTTCTGAGAAAATTTTTCATGATGGACAGAAGCAAAGGAAGGAAGGAGGGAAGGAAGAAAGGGAGGAAGATGATATAAGAATGTTTCTAGTTATTATATCCCACACAGTACCTAGCACAGTTTTAGTGTACAGTAGGTATATTAAAAATTAACTGAATATCTATCATCATTCATTTTGGTGCATCTTGGTGTGTTCTGGTCACTTACACCTTAACCCTGATCTTTGAATTTAGACCAATAGTCGTTTTTCAGAGGCACGAACGAGGATAAAGTTAAGGGTAGGCTGAGAGGTTGGGAAGAACCACTACTCGGAATTGCTGCAGAAGAAACCACAAACCCTCACTTAGAGATGCTTTAGATGCTTTACTATATTGGTAACCGATTTCTTTCTTTTTCTGAATAAAATAATTAAGTTTGGGCAAATCTAAACATACTTAAGGAAACAAAGTATTTGAAAATAAGGGTCTTAGAAAGTGAAGGATGTGTGTGGGCACTAAGCTCCAAGCCTGTGCAGGTGAATTCACCTTCAGTCCCACACACACGGACAGAGAAGGTCTAAACCTAAAAGACTTCTTGAAATATAATTAATACCACCTCCCTTAACAACAACACAAAATCTGTTGCTGTTTTATAAGACAAGCATTTTGCGGCCAAAAACATTTTGATAAGTTATTATTATTATTCCTATAATTCTATAAAAGTAATAAGGTAATACTAGAATACTAAAATTATTGACAAAATATTTTCACTTCAGAGCCCATTGAAGTATAATTCTATCAATTTTATGGGTTATTTTAAAATATGTCCTATTTATAAAAATAAGAAAAAATACATAGAAAAACATTTCACTTTTAACATGTAAACTACATTACTCATCCCATGTTTAAAAACTCTTCATAGTAAATGTAACCAAATTCTATTAACATCCTTGGGGAAAATTATAACATGTAGCAGAATTACAGCTCTGAATTTGTTTCAGTAATTGTAAAACTGGTAAAGTAAGGAATTATTGCTTTAAAAAATTAAGCATGCCAAATCACATGGGGTTTTCAAGGTTTAGATATCTGAAGTTGTGTGGCAATATTACTATGGTCTACCTTAATTTTACAAAACATAGGGACAGACTAATCATGAGAATGATTCATGTAAACATTGCTACATATTTTTATTTTCAATTTAAAACACAATATAAAAGTTATCGGCAAAGGGAGGAAAGTGGTAATTTTAAACATGCTTACCCCAACTCAAGTCTGATTTAGGAAATGTAGCATTTCTTTGATTTTTAATTGTTCCTGCCTTACTTGTGAATGTGACCACATGACTATAGTTTATGCTATTATGTTGTCAGGCTTCTGATAATGAGAAGGAATGTTTGTTTAGACTGTGTAGCTCTTCACTTTAATTCACTCTGGCTCCAGTGTGACATTTTAAAACTGCTATCAATGGAAAATCCAAATTTCCCAGCAAGACTTAAAACAACAGCAACCCCTGTGAACCAAAATTATCTCCTATTGAGGCTAATTACCTTAGTACACTTAGGAAAGTACTGCTATAGGAAATCTGTTGCCTCGGAGTCTCCTCTTCTGTAAAGTGCTTTTAGCTGATACTGAAGTCATATATTTGCTGATTACTCTATTGCATCTCTCAGTACTGGTATAGGTGTGAGGACAAACACAAAACACCGAAATGACATGTGGTGCCGTAAACAAACTCATTATATACAACATGTATGCAACTTTTGCATGGTTTTAAAGTCTGTGCTTAGAGAATTGACCCCATTAGGGTGTGAGTTTTAAAGGGGGAAAAGTGGAAGGCTTAAAATATAAGGGAAAAAATTAGAATTACTACATTAAAAAAATTTACTAATTCTGAAAGCTTACATATAACAAAGATATAGCATAAGATTGAACAGATAAACAAGTTGTGTTTTCTTATCTTTTCCTACTATTCTGAGCATACTATTACTCAGTCCTTTATAAAAGCTAATTCTTTGGGCAAATTATTTAATGGATAAAATGATAGTTACTCTATTTGACATGTACAAAAACAATCAAAATGATAGGTAGAAACCCAGAATTAGTCTCAATATTAACGAGGTAATCCTTTACGACTCTGTAAAACTGTATTGTTTATTTGGAGTTAGGGTGAAATTGAGCGTTACTGAAATTAACATTAAGTGGATATCTAAACCAATTATTTCTGCATCCTAACAGAACTACTTTCCCTCCTCATTTATTGTTATGCATGCCGCCCATCAGCTGCTGCACAGGGGCAGACAGGATGTGTCCCGTGTGCCCATTCACACTCAAAGATGGCACCCGATGCCACGATATGAGGTTTTTATTTATTTGTTTGTTAGGGTTTGACTTGTAATTTTACTTTGTACTCTGTAATTATTAAGTAATTAATAATTATTTCACAGTTATTTAATTCCCACTTCATTTTTCCAAATTAAAAATGCTGTTAACTTTTTATTCTTACAGCACATTGTGACATCATTTGGCCTTCACTTACTGTGAATGGGACTGTAAATACATATGCAGACATGAGTCCTGAACCGGAGCAGCCACACTCAGACACAACGTGGTCATCTGTGTGGTCCAGCGTACGCGTATGTTAAGTTTTTAGCTTACCATTGAAACAGAAACACAAAATAAAGTTTTCTTTCGGAGAATCCCGTGACGCGGGTTTGAGGAAGAAGGCCTAATGTAGAGGCTCCATGAATGTGCCTAGTAAGAGACTTTGTTTACAATACTTCATTTGAACTTTTTATGATGTAGATTTTTTATTACTTATATTCTAGTCTAATGGCATGTCAGCTTCTGATATGGTTTTGGCATTAACTTTGGATAATCAAAGCAAAAACTAATTAGAGTAAGTGTTATAGGAAGAAGAACTGAAATTGTGTCAATGTTTCTCAAGCATTTCTAACACTAAATTAAAACGCTTTGAATGAATTAATGAAAATAACATCTGTAGTGAACACTACAGGGTAGAAATATGAAATGCTAATAACCAAATACACAAGCAGAGGTAATCACCGCCCACCAAAAGTAGAGTCAGCTTGTGAAGTAAATTTCCTGAATTGGCTACCACACCTCATCCACAGTCTTTTCTTTGCATCTGAAAAAGTACAACCCACAGAAATTCTGTTGTAAATCCCATCTTTATCTAAGTGTAGTCTATGTCCAAAGTCATCTAAGCCTCATTCTTCAACTTGACGTTCCACAGCCAGTCACTGATGTAGGGGAAGTCGGTGCTGTGCTTCATACAGGATTTCCTTTAGAGTGACACTTGCAAAACTTGTCTCCCAAGGCCTTGGTGAGGGGAGAGCTGATTTACTTCAGAGGTGTGAGTAGGAGGACCCAGATGTCTATTTGCTCGTATGTCTTAACTGGGTGGAGTAAGTTTAAAAGTCTTTCTTTACATCTTTGGATGAATGATCAGTTGTATAAAGAATAACTCCTTGCATTCACTGGTGCATAGAAATTTCCCTAAAACGTAGCTTTTTAAAACAATAAACATTTATAGTATCAGTTTCTGTGGGGTCAGAATTCTAAGGACCTGGCACATCCCTGGTTCAGAGTTTCTCATGAGGTTACAGTCATAGTGTCAGCTAGGACTACTGTTATTTGAAGGCTTGACTGGGCCTGGAGACTCTGTTTCCAAGGAAGTTTACACACGCTTGGCAAGGTAGTACTGGATGTTGGCGGAGGCCTCAGTTCGTGGCCATGTGGACTTCTCCATAGGGTTGCTGAAGTGTCCCTCCTGTGTGGCTGGCTTCCAGAATGATCAATCCAAGAGAGAGTAGAATGGGTACCTCAATGTCCATGTTGTTGTAGCCAAGTTATAAGTTACACAGTCATTTCCATGATATTTTATTGGTTACACAAGTCAGCTCCATTTAAAGTGGAGTGAACGAAGCAAGTATGGATACCAGAGGGATGGAGGTTGAGGGAGGCGGGCTACTGCACTCCCCTGGTGTGGCAAACTCTTTCTTCGATAGAGCCCCTACCATGTAGACTTAGGGTAAAAGTACATTCCTGCAATTTTAGTAATTTAGCTAATATTTTGGTTCTGAATCTTGTAACTGTTTCTTAAATAGTTGCTCTCAGAGAGGGTGGGCTTATGAGTTAGTTAAATTCCACAATTAGCTCCCAATTGCCTTTAAGGCATATCTTGATTTTGCCTTTATCCCGTCAATTTATATTCCCAATGCCACTCTCCTTAGATCGAGGCCCATATTATCTCTTTTGGTGACTGTGGAAGGAGCCCCCTTAAGGGATTTACATCCCTCTAATGTTTGATGTGGTTAATCTATTCTCTACACCAGCACTGTTCAATAGAACTTTCTGTAATGGTGAGAATGTTCTCGTCTGAATTTTCCATATGTAGCTACCAGGCACTTGAAATGTTGCTACTGTAATTCAGGAACTGAATTATTAATTTTGTTCAACTTCTTACCTTCTTGCCTGTGTTATCTTTCCCACTAAATACATCCTAAGTGTTACTGTTGGATTAATCTTTTCAAACACCGCATTTCTCTGGACTTCCAGTGTCTCCCACGGTTTATGGGGTAGAGCCCAATTACCGAGGTATAAAATATAAAAATTATTACATTAGAGAAGTATTTAAAGTCCCCTAAATTTGACCGAAACTGGATTTCCTTTCCGTGCTTATTTCCCATCATTTCCCTCCACTGTTTCCTCTTTCAAGCAAGGGGCTCTTCACATCAACTCCCTAAACGAGTTCTTCTTAGTCTGATCTTGGCATCTTTGTTCCTTCCACTGATTGAAAAGCTCTTACGCCTTCCAGGTTAAATCTCTTCTTGTCCATGAAAACTTTCCTAAACACCAGGAAAACACTTGTTCTCTTTTCTAAAGTTTCAATACACCATCCTCTCAACTGCACTCAACAGTGTATTGTCCTAAGTAAACATTATTCATGGGAGCATAATTTATCTACGTAACAAATTGTAAGGTCCCTGATAACAGGTATCACGTGTATGCTTTTTGGCATCCCCATTTAGAACAGTCCTTGGTCCGTGGTAGAGACGTAATAAGTACTTCTTGAATTGAGTGTATACTTTTTCTTTGCTACTTCTTTTATACTTCAGTGTAGGAATAATATTCATAGAAATCTTGTATAGTGTCCCTAATTGATAAAATCAGTCTATTTTTATTGAAAATAAATGTTGTGGATATAATAATGAGACTTAGGAAAGATATCACCGCAACAATGTGATAAACATTGACTCCATTTTTATGACTGCGCAGACATGTTTACAAAGTTTCTCTCCTTCTTGAAATGTACCCAAAGGCAACATGAATGTGTGTTTGCCATTTTTCACTGTTATTAAATCAACAAAATTGACTGTCGTAATATGCCTTTAGATAGAACCCTGGTGGTCTCATTAATTTGGTAACACTATAGAAATATTTTCATAATTAAATAAAGAAAAAATAATTAGAATAAATACCAAGTAGAAAAAAATAAAAGGAAGGCAAGTTAAGATAACTATAAATAGGTCCAAAAATGTTAGGTAAGAATCTACTCATTTCTAAGTACTTTATAAATAATATTTAAAAACCTGGCCCTTACAAGTCAATGATTGCCCTTTCTCAATTGCTTTGTTTTTCAGTTACAATATTTAATTATTTAATTTTAGAAATTGTTTGCTAAGTAATGCTATATGAGCATGTAAAGCAACCATGAAACCTTTTAAAAAATACTACTATAAACTTATTTCATGTCTAAATATTTTAGGAGAGATTCCCCCTCACAACTGCCCCCACCCTGCAGGAATTAGCAATATGCCTTGTTAGCGAAACTTCAAAGTAGGAACATGATTTTGCACTGGGCGCATTATAATTTATTGTGCTGGTTGCCAGGTTTCCCACTGTTTGAGTTTATGCTTCCTTAGTCATCTGTTTTAGTTAATTAAACCAGAACTTGTCCCTGTACTAGGGAAATCAGTGATGTGCCACAATTAAAGAAAAAAGTCACTTCATCAGTAGCTCAGCTTCCTATGTTATGAATACACAGATTTTAATTGACATAAGATTTTATTTTCACTGAGATAGCTAATTTGACAGTTTAGTCAAGGCGAAAACTGAAGATTAAAAATCAGTGATTAGAAAGAAGACAAACTGTGGCAGTTACTTCTATGAATATCATCTGGAAGAATATTTTATTTATGTTTTACCCTAGATTTCTATGTTGTAGAAAAGCTATTAAAGCTACTAAATCTCTTTGATAAACTCCAGAAAACCCAAAATAAAATAATCACTCATTAAATATATCTCTCTGATTATGTGGTTTCAGTAAGTAATGTTATTGATTCTACTTCACATACACAATAACAAAAGTATTATATTTTATTTATGCTTTTGTCTAGTTCTTTTGGTAATTTCATGACCTTCCTTGAAATTAAGTTTTACCTCTTGTCTGTTTCTACCAAAACAAAACAAAAAGGTGATAGTCCTGTAAAAACTCATTCATTCAGCATATATTTCTCTAATAAATAATACTTTAGCTGATATTACACATGATCTTTTGAAAACAAAAATTAAACTTTTCCTATAGAGATGAAGGTTTATTATTTAGAGATACAATGTATTTAAATTTACTGCTTAAAAATGTAGAGCATATCTTACAATTTGGTTGCTTTTAAAGAAACCCCATTGCCCAAAGATTTACATTAAAAGATTGACAACTCCTTTGACATCCTGCATAACCAACAGCAGGGAAAGGCTCTGAGGGGGGAGTGGAATGTGAATCAAACTCTTTTGTACAGTATTGTGAGAATCTAAATCAAAACATAACATCACAGTTTGGGGGGAAAACCATTTTCACCAAATTCATGAATCTGAAAATAAAGGCTCTTCAGCTGTAGGAGGAGGAGACTCATGAATGCCCTCTAACCTCTCACTCAGATCTTTGATGTCTTACAGTGCAAACCTATTTCCAACAGTGAGAATACTGATAGGACTGCGGCACGTGCAACACGGAACTCCGACACATTCCACAGCTGCGTTCTGCTGCCAGCAGGAGCCATTCATAACATGAGTTCAATAGGGCAACCAGAAAATTCTCCATTAAAAGTGCAAGTACGACGGGCCACCACACACGTGTGGCTCTTTCACTTTCGTCCCCAGCAAATTAACAGTAGACTAAATGACAGCACCAATGGAAGTGCAAAAGGAAGACAGAGGCAGGGAAAGTAGAACATTAGGAGGTTACAAGAAACTACCTTTTTATGATTTTCCCCCCAATGTTGTCCCAGATAGGAATTGCAGAGGTTCTGAATTATAGATATTCAAGATGTGGGAGGCAGATTATTTGACTGGCAGGTGATAGACCAGGGGAAAGAGAGAAAGGTTATACCCTTCAGCTTCGATGAGTGGAGAAACAGTAGGCATAATTGCTATATAAGAATAATGGGATTAATTGTCATAATTCTTCTTTCACACAAAGATTGCAGTGTGCAGTCTGTAAATGCTCCTGGTTGCTCTGCATTCCAGTGATAGAGAAATAATTCACATATAAAACTAGCCGAAATCCAGTAGAGAATTATGCAAAAACAAGGTTAATAAACATGTCTGTTCTCTGTATTAATATCCCAAATCCTAGAGTTCTGCCTAGCCTGTAGTAGACACTCCATCAACATGGAATGGAGAAAGACATACCTTTGTAACTTATCATGAATATTAATTTGGAAAAACATCTACAACATTTAAAAATCTACTTAAAACAAGACAAATGTAGTATTTGTTTCTTTCAACAAGGTAACTGGATTAGGAGTTCTATAAACTGCTTCTGAAGGCCATTACAATTCAGAGCTTCATCCTGTGGCAACTGGGAGGTTTAAATACAACCTCACGATTCAGTTATAGTCAGGTGCCGCAAAACGAGGTTTTGGTCCCATACATTTACAATGGAGCAGAAAAATTCCTATCACTTAGCAACGTTGTAGCCCTGGTAGAGTCTTAGTGCAAAGCGCCACTTCTGTGTGTGTGGTGATGTCGGTGTAAACAAACCTACTGTGTACCAATCATATAAAAATATAGCACATCCTATTATGTATGGGACGTAATACTTGATAATGATACGTATTTCCTGTACTGTGCTCTTTATCATTATTTTAGAATGCAGTCATTCCGCTTATAAAACAAATTGCTGTAAAACATTACGCCAGGTTACGCCAGCAGCAGCCTCATGCATCTTGTTTCCTGTGTACCTAGATTGCATCATTTTCTCCTGTGCTTCATTTAATCTGGTGATGTGTGTTTTGTACACTCAGGGTCGCCAAAGTACACAGTGTTTAAAGTGTACAGTTGTGTGCAATACTGTCCTACGCCTTCACATGCACTTACTACTCACTCACTGTCTTCCTTAAAGCAACTTCCAGTTCCGCAAGCTTCATTCATGCTATGTGCCCTCTACAGGTGTACCGTGTTTGATCCTTTAAATTGTATTTTTACTGTACCATTTTTTATGTTTAGATATGTTTCGATACACAAATATTTACCATTGGGTTACATTTGCCTACAGTATTCAGTACAGCAACGCGCTGTAGAGATTTGTAGCCTAGGAGCAGTGCCCCAGAGGAGCTGTACCTAGGAGGTGTACCGTGCAGCCTAGGTGTGTAGCTGGCTGTACATCTAGGTGTGTGTAAGTGCACTCTGTGGTGTTCGCACAGGACGGAATTGCCGAGTGACCCATGCCTCAGAATGTATCCCCAGCTTTAAGCAGCACATCGTCTTAAAGATATTCATATGTATAATTTATTTCTTAAAAGGTGAAAACAGATAAATGGCATTGGAGGTCTAAAATAATGAGGCTTCTGAAAGCAAAGTAGATGCTTCTCTTTACCACCTATACGCAGGGGAGTTAGAAAGAAATACCTTGAGATTTGCTCGTGAAAATGCTTAAAGCCGCAGGCTGCGAATTGATGGGGTGTGGTGGTATAGAAGAAAAGACATGTGTGGACAAATTATGAGGCTTTCCCAGCCCAAGTGCCACTTATTAAGGGTTTATGATCTGCCCACCAAGTGGCCAGATATAGTCCCTATGACCTTCACCACACACTTGGTTATTGGCATTTTGACACCTTTTTTTGCACAGTGGGGGGCATTCCTGACACTATCAATATAATATACCTGTTTCAGATCACAAACATTATTCATTAACCTTAGGGCAGAAATCTAACATAATCAAATATCCTTTTGCCACCTAATTTAAGTCAACAGGGGATTGGCGAGATAGGAAAGCATAACGTAAACAATATAGAGAGAAATGCCCAAGAATTTATTGTAGGGCCTTTCTGTTTTCAGTGTCCACAGTCTGTCAGTGTCCAGGCTATTAATTATTTTGTGAACAGCGCACTAGAAGGAGTTTAAAATACAGATGCTGTGATTTAGCAGAATTACATTATTTAGCAGAGTGACTTTTACTAGTCTTCTCCTTTCTTTTGATAAATATTCATGGTCTCAAATATGACAAAAAAAAAGTTCTCAAGAATGAAACCATTCCTTTTCAATTACTTGTGATTTTTCAAAAGCTACTGCTTACAGTCAATTCAGAGCCTAATGTCTCTATTGGGGTCGCATCATCCTTCTAAAACCAGGATCTCCTGACTTCATATAGTTAACTAGATTTGACGATAATTACCCGAAAAGTTTAAAAGAGACAAGACTGTTCCTAGCTCATCTCACTTCCTGACCTCTTGACAAACAGGACCAGGAGAAGGGTACCTCACCACTTCACCCTGTTCCCTGTTCTGCTGATGACCAGATGATAATCAGGTCCCTACACAATGCCCATTTTAAGACACAAAGTGATGAGAACTAGATTAGATTTTTAACTTCTAAATCACTATTGTATCATGATGTTGCCCCTAAAGATGCTTCTTCACTTTTAATCAGATAAGGTGAAAAAAGTAGACTCTAATATTAGAGCAAAACTTATCCTTCACGATTTTTATGGCACTCAGTTGAGATGGCATCAGAGGCTCACCCTAGTTCTTCACCACTTGAATTATGTCTAAAGAGCAATTCTCACAACACAAATACTTGCCTTACAAGGAGACTGAGATATCTTTTATACTCAGAGAAGATAAAGAGAAGCATTGATGCTATAGTCCCAATGCAAGTATCATTTTCTCATTTCAAAATTTCAGTTATTAAAGACACATCTGTTTTGAGGGCTTCTCAGAGATAACATTCATTATGTTCATTGTATATTATCATAATAATATTGTTCAAGTGTTGCTGAATCACACAGAAGGACAATTCTGTTTCCTTCCTAATGAGGTATGAGAAGCGGCAGCTATGATGGCAAGATGACAACAGCTAGTCCCTGTCATGAGCAAGGAGGTGGGTGAGGCTGAGAAGATCTATGGCAGCATATTTAAAAAGCCAGATACATGCCCCATTCTCCGTCTCTGCCTCCTGACTTCTTCTGTAGTATCACCCCAGCCTCCCTTAGAGCAGATCCAAGGACATATTTATTAGTTGGCAAGTCACCTACCTGCCCAGGCCCATTCAGGAGCCTGTGGGAATGTCTGGGTGCCAGCCGGGCCATTGCTTCTGTAGGAACTGGAGCAGTCCAAGGGAGCTGAACACCCAGGCTTCCCTGTGCCTGCCTACAGGGAACGGCCCGATCTATTATAATGTGGTCATGTTTTGCAGTGATTCAGGGCTGCCTGGGACAATCTTACTCTAGAAATTTGAATGGCAAACAGGAAAAAAATACCTTTTCTCTGTGCCTCAATTCTCATTGAGGACTCTTGAGAGACCAGTTACAGACAAAATAAATTAACTACATTTTTTGTATACCTCTAAATTGTAGTGTGGGTAAATCTGTGTAAAATTGTAATGTGAATAAATCCACTACAATAATACTATAGCCAGTCTTTGTGTCTGAGACCAGAAGCACCTTGGACTTGACCTCCTAAAGCCATCCCCATTCCCAGATAGAATCCAAGTGGCCCCCACATTCTCCTTGGAGGTCATTAAGTTCTCCGTGCTTCTGCCCATGCTACTTCTCTTCACTCAGCCACTTGTCAGCCATGACAGGTTGTTAATGTTACCAGTCAGCCGGCCTAGGCCCTTTTGGTGAGTGACACTATCTCCAAACAAACCCAAGTGTGTAAGGTCTATGATCGGGTATGCCATACTCACCCTGCAAGACCAGCCAGCCCTGTAGCTCGGGTATATAGCTAGGATAGATCACAGGGCTTTCTTCTACCCTTCCAGCTTGTCATTAAAGTTCCCAAATGCTTCACAGTGAAGCGTTTCCTTCCCTGATTGTAGCACAACTGGTTCAAGAGTCCCAAAAGAGCGATCTAATTCTTTTAGTTTCCTAATGTCCCACACTCAATGAACTTGTTATGTTTTCCACTGCTGAGTTGGAGGACATTTGAACAGAATCTGAAACCACTCGCCTAAAAATGTACTCTCTGCCTGACATCAGATCATCAATTATTTCTGCCTGACTTTTCTGTCCACCTGAAGTATTCCTAGAAAGTTGCTTCTATCATCTGTCCAGAGTCTTAATTCCTATATCCTGGAGTCTGATCATTAATTCTCAAATCATCTGTCACAATGTTCCCAGTGGGTTCATTTGGTCCTTGTAAAAATCAGACCACCCTTTCTCTCTTCATATTTTAAGAGCATGTTATATGCTGAGCACTCCACTAGACATTTGGGATTTCATCCTTAACCTAGGGGCTTTATAGGCCTGACCGGGATGCAAACACAGAACACTAGAACTCCCAAAGCAATATGTATCCTCAGAGTTCATGTTGGAAACACAAATGAATTCTTAATCTGAACATGGGACGCTTTAGTTAAAACCGCCAATATTTGTCCCCTTACAGAAATGAGAATAATCACGCCAAGTGTCTACTGCTCCTGCTCGAAACTGTTAACAATTTGTCGAACTTTTACAATTTCTGAGCTGAAACTAAAATTAGTGGGTCTGTAAGCACATCTGAAAGGCCTCCTTTTCTTATTTAGTTCACATTCAGAAACCCGGTGCAGCGAAGGAAAGATGAGATATGCATATTGCCTCCTGGATTATCAACTGATGGTAACAGAGTTGGCATAACCAAATTAATTTCACTTAAGGAAGCAGAGACAACAGGAACTGAGGTCTGATAGGTGAAAAATGAGTGCTTTATCGACTAAAGTACTCAGCTTCAAGCTCCCCTGCTTCTTAAGTACAGTGTCAGCTAAGTAATGCATTGCCACGTTCCACTGTTCCATGGCATGCCTAGCCACCCTGTCATAATTAAAATTTTCTGAGGGACCTAAAAGCTGCTAGTGGCCCCCCAAATGCTTGCTAGATGAAATATACCCACTAAAATAGATTTTCGAGAATCACTCAACTTATAAAAGACTAGATATGGTGTGGTTATCACATATAAGTGTTCAAAAGATGAACTATGATGGAGATAATCTTCAATGATTAACACATTCAAGGTCCCTTGTGTTGGTTTTTATTTTTGGACCATTCATTATGTTAAATTTGACTGTTTTTTAAGATAAGAAGTTGAAATATTCACATTTATATCCTTTACCCTTAAAAAAGTTTCACTTTGACACGTGTAATGGCATGATTTGACTACCAGCTATAGTGTACGGTTGTCATAATCTGTCATTTTAGTAGTTTATGTTGGGGTCTTTTGTAATTTATGAACCTGGGATGCCAAGGTAAAAGCCAGGAACTAACTTCAGCAGCCTGCCATGCAGCTGGGGAGATGGCCTGTGACCAAGACTCTGCCAGGCAGGTGTACCCGTGACAGTCTTAGGCTTAGGAGAGAGTGACAGGAGATAAGTGACATAGGGCCATCATGTGCAAGGATAAACTTTGGGGTGAGCGTTGTACTTCATTAGAGTCTTTGCTGTACTCTGGGTGCTTTGTTATAGGCTTTGCCTTTGTAGACAAATTTGGTGACTTCAGGAAAATGCATGATAACTTTGGGCTTACCTTTACGTTAGGAAATTAGGATGATCCATTTATTTTGTGAGTTTGAAAGTTGTAAAAAAAATTCCTAAAATGGTTTTTGAAAAGAAATACTTTATAATTGTGTATGTGTTGGAAATAGATTGTTTTCAAAAAATAAATGGGTGTTCATCTGAATTAGCCACTAAAAAATGTGGGAAATGAATAAAATGGTAGCTTAATGCATTAAAAAACCTTTTTTACCTTATAATGTCAAGTTCTATCTCCTTTCTTACCTTCTTCCTGCCTAGATTCTGCCACAACTTAAAACTTGTCAGACTTGACATTTAATCTTTTTTATACTTACAGTTCCCCAAAAGAAAATATAGAAAGTCTTTATGTTTAAAGTCAAGCCTTGCTCTTATAAAGTGAGGAATAGTTTGTGCCAGGTTCCATTTTAATGCACACAGTACCCATGTTCAATATGAGTTACTATGAGTTGGTATTTAGAAGAACGTGTTCTGCATGGGACCGTGCAAGCTCTTCACCAGTCTTCAGTTGTCTGACTTACTGGATTGTGTAATGCCTCTGTGCTGTGAGTACAGTGCGGCGGCTGCTGCGTGGAGCCCACTGCAGGCCCCCACTTCACCTGGCAGTTTCGCTCCAGGCTCCCCTGTACTCTGTGATCACACGTTGAGTCATCTTTGAAAAGGAGTAGTTGTGGTTTTTCTAAACCTGTCTATGCCAGTTGGATGTGTTATTGGATGTGTTATTGTAATACCATTAGATATGTGGTTGAATGTGATGTAGGTAAGACAGCATTGAGAGATTGGGGGAAAATTAATGTAGGTGAATTTTTAGGTCAAATTATTTTGTAGCTTTTTAATTCACTTGAAAGAAAACAACAACCTGAAATTGTAAGTAATGCCCTAAGTGTGTGATTTATACAACAAAGATGGTGTGGGACCCCGATGACACATCCATCAAAGAAAGGCTTGAATGTGAATGAGTTAGTAAGATTCATAAACATTTATTGTTTTCAATGTAACTAAAATGGTTAAAATACAGGTACATATCATATCTGTAATGATTTCTCTCTTTATCTCAGTTATGCAACCGGACACCGTGACTAGTTGTGTTGGGTAAGGTGGCTTCTGTAAAATCAAACACATTGCAGAACCATTTTTCCGAATCAAACAATTGTCACTGAAACTTTCCACTTGATCTCTCAGATCTATGGAGACACCAGATTCTGTTTCCCAGCCCCTTTATGTGCATATTATCATTTTCTTGAGCCGGATTGTATGTCCTCCATTCCAAATTGCCCTATTACCCTCCAGATTGAATCATCATTTATTGTCCTTTTTGACCCCACAATGTTTTAAAATTCTTTCATCATTATGATACTTTAGTACTCATAAAATTCATGTATTATTTAGTCCAGACTCTCCACCTAGCGTTACAGTCTTGGTCAAACTGGTCACAGCCTCCACCTGCTCACGGCTCTTTGATTCAAGCACGTCTCCTGCCGACACCTGAACGTACTGCACCGCACTCTCACCACCAGGCAGTGCTAGGCCCTTCCTTCTCCCCGTGCATTCTTTCCCGTCCTTGAGGGCCTGGTTTAATTAATTGCCCCCTCCTCCCGAAGGTTTTCCATAAATGCATACTGACTTAAATTTCTTTATTCCTAGTCATCCCACATTCTGTCCAAAGGAGCGATGCAGTTATTGAGGGTGTGAGTCAGATGTCTTCCGTCTTGCCAACCAAATTCCCATTTTGAAGATTGGAATCAGATTTTTTCATTTTTCTAGTGCCTATCATAATGCATTATGTATACAAAGCTCTTAATAACTGTTGATTGAAAAAGTGATGATACTAAAAATAAATAGTATGCTTGAAATATTCATGAAGTACTTCTATGTTGGAAAAACAGAATTGTAGCTACTTGTATCTAGGATAAAATTTCTTGCACTTATATTGAGTGCAATTTCCTTAGTTTCAATAATCCCTTGGTTTTCTTATCCTTACAACTTCATATTTCACAGGGTTGTTGTGGGAATTAAGTAAGATAACTCAAATGAAGAATTGTGGCTGATACATCATAGGTTATCAAAAAAATTAATTCCCTTTCCATCACTTATTTCCATTTACACACTTTAGGTTTTGTTTGAATATGTGTTTAAGCTATGAGTTGGCATAACTCCAAATGTTTTCTGAAAGCAATTTCTATTAAACATTTTTAGTGGGAGTATCTCAAAGAACAAAATGGTTAGTTGGGTAAATATAAATATTTATTATATTTATCTAAAAACTTCAAGCCGCTCATACTCCTTTAAAAAAATGAGAAGCAAGCAGTGAGTTGATAATGTGACTGAACATTGACATTTGAGGGAAAGGCAGTCACCCAGCTCAGGTGCAGACTCACCAGGTGTCCATAACTCAACCGGAAGGGGGATGGACCCCTAGGGAATGCCTCCAACAGTAGGTTCTACTCTTTAAACTTGCTGAAATCAAGGTTAGAGTAAGCTGTAATGAAGAATAATTTGGAGTTAATAACCAAGACTGTTAATTTGGGAGTTAGTGTTTCTTTAAGTGTCGGTCAGTTATGCTGCTTAACACACAGTCCTCACTCTTCCTTTTGCACCTCCGTAAGGCAAGCCTGTTCAATCCAGAAGTCGGGGGGAAGGCAACATTTGTCCATCCAAAGCACATCAGAGCTATGGAGAGAATCTGAGAAGTAATAAACATTTTTGAACAATTCTTAGGAACCTAAAGCAATTCTAATATAATTCAGAGCCATGGAGCCACTCTAAGGGTTTTGGGCACGAGGGAAATAGAGCACTAACAAATTATGTCAGTCAGGAAAATAGATATTAAATGGTGGGGCCTATTTTTTTTCACCCTTAGTGGCCCCACTCATCTCCCAGATTTCTGAGAAGGCAGATGATTGCCTACCATTAAACTCTTAGGAGAAGAGTTTGAAATGAGCCTTGGGACCATGGCTGTAAGCTGACAGCATCTCTCAAAACTCCTCCAAGTCCCTGGAGCACAGAGCTGACCCTCCTTAGGGGTAAACCGGAAAAGCCTGACATTTGCTATGGAGACTGCCTATCCTTCTCATGTGCAGTATTAAAGTGACCTGACCCATTAAAATTTTTGTTAATGCACAATAAAATGTGCATCCTTCTCCCTCTTACACACGGAAGATTTTATTAAAGGTCACATTGGGAAAGAAATCTTCTTTCTAGCTGTGTTGAGTTTCTCCCCTTGATATAATAACAAATAAACGTGTAGCAAATACCATGTACCAAGCATTGTTCTGAGTAGCTTATTAATTTAATTTTTACAATAACCTTGTGAAATCAATACCATTATTATTCCTGATTTCCAAATGAGGAGACAGAGGCACAAATGCGTAGTAATGTATCCAAGATCACACCACTATTATGTAGTAGCGGCAGGATTCAAAGCCAGTCTTCTGGCTCCTCATTGACACTTTTGGTCCCTTCACTCAGAGGACTGGTTTTCTGTGCTAGACAGAAGGTGTAAAAGAAAATGTCCCCCCTGGAGAGTACAGCCACGTGCTCCAGTGTAGTGTCAGGACTGCCAATCATATATAACTGCTTCTCTAGTCTCAGAACTGCTGCAGGAAATAAGCTGAATGTGCGTAAGCTTCATGTATGTATGAGTGCCTGCGGGTTTGCGTCTGTGCGTGTGTGTACACGCACTAGTGAGCACATCTGTGTATGTGTGTGTAGTGTGTGTATTTGCTAACACTTGAGTGTATGTATGAATGCATGAGCTACACATGTGTAAGTGGCAGAACCAGGATTCAAGTCCACGTTTGTTTGATGCAAAGCATATATTCTTATACTGTATACAGAAAGCAGAATTTGTATTTCTGTTTGACCTTAAGGTCTGTCAAATTATCTTGTGTGCATCGTTTCAGCTGAATAAAGAAAAGGTGCACCATGAAATCTTCCATCTACAGATTGAAAAGTTTTCCTGGAACGCAGGAGGGTTGGGAGTTGCGATAAGTTTTAGGTATGTACCAGCTGACAGTCTAGGAGGAGAGGGGGGAGAAAAGCATGCAACAGAAATAACACCTTTAGATATATATCATCCTTTCATCAAGAAATCTCAAAGCACATTTTGGTATTTTCTACCCAATGTTCTCATGCTACAGTGAAGTGTGTAGCATTTTCCTTATTTGCAAGGTAAACAACTCGACACTGAGATTGGTTATGTGATTCTCCGGGACCAGGCAGCAGCAGGGCAGTGGCTTGGCCAAGTTGAAAATTCGGTCTTTAGGAATAAAGGGCTACAGCTGCTTTGGCTTCCAAGGAGATCTCAGTGCATCCTTTAAATAAGTCAGCTATTTTAGCACATGTGAATGTAAATGTCGCTGCATCCTTGAGGGTCCCTCTGCTTTGCTTCTGATGCCAGCGAAGTTTCCCATTGGAAGCTCATCTTTACCTATTACTGAGCTCCATAAACAGCTTCAAAAGATTCTCCTGGAAAGAATCAAAGGCCATTGTAGCTGAAGCTCTCCAAAGGAAACTTGAAGCAGACACTCTCACCTTCTGGTAACTCTGACACATTAATTTACCTCAGCCACCTCACTTAAAGACGAAGTCTGGCACCACAGTGGCGGGGAGCCCTAATCAGATACCAACCCTGCACTGCCTGTGTCAGAAATGATGTCAGATGAACGGCAGTCCCCGGACCACTGCCTCATTTGGAGGAAACACTGAAACACTTGTTTTTTAGGCTACTTTATGACTTGCCTGAAAAATGACTGTGTTCACCCTGGAAGGCCACTAATGTATGAGGTGTTACCCCAGGATTTTAGTACTTCTACTATATGCACAGCCTTCTTTTTATATACATAGCTACACAAACAGTGGAAGTATCATTGAACTACTTATATTATCAATGCCATATATCAGGGGAGAAACTACATGGCAAAAGGTGTGTTAATACTTTCCTGTATATAAAATCTAGTAAAAATTTTACCAAAGGTACAGGGAGAAAATGTTTTCATTTTATGCCATATGGTTTGGCTTAGATCGGATTTACACATTTGGAGTTTCTTATTTATTTTTAATGGTGGTCCTTCACCTCGGGTACATGAATGTGGTTTTCACCTCTCCTCTTTTGGGACTGTGCCTGTCAAAGGCTCCATTGAACGTGGCTCTGAGAAATCGCTGGCCCTTCTGTTGGCAGATTCCTCATTTCCTCCTGTCTCCTCACAGTAAGTTTCTGTCCTCAGAGGAGCATCCAGCTCACTCAGACAGCCACGCTTTCCTGTGAGCAGGACTGAGAGAGAGCTGTCTTCTTCCTGACACCACTGCGGTTCCCACTGTCAGTCACTTACAGCCGCTGTCAGTCACTTTAAACCGCTGTCAGTCACCTACAACCACTGTCAGTCACCTACAACCACTGTCAGTCACCTAGGACCACTGTCAGTCACTTACAAGCGACCGCATGGAGAATATCGCTTCTCCTCAAACTCTCCTTCCCTCTCTACTGACATGGGAACATCGGGCCCAAGTCTGGTTGGTCTCCTTCTGGAAATTATTTGGTAATAAGAAACAGACCCAGGGTGGTGCTGTGAGGTGAGGCTGTGACCTTTCACCTTTGGAGACCTGGGTTCCAAGGCTCTCTAGAGGTTGGTGGTCTCTGCCCAGTCAACACCAGGTATCTTTCAATGCCACACAGCCACATGGCATTTGGGAGCAACATTACATTGATGCCAAGGAGGAATCGGCAGTAAGGTGTGCAGACGCAGGGTCATGGGAAATCATACGCCGTTTTCCTGTCTTCCCATCGTCTCGGATCCGGTAGACTTTCTGGTTGACTTCGGTAACTTCCAGTTTTGTAGAAAATATTCTGTAGGAGGCTGGGTGCTGGTGGCGATAGATCAACTTTTGGTTCTCTGTATTCATGGTTTTGGCTTAGAATATTTCTTAATAGGTTGTGATTAGTCCAGATCCCAATCCATAATTTCTGATATGAGTATCATTCCTTTGATTCATTACCTTTCAATCTTTACTTTGGTATTCACTCAAATTATATCCCAAAAACTGATGCACAATGCAGTTGCTATAATGGTAATATTTCATTTTCTACTTTATTTACATTCAAGGATGACCTAATGCATCAGTTTTATTTATTGGCAGCTTTCTTTACTTTAGAAAGACTTTCACTCCATTACAATAACTGGCAATGGCTTTATATCATTATCACGGTTCCAATATTAAACTGCAGACCATTCAAAGACAAAGCCCCTGGTCTTTGTAACCCCTCAAGGTTCCAGCTCACAGAAGCTAATTAGATATCAGACTAGCCTTGAGTGGCTCTGGGACTAGAGGGAAGCCCATTGACTGGGTTCAAATCACAGCCCTGCCCTTAATCACGTGTGTGATACTGCAAACGTTACTTAATCTCTACACGTCTCAATTTTCTTATCTATAAAATGGGACTTAAAACGGTATCTGTATCTCAGGGCTGTTGTGAGTTGATCTCTGTCAAGTGCGTGGGGTTGTATGTCTCACAGAGTGAGTGTTACAGAAAGGTTTGCTCTTATTTCGTAAGAGAAGAACAACAACAAACGTCCTCTAATTTGACGAGTATGTCCAGAAGGCCATAGAGACTCTATTTGATAATGAAAAGATGGCACATAAAATCTAAAAATGAATGGTCTATGTGAGTCAAAAGGCATTTAAAAGAGAGAAGGTGGGGGAGACACCCCTTTATTTAGTTAGGCCAATCTCAGGACTGCTGCATTAGGCCAGCCAGCACCCTGAACTGAAATTAAATGGAGTCAGGGGTGGGGAAGACCATGTCTTCTCTTTTCCACTTTGACTTTCGCCCATCTGTATCCTCTAATGCTGAGTCTGCTCGTGAGATTCTTTGGCACTTTTTTTTTTTTTCAAAATATTGATTGACACTACACTGGCCCCAGGTGCCTAAAAGCCCTAAGTAACATTCACTCTGCAGATTGGTGCAGGCACTGTGGGAAACAGTGTGGAGTTTCTTCAGAAAATTAAAAATGGAACTGCTTTATAACCCAGGAATTTCACTTGTCAAAATATATTTGAAGAAACCCAACACACTAATTTGAAAGAATATATGCACCCCTATGTTCACTGAAGTGTTATTTACAATAGAGATTTGGAAGCAGCCCAAGTGCCCATCAGTGAGTGGATAAAAAAGCTGTGTAGGTCATTTACACAATTAAATACGACTAACCTTTAAAAAGAAGGAAATCTTACCCATTGCATCAGCATGGATGGACCTGGAGAGTATTGTGCTAAGGGAAATAAGCCAGTTAGAGAAAGACTAATACCATATGATCTCACTTATATGTGGAATCTAGTAAACAAAATAAACTAACAAAACAGAAACAGACACATAGATACAGAGAACAGACTGATAACTGTCAGAGTGAAGGGGGTCGGGGGCTGGCTGAAAAAGGTAAAGGGATTAACCAAGAAAAACCTCACAGACACAGATGACATTATGGTGATTACCAAAGGGAAAGGGGGAGGGGGAGGTAGAAGAGGGTAAGGGGAGTATAAATGGTGATGGAAAGAGACTTGACTTCAGGTGGTGAACACAATACGATATACAGACGATGTATTATAGAATTGTACACCTGAAACCTGTATAATTTTATTAACCAATGTTACCCCCAATAAATTCAATTAAAAAACTCTTAAAATATGCCTATTGGGACACAAGTAATCAAAGTAAGTAAAGGGGAAAAAACCAAAAAAGGCTTATGTGGAGAATTTTGTATTTTGGTCAGTGAATAAAACTTAGAAATTTAGGAAAAGTCTAATCTTATTGAAGTTTCCAGAACTATTTTTTAATTGAATTTATTGGGGTGACATTGGTCCACAAAACCATACAGGTATCAAGTGTACAATTCAACAAAACATTATCCAGCACTGTTTGACTAAGGAATAGCACTGTGTTGAAAGACAACTGGACAAAGCAGAGCCCTTTGCATGCCAGGCTCCAGGGATTTTCTGAAGACAGCTGAGCTAACTTTCTCTGGTACAAAAGTCTTATCTATCAGGTTTTAGTTGGAGCACAGAACCAACAAAGAAGTTCAGGCAAAAGACAAAAATAGAGTCTTCCTCTGTGCTGTTGGATCTGCACCTATGGGGGCTTCTTTCAAGTAAACAAGGAAAATATACATAGCAATAGAGAAGTGGGAAGCTGTGCCCCATAAACTGTATTTCTAATTACAAACAACTAACCTGAGTTCAATTCCTGTTTACAGAAATGCACTTGATTTATCTAAATTATAGCTAGTAACTCTCTTGAAGCCTACATTTCAGATCTTGGCATTGAATGTTCTTTTATAAAAACGCTAGCTTAAGAACAGCTGAATCACAAGTAATTTAATTATTAAAAATAAGAAAAGTAGCCCTGGCTGGTGAGGCTCAGTGGATTGAGTGCTGGCCTGCAAACCAAAGGGTTGCAGGTTCAATTCCCAGTCAGGGCACATGCCTGGGTTGCCGGCCAGGTCCTCAGTGCAGGCCATGCAAGAGGTAACCACACACTGATGTTTCTCTCCCTCTCTTTTTGCCTCCCTTCCCCTCTCTAAAAATAAATAAATACAATCTTTTTAAAAAATAGGAAAAATAGTTATGTGATTTCAAAGATCATCTGTTAAACTATGTTATATCTACACTGTGAGATTGCTGAGTGAATACTGGTATATGTGTTTCCTGTTTCAGAAAACCAAAATTTTTTAAAAAATAAACCTTATAAAGGCATAAATGAAAACACACATGCTACCAACAATTTTATGTAAAATTCTAAATTGTTACAGAAGTAACAGGTGGGATTGCCAAACCTTGAAAGATCCATGTCTAACATGGATTTTTCATGTCCCTGTAAAACTTTAAAGTTTCACATGTCTAGCTTTTTCAAATACTTTGGGAACTTTGAAAAGGTTCAAAATACTGTGTGCAATGTTTATGCCTGTGACTCAAGGACAATATTTCTTGTAAAGGTCAAATTTTGGTGGTCAGATTTTTCACTAACAAGAACCAAGGGTTCTTACAGGAAGAGCTGACACGGGGTCCAGCAAATGTGTGAGATGAGCCCAGGACGCGTTAGTGTGCCAGGAAGCCAGAAAGCTATCAAAGAGGAATCGTATCGTGTCAAAAGGATGTAGAAGACAACTTGAAGAAGCTCCCACTGGTTTAGGATGGGATAGTGTTCATATGCAAATAATGATTACAATGGATTAACATGCATTATGTATATAAAAATCTATGCATTCATAATGATACGAAAAACGACCTCACTTTGAGCACCTTCAGGGTTGTTAGTGCAATAACATAATATCCTGAACATCAGTGTAAGAGGAAAGAGTCCTGCATTTCTGGGTAACTAAATAATTGATAAAGTAGAACTCCTTTTATAAAAGGAATTGCAAAAATGACAGAATTAGGAAATTATTATTTTGACAGTAGCCAAGAGAGAGAGAGAGAGAGAGAGAGAGAATATATATGTCTGTGTGAAAAAGTCCTGCCATCATTAATATAATAAGAACAGTTTACACAACATCCATGTAACCTGGCAGCCAAGGAGAGTGCACTGGAATGCACATGCATGAACAATGATGACTTCACTGTACTAGTCAGTGGGAGCAGTAGACACCATTGAGTGAACATGTGTACTGCGTGGCTGTCACATTCAAAATGACTGAGCAAGTAGAGCAATGAATCTGCATTAAATTTTGCTTTAAGCTTGAACATTCCTCAGCAGAAACTATTTGGATGACTCAGAAGGCCACAGCTATGGACATCTCGTGATTGGCAGCTTCATCATGACAACGCACCCACTCGTGCATCATGTCTCATGCAGTTTTTTGGTGAAACATCAAATTGCCCAGGTGGTTCAGCCCCTCTACAGGCCAGATTTGGCACCCTGCTACTTTTGGCTTTTCTCAAGACTGAAATCACCTTTGAAAGGGAATAGATCCCACACCGTAGATGAGATTCAGCAAATAAGAAGGGGCAGCTGATGGCGATCAGAAGATCTGTGTGAGGGCCCAAGGTGCCTACTTTGAAGGGAACTGAAGCATTGTTGTCATATATACAGTGTTTCTTGTGTCTTATATCTTCTTCAATAACTCTCTCTTTTTCAGAGTACATGGCTGGATACCTTCTGGAAAGGCCATATGTATATATGGAGAGAGAGAGAAAGGGAGAGGGAGAGAGAGAGAGAATTTAAGTTCTATTTCTTAGCAAATTTCAGTTATACAATACAGTATTATCAACTATAGTCTGCGTGTTTTACATTAGATCCTAAGTCCTTATTTATCTTATAACTGAAAGTTGGTACCCTTTTAGCAATCTCTCTCTATGCTTCCTCTTCCACCACTGGCTACTTAAGGGATTCGATGTAGTATTTGTCTTTATTCATATTATTTAAATCCTATTGGAAACAACCAGCTGTAGAAAGACATTTTTAAGACAATCAGGGTAACTTCAATACCAACTGGAAATTGAATATAGATGACATTTACCAATTGTTAATTTTGTTGGCATTGGGCATTGTGGTTAATTTTTTTTAAGTCCTTAGAAATTAAAGTTGCATACTGACAATATATATGGGTAAAATGACATGATGTCTGAGATTTTTTTAATACTCTTGACAAAAATGTTGGGGAGAAGCATCTAAAGGAAAAAAGTGATGAAAAATGCTGCTCACGGCTAAACGTGGTGAGGGGGGTGCAGAGGGCACATTGCAGGACAGTTTGTACCTTTGCACATGCTTCAAAACAGTTTAAGAAAATTGGTAGACAGTGTCTCAGCGATGATGCCGAGTGTCTCCAGTCTGGGTATCTGAATGGGTTTCCGCATCTTGGATGCCCATAGTACCACATGGCATGTGAAATGGACTGTCGAATGTTGTCCCTCCACTTTCCTGGCAAGATTTCCAGGTTATTTTTACACTGCTACAGTGTGATAAAATATCCCATCATCATTAAGTATTCCTGAGGTTTTGTGCTTGTTTTGTACTAACTTATTAGGCAATGGTATGGCACAAGCTGTGCATATTTTAGGTGTTTTCTCACTTGTATCCTTGGCAACAACTGAACACGTGGCTATTTCTAAACCATTCCGTAAAAAATAAAGTTGGCAGGAGAGGTGTCCAGCTCTTGACGAGGTATTCTGGGGCGACTATAGATACATAACCTCACATTTCAAAATCTCTCTCCCAAACCAGGGTCAGGAGCAGGCACATCCCTGGGCAAACTCAGAAATGGGGATGTGAGCACATAGCCTCACTTTGGATTCACAAATGCTGCAGGAGAAATTGCTTGTTACATGTGCTATTAAAATAGCATCTGCTCAAGACTCTGGGGTTCTCCTAGATGACAGCTGGAAAAGCTGGAATCCAAGCAAGGGCCAGCTCCAAGAATCCAGGCGCATTCCCTGAAAGACACAGTCTGTTAGCGAAATAGTCACAAACTTGTCAACACCAATGACGTCTGGTGTCTGCACATATTACAATACTGATATTATTCATCATTTTGACACTTGTACTAGAATATTATCTTTATTCTGTGGCTGCTTCATGCCTCGAATTCTAAAAATGAGTGTTTCGCTGCATTATTCTGGGGTTCATTACTATACACCCAAATAGAACTAAATCAATGGCGAACTGTACCATTTGTCATATATATTCCTGTCACGGAATATAGCATAGTACCTTTAACATTGTTTTCTTTAAAGTTATAGATTTCTTTTCAGAATATTTATAATTTATGTTCAGGAATTGTACTAGAATTATCCAGCTTTAGTTTATCCAAATGACTGAATCAAATGTCCTTCTTGGTTGTGAAGCACCAAAGCAATTCAAGAATAGGTGGAAATGAACGTATATTTCACATTATGTACCTGCTGGGCCATCTGACTCTCTTAAAGAGACAGGATAATTTTTAACCTCCAGTTCACATTGTGCCTCTGACAACCTCTAGCTTAGGCATAACAGTCAGCAACTATGAGTTTTTTCAGATAAGAGAGTGTTTGTGTCTATGATGGGTCACTTTTCCCTTGTACAAATGAGGACCAGAAAAACCCAGAATTATCTTCTGGAGGGCGGGCTTCTTGTAGTATACAGGCTTCCTCCCACGATGTGAGTGTCCTAGGAACCCATCTGTATCAGTGTACCAGCTGGCAGTGTTATGAGGGTCTGGTTTGGCCTCAGTGAATTTTTTTTGAAGACTCTTGCAATGCACTTGCCCATTTCACGATGGGTGATTTACCAGCGTGTCTGCCCACACCACGCTGAATTTTCAACCAAAATCGGCATGGCCCCTGTGATCTACCCTCCCTATTCGCACAATCTCACCTCAAGCAACTTTTTTTTTAATTTCCCAGGATGAAAAAAGTCCTCAAAGGGATATGTTTTGTGAATGTGGAAGAGGTGAGACAAAAAACAGCAGAAGCACTAAACATCAAAATTGATGAGTTCAAAAACTCTTTTGAGCAGTGGAAAAAATGTCTCCGTAGGGGTATTGCATCCAATGGAGAGTACTTTGCAGGTGACTGAAGTTTAAACATGTAAGAATAAATACGACATTTTTTGTAAATAAATTCCAGGGATTTGGGGTCCACCCTCGTAATGTTTGAGCTAAACCATCTGTTCATCATTCAAAGAGGAGTAACAGAGAGGACAGATGTCACTCTTACGAGGGACAGATGGTTTCCACTGTGTCCTTGAAAGGAGCTTGGACAATGTCAGGGCTCGCATGGGGCTGCTCAGTGCTGCTGCCTCACTGCCTGCTCAGGTTGGGCTCTGAGGTCCAATCAGTGCCCCTACGTGGTTCCTCTCCAACTTCCTCTCCAAGCAGATGAGTCTGGTAGTGCAAAAATCTGAACCCATTTCTCCTAAATCCTTGCTTCTCCTATACCTAGCCCCCAGCTTGGCCTCTGATGTCCTTCCACCGAGGTATTGGGTGAAGTCCAGTTGAGCAGAGAAAAGGGCCTCAAGGTCTTCACACATTGAAGATCAGGCAAGGGGATAGTTTAACCTATTATCCTACAATACATTTTATTATCAAAACAGAACACTTCCCACCATAAACTATTTGGAATGCTACAACTACACCAATGAAGTAGAGATTCTTTTTTCTTAAGGCTTTTGCACCTTCAAGGTGGAGTCTGAAGACTCAGTCCTCAAGGCCCCAGCATACCCATAATCTCCCATCACAGCAATTTACTGGGATTAGCCATCCTGGGTGCAGCCCAGCCTATAAAGTTCTCAGTAACTTACCCTTCCTGCCTCTAAAAATGTACCAGTCTTGTCTCTAGGAACATATCATTATCCAGTAGGTAAAATTTAGTCCATTCCTAAATATATAAACGTGTATGTGTTAATATAGAGAATATATCATCTTTCACTAAACAAAATGAGTGACTTTGAGTAAAGTTACCTTAAAAAGTTATTTAAAAAAAAAAGATAATCTCACAGAATTGTAGAAATTAAATTTAATGTACAGGACACCACAAATGCTGTTCAAATATAAAGTCAATGCCAAGCCTTTGCTTAATATACACAGAAGATATCTGGTTAATGTTGACAATAAGATAACATTTGATTGAGCCTGCATTTGGCCACGTTTCACCCAAATGAACTTCTGTTTTATTGTACATAAAGCCCGGATATCCTGTTTCTCAGTATAGTATGTGTAAGACATGGAAAATATTTTCAAAATAATTAAGACACTTTTGAAAAACTCTCTTTAACAGAGTACATGCAAAGCTTTTGTTATAAAGTGCAAGCAGTGATTTAAATAAACTATATATACCATTTGTACATAGCAGTTCTACATGTTGTAAAATGTACAACTAATTTGGAGTTAGGCCGTGCCACCTGACTTGGTTGTCTCAAGTGGACATGACCCCAGAAGACCACATACATACATAAGACGATGTCCTTGAGCAAGGAAAAGGAGCTGGGTAACAGGACTATTCTAATTATACTGATAGAGGTATAAATAGATACAACATAAATACCAAATGAGGAAGCTAATATGAGGTCATCTAGTTAATAAGTGTAAAAACAACCCTGCAGAAAGTAGAAAGGAAGAAATGAGTTAGAAAAAGGATAGCGATACATAAAGAAAAAAGGAACACCAAACACATCAAAACTAAAAGGATAATTTTATTTTCTAAATATGTTTAAGCATCCATACACAAACTGAAGAGAAATATCAAATCACCACATTTCGGAGAAGTTTGGCCCTCTTGGTCCTAACGATAGGATGATGAAGAGAATGATAAATGCACGCGGGACTGCCAGAGACCTGTCTGTCCCATGCCCAGTGCCAACAGTAACAGGCCAGCATGAGGCTGAGAGCGCACATATAAATATTTTCATGTTGTGCTTATTAGTGGTTAAAAAAGACCTGTAGTAAAAAAAGCGGGTAAATAAATAAAGTGAAACAATTTTTATAAGGAATGCAAACACTTTTAGAGTCAACCGTCCAGCATAAGGAAGCTTCAGAAGCCAAGGCGCAGGACACCCGTCCAGCCTCCAGCGTCTTCCTCTCGGCTGGCCCGTGAGTGGTGGAAACACACTGAGGAATTTCAGAGTGTACAACAGGGTTTTTATGAACTCATCAAAGGTGGAAAAGACTGATTTAAAATCCACCATGATTTTAAACAGGGGCTGAAGCCTGTGGCTTACGAGGCAAGATTTTGCAAGTTTATGAAAAGTTTTAGCCAAAGAAAGTATTCTTTCGAAAGGCAAATAATTAGATTTAAAAGGAAAATTTAAATGTCACATTTAAGAACTGGACTGTGACTTCCATTAGGTAGTATACCGGCCTCTTAAAAGAAGCAGTTAAACCTCTTTATAGCTTTTATTAAAGGGAAGAAAGGACACGTGTTAAGGTAGATAATAACCCTATTCATCTATGCAATTGATTTTATATGTATATTTATATATTGTGTATGTTGTATATTATATAATTTATATATTATATGCACACACACATATAGGCATGCACATACCAGCCAGGTCCTGAAAGGGAACAAGAAGTGGTGCAAGGATGTCAAGAAGAAGTGACCAGTGCCTTGGCCACTACAAGGAAATCAAGATTAAGAAAAGATTGGAAATGTCTCCAAATGTCTGCTTTTGAAGAGACAGAAGAAAGCGCAGGCCCCAGAGGCCACAGTCCTCTCTCACTGAGCTGCTGTGCTGCTGGTCCTGCTCCACTGGAGGCCAAGCACTAACTCTCAATAATTGATTTTTAAAGAGAAAGAAAAAAAATACATCAATTTGTTGTTCCACTTATTTATACATTCATTGGTTGATTTTGATTTTTGTAGGTGGCCTGACCAGGGATTGAACCCACAACCTTGGCTGCATAGAGCCCAGACCTCACCAGAGGCTGAATTCTGCGTTTCGTCCAGAAAGGAAGAGGGTTGCAAGGTTGGGAGGGCATGGAAAGAAGGGAGCGAGATGCTCTTGAACCTATGGTCACTTTAGAAATTAGTTAGTATTTTAACTTAGAATTTTTATGAAAAAATAGTATATATAAATATATGTATATATGTATCTGTATACAGTAAACATGTATTTATTCAACAACTATTGATTGCCTACTGCATTCCAGAAATCATTCTAAGTGCTTAAGATAATTCAATGAATAAAACAGTCAAAGAACCTTGCTTTTGTGAAACTTAATGTTCAGGTGGGGTGACCTATGACAAAGAGTGAACCTGCAAACACAGTATTCTATTATATGTTCGAAGAGAGAAAGTGTTGAGAGGATAAGGAATGGCAGAAGGTAGGAAGGTAGGGTTGCAGTTTTCAGTAGCATATGTAAGGTAGACCTCATTCAGCAGGTGCCCATTCAAGCAAAGACAGTGAGGGAGTTGTAGGCAGAGCTGTATCTTCAGGAAGGGCAATCCAGACAGAAGGAAGAGTGTGCAGGGGTTAAGGCATGTATGGAGTGTGAAGAGCTGGGACGCCCAGGTGAGTAAGGTAGGGCGAGGGAGAGTAGGGAGAAATAGAAGAGGTCTGAAAGGTTGATTAGGGACCACAGTACCTAGGCCTTCGGTCATGGAGAGGACTTGGGCACTAGTTAAACTAACCATCTACTCATCGAGACACAGGTTGTACAGAAGTGGAAAACAACCCCACCCTGCCCCCTTAAGGGGCTCCTTGTCTGCTAGTGGATACAAGTAATTAGAATGTGATGTAGAAAATGTTGAAGGGGTGCAGCGGGTGCTGTAAGACCCCATGAATGTCCCATTTTTTCCAGATCTAGAGCTGAGAGGTAGAAGACTTTCCCTAACTGACCCAAGCTTTTGAAATATAAGGAAAACTCAGGCAGGAGAAGAAGGGAGAAGGATTTTTTAGACTAAGGGAGCAGGATGTACCCATTATTCTATTAACAAATAGCTATTTGACACTTAGTAAATTCTAGGAATAATTGTAGGCATTAGGGGGACAGTGGTTATCAAAACTGGTATTTTTAAAAATGTTATTATATCTTTTTGCATTACCATTTAGCCCTCTTATACCCCCTCGCCCCAGCAATCACCACACTGTCATCCATGTCCATGAGTCCTTCCTCCTTATTGTTCATTCTCTCCACCCCCTAACCCCTGCCCCATAGCTGTCATCCTGCTGTCCATCTATGAATTGGTCTCTATTTTGGTTGTTAGTCTACTTTGTTCATTAGATTCCATATATGAGTGAAATCATATGGTATTTGTCTTTCTCTGGCTTATTTTACTCAGCATAATGTTCTCCAGGTCCATCCATGCTTTTGCAAAGGGTAATATTTCCTTCTTTTTTATGGCTGAGTAGTATTCCATTGTGTAAATGTCCCATAGTTGTTTTATCCACTCATCTACTGATGGACACTGGGGCTGCTTCCATGTCTTGGCTATTGTAAATAACACTGCAGTGAACATATGGGTGCTTATGTTTTTTCAAATTAGTGTTTTGGGTTCCTTTGGATATATTCCCAGAAGTGGGATTCCTGGGTCAAAAGGCAGATCCATTTTTAATTTGTTGAGGTATCTCCATACTGCTGTCCACAGTCCCTGCACCAGTCTGCATTCCCACCAACAGGGTGAAAGAGTTCCCTTTTCTCCACATCTTTGCCAGCACTTGTTTTTTGTTGATTTATTGGTGATAGCCATTCTGCCAGGTGCAAGGTGATATCTCATTGTGGTTTTAGTTTGCATTTCTCTGATGATTAGTGACCTTGAGCATCTTTTCATGTCTCTGGGCCATCTGTGAGTCCTCTCTGGAGAAGTGTCTAGTCAGGTCCTTTGCCCATTTTTTAATTGGGTGTTTGTGTTTTTTTGGTGTTGAGTTTTGTAGGTTCTCTATGAATTTTGGAGATTGACCCCTTGTCGGATGTATCGGTGAATATGTTCTTGCTGTTGTGGACAGGAATAAGGGCATGGGATATTCAGGGAACTTCGGGCACCTTACTGTGACCCATGAAAAGTGTCTGTGGAGGGTGGCAGAGGATGAGGCCAGACGGTAGTTAACAGTGGCAGCTCCTGAAGGTCTAGTTCTCATGCTAAGACGTTTGGCTCTTACCCTGAAGGAAGGTGGGGGAGAGACGTCATTAAAGGATATTCCTCAGGGGAAATACCTAATTTGTCTGGGTCCATGTCATCTACCAAAATGATACATTTGAGAATATAGAAGATAGACTACCATTGTTTTCAAAAGATAGCTTCCAACAGTCTTCCCCCACCCTACTTCTCTTCTTATGATGTTTGGAAAGAAAATATGACTGGAAGAGAAGATATTGGAACATACCCATATATATGTGTGTGTGTGTATGTGTGTGTGCGTGTGTGTATATATATATGGCTTTGAAGTGTTTACATGGTTTATGATTCATTGCCATTCCTTTTTCCATGGGAAACCTTCCCTTGTGAAACACTCACATTCTTCCATTGTAAAATAAAAGCTTAAAAATAATACCCATCCATCCTTGTAAAACGACAAGCCAATTTAAACTTGGGGGGAAACAACTTGAAACAGGTTGGGGAGAGGTACGAAGGGCTTTCATTCACCGACTTGAGCTGGTTGACCAGATAAGGACACACTCCCTGGCTTTTATGTCGGCTGATCCCCCATTGCCCCCCACAGCCCCGCTGCAGCATCCATCACACAGTACACAGGAGGTTTTGCTTTCCACTTGTATCCTCTGACACTCGTTTTCTCCCTGGAGATAGATTATCTCCTTCAGTGAATTAATTTTTATTATCTGAATTCAACCTACATTTTATTCCGAGTGTGGATTAATGCTATTTGTAGAAAGTTTTCTTTTTGGGGAAACTGGAGGAGAAGGGTTTATGCCATCTTCATATTAACACATTTTTTAGGTATCTAAATTCTTAAAAACTTCAAGGATTTCTCAAATCATATTATGAAGGCCGGTTTTGTGTTTCCAAAAGAGTACCACTGTCACGTGTAGGTGACCAGGCAGTTGAGAATTAGCCCTGGAATTGAGCCCCACATGCCGGTTTATAGCCTCAAAGTTTACTGAGCCAGATGCTGGCGTTTTAAATCAGCATCACTGAGCTTCTCCAAGAGGTGAAATGAAGTCCTTTTTAAAAGTCGCCAAAGACTCTGCTTCACTTAAGAAACCTGTGGCATCCGAGGTGATAACAGAACCCAGTCATTTCAGGCTGGCTGCCCGACTTGACTGAAAACTTAGTGACAGATAAAACATAAATCAGAGCCCTTATCATTCTGCTTCCTTGCTTGCCAAATGGGGGGTTAGTTTATCAGTGACCTCTAGGCCCACTGACTGCTTTTCCCCTTAGCGCTGGGCAGCGGGGCCGAGCTGGCTGGAAGCTAAATGGCTGTTCTAAAACGTGTTCATGTAAACAAGCCAGGGCAAGACTTCCTTGAACTGCCAGTTAGTGAAGTGTCATCCATCTCACTAAACTGTACATTTGATAGGGGCATATCATCGATATCTTGAAAAGAAAACAAATAAAAAGGAAAAAACCAAGTTCCCTGCTTCAGGCTGGGACCTCTCATGTTGATAAAAGTACTAAGAATTAAATTGCCTGGCCCAAGAAATGGCTGCTCATTAACAGGAAGGTGGGGGAGGGGTGGGGGAGGGAGGGAGGGTTTTTTTTTTAGGACATTTAGAAATATCATTAACATCTCCAAAAAAGCATGTGGCAGTCACTTTCCTTTTCAGTAAGTACTAGGTGACGTAACGCAGGTTTTCCTAATATTTAAAGAAACATTTCTGCAAACCTGTCGTGAAGATGTTACAGTTTATGTTATTTTTTTCATCTTTTCATAGGGTTTACCGACAGGAACAACATGGGCTTCTAGCCATAGATGTAAACCTCACAACCCAATCCAATGTCACTACTCTAGCCTAGTGATCTGGCAATACCTGGAAAGAGTTAAGCTGTCTTTTATAAGGCACTAGTCCCCCCACCCCTGCCCCAGTCAACACCCCCCAAAGAGTAACAACAGCTTGAGTGGCTCACTCTCTAGGATCATCATCAGTGAGAATACAAGTCTCTCATTTGGAGGAATGGAGACACATGTTTTCAGACATAGCTAAGGCAACTCTACTTAGAAGAAAAATATGTGACCTTTATAAAAGGCCAAATAGTTGTGTGCTGGCACTGAAATGAACGGGATGTGTCCAGCCAAAGGTAGAGTAAATGTCTGGAAGTTAGCTAATTTTGGCATTGTTTAAAGTGTTTGGATGTGAAGTTGATAGTTTAGGAAGAACAATAGATGCTTTTTACAAAGACCAAATTAAAATTACTTTTCCTCAGTGACAGAGTAAGAGGAAGGAAACCCAAATAGTTCAGAGAAGTGGTGAACTCTGTCATTAATCTCCTCATGTGGCAGAAACTCGAGACGCACATGGATGTGCATTATTTTGGCCACACCTAGACATTGTATCATGTGTTGTGTGAACACTGCTTTCTCACTTAAGATTGGCTTATAGCCACTGAAAACTCAGATGTTTCCATTTAAAAATTAATGCGTGGATATACACATAGAGCAAATAAACTTGTGATCTGCCAAAGATACCAGCATACAAGTTTACTAAACACTATAAAAACTGAGGCCGGAAACATTTTTCTAAAAAAAAACAAAAAACAAAAAACAACAAAACAGCGAAAACCAAAGGCTTCCACTCAAAAAGTCATTTTGATTGTAGAATTCAGGTAATGCATCACAGGTTGTAAGCCAGGCTTTTAACTTGATCAGGGACTTCTATTTAAATAGAATGCTTTTTATTAGAGCTTTGGGGCTCCATTTGCTTTTCTCATATTGATATATGTAGTGACTATTCCTTCACTTAGTAATTTTAAGCCATACTACCAGAAGAACTTATCTTGTAAAAGACTTTAAAACATCAGTATATTTACAGAAATTACTGGTAACTTACAGAAGACTGATCCAGCAATACATCTCACTGGCAAAAAATCCAAACTGTATTACACTTAAGTGCAGCATGTGCTTATCAAGGTTTTGCTATATACACATGTATTGAACCAGAATTGGGGGCATGGGGATTTCTGCCACTTTAGCTACTTTTCCCACCTAAACAGTGCAAGAGCAGATGTTTGGGTTTTTTACTATCATTCAACATATATATTCATTCATCAAATATTTGTAAATGGCTACATGTCCTGTAGCACATATACTCATTTAGTTATATAATAAGTACAATATAATTATATGCTCACAAGGGTGGGGCTTTCAATCCAGTCCCAGATATAATATTTTGACAAATTTAATATGCAAATTTTATAAGAGAATGGTAAAATGTCACAAACGAATACATTTTAAAGTGAATTTTATTAACACTTGAGGAGAGGAATTAAATCTGGCTCCAATTAGAGGCTCATTGTGTTGGAAGGAGCTAGTGATCTTGTCCGGTCTTGTCACCAACTTTCAGAAGCACTCCAAGTATCTGAATAAGGACTGATATTGGGGCTGCTATCTTACATTGTCTTCCACAATCTCATACTTATCTGAGACTTCAGAGGAGGCCCTACCTTGTTATCCTTGCCCTCCAGAAAAAGAAGAGTCACAACCTCTCTCAAGTGTTAAACAACCCGACACTTAAGCAATCATTTGAGTTAACCTGCAACCTTCATGCTACAATCTTAGCTTGTTTCACTATGTCCTCAAAGATGTTTATTAAATTGCGTTTTGTTTTTCCCTCTTTCAAGGTGAATAATGCCAATTTCCATCTTTGTAGAAGTAATCCTTTAGTTGTCAAGTATACTGTTGATAGTGTTAGATTTGGTCTCTGTTTGGTATTGTAACAACTCCAGCTCTTTGACTGAGAGCTAAAAGCTCTGGCTCACAGCCTGGTTTAGGGGATTACAATGAGTTAGGAAGTGTTGCGCCTCTGCGTTATCAAATTGCTTCTGCTCCAGGTCAGTAATGATACCAACATAGGAGACTCTTCATTGGTCTACCACTCTTCACTACCGTTATGTGTAATTTTAAATTTCCTAGTAGTCACTTAAAAAAAAACAGTGAAAAGAAACAGGTGAAGCTACTTTTAATAATGTATTTCATTTAACTCAGCATACCCCAAATATTGTCATTTCAAAATGTAATAAAATTACTAATGAGACAGTTCACGTTCTTTTTTATGCTGTCTTTGAAATCTAGTATGCACTTTACATTTGTAGCACATCTCAATGTAGACTAGTCGCACTCAAGTGTTCAACAGCCAGATGTGGCTCGGGGGTACTATTTCGGACCGCACAGGTCTGTACAAACCAGATGGCAGTCTCAGGGGACCTTGCTCAAAACACGGACATCTCCCCTGCTGATAGGCACACTGGCATGCAAACTGAATCCGTCCTTCCTATTACAGTCAGTTTCATCACACTTCAAAATATTCTAAAATTCTATAGGAAGTCTACTAGCTGAATGGTAATTACCTAGTACTCCTTAATTAAAAAAGACATTAGGTGTACATTTTTTGTTTGTTTGTTTAGCATATACCACAGCTCTGTTTTCAGAGTCAATGAGCCTGTCAAGCAATATTTTTTAGTGCCAGGTGTGGTTAAAGTGCTAGGGACAAGCCACAAGGGGCACAGAGTCCTGGTCTTCAAGGAACCTCTATTCTGGGTCCACTCAGGTAAAATTATTTCTGCTTTGCACAAGCTGTGTCTTGTGAAGGACTTATCAGAATACCCTCTTGCACAGTACACAGTACGCTCTTGGGTATTAACAATAAAAATAAAAAAATATATTTAGTCACTTTTTTTTTTGTCCTGTAATAGTTTGGCAAATTTTCTGGGAAATGCAAACTCCCTTGCAAAGAAGTGAATCAAACTTTTCACATTGTACCTTTTCATAAATATTTTGAAACTGACTGTAAAATGATGACGTTATTTCATCTTGTCTTAAGTGCCATATTATATCTGATCTATTTATTCTTAAAAAAGAAACAGCAAGGGAAAACATGCAAAAAAAAATCCCCAAAGAATAAGTCAAATAAAAATTATAAACTGGTATCCATGGAGATATAAATACCTATGAGATGAACCACCAATTTCAAGTATTCTGTGGGCAGGAATTGCCTATTTATAGAGAGTAGCTCACTAAAGAACTGGCAGAATGGCTTCCTTCTGAACTTAGTGAACGAAAGTTTTCTGATCTCAGTTGAAAGTTAAGCTTGACTTCCCATTAGATGTTCTACCAGCATTTACCAAAACAAAGCGCTCAGAACTTCCCTTGGCTCAACGTGCTCTTTCCCCTATTTATCAGCTGACTTTAATGTTCTCTTTTTAGCTTTCAAGTTTCTGTGACCTTAATATGACATTTTAGTTGGGTGATTAATCGCTGTTAAATGGCACTGCGCTGATTAAACGAAGGCCTTGTTGGCATAGGAGTCAGTTACAATGCGGTGATTCAGTGTGATAAGCTAAAACATACACAATTAGATGTAGTAATATCTAATTTGTCAAAGCTCTTGTGGCTTAATTTTCTGCCACAAAGCTTGAAAGAAATGGTGACTGGACAAAAAGCTCCAGATTTACTGCTTAAGTACCTTCTAGTAAATTGATCTTGCCTATCATGTAATCTCATTTTGGACATTTTGGGAGACAGTGAAGCTCAACTAGCCTGAAACTTCCTTAAAAATGGGCCTGAGGGTTCCTGATCACAGAACTTGAAAGCTAAGAAACAAGATATGAGTGTCTCTTCAGAGGCAGACAACAACCCATTTGCCTGGCCAGAGCTTTCCTGTTAGGATAATTACATCAAAAGAATAAATGTCAGTAAAAGGATGAAAGATTCATGTAAGGAAATAAAAACATATACCGGCTCCTGAAAACATCATCCTGAAATAGGGCATAGCTCTATTATGAGAAAAATAAAACAGGAACAGTTGACATTTCTTTTAAAAGGGTTATTACAATCATAAGTATCTTATCCCAACAATAGTCAGCTTTTCTGGCATATATTTCCAAGGCAGGCTAGTACTTCCTAATTGGAAAAAAGAAGACCTCTTGAAATTTTTGAAATAACAATTACTTTTCCATTTGACAAATAGGAAAGGAGGAAATGTGAACATTTCTTCAGATTAAATGTGAAAAACATCTATTTTAGCCTGATAAGTACACGAAGAGTAAAGCTGGCATTCGGTGACCATCCCACAAACATTTATGGTATTATTAAAGGCAGTATTCTAGATGTCAGGACGATGGAAAAATTAGGAAGACGATAGTCTTTGTTCTGAAGCTTCGAGTAGACTATATAAACATACGCACCCTTATTATAGCAGACAAAAATAATGTTGTGAGAGCGCAAAGAAGGAGTTTTTACTGGAAGCAAGAGTTTATTACCTGGAACAGTACAGAAGGCATAGAGTCGACTCAGTAGAAAAGACAAAACTGACAAGGAAATGGCACTTGAGCAAACCCTTGACAGAAAAATAGCATTTCTACACATATTACAGGGAGAGGGAAAGGCATGAATGAAACCTGACACTGTAAAGGTATAAGGGACAAATATTTCATACCTAAGAAAATGTTATCTTAAATATTTACACAACCTTCCATACTTCCACATGCAAAGTTGGCCTACCCATTAAGATACAGAGATTCCCAAAGGCACATTTGCTCAAACAAGCCAGAAGTTTTGTTCTCTTTCAAGCTCGGTGTGTGCTGGCAGTCCAGGGCGGGTCAGTTGCTGTGCTTTTTCAAGGTCACACAGGGACCCAGGCTCCTTCTGCCCTGTTGCCCTACCAGCCTCAAGATTGCCCTCATTCAAAAGGGTGATGCTAGCGCACTGGCACCACGTCGGCATTCCTGTATTGGGATAAGGAGAAAGTGGGGGGCAAGAAGCTGCTTTTCCAAGGAAGTGACTCAGATGTTGCTCACATTAGCCCACAGCCAGCATCTCACTAGGAAGCTCGAATCCTGCGGAAAGTCCAAAGTATACTATCATGAATATGCAGAAGGGGAGATTGGATTCTGTGAGACAGTTAAGCAGTTTCTAACATAGTAGGTGTTCACTCAATGTTCATTGCTTAATTAGGGAATGGATAATTAGATGAACAATGGTATGTCTGTATGTTCCCTATAAGACTCAGTCTAATATAGGAATCAGTTACCTCTTTGTTCCTTTTATGACTCAAAGGAATTGAAGAGAAATTGTGTCAGATGTTTCTGTGAAGGGGTGTGTGTGTGTGAGCACTGGAGGGAACAGTGACGAAAAGTTGAACTAGCAGAGAATACGAAGGTGTCATTGGTAATAGCCGTTTCAATTAGGAAGTATTCTGGCTCCTTAATTAGGGGAGTCATTTCTCAACTGGGACAGAAGAGATTGTTTCAAACCCTATGTCCCACATTGGACCCTGGGGTCATGTGAGCGCCCCAGCTCCTCTCTGCCAGCGATGCCTCCTCATCATCTTCAGACACTGCATGCTCACCTCTGCCTCCTATCCAGCTGTTATGAAATGGGTTTTCTCTCTCTCTCTCTTTCTCTCTCTCTCTCTCTCTCTCTCTCTCTCTCTCGTAAGCACAGGATGGGGTCACATGCCTCCAAGTCTATAAGATGACAAATCTTCATCCTTCTATTTGTATCTATATTCTATTTTCATAAGAAAATATTTAATACTGTATCCAGAAGTTTTAGGATGTTTCAGCAGAGAAGGTTGATCTGGGGAACTGATGTCCTGTATTATCTGTAAGAAATCTTGCTGCTCATAGCCAAATATCTATCAATTACAATGTATTGAATGTATGTACTTGTGTTTCTGTATTTCCTACTAGACTTGGAGCTTCTCAAAGACAAAGGCTGTTGCTTATCTAAGTGCCCGGTTTATAAAGGGCTCGGTACATATTGAATAACTAAATATTAGTAAATTCTGTACCAAATCACATATACAAAATATGATACCTCTAGAATTACAAATGCGGGTTATAGGTATATTTTATGTCTAACTCCAAAAAAGAAGCCTCATACCAAAAAAAGAAAAAAGTGTGCGTGCTTACCAAATTAATATGAGTACGCATTCATTAAAGACAAGGACTTGTTTGCATAGCTCACGAGAATCACAATACAGAACTCATGGCAGGTGGAATTAAATAAATGTGGAGTTGAATTTAATGGAACACCTAACTCCAATGTCACGGAAGTCTGGTCATAAATTACCATATGTGTGCCTTTTCGTATAATGTTAGTAATCAGTGAAGAACTATGAGTCTTAGAAAATAGGTAAAATGACACATCTAGAAGTATTCATAGATGTAGAGATAATTTCCAGAGCAAAGAAAAGGTATTTTTTTCCATAAATATGTCATTTCTAGCAGACAAAAAGCCAGTATAAAATAAAGATGGAACTTCAAAAGAAGGCACTATCTTTGTGTTATCTGATGAGGTCAAGGCTGACATTCTGCCAGGCTGCTGCTACCATGATTCTGGGACAGAGTACGTTCGGGGCTGTGGTCTTTACAGTGAGTGCTGCCTGGACCGGTGTAGATGCTGAAGGGCCCTGGTCTCGAGGAATGTGAGTCATTGGACTCTTCACTCACGCACACACTCCCCCACTCACTCACTCCTTGAGGGACTCCAGGCTAGATGATTTATGATCCCGGCCTTTAAGGGTCTTTCAGTGTAGCAAGAAACGTGTATTCTAGTGGAGTATCGGTGTCCACATTTTGATCTTTCACACCTATTTGGAAAGGAATTTTGTGCATGGACTCTCCATTGTTGATCATTTACCTGTAAATGACATATGCATACTGGCATGCTAGTTACATACATTAGGAAATACACAAAAATAGTATTCTTTGGTAATAAGCAATAAAAAGGAAATCATATTTGGAAACTGTTAAACATGACAGCTTTATGCTATCATTAATTAATAGCTCACCACACAATATATGTTGTACTTAATGAAAGGTTTGAGTGAAAGCTGGAGGATGTAAATCCCTTTTGTGTAGCCTCCTCGATAAGTTTTCCTTTTGACTGACCACTTGACACATAGTATCAGACTGTTAATGTTTTTTTACCATGTTTTGTGGCTGACAAAGACCTTTAGTGATAGCAGAAAATGTATCGACTATGCTGTCTTCCCTTTGGTCCCTTGGGTTTGCATTTATAATATTGTTTTATAGTGGCAGTTTGTCAAAAGGAATATTTTTAAGCATCACGTCCATCATGTGGGTGTGTTTTAATGATAACTATAACCCACATAACCAGAGACATATAAAAATTGTATTAGGTTGCAATTTGCAGAGATGATCAAAAGGTCTAATGAAAACACCACTGTTAACGCCTCCTCACAGCAAAGCCAGCACCCTTGCCCCAGTGTACTTTGCATAGAGGTCATTATATGCAATTGTCGGATATATAGGACCTACAGTGGAGTGAGGAGGAACCAGTGACAATAATTTACTAAGCACAACAAAGCTAAGGTATTTCTTTAGATTAAAAAATAAGCTTGAGCATAGATTCTAATATTTCTATTGCACCCTAATGGATTTTTTGGTACACCATGCTTTAGAAACCAGTGTAGTAGAGACTTGGGATTCAAATGCCTATTCTGAAAGGCTTAAACCATTTATGTTTAAAAAAAAACAAGGAATCATGGTGGTAGAGGTTTGTTTTGTTTAATTACTATTTAAGATACAATTCTTACACCTTTCAACATGATTAAGTATCTTATCTTAAGCCAAGAAAATAAACAATTACCACTGTGAAATATCCTTAGTTCTAGGAAGTCTTTCCTCATAAGCCTTAGCTCAAGTTCTAGAATTCACAAGTCAGACTTAAAAACAAAGTGATTGGAAAATAATATAAAATATTAAATAATCAAGTACTGCATATAATCACACACTGTGGGTTGTAAATAGAGATTAATTTCCACTTAGTCTATAAAAGGAATCACTTTAAAAGAACATTAATCAGGTCTGGGCCTTATAGAAAAGGCACATTTTGTCTGGAGATATACTTCCTCAGGGGAGACCAAGAGAAATAGCATGAAGTGTGAATGGAAGGCAGTAAGGATAGTAAAGAGATTATTTTTTATTTAGGTAATTTATATCTTTCACCTACATACACAAATACAGAACTGAAATGTGAATTATAAGTGCAGCTTGGAAAATGGCCAAGTCTGAGGAATTCTTGGTTATTGGGTACAGGATGATGGAGACACCTAGGGTAAATGTATCTCTTTTATCTATTCTTACATCATATTAGTAGCTGATATGGCTTAGGGAAGAGAATTCTATAGACTTATAAAAAATCATATCTCAGCACCTTCTTTACAAGAAAAACAAATGTGTTCCACAATCTATTGAATGGTGACTATGTGTTTGGCATTACAGAATCCAATCATTTCATGAACGCGCTGCAGTATGAGTGTTTTTATCTCCCAAATGAGCAAGTGGGAGCCCAGAGTCACAGGGTGCCATGCCTGGGTCACAGCTTCTCAGTCAGGGCACAGTAATGCAGTATGCAGTTGTTAATTAAATACAATAAATAAAGTAAATAAATAAAACAAATAAAATAAAGCAAAAATGTAAGGCATGTGGTTAGGACTTTAATAGAAAAAAAGTTTTAAAGAAAAATGTCTAATTATTCTTATCACAGGCCAGGATTTAATGAAAACCCCTTGGGAAGATAAAGACAAGGCAAAGACACGCTGGGGGGTTAAGAACTACTGCTGAAGGGAGCTTAGCTACCAGAATTGTCCAAGAGAGACAGAGAGCTCTAGGGAGCTGTCAGAGGAGAAAAGATAAGCAGCAGAATTTGGAAAGGGTCTGGAGAGATTGAAATTTGTCTGCATTTTACCTTGCTTTTGACAATTCACATCCATCTTAAGCAGAATCATTGTTTATTCTTATTATGCCAGGTTTCCTTTTCTGGTCTGCTGGTTCTCTAGGCTTTCCTAGGCCAGTAGTTTGAGTTTTCAAATTTCAAAAGCATTTGGGATTTCAAGAAGACAAAAATGTAAAGGATACGCAGCAGCACCGTTTACTTAGGGGGTTTTAATCATAATAATCTGCATAGTGTATGAGAATTCTCTTCCCAACTGTCTATCTCCTTTCTCTTTGGTGCCTGTGGAAAAGCCAAGAATCTCTCCCTTCAACTTAAATACCCCATAAAATATGGGTGGAAGTAGTTTGTCCCGTTCCATCTTCCTGTTTCCTTTTCTGCTGTAATGAACCCAATTAACTTGTGAGAGCCGCCACTGACGCAGTGTAATAAAATGGGTCACGGATGGAGAGTCCAGTGCTGCGTTATGATTGAGCTGTCATTACCCTATGGAATTTGGCAGGTTCCCCAAATGCCAGAGTGCAACCTGGGTTTGCATTCTGTAGCTCTTGAGATCTCAAAGCCTTACTGCAGCCACAGCTGGGAATGAACTGGAAATGCTGACACCAGTGAAGAGGTGCTAAAGTGAAGTGATCACAACTTAATCTGAGCCAAAAGGCATTTGCAGCTGGCATAGAGCAAGATCAAACTCCCATAACCCATACATAACACAGAAATCATTGCAAAAGAGATTCAACATCATCACACCAGACACAAGTGAGTTATGTCTCTTCTTCCCTGTCTCACCGCAGTTTCCTCCCACTTGGTCACACGTGGTAAGCATTCATCTAACCTCAACTACAGTCCCCTGGTCTAGATAAGATCTGCACTCCCCACTATTTAAGCATGATGGAGTGCATATTTCCAATGTAAAAAGGCTGACATCATTATTATTTTAATTAACTAGTTGCCAGTTGGCATTCTTTTTCTCCCCTTTCCTTCTCTTAACATCACTCCTACCCTCCTCTACACCAGTAAAAAAAAAAAATTTCACTTTGCTACATTTCGTGAAAAATTATTATGAGTTTAGGATCTCAGACTCCATGGAAATGCAGGTTGTCCTCATGTCATCTGCAAGCTGGCACAATTCACTTGGCGTCACTAAAACCTTGAGCGGAGGAATAACCCTATTGTCATGTTGAGGTCTCTTAACAATGTTGTGGTTTTGTTGTGATCGTGCATTAAGAAAGTGAACAATGGTGTATTGTCTTGGACACTTTGACCAAGTGAAAAAGTGGTTATTCATTTATATTATCTTCATCAGTGAGGTCCAAAACAAACTGTTAGCGTGTTTCGTCAATGGCGACTAGGTACACAAGTTTGCTATACAAACAGCTAGATACTCAGTGTATACACAGTCTACACACACCCCCTTTTTAAGGACTACACATTTATATAGCTGAACTGACCCAAACATTTTCAGAGACTTAGTGAAGAGAGACAATAGAGAAAGTTACAATTTCCACAAAGGACCTTTTACATTTTTCACTGCATTTTTTTAAAGAGAGTTTTGACCATACACACGTACATTCTCTAACTTGGAAAACTAGTTTCCTATTATGGTCAATACAGATTACTTTGGGGCTTAAAAAAAGTCAGACAAATCTTCTAAGTTGTTGAACTCCGTGGGTACATGTATCTTCTGCTTCATTAGGTTTATTTACTTTATACAGTTTCCCTTCTTTTCTTGCTTTTGAGCCTGTTCAATATCAGTGACTAAATCATAGAAAGAACTCCAGGATTATCTGACTAAGTAAGCCACAATCACTGAGGTAAGCGAATGCTTATTTAAAGAGTCAGGGTAGGTGGTGCTCTCCTCTGTTATTAAACCACTGCGGGGCTCAAAAATATAAACGTAGTTCTTAATTATAAAGTGTCTGTGTATTTTATGGATTTATAGTTATTTTCTCATCAGTGACATTTAAAAACTTCACACTATAATAATCATCATTTTAAAAAACAAATTACATATTTCTTTGTTTTTCCTTTCCTTGATACTGTTTGAAGTCCTATACTTTAAGAATGTTTTTTCCTCCTGACCATTGGTTGTCCAACTGAGTGTTGTCCTTCAGTGTGAACATCTTAGAGGAAATAAACTACTAGCAATTTGTCCTAATTTCAGTAACACCTATTCATAAGTGGCCCCCAAGTTGCTAGCTTTGATAGTGGTACTTGAGTTGAAGAGAGGGTATCCTTCAAGAACAAGATACCTGGCAAACCAATAGGAGAGTCCAGAAGAAGATGGAGAGTGGAGAGAAGAGGTCTGCAAACCCCCTCATGACCCAGGGATTGCAATGACATTCAGCTTGTGGGCTATGCACAAGGAGAGCTGGTTTGGGCAAAAAGCTTACATTATAGAGAAGACAATGGGATACAAGAAAGCTGGGTTTAAATTCTTAATGGCCAAACAGATCATGTATTTTTTTTCTCTTACTTCTTTTGCTATAAACGAGAAACCTTGGTGCCCCAAACATGAACCCGCATATGCGGGTTCAAAATTCTGACAATTTTGTAATAGAGAAACCATTGTTCAATATAGCATTTCCCACAAGTTGCTTGAATTACTTGTTAGATTTTAGAAAATTGGTAATAGGATGTTTTCTTGGCTGCTTTGGCCAAATGAAAATCTGATTGTCAACTTCTGTTACTCTTATCAGCAAGATCCATAATAAAGAATACATGGCCTATTGTCAGCTTGTTTTACCAATAGAGCTTTAGTCTCCAAAGAACAAATCACCAAAGAGCAGGGTTTCCTAGTGAGGGAAACCTGCTTCCGTCTTCTGAAGTGACCGAAATATTCAAATAAGCACTGTAACTTTTTTCAAGTAAGTTCTTGAGCTGAAAGTTCTAGGTTAAACAAAAATTAACTCCCAAATCATTCTGACTGACTATTTCTGGATTATAATTATGTCTGGTTCTTTCTCTAGGTAGGTTGTAAGATGGAATAAGCATGTTTTCATTCAATACTTATTTGGCCTCCACCATGAGACAGGGCTAATTTTAATTTGCTAAGAACAGAGCAGTGAAAAAGGCCCCGTTTCTGTTTTCAGGGACCGTGGGGTATATTTGGGATATGGAGGTGGCAGTGGGTATAGGTAGCAAGGAAATCGTAAGTAACCGATTCCAAGACAAGGAGATAAATGCTATCACACAGGTAAACATAGACAGCTCTGGGGACCATGATGTTGTTAATCGCTGCAGGAGTGTTTACTGTGTGACAGGGACAGAGCCAGCATTTTACGTATCACATCTCATCGAAATCTCATAACAACCCTAAAGGGGTAGGTCCTTATTCCCATTTTCAGATGAAAAAATAGAGGCTTAGGAGCTTGCCCAAGTCACCTGCTATTAAAAGTGATAGACTGAGAATTTGAACCTAGGCACTGTGACTCCCAGTCTCACAGCGCCTTTGCGGGATTACACTGATGCTGAAGAGTAAAAGACTGTCCCAGAACGGGGATGGTAGCTGTGGCAGGAATATAGAGAAGGCCAGTGTGGAGAGAGAAAAGAACCCAGAGAGGGAAAAGAGCATGCTCTCCCTCCTTTTCGTTCTTTCAATCAGTAATAAGTTTTATTAGAAATAGTAAAATTGTGCATGAACACAGTGTCTAGGGGTTCAGGCCACCTCCACCCCAAGAAACCTAGTTTCAACCCCAGCTCCAGTTCTGTGCCATGGGGGGTGGGGATGTACAGGATGTCACCTCTGTCCAAAAGCTCCCAGGAGCTGCCCATAAATGCTCTCTAGAGCCTGGACCTCAGCCTGCCACGGGCCCCATTGCTGGGTCTGCTCTCGTACACCCCCACCTCCTGCTTCAGGATACAGCGTCTGCCTGGCCTTGGCCTGGGGCAGCTCAGCCAGGGACGACTCTGAGCTCCGGCCTGGGCCCCCTCTGGATCTTGGTCCCAGTCGCCCTGGCCAGGGAGGCCTGGTCCTTCTCAAAGGCCCCACTAAAATGGAGAACTCCCAGATAAGAAGGGCCCCCAGGTATTATACCACCACACCAAGCTCAAGTCGGTCCCAGGAGGTCAGGAAGTAGGAGTCACCCACCACCTTAGGGGAAGGCATCCAAGTGACGCAGCTGGCTGTTCAAGTTCATAGAAGAGCTAGACCACAGGAACCTGTGAGTGCCATTCTGCGGGTGCCCTTGACTAAAGAGGGTGGCCTTTGAGAGATGGCATAGTGGTTGGCAGGGGTCTAGGATGCTCTCAAGATTGATAAGTGGAAGAAGCCCTTGGTAGAAACGGAAGTCCAAGGTGGAGATCTCGGATTTGGGGTCTGGCAGTGGTCTGGCAGTGCTCCAAGGTTGAGAATTGTCCTAGGTGTGACCCAAGACTGCTCTCTTCCTAGTGTGGCATTAGGTGCAGGGCTCTGGGTTGGAGGGCGTATGGTCCCACAATTGACACGGAGACTGTGCCCACCTGGGCAGAGCCAGGTTGTGATGCTGGATGCCTGGTCAGCGCCCTCCCCTGTTGGGTGAGGGTCTGGTGGACTCAGATTGCCAGCTCCCCAGTGACCCTTGCCTAATGAGAGCTCCAGGGTGAATAGCCCCACCAGCCTGGACGCAGGGCAGGGTTTTGGGAAGCACTGGAGGCAGGGGCGCGGACTGCAGGGGCCACAGAGGGGTGCGAAAGGTGGGCTCTACCCCGAAGGTGTAGCGCAGAGAGCACAAGGGGTGGAGACAGGACGAGGGGGCAATTGTTGCGGCATCCGGGGAGGTGCAGGGTGAGGGGGAGGCATAGACCTGCACAGAAGGTTGAGGAGATGAGCAGGAAGAGAGGTGGAGCCAGCACTCTGCTCACTGTGGCCCTGGGTCTCCACCAGCGGCTTTCAACTCCACTCTCAGTCCTCTCACACCCCTACCCCTACCCCTACCCCTACCCCTCCACCCCCGCCCAGTAGCTCAGTTGGTTGGAGCATCCTGTGGGAAGGCCAAGGTTGTGGGTTGATCCCTGTCAAGGCACATACAAGAAGCAGCCAATGAATTCCTAAATAAGTGGAATAACAAATCTCTCTCTCAAATCAATAAAAAAACTTAAAAAAAAAAAAACAAAACCACAGGCCTCTTGTCATAAAGCCTCAGGCTTGGCACCTCGAACTCCCTTCCCCCAGCCCCGCACACCAGGAGGCTCTCACAGAGGCCCTCCTGAGGCCATGCCCAGAAACCCTCCCCCTTTCCCTACCCTCTCCCAACCCCCAGTGCTTTAAAGTTTTATTTCAAGTAAAAAGGCTTAATCAGGAAAGGTGGCCAGGCTCACAGGCAGTGAGGCGGACCGTGGAACAGTCACAGTGTAGCATGACTGAAGCACAGAGTTCAGGGGGAGGAGGCGGAGAGGGGAGGCTGATGAGACAGGTGGGTTCCCACCTCGCGGAACAGTCCGCTCAGGCGCAGGTGCTTCCGATTCCCACAGGCTGTTGGAGAGGCAGCGGTCGTCCTCCTGAAGCATAAAAGGCAATTTCATCGGCTAAGTTCCCGGACATTTTGTTTTTGATGAAATCAAAATGACTTTGGGGAGTCATTTCTTCCCAAAACTTTTGTTCTAGACTTTAAAAGATGATACAGATGCCTTACTTCTTCTTTTATAGATGAGAAAGTTAAATTTCCACATGGTAAAGTGCCTTGCCAAGGCCACTAGCCAGAAAGCAAATTCTAACTAGAACTTTGGTGTCTATTCATTCTACCACATGGATGTCTTATTAAAATAATGTCCAATACTGATTTTCAAAGCAGTGTTTATCGCTAAAAATGAACCTGCTTTTTTCACTCCTAGACTGTCTCTTTTCCTAGCACAGATGATGCCAGATTAATCATTCTGAAGTATAATGCTAAATACATCAGCCCTTTATTTCTATGTAATCATAAACATTCAGTTATGATCAATAAAAATAAATTCTTATTTTGAAAAAGTCTGCTATTTTTATCTTACTTCACAAATTATGCATATTCAGTAGAGTCACCTAGGAGACTATGAAGTAAATAAGTAGAATGTATTTTTTCCCACCAAGTTATATATTTTTTGTATGGTAGCACTTTGTCACAAATTTGGTTTTATCAGAGGGTACAAAGAGTGCTTCAGAAAATGAGAAAACAAAGTCCATCAACAGGTTCACTAATCTGTCATTCCATATTTTCCTTCTGATAACCTTCACCCATCAACTGAGTCACCGGTTAACTCTCAGTGATAGTTACCATTCATCTTATCTCTACAAATTTCCTTCACAAAAAAGGAGTCCCTTTGCCTTACAAATACAGCTGGTTTTGAATGGAAATACGAAAGAATGCATTATGCTCTTACTTAGCATCACAAATATTGACTATATCAACAAGGTGACAATTGAAATAAATGAGCCAATATACATTTTAAAATTGTAGGAATGATTTCATAAAGCCATTATAACTCCCCCCCCTTGCACATTTCACATCTTCCCCTGGCTCATCTTTTCCACAAATGAAGAGTTGAGAAGGCAGCCCTGGAGGCACAGGAGGCAAGGAATGCATGTGCTTTCGGGACTGTGCTGTTGCTCCAGAGTGGGTGCAAGCTTAGAGGGTTCTGGGAAGGCCTGGAGTCCTGGAAGGCATGGCAGAGTGCCCCCAGATGCTGCTGCAAAGTCGTTCTCCTGAAACAGCAGGCTCACATTGGCCCTTCTGCTTCGCAGCCCTCACTGTGTCTGAAAGCAGACCCAGGAGTTAACTGCCTCAATACAAAGTCTCAGCAACTGTGGATCTTGGTCAGTCTCTGATACGTCCCTCAGCCTGCACACATTTTTTTTGTTTGGTAATCCTAAAATAAAAGTTACTGAATATATCTGTGCCTCCTCCAGAGGCATCACAATGATGGACTTCTACTCTATTCGCAAATAGCCCAAGTAGAAAATATGTCTTTCTCATTCTGCTGTCATCACCGGCTAGCCTTGGGGGTGTCATTCGTTAATGCAAACTTGAAAGAAGTAGCCACTAACAAAATGGGACACTTTTTACATGTTTAAAAACCTCATGCATTTCACTGTACGGAAGAAGCCTTATATACATCTGAAGTTTACATAACTTCTGATTCGAGAGGTAACTAAGAAAGAAAAGCTATGCTTATTTATTCATAATATACTACTTTTTAGAAAATATCATAGAAGGCTGGAAGTCTGAGAATTGAACCCTGAAACAGTTAAATTTGCAAAGAGACTCATTCATTACTTTTCAGAAAAGAAAATCTTCTTAAAGCTAAAACATTCAATTCTTGGTTTCAGTCCAAAGGTTCTGTTCAGTTGTTTTGAAGTTACAGGAAAAAAAATGTACTTCTCCTATCATACCCATTGACATTTTTAAACAAAAATAATTCAAAGATATTTAAACAGTACAACTTCAAATGTCTGTTGTTAATCCACTGTGGGGAAGAATTTGTAGGAGGAAAAAAACCTGAAAAAATAAACTTGGAGTTTGATCATCCTTCCAAACACTGAATCAAACTAAAATCCTTCTAGGTTTATGAGTGTACCATCAAAGTTGGGTTTATTTTTAACTGAAAGAGAATACAGATTTCAGTATTGTCTCTTCTAAAAGTATTTTCTTAGGGGGGAAAACATTTAAACTATTGTATTTAGAATCACAGAACAAAACAGTCACATGCCAGGAAGTTCTGTTTAAAAAGAAATGTAAATTATCCTAATTATCCGGCCATTTCAAAATACTTCTTCCTGAGGGCTACTCTTTTTTAAGATTATGCAAAGTAGAACCAATATGTGACTTTTCCTCCATGTTTTTGTGTTATAATTTAAAAGGAAATTCTGTTCTTAAGAGGTCAGATACGCATAATTTAATTTACGGGGAAGAATATATGGTATAGTAGCCCAGAGATCAAAGCTTATGGATGTGTCAGTGGAAGGAATATAACCCACTGCATTTAGAAACAGTGGGGAATTTATTCATTGAATTCTTGGGTAAGATATTTTATCTCTTGTAATTTTCATTTCCTTATCTGTAAAATAGGGATAATAGTAAGATTCTCACAACAAAAGAGAAGATATATGCAAAACAGCATAGGTTGTATCTGGCTAAGTATACACTTAGCAATTGCTAGTTTCCTTCCCCTTTCCTAAAGGCAAACATTCATTACTATAATTAAATATCATAAAATATAATTAAAATGGAATGGCACTGAATAACCAATACAAACATTTGTGTAATAAATTAATTTACTCTTCACTGAATTACTGTTTTCAAGTTGTTGTTTATACGGCATAAGTACATATGAAATCACTTCAGCTGGTTCTAACCAGAAAGGAAGTGAAGGGAAAAGAAAAAAGAGAAAATATCAATGTATAACACACAAAGAAGAGTACTGTTTCATTAAACTTTCATTTCAGTTATATGGTGTGTCTATGAATTGTAGATTTGGGTCACAACTTTTTCAAGAAGTTTTAAAAAACTTGGCTTACTTCATCTGTTCTTCCTATTCTGACATTTTGAGTTCACAAGTGTATGTAAAGATGATTTTGAACATATGCTAGAGTTTGAAAATTTACTAATGCATTTTCATCAACTGAACACATTCTCAAAACCCAAACAAAATCAAATGTTCTGGTTGTCTGGCCAAGAACTATAATTTATTGAGCAATTGCTAATCAGGAGGTGCTGTGCTATACACTCTCTAATCTTTAAAACTGCTTCCCGATGTATTATTATCTCTGTTTCACTATGAGGAAACTGAGGCTCAGGGAGTTGAACCCAAAGACAGGATTATATTCCAGTTAGGTCTTACCCCACACCTTGCTTTTCACCACTAAACTGTAACATGCTCTCAGGTGGAATATAATTATGTATCAAGGTGGGTGGAACAATGGCTGCCACGGCTACTGTTCCTCCGTCAAAGGTTTGCTGAATGTCCACTAGGGAAGAAATGCACCAAAGGAAACTGCACATGGACGGGGAAGAGCCTTCTCTCATAGAGCAAATGGAGTCTACCAGTGACTGGCTTAGTCATAACACAATTTGGCCTTTCAAAGAGTCAGAATTGTATAAATACAGTACAGGAAGTTCAAAAAGTAATATTTTAGAAACCGCATTCTTTTCTCAGGAACAGACAGCACAGAAGGTTCTATTTCCCACATTGAAACACTCTGTCTCCTCCTTGGGACACAGTGAAACATTTGCTAAGGAGTCTGAACAGTCAGGAGCATGAACCCTGATTCTTTCCACTGTGCTCAGAAGAGCAATGGATTCACTGGCAGTCCAGGGCTGTGACATTGCCTGTTCATATTTCTTTGTTCATGCTCAGCTAATATGAATCACTTTGACTAAGTATTGCCCTGCTTTGCAGAATGGTATTCTGACATTATTAATAGTTGGCTCAGTTAGGTTGACCACAATAAGAGCTTTCTCTAGCCTGAGATCGAGCCAATCAAGCCCTTGTGAATGTCAGCATTAAGCATGGGGATGGATTCAGATCCAAATTTTAAATTATAGTAAACACTCTCTGAAGATATATCACCATGGGCCAGCTACTAAAAACCTTCATAACGGGGCAATTGTGGAACTCCAAATGAAACCTAAACTTGGACGGTGTCATATGAGAACATATAGAATGGAATCTCCTAAGGGGATTTCTACAATACCAATTAAAATATGCATTTCTTTCTTTCTTCCTTCCTTCCTTTCCTTCCTTCTTTCCTTCCTTCCTTCCTTCCTTCCTTCCTTCCTTCCTTCCTTCCTTCTTTCCTTCCTTTCCTCTTTCTTTCCTTCTTTCTTTCTCTCTCTCTTTCTTTCTTTCTTTCTTTCTTTCTTTCTTTCTTTCTTTCTTTCTCTCTCTCTCTCTCTCTCTCTCTCTCTCTCTCTCTCTCTCTCTCTCTTTCTTTCTTTCTTTCTTTCTTTCTTTCTTTCTTTCTCCTTCTCTCTCTCTCTCTTTTTTGCTTGCTTGCAGCCACTCAGCTCAAGTCTGAATTAATTTATATTTATATAATATCAAATGGTCTCAAAGATATCCTCTTTCAAAATTTCTCGCCTATAAATGGTATGTTTTCAGTTACAAGAGGTTAAAAGGAACCTTAAGAAAGCACCATGCACATCACCAAGAGGCATGCACTGCCACAGTGTAACATCAGCACCGACACAAAGGAAGATGCTCCAAGGCGGCCGGGGAAGTTTGCTTTAAATGAGGGCAATGTATGTTGCACTAACATTCTTCCTTGAAAACAACACTTGTAGATATAATTCCAATTCGAGGGGTCAAAACCACTCTATGTAGACTAGAGGTAACCTCTTAAATCAGTTAATTCATGGAACAGAGCAGTCATTTAATAAAGAATCCGGGATTTATCTCCTTTTTCAGGAATTCGGGAAGAAATTATAACTTACTTTTCAGTGATAAACTTTCAGACTTAAGCTGCTGCTAGTGGAAACTGGTTGTGTAAGTGAATTAGAACACAGTCTACTATGAAGAGCTACACTTCCCTTTGAGACATTTATAAGCTTCCATTATCAGTAGCATAAATCACCCAAACAACTACATCAACTAAACCAAATTATGTAGATTATAATAGGGGGCCATAGCTGGAATAATTTCAGAGAAAGTTAGCTCATTAGGTCTGGTTTATCTTACACTAAAACCTTTCCTTGATTGTGCTTTAATAAATGATAATTTCTTTGTTATCAGGTTTCCCAAAACTTTTTTTTTGCATCAAATTCCACTCCTAGCCATCAATTCAAAAATGTTTCATCAGTTGGACCTATCAAATCTAAAATTGAGATTTTCCCATCTCTGCTCATACCATTCAACCCCCGCAGTGAGGAAATTTTCATTTTTAAATTCCGACTGCTAAAGTTATTTGCCTCTTATGCATGCTAACTTTCATAAAAACTGTTGAACCTTTAAGGCCTATCCTTTAAAAATCTGTTAGTTTCTCCTATGCAATACTTTTTTAAGCACATAGTTGACACAAATTACCACAATTAGATAAATACATACTGCTGAATCTCTAAGTACCTCAAGCAGGCTTAGAACAATGCCAGTAAGTTATTTTTTTTTCTGTCAAATGTGCTAAAATATAGGAGTTCAGTAAGGAGCATGATTTTATCTTTAAAATAAGAATATCTGGGAAACACTTGACATATTTTTGAGGTTATTTGAACACCATATTGTGGGAAGGGAAATACGGCCCTAACTTCCAGAGAGACTTTCTGAGCGTAGAGAATGTGCTGGCTGCCTCCACGTGAGCTTTTACACAGCGTCGCCGTGAGGTAGGAATCATTTTGCCCTCTTAGCAGATAAGAAAATTGAACTCAGGTTAAGTACCACGCCCAAGATCACTCACTGCATTTTAATATAACAAGGATGATATTTTTGAATTTTCAATGCACACTCTCTTTACTGTGCCCATTTTGCCATTAAGGATAAGCCAAAGCTTATCATCCAAAGAAGGGGAAAGGTTGGTGTAGGACCGATCCTAGGAAAAAAAAAAAAAGGCCACTGGTCAGTTTTGACTCTCAAGGCTGCCTTTTTCAGCCCTTGGTGAAATAAAAATGTTCTCGTTGTCTTTTCCTCCTACGGTCGCCTTTTTTTTTCAACAGCATCATGTCCTGCATCACCAGATCCAGGCATTAGGTGGTCATCCTGAATTCTCTCTCATTTCCTTCACTTTTTAAGTTCAGTGGTCACCCGCTGATTTTACTTTCAAAGAGTAGCATATGTAGACTTCTTTTCTTAGTCTGTGTTACAATTTTGGCTTCCTAAACCAGGCGCTCATGATTTCTAAACTGACTGCTGAAAGTCCTCCTATGTTCATGACTTCTTACACAGTACTCTGTATCCACCGCCATCCTTGTTTCAATACTGAGAATAATCATCTGAAAAACAAAACTGAAGTTGTCCTGCAGCCTCTAGTCAAACTTATTGAATTGTTCAGTTACCTATACGGTAAAGTCCAAGTTATTTTCATGGAAATAAAGCTCTTTTATGATCTGGCTGCTAACTCACTTTCACTGCACATCCCCTGCCCTCCCCTTTTGTGGTCGCAACAAATTACCAAAAGGTTCACAAATATGCCTTCATCTTTCTCAGCTACATGCACACGCTGCTTTTTTGTTCAGAATGCCTCTGATCACGTGGGGAACTCTTGCTGAAATGATACTTACCCTAAGATGCTTCCTGGATTCCAACTACTCAACCTCTCTTCTATCTCCCATTACAGAGTCAATGCCTTCCTCTTCTGCCTCCCATAGAGTTGTGAATACATCCTTTTGTAATTACTTATGTTCATTTCTTCAGCTGACCTAGAATCTCATGCTCTACTTATATTATCATGTTTAGCTAACTTAATAACAATGTGTCACTTGAATGAAAACAGAAAGGAGAAGACTGTAGTGGCATAATTTGAATGCTTCTGAAAGCCCAAACCCATGTATGTGATATGAAGGTGGAGTTGTGCAGTAGACCATTGGTTTTTGTCTAAACACTGTTGGTCTGATATTCAAGAGATTCATTAGTGCTGGAGATAGAGATCTGGGACTCATTAGTGATGGTAGCCAAGACCAATAAGAAAAGGAAAGGCAGCCAAGAATTGGATCCTAGAGAAGTTGGGTTAAGGAGTTGGTGAAGTCAGAGAACCACAGACTGAGGAGTGCTCTGAAAGGTAGGAGCGAATGACTGAAAAAGTTGGAACACAAGAGAATTTCTGGAAAAAGGGAGTTCTAATAAGGCTGATAACTGAAAAGTGTCCATTAGATTAGGTGTTTGGTTTACTGATAATCTTAGTAGGAATATCATTTTAAAAAGTGAAGGCAAAATTTAAGTAGGCAGCAGATAAACAGTGATAAAAACGTTGAGATAACGAGTAATGATTTTCTTGCTTCGTCACTCTTGAAATTATAGTCTTGGGTCTACAGAGATGCCGTGGGGAGAAAACTGTGAATGGTCTTTCTTGGTTGAGGTACTACTGGCACTGGGGATGGGACAAGGTTCACCGGGAGGGACTGAAGCTCAGTGTCCCTGACCTTGCCCGTTAGTGCCCCCATCATGGTGAACCCCCAAATCATCCCCACTGTTTTCCAAACCCTGCATGTGGGAGAGCACATCTCCCAGCTGAGAGACGCTGTTACCTGGGTTGTGTTTGCTCTATCAACTAGCAGGATGCTCTACGGACTTTGGGAATTTTCTTGAGAGAAAAGTCCCACAACAACATCTTTTAGCTGTGGAGTTATCAGAAGCCTTTCTTTTCACTATTAGCTTACTTTCAGAATCATAATAGCCTTTATCTTTCAGCCACTGCTCGTATCTCACAAGAAAGGTTTGTATACTTCTTGTCTGTTTCCAGCAGCAGTTTCACATCTGCTTCCTCCTAAGTAGTTACATGCTTTGTTCTGCATAGGTCTTTACTGCTACTTTTCCCGTGGAAAGAATACCACTAACAATTCATTATTTTTAACATAACCTCAGTCTGTGTGAACACACAGGTGTTCATTAATGCAGTTGTGTGTGTATGTTAAAATGTCTTTTAATGTATTCCTCTGTAAACACATAATGTGAAACATATGTACTGTATTCTACTATGAACACTGCTGATTTCTACCTTTTTGATTTACCTCATGCTTACACCCTTCACAGAACATCAGTTATTTTTCTATACTGCCCAAATTCTCCTGGCGCTTTGGAAGCCCTCCAGAAATCTTCCAAGAAGCTAATCATACTGTTCCAGCACCAATATAAAAACTTGCTACTTGTGGGCTCTTAGAACAGCCCTGCCCTCCCTGAGCTTTCGTTTCTGTAACTTTAAAATAATGTTGTTAGCATGGCCTCTATTACATACCTTAACTCTGAGGTTTAAGTTAAGTCAATTTTTGCGAAAGCCACTGTGTAAATAAAAAGCCCACTGTGAAGTAGTAAGAGCAAATTCACGAATCCTCTATTATTTTAGGTCGACTATTTCCATATAACTTTTCCTACTTAGGAATCCATTTCCTTCTTAAGGCATGCTCTGCCTAAGATGGAGCTGTTTTGTCATTTCCTCCAAACAGCATGTTTTTTACCGAGTTGTCACAAAGCAGCAGTCGATTTCATGATCTATACGTTTGCACATGAGAAACTGATAGCAGACCACCAACTTACTTCACATTGAGACCAAACAGCTCTCAGATGGAAACAATGACTTTTAGTCATTAACAGCCTGATTAAACAGAAACCATTGACCTAGAGGTGAAAGGCTCCATAGCCCATTCCCTATGCCTAGACCTGGAGTCACCTACCAGTTTGCTTTGCTTAATTACTTAACTCATTAATGGAAGGCCAAACTTAGCTGCAACACGGGTGCACCCACCGAGGCCCGTATACCACTGGGGCAGGTTTTCAGATATCAGTTGTCCACTCTTCTCAGCGTTTTTTTGGAGATACCCTAGGAGGTTTCCTGGCTTTGCTTAAGCCACACATATCACACAAGGAAATATCTGGAACACTGAAAGGATGTTTAAAAAGATCAGAGGAGATTATATGATAAAATAATATTTATACTACTCATATACACCAACGCAGTCCTAAAATGATTAGGGCCATGTTTCGGGTTTCAGAGTGAGTCACTCTGGCAGGCCTGAGTTATTGCAGCACCGAGCGCTGCGTGGCTGCTGAAAGACGACCAGCCCGTGATAGGTTTGTGAACTGATAGAGTCTTTTCTTTATTCCTTTTCCCAGATGAGTGCTATCAGAAACATGGTAAGAACCATAATATTTTGCTGTATAACACCAAGGGGAATATATTCCCGTGAAGTGATTATCTCTGATGTTTCTGGACAATCTAAAGATACATTACATTTTCTTAATAATACCTACCTTCTTTTTGATATGATGTTTTAGAAGAACAGCTTGCACTTATAATCAGTACAATTTATCACCTATCCCCAAAGTACCCTGCCGTTGAAATGCCTGACATATATATTGGGTGTCATGGATTTAGCAAAAATTGAATTATAAATTGCCCTGCCAGTTTTTGCCTCTGGAAATAATGAAAAAGTAAGCTAAAGAAATGTTCTATACTTTTTTAAGTGACTATGAAGAAAGAAACAACCAACATCAGTTGCCTAAATATTATCTCTCTGAGCATAGATTATTTGGGCAAGTAAGAAAATATAATGATTGGAAAAAAAGGCGCAAATTCGGCTGCCAGGGAAAGAAAACAGTTGTAACGATGCGGTCACTTTCAACATCTGAAGGGTTTAATGTCTGGCAACGTCACGGTCTTCCTAAAGCCGAATGAACTGTCATGCAGAAACTCTTTTTGGAAATTATAAATATTTTATTCTTGTAAATGAAATGATGACCTGTTGGAGTTACTTCATTAACAGTCAAAATGGGTTTCTTGCTCAGCATCACTCAGTTTATTCAAACTTTATATAATATGCTTGTGAACAATTTCATGTTAGCTTTTTATTCTATGCTCACTATATAAAACATAGAAATGCAAGTTTTATTTAAAAACTAAATTTTGTCTTCACTGAAATTTAGTGTATTTTTTCTAGCTTTTTTTCTTTGCTATGTTTTTTAAAGAAAATTATGTGTATGAGTATATTCTGTATATCCTTTTATATTTGTTTTTTCCATGTTTTTGTAAGTTGCTCCTTTAGATAATATTCTAAAATATATTATTTTAATGGTTATATAATGCACTGCCATAGGAAAGTATACTCGCTGAAATATTTTTCTAGTTTTGAACAGTGTCTTTTTTAACTTCTGACTGTGAAAAATAACAGTAAAATGACTTTGCTTATACTTCATCTATGTTTAAGTTTTAAATATTTGTTTAGAAATAGAATTAGTGTCAAAATCTGTAAAACTTTAGAAATTTCTTGATAATATTTTAAGTGTCTTTTTGAAAAGATTTTTTATCACTTTACCTCTACCAGTAGCCAGTCTCACTCCCCATCATGAAAAGATTACCAGCGTCAAATTTTGTAATCATTTGGCCTTTTGATAGGTAAAATATTTGATCTTCTTTTAATTTGAGTATTTTGATAACATGTTGCATGAGGTTTTTTCCATACATTTATTGGCTGTCAAGGATTTTCTGTTAATTGCCTATTATCCATCTTCTCTTCTATTGATATAAATAATTTCTCTAAACTTACTTTTAGCTGAATTGACATCACAATAATAGGTTTTTTCTCTTGATATCTTACAATAGATGACAATTAATTTACATGGGTATTTTTTCCTATACTATTTATAGTTTCCAATTAGTAGCACATTTTATAAAAAGTTACCTTCTTGCTTTTCTCTGACATTAGCTTCATTAATGCACTTACTTAGGTAGTAGCATTTCCAAAGTCTCCATCAGGTGGTTTTGGAAACTCGCAGAAGCACACCAAGTACACGGGATGCTCCTCACTCCGGTTCTGTGTTCTTTATAGGCTGAGTTGCACATAGGATCTTGGCGATGTCAGAGATTCTCTTCTAACCATATTAGTTTTCCCAAAAACAAAAACGAAAACCCCACAAGGGTCCTGTCAACCTGTACTCTCTTGGATCTTAAAAGGTAGAAATATGACATTAGAAAGATAGTCGTAACAGTTCCAAGCAGAAAGGAGGCAGTCTGTAGCCTTTTGCTCTGCTCAGAGACGTGACGTTCCACCTGCCGGGGATGCGCACTGTTGTGTGCTCACTTGCTGAGTGACTTTGGGAAAGTAGCTTCACTTCTGTCTGAAACTTCATTTCTTCATTTATGCAGTTGAATTTTTTAATTTACTTTACAGTGTTATTATAAATATTAAAACAGTGTATATAAGGAACCTGACAGGCCAGCTCTTAGCATGCATTAGATGCTCACAAGTCATGAGTCCCACTGCTGCTTTTACTACTAAAGTTCTACAACTGCAATTTGTATTTGAACTTCTTCTTTTAGTAATTTTTTTTTATTTAAAGAAGAAGGGGGGAGAGAGAGAGAGATTTTGTTGTTCCACTTACCCATGCATTCAACTTACCCATGCATTCATTGGTTGATTCTTATGTGTACCCTGACCAGGGATTGAACCTACAGTTCAATTGGAGTATTGGACGATGCTCTAACGAACTGAGTTACTTGACCAAGGCTATGCCTGAACTTCTTCCTTCCTCTAAAATGTTGTTCACTTGGTTATCTCAATGAAAATACTGTTAAATGAGTTTTACAGGATTTTTCTCAAATAACTCACTTGATTTTTATAATTTTTTATCCCTGTGGACTAAGTAGAGGTGTTGTTATCTTAGTTTTATAGATTCAGAAGCTAAATTTCAGAGATTTTAAATAGTATGGAAGTCACATTTTTGTAATTGAATTTAGCCCTATTTCCATCTCACTTCCACCCATCTGTTCTATCACATCCTTAGGATGCAAGTTGCAAAGGAAGACCAACAAGGCCAATATTCTGATGTAAGACTTCTGTCACTTTCCTCTTAGCATTCCCCTTACCTCTTTTGCTTTCTCACCCATCAAGCAACTTCCATTCGAGTTCTGGGAGCAACATAAGTTCTTCTCAAGGTGAACAATATAAATGGAATGCATGGAGGTACAGAGCCATTATGAGGAGTGTTAGTCACTGTCCCTGAAGGTTAAGTAGGGACAGCTATTGCCAGGAAATCCAGAAGCCTTTTGACAACTAATTCTCCCCCAAAGTTTAGGATGATGTGCTCCCATAGTTTAGTATTATTTGTGTTACCTCTCTGATTTTGTGGGTGGAAACATCATCTCCATGACTCTGAGTCAGGTGGTCCACACCTACACCGTGGATTGCTTCAGAAGCGCATCTTCATTCCATTGTTGAGTTCAAAGTTCAATTTATTTTTGAAATCATTGCCTTGTCTGTCAATTTTAAGTGGTCAGAAACAAGAAGACATACATGTTTCTTCATGATATTTTTTACACTTAACACTTTGACCTTTGTTAAAGAAATAAACCGAGCTTTGCGATGCCCAGAAGCAAAACTCTGCTTCTAATGTCATCTCAACCCCTCAATCATCCACCCTCCCAGAAGGTGGTATTTCCTCCCAGAAAATTAGGAATCGAGTATTGAAAGTAACATCTCAGAGACAGCGCAAACCACACATCTGCTAACTGTTTTCTTCTGGGTTTATGTGTGGTACGACAGACAAGGAATTCAGACCTACGTAATAAAAGTAGCCAATATATCCTAGCTAATGGTGTACTGCCACTGGAATTACTGTCCTAAATAAATGCTATAAAAAAATCTGCTAGACTTCATTTTATTCTGGCTGACTTCCTGACTTTCCAAAATAGTGATAGAAGTCAAGACCAAAAAGGAGAATAGAGCCAAAAAAGAAGGAGGATGCTTGTCACATAGACATAAAACAGATCGGCTAAACCTACCTTCCCTTAAACACTAGATAGTAAAGGCAGAAAATAGAACCATCAAACCTTATACAATAAACTCAGTCAATTTCATACACTCATGGAGAGATAGATGGGAAACACAGCGTACATGTTCATACTATTTCATTCTTTCCTTGAAGCTTTAAATCTGCAAACAAATAACTGCACAAATTCCTTTTTGATCTTGACAAATATAATGTGAGTTGAGTTTAGAGTTTAAGGCTGTGATGTTGAAAGGCAGGGTTGATTTTCTCCTCCCAGCCAGTATCCTGGGCTTGGCCAGGAGCAAGAGCTTGAAACCAGACTCTCTTGGGTTTCGGAACAGCACTGTTGTGAACCGCAACAGTGAAGCACAATAAAATCAAGATACAGCAACGAAAAGAATGTCACACTTCATATGCAATCTTGATAGCCTCATTTTACTTGCCATTTATAATTAAAAATGATCACATTCTAATGGTCAAATGCCACATAGCAGAAAGTATTTATGATGCCAGAATTTTTATCTATGGCTTCCAAAATTGGTCAAATATATTTGTTTGGCTCATTAGGCACTAGTTTGCTCTAGGAAGGCAATATTTTATATACAGAGAGAGTAAAGGTAATTCTGATTGCCTATGGCCTTAGGATTTGGTAAAATATATGGGGAAGTCTTGTGCATATGAATCCATATTGATGTCTTCAGATGTAATATGAAATGTGAGAATGTAAAACAAAGCTATTTAGTAGGACTGTTTGTTAAACCTGTGACAGAGGGATTAAGAGCATCCATTTTTTTATTCAGGCCCCACAATTTCTAATGTTCTCTTTGTTCCTCCATCCTCCTTCTTGGGACCTACACCCCACCCTCCCTTCCCACCATACCTTGAAATACTAGAATCCATCAGAGCTTGGTCTATATGCTCTGTCTTGCTCAGTGATTCCTAAAGCATAAGAAGCAACTAGAGTACTTACTTAAAACACAAATTACCACTCAATCAACCGTGAAATTCTTACTCAGTGAATATGAGGCAGATCCTATGCATATATATATGTATTTTAAATAATTGCCCAGGGGTCTCTATGTTCCAACAAGTTTGGGAAGTATTGCTCTAGGCCATCTTACCTGTCTCTCTGGTTTAAAAAAATCTATACACTGGTGATATCTACATTATAAATCCAACCCAGACATCTCTCACATATCTTCCTATTTGACATCATCGCTTTCATGTTATACAGGCATCTATTGTCTAAAACTGATCTCTTGGTCATCTACCCAATATTTACTTCCCTCTCCGTCTTCCTTTCCTCTGCAAATGACACCAAAATTTACTTCATTGCTCAACCCAAAAACCTGATAGCAGTTATTGACACCTCCCTCATCCTTAACTCCGACATCCAAACCATCACCGAGATCCAAGAAGCAGACCTCCAAAACACACTGAGCCCATCGTCTTTCATATTTTTACATCTGCATTGCCATCTCCTGGAAATAAACCAACAATTTCATGCTAGAAATAATGTAGTAGTTCCCTAATGTTTCTACCCATTCTAGTCTTGCTCCCCCCCCCCCCCGGCCCCATATTCCATTTCCATGCAGCAATCAGATGATCTAGATATAATCTATGTCACTCCTTGCTCAAAAGCCTTTAATGTCGTTTCTTAATACTTAGGATAAATTCCCAATTCCTACCCATCTACCTCTCCAGGCACACCCAGAGCTTCTCTCCTTCTCCATGCTGCACTCCTGGCTTCTCTCTGGCCAATCCTAGCAACCCCCCAGACTCACTAAAATGTCATTGTCACAGAGAAGACTTTCCTGACCACCACCCCCCAAACCAAATTATTTTGTCTCTTAGAATCTCTTGTGCTTTTTTGTTCATTCTGAGCATTGATGCTTGTTTGTTTTCTGTTTTTGGTTGTTTGTTTTGTGCCTCTCTGTCCCACTGAAGTATACACTCATAAAAGCAGGAGTCACTCCTGCTTCACTCAACACTCTCCTCCCAGTGCTTGGCAGGTTTCTTACATACTAGGCACTCGCTACATTTAGATCATATCTGTGAACAAAAAATAACAGAAAATAATCCTTGCTCTTGTGGAGGTAACATTCAAGCAGGGAGCTGTTATTACCTAAGAGCACTTGCTGATTTGTAAGAAAGTGGGGGGTTTAAAAAAATATTAAATGACAGGAAAACTTATTTTATAGTATTTGTTTATTCTATTCATACCTGTTACTGATCACATCAGTATCTATGCTGTTTTGACTGTCTTAAGCTTACATATTCAGAGAAAATTTTAAATGATTTGTGTAAAATGTGAGATGGCAATTTTGTCCCCAGGGGCTCCACATGGATGATTGATCCCAATGTAAGAAACATTCTTCAATGAGCAGAAATAAGCCCCAGTGGAAGGCCCATGCCCTGTGCCCTTTGCTCAGCCACCCACTGCCACTGCAGGGCGAGGCGAAGCAGAGTTGAGTCCCCTCCAGGGCCCTGTGCCGGCAGAGTCGAAGGCTGACGGGGAACGCGTGAAGACAGTTCCATAAGGTCTTCACGAGGAGTCGGCCTTGTCAAGAAAAGCCTGACTCTTTAGTGAACAAGAAAGAAACCAAGAAATTATAACATATTTAAAGGCCAGATATGTCAATTTCAGATAAAGAACGAGCTAATGAAACTAAATTAAGAACTTTCTAAGAAAACCACTTCATATTTTACTAAAACACTATCAAAAATATTTTACTAAAGTTCTAATGAAAGGAGAAAATCTGTGTGCCCAAACCCCACAGTATGTTCAGGACGCATCCAGCGCCGTTCAAGGTTAATTATATGATACTTGTGGCCAACCAGCACCTAGTGGAGAGAAAAAACAAAACACACCCTTTTTAATCAGAGACCGGTAAGTGTGGTCCATTTGAATGTGAGATCCTCCTCACACTCTAAATGGAAGACATTTTCCAGCTTTTCATTGCCTCGAAAGCACAAGATCTTGCATAAAAATGTCAGCTACAGATTTCTAAGCAAATGTTTCCTTTTACAATATGGCACACATCATAATTCCTTTGCCTGGTTCTCCCTGAAGAAGAGGGGGAGTATAACCCCCTAACTAGCAGCCAAACACTCTTCTCTTAAAAATGCAGTAAAAAGAAATGAAAGACAGCCGTGACAAAACAAGGTGTCCAGAGCAAAGGTGTCGCCCTGAATTTATCATTTGTTTATATTTCCCCTAGGCTTTTAAAATTTCTCTAGGTGCATCCTCTTTGCAAAGAATTAGCAGTCAGTTAGTAAAATCACTATAAAATATTTTCTTCAAATAAACTAATTCAATTTGACCCATAGCCAACAGATACTGATTAAATTTTACTGTGTTCACATTATTTTGTGATTAGTACATGTAAGTCCTAAGTCTCACACGTGCCCTCTTTTGTTTTAATGAGAACTCCTTGAACAAAGAGAGTTCTTCAAAAAGAATTAATTCCTTTATAGACCCATACCTGTCTAGTTCTTTCCTTCTCTTCCTCAAATGATTTAGTCTCATACTTAGATACTATTTGTCAATTTTCAGAGCATAGTTAGTTAGTTTTTCTGAAGTCATTGGCAAAACCTTTGAAAAGAAACTTGACTGTGAAAACATTGGGACCCTTAACTGAGAAGCATGAACATCACAGCCATAAACAGTCATGTAAGGACTATGTTTTAGTTAACTCCGGGGGCCACAGGGAAACTGTTTCATCTCTGCTCCATTCCTTTGTCCCCGCATTGCCTGAAAGGGGAAACATATCTTAACATAATATTATTATGCCTCCTGTTCATGATAGTGGCGACTTTTAGATAAGTGCGGGTAATTGTTTTGTCCCAGGGAAGGCTCTCTAACCTAGCAGATCCTACACGATGGGGGTGGGGGTACGGAATGGTGGGTCCTTTTCTCTCATAAACCATTACATTCATAGCTTTTTACAGTTTATCTCAGTTGTGACACTAGGAAATGAGAAAGTGTTGCATAAACCATTCCTACCACTCAGTAGGCAAAAGTAAAATATTCCCGGATAATTAAAAAATGCAACTGATGCTTATCATTGCTAAAACACACGGTACAGGCCAAAAAATTTTTTCACCTCATAATTTATTAATAATAATATTAGTACTTTCTTTTTGGCTCTAAAGGATTCTTTATAAAACCTACATCCATGATTTTCCTTCTGTCCTCTAGATCTTTCTTTCACTAACCAGAAGCTCAGAAAAAAACTTGTTGGTAAAATCAAGAATAGAACTCTTACATTTGTGAGCAAACAAATGAACTTAGAACCTCGATGGTCTTCTCATCCAGAAGAATGGGAAATGCTTATTAAAGTGTGCCTCACAGATACGCCTGCCCGTGCAGGGCTAATAGTTGAAGGAAATTTTAAAATGTGAGATCCTTTTTGAATTCAACTGTGCTGGGACATAATTGACACTAAATGGTCCATTTTAAGGCCAATTTCAAGACATAAGTTTGTCCTACGCCCCAAAACAAATGCGTTACATTTTTCCATCTCCATGATACTCTAATCATTCTTAACAATTAAGATTGATGATGAAAAATTGCTCATGTAGACATCACCATGCCAACCTCATTTTTCATATCTTAACTTTTCCAAACTTTGAAGCAAAACTCATGAAATCAATGTAACATTTGGAATAACCATTAGGTGAGGAAAATGAATTGTTTTATCTCTTAGAAAAGAAAGTGTAACATCTAACACCATAATGATTAAATAAATTCTAACTTATGAAACAAACCTTTATTATATAGATCTTTGAGCACCTCTTTAGATGAAGGAAGGAGTAAATGAGGATGAGGAGAGCACATGAGATTTTATAACTATAAGGACTTTGATAGTATAGCTAATTCAGAATTAAGATCCACCCTGGCTGGTGTGGTTCACAGTGCCAGCCTGTGAACCAAAGGGTCGCTGGATCGATTCCCAGTCAGGCCACATGCCTGGGTTGCGGGCCAGGTCCCCAGTAGGGGGCACTCAAAAGGCAACCACACATTGATGTTTCTCTCCTCTTTCTCCCCCCTTCTCTCTAAAAATAAAAGATAAATAAAAATATATTTTTAAAAGAGAGTAAGATCCATGTCCTTAAATGATAAGATATTAAGGCAAAAACAAAAAACAAGAAAAACATAGACACCCGACTATACATAAAAGACAACCTCAGTGTACTTTTAAAAATGTTTTAAGGTACCCTAGGTGTAGATATTAGTTATAAATGATGGTTATCTTTAAGTGATCATATTACAGTTGGTTTTTAAAATCAGATTGTAGCTTTTTTCTCAACTTTTTGACATTGAGCATATTTTATAGTCAGAAAGTAAAACAGTAAGCCCTTTTTTCTAATAAGCATGTGTCCTGTAATCAAGAAATTCCTTGTGGTAAGTGCTATAATATATCATAGCATAATGATATTATTTTGATATTGTAGGTGCTCTAGAAATGATATTGAGATCTTGGGGACCCTGGAAGTGGGGATCATTTGCACAGCTTAGAATAATAAGAAAATATGAGGGAGAATTTATTGATAGAATCGGTTCTAAAGAATGAGAAGGACACTTACTTTTTATTTGCAGAAAGGGGGTGGTGAGAACACTAAGACACGTGTTTAGAGAGTAACACATCCTTTAAGGCTGATTCCTTTGGTGTGGTTGGAGAGGGGATCCAGGTGGTCCAAGTGTCGTGGGTCATCACCATTATCATCATAACAGCTGACATTTTTGATCCCAAACTATGTGCTGGACACTGGTCTAAGATTATAACTTCTCATCTTCTTTAACTGTTGTCATAACCCTGTGGGGTAAATGCTATTATCTACATTTTATCCATGAGGAAACTGAGGTACAAATTGAGTAACTTGCACAAGGTAACATTAAACAATTCTGTGAAATGTTACCTGTTTAGTGAGAATATTTTAAGAATCAAACGTACCAGATGAACCCTCACCAAACGAGTAGAACTGCTTGTTTACTTGTTTACTTATTTCCATTAATATCCTATTGCTGTCTCATCATATACACCCTTTTCAAACTCATAAGCCAAAGCCGTCATTGATGGTTCTTCCTGTCTTGCTGTCCATATGTGGTTATTTCATTGGAAGATTTTTACATTTATCCTTTGTCTTCTTTTCTTCCTATTCTCACTCAAGTTCAAGTAGTATAGCCAGGATCCAAGCACTGAGCTGTCTCTGTGCAAAGCTGGACTGTGCTGTGCTGTTGCCTTCCTGTAGAACTTCATATTCTAGCCTGGACACAAGGTCTTCAAAGCAGGAGTGTGTGAGAACTCATTCCCACAGCAGCCCGGACAGCTCAGCATCCAGGAGGACTGTGCTGAACGTTCCAGTGGAGTTCGTGGGGACCCCAGCCCAGGCAGTGGCCTTGGAGATAGAGAGGACATAAGATCTGAGATCTCAGATAGCTCCAAGAGATACTTAGGATGTGAGATTGACAGGATTCTGTGAATCCTTTGATGTGTGAAGGGAAAGTGGAGATGGATGTAGATGATATTAACTATGGAAAATACTAGGAAGAAAGTATTTTTTATTTCAGGAAGATATGTTTCAAGCAAAATGAGTGGAAGGATAATGCTTCAGAGTAATTAGAGATGCTATTATGATAATTCCATTTATACCAAAAAATATCTTGAAAAGACAGTCTTTTTTTCACTATCATCAATCAAAAAATATCTTCGTTAGGAAAAGGAAATCCTAAAACAATGTACAGATTTCAAAAAAGGAAGATATGCTGTCTGACCTCGAAGAGTTTAAATGTCTACTTGAGGGAAAGGAAATGAAGAGGAAAAATCTGGCATAAACAGGGAAGAACACAAGGATTGCGAGGCATCTTTAAAAGAATGAATGAATGAATGGACGTCCTCCCTCATACTAGAGGGGATTTATGGTGTATTGTGGTCACTCCCAGGGAGGAGTTTCAGGGAGCTGTAGCCTATGTATTAGTTTTTAAAAGCTTCCTTGGGAGAGAAAGACAGGGTTTATTGGGGAGACAGTAAGTTTGTCTGTAACGGAGGTTTCAGGAAAAGCAATTGGAAGTAAACCTTTAGAGGGGAAAGCTTACGGAGGACCTGGAAAGCAGAATTGCAGTTTGAGATATAGACAATGAAAGTTCATCAAAGAGTTTTTTGCTTTGTTTCAATTTTTTTTGTTATTCTCTTATAAAGTACCTATTCTTTTGCTTTTTTTCTATTGGTTTGTCTATTTTTTCATATTGTTTTGTAGGAGTTATTTAAAATTCTGGATACTGGAGTTTTATTGGTTATGTGTTGCAAATATGTTCTCCAGTTCTGAAGCTTATCTTTTCATTTTTATATATCTTTATATAAAACTTAATTTTAATCTTAATTAACATCAATTCCTAATTTTAATGTAGTCAGAGCTATTTCTTTCTTTGTTGTCAGTGCTTCTTTTATTTGTTTGAAACACCCTGGGTAACCTCCCACTAAATGAATACCTTTTCCTGAATCACATTCCAAACTATTGTTTTGCCATAAACATTTAGATTTTAATTCCATCTGGAATTATGTGTATAATATAAAGAGGGGCTAAAGTCTTCCCTTTTTTTCATACATGCATACTGAATTGTCCCATCAAAGAACTTTAAGCAAGTCAAGCAATCCCATTGAAGTGGCCTCTTGAGAAGATGGGTCCATAGGTGGAGGGAAAGGCAGAGTTGAAGCATGGAGTGATGATCTAGGCACAGAGGATTCATGTTTCAACCCCTGGCATCCTGAGTAAGGATGAGACAGAATCAAGAGACATTTCCAAGAAATGTCTGGAAAGTGGTTGTATTTGGGGTTGAGAGGAAGGAGGAGCCAAACAAGAATCGTAGAGCTGCGTACATACAGCTTAGACAACTGGAAATCTTCTGGTCCAGTTGATCAGTTTCACATTCTCCTCCTCCTTTCCCTGTTCCTATTGGTTTTATTAGCTAGCGGTTTGGACTCTTTTCTGTTAGAGTCTGGGCTCATAATGCAAGTTAATATTATTAACATGAGTATGCATTCATGATATACTGTTATACATTATTTTTAAAACAAATTATGTTCAGTTTTCATCCTCTGCATCTTAGAATTCTCTCTGGGTTAAAACAGGAAAATGGCGTACAGACCAATATCTTCAGCCACAAAAAGCCAAGAGATGCACGTGCTGTACTGTCCTTACACTTAAGCAAAATATTGTTTCCCCATGAAAACAAAAGTCATTCTGGGGTCGTAGAGTTGTGATGTTGGTTTGACTTTCTGAATTTACAAGTTTTAAGTTCATTTTAAGTCCATTTTAGTGCCAATCCATATGAAAATAAAAATTAGAGTAATAACCTCACCAAAAATTGAGGAAAGACAAATCATTCAGCAGAGGAAAACACACACTCTTAAGTCTCCTTGCTACCATAGGAATGAGTGTTTTAGAAAAAATCGTCTCTGTCCTCTCTTCATATCTCTAATCAATGAAGAGGATTGATCTAATCTCTTCTCTAATATGTAGGCTTGAAGGAAAGAGATAAGCGTGCTTCTCCCAGCTCCTGAGCCTCATTTCCCCTTGGACTGAGCCTGTCTGCAGGGAACTGGAGCACCGGTCTGCTCTGGATTGCCTGCCCTGCAATGGGAGGACTGTAGTCATCCAGGCTCCTTCAGACCTGCACCGACTAGCTACACTGTAGACCCGCCTGAAGTGTTCTCTGTTTCATCCACATAAAAGTTTTGCAAAATAGTATTTTTGATAATTAGTGTGGACTTTTAAATTCTATTCTATTTTGGTTTCTAAAATGGCCAGTCTAAGCCCTCTAGATTGGCTACACAATCTACTAATGGGCCATGATTCAAAGTCTAAAAGTGCATTCTAGCCCTCTCCCTCTGTGTTACCCTGTCATCTGAACGAACACCTTCCCTGCTGATATTTTGAGAATCTGGGTTTTCCTCTGTATCCCTACCTCCGGAACCCTAGTGCCTGTTCTAATCATTCCTAATTTGTCACCAGGACTATTGCGATAATATAAATAACAATAAGAATGCTAGTATTAGTAATTCTAGAAGCTACACGTATTGGGAGCTAATTGTATACCAGAGACTATTTTCAGAGCTCTTTGTGTAGCAACATTAATGTAATCCAAACAACAACCTAGGCTATTTTCTCACACTGGTCTGCTTACCTCAGCACAAGCTGATTCTTTCCTCCATCTCTACTCCAAACTACTGGTAGCAGGATCTTTTAAAATTACACGTGGGAACACATTACTTTAATATTTGAAATGGCTTGATGAATAGAACAGGCCTTGTGTACTCTCATTCCACTAACATCTTCTTCTCAGGATGTTCTCCCTTCCCAAACTGCACCATGCCCTGCTTTGGCGCCCTGTAAGCCCGTACTCTAGACCCAGTTGTTTTCCGTGTTCCCACAGGCCCTGGTTCATTTCCCCGCTCCATCACCTCCTTTGCTGTGTACTAGTCTGCTTAAATGTCAGGCCCTGGAGGACTAGCACTGCTTTCATCTTTGCACTCCTGTTTTCATTGCTACCACTCTGGAAACTATGCTCAGCACATCACATTCGAACCACTCTGATTGTCTTCTCCCTGCTCCCCCTGGCTCTGATCTGTGATTTCAGGAACATTCAGCCCACGATGGCCAGACATATTGATTCTGTTCCATTCCTGCTCGAACAGCAGGTCCCCATTACTTAGCCCATCATATCCACATCTCTTGGAATGCATTCTAGATAACTCTTTATCATTGGATCACTTCCTACAAATATGACTTTATTTCTCACTTAGGTAGTCCTAAATGTTCTCATATTTAACCTTTATCGGTTTGACTATACTTAGTGATAACAAGGGTTTAATGGCATATGTCATTTTTAAATTAGAATTTTTACAAAGATTAGTCATAATGAGACATAGAATAAGAATCTTTACAAATATTAAACCATTTGAGAACAACATACTTACCCCTGAGTGAACCTAGCCAGCTCCTCAGCATCCACATGAATGGCTTTGTTCAATATCATGAAAAAAGTAACTCACTTTCTGATATCATGCATACAGCTTCAATATATTTAAATATTTAAATTATGTTATATTTTATTTTATGGAGTAAACAATATGCTATAGTGGTGTTCCTAAATTGGGGGATATACAAAGGACTTAGGATACATCCCACTGCATGCCATTACCGGGTTGGAAGCTTCTCAGAGCCCTGGACTCTCTCGTTTTATTCCACGCATTGTCTGTAGAATCCAGATCCTCCCATGTAATTTGCCCTCTACATTCATGTCAACTGAATGGATAAGGCAATTGATTAGAAGACAAAATAAGTAGCACTGTTAGAACTTAAATCATTTGGATGGAAAACATCCAAATGTAATAACCATTTGCAAACACAAATCATGACTGAAATAGTTTATTAGCTTTAAAACGGATAAAAATGTGGAGAGAAACCCAGTAGAACTAGACTAGATTTAAGAAAATGAGAAGAGCCCCCAAACTTGCAAACATGTAGACACCTCTATGTTAATTGCAGCATTATTCACCGTGGCCAGCACCTGGAAACAACCAAAGTGTCCTTGGATGGATGATGGGCTAAAGAAGATGTGGAACATATATATAGTGGAATACTACTCAGCCAGGAGAAAATATGAAATACTGCCATTTGTGACAATATGGGTGGATTTTAAGGATATCATGCCAAGTGAAATAAATCAGACCAAAATATCAAGAACCATATGATTTCCCTCATATGTGGGATATAAAACTGCAAGCAACAAGTGAACAAACAAGACAACCAAACAAAAACTCATAGATACAGACACCAGTTTGCTGGCTACTGGAGGAAAAAGGGGGGTGGTGGGTAGTAAAGGGTAAAGGGGGCCAAACACGTGGTGACAGGAGAAGATTTGACTCTGGGTGGTGGGCGCACAAGGCAGTGTACGGATGACGGGTCATACCACAGAAATGCACTCTTGAAACCTATACAATGTTATTAATCAACCTCATCCCAATAAATTTAACTTTTAGAAAAAAGGAAAAAGAGAAGGCCACTAATGTGCTAGATATAGGGTGTCTCGACAGGTGGGCAAAAGTAACACTAAGGAAAACAAATATGCCACTTCAAAGCAATAAGAAATCTTTATTTTCATATTTCAAATAATATGGATTGGAATTCTTACATCACCATATAGTAAAACCAATCGGTGGCATAACTAGCATTTCTTCTCATCTTTGGTAATGGATTTAGTTGATACTGAAATCATACCTCCTATTTACCACATTGTTTTTTTGTTTTGTTTTGTTTTGTTTTTGGCTTGCTGTTTGGGTCTTCTATAATATGGACAGACTTGATCTTTCCAAATGTGTTTTTCCTCCTTGAGTCAAGGGTCAAATCTACTCAAGGAGTGTCCTAAGTGTCCACCAAATGTGCCTTGTTCACCAGTTTCCTCTTTGCCAGAGACAGGGTTATGCTTCCACATTATACTGGATACGTAGTAAGAATTCAGTAATATCGAGGTCAACCAGCAAGTTAAAAAGTATTTTTAAAATCCACACTCTTTGTCCAGAACTTGCTAGGTATGACTGAAGATGTAAATGTGGACTCCCTAGAATATGTCCTCAAGGAATGAGCCATTGTTCTTAAAACAATAAACAGAAAAGATTCAAAACACCACATAAACAGCTGTGAGATTAGCACCCTATATTATTTTCCCAGGCTTTGCGGTTCTTGGAGTCACATGCGGCTGTTTACCCCCCGATAGCTGGTAAGGTGGCAGGCCATCTTCAGGAATGGTGGTGTGATTATTGAATGTACCTTTCAGTGTTCAGGTCAGTACCTTCTACACTTAGGAAACCATCAATACCTGCAGAACTTCACTGTGTTGTGCAGACCAATTGTGCCTTAGGTATTAAAAGAATGGGAAGATTAGTGTTGGGATAGAGTTATCAGAATTTTTTAATAAATGTTCTTAATTTAGTAGTAAGCAACACATTAATGTAGAAACAGAGTGGTTCAGTATGCTGGAGTAGCAAGAACATTGGCTTTGAAGTCAGAAAACGTGCATTCAAGAGCTGCTCCTCCCGATGGCTAGCTGAGTGACGTTGGAGTTACTTAACCTGAGTCTCAGCTCCCGCGCCTTTGGAACAGAAGTGAAAAGAGCCCCTCCTCTTCCTGTCTCACAGGGCCACGGGAGCCTCAAATTGAGTAACCGATGGGGGAAAGTTCTGTAAAGTGAGACCCGGTGCAAGCATGCGGTAGTCCCCTCACCCGCGGTTTCACTTCGTGCAGCGTTAGCTACCAGCCGTCAACCGCGGGTTTAAAATATTAAAGGGAAAATTCTAGAAATAATTCACAAGTTCTAAACCATGTGCCATTCTGAGTAGCACGACGAAATCTCTCTTGCTACCACTCCAGGACACGACTGGTCCCTCTGTGCAATGTGCCTGTGATGTACGTGAGACTCTCTTAGAGTCACTGAGGAGCCATCTCAGTTATCAGATATTCTGAAAGAGAGACTCAGCATTTATATACCTTTTATTACAACATTTGTTATAATTGTTCTATTTTTTTACTACTTATTGTTACTATTGTTCTTACTTCTTACTGCACTTAATTTATAAATTAAACTTTATCATAGGTATGTATGCATAAGAAAAAGATAGTATACATAGAGTTCAGCACATGGCATATATATGTAGAGTTAAATTAAACTTTATCATAGGATGTATGTATGTACAGAAAAAAATCACAACATATATATAAGGGTCAGTACTATCTGTAGTTTCGGGTACCCACTGGGGGTCTTGCAATGTATCTCTCGTGGACAAGGGGGGACTATTTTATGTTATTTTATTAGTTGTTATTTAAGTTCCTTTGCTACTAGATAAAAGCACCAACTTGTTAGAAAAATACTGAAGAAGAGTTGTTATCAACAATGCACTATCAGCCTGGAGGATGTGAATGCTTTTTCAAAGGAATCATCCTGGGCCAGAAATATTTAATGACATCTTTAATGGCGCAGACGAATGTAGGAGATGCTCATTAAATTACTAGCGGCACCAAGTTGAGTGGGAAGCTTAGCAACTTGGAGAAGATAATTGTAATTTTTCAATGGCCTTGAAAAATAAACAGAAATAATGAGAATAAAAAAATAAATCAGAACAAGTAAAAGGGGGAACACAAACTGCACATAAATGATATAAAGACCTGGTTACAGGCAAATACAGCATAAACAAAAGATAGGATTATAGAGGATCATATATGAGTCATCAATGCCATGTTAATATTTAAAAATGTGTTGATAATGAACTGGAATAAATAAGATTCTGGCATGTGGGAGTTACTAGACAGTCTTCCCACCATGCTCAGGATTTTATCATTTTGAAAAGACTTATCACATACCTACTGGATACAAGGCATAGAAATGTACAAATATGTGTCTGATTTGAGGCTTAAGAATGAGAAATGGACTCCCTGGATGAGATCCCAAGAGAAGAGGCAAAATGATTCATACTTTGTGAAATAATGTCTCTGGGTAGAAGTTAAAAGGATTAGGTTTATTTAGAACTGAGGAGGGAAAACAGAGAGATGTGGAAGCTGGGCGGTGCGATAAGTATCTGAAATGACAGGAAAGGATGTATAGATCGCTGGAATAAGAGAGAATGCACTGAATCTGCCACAGGAAGGGTTTGTATCAGAGACTACCAAGGAGTCGTCTGTCTAAGCGTTGTTACAATAGCATCTTCTTGCCAAAAAAAGACTTCTTGTTAATACGGTCACGGAAAATTGTGTGTCAGTAAATGCCATGCCGTGTGGACGACAACAAGGTCTGCGTGTGTTGAAATATCCTGTTGCACCTATTTTTTCCTAATTCAATTTATGAATTATTTGGTGCTTTCAAAATCTTTATCTTTTCTGATTTTGTCCACACCACTCTCTTCTGTTATCCAAGCTAGGAGCCTAGGAGTCATCCTTGATTTCTCCCTCCCACTTTACTGCAAACATTCCTTTAAGCATTAAGCATGAAGCTTGTTTTTTATTAGCCTCTAAATTCCTCTTAAGTTGTTGTTTTCTCTCCCTCAGCACAAAGAGAACCTAAATTGAGTTTCTCATTGCCCCTCACCTGATCAACTGCAACAGTTTCCTAACTGGTATGTGTGCTTAGAATGGGGACCCTCTGAAATGTTTCTTCTATTCAGATATCCTAGGGATAGATCCAAAACGTAAATCTGAACTCCTAAACTCAGTTACTAAACACTCCTGCCGCTATATTCCAGATTTTGTCATTCCGTAAAGCACTTACGAAATACCTACTGGACACACGGCCCCGTTGTAAGGAACTGTGTCTGAGCTGAAGCATTGAACCCAGGTTGGACTCCTTGGATGGATCCCAAGAGAAGAAGGAAGATTCTTCAACAGCTCCCCATCTCTAACAAAATTTAGTCCCTGCTCCTTCACATTCAGACTTTCCCTTGACCTGACCCCTTCTACCACTTGGTTTTTTAATGAAATTTACCCACCAGCAGCACGCTTTTCCCACCCCCTGCATTTGCTCCTGCTGACCTCTCCATCCGAGAGGCTGTCTCCCATTTTTGTCAGGTAGCTGCTTACAGCCTCTGCTCAGAGTGACTTTCCTCACCCCCTGAGTTAAGACACTCTGTCAATCGGCCCGGACCAGTGTGGCTCAGTTGGTTGTACATCATCCCGCAAAGTGAGAGGACACCAGTTCGATCCCCAGTGAGGGTACATGACTAGGATGTGGGTTTGGTCCCTGGTTGGGGCACATGAGAGTGGCAACCCATCGATGTTTGTCTCCCTTTCTCCTTCCCTTCCCTTCTCTCTAAAAGTAAATTAATTAACTAATTAATTTAAAGAAGATCCTTGGTCAGTTTTATTGCTGATAAGTCTCAGTCTCTTAATTACCTGTGTAGGTGACCACCTCCCCAACATGAGTGAACACTTGGGGGACAGGACCTAGGAAGGACTCATTCTTTGATCTTCTACCTTCTCTCACAGCTACTAGTACAAGTGCACCTAGGATGAATTTAAAAGATTGTTTTAAAAGGATGAATGAATGAAGGAAACCACCATCTATTTCCCTCAGAGCTCATTTGTAAGACATTACTTTAATATCTTTTTAATTCTAGTAGAACCACAGTACCTTTTTTGTCAAGTATTATGAAGCCTTGACTTGATTGCTCACATAGGTCTTCTAAATTACATTCAAAGTCTTGTCTTTCAGCCAGTCCAAAAACAGTGAGAATAACTGGTTGAGAACACAACAGGTTCCACTCTTGAATGCAAAGACAAAGCGATAACCAAGATGAGTATAACAAGACATTTTGTTCTCCTTCATTGAACAGCTACTTAGAACTTGAGAAATGTTGGAAGATGTGCAAAATTGAAATTGTATAGTTGGTTTATTTCATATTAATAAGCTTAGTAGAAGCCATTCTTTCCACTTGCTATAAAGTGGTGACCTCTTATGGTTTAGTGTATTCAGACTGCCATGAAAATATTATAGACTTGGTGATTTATAAACAAAAAAAAATGACTTCTCACAGTTCTGGAGGCTGGAAAGTCCAGGATCACAGCACTGGCAGATTCAGTGTCTGGTGAATGCTGGCTGCCTGGTTCAGACATGGCCCATCTTCTCTTCTGGCTGCACCCTCCCATAGTGGAAGGGGTGAGGGAGCTCTCTGGGGTCTCTGTTATAACAGCACTAATCCCATTCATGAGGGCTCCACCCTCATAACATAATCACTTCTCAAAGCCCTTACCTCCAAATACCAACACATTAGGGGTTATGTTTCAACATACGAATTTTGGGGTCACAGAGACATTCAGTGTCCAGCATCTTGCATCCTCTGACATCTTCCTGCCCCCCCACCATTACATTATGACACTCCACTTCCCTAAGGCGACCATGTGTGTTGTGCAGCTCATGCCCAGCACTTGGGACCTTCTTGTGCAGTCTCCACTCCACTCCACTCTCCATGTGCCCAGATGAAGTCTGCACCCACATCCCCATCGAGGAAAGGGTGCACAAAAGCACTGGGTGGGTGAGTTAGGCACTAACGTGCCTCATGTCCTGCCCTGGTGTTGCCTGGGCCTTTTTCAGTCCCACCACAAAGCCTTTGCATATGCCATATGGAACTCTCCCTGTTCTGTTCAGCTCATTGCTGGTATTTCAAGTTGATGCCCCTTTGACCGGGAAGGTCTAAACTCTATGACCTGGACAGTAATCCCTATGGTCAGCAGGCTTTCATCAAACTGCAAACCTCCTTATCATATTCCAGGTTTATAATCTCATATTCACTACATTAATGGCTCTCCCACTGCACCACAAGCTCCATAAAGACACGAATGAGAGTCTATATTGGCTACCATTGTTGCTGACTCTTTTTAATCCTCACCTGAGGATTTTTGTTTATTATTGATTTTAGAGAGAAAGGAAGGGAGAGAGAGGGAGAGAAACACTGATGTGAGAGAGAAACATCAATTGGTTGTCTCCCCTATGTGCCCCAAATGGGGATCGAACCCACAACATAGGTATGTGCCCTTACTGAGAATTGAACCCACAATTTTTGGTGTACAGGATGATGCTCCAACCAACTGAATCATCTGGCCAGGGCGATACTGGCTACTATTGTATTTCCAGAACACATGGTACATACTAAATAAGTATTTGTGAATTAATACCTTAATTCATATAGAGCATACAGAGGTACATAATAAATTTTGTTGAATAAACTTCTCTATTTCATTCCCAAATGATTTAGCTGATATTTAAAAGAATATAATTAAGTATAGTATTCTAATTCCTCTGAACACTTTGAACATGATTGGCTCTTACTTATTTTGTTTGTTTCATCTTTTCATAAATATAAACTAAGTTCATCCTCAGGATTTGATATTAGAGGAACAGATTAATACTTGATTTTAACGTCCTGCAGATCAGAAACCTGAAGTTTGGTTAGTTTATGTAATCATCTGTCAAATCAGTAAAAGTGTAACACATGTTTTCGATATATTTTTGGGGAATAAAAAATAAATGTAATGCTTATTAACTAGTGAGGGTAATACGAACTTTCAGTAACGCAGACAGGTTGATTATAACTGTAAACCACATGCTTATATACTTTCGACTTTTACAGCTTTCAATTTATCAATGGAAATAATTAGCACACTTTGTGGCAGCCAGTGATGGAATTTATTCATTTGGAAAGCCGTGGGTTTCCTGTCATTAAAACTACTTCATGTCCTTCCTTTTCTATTAAACTTCCACTGAGGGCACTAAGAAGTCACTAAAAGGAAATGAAGAGGATTTTTTTTGGCAATGTTCTTGCACAGTGATTTAATATCTTAGAAGATAGCAAAGCCACAAGGTATGCCAACGAGTACGCTACACAGGACGAGGGGCCCAGTGACCACTTTATTTCCTTTATTTGTACTTTCGTTTCTGATCCAGTTAACTGGGATGTGCAAAATTGTGTCAATAAATTTATTTTCTTTTTCAGGTTAATGCATTGTTTGGTTTTCGCTAGTAATGTTTTAACTACAGCAAAGAAACAGATTTAGATTCCAGAAGCACTGTATATGAATTTATATGTCAGAGGATATTACGTTTGTCTCCAGGCAACCAATGGCTTCTCATTCCACATAGAATCATTGTAGTTAAATCTCACACTTTCTTTCTCACTGAAAGTTTTTTTTAAAATAAGATAAAGTATAAACTCTACTCTCTCTTCTGTTTAAGTAGTACTAAGATTTGCTCTTGACTCTGTTACAAATGCAAGAACCTTAGCTCCTAAAGAGCTCTGTCCAGTTTGGGAAGCCTTAAAGGAAATGCTTGTTTTCCTAAGGTCTAAAATGGGCCTGGTGGGGAGTCTAAATTAGCCTCTCACCCCCAGAAGTGGGTGGTCCTTAGAAGCTATAATCAGGAGACACTGTCCATCAAGGTTTAGTTTCAGCTCTCTGACAAAGCCTGTACAGGTGAGGGGACTTTGCAGAAGATCTGGAGGCTTGAAGGCTTTTGTTTGACTTGGCCATAAACAAACAGTTCAACAAAATGCTATAGACAAGTTCACATGTCCTTATATATGACACAGGGTGAGAAACAAAATGCCCTAAGTTCTTAAAGTCACAGAAATGGGCAACACCGCACACTATGAAAACTCTCAGCTAAATCTCAAGTAGAAACACAGCACGTTAAAATTTCTTCCCAGTCTTTAGGCCGTCACATTGCAAATGTATTAGGACAAACATAATGGCTTTGCAATGAGTACGTACATTCATTTTAGAATAATTTCGGATATACCGAAGAGTTGTGAAGATAGTACAGAGTTCCCTTCGCCAAGTCCCTCCTAGCGTTGTCTGACGTTACGTGGCGCATTTGTCAAAACTGAGAAATTGACATAGAGTCCATCAATTTTAAGAAATAATTAGTTTTTGTGATTGAGAAGAGGGTCTTTTTTTTTTTTTAAAGAATGGCTTCAGCTGCAGTACAGAGAGGACATTGTACTGAATTGCTGTAGATAAGCCATTAATTTCAACACTGTTCTCACTGAGCCCCTTAAGCCAGATACTGATATTGCTGCTGAGTTTGCAAATTAAGATGTAAGATCAGAGCTTGGTGAGATTGTCATATTGTCCCCTTTAATTTGGAAAAGTAGAACGAGGCTTGAGAGACTCATAAAACAGACTTTACGACTCTCTTCAAGGCAGATATAGAAGTCCATGCTCCAGTCCCTCTCTCAGCTTCTGCAATTACATTTCCGCAGGAGGAAAGAGAAGAATTAGAAACAGGATAATGTAGTCTTAAATCACCAGTCTTAGCCTTTGCCTTCTTGTGGGAGCCCTGAGTCTCTGTGCCGTGGCCCTCACGTTGCATAGTGTGATGCAACGAAAACCACAACGCCTTTGACTCTCCCTCAGTTAAAACAATCACTTTGTCGGACGTCCTACAAAACCTGTGCATGAGTCCGTACTAAGCTCCTGCATCTCTTCCAGTTGGAAAAAAACCCCACTCAAAATGTTGTAAACAGGTACAGTAAAGCTAACGTTCTATTTCAGTATAGTTTACAAAGAGCTAATTATTTCACATTTCTAGGTAACAATCTCCGAAGTCTGAGGCTGGGTGTCAACTCCTGTTACTAAAACTGGCAGTAATGAGATGCATTGTAGTATTAAAGTTAAAAGTCCTGAGTGATTTCAATTGCCTCAGAATTCCTTTGAAGTGTTCTGATAATTGCAATGTTAGAATTAACACATTTGTATCAGAATAAGATCATAATGTGATTAGGTTTCTTGCCCAAATCGAAGCTGAACTAGCAACTAGTAGATAACCCAAGCTGAGTGAGGAGCTTGACATCACTGGAAGTACGTGTTGGGTGTAACGCATTACAGTGTTTTTTCCCCCAGAAAACAGATTAGCCACAAGCTTTCACCCTCAACACTTATCTTGGGCATCAGCAGCGCCAAGAGAGCTGGCCCTGTGTATCTGAAATATGTGGGAAGAGACACATAATCTCTGCTCCCCTCTGGTTTATGATAAGACTAGTTCAGATGAGATCAAGAGTTAGGATTCAGGACTCACAGCTTCTTTAGCACATAGGCAGTTCCTCCAAGTATTTGCACTCTATAATGCTAACAGATAAATACAAAGCTGACATTAACACATACAATTATGAGGCTGTTTTTCCTACAACATTTCATAGTAGTATGGCATGCAATAACACCCTGAGGTCAGCAAAATGTAATGAAAGTTGAAGACAATACTGCAACATATTTTGCCTCTCATTTCCAAGCCCTATTTCTAAGGTCAGAAAAAGAGATTTTTACCTTTCAAAATGAATGGAAATAATGATATATCCTGTGATATAATTAAATACTACATTTCATTAATGTATGAACATGAATCAAACTCCTGTAACTAACAAAGGCACCAAAAATGATATTTTAAAGGAAGAAAATACTTTCAAATACAAAGAAAATGCCATGATCTCTATTGTCTTCATGAGTTTAAATATTTAGAATATAATACACAGCACTCATCAAGGAAAGGTAGAAAATTGGGGTGTGAAAATTAATGAACAAAATCTTCATTTAAAATAGAGTCAGGGGGTTAGAAGAGAGAAGTCTCACACATGTATCATTTAACTCACAATAGGACCCCAACAGGAAAAGACAGGGCAGGAAGTGATACAACTTTACTCCCTCTGAAGGAGGTAGAAAAGATTCCTCCTCACCCAGTAACAGCCCAGCCAATGGGAGGAGTGCTTCCATAACTCAACCAATAAAAGTCACTAAACTCCAAACTCTCAGTTTCCTCCAGTGGACTCTTCATTTACAACAGCTCCTCTCAAGTGCATAAAAGAGCTTCCGCTTCTTTGTTTTTCTGGATGTACTTGAATTGCCATTTTTTGTTCCCAAATAAGTCCATTTTGCTGGAGAATTGTCTAGCTCTCTGAGGTTAACTGATTTTATCCTGACTCTAAAGGTTCTAGACATGTGTTCTTAGATGCTTTCCTAAATGCTCTATGCCTCAACTGAGAGAGAGAGAGAAACATTAACAATAGCTACTTTGGATTGTTGGAATTAAGCCCAAGTTTCCACCATCAATATATACTGAAATCAGATGCTCTTTAGCAAACACCACACACAATCAAAAACAAATTTTTCTTATTTCCATAAAAGGAAACAAATTAAGAAATTAAATTCAGTTTGATTTTTATGAAAGTGTATGTTAGCAGAAATATAAAGCCTTCCTAAGGGTTTAGGTATAAATATTGACATAATATGTTTTTATAATAAGAAGCTAGTTTTCTAAATCTTATAAAAATGTACTGGTGCACTAGAATATTATACTAAAATGTTGATCTGAAATATGCGATGCTAACATTTTTTTTCTCTGAATACTGATACATAGAACTCAATATTTTAAAAAGTTGTAAAATATTTAAAAGATGGAATTTCAAGTCTTTTGCGCATAAACTGCTGTGGTCCTAGTTCCTAAAGCATGCTGTGTATCTGTTCTTAAAGAAAAAGAAAAATAATCCTCATCAATTACGGTTAAGGATTCCCAAACTGAAACACATGTGGATGAACGCCATTCAAGTAGCAGCCCACACTGGTCTGGCAGTGGGGGAGGGAAGGGAAAAGAGGAGATAAATAGCCTACATGATTGATTTCAACTAAGACTAAAATCTTGGAGGACAATTATTGGATTTACTCACTGTTTGTTTTTGTGACATTTCGGAAATTGGCAAAAAAAAAATGTTTACAAAATCGAAGAGGTGTGTGGCGGCTGATAAATTGATTTGCTAGGTAAGTGACTTTTTTTTCCAAAACTTCTTTTCTTAATTTACCTTAGCATTGGAAATCATCCTCAATAAAATTATCAACTATGACATTAACAATAATAATAAAAAAAACCTGTTTAGTACATGTTTCTCAAACATTTCAAAGCTTTGGTATCATTTAAGGGATTCATTACATTATCTAAGCTACCCTATATTTACCTTTTGTTATCTAATGTGTTTCTTTTTTAAAAAGGAAATTCTTTTCATTTTGTCCAAAGAGAGGTATTACATCTAATTAATATATCAACGTCTCTTTCTCCTTAACTGACAAATGCTAAATGCTTTATCAGGCTGGCACCAAAAATGATGTTGTCTCAGGGTTTTCCCAGACTGCCTTGTCTGAAAAGCTACATGAAAAGCTTTAATGATCATATATTAGGTGGGAACTTTAACCTTCTTTGTACCAGGTCAATTGAGTAGGTAATTGGAAAAGTCAGTTCCACTTGTAACCCATTCAAAAGGAAACTTAGGTTTACACAGAATGTAGTTTTCAGTCATAGAAATGCTGCAGGGTTATATAGAAAAATAAGACAAAACAATGATCCTGGGCATTTATTTCATTGTATTAAGGTTAAAAGACTGAAACAAGAACAAAAGAGTCAGATAAGACAAAAAAAAGAAACCCTTTTTACAAATTCTCTAATTTATTCTTCTGAACATAGGAGAAATTAAATTTAATTGAAAATTAAATATAATTTAAAACAAAACAGAAACAGACCATAGAAACAGAGAACAAACTAATGGTTGCCAAGGAGGGGTGGATGGGTGATTTAAAAATTTGAAAGGGAATAAGAAGTACAAACTTTCAGTTATAAAATAAATTAAGTTACGGAGATGTAATGTAATGCACAGGGAATATAGTCAGTAACATCGTAATAACTTTGCTCAGTGACAGATGGTTATTAGACTTACGGTGATCACATCATAAGGTACAGAAATATCAAGTCACTGAGCTGTACACCTGAAACTAATATAATATTGTATTATAGTTGTAATATATTGTTAATACTTTAATTAAAAATTTTAAATAACAATAGTTATTTAGCGTTGATTGTGTACCTGGCACTGGGTTCAGCTTTTCACAAAAATTTGCCCACTTAACTCTCGCAAAAATCAATAAGGAAACATTCTTATGACCACACCATAGCTAACACATGTACCGTAGATCTGATGGAGCCAGTCTAAATGCTACTGGCAGCTGCCTTGCTTATGTCTACCACTTACTAACTTTATAGCCTTGGGCAGGCTAAGTCATCTGTCAGTTTGTCAGTTTCCCATCTTAAAGACAGAAATGATATCGGCACCTACCTGGTCAGGGTGATAAACAGACACAATGACTGGCATGTAGCTATTTTACAGAAGCGTTTTTTGTTAAAGTTTAGGTGACGTGCAATATTACATTAGTTTCAGGTATACAACATAGAGATTTGATATCTCTATACCTTATGAGTTGATCACCACAAGTTTAGTAACTTTTTTGTGTTATTGTTTTACAGATAATTAAACAGAGACTAAAAGAGTTTTTAAACCTTCCCCCACTCAGAGAATTAAGTGACAGAACAGAGGTCTGAGCTTCTCTGTGTTCTGGAGCCTACAGACCAGTAGCAGGGGCAGAAAAGAAAAGGAGGAATGCACCACTTTAAATGCTTTGAGTGGGAGATAGGGACATTTTAGAGAGCAGAAGGATAACAGCAAGACTCGGGTTTAGCCAAGGATGTGCAGACGACAGCACCACACAGCTGGAGTATCCGGACTAAGCTGTGTTGCAGCGGATTTGGGCCATCTGCAGGATCGGGCATGTATTCCTATAATGCGTAGAGTTCAAAATCAAGAAAAAAGACAGTAGACAGAAACATAGTTCCAGAAAGAAATTTATTATTGTATGCTATCTGAAGTACACAAGTTTATGGCCATATGGAATTGCACAGGAGTATGTAATTTGATTAGAATCATAACTGCTATTACACCAGAATGTTTTCATCAATACTGATAACATTAGAGCAGTATCTACATTAATAAAATTAAGCAGTCGTCTTATAATTTTTTTCAACTACAGTCTACATCAGTGAGTACAGGAGATAAAGATTAAACTTTTTTATTTGTTTTTGGTTTCTCGTTTTTAATTTAAGTATACTCACTTGAAATTTCACTTGAAACGCTAGTTTTAAATTAAAAAAGGAGGTTATTTCTGGTCAGGATAAAGTTGTACCTGGTGACTCACAAAGAATATCACTCAATATTCTTTTTGCTTTTTTTAATTGTTCCCTCGACAGTGTTAGAGATTATATTTTCCTTGAAGATGATTATTTTCTTGCTGATGTAGATAAACTTTAACATTACATATAGTGTATGTTCTGATAAGGGAGGCAATGAAATAAATTAAATCTATATACTTTCTAATTATAGTAAACTGTGGCTAAATCTTCTTCAAAATTATGTATTTTGAGTAAAGATTTTATATTTTATATTATAATGTAGAATCCTTCAGTTTGTGTGAAACAAAAGAAACAAATGCAGGTCTAAGAAAACCTTTTCACAGAATAAATTTCTGAATATTTTATGATTTAGAAGCAGCATATACCAGATCAGACCGCCCTGGGCCTGTTATGCCGGAGGCAGAGTGCCTCGCATTTCTGTAGAGAAGGGTGGACAAGGGAGTGAGAATTAGGCCCTACATTATCAACTTAAATAGTTTTTGTGAGCCTTTGTAAAAATATCAGAATCTTTTTGTCAGTAAACGCATATTCATAGACTGAGCCAAAGCTTGTGAAACTTCCCCAAAAGTGAAGTTTTCCAAGTAAATTTCTAATAAACAACATAAATAAAACTAGAAAGGAAATATTTAACCAATACTAGCACAAAAGCAAACAAACTTTTCTAACATCAAAAATCACCTCCCAGTATCTATTTATATTACACCTAATATGCGAAGTGAAAATGAGTTTGACCTACTCGAATGAAAGGAGACAGAAGAAAGGTTGGATATACTACCACTTGATTTGAAAACATACAAGGTGCAAAGAATTCAAAGATGACATACTTTTCATTTCTTACCAAAATTTTCTTCCATTTGAAGAAATCATAGAATATTCACTTCATTAGTGCTTCATTATTTTTCATTGTCAGATGAGCTACAGGAACGTAGCAGAGCGGATGTGGTAGGTTTGGGAGAATAGCCTTGTGGTGGGTCCTAAAACAGCACACTGTGTTTCAGAAAACATACTCCAACAGGTTGGGTCTGGTGTGGCTCCTTTCAACTGCCATCAACACCCACCCACCCACCAACACACACCAAAGGGAGGCATGTACTTACCACTCAAAGCTCCAGTTGTGAACCAGGTTTGGTTGTGGTCTGCCTTCTGGCCAGCTGCAGATTTTTGTTGCCATCTCAGTAGTGCGTGTGACCATCGCCAGAATTTCCGTAGCCATAATCCTGGCTCTTCAGAATATGAATTTGGGCTGCATGACAACTCTGCTTCCCTAGATCACGTCTTCAAATAGACTTTAAATTTGCCTCTGCCTGAGAGAACCCCCTTGCCTAGTAGTGCCCACCATGGTACTCCTTTCACTTGTTTCTTTATCAAATATTCACTGAAAATGTATTAAGTAGCAGCCACTGTCGTAACCACCAAAGAAACAAAAACAGCCATATCCTGGTTTAAATAGACTGACTATGGAATTAGAACAAGAACTAGAAGGAAGTACCTACAGATCTTTTTGTCAACACTTTGGGCTTCTTAGCTGCTTCTCTCCTAACTGTTCAATAGAAAAGGAATATTTTGAAATTGGTTTGCTTGACATCTCTCAAGAATGAATGTGGTTAATAGAATAATAATGGGAAGTACTAACTTGTATGTTCTATCAACACCCCCACCCCACCCCAATCCAGAAGGCTAGAGCATTTCTCCTTCATAGCTTAAGGGAATATAAAGAACAAATCAGGTGGACTTTGTTCTTTACATACATAGAATATAGAGAACAAACCAAGTTGATTATCCTGAGCTTCAAAAGCTGAGGTTTATCATATATACTGGGTGCCCGCATATTTAGAAACATAGGTAATACTATATTATATTTTTGCAGATTGAAAATGTCCTTGATGACATTATATATAAATTGTCTAAGTTTCTAGACATTACGGAAACTCTGGAGATTTAGAAGATTATTTACTAAGATGGATTTTTCCTCTGCCTTAGGAAAGACAATTCCCTGGATGAGGTTGCTGAGCAGGGCAGCTGGAAATAAAATAATAGGATGCTGGTGAGTGACTCTGAGAAGGGTTTGATACACTGAGAGGAGAGGAGACCTGTGCTTAACTTTCTCGGAGAAGCCCAGGGAGGTGCAACACTCAAGTTGTGAGAACCGCCAAGGCCATCCTTAGGACAGGGCGAAGGCAGTGGTGACGTGATGTGCTCAGGGCAGGAAGGCTTGGTGCTGCTCTGCAGATGCAGCCTTGGGGGGCAGGGGAGGATGAACTCAAGACTGCACTGAACTCACTTGGGGGGGAAACACACAAACAAGAATTCACTGAGTTTACTTTAATTTGATCATGTTTTGTTTCTACTATGAAGTTAAATTAAGTAGGTAGGATGTGAAGAACTGTTATAGAGAAATAAAGTTAATTTTCTCATATACTTGAGTTTGTGGTCTGAAATGGCATATCCACAACGTGTGATAAGATCATATTATACCCCACAAGACACTTACAGCTGAAGAAAGTAGAAAATTTACAATAAAATGAAGAAATCACAAAAAGCTTAAAGAAGAATGAGGGATCTGTAGGTTCTAAAAGCCTTTGTATTTAATGAGAAAATAAAAGTAAAGATGTACTAAAACAAGTATACATACATTTTATTGGTGGCGTCAATTGGTACGAACTCCTACAATAAGCCTCCTTCTAAAGATTATACTAATAACACAAAATATATTCAAATCTGTATATATATATGTATATAAATGGAGATGTTCATTATAGTGTTATTTATAATTATATACAAATTCTAGCACTCTGGATATCCAACACTAAGAGCAAGGAGTTAAATTTCCATTTCTAGTGAAGTATTATACAGCCATTAAAAGCCATTGTTTCTTAAACTATAAGACATCAGGGAAGGGTGTTTATGAAGGAAAGTAGTTGAAATGTAGGATACAAAATATACACACTCATGAACATATTATATATATTATGAATACAGCTAGAGAACAAATGTGCTGGGGAAGGAAACAAATACTAATATTGGGGTAGCGGACTATGGGGAAATAATTTCTGTTTTTTATTGCCATTTATATGAAGTTGGAACATTTTATACATTATTATAATTAAGAAACTTTTGAAAAATTGAGTACGATGATCAAGAAAATTTCCATTTGTTTCACTTAATTGATTATTTTAATCAATAAAGCACTTTAATAAATTGAACAGAAGAATGACCCTTTGAGATTGAATTTATGTTCTGTTCAGGCCAAATTTCCTGCCAGTCCCAGGCAATGCGACACAAATGTGTGTTCTGACATCTATCTTAGAAGGTAAGCATGCACAGCTTCTCTCAGTAGCTATTTACAGTTCATTTGCAAATTGTTCTAAGCCATTTTTGATTAATTTAGATTCCCTTCCAATCCCAACTCTGGAGGCAATAAGTTCTGTACATTTGTTGCTGCTCTTGATGTGGTTCTTCCTCTTCTCTACCCACCAAACCCCTGATCCTCCAATGCAGTATTGAACAGAAAGTGTGAAAGTGGACACAGTAAGCTTGTTCCTGAGCTTAGGGAGAAAGCTTTCAACCTTTCACTGTTGAGAGTGATGTGAGCTATAGATTTTTGTAGGTCACTTTTCATCAGATTGAGAGACTTATCTTATTTTCCAGGTTTTTCTAGAATCTTTATCATAAACAAACGTTGAGTTTTGTCAAATGAACTTTTTTGAATTTTAAGATGATCATATGATTTTTCTTCTTTGTGGTGAATTACACTGATTGATTTTTAAATGTTTGGAGCAGCATTGCATGCCTGAGGGGGAAAAACTGACTTACTTGATTAAGTTGATATTTTGCAGATTTTTGTGTCTATGTTTATGTGCTATATTGCCCCGTAATATCCTTTTTAAAAATGGCTTTGTTAGATTTGTTATCGGGGTTTTTCTGGCTTTATAGAATGCATTGGAAATGTTTTTTTCCTATTGTATCTTCTGAAAGAGTTTATATAAGACTAGTATTGAGTATTTGTGAATGGTCTGTACCACTGACATCTTTCTCCTGCCAGCGGACCACATTTTGTTGTTTCTTTTAGGTCTCATGTCATAGATAATCCTTCAAACAGATTATGGATGTGGTGGTGGAAGGAGACTCGGCGTTGGGGGTGAGCACACAATGGAGCACACAGATGTTGTATGATAAAGTTGTACACCTGCAACTTACACAATTTTATTGACTAATATCACCCCAATACATTTAAGATTAAAAGAGATTATGGATTTGGTTATCCTCCTCTGAAGAATTTGGATGCTTGTTTTATTTAAATCTCTCAGTTACTGCCTTGACTTTATGTTGTATTTGGTTTGTTGTTTTGTTAGTACTGAACTGTGGAAAGACTCAGTGTTTCCCAAATCTTCCTAACTTGGCAGGACTCAGCCTCCAAACCCCCTCTCCCTTCGGGTTTTGTTGGAGTTCTTTTAAGCTTTGTTTGGGAAGGTCTAGAATAGATCTTCTTCTAGATCACAATTGTTACTTCTAAGATATGCTCTTTCTTCTTGTATTAGATACCAGGGGTGCTGAGAAAATAATAAGATAGGCTCACATTGGCAAAGCTGGAACGGTCATGCTCCCTAACCCACAGAACTGCCATGTCTGCACTTTTCTCTCCTCCCAACCCCATAGCAGCTACTCTCTAGTCAGCTCAGATGATCTTGCCTTGTTCGTGTGCAACCCAGACCTCTGCCACAGCTTTACAGAAAATTCTCACTTATATCCGCACAGTTTCCTTCTCTGCAGTGACCCATACCACACATGCTAGCCACTTTCCCCAACCAAAAGCCTAATTAATCTCTGCCTCCTCAGCTCAGTGGGACTGCTGTGTGCTCTGCTCAAACCCCAGCTCTGTAAACTATTGTTTGGAAATTGTTCCTGGAAAGAAACTGAGGTTCTTGAGGCTCACCTCACAACTTTCCATTCTCTTGGGAATCACTCCCTACTGTCCAATGCCGGAAAAGATTTTGTTCAGTGTATAGATGTTTACAGAAGGACGGACAGCTGATTCATTACTAGTTACTCCACTGGAGCCAGAATGCAGCAAAGTTAAACTTTTGATGCAGTAAGTATAGCAAGTTGGCCATAAAATTCTAAATTATGCAAGATTTCATTTCACAAGGTGCTATTGATAATTTATATAATGTGTTTGTCAAATTCTTACATTCCTAAAAGCTATATCTGAGTTTATAGAACTTTCAGATGATAAAATTAGTATGATATATTTGATAAAATTTCTAAGTTAAGAAAGAATCCTGTAAGGTAGGCCAAGGTTTAACTCAACACAATTTACTTACAGTTATCCTATTCTTACATCTTTGCTCCACAACTGAGGGTGAAATTCAGGGACTTTATGTGGTTATCCTTTCCCCAATAGTGTCCAAATTGTGATTGCTTTCCGGATAAACCAATTTAAGGTATATTGTGATTTCTTCTTTCTCAAAACATTGCCTTTTTTCTCTCCTATCCCTGAAGAGTCTGCTGTATAGGGATAGGCATATCTTAGTTGTTATATTGATGGTTTATGTGTCCTGATTTAATATGAATACATTATATGGTGGTTTATAGTTAATTCTTGAATTTCTGAGTGGCTCTAATGGTATAAATTTGAATCCCTTCTATAGAATATAATGGATGTGAAATTTGAAAGCCAGGATGATAGAAGCAGGAGCTTGGGCTTTAAATAACTTGAAAATGACTTCCCATCAGTAGGTATCTAAACTTTCTGACTTCAGAATCAGTCTCATCAATTAACTGCTTCCTGTTACCATGTTCTTTGTGTTAGAACTTAATTTCTTCTGAGGATTTAGAAGCAGCATAGTATGATTTCTTTTCTTTTTTAAAAGATTTTATTTACTTATTTTTAGAGAGGGGGAAGAGAAGGAGAAAGAGAGGGAGAGAAACATCACTGTGTGGTTGCCTCTTGTGCACCCCCTACTGGGGACCTGGCCCACAATCCAGGCATGTGCCCTGGCTGGAATCAAACCGGGTACTCTTTGGTTTGCAGGCAAGCCCTCAATCCATTGAGCCACAGCAGGGCTGATTTCCTTTCTTGTGAGAATATTATAGATTCTTCTGTGACGTTAAAAATTTTAATCAATAAGTATTTACTGAGAACATACTATGCTCAGGAAGTAAAAATGAATAACACAATTTCTACCATCAAGACTTTTATATAATCTAGTTGGATATATTTATGCACAATTTTATTACAAAGCAAAATTTATGTTATGCAAGAACCACGGCAAAGGTTCAGAAAACAGAGAGGTAATACGCAACCTGGTGATCAAGAAAAACATCATGGAGTGTAGGCCGCATGTAGTCTGGACATGGAAGAATGGGATGAGTTTCTGAAGGTGGAAATAGAGGACTTTCTTGAAAGAGATAATAGTGTGTGCAAAGGCTTCAAGTAAAAAAAATGGGTAGAAATATTGGTAATATTGTAGTTCTTAATACAGTAATGGATTCACACATGTTCATATTATTATTGTGTTTTGTAATTTAATCTGTTACATATGTTCTCTAGGATATATCATAAGAAATAAATTGTTGATGAAGATGAGGTAGTGAGAGGTCAAACTTTAAAGAAATTTAAAAGTGAAAGAAGAGGAAAAATGAGAAGAATTAATGTTTACTGAACAGTTACTGTATGCCAAGCTGTATATTAATTTCTTATGTGTAATATTGCCTCTAATCTCGACTATATAATTGTATGAGTGATTCTAATATTAGTTTCATAGATGCATAAACTTAAGCTTAAAGAAATTGACTTGCTCCAAGGGACTCAGTTAAGAATGTGGCAAGTAGAAGAAACTGAAGACTTAAAAAGAAGACTTTTAAATAAACATAGGCATGATTTCATTTAACTAACTAAATAAAAGCATGGAAACTGGTACACCCAAATGTTATCAGTAATTTTCTCTCCATGTAAATAATTTTCATTTCACTTTTTATAGTTCTTTAAATATTTTTTCTTCTACAATAAACATAATTAAAAATAATAGTTTTTTTATGAGAAAAAGGTAAATTAGAGAAAAATTAGCCATGTTTTCAAGAAGAGGAGAAGGTGCAGGGAAAGGACACAGGACAAAGTACTACCATTTTTATGAAGGACTGGGATCAAGAAGCAATTACTTATTCATTCAACAAATATTTATTAAATTCCTACTATGTGCCAGGGAAGAAAGAAGAAAATGAACAAAAAAGGACAGGATGACCACAAATACTGGAGGAGTGAAGAAAATTCCCCTGAAGTGATCTCATTCTCATCAAAATAGAAAGTGAAGTCAGTGGCTAAATGTGAGAGTGGAAGTGAGGCTGAGACCTGCAGATGCGCAAAACAAGTCAGAAATAATCATTGGCGGTGCTTTGCAGCCCAGGAGCAAAAGCAAAGAAGAAAGAAAACTGAGGCTGTCCAGAGTTGAGCAATGTCAAGATGAAAACAGGAAAAGGGCAAGGGTCAAGAAGATAAAAGAATTTTGAGACCAGAATGACCTTACATTTTCTTAAAACTCCTATGTGGAAGTTGCCATAGACGGACAGAGCTAAAGCACATGATCCTGGAGTTAAATCACAGGGTAGGGATGGGGGTGCAATGCTGAAAAAACATATTCATGCAGGTAGATGACACGGAGCCCAAAAGAACGCCCTAAAGGGGTCCTTAATGTGCAACAATCTGGCAGCTCAAGGAAGCTGTTTGTGGGAACTCGCATGTATTCTGTTCATAGAATTCTAACTTAACTGGAGAGAGCATTAATCCATCACATTCCTGTCCCGATGCTCAGATAAATTCGAAGGGATAGTTTCAAGGCATAATCAGAATTTTGAGACAACTTGGAAGTTATATCCTGAAGTTTCAAATGTTATTAACAGTCTTGATGGAAGTCTCCCAACTGGAGTGAATAGAGTACATTTTCCTTGTTAGGCAAATGGGTGTGAAGTGCATAGCAATCCCCACTGTGTCTCACATTCTGTTTTAGTTAGCTAATCCATCAATTAAGGAGACGTATTTAAACTGTTCAAAGACAATCAGATGGGGTCCCTAGCCTAGCTTGGTCCAGCCAAACTGATGAGCTGCTGTCCCGGCTGTAGTCCTTGCCCAGAGGACATTCACTTAGTGCCAGAGGTATAGAGACACTGCCTTATTTGTTTTAGCAGTAATTGTCTCCCCTCCCTGAAAGAGGCCCGAAAATTGCTTCTATGTTTAGAAACAAGATTGCTCTGCTGAGGCTGCTGGGCAGAGAGTCTCACCTCTTTATGCAAGACCGTTATTCCTACGACTCTGTTTCCTAATTTAGGCCTTCCTGGCATTCATTAGATGAACAGGCATCTGCTGGTCACACACTGAGGCTGCAAGGACCCTTCTTGGGAGTGCCTGAAGAGGCTGCTTGGCTGCTCCCTTGAGGACTATTAATTGTGAGGGTCTATTGTGTACTACTCTGAGTCAATGTTACAATAGATTCAAGTTTAGGATTGTCTTGATTGAATAAGAAGGGACAATAGAATTGTTAAAGAAAGTGGATTTCAAACTAATATATGAAAAGTGAATCCAAGCTCAGTAATTCTCACCTGTGCAAGTGGAGAGGAGAAGATGGCATCTGTGCTTCAGAAGTATCTCTGTGTACTTGAAGAAGGGGTTTTTCCACTACCAGGCATGGCCTCCTCTTTGCGTGCACGGGGAAGCCATCATAATACTTCTGAGTCATCACCGCTGACGGGGCCTTTGCTCTCTTGGTAGACAACTAGGTCCCAGGATCTAAATCACCCACAAGTTAATACTTGTTCTCAGTAAATACTTCCCATTAATTTAATCTAAGCCAAGACTTTTAAAACCCCAGATAGCTAATTCACTATTTACATTAACCATATGCTCTCTGGCTTAACACACCACAAAATTATCCATTATTGAAGGAAGTGAAATCCATGAGACACTTGTATACATAGACTGACTGTAGAGGTTTTGTGTTTTATTATGACCAACTTCGGTGTCTTGTTCCTTTAAGTTATGATGACTAAAAAAATCTGACTCATTGCCTACAGAGAAGATCTGTCCTCCAAAAGAAATTCTCACCAGATCCGTGTAAGACTTTCATGCCAAATCAAAGCCAGTAAGATTTGTCTACATTTTAAAATGAAAAATGTGCTGCATTTTTTATGTTGCCGCCCGCCCCCCCCCCCCCATTCACCATGAAACGTCCTCCTCAAGCAGCATTTCCTATCGCAGTCAATAGCAAGTCTATTCTTCCAATTACTCGGGCCCAAGTCCATGAAGTCACCCTTGACTCCCCCCCTCCCATGCATCAGTCAACTCTGTTGGCTTTATCTTCAGAACACATCCAGAGTCCTTATTCTTACCATCTCTGCTGCTTCCACTATGACCTAAACCACCACTGTCTCGCATCTGGATTACTTGTAATAGCCTCTGACCTGGCCTTCCTGCCCCTGTCTCCTGCTTTTCTCCATTCTCCTTTTGAGCAGATTATGTCAGTACTCCACTATTCTAAGGGTAAAAGTCAGAGATCTTAATGTGGTCCCCATGTATCCTATGATGTCATCTCCTATTACTTGCTCTCTGGCTTATTTCCCTCCAGCCATGTTGCTACCCCTCAGTCATATCAAATATTCTCCCCTAGGGCCTTTGCACTTACTGTTCTCTCTGCCAGGGCTGCTCTTCCTGCAGATGACCATGTGGCTTCCTTACTTCCTTCAGTGCTCTTCTCAAATGCACTCTCACCAAAAGAGGCCAAATCTCATCACCCTGTATAAAATAGCTACAACATCCCACTCCCTCATACCCTGTCGCCTTGTTCTGCTTTAGTTTTCTTCAAAGCATTCAGTACATTTTTATTTGCTTATGGCTGGTCTCCTTCATTACCTGGCCCAGAGTGGGCACTCAGTAAACATTTCTTGAGTAAATTGTGATGATAATAAAGATCCATTTGGCCCCTGGATTTCCCATACAGCAGTAGGAAGAAAGATAGGACTGTGACCATGTGGTGTCATCAACTTAACGGCCATACCCATCGCCCAGCAGCAAACAAGGACTTCTGTGGAAGCATAAAACAACACTAAACTGAGCTACACTAACTTCCTGAAATTTAAGCCTAAAGGAATACAATTATTTTAAAACTCGGTAAATTCATTTTAACCAGAAATCTATACATTTCCTACAATAACTCTGTATGTGAACACACACACATACATATCCAGTTAAATCTATACATCTAACATCAGAGCCAGTTTGAACCAGGCTGCCACTTGTCTCACATCTTGGTGGTAAAATTCTGCTGAGGCTTTGAGAAGAAGGCTTTCAGCCTCTCATATAAGAAAATGAAAAGTGGCCCTGGCCAGTGTGACTCAGTTGGTTGGAGTGTTGTCAAATTAACCAAGTGGTCACAGATTTGATTCCCAGTCAGGGCACATGCCTGGGTTGTGGGTTTGGCCCCCAGTAGGGGCACGTGCAGGAGGCAACCTATCAGTGTTTCTGTTTCTCTTACATCTCTCTCTCTCTCTCTCTGTTTCTCTCTCTCCCTCCCCCCTACCCTTCCTCTCTCTCTGGAATCAATAAATGTATCTTTGGGTGAGGATTAAAAAAAGAAAAAGAAAATGCAAAGTGTTGCATTCTCCCTTTCCGGCATAACCCCTCATGTCAGTTATAACAATATTTCTCTGTGCCTGATGACATTTCTCTGCTAGCATAGACTACTTGTGTTTTCTTTCCACTTTCTGCTCCTTTTTACTTTTGGCCCAATCCAGGCCAAGCAAATGAAAACTTGGCTCTTCCAAGTCAGGGGGAAGGTTCCAGCAAATAGCTAAGAGGCAATAGCATAGGTGCGGGGCAGATATTAATAATACAAGATCTTTGGGAGATGCTGAGATTTTAACTAAGGGTTGCCAAAAGCTCTCCCAGGGAAACATCAAGAAAACGGAAGGTCCCTATTAAGTGACAGGAATATGGGGAAAGTTTAGTCTTTCACTTATTCATCAAGTACATTTCTGTTATTGGACCGAAAAAACCACAACACTTTCCCTACCTGCCAGCTGCCTTTAGCTCAGAAAAAGGCAGGCAAAGACACAAATCATTATTATTCAAAGTGATCAGAGTGCTAAGCTCTATAGGAGAACATAGCGGAGAGATGCAACTCAAGCAAGGCTTCAACATAAGAATAGATTTTGGTTCTAAAACCAGTTTCATATTTATCTGTGATATATTGGGCAAATTACTTAAATTCCCCGTACTTTGCTTTCTTTCTGATAGAAGAGGGAAAAAGCTATAAGAAAGATGATAAAAATAGCTAAAACATGTATTATGTGCTGGGCACTTCTGTTTCCCCATGGAAACTGCCTATGTCTGATATTTATGTTATCATTATTATATTTCTTGACTTTGTGAGGTATAACTAGTATTCTTCTACTCCATAGGGAGAAACAGAGGCAGGAGTGGGTGGTCTGTACCACGATGTCACTCTGAAGTACCAAGGGCTCCTCTAGGAGTTTCCTGATGGAAACTCCTGGAGAAAGGAAGTAGGTGGGGCTGAGAGGGCCAGTCAGGGATGTGAGAACTGTGTGACTAAATCGTTCTGCCAAATGGAGAATCCTTCACAGGAATGTGCTAGTCTGACCACTCAGGGGTACCTAGAGTCCTGAGGGGGACCCGTAAAATAAAAGAATTAAATAAATACAAGGTGAATAAGAATTTAAAGAAAAAATCAATAGAAAAATTTCCCATTAGATATCTTCATATCAATGCCTTGAACTCTCAAACCAGAACAAAAGATGGTGAACAAGATACCAGCAAATGCCCCTGCGTGGGATTGGGAACAGCCCTACCAAGGCAGCAAGTATGAGCTTAGCCCACTTTTCTCATGAAGACCTGGAGACCCAGGTGTCATGCATTGAAATAAATAAATGTGAGTACCTTGGGTTGTTTCCTATGGGAAACCTCACTAACACTGACTTTATCTGTAATAATACTCCTGCATTACTGCCGTGATCGCAGTAGAGTTGCTATAATAATAGTTCCCTTTTATTAAAAAACATAGGCTAAACACAAGGCAAATTATTTTGTATACGTCATCGCGTTTAATTCCTGTAATGATTTTTTGAGCTAAATTTTATTTTCCTATTATAAGTGAGGATCTTCAGAACCCCTCCAAATTAAATAACTTGCCCATGGTCATGCAAATATTAGGTTGAGCAATAGGAATTGCTGACATCCCACAATTTTTTAACCTGCAAAAATGGCAGTTTCCTATGGTCAAACGCTGGTAAGTGGAAATGCCTATCAAAACCGGGCCCAACCTGTCTGGTCGGTCCCTGGGTAAGATGCTTTCCCACGGAGTGAGCCCTGGTATGAAATAAAATAATCATGAGCCAGAGAAGACAGGAAACCTGGCAAGGGCTGCATTTTAATGATGACATTTACCTCTGCATCCTACCTGCAGCTAAAACAATAGTTGAATTTAAGTGACTTTATAGATCAAGAATTTAACCTACTTTTTTTTACAGAGGTGACCTTCATTGGCCTTATGGGAGGTTCCGGTTTAAAAATTTCTTGCTGGTGTTTGGCTGATTCTAAACATTATTCACACACATCAAGTATATTTATTATGAGTAATACCACTGAGAATTTCTTATAAATGACTGTCCCTAAAAGGAAAAGTTATGATCTACAACAATAGCGAAGAATGCATCTAAGATAAGCTGACAGGGATTCTCTGCAGATTTACGCCATTGCAACAACTACAAAGGTCTAATTTCACCATTCAGGCATTTCTACTCAAATGGTGTCAGGAAGAAGAAGATCTGTTAAATAAACTCATAAAACATTTTTGATTTGTAACAGACTTAATTGCCTTAGCTACCAAGTATTTTTCAATTGTCTACTATTTTTAAAGATTCTAATTTTCATTGAATACCAGAAACATGATGTGTATCCAAAAGTAACTACTTCATAACACCCAATAAGGGATAACTGCTATTAAAAACTGGAAAAATCCCATGGAAAAAAAGAGCAACTTATCTTTATAGTGTGATTCACAACCTGTTAAAAAGATTGCCACGTAGGTCTTCCAATTATTTTTCCTTCAAAAAACCTATTTAAAATTTAGAGTATTCCAAACCCTTACATAACACAGCTACCATTTGCTCATTTATATATGAATGTAAGAAGTGTTATGAGAATTTTAATTCAATCTTTTATTTTTATAATTGATTTGAGCAAAACCACGAAGTGTTGTTAATCACATTGGGAGATGGGGACAAGTTCCTGTTTCGTGTTGACTAAATATGCTCTCGGGTGAAGATTTTGACTTACCTAAGAAATTATTTATCATTTCTGCCTGAGAGGTGTTAACTCCTAGGGCAGGACCTGTTTATTCTAGTTCACCCTGAGAATCCATTAGACTACATGCAAATATTATTTCCTCATTCATGAAATAGGCTTTCCCCACCATCTTAAACTTTTATGTATGAATATAGGGTCATTTTTCCTTCCAACTTAGTAAAATATAAAAATATGAATGCTTAATCCCCACCTACCTGAGTTCCAAACAGCATCTTTTTTTTTTTCAAACTAAATGAGCAAGTAGCACTTTTTTTTCCAGCTTTCCTGAGATATAATTGACATATTATATGTAAATTTAAGGTGAACAATATGATGCTTTTGTACACATATATTGCAAAATGACCACCAATAGGGTTGGTTAACACCTCCATCACCTCACACAATTACCTTTTCTTTCTGAGTGGTAAGAACATTTGAGATCTGCTCTCTCAGTATCTTTCAAGTATACAGTCAAGTATTGTTAACTATCTACGGTCACCACGCTGTACATTAAATCCCCAGAACTTACTTATCTTACAACTAGAAGCTAGCACCTTTGACCAACGTCTCCCTAGTTCCCCCATCTCCCCACACTTGCCTCTGGCAACAAGCAATCTCTGTTTCTGTGAGTTCAGCGTTTTTAAGATTCCAGATGTGAGATCACTCAGTATGTCTCTCCCTATCTAACTTAGTTCACTTGGTGTAATACTCCCAAGATTCTCTGTCATTGTAAATCGTAGTATTTCCTCCTTTTTCATGGCTGAACTTTATATATATAGTACATCGTCTTTATCCATTTATCCATAGACGAACACTTTAGCTTTTTCCATAGCTGAGCTATTGTGAATAATATTGCATGAACATGGAGGAGCAGATACCATTTTGAGAACCTAATTCATTTCTTTTGGGTGTATAACCAGAAGTGGGATTGCAGGGTCATACGGTAGTTCTGTTTTCAGCATTTCAAGGAACCTCCATACTGCTTCCACAGTGGCTGCACCAATTTACATTCCCCCCAACAGTGCACAAGGGCTCTCTTTTCTCCACATCCTCCTCCACACTTGCTGTCTCTTGTCCTTTTGATGATAGCCCTTCTAACAGCTGTGGGGTGGTACCTCAATGTGGTTTTGGTTTGCATTTCTCTAATGATTAATGAGGTTAGCACCTCTTCATGTACCTGTTTGCCATTTATACATCTTTAAAAAAAAATATATATATATATATATTCAGATCTTCTGCCCTTTTAATGGGATTATTTGGATTTTTGTTATTGAGTTCTAAATTCCTTATATATTTTAGATAGTAACCACTTATGAAATAGTTTGAAAATATTTTTTCTTATTCCATAGATTGCATTCTTGTTTTGTTAATTCTTTCTTTTGCTGCCAAATACCAACTGTAGTGACTCGCTTTGAAGTAGAAGTCCCATATGAGATAAAATAATATAATTACAAATTTGCAAATCTAAATTCAATTTAAAATCAAACCTCAAGAAAGGGGTAAAAATCACTTTCAAAGTTTGCAACAATAAAGTATTTTCTCAGTATGCACCTTCCTAATATAACATACCAATTAGAAATGTTTCAAATTCAATTTCTTATACAATTAGGTCATCAACTTCAAGTCCAAGTCTGACCCATTTTACAAAGCATATGTTTTATCCTGTATTTGATCATTAAAATGAAGCTTTAAAGTGTAATGGAAAGTAAACCTTATAATAATGTGACTGACATTTTAAGTTAAAGCTTGTAAAACATAATTTAACACCATTTCACACCAATACTTTCAATTCTCTTTCCATTGCTATTAGCTGTTTCCTAAATACGCTGGAACAGAGCTAGTTTGTGCTGTGCACCGATCTGCATGGAGAGCAGTGCAGTAAATTTGGATGGACTTGTTTCAGAAGCAGAAATGACTACTGCCAAAAAGTAAAAAGAGAGAAAAATGAAACCCTCTTAAAACTTTTTTTGTTTTGAATGTTGTCATGGTTACTGAAGAGAAATTTATGTTTTGAAGGCTTTTTCTTAGATGTTAAATACTGTGGCCAAGTGTGGTAGTGACTAAAATAAGAATAAGATTGATGAGGAATTTCTTTTATAAACATCTTTTCAAAACCCATCTTTACTAATTATTCCTTTTCCACCTGCATTAGACTTAAAGTTGGCCTTGTACAGAATTTTTTGCTATCATTTAACCTATTTTTAGTCATAAACATTTAACGACAGCTATAGGTTCAGTTTAATTTCTGAATGTTCAGCCAAAGTCTAAATCCAAAAACTCATATTTTAAAACACACCTTGTGGGCAAGCTAAATAAAATATGTGAATTACTAGAGAATTCTGAGAGTATAAATAGTAGAGAATTGTGTTAAAATAATTCAGTTTCATAATGACATTCTCATTCCTAGTATCTCCGGAATATTATGCTAGGAGGATTTTTGGTTAGACATGACAATCCTAGAATATTTCAGCAAAACATCAGCTTAAAGATCATTCAGTTCCACAATCTCTGTTTTTAAAAATGAGGAAACTGAGGATCACAGATGTGAAGTGGTTTGCACAAGGTCTTATTGCTAATTAAAGCTGGAACATTAACCAAGGTCACCTGATTCAAGTTTTTCTTTTAACTTTTCATGACACCAGGCTTATTTCCAAACACTGAGAAAATAAATCTATCCCATTAGAGAGGTTTTCAAAGTGTGTTCCTTGAAGCCCTGATTCCCACACAGGGGTTGGGAAACTATGGCCTGTGGGCCAAACTTGGCCTGCTACCTGGTGGTGTAAACAAGGGTTCTGGGGACCACACACATGACCCGCTCATACCTTTCTGTGTTGTGTACGGCTGGGTCTGCACCGCAGCAGCAGAGTGGCCAGGTCGCGACAGGCACCGCATGACCCACAAAGCTTCGGCACTCACTGGCTGTCTCTTCACGGGAAAAGTCTGCTGACCCCTGTTCTAGAAGAATGACTGGGGCAGGAGACGCTGTTGTCATCATTTTTGAAAAATACAATCTGTAACAAATACATTAATTTCTTAAGTTTCAGAAAAAGTTTTCAAAGATTAAGTGAATGAAAACTATGAAATTAAGGGTTGAGAACCTATAAATTGACAACAACTATGACTTTGAACGGGTTACTTTTTCTGAGATTGTTTCTTAATGTGTAAAATAAAATAAGAATGTTTATACCACATCCTGCTATGAGGATGAAATAAGAGGATATGTGTAAAATGCTTAGCATCATACCTGGTGTTATGAAATGCTTAGTAAATGAAATTTATTATTCCCAACAATGAAAGGATAGGTAAAAATATATAACATACTCGTGTTTGCAAAATGTATGAAAAGAAGTTTGGCAACATGTATCCCGGGCCTTAAAAGTCCATGTCAATAGAACATATCAAAGAAATGACAGATACTTGGGTCCAAGGACAGTAACCACAGATTTATTTAGAATAGTGGAGAAATAGGAATAAGCCTAAAGTACCCTAGCTGAGCCATTATTAGATTATGACATAATTATATACAGTTAATAAAAATAATATTACCAAATATTATTTCATGGCTCATATCAGTTAAAATCAACCCCATTCTTCCAGTTGTTCGGGTCACCACTTGGAGTCATCTTTGACCCCTCTTTCTCTGTGATTTGAAATCTGACCTCTTATTCCAAATCTGACATTCCTTCAAAGTATAGTGGATCTGACCATTTCTTACCAATACTACCACTCTAATCCAAACTTCTAGTGGGCCCTCCTTGACCATTGCAATAGTCTCTAAATGGTCTTCACACTTCTGCCCTTGACTCTCCTCTTAAAAAGGTAGCCAGAGTTATCCTGCTTAATGCCCAAAGCACATCATGTCACCCATTGCCTATCAATCGGAGTAATAGCTGAAGCACTTGCTGTGATCTTTAAGACCCACCTGATTTATTGTTCCCTTTTACTCTTCTGACATCATATCAAACCTGCCGGATGCAATCCAACCCTTTTGATGACTTTGAAGAGAATCACCCCATTGTCCCCCTCTCCACCCCCAGGTACATAATGTATTTGCATGGAGCCATTTTTCTCTTGTCAGTAATTACCTGTTACTCTTTCATTTCCATAAAATAACACTGCATAGAAACATTGCTTTGGTATTGTAAATTACTAGCTTTCTAGTACTGCTACTAAACTAAATTGTCAATAGAAATGCTTCAGTGATTATAGTTGTGAAAGACACTATTAAGCACAGTGGATATTTATTTCACCTTGAATTTATAGCAGAAATTGAATTCTACCAACATGTCATCAGGGTAATATGTGACATCTGACTTGCACCATTCTACTTTCACCGTAAAGTGGTTAACTCTAAGCTCAGTAGCTTAGAGAGAAGGAGGGAGGGAGGGGAGGGGTAGGGGGGTGAGAGAGAGAAAGAGAGAGAGAGATTACAACTCTCTGTCCAGACAGAAATTTGGTTTCCTGTTTGCTTAATGATGTCTTAGGTCCTCATATCAAATTAGGACCAGTTGATTTAAATCCCAAAATGTTCTCTGAATCAGGCAACTTTTAGAATATTTTACATTTTGCTACTAATAGTGCAGTAAAAATCATAATAAAGACTTATTTGGTAGACAGAACAATTACCAAGAAGACCTTTGGCCAGGGAGCCCAGGTATGTTTAACTCTATTTCAGCATGTGGCTGAAATCTACATAATCTTCTATGTAGCCTTCTATGTATTAAAGCTACTCTGAGGCTCATTGAACCCTGGAAAATTTTCCCAGCGGATCAGCCCCTTTTGCAGAACCAGGTGTTTCTGTAATTGTGACACTGTGAAAAACATTCATAGTGCTCTAAGGTCCTTTAAATTCTCATTCCACCTGCGCTTTCTGGTTGAGTCCAGTGGCTACTTATGCTTTTCAGGGATCTCCTTGTTTATGTAGGTGCGTTTCTTTGTTTCTGAATTTATTTTGCCACATTTTAAAGAGGAAAATTTATAGAAAAAGATTTAACAAGCTGATGTTAGGAGTCACTTACATTTCAACCAGGTGCATGCCTAGTGTGCAAGCGTAAAGCAATGAACAGGTAAGGAAAGCATGATGTGAGCAGGAGTCTCTGAAGGATTAATTGTGTATGTCCATAATGAATGTATCCCAAGGTGCATTTTAAACATCTGTTATAAATTAAGGCATTTTCTTCCTCCCCCCTTTCCAGTTTTCTCTCTGTTATTTATAGACATACAGTAACTATAGCCTATATTTGGATATCATGGCAATGAATGTCCCTTATTCACTATTAAATATAATTTTATAGGAATTTTAATTTTCAGGTAACAAACACACATTTTTATACTTCTAAATAACTGATTGTTTTCATGTTTGAAAATAGTCCATTTCTATTTGAGTACTATGTTAAGGACATATTTTAACTTCTTAATCCTCATCCCCCCCCATTAGACAGTAATATAAACACTTCATTTTGGTCCATGCCAGAAAAGCTTTTGCAAATAGGGTAATTTTCAATTGTGTTACTCAGTTGCCTCATTCTGAAAAATTTGGATGATGTCCACTATTAAAATTCAGTTTCTAATCAAAATAACTTTTTCTTAAATGTTTATTTCAAATAATATATGCCATTCTGTTTTCTATGGTTCATAGCTTGGAACATGTTATTTGTTTTTCCAAATAGTTTATATTAAAGTAATGCTTTGATTCTTTTTAATACTATATACTCATATTAATGATACTTACAAATGTTTACATTTAATTACATTTTTTTCTTACAGTGTAAAATTCTAGATTTGGCTTTAGCTTTTTTAAGTGACATTCTCACAACTAAATTAAAACATATAATTAGAAATTACATAAGAACATATGAGAATGGAAAAAGTGTAATCTTTGAAATTTAATATACTACTTAGCCTGAATAAAAACCTTTCTTCTTACATTTTTTGTCTAGGAAAAAAATGGAGGTTATATCAATAAATTATTTAAGAAAAATACTGCCTTTTTTCATGGCTTTTTGAAGATTTCAGCATTTATGTCTACATCCACTCAATGTTTATCATTCCAAGGCAACAGAAAATATTTCATTCATACTGACATTTCCAAACATTCAAGTATTTAGCAGCATTCATTCATTCAACAAATATAGTTATGTCCCCATTCTATTCTACATGATATCAAACATCCAGATGGTATCTTTTCTTCCAGATATTTTGAATTTAGCATGGTAGGCGATTGGAGTTCCCTTGAATTGAAAAAGCACGAAGCAATGAATTGTCATTTGAGTGGAGGATGTTACGGTTGTTGCCATCTTCTTCTCCTTCCCCTTCTGCTTCCTCTGCTCCTCCCCCTCATTCTCCTCCTCCTTCTTCTTCTACCTTTAAACAACAGAAACTTATTTTCTCAAAGTTCTGGGGGTTGAAATGCCAAGATCTGGGTGCCTGCAAAGTCGGTTTCTCCTGAGGCTTCTCTCCTTGGCTTGCAGGTGGTCACCTTCTCTCTGTGTCCCCCACATGGTTTTTTTCTCCATGTACATATGCTCCTGATGTCATCATTAGAAGGACACCAGTCCTGTTGGATTAGGGTGTATCACCTCTTAAAAGACCCTATCTCCAAATGCAGTCACGCTGAGAGGACATGTACATATGAATTGGGGTGGAGGAGGGGATACGATTCAGTCCATAACACAGAGTAATTGGACATAATACATGTCTTGTACTTACACAAGGTGCACATTCTATCAGCTTTTTGCCATTGGGCAAATCACATGATTTCCCTAAGCATCTCTTTTTACCTATAAAACAGTGACAATAAGTAGTTTATGTCACATTACTTATAATTACTTGAGTCAAATTTCCAATTGTTTACTGCAAAACTTTATGTTGACAGAGCGTTAACAGAAAATGAGGATCATTTCTCAGTAAGTCAAAGTGAAATGAAAGATACCATTAGAACTGTAGAGTTCAAGTTAGAGGTTGCACGTTGGCAGCCCACGGGCCAGAAACAGCTTGCAAACTGGCTGTTGAACTACATGGTGTTTAAACATTTTAAAATTAGTTGCTACCTTTTAAAAGTCAACTGAATTCCCATAAAGATCTAGATTTCTAACTTCACCTCTTTCTAAGCTTGGTGGCGATGGACTGGCCCTGGGTGTCAAGGTTGACACCAGGGATATGGTTTTTCCATTGAGCCACAACCCCTGTTGTACCTGCACACCGGCAACTGCCATTTATTATCACTTTGGACTGAATATATAATATAACTTATACTGGGTCTCTAGTTGTTGCCCCTTGATCAACTGATTCTATTAAACTACAGGTTGTTGCATAAAGAAACAATAAAAAAATAAGTCTTTGTCGTTTAGTTGTAAGAAGGGATGGACAAAATAAGAAGAAGTTATAAGAAAGGAAGCAATGAATGTAAAAATCTCCACTGAGTTCTAACCTATGTCAGTGTTTACACTTGTACATATTCTGATTCGCATTAAAACTAAACTGCACAGGCTTCACGAGCACACTCACTGCAAACAGACATACGTGCCACGATGATTTAAAAGCCTTTATGTTAGAGTTAACACTCTGCTAGCGGTTTCTCCAGCCGTTGTTTTGCCTGAGCTGTTAGCTCTGTCCCGTGGACAGCACTGCCACTGAAATCCCGCTTTATTCCTTTGGAAATGAAGACGGATGCTTGCAGAAAATAAGGCCGACTCTGGTGGACTTCACAGAAATAATCGGCATGAGGCACGCAACCTGCACATTAGAGGTTGAATGGCTGTTTTGGAAAGCACTGAGGAGGACGGGGCTGCCCTGCACTGAGTCATAGCTTTGAAACAAGGCCTTGAGTCAGAGCTATCAGGCCAGGGCTGCTGTTTTCCTGGCTCATGATAAGCCCGTCTCTTTTTATCCAGAGGTTGGGCCTGCGATTTAACATAGCAATGACAGCGATAGTTATCCCAAAAAACATCCTTCACAACTCTTTTCTAATACAAATCACTTATTCTTTGTGCAAGATGAGTGAGTCATACAAGGAGCAGACTGCCCATTAGCGGGACATTGTTAATTTGCTCTTTAATTAGTTTAGTGGCATATAATTATTTGAGGTCAAATAATAATTAAATTTTTGTACACTCCTTTTATTCCCTGGTAAATTACCACTGGACCACCCTCCATGATGAAGGATCTCTGAAAAACACACAGGATGCTGCTGTATAACACAAGGAAGTGTGTGATTTTTCCCTACAAATGTCCTCTTTAAAAAAAAGATCCTCATGAAAAGAATTATTTTTAAATCATTGTTCAGAATTCTCTTTTTAAAATAAAAATTGTTACATAAAACATTGTAAACTTTATGCTAATTGAATTACCTGAAGAAAATATAAAATGAAATAAAAAATATCAATTAGACTTATAAATATTAAAATGGACTTCAATGGGGGGAAAATGCAGACAACTGTAATTGAACAACAATAAAAAATTGTTTAATTAATATGGACTTCAAGAATGCTTTCCTCTAGAGAATGCTACCAAGAAAGTATTTAAATATTCATAAAAGTAATGTTGACTTCTTCATTTTCCTTAAATTAAATAAGCCATCTGCATTACCCACAGCATTTCTTTTTTCCAGAAGCAAACACTTGATTGTTATTTGAGATAGTTCAGTTAAAATTTCACAGTTCTGCATAAAAATTAACACCTAGAAATTTATTTTCTCATTTTGACTTAGGGATTTGAGAAACCATGTCCATAATAATATTAAATAGTTAGAATTATATTAAAAGAAAATGTGATTTCAGAAATGAATTTAAGAAAAGCAAGACGAATATCATGTTTATAAGCAGTGAGTGACTGAGAAAGGCTGTCTTTGGATTAAAAAACAATATTAACAAAAACAGTATTTTCAACTTTTCACCCTTGAAACTATATCCTTGAAAGTAAAAGCTAGGTCTTCATCCTGTTGCAGTCAACGAATAACTCTGAGCTGATTGAATATAAAGTCTGGTGTGTGTCATAATCTCTAGAAAGAAAAATACCTCATGCAAAAGCATACATGTTAATATATTATCTGTAGAAGATTTTTAAAAGGCACTTTGCTAATGTTTTACCTTCATAGCTTTGGTCAGTACTGTATTTTTTGGACTATATGATGCACCGGACCATAAGACGCACCTAGGTTTTAGAGGAGGACAATAGGAAAAAAAATGTTGAAGTAAAAAATGTGGTCCTGCTCCTGCCTCCTGCGACCCTGTTCTACTGCTGCCCCCTATCCTACATCGAGCCAGGGAAGCTATATTTGGACTATAAGACACCCCCATTTTCCTCCCAAATTTTGGGGGGGGAAGTGCATCTTATAGTCCAAAAGATATGGTGATTAGAAAACATAGGTCTAGGGTGAAACTTTACAAAAAAGAATATAATGCAGCTTTATCTAGTCCTTGAAGTAATGACCTTACAAGGACCTTTACCAGCAAAGTATTCTGTGAGACTCTTAAAAATTAATGTAGATTCCTTTGCACAGACTTGGCATGAATTAATGAGACTTCTCAATAAGTACACACACACGCACACCGAAAACCAGGGCCAGTTGCACTGACCTTGTCTTACTTCAAATAGGACAAGTTTGTTCCTGTCTGGGATGCCATCTCTGAACCTCAGGACTGGTCCTTCCTGGCCATTCTGGTTAAGTTTAGAAGTCACCTTTTTAAAGAGGCCTTCGTTAACCACCGAATCTAGTGAGAACCCTGTCCCTAAACCACCCTATTCTAATTCAGGCAAAACACCTTCTGCTCTCTGACATTTTTATTTTTACTTGTTTGTTGGAAATCTTCCTCTCTTAAAATAAGGTAAGTAAAAGAAGCTCATAAATCATTTTTAAACTAAACACATATGTGGCTTTGGGGCAGTGTGTAATCAATTCACTTTGATGACTGATAATACAGTAGGTCTCATTTGTAGCTTATGAACAATTTAACAAATAAAATGGGAAAAAAAATAAAAAAGCTAATGCATACTTCAAAATATAGTGTTCATGGAAAGGGGTAATATAATTAATATAATATAACGCATATTATATAATATTATAATGTATTATATATTACACTATATTATATATTATATTGTAGGATATATAATATATATTATTATATTATATTATATCATATTATAATATGTTGTCCTTAGCCATGCAAAGCTTAAGAACCACTGAACTCAAATACTTATGCCACTGCTTTTAGAAACTGACATGAGTAAAAACTGGTACTTTTTGTCATATTCTCATGTAAATATACATGCTAGAAAGAGATGTATATTTTCTTTAAACATGCTCACAAAAAAAAAGCCCTGCTCATTAGCAGGAAGAGTAAGAGAGGAGGTATGTTGAAGAGGGAGTTCTTATAACATATATAGGACTTTAATTTTTATTCAACATGTATATATTTACAGTACACAAGGTTAAAAGTTTTCTTAAAGTTCAAGATGAGAAAAACATTACTGCGCCACCTCAATCTCTACCACCCCAATCCCTGCTCCTCAGAGGCAACAAATTCCAACTAGCTTAACCCTATTTTTAAATCTTTACCATATATTCTTAAATAACCTGCTTATAATTCTATATTTTGAGTTTTTAATAATAGATACCTATTGATTTCCTATTGTGCAAATGAGGTTTCATCTTACACACCCTCCCAGGTTCCCCACTCACACCCACATACCTACCTTCAGTTTCTTTATCTTCTTAATTTAATAATGTCATTGATCTTATTTTCATCAGTGTTTACTTTTCACATTATTATGAATATATAAGTGTTATTCATGAGCTGAGTCATGTAGTTTCATGTAACTGTTTTACTTGTACTCCTTGTTCTCTTCTGTCAATAATAATTCAGTCTTCATTTTGCTCATCTTTCTCAGAATCATAAATATCCCCTTAACATGTTCACACACATCAGGTATTTTATATGTTTCAGTCTCTTAAAGACAAGCTAACCGAAGCCATCTCCCCTGCCCAAATCTGACTACCAGCTCTAGACCAACTGCACAGTCACTCTCTTAGAGTCTCCCTTCAACATACCCTGTGATTTCCGTTACATAGTCCCATCCCAGTTTATTTTCTGGTTACTAAGGCATCCTGTTTCTTGATTTTGTTAGAACTTTCAGCGACACTCTGAGATAGAGTAGGCTAATTTTTGAAGATTTCATGCCTGACAGTGTCACTCCTCTTCCCTCATACTGGACTGCTAGTTTGGATGGATCTAAAATTCTAGGAGGAAACCTTCTTTCAGCATTTTGAAGCTGTTGCTCACTATGCAGCATTGCTATTATTCTGATACATGATTCTTTACCATATGTCCTCTGTCTGTCTGTCTCTCTCTTTTCTCTTTTCCTCAGCATTTTTTAGTTTCTTCTTTTCCCAAGGGGTCTGAAATCTCATGTGCCTTAGCAGAGCCCTTCCCTTGTTCACTGTGCTAGGCAATTGTTGGGCTCTTTTAATTTCAAAACTAATATCCTTTAATCCTGGAACATTTTAAGAATTATTTTTTTTATAATTTCCTCACTACCATATTCTCTGTTCTGCTCTTTAGAACCCTTTTTCTTCAAAATTTGCACTTCTTGGGTTGTTCCTCTAACCTTTTTATACCTTTTCTTCTATTTTTTCAATTTCCTGGCTTCCTATAATGATTTTTAGAATATTGCTTCAACTGTATTTTCCTGAGCTTCTACTGAATGTTTATTCCAGCTGTTATAATTTTTAACTTCCACAGCTCTTTTTAAAAAAATCTGAATGTATCTTTTCCTTTTGTTCTTTTTTTAAAAGATTTTGTTTATTTATTTTTAGATCACTTTAAAATAAAGTGATCTACTTCCTGAAGTAGGGAAGGGAGGGAGAAAGAGAGGGAGGGAAACATCAATGTGTGGTTGCCTCTCATGTGGCCCCCACTGGGGACCTGGCCTGCAACCCAGCCTGTGTCCTGACTGGGAATTGAACCAGCAACCCTCTGATTTGCAGGCCCACGTTCAATCCACTGAGCTACACCAGCCAGGGCTCTTTTTGTTCTTGTTTCATGAATGCAGTATTTTTTTATCAATCTCTTACACATTAATGTTAGGGTTTTGTTTTTGAGATTTTCTTCTCCCTGCATTAACAGTATTTCTTTCAAGTTTCTTTTTTCCCTTGTTTTCTTTCCTGCCTCTGTTTTTCATTTTGGAAACTTTTAAAAAACTATTTAGATATTTAGCTGGCCAGGTTTATTTAAGAATGGCACACGAAACTGCTGAATGAAGAGACACGTGGACTAGGGGGGCTTTGCTAAACGTAATCTGGCTGTGACCCTTCTTGTTAATACTTTTAGATCTCTTCTCATGGTCTAGTCTGATTTTTCCATAACAAAATTTTCAGACTTCTGCCTCAAAGGTGTTAGACTGATTTCCATTTTTTTGGAAGCTGATTAGAGGAATACAGCTGTATATCTTAGTTCACTTCACCCCTGTTTTCAGTATGTTATTTCCACCTTCACCCGCACCTGAACTTCTTCCACCCCAAGTCTTCCAGTTTGCCCTCCCCAAAGGGCAAATCCCCAGGCTTTTATTAGAGTCCCAAAGAGTGTGTAGGGGGTGGGCTCCGGGGAGCAGGTAGGGAGCTATTGCCCACCTGCAAGGAGTAATCTACTTCCTGAACATCTAACAAATCTTTCTTGTAACTACTCTACTTTCACATCACTTTCAATAATAATAATACCTGTTCCCATAACTTCCTGGGTCATCAAGTTTCTGAGGTGCAAATTGGTCAGTTTCCGCATTTCCCACTTTATGGCTCAGATTTACCCATCCAAGATCTGTTCATTTACTTTCCACTTATCCCATTGGCTCCATATTATTGTCTGTAAGTGTATTCCATGTTTTATATACATTTGGTTATTTTAGTGGGTTTTCAGGATGAAAAACTGGTACATATTTATCTTTGATATGTCAGTTAGTACCTACAGTTAGCTACAGGTAGGTAAAACAATACAATGAACCCAAAGATCCTTCAGTACAAAAGCAAACACTTCCCAAATTAGTAGCTACTTCTGGGTTATTTTAAGGGAGACAAAACAGAAAAGAGCTAACATTTATCAAGCAGTTAGTTACAGGATGCTAACTTGGTAGTTTATATACTTTAAGTAAGTTTTCTAGACAGGCCTGCAAAGTAGTTATAGTTGTCCCCCCTGTTAAGATGGTAACTTGAGCACAGACAGGCTGGGACAGACAATTTTGTAACTAGGAATTGCAAGAGCCAAGATTTGCAACCAGTCTGTGTGATTTCAAAGCTAGCAGCTCTCCTATGTGTCCTACTATTCACACTCATTGAAAACTAATTATAAGAACATCATGCCCTGGCTGGTGTGTCCCAGTGGATTGAGTGGTGGCCTGTGAACCAAAGGGTCACCGGTTTGATTCCCAGTCAGGGCACATGCCTGGGTTGCAGGCCAGGTCCCCAGTGGGGGCCACATGAGAGGCAGCCACACATTGATGTTTCTCTCCCTCTCTTTCTCCTTCCCTTCCCCTCTGTCTGAAAAGAAAATAAATAAAATCTTTTTAAAAAAGAACATTAATAACTAATGAAAACTGAATCTGTACCTCTAAGGTGAATAGTCCTGTGAATAAAATAAATACACTGTCCAATGTTAAAGATTACCAAGCTTAGATTTATAAATTACAGGTTAGGCCTATAATTACAAGCACATAGGAAAATGCCTGTCATGTTGTGAGATAGAAATGGCGTAATAGCACATTTACCTTTAGTGATCATGTGTAGGGTACTGTGTTAAACTATTAACATTATTATCTCATTTAATCATAAAAACAACAGTGTTTTAAAGACAGGAAAGTGAGAACGTAGGTTAAGTAAATTAGCTGCAATCATACAGCTGTGAAAATCAGGCATTGAAACGAGGTCTGTCAGACTCCCAAGTTGTCTGACCAAAGGCCCAGAACTCTGTACTCCACTCACAACTCACGGAATCTCTCACAATACAGCCTTCCTCCTCACACAAGCAAAAGGTTGGGAAGATGGTCTCAACAGGTTCATCATGGAGCAGATCCGCATGTGTGGTACCACAGCCTGCTTGGGTCCTCACACACATCAACCTGCCCTGTAATCAAACAAACAACTTTAAATCACCAGGCAGAGAAATTCTAAAATCAAATTCAACGGGGGTCTCCACTGGGCCTAACATTCTTACAAACTCTATTAAATGAAATTGGAAGTTGCCTTGGAGACAGAAAACAGGATTTGGTGTCTGCACTGGGGCTTACAGTGACTGATACCGAGTCAGTTTGAAGTAACACAGCAATGAGATTTGTTTGTGTCTTTATAGGAGAACTCTAAATAAAAGAGGAGACAATAATGTTTAAGGAAGAAAAGAGTTTTTAAAGGGTCTTTCTTGGCTTATTTATTTAGAAAAGCCAAAATCATTTTAAAGACTCACTCCATACAGGGGGGGAGCAAAACCAGGTTTATAGTTGTTCATATGGAAAAATAATACAATAATTAATAATAATACAAGAATAAATTGTGTTGTATGTACTTACAACTATAAACCTACTTTTGCCCCACCCTATATATGAAGATAACATGTGAAAAATAAACATCACAGTAATTGTTTCATATGCAAATGCAGTTTCCTTTTTGGTACGGAGATCATGAGAAATGAATGTTGCAGGCGAAGAAGATGACAAAGTGTTATAAAGCCGCACAAATATGATAAAAGTTTCTGGAATACCAGGACAATGAGATAAAAGATAAAAGTCTCCTGGAATACCAAGACAATGACATAAATGACTGGTGTTTTAGAAGTTTAACTGTTTTAAAAAATTAAGATGTGCAAGAGGAAGACTGAGGAGAGGCATCTGTGACCCCCATATTTTTGCTCTCATTTACTATTCATAAAATAATTTTTAAAATGCCTAAAAACAGCCAATGAATAAAAGAGTTAAATATCTTCTAGATTCCAATATGAATCTCTACTATCTCCAGTACTTACGGGAAAAGATGAAGAGATAGTAGTACCAGCTGATCTGGGCCTCAGACCTCAACAACTGCAAGACCCCACCCAAGTGACAGGTCTCTGGGACAGTACTAGAAATCAGTCTCATGTTACAAAAACCACACTGGGGGAACTCTTCTGCCTGCATAGGGACATTAGGACAGGACCTGGGAGCAAGCAACTGGATTAATAGACATTTTAAGCATGGAATCATACTGCAGTCCCTCCCTGGTGTCAGTGGAGCACAAGAGTGTTACTGCCAAGTTCAAGTCAGATAAAAATAGATCCCCAAATAAGTGGAATGCCCAAATACAATCTTGAGGAGTTTAAATGGAGGTTACAAAAATATGGGCATTGATTCCAAATAGATCGTCAAATAAGTGGGAAACGCAAGCATAGTCTTAAGGAGTTTAAATGGAAATTACAAAAATAGGGACATTGACACAGGCTGACAAGTTACTAACCTCCAAATTCAGTCTCCTTCCAAGCCTCAGCGGTGTAGAGCAGCTCTTGACCAAGTTATGACCGGGTACTCAGTTACGTTCCTGCGTGGACACATTTTTCATTGGATTGGCATAGTCAAATAGTATACAAGGTATTTGTAAGCGCTACCGTCTGTCCAACGAGATGTCTAAGGAGACATCTAACCATGCAATTTGTCACCAAACCTGCTCCCATTGTAAGCATCATGGGTGTCAGAGTTTAGAATGCCCTTTCTAATTATCTCAGTTATGTCATGCTGCAAGCAGTCCACCAGATCTTCTCATAACTGACTGAGTTGGGGAGAAAAGGAGCAATTAGATAACTCTCCTTTCTTGTGATTTAATGTCGCCATTGACTGTGCTGAGCATTCCATTGGAAGGGGTAGGACTATTAAGATTTACCTTCACTAATAATCTCCTTTGCTTAAAGATACAAATTCCAGTTTTCCCTCAAGTTCAAAGTGGTGAGACAGTGAGTTTTATAAATTCTCCACTTAAACACTGTGCACTTAGAAAGCACTGAGCTTCAGACTTCAGTGTGTATGACAAATACCTGCAGAGCTAGTATTAAATGCAGAAGTCCAGGACCCAACTCCAGAGATTCGGATTCAGTAGATCTGGGGTAGGGCCCAAGAATGTCAGTGTCTAATAGTTTTCCCAGGTGGTGCTGATACAGATGATCCAAGACCACCGCATGGGAAACACTGCTGACTAACAGAAAAGCACCTGTGCCCTGGACACATTAGTCTAGAGATTAGATTCCACATTCCTCTACGTGGCCTTCTATGATCGTCAGGGAACTGGACAAAGCCGCCACCTGGAGTTTGTTATAGACTTTGTTCCGGAAAGAATGAATTATCCTCTTTCTTCCTGCCTTACAGAGAACTCTATTTTCAAATTTTACCATGGTTTCTTCTCTGAAAATAAAATTGGTAGCTTCTATTTAATGTAATAGAACAATAATTCTATAAATAATAGAATAATAATTCTGTATAATAATTCTATAACTGATGAAAATGACCTGAGAGCTATAGGTAACATGATGGTGAGGATGTAAATTATATCCATTTTTAAGGCATTTTCTCCTTTCTATGTTCCATCCTATCTTAGAGTTGAACTTTGGTCGCTAGGTCCCTTAAACTTCAAAGGAAATCCTTGTTAAAATCAACATTTTTAGTGTCACCACTAATGGCTACTGTCATCACTGCTGACATGAACCTATGAACTACTAAACTAAACTTGACTTAATTCTTATTCATCAAGATGTCAGATAGGAGCACTTACCCTATTTCCATTTGACTTAGAGTTCTCAATATTCTCTTCCCTTACAAAAGGTGCCACGGTATCAGTTGGAAATTGAACTTTGGCTTAAAGTCAAGTGGTTAACTCAGTTAGAACCACCTTCGATATTTAAGAATATAATGCTCAACTTATCACTGAGAAACTAGTGTCTTGTAGGAGAAAAGCTAACACTACCTGAGGAGTCCATAGGGGACATGCTGAAGACAGACAGATGGGGGCAGGGAAGAGAGTAACAGATGTGGAGAAGGTAACAGAAGGAAGGAAGAGAACAGAAGGAAGTGGTAGCTCACATTCTGACTCAGGGAGACATAGTGCCTAAAAATTACTAGTTGTTTAATATATTTTGTGGGATTTAAAGCTCTATACCATTTTATTAAAACTATGATCAAATTATTTATATCCTATATGGCCCCATTTCCACCATATGCAAACATTGATGGTATTGCACAAGAGTTATAATAGAAATAACTTGTAATGTATTATATCTACACACTTGGAGAGGCAGCCAAGAAAATAGATGCCTGACTCTATCAGTAGAAATTTTTTAGAAGGAGGCGAACCTGAAAGACCTATAGATATATATAAATTATATAACTATTCTGGAAGAAATTTCAGATTTGTTACTTTCTATTAATATTACCTTTATTCCACCTCTGTTGCCAAAGGACCTAGTGTATTTATAACCAATAGAAGCTGTATTTCTCATCTCGTAAGATGGGGTGATGGAGAGAAAGAAGGGAAGTGGCCCTGAAACAAGGGCAAATTTTGGATAGAACAAAAAATGTTGATTGTCTTATTTCTGGAAACACTTTTAAATACTAATGGAGCAAAGCCCAACTTATTATGAACCTAATGAAGCTAAGTTTTACTTGCCACTTTAGAGAATGATGAAAATGGTAGTGTAAATATTTATTGAAGAAGTTTATATCATCCCTCTATTGTGTTTTTATAATAATGATAATGATAAAAATAATAAAATAACTAACAATTACTGAAGGATCATTATACTGCTTTACCTATATTATCTCACTTAATCTAATCAAAGAAAAATCAGATGACTTTAAGAAGACAAATGCCAATCATTGTCAAAAAAAATAGTTAAGTCTTTGTTCTCACCTGTCACAATGTCACTTAATAGAAGATGACCAACTTGCATGCAGCACAGTGTTTTACTCATCTTTGTCATTTTCAATAGCACCTAGAAATAAGGTTGTGACCAACTGAATGGCTGAATTATTTAATATAAATTTGCTGCCTAGTCTCTGACAATACTGGATGTTATAGAATACAAAGAATTATAAAATATTCCCTAATGTCAATGTGTGTGTGTGAAAGAATCTGGAAAAAATGAGCACTATCAGCAAGTAAAAAACAGTATGTTACAAGCCAAAAATACCTCCTCTTAATCTTCCTGTTTTTAAATCAACAGTTTCCTCAAAAGTCAGAATATAGCAAGAAGACAGACCCAGTTGAAGCTACTACGCATTACGTGACATTTAGTAGTCGTTCACATTCCCCATCAGTGGGACTTGTACTGGGTTCTTCATCTCATAAAAATCACTCCTCTGAGTTACGAGATTCTCTGACATTTTCTTTAAAGACATATTCCTCTCCTTTTTATGACTCAAAGTTCCATTTGCCTTGCTTTCTCTGCTGTTGTCATTGTTCATTGACCTCATAGTTACTATAATTTTTTAGTCTCCTTTGACTCTTTCCCCACCTGGGCCCAGCTCGGTTATCTAGTCTGTCTGTTGTATTTCCCTAAAACGTTCCCCTCATTTTCAGTCCCACTTCAGCCACTCTAATCAAAATTATATTACCTGTGGCCCGGCCAATTGTACAATTAATCTGAGTAATCTTCCCACTCTGATCCATTCATAAAATGGTGGCATATTAAATTTCAAGAAAAGCATGATTCTATTAAAAAGAAAGCCCTCAGTTGCAGCCTAGACTCTTCCTCTTTATTCAGTGATCACTTACTATAAAAAAATCTTTATTCTGATAAAACTATTACTTTTAATACAATTATTTGTAAGCAGGATGAAATCAAATAATTACTGAAGGTGAGTTTTTTGAATGGAACCAAAGATTAATTGGAAAGTAGTATCTCAGATCAAATAATTAGAATTCTGCATAAAATTGTGATTAATAGCTATAAATGATATTACTAGTTTTCTCAGACCACAAGATTAACTGTAAGGAAAAAGTGTATTAATGTCTTTGACTTCAATTTGTGAGCCTAACACATGAGTCTGAAACAATAATAACAAAAGGAAAAAGAAGAATACATGGTTTAAAATGTTTGACAGTTAAAATATAGTAAATTGGGGATAAAAAAAAATAAACATTAAACTCCCAGTGTCCTGTCTCAATTTTAAAAGTTATATGAAAGTTTATTTAAATTTTCCAAGTCTCAGTTTTTTCACCAAACTAATTTTCAAGTATTTCTTACTTATTAGCAAATAGTAAATTCGAAGTAGGTCATTCAAAATAGGGCTCCTTCTTCCTTCTCTTTATTCCTTCCTGCAAATCATTCTAAGTCATGTCGTGCCCCTTTTCCACCAGATTCTTTAATATATTTGTCATAGCTATTTCAAAGTCTTGGTCTTTTGATTCCAATTCATCTGTGGGTTATTTTCTGTTGGTTTTTTTTTTCTCTTGATTATGGATTACATTTTCTTGCTCTTTCAGGTGCTGCATAATATTTTAATATATCCTGGACATTATGTATATAAGGGAAAAAAAAGAGACTGAAGTAAATAAATAAATTTATGCCCAGAAAAGAGCATGCCCCACTTTTTTTTGTCATGGGATGGGGCGGGGAGGACACCACGTGAAACTGATCTGTTGTCGAGATAATTCTGGATTTTGTAGCAGCTTTAACTAGCTCCAGTTCACCACTGGTTTCATTTCTTCAGCAGAGCTCGGTATCTGAGCAATGGTGAGACACTGAGACCTCTCTATGCTTTCTAGCTCAGTTCTCAGCTTTCCATTCTGCTCCCTTGCCCCAGCCTTCAGTGGGTTGCTGGTATATCTCAGGGAAAATATGCTGATAAGGACTGTGGAAAGTTTGGTGCACAGATATGACAGGTGAGGCACCTCTTTCCGCCTCCCACCCTGTCCCGGTCTCTGGCTCCCTAGCCTTGTGTACTCAGTAAAAGCCCTGTGGGGAAGAGGTGGCAGGTGATTGTAGACTCACTCTGTGACAAGGCCCCTTGGAGTTCTAATCCATCAGACCAGCCCACAGGTAGCTGTTAAAAGGCCATTAAACATTAGACTGGTTTCTTTTTACCCCAGTTTATGGTATATTTGCTTCTTATTCAGAGTGCCTCCAGGAATAAAAACAATCCTGGGTCTCTTCTCTCTTAACGAGATCTTATGATTCTTTAAAATTTAGTTTATCTTACTTCTTTTGCATCCTCAGCTCTCTGGTGAATTTTGAAAAATAGATAAGCAATGATTTTACAGCTTCTCTGGATTGTTGTTAGTGTTTGTCAATGAATATTTATTGAGATTAGAATGTGACTTCCACGGACTTCTCCAACCTTTCTTTCTACTGTACCCCACCCCCAATTCCCTGAGATTTTGTTACTCTGATCCACTGTTTGGTCTGGAAATATTCCACATCCATCCCATGGAGATGGTGCCATCTCTCACTGTCAGCATTACTCAAATCTTACCTGTCCAGAGAGGCATTTGAAAAACCGCTGCTGCCCAGAGGCACTTCCGCTCTTTCATATCATTGTCTACCAGTGCCACTCACTGGGGGACACTGCTCTGAATAGGACAGCAATGCTTTGTAATTTAAAAAATGCATACATTGCAAGGTTGATTGTAAAAGTCAAAAGGATTAAACAGACAAAAAAACCTTAAAGAGACAGACAACAGTATGGTGATTACCAAAGTGGAAGGGGGCTGGGGGAGGTAGAAAAACTAATAGTAACAAAAAGTAAACAAATAATGCATGCATCTGATCTTTCCAACAGGATGTAAGTCCGGGAGCATCTTGTATCACTGTCATCCCCCTCACAACATCTAGCAAAGTGCCTTGTACAGAGTGGGTGCTGACTGAGTCCTCAGAAAATCTAAGTCTTCGAATGCTCTTGCCAATTGACCAAATCCTATCTCCCAATTCTTGAGTGTGTGGTCATGGAAGATGGCCAGGCCTATTTCCTGTGAATCTGGGTTTCTATTGTGACTGGTCTTCAAATGAACATAGCACAGCGATGATGTTCAGCAGGTTGGAACTGTCCTGTCTCTGGTGCATCAGCATCAGTACTGAGATGTGTTCTCTGGGTCGGGTCATTACAGTCCAGCTTAATGAATTGTAATAGCATACACATCAGCGCATACACCAGAAAAGAAAATTCACAATGGACTTTATGGAACACATTTACTATTTTTGTAGCTGTACCATTGTAAGTCTGCTGATGATATTTACCTCATATCAGGTAGAATACTGAAGACAATAATAAACTAATGTTTCATCTTTCTTAGAAATAATTTGAAGGCCACAAAGACAGACCTAAAAATCAAGGTAAGTAAAGCAGGTGAATGCGTAAAAACATCACCTAGCTATCACCTTCAGAGGGAAAAAAAAGGGAGGGGGAATAGAGGTATAATCCTTCGTACATTCTTAGGAAAAATTCAAAACATTTTTTTTAAAACACATACAATCTGTAAAAAATAAATGTAAAATCATATAGTTAAAACTTGAAGCTCAGACCTATGAAAACCTTGGGAAAGCAAGTGGCTTTCATTATTTCCAAAAGCTTCTGTGTGCCTTAGGATTAAAGAAATTGATTCTAATTCATTTAGGTGCCCCTACAAATATGAATGATAAATCATCCTGTATGGGTTGCTCAATTTTCCAACTGTGCATTTAATAGTAGGAACTTGTACAGTGTCCCTAATAGGTTTGTACCCATTTTTTTTTCTAAAAGAATTTTAGGCATGTTGAAAAATTCTTGCTATTTCACCAGAAAAGCCAGCCACATGGTCATTAAAATTTTCTGTGGCATTTAAACTTAATATGACTAAGACGTGGTTATAAAATAAAATAACACTCCATATTGGGAAGCCCTTTAAAAAGCTGAATGAACCTTTTTATTCTACATACATCAGGCTCTTAATGGCTTTTCAACAGTTTAGGCCATTTTGTGGAATTGCCCCAGCTGCTTCACATTAGCGCCGAGGTTTCGATGGAAGGGGGAGAGTAGAAGCTTCGAAGTCAAACTCCATCGCCCCGAAGTTGATGCTGTTATTTATTCCTTGTGGGTCTTACGGCTTATTCTATTTTCTACTTAATAAAGACTTGCCAGTAGTTTTTTAAAGTAAATGCAAAAAGAAATTGATATTATGTTCTCCCCGATAAAAATACCCAAACGATTCAATTCTTTATGGAGTGTCTAATCATACTGGCAATAGATAGACCTATTAAAATATCAAACTATATCCTCCACACTTCTAAAATCTGTGCTTGTCATCTCCCTGAAATTGCAAAAAAAAAATCCAGCATAAATACATGTTGTAAAAGAGAAAAATTAATATTAAGTATAGCTTTTCTTTTTTATTTTAACCTCAGAATTAAAAGAAAACTTTAATGAAGCTAGTTCTGCTCCTTAGTACTCAGCATATTGCTTTGAAGTGGGTACATTAGGAGTACGATCACTTAACGAGTAGAAAGTCTGAGGAACCCCTTGCTACCTTTTTTGTAGACCACATAGCATTTATGTTTGAAGCCAAGCAAACCTTTACAATGGCTTCATATGGGCTTAAGAAGACCTATAAGGTCTCGTTATTTCCAGTGACCTTACCTCATTCAGGAAAAGCTCCCTGCTTTTAACCTAGATTGCTTTGATTGCAATTAAAATTATTTCAATTATCTGAAAAACGTTAATAAATCTTTCGTAGTAATGTTACTAAATCGTGACTGAGATCTGCCCTTAAATATTTAAATAAAATTGTGGCTTTTAAATGTTATTAAAATAAAAAGTCTCGATAATTCCCAAGGAAGGTAGAAATTTGTTGAAATCCATGGGCCCTGAGCTTGCAAGCAGCCTGGGAAACGGAATCTGGCAATTGTACAGTAGCCTAAATGGGCAATTTTTTATTTTTTTACTGAAGAATTTGGTTCAATGGCCTACATTCATAATGTCTAAATTTAACTACCTTATCTCTTTTTAATTTTATATTTTCATTCTTTAAAAAAGACCACAAGCCAGAATATTTCATAATTGGTAGAGTCAACAACTGAATATTACATTTTTCGCACATGGATCTTAGAGACTTTGGTTAGCATTAACTGGTTTTTCTCATGGCCAATGAAATAAAAAAATTCAGCTGGCAATCAAGAAGTGGTTGCGAATTCGATTTCTTTTTTATACATTGGAAAAATAACTATGTTTCCATCTACAGAATTAAATAAGGGTTTGAGATTCTATAAATTTATAAATTACAAATTAGATCTAGTACATGGCCAAAGATATCAACAATTACAACATGAGTCATGGTGGGGGTGGGGAAGAAAGAGAAAAGAAAGAAGAAAGGAAGAAAGGGAATGATGAAGAAAGGAGGAGACAGAGAGAAGGAGGGGAAATTGATTCCCAAACGCTCATTTATAGTCTCCCTGTAGACATGACCTCAGAAAGGAAAAGAAGCTTATAGTTTTCTATATTTAGATATGATTAGTTTGAATTGCACATATTTGACTATTCTTTTATTATATATTTTAAAACTCTACACATGTTATAATGGGATCATTATATACATACGCACACATACATTCAGCATCATTTTCTCCTAAGATTTATACATATGGGCAAAGAAAGGGCAAATTTATATAAAATCCAAAATTCCTGAAAGTGTAACTTGAAAGGATTTTTTATTTTGGATGTCTGCTAATCTAAACTAATACTACAATCCTATTCAAAAAAAGAAGTTCAAAACATCAATTCTACGTTTGGTTCTTCAATTCCATAAACTTAAATGCTCTCTGAAATCTTATTAATCAAAGACTTAACTGGCAATTTTTTTTTACTATTAGAAATTCTGAAGTTTGACACATTTAAACAAAAGAGTAAGAATCAAATCAGCATGCTATGTCAGCATTTATAACATTATAGCGTGGTTCAATTTTTTGAAAGTAGAATAATTATGCTTGTTTTCTACAAAAACATGACAGAATGCCATTTCTAGGATCTTATATATTTTTTAAATATCAAAAAAACAAAAAAGAAAGAAAATTTTTATGTTTTGGCCCTAGTATTGAAATTATCCTTAAACAAAACATGGGGATGTAATAAATATTTTAAGCCAAGCACAAAATATTAAAAGAGAAATAATAAAAAGAAAAACAAAAGAACTCTTTTCTATTATCATGGCTATTAAGAACATGAGGTTTCTTGGCACATTTTAATCAATATTAATAGTCTCAGCTGAATCATTGAGAAATTGAAACCAAATGTTAATTTAAAAGAATGCTTAATGGTAATTAAAACCTAATCAATCATAGAAATTTTGTCTTTATAAACAGGAAAGAACTATTTTAATCCTACACAGATTACTTATATTTATAATGATTGGCAAGCTTATTGCTCTTTTTATAAATATAGTATTTAATAAGTGGTTCTTGTGATAAGCAGAAACAGTTTATACTTTCACAATATTCTTGAATATGTAGCGACCAGCACATTTTGTTATTTATAAGGTTAGTTTTTGTACTGATACAAACACATGTGTTATTGTTTTTCACCTGTGGTTCCCTCAAATCTTGGGAAGTGTCATTATCGATTAGATGGGTTTTGTTTTTGGTTTTGTTTTTGTCATTCGTGAAGAGAATCCTGTGGTAGAAATGGAAATTACTTACTTATAATAGAACTGGCTTACATTATCAAATTGTTCTTCAGATTTAAAAAAGCAAATATTATAAAGAAGCAAAAAAGAAAAAGAAGATTGTCTTGAATTATAAGCACCCCTGTGTTCACAGCAGCGTTATTTACAATCATCAAGACCTGGAAACAGCCCAAGTGTCCATACGTGATGAGCAGATAAAAAAGCTGTGGTACGTTTACACAATGACATACTATGCAGCAGTAAAAAAGAAGGCATTCTTATCTTTTGCTACAGCATGGATGGAACTGGAGACTATTATGCTAAATGAAATAAGCCGGGCAATGAAAGACAAACACCATATGATCTCACTTATAACTGGAATCTAAGGAACGAAATAAACTAACAAGCAAAATAGAATCAGAGGCACAGAAACAAGGAGCAGACTGATAGCTCTAAGAGAGGAGGAGGAATACTGGGACTGATTGAAAGAAGGTGAAGGCTTTAGACAAAGAACATGTATGCATCACCCATGGATATGAACAACAGTGTATGGATTGACCAGGAAGGAGCATTTTCTCTGGGGGGAGGGAAGCAAAGGCAGAAAAACTGGGACAACTGTAATAATATAAACAATAATCAACAAAAGAAAAAAGCAAACAAAATATAACCAGAGACATTGAAGTTAAGAGCAATCTAACAATAGCCAGAGGGGAGTGGGGAGGAGACAGTGGGGAGAGGGGTTTTCAGGAACTACTATAAAGGACACATGGACAAAACCAAAGGGGAGGGTGGAGGCAGGGGAGGGAGGTGGGTTTGGCTGGGGTGGAGTGGAGGAGTGGGGAGAAAATGCAGACAACTGTAATTGAACAACAATAAAAAAAATGTTTAAAAAAAATTAAATTTAATTTAAAAATTTAAAAAAGAAAAGAAAAAAGAGAAATTAAAAAGATAAAAATAAAAAATGTTTAAAAATGCTATTCACTATGTGCCAGAGATAAAATTGTTCTGTTTGCAAAATAAATTGAGCCTCATAACAAAGTTTCACATTTGTGTCTGTTTGTACCTCTACTTTTCCTAAGACCTAAACATTTGGCCTTTATAATAAATATAATATTTACCTGCCATCATGAAACTGTGAAGCAATTTTGTAATGATTTTGTTGTTATAACAATTTTTACATTTATATGAAGATTTTTACATATACATCTCAGCTATAAATAGTACTATATAAAGGTATAGATATCTTTTCTTGTTTGGGTATGGATTTTAGGGGAAAAACATCCAGTCTTTCATCACTAAACATAGTATTAGCTTTGGGATTTTCCTGATAAAATAGCCTTTATCAAGTTGAGGTAATTACCTTTTACTCCAATAAAAAAATTATTGAGTATTTTTTTAATCATGAAATGATGTTGGATTTTATCAATTGCTTTTTTTTGCATACTGAGGTTATCATATGGTTTTGTCATGTATTCTATTAACATAAAGTTGATTAATTTTCATATATTGAACTAACCTTACATTCATGGGATAAATCCCTCTTGCTCATGGCCTATTTTTCTTTTGTTATGTTTCTGGACTGTACTTGCTAGTCTATTGTTGAGAATTTTTATTTTTATACTTATAATGTATGTTGGTTTCTAGCTTGCTTTCTTTATGATGTCTTTTTCTGATTTTGGTGTTATAGAATACTTGGTTGGGTACTCTTATTTTTCAGATGAGTTTTTTAAGGATTATTGTTAATTCTTCTTTAAATACCCATAAAATTCATCAATAAAGCTACATGGGCTTGGGCTTTCATTTTAGGGTATTACTTCAAAATCTTTAAGTATTACAGATTTATTCAGATTTTCTATTTCTTCATAAATCAGTCTCAATAGTTTGTGTGTTTCTAGGGATTTTTCCATTTCATCTAGTTTTCATAATTTGTTGCCATACAATTATTTATAATATTTTTATATCCTTTTTATTTCTATAAGATCAATAGTGATGTCTCTTCTTTTACCCATAATTTTAGTCATTTGAATCTTCTGGGTTCCTTTCCCTCAGTGAGTCTAACTACAGGTTTGTCAGATTTACTGATCATTTCCAAAAACCAACTGTTGGTTTCATTGACTTTTCTCTATTGTTTTTCTACTCCATTATATTTGTTTGTGCATTAACCTTTCTTTGTATTTCTTTAATGTGGCTTGCTTTGGATTTAGTTTCTTCTTCCTTTTCTAATTTCTTAAGATAAAAGTTTAAGTTATTAATTTGAGATATTTCTAATATAAATGGTTACAGTTATAAGTTGCCCTGTAAGACTGCTTTAGCTACATCCTATAAAGTTTAGACTGCTGGGTTTTTTTTTTTCACTTATCTCAACATATTTTCTCTAATTTCACTTGTGATTTTTCTTTTTATATTCTCCTTTGTCTCTGGGTTTTTTGTTCTTCACTATATTTGGTGAGATTTATTTCTGTTGCTGTTTGTAATAGCTGTTTATTATTTGCATTAATGTTTCATATTCTATTTAATAAATATCTTGCAATTATTATGCATTTTACTAGTGATGGGCAGTGGTTTATTTTCAATTTTTGTTTATTATGACTAAAGCCCCCTTGTTTGGGGGTAGACATACAAAGTCAGTTCCCTTGAGTATATTTTTAGCAATGAACCTGCTTATGAGGATAGGCTTAGTTTTAATATAATGTCCTGTGAGTCTGTGATGCCTAGTGTGTAACTCAATAGCTTGAATTCTAAGCAACATAGAAAGTAATATGAGCTGATGTAAGTGAGGTATCTGTAAGGCTTTACTTGAACCCTTCTATTTTACTTACTAAATATTTTAGGAGCTCGATGCAATTAAGTTTTTACATACATATATGTAATTGCTCTGCTGTAGGGTGAGTGTTTTGGGCTGGATATTTATTTTTCACTTGTTCATTATGTTTAGCTTTTTAAATATAACCAAGTAAATTACATACATTTAAAAGTATGCACTATGTGCTTTTAAGTTTGATGCTAAAGAAAATAATTTGCATTAGTATGTAAAAACTAGTGTTATTTTTACGCTTGCCAATCTGACATAATAAAACATTAATAGGCTGGGGGATGAGTACCCAGCATAGCAGTTGAAAATTATTTGAGGAAGAGTTCAAGGTCAGTAAATATAACACAGAATGATATATGAGGTAATTGGATCTTATGTTTATATAAAAGCAAAAGTAATATATCAGAATGGATTTTTAAACATCTTTATAAAATGCATACATGTGAAAATATGAATTTAACACTCCCTTTGCACTGAAGACCAAGGTGCCTTTGAAATGTAATGAGTAGGAAGCAGGAAAAGTTTTTGTTTCCTTTGTATTCTTGGTGAAAATAATATGTGCAAGTGAAAGTTTTTGGTTGCAATGAAGCTGCCAGTTCATTTAGGTTCCACTATAAATTAAGCAGATCTCTAGAGATGAAGGCTGATGGAAGGAAACATATAGTTAAGACAATCCACAGGTTATCACAATCATTACAACCTTTTTTCAGAAGCAGCCTTTCAGGAAAGTCTCTATCTAATCACAAAATTCAAATGGTTTCTTCTATTGTGCTCTTTAGTGTGTGACCGAGGAGAGAATATGTGGGAAAATAACCAGAATGTTGCTAGGGAGCAGATCTCTGAGCGTAGATAAAAGTCTTCTCAATCTACCTTCCCTTCGCATGTTTTCACTCTCATTTCCCTTAGAACGATTTTGAAATATTCATTAAGAAGATTAACATTTTACTTTGCTCTTTGGTAATCGTTTTAGTATTTTCCTATAAAACACATTTTAAATTTGGCTTAGACTGTAGTTCATTGTTTGGTAATTAAAACACTAAGTGAAGTATATTCCTGTGTTTGTTAATTTCACTGAATTTTCTACTATGAATGTATTCCCTGAAAAACTGTAAAATAAATTTTTAAAAAGTCAAACCAGGCAAATACCATACAATCTCACCTTTAACTGGAACATAATCAACAAAAGAAAAAAGCAAATAAAATATAACCAGAGTCGTTGGAGTTAAGAACAGTCTAACAATAGCCAGAGGGAAGGAGGAGGAGACAGCGGGGAGAAAGGTTTTCAGGAACTACTGTAAGGACACATGGACAAAACCAAGGGGGAGGGTGGAAGTGAGGGAGGGAGGTGGGTTTGGATGGGGCCGGGGGAAGGGGTGGGGGGCAGTGGGGAGAAAATGCAGACAACTGTAATTGAACAACAATAAAATAATGTTTTTAAAAAGTCAAATCAGGAATGGTAGAAACTTTATATTTTTCATTTTTGACACTATTACAGATGTCCTCATGCCCCGCCCTGCCCCCTTTCCCCTGCCCCAGTCTCCCCCTTCCCTCTGGCCATCACCACACTCTTGTCTGTCTGCATGGGTTATACATACATGTTCTTTGGCTCATCCCTTCAACTTCCTTCATCCAGTCCCCCCTCCCATCTGACAGCTGTCAGTCTGTTTTGTGTGTCTACACCTCTGTTTCTGTTTTGTTTGACAGTTTACTTAGTTTATTTATTTATTTTGTCATCCTCCCCAGAGGACATTTTTTCATAGCTTTTAAAGAGAGAGAGGGAAAAAGAGAGAGATGGGGAGAGAGAGAGAAAAAAAATCCGTGTGAGAAACATGAATTGGTTGCCTCTCCTAGGCTCCTGGACTGGGGCAAACCTGCAACCCAGGTATGTGCCCTGAGCAGGAATTGAAACCTCAACCTTTTGGTGTCTGGACGATGCTCCAGCCAACTGAGCCACACTGGCCAGGGCTGTTCATCAGTTTATTTTATTCTTTAATTTTATTTTGTTCTAAAGGTACATCATCAAGGGTAACTTTCTAAAACTATTTCACACAGCCATGGCACAGGATTTCTGTGATCACAGGATATGAAAAGATGATCCACAATCAACAAGTCTTTACAGTAGTTCCTCTCTGTTTATTATTATGGGTAAATGGATGGACTTTGAGACACACACACATTATTTTTTAATTAATTGCCTATTACATAGATAACACATTTTATTTTAAAATATATTCTTAAATCCCATAATGTTTCACCTAACCAATTATAGGACAAATCACATCGCAAGAGTTGCCCTATTTTTTATTATACCCTTCTTTTTAATAATTGATAACGCTCTTTGTTTATATTATGAGAAAATGTCAGGGAAAAGGAAAATAATGAAAATTTGCATTTGCATTTATTGCCAATATCTGTGTGTCTCTGGTATGTCAATGTTCATGCCAGTAAAAGCCTGAAGTCTACAAAATTGTCTTTGGTCTGTCCTTTCTAGAAGCCCAAGAATGCGTACTTGATGAATAAGGCTTGGTTTGAAAAGTGGGTAAGTTTTCAAAATTTCAATTTTCCTCAACCAAAAGCCTTATTTTGAAATATTGTAAATATTTGCTGAATATCATCATAAAGAACAACCAAAAATTTATATCCAAGTAAGTCTTCACTGGAGCTATGTGCTCCAAAAATGCCCAAGATGAACTGGGTATAGAACAGAAATAATTTTAAGTGGTTACTTTATAAAATAATATCATCCAGGAAGTTCATTCTTATTACTATGCACAAATCATAATTTCTTTTGCTTCTAAACATCCTGCCCTAAGAAGTTCATAGAAAACCATAGCTGAATAAAGACCAGAGAGTTCGTATAGTTCAATTATCCCTTGTTATTGGATGAGTAGTTATCCAATCTTGTCTTAACACTCCCAGTAATAGAAAATCCACCATTTCTTAACAGCTTAAATTTTAAGAAACTTTTTCCTTATATTCATTTCTTAAGCTTATTTTTGTATTCCTATATTTATCAATGTCAATTTTCTCATAATTCCTTTTAATATTACTTCTGCCATCTGAAAATATTAACAAGAATAATCATTCCCATTTACTGAGGTCTTGTGATGTACAAGAATGACAATAGGCATTCACATATATAGATGTCCTCATTTAAGCTTCAGCACTAACCTGAAAAGTAATTAGCATTCATCATCCCCTAATTTTCTCGATGATACAAAGGGATAACTTGCCTGGTAGTGTATTACTAATCAACAAAGCTATACTTCAAACCCAGATTTGAAAAGACTAAGATTTTCATGATATTGCTTATTCAGATTATAACATTTACATATTTAAGACTAATGATCATATCTGTGTAAGCTTATTCTTTCTTAGCTAAATGTACCTGGTTTCTTCCACTGTGCCTCCTATGTTAATGTTTTCATGATTGTGCTATCCTATCCACTCAATTCTCGGCAGATCCAGTTTGTCAATATTCCAGCAAAGTAAACTACCCAGAAAAGAATGCAATGTTCTCACCCTTCTCTAAATAGAATATAGTGGCACACTATAACCTTTCTTTCCCCAGATATTAATGTCTCTAGTAATGCAGACTGAAATGGCATAATTTTTGAAGCCTCATTATAGAATTAAAAACTCATCAACAAAAATTTTGTAATCTCTTTTATGGATTTTGTTATTTAGTCCCATTACCCTAAATTTTACCTGTACAATTGCCCCTTTAAGCATCAATATATGTCTACATTTTTTATAGAGATTCATATTGAATTTTTCTTGTATATATTAATCTATTAATTTCAGCTTGTAGAAATTAGTTCAAATAATGAAAAATAACATCTCTTGTGTTTGCTATTTCTCATAGCTTGCAGTTCTAAAATTTGACAGTTGGCTGTATATGTCTTTATTTAAGGAAATACTTGAATGTGAACAGGGCAACTGTATAACAGAATACACTAAAGAAAAATTCTTGTAGAGACTAATTCCAGGTCTCTACCTCTCTCTCTCTCTCTCTCTCTCTCTCTCTCTCTCTCTCTCTCTCTCTCAGAATAATAGAGTAACTAAGACATTCAAAGAATTGACCAAATCATGAGTAATGGATGGATGGATGGGTGGATGGGTGGACAGATGGATGAATGAGTGAATGACTACTAGAACTTGGAGGGAGTGATATTTTGCTAAGAAAAGTGATGAGATGCTAAAGACAACGTTCCATCTTTAGTCTGAATGTGACGCCTAGGCAAGACCCACAGCGTGAGGTTCTGCTTCTGTCTGACAAACACTGGTGGAGAAATACATTACTAAGGGAAAAGTCAGAGAAATAACATCATTTTTGCCTTAGATTGGTTTAATTTTCTGAATGATAAAATATATAGTAACTTATCCACTAAATAAAGTTTTAATCATGAATTGCAGATTTTCCCTTTCCAAAGAAAATATTCAGTGGCAGTTACCTATCAAAATTCTTTGTTTCCTTCCCAATCCAAGGAAAATAAACACATAAAAAGCCCAGTTCTTTATTTCTTGCCCCAAAAGTAGGTATGGTGGAGGAGGGGGTGATTTTCACTGGCACATTTTGTTCCTTAATACCAAGACACAAGGTTAAATCTGTGCTGCCCATTCCAGCTGTAACAACCCAAATTTGGGTAGAGCTGCAATTTAAAGGGTATGAAATACTATAACCTCACAAGGCATAGAAACAGGATCTGTGAATGAAAATTTTAGAGAAATTAATTTGGCACAACTGAAGGAAAAGTTTTAAAGATTAGAAAGGGAAACTGTTGTTATTGGGCACCTAGTGTTGCCAGTAAGTTCAAATATATGACAAGTTGATTCTTGTGTCACGAAATGGTTCTGAATCATTGATTAGAACAGAAAAAAGAACTAGTTATAAGTTCCAAGCTGCACTCTTTGTTGCGATAAATACATTTTATTTTAGATATTAAAATTGTTCCTTTCTAGGTAAACCAACCTGATGAGTGTTTTATATGTAAAACATTAGTGAAAATTGTCTTCTAAAAAAATGATTGAGACACTGCATTATCTGGCTAAGCGATTCTGTGTAATGGGGCTTATCGAGGGGGTATTGGGGGGAAGGGGAAAGGGTTTACGAAAAAAATGGTTACTAATTCCTCTATTAAGCAACAGAAAAAAGTATGGTCATAGTATAATCTTCCCCTTGAACTCAGATTATTATTATTTTAAAGAAATCTTTATTTCCTTAGAATTAGTTTAGAATTCCCTATACTGATACACATGTATACTTATATATGTGTTTGTACATATGAAGTCTGTCTGGAAAAAGTCCAGCCATTGTTAATATTACAAGAACAGTTTGAGCAACATTAATGTAGCCTGGCAGCCAAGGAGACTGGAGTGGAATGCTCATGTGTGATATGACAACTTCACTGTACTAGTCAGTGAGGGTGGTAAGATGCCCTTGAGTGAATATGTGCACAGTGTGGCTGTCACATTTAAAATGAGCAAGTAGAGCAATGAATCTGCATGAAATTTTTTTGCATTAAGCTTGAACATTCCTTGCACAAACTATTTGGATGATTCAGAAGGCTGCAGCTATGGGCAACTGGTGATTGGCAGCTTCATCACGACAGTGCGCTCACTCATGCATCACGTCTCCTCTTGTGCAGACTTTCTTGGTGAAACATCAAATTATGCAGACGACTCAGCCCCGCTATAGCCCAGCTTTGGTGTGCTGCAACCTCTGGTTTTTCCCAAAACTAAAATCACCTTTGAAAGGGAAGAGACTTTTGGCCAATGATGAGATTCAGGAAAATACCACAGGGCAGCTGATGAAGATTGGGAGAACTGTGTGAGGTCCCAACGTGCCTACTTTGAAGGGAGGGGACTGAAGCATCATTATTTCTTGTATCTTGTATCTTTTTCAATAAATGTCTCTATTTTTCATACTACATGGCTAGATACCTTCTGGACAGACCTTGTGTGTGTGTGTGTGTATATACATTTGTTTTAGTCAGTTCAGGCTGATATATAACAGGATACCATAGACTGGGCAACTTATAAAGAGCATAAATATATTTCCCACAGTTCTGGAAGCTGAGTAATCTAAGATCAAGGCACCAGCAGATTTGGTATCGGGTGAGAGCCTGTTTCCTGGTTCATAGTCAGCCTCCATCTCTCAGTGGGAGGGGCAAGGGAGCTCTCTGGGGTCTCTTTTATGAGGACATTAATTGCATTCATGATGGTTCTGACCACATGAAGTAATCACCTCTTCATACCATTACATTGGGGGTTAGGTTTCAACATATGAATTTTTTGGGGGGGACATAAACATCCAATCTATTGCAATATATATGTATTTACATGTGTGTGTATGTGTATAATGAAATTAGGAGAAAAATAAGCCTACTGTTCACCTTGAGTTAGAGGAAAGGGAAAGACTGACTTGGGAAAAATACTGATGTTGGATTATTATATTCTGTTAGAAGTCTTTTGTTTAGACTTCTCCACATTGTCAGAGGGACAGAACTTTTCCCTCAGATGTAGTAGAAGTTCCCACGCATGGCCCGTCATCCCAGGTACAGATAAATCCTGGAGCAGAGTGGAGGACTTTGAAGGTGGAAAGAAGACATTTTCCCATCTTAAGGTCACAAAGGGCTGGGGGACTGAATTTGACACAGATGAGATTGCTCCAGGCCAGCTTTGCTGGGAGTGGGGAGGTCCCCCTGTGATGTAGCTACAGACCAAACACAAAGGCAGGAGCTGGAGGTTGTCTCAGTGAGGAAAGTTAGGAGCTCAGTAAGAAGGCCACCAACAGGAGAACCCTGGAGTGAAGCTGAGTGTTATTCCTATATTTGAGGAAAATCATTTTTTTGTAGATTCAATTTTTTTCTGAAATTCCCATCCATTTTCCCAAGCCTCCAATAAAGTCACATGAAAAGTGGTAGCTGCATTCTGCCTTTGCCCCGTGGGATTGAGAGGAGGCTCTGTATTCCTTGCTGGTAATGATGCTTCATGGGGAAGCAACATAAGCCAGAAGGAAGCCAGTGTGATTCCATGAAATGCAGAATGGCTCAAAGGAAGAGCAGAGCAGAACCTAATTAAATTACATTTATAATGTGTCTGTGGAACATCCAGAACTACTAGATTCACCAGGAGTTTGTGGTAAGAACATGAGATGACAAGCGGAAGTGTAACTCAAATTACTGCAATTTATACATAAAGGAGACATGTGCTCTCATTTATGTAACTTCTACTAGAAACCTCTAGAAACTTCTGCTAGACAAAACACAGTATTTTCCAGTAGTTAATTATCATAACAGTGCTTTGAAAGAGATACTTAAAAATTGTTTCATAACTAGGAAACTGAGGTTTTGAGAAGCCAAGTTCCTTACCCAAGTACACTATGGCTCCTAGAAATCAACTCTAAGTTTTGGATTGAGTTATATGACTCAGAAGCTTATTTTGTGTTTGCACCACAGTGCTTTTCTAAACATGAAAATGGCTGTATTAAAAAGTAATTAAGATTCTGTTAATAAAAGGATTCAGGCAGAGTTTGAATGACGAGATGTCTGGGGATATTATAAAGAAGGTTATGTGTGTATCTGAGGGTTGGACCATATATAATTCCAACATTCTGTGATTCTCGCTTTTTGGTCCTGTGTTAATTGTAGTTCACAAATCTAATGTCTTCAAGTGATCAATGAGGCAGATATCATAGTACATTATTCTCTGATTTTTCTATCCCTGAAATAAATTTGATCAACTGAAACAAGGAACTCTGATCATTATTTCAGAACAGCAAGCAGAACTGGACCTTCTGTAGCACTTTTTTAAAGAAAACAAATGGCACCTGGATGAGGCTTTGCTGTTTCCAAAACTGTTGCAACATCAGCAGTTAGTAACAGAGTTAAATGTGATGACTTTAATGACTTCAGTGGACTGCTGGCATGGAGAGGAGTGTAGTCTCAGAGGTCAGCACAGCACAGGAGGGAAAAGCCCACTTTCTGCCAAGGTAATGAAAATGCTGACGATCTGCCAGCCTTCATTAATAACACAGTCAGGAGACCCTGCTCGTCAATGGCCACTTGGAGATGGACCAAGGACTGCTTGAGGGAAGCTGGGCTGCCTGCCATGCTGGTCATATCATAAGCTGCAGTTAATGGGTGCAGAGAGTCAACAAAAATGTTTTGTTTTGACCTGATTGTACTGAGAGCCTCCCTATTTCCTTTAAATATATAGCTCAAATATAGAAAGTAAAGTCCCCAACTGTCCTACCTTTGGACCTCAAACCGTCCTTCAGCTCTGCCTGCATTCTTCCAATTCTGCCTTTAGATCTGCTTTAGATCTGGTACCCGAACGCCTCCAACAGCCTCATTACAATACTTTCATAAGAGTTTTCTCTGCACATCTAGAAAAATATATGTACATTTTTATAATTTTAAATGACAGACCCAATGGACCTCTTTCCCCCAAACCATTCACAACTGCCCTCCTCATCGTCCCCTACACTAAATAATTCAATATCTACAGACATCCAAAAACCTTCCCTAACAACCTCTCAAGAGCTATCATTTCCTCATTAACGTCAAACAGAAGAGCATTTTTCTAGGAAGGATAATTTCTGAAAAAAATAATGTAAGGGTTTTGTTATTTGAGGATTTAAAAATAGATCTATACTAACTTATTTAGGTTTTTCAGAACTACGTGGTCTTCCCAAATTCCAGAACCTTTCTCAAATATACAGCGAAAGGTGAAGACTTTAAAAATGAGCAGAAATTTATTCTGCTGGTCAGTGAGTGTTGCTAGTTTCCCTAACAAACGGGCAAATAAATCATGAAATGGGTTGCATTCCAGTTGTTATCTGACTGAACATGATTTGAAGATAATAAAATCTGGCAAGCTATATTAGCTCCATGAGGAGAAAATGAAAAAAAAATTAAATTATATCTTTCAGAAAAGAATTGCTAAACCCTGTGCTATGATTTTGCTTTCTTTGGGGATTGCCCAATAACTAGTGCTGATAAATAGGCCCGGCCAGGACTAGGATTAGGCAAGTGAAGCACTGGCCTTGGCCACAAAATTCAAGAGCATGCCAAAAGACTCAGTAAATGAGATAAATAATGTTTGTATGTAGTATTTTTTAGAATTCAAAATGAATGCAAAAACTTACGATCGACAAAACATCAAAATTTTAACTGCAGGCCTGTTCAGCTAATGGGTGTTAAAAAGCAAAGGAGAGATTGAAATTATTTGGCATAATTTATAATGACCCATCAAACTCTCAAATATAATTTTAATTTTTTTCAAAAAATTGAAAGTGGAACTATCATAATGACCCAGTAATCCCATGTCTGGGTATGTGTCTAAAGGAAACTGAATCAGTACCTTGAAGAGGGATCTGCACCCTCGTGTTCGCTGCAGCATTATTGCAATAACCAAGTCATGAAACAACCTAAGTGTCCATCAACAGATGAATGGGTAAAGAAAATGTGTGTGTTGGGGGAGACGGGGAGAGAGAGGGAGAGAGAGAGAGAGAGAGAGAGAGAGAGAGAGAGAGAGAGAATAGGCACAATGGATTATTCAACCTTGAAAAGGATGTGCTGTCATTTATAACGTTGGATGAGCCTGGAAGACATTATGCTAGGTGAGATCAGGCAAACAGAGAAAAACAAATACCGTGTGGTCTCACTTGTAGGTGAAATCTATATTTTTAAAAAGCCAAGCCCACAGAAAGAGAGCAGAAAAGCGGATGCTGCGGGGAGGGGAAAACGGGGAGAGGCTGGTCAAAAGGTAAAACTATCAGTTACAAATGAATAATTTCTGGGCAGTTGATGAGCAGCGTGGTGACTATAGTAAATAACACTGCGCTGTGAACTAGACATTTTTTAAATTTTCCTCGTTGCCAAGTAAGTACATTTAAGAATACACATGAATGTTATACAAGAAGCATCATTTTAACCGCAGAAAGTAGGAAAGAGATGTACAATGAAAAAAAATATAGTACTCAAAGTTGAACAAGTTGATCTTTCTGAAAATCTATATTGCCCCTCTTTTTTGTATTTTTTATTGTATTTTTTCCATTACCATTTACCCCTCTCCACTACCCCCCATAATCACTGCACTGTTGTCCATGAGTCCATTCTCCTTTCTGTTTGATCCCTCCACCCCCTACCCCGCCCCCCATAGCTGTTATCCTGCCCTCTATCTGTGAGTCTGTCACTGTTTCGCTTGTTAGTTCGGTTTGGTGAACTAGACATTTGCTAAGAGAGTGGATCTTAAGCATTCCTATCACATACACACACATACACACACACACAATGGTAACTGTGAGGTGACAGATGTGTTAACTCGATTGTTGTGATCATTCACGCTGTATACATATATGAAATCATTATGTTGTACACTTTAAATATATACAACTTTATTTGTCAAATACATCTCAATAAAGCTAAGAAAAATAACCCAACTCTGGAAATAAAAGTGCAATGAGGAAAACAAAAGAAAGGGTAATTTAAAAAAGGGCATTAGAATCCCTTTTAGGAAAGAAAATGTCCTCCACTGCAAAAAAGCACCCTGATAAGCCTTTCTGGTTACAGGACCTGAGCCCTCAGGAATGGCCAGTATGGGCTGAAGTGAGGAAAAGAGAAACAAATACCTCATCAGTACAAAGGAAATAATTTTCAAGGTGTCTGGACAGCCTGAAGAAGGAAAAAAAGAACAAGAAGACAAGAAAGGTGGTGAGCTGGGTCCCTATGAGGAGGGACATGAAATTTTGAAGAGCAAGGCCATCTGTGGTTCAATTGTCAGTGGCCAGCTCTACTGCCCTGGGTCACAAGTATTACCTTCGGTGGCATTACACCTTCAGGGGTCTTCTGTACATACATGCTTGAATCAGAAAAGTTGGGGAAATCTGTGCATTGACATCATATAGGAAAGAGGTAGAACTCAGAAGCTAGAGTGCTTAGTCTCAGTCCTGACTGCTCAGTTGATTTTATTAATCTGCCTATTCTACTTTCCATATGAAGAGGCAGAGGGACACTTGTATGCAAATCTTTGTGGGAGAATTATTTATTCTTCTTCTCATAGGGGAAACAAACCTAAGAGAGAAGCCGTGAGATCAAAGGATATAATCCTACTAGGTCACAGGATTCCTTGTTTTGTTTGTCATGCCATCTGCATTAAAATAAAGAACTCTGAGATCCCACCTCTTTTCGTTCCTGTACCTTATAAAATAGAAAGAATTTCTGCCTGATAATGATACTGGAGAAAGGCTGGCATTGACTAGTTTTATTTCTAAGAGTTGCATGGTCCAAACACTAATTAACAGAAAGGGACCATGAGGAACACAATACAAAGAGTCCTCCTGACGTCACAGACAGTGGGCATGTTTGGAAAAGAGGTTACAGTGCAGGGAGTGTTCATTAATATTGCCATTTGCTGAATTGCATGCTGTTTATCTTTTCAATCTTGCGATTCCTCTACCATTGGACCTTTATGTCCTTTAGGAAATGAGTAACGCCAAGGACAAAATGTGGAAATCAGAAGAGGTAGAGGTGTGGAACATGTTTCTATTTCTTGAAGAAAATTATCAGTGAGATGAAACAGACTCACTTCCTGGGGAGTTTCCAAATTTATTGTTTACCAATTGATTCATCTTGCAAATGGCACTGTACAACATCAGGTCAAAGGATGGCCTTGCTTACTGAATCTGTTCCCCCACTGGACAGCATGATACACTTCTAAAACTTAATAGGCCTCCTGCAAATGACTCAGGGGATGGGAATCTCACCACCTCTCATGGGAGATCATTTCATGGCCTCTGAAGTCTCACTCACTATGAAAGTCTTCCTGATGAAACCATTTTTTCCCTTTCTTCAGTTCATTCATTACCCTTAGATAATCCCCTAAAGACTATCACCACAATCCCTTTACTTTGGGGGGACTATACTTTGAATTATCTGCAAATGGCTATCAGGTCCCCACCCCACACACATGCACACACGCTCCTTAGCTCTTCAGCCAACCTACACACATGTAATTCTTTTAATCTTTGCTCATACATCAAAACCTCCAGCTGCTTAATCATTTTAGCTCCTCTAATAAGCAGTGAATTTGAAGGGGGATTATGGTTTCCTTCGCAAGCTTTTCTCATGTCAGCTGTATCCCTTCTCCTCAACCACATGCCAGATTTCTGTATGCCAATAGCCATTCATCAACAGAAATGAGGTTTTTCTGGAATGCTGTGTTCTATAGTACAGGGGGAAAAAAAGATCCCTCCTACCCATAACTCATTTCTAGAGTGAATCAATATTTATACAAACTAATAAAAAGGAAAATTCTGGAAGAAATCGGGGACTACCCTAATTTTCAACTCCTTGGGGAACTTTTTAACTATAAGTAAAATTTCAAAAATAGTATGTTCCATTTAAACATATTTATTCCATTTAAATAAAGGAAATTCATCCACCTGTAGGTAAAGGAGTGTCGAAGGATTGACTACTTATTTCTTTACTGATACAAAATAATTAGCTTAGATGAGTGCCCCGAGTGTAAAAAGACTCCTTGTTCTTTAACCACTGTCTGAATAATTGGTGGCTTCCACAGTCCCTCAAGAGGGTTGTATACAATCTTCGACTGTAACCAAGAACACTAGAGGAGAATCATCCTCATTACACAACCTCAGACCTGCCCCTCACCACTGTTCTTTTCCAGCTGCACTGAGAACCAGCCTCCTGCTCTCTATAAACATCTCATGCACCTTCGCATCCCCAAGACCCCACCTATCGTTCTTCTGCTTCAAAGGGCGCTTCTCTGGCCAACTTCCTCCCTAATTCTCATCCATACATTGAGAGTTAGATTAATTCTATTTCCTCCAGGGAACCTGTGATCTCCTCTAGACACCATAATGGTTTTATGTCTGCATCACTGAAACATGCAACCTCACATTACTAAGTCCTCTGTTTGCTTCATGTTTGACAGTTTTTCCTCCCCCCTGATTTGCACATCCCCTTAGGGGAGGGATTATGTCCTATTTCTTCAGTACCTCCCTAAAGAACCGATAAATTGCCCTACGCACAGTGGGTGCTTCATAAGTATTTCTTGATTCCTGGTACAGTGAAGGTCTCATAAGAAAACTCCCAAGTACTGAAAACGCTTTAAACATTCATAAAATATGGCATTTATTTTTAAGATAAAAATAGCTCCACATTTAACATTTAAAAACTACTCTCTTTTGTCTCAGTCTCTATTATTGAAGAATGACAAAAATTAGCCAAGTCAACAGGTACATTCCATGCGGGATATCCAAAGTTTCTTCGCATGTTTTCCAGAATTAAGTCTATACCTCTTCTTCCCTGTAGAACTCTGCCCTTTTCCCTTTCTACTACCGGTAGTCCACATACCTTTACCCTTTCCTAGGAACTTCTCCTGTGCTGTTATGCACTCCTTTCTTCTGTCTTTTCCAAAAAGTAAAACTCTGGGACCATCTATCCAAAGTGTTGTAAAAGCAGCGAGTCAGAGATCGACAACGTGTAAAAAGGTCATGACAAATTACTCTCCTCTGCAGAGTATTTCTTATCATCATTTATTATGAAACGCTGCACGCGTGACTCCCCACTTTTCATCTCTAACAACTGAGTTAAAGGAACCTGGAGTTAAAGTAGACCTCTCTAAATTTCCAGCAGGTTGGAGAATCACAGGGACATATTCTCCAATAAAAAGGATAGTCTTCCTTTCTAATCTATTCCCTTTGCATATTGTCACACAAGTTCTAAAATTTTGTGTTTCTTGCAGCAGCTTCAGCCTGCTGATTAAGAATGGCCTGAGTGAGGTATCAAACTCTCTAAGCATAACACCACGCCAAGTCTGCCTGGGAAACTTCCTGCATGTACGTATGGAAGACCAGACCCCATATTCGCAAGCAAATATCACGACAGCAATTATGGGCCCCAAATTTTCTTCTAGATTTACTGGTTTCCTACTTAAGTGAAAAAGCTTATGCAAGAGTATAAAAGATGTTGCTTTTGAAATGTTTTCAGTGTAACTATGAAGAAAGGCACAGTAGATACAAACTGACTCCTACGCCTATGTGGCAGGTTCATAGCACTTCATTAAACAGACACAGGCCCTGCAGGCAGACCTTGGCCTACCCTCTTCCCATTCTTACTCACTTCTAATGGTCTAGAACCTTTCCTCTGCTAAATCTGAGTTGCTGATCCAAGTGTGGTAGAGCCAAACAAGCTGGCTTTGGAGTTAGATGATTGACTTACTTGAAATCCTTTTTCTATCATGTAACGTATTGAGACAAATTATTATTTTTTTTAAGTGTCTTTCTCTTTCCTTGTATAATGGGAATACTACTGGCCTGAGTACTGTAAGGACTGGGGACAAAGGCTCTAGAATCAAACACTCTCTGGGTTTTTTTCTCACCATTGGCACTTTCTGGCTGAATACATTGGGCAAATAATAACCCTCAATTTGTCTGTAAAATGAGTTGGTAACAGTAAAGCTCATGTGAGAATTAAATGAAATAATATATATAAAATGACTTGGTAGGTACCTGATAAATAGAATATGTACTAGGTACTATATTCAATAAATATATGTTTTATTTCATTCTCAAGTATCAGGCACAGGGGTAGAGATTATTAATAAATCAAAATAATTAAAGTAATATACAAGTTTTTAAGGGTCACTGAATTTCTAAATGCACAGTTTTTTACCATTATATTCCACAAATGTGTTGCTTAAGGCATTGTAGTTTGATCATTAGAATAAGTATAAATAAAAACATTCTTTCAGGGAAAAGTTATTCATGAAGTATCTGTTCATGAAAAATATATATAACTTCTGTTATTATAATACTATTAATTTCTAGGGAGTATCGTAAACAATACAGTGTTCATTCTTATGAAGTTTTATTTCTAATCTAGACTTTTAAGTATATTTCAAAAGGAAACATAAGGTAATTTTCTCATCCTATTTTTGAATAATCAATCTGTAAAGTTTTGAAAAACTAAATTTGAATGTAGTAGTCACACACGATAATATATATCACAGCTGGAATACGAGAGAGGACTGCTACTAAAGGGTAAAAAATCATTTCACTCTTAAGATCAGTGAGCCAAAACCATAAATATAATGATTTCTGCTTTTCTTTTACTACCATAAAACTCTATGTTTGAAAGTCTCATAGTTTTATTTCAAGTGAAATATTTCACTTTTGCCAAATCCTCATTTTACCCTCGTGGCCTTAGAAAAGGGAGGCGAGCCGGCACTAGAAAAGTATTCTGGAAGAGAATGGGTATTATAGGAAAATGCAACTAGACTTTTTTTGTGTATTTGGAGCAACTGATAGAAAAATGATACCAGTTTGTATGCTGCGTACTATATTTTAAATATATGTTTTTAAAAAACCAAAATGATGAAAGTGCATTTAATCAAAAACGAAAAATTTCATTCATCACTCCCTGAAGGAACAACAAAGTAGTTTCTTTTAAAAAATATGTGACTTAGAAATAGATACTGGACTGAACAACTCTTTAGAAATAAGAATGCCTCTTACATACGTAGGTAGATATACATTGGTATCATCTTAAATATGGATTCTTATATCACTGAAAAAGTACATCTTATTTTTTTAGGCTATCTTCAGGGAGTCATCTCCACTTTAAGAGTGTATTTGGATTTCTAGGATTCATACTGGTTTCCTCCAGAACAAGCCTAGATTCTCTGCCTCACCACAGTTCTGCAACGTAGAATCCTAATGAGCATGACTAGACTGAGAATTTAAACCTTTTATTTCATGGAGACACTGACTCATTTCCTGGTGTAAGTCGTTATTCCACCACTTTCAGTAAAACTGAAGTTCAAAAATAAACACAGGAAAAGGTAGAGATTACAGACGTAAAGATTAGTCCTTAAAACCAATGGGTTCCCTCAGCTGACTCATAGTGAAGATTCCAATTAAGTTTAACCTCTGAGTTTCTTGTGAGCACACTAGGCCATTTAGTGTTAGTCAGTTATAAAATGTGTAAGAAACTCTTTAAGCACACTGAATATGGATGTAAATACTTATAATGGTGACCTCACAAATTCTTATTGAGCATAGAGGAAATAAATGCTAAAAAAAGTAAACAAATATTTTGGTGCAGAATTAATTGTGTTTTCTTCTTTAGAGATATGGTTTGGATCTGCAGGCTAAGATTGAAATAAGAATAATCATATAATCCGTTTTCAAATTTTCATATAAAAACATTCATCAACCTCCAATCAATAGAATAAATAGTATTTTACTTTTGTTGTTCCTTTTATAGGACATTAAAATCAGGAACAAATTCATTCTGTTGGTCGGTCATTCAGCTAGTCAGTGAGAACTGGAAATGAGTGGGATGTTCGCTATGTTGTTCCTATAAACATACTCTTCACAGGAGTTTTGTGTTTACACGGTAGATACAGAATGAAACTGGGGCAGTAATATTTCAGGTTTTCTCCCCTCTTGCTGTATCTCCATAGCCGTATAGTAGGACTTGCTGTGATGAGGGAAACATTTTGTATCTGCACTATCCTAACAATAACCTCTAGCCACACGTGGCTACTGAGCACTTGAACTATGTCTAGCATGACTAAAGAACTGAATTTTTAACTTTAATCTGAATGCCTTGGGTGGTAATAGAAGATGAAGCCCATAATGAAAGCAGGAAGCTCTCCATATTTTCAGTGAACTAACTATTTTCAAAAATTCTTATTTAATGAAATAAAATTACCATTATTATTAATAACTGTGAAATAGAAGTAATCTACCTGCCATATATTTGCAGAATTCCTTCAAAATAGGTATCTAGACTGATGGAAATATTATTTCTCCAAGAGAAAAATAAATGAAAAATTCTTTACTTGCTATAACTGTAAACAGAATCAATTTATAGCCTCATGTTATCTTTCCCTCATTTTCAAACTCCACCAAAATCCAAGGATTAAAGGCATAGTAAACTCTTCCAAGAAACAGATAAAATCTAGGCAGCTGGGAGGAACTGTCTCCCTGGCTCTGACTCCAGTTTGCTTTTGATTGTCTTTTGTACCAGAGCCCATGGTTTATTTGACCCTAACATAATTTCTCAGCCACGGAACAGCACTGAATGGCCCCTTGTTGAATGAAAATAACCTGTGCACTAAGAGAGGTGTCCCCCTTCCCCCAAATCTCCGTAACTTCAGGTGTCACTGGAGCTGTGTGGGTGATGTTAAAACAAAAACTACACACCACTGCTGGTCAAGGATCTGTAAAGACTTCTGCAAAGATGTGAGGCAGGTCGTAATGAGGGAACTTGGTAGGTTTCAAAGTTTGTTTAAATTAAGGATAAAATCTTAACATGAAAATTTACCTGGTGAAAGTAGAATTTTCTTTCCCTCTGCTTTTTTTTATACCATATGAGAATGCCTACTATCTACTGGCCTCTAAAAGTTTGAAAAATACTCATCAACAGTTCTTATCTGTGTGGAGCAGAATCAGTATTCACGTCTAAGTTGTTTGGGTAGGTGGGAACAGAGAACCTTCACGTTATACTTCATACACTTTTGAATTTCTAGGCTTCAGGGCTTTTTTGGAAGGGGGGGATGAATAGTTTTTCTCTGTTTTGCCAGATGCACACTTCAGTTTCATAGTTTTAGAAACACTAATTATATGTAGATGGTGTCAATTACAGTCTACCAATTCACACTTCACAGGCGTTATAAGATTGTTCACGTTTTCCATTCCATAACTCAGCACAATTTATATTTCACTTCCCCACTCTACCTGTGCCATTAACCAAATCTCAGTCAGTCGGGGAAATCACCCATCATTTTCCAAGATTAAGTGAGCTCATAATACCAAAGCCTCAGAATGGGGTTCCAGCTGCTCCTTGATGTCAAATATCCATTGCAGCATTGACCATTGTTCCAGCTGGGGTGGTCCTCATCCCTTTCCATATGGCCTCTCAGCCCCTGGAGTCCCTCCACCTCGTGCCGCCGTGTTGGTCAGTCTGTCCCTTGGGAATCTCTGTGAGGCTTTCTGTATGTCGCTACCAGATCCACTTGCAGCTTGCTCCCCCCTGGGGTCCTGCTGCCTCCTGGAGCTCTCTGAGTCCCTTTTGCTCCCAAAGCCCACAGAGTGCCCTGGAGTTTTTACTAATCCCTATGGACCTAATTAGATCTAGGGCACAGGGTTCCTCCCGCCCAGGACCCACCAAATTTTCTTCTCACAACACTTCCTTCCCTCTGTCTCCCCACATTCCAGTCCAGAGAAATGCATTCTGGTTTGGGAGTAAAATCCCTCATTCCTCAAATCTTTAAACTTTTTGACTGTCCCTCAAACCTCTCTACTTCGTATGGCTTAAGCTTTTGTAAACTAAAGTCAAAAGATTTCAGCTCTGTCACATCCCCGAGACTGTGAGCACTAAATAATCTCGTGATTTAAGTTTGGATTTGAGGTGGAACTGATGGGACCCAGTGTAGGTGAAAAGAATCTTCTGAACTATAAGAGACAGTAAAAAACAGTTAATATAATTTTTAAAATTCTACTACCAATATTTCCATTTCCAGGGGGGTGGGGGATGACAGTGTTCTACTTGGACACATAGAACTGATGGGACCAGTTGAAACTGGTTGCTTTGATGATTTTCCCAGTGGATTTACATCTCAGATCCTGAACGTCTTCCAAGGGAACATTTTCCTGGACTATGAGATAATAAAACAAGACCTTTCATCTGCACATTCTTCTATAATAACAAGTTATTTTCTAATTCGATCTGTGGTGGGGATGCTGCAGAAGAAACTCTTATGCCAATCGGGAAGTGAACTAAATGAACACTATGCCTCTCCCAAGGCCGATTGTAAATGATGGCCCGGCTTTCTATGCAACAAAGGGCCACGAGTGAAGAGTCCTTGATATTTTCGAAAACGCAGACTTGCTCTAAATTTGGGATTTTTAAAAAGTGCCATTTGTCTGCCCTCTCTTGGGGTAAAACCTGAGAGGACACGTAGTGTTCAAATTGTGCCTCTCATCCAACTGCCTCTTCTGTTCTCAGCTCTCCCTGTTGCCTTGACCTGTCAGTGGCCTGGGCGGGGGAATCTACCTTCTCGTTTCTTGAGTCTCCTTCCTTTAGAATCCATTGTCCAACTTCTTTGCCAGGAAGTCTTTTATTCATTTAGACAACAAACATTTATTGATCTCCTGCTTGTACAATGTCGGGCACTAATGATATTAAGAAATAAAAATGACAGTCATTCTGAGGACAGATTTACAGTCCAATGCCGGAAACCTCTATTTCTCTCTTGCCTTTACAGTGAGTCCTGCAGCCATTGTAAAAATTTGATAAAAGTCTTCATGTTTCTATGTCACAAGGCTCTCTAAGGTGGAATATATTTCCTGCTTCATCTATCTCTCCAATAATATCCATATCGATAAGTGCTATTACTTATAATACCCATAAATGTTATTACTTATATTATTATTATTATATTGTTAACAAGTGTCAAAGCTGCCTTAAAATATTAGTACTTAAAGGAGGTATAATATCAGTTTAAGTCGGAGGCGATTAAGCGTTCTGAGTGAGGGATACGGGGCTGCGTTATGTAGTTTGTGACAGAAATCTTAAATTAGTGTGGCAACATGGATGGCGGAACTTTCCCGCAGAGTAGGGAAAAAGTGTGGTCAAACCCTTAACTTGTTAAATAAATGGGCAAGGAGTATATGGGTTTGTCCAATTCTGATTTTATTTTGTCAGAACTTTGAAGTTTTAAAATCTTTGTTCTAAGGGACTTATCCTTACTTTTATTGAAGGTTGCTGGAAAAATGCAGTTTGAAAATCCAACGTGAAATAGCGAGTGGTTAGCATTTCTCTCAAAAAATGAAATAAAAAGCCATCACACAAGTAAAAATAGCAACATTATAATTATGTTTATAAATGTGGTCCTTCATGATAGCTCAATTAAGGTCTTAAAGTAAAGGCTAAACATTCCAGAATTGTTATTCGATGTGATTTTACTGCGTATTTTCACTTCTCCGTGCCGTCCAGGAAACATGTTTATCATGTGCACTAAACCCCAGTTTATTTTCCTAAACATAATGCAGGTGATTTTATAAAAACATGAGTTGCTACACAATAACATAAATGGGATTTTTACATAATTACAGGACGTTCATATGATTACTTCAAATGTCAAAAATTATGCTTCTTAACACATGTACAAAAACATTGGCATTTGTTCTTTCTTCATTTTTTTTAACTAAGCAGACCATCAAGGCTATTTTCACACACATTTTATAGCAAAAATCTGGCCCAAAATAGGTCATGATTCATCTAGCAACTCTTTCTTAATGCATACCTATAAAGTAGTAAAGAAACATTAAATACATATATATGCAAGAATTTTCATTATTAGCCTATTTCAGGGAGATACCCATGCTTCCAAAATATTTCTAACAAACTACTGATGTTTTGCTGCCTGACAATTTAATTTCTGCTTTGGCTTGATTTTTTCCCTCAGCTAATCTTTGGGAAAACACATATTGTGGTTTATTCTCTTTGGAAGTTATTCCAGAGTGAAGAGTGGCCTCCCAATGAAACTTGTTCTAGCCGCACATAATATTTTCCCCAGAAGTGCCTATAAAGTCTACTAAAATAAGAAAGTGCTCATTATTTTTGATAAACAGTAAAGACTGGAAATTCATATTTCATTTGAGTACCAGAAGTGTGGAGTTGAGATACAGTAGCGTTCTTTTTCTGTGCAATATAATGGCCTATTATTTTATGAATTACTATTTACTTTGTGTCTGTAGCTTAACTCTGAGTAAATTCTACCTTTCTTCCCTTGCTAGCTAAGTGGGGGAAAAAAATTACCTCAAACCCTACCAAGTGTCAAAGCTGCCTTAAAATATTGGTATTTAAAGGAGGTATAATACCAATAAGTCTGAGGCGATTAAGCGTTCTGAGTGAGGGATACGGGGCTGCATTATGTAGTTTGTGACAGAAATCTTAAATTAGTGTGGCAACATGGATGGCGGAACTTTCCCGCAGAGTAGGGGAAAAAGTGTGGTCAAACCCTTAACTTGTGGTGATGGCACTTAGTATTGGTCTAATAAAGGGGCAACGAGTGTATGAGTTTCTCCAATTCTGATTTTTTTTTTTTGTCAGAACTTTGAAGTTTTTAAAGCTTTGTTCTCTTCCTCTCTGCCAAGCCAATAAAAAGAATTATTATTACTACCACATTTGTGTCTCTTGGATTTTATTTTTGGCTAATGCAAGCGCTTTTACAACATGATCTTGGTTAAAGGAGCAATTAGAATTAAGGAGCCTTATCCAACAATTACGGCACTTATTGCAATTATAATAGTAACTGAGTACATTGACGACTTACCAAGTTACCCCAACGCTACATTTTTATTTTGCTTTTAAAGTTATCAAAAGCCTGATGCTGGAAGTTTCGTAATGACTTCGTGGTAGCCAGATTTGAAGTCTGAAGCCCTGTCTGCCTCACCGTTAGCCATCAAAGGAGGCCTGTCCCACCAAGCGCTCTATTTTCACAACGGGATATCTGGTTTCTTTTATGAGGATACAGCTATGTTAATTTGGTTTAGTGGTTTGTTGGAGGTAAGCATGCTCTTCACAGCACAAACACCAAAATCCCCTTAAAGCAGTTTCTTGTTAATAGCTGGGGCCTGATTGGCAGATTTGCATTGTAAAGTGTGATTTGGTTGGATAAATATGTTTAGTCTAGTAAGCACTTTAGTGATTGAGTGTCTGTTAATGGATAAAGGTGGATTATGGTGAAACCTCTACAGGCTATCACTGGGCACTTAGCATTGTGAGATGTCAAGGGGAATGGAAAACAAACTGGCACTACAGAACAGCTGAAGGGCTATAAAATGTTTAAAATATTCAGTGCTAATGTTGGGCTTTCAAGTTGCAAATATTAATTTCAAGAGAGGAGAAAGAATAGCAAATTCGATGGCCAGGCCTTCCTAAGGCCCTTGGTGACAGGATAGGGATGTTCCAAACATACTCTTAAAATCTGACCTCTTTCATTAGATTTAAAATGACACAGGCAGGAAATTCAAGGCGGTTCATTGAGATCTGAGAATGAACCTCACTCCTGCTGAAATCTCTGCGTTCAGATGTCCTGCAGGCAGGACAGGAACCAACGAAACCCAAACCTTAGGGTTATTGTTAAAAAATATTGACGTCTGTTCGTGTGTGGATATGTATACACAGTATTTGACACTTTCCTGAAAACAATACACAGTTGTAGGAATTAAAGATAATTTCCTACCTCCCTGCCACTTGCCAAGCATCTGGAAATGAGACTTTCCCATCTCTCCCTTTTGAAAGAGAGTGCCGGGAATCTTCATGGAAGTCACCGGAAAAAAACTCACTATTTTTTTTCCTTCTCAGGTGAACATGCAGAGGTATTTTTATGAGGTGAAAATATCAGCTTACTTCCAGGATCTCAATGGTATTCTAACATTCCGGGCTCTGGGAGAAGGATGCTGAAAGGTCTGCTCCCAGCCAGCTATGAAATGCTTAAGACCTCAGGAACTTGAATATTTTTGCGCATTGGCTGTTCTACTGACGTTAAATAGGTTTCATCCATTTTTCTTCAAGACTCTTCTGGACAGAGCTTAGGGTTCACCAATTTTTATGAGCGTCGGGTCTTAGGCATTTATTTTCAGAACACCAGTCAAGGCGATTCTCACTATTTATCCATTTTCAGTCACTGGTTTCCCTTGGTTAAGAGGCATTGGTAGAAGTATAAACCAAATATAACATTCTATAAGCCTGAGTTAGAATGAAGCTGAGCCTTCAATCTTCCGGATGTCAGAGGTAAATATTATTCCAACATGAGCTGTAACAAAGACCAGTTAAAAGTCTAGTGTCTAGTGAGGTGTTAAGCCATTAATTTATTATATGACCTTGGACAGATCACAGTCTCTGTGGGTCCATGATGGTGGTTAATATGACAATGGTGACTCCAATTCATTGTTACACATGTAGAGGCCCCAAACTGAGGTTTTCAGGAAGTATAATTTTCTTTATAATTGTGCCACAAAATGTAACTTCTATGTTGAGTGCCCATCCCATTGGATGAAGGAAAATACATTGTTGTATATAATCCTAAAATAGAGTTATTATTATAAAGCTATAATATATATAGTACATGTACATGTAACTATATGTACATTAATTATTTAGGATCTCTCCTGTCACCCAATTCCTAGAATTGTGCCTATACTCCAGGGGCCCCAGAATGCCAGAGGCTGTGTTATTGGCAGGAGAGAGGTACAATGTCTGGTGCTTGTACCTCATCTGCCCATGTTGTTACCTGGAGAGGCTCCTCACTCTTCCCTGGTTTCTGGCTCCTAATTCACATAAATCACAGATCGCTCTCCAAATATCACCCAAGATCTGTCTCAGGGATGTCTGTATTTCTTGTGGGTTATGTAAGAATTGTAGGGCTCTTCTCACATCGCACTGGGACATATAGAAATCTGCATCTGACTTCTCTATCTGGACACCCTGATGCAACCATGCCTGCTCTCCTGTCCCTCTGCATATAACCTGGAAAATTTGCCTTGCTACTTCCAGCTGGGCAAAGCACAGTTCCTCTCTCTTCCCAGAGTTCTTAAACCCATACTGGATTTTATCTGATGGCTCCACAAAACTAAGTCCTGATGCAGCATTTCAGAGCCTCAGCTTTCTTGCTTGCATTACAATTCTACCTGTCTTGTAGAATCTTTATTTGGTCAGGTAAGGATAAAATTGGGTCTGATAATCAGGGTGACAAGAGTGAACAAACTGTTTAATGACAAACCAAAGCTGATGCTATGGTTTGCACATCAGCTGTGGTTTATACATTTCTCTACAAGTATAGCGACTTTAGCCTAAGATGTTAACTGTGATTTAGCATTGTACAGTTGACCCCAGGGATGGGAGTGTTCATGAATTCTCCAGTTCTGGTCTTCTTCACCACATCAGCCTGGACCAGCTAAGTGCTGGCTCCCATTCTTATTTCCTTAGGTCACTACCAAGAACTCAAACCCGAACAAATTGGCTTTGGATGGCATTTTGCCTACCTTTATTCTTGAACCCATAGCCAAAGAAGAAGATTGAGAATAGGAACTAAGCAGAGAATGAGTGTGCAAGAGAGTAAAATACTAAGTGCCCATGTGGGAAAGATCAAAGTTTCTAGTGTTGGACAGATCCAAGTTACAATCTTGGCTTTGCAAGTTAATAGCTATATTAATTTTCTGTCACTGCATATCAGATTCCACCAACTTAGCAGCCTGAAACAGTTACTTGTTATTTCACAGTTCTGCAGGTCAGAAGTCTGGGTATGGTATGGCCAGATCCTCTGCCCAGGGGCTCAAGGACTGAAGTCGGCCGGTGCTGGGCTCCCATCTGGAGCTCAGGGTCCCCTTGCAGGCTCATTCAGTTGCTGGCAGTATCCTGGTCCTTGTGGCTTGTTTGAGATCCTTATTCCCTTGCTAGCTGTTGACGGGCAATGCTCTCAGCATCTGGAAGCTCTGGTCAAAGCCTTGCTATGTGGACATCATCAAATCCTCCTCGATAAGCCCTCCCACAGCTCCCTCCCCTTCTTTCTGGAAGGGCCCAGCCCCTCCTAAGGGTTCAGCTGACTAAGTCAGGCCCACACAAGATAGCCTCCTTTCTGATTTACTTGAAGTCAGTTGATTAGGGACCTTAATATATCTGCAAATTCCCTTCTGCCTCGTTGCTTACCATCATTGTGGGGGTGACAGCCCATCATAGTCACAAGTTCTGCTTACTCTGAAAGAGAGGATATTAGGCAGGGTGTACATATCAGGAAGCGCAAATCTGGAGGGAAATCTTAGACTTTGCCTGCCACAGTGTGTGAACTTCAGCAAGATTTTTAACCTTTCCCTGGTTATTTCCTCATCCACAGAATGGGGATAATAATAGCACCCCTATCAGAAGATGATTGGAATAGGTGAATATAAGTGCCTTTGGATCAAATAAGCATAATAAATATTTGTTGTTACTACTATTGTTAATTTATGATAGAAGTTACCTGGACATGAAAAGGAAAATCGGCTTACCTTAATAGCACCAATACTAAAAGGCCAAAATGATAGGATCCCTGGGATGACAGATAGGATTGAGTGGAATGACTTGGGTGTTTTCATGACTTTTGGGGGGAGTCGAGATAGAAAACTTGTAAGTCTGATGCTTTCATATGGCCACCACAGAGGTTCAAATGCTTTTAGAAGCTGGTAGCCTAGACTCTGAACTTAATCTTATACCACTTTCCATGTGAAATAGTAGAACTTTTGGGGACTGAGAGCTGCTTCCCTGTGATTCTCTGAACTTTATAAACACCAGATATAATTACTATGATTTCCTCTTTCTGAAGAGATTCTCCAAGGCTGCCCTGCAACATCGGTGGAACATAGGAAGAAAGGATGTGGTTTTTAGGGTATACCGGAAGTGCACTCACACACCTACACTGATACATTGAATATCCACTTGGACCCAAGTACAGTGAGGAAAGCTGGATTCAGAGAACGGATTACATAGTCTCAGGGCATTCCCTTTATGCCTAGGAGAGAATCGGCCAGAGAAAATGGTTAAGACCACAACCCCCTCACATGTCCTAAGGAAAAGCAGGGTGGTGTGTATGTATATATGTATATGCCCTTGTAACTAAATAAGAGGCCCTGCTTTACTACACAAAGGTAAGAAGACCAAAAAGTATAATATTTTAAAAAAAACATAAGATGCCTTAAACATATATGAACTCAGAAAATTGAAAACAGTAACTGCAAAGCAAAAACAATGCATTTGATGCTTATATTCTCAAGGAGGAAAAAAGTAATAACCATTTCTAACAGTCTCTGCCAAGAACGGGAAAGGAGGATTCTTCCTCAAGTCCATGGAGCTATCACTCTGATTTGTCTTTACCAGAAGATTTCAACTATGAACACATTTTAAGAGAAGGCATTAAAATACAAAATGAGCAGGTTCCAAAGCTATTTATTTTTAACTTTTATTTTTATACATTTTAATCACATAGAATGTAAAACCAGAAATTTTAAAAATACTTTCATTTATTATTACTTAAAATGTGAAATATTTAAAAGTGGGCAGTCTAAAAATTTAGCTTTTTTATTTGTATATATAAATTTATATAAAAAATAATTGGCATAAAACTACTGCCATCTGTGGCTGCAATGTGACCTGGGTCAATTTATATTAAATCTCCAAATATCAATTTATAAACTTATAAAATGAGGACACTAAGAATTTTATAAGACCAATGTCAAATTACATGAGAACTTCTGCTTTGAGGTCTTTGCATGTAAGTGCATACACTTAAGCTCTCACTAAAACTACTGTAAACAATCCTTATAACATGTATACTATAATTTTAACTGGTTTTAATACAAACTAAAAAGACCTTGCCTTTAAAAATGACAAGACAATTTGAGACTACATTTTGACTGCAAATCTAGCAAGGGAGACCTAGTTTATGATGGATTTGCAAAAGATACAGTGTTTTGAGTGCAGAGTTAACACGTGAATCATTATACACGGTCTAACTGGAAAAAGTCCAGCCATTGTTAATATAACGAGAATGGTTATGCATGACATCCATGTAACCTGGCAGCCAAGGAGAGTGACTGGAATGCACATGTTTGAACAATGACGACTTCACTGTACTAGTCAGTGGGGGCAGTAGATGCCATTGAGTGAGCATGTGTACTGTGTGGCTGTCACATTCAAAACAACGGAGCTAGTAGAGCAATGAATCTGCATCAGATTTTGCATGAAGCTTGAACATTCCTCTGCAGAAACTATTTGGGTGATTCAGAAGGCTTTTGGAGATAACGCAGTGAGTGCAGAACAAATAAAAGTGTGGCACAAACTCTTCAAAGATGATCTAGAACCTGTGAAAGTGACCCACGTCTGGGAGGCCTGGAACAAGCAGACCACCTGAGGCTGTTGAGTGTGTCCAGGCTGCAATCACCAAAGGTGGGCGACTGACAGTGTGAGAACTAGAAGCTGATCTGGGGATTCCCAAAACTACCATGTCTGAGATTTTGACCCAGGATCTTGGCATGAAATGTGTCGTGGCAAAATTCATTCTGCGGCTTCTGCTACCAGAGCAGAGGGAACATCATGCTATAGTTGCTAAAGACTTGTTTCAAACCACGACCAATGACACTGGGAGAACTGTGTGAGGTCCCAAGGTGCCTACTTGAAGGGGACTGAGGCATCATTATTTCTTGTATCTTGTTTCTTTCTCAAGAAATGTCTCTATTTTTCATAGTGCATGGCTGTATACTTTATGGACAGATCTTGGGTATCAACACTGAGTATTATGCTTCTCAAAAATAAGACCCATGAGACCCACATAGTAAGCTCCCAACGCTTTTGACTCAAGTAAGTGCAGATTTTAAATTCAATCTTCATTGGCCCACTAAAGAAATAAAGATCTGCACTAGAAATACTATGAAGGAAACTTGTAACAACTGCTAATTGTTTGTTTCTCTATCTTCCCATCATAGATTTGCCACTGAATCATAAAAAGCACTTTAAGCTTAAAAAACAGTGATTAAGTGCTACATCATTCAAACTTGAAATATTATAGAATAGTACATATAACATGGTTTCTATGGATGTCTGTGTGGACTATATGTACTTCTTCACGCATGCAATTTCTTAGACCTAAACACTGCAATTAAGAAATCTTTCCTCCTAAATTGTGTTTAAAAATCCTATTTATTTCTTTCAATTATGCCTCTGAAAAACAATATGCATTATTTTACTACTGTAAATATTTTAGGTATAAAAGATTTGGCCAAAGGGAAAAAGACATGGTTATAATCACATTTGGGGGAAAAAACACACTGGAATAAGATTTTTGTGAATAAAAAAACAAACAAACAAAGAAACCCAGAAAAATGGGTTGTGGCCAGATAGGTAGGTGCTTTGTTCATGCCTGAGCCCTGTCTGAAGGGATATGAAATACAAAGGTCCGTCCACATATCTAGAGGAAGCAGCTGCAAGAGTGATAGAGGGCTTGTTCTGATAAAGAAAGAGCACCAGCAAATCTGATGAATATTAGATTTGCTGAGTTCTGCTGACATCACCATGGGAGATAAACGCATTATAAAGACTGGAGCAGCCTGTTGTTAGAGAGGTTGCCAGATGAGATAAGAAGCAAAGGCCAAGGACACGTGATACACATCTTGACAACCTTGTACATGACTAGAGGCTGCGGCTTCGTGAGGTGCCACCTTAAACATCACTGGAACAAGTGGATCAAAATGAACTCTGAACCTTTGTTTCCTCACTAGCGAAATGCTAACAGCTGCCTGCATCTGGATACTGTGAAAGTCCTTGACAACTGTAACACAATAAACAAACTCAATAATAATGAAAATAATAATAATAATAATTCCATACAATCCACTGTTCCATTTACATTGTTGCCCCTTCTCTGGCCTCATTAAATAGCAATCCCTACATCTAATTACATTTTATTAATTTATTATTTCTGCAGCTTGAGAATTAAATTGAAAACATATTGAAACAAAAAAATAAATCTCTAACAGTTGTTCCTTTTTCTTGTCTGGTATTAGCAAGTGCATGATGACCAGGACCTGAGTTGTAGGGGGCACTCAGCCTGTATGGTGCGCTTTAAGCAGTAAATTGGGATTGGGGAGGGGGGGGTGGAGCAACACATTCAAGCTGTAGAATATGATTTACCAGCTCTGGAGCTATGGGTCTACATTTTCATAAATATAAGTGACAAATTATCAATAAATCACTCTTTGGTTGACCATAATGCATAATGTTTATTGAAACCCAGTTCCAATAAATATGACTCGCCCTTTTCAACCAAAGGATAAGAAACAAAGATGACAAGAATTACAAACAGAAATGAAAAATGGGGAATAAGCCCCTGGCCAGCAGTGAACAGTTTTTCTTTTCAATCTGATCTGAGACCACTGGATTCTGGAAGATACTTTCATATGTGCACACTTGTTGTAAAATATCATTCAGTTTTCATGTTGACCTGAAGAATTTACAGAGGGAGGCAGAGTAATGCTTGGCCACTGAAAGTTATGATTTTTTTGTTTCATATACATAAGATTGCATGAGATTCCACTAAAATGATAATAGCATGGATTAATGATCTGTAGTTTTTTTAAAAAGCAGTCAACACTGGTACTAAATATATGCAATAATGTCTACTTAAAAATAGAAAGGTGTAAGATAAGATCAACATTGGAAGTACTCAGTAACTTGCCATAGAAGTTTATACACACATTTTAGCCTTTGTTCTACATGTATTTCTGCAGAGGAAAGGGAGATTATGTACTTATTATTTATTATTGTTATTCTTTATTTATGTACAACTCATTATTCTGATAAACTTTCATGCACTTTGTGATTTATCTTCTGCGCTCTAAAAGTGGAATTAAGAAGCGTTGCAGACCATGTTGTTGTAATGCCCTATAACTTTACAAACTCATTCGGCAGCTGGAAGCAATTGACATAGGGTAGCATTTGACTTAGACAACACTTTAAAAAGTCAACTTGAATCTTAATTGAAATACCCTATATTTCACATTGGATATATGACCCAATTCCAGTCTTTTGTTTCCTTTTAGAAAGCAAAGGCTGTGAAATATTATGCTGTTTATGAGACTGTTTATTATGAGCGTATTTATTAAGATCAAGCAGCAATATTTAACAAAGAATTTTTTTAAAATTGACTCTCTGAAACATAACTCTCTGTTAGGTATGTATAGCTTTTGATGGAAAATTGATATAATAAAATTTTTAAAAGAGCAAACATTAACCATAATCTGGACAACATGTGAAAATAATGTTTTGTCTTTACATGTCATTTTTAGCCTTTTTCCTATGTGTACTTATTATTTACATAACTGCTTCTAACTTTTTTATACTTAAGCATTTAATATATTTGCTTAAATATTTGTGATGGTGGTATAATTCTTAACTGCCTAAAAACTATTACATTAAATTAATATTAAATGAGATAGATGAAAACAATGAATTAACAGCAATTCACTTCTTATCTACAACAGCTAACATTCATTCATTCAGGGTGCCAGACCACTGTTCTTAGCTGTTTGATCTTCTAACTACAATAATTATATTGAAGTAGTTACTTTTATTATCTGCATTTATTATCAGGTGAGGCAAATACACAGAATTTAAGTGTGTTGCCTAAGACATCATACCAGTAACTAATAGAGTCAGCCTAAAAGAAAGAACTGTACCAAATATCTTTTACTCTAAGCATTGTATATACCAATCAAATATTTAAAATTGAATTATACATTAAATACAGTCAAACTAATTATTCAACCAAGTGAATCATTTTATGGCAACGATACCCCAAATTTACCCATTTGTAAATTCAAATTTCATCGTATTGTGTTATTCAATATTCCTTAGGCGTCTAGTGATGGAAATGTGTTAGGTGTCCAACCCATTTAAGCGAAATAGAGAGTGTAACTGATGGCTGTTCCTGCAAAGCCACTTCAGGCAAGAGCAGACCGAGAAGTTCCAACAAGGTGATGAGCCTGCAGTCCCTTCCTCTCCCTCGCAACTCTGCCTTCTTTGCTGGTTTCATCTCAAGCAAGTTTTGTGTCCACTGGCAAGTTTAGTTGTCCCTACAGTTGGATACAAAACAAAAACAAATTTCTCACGCAAAATTCCCAAGTGATCATCTTTGTTAGCACAGTTGGGTCACAAGGCAATTCCTGAACCACCACTCTAGCTAGAAAAAGAAAGTTCGTTGTCATCCAGGCCTGCATGTAACATCAGCCCTTCCCAAACTGAGTGCAGAAGGGGTGATTCTCCAAAGGACAATCAGGATTACTACCTAAAGCAGGGGTTGAAAATTGCTGCCCAGAAAAAAAAAGTCCAGAAGATTCCCAGACACAAATTCTCTAAAAATGATTTTTAGCTTTGTTAGAATAATCTCTTCAGCGTAAATATAACACGTAGCACCAAGTCTGGAGGGGGGCAATTGCAGAGAATAAAATCTGCTCTAGCTGGTTTAAGCTGAAAGGGATTTATAACAGGGTTTAAGACACACATATTTCTCAAAGCAAACAAAGAGACAGAGTTTCTTTTAAAGCCAAAGGAAATATGCTAAGAGAAGGTTAATCTTTTTAGCGTAAAAGGGCTGGTTTTTGTATAAATATTCCATGCTGGGTTTGGAACACTGAATATCCTCTTTCTCCCCCTCTCAGGGTAACCAGCTGGTCCCAGTTTACCTGGGACCTTCCTGGTTTTAAGACTGAAAATCTCATCAATGCCGGGCAAACTGGGACAGTTGGTCACCCACCTCACCCCTGTCCCTTCCAGCAGTGGCACAGTAAACTAAACTTAATTTTAGACTGTAATAAAGAATAAGAGGCATTTATTTGAGCAGAAAGGAAGGGCAGCCCAGGAGACACAGATTCCGGTAGCAATCTAAATTGCGTTCCACTGAACCAATGGGAAACACAATTTAGATTGCCCATTATGGTGAGAGTTCCTGACCGGTTCTCAATTAGGTCCATTTTATGTAAATGAGGTATCAAATTGTTCAGTTCTGATTGGACAATCTCTATCTGTGGCAGAAAGGCGAAACCAGGATTCCCCTTGAGTGGTGAACTCAGACAGTGTATACATGAGGGTCATAGTTTGGGGAGCCGAGAGTTCAGTCTGGGGTTCTTCCCCATACAGAGTACATGAGAAGCCCCTGTCAGCAAACGTCTGGTAGACCATTTCTATATAAAATGTGGGCCCTCGGTTGACCATGAGCAGTTTATCTCAACAGGTAAATTCCTTCTTGGAATTCAGATCCAATGAATCTTTCTTCTCAGGGTCCATAATACTAAACAGTATCTACCGATGAAAACCAAAACTTGAAGCCAACCAAGCAAATACCATAAGATCTTTAATGAAGACAAAGATGAAGAGAGGCAGGGTTTAAAGTGAACACGTTTCTCCAGAGAGCGCATCAGAGATTACTACATGGGGTCTCAGTGGAAGGCCCCAAGTCCATTGAGGAGTCAGATCCAGTCAGAGAGGAACTAAACCCAAATGCCTGTGACCCACTGGGTCTGTGTTGATTAGAAGGCACAGCTAGAATCCAAAGGTTTTCTTTCTTTTGATTCTAGACTCCTGGTGTGTGCAGGCTGACAGGAATACTGTCTGATTATTGGCTTACTTCCCCTTTCCTCTCCTTTTTAAAGGGGGAAGCGGTAGAAGTGCATACCCACCCTTGCACAGTGAGAATCACTTCTGATATTGACTACCAAGCCCTCCCACCTTCAGAATAGAATTAAAATCCTCATTAAACCCCTCCCTCTTCCCCAGCCTCCAGTCCTGTCCTATTGGGAATCCAACACAGGGGAACTCTGACTCCCTCTCCCCACCCCTGGCATTTTGGGGATTTCTCTCATCATAGGGCCCATTTGTACTTCACCTGAACTGTGACATTATTGCTCGGGCTGGCGCCCAGAAGCATGGGTCCTCCTTAACTCCTCCCTGCCTGCACCTCATCTCACCGAACTGCTAAAATACCTCTTCCCTAAGGGGAGAGGTGGATTTACTTCGTCAGAATAATTCAGCAAGAGAAAAAAAAACAAAAGTAGCTTACATTCTGCCTATGGGAAATATGAGCTCAGTACCGATGCTCACATTCCCCAGAGTTCTGCTCTTTGCCCACTTCTCCAGTTCGCCACCTCCCAGTGTTCCCATTGTCCACTTCACTTCTATATCTTGTACTCTGGTGACCCCAAATCACCTCCCATTCACGTGTCTCTGCTCTGGAATTATTTGCAGCACCCCAGGTTGACAAACGCTGGGTAGTTTCTACTCCATGCTCGCAAAAACCATGTGTGGTCCTTTGTTTTCTCAAAAGCCACTCTATTAAACAGCTGTAAGATGGGAAGAACAGATGTTGTGTTATCCTTTATTTTACCAAGAAGGGAACTGAAATCCAGTGCATTGAAGTGGCTCATTCAAGGCCCCATATCCAGTCATCAGAAAACCCCATCCAAAAAATTGGGATCCTTACCTCCCACTTCATTACTTCACTACTGGGTGAGGTCTGGATTGTGCAGCACCCAAAGGACCTTTTTTTTTTTTTTTTTTAAATCAAAGGAATCAGTTTATTAGAAAGACAAAATGTCTTCATTTCAGGACTTTATAAAAACTTAATTTTCTTTTTTTTTAAATTTTTATTGTTATTCAATTACAGTTGTCTGCATTTTCTCCCCACCCCTCCACCCCACCCCAGCCAAACCCACCTCCCTCCCCTGCCTCCACCCTCCCCCTTGGTTTTATCCATGTGTCCTTTATAGTAGTTCTGGTAAACCCCTCTCCCACTGTCCCCTCCCCACTCCTCTCTGGCTATTGTTAGATTGTTCTTAACTTCAATGTCTCTGGTTATATTTTGCTGATTTTAAAGAAATCGAGTTTTGTTACTTTCAAATACACATGACAAAATAAGTTATTTTCCTCAAATATCAGCTTATAAAAAGGATGACAGTAACTGAAATAGAAGGAATCCAATTCCACATTATTTATACTCTCAGTCCAGCTAACTTTATCTTGCAACTTTGTTAACACTTAATTTGCTAAAAACACGTTAAGACTGGGCCACGGGGGAGCGAAAGAGTGAGGACTGCGGAGAGACAGCCAAACTTGGGCAGGGCAGGCGAACCACATGCTGCTGGCACGTTCTCTCAGGCTTGCCCAAGGCCAGCCCCACACCACCGTTCCATTTGGGCGTTTGCAGTCACGCTTGGATGCATTCTTGCTTGCTGTGGAAGACACTTTTTTTCTTTCTCCCTTTTCCTTTTTCCACCCCCAAAGACATGTCCATCGTGTGGAACGTTAAAGAATGGCATTTGTTCCTCCCTTTGAACTGGATTAGCAAACTACTCCATAGTCAACCGTGTATTTTAAGTCAGATCTGAGTTCTATATATTCATATTCTACTATAGATAGTTCATTATAATTCTTCTAGAAATGCACCCACAAAATTCTAAAGGGTATCCCATCATAATAGTACGAAGTAATATGAATTTTATATAATAAGAGCCAAATGAAAATTCATAGATCTGAAGGAATACCTAAAACATTTTACATTGTTTTTATGAGATTTAATGAATTTTCTCCCCTTTAGGGATTTTTCTGATGATCTGCTAAAATAACCCCTTGAAAATATTTATTATTGTTGGTAGATGGCAAAAGATGGGTCTGGGAAAGAATATTTCTATGTGTTTGTGCAGGTAACTTGTGGAAAAGCATTCTCCCTATAAGACATAAGTAGCCCATTACTTGCCAGTGACCTCCAGAGTGCCGAGAACACCCTCCCTGACATTACTCCACACCCACTCTCTCTGGCTCCACTCAGTGGTCCCTAAACGCCCCCTCTGTCAGCAGTGCTGATGGTTACTGTTCCAAATCACCTTCTGATAATACTTACATCTATTTTTGTACAGGGGCCGGACTGAGGCAAAATTATGAATTAAGGAATTTTGTCTCTGTGCCCCCACCTTTCCTTTTCCTCCCTTTTAGAACTATTTGCTTTTTTAAGTCAAATCTAGCCCACATTTGTGTTTTATTTGGCCTATCCAGGATCTGTTGTTTTTTTTTTTTAATTGAATGCATTGCCAACATTTCAAATTCAGATTTCATACTAAAATCCAGGCTTCCAACATCTTTTCATGTTGGGAAATACAGGCTTGAATTTCCTCCTGGCAATTGGCTAGAGATGAGTAGCAATTTCCCCACATGACACATGTCTCCAGTTCACCACAAAATTAACCGCCTTTACTGCTCAGGTTCTTGAGGTCTTAACTCCAATAGGCTTTTAGGTTTCTTGCCCCCATGGCCGATAGTTAGCCAATACACTTAGTTGTTAAGATTAACAGCCACCACCCAGAACCCTCTGAACGCCATCCAGATTGCCTCCCCTCCCAATCAGGGCCCTCCAAGGCTTCCCCATAATCCAGGCGATGAAAGAGCAAATGCTTGGCACAGCAGGGTGCCTCTGAGACTCTGGTCCAGCCACGCCACAATTTTTGATGATGTGGCTCCTGTCACTACTTTTGATGACACCCCGACGGTCCCTGTACAAAAATATTTATTTATTGATTTCCAAAAGGCTCAATTCATTTTTTTGGAAGTATTATTTAAAATAGGTACTTTTTAAACTATGGCAATGCCTACCTAATCTTGGAGTTTTGATCATGAGGCAGTACTATTTTAAGAAAGAGAAACTAGTACTTTCATCAAATGACATCCAATAGGTGACAGCGAGCCTAACTCACTGCTATTCTATTCATTCACATATTTTTTTAAAACCCTGCATCCAAACATAACATAATATTTTAACCAGACACTCTTTAAATTAAAAATATATATCTCAGATCAGATTGTAAACTTGGGATAAAAGTCAATAATTCACTTGCATTCGGGGCTTACTAATGTACAAAATACCTTTATATGTCTTCATTCATTCATTCACTTCCCTAGTGTGTACCAGAGTTTTCATTTGATTCTCATAATTCAGGGTGTCAGACAGGGCACAAGTTATTATTCCAGCTTCACATACAAAGAAACCAAGGCTCAGGAAGGTAAACTGTTTACTCAGAATCACATAGTCATTGGCAGAACCGGGACTTGAATAAAATTCTCCTGGCTCCCAGTTCCTGGAGTGCCTGAGATTGTTTAGCAATTATTTAAATGTTTCCACTGCAAAAAAAAAAAAAAAAAAAAAAAAAAGTCCTGATTTGGTCAATGGCAAAGCTGAGGCTGCTTTTTTGCTGGGCTATATATTGTTAACTCAGTTGATAAAAGATACAGGTATAAGTTTTCTGCATCAGAACCACTACATTTTTGCTTCTAAAGCTTTACTTCCTATTATGGAAAAGATTACACTGAACTACATTTTTTTTTCCTTTGAAAGAAGCAAAGTGAATTTTTAAAATGCCTGTCACACTCACCTTTAGCTCTGCATTCTGTACATTCATATGGTCATTTCAGAATAGCTTATGTTAACCTCTAGGTTACATATTTTTTAAGTTACTTGCTATATTTTGTTTAACTTTTGTTTCTAATTTTATTCTGAGTGTACCACATTTAGATCAGAACATTTAACTGTTTATAATAATAGTATCTTTATCTTGTTGACATTTCCCTCAAATGATCTATGTGTTTTTATAGACGACATCTCATAAAAATTTTTCAGTTGTTATAAGTTCTCTCTCTTACTCAAAGTATGCTTTTGCTTAAGTTTTTAGCTAGTTATGTTTGACACTAAGTCTTTTTTAGAGTAATCAAAACAATACAAAATTTACCAAAGTCTTAAAATTACATCACTAAATATTTCTTTAAATAATCTTAAAGACTTTTGACAAGGCATTTGAAAAGTTTCTGACGTTAATACTGGATGTTGATTTAGAATCCTTAAAGATACGTAACGGTATTTGGCCTGAAAAATGATCCTAAACAAAATCAGAATCTAAATGGGGTTTTAAGTGCAGCTCTTAATATCCTTATTTGATTAAAGTACTAACTTCATTCATAAGTGTGCATGACAATCACTTGATGGTAGTTTATGAATATTCTTATGTTGAATACCACATTAAAACAACCCTTAAAATAATAAACACTAACCCAGTTCATGCCGGAACTTTATTTCATTTTAAGAGCATAACTATAAGAGAAAAAAAAACACAAATGAAAATACAAATAACTACTAACCACTCATACAACCGAATCATAAAGATCAAATTAATGATTTTATAGCTGCACCTTTCCTCCTTTGGATAACAAAGCTGAAAAATTAATAGCATAAGGACACTAGAAACCTCCACACTACTTATTTTGGGAGCATTCGATAGGCCAAGGGTGAGGGAATTCAGGGTAAAACCAGTGAATGGTATAGGCACATGCCCATTGCCACACTTCATTTGTCAAAAAAAGAGTTCCTTAGTCACCAAGAGTGTAGTATTGGAAACCTGACAGCAACTCAGATAGAAAGTCTGTGGATGATGATGCTTGCAGAAGAACCATGGGCAAGAAGGCAAATCCACATGCAGAGTGAGAGTCAGTCCTTATGACAATAAAGCAGTGCCCCTTTCTCAATGGAAGGGGTCTGAAGTCATCAACTTCCACACAGGTAACTGGCTAGTCCCTCTGGGGAAAGGCGCTATAAGGAAGGCCCAGTATAAGCCTCGCCGCCTTCCCAGAGTGTGTCAATAGCTCTCTCTCTCTTACGATGATCTTAATTTGATCTTAATAGGATGACCAGGTTGAATAACTCAATTGGCAATAATCAGATGACCCTTGGTGAGGGGAAGCCCATGTTAATGAAATCGTGGGAATTGCCACTGTTTTGTTCATGAGCCCAGGGAGCCGGCTCTGGTGCTGGTGAGGAGAAGCTGCCAGAGTTGTCGTGTTCACTGATCATTGAGATCCTCTCGTGTAGTGGAGGATGCTCACAGTCTTCACTTTTCTAAGGAGCCTGCCCTATCTTTTCCCAGGTCTACACTTCATCAGTCCTCCAACATTCCTCCTGAGTTTCTGGTCAACCTGTTGGGCACAATTCATTAATTCCTCTAGGTCCATACCTCTGGCCCTTTTGCCTTCCAAGCAAAGTAAATAATCAGAGGAACTGTTTGTAATTTTTCCTCCTGGAAAGCTTTTCCTTCCCCAGTGTCCTTCTGGGCCACCTCCAAGTGAGACTGTAATGCAGCAGTCCCATTCTAGGTAGTGCTAGCATGTTGCACAATATTGATCAAAGGGAGCTCCACATGGGACCGTGCGTGGATGGTGGGTAAGAGATCAGAGCAGCGGAAGTGACACCAAGACCATCAGTGGCACCATGTATTCATGCCCGCAGTAACTTCTTGAGTCCTGTCTTCTGTACAGCACTGTCACTTGATGATGGAGTGCTTCTAAGCAGAACTAACTTTATGATGCTTTGGATCAAAAGGACAGTTCAGGTCAAATGTTCACTGGATGCATCTAAGCCACGTATCCAGTGTCTGCCGAGCACAGTAGCCAGTTGGAACAAGAGCTGTTTCTCAAAGGGGGAAAGGATTTGTTCCCAAGCCCTAGGAGTCTTCTGTTGGGGGTGGCCAGAGGCTACATACAATATCTCTATTTGCTACAGGCATTTTGGGGGTCACTGGGTCTGCCAGGTCATAAAGCCCAAGTAGTGGTGTATCTGTACTTCAGTGTGGACCAGTTGTAGAGCCTTCTGTTGTTTGTGGTCCTGCTGCAAACTGACCGCTTCATGGAAAATAGATCAACCCAGCACATTCAAATTTAGTTTATGTTGCCGCCAAGAGCCTTTTTTTTAGTGAAAAAAAATGGTGCTTCAGATTTAAGAGTTATTTAACTTCATTGGTAAATATATATGCATATGTACATATATATATATAAATGATATTTTCTAAGCAAATAAGTATAAAATGATATTTATATAATATTTAATAGTTCCTTCTGAGTCAACAAAATTTATTTTAGTGTAGCTAAAGTAAAAATCCCACAATATGCTGCTTTTTTTATTTTACTACATCAGCAGTATATTATTAAATACTTTGACCATTTTCATTTATCATTTTTCCTGCTTCTATCATTAGGGTGGTTTTTTTTTTTTTTTTTTTGAGGAATGCACCATTGCAGAGAACTAGCAAATGATTAATAAGACTTCAACCTGGGGAACTTAAATAAGTCAGTATACAAACTATTGTTGCCTCATCTGGTATCAATTGTGCATGCCTAAGTTATGATATATGTATCATTTATCTGGATTTATATCCCTCATTACTGAAAAAATATAAAAAAGTAAAAAAAATGAAAACTATGTAGAAAGATTGTGTACGTTAACAAATATTCTATAAAAGAATTCTGTATCGATTATTGCTATCACAGGTTGATGCATTTACCCTCTAGGATTGAGGTCATTTGTCTTTTGTTCATGAAAAGGAAACAAACACCGAGTTTCTATTCAAACCTGAAAGAGCTGACAATATACAAATTAAAGGTGACTTTGAAAGAGGTAAAAACCACAATCCTTTTACAACTAATCAGCTTTACGTATTGATGTCTTGATCTTTGCCCATAAGCATACATATTTTCTACATTATTCATTAATTGATTCAACAAGCATTTACTGTATCTCTCATATGCTGGCATTGTTCTAAACAAAGCAATTTTATATTTACTTTTTAAACTGACTGTAGTAATGTACATTTTTAAATCATATTCCTACCAATGTTAACTTTTCAAATGACATTTACTAAAATACAAAAGGTATAGAGATGTAGGTTTTTCCAGTTTTCACTTTCACAAACAGCTCTGTTCCATGGCCGTATAATATAGTGACTAAGGGCTCGGTCCTACAGTTAGACAGATTGGAGTCTAAATTCTGGACTCACCCCTTACTCTGAGACCTGCGCAAATTAACGTCTTTACACTTCATTTTCCTCATTTGTGGAATGGTTATAGTAAAACTACTATTTCTGTGGTTGTTTTTATGTTCAATGACATAATTAATATAAATGATTATGACAATGTCTAGCACAAAATAAATATTGCTCGTGTTATTTTTATTTCTCTTACCCAGCCTGTGAAAGTTCTTTCTAGTCTTTGTGGTTTATCTCACATTTTCTCTTCTTTGTTAAACTTTCCCTGATCTCTCCAACTGGACATGGCCTTTCCCTCCATCCATCTTCCGGAACATTGTGTTTCTATTGTTCTTACAGCACTTGAGACTTCAGGCTTTGCTTTCAAAATGCGTGCATGTTTCTCTTATCCTCATTGCTGTATTATACACGGCTTGGCAATATCTTGCTAACTTTCACCTCTGTTGTGGAGGCAGAGTCTTGCACATGAAATAGATGCTCAATAAATATTTACTAAATTGAAAACAATATGGATTGTGACTATATTCAATTGGTGGAAAAACAATGACACAGGCACATGATGACTTTTCAATTAAAATTATTTCAACATTCAGTTAATTTTAGTTTTCAATTAAAAAATGAAAACTCCTTTGCCTATTACTCATATCTGAATTAGAGACTGTTTACTATACCAAGTCCTATCTTGTTCTTAATGATTCGCTACTTTTCTTTTTCATTCCTTTGGCCATTTGCAACTTTTTATTCTGGGTAAGTCTATGTTTCTCTTGGGAACCTGTAAGTACGTATCTAGCCCAGTTACTGTTATTTTGGTTCCCCAAATAAACAAATGTTCCCATTTCTTTTGTTCTCCAAACAAATAAGTGTTTACAAAACCTTTTTTCTAATACTCCAGCTTACCAATTATAATTTACTTGTTTGCTAAATTTAGTTATGTTGATTTTTCCTTAAAGCATCAGAATTATTTTCTTCTTGCAGATTACTTTCCTCTGTTTATAAGTATTTACAATATCTATAATGGTATTAAATTAATGAAATAATTTTCACATACTTTTTTGTTTAATATGAGAGATCTAAAAATGAAAAATGACTTGTAGCTCTTTAAGCATGACTTGAATCCCAAAATCTTTGCTTCAAATCAACATGTTCACTATAAGTAACATCATCATAAAATTTAAGAGCATGAAGCAATCTGATTGGCCTCTGGCCATCAGTTTATAAACTTATCAACATAATTCCATTCTTATCTCTAAATTGATGACCATGAATAATGAGCTTAAAATGAAATTACAATTGCATTAGTCATGGTTATCCTTGATTAATAAATAAATGTGAAATTTATTGTACTACAGAGATACACCTTAATATAATCAGGCATGTAATTATGTAATACAGCAATTCAGTGCCCTTATGTAGTCAGTGTATAACACACAGATGTGTCACTATAGAAAATTTAATTTAGATTTTTGTTAGGACTCACAAGGCCTTGTGTGAGTTATTACAGAAGAGCTAATAAAAACGAGTGCCCTTTGGAAAACCTGCAACCCATCTAACTTCCAAAGTAAAATAAAATTGGCTCAATTATGAAAAAAAGTAATAAATGATTATTTTTTCTAAGTAATTATAATTATCCTGTTTCTAAAAATGCAAAATGTCTTTTTATAATTTATCTTATGATTACTTTGGACTTCATAAACTTTATTTTGTCAAATACCTCCATTATAGTTATGAATGACATTATAACACCAAAAATGAAAACACTGATCTTACATATTTGCACGGCACTTTATAACTCCTAACCATTTTGCCTGCATTGTCTCATTCTAAATCAGCTTAGCCGATTGGGCCAGTTCTACGAGTATGCAAACCACCTTGTACTGCAGTGCCATTTGGGCCCTAAGGTCCCTTGCAAATTCTCCCAATCACAAACTCTTGGTTTCATTTTTCCCAGACATATCCACTACCAAGATGTTGTCCTCACCCCCAAAACCTCCCTTTTGCTTTATGATGCTGGAGCTGGTACCCTGATGATTAAATTTCTGCTTGTCACAGACTTTCTTAAGGCTCTGCCAATAGAAGGGGGAAGAGACAGGACAGGGGTGGAGGGAAGGGGAGGAGGGTCCTTTTTCTGCACATCCTGACCAGCACTTAGTTTGTTGATTTATTGATGACAGCCATTCTGACAGGTGTGAGTTGATATCTTATTGTGGTTTTAATTGGATTTCTTTGACAATTAGTGACATTGAGCATCTTTCCACATGTCTATTGTCCATCTGTATGTGTGTTCTCTTTGGAGACGTGTCCATTTAGGTCCTCTGCCCATTTTTTAAATTGGATTGTGTTATTTTGGTGTTGACTAGTATGAGTTCTTTATAAATTTTGGATATTAACCCTTTATCAGATGTATCATTGGCCATTGGCAAATACTTTCTCCTATTCAATGGATTGTTCTTTGCACCAGCATGGATGGGCCTAGAGTGTATTATACTCAGCAAAATAAGCCAGTCAGAGAAAGACAAATACTATATGATTTTACTTATGTGTGGAATCTAATGAACAAAATAAACTAACAAACAAAATTGGAACAGACTCATAGAAACAAAGAACAGAGTAGTGGTTGCCAGGGGAAGGGGGATATTGAAGGACTGGGTGAAAAAGGTGAAGGGATTAAAAAATACAAATGGGTAGTTGCGAAATACTCACTGGGGATATAAAATACAGAGCAGTATATATAGTCAACAATACTGTGACAACAATATATGGTGCCAAGTGGGTACTGGAAATATCAGGGGGAACACTTTGTAAAGTACATGACTGTCTAACCGCTATGCTGTGTGCCAGAAACTAATACAAAATAATATTGAAAGTACACTTTAATTGAAAAATAAAAAAATAAAATAAAATCTGCATATCATTCCAAATCAGCAGTAGATCTCTAATAAAAATAGTTTAACCTCTTTGTTTTCCATTCTTATACCTCCAAATTTTCTTATCTGATGATATTGGCAGATACTTCCATTTCAAGTAATAAGATACCCAGTGTCTTTTCTTGGTCTTCAGTTTAGTAAAAATGCTTCTAATCTTGTTCTTCATTAGTTAAGATAATCACTTTGGTCTGAAGATTAAATATATTATCATATTAGAATATCCATCATTTTCTAATTTATGTTTTAGCATGAATGAGCATTGAATTTTTAAATATCATTTAAGCATCTATGTAGATGATTATATGATTTCAACCTTTAGTTCTAATAATATAATGAATTTTAGTAATGGATTTTTAAACAGGGAGCCACCATTAGGGCTGGCTCATTTTGAGTACTAAACATCTCATGTGGTAGAAACATCTGATCAGCAGTAGTAAAATAAAAATCTTGGAAACCTAAGTCATGAGTCATATTTTTTAAATTGCATCATACTATTATTGTAAAGACTTTAGACTACATTGTAAAAGTAATGAGAAACCATTCATGAACCTTTTCATTTATTAACAGTTCTGAATTTGAGAAGGATCTCTCTGGTAGCAAAGAAAGTCACATTAAAAACAGTTGTTACTGTAATGAGCCAGCTGAGGAATGATAAGGGCCTGAACTAAATAAGGTGGAATTCACAGATATTGAGGAAATGTAATTTTCATGACTGTGTGGAGATGATGAGCAACAAGGAGGAGTCTGAGATAACTTCTCGGTTTCTGACTTGGACAACTAGACAGATGGTACGGCTTTAATTATGATAAGGGATATGGGAAGATGAGTAGCTTTGGCAAAAAAAAAAAAGATGGTGAGTTTGTGTTGAGTTTTAGATACTTGTGGAACTTCCAAACATATCCATTTTTCCTAGAGATTGGGAGAGGTGTAAGGGTCATAAGTACACATTTTGAAATGATCAGTTTAGCGATGGTCTTTGAATCTGTAGGAATGAATGAAATCTCTAGGAGGATACACTGTGGGAAAAGAAGAGGCCAAGGAATAAAAGCCACCTTGTCTACCCCAGGCAGTTGTAGGGAAGATTAAATGGTATACTATGTAGGAAAATGCACCATATGTTGCTTATTATTTTCCTCCTCAAATTCCTTTTATGGTTTACATGGTTTAAATAAACATCGCTTACAGAAACATAGTTTATTATTTATAGATGTATATAATACATATATCAAATAAAGACTAGCTAATTTTTACAATCCTGACTTTCTCTCTTCTGAAATAATGCTGAAAAATTCCATTGTGGTCCCTACTTGACAAGTCCTGAGTTTCAATTTCTACCTGTCAGTGCAAATAAGATTTGTTTTTTACAAGTGTTTTTAAACCCTGTTGGAAAAAAAATACCACTCATATTTGATAAATAATAAATGATAGTAGTAGCTTTGAAAATATACACATATAACTTGGATCTTATCTAACAAATATTATTTTAATATTTAAAAGTATCTTAGATGCATGTAGTCTCTATTCGGTTTCTTTTCACCAATTAAAATGAAAGTCTGAGAACTATGAAAATGCATTTTATTTACAGAAAAGATTTCTAACTTCAGAAACATCATCATAGTCTTAATGCTTAGGCTTAAGCCCTTATAAGCTATAAGGTGGGTAGTATATTGGAGACCTCATAGACACACCCAAAGTAACACACTAATTAGACCTATGCTTCACACCCAAAAAAACACACAAGTTAGACCTATGCTTCACACCCAAAGAAACACATGAATTAGACCTTCGCGAAGCATAGTTCAAGAGCTCCCAGACAACAATAGGTGGTGCTGCTGAGATGGAACTCTGCATATGGACATTTGGTCCAACACATGTCATGGAAATGTTTCCTGACCTCAATTATACACTCTGCTTATTAAATTAAAGATTGCTTTGGGAACAGTATTAAAATCTGACCAGGATGAGCATTTGAAATACAAAAGCTTCAAACAACTTCTCATGCTGAAAGGGAAGATATTTCCACCAGTAGAAACTCATTTTTGTAAGGAGATTTTAATTTCAGATGGCCAAATGCTGCTTAAGACTCAAGGCGACTTGAATCTTCTGTGTTTATATCCATCAAACAAAACAAAGTGATAACTGCCAGGTTTAATCTTTAGGTAGGTGCAAAAGATATTCAGAGATGCTTTTTCACATAACTGTATTTCACTCTTTCTTACACTGAAATTTAAGTGAAAGAAGATTAAAACCTGGCTTTGGTAGATCAAGAGTGTTGACCTTGAGCAGTATCATCAGATAAGACACAGGCCTTCGGAGTTTGGGCCTTGGGATGTGTAGAGGTTCTGCACACCTGCTTTTTGCTATAGCTAAATGATGTGAAATGTCACAATAGATTGGACATTGTGACATTTCCAATGTCCAATTGGAAGGACATTTTTAAAGGAAGAGATGGGACCTGCATTTCCGATTTTCCTAAGCCATTTCTAACCGTGCAATCAAAATGACATATTTTTTCCTATTCTTCTACATCTTCTAAAATATGTGACAATTATGGGAGAAATGTCATATCCATATCTCTCTTTGTGGGTCAGGGGTCCCTCAGCACACTGTACTTCCTTAGTTTGGTACTCGGTCTCCAGTCTGAGATGTAAATACTTATTTAATTCTCTAGCTGCCCTTGAAAGCCTGCTTTGCCTTTATATGCCCAGTGCTTATCACAGTGTCTACTACACAGCAGGTACTCAATAAATATTTGTTAAATTAACGTATGAACTTCCAGTACTGATTCAGGGGTCTAGCAGCATATTTCCAAACAACTTGATTCCACTACTGTTTGAGAGCTTGTTGTTACTATGTGATAGCAAGTTTGCATTCCCTATATGTTACTCAAAGTTGAGTTCAATTTTCTCCTAGTGGACGATTAAAGATAACTAACTCTGAACTGATGGCTTGGCTTTTATACCCTTCATGGAAAAAGAAGCTGAAAGGAAGATACCCTGAGCCTGCCAGCCCTGGGAGCTGCAGGCATGATGGGAATTTTCTGTCTAGTCTATTGTGGAATTAGACCAGTCTTAGTTATAGCACAGAGATACTCCCTCACAGACAGACTATATTAAGATAGTAAGTGATTAATCAATAAATTCTCTTCCATGCTTTGAAAGCTTATTTTGTATATCCACAGCATCTTATATATATGTGCAATAAGGTAAGAACACATCTGGTTTTCTCTACTTGCCAAAAAGTATAATGTTTGGACATTTTTCTCTATGAGTTTTATAAGAATGGTATACATGGCATAGATATATTTTATGGCTGTGAAATAAGTTAACAACTCTCTTATAAAGGCAATCGCTCTCTCTCTCCCTCCTTCTCTCTCTCTCTCTCTCTCTCTCTCTCTCCGTCCCTCTCCCCCTGTCCCTTTTTTTTTCCAGCAAATCCGTTTATGTGAAATAATTGGGATAGATTAGTCAAAAATGCTTTCATCTTTGTTTCTTGCCTACATTACATTTTAAAATAATTAAAACTCCAGATTGTTTCTGTTTTTCACCTAAGTTTACTGGCACCCAGCAAAGAAGCCTACACTTTGATTTTAATCATGGCCAGACAATATAAGGCCCCTGTCTCAGAAGCAACAAGAGCAGCAAGTGGAAACCCTGCTGGGTAATTTCAAAGCAATGTACTTCCTGCTGCTAGCCCTACAGTATGATTTCTGTTCTGCCAAGGGCACCAATAGAAGGCAACTTCCAATTTGCACCTCACACATAAATTCACATTATGCCAATGGGTTTCGAAGAAAACCACAAGCTACCCAGCCCAGCCGTCAGAGGTCTGTTAACAGACCTTTAACTATGATCTATTGTGCAGCAGGACCTGAAAGACGCACGCAGAGTCCCACTTTATAGAGACCGCACTTGCCTGACACCGTTTTTCTTGAGATAATTATAAGTGTTTATTTTGGCTTTTAACAACTTTAATCACATTATTTAGCATGTTGCTGTTTTGTCATCAAGTTAAATGGATACAGAGTTCTCCCAGGAAGGTCCCAGAAACCACACCATCAGGTGGTTTCATCCAGGACAGAGCCCAGGGTGGGACATGGAAGTGGGAAATTCCACCCAAGCTTCATGCAGGCAAAGATCTTTCCCTCCACAAGTGAATAAGCAAATAATTTATACCAAGCAACAGAGAATTTCTAAATCAATAAGGTGTGATCTTTCTAATTAAGATACCATGGTTTTCCTTTGCTTTGAGGCTGTTTTCAGTGGTTTAATAGCAAAAGGAGTTTACAATGAATCCCACTAATGGCGTGTGATGTCTTAGACAACAAAGGTTGCTGCAACACCATGTGGAATACAGAGCAGCACTTCTCTCAGTTATCTAGAATTAGGTTTAAAAATAACCTTAGCCGATCACCAAGGGTTCTATAGTCGCTGTTAACTTGGAGCAACTGTTGAAACATCATGTTGTGCCAAACTGCATTTGGTGGCTCAATAATAGCAGAACTATAATATACTTAAGAGAATCCTAAAAATATTTTCCTCCAGAGGAAACTGACTTCACAAAACCAAAACTGACAGTTCATCTCATTCCTAAATCACACCATTCAGTATGAATGTAGGCCAACTGGAGCATAGGTCTAGATTATCCGATAAGTATATTTAATACCTAATAAAACTTATATGCCCTTTATGCCTTAAATATTTGTATCTGATGCTATACACTCTATTATGAATGACACTAAAGTTTCAGAGTCATATTATTTCTCTATAATTATTATGTATTTCTATCATTTAAAGTTATCACTTTAACTTTCTTAAAAATTAATGATGAACATTTTCTATTTTACTTAGAATTGTTTTTTCTGCACAAAGCTCTTAAGTGGACACCCAAGATTTATAACATGATAACACTGAAGTAAGTTGGCAAATAAAAGATACAGTTTTGCAATAACCAATGTAATCCAAAGGCATTATTTCTTTATCACATTTATTCCATGAGGTCTGTAGGGAAACGTGTAACACACCATCACGTTCATGCTTTATTTGACAAATCAAGGATCCACCTAGTTCATAGATGAAAGCTCTCTTTAGACATTCTCTCACTCTCAAATTAGTAAATTGATATCTGACAGATAACTCCCAGATTAATAAAATATATATGGGAAAATTGAGTTTCTACTGTAAATCAGTACTTTAAATATCCTTAGAAACTAATAGAGGTTCCAGATTTTTATATATACAAATACTGTTTAAACATATGCAGGTAATTATTAAAAGGGAGTTTACTATTTTTAACAGTTGAAAGTTCCAGGTCTTACAGAGCAATAGTCAGAACAAGCAAGTGTTAAAGTACCTGTGTGTTTCACTGGAGATTTAGCAGTGGCCAGGGCCACCTTGTCATTTGAGCAAAAGTTTTTATTTTTTTCTCCCTCCAGTAAACTTTTTCTTAACAGGAATCTCCTACATCTCGTAAGAGACCTGATTCTGCTCTCACTTCTGAACTGACACTCTGTTATAATGTTTAATCTCCATCCTAGTGAGTAACAAGCATTTCTTATTCCTACGTTCCCTCTGAGTTTAGTGCTTTTTCATTAATTATGCTGATGCAATGAAGAAATAAATTAATTTTCTCCCTTTATCCTACCTAGCAAACTGTAGTACAGTGAAATATAGAGAGTAAAAACACTAAGATGAGGCACAAGACAGTTCATATAGAATCTAAAAGCTTCCACTGTAATCCATTTTTGCTGTGATGTACATCAAATCATCAATCTTTATTCATATTTCTGGCTTAAGCAGGTGACACTGATCTGTAATTTCCCATTTATGGTACTTGATATCCGAATATACTGGGCCAATATCTTCAAGTTTGTTTTGGAACTAGAATCCATTCCAAACCAAATTATTGTTCAAATCTGTAGGCAAAATTAATCTTCAGTTACGCAATGACTTGGAAAGTTTACCCCCTACACACACACACTTTCTGAAAAATTCATGAATAAAATATTAGTAATTCAAAACCAGCAGTGAATTATAAGAAGAATGCACAATAAACAAACAGGCTTATTCTTAGAATCTAAAGATGGTTTAAATTTAGAAATTTATCCATGTAATTCACTATATTAACATATGAAAAGAGAAAGCCCATGAGATTATTTCAAAAGCTTCTGGTAAAGCAGTTTCTGCCATTCCTCTTTTTAATAAAAAAGAGAGTAAAGGCTCCTATAAACTTGACAAATTAAATCACAACCTATGGCGAAATCATAATTAAGGATTGCCAATAAAGTCAGGAGCTAGGCAATGATTCTCATTATCACCACTATTATTCAAGCTTATTCTGAAGCACTCCAGCCAATGCAATAAGTCAAGAAAAGTGAAATGAATATATTGGAAATATAGAAATAAGACAGCCCTTATTTGCATGTTATATGTTTGCCTGCCTAAAATCTCCAAGACAACTGATAAACTATTAAAACTAATAGTTGTGTGGTGGTGAATCTACCATTTTCTGGGGATGTCAAAAAAAATGTCAAAAAAAAGAAAGTATAGTAAGATAATCAAATAAAACATAGCTATCTAAAATCAATAACCAATTATGAATATAATAAAAAACATCTAATTCACAGGGGTAACAGAAAGCAATAAAGTGAATAGGGACAAGAATAACAAGAAATATTAATGGATACTTGAAGAACACACTTATACCTGACTGAAGAACCTATAAAAGGACTAAATACACTAAAGGTCATAACATTTTTCTGGTTGAGAAGTCAGGAAATTATGAGAATGACTACCTAAGTTTGCTAAGGCTGCCATGGTAGAGCACTGTAGACTGGTCAGCTTAAACAACAGAAATTTATTTGCTCACAGTTATGGAGACTGGGAGTCCAAGATCAAGGTATCAGCAGGGTTAGTTTCTTCTGAGGCCTCTCTCCTTGGTTAATAGATGGCTGGCTATCTTCTCTTTGTATTTTCCTATGGTCTTCCCTCTGACTCTGTCCATTCCAAATTTCCTTCTTATGACACCAGTCATATTGGATCAGTGCTCCCCCAATAACCTCACTTTAACTTAATGACTGCTTTAAAGACACTGTCTCCAAACATGGTCACATTCTGAGGTACTAAAGGGTTAAGACAACAACAAATGAATTTGGGTGAGGGTGACACTCAGGTCATAATGAGGGCATTTCTTTCTCAAAATAATCTAAAATTTAATTTTTTAAAACTCAATAGGATTCTTTATTAAATCTGACAATATGATTTTAAAATTTACTCATAAGAGTAAATACATTAGAAAAAATGTGAAATAGAACAGCACTAGGGGATGATGTGCTACACCAAATGTCAAAGCATTCTATAAATACATGGAAAGTGTTCGTGGTATAGTGCTTAACGATATCGACCTTGGATCGAAAATGTTGGACTTCCAGTCCAGCTCAGCTGTATACTAGCCCGGTAACCATGGGCAAGTTAGTCAATCTCTTTGGAGCTCAGTTTCTTAAGTGAAATGGTGATAATAATGTTGAATAACACACGAGGTAGTTGTGAAGATTTAATAGAATGGCACCAAGCATAGATTTGAGATTCAGTAAATACTAGATATTATTTTTATTAAAGACTGCTGTTACAGAATTAAAACAGCATGAAGAATAGATCAACAGATCAATGGTACAGAATAGAAACTCCCATAAGATAATGATGCGTATATGGAAATCTAGTCTATGAAAATGTTGCCATTAAATCATGTAAGTAAAAGATTAACTATTAAACAAGGTGAAAAAGAAGCCACTTCTGTAAGAAAATATTTGCAACATATTTAGCAGATATTGAATTAAAAATCCATTATATATGATAAAGTTAAACTACCAAACAAAAATGGGCAAAAAATTATAAATAATAAGAGGAAATACCAAAGACTAATAACCATACAAAATTATGTTCATTATAAGTAATAAAAAATGGAATTAAAACAATAACATGCATTTTACCCACTCAATTGATAAAAACTTGAAAAATTTATAATATCCAGGGTCTATAAGTTTTGAGAAATAGATACAATATATTAATACAGACTTTTAAAGCAAAATGTGGAAATATCTACCAAAATTATAATGTGCAATTTACTTGACTCAACAGTTTTACTTACAGGAATCTCTCTTACAGAAGTAATCAGAGAGATGGGTGTATAAAATCTTCATCCTTTGTAGTACTAAAAAATTGGAAACAACCGAAGTATCCAAAAATAGGGGAATTATGAAAGAAATTATGGAGCATTCATTCTATGGAATGTCAAAAAACAATTAGCTAAACAAATAAAATGTAATATGACAAAATATCTATTGGTTATTTTTAAGTATATGTGGTTTTTAAAATTCTTCTATCTAAACACATGTAAATGCTTAGAAAAAAATCTGGAGATACCTACATGAACAATAATTATCTCCGGAAAGGGAAAAAGTCTGAAAGACTAGGATACTAGAGAGGCTTATTTTAATATATCTGAACCATTTGTAATTTTCAAAGTAATCAGGTGTCACTTTATATTTAAAAAAATGGAAGGTAACATGCTAACAGTTAGGTATAGGACTGCGATCATAGGCTGGAATATCACTGCGGATTGTCCTTCGACAGAGGATAGAATAGTATTAGAACAGAACTACAATAGCGTCTCTCTAATTTTACTCTGGGTTCTAAGGAAGTGTAACGCCACTGACAGAGAAAGGACAATTGGGAAGACAACAGGTAGTGGTATTAAAAGAAGGTAAATAAGGAGAGCTAAGTTTTCCCTGATTTCATGTTCCCACATAGAAAGATATCCATTCATGTAACCCTTCTGGCCTCTCTGTCCCTGCACTAACTCTTTCCCGAAAGAGAAAGAGTGACTTAAGTGATTCATAGGTATAGAACAAAAACTATGCAGGCTTGGATCACCTCTGCCCCTCTTGGTCTTTGGGATCTGACCGTGCGCGTGTGTTCTGGTCTACTCTTCACCATACTATAGACTTAGCGGTCGAGACTCTGACCCACACAGGAAGGGGCCTGTGGTTGTCCAGAACCGCCTTGACTGATTCCAAAGAACTGTGGCTAATTCTTGGATTCTATGAGCAAACCCGCTATCGCCACATACTGAAGCCACGTTCTCCAACCAAGCCTTTGTCGGTAATGAATGTTTTGCTTTGGTCTTCAAGTGCCTTCTTGGAGAAGTAATTCTTGGCTGCACGTCACAATTGATGCCAAACCTTAGAAGGGTGGAGTGGTTTTATTTATTATTGGTTTCTAACTCTGGATGCTTCTAGGGAGTCTCTGCATAATTCATGCCAGAGTTTCATCAATTTACTCATTCGTGCAATCAGCAACACTGAGCTAGGCGCTAGAGATACAAAGGTGCCTAGAACAGGGACCCTGCGCTTCAGGAGTGCACAGTGCATTTGGGAGACGGGCATAAAACAAATACAGCATTCTTGTAGCCAACTGGAAGGTCAGAAATAGGTACACAGGAGAGATGACGCAAGCTGGGTTTTGAAGGCTGAAAAGGAGTTCACTAAGCTGATGATGGAGGGTGATGAGGACATGACACAGAAGCAGACAGACCAACAGGCATGGAGGCAGCAAATCCTGGGAGAGCTTGGCGCCTTCAGGGAGCTCTCTGACGCCTGGCACAGTAAGGTACAGGGTACATACTGGGATGACGGTCTGAAGCTGAAAAATCGAATATCGAACCTGCCTCTTGCCATACTGTGTACACTGTGTCTTGAATATGATGAAGAAATCACTGAGGAATCTTTAACACTGAAGTATAATGACAGTTTTGCTTTTTAGACAGATCACTCTGATGGTGTAGGAAAGGCAATGTTTCTCCATTTTTTTAAAGTGTAGACTTTTAACCCATTTCAATACACATTCCTACTGCGATGTGGCAAGTCCAGAAGATTCTTGGAAAATTAGCTACTGCCTTCTGAAGAATTTGGGGTATGATTGGTTACAATGTCAGTATCACACTTTGTCCTGCCAGCTTCTCAAAGAATACATGAAGCAGGATTGATTTTTCTACTTTTCATTTTATTAATTTTTACAAGAGCCCCCCCAAAACAGGTTATAATGATTTTTTTCATTTTATATATAAAGAAAAATAGCCATAAAAGAATTAATGAGATTAAACCAAATACATGTCAGGAACAGAGAGTAAATTTGGGTAACTCTTAAATCCGCATAAGATTATATCATGGTGGGTGATATTCTTCCATATTGGAAATTCTTCCCATTACGATATTCATTCTCCTGGAGCCATAAAAAGTAACTACATGTTGAAATATGCAATCTGACTATATGCCTCTAAGTCTGAATCCACATGAAAAGTTGGATGAAATATCTAGTGTAAACCAAGATTTTTGCAAAGAAATTAAACTAGTAAAAGAGGGTTTTGCAGAGAAATTAAACTAGTATTTACTGCTTATTTTAATCCTTTTCTAAAACATTTTAAGCTTCTCTCCTTTGATGTCAATAGTTCATTTTCGGTATTCTCCAAGGACTTCATACTGATTTGTAAGTGCCCTGGAATCCCAGATGCCAGGCTAAATAAAACAGGACAAACGATCTGGTAAACTTCCTGGAGCATGTCATGGCTTCCGCACATTGAAAGAGTCACAGGGTGCCAAACTGTTTGGAAGTCAGGAGATTCATGGAAGGCAGCTCTGGAGGAACAGTAGTCTCATTATTTGACCCTTTCCTAGCACTTATATTATTACCGCTGTGCGTGTCAAAGCTCTCCCCAAAACGAACGACACGGGGACGCATTTCAGTGTTTTGCCCTGACCTCGTGCGGTTGCCGTCGGCTGTTCTGCTTCATATCTGGAGACAGGTAGTGGCATCATATGCACATTTTTGTGATTGTTAAAGATCTTATTTGCTAATTCCGTTTGCATGCAGTGAAGGGGAGAGTAGAGACTTCCTTTTATCTCTGCTCATAAAATATTTTGAGGGAGTGTTTATGTCTCCTTTCAGAAATCAGACCTGTTTGTATATTGTGGATAGTTGTGCCATTGATGTCATATTTGCAATATCCCATTGATCTGAATTGTATTTTGATTTGGGCCCCTGACCACAAGTTTCAATATATTCAACTAATATATTTATGGTACGTGTGATCAATATCTACGTTTAAGTAGTAACATACTGAAAACAGCTGATTGAGTCAGACAAAAAGAAACTGTTATATATTTCTTCAGAGGAAATATTCATCACACTGTTCATGTAACTATAAATGTGCACTTCTCATGCCTCTGAATGGCTGTGGAGTATTTAATTTCCCCAGACAGAGGTTAAACAGTTACCTTTCAGTAAAATGTGAGTGAAATTCACAAAGTGCTCTGATCCTTTTGCTTTCCCTTTTATCTACTCCTGATGCCAAGGAATTATAAAGGGACAGAGGCTCACCACACACCATGTGTGCGTCCTGCGTGTGGGAAGTGATGACTGGGTGACTAACGCTTTGATTCTCCAAAAGTCAGAGCGGAAGGAACCATCCAGGGAGGCGACAATCTGTGAGATAAAACAAAAGCCTATGAGCTGTTGCCCCCAAACTCCTAATAACCCTTTATGAGATTCTAATATGTTTAGTTAACATGAGCTGGTTTTGCTTTGTTTTTCCATCCTTGCGCCACTCCACACGTATTAGTTTTGGCTGGAAGCACTGGTTCTGAAATACAGTCATAAAGCCAGCTTTGGAAGCCATGCCAGCCAAAAGTCTAGACCTAGAAGTTACAGATAAAGGTAACACAAGCACGCCTTGAAAAGTTTACTAGATTGTAAGCGGCTTGAAAATTAACACCATATTTTTGCTATAAAATTAGACATAAAAAGTGTTAAGTACCTCCTACGAGGGCCATGGACTTCAGTTCAAATAGATGGTAACTAATAATTTGACCATCGTTACATGACTACAGGGAACATACCTTTTTATAAATGTTACTGTCATATTCTTAGCAATCATCTCCTCATTTATCATCAAAGTACTACCTGCGATGGCATATTTAAAACTTGTTACAAGCAGTTTTCTTTGCTAAATTAATTGTTGGATTCATATAGGACCATATGGCCGCCAGCCATGTTCTATTGAAGTGGTTTGCCTGTAAAAAGGGGGAACAAAACAACCATATTTCTATTCCCAGGAGGAAGAAGGGGAAAAAACCCTTTAAGTCACAAAACAAAACAAAGCTTTCAAAGCTCAGAGAAATCTATCTCTCCTGTTAGCATGTAGGTTGTACTAATCTTCAGGCAGTGTCCCAATGCAGGCCCATGGTGGTTGGGAGAAAGGTTCTGAATCTTCAGCCTTGTTGGATGCTTCTTCCTCTTCATTTATTGCAGATGGTACCAATCATAATGATAACGTTCCTCGACATTGCATAGCAACAGAGGTGATGCATCAATGAAACTTCTCTCTAAATTAAGTGAAAGATCAATAGAAACCTAAATGTAATTAGAGTATGTATTTAAGGAAAAATAGTAAGCCACAGACAGACATGGAGTCTTTTGAATATTTTTAAATGAAAATAACCAAATCGGAGCAGTCAGAGTTGCCTTGGGCATTCCCCTACCACGTGCATGGGGCCCAGAGAGAGATACTTGGACAAAGGTTCTCCTCAAATAGAGGCGAAGTAGCATGACCTAAGGTTCCTCAGAGAGAAGGAAGTGCCATAGATACACAAAGATGCAGAGGGGACCCACAGCCTCTACCTCATCGACACCACAGACCATGTGTTACTCATCTCTGGGGCCTCAACAGCACAGTCCCTGACATATACCAAATGAATAAAAGTTCAGTAAGTAAAGGAATGAGTGAGTAACATCAATGAGTTTAGCTCATTGACTGCAATGAGCAAAAACAACAGCAAAAGCCAACATCAGATTAAAATGCTCAGATCTATTAAAAACTGAAGCTTTAATCTGTTGTTATATTCTCTTACCAGACTAATATATTTATGGGAAATTAAATATTTATAAAACATTAACATGCCTGGATCAAATTCTTTTTCTATTCTACCAGTACTTTTTTTCCCGCCTTATAGCTCAGGGGTTATGGAAGAGCAGAACACTTCTAAATGTGTTTTATTTGTGGCTAGAGCTGACACAAGAGTGTAACTTCACTGTACTTGACCACATTTACTTTACTGTCAATTGCCTTCCTACTGTATTATAAAGATAACTAAAATTACGAGCATGTGACTATATTTTTAAAACATCCTAAAATTCTTTGCCACTTTTATCAACTTGACAAATAGAACCAACCCCAGACATAGCCAAATGAACCAAATGTTTATAACATGGTTTGATGACTATTCGTGCATAATGTTCTTTTAATGATTTTGTTTTTCCACCAAAGTACAGTGCAGGAGAGCCGTGCCAAAAGGGCACACTGACCCCTTCTAATCTCTAATGGATCCGTTAGCAGCCTAATAAGGATCTTGTGCTGGATATTTGGTGATGGTATGGTGTAATTTCAGTACTGACCGTTTGAATATTCATAGGAAAGGGGCAGGAGAGAATGGGCAATGAAGACGTAATAATACACAGCTGAAAGGCAGGCGAAATGGCTTAGCACTGTCAAAAGTCCATCAGTCTTGCTTGAGTTCTGAAGTCTTTATATCACAGGTTCTCAAGCAAATATCCATAATGTTCAGAATTCTTCTCAAGGAAAGGAAAATATAAGAAAATGTACAGAAAATTGAGAGAAACTGTAACATTTAATTCTCCTTCATAATCTATCTAAGATAGCACCAATAGTTATTAACAAAACAGTTATATTTTTCTTGTCAGTGGAATGGAGAAAAAATCTGTAAGAGTACAGGTTATAACAGTAAGGTATGACAATATGTAATCACAGATAAAGTACATTAATTATACAAGTACATATTAAAGTTCTACCAGGTCTTACTTTACATCATTTTTGTTACGTATTTTCCCAGGTAATTAAGAATTCTAGAGCCCTTCTTATATCATAAGTTATCAAAAAGAAGGACCACAGTATTATCCACAAGGATAATCATTATATTATGGTGTAGTAGGGGAAATACACAGTAAGAAATTACAATACAGAATGATGAAAATCAATGACTCTTTGCAGAGACATTGACCAATGGAGGTGAAGACGGGCGGGCAGCGGAGGGAAAATCTGGAAAGTCCTGACAGAGAAATAAATGAAAGCTAAACTAGGTCTAAAGGATGAATAGGAATGATCCCATAGAACGTGGAGGGTGGAGAACATAAGGGTGCGAAAGGAAAGGGTTAGGAAAGATATTCCTGACAAAAGGAATAGCATCTGTGAAGACCTGAAAGAAAGAGAAAGCATGAAACTGAGGGAAACAGGAAGAAATTCACTATCGGTAGAATATAAAAAAATTAGGGTCCCAATCATGAAGGGTCTTATAAGCCCTGTTAAAGATCCTGGAGTTAACCCCAAGAATACAGCAAAGCTAGAGAAAGGTTATAAACAGGGATGTGACAAGATCACCTTAGCCTTTTGGAAGTTATCACTCTGACAGCCTAGTAAAAGTGGATACATGGGAAGACAGACTGGGGTGGAGGGGAAGAAAAGTGGAAATAAATGAAGAAGCTATTACCTAATCTACCTGAGAAATGTTGGTGTCCTACTCCAGGACAGTGGCACCAAGGATGGAGGAAAATGGGTGATCTTGAGAGAGTTTTAGATGGCGAAATAAGCAGGATTCAGGGAATGGTTAGATTTGTAAGAGGAAAGATGCCCAGGAGTTTGAAATGTGGGCAGCTGAGTGGATGGTGGCACCCGTCATCAGTTTGGGTTTAGAAAAGGAGAAGGAAGAGGAGAGATGGGGATAGGAAAGAAGGAGGAGGAAGACAGAAAGGAAGAGGAAGGAGGAGTTAATTCACTACCTTTGAGAAGCTTTGGTTTTTTGGTGCCTGTGAAATACTTACCTGTGGACTCCCTGATAGCACCTAAACATGAAAATCGGGGGCTCAAGAAATAGGTCTTGGATTGCAACACAAATTTAGGGTTGGTCCTTAAGGGCCAGGGATACTTAACCTGAAGTTTACAGTGTGTTTCAAAGGGTTCAAGGATCACCTAAAATTGTATGAGTTTATTGGCAAAATGTTGTGGGTTTAATTTTCACTTTTTTACCAGTTTCTTGAGGTGAAACTTAAATGACTGATTTAAAGCTTTATTCTTTTCTAACATTAGGATTGTAATGCTATAAATTTCCCTTTGAGCACTATTTTAACTGCTTCCCACAAATTTTGATAATGTTTTCACTGTTACTCAATTTTTTTAAATTTCTGATTTCCTTTGAGATTTCCTCTTTGATCCATGGATTATTTCAAGTATTTTTTTTAATTCTATATATTTTCCAGATATCTTTCTATAATTGATTTCTAATTTAGTTCTGTTATGGTCATACATCCTGTATGAGTTCAGTCTTTTATAGTTTATTGAGACTTGTTTTATAACCCAGACTAACTTCCTGGATATCTTATGTGCACCTCTGAAAAGAATGTGAATTATGTCATGGTTAGGTATAGTGTTCTATAAATATGAAGTAGGTCAAGTAGCTTGATGGTAACATTCAAGTTTTCTATATCCTTGTTAATTTCCTGTCTGTTTTATCAGTTACTGAGAAGTGTAGAAATTTCCAACCACAATTGTTGAATATATCTACGTCTGCCTCTAGTTCTCCCAGTTTTTGCTTACTATCTTTTAAAGCTCCATTACTAGATACATCCATGTTAAGATTATTTTGCCTTCTAGGTGAATTGACTCTTTTTTGATTATGAAATGTCCATTTTTATCTCTGGTTATATCCTCTTTTCAGTGGCCCACTTTGCGTAATCCAGCTCTCTCTTAACAAGTATTTGCATACCCTGGCTGGTGTGGCTCAGTGGATTGAGCACATGCCTGCAAACCAAAAGGTCTCCGGTTTGATTCCCAGTCAGGGCACATGCCTGGGTTGTGGGCCAGGTCCCAAATTGGGGGTGCACAAGGGGCAACCACACATTGATGTTTCCCTCCCTCTCTTTCTCCTTCACTTCCCCTCTCTCAAAAAAATAAATAAATAAAATCTTTTTTAAAAAGTTAAAAAAAAATAAGTATTTGCAGGGTACATCTTTTACTTCTAAATTAGTTGCATTTAATTTACAGTGCTCTTCTTCTGGGTAATATAAATTAGAGTCTTGATTTTTTTAATGCATTTTGACAATCTCTACCTTTAAATGTAATGTTTAGACAATTTGCACTTAATTTTACTATTGTTGTGGCTGAATTTGAGTCTACCATCTTGCTATTTGTTTTCCATTTTTCCTGTCTATTCTTTATTATTTTCCCCCTTTTCCCTTATGGTTGAATATTTTCTAGTGTTCCATTTTATCTCCCCTATTAACTGCCATATCTCCCTTTTTAGTGATTGCTGTAGGGTTTACAATATGCATCTTAACTAATCACAGCCTTTCTTCAAATAATATACCACTTCAAGTTCAGGTTTAGATAAGCACAACCTTTCTCAAGTCTGCAGTGAATGCCTTGGGTATTCAGCAAGGCCTGTCTATTCTGGCTGGTTGAAAGTCAAATCCTCCCAGCTGTCTGTGAACTCTAAAAAATTGTTTCACTTAAATTTATCAGCATTTATTCTCTGCCTGACCTCATGGAGTTTCACGCTATGATAGCAAAAATCAGTATTTAGCCAAAAACTCAAGAGCTCTAGGAAGATTTCTGGAGGGTTGTTCTCCACCAGCCCCTCTATCTGCATAGCTCCCTCATCTCTGCCCCCCAGAATTTTAGCTTCCTTCATCTCTTCAACTAGTGTTCTCCCTCTCTTCACCTCAGTAAAATCTCTGTGCTCTGCCTCAATCTCCCCTCCTCCCACCGAGGTCCAGAAACTGCCTCCGCACAGGTAGCCAGGCCAACAATATGACTCCCCACTTCTGCTCTCTCCTCTCGGGAATCCCAGCCCTGCTCTCGCTGCTGTCCAATGGCTGGAACCGTTCTTTCATATATCTTGCCCAGTGTTCTGATTATTTAGAGAGAAGAGCACATCTGGCTCCAACCATTGTAACAGCCAGACTGGCTGACTCAGGGTGTCTGTGTGAATAAGCTTTGTGTTTTAGAGGGCATCTTCCCAGGCACTTAATCAACTGAGAAATAAGAAGAAGACATTGTCTTGTAACTGCCGATATATTATATTTATTCCTTATAAAGCCATTATTAGAGAACGTGGACAAATAAACTTATCATACTGAATTCGAACGACTTCCCCATTCTAGACTTGCATATCGCCTAGAGACCTGCCTGGTGAGATTTAGGCAAAGGTGAAAGCTCCCTGTGGGAGAGGAAGGGAGAAAGGAAAGCACCTGGCCCTTCTGTTCCGCCTCAGCACGGAGAGTTCGCTCCAGTTGCCCCTGCTGCAGAGGGAGTGAGGGGGACAAAGAGAAGTTAGGAGAGTTATGCTAATACAGTGCTCTCAGGATGAGAAAAACACATATCCCCTGGAGAAGCTCATTTCCTTTATAAATTTCATCTGATTGTCAGTCCTGTCCCACATTCATTTTTCTTACATACTCCCCTCATGTGACCAGGCATTTCTTGATTAATTTTTGTAGCTTTTCACCCTCACAATATATTCTAAATACATGAAATAAAATATTTTTCAAGTTAGAACACAATCAGTGTAGTAGTTGTCGGTTTTGTGTGATAGTCTTCTCTTAAATCCAACAGCCAGTTAAAATCCTCCCACATGTCTTTTCAAGGGGCAGCTACCTTTGGTCAAAAACATAAGGCAGCATGCTGAGAATAGAAGCACCAGCAGAATCACTGTTATACCAGTCATAGCTAAAAATAAGCCAGGATCATTGTTACTGCAATTACACCTTGAGGGAAAGGGCGCCCTGATTCTCAGAAGAGAATGGCCAATGAAAAATGTAGATGGTAGCGAGTGAGAGAGTTTTTTGACATGAATGTGCAGATGTTATTAAACTATGTCCCCTAGTACAATATACTTAATTGATGGGAAAGGTAACATTGTGTCAACCGTGAGAAGTGATCTTTCAATGAAGCTTTAGCTTCAATTTGAATATCTATTATAAGTCTTGGCATTAATCCAAATATCAAAAGTAGTGTCTTGATCATGAAATGCAGATATGTACTTCCCCCAAAATTGTTATAATGGAGATTACAAAGTCAGAAAGCTGGCAGGGAAAGCCAACCAAATAAGCTTCCAAGGAAAATGAAGTCTGGGATGGCTATGAAGCAACAAAAATAGAAAGCACTGGCTACGGGACCATTTTCTGGAGAAGACAGAAACCAACCACTGTGGCCAGACAAATTAAGGCTCAGAGGGAGCAGCCAAAGCAGCCTTCATTAAGCACCAGAATAGTTCCTGCCAACAGATATATGGGGCTCAACTCAGTTTGACTCATTGCAGGTTTTAGTGCAGAATTATAATGTGTGACTTTAAAAAGTCAAATGTGCATTTTTGTGATATAAATAATACATTAGGGAAGCAAAGGGACCATGGGTGAACACTTGAAACTGTTGGAATTCAGGCATTTAAAGGATGCGTCAAGGCAGGTAATCTTTCATTAACTTCACAAATTTTACTTTTCTCCAAGTTGGAGCCACCTGAGAAATTCCAATTTCTTGGCCAGGGTGATTAAGAAGTAAAGCGACTATCTGTTGTTTAGTTTGCTGGTTGGTTTCTGGGGACTGGGGTGAAATTGCATTTGACTGCCCTCCAAGGCAGCCTCAGATAAATAAGGGGCTTTTCTTCAGTGATTACAAGTGTCCATTTTCAGCAGCGCCTGTACTTTAGTCTTTAGCTAAATTGTCACAGTGATTTTGCTCTTTAGTCTAGATTGTGCTGTAATGCAAACCAAGCACAGTGCCTCCATGTGAGAGGGCTCATAGGCCTTGCCTAGCCTTTTCATTTAAAATTCCCTAACCACACTTGAGACTCCCAAGCTCCCTTTGAAGGGAGATTTATGTGTTGTAAGTACAATCCAGGCACACTGCAACCTCAAGAGGAGATTGTAAACAGGCAGACCAGAGAGGGGTAATTTAAGTATTTCACCCTGACAACAGCCAAAAAGTACCCATGTGTGCTCTGAAAAACTGGACTTCAGCAATAAACCTATTTAGGTACATACCACCAAGCCCACCTCAAAGGGCTCAGGCCAGCCATGTGCCCACGCTGTTTAAAAAGTGCCTGACTCTTCCCTAGCCTCAGTCACTAAGTATTCTGAAGTCATCCCAATGGTGTGCTTCAAAGTCTCATTTGACATTTGAGAAGTCAATTCTGAAATATCAAGATGACCTGGCAATACAACTGCTAAAACTGGATAGGTGTTATTATACTCTGGGAAGGATATTTTGCACTTTGTTTAATTAAAAACAATGCTTTCATCAGATCACTTTCATCAAAAGTGATAGAAATAGTTTGGCACTAAATAGAAAAAAAAAAAAAAGGAAACCTGCCTTCGGTGTATTTAGATTCTTCTTCCAGAGGCCTTCTGAGAGAAGTTCAAGTTTTTGGTTTACCCTACAACTTTTGGGTGAGTTACACCCTTTTCAATTTCACTGGAAAATTCCATAGAAAAAGAGGCTTTTGCTTTTTTTTTTTTTAACCCCTTGTGTTCTACATAGAAAACAAAATGTAAAAATGAGGTCTCCACAATCCAAAAGAAATGAAATGTTGTGGCATTATCTGGGTCATTCAGGAGAAACCAATGTGTTAGATACAGGTGATTCGGGAAATGGCGTTTGCTTTTTGCTTGGATTACATAGAGGGCTGCCTCAATTCCTTTACCACTTTAGCGTGTTAATTTCTTCTGAGTGACTGTACAGCTATTCTAATGCCAGAAATATCCTGTCTTGAAAAGCATTCTTGGTGTCCTTTTAAATACATGCCATTTATAAAACTTACAAAAAATAATATTTGCCAGACAAATACTTCAAACAAACACAGGTACCAATATTTGCCATAGAAGTTTGAGCTTTCCTATATAGATCGTCACCATCATTATCTACAATGAATTTTACAATATTTTTCACTTTACTTCCTCAAATGGTTTCTATTCATTAACTAAGAGAAAGGACCTTCACTTCATCTAAATTGCTAGGTAGGACTTGGGGCTGTCTCCACCACAACCATTTTGAGAATGGAAATGTTCAGTCTAAGGAATCTTTTGGCATTATAATGCTCTGTCAGATTGGGACCTATATGGCAAAAAGAGTAATTAATCAATTCAACATATTTACCTGGTCCTTTACTATTGAGCATTTATAGAATACCCAAATTTCAGAACTACCCAATTCATCTCCACTAACTACCATTTTTCCATATTTCACTTTCTTCTTGTGGTATATTGTATGGCTGCAATATAATGTAGTATCGTGGTAGTTAGCCGTCATTAAGAAACAGGCGGGACCACTGTTACAATACCAAGTTGAAAGAAGAAAGGAGAAAACTTTGTATATGAGTCATTAGATTCTTTCACTTATAACAGTTATTTAGTTCTAAACTACAAATGCACAAGAATAGTAAGTGGGAGAACAAACTTTATCATAACATGATCTTATAGGGAAAGCAAAGGGTCCAAGAATGTTATCTCCCTCCTAGATACTCATAAATTTTAAAATTTTAAATGTAAGATTAATATACATGAATACTAAAGAAATTTTAGAAAATGGAAAAGGTATTTGGAGAATTTGAAAATCATTTTTATTTTTTTACCACTCTGAGAAAATCATTGGGTGCCAGTGGAATTCTTCTGTTCAGCTTTGCCCCTGGGTCTATACGTATGTGTATGAGCACATTCAGACTTATATAGTTAACCCCAAACTGTGTGCAGTGTTTCACAACCTTCTTTCTTTTCATAGTATACAATGAACATTTGTCCATGTCATAAAATAGTATTTAAAACAGGCAGATAAATCGTATCATATAAACACATCATAATTTATTTAACCAATCCTCTACCAGCGTATCCTTAAGCTGTTTTGTAATTTTTCGCCTTTATAAATATCACTGCAAAGAAACTTTAACATACATAATATTTTAAGATAAATTCCTAGAAGCAGAATTACTCTCCAAAATAATATTAGTATTTTAAGGCTTTTGATAGATGGCAAAATTTCAGCTTAGAAAAGTTGTTCTAATTTATATTCCCACCAATATGTATATGAGTATACATACACTAATCTTTCTAAATCATTGCCATTCCAAAATATTAAAATTGGTATTTTATTTTAATTGGTGTTTACACTAACTTATAAGAACATCACAATTTTTGCAAACTGTTTAACTCGAGACTTACAGTCCAATGAATTCTTTCCCTGGGTCAATTTTCCTTTTCCTTTAGTTCCACCCACACCACCTCCATCCTTCACTCAAGTATCTGGGACATTCTGAGCTCATCCCCAGAAGTGCGAGCCAGAAGCATCGTGAGGCCAGAAGCAGAAAGAGAGGTGACCCCATGGCTTCGGTCTATAAAAGTCAGAGTCCTGAAAGAATGAAAAGAGCTCTGGGCATAGACAAATATTTGGGGAGAGTTTCCATGGCATAAATTTCAGTTTAAAGGAGTAGTTCTCCCTAAAACCAAATGAAAAAAGAAAATAACTTGGTCCTGAGGGGAGAACACACCATCTCTGAAAGAGGACAGAGGAAATGGAAGCCAGAGAGAAGAGCCCCTGTGAAGGATCATGTGGTGGGAACGGGCGTTGTCTCTGCAACAACCTGAAATACATGCCAGGCACAGGAGAGGCCCCACCTCCCATGCCTCAGCACCAAGTAAACTTCCAGAACTCAGGTGCAACCCTGGCAAGGGAGGAATCCCAGGTTCAAATTAATTTTCCCTCACACTGATGGAAGGAGGAGCTATCAATGGAAGTTTATCCGCATTAGAGGAAAATAAAGTTATATTCTTTTGTTACCTGGGCATGTAGATGATAATATCAATGTGTTCATAGATTAAACTATAAAAATATATCTTACTGTATCAACCAGTATGTTTCTATTATGTGCCTAGGACTGTGTGGGTTATAGCTGGGTATGGTGAGAGCAGAATTTCTGCTCTCAAGGAACTAAGTGTACTTACGACACTAGGTATATTTACCAAAAGTTTAAAAATGAATAGGGATTGGCTAGTCAACAAGAGGGGAGAAGAGGGCTTCTGGAAGGGATGCGACATAAAACCTGTGCATGGGAAACTACAAGCATGGAAGTTTTCCATGATGACCATAGGGCATATTAAAATTTTCTAAGAAGATTATCAAGAATTGTGGTTTTCAAACAATTTGTGGCATTCGCATTTGTGCCGATGAAAGTGGAGTAGCTGTACATGAAGTGGCAGAGGCATTCTCCTCCCTCCCCAGCTCCTCAAAGGCACTTGAGTAGAACGGCTGGGGCTCCCCAGAGCACAGTAGGGAAAATCATTGATTTTTGCCCGCCTCTTCATTTTCGAGATGAAGGAACTAAGGCCTCGAGATGCAAAGTGATCCATCAAGGACATCACTGGCTGCTCCATAGGCTGACCCTCTGCTTAGCTTTCAGTGATATCCAGTGTTTATTCCATTACTTCCATTAAAAAAAAAATTGGAACTTTCTCTTCTCAAGGCAAAACACCAAAAATCCTGAGTGTTTTGGAAAGAGAAGAAACGCAAATCCTAGTCATCCTCAGCTACTTAAATGAAAGCTGGGTTGGCAGGAAAATGCATAGATGAAAAATGCCAAAACCCTAACTGCAAATTAAGGCTTAGATTCCAAGAGCCTCTCAACCTGACTCTTAACAGAATTGCTAGTAAAACCACATCCTATCGCTCTGCCAGGCTTGTGATGGCAGCGCGATGAGCAATAAAATAGGCCAAGGGTCCGCGAAGGAAGGGAGAATTACCAAGAAAAGCCAACGGCCTGGTTCTAGATAATTGGGAGTTGACCATAAACACTTCAGTTGTCATACAGCAACTTTGGCCCCTGGATAAAAATATTTTAATGGCAAATTGTTTCACTTTAGGAAAATTATATCTGCTTTCAACAACTGGAAGTTTGCTTCCCAAAATGATTTTCAGGCTAGCAGAAGAATGCAAATCATGATAAGGCCCGGCGCAGAGAATACAATCTGTTTGGCATGGAATTATGTACTCGTGGCACTGAATACAGACTTTTTAAAATTTGTTTTAGCTGTTCTGTGAAGAACCTCCCACTCCATCTCCTGCCCTCAGAAAGAAACTCTGTAGGACCCTTTTTTTTTCTTTTAGATTTTTGCTTCATTAAAATGAAACTGCTGTGAAAGAGAAATCACATTTAAACTAAACTCCACAAATATTGAACAGTGAGCACCTGACATTCACAAGAGCCATGTTTCCAAAATTTTCACTAGTGCTCAAATTGTAGGGTATTATTTGATGGTAAAAGTAAATTTAGAATTGGCTTGCCAGTGCATTTTGTTGGGCCTTCAGAGAGCTGACGTGAAAAAAAAAAGAGAGAGATTTTATGTAAAATCTGGATTTCTTGGATCTCTTGAAAACTGGAAGACATGGCAGAACAGCCCACATACCTATCTGGCCCAGTCAGCTGGAGCTCCGGTGGCTTCTTAGATGGACACGAGCCCACAGCACTCTCCACTCGTTCACAGTTGTTTGCCTAAACCAGTTGGGCATTTGAGGTTGTGGGCCGGCATGCAGACATATAATTATTCACTTAAAATGTACAACAGCCACGAATAGCAAACCAAGATGGTGTGAGTTGTTGACACTGGCCTTGGGGGATATTCACTGACCAGCGGCTGACTGCTGCCCACTCATTCATGCACATACAGTAGCCACATAACATGAAATTCAATTCTGTTTGCAGCAAAATAAAAAATTATTTATTTGGGTTGCCCTACTATTTTCAAAACCACACCTCATACATGTGTGAATGGCAGGATTCTTTTGTATACTATAAAAATTCTTAAAGACAGAAGGATATACGTTTTAAAGGTTTGATTTTAGACATTGATGTAAGAAAAGTGAAAAAATTCATTGAATCCCATTAGAAAGGCCATGGTCCATAGCCATAGTTCGCAAAGTATGGCTCCCCACCAGCACCGACAACATCACCTGGACCTGTCTTAGGAACGGAAATTCTCCAGCCGCACCCAGACCTGCTGCATCCGAATCTGGGGATGGGGCCCAGCAGTCTGTGTTTCAGCAAGGCTTTCAGGTGATTCTGATGCACACCAAGCTGTGAAAGCCCTGGTCCAGAGCTTTCCTACTAGCTGCCCTGAATGGAGATACTAATCTCAACCTTTAGGGTCAGAATGGCCTGGAGTGTTCAAAGTCCCCAAACCACATTCCCTCCAGCACCAAGTGCCTCATCCAGGGTTGGCGCCTGTGTGTTCCCAACTTGTCGCTAGAGGCAGCCAGCAGGATGAGCATTATCTAGCGCGTCCTGTCCCTTCTCACTCTCCTAAACTTGAAATGGTTCTACCATCTGCACAGCTCACTGTCAGCAGCCATTTGAACAAGGACCATGGAGTGCCGAACAAGTTCATATCCCATGTGCCCAAGTAGGGGGTCACAGAGCAAAGAGTTCAGAAGCTAGTCAGGGGTCAGAACAGGAGGGGTCAGGCAAGGATGGCAGGGCAGGGGCCCCTGGCAGGCTCGGGGCAGTCCTGATCCCGAGTCTTCACACAAGTTGAACTCCTGTACCCGTTGGTGGCTGATGGCCCATTTAGTGTTGTTCAAGCTGGCTGCAGGATGACGATCCAACAATGCAGACCTTCCCACAGATAGAGCTTCATTAGTTGGAGACGCCTGATATGCAAATGTTGCATGGGTTTTGGAATCCTTGCACTATATAGCCAAGAAATTGTCAGTGAAAGAAAAATCTGTCTTCGACCACACAACCCTGAATGCACCTGATCTCATCTGAAAGAAAAGACTATTAGAGACTTTGAAACATAATTTCAACTCTTATAAAATTTTGATTGGCTGATAAGTCATTTCAAAAACTTTTTTGAATAGTACACTACAGCACACCTCTTTAGAAAGTGTGGGGGTCCAAACGACGTAAGGATGGACTATTGCGGATGCCGTAGTGTACCACCCAGATCAGCCCTGTGCGAGACAGCCATCACTGCCGCAACAAAACACTTGCAAACTTAGAAAATTAAAACAGCACAAATCGGTTTTCTTACAGTTCTCGTGTTCAGAGTCCAAATCCGTTTCATGGGGCTAAAATCACGGTATCAGCAGGGCTGCATTCCTTCTGGAAGTTCGAGGGACAAATCTGTGCCCTTGCCTTTTCCAGCTTCTTTAGGCCGCCTGCATTCCTTGGCTTGTGCCCTCCCCCAACTTTCCAGCAATCACATCACTCCACCCTCTGCTTCTGTCCTCACCTCCACTGATTCAACCTGTCCTCCTCCCTCTGTCACTCGTAAGGATCCCACATCCAATGCCTTTCCCCACCTTCCCAGGCAAGAACGAGAAACCCAGGACTGGTGGAAGGAGTAGAGGTTTGCTAGGGCTGCCATAACAAAGTACCACAGATCAGAAGGCTTAAACAATAGGAATCTATTTTCTCACAGTTCTGCAGGCTCAAGTCCAAGCTCAAGGTGTTGGCAGGTCTGGTTGCTCCTGAAGCCTCTCTCCTTGGCTTAGATGACTGTCTTCCCGCTGTGTCTCACATGGTTTTCCCTCTGCATCCTAAGATAGTTTCACAAGGACACCAGTCATGTCAGATTAGGGCCCACCTACATGAACTCATTTTACCTTAATTACCTTGTTTAAAGCCCTGTTTCCAAATACAGTCACATTTGAGTGACTGGGGCTTAAACATATGAATTTGGATAGGGACACAATTCAGCACCCATAACAGAGAAGTTCTTATGCCTTGTTTTTTAGGAAAAAGAACCATGGAAAATTCCCCAGAGAGGTTTAGGGAGACTCAAAACTCGAAGAGGCTTGAGTTCTGCTCTCCACTGCAGAGCCCAAAGAAGAAATGACTCGACGGTGTTTCTGGGCAATTGAAGACACAGACAGCCTCCAAGAGTTTCCTGTGCCTCAACCTGACTGAAAATCAGCCTCCTGGGCAAGACTCAGGAGTAGCAGAGAATGCACCACTCTTGATAAGTCACAAGTACAGAAATAAAGGGCTGTCAGATCAGAAGCAGACTGATGTTGGGCACATGTGTGGACTTCTAGCTCGAGAATCAGATGAATCCCTCCCTCACCTTTAATGCCTTGGCATTCCCTAAACTCTGGAATTTTGACATTTTGGGGAAAGAGCATGTGTGCAGGGATGGTTCCCAATCGAGAGATATCAGGTTCTTAGCATCCCAGTGCAAAGGGATCTTTGCATAAATTAAGTTGCATTATGAATTAAAAGGAAGTTAAATTATGTGCACTCCTTGTGGTTTGAAATTCATGCGTGCTGCACATGTGTTTCAGTTTGGGCTCCCACAGAGGCAGACCCTGAGAAAAGGATCGGAGACAAACCCTTCCCCCGACACCTTGGTTTCAGTCCCGTCATACTCATTTCTGACTACGAGTCCAGAACTCTAAGATAGTAGGTTGTTATTGTTTTAAATCACTAAAATAAAAGACAAGAATTATTTTGAATTAAGTGTCTCATCAACCAGAAGTATTTAAAGATTGAAGAGATCATCCATCTACAAGTCTTGATAAAAAATTTCACGTAGTTGTTTCAAGCATTAAACCTGATAAATGAAAGAAAGCTCAGGTTTCTCATTAAAAAACATTAATTTTTTTACTTTTTAATCATAGTTGATATTCAATATTATATTAATTTCAGATTTATAGCATAGTGGTTAGACATTTACATAACTTACAAAGCGATTACCCTAAGTCTAGTACCCCTTGTCACCATTCATTGTATTATAATATATTCCCTATGCTTCACTTTGCATCTCTGTGACTATTTTGTAACTGCCAATTTCTACCTTTTAATCCCTTCACCTTTTAACCCAGTGCCTCAATCCCCCTCCTTATTAAAAAGTTTTGAAAATATTTTATTTGGAAGGGTTATACACATTCAATATTAAGTATCTGTCTTTTCAATTCTTTGTATTTCACTTTCTCTATCATTATTATGCAAAGAAAATGAAATGTATTTTCACCGAGGTCCATAATAGACATGCCCAAATTCCGTACAACATACCCCAAAATGATATGTAGATACAGTTTTTGTGACATTGCATTATTGGTAATTTCAGGCCAAGTTTAAAGTGAATCAGTTAATTCAAGGCATTCAACCTGATGGGTGAGGTTCTGGCAGGGACCAGTGTTCCAAGCATAGCTGCAACCCTTCCGCCCTTAGTCTGTGCTCCATAAACTCTGAGAATTGATGAAATTTCCATAAAACAAAACAGTCTGTGAAACTGTTTCTTCCACTCTCAGATCATTTGGGAAAGTATATAGAAAACACTTCTTCCCAGAATGTGGTTCTTCACACGTCGGGGCTGGGGAAGATTGAGAACTGGAATAAGGATATGGCCCCACTAGGAAAGAAAACTGCACTTCTGCACTGTGAGCAAATTGCATTCCAAGGGCTTCATGCAGTTGCCAGAAATCACCCACTCTGTGCACGTAACCATACTGCTTCCTGACACATGAACAGAGGTGTTAGTAGTACCCAACCTCGGTCTTCCCCACCCAATATTTCTGAGCGAACTGCAATGATTATATTGTACCCATCATAGCTTAGAAGGCCTTTACACACAACAGTTCCTTGGATTCTTACAACATCCTTGAGAGATGTGCAAAAAGTTTCATTAGCCTATGTTTTCACAGAAGGGGGAGCTCAAGGTCATTTATCAGTCCCCTGATTTCTCACTATCTCTTGTAAAACCCAAAAGGACAATACAAAACACAGACTTTGTCGCAGTATCCACAAATACTCTCACATTTCTGTTATGTATATTTTTAATAAGGCCATGATTCTTTTGTAAATTATTTTATTTGCACATCTTAATAAAATATTCTAGAATATAAGCTCCTAACATGTAGGATTTGATTTGTTTATGTTCAATCTATGCTGTAGGATCTTAATTGTAATCGTTTCTTTTTTTCTTTATTTTGTTTGTGGACACTATTGCAGATGTCCCCAGTTTCTGCTTTTGCCCCTCTCCATCCAGCCCCCATCTCCCCCTTCCCTCTGGCCTTCACCACACTGTTGTCTGTGTCCATGGGTTATACATATATATTCTTTGGCTAATCCCTTCATCTTCTTTCATCCAGTCCCCCTGTAATTTTTTCTAATTGTCACTTGACAATTAGACTAATAGATGCAGCAGGAGAAAAAAATAATAAATTCAGTGATCCACTGAATATCATTGAAAATGCAACATTAATCTCAGATATCAACAGCCTTCACTACGGACATACAATCATAACAACCACCACATCTGATTGTTTCAAAGACATAATTTATTACATGATGTTATGATGTGGTCACTAGCCCGCAGTGTCTGCGGCGTTGTAGCTGAGACGAGACAAATTCACACTACTATGAAGTCCTGTGGAGGAAAAAGGACAGCATGGCCACTCTCTCAAGAGAAGAGCGCCCTGACCCCTGCCTTGACAGGCTTTTATTGCTTTTCTGGGCACATTACACTGAGGATGGTCCTCATTTACTATGCACAGGTTCGCTTTAGGTGGTTACTTTTTACAGAAAACAAAGGAGAGGATGTTGCTAATTACATCGAAAAGGAAGGATATTTGCAAATGTAAAGGGAAAAGTGGTTGAACTGTTCCACTTGTCCTTGGAAGGTTTAGCATAGATTTTAGGAAGTTATTTTAAAGATATACAGTAAACATATGCTGCCTCAATTCAGGGTGATGGAGTTTTAGCAAAAAGCAAGTCTCAGAGCGGCCTAGGTACAATGCAGGCCTGATTCCCCACGGGAGAACCTATCTGTGGGCGTGGGTCCTGTGTGCCAGGCCTTGCTTTCCACTGGCACAGTTTCCGAGTGGGAGCTGGGCCCACGCCACGCAGAACCGTCTCCTATAATGTTATACTAGTCTCTCTGTGGTGATCTCATAGTGCTATTCAAATAAAATTTTAACTAAGCTTTCTTTTCACCATTATGTAGGACACAGAATAGTTTCAGAAAATATGAAAATACTAGTAGTTATTAACAATGTTTTTGAATAATTAGCTTTTCTTGATATAGCCAGTCAACATTCCAAAATATATATCATGTGCATTTAAAGAATCCATGAAGTAAAACCTATACATTACCAATCCCAATTTCATAAGAATGTGTCCTCAAGCCGCCACATATAAATTCGGGGACTTTAAGAAACAATTTTTCACTGTCATCTTCTCAGGGAAATCTTTTCCCATATTTCTCTTCCCTTTTCTGCTCCCTTTAACTTTCCATATTCCAGACACATTTTCAAGATACAGTAACATGTTTTTGCCAGCCTTGTGAGGGATTTACATTTCTCCTTTAAAAAGCCATTTACATTATAAGAGAGAATCCTGTGAAGTAATGCCTGTTCAACATTCAAAAGAATGAGTATTTAATACTGGAGTTTCAGGCATTGTCAGACACTAGTAGAGACCTTTAGAAGCAAGAGGACTCTCATATCAGACCATGAACCTGACTCCTGCTGACAAAATCAACCCAAGGTCCCAAACTACATGGAATACGTTCTGAGACCCATCCAACACAAATTACATGAGAAAGGGAAAGGCCTCGTCTTTTCACAAAGGAAGAGTTCCCTTTAAAGTATAAAATTCTTATCTTCATGCCGTAAATGTATTCTCCATGGCCAGACTCGACAGTCTAATCAGAATGTGATGTTCATTTATTTCTCTTTAGGCAACATTATGGAAGATGCTCTGCCCAAAGCGACTTTCTGCACCAACTTGCTGGGTGCTTAAGTATTCAAATCCAAGCTCTGCTTTGTGACTCAGGACAAGTTTCTTAGCATCTTGGTGCTTCAGTTTCCAAATCTGGGATATGGTGAGAATAATAGTACCCACCTCCAAGATGTGGGTTAAGTGAGTTAATGCCTATTTATGCTCAGCTCGTGGAAGCCCTCAGTGAAGGTCACTGTGTTTATGGTTGTCATTGACCGCCTGGGGAATCTGTGGCTGCTGTCCTGCCAACAGAACTTCCCGGCAAGCTGCTGAGGTCACACGATGGGCGAGATCACACTGGCCTCTCCTTGCTGGGCCAGCAAGAGGATCTTACCAGCTTTTTCTGCCACCAGCTCTCATCTCACGCCCTAAACGACACTCTCAGCATGAACACCACCAGCACTGTCACTGCGACTGCCACCTTTGGGCTCTCTCCAGGTTTCAACAATCTCTCTCCTGTCCAGTTCTTAAAAGAAAGAGGAGTTCCCCCGGAGATCATGCTCCTTTACCGGAGGAGGATGTGAAGGCCCAGCCTCAGGGGACAGCTCTGATGGGGGCATTGCAGCTCCGTGAGATCTTCTGAGGCCGTGGATTTGAACAGCATTGCAGCCTCGCTACTTCTCTGCCCGGTCCTGCTTCCTTCCCCTCTTCCCTACAGGTGTTGCTTTTAAGGGCAAACTTTAATAAACATTCAGCATGCTACTCTCTGCTTCCCTGGTGATGGAGTCTAAGGATCTCCAGGTTGCAGTTTATCATATCACTGGTAACATATCTACATATCTATTTTGAGATATTTAACTTAAGAAAAATTATAAGCTATAAAATTTCCTGTCTGATTCCTTCCATCATACTGTTAGTTTCCTCTTTTATTCCAGTTTCTTTAAGATATAACTGTATTAGGTTAAGGTGTACAACCGAATGATTTGACATATGTGTATAACAACCAGTTTAGTTAACATTCATCACTGCATTGTCAATATTTTTATAGAGGTATAATTGACGTATAGCACTCCATTAGTTTCAGGTGTACAACAGAATGATTTGATATTTGTAAGCATTGCGAAATGATCACAATAAGTCTAGTTACCAAACATCACCATACATAGTTACAAAAAAGTTTGTGTGTGTGTGTGATGAACACCTTTAATTTCTTTTTATGTCAACAGGGGTCATCTGGGCAGTGGAATCATAGGTCATTTTTGAAAGGAAAAAAAGCTTCATAATAAAAATAAGTACTTAGAAAAATGTAATTAGAAGAAAGGGGAAAGAAATAAAACCTGCATGCAGGGCACGTACCTGGACTCCGTTCTCTCTCTCACTGCTTCCCCGCCCAGGGAGCCAAGGCTCCGAGTGACCACCTTTCCTTCCTCACTGAGGGGCCCGTGGGGGGGAGGGGGCTAAGGTCAGCCAGAGGCACCCGGCAGCAGCGCTCAGCCTCCCGCATGGACGCAGACACAAGCAGACCGCCTCAGACTCGGAGTTATTACCCTGCAGGGCCCTTTTCTGCACCCACATGTGCGCCTGGCCCACACACCCTCGCTTAGGCTCCACAGTGTACTTTCAGCAGGAGCAAAATCCTCTTGGCACCCCGATTATCGATTAAAAACCATTTAAAAATCTTTCCTTGCCCTAAGCAGGTCTAGGTTTCAGGCCTGGCTAGGTTGCATATACAAACTACCTGAATGTTCAGAATGTTCATATTAAATTTGAAATCTACTCCATAACTTGCTTAACAGATGTACCTTTTTATGATGGTTTACCTTAGCAAACAAAAATAATTCGCTCTGCCTGAGCGGAGCATGCTGAGAAGAGACATGCAATCTGGCACCATGGTTGCCCCTCCTCCCTTCGCACTCGGCCTCAAACTTTTGGCTCCTTAAACAGACCACATTCTCTCTGGCCTCTGAACCTTCGTAAAGGCTGTTCCCTCTGTTGAGAATCTTCTTAATCTTCAACCCATCCTCTCCCTTAGCTTGTCCCTCTCATCCTTCAGTTGTCATATTAAAAGCCGCCTACCATACCCACCCCTGGCTCCATCAGGTAGGTCGGAGTACCCTGCTGTCTGCCCCCTAAGCACCCTATTTCTCCGCCAGGGTCAGCCCTCTACTTCCTATCACAAGCCCCTGAGGCTTGTATACTCAGGCAGAGGAAGACAGTGTCAGTCACACCTCGTGTCTAGCATAGCGCATAGTAGGTACTCAACAACTGTTTTTGAATAAATGAGTGAATGAATGAGAAAGCATTTTTGGGTTGACATTAGCTTAAAACAAACCACAAAATAATACAGTAACAGAGGGCAGATTATCTCTGCCTAAATTTTCATTGTACATACCACACACTTGACACCTGTTACTAGAAACCAAAGCCCTGTGGTGATGTAGAGAAGTTGTTTTCATCATCCGGTGGAATCATTTGCTAGCTGAAGAATAATGGGTAATTATAAATTATACTATATTAATATAAATCAGTTATCTTTTTTTTAATGGAGGCTTTCCCTATACAATGCAATATAGAAATACAACATATAGTGAAAGTTACTCTCCAGAACGGAGTCACCGTAATTTCCAAACAAGATTTCTCAGGATCAGATCCTTCCCAAACAGTACACTAGTGGCAGAGAACAGCCTAGAAGACACATTTCCCTGGGAGAAAAAAAATGGAAGGTTGTAACTGAAGCTTTATCAGAAGGAAATTATACACTCATGGACCTTCGCCCAGGAATGTAAACTTTCTCCTGCTCCTACCTATTAATAGCACTAAAAAGCAAACTGTGGGGATTTTTAAAAAATTATATATTGACTGAATCTGTGAAGAGCTATGAAATGCTAACCAGGAGGACAACCCAAAATAAATTTAACAACGCAGATCTACAAGGAAAGTCCTTTGTAATGTTTTCCAGAGCACTTGCACTTTTTGAACATTACATACAGGAAAATATTACATGGAGGAAACGTCACTTTATGAGCCTTAGATGAGGTCTTTTCTGTTTTAATGAATGTCGTATATAAGGAAATGTTCAATATTACCCAAATTCATTGAATTGTATTGTTGGACTAAAATGCAGTTACTTTGGATTTTCAGCTTTAATCTTCTGAGAAATATATTTCTAAATATCTCTGGCAAGACTTTCAAGGTTGAGTTCCCTGCCAAGGTGGGTTTTAACTCCTAAAGTCCAGCCAAGCTCACATTTGTGGTATTCTTCATGTTAATTAAATGCAAACAAGTTGACAAAAATATCAAATTGAGCGGTAAGAACATTTCCATTCAATTATGTTTTTAAGCACTGAAAAACAGGGTGTGCATGAATTTGCGCAGTTTTAAATTACCCTCAGCATTTAAAACCCACCTGGATGGGTTCAAGCGGCAATGTGAGGCTGAGAGAAATATGAATTAATGAAGAACACATTTTGGTGATAGGCCTATAAATAAATCGTTTCTATGCATGTAGTTGGCACCTGCAGATTGAATAATGCTAATGTAAGCAGACGCAGATTTCTCAAGTCTTTTTATGTAGAATGTGGTTAGGTCCTGCTTACTTTGCTATGCTAATGAATGCCAGGGAGAATGTAAGCTCTATTTTAACTTTGTGTTTACATCACTAGACACATGCTGAGAAAGTTCCCATGGAATACCGCTTACCACATGTACCTTAAAAAGGTCCGGGCTCACAAAATTAATCATGTTTAAAAAAAAATGATTTGGTTTCTCACATTTAAGATAATAGTCCTCTGTTATTTTTAACAACTTTGGCATATAAGATATGTAATAACTGCTTAAATATAGTAGCACAATCTTCGTTATTTAAAAAATCATTAAATTTCATAGGTCTGCATTGTGACGGACTGTGGATTCTCCTAGATGGTAAGACATTTATCCTCCTTGGAAGCATGTAGGAAAAACCCAAAAGTAACTTTCTTTAGATTTTCAACAAAGCCAGCCTCCTTAGGTGGGTTCATTCAAAACAAAACATCTTTTGTTTTGCATAAAGGAAGCAGAAAGCGTCCATCGAGTTGGAAGAAAATGCTGAGCAGTACTGGGGAGCAACATCCCGACTCCCTAGCATCTGGGACTAAAGACCTGTATGAAATGTAGCCATAGTAGAGAGAATGCTTAATGAAAGACACCAGCACGTCACTTGCCTGGAGTCAACGTGCTTATACATTTCATCTTATCCCATGAGGGAGAGGAGGCCCCTGTGCTCGAGAGCTGAGAGGACAAGTGGAAGTCCACATACCACACACATCTAAGCACACACGTTGACAGTGAGCTGACAAGCTGCTAAATAAGATATTTCATATGTTCTATTCTTCTGCCTTAACCCACACATCTTCCAAACAACAAATCTGAAAATTTTATTTGCCAAACGTTGGCAAAATGTTGAAGAAAACTGAATTTAACTTTTAGTGTGCACATCTGGGAGTTTTATTGATGGGCCAAAAATGTTTGGTTATGGAGTAAAATAATAGTTACAGAAATAGTATTATTCTTTTTAAAATATATATTTATCTATTAGGTATATATTTATCTAAATATATATATAATTAATGCAAATTTGTTATGTTGTTATAATCAAGATTTTCAATCATTGTGTTCTCTCGACAGCCAAACCAGATAAGATTTCTTGAGACCTTGTAGGTCTTAAATAGTTTTTTATTCATTAATTTGGAGAAACTTTGTTCTGTTCAAGTAGCAGCAACTGGAATTGTCAAAAATAAAGTAAAGTTAGATTCAGAAATGAAATATGAAATTAATAAATCATGTTCAAACATTACCATAGAAATGGTTGCTGGCAATAAATTATCATCACAAAACATTACAAAATAGTTTAACTACAAGATCTAGATTTCTATCACTTTTATGGATTTTTAAAAGTATCTTAATGTAATAATACCTAGAACCACATAGTATCTCTTTTCTTCTAATATTGTCCATGCTGAGATTTTATAAAGAGAACTGAAAATAGAAGCGTGTTGCTCAATTTGTTCCAATCTCTCTTCAGTTGAGACCATAACTTGCTTTCCAGTGGCCAGAAAATATTCCTTATAGAAATTAGTTTTGGAAATATTTGTACATAAATATTTTTCTGCATAGTAAGGAAACATTTTCATTTCTCATTGTAATTTCCTTCTATTTTAATGAAATGTCACATTTGTTGCACATTTAACATGCAGTTTCTTGTGACTTAGAAAAATAATTCTTTCCCAAAATTTTAAAATTATCTTAATACTTTTAAAAATAAAGTTGCCAACCACATCTCATTTTTGTGTTGCTGCTATTTATTATCTTTTACTAACATAAATGGCAAGAAACATTGATAGTACACATTCAAAATTAAATACACAATGCATTTTCCACTAAATATCAAAATTTGATTTTTTTTCTCAAATATATTTTTATTTGAGGAGTTTCTCAACTTTTTAAATGCTCTTAAAATTAGTTATTTTAAAAATATTCTTCTTCTTCCCCTTGCTTATCTAATAAATTAATTACCTAATTTTCAATTCCCCATCCAAGAGAGGTCTTATTTCTTTTTTTTTTTTTCCGACTTAACAAATTTAATTATAACTAAAAAAGTTTTCAGATCAAACCAAAAGCAGTCATTCATTGGGACGAAGAGATAAATATCAGAGAGAAGTAACAGACAGGCTCCTGAAATGCTTGACAACCCAGTTATTGAAGAGGAGTGAATCTGATGGCAAAGCATTTAAACTGCTTTCTGGTTTGACTGAAATATCAACAACATCAAGGACAATACAAAGCTCAGAACATTGCCCTACAGTGAAAATGTCAATAGCAACAGTTACAGAGTGTTGCTTATTCAAAGAACATTTTAGTCAGGCTCTGACCAAGAAAATGTGAAACACCCTAAAATCCACATCAGTAAGCAAAATGGATAGTTTCTCAAAATTTGACCATCCTAAATGTTCACATGACATTGCCAATAACTTTTCCAAAATATCAATAAAAAAAATCCCTCAACATGCTAGAACAAGGGCTGGTGAGCTACAGCCCATGGACCAAGGGCTGGTAAGCTGCCTGCCTCCTGTTTCCCCCCCAAACAGGTTTATTAAGATGTGGTTCACATTTAAATTCACCCCCTTAAAGTGCAATTCAATGATTTTCAGTATATTCACAGAATTGTATGACCATCACAACAATCAAATTTTAGAACACTTCTGTCACTCCAAAAAGCAGCCCTGTACCCATTAGCAGACACTCCAGTTCATCCCTCCTCACCCCCTAATCCTAGGCAATCACAAACCTACTTGCAGTCAGAGAGGTCTTATTTCTTAATTTTAAATTCACATTACATGTTTAGCCATTCTATGAACAAGTTTGGAAATTATTTCTACAAACTACAAAATCTTTCCATTCTTTGTATAGGTGTTAAAGATAGATTGGTAAAAGGTTACAAACTTTTGGCTATAAGCTAAATAAGGCCTAAGAATCTAATGTATAATAACTATAGTTGATAACACTGTATTGTATAACTGAAATTTGCTGAGAGTAGAATTTAAATGTTCTCACAAAAATTATATATGCATATATAAGGGAGGTGATGGGTTTATTAACAAATGGGAGGAATTACTTATGGATAAGTAATTCTCTACACATTACTTATTTATATCAAATCATCACCATGTACACTTTAAATATATTATAACTTTGTCAGGTATACCTCAGTAAAACTGAAAAATTAGTGCTGTAATAACATCACTGTGCTTTGTTAAATATTGAACGCATGATGTCTTTTAATATTCTTTTAAGAACATTACAACAATGTTCAGTGTTCTGTTCTATATTTACTTCTTCATGGAAAAATATCAGTTGCCATATATTCAACTTCTTTTTTGTTCCAGTATTTGCTAATTTTATGTGAGTGTAACATTTCATATTCTTTTAATCGAGGATGTGTTTCCAATCACAAATATCTTCACTGGCCAAACCAGTTATGAACACTGGTTAAGAAATATATAACAGTAATAACAAGACAGTTTCTTTCCAGATTTAAAAGATTCTGCTTTTAAATAAAATATATGGAACACAGAGAATTTTGGGGGCAGTGAAACTACCCTGTATGATATTATAATGATGGGTACCTGTCATTATACATTGGTTCAAGCCCATAAAACGTGTAACACCAAAGGTGAACCTTCACTGTGATCTTCAGGCAATAATGATGTGTGACTGTAGGTTCATCAGCAGCAACAAATGCACCCCTCTGGTGGGGGTGCTGATAGTGGGGGAGGCTGTGCCTGTGGTAGAGCGGGAGGCACATGGGAAATCCTGCACCTTCCCCTTAGTTTGGCTGTGAACTTACAGCTGCTCTAAAAAAAAATAAACTCTATTAAAAAAAGGAAATATGGATTTTCTGCCATGTTTATCCAGTGGAAAACTGTAATCATTGATTTGAATCAGATTGTGCTTTGCTAGAAACATTTTCATTCGCATCAGGATATGACAACCATTTTCCAGAATCATTATCCAATAAACAGAGTCAAGTTCCAGAGATTTTGACTTGCTTATCCAATTTGCAGATTTTCTAAATGTAATTTTTTTTAAGTTCCATCAAATATCCCAGAAGGAGATTTACTGTTTCTGAATTTTACATTTGATATGAATCATTTTTGTTTTTATTGTTTTGATCAGAAGTTATGGGTTCATTTAATGAGAATTTGACAATGCCTAAGTTTTATCTGACCAGTCCCAGTCATGGATTTGATGAGAATAATTTCCTTGCTCATTTTCATTACATCTTCTTTAAATAAAAAACGCATAATGGCCTGCTTGCAGATGTTCCGTGGTCCATGCTGTACCAAAGTATGCTCACTTTCTTAACTTCTAAGCACTAATATGAAAAGTTTTTATTTCTTACTGCTTTTTAGTTTTTCTTCTATTTTAAATTCTACTTTCGTACTTTACTATTTTGTTATGGTACAAATCCTACACATTCTCAATGATCTAAAGCAGGAGTCAGCAAACTTTATCTGTAAATGGCTAAATTGTAATTATTTCTGGTTTTGCAGGTCACACAGTATCTATAGCAATTACTCAGTTCTGATGTAGCAGCATGAAAATAGCCATAGAGATTACATAAAAATGTAGGCGCAGATGTATCCCAATAAAGCCTCATGTAAAAACAAATGGCAGACCGTATTTGGCCCAGATCTGAAAGATTTAAAAAAATAAAATATTGTTTTCTAAGAGTAAAAAATTCCAAATGTAGGCCCTGGCCAGGTAGCTCCTCAGTTGGTTAGACTGTTGCCCCAATGCATGCGGGTTGCAGGTTCGATCCCTGGTCAGGGTACATACAAGAATCAACCAATGAGTGCATCAATAAGTGGGAAAATAAATCGATGTTCCTCCCTTTCTCTCTCTTCCTCTCTCTGTAAATCAATAAATAAAAATTTTAAAAAATGAGAAAAAAATTCCAAATGTAAATAATTTAAAACTATTTTACACTTATTTCTTGTCTAATATGTTCAAAATAATATATTAAAATTAAAAAACAAAATAAAAATTATAATCAAAATTAAAATCAAGATATAAATAAAAGTACAATTTATTTTAATTTTTAAAAATGTAATTGCATCATACTAAATATTTTTATAAAAATGAAACCATTCATAATCAAAATGTTCAGTGTCCATGTAGCTGGCAATGCAAAGAATGAATGCCATGGGAAAAGCAGATGCTGGTTGATCTCACTTACATGTAGGGTCAGAAAAGAAAAAGTCAAACTCTTAAAAGCAGAGAGAAGAATGGGGGTTGCCAGGGGCTGAAGGCTGGGAGAATGGGCAGATGTTGGTCTTTCAGTTACAAAATGAGTAAGTTCTGAGGACCAATGGGCAGCATGGAGACTACGCTTAATAATACTGCATTATATACACAAAGCTGTTGAGAGTAAATCTTATGCATGCTTATAAATAAGTAAATAAATACATAAGTAACTTATGTGAGAGATGGGTGTGTTAATTAATTTGGTGTGGTAATCATTTTATAATATATTCATAAATCAAATAATCATATTGTACACTAAATATGCAAAGTTTGTTGATTACACCTTAATAAAATTGGGAAAAAAGACTCACTGAATGCTTCACATTTCATCTAGATATATATTTATATATTATATGTATTTAAAGTATATGAATTATTTAACATTGCAAAATAATATTCAAACTTCATATACAATTGCTGCCTATACCGCATTAATTTATGACGACCTGCAGATCCAGGACTTAGAAAATAAGTGTATTTGTCTGCTTAGGCTGCCATAATGAAGAACACGGGCTGGGTGGCTTCAACAGCAGAAATTTGTTTCTCACAGTTCTGGAAGCTGGAAGTTCCAGATCAAGGTCTGGCAGGGTTTGGTTTCTGGTGAGGACTCTCTTCCTAGCTTGCTGGCGACTACCTTCTCGCTGCAGTCATTATTACATGGTCTTGTCAGTGAGCTCATGTACAGGGAGAGAGACGGACAGGAAGACATTGAGACCTCTGGCGTCTCTCCCATAAGGACACATCCTATCAGATCAGGGCCTGCCCCACATAACCTCATTTAAGCTTAATTACATTTTTAAAGGCTCTATTTCTTTGGGGGTTAGCATTACAACATATGAATTGGGGGAACATAGTTCAGTCTATAGCAACACGGAAAAGCAAGAATGTAGATTCTCAGCACTACTGGGAAAGAAATACTTTCTTATTCAAAATTTATTGCAGTAATGCTATCTAACAGAAAGGATTTGGCAAGTTAATTTATTTCTCCTCTTACCTAAGTATTTTTGTCCCGCACTTCCACAGCAGTGTCTGTTTTTGACATTGGCAGCTGTACAATCTACAAACATTCATGTTATTAGGACACGGGAGTCTTTTGTTTTGAGGATACAGGACAAGAAAAGTAAAGAAACATTTCCTTGGAACCAAGCAGTGTTTATAGCATACAGGTCCTCGAAAGGGAGGCCCAGGCCAGAGACCCCTCTGGCCTTACCTAAGGCAACCATTTCTACAAGCACTGTACAGATGAATGGAAAGAGATTAAGCAATTCGTCTGACTTTAAAAAATGCCTGAGTCAAGAGTAGCATTAGGTTATATTTTTTAAAATCATATTGAATGTTCATGGCAAGATCCCAATTTTGTTTATAGATCAATATTAAATACAGTTCGGCAAGGGTGGGGTTTGAATCTCATTGTATGGTAGGAACTTGGGTAGTAGTAACTAGCACATGTGAAGGAATCAATGCATATATATGGAAAGAACTGGTAAATGATTGCTTAGTTATCCTTAAAGCTTATAAAACATTGTAGAGTAGTAACTATTTTATATCTGAATAAACCAATACCAGAAAGGTCAGTTATAGCCCAGAGTAAGACTTCACAGTTATTGACTAAATATATATATCATGTAACTACAACTGTAACATAATGGTCTTCATTATTTGGCATTAGATGTTAAAATTATTAATTCAAGAAATATTAATCTGTTTACCTGAGGGATTGAGACACCTCCTGGGAAAGAGTTCCACCAGTCAGTTTTTCCCAACAGACCTCATAAGAAAAGCCTGGCCTTCACAGGAAAGGAAGAACTCTGGGTAGAGCTCCAGAGTTGCAGAACAAAGCAAATTTTGATCACTGAGAATGCTATGTATCCAGTGGCTCAATAGTGTCCAAGGGTGGCAGCCATAGTGACTTTGAAATGGATTAGTATAGACAGTGGTGGTACCAAAAGAGTTATCTTGAACTGTGAGCACCAGAAGCAGTTTGGGATGCTTATTTTAGCACCTGTATGATTCTTCTATCACTAATAATAAGAAAGTTGATGATGCATCAATCATGACATTGTCCCAAATTTCTAATGATCTTCTCATTTCCTTTTTTTGGAACTAAGTAAAATATAAATTCATTTGAAGCTAAATTCTTCTATTCACCTACCTATAGCCTTCCAAAAAATTAAAAGTAAAGAACAAGTAAGACAACTTCTTTAAAATTTAAATGCCTATAAGGGTAATAGGAAAAAATCATAATAGAAGGGAGGAGTGGTTTGGTGGTACTAGTGTGGACAGCAATGAGGAATTACAGCCCTTTGGGGGCTGGGTCATAAAAAACAAACTCCCAAATCACTAGACACAAATTATTATCATTTTCAAAAGAGAAATAAAGAGAGAATCAAAGATGTTGCCAATATTGAGTTGCCGTGGCTGTTGGTTTCTTCATAAGAGCTTCCACAGACATAGGTAATCACAGCCACTAAAGTGACAAAATGTTTCAAATTGTTATTGAGAGAACTAGGAACTTAATCATATTTTCTATATAATGGTTTGTTCTTTTAGGTTCAGAAAATTTAGGTTAAACTCAAATGGATCCTCTACTTATTATTGATCTCATTGAATTTGTCTTATAAATGAAGGGCCCCGTTTCACGAATTGAAAGAATTTGTTTTGCTATGTCTGCATTGCCATAGAAAACGCATACACACATGCCCACACTGAGACAAGATAGGAAAACCTGTCTGTTGCACTGATTTGATGTTACTAGACTTTTATAACGATAAATTTATCTAGATGGACTTAGCATGTTAATATCATTTTGAGTTCTTTTCCAATGCATTTGAATTTCAAGAGTATAATGTATAGCATTTAGTTTACAGTATACTAGTGAGAAATCTTGAAACAGAATTGTATCCTAAGGAAAGGTTTACTGGAAATATCTACTTTTCAGTTAAAAGCTACACAAAGTGTGAACTTTTAAAGTACTCTCAAAAAAACACTATTGGGAGTAATTTCTCAGTGAGTTTATGAAAACTTTTTGATTTTGGAACCTAAATTTAAATAGACCCTTGCTTTTGCTGCTCAAACTATGCCCAAAAGAAAACCTTAAAGGAAGTCGGTTGCTTTTCTTTCTCATTTTGAGGTTGCAGTGGAGTATAGTACAAACACTCTGACTGGTGTGGGACACCTGTGTTCTAGTTACCATTCTCTCCCTGACTACATATGTTTTTCACACTTTCCCGTTTCAGAAAATTCTGGGTCAGCAAGAACAAAACCCAGAATTGGGATGCTGGTTTCAGTTCTGTTGTAGCCACTGTGGTAGCACCTCACAGAGGAAGAGATGTTCTCACTGCCAGGGACCTGTGCCAGAGTGTGGAAGGAAACACCAGATCATGGGTGGACAACATTTCCCAAACACCGACACCAACGCATTCCGAAGAGTAACAAGATGGCGTTTGCACAAAGCAATGACTGGACCTTCTGTGCAATATGTAGTAAGTAGATATAAATCCCATAACTTAACACTACTTAAGTATACACAACACTGCCATTGCCATACAAGCGTTCACTTGCTCACTCTACTAGTAGATGCTCAGAATTTGGAGAACTCAGCTGGAGATCAATGAAGTCAGAAGACGGAGAGAATTTTTCACAAGAACAATGTGAAATCCCACAGAAGCCAAGGACAGGAAATAGTTGGAAAAGAGACTCAAATCTTTAAGGGCTCACTCTCCCCTCCATTCCCCTAGTCTCCTTCCTCTCTATGTATCTGCTTTACTTCTTTTTCTCTCTACACATCGGCCTCTGTCTTTCTGGGAAACATGGCAGACGACAGCCCTAAGCTTTACATATACTGCAAGAATATAAAAAGATTGAATTCTCTTACTCAGTTCTAGTAACAGAATTTCCAAAAATAGATTCTCTGATATAATAAAGTATGTTTCTGGTCTTTGTCTCTAGCCCTTGCCACAGAGCTTCAAAAGCCAGTGGGACTTTTTGAATGATAAATATTATGCTAATGAATTGACACATGGCCGGTGCCTAGGTAGCTTCAGGATGGAAGCTGGTCACCAGAGAGACCAGACACATGACTAGAGAGATGGAACTTATGCAACCCCAACAAAAACTCTGGACAGCATGTAGTTTTCCGCAGTGGCCGCACCAGACTGAGTTCCCACTGACAGTGCACTAGGGTTCCCTTTTTCTCCACATTCTTGCCAATACTTGTAGTTTGTTGTTTTATGATGGTAGCCATTCTGACAGGTGTGAGGTAATATCTCACTGTGGTTTTAATTTGCATTTCTCTGATAATAATGATGTTGAAAATTTTTTCATGTGGCTGTGGCCATCTGTAGAGCCTTTCCCTTTTGGCCCAAGTAATTCCACTTCTGGGAATATATCCTAAGAATCCCAAAACACCAATACAAAAAATATATATGCACCCCTATGTTCATAGCAATGCTATTTGTAATAGCCAGGGTCTGGAAGCAGCCTAGGTGCCCATCAGTAAATGAGTGGATTAAAAAAGCTGCAGTACGTATATGGAATACTCACAGCAGTAAAAAAGAAAGAACTCTTACCTTTTGCAACAGCATAGATGGACCTGGAGATCATTATGCTAAGTGAAATAATCCAGTGAGAGAGAGACAAATACCACATGATCCCCAATTGTGTCTGGAATCTAATGAACACAATAAACAAACAAAACAGAAACAGAAGATAGAAACATGGAACAAACTGACAACCGATGGGGAGGGCGGAACTGGATGAAAGATGGTGAACGGATTAACCACAGAACACTTATGCATGACCCAGGGACACAGACAACGATTTGGGGACTGACTGAGAGAGGAGAAAGGGTGGCCCTGAGTGGAGGTGGGAAAAGGGAGGAAAAGCAGGAACAACTGTAATAGCATAAAAAAATCAAACAAACAAACTCTGGGCAGCAAGGCTCTTCCTGGTTGGTGAACACACTGACGGGCCGAGAGTGAGGCACCCTGACCCCACGAGGAGAAAGCGTGGGGGCTTTGCATTTGCAACCCTTCCAGTCCTTGCCCTGTGCAACTTTTCATGGGGCTGTTCCTGAGTTGGGTCATTTATAATAAAGCTGCAATTATGAGAATAGTACTTTCTTGAGTTCTATGAGTTCTATCAAATTATGGAAACTGAGGGAGCCACAGAAACCCCCCAACTCATAGTAGGTAAGTCAGAAGTGTGGGTGACCTGGGGACCTCACTTGCGGCTGGTGTCTAAGGTAAGGGCAGTCTTGGAAGACGCAGCCCTTAATCTATGGAGCCTCGTACTAACTCCAGGTAGTTAATGCCAGAGTTGAATCACAGTCTACCCGTTGGGTGTGGAAACAGAATAGATTATGACTAGCCAAGCCTAGCCAATGAAGTCAAATAGTGGGATAATACAGCTTGGATCTTCTTCCCACCCCGAACCAATCGATGATCACACGTATAAACATGGCAACGCCTCAGGCAGCATGTGAATTTAGAAGCGAGGGCCATTTTCTAGAAAAGAGATGCTGGGCGGACAGTATCCTGGCACTCTGGTCTGACTGCTCAGAGTATCCAACACTGACCGAGTATGTCGTGCATGTCATTCTTAAACCTAGTCAGGTCCGCAGATGGCTCTGCCGATGCCGTAAATTCATGTAATCACACACATGGCTGGAAAGTGCATGTAATACTGACCTTCTGAATGTTAAAACATTTCAAAATGACAGAACACTTTTCAGCAGCTAAAACATCTTATATTAAAATTGAGAGTTTATAAATAGTAACCTGATCTTATAAACAACTGGCTGTGGATTACATTTATCTAGAAAATTGTTCAGTGTTTTTCTCATGTATATATTTTCTTTGGTACAATAGACAAGTACCCTCCTAAACACGGCCATGAAAATAAATGTAAGGTCTATCCTGGCATTACGTATGCAAAAGAGAGTAGTTCCCCACGTGGTGTCGTGGTAAGCTGAATGAATACAAAAACGAAAGCCAAGCCTGTAGAGCTAAAAGAATAAAGATGAGCACCGTCTACTTTCACCAGCAAGGCACATACAAGAAAAACTCTCTCATCCTGCTCTGTCACTTTCTGCCTGCAGAAGTCTTCCCTCGCACCTTATGAACGTGTTCTGTATTTCACGGTACCCCAATGCAGTATATGTATTAGCTTTTATTCACATATTAGCTCTTAACCATCTATGTTGTAGTTGCCTATGAATTCATGTTTCCCCCAGAAGGCTACCCCTGAGTTGAAAAGATAGCTGCATCCCACTGTGTTTAGTCCTCTAAACCAGCACAGTTCCTAGAACAGAGCGGGAGTGTGGCAACTATCCATCGTGGTTGCATTGATTGCTGGTCTTTGGCCAGTGACCTAAATTTTCTGAGTGTTGATTTGCCTGTGAATAAAAGGAAGGTAATTACAATCCTTACTTCACTGGATTGTTATGAGGATTAAATCCCCTATAAATGCTACTACTGCTGTTGCTGTTGATAACTGGGGCCCACTCAGCCATCGTTATTCACTGATTAGAAGCCATCAGACCCAAAGTGAGCTATTTATAGTGGAGAAATCAGAAGAGAATATTTCACAAGAGGTGCAAGTCACTGTTCTCAAAATAAACAGCAAATGAAATCTCACTACCCAGACAGCCATCCCCTTTCCTGACATCTCTGGATATTATTAGAGTTATACCCTGGATATTATTAGAGTTATTTGAATACCTGTCAACTCATTTAGGCATTCATATATACTACTTACTATTCGTTTGTAACGAGTGATCAAGTTAATTAGGAGTCAAATAGTGTAATTCTAGTTTCTTTTATGCTACATGTTTAGAGACTTTATCACTTTGTAATGTCGCAATAAAGAAAAATATGGCACCTTTTCTATTTACTTTATTAAACCACTATGATCCAGCGTACTTGTCAGTTGTCATTTATCTTTCTGGTATGCCAGCTCCACTTTCTTACTAATTTATGTTCTCCACCCTGAGATGTTATTCAATAAAGTAAACATATTAGTAGAGAAAATTTGTAACATACAGATTAAATTGTTCATTAAAAAATCATTCTTTTTAAAATACAGTTTTTCATCACTATTTATCTTCCCTATACCCTCTTCCACCTCCACCCACCCCCTGCGTCCGCAATCACCACACTGTTGTTTGTGCCTGTGAGTTCTTTCTCTTTTCTTCCCTTTTTTGCTCCATCCCTCTGCCCACCCACCCCCCAGACTACCCCCCAGAGTGCCAATCTGCTAGGCTCTTTATGGAAATCAAGATCATAACATCCCATGTATAACATAACTTTTTAAGAAATCATTTAAGCTCTAGCTTGAAACATACACTTTGGAAAGAGCAAGTATGCATAAAGATTCAGCAAGCAAATACAATCTCTTTTTAACCAAAAAAAAAAAAATCTTCACAATGAGCCCCTGAGGTGCGAGCAGAATTCTGAAAAGGAATGCTACTAAGTCTATAGTTGGGATGAGCTGGGAATTGGAGCTGCAGTTAGATACAATACCCAAGCAGCTCCTAAAGAAAGGACATGCTTATTTTTAAAGTCACACTCATCAAGGATACACTATGTAATTAGTAAAGGCTATGCCATTCTTTTGAACTTTTTTGGTGGGGAAGGAGAATAAAGCTCATCAGCTAGAATTTAAACGTATTGCATTGAATAAAGGCATTCAACACTTGCCAACCACCAAATTAATTTGACATAAAAATCGTAGTTATTTGAACTATTCATTGCATAAGTAGAAGTTATATTGGTTTGAACTCATTTTAGAAGTTTATTAATTCAAGGAGATTTTTTTTAAACCTTCAATCAAAAATACTATTCCAAAATGCCCGGTGTGTATCGATGTTGGGTCACTCCTCTGCTGTCAGGGAGACACTGAGGCAGTTTTGCTGGAAACATGTTGATAACGGCTCCACCCTTGCAAACATACATAGGTGAGTCTGCGACCTAATCTCACGTGCCATACTTAATTGAGATTTATAATCCGAAATCTTTGCTCCAAACAAGCTCTTAGGAAACTACAAACCGGGGTCTACTTAATTTGACACAAAGTAGAATGTCACAATTAACTGGCAGTGATCACAACTTCAGCATCTCACCAGGGGCATGTTAAGCATGTCGCTTCTTGAATTATTGCCAGCTAACATTTACTTCATGATATATGAATATCGCCAGGGAAATTCAGAACCCTTCAGCCACTTAGGTCTCATGTTAATACTCCCAAGTGGCTTTATTCAAGGCGCCACATTGCACCCCATTAGGAGTTGTCATGCAATGTTTTATTTTGATATTTTACTTCACTGATTTTCATCATAGTTTCCTACCTAGATTCCAGACACTATGACTGCATTCATAAACTTGCATATAATACGCATGTGAAATCATATTTCCTTCTTGGACGTGTTAGCAAAATTCCATCTGTCTGTTCCTTTTTAAACTGCTCAGTTTTCCACATTGAAGAGAGAATTGGGTTACAATTACCTACTGTAACTTTTCATCAAAATAATATTTTAGGTTGTGTATAATATTGTTCCATATTATCCCTTGCCTGAGGAGTTTAAAATATTTTACACACCCAGATATTTCTACAATAAACCTCAAGGCAAATTAAAGCATTTTGAAGTTGAAAGAAAATTTTAGAGATTTTTCTAGTGTAACCCCTTTATTGCACGGATAAGAAAGTCCACTCAAAAAGATCAGAGAAGCTGAGGGCGTGGGGGCTGAGAATGTGAACTCTAGTGCCAGCCTGCCTGGGTTCAGGACGGCTTCCACCACAGCCTCACTGTGGGACCTCAGCAACTTATTTCACTCTCCGTGCCTTTGTTTCTGTGTCTGTAAAATTGTCATAATAATACCTACTGGAGGGTTCCTGTGAGGATGAGCTAACACGTACTTCACTATGAAGAACGGTTCTTTCCCGATTGCAGTTTCAGGGAAGAGGGAATTTCCTTAAATACCCTTGATGGCGACTTTGGAAGAGGAGGTAGCGTTGTGCCATCCAGATCCTTTCTTTCCCTTTGTCCCTGGAGCAGCTGCCCACGGACACTCAACTTCTGTTCTGCTCTGCTCTGCTCATCTTAGATTGACCTTCATTTGGAACATCCTACAGCCACCCTGCACGGCCAAAGGCTGGATGCGAAAATATGTTTCCAGGAAGGCTGTTGTTGCCCCATTGTCTGATACTGGCTTTATTAGTTGTGAAGGTGATACTTGGTTTTCTGTTTGACCTGTTTTGTTTTCTCTCTCCTTTGGGTCAGAACTCTGACAAGAAAACACCAACAGAAAGCTCACAGAGGGCCTGACACAGTGTGAGCGCGCAATTCACAGTGGCTGTTACCATCGTTATTTTGTCTTGCTCAAGAGTGCCGATCACACTAGCATCAGAATTCATATCACAACCCAGTTGCCTTGATTACAGCACTAAGATCTCATCTACAATAGGGAAAAAAAGGGAGCTTTGATTATTGGACACCTAAGATCATATAATTATGTTCCTATCTCACAGTGCTTCCGATCCACTTAACCAACCAATCACTATGCCCTTATGTGAGGTAAACTTGTGATGCAAATATTTTTAAAATATTCTTTGGGACCTACAATTCAAATAATAGTAATTTATCTTCTTACATGAAACATTTAAATATCTTAATATTTTGAGATGTAAATATATGTAAGTAAAAATAATGGTTGAGCTTTTGCTTCTCAGATAAATAGACTGCATTTCTTGGATTTGAGTTATCAGTGTATAAATTCTACATTCCTCATCTTTGTAACTTTTGAGTCTATAATTTTCCATTTAAATTTGCTATTTGCCACTTCCCACAGTTACACTCATTTATATGCACCTTATATAGAACATACACATTGCTGAAATTTTCTAAATTTTAGTCAATTTTTTAATTTTTGTTTTTACACTTATTAAATTTAATATACCAAATGTATACTTGCTTTAACTTTTTTTTATTGTTGTTCATGTACAGTTGTCTCCATTTTCCTGCCACCAGTTTCCCCTCACTTCCACTCCCACCTCCCACCCTCAATCCTTCCCCACTTTGGCTTTGTCCATGAGTCCTTTATACATGTTCCTTGATGGCCTTTTCCCTTCTTTCCCCCATTATCCTCCTCCTCCCTCCCCTCAATGATTTTTAAAATTTTATAGTTTAATAAAAACATCTAGTTTTGCCTGGGTTGCTGAGTTAGTTAGAGCATTGTCCCAATACACCAAGGTTGTGGGTTCGTTCCCTGGTCAGGGCACATACAAGAATCAACCAGTGAATGCATAAATAAGTGGAATAACAAATCGATGTCTCTCTCTCTCTTTCTCTCTCTCTCTCAATTCAATTTTTAGAAATCTATTAATGTTTGTATAGTAAAATGTTGAGTAATAGATTTTAAGTTTCTTTAGTGAAGTTCCAGGGTCTTTTTTATTGTCTTGTTCCTCATAAATCAGACCATATCAGTCCCCTACTCAAAACCTCCCAGTGCCTTCCCATCATGTATGGAATTCAATCCTTTAAAGCCCACCATGAGCTGGCCTTGCCTCCTCTCTGACCCTACCTCCAATGAGCCCTCCCTGTCACTCAGGGCCTTCTTACCACAATTTACCTTCTTGCTGTGCCAGGTCATGCCAAGGGCACCCCCGTCTCAGGCACTTGGACCTTTTCTTCCCTCTGCCAAGAACTCTCATCTCTCAGATACTGGTTCATCCCTTCACTTCACACAAGTCGCTATTCAAATGCCATCCCCTCGAAGTGATCTCATCACCTTCTCTCAGATCTTCCCACACTCACACTCTATCACTCCCTATAACTGTGCCTTGATTTATTTTCTTCATAGCCCTTATGACTACTTGATAATATATACATATTGGTTATTTATGTAAGGTCCATGAATCTAGAAATTTAATTTATTTTATACCTGTCTCCCATGTTCCTGGCAAATGGTGGACACTTAAATGTGTATTGAATTAATAAATTACACATGAATTCCCATACGTCAGTATTTAGCACAGTCCCTGGCTTATAGTGAGAGCTGATTAAGTGATAGTTGAACAAATGAATAAAATATTTTGTTCAACAAAAAATATTGCTCTTATAACAAAAAGCATGACTGCCTGTCTGCAGTCAGCTTAGAAACTGAGTGGAGAGAGAATAATCACTTGCACTAAAAATTTTAAATGATATGTAAAACCGTGTTAAGCTGAATATAATCAGTTCTATAAAAAGTGTGTCTAAATCAACTATACAGCTAATAAGTGCATAACTACTCAGGAAGCAGAGTCTGACAAAGGCCTGAGTTCTCAGGCAGGGCAGGCTTCGTTGAATAGCAATTTGAGAAGGATATTAAAGGACTTAAGAGTTTGAATAAGTAAAGAGGATACATGAGGGAGAATATCACAAATGGAAGAAAAAGCCAGCCCATGATGGAATTATATCTATCTATATATACACTTATATATAGCATAGTATAGTGTGTGTATATAATATATATTATAATATTTTATAATGTGTATATATAATATATACTATAATATATTATATGACATTTATATATATAATTATAATATTATATTATATAAAATTACATATAGTATAGTGTGTATATATAATATATAATATAATACAATATAATATATATTATACTATTTATTGTATAGTATATATAGTATACCATATACTATATAGTATGGTATAGTATAATGTATAGTATACTGTATAGTATACTGTATAATATAGTATATATACACTATTATACATTATACTATACTATACTATACTATATATACAATATTATATAGTGTATGTATTTACATTTTAATTAAATTAAAATTATTGAGGTGACATTGGTTAATTAAATTATATAGATTTTAAGTGTACAGTTCTATAAAGCATTATCCATATATTGCATTTCATATATTTTTTGCATTGTACATTCTTAACAATGAATGTTTCAATTAAAAGTTCTCCAATTTAAATATATAGAAAAGATTAAATTGTATATCCCTGGAAATGTTGAGATTCTCATGATTTGAAGCTTAGAATAAATTGTGAAATAAAAATCAGTAGAACTTAATTATAGTAAGTCATTTCTTCATGTGCTAATATGCACAATAAATTCTGCTTAAAGATAATTTAATCAAAAGTTAGTACCAGTGTTAGAAAATTATACCCATTTTTTGAGAAAACTGAAATGCCTTTAGAAGAAAGGTTTTTAATTTATTGAAGCTACAGGAAAAGTGCTGGAATGTTTTAACATGACCATATCCATAAAACACATGCTTTTTCTACAAATATGAGATAAGTTACTGAAGATATTTTCAGAAACAGTCATTGTCTTAGCCGTGCTCATTGGCTTATCCTTCACTTGCCTACTGAGTAGCTTGAAGGGAACTCTCACTTGCTTGTAAATCAATGCAGTGAAGCTGTTTATTGCAGAATGGTAACCTAACATTATAACAGAATTGGTGTGGGGCCCTAAATTTTAGCAGTCTGTACTTCAGTGAAAGGGGTCAGGACAGTGCACAGTTTGTGAGCATTCATACCCCATGTGCTGTGTCCTCGTGTTGAACACCTGGTGCTGTGTGACATGATTTAGCAAGTCAGGACCAACAGCACACTCACCGAACACGGTGCTGCCTTCCATGGGGGCTGGCCACACCCTCAGCAGGGACGCTGCTGCAGCAGGAACACACAGGCGTGCCTCCCCATAGGTTTCAAACAAAATCAGTCATAGACGGAATGGGTCTGAAGTGCACAATATTTCTTGTAAAACTCAAAAATAAAATCAATTGAGAAAGTATCTCTTACTGAACTTTGAAAGTAAGTTAGTAGAATAATGCCCCCAGTCAAACAATAGTAAAAAGTACCTGTTTCTAATTCCTCTTGCAGGTGAATGTTTTGAAGTTAGGAAAATGAAATGAACTATATTAAATAGAACTTTGATGTGTCTGCCCTAAATTGACTTTGTAAAAGAACAAACGAAGCAAATGAAACGCATTTGTGAGAAGACCCCTCCTAATAAAATAGTCATTTTAGGGTCCCTCTCCCCTCCACTTCTGGGAGAGAAGCTTGGAGTCTCATTTACATTGCCATGCCTGTTAATTAGCTTCCAATCAGTCTGTCATCAGTTGTGTGGAGTGGGCAGGAATGTCTGCCTTTTTGAGGCTTCTGAGTTCTTTGATTTTAGTGGGTGTTCAGACAGTGGGAATAGTAATGGTCAAGTATTGAATTAGAGCTGAAAACCATGTACTTTCACTGTATGAACAGCTAAGCCTCAGTGACATCAGTCTGTTTATCATAATTTTCACTTACTGACTGTTATCATATAGGTGAATATTAAAAGGATGCACTGAATTTGTTCAAAAGATAAAAGCAATTAATAAAATGATATCAAGACAAATCAAAAAACATCCAAATACAATTAATGATTTTAGACTTGATATTCAACTCAACAATTTGGAAAACATTCTTATACATAATATTTGGCATGAAGTTTAGGATAAAACCTCAATTCAAGTTCAAATAATACCACCCATGAGCAATGTAGCAGTTATTTAATATTCCTAGTGCTCTGTCTTTACTGGAACATGAGGATAAAGGTCTATCTCATGGAATAAGTATGAGAATCAAATGAAATATGTCAATTGTTTGTTGAGATTAGGTATAGGTGTGAAAGCATTTCATATATTGTAAAGTAATAAACACATAATAATTATAAATATATTTTATTTATTATTTTTTATTTGTGCTTAACATTCACAGAATTAGAGTACTCATAATTCTTAATTCATAACACACATTCACTATTAGTCCAGGCTTATGTCATCTTTATTTAGATTAATTAGTTAGTATGTTTATTTTTATATATCTTTTAAATTTTTTATCATCATTCAATTATCCCCACTTTTCTCCCATTACAGTTGTCCTCACTTTTCTCCCATTAATCTCCCCTGCCCTACCCACCCCCACCCCCCACATTCAATCCTCCCTCCCATTGTCTTTGTCCATGGGTCCTTCATCCATATTCCTTGACTTGACCCTTCCTCCTCTGTCCCCCATTCCCCCTCCCCTCTGGTCACTGTCAGTTTGTTCTTTATTTTCATGTCTCTGGTTCTATTTTGTTCATTGTTTGTATTGTTGATTAGGTTCCACTTATAGGTAAGGTCATATGGTATTTTTCTTTCACCGCCTGGCTTATTTCACTTAGCAAAATACTGTGTTTAGTTAGCATGTTTAATAATGTGATAAGCATTTGTGAAGTCATCATTCCAAACATAAGCTGGCACCCTGATAACAATTCACATCTAGTCATAAAGTCCCCTCTCTCACCTCCTGCCTCCCCACTGAAGCCCATGTTCATCATTCCCTTTTTTATTTTTACACAATCTGATTGAATCGGTGTATACCTTTTTATCTTTAATAATAATTTACTTAAATGTTCTTATGGTTTTTATATAAATAGTTATCTACAAATAATGACAATTTTATTTCTTCTTATGCCTCTATTTTTTTTTTCTTGTCTTATTGCACTAACAGCTAGAGAAAAATGTTGAAAGCCTAAAAATTGACTAAGTAACTATGGTAAGAGACTAGCAAGTAAAAAACAAAACAAACCCGTGATAAGAAGACAATTAAAATATATTCATGATTACATTTTAAAGATTACATCTGACAGAAAATTTAAGCCATCCAGAAAGAACTTACACAGACTCCCACTACCATGTCTACCCTCCTGAATTAGCCTGCTGGTGCTGCCATAACACAGCACCACAGGCTGGGTGGCTTAAACAACAGAAAGTTATTTTTTCTCAGTTCTTTAGGCTAGAAATCCATCATGTCTTGGCCAGTCGGCCAAGATCAAGTATAGGCTGGGCATCCAAGATCAAGGTTTCTTGTGAGGCCTCCCTCCTTGGCTTATAGATGGCTACGTTGTCAGTGTGTCTTCCCATGGTTTTTTCTCTGTGCATATGCATCCCTTGTATTTCTTTTCTCCTCTTCTCATAAGGATACAGCAGTCATATATTATTAAGGCCCTAGCCTTACAACCTCATTTTAGTTTAATCACCTGCTTCCCACCAGTTACCATAGATGGATAATTCATACTCCTGTGTAAAGCTGATTCATCTCCTTATGCACTTGATTCTTACTCTTTGTCTCTTCAAAGCCACGCTAGCAATGCTCCCCTCTCTATGCTACATCATCAATTTTTTTTTCTCTTTAGCTCATTATTCCCTTTAATATACAACCATGTTATCTGACCCATCCTTGACTCCACTTTTAATCCCCTTTTTGACTCCAGTTCCCCTTCCACTATTACTGTCATTTCTCCTTGCATTCTTTTATTCCACCTCTAACAGACTTCCTCTCTCTTCTATGAAAAACCTTTCTCATCAAACTCACCAAAGACCCCTATGTTGCCAAATCTATAGATCAATTCTTCATCTTCATGTTACTTGACCCACCAGCGACATTTGACATGATTGATCAAATTGATACTGATATATCTTTTTTTTTTTTTTAACTCAGCTTCCAGAACAGCACATTCTTGGCTTTCCTTCCACCTCACTGGCTCATTTCAGGCTCTTTTTCTAGTTCTTCCTCTTCTCCCTGACCTCTTGTCACTGACATCATCTGAGTTGAGTCCTTGAACCTTTTCTCTTTTCTGTCTAGATACACTCTTAGTGAGCTGAGCCATGCAGCTTCAAATACTATCTACACCACCATGAATGACAATGTTTTTTTCTCTCTCCTGAACTCTAATGTGAATGTCCAAACTCTGTTCAGCCTTTTCTCATGGATGTTGTGGTGGGCAGAATTTTAAAATGGCCGCACACGATTCCTGGCCCCTAGTGTGTATGCCCTGTGAAATACCTGGGGCTGAACATGACAGATCTCCCTCCTGTGGTTATGTTATGTTATATGGTGCAGTTAACTTCTATAAGGGAGACATCCAGGTGGGCCTGACCTAATTGCACGAGCCCTTTAAAAGCTGGATGTTTTCTCCATTTCCCCTCAGGGAAAAAAAAAAAAAGTCAGAGAGTAGAAGCAGGAGACAAATTCAACACAAAGGAAATTTTTGCATTGCTGAAAATGGAAAAAACCATGGGGCAAACACCTCCTAGTGGCTTCTAGTTGTTGAGAATGGCCCCCACCTGACAGCCACCAAAGAAACAGGGATCTCAGTCCTACAACCACAAGAATCTGAATTCTGCTAACAACTTAAATAAGCCTAGAAGTGTACTGTTCCCCACAGCCTGCAGGCAAGAACTCCTCCTGAGCAACACCTTGATTTCAGCCTTGTGAAACTCCAAACAGAGAATCCAGTCACTCACAGCCTGACTTCTGACCTACAGAACTGTGAACTAAATAAATGGGTGTTATTTTAAGCCACTACACTTCTGGTAATTTGTTACACAAGGGAAAAAAAAACCAACTAATACAGACATGTATTAGACACCTCAAGCTCAACATTTCCGAAACTGAACTCTTGATCTTCTCTCCACATGGATTCACCTCATTCTTCCCCATTTCCATTGTCAGCACCTCCTTCTTTCTGGTTGTATTAATCCTTTCTTCTCTCTCACAACCCACAGCTCAAGTGCCAGAAAATCCTGCTGGCTCAGCTTTCAAAATGTATCCAAGTCTTAATATTCGTTACCACCTCCTGTGCTCCACTTTTGCCCAAAACACCATCATCATCTCTCACTTTGATGACTGCAGTCGGTTTATTATTGGACTTCCCTGCTGTTTACCTTACTCCTATGTCTGTTCTCAACACAGTGGCCGAAGGAGGCTTTGTAAAACTACGTCAGCTCATGCAACCTCTTTTATTCAAAACACTGCAACGAGTCCTCATTTTACCAAGAGTGAGTACTTGCGACATGGAAGAAAGAAACAGGCCTGATACTGTCCTCAAATAGCTTCCAGCCCTGTTACTAGTATTCCGAGGAGGGAAGAAACAAGGAAAGAGGTATTTGAACAGTGATTCAGAGTATAACTTTACTTCCAACCACAGTTGTTTTTTTCTCAAACAAATTTACAAACAAAACTCATTGACAGAAAAGCTTCTGGTTATCTCAACCCTCTCAGATTTTCTGAGAACAGTAAGAGGCTTAGGTATTCTCCGCTTTGAAATCTTCCTTTGGAAACTATCGTGATTTTTTTTTTAATTGGAATTAGTTTTCAAAACCTCTGCTACCTCTCAGCCCCAGGGACGCTGGCAGGTCAGTTGGCTGCTGAGACTCTATTTCTCATCTGAATTGGGAGTCAGTGAGGCCAGCCCGACCCAGCCCATGGGGCCACTGGAAGAATTAACTTAGATTCTTGCATTGGGGGAAAATTTTGTAACTAAAGACCTTTGTACACAAGTGTATCCTTATTATTAACCAAACTATTTAGCAGCCTCCCTGGTGACGGAGTGGCCTCTCAGCACCTCATCACTCCTCCCGCAGCCAGTGAACTTCCCTATAAAATTACAAAGATTTCCAGACCTGCAGGTGACCCTTAGGCGTGGGTGCTCATTGCTTACCCTGTGACCAAGTAATGAAGAGCAAGTTATGGCTCATAAATTTTCAGAGCTGTCTTAGTCCTGCAAAATTTGAAACTAAGGCAGAAAGGGGAATTGGGGTTATTTGGTAAATACAGCCATTCCTTCCTCTTACACAGGAATCCCAGCATTCAAATGTCAGCTATTATTACCACATACTTCAGTTTCTGCTTCCCCTCATTTCTATATCCCCAGCCTTGCTTAGAAAAAAGAAAATTGCAAAGCCACCCTAAGAAAGAGCGGAACAATCATTACAAGAATACATGGCATTGTAAGAATGTGTTGTCCATACCTGCGTAACTCTGGTATGCAGAGCTCAGTTGTGAGATTATTTCTGGCCTATGGCACTCGCCCATGACACTGCTGCCACATGCAGTGTGGAGAAAACATAGTCATCAGGAGGGAAGGCACCTACTGAGTTACCAAGAAGGAGGAATCTTAGAAGGCAGGGCTACTATAAGTTTCTCGGCAGCTGCACGTTTCCTTCTGACAGGTCACACCACTCCCCACCATACATGAATTCAGAACAGAGCAAATCTTTATACGTCTTTTCGCAGGCTTATATTTCTTTTGCCTCCCACACTTCTAAGCTTTGCCCACAATAGATGCTTTGTATAGATTTGCTATGTGGGATATCTTCTGTTTCCCCCAAGATCTATGCTCTACATTCTAAACATCGATCTGCACTGGGAGGCCCGCCCGTGTGGAACTCATCACGCTCCGACTTCCAACTGGGTGCAGCCCAAGGGAGATCCACCAGGAGACAAGCAACAGGAGAGTGAGACCTGCAAATGTATGCCCCTGACTCTGGAATTTAAGGCTACCTCGGGCTCCTGTGTCCCTCAGCCAAGGTCACTTCTCTTCCCAAGGCAGCACTGAATCCCTCTCTCCTACTTCCTCTTGGCAGTTTTTGGCAGCCATACTTCCCACCTTGTCCCTTTGGGTCTAGAGATTGTGACAGCCCAAGGAGTACTTCTCTATCTTTTGTCATTTCCCTACTTCATCACTGCAGCTTTATAAAACTCATTTAACCCAGGTTCTTTATTTTGCAGGTGGCATCTGATTCTTGCAGGGCTCCTGACTTGCTGAATTAAATGAGCATTACCTACAATATTTCTTTACTTTACTGAACAGACACATACTACAAAAGAGCAATTTGGTAGAGAATTCCATGTGATTTTACCATTTCTTATGTGTGGCTTTATATTTTAATAAGCATGTCCTTCAAATCTCAGCTTTAACATTCGTTCTTCAGACCTGCATTCTCCGACCCATAATCTTTCTCACAGCACCTCACTTTTCTTTACTATAGCTTACCACAGTTTGTTCTCACACACATTTTTCTGTTTCCATGTTTAATACCTGCTGTCACTAGACCTTAAACTTCACAAGGGCAATAACTATGTCCTTTGTCTTCAGCAGTGCGTTTCTTAGCAAGCCAGCTAGCCCACGGTGGATGCCCAATAAACATGTGTTGAGTGAGTGACTGAGTTAAACAAATAAATAAGAGGAAGAAGGGCATCTGACTCCTCATGCTGGATGTATCTCAATCTGCACACGTAGCCAGCTCCCAACATAAGCCTGGGTTATCGTCCTCCCTGTTCATTGCCCTTTCAAGGGAAGTCATTCCATAGCACCTCAGGACCACTTGGTCCTCTCCCTCCTTCTACTCCTATACGTGAGTGCTGCTCTCCCAAAATAGACTATGAGTTTTTAGAACATTGAGACTATGGCTTAGATTTCTTCTGTATGCCCCATAATGCACTTTATATTAGAACATCTAGAACTGAGTCTGCTCTAAGTCAAGGGCTCTCTAAAAAGGCTTGGGGCATTTAGAGCTGACAGAGGGGCTCACAGCAACTTATCAGGAACAATTTACACAACTGCTGGGTGGATATATAGTGTCAGTGACTCACACCCTATTTCAATTATGAGCACTTTAGAGGGTATAATCAAACTTTTTTCAGGATCTGAATCTCATCCCAGATAATTCAGCCACAAAATTCTTTGATGAGACAGAAATGTCCTTCACCCCAAAAATGTTTTCATCCAATCACAGCAAAAGTATGAAACTCTTTAGTAATATTTTAAATCCACCCCATTTTCTAGAATGTTTGGTGTATATGCAACTGTCACTTGGGAGCTCTGTCGCCAAGGTGACCATTTTTCCATCTTTAAGCTTTTGGTCATTTCTTGTTTTATATTCTCCAGTTAGGAAATTATAAACCTAATCACAAGAAAACAGTACACAGGTCTCCAAACGTTGTAGTCCTAACAAAAACTTTAAGTTCAGCACAATTTAAATCATGTGTTTAATTATCTGACTCTTATGTATGTGTTTAATAATTAAATCAGATATTTAATTATCTAATTATTTCAATGCAACTATATTTTGTATTGACTATTTGGAAAACTTTCCTTATTTGCATATCCTCCCACTCTCACTGATAAACAATATAAATAATTAATAATATTTTAATAAGCAAGTTAATTTTGGAGTTGATGACAACACGTGGACCAAAGTACCTATTTTAATATGAAGTTTCCATACTGTAATAGAAACTTGAAACTTTGAGAAGAATTTATTGAGAAGTTTATTACATTATTTTGTGTTTTATCAACTGTCTCCACAAACGTGTGTCTTTGGAAGAGAAACTGACTCTGCTTAATCTGCCATAGATATGATCTGGCTTCTTTGAGAAGCTTCTAGATAGGAATGACTAGGATTAGGCACGTTTTGGGTTCATTTGGTCTGATGTGCAACACCCACAGAAAGCATTGCAGTTCTTGGAGCCCTATCAAAGTTTGATGCTATTTAAATATTCCTGGGAATGAATTATTTCTGCCCCAGAATCACCGAGTACTAGGCAAATACTCAAAAACCAAAGAATAAAATTGCTCCACCTAAGAAAAAATAAACTCTAAAAGGTTTTTATTTTCCCAAAAGGTTAAACACCCAAGTTTAACACGCAGTGTTACATAGAGGAACGGCACACACTGTGTGTAAACACGGTGACAAAGATTACAGAGGGCTGTCCCATCGTGAGACCGTTTAAAATTTGGCAGTTTGAACTCTCAGCACACTTGGTGAACTTCCGGAAAGCTCTACCAGCCATAATTAACCACTAATGAAATTTTACTGGGAAAAAAATTACAAGCTATATTCAAAATCTCTTTAAGTCTGAGGGAGCAATTCCAGGAGAACGATTGCCTTCCTATACAAGAGACTGCCACAGAAAGGCTCAGAAACAAATCTGTCCCCAACAGCTAATAACTCACCTATTATCAAACCCTCTAGAATCATAATACCTCAGTCCCCACTGTGAGCCTGCAAATATGTGACAAAACAATTGATGAATTGCAGTGACCAGCCGAATTGGTAATGTGCCTTGGGATTTGGGGACTCCACCCACCGTACGTGTGAGAAGAATTTATGAAGATAACATGACATGCTAATATATTTTTACAGCTTGAACAAGATATTCCATGCCATTTCGGAGCACCACACGTAGTTTATCAATATAACTCCTCAGAACTGTATCCCCTTTTGTTTCTTCGCTGCGGCACGTAATGTAATTATCAAAAAGGTTAAGACTCACTGACGAGTGGAAGGATTTGAACCCTAAACAGGGGCTCTTTCCCCCCCTTTCTTTCTTTGTTTTCGTTCTCTTCATTGGTTCATTTCTATTTTTGTTGTTTTGTTGCAATTGTCTTAATACAATCTTTGGCAACAGCAAAAACATGGGAAAAAAAAAACTTTGAATGGCTTAGATGTGACCTTTGAAAAACCTTATTTGTCTATCTCCTTTTAAATGGGTGAGGTGGTATGTCAAATCCCAAAGCAGCATTGGCTGGAATTCAGGTATCTTTCAGAGAGAAATCAAGGTCACCACCTCTGAAGGATAAAACTGTTAGTTCATAGGTAGAAAAGACATGAGCGCTGTCCTCTCCTGTAGCTGTCGGTGGATGTCAGATCTACTTCTGAAAGCTGTTCTCATTCTTGAGTACAATTTGTGCAGTTAATTATGGAAAAGTATTTCAGGCTTCTCTGCTTAATCACATTTAATGTATTAAAATCTATTCTGCTATATTAAGTAGTCAAAAAATTTTGAAAGAGTTAATATACACCAGGTCCGTCACTGCTTATGATAAAAAAGAAAGAGCTGCTAACGTCGGCAACTCATTAATATAAGCCTCACATAGTGTGCCTTCCTGAATTAGCTCACTCAGTCCTTACACAACCCTGAGAGCTAGGGATCACCTTGATGCCTGTTCTCTGAATGAGGAGACATGCTTCTGGAAGGAAGGAAGGAAGGAAGGAAGGAAGGAAGGAAGGAAGGAAGGAAGGAAGGAAGGGAGAGAAAGAGAGAGAGAGACAGAGAGACAGAGAGAGAAAGAAAGCAAGCAAGAAGGAAGGAAGGAAGGAAGGAAGGAAGGAAGGAAGGAAGGAAGGAAGGAAGGAAGGAAGGAAGAAAGAAAGAAAGAAAGAAAGAAAGAAAGAAAGAAAGAAAGAAAGAAAGAAAGAAAGAAAGAAAGAAAGAAAGGAAGAAAGGAAGGAAGAAAGGGGGGAGGGAAGGGAGGGAAGGAGAAAGGAGGGAGGGGGAGGGGGAGGGAGGGAGGAAAAATGAAAAAGAAAAAAGAAAAACTAGTAACTGGAAGAGCTGAAACTTGAATTTGAGTCCAGCCTACTCCAAAGCCATACTCTTGAGAACTAGGCTTAACAGTTTCTACAAAATTCATACATACTTCACATTGCTTTGAAATTTTCAAATATAAAGAAGGCACTGGAATAAGATCTAACCACAGCACAAATCCTTTAAAATCAAACAAATATGGATGAGAGACTTCACCAACTGTGAACAATGTGATCTTGGGAAATTCGATCGAAACCTGTAAGCTGCAGTTTTGTCATTTGTATGAAGCTCACAAGTCTACAAAAGGGCAAGTGAGATGACACGTGCCAGTGCAGTAACAGACTAACAGAGGGAAGCATCTTAGCTTTTCAGATATGCTCAGTATTAAGATTCAGTTTGAACATAAGTGATCTCACACATGTTTTCCCTCTTCGTGCCTCGCATGTAGTAAGACATTTCTCAAATATTTATTGAAGAAAATGGAATGTTTCTGGTAAACCCCAGCAGGAAAATATTACCTGGTTGGAACTTTAGCTGTGACTTCTTCTGTGTCCATCAAGACTCGGTACACAGAATGACACTGAACTAATAAAGTTTACGCTCTCAGGTAAGAGCATATCACAGTGTAAATTGAAACTCCATATAACCAACATACTACAGGGGGCCTCAGCCATCTGAAGACGCGCCTTCCTTTAAAAGCATGCAAATACGTGCTGATGGAGGGAGATGTCCTTGACATTCTCTACGGTTCTGTCCCATCCGCCAGCCGCACTGACTACTGAGCATATGATGTGTGGCTGGTCCAAAGTAAGATCTGCTCTAACAGTAAAAGAAGTATTAAAGTATTAAAGTATTAAAGTTTGAAGGCTTACTATGGAAAATTTCTCAAGAATTTTATATTAACAACGTGATTAAATTATTCTATTTTGGATCTATCATGTACAATATTTATATAAAAGACATAATATATATTAATATATTCATATATTATTAAAATGAAATTCACCTGTTTTTTTTTCATTTTTTAATATGGCTACTAGAAACTTAAATAATGTGAACTTTAATGATTCACATTGTATTTTTTGAATGCTGGTATAGAATTTTACCAGATCTAACAAAGGTAATAAAAAAGTACTATAACTTATTAGGGGAAAAATGTAAAAGAAAGATAAGTACAGAATCCAGGAAATAGATTAAAAATCATTCAGAATATCTTCAGGGCTGTTTATAGAGAGGATAAACTCTGACTTTGAATTAAAAATCTTAATCGTTATATCAGTTTGCCAGGACTGTTATAAAAGACTGCACGATTTAAGCAACAGAAATTCATTTTCTCCCAGTTCTGGAGGCTGGAAGTCCAACATCTGGGTGTGCACAGGTTTGGTCTCTTCTGAGGCCTCTCCCTGGCTCACACACGGCCACCTCCTCCCTGTGTCCCCGCATGGTCTTCCTCTGTGTGAGCACAGGTCTGCGCTCTAATCTCCTCTTCTTATGAGGACACCAGTCGTATTGGATTAGTGCCCACCCATATGCCCTTACTTTACTTTTATCACCTCTTTAAAGCTCCTGTCTCCAAGAGCAGTCACAGTCTGAGGTGCTGGGGCTTAGGGCTTTAACAGAGGCATTTTGGGGAGACACAATTCAGCCTGTAACAATCGCTCAGCTTTAGTAATTTTTTAAACATCTATTATGAACATTTTTTCCTGACTATAGAAACTTTCTATATTAATGGAAATATAGAAATGGATCTATATCCATATATTAATGGATCTCTTAAGAGAGTCTACCTAGCTAAAAGGAAAATTCTCTCCAAATGACAAATATTTGTAATCCTATAGACATGTATTTCTCTTTACAAAAACAATCTGAACTTCCATGTGCAGTCTTGTGGGCCTTTTTAATTCGAAGTGGTTTTCTAGCACTTACCCTCCACCCCCAGGATCCAATACTTTTCTCTTTGGACACAACAGAGGCATTTCAGGCATCACTGTACACTACTCAGTAAGGCATCACTACAGACCCAACATACATACACGGTGAGCTTTGAGTTGTTCCCATAGGAAAGTTATGTGTATTAGCTATCGCAAGTGTTTCTAAACAGCTGGTTGGGTGGTTGTAGTATGGTACTTAAGGGTGCAAATGGTCCTCAAAATGGCACAGACCTGAGGTCAAGTCTCTGCTCTGCTGGTTCCTAACCGTGTGATCTGAGGGATGGTCTTTAACCTCTGTACACCCGTTTCCTCATCTATGGTATAAGAAAAAATAAGGGTACACTTAATAATAGTGCTATTATGTGGATGAAATCTTTTGACTTAATTCACTTCCTGCTCTAACAAATTCAGCAACTAGTTTCCTTCATCATTCTCTACTTCACCTAACAACTAGGTAGACAGATGACAAGCCTCCTTAATTCAGCAGCTTACTTTAAAAACTCTGTATGTAGACACCACATGGAAGACGAGAGGACAGAAAAACACTGCTTCTTGGATCCTGTCAATGGATGTCTTGGGTGTAGGAAAAAGAGAAATATTAGAGAAGAGGTGGATTATTAGACGCTTGTGGTCAGCAACATCAAAAGTGAATTCAAAGCTTGCTTTTAATTCAAATAAGAATCCAGAAGGAGACATGAGGAAAATTGATTAAAAAATAATTCACTCAGAAGTAAAACCAGAACAACGAGGTGAATCCAACTTTTTTGACACATTAGGAAAATGTGTATGAATCAAACCTGAAAAAGGGAAAGCAAATTGTCTAAATGAATAGTAGGAAATAACAGGTTTCATGCCCCTCCCCATTCCCTATTTGTGCTCCAAGAAGGATTTGGAAAAGTCTTCTCAAGAAGACAAGCAGTCAGGAATGAAAAAAAAAAATGTTACTGACTAGTATTTCAGAAGTATTACAGTAACATCTGGTTGGGACTGCATACTTATTGTAGTCTTTCTTGGAAAGCCTTTAACTTTGAAAAAGGAAGCATTCAGTTACTTCAGAAATTGAGGACATTTAAAGTTACATGTTTTACTTTGTGACGTTTTATAAGGATACATCCCACCACGTAAATATTGATTCTCGAGTCAATGGTGAAAACAACTGATTAAATGCTCTAGGTTTATACTTCTTTTCCTTAAAACTATTCCTTCTCTGTACTACTACAAGTTTAAAGTGATCTAAACTGCATTTGATGAAATTTTCAAAAAACCAACAATGATGTTTTGACTCACATTTCAAAGAAACAATTTGTCTTGGTGTGTTACACAAGGCATTGTCTCATCACTAAGCCTGAGCCTCTTCCTTTACTAAGATTTTTAAATCTATAGACACAATAAATATTTAAGCTGATGTTATTAGAATGTGGGTATTGTGCTGGCTGGTGCAGCTCAGTGGATGGAGTACTGGCCTGGGAATCAATAGGTTTCTGGTTCAATTCCCAGTCAGGATATAGAATGTGGCTATTGTGATGGCCATTTAATATAGAAATACTTTCACTTGGGTTCACAATTTAATTGATGTTTACACCTCATGGTTCCTTTATGTGTTAAGTGAAATTTTATGACTATTTATAAGGGACATCTAGGGACCAGATATCCTAAACTTCTGTGGATGAGAGATGATGGATAGATAGATAGATAGATAGATAGATAGATAGATAGATAGATAGATAGATGATAGATAATGAGCTCTCACTAAGCATTAAAATAAAGGGGTAAAGGCAGTCAATTGTATGGTGATAGATAGTAACTGCACCTTTGGGGGTGATCACTTTGTAGTGTATACAAATGTTGAATTAAAATGTACAACTGAAACTAAAAGGAAGAAAGGAAAGAAGAAAGGAAGAGAAGGAGGGAGGGAGGGAGGAAGAAAGGAAGGGAGGAAAAGAAGGAAGGAAGGAAGGAAGGAAGGAAGGAAGGAAGGAAGGAAGGAAGGAAGGAAGGAAGGAAGAAGGAAGGGGAGAGAGAGAGAAAGAAAGAAAGAAAGAGAGAAAGAAAGAAAGAAAGAAAGAAAGAAAGAAAGAAAGGAAGGAAGGAAGGAAGGAAGGAAGGAAGGAAGGAAGGAAGGAAGGAAGGAAGGAAGGGGAGAAAGAAAGAGAGAAAGAAAGAGAGAAAGAGAAAGAAAGAAAGAAAGAAAGAAAGAAAGAAAGAAAGAAAGAAAGAAAGAAAGAAAGAAAAATGTTCCTTTGTTCAAAGATGAGAAGATTAGTACTCCTTAAAAATGAGAATGGAGCAGTCTTGAGGACTATGGCACAGGTTCCAGCCAAGCATTCTAAAAAGTTCTGACATTTGCTGTGTGCCTGAAAGAGACTAGTCATTCAAGTTTCCAGTACACAAATGTTCCTGTAATTAAAGTAACTTTTTCACCTTTTTTAAGTGGCAACATTTTTTCCATCCTATGTCAGACAAATGATTCCCCAGACTTGTTGATTTACCTAAACCACACCAGAGCTGTTTGAGTAATTATTCAAAGATTTTTGTCTGATAGAGTGCCATTCAAGAAAAAGAAGATAAAAATAAGCTAAGGGCTCAACCTTCCACTTTTGTGAGGTAGACTTGGACTTGAAAGCAATGGGTACAACATTTTCAGAAGAGTTCTCAGTAAACATCTACTTGTCTGACCGCATACTAGGGCTCTAATAGGATTCATACAATATCCAGAGACAATCCGCTACTACTGAAATCTTTCCATCGTCAACGGAATTGTGTGACAAGTACCTTCAACAGGGTGCATAAGCAATATTTCAAAGGTTTTCAAGAAAAAATTTTGTCAGAACTAATAAAGGTAAACGAATCTGTGTAGATATGGTTCTAGAAATGCATGTTTACATAAATAACAACAAAGCAATGCCCAAAATTCCACAGCGAAGGAAGGATGCCATCTTATAATCAATTGATGACAAATATTTATTATGCACTTACCATGTGCCATGTATGTTTTTTGGCAGCGAGTCAAATGTGGAAAACAGTGATATAAAAAAAGAATGGTCAGTTGTTCAAAGCACACTGAGTTCATGAAGTCTTCCTGACTCTCTCTGAGAATGATTTATTTCATGAGGAAATAAACATTGCTGACACTGCTTAGCACTTGGGTACCAAACTAAAAATAAGATGCAGTTCATGCCAAAGATGAAATCACAGCCTAATGGGACAGAGATTACAGTGTTTACCATACAATGTACTAAGCTGTATCACAGCATGATAATGAAAGACAAGAAGCTAAAACAACCATTTCACATAATCACTTTAGTTTGAAAGTAGAAAATGAATTTAAGATTAGCTGCAGTAGATTTGGGATGATGGACCTTCCTACCACCTCCATCACCCCTCGGGGAACTCAGTCTCTCTAACCCTGGAAGAACTCTTCTCTGTAGAGTTGATAGCCTGGGAGAAAGGTGTTGTCTTCACTATGCAGACCTGTAGTTCTGGTGTGTGCCTACAACAGTGGGTGAGTTGGCATCCTCCAGTCCACAGAAGAGGAATTCCCGGTTACTGTTCCCCTCACGAAGAGATATGCAAATTGCTTTTGGCTGTTTTAAATGTCTCATTTCAATGGAAAATATTCCATCTCTTAAATCAAAAACATCACATCCCAGTCACAACTTCTTCTCTTCACAGATTCCCTGCTCTCTTTCTTTTGTTGATGTCTATAGTCAACCTCGGAGAGACTGTCTTTCCTTCCTCCCTTTCTCTCTTATCGGGACTAAGTCTCATGATCTATCCCTTCAAATACTCTCTTGTTAACATCTATTTGCCTTGGCCTTGTCAATCTTTCTTCCTATGCAAAAGGATTGAAAAGCCTTGGTTCAATCTAACCATTGGCATACTCCACTTCTACGTCTAAGTTCCATGAAGAAAGTCACACAGCCATGAAATCAGGGACCAGGAGGAAATATGGTTTTCAACTCTGATCAAGTCTTTGGAGGCAATTAGCATTCCTTTATATACCTCTAGTCTGCACCTTTTCTCATTGCTACAAATAACTTTCCTATTTCCTATTTACATTTACTCTTTCTCCAACTCCCTTTTCAAACCCCTTGTCTCTTATTTGCAGCAGACTACTTTATGCTCTTCTTAACATAGAAAACACAAATTATTTAGGAAGAACTTTTCTTTTTTATTATATTCTTTTTAATTTTTAAAATATATTTTATTAATTATGCTGTTACAGTTGTCCCGTTTTTTTCTCCCCTTTATTCTCCTCCAGGAAGAGCTTTTCTTAAAGCTCTAATTTACTATGTAGGTATATCTAAATACCTACCCTCGCTCTGTCACTGAGAATATGTTCTACCTCCTGCCCAAAGCTAGTCATGCAACATCTTTGACCTACTCAGGTCCTTGCTCCCCCGGTCAGCTCTGCTTTCCCCTTCACTTGAGCCTCTTCCCCTGTTTTGGATTTCAACCACTTTATGTAATATCATCAAGCCCCTCTCATGTGGAAAACAAGCATTCTCTAAACTGGTTTCCATGTGTCTGTTGCGCAATCCCTCTAGTTTTCCCTGACCTTGACCACTGAGTTTCCCAAGAAAGGTGTTTGCTTCCCACTTCTTTTCTTGCTGTTTTCTAGTTTCTTTCTGCACCACTCTACAAAAACTGTTCTTGATGAGACCAAATTCCTGTCGATGCTGTTCGCAAATTGCTATAGCCAATGGATAATTTCCCACCCTATCTTATTTTGATTGTTCTATGATATTTGACACCATGGACAACTTTTTCCAACTCATTTCTGTCCTCTCTTTTATAATAACATATCTCTTTGTTTTTCTTCTCCCTAAATAAATACTTTTGGAGGGTCATCTCCTATTTCCCCCATTTTTAAAATACTTGAGTACCCTCAAAGGCTATTCTGTCCTCGGGTCTCATGCATTCTACATACTAATCTACTGTTACCTCAATAACATCTCCTGAATTCACATGTCTAGCCCTGATCTCACTGTGGATCTAAGACGACATACATATCTACTAAAGGACAAAATCCCATATGGATGTCCCATAAATGCTTCAAATTCAACATGTTAAAAGCTGAGCTTGAACCCATAGGATGCTGTTTAGAGATTTAATGTGTGGTTACAAAACTAGAATCACTATTGACATATATGTCTTAACTTTACTGGGAGCTTTTAGGAAGTAACATCTTTTATAGTAAAGAATCATTCATCTAAAGTTGATTAAACCCTGCAATTTGTCTATTTCTATTTATATATTTTCCTATAGAAATATGTTCAGAATGACATGTACCAAAAGTTAGTAATAAATATTTGAGTTCTAAGATTTGGGGTAACATTTAACATTTATTTTTTGCTTTCTTATACTGCTCCTATTTTTACAATGAGCTTGTACAATTTTAATATAATTTTTAAACTAATCTTATCTCCTTCTTTTTCTGTATTTCCTATTCACATAATGTCCTCAAGGGAAACCATCTTCTAATTGGCTCCTCAAGTAAGAACTTTGGATGTTGCCTTGACTGACTGATCCTCACACCTCCTTCTTGAGTATATCTTAAATTCATTCACGTCCTTCCCGTTCCCGCTGCTGTGTCTCAAGTCAGGACTTCATTGCCTCCCACCTTAACTTTTGCAATGTTTGTTTTGTCCAGTCTCATCCCCCTTCCGTGCCATTCTCCGTACTATTGTCAGAAGTTTCTCTCAAAACCCAAATCTGAGCATGCCATATGCTATTTAAAATCAGTAGCTTTCAATGGCCTTTAAAATAAAATCTTAACTACTTAGCATTTTTAAATTGTCTACAAGTATGATTTGACCCATGTTTTTTTCAAAATGGTGACCTTGGGATCAGGATAAGTTTCAAATCTAAATTCTCCATGTGCCCTCTCATGACTCAGACAAGCTAATTAACTGCTTTGAGACTGTTTCTTTGTTGCAAACCAGAGCAAATAATACTTTGCAGGGTCATTTTGCACAGGGTCATTTTTCTAGGGAAAACTGCATGTAAGTAGTGCGCATACTTTAGGTGTTCAAAAAATGGTAACCGTCACTATTTATATTACTATGACTTTCATTATTCCTATGTAGCCCCATCCATGAGAGGGAATAGTGTCTCATTTATCTTTAGATGCCCATCACCTATGCTTAACACATTGAAGGGGCTCAAATGTTTCCTGATCAAATAATAAGTATAGATGATAATTTGGTCCCTTCTTGGAAGACAGTGGGCTTTTGTAGACTGACTCCAGGCCTTCTAAAATTCATCATTCAAATCATCTCACCTTTTCCATCTGAATCCAATCATAAAGTAAGCTTTACATCTGCATGCAGTCACAGATTACAGAAAAGTCTTCTAGCATGCTCCTTCATCACTTACTTATAAATAACACCACAATGCCTGTCTCAATTTGAAAAATTCACACAGTGCTAATTCTGAGTAATGTCAGATAAATCTAGGAATGTTTCTGTGCATATTTGATGATAAAACATCATAGCCTCTTACCCTGAAAACTATAACAGTTGTTTTCTTGGATTCCTGAAATTAAATTGAAAAGGCCAGTCCCTAAAGTCAAGACTTAATCAATCCAATTCTATTTTGACTTGCACACTACCTTAACTTGAAAACCACCAACAAACACCAAAGTGTTTCAAAGTGCAAACCAGTTACAACTTCAAGCAGTCGTTAAAGTAAATGAAATGCATTGTTTGGACTAAAGAAAAAAGCATTGTCTCTGTAAACTTTTATGGAGTACTCCAAAGGCAGGTTTTTCTATTCCTTCTCTGAATAAACAAAGTCTTAAATTCCATGGATTAAAGAGTAAAATAAAAACAAAATTAAAAATCGACCACACACACCTGCCTGCTTAGCTGTAACATATGTGATTAATATTGCAATTTAGTACCTAGGCAATAATGAGGTACTCAAGGAGGACTTTGTAAAGGTTAGCAACCCTAAATTTGCAGTCATTTAATTTTGTAAGCTGAAATACTGTTTTAAATAATAAATATTTTTTAAATAATAATTGAAATGCCTAATACAGGAATGTTTTTCCTGCTTAATAGTATAAATTCAATATTCACTAAGACTAATCGAATAATGAGCTAGTCACATCAATGAAACATACCATATAGCTACGAATACAACTTCTAGAATTGTTAAAATGAGATCATCAGAAATCATGATCCTTTCACATTTCATCTTGAAATTGCTGGCCAGCCTCCTCTAGGCTCTACCAAACCTCACTGAAACTCAAAGGCAAGCAAAAAAGGTTACAGTAACCGTGTGGAGATGGTGAACTTCTAAATGTACAACCTTTGATTCTAATGGACACAGTGCTAGGGTCTGAATGTTTGTGCCCCCCACTCAAATTCATATGTTGAAATCTTAACCTCCCAAGGTGATGGTATAAGAGGTGGGGACTTTGGGAGATGCTCAAGTCATGAGGGTGGCATTTTGCTACAGCAGCATAAGCAGAGTAAGATACCAAGTGATGGAAAATCTATTTGGGTAATTTGAGATCATTATATTAGCAAAGAGTGGAAAATTACATGCAGAATACATGAGAATCTGAATGGATAAAGCATAACCACTATGAATAAAAATATTACATAGACGATGATCAATTTCATTATATAATAAAATATATTGTTGGCAACTTTGTATTAGAGTACTTGAAGGAATAATTTACTCAGAAAAATCTACTTAAACCAGTAGTAAAACATAACAACAGTACTTTTGATTTTGTATGGAAACTTTCTTTCAGATGATCCACTTTAGTTTACCTTCAGTCTGGATTTGGTCAATCAGAATGAAAGAAAGTATTTAGCTGTTTAAGGTTTTAAAAAAAGGCAACCCAGGAAAATGACACTCACTACTCTGAAATGTAGTCAGAGGAATAACCTGCTCAGGTTAACATCACCAAAAGCAACATGACCGCCTCATAACGCTGACACCCTAACAGGGCAGTCAGCAAGTATCTTTCTTTCCTTCAGTTTAATGTAACAAAGACACCTAGTAACAAGTTGCCTGCTCAGGTTTACAGAATCAATATAGAGAGGAATAAAGCCCAGGAACTACATAATAACATATAATACTTTCTGGACCACGTTTTATCATAGGAAATTACTCATTTTTGATAATGTGCCACTAAATAGTTCCTGTTTTGATACATTGAAAACAACTAACTAGATACCAGTAAAGTGAGATTAGTTTATATTTGGCCTGGGAAGAGTGAACAGTGGATAATGTAGGCGGATTCTGTAACAGAGTGGCGTGCTCACAAAGAACGCAAGAAGTGATGAAGTGTGAGGCGGGGCGCCCGGAGCAGGCGACAGGGTGATGATGTATAATCAAGTGCGGTGAGAATCCCAAGGAATGACCGAGGGACATGGCAGTGATCTTGGGGTGGTGGACATCTACTCATAAGGTTAGAAACTTTATCTTGAAAGATTATTCAAATGACCAGTAGGAAACTTGAAAACTCATGGGGCTGGATTTTGAAACATGGATATTACATAGAGTATGAAAAACACTTGGCAACCACATATTTAAACATGATAGATATGTCCTGTCTTCAAATTATCTTCCGTCTTCATGTAACAGTACTGATACACTGTCAGTAAAACTATTCTGCCATAATTCAATTTCTATATGTGGACTGTTTTGAAATTCTGTCATAATTCAATTTTAATGAATCCTGGATCTCAATGATACTAATTTATTCCTAAATCTCTTTTATGTTTTAGTTACAGTTTATATTCGATGTTATTTGGTATTAGTCAGATGTACAGCATAGTGCTTAGACAATCATATACTTTACAAGTATTCCCCTCAATATTTCCAGTACCCATCTGGCACCACACATAGTGATTACAATATTACCGACTGTAGTCCCTAAACCCCCTTCCCTCTGACAACCGTCAGTCTCTTTCTGTGTCCATGAGTGTGTTTTAATTTGGTTGGTTTCTTTTGTTCTTAGATTCCACATCATATTGTATTTGTCTTTCTCTAACTGCCTTATTTCACTTAGCATAACACTCTCTACATACTGTTGCGAATGATAAGATTTCATTCCATTCTTTTTTTATGCCTGAGTAATATTCCATTGTGTATATGTACCACCAGTTATCCACTCACCTATTGATGTGCACTTGGGATTGGCTACTGCGATGAATAGGGGTGCATGGGGTGCATAAGACTGCATAGATGCTTTTGAATTTCACATTTTGGGCTTTTTCAGATGAAGTGGGACCACTGGGTCATAGGGCAGTTCCATTCTGAGCATTGTCATTTGTTGATTTATTGATGATAGCCATTCAAACAGGTGTGAAGTGATAGCTCATTGCAGTTTTAACTTGCATTTCCGGTATTGTCATACATCTAAATGGCTATCTTGGCTATCTTTTTTTATTTTTAGAGAGGGGAAGGAAGGGAGGGGAAGGGAGGGAGAGAAACATCAATGTGTGGTTGCCTCTTATGTGGCCCCCATTGGGGACCTGGCCTGCAACCCAGGCATGTGCCCTGACTGGGAATCGAACCAGCTACCCTTTGGTTTGCAGCCTGCGCTCAGTCCACTGAGCTACACCAGCCAGTGCTCTAATGGCTATCTTTATGGCCTCTTTGGAGAAGTGTCTATTCAGGTTCTGCCCATTTTGAATTGGATTATTTGATTTGTGTGTGTGTGTGTGTGTGTGTGTTTTGAATAGTGTGAGTGCTTTATAAATTTTGGATATTAATCCCTTATCAGATGTATCATTGGTGAATATCTTCTTCCATTCGATAGGTTGTCCTTTCATTTTGTTGATAATTTCCTTTGCTGTGCAAAAACCTTTTAGTTTGATATAGTCCCATTTGTTTTGTTTTGTTTTCATTTGTTTGCATTGCCTGAGGAGGTATATCAGAAAAAAATACTGCTCTGAGAAATGTCCAAAATTTTACTGTCTGTGTTTTACTGTCTGTGGTTTTGGATCTTATATTTAAAAACAAGACAGTAAGCTCCACAAAGACATCTGAAACAATTAATATAGTATGTAACATATAGTAGTGATCAAAAAAAATATTGAGTGAGTGAGTGAAGGGGTGAATGGATAAAAGCAATATGAATCTACAATTAATTAAGTCGGAGGCCAGGACCAATCAAAGAGCATAAGGCACTGATGGGTTTTCCTGTACCATTTTTGGTGCTGATCATGAAGTCACTAGACTACAGGCTGCTTAAGCCAGAGGCTACATCTCAGTAACTATGGTAACTTTAGGACCCAGCACTGGGCCTACATATAAAATGAGTTAAGAAAATTCATTGAGAGACTCAGAAAATAGGTGAACTTAAGCGTGGCAGGCACGGGGTTCGGGGCTGGAGAGGTGGTGGTGAATGCACTGCCATATTTTCACCAAGGTTATGAAGTGCCTGGTGTGAAGGAAGTGGCTGGAGCACCAGTGGAGGTGGAAACTCGCAGATACTGACTTACTAAGAACTACCTGAGCTACCTGACAGCAAGGGATGATTCTGCTTTTGAAACCGACACAGTGAGAAATGATTTGAAAGACTGGCTGTCTGACAACCAACTGAATTGCTCAGTATGAAAGGATGTAAACTTCTAGCCCCTTCTTCAGGTCAGAAAAATGGTATTACTGTACAGCAAGAGTGTGTAAGTTCCATGGCCCAGTTAGAGCACCAAGCAGTTTGAATTGATAACCTGGAGCTAATGTCACAGCGTGGATGCGATGCCTGGAAAGTGTATACTGAAAATCTACTTTATATGATTGAACACGCACAGAAAGAGCTCCACAAGTTAAAGAAACATATTCAAGATTTAAACTGGCAGTGAAAGAACATGCAGCTCACAGCTGGATCCAAATTAAGAGAAATGAAGTCAAATTGGGTATCCCTGGTCAGTAGGAATGAGGAGACTGAAAGGACTATTGTGCAATCAGAAAATGAAGTCTTTCAAACGAAGCAGCAACATGGAGAGGCCAACAAAGAAGACATCCAACACGACTTCTGAAAAGACAAATTAAGTCAGGGGGTAGAAAGAAGGCAAGTGGGGCTTTTCCAGATCAGACACTGGTCTGTGGAGGACAGCGTCATCTTAGAGAAATCATCAGAGTTCTTTAAAGACCACAAAAAGTGGACTGTTACATTCTACTTGTACATTAGCAAAATAAAAAAAATTTCAACTTGGTGGTATTTTTGGCCGTAAAAAACCTTCAGACTTTCAAAATAATATATCATAGAATTAATTTTGAGCCACTTGAACCATATTTTGTATCCAAGAGACCTTTACTGAATGTTTTCAACCTGTACAAGAAGTTGGAAAGTGGAAAATTTTGGGTTGTATATTTTTAAATAAAGAGATAGTTCTACCCAAATTCTTGATTACCAAACAAGACTTAACAAATAGAATGGTTCCATGTATATCACCCATCATCATCCTCAACATAGGTAACAGTTTCATGAAGCTTAATATGGGCTGAGCATTGTTCTCAGTGCTCTAGGTAGATAAACTAAACTTACACGAACAAAAAAAATCATTTGATCCTCAAAAAGAAAAACAGAAAATTCATTGACTCATCCGCATTCATATTTGTAACAATGTTAAGTGAGAAGATTTCATGCAATATATAGCTCTTCATTAGACATGGGACTATTTTTAACTGTACTTTTCTTTCCTGAATCATTTTGATTAACTGCTGAACAAAAGTGACCATATCAACTCGATGTAGGTTCAAATTCAAGTTCTCAACCATTGCTATGTAAATGTATCTATCTCATTTTAAAGCATGCAAGTGTGGCCTCTAAAATTATAATTCTTAATCTATCTCTGGTCCTCCTTATTCTCACCTTAGTCTTTCACATCATTCTGCATGCAAAGCTAATTCTTAGTCAAGTAAACATTGATTTAATATTCATAGGAATTGGGAGTTAATGTGGAGATAACCATCTAGTCAAACATACTTTTTAAAAATCTGGCATTCTATTTGAAGGGCTTTTTATCAAAAATACAAACTTTTGGTTAACATATAACTTCTATTTCAGTTTGTCTGGCTTTGAGTAAGTACAGCCCTTCCTTCTATCTTATCAACTATGTATCGAACACACTCGGCTGTTTCTACCACCTCTACCCTCTGCTGCTATTAAAAGAATCCTAGTTTCACTCCTTTGTGCTTATTCACTTTGCATCTCTTTCTTCAAGAAATGTTTACCCTAAAAAGGCTCTGGTCATCCCTATTCCTTCCCAAAGTACACTGCAAGTCGCGAAGGGGTTGTCCTTTCCAAAAACAGGAGCCAGGAATGTTAGTAAAGCAGACCCATGCTTCATGCTGATGAAAGAAACAGAGACAGGGTTTTATCAGGGGAAAACTTTTAACTACTTTATAAGAGTTTTAATAAAAATAAAAGTCCTGGTTTTTTAAATAACTTTTCTTAATACCATAGAACACGGGTGCTTTGGCAGACAAGAGAGCTTCTAAGCCAGAGCGCAGGTGGCGGTAAGGAGGAGATCTGCAGGGGACTAGAGGCAGGGTGAAATTTGTCAAAGACGTGGATTTCCAAAGACCACATCATTTTAATTCATCCCAGTTCCACACTTCGCCAGGGAAAATCAGAGTGAGGTGTCGCAGAGATGACCTTCGCGACGTTTACAGGATGGATTTGGGAGAGGCGGCTGAGGGTGAACAATGTCCCCTCTGACCTATTTTCTTGGGTTATGTGTCCCTCTGTACAGGGCACAATCATCAGTGTGACCTGGATAGAGATGGCACACCACTTCTTGGAATGCTCCTCGGTTAGCAGTCATGTAGACAGCCATTAGCTGTGACTGTCTGCCCCTTGGCTGAAGACAAAAGAGGAAGAGAAAATCCTCATCACACTCAGAAAACAGATAGCAAGTTCTGCTGAAATACAAAAGGAGAAAGGAAGGATTTAAAATCTACAATTTAGACCTGCCTGGTGTGGCTCAGTGGGTTGAGTGCCAGCCTGCAAACCAAAGGGTTGCTGGTTCAATTCCCAGTCAGGGCACGTGCCTGGGTTTTGAGCCAGGTCCCTAGTGGGGGACTCTCAAGAGACAACCACACATTGATGTTTCTCTCCTTCTCTTTCTCTCTCTCTTCCCCTCTCTAAAAATAATAAATAAAATATTTTTTAAAAAATAAGGGGGGAATGGTGGGGGTAAAATGCAGACAACTGTACTTGAACAACAATAAAATAAAATAATAAAATAAAATAGTAAAGTAAAATAAAAATAAAATCTCCAACTTAGGCCAATAGCCTTCATTATTTACACAAGGCTGTTTTTGAATTTAAGGATATGCACTATGTTGAAAATCTAGCACACAAGTGCTTTATTGGGGAGGTAATGCTGAGAAGCACCAGGAAAAAAGTAGGAAAATGAAACAGAGAAAGAAGTTGGCCAATAAAGGGTAAATTTCTGAGCAGGTTACAGTTGTTAGCAGCTGGAGCTCCAATCCCTTCGAGGAACCCAGGAAAACAATGTGAAATATGCCTCAAGAGATATCCTAAGCTGGAGATACACACCCACCAATTCTATTAGTCATTGGCCCAGAGCTCATGACCCAGCACTTCCAGTGCGCCCTACTCACAGGCCAAGGGAGAGAAACTGCACCGAGTCTCGCGCGCATGCTGCAGAAAGCAGCAGAGCAGATGGGCGTGGAAATGGTGAGTCCTAAGCAGATATAAGCAGGGCCTCAGCAGTGTTTGCTCTGCCAAATTCCCATAAGATTAGACTCCAGATGCCAATATTTATCATCTGATCAAAAAATGCAGGAAGGGAGGAAAAGTACCCTGGCATGTTTTAGAGAAACATAATGTATATGTTCAGTAGGAGAACGCTATATATGTAAGAAGAAACTAGAACGACATTATTTTAAAAGGACACTTCCCCACTCTTAATTTCTTGGGCCTTTTAGAAATTGTATTAGTTTAGAGGAAGGGTTGGCATACTAGGGACTTTCAGCCAAATCCAGCTATTTATATTTGCCAACTATTTTTGTCCAGCCCCCAAACGAAGAATGATGGTTACATTTTTAAACAGTTGGGGGAAAGTTAGAAGAAGACTACTTCATGACATGTGAAATTTATATGATATTCAAATTTCACTGTCCATAAATATTTATTGAAACAAAAGCACACTCATTCGTTTACATAATGTCAATGGTTGTGCTGTCGATGGCAGAGTTGAGTAGCTGTGACAGAGAACATCTGGTCTTCAAGGCTTAAAAGTTTTCCTATCTGGCCCTTTACAGAAAGCTCACCAAGCCATAACTTAGAATCGGACTCACTCTCAGGGACTCTTCATGATGACGGCGATCCCCTGGGGTGGGGTCAGGGGTGGTGGAAGGGGGTGGTCTCTTCCTTACCGAGCATCAAAACCCCTGATTTGGCTCCACCAGACAGTCTCGGAGCTTCTTGAGAAAGGATGACAGTTATTCTTCCCTCCTCTAAATTGATCAGTGCAGAAGAGATATTGAAAGTCTCCCATTATTGCCAACAAAAGAGTTGTGGTTTCTTGTTAGGAAAGTATGTGCTAAGGAATGTGATTCTTGCAAATAGTGAAGAAAATGGAATAAACCTTAAGATTTAGAATCCCTGTTTTCTCCAATACAAAACATAACACTTTGCAAACACCTGCTCCATTTTGAGTTTTTCCAGACATACATTCACCCTGGATACTAATGTTTGAACTCTGGCAAAGGAGCTAATTTTGAGAAAGTAGATGAAAAGATACCACACCGAGAGGTAACTCTGGTAAAAAAGAGAGGTCAGCGGCAGCAGGTGAGAGGGGAGCTTAATTAATATTATTTAATCATCGGGCATCAAGCTAATAAATTACTGAAGGAATAAAGAATTATATAAAACATTGAACAGAGAGCAAAAGAATTAAAACTGGTCCTTTAATCAGATCCCAAGGGGATCCAGTATGCCAAGTTTCATCCAGCAACAACCGCACGCTGCTGCTTCAGTCATGGAAGTGAAGACGATATATGTAAACCAGGTCTTTTCCAGGGAGTGTTACAGTGATCTATAAACCAGAATTTTGTTCTTCAGGATGCCCAAGTCTATTCTCAAGGCCGTGTTTACAGGAGAACAGCAGGATTCTCCGGGCACTCGCGTCAACGCAAAGAGAACTTTAAATAGCATAGGAGAAAAGTGTTCTTGGTAGTCACACAGCCTATGCTAAACTTTGAAGTACAAATGAGAAGTGGAAGTGAATGTTAAACGTATGCCTTGTCCGAAAACTTCATGAAAAATGAAATGTCCAAGAAGAGTTGGACCCCTGCCATGACACCCATTACAGTGTAGACGAAGGCTCTGACCTTCGTGTTGTACTTACTGTGCTTTTGACACATTTAGTCAATTAAAACGGGTGAAGTGTAATTTGTTTTTCTTAAGTTTAATACAGCATGTCAATAGAAGTTAACCAAAATTTATAGTTGGAACACTAAAGCTGCCACATGCGCTTAAACAAATGAACACAATTTATCATGGTTGAAATAAAGAGAACATCACGGGCATTGGACTTCACACTTCACATAAGCGTGTTGCCAAATATAGGAAAGCAAGCTCCTTCTCACACTTCCAGTGAAAAAGACATTTTAGTTCACATTAAATATTGGTGTGAAAAATCTGGCAGGTATCCAGTCCTAAGGAGTGTTAACGTTGGCACTTCCACTGTGTACTTTTACTATAAATTGTTGTAGCGTTTATTTGACATGGAATACCCAAAGGATTGATGAGCAAAGAAAGGAAGATTTTTTTTATTGTGCCATATTACCTTTTTCAGACATCTATACTAAGCCTTTACATCTTCAAAGTCTAAACAAGTAGCCACCTGTATTCAATCGGTTTAAGATATTTTCATGAAACTATAGCTTGCCTTTTTATAAACCTATAAAAGCACACATTTTCCATTTTATTAGTCAGCAAAGCAGTGGCAGATTTAATAATAAAACTTATAAATACAGTTTCTTTATAGACAGTTTAACTTTTTTGCTTGTTTAAAATGCCACAAGAACAACCACATTTATTTTGGTTTCAGTCCTTATCACAGAGAAACAAGTAGCTACAATTTTGTGTGTCTTTCTATTTGTAAAAATTCACCTAGCACTCAGAGCTTTATACAGCAACCTACAGACTCCTAAAGATTTAAGGGAAACTTGATACCACTAGGGGAAAATACACTCATTGGATTTTGGCATCCATAATATGTACACCATTTACATATAGCTACACTAATCATGCACTTTGAATTTCTACCAGGAATTTAAAATAAGTCTGTGTCCCTTTTTTATATTAAATAAATGCTTCCAGTTGTGACCACACATAAACATACAGGGCCTATGTAAAAATATGGGTGGGATATTTGAGTGGATTTTAAAAGTTGGGACTGGCATAAGTTAATCAAGCTGTAATATTTGGGGACTAACGTGGCATAAAGTAAGTGGTCATGTAAGATTTCAGATTTTTAAGTTGATAAAACAAATATATAAAAGTACATTGACAATCATATTTTTAAAATACCTAGATGACCTTACTGTGCTCTCTAAGGTCCTAACCCAAGACTTTTACACTGAAGAAGAATAGTTTTAATATTTAACATTTAACTATGTTAACATAATCAATGATTTCAATGCTTAACTTAATAAAAGACTATGTCTTAAAAAGATTACCATTAGTCTAATTATGACTAATATAGTGTATTATCCTGTCTTTCTAAACCAAATAATACCAAAATATTTGAATATCTATACAACTATAAATATGTATGATATATGTAAATGTACGAATATAATGATATGATCATAAATCAAAGTAAGCCAAGATACATACCAAATTGGTAACAATTATACCTAGGATTATTTAGTTGGCAGGAAGAGACAATAAACAAAAAGAAAATTGCATTATTAAAAGGTCCATCCATTAAAAGCAGTGTCATTATATGATCACCTGATCACCTTCTGAAAAAATCTTTGGTTATGTGTAGGTTTCTTGAAAAGGTACATGAAACAATAATCATCAAAATGTTATCAGTACTCTTCACATAATTACCCAGAAGTGGAATAGAATGTACACAGATGCCAGATCCCAATGGTGTACACTGAAACTTACACAATGTTATAAACCAGTGTCACCTCAATTTTAAGAAATGTTTGCTGGTACTTTTCCTTAGTATGCAAAATGTTTGTGATATTTCCTTTCTCTCTTTTTGGCTGATTTTTAAACAGTGATCATTACTATATATAAAATATAGCCAATGAAAGCGCTATTTTCATGGGAGGAAAAAAACGTAAAAACTACAGAGAGAAATACTAGCTTAAATTTCTCTCATTATAAATACTTCCTGTGGGGGAAATCTTTAAGCCTTGAAATGCACAGAAACATTCTTATTTTTAAAGGGAGAAATCCCAACAATAAAGGATGTGGCACCTGCCACAGTTGGCCTCACTATTCATTCTCTCCGCCAGCCTTTGTCAGAGTAGCTCTGGCTTTACGTGGACCAACGGGCATTGAGAATAAACACTGCATTTTCCATTCTCCCTTATATGGAATGTGCCCAAATTCTACCAAACTAGATGTACACAGAGGTGATGTGCACTCGGGCCTGGAACATAGAAGCAGTAGTGTAAGCCCGTACACCAGAGCAAATTAGAGAGATCATTACAGATCAAGAAAAGACAGCAGTTACCGTATTATAACCCTGGATAGTTTATGCCTGGATTATTACAAGAGAAACAGATACACTTACTTTTTTAAAGTCACTGTTATTTTATTTTTATATTATTAACAAATGATATACTCTACAAACACAAAGCCTGGTACTAGAAGTTGAACCACCTTAAAAACACTTAAAATATGAAATGTTAATTTAGTGGCCAGATGGTAACCAGAAAGAGAACAGATACCGCAGTCTGGAACATTGGTGATCCTTGCTCCGCCTTGGTACGTTATTTGATTGACCATACTATTCAGTAAGCTACAGATCACAGTACCTTCCAATACAATCAGATAGACCCTATGCATGAGACTGCCTGGAGAGGAGGGATCATAACTTTGGTGAGAGCTGGGTTTTTCTTGCTCAGGTTAGCATTCCCACAAGAGGAAATAGTCCAAGAAAATTATAAGATATTTTTTAGACAGATTTAGCAGGAGATAAAACTGGCTCAGTCTTCTCAAAAATATCCCTGAGCTCTAGACAAGTGGCTCACCTGGTTGGAGTGTTGTCCCATGCACCAAAGAGTTGCGGGTTCAATCCCTGGTCAAGGCACATAACTAGGTTGCAGGTTTGATCCCTGGTAGGGGCGAATGCAGGAGGCAACTAACGGATGTGTCTCTCACATAGATGTTGCTTTCTCTCCCTCCTTCTCTCCCCTCCCTCTTTCCTCTCCAAAATCAATAAACATATCCTCGAGTGAGGATTTTATAAAGATTTCCTGACATAAATGGTGCCAGTCTAGTGAAAAATCAGATAAAGAGATGCCTTTTGCCTTCTCATACAAGACTGCTGTTTCAAATGACCTAAAACTAGCCATAAACAAAAACTTAACTGAAGAAAAAGAAAGTACAAGTACACAAAATAATAAATGACAAAGGAGAAACAGATAAAACTGAAAATCATAAGATTCCATATTGCATAATTCTATGAAAATAAATTTGAATACCTAGCTAAAATAGCGAATTTCCTATAAAGTACATTATCAAATTTGACCCTTTCTGTCCAGATAAATACTAGTTTTCTATTGCTGCCATAAAAAGTAACCACAAACTTAGGGCTTAAAACAACACACATTAATTATTTTATAGTTCTGCAGGTCAGAAACCCAATGTGGGTGTCACTGAACTAAAATCAAGGTGTCTACAGGCTGTTTCCATTTCTGGAGGTTCTAGAAAGGAATTGGCTTCCTGGTTATCCATGTGTTGGCAGAATTCCTTCCTGTGGCTGTGTGACCAAGGTCCCTGTTTTCTTACTGATTATCCATGAGCTGAGGGTTGTCCCCTGCTCCCAGCAGTCAACCACATTCTTTGTCTCATAGGCCCTTACTTCATCTTGAAAGCCAGCAACTGTGGGTGCAGGTCAAGTCCCTCTCATATTGCCTTTCTCTGACCCAGCAGGAGAAAGTTATTTACTTTTAAGTTTTCAAAGATGGAAACAGTCAAGGATAACATGTAGATCACATCTACCCTCGATCACACCTGCAAACTCCTTTTTCCCCGTGTAATGTAACATATTCACAGGGACTGGGGATCAGGGCATGGATGTCTTTAGGGCCCATCACTCTAGCACAGATCCAAACACAGATTTCTTTTTAAAAAATCTGGGATTGATTTTTGTAGGAGAAATGGGAACCTAGACCTCAAAAATTACCATATGTAGATGGTTTCACAGGGGAACTGAGCCAAACCTTCAAAGACTAGATAATACAACGTTATTTAAATTTTCCCAAACATAGACAACACATTTCCAAAAATTTTATTACAAAGAAAATATAGTGTTGATCTACAAACCTGATAAAATACTATAGTAAAAAAATCACAGACCAATCTTACTTTGGATTATTGAGGAAAAATATTAAATATAATATTTGGAAATAGAACCCAACAGTACAATAAAAATTAATATCTCATGACCAAGTAAAGTTTATTACATGACTCCAAGAATGATTCATTATTAAGAATCCATTAGTATAACCACCATTTTAAAAGATATAAAAAATTATTTGACTATTGACATAGATACTAAAAAAAAACTTCAACAAAATTCAAAAGTAATATCTGATAAAATACTTTGTAAAATAGAAAGTCATAGATTTTTCTTTAAATTGATAAAAGATATTTATCTCAATTCTAAAGCCAGCATAGTTCTTAGGAGTAAACACTAAAGGCATTTCCACTAAGATCCAGGACAAAGCAAGGATGCCGGATATTCCTTTCAATTATTTAGCACAGAATTGGACTTATTAGCTAACACAATAAAACAAGAGAAAATAATTGGGTTAAAGAATTGGAAAAAAGTAAAATTATCAGAAGTAAAATTATCTCTCTCTGCACATGGTATAATACTTGGAATATCTGAATCAATGATAAAACTATCATAAATGAGATAGTCTAGCAAACTAGCGAGATGCAAAATTATACAAAAATCTATAGCCATAAATATATAAATAATAAGTCAAAAATATAATGACAGAAAAGAAATCAACAAAAAGTAAACATTTTGCAAACAGCAGTAGTGTGCAAAACCATATGAGTAACATTACAAAAGTCCTGAAAGACCAAATTGAAATTGAAGAAAAGGAGAGACAGCCCTTGCTCGTCACTGGAATGACTCGACTGAAAAAAAAAAAAAACAGAAAACAAACAACAACAACAAAAATGTTGTCAAATATTCTCCTAGTTAATGTAAATATTTTCCAAAAAAATAGGTATAAAACCCAGGGTTGGACAAGTTGGCTCTAAGACCTGTGTATCTATGCTAAATGTATGCAAAATTAACTGATAAGCTCCTTATTAAAAAAAAAGGACCAAGAGAAAAATGATGAACTCTCCTATGTATCAAAACATGGCATATAGATAAATAACCAGAGTAATACAACAGAAAAGAAAGTTTAAAAATTAATGCAACTACATATAGACATTTAGACTATAGTTGAGATAGCATCTCATATGTCTGAGGATGAGATGGACTTTTTAATAAATAGTATTATAACAAATGCATGGATTTGAAAGTGAAAAACAGGTAAAAGGAAAAAGGATAAATGCCAACCTATCAGAAAGCACTTGCAATATATGTCAAAGAGAGTTAATCAACCCATTATACAGAAAACTCTCAGTACAAAAAGGAGTATTTTTTTCAGCTTTATGACGTATAATAGGCAAATAAAATTATAAGATATGAAAAGAGTACATTTATTCATTGTGAAAATGTTTATTGAGAACCTACTTGGTGTGAAGTTGTACACCCGAATTTGGGGCACGGGATGTTGTGCATGCACATGTCTGTTCAAAGTAGGAAAACCCCTCGAAACCCCTTCCACTGCGGTAGCATCCCCTTTGGCAGCCAAGGGCAACTGCTATACTAATTTCCTGCACATGTTTTTTATTTTACTCCTTGCCTTCTTGAAGATCCTGGAATGCAAAATAAGCCATGAAAAGGACTGTAAATATCCTTTGATATTTTAAGATAAGGAAAGTATTCCTATTCATCATAGTATTTATTTGAAAACTTAAAAAATGTAGTTACTTAAGCTATTTTTATTAGAATATAAGGTCCTAATTTTAAAAGTAAATTTCCACCCTCTTGTTTGCAACTGTTCAAGTAGTCAATTATGTGTTTATTTAACCCTGATTTTAACTTGAAATATCTAATATGACAGTAATTGCATTACTCACAATTCAATATTTGGCTCTACATGTTATGTCACTCATAGCTCTAACTACAGCTGTCTAAGAATTCTGAGCTTAGGGCCTTCCATTATTTCTTACTCAAACATACAGAGTTCAAGTTTGTTTAATAATTTGTTTAATAATTTTGTTTAAACAGGACTATTTATTTGCCTTGGTAGCAAAATTGTTGCTTTTTTCCCCCCTAATAGGTTATTCTTATTGTCATGAAGGGAGTCCCAGTGAGAACAAGGGCAATGTATGTTTTCCATCTGACAAGAGAACTATACCCACTTTTGTATTATTTACACAATAATGATCAAGGCCTAGGGCATTTCCTGGGGATTAATGGCTGGCTGGGAGATTGGCTGAAGGCCATTAACCTGGGGCAGTCATTAATTTTCTTAGAAAACCTGGGCTGAAGTCATTATTTCTATTATAAGATCAATAACACACATCCTTCATCACCACCACCACCACCACCAGCACAACAACAACAAAAAAAACCTCATTGGAAATCACTTTTTCCTGGAATTTTTCTTAAATACATTCAATCAGTAGGTTAGAATTTAAAAGAAAGGTCACTAAAATCCTGAACTTAGTCGCATGACAGGCCTCATCACCAGGACATGAATGTCACGAACGTTTGTGATTGTTGCTTCTCTACCCCGACTTAGAAGTCAAGCTAAAACTAAAGCCCCTCTCTCGCCCGCCCTCCCTCCCCCTCTCTCCTCCCCTCCCTCTTCCCTGAGGTCTTCCGTCAGCAAGTTTCCACTCAAGGTGTAAATCTGCAAAAGCAGCATGTGGTAGGTCACACAATATATAGATTATTGGAGCGCTTGTGGGACTGTGACTCTACAGTGTTTTCATTAATGGCATTTTCTCAGAATTAAATGTGTGAAAGAACTGTTCTGTCTTAACAACTTCACTGAAATGGATCTGAGAAAACTGGAATTCACACGAGTAAATAAGGCGTGATTTGCCGGTCACCGCTTTGATGCTCTGCACACACCAGAAAGTACCACCGAAAGCGTGGCAACATCGGGAGCCCTGAAAGAAGCAAGAGTACATATTATAAAATAAATGTTAAAGAACCTCAGCAAATGCATATCAGTGCATAAAACATAAAAGTGTATGGTTAAGGCAGCACCCCACTGAACAAAGGGAGAATTCCCTCCATCAGTTCTCTGGTTCAGACTTTTTTGAAGATTGGCTCCATTGTCTGTCTCTCAGAAGTTCCTACATTCTTTTAGGCTAGGAGTAAAGTAGTAACTTCCCAAAAAGTAAATAAAGGAATTTTAAAAATTTCATCCCTCTATTTCCTCATCTTTAAAATAGAGATAATGTGAATTACATTAAGTGTGCTATACGAGGGCAAACTATTATTATGTAATGTAGTAAAAATAACTAATCATCTAGAACGCACCAGAAATAGCAGATGAAGTGTGATATGCAATTGGAGTCCCCACCCACCTTCTTTTCATTGACCTGATTTACATCTCAGTCATTCCTTACACTTAAAATAAAGAGCGGGGATATTGTCAGATTCTCGATTGTTGATGTGCTTACTTCACTTCCTTGGAAGTCCAGTCCTTGAAGGTTAATGTCATAGCCTTATTTATTGGGCTGAGGTGGCTTCACTGGAGAATTCAACCGAACATTTAAGAGACACCAGTCAGAATGGCCAACATAAACAAATCCACAAACAAATGTTGGAGAGGATGCGGAGAAAAGGGAACCCTCGTGCACTGTTGGTGGGAATGCAGACTGGTGAGGCCACTGTGGAAAACAATATGGAATTTCCTCAGAAAACTAAAAATGGAACTGCCCTTTGACCCAGTAATTCCGCTGCTGGGATTATACCCTAAGAACACTGAAACACCAATCCAAAAGAATCTGTGCACCCCAATGTTCATAGCAGCACAATTTACAATAGCCAAATACTGGAAGCAACCGAAGTGCCCATCAGCAAACGAGTGGATCCAAAAACTATGGTATATTTACACAATGGAATTCTACGCAGCAGAGAGAAAGAAGGAGCTTATACCCTTTGCAACAGCATGGATGAAACTGGAGAGCATTATGCTAAGTGAAATAAGCCAGGAAGTGAGGGACAAATACCATATGATCTCACCTTTAACTGGAACATAAGCAATAGAAGGAAAAAGCAAACAAAATATAACCAGAGACATTGAAGTTAAGAACAATGTAACAATAGCAAGGGCGGGGGTGGGGGGGGCGGGGACAGTGGGTAGAGGGGATTACAGGAACTACTATAAAGGACACATGAACAAATCGAAGGGGGAGGGTGGAGAGGGGGGAGGGAAGTGGGTTCACCTGGGGTGGGGTGAAGGGATGGGGGAAAAGGCATACAACTGTAATTAAATAACAATAAATAAATTAAAAAAAAAAAAAAAAAGAGAGAAATGGTATCAATCCTACACAAACTGTTCCAGAAAATTAAAGAAGAAAGAAAATTTTCCAGCTCTTTGCATGAGGCTAGAAGTTCTCTGATATGAAAACAAGACAGACCTTATAAGAAAAGAAAACCATAGACCAATATTCCACTTGCACATAAATGTAAAAATTATAAACAAAATTTTAGCAAATCAGATCCAGCAATATATAAAAAGGATAACACAACGTGGCCAAACAGGGTTCATTTGAGAAAAGCAAAGTTGGTCAAATATTCAAACGTCAGTGTAATTCAGCACATTAACAGACTGAAAAGTAAAAATCATATGATCTCAACAAATATAGAAAGAACACTTGACAACATTAAATATGCAAATCTGCTAAAAACTCTTAGCAAAGCAGGACTTGAAAGGAACTTCCTCAGCTTGATAGAGGGCATCTACAACTTACAGCTGAGAAAACTTACAGCTAAGATCACATTTCACGAGAATGAGCCCCGGCTGTTGGGTAGCTCAGTTGTTTAGAGCTTTGTGCCATACACAGAAGGTTGTGGGTTCAATTCCCAGTCAAGGCACCCACCTAAATTGCAGGTTCGATCCCTGGTTGGGGCACATATGGGAGTTCAACCAACTCATGTTTCTCACATCGACGTTTCTCTCTCTCTCCCTTTCACCCTATTTAAAAAGCCATGAGAAAATATCCTAGGGTGAGAGTAAAAAACACAAACCAAACTGCAAAACCCCAGAACTTAGGTTTAAAATTTTAAAAACTATTAAAATATTAAAACCTGTAATCATATCCTTGAGTGAGGATTTTTGAAATGTGTAATGAAAAAGACTGAAACCTTTTCCCCTAAGACCAGGAAAAACTCGATGATATCCCTTACCATGTCTGTTCAACACTGGACTGGAAGTTTAAGCCAGTTCAGTAAGACAAGTAAAAGAAATAAAGGATATCCAAACTGGAAAGAAATAAACTGCCTCTATTTGCAGAAAAAAATGACCATCTCTGCACAAAATCCTTCAGAAATTGCCACAGAAAGAAAACACTATTAGAAACCATAAAAAATACTTGCAGAAAATTGGAATTTTTAAGATAATCTTGTGGCGAAGTTCTATCACACAACTTCACGCCTTAGTTTGTAGTAAAGTTGTAAGGGGAAAAAGTGATGTATTCGACTACATAAGAAAATTGTAAGCAAAAAGTGCTACAAAGAAAGTCAAAGACGAAAAACAAATTGGGATAAAATATTTCCATATCACAAAGGGATAATTTATTAATATATCAACAGCTCCTGTAAATCAACTTAAAAAATCAGAAACCCAAGAGGAAGGGGCCAAATATAAAACCAGAGAGGTCATAAAACAGCAACTGTAAATGTTTATAAACATATTAAAAGACATGTGTCTTCATAATACAAGAACTGCAAATTAAAAGTATGTTAAATTATTATAAAATTATTTTTTCATTTGTTCACAAAAAGTTTTAAAGTTTCACACATTCTGCTAGTGAAGGTGTCTGCAAACACATTGCTGATGGGAGCAAACATTCATCTATAACTTTCATGGAAAGTAATTTGGCAATATTATATAAAATATAAGATGCACATGCCTTTTGATCTAACAATTTCATATGGAGGAATTTCTCCTACAGATATGTTTGCAGATGTACAAAATAATCTGTACAAGGTTATTCACTGCAACTTTATCATGCCAAAAAATAAAAAAACAACTTAAATATCCATCAGTGAAGGACTAATTAATAATTATGTCATATTAATATAATGCTACCTCTAAAAAGAATGAGCCAGATCTTAACACAATGCTGTAGAAGGACTTCCACGATATGTTGCTAAGTTCAAAAGGCACCATGTAGGCCCTGGCTGGTGTGGCTTGGTTGGTCTTTGTCCTGCAAAGCAAAAGGTCACTGGTTCAATTCCCGACAAGGGCACATGCCTGGGTTGCCGGTTTGGTCCCCAGTTGGAGGTGCATTTGAGAGGCAACTAATTGATCGATATTTCTCTCTCCCATCAATGTTTCTCTCCCTCTCTCCCTCCCTTCCCCTCTCTCCATAAATAAAACCTTTAAAAATTTTTTTTAAAAAGCACCATGTAGAAGACTGTTGTTACCAGAATGATGGACCAATACTTGTCTCCTCCAGAAACACAACAAAAAGAAGTAAACAAATAACACTCAACGAAAACAGCTCTGGGTAGGATCTGGACCACAATAAAGAAGCAGCGGAAATCCTGTGGAGCTTGGAAAAACACCCAGAAGAATTTTACCTGTGTCAGCACAGCCCCCCACCCAAAGCAACTCTGAAGGAAGAGGGGTTCCCTCAGAAGGATTCACCCCATGGGGGAAAAGAGAACAGAAGAACCCCAGCAATCCTCACCACCACTGTGGATTTCTGTAGCCTTCACTGCTGAGATGCCCACAGTCTCCACCAGTGCTGAACTCAGAAATACAGAGAACGAGAGCTAACAGGACTGGGTACGGCCATTAGCAATGCCAGTGTGCAGGGAAGGAAGCACAATAGATGGCTGTTCTAGCCCTGGAGAAGCGCAAGACTCTTCCGATGCCGTCAGACAGAAGTCCCTGTCCCCACCCTACCCTGTGGCTCAGGGACAGCCTGAAGCAACAAGGTGTCTGAACCGGCAGCAACCGCAATTTCCTGGTGAATTTCCAAAGTGACCTGAAATAACCCCAATCTAGGCACTATCTAGAAGTCAAAAAGCAAAGTAATTGTGGGAGAACAAGCCACGTGTCAGATATTAACATCAAAAGCTACTTGCTATTTAGACACAAAACACTATTTCTAACTGAATAGTGTGGTCCCCCCAAAGACAGTTCAGGCACTTAAAAAGTAATTGAGCCAAAGTGAGCCATCATGTGCTATCCTAGCCATGTGGGTCCTTTTTATAAAGATGAAGTCATTTGTAATTCAGCTTTTGCCCAGTTTTAATTTTCTGGAGATATAAACAGGCAGTGTGTGAAACCAATTGAATCCTCTATTTTCTTCCTAATTTCCAGCCCCCCCCCCCAAAAAAATCCCTAGAGAAATGTTGCATTTATCTCCACAAGCTTTCCCTACGGAACACAACTTATTCTAACAAAGTCGATTACAGAATGGTTAAGTCAATCACCACGATGGGAGGTGATCACAAGGGCTCCAAAAACGAGTGGGTCTGAAACGCCCTCCACATGCAGGCACAATGAGACAGGCTTAAACTGCAGGCCCAGCTAGACTGCAAGGCTCTGACTGCCCTGAAACCAGAGCCCTACCTCTGCACTCCATTCACAAAACCGAACTGATGGTAATTAATTCATGATTAGTTCATTTCAGCTAATATATGGGCCTAAGCTTTTGCTGAGTGATGTAATATTTCAAAAGCGGAGCTGTGCAATGGAATTTATTGGACTTCCTGAAATCACCAATGTAATTGTTTTTGCTGTTCACATATTAGGCACAGTCTCGAGGGGAAAAGTTGATTCTTCGCATATAATACTCTTTCCCTGAAGTCTGAAGGTCTGTCATCTTTCTCAATATACTCACTTCATTAAAGAGTTTACAGCTTGCAAGAGGGTCACAAAGTCTGAGTAACAAAATGACTGTCCTGACAGATTTAGACAATAAAACCACCAGATTGTGACATAAATGTTTTTCTCAGAGGCTGTTTCTGAAACACATACTAAATGCAAATATTAAAACACCTGCGTGCCAAGCACAATTCTTTTAACAGATGTTAATCCCTGTGCATTTAACCAATGGATTTAGATCACATAAATGTAACTTACCCCCTTCAGACTACCTTGGAAAGCTACCAATTACTTTATTTCAATTTGACAAGGAAACTATTACTCCCTACATTACAATTTTGATTTTATACTTTATAATGGAAATACCTAAAAAGCAAGCAAAAACTATGAAAGCCAACTTGAAAGGCAGGCAAAGCTGCTAGAGCACATAAGTCGTCTACTTCTAGTGTGGAAAATTTACAAAGACTGATAAGTTTACATATTTTAAAAAATGTTTCCCCATGGCCCTGTAAATTAAATTCTTTGTTTAATTATCACTAATCAGAACCCCCCCCCCCAAGAACAGTCATCCCTTTTCCTCCATTTCTGGGACCAGTGGATGCCCTGGCTTACAGTTAAAACCTGCCCAGACCCCTTGGGTTATTTTCCACTTGGGAATGGCTCTAAGGGATCTTTTCTTGTTTAGATCAGTATAGACCTTAGTTTGCAGAGCAGTTTTAGGTTCTCAGAAAAACCCCAAAACTGAACACTGAAGCGGGGTACAGAGATATCCTGTATACCCCTGGGCCTCACACATGCTCAGCCCCCCACCACTATGGACATTCCCCACCAGAGCGCTAACATTTGCTGCAGTCGGTAAACCTGCACTGACACTTCCCAATAATAACCCAAAACTCATAGTTTGCTTTAGGGTTCGTTCTTTAGGGTTCTTGGTGTTGTATATTCGATGAGTTTGGGTGACTGTGTAGTTACATGTGTCCCCAATGCAGTACCATGCAGAATAGTTTCACTGCCCTAAAACAGCCTCTGTGTGCATCTCGCTCGTCACCTCCCCCAGCCCTATCTTTTAATTCTTCAATCACCTCCCCGCTTTGCCAGCTTCAAATCATCCTTACGACTGAATTGTTTAATAATAATGAAAACCACTATTTTGGGGCCCAGCTGTACGTGCCAGACCCTGCACTGAGTGCTTGGCATGCGTTATCTCATTTAGTTCTCAGATACCCCCAGAAGTGCGTTTTCTTTTCCACATTTACCGATAAGACACTCAGCAAACTCACAACTTCACCTGACTCGGTGAATAAGTGGTACAGTCCAGATTTCAACCCAGCTCCAAAGCTTATGCTTTCCACGAGGCTAGCATGCCTCTCACGCATCTCTGAAGTATTGTTCTGTAGGGAAGCCTTCTATTTCCATTTTAAAACATATCTTGTTTATTTAAAAGATATGCAGACTAAAAGGAAAATACTAATTTAGGTTGGCAGATTGTTTTGAACGCACCTGCTGATCTCATTCTCTGTTCTGTCCCAGGAGGCAGAACAAAAAGACTTGCACAGTGCAGGTAACTAGTTAGTTAATTGTCTGCATGGTCCTACTTATCCAGAAGCTTCTTGGTCAATAAGAACAGAGCCAGCCTTGCTTCATGAGCATCCTTTCCATCCCCTATGTTTAATCAAAGATAAAGCAATACAAATCATTTATACACCAAGATTAAACTCCAGTAAAGTCAGCTAAGACTTGTCTATAAAATCCTAGCATGTTGTAGCTATGAAATCATAAAAACTTTCAGACTCCTAATAAGGAATACCGTTTCTCTTGTCACTATAGAAAGACAAATTGTAAATCACGGGCACTGATTTATCCATGGGTAATTACCATGGACAATCTTTCCACTGTGGCCTTTTCGTACACTCATATATATTCTCTAATACCGTCTCCAATATTGAATACTATCGTGGATACAAAATAAGCTCCAAAAGTGGTTTCTGCCCTCAGAGACTTAGATTCTCCTTGAAAAGAAAAGACTCATGAAACAGTGAGGCACAGGGAGGTATATATTAGAAGACAATAATAAAATCTTGGTAGAAGCTATAATTACAACAAAAATTCAGAAAGAGAGAGATTTTTCTAAAATGGGCACCACGAAGACTGAAAGAAGGCAGCCCTTAAATTTCGATTTTGGGGGATAGATAGTATTTAAACAGACATAAAGGAGTGGGGGTACTGTTGGGAGACAATTCTCCACGGGGCTGTCACATTTCTGCTTCCTTGGAAGGAAAGACACTAACTGCCATGGTTTCAAACTGTCTTTTCAAGCTGTTTGTACGGCTGACTGCCTTGGAAGACAGAGATCGTGCCTTTCTCTGGAGTGAGGAATAGGGATGCTAACTGCCCATTATAAAATAGTCAGGTTCCTTAAGCTCAAGGCTCCACTCCAGTAATGCAACCATTTATTGTGTGGGCGTCACATCTTACGTGACCCCGTAGGAAATGCAGCTCAGGACACTGGCACATGTGCTAATATCTCTGGCCACTGCTGTTGCTCTGCGTCATGAAACGAAGACAGGCTACTGTGTTAGCCTGCCAAATAGGGTGGGACACCAGGCCCTCTGCAATTCCTAGCAGCTATGGCGGGGGGGGGGGGGGGCTCCGAAACACGAAATTAACCTCTGGAGGCCAGGCCCCTTGTAGCACAGGCTTTCCCTGTGAGGTGAGTGTTCCAAGAGCCCATCTGTATCAGTGTACCAGCTGGCATTGTTGTGAGAGGCTGTGTTCTGCTTCAATGAATATTTTTGAAGACTTTCAACGTGTTTGCCCATTTCATGATGGGTGATTTATGAGCACACTTGCCCACCCCTCACTGAGTGTTGAGCAATTTTTGACCAAAACGAGCATGACCCCCATGCCCCACCCTCCCTATTCACCCCATCTCACCCTGGGCAATTATTTTTTGTTTCCCAGATAAAAAAAAAGTCCTCAATTGGAAATGTTTTGCTAATGTGGAAGAGGTGAAGTAAAAAATGGCAGAAGCACTAGAAGGCATCAAACTCAACGAGTTCAAAAACTGTTTTGAGCAGCAGAAAAACATCTCAGTAAGTGTATTATATCAAATGGAGAGTATACTTTGAAGTGACTGAAGTTTAAACATATGAGAATAAATAGACAATTCTTTATAAATAAATTCTGTTTTGGGGGGTCCCCTCTCTAATTTGAAGCAAAGGTCACAGACTGAAAAAGACCTAGAAACAGGAATATGCAGGGGAAATATAGAGAAATAGATGAATATTTCTAAGTAGCTCTCAATAGCATCACTGCAATTGGCCCTTATAAATGAACTAAGAATGAATCAGCTAAATTCTTCCAAGTGAGTTCATTTATAGCCAAGATTTAAATCAACTATATTGTGAGAGAAATTTTTCCCCAGATGCCATTTACGGTAATAGAATAATATTCTTAGTTATGTTACCTGTGGCAGAAAAGAATCAAGATGGACTTACAAAAGCTCTGTCTGACCCACTGTGACTTTTAGTGCTGAAAATAATGGGGGTGGAGGGAAGCACTGACAGGTTTGCATAGTTTCTTTTCAGTAAATTAAATTTGGACTTTACCAGCTACCTTTGTTTCACTTTCCACGTTTGTCACGGAGGTTCAGAACCAAACTGGACTCAGCTTTACTCATGTTGTTCTGAATGGTTCTGTTCTACTTCTCTCCAGCTCTGACCGTTACATTATCTTTCCTCTGGCCTTGACTTTCTATTTATGCATACTTGCATACTTTTAATCTTACTTTAAGGCATGTGTGAATCTCTGGTGTATCTTTTCAAATCTTTTCTGGAATAAGGTAGACTATTAGTTGGCCAATAATAGTTTGTCGATTATTTGAATAAGTAAGCTTTGCTGAATCTATTAAGTGCATGCCCCAAATTTCACCTCCTTTCCCCCACATCCTTCCAAATGCAGAGGTGGAAATTCCAGTCAGGTGTGCATTGAGTTGGCAATGTGAGCACACTCTTCAGTTTCTAAATGCTGCATAATAATTTTCTGTTCATTCAATACACGAATCCAGGAGCTGAGAGAGAGGAAAAAGGAAGCCACTATGAAACAACTTAGGTTCTTCCCCCCAAAGTCCCAAAGAGTCACATGATTATGGAGAGAAAGGGTACCATCCAGATTATGTCTAGACACCATCATGATTGGCTCTACATAAAACTATACAAAGAATATGCTTGTAGATTACTTGACATATCCAGGCAGATGGCATCATATCAGTAACATGTCCTGCTAAATTGTACTTTTCACCTCCAAGTCCATTTACAAGCATTATCTGAAATTTGTTGACACAAAGTACCACCTGGTTTAATTAAACTGAAATAATTCAGGACAGGGAACGGTGCCTGGACAATTGGAAGATGCTTTCCAAATGTTGTTCTTCCAATGGAAGTATGTGGGATCCGTAAAATAACAATAATTATTTCAGCACTATAAATCAAGCTAAAATATTTGTTTCCAGAAGTGTCCAGTAGAATGAACACCTTCCAGACCGAAGTCATCTCAACATAATACAGCTGTCTGGAACAACATTGGAATTTCTGTGTTTTTCTTTTTCTAGTGAGAAAGCACCGTTGGAGGCAGGGGTGATACGTGAGATTTATAATATCACATTTAAGAACCTGGGTAAAGGATAAATAAGAGGATGACTTGTAATGCTTTGAAAACATGGTTTTTAATTTTACATCTACGGATCTTCTCTACAAGCCAATCCAGTATGCAAACATGGGGCACGTGGGCTGGAAGGGTGCAGAACAGAACAGCAGATAGGGGGCAGCGCTGTTTTTCACCACAGTGTCCAGACAGGAAAAGAGAGGCTGCATTTGAGTGTCTTCCCGTCAGAGACGAGCTCAGGTTGCACGGATCTGCAGCAGTGGTGCACTGCAGAGGTTAGGAGCCAGACTTCAGGACTGGAGACATTGTTGGGATCGGTCAAATCTGACACCGAGTCAGCAGTCTTCCCGTAGTGAGGGATCCAAAGGGGGTGCAGAATGGCAAAGAAAACAGGGCCTGGGAGCCATATGCATAATCTCATAGGAATTTTCTCAGGAGCATCAGGAATTCGAGACTGATAACATCAAGTTTGGGTGTGCAAGGAGAAAAGTGGCAGAGGGAAAGGTTCGTGACATTCACTACCAGTTTCTGGAGTGAATGTCTGCCCGTGCTCATCATTACTTTACATCCTCCCTGCCCATTCTGGATTAATTACAGGGCTGATGAATTTTGTATGGACTTCCTACACAGCAGAGTCAAACTATAGGATGGTTGCTTCTGCAGGGTGGGTGTAGGGAGAGGGGTGGGAGTTCTCCATTCTCTGATCCTTCAGGACAATGCACAGGGTCGTGCTACACTCCAGGCTGCCAGGGCAGAAGGACTGTTTCATGGAAAGTGCAGGGGACTGTACAATGCCTAATGTAGGTACCAGTGAGTATTTGCTAAGTCACGTTTAATTGAGTTGCTCAGCAAGTCCTATTTATTTTCAAATAACAGATCTATTTGTTTCTTACAACTTGGTGATTTCTTGTTTATGGTTAATGGTTCCCAACTTTAACACTTTTACTACAATGTTGTTGGTTTGCTTTGGTAAGATATGATTCTTGTACTGTATTTGTGCTTTATTCAAACAGAAAAAAAAATCAGTGAAGTACAATAAAACCATATGTGTGTGGCCTTTAAATAGGTGGTTTGGAAACACTTATGATAGAGTTATAAAATTTAAGGTAAAGACAAACAAAAGTATATATGACAGGTGTACTATGCAAGCACTGAGTTATTTTCCAACAGACTCATGACCTGACATAACAGTCATACAGTGTCTTGCTCACAGTAAGTGCTCAAGTACATGATAGGTGATAAGTCAGTGTTCCCATAGACTCCTTCACGTGGGCCTTCACGGAGAGGGCATCCACGTTCACGAGAACCTGCGTGTTTCTGGAACGCTGTAATTCCACTGGGGGAATGAAGCGAAATGGTCCCTTCCTGAACTGAGATACTCCTTCCCCAGATCGCAAGAGTTGATGCTGTTGTCAGCCTGTATCTGTCAACAACTCAGGGAGGTGATTTTAGGTGACCTGACATAGTTCTCTGATTTTATTTTTTATTTTTAATTAGTTTACTTTCAATATTATTTTGTATTGCTTTTAGGGGTACAGCAAAGTGCTTAGACAATCACATACTTCACAGAGTGTCCCCTGGCCCCCAATATTTCCGGTACTCGTCTGAATCGTGCAGAGAATCGCAATCTTGCTGTCTAGACTCCCCATGCTGTGCTTTCACCCCCGGGACTATCTTGTAACGACCCATCTGCACTTCTTAGTAAAAATACAGAAGCTTCAAGAATTTGTGTGTCGTCCTTGCGCAGGGGCCATGCTAATCTGCTCCATATCGTTCCAGTTTCAGTATGTGTGCTGCCAAAGTGACCGGAAGGTCTCCTTTTTTATAGGTGAGGAAAGTGTGTTTCGAAGAGTCACTTAAGGAAAATAACGTGGGAGACGTGGGAGGAGAGGTGGACTGAGGCTAAGGGCAAACGATAGTATGTGCCATGCCGGGGCCAGTGCCTTCCATCACCATTTGTCAGATAGGTGGGTGACATGGCCAGACTTTAGAACTATCACTTTGCTGGTACAGGACGGACCCTGCACTCCAGCTGCATGTATTAGCAGTTCCCTGGCGCCTCTGCTCTCACATCCCCGTGCCTCTATAAATGTCCTTCCCTTGAGTAGGAATGGCCTCCCTTCCCTGTTCACCAGACTCATCCCTCCTGCAAGAATCCATACAGCACAGCCCCCTGGCTGAAGACCCCCAGGCAGCCAGTCACTATTTCCTTTGTGCTCTCCCAGTAGCCACCTGAGTACGGAGATTGTTGGTGCATCTGATATTTCCATTAGACTGGGAGTTCTTTAAAAACGGGGACTGGGTATTATATTTTTGAACTGAGAATGCCTAGCATGGCTCAGTACACGTATACTAGGTACTTACAAAGTGCTTCTCACTACATATCAGCAACATTATAAAGGGGATAAAATGCTGCCTTCTCACCTTTTCTCTCTGTCTCTTGCGCACCTGGTATTGCTGCCTCACTCTGTCCTCAATTGTCTTTGGGGTGTCCAGAGTCCTTTATTCAAGCATCCCACCGAAGCCTGTTCCCAACCCTCTCAAGGTCTAGAACTGTCCCGGTCCACTGCCCCTCAAGACATTTGTCTTGTTTTCCAAGTCCTAAAGCTGGTCACTGGCAAAACTAATTCATGTTCCATGGTAAATAATGCAGTTTTCTTTTTGAGAGATGGTTCTTAAAGTCCCAAGGAAGGAATAGCTAATGGTTGAATTTCAGGCACAGAGGCTGCCCAGCAGAGGCAGAACAGGGAGGTATTTCTCTGTTACGGTATACAGCCACTGGGCCCTAAAATCCCATTCAGTAGGCAGCTGTTGACACGATCTACATGGGAACATATCAGAACTGGAAACAAATTTTCAATTCACAGAAGCATGGTTATTTCAGCACTCCTCCAGCATGTATATTTTTAAATGTAAATATAAGGTTTTCCTTTTCTTTGTTGAGTTTTTCTTAAATTTATTAGGGTGACATTGGTTAATAAAATTATATAGGTTTCAGGGGTATAATCCTATAATACATCATCTGTATATTGTATTGTGTGTTCACCACCCCAAATCAAGTCTCCTTCCATCACCATTTGTCCCCCGTTTACTCTCTTCTGCCCCCTCCCACTCCCTTTCCCTCTGGTAATCACCATACTGTTGTCCGTGTCTGAGGGGTTTTTTTCTTTGCTGAATTCCTCCACCTTATTCACCTAACCAGCCCAACCCCCTTCCCCTCTGACAGCTGTCAGTCTGCTCTCTGTATCTATGACACTGCTTCTATTTTATTTGTTAGTTTATTTTGTTCATTAGATTCCACATATAAGTGAAATCGTATCATACTTATCTTTCTCTGACTGGCTTATTTCACTTAGCATAATACTATCCAGGTCCATCCATGCTGTCACAAAAGATGAGATTTCCTTCTTTTTTTATAGAAGAGTAGTATTCTATTGTGTAACTGTACCAGTGCTTTTTTGTATCTACTCACCTACTGATGGGCACTTGGTCTGCTTCCAAATCTTGGCTATTGTAAATAATGCTGCAGTGAACATAGGGGTGCGTATATATTTTTTGAATAAGTGTTTTGGGTTTCTTCAGATATAGTCCCAGGAGTGGAATTGCTGGGTCACAAGGCAGTTCTATCTTTACTTTTTTGAGGTAACTCTATGCTGCTTTCCCCAGTGGCTGCATCAATCCTCATTCCCACCAACAGTGCACTAGCGTTCCCTTTTCTCCCCATCCTGGCCAACACTTGCTGTTTGTTGACTTATTGGTGGTAGCTATTCTGACAGGTGTGAGGTGATATCTCATTGTGATTTTAATTTGCATCTCTCTGATGATTAGTGACATTGAGCATCTTTTCATATGTCTACTGGCCATCTGTATGTCCTCTTTGGAGAAGTGTCTGTTCAGGTCCTTTACCCATTTTTTAAATTGGATTCTTTGGTTTTTTGCTGTTGAGTTTTATAAGTTTTTTTTAACACATTTTGGATATTGCTTCTTTGTCAGATGTATCGTTGGCAAATATGTTCTTCCATTCAGTGGGTTATCTCTTGATTTTGCTGATTGTCTCCTTTGCTGGGCAAAAAGTTTTTAGTTTGCTGCAGTCCCATTTGTTTTTCACCTCCTTGGCTTCCCTTGGCGTGATTTACAGAAAAAATATTGCTATGAGAAATGTTCAAGATCTTACTGCCTATGTTTTTCTTCTAGGATTTTTGTGGCTTCAAGTCTAACACTTAAGTTTTTGATCAAAAGAACTATAACTTCATTGACTTTTTTGTGCTGAAAGGCTATTATCCTCTCACAAAAAATTAATTGCACACACCCACGTGGGGGAATCTCAATGACATGATGAGCCAAAAAGTCACAGGAGAACGTATCCACTCCGATTCTATTTATTTAAAGTTCCAAACAATCAAAATAAAATTATACATGGCTTATGGATGCATTCATAGGTAGCTAATCCATATAAAGACACAAAGAAATGTTCAGCACAAAATTCAGGCGAGTAATTATATCCATGAAAGAAGCAGAGGCAGAAGGAAGGCTTGGCTTCTCAGATACAGTAATATTCTATTTTTTTTTAGCTAGACAATGAGTATTCATTATTATCCTTGAAACTGTACATATGTCCTCTTTAAAATGTATGACACATTTTATAGCAACAAACGAAAATGAAGCACTCCAAAAACCTATATGAAGAAAATAATAACCCCAAACCCGCCACCCAGAGTTAACTACTAACCATCAAGACATCTTTCTTTTTACACACACACACAATTCATGTGCCATAAATACTATTTGCAGCCTGCTTTTTTTTACAATACACCACATGTATTGTTGTGAAATGAACTTTATGACATATAATTGAGTGTTAAAAACATCGTGAGCTTACTAAGAGCTCACACAGAAAGGCAAGTTCTCACCCAACGTGATTAAATGTATTTCCCTCAGATCTCCAGAATTCATATGACAGGAGAATTTTCGAGGTTCCAAACAAATTTCCAGAGAATGCCATGCAACACTGACCTTTCCTAAGAAAGTAAACTTAGCATTACAACATTTCTTTAATCCGTAGTCAAAGCCAGACTTTTTCCACTTGTAAGCTAAATACTTCTTTACTGTAAAACGAATGTGCCAAAAATGATATTCATCATTCTCAACACCGAAAAAAAAAATAACCATACTACATCACAGCCTATAAAATATTGAAAATGGTAGGGTGGTTTTCTCACTTCTGACATTCATGCCATGTGTGAGACATAGACATACGGCATTTAAGTTCTATTCTGTTAATAACGGAATTATTTTTCATGGAAGACCCCAAATTATGTCTCAATCACAGCAACATTTATGAATCCTAATTGCCTGTTACTACTATGTTAGTAAACCATTGTTCTAAACTGATGTGCCTTCTGGACCAAATTATTCCCATGTACAAACTACTCGCTAGCCAGGACCTCAGTAAAGATTTCCTATGAACTTGAGTTTTTCAATACGGCAAGCCACAACTGGTAACCATACACTCCACACTCATGGCTTTCTATAAATGTTTGAGTTTGAAATAATAAATGCTTTTCAAAATACCTCCACTTTGATAGGAAAACCCTATTCACCTCACAGCTCATTCCCACTTTTTAGTAATTTTTCTCTCATCAAGTTGACTCAAATTGAAAACATATCACCAAGAACTGAGAGCCACATAACAGCCTGACAGAGGTTCCAGAATTGGGGGTGAGGGGCCAATGAGTGGGACCTGAGAACTTGTGGAGAAAGGGATTTTTCTTATCAAAACATGATCGTGAGTTTGGAAACGTGCTCACAAAAATAATTTTGGCTGAAGCAGTTCTGGGAGGCTCCAGCCGTCCCCCCAGACCATGTTTTTATCACTCTGAAAAACTGTAAGACTCCACACCTACAACTCAAGTTCCTCATTTCCTCCAAAGTAAGTGAAATTGAATTTCTATAGGTATAGCTGTTTCAAAGGATGTTCCCTTTTTAAGTAAATGCCTTGTGCCCAAGTACTCCCAATTCATTACAGCTTGTCATTCGCAAAGCAGGGGACGCCCAGGGCAACAGTAACAGGCAGGCTTTATGGGATATTCTGTAAAAACTGAGATCAGGGTGAGTAAAAATATCTCACTGAAACCAAGAAAACTCTGTTGGGAAATAGAAATGGAACAAATTCACTGGACACAGGAGAGGATTGTAATATTTCGATGACATTCTTGGCTCTATGCTGTTGTTTGCATGAGTCTTTGTCAAATGACACATCATCTAGAAAAATACAAGAGAGTTCATCAAATCCATTTTTTTAATTTTCCTGCTTAAATATGAAAAATAAATGCCTATGTGTACACGGTGCCTTACATACTTCTCTTCCACTTAATGGTTTCACAAGATCCTTACCACAGTGAGCGGAGTATTAATAACATATCTGCAGACAAAAGAAAAGATCGCCTGTCAGTTGGAACAGCTGCACAAAGAGAAGGAACAGGCTTGACTGGTGACGGCTTTGAAGGCTCGGGCCTTGGGTGGCTAATGCAGACCCATGAAGCCCCAGCAGGAGAAGGACCGTGGCAGTTATTCTGCTTCCCTGGCCTAGGGAAACATTTTGTTACTATGGTCATACCAATATTTTTAACCTTAGAATTGTTGTGCCCATTACATTTCCTTTGCATTTTTATCTGTGGAAATAATGAGTACCATCTTCTTCCAGCAAAGTCAACATTTTTGTGCAGAAACATTTTAAAGCACATGCTGCTGCTGGTGGAAGAGGGTGAAAGGAGCTAAATGGGGACGAGAGGAGACCGGACCTTGGGTGGTGAGCACACAATGCAATGTACAGAGGGTGTGTTATAGAAATGTACACTTGAAACCTACATAATTTTGTTAACCAGTGTCACCCCAGTAAATTCAATAAAAATTTTTAAAAACAGTATCTAAATAGGGCTACATTCAAACTGATTTTTGTTAAATTTTTATGTATATATACATATATGTGTGTGTCTATGTTTGTATAGCTACAATTTTAAGTATTCTTTCATTACGTATATCTGACCACAATGTCAGAAGAATTCCTTTCACTTATTTAGAGGACTTCAGAGCTATGGGAGCTAGTAGGGTGCGGTATAGTCAGTGGAACATGGAAATAACCATCCACACCTCTACTACATGTTATTACTGAGTGACTTAGTAACTTACTTGACCTTTCTGGGCCTTATTTGTAAAACAAAGGCTCCAGATTGAATGATTTTAAGAGAAAAAAAAAGAACATGCTGCTTTTAACTGGTTTCTTTCCCACTTTCCACTTTATCCTAACACTCTATTATTGGACAAATATTCCTAAAATTCTCCCTTTGTTCCTTTGCTCACGCACTCAAAATCTTCAGTGCTTTTCCAATGCCCATAGAGTAAGGTCCGTGCTCTTCCTCTGCTATTCGTGGCTTCCGTAATATGGCCCAGTGTCTTTTTTTTCTCTTGTATGAATCCCTTCACTAGATCAAAGCAGATTTTTCACTGCCCCCCACACATGTAGTTTTCTGTCTCCACACACTTCTCAAGTTGCAGTCCCTCCCTTTGTTGAGCTACAGCTGTGCTGCAGTAACAAACAACTCTCCAAATCGCAATGAATTACAACAGCAAACGTTTATTCTCATTCACATCACATGTAGGTTTTTAACGAGCTTCAGCCCTGCTGCAGGTTCCGACTTCATGCCCGAGAAGCTGCCGCTGTCTGGGAGGAGCAGTGGTCCTGGCAGAGAACAGAAGCAAAGCATGCAGTCACATTGAAATCTTCTCTGATGTGTCCTGTGTCAGGATTCACTCATATTTCATTGGCCAAACAAGTCACATGGGCAAGCCCAACATTAACTAACCAAGAAAATACACTTCCCTTGAAAGTAGGCTGCAACTGGCAGGAGTATATGATCTTATTAGAGAGAAGAAAGCGGGTTAATAATTGCAAACAAAAACAAAATCTATCCCACCACCTGAATGATCTACCCCACACTACTCTACTCAGAAGTCGGCCCTTTATTCAAGCCTGGGTTCAAGTCCCACTGTGTAGCCCTAATACCACCTGGTCTTCCCGGAGTGCCATGCATCAGTATCACACATTTGGCACTCAGCTTATGCACATATATAACAAGGTATCCTACCGTCTCGTCTGTCTTGTATTCCCCACTAGGCCATTACCTTCCTGAGGATAAGATTTAATTTTATACTCCTTGGTAACTTCAATGATTGGATAAGGTATGTTCCTATGTAATCTTTATTGTTGAAGGAGATGTGTAGCAGATAACATTTTTCTGTTTGGGAAACAAGTTTCATCCCCAAAGAAGAATAGACTTAGTCCCAAGGGGTGTTATTGCCCAATTTTAATGTTTTCTCTCCATCATTGCCAGCATGATCATAATACGTAGATGGAGGCAGAGCATGTTTGCACACATATCTGGGGTCTAACTGCTTATTAAGTAAAGCATGTGGTGTGAAGCACAGCCACGCCGTAGGCTCCACACCGACTTTGCCATGGTGCTGGATGAAAGCAGCAAACTGGAAACACAGAAATAAAATGATTTATTTTAATGGGAAGTAGCTATGCCAAAATGAGAATTTAAGAGATTTTGACATTTTAAAATAGTTTTCTTTCAATTCTTACAATATTTATAGTTCAAAACCAGTCACGAGTCACATAATTCAGTAGGATTTTCCCCCCCAAATTCCTTGCAATGAGCCAGCAGGAGGCGTAGTTCCACTTACTCAAGGTGCTATCCCTACTGATTTTATTTGTATTGTTGCGCTGCCTTTCTCCCAGCTGATCAGTACACAGGAATTCTTCCTGAATGTTTCGTATTCATTTTCCTATATCGCAAAGCAATGCCTTTCATACTTCTTCGTCAGCTCTTTTACTTTTTAAATCATCACTCAAACACAAGTCTAACGTCAGGAGGTGACTTCTGTCACGTGAGACAGAGTATCTCCATTCAACAGCTGATCAGAATCTCCTAGCACCTCCTCAGGCACACCTTCCTCGGGACCACATCTATTCTCACATTCCTGCTCTGCTCTTTTCCCTTATTTGAAGTTATGCTCGTGACTCTGTGCAATGCAATCATTACCTCTCCTACCCACAAATAGAATCCATTAAGTAAAAATTCATTCCAAACTCATCTTAGGGTGGTGAGGAAGACTGGGTAAACCCCGAAAGGTCTAGAGGTTGAATCTCATTTGGAAAACTACCCAGAAGTTCAACTGCTTATCCAGTCGTTATCCTAACTATGAGAGCGGCCTAGGGATGTGCTGACAGAAAGGAATTAAGGTTCCACCAGGCACCAGTGAAAACCAGTTGTGGAGCCCATTGCTGCTTCTGAGAAGGAGGGAGGAGAGTGAGAGAAGATGAGGGAGTAACGAGTCAGGAAACCTCACTCCTAGCCTTTCCAGAGCCCCAGAGAAGAATTATTCATGGTGTGTTTCAAACGGGGGAGACCTAGTGTACCTACTAAGAAAATCTGCTTCTGACAAATAGGTCATTTATAAGTAAAGTGATGTTAAGAGTCCTTTCCTAAAAATAACTTATTTTCTAACTTGAAGACAAAAAAAACTTTGGAAGGTAGTGAAGAACAATTATTTCCTTGGCCTTAAAAGGTGATGCTTGGAAAGGGAGAAAATTATACTTGGAAAAAGAAATAGGCAAAGGGGCCTTTATTTTAAAACCCTAAAGATGCCTACCAGGTACTAAGGCTGTAAGGGTATGGAGTGAAACGAATTCATTAATTTAAACACACAGTGGAAACAAAGGTTTGTTTGAATTTTTGAACCAATACGGCTGGCACCTTGATCAAAGCCTCAGTGAAAGTAAAGTTGCTCAGATCACTGTTTGATTGAACCAGGGCAATACGGAAATCTGAGGAATTAAGCCTTGAATAGAGCACAGAAATAGAAAATTCCTTTAAGATGTGTGCCAAACCACTTTTTCCTCCCCAAAGCTTCATTTAAATATTTAAGAGGGAAAATAGCTGTTCTATTTTTTAGTACATCAACGGGGGGGGGGGGTGAGGAGGGAACTATATCCTACCTCATTGTTAATCACACTCATCAATGCTGGTAAATTGTTTTTCACATGTGACCCAAAGGAAAAAAATTAAAGGATGCTCTGGCTCATCCCTCATGATGACTGACATGCTATCTCTGGGACCTAATCCCATTCAGTGGCCTTTCCGTGGAGTCCAAAAGGGTGTATAAAGCACTAAAGATAAGCTAAGGCCTTCCATATGTGTCCTTGCTCTTCCTGAAGACCGTTTTCTCCTAGCAGGGGGAAAAAAAAAAGGCTCTATTTCAGCAGGCACGCATCTTTTCAAATCTCAAAAAAGTCTGGATAATAAGATTCTCTCCAGAGCAACCCTGGCCATCTTGTTGATTTACAGCACTAAGAACAAAAAAGAAAGGAAGTTTGATTATCTAAAAAAGAAACTTACATTTTTATGTGTGTGCTTTTCTAGGATTTACCTACACTAATCACATCAATGAATACCCAGATCCCCCAGGAAAAAAGAAAACATTCTAAAAGAGAAAAAGTTCTGAACTTTCTTTGAATGTAAAGTACTACATAATGTGATGCCTACTTACATCATAAAATTGCCCGTGGGCAACTGTCCACGTTACAGCCCCAGGGTGTTTTATGGTGTGTAGAGTAGGTGGGGTCTATCTTTCTGGTCTCCTTCTAATAAACAGCCAGGTGTCTGGGGAGATGTAATCTCTCCTGAAGCTTCTGGGAAACAACATCATGTAGATGATGGAAAATTCATTTTCTTCTGAAACTCACATCAAGGTTCTTGTCATACTTTCTTCCCAAGAATTACAGAACCAGAGGAACCCAGAAAGTTACCTGGAAGGGAAGAGAGAAGAACAAGTAGAAACAGAATAGTATAACATAGAGAGAAATAAGTCAACAACACATATTTCAAAAATAAGAACAGTTTCAGTGTGGGCAGTACCAGGGTACCCAGTCCATGGAAGGAACAGCTCGGTGGCAGCCCCACTGGGTGCACGGCTTCAGTCTAATGGATCAGCAGCCCGGGCTCTGGAGTCACACGGCCTGCGTTCTCATGCTGGCTCCACCATTTATACCTTTCCTGACCTTGAGCAAATTTTTTGACTTCTAATGCCTCGATATCCCCATATGTAAAATGAAACTAAACATGATAGCAAATCTCATAAAATTGTTGGGAAGATTAAGTTGCATAAAGCATATGAAATGTTTATCCTAGTGTGTGGAAGGTATTTAAGCACCCAATAAATGTAAGCCAGTATAGCATTTCTGTTCATCCCCTGCGAAAGTCGTCATCTTCTTCTTCTATTTACCAGGGAGGAAAGAGAGTTAAGAAGGAGATGTCACCTGTTCAGATTCACACTGTCAGTTAGCATTCCAGACAGCATCTGTGCCCCAGAAATCTCTGGCTCCAAATTAAAAACCTTTTCCCTGTGCCACACTGTTCCTCCACCCTCCCATTCACCCACTTGAAGAATGTTGACTTAATTCAATGCAAATAGTTAATCAGTGGTATTTGTAGAATTCTAAAGGCCTAAAAGAATGAATAGTCTTATCAGACCACACCACTTTTAATACTAGAAAGTGATATTCTTTGACTTCTACAGTTGATCCCAAGCATTCAAAGACTCCTTAGAAGACCAATGTCTTTACTGTGCATGTAAAATCCCACTCAAATAGTAGTTCTTAAGTTTTACTGAGTCTTGGAACCCCTTGTAGAATCCGACCAAAATAAAAAAAACACTTTCCCCAGAAAAAGAAAATGCACATAAACATGCTCATAAAATATGCATACAGTTTCAGTGGGTTTGGAGACTTGGGGAAGTCCATGAAATCTAGGTTAAAAATCCCCATTCTAAATGCCTGGAGGACTGGAATGAGGCTCCATTACAGAGATGCTTTTTTTCTATCTAGCTATCATCTCTCTGCTTTGTGTGGCTTTGTTTCCATTTGATTTCTTTCCCTTCTTCCCGCCAGCCCCCCCTTTTCCTATCTTTTACCTCTCTTCATCTTCCTCTCTCAATTCTCCACCCCCTCCCTACCTTGGCGATCAGACAAAGCCACTATCACGGTTCCCTCTCCCTTCCCCTCCCTCCCCTCTGTATCCTTCCTGACCAGCTGATTCCGGAGAGGAATTCGATAACTTATCAATAGGCCTAGGTTGCTCCATAGAAATATTGGCCAGCCTAGGAAACAGTCTTTCTTTGAAGGATAGCAGATCAGAATTTCTGACTCCATCAGGGAGTGTTTTCTCCTAATTCTCCAGCAAATGTGGCCACTTTCCATTAAATATACACAGATTTGCTGTATCCTGTTTTCAAGGAAACAGATTCGCTAACAAGTTAACAGTGCTGGCATAGATATCTGTGTACTCATTTGTGCTACATCTGTGACTTTTTTTTTATGGTGCCCATCAACTTAGTAGTTAACCACTCAGAAAAAGATATATTGGAAACAGAAATAGTCCCCACTTAAGCAGCCCTTGCACTAAAATGTGTCCATCTCTGTTGGGTTCCTTGTTTCCCTTCAATGTGTGAGTGAATTCCATTTATACCCAATTTTTAATTAATCTTTTAAAACATAAGGCACACCTTTGGAATCCTTGGCCAACTTTTATAATCTTTTATGTAGGTTTTTTAATATACATTTTGCCCATAAAGTTGCCTAGTATGAAAACCTGGTTAGGTAACCCTAAGAATGTGCCCTGCTGGTGGGGCTCAGTGGGTTGAGTGCCAGCCTACAAACTGAAAGGTTGCCAGTTCAAGTCCCATCAAGGCACAAGCCTGGGTTATGGGCCAGGTCCCCAGCTGCGGGCGTGCGAGAGACAACAGAGACAATAGATTCATGTAGCTCTCTCACACATTGACCTTTCTCTCCGTCTTTTTCTTCCTCCCTTCCCCTCTCTCTAAAAGTAACTAGTGTGGTGATTGCCTGAGGGAGGGGGGTGCTGGATGGAGGGAGGCTAAGGGGGAAAAATTGGGATAACTGTAATAGCATAATCAATAAAATATAATTAAAAATAAAATAAAATGGGAATACAAAATAAAAGTAAATAAAATCTTTTAAAAATTTTTTTAAAGAATGGTAAGCTTCAAGTTGAAATAAAATATAAAATCCTAGGTTAAAATATTTAATGAAACATGATTCAAAGGATTTGTCTTATGGTTTGCCTTTGGTGCATTTTATACCTCTATAATATTCCATCATCAAAAATCTTAAAGAAAATCAATATTTCTATTCCTAGACAAAAAAAAAAATGCTTAGAGTATACCAAGAATTTTCTTTAAGGATGCCTTTTGAGAGACCAATCCTTTGTATTTTCCTGTGGACGTTTTCACACAAACCAGCTAAGATAGGATGACCATGTTTTTAATAAGTCAGATTTACCACCATGAAGGTGCCTCAGATTATAAAAGGAACATTTTGTGAAATGCGGGGCATGATAATTCAAAGAGAGGGACAAATGGTTTACACAAACATTACACATTTAGTTCAGAGTTTTCAGAGTATTTCCTAGCAAACTCATCGGCATTTCTGCTTACTATAATGATCGTTTAAGGTTCCTTTACTGTGAAGTCATTCACAGGACGGAAACACTTTTTTTTTTATTCGGAAAGGAAAAAAAAACATATAAAATGAATAGCATTGGCAAATGTTTCTAATCATTTCCTTAAAATACCAAACCACGAAACAATCTTTTTATTTACTACGTTTTGCTTGGGTACATAAATCAAAGGACAATAACAAGCCTAATGTCAAAGAAACTTTTTGACACTTCATACATTTGAGCAAGCTTAGCCGATAAACAGTTTAGATGAAGTTATGGTTTGAAATATGTTTCCCCAGAGGACTGTGGTTCATAAATTGCTATCAGGCTACCTCTGTCATTATTGATTTGAGACGTGCTCAAGGTACCCACAGCTATTATGAAGTCTAGCGTTACTTGACCTGCTTTTTCAGAGAATGATATTTGGTTTTATACAAGGACAACCAACCATCCATCCTGTAAGAAACATGCAGTTTGCTTGTCACCATATAATATATGAAATATTGCATTTTATCTGAAATGTTGACCAACAATTGAAAAAGAAGGAAATATAATCCTTTCCAATGGATTAAATGGTTTTCATAATCCTGAGATGGTGTTAAATCAATTGTTTTATAAGATTTGTACTGCGAGAGCCAGAAAAATGAGAGAATAAAAAAATTACATTAAACACAAGACGTTTGCATCTCAGCATTTTGCAATTATATGGTAATTTATTACATCTGTGCTCTTAAGTCTTCTCTGCAGATGAGTGTTTTTGATAAGCCTATTAAAAATAAACCCATAGTCAAATCAAATATTAGTTGCATGACATGTGTGTGTTTAGTCCCTTCTACGCCTGCAAAACCAGTGCGCCTGTGCTCCTCGGTGAGGCCACGAGTATGGAACAGTTTACTCTCCAACCTGCACCATGCCCTCTGCCTTGGGAAACGTCAGAAAAAGATCAGAGCAGGGATCCTGCTACTTTTTATTCCGATCCTCTGGTCTTAACCTTCAAGGAAGCACTTAAAGGTTAGTTATGACTTGATCGTTCTGCACGAGGTTTGTCCTCAGTGACCCGGCTTCACAAAAGCACAGACCCAGAGAGTTTTAGGAACAGACTGGATGAGTGTCATCCACTGCTAGAGATGCGATAAATTTATAAATTTTATCAGCCTTGCTTTTAAAAGTCCTGGTAAGTTAAACAGTCAGGGGTGGAGGTTTCCTGTGAGTCCTCTTAATCATCTGAGAGGCTGCAGGACCGAGCGTCTGAGGAGAGCTATTCAAGCAAAACCTTGACCATGCGGCTCTCACACAAAGAAACCTGCCGAACATGAAGCATGAAGGCAAATGCCTGGCTTTCTTATATATTTCTTAATATATAATATAATATAATATATATATATACATATATATATACACATATATATATGTATATATGTATATATATATATTCCCTGGAACTAGCTGATCTGAAGCACTTTGGCTAACTCATTCAAGGAAATACCGCTTGCACTACCATCTCCTACACTCAGTAAACTTTCCTAATGCTTCCATGGTAACCTTTGCTAATTTTACACAATCATCTTCTCAGCTATCTGAATAAGAATGTTGGTTTTGCCAAAGCAAACTTGAAGTTACCTCGGTTTCGACCTTTGGCTGAAATTGCTCAGGAATCAGAATGCCTGTGAAGAGCAAAGATCCTTTCTCTCATTCATAATTCACAGTGCTCCACGGCACTGAACTGGTGGAGACAGTGCAGATCCTGGTGAGCAATTAAAAGGCTCTCCGATCACTATCAGCTGCTTTACTCACCCACCCCTTGGCCCCCAGATAAAAATGAAACCAGTTTGTTCTGAATAATTTTAAATATGAAACACCAGACCTTTTCAGTAGTTCATTGTTATTTCTAATTAAAACAGAGCCTCTGATTATAGAATATCTTTTTTAGGTTTTAAACCATAGAACTCTTCTTTTATGAGGACCTTGGAGAAACTTCCACAGAACTGGTTTACTCCTTTAAAAAAAGTATCAAAAAACGCACAGGGCATTTTACTCTGATAAAGCACTTCTGACATGTAACTATTAACCTCTGAACAAAAGGTCTCCATCTACTTTTTCTCTTGACCTCCTATCCCACAATCCTTTGCTGTGGTTCTGGCGTCACTTCAAAGACCTGTGGGCCCAAGAGGGGCTCCACTTATTCTATTTCCTTCTTCCTCCCCCATTTCTTCCCTTGTGCTCTCTTTTTTCATTTTTTTTCACTTTCCTCTTACAACTCTCTTGCCTTTGATAGAAAACTGTCTAATCTCTCTGTCTTCCCACAACTTTACAGTTTTCCTGACCAGGTGCCTTGCTCTTTTATTTCCTTCAGTCCCAAATTTGCTTGTTGTAATTTAAAATGGCAACACTAGTCTCAAGTCTGGAACCCTGTCTACTTCGCGAATTGGAATGATAATACATTAGGCAGACTAAAGAAAACCTCAAATTAGCACACAAATCGTATCATTCCTTGATACCCAACATGTTGCTTTCTTTGAATAAAAGAATAGAAGAGCTAGAAAGAATATTGAAGGTCCACCTTAGCTCCTCTTTTGAGGATAAGAGGCTCACAGAGGCCACGTAATTTGTCCAAAGCCACAGGGCTGTTTGTGACAGAGGCAGAAACTGCCTCCTGAGTCCAGCATTTTCCCTGTGACACAGGATTTCTCTGAGGCGTGAAGAGACTCATTCTTTGTCTTGGGCGATGGTCTCTATAGTGGAACAATGCCTGCGCCAACTCTATTTTTTTTTTTTTTGACTGGAAAGGTATGAACAAGGGAATTTCTGCATTCCCAAGTCCATCCAGAGGCCTGTCTATTTGACATCACATTTATTTCTATTTCTTTTCTCTTTCATCCTGAGAGAAGAGAAACAATCAAAGAACTTTAAAAAATAGAAATAATTTTTAGGACCACAGATAGAGCTGATGAGAAGCTTGAACTTTATGAGTCCATGTTCTTCACGTTATACTTGAAGTAAAGTGTTCTCAGGCTAGTTAGTTGGGCAGTGAAGAGTCTGGGAGCAGAAGGCCAGCTTTATGACTCCACTCTACGAAGTCTCAGTTTGCATATATAATTGAGAATATGCATATTACTGGGCATTACGAGTAAACCTTCAATTTACTGTGTTCATGTGACTCTCACCTCATTACTTTGTATTTCAAGCACCTATGATATGTAATAATCAGGATGTCTCATAAATTTACTTTCAATCACGTAATTACTCCTAAACTCGTTTATAAATCCAACTCCTTTTGCTATTCCTCCAATGATTTCACATATCAAATATCCAATTTATCACTCTTCTCTGCAGTAACGCAAACATATAAAATTTCTTTCATGCTGTATTTTAAGGAAAATTTCCACTTTGGCTTTTTAACTTGTTTTTTCCTATGATCCCCATAAGGCAATATTGATTTAGCTTTATATTAAGAAATTTCTGATAAATGGTTTCAGCTAAAGGTTTAAGAATTTTTAAGGAAAACAACTTGTCTTATACTCATGTTTGTTTTCACCTTTCAGAACAGAGTCCCACAAGTCAAACTTTATAGTCAACCAAAAAAAAAAAAAGCACATTACTTTCCCATTTTAATGGTAGAACAGGGATCTTTAACTTTCCTGGAGGCTTTGCTTTGGGGTTTATGCAGAGCAGAACTTCCTTCACGCTGGAAATCAGACCCGCAGGACACGTGTTAATTGTTCCTGACATGTAAAACTATCTACAGCATCTCAGCTAATAACACCATTGCAGACGTTTCACTTTTGGAAAGTACAGCATTCAAACCAATTACGTTTCTGTTGATTTACCTTCCCAGACCTCCCCAAGACATTAGTTTAGCTCATTCTAATAATGTCAAAATTTTAATTCCAAAATTGCAGCAACAACACTGAGATACAGAACCAAGTTATGAGGTATGCCATCACTGGCTGATTAGAGCCAACTGCCGAACCAACATACCTTTGGGCAAAATATGATTTGTGCAAGCCTACAGAAGCATATGACTGATGCAATTCCACCATAGCTAACATCTTCAAATAAAACATTATTTGAAAGTAGTCACTCTCACACTGGTTACCATTGGGTGCATTAATAATTCAGTGTAAAGGTTTAGCATTCATTTCCACCCAGGCTTTGGAAATTGTTGCATCAATGAAAGTTCTTTTTGCAAAAATAAATAAATAAATAATAAAAAACCTACTCTGATTATCATAAGGAAAAAAAGTGGGGAAGGGGATTGATCAGAAGTGTATGGAGGCTTGTGCAATTGGGGGGAGGCTGGAGGACCAGGATGGGAAAATGGCCAGCATCCCAGGAGTCCAACAGAGCTGGGCAGCCAGAACCAGAGCAGTGGGCGGGCTGAGCAGGCTGCTCCCCAACCACTGCGTCTGCTGTCCAGGGGGTGTGCCCTACATCTATCCTTTGGCTACTTACCCAGCTGCTCAAGATTCAAAGTCCCAGAAGACAAGGTCTGATTGCCCAAATCTAAATCACATGACTTCCTTGGAGAAGAGGAGAGTGTGGCCCCATATGCAGCTCTCTACACTCCACACGGGGAGACTTCACTAAAAGGCACTGGGACTCGTAAAAAGGAAGTTGGATAATGGAATCACACACACACACGACAAAGGCTTACTATGAATGTGTCAGCTTCATTTGTTGTTTAAAAAGCCTTTGAATTTGGGAAATAATTTTTCTATTTCTGATAAACTCCACTTTGAGCTTTAGATATTTCATGCATTGGATGGGAAACCAAAGAGACATGCCTCACACCTGTGTCTTTACTGCAGCAAGTAAGGTTGTAGAACAGTTCCTGGGTTTTGCCTGACTTCCATCAGAGAGAAGGAGACCTGACTGACTGTAATGGACAGCAAAGTAATCTACTCTGATATCTTAGACCTTTTGCTAAACTACTGGAATCAGTCACTTTCTCAACTAAAAAAGAATATTTCCAAATTGGATTTCAATGTTTGGTGAGATTGAGTCAGATCTTTCTCATTTTTTAGTTTAAGTGATTCCTGTCAGCTCAAAGCTTAATTTTATTTGTACAAACATGAAATGTAAAAGCATTATTTGCACGTGAAAGTTTCACTACATGATGGCAAAAATGCAATCCAACATGGAACTGTACACTTTAGGATATTTTTACCATTTGAAAAAAATAAAGATCAACTTTTCAAAAAGCAAATACATAACTTTATTGCATATTTGCTTACCGAAGTCCAGATGCTACCATTTAAACTTACAAAAAAAGTGTTCATACTAAGAATTTTGCCAACTATGAGCACATTTTCATCAGATTTTTAACTCTTTAAAAACTGACCTTCCTGAGGGAAAGGAAGCAGGGAGATTTTATAAGCAGGTTTACTTCCTTGAAGAATTGTCTCCCTGGGAGGGACAGACATGAGGAGATGCTGGCCGAAGGCCACACACTTTCAGTTACAGGATGAACGAGTTCTGAGGACCTAATGCACAGCGTGGAGATGATACTTAACAATGCTGTCCTGCATCTTCGAAATTTCCTAAGAGGGTAGAACTTAGACATCACATGACAAAAAAATATGGTAACGATGTGAGGTAACGGATGTGTTACCTTAATTGTGATCATCTTTCACAATTTATTTGCATGTTAAATCACCATGTTATTGTACACCTTTTTAAAAATCATATTGTACAAACTAAATATATGCAACTTTTATTTGTCAATCATACCTCAGTAAAGTTGAAAAAAAAATAAAATAAAATAACTTGGTAACATAATTGTTCCCCATAAAAGATAATAATAATATAGAGTTGATACATTTTAATAGATGCTAAATTATAAAAGCTCTTAATAAATATTTACTAGTTAAACAATAACCACATTTATATCCCATTAACTGTACCAAGCATTATTCTAATTACTTTACATATGTTCCTTCATTTAATTCTTACAACAGCCCAATGAAATAGGTATGGTATCTATACCCATTTTACAGAGGAGAACACTGAGGGGTAGAACGGTTAAGTAACTTTCCTAAGTTTTCATAGCTAATCTAATAGGTCTGGCTTCAGAGTTTATGCTCTTAATAGTTAAGTTATTCCTCTGTGGATACAAATTTTCAAGAAAGGTAATGGAAGTTCTTCCATTAATGTAATTTAAAAATAAAATATGCCATCAGATGAGATCATTGAAATCTCCAATTTTGGATCAGAAGTTGTTACAATTTATCCTCTTATATTAGAGCTCATAAATCTGAAATATAAGACCCCTCTCCAAAAGATAAATATCTTTAGACAACTGTCTCCAAGGTACTTACACATCTTTTTTTTTTACCATAACCAGGTATGTACATTCCCTCCAATATTACTCTTGTCAAGATATAACCTATAAAGGTTTTGCTTGGGATACAGAGGTTGATCCACGCAGCACAGAGTTACAACTACATAAATAAAACCTAATAATTTGATGCTTTGGAGTGCCAGGTGTACTCTTAGTGGTCTGAGACAACGAAACAATCTGAAGATACATCTAATATACAGCCACGGAAGAGCTTAATGAATGAAGAACTCAAATCTGTAGTGGACATTGAATTATACATTAAAGGGCCAGTAGAAAGAGCATCAACTTTCGTGACAACAAATGAGTGTGTTTTGAGAGAGGACTGAACAGCACTGAAGATATAGCAATTACTAAAAAGGTTTCCAGACGCGCTAGAGTTATTGGACCCTGTTACAAACTCCCACTTCCACCATCAGTTACTCTGTCCATTTGTGCCATTGAAGCCTTCACGCAGAGCAACTGGAACAAAAATGTTTACATTTTACCAGTGTTTTATTTTCAATTAAACATCTCAGCTGCTATTTACATAGTTGAATGGCATGGCATTTATACCTTGCAATTTGATGTTATTTCTTTGTAAATATTTCTCCAAAGAGAGACCTAAGTTCAAATTCGTTGTGAAAATGTCACCAGAAATAAAATAAACTTTAATTTAACCTTGATCACAAATTATTGTTACACTAAAGCTGAAAACCTATAAAAATCAAAAATGGAAGGCCAAAGGAATTAGCTGAGATGCATGTGTCTGAGAAAGTGAATTGCTTCTGCGTTGTCTGGGCCTTTGAGGACTTAGGCTGAGTTAATTCAACTGAGGTCAAGCTAACGTGGAACGTAAAGCTACAGAGGGCTCCAGAGAGATGGTGAGGCTGTGGTCTCTGCTTTCCCCTCTCAGGCCTGCAGGTCCACTCTGGAATAGGTCACAACTGGAATCTTTCACGTTTCTCACTAACAGTTGCTGTTGGTCCACCAGCTCCTCTGTCCCAGATCATTCATCACAGCTGGAAATCTCCACTCTATCTGGATCTGAAACTCCCAGGGCCCGCAGGTGAGCACCGAATTCAGAATGGAAAATAAAAACATTAAGAGAATCTGCCTAGAGTTTTCCAGACTGTGACATAGAAATACGAATTTAGGAAAAACAGGCTTTAAGGTTGAACTGACCTTGTACTAACACAAAGTAAAAGCAAATTATCAGAATTATATCATGTGACTTGACAGATGCCAATCATGACATTATGTTTTCCCCCCACCAAAAAGAATCCACTGGCTTGGCATGGCAGACACCAGTGATGAAGGCGTGGTTACCGTTTTCTTATAAATTCCCAGTAGCACTAGAGGAAGAAAATATCAGACTGATATCAGTCATTTACAATTCAGTGCAGAGTCCTTTATTAGATTACTTTCCTTTGAGGATGCTAAATGAAATAAAAAATAAGAATTTGACAGCAAAAAGGGAGAGATTATTTTTGGGCAGAGGTAACACGATGTCAAAGAAACTCAACAATTTACCAATTTTGGCAATTTACCAAATTTGCCTTGGTTTGGGAAAATAAGATAGTCCTTCCCTTCCCTGTTTAATCGGTAAACTCAAATGCCTTCAGCAGTTAGGCAGGTCACATAAATTACACAGAACCAACTTTGATGATCTCAGGAGCACAAACCTCATCGCAAGAATTACAATTTATTTTTTAAACGTACAACAAGTTGGCTGGCCTGTGAAGATACATGTGCAGCTGCTGGTTTTAGATCCCTAGTTCAGCCCGAGCTGAAGGAAGTTCTGTGCTAGAATAATATTATTCAGGAATCATACTAAACACGATTCAGTACTTCGTGGTGGCTTCTTAAATCAAGAGGCCGCCAAGGAACCCAACTGAAGGACAATCGCTAACTGAGTGTTCTCTAATTTGCATACATTTTTCTGATGATGGAAATGGTGACTAATTTGGTTACTTGAAGAAGTCTCGTGTTATGTGAAATGACTTGGCAGCTGTTGACCAGAATGTGCAGGAAAAGGCACAGAGAGGTAAGGGACAAGTTTAAATGTTTGGAAGCTCCAAAACAGCAAACAAAGTGTTCATCATCCAAGTTCAAATTAATACCACTTTATTTTTTTTTCTTTTGCTCCACATCTGCCAAAAGAACATAGCACATCCAGTGCCTACCTCAGAATGGTATTATGAATATTAATCATGTTAGTGCCTTCCAGGTACTTTGAAGATGAAAAGGACTAATTAGTATCAATAGCAGCCAAGACATCCATAACGATTAGAGCAAACAGGAAGGAGGCACCATGGAGAAACTTGGAAGCAATAAAGCAATGCCCTTGTTTCTGTTCAAACCTTTTAATAATGAAAGCCTCCTACCTCCTCTTCAGATGAAAAGAGGCTAAACTGTGTCTTTAATTAGATCATCCTATTGGAGCACAATATAGTGATAAAGAAGATTTAATAAAGCATTTTGTCTTTTTATTACTTTGATTTGATGCATATATCTGCTCATCCAAGCAAGATGTTTAACTTCAAAAGAAGTTCTGTCCACCCTCCCCTCTGGCCAATAAATAACTCCAAGAAGGAAAAAATACCATATATTTGGAGCATCCCTATGTTGCTGAGTGATGAAAAGATTCATCATTTTTTTTTCTACTGTGAACATGGGTCTATAATGAGTCCTTTTCTTTCCTCCTATAACTGGTAGAATTTATAAAAGACTTATAATGGTGATAGTTATTGATTAAAACACATGGCAGAGTAATTTTGAAAAAATATCTAATTACTTAACAACCATGGTAAGACTTCTCGATTTGACATGATCCTGGATATGCCCATTAGACTGGGAATTTCAGGAATAAACCAAATTAAGCCATGAAACTGTTGGCACAGAGTTCTCTGTATCATGACAAACTTACTCTAAATATCTTTTTACACATAGACCTATAAAGAGATTCAGTTCTTGAATTTAAAATTATGGCCAGGTGCCATGACTGGGGTGGTTCAGTTGGTTGGGCATTGTCCCACAAACCAGAAGGTTGCCGGTTCAATTCCCAGTCAGGGCACATGACTGGGTTGCAGGCCAGGTCCCCAATAGGGGGCATGCAAGAGGCAACTGATCAATGTTTCTCTCACACATGGATGTTTCTCTCCCTCTTTCTCCCTGCCTTTCCCTCTCTCTAAAAATAAATAAATAAAATCTTTAAAAAAAATTATGGCCAAGCTAAGCCTAGAAACATATAGATAGGTTGTTTAGGAGGTAAGTGAATTGATTTGTAGAATTTGTTTCCCTTTTTTTTTAGTCATCTTAACAATAATGTTAGCACAGATGATTAGATTAACAAGACAACCATCCTGAGTCTATACTTAAGAATACTTCAGACAAACCTATCTGCATAAATCAACTGACATTGATTGAGTGGCCTGGATAAAAATGAGAGGAAGAAAATGGGCAAACAACAGAAAGGAAACCAAAAAAATATCAGCAAGGACAGAAGGGAGAGTAAGCAAACCAGTCAATTCATTGTCTTTACTACATTATACCTAAAAGCCATTTTGACTTTTTTACCCTTAAAAAAATAGGCTATAATAATGAATGAACCAAAAGGCTCTTCTTATGGAAGCTGACTTAAATCTTCAGATTAGCAGAGAGAGAGAGAAAAGTGTCTCAGATAAGCCTGCAAGCCACAATTGCTAAGTAATCTAACAGAATTTTTAAGTGATTCCTTAGAACCTTTTTTTTTTGCATGGCACAAACTGATTTAAAAAACAATAGTTATTCTCAACATTTCTCTTCTATAAGGAAACCACTGGTTTCTATATCTGCCAATGTGAGTTCCTTACTACCTCCCTGATAATCTCCGGAATCAGAGATACCTGAATTCAAACCTCACCCTCACCATTAACAGGGGCCTTAGTTTTCTTATCTGTAAAAAATGGAAATAATAATACTCACTACATGTGGTTACAGTGCAGCTTGAATGAGAAAACATGCATAAAATACTTAGAAAGTAGTAGTTCATACACTCACTCACATCCCACACCCACTCACACATGTAGACATACTCTAACCCACACTCCTTTTACGTCCTCTGAGACAGCACCTTGATATTCTTTTGTGTATCCTACCAGGTTTTCTGCAATTATATGTATTCACGCTTACATCTAATAACTGTATGTGTCCAGGTGAAAATTAGTTTTCTTATCCATTATCATTAATTTCCCAAATATGATTATCCATTTATTTAGAGAGTTTTATGAGGATGTTTGGAAGCATGTAAGCACAGCTTTAAACTGCAAATTACAGTAGAGTGGAGCACATCACATGGAAGGACACGGCCTGCGTGGCCCTGTTTCTTGCAACTGAAAGGAGATGGGGTCCACCACTGTCGTTGGACAGCTCCTGGGAGCCAGTCCTCGCCTGCATGTGTTAAGGGAAGGGTCCTGCTGACAAGCAAAATGTGACAGCCAGCAGTGGGTTCCATCACTGAGCTGCCAGTCAGTGTGCTGGAGAACAAGGTACCAAGACTTGAGGAAAGTTATCAAAAGAGGGATTTGAAAAATGGCTTCTTAGTCAAGGTCCTTGTGGTTACACTGAAGAGAAACCAAGTCAATCCAGCTTAAGCAAACAAGGGAACTCCTTGGAAGGCACCGAGTTATCTAATGGAACCCAGAGATCTTTCCAGGGAAGGCTTCTCAGCCTCGGGACTATGGACTCTTCACACTGGGTAAGTCTTTGCTGTAGGGGAAGGAGGAGGTTTTCCTGTGTGCCGTAGGGTGTTAAGCAGCATCACTGGCTTCTGTCTGCTGAATGCAAACAGCATTGTCCACCCGCTCCCCACGGCTGTAACCACCAAAACACTCTCCTGATATTGCAAAATGTCTCCTGAGGAACAAACTTGCTGCTCCCAGTTTAGAACCACTGGCCTAGATGGGAAAGGCTTGTTCTGTGACAAGTGGCAGGGCTGGAAGAGGGTCAGCATGGGGTGAGGAGCTGTCTACAGCATGGGGACCAGAACAGGGGCTGAGGCATGCCAGGCTGTGTGTTAGTTACTTTCCCAGAATTATTTTCTGTGACACTTCCAACAACTCAGCCAGGTAAGGACAATAAACCAATTTCATAAATGAGGAAACCAAGGCTTATGAAGTTAAGCATCTTGCTGCATTTCTCACATCTGGAAATTAGCAGAACCCAGCTTAGGTCTATCAGGGGCCAACCTGTCTGGAACTGAATTAATATAAAGCCGAACTAGAATCTCAGGCCTTGAAATACCTTAATACTAAAGTGACCCTACTCGGTTCTTCATCAAATGTGCAGCAGATCTGTTGATGCTCAAGAAATGGTACGTGATGATAGAAACTATCACGGCCGGGGGGGGTTCTCCTCTTTAGGAAAATATCAAAGAGGTGAAGAGGACGTTATTTCTGACTTTAATACTAACCCTGTCTTTTTAAAAATACCATATCTGACGGGGAAAGGTCCATATCCCCCTGTCTCAACTTCATTAGTTAACACGACTTTAGCTAAATGAGAATCAGCTCTTCTGAAGCCAGTAAAGATTTTGCCCACACAATGAAGCAAAGACCAAGGTCAGGTGCATATAAATTAACATGCAGAACTATGTGAGCAAGGCCATGAAATCACATAGTTGTTTAAGGGCAGGGCCCACATCTTCCTTATTTTGAATCTAACACATAAAAAGCACTTAAGAAATTTTGTTGAATGAATAAATGTCTTTAATTTCTCTAGATAATTTTAATATAAGAAATATACTTTTTTCTACCCTTGGGAAGGTTTCCCGGATAATTACCTCAACTTTTTACTTAACTTGAACCATATAAAAACAATTTGAGAGAGAGAGAGAGTGCACCTTAGAATGCATCACGTTTAAAAGTTTCAAAATATGTCCCGGCTGGTATCGCTCAGTGGACTGAGTGCCAGCCTGCGAGTCAAAGAGTCATCGGCTCAGTTCCCAGTAGGGACACATGCCTGGCTGGCGAGCTTGGTCCCCAGTGTGGGCGTGTGGGAGCCAGCTATACATTGATGTTTCTCTCCCTCTATTTCTCCCTCCCTTCTCCTCGCCCTAAAAATAAATAAATAAAGTCTTTTAAAAATATATAAACCTTATTTTAAAAGTTTTAAAATAAAATTTGTGTTTGATGCAGTGCAGTTCACATGAAACTAAACAAGCCCATGTCACCAGAAAGCTGAAATACATTAATAAATACATTTGCATGGACAGGACCAAGGGTAACAGTCCACGAGGGCAAAGGTTAAATAGTCGGAGGCCCTGGTTTAATAGCAGACTTGAACTGTTATTTAAAAGTCACAAATGTCAGTGTTCGTCTTCAAATAATATTACAGTAGGATTAGTATCCTAAGCCTTGTTCCAATTTATGGAGAATCAGGGAAAATGATTCTCATCAACTTGGTCCAAAGCAAGAGAAGATTGATTTTCCTTTACCCTTGAGTCTGCTTTTATGAGTTTTCCAGACCCTACCTTTCCCAGGCTGCATCATGGATGTAAGCTGTCAGATCTGCTTGGAGGCCATGTGTGAGCAGTGAATCTGAAAGAGTTATGGCCCACTGAGAAACCTACGAAGAAAAGCCTGCCCCTTTCAGCCACCTCCCCCCAGCCAGGCTCCCTGCCAATGTTGGAAGCAGTAGTGACTGAAACCTATGGAACAAGTGTAGGCAGGGCCCAGCATGCCAAAGACAGCGAGCACCGGAACCAGGATGGCAGAGCTCATCCTGAGCCTCCATCCGCACCATTTGTCTTTGCTCACCTAGGAGAAGGGACATGACTCTGAAGCTCCTCCAATCCTTATTATAACTTCTCTTTGTTATTAATAGCAATAAAACACATGTATTTGAGCACCTGCCAAGTACAATAGACACGGCATCTCATCTCAATGCTCACAGAGTTTTGTGGGGTAGGTATTATGCCTATTCTAAATAAAAAAGTTATGACTGAAGGTCTCAACATGGATGGGTGCCTAATTCCAGGCTCCTCCCTCTTAACAATTGTGCAAACAGAGTGGCTTGCAGAGAGGGAAAGGCAAGAAGATCTCAAGGCCACAGAGCTTTAACCCCTAAAGTATTGTCTACCATGGAATTGGGGTTCTATAGCTCAAGGGGCTATAGCATTGGAGGCCTCAGCCTTGCTAGGACACCCAGACATGGAGGGGCATGGCATTCAATAACTTGAACAACGTCCAAATGAGAAGAGTGTTTGCTGGACATAGCCCTTTCCTCTTTAGAGCTTTGGACAAACCACAGGAGTGATTTTCAAACGGAAAGTGGGGAGTTTCCTACTACAAAGAGGACACAGTGGGGAGGAGGGGCATCAGAGGAGGTCATGGGATCCATATGTGGGCCTCTCCAAGCTCTTGAGGGGAATTGCAGAAAGTATCAGGCCAGGTAAGCTGAGGGAAGCCGCCATCTCTCTGCCCTAAGCATTTCCGTCTTTCAGGCCTTTGAGAGTTACTATGATTTTAGAAAATAAATGAGCTTCTAGTTGTTCTGAGGAGTGTGTGGATGGGCGGCAGTGTGGGAAGGCTGCATGAGGTCCCAGAGGGTCCACAATAAAAATACTGGAGCAAATAGCCACTACGAGGCAAGGAAGTAGGCCCACGTTAAGATCTCCAGAAAGGCAGCACTCAGGGCAGCCACTAAGTTTTAAAAGAGGTGCACTCTCTTTTATTTCTTTCCTCATTTGAGTATGACCAGATGATACAAATAAATGATAAGCTAGATACTTGTTTGACTGTTAATGAGATGGTGCCAAAATACTCTAAGATTGATGCCACGTTGTAAAATATTGTTAAATGTTTAATCGGTAATAACTACTCTTTCATATGGTATGAACATAAAATATACAAAGTACCCACTATGTATTAGATACATTATTAGGCACTTTTTTACATGATCAGTTTTTTCCTCACAACAGCCTTGTAAGGTAGGTGGTATTATTAACCCATCTTATAGAAGAAACGATTATGTCTCAGAGAAGCTGCATGAGTTTCTCAGTCCCAAAGCTGTAACACTGAACTAGGGTCTGTTGGTTGTAAAACTCTTACTCTTCTCATTTCATGCTGACAGCTTGACAAAGCAAACCGTCCATGAAGCCAATTGCGAAGAAGGTACTCAATGAAAAGGTCGTTAAGCACAGAGTTTTAGTCTGAGAAAACCTGGCCTAGGTGAGTTCAGGCTGCTGATGCTGGTAGTGTCCTGTGTCTAGGCACTTTGCGTTAGCTCTGCAGAGCGGCAGTAAAGATTTATCTTCATATTTTAAAAATTGTTATTGAAGAAACTGAAATTTGGTACCCGAATCAATATTTTTTATACTCCTAAGTTACCCGATAATTATTAAACGACTCTATTTGGCTTGCGTAGACAAGGTCTTCTTTACTGTGGCCGTTTCTTCCCTTAACATCTCTTGTTTTTGATAGTTCCTACACACACCCAACACGTTACATTTGAGTAAGAACAAGGAAAAGCAGCAGGACCCAACCAACTCCTATTTGATGTTTTTAAGGTGGGAATTAGTCCTTTCCAGTTTTGGTTTTTTAAGTCTACCATTTTTGAAAAATTTGTTTCAAAGTTTAACAAACTTTGAACCTCCTCTGATACATATGTTATACAAAGGGGAGAGAGAAAATACAGTCCCAAACATAATTTTTTTTAATGTACAAGTAAGCTTTCGTTCTGGATTTTCAAGAAAAGAACTTACTATGTATTATCATCTCAAAATGATTTTCAGAAGAAATAATACATCCTTTTTTTTAGATTTTTATTTATTTATTTTTAGACAGAGAGGAAGGGAAGGAGAAAGAGAGGGAGAGAAACATCAATGTGTGGCTCCTCACTGGGGATCTGACCTGCAACCTGGGCATGTGCCCTGACTGGGATTCGAACCTGTGACCCTCTGGTTCACAGGGCCACATTCAATCCACTGAGCTATACCAGCCAGGGCTAACATAAGTCTTTTAGTGCTTGAGTTCAGATTTATGTTGTAAAGTGACCAGACTTTTATTCTGATGTTTGTGCCAGAACACTGTATGTTCTCATCACTTTTTCTCCTGTTCTATAACATTAAACACCTACATTCTTCCTAAACTGTTTGGGAATCAGTTGATCTAAAGAGTGGGTATGTGCCATCTGCCTGGAGGAGCTGCTCTGCTAAAGAGAAGTAGGAATTGAGGAATGAGGGAGCCTCGTCTGAGGGCACAGGGGTACAGGGAGAGTGGCGGTGGGGAGAATCAAGGTCTAGGGGAAGAAATGTTCTTGGGCCACAAAAAGGCTTTTCAGTTTGTAACAAAAATCCAATTCAACTTACAAATTAACTTTTTTTTAGTTCACTAATAATCTGAAAATAATGTCTACATTAAGCTAGGAAGTAAGACCATTCAATTAAGGAATTAAAAATATCAACATGAACTAAAGAACTTTCTGATGGTAAACGTATAATAGCTCTTTTGTGAGTGTGTAAAATAAGTCCAGGAAATATTTTGATAGATTAATACTCGAAGAACAGCAAGTTAAATTTCTCCAGCACAGTCATACAGTCTGCTTTATTGAGCACCAAACAGAAAGTTGCAAGCATACCCAGTGGATAACAATCTCTACACTGTTAAATTTTAGCAGGTGGAATTCCAGCTTGCCAAAAACTCAAAATTAGGAAACTGCTCTTCCAGCCATCTCCAGACTGCCAACTCTTGTTTTGGTTGAGCTGAAAACTGTAGGAAGATTGTCCTTAAGTATGTGATCAGATCCTGAACCAAACTTTTGTTTTCTATTACATTCCAAAGAGGTCTTTATGCCAGGCGAATAACTCAACAGTACATTATAAAGCAGATAAAGAAGAGGGGTGTAAATGCTGATTGCGAGATGTCTGAAGACTGAACCTTGGTTCTGCATATTTACCCAGAAGACAATGATGAGAACTATTAGATACATCAAAGAGAGGGGGCCCCTTTATTGGATAGAATAAAATAAAATAACTAAGCTGCATATGGAAATTTACTTCACTAGGGTATTTTATTATAAGATGCCTTAAAATGTTTGCTATTTTATAAAGAGTTGTTTTATCCCTCCCGGATACAAAAATAGTCATAAGTGTTATATTAACTCGGTGAGCCATGAAGAGATGAAGTAAAACATTGACTAGAGGACCATAGTGGTTACTCACAACTGAATAATGAATTGCATGTCACACAATGCATGATAGTTATCTGTGTTGCTGAAATTATAGCTGAGGAATTATTGGTCTCCCTTATCTAAAAGACCAAATGTTGAGTGAGATCAAAGGAGGCAATAATTATACAGGAAATAACATCTTAAAAAAAATTCCTCTGAGGATGAGAAACTGATTTATAAAGTTCAAGATTAGTACAATAAGTACCAAATATCATTTTAGGTTACCCAAGTTGGATCAAGCATGTTTAGCAATTTTTCTAATAGATGATTTACAGCAAGAACAAAACACTAAGAAATTACCAAATCGCCAAATCAGGGGCTGAACAAAAGAGCATGTGAAGTCTTCTTCCATCGTTGACATGGCATAGAAAATGTCCATATAACAAACACAATATCATTACATAAATTTGTTTCATTAAAAGAAGATGACACTTGAAGTCCACTCCAGAAGCCCCATAGACCAAAGGAGATCTCTACAAGCAAAGAGATAACTGATGACATTCAATGTTTTCTGAATTGGCAGCCTCTGGTGACCCAAGTGGGGGCACAAGAAGCACTTGGAGTAGATTAATGGATGCTTCGTATCAACAGCTAGTCAAAGAATAAGGTCCCAGGCCAGATTGTTTTACCTCCTTAGCAAAGCATGCCAACAAAGAAAACTTGGGGAAGTCATTCACTGATTACACAATTTGCTAGAATCCTTAAAGATCTGCAGAGGTAGAGAAATGCTACAAAACCTCCCCATCTCGCATGGGCTTTCCCAGCAAAAGTCAAAAAATTTCTCCACTCAAAACTCAATTATGGTTAAGTGAAAATTGATGTAAAGCTTTCTGCAATATAAAGCTTTAGTTAACTACTAAACATTTAAAAGTAGGTATTTGCAAAGAGGAAAAAACTAGCAGTGGTTATTTCTGAGTGAGATTAATAGTGATTCTTAGTTGCTTTTTAACTTTTTTTACTTTCTTAGTTGACTATATTTAACACGTATTACCTTCATAAAATAAAAAATAAATAAAATTTTAAGAAGCACCCACAATGTGGACTTCAATGTTAGTTAACAGTTGATTTTTCATTCCTTATTTTACTCATATTTATGTCTCCTTTTCAAAACACAATCATGTTTCTAATACTTTCCATTTCTCCTTCTCTCTATTGATTTTTTGAAATGTTCTATGAGCACTTAGGTCCCACTTGGTTTACCTACCAATGGGAAAAGAACTTGGAAATATTGTTATGCATTACTAGATTAAGACTTTAGTAAGCCCAGTGAGGATGTGATTTCCCAGCTATGCCTACGAGATAATTATAGCCAGTACTTTTTCTCCTGATTTAAACTGACAGCCTTTTATTTGCCCTCCTGTGATCTAACAGCACAGTTTTAATACAAATTTATTATATATAATTACCATTCTACAGGAAAATAATTCTGAAACAAGCAACTTTCACATTTTAAAACTCTAAGAGCAACAGAGCTAGTTGTGGGGATAAATGTGTAATTAACACAGAATGCAAGAACACACAATCAGAGTGGTCAGAGGTTTACTTGACATCAACCATTGTTAAGTTTGAATAGCTTTAATGTCATCTTTTATCTCTCATGTTAGAGACTTGAATATCGGTCAAGTCTTGCCCCAGAAGCTCTCCCTGAACACTCACCCAGGGTGGTCTCCCAGTGTTTCCATGACCCTGTCTGGGGTTTTGCTCACCTAGCCCATGCAGACTACTTGTACTAGTGACAGCTTTACATATACACAAATTTCTTGTTTCCCCAAATTGATTGACGTTTCTTTATGCTATTTTGCAGCTCCTTCCCCCCACCATCCTCCTGATCGCAGTGTCCGGTACCATGCCCAACACATAGCTCTTGGTTGGTTGATGTGAAGAACTAAGTTTGATTTTTCTTTTCCAATGTACAAATCAACCACCTTTAATTGGGTATGGCTACAGCCAAACTGGAAGTCAGCGTATCAGGAGGCCAGGTTTCAGCTCAGCTCATCACTACCCATGTGCCCTGGGTCAAGGTATTTCACCTTCTGGGCTTCAGTTTCCTCACTTGTGAAATAAAAGTGCCAGAAAGTAAATATTAAGGTCTTATTCCAGTTCTTAAATGCTATGACTCTACATGCTCAGAATCCCCCAAAATTGTTTACAGTTGTGCTGTGCTAATATAGTAGCCACTACTTCACATGTGGCCATTTAAATTCAAATTTAATTAACTAAAATTAAACACAATAAAACAAATTCAGTTCTTTATACGCACTAGCCCCATTCAAGTGCTCAATAACTACACGTAACTAGTGGCTACTCTATTAGCACAGACATGGAACATTTCCATTAACACCAAAAGTTTAATTGGACAAATCTGGTCTAGAGTGTTATCTTAAACATCATCATTGTCTTAGTGGTGTAGCAACAAATCCAATTAACTTTAATAAATACATTACTCTCATTTCATTGCCATGTTTAATATTTATATTCATATGAATGCAATATGTACATTTTAAAGTGATAATTACTTACAAATGCAATTTGTACATTTTTAAATAATACTTACAAATGCTTATATATATATATATATATATACACACACATATATATATACACACACACACACACACAAGTGTCATGATTAGAGCAGCAAGCTAAAAACAAGAGCCTAAGGTCCACCGTTCTCATTCATATTCCCTCACTCAGCTGCACTGAGTTCTGCTTCCCACCACTCACACTTGGGAATTTTCTATGTGCACACCTTTGTCCTGTTTCTTTCACTTAAGATGAGTTTTCTTTCCTCCCACACTCCATCTTACATTCAAATTCATCAAAATCCTTTCCACAGTTATTCTGTGGCAAAACTGGGGAGAACTGTTCCAGATGCTACCATGATGGCTTAGCAATAGGGGTCAGAATCGTTATTTTAAAGAGGTTGCTTCACAATAATGCCTTAGGTAGCCCAGTACCATGCTCTCTTGTCTCAGCTCGTATCTATCAAATATGCTAAAGGCACACAGGGAATTTGCTGAGGCTGGGACTGCCCAAGAAGGTGCTGGATAATCTCCCCAATATACATGCTAAAAACGAGGGAATAAAATCAGCCATGAATGAAAGAGACTTTGGGTCATGAGCAACAGCTGAGGGAACCTGCCTCTGTGTGCGTCTGGAGGAATGCCAAAATCCTCTGCCCAACAGCCTACCCGGCCCCAGTGGACAACATGGAACCAGGTTATGCCAGCATGTGAGGTATTACCCCGAGCCCTAAGGGGAAAGTGGGCAGCCGGTGGGGCCAGAAGTCCATTTCATCAGTTTCTGGCAATTGACCCAGTCAATATACATTTTGAATAAACAGTAAATAAAATCTATTGTGTTGTGTTTTTATTCCAATTGTCTTGTATCTTAGAACAAATGCCACTATCTATTTCCTACTGAGAGTGATGTCTTCCTCTTTGGAACTGCAATAGCACTTTATGTCATTTGTGAGGTACTTACCATGACCTCTTATACTGCATTCTGTCCATCTCTTAATTCCCTTACAAGGCTGTTAAGATATGATCTGCACTTTGTACTTATACTTTCCAGAGTTTTGACAGAATAATTAGAGTACTGGGAGCCAAATAAATATGGAATCTGACTAGGAATGGATGAATCAGTGAATTCAATGAATAGATTTATGGATGAATGAATGAATGAATGAGTGAAGACTCCAAAGTGAATACCATTGCTATAGTCCCCACATAACCCAGGTCTTAATATGTAACTTAACTCCTTCTTCCATCTGTGACTTACTTCGATTTCCTTTCTTTAAAGGGAAGTGTCTATTCTTCACACGTGAGAAGACATGTCCGACAACATAAACTCCAAGGTCACACTGTCAATGTACAGAGCAGGACGAGAACTACTGAAGCATGTACCCCTTGACCACAATTTCTAAATTTTACCTTATTTTCTACTTATTATATCTATAAATTGCTTCTTCATTTAAAATATTTTTTAAGATTGTATTTATTTATTTTCATAGATTGGGGAAAGGAGGGAGAAAGGGAGGGAGAGAAACATCAATGTCTGGTTGCCTCTTGCACGCCCCGAACCAGGGACCTGGCCCACAACCCAGGCATGTGCCCTGACTGGGAATGGAACCAGTGACATTTCAGTTCACAGGCTGGCGCTCTATCCACTAAGCCACACCAACCAGGGTTTCATTTAAAATAATTGTTAGAAGTTTTCATATCATACTTAATTTGGTATAAAATAAAATTACCTGGATATAGTAAATTTCTCAAATTGTCCATGTCAGTATTCATCATTATTAATGAAATTAATAAATACATAAAACAAGTAACTTGTTTTCTCATAAAATTTCTGACTCAATCACAGAAGGGTTTTCCCTACTTTTCTCAAAATTAATAGTCTCTGAAAATTACCCTTAACGGAAAAATCTTATTCGTAACTAAACCTTCCACTCATGTACTTATCACGGGCTCACACTTCTCATGTAAGTCAATTTCTGTAATACTAAGTGAGCCACCCCTGCTTTCCTCACTTTAAATTTGTCCTGTGGCTCTGACACCGCCTAAGGACAATAGTCACTCCTACTGCAACTCACTAAGGCTTCTTCTTTGTTGGATTTCCCTTACATTTTTAATCCTTGTAATAGCTTAAGAGCCCATGTCCTTTAAATGTCTATATTACAGTGTCAAGTGTAAAAAAAATAATTTATATTCTACAACCAGACAAAATGACTAAAGCATAAAGGTAACTAGGAAAATAAAAATACATAAAAGTATAATGTGATAACATTTTTATGACTTTTACTGTATTAAAACTTCTATTTGTACTAAAAACCTGATTTTCTGGTATTAATTTCACATATTTACTTGCTCATATATAATGTAATACATATATTAGGTTATTCATTACAACATTGTCTACAAAAATAAAACTGTGGAAACTCAACATCTACAAATAAGGAAATAGATGAATAAATTATGATATATTTATTTAATGGAATGATATGTAAATGTTTAAAAAAGAACGAGAATGCTTTCTGTGGCATGCATTCCAAAATCATTTTTTAATTCATTTACTCAATCAACATTTATTATGCTGGGGAGCTAGTCGAGGCCTGCCGAAATCATTGGGGCTCAATTGCACTTTAATTATTTTAATTTATAGAAACAGATTTAAGGGAGTAAAACAGAAACTTGTCAAAAATGTAATATTCTTGTAGTTTCTATCAAGTGCAGCGACGAAAGAAATTTAGACTTTTCCCACGCTGCTTTCGTCTTCTGCTGAAGGTGGGATTCTTCCAAAGTGGGAACAGTCTTGGGCCCCCCAGTTGGCAAAGCTCCCATGAGGATGGGATGAAGGCCGTGGGGCAGGCAGTTCTTTCAGACATTGCGCCCAGTGTTTGTGCGAAGCCCATGCTCTCACTTAAACCTCAGGAGCGGGATTATTAGGTTAACTGTTCTAATCCTGGGGCCCAGGTGGCTCGTGTAGTCACACCTGTCTGCACAAAGCAAGCCTGAATCAGGACCCCAGGCTGCTTCCCGACCCCTCCGGGTTCCGGAGGAGGCTTTGTCCGTGTCCACCCACCTCAGGTAAGCCCTGCCAAGCCCTTTGGAGAACCAGCCTTGGGGTCTGTCACCACTTTCTCCATCACTGCCTAAAGGAGCTAGCAGAGAAGTAAATGGTGGGGTTGGCACAGCTGTACACAGGACAGGAGAAGTGCAACCGGGTAAGGATGAAACAAGGTGTCAAAACCTTTTCCTGCCAGATTAGGAGGCACCGGTGGATGCGGCAGCGCAGGCCGCAGAGAAGGGAGACCCGCACTGTGAGCACCACCCGCTGGGAGCCACACAGCAATCTGGTCAGCAGGGCCATGCAGCAGTGATGAAATGAGGGAAACATGGACAGCAAACATGAGGGAAATCCCCAGGCAAGAGGCCGCCATCGTTCCCTTCCTAGGACGCTCAGCAGCCGCAACAGGGCCCAGACATGGGCACACATGTCGGCTGACCTGTGGGGGAGCGACGGCTGTGGTACCAGATGTGCCACAGGACGGACAGGCAGTGCTTCTTGCCAAAATAATGTACTACTTTGTTGTCTGTAACAGAAAATGTTAGGAACTCTCTCAAGGGTCATCAATAGGTAACTAGATGAATAGATTATAGTACATCCATTGGTTGGAATAGTACACAACTATGGGGGGAAATAAGGCTAATCGGCATTTATGGAAAGGTCTCTCAAACACATTGTTAAGTTTTTAAAAAGCAAGATTAAAGATAATGTTTATAACGTGTTAACTTTTGTGTAAAAAGAGGAGAGGGTCTAAGATTTATTTGCATAAAGAAATTCCATATGAGTACATAAGAAATATATAAAAACGGCTATAACAAGGGAACTAGAATTGGGTACACGAAAGACAGGGGAGGAAGAAAAACTTTTCACAATATATCATTTTATATATATTTTTAAAGATTTTATTTATTTATTTTTAGAGAGAGGGGAAGGGAGCGAGAAAGAGAGGGAGAGAAACATCAATGTGTGGTTGCCTCTCACACGCTCCACACCAGGGAACCTGGCCCATAACCCAGGCATGTGCCCTGACGGGGAATTGAACCAGTGACCCTTTGGTTCGCAGGCTGGCACTCAATCCACTGAGCCACACCAGCAAGGGCCATTTTATATTTTTTTTAACCTCGTGAATGCATTACCTAGTCAAAATATATATTTTTGTATTTTAATATATTTTATATTTTAATACAAAATACATTATTTTTGTTCTAATGTTTTTTTAATAAATAGATTTTAAAGGAATACCCAAAACATCCTTCTTTATCCTTCTCTTGCCACATTTCCCTTCTGTGCTCTGCCCTCCCCTTTTCCGTATCAAATGCCTTTTCAAGGCTCACAAAGATCCAGCTGGAGAAAACAGCTAATGCAGAGCACTTTGGAATAGAGTTGATTTTTGACTCAGTTTGAAATCTAACAAAACATGATGTTTAATAGTGAAGTAATTTGGGGGCATATTTGCCTAGAAATGAAAGATGGGATGTGTGGGCTTGGTGTGGGCCAAAAGGTTGAATAACACAGAGTTAATTTTACCTGCTTTTTGCTAACATGTTAATGGTCTAATTATCAGAAGGTTTAATAAAAGTGTTTTCTTAAATGCAGACAGTGATTATCAATCACTCTCTGAAGAATTAATTATTTTCTTATTTCACTGGCTTAAACAGATTTTAAGAAAAAGGGAAGGTAACTGAATAGCCATACTGAAATTTCTTTTTTAGTACTAAACCAATTTTTAAAATGCTTAAGTCTTTAATTTATATTTGGAAATCTATAATCATCTGAGGTCTTGTACACCCTTCCATTTATTCAAAATGAATTCACACCCCAAAAGCAACAATGTTTAAATGTGGTGTTCAAAAGAGCCTCTCAACAAAACATATTAAAATGTCAACCTCATTTAAATGAGACATTATTGACCCCCATTAGTAGGACACGTGCATGGCTTGGCTTTCTCTAACAGTGGTGATGGATTTTCTCTTGTCCATCCACACACCCCTGCCATGTCCTCTTATGACCTGGGGCAGACATATGCTAGACAGCTGGCTGGACCAGGTCTGTGACCACTGAACAAAGCAAACTCTGCTGGCCCACACAAAGACTGAACCTGTGACCTTGTTCTCATTAGCTCAATACCCTGACCACCTGAGCTAAGCAGCCAGACACACAGGCGCACAAACAAAAGGACAGATTGAACACTGTGTAGATAGGTGTCTGTGTGTGGGTATAAAATAATGTGTAACAGTGGGCATAAAGCTGGTGCTTAAGCATTAAAGGAGGATGTTATCAGTTATATATTTTGTATATCTTTAACCCTATGCCCCGGTGGCATTTTCCAAGCTGAGCACCAAGAATGATCACCTTAAAGGAATTTTAGTATAGTTTGGTACCAAATGTCAATATGGTACCCACCCTGAAATAAAGCAATTAGCCATTGAAATCAGTAGTTAACCAGAATGTATTAGGAGATTCCAGCAACAGATTCCACATCTCATTCTACTAGATTCTTAGTAGAATGTATTCTACTAAGCCTGAGGCTAAAAGAAAAAATTGAGATAAGAATAGTAGTTGATAGAGGAAGAGGTGAGAGTAAGACCCAAGACTTTGTAACTAAAAGATATAGAGGCTATTTATCCAAGCAAAGCTTCATGAAAAAAAATAGTCAATCTAAATCTACAAGTTTTGGTCGAGTATCCATGTTTTGTTTTGTTTTGTTTTGTTTTGCTTTCGTTTGGTTTCAGTTTTTTTGTTTTGTTTTGTTTTGTTTTATTTTGGGTTTTGGCACAGGATCTTTGGTTACAGAGATGACTAACAGGAAAGAGACTTTCTCTCATAAAATACTCCATGGAGTGTTGGGACTCCATGGAGAAAGTCACTAATGTCTAGGTTTTTTAGTTTCCCCTTAGCCCCAAGTAGACAGTTACTCTGCTTTCAGCTTCAAAGGGTCACCATGACTGTGGACCCAATGCAACACTCGCTAAGCGTAGGCAATCCCAGATTAGATGGGAAGTTTAAGCACGAGTGCAATATGAGCACTTTCAGTACCAAGGTTTTATTTCAAGGGATGGGATGAAGTTCCACCCATAAGCTCTTCCTCTTCACTCTTTGAGTGGACTCTCCATTGTAGCAATGAGCTGCAATAGGATCCTGGTCAATAGGGTCACAGGCACTTGGAAAGAATAACTGAATTCATACCTTGGGTCAGGGTAAATATATTTCAATTAACCATCCAAAAACACCATTTTCAACTCCTCCCCTCTTGAAAGATATAACTTCCCTCAGCATAAAGTTCCAATTCCTTATTTGGCATCCACAGGGATACAAGGCTAAGTCTTCTTTGTCTTTGTATCCCCATGCCTAGCAAGGGCTTCCCACATAAAAGGAGCTTGATAAATTATTGGATGAGAAATCAAGTGACTGACTGACTCTAATTCTAATTTATCTCTCCACATTATTTCACTCTACTTCTCTTACTAGATCCTTCATGCCAAGACTCATAATAATCTTCTCATTGTGCCATAGAGATGGGAAGCTCTCAGCTTATCCCACCCATACTTGTTCAGAATGTTCTCTCCAACTAAGGGTATTAGCATTTATTGAGTGATTATTATTTTTCACATTATATCTGTTATCTCATTTAATCCTAAAAAATAATAAAGTAGTCATTATTATACCCATTTTCCATGATGCCCAGAGAAGTTGAGAAACTTCCCGAGATTATGCAGCTACAGGGCAATGCAATCAAGACTTGAACCCAGATCTCTCTCGTTCCAAAATAAAACTCTTCTCCCTTCCAGAGCATTCTTCTGCCTTCATATACCCAAATTCTGCCTCTCCAAGACTGGTCTCTCTCTCAAGGTTTAGTGCAAGCTGTACAAAGAGGAACTCTTTCTTGTTCATTCCATAATAGTCTCTCATTCTTTTAATTTAGTGTTACTAATGCTATGTTTCATGTAACAATCATGGACTACCTCAAACCTCCTTCTATTACTCCTTTTATTTTTCCCTTTTAACTTTTTATTCATTCATTCTTTGCCTAACTAAATTATAAGCTTAAAGGGCAGATTCTACATGGTATAATTTGCTGTTTCCCTTTACAAGCATTGAAGTGACTTCTGCATGTGGTAAGTATCCAATGAATATGCCTGACTAAAAATGACTGACTAATGTTGACAATTCCATTCTCCCACCCAAAATTTTTGCCAATTCCCACTGTTATAAAGAAACACTTCTTAAGGTGTTTATCTCCTAAGGTTCTCATAGTAAAGACAGAAATCAGGTACACTTGAAAAATAAACCATATTTGTTAAGTATATTAAAGTCTTTTATTATTAACCTTCTTGAGCATCTCTGCTGCTGACAAGTCTATCATACTAATGTCTTTGAGATCATCTTAAGATTTTGCTTATTTCCTTTAAATGCCCTCATTTTCAAAGGTTAATTACTTGGTTATAAATTTCAGAATGAAATTTAATCTGAGTTCTCCATCCTGAGATGAAATTCTTAGCTTTTTTTTTCAGAAATAGAAAGCCATCTGTTTAACCAATTTGAATACATTCTTATAGAAGAATAAAAAAAAGGAATACAGAGGTTCATGGATTTTAAGAACTTTTGAGTATTTGTAAAACACATTATGACTTTGATGCTTGGAAAAAATATGAAGTGATGCTTTCAGCTATAAATCAGCACAAGCAAATAAAGCTGAGCTAAAAGTGAAGCATCTTTAAGACAAAATTTTTTTTGATCATCCAAAATGTTGATCACTTGTGGGCCATAGGAAAGAAAGATTTATTATTTTTGAATGGTTCAATTTTTAGTAAGATAAAGCACATATAATTTGAGAGAACATCAAACAGAATATGGTTCTTATTAATATCACATAACTTTTCTACAAAACTTTTCCTTTCTCCAGCCTAGCTCCCATTAGAACCAAACTAAACATGTTGACAGCTACAACTTAGGAAGGTGTTAGGCCAATGGTCTCCCCTTCTGAGAAACCAGATCATTAATTCCATATCATGTTACTAGTTTTCTATAAACCAAATGCATGGGGACAGACTCTATTCTGTAGGGTTTAATCACACACAAGTGGCAAAAACCACAGAACACAACTCCTAATCAGCTGGGCCTTCAACTACAGACTCCCTCTATGAACATATGTCACTCCCATTATCATTAGTATCAATAAAACTCTAACTTATTTTACCAATTCAAGAGGCTGGATCTCAGTGTTCGAGGTTATATGTGTTCTCATAAAAATTACATTGTCATTACCAAATGTGTTTATAGATATCAGTATGTTTCAGAATTCAATATTCTCCTCCAGAGCAGAATAAATCATTGTTTCTTGAACAATCTGTGATTTATTTCCCTTTTATCATAAAAACTCATGAATCTAAAGTTAACATTTTTGGTCCTGACTGGCATGGCTCAATTCATTGGGCATCATTCTGCAAAGCAAAAGATCGCTGGTTCGATTCCCAGTCAGGGCACATGCCTGGGTTGTGGGCAAGTCCCCAGTTAGGGTGCGTGAAGGAGGCAACCAATTGATCTTTCTCTCACACATCACTTTTCCCCTTCTCTTTCTACCTCTCTAAAAAAATAAATAAATAAAATCTTTTAAAAAGTAATGTTAGCATTTTTGTTTTTAATATTTTTTAAAAATCAATGAACTCAAGTTTTATTTATTCTAAGTCTTGCATGCAGTAAGCACTCAATAAACATTTACCACAGAATGAATGAATGACCTGAACTTTGGAACTCAACCCATAATCACTAAGGGGTATACCCTAGAGGAGACTCCAAATGGCATTCAAGGTAAAAATCTCAAAAACTAAGCTCAGTCAGTCTTTGCCTCTGAGAGAACAAGATGAGCAGCTCTACTGGAACCATCCAGAAAATCTGACCAGCGTTCTCGTTCTTCCCACATCTGCTCAAACCTGCATGGGCTGGCCTGGAAACACTGCCTCAATATGTGCTGCCTATGTTTCCCTCAGTAAGCAAAGGATACAGGCTTCATTAACTTGGACTGAGTGAACTTCCTTAGATAAGTCATTCAAGACATCTACCTTACTGCAGAAACAATGTTAGCTTTTTGTACACAAATTTTTTTAAAATTCAATTAAAAAAAAAAAAAACCTAGGCTCAGATCTACCTCATGAGTTGATTCCATTTAATTCTGAGTTTGAATCCCAGGAGGAATACTCTTAATGTTCCCAAAAGATCCAGACAGAATTGGTTAGGCAGAAGTCAAAGATAATAGACGTGACTATATCTTTAGAAGAACTAGCTTGGACTTGCCTTTGTAGAAAAGAATAAAGCCCTTGGGGCTATCTCCTAACTCCTCTCTGGAGACCATCCCTGAGTTGGTGAACCCAGAATCATATTCCAGAGCTGGATGGCTGTACATCAAAACAAAGCAAAAATGAGTTAACATCAATAGATGCTAAGATCCCCTGGGCCCCACTCCCACTCCTACTGCCACTGTTACTGGCACAATCATATCCAGGTAGGGAACCTGCCCACCCAGCCTGTCACCTGGGACCCATATCAGAGTACAGTGAAGCAGCCTGACATGGAGAGTCCACATTTAAGTGAGCCTGCTTAGATGGGGAACACAAGGTAGAAGACAACCATGGCTGTGTGGGAGAGAGTCAGGTTCCCTGTATTTATTAAGAAATTTATATCAAAATCAACACTGCATGCAAACATGGACTAATACCCTCTCACAGCATCAAGCTTTTCACACAATAAGTCATTAGCCTTTATGCTCAATGGGCCGTACGTTCAAGGAAGGCAGACACATATATCTAGATTCGCTGAAGTATTGCTCGCATAAAGCCCAATGCCTGTTGTATATTAGATACTCAGTAGATACATGGCAAATGACTGAACAACCGTGGATAAGAGAACACACTCCGGAGCCAGTCTGCATGGGTTTCATTTCTGCCTGTTACTTACTAGTTGTGTGATGCTGATAACTTCTTTTGGCCTCAGCTTCTTGTCTATAAAAATAAGGATAATAACTTTTAGTCAGTAATTGTGAAAAATAAATGAGTCAACATGGGACACATAGATAAGGGCCAGGCACAGAGTAAGTTCCAGTATTATTTGTCATTATTATCATTATTACCTCTAATTTCTGGTGCAGGGTGTAGCAGGGTCTTGACCAACTTCTAGCACTTCATACCATCCTAGAGGTGTGTGAAAATGCTCATTGCCTGTGAAAATGCTCCCCTACAATAAGTCATGCTCCTTTTGTGAGTGAGAAGACAAAGCACACTGCTCAATAAAATGAATTCTGCAATGTTTAGAAAGATCCTTCAGAGTGAGAAGCTTATCTCCAATCTTGCCCATAAGTATTAAATAAACAAACAAACAAGCAAACAAACAAATAGTGTTCAAGGTGCTACCCAAGGTCTGTTGGCTTTAAATATAAAAAATAACTTTCCCACATGTACATAATTTGCACAAAATGCCTTCAGTACAATTTTGTCAGGTATAAGGAGACTCCCGATAGTGCTCATTGTTCCTTGGGCTCAACCTCAGACAGTGATGAAGGTAAAGCATCATTTCATTTCATTCCATGAAAGACTGGATTTCATCATTTCCATCTACGCTGCCCCTGCAGCATCTCTCTGAGGGGTTTACAGCTATCTAGAATGGTCCGAGTGCCTGACTGTGTGCCTGTGGTCACTGCAGAGGGTTGTGTAAGGGGAACGGGGATGGGACATCTTAAAACAAAACAGCTGCATCAAAAATGGTCAAGGCTTGGGCGCAATATGATAGCTGCTATTAAAACTTCACTTTGAGCTTCCCTTGGCTTTGATGATTTCTTTCTTCCTCTCAAAAGTTTATCATTCTTTTCCTGACCTCAAGACAACCTCATAAAAGCCCAGTTTTTGTTTTGATTCATATTAAAGTTTTTCTTGTATTGTTGTTAGTTTAGCAATTTTAGTTGGGTTTTTTACATTTTTATTGTTGTTGCTGCTGCTGTTGTTTTTTCTTAGTCTAGTTGGTTTGGAAAAACTATAAAGCAAGGCAGGTCAGTCATGCTAAATTCTCCTAAGTAGACATGTGCCCGGAAATTTTTGTTCGCCGGTATTCACCTGTTTCACAGACTGTGCCCACCCCCCCATGGCAAGTCCTTCTGGTAAGCAGCTGGACCACGTGTGCTACAAGTTTTTTCGGGATGTCTGGTACCAATGGTCTGTCCCAACGTTTCTCATTCCACTGTGAGAAAGCTAATTGAATTAAAAGGCTTCATTTTAACATCTGATGACATACTTGAATATAGTTTATTATTCACTATTTTAAGAGAATAAGAGCTTTAATACACTGTTAGACTAAAAAAGTATTTTCAATCTGACATAAGAAGTTAATTCACTTTTAGTTGCTTGCAAACAGTGATAGGACAGGAAAGATTATAAAGAACTAGTTTTAAGGTTTGCAAACCCTACTCTGAAGGAAATCATTTAAATAAACTATAAATAATATTTCCTACATTAACATACCTTAATGCCACCATTGTATTTAACATAATCTTTTCTTAAGGTGATAATTAATAAGTCATCACTCAAAGACTACTTAATGATGCTGAGATGAAGCCTAGACTTAAGTCAGCCGACTCATTGGGACTTTTTCCAGCTCCCAACGACCACCTGGCATTCATCTCAATTCTCTGATTCTGTGTTTCAAATCAGCCACTCAAAGATACTATTTGCTGTCAGCAAGTCCCCTGATTTATTTAATCCTTCCCCAAAATGTGTCCTAAAATTCTCACAATTTAACCCCTATTTGTCATGACAGCAGCTCGTCTGCAATGACTAAATCACTCTCCTGCATCACCAGGTGTTTGCGGAGGGCCCTGGGGCGGCACTGGTGGCCTGGAAAGGTGAGACCAGCCCTCTGCAAAATTGCTGTCACTTTACCTTCTCAAAAAATCAGCAGTAGATTTGTTTAATTGCACTCGTTATCCAAGCATGCTGCAGAGAGTGGTTCTGTGTGGAGAATCAATATGACTTTGTATTTCTCATTTTAAGAATGACATTAGTAATTCTGCCGACAATACGCACCCTATAAAGCTTTTGTAGCTTTAACAGCACAATATGGCGATATATGGGTTCAAATAGAGTAAGAAAAGAAAAGGAGAAAAAGAAGGAAAAAGAAGAAAAGGATAATAAAACTCTTCTCTGATTGACTTTAAAAACACATTGCGACATCAGATTCAACGTAATCTAATTTTATCTTCTGATATATAAAGCAGTCAGCTGATGTATGGGAAAACTCTTGTGGTTTGCAGACTGGTAAAGTCCTATGACAGACATGAGAATTTTTTATGAATTCCCAGAAATTGCAGTAAATATACATTACAATTATAAAAAATCAGAAGGAAGAAATGCAGAAGAATTTGATCAGTGTGCTGAAAATCATTCCCAAAGTTTACAACTTCTATTCTCAATCCCATCCTACCTCTGTTTTCTAGTCAGTTCTGGAAGCCACTGCACTCAGTGACTTTTTTCTTAAGCTTTTTATTTTGAGATAATTGCAGATTCTCATGAAGTTCTGAGAAAAAACAAAGATTCTGTGGACCCTTTACCCAGTTTCCCCTAACAGTAGCACCTTGCAGAATTATAGTGCAATATCACAGCCAGAATATCGACATTAATATGGGCGGGTTACGATATAGAACATTTCTATCACCACTTGGATCCCTCCTGTGGCCCTTTTATAGCCACACCCACTTCCCTTCTACCCTCACCATCCATTAACCTCTAGTAACCACTACAACTTTTCTTCATTTCTATATCTTTGTCATTTCAAGAATTGTATATAAATGTAACCTTTTGGGGTTGGCCTTTCCACCCACCACAATTCTCTGGAGATTTACTCAAGTTGTTGTGCTTATCAATAATTTATTCCTTTTATTGCTGAGTAGTATTCCATGGTATGAATGCACTCTGATTAATAGTACATGCTTCACTGTTAGCAGAGTGGCTAACAGTTTGTTTATCCATTGAAGAACATCTCAGTCGTTTCCAGTTAAGGGTTATTATGAATAAAGCTGCTATAAGCATTCATACACATTTCTATGTGAACTTAAGTCTTCATTTATCTAAATAAATGATTGGGAGTACAGCTGCTGAGTCATAAGGTAGTTGCGTATTTATTTCTTTAAGAAACTGTCAAACTGTCTTCCAGACTCACTGTAGTGTTTTACATTCCCACCAGCAAAAATGAGTAAGCCAGTTTCTCCACATCTTCTGCTGCATTTGGTGCTGTCAAGGTTGATTTTTAGCCAAAGCCAGAGGTCCAATTTGGGACAAAAACTAGCAGCGAGGCTTTCAAATTTAATGTGTTTATTTTAACATTATTTTAAAATATGTAATTTTTTACATTACATGTGTAATCTGTCTCCTCTCAGTTCAGACAAAAATAAATACAGTTTAATAAGTAAGTTAAGATGATGAAACAGTATGATATGACCTCCAGAAAACAAGTTCAAACCCAACTCTGCTGCCTGCTGACTGTATGAACTTGGGCAATTATTTCACTCCTCCAGTCAATGCCAGGATGGTGCATCTCTTCCATCTTGAGGATGAACAGAATCAAACGTGCTTTCCCTGCCTTACAGAAATAACGAGTTCAAATGAAAGAAATATATGAAAGCGATTTGTCACCAGCGAAGAACTACTCAACTACATGGCAAAGAGAGTAAGGCAAGTTATAGAAAACAGAATCCAGTGCACCTACAAGTCTCATTCATTCGGCCATAGGACATCACAACAGAAATAGCAGGAATCACAACTTTTGAGTGTAGGAGTCAAAACATGGGGTGCAAAAGGACTCCATCAGACCTTCTCTTTATATTTGTTTTTATATAAACAATCAGAAATGAGTTCAGCTCATTTGGTCCGACTTGGTCCTCACTTGGTCCCAGCCAAGAGTTGCCTGGGGCACACAAGGTGTCCTCAGGGAAGCAGGGAGATCTCAGATAAAAAGGTGTTAACAGTGGCCACCTAACTGGGAGTGTTATGGTTTATCTGGCTCAGTTAGGTGAGTAGACTATATAATCTGTTTTTTTTAATTTTTTAAAGATTTTATTTATTTTTAGAGAGGGGGAAGGGAAGGGGAAAGAGCGGGAGAGAAACAACAATATGGGGTTGCATCTCATGCGCCCCCTACTGGGGACCTGGCCCACAACCCAGGCCTGCGCCCTGACTGGGAATCCAACTGGTGACCCCTTGGTTCGCAGGCTGGCACTCAATCAACTGAGCCACACCTGTCAGGGCTATAATCTGGTTTTAACTAAGCTAACCTTTCACCAAATGGACATGGGGCTTAAGATTCCTGCAAAATACTTTAGATTGAAGATAATTTAAAGAATGTAGGAATAAACCATCAACAAGAAAAGGCAGAATTGAACTGCTCACCCTCCTAGTTAAGAGCTATAGTCAGCCACAAAACAAGGCAGAAACATCCACAACATGAATCAAATAGTTAATCAACTGAAGCATTTTTTCAATGTCCAAGACTATTTAAAATGTGAATCTGCATCCATTCTGATGCTGCTGAATCTCACCCTAAAATATTAAAACCTATGGTTTAATTCTTCACTTACCCTTCTTAAATTTATTCTTTGCATAGGTTTATAATGAAAATAATACATCGGTAATGTAGTGCAGATACATAATTTATAAATAAATGCATTTAAAATGTTTTCCTGTTGCAGTGTGCAATTAAAGCAATGAGGAGACCCTGTTCATTGAACCTCAGTTCAGCATCTGAACCAAGGGGAGATAGAGCTATAAAACTGAACAGAAGCAAAGCTTCTAAGTGGTGCAGGGAGTGGGTTAAAAGAAAGCACATACATTAGAATACACAAGGATCAAATGGAGAGACATGGTGGAAGGGAATGGCATTTATTGAGCATTTATTTTATCCCGTGCTCTTTATACACATTATTCCATTAATCTAGCTTTTACTTGGAAGGGTAGACTTTACATATAAGTAAATTACAATTCAGAGATGTTGAGTGACTTGTTTGAAGTGCACAGATTTTCAGCTGTGGTGTTTAAATTTAAAAAGATCTGACATTTAAAGCATGTCTTTCCTGTCCTTACAGGGGTCATGATATTTGAAGTCGCTTGATTGTGGAGAACGCAGGCATTAAAATCTCCAGAACCTCTGAGTGGTGACCGTGGCCCTATAAGCCACCCTCTTGGTAGGTATAAATCACATCTGACACTTGGTGCTAAGAAAAGAAAAAAATAGGGGGAACCATTGACCTGGGACATTCCATTTCTTTAAAGTGTCATTTCCCTCAGTTTAGACCCTTGTGTTAGGCATCAAGAGACCATACCACACGTGGAAAAGATGGCATGAAGCTGGGTATCCTCAGCCAGTCTGACAGGTTGCTATCACTAGGACCATTTCCACATACCTTTCTAGAGCCTCTGAAGACAACCAGAAGCCATTGCCTTCACCCAGCCAACCTTGAGGGCTGGGTGCCAGCGCAGACTCCCCGTGCAGATCTCGGTGTCCCTGGGCTGTCAACACCCCACACTTACTTTGTGGCCGTCAGGAAGGTAGCTGGCACGCCCCTCTTAACCTTTGTAGGGCTATGCCAAAGAGAAGAGCTAATGTTTATTGAGCACTTACTCTATGCCACACCCTCAACTAAGTGCGTGAATCACCCGGCCCAATGTCTGTCGTGACACTGAGACAGAGTCTAAAATTATTATCCACCTTTCACAGGTGTGCTAAGGAAAGCAGAGAATGCTTAGATAATTTTCCAAAGACTGCACACCGGTAAGTGTTGTAATGGAAGCTCAAAACTGTGCCTCTGCCCCCAGTGACTTTGCTTCTACTCACTGGGTTAGTTGCTTTACATGCACAATAACAGTTTCATTGCTATGTATCACTAAAATGTCTTTATGACATGCTCAAAATTAATTTTAAAAATTTGTTGCATTCCAAATCTGATTTTGCTTCATCTTGGGATCAAAAATTTTTACCAGGATACATCATTAACCTTGTAATAAATATCAAAATAAATTATGAAATTATATTTACAGGCATTATTTTTACAAACTTGGAAAAATCATCTTAATTCTTTTTTTTATACTTTATTTATTTATTCTTAGATAGACAGGAAGGGGAGGAGAAAGGGAGGGAGAGAAACATCAATATGTGGTTGCCTCTCATGCACCCCCAACCAGGGACCTGGCCTGCAACCCAGGCATGTGCCCTGCCTGGGAATCAAACCAGCGACCCTTTAGTTCGCAGGCCACGCTCAATCCATTGAGCTACACCGGCCGGTGCAAATCACCTCAATTCTTCAAACAAGTACTTGAAATTCTTACAGACATGAAGCAGGGCATAATTAATAATACAATAAAATGTATATGGCTTACTATTTACTCAGATGGATCTGAGGTTCTAAGTTAAAACTCCCAGGATCTTAGACAATGAGGAAAATCCAGTTCACGATCCAATTATTGCCACATATTAAGACAGTTAACAATGAGAACATAAAACACAGGGACAACTGAGTGAACTCTTCAATCATCTAAGAGCAAGGTATCTCAGGACAGAAAAGCCCAGTGAGTTGCAGCCACTAACTCTGACTTTTTAGTAAATACGACTAGTGGAAGTATTGGGGGAGAGGTGGAGAAATGGTATTTTCAATAGAGAAATGCTTCCAGGGCAAGTTCTCGTACGTGACGAGGTGTACTGGCCTGTGTAAGTTGAGGAGCCCTGAGTTTCTCTTCTCAGATGTCCTCATTACAAACACCTGGGTCATGGTTCGAAAAGCACTATAATTTACAAAGCAAGAGCAGACCACATCGCACAGATTCAAATGCCACTCTGTTAACGTGACTATTGTCTCTCTGGTGAGCCATCAGACTGATATATCTAAACATTTCATCAAATATCACTGTACCTGAAAAAAGAAATAGTCAGCAATCAAACAATTACCCCTTCGACAGCCCCAACATAGCATATATTATAATAAAGCAAAAATAGCCACTTGATTAGATTCTGTAATTTTATTGCTGACGTTATCTTTAATTGAATAGCACGTGATGCAAATAACTTAACGATGTTGGAAAAGCAAAAAGAATTACTAGGAATGAAAGGAGGCAATTCCTTGCTTTATTTATCCCATATTCATAACCAGTTGCTTGGTTTCTCCCAACAAGTTCAAGGTGGGGTTTTTTTCCACTTTTTTCTCAGCCAATTGGAGTTTATGGCAGTCATCTCATGGATATGCTTTATTATTCCAATTTAACACAAGTTTGAAAAAATTCAAAGATTTTGACACCAGTTGTTACAGCATCCATTCATTTAGAAAGAACAATGGTATGGTGGATTAAAGCTCCTTATATTTTAAACTAATATGGAAAATCAAGGTAGCTAGTATTTTCCCATATATAAGAATTTACATATATTTTCTTGATTGGGCTTCTTCATTCAGTGAAAAATCTATTTTTAAATCACTGAATTGAAGAAAACAAAAAGCAATCCATTCCCTGGTGTGGATTCAACTCCTCACTCTCCTGTTGGTGGGCGCAGAGCCAGACCCTGCCTCAGAACTTTCCTTTTCAGATCTTCTGTTTCTGCATTCCTCCTACCTTATATTTTGCACCCCTCTTTCAGTCATCAATTCACAACTATGGGTAGAAAAGGCACGCCCTAATATTCTCTGACTTCACATTTTAACATAAATTTTTTACATGAACCGCAAGCAGTCTCATAGGAAACCCTCTAATTTCTCATAGATTCTGCAGAGAGGAGGCAGTCTGTCCAGTGCACTGTCCGTTTGTCACCCAGCGCAAAAAGGGAATCCTATTACCTACAAAGGTATTAGGAAAGTGCTCCCAGCTGAAAGCATTTATCCAATTGCAATTGTTGTTTGAAAGTCTGAAATACTAAGGGTGGTACTGTTCCAGGAGCTACTGTTTGAAACAATGCAATGCCTGTTTAGAGTGGAAATCAGAACTTGAAAATCTCAGCCGGCTTTAAAAATAATAACTGAGCATCCAAAAAAGAATTCTTAAAGAAACATTTATATGCCAGGCATATGTTTTTAATTTTAATAACATTGGTTTCATTTAATAAATATGTAGACCCTAATAATTATTCTCTACATTTTAATATTTTGTATATTTTTCTATTTTAGTGAGTTTGTGAAGGGGCTAATTAATAAAAATATAGGAAAAATATGTATCTGTCAGTACCAAGTTGCTGTGGTTTATGGGCATTGCAAATGTTGTTTTGAAAAAAAAAAATCTGTTAAATAGTAATTGAAAACTGCCCCAATTTTAAAAGAAATGAATGTAGCCATATTCTTATAGGATAATGTCATATAAAAAGTAAGCATGCTCCCTCTACAATTGTGTTTGTTGGCATTTATATAAGAATAATGCTTTAAGGTTATATTCATAGTTGTTCACTTAACGTGGGATTAACATCAAAATCTTCATAATTATCTAAGATCACCCATTTGAAAGCAGTGTAGCCAAACATGTTAGTGGTTAAGGCACTCTAGCAATTTTAATACTAAACAGATTAACACACATGAAACTAATATTATAATTTGTGCATTGAATAATATGCCAGACCAAATTTGGGGGGCGGGGGTAAAGAGAGAATTTTTAGGAAATGGTACCCTTTCCGCTACTGCTTCCTATTTCTTGAACTACTAAAGCAATCGGCTAGAAAACTCTGTGGGAGACATACATGGGAATGCATGACTTCTGGACTTGAAGTATTATTCTGTGGCTTTGTCCTTGCACTACTTTAGGAAGCCATCATTTCTGAGGGTTGCTTTAAATAAAATTGGGAACCAAAATATTACTATTAAGAGGGTGATCCAGGAGAATGAAGATACAACCCAAGTGGAATTAGAAACAAAAATACGTTTTTTTTAAACATAAGAGATCACTTATTGACAAGAATGGCTATGAACTATTTTATGACCATCAGCAAACAAATGTAGGTCCATACCTTATGCATTTTTAAATAATAAAGAAGTATATTTTAATATGTCCTCCAGAGTCTCATAAAACTATTCTTCTGCCTCAAATTCTCCACCTCCTTCAGAAATCTACATGAGAGGAAGATGGGTGGTCACTTAGAAAGTAATAGGAAGTTATAAATTAATTACCCCAGTCATGCCCACTTTTCCTGAATCCATGTGAAAATAGACTTCACATCTCAGACCTACTTGTTTCATAATCCTTGTTGCATTTGGCTGTATGGGTCAGGGTGGGGTGTGAAATCTTGGAAACTAAAGTGAGCGTAAAAATGTGGGTGCCCCCCCCCCCAGCCAGGGAGAATGTGTGTTAAAAGACAGTGTCTGTCTAACGTCAGCTGTTCCTGAAAGGGAGGGTGGAAGTGTCCCGGATTTAAATCACGTTGTTTCCACTTATGCAGAAAGAATCCATAAAACGAGATTTATTATCATATTTTCTTTTTTGAAATGTCGTATTTGTTTTTGACTTTAAAAGTGCTCCTCGGTATAGAGCAGAGTAAATATTACATTTTTGTTAAACAGCCGCCAAGATTTAATTGTCTGTGAAATATAAGGCTTAGGACCTGATTGGACTTAACTACTGTTCTGCTGAACCCCACGCGGCTGGCCTGGGCGGGGACCGAACGCACCCAGCGGCTCACTCGCGAGGAAGAGCCGTCCCGCAAGAATTGCAGGAGGGCTGGGGACAGCCGGGCGCCAGCAGGAGCCCATCCAAAGGACCCGGGGCTCCATTCTTCCTGCCGCAGAGTTAAAGGGACTTTGTACAAAACGTCAAACAAGAATAAGCAGCTATGGAAAATATAACAAATCACGCTAGCAGTTTAACAGCGAGAGAGAGAAGGGGAATCCAGGAACCGCCGACAAATAGTGGAGAAACGTGTCATGGGGTAGAAGAGAGCGGAGAGGAGAGGAAGGAAGCTGCGTAAGGACACAACATGATTGCCACATGTGTACCGCAGATTTTATTGTTACTGTGTATACCTCCGTGGTTCCGTCGGGAACCTGGAGAGTCCGGTTCTTTTCGCCGCGCCCTGCGCGCGCGGGTGGGCAGAGGCTCGCCGCCCGCGCCCCCTCGTGTCCCTGCCCCTCGCCACCCCCTTCCCCCGGCAGGGGCTCTGCGGGTCGCCTCCTCCACCCGCCGAGGGTGCCGGGGAGAAAGCGGGCGGCTGCAGATTTGCCCCGGTGGCACCGCTGCCACAAGCCAACCCGTAATTGCAAAGCAAACAAGGCTGAAATATTGGGATTGGTCTCAATCGTGACAAGATCTACGCTTTTGCCGCCAATTTGTTTGTGCAGCTCTATTTAAAGGTTCTTGATTGAGGAAATGTTGAAAATAGCGGTAAGGGTTTCCCTAATGAGACCTCGCGAGGGAGGCGGCGGCCTTCGCCCGGCACGGAGGGCGCGGTGGGGGGAGGGGCGCGGTTAACCCCTTCCTGCCCGCCTCCAGCGAAAGTCCTCGGAGACCCGCTGCAGGAAGCTGGGGAGGCGGGCTCCCTCCCTCCCCGCAGCGGTGGCCGCCCTGGGCCTGACGGCGGAGAACTGGCCTCCTGGACGGTTGTTACCGAGAGAGCAGTGGGATTAAAACGAAAATTTAACCAGGAGGGAGGGAGCGACCCAGCAGCCAACGCAGTGGCCTGAGTCTGGGGTGGCGGCTCTGGATGCGCTTCCTGTCCCCTAAAAGTCCTGAGCTGTGGCTGCAGCCCCGCGTCTCACTCTGCGTCTCGCTGTCCATCGAGGGCCAAGTCCCCTGTGATCCCAGCGGCGGCGCGCGGTGCCCCCGAAGCGACCCGGCCCTAGTTGTTGGGTTGGGTCTTCGGGCGCCTGGAAGAGAGGGCAAGAAACCAAAACGGCAGGAAGAGAAAATACATAAATATTTATTGAGAGCAACCAGATCTCATTTAATCTTCCCTAAACACCCTCGTGGTCGGTGTCATTACCCCCGTTGTTCAGATGGGAAAACTAAGGCTTAGAGAGAAAGAGGCGCTGGTCAGTGGGGAGCCCAGGGTCCTCCGTGCCCCGCTCTGCCTCTGGAGCCTAGGAGGTCGAGAGGGAGTACCGGCGAGGCTGGACTGCTCTCGCACTCTCGGATCCAGAGCTGGCTGCCGCAGACCCAATGCCACTGTGATTAACGGGAGGAAGCCTTACCTGGCCCTCCCAATAGCTTAGAGATGTAGGCCTGCTCCCTAATGGAGGGCGATGCCCTCCTCTACTACCTCTAGTCGCTTTCAAAATAAATACCAATCCGACTGCTATTGGAATACACGGAACTCACCTGATTGCTCTGAATCACCCCTTTTACATAAGCTGCTTAAGTACCTACTGGCTTCAATGCATTGATTGGTCTCTCCACGACCCACAGGAAATGCCCAGAGATCTACCAGAGAGAACGAGTTCAGAAGAACTTTGATTTGATGGAGGAGAGAGAAGGGAAGCTACACCTGGAAAGGATCCTGGAGGAGGTGGCATTTCAGCTGGGCCTACAAGAAACACAGAAGTGAGAGAGATGAGTTTGCTAGCTATGCTGGCAAGTCAAGCAGCGCCAGACCCACGGTTGGCCACCTGCTGCCATCTCCTGCCTGCTCCTCTAACTTGTAGAACTGTGAGTTGATCAAACCCTGAGCCAAAGTTCCAGTCTTTCATCGGATTGAAAATTTAGAGCTTGCCGACAACACCAGTGGCTAGACTTTGACCCTTCCAGAGCCCTGGACCTGGGCCAAGAAAGCCAAGGGCAGGGGCAAAAATGGCACTGGGGGCGCTCTCACCAGAACTCTTGGAGCCACACGAGTCCAGAGGGATCTGGTCAGAGATGTAGCTCAGCCAATCTGAAGTTTGTCTTTCTGGAGTCACAGGCAGACGTAGACTGGGAGAAGGAAGACCCCTGGGTGGCAGGGGAGGCCTGGTTTTGGTTGGACTTCCCCAAGAATGACCTGCGCCTTCTGTCAGCAAAACAAAAAAGCATCAGTGTCACCGATTTAGTGAAGCCTCCAAATGTGTTCGGAATGGAATTCTGCTTTTCTTGCACAAAACCAATTCTTCCGTTTGAAGTTGGAGGCTTTGCAAGCAGAATGCAATTCCGCGTTTTCCTAGAGGTTTTGGCCTGTGTTGACTTAAGTGGGCACTCACACAAGTATTAAAAAGAAAACCATTCCCTTTGGAAAACGGAACAAAGTAGCGCCTCTCCAACCAAGGGGCCAATATATAATCTGAAACAATTAGCCTCCCAGTGCTGCGCATTTCCAGCAAGCATCCTGCCTTCTCTGTTTATAACTTTTCTGCCTGCAATTATTTTTATTTTAATTTTCTGTCACTTTAACAGAAACCAGAGCCTTTTCTTTTCATGTTTTGTACACAGCATGTTCATTTTGATAAGATGTTCTTTCCTATCCTCTTTTAGCTTGCCTTCCCTTGTTTAGAGTTCTGTATCAGGAGTTTCTAATATTTCTTTCTCTTTCTCTCCCTCTCTTTTTAAGAGTTTGTCCCTGTCTTGCTTTATTTGTGTGAAATTTAGTTTGAAAGGAGATCAGAGAGAGCAGGAGGGGTCTGTAATAAGAGAGTGACCGAATGACCCAAAGGCTGATTATCTATCATTAACTGGAGACTCGGTATACCCAAATTACCAGGGAGACCTCAGTCTGCCGGATCCTTCCCCAGCCAGAGAGGCGAGTATGGAATGCACACACAGAAACAGGCTCGTGACATTGCAAATGAAGACACCCTGCTCACACTTTTTCTTAAGGGGGTCTCCTTCAAAACTCATCTTGGGTTCAGCGGGCAAATGTATTAGATCCTAACATGTTGCATACACAGGTAAAAAAAAAATCTCTGCTGAAAGATTAACTTTAACGTTACTGTAACTTTGTGTGTGTGTTGTTTCGTTAGGCCCAAAATTGCAGTTAATTTTCTAAGCTCCAGAGAATATTGAGAAATCAAGCCAAGCTGCTTTTGATCTGCTCACGCTGCTAAACCCAAGCCTTGTAAAAATCGAGGTTTGCCATTAATATTGACAATAAAAGTGTTTCTTTTTGTTAACCTGAAACCTAACCATCCTGGCTCAAGTCCCTTGTCTAAAAGCAAAGGCCCTAGAAGAAAGGAGAAAGGGTTTGGGAGAAACTGCCAGGGCTAGAGAAATCCATCCACGTGAATCTGCGAAGGAGGCCTCAGACCAGGACTTCCAGGAATGCGAGCACACTCCACTGGGGACTGGCCGCGGCCCGGCCCTGGAGCCACAAACAAGCCTTTCAGTCACAGGAACGGTTTCTCCAAAGCCCCACATTTTAAGTTGCCCTTTGCTTTCACATCTTCTTCTGAACACCAGACGGGATTGCAGACTTGCAGTCCAGGACTTACTATTTCCACAGAGCATGTATGCGAAATCACAATTACTTCCTCATCTGCATGCGGAATGATTTCCTCCCGGCTTGGAAGAAAATGGGGCTAGTGTGGATGGAATTTGCTCGCAACCAGAATGTGGATGAGGAGTTCACATAAATCCTGTGGGATATATTTTCTTATGCCATTTGTGCTCTAAACTTTATATTTTACTACAAAGTGGCAAAGATCAGATTTACAGTACCTCTTAGGGCCCCTCTAATAACATTCATAACACCTCCCATATATGCGTCGCACTGCCTCCTGTGAGGTCTTTCCCTGCGCATTATCTTTTACTCCCTTCAGTTGGAGTAAGTATTTCAGTTTGACAGACCAGGATACCTAGCAAAGTATTTAATTCTCCCTTATCAATGAAAATCCTTCCAGACCAGCTGAATATCTTCCAGGTAACATGGAGATCTAGTTATTAATTATTTGGAGAAAATGAAAATTCCCAACGCCAGTAATCTTGGATATTAAGATTTTTCTTACATGTTGTATACCTTAAACTTACACAATATTATATGTCAGTTATATGTCAATTTTTTTAAGTTTTTTTTTTCTTAGAGGAATTAGATGAACCAATATCTTACTCTTCTTCATCAGTTTTAGGTTCAGTAACATCAAAAACCTTGTAAATCTAAACATTGCTGGAGGCAAATTACAAGGGAGGGAAAGAGAGAGGGGAGAAGGAGGAGAGGAGGGACAGAGGAGAGGGCACACAGAGGGGGGAGGGAGAGGCAAAAATGGGGAGTGGAGAAGATATGCAGGCACCAAGCAAGTCTCAGTTTTCTCCACTGACTTAAATGTCACTTAATCATAACTAAACTAAAGGAATCATAGGCAATCAGCCCCTCCCCATGCCCACCTCCACAGAACTGCTCTGGCTGGGGAAGAGGTGGAAAGAGGAGGAAAGAGAGCTTACTCATTAGTATCCTGCCCCCAACCCAAAATCCAAACAAGAAAACGCTCAGGAGAAAGAAAACCTCTTAAGAGCCAAGGGAAGCTTTCCTTGCCCTTCATTTCTGAAACAGACACAAAAGCCCAATCGAACTTGATTCTGCTTTGTGGATGTGCACTGTGAGCAGCACCTCATTTCCGGAGCCGCTGCCACTCGCCACATCTGTGGACAACTATTTCCAAGAGGAAATACAAGGAATTGAGGGCCTACAAAACGTCAGTTAGAGAGATCCCTGCCGCCACGCCACTCAGGCAATATGCCGCCTTCTAGATGTCCTAGGGGTTCTGAAACTAAGCGGTGAGCGTGTGAAAATGACTCAGCACCACCCTGGTACAAGCAGGAAAGCAGAACTATCCAGATGTCACAGGAAGCACTGTCCTTGGAGCAGGTGGGGCTGGGGTTACATCTTCAAGAACATATTGCTTCTTCTGCCACCTTCTGGGTTTGATGAGTTTCTGGGGTTTTTATCACACCTGGGGATCACTCACAGATAAATAGGGGAATGCTCAGTTTCCTCTACGTTGGTTGGGAAAATAAGGTAAAACAAGATTTGAAAAACGACAAAGGGAATTGAGCCATAATTCCCGTAAACATAAAATGTGTGTTTATGGCCCTTTGGCCTGGTTCCTTTTGGGTCCAGTTTATTTTGAGTTCTCATGAGCAAAACACAAGATACTAACTGCCCTTGCCTTTGGAATAATAAATAGCTCAATAAGATCTGTATTTCCCCTGAAAACAGACTGAAGTTTAAAAAAAAATAGTTTAAACCAGATTGATTTTTAAAGTAGTATCTCACAAGATGAAAATGTTTGCAAGAGAGTGCTCAGCCTCTCTTATGCTCTTTGAATCTTTTCCAGGGGAAGGGGTGGGAGTGAAGGGAAAGGGACAGAGACATGGGCACAAAAGAAATGTTTGAACCCGGTTCTGTCTGTTTAGTTGGAGGCAGATGGAAGGCTCAGCACAGTGAGTAAGTACACCATCAGCTAGGATCCGGAAGACTGGGACAGAGAATCACAAACACTCTCTCAAACTAAGGTGGCCCCCCTGGGACGTGGTCTCCAGACAGACCAGGGTAAAACAAGTTGCAGCCCCTGGTCTCGGAAAAGGAGAGGGAGGATGTCTTCACCGGGATTCCTCCCATGGGCACCCACACCAGGACTGCCACCAGCCAGCCTCATCTCAGCAGCTGGGCCCTCTGAGTACTTGGAAAATGTGCCCTTTGGGGACAGCATACCAGAAGCCACACTAGTACGCCCTGGGGTGGGGTCACTGGGCTGACATCTAAACCTGGAACTACATCCTGCTTCCATTGCCCTCTCTGCTTTCCCCCTCATCGCCACCACGACCATCGCTTCCTCACTACCGCTTCTCAAGAAGGCACAGGCCACCTAAATTGAAGGAAAATTTGAGGTACCATCTTTGCCTCACAGCTTTCCAAAGCAGAAAGCTAACCCAGTATCCCAATAGACCTGGAGAAAATGTGGCAAGGAGAACATTAAGTGGGGAAAGTGGCCACATTTGGTTGAGAATTCAGAGTGGAGCTCAGCTAGTCTGGCCTCAGAGTCAGTAAATACAGTTGAAGACAGCAGAGTTCACTGATATGTCCCTGCCTCCAAGCCGCCTTTCTAAGGCCATACCCTCTGCATTTGGCTTTTTGAGATAAATGAAGCCCTACACCCTTGGACCACATTAATTAACTGATAATGACACTGTCAGTGAGGACTGATGCTCAGATTAGCATCTTTTACGACTTTTTTCTCTCCCATGTCCATCTCTTTTATCACTGGCCATGCTATCTGGGACCATGAAGGGACTCGCTCATTTTGTTGTTGTTGTTTCAATTAAAAGATCATGAGAAAGGCAAGTTCTAAAGCCTTCGCCGTTGAGGCCACTTGCCTCTCATGGACACAGCATCCTATTCTCCAACTCACCCCTCTCCCGGGCCTCTTCTTCCTCTGTTTAATTCTCAAAACTCCCTGTGGATCTGAAAGCAGACTACCAACTACTCTGAGAATTTTTATCTGTTCCCATCCAGGATGCAACCATCTTACTTTGTCTACCTGCTCCCAGGGCCTAGATGTGTTTTTATAAACAGATCCTTTTTTTTTTAATGTATCAAATGTCAGGGGATTGAACTACCAGTATTTACACATTCAGGGTTTGCCTCTGGGTGAAAATGTAAACAGAACCCCGACCACACTACTTATAGTCTTTCGTAGAAGAACAAGGTCTTAAAAAGACTCTCCTTGTGTTCAAAACTGCAGACCCACCCAAGTTGCAGGTCTGAAACTCTAGATCCCTATTTTGTTCAGAGCCCATATGTAAGCTCCTGGCATTTCCCAACGAATTTGTCTTAAGCTACTCTCCATCCCCTGCTCTCTGCCTTAAGATGTTCTGCTGAGGGCATCCAGTGAAACTGACATCCAGTAGGACAGAATGTGCCTCATATGGACACCCAGCCTATGTTTCTGCGCCCCTGAGTGCCTTCCCCTGTCCTACTGCCCTGAGGCAGCAAACCTAAAAGATATTTCTCAGTACTGTTGTGCAGGGCTCCAGCGGCAGTGGCTGTCGGCTGCGGCCTGGAATCCCTGGCAGCGCTGGTGTTGGATACCCGCTCACCCTGCCCTTCACTCGCTGGACCTTGCCTTCCATCCCCGAATTACGTACCCCACGGGGAAGCACCCAGAAAGCAAGGACAGGGCTGCCTCCCAAAGACCATGACCAAGGTGGCATCATCGGTGGACCCTGGCCAGGCCCAGCAGTGTGTCCCAGGCTGCCCAGGCCTGCAATGACTTCTGCACACTCTTCCCTCCCGTCCCTCTTATTTTCAGCCCAAGGGCTTCTGTGGACACCCTTTCCCACACAGAAATCTATCGAGTGGAATCCTCATCTACCACCCTCATCTATACACAACAGCTTCCCCTCCAGGCTCCGGCCAAGCCCAGGGGGTAACTTCAGCTCCTGCCACTGTCCATTCCCACCACCCCTCACCCGACGAGTCCCCTGCGATCCTTCCCTAGCTGCTCACGCGGCAGGGCCGCTGGGCCGGGCCCGGTGACTTACAAGTGGAGATCCATTTTCCATCATAATGCGTTCAAGATCACCAAGGCCAGCAGTCTAAACATCCACGAGCCGTCCTCCTGGCCTGCCTCTTAAACTGGTGTTTAATGGTTCCCCTCCGATAACTAAACCTGCTTTCCACAGATGCCCGCTTTTATGGGAGAGGCAGGAATGCGGAGATATATTTATATGTTTGTTCATAAAAACTGGAAAATAAGCTCTGAACACGCTGTAAAAAATATTCAGTTACTTACCAAACAGGCTAGTTAAACCAGGGGAACACCAATACCGGCCACATCACAAATTCGAGGAATCGAGGTGCCTGCGCTTTGAAATCGCCCAAGGTCTTCCTGAGGACTGGTGTCCCTGAAAAATATGGAAATAAAAGGATTTTCAATCAGCTCGACCGTTTCTCCGGGAGTCTCAACCGTGATCTCCAAAAACAGCCACAATAACATGAGCCACACCAAATGCCCGGGCCCGGATTATGGTGGTGGGTAAGTGAAGAGGCACAGAGCCGGGAGTTTCCAGCCTGTGCCCAGGTCCAAGCAGCAGCCTTCCCTGCCGCGCCCTGAGCCCCTCTCGGCTCAGCCGCCCCTTTGTGGGGGCCCTACCGCCTCTGCCCTCGGCCCCACACAAAACTGCACCCGTATGCCAGCTGAATTTCTTGCCTCGGTTACCTATCAAACTTCGAAAAACAATATCTACATTCCTTTTATTTAACCAGGAAAAAAAAAAAAACGGAGCGGTACTGTACCTGGTTTGAGATTCTTCCATATTTGAGAGGTGGGAAAAAAATTTTTAATAATGAAGCATCTGTTAAACACTTGCATTAACCTCTGGCTGATAAAAAAGTTTTTTTAACCCTGCCCCCCCTCGTTTTAATTATCTTATGGTTATGAAGAGGCAGCCAATCCTAGAAGAGGACCTCGGCAATTAGCAAAAAGAACATCAAAAAGTTTTATTGCGGAGAGAGCGAGGCGCCGCCCCCGCCGCCCCGGGATTGGCGTGAGGAGCCTCTGACGACATATATTAACCCGAGCGGCCCTAAAGATGTAGCTGTACATGGAGATCTTGCTGGGAAAATTCGCTTGGTCCCCTCGCGGCGTCCAGCCCAGAACCGCCGCCGCCACCGCCACCCGGGAGCTCCCTTGGCCACCGCGCAGACCCCTCTGACAGCCAGAGCCGAAGGCCTTCGCGCTCCAACGCGACCGCAAGGCCCCAAATCCTTCCCCCGAAAGGAGAGGATCTGAGAAAATGGATGCACTGAGACCTCTCTGAAAACCCTCCGAGGGAGCCCTAGAGGAGCGAGGACACGTTACTCGCAGCTAAAATCACATTCAAGGACCAAAACAACCACCACCAAAAATTTCATTAAAACAATAAGCGCCCAAGAACCCAGATCGGGCTGGTGGGGGGAGGGGAAGGGGCGGGAAGGGGAGGGTCGCACGAAGGTAGCTTCACAGTGAGCAGTCGACCCCGCCGCCTCCCTGCAGAGCCGGGCCGGCTCCTCCAACGGCGGCTCGGACTCGTCCCGGGACTCGGTGCCAGGAGCGCGGCCGGGGCGTGGAGCCCTGCGACTCCGCGAAGCAGCCTCGCGGGAGCCGGGCAGTTTTGCATGAGCACCCGAAGATTCGGCGTCCCCTCAGCACCCCGGGAAGCAGCAGCCGGCGCGCGGGCCGTGGAGCAGCAAGGCGGGAGCCGGCGGCGGCGGCCAAGGGCGCACGGTGCCGGGACCAGCTCGCCGCGCCCCATGGGGAGTCGGCGGCCGCAGCGCTGCTGAGGCGGGCCCGGCCGGCCAGGCGGGGGGCCGGGGCCCGGGCTGCAGCAGCCCGCTCTGCGGCTGCCGGGCCGGCCCGGGCGCCCCGGGGCTGGGGGGTGGGGGGTGGGGGAGGCCTCCGAGCGCCGAAGCAGGGGCCCGGGCCGAGGGGGCGGCGGGGCTGCGCGCACGCTGGGGCGCGTGGAGGGGCGCGGAGGGCGAGATGAGTCTGGTCGGGGGCTTCCCCCACCACCCGGTGGTGCACCATGAGGGCTACCCGTTCGCCGCTGCCGCCGCCGCAGCCGCCGCCGCCGCCGCCAGCCGCTGCAGCCACGAGGAGAACCCCTACTTCCATGGCTGGCTCATCGGCCACCCCGAGATGTCGCCCCCCGACTACAGCATGGCCCTGTCCTACAGCCCCGATTATGCCAGCGGCGCCGCCGGCCTGGACCACTCCCATTACGGGGGGGTGCCGCCGGGCGCCGGGCCCCCGGGCCTGGGGGGGCCGCGCCCCGTGAAGCGCCGGGGCACTGCCAACCGCAAGGAGCGGCGCAGGACTCAGAGCATCAACAGCGCCTTCGCCGAACTGCGCGAATGCATCCCCAACGTGCCCGCCGACACCAAACTCTCCAAGATCAAGACACTGCGCCTGGCCACCAGCTACATCGCCTACCTCATGGACCTGCTGGCCAAGGACGACCAGAACGGCGAGGCGGAGGCCTTCAAGGCGGAAATCAAGAAGACAGATGTGAAAGAAGAGAAAAGGAAGAAAGAGCTGGTTAGTACCAGGGGGCAGCGGGCAGTGGGAGTGCGGGGTTCGAGTGGCCGGTGCTCCCCGCCTCTTTCCACATGGGCTGAGCAATGGCATCCTGCTTTCTTTGGCTGCCTCCTGAGCCTACGTTGTTTGCACCAGCTCGCGGTAGGGATGGTTTCCCGAAAAGGCAGAGGAGATGCGGGAGGGTGTCAGAAGGAGAAGGAGGTTAGGAGGGGTGCTCCGCGCTGGTGATCTTCCCTCCGGGTTATCGCTGATCTCCCAGGCACTTAGGGAGGACTTCGCAGTCTCAGGGGCGCGACTGATCTTCCGATAGCACTGGCCCAGACCCCTCATTCTGTGACCTTTGGAACCGCATTGGGCCTCCAATCCAATGCTTTGAGATATTCCAAAACTAAGTCTTCCCATAAACTCTCCATTCCAATTATGTTACTGTTGATTCCATTTCCACCTTTTGAGAACGAGGCCGCCACCGATTCTAAGAGAGTTTTATGTTTGTTCTTACTGTGCCCTGAAGACATAAAGGTAAACATAAAATAAGCACTGTTAACTTCAAAACAGCTCCAGTTTCTCTTTGGCCATGAGGTTAAAATGCAACTTATCAGATGAGTACATTTCATGGGTATTTCTTCTTTTATTTGCATTGACTGGCACATTTTAAGACAAAGAGTAAATATTACTATGATCATTGTTAACAATAAGTCGAAATTACAACTGAAAATTGGTTTTCTCAAGTCCTACCAAGTTCGCTTAGGGCGATGGTGCTCAGAGCAGGGCTGTTGCCAAAAGGGACCTAAAAAATAATCCCATTTGCCGAGTGTTTCTTCTTTGGGGCCTGTGGCGCTTTAGGCGCCGCCTAAACGAGTGACCGACAGAATAACCAGGGATTCCAGAGGCCTTGGAGGAGACGCACTGCTAAGCTGGTGGCGGAGAGCCGCCGGCCCACAGGCCCACAGGCCCAAGCCAGGGCGAGGGAACTTCTCCCTTTCTTCTTGAGAGCGTGGATCTGGGATTGCGATTGAAACCGGGGAAACCACATTTAGCGCCGACCCTGCTAAGGGCCCCCAGCTCCTCCATAAACGACCTGAAAACGGGTGGTTACTTATAAACGTGCCGATCTGATATTTGAGGGTTGCAGGCGCTTGGAGGCCTGGGCTGTAGCTAAGACAGCGCTAGTCTTCGTAGCTTTTCTGCAGGAGCTAGGAATGAAAGCCATCCCACCTCCCACCCCTTCCTCCCTGTCTCACTGTCCTCTTGAACCCGGGGAGCGCGGGGGTGCCGTGGAACCAGGTTTCCTCTCTGAATTTCTCTTTCCACTTTTCTCCCCCTCGCCTCCCTTCTGCCCAGAACGAAATCTTGAAAAGCACAGTGAGCAGCAACGACAAGAAAAGCAAAGGCCGGACGGGCTGGCCGCAGCACGTCTGGGCCCTGGAGCTCAAGCAGTGAGGAGGAGGAGGAGGAGGAGGAGGAGGAGAGCGCTAGTGAGCTGGGGCCCAGGAGCCGGATGTAGACCCAGGACTCCGGGCAAGCTCTACGCGCTCCGATCCGAGGACTACTTGCATTTGGAGTCATCCGGTTTATTTATGTGCAATTGCCTCCCCTCTCTTTCCCCCCCTTTGAGGCATCCGCTCCCCACCTCCCCCTCCAAAAATAGTGGATATTTGAAGAAAAGCATTCCATATTTTAATATGAAAAGGACACTCCCGCGTGCTAAGGGATCCCGTCGTCTCGTAGATTCTCTGTGTTTGAATGTTCCCCCTGGCTGTGTAGACACCAGCGTGGCCCCCTGCCCACCTGCCCTTCCAGATAACAGACAGCGGACATTGGTGTGTATGTGAAGTATATCTTTAATAATTGGCCGTTGGATATAAATATTCCTGGGGATTATAAAGCTTTATTTCAAAAGGGAAAACGGGGCCGCTAACATTTCCGTTGGGGTCGGTATCTAGTGCTGTCGTTTCATCTGTGGTTGTTCTCTCTTTGAAGATGTTTCCAACAGCTACTTGTTTTGTGCACTTCCGTCCTCTAAAACTAAGTGGAATTTAATTAATATTGAAGGTGTAAACGTTGTAAGTATTCAATAAACCACTGTGTGTTTTTTTTTACAAAACCCCAATCTTTTAATAGTTGATACCTCAAAAGAGTTTTGAAAACAAAACTGTTATATTTGTTTTCATAATATTTAAAATATTCAGAAGTAAACTAAATTATCATGATTGCCTCTAACTTTATTTAAAAGAGTCAGTGATTTCGACCAATCAGCTTGAGCAGTCGTCCTCCCAGGGCGTGGGGGTCCCGTAAAGAGAAGGATCCTCGATGAAAATCTTGCCACAGCGCCTGGGCTCCTCCCTCCTGCACCCCCCCCCCAGGGGAACCCTGAATGGTCTGTAGGAAGAGGGTCTGGGCTGGAGAAAGGCCTCAGTTCCCCTAGAAGGTGGAAAGGTGTCCCCGTTTTCCTGAAATCAACCAGAAGCCGTGTGGCGGGGACCTAGGTTTCTGTTGGGGAGCGCGTTTTCAGTTAAGGGGATTTGGAGAGGACCCCAGGTATTGGAGCCTTTAATTCAAAATACAGGGTTTTCATCTAAGAAAGGAGAGGGGGAAAGGCAAGGGAAAAAAAGAAGGTTATGCGTGGTCTCAACGGCGTGGGGCGGGGCGGAGTGAAGTGGATTCTCCTCTGAGCAGGCTGGTGGGGGGGAGAGGGAGGGCCTTCGGAGAAGTCTCAGATTAGGTAACTAGGAACTTAGGTAATATCAAGTAAGAAATCTCGAATGCAACCAAGGATTTAAAGGGAGTGGGTGGTGGGAGCCAGATTTACCAGGAGCTACAGGGAACTGCTTATTAACTGTGCGGTGTCTGAAGTCTTCCCGGCCGCATGCCAGCCAAGCAAGCGACTCCCTCCCCGACTACCAGCCTCCCGGGACTTCACCCCGCCCGCGGTTTGGTCTCTCCGAGGCCCAGCACGACCCGGAAGGAAGTCCCCGAGGCCTCCTGCGCCCGCGGTCTTGGCTGGAGCCTAAATCTCTGCGCTAGGAACCAGGGGAACTGGTGTGCCTTAAAGGACTGGGCAGGCCGGGGAGGAGGGAAAAGGGGGAGGGATTGGGGAGGGGGGAGGGAAGAAAGGTGAAACGTATTAAAAAGCGGTTTGTTTCATGAAACGCCACGTATATAAATCTGGTGTTAGGGAGGCTTGCCAGAGGCTTTCCATCTTGGAACCCATCCTCGGGGTGATGTTCGCACCTCGGCTTCGGGCACAGACCCTCCCCTCAGATCCCAACGGTTCCCACGCCTGGCCCGTGCCCACTCTGAGCGCGCCGCCTGCAACAGGGGAATTCGCAAGTGCCGGGGGAGAGACAGCGAGAGGCTCTGCGGGTGTCTTCTGCGGGCAGCTGACAACGCGAGGGCGAGGGGTTAGAACAACTCGGCCAAAACGATCTGAACTTTCTCCCCTCGGGTCAGCCGGCGCTGGGCCGACGTGGTGGGCGCGGGGCTGTGTTTACAGACACTTGCCTTTGTTTATAGCACTGGGGGGCGGAGGAAGGCGCGCCCTGATTTTTCTGTTACTCTCGGGATCTCTGTCGGTTTGACCGAGTGGCTCCCTCCCTCTCCTTCCTCCTGCCACTTTTGGCGTCTTTGCTTTAATCCGTCGAAGAGAAAGACACCAACCAGATCCTAAGGGTCGACGGAAAGCGTCTACCGAAGTAGTGGAGTGAATGGTGGGGAGGCGGGGAGGTTTTCAGAACAGGAGCCAGAAAGCAGTTATCTTCATCTTGCGTGTGTGCTAGCGCTGGACTTGGGTAGCTGGTTTACTTCGCCATCTGGGCCTTAGTGCATTTCTGCTAGTTTAACACTTTTTCTGGTTTATTAAACACCAACAGAGGGGAACCAGAAAACTCTGGCAGCACCGTCGCGAAAGGGCAGCTCGCTACTACAGAAGCTTGTAAACCCGCTCTCAAGAAATCCGTCGTCTTTGTCTGGCCTGGGCCGGGGCTCCCCTCTCCTCTCCTCTCTTGCCTGCCCCGCTGCTTCCTCCCGCCCAGCAGCGGCAGACCCCACACTTCAAACCACCTCGACATTCCTCTCTGCCAGGAACCGAAAGCCAGACCTGCAGCAGAACCGGCAACCCAGGAGCCCAAACCGCCTAACCAGAGGCACACCCTAAAAGACCCCACACTCCCACCAGCAAAACACCCAGGTTATGAGTCACTCCAGCCTCCCAACATCCCTGCCCCAAGTTGTCATGTCCCAGGAAAGTGAGCAAGTGAGTGGTGTGCTGGGCAGGCGTTTCCTGTGCGCATGGGGCTTCTATGCTTTTCTCCTCTACACATTTATATCTCTTTTAACTCCCTTTCTTTCTCCTTAAAAAAAAGTTTTCAAGTTCCTGCCTTGCGGGACAGCTAAAAGGTCTCTGTTTTAATTGCTCGGGTAATGTGGTTGCTGCCATTTTGTTAAAAGCAATCACTCCTGCAGCGAAATCACAAGCTCTCTAGACAGGCCGGAGCCGACAAAAATGCAGGATTTGACGTTAAAAGCTAAATGGGAAGCTGGGGCGGCGGAAGGTAAATTGATGGTAGATCTGGCTGTCAGGGTTCGGCCCCAGACCGCCGCGCAGGCCGAGCGGCTGATAACCCTGGAGCACAAGCAGGGGTAGGGCTCGCTGCTGCGTGTGTGTGTGTTGGGCCCTACAAACCCATTCTCAATTTTCTTGGGAAGTGATTTGGAAAACTCAACAGAGGGGGGCCTAAGCACATTCCCTGCTCCCAGTCTCGGTTTTCCAGGACATTCGCCTCCCAGCCAAGGACACTGATGGCAGCTTTAAGAGCTTTTTCAGGTCAAGACGCCAAGAAGATCACAGCAAGATCAACTGATATTCTTCTTGCCCTCTAAATTCCGGAGGTCCCCCCTTTGGGGGATCTATGGGAAGTACCAGCTTCCGAGCGGAATAGCCAGTAGGTAGGGCACCTGGGAAGGGTGGGTCTCCAGCCTAGGCTACCCTCCTCAAGCGTGGCAGGGCCATGCAGCCTGTTGGTCTCCACGGTAAGGTGAGTGCAGGAGTGGCGCCAGTGACGGCAGGACCCACTCCCCATCGCCATGATGGCAGAGCTGGTATCTTACCCAGCTGTTAAGGTAACAGGAGGGTGAATATGTTGCGTGTACACGTATTTTGCAGGATAGAGTGTGGAAGGTAAGAAAGAGTGAGCTCAAGTGCAAAGCCACAGGGGTTGGAAGGAGGCCTTCGGGCTGCTTTGCAGAGAGAGCCGTTCCACTTGAGAGGGCTTGAGGTGTGCGTGTGCAGGGGACAGTGAACTGGGCAAAGCATACCACAATAGCCTGGACAGTGTTTGCACTGCGGGTCTGCACAGAGCGGGAACCATCTCAGTCATCCCCGTGCCTGTAAGGAAACGCTGTGTCTAACGCCGCGCGCGCGGCTGGCGATTTTCTCTTCCACAGTTGCCGTGCGTCCTCCCTGCCCGCCAGTCCCGCCCACGTGCCTGGACTTGGAAAAGAGACTGGTGGTAGATGCCAAAAGAGGATCTGGACAGGAGACTTGTGGCGTATGCCCTGTAGAGAGCTGAATCTGAGCGCTGCCCGGCTCTTCTCGATCTTTTGGCCTGAGGGAACCCAACCACCAGACCCAACTCTTGCGGTTCGGATCCCAGTGTGAGGAACGGACGCTACAGGGTCTTAGGGGCCAACAGGACTCCTGGCCTGTCGGAGCCCAGGATCGCCTGGAGAGAACGCCCCTGGAGCCGCCCCCAGGCTGGGGCCCAGGACCGGGGCTTGAGCTCGGCCATGCTGGAGAGTTTACGTCCACCGACAGCAAGGGGGACAAAATGTTTTTTAACTGTTTATAAGGGGAGGAGGAGAGGGGAGCGAACCCCCGGAGACGAAAAGAATCCCACATTTCCGCGGGCCAAACAGCTGTGAGCGCGCCTCCCGACCAAGCACCCGCTGCGCAACGTGCACTGGGCTCCCGGCCACCGCCCGCCGGGGTCTCGCCGGCTGACCACAGGCGAGCGGCCACGGCCAGACGGGCTCGGGCTCGTGGAAGTTAGAGTGCACTGCGGGTCTGACTGGCGTGCGCTCCGCAGTCAGGCTCCGTGCCCGCTGTCGCGTCCCACGCGGCCGAGTCAGTCCCCTTCGAGGAGAGCGCCCCCCCCCAGCACGCCCCCCCCTGCCCTACACACACATTCTCTTCAAATTCTCCCGGCCTTTGGGCCGCTTTGATGATCAGATGGTGGAGCCCTGATTACTAATTTATTCCCGGCCGCTGCGTCCGTCTTTATCTCCGCTATTGGGGACATCTGGGAGTGATTAGCGCCGCGCCCGGCCGCGCTGCCTATCTCGCCGCCGCGGGCCCCGGAGCCGCGCTGACGTCAGGGCAGACGGCTCGGAGCCATCCCGGCCGAGCTGGGTGTAAGCGGCGGCCGCTCGGCCAAGTCTTCCCCGGGCCAGGCCGGCAGCTGGAACTCGCCGCTCGCCTGTGCATTGGGACTTTCTAAATTTATATTTTTAGCCCAGAAGACGTTTTTGTTTTCCTTGTTTAAGGTGAGGCAGAGGCGGTTAACTTTTCTACTGTCCCTCCTCCCCACTTCAAATTCTCCAACTCTCAGGTCTGGTGCATTCCGCCTGGAAAACCTCCCACATCCGGCCTGACCGCCGGCTAGGGTGCTGTTCTCCCACACTAACGGCTGAGGCCGGTGCTGCGGTGCCCTGGCCGGCCAGGGGAGGGGAAGGGGGGGCCCGGGGGTCTGGGCCACCCTTAGGGGTGCCCTCCCTGCACTGGCACCCTCTTGGCCCCTACAGTCTTTGGGGCTAAAATAGTGGGAGTCTTTGCCTGGTGGGGTGGAGGGCTAACTACAGACCAGGACTTCGCTCCAAGCCTTCGTCTTTGCACCTGCTATGAACACCTGATGGATCTAAGGAGCAGATGCTCTAGACCCTCTTCCGCCTTCCTGCCCCTACCACTCCGGAGTTGTCCTTGGCGCAAAACACTGACACCTCGCAGGGGCACGCATGACTGGTAGGAGCCTTGTCCCCTACTATGTCTCAAAGATCAGCGCAGCGACTGGATGTATTTGTGTAATTCCTGGACAGAGGACCACACCGCAGGCCGCCTGCGCTGGCACCTGGGGCACTGTCCTGGGGGCTGGGATGTTCCAGCTCCAGAACCCTTCACACTGGAGCTTCCCACACCTAACTAGTTACCTGAAATCCTCAAAGACCTTGAAAAGATGGTACTTATTTCAACTCCTCCTTCAGCAGAAATTCTGATGTAGCAGGTCAGGGAGGAGATCCAAAGTCTGCCGTTTTCAAAAGCTCCCCCCAGGCATTTGGGAACTGCAGCCTGAGGCCACACACACCACTGCAGCCGGTCTCTCGCCCGTGGCACGCTCTCATCCCCCCAGTGTGAAACACTGGACAGTTGGGGTGGCTTTTTCAAGCATGGGGTAGGGAGAGGGCAAGGCCTGTAATATTTAGAGTCTCTGCAGGGAGAGAATTGGCCACATCATGGATCAGTCCTGTACCTCCATTTAAATGGTCAATGCAAGGACTCAAAGCAAATCCAGAAGATGCTTTTCATTTGCACACAGGCTGCAAAGACTAAGCTGAGTGTTTACTCAGAGGCTACAGTGAGTTTAGTTAGAAAATAAGTTAGAGCCCATGTTTTGAGTGTAGTAACAAGAAGGTCTATTTGGAGGGCCAAGGTTATCAAATATAAACAGGAAATCCAATGGAGAAAATTTCCCAAATGTTCACCCCTCCTCAATTCTTTAGGACACTCAATACACCAAACTCCAAAGTGTCTTCATGTAATCTGGAACAGAAGAGAATCATTTCCTCATAACTCAGTGAAAACGTCACATTTGAGAGAGCTTGGCTCCCCCTTCCACCCAGACTTATCCCCAGCAGAGGGGGGAGGAAATATTGAGCTGGGGGGGGTCTTTGGGGGCTAGGGATAGAGTGAGGCTTTTAGTTTTTAAGTATATTTTATTGATTATGCTATTACAGTTGTCCCATTTATTTTCTCCCCTTTATTCCTCTCCACCCAGCACCACCCCTCCCACCAGCATCTGCTCCCCTTAGTCCATGTCCATAGATTGTACATATAAGTTCTTTGGCTTCTCCATTTCCTATACTATTCTTAAGGCCATACCACCCTGAATGCGCCAGATCTTGTCTGATCTGGGAAGCTAAGCAAGGTCGGGTCTGGTTAGTACTTGGATGGGAGAGTGAGGCTTGTAGACAGCTGAATACTTACTGATGGGAGTAGGAGGAACCTATCTGTGCTTCTAGAGGGGGGAAGGGCACACAATGGCTGCACAAAGGAGTTTCCCACAATGCAGGCAAGTGGCTTCTCCAGGATCCGTGTTAATGATAGTCTGCTCAGGCAAATTGTCAGTCTGAATCATTCAGACCACTCAAAAACACACACACACACAAACACACAAAACTAACAACAACAAAAGCTCCGCATTGCTTGTGCCCCTAATACTTTGTTGCATGTAGCATAAATTAACTTTTACTTGAATTACAATAGGTGGAATGAATCAGCATGGGCTACAGGTCCAGAGAATCCCATTTTATATTTCCAAGTGAAGGAGACAGGCTTGCAGGCAGCTAGACCATTAATATAAAGGATCACAGGGTACTCACCTTCTCCCTCTCCAACTAACAACCCAGTTTTCTCAGGTAGTATATATAATACACTGATTGTGAAGCAACAGACCCAACCCGATGCTTCCCTGTGACCAGATAGTTTCAAAATAGCATTTTTTGTTGTAGAACCATTTTGAAATCCATTGGTGAACAAAAACTACAGAGTTAGGGAGACCTGCAGATTCTTCTGTAAGAGGTAGGGTCGTGGAGCTGAAAGGATTTAGAACAAACAGTGGACTTAGGAGCAGAAGAAATTTTCAACCATCAAGCACAGCGCCAAGAAGATATCAAAACACATCATTCTAAATTGAGATGGCAGCAAATCCTTCCTTGGTGAAAAGATAGAGGCCAGTGGCCACTGAGGCCAGGGCACGGTTGCCTTCTCTTTAAAGTGGATTGCTGTTGTACCTTAAGCTGACATTTTTCTCTTTAGAGTCAGGCATAAACTCTGGGGTGGGGTGGGTGGGGGGGGTGTTTGTTGCTTTTACTTTTAAAGAAGAAAATGTGGAACTTGGCACTGAAGGAAAGCTGGTGCGGTTTTAATGGGAAAGTGGCCGCCTGGCCGCCTGACCATCGCCTTTGCTTTGCAAATCTGGTTTTCATATTCTCGCTCAGTAATCACCCAAAGCCATAACTGTCTCTGAAATTATTCATTAAAGTCATTTTCAGGGATTCTCACAGGATGCCTCTTTTACGTTTATGATCTTCTGAGAGGAATGACATCAGCCTTGGTCTTTTTTCCGCTTTTAATTAATGTGCTGGGAAGACGAGAGGGGCCATGGCTGTGTCCGTGGGGAGGGGGCGGGCCAGGGCTGGAATTCGCCGGCGCGTTCCGCTGAGATCGGGCGCGCAGACATCCTTTGATTAAGGAGGGTATTTCGGGGAGTGCAGGCTGTGCAGAAGATCACGGCTGTGCCCTGTGGTGCTGTCAGCAGTGACAGATCCCAGATGGGGCCGCTACTGTATGGCAGATTGAGTTTCTCAGCAGAAAACTCACCCTCCCTCCTAAACGTCTTCAAAAACCTTCTCCAGATACTCCAGGTCGCTTCGTGTGAAATTGAAAAGGTCCAACCCCAAAGTTGGTTTTGCGTGCGTGTGTGTATGTTAGTTTTTTTCCCCTTCCTCTTCTTTTTTTCTCTGCACTTCCTCCTCCTCTGAGCATCTTCGATCCGCAGCACTACCCCGCTGCTAAAAGCGCAGACCTGGTGAGCCTGGTGGTTCCTGTTCGCCCGCCAGGCAACAGCGCCGCGCCGTCGACGCAGCACCGAGGGGCCCTGAAGGCAATCCGGTGGGTAGGGGCGCGGCGTCCGGGCGTGGGGGAAACTTGGAGACCCCTGGGCAGCTGGGATGAACCGCACGGCCCAAGTCTTGTAGGGAGAGCTGGGGTGCGAGGGAGGAGGATGCGGGGAAAACTGAGTCAAAGACCGAAGCAGAGAGTACCCGGGCCTGGCTCCCGCTTCGCTTCCTCTTTTCGCCAGTGGAGCGCTGTCCCGCCAGCCTGGGCAACTCCAGGGGTTGCGCGGAGCCCAAGGAGGAGGGGAGGGGTTGAAGACTGTCTGGTAGGCTCGCTTCGCCCGCAAGGATCCAGTCTGATCCAGGAGGGCGGCCAGGGGGGCAACGGAGGACCCGGCTGTGGCCCAAGCTGGGAAGCTTGACTGGGGCATCTCCAAGGTGAGAGGGGTGCAGCAAATCCCAATTTTCTATAGGATAAACCTTCTCTAGTTGGGTCCCAAGTTTTGCATTCCTGGACACACATCAGGTTGCAAACCTCTTTGCAGAAACTCTTGGACTTATTTTAAGCCTTTATTTAAAAAAAATAAACAAATGTCTTGGTCCCTGAGTCATCGAGAGGCTACTGAGATTCCTGCCTCCTTCCTTCACTTCCCAGGGTGACTGGGCCAGCTCCCGGGGAGCAGCAGCGGCCAGGAGAGGGGATGAAGGGCAGAAAAGAAGGTGCACTTCACCCTGATTCTGCTGCGATTTCTAGACCCCACCCATCCCTACCCCCCACGGTCCTCTTTACTGTGAAACTTGGCGTGTTTCCACCGGCCTGGGCCGGGGAGGGGGGCGGAGGCAAAAGAGAGCGAGTTTTGTTTTGTTGTAACTTAAAGATAAGCAAATTTTCCTTCAAAATATCGGTGCAGCTGCCTCTACCTACTTCCATACACCCGCTGCGAGAGAAGGCAGCTTGGAGAGCTTCCTTTCGCTTAAAAAAAGAGCCTCTAGGGGACACACACAGGCGCTAAAAATGTTGCAGATGGGAGGCCCAAAGTCCAGCAGGACCAAGCCGCATTCCCAGCCCCGGCCACGACCCCGGCCCTGCGCTGGAGGATGCCGCGGCGTGGTCCACCTCAAGGACCAGGCCAGCTGTCCGGTCCCTTCCTTGGATACAGGGCCTGAGACTAGGTAGGCTTAGCTGGACGCCCACATTGCAGCTCTGGGCGAATTTCGCCTCGTGTTTGCGACCTGTCCCGAGTCTTTTGTACCCATGCCAGTTGCTTTTACAGAAGCCTTCTGGTACAAACTCCGGTAAAGTCAGATACCACGCTTTTGACGCTTTCCCTTCTGCCCTCTCCGCAGACTCCGTTAAAAAAAAAAAAAAAAAAGTGGTGGGACCACTAGATCCTATGTTATGTCAACAATAACCCGGTTACACCAGTATTCTCCCTCTGTCTGTATAATGATCTATACGGACGGAAGCAGTTGCCTGCAGGCCTAGGACACAAGCTGGCTTGGGACAAACCCGAGTACCCCTCTTGACAGCCCTCTTCCGGAAAAAAGAAATCTAGCAGTTATTTCCCCGACAATTTCCCCCTATGTTATCAGGTAAAACCACAAAACTATATAAAAGCAAAACACACAGTGAATTTCAAAACTCCCGTTCGCCCCCTCTAAAAGGCAGCTTTTATTTTCACGGCCCACGCTGGATGAAAGTGGCTTATTTTGATTTTTTTTTCCTTGTACCCATATGCCTTGTAAAAGGTTCCTGTGCACGGGCCCGACCCCCTCTGATGACCGCAGGGCCTTGCTTCCAGACTGCGGTCCCCGCCACTTGGTTTTTAAGTCCTTGCCTGGAGCCGAGGTGTAATTGTGACCCCGCCCGAGTTCGAGCCTCCCGGGGGGACGTTTGGCCAGGCCTGGGTTGGCCGGGACCTCCCAAGTGGCGGACCTGGGAGCCCGGAGCCGCGCGGTCCTCTCCCCCCCTGCCTCCCCCCTCTCTCCCTCCCCTTCGGCCTTTGCGCGTTTTCCTGCACAGTCCTCCAGCTTGTCCGCACAAAGGCGCACAGCATTTCTCTTTCCTTCCACCTTTTTTTGGTTTTACTTTTCTCTTGCTCTTTCCCTCTCTAGCACTATTTCTTTTCTTTTAAACCGCCCTCTCCGCTGGCTTCACGTTGAATAGCAGGCCCTAGAGAAGCAAAGACGGGCTTTGCAGGAATCAGAGGAAATTTAACTGGGAGCCTCCGGCCCCCTCGGCGCCGCGGCGGAGTAGCAGTCGGGCGCGCTTCTGCGTAACGTCAGCGCGCGGGGTAATTTACCTTCCCCCGGCGTCTGTCAATATGACTAATTTCCAGAGAGGTCAAAAAGCCTTTCTCCGGCAGTCCATCTTGGAGCGCTCTTTCACACAGCAGGCCGGGTTAGTTGTTTTGTTTCCAAAAGCCCTGGAAATAAATACTCCTGGGGGCGTCCCTGCCTGGGCAGCCCGAGAGGAGAGGAGGAATATACACGGCGTCAATTAAAGGCAGTTTTCCTTGAACTACGAACTGTGATTGGGTTTAAACGACAGCGACCTGCTTGCCTTTTAGCTCGCATTACCTAACTCGTCCTTGATACCAATGCTTTCTGTAGGAACAGGAAATCTAAAGAGAGGGAAATAATTATTGCTCTAGTTTTGCTCTGTCGCGTGTAATCCCCACTGAGATATTTTCTCCGGATTTCAGGGTGTGATTTAAACATGGAGTATCCGCGCGTGTCTTGTTAATCTGGCCTAGACAGACGATAGATCACGCGGGGGGTGTTTCACAGTAATTTCAAAACTGCTACTGGCTTCTACGTGGGAAATCAGTGCTGTGGATTGGAACAATCTCCGGGACTCGGCTCAGGCGGCTAATTGAGGCTGGTTGCATAACTCCGACTCACTTTGAAAAATGCACTAAAAGAAGCCGATGGGGCTGGAAGTGGCAGGACGAATCTGTCTGCAAAGTTTTCTCCTGCCTGGAAGAGAGCACCGACTCATACTTCTTGGGTGTTGGGGGAGGCAAGCCGCTCCAATCTGGGAACTGAGGCCCAGCCGGAAATGGAAGGCACCAGACAACCCATTTTCCTCCTTCCTAGGCTCAGGCACTGAGGCCCCCACTAATATAAACCTCTCCATTTAAATTTTCAACACACTCTCTTGAGAACAATACATTTCTCCTATCCCACCCTCCTTCTACTTATGGCCTTTAGGCAAGTAAATGCTTGGACTTTGGGCAGTTAGGAGCTTTGATGGATTCACGGAAAACGTATGACGTAAATAAACAAAGTAGAGGCCATAGGAAGCCTAACAGAGGGAGGCCTCATCTCACCAGTCCCTGACGTCTGCCCGCCTGGCCGGGTGGCACAGACCTCGGTGCCTGGACAATCCTCTTACCACTCACCCCCCCCCCCCCCCCCCGCCGTCACAGCCCAACCCGAGTATCTGCGCCCCATGTCCAGGCGCACCAGTGTGCGCACGTGCGCACACACCTCTCTTTCCCTCTCTCCCATGTGTTGGTGCATTTATGACCTAATGAAAGCATATCCTTTAGGGAAAAGACTGTCTATAAAACGTGAAATATGAAGAACCCGTTTGGATATTCCCACTCCAGGCCAGGCCCGATCTTGAAGTTTCTAGCACAAACACCTTGACCCCTTCTGTTCACTTCTATGATCACTCTGTTATTTTTACTAAAAGATGAGAATTGATTCTAAGTGACTACGCTCATTCCCTGTGGAAGGAAAAAAGGTTTCTAGCCTGAAAGTATATCTTTACTAAGGGAGAAGACATGACTTGGGAAAAACAATTTTACTTTCCATCCCTTGTCATTTTTGGAAAGCGCTGGCACCAAATGTTCCAACTTCAGCAAACAGCTGAGGAAACCAAGGGTTTTTCACCTCCCTTCCCTTCCCTTCGTACCCCATGTTTCTTCCAAATCCACTTCTTTGAGTCTCACAAATATTGGCCTGTTCTTTCTCCTGGTTCCTCTTCTGAAATCTCTTCCAATTTCCAGTAGAACCCAGTCCCTCCTTGGAAATCTCACAGTTAACCACCTGTTTTCATGGGGAAAGATGGCCTGATTTTTTGTTCTGGGGAGAATTTGTTTATTAAAACTAGTGGGTAGAGCAGAGATTATTCCCCACGTGGTTTTCTATACACCATACCTTTAAAGGAGAGTTTTTAAAGCTCCCTTTTATTTTGCAACTTGACCTTTGCCATGAGAGTGGTTTAAGTTGTTTACCAGCAGGGACTAGCAACAGGAAAGGCTGCAGGAGACAGAAACTAGCGTGAGCTGAGGAGTGGCGTCCCCTGGTGGGGTGGAGTTGTTTGTTGTGTATTTTTTTTAAAGGGCACTGCAGTTCTAACTGAAGGTCTTTTTTGGCATCCGGGGGCCATTTAATAACCTGGGGTGGAGTGAGTCTATTGTTCAACTCTCTGCTTAGTAGATCTCCTTTGTTTCTGTGTTAACATAATTTTTAATCTCCTTTTTTTAAAAAAATGGCCTTACAGCATTACATTTCCCGACTGGAATTCGCCTAACAAAAACTTTTGCACCTGGTTAAAGCCTGGGGAAAGGGGCAGGCATCGTAGGGCAGAGCGTGCAGCCCACCCTGAGCGGGTGAGATCGCATGGGAGGGGGCGGGCCGAGAGGCAGCTATTTCTGCGGGAGGGTCTTGTCCTCCTTGTACAAGAAATTGTCCATTTTCAAACATCTATTAGAAAATGTCAATCCTTCTTTTTCGCTTGTGGTCCAGCTTAGACTTTCCCCTGAGGACTGAGGGCTTGGCCAGTCTCGCAAGTGTGTTCCCGCTGACCTGGTGTGTCTGCAGAGAAAATGGCTTTAAACTGACAGATAACCCCATGTGGGAACAGGAGAAGAGTATCTGAGGAGTGCATTTTGCCTCACCTATAGTTTTATTCTTCTGCACAAACATATTCTTCTCTAGTCAGATTTCCAATGTATGGCCCACTGAAAAAAACAGAAAGTTTATTATATATTTTCAACCCCATAGTTTCAGTAGATGTCCTCTAGATCCTCCTGGATATGTGATATTATATCCAAACTATTAGCATCTAGCAGATCTAATATAGATCTTGATTAATGTCTAATAAACAAGCAATACATTTTCATGGTTCAAAATATACAAAATCGTCTGCTTTTCAGTGTCTGTCCATTTGCTTCTCCCATTGTTATTAATTTCTTGCACATTTGCCCAGAGCTTCCTAATGCATGCAAAAGCAAATAGGAATATAATCTCTATGGATTTAGAATGATGCACGTTAGTCCATTTGAATCTATTTTGCTGATCAGGAGAGACTGGGTGAGGGGGCGGCTGGGAGCTTTGAAGAACTTAAAGAGGCTCTTAAAGAGAACTTAAACGCCAAATACAATCTAGTCAAGGTGTGAGATGCCTCCTGATTATAATTTAAAATATCTGGAAAGAAGAGGATGAGACACATGTAGAGCAAAGGATCCCTAAGACTCCAAACTGGATGTGTTTCTCTGTGACTGAGTTTAAAGAATAAAGAACAAGGGAAGAAGGGAAGGAAGAAAAGCAAGCAGAAAAAGGGAGGTTATAAAATTCTAGATTTGTAGAAATGTGGCTCCTCATTTTTTGGTGTGTCCCCCCACCAACTCAAATGTAAAAGGATTAAATTATTATGCACCAAATAAGTAACAAATAAATTTCCTCCTATTATAAGAGAGGTGTTGCCATGTTTTAGCCAGTAGCTATTTTGTATGAGTTATGAAAGGAGGCAGCAGAGATTGCAAAATGCACATGCATTTAAAACAACTGAAGTAAATTGTGCAGTGCATTAAGTAAGTGTACGTAAACTTAACAGGCCTCAGGCATTTTGTCCTTTATAATTCAACAAGAAACAAGATAAAGCCAGAGTTGATTGCTCCCTATACAGAGCAGGTGGGATCTTCAATTTATCAGTGCAGCCCCCAGAATGGCTAAGGAGTCTCATTGCCTGACATTGACTGACCCTGACTGTCCTGTATCTAGGGGTCAGATGGGGATGGGGAGGAGAACTTTAGCCTTGTAGGAAAAGTGCCATGTACAGGGCCCCCTGCCAGGGATGGGGCCAAGCCTGCTATCTGGGGTGTTCTGTGACTTCCTGGTACCTGGCCAGAATTGTGGTTGCCAAACTGGCTCAAGCCCACAGTCCTCCCAGCATGCCTTCCCTTGTCCTTGTAAATAGGATTGGAAGCATTTTCAGCTTCTTGATTAACTATATAGCCTTTACAGTGTGTGTGTGAGTGTATATGTGTATTCGTGGAGAGGGTTGCTCAGTATTTATGCCTTTTGTTAATATCAAACATTTCTCTTCTTTTTCTTAGGGCATCCCTATGCCCCTCTCTCATAGTAATACTGGATGCAACAATAACAACAAAAGCTCATTGCTCATTCCCTTTTCCTCCTTTGAACAGATTCTTGCCTGCTCCTCTTAGGGACCTACTGCCAGGTTTTAGCAGTAGTTACTGTGATTAGGCTGCTCTCCAAGGGGTGAGGGGTGGGGGTTAGCTTGCAGATCACCCACTGTGTTCAACTGATGCCTTGGTATAGCCAAAGAGCATTCGTAGGCGAAAAGGACCCCAAACCCTCTGCCTCCTGCTGCCCTGGGGCGGTTCATCAGACTGGAAGCCAAAGGCCCACATAACTCTAATTAATTCATGCATATGTTGGCCAGCCTCTTGGCCGGTTTTATGAGGTTTCACTGGTGGTGCCTGAATCAGCAGGGTCAGATGAGGATTAAGAGTCCTAATGAATCATGTAACCATAAGCGGACTTGGATGGTGGCTGAGTTCAGGAGACCTATCCGGTGCTCTCCACCCTGAGGGGCTCTTTCCATGCCCAGGGAGGACCCAGCCAGAGGTGGCACTATCAGAAGTTTAAAATGTCCTCCTCATCTGCATCTGGACACAGGACATTACTGAACTATATACACATATATCTATAAAATAGATATTCCACCTGTATACATGTCTTCAATTATTCAAATATACAGAAAACTTTTGTCTTAAAGTATTAAATTTAAGAGAGGAGATGGGTCTTCCAAGTGTATGTGTTCTAACCACTTCTTCACCGAGAAGACTCAGACTCAAAGATGCTCCTGGTACTTGGCCAGCACATGACACTAACTAATGAAATTGGCCAGGGCTCCTCTCTCAGGTAGTTCTTTCCAGGGATCCTTTGTTTAAGAAAGATAAGAGCATAAATTAAAAAAAAAAAAAAAAAAAAAGGAAAGTGGGTAGAAAATTTTCCAAGGGAAAAATGACGTAGACGGCCAGCGGGAGAAGTAGCCCCAGAAATGACAGTCTAGGAGCCAGTTAGTGGGGCAGGCCTATCTCCATTTCCTGAAAGTCTTTACTGGACTCGAAAGCTATGAGAGGCTAATGTTCTCACACCACAGAAATTGTGCCGTGTGTGTGTTTAAGCCAATGTGGGAGAAGAGATTCATTTCTCTTGGGGAGGGGAAATGTGTTTCCAAAAGGGAAGCAGCTCTCATCAAAAGCACTAGTGAATCTGGTGACAACACAGACACGCGCTTCGGTTAGAGCCTGGAAATTGTCAGATGTTGGAACTGGAATGGAGGATAACTGGAACTTTGGTTCCCAAGGTGAGCAAGTCAGGTGGGCAAAGTCTCTGGGCCAGACAGATTCACATGAAACCGCAGAGGGAGGAAGACTGGTAATGGGGAGTGACGCAATGGAGAAGAAGAGAGGAGAGAGACTGCCAGGTCACCAAACCCGGCTTCTGGATTTCTACAGGAAAACAGAGTCCGACCGCAGGGCAGCCAGCCGGTCTGCTGCTGAGGCTGAAGATACCGCTTGGGCTGGATGTGCCTTTTTGTTTGGTGGGGACCCACCAAAGTGGCTGTAGGTTTTGCATAAATTTACACTCCAAATTAACAAGAAAAAAAATTGAGGGGGGACGTGGGTCTTGGTGGGGTCTAAGGTCCTAGGTGCCCCGTCCGGGGAGCCGCAGCTGTCTTTCCTTACTCCTTTGAAACAGAGCCCGACAAAATTAAAGATCAGCCGTGGAAATGAAACAACAGCCCCCAGAAACCACCCTTCCATAACTGGGGAGCACTGTTCTGGCCTCAGCGCTCGAAATTCGAATAAACGGAGCCAGTTCTTGGATTACACCCCGGGGACAGCATTTTAATGTAAATGTAAAATATGCTTGTAATAATCACTTGTGGGCCCTGAAGCACCACTACAACCTCTGTTTAATTACGGGGGCATGAGAGGAGCATTACCAGCTAATTAAATCCAATCCGATTTGTAATTCTCCCTCTGCTGCTGCCGACTTTAAAATGCGAGATTGCTTTTTAAACGTGCCCACATATGAATTTTTAAAACACATGTGAAAACTAGAGGAGAAACAAGGGAACAAGGGGCGGGGAGGAAAGAAGAAAGGAAGGAGAGAGACGCGGGCTGCTGGGCCCGAGTGAAGAGGCCGTCGGGATGAAGCGCCGGGCTGGGCCTCCGGCTCCCTGCACTCCAGCCCCGTGCTGAGTTGAGCCACAAGCGAAGTTATTTCCTTTCTTTCCAAAGGTTTCGACTTCCCTCTTCTCCCTGCGGAATCTCAGCTCCCGGACATCGCCCTAAAAAGAGTCCGGGGTTGCGGAAAGGCCCAGAGCCCCGCGTCGCGTGCGCTCCGTGTCCCTCGCTGGCGAAGGGCGGGATCCCGCGGACGCACGGGAGGGCGTGGGGGCGTAGGGCAGTGAGCTTGCTGCGGAGAGCTGGCTGGGAAGGCGATTAGGCCCGGCGGCTCGTGGATCCCAGGGAGGTGCCGGGAGCCCAGGGAGCGCCGCCAGCCGCATTGGAGGAAGCTAGGCCTAGGGGACTGGTGCCGGGCTGCGGCAAGTGCGTACTCCAACCGGTGCAGCGCAGTCCCTCGCGCTCGCAGGGAGGAGGAGCACGGGGCGTGACTATGAGGTTCAGGCCTGGAGGCCAGAAGCTGCAGACTCACGAGGGCTTTATTCCGGCGGGGGCGGCCCCCTCGTCCCCATCCTTCCCCGCCCTTCCGCCTTGGTGGTAGCCTTTGCTTCCTCCCCTCCTGCGCACCTACCACACCACACACACACACACAGGCACACACGTGCACCCCCTTCTCTTTCGTCAGAGCCCGTCGCAAAAGCAGACTCTAAAACTTTGATTTATGATTAGAATGTTGAGTTATTTTGCATGAGAAAACCAGGGTGACCGCACCCACCCATTCTTCAATACCCCTTAGTACTTGTGAATTAGAATACGTAATATGCTGTGTGTGTTGGGGGGGGGGTCTGTTTCCAAAGCTAACACTATCTGCAACCCACTTCACCATCCCCCCGCTGCGCCGACCAAGTCTGGTGTAGGGAAATGTTCTAAAGAGTAGGCCAGCTCTCTGGCCTTGGACGAGGCCCCGAGAGCAGAGAAATGTGAGAGTGTGGGTACAAACGTTTCCAAACTGACAACACGCCGCACAGATGCAGTGGCACCTATCCCAAAGCAAGGCATTCGCACCTCGGCCTCCTGGGCCTCGAGTGCTATTCCAACCAGTCCCGCCCTGCGTGCGGAGCCGGCAGTTGGCGGTCGCAACGCTCATTCGCATCTGAGAGAGCTGGAGACCACCCAAAACTCGGCTCCGGGCTGGGTGGGACGGGGGTTGAAGGGGAGTTCTACGCTACACGGAGGAGACTCCAGCCCAGACCGTTTCTAGTGCCTTTCTGGAGGGCTCCGACCTCCGTGGAGCAGTCCCCTGGGCACCGACCCAGCGCGAAGGCGCCGCCTGTGGTCGGGCTCCCCCTGTTGCCGGCCTGAGGTTTGGCAATTCGGGATTGCGGAGCCGAGGTGGAAAAATACGAATCTCTGTTGTGTCAGGTATGGGGATGGTTGTCGTACCGAGGGGAGGGGCCCTTGTCTGCACAACACAATGTCAGCATTCTTGCCGGGTTTGTGCGCTCTCGATCTAGCATCTTTGGAGACATTTCACCTCCTCTTGTCATCTCACCTCCACTTCCATGTCCTGCAGAAAACCCGTATACCTCCTGTCATCCGGATTGATAAACTGTTCATAAAATTAGCAAAATCTTGTTTTCCGTCTAACCTATGATCGTCATCTATTTTTTAACTCATGTTTCTCTGTGTACATTTGGGAGGGGGGGTTGAAGTTCTGCGAGGCTGTCTGGTGTCAATCTTGGCACTCGGGAGTGGGAGCCAACAGGACCTTACTTGGTGTGTGCTACCACCTGAATTCCCATCTCCCGCTCCTGTCATCTCTGTGCGCATCGCCCCCCACCCCACACTCTGCTCCCTGGTGCCCGCCCCCCACATTCCTTCTGGTTCCAGGCCACTAGCAGCGCCTCCTGGAGCCACTCAGGGGGCAGCAGAGACTCTGGGCCTTCCAGGCCAAGCAGCTGAGGGGCCTCGATGCCTGTTTTGGAAACTCTCCATTTTCCCACAGTATTTCACATTCGTATTACTTTTCACACCCTGTTAAGGCAGTAATAGCATGCTACCTGCTAAATACTTCCATGCGCCAAGCCAGCCCTTTTGTGACCGGCTGACTGCCCCAGATCTTCTGCCTTCTCCGGGTGATAGAGATGAGGACTACTCCTCTTGGTGTGGGGCTGCTGGCCTCCTTCTCTCCTCTCCCGGGATCCACTTCCAGACCCTAGTGAGGAGGGCTGGTCATGGCTGCTGGGAGTGGAAGCTCAGGTATGGAGGAGATCTTAGCCCTGGCCCTCAAGAGGGTGGAGGGGGCAGTTGTAGGGGAAAAAAGGACTTGGGGACTGTTTGACTTTTAGTAATTGTGAGGCTAGATTCACAATTTTTTTTAAAAAAAAAACAAGGTCTTGCTCCAGGCCTTGAGCAAGCAGTCAGGCCTGACCTACACAATAAACACTACCTCTGACCTTCCCTTCAGGAGCAACAGACCCAACAGGTTGCCCTTGGGCACTACAGGGTTCTGAGCAGCAGAGCACAACCCCCCCACTCCATACACACACCTCTTCTCGCCTACATGCAGCAGCTCTGAGAACCTAGGGCTTCTCTGTAAACCTGGGGATGAGTGCGAGTGAGAGCCATGCAACAAGGAAGGCATGATTAATGCTTCAAAGCAGGGACAAAAGTGCCAAGGCTGGCCCAGGGAAGCCCCCTCTCCCTGAACCAAGAGTCCCTTGTTCTTTGGCTGTCAAGTGGAGTCACCTATTGCAGGCAGGACCTAAGAGTGGACTCTCAGAGTCCAGGTACAGTGGACTGGGCTGGATTGGTGCACTAGATACCAGGGTCCTGGCCCTCACTTAGGCCTGTGTTGGGGGTCCCAGAGGGCACTGCGGGGATAGAGAGCCCTGAGCCACATCAACAGGACTAAGGCTGGTGGCCCTGGGGAGTCAGTCTGAGAAGCCAGGGAAAGTTAAAGGTGGTCCTCTGCAGCTTCCTCAGGACCCCACCTCAGTTCTTCATCAAGAAAAGAGGAATAATAAAATCTGCCTGCCCCCTACCTCCAGGACATGGAGGAAGGAACTAACTTTTAATGAGAGCCTATTAAGTGTCAAGCATTTTACAGGCTGCATATTGTTTAATCTTCACACACTGTAAGGAGAGCACTTCTAAACCCTGTGAGCCTGCAATGAAACTGAGGTGCAGGGAGGAAGAACCCGGCCAGACATACAACCTTCAAGCCTCCTCACTGCCATTTTGTGTTTCTAGCAACCATCCTGGGAGTTGGTGGCATGCAAAGGAGCCCTTCAGTCCGGGCCAGGTCTCTTGGTGAACTTGAAGGAGAGATGAGCTGTCTTTCATGAACCTCTAATGTATCCTCCTAGAGGGTGATTTAAGTGATGGGATTTCAGATCCTAAGAACTTGCAGCTTTAGGTACCCTTCTGAGCTGTAAAGCCTTTGTACTCATTCCTCCAAAATATCTACGAGAGAGTCAAAGTTACAGGGACTCTCTTAACCAAAAGAGCCCATAGTATACCACCCATGTCCTTCAGCATCATTTTTCTTTCCCCAGCACACCAGGGTTGAGAACATTTAAACTCAGATTCACTGGACTTGAGTTTCTGTTCGAATCACTAACATATAAATGGAGCCCAAAGCTCCCCCTCTTAAGCCTAAAGCTTAGAAACTTGAAGGCCTACAAGGGGATTAACTTGGTCCCTAATTTCCAAGAGACACTTCAGCCATTTCTCTGCTTGTCAGGGCCAGAGTTTGTCCCATGAACAAAAAAGAACCACCCACCCATAATCTGGGGAGGACAAAGTGTGGGGCTCTTAAAATCCCTGTGTCCCCTTTTGGAATGAAACCCCATGAACTCCACCTCCCACACATTGTTACTTTCACACCCACCTCTCTGTCCTTCAGTAGTTGCTTCTTGGTGTCATGGACTTCCTTCTCATCCATAGAGAGGCTGTGTGGTGACTGCTTGCTTACACTCTCAAGAAAATGCTTTAGATTCTGGATTTGGGGTATTTGCCAAATGTAGGAGGGGTGAGACAGAAGAGGCAAAGCCAGAAATGAAGCCAGGAGAGTGTGCAGCCTGTGGGGAAGGCCACTGTGGTTTGCTAATTGCTTGGGGAAACTTTTTTTTCTGTTTTCTCTCCTACAAAGGTACACTCCCAGCACAGAACCTATCTATTGTCTGTCCCCTCTCCCTTCCCCTTTTCTTCATCCTGCTGCTGAGCCTGAGCAAGAAGAAGAGTTAGGGGGAGGATGTCCTGGCTGGTGTGGCTCAGTGGGTTGAGTGCTGGCCTGCAGACCCAAAGGTTGCTGATTTGATTCCCAGTCAGGACACATGCCTGGGTTGAGGGTCAGGTCCCCAGTTGGGGGTGTGAGAGAGGCAACTGATCACTGTTTCTTTCCCTCTCTTTGTCCCTCCTTTCTCCTCTCTCTAAAAATAAGTAAATAAAATCTTCTTTAAAAAAAAAGTGTTAGGGAGAAGGACCACACATCTTTCTCTTTGGGGATAGTCAGCTGTGTAGGGCACCCACTCCAGGGGGGCATTAAGCACAAATTGTGTTAAATAGGCCCTGAAACCAGTCAGCCCTCCTGAGCCCTGTCTTTCCCTTTGGTGGTGGAGGGGATTTCTGGGAATATAAGGTGCATTTCCTGAAGTCCTGATTAATGTAAGTCCTCTCTACCCTAATTGCCCCTGAAGCATTATTCCAAACCTGGAGGTAGCTAAATGAGTGGTCATTTAATAGGATTTTAAACGTTACCAGGGTATATTAATTTATTTTACAGCCGTTGTAGTGGGAGAGAATAAGGCTATGGTGATTTCATAAAAGCCAACTAGTAAGCCCCTATGCACCCCCCCAATGTTTTTACAGTTATTTGTTATCTCACTGAGTAGTGACAATGCTGACAGACAACTAAGAACCAAGTTAAGGAAGCAGCAATGTGTTCACATATTTCTCCTCTATCATACTCTGCTCTCATTCCCACACCCCTCCCCCCACCTATGGCTGGTGAGAACACACTCGCTTAAGACACCACCAAGTGAAAGAGGCTGACCATGGCAATGGGATTAGGTTGCCAATTTGAATTGTGCTTGGTCTTACTCTGGTCAGGTTGGTGGTAACCTAGAGCGATGAGTCCTCTTTTCTCAGGGACTCTGGTGGTCTGAAAACTCTAAAAGAAATTCAAAAGGGAAATTAAAAGAACAAGAAAGTGTAGGAAGGAAGGGAAATGTGTATGAAATTCAAAAGGCATTAAGATTTCTGCCTGCGTTTTCAAGAACTGAGCTAAAGTGTGTTTGTCTCCACTTTGATGGGTTTTTTCACGTGGTTTCTAGAGCCCAGTTCCCTCCTTCAGTATTTCTAGAGTTCTTTGTTTGGGAAGGGCACATTTGAAAAACAAGTGGGTCTGGTCCCCTGAGAGCTCTCCCCACTAGCAGCTGGTGGGGAAAGCTGGCCACCAGGACAGGTAGTGGGGGTGGGAAAAGCCCTGGGAGTTACAGGCAAGTCTGGCCGAGGCCCTTCCCTACCCGCCGGGTGTGCCTCGCCTGCCATCCCAGGGGAGCCTCTGGGCTTCTCGCCATTTCGGGCGACTTGGGCCACAGTGAACTTATTACAGTTATTAATGACCAGAATAACTCCTTAAGCCACGACCAAAGGAAACGGATCCAAATGAGAAAACCAGTGCAGTTTGGGCTCCGAGATGGCTTCGATCGCTTGACAATATCTGCAACTGCTGCTCTGGCATCCACTCCGCAGGGGAAGTGGTGCTTGCAGGTGGACTCTGAGCCCCGGAATTGGCAGTTACCTGAAACAATTGGAGTCGGCAGCGTAAAATAGAAGACATTCCTGGCTACTTAAGAAGACATACAACCTCCTTCCCCACTTGCCCAGCCGCAGGTTTAAGGCAAGTGTCTCCTTTGCTAAGGATGATTCAAACGCCAGAAGGATGTTGGACAGATCAGCGGCTCTTGTAGAATTAGGTAAGTCATGGAGATTCCGCTTGTTTTGCTTGTCAGAGACAGTGACGAGTGCTTACTGCATTTCGGAGCCAACCTCGGGTCCTGGCTTCTGGACTTACTGTGATCTCGAGCCAGCATCTTTGTTTCATTGAGGTTGTTTTCGCGATTGCACAACGAGAACGTGTGCCCAAGGAGAGATTTGAAAGTGCCTTCCCTAGCGCTGGTGATTCTCATCTCCGTGCGTTTACTCGTCTTCGGGAAATTCACTGCATTTCCTTCCTAGAAATGCGGGAAATGTGACGGGCCTGCCATCGCTCCTTCCCGTGGCGGCGAGGTGTGGCCGCCCTCCTCCCAGCGATCCCGGCTGAGAACTCCAACCGTCGCATCCTCAAACTCGCCCACGTTTACATTCTCCCACCCTGGCGACCGAGCTCTGATCCTGCGTTTCTGCGTTTGCTCCTGAGCGGCTTCTGTTACGCTCCTGCGGCACATTCAACCCTCCGAGAGGAGGGTCCCTCGAATCGAGCAGGAGCCGGTACAAAACCCCGCACAGCCTCGTCCCGCAGAAGTGAGCAGTGCGCCGACCCGCATGTGCGTGACTAGGGGCCTGGGAGTGGGAAGGACGCCAGGACCAGCTGGCCACGGAACCGAGAGGCAGCGCCGGCACTGCCGCGGGACCGGGCCGGGCGCGAACCCAGGGGTTGGAGCGGTTGGAGAGCCCCGTGGGCCTGGGCTCCACCGCCCCTCCCCCAGGAGGAGAAGGGTCCAAGGTCGGCGGGAGCTGGGCCCCGCTTCAACGCAGTCTGCTTCCCTGGGAGCCCCGCAGGGACTCCTTTTAAATTTTTTTCACAAAGAAAAGCAAACATCTTGCATATATTTCCATAGTGGTCAGGCCCTAATTATGGAAGACTGCGTTCCAGAAACGCGGCTGTTGCCGCAGCACGGAGCCGGAGTCGCGGAAGACGCTTGGAGCCTTACACAGAAGGACTGCGGGTGGGGAGTGCGGAGCAGATTCTAGCTGGTAAGGGGGGCTCCTGGATTCCCATTCCGGAAACGCGGCCTCTCTGTCACCTCGCAGGTGAGAGCCGGGGAGACAACGGGTCAGTGAGGTCAGGCCTGCCCTGTCCCGCACCAGCGGTTCCCTGTCGCCGGGGCTCCTCGCAGGGCCCGGGTTTGGTCAGCGCCACCATTCCGTTGGGACCCTTTACAGTCTCTTACACTTGCAGACTCGGAGAGAGCGAGAGCCAGGACCAGAGGGAGAGAGAGAGAGAGCGCGAGGGCCAGAGAGAGGGGGAGAGCGCGCGCGCGCCAGGCCGCGGAATTGCGGAAACATCCCCTCGGTCACGTGACCTTCACTGCCGACCAGGAAGTTACTCTCACAGCTGCCAACAGTCTTCTGAGTCCAGGGCTCCCAATGCCGACTGTTTCTCACACCTCACCACCCGCAGGAGTCTGCTGCCTTGAGGGCTGATAGATTTCCTCCTCCCTTTCAGCTTCGATCTACTCCCACCTGCCTGGTTGCATTTGGAGACGATTTCCTTTTTTCCATTCCTGAGACCATGTGGCTGCCATACTTACCTGGGCTGGCCGTTTCCCCACCCGCCCTCCTCCCCAAGGGGGATTACAAATCTCCCGGGGGCGGGGGAAGCCAGGTTGAGGAAGGGTCAGAAAAAGGAAGCAGAGCCCCAACGTCCAGGCTATAACATGATATTCTTCCCTGGGTGCCTTTGATTCTTGGAAGGAAAAAAAAAAGTAGCGCAAGAAGTCATTTTAATGGGCGCCCTCCCTTTCTTCCACTACCGCACTGATACCTGGTCCTGAAGCAGGTTCAGCAGCAGGAACCTCGTGCTCTGGCCTCGCACCCCCGAAAGGACGTGCTAAGGTTCCGAGCACACAGCAGGTGCTGGCACGGCAGACCCTGGCCGACAGAGCAAGTGCTCCGAGGGAAAGGGGCAATTCCCCGAGGGCGGTTTTAAGTCGAGGCGCGCGAGTGTGTCTACGGTGCCAGCTCAGGCTCACGGACGAGGGTGCTTCAGGGAAACCCGGCCCCACTTTCGACCCAGTGCCCACTCCTCCTGGAAGGCCCGCACCTCGGCGTTCAGGGAGCCCGCCCCAGCTGACCCCGCGTAACACGGTCGCGGTGACACAGTGGGCTCTGCTCCCTGGTGCTCCTTCCCCGACCCTAGAGGGTCAGGGCGAGGGGAGTCCGGGCGAGTGAGTCTAATCTCACGCCAGACGACCAAGAACGGAGACGCCGCAGGAAGCCGGCGGGGAGAAAGGCCGTATCGAGCGTACCCGGGCATTTACTCTGGGTGGAGGGGCAGCGCCCCGGCTCCGCGGACCCCCGGGGCACTCCTGGCTCCTGCAGGAACCCTCCTTCCCTGAGCACTGACTTGCCCTCTAGGAGCCCCGGTGTCGCCCACCCTGACGTGATTGTCCGCCGCGGACGTCACTGCTCTCTTAGCGCAAATCTCCCGCCCAGCTCTTCGTACTTAACCAGGGCGCCCACAGGGGCCGCGCGGCGCGCACCCCGGAAGCGCTTGCCGAGACCCGGAAGCAGCGGGAGCTCGGACGCCGCGGTCTCGGGGTCTGCCCGCGCGGCCCAGTCTTGAGGGCCCCCCACTTTGCAAACCTCGTGTCGCACGAGAGCCGTCCCACGTGCGCGCCACCCCTGCCCGGCCGTGGGGCGTTTCCCGCCTCTGAGGGCTTCACTTCCCGCGGGCCAGGGCCTGGCTGTCCTCCAGCGGGGCCCCCGAGGGGAAGGAGGCCCCTCGTTAAGGTCGCCATTGGGTCGGCCGCGGGTAGAGGGAGACAAAGAGGAGGAGGAATTTACAAGCGGCAGGGGCGAGCATGTCATAAACTCCCCAAGGATTACAGTGTAAATTTACTAGGGGTCGTCAGTTGCGATTCATAAATTCCACACGTAACAGAAGCACACCCCAGCCGCGTTTGCGTCCCGCTTCGCTGGCTTCTCCCCCGCGAGCCCGGGTGGGCGCGAACCCGGGGAGCGCGGGAGGCCCCCGGCGCACCCCGCAGCTCGCCCGGGAGCCGGGCTCGCGGGCGCCGGGCGGGCCTCGTGACCCGCTGTCCTGTGAGTGCTGCAGATGCAACCTGGGCTCGTTTCGGTGAAGCAGGAAACATCTGGGGGGACTTTTCTCGCCGGGCGTTCGGGAAAGTATTTACTTCCGAACTTGGCGCTACAGGCGTTCCACCATCCAGACAAACCCGGGCCTGGCAAGGGGGATGGGGCCCGGAGGGAGGGCCGCCCCGCCAGCCGCCGAGGTGCCTGCCTACCGGGGAGCCAACCAGTGGCCGGCGCTCGGGTGAAGGACGAATTAAACGCCTTAGAGCCGAGTCCGCGCGTTCTGGCCTCATTGTTTGAATGTCTGTAGTACTTAGGCGCAGTTTGAGAAAGAATGTCTTTCGTTTCAGAGAAAACATCAAAGACCAGGGGCTGCTCAATATGGAGCACATATGGTAGTCTCCGCAGGCCTTGCCTGCCAAAATATGTTTCTCAGTATTTTTCTCTCCTCCCCCCCCAATCCCTGCCCACCCCTCCTTTTTTCTCCCAAATGGGAGGGAGCTGCAGGGTCGGGTTACCTAGGGCGTCCTGCGTTCGCGGGAGGGAGTCGGCGGCTGTGCGGAGGCGCTCAGGGAGGGCTTGCGGAGCAACGCGCGGCCGGGGAGGGACTTTGACGACGGGCAGCCTGCGGGCCGGGCCTGGGAGCGCCGGGACGCGCCGGGACCCACGGCAGCTGCGGCACAGTCGAGGCTTTTTCCCTTGCAGAGACTCTGCGCTGCCTTTGGCATTATACCTGCAAAAGCACATTTTCCGGTTTTGAAGTGGTTCATGTGGTCGAGATACCCTGGCTGTATCCCCCGGCCTTAGCTTATTGCTCAGTATACAGGAGGCACTTCGATTTTTACTGAATGAACATTGAACAAACTAAGTGAAGGCAGTAGTAGCCTGCAAAGCATTTGCTTTCTTCCGTCTCGGCAAGATTCAGTTGCAAAGTTCCTCCTCCTCGTTAACTGCTGCTTTCATTATGATTATGATTATTATTTAGGTCACTGTCCCAGTTTTTAATATTACCCAGCAGAGGGATTCAGGGGCAGTTGACTAAACGTTCAGGCAGGTTGCCTTAGGAATTTCTCAAAATTAAATCTTGGATATTTGGAGTCATTAAAGTGATCTAGTTAAATTTCTGAACTTCCCTGAAGGTGAGCTAAGATCCCAAAAGCTGAAGTTACTCTCCCAGGGCACACAGCTCGGGGGGACCTGGGTGAAGCTGGGCAAGTGCCCTCTGTCCTGCGCCCACTGCCCAGTCGGCTCGCTACCCCACACTGCCCTCAGTGGAAGGACGAGCTGGATAATTTCCTCTCTTCTAGCTTCTGCCATTATATGGATTCCTTTCATCACCTCTGAAAAATGATCTCGGGATGGTCTCCTCCTGCAAATTTACATGTAGGATTAGTATTAAAGGCAGTGGTAAATTCTTGGGGCTCCCATTTAAAAGAAGATTCATGCTGTCTCCAGAACCTGCAGCTTTTTCTAATGCAGCATGGATGATGGTTGGGGGAAGGAAGCACACCACAGATGGAGCTGATTAAACACCAATCTTATCAAATCTTCCAGGGTTCTGGTGACTTCTATGATTTATACACAGAGACCGGTGGGCAAATTACCTGACAAGTAGTTAGAAAATCTGGACTTTAGACCTGGCTTTGCCATTAACCAACTGCATCTCTTGATCAGTCAAGATCCATTTCTCTCTCTCTCTCTCAGTCTCTCGCTCTCTCCATACGTATGTATCATCTAGATCACTATCCCATATCTAGATCAATATATACATTAATATATAATAATAATAATAAATGTAAATCCAGATCATCTGTTGGTCCATAAATCCAATTTCTGTTCTCATATTTTCTGATGTTGTCGTATGTATCAACATACAATGAGGCCCTTACTTATACCAGATGGAGAAGCAGCAGAGCCAGCACCAGAACTCTGCTTATTCTTGTATTAAATACTCGAGAATGGTGACCTTGCAAAACGTTTTGGAGCTGCCTCAGCCCCTTCATCCTACATGAGCACACTGGGGCACAAAGGGCTGATTTCCTGGGGTCACACGGCTGGAGAGCCCAGCTGGGCTGCCTGGTCAGTGCCACACTCTTCTAAGAAAGTTCTTGCAAAGATGGGACCCACCAGTCTCTGTGGCAGGTTTAAGTGAACATGGGTCGTGTCTTTAGGGTACCTTCTTCTACCACTCCAACTATTCTATTTTCTCATTTATACCAGGAATATCTGGCCCAGAATATAATTAATGGTCTTGGAGTAGGTATTTAAAGCAAAACACAGTCAGTACCATTTCACTTGGGCCGTGCTTTTGTGAACATACGAGCTCTATTGTACGAGACCCTCAAGGATCACTGGGACATGAAGATGGTTTTTCTAATGAGAAATACAGCAGCAAGTCTCATCTGTTTTTAGAGTCTTGAATTCAATGTAAGAGAGACAAAAATCTCTGATCACGCTTAATAAAGAGGGAAAATAATAATTTAAAAGGTAAAGCCAATGTTTAGAATAGTATTCAACCGATCTTTTCCCCTCATACAACAAACTCCCGAATTATCAATTTTGGGGGCAGGTGGAGGAGCTACCTAAGGAAATGGCCACCATTTCAAATAGGATAGTGAAGCTGCTCTTGCTTTGGGGGAGCACCTTTTTGGTGTGAGGAAATGACTTACGGCACTGGCACCATGTTGAAAATTAAGTCTAGCGCGCTTTCTGCCTCCTGCCTGCCTGGCCCTGGTACATGCCGTGTGGCTGGACTCTAAAGTATTTCAGAAGAACAATCACTATATGTTTTCCCTGGGTGTATAGTGGAACAAGCAGTTCCACTGGCCATAAGCAGTCTGTCTCTATCACCTTCAGGCTGGGGGACCTTGATTACTTGGTGGCTAAAAAAAACCCCACATAGCACCAGCTCTGAGAGAGTGTCCCTCAGCAGGGACCTTAGGCATATAGGAATGGGCTATGCAGCCCAGATAGCCCCTCTAGGATGTTTTCCTAGGCAGGAATGGAGGAAGAATGGAGCTGAGAATTCAAACAACTGGAGGTAGGCATGTTGCCTTTTGTGTGTAAGGCTATATGATTATGTAAACTGCTCTTTGCAACTATAGCCTGCACTATAGTAAAAAGAGCTCTCCTGCTCTTCCTTTTAATTCTAAGGGTCCTATTTTGGACCTTTCTTATATGAACCACTCCGGCCCCCCCCCCCCCGCCCCGGGCAATTCTTAATCACAATACTGTACTTCCTGAGGTTGTCAGAATTAAGTGAGATTATCTACTAAAAGTGACTTGCACAGTGCTGGAGACATAGTAAGTACCTGATGCTTGAAATAGTATTAACCATTCTGTGGTTTCAGTTGATGTTGATGACATATTTCTTTACAATTCAGTGTTTCTTGGAATACTAGACCTGAATAGCCAGCTCCCTACTTGGAGGACATGTCCCTGCCGATGTACTTAGATTTTTAATATTCACCTTGCTCAAAGCAGGATTTATTTCTAGTTTCTGCTTCACAGTCTGTTCTCCTAGTCTCTGTGAATGGTACCACCAACCATCAGCCTCTCAGGCTAGTAACCTTGGAAACTGTCACCAGGTCCTCCTAAATATCTTTCAGATCCACCTTCTCTTTTCTCCTCCCCACCTCTTACCTTAACAATGAAGGAAATGGAGTTTGGCCTGCAACATGCCCTCATCTCTCCCACGGCCAGTGTACTACTCTCTAGTCTGTCCTCACAGCCGATGGAGTGATCTTTGTGCAATTCAATTTGATCATGCCACTTCTCTACTATGAAACTTTCATTCACTCCCCATAGACCAGGAAAACCACAATACTGGGCATGTAATGCTCTCAATAGTCTCCCTTCTTGCCACTCCCTGCATACATGCTAATCCCTGTCTTCTGAGCTAAATTTAGCCTCTTTGGCCTCTTGTCTTTGCATGTGTTGTCTTCTGCCTGGTACACCCTTCTCTCTATCCCATCAGACTTCCTTCTTCTTGTCCTGCAAGATTCAGCCTGTCTTCTTCTTGGAAGCCTCCACGAAGCCCCAGACTGATTGTGGAGTATATATCCTATAGGATTGTAATTTCTGTCTCTTTCCCATTAGGTTGTGAGTTCTTGAGGGCAGTGGAATAAGTCTTTAATATTTGTGACCACAATGTTTTCATGCCTGGGACACAGTAAGTGCCCCTCATATGCTTGCTGAAGATGAAAATGGTCCAGAATTAGAATAAATGGCTTTGGTTCTATAGCTTCTTATCATCAAGATTTGGGGCCAGTTATTTTTTTCTGACCCTCAATTTTTCATCTGTAAAACGGGGAGTAACAATGCCTCCTAATGTTGTGAGGATTAAGGGGAAAGTCAGTGCAAAAGCGTTGTGCAAACTCTGTAGCATTGTACATGAGTCATTACTGTAGTCAGTGCAAACCCACATTGTCCGTGCACGTACACATTTTAATACATGCACTTAATGCGTTCGTATTCTATGCATGCAAGTGTCTGCTTGTGCACCTTCACGGTTACCTGGAAAAGCAGTTTTCAAACATACTTTCTCTAGATCCCAGCCTTTAAAAGGCATGCTGAGATAGGTGGATAAATAATTACTTTTGATAACTCGCCCAGGATCTAGATAAAGCAGTTTGTAGGTGTCCTCCAATTAGCAGTCATTCTTTCAATTCATTACATCCATACACATAAATACACACTCTGTGGAAATTTATAGAGCACTGAGCAGGTAATTACAGGCCATTACCATTTTTACTAGTAAAACGGTAACGTTGAAAGCACTTTCCCACCACCACCAGGCTTTCATTTTATTTTCACATCGGTCACTTGCAGCAGCCAAGAAGGCAATGTTTTCCCCATTTTGCATATGAACAAATCGGGGGGTGGGGGTTCGTTTTACAACTTGCCTTGTTTGTAATGTTGCAAGCAAGTGGAGGTCAGAACCTTAGGATGCCCTTTCTCCTGTTTTCTTTCTTTTCCCCCTGGTTGGTGTAGGAAATTTGCGCAGGTGGGGTGATCGATGCGAAGCAGCCAGAGATGACCGATGCGTACCTTGACCTGAGCTTATTTACTTATGCTACTTTGGGTTGCCACAGTTATTTGTGTACTTTGGACCTGCTTTAAATGGGGAATCAGCTATTCTACCATTAGTAGCTGGGGAGGTTCCTGGTGTTTTCGATTCCCCAGAGGGTAATTGCCTCTCCTCCTCTGGCAGCGCTGTGTTGCCAGCTGCTCCATTGACCGGTTGCCCGGCTGCCCCGGGGGCTTTGAAGTGGAAAGCACATCCCAGTTTCTTCCCCCTCGCTGTTGCCTGTAGTGGAAAAAAAAAAAAAAAATGAGAGAGCACCGGCCCTCTTCAACCTCATCTACCTTCAGCCTTTGGTTCTTCTTTAAGAAGCCAGGTGGCGCCAACTCTCAAGCCCTGCTCGAGCGGGGGGAGCTCCCTGGCGGTGCAAAGCGGAGGTGGAAGACCCAGCACAGCCCCCGACTTGGCGTTCTGCGAAAAGAAGCTTGGCTTTTTTCTTCTTCCGCACCCCTCGCAGGAAGAAGGCCAGCCCTAAAGGGAAATGAGGTGTCCTGTGTGCCACATGGAGCTTGGGAAGCTGAAGTAATTAAAGCCATGAGGTTTCCTGGCTCTTCGCGGTGCTTACGTAGGGTTTTGATTTGGAGAAGGAGAGCGAGAAAAGGTGAAGGCCGTTCCAGTCTGCCAGGATCCTGTATCTGTCTGTGCTGCAGATAACATTCCGGGCCGGGAGGGCAGGCGCGCCTGGGTGTGAGCACCGCTACGGGTACGAATCAGGTCTCTGGGTGTCGTGTGTAGTGACCTACCTGTTCCTAAGTGACAGAGTAGGTTCACAGTTAAAGGAGGCAGAAATCCTCCCAGCTCTGAAAGACGGGCTTTCCTCCTGTGACAGCTGAGGGTCTGAATCTATTAGGGAGGCACACGGTTCAGTTTTCAAGCCTCATTTTTTTAAATCCTTGAAATGTTAACAGTCTTTGAACTACTGTTATTTCACGGGGAGAAGGGAAAGACGCCATTATGCAATTTTATTGATTGTATTGATTTGCTTGATTGAAACCAAACTTCACTGAACAAAAATGTTTGTTGAAACTTAGAAAGTAGCTGCTAATCTGGTAATAAAAATTCAGCCATCCACATGTTCTCTGTTGCAAATCATCACCAAACTTGAAGTTAAGATGAATTCAATAAGTAATTTTTAAAAAGTCCACTGGAATACTAAGAGAATAAAGTGCAATTTGAAGATTTTAATTGAAATGACATTAACAAACAAACACATAGAGCACTTAGCAACATTAGTATTGATGACGGTGCGCTATTAATGCTGCTTTTGTTAGTGGTTCCAGTGCGTGTTTATTGCAGTGTGCATTTCAGAGCAGTGTTTTTCATACTGCAGCTTATCAGCCGTTAGTAACTCATGAAATCAAGAATATGGGATTTCACTAGCACTTTTGAAATGAAGTAGGAAAGAACAAGGTGTCAGAAGAATAATAAGGATATTCTTCCACAAAGCTCTTTTCATGCACACACAGACACATACGTGTGTATTGGGTCACAATGTAAAATGTATTTTTTATCATGGATTACATTTAAGAGAAGTTTGAAAGCCGTGGTGTTAGAAAAATTCATGTTTCTCTAATAAGGTATCCCTTTGGGTTTGGGGTGCAAGGCCGAGGCCCCTGCTGCCCCCAGATGTACTACACTGAGCTACAATGAGTATTGCAGACTTCACACCGAAAACAACCCTCGATGAAAATGAGTTGGGAGATGGGTATTCAGTTGTTAAAATCTCAGGAGAGTGGGTTCTTTCCTGGTTATGACAGTATCATAATACTGGATAAGAGATCACGCCAGGCTTAAGGCCCCAGGGAGATGGCTGGCAATAACGAAATAGAGCCCCAGGCCTCAGAGAAGACTGGCGGCAGGCAGTAGGTGGATTAGAATAAGAACTCTGCAGCAGAGACCAAAGCAGAAGTCTTCTTATTCAAGATGGGAATAGGGGGTGGGAGGAGGTTGGCTGGAGTCACAAATTTTGGGACAGGGGGACTCATTATCTTAACAGGGGAAAGTAGAATAATCTTGAACCCTGGGAAGCAATTTAGGAGCTCAGTGATTGATGTTGGGGGCTAGGAATGCTTGTGTTTGTCCTCTTCCTCTCATCTAAGAAGAGCAGACACTACTTTTACTGTTCAAGTTTCAGGAAACTGGTTAAACCATATTTACTGGAGGGCAGGTCATTTTGCATTAAAAGGTGATAGCTCCCTTTGGCTCTTTCTCCTATTTCCCGGTAAGTGAGCCTGCTAGAGCCCACCCCCAGGAATGTCAACCTTCTCCTCTTTCCACTCCAGACATTAGGACCGGTTGGCTGAGCCAAGACCCAGCTTGGGTGTGACCTTCCTTCTCTTCACCTGGCATGGCTTTGGGTTCCTGTACCATGTGGTCATCTAGAGAGAAGGGAGATAGAGATTTAGACTTTGGGGGAGATGGATCAAGGCGCAGGCTCCGTCTTAACATGAGTAGAGCTCTGCCCTGAGGTTTATTCTGTTTTCGCCCCTAGTAATCAGGTAGGCATTATTGCCCATTTTCTATTGTTCCAGAAATATCTATTTCCTGCAGTTGTTCTGGAACTTTAGAGGGCAGCAAAATCACCTGGAGGGCTTGATTAAGTGCAGACTGTTGGGCTCCGCCTCTCCTTTGGACTCACCAGTTCTGGGGTGTGGCTTGAAAATTTGTATTTCTAACAGGTTCCCCAGTGATGCAGATGCTGCTGGCCCAGGACCAGACTTTGAGACCATCGCTTGTAAAATCTTGAGAAGGTTGTGGAGTGGGAAGGTGACTGGCAGGGCAAGATGAAAATGCTCCTGAGTTGTTGGCCTTAATACCACCTAATTCCACAAACCCCACTCCTGCTAAACTAATCTCCTCACAGTCAACACTTCCCAGGTACCAGATCTGGAGGAAGGTGACTGGGTCATAACACCAGTTCTCAGTGGTTATTTTGTGTCTCTCCATCTTGAGAGAATATGGGTTCTAGGGCATCTTATTCTTGGACAGACCACTCAGGAGAGTGACTCACAGTCAAGTCCCTGTAGGAGAAGTGTGCTAGTTATTGTCTATAGACCTTAGCATGCCTAGGTTTCCCCACCATCTTGTACTGTGGGGCCAAGAAGTATAAAACTACCATTCCGAGAGAACCAAGATGGCGGCGTAGGTAGACACACTGCGCCTCCTTGCACAACCAGAACTGACAGAGAATTGAACAGCAAGGGGGTCCGACACCAAGGAAATAGAAAATAAACATTCATCTAGACCAGTAGGAGGGGCGGATATGGGCACCAGGGTGGAGAGGACTCGTGTAGCTGTGGTGGGACCGAGACTGGCGGAGTGTGGGACGACCGGGGAAGGCAGTCCGAGCACTAGCAGACCCTGCGGCCCTACATTTGCGCAGATAAACCGAGAGGGCTGGACTCGAAGTGGTGGAGAGCGGGGCAGGCAGAGTGCGCGTAGCACACCGCAGCCCCACCTTTGAACTTAGATGAACCGGATGAACGGTGGGGAGCGAAGCAGACCACGCAACCCAGGGCTACAGCTCAGGGAAATAAAGCCTCAAACCTTTGATTGAAAACGCCCATGGGGGTTGGGGCGACAGCAGGAGAGACTCCCAGCCTCACAGGAGAGGTCGTTGGGGAGACCCACAGGGGCCTAGAGTGTGCACAAGCCCACCCACTCGGGAACCAGCACCAGAGGGGCCCAGTTTGATTGTGGGTATCAGAGTGAAAGATTGAAATCTGGAGGAGAGTGAGGCGGGCGCCATTGCTCCCTCTGGGCCCCTCCCCCACGTACAGCATCACAGCACAGCAACCAGCGTTACCCCACCCCGGTGAACACCTAAGGCTCCGCCCCTTAAAGTAACAGACCCACCAAGACAAACAAACCAAAAAAAATGGCCCAAATGACAGAACACTTCAAAGCTCCAGAAAAAATACAACTAAGCGAGGAAGAGATAGCTAACCTATCAGATGCACAGTTCAAAGCACTGGTTATCAATATGCTCACAGAATTGGTTGAATCTGTTGGAAAAGTAGATGAACAAATGAAGCCTATGCTAAGAGAAACAAAGGAAAATGCACAGGGAACCAATAGTGATGCGAAGGAAACTGGGACTCAAATCAATGGTGAGGACCAGAAGGAAGAAACAAACATCCAACCAGAAAAGAATGAAGAAACAAGAATTCGGAAAAATGAGGAGAGGCTTAGGAACCTCCAGGACATCTTGAAACGTTCCAACATCCGAATTATAGGGGTGCCAGGAGAAGAGGAAGAACAAAAAATTGAAAACTTATTTGAACAAATAATGAAGGAGAACTTCCCTAATCTGGCAAAGGAAACAGACTTCCAGGAAGTCCAGGAAGCTCAGAGAGTCCCAAAGAAGCTAGACCCAAGGAGGAACACACCAAGGCACATCATAATTACATTACCCAAGATTAAATGCAAGGACCTACATCCAAGATTACTGTATCCAGCAAAGCTATCAATTAGAATGGAAGGGAAGATAAAGTGCTTCTCAGATAAGGTCAAGTTAAAGAAGTTCATCATCACCAAGCCCTTATTATATGAAATGTTAAAGGGAGTTACCTAAGAAAAAGAAGATAAAAAATAGGAACAGTAAAAATGACAGCAAACTCACAGTCATTAACAACCACACCTGAAACCAAAACAAAAGAAAACTAAGCAAACAACTAGAACAGAAACAGAACCACAGAAATGGAGATCACATGGAGGGTTGTCAATAGGGGAGTGGGAGGGGGAGAGGGGGGAAAGGTACAGAGAATAAGTAGCATAAATGGTAGGTAGAAAATAGACAGGGGGAGGGTGAGAATAGTGTAGGAAATGTAGAAGCCAAAGAACTTATATACATGACCCATGGACATGAACTATAGGGGGGGAATGTGGGAGGGAGGGGGTGGGCGGGATGGAGTGGAGTTGGGGGGGGGGAATGGGACAACTGTAATAGCATAATCAATAAATATATTTTTTTTAAAAAAAAGAAAAAAAAACCCTACCATTCCCAGTCACCTCTACAGCAGGAGTACGGAAGGAAGTTTACATTCTCATAATGAAGTGTAGTCAGTCACATGGCATTTGAAAGGCGGAAAAGAGGACATTCTTTCTTTAGCTGTGTAGGTGCACAATAGGGCTCTGGAAGGCATGAGTATGGGCGATGGCCGCATTCCATGGTCCACTGACTGGTCACCAGTCTTGTGGGTGTAGGGGGCTCTGATGGCTGCCCCTGATTCCACTCCCCCAGCTCTTTCACTTGATAACTTGTACTAAATCGGTCTGAACTTGAAAGATCTAGAGTTCTGTTTTCTGTATGGAACCCTGGCCGGTACAGGGAATGAGGTGTGAGAGCTCTGTGTCTGAAGTCTGGACTAGGGTAGGCACAGAGCTGTGTGGACCCTGCAGGTGGTGAGATGACTGTCCTCAGCTGGGAGAAATTTGGGGTTGGTGAGCCCCCAGGAGAGCTTGCTCGCTATCCACACACCACAGGCTGAAAGGATGAGCGTGCTGGGTCACTCTCCTCTCCTATCTCTCACCACAAAGCCTTACTTCCACTGGCTACACCTTTGGATTTTTGCAGCAAAGCAGGAGAAAAAGCAATTTTTGGAGAGTTCTGGCCAAAATTTTTGCTAGGGCTCCATGTCTTTTTGCCCATTTTGATAGTTGATTGTATATTGTCCTGTATGTGCTCTAACTTCTAGACATTCACTCCCCAGTGAGAATACAAGCTACTTAAGGGAAGACAGTGAGTTTTTGTTTTCTAGCCTGAGGGTGAACAGCAAGTTACTTGGGTATGTTTGCCTTGCTCAGTGCGAGTCCAGAGCTGGATGGGCATTGCAAATCTATGTGGCTGCAGAAAATAGGGCCCCTTCTACTGTCTGCCTCCCTGCCTAAACCCCCTGGCTCTCCCCCTTAATGCCCCAAACTGCAGATATTATTTAGGTGCTGATCCTTTGGCCCAGTAATTCTTCCTGAGCAGAGACAAGACTGAGTATATGTCACTGAACTAATTTTTATCAGAAGGAACTGATGGCTCTAGTAACTATGTCACTGCTTACAAATGCATGGCACCCCTTTCTGCAGGAGGAGTAGACATCCGCACTCTGGTGCTCCTCCTGACCAATGAAGTGTGAGTGGGAATGGCTGCCCTTGGTCTTGAGTCCTAATCACGTATCAGCAATGATGCAGATAGAGGCTGCTCACCAGCTTGGGCCCAAAGTGGAAAATGTGGAGCAGGGTTGCAGGAATCCAGGATGGAAATGTGGCTAAAACGTTTTTAAAAATACTAATTTTGTATTAGCTAAGTTATTTCTGTGAAGTGGTTGAGTTTCTAGAGGCCTAATAAATGACACTCTCATCCTGGATGTCGTTGGTTCTGAAAGGCGGATGGGGCATGCGCAGTTTCTTCCTCCCAACACCGATGGGAGCGCTGCTCTTCCCTGGGTGAGGAGGGAAGGTGTGCAAAGAATTACTCCCAAGGAGGTCCTACCCACTGAAAACTGCGGGCGAGGGAAATAGAGGTTTCCGGGGGGATTTCATTACTGTAGAATTTTATCAGTCTGTGTCAGCTAGTCAACCACTGTGTTGCAAGAATTTTTAAAACTATTTAGCCAAGGGCAGTGACCTCTTTTCCCTTAGATTATCAAATAAAAAAAATGACAACAGCCAATACAACAATAGCCATCTGGTATAAATGAATCTAAATTATACCTATTTTTTGTCAAATTGGCAAAAAATATGCTGTTTTTTTGGTGTGCTGCAGAATTTTAGTAGTTTATATGTGCTCTGAGATGAAAAAGGTTGAAAATTGCTGCTTTATGTATCTTAAATAATTTGCCAGAAATCAACATGTTAGGAGAGGCCATACAAATGTTAATTTTAATTTTTGCCTCATTTTTATTCTTGCAAATTTAAAAGCCTAGGGGAAAGTAACAGATCAAGGCATGGAAATAAAAGTTTAAGCAATGGTAATCCTAACCATTATCATGAAATAAAAGTAATTTATCACAGTGCTGCAATAGGGTGGTAACTCCATAGTAAATGGGAATTGAAGCCTGAATATTAATATGATTGACTTTCTGCCAAGATGAGCCTGGCTTATTGTTAACTGATGGCCTGTAGCTCCCAGCTCCACTCTGGCTGCTCCGCCTGAGGGAAATAGGGTTGCTTTGAAACCCAGGGTTCTTAATGAAGCAGTTCCTGACCTTGAAATGTGTGAGAAAATAATCTAAAAGTGTGACGGAAAACTGGTCTATTGAAAAGTTAGTAATCCTTCCAGGGCTGATTTTAAAATAATAGATTTGTTTTATTTTGGCAAATGATATAATAAAACATAACAACATCAAAGAAATTATCCAATTTGTTCCATGTCCTGCAGCCTTGAATATCTAAACTGTATGCTTGCAAATGAGCATCATTATTAGTGAAATTTTATTGCAAAATTTGGCATGGAGTATTTTGGTGTGTCAGACTTTTAGGCACTATCACAGAATTGGCAAGATTCAAGGAATTGTTACTGATTTAATACCATTCTTCTTTATTGTCCCCATAATCACCTGCTTTATAAGCTGTGGCTAGAGCTGATGTGGCAACTGGTAATTTCTTAGAACCCAAATGCATTTACATGTTTCCATCTTTTGATTTCCATCATTTCTGGGAATTGCTAGTCAGTGGAATAAAAAGAAAATACATTGTAAACAATTCAAAACACCAAAAACAAAATTCCTTGGACCTTTTACAGACACCACACATGCAAATAAATGTGACTTTACATTCCAGAGGCATTCAAGCGCGGATTACATTTTCCTCATTAACCTCTTTTTTACCCAAACAGTATTGGTTTTCGAGCCCATCTTGTCAAAATCAAGTTTGACATTTTAAATTACTTCACACTGACTGTGTTCAAGTGAAGAGGTACAATGTCTTCTTTTGATCCCTAGTCATTATGCAATCCTGGTTGAGTTGGACCAGGGGAAGAATGCCTGCCTACTGGTTTAGGATGAAGGTGGGAGAGTGTATTGTACGTAAAATCAACACATTATTGTACTCTCGGTTTTTCTCCTGCACTACTAAAGGAAGAGGTGGACAAAGCAATCTGTGATGTGCATCTGAGATCTGAACATGCTTGTTTTCCTATGGAAAACCAGTTACAAAATGAATGTACTCACTTCTAATCGAAGAAACACCCAATCTGTTTTTAATCAGTCATAACTACTGATTGCTCTAATGTGTGGACCTTAATTTGAAGCAGTGGGATTCTTCTCCTTTCTCTAGGAGGGTCAGTAAAGTTGTTTAGAAAGACTATGATTTTGGTAAGGAGCAGAAATGTGACTTGATTTTTTTTTGGTTACTGCATGAATCTGTCATTTTTGCCCCGATACAGAACAAAACTATACGTTGTTTTCAGTGTTGATCCTTGGCAGTGGATGATGAAACGTTTCTGTGTATTTAGGTACATCCATCTGAATAAAATGAAAGAGTTGTTCAAATCAGTCTCAGTCTGGACTGGGAGTTAAACTACCAGTTTTAGGAAACCCTGGATCAGTTGTCTTCACTCTGCTGTGGACTGTCTTGTTTTGTCAGCTGTTCTTTTTCATTCCCCGCTCTTCTCATGCACTGCTCGCCAGCTCCTGCAATCCCAGCTCAAGATGGCATGACTTCGAGCTGGAGAGAGAACCAACGCTGGTTTTCATAGTGTCCATAGCTTCAAAACACACCCTTTAATGTTATTTGACACATTTTTCTACATGTGCTTTCTTTAGACAGTGGAAAAATACATTATCGAAAGTTTGTCAGCTAAAACCAAATTGCAAAACATTTGCAAAACTGAATTATTGACAAAAATGCATGTGATTCCAAAAGGGCTTGAGCGATTGAAAGCAGTTGCAATATTTCAACAAGAGAATGTTGCTTATCCTCTCCGTTGCCTGATTTTAGATTCCTACGGAGCATACCTCTGGACTTTCACTGCCCCCAGATAGCAGTTTCTATAAGGCGAACGCGGAACAGATTAGAGCTAGAGCTTTAGAACACTGTATGGCATTTATCCCTCGAGTCAGCATTCAGGAAAATGCATCCTCCAGTTCCCCCACAGTCATCTCTAGTTCATAGGAGGCTGAATTCCCCCCTGCGTGCCTGTAGTGTCTAACAGTGCTACCAAATTCCATACCACATTTGTTTCTTCCCTGCGTATGCTGTGATGGCCAAGGAGAAGCCAGGCCCTTGTAGGTCATTTGAAGAGACCTGTTCAGCCCAAGTCACACAGCTTCAGGGTTGATATTGCCACTTACTTTTAAATGTCCTGGTTTGGCTGACACTTAGTTTACCCCTGAGGATGACACCAAAATCAGCTCTACTGCTAAGTAAAAACAAGGCCATTTCGACTGGGAAAAGGAAACAATACTTCATGGAAAATTGCATTTGCATACTTAATGATAATAATTACCAATTAGAATTGAAAATGTTCAAAAACTCTCATGTGTGGTATGTGCTATGTCTGGTGAGAAAGAGTTCTCAATTGCCTTTTGACTCCCACAGAATTACTATCCTGAAAACTGACCAAAGGAAGTAAAAAAAAAAAAAAGTGTTTTTGGGTTTTTTTCACTTTAAATGCACTTCCTTCGTCAGATTACTCTCTTTACTAATAAGAAAAACCACCAAGAGCAATGTAATTTATCTTTATTTGGAATCACAGAAAAGCAAATGTCCCAAACTGTCTTCTGAACTTCTCAGTGGCCTTTGGCTGTCTAGCTTCATTTTGTTTAAAGATGTTAGAGCTGTGTTGAGGTCAACATCAACAATCAGAAAGGAATATCATGGTTCTGATTATCGTTATACTGTTTAGACGTGCTAGACCTAGATTGCCTGTGTAGAAACTTAATGGACTAGGGAAGAGAAGTATTCAAAAGCTTCATGATGGGGGCTTGGACTATCTAGGCATTGGCCAGTTGTTTTATTTCTAAACTCAGAACATCTGATGAAGCCATGATTTGCCTCAATTAGAGTTCTCAGGGCCAATATCTCAGCCCTGGCTGTATATTAAAATAACCCCAGAATTAAAAAAACAAAAAAAGATAGGCAGCCTCCACTTATTCTAATTAAAGTAGAATCTCTCAGGGTAGAGCCCCAGGCATTTTTAATGGGCACCCAAGTTGGGAATCCTAACCCACATGATAATTTCATCTTTCAGAAGGGAGAGGAAGTGATGAAGAGGATTAACACCCTGCTTCTAATTCTGGCCAAGTCCCAGGCCCCGAATGGAAAATCAGAAGTGACAGGAATCCTGGAAGAGGGCCACCTGGCCATCAGAAAATTCCATAGGGATATGGTCATTGCCAGATGCACACTTGGTTAGTTTGAGCTTTAAAATATCTTGGGAATTTATGAAAGCCTGACTTTGACCTCCCAGTCTAAGAGCTCAAAAAGAAGCAGTGGAGGTTCCTCAAAATAAAATTCCAATGCTACTATTGTACATGGTCCAAAGCAGGGGTTCAGGTGGGAGAAGAAGAAGAAAATAAAATGGAAAAAGGTATCCAAAAAAATTTAGTGTCTTCATGCAGGAAGCTGTCTGCTGATATCAGATATATTTATAAATGGTGTGTATAAAATGTGAAAGATGATCTAGAAAAACTAGTATAGATACAAAAAATTCTGTCAATAATATGTGAGAAAAGAGTCAGAAAGACTAAATCCAGAAGGATTTGGATGGTAAAGAGGATTGTTTGAGACAAAAGCAACTATAACGTCTATGCAGGACTGTGTCAGCCTTTTGTCAGTATCAGGTCGATGGAGGAGAAGTTACAGGTGGCCACACCCTCAGACTCATTTTACTCTTTAGATTAGAAAGCATGGGGCAAAGTTTGGTAAGAAGGAATTGAAGAGTAAAGTTACTTAAGAGCTAATGCTAGCTGTCCTAAAGAAGTTCAAACAACTTATATCAAACCAGAATATTAATAGAATTTCCAGAAGAAATTGCTTTAATCTTCAAAAAATATGGAGAATGAAAGAGGTGCCTGAACACTATCCCCATTTTTGTTCAGAAAGAAAGTGGAAAAAGTCTTTGAACTACAGACTCAAAGGCCTGCTGATTCTTCTGTTTAAAAATTCTAGAATTGACTTTAAAATGCAGTTTGAATGCAAAGTTTGCCAAGTTAAATCACACCTATGACATGCATAGCTTAGGAAAAGAGTAGAGACATACAAACATAAAAATTTAAACAATCTAATTCAAATCCAGTAATGAATTATCTTTGAGAATTAGACAAAAGCTAAATACCCTCTTAAAATATTTAGATATTACAGTAGAACAAACCATCCCAAAACTTAATGGCTTAAAAGAGCTCTCATTAATTTGCCCACAATTCTGCAATTTGTGCTAGGCCCAGATGGCTGATTGGTCAGCTGATTTCATCTGGGATCACGCGGGCTGCATTCATCATCTGATAGCTTAACTGAGGCTAGATGGTGAGAGGCAGCCTCAGTCACTTGTTTGGTGGTGGTTGCTGGCTGTCAGCTGAGCCACTTCTCTCCAGCAAGAAAGCCTGTGCTGATCTACATGGTGGGCACAGCATTTCAAGAGAATGAGAGCAAAAGCTTCAAGGCCAACCCGTGGAAGTCACATAATGTCGCTTTTTCTTCATTCCATCGGTCAGAGCAACTCACAAGGCCAGCCCAGATCAAGGGATGGGGAACCAGTCAATACCTTTAGAAAGAAGTTGCTACAACTTCTGTAACTAATCTACCACACCAGAAAAGTGCTTCCTCGCTAACGCACGTAACTGCAGCCATGCACTACACAACGATGTTTCAGTCACTGATGGACTGCATATGTGATGGTGGTCATACTATAACGCAGATGAAAAATTCCTATCGCCTAGTGACATTGCTGTATCCCTGGGTTTCATGTCCATGGACTCAATCAACCACAGATCAAAACAGTATTTTCCCAAGTTTGGAAATCTGTGGATGCCGAGGGCCGACTTCATGCATTCACTGTTCTATGCCATTTTTTAAAAAGAAACTTAACCATCTGTGGATTTTGGTATCTACGAGGGGCCCTAGAATCAGTCCCCCACAGATACCAAGAGACAACTGAGGAGTCCAAAGTTATACATGGATTTTCAATTGCACAGGGATTGGAGCCTCATATTGTTCAAGGGTCAACTGTATGATGTCTTCAGTCTCTTTTAATCTAGAATAGCACCGGTGCATGCACACACACACTTCCTTTCCCAGGCTATTGACTTTCTGAAGAGGCCAGGTCGGTTCCTTATAGAATGCCCCGTTGTCCACTTTTGGATCCTTTTTTCATGGTGCTCTAACTTACTCTTCCATCTTTTGTCTATTCTTTGGATCTAAAGACTTCATGAGACTCAGATTACACATTTTGAAGAATACTCCATAAGTGAGACTATCACTTCATAGTGAGGGGCCCCAGCAGCACAATAAGCCTGGAGGCCCACTGTTGGTGATGCCGAGTTTGATCCCTGCATGGAGTGATGGCCACCACCACTCTCTTCACCAGTAAGGGGCATTTTCCCTTCGGTCAATTAGCAGGTCATCTGCGGGGTGATAATTTGATGCCATGAAAATATCCAGTTCTCTAAAGTAAGTTTTTTTAAAAGACATAACTGGTTGTGCTTTTGATTTTCATAAAAAATTACTCACTTTTTCTTTTTTAAAAAAAGATCTTATGTATTTATTTTTAGAGGGAGGGAAAGGGAGGGAGAAATAGAGGGAGAGAAACATTGATGCAAGAGATAAACATCAGTTGGTTGCCTCCTGTAAGCACCCCAGCCCGGGACCTAACTAGAAAGCCAGACATACATCCTGTCCGGGAATTGAACCGGCAAGCTTTTGCTTTGCAGAACAACACCCAACCAAGTGACTGACCTACACCGGTTAAGGCTATTCTCACTTTTTCAAAGCTTTCATCAAGCTGTGTATATTCAGCCTAAAATTATGAAAACAAATCAATGTCTGCATTAGGCCGTTAGGTAATTATTCATTCTCTGCCCACATCTTTGTCGTTTGGGGTGCCATTTAGGTTTACGGTAGTCACGCATACCTGGGCTAGTAGTACATTGGGCATTAGGGCATTCCCAGAGCTGTGTGTTGTGGTTCTCTCATTCATCCATCTAATTTTACGACTCTCACATGCCAAGTTCAGAAATGGAGCAATGGAGAATGCTGTGAAAGTGAATGTTATACTGTCATGAGTAATGCAACGAGACCCGGGCAGCACACAGTGTACAAGAAGCCAGGTATCACTGTAGGTGGGGGCTACTAGGCTCGTACCATGAACTAGTTATGCCACATATTGCAACTGAAATGTGGGTGCCTTGAAGTGACTTCTTTGTTTCCTTTTCTAAGAAGGTCAAAAAATGTGAGTGAAAACACACCAGTAACTAAACATGGTAGTATCAAGCCTAATTAGGAATAGAAAATCATTTCTAAAATCGGCATCTGTTCATTTTCTTTATTTCATTTGTTTTTGTTTCACCTTCATCTGTGACTCATTTGCCTTTCGTCATCTTCCACATGGCTTCTGCAAGAATATCAGTCTTGAAATGTACAACATGGCTCGTACCCACTTCAAACATTGTTGGAAATCTCATTTGTTATTTTGGACTGTGGTCTCACTTAAAAGCCAGTGTTACTGAGACTGTGGAGCACATACCTTTAATTCCCAGGGTGAAAGGGGAAAGAGAGAACACAAGAGCCAGCAAGAGGGAGAGCTACAACTGTGAGATGCTCCCCACCAGACATGTGAGGAAAACTACAATATTCAGAAGTTTTACAGGCAGCTGGGGTCTCTAGACACAGGAACACTGGAGACTGCCCAAGCCTGGACTCGGTAGAGTATAGAAATGTGATGAAGACCAGGACTGGTTATTTTTTTTTCCAACAAGAGGCGAGTTACTTAAGGACCACATTCCCAGGATTACAAGGATTTGCCTGCGGAGCCCAGGGAACACTTATCTGCAGTAGAATTAGTGACATGAAGAGATTGGGATTCTATGCGAGCCACCTACTCCACGAGACTACACTGGGAACTTGAAATGAACACTGGGAAAAATCATGTGAAATTGATATTAGCAGATAAAAGCTTCATTAAGTACAAGTTATGTTTTTCTAATTAGCTTAAATTATCACGTGTTTGGGGAAGCCAAAAACAGTCACTAGAGTTTAGAATCATTCCCTTAAAGAAAAACAAAAACAAGGCCATGTGCAGAACATCTCAGGCCGGGAGTGGAATCACATTCATGCCACTCACCTTCCTTTTTTCATGCCCAAACAGAAAATAGCCACCTGCCATCGAACGCTGCTTCTGTGTGGGCTCTGCTGCTTTGGACGGGGAGACCGTCTCAGCTTTCCATGGGCAGACGTTTCACTGATGCGCCTTGTGCAAACATTTTGTGACTGACACGGGAGAAGTGTTTACCTAATAGGGAAGGGAAGCTGGGAAGAAAACATTGCTGTGAATATTTTTTCCCTTTTACTAAGAAGGCTATAAGCCACATCTTTATGAAGAGCTCAACGTTTGGACCACACATGTTTCAGGCAATTATTTACTCGGTGGCTCCTGGCAGCAGGGTGCCCTCTGTCTGGAAGGTCCAAGTTGGGGACATAAGGAGAGAGGAACTGGCAGAGAACTACACTTCTCATTCCCCTTGCTGAAGGGAGCTTGGCTGGAAGGGCCATGGGAGGTGGTGTCCTGAGCTTTCACCTTTTGTCGCTTGTTCATTGGAATAAACTTACACGCAGTGCTGCCATTTGCAACATCAGATTCTTGGAGATTGGACAGCCAGTTTCTTCCCTCTGTTCCAGGTAAAATAAAGAATCAACAGATAAGGCATCACCCAGTGATGCTAATCGAAGTCAGTAATGATGGAAATTCTCGTACGAGTATAAAATTAGCATGGGATTTTTTTATGAAGGCCCCAAGTGACTAGAAGGATTGTACGTATGGCTTTTGATATCAGGCTGGAGATTCAGAGTGCAAGAACTATAACTTTATGATGCAGCTAGAGCTGCTTCAAGCCTTCATTGAGTCAATTCAGGAACTTTGTCCCTGCTGTCACATCACCCAGTGCACTGGGCAGGCTCAGCTGGTTGTCATGTTGTCTGTCCACACAGGGGACACTGAGTTGCCTGCCCATCAACCTGGGTTGTCCTCAGTGTAAGTTCAGTGCTTGAGAAGTCCCTTCAGATCCATCTGTCTGCCCTTCAGTTGCCTCTTTCTGCCACTTCCCCATCACTCCTGGGAACGCAGCAATTACCCTGCAGCTCTCATACCCATGGGGGCCTGGGGATTTTGTGAGACCTGGATGGCCAAGACATAGCAAATAGCCATAGTTTTTCCTCCTCAGAATTCTTGACATTCTCGCCATTCTCTGGCTTTACCCAGGAAGCAAGGTGCAAGTTCCCCCTGTCTGAGACCTGTGAAGGGTTTTTCCCATTCCCCAAGAGGAGGGTTCACGACCCTTTCTCAGGAACCTATCATTGTCTGCCTCTCTCTCATTCTTGCCTCCCTGTTTCTGTTCCTCCCAGCCTGAGGAATCCTTTCTTGGAACTAAAGGCAGAAAAGACATGCTTTCAACGTCAGACTGCCTTCACCACTGAGCAAGTTTTATTTTTTTTAATTGCAGTAAATATATACCACATAAAACTTACCATTTTAACCATCCTTCATTGTCATTTTTCACTGGCCTTAAGCACATTCTTACTGCTGTGTAACTATCGCTACCTAGCCATCTCCAGAATAGTTTTGTCTTCCCGAACCAAAGTTCTGTCCCCATTAAACACTAACTCTCCATTCCTCCCTTCCCCCAGCCCCTGGCAGCCACCATTCCACTTCTGTCACTATGAATGTCACCACTCTAGGCACCTCATACAAGGGAAATGGTACAATATTTGTCCTTTTGTGACTGGTCCTTAGCATGATGTCTTCAAGGTTTATCCACGCTGGAGCATGTGTCAGAGTTTCCTTCATTTTTAAGACTTTCCTTATTTCATCCTAACTTGTACCCTTTGATCTTTGGAGAAAAATGCGTTTAAAGTTTATTGCTCACAGAGGATTTTTAAAAACGTCTTTACTAGGAACCATTGACATTTCATGAGATTTGTTCATTTTAGTCACCTTTTTGTACTAAACTATGAACATATCTAACTTTTAAAAACTATTAAATAAAACATTCCATTGCTATTAGTTAGGATGATTGTGTTTCTAAAAATTCCCACAATGTTAAAAAATAACAAATCAGACACTGAATCCTGATATTTCATTGAACTGTGTTAAAAAGACATAAAGGAAAGGGTCCTATGCCTTCTTTAATGTCACATAAAACAAAAACTTAATGAGCAAACGTTCAGGCGAAGTACACTGAACACAGAATGATCCAATTTGGGTTTTTATTGTTCAGTGCTTTGGTAGAACACTGATTTTTGTTGTTGTTGTTGCTTGTTTCAGTTCACAGTGTTTATGACCACGTGCTCAGCAAAAAAAAAAAAAAAAAAAAAGACAAATCAGTATGACTGAAATGCCCAGCCACCTGGGGGCTGGTCTCAGTCATTTAGACTGAGGGAGGGGAGCAATTAGGCCTCACTCTTCCAGCATCTCCCTCATGACCTGCATGGCACATTGCATAGAAGGAATGCCCACTACGGTTTCTGCACCAGTTAAAAGTCTTACTACCTTCCGTTCTTATAATAACTGATACTGCCTGGCAAATATATATGGAGGTGCCTACCTCCACAAGGTAAAGTGGGAAAAAACAGAAGAGGAAAAAAATGATAAAAGATACTGTTAGGTTTCCAGCTCTGTCTGAGTTCCCTACCTGAGCTGGGTCAGATGCTCAGCCTCCCAGCAGAAGAAAAGACACCCTGGAAATGCTCTCATTTATTTACTGGAGAGACGTGCACACACAGAGAGCCTGTGGAATGCGACAGTATGCGCCCCTAATAGTGGACTCTTCCCCTGTGAGGACAACAAAGCCAGCAGTGAGAAGGCTCTCTGATGGGGCCATAAACCCTGAAGGAGCTGGAGAAGAATCCTTCCCTTCAGGGTCTAACGCCTTTGAAGGGGAGAATCCATGCTTGGGCAGATGATTTCTTTCTCCTCCCTGTGGGCTGTTCTGTTGGTGTCTTATGCTAACAGAAGAATTTAACATATAAAAATTAATTATTTTCTCTTATTTATGCAGCATTTCCCCTCCAGTTATAAGAAAACTGTTGCTCACATACAAAAACATCGAATTCCAATATGGAGTTTATAGAATTTGCTTCTCACTAAAGCAAGGTCCTGAATACATGAAACCTGAGTACTTGCCAATTTAATGGGTCCCTAATAATTTTTAAATAGCATGTATTATTTTAATGCTTTACACAGTTAGAAAGTTATTGAGGAATAAATTGGCAGAGCCTTTATTTTCTTTTGAAAAAACCAAATTCATAAAAATAAAATATTCAACATTTATTTTATGTTATTATTTTGGCAGTTTTATTTTTATGACCAGGTTCTGAGTTGATTATATTATCTGAATTCTAAAAAGATTCAACTGAGTACAGAAAAAATTTATTTAAAAGTTTGCTTCACCATTTTTTTCCTCTGGATAATTCCGGAGGTTTTTTTATACTTACAACTTAAAGGACCTAATTTATTTTTTATGGCCCATTACCAATATCCAAGATAGGATCTAATTTCTTAATTCTGTACTCTGCCTTGAGAGACTTCCAAACTAAATGAAATAAAAATACCCCAGGCAGACCTTGTTTACACACAGTGGCAAAATGAACTTTCAGTTACACGGATCACTGCACTGGGGACACTTCTCAGCCTCTACTGTGTACGTCCCTGTGCAGATGCTTTCTCCTCATTTCATCTTAGGTAAAACAAGATTTTTAAAAAGACTTTATTTATTTACTTCTAGAGAGAGGGGAAAGGAGGGGGAGAGAGAGGGAGAGAAACATCAATGCGCTGTTGTGTCTCGCTCACTCCCCAACTAGGGACCTGGCCCACAACCCAGGCCTGTGCCTGAACGGGCTATCTCTCAGTTGCCAGGCAGGTGCTCCATCCAGTGAGCCACACCAGGCAGGGCAGATAAAACAAGGGTTTTAAAACACCTACCCTGAGCAACACACGATGCTGAAAATACAAAGTTGGACCAGGCTCGGTCTCTGATTTTATGGTCCTTGTTGAAATAAGTTCTTGAACTATGATGTCACTGTGTCTTCAGAGGCAAAAAATTTGTTTTTGGAAGTGGGTTGCAAAACAGAGATGCGTTTACTTACAGGCCATGCATCATGTCATCAGTCTGCATGACTACCCACTGTCGAGATTTCTTTCTGATGCCTGTCAATGCGATCAGGGCAGATCAATGAAACACTTCCCTGGCCATTCAGAACCACAGTCTTCTCCTTTTGGATTGTGGGAAAATGTTAGTGGTAGAGAGACTAGATGGCAACAGGTGGCCGTCCATGTCTGGTTGGGCCATCTCCAAGAATGGCACTCTGAGAAGGGCCCCAGGGTACTTCTTTATTTCCCTGACCTATCAAGTGCTGTTCAATATCCAGCCATGTGCTTGGCACGCAGTAAACATGAAGCAAGGGTTTTCATCAGTAAATGGGTAAATGGGTGGATTTTGTGGGTCTATTTAGGCTACGACATGTAAGGAGTCACTGTTTGACTTAATATTTAGACATCATTCTACCAGTATTTTTAAATAATTCAATTTTTGCAGAGCCTCATTTCCATGTGGGTCCAATTACTTGGGAGAAATCTCCTCACTCTCCACCCTCTTATAATTAAAAAGCATGTTCTTTTTAGATTATTTCAGAATGTTCTCCTCCACCAACTCCCAGAGCTTTCTGGCTTGACTGACTCGATGTGACTCAACATCATTAAAATAGAAGAACACATGTAGCTTTTAGATTCAGGTGAGATGGAATTGGGAGCAGACTCAGCCTAAAGATATGAAACCTCAGAGGGCCAGTTTAACATGAGTGTTTTAATGCTAATAGTTAGCTCCAGCCTGGAGGGTTATAAGAACTATAGGCAAATATCCAAGTTATCATCTTTCCTAAATTGCTGGCAAAGTTCTCCCAAAACAATCCAAGGCAAAAAAATCTGGTCTTTGGTGACTAGCAATTTTTGTCAACAAATTCAGTCTTTTCTAACCTCCTCCCATTCACATGAACCCAAAGGCCACAGTTAGTGGGTCAAGGATCAAGCTCTCTGGGCCTGTGCTTGCTTGTCTCCTGGGTGGATTCATTCGCTTCTCACGTAGTGCACTAAGTAGTCACTTAGGTTAAATTCTAATGATTCTATTTGCATAATGTAAGAGATGGCTAGATTCTAGACCAACGCCAAAAAACTAGATGATGTGATTCTTTAGTACAATAGGAAAATACCTTTTGTCAATAGACTCCTCACATCCAAACAAGGAAGAATAGAGGAAATTAACTTGATAAATTACAGTTACAAAAAATACATTTTCTTTAAAAAATATTGCTTCAATTCATTGTATAGTCCATGAGAATTTTTTTTTGTCTATGGAGATGAATCAGAAAACTTCCAGTTTCCTACTTTTCATATATAGATTCATATGCCCCCTGTTATACTAATATTAGGCCCAAATTTGCAAGACATGAGAGAATAATTCATAGCTGATGTTCAGAAACTAGAGAAACTAGTTTATAGCCAAGTTCATTTTTGTTATTGTTGTGGATATTCATGGGTAAGGTGGTTATGTCAAGTTCGATTAGTCAGATAGAGTATTGGCATGTTTCACTTCAAATGAAGTAAATGAATATAATAACATTTCAGAATTATAAAAGTTTACACTTGAAATCTATTGTAGTCTTCCAACTGATATCCAGTTGTTTTTTTGTTTTTTAAATTTTTTTTTGTTATTCAATTACAGTTTTGTGCCTTTTCTCCCCATCCCTCCACCCCACCCCAGCTGAACCCCCCTCCCTCCCCCACCTCCACCCTCCCCCTCCTCCACCCTTCCCCTTGATTTGGTCCATGTGTCCTTTATAGTAGTTCCTATAATCCCCTCTCCTCACTGTCCCCTCCCCACTCCCCCCTGCCTATTGTTAGATCCAGTTTTACTACACTTTTGCACTTTGGGGTATTAATTCCATTATTTTGTCAAATATTACTTGGCTGAATGCTAAAATTTCATTATTACACCATCCATTTATTTCAGGTACTTGGGACACAGACTGAGTTAAGCATTTGGACCTCTTAAGTTTGTGTCAAATATTTATCAGATCTGACTTATTATTTTTCCATTCTGCCTAAGTGAATACCTTGTACCAAACCCAGCATTGCCTTCTGATTGAAATCTTGGTCTCCCCTAATTCCAACACTGTGTTGGTTCCAAAACTCTGTTTAAGGTTCCAATCCTTATTTTCCCATTTGACTATATCTCCCCAATTGGAAGATCGTGGAAAAATGTTGTAAACAGCAAATAAAAGGACTTAGAGGTTTTCAAACTCTGTAGACGGAACAATTGTTTTTTGGGAATCGTTCACTTGGATTCCCTTACTAGCATGGAATGTAACATATTCCAGCTGACGCTACTCAAGGCAAGGAAATAGATCATGATTAAGTTGACAAATGACTTCAAACCTAGCACGCCTGCTTGGGAATTTTCCCTTTGAGTGCATTGCTTAGGGCAAGTTTATATACCAAATAAAAAAGAAACTTGTTCCATTTAATTTTAAGTATAAGCATTCTAAAGTTTCATAAGATTTTTCTCCTGTTCCCCTCCTCTTTCTTCCTCCTCCTCCTTCCCCCCCTTTTTTAACCTGCCTCTACTCCCCCCGCCTTCCCCCCCATCAGATTGGGCATTTCATCCATTAATGTTCCTTAAATCAGGGGGAAATGGGGCCTGGCTCTCAGCTAATGCCAAGTGTCCCCTATTGCTGATTTTCCTCTCTGTTCAAAGGAAGGTTTGAAGAACAAAAGTGACACTCTTTTCACACCTATGAAGATGGACCCCTTGCCTCATGAACAAAACAAGTAAGGTCAAGGCATGGTGTGTCCTATCTTTGCACACACATACATACATAGAAATTGTGGTAAAATATGTGTTACATAGCATTTACCATTTTCACTGCTTTTGATGTATAGTTCAGTGGCAGTAGGCCCATTCACATTGCTGTATAACGATGACCACTGTTCATTCCAGAACTTTTTCGCCTACTACAACTTAAAGTCTGTTCCCATTAAATAATAACTCCCCACTTGCCTCTCCTTCCAGCCTCTGGTTACTGCTATGAATTTGATTATTCTAGGTACTTTGTATACATGGAGTCATATAATATCGGTCTTTTGTGTCTGGCATATTTCACTTAGCATAATGTTTTCAAGGTTCAAGCATCTTGTAGCATGAACGTGAACTTCATTCCTTTTAAGGGCTGAATAATATTCCATTTTATGTATATAGCACATTTAAAAAAATATTTCATTTATTTTTAGAGAGAGAGGGGAAGGGAGGAAGAAATAGAGGAAAAGAAACATTGATGCAAAAGGGGAACACTGATTGGTTGCCTCTCTCCACACCCCAACAAGGGACTGAACCCACAGCCTAGGCATGTGCCCTGACCAGGAATCAAATCCGTGACATTTTGCTTTGGGGAATGATGCCTAGCGGGTCAGGCCTACAGCACATTCTGTTAAGTCATTTATCTGCTGATGGACACCAGCGGTTTCCACCTTTTGGTTATTGTGATCACTGCTGCTGCAGAATTTGGTGGACAGGTATCTGCTTGGGTCCCTGCTTTCAATTCTTTTATACCTAAGAGTGGAATTGCTGGATCATATGGTAATTCTACGTTTAACTTTTTGAGAAACCCCCAAATTGCTTTTCACAGCAGCTGTACCATTTTATTTTCCTACCAGCAATTCATGAGATTTCCAATTTCTCCATATCTTTGCCAACATTTTATATTTTCTTTTTCTTTGATAAGAGCCATCTTAAAGGATGTGTGGCCATTCATACATTTTTAAGATTTTAAAAGTGATAGTTTGACAAAAGAAAAGTACTATTCTGGTAGTGTTCATTTACAGCCACAAGGTTTGGTTGGTTTGGTGGTCATTTTGTTCATTGAGAGACTGTACTCTGGGAATGCGGGTTTGTAGCACCTCTCACGACCCAGCAAGGGTCCTCCACTCCATCTCTCTACCTCAGAGCTAATACTGTGTCTTCCTCAGTGCAGAGTGTGGAACCTATCAAGGCAAAGGGCGAGTCCAGCCTTGACAAAAATTCCAACCGCTTGAAAAGTATTTATTCAATATTCTGTTTTATTTTTTCATATTGCTTTTTACAAGCAGCAATTAGTATATATTCTTATTTTTCACTAACTTATTATCCCTGTCAGGCACCAGGGTATAAACTCCTAGAGAAGTAGGGACCTCGTTCATAATGGTCAGGGATGCCATATCCAAAGTATCTGAAACAGTGTTGGTTGAATGAAAAAAAAATTAATAGAATATGTACAGACTCCAGGACAACAGTTAGTAAATCATTAAAAATAACTTTGTTGAGGAGATACGGTCACGGAATGGGCAGATTGAGGCACTGATTAAACATTCTGTGTCAAACAGTGGCCACTAGCTTCTATAGTAGTTAAGCACTTGGAATATGGTTGGTAGAAATGGAGATGTTCTCTAAATGTAAGATACACGGCACATTTTGAAGATCTAGCATCAATCTGTAAAATATCTTGTGAATAATTTTATATTGGTTACATATTGAAATGATACTATTTTAGCTACATTAGATTAAAAGGGAAAGCAGGCCTACCTCTAAGCTAGTGCCATTTTAATTAACATTAAAATTAATTTTACTCTTTTCTTTTCACTGTTTTAGATGTGGCTACTGAAACATTTAAAGTTACATGTGGGACTTGCATTATTTTCAATATTTCTATAGGACAACTGTAGGACTGAACACTCAGTTATTATGTGGCTTTTTGTTTTCACCGACTGACTCAAATGCCCCTGAAACAGCATCAGGATGGCTAGATGCCCCCGATATGCCCGATGCCCCAGGCTCCTCATGGCCTCACTAGGTGCATGTTCAGCCCCTGGGTTCAGGTCATCTCAGTCAGTCCTGGCCATCCCAAGGGCAGTTAGGGATCTTGAGATTCCCACTCCCATTCAGGGAACCAGAGGGCATTGCATTCACAGCCCAGCAAAGGTCTGTCCTGAGTGTCCTCGGGCCCTGCTAGAATCCAGGGCCACTCACAGTCCCCCACCCTGGGTTTAGAAACATAGACAGACCTTATACAAACGAAATGCTTTCACTCAGGGAACAAGGGCGACAGGGAGAGGATGTTGCGGGTGAAGCAGGGTTGGGGGAACGGAACAAGAGGGAGAACGGGACACAAACACAGGATGAGCAGAACCTATGAATCGAATTATCCAGGTGTAGTGTACAAATGACTTTCACACACTCCTTATCTACTACAAGACTGTGATTACTTTTTTAGAATGTATGTATCCCCAAAATACTACAAATGGCAAGGTCTCGTGGGTAAAACCTGAATTAAAAGTGGACTAACAAAAGAATACCGAGTTGCGGGTTTCCAGGAGATCTCGCAGTGCTGAGTGCCAGCCTCGTTAGCCTGGATCTGGAAGGACAGATGCCTCACTGTGCGGTGGGTGGGAGGACTGTCTGCAGGCGGGGCCCGTGGATCAATTATGCTTTTAATGACAAGGATGATTACCCGATGTTTTGACTCTCTGTGCAAAACAGAGACAAACTCCAGTCAAAATCGAAAAGTACGTTTTTCTTTTCTCTTAACAACAAAGAAATACAAGGAATTGGCTTCACTTTCTGAGTCTTCCGAAATGTGGGAAAACTCTTTCTCTTTGTTGTCCCATCATCAGCTTTATCAACATCCAAACAAAACACCATTTGTGTGTGCTTCTGCCTTCAGAATCTGCTGCATTTTTCTACAAGGGTTCTCGTTTTCATTGCTCTGTAGTCACAAGAGCCATGGCCTGGGCTTCGTGGTGAACCCTCTCTGAACTGCTAGCCCATCCTTGGCAGGAGGCTTTTCTAAGCAACATGGGGAATGGCTGAGTGCAGGCTGCCCTCGCCTTTGGCACATTCAGGGGCTAGTTTTGGTAAAAAGGACACAAAGGCATTGGCTCCTAATGCTCCTCTACGCTTCTCTGGCCTTGGGTATCGAGAGGGAGAAAAGGGACCCCCTGAGCCCCTTTCACAGCCCCTCTGATATGTGGGATCAAGGGTGGGCTGTAAAGCAAGCAGGGTCCCGACACCAGTGAAGCCCCCCACCTCTGCCCTGATGATGCACAAGGGAAAGAAGTTATTTGTTCGGACACCAAACAAAAACCTCCCACTTCTCTTTATAGCAGTACAACTTTCCTACTCTTGCTGCTTTTTCCTAAACCCTTACAGGTATATTCTCGAAGCCCTACCTAATTTTGTACGTAGTCTTAGCTGTTCCACATACACACCTATTATCTTGTCAATGCTGGAAATGCAGCGTTTCCTCCTGCACCCTGTGTAATTTTCAATAAGAGAAGCTTACAAATGAGTGGATGTTATATAATACACAAGTTTGTTTTTTAATGTAATAAAGCAAGTCAAAATGTTGACGATAGCCCTATCCGTACACGTGCACACATGTATGCACGTTCTAGGTGTCGGCAGACAGCCAAATGAAAAGCTGCTGCTGGAAAAGGGAACTTCCCAGGAAGAAGCTCAGAGCCTGGTATAATCTTTTTGGAGATCCAACCAGAACTTCAGATTCAAGTTCCCTGCGCACAGACTCTCAGAACGCTGGGGTTGAAAATGACTTAAAGTCACTTCCCTCCGTGACCAGAGGCCGGACTGCTGCAATACTCTTCCAGTAGTGTCGCACAGCCATGGCTTCAGTGTCCCAAACGACTGCGGACTCACTTTCCCCCAAGCTGCCCATCCATTTTTGAAAAGTTCTCTCTTCAGAAGGGCTCCCTACTCACCCCCCTTTTCAGCTTAAATCTGGTTTTTGTAGCCTCCCCAACTTTGACACTGGTTTCTGCCTCCCCTGCCCCTGGAGAAACTTCCTCTCAACAACCTTCCGAGGATTTGAGGACAGCGCCCTGTTTCTTGGTCCGTTCCCAGTATGCCATGGCTTTGTGTCCCCTTACCAATCTGGTTGAATCCTATCTCCTTTGAATGCACCCTAGTTTTGGGTTGATATTCCCCCTGAAGTGTGGTATCTATCAGACAGTCTATTGGGTAATTTTCCATCAATAATTTAGCATTTGGATGGTTTCCTTCCCGTACGACAGATTGCTCTTCTCTGCCCTTGGCCTTCGTTCCAGTTCTCCCTGAGAGCTGACACTGGTCACCGGCTGTGAAAACTTTCAGGCTCACTTTCAGTGAACAGTTTCACGATGGGTCTGAGTAAGGCCCAGGGGTATCGTTCTTTTGCCAAGCGCAGTGGTTTCCAATCAGCGGCTTTATTCCCAGAGGTGGCCAATGGTGAGGAGACTTCCCATTAAAAGATTGCCAACCATGGCTCTGCCTCAGTGCTGGAAACGTGGTGCACTTGACATCTGCAAAATAGCATCAGCATCCTCCTTCGGGGAGGGTTATTTATCCCCGCCTGGAACTCCTGCTACAGGTATGTGTTCTGTGACAAGTGTAATGTGTTTATGAGCATGTACATAATAAATTATTGGAAATAGCTGTGTGTTTAATGTGTTTAATTCTCCTTTAATATATAAAGTTTGACTCCTGCCAGCCGTGGGCTCTGTTAAAAATATTTCAAAGTTTCCTCACACGGTGGTCTGCCAAAGCCTTCAGTGATGATCTAGAGGCCTCACTATGGAACTAAGGACCCCGGGGTTGTGGGAGGACCTTGGAGGGTGACGGGAGCTGGGGTCGTGTATGGTGGCACCTCATCCATTTGTGGAGAGGCAGGTGTGAGACTCGTTCGTGTTTCTCACAAGCTCCAGAGGCCAAGACTACTACGTAAGAATAATAGGACACCACCACAGGACATTTCAATCTACAATTTTAGGCTTAAAGACACGGATGGTTAGCACTTACTTTATCAAGGGACTCCCTCTGTAAGCAATTTGCTTGTTAATACCCTGTAGTACCCTGTTAATACCTTGTAATACAAGGGTTTTTTTTTGGGGGGGGGTATGTATTTTGCACTAGTTTTCTCACTTCGAGAGTTGAAATTGCAACTGGCTGCCCATGTACAACAGGTGTCACTTCTATCAGTCTGTCCCCACACCCAACCGCTCCCTTTTCTGGCCAGGAAGGCTCCCCTCTCTGAGGTCCTTTAGACCTGACCCCTTACACCCCCAGGGAATGGCCTGATCCCAAAGTGCATGAGGGAATGCAGCTCTGCACACCCTTGGGTGACACCCTCTTGAACAAGCAAGTCTATGAAAGTGCCACTTGAGGTAATAGATTTATTCATGATGTTATGAATCAATCCTTACACACACAAAGTTATCCAGAGAGCTTGCCGTCGTGCCCTACAGTAAAGAAGACTGCACTGGAAAATGCGGGGATGTTTTCCTGCCGTGTGTGAAATTCGAGTATTCCGTACCTCAGATCATTGCAATAGCCTCCCGGTGGGCCCTTCGCCTTGCCTCTAATCCCTGCCCTGTCCTCCCTCATTACTGTAGGAAAGCTGCTTAGGCATTGCAGGCCCTCCAGAGACCAGTCCGAACCCCCCTACGGCTTTTCTAAATAAACTTTCCCTTCAGCCAAATTTGTCTGTTGTAGGTTTGCAAATGTGTCATCACATTCCCGTCCCCACACCCGCCCACAGAAGTAGACGCTCCCTCCTCTCGGTCCACGTTCTCTTTTCCCTTCAAAGTCCGGCTGTTTTCCAACACTGCTCAGCCTCCAGCGCTCCCTTCTTATCTCTAAGGGGAATGGCTGTGATATTTAGTGTTCTGGTACTGGTGTAGCATTTGTCATGCCCTGCCACATGTCAGCTGGGAGACAATTCTCCACGGGTCTCTCATGTGTCTGCACATCTTGCAGGCAGAGATATTGACCGCCTTTATTCTAAATTTTTATTTAGTGAATAACCCTGAAATACAGGTGGCCCCTGAACAACACAAGGGTTAGTGGCACTGACACCCTGCACAGTCAAAGATCTATGTATGACTTCTGCTTCCCCAAACAGTTAACTACTAATAGCTTACTGTTGACTGGAAAACTTCACCAATAATACAATCAATTAACACATATTTTCTATGTTATATGTATAATATACTACATTCTTACAATGAAGTAAGCTAGAGAAAAATCGGTATTAAGAAAATCATAAGAAAAGAAAATACATTTATAGTACTGTATGCATTTATTGATGCAGTAAGTTTATGTCACCTGTTTATAAGAAAAATTGCCTGTCAGTAGCTACATCAGTATGCTCTTGTATGATACAAAACACCATAGATGTTATATGTTACCAACACTAGACACCAAAAATGAAAAGATAACATGAACAGAGAGTCATTTATTTATAGGTATAACAATTCATGCACTATGATTGCTTTATGGTATTCTAATGTAATTCATACAATTACTTCACAGGAGCAACTAAATCTCAAAAAAAAATTCCAATATGTTTATTTAAAAAATCCATCTGTAAGTGTACTCACAGATTTCAAACCATGTTGTTCGAGGGCCCACTGTTCTGAGACAGAAGTGATATTTAGTGAGCTAATTTGTGGACGTGCTTACCCTGGCAGATGAGTCTCAGTTTAGGTCCCTGCCTTGCTCAGTTTTCTCATCTATAAAACCGGAATAAGAAGATGGGAATACTACTTACTTGCTTATTCTCAATCTCGTTCTTCTTAGTTCCCCTGAAAAATAGGATAACCAGAAGATCAGAGACTATTGCTACCTAAGTGGAGTCTTGAGGAATCAGTGCCTCACTTCTAGCAATTCTGGAGGAACAAGAACAGTTTAAAGCTGATTCAGAGACATTTCTTGGAGAAACAACTTTAAAAATTTTGTTGGATGGGACTATTTTGTTGGATGATTTCAAAATCAAATAGAGGCAAAATTGTGAAGTAGGCAAAGTATGTTTATAGTTTCTTCTGTCTCCTAATTTCAAGCCCCTTGTCTCTCCTGATAAGATGTCCTTTCTCGGACACCGGTATCCTTTTGCTGGCCATGGATGCTCTGGCTGAAGCCTTTCCCTTCTGGGAAAGCCCTGTGATCAGGGCTGAGTCTGAGCTCTCATCGTCTTATCTCTCAACCACCTTCATCGAAACTTCCTTAGCCCTGGCTGGTGTGGCTCAGTTGGTTGGAGCATTGTCCCATAAACCAAAAGGTCATGGCTTCTACTGCTGGTCAGGGCACATGCCTGGATTGCGGATTTGATCCCCAGTCAGGGTACGTCCAAGAAGGCAACCAATCAATGTTTCTGTCTCGCATCAATGTTTTTTCGCTCTCCTCTCTCCCTTCCTTTCTCTCTAAAAGCAATGAAAAAAATATGTCCTTGGGCAAGGATACAAAAAAAAAAACCCTTCCTTATGCATGAAGCTACCCTCAGTTCGGACTCTTCTCAAAGATCCAATAAGAGGATTTACTCAGAGCTTAAATAGCTAGTTATATTCTTGTGTTACCCTATCCAAGACAATTTGTAGTACCTAACATGGGAGACTTTAAGGCTAAGGCACCATCAAGAAGCCCTTTTACTATCCTTTGCCAAGTTTTCACATCTAATTGCTGCCCAAAGTTGGTTGCCTGAGCAGCCAGCATAGAAGGCTTTCTGAGATATTTACAATGACTTTTGAACACCCGTGAGGCTTCAGAGGTGACGCCTTGGTAATTTCTAGTCTTAAAATTGTTTTTTGAGTACAGGCTGGTACGGAATCATTTCTGTATAGTTATACTCACACTCACACACACACACACACACACACACACATACATATCTCCACCTAGTCCACTTGCAGGGCTTGCTTTGTCCTGGGAGACAGTAAGCAGATCAAGTAGGAGATATAATCATCACAAGACCCCATAGCAAAGACATTCAAGCAATGGAGACATATGTGGGATGTTGAAGCCAAGAGGCTGTGAGCAGAGCAGCTGGATCTGCTGTGGGCAGAGACACAATGACTTTTTGGCAAGGAAAGCTATGTGCTGAGAAGCACAAACCAAAAAAAGGTTCTCCATGTACACTCTGCAGAAAGGCCTTATCGTCTGTCACACTCGAGTATTTTCAGCCACACTTGCCTACAGGGATAACCACAGTGTCAACAGTATCCTCCTTGACTACACAGGACAACAGTGACAAATCTCAGGGCCCTTTAAACTTGAAGATAGCATTGGTAATGACTGAATGTCATATTTTCTATTGTCAACAGAGCTTCTCAAGTTATTTATGATACAATGACTTGTATTAGATCACCCCCCTCTTTTAGCTGCTTCCCTGTGGCATGTCGTAAAGAAAGGGAGACTCTTGTCAGCAGAAACTTGTCCTACACTGCCTGAACGACAACTGGAACTGGAGTTCCCAGACGTAAGCTCGAGACCTCTCACTCTGTTAACCTCTCCACTTTAGCCTGTCTCTCTGATTCCTCTGAAACCTTATCAGTGGCACAAAATGATATCTCATTCTACATTCTGGGAACTTTGAAAAACTTCCAAAAGAATAAATTACTCTATGACAGTGATTTTCAACTGCTGTGCCTCAGCACGCTGGGGTGTCACAAGAATTTTTGTTTTTATTTTTTTTTAATTTAATTTATTTTTTAGAGAGAGGGGAAAGGAGGGAGAAAGAGAGGAAGAGAAACACTGATGTGTGAAACAGCAACCAGATGCCTCTCATGCAAGCCCTCAACCGGGGAAGTGGCCTGCAATCCAGGCATGTGTCCTGACTGGGAATCGAACTGTCAGCCTTTCAGTTCACAGGCTGGTGCTCAGCCCACTGAGTCACACCAGCCAGGGTTGCAAGAAGTTTTAAGACATGGTGCCCTCGTTGGTGTGGCTCAGTGGATTCAGCACCAGCCTGAAAACCAAAGGGTTGCCGGTTCAATTCCCAGTCAGGGCACATGCCTGGGTTGTAGGCCAGGTCCCCAGGAGGGGGCATGTGAGAGGCAATGACACATTGATATTTTTTTCCCTCTCTCCCTCCCTTCCCCTCTGTCTAAAAATAAATAAATAAATTCTTTAAAAATAAAAAATAAAACATGCAATACCTGCCCTGGCTGAAAGTTGCCGGTTTGATTCCCAGTTAGGACACGTGCCTGAGTTGTCCGCCAGTCCCCAGTCAGGGGCACACAAGAGGTAACCAATTGATGTTTCTCTCGCACATCAGTGTTTCTCTCTCTCTCTTTCTCCCTCCCTCACCCTCTCTCTAAAAATAAGTAAATGAAACCTTTAAAAAAAGAAAAAGAAAAATAAAGCATGTAATACCTGGCTATTTAGTCAGGGGCACTGACCTCTTTTCCCTTAAACTGTCAAATAAAAAATGACAACAGTCAACACAACAATACCATCCAGTGTGAATGAATGAAAATCATACCTATTTTTTTCAGACTGGCAAAAAATACATACTTTTTGGTGTGCCACAGCATTTTAGTAATTAGTTTATGTGTGGCATGAGATGAAAAAGGTTGAAAATCGCTGCTCTATGAGCCTTCTTAAATACCTTGCCCAAACCAGGCCTGCAAGGAGTTTTGAAGAACCTGCACAAGGAGGGTATTGTATGTGTATACAAATAAATGACACAATTCCATGGCTTGATACTATCTGCCAAGTTAAACTACTGCAGAGCAGCTGCGCACAAGCGGAGATCCATAAATCAGCAGCAGCGTACTTTCATCCAATTAAGAGAGTTAAAGAAGAAAAAATCCGCCAATTAAGATGTGTCCAGGACATGGATGACATCGTCATTCCTCTTGGAATACAAAAATAAATTTAAAAAAAAATAAGTCTTCATTTCGCTGATGTGAAGACTGGGGTTTCTTTTCTAGGGGGACACGTTTTCCAGCAGGCCAAATCCTGGCATAAAACTTCGTTCTTAGGAGGGTCATTTTAGGCTTGTCGGTTTGTCTTTCTATAAATAGTAGGGCAAAACAGAAGAGATGACTCAACCTGAAAAAGTAGTTCTTTAAAAGGAGTGGATGGGTAAGCCAGGATCCCAAGGCTTTCCTGGGAAAATTATAACCGTATTATAATTTTGGGCCCCTGTCTCTGTGCACTTATAGTTCCTTTGTTTTCTATCTTGTTCATCTGCAAGACAAAGACATAGAGCATTGGTCTATCCAGCTTCGGTAGGCCTGGGCTGATAGGCTTGGCTAGAGAAGCCAGGTAAAACTAAAACAAACAGAAGTTGCATTATTATAAAGTTTGGTCACCGCTGGATAGAATGACCAACCATCCCAGTTTGTCTGGGTCTTAGAGGGTTCCCGGAATGCATGAATTTTAGGGCTAAAACCAGAAAAATCCTGGGCAAACTAGAACAAGTGGTGGCCCTAGTTGAAGCCCAAGTTTTAGTCTATTTAGGAAACCTGAATTATCCATTAATCTAAAGAAGCTGATCATTCTCAGCCTCTCTTCAGCTGAATGATAACTCAATATTAACAATCTAGGCCCCAACAGGCACTATGTACAGTGTTGTAGATGCCTGATTAGTATTTATTGAGGCTTTGCTTTGCGTTCAGCATTGTGTAATGTACAGAGTAGGGATAAAAAGGAAAATGCAATGAACTTTTCACTTTCTTATAATTCCACTTTATAGAGAACAGCCAAGCAAACCTCTGTTCGCTACAACAGGATCTTGCAATCCACAAAAAGACTTGCTTTTATTTGGAGTCTGGGGTGCTCTTGTGGGTTCTGCCTCTGCGAGTGGCCCCATGGCCATCCCGAAAAACTCACAAATTCAGTAACAATGACCCCCAAAATGATTAGCTTAAGTTGGCAGAGGACGGAGGGAGAGAGACTGCTGTATCTTCATAAGATACAAGATTAATTTATTTTGTGGCCTACTCTCTCCGTAGACAATTCTTCAAGAAGCATTCAAAAAACATCATTTGAATAAGCATATTCAAAGGAACTACTAAAAAGAAATACACTCCTTTGATTTTGGGTCATTTTCTATTTAAGAACTTTATTTTCTTATAGTCAGACATTGAATTCTTATATGTGACTAATAAAAGAAAAACAATGTTTTTGAAGGCTGCCACTATGCATGATGTGTGGTTAAAACTGAAATGTTATTCTTCCTCATGATAAAAGCAAAACCTTTTATAAACATAAATATTTTAAGGCAAAAAATACTTTTATTGCAGAGAACTCAGAAAATCCATGAAAATAAAATAAAATTTGAATTAGCTAAATTATTGTTATTTTATAAAGTTTCATCCTATTTCTTTACTGAGCATATATATTTCTTACATACTTGGAATCACTGTATATTCATTTTAGTATTCTGCTTTTTACCCTTTGACATTTGTGTTTCCGGTATTTTCATGTGTCGTTAAGAATTCTTCCAAATCAGTGTTTGGTTCTGGACCCTGATGCAGTCTTAAAAATTATCGAGTACCCCAAAGAGCCTTTGTTTCTGTTACACTTGTTGATAGGGACCATATTAGCAATCAAATGGAGAAACTTAAAATATATATTTACTATTCATTTTATGTTAACAATATTCTTTATGAATATTGTTTTTTATATATTTGAAATATATATTTGAATATATTTTCAAAAAATCAGGGAGGAGCATGGCATTGTTTTAACACTTTGCAAATTTTCTTAGTCTGAATTAACAGAAGACAGCTATAGTCTCCTATCTTCTTTTGCAATCAGTCTGTTATGCTGTTTTGGTTTAAATATATGAATAAAATCCTTCCTCAAAGAGATATATAGTTGGAAAAGGGACGAGTATTATAATAGCCTTTTCAGGTGATTGTAGCTATTCTTCTTTGACACTGCACCACAACTGGACAAGTGGCAGTTTCTTTAAGGTTACTTAACAGCGTGATATTTGAAACCGTATCAATGCACTGGGCTGTCCTGTGTCACTAAGATCAATCGGTCTCTCTTGTGCTTTGAACAGATCTCTTACCCATGCATGATTTTATAAAATTAATTAGTAACACCACTGGTCTCATCAGAAATATCTGCGAGCATTGAGAAGCTATCAATCTCACAGCAGCAGAATGAATTTTCCAAAATAAAATCTTTTACTTAAAGGCTCGAATTTTATCGTTGTCAATATTCCTTGAAGTGACTGATGTACTTGACTCATTTTACAGAAACTATTGGCCACAATTCAACCTGAGTAACCACAGTCCATCTGTTGGCCATTCTTTTGAGTAAAACTGGCATTCTATGAAAAAAGAGGCAAGATAAGCTCACCACACAAATAAGGACACGAGGGCCTATCTTCCAGACAACTGTTGGGCTTTGGTGTGCAGCAGAAGTGCTTTATATACGTGTCCAATTTTGTTTCACAGAATATTGAAACATGTACACTCAGGGTTGAGAGTTGATCTAAGTAATCATTTTACTGATTCTTCAAATAACATTTTTCTTTTAAAAAATTTTTATTGGTGTTCAATTACAGTTGTCCCCATTTTTACCCCATTGCTCTCCCCTGTCCTGCCCACCCCCACCTCCCACATTCAGTTCTCCCCTACCCCATCGTCCTTGTCCATGGGTCCTTTATATGCATGTTCCTTGACTTGACCCTTCCCCTTCTTTCCCCCATTACCTGCCTCCCCCACTCCCTTCTGGTCACTGTCAGTTTGTTCTTTATTTCCATGTCTCTGGTTCTAGTTTGCTCACTTGTTTGTTTTGTTAATTAAGTTCTGCTTGTAGGTGAGATCATATGGTCTTTGTCTTTTACCTCCTGGCTTATTCCACTTAGCATAATACTTTCTAGTTCCATCCATTCTGTCACAAAGGGTAGGCGTTCCTTCTTTCTTTCTGCTGCATGGTATTCCATTGTGCAAATGTGCCACAGTTTTTTGATCCACTCATTTGCTGATGGGCACTTAGGTTACTTCCAGCACTTGGCTATTGTAAATAACACTGCTATGAACATTGGGGTGCATAGGTTCTTTTGAATTGGTGTTTCAGGACTCTTAGGGTATAATCCCAGCAGTGGAATTGCTGGTTCAAAGCATTTTCTATTTTCAAAGTATGTGAATTCTCCCCCCAAATGTTTCATGAGACACTTAGACAGAATACTGGTGTGAGTGGACCATTGTTGTATCCTTCCTTGTGGCTTGGTAGTCACTCTTGAAAGGCGGGTGAGCAGCATGTTGAGGGGCTGCTCCAGCATTTTCCACTCATGGACACTAGTATTACAGGCCCTGTAAAGGAGATCCCCTAGGCTTCCTTATGTCTTCCTTAGCCTTAATCATTACATAAAACCACGGCTAATTCTGAAAACAAAGGTAGCATTTTACCATTGTCCAACCTCATTGGTACAAGTCCTATATTGTCTCTCTCCTATTCTGTGGTACTTCTCTCTCTCTCTCTCTCCCTCTTTCTTTATTGTATTTATTGGGGTGGCATTGGTTCACAAAACCATACAGGTTTCAAGTGTACAACTCAACAAAACATCATCTGCACACAGCATCGTGCTCCCATCACCCAAAGTAAAGTCTCTTTCCATCCCCATTTATCTCCCCTTTGCCCAGTTCCACCCCGCCAACTACCCTTTCCCTCTGACTAGCTCCACACGTCTATGTGCTATGTACATATATGGTTTTTAAATCCCTTCACTCTCTTGTTCACACCTATTACTCACCTATCAGAATGTCTTCTAAGGGCTCTGAAAGTATGGATATTAAGAGGTAAAACTAGAAGGCTCATTCCACTCGGAAGGATTTACATTGAAAAAGATTATAAAAATCCTTGTGCTAAACTGGAAAGAAATCTGTGACTACTTCTCATTATCCTCAAAATCAGCACTTTTAGGTACTTTGCTAAGCTTCTACTTCCAATGTGCACTATTATACAACAAGCATTGTGTTAAAAGATAAATATTAAAAGGATACAAGAACATGGAGAAATATTTTTCACATTCCTATCCCATCTGTCCTACAGGACTCCTCAGTTTGAAGTTTCGGTGACGACTTCCAATTTGTCATGAGTTTCACGAGGTGAAAACTAGATGGGAAGCAGTCACGGCAGTTTGAAGAGTTGTCATGGACGGATTTGCCCCAGCAGTGACTCCCAGCCATTAGCGGGGAGCCCTGAGAAACACATCTGAGAAATGGTTGCCTCCAGGAAGTTGCACGAAACAGGGCGAGAGGCACAACGGAAACAAGCCAAGGTGGCAGGGAGCCCAGCAGGGTTAAGTACTGAATTTCAAAGCTGATATGATTCAAAGACCTGAGGAATTAAGTACGTTTTAAAGATTCAGGCAGGCAAGGCCCAGAGTCCAGCTCTCAGGAGTTTAAGACCGGAAATAATATCATTTAAGCCTCCTTATTCAATTTGGCAAGCATTTCTTGAATAATTATTGTGTGCCAGAAATTATACATATCACTTAGGTTTTCTTTCTCCTCCTAGATGATTGACTTTTTGCGGACAGGACATATATTGTATTTATCTTTGTAATCTTCTCCACACCTAGCACAGTGGTTTGCACACAATTCATACACAAAAAAGTTTGTGAAAGGAATGAATGTGTGAATAAATGAAGGAATGAAGTTAGTTCTGTTTCTGATGCAGTCATCTTTCGTATTTCCTTAAGAATGAGGATAGCCTTAGACCCAAAATCAGCAAAAAATGAGAGGCCTACAAGTGTTCCTAGTTCACAGTTAGAATAAGGTCAAAGGGGCTGGGATTACAGAGAGATTCCTGCACCAGGAAGTGTTAACGTGATAAATATTTTACACACAGCCTCTAAACATTTCACAGCTGAGAATAAAGTCAGATTGCCTGGATTAGAGCAGTGAAGGAGGCACTGCTATGGGAAAAGTAAAGCAAATGCTTGAGGCTAAATCTCATCTTAATCAAAATAGTCACACAATGAAATTTGCTGTGTAAGAAGGTAGTTTTAAATCTATTTTATATGGTGTCATGCATGTTTAGGTGATCAACCATCTATTTCTAGTTTAACTTTCATTCACCCTTCAAGATGCAGCTCAACTATCATCTCCTTCAGGAAACATCCTTTGATCATCTTTCTGACTTTCTGTGTCCTTCTCTGGGTTAGAAACCTGTGCTAGGTTGTCCTCTCATAATTCCTGTCCACCTGAAACCTGTGAAGGTGACCTTATTTGGAAATGTCTTTCAGACACAATTGAGTTAAGATGAGATCATACTGGTTTAGGGTGGGTCTTCAATCCAACATGATTGGTGTCCTTCTAAGGAGAAGAAAACTTGAGCCAAGGCCAGGGGAGAAGACGGAGGTAGAGATTGGAGTGATGCATCTGCAAGCCAAAGGATGTTAAGTGTTGTCAGCAAACAGCAAAAGCTAGAAGAAGCAACAAAGGATTCTACCTGAGAATCTCCGGAGGGAATGTGGTTGTGCCCACACCTTGATTTTGGACTTCTAATGTAAATGTCTGTTGTTTTAAGGCGCACAGTTTGTGCTAATTTGTTATAGCAGCCCTGGGAACCTAATACGGAGCTCTTTTCCTTTTATATCTATTTTACATACAACCCTGCCACACCATTTTGGGTGTCTTTTCACCTATATGTCTCCCCTTCCAGATTATTATTTCTTGGAGATAAAAGCAGGTCTTACTCATTTCTGTGTCTTTGTACCTAGCACAATATCTGGAAAAATAAACGTTATTATAGGAAACCGACTGGGACAAGACTGATAATTCTAAATGTCCACCAAAATCTGAATTTCCCAGGCCTGCCAAAATTTGAATCTCCATGTCCATTCCCTTAGAGATGGTCCCACCCTACTCTGCCACTACTCCAGAGTGAGAAGTAGGAGAGAAGTAAGAAAACCTGGAAAAGAAGGTTTATTGCCACTTAATAACAGCCTTTAGTGGACTGAAAAATCTTCCAATCTACACAGAATTCAGTGGTGGGCAAAAGCTAGAAAAGGAATTCTCTACAATAAACATTCTGAAAACCACTGGCCCAAGCCATGGAGTATTAGCAAACAAAAACAAAACCTATAGGCTTTACTAGTCGTCAGTCAGCAAAAATAGGGAGAAAGTAAGAAGTTTGTTTAGGCACACCTTAAAACCTAAATCTCCCGATTGTGACAGAAATATCACAATATGTTCAGAAGCCGCTTTCTGAAATTTCACCTAGAGATGTTCACGGGTTGGTTAGTTGAATCAATAGGCATAAAGGAGGTTACATATCCATATTAGAACCTAAGAGAAAAACCAGTTCTCTGGAGGAAATGTCACATATCCTTCTTCAAAACAAAGAAGCAAGAATAAGCAAGCACGTCATGTCCTGTCAAAGGCTCTGGCAGGAGCATCTCATGGTTGGGTGAGGGCCACATGTCCATGCTCTTCCTGCCAGGGAGAAGGGACAAGAATTATCTATCCATCTTTAGCTACAGTGGCAGGTAAAGGTCTGTCTCCACATATCTGTCCCAAATAAGGCTTTTGTATGCTGTAGTGCTTTCTGTGTTTTATATATACATGTATACCCCAAAATCTTTAACACACACAAAAAGCTTATTCCTTGATTACATGGACATTCCTGACCAAAGGGAAGTGTTCTTTCAAGTTGTAATTTTGGGGGTCCAGTTTCCTTCTGTGACTCTGCCACTTTCGGAATATGGTTTCTAAAGGCCCTGCGTGTCTTTGCATTTTATCTGGCAGAAGAGGAAAAGAAGAGCATGGAGAAGCTATCGTGGGATGCTCTTAGGGGAATAGGCCCAGAAGGGTCCACATCACTCTGCACACATCCATTGACTCAGTACTCAGTCCCACGTCCACATCTAATTGGAATGGGGGCCTTGGGAACCATGCATGTGACAGGGAGAAGAGGAAACTGGTTCAGTGATAATTGTCCACTCCAACATCTCAAACATTTTAAGAAGTCCTAAATCAAAAGAAGCAAGATGTTATGATCAAGCCTTGCAAGAGTTAGATAATTCTACTAATCCCAAAAGCAATAATTGAAAGAAAAAGTGGATCAAAAATAAAAGATTCATTGAAAAAAACAGGGTCTCACACAAACAGGGCCTGTGATATTTAGAGTCTACCAATCAAACGTCTGGATAATGTTTATCTGACTTTTCTTCCAGATGTATTATTAAAAAGCTTGTCATTAATATGTTAGACATTGATTAATCAATACATTTCTCAGATTGCATTATTTTATCAAAAAAGTCTCCTTGTCACAACCTCCAAAGTTTGGAATTTAAAACAATGTAAAGATAACACATGATGGCTATGTTAACATGGAATTTAGTGGTAACCTGCAGACTTCCTTAGAAAAAGCTTAGTTGTCCCCTTCTGGTTAACTGTGTATGCCCTTAGAACAGCTAGGTCTACACAACCACGATTTTGATCAAACCAATTGCACTTTCTGATAACATCCCTTCCAAATCCCACAGAGCCTTGGTGTTACTTGGAAGAATGTGGTGTGGCAGGCCTATGGCTCAACAGAAGGAAAGTTAAGTTCAGCACAATATTTGGAACTGCTCTTTCCTTACATATGTTGGCACAGCCTGTGGGGTTTTTTTCTGGGGGTGGAGGTTGGGGAGTGTTGTTGTCATTTAATCATCTGTGTTTCACATTGTCTTTTTCTGCAATTAAGATTGTGGTAGCCAGGCAGGAACTATGTCTAAGTCATTTATCTTTAATATGTAAAAGGACAGATTGTCATCAACCTACTTTAAAGATATCAGATCCTAATTCAAACAAGATAAGTTTTTGGTAATTCCTAGCTCCTGCCATAGCTTTCTTTCCCCCTCTTTTCTTCCCAGCTAATGTATGACCCAACAAATTACCACTCTAATTGGCTATTATTCAGTCAATTCAAAAATAGAGTTAATAAGGAAGACAAATGAGTTAATAAAGCCCTTTTGTTTTTCTTAACAAGTTTCTCACAATCTAAATTTTAAATTACAGACCATTATTACAAATTTTCCCTTGCTTGATGACATCTGTGTCTAAATGTTTAGGCCTTTTGGAGGGTTTAAGTTATTGCATTAAATACTGCCAGACAAAATAAGTTGGTATTATTAAATGTGCTATTGAGCAAATGAGGTTTAAAATCTGTGGATGTGTGTGTGTGCTGTTTTATTCTGGGTGTCCTACATAGGAAATCATTCTAAGATTACTCAATAACAGGACTGCATGCTCTGGGAAGCTGGGGTAATGTCTGCTTTTCTAAAGTCAGTGGGCAGAGAGCGTACAGTAGAAAGACAATGAGAGCAGGAGCTGATGGTAACAAAGACATAAAGACTGCCTTTTATGTCTTCCTGAACTCCATAGAGAGGAACCCCAACCTCATTACTGGGCAATGACCGCTTCCGGGTAATTTGGGTGTGTGGGCAAAAAAGGGGGAGAAGGGAAAGCCAACAGCAGGCTCGGGCTGCTAATGAATCTATTATAATAGTCTTTGGAGATGCTTAAATGAGTGAAGCAATTAAAATCAACATGCCTGGGAAGCTGGGAAGAAAACTAAAGAAGAGTAATTAATGAAAATCCAAGCATATAAGTAGTGGCAATATCTATATAAAGCCTATGAAGGCAGTGGTCCAGACAGGAATTAAAGTGTCTTTTAAGCCCTAGCATAATGCCAGATGCTCATATAAACTGAAAAACAGACAAACACGCCTGCACATAATTTGTGTACAGCTGCGTATGCAGCATCGAGTTTACCCATCACACATACACAAATAGTTAGTGCATTTTTATGGGCAGTATACATGTTGGCATAAAAAAAGAATGCGGAGAATGATTGTTTTGCTTCAGTGTGGAGGTGAACTTTGATGGAACTTAGAGCATTTATTACCATGATGAATGGCTCTCTGGGGAGTCATTTCCCTGCCCTCCCAGCCGGAGTATAGAGCTGCAGTGGCAGCGCTGGGTAAGAAAGGGGCGGAACAATAGGTTCTGTGAGTTCGGGAAGCTGAGGTTGCCCTCCCTGACTGGGTGGTATGAGCATCAGTCCTGAGCAGCACATAATTCAGAGGAGTGATGGATTCTTGTGGAATGTGGAAATAACAAAGGGGGGAAAATGAGAGCAAATTATGAAAGTGCACTTGAATCACCCAATGTGCTGAGGATTTTTCGTGTCAACAGATTCTACTCTTGAAAAGCCACATGCCTGGTGAATTTCCTGATCAAATCCAGGACCCACTATGCCACATGAAGCAGCCCAATGACAGTACTCAAACTGGACGCCATACAGTGATTGGCCAATTAGATCAACTAGAAAACAAGTAGCTTTATCATCCCTTGAATTTTTTTTTAATTTATATGTTTATTTGTTCGAATATTTAAAATTTTAATACAGTTCAACCAGGGTGCCTGGTTCATTTCAGGCCCTTCCCAGCACACCCAGGGGCAGGGACTGCCTCTGCTTCTCTGCTTTGTCTGTGGAAGCCAAGGGTAGACATCTGCTGCCCTGAAACTTCCACTTCAAATTACCCTTATTTTTCTCGATCTTAACAGATTTGGCATCCTTTCCCTGGGCTGTGAGCAAAAGCTCTTGATTTCCTCAATTTTGCAGATGTGATGTGAGAGGCACACAGGGAGAGAGGACTTGTACAGCCCAAGAGTCGTCCTTTTCACCCGAGTTTTAAAAAAAAAAAAAAATACTGAGGCTCTCCCTGGCTCTGTATTTCATTTCAAAGACACGAAGCAAGCAAACAGATCCTGGCTAAAGCTAAATGAGACTCTTCCTCACTGCTGATCTTGGCTATATTCTTTCATCTATTTCGTTTCCATTTTCTTGATAAGTTCCTGGCAGTAGCTGTGGACATATGTGGCTGTTTCTTTAAGTCAGATGCCTGGTCCCTCTATCTTAGAGTCCCACGAAGGTAGCCACCGGGGAATAGCTCAATACTGCTTGCGAAAGGCCCACTTTATGAATTAAATTCCAGCCTCCTGGCAGCAGGCACCCGGACAGAGACGGTGTCACTGCACGAGGGGAAGCAGCAGGGCTGCTGCGCTCTGAGGGCTGATGATTGGCTTTGACACTGGGTGGAGAGGATCAAAAGCCCTTCGAACACCAGCCTCCTTGGATAACTCTGCTGTCTCTTTTCTCTTCCTGCCCTGTGTTTCCCCACTGCCTCCCGCCAGGAGAGACTGTCAACACCACAGTGCTCCCAGCTCAGAACTCTTGTGGGGAAAAACAAAACACTGAATTCTGAATCTAAGTTCTAAAAAAAAATTGAAAAGTTTTTATTCTATATAATAATGGATCCTAAACCTGTTATTCATCAGAATCCCTTAATCACATGAGGTTTTCTAAAAACACCAGTTCCAGGGTCCCAACCCAGGCAAGTCTGGCTCCCTGGTCCTGGGGTCAAATGCAGCAATTTATCATTTTAATGCTCCCCCAGATGATGCGAATGATCAGCCACATTTTGAGAACCAGAGACTTAGTTTCGTTACTTTTTTAAACCAAATATTTTTAAATGCATCTTTGGAGGTTCCATTTGGAACATATTGTTTGCATTTTACTCCCAACTCCAATACTTTACCAACTCACACTACCTCCTTCCACTGTCTCTGAGTGGCCACAGTGTGGTTTATTCATGTAGCCAATATGGTCCTGCAGGGTCCATCTGCTTCAATTTTAATAAATTGCTGAGTAATGTAAGTCAGTGGGTGGGAAAGAACTTCATAATTCTATTTTTATAACACCCCACAATACCTCCTATTATCTCGAGGGATGCTATAAAATTTTCAAGTTGAAATTCCTTTGAGTTCTCTTTAATTTCTGAAGTTTGAAAAACTTGCTTTAGGCTCAAGGAAAGAATTCAAGGCTTTTCCTCCCCTACCTCTTCTACTCACTCACCCATCCTATCTCCATCTCTAAAGCCTGTGGCGGAGAATCTCTCACTGGCATTCTCTTTCCGTCGAAGCCTAGTAAGGAACACAGACACCAGGCTAGGTATTTTAACAGAGCGAGTCTGATATGGAAAGTTGTTGCAGATGTTGGAGGGCTATGAAAAGAAAATGGAAGACTTTTCCACTCTTAGAGAAGCAGCTTCCACTCTTAGGGAAGAGGTTAGAGGTACCAGAAGTGGGAGTTGGGTCGGGGCCACATAGAGCTGGGACCTAGGTCTCAGGGTGGGACACTGCTTGTATCTCAGGTGCTTGGAGGAGAGGCCTCTTGGATCTGGAGCCCTGACCCGGGAGAGGGGCACCACCGACAGGTGGCAGTGAGGTTCTGGGAGCACGGGGAGAGCTGAAGGCAGCACCTAACCATTGTTGCCCAGGATGGGCCATCCATAGGGTGACACCCAGAGACAGCAGACAAAAAGGAAGAAGGAAAATTGCTCTCCCTTCCTCCTGCTGTCCGGTCCCCCTCAGGGACCCCCCAGTTGGAAGGCAGCTGACCCAATAAAATGGCCAAGAGTCTTGGCCCCTACATCACATAGCAGAGTAGAGAAGGGAATGTTCGGAGCTGGGAGACGGGATCGAAATCGAGCACAGCATCAGACAGTCCTTCGGGTCGAGAGAGCAGTGAAACTTGCATTGGCAGGAACAAAGTTAAAAGCTTTGTTTCCACCACTATGCTTTTTTTTACAACTATGCTTTTTTGATGGTCAAATAAGTTTTGAGAAACTGTAATTATAATGTCATTAGCATATTAAAGTATCTGAAAAGTCCTGCAATAAAGGAACCTGTTTGATTTGGTTTAATTAACTATTTCTAGCATGTATTTAGTGTGAATTCCTTATTTTTAAATATTTAATATTCCTCAGAACGTGCAAACTGTGTTATAAAAGCTGTTCTAAAAAAGGGTACTATTTATATTTTAGTCTAAGCTTAACCTGTTAGCTTCTAAAGCTAGGAAGAAAGAACAAATCAAAGTGAAATAGAAAGAAAAATAGAATTTTATCTACAAATTATTACATGTAACTATTTCTCTTTCATGTTTTCTGGCAACGGCAAAAGGGACACCCTGCTCTGCCCCCAAAGAATTCCTCACTCAGTCCCTAGAAGACACACTAACCACGGCCTATCACAAGCTTCACCAGTGCCACAAAATCTGGGAGAAACAGGGGAAGTGTTGTATGAAACGGGATGACTCATCCTGCGAGCCCAGGGGTGCCCAGCTGTCCTTAAACACAGAGGGGAGCTTGGAAATTATCCCATGGGGCACAGGGTGGCTCTATTTTTATTCAAGGAGGTAAAAAGTAACCCTAGTCTATACTTCTAGAACTTTTAGGACTGTGATTATGTCTTCCCTCTCCAGCCTCAGGCCGGAAAGGCATCCGACTGTAACAACTGATACCTACTCAAACACAGAGCGCAGCACAGTCAGACTTTGGGAGTGGGGCTGAGGCCATCAGGGGCAGCTGCAGGGGAGTGGGCAAAACGCGACGTCTGTAAAGGCAGACACCGAGAGAAAAAGGAACAGCCAGAATGGAGAGAGAGAGAGGAGAGGGAGAGGAAGGGGGTGTGGAAAGGGAGGAAGTAGAGGAGGGGGAGGAAAAGGGGAAGGGAGGGAGGGAGGGAGGAAGGAAAAAAATAACTGCCTAATGATTTTTCAGCTCCTTCGGGGTCGGGCTGTATTTTATTCCTATTTAACATTTCATTTTATAACACCACAATGCCCAACCAATGAAATGTTCCCATCATGTTATGCTAATTTGAATTACCTTTGAATTGGATTTCATTCATAAAAACAGTTGATTCCTATTTGGAAATCAGGAAATTTCTTAAGCAAAAAGAGTTTGAATTGATTTTATTTGTTTCTCTATTCCATTCCTAATCCTAAAAACTAGTACGAAAATGTTCCAAGCAATTGAATGTAGGTGAAAGTAACCATCGCCTGACTTCAGCATGCTTCCTTTCATCATGACGCGCCACCTGCAGGCCTCACAGGGTACTGCGTTGTTATTACAACACAAAGGCCCAGTCGGTTCCGAGGACGTTTTCTGTCCCATTGATTTGGGAGTGGATAAGTATAGACCGAAGACTCTGGTAGTTTAGTATCCAACACCCACACGACAAAGGAGAGAAGTTTCTGGAGCAAAGACAGGTGTAACCAAGTCCAGTTAAATATGTATAGTTCCAGAGATTAAAATCTTCAAATTAATATCCTAGCAGACATAGTCTCTTTCTGAAATTAGATTTCTTTCACGGGATCTGGCTTCATTTCACAGTTAAAACAACACTTCTGAATGTTGCCCAGGCCAGCTGCCAACCGCAGCCTCCTTTGAAGGTGACCTATAAAGGTTGCTTCCATTTGCACTGTTTTACCTTAAGGAACCCACATCCTCCACCTTCTAAATTCACTGGCTTGGTCTCGCTTCTCTCTCATTTGGGTCTCCCTCTTCCCACCCCTTTGAAGTTAATCAGTCTGCTTTCCAAGCTTGTCTTCAGCTGATTCCAACTTCCCTTTGCTGGTGGCCCACAACTGAAGGCCAGCAGTTTTGCTCTCTGAACCCCAGGTCTGTGCAGGAGGGGGTGGTCTGAATATAGCATGGGTGCCCTCTTGCCCATGAGCAGAGCTCTGGCCCTGAGTTACTTCATAGGTAAAATGACACAAAGTAACCCCTTCAGGGACCTGAAAAATTACTCTTAGTAAATATTTCAGCAGTATTTGCTTTTTCTCTTTAACAATTTTGAATATACTTATTTTATAATCTATTTCTGGAGATCTTAGGGTCTAATAATATTGGTTGTCTTTGCTGATGATTCTGGATTGTTTCTTCATGTAGTAATTTGTAATTTAGAATTGTGAGTTCATGTTTGGTGGGACTTTATATATAGAAATCCTATGCAGGGTTGAAAATATGTCTTTCTAGAGAAGGCTTTTAATTACTTTTATTGAGAGCACCAGTATTGTTATGCTCCGGAGACCATTTCCATGCCATTTTGCTGAATAATCTAGGCCCTCCAAAGAGTGTAAATTCAAACCCTAAACTTGAGTGAGGGTAGCTTGAAGGGCTCAGTTTTTTTCAGATTCTAGGAGTTTTTCTTTCCTTCCCCCTTCCCCAGACTAACAAAAAGAGTTTGTTAAGCCTCCCTTTGGGAGGGGATAAACATTTTCAGTCCTCCCCTTTCAAAGATGTATTCAATGGTTCTTTCTTCGAGGGTCTTACATCCAAATTTCTGCCCTTTGTGGGCCCCCAAATTTGTCACCTGTATCTTCACACCATTCAAACCCAAACCCATGGTTCACTAGACTGGCAAAAAATAAATCCAGAACAGTTTATAGATCAATTTCTGCAGTATTTCCTTTACCTTCTTATTAGCACTTAAAAGCACACTTGTTATATTTTTATTCCGTACATCTAAGTAATCTTTAGTAAGAGAGTTTACAGATTATCTAGTCAGCAACATTGCTAGAAATGAAAGTCCTGTGTTGTTATTTTTCATGTCTTTGTACTTCTAACATATTTGCTCCTGTTATCGGCCACGATTCCTTTGTGTATAAAATTACTTCTGAAAATAGATTTGCTCGATGACCACTTTCGATCCATTATAGATGTTCATTGAACATATCTCCTCAGGCAAAGTGACAAGAGGGTCTGCGCACGTGTCTGCTGCCTCCACCAAAGGAAATAATCAGTGTGGAGAGTGCAGTGCCTCCTTTTGTTCACCTTTCACAACCCCAGTTGAAAAGAGTTTTGGTACTCTCCAAAACAAAACAGAGTATGCATGCTTCCTTATGGGAAAGGTTGTTTGGAATGAGAGAGAGAGAGACAGAAAGAGAGAGAGTGGGAGGGAGGGAGGAGGGAAGGAAAGAAGAAAGGAAGGGAGGGGAGAAAGAACCTCATTCTCAAAGAAATCTAGGCTCTTCCTGGGAAAATCAGGGTTTAGTCCTTACATCTAACATTTAAAACTCTCTCCATTTCTTTAGCTTGACTTTAATGGAAATCTTTGAGTGGGAAAATGATAAGGCCATGCATTTATAATATCAAAATTAATTTTCAATTTGATCAATTTAATCAAACTTAACCATCCAGTTTTAAAAATATATTATTTTATTGAATTGATAATAGTAATAAGGATTATTTAGAAATGATAGTGATATTAGAAAATTGGATAGAGTAATACAAATCTCATATGCTGGATAGAATATTCACAAGGCCTTATGATTTTTGAAAGCTATTAACAATGCAATTTTTATCATAATTTTATAGATCTTCTTAAGAATTGCATTACTTAGCCCCTCTTAGGTATCTATTTTACTGATTACCAGTACAGAGAGTATTTGGATCTAGCCTAAATTCTTCCTTCTGCAAATCAAACATATTTCCTCTTGTTGTATTCCTAATGGAGACCAGATTCTTACATAATAACCTTTCATCTTCCTGAAGACCCACCCACTCAGTGATGCATTCCATTGTATTGTCTTAGTTACCCAGCCACCATTGCGGATATCCTGAAGGGAAAAGTTCAAGATCAAACAAGATGTCTCTCTCTTCATGAACTAACAAATATAATTTCTTCCTTTTGAGTTTTATTAACAATGAGAATGTCTCTTCAAGTAACACACTGAAACCAAAGTTCCACAGAAAATGCATCACTTGTAAATCTCAGAGAGGCTTGAAAGTGTTACTCTACTCAACATTTTCCGAGTAACGCTGTTTGTGCAATAATTACAGTCTGAGTTTTTCTGTCATCAGAATCAAGTGGTTGGTTCTCTAATGACCCTTTTTGCTTTAAGCACACAATGGTCCTGACTGTTTCTGGCACAAATGCTCTTGTTTATGGGGAGACTTTGATTCCATCTCTATCACTCCTTGACGCTGCTTTCAAATGAAGTAACATGGAGTGTTAATTAATTCAAAATTGGTCAATCTGGGTAATTAAATTTCATCACCTCCATTCATTTACCCTGTTTCTCTGCTCTTTCCCTCCCCTCTACCCCAAACACATAAAGCTTTTTATTCTCACTAATTGATTCTTATGTCTGACTTCTCTTATGTCAGATATTTACACATTTCCCCCACATAGACCCTCTTTCTATATATGTCCGTTAATCCCAGAGAGTAGCCATGTGTTGATAAGATTACAGAAGACAAAATTAATAATAAATAGAAGTTATTATTTATTGAGCACTTATTTCCCAGGGTTTCTAATGGGTGCTTTACATGCATTATGTATTTAATACGTTAGCAACTTGTTATGAGCTCCTCACGAAACGATATGTTGCGGTCCTAACTCTCAGTACCCCAAAGTGTGACTTTATTGGAGAGAGGGTCTTTACAAGGCTAAGTAGGTTAAAGTAAGGTTGTTAGGGTAGGCTCTAATGCAGTAGGACTGGTGTCCTTATAAAAAGGGGAAATTCAGGTAGAAAGACACGTATACAGGGAGAACCCCATGTGAATGTAAAGGCAGCCATCTACCATCCGAGGAGAGAGACCTCATAGCCCTCAGAAGGAACCGGAAGGAACCAACTCTGTTAACACCTTGATTTCAAACTTAGCCTCCCGAACTGTGAGGTGATAAGTTTTCACTGTTTATGCCTCCCAGTTTGTGGTGCTTTGTTATGCAGTCCTAGAAAATATCAATGTACAACTCTACAATTTAAGTCTTACTCTCTTTTTATGAACAAGGAAACTGAGGCACTGAAAACCTTAACCAGAGACATAGGGGTGGTAAGTGGTAAGACTGTAATTAAACACAGACCTGTTTTGCTCTACAGCCTGTGTTCTTCCCACCGTATCATGCTGCCTCCAAATTTAAGTCGTCATTTTTACCTGTGTGTCTAAGAAAGCACACATTGCACTTGGACTTACAGAGCACACCTAGAATTGTACAAGCAGGGTATTTTTATCTGGTTTCTCTGTCTTGGGAGTGAGTTATCACAGGAAGTTCAAGAGTTGGGTAGATCCATTGGCCTGGTCTGGGAAAGCAAGGTTATTTATTCACTGGTGCCAAGGGCAATAGTTACTTTGTCCTGGACATCAGTACAGAATTGGAAAACTGAAGCCTGACGTGTGGGAGGGGCTTGAGAAGTTGAAAACTTTGTGCTTGTCTGCCTGACTGAGGTTGCACATGGGGAATGGAAGGATATTTTTCTGGGAGAGTATCCCAGCTTAAGTTGGGAGGGAGGCAACAAGGTACCCAGAGGGCAGGCGGTAACAAACAAACAAAAAACAACAACAAATAAAAACAAATACCTAGGAAGAAAGAAAGATTTCCCAGCTTTTAATAAAACTCAAATTCAAGGGCCAGCAAAAGGAGCCATTACCTACTGTTCATTCACTCCCCAAAGGTGCCGACCAGGGTGGGGAACGGGGCCTGAAGTTCAGCCTGCCTTCCCTCTACCAAGCTGTGTGCCATGGAGCTGTGCTGTGCCTGGTCAGCAAGAGGTGCATTTTTTCCTAATTTACACAAAGGTGGCCCATAAGCTACCTGTGGCCCTGGCCAAGAAATCATTATCTCAGAGTTGGGGCGTTTGTATCAGCCCCTCAGATCATTCCCTTGTTCCGTGGACTAAAGAGAGACCGTTTGTTATTGTACGATCAGAAAGCAATACTTCATGGACATGATGGTTTTATGCTTTTGAGATTTTTTATTTCCCTTGAAGTTTTTATTTACTTTCTGTTCCTATTGCTTCGAAGTCCTTTTTGCTGAACTAACAAAGAAGTTCAATTTGTGTTTTTGCTTTTTTCAGATTGGGACCAAAGTTTGAAGAGAAGCAACTCTCGGGGAGGGAGATGTGAGCTGCCAGACAGAAGACGGGCAGAAATCAGCAGTAATGAAGTGCTGAGATCTGCACGAGGCCCAGCTCACAGTGCAGAGCAGGCAAGCAAACTCCCTAAGTCTGGTTTGCCTCACTGTGAAATGGGAGCTTGTTCATTCATCTAACAAGTATTTACTAGGTGGCTACTATGTGCCTGGTATTATTTCTAGGGCAAGGTCCATGTTCTCATGGAGATTAAATTCTGGATTGGAGTAGGGGGAAAGGGAAAAGACAGACGATAAGCTAAAATATATGTAGAATTTAATGGATGAACTCTCTCCCCCCACAAAACAGCAATAGGCATTTCTCTTTTGCATTCCTTGGTACCCTTCTCAGCCAGAGCCATCTATCTGCCAAGGGATGGGGAAGGGGGTGCAGTAATGCAGTAGGAATGCAAAATGATTTAAAGATATAATATTTAGTTGCTGACATCCAAATAGGATTTCCAAGTCAATAGTAAGATAGTAATCCTTGAAATCCAGGTTTTTTGAACAAACCCTATGAAGAGGACTGAAGATTTCAATGATTTTTTTCTTTATAATTAGTTTTATTATGTTTACATTTGATATATGAATGTATGTCAAAATAGTTAATTTATAAAGATTTAATTATAAACATTCCTTGTAACAAGTGCAACTTATAATAAGTGATAATTAACCAATGTAGAATTTTAGTTTCTGTATCTCCACTATGAAACTGAAAAAAGCAGATATTCAATTGTCTTCACATTTGACCAAACGTTTATGTGACTGACTGGTGTATGCTAATTATTCTTTATTACTCATGGTTCCAGTAGTGTGAGAAACTTTAATGATTTTACTTATGCTAGCAATTTAAATGGGTAAAATTACAGATCACAGACTTTTGAGCTTACCTGGAACAGAGAGTAGGAGGATATGAAATGCAAGAAGGTAAAAGTCCAAGAAATAGGGGAAGAAAGGAGAAGAGGAAGTCAGACTCTAGTCTTTTTGTTCTCTGCCCCATTTCCTGGGGCCCGACCTCAAACATCTGGGTGGGTGTGGATTCCCCACATTGGACACTGGGCTTTAGGCTCACTTCCTTGGACAGCACAGGAAGGCTCCCAGCTGGGGTCATCAGACAAACTACAGAAAGCCCAACTAAGTTTGTATTTCAGGTAAACAACAAATACTTTTTAAAATACAGGTACCTCCCATGCAATATTTGGGATACACTTACACTAAATTTTTACTGTTGTTTATTTGGAATTCAAATTTAACTGAGCTTCCTGTATTTTTTATTTGCTAAATCTGGCAACTCTATTCCAGGGGAACTTTTAACTTGGGGCCCCAGCCCCCAGTGGCCTGGGAATGATGACACAGAGGTGTCAGCAGGATTGTCGACAGCTAGAACTAAGGGAGGAAGCTTGTTCTTGGATGTTACCTATATCAATAAATATTACCTATTATAATCATTATAGCTATTGCGGAATACCCTCTTAGGTCCCTGGAGAAGATGCAGGGGTTGGGGAATGCAGCAGGCAAGAAGAGAAGTAAAAGAGATAATATTATTCCAGGGGTGTATTGACACCAGGAAGGCTTATGTAAGATAAAGTTGGTGAGGCATGCTGGCTTAAGGAATGAATGTTCTGAATCCGGCCCTCTTGTGAGTCTCAATGGGCTTTGAGCCAATGGAATAAAAGAATACAGGGCTCTAACAGCACCAACAACTGTATAGACCAGGACATACAGTAGCCCACTGTACTTCTTAGGGGAAGCAAGAAGAGATCCAATAAATGTGTGAGAGACACAGAAAGGGATGTCTTTTAAATTAAGTGGAGGGAAATAGTATTACTGCATTGGAAAACTACTGGGAAACCAGCTACCAGTTAAAACAACCAGAAAATTCCTTGCTGTTGAATGAAACTCAAGAAAAGCAATCTTTGAACAGCTTTGCCTTTGAGTTTATGGCTAAACTTTCCTAACTAGTAATGAGAAATCTTTTGGAAAATGGAAAAAAATGTCCTAAGACCAAACGAAGGAAGTCAAAATGGTGGTCATGAGATTGGCCACTTACTGATAACTCTGCTTTTTTCTCCCCTTTAAAATATACTCTTACTTCTGGGTTTACTCAGCCTTAAAATTTGCAAATGATGTTACAGAACCATGAAAGTATTCCCACAGCAGTAAATTCTTGTCAGTTGAGAAGTTGTAATGTGTATATGTAATTTTCTTTCTCGTTATTGGGATAGGAACTTGGATAATTGGCAGAAACAGATGACGACTGATAATTTCTACATAGCATCTTGTCTGCTTTTGTTTGTAAACTCACTCAGAATGATGAGCTTAAGGTCTTAGGCTCTGTGTACGTAGAAAGTGGCCTTGCGTGTTGAAGATCCAGAAGGTTAGTCCTGTCTCAGTTGCTTTTCAGAGCACTGCTTTGTGCCAATGAGATGCATCCTGACCTGACATGTCTAAAGTTTCCATTATTTGCTTTAGTGAGGCTACTGTAAGTCAGTAGAAGCAGCAGCTAATATTTTTTTAGTGGCATGTTGACACAATATGGAGATATCTCTTTGTAGCAGACTGAATTGTTACTGTAAACTCCTTACATCACTGTTTTAACTTTTAGAGAAAAAAGTGCAATTTTTATTTTGTTAAGAAATAAGACATAAAACCAAATAGCTAACTACGAACAGTATGAACATGATAAAACACAGCTGAGCAAATCATTTATTCTGTGCTCAGATAGCTAAAGTTTTTGTGGTCTGCTCAAGTTCTTCCCTAAGGACCTCCCTCAGTATAAACTGATCGCATGTTAAGTTTTTATCAGAGGGATTATATGCACAGCAAAATACTATAAGGAAAATGTTATTAAAAGAGAAATAAAGAGAATCACACTATGCGAAAATATTTATTCACATTAAAGGAGAATGCAAATACAAGGTTTTCTTGTTAATAATCTGAACAAATTTTCAAATTTAGAATAATTTCCCCAGACTGCCTAAAATTTAACTTTCTTTAGCAAACACTTTTTCATCAACTATAAAAGTTAATGTGCTATGCTGATTAGGGAAGACTGGTCAAAGTACTGAAAGGGTTAATTAACTCTTCTTGGGAACACTTTTATTTCAATGAAAAAAAGTGATGGGTCCAGTTAGGTTACTGACTTCTAGGAGAACAATGATGACTTGGATTTCCAATTCTTGGATCAAGTTTTATCTTTGCCTTAAAAACATCAGCAAAAGACTTTTACTAGACAACAATGAGGTTAGTATAAGAAGCCTCTGAGACAACTTCAAGCATTCCAACATTCGCATCATAGGGGTGCCAGAAGGAGAAGAGAAAAAGCAAAAAATTAGAAATCTATTTGAAAAAAAATAATGAAAGAAAACTTCCCTAATTTGGTGAAGGAAATAGACATGCAAGTCCAGGAAGCACAGGGAGTGCCAGCCAAACAAGATGGACACAAAGAGGCCCACTCTAAGATACATCATAATTAAAAAGGTTAAAGATAAAGAGAGAATCAAAAGCAGCAAGAGAAAAGTAGATAATTACCTAAAAAAGAGTTCCCATAAGACTGTCAGCTAATTTCTCAAAAGAAACTTTGCAGGCTGGAAGGGACTGGCAAGAAATATTCAGAGTCATGAAAAGCAGGAACCTGCAGCCAAGATTGCTCTACCAGCAAAGATATCATTTAGAATCAAAAGGCAGGTAAAGAGCTTCCCAGACAAGCAAATACTAAAGGAGTTCATCATCACCAAACCATTATTATATGAAATATAAACGGGACTTATTCAAGAAAAGATCAAAACTATGAATAATAAAATGGCAATAAATACATACATGTCAACAATTGAATCTAAAAACAAACAAAGCAAACAAGAAGAGCAGAGACAGAATCATGGATATGGAGAACATTTTGATGGTTGCCAGATGGGGTAGGGGAATGGGTGAAGAAAGAGGTGAGGGGATTAAGAAATACAAATAGGTAGTTACGGAATAGCCAGGGGGGTGTGGAGTAGAGTATAGGAAATGGAGTAGTCAAAGAACTTACATGCATGACCGATGGACATGAACAATGGTGTGGGGATTGCCTGAGGAAGTGGGGGATGCTGGGTGGAGGGGGGCAAAGAGGGAAAAATCAGGACAACTGTAATAGCATGATCAATAAAATAGAATAAAAAACACCTGCAAAGGACTTTTACTAGGCAACAATGTTGGTAATTAAATCAAATGTGTTGTTAAAAATATTTGAAATTAATAAAATCACTTTTTAAAAATAAATTCACAATTAGTACTTTAATAATTCAGGTTATTCCCCAACTCGTCTAACATCATGAGGTTCATGGTAGTTTCTCCTCTTTTCGTGTGTGAAGTAAACCAAGATTATTCAGGTCTTCTTGCAGGGGGCTCCAAAGGAGAAACAGGATCCTCTGAATTGGTTCTGTATAAAACAGTAAATTCTGGCTCTATGCAGATAATCTAGACCTTAGATAATCTCTGACAGGCAATTTTTAATTGATTGTACAGAGTTGTAATTATGGTGAGTGGATTTGATTTAAAATATAAAATACAAATCCAAGATATTGATAATGATTGTGTCACATATGGTTTATTTATGACTTATGATAAAACTTCAAGTCACTAGATAAAGCAAAATGTCAATCTTTCACTTTTCAAATGGTTTTTGATATCAGATAGTTGGAAACATATATAGAATCCTACCCTATAGAGGTCAATTACTTAACAATTTAGGATCACCATTTTTCATTGTCCCTATGACAATTCTTCCCCCTTTTGACCTTTTCATTTCTAAAGATGCGTCCTCCAGTGGTGATCAGTGGAAAAAGTATGGATGTGGAGGGGTGTGAGTTTATTGTGCACAATAGTACCAAGTGTATGACTCTGAACTCTTAGTGAAGAGTTCATTAAATTCTTAATGAAGTAGGGGCTTGATCAATTTTTGCCTCCTGATCATTATCCCATCTAATCCAAAGTTGATGATAACCATAACACCATCCAAAACTACCAGTGATCATAAGTTATATTTTAAAAATTAATGGGAGAATTAATGCTGACTCTAAATGCACATGTGCTTTATTATTCAGCCTCACAAAGCATTTGAAAACCACAGCTGTTGATAATGCTTTTGATTTGCCAGATCTTGTAACAGTCCACTTATTTTGCCTTGAACGTGGCATTTGTACCACATTAAGGTTTGGCAAGCTTAATATTTGCTAACCACTGGCAAATGTGAACATGCTATAAAATATAAAAATATATTTCAGCCAAAGCCATTATCAGGTATATATTTATTTGGATTTGACTAAGAACCTCTAATTTGTTCATGCACACTTGGCATCTTTACATTCTGTGTGGTGACTTTGCTCGCAGTGAGTATATGACATGCCTAATGGTTGACTAAAGCTCTAAGTGCAGGAGACGAGAAAGAGAGAGGAAGAAAGAAGTCCTATTTAACTTTCGCTGTAGTGAAAATGAATCTCGATAAACTCATCGAGGGAGCTCTTCCACTGTCTGCTCTACTACTCCCCATCCCCCCACCCAACATGCTCCACACTAAAAATGTTTTTGAGTAGTTTGCATATTCTCTTTCATATCATCACGTAAGAGAATCTACCCTTGCATTTATCTGGCTATAAGCCTCATAATATTGTAGAATGAAACTATGTTATCTAGCTATTCAGGGACACAGAGAGTATATGATACTGAGATTATTGTTCAGTTTTGTTCATCCACACATTTAGACAGAGACAGCTAGAGCAAAATGTGTAACAGGATGGAGTTTGTGGCTCAGTCACACTCCCTCCCCAAAGGGGCATCATAGAAAAAGAATTTATTAACGGCCCCCCATTGTTGCCTAACTTCCCTATTTAATTGCTCCAAAACTTTTCAAATATGGCATCCCATATTTATTTCATGACATGTTGTAAAGATGAAAAGGTAAGAATTATGAAATTATCATTTTCATTGCACAGAATCTGAAGGAAAGGCCAATTTCATAGCAGGACCAGAATTCACATCTGTCCATCTTAGCCCTTCATCCGTGCCTACCTTCCAGTGTCTGGTGACCTAAACCATATATTTTTAAAGACTTTATTATTTATTTTTAGAGAGAAAGGAAAGGAGGGGGGAAGAGAGGAAAAGATACATTGATGAAAGAGAGAAACATCAATCCGTTGCCTCTCATACGTGCCCTGACTGGGGGCCAAACCCGCAACCCAGGCACCTGCACTGACCACAATAGAACCGGCCATCCCTTGCTTTAGGGACAATGCCCAACCAACTGAGCCACACTGGTCAGGGCTGGAACTATCTCTATGCATACTCTTCAGTGCCCAGTGAATGGACACATGAAATATATAATGAACACTGAACATATATATACCCACATTTCAGTTTTAAATTGAATTTAATTCCATCAAGGAAATAAAATTGTTACAGAACAGATGGGGGGGCTGAACGATATAAAAGACCCCCCTCTTTTCTCTGGGGGTTCCTCCCCCATACTGGGTTCACTGTGCCTGCCACCAGAGGAAAGACATCTCTCAATGCCAGCGATTGGTAAAAAGGAAAGGAATTATTATTTATTTAAAAGTTATACAGACTAAAGTTCTTTACAACACCCACAAACGCACACAGTCCTTCCTTCTCCCTCTGGCCAGTCTGGGGTACCGAATCTCAAGAAAGAGGTAGAAGTCCGGGTGATTCAGGCTCCCAGCACCATCCACGTAGCAAAAAGGGAGCACTTCCAAAGCCACGTGGTCCTGACTCCGCCAAAGCTGTGTGGTCCCAAAAAGAGATGCCAAATGGCTGCCGTGCCTGGGTTTAAATCCCAGCGCCAGTCTTCCTCTACAGCCCCATTTCCGGCTCCCCCTACAATTGGCCACAGCTGCCAGCATTCGGGCAGGTGTGGCCCTGTGGTGTGGAGCCAATTATCTCCAAGCTCTTCTTGGACCCCATTACAAATCCCTGTTTGAGCCCCACCTCTTGGTGGAACCCTGTTGTAAATTCAACCCTCTCAAACAAACCAGAACAAAATAACGATACAGATCCTTTTCATGATCATTATTTACTCACTCACTCATTCATTTATTCAGTGATTATTGAGCTTCTACCACATTCTAAATGTTTTCTTTGATATTGTTCACTTCAGGGAAAGAGATAATATGTAAAAGTACTTATCACAGTGCCTGATGTGTGGGAGGCAATCAATAAAATTAAATCTATTTTCTCCTCAAGTGTTTATGCTTGAACTAATTAATCAGTCTAAATGAATATTCAATCAAAAAAATTATTCGCTTCCAATCCAGTGTCAGCATTCCTCTATATCCTCTATGTAGCTGTACACTAAGACACTTGGTCATGAACTGTTGAGCCAGCGCGAATATACCACACTCAGGCAGAATCGCGGCTTGGGATTCTTGGCTTGTCTTTTTTTGTTGTAAAAGACGAGAGCAAAAGGTCAGTAAAGAGTCCTAATGGTAATAGATTGCAGCTGTAAACACACACACACACACACACTTTTGGGAGGTTGTGTTGGTGATCCAGGCAAAGAGCTTTGCAATTAAAAACCAGTACTCACTATCTTTTCTGTTTGTTTGAATTTAACTTTTATTTATAAGCAATTTATACATTTACAGAAGTACATACAACATTAAAGCCAATAATTTCTGGCTCATCTTGCCTCCTCTTTTCTATTTCGATTTGCTTTTTTTCTGGTTTAGCTCCCAAGACTAGTGCATATATGGAGTAGAAGCCAATCTGAGCCATCATCAATTTTTACCTTTCAGCAGTTCTCCTGATCGATGCCAACTGCCACCACCAAACGAATCCCTGAGACATCCACCCAGGGCAAGCAGATCTTTGTATACACACATAGAAGTAGTTACAGTTCCAAGATATTTGAAGAACTCATCTATGACCTCTACTGGTCGTGTTATTAAAATACAATAGCTACCATTTTTTTCAGAAGTGTTTTCATATTTTCATTCATTTCATTTAACAAAAAATTTTAGCACCTACTATGTGCCAGGCATTGTTTAAGGGATGAAAGTAAACAGACAAAAACCTTGCTTTTTAAAATTCAGCTGGGGAGACATTTAAACTATACGTGTGCATTACAAATAAGTTAACTGTATATTGGAAGATAATAAGTGCTTTTGAAAAGAAAAAAAAGTAAATCAAGGTAAAAGCAATCAAAAGTACTGAGGAGGCAAAGCCGGAGAATCTGGCTGCATAACTAAAGTGGATGCTCAAGATAAGTGTTACTGAGAGAGTTGAATTAAGCAAAGACTTGAAGGAAGTGAGGCAGTCAGCAACTTAAGACCTAACACATAGGTTCCCCCATGAGTTACACTAGACATCATCCTGGGAGCAAGGTTCTTTTTCACAGCAAGGTTCCAGGGAGATCTAGGAGTCAGATCTTCTGTTCAAAACCTGTATTGGTCAACTTTTGCTAGAGCAAGACACAACCCAAATTCTCAATGGTTTAAAAAACTACTCATTTTTACTTACATTTCATGAGGGCAGCAGGTGAACTGTGGGTCAGGTGTGACTCTGATGGGCTCAGCTTAGCTGGCTTCAGCTAAAATCCGTGTGTGATCTCATCTCAGGAGCCAGGATTGAAAGACCAACCCCTCTCTAAGGCATGTTGTTCTTGCGGAGGGGGTTAGGGGGACGGGTGCCTAATCAAACCATGAAATTCAAAGCTTTGCCCACATGTGGCACCTATCAGGTCCACCCACAGTTCATTGACCAAAGAAAGCCAATTTGGCCAAGCCCAAACTCCGGGAGTATATTTCTGGCCCATACACAGAAGGACGGCGAAGAAAAGGAGGGAATAAATAACTGTAAACAGATAATACACTATAACTTTAATGAGTTACCCAATCTGTCTGAATCTTACTTGTTGATTTGTGAAACAGAAATAAGAACAAACTACCGTGAGGAATAAGTGAGATGTTTGTAAATGTATTTGGCATAATAGTTGGCTTATAATAAGAGATCATAAATGTATCTTTTGTTTTTTCCCCCCCAATGGTGATATCATCACTCTAGCCCAATTCTTTGGGAGGCTTACTAAAGAGGCTATAGGGATGTGTTGGGAAATGGAGGGGCTTAGGATTCAAGAAATCTAGATACAGTTCTTCCTCTAAACCCTGAGTAAATTACCAATCTGTGAAGTGAGGCAGCTGTCTAAATGTTCTCTAACGTTCCTTTCTAGGGCTAAAGATCCTTAATTTGGGGATAAAACATTTACTGTAGGTTCTTGCTTTTCCTGTAGAGCTGCTGTTTAGTTTTAACACCAGGTGGCGCAAGAAAACAACTTAAAGGAAAAGAAAAAGGTTTTTGTGAGTGTGTGTGTTTTTGTTTGTTTGTTTGTTTTTGGTGTGGAAAACAGGAGGGTTCTAGACTATTATCATTTTCTTTTTATAGACTGTCATAAAACAGAACACTTGCATAGGACAGTGCCTCGGAAAGCACGACTTTGATGAAATGGCATCCAAACACATTAAATAAGCACTGGAGTCCTAGAACCTCATACTTGGAGACAGCCCCTCAGGAACCCCAGACAATTTCTAGGGTTTGACTTTGGAAGCTTCCCTATTTTTGAGCAGAGGTCCGAGATAATTGAAGCTGCGCTTTAGGATGACACATGTAGTAACCATGTGATGGGAGCAAGGAGTGTCCGGCAAGGGGGAGAGTTGTTCAGGAGGATGTTAACAGACCAGAGTCCACATACAAGGGTGAAATCGAGTAGCGGGAGTGAGCGCAGAAACGATAAGATGTTGCAGCAACAGGACCTCTAGAATTTGGCAGCTATTTACATAAAGAGACTTTGAGTAGGATAAGTCATTATGAAAAGTGACTCCTGGATAACTAGGAAAACATGAGGGCCACTGATAGAAAGTGGCAAAATGACTTTGGAATGGCAGGATGGCTATTATTCCTGCATTTCTCATATACACAGAGAAGAAACCATGAGAATTTCTGCCCTCTTAGGTACTGAGACCACCCCCTGGTATACAAATGCTCATCCTAAAAGGGCCAGACTTGCCTGTTGAACTTGCCTGCTCTGCAGAGCATTGAAATGGTCCAATGACATTTGGTCTTTTCTCAAAAAATGTTTTCTTGCACGTGATTTTACTAATGGTAGTTTAAAATCCCTGAGGCATTTTTCTGTTGAAAATGGGGGAGGCTATGCATGTATGGGGGTAGGAGTATATGGAGAATCTTTGTACTGTTCATTTAATTTTGCGATGAACCTGAAACTGCTATAAAATAAAATTTATATAAAAAATCCTGGAGGATGGTTGAGCAGGGAGCACTAAGAATCTGTCTGTCTCCCCTTGTAGACAACAACTACATTGGCAGAATCTGTCTGATATAATTATTTTGGAACCCTGGACAGTTTATTGAAGGTTTGCAACTTCTACGGGAAGACCTGGACACTTAATGTGGGTCAGTTTCAGCTCTTAGCCTGTAGCAGCAACCCACTTCCCACCCCTAGCCATGAGGCAGGCAGCTGTACATATGTTCCCGGAGCAGCTTTTACAGCTTGCAGGAGCTGGGCTGGGCTAAAAGCACCCTGTCCTCCAAATATCAAGGATTTCTGCTCTGATCACTGATGGCTGCTTCTGATCACAGAAGTGAAGACAATGAGGCAGGCAGCCATTATTGTTGCACCTCCCTCCACTAATGCAAGTCCTGCCCTATCTGGCTGAGGTGAAATCCAGATTTAAAGGCGTCTGATCTTTTTATTTTTACCCCTTTCGTTTTTCTTTTCTCATTGTTGATAGTTAGACATTAAAGACTAGAATGTTAAGAAAAAAACTGCTTATATGGGGAATATTAGAAAGTGACTGGGCATGCCTGAGAAAGGCTCAGAAAAGACCCAAGAAGACCTATACACACACACACACACACACAGAGCAAACCCTGGAAAGGAGGAGAATCTGATTTCCAGAGTTACCACATTTTTAAATTCAAATGTTCAGTTTTCAACAACAACAACAACAAAATCACAAAGTATAGAAAGAAACAGGCAAGTTTGGCATATTAAAAAAAATCATTAAAAACTGTCCCTAAAAATGATCTGATAGCAGAAATATTAGACAAAGACCTTAAAGAACGAAAGGAAGATGTGGGGGGGGGGGAAGCAAGAAAAGAATGTACGAACAAAATGGAAATATCAATAAAGACATAGAAAACCTAAAGAGAAATCAAAGAGAAATTCTAGAGGTGAAAAGCACAATAATTGAAGTAAAAAACTCACTAGAGGGATTCAAAGGCAGATGTGCGCAGGCAAAAGAAAAATGTTAGCAAGCCTGAAGAAGGACAATGGAAATTATTGAGTCTGAGAAACAAAAAGAAAAAAGATTGAAGTGCACAGAGCCGTAGAGACTTGTGGGATACCATCAAGTAGACCAACACACACATTATTAGAGTCCCACAAAGAGAAGAAAGAAAGGAGCAGAGAGATTGGAAGAAATAATAGCTGTAAACCTCTCAAACTTAATGAAAGATATTAATACAAACATCCAAGAGACATGACAGACTCTGAATAAGATAAACTCAGATATCCACAGAAAGACACATTATAATCAAACTTTCAAAAGCCCCAAACAGTGAAAATCTTAAAAGCAGCAAGACAGAAGCAAATAATCACATACGAGGATACTCAGTAAGACTATCAGCAGATTTCTCACCGGAAGGCAGTAGACCGATACTGTCAAAGTGCTAAAAGAAAAAGCTTGTCAACCAGGAATCCTATACTGGGCAAAGTCGTCCCTTTAAAAGTGAGGAGGAAATTAAGCCATCCCATAATAAACCAAAGTCTAGGGCGTTTGTTATCCCTGGACTTGCCCTGCAAGACGTGCTCAAGGGCGTCCTGTAGGGTGAAAGGAAAGGGTGCCCAAAGCTGTAACGGCAATCGAATATGTGACAAAATAAAGATTTCAATACAGGTAAATACATGGAAAATCATAAAAACTAATATATTGTAACAATGGCTTATAAATATATTTTTTTGTTTTCTACATGATACAAGGACTAATACATTTTAAAAAATAAGAGTCTAAAAGCTACTATTACTGTGATTTGGGTTTGTAACTGCAAATCCTGCTTTCTACATTGAGACTAATGTGTTTAAGAGAATTCGTAGTTTATGTTTGGGAGCACACTGTGTACAAAGATGTAATTTTATGACATCAGCTGCTGAAAGGGGTGGAGATGGAAATGTAAAGGAGCAGAGTTTTTGTATGTTATTGAAGTTAGACTAATATAAATCAAATTATAGTGTTATAACTTTAGGGAATTAAATGTAATTCCCATTGTAACCATAAAGAAAAGGAAATAGACACAAAAGAAAATGAGAAAGGAATTTAAACATTTCACTATAAAAAATCAACTAAACACAAAAGAAGGCAGTAATGCAGGAAATGAGGGATAAAAAAGCTACAAGGCATTTAGAAAACAAAAAGCAAAATGATAGAAAGAAATCTCACCATATCAGTAATTATTTTAAATATAAATGGATTGAACTCTCCAATCAAAAGACAGTAGGAAAAAAGATAAAAACATATGATGCAACTATAAGTTATCTACAAGAGACTCACTTTAGATCCAAAGATACAAATAGACTGAAAACGAATGGATAGAAAAAGGTATTTCATGCAATAGCAGCCAAAAGGCAGCTTGGGTGGATATACTATTGGACAAAGTAGACTTTAATTTGAAAAAGTTCATGAGTCAAAGAATGACATTATATATTTTTAAAAGCCTTGATACAGCAAGCAGATGTAACAATTATAAACATTTGAGTACCTGTGAGAGGCCATCAAAATATATGAAGTAAGAACTGATGCAATTGAAGGGATAAATGAGACAGTTCTACAGTAATAGATGGAGACTTCAATATCTATAATTATAATAATGTACAGGACAGAAGAAACAGATCCTAATGTAATAGACAACCAGATATAACAGACATACACAGAACACTGTACCCAACAGCAGCACGCACGCTATTCTCAAGTGTACATGAGATATTTCCCAGGATAACCCTATGTGAGGCCACAAACTAAATCTCAATAGATTTTTATAAGACAGAAGTCATATAAAGTATCTTCTCAGACCACAATGGGTAGAAGTTGGAAGTCAATAACTGAAGAAAAACTGAAAATTTTACAAAAAAACTGTTGAAATTAAACAACACACTTTAAAAAAACCAATGGATCAAAGAAAAATCACAAGGGAAATGAGAAAATACTTAGAGACTAATGAAAACCCAAATACAGCATGCCAAAATTTATGGGATGCTGTGGAAGGGCTGCTAGTGGGGAAATTTACAGTAAACACACTAAAAACAAGAGAAACGGAGGGGCATGTGAGATCTTGCTCCCTTGCATATGCCATTGGTTTGACTCAAATACAGACTTATAAAAAGAAATAAAAAAGATCTCAAACCAACAAACTAACTTTATAACTTAAAAGAATGAGAAAAAGTAAAATAAACTAAAGTCGAAGCTAGCAGAAGGAATAATGAAGATTACAGCAGAGATAAGCAAATCAATTAAAAAATAGAGAAAATCGATGAAAACCAAAATTGGCTCTTGAGAAAGATGAACAAAATTGACAAATCTTTAGCTACACAGAGTAAACAAAAGATAAAAGAATCCAGTTACTAAAATCAGAAATAAAAATGAGGACATTACTATTGATTCTACAGAAATAAAAAGGATGTAAGAGGGTATTATGAACAATTGTATGGAAACACTTCTTAATTTATTTGATGAGGCCAGCATTATCCTCATACCAAAGCCAGACAAAGAAACTAAAAGAAAAGAGAACTATAGAGCAATATCCCTTACAAATATTGATGCAAAAATCCACAGCATATTAAAATGGTTATGCACCATGACCAAGTGAGATTGATTCCTTGAATGCAAGGATGGCTCAACATACAAAAATCAATTAAGGTAATATACCAAAGTAAAGGGAAAAAACACAGGATTATCTCAATTGATGCACTAAAAAGCTCTTGACAAAATTAAACACTCTTTCATGGTAAAAACATTATATAAAATAGGAATGGATAGAAACTACCTCAACACAATAAAAACTATATATATTTAAACAAAAAACACAGCAAACATCATACTCAATGGTGAAAGACTGAAAGATTTTCTTCTAATATCAAAAACAAGACAAGAATGCCCACTGCCATCACTTTTACTCTACCCAGTACTGGATTCTAGCCAGAGCAATTAGGCATGAGAAAGAAGGTATCCAAATTGAAAAAGAAGTAAAATTATCTCTACTTGTAGATGACATGATCTTATATGTAGAAAACCCTATAGATTTCACACAGAAAAAACTGTTAGAACTAATAAATGAGTTCAGCAAAGTAGCAGGATACAAAGACAACTTGCAAAGATTAGTTACAATCTGAAAAGAAAAATCACAGAAACAATTCCATTTATAATAGCATGAAAGAAATAAGGTACTTAAGAAAAAACTTAACCAGGAAGGTGAAAGACTTGTATAATTGTATGATCTAACAATTCCACTGTTAAGTGTATACCCAAAAGAATTGAAAGCAGGGTCTCAAAGAGATATTTGTGTACCTGCATTCATAGCAGCATTATTCACAATAGATTAAAATGTGGAAGCAATTGACAAATGAATGGATAAGCAAAACTCGGTACATACATACATGTAATATTATTCAACCTTAAAAATGAAGAAAATTGACAGTATACCACAGCATGCATGGGCCTTGAAGACCTTAGGGTAAAATAAGGTAGTTACAAAAACACAAACACTGTAGACTCCATTTGCATGAGGTACCGAGAGCGGTCAAATTCATAGAGACAGAAAGTAGAATGGCGGATGCCAGGGACTGGGAATGGGGAGGAATGAGCTGTTATTGTTTAATAAGAATAGAGTTTCAGTTTTTCAAGTTGAAAGAAGTTATGGACATGGTCAGTGGTGACAGTTGTACAACATTATAAATGTATTTAAAACCACTGAACCCTTAAAAATGGTTAAGGTACTAAATTGTATGTTATGTGTTTTTTACCACAACTTTAAAAAGTTGAACAAAATACACAGAAACAAATCTAAAAAAGGGAAAAAAAAGAAAGAAAAACTTCCATGAAACTTCTCTAGTCTCTTGTAAGTTAGCGTGGCAATGTTGTCACCTGGTACAGCAGAAGGAGCAGTGGCTTTAGGATGCGATAGGCTGAAGTTTAAATCCTAAAATCCAGCCCTACGGGGTTATCACCTCACTTCTCCTATATAAACCCGGCCAGAAGACAGCAGGTTTGTTTTCGGCTTCTAAAGGACTCTATTGCCTTGAGCAAGTCACTTAATGTCTCTGAGTCTCAATCCCATTCATAACCTTGGGCAAATTGCATCAATCTCACAGATTTGCCATGAGAAATAAAGTTAGTGTAGCTGTAGGGTAATTAATCAGTAAATGTCAATTCTCCTTCCCATCAAAGAAAAGTCTATTAGGATGGCCTTATGTGATTCTGTCAGGCAAACTCAACATCAGCACAGTGACAGATATAATGGCCTTGGTTAACTATGGCCACTTTTTGCAAGAAATGCTGAGCTTTTATGATGTGAGATACTAAAAACTAAATTTATTAAGCTGGCCTATTGCTTGAGACATGACACTCACTGGGCCACAGTAAATAAAGGGGAAGAAGGAGTTACACAATGCATCTCTGTCCTCGTTACTCAATCTCTACCCAACTGAAACCTTGCTTCGTAAGACATCAGCCACAGCCCCTGAGAGCAATAAACATACTGAGTTGCACACCCCACTTCGCCATCTCCCTGAGCTTTTGTAAATCTCAGTTGCAGGGGATGTATCTCTTATTTATGGAATGACTATTTTGAGAGAATTTTTATAATAGTCATCATCAGTAGTCCTTTGGCCAACTTTCCAAATTGAGGGAAGAAGAAATTTATGTGCAATATTAATTTTTCTATTTTTCATTTAAAGGGAAGATAGTTTGCTCTTTTCAAGGGGTATAAAGCAATTTCTGGGATGTAAGACCAGAAGATAATTTCCCCAGTTGGGTCACTGCTGCTTCCATCTCATTCTGGAGGTAGGAAAAACTATGAGTCACCAAAAGACCAATGGACAAATATCCTACAGCGAACAAGTATGCAGTATCCACCAAGGGATGTCAACTATTTACTCCCTAGGAAGGAAACAACTAAGCAAGAGTAACAGATGATGCTCCAGCTTTATAACATTCAGGGATGGGAACACCAGAGCAAGTCACAGAAGCACATATTCACTCTGACGGGGGGAAATGGTCAAAGCTCTATGCCCTCCCATAGCTACTGTGAGCACAGCTGACAGAAAGGAGCACCACTCTAGTTCTGTTCAGGTGGATGAGAACATTCCACCCTTTCTTCACTGAACTCAGATCACTCCCCCTTTCACGCTACTTGATCAAGGGCCACAAACTGTGTTTCATGGTATAACCCTCCCTTTCCCACCACGTGCTGAAGGACCCTTGGTACATCATCATCTGGCTTCTCCATGGCCCACCCTTTCCTGGAAAAGAGGACAGCAAGGACCACAAGAAGCTCTTTGTTACTTGGTGACACTATATGGTCACAGTGTGATTACAGATAATGCAGAATGTTTCCTAAGGGTCAGGGCTATGAGACACTAGAATGCATTATAGAGAAGATATTTTAGAATTACCCTGGGCTGATTTTTCAAAAGCAAGTGGGGAGATGATTTGGGGAGATGGTTAGTGTTGAACTTAAAGAGAGGCACAGATGTCAGGGACGTAGGCTCAGGGCTGCTTGGGTGGAGCCTCACAGAATGGCAATACAAAGAAGCAGTCACCGTGTCCTGGGGTCTGGCACTCAGCTGTGCAGGTATAATGGGGTTTGTCGGTAACTGCTGGGCAATTAGTTTGTAGGCTAACCTACGCTAACCAAATTCTCAACAGACTAACATATCAAACAGAATACAAGTGTATTTATTTGTAACAGGTATATAATAACTTTCCAGTGACCTCAATCCTGCCCATTATCAGGGTAGCTGAGAGACCAGGTTCGTGATCAGGATGCTACTTGTTGAAGAAGGATTTGGAACAAAAGACCTGGATAAACTGAAGGGGTGTTTCATCCAGGTATTGGAAAGCCTTCTGAGTGGAATGTATTTTTTAGGTGACCCAAATGCCAGTGACCCCCAGGAAAAGTGTCTCTATCCTGTGGAAAGTGTTAGGTAATCAGCAACAAATTCTCTGTGCCTTGTCTCCCTTTTTCTAAACAAATTCAGATTACCTATCTACTATACACCTCCAAACATGTTAATCCCAGTTTTCTTTAGATGAGACACAGTACAATTCTCACTGCTTTGTTTTATATTCAGTCATTTTCCTGAACATAAGCTCATCCTAGTATCCCAGTCATCTCAGTCCCTCAGTATGAGCTCTCAGAGAGGGTTACTGATGGTTGATCTCTTTAATTATGTGTTAGTTCTTATTACTTGCTCTGATGAAATGATTTTCAAGTTCTGGGGGCATTTTAATATACATGTGATAACTTCCCACAAGCTGCCTAGAGGCAGAAACATGCCCCCTGTAGCCCTGCTCAACACCAATTATTCTGTTCATCTGTGGAATGCATTTGTAATGTGTTTTATTTATTTTGCCTCCAAACACTCCCACCTTCCTAGAGGAAGAGGTGAATAAACCACCCTACTGCTCCCCCTAAGAAAGCAATTTTTCACCTTAGGTGGGCCATCTGTTTCTCCTAACACAGCTCTGCTTTGACTTGAATTGAATACATCTTGTCCCAGGCATTTTGCCAGCTGTAGGCTCCAGGAAATGGAGCAAAAAAAGTGGTTTCCTTGTGATGTCAGATCTTTTTTTTTTTTTTTAAATGCAACTTACAGAATTAACCTAAAGGAAATTGTGCATCACTGTTCACAGGAATGGTTCAGAATGGAAAGGGTCCCAGAGTAACAACCAAATTGTATACAAATTTCCTAAGAAATCCCATCGAGGCATGTCGGTAGATCCAGCAGTGGGCCCGATTAATGCAGGGGAAAACTGAGTACTTGCTTTGGACCCAAAACAGGCCCCTAAGCTAACGGTTCTCAACCCTGGATGCAGATCCAACGTACTTATGGAGTTTTCACTCTTCATGCCTTGGTCCCACTTACCTGGCTGCTTCTAATGCCCCGCATGTTGAGAACAATTTCCCTTAAACCATTGGGGATCAGAGACCTCTTCTCAAGTTTCAAAGCTATTGGGGGAAAAATTACCCAGGGCAGAAAGAGTGTCAAAATGTATAGGCTGCAAGGCAAAAGAAATGATCAACAAAATGGAAAGACAACCAACAGAAGGGGAAAAATATTTGCAAATCATATATATGATAAGGGGTTAATATCGAAAATCTATAAAGAAATCATACAACTCAGTAGCAAAAAATCCCCAAGTAAGCCCATTAAAAATGGGCAATATGATTAAGCAATTCCACTTCTGAGCATATATCTGAAGGAAACGAAAACACTATGTTGGAGAGCTATCAAGCAGCACTAAGTTACAATAGCCACGACATGAAAACAACCTAAGTGTCCACCAGTGCAGGAAGGGAAGAAGAAGCTGTGGCATATTAACACACTGGAGTATTCATCCATAACAAAGAAGGCAACCCTGCCATTTCTGACAACATGGATGAAGGCCTTATGCTAGGTAAAATAATCAGACAACTACTGTACAATCTCATTTATATGTTGAATCTTAAAAATAAATTAATTCATAGGAAAAGAAATCGTATTTGTGGTTACCAGAGGTGGTGGCGGGTGGAGGTAGGGGTGGGGGAATTGGATAAATGTAGTCAAAAGGTACAAATAAAGAAGATAAATAAGTACTGGGGGTGTAGTGTACAACATGATAACTATAGTTAATACTGCCATGTGGTCTATTTGAAAGTTATTTAAAAGAGTAGATCCTAAGAGCTCTCATCACAAGAGGAAAAACTTTTTTTCCTATGTCTAAATGAGATAATAAATGCATGTTAGCTAAATTTATTGTGCCGGTTATTTCACCATATATGTAAGTCAAGTAATTATGTCGTGTACCTTAAACTTATACAGTGCTGTATGTCAATTATATGTCAAAAACCTGGAAAAATATGTCCAGGCTTCATCCAGAGGATGATGAACTGTGGAAGCAACAGTAAACTGAGGGTGGTACAGTGCCCAGGTTGTTTTCCGATATGAGTATCCAGAGACTCAGGTTTTGTAGTGAGTTAGAAAGAGAATAAAGAGCCTTAGTTTGGCAACTGCAAGCCATTTAGGCCAATAGAGGGGATTTTATCCCACTTTAGAGATAGAGCATCAGCAAGAGCAACACTACTCGAATGACTTTAAGAGACAAAGCAAAATCAGTAGCTGCTTCCAGGAATCAACATCTAAATATGGGAGCCATTTCATGGAGCTGAAAGACAGAAAAAGAAATGGTAGACAGCATGAGATAGAAGAGCGTCCATACTTTATTCTAACATATGTGGGAGGAGACTTGGAGGCTTCCTGGACTACTCAGAAGGGATCGGACCATGGCTGATATTCTGCTAATATACACTGGCACGGAGCTACTACAGGTTAAATATAGAAATACTGCCCTGATGGTTGGCAAATAGCTTGTTAGAGCACGTCATAGAATGACAATGTCCAATAGCCACTGTATAGGTGGTAATGGGACTTGGGGCCGGTGCATCTGGACGTGGGGGCATAAGCTGAGCAGACCGCGGTGCTGCTCAGGAGGGGTCCAGGACTGGCAGGAGTGATGGGGCAGGCCTGGCTGGTGGCAGTGTTGAAGGTGGGTGTGGAAGCAAAGGCCCTCTGGGTACAGGCTGTGTGAGAAGCACTGGCATCCAGAGCATGAGGGACAACCCACCTGGTCATCCTCCTGCGGCAGCTTGTACCTGGCCCCAGATCCAATGGCCACTGATTCGATGGAGAAGTCTTTGGAAGAGTTTCATGCAATTTCCCACACAAAACTGTAGCTTAGAGACAAGTTGCTTTTAGTTTTATGAGACCTTATCATATATAAGATCACACCAGTAACTTTTAAAATTAAATAATGATTTAGAAATTATTAGAGTGATTTGATTACCATTTTACCTTGTATCATATGGTAAACTGTTTCATGGCATATAGTTCAGAGAATAGAAAGTATTTTAAGTTTTTATTGATATACTGATTATTTATCTACTGATTACATTTATTTATAAAACTTAAATTGCCATACACGTTGTTGAACGTCATGCTGAGAGTGGGCAGTGTGGAACTGGGGGGCAGTGATTCAGCTGGTGGGGTTTGAAATGGCTTCACTGTATCCCTGTCCTCCATCCCAGGCTGGTCTGACTTGGGCAAATTTGGGCCTGCATTTGATTAACAAGTGAGATGTCTTTACTGTTCTGATATTTCCTGTATTTTCAGAAGGCTCTGTTCTGCAGCTGCAAGGGACAAACTATGCAAAAGAAATGGCAGTGCTGCCCTGGCCAGGTGCCTCAGTTGGCTGGAGTGTCGTCCTGTACAACAGAAGGTTGTGGGTTTGATTCTTTATGAGGGCACGTGCCTGAGTTTCAGGTTCAGTCCCCAGTTGGGGCGCATATGGAGGCAACCGATTGATGTTTCTCTTTCACCCTTCCTTTCGCTCTAAAATCAATAAACATATACTCAGCTGAGTATTAAAAAAAGAAAGGAAAAATAAATAAAATCAATGTTAGGCTTTTAATAACTTTTCCAAGACAGTAAAGGGCAGAAGTTCATTCATTTAACAAATAGTTGAGAACCTACACTGTACCAGGCACAGTTCTAGGCACTGAGGATACATCACAGAATAAAATAGACAAAAATTCCTACTTATGGAGCCAACAAGTGATGGCAGGTGGTGCTCATTATTCAAAGGCAAAGGAGAAATGGAGCCCAGGAGAGAGCTGTGATCTCATTCCAGCACCTGCCCCTGTGCACTCGGCCCTCCTTGGCTTAGTCCTTAGAACATTGAGATGAACACCACAGAACTAGGAGCTAACCATTCTGAGGCAGCCTGGCAATCACATGGTGGGCACCAGGAAAGGACCCCTCCTCCTTGGTCATGCCTTAGTATCTAAATCTGCCAAGCAAAAAGGATTTTCCAACAAGTGTATTTTGGAATCTAGCTCCTCAAGATGCTTAGTTAAAAAAGGAGGGTTCGGTGCCTGAATCAATATGGCAAACACTTCAGCTCTTAGAAATTCACAATGAGTTGGCATATTAAATATAACCTGTATAACCTCCATACGATTTGGATTCAAATTTTGGGTATCTGTCTTTATTTTCCTAATTATTTATGCCTTCATACAGTACCTCTTAAAGTCTTCCCATTCCCCCAATAGTCCAGGAAAGCTGGGAATTTACTTAATCCAAGAGGAGCAATCTTGTTTCAAAGTATCATGTGGGAAGAATTGATTAGCCCATGAGAAGTTCTGATCTCCATCACTTCTGCATGGTGCCACTGCTGAAAACTAGTTCTGACAGGCTCCAATGAATGAGTCTTTGTCCTGACCCAAGGGTGTCCTTTCTGCTGCAGAGCCCTGTGTAGGCAGCAGGGTGTCACTGAGGACATGGACTCCCAAGTTGACAGCTTATTGGAATTACGCTCACACAATCAGCCCACTGTTCCCCAAACAGGACAGCTTTGCCCAGGTGGCCAGGTCTAATTGGGTTTCTAGCCGCAGCTACACACTGTCTCTAGAATGCGCTGTCTCCCACAAACCTTGAGGCCCTAGTGTTGAGCCTGTCACTGAGCCAGACTCTCTCTTTGTTCTTGGGGGAATTTTAATGTTTTTTCTACCAGGGAACCTCCCTCAGGGATGTCTCAGCCATACGGAAAGCTCTAATTAAGTTGAATCTCAAAAGGGAAGAAAATGGGATCTTGATTCCTTTCCTTTTTGAGGATGCTTGGCCCTATATAAGTTTAATTTGGCACATGTATTAAGTTTCAAATCATTACAAATATTTCTGAGTTGGAATACTTAAAAATCATTGGTTATGAATAATTGGCCTAAGTTGTTTATTGGATTTCTTTCGATTTGAGAGGTAGCTAAAATCTGGAAGGATATAGAGCATAATACTGATAAAGTTTCATGGGAGCAAAGGACAGAAAGAGATTCTAGCTTATTGGAGGCAATTAAGTATCTGAAGGGCCCCCTGTCCCATGGGGAAAGAAGGGCAATGAAAGGGATAGAGGAAGATTTTCCCTACTATAATTTTGTATATTAAAAGGGGCATTATCTATCTATAGAAGCCACCTAATATATCATTAGGAATGTTCTCCTTCAGAGAGAATTGGACTCCCAGGAATTCACTCCTGAATTCATTCCACTAAAGAATCTAAAACCCTCCAGGCTTCTCGGTAAGCCAGTCATCTGTCAGTGAGCCAGGCTCCTAATGGAGAAAACTCAGAACCTTTTCAGTCAGGGAAGAAAACCCTTGCATTTGCCAACGTGGCTTTAAACTCATTAATTCTGGGGCACAAAAAAGGCCATAATTTCTACAGGGAGGAGAAATACACTGAACAAGTAGGATATTCTTAAACCCCTCATTCTCACTAGTACTTGGCCTTCACCATTTTCTCAAATATTTTATATCAAGTGCCTTAAGACATAAAATAAAAGATGGCACACACTCTTAAAGCTTTCTTGATACCGGGATATTTTACACTCAGCCTCACTGGACCGATCAACACAAGTCACTTGGATACTGTGGCAAAATACAGTGAAGATTCAGTAAGGTGGTAATGGTGTGGGGGCAATTTTTATTAATCCATCTCCAAAGAAGGAGCTTCTCAGAATACAAATATTAAGAACAAAGGCTAATTTGCCATTTGATAGAAGATAGTGTTATAGAAATGCTTTCTTTCAATAGAATTTTTATGTTTTAGACTCCTAGAGACATATTTTCCTCCCACTCTAATATATACCCATATCCTATGGAATAACAAGATTTTTTTAATAGAATTATACTGTATGTAAAATACATCATGTGCTCAAAGGTGAAATGTCCAGGGAAAGTATTTCCATTTCTTCCTATTTCGTGGCATTCTATGTGTCCTGTCTGATAGGTAGGCACGTAAGGGAGCTGGTTTTAGTTACCCAATGCCGTGCTGTATTTATTACTTCAACTTGCAAATGCTTTCATTTGGACCTCCAAACGTGTAATTTTTAACGTGTTTTATTAGTGAGGGAGCAATAAAGGAACAATTTTGCAGCTAAGTTAACATCTATAAATTTCTGTTTGTGATGTAAAAGAAATGGCCACAGCAGACCATAGGTCTGCTCATATTTCAAACAATATTAAATGTAAATATTTCTAAAGTGCCCTATATTTAAAGTTCTTTTATTTCATAAAATATTTACGGGTTCATTGTTTATTCTTTAAAAAAATGGTACCTCACTCTGAACAGATGTATTATGCAAAAGTGTTTATTATTTTTAAATAGCAATATTTAAGAAGCCATATAAAAGCCAGATGATTACAAATCAACAATTACAATCAAACTGAAAGCTAAATGTTAAGCAGATGCTGATCAACTTTATTTGAAATTTATGTCTATACAAGACCTGCACACAAATGTTTATAGCACCTTTAGTCATAATTGCAAAAACTGTGAGTAACCAAGATGTCCTTCAACAGGGGAAAGAAGAAAAACACTGCAGTATAGCTCTACCATGGAATATTATTCAGTGATAAAAACAAATTATCAAGCCATAAAAAAATACGCGGATTACTCTTAAATACGTATTGCTGAGTGAAAGAAACCAGTCTACACAAGATGCTTATCATATAGTCCCAATTACACGGCAGTTTGGAAGAGGTAAAACTACAGGAATGGTAAGAAAAGATCGGTGGTTACTAAGAGTTTCAGACAGTGGGAGGGCTGAGTAGGTGAAGCCCGCAGATGTTTTAAGGCAGTGAGACTGTTACGCATCATAATGTAATGGCAGCTACTTGAATGGTGAATGTGTTTGCCAAAACCGACAGACCTTCAAAGCACAAAGACCGAACCTTAACGCATAAAAACTGTAAATATGTGTATTTTTAAGAGGTTGGGCATCACAGGATGGAATGTGGAATGTGACAGGACAATCTGACTGTATTACAAATGAATGAAACCACCTCACTGAAGGGTGTGGTGGAGGAAAGGGTGCTTCCCTAAGTAACTTTGGAAATTGAGCCTATAAAACAAGTCCAAAAACACTGTGCATAAACATTGTACTCTGATAAAATTATTCATTGCAGGATATGAGTTAGCAATTCGGATGCTGTTATACATGCATACAGGAATCGAACAACTAAATAAATGACAGATGGTGGGAGACAGGCTTCTTAGTGCTGGAGTGAGAGGTTGCAGATAAGAGAGGGGAGGAGGGTAGAACATCTCAAGTAGTGATGGATTAGAGCTGGAGACAGTGTAAACTCATAGTTCGCTTGATATAGGTATAAATGTTTACACAGAAATATGTATAGACATGTGTACATCTGTACAGATTATATACACATATATAGATCCTTGCTCTGTCAGCTGAGAGGGCCTAGAGCCTATGGCACAGTGGTGGCAATGAGCCCATGCAGTGCCTGGATCTTCATTTCTAATCCCCTGTCCAACAAAAGGAACCAGGTTTCCTTGGAGAAATGGATGATTCTAGTATTGGAACAGGAAATACACGAGAGATAAGCTTGGAGCATCCTGTAGCATCAGAAAGCAAGAAAGTGTTGGGGAAAAACAAAAATAAAAAACACCTGACGAGGGTATATATCAAAAGAAGACAGGCAACACCTAAAGAGCTCCCAATAGCTAAAGCTGGAACAACTTGAGCAATAAAAACATGTTAAACGCATTATTGGATCATATTCCAAAGTATAAAGTAAATACCTATGAGTTCATACTGATATAAATAAACAAACGAGAAAGAACAGACAAATCGCGCGTGCAGAAGGATTCAAAATTTATGCAGATAGTTGGCCCTCAAGGGGGTGGAGCATAATCTTCCACTTCTTAAGTGAGAGTGCACACAGCACCTTCGTTCCAAAAAGGGCGGTATGGAAAGGGAGAGGAAAAGAGCAAGTTTACAGTGGAGAAACCCGACAAACACTACCTCAGCCAGGTTATCGAGGTCCCTGTTAGCATTGATAGGTCGTGTCCATTGTCTGCGCCCTTGCTATGATGTAATGAAAAAAGCACTGTAACTGTGGGGTCTTTTTATCAAAAACACATAATCCAAGTTTAATCACAAGGTGAATATCAGACACATTTCAACTGATGGATATTCCACAAAACACCTCACCAGTACTCCTCAAAACTTGTCAAGGTCATCAAAAACAAAGCAAGTGTAAGAAACTGTCACAGTGAAGAGACACCTAAGAAGACAGAACAAATAAATGTAATGTGGTATCCTGGAGGAAATCCTTGAACAGAAAAAAGGACACTCATTTCTCAGTAAAAACTAAGAAATGATGGACTCTACTTAATAATGTATCAATATATGTTGATTAATTATAACAAATGTACCACCTGAATGTAAGATGTTAACTAATAAAAGAAGAGGGCATAGGGTATACAAGATGCCTGGGTGGTGGATCTGTCCCTGGTTGGGGGTATGAGAAGCAGCCAATCGATGTTTCTTTCTTACACTGGTATTTTTCTCCCTCCCTCCCCCTGTCTCTAAAAATAAATAAATGAAATCTTTAAAAATTATATTGAGAATCATACAGTCATAGAAAGTGGGAAATGGAGGGAACCATGAAAAATCATCAATTAAACCCTTTATTTACAAGGGAGAAGACTAAGGATTTATAGTAGGATTTAGTAGCCTGCACTTTGGAGATGGCCTTGAGAAAATAGCGGCGTCTGGCTGCTGAACTACAACCTCAGTGACACTACAGCAATCATAGTACATAGCAGACACTCGATAAATACTGAATGGTGAATAATTCCCTCAAACCTATCCCTTATCCAAGTATTCAATCCATTCCCTTATTTATTAATTCATTCATTCATTTAACAAATATTTACTGAGTGGCACTATAACTCTAGAATTATAATCACCTTGAAATTCTACCCAAATGACTGACATTTTGGCAATTTTCCATATCTGACTTTGTAGGAAGCTCTATTTAGCTGTTTCAAGCTTATAAGTGTCCAAGGAAGAATTGTTTCAAGCCAAGTATTAACAGAAAATAGACGGAGGAGACCCACTAAGAGAGTGATGACTCTAAGAGGCACAGAGAATATGTGGGGTTCATTTACATTCAAATTATAGGTTATGACCTTTTTGAACAGTATTATTATTTTAGATTCTCCACTCTCACACTACTACCTTCACCATTTATTGAAGAAATAGTCTAAGACCGTAGTTCTATTTTTCTTTCCAGTTTTGGCTTCAGAATTTTGGCCAAGATGCCTAATGTTGTTGAGCCTCGGTTCCCCCATTTGAAAAATTACCTTATAAAAGAATGTTGCCTGCATTAAATAAGCCAACATTTCTAATGTGTTTGGCATACTTGACAATGACATTATTATTACTAGTATCACTACTGTTATTGTTCCCGTTACCAACCAACCAGATGCTTGTACCTGTGCAAACACTGTGGGAAGCTTAGGGCAATAACTCAGGATCTACAAAAGAACACACGCCGACACACTTAACGATTCTTTCGATCTTTCTAGGTTAGATAAGTGGGTCATCTCCAACAAACCACAAAATTATTGTCAGGATCTAGGCTGTGATTCTATTTGCCATCAGTCCAATGCCCCTTTTAGACTTCTAGGAAACTAAAGGGGTTATTTTCAAGTTCCTTTCCTTCTTAACACACTTTGCTCCTGATGTTCATTTTACTAACTATATTGCCATCATATTTAAAGACCATGTGATTTAAGGTGCTCACCACCTCTCTGTATAAATGCTGTGAAAAAACCCAGCAGTCCCAGTGAACATCATACTCTCTACGCCCACCCAGGTAGAAGAGGTCTTGTGTTTGCTCTTCCGACTAAAAGTTTCTGGGCAAGAAGATTCCCCCTGTAATCGGCATTCTCAAGGCCGGCTGGCTGGGAATCCAGCAGTGTCCAAGTACATTGTGCCTCTGAAACTGTATTCCAGTGTAATGCTTATGGGAGGCAGTCGCCATCCGGTAGATGCAGCAGCATCAGCCCAACCGCTTACACAAGAGCTCCTTGGTGGTTTGGGTGACTGGATTTATCTCTTTCAACCCAGTTCCCAAAACCATTTTCAGGACGAATGTTCCAAGTTCAGAGGAAATCTTAAAAGAAACTTTAGTTTTAATAAAAACAGAATACTCTTACTGAAATCAAAAACAATTAGGTTAATAAAACAGGTTGTTTTTAAAACTAATTTTAAAGGAATCTTAAAAGGAAATTTTGTAGCTCATTATTATTTTAACAAACATACTGTGAATTAGTTTTCCATTAGCGTAATTATTAGAAATTCCTTTTGTCAAGGACACTCACATAAAACAGGTCCTCCCTCTCTCCTGGAAGAACCTGTGAAGGTTGAAACTTGCTGCTGCTCCTCCCCACAGTGCCACTCTCAGTGACTGCAGAAGGATCTAAGCCGGAGGGAAATGAGAGAAAGGGGTCAAGTACAGAACACAGGAGCTGCAGATTCTAAATCAGGTCATATGCATGAGCTCTCAGGTGGAATTAAGGGAAGAATTTCTGCATTCCCATTATTTTTTTCACAAGCTTAAGATGTCTGATGTCTAAAATTATTTATATCTAATAAGACATTTCTTGAAACTTTATCTGATCAGAAGGATTTTAAGGTTTTTGTTGTTTGTGTTTTGGGAAATATAAATCAGCTTGCTTTTCATATTTAATACCAAGACTTTTAACATAATTGCTTAAGTTCTAGATCAAATGTTTCTCTACTCATGAATTAGCTCTGTCACCAATTTGTGGGGAGTTCCTATTTGTGTTCCTATTTGTAATGTACCTGATTAGACATAATGAAAACATATACCTATATAAATAAAACACACACATATGAGGGGGGACTCCCCCAAATGGAATTTATTTATAAAAAATTATGTATTTACATGTTTAAACTTCAGTCACCTTCAAAGTATACTCTCCATTTGATACCATACACTTATTGAGGTGCTTTTTCCACTACTCAAAAACAGTTTTTGAACTTTTCGATTTTGATGTCTTTTGGTGCTTCTGCCATTTTTTGTTTCACCTCTTCCACACTGGCAAAATGTCTCCCTTTGAGGACTTTTTTCATCTGGGGAAACAAAAATAATTTGCTCAGGGTGAGATTGGGTGAATAGGGAGGGTGGAGCCATGACATTTTTTGGTCAGATACTGCTGAATATTCAGCACAGTGTGGGCAGGTGCGCTCATAAGTCACCCATCACAAGATGGGCAAACACGTTGAAAGTGTCTTCAGAAAAATTCATTGAAGCTGAACATGGCCTCTCACAACACCACCAGCTGGTACACTGATACAAATGGGTTCCCAGAACACTCACTTAGTGGGGGAAGCCTGTACAAGGGGCCTGCCAACCAAAACATAATTCCATTTTGGGGGAACCCACCTTGTATATAAAAATATACGAGTATCACATAAAAATATAGCAGGACATGTTTTCTAGAAATCTGGACTGTATGTCTGAATAGCCTTACCTACCTCGTATAAAAAGGTTTACTTTGGGAGGCTACAGAAGCTGTCTCAAAGAGATAGATGATGTCCAGAGCAACATAAACCAGAGGTCAACAAGAGGTCTGGGTAATACGCCATCAGGAGAGAAAAAAAACAAAACAAAATATCTACTTTTTTTTTGTATTCCTCACTCATGGATATGTTTATTGATTTTTTTAGAGAAAGAGGAAGAGAGACAGAGAAACATTGATAAGTTGCCTCCTGTATGCTCCCTGACCAGGGAATGAACCCACAGCCTAGGTATGTGCCCTGACTGGAAATCGAACCCACAACCTTTCAATTTATGGGACGGCACTCCAACCAACCGAACCACGGGGCCAGGGCCAAAATACCTAAGCTTTTATATACAAGAAAACAAACAGTTGTTTCAGATTTGAACCCCAGCTTGAAAGTTACAAGGGCAGCCTCTGCAATTGCAGGACTCGTTTGCAATTCAGCTGCTTCTCAAACAGGCAACTCTGTGTAACAGGATGAAGAGCAGCGGGCATTTTTAAATTTAACAATGTTCAAAAAGTTTCCCTTGAAATAATGGGAAGCCCAGCTAGTAATAAGTAAAGGTTTGACACACAACAAGAGAGTAGGAAGCCAAGATCCAAATGTGCTTTTTAGGGGCAATTTTTCCTAAGCAACTAGGAGCGAGATCCAGAGGCACCAGACAGTTCCCAGAAAGCTGTTGGGTACCACTTGAAGCAGGCATGCAAGAGCCACAATGCTGGGCCTATTACTGTGTGGATTTGAGTACTGCCGAATATAAAAAATGAATCCACCATGTTGAACAGCTATGGATTAAATACAGGAAACAAATTGAGCATTGCAATAAAGGAGACAAAAGAGAATTAGACATGCAGGGAAATAAGAGTAAAACAAAGAAAAGAGAAAATCCATCTACAGGAAAGTCAATCTGTGTTGGCACCTTACTTCTGGCCTACACTGACAGGGAGTAAACAAGATGGATAGCTCTTAAGATGCTCTTAACATGCAGTGAAGGCTGAAGAGTCTCCCTTTTCTTCTTCATACTCACATATGTCTACACACTTAAGTCATACAAATAAACTAACCCTACCTGTAGCATAATCTTTATTTAGTAAGTACCACGGGACAGTTATTTACAAATATGCAAAGGAAAGGTTGAGTCAATGGCATGCCTGTCTCTCATCTCTTTTCTTGAATTCTATGCTACTTTTTCCAGCTCTGGTAAAATAGAGACCAGAGACTCAGTCACTGTCAGGGCTGGTCTTCCCATTTCTCTACATACCTCCAGACTGGGGTGTGCTTGTACGGCTTCCGAAAATGGCTGTCACCAGGGGTCTTCCACTCGCCTCCATCCTTCCTGAAATGCTCTTCCTTTGACTTCCATGACAATATTCTCCTAATTTTCCCAGTACTTCTTGTTCTCTACTTATCCCTTAAATGCCATTGCATCCTAGGATTCTGATCTTAGCACTATTCTCTTCTTACGCTAGAATCCATTCCAAGAGGCACAATGGTGAAAAGCCTAGAAACTAGAACCACTTCCCAGGGGCTTGCCACTTTCTGCCTGTGTGTGTGAGATCTTGGGTAGGTTATCTAGCATCTGTGAGATTTCCTCATTTATAAAGTGGGACTAATAATAGTATCTACTTCACAGGGTCATAAAGAGGAATAAATGAGTTCAGACATGTGAAGTACCTGGCCCACAGTAGGAGCTCAGCAACTTTTAAGGTACAGCCATGGCTTTCACATCATTTAGGTGAATACCTCTCTTATTTAGTTGACATTTAGTTGATTAACTCTAACTCTCTAGTCCATACTTTTTTTCTGAGTTCCAAGCCAATTTAATCAACTGCCTACTGAACATTCCCAATCGCACCTAGGGCTCCTTAAATTCAACATTCACTCACTCCTGCTCCTGCTCCAGGCAAAACTGCTCTTTTTCTATTTTTTTTCTCCAAAATGAAGAACAGCATCATTCATCCAAGGGTCCAAACTTGTGAAATTTAATGAAGTCGCCTACTCTTCTCTCAACTACCTCTACCCTAAACATGAAGACCTAATTGGTCATCAGAACTTTTCAGTTTTGCTTCCCATCTTCTCTCCTGAATTACTGTGAGAACTCCTCTCCCTGCCTCCAGTCTCTTTCCTCCCACACCATCTTCTTTCACGCTGCAGTCTGGGGTCAACCTTTTTAATATTTTTCCCATTAACCTTCAGAATAAAATCTAAAATGCTTACTATAGCATATGAGGTACTTCATTAACTTGTCTCTATCCCTCTAATCTTGTCTTCCACCATCTCTAGTTCCAGGACACAAAACTACCTCTAATCCCCAAACCTTTTACCCTATGCTTCACTTTCATGCCTTTGTCAATACAACCCAGAATGACCCTCCCTCCATTTTACGTCCAGATAATTCCTGTTCTATTATATTTCCACCACCAGCAACACTATTCCAAATTGATTAAAAAAAAAAACAACCCTGAAGCATAGTTAGCAGATGTTACAATTTCAGTACAGTTTGCTCAACACAGAGTGAAATTCCTTTTGCGCCTTAATTTCTGAGACACAGAATATATTTCTTTTTTAACCATGGTATTTTTGATTTCCATCTCTTCTGCCATACTGTTATAACAAGGGACCTAGATGGTAAGGAAAACTGGGTAACAAAACATGAAGAAACTGTGGATGAGGAGGTGTCAGCTATTTTCCTGTATCACATTAGCCATTTCTCCTCCACCTCCTTCTCCCCCTCTTTTTCTCTCCCTGTCTCTGCCCTTAGCTCTCTGTCTCTGTCCCTCTTTCTCTGTCTCAGTCTCCGTCTATCTCTGTCTCACACACGTACATGCACTCATATGCACAAATTTCTCTTAAGGTAAAAATCACTCCCTGTGTTTTTTTCAAATCCCTCAGGTTTTATATTTTATTGCTCCATGTCTGCCTCCCTGAGGTTCTTGTATAGACTCGTTATTTCCCTCAGTAAAGAAGCTGTTTTAGTTTGTCTTTGCCTGGTTTGTAAGGACCCAAGGGAAGCAGTTCTTGCAGCCCAGCCTTCCACTCCCCTCCGCATGAGTCTTGGCTGGGGCAGCAAGTCTGTCAATCCCAGGCGAGAGTCAGGGCAGACAAAGGTTCATTTGTAAAGAACCTCCTTCCAGCACCTCCTCTCTTCTCCTTCTGCCCAAACTCACCCAGTGAGTTGCAGCATTTTAAAAGATTCCTCTGCCAAGAAGACCAAAGGAAAGAAGAAAAGGGTATGTAATTTTTTTCTTAAAAATAATTGTTTGTCATTTATTCTACTCCAAACTATTGCTATAGATTAGTATTTAATGTGTTGAGTCAGAAGAGAAAGACAGAGAGACACCCTCTAAAGGGATGATGTATGTGCTTAAAAAAAATGCTTCTTAGGAAAAGGGAAGATAATCAGATTGAGAGAACAGAGTATGTACATTCCTTAATTGGGAAAGTCACTTAATCGTAGGTTTAAAAGAGGCAGATTCCTCTGTTATTTCTCATTAAGGCACATGTCCACTCTGCATCTGGTCCCACACAACGGACCTTATTATCCCACCTCTCAGAACTGTGTGAGGATGAGGATATGTATAAGGTTTTATTAATGCAGTAGCTATATCTCTATATCACCTACTCAACATGAACTGCAAGGCTTAAGAAAGCAAACGTTTTCTGCTTTTTAAAAATCCTGATTCCTAAAAAGAAACTGGCATAAATGTGTGATACAAAGAGGGAATTCATTTAATTCATCCTTGGTGCCCCCCTCGCATGGAACATAACACAGTGTCTGTACTGCTAAGATAAAGGGAACCTTTTTCCCCGTTTGGGGCTTATAAAAATTTCTCTTTAAAATTCCTTAGCTTAGTTTCACAGTTAATGAGCTCTCCAAATGCCTGTCCCTTTCTCCATGATGATCAATTGTGGCCAGGAAAACAATTAGAATGATGCCAAACTAAACATTAATATCATCTTCTGGTATTCTCTGAGACACCTGAAGGGAGGTCACCTTCAGGGAGGATCTGGACTTCTTTTTTCCCACTGATGAGTATCTTTTGGGCATGTGGGCTGATCACGTCTGCTTTAATGATGTTTGAAAGGTTTATCCACTTTCCGATATCACTTTGATTCCTCTAACGTACATTTTGAGAGGTTTCACTTCAGGACTCAGTCATTCTAACAGGAACCTCTTCTATCACAGCTAATAAGAAGGAGAGAGAACTTAAAAAAATAATAGTGATTTTTATCCTCCAAGAAAAATGATGGAAAACATCACAGACTGGACAGCAATTTTAATCTCCTTCAACTGTAATTTTGATTTTAAATGTCAGGTTCTGGGCTGTAATTTTCATTTGCTTTTGCAGCTTTGTTTCTCCCTTGCTGTGTTTTGAAAGAAACCTGAAAATGGACTGCCCCTTCTGCCTAATTCATCAACTCTGTTTCATTCCACTTTTTAAAAAAATACCAGTTCCCAGAATTGCCATCAGCTGCCTATATGAGCATTGCACCATAAATGTCTCAGACATTTAAACTACACAGCCCTGTTAGTTTTGGCCATTAAATGGGATAATTTTTATTTTTATGTCTCCATTTAATTCCAACCATTCAAAAGCCTGCTAGTGCCAAACACCCTCACACAATTAAAATTTGCAATTCCCTATCTATATGATGATTGCACTGATTTATTGCTTAATTGGAAACATTTTGCCTATAATTCTGTATGCTCTGCATTGCTTTTTTATTTTTTTAAGATTTTTAAATTAAGTTATGCTTTTAAATGTTATGTTATTGATATTATGCCAATCTACTCAATATTGGGATAGGAATTGTATCATTCATTAGGAACAATATTAATTACATAAAATTAAATCCAAAACACCAGTAGATAAATATTTGAGGATCTGTTGCTTATTCCTTCAGATATTCAGCTTCTAGCTTTGTTTTCTTTTGTAATTTGGATGTACTCCAGTAGGAATTTTTAAGTGCATGTTCTTCAACTGAAAGAGAAAAAATAGAGCAATTTGCTTCAAACTTGCCAAAGTCATTTCATCTTGTTGAAACTTGAAAATATATGGTCTGGATGGATTGCCAAGGATTGAAATTGGTGTCTTCTAATGAAAACAAAACAAAACAAAACAACCAGTGCATCACAGAAACATACTGGTTCAGACATTGTTCCACCTGCTAAATAAGAGTTAAAGCTATTTATCTGCACTTAAGTAAAGGAAGAAGAGAAGACTTTAGTTCAAACTATAATTTCTAAAGTGGTAAAAAAAATCTACCAATAAGCACTTGCCAGATGTGGAACTTTCCATCGCAGTATGTGACTGAGACTGTGACAGAAACGCTATTTTACATTTTGGCATGAACACAGTCAGGAGAGGTGTGTGGTATGGCAGCAAACCCACTTACTTTCTGCAATTTACTTTTCACTCCTTCACCGAATGTTTTCGGAATACTTACTGTGAGCCTCACATTGGAAGAGACACTCTGAGAGAGGCACAAAGAACAAAAAAAGAAGCTACAGTCCTTGCCTTTATGATGCTGGCATCTTCGCTTCCAGTCTTCTGAATGCTGGCTTGCCTGAGGCCGCAGCCCTTGCCTCTTCTCTTCTGAATCTATACTCACTACCCTGATAGTCCCATAGCTATAAATACTACCAATTAATAACCTGATGGTTCATATTCACCTGCCTATCAACATCTTCCCTTGGAGGTCTAGTAGGCATCTTAAACTTAAGTTATCCAAAAACTTACTCTTGCATTCCCTCCAAATTGCCTCCATCCAATTCTTTCTCAGCTCGATACATGCCAGTAGCATTCAGGTCAGAAACCTAAGACTCATCCTTGATTCTTTTCCTCTTGCATCATATCTTGCATCAAGTTTCACCAACAGCCTCTTTTCTTCTACTTCCAATCTTTTCCCACCACAACAACATCTTCATAAAGTTTAAAAAAAAAGATTTTTTAAAGATATAAACCAGATCATGTTACTATTCTATCCAAATCTTCCAAAGGTTTCCCAATATACTCAAGTAAAATCTAAAGCCCTTAATCATGTCCTGTAAGGCCCTTTATGATCTTTCCAGATCTTCCTTTGTAGTTCTAGGTAAATTCATAAAATGACCACTCACCGTACGGCTAAATGACTTTCCACTTTCAACTGTAGCCATATTCTCCATAAGGATAATTGGCTTATGAAAAATGCTAACAATAACAAGGCATTATTTAGTCAAATTCACACTTCTTATAGGTACAATTTATACATAAGTACTATGGAAAAGAGAGCAGGGAGCTCTTAGAATGGCATAGGCTGGATCAGGGAAGGCTTCTGAGGAGAGATGAATTTGGGGTTTGTCCTCAATGGGTTGTTTGGTCAGATATTAATATAAAGGGAAGAGATTAGATGGATCAGCAAGGAAAGGCACATGTGTAGGGTTGAAGAGACTACAGGTCTAACTGCCTTGTAGTTCTGCCATAGTGAATGATTTGTGTGAGGAGAAGGGCAAGGAAGACCTGAGGATTAGCCCCAAGAAGGTTACAACCTTTTAGAAAATATGAAACCATTGTACACTCCTGCTCAGGATTAAAAATGTGTTTTCAGAGAAGCATTCATTAATACTGTAACATGAGCCAACCATTGTATTAGTCATCAGGCATGTGGTGGTTTAAAAAAATAGACTGCCCTTGTGAAGCTTCCTGTTGAATGGAAGTGACAGATATAAAATGAGTAAACTCACAAATATGTAATTCAAATGGTGATAAATATCAGCAGGGAAAAGAAGAGGACACTATGAAAGGGTCAGGTTGAAACTACTTCAGATTGGATGGTCAGGAAAGGCCTTTGAAGAAATGACATTTAAACCGAAACCTGAAAGTCAAGCAAAAAGCATTTCTCACCAAGAGGGCAGCTTATGGAAAGATCCTAAAGAGGGAAGAAAGACTTCCTTTTAATTATAAGGAAATAAATATTCTATACATCTTTATTGCTATACTTCTTTCAATGGGGGAGATGGGCTATTTTCTAACTAAATATAATTATCATGATTAACTCAGGGGATAGAAACTATGTAGTATTTGGCATATATTTACTAAAAATTATTCATTGTTTATCTGAAATTCAAATTTAACTAGGTACCCATATTTTAATGGCAACCCCATATTTTAACAACATTAAATATGGTGATCCATGTAGATCAGAGATACAGGACTATAAAAATGGTCATGGAGTGCTAGTGATGATTTTGAATCCATCTGCTTTTATGTAGCAGAGTGTAATGGACACACTGAGGAATAAATCTCAGTAAATACCAGTCTTTAAGATGAGTTTGTGCAAATGTGCCTTGGCCGTGGAATCACTTACCTTTCCCCGTTGTTTATTACCTTATGAGATTGAACTTCCTTATCAGTCTTCTTCACTGTTTATAACCTCTTTATCTGATTTATCTTCCACTCAGTCCATAGCTGTTTCCCAGAGTCCTGTCCTGGGCCATCTCAATTTCTCCTTCTCAACACCTTCATCTATGATACCCAAAAGAAGCATAGCAAAATGTTAACAGTTCTCTCTACATTGAAGGCATAAAGGAAATGCTATAAAAATGTTTGTTAAATTGAACCAAATTAAACCAGCTTACTCCTATTTTCCTCTCTCATAGTTACTTAATCACTTTATCAGTGAATCCCACATCAGTGCTATTCTCTGACTTCCTCACTTTCCCAACCATGGCTGCTTTTCTCCTGACTTTCCTTGCAAGTTTGGTCTTGGTTATGGGCAGAGAGGTTCTAAGTCACCTGAGGAAGTGTATGAAGATTTAGGGCTGAAAACAAGAGAATGATTGCAGGCTATGTTTTAGTAGCCTATTTCATCTAAAACAAAATATATAAGCATCTTTCCAGAAGCAGGAAGGGCAGCCTGAATGGGTCCTCGTTCAAATCATAAGGGTCTTATTGTTATATTTTGGGACCCAATAGCTACTTACCTGATTCAAGACATGAGTGTCAGAGGAACCATAAATCAATTTGGGAAAAGGAGGGAGGAAGAAACACAATTCTGAGAATTTGGCTTAAGTATTGAACCACACAGTTCATTTTTAGAATCTATAAGATTTGTGTATCTGTACTACACAGTCCTCCAAAAATAGCTCCAAATAGTAAAAGTAATATAGAAAGTTTTGCTTTACTCAAAATGGAGTAACAAGAGCCAGGTTTATCTACTCCCTTGAAGGAACAGCAACAACAAACAGACACAACATGTGAAACAACCTTTGCCAAAACACTGGGTTTTAAGCAAGGTTGGTCGCTGGTTCCTGAGAGATGGGAAACAAGTGAGGTGAGCCCTTCAATTCCCCCTTGGTAGATGCATCTAATCATTGAGAACTTTGTACTAAAACTTTCTTTCAACAATACTGTTTTCTTTCAAAGCACAATAAACATATCCATCTTTCCCCTTTTTTAATACTCTACTGTAGGAAAGATACTTTTCGACACCCATCAACAAATGCAACCTGAAAGGCTGTGGATTCTGATTCTGGTCTCTCTACTATCTTGTCAGGCATCCTTTACTAAAATAGCCTCGATTCTTTTCACGTTGAATATGGAAGCTGAGAAGCCTGATTATACAGAATATTCCATAATTGTATGTAAATACTGTACTTAAAGACTTATCTCCTGGAAGAGGAATTAAACTTGTTTGGTATGACCCCAAGAATTCAAACTAGGACTGGTGGATAGTAGCTACAAAAAAAAAAAAAAATTACAGTAAAGGAACCATTAGAACTATACCAGTAAAATATTTTGACTTAGTCAATAATGAATTCCCCATAACTGTAGGTATTTAAGAACATGTTACATGTTTATTAGGGAAAATTCAAGCTACTGTTTCAACTGAAGCTATGATGAGTAATCTATATAAGAATAAAAGTTCACAATATCACCAAAAATTTGCAACAAAATGGGTCCCAAAAATAATTTTGGAAGACTTGAAAAATTTAATTGAACTATAAATATATCTATAGAGTATCATCTGTCAATGTGAGGATAAATGGGCTTTTTGTTTCCATCGGGGGGGGGACCCAAGCTCTTTGTCAATGTTGTTAAGATGCAAGGTCAAGAACCACAGTACTTGATGATGCTTTGTCCTAGAAACTTGATCAGAGTTTTATCACCTGAAAAACATTTTTTACCTACTGAATATATAAAAATAATTACTTTGGGTACTTAAAATGCAAACTCTAGGTCTTACCACCATCTCTTCCCCTCATCCAGCATTTCTCATTCAATATTTCCTTGTGGAGCCAAGGCATTTAATTTTTAACAAATATTCTAAGTGATTCTTATTATAGATTGTCTTTAAACTATACTTTGAGAAACGCAAAGAATAGATGAACTCCTTTCTACCAAAGAGAACACTAAGAACTTTATGTTCAGGTGAATCTTTAAAAATGCTGATACTTTTGATTTTTCTTCTATCTCAGGTCCAAAAGCCAAAATGAAATTTATAGTACTTGTCACCATTGGGCTAACCCTGCTGCTAGGAGTCCAACCCATGCCTGCAAATCGTCTCTCTTGCTACAGAAAGATACTAAAAGATCGCAACTGTCACAGCCTTCCAGAAGGAGTAGCTGACCTACCAAAGATGGATGTAAACATCCAGGATCACTTCTGGGATGGAAAGGGATGTGAGATGATCTGTTACTGCAACTTCAGCGAATTGCTCTGCTGCCCAAAGTAAGGAAATGTAATCATAAAGTATATTGCTATGAAGCATGTATAATGATTCTTTTTTGACACCTTTATAATGATTTGCTAAAAACAATCACTGCTTTTAGTAAAATCCTATTCAAATCTCAGCGATTTTCTAGAATCATCACCATTGTGTATGGAATGGAATGTTTTCATTTAAAAACAGAATTTGGCAGATTTTAATAAAACAAAATGAAATCCAGAAAATCAATAATACTCTAATCTATTAAAATCTAAATTCCCTATCAGATTTTTACCACAAAAAAGTCTACCAGCAGGAACGGTCAACTTCAAGGTTGATATTTTACACCAATTTGAAAACTAATAAAAGGCTTTAGATAAAAGATTTCAGTGAACAGGATCAAGTAATTCACTGGACAGGGAAGTTTGGTAATGGTCAAAGAAAAAGTTTCTAGTTCTATGTACGAGTTAACTAGGAATAAACTAAATAAAAGTTTTCCACTGACTTGGAAAGTTGACATATTTTAATATAGTAGAAAAGTCAATAAATATTTCTAGCTCTTGATTTTAAAATCATCTTCACTTAGTGACTGAGGAATCTTTCAAATACTATGATCTTGGCTATTTCATACCTAAATTAGCTTTTTCAAGTTACTTTTAACATGTTGTCATATTTTCATTTTGAAACCTGTAAGGCAGGAAGGGCAGACATAACCATCTTATCAAGGAAAAAGTACAGAGGTAAAATGACCAGCACGGCCCCCTTGGCTAGTCAATAGCAGCACTAACACTAGAACCTAGGTCTTCCGATTTGGACCAGACTTTTATTTTCTATCAAGCCAGCTGGCTCTTACTGTGTGGTTTGCAGAACAGCTATCACCCGAGTTCCTGTTACAAATGCATATTCACCCTTGGACCCCAGATGACACCTACTAAATCAGGAACACTGGACGTGAGGCACAGCAATTACGACTTAACAAGGTTTCTGGGTGATTCTGATGCATGATAAAGTTTCAGAATCACTGTACTAAATGACGATATAAGAACTTGAATTAACTGATTCCACAAAATGACAATTTTTCCCAAGTCACATAAGTGAAATATCATCTAATATTAAATAAAATACCATGTTTACCTTTTTGTAAGAGTTGAGTCTAACTTACAGAAATGTATTTTTATTTATTTCATGATATAATTTTGTGATTATTTGGGATAATATATGAGAACAGAAGTATAGGTATACAAAAGTAATTTCTATCTGATATTGGATTACCCTTTTCCAAGGAGAAACAAATTTACCTTGCTAAGTATATTTCCTTTTGTCTCTACAAACACAAATTTGAATGTCACCCTATTTTTATTTTATTGAGATATAATTGACATATAGCACTGTATAAGTTTAAGGTATATGGCATAATGACTTGACAGATATATATTGGAAAATGATCACCATAAGTTTAGTGATAGTTAATATCCATCACCTCATATAGTTATCAAAAATATTTTATTTTTCCTTGTAATGAGAACTTTTAGAATTTATTCTCTTAGCAAATTTCCAGTATACTATATACCAGTGCTAACAACAGTTATCATGTTGTACAATATATACTAAGTATATTTCTAATGTACTACCATAATTGTACTACCTTGCACTTATATACAATTTTATTCCATGAATTTTTTCATTACCTTATATGATTTTCCAATAAGAGTAGGGTAGCTTAAAATGCCTCCTTTCCCTATAAAAGCTAAAATTTATTGACTTTGTAAGAAATCTTTAATCTTTTGTGTCTTCGCTGTAAACTTCATCCCACTCACATCAGAGGAATTATTTTTTGATCTAAGGTTTTGAAACCACCTAATCTTTCCTTTTCTTTATAAAGAAATGATAGCATAACATCAATGGCAAATGGAAGGAAAGTAAAAGAATTGATTACCTTCTTGGTTTTTGTTGATCCTGTAGCAAGTACTCCCACTCATTCTCTTTGTACTTTATTCACCTAAAAAAAATAGTTGTATCTGAAATCCTGGAAATCACTGTCCATTTTTAACTCAGAAAATAATAATATATACCTTAGCTTTTAGATAGATTTAACTGATGTTCTATTTTCTTTCAGAGATGTCTTCTTTGGACCAAAGATCTCTTTTGTGATTCCTTGCAACAGTCACTGAGAATCTTCATGTGTTCTGGAGAGCACCATTGCCAATTTCCCAGAAACTGCGCTATAATAGTGTAACTGCATTTCTAGTTTCTATCCAGTACAATAAAGCAGATTCTATAAATTCTTACTTGTCTAAGACAAGTAAACTTGTGTTAAATAAGTAGTAATAAAAATTAATTCAATTTCATTTTTCTCTGTGGACATTGTTGGCATTTGTTAAAAATATTGGCTAGAAAATTTTCATCTATGAGGTGTTAACTACATCAATAAAAGAATTCTGTTTCCCAAATGAATAGCCATAATCCTGGCTCAAAGATTGAGAAATTTCAGTTCTTGGTTGACAGTTATGGATTATCTGATACTTAATGGAAAGAATCATATATAAATTGAGATTCTTAGGAGGGAAACTAGAAGTTTTCTAGTAAGAGGGGAAAAGGAAGCCAACATTTGAGTATATATTATGCACGCGAACTATTTTAAGTACGTTTTCATTTTACTCTTTTAAAAATAGCAACAAAAACCTTCAAGTATCCTTGTACTCATTTTTCAGACGCTGACTCATTTATTTGTTAAAAATCAAGGTAAGAATTTGAACAGAGTCCTAATTGTAAAGCCCATATACTACACACACTCACACACAACAGCTGCATCCAAAACTCTGATGCATATCCCCAGTGTATCAATTTTTCTTGAAAACTGCACATATTAAGAAACACATGTAATGGGTGAGAATTAAAAAGTCAAATGAATTTTAAAAGTAAATAAAAGATGTCTTCAAAAATATTTTCTGTTTGTTAGAGACAGCTTTGGACTATACCTCCATATCTTAGGAGGTATACATTGACTAGTGGCATCAGAGGTGATTCCCGAAACTCCTTCATGCAATAAAAATCTATTAAATGCTTGCTAAATGCCAGCTATTATTAAGATTTGGATGTATAGTCATGAATAATAAGGACTTGCCTCTTAGAAATTGTATTTTAACAAAAGTACATTTACAAATTATTATTTATAAATGTGAAGCCTTCTATGGAAGAGAGGTGTAAGGTGCTATCTAAAGTATTATTGTGTGTAAAAGTTTGAGAAGCGCATCCGTAGTAAACTTAGGAGATAAAACTTTGTGAATAAAAGCGACATTATTTAATGGACATAGATCCTTGGAGGTCCCTAATCGTTTTCTGAAGACCACACACAGATTTGGTGCAGTAAGTGTTACTGTGCTGGACCAAACAATTTAGAGGTACTTGGAATTCAGTTCCTCTTAAAATCTGCACAAACATAAGTCACAACGTTTTCAGGTAGTGTGACCTCCTACAAAAATGCATGAAGTGGAATTGTTTTTAAAAATCAAATTGGTTGTTTTATCACTATTAGGTAATTTGATTTGATTTTTTTTTCAAATGAATTCACTGATATTAAAATTGAACTAACTCAATAAAGTGTCTTCTATCCTTCCTGGAAGGATGCATAGAACAGGTAAATACAGAAAAATCATCCGTAAGCCAGTTTCACTTTCTACTTGGTATAATTTATCCTTTAGGGAGAAAAATATGTGGTAAGGATTCAGTATCTCGGCACGAGGGCAAACACGAGGCAACAACAGCTTTTGACTAAGTGTTCCCTTATTATTGCAATCAAAACCTGATGAGAAAAGTATATTTGAAAAAATCTAAATATTCAATAAATGGAATTTTATAATTATTCTTCATATTCTCTCTTTTTTGGAAATATCTTTGTAATACAAATTTCAATTATTCTTTTAGAAAAGGATGTATTATAGACCCACACATTCTTCTTTACACTACTAAATAAATGTAAAAGCGTGTTTATACAACTTACCTTATTCAACTTTTTCTGACAAGATGAATGTTTTTAAAAGCAAACATTTCATTCAATCATATTAATGAGTTGAGCCTTTATTTTTTCAATAACTTTTAGCTCCAGAAGACCCCTAAGCTTTTATAAAAATTTAGAACATAAAAAAATATGTTCTAAATACTGTCTTACAACTGAATGAGGTAGATACTATAATGATCCCTGTTCTATGGTCAAAGTGCCCAGGTGTAGAGAGATTAAATAGCTTGTTTAAGGTTACATTATCAGGGGAGTAGAGCCGTATTTTTAAAATACGGTCAGTTTTCCTCTAGCATCTAGAATCTTAACCACTACATTATTTATAGCATCATCTAGTCTATTTTCTTTTTAGGAAAGCAAGCCTTTACTTGTATGGGGCACAATTTTACATTTCAGATAGCTCATATATGCTAAATGCTCACTGAATAACAATTTCTGTATTTTTGCTTTGATTTTCTATATCCTTGTTCTTACTGTAAATCCCATGGTATTGAGCAGGAAGTGGTCTATAACACTTACTAATAGCTCATCTCTTCTTGATAACATTTCTTTTCCTCATCATAATCCATAGGGATTTCTTGAATATTTTTGTTAGGATTAGGTACTAATCCTAAAGGATTATTAGATAATTTTAAGCAACATGGAGAACCAAAACAATGAGCAACAACTATTGGAGGAAGGGAAGGGCAGATAAGAATATTCACAGGTTTTTGCAACTTTAAATTCCTTATAATTGCCCATGGGTATACATGAGTTCTTTCTATAAAAAGTCATTTTTGCAAAATATTATGGAATGTGCTTTTAAAATAAAGAATCCTATCAGTAAAGCACTATAGGCTTTAAAATAATTTTCTCAAAAGGAAAAAAAAATCAAATCAAGTATTTATATCATCTTGCACTAACAGCCTAAGCCTAAACTTTTCTCCCAAAGATTTGAAGAGAAATTGATATTAGAAAATGATAGTAAATTCACACTGAATTAGCTTTCTCAATTTACTTTTATAGTTACATATTTATCACCCATATGTGCTCATCTTTGTAGAGTGGTATATCCAGAGATAAATGTGTGGCATATATGTAGCCAACATATTGTAAGAATTTTACAAGTAAATATAGTAAACTTTCAACAACAAAAAAGAGCATATATATTCTACATTTGCTGAGGTTTAGAAGTAAAAAATTAAATCTACTGGGTATTATGAATAAAAAACTGACCTAATACATTAAGTGTATATGAAAGGGAATATACAACATGTATGTATATTCACATATATAATAATATAATTGCAACTAATGTAACTATTATTTGAGGGCTATAGTTGATCATGCAAATTATTAATGCAACTAGGACATGGTACATATTAAACTAAAGTTTATAGCATCAACTTTCAGCTAGAAAGAAATATAAAAAATTTGTCCTGACTGGTGTGGTTCATTTGGTTGGGTGCTGTCTTGCAAGGCAAAAAGTCTTTGGTTTGATTTCCAGTCAGAGCACATGCCTGCCTGGGTTGTGGGTTCGGTACCAGGTCGGGGCACATACAAGAAGCAACCAATCAATGTATCTCTCTCACGCTGATATTTATCTCCCTCTCTCTTTCTCCCTCCCTTCCCCTCTCTCTAAAAAATAAATAATAAAGTTTTAAAAAATATATAAGAAATTTCATAAACTCAAAGGAATAAATTCTATAGTACAAATATTCATTGAACTGAAGAGAGAAATACAGTTCTACAATAGTTGGAAATCTAAATACCTTCCCTTAAATAACAGAAATACATCTAGACAGAAGATTAATAAGGAAATAAAGGACTTCCACACTATAAACCACTTAGACCTAACAGACACACAAAGAACACTCTACCTAATAAATGCAAAATACACAGTCTTCTCATATGCACATGAAACATTCCTTCGAATTAGTCATAAAACAATTCTCTATCAGGTTTTACATCAAACATTTTTTATAAGTAGAAAGAATATACTTTAAAATAAAAAGATGTTCAATGTCACTGATTATAAGAGAAATGCAAATTAAACCACAGTGAGTAATCACCTCCACTAGCCAGAATGGCTATCATCAATAAATCAACAAACAACAAGTGATAGGATGTAGGGAAAGGGGGACACTTTTGCACTGTTGGTGGGAATGCAGATTGGTGCAGCCACTGTGGAAGGCAGTATGGAATTACCTCAAAAATTAAAAATGGAACTGCCTTATGACCCAGCAATTCCATTTCTGGGAATTTATCCAAAGAAACCCGAAACACTAATTTGAAGGACTATAAGCACACTGATATTTGTAGCAGTGCTATTTACAATAGCCAAGATTTGGAAGCAACCCAAGTGTCCATCAGTTTATAAGTGGATAAAACAACTATGGTACACTTACACAATGGAATACCACTCTAAAATAAAAAAAGAAGAAAATTTTACCTTTTGTGGCAGCATGGATAGACCTGAAGAACATTGTGCTAAGTGAAATAAGCCAGTCAGGAAAAGACAAATACCATGTAATTTCACTGATATATGGAATCCGAGGAACTGAACTAACAAGCAAAATAGACAGACACATAGACAGAGAGCAGGTTGACAGCTTGCAGGGTGGGGCTAAGGGGTGGAGGGATTGAGCAAAAAAAATAAAAAGGACTCAGGTCCATGGACGACAGTGTGGTGATTGAGGGGGTAGGGATAGGTAGTACGTGGAAGTGGAAGAGGTTATAAGGGGGACAAATGATAAGGGACAACTCCAATAAAAATGAAAGAAATATAGTAAATATACAAACCAGTAACATACAGGGTGGGGCAAAAGTATGTTTACAATTGCTTATGTAACAAATAATATAATAATTAATAAGGTTAAGGTTTTGCATATTCACACCAGCAAACTTACTTTTGCCTCACTTTGTAGTTGTTTATTATCAAGCATATACACAATACATAATTGTATGTTTTATATTTCTAGTGAGTGACAGTACAGTAGGTTTGTTTACACCAGCATCGCCACAAACACATGAGGAGAGTGAATTGCATTATCACATCACTACAGCTGTGTCACTAGGCAATAGGAATTTTCAGTTCCATTATAATCTTATGGGACCACTGTGGTATGTGGGACCAAAGTGTCATTATATGGGGCATGACTGTAACTGAAATTAAAACTAAAAGCACAGACATTAGTATGCACCTTACAGAAACTAAAAGAATTATAAGAGAATGCTATGAACAATTGACAACAAATTAGATAAGTTAGATTAAAGGAACTAATTCCTGGAAACACACAAATTACCTAAGCTAATTTAAGAAAGAAAATCTTGAAAGTCCTGTAACAAGAAAAGAGATTAAATCGGTAATTAAATATCTTTCATCAAAGAAATATCCTGGACCAGATAGCTTCACTAGTGAATGCAATCAAACACTTGAACATAAATTAACATCAATCCTGCTTAATTTTTTTCTAAAAATAGAAAAGAAGGATACTTCCTAACACATTCTATGAAGTCAGCATTACCCTGATACCAGGGTCTGACATAGTATAAGAAATCTCTAACCTAATATATCTTAAAAATATAGATGCAAAACTCTTCAACAAAATACTAACAAACCAAACTCAACAGCACATTAAAAAGACTATACACCATGATCAAGTGAGATTTATCTCAGGAATGTAAGGGTGGGACAATATAAAATCATTTGATATAATATACCACATTAATAAAACAAAAGGGAAAAAACCACATGGTCATCTCAATAGTTACATAAAAAGTATTTGACAAAATATGATACACTTTCATGATAAAAAACACTCAGCAAACCAGGAGAAGGGAGCTTCTTTAACATGATAAATAGCATTTATGAAAAATCTACAACTAACATTATACTCAATAGTGAAAGACTAAAAGGTCTCCTCCTTAAAAAAAGAGCAAGGAGGGCTGCCGGAGCAATCTGGCCCCAAAAATAAATAAATAAAAGCGTCCAAATTGGAAAGGAAGAGTAATAAAATTGTCTCTAGAGATCATATGATTCCATATATAGAAAATCTCACAGAATATACAAAAATACTACCAGAGCTAATCAACAAAGTCAGCACAGTTGTCTTGGCAACATACAACAATCAGTTGTATTTCTATACACTAGTATGAACAATTCAAAAGAGAAATTAAGAAAACAATTCCATTCACAATAGCATAAAAAAAATCAGCAATAAATTTAACCAATGAAGTGAAAGATTTATACACTGGAAACTATAAAACATTGCACAAAGAAATTAAAGAATTCCTAAGTAAATGGAAAGACATCCCATGTTCATGAATTAGAATACTTAACATTGTTAATATGGCAATCTTAAAGTGATCTACAGATTCAATACAATCCTCACCAAAATTCTAATGGTTTTGGGGGGCAGAAATGGAAAAACTAATATTCAAATTCATATGGAACTGTAAGGGGGCCCAAAACCTAAATAATATTGAAAAAGAAAAAAAATAAGTAGGACAACTCACTTATCTCAAAACTTACTACAAGGCTAATGTAGTCAAAAGAGTATATATAGTACAGGCAGAATAGAAATACAGACCAATGAAACAGAAGAGAATATTGAAATAAACCCAAACATCTATGGCAAACAGGTTTTTGACAAAGGTGCCAGACAGAGTCTCTCAACAAATGGTGCTGGAAGAACTAAGTAACCACATGCAAAAGAATGGTGCTGGGCCTCTAACTCACTTCATATACAAAAATTGACTCAAAATGGGTCAATGACCTTAATTGAAGGGCTGAAATGATGAAATTTCTAGAAAAAAAATACAAGTCAATTTTTATAACCTCAGATTTGGCAATGAATTCTTAGATCTGATACTAAAAGCATGAGCAAAAACAAATGGAACTACATAAAAACTTAGAACTCCCCAGCATCAAAGATCATTATCAAGATTGTGAAAAGATAATCTACAGAATGGAAGAAAATATTTGCAAATTGTATATCGAATATCCAGAATAAAGAACTCCTACAACTCAACGACAAAAAAAAATTAAAAAATTAAGAAAGGACTTGAATAGACATTTCTCCAAAGACGATATACAAGTGGCCAACAAACAAATAAAAAGATATTCAGTAACAATGGTCACTGAGGAAATGCACATCAAAACCACAATGAGATAACACTTCACACCCAGAATGGCTTTAATTTTACAAAAAGGAAATACAAGTATTGGCCATTTGGAGAAATAGGAACTCTTATACATTGCTGGTGAAAATGGAAAATGGTACAGCCACTATGGAAAAGTCTAAAGGTTCCTCAAAACATTAAATATAGTATTACCATGTGATTCCATAACTCTACTCCCAGGTATATATCCAAGAAAAATAAAAACATGCCCATACATAAACTTGTACACTAATATTTATAGCAGCATTATTCATAATAGGCAAAGGTGAAAACCAAATACCCATCAATAAGTGAATAATACATTGTGGAATATGTATCACACTATGCTAAGGAAAAGAAAACCTAGACAACAAAGGACATATATGGTTGACTCCTGAACAACATATACATTGAATTGGGTGGATCCACTGATACACAGACTTTTTAAATAAATACTATAAATGTATTTTCTCTTATGATTTTCTTAACATTTTCCCTCTAGCTTACTTTATTGTAAGAATACAGTACATAATACATATAACATATATGTTAATCAACTATGTTACCAGTATAGATTCTGGTTAACAGTAGGCTATTAGTAGTTAAGTATTTGGAGAATCAAAAGTTATATAAGGACTTCTGACTGTGAAGAGGGTTGGTTCCCCTTACACCTGTGTTGTTTGAGTTAAATGCATTTCAAGATTCACTATATAAACAAACTTATAAACATAGTCCAAATACCATCAAATTCTGTACTTCAAAAACAATTCATTGTATATTATGTAAATTTGATCTCAATTAAAGAGGCCTCATGTAAAAATAATAGAGCTTGTTTTCTTAAAAATATTTTAGGTACTAAGTTTTAGCTATTTCCCAAATTGTTTAGAAGGGTACTTTCTGAACAATGGACTCATTTCTTGAGCCTCTGCTGAGTAACTAAAGATCTTTACAAAGATCTTAATAGCTTTTCTCTCTCCTAACCCAAAGGCGGTCTTTCTTCTGATGCCCTAACATTTAAAAGTAACCTCTACCCTTACAGAGATAAGTTTCCATTGAATTTTGGTTTTGATATAAATAAGTAAACAGATATACAGTAAATTCACAATTTTTTAAACCTAACAGCAAAGATTTAAATTTTATATAAAATTGACTTTTATATTACACCTTCCTGAGTTCCTCAGCTTTGATGAGGTTCTTAAATTCTCAATTTTTGGTGTTTTAAATTGGTCTAACAAGAATTTAATTTCATTTGATAATCAACACCCAGAACTCTTATTCACTCTTTATCCAACTAATTTTATGCAAATTAGTTATGTAAAACTAACATTGCTAGTCCAAGGTTATAAACAGATACTTTAATGCAAGCAAATAATTTCAAGTTTTTCACAAGAATGGAGTACTGTTAATAGGAAAAAGGAAGCCTAACAGTTAAGTCTTATTAAAACAGTAAGTCTTTGTAGGTTTAGGTAAAAATATGAAATTTGGAAGTAATACTTCATTCAAATAAACTACCGCATGTTCATGCAGTGGCTCATTTTCATACAGCTAAGAAAAAAAGTTCTCACAGAAATTTCTGGGATGCTGGGTATGAGAGGATTCTGTTACACCAATTATTACACGGCCTCTGCTCATCAATAAAGGAACAAGTAAATGTTTAAATGGTCACAGCAAAAACAAAGCCCAGTGGCTTTTTCATCATGTTTTCTAGCTGTTGATACTTTAACTTAAAAATACAGACTCACTTTCTAATAAAACGGTACTTTAAATTAAAAAATTCAGCTACATCATCGGTGGTTCTTAACCAGGGATGACTTTGCCCCCCAAGGTATGTTTGGCAATGTTGACAGATATCTTTGATTGTAAATCTTCAGAGGGCTACTGATACCAGTGTGTGGACTCCAATGATGCTGTTAAATGTGTAACACACAGGACAGCCTCTCACAGTAAGGAATTATCAGACCCAAATGTCAATGTTGAGAATCCCTGAGCTACAATACTGGTGTCATCCATTTCCAGTCTCAAATCTGCAGCACAATCTCAGAATACTGCCCTGAAGCTATTTTCATGTACGAGATATAACTCTGATTTGTAATTACAAGAACTTGGAAAAGCAATATAACATCAAAAAAGGGACGTTAAAAATGTTCAGTAGAAACTGACAGAGAATGACTATAAAAGGAAATAAAATGTAAATCAAGCCACAGCTATGTATAACCAAAATTTAAAGATCGTTAAACTTTTAGATATCCAATTTATTAGTTTTAATTTGCAATGTAAACAGTACAGGACATGACGGAAAATTTAGGGGTATTGCAGACATTCTATATTCATGTCATGTAAGTACCTTTTACTTTAAGAAAAAAATTAAAGAAACAGCTGTAACTAATTCTATGTTCTTATCTGAACTTTCAGCACTGTGCTTACCTTTGCTAGCATATTGAATCTTCTTTGGAAAGAGGTAGGCATTAAACTTTTTTTCTTCCTGATATTTCATCAAGAAATAGTAACTTTTAAAAAAGGAAATAAAGTTGCATCCTAATTGAACTCTACTTTTAAAATTTGTTAACACTAAAAAGCACTTTACAAAATAATGTTATTTAGAATATCCTTAATTTCAAATAAGGTCATCACGGAGAAAGCAAATGTGCCACATTTATTAGTTCTCCTTAACCTGTTAATTTCTTCGAATTAAAAAAGGGGGAGGCAGGGGGTAACAAAATGATCTTTATATTAAAACCTCAATTAATACAGGTTCCTGAAAGTCAGTTTAAAATAAAAATCAAGTTTCACAAAATAAATACACTGAAGCAACTATAATAGTAATAACCTTTATTTAAAATAGCTGTTAATCTAGGAAAGCTCATTTTACATGAGTTTCCAACTAATTATTAGAATCAGAAACAAAGAAAATAAAACCAGAGAAAATCCTCTGTAGAAAAAATACACAGGAACATTTATTTCTACACATGAAAAACAGTAAACAGTCTTAACATCTCAACATCCAAGTCTTAGTCTCAATTCCATCTCTCCTAGTGAACACCACTATCAACCTTGAGATCTGATTTGTTCTTGTCATTCTTCACTGAGTAGATGAAATATGTTAAGGTGTCTTTTTCATTCACTGGAATAGACCTAAAGTGGCAACCAACTATCTATAAAGAAAAAAAAATTGAGGAAATTAAATTATAGGTATTAACAGATTTCAAAACTAGGTAAAAAAACACTTTCATCAAAAGAAAAGAGTGCTATGTGATAAGAGCTATTTCCTTTTAAAAATAAATTGTATTCAACAAAATGCCAACAGGGTAAAAAGCATGTAAGAACAAGATGTTATGAACAAGAGACAGTATAATTTCAAAGGCCCCTTCAGCCCACTCAATTAAATATACATTAATTAGAATGTGTATTTCTTTTTTTTATTTTAAATTTTATAACTGGAATCCAGGTTAGGAAGTAATTGTTTACTTTTATTATCTTTTTGCTGCTATATATTTTAATCAACAGCATAAATTCTTATTTTGACATTCACCGAAACAGTCACCTAGGAAACCTGGTTTTTGTGTCAAAGTTCAGAAGGCTTGATCACATTTAAATCACTGATAATTAGAGAGAAATACTACTGCAAACTGTAATAGACATTACATGCATAAAAATTTTCCCAGTGCTTACTGTAACACTGCACAATGCAATTCGCTACATAGCAAACCAGTGTAGCATAGAAGTAAAAGCAAAACCCTAACTAACCAAACAATAAAAGCCACAAGTATAAACTATTAAACATTTAAAAGATCAAACTTAGTAATCAAATCTATTATTGGGTTTGTTAAATCCTCCTCCACCTTGCATTGCATGACTTAACTTTTACTTAATACAAACCAAGTTTAAAATTAATAGTATTTTAAAAATGAAAGGGTTTTGCAACTACAGTAACATACTTAAAGACAAAGAAAACTAAATATCAGGATATTTGATAAAAATAATAAAATAGTATGCAAAATACAACTTGAAATTCATGCAGTGTTTTATTTAAGAAAGCATTAAAACCAAAGAAAACTGGTACAAATCGTTCTAAAGATGTTATAAATCCAGATTCACTCTTAACTGGTTCTAATCATGGTTTTTTTAATGTGTTTAAAAATAAAAAAAATGTTAAAATCCTGTTAAAGCCTAAAGCATATTGGTAACTTTTCACTTTTAAAAACTTTGAATATCAGTGAAATAGAATGTAAGAGTCCACGTTCATCTTGTAATGGTTTAGACCCTACTCATGGAAAGGATAAATATGAAGTCAAAAATTTGGTACTACAGAAACAAACCATGAGATATCTTACAAACATGTTTGCTACACTAGTATTGATCGCCAATATTCTTTTTTCCCCCTAATGTTTACTTTGTGATTTTAGAGAGAGAAAGAGAAACGGAGAGAGAGAGAAACACTGATTTGTGGTTGCACTTATGCATGCATTCACTGCTTGTTTCATGCATGTGCCCTGACCAGGGATCAAACCGAACCTTGGCACCTATGGACCACGTTCCAACCAACTGAGCTACCTGGCCAGGGCTGGCAATATCTCTGTTAAGGTTTCTTGAAAATTTTTTCTTAATGAAAATTGTAAGTGGAAAATGAGAGGGGAAATAGGGATGTTCAGTAGAATGTTTACTTGCTTTCTTGCCTTCTCACTAATCCAACACGTGCACTGCAACTACCAACAGAAGCACAGCTGACTCAACTGAGATGCTCAAAGGCATATCTAGATTCTAGAAGATAAAACTTCTTAAAGAATGGCTGTCTAAATGATAACTAAGAGACTTAAGGAGGATGGTTATCCAACTCTGAAATCATAAATATCCATATTTCTGACTAAACACTCATGGCTATTTCTCATTTTTAAATAAGAAAATAGCCATACAATTAATATAATTTTTTTAGACCAGATTATCAATAACTTCAGGTTTGATTTATGCATTTAAAGATAACGTACATTTAAAATAACCATTTATTTGGTTCTCATTTGTTTCAAAACAGAGTACTTATACTCAATTAGTATTTGTATATTTTGATACAGTTTCATCATGGTAGATGCTATATATATTTATGTTATAGTAATGTGCTATATAGTCCAAAAGACTAGATCTTTTAAATCAGATTTAAAGAAAAATTGAATTTTTGTTGCCTAGGCAAGAAGGAAGAAAAAATTCTGGCTAAGAAGTTAATATACTGGATCTTAACAATGTTAAAAAGCATTGCATTCTGCCAAAGAATTGTACCTTCTATTCACCTTTTATCTTATCCAATATGTACAGTTTAGAAAATGTGGGATTACTAAATTCAAGCTAAAGAACATGAGAAAAGTGATTTATGCACTTATAAATTTCTATTCTACCTAGTAGGTTAGGCCATTTCTATTTTAAATGTGATTAAAGTATAAATACATATTTATATAAGTTAATAAACATCTTAATACCATGCACAGAATTCATGGTTCTATTTTTCCTGAGAACACCCACACACACACTCAACTATTCAAAATTTACTTAAGTCCTATATCAAAGCAAACTATTAAGTAAAAGCTTGGACAGTCTTTGCACCTTCTAGATGCGAAGAAAACATGGATGACTAAAAAAAAACAAACATCGACAAGGACAAGTTCTGAAATGGTTAAATCAGGAAGTTGTGGAAATACTGCTTAGGGGCTTATTTGTAGACTTATTCCATCAGAAACTTAAAAGAATTCTAATAAAGACATCAAAGTGTATTAATTTATTATTTCTTAATTAGATGTTCAATAAGTATTTACTGAGTAAATGGAATTTTAAGATAACTTTCTAGAATGAGAATAAAAATTCTCACACAATATTTTTGAGAGCCAATATTAAAAGATGCTTAGAAAACTATACACAATCCATTGATTAGTCATTACATAAAGAATTTCCTAAGAGGCAGACAAACATTTCGAAGTAACTAGATTCTTCCATAATAGATCTTTAAAATTAACTTTGATTCTACTTAAAATATATTGTTTTATACACTCTGTTAACAATTTCATTTGCATTTAATGACTCTTTTTTTGTATGAACAGAGTTCTTTGAAGTTTTAAAAAGTTTAAAATTCATAAATACCTCAACAAGTTGTGCTTTATTAAGTCCTGGTCTGGTTGGTAGTTTGAAGTGTCTTTTGTATCTCCTAAGTGTATTTACTTGTAATTGGTATAAATCAACCTAGAAAAAAAAACATGAATAAGTTCATGCAATTTGTTAAAAACTTACCTTTCATACATTTCAAAATTTTCATTCTATTATTTAAAAAACCTTTTACAGAATCAAAAAAAATTAATGTAGTAAACATTTTAATCCTTTGAGAATAAGTATTAAAAACTGGGGAAAAAGTTGTAAGACAACAGAACTATAAAAATTGTCAATTGAAAATATAACAAGTCAAACTGTATAACTGCGTGTTAACTTTAATTTTACTTTCATTTTCAGATTTTTCAAATGTTTTAAGTATTTTAAAAATTTGTTCATATCTTTTTTGTAGGAGTTCCAGAATGGACTACTTAGGATTTACATTTAACATGCAAAAACTTTCATCTACCTCAGGAGTATCAATATCTTGAACCGGTGAATCTCCTCCATCATCATCACTCCCTTTTCTCTTTCTTCTGTTCCGAACACTCTGAATTAAGTTTTTATGATAATCACAAATGTAAAGATGCCTTACCTGAAACAGAAAAGTTTCACAGACTATTTAGGATTGCATTAAAATGTGTCTATTGTATTTTTCTTTTTTTTTTTTTTAAAGACAAAACAGTCAAAATAGGGCATTAAGACAAGGGCATGCTTTTTTCTAAAGTCCTGCCAGTTAAAACATACCCTGTCTGACAATACTGTTAAGAGGATTGGGAAGTGGGGTGGGGGAGGGGTGACAGTAAGGGGAGAAAGGGGAGGAGAATGAGAAATTCCAACGCTCTAGATTTTGTCATCAAATTGCAGGAAGGGTGAACTAGATGAGTCAGGTCATCACTGCTTTGCTAACACGGGGAATGATGACGTTGCCCACAATTTTGCTATTTGATAGTATTTTCTCTACTTAAAGAGCATATGTTAATGGCATAATATACACTTCCTAATTTAATACTCAAATTATAATCCAGATACAGAACTATTCATCTTTACAAATGAGCTATTGATTTTCATATCCTAACTATATTTAAATTTGCAAGTATAAAGTTTTCTGGGTATTAAATATATTTGTGTTTTCCAACCAAAGCAATTTGAAATTACTCAAGTCTACCTAAAGAGTTTCTCACGAACATGACTGAAAAAATGTTTAAAAAAGCAGAAAAGATTACTAACTTTCCGAAATGTGAATCATATAGTCTTGAGAATTGTATGGTAACATTTGAAATTAGGGGCTTTATATAGTAAATTACTTCTTTAAAAAAACAAACAATTAAGGCCTGGGCAAACAAGCTTTAAAATTAACTTTTAAGGTAAGTGCAAGTTAAAAATAAGCAGGACATGTACTATGTTCTGACATCTTGTTAGTAATTTACATCTGCAAGAGCTTCGGAAAACGGCTATGGTTGTTTCTGAGAGTCTCATAGATGGTCAAAAAGAGCAGACGTGCAAAAAGGACGGAAAAAGAAATCCTGATGGCTGCCAAACGGCTCCCCACGTTCGGAGCAGCTGCCCTAGATGCTGACATCGCCGCCACCGAACCCAGGATCACAGCAAGGAGCGGTGGGAGCCCGGCTTCCCTCTCACCCCTACACAGGGGAACGACACAGGATCTTTCACGACTGCGGCGTCAGGTCCTCGCAGGATTGCACTTTCCCTAGACCAGGGAAGCTACTTCCTGGGGCCAAACGGCAGCTTGGGCAGCAAAACAAAGGCGCCTCCATTCCAGAAGGAGCTGCCAGGCAACAAGAAAACTACTCCAGGCTCCCTCCGTGCGCTCGTTCCCTTTGTTTCGTTTCCGGATCTAAGTGGAGGAAAAAAGGAAAAGAAAGGGAGCGGGAGGGACGCGGGGGGCGGAGGATTGAAAGGGAGGGGAAGCACAGCGTGCTAGTGTGTGTCCCTTGGGGGTGGCAACCCGAGTTGCTACGACTTGGTTTTTTGCTCTCTACCAGGGAGCTCACGACGGGATTGCACTGCAGCAAGGTCTCGGGGAGTTCTGAACCCCTGGCCCAACAACCCGTTTGCACCACTCCCGGGGCCCCAAGGGGGCGGGCAGGGCAGAGCTGTCCCGCAGTCACTTACGCTCTTATCCAGCTCGATCTTCACCTTCTTCTGGGAGATGCTCTTCTGGATCCTCTTGCTGAAGCTGGCGTTGCCTGCCGCCCGCCCGCACCGCTCACCATCCTCCCGCAGACAGCACAGTTGCCCGGGGCCCGGCCCAGGTGCTCCTGGGGGGCCAGCCGCCGAGACAGCTCCGGCGCCAGGCATCTCAGTTCCAGCTCCTGTCCCAGCCCCGTTCCCGGCCGAAGCGGCTGCGGCGGCGGCGGCAGCGACCACCGCGGCCACTGCAGCAGCCGCATCCCCACCTCGGCTCATCTCCTCAGGCGTGAAGCCGTTCATTATTCCAAGCTTGGGGGCGCCGGCGCCGACAGAAATCTCGCCTCGCCGCTCTGCCTCTCTATGGAGATTCCGAGGTCTCCGCGGGGTCCTTCAAGCACTTGCCCTGGAGTCAGCAGTTCACTCTGCACCCCAAGTTCTACAGCGGTATGGTCAAACATCAAGCGTTCCCCGCCAGCTGGAGTCTGTTGGCTACGGGACAGTGGACAGTGCTTGCGGTGGGTATTCACAGTCCAGTGGCTCCCGGAGCTGGAACCCAGCTCTCTGTCACATGGAGAGTTTTCTGCAGTTGGACCGCTGCGTCTCCGCCTCCCTCCGGCCCCTCGACCTGCGCAAGTGCGACGCGCCTCCTCTGGTCCCGCCCCTTCCACTCTGTCGCAAGGCACAACGGGAGTTGTAGTACTCTTTTGGGGAGTCAGCATGAGCTCGGTCCTGACTCCGCGCCTTCAAGAGTTGAAGGAACTACTTATCCCAGCATGCCACGCGGAAACAGGCCGGCCGTTTTTTTTTTTTTTTTTTTTTTTCCCCTCCTTTAAAGCTCGGGAGAAGCAGGGGCGTGTTGTTGCGTTTGCTCTGTTTTCTCATTTCTACTCTCTCCTGGGTAATTGGTTGGTTGGTGTTTAGCTCCTGGAATTTTGCAGAGCTGGCATTCTAGACCACTAGATCACTAAACTCTCGAAGCGAAGCACTAGACGAGGGCGGCGGGTGCGGGCGGGGAGTGAGGGTGCTGAAAAAAAGTTTGGGGGACGTTATCGTATCTATGATAAGAGTTTTCGTTGTGACCACGCTTTTGTGGGACACCCCAAACAAAGGAGAACTCAGGCTATTTGGCGCTTTTTAGTTACTAGAGGACCCGCAGCTAACACCGCGGCTGAAGGGCATTCATCGACGCAATTTAGGAGCTCCTGCTCGAGGGAAAACTCCGATCCCGACCACTCGACGGCGACAGTCTCACTAATGCCTCGACTGAAGGTGTTTTCGAAATCTTTTGCGTGTTCCTGCAAGGATTTCTTTTATTCTTAGGCTCCCAAATATTGCCGCTTCTTGAGGTGGGGCTACTGACTGGTAGACTGTAACAGGCCTTATTTAAACCGCCACCCCCAACCTTTCATTTTTCCAGAAATGGACCTGGAGAGGGCGGAGTCTAGTATCTTAAAAGGAGACGTGGAACCCTGCCAATACCGTGCTTGAGTGTTCTCAGACACTTTCCAGAGAGGGGAAATAAACCGCGTTTCCTGGGTCGTCCGACTCACATGATGAGCTCTAAGCGCGTGCGTGTTTGTACATGGATATATGTGCATTTGTGCGGATGTGCGTGCGTGCATGTGGGCGCGTGCTTTGTGGAGGGCGGGGTAGAAGGATGGGAGCGGCTAATAAAGCTGCACCTTGGCTAGTTACAGTATGTCCTTAGCAGTAGATATACCTAGTTTAACAATCCATTGTTTAAACTAAAATACAAAGCAATTAATTTTTTTTGAAAGTTCATTTAGACTACCTGAGTAAATATTGTGGACAATGATTTTTTTTAAATGTAAAATGTCATCTGACCTCAACTTCAAAGCCAACCATGCGTGCACTTCCTTTCTAGGATGTGGCAAAAGAAAACAAAAGAATTAAAATATTACATAAATTGAGTAGTCAAAAGAAAGATGGGAAATGGTGCTATAATTTCAATCTGCACTGTCCAATAGGGTGTTGGCTAGACGTATGTGGCCATTGAACACCTGAAATATGGTTATTGGGACTGAAAAATGGAATTATTAATTTTGTTAATTATTTTACATTTTAAAAACTGACTTCAGTTATTGAAAAACTTTTAAGTGTGTTTGGAACGGACCTGAATATATGACTTTTTTCAAGTGCAAATTTATGAAATCTAAATTCAGCATTGAGATGCTGAATTGAGATGTGCTCTAAGTCTAAACTGCTAGTGGGATTTCAAAGACTTAATAACAGAAATTTTAAGAAAACAATATTGCATAGCTCATTAATTATCAATTACATGTTGAAATAATATTTTGGGTATATTGGTTTAAATAAAATATAACATTAAAGTAAATTTTACCTGTTTTATTTTAATGTGGCTACTAGAAGATTTAAAACCACACATGTAGCTGACATATTTACATTAGATAATGAAGGCTTAAAATATTAAAACAATAATGCTACCTTGTTTATGGATGTATTTTCTCAACTGGTAAAATGAGAACATATGAACAGGATGGTTACACTTCAACTTCAGAGTTGTGGTCATCTCTCAGGAGGCCAAAGGTTAGTAGAGAGGTTCAAATAACTTGTACCTGAAAGATTATCTCATTGCAACTTTTTTGGTGATAGAGCCCTATTGAGCTTCTTTAGATGTTCTAAAATATCAAAGTGAATATTGAAGGGGAGAGCACAGGTAGGGAGCTGTGCGGAATACTGTGATCTTTCCTCAGAGGTGAATTCAGAAACATTAAAAGTAGTGGGGCCAAACGTACTGTTTGTCTGGATTTTCTAATGTGTTACTATCTTAAATAACTTACTATAAAAATAAAATGACTTGTCTTGGCAATTGCTATGCAAAAAAGAAAAGATGCTATTTAAAAAGTTATGAATCACTGGCTGCATAGAACAGAATACCTGTTTAACAGTTTTATTAATTTATTTTTCTGACATAATAAAAAAGCTGGCGAGAGATGGCTCCTGGTATTGCTTCCATAGTTCAACAACGTCAAGGTTGGCATCTATGATTTTCTTGCTTTTTCATCATGCTACTCAAAGTAGCATTCTCACAATTGGTTGGAACCAGCAAAAATCTATCAATAACTTATTCCTAATCAAGGTATTTTTTACAGTAATAAGAAAGAGTGATTGTTGGGTGAGCAATTAACAGTTATCTACAATGGTCTAGATTTAAGAAATATGGTAGAATAGAACAAGACTATGCTACTTAAAATTCTTAAAACAGATAAAAATTCAGGAGTTAGCAGAAATGAGTTATTGATTTTAATGAAAGTTTAAAAATAATTCCACCTTTGTAAACCTAGAAAATATGTTCAGGTATTAATCAAATTGACAAATTCACTCAGTAAATACTTGAGCCAATGACATAAGTATAGTACTGTACTTACTAGGTTCTCTGAGAGATATAAAACATGATATACATGCCCTGCCTTCAAGAAACTTCTAAACAATAACTCTTTGTATCATACTTTCTACTTTATAAAACTCTTTCACAGGCATGAAATATTTGGAAATCATAACAAGTCTGTGCAGAAGAAATTTCTATCTGATAAATAAATAGTAGGCCCTGTCTATACCTTTCTGGCTTTTACCACTTTAATATTCTGGGGCAGATTTTCAGCTGCCAGTATCTACATCCCTTTGCCTGAGGATTTTCTCCCAAGGGTGAAAGGAAGTCTTATAACAGTGTAGTTAGGGCAATTTGGAAATGCTTGAGAATTACCAACCTCCCACCTTAGCACGCCTTATTCAATGTTTTCTAGATAATCTGGCTCTTTTGCCCCTCACATGGGATAACTTCAAGGCATGCATTTCATACCATTTCCCTGAGTTTGCCCAGTGGTATTGTGTTTCACTCTTTACTAGTGGTAGCTGGCTTGGTAAGGTACCCTTTATTTACTGCTTTCCCTTCTTTATCTTACTTCCCCACCTCCCAACAGGTGTTTCCTGAATTCTCCAGATAAACTAACTGCACTCAAATCCTTGTCTCAGGATTATACTGGGCATTTCCACTAGGTTATTTCCACATACCCACCCTTTGGCTACAATGCAGTTCAGTGGGTGGGTACATGATTCAAGCCAAGCCAGTTTGAATTCTTCCCAGGCAATTTTGTTCAATGTGAAACAGGGAGAAAAGAGATCTCTTCTATTTGTATATATTATATATATAATTTATATATTATATAACACTATATAAAATGTATATTACACACAATATATTTTATATAATACACATATGCAATATTATATACATAATACATTTTTATACAATATAATTATATATTTATAAATATATACATTTATATATATTCTATAAATATGTATTTTTGTTGTTGTTGTTAAACTGGGACTTGAACCAGTGACCCTTCAGTTCGCAGGCCAGCACTCAATCCACTGAGCCAAACCAGCCAGAGATCTCTTCTATTTTTTAATCTCCCTTGCACTACTGTATTTCCAGTAGAACAGTGCCTGACACAAAGTAGGAACTTGCTAAATATTTGCAGAGTATTCAATGAATACAATTCCTACATTTTTTTCTGCTAACCCACACTTATGATCATTAATTTTTAAATGTATGAAATATTCTTGTTATAGTATATCACAGTGTCATAGCATTGTCCGTGGTAGTTAAGAGCTTGGATCAGGACCCAGGTGCTTGAGAATTAAACTGCACTTGCCAGACGGTGCTGGTTATTTGTTGTCTTTCAGCTCCTTTCTCCTACTCTCTCCTCTGTACTGCAAGGGGACTGGAATCCTTAAAAAAAAAAAAATTCCCAGACTCACTTGTCAGTTGGTCTCACATTCAGTTCTGCTAATGGGAGATCAAAAAGCAAGACAAGAGGAAGACAAGGCATTTTTCTTCTTCAGGCCCCAGTAGCCTCAGCAGCACTGTGCTTCTCTACTCTGCCTCTAGGAGTGGGGAGCGGGCTGAAGCCAACTGGCTTCTTGAGAAGCAGGGAGCAGAGTTTAATCATTCAACAGTTATGTTCCAAAAGCCTCAGAAGCACAGCATTTGTGGGTTTTGGATAACACCACTCTTTTGTCTCCCCAGTGGTAGGATGGTAGTAGCTCTTCTTGCAGTTACCCCTGGTTAACAATACCACCACCCTTTTGCTCCTCCAGCCCTTCTGTAAGGATTTCCTAAATAGCAGAGGTAATAACATTCCTTCTGAAATACCCAAAGTGTTTTTCTTTTCCTGAATGGACACTGAGTGATACTGTGACCATGGGCAATTTATTCTCTTTGCCTAACTGACTTCTTCTATCATATGAAATAGTATATCTATCTCATTGCAATTATTAGGAGGGTTAAATGGGTTTTAATATTTTTAGAGTACTTAGAACAGTGCCTGACACAGACACTATGTTTGTTAAATAAGTGGTATTTTTCATACTCTATTTTTAAATACACATGGCAATTGCAATATAATTTATAAACTCTAATGTCCTGCTCCATATAGCTATCCCTTTGTGCAGCCTGCTCAATAATCTCTCTTGTTATCACTGCTCAACACTATCACTACTCTACCTCTCATGCCTGTCTTATTCCTATCCATCTCTTCTTTCATAAAACAGTATATATGTTTTTCACAGTATCTGTCTCTCACTCGCTTTAGATATAATATAGACACTTTGGAGATCTGTAGGATTAAATATTTTTTATGAAATTATTGTATTTTAGGATGCTGCAGTGGTGAGAGGGATATGCTGGGTAGAAAGCAGCACTGGAAGTAGAAGACAATAGGTTCTATTAGAACCTTAAGATGAATCCAGAATCTTCATAGTGGGATGTCAGGGACCTCATGTAGGAGAAAGGCTTGAGAAATACAGATTCTTTTGGTTAAATTGTGTCTCCATTAAGACTGATTGTGTCTACATTAAGAACATCTTACATTTGCATGGAGTTATTTCATTGACTTCTGTTTTGGGATATTGAAAATATACTTGATTTTGATCTCAAACTCAGCAGGTAGAGCAGACTCAGATTTTAGGGCTACATTTACTCCATTCCCAAAATCTTGAAGACATCTATCTTCTCAACTTCCCTCCCCCCCCACCAAAAGTGGAAATGAGATAGGCCTAGAGATAATTGAATAGATAGAATTTTGCTGTGTCTGTATAAGGATAGAACCATGTCCAGATAATTGGTTTCAGAAATTCCTAGATTTTCTGTTGAAGTTTTTAACAGAGTAAGATCAGTACTTCAATTTTTACTGTCTTTTAATCTTTCAGTTTGTCCTACACGGTGTAAATACTTTTTATTAATTAGTCCAGTCTTCAACTATGCATAGTGTATTTTTAGTCTCATTAGACTAATTACAGATTTTAAATTTAGATATTTTCAAAGTACATCTGAAAATCTCATATCATTTGTGAACATATTTTAAAATACAATGAAACTACTAAGCATAGTACTAAAATTATTTAGGGGATAAAGTTGTAAATATGTCATTTACCTTTATATTTATGTGTATTTACCTTTGTCTTTTAGAAGATTCTGGCACAATTCTCTATGCTCCCACTGAGAATTCAGCCCATCGGTGTGGAAAATAGATCATCATATACACTTAGGTGTCCTCTAGTTTCCAGCTGAATGTGCCAACACCACACAATTGCCAAAAACTTGTAAATTCTCTTTCCCTTTCTAAAAGTTCTTATACTTGGGCCTAGTGAGATTGATTCTCAGTTCCAGGCCTAAAATCTACAAATTGTTCCCCCAAATCATCAGCACACCTATACAGAGCCCTTCCCTGTCTGGAATTTTAGTCTGAATCACATTATGATTGCTTCAACAGATCTCCAATGTATTTAAAAACATGAATTTTGTAATTTGTCCTTTTTTCCCTAATTGTGGCAGTGGAGGCTTTTAGAAAGTACGTAAATAACTTTTTTGGTGGACATTTAGTTTATACTGATTCACAAAAAGTTATCAGCTTTTTTTGAAGAAAAAACAAAAGTAACTTTGCTTACCATTTTTTCATTGAAAATGCTAGTGGTGGATGAGAGGGATTTTTTTGTTTGTTTTTTCTTAACCTGAATTTTCATTTTTTCAGAAAGATATTGTTTAACTGCATCACTAAATTGAATTTCTGGAGTATGCAGGTAGGCCTCAGAACCAGTGATCTCCCCATAAATGAGTGTGCCTGTTTGATAATACTTCAGTGTTTATCCTCCTCTCACTGCCTTTAAAACAACTTAAAAATACTAAATTTCAACATAAGATTTATCTTTGAGAAGCTAATATGTCTGCAGAGTAATGGTTTCAGTAGTTTTCATTAACTATGCAAATTGAGAGAATACTTATTTTATAAGCAACTAATCTTATATAAAACAGACTATATTTTGGCTAACTATATGAGTTAATAAATAATAAACAATTATTGAGAATTTATTTACTACTCTGTGGTGGGAGAGTTTACAAACAATGTATAATGATATTCTCTTTCCTTCAGGATTTTGCAATCCGGTTTGATGATCAGGCTATGGAAAGTCCAAATTCTTAGACTAACTGAGTAAATGATACGAATTTCAGTAGCTAGCAAAATCCAGATCATTTGTACACAATCCTGCCAGGTTGACACTGCTATAGATAAATTCCAGTTTACAGAATAGCTATATTTATACTTATAGGATAGGGGATCTACTTTGGAAACAGCTTCAAACCTAACTCATAATTAGTTTATTGCTAAATATTTATGTTGTTACAATCTGTGACATGCTAAACTCAGGCAAAGTTTGGCAAATAAAGTGACATATCAGTATCATCTTGGGAGGAAAACTCTGATACGATCATTTTACCAGAAGACAAAGACAACTAAGCAATATTGTGTATACAAAGTTTGGTCCATTATATTTGGGTAGGTATAAACTTTTATTTCATTAAATACTGTTTTGAAGTAACAGGGCTTGTAACTGATTGGTATTCGTAACCAAGGAATTTCCTAGAACCCAAGTTATCTTTTTAAATTTTAATTATAATCTCTTGAACACCTAACAATGGCAAAAGTTAAAATATTTATTTCCCCACGTTATGATCACATATTCACAGAATGATAGCTTTTTTCACCTTAAAAGCTGAATGGTACTTCAGAAATTATCCTCCAAATGTCATTTTACAATTTCTCAATCAAAAGCCTAGAAATATTAAGTATACTGTGAAAAATCACAAGCCTTTGTTGGACTTTAATTTATACAGTTTTTAAATGAAGAACACTTTCCTCTTTATCATCTTTAAGAAAATGCATCATTTTAATAAAAATAAATTTGGAAAATTATTTTTAGAGTACATGAAATTGATGTGTTCCTGAAAAGAAATGGTTCTAAAGTTGAGTTTTAGAAATATAATCTTATTTTCCAATTAGAAACATAACAAGAATAGAAACGCTGTAAGAAACACCTTTACTATTACTTCTTTATAGGACATTTCAGTTTTCTGATAGCTATAATAGTATGCTAAGTAATTCATAATAGTGAACTAGGCTTCTTGTGTATTTAATCCATCTTTTCAGAATGACATTTGAGACTAGAGTATTTTGTTTGTGCTATCAGATTCTGTATATAGTTTTTATTCAAAAAAGGGCTTATTGTATAACCAACAACTGTCTTTATCACACTTAAACCTTACTTCATTTATCACTTCACTGTGCACCTCAATGTGACTTCTAGGTCAGGAAGTACAGCATGAGAGTAAAGTCTTGACCTCAATGTTAAAAGTAGATTAAATATAGAAATGTTTTCCTGTCCTCTGCTGTGATGGAGTAAAGAATGTAAATTGGTGTTGTCTGGGTTGGCTTCTGTGGGCTGTAAGGGAAGGATCACTTCCAGGCCTTTCTCTTTAGCTTATAGATGGCCACCTTCTCTTTGTGTTTTCACATCATCTTGCCTCTATGCCTGTATCTGTGCCCAAATTTTCCATTTTTATAAGGATACCAGTCATACTGGATTAGGGGCCTCCCAGTTTCAGTATGACCTCAACTAATTACATCTGCAACGGCCCTATTCTCAAATAAGGTCAGTTCCAATTGTGCTATAAAAGTACATAAAAATGCAAACTGACAAAATAAACCATCCTACATTATTTAAAGAGCAATAAGCAGTTCCCCAATAATTACACCTTTCAAATTTATTTTTAAATTCAGTAGCATTAATTAGGTACATGCATAAGGCTGTGCAACTAGTATCTTTCAAAGGAAAATACATTTAAAAAATCTAGTTTTCCTCGGTAAACTTAGATTATTAGCTGCTGGTTCTGAGGTTCTATTGAGTATAATTACTGATTACAAAACAAGCAGGAGCACACAGTCCAACAAATGCCAGTGAACTTACTGAGAAAATAACAGACTGTTTAAAATCTGCTGAAACCAAATGTCAGTGCAACATATGGGCCAGTAGGAAACAGCCTCCAAAACTAAATACAACACAGAAAAGCGAACTGTCAGTGAAACTACTCCTACCCTGGAAAAATCTGCTTGTGACACTAGAAAGCACCAAGTTAAGGCAGTTTTGGTGCGCTTCCAATTGGCCACTAAGGCGAAGTTAACTTAGGGCTGGAGGAGTCTGTAAAATGCTGCTGCATGCAGCTTGGGGAGTATGTGCAATTGGGGGTGCGGAGCATCCTCCACATTGCTTTTATGGGAGTCTCAAATGGATCTTTGACACTGAAAACTTCTTAAACACTATCCCATTAGAGGGACAAGATAGGGAATAACGAGGTGACAGCTAGGCCACCAGGGACAGGGAGGTCACCAGGGCTCTGACCTCTACGTGCTGCGGTCGAGGGGCGGACCCCAGCCCGGCGGCCGCAGCTGGGATTATCCCGGGAGGGATAGTAGGGGTGGGGCCGGGGGTGGGGGGGATGGCCGCCCGCCCCCGCCCCTTCGGGACCCCGTAGGCGCCCGTGTTTACCTCTCGGTGTTTGACACCGGAGACACAGGGGTCGGGGAGGGAGGGACCTCCCAGGGGAAACTCCGCCGGCGGAAAGCGCCTTACTTTTAGGTCGGTCTGTAAGACCCATGGAGAGGCGAGGTCAGCTGTCCTCCCGCGCCCTTTCCCAGGTCCCCCGCCAGCTCTGTCTTCCTTGGGTTCCACCCCAACCTCAGCGCCGACGGGCGGGGCTGGACAACCGGTTCGCAGAGTGAGCTCCTCAGACTTCTCCCCCTTTATTATTCTTTGGACGGGGCACAGAAGAAACAGGACCTGGACAATGGTCGGGGCAGGGCTGGCTGCGTCTGTTTTCTCGGCGACGGCAAACCGAGTCGCCCCCAACCCCCACCTTGAGAACGACCCCCATGCTCGCGACTTGGTATTTTTAAATCTGGCGGGGCTTCTACTCTCGGGCCAACCACTCCCCCACGTTTACCGCCCTAGCCAGTCAGCGTCAGGCCCGCCATTTTTCAAACCCTCTTCCTGCCGCCAATCAAGATGGAGCAGTACATTCCTCTCCTGACCGGTTCTAACGGGTCTGGGAGTTAACGACCTGGGCGACCCACCGAACCTGCTAGGCTGGGGGTGGAGGGACGGGCCCGGCGCAACGCCTACCAATAGGAAACCTCCATGGGGAGGGGGCGGGGCTTACCGGAGTTTGAATACTCACCAGGCCCAATCAGAGAGGCGCGGGTGTGGCCTGTCGTGCGGCTCGTCAAGTTGCCGTGGCGCGGAGAAGTCTGCAAAACAACAGCCTGAGGATTGGGTAAGCGAGAAACCAGTTCACGCCGGAGCCCAGCGAGGGAAGCGCCTGGGCAGGAGCCTGCTGCTGGGTGGGACGCTGAGGAAAACCTACCAGCAGGCAAGACTCTCCTTCGACCCCGGGGGCTCGCGGGCCTGCTGCTCCCCCTTCCCGCACAGCCTGCTGGCCGCCGCGGACGCTGGGCCCTGGGGGCTCGCCGGGGCGAGCGGAATCTAGGTTGCGGGCCAGTGAGGGCCCCGGGGCTGCGGGGAGCAGGCGGGAAACTCGTCCGGGCCCGGTTCCGGGTTTTTCTTTTTTAACGTGGGTCGCGAGGCGACCACTCTGAGTGGGGCTGGCGACGTGGAAGCCGGGGGGCGATTCTGTCGGGAGAGGGTTTCGAGGGCGCCTGCGGCATTCGCGTCCTCCGCCCGGGCCGGTGAGCGGGCGGCGGCGGCTCCGGCCTCCGAGGGGCACTGACTCGGTCGCGCGGCGTGAGTCTCAGCTGGGTCTGTTCTGGCCGGGCCCCCCGCGGGGGCGCGTGGGCGCGCGGGGCTCCGGCGGCGGCTCGCGCGCGGAGGAGGGGCGACGCGGGCGGGCGGGCGGCCGCGGGTTTGGGCGGGAAGCCGGGCCCCGCAGGCGCCCACCCCCAGCCTTTCGCCCCCTAGGTAGACGCCGTCCGTCACCATGGCTAAAGGCGACCCCAACAAGCCGAGGGGCAAGATGTCCTCGTACGCCTTCTTCGTGCAGACCTGCCGGGAGGAGCACAAGAAGAAACACCCGGACTCGTCCGTGAACTTTTCCGAGTTCTCCAAGAAATGCTCGGAGAGATGGAAGGTGAGAGGGGTGCGGGCGGAGCTGGGGGGTTGCAGGGGTGTCTGGGGCAGGGCGTTGCGCGGGCGGTTGGCTGGTAACTTCGGGCGCTCCCGTCCTGCTGACTCACTCGAATATTTGGAGCTCTAGGCAGACACTTTAGGCTTTTGTTGCACTGAAGAGCTTTCAATTCCGCTGTGTTCTGACTGCTCGCTTAACGCTCACAGACCATGTCTGCAAAGGAGAAGTCAAAGTTCGAAGATATGGCGAAGAGTGACAAAGCTCGCTACGACAGGGAGATGAAAAACTACGTTCCTCCCAAAGGTGATAAGAAGGGAAAGAAGAAAGATCCCAACGCTCCTAAAAGACCTCCGTAAGTTTTTTTGCTTTTTAAATCACTTGAGTTGCCCTTTATTTTCATTCAGTTTATTAACACTGTCACTTCCTTTCAGATCTGCCTTCTTCCTGTTTTGCTCTGAACATCGCCCAAAGATCAAAAGTGAACACCCTGGTTTATCCATTGGGGATACTGCAAAAAAATTGGGTGAAATGTGGTCTGAACAGTCAGCCAAAGATAAGCAACCATATGAACAAAAAGCAGCTAAGCTAAAGGAGAAGTACGAAAAGGTACACTCTTTAAAGACGGTTGAAATTAGGCAGATAACTTCTAAGTAAGTATGTCAGAAGTAGATATAAACTGTAGGAAGTTGGGAAGTTTAGATAGTCTTGTATTAATGGTTATCAGCTGTTTTCGAAAAGGTCTAATGGAAATTTGTACACTTACGCAATACAAGCTAATCGAGAAATCTCCTTTCTTATTTTTTTCTTTGCTATTTTATTGAATCTCTTGAGGTGACATTGGTTAATAATTATAGGTTTCAGGTGTACAATTAGGTAATACATCCTTTGCATATTGTATTTTGTGTTCACCACCCCAAGTTAAGACTCCTCTCACCATTTATCACCCCCATAACCCTCTACTACTGAAACCATTGTGTGTAGCACTGGTAGGTTCCTGTGTATAGACTCAATTCGTGGTTATTTTGGTCTCAGTTTGAAAAGGTAGAAGGCCAGATGTATCTTATGTAGGTGTATCTAAAACGTGAAGTTGGAGGGTGGGGGGATGCTAGTGAGAGGCAAATAGATGTTGATAGAATACTGACATTGATCTAACAGCGCCCCATCATTTTACATCATCAGGTTTCTAAGGCCTAGAAGTACCAAGTCCTCTCAAAACTGTGTTAGACCGGGTAATTTTTAAGACAGTCACCAGGGTTATTGGTCAATAATCTTAGCTTGTTTACAACTTGGTGGTTTTCAGTTGAGAAATTAGACCGGATGCTGATTGTATTTTTTTGACAAAATTTCAGGATATTGCTGCATACCGTGCCAAAGGCAAAAGTGAAGTGGGAAAGAAGGGACCTGGCAGGCCAACAGGCTCAAAGAAGAAGAACGAACCAGAAGATGAGGAGGAGGAAGAAGAGGAAGAGGATGAGGAGGAGGAAGAGGATGAAGACGAAGAATAAAAGGCTATCCTGTAATGATGTGTATGGAGTATGTGTGTGCTCAGGCAATTGTTTTGCTAAGAATGTGAATTCAAGTGCAGCTCAATATTAGCTTCAGTATAAAAACTGTACAGATTTTTGTATAGCTGGTAAGATTCTACGTAGAGAAAATACTTTTTTCAAAATGCAGGTTGTAGCTTTTTGAGGGGCTACTACAGTTAGATTTTAAGGCTTTGGATGTTAAATGTTTCTAAATATTTAATGGTTTCTTTAATTTCTTGACTTGTGTATGGTAGCACAGCAAACTCATAGGAATTAGTATCAATAGTAAATTTTGGGTTTTTTAGAATGTTGCATTTTGTTTTATAAAAAAATTTTGTAATAAAATTATGTATATTATCCATATTGTCTTTGTCTTAATATGCTAACTTTTTTACTTTAAAAAATACTTAGGGCCTGGAACCATGGCAGCTTTTTTGTATTTCTGCCTAATAATAGTTCTTAGACACACTTGAGTTAGTAAAATACTTGGCTAAAAGAAAATCATTATGTCCATGATCACATTTACAAAATGTTCTATAAAAATCAGGTCTGGAGTTTAAAGAACTTAAAATTTATGCAGTTTTACAGAATGAATGTTCTTGACATTTCTTTTATTAGCTAACTGTCCACCACTGAGGGTTTTTTGGTTTTTAAACCTAGTTTATTTTGAGGGCAACTTTAATATGAGGTGCAGAGGAACTAGTACAGTGAATCTATACCTAAAAACACAAACTTAAAAAACATTGTTAGTTACAAGCTTTATATTTTTTGATAATGAACTATTCAAGCTAGAATGCTGGGGGTGAATTTTGAGTTAAATCTAAAAATCAGTGGTCTTAAGCTTTAGTTCTGGGTCACCTAAGAGCAATTGTAATGGCTCTTAACGATGTCATAACTAATTTCACCAGGACTTACACAAGGGAATGATGTTTTTTTGAGAAATGCTTATTTGAGGAAAGAGTTGGCTTGTATTTAGATAACTTACGAATAGTTATCAGAGTCTGTTAGTGAAAGTTGACTATCTTTTGGCTAAGTATTTACAGAAGAAACCTGTTGATAGTTTTATAGTTAAACCTGACAGTCTTGGTTACCTATAAAGTTTTAAAATAGCCAAAATTCTTATCCAACCATGGGAACCTCGGTTGTATACCCTATGCCATATTTGGAATAAATACTTAGGATTATTTCATAAATGAAGTGCATACCAAAGTTTTAATTGGAAGTGGGGTATAATGACCAGAGCAAATGGACTCAAGTAGAATCTTCAAACCTCTTTGATTGCCTGCTATTAATCATATCCTCCTAATGGTTATAGGTATAAATGGAGGTATTTTTGCTCATCATAAAATGGACACTAATTTCATATTTTTAAAAGTATTTTTTGGTGTTATGTGACTTTAAAACATTGGTGGTGATATTTTAGAGATGCCTAGGTCTGGATCCCAGTTCCCAGCTCTACCAAATACTAGTTGCATGAACTTTACCCTTTGAGCTTGTTTCTCCCCATTTGTAATAATGGAGTTAATATTTCACAGTGTTTTAATGAGAATGTTATAAAGGATTGAAAATAATACCTAGAACTTAGAAGGTTAATAGGAGTTTGCAAAATTGAAATACAGTAAAAGTGTTTCCTTAAGGACTTACAAATCTGTAAATTAGATCAATGAGGCAGACCTATCAGGTTCCTTGTCACTTTTTTTTTTTTGAGGAGGGGCATTTTTGTAGTGGCTTTTATTCTGTTTATATAGACTAAGTTTCCAAGCTGAAAATAACTCATTCTTTTAATTGAGTTGTTCCAGAATAAGCTCAGGATTTGAGATGAATCTTCATGTTTGATATTTTGTAAGTATGAATCAAAATTTCAAATCCCTCTGAAAGATTATTAGATGAGTAAGTTTCTAAGACTAGGTAACTTCAAGTAGTACAATAGTTATGTTGGAAAGCACTGAAATAGGGATGAGAATGAGGTTCTAGCCCAGACCAACCTGTCCTTGAGGATATGTTTATGGAAACCATGTTTTTCTTTTTAAAAATAGGTGGTACCTTAATGGAACAAAATGCAAAAAAGGGCTATGTATTGGATAGTTCATACCCTTGATTCCCAGCTACCTGGTTGACTTAGGACAACTATAATGCAGTAAGTGTACGTACATCGATGTTGCTTAAGTGGAAGCTTACTAGATACACTGTTCTGCCCCTTATCATCATCGTAGATCTTACACATTCATTAAAATACCTGATCTGCGTAGTATCCCACTGAACATTTACAGTTTCCTAAAGTTATTTATTTTTTTTGCTTTAAGGGCAATGTGAACGTCCTTGTATGTGATTTCAAAAAACTCATAAAAACACAAGTTTGTACATTTTTAAATTTGCTAATTATGACAGCCAGAATCTGTACTTGGTATATGCGAGAAAACTGCTCTGATGCTTTCGTTAACTTACTGAAGCCTGCCAAAATTTCAGTAGTTGTGCTCACATAAACTCCATAGCAGTGTTTTCAGAGTGCCTATTTCCTCATCTCGGCAACGTAATAGTTCTCAAACTTAATCTTCGCTACTCCGATATGTTAAAAGTGGTTCCTCCTATTAATTTAGCTTATTTTTGTTTAAGACCCATTTGTATTTCCTGTGCTTTTTTGGGTCTCATTGGTCTTTCTATTGGTAATCTGTGGGAATTAAGGAAAATGACCCTTTGTGACATGCATTGGAAATATTTTTGTCTTTGATTTTTTGACTTCATGATGCTTCAGTTGTGCAAAGATTTGTTTTTATGTAGGCACATTCTTTAGTGACCTTGGGAGGCCTTTCTCACTCAAAAGATTATATAGTCTTCACTTTCTTTCAAAAATTATTAAATTATTTGATCTTTCTGGAATTAATTTTGGTGTAAGGGCTGAGGTGGGGGCTCAAATTTATTTCTAGATGGTAGCCACTATTGGTCTTGAAATCCAGGGGTCCCCAACCTCCAGGCCATGAACCCATACTGGTCTGGGCCTGTTAGGAACTGGGTGCACAGGAGGAGGTGAGTTTAATGTGCTTGAATCATCTCAAAACCATCCCTGCCCACCTCCCCTCCCTGGGTCCAAGGGAAAATTGTCTTCCATAAAACTGATCCCTGGTGCCAAAATGGTTGGGGACCTTTGCTGTAATCTATAAAAACAGTGCTGGGTTAGGAGATCCTAAGGGCTTTTACATATCAAAGCAGTCACTTGCAGACTTGCTTAGTGGATGCCAGTATGCCTTTTAAGTATTTTTGCTTTTAACATCATTTATTCTAAGTAGTAAATCATAAGCTTATGATAGTACAAATAAAGCATTATCTTAAACCTGGCTTTCTGTTATGTATGCCACTAAAAATGTTTTACAACGCAGCAATGATTTTATTTCTTGGGAAATATCAAGAAGAAAACTAAAAGGTATGTTGCCACTGCATAAGATTGAGTCCTTTTAAAATAAAACACATCTCTTAGAAGTCAGCCATTTGTGGACTAGTTCTGATGAGATTCCTATTGGAGACTGATTAGATGAGGTAAAGTGAGGAACATACAACCACGTAAGCTCTCTGAGGACAGTTAATTTTTTATTTTTGTATACTGTGGTCTCTTACCTGTAGTTTCACTTTCCACGGTTTCAGTTACCTGTGGTCAAAAGCATTAAATGGAAAATTCCAGAAATAAACAATTTATAAGTTTTAAATTGCACTCCCATTCTGAGTAGCATAATGAAATCTCTTGACCCACCCCCAGCTCCAGCCCATCCCACCTGCATGCTCAAATCATTTCTTTGTCCAGCATATCCACTAGTATGTTACCTGCCCGTTAGTCACTTAGCTGACTGCATCAGAGAGACAGACCACTTTCACATAACACTATGTTATAACTGTTCTATTAATCTCTTACTGTGCCTAATATATGTTATAACTGTTCTATTGTGAATCTCTTACTGTGCCTAATATATAAATTAAACTCTGTCATAGGTGTGCATGTACAGGAAAAAGTATATATAGGATTCAGTACTATCTAGTTTAAGCCATCCACTGGGGGTCTTGGAATATATCCTCCACAGATAAGGGGAGACTATGGTACTATATATGTAATGCCAGAAACAGTAGGTGTTCTACAAATATTTGTAAACATAAATGCTCAGGGTAGAGGGCACAGCCACTATTTAGCACGGTCCTATTTGGGTGGAAATGTGGGTCTAGGATTCCTAAATCTCCAAAATTTCAAGTGGAGCTAGAAATGTAGAATTTAAAAATACAAAATCTGATTGTAAATATTAGCAATGGATTCAAATGTCCAGTTAAAGAAAACATGTCTATTGGTAAGATTCTGAACAAGGGCAAGCAATTTGCCATTTCTATTCTGATATAAATAGCATAGGTTATTAATATTTAATAATAGCATAAGATTATTAATATTTGAGAGGGTTGTTGAGAAAAGCTGTGTATACCTTCCAGCTAAACATTGTTTTTTTGTTGTCTAAGAAACCCTTTACCTGATTGGACACTCCTCTATCTTCTTATCTGGTAGTAAACATAAATATAGACATTGTTTCTGAGGTGGTAATGGAATTTTGTTGTACTCCTAGGCCTTTGTTCTTTAGGATTTACAGTGCAGACTTCTCTCTTATTAGCCCCATCCTGGGAGTTAATATCTATAGAATATTTGCTCGGGAGCACAGTTAGGTTGCCACATTAAAAGGGTTGAAAAATAAGTTCTAAGCAATATGTAGCATCACATTTCAGAACTGGAAATGCTCATTATATCAATTGGACCAGTCTCCCTTCTTCAGGAAGACATGGTGGCCAACTAGGACAATGTCCTAGGGCAGCTGGTAAGAGATGATAAAACAATTCACATTTACGTACTATTTGATTCTCCACATTTTCCCATTAGAGATGGCTTAATGGACAAATTAAAATACAAACATACAAAAGGAAAATTAAGGTTATGATAGAAATTAAGGGTAAGGTGATGAAAGCTTTTACCTGGGAATCAGGTCACAGTTGGGCTGGTCGTTTTTGGTTTAGTAACATCAGACAAGTCATGTAACCTTTTACTTTCCTCACATGTAAAACGAGAATTTTCTTTTTGAGGATTAAATAAGACAATGCATTTAAGACACTTAAGACCAGAAATAGTAAATACCCAATAAATATTAGTTAAAAGTATAAATACCAATATAGTAAAAAGTATACATACCAATATATATGAATTAATAGTTTCTGTGATAAAAATATCAGATTCAATTCTGAAATTCTTGGCAGTCAAGGTAGGGAGGAAAACTACAGTTACATAGAAAATGCATAGAAATTCCTCCCACAGGGTTCTGAGGACATTGAGTATTGGAATTGTATGTGACCTTGACTTCAATACTAAATTTGTGAACTTGGACAAATTATGTAACCCTCTCTAGTACATATAAATGTGTGACTGTGTTTAATTTTAGCTGCTTTTGATTTGAAAGAAAGTGCTGAATAAATTCGTTTGGGAATTGCCTTTGTCCCTCAACAGTATCCTACTGACTTTATAACTAGTTCATTCCTGTTCATTGCAGTGTAATAGTCCATTGTATGATTATACCAGTTTATCCCTTCTCCTGTTGATGGGTATTTAGGTTGTTCCAGGAGCTTTTGATATTGTAAATGGCAGTGCTATAAAAATTCCTGTGCAGGTCTCCTGGTATTCAAGTGCATTTCCCTCCAGTAACCTGCCTTGTAAACTCCAGTTGTGTAAGCAGCCCCAAACTTCCCCTCTGCCTCCTCAGCAGTATCACTGCTGTTTAAGCTCCACTTTCCTGTACCATGTTTGGCAGACAGACATGGTAAACCTGGGGTTCACCTTGTGTGCTTCCTTTTTCTTAAGCATCTCACTCTGCTTTGTCTATTATACAACTCCTGAAAATATGTGCCCCATATATTTTGCCCAGTTTTACAGCTGTTTAGGTCAGGAGGAGAAGTCCAACACTATGTTATATATGGTCAGACATAGAAGTCTATTCATCTCTATTTTCTACTGAAAGTTTTATTTCATTTTGTGCATTTAATCATTAATGCAGCTAGAGTTTATTTACTCAGGTCAGAACCCCAAGACAAGTTTCATAATTTAAAAAACACATTCTTCAAGATGCACTTAGTTCTATCCAAGGGTTAAACTGGTCCAAACTACATTCTACACATGCTATACAAACGGGGTGAAGTAGGTAACAGTTTATTCCCTTATGGATAACCACTTTACCCCTAATTGAAGAAGAGTAAGTGTAACTTCTGAACGTCATTTCTTCACTTGTAAAGTGGGGGTAATAGCTCACATATGAAGCACAGGCACACACACACATAGCCTTTATAGAAGACGTGCAGTGTAGCTGTCTTAAATCTGATCACTGACAGATGACAGCTAACATTTATATTACCCTGACTTTATGCAAGAACCATTCTAAGCATTTTATGTAGGTTATTCAATCCCAGCAACGGTCCTATGAAATAAACACTATTATTACCCTCGTTTTACAAAAGGGAAAACTGAGGCATACAGGTTAAATAACTTATCTAAAGTCAGAAAAGTAGCCCTGGCTGGTGTGTCTCAGTGGATTGAGGGCTGGCCTTCAAACCAAAGGGTTGCTGGTTCGATTCCCAGTCTAGGGCACATGCCTGGGTTGCAGGCCAGTTCGCCAGTAGGAGGTGTGCCAGGGGCAACCACACATTAATGTTTCTCTCCTTCTCTTTCTCCTTCCTTTCTCCCTAAAAATAATAACATCTTTTAAAAAGAAGATACGTAACTTGTTAGTGGAACAGGCTTTCCAATACAGGTAAGTCTACCATATCATACTACTTATTCAGATGACCAGATTATAACATCAGTCTATTTTGAAAATTGCAGAATTCTTCATCCCACCTATGTTCAGACATGGGTGCCAGGCCTGATACACTTAGAAAACTGACATCCAACAACCTCAGTTATGGGCATTTCAAAATTTAAAAAATGAGAATGACAAAGCAATCATTGAATTTAGAGGCAGTCCCTCCTTTAATCTCTAATTCCAGGGACACTGTTTCTACCAGATCATTCTGACTCTTGTCCATTTTCTTGCAACAGATTGATTCTAATAAATAATATGTATTTTCATAATGCTCAATGGTTTTTTAAGTGCTTTCACGTGGATTAATTTTCACATACCCAAACTATTGGCCTACTAGGTATCTGGCTCAGGTCAGGTACTTGTCATATTTTTCATTGAACTATAAGTGGATTTTTTCCCAATTACATTCTGTCTATAAAGAAAATTCATTCCAAGATTCCCATGAGAGACTATCTTAAGAAATATGTGAGCCCTCATTTACTCCAGTCTGGAGATATGTCACTTTTTCGTATTTCTTAGGCAAAGCAGCTGAGAAGTGGAAGACACAGCAGTAGCCTAGTCAGTTTAGAGTAAGTTTCCCAAATCAACGCAATCACTTACTTGGATGTCAGTTGCCATATCTTCTTGAGATGCCTTGTTGTGCCACAGAGTCCTATGGCCTATTTTTAACTTCATTTTGATAGGCTTCCCTTCTTTCTACTCACTTGGTCTTTAAGGAATTTTGACTTAAAAGAAATGTTTGCTTTCAATAGGCATTATATTGTAGAATACACTGTCAAGAAAGATATATTTAGTTGGTGAGGTTTTTAAAACCAGTAAGTGATGTTTAAAAAATTGCTATACATAGGCAACATGATAGGTAAGCTCTGAGTATTCTCAGCACAGTGTAAATAGAATTCTAACCAACACTCAAGCACATATTCAACATTTAACTATGGTTTATGATATTTTAGCTATTTTTTAGTTTATCTTATGAACAATAAAATCAACTTATTTCAAATGTACAGTGTTTAGATTTAGAAATGATCACAAGTACTAAAAAAACCCATGAATTAAAATACAGTATTTTATTTTTTCTTACCTAAAAAACAAGCAACCCAGAATTAAGATATACATAAACCTCTCAAATTTACCCCTAATAAAATTTTGAATTTTATACAATTTCTACAGAAACATACAGTGTATCAAAATCTGCACAAATCAAATTTATAAAATGTGTAGAAATGCATAGTGATATTATCAACTTACAAAGCAAGGATATGGGAATTATTTCCAAAGCAGCCTACAGTAGAAAATAGTCATTATGGCAGCAGTTTCTGATGTTTTTTGTTTGGTAAGGTTTCTGATTTCAATATAGAGAATCATTTTCATAGAGTATCTTAATGAATTGCACAAAATACCCATTTAAAATTTACATGCACATTTTATGTGCTACCTTTTTTAGGCCTATGCATAGTTAACAAGGTTATAATCTATTCAACAAGAAAAATGGAGCCTATTTACCAACACAAGTAATTAAAATACCAATTCTCTTACTTTCTTTTTTTATAGTTGATTTATTTTGCAATTATATAAGCATATAAATGTTTTCCTTTTAAAACATCCCTAGAGGTGAATGAAAAGTTAAAATGATTGATCATAGATCAGTAGCAAAATACAAACTGACAATTCAAAATTATAAATAAAACTCTGTTTAGGGTGTTTAACTGACTCTCCAAATTTAAGGACTAAGCTTGAAGAAACAAATTTGTAGGCTTTTCTTTAACAAATGTAGGTTATTTTTTCCTTTTCTTTTCTTCGCTTTAATTAAAAATATTTCCATCTGGCAGTAGTTTGTGAATTCCTTTCATTGTAACGATATCATGATTACAGGATCAAAAATGCTTAATTTACTTGCCATTTCCCACCTCATGTCATTTCTTCCCCCAACTCAACATAGCATTTCAATATTTTGAGCAATAAAAGACTCTTTATTTAGAAATTAAAACCTAACTAACCATTTCCAGTATTTGGTTTTCATAAACCATCTTAATAAATGTTTAAATCCAAACAAGTCTTCTTTTCACTGGAAAAATACTAATAGGAATATACTTCCTTAAAAAAAATTAAGAAACACTAGGGAAATAACACCTATTCTAACAGAATCGTATTTTTAAATCGTAATGAATCGTATTTTTAAATAGCTTTTTTTTAAATTTTAAAAATGTGCAGGGAATTTCATTTGGATGTAGATATAAATGAAACATCCATTCACTCCTGGCTCGAAAGGTTGCACAGCTTAGGTTATCATAATGCACAGGAACTTTGTAAGGCTTAATCTAACAAGGGCTTGGAAATTACCTCAGTCAGAATGAACCTTTGATGTGTTTGTTTACAGCGGTGTTTTGTTGCTTTTGTTACTCCCATCTCAAGATTTCAAACTGAGACTTATTTATAAGTTTTCTATAATGACAGATATTGGGGAAAAGTAAAGCCCAAATGTCAGTGGACAATTTTCCTCTGGTTGGTACACCCCCTTGCTCTCTCAGGAGCTGGTATCAACAGAGGGCTTTGGGGATGCCAGCAAGTAAGGGGCTTAATGCCATACACTCTCCAATCCCTCTGGACGAGCCTTGGGATGTTTCCTACTGTCATTTTTTCCAAGCCATACGACATGCAATTTCAGGACAAAGGGTAGCACATAAATTCATTTCTGAGTAGTAAAAGTATTTCCTCACACTGGTGACACTTCCATTATTATCATCTTATAAATTTCATCGAAAGCTCTTGAAATATATACTGAGAAATGAAAGAGGCACTAAATGTGTTGAAATTCACCTTTCAAAAAAGCAGCATGACTGTGAAGGAAGGCCACCTCGGCTAATAACCTGTGGCAGTGCTTCAAAACGATGTAAAATTAAATAAAGACAAACAGGTTGATAATCACCAAGTTATATGTGAAAGTCTGGTTACTCCAACCTTTTTTCAAGTGTGTTAAAAAAAAAAAAAATCAAACTGCCTTTCAGACCCCTGAGTGTAATCCCAAAGAAGAAGACAATGCTTTAACCCTGTTCTAAACAGAGCTAAATGCACAAATTACCAACATCATCTTAAAACAAAACAAAAAAAGATGTAAACATCTACAAAGTTTAAGGTAAAAGCAGTTTTGTAAACAGTAACTGCAGATGATAATGTTATTGTAAAATCACAGTTTATCAATGTTCTTCGAACTGATCAGGAGGTTCTGGGTTTGGAGCTGTACAGAGTTAATAAGAGTTGCAGCAGGTTTCAGGCGGTTTCAGTCCTGTGATAATTTACGTGTCAGTAGGTAGGTTATTGGTCTCTCTTATTCTTCTAAATACTATGGATGTTATTCATTTCCCACTTTTGAGCCATTTTACTGGAGTCACAACTGGAGAGGAACACTTGATGTAGGACGTCGGAGCGGTCTAAGCACTTTCCTGAAGGAATGTGAGTAAATCTGTGCAGGTTCTGGAAAACACAGGAAAAAGAAGTTTTAAATGTGTACTTTTTTGATGTCACTGAGATTAGAAGTCATTTTTTGGCTTTCATATGAAGTTACTTCAAATCAGTAGGCTGTCTTTTCGTTTTGTTGATGGTTTCCTTTGCTGTGCAAAAACTTTTTAGTTTGATGTAGTCTCATTTATTTTCTCTTTTGTTTCCCTTGCCCGAGGACACGTGTCCAAAAAAATACTAAGAGCATGTCAGAGGGTTATGGCCTGTTTTCTTGTAGGAGTTTCATGGCTTCAAGCCTTACATTTAAGTTTTTAATCTATTTTAAGTTTATTCTTATATATGGTGTAAGAAAGAGATGAAGTTTCATTTTCTTTGCATGTATCTGTCGTTTTCCCAACACAATTTACTTTAGAGATGGTCTTTACCCCATTGTATATTCTTGTCCCCTCTGTCGTAGATTGATTACCCGAATAGAATGGGTATATTTCTGTTCCATTACAAAATAGTCATGGGGATGTAAAGTGCAGCCTAGGAAATACAGTCAATAATACTGTAATAACTATAATAACTATGTATAGTACAAGGTGGGTACTAGACTTATTGGGGGGAATCACTTTGTAGTTATATAAATGTCTAACCACTATGCTGTACAACTGAAACTAATATAATATTGAATGACAACTGTACTTGAAAAATAAAAGAAATTTTTTAAAAAGATGATGATACCACAAGCAAAATGGACAGGCTTCAACCAACCATACATCTGACTTTGGATTTTTCAATTGCCAGTCTTCTAAGTGCTTTTATTGTGTATACAAGTACATATGACTTATAAGTCACAGTGTACTGTTGGTACCTCAAATTCAATGCATACAAATTGAAATTCATTGTATTTCCCTCCAAATGTATTTCTCTAGTTCCTATTCTGACTAATAACAACATCAGCTTTTCCAGTCCTCAGGATAGAGGCATTCATGGTGCACTCTCCCTCCCTCCCTCGCTACCTCTTTCCCTCCCTTCCGGTTAAGAAGTCACGATATTCGCAACGTCTCTGGCATGCATCCTTCCATCCCCGCTGCACATGCCTTAGGATAGGCCTCATCATCTGTTGTGGGTTTCTTCACATAGTTCAGGGCTTCTCAGACGGGGATACTCAGACTATCTAAGATTCTGTCTGTAAGGTGAAAACTATTTTCACAATACATAGGTCCCATTTGTCTTTTTCATTGTATTGACATTTATACTGACGGTGAAAAAGCGATGGTGGGTAAAAGTGCTGGCACCTCAGCATAAATTAAGCGGTGACACAAAACCGCTAGTAGTCACATTCTTCATGGCCACACGTGCACAGTTAAAAAAAGTCAGTTTCACTTAAGAATGTCCTTGATGAAGCAGAAGTTATTAGTTTTATTAAAACTTGGCCCTTGAGTATACTTAAAATATTCCATAAGATGAACGGGGAATGTGCACACAACATTTCTGCAGAGTGAAATGCCGTGGGTATCCTGCGGGAAAGAACATCTGCAATTATTTGACTCGAGAGTTCAACTAGCTGCTTTTTCCACGGTATGTCATTTTGAACGTGAAGGGTCCACTCACAGACAAACTGTATTTATTCAAACTTGGGACTCTGTAGACATTTTCTTGAAAATGAAGGGAGCCTGTCCCTTCAAGGAAAACCAAACCCACAAAAAACAAATCCACAAATCTGACAGTATTTGTTGCCATTGATACAATTTGAGTTTTCAAGCAAAATTTAAGAATTTTTGAAAACTGTAACCACTACCATGAACTTGATAGCTTCCTCATACTCATATTTTTTGAAATTGCACAATGAAATGTATCAACATTTGGAAAATTGTAACTTAGTGGACCAATTTTCCAAATGAACAACACGATGTTACAAAAGCTGACATGGGTAAAGGATCCATTCAAAGCGTAAGACAGACCAATGGATTTTAGTTTAACATTGGAAAGAATGTTCACTTATATGGTTTCAGATTCTACATTGCAAATAACTTTTAAGAAACTATCACTTATCGACTTGTGTAGCATCGAAGAATAGCCACAATTATCTGAAAAGGCTATTAAATTACTCCTCTCTTTTCCAATTGCATGTGTATGTGAAGCTGGATTTTCCTCATATACACCAACTAAAACAACATATTATATCAATTGAATGCAGAAGCAGTATTCAGCTGCCTTCTATTAAAGTAGACATTAAAGGGATTTGCAAAACTATACAACAATGTCATTCTTCTTACTATTTTTGGAAAAATAGTTATTATTTATGAAGTGTTATTTACTTTCACATGTAATAGGGCTAGTATGTTTTACATAAATTATAAATTAATACATAAACATTTGTAAAATTTCTCAGACTTAATTTACAATTTAGGATATATTGTTAGCTATAATCTACATAAACAAAATCTGTGTGAGGAGAGTCTCCATAATTTTTAAGAGTATACACGGAATCTAGACTGGAGTGTTTGAGAAATCCCGATGAAGCGTAAGAGTTCATACTTCACATTGTTTCCAGAATTATTTTCCTAATAGTATCCACTGTTTCCTATCATTGCATTCCTCGAATAATGTCAACTGTTCTCCACAACTTACAAAATGAAGTTCAATGTTCTTTCACATGGAAGACAATTTAGGGATACTATACTAAATGTGATTCCTAGAATTTTCTACACACTTTCACGCCATGCCTTTGCTCATCCAATTTTCTTGTTTGTCCTCCATGAAAAGCCTTTATATACCTCAATGATACTTCCCATATAGAACTCATCAGAAATGATTCCTCCTAAACAGTCTCTCTTCTGCTGTGCTATGGCCTTGCGCTTATTTTTATTTCTGCAGTTTTTCCTTCTCTGCTATTGTAGTACGATGTGCTTTAGCTGTTTTTTGAAGTCACTACATGATCAGGCACCAGTGTGAAGGGTGGGCAGAAGTAGGTTTAAGTATCCACTTTCATTGCTTGTTGGTTAAATTACCAGCCACCATTACCTAAAAGATATATCATAATTAAGGATAAGAAATAATAATAAGACAAATAATATGAATAAATAATAACATAAGAATAAGCTTCATGTTTCACACTCATAACTGTAAACCTACTTCTGCCCATCCCTGTATATTTAGTAATGTCTGATACACAAATTTGGTGTTGTGCCCTTTAAAATATCTAAAATATATACATTCCATTTTTTCATCTATTACTTCTCAAAGGTAGTTTCTGATCTTTTAGCCTTCTTATAGTACTTTATTCATATTGTTCTTACTGTCCCGTATCACTTACTGCTATTATTTATTTCTTGGTGGAAATAAATGCTCTGTTTTTCAGGATTTATGTTGACTTTATTTTCCCTGACTTGTTATTAAAAAAAATATTAGCACCTGACATAGACTCACCTCTTCACAGTAATTACCTATGAATGATGATGACTGGGAATATTAAGCTGGGTCATAATAACATACCTGCATAGCAAACACTTGCACAACAGACAGGGCATTATAAAAATATTAAATGGGTAAATAAAGTTGAGGGTTGCCAGGTTCTTTCAGTTTGGGGTAGCTTTCCAAACTTTATGTTTTACAATAAATTTATTTTAGTCAAGTCCAGACTTCGAAAATTATAAAATATATAAAGCCTAGACTAATGTTGGAATTCTCAATTTGGCATAGGACTCGAATATTCACAGCTAAAAGAGAAAAACTGTTCCCTCTCACAGTGTCAGCTAAATAAGTAAATATGACCTTTAAAGCACAAAACAGGCAACATTTATCTAACTTCTGTATTTTGCGAATAACAATAAGGAAGTTGTGAAGGCCTAGCTTTCCAAACGTTATTAGTCTGTCTCTAACTCCACCTGCTGGACAACATGAACTAGAAACACAGTATTTTTTATGTTACATTTATTTATCCTCACAGAACACTGATTTTCCCAGGTTACTGAAATTAGTGGGTCTTCATGGACATCTTGTGACCTCATTACATGACAATACCGCTCCAGAGAATGAAAGTGATGCTTCATTATGGACAATGAGTCACTAGGGCTCTGGAAAATACAATGACTAAATGAGAGGGAAATACAAGTCCATTTGAATGCTGGTTTTAAGATTTATACATCTAAATTCCGCAGGACAGGTGTTATTAAAGCAAAATAGCATATACTTATTATTTCCTAAGTTGAAATGCAGAATACCTTGAAGTACTGCCATTCCTTAAATTCATTTAGGTTGCAGTGTGTAATCATGATTTTTGATCCATCAGGCCCCTTTGTCAAACACTGGTCATACTGCATGAGTTGATTAGCTTCGTTGATTCGGAAAAGCTATTAAAAAAAGAAGTAAAAAAAATAACAGGCACCTTCTCTGCTGAAATACAAAAACAAACTCAATGGCTATCTTATTTTTCTATAATTTTTTGTATGTTCAGAACTATAAGTCCAAAGACAGGAAATTACTCATTCTGATGTGAGCAAAAACCCACACTCACACCTGAAGGATTATGTTCTTTAGCCTTTTAGATATAGAATGGGTCATTAACACATATTTGTCATGTACCGATAATGTGAGAAAATAAAGAAGTGAAAACAGACCTGATGTTTCACAATCTAAATTAAAGGCAAGAAAAATACATAAAGTAGGAAATATAACAGTAAAACATACATTACTGGCAGTAACAATCCAGCTTATTGGGAGGAAATGTGGGATACTGAATAATATTTCCAAATAAAATTGTGAGGGAGCTAGGCTTACACAGTTAATAGTCTCACACAAGATTACAGTCTGATTTCTTACATTAGACATAAATTCTAGATTCTGATTGCTTGTGTGAAAAGCAATACTGCCATTATACCCTCGTTTCACAAAAAGATTTAACATTGTCAGTTTCTTCACAGAATGTTTTTACTTTATTACTTTCCCAAACACACACAATCACCAAACTGAAAAGCAAAGGCAACCCTGTGATCAATGAGCCTGGCAGTTCTCACTGAAGAAGCAATTTCAATGTGAGAGGTTATTCACCTGGTTCCCGCCCATCCGGTGGCAGGGTCCCAGCTCCACAAAGCCTCCGTTTGTCCTTCCCATGCTATCAATGCAGTAAACGGTTTCGAAGCCTCTGATCTAAAAAAATGAACCAAGAACCAAAAGGCAGGCAACCGTTTAGTTTTTACTAAGTCCTGACATAAGAGTAAAAGAGTTTCATGTTAAATACTGCAGTTCACAGTGGAAATCTGGGTCTGCGTCATGCCAGGTTATTATTGTATTGTCTGTCCTGGAGTAGTTTAGAGCACAGCAGTCGTCTTTCAAATAATTTGTGGTCTTCCAGTCACTATTGGAAGGAGCTTATTCTGACAAAGGGCACTGGACTATAGATTTTGATAAAATAATACAGAAGAAAAAAATTAAGACACCATTAAGTACAAATTCAGGATAATTCATGTGAGTGAGAAGTAAACAGAGTTACTAACTGTCAGAGTCACTGGCCCTAGGGGTCTAGATCAGAACTGACTTTGTAAGGTAACTCCCAAATGGCTACGTGGCACTTCTGGCAGCTGTCCCCAGGAACCCAGGGGGACAACGTTACGGGAACTGGATAATGTAAGTGAAAAGCCAACACAAGCTTCCACCTTAGGAATGCACATTTTATACAAAAATAACCTTTTTCCTTTTTGGAAATGTTATATGTCTCAATGATAAATTACTATAGTATTTGGATAAAATGTTTTATTCATTCAGTCAGTATGTATTGACTGAGTACCTGGGACAATGTAAGAGCTTTAGAAGATACAAAGAGAAGCAAGTCTTGGTCCTGAGGACCCTCAGGTCCGTAGGGAAGCTGAGGGCTAAGCGTCAGTCAGGACTCAGGGAGGGATGAACATGTGGAGGAAGGAGCCTCTCCTGCCCTCCCTGGAGCAGCTGGTGGGGGGCCTTACCCTGGAATACGCAGGGAGGACAGAGAAGTGAAGTGCAAGGTGCTGGGGACAGAATGGAAAATGGTTAAGCTGAAGATGTAGTCAGTGACTGGAAAGGGAAGACAGAAAATTCCATCTACTTATTTACTTATACATTATTCATCAAATATTAAGGGAGTACTGTGTCAGGTAAGTTGTAGGCTCTGATACACCTATGAACAAAATAAAGATCCTTGCCCCAGTGAGCTTATATTCTAGGGAAGGAAAGACAGAATAGAAGGCAAAACCATAAGGAACATGTTAGTTAGAAAGTGATAGGTGTTCCCTGGCTGCTGTGGCTCAGTGGATTGAGGGCCGGTCTGTGAACCAAAGGGTCGCAGGTTTGATTCCCTAGGGGGTACGCGAGAGACAACCACACACTGATGTTTCTCTCCCTTTCTTTCTCCCTCCCTTCCCCTCTCTCTAGAAAGAAAGAAATAAAATCTTAAAAAATAAGAAATTGATAGGTGCCCATGAAACAGAAAAGAAAGAAAAGCAAGTTAAGAGGGGGTGTGGCTAGGAGTGGTTGGGTGATAGCAGGGTGGATCTCATTGAGAAAGGGACATTTAAGCAGACTTGAAGTATATATCTGAGTTAGCTGCACATGCAGAGGGAAAGCATTCCAGGCAGAGAGGACAGCAAAGGCTTCCTGTATTAAGTAAGGAGGACAGTGGGGCTGGAGTGAGTGAGGAGCGGGGTAGCAGGTGAGGCCAGGGAGGAATGGCGCTGGATATGCTGGCCCGAGAGGGCACTAGAAAGGACTCTGCCTTCCCTCCGAGGGAAAGGGGCTGTCAATGCAGGTTTCTAACAGAGAAGTAACAGGATCAGTTAAAAAAGATCAGTCTGACTGCTGTATTTAGAACAGGATGTAGGTAGGCAGAGTTAGTTAGCCTCAGTGAGATGTGGTGGCTTAGACCAGAGCAAGGTTGGAGCTTGGATCTAAATGTAAAGTGAGAGAGAAGGAAAGGATTCAAAAAAGACTGCAGAGCTTTGGCCTGAGCAATCAGCAAAGATAGGCTGGGGAAGGGAGATGGGGATGGGAGACAGAGAGGTCAGTGTTTGATAAGGTGAGTTTGAAATGTGTATTAGACATTCAAGTAGAGATGCCAAGTAGGCAGTTGGATATACTTGTCTGAGCTCTGGGAGGGTGAATTAGGTTGAAGGTAGAAATTGGAGTCATCTGCTCATAGATGGCTTTAAAGCCGTAAGACTGGACAAGATTACCAAGAGAATTCTCTCCTTTTACATAGAAGGCAACTATACTAATTACGTGTTCTGGGAGGTTAAAAGAGAACCAAAAATGGAGTCTGAACTGCCAGGGGCTATGACCTAGTTGGGACTTAAACGCAACTTGCTGTCATGGCACACAGCGGTAAAATAAGTGTACGGGGAAAAAAGGCAGTAAAACAGAGGTGCAGAGAGAGTAGCATGGTGTCCTTGGTTGGCTTCTATTCCCAAACTCAGAGATGTTGGAGCTCTTTCAGAATGGATCCTGCTTCTTTTTTCTATCTATATTTTTCTCATTCAGTCCCACAAAACAATCTACCTTTGGTGGCTCCAGACACACATCCTTAGATGTATATTTGGCCTGAGCCCTGGTTTCAGCATTACAAATACACAGCTTGACATCTACTCCACCACTCCACCTGGGCCATTCACCAGCCCAGAACACCAAGAGAGAACTTGCTACACCCACCGCAAGCATAAATCAAATCATGCCACCTTTCTGTTTAAAAGCCTCGTATGACTTTCCACCACACTTAGGGTAACAGCCCCCCCCGCCCACCTGCCTGCTCCTTCGCCTGATTTAATCTGCTCTTTTCTGCTTATTGAACATGCAAAGCATTTCCTGACTCAGAGCCTTCCACTCACCATTTTCTTTACCTGGAACACTTTCCCAGCTTGTGACTTCCTGGCTCTTCATTATTCAGATCTCAGATTAAATGTCACTTCCTCAGAGAAGCCTTCTCTGCCCTGTCCCTATGTCCTCTTGAACATCACCTGCTTATTTCCATTATAGCCCTATCATTATCTTCATTGTCCCTGTTTTCTTTTTTTTTTTTTTTGGTCTCTCATCCACTAGCATGTAAGGTCCCCGAGGAAAAGGACCTTGTTCGTCTTGTTTTCCATCTAGAAAAGTGAATGGCACATAGTAGACCCTCAACCAGTATTTGTTGGACACATAATTAAACAAAAGCATGTAGACCTGAGGTTTCATGGCACGTTTAATACAGTTACGAGGTAGCACCTGCAAGGGTGTGTGAACGAGAAATGCGCCCACTTACAAAGGCAAGTTTGAAGAAAGAACACAGATCAGTGCCTTTGATTTTAATTATTTTCAGTTACCATTCATTGATTCATTCACTTGGCAAGTATTGTCTGAGTGCCTACTATATATGGGGGCCTCTGCATTAATGCACTGGAACACAATGGTGAACAAGCACTTATAGACTGGCTGAGAGAGGGGTAGCTTTGTGTTATGAAAACTCATGGAAAAACCACAGGACTGAGACTTTTTGATGGAATGGGAAAGAACAAGAAAGGCTTTTCAGGACGGGTGATCTCTACATTGAGAGCATTAGGGTAAGCTGGAATTAGCCAAGAAAGGGAGTCAGACAGAAGGAAAGAGAAGTGGCAGGAGCTGGAGAGAGTGGACAGTGTTCCTTCCTGAGCAGAAAGCCCCACGTGCAAAGGCTGAGAGGAGAGAACACAAGGCCGGGTATCAGGGTAGTTGTAACTGCCTGGTGGAAGGGAGGGGGAAGTTACCAGACAGTTTTTACCCAAACTTCCCCCCAAGAATTCTCTTTCATTCACTTTCATCTCTCTCTGCCTTCCCCCAAACTCAGTCTCCAAACATACACACTTTGAGATCTGAATATCCCTGATACTTACTTCTCCCCAGTCAACGTTTTTGGGTGGCAAAGGGTAGTGTGAGGTGATATCATAAGCAATTTCTTCCATGAACCATCTGAAACTCCTGCAGTTGTGATCTTCTCGAAATTTTTTCAGCTCAGAGATGTCCCCATATGCTAACGCCTTTGATTCAGGACGACTAGCATAGAAGTAGTCTTTATACTCATCCCACCAAACCTCTACAACTCTAACATAATTCTGTAAAAGAAAGTATCATTGGACAAATAAAAATATTTGTAATGTCATAAACAGTTTATCTTAGACATAGGAAATATGACCAACATAAAACAAACTTATCTCAGTAAGACCTAATATTTAATTAAACAACAAATGCAACTGAGCTAATGGCTCTAATATGTCAACGGCCAAGGATAAAATCATCATGCATGTTCAACTAAAAAGTGAGGGACACAGACTCTTCGCAGCAAGAGCATATCTAGTTGCAGAGAATATATTCTATCCTGCTTCTAGTGGAAGAAACTGATACCTAGAGAGGGTTTATGAGAGGCTGACTGGACATTGGTACTCCTCCCAGAATTATCTCCACACTACTAGCATATGTAGGGGAAAAGCCCATTTCAGAAACCATCATGAAAAATAATAGCTCTGTTTAATAAAGCACATTTTAGAAAGTGACTTTGTTGGTCCTCTTACAACATAATAGGACCATGTCACCATAACCCAGAATCACCTGGGCATTTTCCACAGTTGGTGCAGATCAGTTGACATTGTGGTAACTGACAAAGACTTAACTTCCAGGGTTTTACCGGATGCTGCATGCAGGCACTAACATATGTGACAGATTTAGCACATGTTTGATAGAGTCCCTTGGCCTTCTCTATCATGCATAAGCAAACTTTGTGGATAAAGGGCCAGAGTATAAGTATTTTTGGCTTAGTAGGCATACAGTTTCTGTTGCAACTACTCAACTTGCTGAAAAGGCAGCTATAGACAACATATGGACAAATGGGTGTGGGCTGTGCTCCAAAACACCTTGATTTACTAAAAAGGGCTGTATCTGGCCCATTGGCTATAGTAGCCGACCCCTGTTTTACATCAGGAGTAGGAAAACCTAGCATTCCTATTACACTTTTTTCTGGACTACAAGATAACTTTCAAAGGGTGAATATGCTCTTGCAAAAGCCAGTGGCTTCAACAAAGTTTTAAGCAGCAGTATCCTAAAAGAACATGAAATATTATATAGCTAAGTATTTTGAGTCCTCGTAAACCCATCCAAAATTAGACACAGTCCATGTCTTCTAGATACTCATGAATGTGAAGAATTAAGTATACGTGCATAGGGTTATAGCAACAAAAAGAAGGAACATTTGTTTGGGGTGGAGAGGGCCAGAGAGGCACCATAGAAGGCTGCTGGATGGCTCAATCTAGACAGAGTGGTTAATTAGGCGAGGATCGAATCGAGGGCACGCAGAAACGCACATGAAGTGTGAGAAGTCCAGGTGCACTGGGAGTCCTCCAAGTAGTTTACCATAAACGCAATGCAGGGTTCAAAGAGAAAACTTGCCTCACTTTCCTCATTTTAAGATGAGAATAATCCTAGTCTTTATCTTATGGTGTGTTGTAAAAATTAAAAAAACTTATGGAAAGCATTTAGATTTGTGTCTGGTACCTAGTGGGCAATCAAAAAGGGTTAGCAATTACTAATATTATTTATATTTTATGAGAGGCAGCAAAAGGTTTTAAGCAGGTAACAGACATCAGATTTAATTTTCAAGGGAATAACACTGGTGGTGAGTGGAGGACGGACGGAAGGCCATGGAAGGTGATGGCAGAGAGCCACGTGGCAGGCAGTTTAATATTCACGGGAGAGATCTGCAGACCTGCACTAAGCGTAGTCAGCAACGGATTTCAGAGGTATGATTGAGGTAGATCTATCGGGGCTTGGTAAGGTGAGAGGTGAGTTACACAACCCTAACCCCCTCGGTTTCATTCATGGGAGAATAGAGAATACGGGAAAAGGAGTCGTATCTGAGGAAAAGTTTAAGAGTTTGACTATGTTGACATTGAAATATCTAGGAAGATAATTTTAGAAGACAACTAAGTATGGTCTGAAGCTCAGAGAAGACAAATGGGCTGGGGAAATGGACCTAGGTCATTGGCACCCTGGGGACTGAAGTGCCTGGTGCTAAACTTGGAGAAAAGAAGGTGCCTGGCACATTGGAGGCACTCACAGAGAGCACGCTGAACACGACGTGCACTGGGTAGTTTTTATGAGAGCTACATTTCATTTTTAGACTGGGTGAGTATTTCCTTCTCCTCTTTTCCTTTTCCCATCAGCATAGACCTGCTTGAATCAATCTGCCTTTCATCAGCTCTTCATGACCGTGGATCTGATGCAAAGGTCAGGTTCTTTTCTTGCAAGGGCAGTCAGGCCTGGTGTTGATTTGCGGCATCTTTGTTTCGGCCTGGGTATGTTAATCTCACCCCCTGTTGTAGCTGGGGCTCTATTCACCACTTCTAAGATAACGTGGCCAGTCAGAAAGCTCTAACTGTGTTTGTTCTGAAAGCCTAGCTGTCTCTGCCTCCATCGCCTATTCCCCTTTTGGGAACTGTCCCAAGTTGCACCTGCAGCCAATAATGTCTTCTTCTGCCCTTGACTTGGCTAAGGACTCCAGACAACGAAGGGCACCAGAGTCAGAGGGCCCCAGAAACTAGGACAGCAGCCCCCCAAAGACACTTCAGAGCTGAGCTGTCAAGGACAGGGGCCGGTGGCTTCCTGGCAGTGGAACATCTGGCTTCTGTCGGAAGCTTCCCTGGTCTGTCCCTGGTCTGAGGGACAAAAGACATGAATCTTTTGCAAGCAGTGTTCAAAATTTGCTTTTGTTTACTACAAAAACTCAGTATGATTAATTTTTTTAAACCAAAACAGAAAACCCCACCACCCAGTGCAGTACATTTTGGGAAGATGTCTGTGGTTCATGGTGCTGTGCAATTAGGTCTTGCAGGGTACAGCTGTTTGTCATTCTGATGTATTTAAAATAAATACATATGTTAAAAAATATTATCTGTGACTAATGGGAGCTGATATTTTTCCTTTCCACTGCTTTCCTACAGAGTGTCTGTGCTTTTTGAATTTATCTGCGTTGTCTTCATGGAGAACATTCAAAACAGACACCTTAATCTGAATGGGATACAATGAATAATCTCAAAGAACAGTAAGACATTTCATGACTAAGTCTAGCCTGAGGTAAACATGAGGACCTGTGGGACTGCTTAAGAGATTTTTCCCGCTCAGCGCGCTGACGTTTGCTTAACTACAACGGACTGTGGTACGTGAATGTCAGTTCCCTCGCCTTCTCCCCTTCCAACTGAAAAGACTTACCTTCAGAGTTGGAGAAGACCCAACATAAATGGGTGGAGGATTCCCTTGCCAGCCCTCAAGACGGTAGATATGCCCCACACGGGAACAGGGGACAAACAGTAATTTGCCACCACACTGCCATATCTGTCAAGGAAAACACATATAAAAGTTGTTTCAAATGCCAAAATAAATTATAGCTGAAAATTCATCTTATAACTGTGAATCTGAAATCTTAATTAGATACAGCATCCACAGGGGATTTGTTAACTAAATAAATCTTAAAGTAACCTGTTTGTTTTTCAAACTCATACAGTAACAAAGGAGGCAAGAAGGAAAGCAGTAATACACTGCTGCTGAAGGGCCTCCTCCTGTGTGATGGTAGCTCCAAGCAACCTTCTTCCAACGCAGCCTTGCCAAACTATGCAGAGACTCCATTCCCAAGATCATTTGTCATTTCCATTGCTAATAGATTTCCCACCTGGGTGATTATTATAATAATCTCCCGCCTGGCTTCTTCACCTCTGGCTTCTCTCTCTTCAGTGCTATTCTTATTTATAGCAAGTGATTATTCTAGCCGAAGAGCAGCTTTGGGTCATGTTATTCCCTTGCTTAATATCTTCAATGGGTTTCACTGCTTATCAAATTAAGTAAAAATCTCTTAGCTCAGCGTGAAAGGCTCTCGTCAATATGGTGCTAACGCACCTGTCCACTTTATCTTCTTGATGTCTCTGTCTCATTCATGCTGTCAGATTCTGCCCAAACTGCGTTCCTTACTGTTTCCTGAATACATCATGTTTCACCTTTGTACCTCTCCCTACTCTATTTGCTTGGAAGACTCCCTCCCCTGCCTTTATCTCTGCTTATTGATACCATGTCTTTTTCAGTCTCCCTCAAACTCTACCTCCAGAGGGATGCTGTTTCTTAATTACACCAACCAAATGGCATTCTATCTTCTTATCATACTATGAATTTGAATATAATTCTAATCTCTTATTGACTGTGAGTTCCTTGAGAGCAAAGACTGAGTTATTCTCCTTCCTCACGGTACCAAGCACTAGACATTTAAGACAAGGTAATGTATATTTGTTTAACTCAAACTGTGATGTACGGTAGTTTTTTGTCTTTCTTTTGGGAAATGGGGCATGGAAGGTATTAGTGATCAAGGACTGGCTCAGTGATGGGGGTGCTGCAGAAAGCAGCTCCACTGTCAGTCTGAGGACAGACAGTCATCGTTGGGATCTGCTTCTGCCCTGAATCATGTCCTACAGTAATAAAGGGTAACTGTGTCAGGGGATGGTCAAATGTGGCCCCAACACATGCCGATTCTCCAAAGGGTTTCTCTAACAAAAGGCTCCAGTGTACAGAAAGCCTCAGATGGGGGGAGGAGGAGGTATTTTTTATTTCCGAAGCTTGCTGGCCTCAATTTTCAGGTGAGCCGTGTAAACATGTAGTAAGTCTGGAGCTTTCATTTTGCCTTACTTTCCTTCAAAAGCATACATTTTTGTTAGTCATTCCTTATAATTTAGAGAAATGCTTTAAACAGTTATCCCCTCCCCCAAAGAACCTAGCCCCTATTTGAAAGTCACAAAAGTCAGTCACTACATAGAAAACATCATGTGTTTAAATGAACTGTTACCTTGTATGAGATCTCAAAGTTTTCACCTCCCCAAATCTGGAGACCTGGATCATACAGACCCAGTTCAAAGAAGAACTCTCGTTCAATGGCAAATAATCCACCAGCCATGGCTGGGGACCTAAACAAAGAAACACTTTAATCACTATTAAAGACAAACCCCTTCACCAACAGACAGCAAGCTTGTTTGGAATACAATCTAACTAATGCATAGAAGAGACAGAACTGATGGCAAAACACTAAGAAATTATAAAGCCTTTGCAAAACAATCTTTCCATACTTCCTTAATGAATTTACCAGAATTTCTCATTGAAATAGAATTATATAGCTCATCATAAATTAGAGCATTACATCATTTCACCATTAGAGGGAGCCTTGGTTCCTCTGTTGATTTAAATACTAAGCCTTTAGATTTAGTAAAAGTAGAATTTTCTCTTTCACTCCTAAAAATCCTGAGGCACACTAGTCCTGGTCTGCTAACTGTTCCCGCAATGATTCATGAGTCATTACGGGATGAGCAAAACCATACACCATGGAAGCAGCCTGTCATTTTTTAATTTTATAGCCTCGGGGCTTGCCAAATAAGGGTATAATTCATCTCAGAACAGTCACAGTTCATTCAGAGTTTGCAAATGTGGCACAGAAACGACACAGAAGAAACAGACCGAGCTATTTACTAGGCCAGGAGGTAGGACTGCTAACTGGTGATCTGTATGGCTTCTTGAATGGAATCTTGAATTTGGTACTTTTTAGGGACAACAGAAAAAACACTTGGTAGCTTTTTAGGGACAAGCCACTCGCGTCATTAGAAGTGATAGGAGAATAATTTATATCCTGTTGCCTGCGTCCCCTACCCTGAACAATTAATTATTAATACATCATGATTCTTAAGGAGATGCCTCCATTATAGTACCTTCTACATCATCACATCTACTATTCAACTTATCACTAATTCCTCTTAATTCTATCTTGAAGATATATTTTGAATCTGTCTACCCCTTTCCAACTAACTTCACCACTACCACTGCTTGGACTGTTACAGTAACTTCGTAACTTGTATCCTCAGTTCTATTCTGTCCACATCCAAGTCTACTTGCCTAGCAGGCAGAGGGGGCTCAACATGGGTCCCCTGCTGCCAGTCTCTCCCCACTCTGAGGCTCAGCTGGCTCCCTCATTCTGAGTTCTTCACTGCTGTCCTCATGCCTTGAACTTGCCAAACTACCTTCTGTCTCAAGGCCTTCATCTATGCTGTCCACTCTCCCGAAATGTTCTTCCTCCTCCTCCACAGAGTTGACCCCTCATCCTTCAGGTCTTGGCTCCAATGACACTTTGGTAAATGGGCCATTCTGGATCCTCCAGGTTGGATGAGGCTCTCCTTTCCATAAACTCTATTTTTCTTCACACCATTTATTGCAGTTACTATTCCAGAGTTATTTGTGTAGTTTTCTGTTTAATTTCTGGCTCACCCACTATATTTTAAGTGCCACCAGGGAACTGATCTTTTAAAAGCTTATTCCTAGGAAAGAGTGCCTGGCACATAGTAAATGCTCATTAAGTATTTGTCAAGTGGACTTTAATACTCAATATTAAAGAAAAATCACATTGTGGCCCAGTTATTCTCTTATTCCCTTTCTTCTTAAAGTATACTGCCTAACTCATAAAACATTAGCACTACTACATTTTTGGCTATCTTTCTATGTCACATTTCTTTAACTGCCATTTAAAATTACTCTATTATAACTCTGCCTTTTTGATCTTTAAATACACTCCCACTCACGTCAGTAGATATTTGAAAATGCATCTTAACATGAAAACCAGGGAGTCTTTAAAGAGAACTCTCCCTTAAATTTTTCTAGCCCACTAGAAAAAAAATTTCTTTACTAGCCTATGGAACCGTCAGAAATAAAAAATATAATCATTACCTCTTATTTTTTTCCTCCTAGAATTATGTTAGGTAAGCAAGTAAGCAGCAAATTCCTGGATTATTTTGAAAAGTAACTTCAAAGACAAATTTGGAAAATGTCAAGTCAAACTTAAAGGTCTATAATTTCTTTGTCTGCCATCAGGACATGCCCGAATCCCGCCAGCGTTCGCACGGCATTGGAAACACCTTCCCGAAGCAGAGTTCTAATATTATCGATAGTGTCACAGGGAAGAGAGACCAGAAGCAGAACCATAAGATCAGAAAAATGACATTATGCATATTTAGAAGCCTATACTAACATTTGGCAAGCATTTCATTTGGAGTCACTCTTTTTGGAATATAGTCAAATGTTCCAGATAGAGGACCCCAGAGAACACAACAGCATACGTTGTTCTATTTGAAGAGCCACAACAGGGGACAAAAGCTGATTCTGGAATACGGTTTCCTTTTAATCAAGTACTCTTCTGAGAAGGAAGCAATAAGGGAGTCTAGGTAGCATTTGCCAAAGTCATGTATTTTTACTCATCAGATTTAACTGGTATAAAATTAGTATGTAAGAGTTAGTGTATAAAATAAAAGAAAAAAAACCCCAAAAACCCAAATCTCTTGCTATTGCTTTTACTGCTAACATAACACCCAAGGCATCAAAGTAGATATTAAACTTGAACTGCAAGTAATTTATGCATTGTAAATTTACAGGATGATTGTTCTTTTTTTCTCTTGTATTTGGAATTAATGCCTTGTAGCATTCCCCCTCCCCACTAAAAAGTGGAACCTGAATTTAGGGAGAAAGCAATCACAAGGAAGCTAATTTAAACTGTGAAATAGTGCAAGGAAAGAAGTCCTCAGAATCTAAACAGCATCTACAGTTTTAATAACAAGTGTTTTAGCTTAGCAAGAAGTTAATAGGTTAGCAGCAGCGGGAGAAAAGAAAACATGTAAGTGATTTAGTGATTACCGATATGGTTCAGTTTTTGTCTTTCTCATTCTCTTCTCTTGAGGGGTCAGAGGCACCCGTTTCCAGAGCATACTCCAATCCCATGCTCCTCGAGCATACCCATCTTCGTCACCACCCCCTTGGGGCACAATTTCATATGTGTTGCCATTTATGACATCTATGATCGGCACAGTGCAAATGGTTCTGTATTGTGTTGATGATGGCAGCAAAGATGAAATGGAAGGGTGTGTATGGACCCACATATAAATACAAGTACATGGGGAAGGAAAAAAAAAGTACTTAGATAAACATTCCATGTGAGAAAATAAAGGAGTAATGTTTACCGATAAGGTTCAGTTTTATGTTTCCTTTTGGCCTTTTCCTTGTGGCTTAGAGGAATACGTTTCCATAGTAAACTCCAGTCCCAGGCCCCTCTGGCAAAACCATCTTCATCCCCACCTTGCTGTGGTTCAATGGAATAGTCATTCCCATCTATGTAATCTATTAGAGGCACAGTACATGTAGTTCTGAAACATTTACAGAAAATGAAAAAGCATTTAAGAACCCAACACTGACTAGTTCAGCATGCCTCGCTATATTATCTCTTTGTCATGGACTTAAATTTTTGTTTGTTTGTTTTTGGTTTATTTGTTTTTTGCTTATTTTTTGCACTAGGGGACTTCAGTGTCTAATGGGAAATAGAAGTAAATGAATGTTCTATAAAAGTCAAGGAACCTGCTTTCCTAAGGAAAAGATAGAGGAGACTTATCCCTCAGCTTGTAGACAAATGTCCGGGACAAAAAGCCATGCCTTTTAGCTTAATTGTGTTTTCTTTTTTTCACTTTGGTCCTGCAGGCAACTTTTTCTTGGCAGTTTTTTATTGTTTACAAGATTTTCCTGCTTTCTACTTTTACTCTTTAACCCTCCATTATAAAACGAGTTCGTGTGTGTGTGTGTGGTGGGGTGCGCCTGCATGCATGTGTCTATATAAAAAGATAAGACCTGCTATATTTTTAGCAGTTCTCTCAATTCTTTGTTGCTTTCCATTTCTTTGGGAGCAGTTATTATAAAAATCTGTTTCTGTACTTTTTCTTGATCTTTTTTTCATATCCTTTTTCATTGCAAAAAAAAAAAAAAGCAGCTTTCATTACAAAAAAAAAGAATTCTGTATTGTATTCCTGGTTTTTTAAAAATGAGGGAAAAAATCCCTTAAAACCTAAAGAACTTATGTGTAGCTTGAGAATTTGGAGAAAAAATAACACCCATTGTATCTGACTTCAGGAAAATGCTAGAACCATATGACTAATTGGATGCAGAGTCAACTCTGCAAAGATAACTTGGTCCCCTGCTTGTTCCAGTGCTCATCTTATCAAGAAGGATTTAAAAACGCATTTTCTAAAATGGAGATTACAGTGTTTCATAGTCACGTTGAGGTGCTTTTTAGATATTTGGAAACCAAGGACCAGGGGAAATGTACGGGGCTTAAAATTTCGATATGGTGGAAGTGCATTTGAGAAAGCTGTGTTATTCCCTCTGGAATAATTCCTGTGGCACGGGGGACGGTCACTGCGGGACAGGTAGGATTGCCAGGAAATCCTGTGAAAAACCAATTCCTTATTCCCCCAGAGGACAGCCAGTCTTCACCTGGAAAGGTGAAGGTTTATTCTCTTTCCTCCCTTCTCAGGAGTCTCAGATTTCTTAATGGATGGTGTAGCGTTAAGGTGTCCCAGAGAGATCTCGGTTGGACAGTTTATTAGCTGTCTGATTGGGGCAAATTAATTAACTTCTCCAAACCTCAGTATCCTCTTCAGCACAATGGAGATAATAATGCCTATCTTGCAGGAGTGCTGTGAGGATTAAACCAGACATGTGAAAAATGTTTATTATAGGCCTTCAGAATAAATCCTCTGAGGATTAAACCCTCCGAGGTCTTTCTATGACACATGCCTTTCACCACAGGGTTATGTCTCATTTGCCTAGATTCTGAAAGAGAATTCTGGACTGAACGCAGGGAAGGCTTTTGGAACTAGGAGTGAAATGCTGCCTTCTCTTGTTTCAGGTATTTCTGTAAATTTAACAGGGGTCACCACATTTCTACGGTATAGTTGCCTGTTTCTACACTTTAGAGTTTCCAGGAACCCCAAACCCCAATTGGCACAAGTAACAACTGGTCCTTACTATCTAAAGTGATAATTAAAAAGGGCATAAAAAAACCCCAATAGTTATAATTTCAAAGCTTGCTCCTTCAAATTTTTGAAACTGTTACTATGGCGTAGAAGGAGCAATTAATAATTACTCTTAGCAAAAATAATTACTCTTAGCCTTAGAGTAAGGTTGGAGCTAGAGGAAGTCTCTAAGCCACAGATGATTCTTGAATCAGACACCCTAGGCTTATCCCAAATGTCCAACTGTCTGCATCTGAATTAGCCCAAAATAGCAGTCTAGCTCCACCCCAGGAAACAACTGGCTGAGTGATAATACTTAAAACAGAGCACTTGACATATTGAATGGAACTGGAATCAGAAGAATGAGAATGTTATTTGTCCTTCTAGAACGAGGTTTACTTTTCAACCAGGAAAGCAAAAAAGCAAGGTAATGTTGTTACCTGTCCTTAGAAATGGGAGCTACAAGTGGTGCATACCAGTTAACTGCCACCTCACAGTGGGCATCAAGGTATATCAAAACCTTAAAAAAAAAGAGGCAGGGTGAAAGAACACTTATGTATGGTACATCATATATTACACACAATTTAAAATTAGATGCTCTAAGTTAGCATTAGAGTCAATTTTCACATAAAAGTTTTTTCTGTTTAGGCCAGTATTTTCATTTCAAACTAAAAAAGAAAAAGTACTTAAAATGCATATGATTGTTGAGTTATCAAATCCAAAATGATGACATTATAGATGTCAATAATATGAAATATGTCCTACCTGTCCAAGTTTAGCCTTCTGGGCACCAATACTTCGTGCTTGAATTAAACCTTCCCTTCTCTCATTTCGAAATACCTTCACTAGGCCATTCCACAGCTTAATATAGTCATCTAATTTCTCTTTTAAGTGTTCTGTGAATAAAAAAGTCAATGAGCATTAAAAATTATATTTATGTATATAAACCAATTAAACTATTATTTTTCTCAAGAAACAGGGCAAGGGAAAGGTGCTTTAGACAGTCAGTGATTTGACACAGACCAGAGTAATCTAGAGGCAAAAAAGGTGAAGGTTATTTTTAAGTTAAATCTTGAGCTTAATATGCCTGCAGAGAACTGGTTAGCCTGAGAATAGTCAGACATCTCTCTAAACATTAAATAATTTTGACTATGTCAAATGACATAAAAACAAAAAAAAATTTAAATTAAAAAAATTAAAAACTTTAAAATTCACATGTTAACGTCGTATCTAAAAGCTTTCAGGCGTATTTTGTTTACTTTTGGCAGGAGCAGGAATCCAGGATCTCTGAAGACACAGTAACACTGTGTGACTTCTTTGGAATCCACAAAGGACATAGGTAAACATTTGTTTCTGGGCCATCTTTCGGAAGCATAGCCCGTTTCCAAGTTGTAGTCTTGGTGTAGTAAATATACTTCCCATCAAGCTGGCAAAAAACAACCCAGAGATCCCATTTTCTCTGCATTTTAAGTATCAACAGGAGTATGTGTATATGCGTATTTACAAAGAAGTATTCACACATTTATATAAATACGTGATATTTATATATAATAAATAAATATACATATATATATTTGCAATTCGGTAGAGAAAATGTATGTTATAAAAACAAGATACATTTGCCCAAGTTTCCATCTTGCCTTCCCAGCTGCAAGAAAACAGTTTTTGTTTGTGTCCCTATGAGCCCTTGAAGTTGGCTCATCAAGTAGCTCCTGGGCCATTAAAAATGTTTCTTGCGGACACAAAAATTGTTTTTAAATTGTTTAAAATTTTGGCCCACAAATACAAAAGCATAGCTGTATTTAGTGATGAGTTAGTGGTTAAATGGGCAAATCAGACTGTACTTAACACTTTATTCATTTTTAGGGAACTTATAAATTACCAAGATACCCACATCTGGATATTCAAAGTTGAGAACAAAACAATTTCCTGTTTTCTATTCTGGTGTCCAGTTTTAATGACAATTATAAAGAAATTCCTCATAATAAGTTATATTTCCCCCCAAAAAAATCTAAGTGATTTTCCCTTCACTTCCCTAAAAAGCTCTTACCTTCCTTATTTCAGCCCAATATAGTCCAATTTTTTCTAAGCCCCTTCTGAATTATACAAGGTGCTTTTTTTGATATGCAATTTAAATAAATTGTTAACAAATTTTTATGGCCAGAAATAAGTTGATGGCCTGTTGTTTAAATTTAGATGCTTAGTAAAGATGGCCCCAAAGGGAAGTTGGTGAATCAAATGACTTCTGGCTTCTTTGGGATCTCACACTGCGGCAGACTGTACTGTATTAATGTTCAAAATATTCGCTGCCTTTCCTTGGGGGGTGATTATCCTCCCCAGCCCACTGATGTCAGGCTGAGCCATATGACTTGCCGTGGCCAGTGAGAAGGGGGTGGAGATGACGGGAGGTAGCACTTGTCAGCAGAACTGTTAAACTCCCACTGGCGCTTCACCACGTCTCTTCTTTCTCTCTGCCTCTTAGGCAGGTAATGTCTGAGAGCAGCTGCTGCTCTGCCAGCCCTGGCCCTGCAGTGAAGACGTGGGGTAGGGCTGGGCTGACCAGGAGGGAACACTGTGGTATGAGTGAGAGAACTGTACTATAACCCTTTGTTGTTATACGAGGGTGTGGGTTGCATTTCACCTTGACCCCACGCAGCCTCCGCTGGTGATGCACACATGAACAGGGGTGTGCTCTGTTAAAAGGCCCCAAACCTTGTTTTGAGAGGATGCTCTAATGTCTAGAAACCTAAGTATTATAAGCAGCCAGCTCCTTCGTGAGGATTCATTATACATTAGCAAATGATTTTGTCTTTAAAAGAAAACTTGTAACTCAAAATGTTGAATCCATTGGGGGAAAGAACAAGTCAAATTTTCACTCCAGTCAGATTTACCATAACAATGAAAGCTCTGCTCACAAAAAATTCAAGTAAAATGGACAAAAAAAAAAGTGCAAAATTCTGTTCTTCTTTTCTAGGGCCAAGCAGTTAGTTTTGGATGGCAAACACCTTTTGATGTACCTTCATATTTTTTTAGAATATGCTAAGATTTTACTTGTGTTAATAGGATAGGGCTTCTTAAAATCAGAAAAATCATACACATGAGAGTTTTCAGTAATTTTTATAGATTTAGGTTTTTCTAAATCTAAAGTATTTTTGGTATCAACAATGTCACTGTAAAACATTTTAAAATATAGGGTGGGGCAAAAGTAAGGTTACAGTTGTGAGTACATGAAACACAGAGTTTATGCTTTATTAATTATTGTGTTATTTTCCATATGAACAACTGTAAACATACCTTTGCCCCGCTCTGTATTTATCTTGAGACAGGAAGTATGTTATCTATCTTTTTATTTTTAAAGATTTTATTTATTTATTTTTAAAGAGAGGGGAAGGAAGGGAGAAAGAGAGGGAGAAAAACATCGATGTGTGAGAGAAACATTGATTGACTGAGCCCCAACTGGGGACCCGGCCACACCCCAGGCATGTGCCCTGACCAAGAATCAAACCAGCGACCCTTGGCTTTGAGGGACAATGCTGAACCAACTGGACCATGTTACCTGGGGCAGGAATAGTGTTCTTAATACATACATTTCTGTCATAGAAAATTGCAACCAAGGTAAGATGTCTAAGCTAAAGGAATGTGATATGACTAAAAAAGTTAAAGTTATACATTCTCTAGTGTAATTAAAAATGATTAGTTGAAAAAAGTGATTCGCTGAACAAAGATGAGGGGAAAAGGAAACAGACCGTATTCTATTTCTTTGCCATGTTAACACATGTGTACAAGTTCAAGATCTGGTCATGTCCTTGCATAAACAGTAGTGATTTATCCAGACTGCAAGAGTTCTAAATTAAGTTTTGGAGGAAACTTTTGTAAAGCCATTTCAAATGGTATTTTCATGCTACCCTGTTCTGTCTTCTGACATATAGTCAGTGGTACTACTACTTGTACACAAAAATTGTCTGCAAACTTACTTGCAAAAAGCAAATATCCTGTCTTTGGTCAAGTTTCAAAGGATTCAATTCAGCTTTGTGACAAGCAAAGAAGAATAAATACCCAAATCTGGGTTTCAGCCTCACATTTTTTACTTAGGATGCTGGTTTATGGTCTGAGGTATAGCATTATCTGTCTTTTTATATTCATATCATTAAGAAGATATACACAGCTTACAATAATTTATCTGTTTGAAGAAAAAAATGTTAACTTAAACCCACTTATCTGGAAAATCAACACTCAATTTCTCTCTTGCCAAGTTGAACCAAGACTAACCAGTGCCTCCCTAAATGCTGTAATAGCTACCTCCTTAAAGAAAATAAAAAATAAAATACAATGTCCTTGTATTCAATACATGAAATCAAATAAAGAACAAAATAAACTTCAGTAGGTAGTTTCTATTATAAATAAAAATAGTCCATGGTTTCTGGTCAAATTCAATATTGTGTCATTAAAAGGCAAAATACAGACTATTAAATAGATATATGGATTTCAGCGTGACTAGTATGGATGGAGCACCAGGTGGCATTACAATATACATGCAATTACATATTTTCAGTCTTTCAATAAATTACCCCCATGACTAAATTTTTGCAAAATCCAACACCCAAAGAATTGGCATAGTATAAAAAAGTGGTTAAATACACACTTATGAGCCTGAAGCTTTGATTCAAGCTGTTAATTACTATCTCTGTGACTGTTGGTCAGTTACTTAACATTTCTGAGCCTCGTGTAAAATGGAGATAATAACAAATATTCACTATAAGGGTTACTAAGGTCAGGATTAAACAAAATAATTCATACAAAATGCTTGGTCCAGTACTAACTTGCTGATAAGAGATGCTATCAATAGATGCTAACTATTAATTTTTAAAGAGAAATTATTTTGAAATCATTTTGCAGTTAACCATGATTAGCTTATTTCATGGACAAAATGTCAATTCCATAGCTATTACCTTTATTGCTGAAGTCATCAATTAACACAATTTCTGCTAAATATTTCCTTGGAGTTCTTTTAATTACACTGTGGACCGTTCTCATGAGGGTTGACCAGCCTTCATTATGGAAGACGATGACAACACTCGAGGTGAGCAGGTTTTCATCGTAGTGCCAGTACTTGCATCTGCAAAAGGAGATTTTTACCACATTTACTTAGAAGTCATCTGTAATGCCTTGTTCTGAACTTATTGTGATTATGTTTTCTGATTGCAATAAATATTATTGACTTAACTAAGGTAAGTGAATGAAATACAACATCTTATATTTTAACAGAAACACTAGACAGAAGACAGAAGCTGCTATGAGATGAAGTTGTTCATAGACAAAGCTACTTCCTAACCACTGGCACTTTTTCTGTGACTAGAGAACTGGTTTGTGAATTTATACTTCTCAGCTGGGAAGCTTAAGATATTACCTACAGATATCAGGTTTGTTGTTTGTTTGTTTGTTTGTTTTTCATGATTTCCAGCTCAGTATATTTTCCTTTTTAAGACTTGAGCTTCTGGCGCAAGGTATTTAATTTCACTTGTTGTTAATAACCCACCATATGACAGTGTTTGAAAACTATTCTATCAATAATATAGCTAAAATATTAAGAAAAAAAACTTAGGGCTGAACTGTGGCATGTAGCAGGCATTCAAAAATTAACTTGAATAAATAAAGATCTTATATTGTTTGCAGAGTTACTAGATCCACTAAAAAGGATCTTTAGCTATTCAACACAGAACTATCTGAGACTGTAACAGGATTAAAGTTTCCAGAAGCCTTTTTCTACTTGGAAGGAAACTCAAAACAGGGCCTAAAGACTCAAGGAGCCAGGGAAGGCTCAGAGAGTTTCATAGAAGCGTGATGCATATATGCAATATAGGTACACTTCTATGTCTCTGTGTGTATATCTTATGTGTATGTATACCCACATATTGTATGTTTTTGTTTGGTGATGGGGGGAGAACAAATAGTAAGAACGAGACAGACAAATGAGAAAAATTTGAGACCGATGTTCTTTTACAGGAGTTAATTTTCAGAACTAGCACTTTTTCCTTGATAAGTGGAAGGGAAAGCTTTCTTCCCGCCCCCAAAACTTTCCATGAATTAGTAAATAAGCTTGTTCTAAAGCTTAAATTTAAAACCATAAAAGCAGCCCTGGCTAGTGTGGATCAGTGGATTGAGTGCCAGTCTGCAAACCAAAGGGTTGCTGGTTCAATTCCCATGCTTTGGGCACATGCCTGGCTTGCAGGCTAGGTCCCCTGTAGGGGGCACATGAGAGGCAACCACACATTGATGTTTCTCTCCTTCTCTTTCTCCTTTCCCCTCTCTCTAAAAATAATTAAATAAAATCTTTTTTAAAAAACCATAAAAGCAATAATTCACATTATCAGCCTGATAACCTATACCAGCATTTAGAATAGTAACTGTTATCTAAAATAGGGACTGGCCCAAAATAGATGGAGACAACTTTTTCTCCAGGTCATTATTTTCCTCTCAAAATCGTTCTCAATTGTGTCCTTAGATGCTGTTTTTATAGAAGCACAGGCTGAATCTGGTAATCCATCTGCATTTTCTCATTGAGTGAGTAGGCAGTAGGTACCTACTCAGCCCATGCTTTGAGCTGGGCACCGGGGCCACAACATCGAGGAAGACACTGCCCTTATGAAGCCGATAGTCCCACAGGGGTTGCGCGACATGGAACAAATACTTGTATTTTCCCTGAATGTGTCGGTGGGAAAACCAGGGTGTACATGACTGGTGGATCCCACTTGTCCTCAAGACCCGAGTCAGGAAGGCCTCCTATAGCCAGTGCTGGAGGGTGAAAGCAAAAGGATGATAAAAAAAAGTTTTGAGACCCAAGAAGTGGGGAGGGAGTCGGGAGGAAAAGATAAAAGCACAAGAATGAATTGTGTGCTTATGATTCAGAAATTGTAAGAACTTTAAAAATAAATAGATGGAAGATCTATATCTTCCATTAAACTATGAAAAATAAACATAAGTTAAAGAGAAAACATTACAAGAAAGAGCATTTGCTGTATAATAGCAAATAACAGCAAATACTTATGCGCCAGGCACTATTCTATTTGCTTTACTTTTATTAACTTATTTAATCTGCCAACACCACTATGAGGATAGTGCTCTTAATCTCCCTATTTTACAGATGAGGGAACGGAGGCTCAGAGATAAATGACTTGCCTAAGATCACACTAGTAAATTATGAAGCCAGGAAATAAACCTTGGCCATATGGAGTTTATAAGAATTCTTGTTAAACATGAACAAGAGAAAAAGAAAAAAATACTAGCTATACCTATATATGAATGGCTAAAAATTGACCTAGGACCTAAGCATTGATACTGACACTATCAGTTCCACACTAGGCACCTGTAGAGCTTACTGTTATGTGACGAGAGCACTCTTCCCGGCTCCTTTTGCCAGGAGATACCCCAGGAATGGGGAAGGAATGGTGGGCCATGTCACCCTTCAACAACCAGCTAAACAAAGAGGGCTTTCCAAAGCTGAGAGGGGCCAAATTCTCTTTCAGAATAACAAGTCAAAAATGTAGTAGTGGAGGAATTCAGATCAACGAACCTGGGCAGAGCAAGGTATGCATGATTTTTAGATGGGTAGGGTAATAATCGCCCTCCCTCCCAAACAAGCTGTGACCCATACGGAGCCTCAGGCAGCATTTTTCTAATTTTCTGTTGTGAAATGAGGTAGAGTACACAGTAGAGCTTATCACATACAAAACCTTGATGTTAAGACTTAGTATGGAAAGAAGCAGCCACGGTATTGAGGTAAAATCTCCTATTTTTCATCTTTTCTCTCACTTTACTGGCATAGAATTTGTAATAAGTTCTAAAAAGAAGGAAGACCAACTGAAAATAGAATGCCACATTTAAACAAATGGGTTTTGGTACAGACTTTTGACTAATTCCTGCTCTTTGGCACCTCATTTTCCAAGAGAGCTTCAAAATCCTCTAACATCAAGGACAGCAGTGCCTTCGCTTCATCACAGAACTGCTCTGGTTGCAAACATCCGCGTTCAGGCTGCAGGCTAGCAATGATTAAAGCTATAAAGCTATTCTTACAGTAATTTTACAGAACACTTTCACGGTAGCTGTGTGGGCCAGGTGCTTGTATCAGAAAAAAAAAAGATGAGAATAAAGAATTTTCATCGTGACTTTTCTGTAACTTAAAAAGTAGATTTCAAAACTAAAAATGAAATGCCTGTGAATAATTTACTTGCTTTCTCTCTGTGCCAGCTAAATTTTTTAACATCTGTAGTTTGATTTAAAGTCTTGTTGTATTTAGACTTTATCAACAGATAATTCAGTAGACTATGAAAAGCAACATTTTTAGGCTGCAAGTTCCTGCACTCCATATGTCCTATCACTAATGTACAGTAATGTGTGTGTGTATGTGGGTACACACTGGCATATTTGTGTGTGGGAGCTACTCATTTTGCCCATTTTAAAGGTTGTATCTTACTTCTAGATCATTTCCTGAGAGTCTCAATAAAGAGTCATTTGGGAGTCTTTCCTTTAATTCTGCATTCTATAATAAAGAATATTCTTTAGGCATAGGAAACAATTTCTCAATCTGGGAAACACTGATTTATTTTTAAACTACCTGTCTTTATTTTTAAATGAACTGAAAATCTTTCCTGTCTCCATCTAAAGGCACTTTTACTCATTCTCCTGATAAAAGGAAGTAGAAAAATGCTTGCAACTTATATGAAGCAGTGCTGACACCCAAGGGATTAATAAATTAGTAATATCGAATATAAAATTTAACTTGGCATTCAGAAACCAATATATATCTTGAATGAAAGGAGAATTATCACTGTTAAACCCATTCAGTAAAGCTCAATGGATTGGGGGGAGTGGATCTTACTCAAGTATTCGGTTCCTATGCACTTTGACTGGAATGATTGAAAGTAAGCTCCTGGAGAACAGCTATGGTAGATTTTATTACTTACAGTTCATTACACACAGCAAAATAAAGACTCTGAGCATCAAAAAAGTTTATAAATTAAACTTCCTGATCATCTGGATATGCTCCATCTGTCACTGTACTTTCCAGAAAAGATTGTTATAATAACTCATAACATTGCCAACATAATAGGGAAATATTACAACCATCAATTAGTCTGGCTATATACTCCTTTGAATATATAATTTAAAATTACATTGGCACTGTATTTTTTTGCAACCATATTAGATTGCTAGCTCACAAGTCCCTCGGACCTTTCTCCCCAAAGTATTGTTAAGCCCAGTGTTTTTCATTTTGTTCTTTTCAGTTGAATTCAGTTGAATTGAGCACAATATACCATATTTACATTTATTGTTGGTTTAGCAGCATGTCCAGCACATTTCTGCTCTCTTTGATAATTTTGTCAATTGTGTATATAACCATCCCTCCCAATTTTCTATGTGTTCAAAACTGGATTAGTAAGATTGCTATCTCTGTATCTACTGTTTACATGAACAAATATGAGGTCAAATATGATGCTTTACAGCTACGTATAATCCATGAGAGGTTGCTGCCACACCATCCATCGATTTCATCTCACTCCGCTGTCATTCACATGACATTTCTTTATCTGTCCACAGGGATCTGAAGATTACTCAAATATCCTGCTAAATCAAGATGTAGCAGGTATCACACAGTGTCCTGATCCACTAATATAAGCTCATGTCTTTCTTTAGATGGTTACTTGGTTTGGTTTGACTCCTTTCCATAGACCATGCTGGCACATAGTGACCACTACTTTTTAAGTATGTACAAGTGATCCCTCCTAGAATCGTAACAGTACATCAGTGTCAAGTTTCCAGAACCAAACTTTCTCCCTCCCCTTTGGAAAATACAAGGCAATATTTTCCCATCTCCAGTTTCCTAACAGCTCTCTTCTTCCCCACAGTGCCTCTGGGTTACAGACAGCACCTTCTCGCAAACTCATCTGGTAAGCTCCTGAACATCTAGTCCTATCAGAGGCTTTAAAGGTCTCAACAAATTTAATGACTCGAGTGCTTTCTTATTCTGTGCGCATTATATCTGAATTTAACTCCCTCTTAGTATGTTGGCTATAAAACTTTCAGTATGGAGATCACTCCTGCAGAGAGCTATGAAAGATACAGAAGTATTTTACACACCTGTTTTCTCTCATGTTAAAATATAATATGCCTAATAATCTGCCTACTCTGCTTTGTCTTTATTTTACTCCAAAGAGAATATTTCTAAATTAAAAAAAAATTGTTATCTTCAGCAGACACCACTTGGATGCATGTCTGGAATGCCTTCTGCTTCTCTGAGAGCTGCCCATCACTCACAGTGCGGCCCAGGTCCCCTTCTTTAAGAGTCTGTTTAAACAACAGTTACTGAGTAGAAGAGACCAACTGCATGTTGTCATCTCTAGTCCAGCAGGATGGACTAGCAGTGAATACCTGCCCAAGACGGGCCAATGAGAGGCCCTCTCCCTGGACTCTGGGCTTCTGAGACTCTAGCTGGCTTCTATTGATCTCTCTCTCTCTCTCTCTTTTTTTTTTTAGCTCCATTTCACTTTATTTCTTTCTTTTTTAAAATTTTTTCACATTTTTTATTGTTTTTTTTATTGTTGTTCAAGTACAGTTGTCTGCCTTCCCCCCCCAGTCCCTCCCACCCAAGCCATCCCCCTCCCCGCTGATTCCACCCCCCCTTGGTTTTGTCCAAGTGTCCTTTATAGTTGTTCCTGAAAACTCTTCCCCCTTTCCTCCCCATTATCCCCTCCCACTTCCTCGCTATTTGGCTCTTGAATGATTGATCACATGAGGCAAGGGCTGAGCAGCTATTTTTATGGAGAAGCAGAGAAAGAGAGAAGTAGAGATGAGAGTTAATAAATTCTTGGAGAGGAAGAGCATATGACTTTGGTTGTCAGTTTTTCATTTCCTGGTTCCTGACCTTGGGTTTTATGAGATACTCCTATATCCTTTCAATTAGTTGCTCATAACCCTCACCCCAACCCTTTTTAGCTAGATGAGTAGATTTGATTCTGCCACATAATCCATGTCTAGCATGCTACTTTTGATATTTTTGTAAATTTTAGTTTATTATGTATATGTCCTCATAGAATTAAACTTAGAGCTTTTCACCATTTTAAATCAATAAACCTATCTATTTAATGTAAAAGGAGAATAATAAGTCTTTAACTTCTGCTCTACTGGGGTTGAAAGTCAAAATCAATGAATATAGATTAATGGTTGGGTCTGCAAAAGTTTTGCAGGTATACCACCTTTCAGGATACAACTAGGTAACGGAGAAAGTACAGCTGCTGGCCACACTTATTGTGGAGTGTACTGGATGGTGCTATGATTGGGAGGTAGGAAACCAGAACAGCTATGAATATATGGCCCATTGGTGGCTTTAGCTCATCATGCCCATAATCTTTATCAGCTCCACCCTCTCAATCAACAAAATCTAAATTAAAACCAAATACATGCTTGCCACCTGTGCAATGTTTTAATACAAATGCCCCCGGTTCCAACCAGGTAGCTGCACCTAAACTTTTCCTGGGATGGATTTCATTTCTGAGGCAGAGAGTTGAGGTCTAAAGGTTTATTTCATGTCCAAATAATCAATGTGTTGGAGGGAAGGGGGAAATTTTTAGCAGAGCAGAATGGCCAGGACCAGAAACTCTCCGGCTCACCCTGGCTGACTGCTAAGGCAAGAAACTACAAAAAGAACTACAAAAAACACTGCTTTATGTAACAAAGAACAGCACCATTATCTGCCTAGACCACTTGTGGCTTCCTGTGACCTAAGGCTGTCTGAAAAGCTTGTACCTGTATTTACTTCCATTTTCTCTAGAATTCTTTGAGGTAGCCGTTTCCTGGCAGCTGCTCAGTGAGGAGGAGACACCTGTCCAGTCGTTAGCCGAGACAGCTCAGCTGGCAATGATCCTCAAACACAGACACAGAACGGTTGGAATTCACAGCTCCGAAGAGCCAGAGGTTTCCTAAGGGCTCACCCCATCCCTGGGCCACTCCACTTGCACTCTCTGCAGCAACCTTAAATAATGTGCATAGACTCTGGGGCAGAAAAATTTGCGTGCGGCTTTAGAGAACACCTCCATCTCAGCCGTCCTGCTGATGCTCCTTTCCATTTTCGGTACTGCCAAGCCAACCAGGTTTGGTGGGGGGTAGGAGGGGTGGTCTCTATCTTGAGCTACTAGACAGATGTAGGAGAGAACTTGACAGTTGACAGGTGTCAAGAGTGATTACACAGGGATGACTATATGTCCCTTTGGTGAGGACATTAGTGGCATCAGGGACCTCAGGTCCAGGAGTTAGCGAGCACCTGCGGTGTGGGCACAGTGAAAAGCCCACTGCAGTGAGCACAGAGAAGGAACCCCAATGGCTGCCCTCGAGGACTCTATGAAGACAATGCACTCCCAAGCCTGTGTTCAACAATCCCGGCTGACTCCCAGAACGAGCTGGGAAAAACTTGAGGGAGCTAAAATTCTAGCACAGGGGAGCCAAATAAATGGTGTCTTTGCTATTACTCATTGTGTTATCATTTTATCCAAGTCTGGAGAAACGCAGTTCTAAGAGCTCTGAGAGTGTCTACAGCACTTTCACACACCTCTGAGTTTCACGGTAACCCCATGAGGCAGGTGGAACAGGCATCAGTATTATTTATTTTATACATAAGGAGACGGAGGCTACATTAAGTTATCTGATTTACTCAAAGCCACAGTGACGGAGGCGAGATTTAAAATTAAACCTTTAAGTACCTTCCCCTAAACCACTGTTTACTAAGAATTACTGACAAACAATGTGCTTAAACAAAATAGGAAAATGAATTCCTTATTTTCACTCGGTGCCCAGGGAATACACGGCCACCAACACAACAACTACGCACAGCTCTGTGGATTTCTGCCTGACTTCAAGGGTTGAGAATACTGAATACCTTGGGGCAAAATAAGAGTGTTGAACTATGTTATTGGATTGCTGTCTTCAAATATCTTTTTTTTTTGAAAAGGAAAACATACTCAGACAGGCGTGTCCACTTTATGATTTAAATGCCAAACCGCAATTTAGAAAAAAATTCTGGCAGGGTGTCCTAGGACTGGACATATGTTCTTATACGTTTCTTCAAAACTCTCTGGGAAAGTAAAAGGAACATTTCACAGTATGAGCCATGTGTTTAGAACTATATTGGACTCTCATTTCAAATGAGCTTGCATACCACAGTCTAATTTTACAGAAGTACCGGATTATCAAACACCAATAAATTTCAGCTGAAACAACAACCACTAACAGGATTAAGGATCAAAATGAGGTGCCACAGCGTAGATAAAACAGAATGAATCAGTATAGGTTTGCGTCTGCTACAGTCATTAATTTATGCAGCACCTTATTCCACAAAGGACTTTAGGCAGTTTATAGAGACACACAGAATGCCACAATATTACAAAAAGTAAAATTAGGAGGGGGAAATATGGATAAAGAAAGCTCAAGGAAAAAAGGAGGAAGCAAGAATGAGGCATTAAAAATGCACACCAGCCCTGGCTGGTGTGGCTTAGGGGACTGAGTGCCGAAAGGTCACTGGTTCTATTCCGGGTCAGGGCACATGCCTAGGTTGCAGGCCAGGTCTCTGGTTGGGAGTTTGTGAGAGGCAACTGATTGCTGTTTCTCTCCCTCTCTTTTCCCTCCTTTTCCTTCTAAAACAACCCCAAATCTTTAAAAAAAATTAAAAATGCATACCAAAGAGCCAAGGAGTCTTGTGTGCAAATTCTGGGGCACCACTCACAATGACTACACTATGAACGGCACCATCCTGAACTGGGCGATATGGTGGCCTTGGGTGCCCTCTGCACCCATATTTATTATGGGTAGGTCACAATTTGGCTTCAATTTTCTAACAGGGAAACCTGGTCAGGATTATGTTTAAAATAACAGTTGTTCAGAAGAAGTTCAATACTCTTGGTGTGAAGAGCAGACGGAACTTTTTTCTAGGGGGCTTCCTTATGGTAAATGCAATAATGAGGTTCACGGGGCTGTTTTTCATGGAGGCTGTCAATGGAGACCAATGGCATTATACCAAAGTGTAAGTCAGTAAAAACACTTGTGCAGCGACCAAGTTGGGAATTTAAGTTCAACACAGATTTGAAAATCACACTTTGCAAACATTCCTTAAAATGTTTATTGAGTCATCTCCTATTCCCTGTTTCACCACTCAGTGAGAGATTATATGTCTTCTCAATGCACTCTAATTACAATAAGGAAATCATACTGACCATATGGAGAACTTGTATTTCCAAAAGCGAATTTTGACTTTTGAAGAAAAGTCAAAATAAACTTACAGTGGTAGCATAGTAAATTTAGCTTGGAGTTAGTAAATTTTCCAGCAGAGAATTATTAGATATTGAAGGAGTTACCAATATAAGCTGTATAATACCTACTTATGGAAGTCTTAAACACTGATACTCATGCTTCCACAAAATGAAGAGATGCACTAGATGGTTTTTTGAAGACTCTCAACTGTAAAACTATGAATATAGATGTGGGCAAGACTACAAATCTATAATAGTTAGCATTTATTAATTCACAGAATAGGCAATTTCTGGGGCTAATAGGAATACATTAACCATGTTTGGTAATTTATATTATTAAAAGGATTAGGAAGCCAGGTTGTTCATTTAGCATGTAACATAATTGATAGCTACGAGATGTGTAATAAATATTGCCGAGGAGAAAATGTGGTGATAGAGTTTCAAGAAATCATTAAAGTGGTCTACCTCTTCTCTTGCATTAACTGAATTATCTTTACTTCTCTCTTACATCTTTGCTTCATTGTAATTTTCCAGAAAATCAAATCCTCTTGAGGCTAACAAGTCACCAAAAGTGAGTCGGGGTTACTTATCAAAAGGTTTATGATCCCAAAATGGGATGGGGCTGTAAGGTAAGAATTGAAAGAATATGCTAACCCTCACCCCGAAGAAGGCAAATGGCAGGAAATCTCAAACCAGAATTTTGGAAAACATTTTAGCTCCTGAAATCTGGCAAAGAACAGAAGGACTGAACATATGAACATTATAATTGAGGTACAGTCAATTGTCATCTTGAGACAGTATATTACCAATTTGTTACCTTTTCTCCACAGAGGCCCTGGGTTTCCAATGGCTCTACAAGACAGGCCGTGAGCAAGGGAGACTATCGTTTAAAAAGAGGAAAAAAAGGAAAAGGGCAAAACAAGTCTGGGTGAGGTGAAAGCTGACAGACCAGGTGGACCAGGGATATGGAGGACAGCAGAGGACTGACTCCGGAGTCAAAAAAAAATACCAAGTAAAAGGAAACACTTTTTCATCCTTTGATCTAACAATTGCACTAGAAGCCTGTCCTGCTGAAATAAGCAACGGTGGTTGCAAAGACTGAGCCACGAGCTTGTTTGGCACAGCACTGCTTACAATAGTGAGGAGCTGGAAACAAGTCCAACGTCCCCAAATACAGGACTAGTGAAATCAGCGGTGGGCATCCATGCTGCGGAGTATCTATGTAAAAAAAAAAAAATCCCACTTCGGTGATAGGTGGCTTTTATTTTCTTCTTTAAAATGGTCTGGTAAACACAAAAACTTTCCTTTTGCATTTTAAAATAAAAATGCTACTCAAGTCTGTGGCCTGAGAACAGACCATTACTTGGCAGCTTCGTAATCAGCAAACCCCTAATACTTCTTTTCTTATTCAAACAATCACAGTAGTAAGGCTTTCCCTCGAACCCGGGCTTCACCGTACTAACAGAATTAGACCAAACTCTGGCATTCACTTTGTGGGTGACTTTGCTGGAAAGCATCTATTCTAAGAAGCTAAGGGCACATTTTCCAACATCACTATTTATACACACTCTCATTTTGATTCAATAGCAGGATATTTGACGGATTTGCAAATTATACTGAAGGTGCTTCTGCATTTCACTTCTGCCAGTTTTTTCCCCTCCTGATACTAGCTTGTTATTCCATCTAATTACATGACCCTTCCAGATAGTTGCCATGGTGTCACGCTGACGGAGCCGGCGCCTGCACAGAGCCGAGGGGCCAAGAATGCTGCTATTTCTCGGAGAGCTGCAGCGGCGAGAAGCAACGATAAACATGCTCAAGTGGGAAAGGAAAACACAAACAAAGATACAAGAATTCTGTTGGAAGAAATCTTTTATGAGGGCCAGCTGCCAACTTTTGGAAGTTTATAAATCCAAATAGAAAAGCCAGCTCTTCTGAGCTCCAGTATAATGTTTCCAATACTATTATTGTATTTAATTATCACCAGTTTAGAAATAAATAAAGTATTTCATGGAGTGGAAAATTATACCTCTTGAAAATTTACCAAAAGCTGTGGAAATCCTAGATATTCTGAAGCAGCTTTTCAAACTCTAGACATTCTAAAGCAATCAGGACATGGTCAATTATGTTTCTCAAGAGTAAAAAGGGTTAAATTCCTTGAAATAGCTGTAAGTGGACATCACTACGTGGCAATCTAAAAAACCACACGTGTCATATGTTGAACTGACTTTTGGTCCCTCTGCTCTCCGTGTGCTCCTCCGATACGCCGTCACACCAGGCGCTGACAGCCAGCATGGGGTAGTACCTGACCACCCCAGATTAGAGTCACTGCAAGGCAGGACCTGCATGCTTATCTTTCACACTAAAGGCTTCAGTGAAAGAAGGAAGCTGTTCCTGCAGCTTCCTCATTACTGGAGACATTAGACTGTAGAACACTTAAAATTTTTATTCACAAAACACCGTCAACAACAACAATAAAAGGCTTTACAAAAAATCAAGTTGCTAGCCCTGGCTGGTGTGGCTCAGTGGATTGAGCGAGCGCCTGCAAATCAAAAGGTAGCCAGTTTGATTCCCGGTCGGGACACATGCCTGGGTTGCAGGCCAGGTCCCCAGTACAGGGCATGTGAGAGGCAACCACACACTGATGTTCCTCTCCCTCTCTTTCACCTTCCCTTCCCCTCTGTCTAAAAATAAATATATAAAATAAATTTAAAAAAAATCAAGTTGCTAAACTCAAGACCTCAGGAGCAATTTAATTGATCCCCTGGCTACTTCAAGCCTTGTGTTCTCAAGCTGGTATCACTCTGTTAAATTCTTGATTCTGGGGAGCACAGGCAACTATAAGGGTCACTGTTACAGGGGGAAGAGAGTTTGCTTATAGTTACCTCCAGCTATTCCCACTTTAGTTTTAAAGATTTCTCCATGAAATGACCCACATCCTTACACAGTGCCAATCATAGTAGCTCTGTGCCCCCGCAGAATTGTTAAAATTGTGGCTATACTTTCAAGTACATTTTATTAGCATTTTATATTTCCAGGTTCCAGAAATATGCACACATTTGTATTATCTTGCTCTTTTCTTCACAGGACTTCTGTAAACAACTTCCCCACGATCAGCTGCAGGGTAAATATCTCTGGCTTTACTGATCCCAAGAGCATGTGAAACTCCCTAGCATCCTGCCTGCAACTTTTGACCCTCAAACACCATTCATTTATTTTCCTACAGTATTCCAATTGGACTCTCTGGCCATGGTCTATTAGGCTTTGTTGAATGTTTCCTTGAGACTAAGGCTGAAGTAAGAAACAGGTGTGGTAGTCTTTGTTTATGTGCTACCTGGAAAGAATTTAAATCGCCCCTCTCGAAAAGGATGCCACTGTAACTGAATAACTTTGTGATTTGGCAAGACAAAAACAAATGCTAATGTGAAAATTAAAAATAAAAAACCAAAACCCCCAAAATCACTTCTCTTCAGGATGAGGGAAGATACAATCTAAACTAGGAAGGGTTTAGTAAAGAAACTATTAACATAGTTAATACATTATTTTCAGATAAAAGTCTAGTCGAGTTAGCATGAAATTAAACATTCAATACAGCATCTAACCCTTTAGGTAAGGTGATGAACTTGAGGCCTGAGTATAAGATACTATCACATTTACATGATCATCAGGACCTTTGAAATTCACATTAGGTCTGCTAATCAACAGAGACTATGTCAGCACTAAACCTAATAAATATTCTAACATAGCAGAAAACCTCCCGTGTTGCATTGGTCACGCCACCGACTGCAGCAGCCTCTGCTGAGCACACCTTGGCTTGATTCCAACATCCTTCCCAAACCCATTTTAGCAGTAAGACATTGCAAAGGAGGCAGGAGGTGAGGCCGGGAAGGAGAAAGGAAAGGTGAATTATGGGAGTACACTGAATAATAACTAGGCCAGTTTGTTTCTGTTCTTTGAATGGAAATACTTAATAGCCTATGCTTTTGGGTCTTGATATTTCTAAAAGCCATTATCATATTTTCTTTTGGGCATAAATTAACAGGTAAAAATATCTCGTCTATTAGAATTACCATTTTAAGTGTTACTGAGATCTGCATTTACTATAATGGGGTATTAACTATATACTGAATATTTCTGTGATTAATCTGCACTCCATATTCAAATATACAAAAATGCAGTGGATTATTATTCATGCGTTCGGTACTTGTCTACTCCCTAAAATGCACCTGTCACCCCCGAGTCAATGCTTGGGACAGTTCTGCAGTCATTTGAGAAGGTGCACAGAGCAGTGGGAAATACGAGCCATACTTGAGTTGCCTGTGTGCAGGGACAAGATGATGGCCCTGCCTTCTTGCTCCCCCTCTGATGCTGTAAACAGTGTCCCTTTCATTGTCTACTCAGTGCCATGTTTTTCTTGATTCTGTGCTTCTGGTTGTCGGTTTTGCTGGCTCCAAGCCATAGTGCTGAAGTGCTGCCTAGTGTTCCTAACCATGAGAAGGTTGTGGTACGACTCAGGGAGAAAATAGGTGTGTTACACAGGCTTCCCCTGGGTGTGAGTTCTAGTACTGATGGCCAAGAGTTCAGTTATGACTCAACAATTTACATTAAATAAGGTGTTTAAACAGAAACACCCATAAAACAGGGATGTGTATTGATCATTGACAAAAATGTCGCCAGAGACTCATAGGAACCTAAGCCTGCACTTCCCCTAGGGGTAATGTTTCTGTATTCCTAATCTAGTGTTCATAATGACTTTATAGTAGTTACTGGTATTTCACCAACAAGAAAGGTCAGCTATAAAGTCTGTCACCCCTCTGAATTGCCCACTATAAAGGGTACGCACGCTAGCGGGTTGAATTTCTATTCTATGCGCAAGGGCTTCCTGGTTTCCAACGTGACCTGCAAGATGTAAGCGACAGAGACCACCACATTCTCTCAACTAAAACAATTACTATGCCAGAAAATAGAACTTTAATCAATAAGGTTATAAAAAGTCAGGGCAAGTCAGGAACATTCTGTCAAATATTCAGGGATGGCTTGTATAAAAATGCATCTTGAAGACTACAGGAAGCTGTCAATCCCCACCCCCAACCCCCAAACAAGACAGTACGAGTATGAGAGAGAGATTGAGAGAGAGAGAGAGTGAGCGAGTGCTTCACAACTGAGCAGCAGTAGTAATCAAGGGCTGGCCACAGAGAAATGAGCCGTTTCACTGACAAACCTCCCCTTTAAAGGACACTGTGGTCTCTTGCTTAGGTGTCAGTCTAAGCTACAAAGATTCTTAGAAGAAATATGGGGTAAAACTGGAAAACAGATTTATATTTTTATAAATGACAAAGGTGTTTATTATTATATAGTATTTATTTACATGCTAAACACTATAGCCCTGATGTATCTTAATTTTTCCTTTGCTTCTCTTAGTGATGTGAGCTATAGACTTAGTCCAGTGGGGCCCGCATCCCCTACTGTTTGGTGAATATTCGCTTTTATTCTCTTCATCACACTTAATATTCACAATAACTTTATGAATATTTATATTCACAAATATTACCCACATTTGTCAGAAGATGCAAGCAAAGCTCTCTAAGTGTCTAAATGGAAGCTCTCTACCATTCTTCTCTTTTCAGCTCTGTGTGGGATCCCAAGGTATACCTCCTGTGCACTCAAGAACTTGGTTCCCACAGGTACCACGTAGTGGCCCCCTTTTCCTCTAGCTCAGGCTCACCGAGGTGGTGCCCTGCTGCAAAGGGGCCTGTGACGCTGCTCCCACTGCTGAGCCTATTCTAAGGCAGGGCCACTGCCGTGATGCTTGCCAGTCTGTGCCATGGCCTTGGTTTCCTGTCATTGTAGAGCCCGCTGGATGGTAATCTGCCACAAGTTTGACATATCCTCAAGTGTAGAAAATTGCCCTCCCCGAGTTCTACAGGCATTCTGGTAAAATCTCTCTCACAGCACCTCCTTAGCATCCAAGGAAAAGTTTCTGATGCTGGCCTGGAGCATGATCTAAGTGACAGGCATAAATGGCAACAGGTGCCCACCCCCTGAGCATCTGCCCTGGGGCCACACCTCGGTGTCTTTCTGCTCTCTTCTACGATGGCTCTTTGCAATGTCGATATTAGCAGTGGCCCTTGCTACAAACAGTTGAAATTTTAAGTGATCACATTTAAAGAGAGAGTCACTTTGGGATCGATCAACACACTTCTTGTGCTAAGTAAAATTTTTATTACTATGAAAATGTTTCATGAATGCATACTACAAATATTACATTTAAAGTGACTACTCTGGTAAACAGACTTCCCTGATCTTTTCTCTGGTCTGATGAAAGGCCCTGGAAGACAGGGACTCACTCCTGGAAGTCACAAATCCTGGAGAGTCACTACTTGTTGGACTTGAGGTTCTATACATGCAGAATAAAGCTATAGTACTAAGTGACTGCTTCGGCCTCTTTTAGCTCTAAAAGTCTATGAGTCTAAGAAATATTTACTATATTACAAGTAAGGTTTGAAGTGTGTAAGCCATTCCCATTAAAATGGCCATGCAACTCCAAAAGTGCAATCTTATGCCTCTGGCTCCCATCCGTCTGATCAGCCCTTTATCTGGGCCATTTGAGGAGTGAGAGGAAAGCAAAGAACTGGACTCAGAGGACAGCAGTGGAAGAGGCAAAAACTAGGGATGGGAGTGTAGGGAGAATTCAAGGCAATTCTAGACTGCTGGAGAGAGGAAGTGGGAGAAGAGAACAGAGAGGGAGAGAAGCGCCACCACCACCATCCCTGCTACACACAGCTGCGTGTGCTTGCTGCCAGGTGCCAGCAGAGGCTGTCCATGTCACAAGCCTTACAGCACTCTGAGAAAATAGAACAAATGTTTATGTTCTAAAAGCCACGAATGTATGTATCGAACGTATGGAGAAAGCACATGACACATATTCACCAAATAGTAGCTGCCCCTGGAAAGGGAGAAAGGGATCTGTGAATTTTTGGGTGACATGGCCTGATGGGTCTCCTCTACCCTGTGCAGTTGGCATATATAAGGGATAACAGGAGATATTCTCTTAACAGGATTACATCCTAAAGATGCTAGAACGGTTGAGCTTGGCAATGTAAAATAGCTGATTGTCTTCTAGCTAATCCATCTCGGTCTCCTTCCTGTTTCTGAGAAATCAAAGAAGGCTGAGCCTGGTATCCTGGCAGCCAGTCTGCTGTTCTGTCTGCCAGGTCAGACACAGGCTTCAGGGTTGAGGGTCTGGACTGGATACCAAGCACAAGTTTTGCCAAACTGCATGTTGCTGAAGAGCTGGAATCAAAGCAGGGCTTGCCTCTGCATGGACACTATATAGCTAAGTTAATAGACATCACATCTATTGTTACTTTCCAGGAAGAGCTGTCAGACCTGGCACAGGCCCAGGGGCTGCCAGGCCTCTCAGTCCTTCCAGGAAGCAGGAAGAGGCAAAACCTAAACAGAGAGCAGTCCGCTAAGCCAGAGGGATAACAGCTGCACACCAGCTGCTCACTGGCTGGTTCTATTCAGCTTTTGTATCTAGATAAACATTGTGGAAGACCCACGGGGTAAGGGAGAAACATAGAAAAAATGAATTTTAAAATGGAAAAGACCTTGGAAGGCATCTAGTCTAGTGTTTTCCAAACTGGGTTGAAGAGCCAGTGAAGTGCAAAGAACCAAAGCATAGAGTTTGCCTAGGAAGTCACTTGAAGATTCTGGGGATTCTGTGGCTAAAACAAGTTAAAAACACTGATAACTCCCACTCTGTTATTTATATTGTGTTACAACCCCTCTCCACAATTTTACCTTAATTGACATCTTAGAGCAGCGATTCTTCATTCATCAGGGGTGACTGCCCTACAGGGTGACATGTGACAAAGTCTGGAGACCTTCTGGGTGTCACAACCAGGGACAGGGAGGGTGTGTGTGTTACTGGCATCTAGTGGGTAGATTCCAGAGATGCTGCTAAACACCCTACATGTACAGTCATCATGACAAAGGATGCCAATGCCGAGACTCAGAAATCCTGTTTTAGGGACAGGAAACAATTCTACAACAATGAGATATAAAGCCTTTGCCGGTTACATTTTCCTACTTTTGTTTTTCTCTTAAAAAAAAAATTAAGGCCCTGGAGAGTACTGCAGCGTACCCCTTGGCCATTAGTTGGACCTCACTAAGGAGGCAACGCGGTGCAGGGGCCGCACGTGCATCCCAGTGCCACCAGCTCCCGGTTCCATGAGCTTCGGATTATCCACTGCTCTGAGCCTCGGTTCCATCGTCTAAAAATATGACGAAAAAGATACACGCTGTTTCAGTAGGGATTAACTATTGGAGATAGTGTATTACAGAACCTAGCACACTGCCAGACACATAGTAGGTGCTCAGCAAATGCATAATGATGCTGTAGATCCTTACTGTCATTTACTGGGGACCCCCTGTCTTAAGGGAGCCAAGCACCATTAGTGACAGAGCTAAAAAAGTGGAAGTGGAAGGAAGACATAGCTTATCCCTCATTTACAGCGAGCGAGAACTATTTCCCCCAAACCATATAAACATATGCAAAAATTGCCCCAGGGCTGGACCTGCCTTTCTGTGTCATTTTACATCTATAGGATACGTTCTAGTACACCCTTAATTCCAGCCCTCCTCTCCCCAGCCCTAGTGCCTGGTCTTTGACTGTGAAGACAGACTGGTGCCACAATGACAGCATACAAGGTCAAGAACCAGCCAACCCTAATCTAGGTGTTTTCGTTTTCTGCTGAGCAAATAAACTCTTTGGTTTAAATGAGAATATCTGATGCCACTTTCCTAATAAGTCCTGGTTCATGCAGACTTCAAAAAATAGAAAATAAAAAAAGCTTTTAGGAAAGAGTTTCTCTCCCAGTCTCATTCAGAGAAAAAACCAGGATGGGCCCGGCGCCAGCAGGCCTGCAGCTGAGCATGTTTGGCTCTGGAGGGAGCTCCTGCCTCACAAAGGAAGAGAGACGCAGCAGCTGCTTGTTCACATTCTCTTTCAGGGAAGACTTTACAACTCTTTCCTTTAAAGTGACAGCTGTGAATCTCCAGGGTCTTCAGAACTCGTAGTTTAGATTCTCAAATCTTTCTCCAGAGCCCCTTATCCTGGGTTTTGATTTGCTCACTGGGGTTTGCTATTCTGGAGAAAGCACGGATATTTTTCTTTCGATTAAAATAGCAGAGCTTATTCTAAAATAAGTTACTAAGTTATTAAAAATGTGATTTTCCTCCTACACATTAACTACAAGATTCAGTGAAGAGGAAAGTGAAACTATGAGCCATTTCCCAATGACACACTACAAGATATTACTGAATTAAACTATATTTTTATATAATTTTAACTCATGTAGTTAGCTTGGTCTTTTTTACTTTTTAGTATGTTTACCTTATGTCATAAGAACGATGAGTTCTGTTTATTATATACTAAGTACATTTAAAAAAATTCGGCTTAAAATGAGCAAAAACAATTATAAGTGCATTGAAGAAGTTGTACAACTAGTCACTAATATTACTACTTCCATAATCATTGGGTAAGAAGATCATTTGCACTGATGACCCTGCTTTAGAGCTCCCTCCAAGGGCTTGCCTTTCCCCTGGGGGAGCTGTCAAATTGCCCCAGAGACGGAGGTGTGGACATCAGTTAACACTCAACCCGAGAGGAAGGAAGGCTTTGACCTGCTTCATCCACATGTAAAGACTGTCCTCTCCACCTGCCCCACACCAATCCTCCTTTTTGCTTTTCTCCAGAACTAGTCCTTCCACCAGATGTTCCAGAGAGAAACATCTACACGTATCTCTGTGGAAGGGAGGAGGATGCCGGGTTTTTACAGCCGGCTGTAGTGAGGCCTGGCTCCAAACGGGTCGTTTATCCTAGACACGTGGCCCAATCTGAGTTCTCACTTGCTGAGTGCTGTCTATATTTTAGAGTGGTTGCTGGGCTTCCAGAATAAATGGAGAGGTTGGGGTTCTTCTTTTTCTCTAGTGTTGTTTTATGCTTGGTTTAACAACTAACCAGCAAGCCAGTTTCACATGACTTACTAATCTTCAGTGTGGAGAACACCTTACATTACGGTTTTGCAGTCATACTACGTCCAGTGCCCCACAGTCTGGCTTCAAGTACCCTTTAGGTACAATACAGACACGTCTGCTACCATGCCATAAATATGTTTTGTTCCTGATAAACCTTCTCTTTTGTTAAATCATGCTTTTAAAAGAGGAAAAAAAGAAAACAGTAGGATTTAAAGGAAAAACAGGGAGCAAACCAGACCACTCAAAACGTAGGGAATTGGGGGCCAGAGCCCTGAGGAAAATCAATCAGCGTAGTTAAAATCACCACTGACGTGTGCAGTCTGCACCGCAAACCTTTAAACCCAGGGATCTGTGTTCTCCTTTTTGTAGGTCCGTGGAGACGTTCGCTTCTAATACTGAGTCACTTTACCAAAACTAAGAATATGATCCAGAGAGAGCCTTTTGCATCAATCAATTGCCTCTCTGCTCCTCTGGATGCTCTGGCAGCTCCCCACAGAGCTCAGCATAGTGGCGAATGCTGTACATCTTGAAGCCACTAGACCCCTTCCACTACTTGCACCAGAGAAATACTTCTGCAGGACTGTCAGCGTTTCCCCCTTAGTCTTCATAACTATATTGCTCTGGAGGTCACTTTAACTGAAAGAAACCTGGCCCCTGATCGCCTCCACATACCTGACCACTTTAACACACAGGGCACATCTAGGAGCCCCAAGGACTTCCACACTGACTTGATACCATTTCCCTAGTCACTAAACACATGAGAGCCAGCGTGCACCAAGGAGACACGTGTCAGAGTAACAGGCTGTGTCTAGCAGCCCTGCCTACATCTACTAGTCTAGGCTGAGTTACCAGAGGGGTCATGCCAACTTTCTGAGGGAGGGGCTTGTGTTCTGACACCCACATGGCACTGTGGCACGTCTGGGTCTACTGGCAGAGGCTCTCTTTGGTGAGGAATTAACCACCTTCTAGAGAACAATGACTAAACACCTTGAAATGACTGCTAGCTCCCAAACGGAGATGTTCCAGTAGGAGAGGGCACAAAGCCACACCCTTTAATCTCTGTGTCAGTGCTCCCAGTGGGTGGGAACCTTAGCCTGAAAAAGAAGTCAACGTTTTCCTGAAATTGCCTGTCATTGGTAAGGGACCTTATGGGATAATCTGGCGGTGCCCTCATAGTCTTCTAACTAGCCTCCAAGGACCTTACTCTAAATTCCTGGCTGGGGGAGAGGGGTCGGGGGAGGACTGCAAAAACGAAACACAACAAAACACAACAAAACCCCAAACAAACAACCTGAGTTGAGTTTCTAATTTTTTAATCAGGCATACTTATGTTTTCATAACATCGGTGGTGGGGTTCAGGGGGTAGGGAGGAGGATGGGAGGCATAATGAAGCTAAGTGTCTTTTTAATACTGCAACTTGGAGGATGAGTGGAGAGTGGGAAGGACCTTATCGACCACAGGAGGTCTCGGCATTAGAAGAATGTTTTCACCAAGGGAAGCGAGCCACCCAGAAACTCTATCAAGGAGAGAGGGGGATTCAAGGTTGCCGTTACTTCCTAATGGTGGCTTAAAGTAACAACTTACCTCTATTTCTATTTTTTATAGATGTACTGTATGACTGTGGAACCCCTATAAACTGCTGTGGAAATTGGTGTGACATAGCGTAATCCCAAAGTGTAATGTGTGTGTGTGTGTGTGTGTGTGTGTGTTTGCATCTTATGTGTGTTAAGAAGAAAGAAGAAATTAGGCATCAGAACACAGATTAACTTTAATTTTTCTTTAAAGTTAATCTGGAAAATCTTTGAACTCACAAAAAGTAGCTTATGAGAGTAAAATTTTCAGGCCAGTTAAAAATAATAATTTTTGGACATAAAAGAAGCAACATGTCCATTACGGGTCAACTGAAACCAATTTCAAATGTGCTCCCTACAGATTACACCTCAGGCTACCAAACTGTAGTTTGAAAAATGAGACATATTTTGGGCTATCTATGAGAGAAAAGGATCACATGTCACTAACTGTGACCAGTGTAGTTTGAATGAGGTTATATAGAACCACCATTTAAAAAAAATTATTTATTTATTTATTTTTGGAGAGATGGGGAAGAGAAGGAGAAAGAGAGGGAGAGAAACATCAGTGTGTGGTTGCCTCTTGCGTGCCCCCTACTGGGGACCTGTCCCACAACCCAGGCACGTGCCCTGACTGGGAATTGAACCTGTGAACCTTTGGTTCGTGGGCTGGCACTCAGTCCATTGAGTTGGCCAGGGTTGAACCACCATTTATTCTGATAATAGAAACTGGGACAAAGTACTGAAATATTTATGCGTATATGTGATTCACATATATGTATGTGTGTATATGATGTACATATTATAATGATTTGTTTTAATATTTTTGAGAGGGTCCTTAGAGTTTCAGTTAGCTCTAATTGAAACCCATGGGTCAGGATATGCAGAAACTGAAATTAAAAAAGAATCTATAGCATTTCAGTTAAATCAATGTTTTGAAAATAGCATCTATTCTATAATTACAGTGCTATATTCTAAACAAAGGAATCAAAGACAGCCTTTAACATGGATAAAGAAAGTAAAAAGCTCATTACCATAATTCACCTTAAATAAAATTAGAGTATGAAAATCAGCATTTTGGAATCAGGTAAGAAGAGAATTACCTAGTGTATAAATCGTAAGTATAAATGTAAAATATCTTCTTTGTTTTTTATTTTGAAAGATTTTATTTATTAATTTTTAGAGAGAGGGGAAGGAAGGAAGAGAAACATCAGTGTGTAAGGAGACATCGGCCAGTTGCCTCTCGTGCCCCCAATATGGGGACCTGGCCCGCAACCCAGGCATGTGCCCTGACGAGGAGTCAAACCAGCGACCTTTCAGTTCATAGACTGCTGCTCAGTCCATTGACCCACACCAGCCAGGGCTTAAATGTAAAACATCTTTAAAAAAAAGAGAGAAAACCCTCAACTTCCCATAGGCAACTTTAAGAAAGTTATTAATACTTAATCATGTTAACATTTGCATAGCTGTCAGAATTTTTGAAAAACCTTAATGTCTATTATTTCACTTTGTAAGTGAAACTAAGATAGCTTTCTACAAAATAAAAGTGCAATACATATGTAGGTAGGAGGGAAGGTTAAATATTAAATACTAAAAGCAGGTGAATTTGTTCAACAAGTCAAAATACTTAATTCATTTGTTTGAAACAAGATTGTTGGGATTATATACCTCTGATTGTCTGTCTCCTTGGGCCAAAAAAGGGCAAACGTAATCTCCATGCATTTGCACCAGCAGTTAGTTCACAGTAATGGAAATAAAATCCCAAACTTTATTAGAAGAAAATCTAATATATTTGCCAACAGAACCTGCCACCTCTTCTCACAAACAAGCTTGTGTGAATCCACCTAAAAGCCAGGGAACAAACTGATTTAGGGAACCAAGTTTTGGGCAGAGAAGCTTGTTCAATTCCATCCGCCCTACTTCTGTTAATGGCACCACTCTTTGTGTTACTGTGCCTCAAAGCTTTGGATTGACCTTTAATTCCTCCTTCCTCTTGATCAGCTGCCAAGGCCTACTGATGCTAACCCTTCTGTTCTCTTCTGTTGAGTTTCATTTTTCCGGTCTGTAACCTTCACTGAAGTTCCTACTCTAATGCTACCAGCCCCCGATCCACCCTAGGTACCTATACCACTCGGACAGGCCTCAAGTTCCCTTTATAAACCTCCAGTGGGTCTTCCCTGACCACCAGACTCACTTTAGGCTTTGTAAATGGCATTGCTGTCTCCTAAACATGATCCTACCTATCCGCTTTGTTTCTCTACACACACGTCCTGATCCAAATAATTGATACCACTTGCTTTCCTCCTAGTCAATGCCTATCTTCATGTCTTCAACACTTGTAAGCTCTTCCTGGGGGAACCCTACTCATCCTTCAGGGTCTGTCTCTAGTGCCCCCTCCACGAATCCTTCTCTGACTCCTCTGTAACTCCACCTGGCTTCCCATTCTCCTGAGCCATGCCATTTTGCTCATGCCTCTCCTATAGCTCTTATGTTATTCTTTCCCTTCTCTCCAGGGGCAGCTGATGAGGCCCTCAAAGGCAGGGATGTTATTTTCTCATTGTTGCATCTGCTGATGGGCTAGCACAGTGCCTTGCATATTGGACAATACTCCATATCTGTTGAACTCTGAAGAAAATCATATATGTTTTTTTATAGAAAATAAGTGTGAAGACAAGTGAAATCATTCTTGGATCAAGTCTTTAAAAAAGAAGTAGGCCTCCAGTTCACTCAAAATACTGTTACTCACTCTTAACAAGTAATCAACAGCCAGTAAATTACTCAGCCAGAGAATGTAACTCAAAGCTGTAACATACATAACTATGAGTCACGCTAGCAGCTGGGAAGTTCTGTCCTGCTTGTAAGGAAGAGAACATTCATCTGAAAAGACGATGGAACAGCCACAAAAACGGACAAGTTAACCACAGTGTGAGATGTCACAGCTGGACCAACTGTCCACAGCAGTGGTTTCTAAGCATGGCAGGTGGCTCATTTACATGCCTGACAGAGGCAAGAGAACAAAGCTGGCTCTAAAGCTTCAGAAAGTCAGCAACGCCAGGCCAGTCCCTGCTGGGCTCCTTATAGCATATTCTCCAAGAGGGATGAGCAGGAGGGAGGCTGCATGCGAGTGACATGGATACAGGTTCTGTTGCCAACATGTTGCCAGTAAAAGCAGGAAAGTGCTGATATGCATATTAGATAATGGGCAAGACTTGGGGGTGTTTTCTTTGTTGTTGGCTTTTTCTTTTAGAGAAAATTTTTATGACTGTCCACATTCTAGTTTATGAATAACTCTCCGTAGAAATTATTCATTCATTTACACTGAATTTTAAGTGTTCAAAGAGGAATGAAGCCTATTTCATTTTTTAAAGTGCAAGGAAGGATCAAGTTTAAAAAATAATCTGGATTCAGTTTTTGAAAAGTTTCTGGGGGGTTATGTTTGACCATTTTGAAGTATAAACATTTTTTTCTCACTAGCATAGAACTTTGAAGAGGGGTTTAAGAGCATTTGCTAAGATAGTCTTGAGTCCTTTTATTTGATTGGAGACACATACTTACAGGAATGCTACAGAAAACATGCAATGACTATTTCTAGGCACTGACTGATCAGTTGCACAAGAAAAAAGGGCATGGGGAATACTTGGTAAGGCATGGGAGAAGGAAGGAAGGAATAGAAAAGAAAAGGGGGGAGGAGAGGGGAGGATAGGGGAGGGGAGGGGAGGAAAGGGGAGGGGAAGGGAAGGAAAATGAAAAGGAAAGAAACGAAAAGAAAAAGAAAAGAAAAAAATGTTTAGAAAACTGACATACTACTCCTCTCAGGAGCTTATCATTGAATAAGAAAGGTAGTCAATAAGCAACTGAACAAACCAATACCTAATTATAAAACTTGATACATACTATGGAAGAAATGGCCAGAGGGCTATAACAGAAAATAAAGCAGTACATTAGCAAATTAGCAGCCTGGTTAGGGATGTTCGACTAGGATCTAAAGGATGGGAAGGAGCCAGCCTTAAGAAGGGAAAAGTAGTTCAGAGAGGAGGGCAGAGCACGTGCAAGGAACGGGGAGAAGCCAACACAGCTAGAGCACTGTGGGCAAGGAGCATTGTAGTCGAGGAGGTTGGCAAGGCAGGGAAGGGTCACGGCAAAGGGGCTGCTTGTGGTTAGGAGTTTGGGTTTTATTCAAGTGCACTGGCAAGGCAAAGTGGTTTTGGATAAGTTGCATTTGTGGGTTCAAACACGATACTGCTTCTGTGTGAGTGAGGTAGGAAGCAAGCGTAAAGATGGAGAGACCAGAAAGGAGGCTCTTGCAGGACTCTGAGAGAGACGGCGGCTTGGACTTGGGTGGCGGTGGTGGAGGTGAAAAAAGGGCACTCAGACATGATCTGAGGCCTATTTGGGGGTAGGACCCAGAGGCCTTGCGGAGGGAGGGGATGGGTGTGAGGGGCGAAGGAGAGGGAGGCACAGGGGGTGACTCGGATCCTGTGCCCTGCTCTGCTTTGCATGTCATTTGATTTTCTTGGCATAGTTCTTATATAGAAAAGTAAGCTAGACTTACACTGGTGTTTTAAAAGACCTATCTTTTATAAAAAATTCACATGCTAAATCTCAGTGTCTACACGAAGCCCACCCTGTGGCTGTAACACTGCACTGAGGTGTGTTGACATACCTGGACATGTAGTATGGTGGGAAGAGAAGGGACTTTCACAGCAAAGCCCCTTGGGTTGAATCACAGCTTTATCATTCTGCTAGGCAAATACAAAGAAGACACAGCTCTAAGCCTCAGACTTTACCTACACAGGTAAGAACTCTCTCCCAGTTTGCTTGTGAGAATTAAATAAGATAATTTTATAGTAAGTCCTGGCATGCAGTGGTAAGTCAATAAATGCTAGCATTCCCCTTTCCCTTCTTCCATTACAGCAATGAGAATACCATCAATGGTTTCTCAGAGAGCCTTCCGTAACAGACAAGAGTGCTGTGGCTGAGCTCTGTTTCCGATATCTGGGACACACTCCAGGGGAGGGACTGCAGACCCTGCTATGGGTCCCAAAGGGTACAGGCTTGGCAAGTCTACCTGTATAATAACTACCCTCCCTCCTGCCCCCGACTAGAAGGGTTGCCAAATAAAATACAGGACACCCAGCTAAATTTGGATTTAAGATAAACAATAATTTTTCTTCAGTATAAATAGGTTCCATAGACTATTGGGGACACACTTAAACTAAATGTTTTTCATTGTTATCTGAAATTCAAATTTAACCGAACAAATGCTATTTTTATTTGTGAAACCTGGCAACCGCACGACTGGGCAAATGTCTACTTTGATTAGGAATAAATTGCTCCAAGATTCTTCCTTCACAGTCCCTTGAGATACTCTAGCTCTTCGCTGTATAAGAGGTCACGCCTCCCACAATCAGGGCTCTAGGCTTCTACGCCTGCTATTTTTTTCATGTATTCCCTTCACCCCCTCTCCCTCTTACTAATAAACATATGCATGTCCAAAGGCTACCAAATAGCACTATGTCAGGTACAAAGTCGACGGAATGGCAGAATTTCACTTTGTGGCCGTGAAGGATGCTGCTGCTGTGTGTGCGCATGTACACGTGTTGTGTTAACCTTTTACAGTGAAGATTTCTTAATAATGTGTCATGAGGAATACATTTTGAGAGCTTTCTAGTAGCAGTGAATTCAATATGCATCCACGTTAACGGACACCATTTAGATTCTAGAGGAGTAGAATCGGTTATTGAATAAACTGAAAGAGCAAAGCTTTGCGCTCATTCAATAATCACCATGTAGCCAAAGCTGAGATTTAGATATCCTTCATTTTAAATTAAACTACCAGCACATGAAAAGAATTTGAAAGTTTAGGCCGTAGTTTCATCAGTCTGAGTGCTCTGTTTGCATACTCAGGAGTTGCAGTGCTGAGGCAAAAAATTAAAGGAAACCTAAATATCTAGTTAATTATATGAGACATCTAGAGCAATGTTACTATTTGCTATTCGTCCACAACAACAACAAAAAAGCTAGATCCAGAACGAAAAGCAATACACCAAGAAAATTTTGTTATGAAGAAATTGTCAGTGGAACTAAACAAAGTATTTAATAGTTAGCTGATTTACATCCTGGTGCAGCCCATTTTCTCACTGTGGACTAGTAACAAAACGTTTACAGACTGGTGCCCATCTGGGGGACAGATCTGGCGTAGCGCTCAGGAGGAAGATCCCAGAATTTTATGCCATACGATCAACATCACAGCACAAATGGAGAGATCTCTTCCTTCTGGTCATTTTGCAGACCAAAGATCCTCTTATTTCCTTAAAATAAAGGCATAAATATTTTCTCCATTCTAAGCATCTAACTAAACATCTATCAAAACAATAGCTGCCCCAATTTGAGAAAGAAGAGGATGTGTGCTTACTCTTCTTGTCGTAAGTCATTGACGCTGCGGTCCAGTGAGATCATGTCACTTGCCACCATGTTAAATCCAAACTCTTTAATGCTGGCTTGAACTGCATGTTTGAATTCTGGTCCCAAAACCAATGGCTTGGCTTTCTCTCCAGGGCCACCAACCACTCCAGGAGGCTCAGGTTCTTTGGGTTCAAAGTTACCGAGGATCCCTGGGCGTAGCACAGGATCACGGTAGGTGAATGTCTGAGGCTTAAAAGTGAGATACTGCCTCTGCATTATGTCTTTCTGGTTCTCTCCTCCAGCATGGCGCTCTTGTTCATTTTTGGCCTTGTTTTTTCTTCTAATAGACTCTAAGTCCACTTCTACTCCTTCAACATGAGGCCAGGGTACCACAGGTTTGAATCTGTCATCCCCAGGAACTAATCCATTGCCTCCACGGTTAGGCATGGGGTTATTGACATCTCTGTCTTCCTATACAAAAGGGAGGGGGATATACAATGAGTACATGAAGGCAAACCACAGCAGAGTTTATTATGACACCAATTTTCATGTTTGCAAAAAGGCAGAGGCAATAGTAAAATGGTTTAAAGCAGGACACAGAAGCAGGCCAGTAGTCAGGACTTCCCATTAGAAGATACCTTTCAGGGAGGGAGGAGCATGCCAAGAAGTAGACTATTTCCCTGTCTTACCATTCCAAAAGAAATGAATGGATGCAATTGTTCCTTCTCCCCTTCTAAACCTAACTCTCTACCAAAGACTCTTAATAAAGCACATTGTTATGGGTTAGAGCGATGAAGTTCTAGGACCTTTAACAAAAACAGACATTGAATAGGTCATGTTGTACAATATGCGGTTTTCCCAGCTGCCTGGTGTACGGTAAATATAGCTTTGTGTCACTGATGTAGCCATATGGTGGCAGGGGTATCAGATGTCACCCTTCACTAGGCTGGCATTGTGCCCCGAATGGCAGAGGAACAAGGTGGGGTTATTCATGCAACAGTCCCAATTTATTATATTCTATTCAGTAAGACCTCAGCTGAATGGAGAGCTATTTTTAAAAAAGCTCGAATAACTGTAACCAACTCAGTTTGGGCTTTTCAATCAGACCCAAAACCTAATTTGCCCCGTTCCAGAGACAGTCCAGGTAAAAACAGATTTTGCATGTAAGGAAACTTGGTAAAGTCTGCCCCCTTTTCTGCTTGGACCCTCCCCATCATGTAGCAGATCTTTCCGTCAGAGATCCAGAGTGGTTTTGCTCCTGAGTTATTTATTGTATGTGGAATTTTTGCTAAACCTGTACTATTCTCTGCTTGAAGCAGCGTTCTCACCATAAATATCACCCTGGTGACTTTAAAAAACAATGATGTCCCACCCCTAGACTTTGTGATGTAATTGGTCTGGGCATTCATATTTTTAAAAGCTCCCCTGGTGATTTCACCATGCATCCGAGCTTGAGAACCTCTAGCTTAAAGGGAGAGTTGCCATAAGTAGGGAAGGGGATTACTGAGTATGCGTAGCCCGGCAGGAGGCAAGGTGAACTTAGAACTATTACAAATAGGCTACCTGGTCTGCCACCTCACTCCACACTAAGGAAATGTGATCCTTCAATAGAGTCAAAACAGAATTAATACCATCTGACCCAAATGACTCCATAGCGATAGAGCTAGCTTCAAAGTAAAGTTAAAAACTTTGTTTTAAAAGGTACAGAAGTAAGGCTCTAGGTGTGATGTTGACAGTTTATTTAGGGGTAAAGATTTCTTTTTAGAAAGTCAGTTGATTCAAAGGTGAATTTAGTTGATGTTGACATTTTGGTAAGGACTAGCTAAGAATTGATTTCAGAGAGGTCAGAAATGAAATTTAAATTTTTATCTATTTATTTAGTTAACATATGCATATGATAAAAAATTCAAAGGATTCAAAAGGGCAGAGAGTAAAAAGCAAATTTTCCTGCCTTCTCTTCTATAGAGGTCATCATAGCCAGCAGTTTCTTGTGAATCTTTCTAGATGTTATTAATGTATGCTTGTATAAACACACATGTGTATACATAACAAGAGAATTTTTTGTGGACATGGGACATAAATTTTAATTTATGGGAATCCATAAGATGTTACAACTGGTCAAAAGGTAAATTCAAGGAACAGACAAATATATAAATGTCAAGAATACTGCAAAGGAGGGCTCCTGACCACTTCCAGTATGGTGCTGCCAGATTGGAATAGATGTTTGGTTAAGCAAAATCTTAAAATTAAAAAAAAATACTGCGAAGAATTTAAAAATAGATGCAAAACTGGTAAAGTTATTTGCTATCCAGAGGGCAATAACCAACTTCATTCCCTAGTACACAAGTTCCTTTTCAACGGACAAGAACCTTTGCATTACTGTCAGTTTCTATTAGTTACGGGATCGTAAAACAGTCAGAGATAATAAAAGTGCAAGATGACCTAGAAAGCTGAGTCAGACAGAACACCCAGTGATCTTTTTGGTCCATTTCAAAGTTGTTCCACAATCTTCCTCCACTAACACATAATGAAATATAAAATGCAACCCCCAGCCCGATTCTTTAACTATGATGCCTTTCTGCAGGCATGTGTTGTAAGTAGACAAGGCTTTTGGATCAGGACTTTCTGATCTGCACACCCTTCAGGAGACACTTAGCTGGAGCCTGACCTGTGAGCCCTATTAAAGGTCACAGGTGAAGAGGTAGGAGGTAGCCCTGCCGGAAATCTTGTGTTCCTGAAGTACTGAGGGTGATCCTAAGCACTAACTCATCCTGAGGAGTGGAAGCCCAGTCTGACTGGAACAGAGAGGTAGGCACCAAAGCTGAGAAATGATTGTAATGATGGAAAAAGGATCCATTTCTCCAGTTTATCTCCTGGCTATTTCTAAAATTATACTCACTTACGGCAGTGTTGTAAACAAATTAAAATAGAGAAATCATTATAAAACTAAAGATATTGGACCCAAGGTGTTGACTCTGAATCAAATATAACGCAAAAGGGAGAAACACATTCTCCCCTACTTCCATTTTTTTCCATCAAGGCTGCAGTGAATCAGTAACTGGAGAGGCAAAAAATGAGGGGAAGGAAATGTCAAAAAATATAGAAAAGTAGGTCATCAGATGTCAGCCTCCATAACCGTGGCAATCCACTATGTAGCCCAATATTCCGTAGGGAAAGAAATTTACATGTTGGAAGGATGTGGAATATGATAGTCCATGAAATCAGGATAGCCAAATTGTAAAATACACAGTATGATGTAGGTTGGCCTATGCTAACATAAAAATTGCAAATTTAAATATTTCTCAAATTCAGCCACCTCAATGAGAACATTTAATGGACTCAAACTTCAAGCTTATTGTCCTCCAAAATTGATATGATCTTTTCTTGGCTTAAGGGTTCTTTGTCTAAATTTTAACTGTTGGTTAAAATACATGGTTCTGTTAAAAAGTCTACCTGTTATTTTACCTCTTCCTGGGTTATCTCATTCTCTTCCAAACTAGGTGACCAATTTGTACTTATCATTCCTGCATCCATTTCCTCAGCCCACACCACACTTCCGTTCTTTGGACCTTACAGTCAACTGCTTCCTGAACATTTCTACTTATATCAAGCTGGAACCTCAATTTAAGATACTCCAGACTGGACTTATCATTGACTGCACATCACAAACCTGTTTCAATTACTGTCCTTCCTACATTGGGGACTGGAACCACCAACCACTCAACTGACCAGGTACAAACCTGCATTTCACCCTCACTTCTTGTTTCTCTTTCATCTGCCCTGCTGACATCCAACCACTCACTAATTCCTGTCAATTCTATCACCTGTGTAGCTCCTGAATCTGACCACTTCTCTCCGCTGCCCTGTGACTGCCTTAGTTCAGACCTCCCGCATCTCTTAACAGGATCACCGCAACAGCAATAAGAGTGATGATGGCAAACACTATGGTCTAAGTGCTTTGCATATGTTGACTTATTCAATCCCACAAGTTAGGTTCCGTGATTACCATCCCTATTTCACAGACATAAAATTGGACAGGAAAGTTCCTAGTGTCAGAATCAGTACATGGTACAGTCAAAATTTGAATCCAAGCGGTCTGGCTTAAGAGCCCATGCTCTTAACCACCGTGTTTTAATTTAGGGCTGCTCATTCTAACACATGTACTTACTGCCTCTCTTCATCATTCTTTCTACACAGCCGCCATGGTGACTTCTAAGATTGAAATATGAACATGTCACTTTCCCTGCTTACAATATTCCACCACTGGTCCTCTTCCGTATGGAGAATTTACCCTGCTTAACAAGGTTGATAAGGCTTCTCAGGCTTCAGCCTGCACTTCTATCTCCACCATACCCACTAGAGCAGGAATTGGTTAGCTTTCTGTGAAGGGCCAAGTAGTAAACATTTCAGGCTTTGCAGGCCACAGGTTCTCTGTTGTAATGATTTAAGCCTGCCGTTACGGTGCAAAAGCAGCCACAGACAGTATGTAACTGAATGGATGTGACTATATTCCAGTAACACTTTATTTACAAGGCCAGGCGGTGGGGATGACTTGGCCCCCAACCCCTGCACTAGACTCTAAGTTCTGTAAAAGGGTAGGGATCATGCCTATCGCCATTGCATTCCCAATGCTGACCCTGACATGCAAATTCTCAGTAAAAATTTACAGAATAAACAAATGAATCCTAAACTTGCTTCTTTGCTTATGAGAGAGATTCTGAGAAGAAAAGGGAAAGAGAGAATGAAGCATACGGAATGGGAAAAGAAGGGCTTAGAAAACCTTTCTGGCAAAATTATGAATTCAGCAAGGGAATGGGACATAACTTTATATTCTGTGCACAGTACTGTACCCTTAATAATGCTATGTAATACACACCAGAAAAACTGAATTTGCTCACTCCTCAAAGCCTGTATGTCATTACATTTGAAGGCAAAACCAAATATGAGAATTGTCTGTCTAGTCCCAAGTCAATTAAGAATAATAATGTTAAAATCTTAACGTTATATGACTTGAAGAATGGCTGTAAAGCAGTATAATCGCTCAACTCCCCTGAGAAGGAAAACTCCTCCTTCCTGAGAGTGAATGAAAATGTGCAGATGCCTTTCTGACTCGCTCGTATTGTGTGGTACCTTCCTAAGTACCAACTGATTTACTGTACAGTTAAAAATCAATGAATCATTGGTGACTAGAAATGGAAAAGAGAATCAGTAGATAATCTTCTAAGATCAGTATGCTCATAAAGGTGGAAATGTACTGAAAAATATAATCACCACCAGGTGGAAATATGGGATTATCAGAAATTGGGTCAGACTATTCATTTTACACCTTATAATTCACTAAGTTCCTCCCTCACCTCCATATCTTACTTACGTGTGGTATTTGTCCAAGATGGCCCTGCCTTGGTAGAAGTGATATGAACATGAAGGGATTTAGAAAAATGGTCTTTAGAGCAAATGACTATAGGCTTGTTTGGATTTGAAATCATAGGTAAACCCTGGAAAACTAAACTCTTAATGATAAGCTTCTGCAGTTATATGATCTCTTGAGAAATTACAATTTAGCTTTAGGAAGTGGTCACTGCTAATAATATACACACTATTTGGTTATCATTCTGCATGAGTCATGGAACTTAAAAAAATAAGTCTAATTCAATGACTTAAAAACCCCCTTGATAAAAAAAAAAATCTTTATTTAGAAAAATCATATCGGCATCCTTTCTCCAGCTGCACTTACTCACCCTGAAGGAGCAGAAGAAATAGGCAAAGAGAGCAGGGACGGAGATGGCAAAAACAAAGAGGTGCTGGAGAAGGAACCTCTGTGTTTCAGAAGAAACAGGGTGAGTGCCTAGGCTGGGCCTCCCAGACTCTTACCAAACTGTGGCAGGATGTGGGTGGAAGTGTGGGGTGCTCCAGCCTCAGTACCTTTGTTTCTCTCTGGTTACCTAGAGCTGGATTCTGAGCTGATTTGTCTCCTGCTGATTTTATGCTAAAAACTGTCTGAAGACCATCCAGTCTTGTTCCTTTCAGAGGACTGAGAGTTGACTGCATTGGGATTCAGTGGCCGTATTGGGCATGGGAGGAGGGACAAAGGTCCAGTAATTCATCTCTGCTTAATCAAGGTTTAAAATGGATACACCTAAGATTAAACAGACACCTTACCAGTCCTTGATTAGTTAGGATGTCCTCCCTAATGGAAAAGGACCCTATTCCAAGTACGTTTAAAGACCCGTAAACTAGGAAGAGATTTAAGGCCAGGGGCAATGTCCCTATTGGCAACTAGGGCAGAACTGAAAATAAAGAAAGGTGTGGGTTATCAGTAAGAAAAAATATTACACTCTCACAGAAGAATTATCTCTTGAAAGAGACTCAGGATAAATTCCTATTCTTCTTCTCCTTCTTTTCCCTAGGTACCAGGCCGGTATGTAAGCCAAAGGGTAACAGAATGGAGAAAACAGCATGGCTGACATCACATTAACAGCTCTGCCAAAGGAAATCAGGTCAGCAACTCTAGTGCTATATATTAGACTTTGGCAGCGTAACCACCAGTCCAAGGCGAAGTACTACACAGTAAGCCAGCCTGACCCAGATTTACTCCAGGGACTGAAACACGGAGACTCTAGACTGCGGAGAGCTGCTATTACATAACATAACAGCTAATCACGACTCCTTTTATTTTTTTTTTTCTTTAAAAACTCAGGATATACTATGGCAACCACAGTTACAAATGGATAAGTAAGTGGTGCATTTTTAACCACCTACTGGAAACATTTTGCCAGGTTCATAACAGGGCACTTGGAATCAATTAAATGCCACCCCTCCTTAACCAAATAAGCAAAATGCAAAATACAGGGTATGATACAGATCTATCCTGTACTATTGTGAATAAATGAAAATTAATAGTGTCTTCCTAAAAATTTGCCTGTATCACATTTTGAACATTTAGCCAGTCATATTAATAAGAGGGAGATTAATAGTATAAAAGAGTCTCACAATAAACCTCACAGTTGTGCAACTACTGAGTCAACATTCGTGGACTTGGATTTTCACATAGTATCCTTGAAGCGGTATCCGTCTGCATTGACAATAACTTTCTGAAGATCTTTATGCGTCCTGTGGAATGATCATGGTCAAGTGCAGAATACCTAGATATGGCAAATTTTAAGGCGTGGGCTCTTTTTCCTCACTTTAAAAACAATTTCTTACCCACATTAGGATGAGCCAAAATGAGGCTATAATTTGCCTGAATTAAATAATGGTAAAATAAAAGTACGGAAAGTATTATATTTTCAGTAGAAAAATATTAGCTCTTTGGGGCAATCAACTATTTGAGTTATTAAAAATAACCTCCAGCCCTGGGTGGTGTTGCTCAGTGGGTTGAGCACTGGTCTGTGAACTAAAGGTTGCTGGTTCGATTCCCAGTCAGGGCACATGCCTGGGTTGCCTGCCAGCTCCTCAGTAGTGGGCATGTGAGAGGCAATTGATGGATGTTTCTCTCACACCTTGATGCTTTTCTCCTCTTTCTTTCTCTTGTCCATTCTCTCTAAGAAATAAATACAATAAAAAAAAAAAAAAACACAAAAAACCTCTTGAAGGTTATCTAAGGTTATCTACGTTTTCTGACGCCTGGAAGGAGCTCTTGGTTTATCCTGGTCTAACCACCTCTTTGGGCCCTCTCCCTCTGGAGGGTGTGAATTCCTTCAAGCAGAAGGCAAAGGTCTGTACTGTCATCCCAGCAAAGCCTTTTCTTCCAGGTAAATGATAAAATCTGGAAGCTTAGAGTGAAACACTGATTCCTTCTAAGCATTTAAAATCATCTAAGAAACCCAAAGAGAGTTCAAAGGTTTCTTCCCACCAGGTTAATTTATTTTCAATTTAATATTTATTAAAATACTGAAACATGTTTCAAATGTTCTATATTTTGATAATGTTATGCACTGGTGGTATCCAAAGTTATAAATTAGTGAGTCTAATTTCCATGGTCATTTCTATGTCAAGTGTAGTATGTCATAGATACTACAGTAAGTTTTTGATATGTAATATCACTCATATTATTGACCATTCAATGTATTACTTTTCATCTCTATGGAAAGGCATCTTTTCATTCAGGGATTAGGAAAACTACTCAACTGACAGGAAATATTACCTTTCTTTCACTAGAACCCACACTTAATGAGCAAGTATGAATTTCTTTATAGGATATACATTTATTTAAAATGTTTCAGAGATAAGAGGCTATACTAAAAATAAAAACTTCCAAAGTATATTCTAATTTTTATGTTTGATCTTTTATACTGTAGATTATTCCAGTGATTAGGTATAGTTTAAAGGTGGTTTTAAACTATCGGTAAGCATGGGCAATAAAATCCATTACATTTCCTCAGAAGAAATAGTATAATTTAAAACAAAATTTAGTTCACCCAACCTGAAGTGATCAAATTGCTTAAAATTATGATAAAATTAAAAATGTTTAAAAACCATGTTAATGCACTGCGTTTTTTTAAAGGTATCAGGTTGTAAGCTGCAAACTTCTTGGTAATAAAAACTGTCAATTTTCAACATAGAAATTAAAATTACAAGTGAACTAGGGGAGATTTCACACCAATCCCATCTCTGCATTAACACTATCATCCCTAATGTTCTATTTTCCACAGTCCAGTGAATATTTCTAGCACGGCTCTTCCCACGCGGCCTCAGTATCTGCTTACATACTTCTCCCCAGTTGGACTGAGGACTCTTCGAGGACGGTGACAGTGTATTACTTATCTGTGCGCCCCAAGTACCGAGCGGACGGTAGGTTCTCAGAGTGTATTCTTCACGCGCTGAGGAAGTGGAGAACACCTAGCTGGGAGTCAGCTATTATTACCTTGGGAATATAAACTGACTTCGGATCCACTGTCTTATGTCACTGCTTGGCTTGGTTTAAGCTAGCATTTTGGGAATCCAAATAAGATGACTAAAAAACATTATTCTCCCTACAAATCTAAAATTTGAATAATCCTTTTTTTAGTTTCTTCTCCTCTTCACATTTGGATAAACGATGCGTGTCTGCAAGTGAATTTAGAACATGAGCACTTTATTTAAACATGAGAAAGGAAACCTTCGAGTGTTTGTCTTGGTCTTCTAGGCCAATTTATCTTGCAAATGTTTTCCTGCTAAATTTGGTCCTTGTTATAAAACAGTTACAGGATAGAGATTCTAAGTCAGGTCAGAAAAATACTAGGTAATACTTATGGGAGAGTAAATTAAAAGAAGAAATGGACAATCAAAGGACCAGAATACAGGTTAATGTCTACAGTAGGGAAAAAACACCAACAAATTGATCATTCTTTTACAAAAACTTTTATTTGTAAGATGGTATAATTGTCCAGATTGAAGTTACAGTGTTATTATCATAGACTGCTAACCAAAAAATGTATGGAACACATGAAATTTGAACATATTTATGAAATCCAAATCCAAATGCCTCAGCTCATGAACTGAATCATGTATATACTTTACAGGTTGAAAAAGTCTTTCGTATCGCAAATATTTAATATTAAATATTTAGCTGACTAGAACTGAATTTTAAGAATCAAATGAGTACAAAACAAATGATCAATAAATAATTTTGTAGTATATTTCAAAAGGTGATGAAGCTTATTTGTCAAACTGATGCCATTATTTCAGTGGCGAGAGCACAGATGTTATGACAGGGTTATATGTACGGGGCACATCGGTGTCACTTGTGAGCTCCATCTCACACAGGTAGTAAAAGGCGGATTTCAACAATACGTTTAAAATATATGAAATATATCTAACATATGTATTTTAAAATATATCATAAAAAGATATAGTGGGTAGATTTTAACTCTGTTTGGGAGCTAAGGAATTACTGGATTTTTAAAAAGAAAGCTCTTGAGTGTTATTTTCATTCTAAAAAAAACCATAAGTTACACAAACTATTTTAAGAGAATTGTCAATATTTTATAATTAATACCCTACCTGGTTATTTCTACTAAATGACCTGTCTGAAAATAAGAAAGGTATTGGAGAATAAGTGAGGAGAAAGAAATAGGAAAGCAAAGCAATGAAGTGAAGATTATAAAATAAAATCTGTGAAGATCTTTAAACACATGAATAATTTATGTATGCATATATATTATGTATGCACACGGAGAGAGAAAATATAGATTTTAAAACCAAAAAGCATTGTGGGATAAGAAATAAGAAATTAACCCTGCTGAATAAGAACAATCACAGCATTTCATCAGGTGGAGAAAGGAGGAATTACTTAAAAGCTGAATTCATTGAAAATGAGGTCCCATCTGTCCTCTTCTGCCCACTCACGTAACATTGTGGAACTTTCTTCCAGCTCGTGCCAATCAAGTCTACTTTCTTAAAAGCTAAAAATCTCCTTCTTTTCTAGATCATCTGTAAAATATTTTAAAAGAGCAATCCCAACATCAACCCTTGGGTTCAAAGGGTTAGCATAAAAATGAAAACAAAACCAAAAAGCCCAAGGAAGTGCTTATTTAGTCCTACCCTTTGCGTCTTGTTTCCAGTGACAATGCCTTTCATAATGTAATATCAGCCGAAGCCCAACCGTTTAATTCTAATTCTGCCTCACATCTGGCAATCCCAGAAAAATCACAGAATGATTTCCAAAGCTTCCTGAAAACTTTATCAGAAATTACATCACCAACAGAATCATCAATAATTCTTATGATAGTAAGGAAAAAACATTTTCCTGAGTGTGAGCAGAATGAGGTCAAATGTGGTATTTGTGTTGGGAGTGAATGTTTGTAATACCCTTTTGAAAGCTGAAAAAGCAATGTCCTATTATCCCTCTAGGGGAGAAATTCTAGAATGAATACATCACTCACTCCCACATGAAATGTTACTACTTTTTGCAGCTGGAAATGCATGAAACATTTTCTCTAGTGCTTCTTTGCTTTGCCCTGAAGCTTGGCTTTCATAACAGCTCGTAAAAAAGTATTGCAGTGTGGGGCTTGGAACACATACATTTTGATTGGTATCAGAATCTCTTGCAAATCTAAAAAGGAAAAAACTCACCTCAAAAAAAATTCCTCAAAGTTTTCAGGGCAGATTCATCAATTTTAAGTGTGGAGCAACATTTTACTACTGAGTCATGACTAGAAACCCATTTTAGGAGGGTGTGACAAGGAAACATAACTATGTGAGACAGGAAAAACACATTCAGAGAAGATCAGGGTTATTTATGTAATAAACTTGACATTTTACTGTTCAACTATCAACAGGCCTGGTCTCACTCTCAGGAGGGTATGCTTAGCCAGCGATAGATACTCTAGTTTGTCCAGAGTGTTATTTGGCATTCAGGTTAGTATTTATACGCATCATTAAAAGATAAATGTACCGTCCTTTTAGTTATCCAAATATTTATTACAGGTCTAATATCTGCCAGGCACTCTCTAAAGTACTGTTATGTGACAAGGCCCTGCTTCTGAGGGAGTCACAGCCTGAGGGAAAGGATGCTCAAGGAGGCTGTGACATGATTTACATTTCAAAACCAGCAGACGTTCCCCAGCACATAGAGGCTGGGAATGGTTGGTAGGTAAGGACATGGGGATAGGGGTTTGGCAGCCATTCTAGACTGAGGCAAGACACAAAAGCATAAAAGAACATGTAATATTCAGAGAACTCCAAATGGTTTGGTGTAACAAGTACAGGGGACATATGGGGATGTGGCAGTAGATGAGACTCGAGATTTTGGCAGTGCCTCAGAGTGCCTCTTAAGAAATGCCAGGAGGTTCAGACTTTATCCTCTTAGAAATGGGAGCCGTGAGAGGGGAGCGTGCCAGATCAGGGCTGAATTTTGGAATGAGTATTCTGATGGAGCAAATGAACAGAAAGAAGAGCCGAGATGTTTTCAGACGGATAAGAAAAATATTTGGAAATAAAATACTGGGAAAGCAATGTGGGAGAGAACTTCAAGAAAAGAGTGGTCAACAGGGCTAAAAACTACAGGCAAGTTGTTGAATTAATGAGAATTCCAAGGCCTGAAGGTGTAGGCAAGGCAAGTATTTTAGTCTCAGCTCTGCAGCATGACTCACTCACCAGCTCTGTGATACACGCCGGAGGAGGCCCCAAGAACATGGGCCTAGAGGGGCCTCAGGGCTGCTCACAATTAACTCCTATGCAGCTGCGGCGGGAAATATTCTACCATTTTCTATCATCTAGAATGCGAGAGGCGTTTCTAAGATCCTCTTGTTCTGCCCTAGGCTTTTGAAAGGAACGTCTAACTGATGGATTGAGTACCTTCTCTACCAGGCTACATGGTTAGAGGGATGAGCCGATACATCTCTGCTCTCATGGAGCTCTCTGTCAGTGGAGGTGACAATAATCAAATAATCACACAAATATGGTGCTGTGAGACCTGGTCAGGGGGCAGTTCTCACCTAGGGATTTAGGGAAGGCTTCCTTGAGAATGGATTACCAAGCACAGATCTGAAGCTACTTAGGTAGAGAGGGGAGGGAAGGTCCAGGTAGAGAGCATTTTGTGCAGTCCCTACAGCAAGAAGGCCTATGGTAGGATTTCACTCATGTGGAAAATAAAACAAAAAAGGGATGCATGAACTAACAGGACAAGACAAAACAAAAAGAAACTCACAGATTCAGACAACGGAATGGTGGTTACTAGAGGGGCTGGGGGACGGGAGAGGGCAAATTGGATGGGGGGGTCATGTATATGGTAATGAAAGGAAACTAGACTTTTGGTTGTAAGCACGCAATGCGGAGATCAAATTATAAAGTCATTTGTATAAAATTTATATAATATTATTAACCATTGTCACCACAATACTTTTCATTGAAAAGAAATAAAGCTCTTGCTAAACAGGAACAAAAAAGTCCCATGGTAAGTAAGAAGGACTAAATGTGGCTGGAGAGCAGAGTCAGGGGGACCCAGTGGGGGTAAGGCTGAGGCTAGGTGGCATCCACACCAAGCAGGGGCTGGTAATGCATGAGGTCTTAACAAGAACAATGAAAAGCCAGTTCATAGTTCTAATGCTCCTGGAAGGGACAGGAGCATTTTGAAAAGAGCTTACTGGCTGAGGAGTCAGAGAATAGACTGGAAGGAGGCCAGAGAAGACGAGAGCTAATTAGGAAATGATGAAATTTAATGATGGACAGGATATGTCTGGTGAAGGAGATGGAGGTGTCAAGAATGACTTTAAGGTTTCTAATTTGCACTTCTGGATGCTATTTATGGAAAGAGAAAACACTGAAAAAGGTCGGAATTGAAGATGACAAATTCCTTTTCAGATATGCTGAGTTTGAAGTGCTTCTGAAATGTTCAAGAGAAGATGGAAACATACATTATGCACCTCAGTGAAGCAGTCTGGACTGGAGAACAGAAATCTGGAAGACACCTTTATAGCTAATAACTGACGTAAGGACCTGGATGAGTCTATCTACAGAGAGATTATAAAGTGAGAAGAGGGGAGGGCCGTGGACCCTGCCTTGAGGAGGACAACGAGACTACCAAGGAGAGAGAGAACTGGTCCAACATGTTAGAAGAAAACTGAAAACCAAAACTGTGTGTTCAAGACAGAGGGAACAGCCCACAGTGTTCAGTGCTGCTGAGAAGCAGGTGAGAGGAGGGTTGGATTTGGTTAGCAGAAGCTGACTGCTAACTTCAGTGAGCGCGGTGCCGATGGTGTAATGGGGTCAAGGGCCCTACCGGAGTGGGTGGAGGTGTGGAGTTAGGAGATGTGGAAGTGGTGCAAGCAAAAATAAGCGCATTTGTGACAATTCTGCCTGTTGGGGGAGAAGAGAAATGGAGAGGAACCTGGGGGAAATAAGGTGAAGTGAGGGAATTGTTTGTTTGCTTGTTTGTCTGTCGTTAATGGGAAAGTCTTGATCATTTTTAAAGAAAGGCCAAGGGCTAGGTATTAAAACACATGTGAGAGAAGGAAAGGGCAAAAGTAGAAAGTTCCTGAGAATATGGGATGGGAAGGAGCCAAAGCAGACATGGCAGTGGCCTGGCCAGGAGGAGGGCAGTCCCTCTCCTGAAACGGGAAGGAAGGGACCTGGTGCAGACGCTGGTATTTGTCTCTTCCTTGGAATCCAGACTCTCACCACTGGTGTCTGAACTACCCCAACGGTCTCCCCCACTTAGACTATTCTACACAACACATTACAATCAGGCTTGCCTGTATCAAACGCTGCTTTCACAGTGCATGTTGGGGATTTCTTTTTTAAAAATCGACAGGATCCGCATCTCTTTCTAACACATCAGTCTTAAAATCCTTTGCATGGCCTTTTAATGTCACCCATTTTTATTCACTCAAGCTGTTCCCCAGAGTCTAGTCAGGCTGACCCCTCAGGAGATCATAAAAAAGCATTCTCTGGCTATTACCAACAAGACAAGAAGTAACAAGTGTCGGAGAGGTTGTGGGGAACAGGGAACCCTTATACACTGCTGGTGGGAATGTAGACTGGTACAGCCACTATGGAAACCAGCATGGAGGTTTCTCAAAAAATTAAGAATAGAGTTTCCAAGTGACCCTGGGACCCCCTCTTCTGAGTGTCTAACTCCAAATTTGAAATCATCTGTTTGCAAAGATATAGGCAGCTCTGTGTTCACTGCAGCATTATCCATGGTGGCCAAGACGTGGAAACAACCGAAGTATCCTTCGGTAGATGATTGGATAAAGAAAATGGGGTCCATATATACAATGGAATACTACTCAGCCATAAGATGAAATACTGCCGTTTGTGACAATATGGATGGATCTTGAGAGTATCATGCTCAGTGAAATGAGTCAGAAAAGGTCAAAAACCATATCATTTCACTCATATGTAAGATATAAAACTGGAAGCAACAAACAAACAAAAACTCATAGACACAGACAACAGTGTGGTGGCTACCAGAGGAAAGGAGGGTGGGGAGAGGTCACAGGAAAAAGAAGGTCAAATAGACGATGACAAGGAGACTCGGCTTTGAGTGGTAAACACATACTGCAATGATACACAGATGATGTATTATAGAATTGTACACTTGAAACCTCTGTAATTTTATTAATATTAACCCAATAAATTTAATAAAACTTTAAAAAAAAAAAGCATTCTCAGCCCTGCCTCTAAGTTTGGCTCAGGTTGTCAACCTTAGCCCACAGCAATGCCCTGGCTTCTTTCTAGGTTCAGTTCCAATTCCTTTTATAAAGACTCAGCCCCTGCCATCTGTTCTAGTTCCAGTGATACTTTTCTCTCTTATTAATTTCTCTTCCTTAATACTTTTATAATCCTCTAATTATCCTATGTGTTGCTTTTTTCTTCCTCAACCAGATTAAAAGCTTTAGTTGAGGTGAGTCTTATACAGTCTTTTACTCCTTTAAGAGTTTCTAGTATGTATCTTCTTTTCTACTGAATTCTCTGACATTTCGATTTCCCTTATTCCTACACCCATATACAAAACAGTCATACCTATCCTTTAGGAAACATGATGTCTCCTGGGCTCCGTATTTCTAAGGAGCGTGTACTTTATGTTATTATTATTATTATTTTTATTTCAGTTGTACCACTTTGGCAGCTTTGTGTGACTGAGGTCAGTTGGGATGTGTCAGAGCAGCTAAACTTAGCATGTCTGATTGACTGGCTTCCCTCAGCTAATTGATAGAACTGCTTCCTGTTGTTTACCAGCTGCTATGGTTCCTTCTCCCAATGTGCCAAAAAGGTTCTGGAAATGAAATGATCACTCTGTTCATGAGGTATTCTAGAAGGAAAGAAGTAAAGTTATTATGAAACTAGTTCTTAACTATTTTCCTCTCTCCAGAGTGGGAGGCACCCACAAGTTTTTCATTACTTTTAGATATAAAAGTGGTAACTATCATTATTTTTAAAATGCAAAAACCTAAATATATTCCTTATAATCACTGTTAATTTCAGTAAGTTCATTTCAATAAAATTTTCTTTATTTTCAAATCAATACAATGCTATTAACTAGAATAAGTAATAAAATAGTTCAGAAAGGGCTAGTAATAAAACATTCAGAAATGGCTAAACTTCTGAAACTACTAAATTTCCAATTAGTACTTCAAAAACTAGTAATAACTTACAATGAGGCCCACTAGTCTAGGTAGATACCAGGATATAGGAAAATGTAATACCTTAGAATGGTATACCCATCTCACAACTTTATTTCTACAGAGAAAAATAGAAAGTTATTTTCAGTTAGTCACTTTAGCATATATAAATGTTAAATAGAGCCACTATGCTAGTTTTTCTTATTTCACAGAAACACTAAATGGTTTTCAAAAATCTATTTGTCTGCCATTGACAAATGAAGTGAGTAAAATAAGGTTTTCGAATTGACACTAAGGAAGAGGTACCACCATTTCTACTCCCTGAAGCACCTTGGTATTCCTGAAGGGCATCCTCAGTTGTGATCACAAACAGGCCTCATTACGATCACATTTTCAACACATTTCTCGCTCTTTACTTCAGGCCATGCTTGTTGCTAGGCTTCTAGAAAGCTAGATGGCAGGATGACCTGAAGAAGCATAAAAGCTCTTTTTATAAACACACATCAGTGGTTCTTAACCTTTTTAGAGTGACAATGATCTTGGACCCTCTCCTAGAAAAAAAAAGTACAAACAGTATAATGTTGGTAGAGTCCTTTGTAGAACCATCTGGCTGTATGTATCGAAAGCCTCAAAAACATTCATTTCTTCTGATTACAAAATTTCAAAACTGGGAATATATATACTACGGAGATCATTCTAATTACAGAAAAGACATTATGCATGAATGTTCCCTGTAGCACACACCACCAAACAAACTAGCAACAAACAAAATGTCTATAATAAGAGAACAGTCAAGAAACTTACCCTGTACTTACACAACTGAATAGTACAAAGCTATAAAAATATTTAAGAAAAATAATTCTTGTGGAAAATCCTTATGATATAATGTTAGTTTTTAAAAAGCAGGATGCATACATTGTCTATACATATTGGTTACACTACCTGATCTCAAATATGAAAAAAAGGCATAGATATGACCAGAAGGAAAGAAAGTTAAAAGTAGTTACTTGCCTCTGGCAGTGAGATTTTAGATGATAATTTTTCTTATCTCATGGTTTTCCTTATTTCCTATATTGAGCATCGTTATAGGAAGTTTTTAAAAATTGTTAAGCTTCTTAAACTTTTTCAAAAATGATTTCTTGAACAAAATGACTATTTAGAAAGCAGTTTATATAAGTGGAGTTTTTTTCCCCACAAGGTTCTACATCACAGTAAGCTATCAAGTCTGCTGATTGCCAAAGAGAACACTGTATACCATTAATGATGAAACAAAGAGAGGATACACACCAAGCACAGTTGGGAGAAGGCTCTGAGAAATAATACTTACAATCATGGTGAATTGAGCTGAATGTTCACACACAGGGAAGAAGTAGGAATATTTTTCTTTGGGAACATAACCAAACTTTAGGTAACATTTAAAAAAATGAAACTCCTGATTTTACTAAATCTTTTATAAAAAGCACAAAAAACCCCACCCCCTAGAATGTAGTGAATTCAATTATTAATCACTGAATTGCCAACTATCAATCACTTAAAAGCAGAGTGAATTGCATCTAAAATAGGGCCTCCTGCAGTGAGGCACAAGTCCTACCTTCGAACAGTCCTCTATGTGAAGATGATCATCTTTTCAAAAAGCAACAAATCGATCACCACACTGTGTTCTCTATTGATCTTTCCGACTCACACCTGCTCCTGGTTCATCTTCAAGGTACTTCTTTAAAAGGAGTTAAATTAAAAATTTTTTAAATCAGATTTAAAATATTAAAGAGGTTAAACTACAAGTCCTTCCTTATCTTGATTTCTCTCCAAAGCAGGTAAGTATTCATGGCAAATTAAACAGAATGGTTGGATTTTAGCATTTAATTTTGAGGTCATTTTAAAAATTATATTGTCTTTTAACTACATATTAAAATATATTTGACATGTACCTAGTTTTAAAGCATTTCATTTCTAGTTTAGACAACACTGTAAAGCGAAGAAAGCATGTTGTTGGCTGCCAAAATTCAGTGCACTGAGAAATGATTAAGTTTTAAAAACTAAACAACACACATACTGGAAGTATTTCAAGATCCTCCAGTAAAAACAAAGGCCAGAGATGTATCTTCAAAGTAAGAGGATAACAAAGAGTACATTAACAATATACAATTCAAATGAAAAAGACACAGCCATTTCTTTTGCAGAGAGCACTCATTCCCTCACACAAGGGATGAGGGTCACCAGGCAGAAGGTATGTGGCAGCCACAGATCCAAAGGAATGGGTGGAGGACACCTCTGTGAGCCAGGGGGTGACAGAACAGGCACCCATCCCTCTGTCTCCACCTTCACAGACAGGACAGACTGTTGGGACAAGTGGGGAGGAGGCTAAGAAAGCGAGGACATTTCTTCCTCAGAGAATCATGGGATGAAGAATGGATGCCGAGTGTTAAAAGAGTGTTTTAACAAAGAAGGGTTTGAAGTACAACAGTTCCTAGAACTGATTTACAAGTGCTGAGGCTAGGATAAAATTTTTGTTAAGGGATGATTCTCACTGTGAAAAAAATTGTATTACTGTTGTCAAAAAAAGATCCGGAGCTAGAAACTAGCAGTCTGGTGCTTTGACCTTAGTGGCAATTGTATTTAAAACACTGATGGAGATTGCTCACAGCTCTAAAAGAGGAGTCAGGAATTCCAGTTCCAGCTCATGTCTTCCACTAATTAGCTCTAAAATCTCAGAGAAATCACAGTTCACTCCTTGGTAAAATGGGGGAAATAATAAGTATCCAACCTTACTGCTGTCAAGAGGATCAAGTGAGATAATGCCTGGGAGAGCATTTTACAGGAGAAGACATACTTATGTATAATAGATTTAGAAGGGGTACCAGGTAATTTAAAATTTCTAAAGAAATGTTCAGCAGGTAAAAATTTTGACAGTTCCACATCCATAATTTAAAAAAACAGCTGACTGTAAAACAAATCAATACCAAACATAAGTATGGGATACAGATTACTACAATAACGGTGAGACCTTCCCTGTGAAACTAGGGCTCCATTCACGCAAACGCTCATCGCAGACCTGCTGAACACCTGCCGGTGCTGCCCAACAGAGTGACTGCGGAACCGCGTCACGCGTACTTTCGCAGGTCGGTCCAGAAGGTAAAAGGCAGCATTTAAAACCTTTACAGCAATCTATCTGATAGCTTAATTTTGTCTCTAAACCAAATTAGGGCTTTATTTTGTATATTTGTAAAATTTTCATTTTTCTATTACTTCACTTGTACAGAAGTATTGATTGGTGACTGGATAGAAATAAAAAAACTAAACAAAAAGTCTATGGTTCCTCAGCACAGAGAGTTTGAGAAGTGGTACTTTAAAGCGTACAGTGATGAAAACAAAGTGTCTGGCCCTTTTATGACTCAGGGTAAAGTTTAAGCATATCTCTCACCAGATCAACCTCTTTGAACAGTAGTAATTAAAGAGTGGGTGGAGCCAAAAAGTCTGAATGACCCAACACTGAGGAAACCACGATTAATTAATATCCTTGCCTACATAACAAAGTCCGATGTGACAGCAAAACTTGCCAACATTTGAGGCACAGCTGTATTTTAAAACTGGTATATGCCTGTTACCTTTTTCAAATAAAGTCAGTCAATTTAATAACTATTTGATAGTTAATGCTATTGAATTATTACTGAAATATTAAAGCTCTCAATAAGTCAAATGCTAAGTAAGAAATCTCCCAAGTCTGTCTAGAAACTTCTTTAGAATATAGTTTTGTTATTTCTATTTGTAGTTCCAAACTTCAATTAATCTCTTAAAAATCAATTTTCTTACTAAAAAATCACCTTTCTTACATCTATACAATGGAATATTACCCAGCCCTAAAAAGAATGAAATTTTAGCTTTTGCAACAGCATGGATGGACCTAGAGGGTATTATGCTAAGTGAAATAAGTCAGTCAGAGAAAGACAAATACCATATGATTTCACTTATAAGTGGAATCTAAATAAAAAAATAAACAAACAAAATCAAAACAGGCACATAAATACAGAGAACAGATGATAGATGCCAGAGAGGATGGAAGTTGAGGGGCTGGGTGAACAAGGGGAAGGGACTAAGAAGTGCAAATTGGTAGTTATAAAATATTCATGGGGATGTACAGTACAGCATAGGAAATACAGTCAATACTATTTTAATAACCATGCATGGTGCCAGGTGGGCACTGGAAATACTGGGGGGAGCATTTTGTCTGCCCACTGTGCTATACGCCTGAAACTAATACAAAATAATATTCAATGAAAACTGTAATTTTAGAAAAGTCACCCTTCCCAACAGAAAAAAAAAAATGGGCTAAAGACCTTAATAGGCAACTCACCAAAGAAGGTATATAAATGGGAAAGAAGCACATGAAAAGATGCTCCACATCATGTATCATCAGGAAAATGCAAATTAAAACAACAGGATTCCACAACATACCTATTAGAATGATCGGAATTCAAAACACTGACAACTCGAAATGCTGGTGAGGAAAAGGAACAGCAGCAGCTCTCACTCACTGCGGGCAGGAATGCAAGATGGTACAGGCACTTTAGAAGACAGTTTGGTGTTTCTTCCTCCCTCCTTCCCTTGCTTTCTTTCTAAGGTGGTTTTTTATAAAACTAAACATACTCTTACCACGTGATCCAGCAGTCAGTCTTTGGCATTTACCCAAAGCAGTTGAGAACTTATGTCTACACAAAAACCTGCACACAGATATTTATAGCAGCTATATTCACAATAATTGTCAAACTCGGAAGCAACCAAGATGTCCTTCAGTAGGTGGGTGAATGGATAAATACACCGTGCTACATAAGGACAATGAAACATATTTCATTACTAAAAAGAAATGAGCTTTCAAGTCATGAAAAGACATGGAGAAATCTTAAATGCATATTACTAAGAAGCCAGTTGTAAAAGGCTGTATGATTCCAACTATATGACATTTAGGAAAAGGCAAAACCACAGAGACAGTGAAATTGGTGGCTGATGGACAGGAGTAGAAAGGAATGAACAGGTGGAGCACAAAGGATTTTCAGGGCTGTGAAATATTCTGTATGATACTATAATGGCAGATGGGTGACATTACATATTTGTCCAAACCCACAGAACATACACCACCAAGAATGAACCCTAATATAAACTATGGACTTGGTGTGATAATGATGTCTCGTTACAGATTTCATAGATGGTCACAAATGCAGCACTCTGGTGGCAGACGCTGATGACGGGAGAGGCTGTGCCCTGTACGGGTCCATGGGACATTAATGAGAACTCTCTGTCCCTTTCTTTCAATTTTACTGTGAGCCTAACACTGCTCTAAAAAATTAAAGTCTATTTTCTAAAAACCCTCTAATTTTATTTCATTTCTTAATTAGCCTCTCACTAGCACAGATTATGTCTCTGTACTAGTACGATTGGTAGCTCTACTCTACTTGAAAAGTTCAGCTCAGTATTGGTTGCTTCTTCACTTTATTCATGTTATCTTTTACTACTGGGCTAGAGAATAACTTTATAAAGGAAAACCCTCTTTACGTCTTTTTATTGCTATAACTATAGGACCTAACAGATCTGTAGGAAGACAGATGTTGATAAAAAGAAGTAAAAATATAACAGCCAAAATGACCAAGCATTTGGAAGCTGGTGGCTCTTGGAGAGAAGGGACCATGACTCTTTATCATTGATTAGAGAGTACCTAGCAGGAGGCTACAAACAGCAGGGGTCAGTAAATGCTTGTTGAATAGAACGAGTGAGTGAGTGAGTGAATGAATGAATAGGAACACTGGGCAACTGCCAAAATTTAAAAGTACACATATTTACAATGAATTCTGAGCAGAAAAATTTTATTTTATTATTATTATTTGTACTGGATGCTATCAGTCCTTCTACAGTCAAGACAATGGAATAATACAGCTCACCCTAAAAAGAAACAGGAAATATAAGTGGCTGAGAAACTTGTCCAATTGCTCTTTTTAGAGTAAGTATATAGAATTTCCTCTAAATAGCCCCCCATTGAAACACACTCGCATCCTTCTCAATGGCCGCTGCTGGATGTTGTTTCTATAGCAAAGGAAACAAAATATTCCGGGAGAAGTTTAGTTAAGTATGATACTATCTTGTTCTCCATAATAAAGCTTTTTAGCTCACAGAAAACCTTTCTCACATTTAGTCAATTAAAGAAGTAGTTAGAATAAAACTATTCACTGAATGCCAAATCCCAGAAATCTCGTCTAAGCCTGGAGCAGTTGAATAAGATTCATTCTTTTTTAAAATATCAGAAAACGTCTATGCTAAGACTTGGGGATAGACCAGAATCCATAATCTGTCTTTATTATCATTTAAACTTTTTAGGAAACTCTGCCAAGCCCAATGAATAGCGTAAGTTATTGGAATTTAATTTGTCTTCCTACCATGTCTCTAGAAGCCAGGAGAAAATTTAATGAAGTGACTCAGTTAGAGAAATTAAGGTTATTATGAAATTTAATCAGAGAAGTCTCAGGAGCCTGATGGCTTTATGATGGTATTTTATAAATGACTGTTCCCACCCTTAGCATTTCTTTTCCTTTAAGACAGAGCATCTAATAGTAGGGACAAAGTTTATCAACAAAATCCTTAATGACAGAATGAAGCCCGGCTGAAAAATATCTGTGCCTCACCAAATCTGCATACAAGTTCACTGTATATTAAATTTCATCCTCGGCCCTGGCTGGTGTGACTCAGTGGATTGAGTGCTTGGCCTGGGAGCCAAAAGTCGTAGAAAGGATCCTCAGTGAGGGCACATGCCTGGGTTGCAGGCCAAGTCCCCAGGTGGGGGCGTGTGAGAGGCAACCGATTGATGTTTCTCTTGCACATCGATGTTTCTTTCCCTCTTTTTATCCCTCCCTTCCCCTCTCTAAAAATAAATAAATAAAGTCTTTAAAAAATACACAATTTCACTTAAAAATGTTAATACTGCTGTGGGTCTTGAAGTACAGATGGGCAAGTATGGGTAGAAAGATTTAAGAAAAAAATACAAATGGCAAAACCACTTCCTTCTATCATTTAGGCAAAGAAATGTAGAATACTAAATTTGAAACTTTAGGAAATGCAGATATTAAATCCAACTTAAATAAGAAGGTCATGTAAGGTAATTTTGGTTGTTTTTCTTTTTCTTTTGTAGAAAATTGTTTTAAAATGTATGGCCTAAAACGTATTTTCACTTCAATCTTACATTCTTACAGATGTCAGATATTTACTAGTTAGTAGGGCAAATTAACAGATAATTGCCACAAGAAATGAAAATGATTTTTTTAAATTAAAGTAGGATACACAGGGTCTGGCAAAAGTAACATTACTGAGTGTGGTTGCTAGGGCACGTGAATGTCCTGCTTGAGGTGGACCGCAATTTGAACATTTCACCCAAAATGACATATGGTGTGATACTGAATGTGATATTCCTTTGTTACAGAATTATATGCTTACGATTTTGTAATACAAGATTTTTATGTAATAAAAAAGGGGTGTTGGTTGTGCTGGACCCTGCATGAAACTTCATTTATGTAAAGTCTACTGATTTGGAATTATTACCTACGAGTTTTGAGTTTACCTTTGCACTTTTTATCAAGTGTTTGCTAAAGTAAATCAGTGATTGAAAAAATATCATAGGAGGGAAAAGTTAACATACTGAACCATCCCGCTACATAGAAACGACATATGGACATCATTCTCAGTAATCACTAAAGCCAGTCTCAAAAAACTGAAAGCTTGTAAAAATGCAGTTGATATTGTCTAGCCCAATCCCAATAACTATACCAGTTTCAAAGGAATTGTAGTTTTTATGTGGCTCTGTAATTCTAACATTTCATTAACTAGAAATGAGCTTCGCAGGTTAGGGCAATTCAAAGAGGTAAAGTTTTACTGTGTCCCATACCTGAAGAAGCCTTGAGAGTGGCACCCTATCGATGACAGTACAACCTGAAGCACTATTCAATTTCTGTAATAAAATGACCTTGCTTCATGAATTTCTATTATCAATTTCATTTTCATGTAAGTTTATCTTTCTCGTAAGTAAAGAGTTTAAGGAATGCTTTAGTTCAATGCCTTTTGTAAGGTTGTCCAGAGAAACAGATTCACACAGGCTTTTTTAAAAAAAATTTTGCTTGTTGTTTTAAATACAAAATTACTGCCTTTATAGCTAGAGAAAGATACTAATACTACTGTTGCTAGAACTATAATTCCAGCCCCTGCACCAACTCTAGAAATTCCCTTCAGACCCCAAGAGTCGAGTGCCCGAGGGATTGTCAGAATGCTCCTAGAAAGGATTCTTGGAGCCCAATATGGTAGCATATCCAGGACTTCACAGGTGTTGGGGCAGCAATGGGCCCTCACATCCCTGGCAGACTCACTCTGGAGGTAACAGAGACAAAATCATAGCACCTGCCTTCTAGGAGCTAAGATTCGGGTCTGGGTGGGGAAAGAAAGCAGGCAATCATGATAGGGTTACAGAAAGCAATGGGTCCACGCGTCCAAACCACAAGTTGGCTGCGTGAACTGGCATCTGGCCATCACCAAGTCGGCCAGTGAATCCCTGAAGTACGACTTCAGGCTCGATGCCAGGATGTGCTGGTACTGCCTCTGGTATTAGAGAGGTGTTGAACAATATTTTGGAAAATGCTCTCCAACTATTGAGGCTGGAAGGAATGCAATGAAAAAAAATCCATAAAGCTGTAAGTTTGGAGCAAAGGAAAGGCAAGGGCGACAGGTTATTACTTGATTCCGTTAAGGCATTCTACAAACACCGGGCTGCCAAGTGCCTGTAATCTGACTCTCTACCAGGCTTGAGAATCTGATTTGGATTCCTGGGTGGAACAGCTCTACTCAGAGTGTACAATAATGTGTACATGTACCAAGCATTTCACATTTCTGAGGGCTCATCTGGGTCTGTCTGACCCTTTTTTGTTTGAAGATTTCTAAAAATCTGGTATTTTCTTAGTGCCCTTAGCCTCCTGTAGACTCAGTTTAATCACACTGGAATTGTGCTCTTTCTCCTGGAACAATACTTGTGTCTCGTGGGGAAGGCTATTAGAGATAAGCCTGAAACTACTTTGACCTTACAGGGTGATCTGGGTCAAACCATCAGTTAATGACTTCTCAAAATAAAGCTTCTTAGGGTTATCAAAATCCAAAGGCTGAAATACTTATCATAATATGCACTCTTTTATTAAAGAATTTTTAAAGAGCCTTGCATTCATCCTGTCTTTTGAAGTGAACTTTATTGTTTAAAGGAAACAACACTTGAACTTATACTAAAATATCAAGATTAAAGAATACAGTCTAATGATCACATCTTAGTTACATCTTGCAACAAGCCACCCCCCCACCAAAAAAACCCATTGTGTTGTATGTTATTGTCAGTGGTATCCTGATCTTTTTGCACACCAGGTATTGTTTGAGATTTACCAAATTTGCCTGGAGCAATAGCAGAGCCCCTATATTAACTTTATGAAGTGAAATATACAACATCAGGAAAGCGCAGGGTCAACAATTCAGAATCACATGGTGGAAGAATCCATTTCAACTTATCTAAAAGTCGTCAGACTAAAATCAAAGTTGCTATAAAAAATTATGCAGAATCCTTTTCAGTAGTAACAGGAGATAATGTCTATGTAGTTCATTTAAGGGAAAAAAAAGGCTCTTAAAGCTAAAGTTGGTAAATACAACTAGATCTGATGTGCTATATGCTTACTGGTGTTTTAGAATTTATTGGAACAGTTATATTTTTGTAAGCAATTAGACAACTTTATTACAAATTTTTTGGTTGGCAGCCTTTTAAAAATTACTAAGAAATAATCACTGCATAGTTATCAAACTATAGTTTTCAGGATGTATGCAAAGAGGCCCCTCATTGGACTGCAAAGTACAATACATAAAAACATTAATATGTAACTCTTCTAAGAAAATGTATAGTTATTCGTATTTGTCCATCACAATCCAATTATATTGGAGACGACTGCTCACTGCCTGGCCAGTGCTATAAACATTGCCGTAGAACCATAACTCTTTTTCTTGCCAGCTTTCAGCCTAGTCATCCTCAACACTCTCAAATAGCAAATGCTCAGCATCTCAAAAACTCCCAGGCATACGGGGAACTGTTCCTCATGAGGGAAATCTGAACAGCACACAGAGTTGAGGATCAAGTTTATCAGTTTTAATTCTGCAATGAGAATACTGTCCTGCCCTTGCCAGTGCGGCTCAGCTGGTTGGAGCACCAGCCTATACACCAAATGGTTGAGGGTTTGGTTTCTGGTCAGGGTATGTTCGAGAAGGCAATCATTCAATGTTTTTCCAGAATATGGATGTCTCTCTCTCTCTCTCTCTCTTCCTCGCTCTATAAAAGCAATGAAAAATATGTCCTTGGGTGAGGGGGGGAAAAAAACTGTCCCAGCATGAAAAAAATCCCACTGGATTAGAAGAGAAATGATATTTGTTCTTGTTTAGACAAAATACTAAGGCTACATCAGAGAATTCCCAATAAGGAGTCTTCTCTTCAACATTTGGTCAACTTAAAATTATTAATGAAATATGTACATTTTCTCATATATTTAATACATCAGAAGTCAATTAAGAGCAACCTGCACTACGTATGTGATTATATACACTTACTCAAAGTAGAATTTTCCCTGAAGTGATCAAGTATGTGGTCCCAAGTGTAGTGTTTTCCATAAAAGGTGTTTTAAAAATTCAGCTACTGTATTCAGTCATAAGGAACCAATTTTGAAGAAATAATTATTCTCTATTTAATGCCTACTAGTAGACAAACAGAAGGAAATACAAATAGCACTCCGAAACACTGAGGTCAGGCAGCTACTGTCTTTGTGCTACTGTACTTATAAATCCAGCAGACAGATCTCAAAATATTTTTAATCATTTTTATCTATCACCTCTTAATATGCAATACATTCCAACAGAGAAGTCAATGCAGCCAGTGAAAAAGGAAAGTCAGCGCAGTGAGTCAGAAGACAGCCGCAAACCAGAAAGGATCTCTATGTGACTTGGAGTTAATCCCTTGATCTCTCTGGATCTCTGTCTTAATTTTGCATTTGTAAGAAAAGAATTAGAGGCAAAACTACAGAGACAGTAAAAAGATCAGTGGAAGAGGGGATGAATAGGTGGAACACAGAATTTTTAGGGCAGTGAAAATACAATGTCAGATGATAAAATGAGGAATACATGTCATCATGTATGGGTCCAAATCTGTAGAATGTGTAACACTGAGAATGAACCCCAATGTAAACTGTGACCCTTGTGTGATTATGGTATATCAATGCAGGTTCACCAGTTCTAACTAATGTACCACTCTGGCGGGGGATGTGATAATGGAGGGCCTGGGCATGTTTGGAGGTGGGGTGAGCAGGAAGTATATGGGAAATCTCCGCATTCCTCTCAATTTTGCTGTGAACCTAAAACTACTGTAACAAATTGTCTTTAAAAAGAAAGATAATTTGGATAATCTAAACTCAAGATTTAACTGGAAGATATATAACCATCCTAATTACTGCTGAAAATCTGTTTAAACAGTCTGGAACTTTAAAATGCTTTAAAAAAGTGTAGTAGTTATTTGCAGGGCACTATGGGTGCTGTTATTTTATTTAATAGGCCTTGTTAATTACTTACAATTTGTGTTGACTTAAACTGACTTTTGATAAGCAAGGATATCAATGAATGAACTATGAAAATATTTTATTGTTAAATTCATTCACCTTAAATAAAACTGTTGGATAATCTTTTAAGTTTAGCCACTTCAGGCAATATTAGTGTTAAAAAGCAAACATTTTTTTCTCCCTATCTTCAACTCATCTAAAATAATCCTGGCATTACCTTTGGGTGACCTCTCTGAGATTTATGATCTTTCGGTGCAGCGCTGTGCAATGCCGCCCTTGTCAGCTGTGTGAGAAAGGGAAGCAATCCGTTGTGACTCCCCCTATAAAGAATCCCCATAAAATTACAGAGCAGTCAACCACACTGCCGGCTGATATCTGGCAGGCTTGTCATTAAAGATAGGAAATCTTACCCTGAAAACTCAAGAGTGAATGTGTTTTTCACCCTTTAAAATTGACAGGCTGAAGAACTTTTATATTAGGTCATGGTGTCCAGAGATAAATTCAGATAATTACAATAGGCCTGCTTGTTATTTCAATATAGATTTTTAAAAGCAGTTTCAAAATAGCAGCAGCCCATAATGTTACAGACTAATGCTAACGTCTTCAAAGACATCGAGAGAATGGAAGTCCACATAAAGTCCACACAGTCGTGCCCATCACAAACTTCAGTTACCGAGAGTATTCAGACAACGTGCGTGCACAGCATGCGCTTTTCTACACGCGCTGTGATGGTAGTTTACGGTTGATTCCCTGGCAGTCTAAAAATGCCTTTTGTTGCCAGTCCCTTTCTTGTTATTGAAAACCTGTGCATAATATTGGCATTCTTTCTTACCTAGGATGTTAGAAAGTGATGATGAGTGTGACGTAGCAGAAAGGATGCCAGATTTGTCACTGGAACACTCAGGTTTGTATCGTTGCTGTCCATTACTGGATGCATTTAGTCATACGTGAAAATTAAACAACAAAAAACTGGACTAGCTCTGTGGTTTTTAATTAAAAGTATTTACTGGTCAGAATCACCTATCTACCGTCTTCAGAACACACATGTATGGCCTCACGCAGTGAATTTTTACCTCAGCAGGTCTAGTGGGGATTCAGACAGGAATGTGCATCTTGAAAAAGTTTCCAGGTGCTTCTAGACAAGCACTCCTAGAGGTAAGAACTTCTAGAAATAGTTATTTTCAATACAAGGACAAAGTAAGATAATCCGAAATTTAGAAGGAAGATGATCTCGCATGTGGCTATTGAGCCCTTGAAATGTGGCCAGTCCGAACTGAGATGGTGTAGGTATAAAATACAAACCAGATATCAAAGGAATAATTTTAAAGTATTTCAATATTTTTATATAGCTGGGTTAGATATGTTAAAAAGTTAATTTTACCTGGGGTTTTAAAACTTTTTAATATGGCTACTAGAATTTTTAAATTATAGATGTGACTTGCATTTATTTTTTCTGTTGGATAGCACCAGAATGGAGTTTCAGTAAAGTATCTTCTACAGAAAACATACATTTTTAACATTTTAATTTTTTGTTGGAGAATTTTAAAAAAGCATGTGACTAATACAGCAAATGCAAAAGGAAAAAAGAAATCATATAAGTGCTTTTCTGCTATTCTTGGCCTCTGATAGATTTGTGCAAAAGTGACTATTTTTCACTTCACTCTTAGTATGTTTATGAGGGAGTCGCTGAAGGTGAGTTTCCGACAGCTGAAACCCTATCCACCTTAAACACGGGCTCTGTGCCCACAGAGATTCCAAAGCACAGGTCTCCTGGCACCCTTCCTGCCAGGAAACAAGGACTCATTCTTTTGGCAGGAATGAGTCATGTCCAAGCTGCAGTGTCTGTGTGTAAATCTAGCTAAATAAGTACTTCTTGAATTGAAGATGGCCCGCTCTGCCTGAGCACAGAGGTCAGAAGCTTTCTATGCTCACACTGTGGAAGAGAAGGCCAAGGATGGGTTGGCAGATGGGATGGGAAGGAACCTGTGGTAATGGCCTCAAAGGCATCTACGTATTACTGGGGGAGGCAGTGACGGAGGCTGGGGAGATTGCCAGAGATAAGTAAAGCCAGCAGATTAGGTGACCGGAGGTACTGGCAGGTGCCAGGTGGTGGAAGCACACCTGCAGTGTTGATAGTGAAATCTGGCTAAGTGACCACTTTCCTTTTGGCTCCAAGTCACTACACAAACATGTCAGTGCAGGTGTATGTTCACAAAATCAGAAAGGGTTAGAGTTATTGGCAATGTGCTGTGTTTTTTAATCCTAGTCTTCGGCATGAGCAAGATCAAAACCTAGACAGGACAGGGAACCAGTGTAACATGGAAGTTCTACTCCTGCCCAGTGGAAAAGAATTCTGAAAAAGAGCTAAGATATGGGCTGACCTACTGCAACCTCATTCAAAATGTATCACAGTACAAAAAGAAATGTTTCTTGCAGAAGAGAAGCAAGAACACAGTATCAGCTAAGAATATTTGGAAAAAGAAGAGCAGTGATAGGTGATGGGGGAGAGACTCGTTCTCCAGATATTAAAATAAATTCTGAAATCACAACAACTAAGGTTGCCACCAGTGTAGAATAATGACAGGTTAATGAAACAAAGTTCAGAAACAGATGTGAATATTTGTATTGATAAGAATTTAGTATTTAGTAAAAGGCAAAAAGTTTGGATTACTTAATAAATGATATTAGAGCAATTGGCTAAACATTGGACAAAAGACAGATCTCTAAACTATTCTACCTACCAAAATACACACTGGAAGTTAACTAAGATTTAAATGTAAGAAAGAATTCATACAAGTACTGAAAGAAAACAATCTTAAATTGAAGGACTTTCTAAACATGGCACCAAAGGTCGAAAGCAAAAAATCATTTGTAGGTTTGATTGCAGAAAAAATTTTAAATTCTGTACATCTAAACCACCATAAAATTCAATTCCAAATGGTAGGCTAGGTACAGCTGCCTTTTGTCTTCCTGAGTACCCACTTTAAAGACAGGTAAGAGGAGGAAGAACTGAAATAGAGAAGAGAAAGCCAGAGAGCGGAAAGGAGTCTTTCTGGAAGACAGGAAGCGGATGTGAGCTGGCTGGAAGATGAGCCAGGCTGAAAGAGATGCCGTGGAGATGGGTGCTAGTCCTGTGCAGACTACAGAGGAAAGGGAAGCTTCTGGAAAAGCTCTGAACTCAAGAGTGTCCATGTGCAGACTGGCAAGAGAGAGAAGGGGAGCAAAAGGGAAGAGGTGCTAATATTCTCATTTCATAAAGTGGGGAGTTGAGAGATGCTGTTGAGTGGTAATGAAATAAAGGATCAGGGGCATTATCTCAAGTCCTAAACCTAAAATAAGAGAAGAACTTTTGAACAATTTCAACTATTAGTTGAATGATAGGTGAACAGAAAAGGGTAGGCCAAATTTTCACCTTTCATATCAAGGGGTAAATAGGAATTTTCTATTGTTAAATCAATAGGAAGAACTGCACATTTTCTAGCTACAGCACAGACTGTAGTTTTTAGTTTTTTAAATCTCCTATAATCATGAATCATATTAATTTTAAAATACCACAAATAAAAGACAAAAAACTGGGGGAAATATCTGTAATGTATACAGCAACCCAAGTGTTAATATTTTAAAATACTAGCCCCAACCCACCCCCTCAAAATTTCTTACAATTCAGTAGGAAAAAAATAGGCACATAGATGAAAAATAAGGAAAAACAAATAGTAAATTTACAAAAAAAATTCAACTGGTTAATAAGTAAATTAAAAAAAGTTTGACTTTACTAGTAATTAAAAAATGAAAAATAGGTTTCTTTCTTTACCTATAAAATTAATAAAATCTGAAATTATAATATCCAATATTGATGGCATTTTCAGTTACTGGTAGAAGAGTAAATTTATATAACCTTTCTAAAAAGCAAATTATTTATTAGAATTTTACATACCCTTTGACCCAACAATAAACATTCTACAAGCCTATCCTAAGGAAATCATGAGGCCTTATATGATGGGATAGAAGCATCTTAGTTATTCTTCTTAGGTTACTTTAAAAGTAAGAAAGAGTCCAGGAAGGGGCAAATGCAGTATGTAAGAATGTGCACAAGGAATTAGCTACATCTCATCACAGATGTGTTTACAACAGCGGAGGTGGGAAACAATCTAAATAGAGGTTTGGCTTAATAATTTTACTACTAAATGATGTGGAAAGTATTTAATGAGATGGAAAATAGTTTTCAGAGAAAAACTCAGACTGCTAAACTATAGGGGTAAAATGAGCCTTCCCTTTAAAAAGTTATATACGAAAAATACATGCACAGATGTGGAAAAATGTTGGGAGTAATATATACCAAACTTTAGCAAGTTATCTTGAGGTGGTAATTCTTATTTTATTCATTTTTATTTTTTTAATAAAATTTATTATTTTTGAGTTAGGAAAATTATGACGGGCACTCTCATGGCAGGGTCACTGACATTTTGGGGTAGCACACACATGAATAGCCCCAGTGACCAGGATAACAGGTCCCCTTTCGAGAAAGTTCTAGAGTCCAGTACACAGTCCTAGGTACTGAAAATAGTTATAACTAGTGCAGCCATGATAAAGAAGTGAGGAAAAGGCAAATGATCCCATCCCAGACTCGAGTCAACATATGAGGTAATACAGATAAAGACATGCCCACACAGAGACCAGGGACCGCTCACCGGAGGGTAAGCCCCAGCAGATGTGAACAGGAGAGGCAAGTGGAGAAGCTGATGCTGGTCACAGTGACAGAAGGCAAAGCACCCTCCTTCCAGAGAAGGCCAGGGTGCAACAAAGGCAGTCTCCAAGGACAGTAGCAACCAGACACTGACACGTCTTGCCTGCAAGCTGAGTTCCGTAACTCCAAAATCACTCTGGTGGGAAGAAGTCTTTGGACTGGCTGCTAAGGACAATCCTTCCTAACCCCATCCCCCTACCCACAGCCAGAGACCTCCAGGGAACACTGTCCGTTGTGCAGATGGGAGGACAATTCCCCCTCGTCCTCTGGTGTCCCTTTCTGTTTCCCATTTCTTAGAACGTAAGAGGAGGGAGAACGCACTTGAAGACCCACACAGTGACCTAGGTTTGAAACCTGGCTGTATGACTTCACAGTTTTGTGACTGGAAAGAGAGTGAACCTTTCTGAACCTCAGCTTCTTCATTTGTACATTTAGGATAATAATGGTACCTCCCACAAGGGGCTGCTGTGAAATAAAAACAGGCTCCTGGTCTATATTCAACAAACTGATAGCTTTTATTAGGAATTATCAGACAGTATCCAATCAAGGGCCAGATTATGAGATGAAACAAATGCTGTAAAAGGCCAGGAAAAGGAAAAAGATCATTGTGAGCTACAATAGAATGATTAGGCAAAGTTTCCTGGAACAAGCAGAGGATGTGAACTAGACTTTGACAGCCAAATAAGGATTGAAGAGGCAGGGAGAAAAGTGAAGAGAATCATCCAAGAAAAAGCAACTGCATGCAAGATCAAAGACAGGAAGACAGACCCGGTAGCCACTGCAGACCACATCAGGAATCAGCTCACAGGCTCTCCTCCCTCCTCTGTCCACTGAACTTGGGGAGAAATCTGGTGGTTCCCGGCTTCTGTAATGTCTGGTGCGGGGCTAGACCCACAAGGATCTGTGCTTCCCTTCAGAGAACTCTCAGTAGCCCTGAAGGTCTGAGTAGCTTTCTTTAATGCCATGCCACATTCCCAACACTGGGAACCAACAAGAAAAAGCACTTTAAATAACATCTGCTTCCCAAGTTTTCAGAAATATAAAAGAGAAGTGTTATCCTTTGACAAAAAGAAAAAGGTATACAGTAACAAGGTTGCTATGAAATAGCAATTATCATGATCAGATAGAAGAAAAAGCAACGAATATTATGAACAAAAAATTAGACTTCCTAATAAACAATTCATAAAGATAGAATTTTCTTTGTGTGTGTTTTTTAAAGAAAGACTTTCCTCTCTTCCTCTCTTTGTAAGATCAGGCATCCATTTACAATAAAACTATCACTTTTCTCAAAACTTCAAAAGCCACTCAGAGACAAAGAAGTAAAAGTTCTCTACCTTCCTATTAAGGAAAGGCTGCCAAATGGCATCCTAGCGGCAGTCCATAAAAAGGTGTTTGCTGGGTTCTGGACCACCTGGCTGGAGCACTGTGAGCGCTCCAAGACAATTAGCATGGAAGGTTGTAACACACAATCAGTAATTACTAGAAAAAGGGTACTTTTTCTAAGATGCCCTCTTTGATATCACTTGTTGGTCGTCAGCCTAAATGTGAGTTGGCAATTTCATTAAGTTAATACAATGTTAAACAAAATCCTATAGACTAAAACTTACTTTCTAGTTCGGCTCAATATAGAAATAGAATATAACCCAATTCTCTCTTCTCAAAATAGACTATATTCTAGTCATACAAATAGCTGTGAACTCATTCAAAGTACTTAAGAGTTTTCTCTTTATTTTTATCTGGATTCCATAAGGCAGCAAGGTGCATTGGGAACAGCAAGTACTCTGCAATTAATCATATTTGGGTTTATATTAGCATTTTTCTCTCCCATTCCTACCTGTGTGACTCTGACCAGATCTGTAATGAGTTAATTCATTAATGTAATGATCCTAGCTAGTTGTAAAAGGGATATGAGGTGGTCTACCTAAAAACATATGGGAAAAATAAATTTTTAAAAATTTTTATTGTTATTCAATTACAGTTGTATGCCTTTTCTCCCCATCCCTCCACCCCACCCCAGCTGAACCCACCTCCCTCCCCCACCTCCACCCTCCCCCTTGATTTTTTCCATGTGTCCTTTATTATTATATATTAAAATATCAGACAGAAAAGCAAAATAAGGCAGGAAACTGGGGAAAAGAAGATAAACACAAAATTCATTCTAAAAGGTATTGTACAGTTACCAAAAGTAAAAAATTGGGCTCTGAACTTTAAACAAACTAAAACAAAATCAAAACTAATTTACAAAACCATTAGGCAAGATACTTAATCTGAACAAATTTATTTGAGGTGGATAATATCATAGATCTTGAAGGTTTATTGTAAGAATTAAGTCTTCTGTGAAATCCCTAGCACACAGCTGTCCCATAAATGTTCATTTTGTTCCTTTCCCTTAAGCTCTTCTGTGATACATCTCTCTATTTTAAGCTGTGGCTCAAAAGTGATATTTGAGAAATGCTACTCTAATCCTTTTCTCATTCAGAATATTAATTTTATCTCACTGAAATTAAAACCCAGACTCAATACACTCTACAATATAGAATCTCAGGACCATGGAATATTTGTACAAAAAGTGGAAATAACTATACCCTGCAAAATAATTTGCTTCAATATCCTTTATGAGAACACACTCACCTCCCACTCCTTACCATACTCTGAAGCCCAGATAGCCATAAATAAAAAAAGAATAATAAAACTGCTATCAGCAAGCTGTGGAGAATATTTGCCACTCAAGTAACTAGAGTAACAGCCTTGCGCACAGAATCCTCAAATGATATGTAGGAGGTTGTCAGCTCTCTGACATGAGTGTGTTAATTAGGATCTCCCAGGATAAAATAATATGTCAAGTGAGATAATAATTTTTTTCTTTTTTTAAAAGATTTTATTGATTTATTTTTAGAGAGGGGAAGGGAGGGAGAAAGAGGGGGAGAGAAACATCAATGCGTTGTTGCCTTTTGCACGACCCTTACTGGGGATCTGGCCTGCAACCCAGGCATGTGCCCTGACTGGGAAGTGAACCAGCAACCCTTTGGTTCACAGGCTGGCGCACTCAATCTACTGAGCCACACAAGCCAGGGCTCTTTTTCTTTTCTTTTTTTTTTTTAAGTAGAAACCAACAGATTTTGGAAAGCAGTCTCCAAGAACAAATTAGTCTTACTACATGGCAGCACATATGATATATAAGGATAACTGAAAATAACTTTAAAACAAATTAACCTGAGTGGCTTTCTTTCCACCTTAAATAATCAAGGGGAAATCTGGATTGCTGTAATGGAACGACCTGACATTTCGTTCTCTTGGCGTAAAGCTGTCATGTTACAAAAGGTGAGTGATTTTCAACAGAATGCAATTAGATTAATTCCAAAGGGCTGCTACATAAGTTACATATATAAATGGTTAGCTAAATGGCTTCTTCATGTACAAATAGAATTTTAATATTTTCTTCAGCTTTATAAAAATCTCTTATTGTATTCATCTAAATGGTTAGGAAAAGAGTTCTTTGGGTTTTCAATGTTTGCAGCAACTGAGACTTTCCTATTCTATATGTGGATTGTCAATTTCCTAAGAATTAGAAATCAAAAAAATGCTATAACTGTTCCAGATTAGTTTTAACTTTTGTCGATTCTGAAGGAACTAAATGGTATATCATTTAGTGCCTTAAGATCACTTGGAATAATCCATTATTATTACAGAACTATGATTCTCAGATAACCTAATCCTGCCAGCAAATGGCTGATTGCAGACCCTGATTCGGTCCATACTATCCTCAACCCTATTAGCACCTCTGTCTCCTTGCTCAAAACAGAAGATAATCCAACTTAAGGCTTATAAATTCTCAAGGACTTTTTTTCAGTTAAAAAAGTTAATTTGGGTAGAAACAGATAAAGCAAGTTTTCATCTCCTTTGCTGGGTAAGGATAGTGTGTATATGGTGGGTGATGATGTATGAGACTATAGTGGGCAAACCTGGGCCCCCTTAAGAGAGAATGAAGGATAGCCAGGCACCTGGGCTGTGCCATGGCACGAGGCAGTCTTCCATGATGAAGGGGAGGATGGTATCACCTTCTGACAAAGGTGACAGTGACCACAATAACGACTGTACCAGGAGTATCACACCACCATCATCTATTGTAGCGAGCAGCGCCGTGCTCCGGGCACTGTTCTAAGGCTTTTGTACTATCAGGGTCCCTACTACTTAGTCACAGAGGTTCAGTAACTTTGCCCACAGTTATAAAGCAAGCACGCAGCAGAGCCGAACTCAGGCAGTCTGGCTCTAGTCTCAATCACTGCAACAGGCCCCCTCCATCACATAGCTTCTCACCTGTCCCTGAAATGCCGGCTCCTTCTTCTCGGAATGACTCTATCCTATAAAACAGAACTGTGCTCTCGGCGTCTCTAGCACATAATGCTGAATAAAGATGAACTATATATAACATATACAAAATCCTGACAAGGAACTACTTCCTATACATGTGCTTTTTCTATATTTTCTTCAGTGTCCCCCAAAGAAGACAAATTCCTTTTTTGTTTTTCTCTCTTCCTAGAAGGTTCTACCCTCGGAGATTTGGGGAAGCCCAGTTCACTTGTACCAACTCGTACAGTTCGTTATTCAGATTCCAGCTCAGATATTACCCATCCAAGAGGCCTTTTGTGACCATCTAATTAAAACAGGTCTTACTTCTCACCTATACCGTTCACACTGATTTATGATAAAGTATTCATCACTATCTGAAATCACCATTTCGATCTTTTTACCTGTCTCTCACCACCTCCCCCAGTTCTCCCTGAGGCAGCCTATGACATATAGCAAATTTGCATTGTTTACTAAAAATAACAGGGTTAAAGTTAAACAAATTTCTTCAAGACTTTTCAGACTCATGAATCCTTAAGATAGGGATATAATAAGCAGTTTTTGCCAAACTTATCTGGCCATGGGAATTTCTTATACTTTTAATGGAGCCCCTCACACTAGAACGGGAAGGGCCACATAGAGATGTATCTCCTCTGTGAGTGATTCTGTGGGCGCTCCTTTCAGAAGCAGTCTTCTCCCAACCCTTTCTTCTCTAAAGAAACAGATTCCGTAAGATCACTGAAGCAAGTCAGCAAACAACAGTGTTAGGAAGAGAATTCAGGGCCACAAGGCTGAGAACTCAGTTAACTTACTTGCATGCCTCCCACTTGATAAACTCCCCACCTTCCCTTGATAAACTAAGTAAGAGTCCTCTCCTTTTTCACATTTTTATGAATCTAAAAACTCAAAGTCAACCTCCACTGCTGCGGCAAAAAAAGAGGAGAGCTTTTCCTTTAGATGTTTTTCCGAACAGGAGAACAAATAATACTAGCCAAATGCAAGAAAGTGTTTTACTCTCAACTAAAAGTATTGGCTTGTTTTTGCCACTTCTCTTCATTGTATCATTTTCCACAGTTGTGATGTTATGGAAATTAGGGTTTATATTCCTGGAGACAACTTTTCACTTTCCTCCCTTCTTTCCTCACATGCAGAGTCTTCCCCTTCTGCTACACCAACTATATCTGCTTCCTTCTTCCCCCAGCCACTCCCCAGAATGCAACAGGGGTGAGAGAGGCCAGGAATCTAACACGTCAATGACTCATTAAACTCCTTTTAATCCTCTTGGCAGCCCTGTGAAGGTGGCAAAATCTCCATTTTACAAAGGAGGGGCGGGTGAGGCTCTGAGAGATTAAGTCATTCACTAGGATCTAAGAGGGTAGATCAGGGCTCATATGCAGAACTTTCTGGCTCCAAAACCTATCCACCTCCCACTACCGTACACTCCCACCTTCTCTCCAACCAGAGCCAGGGTGTCCCTGGGCTTTGGGAGGACGCCCGAGTGAGGAGTGAGGTGTGTCTAGCCAAGACGGAGCAGGAACAGGGGAGAGCACACCTCTCCCTTGCCTACTTGTGCTCACACTGCTGCTGGTACAATTCCCAGACAAGAAGAAGCTATGGTGAGAGTTCTTGTTCTCTTTTTTAATAGTTAAGAACTTGGATTTGGAATCTAAGTTCAAAACAAAATAAGAACATCTCTGATGACTAGTTGTATAATCATTTTTCATCTCCTTACCGGGAAGATTTGAGAAACAAGAGAAAAGGCTTTTTCACGTTTCTGAATTAGGAAATGAATTATTTTCACCATAAATGTCTGGTCTAGGGTTTATCAAAGCCATCCCTATCCTTTCTTTTTTGCTCATATACATGAAATCTCTCTACTGTTCTATGAGAACATGTTATAATGGCCTCCAGATGCAATATAAATTTATTAAAGCGTAGGTTACAGAAATCCTGCATAGCAGTACTATTTTGTTTCAGACAGGAATACAATTTCAGTGCTAAGAGTCTAAAATTCTGGGATTATTTTCCAGAGTTTGCAAAAAAAAAGTCATTCATGATATTAGATCCCTACTACCTATATCTTGGACAATTCTAAATGGCAAAGTTCCTTCTGTTTCCCTGCAAAAACAAAACCAGAAAAAGGCGATCTAAAAAAATTCACCTTCTCTGAAACACAAATACCTCTCAAATGTGCCTCTAGATACCTGGACAAAGAACCCAGCTTTAAGATGCACTGATCTGGTGTTTAAACCACAGGAATGAATGAAGAGAACAATAAAAAGCAAAGGCCCTTATTGTACTACTGCACCATAATCGCCAAACTAATTTGTTTTCGTGACAACCAAACCACAATCTTCATATTACCAGCAAACAGTGCCTATCTCTGCTCCAAATTCCAAGTTCTTTTTAGAAGGTCTTGGGGAACACATACAATGCTTTCATTTTAAACAATTTAAGTACATTCCAACTTTAGACTCTCTTTATTATTAAAATGTGAACTAGGAAACTGTAATTTTGTTTTATGTAACTTAATGTAATGAATTGTCATTTTTTCCTATTAGGGAATTATCAAATAACTATAAATATCTCATTCATGTCTAAAAGCAACTACAGGAAGCAGTTGGGGTTATTAGTAATTTCCACATTAACTTGAAGGCAGCTATTCTTGGCACATTTTAGTTTTAGGGTTTAAATTAAAATGTCAATATAAGCCACATGGTGATGTGTATTCTTTTTCCTCATTATTAAATCCCACATGACATTTTTGAAAGCTTCACTGGATTCCATGCCAGATCTAGTGTTATTGTCTAAGAGATTACACATCTGAGTAAACCAAGCATAAGTTCCTTTCCTATCATACAAGTCATCAACTTACTTGAATAGCTGTTTAAGAGGGACAACAATCATAGTAAGCACAGAATAAAACAAATTCTTAACAGTAATTACAGATCGTGCAAAGAGATTAATCAGGGTGAGGGCAACTCTGCTTCTACAATGAGAAATTACCTTCAGGATCTGGTGTTCCTGGAGGAGAAAACAGGTTTCTGAATTACACTTAGATATTGACGGCACGGGGAAGCGGAGGGGTGTTTTTATGCCACTTTTGTTTCTTTGCAGCGCGATCCCAAGATCCTGGAGAAGCACCTCAAGCATTTTCAGGTCTTCTGGAATGGAAAACGCTAGACACGGAGGGAGAACTGCTCCAAATAGGAAACTCATGTCCAAGTTAGCCTTGGACTAGAGCCAGTCACTCAGATCCCCTCCGGTCTTTGGAAGATTGTTCTGTCTACCCATTTTATAGAATCTTTCAGTACACTTTAAGAAGTAACTAAGTTTACTTCTAAGTTTACTTAGAGAAGAGGCAAATCTGAAAGGTAGATTTCGTATTTTGGCCTTAACCTTAAGGGAAGGAAATGGCTTTATAAATACTTCATGTGTATGTGAAATAAAACCTTATGGATAAATTGAGTTTTTATTATTAAACCAGCACTAAAAATTAACATCTGCCACTGATTTGCTGGTTCTAGGTTGAAATTTAGCTCAGAAAATCTAAGCCAGAAGTTCTCAGGTTTCAAGGCTCAGTCTGGGTGCTCCTACAGCTGAAAGCCAGACCACATTTATCTCCTGTAAGATAAAATCCTAATCAAAGACTCACATGAAACCACCTCAAAAAAGTGCTCAGATTGAATGCTGATATTAGTTTCATTTTATTATCAGCAGACATCATCTCTCCCTTGTTTCTGAACATAATACATTTTTTAATTTACATTTGAAGCCACAGAATATCACTGTGATTGTGAAAATGTTGGCAAAAAACATTCCCAACAGCTTTCCAAACTTTGTTTGTAAGTTGTAATATGGTATATACTAAGCCTGGAGCAGTAAGACAGACTTTCCAAGTTGATAAGTCAAATGACTTCTTTAAATTTAAATTGTCCCTTTAAATAACCCAAGGCAGGTATAAAACATGACTCTATAAATACTGTGTATTAACATGTTACATTAAATATGACAATAAGAACTCCAATTAGTTTACAGCATTAGTCTCCTTAATGCTTTGAACACTCTATGCCCTAAGTGAATACCACAAAATAAATAATAAAGTTATGAAGTAACCAGTTGAACCATTAAAGAAATATTTAGATGGCTCCTAGACTATCAAAAAGAAATCCATTTACAAAAAAGAAAGTTGAACACTAAGTCCAATTGTTTTCATTCTATAACTTCCTAAGCATATGAAGAAAATTTATATTAACCAAAAACTCAGAGTAAATGAGGCAATAAATTGTAAGTATTGTTAACAACTGTGTATGTTTAGCCTTTTTAAAAACTAAAGAGTCTACAGTTTTTTGGTACAATCACCTATTTTATAAGCTACTCAGATATCTCCTTAGTAAATGACAGAACTACATCCAACTCATTAAATTCATGTTCTTTAGAAATCAAGTTAAAATAACTTTTCTATAACCAATTTTTTTTTAAGTTTTGGGTTTTTGGTTAAAACAAATGTACTACACATGAACAAAAATGCCTACCATTTGAGGTTAGTAATTCCTTTTTTCTATTTTTCTGCCTTTTGTGTTATTCATTTACACATTTGTGTAGAAATTTCTACAAGCATCACATTATACATGCTATATAAAGTCATACTGCATATCACAGTTAATGATTCTATTTTTTAAATTTTTAAAAAATTATTTTAATGATTCTTTATTGTCAAAAAATCAGAAAGCCAGGCATCTTTAAAAATTATAGAAAAACAAAATTTGCTTATATAAAAACACGCTTCATCTTCTTTGATTACCACACCTCCAAAACAAAGATGAGGTGGGCAGACAAGACAGAGGGAGCAACAAGGAGACATAAGGGACCGCGCAGCAAATACCTGTATGTGATGTGAGGGACCCACTCAAAAATCGTCCTCTCTGGCTCACTTATGACATTTCCATGACAGCAATTCCTTTAAGCCAAAGGAGGAGATTATTTCTCTGCAGGGTGTATGTTACTCTAAAACAATCTGAGTATTAAGTTACAGAAACCCATTTAAGATAACTTAAGTAAGCTGGCATTTATTATAAGAATTTTGCCAAGTGTCACAAAACCTAATTTACAGGAAGAACAGGTAGGTCTTATGAAAATTAAAAGGTCCCCAGGCTGAAGTAGAGTCTTTTGGTCTGTCTGTCCCTCTCCATAAACATCTTTCATTTCTGCTTTTGGAAAGAAAGTCTACCTCATTCCTTTCTCTGATGACTGGTTTCCTTGGCAGGACTTTGAGATCCTCCTCCCCCATGACTAGCTTGGTATGTAACTTTGATGCTTAGGGAGTTACCTGACCCTGGTGCTCTGTCTACAGACCAACTGTACACCTGCTCTAGTGGCCGATGCCACCCAAACCAAAAATCCCAGGACCACAAATATGATTGACCTAGCTTAAACACCCCGTCCCGATTAGGTGCATCCATGGAACAGGGTTATTCCTCCCAAACAACAGACAGGGAAAGAGAACTGAGACCAGGATGTGGCTTAAGATGTTACAAGGTCCCTTGAATTATAATGTTATACATAGGATAACATTGATCACTGGTACCAACAGGAAAACTCAGAAAGAAAAACAAAGACGGTTGCATTTTTATTCCTTCCCTACCATTAACTATGCTGCCTTTCAAGGCAATGATGACAATTTAAGAATTCAACTATACATATAAAAGTGATATTTCATGTCCCCTTCTGGTGGTGTGGCAGCCAGGACATCTTTCATCATGTGGCGATTCTCATACCTCTCAAGACAGCCTTTCATACAAGTAGCGGGGTAGGGGGGGGCACATAGAAACCAGAAATTGTTCTGTGAGAGACAACTAATATAAAAACAGGAATGAGGCAGCTTCAAATTGAAAATAAAGTAAAAAATAATAGTACTTATTTGCTTGTAAAGGTGACTTATCTCAGCAAGCATATGGCTAAAGCACAGAAAATCATACTGGACCAGAGTGGGAAGGAGGATGCTTATCAAATTCAAAATTCTGAAACAAGGAGACTCCCATGAAGCCAAAAAAGAGGACTTTGGGGGGCAACTAAATAATGCTTCTCCCTACAGCAAATGGCAAATACATAGCATGTCACCTTAATAATTATTTCCTTCTTTCCTCTTAAATTTGTAGTTTCTACTTGCTGCCCTCCCCCACAATTCACACCTACACACATTCCTCCCTCAGACTGGCCAAGTCCTGCTTTAGAAGATGTGCCCAAAGTTAAGTCTCCTCCCTGGGCCTGCTCTTTTCCACTTTCCAGGCACAGTTCGTTCTGTTTTAGCACTTAATATATAATACCAGTTTCCTCATGTGCATCTTCTGTCACAAACTAGGTAGGTGGTTACTTCTCTGGGGACAGAGACTGCATCTTAGTCATCTTTGTACCCTCAAGGCCCAACACAACTCAAAACACCGGAAAAATCTAAGTAGCTTTTTTTTTTTTGAAATGAATCACAGACACTAGAAATAAATAAATTCAAGAAAGGCTTGAAGAAATTCAGGAATGATAGTTTCAGAATGGGTTTTGAGAAGAAAGGAAGGAAAATCCAGGCTGTATCCCTAACCTCTGAGGATGAAAGAATGGAAGTCATGCTCTCGTGCATAGAAATAGCTGTGGCGCAGGTACAAGACTGGGCGGACCACTTTCTCTCATTGAAGTGTTTGACTCTAAACCTTCCAACACAAACTTTGCAGAGGAAAACCTTACTCCCAGTAATATGTAGGGTATTAAACTATTCTCTCTCAGCTCCAAACTCACCCTTCGATTGCATATTCTCCCCTATGGCCTGGAACTCTGCAGACATTTCTCCTTTACCACTGCCTGCCCATTGGGCTTTACCAATAGGGGTTTCTAGAGGGAGACGGGCTGGCAGAAGAGATCGTTGTTTTTGCTTGCTGTCAAAGTCACGGCACTTGACCATGGCAGTTGAAGTGGTTCTAGATTCCAGCATTTACCTAACCCAGCTCCATCCCCCAAACAGCCTCATTACATTCTAGGGATGCAACTGGCAACTGGCTAGGGTCTTCCCAGGCCACCCCCAGAGATCTGATCCCCAACTTGCAGGGCCCTTCCTGTGAACATCTAAACTCTAATAATCTCAACCTTTTCATTTTCCTACCTCCGTCACCCTAAGGGTGGTAGCTCTTCTTGCAATCACTATCTCTGTTTCCTCAATATTCCCATTCTTGTTTGTTCCGTTCTCCAATACATTTTGCCCACTGTGAGACCTACCTCTTAATGCAGCTATGGGAATCCAGACTTTCGCTACCTCCTCCAGTGACCCAGGGCCTTTTCCATGGTCCCTTGACTGTCAACAGTAAAGGAGCCTGAGGATGAGCTTGTGATATCACATTTTCACCAGCCACGCAAATTCCACATCTCCTCTACGATTCTGAGAGTGGATAAGCATCTGATGCAGGGAGTAGAAACTGTTCCAGTTGGCAGAAAAAAAGACAGGAAACCACTGCTTCGATCAACAATCAAACAAAAGAGGCAGAGTTTTAATAATCCATCATAATTCCACGTGATGTAAATTAACTGAATACCTATGTTAGAAAGCACTGCTTGGTGATAATGGGTACATAAAAGAAACTTAAAACCTGGACCTGATGATGTGAATTCAGCAAACAAGTCTGAAAAGAGTTTTGGAATCAATAGGTAATAAAGTAATACAAAAATAAAGAAATTTTATGTTTGGGTGAGATTACAAAATCTATACCAGATATAACGATTATGCTGATCTTTTTAGAGGAGAAGTTAAGTGGAACCAAATTTGAGCTAATGTGACTTTTGACTCTTGCTTTTACAACTTCATCATTAAAAAACTTATATGCTATTACATTGTGGCCAAAACTACTAGTCCTCCAAATATCCTTTCGCTCATTAATTAACCAGCCCCTAACCACTGATTTTCAGTTTTGCACATGGCCACTCAGAATAAAGATACATTCCCACCCTCCCTCAGAGTGACTGCTTTTTGGCCAATGGAATGTGACTGAAAGTGGTACGTACAGATGGAGGAAGCAAACGCCCCTGTTTCCTTCCTGCTGCTGGAGTGTGGACAAGGCGGTGAAATCTCAGACCACACAGTTGAGAGCAACTGTCTAGGAATGACAAAATATCAGTGAAGAAGGGGCATGGATCCCTGATGATGTCATAGTTGTAAGAGGAAAAAAAACCTCTAACTTTTTGGATGTCTGTTATAGAAGTGAAATTTATATTTTAATGATATAACCCCCAAACATCAAGTTACCACCCCTTAACATTCACATAGAGCCACAGAGCACACTGATAATGGAACTGTTGGTCTGTCCTTCCTGTGTTTCCCCAGGGAGAGCTGGGGTGGTGGTGGAAATCACCTGTGTCCCAGCAGGTTCCACGCAAAGATTTCCAGAGGCATTGTGCACACTGAATGCGGAGTGGAACCAGTCAAGACAGATGATGTTAATTCTGTACACAGAAGTTCCTTAGAGCAAAGGAAGAATATCCATGATTACTGCAGGGAGTTTCCAGAAGAAAAGGTGGCACTTTTTGTGTAAACTTTATTAGAATCATACTTTAAGAAGCTTCACTTAATCTTGCCTATGCAGATAAATGTATCCATATACCATACAAGATTAGGCTTTGGTGTTTTATGTGCCTTCAAAATGTTTATTTGGCTTGGTGGACCTGTTTGGAAATGAGTTTCCAGTACCTGAAATGCAATTTAAACTCTGAATATCTGTCTATTTCTATATGTCTATCAATCTAACAGCTATTAAAGCCATTTGTGTCACAACCAAAATCAAGGAACCACTTTGTGGCAATTCTCTGCGACGAGAGAAAAATTCTGAGGTGTCCTAAATTAAATTACAGCAGACCAGAGAGTGAGAGAAAGAGACAAGAGCTATGGACCAATTAACAACAGACCTCTCACGTTCCTGGAAGCTTGTTGGCCTTTGAATCCACCTTAGGCAGCTACCTTCAACGAAGCAGTAGACCAACCACGGGGCACCACCATCCTGCCTGTGCACGAACTTTCTGGACTGTTGCCGGCAACCAATCCGAAGCTGTAAATATGTCTTCCTTATGGACTGTGCTCCTATCCTAGAACTGCCCCCGCTTCACCTTTTCCCACCCTCCCTTATCTGTAGTCAGTGTAAATTCTTTCAAAACTACTTACATCTGCCTTCCCAGCACATAATGTGTAAAAGAGCCCACTGACTCCAAGCAGTCACACATGTCTTCATCTGGCCCTGCTGCCCCTGGTGGGCTGGGCTGCGTGGCCCCTTTCGGGCCAGCATCTGGCTCAATAAAACCCTCCTTTCAGAAAAGCTTTTGACCTGTGAAAGATTTTTGTTTAACACCTGTATAAAAGAAATTCCTAAATATAAAAGCAGATTCGAGGGAGCAAGATGTAGGGGGCTGCCTAGCAGGGGCTGTTCTAAGAAACCTGTTTTAACAGACCAGTAGGCATTTTCTATAATTGTGAGATACTGTGTATGACAATTCGCAACAGAACAAAAATCATTTTTGATGAATAATACAACCAGATCAGAGAGCTGTGCCCCACTGGAAGGCAATAAAGGGAACATGACTACTAATGTCAGTGTTTTGTAAATTGATTACATGGGTTTCTCAACTCTAAGGATTAAGAATGAACTGCAGGTCTCACTCTGGGAGGTCAAGACCAAGAGACAATGAGTATTTGTCAACTGAACAAAAGCCTCTAGAACTTGAACCTCTCTTCTCTAGGATAAGAAGACCGGAGGCTCATCAGCAGGGCTCCAAGGGAATAGTTAATATAGGGCCTGCCTTCGAGGAGCTTAGGGACCAACTGGGAAAGCAGCCTCTGCTAAAGAGTATTATGGCCATTTACAATCATGCACCATAATGAGGAACCTTTCTGAGTTTGGAGATCACAGTGTGGTCTAAAGTTGCTGAAGAAAGCTTCAGAGAAGAGGGAACTTGGAAGGACATGGAAACATGAGAAGATTTAGACAGGTCGGTGATGTGCCAAAGAGGAACATAGAGTAACGGCCCACAGGCAGCATTTGGCAAGCCCAGGCAGCTAGATGCCTGCCCTATCATCTACCCACATCTATCCACAAGGCTCCGCTAGTAACATCACCCAGGGCACTCCCTCGCTTCGATCCAGCTATTAGCAAACTCTTTTCTCAGGGCAACTGAATTCTTTTAAGTCTGAATCAGCAACCAGGTCAGTTTGTAAAAGATGAGCTAAAACCTTAAAGTTTATTTTCTGTAGGACTATTCAGAGCCTTAACATGCCAATGTGCACTGTGAATCCTTGACGGGTTGATATAGCACACACACTTCTCAACCTTATTGGTCCAAGAACCTTCTTTAAAGTAAGTCCTGCTAATACATCTTGGTTCACAGAACACAGCTCAGGAAGTGCTGTTGGGGGTGACGAACCCTGGCTGAGAGAGGGGGCTCTGCAGTCAGCCTAGGTTGGAACTCTGATTCCATCACCTACAAGGCCACATGACCTCAGACAAGGCGTTTAACTTTTCTAAGCTGCAAATTTCCTTATCTGTAAAGTGGCAGAAGATTAAATTGAGAATATAAATATGCCTAGTAGAAAGCACAGTAAGAATTCAATAGAAGCTCCTTCCTAGTATTTGATGCTTACCCATCAAATTTCAGACTAGAATTTGGCTCCCTTCATGGGTAGAAAGAAACAGTGCTGATCTGTTATATTACCATACATATGTGTAAAATAATATGCGAACAAAATGTATATGTGAACTTAAAGTAAGACTCACGGACATAGAAAAGAAGTCACCTCACTGTGCAGTCAAATAGGTATAGTCCAACCATGCAGTGACTAAAAGAAAGGGCGTGATTTGCATTTTTATTTTTTTGAATGTTTATAATATGGAGAAAAATATTTGAGAAAATATAGAAGTGGTTGAGTTCAACAAGCAGAAAGAAAAATCCTTCACAACAGTAGGAATAACGAATTAATGAATAAAATTAACAATGTATTTACTGTGCAAGATAATTAACCCCGGGGCAGTGACTTAGATATGTTGGCACTTAGTCTCTAAGCAGCAGTTTAAAAACTTTGGAGTGTTCAGTAACCTTTGCTAGGGCAAAGAATAAGGAAGAGATAGTGAAATAAGTAACAGCCAAGAAAAACTGCTCTTCTAGTGTTGCTCTCCCTCAAATCACTTCTGTTTTTCTCCACTAGGTGTTGGTTTAGCCAGGAAGCACCGAAAATTAGTTCCAACAGCAACTTTTATAACCATCTTATAAAAGTCAGAATCATACTATGTGGTTTTTAAGAAACAGGTGAAAAACAATTTTGCAAATGTGTTATACACAGCAATTTAGGATTTCTTTTTTCCTTAAACCATCCCAATGCTAAAATTACTAGATATTAAAAGTTTACAAAACAGTATGTATTCTAGAAACAATATATAAATTAAAGTGTTTCTACAGTAAAATAAAAAAGGCAATCCACAAAGTTTATGGATTACTACATATACTTAATGACACATATACTTAAATCTGGGCAAGTCATATACCAAACAGATCACGATTATTAGCTTTAAGTAAGATGGATTATAGGGGATTTTTAGTTTCTTATTTGCTTTCACTTTTTAATATTTTCTACAATGAACATGCATTTGCATTTAGGAAAACAGAATATATTTTTAAAGCAAATAAATGATAGCATTATCCTCTTTCCCCCTTTAAAATATTGGTGCAAGAAAGGACATAACTTTTAAAGCAAATGCCTAAAAGTCCAGGAAAAAATACTCAACTCCTTTTTACTTATAATTCAAAATAATGAATGCATAACAAGTTTTCATAACTTAATTATTTTCATTTTTTTAACCATTCTTGAAACGCTGTACAAATTATTATGCTCATCCAAGAAGGGAAAACGACATGTGCAAAACTGCACATGAAGCACTGTCCTAGGAGCCCTGACAAGCTGAACCTGATGGAAGCACAGGAGCATCGCTATGAAGTGCATCTTATGGCTACTTTACAGACAGGATAAGGAGGCCTGGAGAAGTTAAGTCACTAGGTGAAGCTCGCTAAAGCTATTAACAGTGCTTACACCAGGATTTTAACCCGTGTCAGAGTCCATGTGTACTTTTACTATGCAGTGATGTCAGCTTTTATTTTTAACCCACCAGGTTGTCCTTGGGGAGCTATATATCACACAGCAAGGTAAAGTAAACATCACTATAATTTCCCCAGGTTATTTAGTATTCATGGAGATTCATATTCAGAGTTACCAACCCAATTATTTTTAAAAAGAAAAAACATGTGTGTGGTTCAGATACTCTCATCCTTCCTACTTCCCTCTATCCCCAACACAAATGTTGGCCTAAACTATACCTTGTAATATAGCAAAGCTCCTCCTTTTAGAGAGCACACCCTCTTCTTCTTCCTACACTCAAGCTCTAGTAAAGAATGCTATAATCAACTTCAATGCACCCTCCCTAGGAATCTTTTTTATTAATTATGGACTTATTTAGGTTTTTCAATTTCTCAATAAGACAGTGACCAAAACAAAAAACAAAAAAAAAAACCCACCACTAAAACATCAGATTATTCCAAAACCATGAGATCACTGACCTCTTGAACTTAAACAGAGTTTATGTCTCTTACTTGACTAGTATACAATTTACATAACCACAGACATTATTAGTGTTGACACAACAGCAGCAGAAGCAGAAGAAGGGTAGGCTCGAGCTTACACAAGGAAATAACAACTTCCCCAGCAGTCTAGATTTGCCCTCTACTACTTCCTGGTGACTAGCCTACTGTGAAATTCTGAGTTTAGTATTCCTGAGCTGTAGCTTATGCTAAATATACAAAATATTTTAATTCATTATGCTGACTGGGACAGGAAGCATTTCAAGCAGTATCGCCAAGTCATACAAATGTAGTACTTGTATTCATAGATGATCGTGGAATTCACTCAGTAATTATAGTAACCCAAGTCTTAAATTATACTAGCTTTACCTCCTCAAAATGAATTTTTCCACTTTTCTTTTTGCAACTTACTGATCTTCACTCCTAGCAGTAAGTTAGGCATTTAATGACATTGTCCTTTCAAGATTCCAGGTGCCACTGGTGCACCAATCACTCCTTAAACATATTTAAATGAGGTCATGCCCACAGCCACACGCTGCCACAGAGCAATGGACAGAATTCAATCAACCTGAGGCTTCTCTGGGCAAGAAGCTGAGCTCCAAATGATAACAAGGAGATTGAAATGCAGCACATTTCCCATGCTTTTTGCTTCAACACGTACCAGTTAAAGCACGGCAGGTTTTGTTTGCTGTTTTACTTTTTTGATGTCAGTCATCTGTTACAAATATATTTTTTTAATTTTAATTGCATTTATTGGGGTGACATTGGTTTATAAAATTATATAGGTTTCAGGTGTACAATTCTATAACACATCATCTGTTTTCTGCATTGTGTGTTCACCCTCCCAAATCAATTTTCCTTCCATCACCATTTATGTTTTTAAATGTACATTTGTGATATCCTAAATGATAACAGCTAGGGAGCTCAGTACTGGCCCATGGATTTAGGACCTAAAATAAGTAAATCAAATATATATCTAGATGGAAGGCACTAGAAATAAATCAGGAACCTGACTTAATGAGGTACTGTGTATTTTCTCATCATTGTTACTTCTTTACTCTTGAGAAGTGAACCAATGCTGATTGATAGTCACCTGATAAGAGGTGGTGGAAATAGAAGATTAAAAGTTCAACTTTTAGAATTTTAACACTTCAAAGTAACACTTTTAAATCTGTTGTTCATTTTTTCAAAAAAAGTTATCAGAAAAACTTTTCACTTAGTAATTTAAATCTGATTTGATTTTCATCACTGATATATGAGGCAAAATTAATTTTAAGCTGTCTGTGCCAACCAAGGAACATCTGCAATCCTTTGACAGAAGGAATCTCAGGCAAGGAAACCAAATCTCTGTCTTCCATTCCTAGTCACTGTTTTACCGGAAGTAATAGCTCTTGTAAAGCATTTTGTTTACAAAGTGAAGCATGTGGGAGGAGTTGTGGGGGAGGGGGTACACAGAGGTTACGCAGAGAGCATAAAGTTTAAAAAAAGTTCATTATACCTAATCTTACAAATAAAATACTTTATTTCATCACAGAGTTATGGGTATGACAGAGGACTGTGAAGCTTCAATTATCTTTATAAAAATGAATTGAGTATATTCAGAAAACGCAACCTGTGTGTGTTAGAAAATTTTGAGTAAGCTGCTAGCCTCATCCTTCAAAGGCTACAACCTGTGTGTCCAAATGGCAGGCTTGGCTACATCGGTTCACCTAGTACATGACTGGCGCTTTTAACCTTGAAGGAATCATTCTCACATTTAGCACCCACTAGGACCCAAAGAAACTGACCAACCACTCCACAAATATCTCAGAATGGAATCCTCTGTCCAGAGGGAGAAAAAAATAATTAAATAGATTGCAGTTATTTTCATGAAGTACTGAAGGCATAGTAGGAAAGGTATCGCAATTCATTAGAAAACAAAAATACTGAAGAAATTAACTATATATTATCTTTGAAACTTACCTTAAGTTTCTCATTTTCTATAATATTAAAAACCTATTCCTTAATTGCCACAACAATTTCCTTTTAGCTACTCTTTCTGCATTTTATTAGCCCAAGTCATAAATCATCACACAAGACATGTTTACTTTTAAACACAAGTATCTGATAGTATTTAAAATTAAAATTAAAGAAGTATGCGCAAATCAGAATACATGTTTCAAGCCATTCACTTGATCGTTAAAGAAGTGATTTTTGTCAACATATAACAAAGATTTTAACATTTACTTTTCTCTTGGTGTTACCAGTTAATTGAGCAGGGGTCAAGGATGATAACTGCCTCTTAAGAAACATGATTGCACCACTGTGAAGCTATTAGACTGTCTGGCTGCGATTTTCTTCAATTTAGTCACCCGTATAGGATGCTCAAACAAGAGTGGCTGGCACTCTTCCTGCGGTAGTAATTTATTGAAAGTAAAATGAAGCCACATTCATTCAAACATTCCTCGGATGTTAAAGAGGATGCTGGGAAAAATAATCGGAGCAGACTGAGGTAGCACATGCATATTTTGACCCGTACTTCAGATGCTACCAGTTCTTTCCTCGAGATCAGGACCTGGGAAAAAGTGTAGTATTTTGGGCCCTATTATCTTTGAAGTTTTGATAATCACTCTTCAAAATTTCTTAAGTTAACAACTGTGCTATATTTATTTTGAAATGTGTGTCTGGTTTTAGAGTCTACAAGGTAACTATGAAAGGAAGAGTAAGAGTTATAAGAGTATCTTCATTTCATACAGAAGATGTATTTCCATAAAATACCAAGGGATTTGGAAATCACCCTCTTTTAGCACAATTTTAGAAAGCAGGATTTTAGAAAACTATTTGCTGAAAGTATTTTTCTCTTTACCACCCACTAGAACTTCCATGGACTGTAAGCAAATTTATTTTAATTGACCACCACAGTAAAAACATTCTTCTCCAACCTGCTTTAACAAATACTGAGCTTAGAATTTCCTCTAAGGCCATCATGCAGAGAGCAACAGTTAATGAAACTGCATGCCTTTATTTCCAAATTCTACCAATCTTTGCTTAAATGTTAAAATGTAATTATATATTTTAAGTGAACAAAATTTTCAATCTTGACAGTGATATTTTAGTTTAAAAATGAAACACCCCACCATAGGAGAAAAACCTGCATGTGTAAAGTAATAAGATTTCAGTCATTTCCAGACCATTACATTAAAAAGCACTTTGTAGTCATTTATTCTGTACCATAATTGACAGTGTATTTGCCAAAAATCTAATGGATTTTTTAAATTCATTTTAAATCACCCTGGCAAGAGCTAGCAGACTTTCAAACAGGAGGTTTTAAACACTTTCTTTCAAAAGAAAAACCTGTAGTTGGTTAGAGCACCATTCCGATACTCCAAGGCTGTAGGTTCAATCCCTGGTCAGGGCAGACATAAGAATTAACCAACGGCCCTGACAGGTGTGGCTCAGTTGTTTGGACGAGGTTCCACAAAGTGAAAGGTCACTGGCTGGATTAACAGGACTCATGCTTGGGTTGCAGGTTCCGTCCCCAGGAGAGGCGACCAAGTGACGGATGTTTTTCTTCCACATCAATGTTTTGCTCCCTTTCTCCCTCCCTTCCCCTCTCTCTAAAAATAAATAAATAAAATCTTAAAAAAACAAAAAGGAATCAACCAATGAATGCATATATAAGTACAACAACAAATCAATTTTTCTCTTCCTTCCTCTCTCTCTCCCCAAAAATCAATGAAAAACAAATTGTAGAACCCTGCAAACATTGTAAAGACAACAAATACTAATAAGATTTGCATAGGACACCTTGCTGTATTAGAGATTAAAAGACTAATTTTATGGGATTAGTAAGGAAATAATGATTGGGTTGTCTGATATGAATTTTCAGAAGAAATATTAAGGGAAGGAGTCAGGTTTAAGTCACCTCCAAGTAAGCATAATTAAAAACTATACCTGATAAGCCAAGTACTTTAGAAAATGTCTAGGTTAGGTACACAGGGTGATATTGACAAAAGACTTCAGTATAATATATTGCATTCTAAGTTTTTCTTGGCAAATATTTTCCATCACAAATACCTATTTTTCATAGCAGCATTAAACAGTCAAGCAAATAAAAATCTTTTTAAATTCTATTTTATTGATTATGCTATTACAGTTGTCCTGACTTTCCCCACTTTGCCCCACAATCCTCATACCACTGTTCATGTCCATGGCTCATGCATATGAGTTCTTTGCCTACTCCATTGCCTATACTGTACTTGTCATCCCCATGGCGATTCTGTAACTACCTATTTGTACTTCTTAATCCCCTCACCTCTTTATCCATTCCTCCACACACCCCTCACATCTGGCAACCATCAAAATGCTCTCTGTATCCATGATTCTGTCTCTGTTTTTCTTTGCACTTTATTTGTTTTTTTACATTCAATTGCTGATGGACTTGTATATTTTGCCATTTTATTGCTCATAGTTTTGATCTTTTTCTTAAATAAGTCCATTTAACATTTCATATAATAGTAGTTTTGTTGGGAACCGCCCTGCCTGGTTTCAGAGGCTGTAACCCCCCATGGTTAAGGCTGAGTCAGAGTTGGGACCATAAGCCACTAAGGAGACAAAGCTTATCTCCCTGGCAGGTGTGCCACCTCTGCCCACTTCACCCTGCTTGGCCCTGAGCTTGGCCAGTTAGCCAATGACGGGTAAGAATCCTCAAGGGAGGATCAACCTAAGACAGGCATGGTCACTGAAGAGGCCCGCAGGGAAGGACTCGGGGGGCTGTGGAAAAAGGGGGTGATGGACCCTCGCCCCTCGGCTTTGAAATAGCCTGAGTCCTCATTCTGTCTGCAAGAAGTCTCCTAATCTCTTGGCTGCCTTACTTCCCTTGCCTGACTTAAGCCTGAAGCAATAACAGAGGGCAGTGCAGTCCTGTGCTGGGAGGGGCGGATTCCCTGGGGAATCAGGCCTAAGAAAAATACATACATTCCTGTGAAACCTACTTAATTTGTACCCTCAGTTTAAAGATAAGGGTCCAGACCTGAGATGAGTCTGGCGCCTAAAGTTTTATGGCCCTCTAACTAATTGGCCGTAACTCAGAATAAGCCCTCAAAGTTCTCTGTAAATCATGTATTGTTTAACCCTTACTGCCTAACAATGATTGATGAGCTTTATCCGTATTCCTGTGTGAATGAACCCAATAAAAGCCTCTAGAGAGAAAGGCTCTGGGCCCTTCTCCTTTGAGAGAAGCGGCCACCTTTCCTCCCCAAGCAGATCATGTCTTGGTAGTCTTTTTCTTCATCCGTGGCGGACCGGGGGGCTGCGTTAAAGCCCCCCGACATAGTTTGGTGATGACAAACTCCTTTAGTTTTTTCTTGCTGGGGAAGCTCTTTATCTGCCCTTCCATTCTAAATGATATCTTTGCTGGGTAGAGCAGTCTTGGCTGTAGGTCTCTGCTTTTCATGACTTTGAATATTTCTTGCCAATCCTTCTAGCCTGCAAAGTTTCTTTTGAGAAATCAACTGACAGTTTTATGGGAACCCCTCTGTAGGTAACTAACTTCTTTTGCGGCTCTTAAGAGTCTCATTTTATCTTTAACCTTTGCATTTTAACTATGATGTGTCTTAGAGTGGGCCTCCTTGCATCCATCTTGTTTGGGACTCGCTGCGCTTCCTGGACTTGCATATCTATTTCCTTCACCAAATTAGGGAAGAAGTTTTCTTTCATTATTTTTTCAAATAGATTTCCAATTTCTTGCTCTTTCTTCTCTTCTCATGGCACCTCTATCGTGTGAATGTTGGACCTCTTGAAGTTGTCCCAGAGGCTGCTTATACTACCCTCATTTTTTTGAATTCTTTTTTCTTCTTGTTGTTCTGATTGGTTGTTCTTTGCTTCTTTATGTTCCATATCATTGATTTGATTCTTGGCTTCATCCACTCTACTGTTGTTTCCCAGTAAATTGTTCTTTATTTCAATTAGTGTGTCCTTAGTTTGTCACTGGATCTTTTTTAGGCTGCTGAGGCCCTCACTAAGTTCCTTGAGCATCCTTATAACCATTGTTTTGAACTCTGCATCTGATAGATTGCATATCTCTATTTTGTTTAGCTCTTTTCCCGGGGTTTTGATCTGTTCTTTCATTTGGGCCATGTTTCTTGTCTCCTCATTTTGGCAGCTTCCCTATGTTTGTTTCTATGTATTAGGTAGAGCTGCTTTGACTCAATGTCATGGGAGTGTGGCCTAATGTAGTAGGTGCCCTGTAGGGTACAGCCTCCCCTATCACCCAAGCTGGATGCTCGAGGTATACCTGTTGTGTGGGATGAGTACACCCTCCTCTTATAGTTGAGTCTTGGTTGCTGTTGGCAGATCAATCGGAGGGATTTACCCAGGCCAGTCAGATGCAAGGGTTGGCTGTGATGATTTACCACCAACCTCCACCCTCCTTGGAGGATCAGCTGTGCAGGAGCAGGATGGTGGTGCTCCAATATGGTCTGTAGCTGTGCACTGGCCTGGTCACTGGTGTTAGAGGCCAAGGTCAGCCCCCACCTGTGTTTTGCCCAGGGCCACCTGGCCTGAGCTATAAAGCAATCTGAGACAGCAGCTACTTGTGCTGGGCTTGGACCTTTCCAGGTGAAGCCAAGCTGTAAATCTAGGCTGGCTGCTGTGAGTGTTGGGCCTGGGACTCACTGAGGCCAACTGTTGCGTGTTTGATAGGATTTAGGGAGTTGTAAAGCAGAGCTGAGACCAGCCATTCATACTGAAAAGCAGTTTGGGTGGGCCCATAAGTTGGGTTGGGTAGAGTCTCTGAGGATCTCCAAGATGGGTCAAACAGTGTTAGCCAGGAGTCTCAGATATGGCACCTGCTTGCCAGCTCTGTGAGTGGAGGGTTTAGAAAAGGGACAATGGCCTCTGCTTGCCCTAATGCCAGACACTTCAGTTTCTCTCTGAATACCACTGGTGCCTTTCTAGCTGCTACCCTGGTGCTGGAGCTCAGAGGGAGTGAGTCTGAGTAGGTAAGTCCACGTGTGGGTTCTTCAAGAGGAACTGCTTGGGGTTCCAGCAGTTTCTTTCAGGACTCAATCCCCACTGGTTTTTGCAGCAGAAGTTGTGGGGATTTACCGTCCTGGCACTAGAACCCTGGGCTGTGGGCCTGGTGTGTTGATGGGCCTCCTAGCTCCCAAGCTATCCCTCCACCACACATGGGTGAGGGACCAGCCCGTTCTGCATCTGCACCCCTCCTACCAGTCTGCATGGATGTGGTTTCTTTAATTCTGTAGTTGTCAGACTTCCATTCAACTCGATTTCTGACAGTTCTGAGTGATGGTTGTTCTATGTTTTAGTTGTAATTTTGAAGCAGCTGTGTGAAGAGGTGAGCCATGTCTGCCTACGCCACTGTCTTGACCAGACGTTCCAAATAAAAATATCTTAATTGATTTAACCCCAATAGACTGTTCCTGAGTCACTTTTGAAATGTTTATACAACTGACTATTAATCTATAAATCTAAATAGAAATATAATCTACATATCATGCTCATCCCTTCCAGCTTTCTATATCTGAATATCTTTGTCCAGATATCTTTGATATATTCTGGCAAAATGTATACCGACCCTTTTCTTTTGTGCTAGAACCCTAGCACAAAAATAGGGAATGATTTTTCCATAATAGATGTTAATAAACTACAAATGAAATATTCACTTCAAATTCCAACAGACTAAAATTATTTCAAGTGCAACAGTAAATGATGACAAGTAATGAATCTTTAGAGCACTTCAAACATCACAGCTCAGGATCTTCAGTTTTTATAACAGTACAATTGTACCTTATTGTTCTATTGTTTGCTACTTAGCCTTTCTAAAGAATTTTTCAAAAAAAAAAAACCTCTCACAGAAACATATAGTGCACTGATGTTACAATATTACTTCTTAACAAGTGTTCATCCTCAAAATCCTGTAAAACTGTTCAAAAGTGTCTCATACTGCATTGAGAATCGAAGTCTATTGTTTCACTTCAACAGCAAAACTCAGTGAGTCAGATTCAAACAAGGCTTCCAGCTGGAAAAGGGCTAGGCATTCACACAGTTGTGAAAGCCACTTGCAAACCTTCCTCACATCAAAGAGAGTATCTTACCATGGGTTGTTTTTTATTTTTTATATTTGGTGTTTTTATTAAAAAGGCAAACCAAGAGTCTAAGGATAATTACAGACCATTTAATAAACAGAAATGCCAGCATAGCCACCTTCTCCAAAGAGTGACAAAAGTTTAGGTAGTTTCTCAGTTAATGTCTATTTAAGACGTACTTACCCTTTAATTAATACCAAGTATTTTATAAAGTGTACACATACTCGTGAATATATATTTTCACAGTAAGTACCTCCATACTTAAGCACTAACCCATATGATGAAATATTTTATAAAGACCTACAAATGCTAACATTATGTTTAAGCCAAGTAATCACTAAGCATGTTAAGTTTATTCTCGAAGAGGGCAGCATACCTACTGAGGCCCCAGTGTATTCTCAAACCCAGGGTCTCAACAAAAGATTAAAGATGAAAAAACTGATTAGGTCATCCATCTATTCTAGTCTCAAACAGAATGGCTCCCAATAGTATGTGATTTAATTTTAATTCATCCAGTTTAAAATAACCTTAGTAATAACAAATTCCAACTGCTTTGCTCGGAAGCCTATTAGCAAACCAGTTTGTATTGATGTAATACTGCAGTTAATTGTACCTTCTAGGTTTGGGAAACCAGGGTGTTCTGCAGCAGGTCTATAAACCTAATTAGATAATGCAAAGTTAATTTTTTTCCTCAAGTTTCAGCGTACCAGTTCTTATACTCAGTGAACTCAATCAGGTCTCCCTGTTGACGTGTTTTAAATATTTCTCAGAAGCAATGTTTAAAACTGCAATGAAGACAGGGAACCCCAGAGAGGATTTATAATGGAGCAGACATGAGGACATTTCTCATTTTGAAACATTCAGGATTCTTAGCAACGGAAAGTTAGTTCTTCCCTCTCCAGAAAAGATTAAGCCCTGGGTAATCTCCTGGGTAATTACAGCTCCACTTGTCTCCGAGTTGCTTTCGGGATCACTGTCTGAACTAGACCTCAACGGCACACCTCATTTGCTAGCTCACGTTACTGAAGTAATGCTGAGCACACTGCTCTTCTGCTTGTTCTCTCCCAACGTCAAATATTAAAGTGTTGTTCTAATCACAGCTTTACAAGTTACTGGATTTCAGACTGGAAGAATACAAAAAAATGCCTAATGTGTATTATAAGCATATTTTAATAGAATGTCTACATTACATATACTATATATGATCTATTACCACAACTACATGATTATGCTTCAACTTAAAATACATAGAGTGGGGCAAAAGTAGGTTTACAGTTGTGAGTATGAAAAACAAAGAGTTTATTCTTGTATTATTATTTACTGTGCTATGTTCCATACAATCAACTGTAAACCCACTTCCGCCCCACCCCGTGTAACATATGTATTTGCACACGTACACAGAGTGCTGGGTGTGGGGAGGTGAAGGCAGTGAGGATATAACCCCCTATGCGTTATGTTCCTCTGTGATAGTTCCAGTTCCCTAATAAAACCCTTCCTTCACCATTTGAACTTCTTTTTCATGTGACCCAGTTTTCCTAGGTCATTTTATTTCCCAAGATGCCAATAAAGATACTCCTGAGGTCCTACTCAGGTACCATTGCTTAGTTTGGCAGGCAGGTAAACTCGATTCCACAGCCACTTGCTGCATCTAATCAGATCTTGCTGCATCTAATCAGATCTTGCTCAAATACTGCAGTATTTGAAAGTGCTGATGGCCCCACCCTTAAACACCTTTTGCCCCTGTTTCCTAGAGGGCAATACTCTAAAGCATTTCATTTCTGCCTGTGCCTTCTTTCATCTCTCCCATTTCAGCACCTAAAATAAGGCACTTCCCATGTTTCTTTTTTCCTGCCCGTCTCCCTCCTCCATCTACATGCACTCCCTTAACCTACCAATCCACTCCCCAAGTTGCAGACATCACGTTCCTGCCAATGTGCTGGACCCTTTACATCCAGTACCGATTTCTATTCTGAGTTCCACCTGCTAAACACCTATACTTGACTAACCTATGGTCTGTGAAATACCATATGTCCAAACCAAGCAAATTTTTTGTTTTGCAGCCTCCAAATCCACACATTCTTTACACCAGTGCTTCTCAAAGGGTGATCCCAGGACCACTAGCATCAGCATCACCTGGGATGTTAGATTTGCAAACTATCTGCCCTGCCCCAGGCCAAATGAATTGGCTGAGTAACCTGTGTTTTAACACATTCTCTAGGTGATTCTGATGACTGCTGAAGTTGAGAATCACTGCTTCAGACAGTTCTGGTCCTTAGGATGGCATCCTTCCCTTCTTATTCCATCCAGTAGGATTCCTCCTCCCATCAGCTATGCTGGGTAATTCTACTTTTACACTCTCTCTCTTCCCATTCATTTTCTTGGTCCCTCTCCTAGGTCGGTTAGGTCTCATCATCTCCTACAGAGACACTGCTCTCCTCACTAAAATCTATCCCACACTTGATTCCAGATTATTCCTTGCACCCTGGCTCTGTCCATTCACAGTGTTCAGATTTTATTATCCTTTCTAGGGTCCTCTCATCCATTCTTCCACTCCCCTTTCCAATCTTCCAGCCTTGCAGTCCCCAGGATTTGCCTCAGTCTTTCATGCTTTTGCACACAGCACCTTCTCCCCTGCCACCCGCCCTAAGATGAGCTCTCTGAGAGCACCTAGCCCTGCAGACTAGATTCTGCTTGCTCTGTGATCCTACAGGACCCAGGGGACTTCATTAATACACTGTTTGTCTCTTTATGTGTGCACCTGCTATGTGTGCATCTGGCCCACAAACCTGCGGCCAAAAAACCTTACTATCCAATTTGTTTATCTAAGACCATCTCACAGAGTGAGGTGATCACATCATTTGTCATCCAACCCAGAGCCCTGCCTACATCTGCGAGCTAATCAAGTACCGTATTCCCTCCAAACTCACCACGCTCGTCACTTTGGCCTTCTTTCTGTTCCTCAAATATTACAGCCCCTGTTCCAAACTCAGAGGCTTCACACTTCCTGTTTCCTCTGCCTGAGATGCTCCTTTTCAGTATTACATTACAGGCTTATATTCTGTAGGCCTCATTTCAGCCATCACTTTCCTTGACCTTCCCTGAGTGGTCCCTGCTGCCCCTTTCTCTTTCATATTATCCTGCATTGTCTTCAAGTGATTATTGCTACTTGAAATGACCTCTCTATTGTTTCTACGTCTCCCTTTCACTGTAGTCCATAGGGTCTCATCTGTGTTGTTAAAAACCGTAGGGTAGGGTCAGAGAGCAAAGCTCTGGAGTCAAAACACCTGAGACTGAATCCTGGCTCTACCACTTCCTAAATAAATGACTTGGGGCAAAGAGTTTAACTCTGTAACTCAATGGCCTCATCTAAAAAGTGAGCATTATATCAGATTTGCGTTAGGGGCTTATTGTTACAATTAAACAACATAATACATGTAGAATGGTTACTTCTTTCATAGCCTCAAGCTATGTTCATTTTATTCTAGAAATTTTAAATTCTATACGGTATGGCAAAAGTAGGTTTACAGTAGTATGTGAAAGAGTTTATTCTTCTATCATTACTAATTATTGTATTATTTTCCATACAAATGACTGTAAACCTACTTTTGCCACACCCTGTATTTAACTTTTTTCCTTCTTTCAGATTATACATACATTCTTCAAGAATGAAAATCAGCAAAATATGAACAAAGACAATGATCTTGATTAAAGTTGAGATAACAATCTTTTTCCTACATTCAATAGCCATTCAAAACTTGCTGACCAACTCTTTTTATAACTCTGAAGTTAGAATTTACAAATACTCTGTTTACAAATGGCCTAAGTTAGAATTCTGGTTTTCATTCATGATGCATTATTTTCTCTCTCCCTGTTTCCAATTTACTATTAAATGATCTCATGCAGCTTATACTGAACCCAAATTGTTGCCCACACCTTATCTCCCATTCCACGCAGCTAGCCTGATTCACAAAATAGTTACCCAAATTCAACTGTTAACAGTTTCCATTCTTTCTTTACTAGTTATGTTCTCCCTGAGTGGATTTTCTAAATCACCAACTGGTTTGCCTATTAACGCACCATATCCTCATGATAGCTCTCACATTATTTCCTTATATTGCCGGGATTAAGGAACGGGAAAAGGAACCCAGGCCATGTCACTATTGCATCTTTTTCTTCAACTAGGATGTAATCCCTTGAGAGCAGGGACTTTTACTCCAATGGAGTCTTACTGGAGGGAAAGGAAGAGCAGTATGGGGGTTAACAGGTCTGTGCCTCATTTTTCTACGGCCAGTTGGAAAAGAACTTCCACAGAATTGACAGACACTGCAATTCTCAGGAATGTTTGCATTTCCAGGTGTCCTGACCAATGAGGGAGTCATGACTGAATGGTTCAGCACCTTGGAGATGAGAGAGATACTCCAGGGGCAGGAAACATGAATCTGCCTCCAAACGGCTCAGCTAGTGGTTGACAGGCACCTTTAAGAAGCACAAAAGCTTCTGAGTCTTGACCCAGAATATACGTGTATATAAAGTCTGCATTAACTTCAAGAGGGCTACAAATCTTGAATTTATTAGACTTAGGAAGGGGGAGTTTTTTTGTTTGTTTGGTGGGTTTTTTGTTTTGGGTTTTTTGTTTGTTTGTTTGTTTGTTTTATTGTGGGGTTAAGGGAGGACAGCAAAATAAAACAAAAACCAATCCCAGGCATTTTGCCTGGGGAACTGAAGCAAAAGTGACCACTTCAGACTTCAGACGTTATAGTCTTTTGCTAAGTGATAGCTCCATCCGTAACAGTATAAATGGCACTTCCATTTGAAATAAAATCTCATGGTCAAGGGCAGAGATTTTCAGGTTGCAACCGATCATTACTGAATTACAACGGCTTTCGTAAGGTGGAACTTGACTGTCACAAGGTAATCAATACACACGTCCCTGTTTAAGTAAGCGATACTGCTTTCAACCAGTCTTGGCTTGCCCAGGAATGATTCCTGAATCAGCCCTACTATGTATGCTCTGAACCTAAGTGGCAGTAATGGTTTGACTACAGTAGCAACCACGCAGAATCATCAGCTTATATGCAGCTTCACACCAGTACTGAATTTGCTGTAACAACCATTAAAGATCTTTCAACATTTCCATTACAAACCTTTATTTTCAGAGGCCTATGATGTAACTTTGAACACTCACTCACGGATAAATCTGGGATACATGGTCTGGGAGATACTATAATCTAGTTAATGAAAGAAACTTTTTGTACTTTGCAAGTGCTAAACAGATGGTCTTAATAAATGCTGACCTTAAAATATCCAGAGCACAGAGCCTAAAAAAATAAGCTTTCCCATAACCATAAAATATGACATAAGAATGTGTGAAATTTGTCTTCAGAACTTTCAGTAACATAACAAGCAATCCATCATCCTAAGCCTCCAGAGGCCTTGTTCTCCTTCACTCCCACATCCAATCACCTAGTCCTGATGATGCCTTTGCATCTTTAAACTCTTGAATCAACCTACTTTTCTCCACTTCCACTGGCACCCTGCCAATCCAAGCAACATCATGTCCCACCTGAACTATTATAACGTCCAACAGGACTCCTACTATCTGCTCTTGCTCCAAGCCAATTCATACTTTCTATAGGCAGCCAGAGCGATCTTTTCAAGACACAAAGCTGATCATGTCTCTCTGCTCCTTAAAAATCCTTTAATGGCTTTCCCGCTGCTCAAAGACCTAATCCTGAGCATGCTGTACAAGACCCACACTTAGCTTTGCATCCTCACTTGACCTCTCCTTTTGCTCTCCACATTCTAAGTATATTGATCTTCTTCCAGTGCCCTAGTTCACCATACTGCCTCCCGCCTCAGGACCTTCTCCCAACCCAAAACTGGTATCTTTAGGTAAGCCTTTAATGACCAAGCTCCTCCATTTTCTTAGCACCCTCCCCCTGCCATGGTTTTTCTTCACAGCACGCAGCACAATTTTTATTGATGTGTAAGGTCTTGATTAATGTCTCTCCACCCCCCCACCCCTTACCCCCGCTAGACTGCATCCTTAAGGTTAGGGGCAAAGAGGTTTCCTCAACAACTAGCACTGATACACAGTAGGCACTCAAAAATGTTTGGTGACTATAAAAATTGTACACAGCAGAGTACAATTTGAACAGTAAAATCATTTTGCATACCATTCACCTCAGTGAAACTGAAAGAGGCCCAGAGATAGAAGGAAGAAAAGAAACATGTTGCTCTTGTCTTGACCATGGATATTGCGTTTTACAATAGTGACTGGATTGATCCACAGCAAGGAAGTAATCCAGGTAAAAAAAGGACCAGGTCGCAACAGACTTCAGTGCCAAGAACACTGAAAGTACAATAAAAGTGGCACAGGGTGGAACCATGAGTACAAGTTTGTCGGAGGAGAGGCAGAACCTCTATTGGACAAACTGGATTTTTCTATCCCATCTCAGGCCATTTATAGGGATCCAAAAAAAGTCTGTCTGTGGATCAGCATTAAAGGAGAGGCAGGTGTCTCACAGTGGGTGGAGGATCTGCAACCATAATCAAAGTAAAAGAACCGGAGCGGTAAGGGAAACTGGGGAGTCAAAATCTCAGTACTGGTCAGAATGTTCCAGAAAGAAGATACTTTTCTAGTCTTTTATCTCAGAAACTCTTAGTTTAGTTTTCATTAATGGGAGACAATAGGCCTTTTACACTCTTATGACTTATAATCTATATTCTATACCTTAGTTACTGTTGCCTGCAAAGTTAATGAAAGGGTTTGGCTCTTCTGATCCATAAGCATTCTTTTCAGTATTAATTATGTTTGAAAGTCCCACAGCTAGCTTCTGTCTTAGGCAAATGAAATTACATTGCATCCACTGACAAATTTTATGAAGTAGAGCCTTGCATTGCTTAATGATGAAAGAGGATACCTTCTGAGAAACGTGTCCTTAGGAGATTTCATCACCGTGCAAATACCACAGAGTGCACTTACACAAACTAGGTGGTACAGCCTACTACACACCTAGGCTGTATGGGGCTGTATGGTACAACCTGTCGCTCCCAGCCTACAGGCCCGCACGGCATGTTACAGTACAAAACAACAGGACATAGAATCAAGCCCAAGAGAAAATGATGCGATCAAGAGACACGGTAAACGGGAGACGTATAAAGCTGCTGCCAGCATAACACCACCGAATGTTTTAAAGCAAACTTTTTTTAATAAGTCAACATTGAGAAACAGTGCAGCACAGTAATGCACAAACCAGTAGTATGGTTGTTTATTATCATTATCAAGTATTATGTACTGTACATAATTTTATGGGCTATACTTTCATATGACCGGCAGTGCAGGTTTGTTTACTCTGGCATCAGAAACACAGGAGTAATGTGTTGTGCTGTGATATCACCATGGCTACCATGTCACTAGGTGACAGGAATTTTTCAGCTCCATCACAATTTTACAGGACCACTGTCATACATGTGGCCCCTGGTTGGCTGCAATGTCATTATGCGGAGCATGATGGTAATCTGGATCAAAAATCAAGCTACCACCACCTCCTACAGCTATTAAACAGGCGTGATGGCTCAGTACTTACATATCAGCACCAATAAAACACGTTCAAGAGTTGGGTATTGGTGTTGACGCTCCACCACCGCTTTAGAAGACTTGACATCTGAACATAGTTTTGACAGTTCTCCTCAATTTCTCTCTCAGAAAATGGGGTTTGAACATTTTTACCTCTTTGTAAAAGGCCATTTATTCCCATAAAACAAACCCTCAACCAATTGTAATATTCAATAATTTTTGTCAATAAATCATTTTTAAAGTAAAGTCATTAAAAAAGTCACCACCACTCCATGAGAGCTGAGAGGCTTAAAACCACAAATCGAAAAAGCAAAAGTTGGTACTTTTTAATTAACTTTAACTCAGATGACTTCAATGGGAATCCACCCCCCCAATATTATAAAAAGATTCCAGTGCAGTAAAGACTTCAGATACTAAAACTTAAGACTAAATCCAATTATCATACTGGCTGGAACTGCTAAGGAAATTTCTTCCTAGGATTCCCATTCAAGAAAGGAAGTCGTCTCACTCAACTCCCTGAAGCTAACTTTCCAGAAGGAAAGTTACTCAAGATCACTCAGATGCAGTGCAGCAAATATTTGACAAAGGCACTTCACAACTGAGCACAACTCTTCCAATGGCCCCTGGCCGCTCGGCGGCCCTGCACTTCTCACGCCCTCCTTCACCCCCAAGGGCAGCTGGCCCAGGGGACGACCCCACGGTCCCGAATTAGGAAGGAGGGGTGTGCAGTTCATGTAGGGGAGTGCGGGCCAGGCTGCGGGGAGAGGCGGCACGCCGCCAACCTGCCGCGACCCAGCACTGTCACAGCCGAGCTGCAGTGCCCGCAACCCCTGGTCGGGGCGGCTCCCGGTAACCAATGTTCCGAGGCGCCTGGCTAAGCCCTTCAAAGCGAGGGAGTGTCCAGGCTAACACTCGCTCCCCGAGCGGCAGCAAACGCATCCCTGCGGAGCCGCGGGGAGCTCAGCGCCCCACAGCGTCCGGCGGAGAGCGGCGGGGCGCCGGCACAAGTTAGTTTCCCGGCCGAGCTGCCCCGCCGCGGCCGGGGAAGAAGAGCCGGCTCCACATCCCCCGGACAGGACACCGCTCTGGGAGCAAGAGCATCCCCAGGAGGGGTGGGGACTCGACCCGAGAGCCAGCCGGGGACGCCCCTCTGCCCCCCCCCGCCCCAACGGCCCTCCCGCCGCCGGGAAGCGAGAGGAAGGGCTAGTCCAGGGCGAGGCCTCGGCCGCACGTCGCACCCCGGCTCCCGGCCACCGGAGTGGAGGGGGAGGCGGCGCCGTCCGCAGGAGTTGGGGGCGGGGCACCATCTCCCTCCCACTACCCGGCGGGCCGCAGGCTGGGGGGAACCCCCGGCTGCCGGCACCCCCGGACGGGCGGTGGCGGAAGGGAAGGCTAGACCGAGGGGCCTGGTCCGGACCGGTGGTGATGGCAGCGGCGACACCTCTCGTCTCCTTTAGGCCTGCCCGTGCCACAGGCCGCAGCCTGGACCAACCCCGCGTCCCCCGGTCGTGACCGCAGCGGTCCCGGCCGGGCGGAGACCCGGGCTGGGCGGCCGCGCCCCCCCCACCCCGCCCCCAGGGACCCCGCTCTCCTCCCGCTCCGCCCAGCAGTGCCGGCGTGCAGCCAGCCGCCGGAGCCGCATCCGCAGCGCGGGGAGCGGCGGCGGAGCCCGGGGCGGGGAAGCGCGGGAGGAAGGGGCGGCGAGGGGGCGGGCCCGCGGCGGGCAGCCGGGACCGGGTGCGTGGGGCTCGGCGCCCCCGACCCGCCCGCGCTGCGCCAGCACCACCTGCGGAGCTGCGGCGCCGACGCCGCGCCCGACCCCGCCGCCGCTCCCGGCTCCCGCCACTCGCGCGCGCAAACAAAACAAGTTGCAGGTCGCCGCCGCCGGAGGGGGCGGGCGGGTCACTCACCCTCATCCTGCTCTGCGGGCTCGGGTCGTCCAGCCGCGGGGACAGGGAAGACCAGAGGACCACTAGCCCCAGGAAGCTCCCCACCACCAGCAAACTGCGTAAGATGAATCCAATCTTCAGCCTCATCTTCCTCCGGCGGTTAGAGACACACAGCCGGGCGCAGCCGCCGCCACAGCTCTCCCCTCCCTCCTTCCCCCTCCTCCGGCTCTCCTCCTCCTTCCCCCACCCCTGCCGCTCAGGCTGCCGCCCTCTCCGCTGCCTGCCCTTTCCAGCTCCAGATCCGGAACTCCCCTCAGCTCTACCTTCCCCCGGGCCCTTCCGTCCGCCCCTTCCCCGCGGCCCCGCGCCTCCGACCGCGCTCCGCAGCCGCTGTACTCGCCGTCCTCCGGCGGCCTCCGCAGAGGTCCCACCGACCCGTGCGTCTCGCTCTCGTAGTCTCCCTTCTGTCTACCTGCCCCCGTCCAGATCCGCAGTCCCCTTCTTCTCTCGCCCACTGTGCACACGAATCTCCTTCGCAAGCCCCCGTTACCTTGTAACTAACTTATACTTTCTCCAGGTCTGGTCCTTAGCTTTAGCCTTTGCCCCACAGCTCAGCTCTTAAAGCTTCCAGATTGCCAAACTTTTATTGTAATTCTGGGCCGTAACTCTGTCCTTAACGCCCGTGCCCTGCAGGATCCCCTTGCCTGCCGCCCCCTCCCGCGGCCCAAGAGCTGCTTGGACTGCCCCTTTCTGTCTTACACCCTCTCCCCGAGCCCCCCGCCGCTCGGCTTGCAGGAAGCAAACCAGGAAGTCGGGGCTACCGCTGCTGCCGCAGCAGCTCCACGTGGCTGATTTATAGCTGGAAGGATTTTTTTTTCCTTATTGATCTTGCTTTTTCACACGGCTCTTTAAGGAGGTGAATTTGTAACCTAAAGGCCCAAGTTGGATGTGCAAATATCACTGGACGGGGGAGATCACTCGGAATGCTCTTTCTCTTGAGCTGATGACAAGAAAGCCAGTATTATGGCAATAAGCAATATCAACCCTGTTAATAGGCTGATAAGTTTCTGTTCTGAGGACCTGATTTTTTCCACTTGATGGAGGTTCCTTCATTTTTGTTTTTCATACGCTTTTTCTGCCTGAGACATCAGTTACACAGGAAAGGGTATTGACAAATGCTTAGCCAAATGCCGCACCCCAAAGAAATAATTTTTGCTCCCCTATCTCCCAATACAGATGTCAATCACTTTACTGTATGGCCAAGTGTATGTAATCACGTTATTAGTGTAATATACCCTAAACTGCCTAATTTAAGTTGAACAGAGTGTCTAATATCTTAAGCTTGAGGATGGTGAAAGGTGATCCTTTTTCCTAATATTATCTCATATTTGCAAGTACTTTAAGTAAATAATTTAACTTTTTTCAATGAAATAGAGAATTATTTCCTTTTTGTTGAATTTGTTGGGGTGACACTGGCTAACAAAATTATACAGGTTTTAGGTGCAAAATTCCACAATGCATCATCTGTACACTGTATTGTGCGTTCACCACTCGACTCAAGTCAAGTCTCCTTCCATCACCGTTTATTCTCCCTAGACCCTCCTCCACCCCCCATCACTAGTGTTGTTCATGACCCCGAGTTCCTTCTCTCTTTTTTTTTCTTTGCTCTTGAATCATCAAGATGAATAAACAGTAGTACCAAACTAACTTCACCAGTTTCTTTGTTTGGAATATACTACCTTGCATATTGGAGAATTCTGCAAATGCCATAACTTAAAATTTTCCGCAAGATACTTAAGGTGATATCCTCATGAACAACATGGGGAAATGTAGAATGGATGACGAAGTTAAATATAATCTTGGTTGGCTGAATAACTGTACATAGTATTTCATAAAAGCCCAACATATAGAGCACCTCTAGGAGGGGGGATCAGTATCCAACACAAATCATTGTCGGAGCCAGCATTTATATCAACCACTTGTTATAAACAGTTACTTTTAGAATACGATAAGGGAGATTTTGATGAAGACTTTTTTTTGCTGAAAAATATCTGGAATGTTTTACTGATAAAGTGTTGAACTGCTGGATAATATAAGAAGCTAATGCCCCACTCCTGGGTGATGACTCAGGTCAATGTCAGAACCCAGGAATCACCTGTTACTAAGTACTCTGGTGATTCAGATCCAGGTAATCTGGGCACCTTTGGAGAAACACTGAGTGGAAGGAGTACTTAGGGAAAGACTATATAGATAATGTTGGAAGGCAGGAATAGGGAGGACTCTTTGAAAAGTGGACAGTTCCTTAGACAGACTGGGTTTGAAACAGGAGACCTTCAAGAGATCTTATTCTGATCATATGAGGGAATAATTGCATTTGAAATCAGTAGCCCAAGTCCACTGGAAGTAATTAACATTTCGTTTGTGCCCTCCTTTTCACAGTCAGAGGAGACAAATTTTCACTATAGAAAATCGGAAGCTTTATTTTTCCGATGGTGAGTATGGTTGGGCAGGTATGAAAAGTGAAAGTGGTGCTTATCACGAAAGTAATTGGAATTGTTCTTGGGCAGAAAATAAATAATTTTGGGAAGATTCTGCCACCCTATTTAGTTTTACACAGGAAAATTCTTAAATGTGTGATAGGACACAAAGACGTTGAGGAATGGTTATATAATTGTAAAAGCCTACATTTCTCTGAGTCCTAACAATGTTTAAAAGAAACTAAAAGTATAACAAAATTATGCCTGTTGCAACATTTGCTGGGAGGCAGCCTCTGTAGAGTTGACACAACTTTGTTTGGAAAATGAACTACATTCAAAACCTAGGTCAGGGTCAGTCACAACCTCTATGAACCTATGACACTTACCTGCCGCATAGTGATTACAATACCTACCTCAATACCGTCAAAAGGAATAATGGAGGTCGAGTACAATACACATGCAAATATAAAGTACAGATAATGTAATGAGCAACTCTCATTTGTGTATGGTGTAATTTCTTTTTTCTTTATGAATGCTACAGTTATCCTATGACAGGGATTATGATGCTGGAATACTTCCGGTTTTTCTAAACCAGGCTTCATATAGGAGGAGGGGAGAGACTAGAACTGGAGGGACGTAGGAGATGGCCAAGAGGGTATTGTCTTCTGCCAGGTTATAGGGGCACATGTAGTGGATGGTGTCAAGGTGCCTTCAGCTGTGAGGCCAGCTGTGGGCTCAGGAGCAAGATAATGGGAGAGAAGAGACTTAAGTGCCTAGGGTGTGCAAGATGCTTTAAATTTGTTATTTTATTTAATCTTTACATGACCTGAGTGAGGTCGGTACTCCTTTTTTCAAGCTGGGATTCAAAGCAGGACTTTCTAACCTCAGAATTCTTGCCATTACATATATACTCCTTGGCAAACTGTATTAGCTTTCTGGGCCTGGAATATAAATAAGTGTACTCAGGATGCTAAAGGTCAGGGCCTAAAGATTTTTTTAGTTTTTAATTCTTTCCTGCACCAGCTTTGTTCAAGGGAACCCCACCAAAAGGAACTGTGCCCATTCCTGGGTTGCAGCTTAAAGGTGTGGTGCACTCCCTGGAGCTCTCACCACTCCTTTCCCCTGCAGCCAAGCTGAACTTCGGGTTTCTAACTGTATCTTGCACTCCTTTGCCTTCAGACCTTTGTACAGGGAGTTCTTTCTGCTTCAAATGACACCTTAAAAAGCTTTTCCCACACCCCCTCCCATGTCCCCGTGCCCCATGTCTCTCTCCCCACTGATGTACTGGGAGAGTTACCCTGCTAGGTGCTTCCTTCTCCTTTCCGAATAATTACCACAACCTTGTAATTGCTTAATTTTTTCCCCACTCCCAGATAAAAGTACATGAGGGTAGAGCTTTGTCCATCCAGTTTATCACTGTATTCCTATGTTTAGTGTATACAAAGGTTCAATGAGTATTTTTTTCTAAAATACTGAATAAATAATTGGATTGAAACTATAAAGGGAAGATGAAACTTCCAAGAGGGGTTAAGGCTATTTCAACTACTGTTTCCCTTACCTGGAGGTTTTATTTAATTAGAAAATGGATTATTTTACATGTCTTCATCATCCTTTGCCTGTAGACAGTTGTCTCCTTATTCTGCATCTTACTATGGTGACTCAGGATTAAGAAGAAAGTGATTGTTAAATTTAAATTCAGATTTTTATATCTACTGAGGTTTCAAGCCAAAGAAAGAATTTGAGTTGTGTTGAAATGGAAACATGCAGCCATGGGCAATTACTGTCTGCAACCAAATTTCTATTTTAACTATGTCTGGTCACCAAGAACTCTGGTTAAATTAGAATTGGTGACCTATAATTTAATGGTTAAATATTCTATAAGCCATTTAATCACCTCTTTTAAAGAATACCAGTAGTAGTATTTTCAAGCTAAAGATGTATTTTATAGTTTAGGAAAAAAATCACTATTTAGATATTTTTTAAGTGTTTGTTGTTTAAGTTTGTTAAAAAATATATTGATTTGGGGATGATCACTTCATAGTTTACATAAATGTCTAATCACTATCTTACACACCTGAAACATAATGTATATCAACTAAAAAAATTCTAAAACATACTGATTTTATGTAGTGATTGTTAATTATATCACTGCATAACAAATTACCCCAAAACTTAGCACTTTAAAAACCCACTTTTATTATTTTACACAGTTTCTAAAGGTCAGGAATCCAGGACTGGCTTGGCTGGGTGGTTCTCGCTGAGTCTCAGAGACCCTGTTACCTGGGTGTCAGCTGAGTTACAATCATCTCATGGTTCAACAACCTGGAGAACCTAATTCCAAGTTCATTTCCAAGGCTAACAGGCAAATCTCAGTTCCTCACTGGCTATTAGTGGGGAACTTTCTTGTCATGTGGGCCTTTTCCGGGGCTGCTCATGACATGGCTGCGGGCTTCCCCCAGAGTAGGAGATCTGAGGTACACGCAGGGGAACAGAGGAGAATTCAAGACAGAAGCTGCAGTCTGGTACAGTGTGGGAGGGGAGTACACAGGGTATGAGTAATACGAGGTGGGCATCATTGGAGGCTACTATCTGGGTCAGAAAACTCAGGGTTTTTTCCAATTATTATTTGTAGTAATTCACCCTTACGATGTGCTCAACTCTTTCAGTAAGAACCTAAATCTTAAATAATTCCTTCTGATTATCTTGCAAAAAAAGATCACTTTGTATACTGTCTTCATCTGTAAACTGAAGGAGTTGGACCAAATGATCTGTAACGTGCCCTCCAATAGTGAAATTTCGAGATTGTCCTGGGATGTTAATACGTGGGTGGGACTTTTACATTTGTACAACAAAGTCACATTCCACCTTTGCATTGTTTTCCTGACATGGATGGCCATTTCTACCAAGAGCTTAAGGGATGGAGAATTCCTAAATTGTGCTTATCTGGAATAAAAAAGACTGTTGGCACTTGGGCTTCCATTTGATGAGGTAAATGGTCTCCTACAGTGTTGTGAAGGCAAACGATTTATTTAGAAGTCCTCTTAGATTTAACACTGTAGAACAACACTACCTCTTCATAATTCGGCACTGTTTTTGGACTCCCATAATTCAGAAGTGCTGTTCTGATTTAATCATTTCAGAGGTGACTGAAATAAATTTTATCTCTTCAGCCACCTCCCAGTGCTCTTCAAATTAAACCCAGAGTCCTGAGGTTATTACAAAAACCTTTGCGAGTTTGCTGCTGCTTTGCTCCACAGCCTTATGACTGGTCAGCTACCTCCCGTTTTCCAGCTAAAACTGCAGCTACGTTGGCCTCCCCGTTTCTGGAACAGGCCAAATTCTCTCTCACTTCCCAGCACTCGTGCACGTTACAGTCACGCACAGTATAACATCTCGGTCGACAACGGACCGCATATGCGAAGGCGGTGTGCTACACACCCTAGGCGTGCAGTAGGCTAGCCCATCTAGGTCTGTGTAAGTGCACTCTGTGATGCTCCCACAACGACAAAATCACCTACTGATGCATTTCTCAGAACATGTCCCCGTCACTGAGTGGCACGTGACTGTATTCCCTTACCTGGAACTTAGTTTCATCAAAAACTCCCTCCTACTAAACTCCTGATCATCTTTCAGGTTTCAATTTATGCATCAATTCTTTCAGAACCCCCTGATTCTTTTCAGACCCCACCCCTTGCTGGTTTAGGAGCACCTGCTTCTGAGTCTCAGATCGCCCTGTCTACACTCTCAGGGCCTACGGCGCTGTACGTTGTAATTGCTTATTCAATAGTCTGTCACCCTCATTAGAACAAGTTTCTAAGGTCAAGGACCGTGTTCTTATTGTTTGTCGTGATATTCACAGCCTGCTCAGTATTTGAGAGTGAATGAGTGAAAATACATTTTATATGTTCACTCCATGTTTTAAGCACAGGAAAGTTGGGGAGGCATTTTGTAATACAAGATGTATTGCATTTATGCACATGAAGAGAAAATGTACATGTTCACTGTTTAGCTGTTGGAAAATAACTAAAGAACAGGTGAAGTTCCTAGGAATCGGCAAGCTGATATATGATCATAGAAAGTGTGATAATAGAAAACAGATAATAGTACGTATGATAATAGAAAACTAAAAGGTTTGGAATTACTGGCTATCTGCTCCCTGTCCAACCTCTAATTCCTGAGTCATTTCAGATAATCTCTCAGCAAATCTCTCCACGGTCTCTACCTCATTTTATTCCTATGCAATTCTGTTTATTTCCTCTGAAATGTCGGAAAAGGCTTCTAGGCACAGTCCATTGCTAAAAATAACTCATCTTTTTAAAAAAATAACAAATCAAAAAATGTCAGATTGTCCTGTCACTATAAACTACAAGTCTTAGAAACTGAAGCTCCCTTCTCGCTACACAGTTGCCCCCACTCCACCCCAGCTATGAAATTCTTTACCTTGGTTCCCTAATCTCTATAGTTTGAATGTCTTTATACAACTTGATCATGTGTATAGAAGTGGGGATACTTTTTCTTCCCCATGCTTTAGTAATTTCAAATTAGCAGATATTAAAAGGCGATAATATCTAAATGTTTTACACAAGTATTGTAGGGGTAGATGGCTTTGCCCTTATTTAGTAGCTGGGAAGGGAAGGTACACTTTTCTACAGCGTGGTCTGACCAAAGTGAGTACTGTAATGTCTAGATAACAAACCGATAGCCGAAGTAGAGATTTATATATGCACAAACTGTAATAGGATTTATAGTAATACCTTGACAAATTTCAGTTATAAAGACTTTTTTCAGGTCACTTAACCACACTCTGCTGAGAACTTGAGTCTTTCTTCAGCGAATTTCATACCTTAATTTCATGAAATTTCAGCACTGGAAGGGAAATTAGTATTCTGTTAGAGGCTAGCCACATCTCTTATTCTACATGTGCCAGGTTGGGGCCTCTGCCCCTCTCACTGACCTAGCTTCTTCCCATTTCACCCCTGTTGCATCAAAGTTATGCTCTAAGATATTATCCGTATCACCAAAACAGACTAGCTTGTCTTGAAGGTATCCAGTTCCCACATTAAAGAATGTGAGATTCTGGGCGATGCATTTTGCTGAAGCTCTGGCATGACCGCAATGAACAGAGCCGGATAAACAGGATCTGTGGATGGATGTGAAGATGTGTGGAGCAGAAGGAAGGAGCCAAGCTGGAGGGACATTCTCCCGCTTGTCCAAGGCAAACTCGACAGCCTAAAAGGCACATTGTGGGAACAACTAAGAAGTACTTTGCAGATCTTCTAAATGCTCTTTGGTTAATTACAAATAAGATTGGATTATTTTTAGGAAGGGACTGTGCCTAGAGGCCCTTTCAGACATTTCAGAGGAGAGAAGCAAAGTTGCATACAAATAAAGTAACTGAGGTGCAGACTGTACAGAGGTCTGCAGAGAGATTATTCTAAATGACCCAGGAATCAGTCTGGATAGGGAGTGCGTAGCCAGTCACCTCACCCCTCAGACTTTCCAACATTGTCATACTACATCTTGCTGATGCCTGGAAATTTCATTTTTGCCTTGGGTATTTTCTAATAGCTGAACAATGAACAAGGACATTTGTCTCTTGATTTGAATGTGCGGCTCTATGTTAAATGACTATTTGGAGAGTTACACCAGGGAGATGTGCCCCGAGAGTGCTGCTCTTCAAAGGAGCTGAAAGTATTGTCATTTAGATAAATGTACCTTTTGGTATGTTGCAAAGAGTTTTGAATTTGAATTTGAACTGCATTTATTTTTGGAGAATGGTCTTTGAGGACCTGGTCTTATGGGATGATTTCTATTTCTCAAAGTACGTAAAATGATTTTAAAAATAGAATAATTTTCTATTATCTTTTATTGTATATAGATATTTCTATTTATTTAACGTATTTTTAAAAGCTAGAATTTTCTTTATTTTTAGACAGAGGGGACGGGAAGGAGAAAGAGAGAGAAAGAAACATCAGTGTGTGGTTGCCTCTCACACACTCCCTATTGGGGACCTGGCCCACAACACAGACATGTGCCCTGACTGGGAATCAAACTGGTGACCCTTTGGTTCACAGGCCGGCACTCAATCCACTGAGCCACACCAGCCAGGGCTTATTTGACATATTTTTGAACATGTGTCATGTGCTATTGTTCTATATGATGGGATACAGCAGTAAACTGAAAGCAGAAATTCTTGCCCTGATGGAGTCAGACCATAAAGCACATATGTCAATTATTATTATCGAATAAACGGGTGAATCACTTATGTGCCAACCATTGATCAGAGTTTACAAAGATTAATGCATTTATGTAGATAGCATTGTATAACAGAAGATAATGCCATGGGGTAAAATAAAGCAGGGACATAAGATGTGGGATGCTAGGTAGAAGTGGGGGAAGATTTCAATTTTAAATAATCTGAGAAGTTCTCGTTGAGAAGATGATGTCTGGGCAAACCAGAAGGGATGACGGAACAAGCCAAATGGATTTCTGAAAGGAGATGGCTCCAAGCAGAAGGAGCAGCACGGTCAAAGGGTTTGAGGAAAAACATTCCTGCTTATTTTAGGAAGAGCAAGGACACTAAGGCCAGCTATAGCTGATAAAGTGAGGGATGAGTGATCATTTGGACATAGTAATGGCTATGGCTTTGATTTAGACAGAGGTGGGAAGCCAGTGACAGTGCATAGGGTAGTAGTGTGCATGGCCTAGCTTATGTCTAAATAGGACACAGCCTCAGGCTTCTTGGCTTCATACAGAAAGGAGCAACGGAAAAAGCAAGGACTAGTTAGGAGCTTATTTTAATAGTCCAGATGGGCTATTGTGGTGGCATGGATGAGGGTTATGAGAGTGGAAGTGGTTAGAATTGGTCAGGATACGGGTGTATTTTGATTCTTCAACAATATGGTTCCAAATAATTGATCTTTTTGTTTTGCTTCTGTACTCTCTGCAAGTAGTTAATAGCCTATAGAACACACACTTAGAATGCCCTGGCAGCCCACATTATTTTAAGAAACTGTGTAAGTGATTATTCGGCAATTTGTTGTAGAGTATCACATACAATAGATTTTGAAGTGGAACAACCCGTATTTGGAAATACAGCCTCCCACGCAACAATGGCAGGTTAGGCGCTAGGATCAACTGATCTGATGAAAAAAATTGAAAATGCCAGGGAAAACATTTCAAATCTTCCTGAATGCATCCCTGGGTAACAAAATAAAGAAAGAAAGAAAGAATACTAATGTCAAAAGACCGAGGAAAGGAGTAAACCAAGCACCGAAGCTGGCTTTTGCTTTAAGGGCGTTGGCCAAACCTGAGGCATCTGAGGATCATTTATATTCTGAGTTTAAGGGTTAAGGAACAGAAAACAAATTCAGAGCCCACCCCACAATGGGAAGTCTAATAGGACCTAAAAATTCAGAATCCCTAAAGGGCTTTATCCTCAAGGTGAGAGAGAATGAAAATTGACCCAGTTTCCTTATCCCCTGAAGAGAAACCTCCTTCTACACGTACCCCGCACCATCCATCTAAGAAGTTAATGACCATAAATTGGCTGTCACGCTGGTTAGCAGCCAGAATTCACATAAACTGGATGGCTAGAAAACCGTCCAAACCAAGAATTCAGTTTAAAGCAGTTCCAGACCAATAATGTCACATCTGAAAAGCAAATACAAATCTTTTTGGAAAGAATCCTCTGCACTTCACACTCTTGGAAATGTTCTGTTCCTGTAAACCCTAAGAAAATGAGTAACTCACAGTTAAAAATTACTGAATGCCCAAGGCCCCGTGAGGGGGGACCAGGAGAAACAATATATTGCAGAATATGCTGCATTAAAAAATGTAGCCATTAGAATTACTAGACACGATATGAAATAATCATGGTTAATGCATTTCAAGATGTGAAGAACTCTGAAGAACTAAGGAAAATTGAGAAAAGACCTAATTTCCAGAGATAAAAAATATAAACAATTTTTAAAATATTATGGATGGGTTAAATAGCACATTAGAATTGTTATTGGAATTTTCTCATCTCTTGGCTTTTGGGCTCTTGGTTCTCTTCTCCTGTCTTTTAGGCTACTCATTCTCAGTCTCTGTCACCGATTCACTGATTCTATTATCTAAAAAGACAGCATCATTTAAAATTCAGTTCTAGTTCTTTTTCTTCTCCTCCATTTTTATTCTTTGCCTGGACTGACCCATTTGCAAGGCTTCGACCATGCTGATAATTGCCGCACTTAAACTTTCAATGCAGAGTCGTTTTCTGAACATTGGACCACAAGGCATTTCCTACATGGATGCTCTATTGGTACTTCAAAGTCAGCATTTCCAGAGTGGCATTCATTTATTTTCCCACCAAATCTTCTATTCTTCCTAGGCTCCCGATTTAGCCATTGGCACGTAAAAAGAAACTTCTGTCAACATATTCCATGATTTCTTCCACGTTTTCCTTCCAGATTTAGTTATTAACAAGTCAGAGCCACCCTGTCATTGACATTTCCTTTTGCATCAACTCCCCTTGCAATGAATTGCAGGGTCCCTTGCAATTTTTCCATCACATTCTTACCTTCTACTCTCTGGTTTCTTAAAACTATTCTTTTACCACTACTAGAATTATTCTTCTAACCGATAAGTCCGATTGAATCACTCCTGGAGCAAAACCCTTTAGGGTTCACCCTTAAAGGTGGCAATTCATTGCATCCTGGAAAGTATAATCCCCTCAAATAAAGCACTAAAGCAGGGTGTGGTGACTTAGAGTGACTCTAAGCAGCACTGAGCAGGCTGCTTAGAGTCTATCCTGAAGGTGGTAGGTTTCACGGACTTTTCTAACACAGAGGGTTAGAACACTAGGTAGATGGTGGAGGAGAAGATTCTGCAGCATCTTACTAGGTATGTCCTTGATAGCAAATTTGTCTTACAGGACAAAATCATGCACAGCAATCTACTCCCCAGCTTTAGATTTGCAAAGTGCCTCTAAGTGACATCAGGTACATTCACACAACTGGTTGACCCCTGGATAAATGACCTCATCGGAAATTAAGTAAACTAAAAAAGTCAAAATCAAGCCCAGAGAAAAGTTGCTACAAAACAAGAGAACAGGAATTTGGAAGTTTTTAAGACTTGGGGGACGATCATAAATAAATTAAGGTAGGCTAATTGCTGTGACAAACAGCTCCGCAATGTCAGGGCCTTGGTCAGCCCCTCCTCTCCGGGAGTGGGTTGCGGGGAGGGGAAGGGACTCTGCCCTGCACAGCCCTTTAGGAAAGCAGACTCTTCCCATTCAGTGTTTCTACCGTTCCCGGAGGAGTCCAAGTCCCCCACCGGATTCTTTGTACACAGCTGGCGATGTCAGGGGTAGGTGCGGGAAGAGCACTGTGTAGGATCTCCAAGGAGGTGTTTTAAGAACTTGGCCACGTCTCCATTGGTAGGTGAATAATTAAGTGATAACTTGATTTTTCAGATCATGTTTTAGAAAATACTTGGTAAGATGGGCAAATGGGAACAATAGAATGTTAAGTGGGGAAAAACAGATACAAAAGTAAATGCCCTCTGGTTGTAACTCTGTTAATAAAAGAAGTAACATTTTCATTGTTAAGACTGTAAGGAAATAACCTATGAGCATCTTGATCTCTGTTTGAATAGTGAGATTATTGGAAATCTCAATACTTTTCTTATCTAAGTTATTAATAATGAAAGAGTTACTTATTAAGGTAAACATCATCAAAAAATTTTAAAATGAAATGCTGTGTTTTTAAAGGATTTCTATATTCCTGGAAATTAATTACCTCTCAGAGGCCTTATACGTAGTAGACATTTAATACATATTCATGATTGAACCAATATGACTGAATAAAGTAATCAAATGGAAGAACCCTAAGAACAAAATGTTAAGAAACTATTACTTCCTTGTGATGCTATTTAAATGTGGTAGCTGATGAGCAATATTACGACACTTTATTTTTAATACCTTGATTTTGATTTTATAACACTTAAATCCTATGGTAGGTGTGATATCAATACTAATGAATTAAGTATATTAGTGTTTCCTAAACTTTATTCATTTTTGTACCATTTATACTGTTTTTAGTCATACCTAGAGTAGTATGTATATTCTTACTTTAATATTTTTCATTAAAGTCATATACTTTTATAAACTGAAATTTAGCTTTGCACTAAATAATGATACTAGTAAAATCAGAGAATTGTGGTATTAATTTTTCTACACATATTAAAATAATTATAAAAATTAAAAATATTTGCATTCTACTTAATCATCCTTTCTAACCCCATGTTTGCTGCAGTTTTGAAATAACTGACCTATGTGTTATATTTACCTAATTTAGTGTTTTAGGTTCAAGCTTCTCTCCGTGTTTGGGGACCATGAACTACACAGGTTTTGCCTACCTGGCAGAATATCTACTTTTATGATCTATGATCTAGTTTTTTGATTTATAATCATATACAGGTACCAAAAAGTGAATGTTAGTAGGTGCTATATATAGATTGAGATATTTTTTACAATTAAATTTTTCAAACAATGAATATTCTGTCTCCCCACACCCACCCCTTTTTCAATGGAAGCCCACTAATATGACACAGAATGTTTTTGTAGCAAAACATAGTAAGTTAGTTAATATGTGAAACTTTTTTAAATACCAGAATTCTTCGGTTTGCACATAGTTCAAATGAGTAAAATAGAGAGGTATGTACTGTTTCTTGAGATCACAATCCTCTTCCCAGAGATGATAAGTAACAACAACAAAAGCTGGCCATTAATTTTATACTTGGATGAAGGTTTCTTTATGTATGACAAAGAAAAGACAATCTTTGAGTTTTTTGACACTTAAATTAAAAAAATACAGAGGGAAGTGTAGAACTACCTCTGAGGAATTCCTTAAAATAGGGATCTGTCTGGGATGATTTATGTGTTGGGTAAAAGGAGGGGTGTGGTTCCTTGGTTGTTTCTGACTTTGTGGTTATTATTCATAAGTTTCCCATTTTTTTTTAAATCCAAGTGTTAAAAAGGGGGTGGAAACAGAGCAAGACAAAGTGAAGTCAGCAAAATAATAATCAAGAGCCAGGGACAAGCAGAGTGGATTATATTAGCTAGGTTAGGGTAAAAAACCTACAAGATTTTCTTTCCCTATGTTTTTAAAAGAAAACAAAAATCTTCAGCACAAATGCCATCTACAAAGACTCTGAAGGTTCTCGCTCACAGAACAACAACTGAATAATGAACATTAGCATTCCTTGTGAGGCGCAGACTTTTGGAATAAGCCCTTTCCTGAATACTGATGACCATAAACACATTAGCTGAGCTATTTGTTATTATCACAAATTAGATGTGACTGAATTTCTATTACATATGCTCATTCCATCATATGATTCATCCATTGGGTGGATTTTAATTATTGAACCGAGAAATGAATAATTGGAAAGGAGGACACTAAGAAAAAATATCAGTCTTTCCACATTGTCCTACTAGTGTGGAACTATGAATTGCCTTTCTTTGCCTTTTGATATCTAACAAGAATATTCTTATATCTACAAGATAAAGGTAGAGAGGAAAAAAATAGAGGAATGAAACATTCAGGATTGAGGACATATAGGAAGTGTTCTATTTACCCCGCGTTTCACATGTTTGAACTCTAACCCCTATCATATGTAGCTTCAGTGATCAAATAGCCTGGTACATTGTTCTCCCTCTCCTTTAAGAGTATCTGATCTTTTCTGTCCTTAATCTATGATTTAAACAGCCTGTTCATGTGGTCCTCTAAATTGCCTCATCTTTTTTGAAGTTGCACATAACCTATAAATAATAAATGGTAAATTTGGCCTCAGTTTTGACCGACCTCATTAGACGTTAAATGGGAATCACAGAGACCCACAAATGTACACTTGAGTTGTTTTGGTGCCGAAGCATAATGGCTACAGTTCATAAATAAAATACGAGATATGATTCTGTCATGCATGGACTGCTGGGGAAGCAACAGACAGATGTTCCCCTTGGCTCCCTCTGGCCAGTAAGCTGGAGAAATCACTGGGCTGTGCATCCCCAAGAGGCAGAGGTACAGACTGGCCTGTTAACACTGCGACAGTTCCAGCTGCACAGCCAAGGGCAGTCCTCACACTGCTCTGTGTGATGACTATCGTTTCATTGTTGGTCTTTGCAGCTATGGTGCATAAATAACAGTTGTCTTCAGGGGCACCAAAGTACCTCTTCTCAATTTATCATAGTGTAAGACTCTCTTAGCTTCATAAACTGTGATATGAGCACAATAAATTAAGCTATTTTCTTGTGTTGTGGGAAGAGGGGTACCAGGACAAAGAGACTGTGCTTGTAATAAGATTTGAACCCATTTCTACACACTCCCAGTTCAGGCTTACTCTGTGCAAGCTACTATTTTAGGAATCATGAAGACATGATTCCTTTGTTCAATATAATTAAGTAGCTGTAAACTGAGCATGGGCCCTGGAGATACTGTGGTGGATAAGAGAGAAAAAGCCTCTGCTTTCACAAAGTTTATAGGCCCAGAGGGAAGGTAGACATTTAGTTATATGATGTGTATTGTAAGAGATTCTTCAGATCCAGTACACAATGCTGTGTAGACACCTAATGATACCTAATTTAGTTCATCAGAAAAGGCCTCCTGAAGAAGTGGTGTTTAAGAGGAGACAGACAGACTGACAGACAAATAGGTGTTGCCCCATCATGGAGGTGGCTGGGAAGGAGAATGCCCCGCATGCCTGAGTTGAGATAAAGGAATAGAAACAAGTTCCTATGGCTGGCGTGAGTGTTCCAGGGTGGGCACCAGGTAAACCAAGGATTTTTGAAGTAATCCTAGGGACAGTGGGGAAGGGAGGAAACCAGGCTGTCAATGGGTGGATTTGAGAGCCACAGCAAGACTTAGCGTTGGCCAAACAGAGTACACGTGGTTCAGCTTAGAGTCACACACCTCATCTTATCTGATAATGTTAATATATAATGTTAAAATATATATATTCAAGGGTATACAACACCTTGTACGAGGCGTTATTGAAGAATCAACCAGCAAGTAAATATGTAATGAGTGTCTGCTTACCCATTACCCTCTTAGAGTTGTGGTTATTGCAGGGCCTTATTTGTAGTATGTGATGGGGAGATAAGACTAAAAAAATGACACAATGGAACCTGTCTACAAACATATTAGGCTTAATGTTTCAATAAACAACCAACGTGATATCAGGATTAAATCCAAGGATAAGAGATTTCTTAGTTTTTCTTTTAAAGATTAAGAATAAATTTCAGTTTTATGCTACCAAATTACTTTCTGCTTAAAATATGAGTGCATATCATATGCCAGACATTATACCAGGGATACAAACTGAGGATATTGTTGTTGGTCTCTGAGGAGCTTCCAGACAAGAAAAGAAATGATACATTTAGACATATGAACTGTGGAGCTATGAGCTACAGGCATATGAGCAAATGCATTAACGTTAGATGTGCGATGGAAAAGGAGTTAAAGCAATGTGGGCAACTTTGTAAACCTATTTAATTCGTTCCCTCACGCTGCAAAAATGAGGGAAATGCTTTTCTTGCATTTTCCCCCTATTGACACAATTTTGAATAAAATGGTTGAAATCCAACACATTCCTGTTTTCTTCTAAAGTTTTCTGAGAAGAATAAGATGTCTAATAAAATTATAAAAGTGATCAATCATTTCCAGTTTGGGGAATTAATTTTTTGTTAATCGGAAAAGGAATAGGTAGAAAATTGTACTCCCCCCAAACTGTTTTAATCATCAGGAGAAATATTTCGTATAATGAGACAGTCTTCTATCAGCACAGATTAGGGAAAATTTGGGACAACTGTAATAGCATAATCAATAAAATACAATTTAAAAATATACATATATTCAAATGTCAAAAATTCCAGTCTAAAATAAAAAATATTACAGATTAAAAAAAAAAAAAAAGAAAATCAACCCACGGAGTAGGCCCTGGGAAACTTCATGAGAATGTCCAGTTTGCTTTCTTTCTTTAAAAGACTTAAATAACCTACTTATAGTTTTAAAAGCATTTATACAGCTCTCTTGAAAAGGTTTCTGGTTGTATTTGAATCATGCAATGATATTATAAGTCTCATTATATATATGATTTTATTGATGTAGTCGTTCAACACATATTGAGCGACTAACTGGGCCAGACTGAGGAGACAAAGTTCTGCTCTTGGAAGGTTGCCACCTGGGAAATCTGAGTGGGATCATTACTGGCAATCGAATGTATTTCTTTTGTTTGGCCATTTTCCTTACTACTTTTAACAAAAAATTTAAGGTTACATTTTGTAAGTATTTTCAAATATCCTTTTTTATCCCTATTGGAATTGTGTGAAAACACTTTTTCTGAGTGTCTTTCTGTGAATGTTATGCCATGATGGCTCACATTATGATTTGTCAAGGAAGTACACTGTCATGGAAAGACGGAAGGAGGGAGGGAAGAAAGGAAATGTCAATGAGCATAACTACCTATGAAATCGTGAAGAATGTATAACAACAACCAAAAAATTAAGCAAAAATTTTGGGGAGCAGCAATTTGGGAGAAAGAAGGAAAAGTGAAATTATATATAGAATTGTACAACAAATCAGAATTATTTTTTAATGAAAATTGGGAAAAGAGAAGTTTAATAATTCATCAATGCAACCTAAAGAAAAATCTTCAATTACATGAGCTAAGAATTGAGACCTTAAACTGGGTACGTTATCAAGAGGAAATAACTTACTGCAATTCCTTAATTCATCATTAAATGAAATTTCAGCCACCAGTTGCCTTGTGAAATATACCAAGTGACTAAGAACTCTGTCTCGCCAAGAAATAGGGCAATTAAATAAATTATTGCAAAAATATGTAATGTCTTATTTCATGAGTCATTCACTGCTTAATAGCAAAAACAAAGAAAATCAAGGCAAAAGTAGTTCAAATCTATTGAATTTGAGGGCTTAGATTTATTTTGCTTCTTTAATTTTGAAATTTCAGCGTTAGAAATCAGAATTTTTCATTACATGTCTGTTATTTTCAGTCTTGAGTGACAGTTTATTGGATTCATTGTATTATATATGGAGATTTTAAAGAGAAAATTGTTTTACCTCCTGGGTTTTTTATAATACAATGGTGATTGCATAGATAGAAGGTGCTATGAATGAGAATTTACACCTGCGTACAAGTGGGCATTTTAAAAAACAGTACATCATTTTAAATATGCATTTTCCTACTTCAGCATCTGTGAGTTAAAAGAGGAGCACTGCCATTTAGTGTTTCCATAACTTGCATTTATTGATCACCCAGAGTTTGAGTGCAAGCGGTTTTCCTAGTACCACAGCCTCACTCAATGACTCGCAGCAGCTCCAAAGTAGTCCTTTGCCTCTCGCCTACCACCCAGTTCAAAGCTTATTGCATAGTTTTAAGATTTAGTAAAGCCTCTTCTTATTTGTATACATTTAAAGAATAACTGTGTCAGAGCATAAAATGCAAGAAAATTATAAAGTGAACACGTGAATACTAGAGTTTTGTGGGAGTGGTTTCATCAGAGCTCACACTCCTACTCCCCAGGGAGACTAATGGGGGTGCTGTGTGTACACTACTGTGTGGTCACCAAACTCCATCCACTTTTCTTCCTGGACACACAGCTCTACCACATTTCCCAGATTCTCTTATTGGGGTCATGTGACTCAATCCTGGAAATTAGGCACACGACCTGCAGACCTGGACCCTAAGTACCGTTTTGCACAGGCCTTCGAGTTCTGTCTTTTAAAAAGCAACAACAGCAACAACAAAACATCTACAGAATTCAGGGGAAGACAGAAGTTAAGGGAATGGAAGAGGCACTCTGAGGAAGTGTGTGGAATAGTTTCCCCTCCTCCCTCCCATTGCATTTACATTGCAGTGTGACTTGAACAAGAAATTAATCTATATTGTTACATCCATAAGGTTTGGGGTCATTTATGATAACAGTTAATACACAATGAATAATACAGTTGGTAAAAGAAAGTGGTAGGTAGGAGAATGAGAAAGCAAATATTCTTGCTTTAAAGTTTGCTACTAATGCCATATTACTCCCCATGGAATGAATATGGCAATGGCAAAACCACATAATATAAGTGCCAGATATAAACAGGAAGTCAGCAAACCAAAAGAATAAGCTTTGCCCAAATATACAGCTGCTAACTTGCCTTTGGGAACCAATTGTTCATTTCTTCCACTCAACATTTCCCCCTTGATTGTCTAGTTTTACTATCCTGCGTTCCTTTTCCAAGTCATTAAAATCATTTTCTGTTTTTCATAAATTGTTGATAATCGCTTCTGTGAAATTAATGAATTCGCAAGGGGAGGAAGATAGAAGCAATTATTTCAACATAGAAATAAAAGCCAGCTTTAAAAATTATAATTTTGTTATTGTAAAAATGAACATTCCCTTCTGTTTTTTTTCCCTACTAGATATTGCAACGTTACAATGCTGGGGTACTCAAAACCAGCACCATGATGATGCCACAGTGCACTGGTCGATGGATTGAAATAGAAGACCCAGAAGTATATTCAAGAAGACCCAGAACTATAGATAGTATATTCAAGTAACTGTCATTTTTCATATACTGTTTTTATACGTGTGTGTATATCTATCTATCTGGATAGATTTCTGAGCCTTCTATATGAGTGAACATCTCCCTATATTGTTTTATTCCCTCCTCTATATTCTTTTTTTTTTAATGCCATACTATGATAGCAAAGCCTCCAAAGTGGCTCCCAATGTTCCCCACCTCCTCGTTCCCACCCTGTGTGGTCTGGTCTCCTTCCACTTCGTACTAGGGTTACGAGTAGTACAAGGCAGCAGAAGAAATGGTACGTCATTAGATTGTAAAGACCATGGTTTCCATCTAGACTCACACACCCTCTATCTCTTGAATCACTCACTCTGGGGAAGCAACATGTCACGTGAGAGGATGCTCAAGCAGTCTCTGGAGAGGACCACGAGACAACAAATCCAGGATTTGGCAAGTAACTGAGGCCTGCCCACGCTTATGTGAGTGAGCTTGGGAGTGGACCATTCCCCAGTGGAGCCTTTACATCACTGCACTTCAGGGGAGAGCTGAGCTTGAACCCAGCTGCGCCCCTCCAAGTGAGGCATGTGAGACAATGATTGTTCATTGTTTTAAGCTTTTCTGTTAAGTTTTGCGTACCATGTTACACAATAGATAATTAAAACACATAGCATATAAACAAAAGCAATAAAAGCAATATAGATCAATGATTAGTGAATTAGATGATTTGACAAATTTTAACATTTCTGTTTCATCTTGATTGTTTTCCTTAAATTAATTCCTGCAATAAAATGTGTTAAAAGTGGTTACCAGCAGGACATTAGAAAAATTAACAATTAGCTTTAGGAACTAAAGTGTAACCACAGTATTATTTCCTGTTTTATTAAATCCATTAAACAGTATTACAGTGTATTTGTTTCTATTACAAAACATGTTATTGGACTCTTCGGGAAAAAAGCGACTTCAAATTAGTCTGAAAACTCATTTTTTTCTAGCAATGTGTAATAATTATAATTGCCTATAGAAGTTCCTGTGAGATGGACTGACTTTAAAATATACTTAAGCATAATATTATAGACAAACAAGTTTTTTTTTTTCAGTACTTGAAGATAGTTTTTTCTTGTGGACATCCTCTTTTATCTTACTAAGATTATTTACAATCTCTGCCATTATTTTGGTGTAAAAATAAACTTTAATAGCGTACCTGTGTGAATTCTAACCATTTCTGAATTTGTGAAGCCCCAAATAATGAAGCTTTATTATGTATAAGGGAACTGGAAAGGCTAAGATCCCAAATGATGGGTCAGGAGGATAGTTCCAAGCCATTGGTGTCCCAGCCAGGATGACACCGCCGTGTTCTCCGTGCTCCACTGAGGCTGAAACCCAGCTTTTGGTTCTAAATTGTCTCAGTCTTGGCCATTGGGGCAATTCCACTTTCTCGCTCATTTTCCCTCCCCTGGAAAGACTAGGGACAATTGATTTTTTTCCTTGTGGGAAAAGAATGAAAATGGATCCCTACTTCACAACATTAAAACAATAATAAAATCCCAGATGAATTGAGAGTTTATATATGAAAGACAAAACTCTAACAATTTTAGATGTAAACATAGAGATGATCTGTATGACCCTGGGAGAATTTCTTCATCAAAACACAAAAATTGCAAATCACAAAAGAAAGGACTGGAAAATTTGACCACATTGTGAACTCTCTCTTTCTCTCTTGCTCTTAGATAATATATTACTAATAATTTTTAGAGAAAGTAATATGACTGATAAGTTTCATTATTTTTGCAATTTTATAAAAGATTTTATTTATTTATTTTTAGGGATAGGGGAAGGGAAGGACAAAGGGAGGGAGAGAAACATCAATGTGTAGTTGCCTCTCAAGAGCCCCCCCACTGGGGAACTGGCCCGCAACCCAGGCATGGGCCCTGCCTGGGAATCAAGCCGGTGACCCTTTGGTTCGCAGGTACGCTCAATCCACTGAGCCACACCAGCCATAGTGCTATTTTTGCAATTTTTGTGTAACTTTAGAAATACAGAATCAGAGATCTGGATCTAAATCAAATTTTTTTCTGTTTCTTGGTTTTAATGGTAGTCATACTCTTATTTTTTTCATTCATATTTGTCTTATGTCCTGAATTGTCTCAATTATTTTTTGTACTATAGCATCTTTGTAAGTTACATCAAAACTAATAAAGTAGAGAATAAATAAATAAATGTTCAACAAACCATTAGATTCAGTTTATGCTCCCAACAACTAAGTATTTATAACTCCAGCCACAAAAAAATTATAAAAACTTTTTATAATAAACAACAAAGAATTTATGGGGACTTTGACAGTAATGAAGTAAATATGGGTAAATCTTCAACTAAATCAGTTCTGGAATATTTGAACATCCTACAGTCTCAGAGCCAGAATATCAAGTCTATCAGGAAGAGATAATATTTTCCAGTTGTCTAAGGATTCAATTTGTCAAATTATCTTATTAATTTCTCTCAGACTGTGTCGTATATTGCATGTGCTAAATTGGCAGAATAACGTACTCAGACCGTACCTGAGCTCTCTGGAAGCCCTTTCAGAATGCAAAGGAGGCTAAGGGAACAGCTTTTGTTCTTCACAATTCAATTTTGTTATACAATGCAGAAGTTACAAAGCTTTCATCAACAATTACTGACTACTTTCATTGTCGTCCCAATGTGGGAGTCCTGAAAGACTGGTTGAAATTCATTCAAGTAACAGAGGAGAGTGCACAGTGCAGCCTTCTGTACTGAACAAAGAAATAAGAGAAAAATATTCACTTCTATCAAAGGTGCAAGCAATAAAGCATCAACACAAACAAAACAGGCACAAACCAGAAAGCCTGTAGGAAGCTGTGAAAGGAAGATCAAAAATCAGGTTCTTTAGAGGTGAGTGGTATAAAGGAAATGCAATATTATTTGCAACAGAATTTTTCTAAAAGAGAAATGAGCCTGAATAGGCTATTAGCCAGATCCTTCTTCACCAGCTGAGTTCCAGACAGTGGTTTAATTTATAAGGACTCCAATGACACCATGTAAACACTGAGAAGAAGAGGTCCCCAAAATGCTCTGCCACTGTCATATTCAGGCTAACCCAAACCATCCACAATCAATAAATTCCTAAAACTTAATTTATTGAAAAGCCACGAGTGTCTCATATTTTTTCCCATGAAAATATGGATGAGATGGATTGTGGACGAAGGTATGTGAGAAATATTCCAAAGATTGCTTAATAATCACTTATTGCAGTTAATTAATGTCATTTTAGCAGTTGAGACAATTCCAACCCATGCACACATCGTTATCATCTCATTCATACCCTCAGAGGCCTAAGTACATATTTTATGTCAATATCCCTCAATTACCAAAGCACAAAATGATTTACATCTTTAAAGTAGTGAAATGTCTAATTAGAGAATGTATTCAAGATTTATAATGACACCTGACAGATACAATAAAAACTTCCTAAATTTAATGCATTATCATAAGTTGTTCAATGGATCTTATTAGCATAAATGTCAAAGTAAGATTCCAAACACCTGAAGGTAATATTACTTTGGAAGGGGAAAGTATAATTAGTGAATAGCGCTCCATTAGGGGGGGTTCACGAACACCAGGCTGGCTTTCTCCACACACAGTAGGGCTGAATGTACCTGTGCACTTGAAATTGGGTGTGGCAAGTAATTTCTCTGAGTAGAGAAAGTGAAAGCTCTAAGAGGCAGTGTCCCCTTCCCCACATCCAATTTTCCTCTGACTTTGGGACCGACAATATTTAGGATGGTAGCTCCTCAGCCACCTGGGACCCCTGAGGGTCTGTCAAAGGCAGACACCTACTTGCTACTTGCAAGAGAAATATAGTGTAAGCAAGAAATAAGTAAATAAGACATAAGTAATAAGACATAAGAAATAGGACAAAAGTAAAATGTGTGTTGTACGCTGCTGAGATTTTGGAGTGTTGCCCTGGGTCACAACCCAGCCTATTCTGTCCCAACACCATACGCAAGAGTATACAAGAATACATCTTTGGACATCAACATCAAGAGTGAAATATAGACAGGTTTCCAGCCTCAATTTTGTTTTATATAAATAAAAAAGTACTAGTAGTTGCGAAGAGAAAGATACCCCAAATGGTGTAAACTTACTTGAATTTAACAAAGATGGAACTGGCAAAGCAGGGGGCTAGGAGGTGCACATTATGATACACAATAGCTGGAAGGATGCTAGCCATGTCAGGCAGCCTATCAGCATTCTTCTGCATTTATTTATATCAGATGAATAGGAAAAATAGTAGGGAGGGTTTTTTAAAAGTAATTTATTCCCCCTCCATTTGAATTGTGATATTTATCCTCCTGACTAGAAATGAACCAGGGCAGCAAGTTGGGAGTTCTTTAGTTTACTTATTATTCAAATTCAAATTCTTTTGCAGATACTGCTGACTTTATTGAAAGTTTATTATTCTTTTAATTTTATGAGGGAAGGAATCTTGTTGATCTTATTTAAAGCTATGCCCCACGTATTTAGAATAGTGCCCAGAATAAGTAGACCAAAAATATTTTTTTGAATGAATGAAAGAATCGATATTTTTGCTAGAAGTTTTCATCAACTGCAAGTTCAATGTTAGTTAACAGTGTGGTGTCGCTCTCCCAAAACCCAAATACCATTTTTAGACTGCAGTAACAGAAGTGTCAGATCTAGGACAAATGAAGAATATAATTCATTCTACCCTTCTTAACCTTCTGGAGGATAATATGTAGTTAATCCTGGCACCACACACCAAGTAGTCATTACTAAATTCTATTGCAGTGTTTCCCTAACCTTTTTTTACAGCGCGGTGACCTCCAAAATAATACTTGTAGGATACAAGTGGGTAAAAAAAATAAAAGCCTTGCTGGGTCACTCGTAGGGCTGAGGGACTGAAATTCTGTCATGTTTCTCGTAGAGAACCCTTTATTTCTAACAGAAGTTGCTGTTTAAATGCTGATAATGAAAGCATATTTTTATGACAGAGGAGAGAGATTAAAATAAACCTCTAAAACCTGTTCGGTCGGCAGGAAAGACCATGAAAACCAGCGCAGTGCTTTCGCGCAGCCCCACGGCCACGACACCCACAGACAATAGTAATATTACCATCTGGCACACCCGGAACACCCTTTTGCGAAACTCTGGTCTGTTGCATCCAAAGAAAAACGTCTGGGATGGATGGAGGGGGCTGAGAGCCGCAGTATTCGTGATCATATGAGTCACAGTTAATTCAGGACCTCCAAGGTCAGGCACTTTTCACACATTGAACTAATTCAATCCATTAAACAACCATATGGGATGGATGTTATTACTTCCACTGGTTCACTAAGGAAACTGAGGCTTAGGGACATTTCGTGTTATAGCCAAGTCCACGGAAGGGGTAAATAAATGGCAGAGCCAGGTTTTGACTCTAGAACTGAACCCAAAGCCTTTGTTTTATCTGCAAACAGGAAGACCTAAAGGGCTTATGTGTGCAAAACTGTCTTCAAATGTTAAAGGGCCCTGTGAGGCAGAGAGAGTGGAAATTTCTGATGCTCCAAGAGGTCAGTCTAGGACTTAGGAGTGGGATCATGAAGGAAGACAGACTTTATTTCTGAATATGGAAGAAATGATTATCTTATGAATGTAGACTTTCCTACCCCAGATGGTATTCAGCAAGTGATTACATCTTAGGGAATTTTAGAGGAAATTCCTGCTTGGATGATCTCTGCTTTAATTCCAGCTTCAAGTTTACATGATCTTATAGTATATAAAAAGCATGCGAGGATTCTGTTAGAAATACTGTTTCCCTTACACAAACTTTTAAAGGAGGGATTTGTACGTTAGACTAACTGCATGTGGATAAGGAGCCCGTTTCTGACAGGGACGGTTCAATTGTTCTCCAAAGAGTTTACAGGTGCCTTCTTAGAAGACTGCCCTCTTATTCTGGAGCTCCCAGGACCTGGTCACTAATACATCCATCTGAAGAATCAAAATACAGCCCCAAACCTCCACCATCAGCAGCACTGGAATAGGACAGAGAGGGTTTGTTACTGTCGTCAGTCCTTCCCAAAGAAGTGCATGGGCATCAGCCAAGCAACCCCGGAATCCATAGATTGTCCTATTTTGGAGAATGTTTTAAGTAACCTTCAATGTGATATCATTGGTGTGTGTGTGTGTAAGAGAAAGTACTGTATTTATTTTCAGATTTCCTCCTGTGTTCTACTACTTTATTTAAGGGGAAATAATATACCTACATTTTCCCACCATCTCTTTGATAAATACACTTCCATTTTCTGCTTTAGAAGAGCAACTATTCACATAAATTAAGGATTCCCTAAGAAGAATATTTTTGTCCTTGAGAGAGCACATGAGGATTAAAATAAAGCATTTTCCACAGATGAGCATAGAGAAATTGTAGATCTAGGCAGTGTCCCTGCTGCTATAGGCCGCTATCGTTCTCTCTGCCTTTGCCCCTTTTCTCTCTTTATCCTCTTCCTTTAGGCAAGGGCGGTTGGTGCCTCACTGAACTTCCAGCCCTATGAGGCGTCTGAGATGATTCTGGAACTGCAGCTGTTATCTCCTTGATTCTTCTTTCCCCAAACTGAAGGTGACTGAGAGAAAACCTAAACCATCACAGCGAAGGAAATTCTAGATAGGGATGTGATCTTTTTAATCACTTGCCAGGATCTCCCTTTTCCTTGGCTAGAGGTGTCTCCCATTTTCAGGAAGAAAGAATGATTGAAGCAGAGGGAAAAATCTAGTGGATCTGAATTCCAGACAATTTTGCCACTTGTAGCATTAATTACTTGTTAAATGAAAGTGAGCATATCGATATCAATACAATTTGCAGAAAGATGTCTACCTAGGTAAGACATCTATATAGTTTATCTTCTGTTCCATCTTTCTTATCATTTAAAAAAGTCCAGGTATATAGGAGGTGATCAATATATGCTTCTTTAATAAAAATTACATAATATGTTTGGGAGATAATTATAATTTCACAATCTTTGATACCCATATTTTGAGACAACTGCTTCATAGGTAAAACCATCTTAAAACCAAAGTCCTTTCAGTTCAGTAGATCCATTGGTAAGGATCTAAGACAGACTCAACACGTACCTAATTTTACTTAATAACCGGCGGTGGGGCTTAAGACTATACTTTCAGGGATCATTGCTATAGTTCATTACAAGAGGGCTAGTGATACTTTCTTCTTTGATGAGCCCAGAAAACAACACAGTGTTTAAGGGTGTATATTTAGGATTCAGACTGCGGGACTCCAGCTCCATCGCTTATCAGCTTTATCCCATTGCACAAATTTCTCCTCTAGTTTCCCTCCTCTATCAAATGGGGATAACCCATGGGACTGTTAGAAGGCTTCAAAGGGATAAATCTTGTAAAGTACTTAGCATAGTGCCTGACACATAGTAAGTATCAAATAAATGTTAACTGTTATCATTATCATTAATCTATCATCTATAAAATAAAGGAAATAGATACTATAGGGAAGTGTAATGCTAGGAAATAAGAAGGTAATTTGGCTGCCTTCCCTCTCTCTGCACTTAATGGTTTTTGAGATTTTTTAGATTACTATGTATTATTTTTTATACCTGTACATGCTTCAGTACATACAAGAAAATATTACCACTGTAGAGAAACATACACACAATGGTTAAATGCTTTGTAAAATATTGTAAAACTTAAGGCTATTACATTTTTTCTCCCTCAAAGTAGGTTTTATGTTGCAAACACATATGCTGTCTTTAGAAAGTGCGGTCACTGTCTTTTGTTCAATCCTGAAACCTCTGTTATTGTGAAGTCTGGAGGCATCACGCCGTGGCAGTTTGTAAATGGATTGAGGTGTTTCTAAGAAGCATTGGCAGGGATCAGAATATTATCCTAGAAAGTAAGAAAAGAAGACTATGTAAATAGAGTTGGAAATCTCTTTGTGTAGAACTGACAGTTCAGTACCTTCCCATTAACAATCTTCCACACACTGAAGTTATTCAAGATCAAGACAATCCCTGCTGAATTAGTTCAATTAGCATGATGTGGGCTGAAGAGCAAGGTCACATACATCCTCATCGAGACAGCAATGTCATTTTTTATTAGTTTTCAGATTCCTTCAGTTAGATTTCCACTGGGGTATTTTTTAAACAACATTTAAATTTAACTTCTTGTTCACCTTTCTCGCTGCTTGTTTTTGTCAAGCGTAATTTTATGCCTTCCGGTGCATATAAATTATGTATGTATCCATATGATTTTCTTTCTACATCTCCATACTGTGTTTTAAGTGAAAAGTTATGAAGGAATATTAACTAAGATGAGAAGAAAACCAAGGGAAATGCAATACAGTTATGTGTGTTGGGTAATACCAACCATCAAGTGTTACTGGACTCCGCTGAAAAAAATATGAGACATTCTGTAACTTCCTTCACCAGTTGCTCATTTCATATCACCCTCTGGCAAGATTATTTCCTAGAAGACATCATTCTGTAATACAACCTTTTCCCACCTCTAATCTCCCTAGCCCCCTTGCTCCCAATACCAGGTAATTTTACTAAATCATAATACATTTTGTTAGCAGGAGGGGAAACAGGACTAAATGAATGTGGGATCGTCTATTCTGCCAGTGGATACATTCACTGCAAAGTGCCATTTCTCCATATCAAACATGTTTGCAGATCAAAACCTGCAGTAGCTGCAGAGAAGCAGACATCACTAGACTCATAGTTTACATTCATTTTAAGTCACAAATCTTTAGTGTCTTTTAAGTCCACAGATACAATTATATATCTCATTCCATTCTGTTCCAGTGAGTAAGAGTAACCGCCACACTTGCACTGTTCTGTCTAACAATTCATATCTTTAGCACGCCTTTCTCAAGGACCCATCTCACCCTTAATCTTCTCCAAAAGCCCTAAAACACATGCATTTTTTTTTATGATGGAGAGAAGGTTTTAGTCTGAAATCCCCAACTTTGCGTTTTTATCTTCAAAATCTTCTCTCCGTTGGGAGGAAACCCTTTTCTTGGCATTCAAGTAAAAAAAAAAAAATGTAAAAGGTATTTCAAGTCTAACTTCATCTTACATGTCTTTATATCACCCAACACCTGCTTCTTTTTTCTATCCTCACAGTCGGCCATACGACTTTTGTGTTAAAAATTATACCTCATCCATCACAGAGTTAGAGATCAGAAAAAGTGCCTATCAAGGCTGTTTTGAAAGAAACCATCTGCCGACTCGATTCAACTGGCTTCCAAGGAGGTGCAAAGTAATACATTTTAGTGGCCTGTAGCATCGAGAGAACGAGACCACGGGGTATTAAGTCGATTATAGAAAACAGTAAGTGCTTTTTTTCCCCTTCTACCTACTCCTAAACCTACTCCTGTACTTCTAGTGGAATCTTTTATTTCTTTTTCTTTGGCAATGAAAGAAAACACACTCTTATGTAAAAATTACCTCTAAAACTATTGTGCAGTAATGTGGTTAAAGTGGTGTGTTTGGAATCTGAAAATCAAGAATGGTTTTGCATTACAACCTTTTAACAATTCTCTTATTCTCCTGGTGTCCTGTGAGTTGATTTATCTTTCTGTAAAATATACACTACCTTTCAGACCACTACGGTAAGAATAGAAAAACATCTCTGAGATGTCTCAGCATAGTGTTCTTTTGAAAGTTTTAAAGGCTTTTATTAAGGATCGCAAGTTTATTTACTTTCCATTACCGGATGTCCCTGTGTATCCACAACCTCAGCTACTGACATCACTTCATATTATTTTTTGTCACCCGTATGAAAAATTAGATCTTGAATAGCCACTGCAGGCAGGCCTTCGTGTTTTTCTTTACTGTAATACCTGTATTATCAGCAGTTTAACTTCTTTCCTACATGGTTCACGTTGGCAAGTACACTCTCTAAACTCTTTTCCAGTGATGATAAAACAAGCTAGTGTTGATAAGTCTTTCTTTATACAGATCTTCACGACTCTTATTGACCCCTGGTGTTTTCATGTCAAAGAAAGAATTCAACCGTCAGCTCTCCAGAAAGACCATTTCAGCTCCGGGGCTGAGGGGGCCGGCGCTTCTGGGTGGTGCTGAGAAGACTTCCCTCTGCAGATGCCCAGTTACACGCCCACTCTGGGGCAGCAGCCTGAGCTGGTGACCAGTCTGAGACTGACGGAGCTCCGCAGGTCCCGCAGGTCCTACAGGTCCGTGTGGCTAAAGCGTACCTGTTATTCTCACGGGAGTCCTGCCACCAGCCCCCCAGGTCTGTGGCTCCACACTGAGCCCATGGTCCAAGGGAAGGCATTTTTTCTGTCCCTCCAGACACAGACAAGAAAGGGAAAGTAAAATTTCAGTGTGTGTTGATATCACAGCTATATCCTGAGACATATATTTAAATTTTTTTTTTAATTTTCACCTAAGGAAAATTTTTTCATTGCTTTCAGAGAGAGAGGGAGGGAGAGAAACATGGATACAAGGGAGAAGCACTGATCAGAGTCGGTCTGTTGCTTCCCATGTGTGTTTGGACTGGGGATCAAACCCACAGCCTAGGTGTGTGTCCTGACTGGGAATCAAACCCAAAACCCTCTGGTTACAGGACAACACTCCAACCAACTGAGCCACACCAGCCCGGGCCTGATACATATGTTGTTAATACCATGATGGGAACAAGTTACTCTGGGCAAGTAGTATTTTGGCTTTGACAGCTGAGGCTCTATGGTTAGATCCCATAAACCTTCCCTTCAATGAGTAGAGATCAAAATATTTCTGTAAATACTCTGAATACATGCAGTTTAAACCTCTTCATTTAAAGACCACTGTTACTGAGGAGAAAGCAGAGGATTGTGACAAGGTGATTGTCAAGGGCTTTCTTTTTATAAGCTGACCCCAGCTATGAAGGCCGTGGGATGAGATGAGGAGACATGGGCAGGAAAGTGGCTAGCTTCTGCTTCCAGGGGCTCCATGTTCCCCTTCTCTGCCCCTGTGTGCCAGTCTGTTCATGGGGCATCGGGCTGAGCTGGAAGCAAGTTTAGCCAGGCAAGTAATGATGGGGAGCAGATTGTTTAGGAAGTGTGGAAGGTGTCCTGGCAACTGAGGTAAATCCTCTACCCGAGCAGAAAATTTCCATTTGAAAAACGTAGCTTTCTTCTCTTTTCAAGGTTTAATGAAATTGCTGGGGGCATTGCCTGAGTGAGTTTCTTAGTTACTGTTTTTATGAGTATTGACCTTCAGAGCTCAAAGAGCTGGTCTCTTCTGTAACACACTAAGAGATTATTCCCATTGTTTTGTGCGTGTTTAAGTATTTTGTAGCAAATGTATACATGCAGTTAACAGAAGTGATAGTCTCATTTTACATTTGCGTTGTTTCTTAATGCTAACAATAAATGCAAAACAGGTGCTGAAAAAAGCCTGAAGCACTTATAGCAGGGATGACACATCAGGAGTTGTTATAATGACTTAATTAAGGGTTAGATGAGAATCGTGTTGAACTCAGGAGACTGTTCTGCATCATCACCTTTAAAAGTTCAACAATTAAGCTGACTTGCTTTGTCATGTCTTGTCCAAAACTGAAAACACCCCTTCAATTCATGTTTCCTCATTCCCGGCCCGCTGATTTTACCAAAGGACACGATTATGTGACTCTGGCAAGTTTTGACTTGCCTTCTGTTAAGAGGTTGGTTTTTATGTGTTTTCTATTGAATGCCTTTTGCCTCCAGCTTAAGCTATCAATGAAGTTACACATTTTTATAAACAATGCTTAGGTTATATACGTCTTTACTTCATGAAGTTATATTGACCACATCTACTGTGATTCCTTTTATTATCAGCACTGAATTACTATTTGGGGGGAAGTTAACAAAACAGACTCAAACTAAGTTAAAAATCCTTCCAAAGACCCAAATGACAAACCAATTTTTACCAATACAAATTTATAGAAGGGTAGAAGTTTAATTTCTTCTTCCCAAAGCTAAAATTCCAGTTCACTTCTCTTATTCTCTCCTTTCCACCTTTTAAAAAATTTGTCTTTGATATGATTTCCATTCCACATGTACTATTCTTGCTTGCACTTAAAGGCTGTAATTAAGTCTTTTGTTTGTTCTGACTGCAGTTCATTCCCGGAGATGGTTAAGAGCTAAGAGAGTGCTTCTGCAGGTTCTTCCCACAATGAAAGGTGAAGGGAACAGCAGAAAGATTACTACCTTTTCTAATGCGAATCGTAATACACATGACAAAACAAACTCACCTTAATATAAAATGGGATGTAGAATTTTATTTCATCAGCCACCTGTCAAGCTAACCCACTTATAAATTTTAAAATGTTTTAATCTTTACATTGATGTTTCCACTTTCATTCTCAAAAAAACATATCACATTTTGAATGACACGTTCTTTCTTGGATTGCTGTGTACTTTCACTTTTATAAAGCAATTACTAGACTGTGTTACTGTATTGCTTCATTTCTTCCAGTCTGTTTCTTTAAGGTCAGAACTAGTGCTGGGAAAAACATCCTTCTTTCTGGTTACTTACATGCAATGTTGAGTCATGTTTACTATGAAGGATTACATTGATCATTGGGAAAAATAAAACTGATCTCATCATCTTAGGCTTAGCGCAAGGTGTCTAGTAAATGTCTAAAAAAAAATCCTTAGCCATCTGAAAAACAACAAGAATCTTTTTAGATGAATGTTATTTATTATTAACTCCTCTGCAATTAGGCAACCAAGAACTAAACTTTGAGATGTTAAGATTATAAAGTGGGTCAGGAAGTGGGAACAGAAGCCAGCTTCAGACCCTTTGTTCTGTGTTTCACGGACCAGATGAAAAAGCGGGTATAGCTTTTATCTTAAAGGACACAGTCTCTCCATTCAGTTTTTCTGGGATTGATCCCACAGACTTCACAGTTCTCTGCCTACTACTGAAGGCCCCTGCAACGTGCCCTTTTCGTGCTTGAACTGATTTACTTATACAGGGCTCTACTTCAGTCAGCCCTTCGTGAATGCCCGGTGCTGACTCCTGTGTCTTTGCTAATTCTCTGCCCTTTCCCCCCACATAATGCTGTCTGGAATTCTGCTTCCCACTGTTCAGCGTTCCTTCCTTTAGAGTTCAGCTCACATGCATCTCTTCCTCCTCTGAACTCCAAAACATATATATGTATACTATTTTATATTTTTCAACTTGGTTTTAATATGACTTTATGTTGCATGCCCTTATGAACTATATTTTATATTGATACTTTTGTATCCACCAACAGCAACACAATTGTTTATATGTCTTATTTAAGTGAAAGGTCAAAAGTGGTAAATGGGCTTGTTTTGTTCCTTTGTCCATCACCCCAGTTCGGGTGATTTGAATTGGAGACTTAATGCTATGGACTGTTTGTGCCTTGCCCCACCCCCAATGCACATGCTGAAGCCCAAATCGCCAATGTGATAGTATTTGGAGGTAAGCCCTATGGGAGAGAGGTAAATAGGTCATGAGGGTGGAGCCCTCATAAATGGGATTAGTGCTCTTACAGAAAATACAGGAGAGATATTTCTCTCCACCACGTCAGAATATTGCAAGAAGGCGGCTGTCCATCAATCAAGAAGAGCTCTCTCACCGTTGACCTGACTTTGCTGGCACTCTGATCTCAAACTTCCAGCCTCCAGAAGTGTAAGAAATAAGTATTTGTTGTCTAAGCCACCCAATCTATGGTATTTTTGTTATACTGCCTGAACTGACTAAGATATTAAGTGAATGAGTCAGTCAGAGTACAGCCAGAGAAGCTAAAGTAAGTGGTTTAATAGAAATGATTTAACATGGGGAACTGTTTACAAAGGTGCTAAGAGAGAGGAAGGCAAACAGCAAATAGTGAAGTCGGATATTAACAACAGCAAGAAGTTGCCAGTACCTCTAGGGCTGAAGGGACAAAAAGAGGAGACTGTGTTACCAGAGTTTAGGAGCTGGGTTTTTTTGGCCCAAACTGAGGCCACCAAGGGCAGGGCTGACCTGGGGAAACTGGGACTGCAGAAGAGACAACCACCCCTGGAAACACTGGCCAAAAAGAGAAAAGAAGGAGAGGCACGCTCTGCCTACTTTCCACCCTCCCTGCTCCAGACTTCTGCCAGTGACTCTTATTGGCCAAATTAGCCAGAAGCCAATTGGCAGAGAGGCCAGAGCAATGTGTTTTGCAGTAATCAACCCACTGTGTTTCAGAACAGTGCAGGGAAGCAGACAAAAGAGATGTAAGAGTAAATGCTAACACATCATAGGCCAGAACTGAACAAATTAAAATCTGTTCTACATGTGGTGCAATTATAAAGAGTTCAAAATCATTCATGACTTGTTTCCAGTATCTTTACTAAAACTATTGTTTCTGAATGATCACAATAACTTAGACTTCTTAAATAATACTTTATAATTTGTTTTATTTTATTATAAATTACTAAAAAATACCAAGTCTCCTTTCTATCTTTGGTCTGTTTGAAAAAGATTGCAACTATTCTGGCATCTGTCACCTCTAAAGTATAAATTACAAAATATATCTCCTAAAAACCTAGTCCTTTAAATTCTAGCTACTCCCTCACTTATATCTATTACATGAATTTTCCATCTGTTAACTGTCGAAAATTAATGTCATTCTTATTAGCAGAGATTTTTCATGTGAAAGTAATAGAAATCCAATTCAAACTAGCTTAAGCAAGTAGGAAATGAATTGGCTTAATATAATTGGGAAATCTAAATCTTGTATTTCAGGTGTAGTTGGATCCAGGAGCTTAAATCACTTGAAATCTTTCTCTTTCTCTCTGTATGTGTGTATGTGTGTTTTGCTTGCCTTTGTTTAATTTAATTTTTTGACAGGCTGCATGTGTGACAAGTGTAGAATTCTAGCAGGAACTCCGATTGATCTGCTTGGATCACGTGCCCACCTAGAGAACCATTCATTAAGGCTAAATGTACAGTGGATTCTGGTTCTCCAGATCTAGATCAGGAAAATGCCTGATTTTCTCACCCGAGGCAGCGTGGACAACGTGGGCTGGATGATTCTTTGTTGTGTGGTTTCTCCTGTGCGTTGCAGGATGTTTCCTGCATCCCTGGTCACTGCCTGATGGATGCCAGAAGCCTCACATGTGTGACAACCCCAAATGTCTCCAGACATTGCAAGTGTCACCTGGGGTGCAGAATATCCTCTGGTTGAGAATTTTTGATTTAGACACTTGTTGTATTACACTTGGGCTGTTGTGATAGGACTAGGACTAGTGTTCCTAGTCCTATCGTCTATCCTTTTACTTGTGTGTTCATTCAGTATTGCCACAATAGTATTATTAAGGCACAACATTGATTATAAAAATCCTTCAACAGTTTTTTCTGTCAATTTTTCTCTACTGTTGACTGAATACAGACCAGATTCTGACTTACGTAGTAAAATCCATAACCTATTACTACTGAGCTAAACATAAGAGAATCTGTTCCACTCAAACTGGACTACCCATTGTTCCCTGCCTGTGCTTGTGTCTTCTAAGTTGTTGTTCCTGCTGCTTCGTGGGCCAGCAGTGTCTTCTCTCAACTCAACTTGTCAAAGTCTCAGATTCCTATGTGTCCTGTAAAACCCATCTCCAGTGCTACCTTCTCTTCTTCTCCAGGAACTCTTCCTTGTACCTTCTTCCTTTGTCCCCAGTACAGCCTTATCCCCATCTGCTCTTGCCTTGTACAACACCCATTACGTTTTGGCTTTTGTCACCCATTTGACTCACAGCATTGCTATTGTTTATGCTAATATCTTGTCACTCCTACTGAAGGAAAAAGGTTGAAATATGTGACACCATCCCTGATATTACTACTTAGATGTTTCTTAGGGCAAGTTATAAACTTGACTGTGTGTTGTTCCCTGATAAGTTTAGTGGAGATAGTCAAACTTTTCCAGCCTATCTCACTTGTTTCTTGAGAATAAAATAAATAAGATGAATTCATCTCATAGAGATAATATAAAGGACTACATAGTTCTTATTTGAATCCTCATAAGATTCACTGTGACTTGCTATGGAGATGGTCAATATACATTTGGTAATGGGTAGGATAGTGAGAAGAATTATTTGTGGATGGAACCAGCATAGAGACCAGCCCAGTATTTTGTGTTTTCACTTAGATATTAAGTTGATCGTCATAGTTATAAGGGTGGTAGAAAAAATTAAAGGGGTCGTGGGAAGGCAAATGATACGGGCACTTTAACAAGTAGTCAGGTAGTTTCTCAAATAGCTAAACATGGAATTAACAAATGACGCAGTAATTTCACTCCTAGGTATTTACCCAGTCCATACAAAAACTAGTATAAAAATGTTTATAGCAGTATTATTCATCTTAGCCAAAATGTGAAAACAACCCAAATGTCTATCAGCTGATGATTGGATAAATAAAATGTGGTCTATCCTCTCAACAAATTATTATTCTGCCACAGAAAGGAATGCAGCTCTTTATATATGACAGCACAGATCAACTTCAAAACATTATGCTAAGTGAAAGAAGACAGTCGCCATAAATCTCATATTTCTGGTGTGTCATTTCACTTACATGAAATGGCCCGAACAGGTAAGTCTGTATAGACCGAAACTAGGTTAGTGATTGTTTAGGGTGGGAAGGGTGAAGATAAGGGACCAAGGGATGATATTTCAGGGGTATGGGGTTTCTTTTTGAGGTGATGAAAATGTTCCGAAATCGACTGTGCTGATGGTTGCACGTAAGTGTAAATATACTAACCCCCGCTGAATTGTACACTTTAAATGGGTATGGTGTATGCTATGTAAACTATATTTCAATAAAGCTGTTATTTAACAAAACAACACTCTAAAACCAACCATCTGAAAAAGAGGAGCCCACAGCCTACCAATGTCTGTTCAAATTTTGAAAGTCAAATCAGGTAAGTTAATCAAAGACTAAACATTAAGCCCAGGGGGTGTGCTATACGTATCTTTGGAATTAGTCCTTTGTTTGATCCCAGTTCGTTCCTACCTGGCAGAAACTGTGCTCTGCTTTCTCTGCGTCTGTCTTCTTATTTGATGATGAACTTTGTGACTTACAGATCCATAGAATCCTGTTAACTTGCCAATACTAATTCCCTGTTTTTAACTTAGCTATGTCTGGTTGTCAAAACAGTTTTACTCTAAAGGACTATATTTATGGTAGGATACAGAAGAGAAAACCCTGGGCTTCCAAAACATGGGGAACACTCGAATGGCATTTATTTCTGCCAATGCACTTAGGCTGGGGCCAAACAGTTATACACAAGAAAGTTATGGCGACCACGAACTTTTGTTGTCAGAGTTATCCTCTCTTCTTTGCACACTCAGACACATGCTTAAGACCACCCCTGAATTGCTGAAGAGATTTCATTTCTCTGTGTAGTCCATAGATTGTTCTACACAGAGGCAATTTCATTTTTCTGGTCCATTTCCTTCCCTAAGTATAACGGGAATCTATAAGCCTCCCAACCCTTTCCTGTGGGTGGATGTTTTAACCTACATGAGTCAATTAGGAAGTCTGGCCTTCCTGCCTCTTGTGTAAATATCCTCTCTGGGATTGCTGACATTCTAGGTTTCTCATCTGACACTCTGGTCTCTGTCTCAGCACACGTGGGAACTTTGCTCTTCTTTCTCCTGGTGCCAGAGAGAATGGGATGAAGAAGACTCCTTTACATTTCCCCTTGCTCCCTTGACCCTTTAGCCTCTTCAATCGGAAAGCATCAGGTAATGTGGCATATGTAATATTTATCAAAACACAGGAAGAGCTATAACTGGAAAATTAATACCAACATTTACTGAGCACTTACTATTCACCATTCACCATGTTGGCTGCCCTACCGGATCTCAGCAACTCTATGGATATGTACCATTATTGTGCCTTTTTTCTAGGGGAGTAAACCAAGTTTGAGTTTGGTGAAGCCACTAGCCACAGGCAGAGCTAAGGGTTTAATTTAGGCAGTTTCACCAAGGCCTTTAGCTACTGCCAAGGTTCAAGTTCTAAGGGGTTTGGAATTTTCTTCTTTACATATGAAGGAATGACCATACGAAGCAGGCTTTCACAACGTTTGTGTCTGCATGATGGACTTCTGTTGGTGCTCCAGACCGTCTCTACATTTCTCCACTCTGCTTTGTACACCCAGATATTGACGTTGGATTAGGTCAATGGCTCCCTTATGCTTTGCCTTCAAGGGCAGTGTTAGCAGGAGATTGGAGGGAGGAAGGGGAGAGGGGCCACCTCCCTCCTGCCTTGTCACTGCCCACTGGCTGAGTTCCCCTATTTCAGGTGCCAAGCTCCTGCCAAATGGGTCTCTCCACTCAGCACTGTCAGTCTCTGGGTTCCGGTACCATTCTCTCCTTTGCTTAGAGGTGGTAACACCTGCTGTACTCTTGCCAGTGCTAATCTCTTGTGGTTTCTCTACATCCTGCCCATACCTTTGCAAATAGATCCTTCATGAAACTCTCCTTGAATATCCATTAGGAATATGCCATTTGTTTCTTACTGGGATCCTAACTGATCCAGTCCCCATGGACATTCCCCCATCCCTGCCCTGGTTCCTCCTTCAGTCCACCCCCTGCCCTGGCCCTCGGCCCCTGGGTAGACTCTGCTCTGAAGCTTCCACAGAAGGAGAAAGTTCAACTCTGGTTCGTTCTTGAGTCCTGAAGTGTCAACCATAGGACTTGTTAACTAATTACACCTCTCAAGGACATACAGTAATTATTTGCTCAGTGACAGTGTGGCCTAACTTAATCTGAAGCAAAATATTTCTCTTATTACCAGAGCTGTGGCTCAGACGTGCAGAAATAGTGGGTCTTCATTATTGCGCCTAAAACCTTCAGATTAAGATTTTTTTCCTGCTCTCTTTGGGGCCCTAGAAATATGAACAGAAGCCTATAATACCTTTCAGTGGCTCCCTGGAGAATGTTACCAACTGTGATAAAATTATTTTGATTCAGAATTTGGAGATGGGGATTTAGAGAGATGCTCACCAGTTCTTTGTCGTTCATAAGTAAAATGAGATGAGCAATTTGGCTTCTCTGGTAATGTCTTTCTGCTTCACCGCCCCCGCCAAATTCTGGATACAAGAGTACATATGCAGCCCTAGGAAAGATCTTCAGGGACATACCTAATTCAGATTTGAAGGGTCAGAGATCTTTTTACAGGAAGTTATAGGTCATGGCCAGGGGGTTCCTTGGTGGAGGGGACAGTTTGTGCAAAGGCATGGAGGCAGGAGAAAGCATGAGAAATGTGGGGAACCGAACCCAGTCCTGCGTGAATCCCAGGGCTTATGCAGTTCAACATCCTCAGATAACAAGGATGAGAGATCAGATATGGCGGCAGAAAGGCCACACAGGTTGGACACAGCTCACATCTGTTTTGGCTGGTTAGCGTCATCCCAGCACTGATATATATGCACACACATAATGTATGCCATGTAGGTATTTTTGTTCCTGGGCCCTTGCTTTACAAGGTTATGTCTTTAATAGTACTCCTGCTCTTTGAGTTCTGATTTGGATTTCTAACTCGATTATTGTATTTTCACAAACCATTTAAGTTGACCTCTTCCCCCCTGGCAGTCTAAAGTGATTTTTCCATCCATGTCATCTCTGAGGCTTCTGGAACCTTCCTTTTCAGCTGTCTGAATGAGTTCTCCTTAAGGATATTTGAAGAACTCTCTTCAGACTTTTCTGCTTGGAGGAAATTCCTTTTAAGTTTCAGAAGACGGCTGGCTGTCTTAAAAGAAGCGCTGGAATGTTTGAAGACTGTTCCAGAATTTGTGGGTTCATTTTAGTTTTAATTTTAGCCCTTGAATTACGTCTGTAATATACACCAGTTTGCAAGAATAGCAGATATCCCAGCTGACTTCTGTGGCAGGCACTAGCGTTCTTCCTATCTGCTGCTCTCTGAGCCAAACAGCTGTGCTTTGAATCTGCTCAGCAGGCACCTGCTGTGTCTGCAGGCCCCTAGAACATTTTCCTGCCTCGATGCCACACCTGGAAGCCCAGAATGTCACTGGACAAGCCAAACTAGGCTGATGCATACCACAGAAAAGTCTGTCATTGTTCCTTCCTAGTCACACCTGGAACTCACAGATATCTGTAAGCGATTTGCCAGAATACGTCTCTGTTGAGTTAGCTGTCTGAGATATGCCTTCTTAATGTAAAGATTTAGCCATGTTTGGAAAATTCTTCCTTTGTTATAGGTCACAATATTCATCTATAAGTCTATGAAGACTGCGAATTATCACAAAGCTTGTGGTATCATCATCATCATCACCATCATTTCCTTTTTTAAAAATATATTTATGTATTTATTTTTAGAGAGGAAAGGAGGGAGAGAGGGAGAGAAACATTGAGATGAGAGAGAAGCATTGATCGGTTGCCTGGCATAAGCTCCCTGAACCCGCAACCCAGGCACATGTGGATTGAATCAGCGACCTTTCACTTTGCAGGGTGATGTTCAGCCAACTGAGCCACAGCAGTCAGCGCCATCATTATTTTCATTTTGCTGGAAAATCAGCTTTGGAACCACAGCAGAATGAGCAATTGGCCAAGTTCATGTTCCAAAGAGTGCCTTTCACGTTCTACTCTTGTTTCCATTTTCTATGACTTCGTTTTGCCAAATCCATACCAATGAAAACAGCTAGAAAGTCCCCTCTGCTTTGGTCTAGTCTACTGCTAGGCATTAATGAGTTAATTCAACAAGTATTTATTGAGCCCGTCCTAAGTGCCAGTCCCAAGAGCCAGACACTGGCGATATGATCCTGCCTGGGCTGTGATTAGTTTCAGGGCAGCTCGGGTGGGATATCAGAGAAGGTGTTGGTCAGCTGATGTTACATATTTGTAAGTTCACCCCCTTTTCAGTGATTCGAGGGGAAGACTTAGAGAGCACTTCGGGTCATGAAAAAGAAACCTAGCTACTTTCTTTCCATGGAGCTGTAGACTTTGGGGGTTTGAAAGAGTTTTGGCAATCCCGTGGTCATAATTTCTCAGGACTGTCTCATTTTTCTTTCATTCCTGCTGACTTTTATGAATCTGGGGTTAAATATACCTTTATCACAGTGTAAGCTCCTGGAAAATGGGCTGGGACACATCGGTTGTAGTATTTGGTTTAGTAGCAGGTGTGCTGTAAATGCTCAACATCAATTGATAAATGATTGCCTGAAAGAATAGCTTCAGAGAAGTAAGTGACTTGCTCAAGGTGAAGCATTGGTCGCAGATTGAGACTCAGATTCAAATTCTCTGGCTGGTTGAATCCAATGCTTTTTCTGTTTCATTATTTGTATCGCGCTTAGAAACAGAACACTCAGACGAGTCTAAGCTGGTAGCGGTGAGTCTACTTCGAAAGGGACTGGAGTGGGGGGAAGGCCGGGAAGCCGGTAACAGAGATAAAGTGAAGACAAAAGGTTGCATGTTAAACTTTAACGACATCCATTTGGAGACCAGGGTTGATGGTACCTAAGTTTTATTCTTTAACAAATAGAGGTTTATTTTCTCCTATAAGCTAGGCACTGGAGATAATTATACTGCATTTAATTTTCAGTAATTTTCATCATTTTCAGTAATTTCCAAGGTATTTGATTATTGCGATTTTCTATGAATTAATTTTTTAGCAAGTAATTATTTTTCTACCCTTTTACTGAAAGCCTCTGGGGCATGTTCTCAGGGTCTATGCACTGTTTGGAGCAAAATTTGAACATTCTTGTCCACCCAATCAGTCTTTGGTCCAGGAACTGAGATACAAGGTCCTTGTCACAAAGATTGTGGAAAACAGAACCCAAGAAGACCCTGAATTTGGTCACCAGCCAAGTTATCTTTCTGCAGATCTTAAGCTACTACTTAAAAGATAGTTGCTGTGCAATTTCTTTGTGTACCTCATTAACATGTAATTAGGACCACTTAGGCCCAGTAATGAGAAAGCCCAGAAGGTAACAGGCAGGTCTAGGCAGACCAACCGAATCCTCATTAACTATTGCCTCCTCGTAATGAAAGCACGTGCCAAATTGAGAATTTATGGGTGGGGCCAAATAAAATTAAAAACAAATGCTTGGTATAATATGGGAATGACTCAGGAAGAATTTTGAAAAAAATAAAAACAACGTTCTAAATTTTTCTGTTGAGAAATTTAGGGAGAAGAACCTTGTTAATCTGATGAAAACTCTTCTGTTACGATGTCATTTTTGTAAAAAAAACAATTAAAGACACACATACACTGTGAAAGGGTATATATACTGAATCCTTCATAGAGGTTGTCTTGGAGGGTGGAATTATAAGGCACTCCTGTTTACTACTTTTTATTTCTGTTAATTCTTCTTTAAATAGTAAAGACCATAAAAATGCCAGAAACGATCAACAAACAAGTGTTGGTGAGGATGTGGAGGAAAGGGAACCCTCATGCACTATTGATGGGAATGCAGATAGGTGTAGCTATTGTGGAAAACAGTATAGAGTTTCCTAAAAGCATAATTAATTGCCCTGTGACCCAACAATTCCACTGAAGAAACCCACAACTAATTAGAAAGAATATATGTGCCCATAGGTTCCCTGCAGCATTATTTACAATAGCCAAGATATGGAAGTAGCCCAAGTGCTCATCAGTACATGAGTGGATTAAAAAGCTGTGGTACATTTACACAATGGAATACTATTTGGACATAAAAAAGAAGGAAATCTTACCTTTTGTGACAGCATGGATGGACCTGGAGAGCATGATGCTAAGTGAAATAAGCCAGTCAGAGAAAGACAAGTATCATATGATTTCTCTTATACGTGGAATGTAATGAACAAAATACACTAACAAAATAGAAGCAGACTCATAGATGCAGAGAACAGACTGTCAGCTGTCAGAGGGGAGGGGCTTGGTGGGCTGGGCGAAACAGGTGAAGGGATTACGTGAAAACCGCCCCCAAACTCACAGATTCAGACAACAGCATGGTGATTAAAAGAGGGAAATGGGAGTGGGGGGAGGTAGAAGAGGGTAAAGGAGAGACAAATGGTGATGTAAGGAGACAGCTCTGGGCAGTGAACACAAAATACAAGATACTGATGATGTGTTATAGAATTGTAAACTTGAAACCTGCATAATTTTATTAACCAATGTCGCCTCAGTAAATTCCATAAAAGTTTTTTAAAATTCCCAAAACAATAGATTTACTTAATTTTTAAATCGTATTGGAGAAATTTTAAACATAATTACAATTTTATAAGAATTCTATTTAAGCAAACACTCATTGGAACATCTACTATGAGCATAAGCTCAGTACAGTGTGTGAAGGAGGGTCATTAAAACTTGTGATGTATAAAAGAGGCATAAGTATTGTGCTGTGAGAATGTAGGGCCTAGTGATGGCTTCAAGCAAAAGGTAACATTGGAGCAAAGACTTGAAGCATGAGGAGGATTTCCTTAAGAAGCAGCAGGGCAGATTTCTCCTTCCAGGTTCAGAGAACAGCATGAGCCCCATGAAAATGTGACAGCACACGGTCTTCTGGGGACAGAATTACAGATTCCTGTGAGTGAAGCACATTCTCTTGAGTCAGAAAAAGAGTGCTTGATGTAAAGAGCTTTGAATGTTACACTAAAAAGCCTGGCAGTTCTGTAGGGCTCAGGAAGCCATAGGAAGCTTCATGATGAAGGAAAGTGATACAATTTTACTTGTGTGTTTGAACAGTAAAAATAATTTATATATATATATATATATATACATACATGTATATATATGTATACACTGTTTTGTAATAAGTCCTTTTAAACAAATGTTATTTTCTGAAACCTAGAATTTTGACAATTGAGTATTCAAAGCTGAGGGGAGGACCAACTAAAATACTGCTTTTAAGTTTTAAATAACCTCCTCCATGTTTTCTGTCCTTTTAAAATTACTCCAAATCTTTCTGTCACTCCTGAGTGATCTTACATTCCTGGTTGCCTTCCACAGCTCGAGGTTGTCAAATTGTTCACATTTTTTAAAAAGATTTTACTTATTTATTTTTAGAGAGGGGAAAGGAAGGAGAGAGAGAGGGAGAGAAACATCAATGTGTGGTTGCCTCTTGAACGCCCCCCACTGGGGATCCTGCCTGCAACCCAGGCATGTGCCCTAACTGGGAATCGAACCAGCGACCCTTCGGTTCACAGCCTGCACTCAATCCACTGAGCCACAAATAGTTCAAATTTTGAGAGAAGGAAGAAAAGCCTGGTGTATGTGGGGATAAAATTATTTGATATCTTTGCATATATAAGTATGCAATATTTACCGATAGAGAATTTGGACATCTAAACATTGTTTCAGAAATCTACATTTCTACAAGAATAAAAGGCCCCAGAATGCTGTGTGTTAGGTCTCATTCTACCTTGGTGTCTGAGATGGACTCAGATAATTTAATCATCTCCTGAAGCCAAACCACTTAGAGTTTTCCCAAAGTAGCCACTGGTACCTGAGCAATCCAAACAGAAGGAGGCGGCTAGATGTATATTGTTTCTCTTTGTCTTATAACCTGTTTCTCCTTTCTTTTTCAGAATTTATTTTCAGGCCCAGGCACACAAGTACATGGTCGTTTTCAAGATTTAAATGCTCATATCCACTTCATGCTGTTTTTAGAGTGTGACTCTCAGTGCATGAATGCATTTAGAACAATTACTTGTATGTGCGCATCAGGATCATTAGGACATTAAACATAATACACACATGAACCTGTCTGGCTTATTTTAACCTTGAGACTTTTCTCCTACCTTATAAACAAGACAGGCTTTCTTCCTCTGAGTCTCCTTAACGTAAATATTTCAATGTGTTCTGAGGTTATCTTATTCCCATTACCTCTCATTGAGTGCTGAGCTCAAACTCTGCCTATTTTAAGCTCTAACTACTTTAATTTAAATTTGCAAGTAATTATTACCCCCTTGAATTTGAAATGCACGTTTCTTTGAGTGCAAAAATCACACTCAAGTGAATCAACTTATGTATAAATATAAGCAACCTTAGAGTAAAGGAAATCTAAACTAACCAATCTTATATTAGCTATAATCTGAACATATCACACATATATTTGAGGCTGCAACATTCCTACTATAACCTAATGACTAAAAATACTACCTGTATGCTTGAGGGTAAGTTATGATTGTCGTAAGAACTGTAATTTAAACTTGATGTTTGTGGACATAAATCTCAGCTCTGTTTCTGCCTCAGCCATAACTTCAACAGAAAAGAAGCATTTTGGAGGCTTCTTTGCATATTGTAATAATAGCATTTGACCTGATTCTGAGCTATTAAAGTCACCATCTATTTTTTTCCAGGTATAGCTGTATATGAAGATGTCCCCTAACACAGGGCAGCAACTAGACAGAGTGGCCCCTCGGCATGAGCATTGTTTGACTGCGGTGTGAACACACAGAGAAAGATAGATTGAATGGTCGCTGATGCATGAGGATTTTCAGGAGAAAGAAATGAAGAAAGGGAAGGAATAACACCTTGGAGGTGTCTGTGTACTATGTACATAAAAATAGTGTTTATCTTGAAAACAGCTATGAGAATAAACTGTGGTGGCTTTTTGTTCTGTTCTGTTTGGAGAATTTGGAGCATCTCGCTCTGGCCCTGGAAGAGTGGTTCAATTTCTCACAACACCAGAGTCCTAACCTGTGATGTGAAGGTAATAATGCCTTTCAGGGTTTCTGTGAAGACTGAATGATATAATATGGGTAAGATCCTCAGCACACACCTGTGTGTGCCATATGTTGGTACTTCATAAAGGATGGTTAGTATTGTTGAAGAAACTGAATGAAACCAAGAGAATAATGATTACAAAAAGACATAGAAGCCTAGTTTGGGCAGATCCCATGTGCCTGATACATTAGACAATGCTCTAAAGAATAATTTTGAGGCAAAAATCACATTAATATGTATATTATATATATTATATATATTAAAGACAACATCACATTAATATATATTTTATATAATATAGATATTCATTTTTTCTCCCTCCTCAGTATATATATATGTGTGTGTGTGTGTGTGTGTGTATAAAACTATGTATATCGCTTGAGAAATCACTTTGTATCAAGCATTATCTCAGTATAGTAGCTATCTACTGCTGTAGATACAAAACTTAATGGCTTAAAACATACTTATTATCCCATAGTTTCTGGGGGCTAGGAATCTGGGCAATGCTCAAGTGGGCCCTCTGCTTCAAGGCCTTTTACAGGCTACAGTCAAGGCACAGGCCATGGCTGGAGCCTCATCTGAAGGCTCTACTGCAGAAGGCTTTACTTCTAAGCTCACAAGGTTGTTGGCAAAATTCAGTTCCTTGTGGGTTGCTGGACTGGGGATCTCAGTTCCTAGTGGTTGTTGGCTGGGACTGCCCCCAATTCCCTGTGACCTAAGTTCTCCAGTGTGGCAGTGTGCGCACATATGCATGTGTGTGTGTTTAATGAACACATGCAAGCCAATGAAGCTGTGGAGAAAGACAGAAGTCTCGGTTTCCTGTAACCTAATCATAGAAGTGGCATCCATCACCTTTGCTGCGCTTCATCAGTTAGAAGCAACTCACAGGTCCCACACACACTCAAGGGGAAGAGATTGCACAAGGGTGTGAATTCCAGGAAGTGGGGATCGTGGGAGACCATTTGGAGTCTGCCTGCCATAGTAGCTAATGCGGGAATAACAGAAATTATAATTAGGGCAAAAATGAACATAGTACTGATGCTGTGCCATGAACTTCTACATTTATTATTCATTAATCCTCCCAACAGCCTTATGAAGTAGAAGTCATTATCCTTGTTTGCATAGTGAAGATACTTGCCTAAGGTTACACAGCTAGTGAGTGGTGGGAGAACTGGGCTTTGAACCTTGACATTCTAATCCCAGTGTCGTTATTCTTAACCATTATTCCACATTGCATATACTCCATAGATTTATAACATAAAAATTATAGTTAATACTTTATTGACAAACATGGTTGATTTTAGTTTATTACTTATTTTCTATATTTTTAAAGGAGTTGTCTGATTATTAGTAATCTTACATGAAATGAAAATGTTTTGAGTAGAAGAGATAATGTTTGTGCTGCTCAGTCTGTGTTAGTTTCCTTCCCTCGTTTTCGCAGCTGAGTTGGGCAGAGCAGAATTAGGGTAGCGTGCCCAGGGCAGTTGCTGAATGATTCAAGATTTAATTATGTTTCCATATTACTAGTTTCCTGAGAACCAAGAATGCTCAGAAATATTTTCTGGGAGCAGAACCATATCCCCAAGCTCCTGAGATGATATTAGAATTTTTGCTTTTAGAGTGGCACCCAGACACATTTGAATAAACCATTGGCTTTGGGTGAATGGTTTTCAGTGACAGAGTGAAGCAGCATTTGTTTAGAGAGGGATTGTTTTGGTCCCTGTTAGAGCTTAGGTACAATCCTCTGAGTTACCACTTGGTAAATTTTCTTTATTTAAATTGACCTCTGCATGCTATAAAGAGTCCCCTTAGTTTTCTGCCAGCTCTATTTACTTCTGTTATTTTGAGGCCAGTTTCATGCTTTTTGCTGTGCAACCTCTCCCTTTACTGAATAAAACATCAATAGAATGGAGATGGCTGCATGATTCCAATAGAACATCTCTTCCTACTCAATCAAAAGTGTGTGGGTCTTCTGAATTGTACTGTTTCTCCCCATAGGGCACTTGATTCATTAGAATAGACTGTTACAATAGTCCTCTTTATTTCTAGGTAATCCAGATATCTGCTCTCCATCTTCATTAGTTTTGATGATTGAGAATTGAATATACATGACCAGATATTCTCCACCTGCATATACACCTGTGAGGATGTTAGTCATGGAGAAGAAAAATCAATTTATTAATTATTTTTAATAAGTCTTTAATAATTATAGACCATTAATGGCTATTAGTAAATAAAACTTTATGCATTATACTCCAAAAATAAACTCAGAAATCATTTTATATGGCACAGTAGATACGCTTTTGGGATGACGTTATGGACTGAATTGTGTCTCTCTTAAATTCATTGTTGAAGCCCTCACCCTCATATTCAGAGATAGGGCCTTTAAGGACATAATTAAGGTTAACTGAAGTTGTAAGGATGGAGCTCTAATCCAATATGACTGGTGTCCTTATGAGAAGGGAAAGAGGCAACAGAGATTTCTCTCCAAGGAGGCAGTCTGCAAGCAAGGAAGAGAGGTCTCCCCAGAAACCACACTGCTGGCACCTTGATCTTGAACTTCTAGCCTCTGGCACTGTGAGCAACAAGTGTCTATTGTTTAAGCCATACAGCCTGTGGTATTCTGTTATGGCAGCCCTAACAGACTAACGCAGATGCCTGTCCAGTTAACCTCTCCATCTCCTGTAGCACTGTCCTTGTGCCCCTTTTCTCTAAGTTGGTAGCAAGTGGGCCATGAAACCCTGCCCCCTGAGCACAGCCATATCCCTGCTGTTCACACTCGATCCAAGCTTGTCCAACAGATTCGCTCTTGTGGGAATCCAAAACAAGGACTCAGAAGCTCTAGTTAGTTTTGATGAGATGACTTAACAGAGAGAGAATTTGACGCTTAGGCTGTGGTGACCTTGTACATGCTGACCCAGAGAAAGTAGATCTTTCGGGAGAAAAAAAAAATAAAGCTGATGCGAAGAGAGAAGAAATACAAGTTAAAAAGTGGCCTCAGAGAGAGAAGAGTGACCTTGCTTATGGACTTTATAGTTTTGCCTTTCAGTTTCTTGAGAGATCCCGCTCAAGTTTTGTACTTGATTTTCATGAAATACTTTTGATTCCTTATAAAAATTCCTCTTTATTCATCTATTTCTAGGCAGCTTCTGTTTCTTACAAATGAAGGGTTTCTTAATAAGACATATGGGAACATGTATAATTAAGGCCTAAAGCATGAATTAAGTAGAAATCCCATAATAAACAGAAGGTCAATTCATTAAATTTGCTAATCATTCCCCCTTGCTGTGAAAATAATAGGAATTTTATTTTTAACCCACAACAGTTATAGATCTTTATTTAGTTCAGTTATTTTGATTTCATCTTCATTTTCTACATTATAGATTTTTCTAAAGAAGAATCTGTCTGTGATCTATAACAAGGATAGGGAGAATATATTCCATTTATTCATTTTTTAAAATTATTGAGTATGTACTTTGGAGAAGTTCTGGACTCCATCTTGAGCAAACAAATATGAATGAGACCTTATTTCTCTTTTAAGTATTTCACGATACCTGGTGGAGATAGACACAAGGCACCCAAGCAAACTGTTTATTATGCAACTCCAGTGGGCACATTCAGGATTCCTATGAACAGTGCTCCCTGGGGTGTGTAATACACACCATTCATAACCAAATGTGGAGCTCTGAAACAGCTGAGCATAAGGTTATGTGATTACTGCTATAAACTGTATGAGCAAGTCATGTGGGGTATAAATAATTCTGCCTGGAAGGGGGAGAAGATAAGGAGGTCAGTGAAGTCGATACTGAAGATGAGACATTTAACATCTGAATACAGCATAAACAGAGGACAAGAACATTTCTAGCATGGGGGGTAACAGGCATAAAGGCACAGTGGCATCAAAAAAATGCATGTTGGGAATAGTGGAGTAAGGGTTTTTGATAATCTGCTCATCCATAAAAGCAAGAAACTCTGGTAAAAACTAAATTAACTAAAAGTTTGTAACAACCCAAGGAGTGTTTATTCAAGAAAAACGGCAGAATTTCAGAAAAAAAACCAGTAAGGCTTGTGACATTTTTACTTGCCTTAATCCCATCTCCCTCTCCAAGTCTGCTGTAGCCTTTAAAACCAACAGTTTTATAACTATGGTAGCTGTGAAAACCAGCAACATAGCAAACATTGATGGGGCGGGGTGGTAGTGGGGAGAACAGCTTTGGAACTGCCCAAAACTTCATCCCCAAAGACTTGTCGCTATTTGACTTGTCGGGCAGCTCACTGAAGAGCTCCATTCTCAGGGCTTGTTTTCATTTGATCTGACTCAGAGCTCTTTCTATGTGATGATTCCTACCTGCAAGGCAAGTTTAACTCACAGGATAAGAAATAGTCAATAGATGTTTAAAGATGTGGTACACACACACACACACACACACACTACTTGGCCATAAGAAGATGAAATACTGCAATTTGTGACAACATGGATGGTTCTTGAGAATATAATGCTAAGCAAAATAAGTAAGAGGGAAAGAAGACAAGAACCATATGATTTCACTCATATGTGGGATATAAAGCTGAAACTCATAGACACAGGCAACAGTATGGTGGCTATCAGAAGGGAAAGGTGTGGGGGGAGGGAGAAAAGGGTAAAAGGAGGTCAAATATTTGATGATGCAAGGAGACTTGACTTTAGATGGTGAACACGCAATGCAATATAGAGATGATCTATTATAGAATCGTATACTTAAAATTTATATAATCTTATTAACCAATGTCACATCAATAAATTTAATACAATTTTTTTAAAAGCAGTCAACAGAAATTACCCCTAGAATGCAGATGGGTGCAGCCACTGTGGAAAGCAGTATGCAGATATCTCAAAATATTTAAAATTGATCTGCCTTTTGACCCAGCTATCCCACTTCTGGATATATATCTGAAGGAACCCAAAATACTAAGTAGAAAGAACATAAGCACCTCTATGTTCATTGCAGCATTATTTACAATTGGTATAGAAGCAGCCCAAGTGTCCATCAGTAGATGAGTGGATAAAACAACTATAGGACATTTACACAATAGAATACTACTCAGCCATAAAAAAAAAGAATAGAATTTTACCCTTTGCAGCAGTATGGATGGACCTGGAGAACATTATACCAAGTGAAATAAGCCAGTCAGAGAAAGACAAATGCCATATAATTTCACTCACATGTGGAATCTAAGGAACAAACTGAACTGCCAAGGAAAATGGGGACAGACTCATAGATGGAGAGCAGGCTAACAGCTGGATGGGGGAGATTAGGGAGTAGAAGGATCGAGCAAGAAGGGAAAAGGACCCATAGACATGGACAACAGTGTGGTGATTGCTGGGGCGGGGGAGGTGTAAGGGGACTAAATGGCAATGGAAAAAATACAATAAAGATTAAATTAAAAAAGAAAGAAATTGCCCCTAGTAGGTTCAGATGTTGGTCTTACTAGACAAATACGTGAAATCACCCATTATACATACAGAGTGGGGCAAAGTAGGTTTACAGTGGTGAGTATGTGAAACATAAGAGTTTTTTCTTGCATTATTATGTATTTATTATTATATCATTTTCCATATAAACAACTACAAACCTACTTTGCCCCACTCTGTGTGTTCAAAGAATATCCCTCATTTAGGATATTACAAATTATTATGAGAAACAAAATAGGCCAAATAAATTGATGAAATAATAGGCTAAGAAATTTCTGTATTACAGGACATATTTGTACCTTTCTTGTGCTAATAAACATTGTGACTATCCAACAGTGGGATATTATAGGCATTTTTCCAAACTTCTGTTACTGCAGAAACAAAATGTCAGAAAATATAGCTTATGAGAACAGTATTGATTCTTTACACATAGTTTAAGAAATATAGGCCTTGATTATAATCTCCTGTAATAGGGTAATTTCTAAGGTAGGAATACTGTCTTATTTAATTTGCATGATTCTAATACAATGTCCTATACATTGTATGTGTTCTGTGATTGTTTACTGAAGGAATAAACATAAGAAGAGAGGCTAGAAGGAAAGAAACAAGTAGAGGAAGAGTCTTCATCCTGCTTTAATAAAATTGTAAAGACAAGTAATAAAGACTCTTGCTTACCACCCTCTCTTCCCTTACCCAGTCTGGCTATCCCCACCTCCCTGCACCTATATTATTTGCCATATCCTTCCCTCCTCAGGACTCAGCCTGATCTTATCCCAACCCAGACCTCACAAAAGCACTTTGAATTTTAGCATCACCCTTCATGATTGCCTGTTTTCTGCTGGTACCTCAGCTAAAGCCAGATGCACCTGAAGGTCCTATTTAACTCTCAGCTGGGATCTGATGCACTGACATCTCAATTCAGGTTTCCAGTACTTTGCTAATCCCAACCCTGGAAGATCACCTCCAAGATGCAGGTTTCCCTCCACTTCTTTCCTTTCTGTGGTACATCAGGGAAGGAGGAATTGCTGTGCTTGGGCGACTCTAGATGTGCCACAGAAATACCTGTCTCAGCCTAATTTGAGTAAATATTTCAAAGAAAGTTTTCTGGATTAAACTGACATAGATAATCTCTCTTCCAAACACTTATACAATCGACTGTTGAACAATATGGGGATTAAAGGTGTGAACCTCTCATGCAGTCAAAAATCCACGTACAACTTTTGACTCCCCAAAAACGTCACTAATAGTCTATTGATCAAAAGGCTTACCACTAACATAAACAGACTATTAGCACATTGTGTGTGTATTATATGCATTATATTCTGTATTCTCACAACAAACTAAGGTAGAGAATATAAAATGTTATTATGCAGACAACTGTAATTGAACAATAAAATAATTTTAAAAAATAAAGAAAGAAAATAAAAAAGAAAATTATAAAAAAAGAACATATATTTACAGTATTTCTTGAAAAAAAATCTGTGTATATGTGAACCTGTGCATTTCAAAGTCACGTTGTCCAAAACTCAACTGTGTTTTCAAGTTAGTGACACTGCTCTGCACCCCTCTTCCTTCCTCCACTCTCCTGTGCAACAGAAGTTTAAACTAAGTGGCAGAACAAGAGAGGGAATCTTTTTTAGAAGGATATTTAGTGGAGGAAGGATGGTATAATGGAAGACATCCTAGCTAGAGCAGGGCACCCACCCTAGTCTTAGAAACAATGTCATATAATGTTCTAAAGACTTCACCCAAGTATTTTTGCTGACAAGGGGAGAGTGCTGACGTTTTAAAGAATTCAGTGAAAAGAAAAGGGTAAGAAAGTAATGCTAAAAAGGAAAAAAATAAAGACATTGAAAGTGTAATAGTTGTGATGCAAATTAATCTTATGTAAATGTCGAAACTTACTACAAGTTCTTTAGAGCTCTCTGATAGATGTGCATTTAAACAACAATAGTCCATTTTCCAGGAAACATCTTTATAGTCCATTTTGATGCAGAGCTTTTGAATAAAACAATCAAAAATGTTTGTTCTGATAATGTTCTGCAACTTGAAGAAATCAGCAATTGAGAGGGAGCAACTTGACCAAATACGAAAAAGATAAAGAGAATTCCATTGGTCTGCTTTCACTGCTAGAGTATCTGGAACATTTTAAGGGCACTGTCAAGAGAGCTATTCTTGACATTTAATTCAACTTCTCAGTGTGTGCCCCTCTCTCTCAGGGTACTCGGGAGAAACTCTCAAGGCCCAGAGCGGTTTTGGAGTGAAGTCACTGGAGAAGAGCTGAGAGTGGTCCCTGGATGATTGATGGGGCAGACAGCCCTTCTCCCATCAGTCAAGGGTGGCCGTTGGCTGTTATTTGTCCTTCCGAGAAACAGGACAAAACTGATCCAATTCAAGGGCAAAAAATACACCTCATAGTGAAAAACAGCATGTGGAGGATCTCAAAACTCAGAGTTAGGGAAGGTGACAGAAATATTGAGGCGACACTCACAACACAGTAAGGACAGAGTAAGCAAGCACTGGGAAGGAAGGGTGGCGACAGAGTAAAATGAACCGAATCTCGTGAAAGAAGACAGGAAGGCTGAAGAAAAACGTGATGATCATAAATATAATAGGGACACATATATATCCAATTTCTATTTCTGCATGTAACCATTAAATTTGACAGCTACTTACTGACCAGAAATTCAGTAAGGGATGTATCATGTCTGGAGGCCGTGATGCTACCGTGTCCATCCTATTTGAGTTTGAGATTATAATTGTGCATTACTGAACCTGTCTCTTTAAATCTGCATAGGATTGTGAACTTTAAGGACTTACTTACATTTGATCATCATAGGGTTATTAAGTTTAAAATATTTACATTTCTTTTCCTATCACTAAATGAAACAACACAATTTACACTTCCTTTCTGCTATGTCCCAAACTGTGAGGGGTCTTAAGCTTTTACTCTTCTTAAAAGACGAGTTAGCCTGCCCCAGCTCTATCTATGTATATTAACAGAAGGATACAAGACCCCTGGGTCGACGAAGAAGGCCAGCTGTTACAGCACAGACAGCGACCAGAGCAGCATTACGTATTGGTGCCCTGACCTCAGTTCCCACATGGTGATGTGATGAGGGTCAGATGTTACCTGTGCATGCAGTGAGGGTACATCACAAGAAAAGAACCCCAAATTAGCAAACTCTGAGCTACAAGGAATTCCTGGGCCCTCCTTCCATTCTCTCCACTAGGGAGAGAGAGATTCATTATCCTGGAAAGTAAGCAAATGTCCCTGGGGTGTCTCAGGCAAGGCACTTCCCTAAATCACTCCAGATGATCACACTCTCTGTAGCTTCCAGGCTGCTCGCTCCTCACAGCTGTCCTTCACTTGGAAGGCTTAGGCCAGGCAGGAAAGCAAGAAATCCAGGGAGAATTGTCTCCCAACACTTTCAGCTTTTCAATAATTGGGTTGAATTTGATGTTTTCCTTTTTAAAAAAAAGTTGAGATTTCCTTAACTTCTATTTCTTTATGTCACCGTTTTTGACAACTTCTTCTCTTCACGCTTACAGGTTTTCATATTTTTATTGTACGGTAAAGTCTTTCCCCAAGACTGACTATTTTGTTGTGTTCTTTGATTTCATTATTTACTGATTATTAAAAACATTATATGGGTTTATATGATGCAATAGAACAGTCAACCAGTATAAAAGTATATAAAATATCCTTCAAAATCCCATTACCCAATGATAACTGGATACCTAAATGCACTTATGGAGATACAGTATTTTATGTTAATGAGGTCATTAACTTGCAGTTTTGAAATGTTTTATTATGGCTTTGACTTGTTTTCATGTCAAATAATATAGACCGATAACCTGCTGTTTAATGTCTGAATTTAACTTGCCGTTGATACAACACTTTTAAAATGATAGTCAGAACCAACCATGGAAGAGAAAGTGGGCCTCAGAAATTGCTTCTTCAGTCTAAAACTGTTTTATAGTAGTAGGTTACCTGCCCCGTTTTTAAGAACCGAAGCTCTTCTACAAAACCTGGTATCTCCCCAGGCCAACACAGGATGCTTTCCTCTTTGTAGGGCTTAAGCATAAACTAAAACTAAGGACCTACATTTCACCAGGACTCAGCCTTCATCTTTCATCTTTGCTCCTCATGATGGAACAGCTCATGGGTTTAATATAGCCCCCTGGCACATAGCATAGCCCCTTCCCTAGCTTGCTTCTTTGTTTCCCTTAATTCACTAGCAGCTCTGCTTCATCTTCTATTGGCAGAACACTGTGCTTTGTCCCTCATCTTTCTACCATACACATCAGGCTTTATAAGATGATTTATATAAAAAATTTATTAACAGTGTTAGTGTCCTTCAGTGCTTCTTTCCTTTCTCTCTTTAACAGTTTATTTACAATATATTTGTTTCTTTAAACTATTGACTTTTCTAGGATATGACATTAAAAACCAAAAGTTTTCTCAGATAATTTTTGAAGTTTCAAAGTACAAAGCCATGAGGATATAAACACAGAAGATCTTCCCTTGCTTAGCGTCTTATTTATACCACTTGCTATACATAGAGTGAATGTTTGTGTTCTCCCAAATTTCATGTGTTGGAACCTAATCCCCAATGTGACGGTACTTTGAGATGGGGTGTTTGGTAGGTAATTTGGTCATGAAAGCAGAGCCCTTCTGAATGGATTAGTCCCTTATAAAGGAGGCCTGAGGGAGCTCCCTTACCTCTTCCACCATGTGAGGTTACTCCTTCTGAGTTTGAGAAGACACCATTTATGCGGAAGCTGGTCCTCACCAGACACTGAATTCGTGTGTCTTGGTTATGAACTTCCCAGGATCCAGAATTACAAAAAATAAATTTCTGTTGTCTATAAGCTACTTAGTTTATGGCATTTTGTTATAGCAGCCCAAAGGGATTAAAACCCCACTCATTTTTAAGGTCTCATATAAATTCATTTGAATAAGCAAATGAATTTATATAAATAGACTTTTATGTTCATATAAGCCTATTCATATAAATGAATCACCTTCCTTCACAAGCTGGATTCCCAAGAAAGCAGGTCCTGAAGTGGATTTTAGTGGGCAGGATATTAATGAAGAATCGCTCCTAGTATCAATTCCTAACGAGGGGAGAGGAAGAAGCAGAACAGGGCAGATGGCGAAATCCAGCCATGATGCCGACCTGAGGGCAGCCTCACTCAAGTCCGTGGGGCACTATGGAACTCGAATGGCCCTTCGGGATTGTCCTCAGCTGTGTCAAGGTGGCTGGGCCTTTCTTGCGTTGAACTATCACTGGACATGGGCTGTGGGCTACCCTGGGGAGGGGTGTGACTGTGGGTAAGGCTCTCTTTCCAGCTGAGGCAGTCCCTGAAAAATCTGTCAGCTGAAGACCCACAGCATTCCCAGCAGCTGAGCTGCTTCACTGGTTGTCAAGGATCTGGGCAGCACGTCATGACATCCACCACCGCTCCCTTAGCATTAGTCCTTTCTAGAACAATACCCTCCAGGTCCATCCATGCTGTTGTAAATGTAAGATTTCATTCTTTTCCATGGTCAAATAATATTCCACTGTATATATGTACCACAGCTTTTTTATCCGCTTGTCTGTTGATGGGCTCTTGGGTACAAATGCCACATGATTTCACTTATTTGTGGATCTAAAGAACAATATAAGCAAACAAAACAGAAACAGACTCATGGGTACAGAGAACAGACTGCAGGTTGAGGGCCTGGGTGGAAAAGGTGAGGGGATTGAGATGTACAGACTGGTAGTTTCAAAACAATCATGGAGATGTAAAGTGGAGCATAGGAAACGTATGCAACAATATTGTAATAACTGTGTATGGTGCGGCTGGGCACTGGAAATGTCAGGGGGAACACTCTATAAAGTATATGATTATCTAACTAATACACTGTACACATTGAATACAAAATACTATTGAATGTAAACTGTAACTTAAAAAATTTAAAAAAAAAACAGAATTAGTCCTTTCTATACATTGTTCTGGAAACAATTCTCTGCAATGCTCCTTTTAAAAAATCACTTTTTCCCTTTTCTTCTGGCTAAATTTCAGTCTATTATTATTCCTATGGCTACTATTGCCCTTGATTCTCTTCTTGCATCCTTAAAATGTGTGTAGAAAATGCCTTCCATCTTGCTTGATTTTTTAGCTTCTCTTATCAGTCTTGACTCTGTTGATAAAATTATTACTTGAATGTTGTCTTTTGATATTTTACTTTTGTTTTTTCTAGCTTGTACTTGAGGAATATCCTAGCAGCTGGGAATATTTACTTTGCTCTTTAAACTCCTTGGCTTTGTGCTTTCTGTTGAGCGTTTTCTATGTATTATATTTTAGTAGGTCCCCTTGCTTCCTGGCACCGTGAAAGGACAGAGCCTCACTCCCTTATATCACTTCTCTTACATTTTCAATTTCTGCCAGTTCTGATGAGAATTTTCTTGTTTTTCATTGATGAAACTTCCATTTCAGAAAGTTTAATAAGTAAATGAAATAGAAGTCCCTATTTGAATATATTCTGGAATCAACAAGTCTGAAGTCCCAGGCTGGGCCATCAGAACTCCATCTGCATGAAGTGACGTAGAGGCGTTTTGCTCTGTGCCGTTGGGAAAAGAATGGAGGGGACGGCCAGGTCTGTGTCTTTGATTTGTTACAGGGACCCACCCACGGATGAGTTTTATAGAGAGAAGGGCTCCAAAGGCAATCTGAAAGAGCAATAATCACAGGGACACTGCTGGTCCTGCTCTGGGGCCAACGTCCCAATCCCTTAATCCCCTCAGAATGTGACCTTATTTAAAGACAGCGTCATTGCAGATGAAATCGGTTAAGTTAGAATGAGGTCATCCTGGAATAGTGAGGCCAATGTCGCTGGGGATATTCTTCCACTGCAGACCTAGAATACTTCTTTTCTTTTTTTTTCTCTGACTTCTTTGAATATTCTCGCCTCATTTCATTCCTCTCCTAGCAATTGCAAAGCTATTTCTTTTGAAGCAAATATGTTTTGATTACTTTTCTTTGTTCATCTTTACCCATTGTATTCCTTTTCATTCTTTCACAACCTGATATCCGTTTAAAAATTGTAAATAATCTACATCTCTTCTGGAAATCCTTTCTTACGGCTTTTTTCCCTTGGACACTTTTTATTTTTATTCTCACCCTTGAATATAACAGCGTTAGGACTGAACCCTCCATCTCTCTTTTCCCCTCCCCTCTGCCTTCTTAATGCCAAATTCTTCAGCATTTTGCAAGAGATGTCTTCTTTGTGATCAAAGTTTCTCATGAATTTTCAAACTGCACTATTTCCCCCAATGAACCTAGTGTAAACAAATAGGCAAAAACCAGTAAAACTGCACTTTGGGGGAAATCTCATAGTTTGAATTTTTTACTTTCACTAGGCAGTATTAGTTTAATGCCAACACAGACTATCAAGGAAGTGATATTGATTAGCCATAAATGTCACGTAGTAAAAACAAAATATTAAGTTTATTCTTTTTCAGTATGGTGCAATAACATTCTTCAAAGTATTATTAAGTTCATTGCCTCAATATTTACCTCAAGAGAAGCTTTTTACCTTATGATGGCTTTTATTGTTAGTTTTACCCCTTATCTTGAAAAATTTTGAAGCCACAGTGGAAAGACTGGCTTTAAAAACTTTTATTTTGAGCTTACATTTTATTTTAATGATCTTAAAGTTTTATGAAAGTTTTGCAGTCATCACAGTAAAAACCAAAAGGCTTGGGAGGCTATTAATATTTTAGTGTCTCAAGTTCATGTGGGAATGTTAATTCCACTTACCAAAGAAATGTTCATTATGACTCATTATGATTAAGACCTTGTAACTGTGGAGATGTGCATGTGGGAAAATATGCTATTATAGACATGTTGAGAATCAAATCCAAATATACCAACTGAATAGATTGTGATTATGAGTCTCTGATGAATTTCCCTTGAAGGTCTTACTTTAAAAGTTAAACTCAGAGTTAGACTTTTTCAAAAAAGTGGAATGCTATCCAAATTTGCTTCTGAGGTTATTTGGCTAGGTCTATATAACAGGTGCTTTAACTATCTTAGAGTTGAGCTTATTAAACCAAAATGTAGTCTTTCAAACAGTAAATAGACTTTATATTTTTGAAGACATGATTATATCATTTCAGAGGCTCTTGATGAAAGAAATGATAGGTTTAGAAGAACAAGGGAAAATGGCCTGGAGAGGTAGAAGCTAAGACTTTGGGGTTGCCTTGGGGATGGAGCTCTTGGGGGAGGAGGAGGTCACTCACTTTTTCATACCTATGTACCTCTGGGGTAAGAGACAGCGTCGGCGTCTTCCTTTCTCTTCTCTCCTCTTTCTGCGTCCACAGTCTTCTTGAAAATCGTCCTTCATTGAGACACATGTCTTTGGCTCTGGTAGCCTCTCTTAAGATTTCTCATGGTTATGATGTCCCATCACTATCCACTATCTATTGGTCTAAAGTGGTCTTCTCACCCCAATTGCTACTGTTACTGTTTCTCCATATAAATACATGACCCACTCCATACCTTAGCCCCCATTTTCTTGCCTCCCTTGCTCCGACGACTTTCTCGTCTACCTCATCTCCACCCACTCCATGAGCACATCCTGGAGCAGAAAACATCCGACACGTCTCTGCTTCTGAATCACAGATCTGACATCCACTTGGATTAAAGCTTCTTATTTTTCCAAATCTCTTGTTCAATTACATGTACTGTGACCATACTTCAAATTCATGTGACGTTGAGTCTTTTGACAGCTCTGGCTTCTCTCTGCTCATTAGCCTATTTTATCATTACTTTCTGCCATATCTAACTTCGATTCTATGAGCCATTCATTTCATTGTATTTCTTCCTAAGATTCCAAAGTAACCTATACTTCTATCTTTGTTATATACATCACAGAAAGTTTGAATATTAATTTTCCATTTTCTCTATTTCCATTCCCAGGGAGCAAAAGAATTGTTAGAGAAAAATCTTAGAGTTGGGCAGATATAAACTATCACAATTTCATGATTGAACAACTTCAATTGGTCTTTCAACATTATCTGGAAATCCGTAAATGTTACTTTTATTAACTTGTTTACCCATTCCTTGCAAGGACTGTATCAGACCACTATTCTTCTCAAACTTCCAATTCACACATCCCATTTCCTTTTTCACACTCTGGGGGTAGCCTTGCCCTTTAACAAAGAAAATAGAAGCCATCAGAGGGAATGTTTTCAACTTCCTTCTCTATTTTTTCCTCTCTAAGATTTGTGATGCATGTGGTCAAGATCACATCTCCTGCTGATTCAGAAACATTATGTTTTCTGTTATCCGTTCTCCCTTTTGTATCTTCACCCTTTCCTTCCGTAATGGATCCCTCTGTTCGGCATTGAGGTATGTTCAGGTCTCACCCATTTACATTTTTTGTGGACCTAGACCAGTTTTACTTTCCTCTCCTGTACTAATCTTCCCTTAACAGACAACATCTTGAAAGATTTGTTGTCTACACTTACTCTAGCCACTCCCTTACTCCTTAATTAATGCACTTTGAAGTTCTTTCTGCTCTTTTGTAAAGATGACTCTTATTACAATCAAAAATAATCTTTTGTTTCTCTAATCCTCTGTGAAACCTTGGTCTCTGTGAAGCCACTTTTCTGATTTTCCTCTTCTCTATCTTTGTCTCCTTACTCCACATTCCCTCCTTAGATAACCTCATCCATTCTTATGTCTTCACCACCAATATTCCAATTCAACATCATTATCTTGCAAATCTCACTTATAGGGTAAATATGCAACTTTCCAACCAATACATATATACCCAGTCTCCAAAGTACCTCAGATTTAACATTTCTAAGCTAAACACAACCACCATCATCACCATCACCACCACAACCACCACCACCAACAACACCCCAAGCAAGCCTGCTCATACTAGGGTTTTCCTCTCTCAGTGAATATCATCACTATCTATCTATTTATAGAAAGAAGCTTAAAATAAGGAACTCATCCTTGACACCTCCATCTTCTTTATTATCTGTAATCCAATTTAGAATTAAATCCTGTTAGTTTCATGTCTATTTTCTTCTACCTCTACTGCCAACATCCTAAATCTAAGCTATCCTTATTTTCCTCCTAAGCTATTACTGTAGCCCCATAACTGTTTCTCTATATCTACTCCTGCTCTTCTTTAATCTCTTTTTCAAGTTGCAGAAAATGTGATCTTTTAAAAACACACATCTGTTGTCATTGCTTTCCTGCTAAATATCTTTGAATGGTTCTCTGTTGCTTTAAGAAAAAAAGATGGAATCATTAACATGCATGGCACCTGGCATTTCTTCAGCCTCATCTCTCACCCTTTTTGTCCCTCTGCTCTTGCTGCAGTGACTTCTTCAGCTCCTCATATGCTCCATGATCCTCTACCCCAGGGTGTTTTTCATCTGTATTTCTTGTTCCTTGGATATTCTTCCCCATTCCCCATTCTAGTGGCCTTCATCAATAACTCATTGGGAAATGTCTCAGAATAACCCTTTTAGAGACCTGAAGGCCTTCCTTCTCTGCTATACAAAATATTTTCTTCTTATGAAAAGCAGATGGGATCCAAAGTGTCCACTGTCTGTTGCTCTTAGCAAGTTATACCAAATTCTGTGGTTCCTTTCCCCAGAAGAGCAAAGGCAATACCTGCAGAATGTCTTGCTTAAGACATTCTTTTGCTTATGTTCTTGTTTTTCGTTTTGGAGATTATGCTTGCTTGCCTTTTATTAGAGAAGGCAATAAAGAGAATCAAAATGCCTTTTCCATCCCTTCCTTTTGTACAATAGCCCATCAGCACTGCAGAGGTGCAGGCATTTGTCGCGATATCCAGAATCCTACAAATGATGGAAGTTTCTCACTTTCAGACAGAGAGCCAAAAGCTGTGGAAATAATATCGTTTTTGTTTGAGAGGGTACAAAGGGACAGTAAAACCCTTGACTGGTCTCTCTCTTTCTTAGGGCTTTGATACTTCCATCACCTTATCTTACATTTAAAAAAAAAATCATGCTTAAAGTGGCAGATCCTAAAAACACTTCTCCTCACCTTTTGGCACTCAGATAAAATGCCGTTTCTTTGAGAAAACTTTCCTGAGTCTGTAGACAAGATCAGGCTCTCCAATGCATGCTCCCATAGCACTCAGTGGTTTTACTTTATAGCAGTTATCCCATTTGTTGTTATAAAGTTGTAAGATTTTTCGATTGATACCTGACTTCCCTATCAGAATGTTAGCACCAAAAGGTCAGGAACCATATTCACATGGCTCACCACTGTTCTTCCAGAGGCCAAAATAGTGTTGGCTTATGTTGGAATCTTGATAAATATTGGTTGAGTAAATGAATCAATGAATCAATGAATGTAAAAAATAGAGAAACTCTTTTGTTCATTACTTATCTGTCCAGGTGAATAGTCTTAGAAATGTAGAATCATAATCTGAAAATCCTGTTATAATTTTTTGATAATAGCTGATTTATACTTAAACATTTTTAATTCAAATTTTGGGGAAAGCTCCCCAAAGACAGAAAATGGCATTAAAATAGAGACAATTTATCTGTGGCCCTAAAGCATAATTATTAAGAGATGCTCTTTCTCTTTGGTTCTCTTTCTGTGTTATCTGTTGGAAGAACTGGACCCTTTGTGTTATGCGAACACGTGTATGCTTCATGCAGTCCTCTCCAGAGTCCACCTATATGGCTTGAGCTTTGTTGGTTGTTTTCACTGTTTGCAAAACCTGCTGTTCTCTCTCTCTCTTTTCTTGTGGCAAACATCTCCTGTATTCACAATGATTCACTTTCTTCCAGGTGCTGCTATTACTTCCCAGCACATCACAGTTATTGCCACATGGCCTGATTTTGTGCTCTTAACGTTCCTTCTGTGGATCTTGTTCTGTCTCTACTCTTTGCATGACAAATGCCTGCTCAGCTGGCCTCCCCCGAAGAAGTGGGCTGCCGTCAGCCTGACAGCAGGACTTCTGAGCAAGCTGCATTCCAGACTGATGCCGAAGAGCTTGCCCTTCCATCTGCTTTAGGAAAGAAACGTACAAATGTGAACCCGACCTTGAATTCCTAAGTAGCATTTTGGAAGTAAACAAAGAGACTAGGTATTTTTTGCAGCATATTAACTCTCTCCCTAATGCCACTCAGTGCATGCTAACAGGCCATTTATTTAATAAGCTTTTACATCATCTCATCCAGTTTCGCACCTTCACCTCATTTGTGTGGCACTCAGCACTCCACCTACATTGGGAAGAATTCAATAAACTGCACCTTATTTTTTCTTCCTATGATTCTTGGTTGTTTTTCCTTTTTAAAAATCTCACGTTTAGCCCCTGAACTTGCCATACCTGTTTTTGTTGTTCTTGTACTAACAACCTGTATTTCCTCTTCTGGAAATTCTCTCTTCTGTTTTAAGTGCTGGGTAATTAATTTCTTCAGTGACCTGCTTGGCTGCTGGGAACAGACTCCACGGACTGCTGCTCCCACTGGCTGCTACCCATTCCCATTAACCAGGGTGATCCAGACAAGGATGGAGCCAAATTAGTTTTATTTTTCTCCCAAGAAATTTCAAACCAAACTTTCATGGGGGTTGACATAAAACTTTCATGGGGGTTGACTCATTCAGTTTGGAATGAGTAAGCTTTGAGTATGAGTAAATTTGGGGTGTTTGTTGTGCAATGAAAGACTTTGATCTATCATTATTTTATTTTTTAGAACAAGAAGTCCGATATTCAAACATTTATATGAAGATGTTCATTTTTAGGAAGATATTTTGTTTGCTATTTAAATTACCATGGGTACTTGGACACCTGTCTGACTCCCTACATGTTTTAATGTGTACTTTCTTAATGTCACATGACAAATTTAAAATTCTATCGCAGAATAAGAAAAATGGCATCCCGGTCTCCACCTCGCTGCAAATGAATAATTTGAATAATACATAGGTCCCATTGTAGCCTCACCTATGACCTATTTGTGGCCGCTGCTGACCTGGGTGTAATCTCTGACCCTGTTCCCCCACTCCCGTTTTAACTAAAGTGTATGCAGTGACAACTACTTCCTTTATTTCACCGCTGAGTACATCCTTCTTCCCACTTTCCTCCTCACATTACCATTCCTGTCAGCATTAAGGTACATTGAAGGAGAGGTTGTTTTGTAACAAGGGGAATCTGTATCTGATTGAGGTGACTTTGTTACCTTGTAATATGTGAAATGTTCTCACAATTTTCCTGAAATGCCCTAATTCTTTAAAAAATTTTTTCTTTTATTGATTCTAGAGAGAGGGGAATGGAGGGAGAAAAAGAGGGAGAGAAACATTGATTATATGAGGGAGCAACATAGATTGGTTCCTTCTTGCATACACCCCAACTGGGGACCGTACTGCAACCCAGGAATGTGCCCTGACCTAGGATCAAACCTGTGACTTTTTGGTTTGTGGGACAACACCCAACCAATGGAGCCATACTGGCCCAGGGTGAAATGCCCTAATTCTTGTCATTCAGGTTTAATAAGTAATTGGATTTGAGCTGCCCACTATTTCAGCCAAGATATTGGTCTTATGAATTGTTTATCAAATTATTCAGTTGCAGCTAGGTGGAGACCAGGATGCCATTTTTCTTATTCTGCTATATAGACTTTTAAATTTATCATGTGACATTAAGAAAGTGCCTGTTAAAAATATCTACCATAGATCTTTTAAATATTATTGTGACCCATCACTTACAAATGCACAGTGACATATTTTCACAAGATTACAGGTTACAATTAGTCCCCTCCCCTTTAAATTCAGGGACAGCATGTTCCCTGTCCCCTTCCTGTTGTGCAAAACAGGAAGGCAGCTATCCAGAAATCTTTATCCATGATCCCCCAGATGTAGCAAACATACAGTTCTACCTTGAAACATCCTTTAGATTGTGTAACCATGGACTGTGGAACATTTCATTTCAATTCAGTGAAGCTAGAGCTAAAGAAAAATTGCAACATTTTCACTCTTTAATCAATTCAGAAACTGCATATTTTAGGTTCCTCTGGAGAATTAATTAAATATTCAGTTATTTTAGAGCTGGATTGTTGAAGGGAAAATTGTGATTAAATCACACTTTTCCTGTAAGAGACACTCCAAAACTTCAGTCTAGAATATATCATGTAGGAGGAAGTGTAACAAGCAGTCTCTCACCTTCGGGCTTCTGAGTTTCTCCAGATGTCTCCTGTGCTCATTTTCCCCCTGATAATTATATTAATGTTTGGGAAAAGATAATCTGGTGTCAAAGACCTAGAGGTTTAGTCAGCATAACGACAGTGTCAGAGAGTAAGGACTTTGCAGATGAGACTCCCAAGCTGACTCTTCAAGGTAGTGCTGTGTGACCCCTGTTGACAGCTTCCTTTCTCAGAGTGCTGGGATGCCTGTGTGAAGTGGATACATTTGGATAATTGGTAGTGACCTTGTGAGAAGAAACAGAACCCCGGTAACCTACTGGACTGGACTAGTGAATTTTTCTACAAAGAGAAATGTTTAGAATTTTCTCATTTCCTTTGATATCATAGACCTGTATTATTTTCTCCAGGTAATTTGTTAAAGAATGTATGTGTGTGCGTGTGTGTTTCCATTAATTGGGTTTAAAATGCATGACTTTAATGCTAATAAGATGCTAAGTGCATACCCAATTAATGTATTTATTCAGTACTCTTATTTGTTAAGTATGCAGACTCAACAAAAAACTGTATTTAATTTCATTTCCTTGCCCAAACATGTTGGTTCTTACCTGAGAATGTATTTGGCAACAATAATAACTTAGATTTTAGGGCATTTATTCTAGTCAGACTTGGGATTAACTGCTCCAAATACTTATGCCATTTCACCCTGACGAGCTCCTATAACCTATTTTACAACTGAGCAAACACGTTTGGCCTATGACTACTTTAATGAGGAGGAAGAGTTTTGAGCTTGACTTACCAGCTTGAAGCCCGGGCTGGCATGAATTAGACATAAATGGAGCACTGTGCAACTGGAGCCCTACTCAGCCTGGCCTGCAGGGGTGATGAAAGTAAGTCCTTCTGGTGGGAGGATCTCTGTGTAGCACCTATTTGCTATCTGTTAAGTCTGGAAAGGGGAACAGCCTTATGACATGTTTTACACAGGATGTGATCAATGGATATTGGCTTGGGTTCCTAATAATCATGGATTTACTGAAGACCTTACACATAGTATCCCCTACAATTTGCTCTGAGCAAGGACTCACTGTATAGTAAGTTAACAAAGGTAATGGGTTCATGATTAGTCATTTGTTGAACTTTACATGTTCCCCATGGTCCAGAAGTAGCTGGCTTTATTGAAAGGACTACTGAGAATTTATTTATGGTGCCAGATAGGATGTAACATCTGCTAAGGTGTTTCTGAAGCCTTTCACTATATGGCAGTTAGAATGTTGAGAGAAAGAGATCTTTTTATAATTCACCTCACAATGGCTGAGCACAGAGGGGAGGGAGGCAGCTTCCATTGTGCAATGTAACCTTGCCCGTGGCTCGGAGCAACTCACCTCTCCCAATTCCCATCCACTTTATCACCTGGTTCTGCTGCTGATTCTCTGAGCTCTCTGATATACGACAGTGAATTTCTTTTCTGCTCCAGTTTTCCAGTGTAATTCTTGCAACCAAGAACACTGGCTGCTAGAGGGAGAAATGATTATCCTATCTTCAACTGGGGGGCCCCCCCGTCACTGAAAAGCTACATTGATTGGCCAGTGGTTACACAGTAAATATCAGGGCTGAAATTTGAACTCAAATATGCTTGATGCTGAACTTGTATTGTGAGACACGAGTCTAGTTAGTTAAAATTAGAAAATATTACTAAGACTAGTTTGTAATTACTATTGTTTTTAGGGAATTAATTCTTAGCTTAAGGACACAAAGGACTCAGGTGGTGGGTTGACACCAATGGTTGAGGCTACTGGTAGGAAAAATCAAGTCATATTGATGAATTAAAGATGTCTGTGCCGTGGCTCTCAACACAATCATTGCTGAAGTTTGTTGCTAGTGAGAGTTCCATCATGGTCTTTTTAAAGACTTTCTAAAGTTCCCACCACTTCTCTGCTCACCAACGACCTGCCTGTTTCCTGCGCGTGCTGCCGGCTTTCACCTCACTTCCTCTAGAACCAGCTCCCTGTGTTGATTCCCACCATAGACTTTTTCTTCTCCAACAGGAATGTTAGACAATTATTTCCTCCAAAAATTTGAATCCTACTCTTTTGAAAGGGGGTTTTCCCATCTAAAGAACTAGAGAAACTGGTTCATAGTGAAGCCTGACACCTGCAAACCTCCCGAGAAGATGTCTCACGGTTACCCCTGGGGAGTTGTTTCTCTATGTGGCAGCTCTTTTCATCAGCGACATTAAATTTAAATTTCTCTTTCCTGAGTTTCACCCCAATTTATTGCTTCTATTCAGCTCAGTAATGACTCTGACTGTTGTTTACACTTGGCGGACACTTTCAATGACAATCACGTCTTCTCCTGGTTGCTACTCAGCAGAACTAAGCATTTTAGAATTCTTTAATCATTTCTTTTCAGACGTCAGTCTCTTTTCATATGTCAGTCAGATTTGTGCTCTCCTCTTATCTTCCTTCAGCTTTAGCCCAAATGGAAGGATGATTAGCAGGATTTGTCCTGCTTCCGGCAAGGCTTTTACAAGCGGTTGCAAAAAAAAAAAAAAAGTTATAAGGATTTTAGAAGACCCAAGATCTAACCCATTAAATTCCACTATTGCATGGGCCAATATCCTTGTTCAAAAGTCCCTTTTATACCAAGTTTGCTTCTGATAATGATTAATTGCAAGGCGTTGATACAAAATTGAGATGGCGTTAGTATTGCATGCCGCTCTTTCCCTTAGGCTGTGAATCTCGAATGATAATGTAGAATCATAGTTTTTAGTTATCTTATGGTGCTTAACTTCAGGCAATGCTACTTATCTTCAAATTGATGGTAGAATTCTTTAAATGTATCTGAAAGGGCTTATTGCTATTTTAATAAGCATTGCTCTTTTCAAACAGGTATCTCCTTGCCAGAGATAGCCTCTGTGATCCTGAAATGCCTGTTCCTCTGGGATCTAATGTTAATTTTTGCAGCTGGCTTGTTATCCAGTGGTGTCCTTTGCTTTGCTTTAAGGCAGCCACAGAGGACAGTACAGTTTAGTTTATATCTGATTTAATTGTACTGTACAGTTTATCATGTACTGTACAGTTTAGCTGCCTATAAAGACTGGACCCAGACTATTTACTTACTGGATTGGTAAAAATTGGCAATTGTGAAGAATAGTCTTCTTTTTCCAATGGCTGGTATGACTGGCACCTTACCTGCCAGGTTGGAAAGTATCAGTGAGCTTGTACTTGTCCTATGATCTTGTAAGAGAAATTTAAAATAGTGAATGAAAAATGGAAGCCTGCTTAGTGTTGGTGGAGTGATTGCCACCTAATTAGTTAACATTTGATAATTGATAGTTTGAATCTGGCTTTATCAAAAGCATTTGCCTGAGTAGACTAAACTTGATTCTTCACTGGGTTGCTTTTTTTTATCAGAGTATTGGAACAGAATGGCCAGACTTGTATTTTCCAATAGGCTGTGCAAGGTTTTCTCAGGACTTTCCTTGGGAGGAAAGTTAACCTGCCTCTCTCTCTGTCCATCTACCTACCGCCAGAGCTCAGAGGTCCTAGAAGTAAAGCAGAGAAGGGCCAGGGACTACCGTGTTTTTCGGACTATAAGATGCACCAGACCATAAGACGCACCAAGGTTTTAGAGGAGGAAAATAGGAAGAAAAAATTGAAGAAAAGATGTGGTAAAATACTTAATAACATCCTTTAAAGAAGAAAACCTTTTCTGCTTTCACATCTTTCCATAATTACGGTAGATTCAGCAGGAGACTATGGTACGCTGTCATATTTCTCTATAACAAAATACAGTAATGACAGAAGTATCAGCCCTGTGTCCTTCATAGTTATGGGGGCGCTGTAGCTGAGAACATCAGTGGATGACGCACTGTTATGGTGGGATCTGCTGCTGACACTGTTACGGGGAGATCTGCTGCTGGAGGACCACAGGTCGTGCAACGCTCTTGTATGGGGACAGCAGTTTTGCACAACCTGTGTGGCTTTGCAGCTGTTGCCAAATTACAGCTCCCATCATCCCAACCTGTCCAAGCATGATGGGAGTTGTAGTTTTGCAACAGCTGCAGGGCCACATTGACAGGTGACCCTGCAGTGGAATTTGTTTATGTTAATGTTAATGGGGTGGGGGGAATACACCAGTCACGTGGTGAAGGCATGTAGGGGCGCCGCAGGCTTTCTTCTCCTAACGTGCTGCACCTCCCTAGCACTATAGTATGCCGCAGCCGGGACTCAGCTCCTGCCTCCCTTGCTTCACACCTCCAGACACCCCCTCCTTCCAGCCCAGGGCCCGCAGCATCGCCCCACTCCTGCCACCACCGGCTTCCTACAGCGGCGACTCTGCTCCTGCCTCCTGTGACCCCGCTCTACTGCCGCCCCCCACTCCCAGGGAGCCAGGTAAGCTACATTCGTACTATAAGATGCACCCCCATTTTCCTCCCAAATTTTTTTGGGGGGTGCGTCTTATAGTCCGAAAAATATGGTACGTTCACGCAGAACTCCCTGAGGCACCTGTTCTCGGTCTTTGTGCAGTTATGACAAGGATGGGTAGCCGATGTTGGCTTCTTGTCGGAGTCAGGATTATCCGCAGTTCTCAGGACTGACTGTAACTGTACCCCTTTCTCATGCTACTCAGAAAGCATATCAAAGTACAGTGAATAAGAATGACTTTATTTTAAGAAAAACTTTAGAAACATTGAGCTTTGTATGTTATTAAAAATTAATAGTGATACCCGAAGAGACTCAACAATGATTTGATAACTGCCGCCTTTCCCTGCTTCCTTGTCAGGATTTCAAGGGTGAAAAGTTCTCTTTTATCAGCTGGCTGGGGCCAGAGGGCAATTTGTATGAAAAGGACAGGGAGATATTTTCCACTCCCATGGATATGTAATTCTAGTTTCCTCCCTATACTGAAGACAACCAGATATTTTTATATTGTAAAAATTAAAGAGTTCAAAAGTACTCAAGATTTTCTTATAGAATAAAAGTTAAAGAGGTCAGAAGTACTCAATATCTTATTCTGTGAGCAATCGCTAGTCATCTACTAAAAACACTAGTAAAAGACCGTACGATCACTGTTAAGAATGGTTTTCCTTTAAACATTACATCTGCCTGTAGTTCTGTAATCTGATAAGCAGGTTTCCAGCCTGCTGGCACGGTTTACAGAGTCTCCGACTAGACTCTCTGTGAATTCGATTATTCAAACAGCGTCCTAGGGGAAAAACTCTGCCATGAAGCATTACTATAGAGTTTTGAGAACTTGTATGAATGGTGTCTCCAACATGGTCACTCAATAAGTGTTTGATAAATGAGCGAATGTATCGATAGCTGATAGAATTAATACATTGCCAGTCACTTGTAATATCCGAGAGTGCCCTACAATTCATCACCTCATTTTTGTATGGTGTGTAGATAATCTTACCTTGTCCAGAGTAACACTGCTGATGGTTACCCTGTTCCAACCCTGCCAAAGAAGGAAAATACATTCCACGTTCTCCAGATTAAATTCTTATTGCTTACCACGGTTTGCTTTTTTACTTTATTTTTTTATTATAAAATCACAGAGTTTTCTCTTTATAGGGAACTTTAGAGTACAGTATAACATAGTAATGAATATTCCAAATTATAGATATCAGGTCTTTTATCAATGGTTAAACAGTGAATTAGTAACAAATTTTAACTTCAATAAGATTAGGTTTGGTAGCTTTAGGAATTAAAAACAAAAACAAAAACGGCTTTGCTACATGTGTGTTAAGACTGGTTCCTCTTGTGGTTATTTAGAAGTATAAGTAGAGTTGGCCAAATGTAATGTGCATTAAAGAAGTTGAAGATGCTAATTCACATCAGGGCAAAATGATGACAGTTAGGAAATTACCACATCCATTACTTTTGATTATTTTTCATTTGTGTGATTCAGTAGTATGAGCAAAATGTAGTCAGGTTTGTAGGTCAGGAACGGTCAGTAAATCTTCAGTTACTTCTGAAGCCTTTACTGATTGTGTTAGAGCCCAATGTTTGCCTTGGACTTGCTTCCTTCTTCAGTGTCATTCATTTCTTGTTGCTTAATCAGTTTTAGAAATCACTCTGGAAAGCTTTCCAATCACAGATTCCTGCTGATAACATACTCACATGGCTTCCCCTGTTTCATCCTCTCCCTGAGCTCCTGATGCCCCATGGCTCCCCTGGAAAGCGTTAGTACTCGTTCCAGTAACAATGAAGAGACCAAAAACTATTACACGATGGGACCTTTCTGCCTTAGCTGTTCTGAGGTCTAAGTCAATAAAATGCAGTCATGGATAATGTAACTATTACGATACATTCTGAGAAATGTGTCATCAGTTGATTTTATTGTTGTGTGAATATCACAGAGTTTACTACAAACCCCGATGATATAGCCTACTACACACCTAAGCTGCGTGGTTTATATAGACTATTACTCCTAGGCTGCAAGCCTATAGAGCATGTTACTGTACAAAACAACATGAGATTAAGTAAGCACGAGAGAAAATGATGTAGTCAAGAGATGCGGTAAACCCAAGACATATGAGGCCGCTGCTGGCGTAACAAGGCATACTGTTTTATAGCAAACTTCTTTTCTGTAAGTAGGAAGAGTACAATCTAAAATAACAATAAAATATTGTAATAGTACAGATGGCTAACAGACATGTGAAAAGATACTCAACATCTCTAATCATCAGATAAATGCAAATCAAAACCACAATGAGATACCACCTCACACCTGTCAGAATGGCTATTATCAACAAGACAAACAAGTGTTGGAGAGGATGTGGAGAAAAGGGAACCCTCATGCTCTGTTGGTTGGATTGTAAATTGGTGCACACACTATGGAAGACAGTATGGAAGTTCCTCAAACAATTAAAAATAGAACTATTATGTGACCCAGCAATTCTACTTTTGGGTATTTATCCAAAGAAATCCAAAACAATAATTTCAAAAGATATATGCACTCTTATGTTCATTGCAGTATTACTTGCAATATCCACGATATGGAAGGAACTTAAATGTCCATCAATAAGTGAATGGATAAAGAAGATGTGAGATACACACACACACACATGATTTATACATCAATATAAATCAGATATATACTGTATATACTGATTTATATATCAGTATATATGTACACACATACATATGTAAAATATATATATATAGTTTGTCATTGAGCATAACATCAGTGTGTGTGCATATATTTATGATGTATAAATCAGTGTAAAAAAGAATGAAATCTTGCCACTTGTGGCAACATGGATAGACCTAGAAGGTATTATGCTAAGTGAAATAAGTCAGACAAGGAAGACAAATACCATATTCTTTCACTTGCATGTGGAATCTAAAAACCAATAAATGAACAATCAAAACTGAAACAAATTCATAGGTACAGAAAACAAATTGATGGGTGCCAAATGAGAGGATGGTTGGGGGGATGGGTGGAAAAGGTGCAGGGATTCAGAAGAACAAGATGTCAGTTATAAAAGTAGGCACAGGATGTAAAGTACAGCATAGGGAATATTGTGATAACTAAGTATGATGTCAGATGTATACTAGACTTATTGGGGTGATCACTTCATGAGTCATTTGAATATCTAATCACTGGGTTGTACACCTGAAACTACTATAATATTGTATGTCAACTGTGCCTGAAAATTAAAAAATAAAAAATATAAGAAAAAACATATTGTATAGTAAATACAGAAACCAGTAACATAGTTGTTTATCGTCATTATCAAGTATTATGTACTCTACATAGTTGTATGTGCTGCACTTTTATTCTATGGACAGCACAGTAGGTTTGTTTACACTAACATTACCACACACATACGAGGAATGCCTTTGCCCTCCAACCTTACAAAGGCTACGGCATCACTACCCCATAGAAAATTTTCAGCTCCATTATAATCCTACACTTGATCTTAGCCAAAAGGCGAGAAGCGACCCATTGTAATCCTAATGGGACCACTGTTGTACATATGGTTTTTTGTTGAGCGTACCATCATTATATGGCACATGACTATATAATACACCTATGTTTGCCATTTCCACTAATAAATAGAAACAGCATATATAACTTGTACATTATCAGCTTGAACTGAATCTTCTGTTTTCCTTCTCAGGTTCCTTTTTCTAACTAATGACAATCCCTGGTGAATATCATTTCTATATACATTTAGAAAGGGGTAAAAGCACAATCAGGAGCTGGGAAGGAGAACGGTAGTTTCTCTGAGATCTGTGATCCTTCTGCTGGGGGACCTACACAAGGGAGAGTTAAAGCAGTTCAGACTGTTAGAGGTTTGGTGTAGACAGTGATTTGTTCTTCCTGTGGAGACTTTTTCTGTCTACTGCCTAATGGGGTATATTTTGATTGTGCCCCTTTTTTCCCCTTGGGACAGTGATTATAAAACAACTCACTGTATCAACCAAAATATCCAGCAAAGGTATATTTCTTATGCGTTAGAGTGTGGGCTTCCATTTGTATTACTTGTCTCCCTCTTTTGGTCTCTCTTGTTCTGTATCTTTTCTTTCTCTCCCTGCTCTCTATTTTCAAGGTTGAGTAATGGGAAATACTGAGAGCAGTACAAAAAATAGACATTCTTCCTGCCATCCACCCATTCAACAAGACTTTTAAGCATATAACATATCCATATTTTAGATAAACTGACTTTGGTCTCTATAGGTCTATTACTGGAATAGCATTTAGAAGCTGTGTATTTGTTTGTTTTGTTTTTTTATTTTTATTTTGTCTGGTTTGGTTGGTTATAACCCAGATGATTTATTGTCTCCTTGTTTTTTCTGGGGCTGCAATCTAGCTTGCCAGGAACAAACCCCGTAGAAAATAGCTTCATTTCATAGCAGCCTTCCCCTGATTCCATTTGTCTCAGGATGCAGTAAAATTGAACAAATACAGCTCATCCTACATTCTGAAGATGGGGCACATTTATCAGGTAAGTCTGTCGGCATTATTACCACACTTTGGTAGAGGAATTAGCCCTGGTGCATTGCAAAACGAAGCCAGTAAATTAGCAATAAAAACTTAATGTCTTCTTCACTATTTTGCTCTATTGTTGAATTCCCTGACAGCAGGCTCCTTCCAAAACCTTCATTCATCAAGAAAACACAATTCTATTGGCACTCTACATAAAGCAAACTAGAAAATAGCAAGTTTAATGTTGTGGGAGATATTAAATAATTCAATTATTTTATAAGTTCTACTTTCCTTTCTAATTAAATGTATACAATTGCATATCAAAACAGAAGACTACATTTCCTATTTAAAGCACCTTCTTGGTAAGATTTTGACTTATAGTCTCTAAATTAAGGTATTATGATGTTATTTTGATATCCTGATTTGACAAACAAATATTTTAGGGCCATTTTCAAGCAATGAATGGCCTAGATATTATAATTTAGCAACAATAGCACATGAACAATTTTATTCTAGATAAAGCTTCATGCCTAAACTCAAAATAGCAAGTAGAACCGCATAGCCTGGATGACTTCTCAGTAAAAGGGTCTAAGTACAGAAATCCAAATCCACTTTGTGAACCCTGAAGGGGATCAGGATATGCCACCCCAAATATGACACTTTGGCCTAATGATTATTTTGAGCTAAGGCATTTGAGTACCTGAAATCCTTTACCTGCCTAAATGCAGAGCCTCCCAAAAGAACTCGATCATCATAACTCTCCATCCTGGAAGAATTTTAATCTTCTTTTCTTGGAGACAGAAGTTGGCCCCACACACAAACAGATATTATCACAGATTATCATATCTCCCATCTCTTCTCCTAAGGGCCCATTCATACTTCTAAAAAGTCATTTGGTTTTCCATAAATGCTCTTTCTCCCCCGCTTCCCTTCTAAGTCATTTGTTCTCTCAGAAGTGCCCCTCTCCCCCTACCCCTTCCCTACTCACATGGTATGTAAGCTCCAGATTCTAACTGCCTCTGTGAGTCACTTTCTTTGTGAAGTCCTGTGTATAACTAAATAATTAAATCTGTTTTTTCTCTTGTTGCTCTGTCTCTCATCAGTTTGATTTGCAGGCCCCCAAAACTCAACCTAAGAGAGTAGATGAAAAGTTTTTTTTTCTCCCTGACACAACCCCTAAGTATTAACTATGTGGGTCCCATCTTAATATTTTGCCTTACCTGTGACTCTTGTTTGTGTCCTTAAGAAGAGGGTGACTATATGTCCCAGTTTCCTTAATCCTGGTTTTCATCTGTTTTTCCTCCATAATGATAACTCATTTCACTCTCAGAAATTATCTGGTTTGTATAATCAATTATATAGTCACACTATCTAAGCACCTTTGCTAAACTGCAAGCTGCTTGAGGACAGATTTTCATGAAATAGGAACACGCTTCATCTACATTTTGTTTGCAAGTTATATGGCGATGCTTTGTTAGTTATCATATTTCATCATTACCATAATCCTATGTTTGAGCAAGATTTACCCTGTTAAAGATTTAGCCAGTTTCGCCAACAGATATTGAAAAGATTCTCAACTTCACTGTAAAGGAAATGGAAATCAAAGCCACATTATCAACAAGACAAGAAATAACAAGTGTTAGAGAGGATGTGAAGATAAAGGAATCCTCACAGACTGCTGCTGAGAATATAAATTGGTGTAGCTATTATGAAAAACAGTAGGGAGATTCCTCAACCAATTAAGAATAGAGCTGCCATATGACCCAGCAATCCCTCTTCTGGATATCTACCTCCAAAATTTGAAATCATTTATTTGTAAAGATATTTGTACCCATGTGTTCATTGCACCATTATTTTTTTAAAGATTTTATTTATTTATTTTTAGAGAGAGGGGAAGGGAGGGAGAGAGGGAAACATCAACATGTGGTTGCCTCTCGCACACCCCTCACTGGGGACCTGGCCTGCAACCCAGGCCTCTGCCCTGACAGGGATTCGAAACAATGATCCTTTGGTTCCCAGCCCGGCACTCAATCCACTGAGCCACACCAGCCGGGGCACTGTGGCATATTCATGGTGGCCAAGACATGGAAACAACCTAAGTGTCCTTTGGTAGATGATTGGATAAAGAAGATATGGAACATATATACAATCGATTTCTACTCGGCCATAAGAAGACATGAACTATTGCCATTTGTAACAACATGGATGGATCATTAGAGTATTATACTAGGTGAATATGTAAGAAAAGGACAAAAATCATATGATTTCACTCATATGTGGGATATAAAATTGAAAGCAACAAATGAACAAACAAACAAAAATAATGCGTAGACACGGACAACAGTATGGTGGTTCCCAGAGAGTGTGGTGGGACCAGGTGAAGAGGGTAAAATATATGGTGACAGGAGACTAGACTTGGATGGTGAGCACACATGCACTGTACAGATGATGCATTGTAGAATTTTACCCTTGAAACCTACATAATCCTATTAACCAATGTCACCCCAAGAAATTTCACTCAAGAAAACATCTAGCCAGTTTCAAATGAGAGAGAGGGGCTACAACTAGGGAAAGAATATACAGTTTTTGACAACTAAATAGACATTTTTTTCTAGCTATTTGTACCTTTTGGTCTAATATGAAATTTCACTCTTATGGGTACTCAACAAGCATTTATTGAATTAAATTTAGAGAGAGAACGTTGAGTCCTCAGAGAAAAAGAACAACCTGCTGATATCGCCTGAAACAGGTTTTCCTCGTTTAGAAGAAGAGACATAAAGAATGATGTCAAGGAAAATAAGGGATTTTTGCTGTTCTGACATTTTTCTTTACCCCAGCAAGATGCTCTGACTTCCTCAAGTCACCAAAAGCACTACACCGATCTGATGTTCTATCGGTAACTTCCTTTTTTAGGGCGTTTACTCAGAATGTATGGAAATAGGGAACAATTAAAAAGGAAAGGAGAGTTGCAGACTGATTTCTCAAGGAGCCTTGCTAAGATCCCAGCATCTTGGCCAGTGACTCAGCTCTGGTAGCACAGAGTGCAGTCTGTCGCCAGGCTTCAGGGCAGAGACATTTGTCCCCATGCTAAGAAGCTGCCACCCTAGCTGCAGCTCATTTTGTCCCGGAGCCTTTCTCCCTGGCCATCACTGCCTCACGCCCATAGGCGGTGTTCTGGCAGCCCACTGATGTCTGAAGAATGTAGGAATAAGGTCATTAGCTCTCTTCCAGTTAAGTCTTTCCTGTCATTCACAACAAAAGAACCTTGACGCTGTGCCCTTTCTCAAGCACAGGCATTTATTATCCAGATGAATTGCCCCAGAGAGTGTTTTATTTTAAACATTTCAGTGACTCTGCGTAGTTATTTAATCCTGGTTTGTGCTCCCATTCTTCAGTAATCCTCGTCTTCCAAAGGCAAGCGGGTTGGGAGGATGTGTGTGTGTGTCTGTACGTGTCTGACCCTCACCATTTGCTCGCGGGTTGATACTAATGAGAAGTGGCACCTTGCTTCAAGTGCAGCGTTCCTTTTGTGAGATTATTCTTTGACATCTCAGTTTCTCTGACACTTCCCTGCTGCTTCCTCCAGGACGTTAAAAAAAATTATCTTCAGGAAAATAAAGCATGACTGTTTCTCTTTCTGTCTCAGCCTCACTCTCTGCTGGGTTTCCATCTCCTCTAATTCCTTCTTTATTAGGATGGGGAGTGTCGTTTTCAGACTTCAATTTCTGACTAGTTTTAACAAGAATTGAAAGTCCTAATGATAGAAGTTTACCCTTTCGATTTGAGATCCATGGTCTAGGTTTGGGCCCTAAGAGGACTTTTTGCATCTACTGTATTTTTTTTCCTGCACAAAATCTGAACACATTTAGTTTGGCTTACTGGCACATCACCACATTACAGACCCCTTCACAAACTGTTTGCTGAGTGATGGAAATCTGAAGAGCAAGCGTCAGTAGAACAAAATGCCTTTTATGCATCCTTAGTGCACACACACACACAACCCTGAGAAATATTTGAAAAAAACAAAAGGCAATTTGGAGGAGTTCCTCTGTGTGTCCTTAGATGCTGAAATTCAAATAAACTGGAAAAAAATTCCCAATTAACTTTTATATTTGAATACAGAGGAAGAGGGAGATAATACACTTAAAAAAAAAACCCTTAGTATTTATTTTCAATGAAAAAAAGGTTACAAACCTGAGAGAACCACAGTTCCAACATGATTGAAATACGAAGTTTTTCTTTACTTTCTGAGACTATTTCTAATGAAGTTACTGAACTGAGTTGAACATAGTGAGATATTGTTCCACTTAAAAGACTTTTAATTAAACTTGCAGCAGTTTTCAAATATGAGAGGAACCATGGCTCAGCCATATTTGCACAATGTATTGGAAATGAGGTTGGTCAGGTGTTTGCCACCAAAGAATAATGTTTCTTTTCTAAAGACAGAACTCAAGATAAAGCATAGTCTGGACTAGGAGGGCTGAGATACTGCAAAACTATGTTACATAAATTATTTAAAGATTCTATGCCCTGTTTTGATTTTCAGTACAATTCAACAGGAGTATGAATTTCACTAACAGCTGAGAGGAAGGAACAATAATAATCAAATCATTAATGTGATGTTCAATGCCAGGCACTTAATGGTAGGGGTCTTGATCTATTCATTATACTTTTTAATTGAAAAAGGTCAGTGATTAAAAAGATATTTACTATGATACCATCATACTGCCTGTTCTTGGTCTTCTAGCTCTGTGATCCTGATTTAAAGAGCTTTGAAAGAATAACTTTCTTCTGGCCATGAATATTTATTGAACTGGGTTACACTCATTTGGATTTTTAGTGAGTTGGGGTTTTATCATTTCCAATAGATAGCTTTTAAATATGATAAATGGTTTCTAAACACATTCAACATTAACAAGATTATCTTTAAAAAGGTTTTTGTTTTTCCCAAAATGGTGAGACTACTAATCTAAGTCAAAGTGTGGATCCCAAACCATCAATATTAGTACCACGTAGAAACTTGTTAGAAATGTAAATTCTTGGGCTGCATCCCAGACTGAATGAATCAGAAACTTAGGGTGTGCGGCCCAGTGTTTTTACCATCTGTGTTGTAACTATCCCTCCAGGTGCTTAAATGCTAACACTTAATAACCACTGGCCTAATACAAGCTAGAAGGCTTCTGAGATAAAATGTTCTTGTGTGTTTCTCTCAATGCGCATTTAGCTTTGGATTACAACAGACCATTCCTTTATGCATTTGCAATCCATATATGTGAGCAAGACAACCATGGCAGAGAATGAACTTGGATTTACTAGTGGTAAGACATTCAGAGTGGAGCACAAAGCAATTTATTAGCTCTTTCAATTGTAGAATAATCTGTACCTAGCAGCCTTATGAAGTTAGCTACCTGTTTAGCAAGTACCCCCAGAAGTAAGTAACTGCCACAGGGAGAAGTCACATCAGTGCATTTAGAGTCTCAAATGGCTAAGAGATGAACTGGACAGAACAGAATGCAGAAATAAGAACGCTGAAAAAAGGTCCATTTGGAGCCTTATTGCAAAGTAAGTGAAAAGTTTTTGCTTGGTGGCTATTTTTTGCCCTCGAAGGCTGAATCCATTAATAATCACAAAGTACAGAATATTTGGTTTAGGATTTATCATCCAGAACTATGCATCTAGCTTTAGCTGATCACTTCTTTTCTTCAGAGTACCCTGAAGATCCCATTAAGAGGGAATTCAGTTTGTGTTCTTACTTCAGTAAGCTTGGGGAAAACCAGTGAAAACACACAGGTATGGAAAAGAGCAAATGTGATCGAGGGGTTATGAACATGGCCCCCCAAGGAATGACTGTTCACAGTACTTTGAAGTCACTCAATGCATGTCATATTAGGTTTTGCCGTCAACTAATGACCTTCTGGTCAGGTATGAAGTATCATGGAGAGTTGAAGGGGCTGAGAACTAAGCACGGAAAGGCCTGAATTCTTGTCCTGGCTCTGCTCTTAACGTGTATGACCTTGACCTGGTGAGCCCCTTGACCCCGAGTCCTCCTTCATAAGGATAGTCACGTTATCAACATCAGATAGAATGTCTGTCTATCATCTATCTATCTATCTATCTATCTATCTATCTATCTATCTATCTATCTATCTATCTTTCTATCTATCTATCATCTCTCTATCTCTCTATCATCTCTCTGTCTCTATCTCTTACCATAATACTGAGAATTAATAATATGGCTAGTAGTGAAGATCTGTTTTTAGGTTGAAAGAGTAAAAAATTACACAGTTAATTTCAAATTAAGTTTTTAAATTGTGAAATTTAAGTTATAATTGTTTTAATTCAGCAAAGAGACTTAGATAGGTATAAGAACTCTTGTTAAAAGGGTTCCATTAAGCAACTTGTAAAGAAACATGTGAATGCAATAGACAATTATTGGATATAACTGGTTTGACCCGGTCTTGTGTGAAAGGAGGAGGTGAGACTAGCTCACTTCTTGGAGACTGTGGGCATTAATAAGTAAAGGACATTTTAACTTTCCCTAGAGGAATTGTGAAGTAACAGGCTGGTGCATTATAGATAGAGCACCCATTTAATTTCCTGTCCAAACTAGGACAGTTTTAAGAGTAAAATGGGGCACTACCATATTTGCTGTGTATAGTGCGCATGTTTTTGTCCAAATTTTTGAGGGAATAATAAAGATGCTCATTATACACAGGGATAATGATTACATGATGATCCCATGCATAATGTACACAAAAATGTGTGTGTGCATTACACATGGCAAAAATATGGTATTAATAATTACATAGGACAACAGGCATAAAGCAGGAATGTTTCTGGTAAACCAGGACCTATTTTACTTAGTGATAAACACCCCTCCCCAAGGTGAGTAGAAGGTCAGAATAAAATCACCTACAATAAGATTATGAAATGTAGCTGGCCTTTCTGTACTGAGGCAGGTAACATCACTATGGGATTGAGCAAATGGGGAGAGTGGCGGACTGCAGAAACCTTGGGAAGCTATTTTGGGGTGAGCTATAGGGGGCAACCTCAGGCAGGAAGGACAGAAGAAATGCTCCCAGGTTTCTCTGAAGTACCATGTGCCTCAGCTGTTGTCTGCTGAGAAGCCACAGTACCAGACACACCAGCCTGGTGTGTCAAATGGAGAGATGAGTGACTGTGAATAAAAGCTTTAGGCCAATGTCAAGTCTACCAAATAGAGCTGCAAACAGCTCCCAGTTCTGCAAGCAAAGGCTATGGACATAAATCAAAGAGCAATCTTCCAATGTCGGCAGTGTGGGGAAGACTGGCCACTTGTCATGCTTCAGTGTTCTCGCCACAGTTTCACACGTGGACAGTAATTACAGTCAGCAGTGTCATCTGAGAGTGATGGTGGCAAGGGTAGAGCTTGTCAATGAGCTGAATGGAGAAGATTATGTGCACTCATGTCTAGAATACAGTTTACCTCTCGCCATTTATATCTACTCCCAGAATCATAGGGAATCAGTTAAAAATACTTCCCCTCGGAGGTCTTCCTTTTCAAGAGGTATATACAATGTCTTGTTTCCATGCCTTACTTCCTTATGTTCAGCACCTGTTTATGAAAGCTTATTGCAGCCTCCCTAAACAATTTGCCAGGAATAAACCAAGGTTAACAATAATCACATATTATTATTATTAGAGTGGTTTTAAATTCTGAATAACATAACTTGGTAGCATTTGGAGACTAGGGGAACTGTCCACTGTCCACTGTTCTGGTCATCGGCTGTGTGAAGTCCTGCGCAAGAAGTGTCATACAGTGGTAGGTGTGGCCTTCCATGACTGGACTGTGGGCTTCACAATCAAAGTGTCATTGGTTACTCTGATAGGTCTAACATAAACATTGATAGTGCTGGTCTTTCCAACAAAATATTCATTTTTGCTATCTTTATGGAGACAGTTATAAAAGGATTGAAAAATGTTTTTCATGTGAGGGCAAGAAGCACAAAATAGCTATTTATATGCCCTTTGTTTACATTTTGGTGGTTTTCATGTAAAAAATAAAACATATAATTGCCCCTAGAGAAAATGCTGTCAAATGTTGGCATTGGTTTTATGGTTTGCAAGAACACAAACAGAATGGGACTAACATTCTCCTTCATTGACTATAAACCCATTTTTAATATGTTATGCATTTATTATAAAGGTATATGTTATCAATTCATAAAATATTCCTGCAACTTGCATTTTCACTGAGGCCTCTGTCTACTGAATACACTTAAAAACAGTCATGTGATCATATTAATATTTTTAACTAACTAAAGTAGACATAGATGCCAGTACATCGTTATTGCCATGGTACTAATCCAGCCTCGGAACAGACTATAAATCCCATAATTAGTCCACAACTGCTTTCGGCACAGACTTTTCTCAGTAAACACATAAAAAGGATTTAAAAAAATGAACTGTTTTCCAACTTCTGACAAACCACTTCTTCTTTTGGGGAAGTAGCATTTTCTGAAGCCTGATTAACTTTATACCTTTTCTCCCATTCTGATACAAGGTTGGTTGGTCCTGTACTGTTCAACACTGAATCATGTTATTTCTAGGAAAGAGAATCTTTCTGAAAGCTATTCAGTCCTATTTGTCAAATAAATATACCAACATATGAAATTTTCTAATTTTCAGAATGGCAATAGTGGTAATTCAAGTAAGCGGAGCCCGGACCTTTGGTGGTGTGGGGAATTCCTCCCGAAATGCGCTTATTGGCAGTGCCTTGCTCTTAAGCTTAGGTTTAGATTCTTTTGGCCTCATTTTATTCTATTGGGATGGTCCCCATTTGCAAACATTGAACACTTTCTTGGCAGTTTGAAGTGTTAATTTTGGCTTTGATTGTCTTATGTTCCTCTCAAGTTTTCTTAATTTTAATTTGTTATTTTACATCCTTTGACTCAAAGGTGAGATTAAATCCAAGAGATAGCTCCTCTGAAATCAGGACAGCAATTTTTGTTGATCCTGGGGGTTACAATAAAATGCGCAGCACCCAGGCTTTCTCCAAGGACAGTGCCGAACACGCGCTTCCAGCGACGAGAGCATCCTAACATACGGCTGTCCAGGGTGCAGAACCCAAGCCTGGCTGTTGGGTGGAAGTGTGAATAGCAGTCAACTGTTTAATGACATAATGCGGATTTTTATAGGCTCCTCTAATTCTAAGACCAGATTGCTCTCTGAGCACTTGCGATAAAGCTTTACTCCGTCTCTGGAATTGCGCAACACACAGGTTAACTTCTTACTATTGATTTTCTCTACTATACATCTTGAAAGCTTCAAGATCTCTTGACTTACTCAAAAAAAAAAATTTCTGACTATCATTTTAAAGAGAAGAGTTCTTCAAAAGAATGCTTGAAAAATCAGTAAAGATAATAAAATAGCTCTTCCCCAACTATTAGCAGGGCAGTAAAACTGGACATTTTGATTAGATTTTAAGGAGAGGACAAAACCATGAACATTTACAAGAAGAGTTTTCATATATTAAAGTTTCTGAACATGAATGCACCTCTTGAAGGCATCCCCAGGGAGGCATGGTATTTCATCTAGTGACTGAAAATTGTAGGTTAAATCGGAGCAATAATCAGAACCACGGTGGGTAACGGAGTGAGGCGACACAGAACAGCAGGAAGAGCGCTGAAGTAGGGTCAGAAGACTCATCCGCCCTGCCAGGACTGAGGACCACCCTCTCTGGGCTCCTGTTATTCGTCTGTAAAAACAATTCTAGAATTCAATGCTTCTATATCCAAGACAATGTACACATGTTTATCAACAAGAAAACCAAAGTAAAGGAAAACAATGAAAGTAAAATAAAAACCTCTTTCTACCTGAAAAAACTTGAGAAATGTGTAATAAACATGAGTTTTGCCTCTAAAGAGCCATCTTGATCCCTATACATTCCTCTTTCATCTGCACGATTGTTGAAAAGTAAAATAAAAATTCTTTTAAGATTAAATGTCCCATTTAGTGTTTTTAATCATTTCTTTCTTCACCCCTGAAATACTGTCTCATTTACAGAAAGTGGTGTCAGATACACTATTAATGGAAATCCCTCCTGCGCACTTCCAAGTAAAACAAAAACAGCATTAGTACCAATGCTATAAAACACAAAAAAGTCTAAAACCATACAAATAAAACACTTCTGTGTCCCAAGGACTGGTCAAACAGAACTGAAGTGAACCAAGACATTTTCACACACTGCTTGGAGTGTAGATTTATTTGGGTTTAAGAATCTCCTTAAACAAATTACATCAACCTCACTCCATTTCCTTCCTTAATAAAAATTATAACTGGACAAACATCAGACTTTTAAAATTCTAAAAATAATAGAAAAGTAAAAATAGATTTCTTAAGGAAATCCCTCTCCTAAATCTTACATGGTTTTGCTGCATCTGTGAAATCTTTCTCTTTGGAGTAACTTGGAAGCATAGAGTTCTGTTTTTTTGTTTTTAAATTGGATTCATACAAGGGCACTGAATTAGAACTTCAGCTGATTGATGGAACATGACCTTTTATAAACAATAAGTTACTTCTGCTCTAAAAGGAAAATGGCCAACGCAAGAATGGAAACACTGGGAGTTCATTTCATGACATAATTTAAGAAGTCTTATATTAGATAGCACACCTTCATTAAAAACAAAACAAAACAAAACAAGAAGACAGAATGGTGTGAGCACTCTAAAATCATCTGCAGCACTTTTAAGGGTTAAACCTGCTTAACCCATTCTTAGTTGGAGAATGGCACCAAAGAGTACAGCGCACCCCTCCAGCGTGGCTAGTCCTACACCTGCGGTCGGTCGGTATCTTCAGGTTGTCAGAGCCATCATGCACTCTATTTCCACCCCCCTCCCACCCAAATGACAGGATCCATTCATAGCTACTCACTACTGCAGGATTTGACCTGAGAAATGCTAGGATTCAATAACTCAGCAGTTGTTTTGAAAAGTCCCTAAATAATCCTCGCCCTTGGCCAGCAAGGGAACTGCTAGTCTCAAGTGCTCAGAAGCAGCTGGTGAGGTTCTCAGCCAAGTTCTTCAGATGCAGGAAGTGCTCCAGGACAACCTACTTTGATGTGGCATTTACAAAACTTGAAACCAGGCTTCCTAGATCTAGGAAATGTTATTCCTGACTCCTTCGACCCGGATGCTGGCAAAAATTCAGTTTTTAGAATCTGTAGGTAATCACTCTTTTTTCCTTCTTTCTTTCTAGGAGCTGGCATGATGGTTAAATTTTTCTAAAACAGTCATATTAATATGTTCAAAAATCCACTGCTGAGTCTCAGATAGAGGGTCACATCTGGCCATGAAAATCTTCTTCTCTGCAGGGTTGCAATCCATGCAGCTGTTGCTCACAGGATGGAATAGTGTTCTGTCCTGGAGAGATCAGAAAGAAACGACTGACATAATACACGGTGAATGGTTAGAACCCAAAATACACAGAGGAAGTGAAATATTCCTGTTTATATTGCAGTCTATACCCATAGTGTGAAAACCAGACTATGTCCCAAAGCAAACAATAGCACTCTGAGTTGCCACACGAAACATGGTTTCCTGGAATCCATTGGTACTAGGTAGGGCCTCCAAACAGGTTCAGTCAGAAGCATTCATTCATTTATTGATATTTTTTTTTAAAAAGAAATCCATCATTTTCTACTCTGTGGTAGGCATTTTGCTTTTTTGCTTGGGTTTTGAAAATAGTAAGCATATGAAGTTGCTTTTCAAGTAGTTAACAATAGTCAATAATCTAGTTATTTGGAGAGAGGCATATATACAAAAATGATCCTTTTTTGTCTATAAACAACAACAACACTACACACACACAACCAGAAGAGTCATGATTTTTCTTACCCTTGTTCTGAGCCTCTAACCAGAAAGGGAAATACAAAAGAAACAGGAAGTAAACCAGCAAGGTGTTCAGTTGCCCTGACTGGAAGGTGAATATGGGGCAGCGGGTAAGGGACACACAGGCAATATTTCAATGTGCGGCCTTAACTTTGCTCACACTTGAACTTCAGTCTCTTCCCAACCTCTTTATTGCCATTCCAGTGGTGCAGTTCTCATTGCTTTCTGTAAAGTGGAGGAGGCAATGTCCACTTCTTTTTACAAAAGGTCACTAAATACAAGACAAAGATAACAGCTCTGCGAATGAAAGGTACTACTACCAGGGTACATGTGGGGAGCAAGCTCACTATCTGAGTAGGCTTTATTAACACACACCCCTTTTATTATGCAAATCAGAGAGAGAAAATTAACGGCAAGAGAAAAAGATCCTTTCTTAACTAGTAATAAAACGTTGTCTCTTACAATGTCTATGCTGAAAAAGAAAAGTGCCAGTAACATGTAAAAACTTCCCCCAGTTCCTGCTTAAATTTTAGGATCAAATAATGCTTTATTATTTAGCTCAGGAAGTGTTTAGAGGTTCTGATTATTTTCTTTAACTGGGGAATATTAGACTTGCAACGCTTGTAGAGTCGAGGAGTTTTTCAGGCACCTTGTGTAAATGCTTCTGCATTGCTCCTGTATGTTAAGACTCCACCAGCTAATATTTAATGTCCTTTTAGGGCCCGGGTGTTTGCATAGTTATGCACTATGTGAAGGGAGGAAGAAGAAAAGAAAAAAGGCAGCTGCCAGCAATTTAGTTTTCACATTTCTATTTTCAGTGTAAACAAAGAGCTATGCCTAATACAAAGGGCTCACTCTTCTGTTCTCTTTAACGTTTCCTGAGTTTATGATGGATTTTACTTTCCTTACACAAAGACGGCTCCTGAGGCCTCCTTCCCAGTTTCTTCTCCCTGCTGTTTCGCTGCCTAACTGGCAGCTCTGTGACTCCAGGAGAACTTCTGAGGAGCTCTCTCCTACTCTGGACCAAAGGAGAAGATTCTGGGAGATAGGAGAGTGCCCTGCAGCTCACCCCACAACCCGCTCTCTTGGGGTCTGTTCTTGCTGTCACAGATCCCTTCTGACAGCCACCTGGCTCCTTGGGCATCAGTCTCCTTCATCTCACTGCTTTTATTCTTCCCGGCATCTCTCATGCTCTGTCTCCTACCAGGTTAGCTGCATGGGCCCAATGTATTTAGATCAGTTTTGCACAGAGCATTCTTAAGCTGCTAAAATTCATGAAAATTAGTTCTATGGTCCTGCTAAATTCTAATACACTCAGTTCCATGCATAAGTACTTCTTCCCTCCCTTAACTACCTGTATTCCTTCCTATTGTTACCTTTATCAATAGCTAAGGGGGGAGCTCCAAATGTTTGCAGTTGCCCACCCCCCGCCTCAAAGCACTCATTTCCATGAAAGCTTAAAAAAATGAGAAAAGGAGTAGAACATGTTTCTATTCTCTTCCCTTCACCAGTTTGTGTACCTCAGCGTGGAGCACAAGCCAGATTTTCTGAACATTTTATTTTTTCCAACCCTATTTTTGGAGCCATAAGGTGATCATATTTTTGCAAGTCTCAAATTGGAACACATGCTCTGACAAATACAGGTATACTAATGGGGCCAACCAGGCAGGATATGCAAATTCAGCACCACCCTGAAAAATCCAGGATGTGTTTGCTGTTATTGGACTTCATGTTCTCATAAAAGTTGAAAAGTTGAATTTCCTAAATTTTTGTATGCCTGAGAAGCTTTATCAGTAAAGTGAGGGGGTGGATAAGATCTATCTCTAAGGTCTCTCCCAGCCATAAAATTGAATAATGCACATTTTATTCCCAAGTTCACTCACGACAGAGACAAATGACGGGACATCAAAAAAGAGACTATCAACATAAGCATTGGACCAACAGGTTGATTGCTCTCTCGTTGTAGGCTGAGTTCTGCTCACCCTAGTCTTTGCAGTAACCAGTTCATCCTAGAGATGAAGCTCCTGGAAATATCTTTGGCCTTTCCCAGAGCATGCATTTTCCACTTTGGACCTTGGAGGTTACATAATTGGCATCTTCATGTTTTTACTCAGCTAAGCTTTTCAATGACTAAATGTTTTTACTGATGCTTTTCCTGGCTGGAATTAAGGCAACAGATTGAGTAATCATTGGTGAATAAGGTCTCTTGCCCTGTGACAGCTCTTTGCACCTCTACCCTCCATGTCCTCGGTCATGACAAGAGTCGACTGTAACAGAACTGAATCCAGTTTTTCTCTGGAATAGACTTCCCAGTGCTTTGGCAGGTTTGTTGTCCATAACAATCCTCCTTAAAGAGCCCTTTTCACTGGCTGTTCTTTGTTCAGTCCTGAGAGAAGGCATAGCGTGTGCTCTGGCTGTTCAAAATATAATTGCAACACACTGCCTCTCCTGTACTCCTCTCACCTTCCCTGACTGCTTCCTCTCTTGTTTTTAATTTGCTTTTTTGCCTAAGAAATTAGAAATCCTTGAGCAGGACACGAAAAAGTTCATATCCAGGTTTATAGACCTGCCCTTCATGATCGAATCAAGTCAGGTGAAGTGCCTGGGGGCTGGCCAACCAGTCCCCGTTGTGAAAGGCGTGGGTGGGATTTTTCAGGTAGCTTATTTGAAAGGGGCACCTCTTCCAAGTGGGCCTGCGATTTGATTGGTTTCTGTGTTATACTTTGTAGTGTTTGCAGGCCAGCATTAAATTTTATTAGACTCCGTACTTTCATAGGGTCCGAACTCTGAAAGAATGAGCACAATGTAGGGAACATTCCACACTGTGTTTAGAGTAATAAAAAAAACCGAACACCACAGATGCAAAGATGATAAAACAGGTGGGTGAGCTCCTAATGTATGGGAAGATGATTCTGAGACTGCATCCCACACTGTGGGTGGGGAGGCAACCCAGTGCTGGGAAAAGGGCTGGGACCTTGTTTCACAGGGAATTTGGGTCAAATTCCAGTCATGCCCCTATTGTTGTGTGACCTTAAACAGTTACTTAATTCTCTGAGCCTCAGCTTCCTCATTTGTAAAGTATAGACATAATATTGCTTCACGAGTTTGTTGTGAGGACAAGAGTTAATATATGTAAAATCACTAGCACAATGTCCTACATAGAGTAAATAACTCAGTAATAGTGATTCCACTCCCCACTTCTCTTAATTTATTTCTAGTCAGGGAGCATTTCCCAATTCTGAAAAATCAGAGTGCACTAACCACCTGGTTTGTGACTAGCCATTCGAGACCAAATTGAATTTTCTGAAATCCTGGCAAAATAGAATTTGCAAAAATTAGTACCTGCCTCTACCAGCTATCTAGCTTGATAAACCAGGACCTTCTGTGTTAAGTGAAAGGCTTTATTGAATAAAAGTCATTGATGGCTCTAGAACGAGCTCTTCTATGTAATGTGATCAGTTCATGTGTGATCTATGAATTTATGCCATTTCCTTGAAATACAACATTATTCAGGTCAGTTGAGTTGCCTCTTATTTCCTGATATGTATTAGGAGATAGACATAGAAAGATAACATAAGATGTGTTCCCCCTGACCCAAGAAGTTGGGGAAACCAACAGGTAAACAAGAAATGTTTGAAGTAAAAAAGTGTCAATACGAGGAGGACTAGAATGGATTAAGATACGTCAGACATAGGGAAGAACATGTGAAAAGAGAAATGTAAAATAACATGTACATCTATGCATTCAAGTTATTCAACAAAAACTTATTTGGCACCAACTATTTCTCAGGCACTGGTTTAGGCAGTTAGAATATATCAATGAACTTAGTAAGACAAAATAATTCCCTGCCTTCTGGAACTTACGTGTTAGAAAGAGGGGTATGGGGTGGGGTGGTGGGGCAGCGGGGCACTGACAATAAATAATGTAGAACAGGTAAATGCATAACCAGTGTGCAAATTTAAATAGGGTGGCAAGGGTAAACCTCATTGAGAAGGTAACATCTGGGTAATCTTGAAGAAGGTGAAGGAATTAGCCATGCAAATATCTGGGGGAAGAGGGCTCCAGACATAGGGAAGAGCCAGTGCAAAAGTTCTAAGCAAGAATGCAGAGGCCTGGCTGGTGTGGCTCAGTAGACTGAGCACCAAGCCTGTGAATCAAAAGGTTACCAGTTCGATTCCCAGTCAGGGCATATTCCTGGGTTGCAGGCTATCCCCAGTTGGTAGCATGTGAGAGGCAACTGATCTATGTATATCTCGCACATTGCTCTTTCTCTCCCTCTCTTTCTCCCTCCCTTCCCCTCTTGCTAAAAGTAAATAAATAAAATCTTTTAAAGAGAGGGAGGGAGAGAGAGAGAGAGAGAGAGAGAGAGAGAGAGAGAGAGAATGTACCGTGATAGGTTAGAGAAACAACAAGAAGGCCAGAGTGAAGAAGTGGTAGGGGGTTTTGTCAGGGGTAATGGAGGGCCAGTTCATGTACTGGGGGCCAGCAGGTCATTTGGTAAGGCTGGAGCACAAGGAGCAAGCTGGAGAGTTCCAGACAATGATATCATAAAAAGAATCATGAAGAGACTGGGGTACAATGCTAAGGCTTGGTTTTTCATGCAAGTGTAGGGGTGGGCAGTGGTCACTGGAGGATTTAAAACAGCAGAGCCACAGATGTATATTTTGTGTGGATGGTGCTAGTAGCAGAGAGGAGAATGGAGGGGGAAGGAAGGCATTGGACTATAGCCAAGAGAACAGTAGGTGGCTACTGTAATCATCTGGATTTAAGCTTAGGCAAAAGCAAAGCAAGGAAGGACGAGCTGGAGGTGATCCAAGAAATGATGTGAGAAATATTTGAGAAGCAATATATAGGGCTGTCTGATTACTGGGATAAGGGGGTGGAGGGCAGGTGGAGGGAAGAAGTGGATGAATAGAGGAAAAGTAGTGTTGAGGTAAGAAATGCAGAAAAAGGGACAGGATTGGGTCAGCGACCATAATGATTGCTGTTTGAGCTACCAGGAGCAGGAGACTTTCTGAAACATCCAGGTTTAGATGCTCAGTGAGCAGCTGGATGTGGACTGGACCCCAGGATAGCTCCTAAGTGTGAAGGGGGTAGAAGTGAACTGCTCCCTCCTATTGACTATTCACTTTTGTGTACCATGCACAAAAAGATAACACTTTTGTGAGAGGGGACTCCTTAGATCCAATGCCTTTTGTGTCTAATACAAATATGGGAGAATGAAGGTTTGGAATTATGAGACTAGCTTTATCTCTGACAATCATCTTTGATGGTCACTTAGTTTGTGAGGGATTTAGGTTTTCTATCTGCAGAATGAATGGGGCGAGAGGAGCAAAGTGGGATGAGATAAGGGATACAAATATCTGCCCTGCTACACCCTAGGACTGTGGTAAAGGACAAGGTAGATATAGGAATATTCTGTGAGTTCTGGAAGAGAGACAAATCAGGTGGGTCTTGTCTGCCTATTTGTACCGTTGGCATCTGGGAGAATGCAAATACCCCTTGACAGGCATAACAAGGAGAAGGCAGTCTTACTGTATATTTTTTTCCACTTCTTTGACAGGTAGAATGCCTCACAGGAGGAGAAAACTTGGTCTTGCATCAGTGGCTAATTTGGCCAATCATAGCTAATGCTGCTTCTTCTTTTTTTTTTTTTAGCTAATGCTTCTTAATGTCCTGACAGAGGTCCGGGTGTGTGCCCTGAGGCAGTGCCAGCTGCGGAGGACCTCCTCTGCTCCTCTCGCGGGCTCTTCCGGGATACAGTCAAGTGGTGTGCATGAGTGTGTCCTCAATTCTCCTCAGAGCAGCCAGAATCATTGAAAAAATCTATTCTGATTTGTTATATTCCTGCCTTTGAGACCATTCAGAGACTACCTGGTTTCTTAGTTAAAGTTTTAGCACGACCTACAAGGTCTTCTATGGCCCTACCCCTGGCCAGGTGTCTGTCCTTCTAGTTCAAATTTCCCCTCACACTCATAACTTTCAATGGGCATCCCTTTGACCTTCTAAGAAGGTCAAAAGGCCCTACCTCAGGGCCTTTGCACAAGCCAACCCTCCTATCTGGAATCTTTTTCTCTAACACTTCTTCACTTTCTAATTCCTACTCATCTTTTAAGTCTCCCCTGCAAAGTTTGTCTGAAAAGCCTTGCTTACCTCTCTGACCTGAGTAGAGCCCAGTGTTGCTTGTTCTCATATTGTCCTGTACACTTAATTTATCTAATTATTTTGGTCTGCTTCCCCATTAGACTGAAAGTTCCCAGAGTAGAGAAAGCCCATTTGTTCTATAGCTTGTTTCTATCTGTCCATAGCTTTTGATCTCCCCTCAGTAAACTTTCTGTGAGTCATGTGAACATCATAATAGCTGCTATTTATTGAATGTGTATCTGTGCCTGGCAGTGCTAAATGTTCTACCCAGATTTTCTCACTGTATCTACCTAAGCTGCTAAGCAATCTGAAGGGATAGCATATGTGGACAAATGGGAGCTGGGCTCATTTATTCATCCAACAAATACTAATTAAGTACCTCCTATGTGCCAAGCAGTGTCTTAGGTTGTTCATGAAAGAAAGCAGAGAAAAATCCCTGGTCTCATGGAATTTACATTCTGATATTTAGTGATAAAGTAGTATAGAAATATGATTAATTGATCCATCTTTTTGTGTATGTAAATTTGGAGAGCTAAAATCAAGTCAGAAGATAATTTGTTGAGCATATGGAATAGTATAGCTAACATTAATTGATCTCTTATTAGGTACCATGTCCTAGGTTCATTTAAATTTCATGTAATCATTACAGTGATCTTCTAAGGTAGAAATTCTTATCCCCATTTTTAAGTGAGAAAAGAGAAGCACATGGTAATATCCCATCATCCCAGAGTTAGTACCCGCTGTAAAGCCAGAGCTCAAATCTCAGGTCCCTGGGACCCAGAGCTTGTGCTCTTGACCTCTGAGTTACTTCATTCCTCTTTTTGCCTGAGCCAACTGGCCGTCCTTCTCCAACCCCATACCTGCCCAGGAGGGAGAAATTGTTCTAATTAGCAAACTAATTTAATTTTTTTATAGTTCCAATTACTAAGATTCTTTTGTTTGTCAGTCTAGATCTTGGCAGGCATTCAATTCAGGGAGCCTTTATCCTTATGTTAGAGGCTGAGCTGGTCTGTGATGAAGCTTTTTCTTCTCCTGAGGGACCAGAGAACAGCCATTCATCACTCTGGGTAAAATGGTAACTGGTAGGGATATCGCTAAGTTACCCAGAGATGGCAAAAATTAAAAGGTCGCGACAACTAAGTGACTTCTGCTAGGTTAGACATACACGTGAAAACAATGAGGCAACTGTACAATTTATTGAAAAGGGAGTTTCAGTGCCAGATGAAAACGTTCCTCTCCCAGGAGTCATCCTCCCTCTTCTTTGACAAGGTGGTTGAGTCATTAATTTGAATTGAACATCATCATTTCTTAGGGTATTATGACTGAAGCCTCCTACTGCAAGTACGGGTACGATTAGACAGTGTGCATGTGGTTTACAGCAAGATGTTTGAAAAGTCCATCTTTGTTTTCTTATGGTCAAGCTAGAGGAATGCGGGCTCTAAGATACTGCTATTAGGTGAATTTGTATCTGGTTGACTAACTTCATCCAAATGATGTTCATTGATGGATCAGTATCACCTCTATTATACAGTAGGGGGCTCAGTTCCTGGCCTTGGGCTTTGGGATCAACAACTTATAATAGATTAGGGCATAAATGCATGCTGTGATGGAAACAAAACTAGTTCGCTTGCTCATAAGTTGCATCAAAGAGTCAAAATCCAGGTTGGGATAAATCTGGTGAGACAGAATTTAACAGAAACAAAAGAATAACTACACAAGTATGAAAGATGAACTATACAGGTATGATACTGCAGAGATGTGTCTGTGTTGCAAAACATGAAAAAAGACTGTGGGTTACTTTAATACTGAAAGCTCATTAAGAAGCCAAGTATTTAAAGTTAAGGCAGAAAATCAACCAACTCAAGCTAAATGGGGAGAAATATATTGCTCATAACCAAAGGGCACTATAAGCTCTTGAAAAAGGGTGCTAGAAACTCTTTCTACTTTGGGGGGGATTAAAACACACCTAGAATATTGTGTTCTGTTCTGAGCATCATCACTGTCTGGGCCTATCTGGAGTACATTAGGAGTGAGTGCCCAGGAGGTTAATTGAAGTACAACCAAATTAAGTCATAAAGAGCAGTGGCAAGAAACTGGGTCATTTAATCAGAAGTAAAGAGTAAAGATCAGGCAAGTGTTGTTCAAATATTTGGGAGCTGTCTTCGGCAAGATGGATTGAATTTAATCTGTGTGGTCCCCAAGGGCAGGAACAAGCTTTTTAATTCTCGGGACTGTTCGGGAATGGGTGGGCTGGCCTCGTAGAGCGTGGCTGCCTCAGTCCAGGATTTCGCAGTGACGCTTCATATATCAATACCAAGGTTGAATTATATGCCTTTTAATTAAAGTCTTTGTATACATTTTCCTCACTTTTTGGTCCAGAATCAATAGCTAACCGGAATGATTGAAAAATAACAACCTTGTGGCCTTCCATCTGGTATCTCTGTTGACCAGCGGGATTTTATGGGCAGAGAGGCCAGAGCCTTGGCGTATATCATAAGCTACAATAAATAGTCAAATGCAGATAACATGCCCAAAATTCCACCCACTCACTTTTTAAGCCAATATGACTTGCACTGTTATCAACTTAGCCTGAAAGGTACATTCTTATCGGTATTTCTTGTTTGATGTTATTTTTAAGCCCTTTTTATGGAAGTTAAATGATAAGAACACCCCAGCTTGCAACTAAGAAAAATAATTTAAATCTTTCGGTTTTGGTCTTTGGAGAGGCTGTTTACATGGTTCTAAGACAAAGAGATGTGTTAAGTTTCATCCAGCACAGCTTGGGGCTCATAAAGAAGAAAATTATTTCAATAATTGAATCCAGTGGTTCTTAAAGCTATTTAAAGAATGCTTATTTAGGAACTTCTGTGCATTAGATATTATGCAGGTCATATAGAAACACAAGAAAAAGTTTCCATCCTTATGTAGTTAACTGACTGGGCAGGATACAATGTTCCAGGTACACAGAAAGGAACAAAATGGTATAGGAACACAGTGGAAGGACCTGCTCTACCTAAAGCAGGAGTAGGGTAAAGAAAGTAGGGAAAAATTAGAGCTAGAAAAATGATTCTCCATCAGAGTGCTCATTATGTTGCAGCTCTCCCAACATACAGGACCCAGGTCTCAGCCTATGTTTTTTGCTAACAGCACAGTGCCTTAACAAATGTACTTTTACACGTCTTGATCCCTGGTGCTTCATATTGTTTGATACTTGTTCTTTTTGCTCCTTAACATTTTCTTGGCTAATTTTGGCCCTTTCATTTCCATAGAAATTTCAGAATCAGTTGGTCAATTTCTACAAATAATACTGCTGGATTTTGTTAGTTTTGCATTAAATCTGTACACCCAATTTAAATTGTTAAAAAAATTTTAAAATTCTCTTAGTGATGGTGTATAGTTTTCTGTGCAAAGGTCTTGTACATGTGTTGTGAGATTTATTCCTATTTGATGCTTCTCATGGAGATCAAATGGAATCATTTTTGAATTTCATTTTCTATTTTTTTTGTTGCTAGTATATAGACAATTGATTTTCTTATATTTATCTTATTTGCAGGACTATGCTAAAATGAACTTATTAATAGTTTAAATGTAAAAGGCGAAAGATTTATACGATCTGAAGAGAAACCAGAGTATAAAATGTATAACTTTTTGGATTTTTTATATACCTGCTATGTCAACTGTGACTAGTGTGTTTAATTTCTTCATTTCTAACTCATACATTTTAATTTCTTGATTTTGCCTGATTGCTCAAAGTAGGCTATCCTGTGTAGTGATAAATACAACTGATAATAGCAGGCATCCTATTTTATCCCCAGACTCTGGAGGAAAACTTTAACATTCCACCACTAAGAGGGATGGCTGTTGTGGGGTTTTGGATATACCTCTGATTAGATTGTGTTAGTTTATCACTATCAGTTTACTCTCTGTTTGGCTTAGACTATCCAGTCAGATGGTAAAACCTCGAGGACTCATAAACAGACCCATGGATATAAGGCCCCTTGGCTTACGAGAAAGGTGCTGCTTCTGCGGAGTGGGGGAAAAACGGTCTTTTAATAAATGGTGGTTGATCGAATGGATATAAATATGAAAAAAAATAAACTTCCTCTTACCTTGTACACATAAAAATATTTCATGAAATTATATACCAAAATGTATGAGATTAAACTCTAACGCTTCCAAAGACAATTTAGAAGTCTATTTTCATGACTTTGGTGTGGGCAAAGATTTCCTAATCAGGACACAACCAAACCACTAATTGGGAAGAAGAGCTCTTCATCAAGATACTCCACAAGAAAGAAAAGGGAAGACATTGATCAGAATGAGATATTTATAATACATACGTCTAACAAAGAACTTGTATGTATGTATGTATGTATGTATGTATGTATGTGTCTATTGCCCCCAAAATATGTGAAAGAAAACCAGCCAACCAGTGTTAAAAGCAATCAGTAGGCTCACATTCTTCACAAAGATGACATCCCAAACAGCAAACAAACATGTGGTGTCACACCGCAATCACAAAATGAAACGAGGAACTGAAAAGACACTGATGCTGCCAAGTGCTGGCGAGGATTGTGGAGCAATTGGATTCTCAGGGAGTATCTGAGTGGCTCTTCAGGCCCCACCATTTTTTCAGTGCACACTGGCCCAACTTCCAGGAGTTGGCCACCATCTCTGTTTTCCTTGGGGCTTCCTCTGATTTTAAGAATAGCTCTCTCTGTAACAGCGGTAGCCCAGAGGTATCAGAGAATAAACTCCCCTCCCCCCAGGAGTAATCCTAATCAAGAACTGCGTGGTGTGGTGTATAAATACGCTATCCCCTTGTTCTTGGTGTGCCTTCCACACCCTTTCCCGAGACCTGTAGCAGGCTTGAGCCCGGTTGCCTACAGTGGCACCTCCTTGATAGTGTCCTTTTTTTTTTTTTTTGATAGTCTACTTTTTATTGAGTACCATAACTTCTCCATTTTACTTCCCACTTTCTACCAAGATTTTTTGGGGCCATCTCCAAAATAAGCCATTTGTACTCAAGTTCTCATTTCAGGGTATAAATCTGGGGAAACCAAATAAAAAATGTTCACTTAAAAAGAAAAAGACATGGGTGATAACTCTGAATTTCCAGGGTGTATAAGAAGAGTCAGTATTACTTAGGGTAGGTTGCTGTAGAGATACAGTGTATTAGGATATACCTCACTACTACTGTCAATGTAAAAAGTGCATTTGTCAAATATACGGATGTAAATTTGATCATGTCATCAGAAACTGTGTTAGAAATTTTACCTGGTTTATCTCACTTAATTACACTCCCTATTACGCTGATGAGGAAGTTGAAAATCATAAATGCAAAATAACTTTTTCAAGATCACATTACAGTTTCAGGGTGAATCAGGATGTGTTAGGAGGCCAGATAGGCAAGCTTTGTGTTTACCAGATTGTGAAGGGTCAGGATAAGAAGTGGGAGTGAAGGCCTTGTATTTTTCATTCAGTGGCAAACCAGGTGAAGTTGTAAAACACAAGAATGCAAAGACCAGATGTTTTAGAAACTCCCTCTGACTGCAGGATGAAAGAGGGGTCAGAGGGGAAAGGACAGGAGGCCGGGCCCTTTAGGGAGCTATTGCAATAACCCAGGGTTAAGACGCAAAGGGCAGCAACTAGGGCAGGGGCTGTAGAAATCGCAAAGAGAGGATGGATTTTTCAGCTATCATCCAGGGGAGGGGATTGACAAATTTAGTGGCCAATTAGATGCAGGGGTTGAAGAAGAGGGAAGACAGTTTCTTGTTTTGGATATTGGTTGATGATTTAAGTATTTTTACTGAGGTCACTTCAACAATTCTTTGTTCTTATAACAGGGGTCCCCCTGGTGGTAAAAGAAAACCAAGAATGGATTTCTTATCCTGGGTATCTGCTCCTGTGGGACACAACCGTGCAACTGAACCTGGTTATAAGACCCTGGTACAGGAATCCCCTTCTTGTTTTGTGTGTGGCAGCAAAGACTGTGTCACAAGATGTGTGTCACACCTAAAAAGAACTGAAATCTGGGGGGTTAGGGGAGGGGGGAGGAGGGAAGGTGGTTAAAATGGACAAACTCCCAGTTATGAGATGATTAAGTTCTGGGGATGTAACATACAGCAAGGTGATCATAGTTAACAACGCTGTATTGTATTGAAAGTTGCTGAGACAGTAGATCCTAAAAGTTCTCATCACAAGAAAAACAAATTTGTAACTATGTGAGGTGATGGATGTGTTAACTAAACTTAATGTGGTAATCACTTTGCAATATATACATATCTCAAATCGTTATGCTGTATACCTTAGATGCATCCAATGTTTGGGGGGAAAATCTTCCTGAACGAACAACAGCTGAGAGCTGATGGCTGCGGATGGGTCGGAAAGTGAGGCCTGACAACAACCTTCACCCCCTTAAGCAAGGTAGCTTCTGGCCGAGAAATCTCCATGTAGCCCGGAATGGGGTTGGCTGCTATGTGGTGCTGAATGCAGTAACGGGAACTCTCCCATTATTGATCTGATTTCTTAAGAGCACCGCAGAGGAAAGAGTAGAGACTTTAAAGCCTGATACAGCTGCCCCCCGAACATCGGCCCTGCCACAAATCGGCTAGTATGTGTCTTCCTCTCTGAATTATAGCTGGCGGTGCCTGGGTGGCGGTGAGGCTTAAGGGAACGTGTGTAAAGCACTAGCCCAATGCCTCCTTAACGGTCGGAGGTAATGATCACCTTAGGAGCCCACTGAGGTCCTTTTGGCAATTAGTAGGGTCTATGGGATCCTGTTTATTCATGACTATGCTAACAAAAAAGGGGCAACTGCAAAGCTGACTCAAAATATCGCTGACCTGTCTGAAGCCCCCCAGGGCCCAGTAGTGAATCTAAACACACAAGGCAGAATCCCAGAGACCCGTCTTTGTGGTTTTTCTCTTAATGCCTTGGGAATAGTCTTTGAAACAGACAAGAAGGTTTTTCTAAAACAGGTACATTGGAATAGGCCTGAGTCATCGACTAAGATGAGATGTTTCAGAAAATGTCTATTTTGAGGCTGTGGCATGTTTCTGATTATGTATAAATACCTCGCTTATTATATAAATACATGGTGAGTATAACCTTTTGCTAAGTAATGCAAAGCAAATGGCCACAAGAAGATCTGAGAAAAGAGCCGCAGCATAATTGTACCTAGTGGTCCCCTTTCACAGGTCCCTGAGGATCCTGGAAAGGTTTAAGTGTTACAGCTGTAAGTTACCTCTTGAAATCACCGCAGCCATTCTCGTCCCCTCAGGAGCTCTGCTTGCGTAGGTATTACTTCGTCTTAGCCGTCTGTAAGCTTTTGTAAGCTCTCTAATGAAAACAACTGCATTTTCTGGGCTTAACTGCATGTTATTGAGTGTTCTGTCTGTCGTGCTATAAATGTACAGTCATGAGAAGCAGGCTGTTAACTAGGGACCACCAGCATACTAGGCAAATGGCGAATCAGGTATTTCATTGATGTGCCCAGAAAGTGACTTCTTAAAGGTCAGACTTAAAAAAACAACAACAAACAACAAAAAAATCAAAACAAAAAAATTCTGTTCACACCACACACAGACTGGGTCATAGTGAACAGCATAGGGTTTGACAAGATTAATTATTTATGATGTACTTCATAAGGAAAACAGTGAGGTTCTCCTATTGTAGTAATTCCCCCATATTATGTCCGATGCCATATTCTTATTAGCTCTTTCGACTTTAAATTGTTTTGTAGAAGGATATAATACCTGGCATTTCATATTTTTACTGGACATATGGCCATGATCTGCCAGATAATATGGTGGGTATAGTGTGAGTGTAATTTTAGGTACCAGAGAGCTTATTATGGGAGGGAATAGGTATCAAAACCAGTGGTGGTTCCATAATGATTCTCTGCAGATTTTTCCCATTTACTTTCTGTCATTTCAGGGGATACTGATGTTACCTCAGCCACAGGCCAGCCAAAGCTCGTGATTAAAGTGGTGGGTATGACATTTTTCCGATAGTCTGGGGTAAGATTGGATTATGTCAGGGTGTGAAAGGCAAACAGGGGGCGGGCTGCTTCCACCTGGCTCTGAAGGCTGCCTGCGGTTGTAGGAACTTGAGGGGCAGAATACCGCTTCTGAAGTGTTTGCTAACTGGAACGTAAGCCCCGCTTTAAAAACTAAAGAATTTTAAAAAATGTACAGTATTTATAATAAAGATATTTTAAAATAAAAATGTAATTGGTCCTTATTTTTATCAAGTCAATAAAATATGATATTTTTTTGAACTATATTTTCTATCATTAAATGTTAACTGTATCATTCTTTAAACTTTTGCACTCTCCAAATAAGTACTTATTTGCGATACTTAGGCAGAATTTTGGCCTAATTACAAGTAGTTCACTTTCTCTATCAGGGCTTCAACAATTACATCTACATAAATGTATAATTCTTTATGTAAATGTACTTATCTTAACTGAGACAGCTCCAAAGCATATGAGCCTGAGCTATATAATAAATGAATAGGTGTGTTAATCTCTCTATGTGTATGTGAGAGAAAGAGAGAGAGAGAACTGGGGTCCCTAAAAAGTATACACACACTCATGTGTTCACTGGGCTTGTGGTCCCTCTGTTTGAGAGTTGTCTGGGTTATGACTTGTCCCTCCCTTGTAGTGCTAGTGTTCTGGTTCAAAACCATTTTTCAGTCCAGCTGACTGTGATGGGTGTACACATAACAAGCAAAGCCAAAAGCACGCCACTTCCTACACACTCTTATCTTTCCTCCTGATTTCCAAGTGTATGAGCCAAATATGTATGCCCATGTCCAGGTAACAATTTCCATCACACAGTGTGTTTTAAATGAAGACTTTGTTAGCAAACCGCTGGCCTGGCCCTTGGAGAAAGCCTGCAGTGAGCTGACGCTTACCTTCCGGTGTCCCCAGAGTTGGTTCCCCTTCATGCCGTGACAGTCATAGAGAGTGACGGGGCTGTTGTGTGAGATCGCATCGAAGCAGAACTTCCGGGTGTGCAGTGGCTCCCCAGGTCGAATATCTTCTCTCCATCCAAAAGTAAAGAGCTACCAAAGCAACGACAGCAGAAAAGTTACAGTGAGTTTAATTTGGAGAGATTCAAGACCAAGGGGAGCAATTTAGATTTGTTTTATGACTTACAGGGAAAAACTGTCTTGTGATAATAGAGGTGTTGAGAAAGGCACGTATCACAAAGTGCTGTAGCAGTGACAGCTGCACCTTTGGGTGCCAAAAATGCAAACGAAGAGTTTCCAGGCAGGTTTAGACATAACAGAGGATGGTATGAAGACAGGGGAGGGAGGAGGTAGAAGAAGAACTCTTTAATGAAGTTCTTTACATTCTTCATTTTGATAAAATGCTACTGGGTAGAATGCTACACAGTTAGCCTACATGAGCAGATTAACTGAAAAGAAGACCAGGAGTAGAGGTGAGCTTTGTTGAAGCTAGGGATTTAAAAAGTTTGATTTAAATGAAAACTAAGCTTGAGGAAGTAGAGAACAGGCAAATTAATTTCTTTGGGTTGACAAGTATGATTATGCAGGGCAATGTTTTGAACTGTACCTCACAGTAAGAAGTACAGTTCACATACACACACACACACACACACACACACACTCATACACACTTTCCTTCCCCAAACTGAAATAAGTTTCATGGACTGATATTTATCCTTACTGCATTTAACAGACTGATATTCCATCTGACCTTATCCTGTCCTAGTCTATTCTATCCTATTCATCCCACTCTATTATTTTTTTAAAGACGCTGTTTATGATGCACTAAATTAATTATACAGTGTATTAAATTTCACCCCCCCCCCACATTCTTGTAGGGAAAGGGTATTTTCTTGAGTTTGACCTGGACAACCATTAGAGGGGTGCAGTAGAAAAAAGTCTTTAAGTGGGAAAATAGACTAGATGAGACTTATGATTAATTCCAATTTTAAGTTCACTAAGGTTATATAAATCTTACTGTAGGACTTAAGGCAGGTCTGGTTGTGTAAAGCCAAACTGGGAATTGCAAAGTAAAGGGGTGTCAAGGAGTCCCTGCTGATATAAAAACAAGCACAACCGACAGGCCCTCAGTATATTTCAGTTTTTAAGTCCTACCCAGGAAAGAAAATGTAGAGAATCTGGCAAAATTCTGGGGATGACTAACAACAACAGTTAAATGGGTGGGGAAACTGCAGAAAACTTGAAAGAACTGGGTAAGTGCTCTGAGGAAAATCAGAAAGAAATTTCTAAATCAAACATATGGAAGTTGGAAGTTGATTTGAGTAATGGCAAGGGCCTATAATTTGTTTCCCCTGAAGACAGGACAGAAGAGAATGTTCTCAATAGAAGGACAAAGAACTTGTAGGTTAGGCATTTAAAATGGACTCATACAGTGGAATTGTGTGGTCTCTTTTCCCTGAGCGTTTTTTCTTGTTTGTTTGGTTAAATATGATTGTGGACTGAGGCATTTTTAGATTCATTCATATTCTGTGAAGGAGAATGATATCTCAAGGACAAATGTCTACTCAGTGTTTCGGATTTTGGTCACTGCCCGCAACTCAGAACTCTGAGCTCCTGTTATCCTGTAACTCTATCTTGCTCACATTCCTCTTTTAACTATCTCTTCAACAGAGGTGTTGCCCAGGGCTCTCCTTGGACCCTCTGCCCTTGCACCTTCTCTGGTTGGTCTCCAACCTTCTCAGTGGCTCAGCTCTTGACAACGTGCTAATAACTCATCATCTGCATTACGTCCAACTCCATGTAGGATTTTCCAACTGCATGTCTCATGGACATCTCAGATTTAACACATCCTAAATTTAATAGATTTTCTTCCCCTTTTAGCTTGTTTATACCCTTATATTTTGTTTTAGTTGGTGGTCATATCATCCAACTTGTCAACCGGAGAGTCTTTCTTCTTTAACCCTTTAGTCTCCCTTGCCCTCTACATCTAATCAATTACCAAGCCTGGCAATTTTTGTCTCCTAAATATCTCCGGAAGTCTCTCTTTCTTCTATCTCCACTCCCATTGCTCTCCACATTTCTTGTCTGGACTACTAAAATGACCTCCTAATTAGTTTCATTCCTACCTTCCTTTTTAAATTCCTTCCTATCCGTCTGCCGTAGCCTCCAGAGAATTCTGTTTGAAATCTCTCTTTGGCCTTGTCACCTCTCAACCCAAAATCCCACAATATTTTCATATAACCCTTAGAGAATAAAGTTCAAACTCTTTAACATAGAAAGAACTCTGCACCATCTGGTTTTGCCATTTTTTTCCAGCTGCATCTCTTCCCTTTTGTCTGTGTTCCAGCAACAAGAAAACATTTATATTCCCTTGCACTAATCAGGCTACAGTTTCCCTTCTGTGGCTTTGTTCAGGGCAGTCCCTCTGGTTGGGAGGCCAACTTTCACCAGCCAACCTAGTGAAGGCTCGTTAGTTTTATGACATTCAGATCAGCTATCCACTCATCCAAGCAGCCTTCCTCTTTGAACCCCCTACTCCTCGCCACCGCGTGCCTTACTTTATCACGTTTGCCCATGTACGTTTCTGTGTCTCACTGGACAGTGAGATCTTTAATGGCAGGAATCACATCTTCTTTTATCTTTGCATTTCCAGCAACCTGAACAACCCATGACATATAATAAATGCCCAATACAATTCCTACCAAATAAACAAAAACTTACACTTGTTACATTAACAGAAAGTGTATGGGCATAGCTGTCAAAATGAACGAATTGATCTTTTTTGGTCCCTCAAAAGAATTTCTTCTGTTTATGTCTAATCACAACAATATCAACCACACTATTGTTTGTCAAAATGTCAACTGTAATGATTCTAGGCTCAGTTACCTATTATTTCTTGGCCTATAAGCCTGCCGTTGGCATTGATTAAATCTTTATTTCATTTAAATATCAAAGTGCCTTGTTACTGTGAGCAGACCAAACAATGCAGGAACCAGTGGTCTTTACTGGCTTATCCAGTTCCCTCTCTGTTGCTGTCTCCTGTGTCTCTGCCTCTGTCTCCTGTTTTGGTTTTTATACACGAAGTCTTCACTTAACATCATCAAACCCAAATTTACCATAGGCTAATTGATGAAAAAAGAGGTAAGTTCCTATGGCAACTCATCAACATTATAACAAACCTGTGTTGAACAAAACAACATGATTCGAGGACCTGCTTTCCCCTCAGAAGGCCAGAGACAAAAGGGACTGTAGTCGTTTTCTATACAGTCTCTTATACAGTGGAGGAAAATCGGTCCTGCAAAGGTCAAATGGTTTTATAGACAGTTTTTCTTACTTATCACTTTCTTACATTTTACTTGTCTTACACTCAATAAATGGATATGTTAGGTTCAAAAGAATACCTGTGTTAGGGCAGACTCACGCAGAGTTGTCTCTTGGGCAGATTGATTCATGTATTGTCACAATTATATATCAGGGATTCCTTAGGTGACTTTTATTTCTAGCTTCTAGGTGTGTTATTATAGTGCGACAATCATTCTTAGATTTGTAGACTGATGGGCAGCCTGTGCTCTTCTTCAGTGTTTTATGTATTATTGCTTTTGTTATTACCTGGTGATTACCTTCCTGTATCCCATGTGATATATCTTCAGATTATATCAATTGTTTTACTCTGCTGCCTCTACCATTAGCTAAAATTTTTTTGTCTTATGCTTTTGAAATGCATGCAATTGCCATTTATCTTGTCCTAATGGCCATGTCAAACCAATCAGGCATTGAGTGTTTCATTCATTAGGCACACTTTTCTGTGTGTGCTCTTGTCACGGCAGAAACAAGCAGACATTATGAAAGCATTGCCACTGCTCACATTGGGTGGTGTTACTGTGACATTCATAGTTTGTCTTCTACCCTTGGGCTGTTCCTTACAGACAGAAGAATATAGATTTCCTGGAAAATAACTCCTGATTCTTTTTCAACCTCCAATCCTTCAATTTTAGAGCAAATCGACATTAATTTCTCCACTTTCTTTTTTTAATTGATACTTTTAAATATAGATTCAGAATGATACATAACTCATGTCTTTGCTTTAACTGATTTTGCATGTGTAATGCTGCCTGTGTCTGCATTGTATTATATGAATAAGCTCACTAGACTTGGTACTGCAAACAATACGCTTATTATCATGATCTTGCTACCTGATTTGGGAAGATTAAACATGTTTTTATCTCTGTGGGGGGTGTTATTTAGATTCAGCGTTATGTGGTTGGCAGCTATCTGAGACTGGCAGTGTGCTCTGCCCTGAGAGTGAGACTATGTCCCAGAATCTATGCTTTTACCACATGCAGGCACCCGCTTCTGCCTCTGTTTGCACGTCTCCTTTCCAGGTCTTTGAAACGGGGCATTTGTCTGCTACCTCAGCAGGACCTAGGCCTGCTCTGCTGCAGTCAGCGCTTCCTCCCCAGGATGTGTTCAGAGCCTGCTGCCTGGCCAAGGAGCCACAGGGCCCTCCGCTCCTCTCCTCCTCTCCCCCGAGCCCTCCCCTCCGCTTTCTTCTCAGGGATTCATGCTACAATGGCAGTGGGGAGTATCCTTTCCAGACCTGCAGTCTTAGTTCAGTCTAATTTTAGTTTTCTTTCCTGGTCTGTAAAGGAAACTGAAAGCCAGCACACAATGCTATAGTGATACCAAACAGCTAAATAGATGGCCCTGGAAAATGAATCAAAGACATGTGCTTTCTTCATAGAAGCCAAATTAGTCATCACTGGTGCTCTGCAGCAAAAGGCATTTTCTCGCTTATCAACACTTGAATCTAAAAAACAAAATTAGTGAACAGGCAGAACAGAAACAGACTCATAGATACAGAGAACAGTGTGATGGTTGCCAGAGGGGAGTGGGGTTGGGGAGTGGGTGAGAGAGGTGAAGGGATTAAGAAGTACAAATTGGCTGTTACAGGACAGCCTTGGGGATGTAAAGTGCAGCACAGGGAATCTGATCAATGATATTCTAATAACGATGTGTGGTGTCAGATGGGTGTGAGATTTATCGGGATGATTGCTGAGTAAGGTACATGATGTGTAATCCCTGATGGGCCCACCTGATCTTGTACGTCAACTATAACTGAAAAATAAAAAATGATTTACAAAAAGAATTAAAAACAAAAAGAACACTCCAGGACTGCTATTCTAACTGGCAGTTTCTTTCCCTTTGAACTTGATGTATTTCCCCTGCAATGAATTCACTCAGCAGTTTTCCAAGGTCTTAGTAAGACTAATGACTGTGCGCTTAGATGGGAGTGTTCCTATTTCATATACCTTTCGGCAGTGTTCTGCCAATTACCTTTTATCCAGTGGGTCTGATTCATGTGTGTCTGTGTTGAAGAATAAAGTTAGAACTTGTCTTCACTGTTTGGAAACAGTGGTAATAAATATTTTTTTCCCCTCAACTAAAAAAGAAAAAGAAAAGTGCTTCAATAGACTCTTCTTTAGTTCCCTTGTGACTATTGTGTGTATTTATTCACTTGTTTTATTTGTGCCATTAAAAAAAGGATGATTCTAACTCTAATAAGTGTCCCTTTTGTGTTCTATGAATGCTTTTGAATTAAAAAGAATACCTATAAATTTCCTGTCCTGATATACTTTTTTTCTCATTCATGGATTTAAATCTAAATGTGAAAGAATGAAACCTAATTCTTATGAGTCATTGAGTAATATATTGAATAAAGCTTATGGTTAATTACTCGAAAACAAAGCAGCTTGTTATGTTTTCACCTCCAAGTCAATATAGCGTGATACGTATTTCAAATATGATTTATTGTTCACCTCCTGTAAGCCTTGTTCAATCTTCCTGTAGCTCCCTTTGTTGTCTCTAGAGACTGCAAATCTTTTTAAAGAGATTTATTAACTGGTTTCCTTCCCTTCTCTTATGTCTGCTTGTCTAGTGCCTCCCTCTGCTGACTATTCCTTGAATTACATGCCATAGATGTTCACAGTTTTGTCTGAGGAGCGAGGAAAATGAAACAATTTTAAAAGTGTATGGGACGGAGTTGGTTTTATATATATTTATTTTCAGCAATTAAATAAAATCTGGGGCCCAGATCATATTTCATTCTAGAACATTCCAGGGGATGGAAATATTAATCCCGATTCAGGCATTCAAGTATGCATACCTCCCATCAACCAGCTGCCTAGGTGTGTTTCCTGGTTGGGCTGAGTAGAGATGGCAGAGAGGGGTTTAGCCCTTCAAGGGTTTTCCTGTGGCATGCTCCTTTTTCTTTTCTTTTTAAAAAACATAACCTTTTCCTCTAAGGATGTCAGTCTTCCTGACATGCCTCTGAAGCCTTCTCTCTTGCTCTCGGGCTGAAGTAAGAAATGCTTCTTGGAGGTAACAGGCCAACACTGTATCTTATATCCCTGGTAGCACCCCTGTGGTGCTTATAGAAAGAGATAGAAAAAGGAGAAGGCAAGTCCGCTTGTACGGACATTTCGTTCCCATCAGTGAGTCCTGGAGCTGCAGTTTTCTTTCAAGCCTGTCTGATAAGTGTCCACACACTGCAGGATGTGTTTGAGTGAATGATGAATCAATCGCGTTTGGTATGTGGCAGCTGCCTTGGGCCTGAGAGAGAGTGCTAATTTGGTATTTTCATGACGCTCTCCAGGGAGAGGAACTGTGAGAAGGCAAAGGGGAACGGATAGTTACTCTGTACCTACCACAGGTTCGAGAATCTCTTATATCTTAAGACATGATTTATTTTTGTAATTACCCTGTTTGTGAGATCGGTTATTGTTCCTACTTAAAGATGGAGGAGTGATGGCCTAGAAAGATTTAATAACTTCACAAGGACACCCAGGTCAAACTGGTTGACATCTAGGTTGGCCTGATGGCAGGGCTCTTCTACAACATCGTGAGCTTGTGGGATGAGTACAAGGACCAGATTCCCAGCTAGGGCGTGGGGGCCACTGTTGGTTCAGTAATTGAGTGCATTAATTCTTGACTGTGCTGTGGACTTGACCCACTCATGCTTTCCTGAGTGATGCTGCTCTGCACTGTCATGCAGGCTAGAGGAGGGGCAGGTAGGGTCAGTGGGACAGGGGAGGGTGGTGCCACCATGCTGAGTCTCAGCACCCCTGAGCACACTGCAAGGCCCTGGGCTGGACAGGGTGGGTCTTTACTAGTATAAAGGTGACAGACACTTGAGGAAGACGGAAAACCGAGCAGAACAGAATAGGACAGAATAGAATACAACAAATACTTTATTGGAAATTGCTTGTCTACTTTTTTGATTGTCATAAGAGAAGTAGTATAGACAATTCCAGGAAAAAGAATGCACAGGGAAGACATACTATCCTGAACTTGGAATATATTCTTTTTCAGAGGGAAAGGGGAGCATCCTGGGGGGAAGGGGCTTTAACTCTATCTGTACACTGTATTCTTTTAAAGAATATAGAAATGGCTGCAGGTACTTGTTAAACCTGCATGGGAAGTATGTAAATGTCTACTATAATATTTTATGGTTTCCTATTTGAAATATTTCACAATTAAAAATTAAAGCACTAGAAAGGGGCAGAGGTGACTCTACCTGCTATTTTATTTTTCTTTTATAGGTGACGCGGTGTGAAGAGAGCCCCTTCCAAGGGCTGTCACATTTCAAAGTGGGTCAGGAATCCCACCTCATTTCATAAACTGCGTTGCACTGAAATGGTTTTTCAAGCAAAAGCAATAAATAGTCTTAAAGTATCCCATGAAGTTTATCTTGGGTGTTATTGCCTCCAAGTTATCTTTCATGTGTAAGTTTACATACTCCTACAACAACAAGAGGCATATGCAAAGTATTCCTTTCAATATACAGCCGGAGGGGAAGAATGAGATTAAAGTCACACAAACTTATGGAATAACAAGAAGTCTTTCATTAAAACCACGAAATTTAGTTGGAAGAGTTCCATAGCATTCTACATGCTTTTTACAGTTTGAAAACTATCATTCCAGGAAAGGAAATACAGCATTTCTAACATCCTTTCTATGATTTAAAGCACATTTTTATACATTATCTCATTTGATTATCATCACTGCTCTGAGAAGGAACAGAAACAAAGAAGTGAAGCAAGATCCCATCTAGGGATCTGTCCCCACTGACACCCTCCACGCCTGCCTCAGCCTCAGCCCCGGCCCATGACTTCTGGGGGCTGACCTACCTGTTCATGAGACCACGTCCTCTCAGAACCATCCTTGACACAGATGTCCAGCCTTAGCTCGGTGCCGGTGGCTCCGTGCTTGCTGTCCACACAGAGATTGGCGGCCATGTTTCGAATCTGTGGAAAGAAGGAACAATGGGCCTGAGGCCATTTTTTTCTTTACCTCTATTTTCTGACAATTCTGGTATAGGTGCAGTAGTTGGGTTTTTGTGTGTGATTTTCTGATTACTGAACAATGCCTTAAATTTATGGCAATTTATGGAGGAAGCAGGGAAATAAAAATAGCATGGTCCAGTCTACATGGAAAAGAACACGAGCTGGATGGACAGCAGAACTGAGGCTGGCTGCGGCAGGAGAACGTGTGATTGCAACATAGGAGGCAGCGGAGAGCTCATGACTTTTCTAAAATGGGAGATTTTTCTTCTTCAGGTAGTTCTTAACCTGGGATTTAGCTTCCTGTTCAAAAGCACCTTCTACTATTCCCACCTCAGCTAGGGAAGAGATCCGGAATGAGGCAGGTGATGCAGGGGAAGTGTGTGCTGAAAGAATGAATCACTGAGCGTGGTTCTGGGCAGGGGTGACCTTGACATTGCAGTTTGCCCGGGATGGTCTCGGTCTATACTAGGCCTGGCTGATGTATTAAAAAATGTCACCCTAGAGTCTTAGCAAAACAGCGAATACAGTACAGTTGGTACAATACTATGCTGGATAAAGATTCTCTATGTAAGGTCTGAACTTTGAAAAGTTGCAGAATAAAAAAAACCCTTAAAATTCTTTACAATTATTATATTAACACTGATATAAGAAACTGAATGTTAGGGGTGGGAAAAAGGTAAACTATGCAAAGTAAGAAGAGTAGACACAGTGACAGGACCTTTGGACACATACACGCCCTTTTGTCAGATCTTCCTTCTGAATATCTCGCCCATTCCCCTGTTAGCATCAGGGCCACACACTGTAGTAGAGTGGGATATGGTTTCTAGTTGGTTACTTAGGCGTGTTTGTTTAGATAAGCTTAATGATCTCAATCTTTTTCATGCCTTTGTATAGTCCTGGATTGTCCTAATCCCTTTAGGTCTAGCTAATAATAGAAACAAGAACAGAATGTACTCCACTCTGCTGTTCATTTTAGTGAAGGTTCTTTTGCCCAGAGTGTGTAGGGAGGGTGGAGAGCCTGCCCACAGCAGAAGGTGCCTGACCTGGGCCTATTCTTATTTGGGAGAAACAATGAGGCAGAGAAAAGGTGGTTAGGAGACACAGCAGGTAACATGAAAGGAATAAATGAAGCTGGGATGAGATGGCGGTGGAGAGGCCCATTTCCCCCTTCAGTTCTTTCAGGAGTAGGCGCTGGTATGATGTCATTCGGGAGGGAGTTAGTGTGGTGGGTGCCAGTTTCCTTTTTCAGGGAATTTGGCCACCGTTTGGGTTCATCTTGCACTATTGGACCTCTACCCTCGGAGTCTCTGTCCCCGGCGGCAGGGAATGTGAAATAATGTAGGGCACAGGGTAACACTTCTTAACCTAGTTCGGCCTATAGACCTCTCTGAGAATCCAAGGAAAGCTAAGACCTACTTGCAAAAACAAGTGAACGGTAAGTAAATAGACACCAGCACATTTGCACTTGATTTCCTGGAAAGCATACACTCTGAATTCGAACTCCGAACTAGGACAAATGCTTGCCTCACATGCCTTGCAAACCAATTGCACTCCCCCGTTTAGCAGCATAGGAAATCCTGAAAGAGAGGAGTGAACTTGGCTGGTGTCAAGTGCCTTCGCTTCTCTCTCACTTCTTTTACTTTTTCTCCACCTTCTTCAAACAAGTGCTAGGGAGGAACTGCACTACGGAATTTGAGGAGCCATCGTTAAAATGTGCCTTTTGTAGAACCACTGCCTTGGCGTGTGAGAGTTTCTTCAGTGAAGTAGAGTCAGCCAGGAGGTCAAAAGTCTGACTTTGCTATTGCTGCCTTGGGCCTGGTGCACTCTGTAAAGCTCCTATTTGATCTCCTCATCTGAGTGCAGGGTGTCCGTTTCTAAGGCTGTCTTTCAACCTGGGGGCCGCCTGAGAGAGAGCCTGGGCCAGGCTGTGTTTTCACTTTTAGACCGTCTAACTCGCAGACACTTGTCTTAGAGAACCAGCATTAGCTTACGCCGAAGACATCTCTGGGCACTACTCTTCACTCTACTCGCGTCCAGGAGCTCTGGATGACATTTTGGGGAAAAGCAGCTGCTTACAGGTTCATGGCCACAGAGGGGGATTTTGTTCCCCTTTATCACCGGAGGGCCTCTGCTCTTGGAAAAGGGGGATGTAGGGAAGAAAAGGACAAAGAAAGGCAGGGACACTGACTGGCAAATCTACCCCATCTGCTTGTGAATTCACACCAAAACCTCTTAGAGACCTTGTTCTGCTTCTAAATGCTCTGAGCTCCGAAGGGCTCTGGCAGGAATGGAGGAGACCCATTTTCTGAACGCTTGCATTTTCTAAATTCTCACTCAGATGGCATCTGTGTAGACAATGGGATCAACCTCTCTGGAAACCAAATTTCAAGTTTCGAAGCCCTAATTGTCTACATCTGTCTAAATTCCAGAACATAGTGGTGCCAGAGAGGAGGTGCTGGGAGTTCAACACAGGACACAGTCTTGGATACAAGATTAGTATCGGGCAATGCCCGCTTGCATCTCTCCCTTTTCTCTCCAGCACATACCCCTCTCCTCTCCTCTTGCTCACAAACACCACTCCCTCATAATAAACAGGCAAATAAGATTCCAGTAGCACTGATTGTAATACATGTTTATTCCTTTGAACAAAGTTTAAACGGTGTAGACCAGAAAATTTAGAAACGAATTATACTTTTCAACACAGGCTTGGCACCTGTGGCCAAAGGTAAAAGAGTTCACACACACACACACACACACTCCAAATCTAGAACACAGAGCTGACTGGATCTATGTATTACATGCTAGATCATTTTCAGTCTTGATTTCTTTGATTTCCAGCTTTAGGGTTTAGCATCATTAAAACTGAGTCAAGGAATCCTGAGAGACACCAGATATGATTAGGAAGCAAGGTAGTGCTTGACTGGGAGTGGGAGAAAAGAAGGAGAAACCTGGGGAAAAAAGAATCAGGACTTGTGACAGGATTAGGAGATAATCTCCTTTTGGGTGAGGATTAGGAACAGGTCTGGCAGAGAGTCAAGGGTTTCTTAGGTATGCAAGAGAAGGCAAGCTCAGTGGGAACATATTTGTTGTTGTTTTTTCCCTCCCGAACACAGGAGTTTTCTGAAGTAGGTACAAGAGAAGGGGAGTGTGACATAAATGTCAAGGTGGCTAGTATTAAGTGTGTGATAAGTAATTTAAGCGGCTGTTGGAGAGACCAGCCTCTTTTTAACAAATGGGAGAACACTGTTTGCTAATTTCCCAACAGCCTTGGGGTCTTTTCACTAAGAAGCAGTAGGTCCGTGATTCATCCAACAAATATTTATTAAGTATTTGCTATGTCCGAGGCACTGTGCTAGATACTGGGTGTACAGTGAAAAATAAACAATTGGTTCCCTCCTTTGTGCAGGTTTTGGTCTTGGGAAGACATTAGAGAGTGGAAGAAAGGTTTGAGACTTCCAGTATTGCTGGCAGTGAATTTCTGATGCTGCAGGAGGAACCAAGATGCTTCCCTTTGTGGACTGCAGTTGACTTTAGAATGCAAACTGAGGTGCAGAGCCAGAAAGAATGGAGATGCTCGTGTGTAACTGGGGAGAGAACTGCATCCGTGTGGAGTAGGCCTGGGCTCTGCTCACCAGGCACAGGTGAGTTTTCCTATAATCTAGCCACCCAAGCCTTTTCAAACCTCAGTTTATCTATGTATCAAACGTCAACATTTAAGGTGTGCTTCTGAATAAAAGGTACTTTCAGAGTACTGATGGAGATTCAAAGACAAAGAAAAAACAGTTTCGCTCTGAAGGAGCCCACGGTGTCATTGGGCTACCTCGCTTTGAAGGCATTTTATGAGATTACTAAAGCAAAGTGAGAACTGAGCAATTCTGAGCACTTGGAACACTATACAACTGATGACTTTGGAAGGGGCTCTGGAGGATGAATAGATTCGAATCTAGAGTGAAATGGCAGAATGATAACGTAGCCTTAGGGGTCTGAAATACACATCAATACGGAGATTTGACCGTGTCAGGCAGTTTTTAGGGAATGGCTCACACTTGGTGTGGCTCCACACAAGGTTTGTAAAATGAGGACAAGCGTGCGTGGTGGGTAGCTGGGGAGATTAAACTGATAGGTGCAAAGCGCTTGCCCAGCGATGGGTACATTAGAAGTGGTCAGTAAATGTGAGCTACTATTTGTTCGTTTGCTCGTTTTTTTCCAGTTGAATCCACCCCACTGGTAAATGTTGTCATGTCATAGACAGACCACATTTCTATTATACCATGAAACATCCCATGAAGCCCTTCAAATTAAAAAAAAAAAAAAAAAAAAAGACTGCTACTGAACAAGCTGTGGCCTCAAACTCCAGACCTATTTTTCAGTTTGGATCACCTGTTAATCTCAGTAATGTCATAAACAGCCACTTCAGACCTCAGTCTGGCAACTTGGATGTCACCCTGAGTGTACCCAAATCCCCCCCAGCCCCCCATTCAATTAGCTGCCTCCATCCTGAATGTCCTGCTCCTTTCCACTCTCACACACCTTCAACATCCCTTCATGGGCTTTAAGAGAATTGTAGTAAAATATATGTATTATATTTTGTCATGTTTAATGAGCACCCATGTTTTTGTGAACATTATACATGGGATTATTATACCCATTATTATATCCACAGTATGTAATCATTATACCCATGTATAATGCATATCCTTATTTTTCCCTAAAAGATGTGGCAAAAATGTGTACATTATACACAGCAAAATACGGTAACATGAATTTTGCCATTTTAACCACTTTTAAGTGTCAAATTCAATCACATTAAGTACATTCAAAATTCTGTGTAACCATCACCACGATCTATTTTCAAGGTGTTTTCTATAACCAATAAGCAATAACTTCCCCAGCTCCTCTGCTCCCAGTAATCTCTATTCTACTGACTCTATGAATTTGCCTATTCTAGATACCTCAGATAAGTGGGCCCATACACGTGCCATGCTTACTTCATTTAACGTAATGTTTTAAGGTACATTCATGTTGTAGCATGTATGAGAACTTCGTTCCTTTTTAAGGCTGAATAATATTTCATTGTATGTAATATCTCTGTTTCTCTGTCCACATCTATCTATCTTTATGTCTACGTATCAGTCACATTTGGTTTTTCGATTCTGCCATGGATGGACTCTCTCTTGCAGCTTTATTGAGGTATTATAACATATATAAACTTTAGGTGTGCAACGTGATGTTTGATACACATAAGTATTGTGAAATGGTTACCACCATAAGATTAGTTAACACCTCCAACCTGTCATATAATTACCATAATTACTATGCTGTACATCACACCCCTAGAATTAATTCATCTTATAGCTGTAAGTCTACCCTTTGACCAACATTCCTCTGTTAGTTTTAACCCCTAATCCTGGCAACCACCATTCTATTCTTTATTTCTATGCATTTCACGTTTTTAGATTCTACGTATAGATGAGATCATAAAGTGTTTGTCTTTCTCTGATTTGTTTCACTGAGTATAATGCCCTCAAGGTCCACCCATGTTGTCTCAAAAGGCAAAAAGATTTTCTTCTATTCTATGGCTGAATAGTATTTCATTATATATATGATATGTAATATATATAGATAAATTTGATGTGAGGATAAATATGATTATATATATATATACATATATATATATATATATATATATATATATATATATATATATATATAGAGCTTACATTAGTGTTTGACCCATATTAAATGCTCAATAAATGTTAGTTTTATAGTAGTATTAGTTGCGGGAGTTTTGGGATGCAGTGAGAAAGGAGACTGGGAGGTAGATTGATGCCATTTTGTGAAGGACCTTAGATGTCAAGATAAGGAATGCAGACCTTGTTTTGTTGGCAAAGGGAACTATTAGAATTACTGGGAAGAAAAACTTGTTTTAGGCAGTACATTCCGGTGTTAACGGGAAAGATGGATGAAGAGGTAGGCAATTGTAAGCATGGGCAGTAGCTCTGACTGAAAATGAGTATCTGGAGTATGAGAGTGATAGCGACAGAATGTAGCCGAAGAACGTATGTACTCAAAGAAAGACGTGTATTCCAGATGCATTTCTCAGATAGCATTTACAGGTCTCGACAACTGTTCACATGCAGATAATAAAGAAGACATGCTGGATTTGAGGTGTCTTTGTGACATCTGTACGTAGACACCCAGAAGTCTGGATTTTGGAAAAGAGGTCAGGGTAAGAAAGGTTGCATATTGCCTTTCAACTCCAAACCTATCCCTCTTTCCCTTGCTTTGTGACACTCAGGATGGACCCTGCCAGCATTTTTCGTTGCCAACAGCTCAGCTACAGTTTTCAATTTCAACAATAGAGGGTGCTGCATCTTTTAACTAATGTCTTGACATATAAAATTGCAGCCATTTTTCTCCTGGAGTGCTATTTGATGAATATGAACACTTCTCCAGATGCTTAGATTCACCTATGAACTGCCAATAAATCTAAGATTTGCTTGAGTTCCAGTATAATCATGAAAAGCCACTTTCAACATTATCCCTGAAGCCAAGGTCAATAGCCCCAGGCATTAAAAAGAAAGCAACTTTTTAGTCTACTTGAAAAACTACTCACACAACAGTGTCCAGATAAAATAATTCTTCTTTTGAGTTCAGGTCAGATCATTGAAATATGGGCAGGTTTAAAAGCTTGCCTAATAAAGAGACGTTAAGCTCTTGGGTAATATTAAGGACCAGTAGTTAATGAAGATCTGCAGTCAAAACCATAGGGTTGATTCTGAGAAGGATGTAACTCTCTGACCCTGGACAAGATTGCAGCAAAATCCCTGAGATACATGATAATTTGTGAGCTTTTAAAGTTTTTCAGCGAAGTAGATTCTCTTGAACTTATTCTTGAGTTTAATAGCTGTCCTTCTAAGGAAGGTCAGCAAATTGTCCTTATTTTCAAGTAAGGTAATTCAGGGTCTGAGTTTTTAATTGTAAATTTCATCACTATTAAGCATAGTCAGCATATTAAAAGAGGTCAATTGGTTTTTTAAGGGAAAAATGTGGACATGTCAAGTGGCATTTGGGGATACTAAATGGCTATGTAACATTTATGAGACATTTCATGGTATAACTACTTCCCTGAAATTTTTTCTGTGGGACTGAGATTATGAAGCCATATCATTTCCATTTAGTAGAGAACACAGTAGTGGTAAAATATATTTCCATCCTCCTTCTTACCTCCTGTCACAAGATCAAATACACGGGAAGTAGAAATAATGAGCTGTGAAAGTCTAGCCTTAAAATTCTGAGTCACATTGACCAGCATGCCATCACTATATCCTGTAGCAAATTCATGCAAAACTAATGGAGAAAACAAATTAACATTTTCTATAAAAAAGCAAATGTACTGCCTCTGAACCCGTGACAGTAGAAGTTCCACTCTGGAGTACCATCTTATGTAAAAGTAAGTGTATTAATCTCGAAGTGCTTGAATGATCTGGTAGGCTTTTTGAACAATAATCTCACATCTACTTCTATGTAAGCAGTTTACATAATTTTCTCTTCCCAAATTCTTAACTGTGAACATAGTTAATCATGACAGACTCAATGGGTGCATAGTTCTGAGAATGAACTGGTTGGGGTTTGATGAGATTGTGATATAATCGGTAGTTGCCAAAAGGCAAGAGTTATTTTTTCTGTGGGAGAGAGGGAGACTTTATGTCTCCCACAAAATACAGCAGAATAAGACAAAAAAGAAAAAAAGTGGGACAGAAGAGGTGTTAAGGAAAGTCAACATTAGTCTAGTTCTGGTTTAGTGAGTCTGGGTATATGTACAAGCTAAACAGCTAGTCCATGCCAGTTCAAGTTACCTGACACCCTAGTTCAAACTTTTGAGAGGCCAAGGGTTGGGTTCTGGGTCTGGCAGCATCCTACAGTGTTATCTCAAGCCAGTGAGACTTTCTTGGGAAGAAGCCATGCCTTAATCATTTCTGTAACTCCAGCTCCTGGCATAGATGTTGGTGTATAATGTAATCATCAGCTAGGGCTACCATAGCAAAATGCCATAGACTGGGTGGCTTACACAATGGAAACTTCCTTCTCACTTCTGGAGGCTAGAAGTCTACCATCCAAGTATCCACAGGTTTGGTTTCCTCTGAGGCCTCTCTCCTTGGCTTTAAGATTTCAGCCTTGTCACTGCGCCCTTACATGGCTCGTTTTCTGTGTATGCACATGCCTGGTGTGTCTTCCTTTTATTATGAAAATTCTGGTCCTGCTGGCTGAGGGCCCCATTTTTATGACCCTATTCAATGTTAATTACCTCCTTAAAGGCCTTATGTCCAAGTATAGTTACATTGTGGAAAGGTTAGAGCTTCAACACACAAATTCTGGGTTGACACAATTCAGCCTCTAATATATAATACTTACTCAATAATTACCATTTAAATGAAGAAAAATGTTCACTATTTTTCTAGGCAGTTTCTCTGCTGATGAATGAGAGGGGTCACAATAACAGCCATTTATTACCATGCTTGCAATTTATTTTAGGGTTTTACAAAGAAGCTTCACTAAGCATTGGATTTTTCAAATGATTTTAAGAGAATTTATTGCTTGGCCCTTTTGTGGGATGTGTTTAATATCCCCTCTCTGTTAGTACACACATACCAGGCCTATTTGGGAGATTGCTAGAGTCTCAAAGCCACTTGCTGACCTCATCTCCCAAATCCCTCACCCAAATCCTGACTCATCTCCTCTTATTGCTGGGATTAGGTCACGGGCAAAGCTCCAGCAATGACTTTTTGAGCCACAAGGGGCCCTCCAGCTGAATGTGATCCTTGTCTGCTTTATATTTTGAGCCTGGTTTTAATTTTTTTCATTCAAGGTTGTCAGTATTATTTTCCGTAAGTGATGTTTAACTTCTTTTGGGTCACAGACTGTCTTTGAAAATCTGATGAAAGCTATGGACTCTCCAGAAAAATGTTCAAATATACAGATGCAAAGTATTCTTGCTTTATATATCCAGTGGCCCGTAAAGACTGATTCATGTATTAATTACATATGTAGCTTTTTTTCTATCCTTCCTTCAACAGACCCACAGGAACTTAAGATTTGTGCTTTGGAATACATGATGTGATACCTTCCCTGTATCCATGGGCATTGGGAGACAAGAGAATGGCTGCAGTTTTTGCTTAAAAAAATAAAAATAAAAACTGAGAAGTGTCTTATGCAAAAACAATTATCCTTTTAAACCACCCCCTCTTGTATGACTTAGGTAAAGTGTTGCCTCTTCCATCCTTTGAAATGCGAATCAGGGTTTCCATAGCGGTGAATAATAGTAGCCAACATTTAACAGAGAGCTTGCCCTTTGCTGTGTAAAGCTTTCCATAAATACATTTCATTTAATCATCACAACAACTCTATGAGGTAGGTACTCTTATATTCTTCCTTTGCAGTGAGGAAACTCAGGAATGTTAGTTTTCTGTATCTGCCGTAACAAATTACCACACACCTGGTGGCTTAAAGCAAATGAAAGGTATTTCCCTCACAGGTTTGGAGGCCTGAGTCCAAAATCAGGGTGTTGGCTCGGCTGTGCTCCCTTTAAAGGCTCTGAGGGAAATTTCATTCTTTGCTTCTTCCAGCTGCCTTAGCTAGTGGCCACTCACTCCACTCTCTGCCTCGGTCTTCACATGGCCTTTTCCTCTTCTCTTTGTGTTTCTTCTGTGTCTCTTAGGAGGACTCTTATCGTAGGATTTAGGATCCACCTAGATAGTTCAGGATGATCTCGTTTTGAAGTTATTAATTCCATCAGCAAAGATTCCCCCCTTTTTTATTTTCAGATAAAGTAACTTTCTCAGGCTCTGGAAATTACAACGTGGACAAATCTTTTTGCTGGCCATCATTCAACCCGCTACGCAAGGCATAGGTGGGTTATAGTGAGTCAGTGGTGAACCTGGATTCTGATTCTTATGTTAGAGCCTGAAGACCCTATAAAAACTCACACTTGATAACTGTAGACTTCAGAGCCTCTTCTTGGCTTACTCTTGGTCAGAGGGACAGTTGTACCATGTGCTAACTGGCCACTTGCTGAGAGACCTGGGCCCAGTTATGTATTAGTCCTAGTTCTAGAGGAACTATGAAACTGACTCATACAAAGAAATAAAGAGTCTGAAGCCAGGACAATGGAGCCAAATATCACTTTAGGCACAGAGTGCCAAGATCTAGTGTCCTTCCTTGCTTTCTCGGGTAAGGTGCTCCATGGAAATCAAGCCATGAAGCAGAAGAGAAAGGACTTGGGAGAGTCTCAGAAGCCTGCTAGGCTGTGGTTGGGACCTGCTTGGGCAGAAGGGCAGTGGTCCTGTAGAAATATTTGGTGAAAATATTGTGTATATTGAAAAAAAATAAAGAAGACATGAATAAATGGAAGGAAAGACATTCCATGTTCATATATTGGAAGACAATCTTGTTAAGATATACTACCTAAAGCAATCTATAGTTCATCCTTATCAAAATCTCAATAATATTTTTGCAAAAGTAAAAAAAAAAATCAATTTTTAAATTCATATGAAATTTCAAGAGATCTTGACTAGCCAACACAATTTTTTGGGAAAAAAGAAGAAAGTTGGAGAACCCAGACTTTCTGATTTTAAAACTTACTCTAATGCTACAGTAATCAAAACAGTCTAAACCAATGGAATAGAGAGCCCAGAAATACACCCTCCCAGATGAGGTCAAATGCTTTTCATTTTCCACAAAGGTGGCAAGATCATTGATTGGGAGAAAAGAGTCTTTTCAACAAATGGTTTTGGGAAAACTGAATATCCACATGCAAAAGAATAAAGTTAGACCCTTACCTTACATCATGTACAAAACTTAACTTGAAATGGATCAAAGACCTGAATGTAAAAGCTAAAACTACATGACTCTTAGAAGAAAACCTAAGAGAAAAACTTCACGGCACTGACTTTGACAATGATTCTTGGCTGTGACACCAAAAGCGCAAGTAACAGAAGAAAAGATTATAAGTGAATTTCATCAAAATGAAAAACTTTTGTGTATCAAAGAACACTCTTAGCAGTGTATAAGGTACATAATAAGATAAAATATTTGCGAACCATATACCTTATAAGGGGTTAATATCCAGAATATATACAGAGCTCCTAAAACTCAACAACAACAAAAAAGCAAACAATCTAACTCAGAAATGGGCCAAAGACAGACATTTCTCCAGAGAAGACCCACGAATGGCCTATAAGCACATGGAATAATGTTTACCATCGCTAATCATTAGGGAAATGCGAATCGAAACCACATTGAAATATTCCTTCACATCCATTAGGATTGTTATACAACAAAACAGAAAACAGCAAGTCTTGGTGAGGATGTGGAGAAATTGGAACATTTGCGTGTTGCTTGTGGGAATATAAAGTGTACGGCTGTTGTGGACAAAAGAATGGCAGTGCCTAAAGAATTAAACAGAATTGCTGTATCATTTACAATTCTATTTTTGGGTATATACACAAACTAATTGATAGCAAAGGCTTGAACATTTATTTGCATTCATAGCAACATTATTCACAATACCCAAAACATGGAAACAAGCCAAATATCCATTAATGAATTAATGGATAAACAAAATGTTGGGTGTATGTATATAATGGGATATTATTCAGGCTTAAAAATAGATGAACTTCTCACATATGCTATAACATAGATGAACCCTGAAGACATGCTAAGTGAAATAAGCCAGACCCAAAAGTACAGACATTGTATGACCCTACTTGCATGAGGTACCTGAAACAGTCCAAGTCATGGAAACAGAAAACAGAACAGAGGTTACCGGGGGCTCGGGAGAGGGGGAGTGGGGAATTACTTGATGGGCACAGAGTTCCAGCTTAGGGTGCTGAGAGGTTCGGGAGGTGGATGTTGGTGACAGTTACATAATAACGTAAATGTGCTTAATGCCACTAAACTGTACACTTACAATGGTTAAAAAGGTAAATTTTATGCTATGATTATTTTACCATAATTTTTTAAAATGCACTGTTTTTTCAATGGTGATGGGGAAGTTGCATTTGCTTTCTGTAAATCCATAAAGGAGAAGCAGCCAGGCTGCGGGGTCTGGAGTGGCTCAGGGGGTCATCTGAGGTAGGACCTAATTCCTTTGCATTGGAATAGGTCTTAGAAGAGACTCAATAGGGCTTCTGAGTAAATTCAATTTTCTCAATGTATTTAGAACATTACATCTCACACGAGCAATGTATTTCACCTCCATTTTACATGTAAGAAAAAGAGTTTCAAAGATACATAGCATTATATATTCTGTGATGGTGAATAATTGTGTTAGGAGAGAGAACTGTCTGGAAATTCCCTCAAAGGACTGGGATTACATCCGAGGACAGAGAGGAAGTTAAAACCAGATACGGATAGTTGCAAGTGGTAAGCATTTTATTTTATTTTTATACTGCCCTCTTCTAATCTTGATTTATTAAATGCCTTTAAATTCATACTGTCTCCTTAGAAACTAAATAAAATTGTTATGTTTAATGTACAGCTCAAGGAGTCCCAGCCAAGCTTTCCAGCTGTATCACCAATGTTTTTAACAAGAAGGGCAGCTCCAAGTGTTCCTAAAACCGGAAGATACTTTACTAAGCTGGAAGAGGCAAAATCTGTTTTTAAATTTATAAGCAATTTTCTAATTCATTTGGAAAAGGGGAGCTACAAAGAGAGGAGTATTTGAAAGAGGGGGAAGAAAGGAGTATTTGAAAACGGGGATTCTTACATACCTCTGCTAAATGTAACCCAGGTGTAGGCTAGATAATAACTTGAATTCTTCACCCCCCCCCCATCATTTGCTCATTTCAAATGTCATGACTGAGTCTGACACTGGTGCAAGAAATTTTTTTCATATTCAGTTTTTTAAAATTTAGTCTGCATCTTCTACCCAAAGTAGTTTTTTGAAAATTAAATCTTTGAAGGGAGACAACAACAATGTTTTTTTCAGGAGAATATATTTACTCATTTCACTTTGGCAGGGAAGAGAATTAAATGTAATTTTTCTTTTTCATTGGGCTACTTTAAATTTTAATTATCAATAACTATAGCATATATAGAATTACTATCTTTGGGTAATGTTTCACTCATTTGGCTTTGAGATGGCCAGAGACGGTTACAACCACAACCACCCCAGCGATACTGTGAGCCACTGATTTAGATGTGCAAGTCACAGCCAGGACCACCATCGCCGCTCTCAGTACCGCCGTCCCTGTCAGCGCTCACAGGCAACTCCTGAGGGTTGCTTGCCATGCGCCAGACACTGGGGTAAGCGCTTTACATGAATTTCTACAGTTGAACCTCCTCAGCAAATTCTGTGATGGGGGACTATGATTCTCACTTTACTGCTGAGGAAACAGAGATTAACTTGCCTGATTTCAACATATCCAGCAAATGTTAGAGCTGGAATTTGAACCAAGAGAGGTGCCAAGGAATTTGGTAGAACCGAGGATGTGTACTGACCAATAGGAAATGGAGAGCAATGGCCACTTCCTGTTTATCACCGTATTTGCCGCAACATTGCACATTGTGTTTTCCATGTGGTGGCGTGGGCTTGATTTGAGTTTGTGTGAATGAGGAAAGCCTAAAAGGTAGTTAGCACTGTGTTAAATATTTCCTATTGTAATTTGTAAGTTGTTGCAATGTGGCGTTTTATGGACTCATTTTCATGCACATATATCAGGTAGCCTGTTAATGTAAGAGGGTGAGTCGTGGATTTGCATTTTTTGGGGGGTGCACAAGCTAGTACCTGGGAATATTGAGGAACAACATGTTCCAGTTCTGCTTTGTCCTGCCATGACGTGGTCATGATGGTGTGGTCTCACCGGAAGTCGTTCTACACATCACAGAGGGTTTCAAGAAAACTTCAAGTGAGTTTTCTGTTCCTCAAAGTGATGAAAGCTGTTCACCCTCATTACAGGGTGATGCCATAGTCCTTCAGCCACATGAAAGCAACAGCTGTGTCTGACGTACTCACCATTCATCCCTTGTGATGAGCACAGTGCCGGGACCATTAGTATGTACTCAATGGAAAAAGATGAATAAAAATGAACACCTGATAGACCAGATAATAGCTAAGTGAGGTCCCGTGAAGGGGACAGGATGGCCAGCAAAACTCTACAACAACCCATCCAATGGATCAGCAGAGAAAAACAGAAAGACTGTGTTGATGAGAAGGGGTTGTTCATTAACGGGAGGACAGACAAGGTGACTGAGAAGTAAGTGTTGGTGGTGCCATCCAAATGCTAGCCACCTGCCGCACACGTTCCCCGTCCCAATGGCAGGGCTGTTCCTGGGATGGAGCTGGAGGTGGGAGGCTACAGCCAACAGACTTTGAGTGTTGTTCCTTCTGGCAAACCAAACCATTGACATCCCTGGTGGTGTTAACATTCTCTTCATCTTTCTTTTGATTGCAGGCTCATCAAACAACATTTTGACTCCTATCTAGTCTGTTTACACAGAATGTTCTGATGATATGGATCTCACAATTTTCTGTTCCCCTTGAAAGTCATTTATCATACAAAATCAGTAGAGAGATTTGCAATGAAACTTTGGTGCATGCATAGTATTCTGAGGCCAAATGTGCTGGTTTTATCCACTGGAGGATTTCTGAGCTCTGTTACAGTAGGTTTCTCAGAAAGACTCTTGGGGAAAGTAATCCCTGAGTTCTTGAATATTTATAACTTTTACAATGGCCTTCGTACTTGAAGCCTAGTTTGGTTGAATATAAAATCTTTGGCTCATATTTTATTTTCTGGAGCATCTCTACAAGGTTGTTCCATTGTTTTCTGGAACAAAATATGCTTCAGAGTCTGACTTAGTTTTCGGGTTTTTTTTCTTGGATGCATAAAATTGTTTTTCTTCTTTTAAAAATAGAACAGGTTTACTAGAAATGTTTCACTGTTGATGGTTCTTAGTTGAATTTTTTCAGATAACAGCCTTTTAACATGTAGATGCTAATCTTGTTGGGAAGATTTTCTGAATTATAGTTTTATGTATTTCTTATCTTTCATTGGGGGGACATTCTTCTTTGGGAATTTATGTTAAATTTTCTTTAAATCTCTGTTCAATTCTTTAGTAGAATCCTTTTATCCCTTTTCTTTATTTATTTCTGTTTTATTAATTTCACTCTTTTTCCTTCTAGCCTCAATACTGTGCCTTCCATGGTCTCTATTTGCTTCTTTGTTCTTAATTTTGGTCTTCATTCTGAAATATTTTTCTTTCTTTTCTTCTCTTTTCTTTCCATTTCTGAGTTTCCAGCTCTCCTTCCATATCATCATGTTTCATATCATACTACCCATCTCCTTTCCGAACTGTTCTAATTCTGACTTGTACAATTCTTTACAGCTTTGATTGTTTTTAAGATTTTTTTACCTTATTTTTAAATCCTATGTTGTTATTTTCATCTTTGTGTCCACATTTGTAGTATGTTTTCATTATCTGTTGGAACTATTTGATTCATTTTTATTTTTATTCTTGTCAAACCCTGATATGGGGTTTTATTGCCATCTATTTTTATTTTCCACATGTAAATTAAATAATTTTCTTGGATGACTCGAGGAAAATTTCTCTATAGGAGGCTCTTCTCTGTTGTTACCATGACATATTAAAAAAATATGGCCTCTTATATCCCACTTCTCTGCCTCTCAGGGCTATGGCAGATTCACAAATGCTTCTTGCCTCTAACTCTCTGTTGCCTATAATGTTCTAAGGGTCCTTCTTTCCAAAGCAGTTCTATTACCTTTAAATGTATTTGTTGTTCAGGACTTTCTGGGCTCTGTCTCAGGCACTTACTTCTCTGGTATTTGAAGCTTTTGTCTCCCTAGAATCTGTAGTGTTTCATCTTGGCTTTATCGATCAGCAGGTGTGTTTTTTTTCTCTTTTTTTCTTATTTTAGGGAAGGGGGAGGGAGGGAAAAAGAATGAGTCCTTGTTTTTCCAAAACGGAGAATTTTGGAGTGTTTCTGAATCACATGTGGGCTAAGCCTGCTTCAGCATAGTTTAAGTTCTCATGGCCCCTACTGGTTTCCTATGGTTTCTTTGTACTTGTCCTCAGCATCAAGCCTGCGAGGACAGTCTTTGAATTTCACTGGTAATTTACAGATTTGACTGCTTTCGTTTCTGTCCTGAAAAGGATCGTTTCCTTTAGGGGTGAATATTTGTTGATTTTGAGTTGCAGCTTGTGGAACTGTCAACATCCCTCCCCACCCTTTTTTTTCCTACCGACTCCTCGTCAGTGCTGATCCCGTACAAAGCTTGCTGCTGTCTGGTGGTCAGGTTACACTGACCCATACTATGGAGTATTGGGGGATATGCATATTATATGTATTTTTACTTTTTTATTTTGCTATCCTATGTGTTCTGTCTGGTTTCCATGATTAAGCAAAAGCATACTGCTACCATGCTTTTAGCACTGGAAATCCCAGTATATTTTAACGCAAGAATATAGTGGAAAATTTAGTTTTTTATTTCTGGCATCACACCATATGGACTTTTACTATTTCCAATAGAATGGCGGTATTTGAATGTTAGAATCCGGAACAAAGCTATTTGCTGCAAACTTGTATGTAATTCAGGCAAAAATCATAGGCAAAAAGAGCTTGGATGTGTGTAACTGGTTCTGGACGACTTGGGCCAGAACAAGACTGGGAAAACTAACTTGTCTTCCTCGTTTTAGAGACTGGTCTAGAAAGTTAAGCTCCTCCTGAGATTATCTTGTGACATTATTTTCTCTTTGTAGTGAACCTAAAGGATATGCCACTTTATTTATCAATTGACTAAATAATAGGCATCGCATCAGGGAAAAGGCTATGCAGGTCACCAAAAAAAAGGGGGGGGCAAGAACTAAGCTGTGAGCTTGTTTAGCCAAATACCACTGGGTTGTTGATTAGCCAAAAAGAGAATTCTAGTAAATTGGAGATGGTCAAAGTTAATTCCTATAGCTCAAATTCAATAGGAAGAAATCTAGTCAAATAGATACAAATGAAAAAAGAGGTAAGTGGGAGACAATAAAACACAGGGGAAGAATTTGGCCATGGAGGCCACAGGGGAACACAGCAGGGCTTCTGTCACATCGCAAACCAAACAGAGATAGTTGTGTCCCAAGTCCCTCACAAAATCTAAGACCGGCAGATGACCGTTGGCTGCCCCAAATGCATCTACTGTGGATTTAAGGGATGGCTCCCCTTCAAGCAGTGGAGGCACTGTGTGTTCCAGAGTTTGGCGCAGGGCCAGGCAGGACCTGCTGCCGCTAACAGGACAGCGCAGTACCTTGCAAGGGCACTTGGAGGAACATTGCTCTTCTTCGTAACTATTGCCTGCCTGTAAGCGATTAAAACCACACCCAAGCCCACTGATGCATCCAGGGATTGGTCTGGCTCACTTAGAATTGATTCCCAGTACTTCCTCACTTTTACTCTAGGACCCCAAGTATTTTTCCCCTTTTTTTTTCCTGTGCTTATTCTTGTCCTCCACCTTTGGGTGAGCACTGGATTTTGAAGGCAAATTGCGGGCTGTCTCACAGAAGGCAACTGGGCATTTTGTTAAAGAACTGGTAAGGTGGAGGTATTCCTATGTCCTCACTGGAACAATTATATTGAATTTGTTCTATCAGTGCTTTCTCTCTGAGGCTGTAGATTAGAAATCCTGCTGTGATAATTGAAGGATTCTCAAATTCTATTAATTTTGTATAATTCTTGGAAGTAGAAAGGTAGCAATTGTCACTGAAAATTAAACATGAAGATGAATTCATGTAGGCTAACATATACTTAAAATGTCATTTCTGTCACATGAACTCCAAAAGCTATATATTTATGTGTGTAAACATGTGTCGATAGGAAAGGATATTTTAAGGAAGACCAAAATAAATAGAAAAGATATAAAGTTTTGTTTGGAATATAAGGGAAGAAACTTAAATCTGTGAGCTCTGAAACACCTCTGATTCCAAGCATGACTTGGGCCAAATTGCCACTGTTGAGAAGATGTCTAGTTTGTTCAGCTGGGACTATGGAACTAAAATTGTGTTTATCATAAGGTACTTAAGCTTGTCTTCAACTGTCTCCATTGTTGAGAACTCAGAAAACACATAGTAAAATCTGAAAGGATAATGTGATTCTTTATCTGTCCTTACATTTTTCTCAACCTTGTTGTTGAGCTCCAGAGAGATGAATTAGCATAGTGCACCGGCACTGCCTCTGCCTGAGTAAATAAATGACAGATCGAGACAGCTCTAATACGGCCAGAGAATGACAAAGCATCTCTGAATGACTGCTTAATTGAAAGATCTGGCTTAGATAAACAGCAGTGGAATGGCAAGGAAAGTCCTTGCATAGTTGACAGAGTAGCAGGACTATCGGATTTTGTACCTTTCCTAGTTGCGAGGCTAGGTTGCAAGGGAAGGTGGGAAACTGGCCATGGCTCTCCCAAGAGAACGTGACAGAACCTCATTCATTGTGCAGAAAGTGCTGGCGTTATACAGTAACAGACAAGATCACATCCTCAGATGGTCTTTCAAATAATGCAGCTCCCAGTCTTGAACTTCCTTTCATGTAAGCTGATATGGAGAAATTTAAAAAGCCTGTGTACTGTAAGTACGTTAGAAGACAGGAAGCAAATTAAAAGAAGACGAGAGCAGCCCAAACCAGAGGAGACCAGGAGTTATTTAGGGTGCCTGTCTTTGTGAATGTTCCATAATTCAGGGTGACATTAATCTTGAGGAAGGAATTTAAATAGCAGCTGAAGTAGTTCGGCATTGAGATGAATTTTTAAAATAAAGATTTAAAAAAAGTTCTGCACAATTGCAAGATGACACGCGGATGGGCCAAGATTGGCACATTGAGGACAGTAAGCAGACACCTCATAAAAGAATTTATGGTACAGGTTGGAAAAGGCATGTTTGTCTATTTTACCACTTTTATTCACTCTTACACATGATATTTGGGATTCTGCAGAAGTTTTCTTTTTTGACTGTAAAGGAGTGCTATAAATGACTTTGGCAAATTCATGAATTCTAAGGAGGGAAGGGATAAGGAGAAAAAAAATAATAAGAGATTCTGTTTCTTTTATTTTGTATTTTTGACTCAGAAAAAGACCTGCTGTATGTACATGATTTAAGAGGAGTTTTCCACTATAAATCTGCCCTTACCCTATCTAACACAGCACCATGGAAAAGCATATTGCTTTTATTTGAATAGCACTAAGGGATGTTGGAATTATTACACAGCTCAAAATTTTATTTATTCTCTTTGGGCCCCCTGTCCTCCCTACTCCACCCAGGGCCCTTGTGCACCAGAGGACGGAATGACTTCTGGAGAGAGATTCTCTATCAGATGTGACTTTAATATCTTCTTGCCTTTTAAGCAGGAAGCTGACCGGGAGAGTTTGGAAATTGTCAGAACAGAAAATTCTTACTTTTGGAGTTCCTTCTTTTTCCCCTTAGGACTTCCAAAGAGAGTATTCCATTTCTTGTTTGACTATCATATAGACCATAGATCTGACAGTCAATCAGAATCAATTACCCAAAATGCATTACTCAAGCTGTCTTCCTGACCAAGCTTTCCAATGAGGTGGACTTTGTGTGGCCAGGGAGGGGGTGGTATAGAAACTTTTCTCCATGTGGTAAAGCACAGTGAACACTCAGTATGCCTGCTCTTTGAAAGTGTGTGAGCAGAGCAATGAATGGGGAAGAGAACAATAGGGAGTCAGAATCCTCCATTCATTTGTTCAACAAATATTTATTGAGCACCTACTACATACCAAACACTTTCTTAAACTGTTGAAGAGCAGTAGTAACTCCAGAAATCAACAAATTCCTGTGTCATGGAGCTTGTTTTCGACTTGGGGAGATAGAAGAGAAATACAATAGATACATACATTAGATAGCTTGTTATATAATGATGAATGCTGAGGAGAACAATGAAGCAGCAAAGGGAGATTGGAAGTGTGTAAGTATGAGAATCCATGTGTTTGTGAATTGTTGCACACAATAGAGAGTGACCTTTACTAAGATGATTTTTTGAGTAAGAACCTGAAGGAAATGAGGAAAGGAGCCATAAGATTTCTGAGACTCGAGGATTCTAAGTAGAAAAATAGCAAGTGCAAGGGCCCTGGGGCAGGATTGTGCCTGGCCAGTGGCAGGACCAGCGATGAGGCCAGTGTGCCTAGAGAAAAGTAAGCCAGGGGCGAATACTAAGAGATGAGGTTGGAGGGGTCGCTACATGGGTTAGATCATTTATGGTGTTGATAAGGACTTTGGTTTTTACCATGAGAGAGATTTGTTTTGTTTTTTAGCCCAAGAGAGATGTCGCTATTGAAATGGAGTTTTCAATGGAGGAGGGGTCTTATCTACCATTTTCAATGGATTACATTGAGACTAAACTGAAGGGGGAAAAGGACAGAAGCAGAGAGATAAGTTAGGAGACTAGCGCAGTAAAGCAGCTGAGTTTGTTAGGGAACTGAGCAGCAGTTTATAGGCTGTTTAAGGTCTGTAACATATCCTTTACAAACCGAGTTTCAGCTACCAGAGCCAGAAATTGCCTAAGCAGTTCTTTGTTTATCCAGAATCAGGCTGGCACAGAAAAGCAGGTGGAAAGCTGTTCCAAGTACAAGTGCATAAAACAGCAAGTTACCCTGCTTCTTGGCACAGGTCTCCCATAAAGAATTCTTATGTTTACTTTGCTGGACATTTGTGGTTCCTTCCTATAGCTGCTTTAAAAACCCCCCACATGGTCTGCATTTCCCTTTTGACTTTCTTACTAAAACAGCAATTGACATTTATTTAGGAGCTTTGCCCATTCTAACAATTAAGGTTTATAGGAAATTAAACAGTCCTCTCATATACTGATTGGATCCTTGAACAGAAAAACAGGCATTAGTAAAACAACTGTGAAATCTGAATAAAGTCTGTAGTTTAAGTAATAGTATTTTACAAATGTTAATTACTTCACTTAGTTCAAATATACTGTGGTTAATGGGGCAAACATATGATGTTAACATTAGAAGAAGTGAAGTGTGAAGGGTATAGGTGAACTTTGCAACTTTTCTGTGAATTTAAAATTATTCCAAAATAAAATATTTATTTTCTACAAAGCCCTCTCAAAGGGAAAAGAAAACACAAGAGTGAAAACTTTGAAAGAAATTTTTTTGGAGATAAAATGGCCAGCAGGTATATTCTGCCCATTTAGTAATTTTTGTCCACTATTAAGAAGTAGGTGTTATCACCCAATAAATAGTTAGAAAATAGTCTTTCTTTTTCATCATTCATGTGGATTAGGCTGCATTTCAAACCCTTCACTTGTCTCTTGATTTAAATGTACATGCATTACATTCATTCTTACGTATCTATTTTGCTTAGAAAATAGATAGTTTTCAAAACGAGTTACCAGGCAAACCCTTGTCATGTGTTGGTTTCCTTTCATTCTGCCTTCCTTCAATCTCTGCCTTCGTTCTTGCTCTGCAGCCCACCTTCACTGAGCAAATGTGACTGAACGCAGCTGGCCCTTGACCTAGCTCCCCATTTTCTGAAGCACCGAGGAAAGAAATTTGCCATCACGTTAAAAAAACCAAACACCCTGATTTTCTCAATCTGATTGCTGACATCAGGAATGATGAATGCAAATATCCCTACGGGCCAGGCAAGCCGCGTATAAGGTGTGAGGCCATCAAGAGTAGTGGATGAAAACACTCTGGTATACACTACCTCACCCTAAAATGGATCTTATTTTGATTATCCCTGGGAAGTTGTGTCTTTCTAGAATTTTAATGGAAGCTCGAGTCTGTTTCCCAGCAAGGTGCTTTGGAAATACTGGTTACAGTTTAGTCAGGTAATGAGGAAAAATGTGGCCAGTTGCAGTTGAAAGTTGTAACCAGGTAGGAATACAAATTTATATTCCCATAGAAGGTGGAGAAAAGATTGATGAGATTTTAATCCAGCTGCAAATCACACAGCAGTACCGTGGGGTTTTCACAAGTATTTCTCAGTTACTAATGTAAGACCATTTAAATTAGCTACATCTGTCATAGGAACATGACAGATGTAACTTTAATTTAAAAAGCTCCAGGAAGGAACTCACCTGCTTATCAGGTAACAAATTACCTTGTCTTACAATGCGCTAGACCACCGGTGGCAAACACAAGGCCCGTGGGCCAAATCCAGCCCTCCACCTTGTTTTATCCAGCCTGGCACCTTGTTTCTACCTGGTGGCAGTGCTAAGCTCTCGCCTGACTGTTAAGGAGTAGTTACATTTATACAGTCCTAAAATTAAATCTGGCCCTTTGAAGGTAATGTCGAGGCTGATGTGGCCCCCGGCGAAAATGAGTTTGACTCCCCTGTGTTAGACCTAGGAAGTTCTTTCTGGAGTGTACTTTAAATTTCCACTGTTGTAAATTAAGCCAATGATAAATAACTAAAATTAATACCAGCAGATTAATATTACTAATATTCTATGGAAGTTCTAATGACATGTTTAAGATGCAAAGGATTAGACCAATTACTAACTGATGTAAGCTTCCAAGATCTGGACCGCGCACAGGTAAAAAAGACATTAGGAGATGGAGCACGTGGGGATGGCCTCGACTCCTTTCTGTCTGCGCTCCCTGACACAGATAGAGAATGACATCTTTTTGGACCCTCTCAGCAAAACAATCAGTGCGCATGTAACTTGATGAACATCTATTACCTACAGGAGCCGGGAGAGTTCTCCCAAGAACGCTGCCTCAGTGCTCTGACCAACCCTACTGTGCCCTGGGGCCACCTGTTTTCAGAGCTGTCAAGCCACAGACAGAAACCAGACAAAGGCACACCCTTCCCTACACCACCAGACCAAGGACAGTGCCGAAAAGTATCCTCCAAAGCAAGCGCCAACAGTCAACTCCTGGCTTCATAGCCTTCTGCTAAAAGCAGATTAAGTTGCTAGGATCCTATCCACCCTGTCCAATTTCGGTTCTTGCTTTAGCACACTCTCTTCTATAGGGAAACTGACCATAAGAGGATTGAATAGAATTGAACCAGCACAACAGTCCTTTTTGTGCCAAAAGAGGGATATGTAAAGCACTCAGAGGTGGAGAGGTTAGTGCTTATTTAAGGAACTGACAGGGCTCCTGCACTGCCCTGGTTCTGGGTGTTCTGGAAATGCATTTCCTCACGATTCTGCACAGCACACCCGGGTTAGAAAGACGGTCAAGCCCCTCTGTAACCGTGTCCTTGCATGTCCAAATAGCAACATGTGTGTGGAGGACAGTGGGGGATTTTATCACAGACCCTTGTATATGCAGTAGCACAACAGGCATTTCCACTTTCTACCATCTCTTATGGTAATTTCAGTAATCTCAAGTAAAAACACTTTCCAGGTATACTTAACAATCCATCTGGGGCGTCAGCAGTGGCCAAGAACTCTAGGTGGGGTGATCAAGGCTGAGTGCTAAATGCTCACCCCCAGCGATTTCTACAAAGGTTGAACATTCTTTTAGCCAAGGTGACTTAAGCTAATCTGACTTGGCTGCTGGGCAAAGGAGTGGAGGGTTTCAGCAGCCCCTCCGGCCTCCTGAGGCTGGGAGAGACGTTCACATTAAAGTAAGAGCAGGGTTCACACAGCCGATCCTCACCTCTCCCCAGGCAGCAGGTGGGGGCTCCACGGGAGGGTAGTACTTGGGCACATCCCAGGCCACTGCAGCCATGAACCATTTGAAGTCCTTGCACTTGAGCTGTTTGCGCAACTCCTTCTGGGCAGAGATGTCCCCCGTGGAGAGGTGCCTGTACTCTGGGCGTCGCTGGTAAATGTACTCGGCAAATTCATCCATCCAGGTCTCAGCCACCCGCTTCAGGTTCTGTGCAGCAGAAAAGATTGTCATTTATTGGTCTGTACACTCCAAGGGTGATTTTAATTGTACTAGAAATTGAAAAGAGAAAAGTAAAAGAAATCACACAAACTCAGGTTGCTCCAGTTGGCGGCTTACTAACAACAAGAGTTTTCATAACCACAAGGGGTGCGATGTGATTAGCCCAAGGCTTTGCACACATTTCGGTTTCTGGCATAGGGGTGAGTTGCCAATTAGATAATTGATCAGAGCCAGGAAAAATTCAGTTTGCAGTTATAACAACTTTCTCACCCCTCCTGTTACTTAATAATTATAAAAATTATTTTTCACATAGAAATAAAGGGGTTAAAGCTGGAGCTAATGAAGTTCCTGTTAGGCATGAATTGCTTAAACTGTTTCAAGGAATAGGCAGGGATCTTGCTAAGAATGAGAACAAACAAGCTGATATTCTTTTCTCCCAATGACAGAGAGAACCCAGCATTGTTAAATTCAAGACCGTGTGTTCTCATGATACTTCATATATGGGACATGAATGCCAAGCAGAATTTAGTTATTTACTGCACAAGGAAGTTGGGTGAAGGGAAGCACCAAGTAGCTACTCTTCCCTGCAGGTGTTCCCATGGGATGAAGGAAGAGGAGGGTCGATGGAAGGGGGAGTAAATGTACTCCTTCGGGGCATGAGAGTGTATGGGTTCAGGATTGGAAGCTCAGCCCCTTTGTCAGTTTTGAGATTCCTTGCATAGGAAAGTACGTACACTCATCTGTACCTACATCATGGGAGTGGTTGTGGGATTAAATACAGGAACAACGTCAAGTGCTTAGAATAGTACCTGGCACAGAATAGGTACTGAGAATATGAGAGCTATTATTATTAGAAAGCATGCAGCACTGGAAATCAGAGAGCCTGGGTATTGGGTTTGGCCGCTGATGAGCTGCATTGCTCCTGTGCTCTGTGAGAAGGGCTTCAGAGGAGATGAGATGTTCTCGGACATTCCTTCAGCTCTGCCTGACACCGCGCCCAGAGGTCTGTTGGATTTGGAGACATGGTCTCCAAATATTTTCTGTCTAATGGGATTGTACACCTTTCTTGTTCTGTCCCTCCAACTCTACCATCAGTGTCCCCATGGGCCTCTCTCCCATAAGACCTCCTCACCCCTACGGATTCCTTGGTTAGTTATGGTCAACGGTGGGCACGAAGCAGGGCTCAATTAATACAGTAAGATGCAGAGAAGAGACAATGTCACAAAGACTACCCTGATTTCTTGGTTGCCTCTGCACTCCTTTCTTTGTAAGATTCCTAGCACCAAAAGTATAAGACTTGTTCTGTGAGGAATTGTTTGCCTGACCCCCCACTGACATTGCCTTGCTCAAAACACTTCCCACTCCTCTGACTCCAGTTTCCCCGACAGATGCTCAGAGTCAATGTTGTTTTGTAATATTCTGGCCTCTGCCACAGATTCTGAGCTGCCTGATTTGTTTGGGGAAAGAGAAGGAAACAAATGATGCTTTGAGCCTCCTGGTCTGGGATGGTATCATGTGCCACATATTTGTATAACATCTAAGTGCGCATTCTCAGTACCGTCTTGCCATTTACCCTTCATTCTGACAAGTGTTGTGGGTGAATGCACTTTATTTCCATTTGACCTTGGAGAGAAATTTTTTAATAATTAACAAAAGGATTCAAAGATAGAATGAAAAAATTCGTCAATTATATTAAAATTTATTTATATTAAATTAGATGTTAGGCTGTAGTTCCAACCTTTATCCTAAACTTTGATTATTATATAAAATGAAAATACTTAATTTTCATTTAGTTTATTCTTCTCTGATAAACACAAATGAATAAAGGCAGGGGAATAGCAAAAAGCATAAGCAAAGAGGCAAATTGCCCAGGAGTAATGAGAAAGTGGCTTTATTAAATGGAGGCATGCATTTCCAAACATGGTTTGTCGCTAAGATCCATCTTCACTTGGGTAAATAATCACTTTAAGACTGTAAATGCTATAAAGTTAGGAATGGATACTTTTTTAAATTAAAAGGCCCAGCACCTCAAATGATTCCAAGCACATGTATATTCATCTGCGTGTGCTAATTGTTGGTTTAATAATAGATCATATTATAAAATGAACGTGAACAATTTCCTAGCATGGCCTGTATTTACCAATAAAGGCACTGGAACAGGAATAATGTTTTTTTGAAGTGCTGTTGTTAAAGGATAGATATTGTTGCTTTGGGTTTTAAAAATAGAAATAGAAATTATTGTGAAACTCAAAGAGGAACTGACTAGTTCAAATGCATTCACTTGGAAATGGCTTGAAGGGTCATGAGGAATGTTAGCCAGAGTAAGGGCCAACAACATTAGGGAAGCTGTAGTATAGTTGATCGGGGGACTAGCCAGGTAGCTTTTGCATTATGTCCTTTTCAAATTGAAATACAGTTGGTTGCAGGTTAGGGTTGCCGACTTCTCAAACACTCCAAAGAATGCAGCAGGATCATGGACATTTCCAGGGGTAATGGGAAATCGTAGATTCCCTTTTTTTGTAGCTTTTCAGGAGATGAGAAAAGAGAAACATCATAATAGTTGCAAAAACTGTAATAGTTTTCTGTAATGTAACTGTGCTAGTTTTCTTCCAGCAATGAGTGTTATATAAGCATTTAAACATAAATACAACATCCTGACCATTTTCTAATATTCCTGATGCCCCATTAGGCATCCTTAATTATAGATACTTTACTTTTGTGAATGAAATTTCCTATCAGGAGGAAATTTTCTGAAGTGTTGATTATGATAGTCAAGGAATAGACCTCACTTCCAAACAGTCCGTGCCAAACAATATCATTCTGAAGTCATTACTCTGGAAATAACAGTACACTGTGTTAATTGGCCACTCTCATCACGGATCAGCACTTAGTTTGGGGAAAACATTGGAACCACGGTGGAGAAGTATTACAAGCAGTTGCGAGGAAAGTTTCATGGGTCTTTTCTTGATTATAGAGTAAATTCATCCACTCCAGGAAATAGTATATCGTATACACATTTGAGTTCACTGAGGTATTTACACAGGTACACATATATACACATTGAAATACATGGAGGTAATAGGGTAGGAGCAAAGCAGTATTCCTCACTTAAACACTCATAGCTGTGTACACATTTACAGAATTATAAAACAGACTTCCCAATAACATCTCTTGCCAGAGATCGTAACAATGAAACATAAATCAATCCGAGGTCTCTCTGATATTGAATGGACATTGATGGAGGCACTAAGATGTCCAAAAAATAGTTATCAAGAGGGAAAAAAGAGTAAAGTATGGACACTGGAAGATGGATACATAAAATTGCTTACTCCCAAACAGAAGTTGGATCTATAAAAGTTGCCTTGTAGATGCAGAGCCAGTTGTTGGCTGGGATTCCTGTTTTTTAAGAGATTTAAATAAAATTGTTTCACCTGCAAATCACACATTCTTATCTTCCTCCAGATATGTGTGGATTCCCAGGGGTGTGTGTTCACACATTCATCCTTCACTTCTAGTTCCTGTTCCGGGGGTCACTGGCTACTCTGTCATGAAGAGCTGAGTGGGTGACAGGTAATCTTCCACGCCTCTCAAACACTTCTCAGGTAGATCAGCCAGGCACAGTCTCTGACAGAAGATTTTAAGGAAGTGGGAGAGACTCGGGTGACAGCAGTACAGTCGATGATGGAAGATGGCATATTTGACTTCTTTCATATTCTTTGGCTGCTATAAAGAATTTCATAGAAGGGACCAAAACTCTGCCACCCCAAAGGTGCTTTTGGGGATGTTGATTTTAAGCGCATGTATTTAACTTTGACTTTTCTCCTGTTAATCTGTCTCTAATTAATTGGGTTATTAGCCCAGCCAGAAGAACTTAGAAGGTGGAGGGCTCCTAACCGTGTACAGATTGATGCTGCCCAATTTGAAATGAGTTTTGCTTAAATAAACTCTTAAAATTTTTAATATGGCTCAGTTGATCTCTTAGCACATGGAACACACTTATATTAAAAATATTGTTTATCCAAAATTCAAATGTATCTGGGTGTCCAAATTCTTGTTTGCTAAATCCGGCAACCTGACCTCCAAAGTACACTAAATGTATATAATATTGTGCTCCGTGAATGTTTTTGAATTCATTCCCTGACTGTATATGCAGAATCTGGCATATTTTGATGCTGTTGCCAACACCTAGTGAATATTTCGCTTCCGTGGAAATTATTCCAGGGAAGTTTCCAGCGCTCTGCAGAGAAGTCTGCCGTAACGCACCATTGATCTCAATATGCTGCACAGTCCCACTGATTCTCTGTTTCTCTCAGGTGGGATCCTGCTGGCCTCTATCTGTGAGGCAAGCAGGAAAGCAGCCAGATCGCTTAAGATAACAGCAGTACTAATTGGTAGCTAGAGGGGAGGGCTCAGCATAGCTAGAAGGGGCAATTTAGGGCTTACTGTTAACATCAGTCTGAAAATAAGTAGGTGAAGGCTTCTTGTCTTTGCCCCTCAGGCTGGGTTCCATTCAGTCTCGACGTGTAGTGTGGGCAGAGGAGATTGGGGGAGAGGGCCCAGTCCCATTCAAGGTGGACTCAGGAAGGTTTTACTTGCTGGTGTTATTCCCAGCATGGAAGGTTAAGAAAGATAGTTACTGGAGCCAAGGAATACTTTAAAAACTTTCCTTTTGTATAGAAAGTAAATAAAGGATTTCTCTATTTGTAAAAGCTGCAGACCTTCACACTTTTGGAATCATAAAGGAAATGAAAACTGTTATTCCGAGCACCTTCTATGTACAAGACATTGATAACAGCCTCTGGTTTTATGATACTCCTCTGCGGTTCCTCGTGTATCTGAACATGTTCCACTATTCAACCCAAACTGATATTAATCTCTCATTTCTTTGTGTTGCCCTAAAATTTATTAACACACTTAATTTAACATTCAGCCTTTTATTAGACATCGTTAGAATTCAAGTCCTGTTTTCTCTGCACAATCCAACACTAAATCTTTCTTTACTGCTAATAATCATCAGGTCTTTGAGTTGATATTTTACCAGGAGCACTAAGTCCTACGCTGCTTCAGTTCATAAGAACAGATTTCCAGCTCTGACTGATCATCTTTATCACGCAGCATGAGGAAAACAGATCGTTCCATTGTACCTGCTCGTTCATGAAACTGCATAAATCGATCCACTAATTATTTTTTCTCCAGCAACATTTTAGATCCTACTGTTCGATTATTTTAAAAATACAATCCTCATTCGGTTTCTCAGCATTTTATTTGATACTTGATTGTTTCTTGGGCTACGAGGCTGTCTGTCCCATGCCTGTGCCATCTCTCCACAGGAGCTGGCTTCTACCTCTCTGTGCGGGGTGCAATGCTTACACGTGCCCTGGCGTGACCCCAGTCCCCATGCTGTGCTGGCGTCAATATTAAGCTATTGTATTACAGTGGATTTAGTAATCTATTTCTCTGTCTTCAGCTCTCTCCTCCTCCCGCCCCTGCATTTTCTCCCCCCCCCAGATACTGCTGATAGCTAGCAGAGCCAGTCTCACCCAGAAAGGGTTTGTCACACTCTATCAAGGAATTGCATCACTCTCCCATGACTTTAAAAATTCTGCTTTGATTCAAATGCATTTCTCTTCTCCTCTTTGAAGCCTAAGAATACTTTAGTAGCTCCAGAGCCCCACCCCAAAGCCCTCTTATCATTGATAATGTGATAATGTCAGCATGCATACAGCTCAAAAGAGAATCTCTTTAGGAGAGCCTCTAACTCACTACAATTATTCAGCCTAGGTTCTTCTCTGATCTGAAGACGTCTTTGAAGTCAGTGGGAAGCCTTCAGCATACCGAGGGGATGGCTAATCCAGCACTGAAAGGGAGGCTTCACTGACGGGCAGTTTCCTTTCTCTTTTTCCTCAAAGTCTGTGTGAGCTGTTTGCAAGTGATTACCTGCTCTTGGCTGTTTTAATGTAGTTTAATTTTATCTCTAGTACATTTTTTTGGCCAAATATTTTGGATAATTATGGTAGTGTGTCTGATGGCATTTAATGCAGCCAAATTATGTAACTACACACCTTATTTAAAAACGCATGCAAGCCTAATTTTAAAAATAATTTTTTGAGGAATAATGATACACAATAAACTGCCCATATTTAAAGTGTACAATTTGGTCCATTTTGACATATGTATTAGTGAAACCATTGCCACGATTAAGATAATGAATGTATCCATCACCTCTAAATGTTTCAGTGTGCTTCTTTGAAATCCCTTTTCATATCTCCTTTTTTTGGCATCTTTACAAATCCCAGGCACCCACTGATCTACTAAACTTTTAAAAAATTTTTATTAATGTTGGCAGTGATATCGATTCTTGGTTCAACAACCTTGGTTCTTGAGTTCGGCAAGAAAGAATTCAGAGCCAAGAACTCTGAATTCAGAGCCAAGAGCACAAGAGGAAAGTCACTGAGGCAGAAGAAGTGAGCCAGCTGGGCTGCATGGACTCAGGAAACAAGATTCAGAAGCACAACAAGGGCCCTCAGAGAGCGTAGGAGAAAGAAAGCAAAGATACAAAGGAAAGAAGACCTTCCTTCTTGTGCCTGAAGAGGGAAGGTGCAGGAATGCTCTGGAGATGGAGCATATGCTGGGTCCTTTGTCTCAAGGGGTTTTATCTGCTTTCTCAAGTCAGGTATTTTAGGGAAGGTCTCAGGGGAGGATCTCAACAGAATATTCATCAACTTTCCAGGTCTGATTCATCAAAACGAGCATATCGTGTCAGGGTCATGGTCTCTCTACTGATTGGTTGGCTCTAGGTAGGAGGTCATTGGTCATTGCATCTGGTCCTGATGCCAGCCATGGCTGCTTTATCTGGTTTTGCTGATTTTCTGGGCTTGGAGCTAAAACAAAAGTAAGGCCTAGATGTTATCTAGAGTTTGACCAAAACTCTGTCTCTGTGGTCAACAGATCCAGGGCTTTGTTACTATGAGTATATGATGCTGCTCAGAAGAACCTCCTTGTCCTGAGGGCTTATTGGTTGTGCAAGGAAGGGAGGTGCGTGAGTCCTGGTGCTGGATGAGGCCGGTTCGAGTCAGCTGTGTTTCAGTTTCCCCATAACTTTTGCTGAGTAAATTTTCTGGCTTCTGACTATCTTACCTCATTAAGCTATTTTCTAAAGAGCTGTTTTAGGTTCACAACAAAACTGAAGGGCAGGTATAGAAATTTTTTCAACTACCCTTAACACCCACTCAGGCACAGGTTCCCCCATTATCGACATCCCCCACCAGAGTGATGTATTTGTTACAATTTATCAACCCACACTGATACAATGTAATCACCCAAAGTTCCTAGTTTATGTATAGGTGCACTCGGGGTGCTGTACGCTGATTTACTTTTTGTCACTACAATTTAGTTTGCATTTTCTAAAATTTTATATAAATGAATCACAGGGTATGTGGTCTTTTTGTCTGGCTTCTTTTACCAGAATAATTATTCTGAGGTTTATCCACGGAGTTGCATGTATTCCTTTTTATAGGGTTCCATACTGTGGCTATACCACCATTTCTTTATCCATTTACTACCTGAGAGACATGTGGGCCATTCCTAGTTTGGGGCTATTACACATAACACAGCCGTACACACTCTTGCATAAGTCTTTGCAAGACTTATTTTGACTATATATCTGAGGTGGACTGGCTGGGTCATATGCTAGGCAGTCTAACTTTAAGTGAAGCTGCTAAACTATTTGCCTAAGTGGTTGTATCATTTTACATTTCCATTAACATTCCAGTGACATCACAACCTCCCCAAAAACTCAATATGGTCAATCTTTTTAATTTCTGTCATTTTAAAAGTAGGTGGTGGTATCTCATTATAATTTTAATTTACGTTCCCTAATAAATAATTATGCTGTGTCTTTTCATGTAATTATTTACTACATATCATGCTTGGTGAAGTATGTGTTTAAATAATTTTGTCCATGTAAAAAATTGAGCTTTTTTTATTATTAAATTTTGACAGTTCTTTATATATCTGGGATAAAAATTCTTTGCCAGAAATGTGATTTGTCAATCTTTCCTCCCAGTTCATGTCTTGTCTTTTTATTGTCTTAACAAAGCCCTTTGAAGAGCAGGTCTTTATTTCAGTTGGCTCCAACTTACCAATTCTTATCTAGGGACAAGGGCTTATGGTGTCATAGTTAAGAAATCTTTGCCCAACCTCACAATTTTTCATCACTTTTTTCCTAGAAGTGTTTGACCATAGCAAGAATCTCTTTCTGGACTCTGTGTTTTCTTCCATTTGTCCAATAGTTGCCAATACCTATTATCGTGATTACCGTAGATTTTTAACGTCTTCAAATCAGGTAATGTAAGCTCTACAACTTTGTTCTTTATCAAAGCTGTTTTGGTTGTTCTAGGTCCTTTGCATTTGTGGATGAATTTTAAAATCAGTTTGCCTAATTTTTGATGTGGTAAAATGTACAATAATATAAATTTGCCTTTTAACCACTTTAAATGTACAGTTCGGTGGCATTAGGAACATTCACACGCTCCCAGCAACACCGTCCGGGTTTCGGTTACTCTGGTATATTAACTGAGCAACTGCATACAGGGCAAATGCTGCTGTTAGCTCTGCAGGGCACAAATCATTACATAAATTACAGATTAAAGGGGATCAAAGTTTTATCACTCTGAAGCTGCCCTTTTTGAGATATTGATTTTAAGCTGTTTATTAAAAAGCAAGATTCAGAAAGAACTTTTGACACTCCCTCTCCACCTCCCACCCTTTCTTGTCAAAGAGATTCAGACAGAAAAACCTGTTTCAGGAAAGAAATCTTAGGATGTTCCCCTTAGCCTACTTTGAATGCACTATGCTAAATAAGAGGACTTCCGGGCAGGGGCTGCTAACCAGATGCCCTCTGTGTCCCATTGTTCCTGAGCTGCAGCAAGAGCTTTTTGCCATGTGTGACCTGCTCTACGTCAACTACCTGTAAATCACCCATTTTCACTTCTGAAACCTAAGATCCCATTCCCCGTCCCTTTCTCCTTTGTCCAAAAATATCTTATATATCCAATGTTGCCTACCTGTCTTTGGAATTTTCATGCCTATGTGGATCCTCCAATGTATATGTATTAAAACTTGATTTCTCCTGTTCATCTGTCTCTGTCAATTTCGTTATTAGCCCAGTCTAGTAGAATTTAGAAGGTGGAAAAAAATTATTAATGTTTTTTTAGCTCCCACAAGAAGCACAGTATGATCAGCAATCAATTGCACCGCTTCTTTCAAAGTCTGTGGGTGACTGGTCGTTGCCATCTGTCACCCAGGGCACACACAGGCAGCACAGCACGCGGTGCTGCTGCAGCCTTGATTCCCAGCAAGGACCCTCACGACACTTCTCAAAAGTGGATTAACTGAAAAGGCAGAATGGGCCAACAAAGATGAAAGAGCAGCAAAAACCCCAAGTCGATAATACTGGAAGTGAAATTTGAATAGGATTTCTAGAACGAGTGACTGACCATGAGAATGTTGACATTGCTGCCATTCGAGAGACGGGTGGTGTGCAGCCAGGAAACAGTGAGGGGGCATTCGTTGCCGTGAAGGAGGGATGCTTGTGATGCAGAGGATGAAGCTGTCTTCCTAAATTGAAACTGCAGACCCCTTAAACACTAGCACCCCATCCCCCCTTCCCTCGGCCCCTGGCAGCCACAATTCTACTTTGTGTCTCTATGAATTTGACTGTCCCAGGTACTTGTATGGATGGAATCATACAGTATTTGTCCTTTTCTGACGGGCTTATTTCACTTAGCTTAATGTCCTCAAGTTTATCCATTTTGTAGTATCTTTCGGAATTTCCTTCCTTTATATGGCTGAAGAATAATCCACTGTATTTTGCTTATCCACTTATCTGTCATTGGACACTTGGTTGCTTCTACACTTTAACTATTATTATACACATGTGTGCATACACGTCTGTTTGGATTCCTGCTTTCAATTCTTTTTTTGTATGCACTCAGAAGTGAAATTGATGGATTTTTAATTTTTTGAGGAACTTCTACACAGTGGCTGTGTCATTTAACATTTCTACCATGCACAAGGGTTTCAATTTCTCTATGTCCTTTTTAACATTCATTTTATTAAAAAAAAATAGTCATCCTTATGGGTCTGAGGTAGTATCTTATAATGAGTTTGTTTTGTATTTCCCTAAAGATTAGTGATGTTTAGCATCTTTTCATGTGCTTATTAACCATTTGTATATCTTTGGAGATATGTCTATTCAAATCCTCTGCCCATTTTAAAATCAGGTTTTTGTTGTGGTTGCTGTTGTTATTGAATGTAAGTTTTTTTTAATTTTCTGGATATTAACCTTTTATCAGACAGTTACTTGTGAATAATATTTCCATTCTGTGAACTGCATTTTCACTCTGTCGAATCCTGTTGATAGTGTCCTGGGATGCACCAACTTGCCTAATACTTAGGCTTCAAATGGGCCGCTTGATGTAGTCATGTCCCTTAGTAATAAAGGCAGGCTAAATACTGCTGATGAAGGACTGTTAAACAGAAACAGCTGTATTAGCTATCCATTGATATGTAACAAATTACCCCCAATTGGGATGGCTTGAAACAATAATAATTATTTTTTAACTTTCACAGTTTCCATGTGGCAAGAACTTGAAGGCGGTTTGGTGGGCAATCTGGCTTGGAGTTTCAGTCAAACTTTGGTTGGGGAAGCGGTCACCTTAAACCTTAAATGGGGCTGAAAGATGTCCCCCATGTGGGTCATGCACATGTCTGGCAAATTGGTGCTGGCCATATTGGTCGGAGGACTTCTTCTCCCCACGTGGGGCTCTGCACGGGGCTGCTTGGATGTCGTCACAACATGATAGCCATCCAAGAACCATGATGGAATCTGCGATGCCTTTTATGACTTAGCCTTAGAAGCAAAAAGCAGGATGATAGGACAAAATTGAAAGTATGGTTTTTGTTTTGTTTTGCCTTGTTTCACTTTTTTTCATCCTTAAGACTATTATTTGGCTGAGATTGAGGGTCAGAATATGATGGAATTCTTTTTCATGATTGGTTTCCTGATTTTCTGAGAATGTAGAGATAACCAGAAGCTCTTGGAATTATTAAAGGGAGTCCAGTGTAAACAGAGGTCTTTTGTGTTCGGGTGAGGGTACATGGCTCACACCTAGGAGATCCTGTCTGAGTCTAGGACCCAGAGAAGTTCTGGCAGTTGGAGGACTGGTTTCTCCAGAGACAGCACCACAAGCTAGAAGGTGATGCTCTTACTGAGGGGTGTGGGGATGTGGCTTCTCCAGTGGGTTCACAGGCAAGAGACTGAGGCAAGTGGGAGCACAAGCAGAAGAAGCCAATCGCAGGTGGTACAGAGTAGGTACTGCATCTGACAACTGATGGCACAGGAGAATGTCAGCACATGGGCGGAAGCCTTTTAGGATGTCTAGGGACACCTGGGTGTCCACTACTGGCGATCCAGCCAATGGTATTCTCAGCTATCACAACTTGTATGTAAAAACAGTATGGTCTTATTTATAGATGATTATTATTAACACATTGGCTATATTTTTCAAAATAAATCACAATCAGCATTTTCTAACCTTCAGGCAAAAAGAATATTAAGTGTTTTATTCTTTCACAAGACCATCCATGGCAAGCATTCAAACAAACTGTGGTTGAACCAAATAGTGCCATAGTATTTATTCCATTTGTCATTAGTAGAGCCAGTTTGGCAGAAAAAATCCCTATGTTTTTAATAACTCATGCAGGGTCCTTAGGTTGAAATTATATCTGTTCAAAATTTAGGCAACCTGTGACATTTTATTTTCATAAACTGTTTCCAGAATTAGAATCGTGAAAGCATCCAGACACCACAAAGCTGCCATTTGGTTTTAGACCATTTCTCAGTTTACAGGATAATGTTAAATGACATCAAAAAGGAGATATACTTGGGCTGGAATTACAGTTGAAAATGGGATTCTTGCCAGGAACTAGTAAACTATTAGAATCAAGGGTGATTAGAATGGAAATGAAGTAGCAGAGGCCTCAAGCACAGTCTCGCTGTGCATTTACACATCTCTTGGTAAGATGCTAATTCTCCGAAATGAGTCCCTCTTCCCCAGGTGCTTCTGTGGCTTTTGGATCCAGTGGCGGTCCCAGAAGGCAGGGGTATAAAACGGCTCCCTCATGCAAGGGTTGCATTGTTGGTTGAGATGATGGCATGCTAAAATATTTTAACTTGCTTAAGTTTCAGTAGCTTAGTTTTGGAGGAGCAGGTACCTATTTTCTAAGCAAGCTTTCTCCTTTCCCAGGCTCCAGTGGGATCCTGACTGCAGGGAAATGTTCACTTCTAATGAGAATAGTGATAAGAATGCAATTACAATTCCCCCCAGTCTACAAGTAAGGCTCATTGTGTAGTTTGAAAAAAGAAAGTGCTAAGTGCTTTGAAAAAAGAAAGGTATAGAAATGCTGAATACAACATAAAGTGCCAAGGTGCTCTGGGTAGGTAAAAAGTAACTAAAAGCAGACTGGAAAAGGCACCATAGGAAAGAAATCATGAATCCCATTTTAATTTCATTAAGAATGAAGGGGCCTGAATAGACACTTCTCCAAAGAGGACATACAGATGGTCAATAGATATATGAAAAGGTGCTCAACATCACTAATCATCAGAGAAATGCAAATTAAAATCACAATGAGATATCAGCTCACACCTGTCAGAAGGCCATCATCAATAAATCAACAAACAACAAGTGCTGGAGAGGATGTGGAGAAAGGGGAACCCTTTTGCACTGTTGGTGGGAATGCAGACTGGTGCAGCCACTGAGGAAAGCAGTATGGAGATATCTCAAAATATTAAAAATGGATCTGCCTTTTGACTCAGCAATTCCACTTCTGGAAAGATATCTGAAGGAACACAAAACACTAATTTGAAAGAACAAAAGCACCTCTATGTTCATTGCAGTGTTACTTTTAATCAGCAAGATATAGAAATAACCCAAGTGTCCATCAGTAGATGAGTGGATAAAACAACGATGGGACATTTACACAATGGAATATTACTCGGCTATAAAAAAGAAAACAAATTTACCCTTTGTGACAGTATGGGTGGACCTAGAGAACATTATGCTAAGTGAAATAAGCCAGTCAGGGAAAAAACAAGTACCATATGATTTTATTCATATGTGGAATCTAAGGAACAAACTGAACTAACAAGCAAAATAAAGACAGACTCATAGATAGAGAGCAGGATAACAGCTAAGGGTGAGGGGAGGTTAGGGGGTGGAGGGACTGAGCAACAAGGAAAAAGGACTCATGGACATGGACAACAGTGTGGTGATTGTGTGGGAGAGGGGGGTGTAAGGGGACTAAATGATAATGGAAAAAAATGCAAAAAAATTAAAAAAAAGAAGAAATAATTTTATTAAGAATGGCAAAGTGAAAGTAATGATTAATCATGCCAACTAATTATCATGTAGGATTACCATTTAAATATTATATTTACTGTATAAAAATGTTCCAATAGCCTTAACAAAAAAAATGTGAAATGTTGGTCCTCTCTAGATAGGCAGAGTAGTGCTGAATACTGTCCCCATAGCTTGGGAGTTAATTACCCAGCCGACTTACAAGCTCTGCCTTGCACACTTGAAAGCATCAGATAACTGACTCATAAGTCATAGCTGAGCTGAAACTTGGGAAAGCACTGAGCAAGACCTGAAACAATTATATTGAGCAAAAGGCTTCAATATTGGGGAAAAGATATCTGTGGGAGTTTGGGGAGGGGAAAAGCAAATAAATAGGAGAAAACCAAACTATTGAATAAAATTAGTTTTGAGAAGTTTGGTAGGAAATGGCTGAGTTTTAAAGTAATGTTTTAACCTCACCTCTTTTGATGATGCTTCTAAATGGCAAGGGACTGGACCTGATTTGTCGTTTCACTTTCTGTTTCAGTGTCTTATGTTTGGTGTGAAAGTTCTATGCTTTACCTCTATAATGTTCAAAAAATTTAAAGACAATGTCTATTGTTATTTGTTAAGGAAACAGACAAAAACATATGGATACATACTTTAAAAAGATTCTAATGCTACTGAGAAATTAAAGGAGCGAATGAGGGTCAAACATTGGGAAATAAATTTGTGTTTCATGTTTTTTCATCGCCTCTCTCTAGACCCCTTGGCAGCGAGAACAATTTGACTTTGCCTTATTTTGCTCACATGCAAAACAAACATAAAATGCCCAGTATTCAAAAAAGGGAAATCATTACAGGGTGAGCACACGTGCTTTGCCAATGCTGTGTACCAAGACCTCTCTAGTGGGGGGAATATCCTTGGGTGGTGAGGTGACGCTCCATTACAAAGGGATGGCTTGATCTAATTAGAAAGGCCCAATGTTATTGGTTAAGGGTGTATAACATGCTCTCTGCCTGCAATTTTCCATCTTTTTCATCTCATGGCACATGTAAACTAATCACTAGAATTCTGTGAAACAGCCAAAAAAATTTTTTTTTGTCCTCTGACAAAAAATATAGGTATAATTTTGATTCATTCACACCATATGGCTGTTAAGTTGGCTGTTGTAATTTTTTTAACTTGATAATTTAAAGGAAAAGAGGTCAGTGCCCCTGACTACATAGTCAGGTATTGCATGTTGTAAAAGTTCTTGTGACACACTAGTTAAAAATCGCTGCTCTATATATTTCTGTTTGACACATAGTAGGCACTTGATATACATCTATTGAAGAATTTCTCCAGCCTGAGCCTTTGATGAGGTTAGAGATAAACTTGATCTTTATAGCATGCAATGGACTCATATCTGAATGATTTATTAATCATTATTGTCACATAATAAAATTAATTTTAGGGAGGCTCTCATGAAGAATAACAAAATATAATTTATGGAAGATGTTTGTATTTCTTAAGGAAAAAGTTCCATCTAATTAGACAATATTATATTTTAAGATGTGGCCAAGAGGGGAGAGAAACAACCACATGATTGCAGTATGTGAATCATCTTTCATTCTTGTCACAGTATTGAACAGTCTTATTTCTCTTGAAGGGGTTCAGAATAGGCCTCCCCAAGATGTACGACTTTGGCATGTGAATTATTTTGAGCTGAAGGCAATTGAGACTCTGTAAGCTCCTGAGAAATTTTTACCTCTTCCTTGAAGGATTTAAATCAGGGGCCCTACCCATAATGAATTATCACTAGAAATAACCTTCTGTGACCAATCAGTAGGGCGGAAAAACTTCAAATTACTGAACGTCTGCTCTTCTTTTCATCCTAAAAATGACCTTCCTCTCCTCTGAAGCCCCTCCAAGGTGCCTCAGCTCAGAATCTATACCTTACTTTCCCTTTCTGACACTGAACCACTCACGTAGGTGGGGTCTTGGACTCTCTCATGCATGTGGGGTTCCATATGCACATGTGTAATTAAATTTGGTTATTTTCTCCTGTTACTCTGTCATGTAGACTCACTTGTTAGACTGGCCAAAAGAACCTGGAAGAATGGAGCAAAGTTGCTTTCATAGCCTTTTCCTCACATTATAAGAAATAATTAGAAATAGTAATTGTTTTTAGAGGAATTGCTTCTGTACAGAAGTTCTAGCCATTTAGGCAGACTGAGTCTTTTGCGAATTCATCATTTTCTGCTTTAGGGGAGGAAGTCTGTGATAGGCCACTGTGTCCCTCAACTCAATGGTAGTTTCCAATAAAGCATCTGAACTCTATAGTTTTAAGAGCAGCAGAAAGAAGTGCTGCCTGCTGTTGATGGCTAAGGTTGTTGTGCTACAGCTCTTATTTGCTGGGCAGTTTTATGGAAGGAAACTGATTTACAATCATCAAGGGAGAAAGGTCAATTTGTAGGATGTAGATTTACCATCCATCACTGCATTTTATAGCCTTGTTGTTGATTTTATTTCCCGATATCAAACTAGTCATTTTGGTCTTATTAAGGCTTTTCCTCAACTGATGTATTTTTCTGACATAAACAAGGGAGAGCTGCATATGTCAGAGAGTGTGTTCTTCCATTTCAGCTACATGAGGCAGGGCGAGCTGATTCCACTGTGAGTAATGAGGAAGTACTCATTCATGAACTTGGAGTGGTCTGACTTTGACATTGAAATACCCCTCTTCCTCTTCCTCCTCTTCTACCCCTTTCTACACCTCCTTCCACTCCCACCAATGTCAAGACTCTGAGCTAACCCATGGAACCAATAGGGCTGGATGCCACCAGGAATATGACACGAAGAAAGGCACTTTGGAAGAAGTAAGCTCACAGCTGACAGAGGCAAAACCACCGTTCTCCCTCAGACCTCAGATTTAACCTTGGCCTCCACAGAGTACAATAACCGTAGGAAATCTTCAAAGATCATTGCTTCCTGCCAAGAAACCCTAAGTAATTATATAAAGTCAAAACCATTTGCAACTTGTGTACAGATCACACTGCAGCTTATAGGATCATTAAATACAGTCTGGTAAATAGAACAGATATTACTGCACATATTAAAAATGCTCTATGTTAGCTATGATGTACTGGCTCTTAAATCATAATCTCAATGAGAATGTTATAAGCCGTATAAAATACTTTATAAGTAAGTCAGCTAGATGAGACACAGATCTAATTCCATGGTGAGCTGGATTGTTTTTGTTTAACCCGTCTCTCAAGCTCACGATGTCTGCATTGTCACACAGAGAATGCTGGACTCGACCTTTCTGTCCTAGTCAGTCTTTAGTTATAAGAAGTTAAGGCTTGTGTTTATTATTCTGTTCATCATTTATATTTCCAGGGCCTACCACAGTGCTTGGCATAATAAATATTTTCTTCAGAAATGAAATTTATTGGTAAAGAAAATGTGGTAAAATCGCTTTTTTTGCGGGCTCTCAAATTCTAGACAGGAGGTCTGCACGCATCCCCCAGATCTGGCTCTCCCTGACGCCACGTAGAGCTGTCACTTGTAGTCCACTTTATCCAAAACCAGTCTCTGAGTCTTCCTTCCCCTCTCCCTTCCTCACACCCCTGTATTCGTCCTGCTACTATGGACTCAGACACGGCCATGAGAACCTCATAGTCACATTTGACGTCTTTCTCCTTGCAAAATATGACTAGTCAATAAAAATGTTCTAGGAAGTTTTGTTTACAAATGTTTCTTGCATTCAGAATGTTACTTGATTTAGTCTTTTACCCATTTAGTATTTACTTGTTGGTTGATCTTCCCACTTTACCCTCTCTATTTTTATCCTTGTACTTCCTGTTCAAAAGCCATGAGTCCCTCACTATATTCTATTAGCAAAAGATGTGCTCCTTGGTCTGCACACAGGGTTCCCCCAGATGGGTCTCCAACACGTGGGCCAGTTTAACTCCAGTGGTCCCAAACACAACCCTTTGTCACTCTCTGTGCCTTCTCCTTCCTACCTGGGGCATGGCTTATGCTGGAGCCCCTGCCCTGACTACCCCAGCTGCTCCTGTTTATTCCAAGCTTTCCTGTACAGAACAATACGGCAGGTGGGTTGAGCCTGGGACAGCCAGGCCTCAGTTTACAATCCCAGATCTACTTGCTTAACATTTAACCTCTCTCCCTTTTAAAGTGAGTACATTTTCAAGTACTCTAGGTCATCCTGTACAACTGAATTCTAAGGGGTTTGACTTCTTCGGTTTTATAGCTCTTATCCTGAAACTTGGATAACAGTTGCCATAAAATGCAAGATGAAATTTTAGAAAATTAAATGTTATCAATACCACATTGTCAGTGGCAAAACACAGTCCCCTGATTTGCATTCTCTGGTGTCCCTTACACTCTTAGGGTGAAGATGGGTCCAGTATTGTCTCCTGCGTAGTCCTCCCTCCCCTTGGAGCCAGGGAGGACAGCTGTGTGAGCTCCCAGGGCTGCCTCACTCAGTGTGTAGGGCTGTCCTCTGCTGATACAAGACCCTCCTGGAGTCACTCCCATGGGCCAAGTTGCTCCCATGGGGACGCTATTAGCTACTACAATTAGCTGGTATGGTTAGCCATGGGGTGACTGCTCAGCATCTCTGTCATGTCCCTGCTGGTAGAGCCACCTGTCTCCAGTCCAATGGCTTTAATTGTCCCCATACAATGGGATTCACAGAGGAGTCTGTGAGATGTAATTGCTGTTCTTTTGGCAGAATTCTTGGTTCATGTCACAACCTGTGAAATGAAGGGTCTCTTTAAATAAGCTTCCACCCACTTGTCACTCAGCTACCTCTGGTTTTGAAAAGTGTCACTCAGCAAAAGGCTCAATGTAAAGGCCATTTACTGAGTAGCTGCTGACTTTTCTGTGACGGAGGGCAGTCAGTCCATCCCAAGGAAGGGGACAGTCCAGGGGACTGGCTGTTTGTTCCTGGTGATAAGATACCATGACTGGGCCCAGTACTGACACTGGCCCCCAGCTGACTCAGTAAACAGGTAGTTTTATTCATGATGGTGAGTACTCTGGTCCCCAGATGAAGGTGAATTATAAGTTACCTCTCAGATTTTTGTGTTTTGTGGGAATTGACATAAGGATGTTGATTTTCATTTTTGCCAAATAATGGAACATTAATAAAAATCTCCTATCTTGTGTTCTTTCATAAAACAGAAAAAACCTATAATCTTCACATTAAAAAAGATGTTATTAAATGGAATAGATTTAGCTTTATGATTTATATTTTTTTGAGTTCCCTGGGGCTGGATGAAATGGGGCTAGGAATTGGCTCTGGTCATGGGTCATGAGTTGGGGAACCACTATTATATGAACCTTGTTGAAGGTCCCCTTTCCATTCATCAGCTCTTGTACAGTTGAACAATTATTTATTGTCTTGTATTGTTCTCTAATGGTTTCATGTGTGAATATCTTCTCTTCCAATCAGACTGTAATGCTAGGTAAATAAAAGGTAATGAACAACTAATTATTTGAATTTTTTTTATGATACATACCGGTATGTTGTTTAGAGGACTGTCAGCTGTTCAAACACACATACACGTGTGTGTGTGTTTGCCTGTTTTGGAATTCTGCTGGAATCCTCAATTTACACAGGTGCATAAATGAAAAGTGCACCGTTTTGAAGAATTAAACAAGCTTTGTAAAATAAGAAAATAATCTTTTAGAGTTAATTCTTCATCTTTGCCTACATTTCCTAATGAGGCTGGAAAGATGAACTATATATTGAGTAGACGAGGCCCTGCATTTGAAGTATCTTTAAAGCCTCTCATCATTTTTGATGATTTAGTAATCATGTGGGGTATAAATGGTAGTTGAGATTCTCCTACAAAATATCAGAATTGTTTGCAATTTTCACATACTTTTTAATTTGAAAAAATCATAAAAGTTTCCTTAGAGTGACAGCTGAGCTTCAATATTTGTGACTTCCTAATTGCTCTAGCTGTTTAGAAAAAAAAACGAGTCCTGAAGTAAAATTTAAGTGGAAAAGATTAAAATTCAGAATTATGGACTTCTTTATTTGAATGAATGCTCACTTTTTGCAGGAAATTTTATGTGTCAGCCTTGGCTTCCCTATATTTGACAGTCCTTGAAAAAGTACTTAATTTCTTTCTCAAAAATATATGAACAGTTTTATTGTTTGAAAATAAGCCCTTTGGATCAGCACAACTCCCCCCACCCCCCAGCCCCTCAATTTTACTCTACTTTTGACTATAAGCCAAGCACACACCATCCGTGTTACAAAGGAACATTTTCCAGCTGTCATTTTCCTGATTAGTAAATTCTGTCAACAACCATCTGTTGAGTGCCTACCAAGCCTTGTTCTACGTGCTGGGGGTACAGGACAGTGGTACCCTTATATATATTATGCTTTGTCCTGTATGTACATATACTCTATGGCTTTTCTTAGGCACATCCAAAGTGCAGTTTGGTGCTATTATTGAGTAAACCGATGGCTACTTGAACACAGGCACTGTGATGCTGTAACACAGACCTGGTAACCATGGCAGCTGTGAGTGAGTAACCCAGGGTGGCGTGTTGAGGGTGGGAGGGAGTTGGGTGAGGGTGGAGGGGTTAGCATATACAGTGTAGACAAAATGGACTGCACTAGATTTCATCACTGTACTTAAGACGATGCACAATTTAAAACTTATAAATTGTTTGTTTCTGGAATTTTCCATTTAATGTTTTCCAACTATGGTTGACCATGAGTAACTGAAACATTGGAAAATGCAACCATGGATAAGGGGGGGGGAACTGCTGTAGCAAAAAAACAGAGAAAAGCCTCTGCCTTTGTGTGGTTGATATTCTAATGAATCCTGATGAACTAGTATATATTTTTAAAAAGCTTGTTATGTGAGTTTATTGAGCTTTATATAAAAGACTCAGATATTTATGCATTGTAGCCTAACTAGTAAAGGAACCAAGATGAATAATTCAGGATTTGATTCCTAGGGCAGCATTGTGCAAAGGGGGTGTGGGAAACACCCTTTCAGCAGATTTGGCATCTGAGCAGTAACAGGTGCATACTGTGGTGAGTAAAACTAATGCAGCTACGAAGAAAGCACCACAGAAATGGTCAGGATTGTTTTCAGAAGGCCGTGTGACTATGTCCTCCCAGACATGTATGGAAACAGTCCGAAAGGCTGAAGGGAAAATCATCCTTGCCTTTGATCTAAGACAAAGGACTTCAAAACAATACCTGAACAAGAAAGTTGGACTTGGCCAATTTTGGAGGTTTGAGGCTGGGATCAAACTTTAGGCGGAGCTGGTCCTAGTCGCAAGTGAGAAGGCAGAGCTGGGCATTCACCTTTCCCCATCTCCTATCACCCCTTTCTCCCCATGACTTGTGATGTCTCCTGTTCTGATCCAGGTGGGAGGAGCAAGTACTGGACCTTCCCTCCAAAGGCCTGAGCTTAAACTCCTCCTCTGTTATTTATCCTTCATGTGAGTAGGAACAAAGCACTTCGTTAAGCCTCAGTTTTCTCATCTACCACATAAAGATAAGAATACCAACCTCAGAAAGTAATCGTGATGATTAAATAAACTGTACGTGAAAGTGCTGTGAAACGATTAACAACAAGAATTAGCATAATAGCTAATATGTCCTTAAGGATTGACAATGAAGTGCTGAGAAACACAGAAAATCTATACACTAAAGCCTGGAAATGGAATGGCAAGTGGTGGAAATTTTATTTCAGTGAGGTGTTTCTGTCAGACTGTGTCTTAAATTATACCACGTGTGAGGCTCCTTCCTCTGCCAGCAAAAAGCCTGATGAAGCCCAGTTTGCCCAGATCCCCAGTTACTCACTCTTGCCAGGCTGGTTCCCGATGGAACTTTATATGGGACGTACTTCCTGTAGATATGGCCAACTCTAGAACATGGAACATCGAACATTTCTCCTCCACACATCCAAACCTAAAGAGAGGAAGTTTAAATGTATGAAAAAAGACCCCAGAAAATTTCATACAAAAAAGGAATTATCAGTAAGATTCAAAAACATCTTAAAAATCTCTTCAAGTCTCAAAATGAATAATTTCTGTTTATTATAAGTGGGTAAACAAGAAAGAAAACCATATTTAAAAAAACCCAGATTCATAAAAGTATAGAACCAAAATACTAGCATAAAAATCTAATTGCCACAGACATCTCGGCATTATTTTTATTCCAGTAGAATTTTATCATAAGTATTACATTGAACTGTAATTTAATGCCTAGACATCTTATTTCTATAGATATTTGTTCTGACACTCTTGTGAAATCATTTGAAGAACTAACATTAGAATTTAAATGTCAATTAAAAAAATTTAAATGATAAAAAATGGAATTTCTAAAATAGATGAATAAATTAAGGAACACAGATGTATCCATACTTGAAGTTACATCTAGATTCTGAAATTTTCAGTAAAGCTCATCTTAAAAATCATAGTTGTGTTCTAATTTCCCCCACCATTGATTTTTTCTTAGGCAGAGAAAATAATTGCTTAGTAATGTGGACACAGGAAATATTACACTCGGGGTATGTGTTAAAATGCTGTACTTATATATAGTAACAAAAATTAATTGGTTATATTTTATCATGACCACCTACTTAGACACACACTTAATCATGGTTTTATATATAACAGACTGCTTGGTATAGAAGGACAAATTATCAAAACAAAAGTCCAGGCTTCATATAGGCTAGATTTTTAGCTATTTTCATTTTAAGAAAAAGATTAAAAAGAGTTAGCTACTATAATGGTTAGTTTTATGTGTCAGCCTCACTATAGTATCTAGGTATTTGGTCAAACATTATTCTTGATGTTTCTATAAGGGTGTTTTGTTTTTTTTTTGAATACGATTAACATTTAAATTGGTGGAGTTTGAGTAAAGCAGATTACCCTACATAATGGGGATGGATCTCATCTAATTAGTTCAGGGACTTAATAAAAAAATACTAACCCTCCCAAAACAAGAAGGAATTCTGTTAGCTGTCTGCCTGGATTGGAGCTGTAGCTTTTCTTTGAGTCTTCAACCTGCTGGGTCTACCTTACAGGTTTTGGACTTACAAACACTTCTCAATCGTGTGAGCTGATTAACTAAAATAAATCTCTCTCTCTTTGTGTACACATCTTGTTGGCTCTGTTTCTCTGGAGAACCCTGACTAATACAGATGCATAGATTGTTTTAAAGTATAACACTGAAAGGAAGAAAGAGAAATGTTTACAGCTTAATTTATAGTTGCTTCCAATTTCTTTTGTTAAGAGAAATGACACCCCATGTAGCACTGGTGAACAAATAGTAATTAGAGTGAATGAAGTCCAAGGGGAAGGCAATTCCATTGTTAAAACAATACCCAGTTGCTCTAAATGAGTTCAGGACTACTCATGGTATCAATTTTAACTTGATGGGGTATTTATTAATGTTTTGGATCAAAACATCAGAAGCATGTGTGATATGAAGCCTACCACAATCTCCAATGAATCAAAATTCATGTCTTCTATAGACTACGTACTCCTAGTTCTTAAAATTATTCCCATCAGAAGTTTTTCTTTATATACAAGTCAAACTCAGGAACTCATGTCCAGATTTTTTTAATGCTAAATTCAGTGTTAAAAGAACTGTAGAATCCCAGCATTCGTTACTTCATATTGTCATTATGATCACTTAAAACACAAATCTGAGTATTCATGCCTCCATTTAAAATCCTTTGGGGGTTTTCTATTGCTGTTAGGGTAAAGTTTCAACTCCTCCATAAAAGTTTCCAAGGCTGTCTGTTATCTGGCCTTTGATTATATGTCTCTCAATTACCCTCTCCTGTCCCTACCCGCTGCCCTTCCTGGGCTATTTTTAATTCCTTACAAGGCACTAAATTTCTCTCCCCAAGGCTGGCTGCTATAAATTTTTCTCTCTAAAGAAATTCTCCCATCCCTATTTTCCCCTACCCTTCTTTCCTCTCCTTTTTCCTCTTTATTTTCCAGATTTCAGCTTCACCATCACAACTGAGCCCCTAGATTTGGTTAGGACTTCTACTTTCTACTCTTCTGTCATCACATACTTCTTTTTCACATAATTCACTGAGTCAACAAATAAACAGTGGGTGCTTTGCTTGGCCTTGTTCACCATGCTGGACCTGTGATGTATGACCACTTCAAAGTTCTGAGCACATGGAGCTTTCTTTGAAGTGGAGACTTAGGACAATTGCAATAAAGCAATTTATTTGTGTTTGCGTAGTGATTTGTGTGGTGTTTTTCTCCCCTCACTAGGCTATAATTTCCATGACTATTTTATTCATTATTATATCTTCAGCTGCTAGAGATATTCAATAAAAATTTGCTGAGTAGCTGATATGATCACCTCTTGTTTCAACTATACTTATATTACCACTTATGTAAGCATTTTATGGCCCTTCCAATGAATGTAATGGTGCTTCTTACAACCTCAGGGCCAACTTGCTTTTCACCATAAGCACACCAAATCAATTGTTCCTAACTGTAGAGTTGTTCTGGTTTCTATACCACAGATATCAGCATGCATATCTTTATTTTTTTCAGTCTTACAATAACAATGCCTATTTCATCCTGACACATTAGAGCAGCAACTTTCAAATGGTGTTCCACAAGAATTTTTAAAACACGCAATACTTGACTGTTTAGTTAGGGCACTGACTTCTTTTCCCTTAGATCATCAAATAAAAAAGTGACAACAGCCAACACAAGAGTTGTCTGGTGTGAATGAATCAAAATATACCTACTTTTTTGTCAATAGGCAAAAAATATATTTGTGTGTGTCCTGCAGAATATTACTAATTAGTTTATGTGTGCCATGAGATGAAAAAGGTTGAAAATCGCTGCACTAGAGAGGCATGTGTAGGTAATAATGTGGGAACCTTGTTCCTTTGGAAAACACATCTATTGTGGCGTTTATCAAATCCTATATTTATTCTAAAAGATGTGCTTCATATTTTTAAAAGATTTCTTGTCAGTATAATGTGATTATATTCTAAAAAATGTCTATGGCATTGTTGTACTTAAATATTCCGTTCTTGGAGAAATGTCTTAGATTTATAAATAATGTGTCTTATTTTGACAACATAAATATTTTAAAGCAATGTTATCTTATCCATGATTGAGCACAAAGAATTTTTTTCCATAATGTAGTTCAAATTGACTAAATAATTGAATGCTTTGCTTTATTTTTTAAATCACTTTCATTATCAGCCATACACTGGAATTTAGACATAGAGAATGTTAAATTGAATGGAATCATACAATTATCCCGGTCACACAGAATATGAAATTATGCTCAGTAGGAAATTGATTGTCAGGAGGGTAATAAGGAAACATTATTATCAGGTATAAGATGAAACACAATATACTATATGTAAACAATCTAAATTCTCAAAAAAAATTATTAATGTATTCATTTGCAAAATCTGCTGTCTCTAATTTTATTTCCTACTTTATACTCTTTTCTCTGCTTAAGCTATTATGTGATCTTTTCTGTTCTTCCAACATGCCAGTTATTCCCCCACCTCAGGGCATTTGTACTGACTGTTCCCTCTATCTGGGATTCTCTTCCAGACACATGGCAAACTTCCCCATCTCCTTCAAGTCCGAGCTCCAAGTCCTTTTGCCCCAAATACCATCTCATCCTGCACTTAGTTCTCATCACCCTACTTTGAAAAACATAAGACTAGTTTTCTTTTCAGGAGAAAAAAATAGAAAAGTTTATTTTGACCTTTCCTGACTTCCTTTTCTATTTGTTGATTGGCGAATACTAAACACAGACATTGGGCAATGTACCTACAGTCTTTATTGAAGATATGATAGTTTCTAATCTCAGGGAAAAGCTCTGGTTTCTTAAGCTATTTGCATGGGATTTTTTTCCAAAGTAAGAAATGCTGTTTTATGTCAGTATAGAAGATATCATGCCCAATCTATTTTGCATTTAAGGAGCTTCAAGAGGTCTGGGTGGGGAATAGCAGGGCTTCAGAGGATGTTGCTCAGATGATCACTACTTTTACGATGCAGTGTTTATATTGCAGCAACTCTAAGCAGCCTTAAAAACAGTGATTCTGAAACAGTGATTAGTGTGGAGCCCAGAACAGAAAAACAATACATCACTTTTTGGTTTATTTGGAACATTAAATCTTGGGAAGGGAAGAATGCATTTAAACATTTTAATAGTACTTCTTTAGGTAAAATACTATAGTTAAGGATATACTCCCTCATTTTCCTTCATTATTCTACAGTTTAGAAGGTGCATTAGAGGAAAAGTGTTTGCTTTTTACCATTATTTCCATATGTCTCCAGATTTTGTATCTAATTGCTTAAATTTCTGGATTCACCATCTGCTAAAAATAAATAATTAAAAAAAACCCTTTTGTTTATGAGAGAAGGTGAAGGGATTAGCCAAAGAACACATATGCATAATTCATAGATGCAGACAACAGTGGGAAGGGTGGGTGGGGAATGCGTGCAGGCAGGCAAAAGGGGGGAAAATAGGGACATTTATAATAGAGTCAACAACAAAATTTAAAAAAAAATAAAAGCTTTAAAAAATTGGCTTTCTGTAATGGAACCACACTTCCATTCTTTAGGGAAATCCGCAAATGGGATTCTCCTTTGCTCCTGAGTAGGGCTGTCAATCATACCCCCTTCCTACTGGCAGGAGCCAGGAACATGACTCAGGCCAGTCTAATGAAGTCTTCCTTTGTAGTTTCATCAGATCAAAATGACCTTTCTGTGGGTAAAGCAGGAAATAAAAGCCTGAGGGTGGAAGGCGAGTCTGTCAGGGGAGTGAAGGGGACTCAGAGAGAGGCAGGGGAAGACACACAGAGAAAGGGTCCTGGTAGCATCTGGGGCCTGTTTCCAGGCCTCCCTGAGCCTCACTCACTTCCCTGACTTTTTCACAGTTGTGCATGTGAGTTCCTGTGCAATTTCCCCTTTCCTCTATGTTAGGCAATCGGGTTTCTATCTTCCAGTAAGCCAAAGAATCCACATTAAAAAAACCCTCTTTTTTTGAACAGTGAGGGTTTGACTGTCTAGGAGCACAAAAGTGCGCTTTGAAATAAGCACAGCAGTCAAAACTACTCAGCTGAATACCATTATGACAAAAACTAGGGAAGTGAAGGGTTTTTGAAGCTCCAGTTGATAGTCAATTATTAATATTTTTAGCAATATTCAGTACAAAGAAACTTCATCCAAATAAAGAAATGGGAGCACTTTTAAAGGTTCATAATGGCATTTACATTTATTTTTTATCTTGAGAAGTTGGTACACTTTCATGTTGTAGAATAATGGAAAGAACACTTTGGACCAGGGTTTGAATTGGGAAAGTTACTGCCTTTTATGCATCTCATTTTCTTTCTTTCTTTTTCTTTTCTTTTTTTTTTTTTTGACATCTCACTTTCATCTTCTGAAAAGGTGTAGAAATGTGTCTCCTTCACAAGGTGGTTGTAATGCGCATAGCACTCAAACATGGCACATAATAGGTGCTCAAGAACGGTGGCCGCATGGACGCCGTTAGTGGACAACTTTCAGTTTCTGGTATGTTGGGGGCTATATGGAGTGGTTATTGTATATTCACGTGTTGACCTCTATGAGAGGGGTCAGGTCTTATGACAACAGGCAAGTTTGTGAATGTATGTGGGCGTGGGGTGGGGGAGGTAAGGATTGTATCCTCAACTGTTGCTCTCACAGTTTGAGGAGCAGGAGGGAGTTGTGGGCCTTGTCTATTGTGGGTTGTTGACCTTGACATAGAATGTGAAAATCAAATCCTTAGACCGCTACAGTTGATGTGTGTATATACTCCGAGGCTTTCTATGGTATTGTCATTGAGATATGGGTGAAGGGCTTGAGGATTGTATGGAGGGTTTTTTTTTTTTTTGTAACTTTCTATACAATTTTGAGATGGGGGCAAGCTGACTTGCTTTATATAAATTTACACACCAGAAGCATTAGAATAATTGCATTATATTTCATTTTTCTTGTAAGAAAAAATAGCAACTAGAAAAATATAAAAATTTGAAAACAATCTCAATATTGGAAAAAAGATTTCAATAGGAAGTCACATTGACCTTAATACAGATACTGAATGCTGCATAAATTGTTATATCTTGCTCACTTTACAACTATCTATAAAAACTCCCATAAAATTAAACAGGGAATTAGGAAAATGTCATCAGACATAAAGGAAGTAACTACTGGGAGGGATTCAGACTTGCCGCTAGGCTTATGTCTAACGGACATAAAATTTAACTTGAAAATGCTCTGTTACACCTGAGGTACCTTTTGTTGGGTAATTGAAATGAATCTCAGACTGGCTGGTGAGACATTTAGCAGCTGTTTCTGTTTATCTTTAAGTTTCTGAATGAGTTTAGAGTCATTTTAATATTTTCTTTGGAAGATCAATTCTGGGCATGTTGAATTAAAATGGTTATTTTTATGTCACCTAGGCTAAATATTGCAGGGGAAAGAACCCATAGGAACAACTTCAGATATTTCCTTGTGTATATGAATGGGGTGCCATAAAAAGGCTCCCGTCACATTTCAGATACAAATTCAACTACCCTTGGAGGTACTGTGCATGCTCGAAAGTTAGAAGGGGTCTCTAATAAAGCTGTCTCAGAAAAGCAATGAGAAGGTATATAAAATATTTTAGAACCATTCTTGGCATAAAAAGGATTGCTAATGAGCACATTTTATAAGGCTGAATTTATTTCTAATGAAACCATTTGTATAAACTATCATGATAGTTTATAGAGAGATGGTGAAAGGGAAAAAGAGTCTACTTGTAAAATGAGGTTGAGCTGTCTTTTTGGGAGGCAAATAAACTATTTTAGAAGTGTGAATTAAACACTCTGTGAGGTTTTTGTATTTTCAGACAACTATGGAGAAGGTGGGAAATGCTTATGAATTAAAGCTTGTTATTCTGTTTATCTGTTTTGCCTTATGAACTAGAAGCACTTTGTCTGGCTCCCACTCACTCCAAATTTCATGTTACCACTATTGGGATTGCATTAAATTTATGAGGATGCTTAGGGAGAATTATCTTCTTTATGAATTTTCATGCCTTTTTGTGTGTCCCTCAGTAGCATTATAACTGCTCTTCATGAGGTCTAGGATATTTCTTAAGTTTATTCCTAGTTGTTTTTTTTCCCTACTATTGTAAATGGTGTCTTCTTTTGGGGTTGTTGTTTGTGGCTATTACTTTCTACATATTTACCCCCCTACCACCCCACACCCACACAAACATTTTACCCAGGCAACTTACTCAATTCCTTATTGTTTATAGTAGTTTCTCTGTATTATACAGGTAGGTATATGGTGATATTATTTGCAATTAATGGAAACTTTTCCTCCTCCTTTCCAGTGTTTATATCTTATATTGCCTTTTGAGTAATTAAATTACCTATTACCTCCAGAATAATATTAAATAGTAATTTCATGGAAAAATCATACTTTTCTTATTAAGCTAGCTGGTTTTTGAGTTGATAGCCACTATACAAATGCATAGCAATATTTAATTTAATTTAATTAATTTTTTAAAAGATTTTATTTATTTATTTTTAGACAGAGGGGAGGGGAAGGAGAAAGAGAGGGAGAGAAACATCAATGTGTGGTTGCCTCTCATGTGCCCCATTGGGGACCTAGCCTGCCACCCAGGTATGTGCCCTGACTGGGAATCAAACCAGTGACCGTTTGGTTTGCATGCTGGTGCTCAATCCACTGAGCCACACCAGCCAGGAGCATAGTAATATTTTAATCATGATAAGTATTAAATATTCTGTTCAAAACAAATTGCAGTTTACCAAAATGCCTTTATATTACCTATGGAGGTGACTGTAACCTTTCAAATGTATTATTATTATTTTTAAAAGATTTTATTTATTTATTTTTAGAGAGAGAAGGAGAGAAACATCAATGTGTGGTTGCCTCTCACGCGCCCTGTACTGGGGCCACACCTGCAACCCAGCCATGTGCCCTGACTGGGAATCCAACTGGTGACCCTTTGGTTTGCAGCCCACGCTCAATCCACTGAGCTACACCAACCGTGGCTTCAAATGTATTATTAAGGTGAATTACATTAATATGTTATGTTACATAGTTCAATACTGAAACATATCCATGGCAGCTGCACTTATTTTGGTGTATTAGTCTTTGAAAAGTTGTTCAACTGTGTAATCTTTTATTATTTTTTTAATCTTAGTATTTACAAGTAAAATATGTCTGTATTTTTGAAATCTTGTGCTATCTTGGCCAGAATTTGCTATTAATATTATGCTAGTTTTATGACCAATTCGAAAGGTTTCTTTCTTTTCTGACATTAGAGGTGCAAAGGAGATGGGATACTCTCCTTTGTGCTGCTTCTAGTATGACCTTGGCTTCAGGGGCAGTATCTGTTTCTTCTTCATTGTATCCTGACTGCTGCACTATCTTTTTTACCGACTTGCCTTGTCTTTTGATGTTTTGCCTAATCTCATAAAGTTCAGCATTTCATATTATTTTATAGACTCAATGACTTTATTTATATTTTCAAAAAATTTCTAGCCATATGTAGCAACATTGTTTTGGTGAGTTTTCTTCATTTTTCCTGGTCCATTCTTCTTGTTTCTTGTAGTATTTTTCTGTGCTACTTCCTTTAAAAAATTATTATTATTCACCTTTGAATAGATTGAATTATTCTTCCAATTATTCACCCCATGACACAAAATTTGTGTATAATTGAATCAGTTCAGCCTTTTATTTATCTGCATCCAGTAAGGATTGGCTGTTGCAAGGCTGCTTTTGATATTGAGTATCTTCCCTCTAATCTGCCTCACTAATAGGCTGCTTCCTGCACATATGGCTGGTCTGGGCAATACCTCTTTTGGAACTGTCCCCAACCTCCCATTTGCTGCTTCTCTTGTGTACTAAACTCAATCCAGGGAAGCTCTGGCCATCAGCAATAGCACATGTTGCTATTATTTCAAACATGTGATTGTGGTTTTTCCACTTAGGTTGTGCCAATTACTTGGAAATGGAGATATGCTGACTTCAAGTGAAAGTTGTAGCTGGGATTGTTCCGTCTTCCCATCCCTTGTTGTGACATCATCTGAATTTACCTTCACTGCATTGATAACCTTCTTTATATATTGTGGATGGGGGGTGAGATCTACAGTAATTTGTCAAAGATTCCGGGTTTGGTTTTATTGTTGTTGTTGTTCCTCTTTCTTGATGGCCATGTACCTTATAGGAAAACTTTGAATTTAACTAATTTTGTGGGCTTACTAGTTTTGGTTTTCCAAGTCACAATAAATAAAATCCAAGTTTGTTCTTGAGAAGCTCCACAGTGAGGATAAGCTCTAGAATATTTGGTTTCCTGAGCAATGACAATCCTAGATTGATGAATCTTTTCTCATTTGATTAGGAACTGAACATTCTGTATTCAATGATTAGTCCCTGTTGTGTATATTCAATTCTTTTTGAATAATCAGTGCATTTTGAAGATAGTACAATTTAAATTTTACATTAAATCATAACAAGAGTTGTCAGCCTTCATATTTAATAAAAATCAGATAGGAAGAAACTACATGTCCTTTTTAAAGTAGTTTCGTGAAAGTGACAGTAGTCACTTTTTCACCAAGGGGAAAAAAACCCCTCTATTTTTCCAGCTAAGGGAAATTAGGCTAATGGTTTTGAGAGCAAACCTGAATTCTAATTGTCACTTTGATATTAAGGAAGTAAAAAGCCTTTTACTTATAAAATAGAAATTATATTTTTACCTTGCATTAGTGTTGCGTGAGATAAGAAATTAAATTCAATGGTCTTTAAGTGCTAACTCATTACTTGTTCTTGTTAAGGGACTAGATAATATTATTACCACCAGAGGAAGAAGAGAATGCCCAGAACTTTGGGACACAGCTTCATGTAAAGATTTTATAAGTCATAAAGGAGTAGAAATTATAATTCATAAGTGGATAGAAAACAATCTGTGTAATAAAATCGCAGATTTACTTGAGTCCCTTTAAGCTATACAGGCTTAATTGTGTGTGGCAGGACTATAACTTGAAACATTCATTTTGTTATGCTCAACATGTTTTCCATCTTCTATTTTTACTCCAGAAGCATTTTCTTTTCCAGCCACACCAAAGTAGAAGCAAATATTCAAAGAAACCCAGGGACTTATTTTAGCACTGATTTCTTTTTTTCACTTTAGAGACTACACAAGATTGGGCCTGGGGGAAGGGAAAAGATGCAACAACTCAACAGTGAGGAAGGGAAATGGTCTGTAGGACCAGGGTGCAGAGGGGAAGAGACACCACAGCTGACTGCCCCCAGACTCATCACGCTAGACGCTGGCCATTCAAAACCCATGGGCACCTACCTGTCAGCCTGCTGACAAAGGTCAGGCAACTGGGACCCCTGGGTAGGGATGAAGCCCAGGAGGGGCAGCCACACCTAGACCTGATCCTGAATGAGGGGGAAATTTGCCTCCTTGACAACATACCAGTGAACTGCCTCTGAGGTTTTCCTGTCTCTCCCTAGACAGAAGGTTTTTGACAGCGAGGACCGATCTCTGTTCAACCAATTTAATGTATTAACCATTACTCTCTATTCCTTCTGTAAACATATTGAATTGCGTTCACATTATGGTGAACCCTTGCTGAATACAGGCTATGTTAGAGACAGTTGGAATTTTTTGTCCACAATAGTTAAGTTACATGATTACTTCAAAGGCAGTGAGTTCATTTCTTTCCAAATGTGATTATGCTAGTTTTTAAAAAATGGTAATTATGTAATTTAATTAAACACCACTTAAACTGATGAAATACGGTTATAAAAAGAGGAGGAATTTTTGGTCATGTCAAAACTAAGTAGTTAGAAAGGTTTGAGTTGTTAAAAAATTGCTGTCAAATTAGATGTGGGCAAAGTAACAATAAAAGTTTAGGTAAAAATCATTAAAAATTCAGAAGGATTCTATTACTGCATTAAGATAGGTTCTTATTCTGATTTAAAAGAACCCAAACCAGAACTCACAGAGAATGCAGTATGGGTGTGGTTTATGCTCCCCGACTTTAGTGAAGCTGGTGGACCCTCACATAGAGGGACTCTCCTGCATTAGAAAATTGGTGACTAAAAGTACATTTGCCTGTTTTACTTTAGAGGAAATTCTTAATGTAGATTTTGGCTTGAATTGCTCTTTATTTCTAATGGGTGAAATATTCATCTCAATTTTACTTGATCCAATGGCTTCTACGGGGCTCCCTCTGCTTTTTTTGTGCAGAATCTTGCTTGCATGGTTCATGGACTCATGGTGAAGGTTGCTGATTAAGATTTGTAGAGAGGATAAACAAATTTCTCAGCAATAGAACAAAGTCTGACTGGTTAGTTAAAATCACTGCAATAGCTAAACACAGGAATCAAAGTATAAATTCCTATGTTCTGGGATGTAAAGGGAGACACTGTTTAAATTGGTTTGCAGTGTAGATTGAGACAGGTAGGTGAGGGAGGTAATTGATGGAAAGTTTCATGGTGTATGATTCAGTCTGTTCATTTGATCTGTGTGGTCATTAGGAGCAACTGTGAACTTGTAGGAGGAGAGAATAAAGCAACGCAGGGAATAAATGGATGAAATGTGGAGATAGATTGAGAGAAGAGAAAGAGTAGAGAAAGGGAGTGTAACAAAGAGGCTACTGTATATATCCCAAGTTATTACTTTGTGTATGGAAACAAAATATATTCCAAACAATACTGAGGACATGTAATGGTGGCAAATTAATTCTCAAGCTGCTACTTGAGAGTAAGCTCCTTCACCGTGAGAATTTTCTTACATTTATCTTTGAATCTCAAGAGCTTAGCCCAGAATTGGCACATTGTAGTCAAATAAATGTCTGTTGAATGACCTAATGACTGAAGCACTGAAAGATTGTGAGACATAAGTCAAAGTTTCCTTAAATGTCTGAACATTAAGCTCAATGCATGGGAAGGACAACGGCACAAAACAAAGGTGATTGTGATGTGTTATAATTCACTAAGAGTGGTTTTTGAAATAGGCTGTGTGGAGCTGCCAGGTTTGGTAGACTCACTCTAGGACATCTGGTCCCACATTAATCTCATCTGGAGCCAAGAACAATTCTCTACAGCTAAGGTTGGTGACCAAGAACTCTTCCTAGACTATAAAATGGCCCAAGAAATATTGGATCATTTGGAACCATACTGATAAGGTCCTGGGGCTGAAGAAGGGCAACCCAAACCAAATTTAAGGCTCTTCTACCCAGACCTAAACTTTATGTTCTGTGCCAGAGAATTCTGTGCAATAGAGTCAGTCAGTCCATGGGCTTCATTCTAAATTTTGTGGTGCCTGATTAGTGTTTTTTCCTCACTTTTATTTTCTGAGAAGAGCTTTCAGCAATCGAAGGACAGATCTTTTGACAATGCTAACATTTAGACTTCGATCTTTGGAGAATGGATATGAAAACACACTCTGGAAAATCAGAGACTCAATGATTTTAACATGATTTCAGCAACTTAAATGGTACACAGTACTTGAAGATGTGGGTTGTCTCTTTTATGCCACACTGTGTGGTCTGCATTGGTTTCCTTTTTGTTTCCCGGTGCCCTTCCAAATTGAGTACCTGGACCAATGCCTGACACAAATTAGATGCGCAATAAAAGCTTGTTGACTGACTGACTAAATGCTCCTTTCTACTCCCAAACAGTTGCTGGCCGACTTAGCAACATTTGGAGGACAGCTGGGCAATTCTGGGCCGTCTAGGACTTCAGATTCACATTGAACCATACTAACAACTGGGCATGGTGCAGATAGATCATTTTCTGGAGAGATCTTTTCCTTAACTGACCCTTGAAAATTACACTGTGTTGGCTTTTATGGTATGGCATTAAATTTACTCATCTAATTAGATGTTAGAAAAAGGAAGGGAAGATTTTTAGAGAGAAAAAGAATTGAGGAGCACTTTTAACCAAATACTGTTTGAACCCAAACTAAGCCCTTTATATAAAGCAGAGCTTTCTGCAAATACTTTTACACGGCAATGGAATCTTGTCATCAATCGTGGTGCAATGATTCTTTGGTTGAAAAGTAAACGACTAGCAAAGATGTCTGATAATGACCCTAGATAGAAATCTTTTGAGTTAGAGCTTTTAAGTTCTAGCCTTCAAATACTTTCTATATTATGGTGTGAGATACACGAGTGAACTCACAGTTACCCATACATGTGTCCCAAAGCTTAAGTGCTGACCAGTGTATATCTTGAAGTGTTTTATACCGTAAAATTAATCGCAATTTATGGCATATGTCCAAAAATGCAGACATTTGATTTTTCTCTTTTATTTTAAATGGTATCATGTAATATCACTTAACCCAGATATTGTATATAATTCTTTTGATTCTTTTCACACAGAGAAAATTCTTCTTACTTCAGTGAAAGTTCTACTAAGCCTGTTTAAGTTTGTCCTCCTCATGTTGCAAATGCTAATAAGGAGGGACAGGAACCCCAAGGTCATCACACAATAGTGAGAAGAATGAAGGGATATGTCTAAAATGGGACCCCGTATGAAATGACATAGCTGTCACCGAAGAAGCTGTCTTTCCAACCAAACAACCTAGGGCAATTTAGTCCTGAACTCCCAGCGCTGTTGCCATGGTTTCTAGACAAAGTCGACAGCGCTGCATTCCAATTATATCTGTCAGAATGACAGATAACTAAAATATTGAAAATGGGGTAATAAAATCTCAGGTCACCCAGAAGAGATGCGACAGATACGAGTGACAGAGAAGTGAGAGATGCACGTTTATGTTGGTTCAGAGAATCCCTTTATGATTTCAAATACAAATGCATATTCTGCAAACTCTCGTGCCGTTCAATAGCAATTTTATCCACCATTCAGTTCATTATTCAAAACCAGGCATCTCCAGCTTAATAGAAATGTTCTTAATAATATTTTAAACTTAAAGAATTCATGAATTAAGAAAATTTAAGAAAAAATTTTCCTGAGCTGTGAAAATAAAAAGAATCCCTTGAATTCTGATGATAGTGCAAATACAGCAATGCTATTTTTATTGTTCATGCTTCCAGTTGAAGGCATTATTGTAAACTTGGCACCCAGCTTTAGGCCGTACCTGCTGACCAGCGGTATTTTGCCAGGGGCAGCAGGAAGTTTATTGCTTTGCTATTAGACTACAATGGAGACACTTGCTTCTGGTCAATGAGAGGAACAATTAGGTAGAGATCAGTGAATTTTAGAAGGGCGTTGGTAGACATGACTTGGGTGTCAGAGAATTTCAGGTTCCTGCATCTCTGCAAGTAAGCAGAAATGGAGCATTTTAATCCCTAAGTGGCACTGGGTAGTTTATTCAATCTTTAAAAGTTAAAAATAATTTAATCTAAAATCTTTAAAACTTAAAATCTGTTTCTTCATCAGTAAATAGAATAATAACTACGTCTCAGAGTAGTGATTCCAAATTAGACAATGCGTATAAAACACCTCAGCATCTCATTCATACCACAGGTAAAGGTAGTAGATGCTATTTCTAAAATTATTACTCTATTATTATTACCTCCTGTCATATATAATGTGACAACTGTGCATCTATAACAGAGAAACCCAAATGACACTGGTAAGTGCAAGGATTTGAAACCATGTATTTATAAAAAGGTTAAGAAAAACAGTAGCTTATATGTGACATTAGATGTGTCTGGAAGATGGTAAAAGAAAGCACTAATTTGATAAATGGTATTTCAAGGATTATCAGCAGCATAGTGAGATGGAAAATTCTAGATGTCTTGAAGCTTCAATCATGCTTCCTGAGCCACCCTTTGTGGATATTTATTTTGTGACACTTTGGGGACAGCATATCATTTCTGTTAACACATTGAGTATAGCTGTTACAATTCTATAAAAATCATTTTTTATCATTTTTATATATCAATTCAAAAAGTTTACCTAGATTCCTAAGTTTGACTTATAGTACATTCAGAATACATTTTTTTTTTGCCCAGCAAGAATTGATTTGATTTCACAATGGAAATAATTAGGGAAACCTGATTTATTGTACTTAGTAAGAGATTTCTATATGGTAAATCTTGTAAGACTCAATGTTTCTTCTACATAAATAGGAACAATGATAATGTAAAAAAATGTGTTTTTTTTCTGGTTTGAGACTGCTTTTAGGGAAAAAAAATCTTTTGTAGGTTGGGAGTACAATCTTTTGCACAGTTTATTTTGCTCTGTTTATACAGTCTTCGCATGTTGTGGTAAAGTTATTTCAATAAAACCCTAAAATTTGATATTCTACCACAAACATATATGTGATCAAGTACACAATTTTACTGAGTGTTTATGGTCAAAGCAAGTAGAGACCTGAGCAATTGCAGATAAAAATGATTAAAAGTGTTTGCTTATTTTGCAATTACATAAAAATAGCTTTCATTTGTGATTCATCATTTAAAATACTCTTCTGTTATTGAAATTTTGGAATAACTGGTTATGATAAAAATGTACAATGCTATTTCTAGAACAAATAGAAAGGGCAAAAGCTCCAATAAATTTGATTTCTTTCATCTTCATTCTTCTACTTATATTTTCTAAGCGCTTCAGAAAGAACACACTTGTCAGGAAGCAGTGGGTCTAAGGGCAAACCAAGTTTCCCCCCTGCAAGTAGGATCTTGAATTATTTCTATTATGTAATTTTTTTAATTGCGTGGCTACGTCTCACTGAAACATCAGAAGGAAGTAGTTTCTCTCACCCGAAAGCTGACTTGGGAAGGCGACAGGTCTATTTTCATCCTGTCATCTCACAAAACAAAATAACAACATTCCATCAGGCTCGTCAAAATTCTGTAGACATAGCGTGAAGAGGGTCTTGGTGGCTTACCTTAAAAGAGATTTCATACTGTTCTCCTCCCCAGATTTCTAAACCTGGATCATAGCCACCTAACTCCCAAAACCATTTTCGATTCACAGCAAAGAGACCTCCAGCCATAACAGGAGACCTGGAAATGAATAAAATAATCTTTAAAGGACGGTGAACATCAAGGGCAATGGTGTTTTGTTTGAAAAAAAAGGAAGCAAATTCAAGATTTTTTCAGTGGTCAACTGCATGGAGTTTTTTAGCACCGGTTTTCGGTTAAGTAGTTGTAAGGTTCTCATACGGTCTGTAGTTGTTCTTGGAATTCTCACGAGCTTTAAACTTGGCAGTTCAGGTTGTAACGCCACTAATGCCCTGTAGAGGCACACTTGCACCCTAGGTTTATCTTTAGAGAGACATACCTGATTATTAGTGACTGATATATTGAGAAATATCACTCAGTTTTATGGTTTTTCCTCAAAGTGAAAGGGATATTATCCTGTCAGACAGATAAAAGTTTAGAAATTGCTGCTGTAGACAGTATCTTTGATTACATCACTCAGTACACATTCACCAAGCATCTGTCATTTGTAGGTCATGTCCATTTTGCAGACTATCAGATGGACAGCTGGACTATAACAACCAACCAGAATTAGTTAATTAATATGCCAAAGCTGGAATTTAAACGAGGTCTTTTCAGTTGAATTATATTATTTTTTTAGGCTTTCTCTACCTTTCTAAGAGATACTTCTTTTGGTAAAAAAAAATAATTTTGTTCAATATTCCATTTCTGCTAGGATGCATTGTATACATATTGCTATATAATAAAATAATTTAAAATAATTGGGCCTAACTCTAAGAACTTTTAGTTCAAATGTAGTTCTTGTTTTTTGAGAGCTCACCATGAGCTGGGCTCTTGGCGAAGAGCTTTATTCTATTCCCTTGATTAATCCTCACAGCAACCCTGTGAATATCATCCTTACGTACTGTTTGAAGAAACAGGCAGAAGGAGGTTAAAAACAGTGCCCAAGGTTGAAGTCAGTGTGTGGTGGCCTTGGGGCCCAGAACCTCTGAGTTCAAAGCCTTCGAGCTCATTACCACACTGTTTCTCTTTCAGTGTTTGGGGGTGAAGAGAGGCAACTACATCAGTTTGGATATAAAACAATTAGAGAACACCCTATGTACAAAAAGCCGATCTATAAACACACACACGGTCAACACAGTGTTTGAAAAAGTTTTTGAAACAAAGGATATTTACAAATAAGAGTACAGGCATTAAATATTGAAGATACATGTTTTAAAATAAGCCAGGTGGTGAGGGACAAATGCCATATGATCTCACCTTTAACTGGAACATAATCAACAGAAGAAAAAAAGCAAACAAAATATAACCAGAGACATTGAAGTTAAGAACAATCTAACAATAACCAGAGGGGAGTGAGGAGGGGATAGTGGGGGGAGGGGTTTTCAGGAACTACCATAAAGGACACATGGACAAAATCAAGGGAGAGGGTGGAGGTGGGGGAAGGAGATGGATTTGGCTGGGGTGAGGTGGAGGGATGGGGAGAAAATGCAAGTAACTGTAATTGAACAACAATAAAAATTTAAAAAGTAATAAAAATATGTATAAACATATTAGATATCAATTTACAGACCTGAAGACTTGTTCTTGATAACATTAAATGAGGCACTTAAGCAATATAAACCTGAATTTAAGTGTATTATATATTTCAATGACTTTATATGTTAAGATGGCACTTGGCCTACTTCAGTTTAAGAATCTTTTTTAATATTCAGACTTTATGTAGATGGAAAGATTACATGGCAGGAAGAGGGATTGATTTTTCCCCTGGGAAACTGAGCAGGATAAAAAAAAATGTCAGGCAGAGTTTTAGTTTAAAAAAAAAAAAAAAACAGCGTACAACCAAATGTACCTTACTTTATCCCTCTCTGAAGCAGCCTAATCTTTTTCTATTTGCCATGCACTGAATTTTAAAGGTGAATTACAACTGTAGCTGGAACCAATTCGGATTGTAGCATGTATTGGGTACAGCTCACAATGAACATGTTATCACAGTATAACTTTGCTTCGGTAGGGTTTGGGCCTAAGTGGTCAGAAATTCTCAATCCTGTCTGACCCGAACCACGAACAGAAAGATCTTAAGTCATACAAATATATCGATCGTGTAAACAAATAAGTCCAAAGCGCATCAACATTTTACTGTGCAGAATGAATCTCAAAACTAGAATTATGATAGCTATAGAATTAATATAGATATTGGGAAAGAGAAAGTCCTATAGTGAATTTTTTTATTGTAAGTAATTTTTGGAAATATAATATCTTGTTTTCTTAATGAGTTTATAAAAAAACAAGCCATGTAGTATATTTTAGGCTAATTTTAGACAAAATAAAATAAATTCAAATGGATCCTCTTTACCTTCATTGATGTTTTTAAGAAGGCCCAAATAAATTAGTGTTTCCTATATTGATTAATGTGAATGACTGATAGAAACAAACTTTTGATTTATGTACGTATTTACTCATATTTGTTCACTGATCTTTTAAACAGTGTAATTGAAACAGTCGACATACAATGAATTGCACATATTTTAAAGTGTATAATTTGGTAAGTTCTGACTTCAGTATGTATACCCTTGTTTAGCCGCTACCATTTTTAAGAAAAAGAACATATTCACCACCCCCAAGTTTCCTTATTATAATCCCGCCCTCCTGGCCCTCTCTTCATTCCCTTCCTTTAGGTAACTGCTGATCTGCTTTCTGTCACTATAGATTAGTTTACATTTTCTATATTTTTATATGAATGGAATCTTACAGTATGTACTCTTTTAGGGGGTCTGGTTTCTTATATTTGACATCATTGAAATTCATCAGTGTTTTAGCATGTGTTACTAGTTCATTCTTTTTAATTGCTGAGTAGTATTCTGTGTTCATGGATAAACCACAGTTTGATTATCCATTCACCTACTGATGAACATTTGGATCATTTCCAGTTCTGAGCTATTACAAATAAAGCTGCTATCAATTTTGTGTGTTAATCTTGGTGTGGACGTCTTATCTCATTTCTCCCATGAAAATGCTCAGGAGTGGAATGGCTAGGTCATACATGTTTAACCTGTAAAGAAACTGCCAAACTGTTTTCCAAAGTATTAGTATCGTTTTATACTTCCAGCAGCAGTGTTTGAGTTCCAGTTGTTCCGTATCTTCTTTACTAGTTGATGTGGACGGTCTTTTGAAATTCAGCATTACAACAGGAATGTAATACTATCTTCTTATGGCTTTATTTTTCATTTTCATATTGATTAATGCTGTTGAGTATGTTTGTGTCATTTCTCTATTTTTCCATCATCAGGCTGGCTAGAGTTTTATCAATTTTATTGATCTGTTTAAAGAACTAGCTTTTGGTTTCATTGATTTTCCTTATTGTTTTTCTGTTTTATATTTTGTTGATTTCTCTTTGGTCTTTATTATTTTAATTCATCTACTTACCTTGTATTTAATTTGCTCTTCTTTTTCTAGTTAATTAAGTTGGCAGCTGAGATGGTTGGTTATAGTCTTTTCTTTTATTCTAATATAGGTATTTAGTACCATAAATATCCCTTAAATTCTGCTTTAGCAGAATCCCACACACACAAAAATGAAATGAAATGAGATGTGACAATTCACATTTTCATTATGTTCAAAATAATTCCTAATTTCTCTTTTTTTGACCTATGGTTTATACAGAAGTGTAAAATTTAGTTTCCAAATATTTGGGGATTTGTTTGAGATATTTCAGTTATTAATTTTCATTTAATTCCATTGTTTTTAGAGAATATATTTTGTATAACTTGCATCCTTTTATAATTGACTTTTTAATGGCTCAGAATATGGTCTCTCTTGGTAAATGTTTCATGTGTATTTGAAAAGAATATGTATTCTGTTGCTGTTGAGTGAGTGGTCTACAAATATTTGTTAGGTAAAGTTAGTTGATAGTGTTCAAGTCTCCTACATTCTTATTGATTTTCTGTCTCCTTGTTCTATCAATTATTGAGAGAAGGATTGAAATATATGACTATAATTCTGGATTTGTTTACTTCTTCTTGCTGTTCTATCAGTTTTTTTTGCTTCATGTATTTTGTAGCTCTGTTAATAAGTGCATAAATTTTTAGGATTTGTATGTGCTCTTGATAAATAACCTCATTATCATATGAAGTACTTTTCTCATCCTTGGTAACATTCTTGGCTCTGACATCTACTTTGACTTGATATTAACATAGCCACTTCTATTTTCTTTATATTTCTCTATATTTTATTTTTTCTTTGTATTCTCTAATCACTAGCATTTATCTTTCCACTCTAGTTTTTAAACTAATTGTGTTTTTATACTTAAAGTGGTTTTCTTCTAGGCAGCATATATTTGCACCTCGCTGTTTTACAACCTCTGCCGTCGGGTTGTTTAGATCACTTGTACCACGGTTAGTCATGTGGCCAGGTGTAAATCTATCATTTTTGTTTCCTCTTGGTCCTATTTATTGTTTCTTTTTTCTTCTTTCTCTGTCTGCGTTTTGATTAACTGAATATTTTATGTGATTCCATTTAGCATTCTTTCTTGACTTAACAAAAACTCCTTGCTTTATTATTATAGTGGTTACTGCAGGGTTTATATCCTACATCTTTATTTTTATCACAGTTTACCTTCCAGTGATATTATACCACTGCACATGTATTATAAGAACTTCTCTTTTCCCAACATTTATACTCTGTTGTCTTACATTTTACCTTTGCATATATTATAACTCCCGTATTATATTATCTTTTTTGTTTAAGTAGTCAATTGTCTTTTAAAAAGATTTAAATAATAACATTTCATATATGTGAAATTATAGTATGAACACCATTTCTCATTTCTTAATTCTTTTGTTTAGATATACATTTCCATCCAGTATTAATTTCCTTCTGCCTAAAGAACTTCCTTTAACACATCTTGTAGTGGGAGTGTGTTGTGAGGGGGGCTTTTATCTTTTGCATATCTGAAAACATCATTTTTTGTCTACACTTTTTAAAGATACTTTTGTTAGCTATTGCTAGGTTCATAGCTTTTTTTCGTTCATTTCTCTAAATATGTTGCTCACTCTCTTCTCACTTGAGACATGTGTTGTTCTTTTAATCTTTTTTTTTTTTTCTGTATGTAATGAGACCTTATTCCTCTGGCTGTTCTGCAGATCTCTATATTACTGAATTTTGTTATGGCATGATGTGGCCCAGTTTCTTCTGCTTATAATTACTTGAGTTTCTTGGACCTGTAGATAGAGTTTTCATAGAATTTGGACAATTTTTTAGCATTATTTCTTCCAATATTCTTTCTGCTCATACTTTCTTTCAGATCCTCCAGAAACTCCAATTACACATTTTGTTCATTTTTAAAATTCACTCTTTGTGTTTCTTTTTGGGTAGTTTCTATGGTTCTATCTTCAAATTTACTAATCTTTTTTTGTAATATCTGATCTACTGATAACCCCATCCAATGTCTTTTTCATCTCACTCATTATATTTTCACCTTGAGTATTTTGTTTTTTTCATATTTTATATGTCTGTACTAAACTGAACATATAGAATAGTGTTATAGTTTTAATGTTTTTGGCTCTTCATTCTTAGTCACTTCTTAGTTTCAGTTGATTGAATTACCTACTCATCATGGGCCATGTTTTGTCGTTTCTTTGCACACATGGTGACTTTTCATTGGAGTCTAGAACTTTTAAATTTTGGGGTATTGAGGATTTTGGTATTCTTTTAAAGATTTTTGAGCTTTGTTCTGATATGCAGTTACATTACTTGGAAACAGTTTGACCCTTTTGGCTTTTCTCTTAAGATTTATTAGGTATGACTGAAGCAGTACACAATCTAGGGCAAATTATGCACTACCCTTAAGGGAAGATCTGTCTGTGTCTTCTACACAATGTCTTGCAAATCATCAAGTTTTTCAGTCTGGCTTGTGGGACAGACACTGCTCTCAGTCTTGTGTGCATTCTGTACACATGGCTTCTAATTCTCTTGAGTCGTTCTTTTCCCAATCTTGGGTAATTTCTCACACATGTGCTCTTATCAGTACTCTGCTGAGCATTCAAGGGATACCCTTTGCAGATCTTCAAAGCACTCTCTGGGTAGCTCTCTTCTTGTGCTGTTCTGCCCTTGAAATTCTATCTGTGCAATTGGGCCCAGACTCTCGGCTCCACATCAACTCCCCTGGGGCCCACCTAGGTTCTTCTTCCTTATACCGCAACCTGGAAACTCTCTCAAGTTAATAAGCTGGTGCGATTATAGGCCTCACCTTATTATTTCCCACCTCTCAGGGATCAGTGTCCTTCATTGCCAGATGGTGGATGTCTTGAAAAGCACCGTTTCAAATATTTCACTTTTTCAGGTGGCAGGGTAAATCTAGCCCATGTTATTCTACCATTAATTTTTACCTTAAAACATTTAGAATATTAATTTATTTTGAATAGATAATATATTCACATGTTTATAAAAACTTTTTGCTTCTCTCTCTATCCCTTGCCACTCTATTTCTCTTATTACAAATAACCATTATTATTTTTGGGGCATCCTTCCAGATATTTATACTCACATGAGCAAAAAAACATATATCTTCTTTTTCTTCCTTTTCTACACAGATTGCATGCTGTATACAGTATTCCTTACTTAAAAACTTGCCTAATTTAAAAAAATTACCTAATATATTCTGACAATCATTTATGTTGAAAAGAGCTCCCTTGTTCTATTTTTAAACACCTGCCCATTATTCCATTACATGTATATGTTGTGTGTATGTGTTATACACAAAATATACACACATGCAACATGTAACACACATGTGTAATGTGTAACACACACATATACATGTGTGTGATACATACATATCTGTGAACATTTAAATTATTTTTAATATTTTGCTATTTCAGAATTCCTACAACAAATAGCTTTGTACAGACATAATTTCCATATGAGTGTGAGAAAGTCTTTAGGATAAACTCCTAGAAAGTGCTATCCTCATTTGCTATAAAGACTAAAAGTATAAAATTGATTTACTTTTTCACGTCTGGAAGTTAAAAGGTTATTGTAAATTGTGTTCTAGCCTGAAGCTTTAATTCATGTCTCACACCAATCCAAGCCTGATGATGTAGGGCCTGATAAAATAGGAGAAGAGTTAAATAAAAGTAGCAAACCTACTGAGAAATTATAAATCTATCATAAAATATTAGTATTTTTCAGTCTACAGATAACTATTGCCAGGGACATGTCATTATTATGACAATATTTGGAGAGGAATTGTTTAAAAGTTTCACAGGGTAAATGATTTTTAAAAAATTGAAAGCAAGGGGAGTAAAGGGTGGATTTGATGCTAAGGAAGATGGTGTACCAAGGCCCTGATTTGGGAAGAATAGTAACAAGAAATGGAAGCAGGCCAGCCTTGCTGAAGCCAGAGCATAAGGAGGGGATGCGTGCAAAGTGCCCAGTGTCGTGTCCACAGAGTCTGTACTAGAAGTTCCTACTGGTGCCTGAAAGAGGCATTGTCAGTATAACACAATACATTATTAATACATTGATCAGTACTTGTTCTTTCCCTTAGATGGTCACCACCCTTCTCATTTCAAGCACAACACAAGCCAGGACTCAGCCTCAGTTATTTTTGTAGTGTGGCAAGAAGGAGCTGCTAAAAGACTGATAGAAGCTGCTTCCTCTATTTTAAGGGAGTCTAAGCAGCCTGAAGAGATTGTGCAAGGTGTCCAAGAGGTGAAGAGGAGGAAACAGTAGACTCCTCAACCAGAAGCTGTACAGTCTTGGAGCAATGGAGGCCCCTGCTCTGTGGAGGTGCCCTTGGAGAGGTCAGACCGCCTTGGGTAACATCTGGGGAGGCTATAACCCATGCATCGGGACACTTGGCCTTGACAAATGTTACTTGCATGAAATTGGCACATTGCTGGATTTGAACAAACTCAGCGGCTTGGGCAGTAGGGGTCTTGGTGGCAACCATTGTGAACTGACAACTATAATCAGAAAGACAACTCTGATAATTTGGCCTGGGTAGGACTGAGAACCATTGTCTTTCCTGAAAAGAGGGAATTGCCATGAGAAGACAGACTGAATTTCCTGCTACTTTGGTGAAGGAAAGTCAAAGTTGGATTTAAGTTGCTCTGAGGACAGTTTAATATTGTGAAATATCATGCACAACTGAGTTTATGGATTAAGATTCCTACCGCACCACACAAATATGAGTTAACTACTGTGCAGTGTTTCACTGAAGCCCAGAGAAGAAAAATGACTGTATTTCCTCATATACTAACGTAAAACATGTTAATGTGTCATGTTATTTTCCCCTCAGAGTAAGTGAAAAAGAGCAGTTTATTATTTTCAGCACGTTCTTCTGGTCTCTGTTTTCTATCTTAAATATAATATTAATCGCTTGAAACTCTCCCCACTGGTTCTATTTCTCACACCCTCTCATGTATTTATCTTTACATTCCTAGTTGTTTTCTCCCCAAAATATCCTTGCTGGTTTAGCCTGGGAATGTTACCACACTGTAGACATATTTAATGTTGGCTCGTTATCCATGAAACTTTCAACATTAATGTACTTCATGAGTAATGCTCCTAATATCACACATCAAGTTTTGAGTTTTGCTATTAAAAAATACCTGTCATCCTTAGGATGCCTTTTAAAATTAATGTAACCATAAAACAACATGTTCCTATGGAAGATTCTGTATTCTTCAGGTCATAGAAATATAACTTTTCTAATCCTTAATGGAAATCAATTGTTTCTATATTAAGTCTATTGAACTAGGTAATAAAGATGCTTTCCTCTTTACTTATGGTAAACTAGTTTACTTTTTTTACATCAATTTTTATATTGGAAACTTTGCTAACTTTAATTCACGAGGCTGTAATGCACAAGTGTACTAGAACCATTCTTTATTTGAAACACTCTTCATGTTCTCATTTGCAAAAGCATTTCTCAAAGGGTATATAGTTGGTTGTCTTTGGCAAACAAGAAGGCAGTTTTCAAGGCTTGTAGCCTTACCCTGTAACCCCCACAGCATTCTAAGGGGCTACTGATCTTCCTAATACTCTCTATTGCACATATTGACTATTTCCCCCATATGTGAAAAAAAAAAGCAGTGGAGTTTAAAAAATAATAAAAACTTTCTCCAGGAGATTTTTGCCCATTTTCATGCATTTTCAGATATAAAGTGTCTTTTCAAATTTTAATGCAACTCATGCATGTGTCCTTTGTGGGTTAGAATAATTTTAAAAAATCACAGTGAAAGATAAATATACAAAAATATTTATTTAAAAAATTTACTAACAATTAAAATTTTGGTCCAGAAATCTAAAAGTCACTTCAATTTGGCCTCTTAGGAAATAATTTGTCTCTCAATTTCCACTCAGATTAGTGGTATAGGAAGAATTCCAGACACATGGGTTGCAATATGAATTTGATCAGAAGTAAAATGGCACAATTCACTCAGCTCTGAATCAACCTAAGTCAATCAACATAGAGATGAACCACATAATTTTCAATTACATAACTAGCAATTTTTAGTTGGGCCTTGATTCTGAACAATTTCAGCTAAAATATAATTAATTAGAATTCAATTGTCGATTAAAATGGTAGTGTACATTAAAACACAGCTTTTCCTAAAAATTTTGTTCTTTGAAGTATTAAATAATTACTTAATTAGAATTTTGAAACAGTGGGCTAAATAACTACTGATAAATTCACTTGTATCATTTCCTTTTCAAAACAATACTTTCTTTTTGGTATAACTTCCTTACTTTTTCCTGTGTGATGAGGACTATAGGGGTCAGGGAGGAACTTGAGCCTCTGTTATGCAAGGAGGTCCTGGGAGGGGCCGAGAAGGAAGCTGGCCCTGGGTAGGGAGAAAGGGGTCCTCTTTGCCCTGCCAGGATGCGGAGTGGAGGGAAAATTTAGTTCCAGTCCTAAGAAGCTATGTTTTCTCCTGACTCGTCCACTTTGGGACTGTGGTTGTGTAAGGGGAGAACTGGCTCTGATAACAGATAAACTGAAGATAACTGTGTAAGGGAAGAGGTGTAACACTGAGGATGGAGGCCTGTGCTTGCAAAGCTGGCAGAGCAAAGCGAGGCTTCCTCTCTCTGCTCTCTGCAGTCTGAGAAGTCCTACTGGACACGTGACTGGGATCTATGCCTTAGCATAGTGATTGTCAACCTTTTCCTCTCCTGGCACACATAAAGTAATTACTAAAATTCTGCAGCACAACAAATATATGTGTTGCTTATTTGGAAAATGATAGGCATAATTTTGATTCATTCACTGGACAACTATTGTTGTGTTGGCTGTTGCCTTTTTTTTTTTTTTTGACAATCTAAGGGAAAAGAGATCAGTGCTCCTGACTAAATACTCAGGTGTTGCATGTTTTAAAAATTCTTGAGACACACTGGTTGAAAATCATTGCCTTAACATCACTGATCATTGCACTTCTCACTTCTTCCACTAGGCTGCACCAGACTACGGAACTTATTTATTTTTTAAAACAGGAACAAGCGGCTGCAGTAGTAAAAATAGGGACAGAAGGTTTTCTGCTTTTCTTGCTGAGAGGCAATAGTTACTTGAACTGTATCCCAGGAATGAGGGATTCTTTGACTTACCAAGTAGAAGAGAGTCTTTAAGTGTAACACAATGAACAAAGTCAGGAGCTCAGATTTATTAAGTTTAAATATTAAAAGGCGTATGGCCTTTTGCTAGACCAGAACATTAATGGTCCCAGTGAATCATGGCTTTTTGCATCCATGCCCTTGTGTGGTACACTCCCACATTCATTTCCTTGGCCATGTGACTTGGTTTAGCTAATTCAACAAATGCGGTGCAAGCAGAGGCCTTCTCCATGGGACTTGCACTCTCTCCTACTCTAGACGCCTGCTACCATGTGAAGAAGCCTGGGCTAGCCTGTTGTAAACACATGGCCCAGCTGACAAAAAGCACCAACTACTAGATGTATGAGTAAGACTATCTTAGACCATCCGGCTCCAGGTGAGCCCCCAGATGACTACAGCCATGTTGTGACCCCAGGTATAGGTTGATCAACTATCTTGTTTTGCCTGAGACTGACGGCATTCCTAAGAGGCTAGACTTTCTGTGGGAAAACTGGAACGTCCCAGGCCAATCAAGATCAGGTGTCTGTCCACTGAAGAACCAGTCCGTAGAGTTCAGTCTAATTTCAGAAGCTTGGAATTGTGAGCCGACAAAATGCTTGCTGTTTGAAGCCACTGAATCCTGGGATGGTCTGTTATACACACATAGACGGCTGATAAAAGATCTCATTTTGAATCCCAAGCTCTTAAAGAGGATGTATTGCAGCAATTTCATCATGCTACTGTTAAATGATAACAATCCTTGATAGAGACAGGATTTTCATTAGTTTCTTAATTTCTAAGGTCTGACATAAACATTTTTTAGGCTTATTTTTAAATAATTTATGTCCACTAGCAGCCTAGGATATATTATTGCAATGCATAACTGGTTTTTAGAGGTGCTCAGAACAAAAGGGAAAGGCTTTCCTTAAAAAAAAATAGCTTTCTATTTTTCTAGATTTCCAAATGCAAATGTTAATGTTTAGAAAAGCAATGGTAGAAAAGGAATCAGGGCCAACTAGTTATCCAAAAGCAGGTGGCAGGATTATGACCTGTCAGCTTTTTGAATGAAATCAGGAGACAAACAAAGTGATAAATCATAGTGCATAGAAAATTTTGTACTAGTCTGTGCCATGGATTATAATTTTGTTTTTAATCACAAACATAAACCCATGAAATACTGTGAAATGGTTTAAAGGGCTTTATAAAGTTGCTTATCTTTTTCCTTGCTTACTTCATACTTAGCATAGTGTAGACTATCCTGGGAAAGGACATAGAGAGGTGATGGACGAAGAAATCTTGTGGATGTCAGTACAAGTTATATGGGGCATTGAACCATTTACACTGCAGCCATAAACATAGTGTGATGGCCTTGGTTTCATATTCCAAAGAAGCTGGTGGTTCTGATGTTTCTCAGAATACTGCTGCGTCCATGTCTTCAGCAGTTGGCTCTGTTCTACAACGAGATGGAACAGAAAACTCTCGATGTCAAAGGCCACACCAACAACGGTCTCAGTGGGTACAGGAAAATGGAAAAAATGCGCTCATTATCCTTTCAGCGTTAGTCTTCTGTTATGTGACTAACATGTTGTGTCCCTCAACTACTCTTCTGCGGTCAAAATGGTGTGTGTGTGCTGTGTATGTGTTTATGTACATGCAAGTGGAGGACCTACCAAGAATGGGGACCAGGTTAATTGTTCCTAAAACACCTTTTCTCGCTCCTACTCCTATGTTCATAGAGCTGGTATTGCTGCTAATTGTGCCCTCTAAGTAGGTGCGTGCTAAACAACATATCGGGAACACTCATACCCCTCTCCTCAAAATGCAGAATATACCTGATCTCCCCAGTGAGACCTCTTGAAGGTTTGGGGGCATATAAAGAGAAAATGTGACAGCTTATTTTCCAAAGCCATTTCCTGTCCATTTCTCTCTTTGAGCAGTGGGCGGAATTGGAAACTTGGCTTGAAGTTTCATTCTGGATTTCCTTTTATATTGCAAAATTATGTCCCCAGTAAAATCATCCTGCAATTCATACTGAATTCATTCATCTCTAATTTCTAAATGGGTACATATGAGGATAATGGCCATAGCGATAGTTTCAATTATTAATCCTTTCATTATGTAATCTAAACACTGCAAACTCTCTCTGCCTGAAGGGACAAATAAGGTCACGTTAACACTAAGTAATCAGATTACAATGGTCTTGCAAAACGTCCTTGGGTCCATCTGCCTTTATTCTCCTGCCCACTAGAATTTTTCAGTTGTCTAGGCATCCCTAGGGATATCAATAGTGTTCTCAGGAGCAAGCCTACCTACACTTTTCTACCCCAGTCCATTAAATCAGCTGGGTATTGTGCCTGATGCCAGTCCCCTCCACGAGAAAGCTGCTCCACCAGCCAAGGTCATACTTTGCTGGCGGTTCCCTTAAATGAGCCTGCCAGGGGGAAGTTGCCTTGGGACCTAGGCCTTGTGCCACGTAACTTGTCCTGCAGGTGAGCTCCAAAGCCTCACTGCTCACACTCGCAATTTCAGTCTTTCACCAACACAACTCTTTCTGCTTCTGAAACTAACCTTGCTCTCCATGGGGCCACCAACCAGTCTCCCAGGCCCGACAGTGGGCAGATGCTAACTCATCACCTTGAGCTTTTATATATTCTCGTCTCTGAGTCCCAGACTCTTCAGCTATGTTCTAAATGTTTATATTCCCCACAAATTTCCTGTGTTGAAACCTAACCCTTACGGTGATGGTGTTAGGATGGAGCATCTTTGGGAATGGGATTAATGTCCTGGTAAAAGCAGTTTGAGAACGCTCCCTTGCCCCTTCCAGCGTGCAAGAACACAGCACGACATCTGCAGTCTGCAGCCCAGAAGAGGGCCTTTCCCAGAGCATGCCCACGCTAGTGCTCTGATTCGGACCCCAGCCTCCAGCACTGTGAGAAATAAATTCTGTTGTGTATAAGCCACTCAGTCTATGGTGTTCGGTTATAGCAGCCCTTATAGACTAAGACATCTTCCTGCCTTCTTTAGCTTAAAAAAATCTGCCAGACCTACCCTTACTGTATTGCCAGCCTGCCGGTACAGTGACTCTCTGAATCCCATTTTGGGCCCAGGAAAAGCATCTTGCTTCTTTTACATACAATATAGGTCAGATTTCATAAAATTGTCAGGATGGAGGCTTCAAAGCCCTCCTGTTTTCTGTTATTTGTCCTCCAACACGATTTTCACCCCTTCCTAAAATCTGTATTTTGCCAGAGATGCACCCTTAGGTCCTCACGCAGTGTTGATGACTGCCCACCCCTGAAGCTCCCCATCTCCCATGTGTTATATAGTCTATCAGGTTCCAGGGTCCCTTACACTCTGCCATCCACCCCTGGAGTGACCCTCCCTCGTTGCTCTACCCCTCCCCCATCCAGGCTCTGATCACTCCTCCCAACACCAGCATCAGGAGGAACACAGTCACACTGTGAAATGGCAGAGCAAATCACTTGTTTCACCAGCAAAGGGGACTATCCAGAGCTGAAAATCTCAAGTGCACAGTAGAGGGCCTTTCTTCTTGGATACAAACATAACTTTTCATTCCAGGGATAAATGCTAACTATTAAAATCCAAGCCTGGATGAAACTGCAGGAAAACTTGTTTTATGCTTCATTTATTTAACAAACATTTGACAATTTCTTCTTAGAAAGGAATGCAAAATGTGCTTTTTCTCTTTGGCACTGATTGCAGCTCAAAGGCAATTTTTGTCTCATTTCCTAGTATTTTATATCAATCTACAATTGACTGCAAGTGGCATGGATTTTTAATACCTCTTATCAAACCATTACCTTTTAATAAATTCACACTGAATATCTACCCCCTCCTTAATGGCCTTAATTCCTTAAAAAGAAAAAAAAAAGCAAAAGAAAACAGGAACTTAGGAAAAGAAGTATTAAGAAAAAAGGCTATCACCATAATTTATTTTTAAAAATCCAGATTAAAGCAGTATCTTGTTTTCCCCTGCAGGTCAAGCCTATTCACAATGAAGTGGTAGAACTACATATGGCGGGAGGGAAAAAGAACACCCTCACTGTGCTCTGTATCTGTGTCTATCCCTGCCTCTCTCACATTATACAGCAGCTTTCAAACACGTTGATAAATTCTTAGACCCTCTCCCATTTGAGAGGTGGAATCTATGACCCTGCCCTTGAACCTGCATGGGATTATGACTGCTCTGACCCACGGAGTATGGCAAGTTGACCCTTGTTAGATTCCAAGGTGGTTTGTGAGAAACCACACACTTATCTTGTTCATTGGAACATCCGATCTTGGAGCTCGGAGCTACCACAGGAGAATCCAGCCAACACTGCAGCTCCCAGGGTGGGAGGAAGCACAGGCTGCATGGAAGAGCCACGTGGAGGCGCTCTGATCCCTTTCTTGCTCACGCAAGTTTGGAATGTCCTTCGGTCTTACCAAATACTCTCTTCCTTAACTTCCTAGGTTTTTTTTTAGAATAGATCTTTAAAGAATTTATGTTCATTTTTTCAAACTAATAATTTTTAAAATAACAAACTATAAATGAATCATTGGCACTAAATCTATGCTACATTATCTATTGCTATGTAACAAACCACCTCAACGTTCAGTGGTATAAAACATGCAATACTTGGGGACGTACTCCCATTATAGTACTATTTGTTATTTATCTGAATTTAACCAAGCATTCTACATTTTACCTGGCAATCCTAGGATACAGAAGCGTTCTTTTTTATGGTGTCCCCATGTCAATATCAGAAAAGGATTTCACTTGGCTTTGCTCGGATGAAGCTTCTACCTTTTACAAAGCATGATATGAAATACAGCCCATCCCTGTGATCAGTGCAGCAGGGCTTGTTACCAGAAGCAGGGAATATGGGGAAACTTTCTGGGTTGCCTCATCTGTTACATACTCTCTAGTGTCTCACTGTTTCTTTGAAAACTAGAAGAATAAAGGCACTTAGAACTGTGGGCTTATGTAACCATTAGGCTTATTAACTAACTTCTTTATAATTTTAGAGGATGAAGAGGATTATTTATATTGGCTTTTTGGCATCAAATTTATAAGCTATTGCCTTAATCGGTCCAGGTTGCTATAATTAAGTGCTATAGACAAGGTGGCTCATAAGCAACAGAAGGTTATTTCTCATGATACTGGAGACAGAGGAGTTTGAGATCAGGCTGCCTGTGTGGCTGGATTCTGGTAAGGACCCTCTTCTTGGTTGCAGACTGCCTACCTCTCCTTATACCCTCACATTACAGAAAGGAGGCTGAAGGGCTCTCAGGGTCCTTTTTATAAGGGCACTGATTCTATTCATCAGGGTTCCATCTTCACAACCCAATTACCTCCCAAAGACTCCACCTCCTAATACCATCACACTGCAAGTTAAGATTTCAGCATATGAATTTGGAGGGAACACAGACATTCAGTCCATAGCAGGTACTGAGATTTGCCGAGGACTTCTGTCATCAGTACTTAACAGATGGCCGAGGAGTAAGCTGAAATAGTCCACTCCTTTGTAGTTCAATGCAACAATTACTGAGAACCTACGTTCACGATACTGAATGCTGGAGGCAAAAAGGAACCTTTCTGTCCCTGTGGTGCTGGGGTTAGTGGAGAAGACACCTGGAATCAATACGATGTAGTGTGGAAAATGATGGAGTGTATAAAGCACTGCATGGTATTGCCAGAGGGGTGGGTACCTTAACGCGGATGTGAGAGTGGGCTGCAAGAACCTATGCAAAGCCCATGACACATCCCTCACTGGTAAAATATAGAAAAAGCATGAAGGAAGGTGGGTCAGCGTAACCATATATAGAGAATGCTGGTGTCGGGTTCACATCCTGCGTGGGAAGACTGAGACACAGGACAGCAACCTCCAGGAAGATGCCTAACCCTGGTCCAGTCGGGGCACGCCCATCACTCACAGTGGAGTCTCCTGAACCAGGTAAGTACATGCTCAACTTCCTGACAGGCCAGTTGGAACATTCAAGAACCTGGAGAAATCAGATACAGGCCATCATCTCCAGAGGAAGGGACAAAAGCTGGGAGTCAGAGGGCTGAGTGGAGAAGACATTTGGGAAGGCCTTCTGTGTTTTATGGCCAGGCAGCAGAAGAAATGAATGTTGAGAAAAACTCCATGGAGAGAGGGAGAAATTCTGTGAATAAAGGCGAATGTGCTCTTTTCTGCCAATTTTTTTCTTTTCTTTTCTTCTTTTTGTGTATCTGTGAGGCAGTAAAAAGTTAAAATTAAAATCCAATATGCAAATGTACCCCAATTGTCCTTGTGGCTTTTGCAATTTGGTTTTTATGGGCCCAGAGAATACCATCCTTGTTTACATGGAATTTATTCCCTATCCTTTCGGAGAAGGTAAGGGCTTTCTTGTCTTCATTTTGGCTACATTTCTCTATTAACCCTAAGATTAATTTATCATGTAACCATAATCAGGTTAAAGATTTATCATCAGTAAACCAGATACTTTTGTCATGGGCTGGTCCGAATTGTTTAATTACCTTCACAAACGAGCAGGATCTGATTTATTCTATAGCTCACACTTTCCTGTGACCTGTTCTGTTGCATCTAACACTTTGGGAACAAACTTTTGATTTTGAATCAAACAACTGCGTATAAAACTATCCTCATAAAAGGGACCAAAGAATGAATGCACACAGGCCCAGAGATAAATGAAAGGATATTACCCAATATAGTCTAGTGCTATAAAATACAGAAGAAATGGGTTCTTTACTCCGATATAATAAAGATACTATAAAGTTTTAACTCCTCCTGTAATGAAAAATGCATAATTATAGCAGTTATGGGACAATATAGATATTGGTCCAAATAGTAGGGACTCTCTTTGATTGCTAGGGTTTTTATGCTCCTTAAACTTACCTGTGGTTCCCAAAGAGAGGGATAGGGGACACTGGGATTTCTGTCTTTTTAGACAACTGATTATAATGACAAGGAAGACCACCTGGAAGTGCATAATTCAGGACAAATACCAGGGTGTGTGGACTGAGGGAATAGAGAAGGAAAATTATGAAATAAGTTAGGAATAAGTCACTCTGCTTCATAAGTGGCCCATCTGTCTATCATTGCCTACCTGGATGGGTCTGTCCAGAGACTCTGAGGGATGACTAATGTGTTGTGAATGTATTAAGCATAACTAAAGCAGAGTGTAGAGTCAGCTTCACGGAACCACATACAATGAGAATGGAGGAGGAAGTTGTTCCTAGGGAGCAATCGTAATCGTTGCCCGAAGATGGTAGATGTGTGAGCTAGCATGAAAACAGACACACATGACAGGGTCTGCTCACATGTAATTGAAACTCAGATAACATCAAACATACATTCGAACTCTGTTCAAACTGAATGGTGCAGATTGAGCATAGAGTAATGGTTAAGAGCATGGACTTGGGAGCCAGATTGCATGGGTTCAAGTCCTTTCTGTATAACAGAACTTGGGCAAGTTCCTTGCTATCTCTGACTCGGTTTCTGTGCCGACAGTGATAGATGGCACCTATGTCGTGAGCAGGAGTGTTTGTTCATGTAAAGCACCCGGAATGGAGTCATTGCTCAACGTTGACTCTTGTGACAGTGTGTGGGGATGTGAGGATAGGGGAACATTTCACAGAGCTCAGAGAGCCGGCTCATGTGAAATAATTTTTTTTTTTTGTTTCAGCTTCACTTCAAAAGCAGAATTTGGGGAATTCTGTAACTTTATGTTCCTTCTCGAGGTGAGTGCTTTTCATAGACAACTTTTATTCATTTTAAGGCAGTAATCATCACCAGATTTATCAAACTCTGCATAGCTGATCTATACTTAATGCTCACTAACAGCCTGGTTTGGACTAGCAATGTTTCCTTCCTCACTCACAACTTGGGGTCCTTCCTTATTCCCAGAGCAACACTAAATGATGGGCTTAAGCCAGTGGGGTTTTGTCCTAAGCTGTAGCCATTTGTTTCATTTCATTTTGTTTTTCACTGAAATGCTCACATTCTTCTTTATGTTTTGGAATAAATTCATAAATTGATTCAAAGTGATCAATGAGTTATAAATCCTTGTCATGGTGGACGCATCAGTGTGCTTCTTGCACTACACTGTGTAGTTGCACTTAGCATGTTTTCTGTGATGGGATGAATATCTAGTCTACATCCTTCCAAGAATTCCAGTTCATTTTAGGGGATATGATTCTATTCCATGCCGTGCCGCACTACTCCTTTCCAAGTCATGGCACACAACAAGGTGTGGTAGAAACCAAAAGATAATCAGGGCAGGGTCTCTTCTCAAGAGCTCATGATTTAGTTTCAGATTTGGAATTTGGGTGGCAAATAGTAAAGATTTTGAAAAATGCATAGTAGATATTTTCAAGTTAGCTCCTCAATGGTCTCTGCAATTGTAATGAAACAGTCCACATGCATTCAGTCTTAGAAGCAGCTTGTGCCCCATCATGTGGGCCCCCCTTTGCTGCTGGAACACGCTTTCCTCAGCTGCTTCTCCTCTGTAGAATTGTCTCTGGCTGAAGGGAGCTGTCTTGTCCTGAGAGGCCTGAGAGGTTACACCCCCTTATCTGGGCTACCCTCAGGGATCTCCGCTGGCAGGCTGACAAGGGGGCGAAAAAGCCCAGCCTCCTGATCTCAGGGAGAGTCAGCTGTGTGTGTGATGTATGCTCCTGACCCACTGGGATCAGGCTGCACCCTCCTTGGCTCTTTCTCCTGCCTTATCCATTTCCCCTGCTACCTTATAGGTGTTTCCTGAAGCAACTCCTGCAAGAAATGAAATGCACCCAGATCCGTCTCAAGCTCTGCTTCTAGAAAACTCCACCTAAATCAGTTTCCTTACTGTTTATTGTTCAGTTTAGGGGTTTATAATAGGAGGCACTAGTTTATATTCATTATATTAAATTCTTAAAGATTTTATATTTTAAACTTACTTGTGGCTAGAAGTTATTTACACTAGGGGAGGAACCAGGTCCCGTATTCAATGTCTGCACAGTCGGTAAAATGGACAAGGTATTCCTACAAACTAAAAGTTGTCATGTAGGATGTCAACTGGATATGTTATGATGTTCCTGACATGGTGGCCAGAATAAATTTTAGAAGGAAGAGTTGCGTTTCTCAAGTTCACTCTTCAGTGCTGTCAGGTTGCAGAATTAAAAAAAAAAGTCCTCCATATTTTGGCTTTGTGTAATGTGTGGACGGCCAAGTCTTCTACACATGATTTCACCTGATGCTTTAATCAGTGAGCACACACAAAGTGTGGTTTTTGTGCAGGGCCTGGACCCACAAGTTCCCATCACTGGATGCTTCAGAGAGAAATTTCAGAGACAGGACCTAAAGCAGGCTGCCCGGTCCCCAGGTTAGTGCTTTTAATATATATATTAAATATTGTGGTATATTTGAAAATATATATATATTCTATATTCTAGTATATACCATATAATATATTACATATATTATATATTGGAATATATATTAGAATATATATCAGAATATCTATTATATATATTAGAATATATATTAGAATGTATATTAGAATATATATTCTAATTATATATTGTATAATTATATATAATTATATATTATATATACAATTATAATATACAATATAATATTGTATATATACTATATATATATAGTATATATATATTCTATCAGTGAAATAGTGGGATAAAGTCACATTTTTATTTTCCCTAATAATTCTCAGAATGTGAAGAGCTACCAAAGACCCACTGATGCGTGGTTCTGAAGTAATATGCATTTTAAAAGCAGGCTTTCTCTGTTATAAAAAGGCAGAAAAATTAACATTTGTCTGCCTAGATTCTCTCTTCTTAGGAAATTTTTATATAATATATTCATAGCCTTTTAAAAAAATGTCCTTAAATGTTGTAATCTTTTTCTTCTCCCTAGCTCACAAAGATGCTGAGAAGATGAAGTGTCAGAAGGATCTTCCAGGCGCTTTTACCTGCTTGGGGAGGCTTCTCCATTTCTGCTGCATGGTATTAGCTCTAAGAGCCTGTGATTATTGTGTAGTGTTACTATGGAACTTCCCAGATTTGAATCATTTATCTGTTTATATACCCCTTCAGGGATGGTAAATTGCAGTCACCAGGTCAACCCTAGCTTCTAAATATTCTGTTTTGACTATAAATAGAACAGAAAACTGCCTGTAATTGATTCTGTTCATTGCTATGTTCTGATTATACAAAAAAGAGCTTGAAAATCCTTTTTCTGGTCTTTGTAACATGGCATTTGTCAGACACACTGTGGGGGATTAAATATACAGAGAGGGTGTGAATGAAAAGACTCTACTCCTAATTCCCTATGTGCACCAATTCCTATTAAGTATTGGGGAAACTTCATTGTGTGTAAACTTCATTGTGTGTAAACTTCATTGTTTCCAATGCCATTACTCTGTTGTCACTCCAATTGTAGGGTTCAGATAACCATAATTTGAAGGCATGTTTACTTCTCTGCGTGGGCATAATGTTCTCTGTTTTCTGGAGCTAAAAAGAGAAAGCTATTCATTGTACTGGATGTCATGGGTCACAGGTATATTTATCTGTGCTGTAAAGATAGGGAAGTCAGCCACGTGATGGGGCTTGACAGAGTCTGGAAAATTAAAGCTTTGCTGACAGGCCTTAGTCAAACAAAGAAGGAAATGGTGAGAAGACATTGTGTACCCTACTCTCATCTGTCCCCATCACACTTTATAGGTGATGTAGGCTGAGAATTAAATAGACAAACCAACAAAACCACACAAGGAATGTTTAACTCAATGCCTGTTTAGGAGGCTCATTTCCCTTCCCTCATTCTGCTCACTGCTGCCATGTTCCTGATGGCCTGATGCATAAGATAAGCTCTTCTTCTCCTTGGTCTGGAAATCCTTTGCCCTCTGTGGTTTTCTAACTGTCCCTGGAGGCATACACCATCTCTGACCTCTAAAACATTTACTGGCACCTACCAACCTGTGTCAAGAACTGTACTCCATACTACAGGTGGTCACTTTACAACAGGGGAGGCAAACACATTCATTATAGGATATCCGTATGTAGGGTGATTTTATATCCCATTTGTCCTGGGCAGTCCTAGTTTATGCCTATGGCCCTTGGTGGTTATTAATAGCACCAACTTTTATTATTATCATTTTTATCCTCACCTGAGGACATTATTTCATTGCTTTTAGAGACAGAGGAAGGAAAAGAGAGAAACATTGATTGGTTGTCTCCCATATGCACCTGGACTGGAAATCAAATGAGCAACCTTTCAGTTATGGGGTGATATTCCAAAAACTGAGCCACACTAGCCAGGGCCGCACTTTTATTCTTGAGTGCCTGTGTTTGGACAGTGAATTAATATATGCCAAATTTAGTATTCTCAGAAGATATGGGAAATTCCATTTCTTCCAGATAGCTAACGCAGACCCTTAGAAGCAAGATTAGAGGCCCCTTTTACATATTCCCATGAAGCTTGGAAATACACCTGCCACAACATTTCTACCCCACTATTACCTGTAAGCTCCTTGAGGGCAAGGTGTTCATTCTCAGACATCCATTTAGTCTCAGTCGGTTTAAGACTAAGAAAGAGGGCCCTGAGTTTTTGATTGAAATGATTATTAAACATGTGGCACAGGTAAAGGTGTGGGTTAAGAAAAGTGTCCCAGAGCAAGAAATGCCTGATCAGAGCCTTGAAGGGTGAGTAGGAATTGGCCAGGAAAAGAAGGACACAGGGCAGGGCGCTTCAGATAGAGTACCAGCTTATTAACGGCAGGAGTTATAAGAAATCACAGTACTTTAGCTGATATAGAAGAACCTTAGGGTGGAAAGGGTTTGCCCGAAGATGAGTTCGGAAGTAGTAAGTCCAGTAGTAAGCAGGAAGTAAGTAAGTGAAGATGTTGAACAGAGAATGGATCCAAGAGATTCTGAGGACATAGAATCAAGAGTATTTGAAATGGTGGTTGAAGAGTTAGGTTTCACTATCTTTGGAAATCAGATGGTGCAATTCCCTGAAACCGGGAATCAGGTTCGTAAGCAGGTTAGATGATGAGTTTAGTTTGGAGCATGTTTGGCTTGAGCTGTCTGTGCAATATCCAAATAGACTTGTTAAGTAGGTAGTTGAAAATGCAGGACTGAAACTCAAGAAAGAGACCGGGATAGCAGTAGAGATGTAGGACTCATCAGTGTGAAATCAGATGAAATGATCCAGGATAGAGCTACAGAGAAGAAAACAGGCTATAAGAATCCACACCAGAGGTAGCTGTGAAGGGGTAAAGGAAGGAGAAAGGCAGGAGGACAACCAAGATAAAATCATGTCACAAAACACAGGGGAAGAGATGTAAGTATATGATTATCTAACCACTATGCTGTACCCCTGAAACTAATACAAAGTAATACAGAATTTCAACTACAAATGAAAAATACAATTAAAAAAAACGAGGGAGGAGCGAGATCAAGGAGAAAGAGATGATGAATCAAGACAAAAGGTGGAAAGAGAGCAACATAATCCAGCTTCTACAAATGGAAAAAAATCTAGTTATAAAAGTGAGCTAATGTATGTCTTAAAAATAATGAAACAGGTTTTTATGAGTATATTTGAAAATATTACAAAGCTAAATTGGTACTTCAAGGCATCAGAATTATAGTTGCTGTGCCCCTCATCAATCAAGTCTAATGGTATCTGACTACTAATATGTACCTTAATTGAAACCTAGTAGTCCCATTGATTGAAAGTTTTTGCCTTTGGGAGGCAGAAAGACTTTGGCCAAAATTTCTGCAAATGTCATCCAAACTGGATGCCACTTTTGACTCTACTGAGTGAGATTCTGAGTATTATCAGGATATAGCAGCGCAGTGCTGGGCATTGGGGATTTCTGAGCAAATCGCGTTTATCTTGGTGTCATAACCCCAGTTCATCTGGATGAAATGGTGCAGTGTTGGCATTTTCATGGAATGGGTCACTAGACCCAGACAAAGAAAAATTGAAGTTATTGTGCCCCAGTGTCCCAGTCCTTTCTCTAGGAAGCAATTTTGTCTTTGTCCTTGATATAGATACTTGAAACACTCAAGTCTAATGAATTTTCTGCTCTGTCTGGATATGTTCCCTTGGCAGCACATGGCAAACTTGAAAAAATATTGTAAAGGTTATCAAAGGTTAATAGTTTTTCAACTTTCTTTTTTCTAAGGAGATAACAAAACCCAAATCTTGTCATGCAAGGAGATCCAATAATATCACTATAATTACAACAGTGACACTATATGGATATTGTCCCACTAAAAATTTGCCTTTAAGAATTTTATTTTATTTTTGTTGATACCAAATTCCTCCCAAAATTATTTGAAATATTTTTAAATAAGGTATAAAGATGTAAAAATACAAATATAGTTAAAGTAGAAATAGAACATCAAAAGAAAAGGAAATAAGTATTTATTCTATAATCCCAATTTAATATATATGATATGCCTTAACATTACTTCTAGCTTTGAGATTCTTAGTAAACTGAAATAAACTTTCTTTTCAGTATCTGAAAGTATTATTGGTGAATAATTTCCCGTTAACCTTGTAAAGTAAAGAGATGACTTGGATGCATTTCATAGCTGAGACTGAAATAGAGATATCATAGTTTTCCCGGGGGAAATACCACGCTGTAATAATGACAGAATGGGCCCGTACAAAATTACTTGTGTCACTTTTTAAATACGGACAGACTATTCTTATTTAATTGTGTATATTGTTCTAGTGCTTCTCGAATTGTTCCTTCCTTAGAATTTCTCCAACACTGTAAGCCATTCCTTAGCTTACTACGTGAGCTCTAGCCTACTAATTTACGATTCGGTTGCTATGGTCTGAATGTTTTTGACCCCACCCCAAATTTCCATGTTGAAATCCTAACCTCCAGAGAGTATGGCGTTAGGAAGTAGGACCTTAGGGAGGGGTAAGTCATGAGGGTGAAACCTTTCTGAATGGGATGAGTACCTTCCACTGTGCGAGGACACAGAGAGACGTATTCTGGCTCTCACCGGAAGGCGACCATGGTGGCACATTGACCTTTGACTTTATATCCTCTAGAACTGGAGGAATAAATTTCTATTGTTTATGAGATCCCAGATCTGTGGTCGTTGGTTATAGCAGCTTGAACTGAGATACTGGCCAGGAGAGGGCAGAGAATACTGGCAGACGATGCAGCTGGAACACTGTGTGCATTTAGGAAGGGGGTAAAGAACAGGCTGAGTATTAGAGAGTCAGAGAGGAGAGTGTGTGGGAGTGTTTCTAAGCCAGGAAGAGAGAGCTTGTTGGTAGGACTGAACAAAAGTTCAAAATCCATGGCAGGCATGCCACCTGGCTCACTCTTCCGTGTAATCTATGCCTTGCCTCTCTTCCTACACAATTTGAACTTGTCATTGATCTCACCATGGGAACCATGGCTGGCTTATTAGGTTCTTAGGTTCTTAGAACTAACACTGGAACCATCCCGGGAGGAGACGCCTCTGTTGAGTGGATGTTTTGAAATAGGCCCAAGTGACAGAAAATAACACATACAAAAAATAAATAGAGCCAAGCCATGCAGTACTCTCACAGGATGAATCTCGTCCGAGTGGCAGAACAGGCGAGTGTAGGCAGAATAGGTATGGACGAAACGGAAAGTGTACTTCTCACCAGCTCATCCTTAAATTTTATCTAACTCAGTACATTTCAGGGGATTCTAGAGTATTTTCTCTGCTGAAAAAAGTTTATAAATATTACTTTGTATATCCTATCAATCATTTTGAAGAGCACAGTCTTCATTTTTCATCTCTAAAGAAAATAACATCCAAGTTTCTGTTCTGCAAGCTGAACACAATTCCTTGAGCTACAGACAGTGGTTCCCGTTGTTATCAATACTGCTGATGGTCAGAGCGACGTTTATATGTGAAGAGGCCATGTGGGATTTTGTATTTAATCAAGTACTGCATTTATGAAGCAAAAACAATCAAAATTTTCAGGGAAAGATTATTTCCAAGTTGGTAAGTAACGATTGCCAAAAGATAGTGTAAAAATCACGTGAAGAATGCACAAATGGCTTGGTACGTGATCAATGATTCAGGCCTCATTATTATGATTTGATCTTCACTGCTATATTTTAATAACAATTTTAGGCATCATGTATGTATCTCTGCTCCTCATAAATATAATTGAGGTAAATCTTCCCTTAACTCATTTATGAACAGTGGCATAACATCGAGCTTATTTTCTGCACAATAGTTATTAGTTTTTCTGGTTTCCAGAGTACCTCTCTACAGAACATCTGGTTGTTTCATAAGTACATTGTGAGATGCCTCCACTCAATGCTTTCTTTTGAAACAAGGAACAGGTGTTCCGAGTCACAGAGGCTGAGTTTTTATTTTTATTTTTGTAAAGGCTGGGGAAATTTAAATTGAGTAAATATGCTTTTTCATTGTGAAATGAAGATTAATCGACACGGCCCAATTGTAGTCAGTTGCTAACGGGTCTTGTCATGATGTATTTGAAAGCAATTAGATGCTAGTTTTGGTTTTTTTGTCATTATCCTCTACTAGGTTTTCTTAAACACAAAAAAGCTGTCAAATTTTGCATCTCCTGAACAAATTAAAATACTAATGCTATATTATTTAGTAAAATATACTACAGTTTATAAGCATCTGAGAAAGAGGTTGTCTCTTGCCTCAAATTGGTTATAATCTTACAAGTGAACAAGATATGTGCAAACAGAAATAGGTACAGAACTTCTGCAGAAGTGTCTAAAAAGACGTACATGCTACAGAGGCCAGGATGTGCCCTCTAGGATTTAAACCTGGTCTATTTCAAAGTAGGTCTTTGAAAGTGATAACAAAATTTCATTGTCTTTATTATTATGACTTTATCCATTTGTGATATTTAAAGATAAGAAATGACTGACAACATATATTAAACTATTCTAGCCACAGGTACTATTTTCATCGTCTTACATGTTTTATTTTATTTAATTCTCATAATAACCCCAGGAAGAAAATAAAGCACAGAGCAGTTTTAAAGTAAGGAGTGGGCCTGGGGCTCACATTCAGGCCCAGTCTGTTTTTGGAGCCTCTGTTCTTAACAGCTCTGTTACCTGAGGATGGTGAAACCTAGAGTCATCACTGAAGGAACACCTGTACATATGCCCACACTTATCGAATTGTATGCATTAAATATGTGAAGCTTTTTGCATATCAATTAGACTTCAATAAAACTTATAAAAATTAAAAATAAAAAGTAAAGAAAAAGAGGGATCACCTTGTCAAACATGGTCAGATATTTTTATTTCTTTTAAATCTTCACGCAATGATATGTTTTTTTGATTTTAGAGAGAGAGAAGAAGGTGGGGTGGGGGAGAGAGAGAGAGAGACATCAATGAGAGAGAGAGATATATCAATGTGAGAGAACCATCAGTCGGATGCTCCCCCGCAGTACCTGACCAGGGATCGAACCTGTAACCTAAGTGTGTGCTCTAACCAGGGATTAAACCCGCAAATCTTTTTTGGTGTATGGAATGATGCTCCTACCAACTGAGCCACCCAGTCAGGGCCATGTTCAGATATTTTATTTTCATCCACACTTCTTCTAATGGGCTCCACAGCTGTGTTAGGCTAAAGCAGCCGGGGTTCCCTTGATCTGTACTTGTCTCATGATGTGGTCAGATAACCTGGATAATTCAATTACTTATGTGATTATTTTTTTCTATCTCAAATATTCAGATTAGTTGTCAACACAACCCCACTTCCTCTATGCTGTGTTAACAGGCCATGGACATGCTGATTTTTATTAAGCAGATACCACCACGTCTCCTGATTTCTCTCCTTGCATGTTCCTTCAACTTTTTAAAAAATAGAAACAGATAAAATTAAAAGCTACAAGAATTTCTCCTTCCAAGTTGCAATTTGAAATAGCAGCAGGCAACATAGATTGGTCTCTGCTCTCTCTTCAACTTTTACAATCAGATGAGATCAGCAGCTCAGTATAATTCCTGATTGGCTCAGATGAGAATATAAAACTAATTCATGTTACAAATGAACTTGATCTAGACAGCAAACAAAGAATAACAATAGATAAGATATCAGTACTGCTTTTTTTCTGGAGCCCTGTGTTATCAAGGAGTGTGCTGAGCAGCTTTTTGAAATAAAATACCTTTATTGAAGTAAACAGAGAAAATCTCATTCAGGCTAAGGCATTGCTATGCTCGTTATTATTGGAAGGGTTTAGCTGGGAAATTCTCATCACCTTTACCTGGAAACACTGCTGTCTATTGCTACTCTGACTTTTCCTCTGCTATACTTGCCCCACATTATATAGAATTGGAATGGCTGCTGGGATCTAGGGAATGTAAAAAAAAATGCCTTTATTGTTAAGCTTACTTTTTTATGTGGAAGGATTTGAAAGTAAATTATAGTTACCTTTCACTTTCATTCCTAAATATCTAGGTGTGCACCTTCAAAAAGAAAAAAAAATTCCTATGAAGTTAAAAATAGCATTATTATTACTAACAAAATTAATAATAATTCCTTACAAGACTTTAATATTCTGTCCTTATTCAAATATCTGCACTTCTCCACAAAATATCTTATGTAGATGATTTGCTCAAACCAGGATTCAAACCAGTACCACACTTTGCCTCTGATCGTTATGTTTCTTAATCTATTTTTTTAAAAAAATAGAATACTTCTTTTCCATTACACTGACCTGCTGAAGAGAGTGGATCTTTTGTTCTGTAGAATTTCCCACCTACTGTGTTTGCCTGACTGCAGCCTCTTGGTATTGTTTAGAATGTTTTTCTATTCCCTGGAAATTAGATTTAAAGAATTTGTATTACACTTAAACATTTTCAGTTAAAATACCCTCTGTATACTTCTCACCACATCATACCAGGAGGTGCATGGTATCTGATTGTCCCATCAAACTCAGTTTGACCTGTGTTAGAAAAGTGACAGCATGATCTCTTAATTGCAGTTATGCTTCCCACGGTGACCAGAAAGGCATCCGTGTAGTGTTACTTTGGTACCATATGAATAACCAGTCCTCCATCAGTCATTCGCCTGATAGCTGAACCAAATGAGAACCCTTGCTTAAGTCAATAATTTCATCAGGGTTTACAGACATAACTTCGAAAGAGGACCCAGTCTATGCCTTCATCCTCTCTTACAGCTGATTACAGTAGCCTCCTGACTGGTCTTCACCTGTTCTTCCTCACCCCTACCACTTATTGTTCACGTGGCAGCCAGAAGACCTCCTGGAACGTCAGTCAAATCATGTCGCTGTTTTGCTCAAATCCTCCAGTGGTCATATCATGTCATGTCATGTCACACAAAGCCCCCACCCTTCCCCCTGATTGGTGCAGAAGGCTCCTTATGTCTTGACTGCCAGCTCACTCTCTGGTTCCATCTGCTACCACCTCTGTTTTTTCCTCACTCACTCTGCTCCAGCTACACTGGCCTCCATGCTGTTTCTAGAACACCCAAACTGGTTCCAGGCAAAGGTTTCTTTTGAAATTACTCTACCCTCTGTTATTTGTGTGGGTTCCTCCATCACTTCAGGTTTCTTCTCAAGTGACATCATAGAGAGGACTTCCTGAACACCCTATCGAATATAACTCCCCAAACCTTCTACTTATCCTCTCCATCCCCTTCCCTTGCTTATGTCTCCTCATAACACTTACATTTTTAGCAGGTTATCTTTACTTCTCTGGATGGCTCCCTACTGAAGTATGAGCTCTGTGAGAGCAGACACATTGCCCATTTCATTTACTTCTTTGTCCCCAGCTCAGAGCATAATGTCAAAGTTGGCACACAATAAACGGTCGCTGAATGAACAAATGACTGTATATTCAGTGAAAGTGGCCCTTTTAAATTGAGAATAGTTGCTTCTTTTTCAGAGGAGTCACCTGGCTAAAAGGAATATCACCTCTCTCATATCATGCTTTTCGCTGAGCCACTGAAAGATGCATTTTGGGAAACTGCATTTATATAATTCCCATAAAGTACAACTCAAAAGACTCTTCTCAAGGACACAGACTCTTTTCCCAGCTTAGAACTCTTCAGGAGGGAGGTAGGAATTAAGTGAACTCCATTCTTCTTATATTTTTAAAGAACTGCCAGCAGAGTAATCAGGGACAGCAGGTCACTGGTGATTAGTCCCCAGTTACACTGAGCCCATCCCTACCAAGGGCAAGTGAATCACAGTCAAGAGCCATTTCCTTCCTCAAAGTCAAGGTTGGCTTTATTAGGGATTATTTTTATACTTCTTAGCAGGCTCATAAGTAGAACTTAAATTCAGAGAATTGGTTTTATCCCATTCACTAAAGAATCATTGGATTTTAAAAGTCCTTTCTAAAAGCCTAGAGATTTATAACTTAAACTCATGCACCCTATCAAAAATTCTGGCCACTCATATATCTCGATGACATGACCCCAGCAAAATTTCTCAAAAAGAACAACAATGAACTATATGTATTTTTTGGATAGTCTGAAAATGCCCATTCTCTTTAAGCTTTGTCCCTTGCCTTCAAATCCCGATTCCTTGTGTATCTATATTCATATATGGATATAATAGGCCTTTTCTCCAGGACCCTTCCCACGTGTCCCACAGCAATCCTGATTTAGACAGATGGGGGCCTTACACACTGGTAAGTGAATGAGACACATGGCTAATGATGTGGCTGGCTTGTTTGGCCAAAAAGCTGGAGATTAGACTATTTCCCTCTGATTTGGCCATCAGTAATACTCTTAGAGACACTCCCCCTCTCTTCTGTGGACACACACTGCCCTACTCCAGGCTCCAGGCTGCCCTACTCCAGGAAAGGGAATAAAAGGTAATTATAATATTTCATTTACTTCCTGCCCACGGGGATTAACATGAAAGTCCGATGCAATTACACGGTGACGGCAATGAAGACTGAAGCCAGTGGAACGGCCTGTCTCTGCAACACAGAGCAGGTTACCTGGTTACCTCTGGACAGCAATTTCCAGAAAATCCCGTAATTAGGTTGTGAAATGGTGGCAAATAGGATGAACTGAAGAGGCAGATGTGTGGCCCAAAGTAATTTGGTTTTTACTAAAATGTGCTGCAACCCACATCCTTCCTATTTATTAAAGCCCTATAATATACCATGTTATGCTATTATGGAGGGTAATGGGGAGTCAGGCACTTAACTATAATGAAATTAGATTGCCCCTTGCCTGTACCAGAGGCACAGTGACATTTTCTTGTAAAAGCAGTGAAAGTGGTTTCTCAAAAATAGACTTCACAAAAAAAACACTGAATCCACTTCACTATAAAGAATAAAAGAGCTAAAAGCTGATGAGGTTGGACACTTTATTGTCCCTCTGTATTTTGTGCTCTTAATTTGAAGCTGTCGTAAAGCCGGGCAGGTAGAGAAGCAGCCAGAGTCAATGAACCTTCATGTTTCATCAGTCTGCGAAGAGAGATTGTTTTCCTGTTCCCAGGAAGTGAACAATCGCAGACATTGACGGTCCTGCTTTGCAATCATGGTCCTGATTTCTGATGTTTTCTTGAATGTACGTTATCTTTTCTTATCTCTTTTTAAAGCATGAACACAGAAGGAAAAACAAGTAAAGACTAAAAAATAAGTACCTATGTAATTAATACAATAGTTTAAATAATTTGAAAGATTTAGGGGATGTATGATCTTTATACCCTGTGTGCTAGGTTATACAATACTAAAAAAATGGATTTCCTTGTTTTATCCCATTTTTATTTCCCCTTTTGTCAAACTGACCTGTCTGGAGCTTTTGAGCTGTATCAGATTTCAGCTGTGAGTTGGTCTAATCACTCACGGAATAAAGTAACAACATCAGGAATCATCAAGGGGTCAGAAGAAAGATAATATGTAATCATCCATTTAAGAATCAGTGGGAAGGACAGAGTATGTTGATTAGAAATTGACACTAAGTGAAAATAACAATACAGCTGATGAATCAGTTTTCAGTAAATGAAGCCAAGAACAGTATTGTTTTAGAAACTATAGCCCTCGGAGAGACAATCAACGAACTGCCCTTGGCAAGTGGTGTCACGCAGAGCTTTGTGCAGGGACACTGCGAAGGAGATACTCTGGGGACCTGGCCCACCAGAGACCAAGACTGAAAACAAACTGACGCACCATAATTGCACCACAGACAGTGGGAAGTTTGCTGCAAATCAAGACCCAGGCCCCTCAAAAGCGGAAGAGAGGCACTTTAGCAATGACAAAGAAGCTTAATCACTTAAGCTGCAAAGCGAAGCATGAGGATGTGGCCTTGGCAGAGCAGAGCTGCAGGAAAATGAAATGGTACATGTGGAAGAAATTCAGGAACATTGGTAGAAATTGCATTAATATGACTGGTAATATAATGTGATACAATATCTTTTATAGGAGACTGTTCTGCGTGGTGTGGGCCCAGCTCCCACTCGGAAAGGCCAGTGGAAAGTGAGGTCTGGCACATAGGACCCACACTCACGGATTCACCCATAGGGAATCAGGCCTTCATTGTACCTAGGCTGCTCTGAGACTTGCTTTTTGCTAAAACTCCCTCACCCTGAATTGAGGCAGCAAATATTTACTGCATATCTTTAAAGTAACTTCCTAAAATCTATGCTAAACCTTCCAAGGATAAGTGTAACCAGTTCAACCACTTTCCCTTTACATTTGCAAATATCCTTCCTTTTTGATGTAATTAGCAACATCCTCTCCTTTGTTTTCTGTAAAAAGTAACCACCTAAAGCAAACCTGTGCATAGTAAATGAGGACCATCCTCAATGTAATGTGCCCAGAAAAGCAATAAAAGCCTGTCAAGGCAGGGGTCAGGGTGCTTTTCTCTTGAGAGAGTGGCGGTGCTGTCCCTTTTCCTGCACAGGACTCCGTAGTCAGTGTGAATTTGTCTCGTCTCAGCCACAACACCACGGACACTGAGGGCCGGTGTCCAATCAATCTTTTAAAAAGCAAATAGTGTCCAATCAATCTTTTAAAAAGCAAATATCCCAGCTCTTGAGAGAAATTTATAATTCACATTCAGAAACCTTTAGGAAGCAGCCTAAGATCAGATGGTAGAACTGAGAAATCAGGAGTTCCAATGAGATTTCACGACCTTGAATCTGGTTGGGACCAGGCACGAGTCCCTGTTTCTGAAGCCACAGTCAAGTTGAAAGGAGCAACTTGGAAGGTGAAAACTATTAGGGTATCCTGATGTGAAGAGTAGAGGGTGCAGAAGCAGTCCCTGATAGGAGAGTACACAGCAAGTCATAATGGTGTTTGGAGAACGGATAAGCCTCTCCAGGTCTTCTTCTGCAACTCGCAGTTTCCTGAAATTTCTCATTCATTTTAGTCTTTTGGGGTTATAGCCACTTAATGAAGAGTTTTTTTGACTTCATAATATTTACAATTATATTCTTGTAGGAGATACAAAGATGCAGAAGGCATTTTCTGTGTTTACAGAGCTTAAAATTCATTCAGAGATACCCAGAGGAAACTTACACAGTCCAAGGGCCAACTGAGTGTGCAGGTGGGTTTTTACAGCGCGTTAGGATGGGCTAGAGGCTGGGGTAGATGGGAAGGCATCACGGGGCTGGGGCGACTTGTTCTTGGCTTGAAGAAAAGTGGGGCCAGGAAATGCATTGAGGAAGAGGCAAAGCATTCTAGGAAGAAAGGCATATGGGATATTTGAGTAAAAGAGTTTGACTTAAGTATAAGTGAATATATTTGAAAGGAAAACTTGGGCCAGATTATGCAGGTTCTTAAATGCACAGCTAGCAGTTTTGGCAACTGCATTGTAAGAAATCATGGGAAGTTACTGAGGAAAGACTAAAATAAAAACATGAAAACATAGAGCTGGAGAGGCTATTGGAGGTCATTGAATCTTCTCCCCTCTCTTTATGAAGAGACTGAATCACTCTGCTAATGCTGTGGAGGACATTTGGCAGAGTCTGCTTGGGAAACCAGGTTTCCATAAAGCAAAGACATAAAATTATATTAGGAATATAAATCTATCATAAATTCATTCTCATAATGCCCTTTCACAATACAAATATATTACCTGAGTGGCAGAATGCAATACGCTATTAGCACTATTTGGTTTATTTTATTAGTTAGTCACCTTGTAAGGTCATAATATTAGGCAATTAAGTGAGTGGTTGTGGGAGAGTTAAAGCCTTCGAATACATGCTGCTGTCCTGGGAGATCAGATGTCCGTGACCACGGTCAGATGTCTTGTGATTTTCAGGAATTGGCAGGAGACTCCTGGATACTCAGGGAGATTACAAGATTCAAAAGAGGAGGTAGGAGCGAAATCTTACAATTTTCTCTTACTGTGTGTGGTAATGATATGGCTGTGGGGCCAATCAGACTGCATTTTAGTCCCTGCTTTATCATTTATAAAATGTATAGCAATAGATAAAGTAATGGACTTTTTTCAAACTTTACTGAGATTTTCACTCAGTAAACTGGGAATAATCATGCCTACCACAGGATCACCTAGTGTGGCAGACAGAGGCGAAGGAGGGTCCTATGAAGATCAGCTCCCCTTGTGTGTGTGACAGGGTCAGTGTATTGGTCTGCTCAGGCTGCCACAACAAAATACCATAGACTGGATCGCTTAAACGGTGGACAGTAATTTCCCACAGTTCTGGAGACTGGGAAGTCCCCAAGCACGAACAGAACACCTCACGTAAGAGTAATCCACCCAGTGCCTCTTCTGAAGGATGCTCTCAGCATGAAGAAGAAAGGCTTTAGGAGGTAGTACTTTTCCAGCAAGGAGTTCAATGACATTTTTGTTAAGCCCTTAAAGGTGGTGAACAGCCTGAGTTAGTATAAGGCCCCCTTTTTCCTCACTGCGTTCCAACCTCTGCTGGTTGCACCTACTTTATTTTCTTTACAAATTTTTAATGATTTCTTGTCAGCAGTATAAAGTAAATGGCTTTACAAAGTCTGGGCCATTCATGACTAGATTTTGTATACAGACTAAAAACAAGAGAAATGACTGTTTTACTACAAAAACATAGTTTTAGAGAACGAATATTATATACTATAAACATATCTGTCTTGTTCAACACATTTATTTTATTAATGTTTACTTAAAATAAGTCATGTATCCCATTCTTATTGAATGTATTTTAAGGTGGATGGAAACCGTCCATTTGTCCATTCACCTATCTAGTCTCCCGTTTACTTATTCAGTGACTTTTTTCAACTGGGGACTATTGGGGCTACCTGGTGAATGAGACAGTCTTATATTTATAGAACTAATGCTATTTAACCTTTTCCATCCCATTTGGAATGGGAAACCTTTATTTTGTCTCATTATTTTCTGAGGTGTACCTTTAATTGGGAGTGTACGAGCTGTTTTTTGTTCGATATCCGCAGTTTAAATCTAAGCCCTTCTTCAGGCACTGCAATCCTCATCAAGTTTTCTTGGAAAAATGTTTTTTTCTTTAAAATAAGAGCAATGCACGATGGAGAAAAAGTAGGTCTATAGTTGTTCATATGGAAAAGAATACAATAATTAAAAATAATAATACAAGAGTAAACTGTGTGTACTCACAACTGTAAACCTACTTTTGCCATATTCTGTATATTGAAAGAACTAAAATCTTGCCCTGCAGGTCCACAGTAAAATGCCCACTGGGATGGAAGATGTTTGTGGCTCCCCTAGCCTCACTTTCTAAAGTTTCCTCCTGTTAGTTGCTCTCAGGAGAGATGACACCCAACAATATGTCTCAGCAGTAATTCTCCTCAGCTGTGGCTTCTGGAACGGACTTTTGGTGACCAGTCTAAGGGTGATGAATTTCATTGGCAAATGCACTCAATGGAGCCTGGTGAAAGAAAAATTCCAAGGCTGGTCTGGTCACTGGTGACAACTGCTCTCAATTTTCCAATAGTTTCGGCTGGAGTGGCCAACCATAGCAAGGGGATTCTACCAAAGGTGCCTGCTGGCAGCTGGGCAAGAATCCTTACTTCCTATTACTTTTAGCAACTCTTGCCTCTCAGAAAGGACCAGCCTAGAAAAGTTCTCTGAATGGGCTATGCTCTATCTTCTGAAGTCTGAGAAAATTTCAAAACAATCCTTACAATGTGCATTAGATAGTGTCACACTCTCCTACGAGCCCCTTAAGCTCCCTTGGTTGTGTCAAACTCCTTCATGACTCACGATGAGCTGTTACATCTGCACTGGGGGTCACAAGAAGCCAGCAACTAATCCCTTTGTCCAGGTAACTGGGAAATTTCCCAGTTCTATTCATTCATTCATTTAACTCTTTTCTTTAGTGTCTACTCTAAGAACCATGGGGGCTATAATGGTATATTACTATAATAGTAATATAACTCTTATAAAGTTTTCTAAGAGTAAAATATTCATATGTTATATTAAATATATTATTATCCTCAGAAAACTATAATTATAACTTGTAGAAAATAATTGTAATGAAAGGACAGAAGGGAATGATAGGAAGATGGTTGAGATAAGACTGTCTTGGGGAAGTGACATTAGTCAGAACTGAAAGGCTTTCAGGTCAGTGGTATCTTTATTCAGAAACTGGAGCAATGCAAGAAGAGGGGCCAGGGGCATGGATACCAGACACACGTCGTGATTACTGAGATGATTTAAAGATATCCCCAAAGGAGAAGCCAATGGCAGTTGGAGAGATCAATTTTATCCAAAGAAATCTAGTCCAAAATAGAAATTCAGACCAAGATATAAATGTGGGTATCATCTTTATATACATGATAATTAAAACCATATGATATTTATAATAAAATTGTCCAGGGAGATGTGAAGTGTGAATAGATAGGATGTTTCTCAGACTACGCCTTATGTAGTCCCACACTATGGCTAGTGAAGAAAGCCAGAAGATGTAAAAACCCCACGCTGAGTTCCCCAATCATACATTCTCCGTGGAAGATTTTCCGTGGAAGATCTCCAAGGAGATCTCTAGATCTCCTGTGGTTTACAAATTGGCAAATTGATTTATACAGATATTCTTATATCCTTACAAAAAGTGAGGGAATATGAATAATATTTGTGTGAACATCAAGTTAATGTTCATCTTTTTCATTAGACTAAAAGCTCAATGAGAGCAGCAAATGTCTCATTTCCTCACCTAATTTCTAATACTTAGGAGAGTGGCTGGCCCATTCAGGAACTCAGTAAATATTTGCTAAAAAAAAAAATCCATCCATCACAACCTCTGGAATAATATAGCAACTCAAACTGCTGAAGTGAGATTAAGTTACTCAGCAAAAGGAAATACTTAGAATAATCGGAATACATATATATATATACACACATGCAGACAAACACACACACAGGGAATTCATCTTCTGTTCACAAAAAGTTTGAATAGGCACAAACTTTCACATTTGTTCTTATATTTTAATTGTGTCTACCTGGGCTGGGAGAAATATTTAAATATGAACATTTCATCATTAGGGGGCTCCATAATGGAGTAGAATGTATTGATAGATCCAAAGAGGAAAAAGAAAGGCAAAGCATACATCTGGGGCCAAGATAATTGGTAAGAACTCAAGCCTGTTAGAGTTATCTTAATAAATTCCTCAAGGTTGACGCAATGCCATGTCTACATGTCTGCCCTCAAAATGAGAGACCTCTTAGATAAAATTTGGTTTGCAGTTGCTATAGGTCCAGAGGCTGCTGGGAAGCTGTAGGCAAAAGAAAATGCAATCCCTTTGTTATTGTCCTTCCATGGCAAAGCATAAAAGAGTCGTTGTGACTTATATTTGCAGAAATTCTTTTCACTGTGTAGTTATCAGAAACCTAAGGCAACATGAAGGGGTGGGGGGGGGGGAGTGGAGAAAAGAAGGAGAAGAAGAAGAAGAAATAGAAGAAATAGAAGAGGGAGGAGGACAAGGAGGGAGAAGGGGAGGAGAGAAATTCTATATATTGTAAAACCAAAAAAAATTATCATTTTATTTAGGAAATGGTTATATATGGAGCATAAAACCCTTTCAAATTATTGTAGTATAAGTTATATTTGAGATTGGATTTATCAGAAATATTAATATTCAAAAGTTCCTATTCATCAATTATTGAATCCCCACAGTGTGCATAGCACTATTATAGGTAGATATATTATGTGTTAATTGATCTGTAAATTAGCAATGATGATAGCAATAATTTTAACTCCTTCATTATAAATGAAAGGTTTATTGCAGAGGTTCGCATATACTACTAGATCAGTAATTTCACGTGATAGCTGTTATTAAAACAACCAAAATCCACTGTAGAGCATGCCCTCATTTCTCCTTCCTATACTACAGAAAAGTGTCTTGCTGTTACTGTTGAATAATACTCTTTGGGGGTTAAATTTACAATTGCCCTAATTGTTTTATAGGTTTCAGAATGTGAGCATTCATCCCGGAAATTATATCACAGAGGATAGATAATAAACTGATTATGTTCCGATTCTGTTTGTAAGTTAGTTGTTTAGAACTCAAAATGTATTTTTTCATAGAATCATTATAATATTGTCAGATCTAATGATGTTGAAGTAAACTATTATATTTTCTGAGGTTTATGTCTCTATTAAAGGTTTAAGGTTTGTGTTAAAGAGGCTTCTAGTATGTGGCCCAGAGAACACATTGGCTATCATAATTTTTTCTAGGAAAGTGACAAATTTAAACCAGAGATACTGGGAATATATACTCTCCCCTCCGTGGGTAGCATTAGTACTGGGGACCCGGGCCAGGAGCGTGAGCATTTATGACTGCTAAATCTCTACATGTGCAGCAGAAAAACATCCTTTGGGGAGCTCAATCGCCAGGTACTCTGGGGAAAGAGAGCCTTCTCTCCCGTGGGCAATAGGAACTTTACACCTAGACTTCTATGGAGTCCGCAACCTCAGAGAAGGTTCCCAATGCCCCCCAGGTCTTGGTGGTCATGCTGTTGTGTGACACTGCCCCCTAAGGGACGCCTAGCTTCAGTCAATGCCTTAATAACTAGAATGTGGTAGAGGAATGAAACGTCCCTTCTGAGATGAGGTAACAGTAAGATTGTGGCTTCTCCCTGGGGTGCTCTCTTCCCGGCCCTTCTGAAAGAAGCCATCTGCCATATTATAAGACAACAAAAATGAAGCAGCAATCTGTTCTCTTCATTTTTTAAAAGCACTTAGAAGTAAATCTAGAACTGTTGCCTTACATTAAAAAGAAAGCAAAACTTTCTTTTTAGGATAATTATAAAATTTTAAAAGACATTTTCCGCTGTGGAAAACCAAAAAATAAAAAAATAAAAAAATAAAACCAAAATACTAACTATTCACAACCTCACCCTCCAAAGATAATTGTTTTTAACACTTTTGAGTATTTCTTTCTAATCTTTTTCTTTTTGTTAAGTTGTTGAGAAGTAATTTCATAAACAATATACATTTAAAGACTGAAATTTCCATGAAAAACATTTTCCATATTGTTTTAAACTCTTCTAAGACATGGGATGTATTCTATTCCATCATTTGACTATATCATGATTTACTTATCCCCCTATTTCTGAAATTTAGACTGTTGTACAAACTTTATTATTGTAAACATATTTGTTTATAAATCTTTGTGCTGAGCCAAAGAGTATGACTGTTTTGAAAACTTTCAGTACAAATTTCCAGATTTCTAGAATGACGAAAACATTACACAAATTTATATTCCTACAGGCAATATATGAACTTGCCTGTTTCCCTTGCACTGAAAATTAACATAAAAACAAACCCTCTAATTCGATGGTCAACTCCCCCCATCATTTTCACAAATCATTTTTAATAGGTTAAAGGTTCATTTCAGTCCACTGAAGGTCCCTGTTAATGAGGTTTTACTGTAGCTACAAATAGTAAGAGGCAGAAACATCAAACTAAATGCTAGTAAAATTAATAGTTACTAAATTGGTATCACTGATTTTTGAAGGCAGAACTTAATCATATATTACTGCTAATAATGTTCCTATTCAAAGCCAACATCAAGGAGGGTAACTTTGTCTTATTTTGCAAATCCAAAATTGCAACTCTTATCTAGAAACCCACTTCCTCCCGTGCTCCCCAACCCACAGTCCGCTGTATTTCTAAGTGTGGTGGGCGAGCCGTCCCCATGAGAAAAGCACAAAAGTGAAGTGCTCCTGGAATCTGTTTAAAATCTATTGGATTAATATCTCCAGGGCCTAGGATATGTGATTTTATTTTTAACAATCAATTCTTATGTGCATGTGAATAAGGTTGCTTTACTTTTGGTTTTATTTCATCTTTGCTTTAAATTTTACTTTCTGTGAGTGAAGACATTACCTTCTGTTTTGCTTTTATGCAAAACCCATAGCTCTTCCCAGAAGTTAACAAGTCTCTGGTGAATCTAATGTAAACTGGCAACACAGAGCTGCCTATGAAATGCTTACATAATTGACCTGTGGGAACTACAGTGAGAACATCACCACATTTGGCATCCTTTTGATTTAAATATGGTTTGCTAAATCAGCTTCTCATGGAAAAGAACGTTAATTGTCACACCCTGAAACACACACTATTGCTGTTTTGCCTGACAAAGAAAACAGATCTCTTTTTAGACAGTTTAAGGAAGGAGATTTAGGATAACCTAGGAAAAATAAATTTAATTCAAAACCCTCACAGACCTTGATATGTCACTAAAATCCAGTGCAGACTCAAAAAACACATTAGCTTTGGAAGGAGGTCTGAGTCGGAGTTCTAGCTCTGCCACTTGCCAGCTACAGGGGACTGAGCAATAAGCGAATGTCTGAGACTCGGTTGTTCCTCTGTGAAATGGGGACATTAGCAGCTGCCATACAACTCCACAGGGTTGTCATGAAGATGAATTAAGACAGCAGGTGACTGTGATTTGGGGTCTCAGTGGTTGTGATGACCAGTACTCCTGTCGTGGAAATCATGACTGGACCTGGCAGAAGGTCAAGTTGTAAATGGCTCAACGTGTCTGGTATGAATGAACTGAGACCTTACTTTGTAAAATTTAAGCCATCCCTTTTCTGTCATTTGTCTTTCCAAGTTCAGGCTATCGACCATTATTTTTAAATGGCTTTTAACCCGCATAATTAGGAGTTACTTCAAGGGTATTTGTCATTTCTTTTGTGATGCATTCCATGATTATTAGTATTTGGCATTTTTTGAAAAGCAAGGCTGCTGCCATTGAGGTTTCTTTGTTTAACTTTCCAGAGAAAGCCAAAGGGTGGCAATTTTTAAAACACCAGGTCATGGAAGAAGGTGCTGGATAAGTAACCCAACTTTCACAAGAAAGGAAAAGTAAACATTTTATGGCTCTCAGAGGTCATGCTTTGCTTTCCCTGAGCACAGGAGGCTGTCAGCTGTCATGTTAAAAGCAGAGTAAATGGACAATGAAGAGACACTTTGCAGGGTGTGTACATGTTCGTTAGGGGTTGTTCACAGAAGGCCTTATAGCGGCTGTTTCCCAAACTGCTTTTAAGTACACAGCAGGGGGCTGGGATGCAGCAATCCCAGGAAAGGGCGATGCTGGAAAGAGGCAGAATAGAAGAGAAGAGAGTGGGAAGTGAGATAGGGCAGACATTTTGGCTTATAATCAAGAACCTCCATTTCTAATGGCATTTTCCCCCTGGACCTGAACCTGCCCTTGAAATGAAAAAAATAATAAAGTGAAAATGTAGTGTCCTTGTGGGGACTGGGGGTGGAGGAGAGGGGTGTCAGTCACAGCGGACCTTTGACAAGGATCTCATTTATATTTGAACCCATTTCCAGAGGGTGAGCTCGCTTCCTGCTGCGGACAATTGTCAGGTGACGAATAATAGAGACAAAGAGTGAGTGCATTTGCCAAGTCAAGGAGTGAGCCCAGCAGGGGCTGTTATTCTCTGTCCTTTGCTCCTGTTGCCAAAAAGCTGGCGTTGCCCATTGAAGTGAGAGCTATTCTCCGTTATAGTAAAAACAACTCCGAGGTCCTTTTTTTTTCTCTTTTTCATCAAGAGGAATTTATAACCCTGCATTTCCCCACATGACAAATTCATATAATTTCACTGCTATAAAAGAGATGACATAAAGGAAAACCCCTTACATCTTCCCCTGCAAAGCTCTGCAATCTTAGCCATAGGAGAGATGGCTGCTTGCTGAATTTAATCAATTATTCATGGGCTAAAGGCTTTAATCATTTTTTAGAAATTAAATTTATCTTCAAAGAGCAGATTATGATATCATGATCATTATACACTGTGAACCGGGGTTTCCTAGAACTTGCATGAAGGCTCTAAGAGTAGAATCAGATATATAATGGGACTCACTCATAGCGTGCGGGCTTAAAACTGAAGAATATGATCTCTCTTTATTTGGACTGAAGCTCTTGTACACCCGCAGGGGGGCTCTAAAAGAATATCTTATAGGTGGAGGATGATGCCTTCAAGTCATGTAGGTTTATAAAAGAAAGTCCAAGATCATAGTTATAGCTGTGCTAATGGTCAGATGCCTTTTCCCACATTTCTGGGAATTTTGGAGACTATCTAAGGTGGCACAATAAAAAATGATGGATTCTAAGGATGGTGACTTAACCGATTTTAGGTTAAGTATAGTTTTTAGATTAAGCATAGTTTAGATATATCTAAATATCTAAGTTAACTTTGAGATCATGTGTTTGGGAACACAGAAATACCACACCTGAGACTGTTTCTGTTACTTTTGATTTCTGACTTTGGGTGACTCCCATAATCATTGAAGAACTAGTTTTCTCATTGGTAAAAAGGGAATAAGCAAGCCTGGCCTAACTCACAGAGATGTCACGGCAAAAATTTGAAGATATAAAGGGCCTAAAACAGTGCTGGCACGTGGTAGGGGCTCATGAATGGCAGAGGGTATTTGTTATCTAAAAGTGCTTTGAATGTATAATTCCACCACAGTTATTAATGACACAGTGACATTTACACTAAAGAATTAGGGAACTGGTAGCAGATAGGGGTTCAGAGATCACACTTTGGTGCTGTCCTGGGAAGTCATTTAGTAGGTATGTGACCTTTAGCAAGATATTTGACCTTCCTTTCATTTCCTTTATTCATCAGTTGAAAGGGATTAATAATGGTATTAATTTACAGAGTTACTATGAGGATTACATGAGCTGATAGATATAGAACCCTTGAATCCATGCCTGGCATGGGGTAAACTCTAGGTTGACCTTCGCTATTATTATCATCATCGTTGTTCTCCTATTCAATTCAGCAGTCTCCAGTATCATATTCCTGAGGATCACAGTCTCTAGTGCAAGAAAGCTAGGGCCATGGCTCATTTTAAAAATTCACTCAAGAAATGCTGAATCTGGTACCATGTTTTTTAGGAAGTGTCCTTTGAATCAGCCCTAGAGAAAGGAAGCAAAAGAGCCCGAACTCTTTACAGGGAGAACTGGGCTGCCTGAATGAATGGCTGAAGGTCAGTTGGCCCCACAGGGAATATGGTGTTGGGCATACATAGTCGGGCCTGTACTCAGCCACTGGCTGTGGGCCACCCTGGGAAGGGCATGCTTGAGCAAGGGTGTGGGGTCATCGATGAGGGTACCCACCCACAGCCCTCCTAGCAGCTGGAGCAACACGTTTTGCTTTGAAGGGGAATCTGGGCAGCACATATCTTTGTCACGGAAATACTCATTTGCCAGGAGGGAGGCAGTTATGTTTGTACTATTTAAAACATCTGCATTTCTGTGTCATCTGCAATGCTGTACAAGTGGTGCTTCTGCATTTATTGATCCATTCAATGGACTCTAAGCTGCTAGAAGGCAGGCACTGTGTTTTAGTTCATCTTCATCTCCCAAGTGCCTAATATAGTGCTCGGTGCTCAGTAAATGTTACTGTGTGAATAAGCAAGTAAATGGCTAGTGGTGAAGGGCATAAAGGAAGGTTCAGAGGAAGGACTGGTGGAACACAGAAAAGAACATACAGACTGTCTTACCTGATATGAGACCTACGGCACAATGTAGGAAACTGGGGGGTTGGGGCAGATAAATGCTCATTAGCCTTGATGCCAGAGCGTAAGGGCTTAAAATGGACTCAGGTGATGGAATTTAACATTGAGCCTGAAGAAGAATTTGAACCCAGAATTTAGAGACTTACCATGTGACAATCAACTGATTAAGAATAAAGAAGTGCCTTAAAACAGTCAAAAATTTTGGGTTTAAATACATTATTGACCATACTTTCATTCTTTAAGAAATAGGAGCATTGTGGAAAACAAACAAACATTTGCTGTGATGTGTTTAGATTTATTTCACGGGCTGTTTGCACAGCTTACTTAATGAGGACATGCTTATATTTAGTACTAAGAATATTTAAAAATCTGAAAGTATTCTGAAGCATTTGCCTGACTCTGGCACTTGAATTAAATTCATACCTAGAAAGAATAAGACAACTAAATTGTGTTCAGAAACTTGTGTGTCAATATTATGTCTTTTGTTTAAAATGATCTTGAAAACTACCGATGTTCACATAAAAAGAATCTTTTGTTTTTCAGGTGTGAACCAAGAGAATCTTTTACTATGTCAAGAAATTATCCTTTCTAATTTAGAAAAGAAAAGGGTAATATTCCTCTGGGTAGAAGTTTTAAACTTTATGATGTTTCGACCATTCTCTCTTTGTATTTCCAGTACCAGCTAAGCATGCTAAAACTTCACTGAAACATCAATTCTATCTCCTACAAGGACTGCAGGTATATCAGCTCTGCAGTCTGGAAACAATATGAACAATGACAAAAATCTATCAGACCCCCGCTCCTTCAAAAATTGTGCTGAAATAGGTTATAGAAAAGAATTTTAGATAGTATCTCAGATGTTTATAGAAAAGAATTTTAGATAGTATCTCAGATGTTACAAAAACATACACGCATTTCACTGTCTTCGGCCCTCTATGCTCCTATGACTACAATGGCTCCTAGTTTAATCATGACTCTTAATGAGAGAATTTTTATTTAAAACTAGTCAGGTTCTTAGCAGAAGGTCATGGCGATTAGCAGACACTACAGGCATACTATTTTAGGATTCTATATGGTCAGTAGCATTACATAAATTTAATATTGCCTGGGAAATAGATTAACACCTTCAGGTAGTCCCTGAATCTTCAATACGGAGGTCCTCCATGAAGTATCAGAAGTAATCACTCTGGCCATAGCTTTTCTAGACCCGCTGTGTCTCCGCTTGGGCCTGTGCCCTCGAATCTCCCCTAAAGGGGGTGTGTTGCAGACTCTCCCTCTCAGTGTGTTCACACCTTTCTATCAGAGTAAAAAATGAACTTTTATCTGTAATATTCTCTTTATTAAGAACTCTCTGGCCATTATAACGATTTACAATAAATACCTCCAAATGAAAAAGCCAGTTACTCGTTTTGTAGCATGTATAATGAAACAGACTCTAAATTAGTTAGACTTTCCTCCTTTACTGATAGATTCTCTAGTTGGAGAATCTAATTTGACATTCTTCCTCCGCCCCTATTCCCTCTGGGGACAGGTTAATGTGATTACCTGGAAATTTCTCTAAATCCCAAATTTAATGACTACCGTTTATTATAATCAGGCTGACAAAGAGTATTTTTCAAAAGTGTAAATAGGCTCCTAGTAGTCTCTTTGGTGACTGTAGAAATTATTCATATATGTCTAAGGAAATCACTGTCAGCAGAGAGGAGTAAGACATGAAAAATATTAAGGAATTTCCAAATACTTGTGTCTCGTACTTCTGTATCTGACACTACCTCACTTCCCAGAAATTTACACTCTTTAAGAATTGTATTTTATGCTCCTTACAAACAAGGGACTCTGGCTGCATACAAAACAAATCCCTCTGTCTAACTTAAACAGTGGAGGAATTTTGTTAGAAGGACCTCAGGCGGCTCACAGAATTGTCCAGGTGTAGCACACGGTGGAAAACGAGAGAGTGAGGTTTTGGCCAAGTCCCAGCCCGTCCCACCCCCTACCCCCCCCAGCCAACATCCTGGGAAGGACAGCCCCCACGGGCACATCCCTGAAGGCACATTGCTGCGTGCTGGACTCTCTGCCCACCTGGACACTTGTTGTCCTATCCTGGGCTCCTTACTCCTGACTCTACCCCCCAGTTGCTGCTGCCACTGTACATAATCTTTGTCTGTCCCTGAGCACATGATCCAATTCTTTCAACATTCAAAGTTCCTGTTGACCTCAACTAGACCACAAGTACAGCTGGGGAGGAGGCAAGCACTGAGAGCTTGCTCCCCCTGGCCCTACCAGCCCCTTACTTCCCACCTTGAGATTTGCAAATTTAGAAGGTATGTTACCATGCTGTGCAAACTTGCACGACAAAGGTCTACTAGATTGAGCTCCCATTTTGGAGCCATTCCTTTCAAACGCAGATATAGAGAAAATAAGGGTAGTGGATCTCTCTATCTAAAAGTAGACGCACTCAGTTCTGGTGTCATCACTGGCTCTCAGGATCCAGGTAGGTCAAGAAGAGTGTTGATAATGATGATAATTACAGAGGGTGAAATACTCAGAATTTCTTGATAAGTTAGTAAACCCCATGAAGGTAGTTCTAAACTATTGAGATTTGACTATTGAATCAGTCAGTTGTCTTTTCTTATTTATATTTCTCTGGCTGCCATTAATCCAGCAATATTGAGTTTAGAATTATCTTTGCCCTAGGGAGTTGGATTAGTATAGGAAGGAGAGTTAAATTTCACAGTAAGTAAATGTTGTTCCTTTTTATTGGGAGTGTGAGCAAAACCATTGGCCCCAAGTTGAAATTTTTTTTTTCTTATTCCCCTCATCTTTTGTAGAGTTCTTACCCAGCAGATGTTTGTGAAATGCCTTCTCTATGTATGAAGAGAAATATCCTTTGAGTTTTTTCTTCTCCATTTCATGACCCTTATTTTTGTATTATTCAATCATTTTTCTTTTCTTTCATAATATTTTTTACTTTGGTGTTTTGGTTAAAATAGAAATATAACAATAAGTATAGATTATTAGTCACAAATGACCTATGGAAAAAGCATCAATTTATGATCTGCTATATATAGACATTGAGACGTTGAGTTTGGCATCATGGGGATAAAGAGATGCTAAGATATGATCCTGGACCACAAATATGTGGATATTTAAAGCCAATTGAAGCAACTCTTTCTACTAAACTCCTGGCAAAAACAAGAATTGGAGAGATAGAGGCCCCAAACCCACCTACCCACAATTCGGCATAAAGTTGGCGGGTCTGTACCCCCAGTAACTATTTTGCATATTGCCTTTGGCAAGTGTGCCCTTGTTTAATTAAAATTAAACATATCACACGCTTTTGGACTCCACCATCGTTTTGGCTTTAGATAATGGAGGTTGATGCAAGATTTTACATCCTGCCTATGAAAGTCAAATATATAATAGGTGAGAGGGTTTTTCCATGTTTGGATGGTTGGCAAAAGTCTTTTTCACAAGGGTAACTTCCCTAAGTAAAATAATCAAGACACATGATTTGCTAATTGATGTACAGGGAAGTGCTTTAATGAATTATTGAAGCACTTGGCTCAGGTGTGCCTCTCGGGGACCGAATGCAGATTTACTGCTTAGCAATTAGCTCATCCATGTTTCTGCCCAGTTGACCATAATTAAAATAATTTTATTCTTGGTTTGATACTGGGAATTAAAACTCACACCTCAGTTGCCTGGTAAAAGGTTTTCAAGGCTAATAGCATGAGACATGAGGGTTTTAAAATGCCAACCTGTGTACTTCCTCTGAATATAGAATTCCTCAATCATTCATGTCTGATTAAAGTTGCATTTGGCTAATTGATAATGACTTTTCAATTAGGTAAAAGCATATTTTATTTAGAAATTACATTTATTTACATTGATTTTTCTCCTCTTCAGGATGTCTGGGCTTCTGTTTCCAATTTGATCTAATTGCCAAAACTCATAGGAAGCCTTTGCCAGGGTAACTGACAGCTGCTCCCCAGACACAGGCTGATAGAATCAGGCTTTGGAGAAAGGCATTGCATAAAAGTGCACAATTATTTATGAAAAATACACAGTAAACTCTCCCAGTCCCCATAAGGATATCATGGTGACATTAAACTGGGTATGAATGAGGGCAAATGAAAGCTCACAGCCTGTGGGTCACGATCTTTGCTAGTTGGGGTGGTCACAAGAATCTCCCCGAGTAAGGAAAAATATCTCACAAGTAACATTCATTTTGATGATTTGTCTTTTCTGTGTATCACTGTAGAAGTAAGGAAGGGCCATGTGGAATGAAGTGGACAGATGGATGGGCTGGGGAAGCCTCCTACTGTCCACCTGCTAGGGACTGGAATAGAGATCTTTTCCAGTTCTACTGGGGGCTCAAGGAAGGAGACAGAGCTGTTTCTGCCATTTGCCTTGCCAGGCAGGAGATGTGACCCTGTTACTCCCGAGGAAATAGTGGCTCCAGTTGCCAAAGCATCATCAAGTAGAAGCTGACTCTTCATTAGCCCATCTGGGCATTGGGGAGTCAATGGCCTGGCTGGCCTTTTGGGACCGCTACATTTCTAGGGAATAAAGAGGCTTCTGTGGAAGTCTTGTTGGCTCTATGTTAGAACGGCAAACATATATTCACGGAGATAAGCCTGTGCAGGGAAGCAATGACCAGTCTTGTCTGTCTTACCGCTCTCTACCTTATCTCTTGAATCTGTCCTAGTTTTCCCATTTCCAGAGGAAGTCATAATTGAGGCCAATCATAATTGGCCTCATTCCGTACACAACATTCATTTCTTGACCAATCTGGGAGCCTTTAGTTTCTTTTGATTCCAACCATTCTGGACTTTGTACCCTGTTGCCAGAGTTATTTCCCTAAAAACACAAATGGGATCATACAGCGTGCTGCTCAGTACTCTCCTATGATTTTATTTAAACAATAAAATCTGGAATTGTAAGATTAAAATTAAACATATCACATGCTTTGGGACTCCACCATCGTTTTGGCTTTAACACTGACAACAATTCCCCGGGAAGCCAATGACCCACTCAAACCAGGTCACTCATCTCTGCCTGAACCTAACTCCACATCTGCTCAGAACACCACCTACAGCTGGCATGGCTTCACCTTTCTCCTCCACCTTCTCAACATCTGGTCCTTCCAGGTCTGCATCAAACAGCAGCCATCACCAGATGGAGGTTCCTAGCACCATGTTATGTAAAGCGCTTGATCAATGATTATTTTGTGAGTTATCAATGCTTCTCCCTCTTGCTTGCTCTGTTAATAATTCCTTTACCAGCAGAAGAGCCTTTCAGTGCATGATTAGAGACACAGTGCAGCGCAGGCAGTTTGTTGGCCAGTGAGAACCTGGTAGGGTACAATCAGAAAACTGCTCTCTGACTCTCCCATCACTGCTGCCAAACACGTCTTATCAGATTACCCTTCCTGCCCCTTGGCGACCTCTTGAGCTGGCCCCAGATCTTTAGCTACAGCTGAATTCAGCCAGGACAGTTTCTTCTATAGGTATTAAAAAAAATCTCATTCAATCAGAAAGAAAAACTTTTAATTTTTCATCCAATTCACAGCTTGTCTTAAACAAGTCCCACTTGTGGTCCTGACACAAGCCACCAAGAAGTTAGAGAAAGATGTCTTTTCATTCTCCTTTTGTGTTTTCTTTCTTCGCTTTCATCCTGGCTCCCCAGGGTTGGAGAAGGAGGAATCAGAGGAAAGGACCCGGGGTCGTCTGACTCAGCTGGTCCTGTCGGTAGATCCCTCTTGGCTGCGGGGTTTCTTTTGTCATGAGTGAGGCCCAAACACTGGTTCTCTCTCAATCAGGTTGTGAGTTTGTGAATGTGAGCAGGTGAGTGTGCGAGAACCTGTGTACAGGGTGTTACCACTAGGACAAGGATGCTCTTCCGACACTACTGATACTTTCTCTGGCATGTTGATCTCTCGGGACCACCGCCCTTAACTCCTGTCCCAGCAATGCAACCCATCTCTTTATTTCCTTGGCAGGCAGTTCTCCTACATCACGTGCTTCAGATAAATCCTAAGCCTGGTTCTCTACTCACTTGGTCCACGAGGAATCTCCCTGTCTTTGTCCTGACAAATGGCAGAAGCAGCAAAAGTGTGGGCTTCTCCCTCAGTTGCCTGTTCTTTTCTTGTCATGAGTAGCTCAGCCACACTCCAGCCTCCAGACCTCCCCATACAACTGCACCCACCAGGTTCGCTTCTCCAGCCTGGCCACTCTTGGGCCATGTGATGCTCTCTGGGAAACTCTTCCTTGCCAGTCTGGAGGGGACCCAGAATGGGCAGATGTTTTTCTGTAACCCAGCTGGCTAACCAGACTGAACAGAGAATAAAATGCCTCTCTCCTTGTAATCTCTCTTCTCAGTGCCTTCGAGAAGTTCTCTGGGGGCTTTTTCTCTTAAATTAGGGTGGGGAGCGGAAGCAGACTCCTCCCATCTCATAGATGTTAAGTGTTTCTTCAAAGAAAGAGAAAGTTTTTGCTATTTATTGATAATAAAAGAAGCCTCCAGTTTTGAGGTTTAAACCATAATTCCTAGGTGGCAGGAAAAGTCCTTTGTAACATTCTGTTACTGCAAAATGGAACTTGTGTTAGAGCCCTTCAGGGGAGAGAGTAATGACCTACATTCACACTACATGTAAGTGACTGGTACCTGGTCAAATCAATCCTTCTGACTAATCTTGATGGGGCTCAAGTGTGAGAGAATGAGGAGCCTGCAAAGGGCAGGGAGGCGGGGGAGGAGAGCCAGACGGTAGCGGGCTGCCTAACAGGATTCTCAGGTCACAAGGGCTGAGTTCACCTGCTTCGGTTTCCTTAGCCCGCGCTCTCTAGGACCGTGCTGGGCGACGGGAAAAGATGCCTCCTCCAGTTTGTCTGCAGTGTCAGGGCTCTCCGGTATCCACTGAGAGCAGTATCTTCAGAATGACGAATGGTTATAATTTCTCCCTTAAATTACAGTTTTCCCACAAGTCAATGTAAGGTTTCCAGAATATTGAGAACCAAAAATATTGGGCACTTTAATTTTACAACTTGACCTACTGAGGAACTTGTATAAGCTGGATGTTATATATTCGGATTGGAGTCTGGTCTTGTGGCCAGGAATAACAGACACTAATTATAGTGTCCTAGTGGGTAACTCCACGTGCATGTGTGTGCGCGCGTGCGCACACACACACACACACACACACACACACCCTGTGATCCCGTGGGGTTGCCCATCACAGCTTCTCTCCCCTGGCAGTAATGCTTGGGGCAGGAGCAGCTGCAATCAGGCTAGGGCAAGTTAAGTCTTTTGTGAGCTGCTGAGACCAGCACTGCCTGCAGCCACGGTTCTTTCCTGTCAGTCTTGGAAGAGGAAGCCACCCAGATGGGGGAAGCAGAGACTAGAGACACAAGTGAGTCCAGATGGTATTCAAGGCTCAGATCCAGCTGTTCTGGAAGCAAGGCCCTTGTCTGTTCTGCAACTGAGTTGTGTGAGTCACCCTTTTTACCCAGGCTGTCTGGAGTTGGGTTCTGGTCCCTTGAAATGGAAAGGTCCCAAACCAAGCACACGGGATGCTGAGTTGGTTAGAAGGTGACTTTGGCTACAACCCATTTTCCTGTTTTTCTGGTTTTAAGCAACATATTTCACTTTCTAATTCTCCTGTTTTCTTTTTAGAACATTTTTAAATGGCATTTCCCACAAATGAAAAGAGCTTGGAGTCAGGATTTCTGGGTTTAGGTTCTGCTTCAATAACTAGTTGACAATGTGACTTTGAACAAGACACTGAGATACCCGTTTCCTCATGTATAAAATAGATATTATAATACTTAAAAAGGCTGCTCAAAGAATTATTAGGAGTATCAAATAGAAAATACAAATAAAATTAATTTGCAAACTATAAATTGCTAGACAAATGTGGGGTGTCACTATTAATGCTGGCAATAGTATTTTCAATACTATTTTGAAGTAAAATTACATCATTTCATTTGGTGGTGTTTGAAAAAATCATTTTGATACTTTGGAGAAAATATTATGGAAACATATATATCTTCTCTACACTTCCTGACAAGCTAAGAGAAATTCACTTGGGTAATTAAGCATCCAGTTCTAGAAGGTAAAGGGTTGCTTTAGAGATACATATTTTAGTATGGATGTGTTTAAATGAAAACAAGTTTTGAACGTCATATGTCTAGTTTAGCGTTAAAGGAGTGAGCGTTTTCATGGAGGGGGAGACGGGTGAGCTCACGGTGAAGTAACAGGCTTTGGTGAGAAGTGCTATAGGCTGGGTGCTTTAGGGACCGGTTTGAGTTTCATTTGCCGGGATGTAGTTGGTTGTTTTGTAGTGTGGGGATGAAGAAAACAGGGTGTGAGAAGTGAATAAAGAGGAGGAAGTGCCTCCCTAACATCCCAGCTAAGAGCTGGCCTTATCTTCTCGCTTGTAAGGGGTATGCTAAGATATGCTCTCAAGGGGAAGGAGGCCCCAAGGCCAGCCCCACTCTAACCACCCACCCACTCCCCGCATCCAACTCTGGGAGCAGGGCTGGTGGGAAGCAAGCCTGCCAAGGAGGGACACTCGTCCGATCCTGGGTTTGGGTCACACACTTGCTGAGGACGGCGGAGACTTGCCCAAGGGACGGACCCAGGTGAGGCCTGCTCTTCAGAGAGGCAGTTTTGAGCTTGTAGACCACACATCTTATTAAATCAGGGCTTGCTACTGGTAGAGACGACAAAACGTCACATCAGAAAGCCCTTTAGAGTCTCCAGAAGCAGTAGGATGGTCCGATTTCAAATATGTTATCATGCTAGTCACACAGTGAACATATATTGGTGGAATTACATTCTATGTTTAAAATCCCAGTTCAGCTTTGTTGAAAACCTGGGGGTAAATAATGAACTTTCCACAATTCCCATGCAATATTCTTTGAAGCAGGCAGATATTAGCATTATTGATTTCATGTTACAGATGCATAGTGCCCGAGAGCCACCCCACTGCTGGGAAGTGGTGTCAGACAGACCTGCCACTCAGTTCTGCCACTTAACTGTGTGACCTTGAGCAAGTCACTTAACGTCCATAAGTCTCATTTTTCTCGTCAGTTAAATGGTGATAATAATGATTAGCTAGAGGATTGTTTTGAGAATTAAAGTCAACAAAAGGAAAACATCTAGGACAGCAACTGGCAGTTAGAGGAGGCTCAATAAAGGACAGAAGCCATTCTAGTAACTAGGATGAGTAACCTTTTGACCTTTAGGGACCCAGCTGTGGGTCCCACAGTTGGGGAGATGGGCCACAGTGACACCTCCTCTGATATACACACCCTCCCTCAGAGGTAAACAGCTCCTGGACAGATGGCTTCTGAGGTCACTTTAGACTGTTTTAGTGCTTAGATACGCACTTAGGGCTTTAGGACATTAGCAACCGTCAAGGTCAATACTCTTGTGTTTTATTGAGGAGGAGCACAAGGTCCAGAGAAGCAAAGCAATTTTCCAAGATGACAAATTAAGCATGTGGCCAACCTGGGTCAGCCTGTGGCTGGCCCTTCATAATTGGACAGTGCCCACTCCTCCACTCCCATTTCCTACCTATTTCCCTTTAGGGCTTTTTACCAGCTTCCTCCTGCTGGAAGTTGTTTGTTCTCCTTTGTGTTCCTGACACTCATCCACCGCCTTCCTCTTTTTGTGCTAATCTTTCAAGGTGCAGCCCAGATCTCAGGCCCTCCTGTTTGCTCTGCCCCAGTCGGGTGTAGAGCTTACATCCACTGCACACGCATCACAGTGTGTTGTGGGTGTTTGTGGCTGTGTCTTCACCAGCGGACAAGCAGAGAGGGCAGAGATAAGCCTTCAGTTATTTCTTACCACGCTGGGTTCTAGATCACAATGAATTAACGGCAGCTGGGTCTGCCCAGGAAACACTCATTATTGCTACAGCAAATCAGTGAACCCAGGTCATTTGATTTCCACTTTTGTCTTCTACCATCTACCTCCTTGTACCTCCCTAAAGTGTCCTCGAGCATCTCAGGATCTTTTTCTGTCTCCTCACTCTTTCAGGAAAATTTGCTACAGGGGAGAGCAGGAAGAGTTTGCCACCGCATCAACTCACCTCTAAAGAATGCCACAGAGTGGCTACTTGATGATTTTACAATTGAGGTTTATTTTGTCTTTCTTTAATTTGGGACACTTTAGACATTTGTTCTGGAAGCTATTTGTCTTGATTTACACAGGGTGCATTACCTTTCAGAATCGAAATCTCTGCAAAAACAAAGATTTCCACTTTTTGTCTGCTTTCTTTTACACTGATTTACCTCTCTTACCAGCAGGTGGCGGTATAACACAAACAATAGCCTGAGCAAACTGGGGTTTGGACCGTTTTTTTTTTTAGGCTCAGTTGAGCATCACAGCAACAGGGGTCTCCCTGTAGGTTAGATTTCTACAGTAATTCTAAAATAAAAAGATAGGGCCTCTCCAAGGGTTTGATCCATCAGTCATCTCTGTACTGCCAATCATCCTCAGATATTTCCTTAGGCAGGAACACTTAGCCCTGGTTATATAAGTATTCTATTATATCTGGCACTGGAAAGCACAGCACAAAAGAAGAACTTCAGGAAAAAATTCTCTTTAACTGTTTTAGTGTATGCATTAGTCTTAATGAATTTTGTTGCTATATTAGATTCACTGTATTTTGGTAAAGTGAAATTATTCGGGCTGTAGTTATGACTTCAGTTGAGAAGTCTTCAGTCTTGCTGTGGAATTCATTTGAATGTGTGTTAAGTTCTAGATAAGTTATGTATAACAAAAATAAATATGCATCTTTATCGGATCATGTGTCTCTCAGAGAATTCTTTCAGCTGCCCAGAATTTCAGTTTATTTTATGAACTTAGCACAGTCTATAGAATTAGATTTTTAAAATTTAGTTTTTAAGATTTTGTTTAGTTATCCATAACTTCTAGGGAATTTTTAAAATAAAACTGAAAGGAAATATTCATCAAACCAAGAAGAATCACATGTTCGGGGAGCCAAGAAATAGTGTTCAGAGTGTGCTTAGGTGATATTTTGGATGCCAAGAATGAAAGATTAGAGGCACATGAGCATGTTGGAAATCTATTACTTAAAGGGCATGTCTATTATTTGTTATGCTCTGAAAAGGCAAAGAATAGAAAATTGCTCAATTGTGATTAATAAAAGTCATTATTTATGGTATTCCAATTCACTTGGCATAAATATGCATTTGAATGTCTTTAGTGTATTTTCTCATTTTGGACACACACAAAAATAATCTACTTATTGTGGATACAGCCCCTGTATCTCTACTTACCATCTAATACATATTTTAACATCTATTTCCATTGTGGGTCAGAAAGTAGGCAACAGGCACCAGAGCCTGAGTAGCAATGAGGTCCCAAGGGGTGAGTGGAAGGACAGATCTAGTACAGAGCATCCCTGCAAATGCCGACTCTTCACTCGTGTCTTCAAACAAGCAAGACTTACTCAGTGTCTACGTCCTCAGTCACAGTGTGAAGTGGTAAAGACTCAGCCGCCAGCCAGGCAGACATGCTCTCTGCTGACACCCTTGCGGACTGAGCTCTCTCTCCCTCTCTCTCTCTCTCTCTCTCTCTCTCTCATGTACACACACACACACACACACACACATTTTCTTCTTGCGATACTACATTTAGATGGATGGTGAATGTCTTTGCATTCATCTCTTATTTTGTAACTTTTTTCTCCTGGGTTCCATCTCACATACCTACAGAGGGAGCACCATATGACTCTGGAGAATTAGAGGGAACTCAGCTACAAGCTGAAGAACACAGGAGGCTACTAGAAGCCAGGAGAGAGACTTTGACCAACAAAAGGCAGCTTGTTAGAATGAATGGGCGGTATGGTGTGCTTAGTCAGCCTGGGGGCATGAGAATAGGCCTTCCAGGTTAGCCTGCACCTGTGTGGAGAAGAGCCAAATGTTTTTGAATTTTGGGGGGAAGGACAAGCGGTAGATAGATAAGTTAAAATCTAGAGGACCAGACAGGGATAACCATATTGTAGGGTGAAAAAGGGCATGTCTTTGAGCTTTGGGGCTAGACAGACCAAAGCCAGGGACCAGTTAGACCATGCAACTGGGTCTCCAGCCCCAGCACTTAGCAAGGTAGGGGTGAATCTGAGGAAGGGTGAGTCCGAGGAAGGGGTGTCCACACCACGCCAACAGACCAGATAGAGACCTGACAACCATGGACACTAAGTTAAGGGTCTAGTGAGAACAAAACCTCTTTGTAAAGATCTTCTACATTCAGTCTGAACCCAGCAGCAGCCAGCTGAGAAAGATACAACTGCAGACGACCCTCTCCCCTTGCATGGCTCTCCCCAGTATCCATATGCTATCCTGGAGAGGAGACTGAAGAAACGTGTGCTGAGCGACTGGGAAAGGAAAACAATCCTGATGCGGAATTTGATTTTTGAATGGACTGACTTGGAATTGAAATTGACTGAGAATTTACCTGGCTGAGTTGGACATCAGAAGGAATTTACTTGGCAGATGAAGGGTTTGCTGCTCTCAGGAAAGAGGTCCTGTGCTCTGGCCAACTGGGGGTGTCCCCCTCCTCACAGGATGCGCATTCCCGGGGGCTGAAGGGATGTGCCCACCAGTGACTGCACACCTCTTATAAACTGGGCGCTTGAGTTTGCATTGTTCTCTAAGCAGATGATTCTGAGCCTGCTTCTAAGGCCTTCGGCACTCTCTGATTCTCTTTCCTGGGGCTCCTCTCCAGTGGCTTGGAGTTTCTATCTGAGGGCTGTGGGGTAGCCAAAGAATGGCTATTTTGTGGACAGAGCAGAGCATGTGGGCTTTGATGTCCATCTGCTCATGTCCATGGGCTGTGGAGGGGCAGACAGAATGAGTGGGGAGGGAAAGGGATCAGTCACGGCTGGCACATGGCCACACCAGCTGTGGAGCTTCCAGGAGGAGTTCTATACAGAAACTGGCCTTCCAGGTTAATTTGAAGGTATATTTATCAAGGTAGGAGGAGAGAACAAAATTTAGTAGTTTGCTAGTTTGATGAATAACTTCTGAATGGTTAGGCAGAGCCACATGGGCCCACATTTGCACTCTTGCCCTGGGTCCGTCCATATGCGCTGGCAGCCGCAGGCCTGCGGCCCTGCGCAGACACCGCTCTGGGGCTCCACTGAGCGGGGTCATAAAGAAGGCTCCTTGTGTGTGCATTTGGGCTGTGACTGTGTGTTTGAAACCAGTGATATATTCCAGGGTTATTGTCTATGAGGTGATGTCTGTTACTGTAAAAAGGTAAAATTTCATTTTTGGAGCTGTGTGAAGCCAAGGAAAAGAACTGAGCCAGTGCACTCTCTTCTCTAACTTTTAAACCTGTGGTGTGGGGAGGGTCGGGTGGTGGGAATATGGCTGGCTCCACACCGACACCCTGTCAATGCAGACCCCAACTTTCTCCTGCCGGCCACAGCCTTTCCCCTCCATTGCTGTGCTCTCCTTTCATGCTCTGCAGGTCTACTTCCTCTTTTTTGGCTTATCGTGTAGCCCTTCCTCTCGTTTGTATTTCTAACTGGGCCTTTGTGGCTCCGTTTCTCCTCTGTGCACCACATCTGGAAGTCCTGGGTGAGTCTTCCTCCGAGTCGACTGCAGCTGGAGGAACCCTCTGGCCTTGGGAATCTCCTGCCCCTCGGCCCCAGCTCCACTGATTCCACGAGCAAGATCCGTGCCCAGTCCACTCTCCTCATCTCCCTTTCTAGTTCCTACTGAAGGAAGAACAAGCCCAGATGCAGGAGGAAAACAACCAACATCTTGCTGTCGCCACGGAGGTCCATAACTGAAGACACTTTGATCTGGAAGGTGCCCTTGAGGTCACTTTGGGGTCAGACACTGCAGCCTGGAGACACAGGGTCTCCACGGCCCAGCCAGCACAAGGCCGTCCATCCTGACAGATGGCTCGGGCCTTTGCCTTCCTGGTGGACTAGGCCATGTAATCTCCCTCCTTCAAGAGTTCACTTTGTCCAATTTTTACGGACACTCCAAGAAATAAAAATAGATGTTCTTTTCTCCTGAATGTATTTCCAGATGGATCTACCCTAAGAAATATTAGACCAAAAATAATTCTTGTTCCTGCCATTTGGCATTATAACCATCGTTTGAGTACTTCTTGGAGGGAGGAAATGGGGGTCTTGGCTGAAGCCAGTGCCTCTGAGGATGTGGCCTCACTGTAGGTCCTGCTCCAGGACACTGCATGACTGGGGTTCGTGCCCTTACGAAAAAGGCCCCAGGGAGCGCCCCTGCCCCTTCTGCCAGGTGAGGACACAGCAGGAAGACAGCTGTGTATAAACCAGGAAGCGGGCTCCCAACAGACACCAAGTCTGCCAGCACCTTGACCTTGGACTTCCCATCCTCCCAAACTGTAAGAGCTAAATTTCTGTTGTTTATGAGTCACCCACTACACAGCATTTCATTAGAGCAGCCTGACCAAACAAAGACACTCACCCACGCCCACATGTGACCTGGCACGAAGACCGCCCACCGCAGCAGGCATCGGCATAGACGCAAAGTGGGGCTCTATCTCTTTCTCGCTCCTGGTGTTTACAGCTACCCACTTTCTTTGAAAAATAATTTAGAGAGATTTACAAGCAAAATTTATATAGTGATGCATCACTTAATGACAGGAAGATGGGTTGAGAATTGGGTCGTTAGGCACTTTTTCCCTAAAGCAAACATCCCAGAGCACGTGCACACAGACCTAGACGGCACAGCCCACTGCACGCCGGGGCTGCACGGTGCAGCCTGTGCTATGGGCCTGTGCAGCACATCGCTGCACTGCATACTGGAGGCCATTGCAACACATGATAAGTATTTATAAACACAAACATATCTAAACATACAAAAGGTATAGGAAAAATACACATATCAGTAACATAGTTGCTTATTTTTAAGAATTATGTAATCATACAAGGGGGGGGGGCCCCAAACCCTGGAATTTATTTTTAAAAATTGTGTATTATTTGTTCTTACATGTTTAAACTTCAGTCACCTTCACAGTACACTCCATTTGATGCAATACACCTATCGAGACTTTTTTCCCACTGCTCAAAACAGTTTTTGAACTCATCGATTTTGATGCCTTTTAGGGCTTCTGCTGGTTTTGATTTTACCTCTTCCACATTGACAAAATGTTTCCATTTGAGGACTTTTTTCATCTGGGAAACAAACAAAGTCGCTTGGGGCAAGATTGGATGAATAAGGAGGGTGGGGCATGAGGTTCATGTCATTTTTTGTCAAAAACTGCTGAATACTCAGCATGATGTGGGCAGGTGCACTTGTAAGTCACTCATCATGAAATGGGCAAATGTGTTGAGAGAGTCTTCAAAAAAAATTCACTGAAGCTGAACGCAGCCTCTCACAACAACGCCAGCTGGTACACTGATACAGATGGGTTCCTAGAACACCCATCTAGTGCAGGAAGTCTGTGCTACAAGGGGCCCACTCTCCAGAAGATAATTCCTTTTTTGGGGGTCCCCCCTCATAAGTGCTACATTTTTATACAAATGACAATAGGCTTTTTATACCAGAATTACCACAAACACATGTGTAACACATTTAGACAGTGACGATGACCCTAAGTGATGACTTTTCAGCTCTGTTATAATTTTATGAGACATTGTATAGGTGGTCCATCATTGACCAAAATGTTGTTATGGGGTACATAATTATGTTATCTCCATACATATAATGATAACACAATCATCATCACTGTAATTATCATAATAACATAAGATACCAATATAATACTAATGATAATGTAATTATATCTGCCTCTGTGGCAGAGAAATTCAGGACTGGAGACTTTCAACTGGCCCACAGTCCAGCCCTTTGGGTCACATTATAAACCTTTCCGTCCTCCGATTCTTTGCTTAGGTCGAGCCTAACCCCAGCACCATCAGACCACTGCCCGCTGATTCCTGGATGCAAACTGGAGTTTTTATCATTTCTCCTAATACAAACTTTCAAGGCTGCATCAGAACATCCCCATGTACAGCTTAGATTTTGTACTTGGACTTCCTGATCTGTACATGTTCTCCAAGCTTCTATACTTATCCACCCTCCAGTCCTAAGATCATGACCTCCACCAAGTCCACCAGCCCATAATAGCCCTACCTTCACCATGGCCTTTCAGGCAGCTCCCTTGCAGCCCACTAACCTCACTGGGTTCCAGCCCGTGTCTGCAAACAGACATCCCTAGATTCTTATCACATTTTGGTGTTTGTTGGAAATAGGCAGAACTGAAAGATCAATACCATTACCTAGTTAAGAACTGGCTTCTTTTGTTAAAGGTACTGTTATCTCCTGAATTGTGGTCTTAAAAATGTTTTTGATTGTCAATTTAATGTAAATGATTCCAGGAAAGCCAGATTTTCTTCTAAAACATTCGTTTATCATCTCCCTTCTACATGAAGAATAAAGGCTTTCTGAAGTTTGGCCTAATGCACATTTTTTTTTCTTTGTTCTCTCACACTCCCCTTCAAGAAGCTCCACTGTGTCCAAACCCGTCTTTGGTGAAACTGCACATGCTGTGCTTTGTGAGTACAGTGCTGCACCAGGGCACTTTTCTCAGCTGGTACCCTTTCCTGGAAGACTGTCACCGCTTCTCCAAACAGACCTCCTTTCTCGGGCCATGTCCACTCCTGAACTTGATATTTATTTCATTCATTCAGTAAATATATTGAGTGCTGTTGTATGTAAGTACTAGGTACTATTGATTGAGTGCTGAATAAAGTGAATAAACCACCCTCCCTGCCCTTATGGAGTTTCCATTCTCATATCAATGCTAGCAATGATTAGAGGGAAATAAAAAGGAGTTGACCGGAACAGGGAAGTAGAGAAGACGGCAGAGCTGAAGGAGGAATTTTAGCAGTGGGGCCTCAGGTAAGAAAACAAAGCCTTGTGCAGCCAGGCCAAGGTCTATGTTCCTCTCTGCTGGGAAGGAAGGTGTAAGTTGGTGAATGACAGGGAATTCTGTTAAATTCTGCTGTGCTCCAGTATGGTGTTATTAGGGGCAGAATATATGTTGCTGAACCGTGACGGGAAGGGGAGTGGTGACAATATTTACACAGGATCATAGATGTTTCCTCCGCAGCTAACTCCAAGCAGAACGTGGATGAAAGAAGGCTGAGGAGCCAGAAACAGGAGATCTGGACATGGTGTGATGATCTTAGACAGCACAGAACCCAAAACCAGTCCGGACGAGAGGGAATGTAGGTAGACTTTTGAGGGGTGGGGGAGGAGCACTGCTAACAGTTATTATACTTGTGATAGGAAGATGGACTCAGAACATATTGTGGGAAGCATAGTAAAGTGGTTAAAGGTTGAAAGAACAGGTAAAGGGACACAAACATTCATCACTCCGGGTTTGTGAACTTCACAAGTCTTTAATACATAGGCAGCCGTTGCTAAGTCTGATGTGGTGCAGGTATATCACTAACTATTGAATGGCACTGGAGGTCCAGAAGTGACTGGCGGATGTTGCCCAGGGGGGCTTGGGGTGAGGAATTCAGTCCTGGCCTGGCTCTGGAGGAGCTGACAAACATGGTAGCAGTGAATCAAGACCAGGAATGAGAGTCAGAAGTCCAAGGTTGAAGAGGAGATGTCGCCAAAGAAACAAGGATGGGAGCAGTTAGAACAAAAGTCATGGTAAGGGTAAGGGTGTTCTAGGGTTCTACCTACACCACAGTCCTGAATGATGGGCAGACAGGGATGAAATTCTGTCTCAGGATGAAGGCCCAGGTCTTACCTCCTTTTGAAATAGCATAACCTACCAGGTGTCCTGGGATGGGGTGACCTTTAAAGACAGTGGGGGCAGAAACAAGACGTTCGACAGTCCAAAGGCAGGGTCAGAAATCAGAAAGAGGGCACCTTAAAGCAGAGCCGCCCCAGGAACTCAGACATCTCAAGGGAACAAGGCAGAGGAAAGACGAGCAGGACAGCGCCAGCACAATGATGGCTGTGACTGTGAATTTAGGAACTAATTTCGTTAATGTGACTCTGGATGCTAAAAAAGGAGAAAGCAATTGGTAGCCCCTTGCCCACTGGGTGAAGGAGGAAAGGAATAGTCATTTTGGAGGAATGTATACCGACAAGGGAAAAATATTGTCACCACCCCTGCGTGAAAATTGTTGATGAGATGGTCATTCCCCCAGAGAGCCAAAGAGCACCCAGCAATGGGGAGGGGTCTTCAAAGGGGAGAGATGGGTACCTAACAAGTTTGCTGGGGAACTTGCCTGTGAGGCATTGCTGAACTGAAATGCCTCAATAGAAGTCTTCAATAGAGTTTTGTTTTGGGCTTTTGAGGGAGGTTGGTTTTATTCAATGTTTTGATTAGTTGTTAAGACCCTTGAGCCATTTCTATTATTCTCACCCTCTGTAGATTAGAACAGCATTTAGAAATTTGACAGGATTTTTCCCTAAACATTTTGTCCTTTTGCAGTTGTCAAATATTGAATTAGATCTTGTTATAAACAGACTAGAAGCTGGCATTGTTGACATTTCCCTTCATTAGGAAGAAACTAAAAGCTGACATTTCAACCTATCAGCTCCAGTTTGGTCTACCAATAAGAACAACTGTAGGGAGAATGAGGCAATCTGTTTCCTTTCCTGCTCTCATTACCGACTCACTAATGAGATATTAATTGATAAAACTACTTCACTGAATGGGTGTCTAACCTTCTCTTCAAAAGGAGAGGAAGGGAAAAGTATTGATTAACTCTAGGATTTAAAGTTTGAATGCTTAAAAGAAGGTATTGATTTGAATCTAATGAGATTATTGATTAAACCTAAGATTTGATATCTGAATGAGTGAATGAAGATGTTGATTGGAGTCCTCATTTTGCCTCTTTAATTCCTTTGATTCTCACTTTCTTTATTTGCAAAAATGGAAAAATAACAATAGCTACTTTACCTACATCAAAGGATTATTACAAGGGGTCACACAGAGAGTGCAGTGAGGTGCTTTCCATAAGGTGGAGCACTAGACAAATAGGATAGGACGTTTGGTTAGATTAACTGAGAGACTTCTGGAATAATGTGGAGTTGAGACGAGATCTGTGGTTGAGATTTTGGAGAGCTACAGTCCAGTTTTACTCTCCTGGAACTCGTCACCGGACTAAATCAATGAATATGTTTTCGAACATAATGACCTCAAAAACTTGAGACTACACTTTCAAAACCTTAATTGTAGAGAATGATCTGGTTGGGGATTGAGGTAGCTCATGCTGTGGTAATTTGGATTCATCAACCTAATTAACCTTTTGAGGAAAAGAAGGAAAAGGTTGGCAACAACCGCTTGAAGATCGCAGTGAAATTTGTAAGAACAATGGTGTAGTTTGAGTAGCGGAGTGTAAACAAAGCCCTCCCACCCTACCAGACTCATACTCCAAGCTTTGAGGTGGCCCGATAGGCCTGGACAGAAACAAAAGGAAGATGAGCAATGCCTGGTTCAGCTTAGAAGTGAAAATAGAGAAGACCTTAAAAGTGACCCTTTTTCTTTGCATCCTGCATTATATTCATAGTTTGACCAGGCTCTATTTCCATGGGGAGTCACTTCCATTCCTTACAAATTTTGATGAAATTCAGAATGACCAATGTTAGGTCAAAATCCATGTAGAAGAAGTTTGGAGTAAGAGATTGTCTTAAGTTTGAAATTCTGAGTAATCAAAGGTACAGTTCAATCCCCATCAGAATTTACAGTATTATTGGTTTCATAGACTTGAGACAGACAGCAAATGAGTTAGTACTATAAGGAAATTTCCTAGCCCTATGCTTGCCTCAAAGTAGCAGACATTCAAAAACTCTTACTTTCCTCCCCACCTCCATGGCGGGGAGGAAAGAATGCAACGCAGAAGGGTGAGACAGCAACCCCAGACTCTAGTAGGAGCTACTAAATTAATTAATTGTGACACTGGATAAGTCACTTAGGCTCTGTAGTAAATATTTGAATTGTCTCCAAATTTCTCCTCGCTTGATAAACTTATGATTATTTGCACATTTTTTTTCTGATTCAATTATATTCTAACCTTAATTTAGCATGACATTATATTTGTTACCCAAGAGGCAATGGTTTTCCTATGGTGTTGGCCATACTCCTGTGTAGAAAAGAGAGCAAGTTCCCAGGAATTGATCTGCTCTCTGTCCCTGGAGAGGACACGAGGAGACACTGGAAGGCATTGTACTTCCCTGCAACAGTGACACAGTTCTCTGTGACGGAGAGGTCAGATTTTATCCACTGTAGCATGGGCTGTGCCTCACGCTTCTGGCTTGTAGAATCAGCCCACGTGGATGCTACATTTGGCCCTTAGACCCTCAGGGGATCTTTGGTTTTTGAAGTGCCAACCTTTAGGTGCCTTACAGCAGGCCATGGAGTTGCTGTGCCTGTCCTAGGATGTTCCTGGGCTAGGTAACTGGCCTGGCTGACGAGTCACTGAATCCAAACTGATGTGTCTGGGGACACAAGGGTTTCTGGGAGAGTAAATGGGCATTTGTAGCCTATGAGGTCCATGCCCCCAAGTATAGATATACTTATTTCTAAAATTTTGGAAATCGGTTGGTGCTATATAGAAATTGAAAATAGAGAATGTCCGTCCTCACTAATGGTTGTGTGCACAAATTCTATCCGTGATGATCAAAACTCTCAGATTTAGAAATCTGGAGGAATTGTGAAGATCTGTCTGAGGAAGATTGTAACAAAATAAAAGTAATTTCTCTACAATTCAAAGACAGGATGGAGTGAATTCTGAACAACGCAGTGACCCTGCAAAATTGAATGGGCTGCCGAATTGACTGCACCTAGCAAAAGGAAGCATGATCTCTAGCAACAAGTACAAATTCCCTAGAAATTAACTTTATTTTTATGGTTGACAGACTCATGTATTCAGGCCTGAGCACTGGATACGGTGGATGGACTGTTTCACACTCTCCTTGTGAAGCAGTTGGGCAAACATGGATGAAGATGGCAGTAGTCAAGACAATGCACACAAGTCGAACAATTACATCGAAGCGCATGCTCTTCCACAGGGTTCTGGAGGAGCTGGGAGTCATGGGGCTAGAACTAGAGATACTTAGCTTGAGAAAAGGTGGTGTTTTGTTTCCCCCCCTTCTTGGGAGGGATAGGCATAGTAGCTGTTTTCAATTTTTTCACAGCTTTATCCTCAAAGAGGAATTAGACATTCCCGTGTCTCAAACAGGAAAATTTGAGATTGAGGAGACAAATTTTTCTTAATACAAAAGAAAAGGTTTCTCCGTCAGTTAGCCTAAGGGCACAGAGCGTCTTTGGAGGTTGCAAATGTTACATCCTGATGAATTTAAGAAGATGCTGGTCATCTCATAGACATTGTCTGGTGCTTGCTTACATTAAAGGGAAGCTGGACAAAGTAACTTCTTCTGGTCCTCTCTAAACTTTTAGATACCGAGACAATGTTGGAGAAGTTAGTGGTCAGAATGCAAACGAACATCTTCCCCTGTGTCATCACAACTGAAGGAGCATAATAGGTTTTGTCACACAGAAACGGCTTGCATTTCTAAGTGCCTCAATTGAGAGACAAACTGGGAATAAGGAAACCTTCTAAAAACCATGAATAATAATTTCCTAAAGCATTACATTATAAAATAAGCCACCAGAAAAGGAGAATATTTTGTTTTTTTAAAGACAAGTTATCAAATGTACCCAGTCCAATCAGAATTGTGTCTGCCACGTAATAACTTAAACTACGAATATCAAGTTTTCTCTCATTTTCTAGGAGCAGTCTGTCTGAGAGCCCTTTGCCAATAGAGTAATTCTTTTCTCCTGTCCAGTTATCTACCAGCTTTCCCTTCTCTCCCTAGTCAGAGCAATGAAGGTTCTGATTCCCAGTTAGGAATTTAGTAGACTTTGAGTCTGTTAATGAGCAATAATGAGAAGTACAGTTTATATCATGACCCAGGATCATATATGCATTGTAAATGAAATCAAATATTTGAGAAGTAATACTTATACTTACATAATAGTATAATACTCTGAAACTTTCAACTCAACAATGAAATACTGTCCATGCCCCATTAATTTCACAGGCTTTGCAGACAGAAAAACACTACTGTGGTCAATAGTTATAGTCACTGAAAACCTCAAATAATGGCAGAATTAATGAGAGAATGCAGATCTTGTCACTTAGGACGTCTGACCAACTTGCTACAGAAAGATCATGTTTGCACAATTGCACGAAAAGTCCCAGGGTTTGCAGTACATTTCTGTATTACTCTTGGGTTCCTTTCTTCCTATCTTTTCATCCTCCTCTCCCCCTCCTCCCAGAGAAAACCGTATACCCTTCGAAGCAGCCACTTGAAACACTAAATGTTGTGAGAGATAAATAGATAGACTGCATTCCTTCTGTGTATCTTAAAGCTTTACATCTAGGGGAGCAAGTTGTAGCCTAAAGCATATCTGCTTATGAGCACATGCAGGTGACTGCTGATAATGGAATTGCTTATATATCGCTCAGAGGTGTTTGGGCAACCATTATTTTATTATCAGGCAGGCAAAAGCAGTCTTGAGCATCAAAGTGGACACCTCCTGGAAGCTACATTTATTATAAAAGGCTAAACTGTCCACATTCATTGGAATCAAAGGGACTTAAAACAGAAAGGCAGTCAGATTCAAAGATGAATGCAATTCTGGAGAGGACAGCAACCACCTAAGTAGGTGACAGGAACAAGAGGTAATTTAATTCTGGAAAGTACCAATTCTGCCAGCCTCTGGGGTGGCAAGGTGCCTGATATTGTGATAGCCACAGCCAGGGTCTGCCTGACAAGTATTCCAACTGTCAGTGCAGGCACTGAGAATGCTTTTTAAATGTCTCCTTTGAAATCTCCTTGAGAGTTCTCTGAACCCTTTCTGCAGAAAGCAGGAGCCCCTGTGAGAAGGACATTGTAACCCAGTCCCGCTGCAGTATTTTAAAAGCCATCTGGATGAATTCGAGCCCTTAACACATAGTAACCTCAGAAAGTGACAACTAGACTTACTATTCTGTCTTCTGCCACCTAATAACAGTTCCGCTGTATTTAAGGGCCTTTTGTATCTTCCCCCAATCCGGCTCTAAATCCTCCCATCAGCCCCTTTGCCAGGAAGATGCTCTGAAGACTCTCCGCTGGGGCTGGTTTCAAGTGTTTAATAGAAACTCCTCCACTGAGATCACTAAACTTTTCTAATAGTTTCGAATATTCTTGAAATCTTGACCAGAGCATTTGGAAAAGTAACAAAAGGCCTTCCTATTTCTTCTCAAAAACTCTCTAGCAATTTGAGAGTCTGAAGAGGCCTAACCTCAGACATTTTGTGTGCTTAAAGAGAATACTTCATATTATTTTTATAAAAGAAGATTACTATCCCTTTTTATCAGACTAACATCTTCTGAAATCCCCTTTGCTTTCCCAACAGTTTATCTTTCTAGAGACTAGAATTGGAGAAAATATTTTCCTGGTGTTTGTCAAATGATGATTGTAATTTAAAGTGCTATTGTTGCAGAAGTGGTTTTGTCTCTGGGAGCATCTCTGCTGCAAACTTTTATAGCCCATGTCATTAAGGAAAAGACACTACTGATAGTAACACTCTTAAAACAGACTCTTAGAGAGTGTGCAAAGCCTCAGTCACATTTTTCCTGCACTGAGAATAATAGGTCAATAGTTTTAAAATTATAAATAGTTTAATGAGATCAAAAGGTGTAGTAATAAGGGTGAGATAACAGTATGTCTTGGGCAATATGCGGGCTAACTTTTGGAAAAAGTACATTATTTACCATTTATGGTTCTAATAGTTTACCAAAATAAGCTCTACTTTGGGTTTTCTTTTTCTTGATATGCACAAATTTTTATGTCCACACTAAAAAAAAAAAGAACTCAGCTTTATAGAAATCAATAGATTGCTGTAAGTTCTTATCTATGTAGGACTTAAGTTAGTGGCAGGGTTATCAAAACCTATTTACTCTGGAGACATCATTTTGATTGATTTCCCCAAAGTAAGTTAGGAGAACATCTGCTCAGGAACAGCGCTTTCCTCAGAAAGGGGAAATTCCCAACAGGGTGAGAACATAGGCTTAACTACTGTTCCATATTGTATATCATATCCCCCCAAAAGAAGAGTGAAGTAGTTAATTTAAACAATCCTCTAGGGAAAAGGAAAAGGAAAGGAGACAAGTGAACTTAAGAAGAAAACATCTAAGAGAATATCGAAAGGAGACTACGTGCTCCTTCGCCCTGCATTTCTGGTAACCTTGCTTTTCCCTGATACTCACATCTGCCCGCTCTCTCATGCTTCGCAAAGGTCGAGAAGGGTGATCCGTACACCTAGTGCCGCCTGTGATTTTTCTATAGCACTAGGTCTGCCCTTCCTCCAATGCTTTGCAATGGTTGCCACCTGTGTTTATCCCATTTTGTTAGAGATCATTTTCCTCATGGGTCCCGAGTTGGCACCCTGCCATGAGCTCCCTGCCCTCTCTCCCTGGGCCCCTCCCTCAGCTGCTACTCACTCAAAAGGGTCGCTGGGATCTGCCCTCTGGAGCTCTGGAGGGATGGGGATTCTTTTGTAGTACATTTCCCAGTCGAAGGCGCCTCGCATGGCGTCCCCAGCTTGCGCCTCATACCCAAAGTGATTGTGGTCAATGACATCGATCATGGGGCACACGATGGTTTTGTGGTTTAGTGCAATTTGGTCTGAAAAATGAAAGCACAAAATAGGAAATGACATGCCTGCCTCGGTCATCTATCATTTTTTTCAGCAAAGAGAAGCCTACAGATCCCTCCTAATGCCTAATGCTTGCAGCCGGGTTTGAACGCAGTCTGTTTGAAAGGCCGGACTCACTGTGATGGGACCGTGATTAGGCAACACTAGTGTGTAGTTCTTTTCTTTTAAGAAAGTTATGTCCCAGGGAGACTTGCAGAAGTCCATTTAGCTTTACCTCTGTCACATTTCTGCTCTGACCTGTCCCCAATCTGTCATTCTATAGTGCATCCAGCCTGTGTGGGACAGAAACAGTAACTTGTGTTCTTTCAAGCATATAGCTACAGCCTGCTGAGAAAATATTGGCCCGCTTTCTGGAGGTTCCAAAATGTAAATATTTAACTTGATGGCTTCTTCAGGATCTAATCTTACAGTGGCTATTGCCCCTAAGTGCTGACAGTTCACATACAGAATTCTTTGCTCTCGGGCTTACAGAGATTTTGCCAAGTCCTATCTTGCTACTGTTTTTTTTTTCTTTTTCTTTTTGATATAGACTCTGTTTATCAAAGTTATACATTTTCACCTTCCCTCATCATATCTAAAAATATGTTAGATGGTCTGATACTACTGCTACTATTCCTGCTACTATGAAATTCTTGAGTAACTATTAAGGGATTTGAGCTCATGCTGTTTCTAATCCTCCTTAGCAACGCTGTAAAGTTGCTGTTACTATCATTTCCAATGTACATATAGGAGGGAGCTGACCTCATAGAAGTTAAATAACTTGTCAGAGGTCACATCATTTGAGAGCAAGAACCAGGTTGCAACCGCTGCTTGGTGACCCCCCCCCCCCCCCCCGAACTCTGGGCTCTTGCCTGTCTGCTCTCACGCTCCTCATGCAGCAGACAGGTGGCATCTTCCTCAGTTCCAGCTCCTGTCTTCTCCATGCAGATTTTACTATCACAAGACATTAACAGCTGGCACAGGGAGCTGGCGTTTGCATACTTTGCTCACCTAGGACAGCTACATGCAAAGTATTTTCTCCCCAAGAATGTGATTTAATTAAGATTTATTACAACATACTAATACTGTCTGACAGGCAGAACTTTTAAGTTTGACCATCTGTTTTCTGGTTAGGTGGAAGACCTGATGTGGCATGTGGAATGAAACACACTTAAATGTCTTTTAAAAAATCCTACTGTTTAGAATTAATGAGGCCTGGCTATCTCAGGATCATTATTTTGATGACACTGATAAGCCAGGGTGTGGAAACCACAGAATCCTTGGAAAGATTTCCCCTCCACATCAGCGTGACTTTTCACTTATTCCTTTGTTCGTCTGTTCATTCATTCATTCATTCAAACTCGACAACTATTTATTAAATAGAGATTATTTGCCCGTCACTTTTCTAGGTTTTGAGACTACAGCAATCAATAACAACCACAAAAAACCCATGTCTTCAGGAATGGAACAAAGAAATCAATAAACATAATAAATAACTAAATTATATTGTGTGCTAGAAGGTGATAAATGTGGTGGGAAGAAAGTAAAACAGGGTAAGGGGACTGTGGAATGCTGACATGCGGAAAGGGTTACCATTTTAGACAGCATGGTCTCAGGGATTCTGGGGGTCACCTTCATCTTATTTTAGCTAATTAGAAGACAGAGAGGACCCCCAGCACTATGTCAAATTAGTCTTCACCAAGGGCTCTGTGAGCACCCATTTGCACCTGGGGGAGCCTTATAATGAACTTCAATCTGTATCTGAATGGTGCTCCCCCATACGTGTCTTCGACAGAGGAGACTATCACTGCTGTGTCCAAAACATTTCTTCTATCACCGCTGCAGGTATTTTAGTTTCAAGGTTTCAGTGACTCTCTTAAGTCAAATTCAGAACCAGGTTGATTTACAAGTTCCTTGACCAGCAAGGAGTCCCAAGGTGACCCAAAGAGAATGAGTCTGTTAAATTAACTGTCAACTTTCCCTTCAAATTTCCTTTCAGCTCTCATCCGGCTGTACGAGCTTAGAGTGAAAGCAGCATGACTAATTTTTCATCTAAGACTTATGCCTACATTTCAATTTCCAGGGATCAAACAAACGGACTCTTAATGGGAAATTGAAATTCAGGTATAATCCCAAGGTGAAAAATGAACCAAGGATCTGCGTGACTCCGCCTGGGTTTTCATTTTGGATGATGTGTCAGGGCACTGATAAAGGAAAATAAAAAAAGATAGTGATCCTGGGCTGGAATCATTTCTTATCCATCAGGCCTACAGGAAATGAAACGCTTTAATGAGAAAAAGTGGGTTTTTTTCTTCTTTTTTCCCCCTCTTTTTTTTCCTTGTTAGATTCATATGGACAATGAGAAGCTTGGTAACTGACATGTAGGGATTGCTCTGATTCATAAATAAGTTAGGTCCTTTGCTGACTTGCGTATTCAACACCATATGGATCAAATTCAGTTTGGGAGATCTCACTATTGCTCCTGAAACTCTAAATTGCTATGTCCTTGGACCAGGTATTTTTAATGAAAAGCTCAGAGGAGCCCACGGCTGTGGGAGCACTGGAACGTTCCCCTTGATTAGGGTGGCTGGGCAGTCGTCTGTGTGGGCGTGTGTGCATCGGATGGGCGATGTGGCCGGGGCGTTAGTTGGTTGTTTCCTATTCTTAATCCTGTATAGTTGCAATTGATTTTTTCTCCCATGTCTTTTACTAATGGCTTTTTGCTGGTTCTAGCTGAAATCCTACTCAGTAGCCAACAGCAAATCATTCTTTCTGAGGCAGCTATTGTGAAGGTGGTTGTTTCCGGTTTTAGCTCCGAAGTCAGGGATATGGTCACAATAAAAGTTGAATTAGTGAAATCTGGAAAAATAGGAAGGAGTACAATACGTGCCCAGCAGGAACTTTTAGAAACGCATTTTTTTTTTCAGGCTTAGAATTTGTTTCTTATCCACTACTGGATTTCATATCTGACTTCCCTGTGAAATTTAAAAAGACAGTCAAGCTCACACATTTGTTTCCTACCTTGAAGGACTTCTAGTTTTTTTTCCTCATTTCTAACAATTCAAGTGCAATGTGACGGAGAGAGTCTCTTTCCCTCCTTGTCATCACATTGGAGCAGCCAAGATGTATCATCTGGATAGTAGCCCTGAGTGCTGGAGGCGGTTCCACTGAAACGTGGGGCCTTATATATATTTAGGGACCCAGGCTGGTGCCAGGGGTGGGAAGTGCTGGTGTTGCAAGTCCTAGAAAATGTCAGGGCACTTACAATTCGACTGTATTCTGGGGCTGAACCATCGTCTTTCCTTCTATATTAATAATCCTGGAATAAATGCTAAACTGTGTATGTGTGTGAATCTTAATCTTACTGTAGTTATAGGTATAGGTTTTGAGTACTTTTTTCTTTTAGCATTTACCCAGTGGATACAACTGCAATCAAAGAGCACATCTAAGATAAATGAAACCTTTTCAGACCTTAAGATAGATCGCAGATGGTATTATCTACAAATGTCAACTTTAATGCAGTTTTCTGGTTACCTATTTGTCCTCAGCAGGGGTTAAGGCAGAATTCAAGCTTCCCACAGTACAGATTGAAGGGAGGGGGTGGTCTCTCGCCTTTGTTGATTGCAAACTAAGTAGAAGCAAACCACACAGTCCCCGAGAAAGAGGGCAAATCCCACCGCCCCCCTGATCCCAGGAGGCTGCTGTGAAGTCGTGTACTCACTAAGGAGCGGGGGCAGCCAGTTCACGTTGACCTCGCAGTGGGAGTCCAGGAATGTCAGGACTTCTCCTCTCGCCATTGATGCCCCCAAGAGGCGGGTCCGGATGAGCCCTTCCCTTTTCTTGGTGCGAACAATCCTTACTTTGGAAAAGCGGGCCATGTATTCCTCTAACTTATCCTTCAAGTGTTCTAGGAAGGAAGTGGGAATGCACAGAAAGAACACGAAATGTGAGTTGCAGCAGAATCACTCACACGGGGTGTTTATGCACAGAGAGGGTGTGTGAACAGTGAGTCAGAGCTTGTGTCCATGTTTTTTATCTCTTTGGCTTGAGAGGAGATGCTAAGATTTTACGCTGAGAGGGTTTTGTGTTTTACAGTTTCCAAAACGCTTCACAAACAGCACCCACTGCCCGTTGAACACCGTGGCGGACCCTGACACATCGGGGCTGTCTCGTGCAGTTACTGCTGGCCAGCTGCCACCATGCTTGATCCTGGCCAGCACTGGCAAAAAGGACATCACAACATCGCAACCTCCCACCCCGCAACCCCTGCTGATTCAAGTCAGATGCACACTCCAGCTTATGGGCTCCTTTCAACAGAAGGCTCTTTCCAGCAAAGCCTTTGACTAGTCATTTGTACTTATGAAAAGAAATTGCATTTCCAGAATGAGAAATGCCTTTGAACGCTCAGCCTGAAAAATGAAAAACAATGAATTTTCTATTTCTTGGTGAGATTTTGATAATCATCATCTTCTATTTATTGTAAATTTAAAGAAAAAAGGTTTTGACCATCAATAAACAAACACATATGGCTTTATAGTAATATTCCTCCAACGTATCCTTCCTCGCCTCTCTCTGCTTTGAGACAGGTGCGCTGTTCAGAAGGCCCACCTCCTGCCTTCTCCCCTTTGCTTGCTTCTCCCCTACTCCCCCTCTGTGTAAGCTACAAAGAACGATTCCAAAGGGCTATACAACACAGCCCCACCCACGAAGATGCCTGCAGCTTTACTATCTTGTTAGGCAAATAAAGCCGAGACCTGCCATCCAGTTGCTCAGTCAAAGTCAGTGACTAAGGGATGAGTGATGAGGGGCTCTATGTGTGCCCACCTTGAATGGCCTGCATTCTGTCAGGACTCCCCACAGTAACAAATGTCTAAGGAACCTTTACCATCTCATTACTGTCATTTATTCAGGCACTGGAATCCTCTGTATCACCAATGTACAAACAAGGAGCATCTTATAAGTTTATTTGTAAAATCAGTTGTTGGGACCACAGAACATATTGTATGTATCGTGAAAACACTGTGGCGCAGTCACTGGGGACTGAAAATAGACTGCAAACATTTGCTGAGCCCACTAAAACAGTTCTTTAAGTCCTCATTGTTCTTTTTTCAAAGAGACCACTGTGAGTACATTTGGTGGTCTGGGCATATTGCTTCTTCCTTCCTGAACCCTAAGGACTAACGGGGCCTCTCTTGGGGGAGATGGGGGAGAGGAGGAGTAATTCCCTGGGGCTGCATGAGAGGAAGTGGCCCCAGATGATAGTCACTTCCCAGGTGTTCTAAGTTGAGAATCGTGGGGCTCAGTCACCTGGGAGTGATTGTTCCAACTTTGGATTTAGACTTCCACACGTTTTAGCGGGGGCTGTGTCCATGTTCCTTTCCCTCCATGCACATTTTCTGATTATGCGTATTTTTATTTTATCAAAACCCATACACACAAGGGGACTGACTCCAAACAGAGCCCACTAAATGTTCAGGTCAATTTCTCTAGTTTGAACTTCGTGGTAATAATAATTGGGTTGCTTTGCCTCAGAATAATGACCCAGCTGACTGCCCTTTTGAGGCATCCCTTCTCTCCTAGTAGTTCAGTTGTAACATGTAATTACCCATAACATCCAGTGAAGCCAGGTGTCATCAGTCTAATTACCAAATTAGATGCTCATGCAAGGGAGCTGCTGGAGGTGCTGGGGATGGTGTTCATTAAAAACATCGTGCATTTCTTTTCTATGAATAATTTTTAGATTCATTTCTAAGATAAATGATATTTTTCCACACATTTTACAATTTTTGAGTCATCATGAAAGGGCATCTATGAATAAATGAAAATAATCTGAATATAATTTATAGTTTACAATTATTCTGTTTATAGGAAACTAGAATGAGAACTTAATGTTTTCTAAGTAGAATCATACCGTACTTGCCTTTTTGTGATTGGCTTATCTCTCTCAGTATATGCCGTCATGTGCATCAGAATTCCCTTGCTTTTAAGGCTTAATGTTGTATTCCACTGTGTGTATGTATCGCTTTTTGATTATTCATTCATCGTCAGTGGGCATTTGGGTTGTTGCTACCTTCTGGCTGTTGTGAATCATGCTGTGATGAACATTGGTATACAAATGTCCCTCTGAGACTCCACCTTCAATTCTCTTGGATATATTCTTTAGCTATATGTACCCAGAAATGGAATTGCTAGATCATACGGTAATTGTATTTTTAATTTTTTAAGGAACCTTCATACTGTTTCCACAAGAGCTGTACCATTTTACATTCTTACAGTGGCGTCATCAGTTCTAAAGTCCTTGTGAACCCTTTGTAAAATGGGCATTTTGGTTGAATGTAGAAAAAAAAAAAAACAACTCTAGGAAATGCCTTGAGATCTCCAAAAATTTTCCCAAAGCCACTCTTCCTAATTCACTAAACACCAGATTTTGTAGAGAGAAAGGGAAGTCTGAGCACTGGCAGGGACAAATACATTCAGCATAAGAAAAGCAGCTGTTGAAGTAGGAAAACAGCATAAACACCAAAGTGTCAGGACTAACACTGTATAAGAAAAGCCCGTCCAGAACTTGTTTATTTTTCCTCATTGCAAAACAGATAATCAAGAACATCGTAGTTTCCAGTCTGAATAGGCCTCGCGATGACAGAGTGGGCAACGTCTGGTTTCCGCATGTCTGTGCCAACTCCTCTCTGCAAGCCTCACCTGCTTTAACCTCGGGTGTGGCCGGCAGTCTGCACCCAGGGACCAGCAGGCCGGCCTCTTCCTCTCTTAGCCTTCCTTCTTCATCATAAATTGTACCAGGGAACTAAATGGCACTTCATAATTAATTACCTTAATTAATTAATCCCTCCACATTTACCAATATGTTTTTAATTACCTTCTTTAACTCTTTCAAGAAAACTCAGTCCTTATCTTCTCCAGTTCCCTTAATCTCAGGGTGTAAAAACATACATGCGTAAGATAGTCTATCTTGGGATATGGAGGGGACCCCAGAAAACAGGAATTATCTTCTTCAGGGTTGTTCCCTTGTGGTACAGGCTCCTGCTGCCAGGTGAGTGTTCTAGGAACCCATCTGTATCAGCGCACTAGCTGGCATTGTTGTGAGAGGCTGCATTCAGCCTCAGTGAATTTTTTTTGAAGACTTTCAAAGCGTTTGCTCATTTCATCATGGGTGATTTACAAACACACCTGTCCACAATGCACTGGGTGTTCAGCAGTTTTTGACCAAAAAAGAGAATGACCCTCATGCCCAACCCTCCCTATTCACTCGATCTTGCACCAAGCAACTTTTTTTTTTCTCTTGCTAGATGAAAAAAGCGTCAAAGGGAAAAGTTTTGTTGATGTGAAAGAGGTGAAACAAAAAATGGCAGAAGCACTAAAACGTATCAAAATCAATCAGTTTAAAAACTGTTTTGAGCCGTGGAAAAAACGTCTCAATAGGTGTATGGCATCAAATGGAGAGTACTTTGAAGGTGACTGAAGTTTAAACACGTAAGACTAAAGACACAATTTTTTATAAATAAAAAAGGTCAAAAGAACTAATATTTATGCTTCTACCCCCTGAAGTTTTTAATGGTAAAAGTCCCATTCATAAATTCCACGATTCTCTGACTACTTCAACAACTTCCCAGTGTATTTTGCTGAACGCCCTGTTATGTGATTTTTACACTGATTGTTCTTTATTCCAACATTAACACTATTGTTAATTATTGAGTTTACTGTACCTGCACACCCATTTATACTTGGATAAGTAACATTTGATGAGCAAGTGACTCTTAATGACCATCTCTAAAAATTAGAATTGAGTGAATTTTCCCCATAAAAATAATTAATTTTCTGTAACTTGTTTTCATAAGAAAAAAATCAAGATAAAGGAAAACTCTGGGCAAAACAATTGCAAAGTAATGTGAGCCACATCTACAAGGCTATTAATAAGGTGAAGTCACAGCCTCCCCGTGAAACCAAATGCTGAATGTGACAAATGGGCAAGATACAGGGAACCTACCTCTAACTTTAAGGGCTTCATAAATTCATTGAACATTTTTTTTTAAACTCAAAGTGAAGAAGAAAAAGCTGGAATGCTTGAGAAAAGAATAAACTGATCTTTAGCCTTAAAAAAAAAGCACACAAAATTCAGGTAGAGCAAAAACCAAAAACAAATACAAATAAGCTCTAAAAGGCCACAGAACAGCACAGATATCAAATGAAAGCAATAAAATCTGTGCCCTTTTGAAAGTACTTTCAATTCTGCATTTTTTTCCAGTTTGGAAAGATGTTAGTGTAATTCACACGTACATGCTAAAATCATTTAGTTTTTCTTCAGCTTCCTCCAAAGCATCCACTGGACTACAGGGTGGGAATGTTACATAGATAGAGTAACAGGGACCCTCATTTCAAATTAGCATGTGTGTGAGTGAATGAATTGTGTCCCTAGTGAGTGCTGAAATGGCCATAGAAACATTTGGGGTTTGACTTGGCTTCACAATAAATAAAGATAAATTGGTAAGAATTCTTCTAACCAGTTAGTGTGAGAAAAATGCTGTGTCAAAATTCCAATTTAGATGAGACCAGAACTAAATTAAATATCTGGGAATTGGTCCTGTTCCCAAGGCTACCAAAAACTCTCAGTTTTTAACCACATTCTTGTAGTGCGATATAGAAGGAAGCAGGCAGGAAATGCGCTGGCTGCCTTCCTTGAGGAAAGTTGACCTGCTAAAGGTCAGTCCTCCCAAGGAATTGTTCCATGTCTTGATAATGCTATTAAAGAATAAGAAGGAAAGGAACCATATAAAATATCATTTCAGTTTAATATTTAAAAAATATTAAGTATTGAAAGTGTGCCTTATGTTTTTTGAATGAAACAAAACCCAGTAGAATAAATAGCAAAATATGACAAAGTAATACATGAACATAATAACAGTGACAATTATGTCCACATGAGTGCTTATAATATCTATTCTAATATATTCATGTATGAATTTATTAGGTTCTTATTTTACAAATGAGGAAAAATGATACTTATTTACAAGTGAAGAAGATGAGGGTCAGAAAGGGTAAGAAATTTGCCTTTGATCATACAATAAAAGAGTACCTGGAATATTGGAAGTACTCAATAAGTGGTAGCAATTATATGTCAGGCAAAAACAAAAACAAAAAAACAACAAAAAGCTTGATCCCAAGTGTATTTATCAGGAATCTTTTAAGTACAAGGGAATTTAATATAGGAAATAAGGTGCTTATAGTAATAATATACAACTATTATAGATGACCTGAAAAATTTAGGAAAGTGGAAAGAAGGGGAAAAAATTGCTGAGTTTTATCACCAGAAGTCAATCACTCCGCATAAGCCAGACAGAGAAAGACAAACACTGCATGGTTTCACTTATATGTGGAATCTTACAAAAAATGTGCATTCTTAGAGACAGAGAGTAGAAGAGCCTGGAGCTGGGCAGTGGAGGAAATAGGGGAAGATCGGTGAAAGTTACAAGCTGTAAGACAAATGAGGTCTTGGGATCAAACGTAAAACATGGTGACTGTAGTTGGTAACATTGTATTTGTGTAATTAAATTTTGCTCAGAGGGTAGAATACCTCCCCACCAAAGGTAGCTATGTGAGGTGATGAATGTGTTAATAAGCTTGATGGAGAGAGTCCTTTCGCAACGTGTAACTACTGTATATCAAATCATCACGTTGTACACTCTAAATATCTTACAATTTTATGTCAATTATACCTCAATGGAACTGAAAAAGGTCACTATTCATGTTTTCCTTTAATTCTTTGTGCTAATACTTGGAACCTACTTGTTCTTTTAAATCTAACATTGAGATATTCCATGTTGTTATCTGAAAATATTATTTTAAATGTGCCACAATTTATCCTTGTTTTTGATTTAGGCTGTTTATAGGATTATAGTTATTGCTATTATAAATAATATATAATGAATATTTTGATGACTGTTTCCTGAATCTATAAGATTCCTGAGGAGAGATTTTAAGAGTTGAAACGAGAGCATCACAGGGCATGCGCCTAAGGGAAAACGTTGTACAGAAGTATGCAATTAGAGAGAGTACAAACTCAGTCTTCATGTGCTGCAGGTGTCTAAGAATCTGGAGTGGCCAAGACGACCTCACTGCACATCAAATCCATTCTCCTTACTGAGAGAGCCCTGAGGCCGCCTCTCCCACCACCCAACTGCCCAACCGTTGGCCCCTCTCCTCGTCACACACTCTCCCTTCTCTCCTGAAGACGGCACGGACTGGCTGTGCACCCTCCTCAGACCCCCTTCTCATCTGTGCACTTGATCCCACCTGTTCTCATCTGCTCAAGAGCAGGGCTCCTATCAGTGTCCCGTCTCTTCCCTGGAACATGCTCAGTTTTTGGTTTTCAACTGTGATGTCTTTCTTCAAGCACAAATGTACAATTTTTCTTAAACAGAAAACCTTCTTTGATCCCCAGCCTCCTTCAGCTTCTGTCCCAGTCACCTACTCCAGTTTTCAGCAGGGTTTTTTTTGTTGTTGTTGAGGAGTGGTCTAGGCTTGCAGTCTCCACTTCATCTCCTCCCATTCTCTTTTTGTTTGTTTGTTTGTTTATTTTTCAATTACAGTGTACATTCAATATCATTTTGTAAGAGTGTCAGGCATATAGCACAATGGTTAGATAACCATATACTTTACAAAGTGTTCCCCCCAGTGTTTCTAGTATCCGCTTGGCACCATACATGGTTATTACAATATTATTGACTATGTTCCCCATGCTGTGCTTTACATCCCCATGGCTATTGTTACTACCAGTTTGTAGCTCTCAAAATCTTCCTCACCTTATTTACCCAGTCCTCCTAATGCCTTTCCCTTTGGCATTCATCAGTCTGTTCTCTGTATCTATGAGTCTGTTGCTGTTTTGTTGGTTTCTTTATATTGTTCTTTAAATTCCAAATATAGGTGAAATCACATGGTATTTGTCTTTCTCTGCTTGACTTAGCATAATACCCTGTAGGCCCATCCATGCTGTCTCAAATGGCATGATTTCATTTGTCTAAGGCTATTCTCTCTTGAATCCATACCCTTTAATTCATTCATTCCAGACAGTCTTGGGAATCTGTGCAAATGCCACGATCATTTACCTTTAGAGACAGGCAGAAATTTTGTTCCAGGGGGACTGTTCTGCCGAGACATAGCTCTTGTTGAGACTCAGAGGAAAAGGGATGTGGTGTGAAAACTGAATGTGGAGCTAGAGTAGGAAAGGACAGAAGGAGCTAGTACCAAGGAAATGATTTTGAGGTTCACTGACAGAGAAGAGAAAACAGGTTCCGAGGCACACAGGTCTAATTGTGAGCGCAGAGTACTTTTGTGGTCCCTGCAGGGTTAATTCTATTCAAGACTCATGCTTTGCAGTATATCCAGGAAGATGGGGGGTTAGGAAGAAAGATATAGGTCCTGGAAAATGTCTCAAGTGGTGAAAGCCCCTTGCTTGAATAATTGAAAGCTAAACTAGACCAAGCACTATGAAATATAATTTGGCTCTCCTCTCCAGGGAATGGAGAAAATGACCTAATAGGTCTTTTCCATCTCTGCTTCCCCTGACCTCTGGCTGTTAACATCACTTTTCCTCGTTATGTCAAAATGAATTGCCTATTTACCACTGAACTCTGAAAAGCATTTTTTTTCCTCCCTAGGTAAGACAACAACCTGGCATTTGCTACATGCACTTCATTTCAACTTAATCAATGTGCCAAGAGTCGTTCTGAAATAGGTGTTATTATTTTCAGGAAATTTAGCTTACTTGCTGGGTATATGGTTCCTCTTCACTGTCAAGTCGGAGGGCTCCCAAATTTCGGAAGAAATCCCCAAGAGAATGTAAAATATATTAGCAAAATGGGGAGGCAGATGAAGCGGTATGGCCCTCAGATTGCCGGTAACCTGCACAGCAGGGTCATTTATTAGTGCCGAAACCTGCTCGGCCTGGTTTGTTTGCCGTGACAGTAAAAACTGGAAAACACTGATGCAGGATGACCGCGTTTATGCTCTGCAGTACTGCATACAGTTTTCTGTCTGGGGCGGGAAGAAGGAATAGAAGTCATTTAAATATCTTACCAAGAAATAAATGGTGTCTTCTGGAGATTTTATATATGTGCACACACATATATACACGCATTGGTACATGTATGTATATATCACTTTCATCACTGAGATTAAGAGAAAAGTGACAGATTGTAATTTACCAAAAAAAAATCATTGTTTTCTGCACAGTCTTGATTAAATGAGGCAATAAATCATATGTCTAAAACATGCCAAGCATCTGCCAAAGCAAAAGTTGTCTCAGAAAGTGACGAGGACAGAATTGCGGAGCAGTAGGCATTTTATAGTCTGTCACTGATGTGACAAGTAATGATAAAGGGCAGCCTTATGTCTCCTCTACTGATAGTCCAGCCACATATTTTCTGCCGCAATTCTTTTGTTTGGCCCTCTTTATCTTCATTTGAATGGTCTGCATTTCCTGGAGCTGCAGGGAAGACATATATTTTCCCTGCTAACGATGTATCTCCCACGGTCCCAGGATGATTTTCGCACTCGATGCAACTCATGCACGGAGGGGGCCACCGTCAGTCAGTGTGCTGCAAATGGAGCTGGGCATGATGTTGACTTTTTCTGCTCTCTGCGGACAGACAAGCCCCGCGTGCGAGTGTTTACGGAGGCTCACATCTCAGGAGAGATGTGTTTTCCCCACTACTTTATAAAGATCGTTCAGCCTGTGAGTTCTGCCTGTCAACATTTGTGTTAGACCAAGTCCCTGTTTGTGATTTGGAGACAACCCTTTCTATTTATTTCATTAAGATGAGAATAAACAAATACAAATCTATTAAAATTAATCAATAAAATTAAAAACTAACAGGTTTAGTTCATTTCTGAAAATGCAGTGCCTCCCTTTGGACAACCAGCCCGTGACCAATGACATAAACACACATAGTGGGAACAGGCACCCCCCTCACAGCTGGGGAGCTCATAAACTCAGCAGGGATCTGGGAAATCTGCAGATGTTAAGATGACTCATACCCCAAAACAGGGCTCACTTATCTGAGATGTTTGGTGCAGGTGGTATAAGGATTCTTCAGAAAGGGAGGGTCCTGGACCTTTAACTGATTAAGATTTATACAGATGAAGAAGAGGAAGGAAAGGTGAAGCTTTAGGAATGAAATAATAGAAAGGCAGGAAGTAGCAGTCCTGAAATGCACCCTTATTATTAAAACAAAAAGAAACAAAACGACTGTTCAACCAATCAGCCGAACAACCACCACCCCTGCTTGGGCATCACCTTAGAAATGAACGCTAAACTACGCAACTATGTGAATCCAAAGAAAACCAGGAACAATAAAACAATCTGTGATCTCCATCTCTACCTTTTTTCCTTTAGAAACTATAATTTCTTATGTTTTCATCTTCAAGTTGTTCGTTTTGGAGCTAGGTAATACACACACTGGCAAAATATTTAATACAAAAGGGTATATATTGAAAAATAAATCCTACCTCATACCTCCAGTACTCCATTGTCCTCCTTATCAGAAGTAATCCCTTTTACTAGTTTTTTCTCTATATTTCTTGGATATTTCATGTATATAGAATTACATATATATGTATATTTATGTATAGTAGATATTTATTTACACATATCATTATATTATACATTATTTATATAGAATTTATTTTTCAATTATAAGAAATTCATTTATATAGAATAATAATATATATAATTTATATTTTATAAAAATTCATTTATATATAACAGATACTATATAGATACAAACACATATAACTATATACACACACATAATTCTATATGCCTAAAATATCACTTACATACTATATACATGAATATTTACCATAATATTTTAAACTCCAAGGGGATTTCTTTTGAAAATCTGGCACTATACTTTTCTACTGGTCATAGAAATACCCTTCATTTATTTATGCTCATTTTGTAACAAGAAATAGTTTTGTTTTTTACCATATAAGTCTGGTGTATTCTCACAAAATGTACCTAAAAACCATCACGGCAAGAATCATGAAATGTCTCAAATGGCCTGATATTGTCAAGTTGTCCTGCGAGAGGCACCGACACGGACAAGCCAAAGCAGCCCCAGTGCCTGGAACTTGTTCCTCCCAGGCCCCGTGACCTTCGTACCAAAATCACATGGACAGGAGCTTGCCATGGTTTTGAACAAAAGTGAACTCTTGGTAAAATGTCAAGAGGAGATATCAACATTGAAAATCCTAAGTCCTTTTTGTTTCTTTAAGTCCAGAGCTAAGTCTGAATGGGGACAATAGAGGCAAGTCATGAAGAATTGAATTCAAATACTTATGTCCATGTTATATGAAATGACATGTTCAGAGAGATGCCTGTAAATTATGTCAGGCAGTTTTCTCTGACAATGAGTTTTGAATAAACTTTAGGGTCACAATTAAATATTAACTTTTCTCTTTTTGGACAAGGAACAGAGACAACTTAAATTAGTTCAAGCAAAAGATATATTTCATGGAACCATAAAGCATGAAGAGTAGCTGGGTTGCCTGAGGGTTTCTCTTCATTTTACAGGTGAGGAAACTGAGAATTATAGCGAATAAACAACCAGTCCAAGGTTTTAGGCCTCTAGTCCAGGTCAAGCAGGCCAAGCCCGATAAAACAATCAAAGGACAAAATTTTGAAAACAAGTTTCCTTATTGATGAAAACACTCTTTTTTGGTTAAACATATATTTCTCTAACATATAAAGTAGTACTTCTCAAGTTTTTGTACTTTAATAGTGTTTCAAAAGGAACACAAAAGCCATTCTTTCCCTTCTCTGTTTCACTTACCTCCACTGTAAAACGGCTCTTGCCATATGGTATTTATTGGTTTAGAACAATTATTGAGTGGCTTACATTTACAGTGTAATTGTTGGTTTATAGGTCAGTCATTCCCAACTAGTCTCTGAGTACTTGGCATAACGCCTAGCCGATAGTAGGAACTTGGAGGATGATTGTTAATTGAAGTATAGTTGAATTGCTGTAGCCCCTTTGTACATATAAGAGGCAAATACATATTTTTTCTTTTGTCTGCCTGAGTTAAGATGTGGAAAGACATTGTGATTTGAAACAGGAGTTTAAGAAACAATGATCAGATTTCTAGAGTGGGTGCCTCCGTAATTAGGCATTTCATTCGAAAAGCAGTCTGGGGCAAATTGTGGCAGACATTGAATGCCAGGTTAAATAAGGAATCTATCTAGCGGATAAAAGGGAATCAGCAATGAGTTCTAAGCAACATGCTATCTGTGGTCTTACAGAAAAAAGGTGATAAGGCCTTGAATTAGGGTGGTAACATTTTGAAAAAAGAATCAACAAATGTAATGAATCTGAACATTTTTACATATGAAAGGACCCATCTTCCTCATTTTTAGTAAAGTTAATGAGGACTAGAGAGAACAAGAAACTTGTCTGTAATCATATAACTAGTAGTAGAACTGGGATTTTAATTCTAGTTTATTAGCTAGGTATGTCAGTGTTAAACTGAAGAGTCAGAGATAGTCTCCCTTCTAGAATTAGACCTTCATCCTTGCTCTAATGAACGAAATAGCTCTGTCCAAAGAAGAGCACTTATTTTCACTGCTGTAAACTTGTGGTACCTCTCTGCACATCTCTGAGGCTAGGCCAGTCCTTCTCTGGCCCTTAGGCAAGTTCTGGTCCCCAAACAATTTGTGCCAGTCAATTCTACCATATTTCTCATTCATGTATAATCCATGGTCACTGAACAGTATATATATGCCCAAATATATCTACTTTCTCTCTATCCCCTAGCTACTTAATGCATGTATTGGTGTGTTTTTTTCCCTTCTCTTGAATACCTCTCTTCCCCATTGTTTCAGTTTTATGCTCATAGCCATTGCTCTGTCATACATAAATCTCTATATGCTCAACGTTACAAGAAACCTCTTTATCCTCTTTCTCGCCCTCCTTCTCTCCCTCTGTTTCAGAGGACACAACTCATAATCACCTTTGAAGACATCCTCAGAAGAAACCACATGGATATTTTACATTCCACGTCTTCAGGGACCAAGAAGGGAGCGTTCTTTGTATTGCTGTCAGGTGGTTATTTTTCTAGTCCTGTCTTAGATAGCTCAGGCTGCTACAACAAAATACCATTGTTTGGGTGGCTTAAAAAATAAATTTATTTATTATAGTTCTTGAGGTTGACATAGTAGGGTGCTAGCCAGTTCTGTTCCTGGTGAGACTCTTCCTGGTGTGCAGACACCCACCTTCGCGCTCAGTGCTCACATGGCAGAGAGACACCTCTGGTGTCCCTCTTTTTACATGAACACTAATCCCATAATCAGAGTCCCACACTTATAAACTAACCTAGAACTCATTACCTCCCAAAGACCACATCTCCAAATATCACCACATTGGGAGTTAGGGCTTCAACATTTCAGCATATTCAGTCCACAAGAATCAGCTATATGCTCTATTGGTCTCCATCACTGTTACTTACCAGCTTATTGATTACTCTTCTCAACTGAGGATGCTGGGACCAGAATGATTTCAAAATCTGTCTAAATAATTCATCTCACAACTTCCTTTCCTGGACTTCAGTAACACTGATGTTCATTAAACTTTCATCATCCATACTCAGGACCACATCTGTGTCTTGCCCTCACTCTAATCTGCACATTACAGAGGAATGATAATTCTAGTGTCTGAATCTCAGACTACTTTCTTCTATTATCTGATTCATCCTGTTTCTTGACCTTCTGTGTTCATGCCATTTTCTTCCAACCCAACGGTTTTCTCCTGGTAGCTATTCCTTTTCTATGCAGTATGAATTCCATGGTTCAACACCTGAACCAGCATCGCCTATCCCCTTGGCCCCACATTTCCTCTACACACTTTGCCAGACAGAATTCAACTCTAGATAATACTTCTGTGTGCTTTGTTATTCCTAAACCCAGATGGCAGAGTTAATGCTGAAGAAAATATAATGTCTGTGCTCATGGGAACCACAACAAATGGACATAGTTCAATCTCAGCGGAGCCCTGAGAAACCAAAGTCACACCTCTCTCGTGATGGTGAGCTTCTTGTCTGATTTGCTTTGATGAGTAACCTTCACCTGTCTCCTCAAGCGTCTATTCAGTTACTATTCTTCACTCTACCCATCAAAATTTTTGACTCCTAGTTTTCAGTGGAGGTTAAAATTGATTTTGGCTTCTCACTAGACTGTGAGCTCGAGGTCAGGGAACCCGTTTTATTCATTTTTATCCTTATCACAGGGCTTAGCATATTTTAGACACTCAATAAATATTGAATAAATTTACCTTTTCCCTATGCATAAACTGATTGGCATCAACACCCAAACTTAGCTATTATCAGAAGATGTGTTTTTCTGCCTATGGGACCAACTTCCTTGCCTATACAGAAAACTTCTCTTGTTGGCTTCCAGAGACCTTCTTCCATTAGTTATCACCTCTCTCTTATGCATTCAAGTTCCTCCTCTATTAGCTATTTTTTTTAGCTATAAATATTTTCAAATGTCTCTGATGAGATAACCTAATAAAAATATTCTTTTGAAATCTGAATTTCTCTCTAGCTAATACAAAAGGTTCTACTGTCCGTCCACTCTAACATCGTGGATAAGATGATCTGTACTCCTACCACGATCTGGCTTCAACCTCAGCCTCTGTTTGGAAACTGTCACCATGACCTCCAGTTGTCAAAGCCAACACATGAGTTCAAGTCTCACCTCCCTGAAATTTAGCACTTCCGAAAACTTTCCTCAGCTTCTGTAGTTTTATGTTTTAAATCACTTCTCAGTTTCTAGTTAGGCTCCTCCTCTGCACTTCACCCTGTAAATGCCAGTGGTCATCAGAGACCTCACTTCGCACCGCACCTCCCTGGTAGTTTCAGCTGACCCCAGACTATATCTAGAAACTTAAGACTTTATATTACAACACATTGTCTTTGTGTTGTAATAGGTGCTATTGGTGGGGAGTATTGCTTTAAAGCACAAGATCAAACAACCACTAAGTTTTGAGATGATCTATTTCAGGGTTTCTTAGTGTTTTTGGCATTTTGTGCTTGGTAAGCCGTTGTTGTGGGGGCTGTTGTGATGCTTAGCATGTCACTGGCCTTTACCCATTGGATGCCAGTAGTACCCCTGCGTTGTGATAACCAAAATTACCTCCAGACATTGCCAAATGTCTCCTGCAGGGCAAAATTGCCTCCCTTGTTAAGAAACACTGATCTGTCTGAAAGGGGCTAATAATAACAGCAAAGGAGGAACAATTAGTTCATTGTATTGTTAAGTTCCAGAAATGGGCTCAAATTTCAAATTAGTCTGATTGTGTTTTGAATGAAATCTGTATGTCTTGAAATTTGTACTTCTCTTTACCCTTGCCACTCCCATTGACTTTGCCACTTATTTGGCAACATTTCCTGGAAATTAAAATTTCCCCTCTTTGTTCTGTGATTTGCTTTCCATGGAATATAGGTAGCAGTGGTGGTGAACCTTAACAGCAGCCTGGAATTGATGGTACCTGTGAGGGGAGAGGTGGGGATTGCTGATAGCTAACCAATCACGAAAGAAGGAAAATACAACTTTTCAGGGGGACAACTGCCACTGCACCTAATTCACTTTTTTTGATAAATTACTGAAACTTGCAATGACTTGGTGTCTTTATGCATGTGAATTCGACTAATAGGAAAGTAGGAATTACCCCAGTAAAATTTTGAACCTTCATTACTTTTCATTGATATATTTTTTAGGTTAAATGCAAATTTAAGTCTTTCCTGTATTAACACACTGCACATCCCATAAGAACATGCCCTTCTAGAACACCTTGGCAAAGGTCCTCTCTCTACCTGCTTTTAAGTTTGCTTCTTGCTGGACCAGTCATTGAGTAGGGACACGCCTGTGACAGTTTGGGGAAGAATCACTGTCTTTAGAGTCAAAAACATCAGCATGTGTAGATTGAAGAGTTTGCCTACTTAGTTTGAGTAAACCAAAATGAAATAAAATGCAAAATAAGAACAAATACATCATCTCAGCCAAACATTTATTATATTAAAGAATCTCATAAATTAGAAATCCTTTTCCTTTCATGAGATCCTGCTTAAGTAGATAACCAAATTCCTAAAAGAGAAGGTAAGAAATATATTGTACTCATTGGACCACAAAGTGAATGGTGACAATTTTTTGCTACTAAAATTTAACCAAAACTTCACATTTTACAAAGCTCTACATTGAGTGCTATAGATACAGCCAATAGGAAAGTATGCATTTTTGAGAAAAACTTAGAGCTTTTGTAAAGGATTTATGTTTTTTGAGGTTTTTTAAAGCAGCTCAGTTGCCATGGCTGGCAGACAGCCAGTTGATTAGAGAGAATTAGAGTTCGCGTCTTTTTTTTTTTTTTTTTTCTTTCCCATCAGTGTTTCTAGTTTGCCCTAATTTGGAGTCATTGGATTTTTCTTCCTAGAAAATTCAAGGCGTGCAATTACCCTTTTCAATTCAACTATGAAACTGTTAACTGGGCAGTAGTGGAAGGAGGTTCCCCCTAAATGATTCTGACATTTTTCAGAAGCAAGATCACTGATCACCTTTAATCTTAATGGATTGGAACTAATTTCTGAAGACCCAAAGTTGCCCCAACTGGAAAGAAAATAAATTATAAGAAACACCAACAAAACCCCACATACAGTAAACATAAGCTCCAGAGAGTAAAAGTCATGTCTTAACCAAACAGATGATCAGTGGTGATTAATGCCTTGTACATAAATTTCTCTCTGGAAAAGCACTTAGAAATTCTTTTGATGCAGCACTCACATGAATTCAGCCTTAAAAAGGCAACTGTTTCCCATCAGCCTCTGTTCTCTGTCCATTTCATTTTTCTTATTAACTGTTATGATCATCTGATATATACTGTAGCTTTTTTACTTTATAAACCTTTACATTTTTAACATTGAAACTATTTTATAATGACACTTAAAACATAAACACATTTTACATTTTTATAAAATATTTTTCTTTCTATCATTATTCTATAAGCATGTTACTATTTTTTAAATTATTTTTTTTACTTTTTAAACCTTTTTTTTTTGTTGTTAAAAATTGAGACACAAACACACACACGCTGGCTGAGGCCCACACAGAGTCGGGATGACCAGTACCACTGTCTCCCACCTCCACGTCTGTCCCATGGGAGGGACTTCAGGTGCAACAACACGCACAGAACTGTTGTCTCTAGGATAACACTGCCTTCCCCTGGACCACCCCCTGGAGGACCTGCCTGAGGCTCTTCTTAAGGAGGTGTCACTCTTTTCAGTAATAGGTCCATGATGGTTTTGTTCCCCCCTTCATCATAAATTTGCCCTGTGTTAATGAAAACCTTTTGGTGATGGAGTCCATGATTTCAAACCTTTTAAAGAGACTGTTAAGGTCTGGAAAACCTTCTGCTAAGCCCTTCACTGTGAGTTTTCTTGGGGGTTCTCTTTCTTCTCCTGCAGTTTCCTTTTGTGTCACCTCTTGTTTAGCCGAAGGGTTCCTGTGTCAGTTCTAACAATTCCTCATTAGTCAGTTCCTCAGGAAGCACCTCTAGGGCTTCCTCAACGTCATCCTCACCCACGCCCAGGTTAAAGTTGTTGACCATCTCGGCCACAGCCTTGTTGATTGTTGCAACCCTCTCATCCTTGGCAAATCCTTTGAAGTCACGGATGAATCTCTTGCGTGTCTTCTTCCCGATGCCATTCATATACTCCTTTGGAACATCACCCTAAGCCCAAGCAAGGTTCTTGATGCAATCATAGGTGCTATAATCCTTTCAGAATTGCATCTTCTCAGTGTTTTCCTCAGTTGCAACAATAGCCTGGGCAAAGGTTCTCCTCAGGTGGTGGGTCTTAAAAGCTGCTATAACTCTTTGGGCCATTGGTTGGATCTAAGAGGTGGGATGGGAGGGAGAAGCAACCCTTTGATATTGGGCTGAAGGTCACCAATAAAAGAAGGCTATCTAAGAGCATTATCAGCGATAAGCAAATTATTGAGAGTATGTTATTCTCCAAACAGTACTTTTTCATTTTGCTGGCATCACAATGCAGGAGGGCATCTTGGAAGAGGAGCTGGGTCATTCGTGACTTCATACTGTTCCTGTAGGATGCTGACAGTGTGTGGTTGCCAACGTGCTCGAAGGACCTGGGGTTCTCACTGTGCCAGATCACAGAGGGTTTCCAATTGCAGACTGCAACGCCACCCTCAAGCAAGGTTAACGACTCCAAACTGGCTTTGGCTTGGCCTCCCTATGGATGAAAGTCCTTTCAGGCATTTGTTTCCAGAATAGGGAAGTTTCATTTATATTGGATATTTGCTCTGGCAAGTAGTAATTCCTTCACAAGCAGCTTATCTGGAGTTTCCAAAAAGTCTTCAGGAGCCTTCACATCAGCACTAGCAGACTTACCACTCACTCTCCCATTGTTTAATGGATAACAATTCTTGAATTGTTTAAACCACCCAGAACTAGCAGTAAATTGAACACCTACTCTTGTCCAGCCTTTCTCTCAACAACACAGTTCTCTCAAATTGTATCTATTTGGTGATCAAATAGATACAATTTTAGCAAGCATGGTTGTATAACTATAATCATCCCTAAACTTTGCGTGTTTCTCAGGGACTCCTCCAAATACGTAAATGATAAGACAACTGGCATCCAGGACTACCCTTGACTTTGTTTTCATGTGGCTTCATGGAATCATGGACTTTTGGTGAAAAAGTAGTCGATAAGTTGAATTCATATACCTAAGAAGATACGTGAATATGTGTTCCAAAATATAATTGTACCATGCTGAAGGCCAATTTCCTCTCGGCTGCAGGTCAGGGTTACCATTAGTGCCCTGCGAAGCACAAGCACGGTGCTCATTCCATTGCGCAACACTGCCCAAGGCAGGCCTCCTCCACAGCGTGCACGCGGTGCCTGGATCTGCACCGCGTTAAGTTCATCCACAGAAGGTCTACTTGGGAACTTCAGGGATCCTTTCCACCCTAAATCTAAGATTTCTTGGTCTTAAAACCAACACTTTAGGATGGACAGACCCTAGGGTGAAACCTCCCCCTCCAATAATTCTCACTTCTCATGTTCACACATTGTGTTATGTCCTGACTTTGAATGTGGGCACAACCTGTGATTCGCTTCTGACCACTAGGCTTTGGCAAAGGTGATGGATTGTCACTCTGTGATTAGGTTGCATTACATGGGATCTCATCTTAGAATTGAGAGAGATGCTCCCAGCTGGCTTGTAAAGTCTGTAACCATGTTGAGGAAGCCCATACGGAAAAGAACTTCAGGCAGCCTCTAGTTACTATGATTGCCTCCAGCCGATGGCAAGCAAGAAGCTGGGGCCCCCAACTCCAACAGCAGGAAGGAATGAATTCTGCCAATTACCCAAGTGAGCTTGGAAGAAGATTAATTCCCAGTCGACCCTCCAGATAAGAATTTAGCCCGTATATTGGTACAACCACAAGGGAAAATGATAGGAAATTATTCAAAAAAAAATAGAACTATCATATGACTTAGCAGTTTCACTCCTGGGTATTTATCTGGATGAATTAAAACACCAATTTGAAAAGAGACATGTACCCCTATTTATAATAGCCAAAGTATGAAAGCAACCTAGGTGTCCATTGATAGACGAATGCATGAAAGGAGATGCGGTATTTACGTACAATGGATTGCTAGTCATAAAAGATGGAATCTTAACCATTTATGACAACATGGACGGACCTGGAGGGTATTGTGCTATGTGAAATAAAGCAAATGAAGAGAAATATTGTATGGCTTCACTTATATGTGGAATCTAAAAAACAAAACAAATGAATAAACAAAATAGAAAAACTCACTGATCCCGAGAACAAACGAATGGTTGCCAGATGGGGAGTTAGGGTGATGGGCTAAAAAAGTGAAAAGGACTAAGAAGTATAAACTGCCAGCTGTAGAATAAGTCACAGGGCTGTGAAGTGCTGCGTAGAGCACATAGTCAATAATATCGTAGCAACAGTGTTCAGTGACAGGTGGTTACTAGACCTATTGTGGTGGCCACTTTGTAAGGCACAGAAAATCTAATCAGTGTGTTGTATACCTAAAATTAATATAACATTATACATCAACTACAATGAAAACATAAAAATAAAGCAATAAAGTAAATTTAAAAAAAAAAGAATTGAGCCTGGCTGGCACCTTCATTCCAGCCACGTAAGACCCTGGGTCCAGCCCTAGATCCCAGCTAAGCTTTTGATCCCTGAAAACTGTGACTTGATTAGTGTGCGCTGCTTTACGCTGATCAGCTAAAGGCAATCCATCACACAGCTAATGAAACCAATATAAGAATTTGAAAATATCAACTTAAGGAATTAAGTTTTTAAATTTCAGAGTTTGGGACATTTCCTGGTATTTTTACTATTCTGCTCCTGCCCTGTATTCAGGAAAGAGACACCCTGTACTGTGAAATTACCCGAGACTGGCTCATGTCTGCCAAAAATAGGAACATCAGCAGCTGCTGCCAGGGGCCTGGTATTTTTTCCTAATAATTTGTAGCTTAAAAGACAAGTGTCCAATGTTGTGCTGCATTGACTAGCTAAATAGGCTGAAATGGAACTTGCTTGTTAGGGCCCAGTTAACATTCATTATGCAGACTTTTTTTATACCATCTGTTTCCAGCAGTTTGGCTGTCTATGTGTTGTTGACAGGAATCTGACAGATTAATCTGAGAATACATTAATATTTGATCAAGGGGTGTTGAGATATTGATAAGATGTTGTGGACTTGAGTGGACAGTAAAGACAAGGGAATGCAACAGAGGAGTAAAGAGGAAATGCAAGGCGAGAGGGATTTCACGGATTACTTATGGCTAAGGCGCCTGCAAATTCATTTGTGCTCCGCTGCACTTGTTTCTCATTATTTCCTCGGCTGCGTTTGGCTCTTCCTAGATGAGCACTCCCAAAGAACCAGGCCTAGTCGTCTGACAGATTTAGGCTTATTTCCTTGCTGTTCCATCACTCTTCCTTTGAGGCTCTGTTTCTCCAACTATACGTTGCCTATTTATGCTGTGCAATTTTATTAGAGTGGACTGGGTATAAATGGAAGAGAAAATGAAGAACTCACAATTCAAAGAGGAGTAAAAATAAAAACGTTCTCCCCAAATATCTGGGAATCAAGTGGGTAGGTAGTCTTAGTGGGCATGGGCAAATCATATGTAAATGTGTGATTCATTATAGTTATTTATCCTATTCTAATTGCTCAAGAATTAGAAAATCAAAGAATGATTTGGGGAGTTTATAGCAGCACCCAATAAATTACTTACACTTTATTACAAACACACACTCTAGTTTTCCCCCCATTCATTACCTGTTTGATCTTAGATATATCACTAGGTGTGTCTGGGTCTCTGCCTCCTAATCTGTAAATTCAGCCATTGGAAGCCCAGTGCCCTCAAGTTGAATTGAGGTTCCCTTGTGATTATAACGCAGGGTTTACAGAGTTGTTTGAAGGATGAAATGAGAAAACAGACTTTCCATTGTGTCTGACCTACAGTAGGTGCTTAGTAAATTTATATAATAATTCCTTTCCTTTTCCTTTCTCTTGCTTTCTAGTTTTACTTCCTATCTATGATTTGATAGGGAGGCAGAAAAAAACCCCAGACATTATTTGAAAATAAGTTGAGATTTCCTAAGAAGGAAGTGAGATTTTTTCTCACAACTGAGCAGTTACATTTAATATATGTTTACAAATGGGTCTGTCTCTTTCCGAGCATTACAACCCATAATTACAGCATTCAGGCGATGACACCCACACAGGTAATTCCCAAGGTGGTACGCTGCACTAAATTCAGTTGGGACTTTGAATGCACACATATGCCATAGTGAGTTCTCTTTATTTCCTAGGTTGTGACAATGACAGCATTATTTATTGCTTTCCATTGTCCTGTTATTTATTGTCACAACAATAAGCATACAGCTACTTTGTAATTATGCAGCAGAAGAGCTTAGCAAAAGGCATTGCAGGAATACAAATTAGAATTCTCATATAAATTGTTTCCAACAGTAAGTGGCGTTGGCCTTTGATAGATTCATTTTATTGCATTCTAAGTGCAGGATTGATTGTTAGTATCTGGATATCGCTTATTTAATAGAGACATCCTTTCTGTATTATGAGTCCTTCACACAATTCTAACCAACTGCCAAGCACATTCAAATGTCTACTGAAAGATGGGTGGGCCAGTGACACCTACCACAAAACACAGAATTATTTATTCTACCTGCCATAAATGTTATGTGAAGACAGAATAATAAAAGGTAGTTCTTGTAATCTAGGGACATATGATTTAAGTCTGCAGGTGCAATAATCCACATGTAGCCACAATATGTTCATGATATATAACAGCTAAATTGGTGGCTGAGACTGTAAATTCTGTTTGTGTCTAGAGGAGGTGAATTAACGATTAAAAACAGCTAGAGCAACGGTGCTTCATTGAGAAGCAGAACCCTGAAGAGTTTGTTTCTTTATAGGAAGAATAAAGTGCCAATGTGCAAAATATTTCTGAATGTGACTTTCGACATTGCCATGCATATTTAAATCCCTTGCAATCTGCAGCAGTTTGGGAATCTAGCTGCAGTGTAAGACTTTAGGGGGAAGGCTGCAGCCAGCACGCAAACTGGACAACTGCAGCGTGTTGCAGGAGAGTAAAGCTGAGTCGTTCCCTTCATGCTGCTAGCTGCGAAGGACTAAAGGTGCCAGGCACAGTCCTTTCTCTAACCCTTCACTTCCTCCAGTTCAAATTTTCAGAGACTACATTTCAGATACTACTCTCTGTAAAATTGCTTTCCTCTTTCTTGCTCTACTTCCTGACTAGCTCTTGGCCTTGGTAGTTCTTTTTTTTTTTTTTTCTATCCTCACCCGAGGATATGTCATTGATTTGAGAGAGAGAGAGAGAAACACCGATGTGAGAAACACCCATTGGTTGCCTCTCCTAAGCGGACAACCAAGGATCAAACCCACAACCTAAGTATGTGCCCTGACTGGGAATCAAACCTGCAATGCTCTGATGGACAGGACAACACTCCAATCCACTGAGCCACTCAGCCAGGGCAGCCTGGGTAATTCTTGCTGACCTTGTACTACTTGATAGTTCTCCTAAGGCCTTATCATCATCTCTCACTCACACACACGCACACGCACACACACACACACACACCCCTTTCTAATTGTTTCCCTACTGGAAGATGAGCTCCACACAGAGAAACATTTGGGTTTTCTTCACTACTATACCCGGAGCCTAGAAGAACACCTTGGACATAGTAAGTGCTCAAGAAGTATTTGGTGAATGAACACAGCATGAAATTAATGGTTCCTGCATCAAAAGGACTAGATGTTCTAAGAACATGGTGGTTTGTACATATGCACATATTAACAACGCCTTTGTTCATGCTCTTCAGATACCTGAAACTTCACCTTCTAACATCTGGAAGCCTGATCTGGCAAACGTGCCAGGCACACACATTGCTGCCTGGGCACTGCCGGCGTGATTAGTAGCAGAGGAGGAGTTTCTGCCACTAATCTGGCGGTGTAGATGGGCCCACATCATACTCAGGGCTTCTGGGAGTAGCAGGGGGGAGTCTGGCCCATTGTGCATGACTGAAGTGAGATCTCTGGGCTCGTCGTTACCCCATTCGGACGTCCATTTCCCACTAACATGTGACTAGGCCACCAATCAAGTGAAAATACCATTGTTCTCTAAGTGCTATTGCCAGCACTATAACAAGGCAAAGTATATATATATTTTTGAATGATTACAATAGACAGACTCACAGTCCACAAGGGGTTAAAACTGCTGAAAGCCCATCTGCAAAAAGCTACAATTACTAAGATTTACTGACAGCAGTTGTGACAATGGAGAACAATTTTCTTTAAGCTAATTCAAACAATCTTTGGAGTGGTCATTTGTAGCGGCAAATAGTTTGCTGCCGAGGTAGAAGATTGGAAGAATTTTTCTCTCCATCGTGGAGCTAAACCAAACACACATGGAAGCTTACTTGGGACAGGAGGAAAAGAAATGCGGGAGACATATATCTCATTAAAAGACATTCATTTCTCTGTTCTCCAACTAATGTGCCATGCTCTTACTTCACTACATAACGAGGGAAACATCAGTGCATAATTAGGCATCACCTTATGACAGCGTGAGCTGTTAATCAAGTAATAATTTTAAGGGTTGTCATGGAAGGCAGGCTCAGGTTTATTCTTGGATTTTTTTTTTAAATAGTGCAAGTTGCTAGGTAGTGAAGCTCTGAAAAAAGAAGCATCGACCCTAAAATATCAGAATATGTCTTTTTAATTGAAATAATATGCCTATTCATCCTTACAGGTTGTCATTTCTATTCAGAATTGCCCTCAAATTTTTGGGAGAGCTTCTCAATGCTGAAAGGATTTTCACCTACTGCAAAGAGATGAATGAAGTTAGAAACTTTAAGCCGTTGGTTAAATCTGGCTAAGAATTTTGGACAAGTAAATTTCACCACTTTTGGTTTATCTCTCCCCGATCATAATCTACTCAGAAATTCAATGCATTGAACTGAGTTTTAAATAGTATTAAAATAGCTGGGAGATTTTAATTTTTAAATCAATATTTTAATTCAGTTTAAAAAATAAGATACTTGGCTAGTTTAATTGTTTCACAATTTATTGCCTTGAAATTACTAAGAATTCTTTAGCCTAGAGATTTTCCTGAACTGCTTTCCTAGAGCTTTAAAATTTTTTTCATTATGTCACTGTGGATAACTGCAATATCTATTTCACTCCAACCCACAAAGCTCCACTGCCATGCAGCCTCGGAACCTGCAATTTTAGTTCTCTGTCTCGTTGCCTTTACGAGTGGAACATTACTGCCCAACTGAGTTTTGAAGTCCCTCTGTGTTTGAAAGAAGCCCATTTGGTCGGCCTGATATGGCCACTGAGATGTCTGGGCTCTCTACACATACATCAGCTCCTCAGGCTGTGCGTGTCGGAGCTACAACACCGCTCACACGGGAGGACGCTTGATTTCTTCCTGCAGTACAAGTCTGTTCCCCCAGGACGGCTAATGATCAACAGTCATATCTTCAAAGAATATGCCATTTGTCAGTAGGAAGACAGCTAAGGGGAGACTTGGGATCACTAAATGGAGAAAAATAAGTTTTATTTCCGTCAGTGATGAGATTGGTAGGCAGTTCAGCAAATGAAACAACACTGCTGAACTGAGTGTTCCTAGGGCAGGAAGTCGGCCGGCCCCACTTTATAGAAGCAACGGAGCAGCTCCAGGCACTAATCACAGCAGCTTAAAAGCAACGGAGAAACTGACCACAGAGTGCCAGCTGATCACAAAATGAAATGAAAGGACAACCATTAAGATATTCTTGAATGAAGGCTGATCTTTTCAAGGAGGAGTAAATACGAGTTTCCCGCAGGTATGGATCTCAGCCAATTCATTTGGACTACTAAAATTAAAGCTAAAATGAAACTAAAGGAAGATTAAAACAACGTGTCCGAATTAGAGCTGAGAATAAAGGGAAACAAGTGTGACCCCTGTAAGTCCATTTTTACAACAAACACACTAGGTAGTAAATTTTATGTTATATAGTTTTCAAATATTTGTGGGTCAGCACACTCTCGCTCCCTTCTGTCTCAGGAAAACCCAACACACCCGCCTCCAGGAGAGGCTGTACTCTCACCGTAGAGTTATATTGGTCGGTGGTACCGATTTTGCCATGAGTTGTGTGTCTCAAACATTCTATGTCTCTGTAAACAGTCACGGGACATTCTTGAGTGATTTATCTTTCTAAAGACTTTTTCATCTCAGCAAGGATCAAAGAAGCCTGCAAGAGTGGTTGCTGGCAGAGGGGGAAACTGAGGAATTGGGAACAGCAGAGGGGAAGAACTTCTTTTTACCATTTAAGCTTTTGCACCTTTCGAAAAGTGATTCATGGGTATGTGTTATTTTCCTATGCATGTTCTAAAATATATATTTTCAAATTTACATATGTTCAAATGTTTACATTGTATATTGAAATAATGTAATTAATCTCTTTCCAATATTCACTGTCACTTCCTCTCTCAGGCCTGCATCTTTGGGATGTGCTTGCTTCTTTGGTCCTTAATCAATTCCAGACCCTAAAGTAAGGTGAAATCATGCACCCATAAGACCCATTAACTTGATTATAGCCATCTCTTATTTCTCCCTTATTTTTAAATCTACCTTGCCTTAATGAATAGGGCATTTTAAAAGGAGGTTCTTTTTACTCCTGCAATCTCTCAGGAGAAACATTCACAGGGCAAACACTCATGTATGTGCATAGACACTGGCAGGCGATAACAGGCATATTTAAGTATTGAACCTCCTTTGGAGAAAAGGATGGTTTAGCCTCCCGAAGTTGATTTAATTAATTCAACTGGTGTGCATAAAGGTGAGTAAGTCCTTAGGCTGCAAGCACAGACACCTGAGATTGGGGCTACATTATGTGTGTGATCTATCTCATTCTCCCTTCCTATTTTCTTGTATCCTCCAAGCATCTTAAAAGAAAAGGAAACATTAAAAAATATTTTCAGGAAGCTCAAAATCTGGGACAAGGTATACTTACCCCAATTTTCATGGGTGAAAATTAGCTTTCACATTAGTTCATTTGTTAAGTCGTCACCAGAAAGAGTAAAACAGGAGGAAAAAAAGCAATCATCCAACTGGGGAAATCGAGGAAAAGTATGTGCTTAATGAGGATGAAGAGCAGCACTTAACTATTATTGTGATTTTAGAGGAACAAAAATGTACGGTGATGAGGCACAATGACTTTTTAAAGAGCTCGTTGTGCACGAACTACAAAGAACATCACAAGTGTTTCCCAGGACAGAATCCGAGACGCAGGGTGACTGGCCGTTACACATCAGCGGTGGCCAGTGAGAGTGTGCCCTGTTGTGGAGAAGCCAGCTCGTTCCAGACGTCTCAGGTCCCTGGCAGCAGTCTGGATGTAGTCGTCAAGGCCTCTCTGCACTGGACCTGCCGCGGCAGCCATAGAGCCGCTCCATGGGCCCATCCGAAGAACTGCTGAGATGCGTCCCTCTCTGTCTGAGTAAGACCTGAACCAGACACTAAAACTGTCAAAGATGTCAGGGGGGTGGGTTTGAAGATTAGCTCCAAAGGTGCCAGGGAGACTAGAGCGCTCTGTCCCTAGTTACTTACATTTCAAATAATCCAAATTTCTGCATAAGTGCTGTTCAATTTCCTGGTTCTACATAAATAAAAAGCGATTCTTTATTGCTAAAAGAGGTTGAATTCCTTCTCCTGATCTCTCAGCCTATAGAATAATAATGACCAAACTTTAGTGTATTTAACAGTCATTCAGAGATTCATAAACTCAATCTGTAGAAATACAGAGATATTGGTCTGGGAAGGGTCCAGAAACCTATCTTTTTAACAAATATCCCAAGAGTTCCTGATGCAGGTAAGTCTAAGGGCCACTCTTTGGTGAATAGGGCCATAGAAAAATACTGATTCCCCTAAGAAAATAACAATTCAAAGTACTTGGTGAAACAGACAGGCAGCAATTTACAAATCACCATAGGAGAAAACAAAGTCTTCCATGGCAGTCAAGCAGCAATTCGAGAGAAATAAAGTGGGGCACAGAAAACCTTCAAAAGAGCCTAACATATTCCTATAATTAAGGTCCCCAATGAGGAGGACTTCTTTTATCATCTTTACTGAGTAGTTGCCATTTTTATAAGTAAGATTAAATGATTATTCAGTAATGACCTTATTATTCTAGAACAATAGTAGGAACTCTATTATTGTTCCCCCACCCCCAACTGTCTGTCTGTAATTTCCTATTTAATCTCTACAAAGGGTATGTAATGTTTTATCTTCACTTTTTTAGGTGGGGAAACTAAATAAATGGCACAGCCACAATTTGAATCTGGATTGTTTGACTTCATTTCCTAGGTTCTTAAAACTCCAGTCCACATAATTACATTAACAGTACCCAGAGAAATAATTCTATAAATAGAAATCTGGATGTGCTAGATCTTACGTGACTATTAGAAATAAATTTCTGTTATGCTGAGTGAGGATAACCAATAGGCATCACTTTTTTAAGGCAAAAATGAAGTGCATTTGGTAAGGGGTCTAGTTTAGAGGTGCTCAGGGGAAGGTCACCTGGTCTGCATTGTAAACAGGGATGTTTGCACTCCGTTTGCAGGAGGTGTGGGGGGTGGGGGGGTCTGGGAATCCTTGAAGATGTGACATAATGCAAGGTTTGGGAAGACGAATTTGACAATGCTCTCCAATATAGTGTGGAATACAACTGATCAGAAATTAGAGGTGAGGTGATCAGTTTTGAGGAAAATACACTGTTTTAGGAGAGAAATACTAAACTCAGATATTAGTAGATATTACTAAACTCAGTATAATATCTGATAAACTCAGATATTATCGGATATTATACTGCAATTCTCAGAATCCTAGAGAAGAGCTAGTTCGTGTGGACTTTATAAAAGCCTTTTCAGTTCAGTTCCAAATTACTGAACTTCTCAAGTACAAAAACCGCCGTTGTTTGGTGTTTTCATTAGATTAGCTTGGGCAAGTTTTTCATTTGGGTAAACAGCGTTCATGCAGGTGATTATGTCATAGTTTTTAAGAAATTTAATATGCTTGGAAATAAAGTGTGCCCAGGCGCTTAATTCGACTAACCTTTCAGACCGTGTTAGTTTCTTTTGGAAATGCATGCATCTGGGTTTTCCAAACTACTTTTCCTATGAATATATAAGCTTCCCCTTTTGGTCTGATATGACAGCTAAACCTTACAGAATTTTATTAAAAATACCAGTCAGCAGAACAGCGTTCTGTCTCTTCTGTCAATGCCAATATTGTATACAGCCACACACTGCTCCAATGATGGGGATACATTCTGAGAAATGCTCTGTTACGCAATTTCCTTGCTGTGCAACCAGCCTAGAGTGCACATACACAGGCCTAGATGGTGTAGCTACAACTATAATTGTATGTGCTATACTTTTATACAACGGGAAGCACAGTTAGGTTGTTTACACCGGCCTCACCGCAAACACGTGAGAAATGCCTTGCACCATGACCTTATGACGGCTACGAGGTCACTAGGTCATAGAACTATCTCGACTTAATTGTAATCCTAGGGATCACCGTCATGTATGCGCTTCATCATTGACTGAAAGGTCCTCACGTGGTGCATTCCTGTGCACACTTAGAATCATTTTAACATCAGAACATTGGAGTTAAACCATTATCAACAGACGATTATCTGTGGCAAAGTTAAAATCTTAATCTCGTCACCGTGATGGTACTATGGGCCAAAAGTGGCGCTGTATGCTTGTCATTATAACAAGACCAGCGGTTCTACTTAGCTTACTTGGAAATGTCAGGGACTTTATTCATGGAAGCTATTTGCTACATCTTCATGTAATCAGAACAAATAGCATATTCAGTATAAATGTCAACCATTTATTTGCAATTAGATAAGGAAAAATTGGCTGACTTGCTCACTTTTGCTTTTTCACTAGTTGTTTGGGTCTGTATGTATCCTTAACTTTTCTTGGTAGAATTAAATAGTTTGTTACGTATATCGAATATAAGTAGTTCTTTACCTGATAAAGTAGACTAAACATTTAAGAACACTTAGATTTTTGCTTATTGCTATTGATGATTACAACAATAAAAGAATAAGGGCAATAGCTATCATTTACTGAGTAACTCATATGGGGCAGATACTATGTTATATATTTTGTCTACAAAAACTCACTTACTTCTCATTATAATTTTATGAGTATATGTTATACAAGTAAGAAAGTTAAGAGTCAAAGAGGTTAAATAATTGTGTAAGAAGTCATACAGCCTGCAAGAGAAAAATTGATATTTGAATCTAAATTGGTCAATGATCCCTCTTTACCACTTCCCATAATAGCAACACTGAAAATATAATTAATATAAGATGCTATTTTATTATAAGAAGTGAAAAGACAGATTGTGGTGTAAACCTTCTCCTTATATTTGAAAGATGATTCCTTACTGTGTCAGGATAAGGAAAACATAAAGACAGAAAGCAAAATGAAGCTTTAGCTCTCTTCTTTAAGCAGGCCACCCTCAAATCTCTATATCTTGCTCTGACATTTCTCTGAAATCACTGAACATCTGTCCTTTAAGGCAGTGGTCCCCAACCTTTTTGGCACCAGGGACCAGTTTCGATTTTTCCAGGGACTGAGGGTTAGGGGCATGGTTTCAGGATAACTCAAGTGCATTACATTCAAGCTCACCTCCTGCTGTGTGTCCAGGTTCCTAACAGGCCTGGACCGGTACTGGTTTGAGGCCCAGAGGTTGGGGACCCCTGCTTTAAGGGTCTTCCAGCTTCTCAAGGTGAAAATGTTACCAGCTGAGCTTGTTACCTGAGCTCATTGCCTGAGCTCTCATGTCTCTTTCTTTCTTTTTTCTTTTATGTTTTAAATTACATTTATTGGGGTAACATTGGTTAATACAATTATATAGGTTTCATGTGTACATTTCCATGATACACGATCTGTATATTGCTCATGTGTCCACCACCCAAAGTAAAATCATCTCCTGTCACCACATACTTGGCCCCTTTACCCTTTATCACCCCCTTCCCTTCCCTCTGGTAACTTCCATGCCCTTGTTTGTATCTATGAGTTTCAGTTTTATATCTCACATATGAGTGAGATTATGGTTCTTCGTGTTTTCAGACTGACTTATTTTGCTTAGCATTATGTTCTCAAGGTCCATCCACGTTGTTGCAAATGGCAGTATTTCATCTTTTCTTCTGGCTGAGTAGCATTCCATATTATAATATGTACCATATCTTCTTTAACCAATCATCTATCGAAGGACAGTTTGATTGTCTCTATGAATAATGAGTAATGCTGCATTATTCATGAGTAATGAATAATGAATAACGCTACAATGAACACAGGGGTGCATATATCTTCGCTAGTAAATGTTTTCAAAAATTTCAGGTAGATAACCAGAAGAGGGATTGTTGGATAATACGGTAACTCTATTCTTCTTACTACATTAAGAAGACATAACACTTCTTAACATATACGCACCCAATCAGGGAGCCCTGAAATATACAGAGCAACTACTTACAGAACCAAAGGAAGAAACTGACAAAAACACAGTCATAGTAGGGAACCTAGGTACTCCATTCATAGCTCTAGATCAATCATCCAAACAGAAAATCAATACAGAAATATTGGCCTTAAATGACACATTAGATCGAATGGACATAGTTGACATTTACAGAGCCTTTCATCCCAGAACATCGGGTTACACACTCTTCTCTGGCGCACATGGAACAGTCTCAAGGCTAGACCACAGGTGGTCACAGACCTAGCATCATGTTTCTTCATTTCCTGGTTCCCTTTTGCCAGTGGCCTTGAACACTGGTGGCAGTTCCGAGTTCTTCCTCTCCCTCCCACTGTACATGTCTTAATTGCTAGGTCCTATTGACTCATCTTTCCAAAACATCCCCTCTTCTCTGATTTCACTGTTCCCGTGCTGGTTCAAGCTGCTTTTATTCTTTCCTGAATATCTTCTTACCTATATCCAGCTCACTGCTGGTTCGACTGCAGTGCTTCTTAATTGCTGCCTTGATCATGCTACTCAGCTACTCAGAGTACGTCACGACTCCACACTGCCAATACTATAGGGTTGCCAGGTAGACCAGAGGATTCCCTGGTTCTTCTGTTATGTGAACATTGGAATTTAATAACTTCACAGGACCTACTTATAGAAAAAAACTACCTGAAATATAAATTTACTAAGTGTCTCATGTTTTTGCAGCAAATTCTGGAAGCCCAATTATATTATTGGATAAAAGCTCTGTAGTCTGCTGGCAGTAAGTGAGCCCAGCCATGGGCTCAGGTTTGATCCATCACTGCTGTCCTTCCTGCCGCTCATCCTCTAGGCAAATGATGTTACTCACTTGTCCCACACGTTATCCTCCTGCTGCAGACTGAATGTTTGCATCCCTTCCCAAATGTACACGGTGAAACAAATATGATGACAGTTGCAAATGGGGTGTCTGCAAATTGGCTAGGTCATGAGGGAGGAGGACCCCACGAATGGGATTAGTGCCCTTATAAAGAGTCTCCACGGGGTGTTGAATGCACAGTAGAATAGATGCATGATGTATTATAGAAAACAAAGCTGATGGGTTAGGGGCGGAGAGAGAGAGAGAGAGAGAGAGACACTCCAGAGAACGCCTTCCACCACATGACAACAGAGTGAAAAGATGGTCATTGAAGCCAGCTCTAACCAGACATTGAATCTGTCACCTTGATTTTGAACTTCCCAGCCTATAGAAATGTGAGAAATAATTATTTGTTGTTTAAGCCACCCAGTCTGTGGTATCTTTGTTACAGCAGCCTGAATGGACTAAGATACCTACCCTGTGCATTTGCTGAGCCACTTGTCTCTGGCCCAGCAAAAATGCTACACCTCGAAGGAATCTGGGATTCCTCTAAGAACACTATGGCTCATGATTTGTATTTTCCTTACTCTACCTATTCCATCCTAGTTTGCTTGATTGAAAGTTGTCCACCTCCTCTCCCTAGCTAATTGTAAGGCTCTTATTTTTATGTACCTCCAATTCTGATGCTGTGCTTTATATATATTAAACACTCAGTATTTGTTGAATAAATTAAAGAAATAGTATGAGACTTTTAACTCTAAAAGGAAATTTTTAATTTGCAAAACATGCCTTTAAGTTTAAAAAGGAATTATCCTTTCTCATACATTCAGCACTTATGTCCCACAAGAGAGAGAAAAAATTACTTAATGGGTACGTGTGTGAAATATGTGAATACTACTCCATTGATATTTCATTACATTCTGTTAACATTAATCAGTTCTTGGGTATTCCCAATGGAGAAAAAAATATAAAATTTCTTTCTTCTCTCTCTCCCTTTTTGGGGGTGGGGCTGGGGAGGAATGTTAAGTTTCTAGTTTTGCTACAACTCTAAACTACCTGAGATAATGTAGCAATAATTTTGAAACTCAGCATTTCTACTAATTAGGAAAGAAAAAGGTGACACAGCCATGGAGTAATTGGGCCGTGGAGTAGTAGATCCACGTGCGAGGCTGAGTGGCGGCAGCCAGGCAGCAGGTACACAGACAGCTGGGACATTTGAGAAGCCACTTGCAAGAACTGTTAAGATCTGGATGTTGTGAACATGGATCTTTATTTCTACGAAGCCTGAATGTTATGCTCCCTTCCTTGTGCACCTTGGCATCTCCAACAGGGATGTTTTATGAAAACATCTGGCCTCAGTGATATATTTTCACTCATTTTCTATCAGTTTCTAGTGAGTATTCTGCTAAGTGTTAGCCCACTGCACCCTTACTGCAACCTAGAAATTGCATCATTTTGGTTGTTTCTGATGTGACACAAATAATAAGCTGAAAGACAGCGAGTTAAGCTCTTTGTGCACAAGTTTCACATGGCTTCCAGATTCTTTAGCTTTGATATATTAACCTTTTTTCCAGAACAGATTTGCAAGCTGTACAGTGTTGAAAAAGCAACGCCTAGGAACAAAGTTCTGGATTCTCCTGGTCTCATCAGTATGTAAATCACCAAGGAGAATACAGATGCCCCACCAGCAAAGTAGTCGGAGTGGCCTTCCCACCACTGCATATGGATGAAGCCATGCCAATAAATTTCTTCCCCAAATATGCTCTCTTCCTGCATTATTTATGGACTTAGAAAAGGCAGGTTGATTCCTGCAGTGATTCATTGGCACTATTCTCTTCCTAGTGGGGTCTGAAAGCTGTAACCTGATTCTCGGATACAAAGCATTCATCCTTTCCTTGACAGCAAAACTGTTACTCTGGACTAGCAACAATTACATTTAAGAAAGATTCTTTTTTGAGCCTTTACCACCATAGAAGTTGGAAGGACAGTTGAAGGTTTCTCTGCTTTGTCTGCCTTTATAGATCTGGACAAAATATTTAATATGCTTCTACATGGTCTTTTTTAATTAGACTTGGAGCTTGGATTTTTAAGGCAGGTTATGTTAACTGAATGTTTAAATAAATGTTCTCAATACTGCTTAGTTCAAGTTCTTCTTTCCTTAAGACTCCTTTTCTTTTTTTTTCATTCTGTTAGAGCTATTGAAAGCATCCACAGAGACAGCAAAACTTGTTAAGCAAGTTTAATGTAAAGTGCAGACTTTCTCAGGGAGCCATAAAAGGGAAAAGGGCTTTTTGCAACATACGCATGGAATGCATAAGATACTTCAAATAAGTGAAATATAGTTTTCAGGGCAACAGGGGTTGTCTATAAAATATCCAAACATTCCACCTGGGAATGAATATTGTTTTTTTGGCCTAAACACCTGAAAATTCCCTTACAACAACAGGACATATTAAACTAAGCCCAGGGGCTGAAAGACTGTGCCCAAGTCGAGGAAACATTTAGTAAGCTGTGTAAGGAAGCTTAAGGCGGCTGTAAGGAAGACGTGGGAAGAAAAACCATCTCTATTATTCCATCTGTCCCAAATTTTTCACGAGCTCTTCTGTTTCTTCCTTCTATTGATTCCTCTCTGCCTCACGTTGCAGCGGAAGCTACTCTTTAGTATCCCCTTGAATGAGCTCCTCTCCCGTCCCCTCTGAGATCTTTACTGAAATATGACTCTAAAATATGCCCTTGAAATGTGGGGCCATTTCTCTTTTCCACACGGTTATTTTTCTATGCTTTTTGTTTGTTTGTTTGTTTGAGCAAACATGTAGTTGTTGGGAAAGTCTGAGTTTGGTCTAAAGATCACCCTCAACTCTCTTCACTTCATGTGTTTTGGCTGAGCGGGGAGCGATGTCTGGGAACAGTCCATGTTCTCAGCTGAGTTGTGTGGGAGAGGCTGAAATTCAGGTAAGATGGGAAGAGCTATTTGATCAGTAGATAAACATTTATGCAAAACTGTCCAATTTTAACTCACCTGAAGGCTATATTAGAAATACATAACGTTTTATCATCCACCTATTTTTTGGTACCTCTGGTATTTCACATTGTGGTGAGATTTCATAATACTGAGCTAATTTTAGAACAAGTGATAAGCAAATGACTAGACTCCTTCTGAGTATGGAGAATAGTTTAGTAAATGATGTTGGGGCAGAATACCCCACCTTGTGTTCTCTGCAAGTGTTCACGCATCTCAGCTGAAGGAACAGTCAACTCCATGAAAACTACTTACTCAACAAGGACTCAATGGACCCTAGGGTGTTTTACATTCATATTGCACTTTTCTGCCAAGAAATTCCATTCATTCAGATGCTGAAGGACAATATAAATGTGGAACTAAAATTTCCTCTTCCAACATACTACTTCAAAAAGTCAGACAAATTTGACAAATATTTGTACATCTCACTCCATATTTTAGGGACATTAATTTCCTGTGAATCACTATAGTTGATCTTTCTGCACTCTCTGTGTAATAGAAGTGCATTTCTCTCTGTATTGGTGGCTTCCTTTTCTTCATAACTGCCCCATTAGCACGGACTACTGAATCGAGCTTTACCAATTCTATGATGTGTAACAGAAAAGGCAGCTGTGGTTCCCCCAGGTCAGCACTCAAGGGCACCACGCAGAATGCGTTCCTGGGTTGCTGTTCTGTTTCGGACCCAGAGAACAGGTCTGTGTTCCCCAAGAATCATCTTCTTCTCGAATACGTGTTCTTTGGTGAAGGAAAACCCAAACTGTCTTCACAGAGTACTTCCTAAAATTCTCAATAACTCTCCTTTAGAACGTACACTCATTTCAAGATAACATACGCGAGTTTTGCTGGGTTACCTAGCGCTGCCTGTATGAGATAAACTATCTCTAAGTTACCCTTTTTATATGACCAAGGGGGAAACATATAAGGTTATTTGGAAAGTAGAAAGAGGAAAATAACAGAAGCAAATGTATAAGGTTCTATTGTCTAGAAAGAACCAATATTCCCATTTTTACTTTCCTTTTGGGTACATATACAGACACAGTACACAAGTTATACTTTTAGAGCAAGAGTTGAGCATGTAGTCACTTTTATAAAAATTCTCCCAGAGGATCATTTTTAAGAGTCATTATGTATTGTAAGGTTATAAAGTATTTTTTTTACTATATTCACATTTAATTTTTCAAATATATTCTTGTCATGAAAAGTTTTAGCTATTTCCTTAAGATATTTCTGGTACAAAAATAACACAAATGCATAAAGAACTTCCCCAACTTTGAGATATATATATATATATATATATATATATATATATATATATATATTTACAAATGGTTTATCAAAAATGTTTTAATAATTGACTTGCTCACCTTGTCAAATAAATTATTTTCCCTCAATATTTTAGGGAAAAATCATATCTCGTTTGAAATTACTTGTCTTTGATTATTAGCAACATTGAACAATCTTAATTTGTTTACTGGTCACTTCTATTTCTTTGTGCATTTTCTGTTAGTGTAGCTTATATTTTTAAAATATTGAAATGCTGATCACGGCTCTCAGGTATTCATTTTAATTCTAGGGCTATACAAAAGAATTCACACACATTGTGTTTTGTAGAAAAACTAAGCCTCTTATTTGAGCTCGGCTATTTCTCCGATGCCAGAAGCCTGGCAAGATCACCGTTCTGATTAAAGGCATTTGTCAAATGCTGGCCAATCTCCACGCTCAGCGCTAAACAAACTCAATAGCGGCAGTCCTTTCACTCCAGGCATTTAAGATGCTGAATGTGAAAGCTTTGGAAAGATGTTTAGAAAGTAATTATTTGTCTGTTTATTCTTACGTAACTGTCTGTTTTAAGAAACTTTAATAGAAAAACTGGAATTTGTATAATAAGTTACAGTGTAATAATTTTCAAACTGATTTCCTTAATTCTGGTCTATAATCTAAGGTAATTAAAATATCTGAAAAGGTACAGGTCTTTCACTTCTTTTATTAAATGATATAAAATCTACATGCCATTGAAGAAAGAAATTGAACAAAATACAAATGAATGGAAGGATATATGTTGCTCATAATTGGAAGAATTAATATTGTTTAAATGACCTTACTACCTAAAGTAATAAACGGATTCAATGCAGTCCCTATTTAATACCAGTAGCATTCTCCTCAGAATTAGAGCAACTAATCCAAAAATTTATATGGAACCACAAAAGACCCTGAGTAGACAAGGCACTCTTGAGAAAGAACAAAGTAGGAGTATCATGCTCCCTGATATCAAATTATACTACAAAGCTACAATAACCCAAACAGTGTGACACTGGCATAAAAACATATAGATCAATGAAATGGAATAGAGAGCCCCCAAACAAATCCTTGCTTGTCTAACATGATTAATAAATCTATGACAAATGAGGCAAGGATATACAATGGCATAAAGACAATGTTTTCATTAAGTGGTTTTAGCAAAACTGGAGAAATACATGCCAAAAAATGAAGTGTTTTCTTACATCACACACAAAAACAAATTCAAAATAGATTAAAGACTTAAATGTAAGACTTGAAACCATGAAAGTCCTAGAAGAAAACATAGGCAGCAAACTGACACCACTTTTACCAATGTCTTTTTGGCTATATCTCCTCGAGCAATGGAAGCAATAGAAAAAAACACACAAATGGGACTACATCAGACTGGAAAGTTTTTGACAGCGAAGGGAACCATCAGCTACATGAAAAGACAACATGCTGAGTGAGAGCAGATCTTCCCAAGTGATACATCTGGTAAAGGGCTAACAGCCAAAATAGATAAAAAACCCATACACCTTAACATCAAAAAAAAAAATTCAATAAAAATGGGGAGAGGACCTGAATAGACATTTCTCCCAAAATATCATACTAACAAACATATGAAAAGATGCTCTACATCACTAATCATGAGGGAAATGAAAATGAAAACCACTATGAGATACCACCTCACACCTGTCAGAATGTCTGTCATCAATAAATCCACAAATAACAAGTGCTGGCAAGGATGTGGAGAAAAGGCAACCTTGGTACACTGTTGGTGGGAATGTAAATTAGTGTAGCCACTATGGAAAAAGAGTTATGGAGATTCCTCAAAAGAGTAATATTGAGCTGACACACAATCCAGCAATTTCACTTTGGGGTATTTACCTGAAGAAAACAAAAGATGCAAAATCTACCAAGATGTCCATCAATAAATGAATGCATAAAGATGTTATGGTATCGACATATACACACTGGAATATTATTCAGCAATAAAAGAATGAAATCTTGCCATTTGCAACAACATAGATGGACTGAGGGAATATTGTGCTAAATGAAATAAGTTAGACAAAGAAAGACAAATACAATGAGATCTCAGATGCGGAATTAAAAAAAATTATTAAGTGAATAAACCAAACCAAAATAGAAAGAGACCCATACATATAAAGAACAAGCTCATGGTTGCCAAAGGGGAGGGATGGGGATAGGAATAAAAAGAATGAAAACAAGTCAAAACAAAAAATGGCAATGAAGAAATAATCTTTAGAACTTATGTACATGTGAGAGTGAGGAAGACTTTCATAACAAAGAAAAAGAGATTAGGACTGCACTCAGATTGTGTGGGAGAGAACTGTAGCTCATCCACCGTTCTCTAGTCGAAAGAAAGGGGCTTTGGGGAGTCTGCTTGGAGAGCTGCACTGATGTTTGGGGTAGTTTGAGATGGCGAGACACAGTGGACTGGCATCCAACAGCCACCAGAGAAACTGAAAGGATGAGAGATGGGTGCCTTTTTGACAAACAAGAAAAAGGAGAGGTGGCATGCTTGGACTTGCCTGGATGCTTCCCCCTCTGCCCCCCCCCTCGCCCCCAAAAAGCATCCCACCTATTGGGGTATTCAAAACAAGGGAATAGGCAAAGGTAATCACAACGGATAAGTAAATAATAGGGGAGTACAGGTTGCAATTCCCCACTTGGGGGATCAGGGAAGCTTCCGGAATGAATGATGACTTCACTGAGATACAGAAGGCAAAACAAAAATATTGATCATGCAAAAAACCTGGAAAAGATAGAACATGAAATTATTTCAAATCTTCTTTTGATCATTGGTAGGAAAATTAATATAAAGCAGGGACATTTTAATACAAGAATTCGCCAGGTCTAGATGAATAATGCAGATGCTAGGCTTGATCTATCCTTTATTTCACACATTCTGATTACCCGAAATTTAAATTGCAGTAGTGCCATTGCTTTGGCTTCCTAGTTTTTAAAAAACTCATGGCACATGTGCATCTTGACCATCTTTAAATTGTAAGTCACTAAGCTGTTGCAACTTTTTCCTCTTCTATTGTATCAATCCTCTGTTTTCTCAGTGTCTACCCACCCCAGTGCTCTGTGCTTCGTAAATGGTGGCTGACTAATGAGCTACTCAAGGGAACCATTCGGATAATTCATTTTCCTGCAGGAATTATGTCACTCACAGCTGTCAAATGGCAGACTTGAGAGTTTTTTATTTAAGTAAAGAGGAAAACATTAAATTATGAAACTTCTCATGTGTTTTGCTAAGTATTTATCTTCCTTACTGGGAGAGTTTGTTTTCCTGGTGTTTGAATCTGTCAAATACTTGGACAAAAGCATAAATTGATGTATGTTTATCTAGTTTTTTGACTGAGTCTGCTTTTTGAAGGGTAATTTTTATCCAACCTGGTTTTTCTTGTGCTGTAAGAGCTATTATCAGTAAAGTATATTACCATGCAGTAGTGCTTCTACATAACTGCTTAATCATGATTAATGTCACAAGATAAATTCGGCATGTCGAGAAACATTTCATAATTTAAACCAACTGGAAAGAGAGCGAATAATGGAGGGTGTAGTTGAAGGGCAGCAATGAAGTAGTTTCAAAAAGGTGAGGAAGTAGCCTGGGACTATTCCAGTCTCCTGTAGGCTTATGTGTCCATTAAAAATAGTTTAACATAGTCATTTTTCTTTGGTGTGGTTATTATTTTGGTCCCCCCACTACTGGCAATTATTTAACAGCCTTCTGAACAAAAGATAAGTGAAATGACATGAAACCAGCTCTATTAGTGGAGGGATGTTTATACAGCTTAGGCCCCCAAGAACTGAATATTCACATTGTGGTCTTGACCAGGTAGCTCAGGTGGTTATCATTGTCTGATATGCCAAGATTGAGATTCAATTCCGGGTCAGGGCACATACAAGAATCCACCAGTGAATGCATAAATAAGTGGAACAACAAGTTGGTGTTTCTCTCTCTCTCTAAAAAAACAAAACAAAACAAACAACTCAATCAATCAATCAAAAAATTTGTAAACTCCATATATTTTGACTTTTCTCTCATGGATTTCTGAAGTTGAATGAGCAGAAGCAGCACTGATGTTCAAATAGGCTTTCCTGCTTATTTGAGAATAAGAGTCCTAAAGTGGACTCTACTGGTACCGGAGCCCAGCTGAAGTAAGTCCTGTTTCACGGGGTGGGCCCTTGCACAGCTGAGTCACTACAGTGGTTGCAGCCAGTCCTTGCAGTGAATCGACCAAGGGGAAAATCTCTCCCATTGATGTGCCAACAATAATCAAGGCTCAAATACTACAGGAGGGTGCAGACAGCCCACACAGGGGGGCTGTACCTGGTGTGCCTCACTCAGGTGAACCGGAAGTCTGCACCACTGGACCCTACAGGACCCCTACTACATAAAGCCAATCTACAAACCCTGGCAGATGTAGTAGCTCTACTTACTACATAGAAACAAACACAGAGAGGCTGCCAAAATGAGGAGACAAAGAAATATGCTCCAAATGAAAAAAAAAATCAGAACAAAACTCCAGTAAAAGAACTAAAAAAAAACTGGAGACAAGCAATCTACTAGAGACAGAGTTCAAAACATTGGTTATAAGGATGCTTAGGGGAAGAGTAAATGAAATTTAGTGAGAACTTCAAGTAAGGGATAGGAAGCAGAAAAACGGAAGTAGAAAGCATAAAAGATAACAAATCATAAATCAAGAATACATGAACTGAAATGAAGAATACAGTACAGCAGATTAACAGTGGAGCAGGTAAAGCAAAGGGTCAAATCAGAGATTTGGAAGATAAGGAAGAAGAAAATACACAATCAGAACAGCAACAACGCCCCCCACCCCCGCCATTAGGATAGCATGAGGACCCTCTGGAACAACATCAAGGGTATCAACATTTGCATTATGGAGATGCCAGAAGAAGCAGAGAGAGAGTAAAAAATGGAAAACCTATATTAAAAAAAGTGACGGAAAACTTCCCTAACCTAGTGAAGTAAATAGAGATGCAAGTCCAGGAAGGGCAAAGAGTCCCAAAGATGAACCCAAAGAGGCCCACACCAAGACACATCATAATGAAAATGCCAAAGGTTAAAGGCAAAGAGAAAATCTTAAACTCAGGAAGAGAAAAGCAATTAGCTATCTCCAAGGGAACTCCCATAAGACTGCCAGCTTATTCCTCAACAGAAACTTTGCAAGCCGGAAGGGACTGGCAAGAAATATTTGAAGTGATGAAAAGCAACAACCTACAACCAGGACTACTCTACTCAGCAAAGCTATCATTTAGAATTGAAGGACAGATAAAGAAAAAGCTAAAGGAGTTCATCATCACCAAATCAGTATTACATGAAATATGAAAGGGTCTTCTTTAAGAAGAAGAAGAAAAAAAGAAAAGATAAAACATATGAACAAAAAAATGGCAATAAATACATAACTATCAATAATTGAATTTAAAAAATAAAATAAATGATTAAGGAGAACAGAAACAGCCTCATAGATACAGAGAACATTTTGACAGTTGCCAGATGGGAAGGGTTGGGGGGATGGGTGGAAAACCTGAAGGGATTAAGAACTACAAATTGGTGGTTACCGACTAGTCACAGCAATGCAAAGTGTAGCATAGGGGATACAGTCAATAACATTGTAATAAGTACATATGGTGTTAGATGGGAGGAAAATTTATCAGGATAACCATGCAGTAAGTTAGATTTCTGTGTCTGATCACTGGGTTATACACCTGAAACTAATGTAAATATTTTATGTCAACTGTAATTGAAAAGTAAATATTTAAAGTCAACGAAAAAATTATGGCTCAAACTAAACATTGCAGTATTTTGTTTACCTTCTCTAGACATTAAATTGATCCGGAAACTTAATTTTGATAAAAAATTTATGATACAGTTGTGATTTATTATATAATAGACCCAATGTATTTCCAAACAATAATCATCAAAGACTTTAGGAAGTCCAAATAGAGATAACAATTTTTTTGTGTGTTTCAAACTAAGTGTTGCAACTCAGAAGGAACTGTTTTGAAAAATAAATTGGTAAACATATTAATAGTTTTAAAATGTTGATACTCTAATTTTTGAACCCTAAGATCTTTTTTTCGAGTAATATTGTCAAAGATTCATGTGAGAAAATGGTCATGACATAATCTTAGGTAATTGAAAATACTTTGAAATAACCTAAGTAGCCAATGTTAAAGGGGTGAGTACAAATAACACATGTATTTATATGTAGAGCCAGTTACTACATTTTATTTAAAAAAATAAATTTTATTATAGTAGAAATATTCATGAAAAAATTATAGAACACAGATGAGTGAATTGAGTGTTCTTAATCATCCTAATTTTGAAGAAAAAAGATACCATCACACATACACACAAAAACTGGAATGATATGTGTCAAAATATTAAAAATGTTTAATTTGTGGGTTAAGATATTGTTAGTAATTTTTCTTTTCATAGTACATAAAATAAATAAAATTTTTATTAAAAATAAGCATGAATGCATAGTTTTATAGTCAGAAAAATAATTAAAAATAAATTATGCAATGCATGTACATTTAAAAAACCTTCGTCGTATTAAACACAGTAATTCCACTTCTAGGAATGTTTTTGAATCAAATTACTCAGCCTAGGAAAGAAACTGTGTTCATGAAGGACTGCAGGAAACATTCTGAAAGCATAATTGTAAAATTGTAAATAATGTCAATCCAAAATTAAAGAATGGTTAAGCAAGTTATGTTACACTCCCTGAATGGACATTGTAGCCATTATAAATAATGATTACTAGGGTCACCTATCTACTTGGGATAATATTTACTTTATATGTTAAGTAAATTTGTAGTGCAAAATTGAATGTATAGTTTTGGAAAAAAATAAAGGAAGTATGCCAAAATGTTAAGCATGTTGTTTCAGTGGGATGAATATTTTTATCACTTTTCTTTTTTTCTATTTTTTATCATATTACTTTTATAATAACATTCAGTTTTATCAAAAAACCTACAATCATTCAGGTTTCTTGTGTAACCAGATAATTAGTTCTTTACTCAACAAGAAAGAGAATGATGAATATATATTAGATTTTCTTTTTTTAGCAAACATCTATTAAATAAGCCTACCAAAAATTGATGTATTATTTACATCATTCCCAATAGGGTTTTTGGCAAATTCTCACTTGTGGGCTTTTTTTTTTTTTAAGTTGAGTTGATATGGCTTACTTAACATAATTACTTATTCCTCTTAGGGTCACTACACAGTCCATTAATCTAATAATGCTGGTTTTCCGTTGATTTTTTAATGAAAGAGTTCTTGCAGGGTCATGAGAAGTACAAGCACGTATGACCTTGTACCTTCGCAGTGAAACTCAGACAGAATAATTTAACCATGTGAAGAGACAGTTGTTAGCAAAGTTGGTAGTGAGCATAGCTGCCCAGACTAGGGGTGCTGCTACTACTGGTTCTGGCTGCTTTTTGCAGGGATTCTAACAGACTAGAAGTCACAGGACAGTGCATCAGACAGAGCACTGACCTTTGCATCTTACGGTTGGGACCGATGTTGTCAATTTGGTAGCGATGTGCTGTGAAGCCTGAAAATGAGGGTCCAGCCTATACAGTTTTTATGACTTCGAAACACTCAGGAACATCACCCCAGCCTGTTTCGTCCCTTCCTAAAGTTGTCACTGCCTCCTTTGTGGCTCACACGGGATGCAAAGTTTCTCAGGTATGCCTCGTTCTGGATTCACTTTGTCCTTCAGGGTCTTGCCCAGCAGCCGGGGAAAACTAGTGACATAGTTGCTGGTATCTTGAACATCATTATTTTCTTCACCCAGGGTATGGTGAGATTTTTTTTTCTTTCGTAGGACTTAAGGCCATAATTACTCACTGTAAACATTGAACTCAGCCTCAACTCCCTTTGGTCTTCACAGTAGATGAAATTCATTCTGTTTTGGTTACATTCATTCTGTTAAAATTACAATTCATTCTGTTTATAATTTCAATAACACTTGAAAGACTGAAGTTTCAGCAGCCTTTGAAAAGTGAGTTAGTTATGTTTTCTTACCCTCCCATTTCACTTTTAGTAAAGTACTGTGCTAATTAACTTTCTGTCACTTGTACATGGTTAAAAGGTAAAATCCTAGTATAAAACCAGGTACCAAAAAACCAGTATATGACAGCATGTGCGTTACAGCCTATAATCAATGGATGAGGATATTTTCCAACAAAGCCCTTCATAATGCAGAATGCTTCTAAAAAGCTAGGAAATGTGAGTTCTGGCATAATAAACCACCATTTGAGACTGGGCCATTTTACGTTTTTCTTTACCACAACCTTCGTAAAAGATTTGTACTTGAAAGGGGATTCCTTTCTGGGAGGTATATTCTTAGGAACTGGACCACTTAGATAACATTTAAGCTCCAGATTCAACCAGGAGAATTTTTGCCAGCAGACCTACCCTCAAAGAATGGCTAAGTGGAGTTTTCTTCTCTAAGCAGACAGGAAACGATAAAACAAGGGATCTGGTAATGTCACAAAGAGGAAGAACAAAGAAAGCAAAGCATGGGAAAATACAATAGACTTTCCTTTCTGAAAAAATATTTTAATCGAAGAAAACATTATAACACTGTCTCAAAATGGTTCTCAAAGTGTAGAAAAAACATTTAAGACAATGTATGATAAATGGGAGAAGGTACAGGAATGTAAAAGGAGGGGCTGGTTTGCAAGAGTGAAGCGAGTGGCTCAGTAAAACTCTCCTGATGTGGCTGAACGGTGGGAGCATTTCCCTGCAGGAGTCCAGCCTGGGGGAAAGTGCCAGTTCAGGCACGAACTCCTAGCGGGTGCATTGTCTCCTGAGAGGGCCTGCAAGCCACTTCCAGACAACACATTGGTGGTATTTGAGGTGGTAGACTGGATGCCTGTCTTCTGAGTTTTTTTGGATGAGTAGCAGAGCAAAGGGGATGTTGCATGATTTTGAAAAGAAAGAAGGGATTTTTGATTAGATGGAAAGACTTCATTTGGGAACCACAAATTTTAATGCATATTATCTTGGATGTTATTTGATCCACATGTTTTCCTTAAAAAGTATGTATCTTTTGCTGCAAGATCTTGTTCTGGGTTATGTTATTGAGGAATAAGCTGAGGTGAATATGTGAAAGCATTATTTAGTAATGTTTTATACCAGAAATCTGAAGATCTGCAGCAGATTTAAAATTTCAACTCATGTTAAAACTTTTTTTTAAAGATTATAAAATTATTAAATGCCCATGCAGGGAACACCTACTAAATTGTTTTATAATGGAGACATAATTTCAGTAGATTGATAATAAGAAAATTAAAAGTTTTCCTTTTTATTACTAGCAATAATTGTTCAAGGGTATAGTTGAAACAGAAGAAAATCCCATTCAAAAAGTGACAAAAATATACCAAGAAATAACTCTAAGTAAAAGGCCCTGGGTCTACAGTAAGTAAACCTCAGAAATATTATGGGAATTACAGAAGACATGAGAAAATATATCAAGTTCATGTAGGATAGATTAAATATTACTATGGTCCTATTTTTTCCTGAATTAAAAGTTATAAAACCATCCAATATTTAGTTGGGAATTGGGTATTATCTCAGAGGTCAGTAAAACAATCGAAAATTTCAAAACAAATACACAGAAGACTAAGGGAACTTTTAAAAAGAGGGATTTTGGGGGGAGATTAGAGACATGAGATCTGACCTCCCATCTACTTAAAATGTAATAATTTAAAAAATAGCGTGGAATTTTATAATTGTCAATATATCATGGTATAAAAAAGTTGGTAATTAATTAAAAAAAGAATCACAAATAAATAGAAAAAGAAATGGATGTTTTTGAAACAAAGGGTATTGAGAAATTTGGTTTATTGGGAAAACTAAGCAAAGTGTCTCACCTCTCATGATGCAGCACACTAAATTTCACATTTTTGAAATATTCTGGGTAGCAAATTATAACTAACATAAAAATGAAGAATAAGGAAAATATTTTATGTTGATATACATATTAATGCTCTAAGTATAACACTAAGATGACCACGAGAAAACAATAATAGATATAATGAAATACTTTTAAAAATATATGTTCATAGAACCCATCGTAAAGAAAATTCAGAGATTTGAAAAGTAGATAAGAACTTGAAAATATTATTACAAACAGAAACTAATTAGAAAAAAATTTAATAAATTAATAGAAAAACTAACATCCTTATAGAAGCTGAGAAAAGGCCATTTATTTCTTACACACTATACAGAGTGAATATATCCAATTAGAATATTAAAAAGTTCAGTGAACTTGACAAGAATATTTTAATTTTCATACTTTGGTGACTGAGCTTGAACAGATTACAAGAATAATCATGAGGATAAAGAACTGAAACAAAGTGATATCACTGGAATAACTTCTGTGGAGCAAGCATTGGAATATGCAATTTCTCATTGAATGTTCAATTCCAATTTGGGTAGTAGATTGGTTATATCCATTTCATAAAAACCTGGAGAAATTGAGGAATCAATCAACTTGCCTAATAACACATAGCAAGCAATAATGATGTACAACGTTAATATCTTACAGTTATTACAGGTTTACCAAGCACCCGCTAACTGCTCTACATGTATTATTTTCCTTACTGCTCAAGCAGTGCTACCAGGCAGATATTACTGTTTTGTTATTCTAATTTTATTGATGAGAAACTGAAGCCGACAGGAGTATTTGGCCCATGACTTTTGTATCATGATTGGTAAGTGGCAGCAGCAGGATTTCAACCCAGGAATGCTTAGTCCAAAGAACCATGACTTTTAACTCTGCCACACTCTCTCCATTCTTCAACTTGACACTCAAAGATTTCTACACTGAGATCTCTCAGGCACCTGAAACACATGCCTAAAGTTGCATTTTTTATCTCCTCCTTTGGGTGATCTTGCTGAAAATGATGGTTATTTTACCAGGTGCTCAAGTCAGAAACTTCTCCTTCCTCTCATTTTTTGCTCTGATCCCTGCCACTGCTCCAATTCCTTATCTTTACTTTTGAATCTGTCTCCTAAATATCCATTCCCCTCTTCCCGTGGTGACTACCTCTGCCTTGGTTTAGGTCCCAATAATGTCTCACCCAGTACTTTCTCTCTCAGGCTATTAGAGTTATCCCTAACAGCTTCTGTAACTCTTAACTTGCCAGGGGGATACACCTCCAACCCATTCTCTGCATTACTGATGATTCTTTCAGTCCCTACAATTTTATGACATATTTTTCTGATTATAAAAATAATAAAAGTAATGTCTATTTAAAATTTTTAAAAAACTAATTACTTTTAGTCTCTACAATCCCATCTAATTATGATGACTACTAACACTTTGGTGGCTTGTATAGGTCTATTTCTGTGCATCTCTGGTTGGCTCATTGTCCTATTTCCCACCCTAGTGAGTATACAGCTTGAACCTGCTCTTCAATTATTGTCCATATCCTCGGACCACACCCTCCATCTCCTTTTTATTTTAATTAATAGAGAAACTTTTCTATATACTAGCTTTATCTTCTAGTTTTTCATCTCATTATTCTTTGTTCCTTCTATTGTTTAAGAGAAAAAGATGTTCTCTCTTACATTCAATGTAAATTCTTTTAATGTTTGAAATCTAATTTCCTCCTATATCCTTTTAAATCTAGTTATTTCAATAATTACCTCCAAGCATTTTTTAACCTTTGGTATATAAACATAATTACTCATTATACTAAAATTAAATAACATGCTTTAACAATATTGAATGGCATGGGAAAGTGCTCTCTAATACATGTTGCATGAAACAGAAAGACACAAAATTGTGTGAGTGTTATCATCTCAAATATATACACACACACACACACACGAAAAAAAACTTATCCTTTTGCACTTTGATTTAAATGGAACCTTTGAGATTGGCTTCTCAATATCAATATGGTAATGGGATTCTAGAGTGGTCAAGGTCAAGTAGTCAGTCCTTAACTACCAGAGATAGGTGGAGACAATCACCATAACTACATAATGGGTAAAGTAGAAATTGGAGTGTTCTGACATCCAGAAATGTTGAGAAGTTCTTGGGAATGAAATAAATGGGCAGCCTACTAACTTACTAATTTATTTACATAGCAAAAAGTTCTCTAGATCTGATGGCCAAATCCTGACTTGAGTCATCCTAATGAAGAGTTTCAGTCCCTTACCTATTTTCTAGGCTTAAATAGCAGTGCACGGACCTGAATGTCCTTGACTGAAGGGGACTCCAATTCCCCATGAGGAAGAGCTCTGTGCCACTGCCACAAGTCTCACAGTGTTTTGTAAGACTTCCTCCAAGTCTTTCCTAAAGCAGACATGTGGCCATTTATTATGATGACAACACACTTAGCAAAGGAAACTTACTAGACCTTTTATTGATAGCTAGTCACCAGCTCTGAAGTGACCTTAATTTCTGGGGACCCAAAAGGCCACTGTGGCCATCAATCAAAGTGGGTCTTTAGAGTGGTCAGAGGATAAATGGAATTTTAACTTATGCCTGTGTAACTGTCAGTTCAGAGGATCTCCAGATCTAAGCTTCTGAATGAGTAGTTGAAATAGGCATAATCGGTGCTGGCGGAATCTCCACACTGACTCTCAGGTCTGTGGAATGAGGGTCAGAGGCACTGGAAAGGCTACGTGGCAGTGCCTAGAGATTTATTCCATATTAGGGTAATAATACAAAAAATTCTATATCGCGTCTGGAGCTGCAGGGATGAGTGCCATGCTAAAAACCGCAAAGATGAAGGGTGGTGAATCCTATCACATTCCCATTTAACCTATTGTTTTCTTCTTCAGGAGACAGATAGATGTTGTGAAATGACCATGAATTATCATAAACTGAATCATATCAACAAAACTCTGGTACCTTATATATAGTTATTTATCTGGCAACAAACTTTTTTCCATATAAATTTGCCAGGACTTCCGTCAGCAATTTGCTTTCTCTTGCTAGGGATGGCAGCACAACATCACCGCCTCGCTCTCTGCTTTAATATGTTAATTATTTAATTTAGGCAGATCTGGATCATCTTAACATCATGCTGAATATCACATTGGTTCACTACCTTGATGACATCTAATAATTTTTTTTGATGAGCCAGAGCCTGGAAATTACTTTATATATCTTAGTGAAACACAAGTAGATCAGAAAGTAGGAGATAACTCCACAGAATTAATTCAAGGACATCATCTTAGTAAAGTTTCTGGGGGAGTTCAGTGACCTGCATATGTCAGAATATCTTCTCTACAGTAAGAAACAAGTTAACAAACATATGCTGGAGAGGATGTGGAGAAACAGGAACCTTTCACACTGTTGGTGGGAATGCAGACTGGTGCAGCCACTGTGGACAGCAGTATGGAGATACCTCAAACAATTAAAAATGGACCTGCCTTTTGACCCTGCAATCCCACTTCTGAGAATATATCCAGAGGAACACAAAACACTAATTTGAAAGAACATGAGAACCTCTATGTTCACTGCAGCATTATTTACAATTCCCAAGATATGGAAGCAGCCCAAGTGTCCATCAATAGATGAATGGATAAAACAATTATGGGACATTAACACAATGGAATTCTACTCAGCCATAACAAAGAAGAAAATTTTATGCTTTGCGACAGCATGTATAGACCTGGCTAACATTATACTAAGTAAAATAAGCTGGTCAGAGAAAGACAAATACCATATGATTTCACTCATATATGGATTCTAATGAACAAACTGAACTAACAAGTAAAACAGAGACAGACTCATAGATGGAGAGCAGATGAGAGCTAGTCGAGGTGTGGAGGTTAGGGGGCAGAGGATTTGAGCAAAAAGGAAAAAGGACTCATGGACATGGACAACAGTGTGGTGATTGCAGGGAGAGAAGAGTGTAAGGGGACTAAATGGTAATGGGTAAAAATAAAAATATTAAATATAAAAAAAAGAAACAAGGTAAAGTATCTTTTGCATCTACCACTAAAAACAGGCATAATCCTTGGGAGGCCTCTGGATTTTGGAAGCAATATATATTATATGGGAATACAATGTTCTGACCTATTTTGTGAGTAACCCATATAGTGGCCAATTTTGAGCAGAACCACAGAGGAAGAAAGTGAGTGTGCAACATGTCTAGGCTGCAGTATAAGCTGTTCTTTTTCACGTGGGCCTTATGATGCACCAGATCCAAAGTGCCTAAGGCAAAGAGCAATGCTGTGTGAGGGTTCTGGCGAGACTCCACCAGAGAATGCCAGCCCGCTCCCTGGGAGAAAGCCATACCCTCTTCTGCATGTAACTGTTTTACTTTTGAGAAACAGCTCATGACTTGGTACTAAGCCTGTTAACAACTGAATGCCAAATAATGGGACATCAAATAACTATGTGATCTGAGCTGACCATCATGAACTGGGACTTATTTGACCCATCAAGCCACATGTTTGGCAGGCATCACTGTAATCAATTGTCAATCAAAAGCAGGTCTATAAATTACAAGTAATTTGCATAGAGGGGTGACCCAGAGCTCTTACCCAGACACACATCTGCAGATCATTCTATGTAACATACTAACACCAACTTGCAGTGGACTAAGACAGCTTTAAAGCCTCAAAAAAAAAATGGTATCAGAGAAAAATGCGGGGGAAGGAAAATTCTAACAGTTAACAATCACTGAGAAGTTTATTTTGCTGTTCACTTAGCTTGACGGAAAGAAATGGACAAAAGTATAGCCATATACTAATTTATGCACTTGAAAGAACTGGAGTGGAAGATAGGTAACAAGTTCCAGGGTAAAGGTATGTGGATAGACCTTTTAGAAGAAACATTTGATTTGAAACTTTTCTATATCCTGTTTGAAAGTTCAAACTCTGTACTATGTATGGAGAGTATATATTACGTAGAAGCTCATAGGAAAGCTTGGGTGGGGGGCATTCCCATATTTATTTCCAATGTGTCTCCTCTTATTGGGAAGAGAATGAGAGTGTCTTTATTTGTTGTTCTTATAGAGAAATTCAAGTATAAGTACCAGGGTTCACATGAGTTGAGAAGTCAAAAGTATGGGCTAGGGTGGCTGGCTACAAAGCTAGTATCTCTCAGACCCAAATACACCCTTCTATGTAGTGTTGGACTTTAACATGTAAATTGTATCATATGTATGTTTATTTCTAGTTGGCTTTTAGATTCATTGTACCAATAAGGATATTAGGGTAAGACTGGAAGGCAGAGGGAAGAGGGGATTCTTTCTTCTCTTTCCTTGCACTTTGCCTCCGGATGGCTCAGCAAAGACACTTCCCACCGGCAGCAGTTGGTCTAGATCTGTGGGGATTTGAAGGCCCACAGATCTAGAAAGGCTTCGGCTTTTGTCGTGAGTAAGCTGGGGAGCCATTAGGGTATTATGTCATTTGCATAGCCTCAAAAAATTAAAATGTGTAGCCATCCTTATATGTTATTTTTTTAAAAAAATCATTCCTTGAGTGTCTCTGCTCTTATTCAGTCTTTTCTTTCTTACTTAAAACTTTCCCCTCTTGTCTCCACCTTCCCCCAATTGAAAGGCACTATTAAAGTAATCTTATATATATATATATATAGATGGATACAGCTACATATATGTATATAGATACAGCTACAATCTGTAACTTATGGCTGCTTTGTGTTTTCAGTGGGATCTAAAGGAATGTGAGTATATTACAAACTACAAATTGAGGAATTTTTGTTCTGAAGAGAGCCTTGCTGAGTGACAGAGCTAAAAGAAATTGCTTTAAGATTCTGAGTGCTATTGATAAAGTTTTTGAGAGTAATGTTTTATGCCAAGCTTGATGTAAATAGACTAATTTTAGAAAATTTACCAAGAATTGTTCTGGTTTAGTGATCAGAATAAGATCATATCAAATTCTCTAACTGTCTAAGACTTTAATTAAGGCTAAAAAAGAAAACAAACCCACCCACCAAACAAACAAAGCAGGCAGTGACCACTATTCCTCTGTATCAACCTTTCTTCCTAACAGCCAATGTTTTGATGGAATCTTGAAAACCAATGAGTCTGAACTTCCTATCCTGATGACTCGATGTGAGTCTCGAGTTTGACAGTGGGTTCCAACCCATCAGAGCTCCTCTATGTCTTTCATGTCTGTCTAGAAAATGCATTATGTCAAGTTTAATAATTCAAAAGAAAATTTTATTGAAATTATTTTTATAAATATTTTCTTTACAAATTCCATAAACAGTTTCCAAATAATGGAAAATGGCAAAGAAAAGCAGTCATCTGAGATCTCACTGATTTAATAGTGCTATGTTTCCTTTCAGAATGTGTTTAAAAATATGTTTTAATTTTAAGCATGTATTCTGCATTAAAAAAAAAAGCATTTAGCATGATATGCCTACCTCAAATACTTTTTGGAATGAAATGGAGTAAAAGTGATGTAAAAACATATTAATAATTATTCATGTTTTAGTGGTTAAATAATATGCCATGATTTATTAACAATTCTCTCACTGTTTAAAATTTAAATTATTTCTATTCTTATTAATATACATAATGGTGTGACTAACAACTTCATGCATATGCTTTGTTCAAGTTCAAGATAGATTCCAACAAATTGAGTCACTGGGTCAAAAAAATATGAGAAAGTTAATAGCATATGATATACTTTGTCAGATTTCTTGCCCACAGGCCAATTAACACTGACACAAGCAACATGAGAGTACTAACTTAACTGTTTCCTTGACAGTATCAGAAATTATCTTTATAAAAACAAGATTTGTTTGTGCTGATTTGTTAGGTAAAAAGTACTTCATTATTTTAATTTGAATTTATTTGTTTATTGATGAGGCTGAACACTTGCTATGATTATTACTAGAGTCATCTAGTTTGTGAATAATTTCTTTTTCTTTAGATTTGGTAGCTCTTAAAAGGATAAAACTAGAATGATAGGCAGTAGCTGTGTGGTTTCAACTATATGATTTTTTAAAAAGATTTTATTTATTTACTTTCAGAGAGAGGGGAAGAGAGGGAGAAAGAGAAACATCAATGCGTGGTTGTCTCTCCCACACCCCCAACTGGGGACCCGGCCCACAACCCAAGCATATGCCCCAACTGGGAATTGAACCGGTGACCCTTTTGGTTCACAGGTTGGCACTCAATCCACAGAGCCACACCAGCCAGGGCTCAACTGTATGACTTTTTGCAGATGAATTTAGATGGGAGAAACTCATGGATTACTACAAATTGTTTCTTAAAACAGCAGAGTGGCCAGGTTTTTCTGGGAGGACACAGGGAATGGGGGTCAAAAGTCATGAATTGCCATGATGCAGAATGGCATCTGAGAGATAGAACTTTACTATTAAGAAAGATATATATTCTTTCCGATTTAAATACTTTTAACCTCACTTTATACATGTTTTGTAATTTTCCATAATTTGTCAAGTTTTCAAACTGTGTGCCAGTGGTATTTCTTTGTCCTTCGATAGAATCACTTACAGTTGTTTATGGGAAGTTTCTCTCTCTTGGAGAATGATTTCACCAAATGAATGTTGATAGAAATGCTAAAAAAAACATCTTTAATGAAGACAACCTGACATTTGATCATTGCTTGAAATTTCAGTTAAGCTCACAGAAATTGGGGTATTACAGATGAAATAGGAAGCTTCTACAACAGATAAGAGATATTTGCAATGGCCCTATGTTTCTTCTTTCTTCATCACTTCTGTACCTCAAGCTGCTAGATCAGTACTTGGCATATAATAAATATTTATTTCTCAATAAATAATGTACTGAGTGAATCAAGATAAGCTTCCATTATTTTTTCCCCTTGATGTCAAGAACTTCCTTATTCTTTGCTTTGTTACTCTACTTTGATTGTGTGTTGTCAGGCTATAATATTCTGGTATAATCATCACCTTCATTATTACGATCATCATCATCAACGTTCCATAGTATGCCAGGCAGTGTTCTGGGGGAATTTCATGCATTTGGTAATTTAGTCCCCAGAATAACCATATGATGTAGGTATCATTATTTTCCCTACGAATATCTGAGCTTTATTAGAGTAAGCATTTGATCTCTCTGTATCTGTGTGCTTAGCCTACTGCATGACACATAGGAAAGTACAATAAATATTTGTGGAATAAATGAATAAATATATTTTTGCTGATGAAGAAACTGATGATTATGAATCACCAACCAAGGCCAGATACCTTTGAGGCAGAATTTAAGATCTTTAAACATTTGTCAAGAATCTCTAAGCCTAGCCCTAACCTTTTTATAACTTATCCTAAACTTTGTGTACATTTTCAATCGAATCTTTATCTTAAACTAGGGACAAAAGGTACAGGGAATAAGAAGTATAAATGGTAGGTACAAAATAGACAGGGGAGGTTAAGAATAGTATAGGAAATAGAGAAACAAAAGAATTTAAAAATGTGACCCATGGACATGAACTAAGGGGGGGGAATGCTGGTGGGAGAGAGGTGGAGGGGAATAAATGGGAGAAAAAAATGGGACAACTGTAATAGTCTAATCAATAAAATATACTTAAAAAAAGGGAACAACCAATCACAGTCAGCTATGTTTTCCCAAATTAGGTTACCTCTTAAGCTATAGCTAATGAAATAAATTCCTTGCTTTGTTTCCACGTCTTCCCTATAAAAACCTCTCTCCTAGCTCCTGTTGGGAACCTTGCTTGAAAGGTATCCTGATTGCTAGCAAATGTCTTCAGCTTATTCCTCTTGGCCCTATGTCCTTACCCTTCTTCCTGCCTTAAATGTGATTGAAATGCCTATAGGTGTGGCTACCACCTTACAATATGAAGAGAAAAGCCATCCAGTAAGTATGGGAGACCAGGAAAGTTGAAAGACTTGGGATTTTTGGTAATCCTTGACTGCTCCCTAGTCTTGAACTTCCTCACCTCCAGATTTACGTTCCATGAGGTAAATAAATTCTATCTTATTTAAGCCATTCCTGGTTGAGTCATCTGTTTCTTAGCTTTCAGTAAATTCCAAATGGTACCATGAGTAATAAGGAATGATGGCTCGAAATAAAGGAGTGATTAGGTGAATAGGGAGGACAAAGACAAACAATTTAAATCAAGAGTCATTTCTAAATAGCACTCAAAGTGATCGATTTCATAGAGTGAAGTGGACCTGAGTGACAGTGTGCTGGACTGGGGAGGCGGGGTGGGGGGCCATTCACCCAATAGGACAGACAGCAGATTGCTCCCACATGATGACATATGACCTTGTTAACCAAGTCCATTCTACTTCTCCGGTTTTTCAACTGGTTGCTGGTCCTGGCATTTGGCCAGACCCAGAGCTTTGTTGAAAAAATGTCTGACCCTGTTCACAGGTACTTTTGTGGTTCAAAAATGATGACTCTTTTTCTGGAAGAATTATGCTAGGCTACTTATTTTCCATGAAAAGAATTTGGAACTTGCCATTTCACTCTTTGATAGTTAAAGGGAATGGATTTTTCTGTTATCAATAATACACAATAGTGACACATTGGGCATGTACCAGGGGCTGAAACTGAGCTGATTATTACTCAGTATCTGCCAGAAATGTGGTTCAGGCTATGGGTGTTTAAAAGAAGGCTTCAATGTAACACATTAACCTTCAATTCTTCGAGAGACTCTAAAAGTTCTCTCCTGATGTCAAGTTAAAAAGTCAGAAAAAAGTGTGCTAGGAATACATAGGCTTAGGTCCTATTAGCTTTTATAAAGAATTGATAAGAATCAACAAAAACAATAATCCCATGATTTATTGAGCTCTGTGCTAAGTATTTAACGTAACTATTTTTTTTTACATAACAATATCTTAGGCTCCATATTATAATTTCTTGTCACCAGATGAGAAAACAGAAATTCATGATATTAATTAATTTCCCTAGGCCTCATAGCTAGTAATTATGGGAGGCAGTACTCAAACCCAAATCTAGGACTTGAGGTCCTCTATTATTTTAAAAATTATGCCATACTCTGGTCAAGAGAATAACAGCTGCTCAAAGATGTCCGCATTCTCATCTCCGGAAAATGTGAATATGTTAGTACACGATTAAATGAAAGACGTTGAAGAAGAGATTGTCCTGGTTTATCTGGTGGGCCCCATCTAATCCCATAGGACATTACAAGAGGACAAATCTTCCCTGGCTGTGCGGGGAGGGAAACGGGACTATGCAGGAATGGTCAGAGAGAGACAGCTTTGTTGGCTTTGAAGTTGGGGGAAGAGATACATGACCAAAAGAATGTCTGCAGCCTCTAGACGTTGTCAAGGAAAGGAAACGGACTCCTTTAGAGTCTCCAAAAGCCACATATGACACCTGGTCAGCCCAGTGAGAGCCATGGTGGACTTCTAGCCTACAGAACTGAGAGGTAACACACTGGTGGTGTTTTAAGCCTCTAAGTCTAGGGCAATTTGTTGTGGCAGCAATAGAAAACTAGTGCAAATGCTGATTTCGATATATTTGTTAAATTTATCCTTAATTTTAGTTCTGGGAAAAGTCTATGTTCATTCATATTAGTGTGAGGTTTATTCAAGGCACGATGATATTTCCTTTTTGCTTTGCATGACCAGAAGAGGCCAGAGCCAATTTTAGAGTATAATTATAGTTACGGTATGGGTGAAAATGTTTTCCTGTTTTTTACATGGTTTTTGATCTCCTCTTAAATCTTTTTTTTCATTTTCTTGTGTATATTCAAACATTTTTATATGAACATGTTGCAGAGAGAGAGAGACAGGTGTAAGGAAAGTATGAATGAAAATAAGATGGGTGGGCTGGGGGTAGGGGAGAGAGAAAGGAAACCCACTCAAGTTGTTTATGTAAGTGGAGAGATGATTTTATTCTGAAGTATCTCAGGGCTACCAAGGAATGTTTTGAGTGATTGCTTTTAAAACTAGAAAAAATCATTCTAAAGTTTTGTCCAACTTTATAAATGCTTTGTAATTGCTTATTCTGAGAAGAGGTGTTACATTGTCATTGCTATTTATTGCTCATACGTACCTCTTAGACCTGCTTATTTCTAGCCAAATGCAAGTTTTCTTTCAGAAATGTAGCCCCCCCTTTTTGAGGGGGTTTCCATACAATCAAACCTTGAACTGTGGTATTGTGGTGATGATTCTGCTTTTGGTTGAATCCATTTGAGACAAAGATTTCTAACACAAATGAGGTTTGGTTTGCATTTGCTGGTATGCAAAAGATAGGCTGACCACATTGTCAGAAAGGAGCTACATCATTAATAAGAACTCTGTTCTTGCGGAACTGAGAGTAAATTCGGGAGTCATGATTCTGGGAAAAGAAAAATAGCCTTCTGCCACCTCCATTGCAATATTTAATATTTGTGTTACTAAGCAATGGAATTCTATTTAGGAAAGCCCTAATGATGCTGGCAGTTCAGTCCTGAAATAATGCTTGCTGGTCCCCACCCCTGTAGCTGCATTGCATGTGTACTGACTGATTAGGGACAACAAGAATTAGAGTGAGTGCTGTTTGGTGCACCTGTGTTTAAAGACCACATAAAGTATCGACTTGGATAAATCTGATGATGGTCATTTAGTGTGTTTATCCAGTCACAGCATTCCTTTGAGCTGACTAAGAATGCAGCACAGCTCTAGAAGTGTAAAAAGCCTTAACGATCTGTCCTGCCAGGTCACACAGACACAAACATTGTGACATTGGATGTTACCACCTCCACCGACACCTGCTTATGATATTTCTCTAGGGAAGATTTTGAGGAAAGATGAAGAATTGAAATCATGTGATGGCTTTTCACAAGCCTTTTGAAACTTGAAAAACCTATATTCGAGGTTTCTGTTACTTGTGTAGAAAATCTAATTTTAATACTTGAGAAAGTTTGTTTTTTCCTTTCTGGTTTCCATGGTGAGAAGTTGCTTCAAAGGATACTAATACCTTTGAAGATATTCTCGTCCTCTTTTATTCCCCCCTCCCTTTACCCTTGCCCTTTCTTCCAGGTATGTGGTTTCCAAAGGTTATCGTTGTGGAGCAGATGTTAAAGAAACGTGCTGAAAATAAAATTCTTGTCCATCTCGGGTCAACATCCTTTCAAATGTTAAATAGACTAAAAAGTGACATTTATGCCATAACATTTTACACTCACAAAGCAATTTAGAAGTATCCTTCCAGTTTTCAAACTATCTTAGCACCCTTTTTATTCACCTCTGTTACCGGACACATTTTTGTAGTGCCTGAGCACAGAGACACAAAGAAGGAGAAATGTTTAATAAGTGCTTCTGCCATTTCTGTGGGGAAATGCAACATATAGAGCACATGGCACTAGATAATTCTAATTGGTGGTCCTGTGGCATCTTTATTAATTTTCTACAACCTTCTAGTAGTACTCATTTTGACCAATATGTGCAGTATTGCATACGGATGGCTTTAGCACATTGCCCATGTCAAGTTCATTCTCTAGGATATGGCCTTTGGTTCAATTTAATGAGAATAAAATTTGAGTCAGGTATAGATAGAGCTTTTCTCTTGGTGCTATGATTAACTAGAATATGTAAGTGGCCAGCTCTTTCTAGCACAGTCCTTTTATTGGTATAAATCTGATGGCTAGTCTTATTGGACTATTTCAAAAGATGGTTTAAGATTATAAAGTGTTCTTGATAAGGCTTTATTTTGGCTATGGAAAATTAAATGATATTGAATTTCTTGTAGCTTAGTGATATATGTATTTTCACACAATGTCATTAATGTTTAATGCTGGTAGGGTATTTGTACTGAGACTGAGGGATTTAATTATGAAAAATATTAAAATATAGAGGCATCCACAAAATTTTGCAATTAGTGTTTACATAAAACCATGATTTTGTAATCAGTTATAGTAGCAGTTATTTATAATAGCAGGTACCTTTTAATATATGAAAATTCATAGCATATAAAAAATTAGATAAACTCAAAGCATTAATCCTATTCAAGGTATGTATAAAATAATTGTGGAACACTTAAAAGACAATAAAATAAATTTCCTTAAATTTCCATTTCCATAGTAAAACTGACTAAAATGTATCCATGTGCAAAATGCAAGCACCATGGCAAAAATTGACAAAATTGTACAAATCGAACTTATTTGAAAGAGAAGTAGCTGGGGCAACATGTAACTTCTGATTTGGTATTCCTAAGATGGGTCCAAGACTTATCATGGTGATCACTTTGCCATATAAATGTCTAATAATTGTGTTAAACACTTAAAACTAATATAAATCAGTATATCATCCACAATTGAAAAAAACAAATTAAAAAAATAATGTAAAATTTAAAAATGCCTCTTTTTATAAAGAAATTAATTATGTACTGAATTGTCAGAAAAACATGTGCTTGACCAGTTCATTTCTGAATATAAAGGACATGTTATCTTTCTTCTGGTTATTTATAAATAATATCAGTAACAACTAATAAAATAGTACTACTTCCTTACATTTGGAGAGTATGTTGCACTTCTCAAAATGCTTTCACAGCACTGGTTTCCTGAAAAGGAGACAGTATCTCTGTCTGCTGTCTGCAGAACCTTCACTTTCTGTGCTGGCCTTGCTCATTGCAATAGGAACATAGAGATAGAGATCACAGAAACGTAGTAACATCAGCCCTTCTGCGCACACGAGCACACAATGCAGCTTTCTCACTGAAGCCCAGTGTCCATACCAGTTTTTCTGACTTCTGCCTGATAAAGGAGCCAGTCTAAACCACAGCAGAGCTTAAAAAAACTAAACTAAATAAAATAAAGTCTGGCTTCATAAAGTGACGCCACAAATCTTTTTGGATTGTAATAATTAAATAGTCTGGACAAGTCTGAAACTAGAAGGTATTAATGGATTTTTCTGACCTGTTGTATAGGATTTTGTTAATTTTCTCCCTTTGCTGGAGCAGATGTCAGACTTGGAGTTGTCAGATTTAGCCGTGGTGAAAAAAGGAATGTTATCGGGAATCAGAAATATCAATAGCACCCTCCAATGTTCAGGCCCTTCAGATGCACAAATTTTATATTTGAATCTTAGGTTTTTTCATGTTAAAATGCCTGATGTGGAAACTCTATGGTAATGTGTTCTAAGATAGCATGGCCCTTACACTCACTCATGGCTATCAATAGGCCCTCCCACCCTTTCTCCCCATCTGTTTTGCTTCTTTTCTGATATTGAATTTCAAACCGGTAATTAAAAAAGGCCTCTGTATTGAGTGAAGGGTCCTGTCTATGAACCCCTGAACTGTAACCAAATTAATTGAATCTGCATGGTTCGATTGGCCAGGCGGTTTTCAAAAAAGTTGATTTTGTCCTGATTGGAGTTTCCCAGTCGTGTGTCCTCTCTACTTCATTTTGCTCTCCCTGTTTTCCATTTGAACACATTTTCTTTGATTCCTCCTTTGGTAAATTAAAAGTTATGTATTGGATTAGAAACAATGGTGGAAAAGAAATTCAGACTATAGCAATGCAAAGGACCCAGAACAATCAAGGATTAAAATATTTCAGGTGTTTTATACTTTACGGAGCTGCATCCTGCTTGGCTTTTGTCAGGTCATCTCTAATCCAGCAGAGTCTGAATTTGTTCCAGAACCTTCACACTGCCAGATGGCAGGGAGAAGACTGCTTCCTGGAAGGTGTATCAGGCACCATAATTGTGACCCCCCTCGTTTCATGGGGATCCCTCATGGCTGCCTGAGCTACCCCCCTGAGAAGCAGAAAGGGGAGAATATCTCACATGAGCTCTGGAGGGGCTGCAGACTCAGAAAAGAGATATAGCAAATGAGCTATGTAGCCATGCACCACTGAAAACATACTCCTCATTTCCAACCTTCCTCTGCCCTGTGTCTGCTTACAAACAGATGTCAGTGCAGGGGAGCAGAACGTGACACAGAACCACACCGGCGTTCAGTAGGCTGGTGCTCAGCTGCTTGGGCAATTAACTTTCTGGCTTTTCTTTAGTGAGTGTGTTTTAACAACCCATGTGAAAAATTCCAGGCCTTTTTAGAAAGATTATTACAAAATATATTTATCTGTTTTTAAAAAGCAGTTTGGGATTTCAAAGTTCCCATTTTTCGTATGTTGGCTAAAACTTGACATATTATCATTTATATCCAAGTGAGACCATTTGTGGAAGGGAAGAGGGAGGAAACTTATTGAGACTACTACGAACAAGGCATGCCCAAATGCATTACATGGATTATTCTAACAGGGGCAGCAGGTCACAGGGGGCAGGCAGAGTTCCCATTGCCAACCATCCACGTGAACGGCTCCTTCTGAGGTTATATGGTACTCAGCCTGCACGGCCAAATGCAACTGCCTGGGTTAAGACCTTCCTCCTCTACCCTGTCAGGTAGGGATTAAAACCATTATGATTCTTGTTTTGTCGAAGAGGCTAAGATCAGTGAAGTTACTTTCCCAAGAGCTAATATTTAAGTAATAGAATATGAATTTGCAAATGAGTATATATTGTACATGTGTGTGTGTGTTTGTGTCGGTCATCAAAATCCCTGGTTTATCTCCTATCACTTTGTCTCCTTTTACTCCCTCAGTTAGACAAAAGCATCTCTCACATGCCTGACCCTGAGCTAAGTGCTGAGGGTGTATGTTTGCCCTGGACTTAAGGGAACTTGGCATTGTAGCAAAGAGATCAAATTTACACAGAGGCTGGTAATGTGACAAAAGACAGCTTTTTCTTTTTAACCAGTTGGCCTCACATGTGGCCCTAAGATAAAATTATCTCTTATTATTTGGAAATACTGTATCATGCATGTAGAGCTGGAAGAGAAAGCCAAGCACAGCCTTTTTTCTCTGTGGAGCTGAGTGCAGATACAGCTGATGCACGCACGCTTGATCTAAATGAAAGAGCTGAGACAGAGGCAGGAAGACGTCAGGAGGAGATGAAAGAGATAGGAAGAGGGGAAGGGTGGTTTTAGCTAAACATGGTTGCCGTCCCTCAGTTTGTCTCTGGAACAGCTTTCTCTACGCAGACTTGAGTGTAGCTGGAAAGAGATCTGCAGTTTAAAAAGCCGACACTGTGGCATTAGTAAAGGTAAGGGATGATGACAGGTTTAACTAAGACAGCGGCAATGAGGTTGGAGATTGGATCTGAGATCCATTTAGGACCACCAGTACAAGCCTTGGTGGCTGACTAGAGATAATTGGTTTAGACAGAACCTCTGGTTTCTGGCCGAAGGCAATTTTATGGTCTGGTGAGCACATTACCATATTCCTTTTCTATAAAAAGAAATATGATGGTTAATTTTAGGTGTCAATTTGGTTGAGTCACAGTACCCACATATGTGGTTAAACATTATTCTGGGTATTTCTAGAAGGGTGTCTTTTGGATGACAGTAACATTTAAATGCGTGAACCTTGAGTAAAGCAGATTGCCCTCCACAATGCCGGTGGGCCTCATCCAATCATTTGAAGGCCTGGATAGAGTAATAGACTAACATCCCTCAACAAGAAGGAATTCTGCCAACAGACAGCCTTCAGACTTCACCTGCAACATTAACTCTTCCCTGGGTCTCCACCAGCCAAATCTCCCTGCAGAGTTTGGACTTCCCAGTCTCTGTAATAGTGTAAACCAATTCCTTAAAATAAATATCTATAAACACACACACGTTCTATGACTTCTGTTTTTCTGGAGGATCCTGACAAATGCAGGAGATAACAATATTAAATTTCATATAAAGTTATCTAAGGGGAAAAAAGGCTATACCTGAAACATACAATTACAAAGTTTTCAAATACAAAGTCTTGTAAATAAAGACAAGACAACACTGTACGCCCCCCAGGACACATGTCTACGGCATACCCTGCATATTCCAATACACCAGGCAAGTGTCAGAACTGGGATGCACCCTCAGGTATGTGCAGCTTCAAAATCTATGCTTTGTTTTTATTTTACCTCAATAGCTTCTCTTTCAAAGTTTTGCTGGATAAAACGTTTTAATAAAAATGTTGGCGACATTTATGCAATGCTTACAGGGTTCTAGGCACTGTTTAAAGAATATATATACATATATACATGTATACATATACATATACATAAATATTAATTCCTTTAATCCCCACAGTCCTATTTTACAGATGAAACAGACACAGTGAGAAACATCTTACTGTTAACTTTTCTTAATATTTACTTCTAAATGGGGCTATTTTATGAAGGGAGGTTGGAAAAAAAAGGAATTCATTTCTTGAGAAATCCACTAGAAGCTTCCATCTTTCAACTAAGCTTTTCCAAAATTTAATATGAAAAGTGGCATTCAAGCTGTATAGTTGGAAAGAATGAAAAATCCATAATTTGGCATTAATTATCAAATCTACTTAGCTTTGGGAAATAACTTATAATACATATGTTTATAAATTATTTTATTATAGTTTTCCTGAAGACATGTTTTTCCTTACACTACAAGTAATACATCTGATCACCATTAAGACTGTGCTCTACATACTTCTAATCACACGCCCACCCAAACATCCACACACCCTCCACTACATAGCTACACAGACATCTTCCAGGATTGTTAAACCTACCGATCACTCGTAGTCCTCATCCTAACTGACAGAGTCGATCTCTTTCTCCTGAGACACTGCTCTTGTGCATTCCAGAACCTCACACGCTCTGGTTTTTGGTCTGCTTTCCTTGGTGTTCCTGCTCCTGCTCCACACTTCGTCCTCAGCAATGTGACCTATAAACATAGGACCACCCCAGGGCTTAGCTGTGGACTCCCATCTTCTGCACTCAATCTTCAATGAATTCATCTGGCCAATGGTCTCAAATACCATTTACATGCTGATATTGCATAAATCTCCAGCTCAGACCTTGCCCTTGAAATCCAACCTAACACTTGTATATTCAACTATCTGCTCAACATATCTACTCAGAAATCTAATAATGCCAAAATTTGGACCTTAGCACGTTTGGAATAAAGTCCCTCCCAAACCTCTCCTCCTCGGGGAGTAGCAGCTCCACTGTTCTGTTACTCTCAACCCTTGGACTCATGCTCGGACCCTCTGCTTTTCCTCTAGCATGCATCCACGTTTGCCCTTCTTCATTCTGTATTCAGCCCAGAAGCCAGAGCAGTCTCTTGAAAATACGAGACCACTGAGTTAGTGCCATTATGTCAGCTCAGAATCTTTTGAGGGCTCTCCATCTCATCCACAGTCAAAGGAAAATTCCTTTTGGAGGGCTCCAGGCGCTAAAGATCTGCATATCCTCCTCTTCCCTCATCCCCTCAGCTCTGCCAAAAGTGGCCTCCAGGCTGTGCCTGGAGTGCATCAGAAAGCTCTCACCTAAGGCATCTGTTCCATCTGCTGAAATGCTTACTGCTTGACCGGGTGCGTCCTCTCACAACTGTTCAACCATGAAGTCTTTGACCAAATGGCAGGTACACATTTTCTGATCACACATTTCAAAATGCAGCCACGTCCTCCCCACCCCACTTACCCTATTTCTCTTCCTGGACTTATTTTTCCCCATAGTGCTTATTGAAATTTGACACACTCTTTTTTACACATTTGTTCATTAATAAGACTTTCTCTCTCTTTAGATTGCAAGCTAAATGCAGGTAGGGATTTTAGTCTGACACCCCTCCCACTCCGCTCTTGCATCCCCTGAACCTAGAAGAGTGCCTGGCTTATAACTGGGGCTTAGTAAGTGTTTGTTGAATGTTCAATGATTGCTGAATAAATATTTAACCTAATTGGAATTGTAGCATACATACATATTTTTAATCTTGCTTTTTCTTATAGTGTTAGTATGAAGAAATTCAATGTTTCCTCATATCAATAAAGAAATTTGGGAAAATAATTTTAGTTTATTAAAAATGTCAATTTAATACATTTCACCAAACAGTATATAACAAATGGGTGAAATACTAATCCTGTGATCCAAATTGAAAGCATTCTTTTCCTAGAAGCAAACTACAAAAAATAAATACACTATCCCACCCCAAAGTTGAATCAGATTTTATAAATTTAGAATCAAGGGAGAAGAAGATATTTGGCTAATTTTAACTTGTCAAGGTAAAATAGCTTGAAGCTTCCATATCTACTTTAGAGGTATTTTATTTTATATTATTTTGAGTGTCAAAATACCATTTCACTGTTGACACTGAATGAGAAACATGATTTATAATATCTCCATGGTGTCTCGTTATATATAAGACATAATGTATTTTAATATTCTTTTTCCTGAAACATTGAGTAGTTTGCCAACTTTTTACTATTACAAATAAAATTCTGATAAGAATCCTTGGGGAACCAAGATGGCGGCGTAGGTAGACACACTGCGCCTCCTCGCACAACCAGAACTGACAGAGAATCGAACAGCAAGGGGGACCAACACCAAGAAAATAGAAAATAACCATTCATCCAGACTGGTAGGAGGGGCGGAGACGGGCACCAGGGTGGAGAGGACTCTGGTGTCTGTGGCGGGACTGAGACTGGCGGAGTGTGGGACAAATGGCGCAGGCAGTCCGAGCACTAGCGGACCCTGCGGCCCCACATTTGCACAGATAAACCCAGAGGGCTGGACTCAGAGTGGCGGAGAACGGGGCAGGCAGAGTGGCAGGTAGCACCCTGCAGCACCACATTCGCCCACAGATAAACCCGACAAACGACAGGGAGCGAAGCAAACCGCAACCCAGGGCTCAAGCTCAGGGAAATAAAGCCTCAAACCTCTGATTGAAAACGCCCATGGGGGTTGGGGCGGCAGCAGGAGAGACTCCCAGCCTCACAGGAGAGGTCATTGGAGAGACCCACAGGGGCCTAGAGTGTGCACAGGCCCACTTACTCGGGAACCAGCACCAGAGTGGCCCAGTGTGATTGTGGGTATCGGAGTGGAAGATTGAAATCCGGAGGAGAGTGAGGCGGGCGCCATTGCTCCCACTCGGCCCCTCCCCCACGTACAGCGTCACAGCGCAGCGACCAGCATTACCCCGCCCCGGTGAACACCTAAGGCTCCGCCCCTTAAAGTAACAGACACGCCAAGAGAAACAAACAAAAAAAATGGCCCAAATGACAGAACACTTCAAAGCTCCAGAAAAAATACAACTAAGCGAGGAAGAGATAGCCAACCTATCGGATGCACAGTTCAAAGCACTGGTTATCAATATGCTCACAGACTTGGTTGAATCTATTCGAAAAACAGATGAAAAAATGAAGCCTATGCTAAGAGAAACAAAGGAAAATGTACAGGGAACCAATAGTGATGAGAAGGAAACTGGGACTCAAATCAATGGTGTGGACCAGAAGGAAGAAACAAACATCCAACCAGAAAAGAATGAATAAACAAGAACTTGGAAAAATGAGGAGAGGCTTAGGAACCTCCCGGACGCCTTGAAACGTTCCAACATCCGAATTATAGGGGTGCCAGAAGGAGAAGAGGAAGAACAAAAAATTGAGAACTTATTTGAACAAATAATGAAGGAGAACTTCCCTAATCTGGCAAAGGAAATAGTCTTCCGGGAAGTCCAGGAAGCTCAGAGAGTCCCAAAGAAGCTGGACCCAAGGAGGAACATGCCAAGGCACATCATAATTACATTACCCAAGATTAAACGCAAGGACCTACATCCAAGATTACTGTATCCAGCAAAGCTATCACTTAGAATGGAAGGGAAGATAAAGTGCTTCTCAGATAAGGTCAAGTTAAAGAAGTTCATCATCACCAAGCCCTTATTATATGAAATGTTAAAGGGAGTTACCTAAGAAAAAGAAGATAAAAAATAGGAACAGTAAAAATGACAGCAAACTCACAGTTATTAACGGCCACACATAAAACAAAAACGAGAGCAAACTAGGCAAACAACTAGAACATGAGGGTTGTCATTAAGGGAGTGGGAGGGGGAGAGAGGGGGAAAGGTACAGAGAATAAGAAGCATAGATGATAGGTGGAAAATAGACAGGGGGAGGGTAAAAATAGTGTAGGAAATGTAGAAGCCAAAGAACTTATAAGTATGACCTATGGACATGAACTATAGGGGGGGAATGTGGGAGGGAGGGGAGTGGGCAGGATGGAGTGGAGTGGGGGGGGAATGGGACAACTGTAATAGCATAATCAATAAATATATTTAAAAAAAAAAAAAGAATCCTTGTGCTTATTTTAAACACATCTCTGATTTCCTTATGATAAATGAATAGCTGCAAATCAAAACATAAGCATATTTTTCAGACATTTGTTACATTTTGCCAAATTGCTTTCCAAAAACTTGATTTTTCACTCCCTGACAGAGAATTAGAATTCTCTTTTCCCTCACACCCTGCCAATACCAGGAATTATCTTAGAAAAGCAATTGTCACCAAATGTATGGGTTATAATGTATCTGTTTAAACACTCTATTATTGAAGTTTAATACTTTTTCATTAGTTTATTAGTCATTAAAATTTTTCTTTTGTTCAAAGAACATGTATGGAGGACACACGGACAAAGCCAAAGGGGATGGGTTTGAGGGTAGGGGGTGGGGTGGGTGGGGCAGGGCAGGTGTGGTAGGGTGAAAATGGAGACAAACGTACTTGAACAAAAATAAAAAATTTTTAAAAATTAAAAAAATTCTCTTGTGAAATGCTTTACTCTTAGTGTTTGTTCTTTTTATCAGATATGAAAGTGCCTTTAATAACAAGTATATTAGTGCTTTGCTCATTTTATGTGGTGTAATCATATCTTTTCTGGTCAACACCACTTACATTTTTCTCCCCTTAACTAGTATATATTAGCTATTAATATGATGCTTTATTAGTTCTTGGTTGACTTTCTCAGTTTTTTTCCTCCAACGGTCTCATTCCATTTTTAGTATTTAACTCCATGACTTGTCCTGATTTTGTTTTGTTACTGTATACTGGCACTAAAGAAACTCATCACTGCACTTCTGAGTCATCTTAATAACCCATTTTGGGGCTCTACTGCAGGAGGGAGAGCCTTTCCTGAGGCTGGGGTTGGGGCAATTGGGGGAGGGGAGGGGAAGGAGGGGACAGGAGGGGAGGGGTGGGCAGCCTGGGCTGAAGGCCCCTGTTGCTAACAGCACAGGCACTTCAGAGAATTAACACATCAACAATGAAACTCCCCTGCCTGGAGTCTCTGAACAGGTTGTTGTACCCCCACTCTGAGTGTAGTCTAGCTGTTTCTCCTACATGCCCCTTTATTGCATCCTTATTAAAGGAAGATCACGGAAAGTCAGGCAGTGAGACTGAAGACCTGTCACAGAAAGCAGCTTCCTGAACTAGACAGTGTGCAATGGATTATTTTGATTGGCTAAAAAGCACCATGTTCTGTGACTTCTTTTTGACTCACTGCTATTGCTCTTTGTCACCTTTCTGTTTTCAGCATTGGTGGAGTCCCTGACTAAGCCCTAAACCTGAGCAAGGGAGTAAGGGAATCCTTGAGCTCCGGCAGGCCTGGGGCTCTCCCTGGAATTAGGTCCACTGGACTTCCTGAGATTAAGCAATAAACTCACAACAGAGATAACCATACATAAAACAACTTTATACCCTGAAGGATTATAGGTGTTGAAATGTTTAGGTAGTGAATGCTAAGTAGTACAGTATTAAGAAATAAAGTGCATAAAGAAATAAATAATACAATTAAAAAGACACAAGAAAAAACCTTCAGGAATAAAAAGACTTTTTTTTTTAAAGTAGAATATTAAGAACTGAGAAGAACAGTTGCTGATAGCAAAAATTTAACACAGGTGAATTGGCATGATGGACACTGTTGAAAGGGAATTAGTAAACAGAAAGAAATACCTAAATAATTTATCTACATTGTTGTAAACGAGACAGGATAGTAAGAGGCCCTGAAAATTCTGTGGTAAGTGAAATGAAGGAAACTGAGACAAGACAATGAAACAAGGCCAAGCAATTAACAGTGTGCTAATAAATTGCCAGATCTTATCTTCCCTAACCAAAGACACTTAGTAGCAGATGGTTTATACCTCTGCTCACCAATCAGAGAGTGAGTAGCTTGAATCATCCAAGTCAAGAATAAATTACAAAAACCCAATTAGAGCCAGAAACCCAAGGTGAAAGTAAAGCAGTGAAGCTGATTCCCAACCCACCTATATGCTCATTTTGATGCACCAGCTAAAGAATGCACCTGGAAAGTTATTGGATATTCTGTTAAGACCCTCACCTCTTTCTCCCCTAAAACTCCCCCTTTTAGAAAACAGATAAACTCGAGACAAAGGACCCTGTTTGGGCTCTTCTTGGAGCACATCCATACCCTTCCTTTTCTCAGGTGTGTATTTTTGCTTTCTTTCTCCTAAGCTCTAAGGGTCCCCACGAGACTTGCAACAAGGCAGGTAGTGGGCAGTGGCAGCTCGCCCCAGACTAACCCCTGAACCTGTCTGCATTGACTCTCCTTCTGCTTCTGAGACTTCCTTTCTTGAGTCTAGACAGCCCAGTCTAGTCTCACTTCTGTTACTGCGATCTTGCCTCTTCTCTCTTAAGCCTTCCCTTTGTTTCACTGTCCCCAGCTTTAATAAATGTACTCTCAGAATCACCTGGACTCATGTTGTGAAATCCTTCCTGCACCAAGTCCAGACACCACATATTCCAGATTGTGAAGGGGCAGGCCCGCCTCTCTAGGCACCCATCTGGTGACATAATGAGAGACGAGATGAAAATCATTTAAGAAAGATTAAAAGAAGAGGAGGATAGAATGAGAAAAGAAAACTTGAACCTAATTTGAGGCCCAAAGGGAAATGATTGATAAAAAGAAGAGGAGGCATATTTTAAAAGGTAATAGCTGTGATATTTCAAAAAAAATAATGTACCCTCAGATGTGAGGAGTATGATGTATTTCAAAGGGAACAAATAAAAAGAAATCCATGCCTAGACACACAGCAGTAAAACTGCAGAATGCCAAAGCCAAAAAGATTTCAAAATAGACAGAAAGAATGACAAATCACAAGCAGAAATAAAAACAAAAGACAGTAGAGTGACAGCATCTTCTCAGCAGCAAGCTTAGAAGCCAGAAGATGGTGGAATAATAGCCTTAAAATACCGATTGAAAATCCATGTCACACTAGAACCTATATCTGCAAAACAACCTTTCAAGGATGAGGATCATGAAATTTAATAGAAAAAAAGAAGCCCTGGCTTGTGTGGCTCAGTGGTTTGAGCGTAGGCCTGTGAATTGAAAGGTCACTGGTCTGATTCCAATCAGGCCACAGGCCTCAGTTGCAGGCCCCCAGCAGGGGGTGAGCAACCGATCCTTGATCCATGCATCTCTCACCCATTGATATTTCTCTCCCTCCTTTCCCCTTCCTCTGAAATTAAATAAATAAAATCTTTTTAAAAAGAAGTTTCTTTATTAAAAAAGAAGAAAATTCTTAATGAAATATATCAGCTTGAGATGTGCTTTAAAGAAAAGTTTAAAAAGTAGAAAAATGATCTCCAAAAGATGATTTCTTATGCAAGGAGAAATGGTAAATAAATAACACAATATAGCAAATATAAACTGTAAATTCCAACAAAAGGTCCACTTTGAAACAACAAGTAGCAGGAATTAAGAAGAGAACTGAAAAAATTGGACAATGATGGTATGTGACTTGAAGAAGGGTTGAAGCTAAAGTTGTCTTAAGATTTTGTTTTCCTTGAGATAGAGGTCAAAATTGTTTAGATTTTTAAAACTTAAACGTAATGGGATTTCATCGATAACCACTAAAGTAACAAAATGTGTAAATTCAAAACAATAGGGAGAAAGAAAGGTAAAAAAGCATACAAACAACTTTGAAAAGTTTCAAAAAGAGAAAGTAAGGGCTATAGACAAAGAAGAGAGAAGGAACAAAAAATAAGAGGAAAGGAAGAAGTGTAAATATATCAATAATCATAATAAGCATATATAGACTAAACTTGCCATTTAAGTACAAAAATTATCAGATTAGATCTAAAAATTGGCCAGATGCTGCCTATAGGAGATATACTTAAAGCATAAGAACAGGGTAATCGAAAAAGATAGGACAGAAAAAGCTCCATCAGTCAAACACACCCACACACACCCACCAAAATGTGCTGATATCTTTAAATTACTATTAGTCAAAGATAGGGATAAAGAAAGCTGTCCTACTTTCGGGATGTAGGCAAATTCTTAGAAAAAAAAATAACTTAACTGTTCAAGGAGAAATATAGTCCTAAAAGCCCTATAGCTATTTAAAAATATCTCTTACAAATAAAACATTTGTCCTAGGTGGTTTTATGCATGAGTTCCACCACATTTTCAAAGATCAAATCATTCAAATTTCACAATTCACCATTCTAAAGAGATAAGATAAAAAATTAAAATCTATTTAGTCAGGGGCACTGACCTCTTTTCCTTTAAATTGTCAAATTAAAAAATGACAACAGCCAACACAATAGTCATCTGATGTGAATGAATCAAAAGTATAGCTGTTTTTTGTCAGATTGGCAAAAAAATGTAATTTTTTGATGTGTCGCAGAATTCTAGTGATTAGCTTACATGTGTCATGAGATGGAAAAGGTTAAAAATTGCTGTTCTAAGTGGAAAATGTATTTTTCTAAAATACATTTTAGAAAAAAGCATTTTCTCTAAAATTCAGGACAAGGCAAAGATACCTACTTTCACTGATTTATTGCTCTTAACATTGTCTTACATTGTAGTCAGCATAATATTCTAGTCTTTGTAATAAAAATAAATTAAAGTGTAAGACTTTAAGACAGGAAATAAAACTGTCATTCTCTGAAAATGATTTGGTTGCATACATAAAACACCCAGGACTGCCTGGCTGGTGTGGCTCAGTGGACAGAGTGCTGGCCTGTGAACCAAGGGGTCGCTGGTTTGATTCCCAGTCAGGGCACATGCCTGGGTCACAGGCCAAGTCCCCAGGGAGGGGCATGCGAGGGGCAACCACACACTGATGTTTCTCCCCCTCTCTTTCTTTCTCCCTTCCCCTCTCTCTAAAAATAAATAAATAAAATCTTTTTAAAAATCCAGGGCTATACAGATAAATAACTAGGAATGAAAGAATTTAGCAAGATAGTTAACCATATGAAAGTCAATTGCATGTCTATGCACCTGTAACAAACAAAAAAAAGAAAAAAACACTTTATTATAGCAACACAAACTATAAACTGTTTTAGGAATAATTCTTAACAGATATTTTGCAGGGACCTCTATACAGAAAAGTATATACATTACAAAAGCATGTTAAAAAAAGAAGGAGAGGGAGAATTTTCTGACTGCTTAATCGCCCCAATATTTATCGTACTGTTATCCAGAAACAAAAGTTAATAAATTGTCCTATTCAAAATTTACCTGCTTAGTTTGGATTTTTCTGTCTGATATTAAGGATAAATTTTAAATTTTGTATATTTTATTTATTTATTTTCATACCTCATATAGTGTATTAATCATAACTTAATTCATAACTGTTATCATTGCTTTGTGCATAGCTTCCTTTATCTATTTATTTTTTCCTTATTTACATACACCATGAAAAGTGAACACCTGTGAACCATCACCCAGTGGAAGAATTAGAATCTTATTAACGTACAGTATTCAAACTATAAATGGAGCGAGCCCAGTTTAAAGCATACTTTTTGTAGTACGTATGTGTTATTACTGCTTGCTTTGTGTTCTTTGCTCTTTCTTCTGGGAAAGAGAACTGGCAATACTTTTCCGTTGTAGAACCTCCATTCTTCATGGCCCTGATCAGATTGTCAGCTGTGGATAGCCAGCAGCCCCTACCATTGGTGAAGTTTAACCAATCAGATTTTCTTTCCCAGGAATTGGAACTTGGGAAGAGTCATCTAAGGACAGAAGGCCATCCTGATAACAAGGACTCCAAAGACACTGCCCACTATTTCCTGTTAATGAGGGTCCCAGATGTGACTTGTCTCCTGCCTTCTGAAGGCCTGGATGCTTTATTCTTCCTTAGGTTCTGTGAGACACTCAATATCCTTTTAAGAAATCAGGTTCTTTCCCTTCAGTTACCTTGAATCGATTTCAGTTGTTTGCCTGCTACCAAGAATTATAGCAACTACTCTCTACATTGAATTTACGTGTCTGTATGACTAGTGACTCCTCTTCATTAGACGTGTGAATATCTGAAATCTAAATTTGGGCTCATCAAGCTTAGCTACTCTTTTATGACACAATATCCCACCAAGGAAATCTCTCCACTATTGAAAAGTCAACTTATTCAACCTGAATCAATGAACATATTTTTAATCTTTTTTGAAAAGTTATCAATAGATATGATGAAAGATGTGAGAAAAAGACACCCATGGTGTCTCTAAAAGAAAATAAAATCTACTTACATAAGCCATATTGCTGAATTTCTGTTTCCTAGGAAAGGGTTTTGAGACATGTTCCATGAGGCCTCGGGCTTTTGGAGTCGTATATGTAACAATTTTTTCCTTCTTATGGGAAACAGATGGGATTAACAGACTGTTATATTGTCTGATAAAATGAAGCACGGTCCCATCATTTCCATAGATAGAGTGCATGGCTACAGCAAGGGAGAAGATATCATATCTCAAACTTACGTTTTAAAAAATGTTCTCTGTTTAGAAATCATTTACTTGTTTTATATGCACTTGTAGATCAATAGGGAGAAAACCTGCTCTTCAAAGGGATGAGGGGCACGACCAAGTGTCATTAGTGCTGACAATATTTGCAGCGAATGGAGTAATAAGTAACAAGGATATTAGTATACCTCTTGTACCCACTATGCAAGTGGGGGCAGGGCTGGGTGGAGGAGGATGGAGGGGGGAAAGTTAGACAACTGTCATAGCAATAAAACTTAAAAAAAATTTAAAAATAAAAAATAAGAAAAACAATACCTCTTGCTCATGCTTTAGGAAAGAGTTCCTTGGTTGCCTTCTACAGGTTGGACTGTGGAAAGCAGCTGACCTCGTTTTTACCCTCACCCCCAGGTAAACCATACCATTTCTGGAGTTCCAAACTGACTAGGCAATTGAGGAACCCTATGATCAGTAGAAAACTACCGACAGTGCATTTGGTACATGTTCGGTAAATAGATAAATGATTTCTCTCCAGTTGTCTCCAAATAAATACCTCTGGTCATTGGCCACTACACCAGTTACAAATCCTTTTAATTGAATCAATATCCTTCAATATCCCTTCATGTAGATTGTAAGAATACTGTTAAATATTTGTCTTGTTGAGATCTAGAAAGGCCTGTTGCATTCTTGATCAGCCATAACTGAAAGCATATTTAAAGAACAAATTGAATTATTTTGGTCTAAATAAGTCAGTGAGACCACGTTGACTCCCTTTGGTTACCAATTTCCTTTTGATATGGTTTAAAATCATTAAGAAAATGTATTAGATAAATAATGGCCAATGTTTGGCAGGTTTTTTAGGACTTCACTTATTTGTTTTACACTTCCAGAATTTCTCCCGTTTTGGATAAATCCTTGTGGATGGTCATGAACTGAAGTTCCCTGATGTCGACTGGAATTTGTTCAGTAAACTTCTATGCAGGTTGTTCCAAAAGACTCGGACTTCTACAGAGTGTCTACATGCTTGTAATCTCTTATAGGTCTCAACTGCTTCGTATTGTTGTTTGGTGTACTTTTTTCTGAAAACAATTCCTTACTGAGAAAAAAAATTAAAAGTTTTTTTTTTCTCTTTGTAATACATCAGTATTTTAACATTGGCCTCAAGCACTAAGCTTATCTATCAGAACATAATTTAAAACGTCCTTTTATGTGTTAATGGCAAATCTATTGCTATATTACTCTTTGTAGCTGTGCCCTCTCTCATGATTAGAATATTGGTCATATTCCTCCTTCAGATTAGTTATGATTTGAGGATATGACATTTCAGCCCTTTACATGAGACCCTTACATGAGCTCTTTCTTTTTAGCCTGTTTTTATTGCGGATTTATTTTTAGAAGAAACTTACTCACTTTCTTTCTCCCTTTCTGAAGACTCTGAGAGTAGTTAATTCGTAAGATGAGCTCATTTCTCTTCCTGAACCACAGAGCTGTGAATCAAGTCACCGTGATGGACTGGAGCTTCTATGTGTTTGCGCGTGTATGTGTGTGGGTGTGATGTTAAGTGAACTTACTTGTTTTCAAACTATGTTGAAATGAAATGCTAGCTGAAGTATCAAATACTCCCTTGCAGAACTTGTTAAGAAGTTGGGGGAAACCTGTTGTATGACTTTATATTCCTCATCTATACTGATGGCATAAAAGGGTGGGGCATTGGAAATCAAGGAAGGAAACTTGAAGGTTGCTTTGAGTGTGTTGTCCAGTGTGTCTTACCTTGTTCCTTTTAGGGAAGAGGGGTGGGGGACCATACTTCCTTAGAGCAAGGGACTTCCTGGGGATGGACCACCTAGAGAATTTGAGAGGTAACTCTTTTCTTCTCATTCCCCAAACACACACACTTTGGGTGACAGAGTGAATTTGTGTCTGAGTCACCTTTGAGAGTTCCAAAGCTTGAGAGTTGGTTGGGTCCGCCCATGGTGGCAGAAATTAGGACTGCATTTTGGAGAAAAGTCAAGTTTCCAGAGTTTGTCAAAGGAAAGGCATCCATGTGGCTGGCCATGTAACCCATAACAGGAGGCATTAGGTTCTGTCCAAGGGACTGACTGGAGAGGAATTGTGACATCGCATGAAGAGAGTTGTCAGTGGCCTCCTCCTGCTCAGAGGCTACAAGAGGAACCGAACTGCAGGTAGCTGGAATACCGACACAATTGCCCATGTCAAGGGGATGCAGGTGGAAAGTCGTGGGAGTTCCTCAGGGAACTCAGGATAGTGCTATGACAGAGACAGCTGGAAACACCAGCCACACCCAGGAAAACACAAGATCACCAGCTGCACTTCAACCAGCCAACCCAGAAAAGCAAAATAATCTCTGCTTTCATGATGGGGAGCAGCTTCTCAGGTATGGAGAAGGGGAAACTGACTATCTCTCACTTCCTTATATGTAGGTGTTTCTTTTCCAATAGTCCCACACAGGTAAGATATCGACCTCGAATGCAGTGGAAAGTTTTGACACATAGGAGTGAACAGCTGAATTATAGAATTGAGCCTATGATTTTCAACTTAGTGAACTATAGGACTTTTAATTGCTTTCAAGTGACCACATAGCTATGGGGTGGATTTTCATCCAGGTGCCTGGGAAGAAAGAACTAGGGCACTGGGCAAGTTTGTAAGAACAGTGGTCAAACTGTTAACTTACCGTACGATCGCTCTTTCTCAGTCATGTTCGTCACCCAGGAAAACCATGGAGATAGGGCTGCACCATGCGGATCCTGTTGTATGTCTGAATATCTGCTCTTCTAAGCAAGTTTCAGTAATACAATGTATTTGATTGTCCCGTGCTCTCTCCTAATTATCTTGCAAGTATTACTTTCCTTCCTCGCTTTATTATTTCTCTGTGTAGATAGACTGAAACAATACTAGAGTCCTCTCCATTTTAATAAACCCCTTCATCTAATGATGAGTTTTTCCTTCATCATCTACTTGAATTCCTACCCAATTCTTTCTTCCAATTAGGCACTTGTGTTTTGAATGGTGACTTTAATTTTATTAAAACTTTATAATCATTACTTAAGCTCCCATGATACAGTTGAATTATTAACTGTATATTATTAACCTTGAATTAACATATTCAACTGCTCCCTGGTAAAACACATACTTTTTATTTAGCATTATATTTACTTAGAGACCACATCTTGTGAATCACCAGATTTAATGCACTCCTGGTTTTATTTAGGGGTTAGACATGGTTGTGGCAGGAAGGGATGTGTTAACCATATGAAACCTTATCTAGATTTTTCATATCCAAACTTGCAACCCCATTGCTGACTCTGCCTTTTGTGACCACCTTACTCCTGCTGCTTTCACTGAAAGGGCACCTACTGCTAGCAGTTACTGGCAATTGGGCCTTGGTTTAGGAAGCTCAGTACTTGAGTTCTGGCTATGAAAAAATTCAGAGTCAAGATTCAAATTGAAAGAGAAAGTTTATTTAGAAAGTTACAGAGGTAGAAAGAAGTGAGCCAGCTGGGCTGTGTGGGCTTGGGAAATGAGTTATAGGGCAAAAGAAGGACTTTGGAGCTTAGGAGAAAGAAAGGCAAAGGTGCTGTACCTAGGACAAGGTGGAAGGAGTGGGCATGCTCCAGAGAGAGTGTGCCTGAGAAAGGGGTAGGTGGGGAAAGGCTCGGGAGTGCTCAGGAGAGAGAGTGTGAGCTGTGTTCTCTGTCCTGAGGATTTGTATCTGCTCCCTAAAGGCAGGGACCTTAGGGGAGGTCTTGGGGGAGGATCTCGATGAAATATTCATCCACCTGTGTCCTTTCAGGGTTATGGTCTCTACTGATTGGTCAGTGCTAGGGAATGGGGTCATTAATCTTCATAGCTGGTCCCAATGTCAGCCATGGTGTCATCGTGCATGGCCTTGCTGCTTTTCTGGGCCTGAAGCTACCCAAAACTCTGTCTCTGTGGTCAACAGACCCACAGCTTTAATCCTCAGATTACTTGATGCAGGTCAGAACCTCATTGTCCTGAGAGCTTACTGTTGAAGAGAGTGCTTGTGCCAGTGCTTGTATGGGAGTCATATGAGGCTCTTCTACAGCTCCCTTCTCCTCTCCTAAGGGGATCTACCACATGACTAGTAACATGCTAGGGGAAGAAAGGTCAGGGGAGGGTTTGAACCACGTGACCAGTGATATGAAAGGTAGGGGGTCTAAAATGCTTGACTAGTGATATGCTAGGGGAGGAAAGTTAACCCTTAGGGTGAAATCCATGTTTTCCCAGTCTTGCCCATTGCTCGGTACCTGGGGCTTTCTGCACTGGTTACATTCCACAGCTGGCCTATCATTCCTACTCTTTTCATGCCTGTCTAACTGCCTACTACACTCCTCACTTATTATCACCTGCCAACAAAGATGCTATGTGGCTTGTTTATTCAAGAAGCATTCAGAGAATATTTTGAAAGGCAAAGCAGAATGTGTTATCAGAAACTCATACTTTATGAAAAAAATGGCAGTTCCAATCTAGTGGTTCTTAACGGTAGTCAGGGGGTTGTGAGACCAAAATTATTTTCATTACAATACTAAAATGTTAGTCGCTTTTCCCTTGCATCCCTTCATTAGTATATAGTAGTGATTTCCAAAGGCAAGATGACATGTGGTGATGCTATCATACCAGTAGATAGTTAAATGTGTGCTTCTGTTCTTCAATGCTCATTTAAAATTTTTAGGTTGGTAAATTTTGATAAATGTTACCCATGTAAACAAAATCTATTTAGGGCCCTTAGATGTTTTGAAGGGCATAAAGGTGTCCTGAGATCAAAGAGTTGGAGAATCTTTATTCTAAACTTAAAAAAAAATTAATATGAAAGTAATTATAAAATATAAAAATGGAGTAAAACCAGTCTAAATGAATATACAATGTTTAGAGTCCTAAATGCATATGGGTTCGTGTATGATGGTTTGTGTCCTCAGAAATTCTGAGGAGGGCCCATGTTATTTTTATCTTATTCACATAGTTTGCTATGTGAAACAAGGCATTTAGAAAAACCTTAATTTCCTTGATAATCACTTAACCAAAATGGTCAGAGCCACACTTTTAATGATTTAGTGTCCTGATATAAATATTTTTGAAGAATCATTTTTGTATGTTAACCTAATTAGATATAGATCTATTTTAAATTGTTAGTCCAGAGGAAGCAAATGAAAACTATAGTCATTGAATATATAATGTGGCAAATTAGTCATATGTGATGAACTCAGTTTTTTCAGTTACTATGAGGATAAATATTGACAAGTATTAGCTCTCATTTTTCTCTTTCATGAAAACTAAAATGCATTTATAGAAGTGGAACTTTCCTCTCATAATCTGTTGTGTAGAAACAGCCAGGGAAAAACAAAAAGCTAGGAATGCCTAAAGGTAGATGAAATCTATGTCTTTTTTAGGCAAATAAAATTTTCGAATGCAAATATTTCAAATGATATGAAACAACAACAAAAGGAAACATTCTTTTCCAATTGGTAAATGTAGGATAGGAAAGATTAAGGGTGACTAGCTCAATGTCTGGGAGTAATGTGTGGCGAGAAAAATTAAAGCCCCAAGTAGCCTTCTGAAGTCTTGCGTATGAATAATAGGAAGACATTTTAACTAGTGATTGGGGAAACATTAGGCAATTGGAAACTGAGAGGTATAATTAGGAAAGTTACACAAAGAGTTTTCTCAGTATTGATTGAGTCACACACATTATCATTGACCAAGGGACAACAAATGAATAATACATTATTTAGATGACAAAGGAGCGCTAATGCCCAGGACAGCAACCTTTACAAAGTTTAATGACTTAGGGAAATTGTCCAAAATTACAATCCCTTGAAGAGAAAAAATATTGATAATAAAAATAAATTAGAAAGAAAATAGGCTCTATCAAGTATGAAAAATGGGACAAAAAGACAAGAATCCCCAGGAGACGAAAAATAAACTTCTGACAAAGACGAGTTAATGAAAGCAGAGCTCAGTGAAGCTGTGAGAAGGTTCTTATCTGTCGGTGTTAGTACAGGTAGCTAGACAATAATAAAGGAAGGGCACGGGGGGAATCAGACGTTATTAAGCATAATCAACTAGGGAGCATAAACTTGCTTCGCTAGGCAGTTACAGCTTCACACACTCCCTAGGGCATCCTCTGCCCTTGCAACCTAATCCTCCGAAGTGAGCAGGAAGTATTGCCAGGGGAGGAATAAAAACAGCAGGGAGATTCCTCTGCTGGATGCATGTCAGGTAGAAGCCAAGATGGTGAGGGAGGAGGAATTTCCACTTTGATGCATGTGATGGCGACTATGAAGGCCTGTCTGTCCAGCTTGGGCAAAGGATCTGATTGGGTAAAGGATGCAGGACCCCAGGAAGTCTAGGAAATAGATTGGTTAGGGGGAGGATCCAGAGCTAGCCCACAAAAATGTAGAAAGTTAATTGGTTAGTTTAAAGGGCACCTAGTCTTTCCCAAGCTAGAGATAATATAACCCAAGCTTAACAAACATGTCTCCCTGGGTGACACATGCTCGCCCTGTTTTCTCATGCATTTTCTCTCCACAGGAGCCTTGTGGGTGTAGCAGTCACATGGCCAGCAGCTGCAGACTCCAAGTGTGGGTCTGCACACAGCCAGCCAGAGCACAGCTGGGAACACAGACTAAGCTAGTTGGATGGTGACAAAGACTGGACTGGACTGAACCAATGGCAGAGAACTTTTGGACACTGGCCCTATTTCTGGGCCTGATGAAGGTAAGGCTAGGCTTTTTCCATGGTGGGGTGGACAGAGATAGGACGGTGGGTACCTGGGAGCAGCCCTCTATTTTCCTTCCAAATAAATCTTAACCACCAGGCCTCATCCTGTTACGTGGGTCCCCAAAATGCTTTCCCGGTGACTTTGTAAGAACCCCACTTCTGCTGGCAACATCAGGACTTTTGGACATATTTATACTATTGTTAAAAATTATTTTCCTTTCCATTTGATCTCAAGATCTACAACAGGAAGATTAAAATAATTTAAAATATGATAGATTAACATCAGGACAAGAAAACCTTCTGTGGTCAGGAAGTCATTAACCTAAAAAGATAAATCTTGACATTTATGAGATAATGATCAATGTAGACATAAGAATGAATCACTTACACAAAAGATATCCTACATCCATTTCTGTCATTGTTTATCTTTCCTTGTTGCTTCTGTTCATGTTGCCACTGGCTTGGAAATACCCTTGCCTCTGCCCTTCTTGTTCTAACCATCCTTCAGGGCCCAGCTGTAATCTTGCCCTTCTCCATGGAAATCTTCCTGACTATCAGCGTTCACTGATCATCTGACATCTGCATCTTTTCAGCCCTTTATTCAACCAAAATGTTTAGGCTAATAATTAAGTGTGGCTACAGGCTAATCTCCCTTAGAGGACTGTATTTCTAAAACATATCTCTTAGAATTCTGATACACACCAAGGACAGTGCCAGGCCCTCTTCAATAAATAAATTCTTATAATAAGTGTGAATGATTCACTCATTTACTTAAAGACTATTCCAGTAGAAATTGTCAACCAGAAGTTTTGGGGAATGCTATGGTCAGGTTAATTAAAATTTCAGGTTAGCTAAGAGGTATGTGACAATCCTTTATCTACCTTAAGGGAGAAAACTTCTCTAAAGTACATTTGTTTCCTTTCCCATCTAAGGAAACGCCTGAGTTATTTACACTGCTGGGATCTACTCGCACACCTCCTCGGTGAAGCCTTCCATTTCATTTGCGACTGGAAGTGATTTCAGCCTCCGAGTTCTCAGGGCACGTGATCACCATCATCTGACTATTGTCTCATTTGTTTCTTTTTTTCTTGTAGTATGTTTATTAGGCATACTTAATCCTGCCAATAGAAAATTGTCCCCGTGCAGAAATGCTTCTCCTTTATTTATCCTTTATGTTTCTCACTGGGCCTGCCACAGTGTCGTGAACAAAGGAGGGATTAAACATTAGTTAAATAAATTCAGGCTCCAAGAATGCAAAAAGTCATCATTTTGAATATCAAAACCAGAGATATTTTTAAAAGAGTTTATAGAATTTGAGGTTAAATTTGTAGTAAAACCAAACAAATCAACATGAAGTTAACTTTTACATTAAAATGTGCTTACTTTACATTATTTCATGTACTTCCTTAGAAAAATGGGCTAAATTAAATCCATTTTAATTGAGTGTTTGCTTCCTGAGATTTTTACCATATTATTTCTAAACTTTCCTCCATGATAAAACATGATTTTTATTTTAATTTGTAATATTTTGTCATTGTTAATTCTCAATTTGAGCTCTCTTAACATTATTCCCAGCTATACTTTATATTTTTGAAGACAATTTGTAATTTTTTTTTCAAATCTGAATACCTTAAAACCTTTGTATGTAGTACATACTGAAGGTGATTGTTTTTAAAAGCATGAGCTTTAGCTGATACATATGCTGCCTAGATGAACTATCATCTAGTTTTCTTTAATATTAAAAACACAAAAACAAAATGTGAATTTGAAGTAATATATTATACCTTTCTTGGGATTCTTTCATACTCCTCACTTTTCTTTCCAGGACGCCAAGAAGTGTCTGGTGTGAGAACATGGGGCGGCATAGAAAGGGAGCGCAGGAACCACCAGCAGAAGAATGAACGGCTATGGTAGCAGTGAGCACGTGCCCCCAAAGGGAAAGCATTAGGAATTGGAAGATCAGGCCTCTTCTTGATAGTATGTGAAATGGCAACAGTAATACCATATGACAAATTAGTGATTAAAAAGATAAGAGACATGAAATCCTTGAAAATGTTAAAGTACCATATGAAGAAAGAGATTTGACATTTAAATTTATTTCCAAATATTTTCACAGATGCCAGCACATTTAAGTCATAACACAGATCTCTGAGGTAGCTCCAGTAAGCTTTGTGCTTATTTTCTCCCTTATTGACGCGGGGCAAGTTGAATTACTCATCCAAGTTCATTTGGAAATAGCAATTCAAAGAATAAAAAAGTTTTTTAACTCATCTAGTTCTCTTCCCAATATTTAAACAGTCTAGCTTTTCCATACTAATTCTAATTCTATTAGTAATAAACATAAATAGTTCAAAGCACTTCAGCTGCACAACCATACCGTGATCCTACCCCATTTCCAGTGTAAGAACAGAGAGCACTGAGTAGCAGCGGGGAGGATGCACACATGTGCCAGCAGACTGGCTCTGTGGAGAATAAAGCACTCTGATTTGTAGTGCGTGCTGATTTCCATGGCCTAAATACTCCCCCCAGGGCTGATTCAAGCTACCATTGCGATGCCACATTGTGAACAGGGAGTTGAGAAGAGATAAGATGCTCACAATTGGTGTTAACACAGAAAATTAGGTTTGCTTTTGGAGGATATAAAAGGTTCTGCCCTTGGGGAGGTACACAGGATACAGGCATGTATAGGTGAATATAAGAAAGAGGAGGTGTCTTTTTGGGAAGAGAGCAGCTCTAGGACCTCTCTGGCATCATGGGTACTCTCAATTGAAGGAAGGCAGGGCACCGATCTTCCATTGGAGAGAGCCCCTTACACAGTAACATGTGTGGGAGAGAGCCCTGCATACAACGGGAGGCAGAGGTGCCAGTGCTGGGACACAGACCAAAGAGATAAAGAGCCCTCTTACTAGAAGTACATTTTCTTCACTACCACCTCCTTCCTCAAGCTTATTGATGTATAATTAACAAATAAAATTGTATATGTATCTAAAGTGTACAATGTGATGATTTGATATATATATATATATATATGTATGTATTTTGAAATGATCCCCACAATCAAGGTAACACATCTATGAGTTCACATAGTTTTTTGAAGGGAGTGGGGTGAGAATGCTTAAGATTTACTCTCTTAGCACATTTCAAAATACAACAGTATTATTAACTATAGTTACCATGCTGTGCATTAGATCTGCAGAACTTATCTTATAACTAAAAGTTTGTAGACTTTGACCAATATTTGTTCTGAATTCTCCCACCTCCTACCACCCCTGCCAACCACCATTCTATTCTATGAGTAGAATGTATTTCTAAAAGTTTGACTTTTTTGTTTTATATTCTATATAAAAATGATACCAGCCATGGCTGGTATCGCTCAGTGGATTGAGTTCCATCCTGTGAACCAAAGGGTCACTGGTTCAATTCCCAGTCAGGGCACATGCCTGGGTTGCAGGCCAGCTCCATAGTAGGGGGCACACGATAGGCAACTACACATTGATGTCTCTCTCCCTCTCTTTTCCCATCCCTTCCCCTCTCTCTAAACAAACAAACAAACAAACAGATACCAAACAATATTGGTCTTTGTCTGGCTTGCTTCACTGAGCATAATGCCATCAAGGTCCATGTATGTTGCTATTAATGTCAGGATTTTCTTCTTTTTCTTTTTATGGCTGAATAATATTCATAAATAATGCTGTAATGAACATGGGAGTGCAGATATTCCTTTGAGACACTAATTTTGCCTCCTTTGGATAGAGTCCCAGAAGTGGAATTGCTGGATCATATCATGGTTCTCTTTTTATTTTTTGACAAAGTTCTATACTGTTTTTATGGTCGCTGTCCCAATTTACAATTCCACCAACAACAGTGCACAAGGTTTTCTTGTCTCTGAATCCTTGCCAGTTCTTACTATCTCTTGTCTTCTTGATAAAAGCCATTCTCAGTGTGAGCTAATGTCTCATGGAAGTGCATTTAGAATGATAATATGTATTAAATAATTCGATATAATCTGTTTACACACATTATGGGCAGAATGTCTAGAAAGGGGAATTCCTCTGTTGTTTAGAAGGTGAACTTTGAGTTCTTTGAGGGGAGGCCCAAGCCACACCAATGATGGTGATTTCTTCATCTGCTCCGGTAGAGAACCTGAGCCTTTGAGGGCCAGGTTGGGTGGTATGATGGCTATAAACACGACTCTGTATCCTGTGTGTGGTCAGGATACAGTCAGCACCACCACTGCTGCATGTAGCACCTTGCTGGGGTGCGGTGGCCAGACCGACCTCTCAAAGGTCACCGTGAGGATGATGCTGCATGTGAAATACTTACCATAGTGTCCATCACAACTAAGAGCACAGTAGAGCATCCACACTATGTGCAAGAATTCTAATAACTTCTAAGAATTATTCCTTTTTAAATGATGGTAGATGTTGAAAAACAATTTTTTTAATATCCCCAATTTTCTTCCATAGTTCTGGTTTCTCACTTTGGATTGTTGAAAGGAATCCATTGCCAAATTCATTAAAATAGAAACATCCCAACAGGCAAAGTAACAGAATTACATATGCTACCTAGTTGTTAATAATTTACCACAAATCTAAACTTATTCCTCAGATAGTTTCCCAAATGCAATATTGATGAGGTCTTTCCCCTTTGATGGACTACAGCTGTCATATTAATTTTTAATTAAATTATGAAATTGTATAAGTAATTCTTAAAGCCAGGTGAATAAAAAGAGAAAGATCCCCAGGAAACAGCATTACAATGTATTCTATTTCTAGGAACACATTTGCCCTTTACTCTAAATAGCATATATCAAACTGATTTACAGGAGGATGGTTAGGACATGTCACATAGCCAGCTTCTCTAAGTAAACTTAGAGCTTATTTATGGCTGTAAAATCCTACTTTTTCTGCCTTTAAAGAAGCAGCCAGGAAACGAATATTTATGGTTCTGACGCTGCCCCACACTTTCTGTTTTCCTCAGGGCTTTTCCCCCAAAGAGAAAATGAAAACAGACATTCTCCGCAATCTGCTAAGTGCTAAAACTGTTTTCACCCAAATGCAGTAAAAAAATTATCTTAGCACTAAAATGCATAATTTAGAGGGATCATAAGATGAAAATTTTACTAGCTTCAAGGAATTATTAACAGGGCTAACTCTCCATTCACTCGCTTTTTACCTGAAAGAACGCACTCACGCTCACACATAAAGCACCTTGTTATAAAAAAAACTGCAAAAGGAAATTTCAGGTATAAGTTCTCAGGAGTTGAATATTATTTCTGTTTGTTTATGTTTCTTTTTTGTTTTGTAGGCTAAAAGCACAAAGCTGTGAAATACAGATCCTTTAAAAAAGTTTTGTTTTAGCAGATTCTATGTCTCAGTAGGAAGAAAAATCACGTATATATTGAGTTAGAATCAACAAGAATGGACTTAAATGTGGAGTATGCAATTTATTTATCGGCTTTATGATCTTGGCTTGGTCATCAGCCTTCTCGGGCCCTCAGCCCCTTTCCTGGAAAGTATCGATTATGACGTGATCTGCACCACAGAGCTGGAAGAACCAAATGATAATGTGACAACGTGAAGCTCCTATAAGGGATTGTTATATGATTTTGTTATGTGTATGAGGCCAAATTTAAAACAAATCACAAAAGAACAGCAGTTTGACCACAGAGGGGTGAGGGCCATAAAGAAATGATACATGATTTAAAGTGCACTGGAAATCCACGTATAATTGGATCCTTTGAAGAAAATACTCGTTCCTGCAGGAGCATAGAAAATCAATGGACAGCACAGAGCAATGGGCCCTACTCCTGTATTTAGGAATAAGTATGATTCAGTCACTCAGTCCTTTCATGTAAAGGTTTTAGTAAAGTTAAAGAATGAAATATTTTTCTATAGTGTTTACCTCTAGCTTTCACAAATTTCTTTTTATAGAAATTTGGTTTTAATGACTGTTTCATTAAAACAATCATATAGATCACTTGCATTTTTGGCTTTACATTGAACAAATACATTGCCCGAATCTCATCTTTGTGTGTATATTCCCTTGGAGAAAAAAGATAGGATGGCAGGACAAAGGTCCTGAGCAGAGTACTTTATATGCATATCGGTCCCTTGGGGGAGCTAGCTACAACTCCATTCTGATGGAGTTGGCCCGGGTGGAATCTGAGGTTTGGCTCAGGTGGTGCTGATGTTGCAGGACCGTATCAGACAGAACAGGGAGGCACTATAGAGGATGAGATCCTTCATGGTCCGTCCACCCTAATGGGGGAGAACGCTGCAGAGGTGGTAGGTGGTGGATTGGGCAGTGGGTCCCCAAGAACTCAGGCAGGATATACTCCCTGAAGTTCCCTGAGTGAGGAGGATTAATTTGCTCACTGAAACGTAATCTCCACAGGCTTACTTTTTCAACACAGTGGTCTAATTATTTTGAGAATTATCCAAGTGCCTAACATGCACTTTGAGTTTGATTCCTCTCAAGTAATCTCCTTCGTGAAAGCTAAGCCAGGAATTGTTATGTTTAATATCAAACTCTGACATATGGCAAGGAGCATCTGGAGCCTGAGAGGGGACAACCTACCTGTTGGCTGCTTGCATCTCCAACTGGCCTAAAGATGAAGGGATGGAGAAAATATGCTGCCAGCAATGGACTCCCCATCCCAACCCCTTTACTCTAATATGCCATGAAAGCAGCTGAATCAGGTTTTTTTGTTTAAAGCTATCTAGCTAAGTTACAGAGAAGATTACTTTTCATTTAGTTGTAAGCTCCAAAGAGAATTCATCAGGCCTAGTATTTTAAAATATGGAACGCGGGCAGATGGAAAATGGGTGGATGGAACACTTACAGCAGAATTAGTTTGAGAACATAAAAGAAAGTGAATGAGGAGATGTTCAGTCCCTTTTCAGGACTGTGAAACATTCTGCACAAAACAGCTGAGAGTCTTTATATTTTGGTTACTCTGGTAACAATTGTTGCTTAGTCTTTTCTTTGTGCTTTTGGATATCACACTCATAGATACCACAATAAGCGCGAGTGAACAGATAAATGGATAAAGAGGCTGAAACGGGACTGTATTTTCCATAGATCTGTCCGAAGAGCCGTGTTGGCAGAAGATATAATTTTTAGCAATTAAGACATCTTTATAATTGAGTAGTAATGCCCATGTAAAGAACACGTGAATGGATGCTGAAGATTAAATTTTAAACTAATGAATATGATTTACTAAATGGCTTGCTTTGGTATTTCATTACCCAGCTATTAAATAAAACAACACCTCTACATTAATCTTGTTGAATGTTTTGTTTCCATTCTGCCCTTCCACATTTCTCCCCTTTTTTGCCTGTTTATGGTAATTTTCCACAATATTTTATTTTCACTTACACATCTGAAACTTTTAATAACTCAATTATTAGATTGCTTAATGCATTCAAGAAAGTATCTTATGTGCTGCAGGAGCTAAAAATGTAGTCATGGAATTGTAACTCATGCACAGGTTAACTACAGTATTGATGCATAAGTGCCACCAGTTTAACACTTGCTCTTTGAACAAAAATGAACTAATGTCGACCTAGAATGAGCCTATTTGTTTTTAATAAAATATAATGCTCTCCATTAGCTGGTAGGAGTTCTTTTGTGTGTGAAAAAATCATCCAATCTGCTTGGTTTGGCCAGTAAGGATTTCACTAATGGCTTCATTCGGTTCAATTTACATGTCAGTGGCTCAGCAGCTAACTAGGTTGTTAAGAAACAGAATTAAAGTGCAACACTTTCCCTTCCTATTTCCGACTGTAATATCTTTGGCTGAAAGTTATATACTATGCAGTTAGTTATATACTATGCAGTTAGCTATTTACTATGCAGTTATGACAAACTGACAAAAAAAAAAGACCTGTGTCTTTTCTAGTAGAGCTGCGAGATCATTCTTTTTATGGATTTCCAGGAAAAATAAATACAAGTCTTTTTAAGGGTCAGAGTAAAAAGTGCTTTTAGTTAAAAGACTTAAAAGAATGATCATACACACTTTGGCACATTGATTTAGACAGGTAAAAAAGTCATATTGAATGCAGACATTTCCAATCACCACAGTATTTTCATATTGTCCTACAATGGCGTGATGAATCGTTTCTTATTATTAAGAAAAGCACGTGCATAAAACAATGAATAGGAGTCTCTGCCAGCTCTAGAGATCAAAGGCTCTGCCTGGCATCGTGCATATGACTACAGATTGTTATCATCCAGGAAATCAAATAGTCCATTTGAGGGCAGGGCAGATACCACAGCCTCTTACTCAGCTGTGGTTCTTTGGCTCTGAGCATGTCCAGCTGGATTAGGTCTCTGTCTTTGGCCGGCATATCTAATGGAAGCTGAGCTAATGAGAGGAAGAAGCACACAAAACTGTTTATTTCCCTGCTTCACACTTTGGGAAATCAACTTTCTCTTTGAACCTCACTTTCCTTGTCTATAGAATGGGTTAGAACTACCTTTCGTATAGGTAGGTGTGTGATAAGAATGAAAGGCAATAGAACGAATGCAAGCCCGTTGTCTAGGAGGAGGTCAGATTTCTTTTCCCTAATTTCCTTCTGTTAGGTGATAGGGGACATATTAAGGCAGGGCACCAAACTAAAATTTCTATTTGCCAAACTTCATGGAATTGACCAGGTTAAGATTATTTTATTTTATTTTTTTATCCTCATCCAAGGACATGCCTATCAATTTTAGAGAGAAACGCTAAATCACTTATTCTTGTAAAATGAACTTAAGTGATCTAAAATGAGACCTTGGTTTGTTTATCACCTTCAATAATGAAACAGAATAAATCTGTCAGTCAATATTCTGTATACTATCTGTTCATGTTTTATCTGTCTGGCTAGGTTATTAATTATCTGGTGACAGATTCCATATTTCTGTCCTGCAAATGTTGATTGTCATGTTACTATCTCTCCCATTGTCCTTTATCTCCCCCCCTTTTTTTGTTGTTGTTCAAGTACAGTTGTCTCCATTTCCCACCCCCCCAGCACTTCTCCCACCCAAGTCATCCCATCTTCCCACCCTTGATCCTACCCCTCTTTGGTTTTGTCCATGTGTCCTTTATACATGTTCCTGAAAACCCTTCCCTCCTCCCCCCCCATTATCCCCTCCCACCTCCCCTCTGGTTACCGTCAGTTTGTTCTTAATTTCAATGTCTCTGGTTATCTCCCCCTTTTTACACCAAATTTATTTTGTTTATTCTGAGAGTTTTGATTTTGTGAAGTTGAATGATTTGTCCCACTATTTGCTTCCAGGACATAAACAGAGGGGAAGGCTCTACGTAGGAAATGCAGTATATTGAAACATGGAAAGACACATAGTATACGCCTCCGAGTTAGTCTGAGGTAATCTGGAGGTATTAAATCTGAAGGACACAGGGAGACTCCAAAAGTCTGGGTGCCCCAGAGTTATTTTCACTCTGAGACAGCTGTGGCCTACGGGAAAGAAGACAAGTGGAAAGATTTGGATTTGTCATTAAAATCTTTACATTCAGGTCCTTGTCCTGAAGCCTTATAGTTATGAGTTCTTGCAATAATGACATGATACTCTGAATTTCACTCTTCTCAGCTCTGGTACAGGAAGAATAATATATCTACAAAAATTGTTCTAAGGAATACAATGACATTCATGCTAATGATTTATACACTATAGTGTATTATACCAATACGATGTTAATTTGACTATATTAAACTATAATTTGTTATTTACAGGAAATTGTTCAGAAGTTATCATATAGGTATACTTTCATATGTATATTATGTGTACTAAATATCACTTACCTTAAGATATTGGTTTTGTATGTTCTTCACAACTTTCTTTTTCATTCCTCTCGAATAAAGTGATATAAAACATATGTCACAGGTATTGTTTTGTCCATCTATTAAATCAGTAAAATCTGACTTTTGGAAGAAAGTGAAATAACAAGGGCAAGAATATTATAAAGAACCCAGGGACTTCAGGACCCCTGTTTACTCTTGCAGCAGAAAAAGAGAACAACTCTGAGTAAGGATTCCCTAACCAGGCATTAACAATTGATTAATTCTGCTTGATTACCCGCCATCACCCTCCATGAACTATATTGGCAGAAGGCAAGCCTCCATTCAGAAGCTGGGGAAAGGACACCCAAAGGTCTCTTCAACAGAAGAGAGATGCTGCTGGGATGGGAGTGAGGCTAAAGTTCCCATCGATAAGATGGAAACTTCATCTGTGTCTACAGGCCTGGGCCTCTTTCGTTCTGCTTGTGGCTGTGCTGTGAAAGAGCTGGGTCATGGTGGATGAGAATTCTGCAGTGAAATCATTTATTCATCTGAAATCCTGTCTCAACCAATTTCGTAAACCTTTGTATTCTGCAGGGAATCATGCATTTCAATCCATGCTAGACATAAAATATCTGTTTTGACAATCTTTGATTGTACTTAAATAGCACAGATTTTAAATAATCAAAGTTTGAGGTCTCTGAAGTGCTTTTCTGTCACTAAGGATGAGAAGAAAAGGGGAAGACTTTTAAAAAAGAGAATCACGGAATTACAGAATGAGATCTCATAGAGACCATCTTGACTTAAGAACTCAAATTACAGATGACAAAAGGGGAACAAAGGAGATAAAAGAAGCTGAAGTGATTTGCCTAAATTTACATAGTTGGTTAAAAACTATGATTTAGATTTTTATAATCCCAATATATTTTTCTCTCCATTACAACTTCTAAAGCTTTGAAATTGCCTCCCTCCCTTTGAGCCTTCTTTCCTTCTTTCTTTCCTTCTAGAGTTATATACTTTTATTATTATTTTGTCTTATGAGCCTTAATAAAGTATAGGTTTGCAGTCAGATTGAACTTGTGTTCAAATTCTGGCTCTATCACTTATTACCTGTGGAATCTTACATAAGATATATAGCTTCTCTGTGAATCAGTTTTTCATCTATAAAATATAGACAATAATGCTATTCATCTCATAGGAATATCGAAGATTGAGAGATGACAAGATTAAGAGTCTCATGCTCTACTGACTGCTCTAGCTGAGCGACAGATGAAAGATGACAAAATTAAAACATGGATAAAGTCTCTTTCCTGAGTCTGGCTCAAAAATACAATATTTGCTATTATGATTGGTATAAAGATGATTTAATTAACATAGAATTTAAGAATTAAACTAATAAAATTAAAGTATGCTACTTTATTCTTTAATCCTACATATTATAATGATTTAAAAGTCAATACATAGTTATAATGGGAAAATAGAATTAGCAAAAATTACCAGAATACAGCTCCAATGATCCTTGTAAGCAGTAAAAATGAGAAAAAGCAATCATAGATGGCTATGTTTGAGGGAAATCCTGGGAAAAAATAAAATTATTAGGAGGAAATACAGAAGCCATACATATTTTTTTCAGGAGATCCAGTATACAATACTCAGATAGATGTGTATCCCGCCTCTTCCACTTAAGAATTGCGTCATCTTGGGCAAATTTTTTAACCTTCTGTGTTGGTGTTCTTTTTCCCACCAATAGTATTGAGGTATAATTGGGAAAAAATTATATACTTAAGGTGTGCAATGTGATAATTTGATACATCTATCCATTGTAAAACACTTACAATCAAGTTAATTAATATATCCATCACCTCATGTTTTACCATATTATTAACCATTCTGTATTGATGTTATTACCTATACCACATAGGATAGCTATCAAAATTAACTAAGATAACATATGTAAACTATACAGTAGATACTAAAGATGATGACGATAATAGAGCAGCATCTAATGACAGAGAAAAAAGCACATGCTCACAGATATACTACCTAGAAAAATATATAATGCTTTAGAAGCAACAGGTCTGCCTTGTCAACATTTTAGACCAGTGATTGGCAAACGTTAGTTGTAGACCAAATCCTGTTCCCATGGCCCACAGCTTTAGAATCATTTTTATATTTCTCAGTGGTTGAAAAAAAATCAAGAGATAAGTAATATTTCATGGCATGTGAATATTGTATAAAATTGACATTTTAATGTCTGTAACTAAAGCGTAATTGGAATACAGCCATGCTCATTAATTTCACAGTGTTCACGGCTGCATTCGGATTATAGTAGCAGAGTGGGGTAGTTGTAACAGATCATATTGGGTCCACGAAGCCTACCATGCTTACTCTCTGGCCTTGCACTGAAAACACTCACAGACCCCTGTTATCAGATGATTAAGTTATCTTTGAGAGAAAGTATTCCAGCCCCAGCCCAGAAACCCTCTTAGAAATTAACTCAGGTAACTTGCAAGTAGAGAAGCAATATCACAGTTGAACACATCAGGAGAGAGGAAAGCCTTTCCAACATCCTCAAACAAACTTAAGCAGATCAAGAAAACGTTGAGGTCAGTTAGTTATGCCAGTGGCTGCTCCAAAGGTATGGTAAAGATGGTGGAGTAAAAGCATGAAGATTCTTTACGAAGCAAAGGCTAACAAATGAGCAAGAGAAGAAATTCTTTGTCTCAAGGGAAATGTCCCTCTACCTTCACTGTATCATATAGGTTAGGCTATTCCTGATCTCTGCCCCAGAGGTAGGACTCCCTGGGAAGACAAGCAGCTCACAGCCAGTGTCAAATTGTCCTGTAGTCATGGGCTCCATAAGAAACAGGCCATCTGGGGGAACTCTGCCTGAGGTTCTAGTGTTAGGAGATTAAAAATATGTATGCGAGGGCTTGGTTGCTCTAAATTAAAAAATGCAAGTGAATTAGAGATGGAATGTACCATAAGACCACACATGACCACACATGACTCTATTTCCATATACCCTCTTCAATAAATAACAGTTCTCCAAATGCTCTTTGAATTTCTCCTCCAGACACATTTGCTCCAGCTTTCCTCAGTCAGAAATTTCATCCTTTGCTGCGGAAATCATTTCCAGCCTTCAGATCCTGCCAATTTTCTCCTTTTTGACAACATTCTCCCTTATTGCTAGTGAGAATCACTGCCTCCCTTTTCTGTATCTCCACAATTTGTTGGATACACTTCTGTTTCACACTTTATTCCATTCTTCCTATTCCAGTAGCTTAAGTGCAGGACTGTTGCCATTTCTGGACCAAAAAATCCTTAAGGACAGGACTGTGATCACCTAGTTACTGCCCCACCTCAGAAAGCCCAGTATTTCAAGCATGCTGGAGGCACAATAAAGAGCTGTTAAGTTGAATTGCTAAAGGCACTTCTCATTCCTTCCCCTTGTACCTCTTTCTCCAAGGTGGAGATGTCTTTTTAAAAAAAAAAAAATGGGGGTAGGAGGTAGTAATGAGTGCTATTAAAAATCAGGTAGTGTTGAACTGATTCAGAGGTCAACATTGTCACTAGTCTCCACATATAAAAATATCGCACAATTAGCCCTAAATAATTCTTAATATATAAAGAGTAACTCACACTGAACTAGTCATGAAACATGAATATAGAAAATGTTTCTCTTCTGAATAATTGGTCGTTTGCTTAGAGCTGTAAAGTTGGAAACTTTTTTGTATTAGTTATTTGTGAGAAAAATCAAATTTTTCAGGGATAGGACACATCATTAGCTGGAATAGGTAGTAAGCTCCCAGAAAAGAACGAAGTCGATCCTGTGAGCCTGCCCAAAGCTGGTACAGATTATGTTTAATATTTCAGGTCTTTAAATCTACTCTGAAGTGGAACAAGACCAGCGCTGGCTATAAAAGCAAAAACATTGTGCTTGGCATCATCACAGTACCTTTCAAATCTTTTCTCTTTAAACTCCGAAAGCTTCGAGAGGCCTCAAATTGCCTTATATTTTTTAACTTTGAAATGAAGGGTCACGTTGGAGAGGCTATTTTTGATGCAAGCAGATCTTCATGACTAAATTTTAAGCAGTGGCTCAAATAGAAATCACTCAAGAGCAATCAGAAAGCAACCGACATTATAAGAAGGAAATGTGTGTGGATGTGTGAAATGCAACAGGCAGCCACCTCATCCTGTCTGTTTCGGCCTGAGGGGTGCCCATCGATTTTATGAGTCATGTGGAGAACAGTGGCCGTTAGGATAATATATGAATGACCCATAGTTTTAAGGGCATGCTTTGTGTTTTCTGAAGCAGAACCGAGTAGGAAATGGCTTGCTCAGTTTGCCTAAGACCAAAGTACAGTAGGCCTCAGTTAGCTGGGAGATGGCAATGTAACCCGAGAGAGTGGTACCCATTTGCGTCTATGAAAGCGTATGGTCAGAGGCACTTGCGTTTTCATATCCTCAGAGCAACAAATATTTATTATGGTGACCATTTTGTGTTGCTTCATGAATTTTTTTCCTAGAGGTATAGGAGGGAGAAGTCATCTTTTTCCTCTCTCAATGAGAGAAGTATATAATTTAAAATAACACTGGAAAAAAAGTCTTCCGGTTGGAAAGAAATTGAACTTGCCCTTGTCCTTTTAAGTCTCTCTACATTTTATAAATGTCCTTGTATTCTTTTGTTAATTACTTGATTATACAGTCTTTTCAAAAATCAAATACTTTACATGGCTAAATAGTAAAAGTTTAATTTAAAAGCATCAGACCATGACATAATTTTAACTTAAAATGAACCTCCTGGGCTAAGCAAATTATACTTTTTTTCTGGGTCACAAACTATCATATACTTTCGTTTTTAAGAACATCCCTTCAGGCAACATCTAAAATCGTTTCATGTTTGCTCTTTCTCATAGTTAAGTATCTAACTGTAGATTTTAAACTTTGCTCTTAAGGAATCCAGTTGGAGGACTCTCTATCCACTTTCTGGACGTATGCGCCTCAAGGGTTCAGAGATGATATGAAGCACTAAAAAAGTTGAGAACCTAGAGCTGGAGAAGGGTTCCTTCAGGGCACAGCGACTCTATTCGCATCCGCCCCTGCCCAGTACCGAGCACAGTGCCTCGTACACATAACGAAAACACAGTAAATATTTATTGAATTCAAAAAAATGGTAACTGCAGCATATGCCTGTTACTAGCTGTGTGTCCTTGGGCCACACATTTAACCTCTTTGGACTTCAGTTTTGACTTGTGTTTTTAATCTGTAAAATGATGTTGTTTGAATCACACGGTCGATTAAATTCTTCCGAGTTCCAACCTCCTGTAATTCCGTAATAACTTACCTTAGCCAAACAAAAAGAAATGACTGCTGAAGTGGCAAACCCAAACAAAAGCCTCAACTGGAAAGTTTCTTCTTTAACTACTGTACTCGGCTTCCTCAAGCATTAATACCGGGGAGGGCAAACGTAGCTTTACAGTTGTGAGTATGCAAAGCACTGAGTCGACTACAAGAATGTGTAAATAATGAAGACCAGCGATTGGAGCGCTTATGAGGTTGTACCCAAGTGCACTCTGCCAGTGTGTCGTTCTTCTGAGTTAATAAAGCTATTGTAATAGTCATACTCTGCATGTCTTTTCCCACACAAACAACTGGAAACCTACTTTTTCCCCACCCCTGTATATACCCTTCTGGACCCTGGAGGGGAGGGCTGCCGCTCCAGGGAGCCCTCTGCTCATTTGCTTAGAAGAAACTTACTTACCAGGATATCTTGAGATGGATATTTTAGTTAAATAGGAAAAGTACTATGCATGTTGGTAGATAAGAATATTATTGTGTAGGTTAGCCTTGAATAACAGCCTAAAAAGGAATGGACCTTTTCAACGTAAATTTTTATGGTTGCCAAGTTACCCTGAACTGAATCCAACATAAAATCAGGCCAGCATGCTTCCGGTGTGGAAAAGTACCTCCAGTCAATAATATTAACATTCATAATATTTTTTCCTCTTCCTTCTTATCTGCTAAAGGTATAAATCTTATCACTTATACCCTCACAGGAATATTTGGCCAATAATTAAAACAATATTAGTGAAACATAATAAAAAAACTATTATTTTTTTAAAGTTATTACTCTCTGTCTGGCTAGACATGGCAGACAGATAACCTGCAATTCTATCACAACCTTGAATGATAGGATAACTTTTCTCCTCAAAGCTGAGTTTTTGAGAACTTTCTTCATACATAGTCATATTATCAGTAAGTTCTAGGGTCATGGTTTGAACCAGGTCTATCTGTAAGACTCCAGATTCCGTGCACGCCATTTTTAAAATGAAAATATTTCATTCTTTAATTACTTTCAGGAACTGGAGTGTTTGCGGGGTGGGTGATAGTAGTTTGGGGTGCCTCAGAGAACTTGGACAACTACCACATAATCTTGTCTGGGCCTGATAACTGACATTAAGAATTGTCGATATCCTCCTCAGAGGCTGGAAGCAAGCAGCCGACATTGTAGAATGTTTTTGAAATTTTTATCCTTCTTCAGTATTTCACTAGAGTAAAAGGAAGGCTAAGTTCATTGCTTTCAGCCACACTTACGAAACAACAGATGTTCAATGAAGTAAAGGAAAGAAATAGTGACTGCTATTTTAGCCTTGAACTCATGAAAACATTTATACAATTTATACAAAGCTGGGTGCTATACCAGAGAAAGTTATCTGGTATCTATATCTTTACCAGATAAAGTTAATATCTGGTACCTTTAATATCTGGTATTAAAGTTAATACCAAATAATCCAACGATCCAAATGATAGATATGTGCACTTACAATCTTGAAATGTCTGAAATGTCACCATCAATATTATGGAATTAAGTAATACAATAAAACTGGTTTCCTCTCCCCAAAATACTTCAGTGTTTAATGCCACCACGTTCTGGGTTTAAGAGTTCTCAAGTCCAGTACTCCAGTCCCATGTTGGCTGAACTTCCACCTTCCCTGCTGCCCTGAATTTAGTCAACGTGGCACTCTGCTGTTCAGAACCTCTCCCGTTGGAATCACAACTGCTCTACTGCCTGAGTCTTATTCTTATTTCTCTTTGAATCATGTAATGAGCCCCTTGAAATGGGGCCATATGCAAGAAAGGATATAGCCTTCGAGTGGGAGCTTTTTCTGTTACTTTAGATGGGAAGTTATGCTAATACCAAAAGAGAGAAAAGAGGCTTTTATGGCTGAGGGAGGCCAATAGATTGTGAAGCTAATTTGAAGCACTGCTGCTGATTAAGAATAAAATAAGTCAAGCAGGAGAGAAATGCTCTTTTCGTTTTGTTCCAGGGCTCTGCCAGAGAGTGAGTGCACCCAAAATCTCCTTATAATAATTAGGAAAGGACTGGGATTTTGCTCTTAGCATTTTTTTTTTTTTGATGGATGTACATAGTTTATTTGGTCAGGCCATCATTGATAAACATTTATTTCTAATTTTTGCTAATGCAAACAATTCTCCAATGAGTAACTTTGCACATTATGTCGCATGTATGCAATTCAATCTCTAGAAAGAGAAAACTTCAGAAGTGGAATTGTTGCAAGAGTACATGCATCTGGTTATTTTTATAGCTATTGCTAAAGTGCTATGTCACTTTACATTCCCAGTGACAGTTCCTGTATCCCCAATAGTCTTGTCAATAGAATGTGTATCAAATTTCAATGCCTTTTAAATTAAGTTTCTTCATGGCTTAAATCCATCTTGGTTGCTTGAACTTTCTCTTACCAGGACTCTCAGTTAGGACACTTGCAGATTATGTGATTTCTCTCTATAGTGTTCTCAAAAACTCTTTGAGACTTCACTGTTATGAGTCTTTCTCATTGGAGGGTTAGCTTAACATGTAAGATTTATAGAACCTTTGCTATTTTAAATTTAGCTCTTGGATTCTTGTGAACTATCATTTCTAATTCATTATTTTAGATAGAATTCACTCAGTTCATTTCACTCTAATTCCTCGTACAGGATTTTAGTATCACAGACCTGGAAGATATTGCGGGTTTAGTTCCAGACAACTCCAATAAAGCAAGTATTGCAATAAAGAGATTATCACAGTAAAGTCAGTGGAGTAGTAATCTTTTCGATGGTGGAGGGTCTTGCCCTCAACTTGTAAGAAACACAGTATCTCTGAAGCACAATAAAGAGAAGTGTAATTAAAAGAGCTATGTCTGTACTGTGAAACTTATCAATGGTAATAATATTCAAGAGCAATACATCTTTTCTCCTAATATTTCCCCTCTCCTCTTGTTTCTATACAGCGACTTGAACTAAAAAACTCATCTTAATTCTCCAAATCCTGTTTTATTGACCAAAAAGACACATTAAGGCAACCCAGTCTATAGTTAGGTCTTGGACAAGAAGGATGACTGCCATGAATAAATCCCAGTCTTTGAGGCATTTTCTGTTTCAAATGAAGCAATTGTGATTTCATGGGAGAAATGCTGGCGAGAGATGCTTGCTACATAATTCAGCATTGGCAAAGAAGGGGGTTTCCCAAGAAGGAAGAGGAGGTGCTTCCTGAGGGAGCCAGAAATGCACTCAGTGATAAGCAGGTCCGAGAAGAAGGGTCCGCAGTGAGTACTGAGCAAACTAGGTCAAAGTGAGAATTTGCAGATTCATGCTAATGGCTAATACAGAGGGGCTGCCCTTCAAAGATTCCTGCCCAGTGGTCACGCAACCAAATGTTAATTAAAGTCCTGCTGTGAAGGGACTTTGCGGTTGGGATTAGTGTTACTAAATCAGTTGACCCAGAAATGGAGAGATTATACTAGAAGTTCTGGTTGGGCCCAGTGAAATCACGAGTTTCTTAAAGGCAGAAGAGACCGTCAGAGAAATGGTGTGGAAGGGGGAGCAGGAGAGACTCAAAGAGTGAGAAGGGCCCACCCCGTTGCTGGCTTTGACGCTGGAGGAGGATAGCCCTGACCCAGGAACATGGGTGTCCTCTAAAAACTGAGAACGACCCTCCACTGATAGCCAACAGGGAACAGAGGCCTCAGCCCTGCCACCACATGAAACTGAACCCTGCCAACAGCTTGAGTGACCTTGGAAGGAGATTCATCTCCTGATGACCCAGAAAGGAACACGGCCCTGCCCTCACCCTGTAAAAACCAGAGCAGGCAGCCAGCTGTGCCTGGACTTCAGACCTACACAACAAATGGGTGTTGTGTTAAGCTGCTAAATTCATAATTGTTACAGGAGCAATAGAAAATGAATACAGTGGCTGACACGGGCTTTGCATCACAGTTGTTTCTCTGGGTTCTGCCGGTTTACTAAACCAAGTGGAAGATTTGCTGCAGGGAGCTCCTAACATGGGCAATGGAGCCAGAAAGAGAAGGTTACAGGGCTCAGTTAACTTCAGGCAGCAACCCAAACCTGGAGAGAAAAATGAAACAAATGTACAAAAACTCACCCTACCAGTGAATCCCCATAATTTTTAACCTTCTTCTATAATTCCTTTTCTAGTTCTTACTAGTAGCTATAACTCCAATCAAACACATACAGGGTCTGGCACAAATAACACCCCTATTTAATAACAAAATCTTTTATTACAAAATCACAAGCATGTAATCCTGTAACATAACAACATCACACTCAAGCACATTGTATGACATTTTAGGTGAGATGTTCAAATTAAAAGTATAAATTATTACACCCATATTATTACCCTACCAATCACACTCAAGCAGGTGTTACTTCTGCCGGACCCTGTATTCTCTTAGGAGTCTCTCTCCCACCCCACATGAAATGACAGAGGAGGGAAGAAGGTGTGGGCATAATGGAGGTTAGAAAAGCATTATTAAAGGATCTGGGGGATGTGGCTTAAACTCCACATTCACAGCATCTGGACTCATTATCCTCCAGACTGAGGATAGCTTTGGAAATGAAGAGGGATGTTTGGGCTGAAGTGCCAACCAGTTGCCTACTTTACTATATTCAAGATGATTCCTCCCTACCCTCTGGAGTACAGTGTGGGTATCTATCCCTGGAAGGCAACAGTTGCTTACACAATTTGGGGGAGAGTCCACAAGAGCTGCAAATACTAATCGCCTAGACCCATCTTTGAAGTGCATATACTGTGAAGTAAACTGTGACTGCATTTCAATAGCCAAACAATCATTCATGTGAGTGCAGAAGATTCTTCTTCTATTGCCTAGAGGCTTGTTAAAACAGTTTTGTGGTTTCAGATCAGAGTTTTGGTTAATATATAAGGTGAGAGTGGAGAATGTATTTCTAGAAGGTTCCCACGTGATGCTAATGGTGAAGGTTCAAGAAACACACTTTGAGTCAGCACTGGCCTGGATCATTACTTAGAAATGCAAACAGAGAGTCACAACAAAATCATGCAGCATATGATATGAACCAGCACTGAAAATTTGGACTAAGATGATGAATCAGAGAACAAGTCCTCTACTAAAGAATTAACCAGGCCTTTCAGCTGGAAGCACCATCTTTCAGTAATTCACTATTGATTCACAGGGAAAGAAGGCATCAGCTATATGTTTTCTCAGACTTTTAGAAAACATGGAGTTGCTCCTTTGGCCACAAACACAAATCTACAAGAAAGATGACAGTGTGGGCATCAAGGGGATGGGCACTGTTCAAAAAGGAATGCCCCACAAGTGTCCCTACAGAAAAATGGGAAGAGTGTACAGTGGACCCAGCATGCTGTTGGTGTTATTGTAAACAAACAAGTCAAGGGCACAGACTTGCCAAGAGAATAATATATGCATGGAGCATATTAAGCACTCTAAGAGCCTGGATAGCTTCCTGAAATGTGTGAAGGAAAATGATCAGAAAAAGAAGGAATCCAAAGAGAAAGGTACCTGGGTTCAACTGAAGCGCCAACCTGCTCTACCCAGAGAAGCCCAATTTATGAGAACCAGTGGAAAGGAGCCGGGGCTGCTGGAACCCACTCCCCTGAATTCATGGCATGATGAGTGTAAAATAAAAATAAAAGACCTCTGTACTGTTAAAAATGTTTTTCTTAATTGAGTATAAGTGTGGTTCCACATCCACAAAGAAAACTTAAAAAAAAAATGGAAAACGGAATCGAATGTAAAAAAATAACAATCACTATTTACCACAATAACATAAGAACTTATTACAAAAAAGCAACTGGAGAGAAGAAATATTTTTGAAATTAAGAAAAAGTAATTTTTAGAAAAAAATTCTTAGACTCACTGAGGGGAAAAAATAACCAATTTTCTAATTTCAATTTACTTGAATGGCAAGTTTAATTCAAGGGAAATACTTAGAAGACAGTATAAAAATTAATGATAGAGATACTTTGAGAAAAATTACAAACAATAAACTCTGAAGAATTGAGCTAGGCATACCAAAATCTGCATAGTAGTTTTATCAGAAAGAGGATAAACAAAGGAAAAACTATAGTTTAAAAAATTGTTAAATTTCATACATTAAAGAAAAAGTGGAGTCTTTAGGATTTCAAAAGTTCTTCCAATCCCAGTTAGAAATAGTAAGGAAAATGTATGCTTGGACACAGTACCCTGGTTAAATTTCTGAATTATAAGAATAAAGACAAAAAATCCAAATTCTTTCATATGAGGAGGTCCAAAAAAACAGAACAAAATAAAACAACAATAACAAAAAACCAAATTGGTCATCTACATTGAAAAGAGAATCAACCTGGTAATAGACTTCTCATTTCTAAAACTAAATTCTTGAAGGCAATAGAGTATTTATATAGATTTCTGAGGCAAGTAGACTGTGACTTCATTTCAATATCCAAATGAACTGTCATTCATGTGAATCCAAAAGAAGGTTACATTTGGACATGCAAAATTTCAGAAATACATCATTCTTTCACCATGTACTCCTTCCTAAGATAAAATTCTGGGGATATCACAAACAACAAATGAATGAGAAAAAAGAGCTCAGGAAAAGAGGAGAAAGCAATAGTGAGTAATAAACACATACAGCACATACAAGTTTAATTATAGCTGGTTTTGCACATGTAAGTTTAATATGTTAAGAATGATTTCTAAAATTAAAAGAATTATAAAGTAAAATAAAATTAATAAAAAATTGAATATAAAATTCCAATTATTAAAATAAAAATAAACTAAACCTGAGTAGGTGGAAAGGGGGCAGTAGTTAAGAATTTGTACTTAAATTCTTATCATAGCCTGGGAAGAGAAGGGGAGTGGGTTGTTTTTAGTTTTTCATGCTGACAGATAAAATATAGATTTGATTGTTTGTGAGAAACATAAGGAAAATTAGCAGAGTGAAAACACACCTTCAGATCACATGAAAATAATTATATTCATTCAGACAGAAATATCGAGTGTACCGTATTCAATGTACTATATCTCATGGTGAGCAGAATAGGCATGGCCCCTGCCTTTAAGGAGGTTACCATCTAGCATGTGCAAGGCATCAATTAGTGTTTGGTTTTGACTATCCTTGACTGCATTTGTCATAGTGCTAATAAGACAAAAATGTTCTCAGAAAAGAACTGGCCTATTAGTAGGAAGAAAGAGAATCAAGACAGTCTCAATTTTGGGGACTTGCAGAATGGAATCCCACCCATTACAAGATACAGTTGTGAAGGTTTTTGAGTTGGTACTCTTGTAATGAGTATTAAATCAAGGGCAGGGCTGTCATAGCCACTGTCAAAATCTTTGACTGAGAGCAATGACCCAGTTCAGGAGTGGTACCCAAATCCTTTCAGTTGGACAAAATGGCTTCCCGTCTAACCTGGCTAGTCTAAGATACGCCAGTGATGTCCAGAGAGAATTAGAAAACAGACTTGGGGTATTAGAAGGCAAAGGTAACAAATAGAAGTATGTGGAGAAAAGAAATGTGGATGTTGAAAGAAGGCAACTAAGTTTTGGGGAGATTTGTACTGTCAAATAGACCACCAGCCAGGACTGAAAGGGGCAGTGACTGAGACTTCAAAGTAAGGAATTGTGGCTGGGCAGGCATTGGGCATGCTCTGTACTGCACACTTCAGATTGAAGTCAAGGAGAATATTATCAATGAAAGAACCTCTGAAGATGGAGCAAGGATTCTAGCAAACCATAAAACAGGGAGTCCTACTGAGGCACGAGAACCACAGCCTAATAAGGAAGCCGCCTCTGTCCCCCAAATAGGGAACCCACAAAAAACCTGCCTCGTGGGATTGCAGAATTGCCGTGACCAAGTGAACAAGTGTCTGCTTTCTGCTATTCTTCCCCTTTCTGAATCTGAATCTTTGAAAAACTGTTCTGTTCTTGTTCCACAATTACACTCTGGGTGTGGGTGTAGTAGGGTGGAAGGTGGGCACATAAGATAGCTTTTTAGTTCATAGATTTCTGGATGAAGACAAGCCATATCTAAACCTGATATAGAAGCCACCACACTTATGTCTGACACAGAGATTGCAGTTTATCACCTGGAGATGCTGAATCCAGAGCTGACCCTCTGACTGGTGGGACTTTAGGGTTGTCTCCCTCAGGGAGAGGCTGAGTCTACATATGACTGAGGTGAAGGAGGGGGAGCCAAATATTTGGTGAACAGAAGGGTGACTATGTTAGTCATTAGTGCTGTTCACTATTTCCAATTCTCCATCCTTTAGGCCCCCCTGAAGTCACTTTACTCACACTGGCCTTTTAATTCTAATAATGTGCTCCCTTTCTCTTCATTACTAGGCTTCTGTGTCTGCTGAATACAGTACCCAGAGTGATGCTATTAAAATGTAATTGAGATCACATACTCCTATAGGACACGAACCTCTTCACAAACCTGAAAGCTCTGGGACCTGGGATCTTAAACTCTCCCTCCTCCTTCATGTCCACTCCTGGGCTCCACAGGAGCTGAGCTTCTGCTGCTTTTTCAGGCCAAGTCCATTCTTGCCTCAAGGACATTGCTCTTTTGCCTTGAGACTCTGGTCCAGATGTTTAAGTGTCTGGGTCTTTCTCTTCATTCAGGTATCAGGTCACTTATCAGCTCCTTGCGGAGGACAGGGGTCCCTGACCTGACTACACCACCTGAGATTGCCCAACCACACCTTTCTGGACTCACCAACCCATTTTATCCTCTTTATAATACATATTCCTATCTGAAGTTATTGTTTCATTTTAGTTGCTTATTTACCCACCTTTCTCCAGAAAAAGAGAAGATCCTGCTGGGCCTTGTCTGGCTAATTCCATCACTGAATCCCCAGAGCCTGGATCAGTGCTGAACACCTTATGGGCATTCAATAATTGTTGAATGAGTCAGTAGTTGACTCACTATATTAGTTAGTTAGGTCGAAACACATCATCTGGGTAACTCAGGAGCTTTGTGCAACAAAGTTCCATTTATCACTCATTCAAGCTACATGTTCATTCCAGGTAAGTTAGAGGTTCTGTTATAGGTTTCCTGCTGACTGAGAAACCACCAACTATACACCAACAACCACTAATAACAGCAGAAGGAAAAAGAATGGCACACCATATAGTATAAAAGTTCTTTAAAATTCCACCCAAAATGACACAGGTCCATCCTGATCATATCTCACCAGCCAGAGCAAGTCCCTTGGCCAGATAGGTCCTACTTCACAGGGACAGGGAAGGACGGTTCTCCAAAGGGCCGAGGAAGAGACTCAGAAACATTTGGTGACTAGCCACAAGGCCTGCCTCCTCGGGATGAGCACTGCTTCCTCTACTTCTGAGGGCTTTATCTACCCTTTCCTTTCAGATCTCAGCTGGAATGCTCTATCTGCAATAAAACAGTTTCGTTTGTTTCTTAAGGCAGTTGCTTCTCAAATTTTAATGCGAATAAGACTTACCTGGGGGCCCTATTAACATGCAGGCCTGGGTGGGGCCTGAGATTCTGCCTTTCCAACTGGCTCCCAGGTGGCATGAACACTGCTGGTTGTAGAGTAGCAGGTGTCCGTTTACTCTGGATGCCTCTGCTGTACTCTCAAGTAACCAGCCAGGCATCCGTCCATATAGCACTTATCTCAGCTGGTAAGTATTTGCATTATTTGCATTACCATTTGAACAACAATCCGTTTCTCCCCCAGATTCTGAGCCCAATGACATCAGGCACTATACAGCTGCTGTTCACCACCACTTCCTGGAGTTGAAGGTGCTCAGTGAATATAAGCTGGGCCAATACATTACTGAGGTCCTAGATTTCTGCAGATTGTTCGTATTTCTAGGTAGGTCCCAAAGCCCTGAAATTTGCTGGAACTTGGCAGTTAGTGGCCCTGAAAGTAGTGTGAACTCTTTGGGAAATGCTGTTCACCCAGAAGGTTTGTGTCCCCCCCAAATTCATATGTTGAAACCTAATGGTCAATATGATATTGTTAGGAGGTGAGGCCTTTGGAAGGTCCTTAGGTCGTGAGGGTAGAACCCTCATGAATGGGAGTAGTATCCTTATGAAGGAGGCTCCAGAGAGAGCCCTTACCACTTCCACTGTAGGAGGACCCAGTGAGAAGCAGGCAGTCCACAACCCAGAAGTCCTTCACCAGAACCCGACCATGCTCACACCCTTATCTTAGACATCCTGTCTCCAGAACTGTGGGAAATAAATCACTGTCATTTACAAGCCACTCAGTTTGTGGGATTTTGTTATGACAGCCCAAATGGATTAAGACAGAAGGGACACTTTTGTCAATGGCTAGTCCATTGAGCCTTACCTATATGTTGAATGTATATTGGCATATACCATAAGAATTCTTCCTTTTTGGACTTGGAGAGTAAAATGGGATGATGTCAGCTAAGACTATTTAGTTAAAGTAGTAATTGGTCTATGAATGCAGCTGGGTTCTCATCTTTCCTATTCCTAAAGTTCATCTGGTTATTTCCCGTATAGTCGATTTACTCACTGTGTTGTAAGTCAAGGTTTTCCAGAGAAACAGAACCTCCAGGATGTGTGTGTGTATATATGTTTATGATTTGTTTTAAGAAACTGGCCCATGCAATTGTGGTGGCTTCATGAGCCCACAATCTGATGGGGGAGCCTGGCAGGTGAGAGAGTCAAGGATGAGTTGCAGTTGGAATCTGAAGGCAGTCTGCTGTCAGGGGGCCTTCTTGCTCCCAGGAGGTCAGGCTTTGTTCAGTTAAGGCCTTCACATGACTGGAAGAGGCCTACTCACATTATGGAGGACAATCTGCTTTACTCTAAGTCCACGGATTGAAATGTTAATCCCACCCTCAAAACACCTTCCCAGAAACACCCAGAATGTTTGACCAAATATCTGGGCACTGGGGCCCAGCCAAGTTGACACATAAAATCATCCATCACACTTCCCTTTCACATTTTTAGGAATGATTCAAATCTCCTGTGTAGCAATAACTACCTTAATAAACTAGTTATAAAATCTGCAAATTAGGTCAGTTTAATATTCATTGAAATTTGAGTTCATTTTAGCAGTTATTAGGGTTTATTTTAAAGATCCAGAGTCAGCTCGGAGGGAAGAGGATAACTTAATTACTGCCTCATTTTCATATTTCTTCCTTTTCTGTGGTTCCTTTTAATTTTCTGCTGTAATTTATAGCATTATAATTAGGAGTTCTGAGGATATACTTGAGCAGAGTGTATGTTTAGGGATAAGTAGGCCATTAATAGACCAGGAACTTTGGGTCCTGTCTGCTTCCTTCACATGTCTTTGAAAGGTACAGATGCTCAGCTTTCAAAATATGAATGACAAGCAGCTGCTTTGACTCAGTCACTGTTACCCAGAACTAAAAAGCCCAGACAGCTGAGCAGAGCATTTGAAAATAAGGACAAGGGCAATCCGAACTTCTTCATTGAGGCCGGTTTTCCCTCTGGCTTGGCGCTTCACTTCCTTGAGGCATACTTCTCAGCTGGCGGCTGTGAGGAGAAGGGCTAATGACTGCGTGAGGGCAGCCAAGTTGATGCCTTTTGCCTCTAGAGGGAAGGAAACAGATGCCTTGTCTTTCTTATGCTTCATTTTTATGATCTAACTAGAGCTAGGGCCAGCATTAAATCTGGAGTATGCTCTGGTGGGTCTTTCTGTCCTGCGACACCCAGGGCGAGAGAATGGTGCCCATGCTGTAGAATGGTGGTTAGGGAAGGTGAGGAAAGGGATCGTTTTCATCACTCGCAAAAATTACAGCCTTACTTTGTTTAGATTTACATCATGATCTTGGCTAAGCTAATCGAACATGCTTTGGTTTCCCTTTCTAACAAGCAACACATTGCTGCCCACTCCTAACTATATTGAAGGAGAGAAAGAAAAAGAAGGTTGAGGTTCAAGTGGTTTAAGATGGAGTAGTCTGGTAGTGGTGAAGTTCATGGGCTTCATGTTTGTATCAATCAGGGTTCAATCAGAGAAACAGAGCCAGTATGAGATTAACTCTATTCTACCTCTTCCTCGACCTCTATCACGATCTCTATCTCATCAATAACTCACCTATAGCTGTATCTATATCTGTGTCTCTGTTTATATCTATATATTGTATATGTATTAAAAAAAAGAGATACATTGCAAGGAATTGGCTTATGCAATTGTGAGTTTTAGCAAGAAAAATCGAGAATCTGTGAGGCAGGGCATCAGCCAAAGCAGACTCTAGAACTCTGGGGAATCCAAAGCTGCTATCTACAGGTGAAATTTTTTCTTCACTGAAACCTCAGCTCTGCTATTAAGGCCTTTCAACAGATTTCATCAGTCCTACTCAGATCATTTAGGACAGATATTTTCAACCAGTGTGTTGCATGATTTTTAAAACACGCAATACCTGACTAGTCAGGGGCCCTGACCTCTTTCCCTTAGATTGACAAATGAAAAAATGACAACAGCCAACACAACAATAGCTGTCCAGTATGACTGAACTGAAATTATACCTATTTTTTTGGTCAGATCAGCAAAAAATATAATATTATTTGGTGTGCCACAGAATTTTAGTAATTAGTTTATGGGTGCCATGAGATGAAAAAGGTTGAAAATCGCTGATTTAGGATAATAGTTCTTATTTAAAGTCAGTTCATCATGGACGTGAATCCCATCTACAAAGTATGTTCCCTGCAACCTCTTAGATCAGTGTTTGATCACACACTGAGGACTCCAGCCCAGTGCAGTTGACACTTCAAAAAAAAAAAAATCAGTGACCAAAAAGCCTGACCCTTTTTACTGTCTCTGAAACTCATGCTTTGTTGCTCCTTCCTTTGTAAAATAAGAAACTTACAATGTCTACCTAACAGGATTCTTGTGCACATATGATAGGATTAAATAAATGATCTAGTACCTGTGTGCTACTCAGTAGACTGTGGCACAAAGAAACACTCAATAAATATTTGGCATCATCATTTTTTGTTAGTTTATATTTTCCCACCATTCTCATGTTCAGTATTGAATTTCATGATAACATCAACTCTTTAAGCATGAGTTTTTAGTTTTGTTTTTCTAAGATGAAAAACTGAAGTGGAGAAAATTTAAACAATTTTGCACCAACATTGCAGCCAGAGCTAGAAACCTCGCTTGTTCTATTCTGTTGCTTTTTATGGCTAAGGTGACTATGTCACCATCTGGATATCAACATCAATTTTTTGGAAATTTTAAGCATTTATATGTAAACCAAAATAAAAAAAAATTGTCAGTTATCTACATTACAAAACCAGGGTTTAGCTGGAGTGACCCTGTCTTTTTAGATTTAAATGCAATTGTATTCAAACACCCATCACTCTATGGTAGAGAACTTGGTATCCACCCCCCACCCCAGTACCACTGGTTTCTTTTTGTGAGGCCATTTCTTGTCATTTTTGGCTTTGACTTCCCCCTCCCTACATCCTCTTTCTGTGCCCAGATTTGAAATGCAGCCCCCTTCCACTGATGCCCACCAAAGCACTTCTTGAGTGTGGCTGATTTTGCTGAATGGCAACAAAGTGGTTGTAGACACACACAGCCACATTTTTCCTGAACCCCACTTCGCACAGAAATTAATCTGGCAGCATTCTGTCAGCTGCTTGCTTTTCACGTACTGCTTTGACTTCCTCTCTGCTCCTCTGCTTACCTCTCTTGCTGCTGGTCCACACCTCCACATTTCAGTTAATATTTTTTCGGGTTTTGTTACCATGTCTTCGAGAGAGGTGAGAGTTGTGTGCTAGGAGTGGGTTCACCCCTTTCCCATCCATATAGACACTAATTGCCTCATGGTATATTTTCTAAGTAAAAACTTCAAGTCATCAAGGATCTTAAAAACAAACAAACAACCTATTCTAATTATAAAGTAACCAACCAAAGGATTAGTGTTCAGACAATGCCTGTTTTCAATACACCTTTCAAGAGGAAAAAAAGAAAGCCTCACAAAGATTGATTGATAAAAAATAGCAAACAGCTATGGGCTTATTTTAACTTCATGCTTCAACCCTTCACTGACCTTTACAAGATGAATTTCTTCTGCGCCGTGTAACTGCCGTTCTGTGGATTCATCATTAATTATCAGAAGCCACAAACAAACCCGCCGTGATGGATTATCTGTAGGCCACAGCATAATTACTGAGTCTGACCATGAACAGCTCTGGCACAGAGGTGCCAGATATCAGGACAGTAACTTCGGTGTGTGTATTCCAAGAACCTATCATAAAGCTCAAAGAAGAGCACAGAGAAAGACTATTAGTACTGGTGGGGCTCCGTGGCCTGTCAGCACGGTTTTGACTAATGGTTAACAAATCCACCTAAAGTCAGCAATAGTCACCATCTGTCTTCCTCTCCTCCTCTTCTTCCTTCTTTTGCTCTTCTTTAATGAAAGAAGGTTATTATAATTTTTTCACATAATACACCTTGAAACCAAATTCTGTACTCTGTGCTCGTAACAGGGTAGAAAGGAAAAAATATTCTTTTCATATAACTCAATAATACTGTATTATGGATATATCTGTTCTTATAAGCAGTTTATATTGAGCAAGCACAGTGTCCTCTCTCACTATAGAGCAAAGTACATTTGCTCCAGTTTTCAAATGGCAAACCATCTGCATGTCTCACGTACAAGTTATTTCTTAGAGTTAAAGTGAAACTTTATGCTTAGGTCCCCGGGGTTGATCTTAAGAGATCTGTTGTTTAAACTTGGTTCAGTAGCCTATCTATATTAAGCAGCTTTACAAAGTAGTAAGATATTTGTCTTCTCTTTAGAGACAGAATGTTCTTTTGGGTGCAGAGTGATGCTTAGGAACTGGGTAGGCTGTATATTTAGAAGAGGGATGTGTATGAATCTTACCTGCTCTCTGAAGAGTTCATTCACTTCATTAGCTTCATTGGTGTAGATATCGCTCACTCAATTCTCATGAAGTTAAAGACTCAATGAAATTACGTGGTGTATTTTTGTTCATATGTGACCTGTCATGTATGTTCTGACTAATGAATAACAAATTTACAGTAAAATCAGCAGTGATCACAAGCTTTCTTTCTTTTTTCTTTTGCTTCTTTTTTTCTCTTTAAATAAAACAATTTCAACATTTCATTTAATAAGACTTGAAAGAAAATACTATCCAACGTGAAAAATGTAGATCAATCATGATATACTTTGCAAAAGTGCTTGGGTAAGAATAATATGTGCAGAAAGTGTGTGTTGAAAAATGGAATTTCCATGGTACGTTTTGGGAATCAAATTTGTTTCCAAGGAAATAACACTGTAAAATTATAATGCAGAAGATTTGACACACATATTTGGGATACCATTCTTGAAGCCATCTCATTTCATTGGGAGGAGATCAAACATGGTTATGTATTATCTTGAACAAACTACCTACTCTAACCTCATCTGTAAAATCAGGAAAATAAATATGCTTAATCAAAGAATGGATGTGAGGCCTGAAGATCCCATAAAGTGCTTATTCCAGTACCTGGTGGATAGTAAGTACTAAATAAATACTTGCTATTCTGATGAGAGTAGCTTAAAGTAGAAAGGGTCATTGGATTTGATGGCTATGAGTAGGATTCAAACTCGTAAGTACAAAGTAGACCTGTTACTCTTAAAAGTCATTGTTTTAAAAACGCACACGCTCAAACCCAACCCTGACAACAACTAACTACCCTGAAACCTATCAGCATAGTTGGAATAAGCTAAGGGTTTTTGAAGCTAATGGGAAGGAATTTGATAGTATTACAAAAAATAAATCAAAATATTATTTTCCTCAAATTCCTATTATTAAATGAAGTCAAATAAAGGGATCTGAAATATACCTGTTATAGAATGGTACTGACCATCATAGAATTCTGAAATCTGTGCTTTCAAATGTAGACTCCCTGAGTTCACGTTCTGCCCCTTACTAGCTATTTCACTTGGGCAAATTGCTTAACTTCTCCATGTCCCAGTTTTTCATCTGTTTAAAGGGTATACTGTACAGAATTGTTATGAGGATTAAATGGTTACTAACTATAAAGTGTTTACAAAAGTAAAATACTCATGTTATTATTATTAACTATAATTCTAGGTTAATTTTGCTTCCTCATCATAGGCAATAGAAGAAAAATATGTTGCGATTTTTCTTTCCGACTTTCCTTCTGAAACAAATGATTGAAGGGTTTGCTTGTTTTCTAAAGTAAATGACAGAACTGCTTGGCATAGTTGGCTGATCAGCAGAGGAAGACACTAGTGACAGCTGACATCCATGGGTTGTTCAGTTTACAGTTCAGAATATTCTATTGTCTGATTGCCCACAGAATTTTTAAAGTTCAAGGTGAGTGACACAAGAGAATCTGCTAGGGAAATTTATCATATAGTCCAATATTAGTAGAAACAATTTTATATCAATGAAATTTGATCTAAATAAGAAAAGATACTTTAGTAAGATAGTATCTGTAGAAAAAATTAAATAGAGCAGCAGGGGCATCCTGGAAAGGAGCTAGGGAACTGAAGTTCAAGTTGATATCAGCACAAGAAATAGAACTCTAGGTTTGTTTTTGTTTTTGTTTTTGTTTTTTTTTTTGACAGGGTTTCTGCATGAAGATAATGGTTAATTTGAAAACAAGTGCTTATGCCTGAAAATTAAACATAATTATAGCTATAGTGTAGCACCACAGAACTCCTGTGTAAGCCAGAATAAAGCAGAGATTAAACAATCTGAGGCTCCCCTATTAAAAATGTGTATTTAATTTTGAATTATGTTGTTTTGATGTTTATAATTTATACTGAATAAAGTCCACTCATCTGAAGAAGGTTAATTCTCCTTGGTTAACTTGAAAATATTTTCAATAAAAATAGTTTAATGAAAATCAGAACCAGTAAGCATATAAACATCTGATGCGTGTATAGGACAGGGAGAAAGAAAGAGAGACAGAGAGAGAGAGAGATGGATGTGTGAATGTGTACATTTTTCCCTAACGTATGTAAACTTATGCCAGGACAATTATACATATTAAAATATTCGCTAAGTGTCTACTCTATGTTTGAAAACAAGGTGCCAAATTGCCAAGTTCTGTGATACAACGATGAGAAATGCATACTCTGATCCTCAAAGGCATAGAGTTTAGTGAAGAAGCCAATGACTAGTGAGCAATTATACATTTTTGTAAAGTAGCCCACGTGGTTTTTTTGAAAGCACAGCACCTTTCTGGGCCCTGGCAGGGGGCAGGCTGAAGGGTAGAAGCCATTCCTCACTGTGTTCTCCCTTCTCTGAATACCAGCTGGATATTCCAAACAGATTCAGGGATGGAGACCAGGAAGATTGAGTCTTTTTCTATGGTGTGAAAATTGTTTGCAGGCCAGTTGGAAAGATCATCATGGGAGTTTTGAGATTTCTATGATAAACTTTCTTTTTTTCTGCCAAATTCCTCTACACAGAAAACAGTTAACAAAACATAAATGCTTTAGAAATATATGACCTCTCCGACACATCCCAGGCCAAATAACATAAGGTCTGCACAAATGGTTTGTACTGAATAAGATCTGGACCTAGTAAAGCACTTTCACTAAATGCCTTTAATTTATAAAGTAAAACAATATATAATATTCCCAAATATAAGGTCATCCTGATAATAAGACAATTTCATTTTGTCAAATGTTTTATTTTGTTAACTTGAAAACAGAAATGTTTAGCAATAAACATGAAGTAATCACAATCTATTCAGTATTTGACATTATATATACATGTATAAATCATGTTATATAAAATAATACTTTAAAAGAATGGCTTTGTTTCTGAGTATCTGGAAAACAATCTCACAGAAGTTATTCCGACACACATTCCATTTCAGTTTATCATCCCTGAGAGGCGCCTGTGAGTTTTCTAACTCAGAAGTAAAACACTTCATCACTGGGTAATGAACTCAGCCATTTTTTTTTATTAAGACAGTTTTAGTTTTAAAATTTATTCTGTGAGTGTTTTTGTTTCCTCAACATGATCAATTCGTTGAATGCTTTGAATGTTGCCTTTAAAGGTTTTTTCCAATAGAATTCAGCACTTAGAGTTGAGAGGATGCATGCCCAGTGATAATGAGTATAACCCGTGTAAAAGGTCTTTGTCCCCTGCCTTTTTGAAAAAATCAAGTTTCTTTAAGTGACATCTGAGCATCCCAAATTGCCATTGACATAGGTTGTTTCAGGCTAATGTGCTTTTTCTTTTTGGTCAGACTTAACTACATTGAGAATGTGACTTGTAACGTAAAAAACTTAGTGGAAATTTCAATATAAGTTAACTCTTGTTCAGATTTTTTGGGAAAATTTTCACCCTATAGTAAAATACAGGGTAAAAATAATTTAGTTAGTATGCTTCAAAAATGGGTGCTAAATTACTCTTAGAAAATGGTCAGTCATTAAATTAGAGCTTGAAGCTACAATTTAAATTTCCTCTGGCCTTCTGAACTCAGTGTGGTTAATAAATGCAAATCTGATTTCTCAGAGCTGAGATGATGAGTAAGGCTGAGCTCCAACAACACACCCCAGGTTAATAACTTGGGTGAGGGGTTGGTCAGAAGACTTACAAGAGAGTGACCTAATCCAGTGTCAATTATTTACCAGATCACGTCCTGAAATAGGCAAGAGAAAAGGTTCCAAATGCAAATATCAGCAAAAGAGAGCAAGGATGTGAGCTGGAAAGGACAGAGCTTTCCCCTGCTATGTACACATGACATTCTCAGCACCTACAGCTATGCCCCACCCTACCTGATGAGTCAGCCTGTACAGCACTACTCACTGAATGAACAAGGACACAGGCTTTGGCTAAATCCTGATTCTCTTGGGGTTAAAATTGCTTTGATTTCTAGTTCTAAAGTTGTTCTAATATAATCCTCGTTCTAAAATTGTTTTGAATCCTTGTTTGTATTCTAGTCCTAGTTTTATGAATCATGGGACTTTGGGCAAGCTACACTTTAGTCTTCTCGGGCCTAAATACTAATGATTCGTCCTCTTAAAAGACTCTCTGAAAGGTAAATTACATAACATGCGCAAGTGAAATATAACTTTTAGTATCATGAGTGTAAAAGGTCCCTGTGTTCCCAGGAAAACATTGTCCTTTGGCCATAGGAAGAAAGTAATCGCAGGAAACAGTTTTACACCTGTCCTCAGTGGTAAATGACAACTCGTTTTAGTAACTGCACTTCTGAAGCTCAGCCAATCGGTGATAGTCTTATGATTCTAAACGTCAGTCAATGAGCAACAACTAATAACTCAGTCGTTCAGCTCCTAAAATTCAATGAGTCAGCCAGTCTAGCTGTACTAACCCATCTGCACAGCTTAACTAGATCCACCCATGCTGGGAGCCCCACACTTCCCCAAGCCCAGTAAGATGAACTCTGTTCTACTCCTAGAGACTATCTTACATAGTTTTCCTTCCCATGGCAAGCGATAAACTCAGCCTTAATTGTTTGTTTCAGATATTGAACCGTGGGCATTTCCTTGACGAGTGTCTGACAAATGGGAAACATTCAACAAATTTAATAATACTGTCGCTGCTGCTGCTTCCACAGTTATTAATAATGGCATTAAATGTGTTACAGAATGCATTGAGACTGCCCTGCCCTCTTCAGTAATCAGGAAATAATACTTATTAAAAAAAAAGATTAGAAGGAAGTGATTTGGGATTTTTTTGTCAATTTGGGAAAAGTTTGTTATGTGACCCCAAACAGTGGTGGGAGACAGGGATGCTCAGTGTTATGAATTTTCAGGAAATGCATTCAAAGTTATATAACTAGGGTAACTGTGAAGTTCTGTGCAAACCAAATATGGGTTCTTGAGAAATTAATTTGTAAAATGAGAAATGATTGACTCTCAACATATTAGGAGAGTGATTGAGCCTCAGCTGGGAGTGGAAGGCCCTCCCACTTACATCCTGGGGTGGAGAAAGTTTTCATCTACATCCACTCCTCCCTTGCTCACTTCTCAGCAATGAAGTGAACAGGAATATTAGCAAGTCAAGGGACCTTTGCTTTGCACTTTTATTCCAGGTGACCTAATAAGTGAAGCCTCGTCAGTCACTTTATAATCGGAACTGGGATTGATCTCTCATCTGCTTTCTTTGTTCTACCTTTTAAGGAGCCTATTGAAAAGCCAGATATAATTTCTGACTTTTGCTTAACCCTGTTAAGCCCCTCCCCAGACTATAGCCCCACCTGGCACTGTAGATCTGTCTGGAAGAAGGTGGGGGGTGGGTGTAATTGACAAGAATCACTGACCCTGAGGGCCCAGAGTCTTCCCTGAGGATACATTGTGTTGTGATTAAACAAAGGATTAGATCCTCCTAACTTTGCTCTACCTGGGAAACCTCTGCTGGGTGGGTTTAGAACTCCTATTTCAACTTTACATATAATCTTGTGCCATTAAGAGATCATTCAAAATTTTCATTGTCATCCTTACTGCCAAAGGGACAAGTTAACTTGAATTATTTTAAATGAATGCTTCTGGGGAACAATTCCTCCTTGTAAGTTTCCAATGCCAAGATTTGTACTGACTAGAAACATTCTTTTTCTAGTAATCTAAAATGGCAATTTGAATTCCTAAGTATTATTAACATATTGTTAAACAATACAATTGATGGAGGCTATCAACATAGTATTTCACAGCTTTATTTGAAGAGCAATTTTAAGAATTTCTTTTTGTTCTAAAAAAGTTGTTCTGGTTCTTGAAGGTCTATGTAAAGAAAACTTATAAAACAAAATTATTTTATTATGAGCACGTTAATGTAGTTTAGTAAAATGAACTATAATATCAATTAAATAGTGTATTATATAAAGTTAATATAAAGGAAAATAGGTAGTACTTAATCGTTATTAAAAACAAAGGCGGCATATAAGGACAATATGTAAAAACCAATTGTATTTCCATATAGTATTAACAAACAAATAGAAAATAAAAATAAACACCATCCACAATATTGTTAAAATATAATTAAATATTGAGGAATAAATCTACAAAAGTTGTAAAGCCTCTACACTCATAACTACAAAACACTGCTGAGAAAAGTAAAGAAGACATAAATATGTCATAGATAGGATGAGCAAACTATGTTCGTAGATCAGAAAATTCAATATTGTTAAAATGCCAGGAATCCCCCAAACCTATCTATAGATTTAATACAACACCAACTAATATCCCAGTCTTTGATTTTGTGAAAAATTAAAATTGATTCTAAAATTTACATAGTAACAACATAAAGTACCTAGAATGGCCATGACAATCTTGAAGAACGAAAACAAAGTTTGGAGGGCTTGCACTATAAAGACTTCCTAGAAGTATAAAGACTTCCTAGAAAGCTACAGTGATCAAGACAGTAAAGCATTAAAAAGAACAAACTACTGCCACATACAATACAAGGATGACTCTTACAAACACAAAAGACTATGTTTCTATTTATTTAAAGTTCAAGAACAAGAAAACCTAATTTACAGTAAGAACTGTGTAACCTCTTGGAGGGTATTACCTAGAAAGGGGTATGTTCTATATCTTGGGCCAGAGGGTGGTTACTGTGTGTGTTGTTATGTGTGTAAAAATTTCCCAAGCTCAATAAATATGTGTGCTTTACTGTATACATCCTATAATTCAATTTCAAAATCACACAAACACACAGATGCCAAACCAATATGATACCTCCACACATACTCTGGAAAACTAAACTGAAGAAGACAAAAGCTACCAAGTGTTGAGGAAGGCAAGAAACAACTGGAACTGTCTTATATTGAGAATAGGAGCAGAAATTGGAACAACTGCTCTGGGAAACTACTTGGTAATATTTACTAAGACTGAACATAAGCATAGCTTATGACCAGCAATACCTACTTCAAGATATATCCTTGAGAAATGTTCACCAAATAACATATAAAAGAATGTTTATAACAATGCTATCTGTTATAAACTAAAACAACCCAAATGTCCATCAATAGTATAAAATTAAGTGGCGGTATATCCATTAGTGGGTTATATCAGATTTAAAAGAATGAATAAACTATAATTATACAATGATATGAATAAATATTGCAAAGAAACTTAAACAAAAAAGGCCAGACACTAAAGATCACACATTACACCATGATCATATTTATAAAAAATTCAAGCACTGACAAAACTAGTCTATGGGTTTAGAGGTTGGAATGGTGGTTATTCTTGCGAGTGGGGGAGGCACTGGCTACACAAGGGCTTCAGGGAGATGTCTAGTGTGCCAGTCATGTAAAGGTTCTTGAGCTGAGTGATAGTTACATGAATATATTGATCTTGTGAAAATTCACCAAGTAGTAAACATATAATTTGTGCATTTTTCTGTGTGAATGCATTCTTTAATAAAAAAAGTTTAACTAAAAAGAAAGACAAGGTCTTCTAAGGGACCATATTCTATTTAAATTCTGTTCTGATTTTTAACTTGATTAATGCAACAGATGTACCCCTATAATTAATTAAATCACAGTTGCAATCAAAGTCATTTGCTTATTGATTTATGTGATCATTTTCAAGGTACTTTATCTTCATTTGCCATTGACCTTCAATTGACAGAGACCTCAAACACTTCAGTTTGGACGACTACTCTTTCTCATTTCTTCATCACGAGACTCCCAATGACTACATAATCATGCATTAGCAGTAGTTTGTCTTTAAAAAAAAAGAATCTTTAAAAAATTAAAAATAACCAAATTTATCTACTGGGTGAATTTGGATTAATATATATCTATTTATTTTTTCTAAGAAAAATCTATAAAGTCATAAAAAAGAAATTTTGCTAGTTAGAGTAGACAATAGGGGGGTTAAGGGCTGGGTGAAAAAGGTGAATGAATTAAGCAAAACAAACAAACAAACCAACCTCAAAGACACAGACAACAGTATGATGATTACCAGAAGGAAAGGGGGGTGGGGGGAGAAGAAACTGAAGGAGAGAATGGTGATGAAAGGAGACTTGCCTTGGGGTGAAGAACACACAGTACAATACACACATGAACTATTATACAATTATATACCTGAAACCTATATAATTTTAATAACCAATGTCACTTCAATAAATTCAATTAAAAATTTTAAAAAATCTTAAAAGACATTATATAATTTACTTCTGTATGAAGAAATAAGTGACTGAAGCTCAAGAAAGTAAATGACGTGCACAAGGCTTGTTACTCATTCATTTATTTGTTCGTGAATTCAAATATTTATTGAGCACTTATATAGTTCTAGACACTGCCTTGGGCACTTCGGATATATCAGTGAAGAAGATGAATAAAGATCTCTGCACTTTGGAACTTGCATTGCTTCTTGGAAGACAAACAGTAAAGAATATATGTAGTTAATAAGTGAATACATGTGATGGTCAATGCCATGAACAAGGAAGAGTCCAGGTTGAAGGTGATGGGGTGGCACCGGCCCAGCTCAGGAGTACTATGAAGGTCTTATTAATATAATGAGATTTCAGCTACGTCTTGAAAAAAGCAAGGGAACTAGTCATGCAGGTAACTGAATGAAAAACCTTCTGGACGGAAAAAGTAGACCGCACAAAGTCACTAAAGCAGGATTGGAGTTCATTACCAGAAAGATCAGTCCATGATTAGAGGTTTGAATTTTCAGCCCCATCCTCCATTCTCCAGAGAGAGGAGAAGGGCTGAAAATGAAGTTAATAAGTGATCATGCCTACATGAGGAAGCCTCCATAGAATCCTAAAGTATGGGGTTCAGTGAGCTTCCACACTGGTGAACATATTCACACACCAGGTGGGTGATGCAACCTGATTCCACAGGGACAGAAGCTCCTGCTCTTGGAACACTCCCAGACCTCGACCTATGTATCTCTTCATCTGGCTATTCATCTGAATTTTTTATCATAGTCTACAATAAACTGGTAAATGTAAGTAAACGTGTCCCTGAGTTTCGTGAGCTGTTCTAGCAAATAATCACCTCCAAGGGGGCAGGGGTCATGGGAACCTCTGAACCAGAGCCAAGTCAGACAGAAGTTGTGGGTAATCTACTTGCAGGTGATATCTACAGTGGAGGAGAGTCTTATGGGACTGAGCCCCTAACATGTGGGATCTGATGCTGTCTCCGAGGTAGGCAGGGTTAGAGTTGAGTTAAATTGTAGGACCCCCAGCTGGTACTGCAGACATGCTCGGTGTGGGATCTGTCCCCTCCCCTTTGGTGTCAGAAGTGTTGTGAGTATAGGGATAGTGTACCAGTCAAGGAGAAATTCAGGAAGAAAACTGAGTTTTTTCCTACATACTGACATGAACAGAGATAAGGTCACAATTAGATTATTTCCAGTGGGTTTCAGGAGTGTTCTTAGTGACAGAGCCAGATGTAGAATTTAAGCCTTCTGATTACACAGTAAATCAAGTTACTTCTTGATCTGTCCTTGAGATTAATGTTTATTCAGTCCGTGGTGATGTTCAATTATGAACATCTTAAATGATTTTATTGTTTCACCACACTCTGTGAAATTTATAGTTTTGTTTTTAATTTGATATACATAAGAAAAATGAATACTTATGCTTTCATTAATAAACTAGAAATTGCTTGAGGATAATCAATGTGATTAATATTTTTGACTAGTGATGCAGTTATTTTCACATTAACGAAAGGTAAATTCACCAATTCTGATTTCTCAAATCACTTTCATTTACTAAATCCAAACAATTCCAGGAAGTGGTTGAAATGTTTAGCTTAATGGTTTTCTATTTCTGTCTAAAGCATTCATGGTCATTTAGAAATGCATTAACTCTATAGAAAATGTCTTAAATAAATTTCTCATAGCATTTTATGGTATTTCCAAACATCTCAGTTATGTGATCCTTATTTGATACCATTCTATCATTGTAAACAAAGGTGTAAATCCTCTATCGTTACCCAAATTCACTAAACCCCAAAGTTCTCATTTAGGGAGAGTTAATAATGTAATAAATGTTTCTGAATATTTATTTAATAATTAACATTTAATGAATAAGTCAATTAATTAATGGGGAGAGTAAGTCTTCTTAAGAACATTTCGGACTGATTGTACACTCAGTTTTTTGGTGTTAGGAACCAATGATTGTTTGGAAATATATTTTACTAGTTCAAGTGCCCTTGACAACTCTTCAGAAAATCATGCGTATCATATTACTTTTCTATCTTATAACACACATAAAGTGTATCAGAGTTGGAAAAGTCAAAATATTGAAGCCACTATTAGGAAAAAGAAAAAAAAGTCTTATGTTCTTTAATAAATATCTTTCAGAGTAGGTAGAAGTTGTATTTTATTTCACCCCCAGGAGAGTCTATTAAGTGGAACACATTTTTTACCAGGAGACTTTGGCTAAGAAGTGTGTCAGTTTCCTATGGCTGCTGTAGCAAATTACCACAAATTTAGTGACTTTCAGCAACATAAACTTATTTTATTCAGTTCTGGAATTCAGAAACGCAGGCCCGGCAAAGCTGTGCCTTCCGGAGGCTATAGGGTACATTATCTTCCTTGCCTCTCCCAGCTTTTAGAAGCTGCCTGCATTTCCTGTCTTACGGCCTCACGTTACTCTGATCTCTGCTTCCACTGTGACATTGACTCTGACCCTCGTACCCCCTGTTATTAGGAATCCAGTGATTCCATTGGCCCTTCTGGACTCATCTAGGATAATCCCTTCAAGATCCTTAAGTAAATCACACCTGCAAAGGCCCTTTTACCCTGTAAGGTAACATATTCACATGTCATAAATTAGGACATGAACATTATTGGAGGTGGGGGTTGTTCCATTATTTGGTCTCGTCAGTTTTAACAAATTTCTATTTCAATGATTTATGGACAAAGCAGTGTACAGTTATCAACAAAATAAATGTTGACATATCATTATTTAGATTTCACTCTTTGATATCAGGCATAATTATTATCTGTCACCTCCAACTAGAGGGCAATTTCTGCAACAGTGAATTTGATTTTGTGATAAGATAATGTCTTTACGTTCTATGTTTGGGCAAATGATGGGGTGATGAGTCTGTAAGCCTAGGACTCCTTAATTTGTATCACAAAAAGGTTAAGTATTGTGTGAATATTAGTTTGGATAAAGACAATGCTTCAAAGGTGGGCTGAAATATTCCTGTCAAGAAATGTGAACTCCATGGTTTTCATACTAATGCTTCTGTTAGAACTGTAAGGTTATCATATGTATAAAATTATTACCTAATTATATCATATATCTGTCATGTCTAATCATTCTCTTCTGAGTGCTTTATTTTACAGGGGCATTTACAAAGTGGAGGGACATTCAGGGAGGGGTGGGCATGAAAATAAAGTACTCACGCCATATGAATGATCACAGGATATTTTCACATACAGAAAACTATTGAATAATTAATTATTGGTGAGGAAGATAAGATAGTTCTTTTAAAATACTTGAAATTTGAAAAGGTGTGGTTAAAGGGGAAAGACAGATTAATGGGTCAAAGTAGAGGAGAGGTAGATCTTGCCTTTATTAAATAAACCCCCAAAACTAAAGCTCAGATTTGTCTTTAGATTGATATGAGTTTGAATTGTAGTAATAATTCTGAAAGTCACCCTTAAGTTTTACACTAAGACATTTGTTCAAAATAATTATTATTTGGAGTAAATCTTAAATAAACAGGTTGCAATATATTTAAAAATTTTTCAAAACATTCAGAGCTGTAACAATTGATTTATATAACATCTGCCAGATAGAAAAATTAACCCAAACATCAAAAATATTTCTTTGTGATAGGCAGATAAATAATAGGTTAGTAATAAAAAAGCTTTAATTATATTCTAAAGTATGGTACTGATTTCTTAGTGTTTCATGATAGTTAAAGCAAACATTTTACAATTCATTTAGAATTACAATTGTGACTTTGAGAAATTTGTACCCTAATATAATGACATTGATGTTTATAATACTGTCATTAAAACCAAACTAATACAGGCCATCTAATCTGCCAGCCATTTATTAATAGTCTCTATGGAGAAGTTAACTCTTTGAATGTAACACTACTGGCCAGAAATTTTTCTTTAGTGCCTTTTGTATAGTACCTGTTATTACATTGTATTGTAATAACTTATTTAGATTTTGATTATATTCACTGTACTATGAACTCTTCTCTTAACCTACATTCCCTTATACAATGCTTGGTACAACACAGGGTTCAAGAAATATTGGCTAGGTCATAGTAATACAGGTAATTAAACACAGACACACTTGGACTGACTTTGTGTAGATTAAATAGTGTTATCAAAGAAGTTGGGACTTTTCTGCCTGAATGGATATTCTGCTCTTTGCTATTAGAACTTTATTCCTTATGTCAGAGACAAAAAATTGGAATGCCTTTAGTGACCTGGTTTAAGGAACAGGAAGAAATGAAAACTGGACTACTCCAGGGAGCACATATATACCCTGCCCCATCAAAAGGGTCCCTTGCCACTCAGCTCCAGCCAAATGTTGCCATGAGAAACAGTGTAACCAGGTACTCTGAGTTTTAATGTGAACACGGAGATCTGGATTTTTATACAAACATTTCCGATTTTTAAATATTGGTTACTGTGTGGTCCATAAAAACCTGTCTTCTAGTCATGTATCACTTGAAGCTGCCTGCTGATCACCTTGCTTTTAGGTCTAGAAGACTTTTCCTATTGGGTGGAGGGGAAGTATTCCAGATGAGAAGCACAAAGTGAATAAAGACTGTGCAATGATGTTTCAAGTACAAAGAACAGACATATTTTATTTTTCTAAATGGAGGGGTCTGTTGGAAAGAGCTGGAGGTGAATCTGGAGTGTTGCTGATGGCAAGAATGGCGAGAGCTGTGCTAGACAAGCTGTGAGATTTAGGACTAGTTTGAGAAGAGACCTGGAATTGAATGATGTAACATGCATGGAGGCGTGGTGAAGCTGCTTGGCGGGATGGAGAAAAAGATGAGGGCTGTAGGGAAAGGAAAGAGGAATGATAGCTATTCAATGAGAATATAATGATGGGTATGAGATGGCTGTGGAGAGGCTGGTCTTAGGGGTCAGAAAGGAACAAGCAAGGACTCAGCTGCTCTCCCAGCCAACAGGTGGATCATAGCAACTGTGGGCTTTGTCATTAGACTCTCAGAAAGGGCCCCAGCAAGCAAGCAATTGGCATGGGTCATGCTATGAATCCAGTAACAGTCATGGAGGTGAATTCAAGGACAATTCTCTAGCAAAACTGATAATATTCAAGTAGGCATTCATTATGGGGCAACAAATCAGAGAATCACTGCTGGAGCAAGCGTAAATAACTAAAAAAAACATTGATCAGAAGGAAAATGTCATAAGCCTTCCACCAGAGTAGCCACAAAAGAGCATAGTGGAAGTAGCTCCGCAAGATGAGTAAATAAATGCCAGACTGAGGGATGACAAGCTGGGCTCCTTTGATCCCCCAACTGATAACAGGAGTGGCTGAGTCTGCAGGGAAAGATGGCCCCAGAAGTTTCTACTGGTTGGCTCTCTGGGCAGGAAAACAAGTAGGCTATTAAACATTTTGCTGTTGACATTTTTGTTGGTGAGGCAATTTTCCTTTGAGAAATTTCAGTTGCTGAATACAGCTAGTCAGCCATGTTGAAGGCTATTTATTGAACTATTTATGGAAGAGTTAGAAAAATACTTTTTTCCACAACTCTTTCCCCCCTAACACTGAAAACTAGATTTTCCATGGAAACCACATAGTGTGCAAGCTTTATGTCACTAAGAAGAAAAATATTCTATCACTATAAAAATTCCACTTGAGTATTTTTCTTCCTTTAGGTGGTTCTGACTATACTACACAAAAACAAAGATAAAAAAACATAATCATCTTGAAGGTGTTAGCTTTTAAAAACTCACTGCCTATGAGATATGCTTTGCGTGTATCTTGATCTTAAAATACAGGGCCAAACTGAACAAAGAAAACTGTGCACAGAATTATTTATGCAGTCATTCATTCACTCTTTTCTTATTTATTTATGAAAAAATAGGAAATGTTTATCTGAAGTATAAGATAAATACTCAGTGTAATACTATAAAGGAAATTTAAATAATTATTAAAAAGCACAAATGTTAGCATAATAATTATAACTAAACAACTCTACAGAGATGCTGTACACCAGAGGCTACTAATGTGTGTATCAGGGTAATAGAACACTAGATGGTTCCTCTCCTTTTGCTCTAAAAATAATAACGTTTATTAATTTGGGGGTGATATGAAAAAATTAAAAATCATGGTAGAAATCTTGGAAATTATAGAAACATCCAAAGCAGAAAAAATCCCCCAAAAGCCAGAGAAAACCATTCCTATAATTTGCTGTACTTCCTTCCAGGCCCGTTTTGCAGTTTTCAGTTTACTTGCAGGCATGATCTGGGGTGTGTCTCCCAACCACGGCAATACCGGGAACCCAGAGCATGCACACTCCGTATCGTTTTCTTTAATGCACTGACACAACGTTTTTATGTCATTGAGTACTTTCAAAACTTCAATGTTAATGGCTACATAATTCTATCGTGTGAATGCACTAAATTTATGGATACTTAAAACCTCTAAAACATTGATTTAGATTTGTGGTGGAAGTCAATTATGAATTCAGATAAGTTTGGCTTCATCATTGTCATGAAGTTTTCAGTATTTTTTAAAAGATGTATTTCCTTCTCAAACTACCTATAGTTTCCATATTCAGTCAGGCACATATTTTATTTGTATGGCACAATAATAAAGACAGATTCCACTGACACAGCAGGAAATCTTGAAAGCAAATCACACTCATTTTGCTTAACAAAAACATCATTATGTGCATGTAAGTTTTAGAGGAAAAATTTTTCTAGAATTCGAATTAGTTTAATTAGAATTTAGTTTTCCAGAAAACTAAAACCTTTTAGTTTTCTAAATAATTCTGTTTTCTTTTGATCAATGTTTTCTACATAATTTCTCTATTCAAATATCAATTGTATTTTCTATAATATATATGCAGTGTGTGTATATATATCTATTTGCACAGAAAACAACAATAAATAATAATACAAGAGTAAACTTTTGCATACTCATAACTATAAACCTACTTTTGCCTACCGCTTATATAGGTATATAGATATATATTTACATTTCTATACACATTTCCACAGGAATCTCTTGTTTCTATATAATTAGATGAAACCTGCCTTACTGAGTTGGCAAACTAAAGGAAAAGTGGCTAAAGGAAATACTTTTTCAAACAGAGCTACAGGAAAGCATAAACATAAACTTAAAAAGAAGTGAAGATTTGATGGCTGCCTTAAATATGGATTGTCATAGAGATAATGGCTGTTTCACAGGCTTGGAGGCAAAACTGTGGTGCAGCCTGTTTTCTTTCCCCCGTTTCTGTGGTAATGTGATTGGCAGAGATGCAGATATATTATCAGCTTGACGATACCACCCCAGAGCGACTGATGGATATAATTATGATTTCTAGTAGGAAAAAGTGCTCTAGAGATGACATGTTATGGAAAGATAAAATGTATGTTTATGTTCTTACATGACATGACCTTGGTTTTGAAGTTTAGATTTCTTAGGTGTGCTAAAACAAAACAGAGAGCAGACCTCAAAATCCCCCAAGCAGCAAAACCATTTAAGCCCTGTAAGCAAGATGAAATTGAGCTCATTTCATGAACATGAAACTTAGGTTATTTCTCATAAACGTCTCTGATAGTTATAAACAAAACTTAAGTCATAGTCCTAAAATGATACAAGATGATTACTTTTCACCAGCCTCCACCATCTGGAAATCCCTATTGGAATAACCAGTCATCGTAAAGATTAGACAACTTCATCATTTTCACTTTGTAAGACAGCCCGTAAGCTCATGCCTCTGAACTTCATACCAGCTTTGGGCTTGAAGTCTCCCTGTTTGTGAACAGTTTGTTTCTCACTGAATACAATTTTCATATCATGTAAAGCTCTCTGAATTTTTGTTTTTTGTTTTTTTGTTTTTTGCTGGAAACTGGAGTTGTTCCTGGGTTTGGCCTCAAGTCCCAGGCTTTGTTTTTTTATTTTATTTTGTTGAGACTTTTTAGTTATTTAACTGTCTGACTTAAAAAAAATATTGTATTTTTTCCATTACCAATTAACCCCCTTACATCCCTCTTCCCCCTGCAATCACCACACTATTGTCAATGTCCATGGGCCCTCTTTTCTTTTTGCTCAATTCCTCCACTCCCTAACCTACCTGCCACCAGCTGTCATCTGCTTTCTCTCTATGGGTCTGTCCCCATTTTCATTGTTAGTTCGGTTTCTTCATTAGATTCCACATGTGAGTGAAATCATATGATATTTGTCTTTGACTGGCTTATTTCACTTAGCATAGTGTTCTCCAGGTCCATCAATGCTGTTGCGAGGGATAAAATTTTCTTCTTTTTTATGCCTGAGTAGTATTCCACTGTGTAAATGTCCCATAGTTGTCTTATCCGCTCATCTACTGGTGGGTACTTGGGCTGCTTCCTTATCTCAGCTATTGTAAATAATACTTCAATGAACACAGGGGTGCTTACGTTCTTTCAAATTAGTGTTTTGGGTTTTCGGATATGTTTCCAGAAGTAGAAGTGCTGGGTTAAAAGGCAGATCCACTTTAAACTTTTTAAAAAGATTTTTCTTTCTTTCTTTCTTTTTAGGCAGAGGGGAAGGGGAGGAGAAAGAGAAGGAATGAAACATCAATATGTGGTTGCCTCTCACATGCCCTCTACTGGGGGCCTGGCCCTCAATCCAGGCATGTGCCCTGACTGGGAATTAAAACAGCTACCCTTTGGTTTGCAGACTGGCACTCAATCAACTGAACCACACCAACCAGGGCCATTTTAAATTTTTTGATGTAACTCCATACTGTTTTCCACAGTGGTTGCAGATGAGATTATCCATCACAGCAAAGGGGACCATCAAAAAATAAAAAGACAATCTTTGGAATAGGAGAACATATATACTAATACATCTGATAAGGGGTTAATATGCAAAATTTATAAAGAACTTACAAAATTCAACACCAAAAAATAATCCAATTAAAACATGGGCAAAAGACCTGAATAGACACTTCTTCAAAGAGGACATACAGAGGGCCATACACATATGAAAAGATGCTCAACATCACTAGTATCAGAGAAATGCAAATTAAAACCACAATGAGATATCAACTCACACCTGTCAGAGTGCCTATGGTCAGTAAATTAACAAACGACAAGTACTGGCAAAAACGTGGGAGAAAGGGAACCCTTTTGGTGGGAAAGTCAGACTTTCTCTTTTTGACAGACGCCTGAAAACCTGCAGAAGACTGACAGGAAGTAAACTGGATTGAAACAAATTGAGGATGCTTGCAAATTATTAAAAAAAAAAAAAAAACCTTCCTATTTGGGGGAAAATTCAGTGATAAAAGAAGTTAGGACTCAGGAAGATGTCCCAACAACAGTAACATTCCTAACATTAAGTTCTCTAGTTCACAACAGAAAAATGTGTTAGGTAAAGATAGGATGGTCAGGGAAGGTAGGTTTTCAATATGTTGCTAATAACAGTCGCAGAGGGGAGTAATTTTAAATGATCCTTTAATGAGACAAGTATATTTTAATGATTTTCTCATCCTGAATCAATAAAACAAAAGTCACAGAGTGTCATAATAAATACTGGCTGAGCTAAAATTTGATTTCCCAGGTGCACAGGGTTTTACTTAATAGGAAGTATTTTCTATCAGCAAAATCCCCACTGCTCATGCTTCACGCATATCCACTCCTACGGGGAATAAAAGCAATCTCTTAACTGATATGATTATCCATCACAGCACTGATGGTCTATAAGCAGCAGAGAATTTAATGGTAAAATGCCCCAAGTTTCAGACTGGTAACTGTTGAATTTTAAATTCTATACTTTTTATCACAGACTAAAATGTAATTAGAATCTATAATTAGATAAAAAGGTAATAAAAGTTGGCTGTCACACAGAGGGCCAAGTTTCAAAATACATTTTACTTTAATACTCTTTTATTAATACTTTTATTTTTAAAGATTATTAATAATAATTTTTAATCTCAGCTAAATTCAATTCAGATGCTCACATTGGAATGTCTGTGTTTTAACAGTCACAAAACTTGTGAAATCTGTTCATTTTTTCATGATAAACAATGCATGCCCATAAATGACAACTTTATTCTTTTAAGAATCTTTAGAAATTCTTCAAATTTTACTTTTGTAGGACAGTAAATGAGTTATCCTTGAAAAGAGTAATTTGCTTCTTGTGGCTCACTACAACTTAGAACAAAAGAAAATACACTCTCACACACACATTAAAAAAAGGGATTAACACACCTTTTATTATTTGCTAAAATTAGCAAAACAGGTTTATAGTCTTTGCTTAGAAAATTTAGCTGACTATGGATTCTTTGTTTGGAAATACTACCTACAACAGAAAACATCATTAATTGAATTAGGGTGTTCACAGAGACCTAGATGCGTATTTGGGGGTAGATATAGCTCTTGTCTGGCCAGCAGCTATGGAGGCCCTCAATGGTCCCACAAAGAAGCATGAGTTTGGTTCAAGAAAGATTCCAGGCAAGGTGTCAAATTTTTGTTATGCCTTCTCGAGTAGACAGCATGGTTTAAATATACTGAAAACAGAGGAAGCACCTATGTTTAACGATTCCAAATTATCTTCCTAGGGAGACTGGAGTGTTTTCAAAGTTTTCATTAAATGGTCAGCTGACTGAAGACAGACTCTGGGTTTTTCTCAGCAAGCTGTGTTTACAGTACAGTCAGTATGAGTTCTAGACCACAGCAGGTGATACACAATCACTTCTGAAGGAGTAAGTGTTCAGCTGACAGCACGATAACATTGATGTGGAAAATGAGCACTTTAGAGGTTTATCGCAGAAAATGCTGACATGTGAAACAAGTGAGCATGAAATCAGATGAGGTCTGATAATCACCCATATGAAGTCCAGATACCTTTCACCAAGTTCCCATCTCCATTAGCAAACACACGGATGCGCACATACACACACACTAACAATGAAAACCAGATCGCCCTCCCCCAAATTTGCTTTATGGCTAACGCCACTGTGTACATACTTACAGAGTAAGTCAGTATTTTAAAAATCAAAGATCAACCTTGCCACTTCATTGATTAAAATGCTCCAAAGGCTTCACGCTCATTAGAATAAAATCTAGATTCCCACCCTGGCTCTTAGTAGTCAGACACTCACCCAGTTCTCCAACCTTATCGCTACAGTCTCTGCCACACCCCAGCTATACAGGCCTTCCTGGGGTTCCAGCAACACCCCACTGTCTGCTAACAGGGCCTTTGCCTGGCTTTTGTCTAACTTTGTGGTCTGCCTGGAGTGCTCTTCCTTCTTATCTCAACATGGTTGGTCCTCTCTTTTCATTCAGATCTGATTATTCAGAAGTGACATTCAATCGCTCTGTGAGACATTACAGTATTTAATTATCAGCCTAGACATATCTCTATTTTATTGTTTATTTGATTTGTTTGTTTACTGACTTGCTGTTGGTTTTCCTCACCACTGGAAATTAAGTTCCATGAAACACAGGATCTTGTCTCTGCTCTTTCTCTGGCTCTCAGAATGGGGCCTCACACACATTAGAAATGTCAACAAATATTTTTGAATGAATGGAAGCCTGAATTAGGTAAAAGAAGAATTGTAAGTGGCAGTATAAAATTGGAAGAATGAGTCAGGAAGTGTTTGGGAAATAACCCTACAATGTAGCAGAATAAATCAGAATAGTTTTAGAAAATTATTTTATGGCAAAAGTCATAATTATGTGAATATTTCTTCCATATTATAAAATTTTAATTGTTTTTTAACATGAAAATTTAAATGGAACAATAGATATAAAAGATTCCTGGTATTGATATAATTATAACAATAAGCCAAATAAATCAGAAGAAAGTGGTTAAAAGGTCAGGGTAGTGAAAGAAAAGGATCAAAATCTGTACTTTGTGGATTTCAGGCCCAACTGGATGAGATGCTGCCTCCTAGGGGACCGGAAACTGGGATTCCTAGAAGCAGTTATCCTCTACAGCCCCTGTGTACATAGTGCTAAAAACTGTAGCTGGGTGGATGGGAAGGCAGAGAGACCTGGTCTATCAAGAGAAAAAATTAAGGCAGTTGCACCCTGAGAGATAGAAATGAGATATTATAAGATCCCAGAAGGGAAGAAAAACAAAGGTTCCTTGTCTCATAGCATTTGTGGCCAGCTTCTCTGCATTTAATTGTACATTCGTATTTTGGGTCCAAGAAAAAATTCTGAATATTGATGTATTTACTTATTTATCTAACTATGTATTTATGCTTAAGCTAAAAGAGTTTATGTTCTTATAAATAAAGGGATGCTGGTTAACATGGTCATACATGTAAATTCTTCAGATAGGAATCACATTTTAAATTATATTGGCTAATTCCTGTAGCTATAAAGTATAGCACCTCCAGCCCAAACTTGGAAATTTTGACATTTTCCTAAACTGTATAGATTTCATAATTTACTATATAAGGTGGGGAGAAAGTAGATTTACAGTTTTTTCTATGGCAAATAAGAAAATACTTAATAAATACTAATATAAGAATAAACTCTGTTTCGCATCCTCACAACTGTAAACCTACTTTTGCCTCATCCTCCAAATGTACGTAATTTTGCAGTCAATGGATGAAAGAAAAATACATGAAAAAAATATAACTGATAAATAAAATATCCCATGAATAATATTTTTAAAATAATACAATAAAATTATCTGAAGAACTGACAAAATTAAAGACTGGCCTAAGCTGGCCTAGGCCCAATCTGAAATCATGAAGAAAATGCCTTCCAGACCCACATCCAGGTCACACTTCATGGCCAAACAATAACAAGGCTTTGTCTGAATGGACAGACCTGGAAGACATACTAGTTCATTCTGGTTGTGATGGAATGCCAGCCAAGAATTATATTTATTATAAGAGAGTTAAAAATTTAGTTGGGTTTTCCCATAGAGAGGGGGATAAAAAAGCTCAATAAAATGATACTAATTGAATAGATTGCAAAATTTTTCCTTAAATTTATTCTTTCTAGTATTATTTTGCATCCTGTTTGATATCTTTAACATTAAAATTTATATCATTCGATAAAACATGGCCTTTCTGGCTTCCAGATGTTTTCTATTTCCTTTCATCTCATTCTTTTTTTCTCTCTTCTCTCATCCTCTCCCTTCCCCTCCTTCCTGTATTCCCTTCCTTCTTCTCGTCTTTCTCCTGTTTTTATTTTTATCAAAATCATATATACATGTAGCTATATACATGAAGGTTAAACAGCACATAGTTTTGTAAAATTGGTTAAGAAAAACCAATCATGCAGAACCTCTCTATTCCCTTTCCCCTGAAGCAATTCTTCTGAACTCCTTTAGTGGGTTCTTTGGGTATTTATCTCTAGAGCTCAATATAACCTGCTTGTGTGGTTACTTCTTGATTTTTCAGTTTTGTGCATTGATTTCTGACATGAAGGATAAGAGTTTAGCTTTTATCCTTCTTGTCTCTGCTCCCCATTCCACACATTTCTTATTCCATCATCTTTTCAAATTAATTTGCAGCATAATTTAGTGATAGTCCTTAGAGATGTTTACATCTTTATCATTGTTACAAATTAAGTCTCATAGTAAATTAGGATTGCTTTTCCTCTTTTTCATTTTTTTGTTTTTACTTAATAATAATTAAGTCACAGGGTTCTTTCCACTTCCATATACTTCTGGGGAGACAGAGGTGTCTGTCTTTACCTGGTGAGTTATTTAGATCTGGGTGAGTCATATTAATGGGGAGAAGGGAAGGACCAAAGGAAAAATGAAAACAAAAACTCAAAGCTGAAACTGAGTGCAGACTGGGTGAATGACTGTACATTATTTTCCGCCTGTTCTAAGTTGAGGATAGAGAAATGAAATGGGGGCAATTTTGCTATCTTGGCTTTAGAAGGTCCATTTTCTGATCTATGTTAAAACCATTCTTAATAATGAAAACCTAGATGAAGAAAACTGACAGATCATTTGCTCTAGGTTGCATTTTCTTAGAATGCTATCCAAATAACAAGTGTTTAAAATGAATTAAGTAATTCATTTATAATTCAGAAATAAACCAAAATGAAATCCTTCCTAAGATTTATCATAAGACTTCTATCCTAAGACTTTCCGTATCCTAAGACTTTTCAGTCTATGCCTTCATAACCATACCAAAAACCCAGAGGTCGATTCAGGAGCCCAAAGTAGAGGACCTAGTCTTCAGATAAAGGGAATCAGGACTCCAGGATGTCCTGGCCTAGACACTGATATTTTTTGGTGACTTCAGGATGGAAAAGCACCTCAGGAACGTGTATGGAATTTTCATTTAAAGGGCCAAAACTGGGAGAAACCTTTATTTCAGCATTCAAGTCTTTAATTTGATTCCATTATGTAATTACTGAGGCAAAGTTAGGTAGAGAGAAAATTTTTTAGCTTCTGTAACAACCTTTAAAGTAATATTTAATTTTATTTGTTTGACGAGTGAAGTAATCAATATAATTTCCAGTCTTCTGTGCTCGGAAGATGTGGATGTGCATTGGGGCGTGTTTGGGCCCTATGTTAGCATAAACAATATTTTCACACTTATAACTTACTAAGTAAAGTAGTATAATCATAAAATTTATAATGTGCTCTATCAAGAGCCAAACAAAAGAATGAAGTATCAGAAACATTTTAGGAAAATTCTAGGAGTATGTACAGGGTGATTTATTTAAAACAATCTCCTCCTTTTATTTTATTAATTTCATTTTATTTTTTTGGAACTTTTAAGATGTCTTAGCAATTTAAAATATGCAGTACAGCCCTGGCTGGTGTGGCTTAGTGGGTTGAGTGCCGGCCTGGGAATCAAAGGGTGGCTAGTTCAATTCCCAGTCAGGGCACATGCCTGGGTTGTGGGCCAGGTCCCTAGTAGGGGGCACACAAGAGGCAACCACACATTGACGGTTCTCTCCCTCTCTTTCTCCTTCCCTTTCCCCCTGTTTAAAAATAAATAAATAAAATGTCTAAAAAATAAAACAAAATATGCAATACAATATTAATAACTATAGTCACCATGCCGTACATTACATCCTCATGACTCATGTTATGTTTGTACTTTTTGACCCCCTGCACCCATTTCATCCACTCCCGACTCCCTGCTTCTGGCAATTCTCTGTATTTATGAGCTTGTGGGGTTTTTGTTTGTTTGTTTGTTTTGTTTTGGTTTTGTTTTGTTTTTCTTCGTGTGAGATCATACAGCATTTGTCTTCCTTTGTCTGGCTTATTTCACTGGGTATAATGTCTGTAAGTTCTGTCCATGTTTCTGCAAATGGCAAGATTTCATTCTTTTCTATGGCTAAATAATATTCTATTGTAGATGTATACCACATTTTCTTTATCCATTCATCCGGTGATGCACACTTTGGCTGCTTCTATGTCTTGGCTCTTATACAAATAATGCTGCAGTGAATATAGAGGTGTATCCATCTTCACCCTTTTAGAATATACTTAGGCATTTCCAAGTTCTGAAAATAATTTCTTCTACAATATTGAATAGAAACAAGCAAGATCATGTTAATGAATTACTCTATATTGTGGAAAAACAAAACCCTATTTATTGGGGATTTTTTCCTTCCCTTCCTTTTTATAATTATCTGTATGTGTTGCACATATATTATTATACAGTTTTAGTTAATTTTAGCAAAGTCTACATGAACTTTTCTTCAGTAAATGTAGACTAAAAACATGAAGGATATTATAGTGCCTTTGGGGAAAAATAGGACCAAGGTAATGGCCTGTCATTTTGAAAGGAAAAGGTGTAACTGAAGTCACATGTGAAATATTTGCAACTACAGTTCAGATATGTCTCTTGGAAAGTAGTAACAATTGCCCACATATGGGAGAAAAGTTTCTTTGCTGTTTCAATGACAGAGACATTGGAAGAAAATATTTTCTTTGACATATGCATTTTATAGTAACGATAAATGAAAAACGAAAGGTGAAACTCACATGGCTAGCTTTATCCAAAGTATGTGTGTATGTGTTTGTGTATTCTGGGTTTATGACAAGTCAAATCGCAAAACCACATTTTAAGGATCAAATAACCAGGCACTTAGAAAACAAGGCTGACAGAAAATATCCAAAGCAACCTCAAGAAGTTCATGCCTCAATAACTAGTTTCAGTTTTCTGAGATATAATATTGTCGAATTACATTTAGATCTGAGACTTACATATTTTGAGGGAAAAAAAAACTATGGCAAAGTTCTATAGCAATGATTCTTGCCAGGGCTGTGAAGATATATTGCAAAAATTTAAAATTGGGTTATTGGTTTAAAAAAATGTGGCTGAGAGAGAGGAAATCACTACTAACTACACAGATCATATTTTGGGAAAAAAAACTCTCACTTTTGTTATTTTAGAAAAGAGGATTAGATTGACAAAATGAAAGGACATTTATTTGTGCAAATCAGTGACCAGGATAAATAGTGAAGGCTTTCAAGACAGCATTGTGTGCGAACTCATGCATATTTCCATCCACAATTTATACTTGGATAGACGTGCTGCCCATCAACCTGTTGTCATGGCTGGACAGAGAGCACATGCACATAGGAGTCTATTCCTACTGATTAGACCATTGAAGGGAGAAACTGCTGTCGTAATTTAGCCCCAATTCATGTCTATCTCTAAGTCCTCTTGCAATTTTTAGTATCTCTAAATAATGATGTCACACAGCCTCACTTTCCCTGGCTCCGTATTTACAGCATGGAGACAGGGAGACTCTCCAGGCCATGCAAAGATGGACCAATTGGTGACTTTTTATGTCATTTAGTAACACAGATCAAAATGGAGCTCCTTTTAGATGGAGAATATGGGGAAAAACCCAATAGGGTGTATAGACACAAATGATAATGGTTCTAAGAATATTACATCTAAGAGTGTTAAATGGTATCAGGAGTTCCACAAGGCCCATTCACCATGATTTTCACTGTCCTATAGAGGAAATTTGGAAGGGTTTCTTCATCGCTAAATTTATTGTCAAAGAAAACATCAAGGAATGGTTTCAGTGCATGCACTGGGCCATGTTGCCAGGTGGAATATTAGTGAAAAGAATATAGACAGTTTTTATGGAGGTGAATTGTGCCTTGACTCCTTGGCATGTTACCATTAGAATCACTTTTCTTCACCATCAGATACATGGCATTACCAGTCCTTTACCTGTCATATCAATGGTAGAAAATGACCAAATTCCCCAGGCACTCAGCATCAATGAAGGGGACTGCTGCCAGCTCCACACGACCAGCCCTGGGGCGCCAACAACTCCATGCTCAATCCTTTTGTTACCAGGACGGAAGGAATCAATATATCCTTATATCAGCAGCCCTTTCCAACTCCACTTGTGTGAGAGGAGAGCAGAAATTAGGGTGCCTAACTCACAGGAAGATTTGGTGTAAACAACTTATAACAACAAAGATTTTTGTTTATTCTTTCATTATTCTGTTTTCCCATTTGCCTAGCTTTATTCTCTGCATATATGTTTGAGCTGGGGATCTTTGGAGAAGGAGGAACAGATGTAAGGCATGGCTCCAGACGGAGGCACGAATAATTTACCCTGGAGGTACATGTGGGAGCACTTGATTCAGGAGATGTACGTCCAACATGATGGCAGCAGTAAAGAGGTAGTTAGGTAAAGATGGAATTACAAACTTCTTTTGGCATTTTGTATGTGCTTGGTTGCTGCTTGTTTGTTGTTAAAAGATGCCTTAGTATTCAATTGCTCTCTGGAAAATTGTACCCACTTTGGGGGTTTTATTTAAATTTATACACATATATGTATATACATGTTTATAAACACACATATGTTTTCTTTTGAGTATCTATTATGCTCTGGGTCTCCAAATAGTCTGTGGGACTGAGGCTGAATTAGACAGTCACCTTAGCTTTAAGTCCCACTCTTCAGTAGCCTTATTAGATGATTTCTTTCATTATTGAGATGCTATTATCTCAAAAGACCTTATTTTTCTGTCTCTTCATCAAGGACAGAATTCAAACACACATGAATACATGTGTACACCCCAACTGCCACATGACATATACATACATGTATCTGTCTGTCTAGCTATCATCTACCTGCCCTATTTACCTGTCTCAGTTTTTGACTATAGGCTCATCACAAAGAATGAGAAAAAATTTAACTTCCAGTTCACTATAAAGCCAAGAGCTTTGAAACTTGGAGGCCTGGGGTATTCCTTACCTGGGAATGACTACTGAGAGGTCTCTACCTTGAAACACTAGACTCCTGGGGAGGAAAGTGGGTTTTATGGCAGGGTGGAGGGTTTCCTGAAAAGCCGGGTCCTGCTCTGTGAAAAGAAACTAGTGAGAACCCTGGCCAGTTGGGTTGTGCTGCCTGGTTGTCAGGAACTGGACTCCAGGAACCTCTGTCTGAGGGGCGCACGAAGCTTCCCGCATGACCATGTCTGGTTTAGAGCACGTGGACTTCATGATTTTCGGGGTGCCCACCCTCAAATGCGTATTCAGGTTTTGATGGGACAAGTAAGAATGAGAAATATGTTGGTCTAAAGACCAGAGTATTCTTCTCCCAGTCTCTCCAGACTTTGTTATTCTCTAGATCTAGTGTAATTCAAAGAACAATAGGGAAGGAAAGCTTTGCAAAAAAAATGGACACTAGAGACTAGATTTTCTGTCAGTTTTACTACTTGAGACTTGAGCCAAATCTAATTGCATTGGAAAGATAAAGTAACTTGATATTCCTCCTACCAAAGTATCAAGAAACAAATGTGCACCAAGTGGGCAAACATATAAACACATGTCGTAGAAGTGGGTCTGGTGCTATGTAGAATGTTGGCAACACTCCGAGGCAGTTAGTCAGGTGCAAGGAAAAAGAAAAACCAATGTGTGTTTCAAACCAACAACAACAATTTCCACTTGGCTACAATATAGAAGATTGAGTGTCAGATTAAATAAGGGACACTTTTTTCAACTGCCTGCAATTAAATGAAATCTATTGTAGTCTGTCTTATAAGGCTCATGTTCAAAGTTTCAAATCCTTCTAAAGGGCCCAAAGTCGATGTTACCAGTTATGGGCAGAGGATGGTAGCAGAGAGCTCTTTTTTCATTTAAATTTGATCCACATTGAGCCCAAAATTCAGGCACTTCATATATTTTTAAGCTGTATCCGATACATAAACTCCTTTTCCATAATTACATATTGTTACATATTTATTTTTTAAGGAAATTGAAAACAAGAGGCTAAGTGTCAGCTGGTGATATTTGTAAGTCTGTATTACAAAACCCAAAATTGTCTGATTTTACTAAACTATGAATAATTGCCTTACTTTGGGAAACTCATTATTTTAGATCCTTGAATCTAGTCAAAAGGCCTGTAAAATGAATTTGAATGGAAGGGGTTGGTTTTTCAATGGAGATTGTAAATCAGGCTGAGTTACCATATATACTGTATTTTCAATCCTACTCAAGGGCTTCATAACCATCACTAGAAATGTAAGAGTTATAGACTAGATTTATAGTAAACACATTCTTGCCATACATAATAAAACTCATTGTAAAATGCAGTGTAATAAATAGAGTAAAGGTCATTGCCTTCATTTTTAGGAGAACTCAATAGACAGAAAGAGCATCTTCAGTTTAGGAAATTAGCTTAATTTGTGCAGGACGATAAACTGGGGGGAGTAAGCTGGCCAGTTGTTTAAAGAAACCATGGCAAGGAAACCAAAATCTTTTTCTTGGTGTGTTGCCCCTGTCTTATCTTTATGAAAACACTGAGGAGAGGGCCGCTATGAAGAGAGGAGAAACTGCATTATTGAAAACGGTAAAATGGTGAGTTTTTAATAAAGGAGTAAAACAATATAAGGCATAGTGGGTAAAAAGAACAGAAGCATGTTTCATCTTCTCTAGTGATGGAGAAGAACTTTTGTCACTGTGAGATTTTAACCAAGTGTTTTTTGTTCATTGGTGTTTTCAGGGAATCTGCTTTGCTAACACCATGCTGTTTGGGGCCTTTGTTTTGCTAGACTAACACAATTTCAGGGGAGTGCTAATCCCCTAGCCTCAGAGACTGCGTGCCCTTGGACCGAAAGGCACATGGAACAGTGAGGCCACAAGGCTTCCCAGGGTCACCTCAGCGAGGACAAACTGTTGTGTTGATAAAACATGCCTAAGGAACGAACTGCTTCTCATTTGCAATTTGCAAAGCACACATTCCCTCTGGAATAATTTTTTTTTTCTTTAATTTCTGTTCACAGTTGACCTCCCTTTTTTTGTTTAACCAAACCCATTAATCAAACATATCCCAGAGGTGGCTAATGATCTTCCAGAATTCTAATAGAAGCAGAGAGTCAAGGACAGTAAGAATTGATCCGCATCACCCACCTGATTAGGTTCACAATGCTGGCCGTGCTTCTCTCATCTTTTAAGACTAATAGCCTCTCTGGTTAGCAGAGGTCTGCTGTTTTAACAATAAAGATTTGTATGTGCCTGTCTACAGGGTCAATAAAATTAGCTCCGCATTTCCTAGAGAGGAGCGAATCTTCTGCGAATAGTTTCTCATCAAATTTTCCTTTCCGATACTGAAAAGGCTCATACACATCAAGCAATACAACATATTTATATCATTGTGAATATACATATATTTTTCTGCAAGACCTCAATTAATAAAAATTCATGTCTCTATTCTATGTTGAATTTATTTTTAGATGGAAATTATTAGCTAAATCCCAAGAAAAATAACAAAAATATAAATGACGAGAGAATGTATGAAATGCTCTGATGAGCCACTGGCCTTACTTCAAGCTTCACAGCTGTGTATTTAGAGCCTTAGAATCTCGTTCTTCAACAGATACAAAAGAGATGGACGTGGGGGAGTGCAGAGGGATGAGCTTTTCTACATAGACCTTATTAAAGCCTTATTTTCAGACTGTAGTCTACATGTAATTCCATTATTAGTTAAATAGGAGAGGGAGGGAAGGAGAGAAAAGTAGGGAGAGAGATAGATAAATAGATAGAGAGAGACAGAGAGAGAGAGAATGAAATGGGGATGCTCTGGGAGGAAAAAATGGGTCACGGTCCTACAAGAAGAGGCCACTTAGGTTTCTGCCCAGTATGGGAAATTCATTTTCAGTTTAAACCTAGTCAAAGGGTAACTACAGGGAATAATCATACGTTCTTTGCAGTTGGAACAAATTCCTTTAGAAAGAGTCCAACTCACTTGAGAATAAATTCGGATAAACTTGCTGCAGGGACCAGCTGATAGCAGATGGATCCCAGTTTTCTAGTAGACGGGAGAAGTTCCCATGAAAGTAAAACAGTGGAGGCAGAGGAACGGGGCCAGCACGAAGTCTATTTCTGGCCAGGGCTATACCATGCTATTTTCAGCATAATGTTTACATAGTAATTATAAATTCTAAAAATATGTTTTGTCAGCATGTAAATCATAGGCTTTTTCTTTTCCTACATTTCTATGATCTTATTAAAATGTTAGATCACCTCTTAGGCTTTTTTTCCAAAATTCCCTTCCAAGGGCTTCCACAACACCTAGAATAAAACCTAAGACTCTTCCTCTGTGTCTTTAAGGCCTTGTGGAACCTGGCCCTTGCCTGTCTCACTGACATGTCTCATTACCCCTGCTTCTTTGGGTTTTCACTTGTTCTTTTTGATAAGCCTTCCCTCTCCCCTACACTTCACATAGTACCTTCTCATTCTCCAAGTCTCTGTTTATAAGGGCCACCCATCATTATTGTGTCCAAACAGGTTCTCCTGCTATGCTTTGTCTGTGCCCCTTGGTTCTTTCCTTTAGAGAAATTATCCAACTTTGAAATAATTTCATTTTTCCCTGTGATTTTCATTTTATACCTACATCCATGTCTGCCTCTTATCCTGGAAAATAAGCCTTATATACATAGTGGACTCATCTGCCTTTTAAGCGGATTTCAGAGCCTAGCACAGTGCTTGGCACATGTGGAAGATCGATGAGCACTTGTTGACTAGCACAAGGGCTATATTCCGACACTAGAGGTGGAATTGTGGCATCTCCAGTAGCTGGAGAGAGAGGGGCAACGTTGGGCAGTAGAAGGCAAGTCAGTTTATGTAAGCCATGGCTCTGGGCCTTCAGCCCTTCTAGAGAAGCTGTGCTCTTTTTCATTTTACACATTGGCCTTCCTTGTAATAGCTCAACTAAAGTATTCTGAAGCTTAAACATGTTTGAAAGCCACTGAAATAGATCAAGCATTCCCTTTTGCATTTGGTTAGGCCTTCATAACAGCTGTCATTTTTATTATAAGTATATCCTTGACTAAGAGAAAAATTGAAAAATGGCAATTACATTTTAGGGCACATTTTTACATCAGAAGTCTCCTGTGTCATTGGGAAATACTCTATGTTGGCTACTCAATAGCCATTGCAAGTAAGTCATTTCTCATGTGGCTGAAAAAGTGAGGTAATCCTTTTTCCAGATTCCTTTGGAGGTAGGGATGACAATGGTCATAGTTCTGTGCGATGGGACTCAAGACTAGGTTTGCAGGAGACTTCTGGGAAGGCTTTTGCTCTCCTGATTTAACTGATGCCAGCCCTGCCTTCTGCCTTGGATGTCATTCTGATCCCAGGGCCCTGGCTTTCTTGGGCTCCAGTACTATCCTTGTACTTATTTCTAGACTTCATGCATGTTAGACAAATGCAACTTTTCTTAGGTCACTGTTAGTCAGACCCTCTGGCTCTTGACACAAATTCATGCACACTCACTCACACATGTACACAATCTCTATTTCTGATAAAGAAACTGAAGCCTGAAGCAGTTAAAATAATTTTGATTGGCTTACCCCCAACTTTCTTCATCTTTCCTGTTATCTTCTCATAACAAAACAACCATGGTGAGAGCCCATTATTGGTCAGGCATTCTATACACATCTGAACAAGCCTTATTTATGTTCTCACTTTTTAAAAACAGGTGATGAGACTGAGACTTTAGGGAGATTACGCAACTTTACCAATATTGCTCTGCTGGGAAAAGATCAAGTCAAGGTTTGAAGTCAAGGTTGGTCTGACTCCTAAACACATGTATTTTGCATCTAATTTCATATGCCTCATAGATGAGGAGTAAAAACAAATATACTGGTATGAGCTATACCTGCCTTCATTGCCCTCTCTTGACCAGAAGCTCTATCTCTACCACATACACACTTAAAAACTTCTTAAAGGGAAAAAATGGTAAGACACCTTTGGGTGATAATTATAGAGGGATTAAAGACTAGGTACATAAACAGGTTGCTAATATTCTAACTAATTCTTTGCTTTTCCATCTAATTCTTCTTTGAGTAATCAGAAATAAGGCTTCGAATGTCATAAAAAGATGTGTTTCTCCAGTTCAAATCTCTAGCTATGATTTATCCCAATAGCTACAGACCAATGCATTCCAATGACTGCTAGATACCTTCACCAGATCGGCCACTGCTTTCTCAAACTCAGTGTATACAAATTTGCATTCTATTTAAGTCTGTTCCTCCACAGAAATTCCCCAAAGGAATAATTAGGATAATAATCCTAATTATGCTTCTGCCCAAGCTAAAGTCCTCTCCCAATCCCTAAGAATTATCAGTTCAATCAAAGATATCTTTTTAAACTGGATTCTCCTCTTTAATAACAAACATGTTGCTAATTAGTTCAGATCCTTGTCATCTGTCACCATGTGGACTACTGTGAAGAGCCTCCCTCTCTTCTCTGTATCCATGTTCTGCTCACTCTATTTACCCTTTGCACTCTTATCAATTATTTTTCTAAAACCTCTAAAACTATCATTTCTTAGCTTAAAAAACTATGTTCATTTTCCATCCTTTATATACAGCTTGCACGACCCATCACAACCTGGCCTTTCCCAGGCTCATAGCTTCAATTCTCTTTCCCCTTTGCAGCTTATATTCTAGACATACCAAACTTCATGCCTTTTCTTGAACCTGCCCTCCCCTTTTAATACTTGTGCCTTTGCTCATGTTCTCAGCCTGGGAGGTCCTGCATTCTCTTTTCTATATGGAGACCTCCTAGAAGTCCTTAATATGAAATTCAAATTACTCTCTGAACCATTCAGATTCCTTATAGTATTTTGTTATTATATTTTGTTATGTATGTTATTCATTCCACTATAAATATGTATATATTTACCCAGTTATCTTGATGTGTCCATCTGCCCCATTAGTCTGATTCTTCTGAAGGTAGTGCCATTGTCTTCTTTGTTATCCATGCAAAATGACTAGCACAAGACAGGTATTCAATCAAGGTGTGTCAAGTATTGAGTGAGAATATTTGGGATGACGAATGTCTAAGGAAATCATAAAGTGGCCATCATACTTTCCTATATTTTAGTAGCCCATGTGGACAACCTGTGTTCAAGTTCACCATAAATGGTACCCAAAAAGGCACAGATCCTGAGGGTATGGTCAACAGCTTTGATGAAATCCATTTTGTCTATGAAATGCTTTTATCCAATTTTCTCAAAGTCACCCGTGGTACTTTCTATTGTTTGATGTTTTTCTGTCATGCCAATAGTTATGCTTTTGCAGTTGCAAAGAGTACCTCTGTGCTTGCTCACTGTCACTGGATTTCCTGAAGGGGGTTATTTGGAAACAAAGCGATGAGAATGCCCTGGCTCTTTGGTCACGCTGGGAGCACCCCTGAAAGAGCAGAGCCTGCTCGCTTCTCAGAAACAGGGAGGGGAGATTAATGCATGAGGTCTACAGTGAAAATGTTATTTTAAGTTTAAAAGATCTCAACGGCTACAGCTAATCACTCACATGGGTACTGAAGCTTATAAGGACTCACAAATCCTAAGATGCAGAAAAGATTCTAAGTCCTTAAGTTAGAGCGGAGGGAAAATAAGGAAAATAAATCTTCACCAGAAAATCTGAGGAACTATTTGTTTGGACAATTGTTATCTTCAAAGGTTAAAGTATATGCCGCTGATATTTAATCATATTTTAATTTTGTTACCTCTAAATTTAAACACCTCTAAATACTATCATGTAATAAAGGAGTTTCCAGTTTCAAGGGCCCTAGAGACGAATGTTTTACTCAGGACATAACTTTTCTTTATGGATCTTTGGCAAATATCCCTTAAATGTCTGCTTAAATCCTTCTAAGACTATGGGGTTTGTTCCATTAGCCTATCCAAGTCTGTTTCCTTCTTGGCTAGCTTTAATTAGCATTTAATTTTTATTTTATTTATTTATTTTTTAAATTAAGTTTCCTGGGGTGACATTGGTTAATAAGATTATGTGGGGTTCAAGCGTGTGATGGTATGACACATCATCTGTACGTTACATGGTGTGCCCACCACCCAAAGGCAAATGTTCTTCAGTCACCGTACATTTGACCCCCTTTTACCCTTTACTACCCTCCCTCTCCCCTCCCCTGGGGCAACTACCAAACTGTAGACTGTGTCTGTGAATTTTTGTTTGTTTACTAAATAAAGATTCCTCTTTGAAACTTCCACATCCTTTTTTTTCTAATTCACTTTGTTACATATGTGCATGTATGATGTATATGCTTATTTATATAAATATATATTTAGGCAACTTAAAGCTAGCCTGCTTTTTTTCCTACAGCCCTTAGAATTTTGAAAGAAACTTATCCTGTCTCCCATTAATTTTCTCTTCTCTAGTTTACACACCTTTCATCCCAAAGCAGCATGAAGAATGATAAAAGTCATATTATGTTCATTTTTCCTGACAAGGCATTCTGTTTACTAATTCGCCACTCAGCAGGGCCAGAATTTTGCTTTTATTTATAGTACTAATGAAGCGCTTATCCTGACCATCTACAATGTCTGCTTATTCCTTTGAAGAATGGCATACATTTAAAAATTTTCAGTGAGCATGAGATGCTTTCTGTACCTGTAGAACACAGAAAAACTAGCTGATGCTAAATAGTTGAAGCCTACCTCTTCCCTTCATCCATGCTCTTGGTGTGTTCGAACAGGCAATCTAAATCACATTGCACGCTAATTAGAAAGACGTGAATAACGAGGAATGCCACCAAAATTAACCTATTCTGTATGGAACCAAGCACTGATATTTAAAAATCAGATAAATGGTAAAAATGATGCTTTCACAGTAACATGACAAAGAAGGAAAGGTTCAATATGAGCAGTGTACAGGAAGACAAAAAAAAATTCCTCTAAATGTCATTGTTTTTTGTTTTCAATATTTTAATTTAATTAACTATAATCTGACTGATTCCTAAAGTGAAGTTTCCCTCCTGTTACTTCTTTTTCCCCCACTACAAATGTCTTCCTGTAGTAAGAACACTTAACATGAGATCAAGCCTTTCAACACAAGTTTAAGTGTACTGTTCATTACAGACACATTGATTGTAACTTAATTCCTAAAGGAAAGTTTCCCTCCTGTTATTTCTTAAAGTGTTTTTGTTATTACTGATTAATTAATTAATTAATTTCTTATTTTTCAGAGCTCTTAGCAATGGCCAATGCTGTCCAAAGAAATGATTGATTTAAAAAGTGGTTATTATTGCTTTGGGGAAACGTACTCTGTCAACGGCCTTAGCACACAAAGTCAAGCAGGCACGTGGGTAGTTTTAAGTGAAAAATGTCCAGATCTTCTAGATCTGCGCGTACTTATCCCTAAAGCGAGTTCGCTTGGGAGTGTCCTGCAGTGGCCGGTTGCTCTCCTTCCACAGGCGCCCTTGTACTTTTCAAAAAAAGGTATGCCTCTTCCCCCTGCGCCTAATCTTACTGTGGTACATTGTCCTGGAATTGGAAAAAACCTAACGTACACCGGAAAATATAATGAACAGTTTGCAATAATGATAAAGCGAGTGGCATGAATTATTTGGTAACATATTTTGTTGCAGATGATAGGGTAAATAATAAGGTTAAAAGCCACAATATTCTACAAGGATACTGAAAGGAAAGTATACATGTAAGTAGAGGAGAAGAAATATTATAAAATTTCTGACTGGTTAAAAAAATTGCTCATGTGTTTATATTTTACATCGATGGCGGGTATCAAATTGCATTATTTAAAACTAGTTAAATCTGTTATGAAACTATAGATATAAACTTAGGAATATTTATAGAGCACATAAATGCTGAGAGGTGCAGAAGGGTGAATATTTTCTTCTTAATCATTCACTTCTGTTGCTCTTACCATTGGAAGGCCAAACTTGCAGCTGACGGCTGCATACTGGTCTTCTGGTTATTTAGGTACATAATCAAAAGCCTGATGTGCACTGATACGGATGCTAATGGCATATTTCAAGTTATCTTGCAGATTCTCGTTACATGTTGCTGTCGTATGAGCCACTTGGCATTTGGAAGCAAGAAATAATTATGAGGTCACTTGTTTCAAACCGCTAAAGAAAACAGACTGGTTCTCTTAGTTTGATTTTCTAAGGAAAAAACGACCACAGTCAATATATACAGACCGTACACTTTAGGGCTTGGCTGTGTTTTCAGATACTTCCACGTAGCCAAGGCAGATGGTCTGATTATTAAAAAAAATAATAATAAAAATAAATAGAAAAGCTTTCTGTTGTTGTTGTTAAATTATATGTAGTATAGCCAGAGATCATTTTTCATGCAGTTAGGCCAGGGAATTTGCCTCATATTCCACAATACCAGAGGTAGTGATGTCATGAATGATTCAATTATTTGACAATAGAAAAAATTGCTAGGGAGAGAGAACATCTGAAGCAGCAAAATTTTCTCCAACATTTACAATTGAAATCTGACCAAAATATCCCACTTGAAAAAAAAAAATGAAGGTAGTAGCATTCTAACTAGGACTCTGTGTGCCTGGGGCTTTTTTAAGTTTTATGGAGAAAGTGATAAAGAACATTAAAGAGTAATCAGATGCTTTTTGTGTGACTTGATTAACATCCCTGCAGTAAACCAATATTATTGAAGTTGCTGGTGTTTTCTGAATATATGCTGGGAGTTTTCAAGACTCTGTTCTAATACTACATTGACAACAAATTAAACTTGACTGATTGTGGGCGTTTCCTCATTTCGAGGTCTCTAAGGACATGGAATGCTAGTTACCGGTCTGTCTATTTAGACTATCAAATTCTACCTGACTAGAATTTCACATCTTAGAAAACTGCAACTCTTGCACTGACTATAATTGTTACATAGTTTCCCCCAAAGCAAAATAATGTAGGCTCCTTTTTACATTTGGGAAAGCACAACTAACTATTATTTAACAGCACAAAACATGCTGAGCCTGGAGCGTTTCCTAATATATTTCTGGAGAGGTTAGTAAGAAACAAGACAAATAACTATATTAACTCAAGATAAGGATTTTAATTAGTGAGAGTATCATATCACAGGCCCCAGTATAGTAATTTGATATAACGTAATTTGTAATGTCACGTGAAAAGTAATCATGTTACAATAAAGACAATGGAATAGGGGTGTGTGGAGAATGGAGGCAGTGTCACGCCCAGTTGATGTCCCTGTTCATTAGTTTTGTGGCTCCAGCTCATGAGAATGCATGCTAATAAGGCAATATCCAAGGACATTGATTATGTCTAGCAATATTTGGGTAGGGAATATCCTCACATATATTGGTAATTAACAGGATTTACTTAACTATTTAATTTTAGAATTTTCATGTAAGGTTAAAAAAGGATAATTTTACAAATTATAATTTCCTCCAAAGCTGAATTTCAGTTTTATGAAAGAGCCACTTCAGTGTTAAATTCCCTGATTTACTGATACATATAAAAATTTCTACTCATATAGAATTATTCAAATTAAAAAATTCTATATATGTTTGAATAATGATGTGTTCTATATATGTTAACTTGCTTTTTAAAAAATTTATACACACACACAAACAATATATATATATATAGTGTTGGCATTTTTGTGGAATGTAAAATAATTTACTGTTGAAATTACTCATTACTAAAGACATTTATAAATTTTTCTTTGTCACTTTCCTTTTATTTATTCTACTAGTAAACCTAAATATACCTATATACTCTAAATATAACAGTGTGTAGTATTTTTCTCATTAACAATGTTTTCCCTCCATTGGTCTGGATTAGAAGAATGTGCATATGGGAATTATATAGGTAAGATTTTCCTTGTGGCCTCTCTAGAGAATGGATTGGTTCAGTGACTCCTATTCTCATGCCTAAGTCAATTGTGTGAGGCTAGGATACTCCCTGACTGCAGGTGGAAGAAGTACATAGGAATGACTCGGGTCTCTTAAAATGCTCATTTAAAATGTATTAAGATAGATGTTTCTAACATTAGTCCAAGATATTTTTAAAGTACTCTTCTTGGAATTTTTTTCTTTTTGGCCATAGTGCATACATACATAGTCCCTGAAGAATATTTCTCCAGTGGCATGAATTATTTAAGCATGCTTTGATTTATACTATAACCAACTGGATTTATATCTAATTTTAAAAATTTGCATAATAGTAAATCATGATATGAGATTGTTTTTAAAGATAGTCATGTTTTGAGATCCTTTGTCTTACAAACATTATTCTTTAATATGTAAAAAGATATACTAAGTAGAGTATAAAGTGGAAAGGACATGCAATTGAAAGCTATAAAATTCTGAAGCATATATAGTTAATACTCATTTGATAATATTAAACTGTAACCATGATTTAGCAGTTTACACTTGAAAACCTATTTTTGAGCAAAAGGAAAGGACTACAATGTTGAGTTTTCCAGGCCCTAATGAAGTACTATAAAGTGATAAAGACAAAATATACATATTTCATAAAAGCATCAAGTTTTTTCCTGGAGGAAAATCACACATTCTAGCAAATGCCCTTTGGTGCCACAGTGGACAGGATATTTGCTAATCCAGAATGGTGCTGCTTCAGCTTCTCTAATGATATCTACACCAAAGGTAGTGGAATCAAGCAAAGAATGCTTAGTGAGTAATCAGCGTGCCTGCCTTTTGATCAAAAATGTAAGTTAATATCCACCAAGAGTCTCACACTACATAATTATGTATATGATGTCTGTCCAGAAGGTATCCAGCCATGTAATATGAAAAATAGAGACATTTATTGAATAAAATGCAAGATACAAGAAAGATTGTACATAGGACATTGATGTTTCGGTCCCCTTCAAAGTAGGCACCTTGGGACCTCACACAGTTCTTGCCATCAGCTGACCTGTTGTATTTTCCTGAACTCATCAATGGTCTGAAATCTCTTCCCTTTCAAAGGTGATTTTAGTTTTGGGAAAAGCCAGAAGTCACAGAGTGCCAAATCTGGGCTGTACAGGGGCCGAGTCACCTGGGTGATTTGATATTCTGCAAAAACCTCTGTAGGAGATGGGATGCATGAGCGGGCACACTGTCGTGAGGAAGCTGCCAATCACCAGTTGCCCATAACCATGGCCTTCTGAATCATGTAAATAGCTTCTGTGAAGGAATGTTCAAGCTTAATGGAAAATCTGATGGAGACTCGTTGCTCTGCTTGCTCAGTCGTTTTGAATGAGATGTCTGCACAGCACACACGTTCACTCAGTAGCGTCTCCTGTCCCCACTGACCAGTACAGTGAAGTTGTCATTGCTCATGCAAGTGCATTCCAGTCCACTCTTCTGGGCTGTCAAGTTACATTGATGTCAAGCTCACCGTTCTTATTATATTAATAATGGCTGGACTTTTTCTGGACAGACCTTCTGTTATGTAATACCCACAGTGAATTTTGACCATCATCAGAGTAGTCAGTGAAAAAATAATTTTCTCCTTCCAACTTTGTCATTGGTGAAGTTTAGACAGAATCATTGATAATTCTAATATTTCCATTGTATATTCTATATACTTAGTCAGCTGGTAGGTGCAGAGAATATACCCAGTTATAGAAACTATTGGCCTAAGAGATAACAAATGTGTATATTTTCTGGTTGAAGAAAATAAAGCATTTAGTAATAGAGGAACAGGCCATATTGATAATGATGGAGTTTTTCAGATTCAGAATACAATGTAAGAAGATGGCAACATTAGAAAAAATAAAAGAATAAAATTATATTGCATATTATATTTAAGATGTCTGTAAATGATCTATCTAAACAGAGATAACAGAGATATCCAGCAGGTCATTACAAAGATCAAAAAGAAAAGAAAGGAGAAAATCATTTTCTATGACTCCCCTTTTTAAAATATAAACACCCTGTGAATGGGGGCTTGTCTTTTTTCCAATTTAATGTCGTATATCACATAACCTGGGGGCAAGCACTTAATGAGTGTTATTCTAATTGGAATTGAATTAGACTCAAAATGCTCATATTTCAATTCCCCAGATAAAAAAGCTGGCCATGTAAATGAAAAATGCTTCTGGAGCAATTTGTCATTCAATTATTTTACAGAAGACAATGCATAGGAAATTAGTTATACATGCTCACTTTGTATTAATCATGAAGAAATATCAAAATGTCAAACTCAATAGCAAACAAAGTTCCTTTGGATGTTTCATCAGCTTCAGAATAGGTCGAAATTGATCTGAGATCTCAGGAGACAAAGAGACAGACTATCTATCAATTACCTATCTGTCTGTCTGTCTGTCTGTCTATCTATCTAGACTTTATTTTTTTTTAGAGTAGTTTCAGGTTCATAGTGAAATTGAGCATAATGTATAGAAAATCCCTGTAAAAATATTTTTAAATGCCCTTTTATCATTTAAAAATCCACTAAGTGCCCTGACTTTGGTTTGTAGAGGGGAGGGAGGGAGGAAGGGAGACTGCAGGGCATTGGGAACAACATGGTGATTTCTTTCCACCGCTGAAACGTTTCTACTAGTGTGATAGGGAAATGTGCTGTAATTCCAACTTGATAGAGGATTAAGCAAATAAATCAAATAGTTTACGTCCCCCAATACTGCCCAACAAGCAGAAAACTGGAGCTGTGGGGTCCAATTGAAGAAGAAGTGGGACTGGGGTGGGGGACAGAAACTGCCTGCAAAGACTCTGGTTTTCACTGGCCTGTGAGCCATGCTTCAGGCTCCCCAGGGAGGTCTTCCGCAAGCGTGAACCTTGGGGAAGAACTGAAGGCAAAGCTATGGAGAAGAAACTTGTTTAAGAGAGTGAATGTAAGAGTATTCTACATACAAGGAAATAAAAGGAAACAACAAAATTGCAATCTATAGTGCCAACAGGGAGCCTGAGATGATATAATGAGACTGAAAATTTCCCCGAACTCAAAGAATGGTTGCTCCATGGGGACCTTCTGAAAGACAAAGAAAGACTATTCTGGAGAATAAAAGCAAAGTCACGGAGGCAAAAGGAAGAGTCGCAAGATGGAAGAAGCATCGGTTCCAATAAACAAGATACTTGCCACTGGAAAGTGAGTTTTCTGTCAACCGAAAAACTTGTTTGGGAATTTCTGTGAAGGAGAAAGAAACTTCTATCAGCTTAGCCGTTATATATTTGTGGATTTTAAAGCACTGGTAAATGGCAATATCCTAAACAGCATATTCATTTTTCAAGAGCGAAAAGGAAGTATTTGAACAAAAGGGAGTAGATTTTGATGGCGTTGCTCTATTAGGTAGGTAGAACAATACTTTTAATCAAAATCTGTGAAATAATAATACTTAAAAGTTTCTGAGAAAACCTACCAATGGAGATATAACCAGCTGAGTTTTATGTTTTTGAGATTTAAAAAATATATATTTAATTAATTTATTTTTAGAGAGGGGGAAGGGAAGGAGAGAGGGAAACATCAATGTGTGGTTGCCTCTTGGGCACCCCCTACTGGGGACCTGGCCAACAGCCCAGGCATATGCCCTGACTGGAATCGAACTGGAGACTTTTTGGTTCACACGCCAGCACTCAATCCATTGAGCCACACCAGCCATGGCCCAGCTGAATTTTAGTGCTAGTAACTTCAAATGAAGGTATACCAGATTGTTTGAAAAATCCATCATAACATTTTATTTACAGACCTAGCAATGTTTAACTTCTATATATTCATAATAATTTTTACAGAAAGTTCTATTAGTGTGTGATCCTTTATACAATCATGAACTGAGAATAACTTCCTAAAAGTAAAGTAAACTTTAATTTCTCAAAGGTAAACAAAGAGTGAGGCTAAGTTCTGGTCTAAAACTACTATAACAGAGGTCTACCTCCACCTTAGCACTCCTTGAGTAGTAGCAGAAACGACCTTTTCTGAAATAGTGTTTGATTTCTCAAATCTGTTAACTGTTTTTGTAAGCCAAGGCATTTCAGAATTGCTATAGCTGACTGTTTGCAGAGTACTGTGCTAATTTGAATCTCCTCTCTTTCCTCAAATTCATGAAGCATTTTATAATGCAGTCATAACAAACAGACCACAGATTTCCCCATACACATATCATGCACGATTGTATCAAACATCATTTATAATATTATTGGATTCTACAGGAGCTATTATTACTCCCTTTTGTCAGAAAAGTGTTGAATTTTCCCAAGCAGAAATAAATCTTGTAGTTCTTCATTTGAATTTCAGAAGCCTCATTTCTAGGCATTTACTCTTTGTAAGTAAACAGATGGATTTTAAATATTAAAAACCCATTTGGTGTGACTGGAAACTTAACCGCCTACATTCCCATTACAGAATCTTTGGGTGTGAAATTGAAAAGTAAATTATACTATATTCACTTTGAACAGAGTTCATTCAGGGCTTTGTCTTTGTTAAACTGAGGGGGAGATTTATTTAGGGCCAAAGACTGCAAAAGGAACTACTAGTAAGCTGGATACTGACCCCAAGCTAACAAGAGGTAAGTGCAGTGGATTTCAAAAGGTGTGATTTGGGTAGATCTGAATTAGTGACTTTCTTTCAAATACCCAGCGAGGATACCACAGACAAGGAAAATGCTAAGAACGAGATGAAAGAAGAGTGCCAGCTCCCCCAGATTTGCATATCCATCTGCTAATGTTTCACGCTGTTGCCATTCCACCGAAAGTTTGGTCAGAAGCTTTTGATGGGAAGTCAGCCAATACTGATGCTTTGGTGCCTTATTAGAAAGCAGGGCATCGACAACTGGGTTGTAATATTTCTCCCGTAAACCAACTGCTATGTCATCAAAGGGGGGAATGATTTGAGGTGGAAAAGAATAAGCAGCAGGAGTTGAGGCGTATTTGAAACACAATGTCTGTTTTGTGCAAAGATGTATTAACAAGGAACAGGAAAGACAGGTGCCATGGGCCCCTGAATCCCCTTTTTCCACTGCTATTTGGACGAGCAGCGCAGATTTGATTGCTCTATTAGTCTGTAGACATTTCATCTAGAGTTACACAGGGTAAAAAAAAAAAGGTCCATTATGTGCATTTTCAGGAGGAGTAAATTTTCCAAAAGAGACAGTACAATTAGAGAGGAAGAGAGAGAGAAAGAAATCACGAACACACGGAAAGCCATTCAGAGTTAATAAAACAGAACAGGAACTAAGACATTCACTGAAGCGATCTGCAAATTATTTGGGAAAACAGCAGGGAGAGGTAGGAAAACGTTCTCTGTTGCAAACCACCGGAATCAAGAGCGGCATGCATTTAGGCTGCAGAGTTTAGACTCACAAACAGCTGCTTTTCCAGTGATATCAGCTTTGCTCTTTCTGGGAGGTATAAGTACAGACTATGACATTAGATCCCTCAGTGGCTGGTTCAGTTTTTAACCTCCCTATAATGATGACTGCTTTCCTCTAAAAAAGGAAAGAATTGTGAGGTATCTAAGAGGTACTGGGAACTCAATCAATACTCATTAGGTCTTCCCAATCATGTATCAATAAAACATTCTCACTCAAAAGAAAATTTTAAATGAGAAGCATCAAGTTCTTCAGTTTTGAAGAAGTAATATAATTTATACAGGCATACAAGTTAAAATATCTATTTCTAGCACCACGCTCTAGCCAACTGAGCTAACCGGCCTACAAAATATCTATTTCTAAAGGTCTATACACTTTCTGAGATCAAAATCTCAAATAATGTTGATTTGTCTGGTTTTGACAAATAGAAAAAAGGAGCCATTTTTTTCCCTCGAATTAGTAGGACTTTACTGTTCTACACTGTAAACCTATATATACGGCAAACACAAGGGGAGTTCACTATTTTCCTCAACAATGGTTCCAGAGGGAAGATTTTTCCTCAAATAGACCAGATGGAATGTATAATTTTCACAAATTAGATAAGAGAGCCAAATGCCTAGATATGATATTTAATTAATTACAATCATACATATTTTAAATCAAGCATATAAAATGTTTGCTGAGAAATACTTTTTCCACATCTATATTTCAATAAAAAATTTTTCCACTCATTGGCGCCCTCCACATCACTGCCTTCATTATGATGAGAGCTATTTCTAGGGTTACCTAATAGTTGTGTGGAACCGCTCACTACAAGTCTGACTGGCAAACAGCCCTGTTAAGATCCCTGTATGATGGCATCACTGGAAATTATATTCCCCCATATCTGGAGAGTAGTCCTGTCTAACTTCTGTTACTGTGCATTCACGGCTCACACATTATAATCATTTACTGAATTGCCTTCTAGAGAAGACTGTTATAGAGACATTTAACTTGAAAACGACCATGTAGTTTTTACTGGTTCTGTCAGGTGACCACTCCGAGATGCACAAAACCAGCCACGACTGTGATGTCCTTTAATGTGTCTTTGACACGTGGTGTTTTGTTTTTAAAATAAACAAAATTCCAAGAGTGTGCTATTATATTACACCCTTGGTGAGAAGCAGAATAGACTATGCATCAACTTCTTTATTGCGGGGAGGGGGAACCAGTGCTTTACGTGTAGACATAAATAGCATCAGGAAACTTTAAAAACTGTATTCTTCTTTGTATAAGTATTTTCACGATGCCAAAGTCTATTCATATCAACCCTATCTTTAGTCCGTTACTGAGCTTACTACTCACTTAAATATTCAGGAAATACTTTTTGAGGACCTCCTATGTGAGAGATGAACAAGACCTCAAGTGCCTCACAATCTGCAGGAAACAGAGAAGTAACAATGAATACATTTAAAAAAAATCCTCAGCTAGCCAAAGGCTCAGGGCGATTTGGAATAAATAGCACTTATGTGTATGTACATGCATGCACACACACACGTGCAGACACACTATTGTGCGTGGTAAGTGTGGTAGTGTTCCAAGAAAACCTTCTTGGAGGAGGCATTGCTAGAGATGAGCCTTGAAGGATAAATAAGACATTGTGAGCTGGAGTGAAGCAGGCATGTAAAGTGCAGAGGCAAGGGGAAAGCACAGGCTATTTAGAAATGCAAGTGATATTTGAGGATTGAGTCTAGGGTGCCTGCTGGGTGGTAATAGGAGGTTAAATTGGAAAGGCTGGTGGGAGGCACCTTGCAGAGAGACTTGCTTATGAGTCAAAGGAGTTTTGACTATATATTGAAGGGAAGATGAGCCATCACTTTGTGGGATATGACAAGGACTGACATGATCAGACATATGTTGAACAAAGATACCCCTGGCAATATGGTGAATGAAGGATAGGAAGGGAATAAAATTGAAGACAAGAGATCATCTAATAGATGAAGAATATAATGTGGCATTCAATCACAGTGATCTAGTCAATTTTATCATTTTTTGGAGGAATGTCAAAGCAGGAGTCCTCTGTTTCATTTCCTATCTGTCATCTGTATACAGCTGAGAGCAAGACTCAGGAGTCTGAGGGTCCCATTGTATCTGTTTGCACTCTTTCTCGTGAGAACAAGGGACTGTGAAGCTTTTACATGCAATTTTTCTAGAACACAGACATTTCCACATATGTACCCACACATACATTCTTCACCTTCTTTTAACTTCTAAGCCCTGGATATCCTAGTCATTTTATTCTTGTAAGAAACAACCTTGCAGCTTTTCAAAATCAATAAATTTCTCTGCTATAACTTACATTGTAAAATAACTTGGTTTATTTCCATTCAAAATATTGTCAAGTCTGTTTTCCAAATTTGAAGGTCAAGTTTGGAACAAGCAATCAGGAGACATATATAGGCCAATATTTGTTCTCCTCCTGCCCTCCAAGTGAAGCCCATTTATACTCTAGGAGGGGAAATTAGCTTTCATGGGCAAGTACTGCCTGTTATGAGAATCATAAAACATTTTGTAGAATAGCTAGTATTATACATATTCTTTCAACAATAATCACTGAAATGTAATAATGCACTTTCCTTGTCCAAGCTGAGAATTTGGGATGAATTTAAATGTTTGAAGACTTTTTTGCACTAATCTCACTGGTTTGTCCACCATTCTTGACACCGCAATCCTAAATTTTATTTATATCTCATTTGCCTACCACTCTGAACGTCTTCCTAGCAGTTCTTCAAAGTGTCTCCATAATTATTTCATCCGGAAATGCCCTATCCATCGAAATCCCCAGAGAAGCTATGGTTGGTAAATATTCATTTGGCAATAAATCATGAACTGTCTTGTGACACCTTTCCTATTTTATTCTTGAATTGCTGGGATGGAGAAATAATAGCGAACATTATCACTTCTGTAGGATTTATCATTTAGAACTGTTTCATGTAAGTTATTATCCATAAAACATCCATCCCATGGAGGGAGGGGAAATAAGGTTTCTCTTTTTTATAGAGAAGGAAAATGAGATATTTATTAATTAATTCATTCAACAAGGGGTGACGCTTGGGTCATAAAGAATATAAAGTGTTCAAAGTCTAATTGGAGAGACAATGAAGAATTTAAATTCCTCACAGAAAATAAAACACATCAGAAATAAGACCACCAAGATTGAACTTATCTCTTCTCCACCAGACTTGATCAAAACTTTTTTTTTTTAGTTCATCAATTATATCCATATTGGTCAAATCACCAGAGGCTTTTTAAGCACTTATCTTGCTGAGCTCCTGGCAGTATTGGAAACAGTGTATTTTTGTGGCATCAATTCTTTTGGATAAGTGCCTATGTTAAATCAGGACAGCCCAGGCTATTTTGCTGCACGTTCCTCAGAACTCAGTCCACAGGCCCCTTCTCATTTTACTCCATGCACTTTAACTGGACGATGCCATTCACTTTTATGACTCAATTAACATCTCAATAATAATAATTCTCAAACCTCTATTCGCAGCCCAAATATCCCTTCTGAGCTCCTGCAATATAAACCCAGCTACAGGCCTCACCAAGGTAGTTTCCTGCTCTTCAATCTCAACTTGTTCCAGACTGAATTCATTATTTCTCCTCCCAAACCAGCTCCACTTTAATGTTCCCTATTTTCATAAACAGCTCCACAGCAACCTATCATTAAACCTGAAAGTTGAAGTCACCCTTGGCAACTATGTCCAGTTAATCACAGCAAGTTTAATTTGTTAATATTCCTCAAATCTATCCCTACTCTCTCCAAATACAAGCACTATCCTCTCAGGATAACTTCCTAATTTGTTTCCGTGCACCTGATCATTCCCCCCTTTGTTTGTTCTCAATGTAACAACTAGTGATATTTCTTTAAAAACATAAAGCAGACATGCCTTTGCCCTGTTCAATGTCCTTACATTACAACTGATGTAATTGACATCCAGCACTCTGAGATCTGTCCCTTGTCATCTCTACAGTTCTATCTCTAATCTTTTATTTTTTATAACTCTCTTCTGTAGTCTAATTATCTTTTTTAAGCATTCTTTCTCTCATGTGCAACTTTGCTGAGATACTACCACTTTCTTGGAAATGTGCTTTTTTACCTTTTTACCTGGCTAGCCTTAGAACCACATTCTGCTTCTTTTCGGAAGTCTTTTTTAATTCCCTAATTTCCTGATGGTGCTTCCACAGAGCCTTCATATTTTATTGTATTATTTACATTTTATTGCAATTATTTATTTGTCTATGTTCTCTGTATGTAGCTGTCAGTATTTTTATAGGTGCTGTCTTGTGTTTTCCTTATATAGAGCACCTCTTCAACAAATATTTAATTAGAAAATGAGTGCCTGCTATTAAAGTCATTAACATTTATTAAACTTGTTACAAGAAATCAGGGGGAATAATTTCTCTTGTAGACAATAAAAGTTTTCCAGAAAGACATACACTTAAAAATAGATCAAAATGAATCCTATTGTTTCACAGGGAGATAGAAGGAATTTGAAAATGAGAGAAGATTTAAAACAACCATATAAATTAGAATTATAAAGACTCATAAATGAAATAATTAGCCAAAGGGTAAATATAAAAAGATAGATGGCAGTATTCTCCAAATGTAACATTTAATTAAAGAATTAAACATTTAAAAAACTCATTTCAGAAACAAAGACTAAATTTGAAGGAAGCAGAATGAATAAACAAAATGAAACAGTTTCTTTAAAAATTTTTCTATGTGTCTGTCTGGCTTATGTTCTGTGTAATTTGTTCTGCTCTATTTTGTTATTTGGTTGTTAATTGGATTTTTATTTTTTAAAAGATTTTATTTATTTATTTTCAAAGAGAGGGGAAGGGAAGGAGAAAGAGAGGGAGAGAAATATCAATGTGTGGTTGCCTCTTGTATACCCCTACTGGGGTCCTGACCCACAACCCAGGCATGTGCCTTGACTGGGGATCAAACCAGTGACCCTTTGGTTCACAGGCCCATGATCAATCCACTGAGCTACACCAGCCATGGCTGTTAATTGGATTTTTAATTTTAATTCTTCAATTTTCTAAATAGAAGTTGTTTGGCTGTGTTTTCAAATATAACTTATTAATTTTGATAGTTTCTTATTACTTTTTAGGCTCTAGTTTCCTGATTTGATTTTTCAAACATACCAAATACTTGTTTTATGTGCTGAATCTGAGAATTGTAATTAATATCTGGGGTCTTTCTTGGCCTTATTGACACTTCCTTGCTTCCGTGGATTTTGCTCATGGTGGCAGGTTTTCCACATGTGTTGAATTTACCGTGTTGTGAGGCCACATTCTTCAGAAATAGATCTGTCAGACGTCTTTGAGGCATTTGTCCAAATCACACTCATTTAAGGTATAGTCATGTTTACTTTTTCCAGATTCTGGGCTGTCCTATCAACTTGGGACCATTTTCATCTACATTTATTGGACTTGGTGCTTTTCAGGCTATATATGCCATTTGTATTAGGGGTTCTTAGAGAAGATTGTTGATTTTACTAAACTCCTCCTTCATGGGAAGTAGAGGTAGTAAAATCTACTTTTATGAGCTTAGTACCTAACTTCCTTCCTTCCTTCCTTCCTTCCTTCCTTCCTTCCTTCCTTCCTTCCTTCCTTCCTTCCTTCCTGTCTAATCACTGAAATTGTTGCCATGTGAGGGACCTGGGATTGTGAAGAGGTCTCTCTAACTGCAAAGGCAGTTATACAGTTACTCCAGGTTCTAGCAATTAATAACTTAATGACACATCAAGACACAGGCTCCTGGTCAGTAATTCCCAAACAATGTGTTATTTCCATGTTTTGGAGTATTGGGAATTATATGGGAGAAAAATGGTCCTGAGGAGAATGACAGCCTTTGAGGAACAATGCCCCGCAGTCTTCTAGAGTCTATAAAAGGCCATCAGAATTGGAAAATGCCCCCTCTGGCTGGTGTGGCAGTGGGCTGCGCATCCTCCTACAAACCAAAAGGCTGCCTGTTGTATTCCCAGTCAGGGCACATGCCTGGGTTGTGGGCCAGGTCCCCGGTGGGAGCACTTGAGAGGCAACTGATCGATGTCTCTCTCCCTCTCTTCTCTCTTCCCCTCTCTTGTCAAATGGCCTTGAGGCAAAATCTGCCTCCAGAACAAGTCTTACTATATGTTGAAGTCTTACTTAATCAACTACAATATGAAAAATACATACACATTTTGTGGTATTTTATGTATATTATACAAGCAGAGGTTTTCTGAATGGTTAGTCTATCATCAGAAGTGGGGAAAAAAAAAACCCTTGTAAAGTTGAATAATTTCGAATACATAGTGAGGCTACATTATGTAAAATAAATGTAGTGTGAAGTTAAGACTCAAATGTGTTAGTTGCCACTAAATAGGAAATGTCAGTAAAACTTCTTGATGTTAGTGGATAAACATAGAATTCTGTCTCTATTGGATATTACATAATTTGCTGATATTAAAATGTTCTGCACGGAGGACAAGTTCTATTTTTTCATCAGTGTCTCTGAGAAAACGCTAGTGTTAGTGTTTATAAAATCAGATTGTCACCACTTAAGTCAACTGATTGTCTGAAGCTGAATGCCAGTCAACTCATCAGCAGATTCCTGAAGAACATGAACGTGGGTTTTTGTCAGTTCCCCATTATTCAAGGAGATAACTTGAGTCATTGTTTCAAAACTTCACTCATCATTTGCCTTAAATAAGAATACAGGCTCGTGAAGATTTGAATTTCTTTGTCATTAATATTATAGCTAAATCCATAGGTGGAAACACAGGGATTCCCCAACATATATACACTGTCTAAGTGAGAACATAAACGTAGACTGGGTTATAATATAATTTATTTAACACTTTTAGTTGAAAATTTGACTGAGGGCTTTTGTGAAGCCATCAAGTGTCAGAGGAAAATGACCATGTAATTGGTCAATAAATGGGCTCCGGTTCAGAATAAATGAATAAATCTGATAGAAACAGTTCTTGTATAAACAAATACTAAGTTATCTGGCCTTTGGAAAAGTTGAGGAGATGGGTTTGAGGCAGTCTCTGGAGATATTCCTCTTCTTTAGACACCTCGCATTCCATAATTAGAAAAGAGCCAAATAAACATAATAGCATTTAAACAAACGTTGGCTACTTTAATGCCATCCCATAAGCTTATTTTGAAGATATGGAGCCCAGGTTAAAGGACACGTGTTCTCTGTGTTTTTCTTACAGTGTTTAATAGAACAATTCCCTGCTTAAATCGGCCTGGCAAATTTTAAATGTGGTGAAAAGAGCTAAAAAATTAGCCACAGTTCGGAAATTTTTACTTTCATAAATGAGTAGGTACTAGCAATAAAACCGTCTTTAGCTTTTGTAAGAAATCATACTTTTTTCCCTTATAAAAGACAAAATAAGCCACTCTATGACTTCAGGCAACTTTTTTCCCCCTGCATGCAGTACTGAATAACAGCAGAAGATCTTTTATACTAGTATTGTGTGTCTCCGTTTTAGTATCAGTGTCTTCTGGAAGTTTGTGCTTAGAGGGATATTATATATGAGGGTACTTAGGAAAGTATAAAGCTCCATAAAATTGCAAGGCCTTGTTATCTTCATCCTTATTATCTCTATTCTATTTTCTCTTTTGCCGAGGCACTAAGAAAGCAGTGCATTTTTTGTGATTTGCTAGGCTTGCATATCAGTGGTTAATATAATTTTGGGGGGGGTGTTGCACGTACTGATCTTGACTATGGCATTTTCTGATTCTCATGTATCCAATGATTTGGGAGAATTGAACTCAAGAGAGAAGATGGAGATGACTGGCTGCCTGGGCCCTTCGCGGGATCTTCTTGTGAACTGACATGAGTACACGGCAGAGGCTGCGTGCTTTTGCTTGGGTCACTTGGGAAGCAACAGGTATCACCTAATGAAATATCCCTGTGGGACTGTGCAAACAGCCACCAGAGAACTGCCACAAGAGATGCTAACAGACCAAAAAGCAAACAACAATCTGAGATAGCACACAGTGGAAAAGGAGAGAAAGGCACTAGCTATTACAAAACTGAATTGTTGGAAGGAATGATCTGGGATCTCTTAATTTGGAGAAAACATTCATACATTTTATGGTTATATTATGTAGATCAATTTTATAAAAATATAAGTAAATTAGTGTAAAATGGGTTGCTACTTTGGACATGAAACAAGAAACATATGAAGAGAACAAACTAATAAATACATAGTTTCATATATTTTGAATTTTAGGTTACATAACTAAATTTTCTCATCTCTTAATTTATTCTCCAAAACCCATTGTAAAACGTTTCCTATGGTGAAAGCCACCCAACATTTCTTTTATTACGGCAGCAGTTCTATGTTGCTTGGGCAGAGATTTTAAAATATTCATTGAACAGTTGTTTAAAGTGACTCAGGAGAATGAGTTTATCTGAATGGTCCAGCTGTTTGGAAAGGCTCCTCTGGAGACCAGCGAAGTAAAAGGCTCCTTCCTGATGTGGGCAGCTCCTGTTTTCCTGTTTCCTGGTCCTGTTTTCCCCTCCAGTCAGTGACTAGAGGTAGAGAGAGACTGATTTGCAGGGCCAAAGCCAGGGACTGAGAGATATGATACAGACCGCTCTCCGCTCCGCTGAAGGTGTGCTCTCAAACCCCACCCCTCACCCATGGATCCCCATGGCAGGGAACTTCGGACTGGCGGAACCTCTGTGGTGACAGCCAGCCACTTCCAATCTTGATGTAAAAAACTTTTCTTCTCACTGTTGTGTTGGTGGTCACCCTGAACTTCTCAAAATCTCATGGGACAATAGTTTCCTCCTTAAGCTTTTTCTTGATAATATTTATAATAGAAACCAAGTGTAGAATGTATCATAGTCTGCTTAGTGCTTTATTTGCATGGCCTTATCTCAACCTCTCAACAATTCTAGGAAGCAGAAAAATTCTAGTAAGATTATTCACATCTTACTGAAAAGAAGGATAAAACTAAGAGAAGTGAGGGGATCTATTTGTAATCATAGAGCTTAATAAATGGCAAAAGTCAGGATTCCACATGGCATTCAGGCGTTCCTGCATACAAGTTCTTTCCACCATGCTCTTCATGTGCTTCCATGTACAAACAATCATTAGAGCCCAGATCACTCCATTTTTTATGAAATGTAAGACTGGGTAAATTACACACAGTTTGAGTCATTCTATCCTCATTATACGAAGGGCGTTTTATGAGTAAGAATATCATAACACGTGAAATGCCTAGCAGGCTAGAGAGCAACTAGAGGGCACTTCATAAATGGAAATGCCCCTTTGTAGACGTGTGCCTAACTCTGTCTCCTCGGTGCCCCATGCCTCCGTGTTCTGAGCATGTCATTCTAGGATCAGGGTGCAATCGGGGCTATTAAAATGGGCAATGCCCCCATCATGCAACTGGTACCATCTTTAACATAGTTAAAGGGTTAGGGATCTACTGCTTTCTAGAAAGAATTTGAGGCAGTTTCAAATAAAATTAAAGGGACGCTAATTAAAATACACTTAGAAACTGAAGGCTTTGAGCAGAGGAAATCATATGCTAATTATCTGTAAATCTAAAAGTGTTTCAGAATAGTTTACATTTTTGTTTTATCATGAGAGATTATATAGTTATTGTGAGAATATCAAGTTGACACTGAACTTTTATGGCATGTGTCTCCTTTAACATCTAAGGTGTGAATGATCTGCCCAACCAAGTGAATGGAAACATTTGTTCTGATCATCTTGAACACTTAAAAGAAACCAGAATAAAGAACATTTGTTCTATTGAGTGGATTTTGCTTTGAAAATAAGATTGTTTGTAGTGAATATGGATTATCTAGATATACTATATACATTGATCAAATTCAATGAATCATAGCTGAACTTTTCCCTTTGCGGTAATTGATCAATCAAACGCACATTGAGTCCAGGGGAAGCCTTTAACTAAAAGCATTATGCTAAGGCTCTAACAGTTTCAGGATAACAGAAAATGTCATGGAGGTCAACACCAATGATACAGAATAAAACTTTGTAAAGGGAGAGCCAGAGCCAAATGAATAAATCCTTGAAAAAAGAACACCCAGCAGGTAACCTGAAAATCTTCCATAAACATCACTCTCCAGCTTTAGCAATAGCAACATAAAGGAAAAAGTTTATTCAAGTTGTCAGGAGGTGGTAAAAGAAATCATGAAAAAACTGATACTAAAGAAAATGTTCTGACAGAAAGTTTCTCTGAAACATTAGATTGATGAATAAAATAACTTGAATACCCAATACTCTGTTACCTATTACTTATGAGCAAGCAGTTGAACCAGGTTTTAAATTATAAGATCATGGTAAGTAAAAGAATAATATTGGATGGCAGTAGAGAAATTCCATGATAATGTCCTATATTAGTTTTCATGTTCATTTAGCTAACTTCTTTTCGATTTCTGAAATATTGATAGCATATTAACTTCAAGAGTTTTTAAACCGAAAAGCTACAAGGTACCCTGAGAAATAAATGGCTACAAACTATTGAAAGTATATAAAATTGGAATCACTTGACAGTACCTTGCAATTTTAAAAACCTAACAATGTATTTCTGCAAGGTAGCAATTCTAGGTATCAAGGTTTTTTTTTTTTTTTAATAATCTAGATGTTAGAGCATAAGATAATAGAGTTATTATAAAAGGGAGAACAATTAGTAAACTAACTTTAGAAGATTTTTCAAATCTTCTAAAACAGCAACATTTACTTAAATATCTAAGTAAAAAATTGGCCTTGAATAGAACTACCACTAAAGGGTAATGTACTTCCTAATCCATGATTGCTCTCTTTCTCTCTCTCTCTCTCTTTCTTCCCCTCTGTGTGTGTGTGTGTTTAGATTTAGCCTTTTAAACTAGGGAGTCTAGTTGTATTCTATAGGTTAATTGAACCCTAATCAAAACAGACAGGCATTATTTAACAGACTTTGTAGACCCGGACATCTTTGTCCTCTCAGACTGAAGTCATTATGTAATTGATAATCACATATACTTGCTAAAGGAACCCATAAGTGGTTAAGAAACATTAAAAACAGGTCAGCCTACAAAAGAATGTCCAGTCCTTTGGCCAAGTCCTTTGCAATTGTTTAATTTAACTGCGAAAATATGTTCCTGGCACCACAAAATTCATCTCCAGTTGTCACACTTCACGTCAGCATTGAATGAATTTCGGTGTGTGTTAGAAGAGGAAACCAGTTCTCTGAAATGGGGAAATGAAACAGAGTGTTGAGAGTGGAGACAGCGAAGGCCAGTAACTTCTGTGAAAACGCCAACCAATAGCACTGCACCACCTTGAAACACATTTTCATAACTACAGCGATGTACATGATATAGTCAACATCCCACATCTAACAAATCACAAGACTATAATCCAACAAAATCTGAAATGCTGAGTCGCTCTTTTCAGAAGCAGTTTCTAAGTCAAATATTGTCTTTAAGAGGTAGAGTGGCAACTCAAGCTACCACTTCCCCAGTTACAATGGGGAAATTCACAGCTGGAAATTCCCTTCAGAAAACTATAAAAGTAAAACAAATCAGAATTTGACCGTGGTGGCAATGCTGCAGCCCAAATATTAGAAAGTAAAATAATAAGCTGAGTATTTTTGTAAAAATAGATCTCTTACAACAGATCCAAAATTCAAAGTAGGACATAGTGCTGTCATACCAGCAAGGAGGCAACAAGAACCTGCGGCAGCTCGTGGGTTTGGAGCCAGGTAGCTCTGTGTTCAGACATCTCTGTCTGTTGCTAGGCAGGTGAGGAAGGACAGTTTTCTTGACCTCTCTGAGCTGGTTTCCATACCTATACACAGAGGTCTGCATTACATACCTAAAAAGGATGGTTGGGGTGGATGTGAATTATCTATACAGTATATAGCCACTGGTTAAATTCCCTAAATAATAGTTCGACTTTTCACCGTGATTATGAAATACTTGACATTTAACATAACAATAAAGATGATGTATTATTATTATTATTAGAAAACAGTTGCAAGAAAAATTCATTAAAAATAGACAAACTCTTGAAAATAAGAAGAATATAAAGGTTATGCAGAATTTAATTACAACTTCAAAAGTACTTCTGGAGTTAATTCCACACATGTAATAGAGATGTCATGGATAAAGAGTTGTGTAGGCAAGGCTAGGGATCCACTGGTGACTTTTTCCTGCCCCTATTCGAATCTGTGCTTGTCATAAGTGATGTCTGAGTACATACAGTGTTGATGGGCCCCTGCTCCAAGAATCCTGCCCTCTCATAGGTTCTCCTAATTGGAGAGAACAGGAGCCTTTCTATTCAAGTGTATGCGCATGTCTGTGCTCATGCATCTTTAAGATTGTATGTTACTTTTTGGGATACATAAATAGAAAGTAGTGGAAACAGAAATATGATATGAATAGCTTTGTACATTTTAGATGCAATGCAAAGGAGCTAGGAATGTTTAAGCACTATTCTTCAGGGTGTTCAGCTATAACTTATCTGTTGAATATAACCTTAAGAATCTGGCAAAGGAAATAGACTCCCAGGAAGTCCAGGAAGCTCAGAGAGGCCCCAAAAAGTTGGGCCCAAGGAAGCACACACCAAGGCACATCATAATTACATTACCAACATTAAATATAAGGGGAGAATCTTTTTTTAAAATATATATTTTTATTTTTAAAATATTTTATTTTATATTTTTTTAGAGAGAGGGGAAGAAAGGGAGAAAGAGAAGGAGAGAAACATCAATGTGTGGTTGCCTCTCATGTGGCCCCCACTAGGGACCTGGCCTGCAACCCAGGCATATGACCTGACTGGGAATTGAACTGGCAACCCTTTGGTTTGCAGCCCAAGCTCAATCCACTGAGCTATACCAGACAGAGCAAGATAAGGAGATAATCTTAAAAGCAGCAAGAGAAAAGGAGACAGTTACCTACAAAGGAGTTCCCATAAGACTACCAGCTGATTTCTGAAAAGAAACCTTGCAGGCAAGAAGGGGCTGGAAACAAGTACTCAAAGTCAGGAAAGGCAAGGACCTACACCCAAGATTACTCTATCCAGCAAAAGCTATCATTTAGAATGGAAGGGCAGATAAAGTGCTTCTCAGATAAAGTCAAGTTAAAGGAGTTAATTATCACCAAGCCCTCATTATATGAAATTTAAAAGGCATTTATCTAAGAAAAAGAAGATAAAAAATACAAACAGGAAAATGACAACAAACTCATAACTCTCAATAACCAAACCTACAAACAATGTAACAATAGCCAGAGGGGAGTGGGGAGGGGATAGTGGGGAGACGGGTCTATAGGAGCTACTATAAAGGACACAAGGACAAAATCAAGGGGGAGGTTAGAGGTGGGGGAGGGAGGTGGGACTGGCTGGGGTGGGGTGGAGGGATGGGGAGAAAATGCAGACAATTGTAACTGAATAAAAATAAAAAAATTAAAAAAAATAACCAAACCTAAAACAAAAACAAAAACAAACTAAGCAAACATCTAGAACAGGAAAAAAATCACAGAAATAGAGATCACATGGAGGGTTATCAGTGGGGAGGCCGAGGGGGTGAATGGGGGAAAAGGTACAGGGAATAAGAAGCATAAATAGTAGGTACAAAATAGATAGGGGGAGGTGAAGAATAGTATAGGAAATGGAGAAGCCAACGATCTTATATGTATGACCCATGGACATGAACTAAGTTGGGGGAATGATGGTGGGAGGGCAGGTACAGGGCAGAGGGGAATAAAGAGGAGAAAAAAATGGGACCACTGTAATAGCATAATCAATAAAATATATTGAAAATAAATAAATAAAAATCTTTAAAAAAAGAAATTTGAGCCTGTAGACTCTAATTTTTTTTTCTTTTAGTTATAAGCACATGAAGCCCTGGCTGTTGTGGCTCAGTTGGTTGAAATGTCATTCTGTAGCCAAAGGGTTGTGGATTTGATCCCCAGCAGGGTAGATACGGGAGGCAATCAATCCATGTTTCTCTCTCTCCCTTCCTTTCTCTCTAAAAGTAATGAAAAAATGTCCTCAGATGAGGATTAAAAATAAATAAACAAACAAATAAAGTCTTATTAAATTTTGTTTTCATTGTTTGTTGTTTTTTTCATTTACAGCCATGATTCTTCCCAATCTTATTGTTGCGAATTTTATTTGTTTATTGGACCATCTCCCTTTGCCTGCTATAAGTTTCCTAATAAATAGAAATTTCTGGTTATTTACTCTCTTATGGTAATAAACTTTAAAAAAATTGAAATGTAGTTGACATATAATATTAGTTTCAGGTGTACAAGATAGTAATTCAACATTTATATACCTACAATGAAATCACCGTGCGTCTAGTTACTTTTTATTTTTTAAGCAAAGAGTGACAGAGAGACAGAGAGATTTTACAGTCAAATAATCACACTCCTGCACAAAATCTCATGACATTTTTCCCATCACAGACTCTCTACCAGTGCACTGTTAGGCTTTGAAGCTAGGATTGCATTTACAAAACCGAGTTAAAATTAATTTAAACATTACCAGATTGGTGCATCAGGGATTTTTTTTTTTTTTATCTTTTCTTTAGCAATTTCTTCAAAGGCTCTCAGACTTTCACAAACATGTTTCTCAGTCAACCTACTTCAGTTACAATCTGAGATCACCAGAAGACAAAATCCAAATCAAATTGAAAGAGGTAAGTTATGATAATTAAAAAGGGAAATATTTTTCCCCAGAGCTAATTCTAGTTATGAATGTGAAATTCTGCACAGTGAGTATAAGAAGTGGTATTAATGGTGGGCTAGTGTGAGAACCCTACACTTCAGTGAAAGAGAGGTTCTATTACTTTGGTTACTTAATTTCAGAAACATTAACTGAAATGTTAATATCATTTGAACTAATTATGTTGGTTTACCCACATAAGGTGCTATTGACAGAGGTCCTGAAATTGAGGTTGCTTTAACAGTGCTGAATCATGAGCTGAATAAAAGATTTTACATTCATTTTCAATTGTCCCCTGGGGATATGTTTATTGCTTTTTAGAAAGAGAGGAAGGGAGGCGGGGGAGGAGAGAGAGAGAGACAGACAGACAGAGAGATTAGAGAGAAACATCAATCCGTTGCCTCCCATATGCACCCGGACCTAAACATGTGCCCTGACCGGAAATCGAACCTGGACGCTTTGTGGGTAAAGGATGGCACTCCAACTAATTGGAGTGCTGGGGCGAGATTGTACATTCTCGAAAATGTAATGCATGTAGGCAAAAACCCCAGGCATTCTTCAGTGATGTGTATTATGCATTTAAGGGCTTCTGTTCTGAAATTTCTGGAAAGTTCCACATACCCCTTTCCTGAGACTCAATCAGGACGGTGCTCTGAAAAGGAATAGATCAAGACTAAGTATAGTGGGAAGATTACCAATGTTTCTTGTACATTATAATACCACTTAATTTTTCAGTATAATAAATTACCAGATAATTCTTGTAAATGCCACAACTGCTTCAAGACCTTTAGCAGTGAGAAACTTAGCAATAATTCTCTCTGTAGTTGATAGAAATATGAACCTATTTCTTCAAAAACCTAATTAAATATTTATGAGAATTAGTTACTCTACAGTTTTTTGATAAGAAGAAAACCCAAACTTTCATTAAGCTCTAATGACCTTTATAAACTTTTTTTGGAGAAAAAAAATGAATCTTGACCTTAGCAACTAGCAAAATAATTAGAACATGGTTATTATTATTGCTGTTATTATTATTTGTTATTCCACTATGTCAACAATAAGGCAGAGCAGTTTGATGAATGTGCATTCATCCGGTATAGGGAAAAGGCCACATTTGCATGGAAATTCAATTTGTAATTGTTTTTAGTTTGTTATTGATGCTTAATGAATTGGATCTAAAAGCAGCCATTTAAGAAAAAGAGAATCAAACTTGACAAACAATGTATCTGGGTAAATACTTCTACTAATTTCAACAGTAATTACACTGTCTTCTAGATGTGATATTATGGAGTAAAAGGGACATATCAGCATTTGACTTCAGTAATTCTAGGATATTTAGTAAATAAAGTCAAAGGGACTTGTTTACTAGAATCTGTTTCACTCTTTAACCAGGGTTTGCATGGAACCCAATTATAAAGATTAAATTGAAGAAACATAGAACTTAATATGAAAAGCAACAGCCACAAATACCTTTCCTTTAGCAAGTTTTTGATAATGTAATTAAATTCTTATCTATGAATCAAGTAGGTAACATCTGAAATGACACGTGAGTCTTTCAGGTGAAATGGGGGAGAACCGAGACAAGAGCGTATACAAGAGACCAGAAGCACAGAAACGCACAGATCATTTGCAAAATAGTACTTGCATTGGTAAGGCTGAAACGTAGATTATACAAAGGCAGGAGAATTCAGGAGGTGACTGGAGGGCTTTGGGAGTCACGTGGAAAGGACTTTCTCTGACCTGTCTACCTAGATAACCAATGATGATTTTCAGGCCTAAGTGGGAAAATGCATAGCAGAGATTTGGCCCGCAGGCTTTGGGGTCAGACTTGACTATCAGATACATCAACTTACTTGCTGTGTGTCTCTGAGTAAATTATATAACTGCTTTGAATCTTAGTTCCTTATCCATATAATGGGATTAATAATAGTTTGTGTTTTGGCATTAACGTAATAATCCATGGAAGGCTCTCAGCACAAAGCCAGGCTATGTAGCATGTTTCTTCTTCTTATTATTACCTTTCAGAAATATCACTGGAATGGAGTGTGGACACCAAATACTAGGGAGGCTACACTGTGGACAGAAAATGTGACAGATGGTGACAGTGAGGAGAATGTGCAGAGAACAGAGGTGACAGACTTGACAGTGTGAGGGGATCTAATGACTTGCCGGCAGATTATAGGCAGTAATTGCCATGATCATCATTTTAGTCCAGAGAGATATGAGTCCACACCAATTGGAAGATATGTCTAGTATCTTGTAGAACAGAATTAGAATCCCTAGAAATTGTGACAATATGGGGGAAGAGCAAGTTCAAGGAGGATCGGGAAGGGTGCCTGCAGGGTGAGCCACGTGAAGCAATAATAAAACCGGGGACTGCAGACAGACGGCCGAGACTCCAATGTCTGTGGGCTGAACAAAATGCCTGGTGCACCGCCTCGAAGGAGCAGATGACAGTATTGTACTAGAAACTGTAGGGACCGCCACATACTTTTCCGTATTGCTCTGAATTACTTAAACTAGGCCTTCATAACTTATCGAGGATATAGAAAGGGTGTGCTTTTTTTGTCTTCAATCCAACAATAGTTATTGTTTCACCTCTCTCCTCCGTTATGTTGAATTTCTTTTTCTTTAGTGTGACATATTTTTTTAAATATATTTTATTGATTATGCTATTACAGTTGTCCCATTTTTTTCCTCCCCTTTATTCCCCTCTGCCCTCCCATCATCATTCCCCCACCTTAGTTTATGTCCATGGGTCATACATATAAGTTCTTTGGCTTCTCCATTTCCCATACTATTCCTAACCTCCCCTGTCTATTTTGTACCTACTATTTTGAAGACCAAGAGATTTAAATACTAAGAAGATACTGTCTTCAACACTTATTCCTTTTGATCAGCTAAATATAGCATCCCTGTGTTCTATTAATGAGTATTTTAAAACCCGCACTGAGAACATCTAGGCAGTCTTGGATCACACGTTTCCCTTGAGAAACCTTGTAGTTGAGATCACCTACAAAGTTTCCAAAGGGAAATGTTGTGATCCAGAGTAGTTACATATCTTATACACAGCAAGTGAATTGATGTAGCTATTGTATCATCCAAAGAGACAGTGATTCCATTTTTTTTCTTTATGCTTGGGTACATATCAGCCTTTTCTGTAGGAACCAGAGCAGCACAGCAACAGCTGATGCCAAGGGACCATAATAATTATACAGCAGCAGGCAGTAGCCCTTTGCCACCTTTAATGTGTAGGAGTTCAGAGCAGGCAAGGCCAGGGAGAAAAAAAACCCAAAACTTGTAAAATCGATAACATAAAATTGAAAAAAAAATTTACAACAATGACAAGATCCAAACCCAGAAGATGTTAGCATAGTCAGAGTCCACAGGCAGCAGAGCAGTTTCCAGTCAATTCAGCCAAAAATGGAGAGGAAGAAAGAACTGAGCCAACACTGGGGAGGGAGAAAGAAGCTGGTGGCGCTCCATCACTGCCATCCCTCCCTATGTGGCCAAGTTGCTGGGGCTTAAGACCCTAACTGGATAGAGGATTATGCATTTTCTTCTATGTTTTTGATTATGACATGAATGGAAATTGTGAATACTTTTATTTCAGAATCATCACGTGACTTCCCACCAAAACCCTTTTCACATTGTTTCACACAGTTCCCTTTGGTGTGGTTCCTTCTATGTATGGGGCGGGGAGGTGAGAATTATAACAGCTCCTTGAAACTTGTTGCATTTACTCAAAGGCTATCAAAGGTGTTTTCCATTCTAGGTGTGCAGTCTTTTCAAGAGAACACACCAGAGAAGCCCCTATCTGATTTGATTCAAAGAATACCGGTTCTACACCATTGGTTTGTTTTTGTCTTTGGTCACTAAGAATCTCTAATTGACTTGGTTTCCCTCCATAGGTCTCCTGTGATAACACTGTCAAGCTGAGGACTTCGTGGTGGCAGCCTGAAGCTGGTACTAAGTGGCGTACACATTTCAACTGGCTCCCACTCAGCTTTTCTTTCTTCTTCCATTCAACTTTTAATTTACACTAACTTCCCTTTTAACTATCTTTGTAATTTGTCTTAACATCCTTATGGAAAAAAAATCATGGTAAATTCAATAAAACTTTAGAAAATAAATTCATTTAGAATTTTGTTATTTGCATTTCTTCATTCTCAAGTGGTCACATATGAGAAATCATTTTCTCACTAGAAAGACTTCATAGGTGAATCAGAAGATTATGCTTTACAAGCTATTTCTATCTCCACGTTGTCTCTCCTCACCATGATTGGCCTATGTACAAGTCAAACTCAACCACTCAGAAGTATAACACTAATTTCTTGGAGAATATGAGGTTAATTCCTTATTTTAGTATTAATTACTTTTGTAGATTACCAACAGAACCGAACACAAAGGGAACAGAGAACTGTAAAATTTCCTTAAAGAATAAAAATGTAATGGCTCCTTTAAAACATGGAAGGGTGATATACAACGTCGCCTAATAATAGAAAATAAAACGTAATGAGGCAGAGTTAAGCACAAGGGAATGTCAATACTGTCAGAGAATAACAAATAGATTATGATATTAAGAACAGGATTATAATTACAAAACTAACATATTTGTAAGTATTAAGGAAATCTTAAACCACAGGTATCTGTAAAGCCTTTTTAAATATCTCTTATCATTTGAAAAATGTAGACTGTTTTCAATTTTTAAAGTTTCAAGTGGTCAGGGATGAGGTAAATTAAATTGGAGGAACATATTTGGTGAAACGTTCTTCCATAAATATCTTCACCATTATTCCATTATCCTCATCTGTTAATGACATACCTAGAACCCTACCTCGTATACTTAGAATTATATTTTCCTCAAAAGTGTCAAGAATGTAGGTCTGACTGATACAGTGATCACTGAGTTAATACACAGAGGTACTTTGAGATTGACATTAGTCTATTTTAAATATGTGCTTTCAAAACTTCAACACTATCTTTCTGGTGTGTCAAATGCACTGAACACTTAAGTACACAGAAACTAAGGCATATAATGACAGTAAGAGGATATTTTAAAGATTTCACAAATAACCAGAATATGATGAAGTGTATGTTAGTTATAATATTCCTTAAAAGATGGGAAGCATAAATTACAGTTAAATTTAAAAATTCAAGATTTTTAATGTTTACTTTCTAACACTTTAAACAAATGATTATCAAGCCTAAAAATGTTTCATGGTAGGCAAGTCCTCCTAGTATTTCTCACAGTGACTTTTTTTAACATAAAGAGTAAATTATGTTTTCATTTTAGAAAGATCACTCTAGAGTTTTTTCTCTATTACCTTCAATATGTGGTAAGTCAAGGAATTTGTGAACTCACTTATTATTTTTGGTAGCCACTTCCTCCTCCTCATCTGTTATTTCCTTCATTTATATGCTCATCATCACTTCCCGGGTGATTGTGGGAATATCCAGTGAGTATCCCAGTTTCCCATCTTGCAGCATGACAGTCTTTCTCCACCTAAAGTCTAGAATGATCACTTGATCATTTAGAACTCCTCATATCATGCACCCTGAGGCAATAACAGGAATTACTATGTTGCTTAGGGTAATTGATCCTGGTTATCAAGTGGAAAATATGTTTCTGCCACACAATGAAACCAAAAAGTCCTTTAGGGAGCCTCCTCAAATTGTCTGTCTAGTAGTTAAAATATCCAGCAATCTAATTCAGGTAGGATCATGGACAGCTGAGACCCCTTAGAACTAAAGGTTTGGGCCACCTCACAAAGGTATGAACCCAGTCTACTGAAGGGCCAGCTGTGGGCAATGGAAACCCAAAACAGAAAGTGGAAGAATGTAGTTATAAATATTAACTGTAGCCTCATGAACAGAGAAGAAAGGGTAGGATCAGCCTTGTCTGCTATTTTTGTTCCAATCTTCAGTTTTATTTTCTCCCTTTCCATTTCTACTTTATACAGATAGTTGTGGTGATAGCAAATTCTGTGATTTACTTAAAGTTTGAAGTATGTCAAAATATGTCTGTGGCTGAAGTTGAAGAGAAAGGGAGATGGCATTGAGATGGAGCCGGTGAATGATCAGTGATCACAAATCAGGGAGCATTGTTTGTGGGAGCAGCGAGAATGGCTCGCCGGCAGGATTTACACCTCCTGTCAGAAGAGAGACTGGGACAAGGGGACGGGCGGAACTTAGTGCAGCTCCTTGTGCTATGCGGGACCGAACGACCCAGACCCTTGACAAAAGTGTTCCGACGTTTTGGGTAACAACACTCCAACCCTGCACTGAAAAATCCATCCTCATGATATAGGGTGAGCTGGCCTTTTGTGCAAGGAGGCTAATGGAGAGCTAGACAGAAAAGAGGCCCAATAAGGAACCTTCAGGTCAGGATGGGGCTTGTGCACTCTACACTTAATAACATTTCATAGCCGTTGTAAGTCAGTCTGTCACTTTAGAACCTCCAATAAATTCTTGTTGAATGTTGTGGCTTGTTCTCGGTGGTGCTATTATGAATTTAGAAGGATAACTTGTCTCATATTGGAACTGGAGGGCAAACAGGCCAAGAGCAGTGATTGCCGGCAGAGGAAAGTACTTTTCAAATGAGTGATTGTATCACTAACTGGCAGTAGGGGCTGCTCCTAGGAGCCAAGGGGAGGTGGTAGGAAAGGAAATGCATAAGGAACTCTTATCAAGCATACATGAGAGGGAACCCTGAGAAATATCAGGGTTATTTTGATTTCAGAAAGAGATTAGGGATGTTTTGTCAGAGGATCCGCTTAATGGGCACTTAAGTCCAGTAATTAATGGCAAGAAGTGCTGCAATTACTGGTCTGGGAAGGCAGAATATTTTGGCTTCGCATTAGTTTTTCTATTTAATTCCTACACAGATTCAGAGAGGTCATAACTATCATACTCTACAGATCATAAAATCGAGGTTCATAAGCGGTGATTTTCCCAAAGTCACAAAGCTGTGATGTAGCAGAGTGAAGATGTGAATCACCGTTTGACCTCAGTGCTATGGAATCTACCAGTTCCAATAATTTAAGTTATATTTCACAATAGTATTTATGTTGGTAATTGGGAACTTGAGACTATTTTAGACAGTCTGTTAATTAAAAAAAATACTTTAGCTCATGGGCTGTCAAAGTTTGCTGTACATTGAATTTTCTGGGGAGCCATGAAAATAGTGATTCCTGGTCTTACCCCAAGAAAATTGTATTTAATTGACGTGGCATGAAGCTTGGACACTGAACTTTTAAAAGGCTTCCCAGGTGATTCTAAAATGTGGCAAATTTTGAGAACCAGTGCATTAACACACCAGTGAAGAAAACAGTAATAGCTTTGCTCTTCTAGAATATTTTGCTGACCTAGCATCAGGGCCACACCACCTGGAGAGGTGGTCGAAACTAGAAGAGTGCCTAGAAGAATGAGGGTGATCTTATTGAAATGATCTATCACTAATAATTACTAAATGACCAGAAGAAATAGTACTTGACACGTGGTAGGTGTGGCACACAAAATGTTGGCTCAGCAAATGAATCCGTGGAGATAGAAGTCTACAACATGGGTGCCTTAACAGATAAAGAAAAATGGATCCAGTCAGAGAACAAAGGTCCAGTGAGGACTCCAGATTTAGGAGTCAGGTTGCCTACATTCCGATCTGGCTGCTCCCACCGATTAGCTCTGTTGGTGGGAGATTGGGCACATTTTTATTTTTCGCCTTTGAGCTCTGTTGTGTTTAAATATTCTGATCCGTAAAATGGAGACAAAAATACCATTACCTTGTGATGAGGAAATAAACAGTATTTACTTCATTAAAATATTGTGAGAATAAAAGAGGTTAAGAATTTAGAAGAGAGAGAGGAGCACAGGAAGCATTGCATAGGTGCTCCTATCATTTCAATTATTTATATGTGAAATGTTCCGGCAGCTCTGCTGCCATAAGGGTTTTAAAATTCATAAGGATTTAAAATTTCCTATTTTATTTTTACAACTTGTTTTGTTATCGCTTGATTCTGCCATGTGTACAATCATACCCATTAAAAAATTTGCTATATCTATACACATTTAATAAAGTTATTGTCTATATCTACTTTGAAACATTGTAATCTGAAATACTGAATGACAAAATTTTATTATTATGAAATACAAAAAGGTAAGCTTCTGAAACAAGATATTTTCCCCACCTCAGTCTAAATTATAATCTCTGGCTTTATAAATATGTAAAGAATATAAACTTTCCACTGATGAAGTATCAAAAATGTTGATGCATTTATTCAATCAAAAGTATGAAACACTGCAAAAAACATTGCAAAATCACTTATGTATGCAAAAAAATAAAACCAGTTAAAATATTGAGACTTCAATATTTTCTGTTCTTTCAATAATTTTAGAGCAGAAAAAAGTGAACCAAAACCAAAACAAAGAAAACAAGAACAAAGTAACTCAGACTCCAATTATCAAGGGACGGAATCTGAGAAGATTCTGTGAATGAATTCTGTATGCATAGGCTGGCCAACTGCAGATTTTAATTTCCTTAGCTCTGGTTCCCCTGTCCAACTCACAGCCTTTGACAAATGTTACCAAACAAAACTGTGGGTCTTTTAAAGCAGAAGTTTCAGGGTAAGAATGATCTCTTCAAGATGTCACAGACCTACTAACCTGAATCTGAATTTTTGATGACTTTGATTTTGCAACCAATTTTGATGACTTTAATTTTTCACCCCTTATCCTAATAAATATAAAGTTTTGCCAGTACCAAGAGATAAGTTGAATATGAATTGCAAATTGGAAAATATGGATTTGCTGATTCTGGATGAATCTGAAATTCATGTTTTATTTTACCATGTTTGTACATCAATATTTATTTCTTATGTAAAGCAAAATACATTTTTGAGTAGTAAACTGGCATCAACAAAAATGTAATATAACCTTACACTTTAGGAGTAAGTGAAGAAAGAAGGAAAGAAATTCCTACCATTGCCATTATTGATATGCTCATTAAAATGCAGCATGATTAAGTTTGGATAGAATTGTAAAAACTAGGTCATTTGTAACAAACACTTTTAGCCACTTTTTAAACAAATCCTAATGTTAAAATATCTAAAAGAATTTTCAATAAATGGGAACCACTCCATTTAATAATAAAAAGTTCAGTAACATCTTAGGAAATGCAAAAACTTATTATTACTATTTTTAAACTGTAGACTATGAAGTAAATATTCAAAGCAACACTAATTATACTCACAAATATACTATGGGGCCTGATGGTAATATTATAGAAATTATAATCCAGATTGTTATGTCCTCATGAGAAGAATTAAAATATTTCAGCATGGTAACTTCTGAAAAACACTGGATTTGGGTACAGCAACAGCATTTACCTGCCTGTGTATCCACTTGAAAAGTTAGCATTGTCAGCCTTGTGAAAGTAAGAGGTCTCCAGAGTTGTGTGGCTTAATCATTACCTGTGTTCTCAGACTGCTTCCAATTCCTCCTCCTCCTCTTCACTGTGAGTATAACCTTAGGGAATTGTAGGTAATTTGTTTAGTTCTAGATTCTCAAGTAAATTGTTTGAGATTACGCCACAGAAAAATTGTTGAAAAGACAAAAGGGTGAAATTCAGAAACATTTCCAAGCCCTTCCCCAATTCTCAATCTTATTACATTAGGGTGCACAAACGCGTGCAGTCGTTTTGATGGTATGATGTTTTCGTCAACTGAGACACGGCATTGCAACTTCTATTTCCCATTCATGTTTATAGTCAAGTGTACCTTACAGAGAGTGAACCCCTAATTTCACGTGTAGAAGCTGATGAGTTTGAACAAATAGATACCATTATTTAATTTACACCTTTTTCAATATGCAGAAGGACGTTTCTGGAAACTTCCTTCTTTTCCTTCCCTGTCATTCTTAGGCTGGCTCCACAAAAAGACAACAGCTATTCAGTTTTCTTTCATCCACAGTTTAGTTCTTGCCTGCTGCAGATCTTTGTGCGAATAAGCTTTTGTTTGGCGTAACGTCCGTGAGATACATCCGTGTCATTTCATGTTGCAGTGGGCCTCTTGCATGTGGTCTAGTAGTATTGCATTATGTAAACATACCATGATTTCTTTGTCTGTTCTTTTGCTGATGGCCATTTGTGTTGTTTCTACTTTGGGGTTTTCATGATTAAAGCTGCTAAAAACATCCTAGTGCAAGCTTTCTTTTTTAATGGAAATGTGATTATTCTTTTCGATACGTATCTAGAAATGAATTTTCTGGTACATAGTGTAGATATATGCCTAACTTTATTTTAAAAAGTGCTACATTCTTTTTTCAATGTGTTTTTACCATTTTACACTCCCACCAGCAATGTGGAAGATTGCCAGTTGGTCCAAATCACTGTCAACCATCAATGTTGTAAATATTTTTACTTTTGGATATCCTCATAGCAGTATCTCATTATTATTTTAATTTGAAAATTTATGACTATTAATAGTATTATACAATATTTCATATGTATATTGACCATTTGTATACCTTTTCTAGTCTTTGGTCCATTATTCTTATTATCCTGTTCAAGTTTTTAATCTTTCACTGAGTTGAAGAAATTCTGTATATATTCAGTATAAAAGCCTTAGTCTGATACAAGTATTGCAAGCATTTTTCTTTCAGTCTCTGCTTTGCTCTTAATGGTACCTTTTGATGAATAGGCATGTTTAGTTTTAATGAAACCCAACTGACCAATTTTTTCTCTCTTGATTAGTTCTTCTATGTTATAGCTATTTGCCAGCTCCAACATCTAATGACTTCTAAAATATTAAGGTATTTACCTTATGTGGAAACTACTATAATTATTTTACTTGACAGATGAAGAAACTGAAGCATACACTGGTTAAACCACTTGCCTGAAGTCTAACATAACTGGAACCAGGACTTGAACTTGTGTAATTTGTACTTATCACCACTGGCTAGGCTCCCCTTGATTATGCTACTGAAGGGAAAAGGTAACCAAAGATTACACATTCTTTTTGACTTGTAAGTACTTTTTCAAGGACCATCTAATATTACATTACTATGACATTTATTTTCTACAGAGAACAGTTTGGAAAGATATGCCCAATAAACATTCATTGACTCAATTAAATTTCTATAAGAGAGAAAGAAATGTAATATGCTACTTCCTAATAGTCTCATCCAATGGCTTTGTACTTTGGAAATATGTTAGGGTGTTCCATAGAACTTATAAATTTTTGTGTGTTCCCAGGTAAGAGAAGGGTTTATTGTCTCTTTATTGTTCATATTCTCTCCTTAAATCATCTTTATATCTAGTTATCAGCAAGATTCTAGGTTTTCTCATTATCCCTGAACCTGGTAGACATTACTAACCCTAAAAGGTGGTGTCGATTTATTGCTGTGAGTGCATTTTAGGAGAGTTGTAGCAGTAGTTGACTTCATGTGTCATCCTCTTCTCCTGTGCTGTTCTGCAGTTAGGGCTGCTGGATAAAAATGCAGAATAGCCAGTTTCATTAGAATTTCAGATAAACAATTTTTTAGTATAAGTATGTTCCGTGCAGTATCTGGAATATACTTATGCTAAAAAAGTGTTGTTTATCTGAAATTCAAATAACTGGGGGTCTTGTATATTTATTTGTTAAGCTGGGTAACCTTTGTTAGAGGTCTAGGTGTGTGCCTGGAAGGTGGGGAGAGAGCCTTCTCTTAACAACCTCATGTCTTTAATATGGGTGTGTCATGGCATCCAGATAGCTCCTGTGCTGGAGGGTGACTGTCAGAGCTATAAATTCAATAACCCATAAAAAGTAGAATTTCTACCTAGGAGAATAACAGTGCATATTCATAAAAATGTTTAAAGACGTTCTAGGGATATTTTGCACTCAAGTCTACTAGGAAGGGTAAAGTGCCCTGATATACTATGTTTCAGTATTATAACTACCAGGAACAAGGAGTGCAATGGAAGATGAAAATGACAGAATGTTCTGTATTAAAGCACATTTAAGTTTAAAATCATGGGATGAAACTTAATTAAGTGCCAGAAGGTATACTAACATAATGTTGAGTTTGCAAATTTAAATATATAAAAGCAAGGCAATCTAGACACTAAAAGTTCCCTAGCAACATTAACTCACCCACATCATGCACTGTGCATAATAAAGTTAACATTTAACAACCAGAAATGTCATTCATAGCACAAAATATGTGCTACTCAAGGTCATTAACATTTTCCATATTTTAAACTTATTTCAAAGGTTCAATATTCTTATTACACTAATGTAGAAAGAATTACTCAGTCTTAGAGTTAAAATTCTTTTAAAACGTATTTCTTTACCTCACAGACTTTCATTAAGGTCATAATTAACTTGTGTCATATTTTGTTTTAGTAACACAAAAAAACCCATTTTTACATTTAGAAAATGTTAAATACAGTATAAATATTCAATTTGCCCATCTGAAAATTATTTCAAACTTGCTCTCTCTATAGGTATCATTCAGAAAAAAGCATCACTATTTATTATTCTAGAATACTTTCTGATATTATAGTAAAAACTGGAAGGCTTGTGGCATGGTAGTCCTGCCTATGTCACTTACTGTGCGGCCACAGGCAAGTTATTTCATGTCCTTGTGGCTTGATTCCTTCATTTGTAGAATTGACATAATAATAGTACTTGACTCATAGGGGTTCAATGAAAATTAAATCATCAGTTAACATTTATAAAATTCTTAGAGTAATGCACGGCACATGGTGAAGAGTTAGCTAAAAATTCTGTGTTCACCAAATAGCAAGATTCCAAATGTACAGACACAAGGAGATTTTATGTTACCTTTCTTTAGACTTCTACAATTAGAATATTAGTGGAGCTGAAACAATTTTAGTGAGTCTATTATATTTTATCTTTTAAAGGCTTATTTTAAGTTCATAGATTTAAAAAAATTCTCTTCTGAATTTGTGCTTTTCACTAATAGAAATAGGAAAAAGTTGTTCAAATTTATTGTAAACATGAAAATAAAAACCAACATGACATGACATTGTATTGGCCACCTGTAAAAATAACCCAGCTGAAGAAGCCTGGCAACACCAAGTGCTAGCGAGGGTCTGGAGCACACTGGATTACCCAGCACTGCTGGTGTGAATGCAAACTGCCACCACTCTTTCGAGTAACTACTGGGCAACTGTTACCTACTAAATTCGACACATATGTGCATATATATCCTATAATTTAGCAATTCCAGAAATGCATTTGCTGTGCACCAAAAGAAATTGCAGGGTTTTCATAGCCCCGGTATTCACAACAGCCGAGAACTAGAATCACCCAAATTTCTATCAACAGTAGAGCAACGGGGGCAAATTGTGGTACTTTCATACAATGGGTTACTCCAGAGCAACAAGAATGAAGACATTAATTATACCTGCACTCAACAACTTGGATGATTCTTCAAAACAATGTTTAGTAAAACAGATAACACAAGAGCGTACACAGTGTGATTCCAATTATATAAAGCTCAATATCAGAAATTTTGGACTGTGGTATTAAAATGAAAGGAATTCTTTCTTTAAGGAGGAGGATTTTGGGCTTCTGGGGAGCTGCTGATGTTCTGTCTCTTTTCCTGGATTCTGGCTACGCATGATTTCATTGAGATAAACCCTTATGACTTAGCCATTCTTTTGTATATGCCATATCTCAATTGAAACACAATTTAAAAAACTCAAATAATTTGAGTTAGAGAAGCAAAAGAAAGAGAGTTTTATGATTTGTATTGCCAATCTTTGTAGTTCCCAGTGGGATTTATTCAGAAAATAATGTCCACTTGGAAAGGAGAAAAAGTCAGCCCAATACATACATACCCTTGCCATATCAATTTGCCAAAAAAATTCATTAGAATTGGGGGAAATACATGCAGTGCATTGCCTACACCAATGAGATATATCTAACCTTAAATAGTTTCCAGTTTTAGAATGACCGAAGTGTCAATCAGAAAAGAGAGTTGAGAGTTAGAATTGGGAAGTTGCAAACTGGACAATGGTGACCAGAACAAGGGCAAAGCAGAGGTGAGATACCAACCTCAAGCTGGTCCCTTGACAAATAAAACTAAAGTGAAAGCAAAATTTCTACAGGTATGTAGCACATGTGTTACAAAGTCTTCTGTACTATGCATATTCTACTTACTATTACATTGTGTACTCAGGAAATGTTAAGACGATCATTTAAGTTGTGTTAGTGATAAGTCATACTCATTAGATTTTTGTAGTTCAGTATACAATTAGAAAACATATGAACATGCTACTAATAACATAAGTACAAATTTTAAGGCAAACTTAATCCCTCATTTTAAGGGGGAAAATTCTCTCCTTAAGAAAATAGAGTTCAGATGAGGGATCTACATATTTTAGGATCTCAAGAGACTTTTATGAACAACTGGCAGCTAAAATGAATCAGAAGCAGATAAGAGCTTCCATTAAGGCACCGGAAATAGTTCACCGTGGCTGAGGGATCCCAAGGCTGACTTCACCTACAAAGGTCTGGAGAGCACAGGCTCTATTCTAATGAAGGTTTGCTCAAACTAAACTGAAGAAGTTTAACATATTACCATGGCCCAGGGTCAAGAAGAGAATTATTAATTTTCACCCCCCAAAGATATTAGATTGAACCACGTAAAACTTTTATATTTATAGGTCAAAAAAGCCAAACATTGGGCATTTCATATGATTTAACTTAATATGTACAGAAACGTAATTATTGTTAGCAGTATAAAAGGACCCTCCCCCCCAAAAAAAAACACATTGTGAATGTAAATGACGGCAGTCTACTCTTTGAGGACAGCTCAGATACCAATGTGTGCGTGTATAAAACAAACTTGCCCCACGTACTTTGCCAGTGTTGTGTATTTAATCCAACCAAAGAGAATAAAACTATAAGGAAAAAGTTTCTTAATGATTTCAGGACATCAAAAAGTCATAATGATATTTCTCTAACCACACCTGTGATTGACAATCCTCTAGAAAAAAAATAATATACTATAAATTTATTTTAACTTTTGAAAATTTACCTTTTTATTACACTTATTTCTTTATTTGAGTTTTAAATATTTTTCTGATGCATAATTACCTACAACAGAATGCAAAGACCTTAGCTGTTCCACCCAATAAATGCTGACAATTGTATATACAATTTGTCAACACCCAAAACAAGATATAGACCATTTTTTGTGGTCTATATCAAAGGGGGAGCTTTGCCTGCAGAGCCCCCATGTCCAACAAGGATGAAAATAAGCCTACCAAGACATGATCTGCTTGGGGAGGAAAAGTGGCCGATTTCTCAAAGGAGAAGGAACAAGAGCCTTTTCCTCCATGGGCTTTTATTGGGTTCAATTTGCACAGGAATACAGGTAAAGCTCATCGATCATTGTCAGGCAGTAAGGATCAAACAATAGATAACATACAAAGAACTCTGAGGGCTTATTCTGAATCAGGGTCAGCTAGATAAAGGGCTACAAAACTTTGGGAAACAAAGTTTTATAAGTCAAACAAGCATGACTCATTTCATGCTTGAACCTTTATCAGAAAATTAAGGGTGTTCTTAGCAAAGCAGGTTGCACAGGACTTTATGTATTCTTTCTTAGGCCTGATTGCCCCAGGGAATCTGCTTTCCAGCACAGGGCTGCACCACCCTTTGTCATTGTTTCAGGCTTAAGTCAGGCCAAGGAAGTAAGGCAGCCTAGAGATTAGGAGACTTCTGGCAGACAGAATGAGGACTCAGGCTATGTCAAAGCCGAGGGGCAAGGGTCCATCACCCCCTTTTTCTATAGCCCCCCAAGTCCTCCCCTGAGGGCCTCTCTGTGACCATGCTTGTCTTAGGTAGTCCCTCCCTTGAGGAATCTTACCCGTCATTGGCTAACTGGTCAGACTCAGGGCCAAGGAGGGTAAAGTAAAGTGGGCAGAGGTGGCACCCCTGCCAGGGAGATAAGCTTTGTCTCCTTAGTGGTTTATAGTCCCAAGTCTGTCACTCAGCCTTACCATGGGGGGTTACAGCTTCTGAAACCAGGCAGGGCAGTTCCCAACAATTTTTATCATCTGAAACAGTTCCCTCTTCTCCCCTCTACCCTTCAAGGTTAAGCGCTTTCTGATTCTGGTTACTCAGAATAATTGCTCAGAATAATCCTTTGTACATGGTGGAGATAAAGAAACAGAGAAAATAAGCAAAATTTTGTCATCTTTCTTTGGGTTGCAGTGGACAGTTAAAAATAACCTATACAACTGTGTAAACTAGAGTTTCCTTTAGAAATTAGACTAAAAGATGTAAATTCTTTACAATTGTGGTATTTCCTAATTCATCTTATGTTAATGACAGTGAACAAACGTTTAAGTGGCATGTGGAGGTAACACAAGTAAAATGAGGTCACAAGGCATATGGCAGTGAACAGAAAGTCTCCCGGAGAGACTACAGCTAATGAGTTCAAAGTACATTCCAGTGCGGTGTGGTGAGAGTATTGGGAAAATCTAGGAAACAAAAATCATTTCCGTAATCTCCCTTTTTCTTGTTACCAGCCCTGCAATCTACTCCCACAATGCCCAACTTAATAAGACAAGAATGAAACATCAGTGCTTGCCAGGGACTGGGCTTTGGGAGAGAAATTGACCACAGAGTCACAAAGAAACTTTCTGATATGATGAAAATATTCTATATTTTGATTGGATGATTGTTATAACTGTGGGCATTTATCAAAATTCATAGAACTATATACCTAAAAAAGGAAGAATTACATTTCAAATACTTGTTTTTTAAAATAAAACACAACATCAATAATGAAGAAAACAAAATGACTACCTAATCGTCTGATACCTATTGTACTTAGAAAGTAAGTTGAAATAATCTGTGAGAACAGAACATTAAATTTTATAGTATAAAACTTTATTTTTAAAACAGTTTGCATAAATTCTCATCATCTTTAACACAGAGCTTCAGATATCCTTACTGTCCACAGATGAACCATTTATGATTTTAGCTCCTGGAAACACTCAGCAAGCAGGGTCAACTTGAACAAGAATATGAAAATATACACTGTGTTGTTTTTAAAATTTGTTCTACTATGTTAGTTGGGCAGTATGAACTTTGGATGGGATGTTATAAATATGAAGGCAGTCAGTGGTTTTGATTTTTGTTTATATTTATAGAGACTGAAATTGCATTTTCTTGGACAACAGAGCTTCAAGGATAACTAAAGTGTAATTAAAAGTTTAGATTACTCCGATGTTCATGTAACTGAAATTAAACTACATACCGTACACTAGGAGCTTTAACTTAAAACCTTTTGTTAACAGTGACAATGCGCATTCCTATGAAAATCTTGTTAATATAATTTCCTATATTTTAACTCTCTAAAATAAACAGGGGGTTCTTCTCCCAATGGCTACATTTCATTATGTAAATGTGCAGTGACCTCCCCTAACAGCCCTATGTCACCTCAATGGGTAAAGGTTTTGTACTTGCAGGTGTTATGTTTACCTTTTACAAAATGTATTGTTAAAATCAAAGAGCTTCATACATATAAAAAGAAATATTTCTCCAGGGAAGCAGTAAGGTAGAGGCATAATTCTTTTGCTCCTTCACTTTTGCTGACAAATTCTAAATCAAAACCCAAACCACACACACATGCATACACAACACAACTTAGGTTAAAGAACTTTCTCAATATTCTTTAGAATTAATGTTACTTGGGGTCCTCAACAGATTAATGCAACACCCATTTTCCCTGTCCTCTGGGCAGAGATGCAAAGTCATTGTTTTTAAGGCAATGGGACAAGCACCAGCCCAAGTGGCTGTTAAACCTGTGTAACCCGCACTACACAGGAGCTCTTTTCTGCTAAAGCACCAAACCAATTTCAGAGGCAAGGCCACTTGAGAATGACAGATTAGCTTCTGGGAAGGTTGACTTAGCACAGTGGGGAGCTGGCTTAAACACTGAGAGGCAGAACAGAAATATAGATTCCCTGAATGAAAAGTTATTTTTCTATCAGGACTGTGAAGGAGAGAAAAATCTACAGGGTCACAGCCATTACCACTTGCCATTTTTATTGCTAAGTTTAATAAAAAATGTCATATAGAGATCAGATCACATCATTAGTTCTAGAGAAAAAGACAGGGAAAGTATAAGTGAGATTGTCTCCAGGATGAAATAGGAAATGATGTAAAGAAACCTGAGCTCCTCATAAACTTTTCACATGGTGGTGTGGGCATGAAAAAAAAAAAAAGGAAATCAATGAATATATATGCTCTGATTCACTTTATAATTATGAGTTCCCCTCCCTCAGATAGTTTTCCTTTAGGGAGGTACCTGTGACCTATAGAGAATAGCACAGGACAAGTTTTTTGAAGAGTAAGCTGGATTTGTTCAAGAAAAGTATGCCCCAAACAGGTGAACACCCAAAGGAGCAGCATCTCTACTCTGGCATAATGAAGGGAGCACTGCCTTGGGAGTCAGCATGTGACAGGTCTGAATGTGAGACTCATTCTATCACTGTGGGAATCGAGATCGAGTTTGAGCTTTGGTGCTGTTATGAGGGCATTGTGTCCAGGGACACATCCGCAAAGCTTACAACTTCTGCTCACACCTCTTACCCATATGAGGCAATTGAATCCAAATGGGAAACATGTTACAAAGTCAGCAAGAGTGAATGGCTTTCCTATAAAAGTGGGATTGATACCCAGAGTAGTCTAATTCATAAAGACAAAAAAAGAATGGTGGTTGCCAGGAGCTGGGAGCAGGGGGAAAAGGGGGAGTTATCGTTTAGTGGGGGTAGAGTTTCTGTTTTGAAAGGTAAAAGAGTTCTGGAGGCAGATGTGGTGATGGTTGTGCAACAGTGTGAATGTACTTAATCCCTCTGAACTGTACATTTAAAAATGGTTACGATGGTCAATTTTTTGTTATATGTATTTTACCACAGTTTAAAAAATAGCTTTAAAATTGCATTAAAATATTTATAAGGTCCTGTGTCTAAAATAAAACCTCTTACTTTTAATACATTTGAATCTAAGGGACTAAGTTTTGCAAAACAAATTTTGTTGTTTGTGGCGGCATAGGTGAAAGAAACGGAAGAGAAGGAGACTGGGGTGAGAGCTGCTCCCAGAAGGCAGTTCTCGTCCAAGTTCACTTATGACGTGGACCCGGAAGGCAAGAAGACACACTCAGGGCCACTCTAGCAATCTTTAGGAGGAATAAATCTTACTGTTTTGTCAGCATTGTATCCCTCCAACTAGCACAGGCGCCGGAACATTGTCCAACCTCAATAAAAAGTTGTTAAATAAATAAATAAATAGTGTGTCTTTTAGTAAAACATAGCTCTATCAATGGCCTGTGATCTTACTAATTTGATCATATTTAAGAAATTCTCCTTATCCTGAGTGGAGATGGGGGAGTAAGTTATTTAATGTCTCTGAGACTCAGTTTTACCATTCATAAAATGCAGTCCCTGCCCCCACGTCTTAACATCGTTACACTATATATATATGTGTGTGTATGTGTTTGTGTGTACATGTCTATTATAGACACATATATTTCAAACATACATTTTACTTTTTTAAAGATTTTATTTATTTGTTTTTAGAAAGAGGGAAAGGGAGGGAGAAAGAGAGGAAGGGAAACATCAATGTGTGGTTGCATCTCGTGTGCCCCCTACGAGGACCTGACCTGTAACCCAGGCATGTGCCCTGACCGGGAATTGTACCGGCAAACCTTTGGTTCACAGGCTGGCACTCAATCCACTCAAGCCACACCAGCCAGGGCTAAAACATACATTTAAAAAAATGCCTTACTTAGCACATTTTATGTATTTAATAAATAGTAACTATTTGTTCATTATTGCTATCATAATATTTATTTTAAACAAGTATGATATCAATTTTCTCTAATTCCTATGTTAGCTTGTTATGAAGAAGTTTTGTCCTTCTACCACTCAATATATAGACAACAGGTATATTCCTAAGGCAAAAACAACTTAGGAACAAAGCTTAATTATGAGCCTGTCAAGAGTTAATACAAATCAATATATTTTGATTAATTGATTTCTTCATTTATCAATCCACTATTCTTTTATCAAAGGTCTACTGTGTGCTGGGCACCACATTAGGATCAAAGAAGTCCCCACTTTCCAGGTATGTAAACTGAGGAAATAAACCTATGAGCAAATGATTCAAGCTCTGGAATAAAGAGAAGGACAAAGTTTTGGAATGTGTCCCACTCCAGGCTTGTTTACGACTGCATTGCACAGGCTGCAGAAGCCCACACGAGGCTTTTGTGCTGGGATACAATAACACTATAGTGATTAATTAGGAAGAGAATTTGTTTCCAAGTGGAAGATGAATTGGAGGGAGGAGAGGTTGGGCGATTTGAATTTCTACCTTCTGGCACAACAGTAATAGTTGGGTTCACTTACTTTCTTACGCCCGTGTATCTTTACCTTCTCTCTTCAGAGCTCTTGTGAATGGTGAGGGAAAGTGGTGAGCATAAGGCAGTGGATGGCTTTGGGCACTCTGCACTGGCACAGCTGTCGTGTGACTTACTTGTGCCTTGGTCACTCTCCCAATTGTACATTTAGCGATGGCTGTGGTGTCCGTTTGGCCCGTATTTCTTAGAACAAAAATTATTATAAGTCCCATTACCAATATGCAAGAATTTTAAAAATTATGTACTAAAGGAGTAAATTATTGAAGACAGTAATATAAGTTTATTAAATATATACCATATGTATCTTATAGCAGATAATAGAGGCAGGTGTAAACTTCTATTCTTCCTCCGTGACTCTACATTTATGATATAAGTGTTGGAAAACATCTGGAATACCTTTTTAAAAGTATCATTTATGATTTAGTAAGCATAAATCAAAACCTCGGGAATGCAAAATATATCTAGATTCTTGAATAGTATAAAATACATGACTAGTTAGATTTCACGGGCCTCTGTGTATATGTGACTGGGAATTTATTTCTTCACACATACAATTCAACTGGGAAATTATTTCTTCACACGTACAACTTACTTTCACACAACACATACGATAGGGCTAAAATGTTTGAAGACTCACTAAGATCTATTCATGTTAGAGAAGCAAGAGTATCCCCATTTCATTTAAAATACCAGCACATTAAAAAAATAAAGGGTTCTCTGGGTAAAAAAAGACATGTATTTTTTCCATTAATCCTCTTTTCTTTAGAAGAAGAGGGAGTTAATACATATGTTTGAGAGGAGAAGAAAAGGATGTAAATTGAGAGTGCTTTGATGGTTGCCAGATTGGAGGAGGGTTTGGGGGAATGGAAGAAGAGGTGAAGGGATGAAGAAATACAAATTGGTAATCACAGAATAGCCATGGGGATGTAAGGTACAGTATAGGCAATGGAGTTGCCAAAGAACTTATAAGCGTGACCCATGGACATAAACAAAGTTATGGGGATTGTCTGAGGGAGGTGGGGGTGCTTGTTGCAGGGGGGCAAAAGAGGAAAATTGGGACAACTATAATAGCATAATCAATAAAATATAATTTTAAAAAATGACCCTAGTCATCCATTCAAACTGTTCTGTTCCCAGGTATAGGGAACCTATCCACATGGTGTGGGGAATGTAGCCCAGTCCCCACTTGGAAAGGCCAGTGGGGAGCGAAGTCTGGCACACAGGACCCACATCCATGGATAGGTTCTCCCGTGGGGAATCAGGACTGCATTGTTCCTAGGCCGCTTTGAGACTTGCTTCTTGCTAAAACTCCCTCACCCTGGATTGAGGCAGCAAATGTTTACTGTATATCTCTTAAGTAACCTCCTAAAATCTGTGCTAAACCTCCCAAGTATGGAATGTAACCAGCTTAACCACTTTTCCCCTCGATCTGTAACATCCTTCCCTTTGAAGTAATTAACAGCATTCTTTCCTTTGTTATCTGTAAAAGGTGACCACCTACAGCGAACCTGTACATAGTAAATGGGAACCATCCTCAATGTAATGTACCCAGAGAAGCAACAAAAGCCTGTCCAGGCAGGGGTTGGTGGGGCCCTCTCTCTCACTTCAAGAGCGGCTGTGCCATCCCTTTTCTCCACAGGACTTCTGTAGTCCATGTGAATTTGTTCATTGCAGCCACAACACACAGACCCTGCCGGCCGGGGTCCACATCACCCAGGCATAGTGCTCATTGTGCAGGTCCACCAGTGTGTTTGAATGAGGACCATAGCAGGTGGTACAGATGTATGTATTTACAATGGGTGGGAAGTTTGGATTGGGAGAATCAAAGAAGATGAAGAGAGCATTTGAAAACTGGAATCCAAATCAGAGGTCTGGAAACCAGGAGCCAGTGGTGTGCAGAAGTATAACATGAAGACAGCACAACACGTTGTGTGAGAATTGAGTTCTGTGATCAGGAAACCGGAGAGGGCAGACAGGGCAAGGGGGTGCGGAATTGGGTCTCTGTCTGCTTGAATCGTATCTAAATCTTTTAAAAAGCCTAAATAAGCTTCTTGTCAGCTTTAACACCCAGAAATGTCTTTGTCAAGGACTCGGAAATAGGTAGCTCTTTAAAATGTAATCATCAAGGAAGACAGGGCCCCTCTCTCTCAGTTTTGCAGCAGGGTAGGGTCTGAACCCTAAACTACCTTCTATGAGAAAGATAGGAAAAGTAGATTTATATTTTTTATAAAACCAATTACCTAACACTGATGATCACCTCAATTACCACGTAAATTTAGGACAAACTATATGTGACAAATAGTGCTGTTGAGTCCTCTTGAAAACTAGTTATTGTTTATTGTGAGAACATGTATATAATGGATTGTGTCAGCTTGACTATATAAAAAGGTAGGGCTTCTTTCTGCCTTTGAATATCTTTCAAGAATTACCTGTGATTCATACCACATTCTTGTTTAATTGTTGTTCAGTAACAAAACTGTTATTTCCCTTCTACATTTCTGGAGAGGTTTTCTGGGCTGGGAATCCATTTATCTATTATCTCTCTCTCTCTCTTTCTCTCTCCCTCTATTTTGCTCAACTTCAAGCAAAACTGATGGCATTAATTACCTATTTCTTAAATTATTCCACTGTAACCTCAAAATGATCTTTAAGAGATGTCTCTACCTCTCATCCATTGTTTCATTATTGTTCTCCTTTAAAAAAAAATATTTATTGACTTTAGAGAGAGAGAGAAAGGAGAGAGAGAAAATGTCAATTTGCTGCTCCACTTATTCATGCATTCATTTGTTGACTCTTGTGTGTAACTTGACCGAGTATCAAACCTGCAACCTTGGTGCATCGGGATGATGCTCTAACCAACTGAACTACCCAGCCAGGGCCATTATTGTTCTCCTTCTGAGAAAGCAGCATCTTCTGCTCATCATGGTTTGAAATGCTGTGGTTCACTTTACCTCATTCTTCTTTTCTGGTGTCTAAATATAGCTAATTATACAATCTTAATCATTTTTCCTTATTCCAACTATAGCTTTTATATTTGTTCTCTCTTTATCTCTATTGCTGCCTCTCTGATCTCGATGGTCAATAATTTGTACCTCCTGTAAGACTTTTATTCATTTAATTGACTTTAACCTCTCCAGCGCCAAACTGGTTCAAAGAGTTCCTAACCAATTGTTTTGTTGAGGCACTCTGTCAAATGTCATATGAAATGTGCAAGGGTACCTTATTGCTTACATGTGATCACCTTGTGGTAGTTGTCAAGGTCTTCTGTTGTCTTGGTTCCACTAGATTTATATGATCTGATTTCCATTTTCTCTAAGACACAACATCCTCAATGTATTCAGACTCTTCTGATTTTTTTCTTTTTAGAACTCTAGTACATGTTATTTATTACTAATCTCAAATATTGTATGGTAACAGCAAAAACACATAATCTGTCACTAATATACTGAATTGTAGCCTCACTGATTAGCCAAAATTGAATCAATTCATAGAGCCCAAACTGAATGCCTGCTCTTCTATGAAATCATCCATGAATGTTGAAGCTTCCCAAAAACTTTCTATAGGTTACTTCATGAGCTACTCCTTTCTTAAGCTTTCCCGATTTGGGTCTATGATAATTTATTATTATACAATTACACTTTAAAGTGGATGTACTGAAATGTATGTATCTTCTTATGTATTGTCTAAAATGGTTCAGGAGACTGGACTTTAATCACATGGCTATTGTTCAAATGCTTATTCTTTTTAATATTTTCAGTGAAAAAAAAATCACCTAGAGAAGGGATTAGATTTTTCACCACAACAAAAAGTAACTCATAGATAAGTCTGTGGAAAATAGATGATCAACCTAGTAATGCAATTTTACAGTGAAAAACAAAGTGTGACTCTGAAGCAATGAGTTTATCACTTTTTTTTTTTTGCAGAAATCGTAGGCCAGTTTAAAAGATAAATTCCGAATGTCAGAACCACTGGAATAAATAAACTGTGTTTTCATATTACTAACGTGAAGGTGCTTCTTCGGTGGTTGGCAGCACCACTGTGCATTTTGTGACTTGGCAGGGGCAAACCTCTCGCCCCCCCAGATCCAGGTATTGAGTGCAATCTGGTGTGGAGGTTGCAATCCGTGAGAGTCATTCATCCACTAGTTTCCGGTGGTGACGAGACTGAAGGAAAGAAGGCTGGCTTGCTTTGCTCCTGCCAGCTGGGTCACTGGGAACCTCTCCAGCAGTTGACCACTGGCAAGGGAGTCAGGTTGGAGGATGCCTCAGCCAGTGGGTGTCAAGCACCAACTTGTAGGGCAGGGGACCCTGGGAGGGTCTGTGCTTGTTTAGAAAGTTTCCCCATGCCTGAGGGATATGATTATCAAATTAAAAAACCACCAGAGGCTGTGGAATAAAGAAAATGTTTTGTATTTTAATTTTAAAAGGTGTTTTAAGGGGCCTTGTGTTTTTCTTTTGCACTGAGTGACACAAATGAGGTAGCTGGTTCTGCTTCTAGTCATTACTACTCAGTGGTTATCCTGGAAGCCATTATGGTTTTTGTTGTTGTTGTTATTGTTGTTGTTGGTGGTTTTGGGGGGTTTTCACTCCATTTGGACTGAATTCTAACTTGGTTGCCCTTATCTTTGGCTCTCAGTTAAGCACCTGATTACTCATGGTAACATTTAAAAAATTAAATAGTAGAGAAATAATGCAAAATTAACTGCAAATATAAAACAAAACAATAAGTGATCAAGCAGGAAAATATTCTGCAGTAAATCAGCAGACACAAATTGGGATTATCACTCATAGTAAGGCTTGCTTAGACGTGTTAGCTGGCGAGAATACTTGAGGGTGACCTCTGAGAAGAGAACAAATGAACAGGCTGCTTAATGTTAACATAGAGGTTTATGCATAGACTAGATAGAAAGTAGACTAATCCTTAAGTCTTTGGTAAAAGATCTATTTTGCGGAGATTTTTAAGAACCTGTTTATGCTGACAGTAACCAGAAGGGCGGGAGGAGAGGGATCAATGGGGGAAAATAAGGTCCATCAAGGAACATGTATAAAGGACACACGGACAAAGCCAAGGGGGGGTAGGTTTGAGGGTGGGAGGTGGAGATGGGTGGGATGGGGGGGCATAGTGGGGAGAAAATGGAGACAACTTTACTTGAACAACAATAAAAAGACTCAAAATGGAAAAAAAGAACCTATTTATGCTGGGAATGTTAAAGAATTCTATTATATTATCTAAGAAAAAAAGTAGTCACATATTCTCATAAGAGAAACTAAACACCAGCTATCAAACTGAAGTTACATCGTACTTCCAGTTTTCAGTCAATTCCCTATTCACTGGATAGTTTTAGTGAAATAAAATAAGAATGCAATTTAATTTAGCTGGTAACATCTTTAAAAATTAAATATAAATACTAAAATAACCTATAGGGTATTTGTCCTTATAGATGATTGACTCTAGAAATCTTGAAGTGACTATAATTTCAGTAGTTGCAAGGTCTTTATTTTTTATTTTTTCTTGTATTATTTATTAATTATTGTATTATTGTTTGCTCTTTTTAGAAAACATTATATTGTTATTCCATTAGAGTTTTCCCCATTTCTCCCCCTTTGCCCTCCTCCACCCAGCCCACCGCCTGCCGCCCCAGTCAATCTAGCAACCAGGGTTCTGTGATGCTCCATAGTCCTCTAGGAGCTCAGAAAGAAGTCACATGACTTTAAACCCCCACACCTGCTAATGAAAGCTCAAAGAAAATTCTAGTTTTTAATGCCATGCAGCACTCTTTCAGCTCTTTTGAGACAGCCCAGGCAAATTGCTTTAAGCCTTTTCATTTACTCTTTCATGACCCACTTTTTGCCACATGCTGTATAACTCCCCACTGATTTAAAGAATGCATTAACCACAGACTATTGCAATGAGTAGTTTCTTCCGAGAAACACTTAGAAGTCTCACTGATATATAATGAACTTTCTCAAAACCTGTGAAGGTCTTAATACCATTCCTGGGCTCTTCCAGTACTTTAGCTCTACTGATGGTCACTGATGTCATCTAAAAACAAACCAGTGCCACTGGCTGATGCAGACACCCCAAGAGCTTCTGTGTCTAAAAGTGTGATGATCTTTTTTCTCATTTAAAAATTATATTCAGGTGATTCTTGTATTTATCATATAGCAAGTATGATCACAGATGTCTTTCCTTTCTACAAATGTTGTTTACATTCAGAATAACTTCAATAAGTTGTGAAGATCTTATTTTTCTTTGAAAATCTGAACACTGTCATAACAATGAAAAGTCTTTATAAAATTGTCAATGTTATTTCAAAGCTATTAAAATTTTTCTTATGCTTTCGTTGTATATTTACCCTTAAAAAAGAAAATATCATGAACTCAGTGCAAGGTTATTATCAACAACAACAAACTACTCTTTATAATTAAAATAATTTATGACTGCTTTAAATATTCTTTAATCTTCTAACACCTCTATGAGGAAATGCTAATATAATATTCTTATTTATAAGACTGTGATTCAGAGAGGTAATTTGTCAAAGAATGCAGAGATAACAAATGGTAGAGCAGGGTGTAAAACTCATTTGTCCTATCAAAAACTAAGAATTGATTATTAGGCCAATTAATATTAATAAAAGTAAGATTAAATTTGAATGCTAAAGATGTAATCAAAATGCTTTAGGACCAGAGAGGGTAGGCAGGTAAGTTTTCCCTTTAGTACCTATATTGAATATTTTGCTTAAAAGAGAAGAATTTCATATGTGGGATGGCCTGAAGAGGTCTGAGTCTTTGATGATGAATTTTGAAAGGAGTCATCTTGGACTGGGTGCCTTTGCCAAAGAGGTTTGTTTTAATTCTGGAATATCAGTTAGGTCAGGGATGGAGCACAGTCCTAGAGGCTGGCTGCTTAAAATTTGCAGAAAGCTCTGGCATTATGGAAGAATTTTAAGTGTGAAATCTAAACTTCCTTCTAGCTTCTCTAATACAGTAATCTAACATATAAAATGAATTAGGTGTTCTAATTTTGCATTTATACTGTCTCTTTATCTTGAGACAATGAAGAGAAAAAGAGAGAGAGAGAGATCCTTGAATCTCATGATACAGATATATTTTTTAGAAAGCTAACTACTTTTAGAGGGCATATTCTGCAAGAAAAATGCTGTTAAAACATTCTGTGATATCTCACACACACATCTCAATTAGTTATTTGAAAACAAACTTGTAAACATCACACAGAATAGAAAGGAAAACAATAATTTCATCAACAGGTCTTATATTACTGATTATTATTTAGCAGTTTCATGATCTATAATGGTATAGGGAATAACAATATTTATCAACCAATTAACACATAAAAGCTTATTAAAATATCTAGACTAAACCAGTAAAATAGAATATCAAGTATATTTAAAATCAATTTAGAAATGCTATTGTTTTAGATTAATGATATTTCTAGGTAGAATATAATTTTATCTTTCCACTTCTTTGCACAGTATTTGGCACACAGTAGTCACTTAAGAAATACTTGTTGAATTGAGTTCCAGTTGTCTACATTAACAACCCAAAGTAACATTGTTGAGAGGCCATTGTGCTTAAAATTTTAAATATGGGTTCAAATCCTGTCTCTCCTGTTTGTGACATATGAATCTTTGGGCAAACTCTTAAAATATCTGAGGCATAATTTCCCCTTTTAAAAATTAAGACTAAAAGAATATTTAGAATGCAGGGTTCTTATGATGATTAAGTATTATTATAATGTATGTGTAAGTGCCTAGCACAGTACATGAAACAATAGGATTTGTATGATTTCATAGGATGAACACAGTAAAGTCGTGAAGCAAAAAATTATTGTTTGCTTGAGAGTGAAAAACTTTAAATTTCAAAATCATTTTCAATTCCGGAAATATTTCAGCTTCTAAAAGTAGCCAACTTTTCCTTCCAGCTAGTCTGGTATACTTTCAGTGCCATTTGTTTTTATTTTCTCGCCTTCTCAACCAGCAACCAAAAGCCAAATCTCAGAAATTATATCAAGTTCAAATTTAATTTTCTTAAAGTGTTGGTCTACAAGTCAAAGGTCAGAAATGGTTTTTGCTCTTTATGAACTATGGGATTAAAAGATTTCTAGTAAAGAAAGACCAGACCTCTGAATACTGTAGCTGATTGAATACTTTGTGCTTTCCGAATTACCCAATACCTGTAAATTATTTAAATAATACATGCAAATTAGCTTAAATTGACAATCAAAATCATATACAATTATAGAGAAAAGTTGTAAATCTTAGTAACTAACTAGAAGCTTGAAATGTTTTTGTATTAACTGGAACTCTATGCACATTGAGTTTCCAAGCTAAACTGTTGTTGACAGAAATATCAACCCTGCCTCCTAATGGGCTAACACATCAAATTTGTGAAACATAACAAAATCATAATGTCTCAGCCCCATTTGAAGAGGCTGAAACTTGTTGAAACACACTGAAAAGTTGTAAGTGAAATAGGAAAGAGACAGTAAACTCTGTTTTGGGTTTGCCATTGAGTCATAACTCATTAAATCAGACTTTTACGTGCCTTGCTTTTATATGCCCACAACCAAAGCATGGCAATGGGCTTTTAAAGTAAAGAATGCTCTTGAAGCAACACAAAACCCGGTTACATGGAAAGCAGTTTAAAACATGCAGTGACAAGAGACCAGTGCGTCAGCCACCTATGCTACGAGAAGGGGTAAGAGCTACTTCACTGAGAACATTTGGAATCACCATGAGGTGTAACCATTCACCTGGCTAAGCAAGAATCTATAATCTTCTCCTATCTTTTATGGACATATCTTTTATGGTCAACTAGCTAACTTTCAAGCTTTTCCAAGTCAATTATGTAAATGCAACTTACAAGAATTTTAAGCAGCTCAGTCAAATGCTGGTGGCGATCAAAATCCCCCCTCTCCTTGTAACCCAAGGTCAGGGCCCACAGCAGCCACAGCATCAGAGGAAGGAAAAGGCTCTGTAGGATCAGCATTCTAAATGAGATGTGCTGCCAGCAAAATCTGCTTTGGATGCAAAAGTATCCCTGTCAAGATCTTATTATGATTCTTCCCTTTACCTCCTATACAAAGAAATTACTTTACAATTATCTAATTTACCTTGCATATCATTATGAAGATGCCGTAATCCACATTTGTGGTTATTTTGTATGTAATTATATAGTATCAAAAGCAGGGTTAGACATACACCCAAACTTTCATAAAATAACTAAACTAAAATAAAATAATGAAAGTTTCCCCTAGTGACCATACCCACGCAGGAGCCACCACTGTGGGTACAACACCACCCTGGCTCGGGTCTCTGGTGACATTTTACAATGAGGTGAAGCCAAGTATCTTCCCTTGATATGCCAGCTTATAAAAACCCTAACTAGTGCATATGGATAAGATGGCAGTTGGGCGGGGCTGAGTCTTGTTGAGTGGAAGAGCGGGATTACAGAGAAGAAAGAGAGATGGGGCGGAAACTAACTTCCTTAAACATGGACATGGCACCTACAGAAAGAGCAAAGGGCCTGATAATAGGACTAGATGAAACCATCCCGTTAAAATTCTGTTCAACTTTCACACTGGCCACAGCTCTCATCTCACCACACGAGGGAAGGGAGTTTGAGCCAAAAGACAGATTTAAAACAGCAATTTAAAGCAACAGTTTAAAGCTACACTTAGTAACATCGTATTTTTCCATAGCATTATATAGTTTACACAGTGTTTTTTATATGAACACATAGATGTTATATCTAAATATAAAGTGGACGATTTAAAAAACCGTCATGGTTTAAAAGAAAGAATCTTGCAGTTGACCAGTGGGGCCTGACTTCAGCTTCACTACTTAGAACTATGATCTTGGGGATGTTCTTACACTCATGTGAGTCTCTGTTCCCTCAGTAGGCTTTGCTTCTGAGATGGCCCCATCACAACGTTCACCTCTTAAAGTCAGAGTGAGGAGGCGGAAGAACACCTAGTGATGACTGATATCGAACCTGTCAATGACTTGGGTGAGTTTGTCAGGATTTTACTTAGGAAAAAAGCACCAAAAAATAAATATGATAGTTCTTAAAGCTCAAAATTTGTGGCACAATTCATACTTTTTACAAAAAAAAATCCAAATGGACATTTGCCATTCATTTAAGATCCATTTACAACTTACTACAAACTGTAACGAGTTTTTGAGCAGCTAGTTCTTGCCAGACAAGTACCACTAACTCACACACAACAGACCATCAAAGTGACACTTCTGTTCACTGTTGTGCTGGAGCTCCCAGGCTACGCAGTACACTTAAGGAAAATATCAAAGTGTGTAAATACTTGACAGGAACAACTAGCACATTACTTTCATTATTAATAAGTGGCATGATTATATAAGCATAAAACCCCCCAAAATCCTCAGGAAAATTCTGAAAATAATTAGAAGTAATACGCTTGATATACTCTCAATAGAGAAAAATCAATGACCTGTTTGCATTTTATAGACAAATAATTAAGAAATTAAAAAACTATAATCACACCATTTACAATAGCATCAAATCAAAAAAAGAGTGTAAAACTCTACACCCCCAAAAATAAAAGTAAAGAAGATATAAACATAAATGAATACCACGTTTTACAGACTGGGAGATTCAATGTTATAAAGATGTTAAGTCTCCCCAAATAGGTTTTGTAGAACTTGACAAGCGGACCCTAAAATATTTGAGTCCATTTATAGCTAAGATACTCATTAAGAATAAAAGATAAAAAGATGAGAGTACTTGTTCTACCAAATAGCAATATTTATTGTAAACTATAACGATTAAAACAGTGTGCTATTGATACAAGGAAAGGCAAATGTGACAATGAAATAGAATAAAGAATTTAGAAATGGACAAATGATTTATGTAACAGGAAAGCAGTGGGGGAAATAGCCTTTTAAGTAATGGTCCCAGGAAAATTATATATTCATCTTAAAAAATGGCACTTTCTTCCTATCTCACTCCCCACTTGAAAGTCAGTTGCAGGTAGATTGTGGATCTAAGTGTGAAACGTAGAATAAGAATGCACATAAAGCATAACACAGGAAATTATTTTCTCGACATTCAGATAGTAAAAGTATCAAATGGGACAAATAAAACAATATTGGTCATAGAGGAAATGATAGTTACTTAACCATACTGCAACTTAGAAGTTTTGTTTTTCTATAAAAATATACCATTAAGAGCCTGCCAAGAGAAGACAAAGGTGAGGAAATATATTTGTACCAGGTGTAATAAAAAATGGTTCATTTGCGGAAGATATAGTGAATTCCCAAAAGCCATGTGTGCATCAGAAATGTGTACATGTGTGTGCCAATAGACGTGTATACAAGTGTGTTCACAGAAGCAGTATTCCTAAAGTTCCCAAACTGGGATATATACAAATGTCTACTGATGGGAGAGAGAACAAATAAGTTATTTTATACTCATTCAATGGGATGTTGTGTGATAATAAGAATGAATGACATATAACTACTCACAAAAGCAAAGGTAAATCTCACAAACACGCTGAGCCAAAGTATCCACAGAGGGTAGAATACTTACTGTGTAATTTCCTTTATACAAAGCTTTAAAATGGCAAAACTAAATTATAGAGTATAGGCATGTGTGCTTAGGTGGTAAAACTATAAATAAAATGAAGGATATAAACACCACAGAACTCAGGTTGCTTTTGGGAACAGTGAGGGTTGAGAATTTGAAGCAGTCATGAGTAGGCTGCCATAGTCCTGACGATGTCCTGAATCTTGACCTGGGTGATGTTGACCTTAGAATTATTTTATGATAAATCATGAAATAGTATATTTGGGGTTTTTTTGCATACTGTTCTGTATATATGTGTGTGTGTGTGTGTACTTTACAATGATAAAAAACTAAAAAGATAGAGAGAAAAGATAGATAGAGAGACTCTACCAAGAAAGGGCAGAGAGAAGATGGAGCTTGCTATGGACTGAACTGCACCCCATGCCCCCCAGTTCCTATGTTGAAGTCTAACTCCCTAATATTTCAGGGGGTAGTTCTGGAGAAGGGGCCTTTGGGAGGTAATGAGGTTGTGAGGGTGGGGCCCTCAGGACAGATTAGTGCCGTTCTAAGAAAATCGACCAGAGAGCGTGCGGCCCCCTCTCTGCCGCGTGAAGACACATGGAGAATGTGGCAATCTGTGAACCACGAAGAGAGTCTCACCGGGAACTGAACCCTGTGGGAACCTCCATCTCAGACTTCGTAGCCTCTGGGCTGTGAGGAATCAATCTCTGTGGTTTTAGCCACTCAGTCTATGGCGTGTTATTATGGCAGTCCCAGTCGACTAATACAGAATACGAGAAGATAACTGTAGTGCTTAGAACTTACAAAAGGCTTGAGTACAGAAAATAGAAAGAAATTTTACAAAATCAGTAAGAAAGAGACAGACAGTGCAGTGACACAATGGGCACTTAGAGCGAAGAGGCACTTCACAAAAGGAACATATAGATGGCCAATGAACATGTAAAATGGCTCTTAAACTGATTGTTAGTGAAGGAATTATAAATTCAAACTACAATATCTTAGTACTGCACACCGATATGGATGGCTAAAATAAAGTATCGACAAGGATGGAGAAAAATAGCAATAAACTGTAGTGGGCATGTAAAGTGGTTCAAACATTTTAAAAATCGATTTGACATGTTATTCCTATTTTATAACCCAGAAATTCCCATCTTGTATATGTATCCAACAAACATACATGTACATGTGAACAAAGAGACAAGCACAAGATTGTTGTCAACAGCTTCCCAATGGGAAGCGACCATTACTAGTAATAGTCCCAACCCACAAAACTTGTGTGATCTGGAGCAAGAATACAAAGAGAGGCAACGTATACCTCAGATCTAAACAATTAAAAGCTAACAGTTTAAAAATATAAAATCAAGATAAATTATAATCATTATTTTTCATTGCAGTAAAACAAATTACCACAAAATTAGTGACTTAAAATTACAGTTATGTAAGTCAGAAGTCTGAAATGATGTGGCTGGATTCTTTGCTCGGAGTCTACTGGCCTGAAATCAAGATGTTGGCTGTGATTATGTTTCTCATCTAGGGATCAGGTTTTTGAAAATTCCCTGGTTGTTGGGGAAAAAAAAAATCTTGCATTTATAGGACTGAGGCTCTGTTTCTGTGCTGATTGGCAGTCGGGGCTGTTCTCAGCTCCTAAAAGTCACCGGCTGCCTTATCACATGACCCCCTCCATTTTCAAGGGGTTTCAAATTCTGGCTGTGTTTTGAATCTCTGACTTCTTTTCCTGTGACCAGCCAGAGAAAAACGCTCTGCTTTCTAAGGTTGATGTGATTAGGTCAGGCCCACCTGGTTCATTTCCTAGTCGGAAGGTCAACTGGGCCATGCAACTTAAACCAGTTTCAGATATAAAATCTATATTTACAGTCCCAGGTCCAGTCCCAGTCCCAGTCCCAGGGCTATGCAGGGCCTGGATAGCAGAAGGAGGGACTATATTGGGGGCCTCTTAGCAAATTGCCTACCACAGTCTGCTTTCTGGCTCCCAAAGACTCAAGTACTTTCCAAATCCAAATGCAAAATTTATTCACTACCCTCCCAAGAATCCCAAAATTTTCATCCTATTGCTGTATCACTTCAAGTCCAAAATTTCACCAGCTTTAAAGTCTAAAAACCTCATTATCTAAATCTAAGCCAGGTGTGGATGGGGCTTCTGGGTATAATGCTACTGTATTAACTACGGCTCCTGGGATATGGTAACTCTCCATCTTTGCATGTGTAAAACTAAAGAGATAACTTACATTCCCCTAATACTTCTCACCTACAATGATGCAACTGGAATAGTTAGAAAGGGGGAAATAAAAAGTGAAAAGTAACATACATTGGTCCAATGCACTTTTAAAGTGCAGCGCGGTGAACTCTAGCCAGAGGACCATAACCATTCCATGAAGCTGCCTCCAGTTTCTCTCTCCAGATCTGTGAGGCACACACTTCATGTCTTAAAAGAGTAACTAATCTGACTGAATACTCCAATCTTTTCATCTTTCTCAAGTTGTAGCAAAAGGTCTGACAGCTACAACCTCAGCTTTTTCTCTAGGCCATGCTTTCAGAATCAATCTCATAGTTTTTGTATCTTTTCCTATATGAATAGGCTGCACTTTCCCACACCATCAAATCTCCCTATACAGTTCAGTCTGCCATAAATAATACAAAATAACCTAGTTACGGGAATAACACAGTCCCAGGAATTATGTCAGGCCTATACGCCCACAGGGTGAGGTGGGAAATATTGGGCGTATCTTAGAATTCTCTCTACCAAATGAAGTGTTAACGATGTATTCACTTTGGTCCTGCTGTCTCCGTGTGGCTGGAGGAGAGCCAGAGCAGTCCCATGGGAACACAGAGTCAGAGCAGGGGCCATTCCCGCCCAGGTCTACGGGTGCTGCTGAACAGAAAGCACAAGCACATTGTCATATGTTCCCAATAGAACATTGGTCAACGATGAGAATGAATGAAAACACTTTATCATAGGTCTGACAAACATAATGCTGGACAAAAATAATAGAAATCCTATTTATATAAATTCAGAAGGAGACAATATATGCTTAGGTGATAAAATTACAGATAAAAGCAAAAATTTATTATTATAAACATCAGGTTAGTAGTTCCTTCTGAAGTAGGGAAAGAAGGGTTGGCTATTGGGAGCAGTCAAAGGAGGGATTCAGGAGGCTGAAATGTTCGATTTCTTGATCTAGGTAGAAGTCACACAATCATTTGGTTTGTAATACGCTTATCTAGCTGAACACAGCAAAACTTCTATACTGTTCCGTACATGCATTATATATGTCATAGTAAGTGAGGCAAGACAATGTAATGAATTTAGAAACTCATCCCTCTCAAAGGTGACACGTGATTGGTAAAGAATCCACACAGAAGTAAAACTCTCATCCTCATCATTAGATTGATTATAGTAAAGCACACTTTTTATCTCTGGTAACCAGACAAGACAGAAAAGATAAATCTCTAAAGATGATAATAAATTAAGAGAATGCTAGTTTGAAAGTACTCTGACAAAATTACATTTGTGTTTTTAATAATTACTTCTATCATGAAAATTAATTCATATGCCATTTGCTTAGTGTTTCTTTAAAGATCTTTCATTTTAGAAATATATGATATGATTTTAATTATCTTTCTTGATACATTTCATCAAAATTTCAATTGCAACACAGAGAACTAATTTTTTTCCTTGAAAGGTCTTTTATTTTAAAAGGAAGCATTCTTTATGTTGGGTCCAACTGCATACATGAAAGATCTGAATTAAAGTAACATTTACAAATGAGTCTTTGGGACACTTCATTTGAGTCTTTTGGGGAGGTATTAATGAAATGAAGTACCAGTTTTAAAATCAAGTTATATAGCACATGGTATAATTGTCCTCCTATAAAATGCTAATGAATAAGATCAGACAGAAAGAATTTCAGTGGAAACTTTTATCTTCTATTTCATTGACTGCTTCATATAATTTAATTTCGCTGTATTTTAGTCCCACATAAAATGAAGAATTCCATTGTCTGCCTAGCTGCCATTTCTCTTGATATTTGAAATATATTTAATTATACAAGGTCACATCTGAAGAGATAAAACTCTCTGGAGAGAATGTAAATGAACTTTCCACCATCGGATCACTTATGAATTCTTTATTACCCTAGAATTACATGATATTATTCTAAAGTGACACGAAATGTCTTACTTCTGGCCTTGCCCATTCCTGGAAGGAAACTGGAATATTAAAGAAAACTAATGCTTCTGAGAATCGGCTGCTCCAAAGGGTACAGTTTTTCGTTACTCACGCTTTGCAGTTGGCAGGCCGTACCAGAAAGAGCAGCAGGAATAAACTGGTTATATTTAGAGAATGGAGTTGTGGATTTCCTTTTATGATGAGGGACTAAAACAAATAGCAAATTGTAACATCTGTTTGCAATGTGTTAGAGATGACAATGTTCTGTTTATGATAAAATGTGTCATACCAACTGTTAATTAGAAGACTTTATCACTCAAGTGCTCAAAAACTATTTGCAGACTGAATTTGCAGAGTGTAGCAATGGCATTATAGAACAAAACAGAAGCCTTCTTTCTCAAAGCTTCATATCCCATTTTAAATATTGAATGATTAATAAAACACACAGGCCATTCATGCTCTAGTCTATGTTATGGTTATGCCATCTCATTCCAGATATTATAATCTATATTTTGTATTCCTAGAGATCATCTATATTAAAAATTTATAGACTCTGAGAAATTATATTTTTGCAAATATGAAGGAAACACCTTTTCAGTTTTTCCTCTAAATTCCTACAACTTTTACTTTTTTATACCTGTTTGGGGAAAAAATTCCATTTTCAGCTAAAAAGTTCTTTATACAACTCTCACTCAAAGGGACATTTTTGAAAGTAGCATTTTGCTGCTTTGGTGTGTGGTTGTGTTTTTGTAGTTATAGGTAAATAGTACATCTATAAAATATTTCTATTTAACAGTAAGTTTCACTATTTTACAATAAGTTTGACTATTTTACAATAAAATAAATAATAAATGAATCTATAACATGGCTGAATACTGAACTTTTACCCACCCAAATACTTCTTAGTCCTAAGGGGAAAAGTGTAATTTTCAAATCAATATGAAACTGATTATGCATCTATATTTCTCAAAGAGGAAAATGAGAAATGCTTCCTATGGCAATATTGATTTTCATGTACCCAAATATTTTTAATAAAGTTGAAATAATTTTGACTCAAAATGATTAGCCAACAGAATGAATAAGAGGAAATAAGTGAACAAACAAAAAACTATCAGGCCAAAGACTTTAACAGATATTCCACCAAAGAAGATACACAAACAGCAAATAAGCCTATGAAAGATGCTGCACATCCTATGTAATCAAGGAAATGCAAATTAAACAGCAGTACCACTACATACCTATTAGAATAGCCAAAATCTGGAACCCTGACAGTACCAAATTCTGACAAGAATATGAAGCAACAGTAATTCTTACGCATTGTTGGGGAGAATGTGGATACTTTGATAGAGACACTTTGGGACACACTTTGGCAGTTTCTTATGAAACTACTCATACTCCTACCATATGATCTATCTAACAATCACACACGTTGAGATTTTCCTAAACCAGTCAAAACTTATGTCAACATAAATGCCTGCACATCAGTGTTTATAGCAGATTTATTTATAACCACCCAAACTTTGAACCAACCGAGATGTCCATCAGTAGGTGAATGAATAAATAAATAAATTCCATACCATAGTGCTAAATTAAATGAGCTATCAAACCATGAGAAGACATGAAGGAAAGTTAAGTGTATACTGTATTGTTAAATAAAAGAAACCAATCTAAAATGGTTATATACTCTATGATTCCAATTGTGATATTCTGGAAAAGGAAAACAAGGGAGACAGTAAAAAGATCAGGGGTTGCCAGGGGCTGGGGTGAGGGATGAACAGGCAGAGCAGAGAGGACTTTTAGGGCAGTGAAAATACTCTGTATGACAGACTACAGTGATGACTACATGTCATTACACATTTGTCAAAACTCACAGAATGCACAACCTCCAGAGTGAACTCTAATATAAACTGTGGACTTCGGGTAATAGTGGTGTGTCATTGTAGGCTCACTGGCTATAACAAATGCACTGCTCTGATGGGAGATGCTAATAACAGAGGAGGTTGTGTATGTATTGGGGTGGGGAGCATATGAGAAATCTCTTTACCTTCCCCTCAGTTTTGCTGTGAACTTAAAATTGCTCTAAAAAACTGGAGTCTCAACAACAACAAAAACACCACCACCACCCTTGGATTTGGGGTAGTATAATGTTCACAATATAGAATCAGTTCATTTAATGGTAACTGGATGTAAGCAATAATTCAAAGTTTATTGGTATTCAGAGTAATTTCCATGAACAATAATCCAGAGAGGATGGGATGTAAAAAGAAAAAAAAGTAAAATGAAGTGTAAATATTTAATTTCTATTAATTATCATTATTTCAAAATGTAAGCTATAATCCAACTAATAGTGCCGCATGGCCCTTTGAAGAGTAGGCAACTGTGTATTAAGAGATTTGTGTCTGGTCCTTGCGGTGGCATCGACACATTCTCATTCTTCATCTGAAAATGAAACAGCAAAGCCTGCCATGAGGGGTGGGTGTACAGTTTGAATGAGATGATGTTTTTATAATACTCCACACATATATGAAGCATTATTATTGGTAAGAGCATGCTTCACAAATCAAATATTTCTTCAAAGGGTTATAATTTAAGTCTTTATGAGCACACACTGTAATTATCAGCTAATCTTTTCACTAAAAAGTCTGGTTCAAGGAGAAGTCTTACCCTTGATGTTCTTGTAATAACATAATAATTTAGGAGGACTATTAGAGTTAAGTTTCTATTTTCTAGGTGCTATTATATTTAGTAGTTTGTTTGACAGGTCATAATGAACTGAACCAGGTAGGAAAATTCACTTGACCAGGTAGGGAAAAAAAAAGCATATGAAAGAGCAATAGAGATAAAATATTCAAGATTGGCAAGACACCGAGATCCACTTAGTTCAGTCTCTTTTCCTCAGTATTCCTTGAATAAAGTACATTACATATAGTTACACTGTTGTGATTAAATAAAGTATAGACCAGGACAATAACCCAAATATCAAATGGAGGAGACTGTCCAATTCATTGGTGACTGTGGGCTATGAGAAAGAGAGCAGTCACTCCATCTTTATTAAAGGCTAATTCATTTCCTTGTGAGAGTACATAAGCATTATTTAGTAAGAAATTTTCACACTGATGGTCCAGAGGATTGGTTACTTGCTGGTTAGGGGATGTAGTTATGTAGGATTTTATTCTGAGCTCTGTTGCTTTCTACCTTTTGCTAAAACCTGTATTATCCCTGCTTACTTATCACTGCTACAAGGAAAGTGGCCATAATTTATCCAATTTTTTGGAGGAGTCAGAAAAGTGTATGTGTGGGTGTGTGGGTATGTGGGTATGTGGGTGTGCCCCTAAAACAGGGGTCCCTCACTTCTGGGATGCAGACAAGTGCCCCTTCAGGCCTGTTAGGAAACAGGCCGCACCGCAGGAGGTGAGCTTGAATGTAGTGCACTTGAATCATCTGAATCCATGCTCCCCGCCTCCTGGATCCCTGGAAAAATTGCCTTCCATGAAACTGGTCCCTGGCGCAAAAAGTGTTGGGGACTGCTCCCCTAAAACACATTATTGAAAACATGGGGTTAAAATGGTGAGATGCCCTGACAACTTGCTTATATTTCACCAAAATCAGCACTAGGTTTCAATTGAGATTATAGGTTCTCCACGCACTGTAAATGCTTTTCAGTGGCCTTCCCCCAACATCATCAGTTTACAGATAGGAAAATAGTTAAAAGAATGGGCACTAAGCACTTGTGCGTCATTGTGCTACACTCAAGCTCACGTCTAAAGTAATGCAATGACACCGGAAGCATACCAGAACGAATGTACCTTAATTATTTAATCTCTTATTATATTAGCCTCCTGAACAGTAACTGCATTTATTTCTCTCTATATGGATATTTAAGTCTCTTTCAAAAGACCTCAGAAGTTGTTTAGAAAATTACTTTGAAATTTTGCCTATTAGAAGTGATAATGAGTTATCAATTAAAATATATCTCATATATAAAAATCTGACCTGAAAATCTGAGACCAAAGAATGAAAGGGATACCCTGAGGAAAAACTGAATCATAATAATTGAAAAAGAGAGGAAGAATGCTTTAGACTCTGCAGAAATTGCACATAATTCTATCATCATCACCTTCACCATTCTCCAGATTTTAAGAAAATAAGGAGAAGTTTTCATTATGTGGGAGAACATATTTAGTACAATAAAAGAGTGAGTCTCCAATAAACAATGAATGCTGTTTTCCTGAAAAACAGGTGATGCTTATGAATGTATTAAATTCAGACCCACACATTTCAGTTGAGACTAAATCATTTATCCAAGAATGTTTCCTTCAGCTTTTTAAGTTTGGCTTGCTATTTTTTTTAGATACTTCTGAATCATTTTCCTAAGAATTAAGATGGAAAATAGATAAAAATAAAATTAGCATGTTTTCTTGTTTATCCTCATTTCTTCTAAGATTTTATGATCCTGTTGGCTAGAAACTAATAAATCTCCAGAGCCGCTCGGTGACCCTAATTTTATTATTAAAAAAGCAATATTCACAGTCTTATCAGCCTTTATTAGCATACAGGGGCAGAATATTTGAACTGAAACTGTTCTGAATAATTCAGTAACTGCTGTCATCTCTAGGAATCACCTGTAGAACCCATGGCAATGCATGTTTTTTAAAAAGGTATATAACCTACCAACTTTAACTTGGTAGGTGTTTAGATTAATGGAAAGACTGAAATGGTTGTCAAAAGTAGGGCTTTAGGTAAGTTGTGAATTTAGTTTTTCATGTTCTCCCTATTCAACTTTAGCACCCAAAATTGATTGTATTAATAAACATTGCTATCAAAAATCTCCTTTTTTGCTATTTTTCTTTTATTCACTTAAATCGAACATGTGATTAGTTCACCTATAAGTCTGTATGATGCAGTATATCATCCATTATCAAAAATCCCTTTTTAATCTATTTACTACCTCAAAAATTTCAAATTTTATGAGCAAGTGTTAAAAAAAACAAGCTGTTCTGTCACCGCAGTCATGCCAGTTGTTTCAGCTAGGAGAGGAGAGAGGCCTCACCCTGGTCTACAGCAGTGACCCACAACATTGCTGTGTTCTCTGATTAGTGTTTGCCTGGTATACGCAATGAGAAACACTGCTATATATGTGTCTGCCACTTCATTATCACATTTCTTCACGAAGGATTTTTAAAATTTTGTATTTATTGATTTGAGAGAGAGGAAGAAAGGGAGGGAGGGATGGAGAGAAGGAGGGAGGGAGAGAGAGAGATTGATTTGTTGTTCCACTTATTTATACATTTATTGGTTTGATTCTTGTTTGTGCCCTGTCAGGGGATTGAACCCACAACCTTGGCACATCAGGACAACACTCTAACCAACTGAGCAACCCAGCCAGGGCTACAAAGGACTTTTCTATACTTACTGCTTTCATTTTATTTTTTATAAACATTATCTCCTGGTACAAATCATGTTTGTGGCCAGGAATTATTTTCAAAATACACAGATGAGGACTCCAGCCCAGGTCATGCTGGCCTGTATCTGTTATGTGTCCGTCCTGACCATTCCCCACTCTGCTGAAAGTACGGTCTCTGAGATCACCGAAGATCAACTAACTGTTTACTGAAGACAAGTACCACTGCATCATTTTCCTAGTCTTCAGTACAATGTGGCTTTTATACTGATCTGATTAACACATACCAACAAAGCAAACTCTCCATCCCCACATAGAAATGCTTTCCATGTATTGTTGCTCTTACTAAATAAACAAACACTTCATCTATCCTTTTATTTATGTTTACTATAATTATAGTTTAATTTTTATCACTTCTTTTAGAACTGTATCAGTAATCATACAATTGTTTCCCTACCTATAGTTTAAAAAATAATTATCTTCAAATAATCTTATTCACCAATTTAGCAAGTATTTATTGAGAATCTACTAATACTGAGATAAAGGTGCTGGTATATAGCACATGTCTGGTGCTCGAGAAACAGCAGAGAGCAAGACAGAGAGTGACCTTGCTTCTGCAGACCTTGCATTTTAGTTAGAGGTCTTATTTAATCAACAAACCAAAATACATAATTATATCAGCCTTACAGAAAGTTAAACTAGGTGATAGAAAGTGACTTAGTGACTACTTTAGAAGATGCTGAGTAGAAATACTTGTTGTGGGATGATAATGAAGTTGAGATCCGAAAGAATATAACCTAGTCATGCTCTTCAGGGAGCTAAAACCAGAAGAGGCAACAGCTCGCGCAACGAAAAGCCCTAGAGAATGAGTAAGCCTGGCATGTGTGGGGAATGAGAAGGCTCAGGAGTGATGGTGGGGTGGAAAGTGGAGGAAGACTTGGTTAGAGCAGATGGAGGAGCTGGAGAATGAAGTGGCTTAGGGGCCAGGACAAGAGCTTGGGTTTTAAGTGCAATGGGAAGTTAGTGGATTGTTTTAGGCAGACAAATGTATAGTAATATTTACTTATTAAAAGATGATTCTGGCTGCTGTGTGGAGAGATGGTTGTAGAAGGGCACGAGGGGGAGCAGAGCTGGCCAGGAATCTGTCAGAGTCGAGGACAGAGATGTGACTTGGCGTGGTGATAGTGATGGGGATAATGGAGAGAGCATTGGGGTTTTTTGGATGTAGAATCAACAAGAGTTTCTGATAATATAACTTGAAAGCATAGCTCTGAATTTGTCTCTGCCTGCTAAACTTTCATTGTGCTACCAAGTTCCTCCACTTCTGGCCCAGATAGTTGTTTGAAACTTAACTAGAGTTACCCCACTCTGCCATGCCTTACATATAATACTGTATTTTTCAAAACTTCTATTGTGCTGCTATTCTTAGAATCCAAGCTCTGAAAGACCAGGCTCAGCTTTTTCCTTGTAGTTCAAAACACGTTGAAATACATAGAGCATGAATGGGGACTCAAATTTTAGATGAGAGGAAGGCAATTAAGGAAAAATAAAGCTGACTGGGCAGAAGTGTGCTTTTAAAGATTCTATGCCTGAGGTGGCGGGGAGTGGGGGGTGGCAGGGATGCAGACAACTGCACTTGAACAACAATAAAATAAAATAAATAAATAAAATAATTTAAAAAAGAAAGGAAAAAAAGATTCCATGGCGTGATCTGGGAATACTTTCATTATCAGACAAAAATAACTTTATGTTCAGGTAAATTTTAAGTGTGGAATAATGATATGGTTAAGAAAGATTGTTGCTTTGATAGATCAGATTGAATGAACTAGACATTTCTGCATCAAAACAGAAGTTTCTGGAAATACGTTTATTTCTGAGTAACATCTATACAGGGTGGGGCAAACGTAGGTTTACAGTGGTGAATACGCAAAACACAAAGTTTATTCTTACATAATTATTAATTACTGTGTTATTTTCCATATGTACAACTGTAAGCTTCCTTTTGCCCCACCCTGTAAAACACTCAGTTTGCCAAAGTCTCTCTCCGGGGAGCGGCAGTGGTTAAAACAGCCTGGTCCAGGCAGAGGTAGGTTTTTAACAGGATGATTCTAATTTCAACTGGGTGTGTCTGTGTCGTTGCTCCTTATATACACAAATAAGTGAACCTTTGAAGGTGTTTTCTTGAAATTGTGGAACCTGGGTGGCTGCTCTGCCTGGGTATTGAGAATCCTAATAATTGCCTATACATTATTGTGAATTAACAACTGAGAGCTTTGGAGTAGCCATTTAGCAATTGTCTGTTCTAACCCAAGTTTCATGTTAATAGAATTATTTTTCAAATTGCTCATAAACTTGAGCTATGGGATATGTTATTGAATTAACCCAAAATGCATAGTTTGAAAATGACATTATAATCATTTAGAAAGACTTTCGTCTTTCTTACCTTTCCCAGAACCCTCATTTCCAGCACACTCCCCAGATGAAAATTTATGCCCGTTCTTATTCAGCAAGACTCATTTAAAAAATGAAGCTAAAGATACATAAATTCAATCATTAAACTTAACAGGTATCAAGAGTGTTGCATGTCCAAAACCTCTGTGTTCTCTGCACGAATATACACATTCGCCAGGCACACACAGCGGGGCACAATCTTGCAGTGGATGTGATTTAAACGTGTGTATACAGCTCTGAGCCGTGCGCTCTATGTTCCAGATCGTAAGGACAGACAGAAATGAAAAATAAGAGGGTAATTCTTCTTGTTATAACTAAAGGGAAAACGTTCCTCTACTGCCTTTTCTTAGAGCATTTACTTTAGAAAAGTTGTAAATCCATGTAAGTCTCTGACAAATGTATGCCATCTTTTAAAAAAACCAAATAAGCCTCTTGTCAGCATCGTGACTCAGCAAAGTCTTTAAGGATCCAGAACTCTCTCTTTGAATGTCATCTTCAAGGAGGATGGGACTCCTATCTCCCAGGTTCCGTGGGACAAGGAGAGCCTAACTTTGGTGGGCACCTTGCTTCAAAACTATCTTCTATACACTAAGTTATTGAGACTGATGACTCAGCAGATAGCAAGTGTGTGCTGCTATTCCAAGAGGGTGTGCTGTTAAGAGTTAACTGTGAAGAATTCTGGATTAGTTGAACAATGGGTTGTTGAATAGGATATCTTACTTAAAACATGACAAATCGATCTACATATTGCCTATCTCCCGGGGTGGGGCCAGTACCAACACGTTATGACCAAGTTTTATATTTGTAATATTTTTGCTTTCCTTTTTTCACCTTAATTATAACCTTTATGTTTCTTTTATTTAATATACACTTTTTGTTGCTTTCCTCTTTATTCTTCTTTTTAAATTTTATACAGTCTAAGATTTAAGATCTCAGGTTGGTAGCATTGTATATTTCAAGCGGACTAAAATAGATGAGATTTTGAAAGATTTATATCTTTGCTTAGACTTACTTCAATATCCTTAAACCTGTTTTCTTGTTAATAGAATTTTCCTTGGGCATTACTTGCCCATTCTGATGTAATCTTTGTTACCTCTAGTGCTTAAGTAAAGCTGCCTCTTGGTGTTTCTCTGCTCAGAATACCATTTTTGTGGTTGTTAAAGGCGTGGATAAGGTGTGCCCATGTATAGATTGTTGAATTCACTTTTGAGACATTTTGGTAAGTTCCACAGCAGTGCACAAGGTGTTTTAAGTATCTATATTAATTTCACACATTAAAAATTGCATGATGTGCCAACCAGAAGAACAAAAAAGCTAATGTATACATAGTTTGAGTATGTACATGGAATAGTTTGTAATTTAAATGTACAGAATCATAATCAGAAATTTTACTCACTCTGCCAGACTTAAGGCTTATTCATCTGTTAATAATGTCAAACAATGATATTCCATGGTCTTGCGTTAAGTATGCTAAATTCTCCAGATATATCTTCTCTCTTTGTGGAACATTTTGTTTCTTATGAAATTTAAAGTCATTTATATAAACTATAAGTGTAGAAAAATTACAGGTACATAATCAAATTTGGGTACTCTAAAATAAACCTTTTGGGCTTCATTACCTCCACCCCATCACCATCAACACTACCATCATCAACACTACCATCACCAACACTACGCCATCATCAACACTGCCACCATCAATGCCACCACCACCAACACCACTACCACCATTAATACTACCACCATCAAGACTACCATAACAGTATCACCATCAACAGCACCACCATCAACACTACCAACATCAACACACCACCATTAACACTAGCACCATCAAAACTACCACCGACAGTACCGCCATCAACAGTACCACCATCAATACTACCACTAGCAAAACTATCACCATCAACATTACCACTGTTACCATCACCACCACCATTTTTTCCACCACATATTTGATTCAAATGCTTTTTTGTAGAAGTGTGACTACCTATATTCTTTTCTTTTAATCTGTTCTACTAACTGCCATGTTTTACAGCATACTAGAATAGTGTTCATCTTTTGTTAGTTAAGAACTTTTGGTCTTCTATTGTTAATATTATTGACAAATTATTAAAGAAAATACATTTTATGGTAAAACAATTGCTTGAGAAAAATAAAACAGAAACCAAATCAAGATGAGCTGAATTCAGGTAAATAAGTGTTATGAGGAGCTAAGTGGATTAACTTGCTATAATTAGTTCATTTAAATTAAGCAATATGTGTACTGTGTCCCTATTAAATATTTAATAGGACATTTTTCTTCTATAGGTTTTACTTTAAGGCTAATGGCTAATTAATTTTTCCTATGGTTAATCTAGTAAGTATATAAGAACTTTCATAAATAGCCAGTCTTGGGACAGTTCTATGGCTTTTGATGAAGTCTTCCCACACAAGTTGCTGACCTGCCACATGAGGACAATGTGACTCGGGAGCCTTTTTGCTCTTTCAACTGTTTGTTGCACAGTCTTCCATCTTTGGGGTCCAGGCAGCTTTTTTTAGGGGGAGGGGTCTTGGTTCCATTTGTGTAGGTGGAAATTTTGAGCTTTTAAAATGTTATCTAGAATTTCTGTAATATTTAGTTTGCTATCACTTCATAAATATTTACAGGCTTTCTCCATTAAATCCTTTCCCCCAAGAAGATTAATCTTGGGTATGCTCTGAAAGAGTCGAAAGGCCTGCTGCTCCTGAGGTAACAGGACCCCTGCTGTGATCTGGAGCAAGACCTGACTCTGCCTGAATTTCAGTTTGTGACCTAAGACACTAACAGGCAATTGACCCCCAAACAAGTCGAGTTCTTCTGAAACACCATGTAAGTGCTCACTAGTTGTTTATGTCTTTATTAAGAGCAGTTTTGCCTCATTAAACCGATGTGATTTCTAGAAAGTCAGAGGGTTTAAAATCTCAGGGCTTCCCATTCTTTAATATACAAAGCTCAGCCCACATTAATGGTGCTTCAGGGGAGTCTGTCTTGACCTGGAACTCACCACATGAAAGGCATCCTTCCAACCTGTTTCATCCTCCTGTGAATGAAGAGTCACCTAGGTGAGCTGAAGTGCCCTCACTTATGAATTAAAGTTGTGATTTGAGAAATGACTTATTTTAATCAATGTCCATTTAGTTACAATTTGATGTTGGAGTAAACCAAACATGGACGTAATTCAAATAGTTGAGATGGTTCATGAAAACTCTCAGAGCACTGAAATAAATTACCTGTTTGTTCCAACTCCCAGTAGTTCCTGAATATTTAAGGAAACCATAAAATAATATTATGATTTTGAAAGTCACGTGTGAATAAAACAGCCTTTTTTAAATTTATTTTTATTTTTATTTTTTAAATTTTTATTGTTATTCAATTACAGTTGTATGCCTTTTCTCCCCATCCCTCCACCCCACCCCAGCCGAACCCACCTCCCTCCCCCATTTCCACCCTCCCCCTTGGTTTTGTCCATGTGTCCTTTATAGTAGTTCCTAAAACAGCCTTATTAACAGACAAGTTGTAGCTGTGAAGCTATTTGCATTATTTGACTTTAACTCAGTAGCCCACATTACAAGGGATTTATTTATATGAAGTTATAAATTGTGATACAAATAGTTTAACCAAATCAATGGTGTAAGTAGTTGGAAGGGGCGTGCAAGAGGTCTGTTCACAAGGTGTTCATTATATTATATTGCACAGCTTACTTAAACACATGTCCTTATCCATTATTCCCACAAAATAAATATATTTAACAAGTAAAATAATTTTTAGTAAGAAATATATGGCTTAAGACTTATTTAAATATGAAGATATTTTTATATTATTTATTGTGTTGGATTTCTAAAAGTACCATTTTAAAAGCCAACCATAAATATTACAAAAATTTGCAGCAAAATAGTGATCACAATTTTTAGCGTAATTTACTTATACATTTATTTTTTTCATAAAAACCTGCTTATTCTATGCCCAAAATTTTAAGACACATAGTCTTGAAAACCTATTCATCATGAACTGATTATGGAATTAAACTCCAAAAATGTGGGTTAGTCAATATGTTTCCATTAAGCAACAATACCTTCCATAATTATGCAATTTTCATGTTCAGTTATTTTCTAGCTTCTCAGTTATGAACTTATAAGTAGTTGCCTCGTAAATATAAACCTAAGATTTACCGAGACTCAAAATTAAAACTGGATATGTTATTGGATACATTCACTTACAATTGGATATATTTTTCTTTGAAACTCAAAAAATCAATAAATTATGTACAAAAATTAGAAATTATGGAAAAGAATTGACATGTTTACATAATATGAGAGAATGCAAATTTCATAAAAGTTTTAAAAATAATCACCTTTGTAAATATATTTGTAAGTCAATACAACTTTAAGACAAGCGATTTACTTGAACTTGTATAAATGTTTACTAAAACCAGAATAAAACATAACTCATTCTCCAAAGTCTGTAACTACTGAAGAAAGTATATACATGCTATAGAGAAGTATACACATGCTATATTACAGCTTTTGAGGGAGGAGAAACTTTTCATGAATTCTGCTAGCACAATTTTTACCAAAATTAATACCAGAACTTACCTTCCTGTGTTATGAGTTTGTCTTCATAAACCAGAAAGGTTTAACTTAGAACATGGTATTTATTCCTTCCTTTGGTATTCTCAGGCATTTCAGTACCAACAATATCTACAAATAATTACTAAAAAGTAATTCTTCAGGTTCAAGGCAAAATGAGGATTTTTAGGAAAGTAACTTATAATGTGCCTGGTGGGTGGGGGCGGGGTCTGACATCTATATTTTTAACAAATCATCAGGTGATTTTGATGCACAAAGAATTTGCCTCATTTTATGGGAACATAATGAGCATATAATTAAGATGATAAATCAGGGAGTAAAATCACTATGCAGTTTCAGGAGTTGTGAAAAGCCATCACTAAACCTTTACTATCATTAACTCACTCTTCACTGAATCTAATCACTATGGTTTCATATTTATTCATTTACTAATCCATTTCAGAGTTAGGATTTTGTATTTTCTACTATAAGTCCTACTTACAAGGATCAACATGTAAAAGAATTGGCAGCTTCAGTTAACTGCTCAGAAATCATAAGATTTCACTCATATGTAGAATCTAATGAATAAATGGAACTAACAGGCAAAATAGAGGCAGATTCATAGATAGAGAGCAGGCCGACAGCTCTGGGCTGGGGGATTGCAGGTGGAGGGATAGAGCAAAACAGAAAAAAGACTCATGGTCCACGCAACAGGGTGATGATTCCTGGGTGGAGAGGGTGGGTGAAGGTGGAAGAGGGGATAAAGGGGATAAAGGGTAATGGGAAAAATACAATTAATGTTTTAAAAAGTCATCTGATATAGTTACCTTGCTAGGGAGAATTGGGGAGATTAATTGAAAAGTGCTTTACTTTTTAGTTTAGATACTATCTTTCAAGAAGTCATTGTGATTTTACATTATACTTTCAAACTACAGCTTTAAATTGAAGATAAATTGGACATGCTTTGAAAACTCTTTTGGACATCTAAATAATCACAGAATTATAATGCTGGGAGGAATTATGGAATCCAAAACTACTGTTTTACACATGAGAGAAATGAAGCAGAGACAGGCTATTATCCTGAAGTCTTCGAGCTAGCAGTGGCAGACATAGAATTCAGACATGTTTCTTTATTGTAAGTGGAGCAGTATTACTACTATCCTGAGTTACCATTTTGTTATTAGATATATTATCTAAAATACTTTCTGCATTATCAAATACAATATAAATTTAATAATAAAATTGAAAAGGGAAATACAATTTTAATCCAGAAATTGAAAAGATAAACATTTACTTTTAGCCAACTTTTAAGAAATTCATTTATTTTGTAAAATATATTATTCTTGGAGTGAAGGCTATGGACTTTATACAAAACTTTCTAAGCTAAATGATTCAAAGCACATTTTGGAAGTGGGTAGAACAATAATTGTTTAAGAGGGAACTGGGAGTATAGACTATCTGGATTTCAAACTTGAGCTTTCTATTTTCCACCTACATTTTCTTATTATCTATTGAATCGTACTTTGAAAATGCAGGTATAATGGGAGAGATCAAACTCTACAGAAATTGTATACTGTATCAACTTTCTATTAGTTATTTTAACCACAAAGATACACACACACTACACTCCAGCTATGTTTTATATAATTATTAGAAATGTTTTAGGTGCCCAGAGTATTAAAATAAGGCATAGTCATCTCTGTGAGGCCAACTTAAAGAGAAAGTGTATTTTTTCTTTCTGTTAACATTTTTTTATTGTTGTTTAAGTACAATTTTCTGCCTTTTCTCCCCACCCCTCTCCACTACCCCAGCCCTCCCCACCTCCCTCCCCTGTTTCCACCCACCCTGGTATTGTCCACATGTCCTTCATAATTGTTCCTGCAAACCCTTCACCCTTTTCCCCTATAATCCCCTCCCCTCTCCCCTCTGGTCACTGTCATACTGTTCTCAATTTCAGTGTCTTTGGTTATATTTTGCTTGTTTGTTTATTTTGTTGAAAACTAAAACTGTACCCAGCAATTCCACTGTTAGGATTATATCCTAAGAACCCTGAAACACCAATCCAAAAGAACCTATGCACCCCAATGTTCATAGAAGCACAATTTACAATAGCCAAGTGCTGGAACCTAAGTGCCCATCAGCAAATGAATGGATCAAAAAACTATGATACATTTACACAATGGAATACCACACAGCAGAGAGAAAGCAGGAGCTCCTACCCTTTTCGACAGCATGGGTGGAACTGGAGCATTATGCTAAGTGAAATAAGCCAGATGGTGAGGGACAAATACCATATGATCTCACCTTTAACAGGAACCTACTTAACAAAGAGAAAGTGTATTTTTAATTAGAAGTAGAACCTTCTTTAAGTTTTTTCCCCCTTAGGTTTGAAACTCCTAGTCTTTCTACTCAAAATATGGTTTGCAAACCAGCAACCTTGGCATCCCATGAAAGTTTATTAGAAATGCAGACTTACAGGTCCCAGGTAAGACTGCTGATTAGTCTGCATGTTAGTATTTTAAAAATCAAGTATTAGGTGCATTTTTTCCCACCATCCCTCACCACTTTCAGGATCTGAAGCTCTACTTTTCTGTTCAGCAGAACTAAATAGTGTAGAAAGTGATGGATAAACCACACAGGAGACCAGGTGTGCCAGAGGACACTGGGGTAAGAGGTTTGGAATTACAAGGACCAAAAGCTGTGGTAGAAGGAAAAGAGTATGAAGGAGGGTTTGGTAGCCTCACATAGTGTACAGTTCTACTTACTGAACGGGCAAGTCTGGTGTTAATCAGCTAACAGTAAGACTGTTTTGATGCTTATTGTGCTTCCTCAACTCGATGATAAGCAGTGTAGAGCTTGAGTAACCCCTTGCCATCTGTACAAAGTTTCCTCCAAGCAACCACCCTGCCTCGTGACCGATGGTCTGCAACTTTTCATTGACTTTCTTCTCTTTCTGCTGCTTCACTGATTTGACTTATTTTACCTTTGCCTTTTCTTGATTTCTGGCTCTGACTCTTCCCATGTCACCATGCTCAACTTGATACGTTGTAAAAACCTGTCATGTGTCTACTTTGACTGCACTCCTTCTCTTTACCTGGGTTTCTTAAGAGATCTCTGAACCCCATGTTTTCATTTGGCATTCACTCCCAAGCTGTCCGGCTACTGGGGCCCTCCACAAGGGCTGTGTTGGGTGAGGGTGTAAGGAGAGAGTGCTGAGAAGTGTTGGTTAATTATCTCAATATCATATTGTCAAAAGAAAATGTCATTTAGAATATGGAAGAGAAAATTGGGTTTGTATCCTGACCCTATTAATCATGATCTTGGGTATGCTAATTTATTTCAAGTCACTTTTTACTCCTATATAGCAAGGCTGAATATGTCTCCATGGAAAAATATTATATAACTTTAAAGACATTATATTTCAGGAGCTTTATATGTTGCAGGGGGAAAAAGTGGTCAATAAATTTCATTGTTCCCCAATTCTTTTGTACAAATATTGTCTTGCTCTATGTATAGTGCTTTGCTTTGTGGGATAAAGGATAAATATTTTCCTGTTAAAGATCTGTGATACAGATATATACAGGGTGTATAAGTTAAAAAATAGAGAGAGACCTAAGTTTTAAGTGGGAATAATTTTGGGAGAAGGGAGAAATTTGGGGATGATCCACAAGTTAATTGAATCTTTCCTTGAGAGAATTTGTCAAGGGGATTGAGATTGGGTGGAGAGGGAATGAGAGGACAAGGTCTAGCTCTGAGAGATGGCATTTTAGTTGAGGACTCTCAGCGTAACCTAGTAACTGTATTTCTGACAGGACTGACATGAAGTTTCAAAACAGGGGGTAATACTTATCAAAATGTGCCACATAAACCACTGTCTATGCAGCTACACTTGCCAATGAGCCCCTTCTGAGAAGGCGCCATAGACTTTTTTCAGAAAGTTTTCTCTAAGGTCAGTTCAGGTTGTGAGTAATCACTAGCCATATATCACATTATTCTTACTTAAAGTTGGCACCAAGGAAGTGTTGGAAATATCGGTCATCCAGAGGTATCAGTGTAGGACATGAATATGTAAGCTTTGCAGAGGAAAGCCAGGCTGTACAAGGCCATAGCCCTTCTCAGTAAAAGTACTTTTTCTCTTTGGAAACACTTCTTTTTCCGACACAAAAACTCCTAACTTCTAGTTATTTTCTTAGCCAAATTTCCAAGTTAGCATTTTTTTTAACTTTTAAAGTGTAAAAGTTTTTTAAAGGTTTTTAAGAAAATGCAGACAACTGTACCTGAACAACAATGATAACAAAAAAAAATTATTGTTGTTCAAGTACAGTTTTCCCTATTCCCCTCCCATTGCTCTCCCCTGCTCTGCCTACCCCCACTCTCCCACTTTAAAGTTTTCAAGATACTCTTTCTGTTAATGGCAACAACCCATCTAAACTCTCAAATTACAGTTTACATTTGAGTTTGTAGGAAATAAAAATGATTTCTTGGTAAAATATCCAAGTTTTAATAACTCGAGACCTTCTTAAGACATCTTGATATCTTAGGAAATTTTCCAGGCTCTAAGCCAGAAAGAGGGAATCATATAATCATTATCTGTAAGTATATTTGACATTCTCTAAATAACATATTTGACATCCCTTAAATATTACATATAAACATTATGCTATTCATTAGCTCTTACTATTAAATCTGAAATTAACATCATAATAGGAAGCTGGATAAATGCCTAACAGGGGAACACAGTTCTGAAAACTTCATGTGGGAAATCATTATACTTCAAAACTAAAATGCACGATGGCATTTGAAAAATATAAAAGCAATATATTGAATAATAATGGATCAGCTGCAGATAGAAAAGGGAGAGATGAGTATTAGACAAGGTTTAGACAGGCAGGGTTTTAGAGTAAATGCCTTCATTCTATATCTCTATGAAACCCGTTTTCAAAGAGGCTGCAAAACATGGCTTTGTCAGGGATTCTTAAAATATTTCATTCCACTGAACAAAACAAGTGTTCTTAACTAAATTAAATAATTAAGTAGTAATAATGAGAACAATCCCCAGTTTTACATATATTCTAGTAAAGGCCAAGTTTTAAAACACTGGTGACTAATAATACTAGATTAACTTGTGCTACCCTGTCTTGTTTTCAAGGCTACTCTCTTTGGCAATGTGTCTTTCTTCACGCTACACTTTCGAATGCAGGGCATTCTTTTTGAACATTGACCACAATTACCTAATTATTCCTCCGTGTATTCTTCTTCACCACAGCTGACCTTACCTTCTCCTTTACTGTGGGGGAATGTTGGGAAAATAAAGTCCCAACATTCCCCCACAGTAAACTTTCAAATCAGAATCTATTTTTTTATTATATCTACATCCATGAGTCCTCCTATGACTTAAAGCCAATCTCCTCCACATGCTCTGAGACATGTGTCTTCTTGCTTTGTCTGGATCTTGCTCCACTCCTTATCCCCCCACTGTCTTCTGTCTTTTCTGCTAGGTCTTTCCCAATAGCATTTCATTTTCTCAGGTCTCTCTGATCTGAACTAAAAAATCAAAACCCCCCTTGACCCTATTTTTTCCTCTAGATATTTCCTACTTTCCTTGTTTACAGAAAACATATCAACTACACCATTTACTTCTTTTCCCCACTTTCCATTTAGAACTCAACCCATCACAATACGGCTTCTTCTTTCACCACTTCACTGAAACTGCCTTGAGACTATTTTATCCAGTGGATACATTTCCTAGTCCATGGATGCAGTGTTCTGGAAGCAGTTCACCCCAAGTTCACTTTTCTTCAGAAAACAGTGTCTTCTTGGCTTCTGGACATTCTCATACTCACAATTTTTCTCTTATCCCCTTTCCATTTCCTTCCAGTTTTCTTTGCCTCTTCTTCTGCATCACGGCATCCCTCTGAGCAGTCAGTCAGCCAGGCCTTCCTTTCAGCCTGGCCTTCCTTTCAGCCTGCCTCTGGAGGTCCCAGTTCTAGTCTCAGAAACTCTTGTTATTCAAATGACCAATCCCAGGGATGTGCTAATCCTTTAGGTGACCTTGCCATATCTATACATATGAATAGAGATTCACTCTACAGGTAGTAGCAAAATAATATTCAACTCAGTTGAATATTCAACTCAGTGCCATACAAATGATGCCAAGCAGGCAGAAAACAGTGAAAGACAGACCATTTTGTATCTGTGTGCATGTGTATGTGTATTTCCTGATGAAATTGTTGGTCTTTCTACCTTGAGGAGATTGTCAACTACAATTCCCAATTTTTAAGAATCAGCTCCTTTAAAGGTGAGATCATATGGTATTTGTACCTCACAGTCTGGCTTATTTCACTTAGCATAATGCTCTCCAGTTCCAACCATGCTGTTGCAAAGGGTATAAGTTAAGAACAATCTAAAAATAGCCAGGGGGGAGTGGGGAGGGGACAGTGAGGAGAAGGGATTACAGGAACTACTATAAAGGACACACAGACAAAATCAAGGGGGAGGATTGAGGTGGGGGAGGGAGGTGGGTTCAGCTGGGGTGGGGTGGAGGGATGGGGAGAAAAGGCATACAACTGTAATTGAATAACAATTAAAAAAAAAAAGAATCAGTCCCTAAAAGTGAGTTCTACAAACCTACTTTTTGCACTGGAAGCCCTCACTATAGTTAAAATTATTGTTTTATTTTCTTTCTTTTGGCAAGGTGCTCATTTTGCTCTTCCAAAACTCTCCCTTAGAGATTACTTTTAAAATAGTTTGCGTGTGATAAGTTTTTGAGTCCTTTTCTTTTGTGATTCACACTGAAACATTGAGAGAAAATCATAGGCTGTCTTGGATTTGTTTAAAGATGATATGAAGAGAGGAGTACAAAGGAATACTGATGAAACTATGAAATAAATTGTTGAAGCTGAGTGATGGCTATATGGGGGATTTTTCTTCTTTTGTACATATTTAAAATTTTCTATAATAAGGAACTTAACATCAGAAGCTCCTTTGGCAAGTAACGAGAGATTTTCCCTCTGTCTGCTTCCTGTGGTTACTGATGCTCTCACTGCTGAGAGACAGTTAGTGGGAACCTGTGGGGATTCTCTCCGTCCCATGTCCAGCCTTTTGGAGTTCAGTAATAGTGGGATTTCAGTGTTTGGATATGAAATCAAATTTGCTTCAGATCTCATGTAGGGACAGTCAGTGCTTTTTCTCAAGTGCAAAAACACAATCTCAAAATTTCTAACTCTCTTTAAAATGGTATCTTATTAAAAATGTATCTAATTTTTGACCATTGCAAAATGAGTAAGATAGAACCTGGATAGGAAAAAATAGATAGTTTCCATGAATCCTGGGCTTTGGAGCTTTACTCCAAACGATTTTTTTAAGAAACTATCATTGGCCATCAACAATATAATTATTTTCATTCCTCTACACCATTACCTACTCCCCCTTTCTTCTCATTAAGTAAATCATCAAAAAATAAACAAGGAATAAATGGAAGGGCAGACTATGGATAATTCATAAATTGTATCTGCATAGCCTAAATTGGTAACCAGATTTTTAATTGTTTAATTAATTACAATTAAATGATAATAATTCTTACTCAATACTGCTTTGATTATTAGTGGGAGAACACTAACACTACTCTAGAAGTTAAGAGATCTGAATTTGACTTTGTTCATGCTCATGTTAACATTTTTCCTGTTATTATCACATGGAAAATACAGTAATAGTAGTTCAGCTAACTTCACAAGGAAGTTTTTTTTTTCTTTCTTGTTTGTTTGTTTTACAACATAAGGTCGCAAGTTACATGGGATCCTGGAAAACTCCTGCCTTGCTCACTGCTGTATCCCTAGCTTTTATCTCAGTGCTTGGCGTATGGGGGAAATATGTGCTTCACGAATGTTTATGAACAAGTAAATGAATGAATACACCACTGAAGTTCTTAGAAGGTACCCTCCCGGCATCTTATTCACTTTTTGTACAAACTAAGTTCTCCAGCACACACACATAAGATAGATTTTGTAAGTTTCAACAAAGACATTGAATTTCTTGGGTCTGGTACAAATTCTTAGTGCTTCTGAACTTTGATGTTCTTACCGGTAAAATGACAATAATAATATATGCCACAGAGTATTGTGTTGTTAAAATTAAGTGAGATAATGTGTTTGAATATCTGTAACCTAGAGGTAACAATTTCTCCATGCACATAGTGTTGCCGTTATTTTTATAATTATTGTATCATATGAAATGTGATCACAGCGGTGAAGTAGAGCAGCATAAACACCTGGATCTAGCGCCTTTTCTGTTAATAGTTGTTTGTGGGCAAATTATTAAGCTCTTCAGGCCCCTCCCCCCCCAGAACTGATAGAATATGAAGAGTCTGAAATAGACAATCTATGAGATACTCTGAGCTACATTAGGGCTATAACATGCAGCAAATTTCTTTTATTCACCTAGTATTGCAAATTCTTACATAAGCCATTGTCAGGGGTGAATTGAGAGATTAGTTTTCCTTTCACATTTTTTTTTTCCAGGCTCAGGAAACAGCAGGAGCTTACACTGTTTTTTCCCTTCTGTTCATTATGCCCCTCAGTATTGCAACCTTACAACCAGCTACATATGTAAACACGAAAGACTTTAGTTCCAACTTCAAATTATTTCATTTTTAGTTCAACTCAAATACACTACTTCTTTCTGATGTTGCTGCAGTCTCTCTCAGTAGGACGTCATGAAGTTTATATATTATTCATCCATTTCAAAACGCTGAGGCAAGACTCCTGTGGAGAGTGTTCGGTAATTGGTCTCCAGATGCTGCTGGTACGAGGCACTTGAAAAGTCCTTAAATATCCCAAGAACACAATTCCATCTGCTTCACTGGTTGCATATGTTGGAAGCAACAGCAGACTGCTTACCCACATTTTTACTCCTTTCCTCAGTATCTAATTATTTTGTATCTAATATACAGCGTGGTAAAATATATGTAAATGCATAGTACAGCATCTCGCAAAACTGGTAATTACTGTATTATTTAATGAAAGTACAGTCTAACCAAATATTCCAACCAGCAAATCAATGGGTGTTAGCAATAACACGGCCAATGGTATTAATTCTTCTCTGACAGACACATTCCTTGCTGAGTAGCAAGTGTGAAGAGTATATAGATGTTTCTACATTGAAATAATCCCGTGTTAAACATAAAAATATAATTCTGGGAATTTTACTAAAATGAGTAAGTGAGGATGCATAAATTAATAGATAATTAAACTTCTATTTAATAAAAAATGCTTACCAAAAATAAAATACTTCTGAATTATAAAATGAAGCATGGGTAAATTTCTTTATTCTACAGTCATATTTATTGCACTGTGAGTATATGTTATATGCACACACATATACATATTATTTGTAACTATGCAGGTTTATATGTTCATATATGTGTGTTCACATGTATGTATCTATACACAATACATATATAAACATATATTCACACACATACAAGCATAACTCAATTTCAAATGAAGTAACTACCCCTTCTTTGAAATTGTATTCTCTTTTCCTCAAATGTTATTTATACTTACTCTTTGTATAAGTGTTTCCTAGTGCTTATTTATTGGTTTTTATATGTCTTTTTGTATATATATATATATATATACACAAAAAAATATATATATATATATGCCTATACATGAATACCTCAAAGACACAATGATAATTTCAATTGCTTTTGGGAACTGCATTATCAAGGTGGATGATGTTTTGCTCTGGATAAATTGCAAGGTCTCTGGAACGCTGGCAGTAAGATTCTTAAATCCATACGGACAGAACACATTTTAGAGAGTTGAATTGTGAGTACACTATTATATTTAATAAAATGTGCCTGGGTATATATGTAAACTGGAAAAGTTACACATGTCATTTCCCATTTTATTTTAAGCTCTTCACACCCATTTCTAATTTTGTTGTCTTGAATAGAGGGGTGGAATGGCTAGGGCACTAGGGATATTCAGAAATGTCATTCTCACTAGACAATGTCTTAAATGTATACTCCTGCGGAGCAGAATGCTGCCTCTTTCCCCTTATCCACAGAGTGAATACCCACCTCTGCCAAGACTGCTTTCAGAGGACAGAATACATAAGTTTTCTTCACCTGAGGTATGAAGTGTTTACCTGCTCTGGTGGCTGAATGTGCCTATAAACTCTTTGACACAGCTTTCATCAAATGGTGGGGTTTATGTCCCTTTCTTTTGAATCCAGGCCAGGTTGTAACTGCCCCAGGCAGTAAAGTACAAGGAAGAGATGCTATTTGACCTAAGGGGCTAGTAAAATAAAGGTGATGTAGCTTCTTTCTGGTATCCTTGGACACTTGCCTCTGGATTCCTGAGCTGCCAGGTGAGATGTTTGACTACCCTGAGCTTGCCATGTCATGAAGCCAGGTACCAACATGCCATGTGCTCCAGACAGAAGTCCAGAACTACCTCCAGATCTATGATTGAAGGTGTCTGTAAAGACATTCAGCCCCAGTTTTCTCTTCACCCCCAGTTACCATCTTCCCAAATAAAGTCCTAGCCATCATGTGGCAGAGAGAGGCCATCCTCACTGAGCTGTCTGAATTCCTGATGCACAGAATCTATCAGTATATTTTGAGGATGCTTGTTTTGCAGTAATTAAAATACATCCTAGCCTTTGATTTTTTAAATATAGATTTTGTTTATTTGTTTTTAGAGACAATGAAGGGAGGGAGGGAGAGAGGGAGAGAAACATCAATGTGTGGTTGTCTCTTAAGCACCCCCAACTGGAGACCTGGCCCTCAACCCAGGCATGGGACCTGACTGGGAATTAAACTGGTGACCTTTGGTTCACAGGCCAGCGCTCAATCCACTGAGCCACTCCAGCCAGGGCCTAGTCTTTGCTTTAATGAAACTAATCTTTTCTAAGTCTGTGACAAGGTAAGATGAGTTACTTTGATAAGACAACTCCTGCAATGTGCTGTGAGGTAGGTACCCCCAGAGCCCTCCACAGGTTCATTCTCGGTCTTGTTCTGTAGTCTTAGATTCCAAAGGTGCATTTTCATACCTCTAAGGATATAAGGATAGTTTGCATCATTATTCAAACTAATAATTAAAATGAGAATTTGGGATTAAGCAGAGGGAATGCCTCTACATGTCAGCCTTACTCAATTTGTTCTCTGTTGTGCTTTTCAAATAATTCTGTGTAATAGCTAATTCTCCTGAACCTTAGGATGAAGACATTACAATGACATAGGGCTCAGACATGAACATCTTCCAGATAACTGTAGCCTTACAGATATTTATTGTATTTGTTACACATGTTTCTCTGTTTCAATTTCCTAATACGTGTCTAATACTAAGTTGATTCCTTATGCATTGGGGGATGAGCTGGCAAAAAGGAGGTCACCACATTTTTTTAAAAAGCACTAGTAAAGATCTCAATTTTTATGTTTTACTACATTCTTTTGTATTTATTTTCAAGTTTTATTCCTTTTTTGTTATTACTTGAATCATTCTCTTTACTTAACAACTTTTATTTGAAAATGTACTACTTTAGTCTCAGCTTCTCAAGAAAGCAATCGGACTGCTAATCACTAGGGGTACTGGCCTTGCATTAAATTAGAAACACATATATAGTATTAAGTGAGTTTTATCATCTTAATTTTTTTGTCAAAACAAATGATTTATACTGCCTGTTAATTTCATAAAAATTTATATTTAAAATATTGCTTTATATAGACTGAAACAAGTCTTTCTTACTCTATTGGGGTGTTCTGTTTATTCATGAGCATCTTGAATTTGCATGAAGAAAGTTTGGATTAATTTGCTAAATGTTGTATGGATGATTTTGAGAGGAAAAACTGGGGCATCTGTTTTTTTTTTTTATGCATAAGAGCATCTCAGCAGGTCTGCAGCAAGAAAGCAGAAGGCTACTATTAAAGGAAAGATTGTGCATGACAGAGGAAATATGGGGAGAATACAAAGCTGTTTGAATACAAAATCAGTCGAGCAGACAGCACAAAACGCAGTCCCATATACAAAGTCATTGTAATAGTGATCGAAAGTGAAACTACAGGCAATCTAATAGTCTACTGCAGAATGACATGGTCTAGCAAGACTGGCATTTATGAACATTTCTTCTGCCCTGTTGTATCCTTCTCATGACAACACAATGGGAAGAGGTTATTAAAGAACTTGAAAATAAGACGTTAAGTGACATAAATGTAAATTTTCCATTTTATGTTTATACCCATGTTTATCTGACCCAGTAGTTTCCTCATAGCTTACCTCTCTAAGTTAAATTAACTGAGGGTCAAGGAGATACCCTAGAAGTTCTTCCTTGACTTTTTCACCCATCTGCCCTTAGCTTTCTAGTTTTTCCTATCACCTTATCAAACATTTGCTCATGTACTGACCTGCACAAATATTACAAAGTGATTTTATATATAAGCCATTTTTTCCCTTGCTCCTAAGAGCCTTCTCTTTATTCCCTATAAATTGAAGTGAAACACACAGAAAATAAAGTATTCTAGTCTCTTCTCTTAGACTGAAATCTCCAGAGCATACAACATATACTTATCATTTTACCCTGAGCAGCTAAGATGCTTCCTAGCATTTAATCAGTGTTGCAAAAATTTATTTAAACATTGAGATAGAACTTGCAGTGTCTTGCTTGAATGTAAGGAGCTTGGATGTAACCACTGCATCCTAACAATAAGTAAAAATCTAACCAGACTGAAAAATGAACGGCTCTCCTTGTGTCCATTAGAGAGGGAAGGACCCAGGTAAACTGCCACCCCGAAGACAGGGGAGACAGACAGGCAAACACAGGGAGTCATTGCTTCCAGAAGTAGGGAGTCATGAGTGGGAATTGCAAGAAGCAGTGTGGGTACAGGAGACTGGAAATGTAATTGCTGACTTGCAGGAGGTTCAGCATAGACAACTCTGAGAGATAAAGACTCCAGAGGACCCAGTCATAGGGGATGGGGACAGCACAATATTGTGTGATTTACCTCAAGATCCCCATCAGGTTTTCATGGTAAATACCTGAGAAAAGTCCCTCCAGTTTCTGGAAGGAGGAGGAGAAAGGGAATTATTTTCAAATACACAAGAGCACAGGGTTCTTAACAAGGTCTTCCCTCAGAGGAAATGAGCTAACCAGAGCCTTGCCTATTGGAAGTAGTATTAGAGAGCCTAACTGATTTGGAGGAAGGGGCACATCCATCTCCAGCTCAATATAGCCACTCTGTCCCAGCGAGGGAGGGAGACAAAAACCTGAGAAACCACTGAGAAATTTAGGGTCCAGAGGCATAGGCACACTAAAAGACAGAGGCGTAATCAGAGGACTAAAGAGCACTTCCTCTCCCCTCGTACCTACCAGCATATCAATAAAGACTTATTTACAGCAGTTCCTTTTGCCCAACATATCATGTCTAGCTATCAGGAAAAAATTACAAGGCATTCCAAAAGGCAAAAAAAAGAAAAGAAAACACCACAATTTGAAAGGACGGAGAGCAAACTTTACAACCAGGCATGGCAGGGATGTTGGGGCTTTAGGCATGGAATTTAAAACAACTATGATTAATATGCTACAGAGGCTAATGGAAAAAGTAGACAGCATGCAAGAACAGATGGGCAATTAAAGCACAGAAATGGAAATCCTAAGAAATAACAAAAAAGAAATGCTAGAGATAAAATACATTATAACAGAAATGAAGAATGCCGTATGTGGGCTTATTATTTGAGTAGATATGGCTGAGTAATGAATCCCTGAGCTTAAGAATATATTAATCCAAACTTTCAATAGTGAGACGCAGAGAACAAAGACTAAAAAATGAAACAGAATATTTAAGGAATGTGGAATGACTACAAACGCTGTAACATATGCTTAATGGGCATATCAAAAGCAGAATAAAGACAGAAAGAACGTAAGAAATATTTGAAACATTAATGACTGAGAATTTTCTCAAATTAATGCCAGACATCAAACCACAGATTCAGGAAGCTTAGAGAAGACAGGATAAATGCCAAAAAAAAAATCACTTAGGCATATAATTTTAAATTATGGAAAATCAAATATAAAAAAAAATCTTGAAAGAAGCCAGAGGACAAAAATTACCCTACCTGTAGAGAACAAAGAATTATCCAACTTTTCCTCGGAAATTATGCAAGCAAAAAGAGAGTGAAGTGGAGAGAAAACTTTTTTAAACACCTTTTTTAAAGCAAATAAACTGAATTTATTTTTTAAAGACAATTTCACAAAAATCCAAAAGCACTTACCTTGCCTCTTCAAATATAGAAAAACTGAATAGGCAAGGAGAGGTCATGATCTCCACTTTCAAATGCACCCAGAAGCAAATCTGCAGCCTGTTGACGCTGCAGGGACAGATACAATTAAGCTTCAAGTGCATCACTCCCTCTGCGCTGTTCATCAGCCAACCAGGGCAGCTCCGGATGATCGCCAACCCAGAATTCTGTGCCTGTGAAACTAGCCTCAAGGTGAAGAAGAAATAAAGACTTACTCAGGCAAACAAAACTTGAAAAAATGTGTTGCCAGTAGACCTGCTTTGCAACAAATGTTAAAGGAAAATTTTTAGAAAAAAAGGAAAATAATATAGATCAGAAATTTGGATCTATATAAAGAAAGGAAGAGCACTGAAGAAGGAATAAGTGAAGGGGAAATAAAACTTGTATTTTTCTTATTCTCAGTTGAGCTGGCAGATAATTTATCCAGAATAGTAACAGAAACAATACGTTTTACTGTATGACGGCTACGATACAAGGGACAGGATGGGAGCAATCTTACCCTCACACTGTCCTTGAAGTGGTGCAGTGTCATTTGAAAATGAACCTGGTTTTACTGTAAATGTGTGTTATAAACTCTATGGCAATGACTATCAAAAGTTAAAAAAGAAGTACAACTAAACTGCTGGGAGAAAGGAGAGAAAATGGACCATGCAAAATGCTTAATTCAAACCAAAAAATTAAGAAAAAGAGTGGGAGACAAACATAGAAACAAAGAATAAGGACAACTATAGAAAACAGCAAACATATGATATATATTCATCCAACTATATCAATAATTACTTTGAACATCAACTGCCTAAATGCATCAAGTACAGATTGTCAGAGTGGATCAAAAAAACAAAACCCTAATATATATTGTCTACAAAAAACCCACCTTAACTATTAAGACACATAGGTGAAAATTATATGAATAAAGGAAAATATAAACTATATAAATTTCAGCAGAAGGCTTCAATGTAACTTATCAGAGATAAAGAATGGCATTACATAATGACAAAGGGGATCACTTCTCTAAGAAGACATAAAATTTTATTGTGTGAGTGCCGAAAAGCAGTGTCAGACTATGTGTGACTAATATCTCTCATGAACACAGATGCAAAAATTCTCAACAAAGTATTAATAAATCAAATCAAGCAATGCATAAAAAGAATTACACCTCACTACTAAGTGGGATTTATCCCAGGTATGCAAGCCTGGTTAAAAATTTGAAAATCAGTTACTGTAATCCATCACATCAACAGACTAAAAATGAAAAACTACATGATCATATCAATAGATGCAGAGAAAGCATTTGGTAAAAATCCAATACCTCTTCATGATAAAAACTCTCAGTCAAGATATCAGTTCTTTCTAACTTGATCTATAGATTCAATGTGATTCCAACAAAAGTTCCAGCTAGTTGTGTGTGTGTGCATACTGACAAAATAACAGGTATAGATACAGAATAGCCACGTCAGTATCGAAGAGGAGGAACAAAGCTGGATGACTGACACGGCCCGACCAGACGTACTATAATGCTCCAGTAGTGGCGACAGTGTGGTATTGGTGAAAGAATAGACAAATGGATCAATGGAACTGAGCAGAGTGCCCAGAAGCAGATCCTCTTTAATATAATGAACTTTTCTGACAACAGAACAAAGACAACACAATGGAGCAAAGATAGTCTTTTCAACAAATGGAGCTAGAACACCTGAACATGCACAGGCCCAAACAATTAATTAATCTAGACACAGACTTTACACACGTCACAAAAATTAACTTACAATGGATCACAAACCTACATGTAAAATATAAAAACTATAAATTCCTGGAATACAATATAGGAGAAAATCCAGATGACCTTGGGTATGGCAATGACTTTTTAGATACATCGAAGACATGACCCATAAAAGAAGTAACTGATAAATGGGAGCTCATTAGAATTAAAAACTTCTGCTCTGTGACAGATGATATGAAGAGAATGAAAAGACAAGCCACAGACTTGGAGAAAATATTGCAAAACGACCCATCTGATAAAGTACTGTTATCCCAAATACACAAAGAACTCCTAAAACTCAACAGTAAGTAAACTAACACCTTGATTAATAAATGGTTTAAATACATGAACCAACACCTCACCAAAGAAGTTATAAAAATGGCAAACAATCATATGAAAAGATGCTCCACATTGTATGTCATCCGGGGAATCCAAATTAAAGCATGAGATACCCGCTATACACGTATGAGAATGGCCAAAGTATCGAACGCTGACAACAACAAATGCTGGTGAGGTTGTGGAGCAACGGGAACTCTCACTCATTGCTGGTGGGGCCATGCAGTGGTACAGCCACTTTGGAGGACAGGTCGGTGATTTCTACAAAACTAAACATGCTCTTGCCATACAATCCAGTAATTGTCTCCCGGTTATTTACCCAAAGAAGTTGAAAACAAATATCTACACCAAAACTCGCACATGAATGTTTATAACGGCTTTATTCATAATTGTCAAAACTTGGAGGCAACCAGATGTCCTTCAGTAGGCAAATGGATAAAAAAAACGTTGGTATACCCAGATAATGGAATATTATTCAGCACTAAAAAGAAATGAGGTATCAATCGATTCTCAGCCTTTTGGCTAAGATCAAGTGTAAACAGAAATGAGGTATCACATCATGAAACAACATGGAAAATCTTACATACATATTACTAAGTGAAAGAGGCCAACACTGAAAGGATATATACTGTGTTATTCCAACTATATGACATCTCAGAAAGGTAAAACTATGGAAACAGTAAAACCATCAGTGGGGATTGCCAGGTGTTGGTGTGTGTGGTGGGATGCATTGGCAGAACACACAGGATCTTGGGGGCAGGGAAAGCACTCTATAAGATACCATAACAATGTGTCTTAATATTTGTCCCAAATCTATAGAATATGAAAAAACCAAGAACAAACTCTAAGACAACACATGGACTTTGGATGATTTTAATGTGTCAATGTAGGTTCATCAATTTTAACAAATGTACCACTTTGGTGGGGGAGGGTGATAACGGAGGGGGCTCCGTAGGGGAAATCTCTGTCTCTTCCATCAATTTCTTTTTGTGAAACTTAAACATCTCTAAAAATAACTTAATGAAGTAAATGGAAATAAAGATTAATCAATGGTGAATAGAAGACTGTGGCACCGCAGAGCCATCCGTGTGTTTTACCACGTGCCCCTGAGAATCATCCCTTGTAACAGAACAGACGGGCTAGAGCACGGCTGCATGGAGAACTCCTGCACGGCTTCGAAACATTACTTGTACTACTGAAACACATTGGAAACAAGTCTGACGTGAAAATACATTAGAGTGGTATATAGTTTAAAGATCTAAAATAAAAAATGTTAGTATTAAACAATACCCCAGCACACACTCGTTTTTCTATTTCTCTTTTTCGGGTACATATTTTTCCCTGAACGTCCACTCATTTATAATAGAGATAAGTGATATTCCTTTTGAGGTTAATTTTTATAGACATAGCAGGTACTTAATTATTAAAAACAAATTACTAAAAACTAACTTGCAATAAAGAAATAATTTACAATAGTAATCTCTGAACTTATCAGTAGCTCTAGCACTTTCTACTTCAAAAAATACATTCTACATTAAGACTTAGCACACATATGCCTACATGTGTAAAACATATATAAAACAGACATTTTTATAGAACAAAGCCTAGTCATGCTATATGAGGTACACTGATATGTTTTCATTCTATTCCATTCTATTATTACACGTTAAAAATTCTGATTCTCAGACAAACAAAGAAAGAGGGGTGGGGCGGGGAGGTCAGGAAACTAGGGACAATGCAACAGCCTGAAGTTATCTTCATTGTTTTATGTAGAACAAAAATGCCTATTTTTCCATTTTTCTATGTGATGAACAAGATTTTTATTGCTACTAGGGTAATCATTTGGCATGCTATTTGTTCTAATAAATAAAAATAGTGAAAAAATAAAATCTATTTCATAATATTTCTTTTCTAATTATACTACTTCATATTAAAAATGCAGATCCTTTAAAAATAACACCAATTAACTTAAAAAATAAATTCATTAATGAAACATAGCCCTTAAAACCACACACACACACACACACACATATATATATATATATATATATATATATATATATATATATACAACATATACAAGTATACACAAGTTTGATATGACACAAGTTGTAAAATTATACTTTAACCTCAAAACAAGTTTATATTGAGTTCTATTTATAATTCTGTCACTAACTAAATATGTTTTCAGAGAAAAACTGTGTGCCTGTTTCTTTCGTATAAACTTAGACAATAAATCCTACTTTTTATAAGGAAGGAATATGCAATCACTAGTAACTCTTTAGAGAAAACTTTACTAGAACTATTTACTCTTCATATGGTGCAGTTAATAAGGGGCTATTGCTATGGACATTTCAACAAACCATCCCGAGCAATATAAAATCAATTTGGAGTCACCTTCTCATCCGTGTCAATTATTTACCAATCTAGGAAAAATCATTAAATAAAATCCGTGGCACCAATGTTTCCAACCAGCACTTTCCATCAATAGCATATTATGAATCGTTACCTAAACATCCTTCCTGTACTAGCACCTTCACTCTAAGTCCAAACAGGTGCTATTTATCTCAGGAAAACCAATGACAACCAGAGCATAAGGTGTTTTCCTAATTTCTAGTCACTGGTTCTTGTAATAATGAATGGCCAATGTTTGTGGGATCAAAGTGCAAAGTCTTATGAGTATTTCTCATTTTCTGCAAGGTTATCTAAGATCTTTCATACAGTATATCACACATCAACCACAACTAATTTTTAAGCTAAGCAACATGAAAAGAGGAATTTGTTATAAAACAAGGAGGATGTTCTACATGAATGTCCTTACTCAGGATTGTCTGTGAATCATTTTTCATTTCTCTCTTTTTTCCTCAGAGGCCAGCTTCAAATCCAGGGTTTAATCCTCTCCTTTTATCAAGATATATATAAATATGCTCTCTGAGTGCTGAACTCCTGTTATAGATGTGCCCAGTTAGAAACGATGCTGTCCTGTGAATTCTTTATATCCCAATTATGCACTTTCATCTACTCTTCTAGCCTCGAAACCATCTTTTCTTCTAACTTTTCAATTTCACTTAATTTGCCCTCCCCCTCACTTCCGGCTGCACAGGGTAGACTGCCGTCATCTGACTACTTTTTCTGTCCCGGCTCTCTGTTTTCTTCAAACACCAAGTATTTTCACTTCTCTTTCTTTTCAGTTCACTGCACTCCTCCCATGCAAGACCCCCTAAAACCTCAGAATTAAACCCTGAGGCTATTTTTTCAGTTCTTCTTTAAACCTTCTATTCCTTTTCAATTGTAATCAGGCTAGACATTGTGGATAAATGAGTTTTTCTATCAGGGAGCACAAACCATTATTGCTGAAAAGACTTAATGATTATCCATGGTCTACTGCATTGCAAAGGCCGGTACAGAGACCCGTCTGAGCCAGACTCCTTATACATCCGCGCAGGCTTGCTTGCCACTCTTCTCCCAGTACACCATTCCCTAGTCCGGCTACACACCAGCCTTTCATCGCCAATTCTTTTACCCTCTCCTGACTTTCTTTATAATGTCTCCTTTTCCATGAAAATCCCATCCCACTTATGAAATTCTATTCCTCCTTCAAAGATGCATCTCAGATATTCTCTCTCATGAAGCCTCTCCTCCTGCCTTCCCTGGTCTGTGCCTCTTCCGACCTCTCCATACTGGTTTGTAGAATATGTACTTGAAAGAGCGCTCTGAGAATTTCACAAGTCCTCAAGTTCTAAGATAATATTTAGTGAGCAACCTTTCATATGAAATTTTAAGTACAATATTATAAGTGTTTTTGTGTACAACATACATGAATACATGTAATAGTTACACAAAATATATTTTGTGTAACTATTACACAATATTTTCCATTTGCTAATCACCCTCTGTTTTAAATATTTTACGTATATTAACTATTTTAATCCCTACAACTATTCTGTGAAACAGTACTGGTACTATTTCCATTTACAAATGAAGTAACTTTGGAATAGAAATTATAAACAAAAATGTACATTATCTCTTCACACCTATTATAAATGAATTAATTCAGTCAACAAAGTGTTTAATGAGCACTCGTTGCAGAGTACTCGGCAGACACAGACCACAGTGATGAATCAGACAGACGCCATGCCTCATGGAGTTTTGTATTTCAATAGGATGATGAACAATAAAGACACTGTCAAATAAAGAAGCATGTTGCAGCTGCTACATGTCAAAGTGCCACATGTTTTGAGGGGGAAAATGATCACAAATTAAAAATTTTGAATCTTAAAGGTTTGACTGTCTAGTGTGCATAATTTGCACTTTTTTAAATTACTTTTAAAGTCTTTTTTTTTTTTTTACCTGCCTTATTCTCCTGGAAGTAGATTAAATACATTTATGACCTCAGTGAATGTCCACCTGTATCACTGCCCTTTTCAATGTGCAGGGGTTCAGTGCAATTCCTCCCATCAAGAGGTGGAGCCTATTTTCCCCATTCTTGAACCTGACCTGAACTTGTGACTTTCTCTGGCCTAAAGAATAGAGTGGAAATGTCAATGTGCCAGTTCGAAGTCCAGGCCCAAGAAGCATTGCATACTTAAATTCTCTCCTCTGTACCCAGTCCTGGGCTAACCTGCCGGAGGACAAAGACCAAGTGGAGGAAAGCCTAGATATTGAGTCAACACCAGCCTAGACTACAGCTAACAACTCTGCCAACATTTGTGACAGTCAGCCAAGCTAGCATAGTGCCTGCCTGACCCAAATCTGACCACGGACACATCAGCGAGCCCAGAAACACTGTCCAGCTGACCAAAAGACTCAGGAACAACAACATATGCTTATTGTTTTTAAGCCACAGAATTTTGGCATGAGTTATTACACAGCAACAGGTAATTGATACTCTCTAAGACAAGTTTCTATTTCACTCATCCTTGCTTATCTGGGTAATTCCTAGCTCTTTGTGTTTTACACCAGAGTTACTTAAATGAGCTCAATTGATTTTAGCTATTAAAGGATTTGACCATGAGTTCAATAAGATAAGAACAGCTTTTAAAAGAGCAATAGTTTTTAAATCTAAATTAAGTCAGACTTTAATTGAGAGAGGCCACAGAGGAGGTCATCAGTGAGGATGAAATAGGGAAATGAGCAGTATTCTGGCTAGGATGGTCAAAAGGGAAACGGAAATGAGGAGCACCTTTCCCAGAGTGACCCCACCCTCTTGTTTTTTAATACTTTATTTAGAGCAGTTTTAGTTTCACAGTGAAATCGAAAGGAAGGTACAGAGATTTCCGATATATCCCCCACCCCCAGACAGCCTCCCCCATTATCAATAAGCCCCACCACAGTGGCACATTTGTTACAGTGGATGAACCTATATTGACACATTATTAACACCCCAAGTCCACAGTTTACATTAGCATTCATTCTAAGTTTTGTACATTGCATGGGCTTGCACCCTCATAGTATCATACAGAATAGTTTGACTACCCTAAAAATACTCTGTGTTCTGCCTATTCTTCCCTTCCTCCTCCCTAACCCCTGGCAACCACTCATCTTTTCACTGTCTCCACTGTTTTACCTTTCCCAGAATGCCATTATTTGGAATCATATAGTATGTAGCTCTTTCATATTGCCTTCTGCACCTTGCTTTACAAAGTGTGTCTGATAAAAAATGCAGTAAACTGACGTTTTCAAGCTAAATAATTTTATCCAACTCTATGGAGCTTGAGAGCTATAAAACAGCCCTGTGTTATTTGTAGGAAAGCATGCAAACACTTCTTAACTCAACTCTCCAATACGAATCAGATTTTTAAGTGTATTTTGTTAAAGTGGACCATACGAGTGAACACACGGAGAGGTGAGGGAAGCTGGTTCTCAGAACATCTGCTCCTTGTCTCATGGACTCCACTGGTGGGGACACTCTGATGCAAAGGTCAAGCAGTTATGCAACAGGTAATTGCTGGCCCCGGGTCACTGACTTCTGTGCTAAACTTTGAGGCATAGTAACTCAAAGAAAATGAAGTGCATAGGTTTTTGTTTGTTTGTTTTTTCCAATAAGACCAGGTACTCCTTCATTTTCCCTACTAGGCACTCTATTTCTAGAACAGGAAACTTTGAGGGAAAGAGTAGCCTCTAATTGGCTTGTGCTGGTGAAAAGAGACAAATGCATCCTCCCTCGATATACATTTGATTTTTCCAGATAAACATTTGACAACTAAACTCCAAGTTTAAGTTAATAAGAACCAGTCCACTGTCTCATTTTGCTGTTAGGTGAATAACAAATCAGAGTGTGGATTTCGACTCCCCTGCAGTCTGTTCTCATCGTAGGCAGAAGGAGGGGAGAGTTAAGGGGAGAATGGGCACTAAGTGGCCAATTTAGTCTTTCACCATCTCTTACATTGTCTTGTTTCTGAGCGGATTTCTATTGTAACATAAAGAGAATAATCCAACGCAACTAAGCAGAAACTATCCCCTAGAACTTTTTTTACTTGTATTACCCTAGAATTTATTTTCTCTTTTAATTCCGTTGAGAGGCAGTCTCTCTTGCTTCACCTTACCTTTTATAATATTCTTACAAGTGCTCTCTCTTTTAATATTCTGTTATTTTATTTTTAAATTTATTTTTCAGTTACAGTTGACATGTAATATTATGTTACTTTCCCGTGTACAACACAGTGGTTAGACATTTATATAACCTATGAAGGGATCACCATGGTATGTCTAGTACCCATCTGGCACCACACATAGTTATTAAAATATTATGGATTGCATTCTCTATGTTGTACATTACATCCCTGTAACTGGTTTTATAATTGGTAGGTTGTATTTCTTAATCTCCTTCGCCTTTTTCAGCCATCTCCCGCCCCTTTCCGATCTGGCAACCATCAGTTTGTTCTCTGTATGGGTTTGTTTTCGTTTGTTTGTTTATTTTGTTTTTCAGATTCCACATATAAGTGAAATCATACAGTATTTGACTTTCTCTGAGATTTTCTATATTAAACATGCATTTCTCAAAGTCTCTTAAGCCATATTTATGTTTTCCTCCATATTTAAAAATAAGAAAACAGCACTATTTTCTAAATGTTATACGATTCAGGCATTTGACCACTTGGAACAAGTATTCTACCTCATTAATTAAGTGCTACAGTGATATTTTTCTCTTTCTTTCTAATGGGAAAATCTAGGAACATATTTTCTGCTTGGCTGGACATCTCAAATACCTCTTCAGTTTTGACATTTAAGGTACCAAGTTCACAGAGAATTAACTATTCAGAGCTCCACAAGAGACACACAGAACACAAAGCATCTGGTTGGTCATGTGATGATGACCAGGTTGCTTATAGGATGACAGAGAAAGTCTGTCCAATAAGGTATTATAACAGTGAAGACAGGGAAATTTCTCCCTATTGTAGGCAGCTTCAAGCCATATAAATAGGTGATTGACAAGTATGTATATGTCAATCACCTATTATATTTAATACACATATATTGAATCCCCAATTCAACTGTCCAATAGGCACAGTCTAAGGAATCACCGCTGCTATAAGAGCTGCTGCCACCACTTTTGGCACCGTAGTTATATTTTTAATTCAGTAAAAAGTATCACTATAGTGTCTGGGTGCAAGTAAATTCTGCCAAGAGTGAATTGGCAAGGGGGAATATCTTCTGATAAAATACTATTTGCACAGAACAAACCTAAGGATCGGCTGTACATATTACCCAGAGGCCGTGACCTAAAACTGCTCTGAAGGAATCCCTTGATAAACACGTAATGGTATTTGATTATCTAGAATCGTCGCAACTTTGATTTTCCCTAATGTCTGGCTGCGCTCTAAACTTACACAGAATCTAAAATTCTAAGCTCAGGGTTAAGTGAAATTCAAGCAGATTCTCCTATGAACCCAGTGACTAAGGAGAATATACAAATATATTTCTGCCTCTAGCTTGAACATGCAGAAAAAGTGAACTTGATCACCATACTTTACAACCCTCTGGAAAAATATCTGCCTGATCGCCTTTTTGGATTTCCAGTACTGAACCCATTAATTTTTCTTTTTCTGTCTTTTTTTTTTTTTTTTGCCAAGCCTGTCTCTGACTGAATTGCTCTACCTGAGAAATTAAAACTTATAAGAATCAAGATTGGAGGGAACCATGAGATACTTGCAGATCAATGATCTAATCATGTCTTTACCATGAGTCATAACACATAGCAGAAGTGAAACTCTACTTTTTTACAGAAAGGTGAAAAACAGTATTGAAAAGTGTCCTTGTAGTTATTTCCCAAATGAAAACACTGCCTGAAAATACATTAAGGACAAATAAGCAATTCTGTGGATGTGCAGAGAGATGGGACACACTTTTTCTATTAATAAATCTCAACAGTTTGATTTAACTGTTCCTCTTTTTGCCCTTCACCAACTCTAGAATGAAGGAAATCAATAAATAAGATTACACTCAGCACCTCATACAACTTTGTGCCAGTTGGGGACACAGCTATCCAATTATGCTTTGAGATTTGCAGAACATTTACTACCATTTTTTCCAATTTATTCAGAGGAAATTTTTGGAGTCTCATTTGGTGGAGCCTCATTCGGTAGGAGTGAATTAATGTAAATCAGTATCAGTTATGCTATGAAATGCACTAAGGAATACAGTGCACAAAACAGAATAGCTACATTTTTACTTTTCATTTAATGACAAATGACCTAAGGAAAAAAATTGCATTCAGTTGACAACAATATAAAACAATAAATATTTATCAAAATATCTATAATTGCCATATTCTTTTTCCAATAATTATTTGTTTAATGATGATATGAAAAGTAAGTCAGTATAAACTTACGGAAATGCCCATATTTCCTATAGAACACTTCCATATTTGAAGTAAAAATTTATCTTAGTGTCAGTACTAATATTCAGAAATGTAGACATCACTTATAGTTTCTTCAACATATGCTGTCTGTGCATTTAGAATATGCCAGGATCTGGGCATATACTGAGATACACCAATAGGCAAAACAGTCTAGAGACACTGCCTCTGAAAAGCTACCGTTTCAGCATAGGAAGATAGGGGAAAAATAGAACTTAATAAATAATTAAATTGTACAGTCCATTAAATTCTTATGGCAGAAAGGAAATGTGGAGTAGGAAATCAGGGGCTTGGGGGCCATGGCTGATGAGACAGCTTATAGTATTAAATAAGATGTCCAGTGGAAAAGTTACTGAGTCAGTGAGATATGAGTAAAGATTTTAGAGATGTGTGGGACTTAGCCAAGCAAACATCTGAGAAAAAAGAGCTCCAAATTGGAAATATGGAAGAATGATTCAAGGAAGAACAAGTAAGAGTATGCAGGAGCAGAGCCACTGGAAGGTGGGGAAGATAATGGCAGATGAGTTTGGAGAATGGACACATCTCTAGGCCATTTTGAAGATTTAGCTTTTACCATGAGTCAAATGGAAAGCCATTGCTTGTGTCTGCAGTGGCACGCATCAGTCTGGCTACTGTGTTGGGAATAGATTCTAAGAACACAGCGGTAGACACAGTTGATGTGCGAATGAATCCAGAGCTTAGAAGAGAAGTTGAGAGTGATGATATCAATTTGGGAGTCATAAGAATCTGAATGAAACTGGATGAGACAAGGAAGGGAGTATTTTAGACCGAGGGAAACAAAGACCAAGAACTAGCTTGAGTCCTGAGGCACTTCAGCATGAAGAGGAATGGAAGAGAAAGAATTAAGTAGCAAGATACCCAGAAGTGACTAATGACATAAGAGAAGACTAAGATGGTTTGATACTCTGGGAACTCTCTGAAGTATATCTGGGAGAGTCTTCCCGACTGAATGTGTCACAGCTGTGACAGCCGGTAAAGTGAGATGAGTGATGGGAAGCGATCATTGGCTTGAGCGCCATGGGAGCCACTGGTGGTGCTGACGGCCCAGTTTCAGTGGAGTGCTGGCAGAGCAGCAGTCCTGAGAGAAAGTAGTAATAAAAGTAGTTTTAAGAAGAAGAATCCAGGTCAGTGAATGTAACGTGCTGTAATATACAGGGTGGACCAACAGGTTTAGAGTTGTTCATATGGAAAATAACACAATAACTAACATATTATAGGGCAAGAATAAACTCTGTTTCATGTGCTCCCAACTGTAAACTTACTTTTGCCCCACCCTATAGAACACTTGAGCCATTTTTCTGAAAAAAGGAAAAAAGAGATGGAGCAGTGACTGGCACAAAAAGTGGCATGAAAAGCAGTTTGTTATTTTTAAATATGGGAAAATAATACCATCCTTATAAGTTGAGAGAGCCAGTAGAGGGCAAATGAACGATGATGTAAGAAGAGGAAAGGAGAAAGGATATAATCATGTCCTTCAGAGGGCAAGATGGCATGAGGCCTAGAAAATAAACTTTAAAAAACAGCATGTATAACTTATATATGGAACAGATGGTACAGATATTGTTAGATGTCGAGGTGAGAGGCTGTGGCTGAGCATGAAAAGAAGGTCCTGGGGACCTAGAAATTACATAATTCCATTTGTTTAGACAATTCAGAATAAATTAAGAGTTGTATTTATCAATACCAGTATTTTAGCAATTGCCACTTATTAAACCTTGACCTTTAGCGAAAGTCCTAACCACTTACACTAGTTTCCCAGGGCTGCAAAACAAAGTACCACAAATTGGGTGGCTTAAAATAACAGAAATTTATTCTCATACAATTCTAAAGGCTAGAAGTTCACCATTAAGTTGTTGGCAAGGCCCTGCCCCTTCCAAAGCCTCCAGGAGACGATTCTGCCTCTTCTAGTTTCTGGTAGCTCTAGGCATTCCTTGGTCTGTGGCAGCATAAATCTAATCTCTGCCTCTGTCTACACAGGGCCATCTTTCCTCTCTATCTGTTTCCAAATTTCCCGTTTGACATAAGCATACTAGTCATATGAGGATAAAGGCCACCATACCCCAGTATGACCTCATCTTAACTAATTATATCTGCAGTGACCCTATTTCCAAATAAGATCACATTTAGAAGTATGAGGGAGAGTGGTTAAGACTTCAACATACCTTTTTGAGGACCACAATTCAACCCATAACATCACCTAAGCCCACTTTCCTTTTCAATAAAAATTTCAGAATGTCTTCCTTGCTTTTGAAGAGGACTTGGGAAAATTAGTGAACTTCTTCAAGTCTCAATTTTCCATCTACAAAGTGGAAAGAGTAATAGCCCCCACTGCATAGGGCTAGCATGAGAATCAAATTAGATAATCCACATAAAAGTTTAGAGACTCACGTGACACTTAATCCTGTGCTGTCGCATAGTTATTACTCAATTCAGATATATAGATTGTTATTATCATACTTCAGACTGCCGCCTTTTCTGAAATCGTCGTGGGTTTGTAATAGTATGTTTAGCATAGAGATGGTAGAAAATAACAGTCCGGCAGGTCAACACGCTAACCTACTTTATGAATGATCATATTTACAATTCCTCATCTCCCCTAAGCTTTCATACAGTTTCCTAATTTATAGTTAATAATTGTGATATTGTGATGTACACCAATTTCTGTCACAGAGCTCCAAAAACCCTTGGAACTTCCTGTGATGGGAGCCATAAAGCTGTCTCTTTTTGTGTTAATGAGACAACTTTGAGAAGCACCTAAAGATGGGGGTCTGGTTGCCTCAAGAACCTACCTTGTGATTAGAGAATTGGAACTTTTGGTCCCTCCCTGATTTCCTGGGAGGGGAGAGGGGCTGGAGGTTGAGTCAAAGGTCAGTGGCCACTGATTTAATCAGACATACCTATGTGATGAAGCCACCCTAAAAACCCAAAGGATGGGATTTGGAGAGCTCCAGGGTTGATGAACTTGCAGAGATTCAGGGAGAGTAGGGCCCTGGAGAAAGCATGGAAACTCCATACCTTTTCTACATCATGTCCCTATGCATCTCTTCCATCTGGATGTTACTGAGTTACAACCTTTTGTAATAAAGCAATTATGTAGTAAGTAAAGTGTTTCCCTGCATTCTATCAGCTGCTCTAGAAAGTTAATTAAACCCAAGGGAGGTGGTGTGGGAGCCTCTGATTTATAGACAGTAGGTCAGAGCACAGGAAACAACCTGAACTTGAGATTGACATCTGAAGTGGGGGCTTATGGGACTGAGTCCTTAACCTGTGGGATTTGATGCTATGTCTAAGTAAATAATGTCAGAGTTGAGTTGAATTGTAAGATGCCTAGCTGGTATCAGGAGACAGCTTGATGTGAGAAAAGCCCCTCCACACATGGTAATTGGAGGCAGAATCTATTAAATCACCATTGTTTGACATAGTTGTTACATGCAGAGATTGAGACAAGGTATCTTTACAATGTATGCATTTGAATATTTAGAGTCTACTAAAAATAAATGTAGGTAAATGAACAAGCCCTCAATTTCTTCACCTCTACTTTTCAATTTTCCTAAAAATATGAATGATAACATTGGTTTAGGAGAGAGTAGAAGGAAAAATAGGGTTATTTTATCAAGGAAATGACTGATGTGAAAATTAAATGAGGCAAGAGAGATTTAGGCTATTTTTATCATTTTTGAAAACTAAATGAATACACTTAAGGTCAGACCATAATCGATAGTAAGCTCTTTCAAATACTTAGTTTCTGAGCCATGTGCACAAAATGTTATCATTATATATCAAGTTAATTCTTCTTGAATCACTGTTAGTTAAATTTTTAGTTTCAATAAATACTTGAAATAATATATAGAGAAGGAAAACTGGTTTAGACATGCTAGTCATCTAACTGTGACTAGAAGGTATAATTTGCAGATAATCACATGGTTGCTAGGGAAAATACTGTCATAAAGGAAAAAGAAAAGAAAGAGCTACAGTTGAAAAAAATTGGAGAAACATGGAAGAGGAGATAAAACATTTAAAGAAAATAGTAATGTGAAATAGAAGACCATTGGAATTATAGTGGAATTAATAAACTGCAATGAAGTACAGAAAATGCTCCAACATAAACAGACTAAGTTAAAAAGATTTAAGTATCTATGGGAGGAAGAAATGTTACCTTAAAATATCTAATTCTAGTGTTTAGCAGCACAGATAAAGGACTATATTTGAATTTCAATAAAATACTAACATAGAAAAAGCAGAAGATCAAACAAGGACGAACTCTGGATTTGGTACTGGAAACATGAAAATATTGCTCAACCCACTATACCATGAGTTCATTCTTTAGTTGATGGATCCAGGCATCTTGAAATAAAAACTGTGAGAACTTGGTTGAAAGGTGGAGTTGGAGACCCTCAGGAGACTAGAGGGAGTGGCTGTGGTTATTCACTAGCTGCATCCAAAGTTATTAACAGGCATATCCAGAGTGGTGCAGAGCATCTGAATAACAGCCACGGCTATGAACTAGCATAGTTCATAGGGTAAAATACACAAAACTGGGGAATATGGACAGTTCAGAAACTGGGGCCACTGAATAGTTCCAGTGGCCCTTTTCAGCGCTAACATTCTATGAGTCTGCACACATATGTATACACCTGTGTGCAGGGATGTGCAGATGACTTGTGATTGTTATCTTTCATGTATAGATATGTTTTGACTTTTAGATTGACCTGAATTGTGAAATCAGTAGTTCCAATTAAGGAGAAGCATCCTTCTGTATGATTAATTGTGAGAAGCAGAATAACATTTTTTTAATGCTATTTTCAGATAGTAAGGCTTTCCCTAGAGCACCAAAGCATGATTCTCAACATCCAAATGGCTCACAAGATCTTGTGTTGCGCTATTTATCAAGAGTTATGACCCTATATGGGCACTACTAATAGCCTGTTCTCACCAAGTTTCAGTGCTTGAGCTGATTTTTGAAAGTCCTGTGTATTTGAAGCATTATTTGTCTCTGATTTTGAGTACATTGTCCTACGGTGAGCTCAATATCTGTGGAAGATTATATAAAACACACATTAAGTAAGGGGAGACCAAGACTTCTACTGCATATAATCATTCCATTAATTTTTCAGTGGGCATTAATTAAAGCATACTAGTTAAGAATGAGCTCTGGTATCTGTGGTTTTGTATGTAGATGTTACTAAATCTCGTAGCCTCTTTATCCTCTCTGTGATGTGGGGACAATGATATCCCTCTCACAGGTTATCATGACGACTGAATTAAACACTCCACACAATACACTTAGCATATTGCCTGGCACCCAGAATATGTTTACTAACTGGTAGCTATTCTTTTCGTGTGCTGGCCCTGTGTTACAGCTGGTGTCCCTGTGGTCTGTCACAGCATCACAATTCTTTAAACAGAGCGATCTCATTTGTTCTCATTATTACCTGACATAAAAAAAAAATCAGACACCATTCTCCAGTTTGTTGCAGCTATGCCACATTTCTGCAGGGTGAGCCTTAAATAGCCTGACGATAGTAGTCAGTTCAGCTCTTCTCACCCTGTAGCAGGTGCCCCGTTAGCTAGTGATCATCAGTCTACCATTCACACCACTCCAGGGGAATTTAAAATCAGGGCCTGAATTAGGGTTTATTGTTGTTGTCATTATAAAAATTATTTTTTGCAGAAAGAAAAGTAGAATACATGATAAGCAATTTAAAATTAAGCAACCATACAGGATCACCAATTATATTCTGTCTGTCCTTTAACGTGGAAATGGTGACTTGTTATCATCGTTAAATAATGTACATACAAGCTGTAATTCCAAACATTCCTTTACTATGTGACAGTGGCAGTGTTTTTCAAGCAGCAACTCTGCCTGACTTCTAAGGTTGTCTGCCTTTATATCCATGCTGGTTTCCCACTATTTCTCAACGGACGTCTTCCATTTAAATTAGTCCAGTTTCATAATCATGCTCTTTAGTCTTTTCAGGCCTTCTCCTGCCCTTATTTCTCCAGACTGTCTTTCCATATACTAAACACTTTCCATTTTCAAGTGAATCCTGTCCTTTGTCAGGAGAGGGTCAGAGGTGAACTGTACTGATCTGCAGAGCAAAGGCTAATCATTTAGCTCCCTGCCATTCTCAGGCTGAAGTACCACAGAAAAAAAAATTCTTAAGTACCTAAAATGATAGACAAGCTAGTCTTTCCTAGGAATGCTTATTGCCTGCTCACTCCCCCCAGCAACAGACTGATACCGTATTGGTTCCTGAGCATGAACAACTTAATAAAAAAAAACATGATCTAGCAATGAAGTTAACTAGGTAATGGAAGGGCTTAAGAGGTCTATCGGTTGCAAGGCACACCGCAGATCTGAGAGCAGCATTCTGGAGAGGGGAGCTAAGCAGTGGTGCTGGCACCTCTGAGCTCAGAGAAGGAACTCAGACCTACGTAGAGGGGACATCAGGAAGTCAGTGCAGGTATCTCTGAGGGAGGGGACAGTGAATCTCATCCTGCAAGTGGTGGAAAAATTGCAAACAGGGTCGGCTGCTGCTATGGAAAGACACTGTTGCCACCGGAAGTGTTTCTGTGATGACAGCTGTGTGTGTCACATGTTGCTGAGTGGGTTCCAGCTTGTGGCAGCCCTATGAATGAGTGATGTTCACAATGTCCTGTCCTCAACAGCCCTGCTCAGCTCCTGTGATGCATGCCCATGGTTTTTATGGAGTTGGTCCATCTCATACATGGTCTTCCTCTTTTCCTACTGACTTTCACTTTTTTTCCAGCATTACTCTTTTTTTCCAAAGAGCCCTTCCTTCCCATGATGTGCTGGAAGTAGAGTAGCTCCAGTTTTGTCATTTCCTTAAAAAATATTTTTTATTTTTATTGAATTCATTGGGGTGACATTGGTTAATAAAATCATATAGGTTTTGGGTGTACAATTCTATAATATATCATCTGTATATTGTATTCTGCATTCACCACCCCTAGTCAAGTCTCCTTCTCCATACACTTGACCCTCTTGACCCTCTTCAACCTTGCCCCACCACACTCTCTGGTAACCACCATCCTGTTGCCTGTGTCTATGAATTTTTTGTCACCCAGCCCCCAACTCCAACTCCCCTCCCCTCTGATAGCTGTCAGTCCATTCTCTGTATCTATGAGTCTTTTTCTATTTTGTTTGTTAGTTTTTCTTCATTAAGTTCTACTGAGAAGTGAAATCATATGGTACTTGTCTTTCTCTGGCTTATTACACTTAGCATAATACTCTCCAGGTCCATCCAAGTTTTGTCATTTTTATTTATTTATTTTTATTTTAAAAATGTATTTTATTGATTATGCTATTACAGTTGTCCCATTCCCTCCCCACCCCTTTATTCCCTTCCACCCTGTACACACCAAGTTTTGCCATTTTTTGGGAGCAGAGCCCTTCTCCCTCCTGAGGCTTCTAGTCTCTCTCTATTGCCCCCTACTGGCAGGGTCTGACAGGGAGCCAAGTGAAAAGGAAAAATGGGTTTCTAGAGTCCCCACTCGAACATCTCGAAGTCAAGTTTAGAAAGGTAGGTTTGGAACAGAGAGGCACAAATTTGAAAATTAGCACAACTACCAAGCCCTTTCAAGGTCCCAGCTCCTCACTAAATTTTCTCTGCCAGCGCTTGTTCGAATGTTTTCCTCCTAACTCTCATTCCTTTTGTGCCACATTTGCTTTACATCCTACCACTTTATGGACATCACGATGTCCTCAAGTTATATCAGGAAATGTGAGACTAACACAGGAAGATATATGTGAATAAATATATAAATAGATATAGTAGATTTCTTTTATTTCTTAGCTGACAAATAATTTCATATACACTAAACAAATGGCCATATTTAAAACTACTAAATGCAACAGCTAATTGGTCCAGTCATGCTTGTGGCTTAGAACAATTTATAGGAGTGATTCAGTCCAACTGTAGCCTGAAATATGCTGGTTTTAATCATCTTTACCTTTTATCTTTTATATTGCTAAACTTTCCTTCACTTTAGCTTACAAATAACGTTTATTATTCCAGTGTATCTTTCAAATTTTCATGCCCTAAGAGTCCATTGTATTGGTTAAAAAGATATTTTCGTGACAGAGTAATGCAGTTGAGTTCTGGACATTGTCCCAGATAATTAATAGCACAGAGTGAAAGTCACTAAGCTAAAATCAGCTACAGCATTACCAATGAATTCTAGTGCAATTTGCAATAAAGTAAAATGTAATTGCGAATTTCTTAAGATTCAAGACCTTTTGAAGGAGGTCTGTAAACATACAGAGATGGGGAAAAGAAAAGAAATGAGACAACAGATGTGCAGTATGAGACACTGTTTATCTAAAAACTCACAGCGAAATTTTGTTTTTATCCTCACCGGAGGACATGCTTATTGATTCTAGAGAGAGGATAAGGGAAGGAGGGAGATGTAAAGAGAGGGAGAGAAACATTGCTGGTTACCTCTTGTATGTACCCCAACTGGGGACAAAACCCACCAGCTGGGCAAGTGCCCTGACCGAAAATTAAACCCGCAACCTTTTGGTTTACCGGATGATGGTCCAACCAACTGAACCATACCAGCCAAGGTCACAGGAAAAATTTAAATGAAAATTACCTAAGATAATGTTATTTGGATTTCCTGCTAGATTCTTCAACATTTTGAAAACAGTGCATAGTCCGATCTGAGCTCCTGTTAGGTTCAAGAAGCTTGATTTTTCTTCAAATGTACCAATGGATAAATCAGTGATACTTACATAAGTACAGGCTTACTTTAATAATATGGTGCTTTTGACCTGCGAGGAAGTGTAACATCTAAAGTAAAGACCAATGCTTTTCGCAAAGCACCTGAATTTATTTTTCATCTTTGTTTCCAATAAACCTCCAATAACAGTGTGCTGGACTTGTCAACACCAGCCTACCTGCAAATCATGATATGCAAGGCTGTAGAGAAAAGTAAATAAAAATATAGCCTTTCACTTGTTAAGTATTGACTTTTTCAGAAATTAAAACTTTACCACTAATATAACAGCAGTTTTTAATTAGTAGTGGAAGTTTATAGAATCATGTTATGGAATTCAACTATCACTTTACATTTACACATTTTAAAAATAAATTCTAAGTTATTTCATATTTTATTTATCTCAAAATAAGTGCTTTTTAGCAACATTGTAGTATTTGGCAATAGTGTAGTATCCCAACTTTGTTCCAGCTATGGATTGATCCTTAGCACGTTTTGGGAGGTTTTCCTAGACTAATAAAGGAAAATAGTAAAGGAATAGTAGTAATTTCGTTGTTCTTTCAAAATGTTTCTAAAAGTCATTAAAGATGTGTTTTATGAAGTAATCACATCATGGTAAAAATATACCCAATTTTAATTCTTGTTACAGAAGCATTTTGTGGAATGAAGAGCACCCTTGAGAATCAGGAGCATTTTAAACAAAACAAAACAAAACAAAACACCACTAACTTGTAAGATGACAAATCAATCTACAATAATTTATGAAGTAAAATCATGAACAAGAGCAACAAAGTATTTTTTAAAATTATACTAAGAACTATTACATATTACTAAATGCAACAATTGAATATTTTACTTAAAAGCCATTGATATGATTCAGAAAGACATGTTTTTACCGAATGAAGATTGTTTGATAAACTGAGTACTTGTTATAGTTTTCTTAAACTCAGGACAAAAAAATTATGTAAAAAATACCAGGTGTGTCAGATCATTTTGTATACGAAATTCTGTTTTTATTGGAACTATATCTGGTACTTGGATCCTGCAATTGGACATTATTAATTTAAATTATTTTTGTACATTTATGCCAGGATTCATATTTAATTTGGCTAGAGAAGAGCATCAAGTGTAAAAACATGCAGATTTCTAAAAAAATTTTTTTCAATTAATTAAATACCAAACACTATTATTTTTAGTGCCACATCCCCAAAGCATGGAGCTGTTGAGAGAACCATCCACCACAGAACCATTCAGCATGTTGAATGTTCAATAACAGTGAAAAGATGTCAAGAATCACACTAATAATGTATTCAAGCCACAGAACCTTGGTAGAGAAAATAAAAACAAGTATTGTTTTTGTTCTTAATTATGATGCCTCTAAATCTAAACACCTCTAATGTAAGCAAGTAAATAAATAAAAACAAAATACTATGGGAGGAGTTATCAGAGGATACGCATACCATAACCATGAAGTCGTCACCCACAGATTGCTTGCATATGACAGTGTTATCTCTTCAGGGAAGCCTTTCCTAATTTCGTTGACTAAGTCAGCATCTTCCAGTGAAACATTCCAATAGCACTCTGCCATTCTCCTTCTCAGCCCTTGTCACACTGTGATTGAATAGTTCACTGTATAATTATTTGCAACGTCCGTGTCTGCACTCATCAGGGGAAGAGCTTGTGTCAGGGACCACCACTGCCCACTGTGCGCCTCTGTGCTAGTACAGGGCAGGGGACACATGAAGAGATGGATGAAACAGGCAAAGCACAAAGGAGTTCTTGCCTTTACTCAAAGTGTATTCCACTTATTTTGTATGCTGTCTACGTACCAGCTTAGGCATTACGTTTCTAAATAACCCTGTCACATTCTCTGAAATGTCTGCCTCCTAACCCTCCTCCGGGTTTTTCTCAGTCTCTTCCTACGTTAATTTTTTAGGGAGTCTTACACTACCTCGGGAAGATGGTTTTCTTCCCCCAATTTTATTTTTCTCCCTCCTGCTCTAGAAAGAGCAATAAATTTCATTTTATGCTTTCTTTTTACTTCAATCAACAACTGCACTTACAATCTTTTTAAGCTTTTCTGATTTTTTAAACAGCTCTTCTTATTTACCCCCCTGAATAGAAGGTATAAAACAAACCATAGGGAAAATAACAAACTGTAACTACCTCAGGTTTTAGGTTTCTTGAGCAAATGTAACACAATAAAGAGTATAACAAGGTTGGTGTGTACAGTCAGTCCTAAAACTTTGTACATGTGATGCAGACAAGATTTCTCACTCTTCCCCAAACAGGGGTCCATTATGGTCCCCAAACTTACAGGACTGTCCTTGTTTGAGATGTTTTCCTTATCAGAGTACCCTCACTCCAAATTCTTCCTCCTGAAATCCTAACAGTTATGTAAGGCTGAAAAAAACCTTTTCAACTCTTCCTTTTACATTATGTATACAATTCCAGTTCCTTTAGCCAGCCACCAAATATTTCTGAAACATCAGTTTTCCACTTACTGTACACAGTTTTAGTGATTCAGTAGTGAACAAAGAGTCCAGTACTCATAAAGCTTGCAACTTAGAGATCACATGATATTTTCAACACAGGCTGTGGCAAAAGTAGATTTACAGTTATGAATATGAGAAACACAGGTTTTATTCTTGTATTATTTATTAATTATTGCATTATTTTGCTAAGGGACAACTGTAAAACTCCATTTGCCCTACCTTGTATTATGTTATTTTCAATAAGCACCTGAGCTGATGGACCTGTGCAGGTAAAATCATTCATCTGGCACTCCAGCTAAATAGCCAACACTCCACTGAAGGGGACATTGCATTTGGCTAAGTATTTACTAAGACCAGATTCCCCAGAGTGATATATGAAATTTGGAGAGTTCGCAGAGATGAGAGAGAGAGCTGCCAGTCCTTGTAGATAGCATCCTGCCCCTACAGGTAGACAGTGACCTGAGAAGCAGGGGCCCGCACACCTTTGGACCTGGAGTTTCGTTTTACCTGTCTAGGCTGGAGTGGTGCCCATGAGGCCTGGCCGGTAAGCTAGGCCGTAACTCTGACTTTAGCCAAAGCGTTCACACCGAATGTACTTTATGTGGTGACTTCTCACTGGCTCTCTTAAGAGTTAGGGAAGTACTAGTTTCCCTTAAAGAGAACCAAGGGAAGGGATTTTGATCTCCTTGGGGGTGGGGGCAGAGTGAAATACGGTGTCCTCCGAAACAACGCGGTGACAGCAGCATCTGTGCCAGGAGGGAGCAGGGACTCAGATGGCTCAGGATAAGAGGACTTAGTGAGTCGCCGAGTCTAACCAGGTATTTCACCTATCTGAGCTAACTCTTGGACATTTTAAGTTTTGTGTCAGTGATAAATGTCGCCTGCCCTAATGAGAGGGAAAAATCATTTACAGCATGGCCTCCAGTGGAAGGATTTATGGTTTCTACTTGGTTCAGTGTGAGGGGCTTTAGTTTACAAATGGGACATATTTTCAGAAGTGAAACTAGCAGTTTACGTCATATTTCTTACTGTTGTTTAGTAATCTGGATTTATTTGGCCCTGTCCTGGGGGTGCTCTCATGGACTGCTGACTTTAACAGCAACAACAAAATGGGAAATGCATTCAGAATCTTTGCAAGATCAAGAAACAAAAGGAAAACTACTTTATTAAGTCATTAAATTATGGTGTATCATTCTGGTACCTTCCTCTACCAGTGCTGCAAACTTTTCAAGTTTTAATCATGACCTTTTGCCCAGCTTGTGACAAATTTTAGGTGGTGAGAAATAGTCCAGCATGGAGATTGAATAGAGTGTAAATACTTGTTAGGATCAGAGTTGTATGTGAATTTCTTTTCCACTCCCCTTAGGTCAACTGTGGAGTTGTCATTTAAATCTCATTTAATCCGTGGTAACTCTCAGTAAATCAGCTTTAAATCTAAATGGCTTCAAGGAGAGTCAATGGCATGACTTAGGGTTAAAATAATTACTATTTCAAGAATAGTACTTTCATAATGAAAAGTCCAATCTTTCTTATACATTTCATTTGAAACTGTCTTCCTTCTAGAGTAAATATATGTTTCTCAACTAAAGGCATGCTTTCACTAGGTAGCTTAGCATTCATAAAAGGTGGTAATTTGATAGTGCTAATGGACTCATAGCTCACCTCTTACATTACATAATCACCTAATTTCTGAGCAAAGTTTATCTGTCAATGCTTTTCACAATATTCTTTTTATTCTAGAAAATTTGGGCTTCTTAACAGAAATAAGAGATTTCAAATTTACACATATAACATCTTAGAGATGATATTTGGACTACCCATCAGGAATTACTACACATCAGTAGCTACATTACATGCAATACAAATCATCTTCATAGAACTTAAATAAATCCTGTTTTTACATTTAAAACACAAGTTCAGTTATTTAGAGAAAGGGACTTATCCACCTATTTTCAAAACCCATGAGCAGAATTATGTGATAGCATGATTATATGTTTTCCTGGCAGAAGTTATTCATCCAAAGGTTCTCCTTGGTAACACAGAACATCAACTTTTTTGTTAGGGCACTTATTAAATATACAGTTCAGACTTTACATCTTAGAGTGAAGAGCTCTGAGGTCCAGAGAGTTGGCAATATATTCACAGGAACATAGCTTGTTAGGGGCAGAGCTGAGGATAGGATGTGGATACTCAATCCACCTGCTCTTCTTTATTTTATTTCTTTTTGTTATTGTTTTATTTTCTCACCTTCATGTTAAAAAATGTTTTTGTTTATGCAATTATATGGATGGATTTATCTTTCATAAAGATAGACTTTTCAGACTCCCCCTTCCCCCCAATCACAGTCTGTTCAGTGTAGTTGCTCCAGCATTGGATTCTCAGTACATCTGTGGACCTGCGGGCAGTCATATCAGCAGTTCACGCACGCATGGAGCATGTCCGCAGACGTAGTTCTGGGGGACTCTGAGTTCAAAAGGCTGATACCTATATGTTTTTAAGTTTATTGTTGATGACTTTTTAAAAGTTCTATGATAATTAATATGATATAGGGTATATATTTATCATACATATATAACAGTTAATATATATGATATTACTGTAGCATATCCTCTGTTTCACCACTTCCCCTGACACAGTGCTTTAGGAGTCTCTGACGCACCTTACACTTTTTAAGCTAAAGTGTCAGACACCCAACCTCTTCCTCCTCCCTACGCTGCTCTTGGAGCCAGTCCTTACCGCTTCTTGTCAATCTCTAGATTATCTGCTGAGGATCCATCTTGTAAACTTTTCTGTTCATGCAGAGATCTAAGGGTCTTGCCTATAAATGTTAAATAGAGCTTTGTTGTCTGCTATAAGAACCAGGAACTATTATAAATAGTTTAATATGTGAACATTTGTTTTGAATTAGTGACTGATCTGGGAAACATGTAGATTCTTAGTCAAATGCTTCACCATATCTCCCAGTATCATTTAAAAAAAAGAAAAAAATGAATTAGCAAATTGTGTCTCCTATACTTATATCAGAATAAGAGCTCTATGTACTTTTTCCAAAAGATAATATTTAAGGAACATAAAATGGAGCATGCCATGATGGCTAAATCACCATGGGGAATCTCTCCAGACATATGCTTGCTGGCTGATTTAATATTGTCAGTAGAGAATAGTGACCTGACTTTAGCATCTGCTACTATCCTTCACTGGCTGCTTACTATATGCCAAGCAGAGTCTGGGCAGTGGGAATGTTGTGGGAAACAGAGTCCCTGACATTCAGAATGCACGTTATCACAGGGGAACAGAGATGATAGCACATAAGCAAATACATATAGAAAGTCTCAGGGACTAATACATGCTACGTAAAAAAGATAAAAAAGATTAACATGAGTGAGAATGAGTGGAGTCTATTTGCCTCTGTGAGAAGATAACATGTGAATTGGGACTCGAACCATGAGAAAGGGAGAGCCATGAGTGTTTCACACAGAAAGATTGTTAAGTTTTCAATCTCTGAGCCAGGAATGAGCTTTGCTTTGTCCAAAGGACAAGAAGGAAGCCAACATGGCACATGCTACACCCAATGGTGAGAGGAGTGGAATGAGGTTGGAGAGGAAGGCCAGGAACTCCCAGGCCATGGCCAGTTTTTGCTCATTAATCTGGTCACAGCAGGAACTCTGGAGTTATAACAGGGCTGATGTGATTTGATGCGTGTGTTAGATACATCACTTGGCTCCTGTACAGAAGACTGAAATGGAAGGGGCTGAGATAAAGGAATTAAATTGTGAAGATATTATAATAATTCCATAAAATATGGAAATAGCTTGGAGATGGGGAGAAAAGAGGAGGCTACTTAGGGACCAAAAAGGGTGGAAGGGTAAGAATGAAATCTAGGATTATTTTTAATTATTTGATCTCAGCAGTTGGATGGGTGATAGTTCTATTTAATAGGCTGAGGATGATTTGGGCAGAAGGAGTAGACTCAGGAGATGGAAGTTGAAATAAATGCTTTAATCTTGGCCCCCGTAGGTTTCAGTGTCTATTGGACATTCGGGTTGAGACATTGAGGAGACATTTAAATATATAAGTCTGTAATGTGGGAAAGTGTCCTGGAGTCAAAGATATCAATTTAAGACTCATCGGTGTATGCATAAAAAATAATAGAAGGAAAAATTCTTGGTCATCACAAAATTCAGACGTCTGATAGGATAGAAGAAAAGGAGACTAAGAGAGAAAGACAGCGAAGCAGGAGGAAAAGCAAGAGATTGAAAATTCATGAAGTCCAGGGGGAAAAATGTTTCTGGCATTTAGGAGTTGTTGGTCATGTCAATTAGTGTTGAAGTCCGAGTACGTCAAGGATGGAAAATTGGCCATTCCCGTAGGCAAGGTACAGGGCATAGATAACGTTAAAGGAAGTATTTCGGTTGGGGGGGTGAGAATGGGAATTTGTTTAGAGTTGGGTTGTTGGGAAGTAAAGAGGTATAGTATAGTAAGCTAGTATTAATAACTTTTTAAGGAATTTTCCTGTGAATGTGAGCTCCATGCTTTCAATATAGTGGTATTTGTAGTGGTACACACATATTTTTTAATTAGATGGTTTTATTACATGTTTAGTACAGGGTGGAATGACCTGGTAGAAAGGAAGAGATACTGGAAGTGGAAGAGCAATGCTGAAGGGATGTTTTTTCCAAAAGACAAAAGAAGTAGCATCCCCAGCACATGTAGAAGCATGGAGCAAGGCACTTCTCCCAACACTGTAAGCAAGAAGGCTAAATGTTAAGATACCAGTGCAGCTCAGGTTGTAGCACCAATGGTGGAGAAATGATGTGGTTCTTCTCTATTAATTTTCTCTATGAAAAGGAAAGTAAGTTGAGAGGTGAAGAGTTAAGAGGGCAAAATAAGCAATTTAAGGAAAGATGAGAAAGTATGACATTATCTTATTAAGAGGGAAAGTAAATTTATTAGGTGAGATCAGATTTCCTGGCATTGATAAATTAATAGAATTATAACTAGAGGTTGTCATTCCTAACCATTTCTGCCCCAGAAGAGGTAATGCAAAAGGTCAGAAAGAGTCCCACCGGTGTGCTTTCACCACTTCATGGCGAGTTGTATAAAATTCCCTTCATGTCTGCTCTGCAAAACCAAATGAACTATGCCTTCTCAGATGGCTCGTAGACTGCCCACAGTGTCAGTAATTCCATATTTATAGAAGACTAAAAGGAGTGTACATAATATCTAAACTTTCTGTAGCATTCCCCGGGTAAAGAATAGAGTGGACAGTCTTGATTTTCTGGACTGTGTGGCTAGTTTTTGTTTTACATCTCAGAAGGCCTCATTGAGAACCATGAGTGATCCCTGAGGCAGCAGTGCCCAAACCAGTGAACTCTGTGTGAATTGATTCAAGGTGCTAGGATGAAGATGGTAAAGGCCAGGTTACTACTATCTAAAGATGTCTCAACTGAGTCAAATTCTGAAGAAACTCTGAGACATTCCAGAGGAAGTCACATAACTCCAAGGTTTTGTGTGCAGTAACATGATCGCTGAAAAGAAAAACTTTCAATGTCCTCACGGACAAACCACAGAAATGTATTTAAAATATGGGCTGTTGGAAATAACAAAGGGATTTTCTAGACTTTGCCACTCATGGCATCGCACAAAGTGCTAGACCCTCCTGTTGTACATGCCAGACCAGAGGCTTCTTTCTGAACTGAGGAATCAACATTGTCCATCTTTGTCCCTGGGTAATGACAACTGTGCACACACGACTGGACTGGGAGTAATAAGGTAGTGATTAGAGTACATTATTCTATCACCTGGGTTTTAGAAAAAAAAAAATCAATCCCATTTTAAAACCCTAACCTTGACATTGGGCATTATTTCTTTAAAATACTATCATGTATATAATAATCTCACTATAAATTAATATGTTCTTTTTTACATATTTTGTTCAATTACACTTGTCCCCAGTTTCCCCCAGTACTCTCCCCTGCCCTCCCCTCCCCCCACCTTCCACATTCAATCCTCCCCTCTCCCGTTTTCTTTGTCCATGGGTCCTTCATACATGTTTGTTGACTTGACCCTTCCTCTTCTTCCCCCTAATTTCCAAATAACTAGCCTGGAATGTGAACTTTTGGAAGACAACCTATTCTTAAGGCTAAGATTGTCTTTAAAATAAAACGCATTTCCTTCTAAAAATCTTAAAATATTTATTTATTCCTAGCTGTGGTAATAAAATAGTACCTGCACTTTACATAAAATGTAGGCTCTGACCCTCATTAAGCAGTATATAGTTTCCCCAGTTTTTATCAAGAAAAATCTATAAAATTACTTATAAGGCTTTCTGAACTCAAGACAGCACAATATATAGGACCATTTTCATTGAACTCTTGACACTGGCCATAAATGCATTAGTATCTCCATTTACTTCATAAAACTATCATTTACATTTACATTAGGCTTTTAAAAGATATTTGTTCTAATAAATGGGCTTCTTCCCTGCTAGTTTTAGGCCAGATATACCAACATTGAGGTTTTATACATACTGCTCTTTTACCCCTTCTCTACCTCTGGAGAAATGTAAAATTTAGACCTATAGCAGGCGTCAAATACAATGGCTGCTTAATAAGTTGAACAAAAATTATAAATACAAATCATTCTAAACTGCAAAGCCACACAACCCCGAGGAGTGACTCTTGATCCAGTTCAGCATATTAGGACGGGGTGCAAGTGGAGAGATACTTAAAGCAATAACTCCATGAGGGCCAGAGTAGGGACACCATAGGCAGGCAGGGCAGAACAAACATTGCTGTGAAATAGTGTCTCAAGTGTGTTCTCTTCTGGAAAACCTTTCCCTGCTCTTTGAACCATGTAGCTGACCTTTGTCACATAACCTCATTTTTATGCTGCTATTTGCAACACATTCAGCATTATGTTGGCATAACTTATTCATATTTTTACTCTTTCTTAGAACTGTAAGATCCTCCAAGTTTAACACTAGGTTCCACTCATCTCTTTGTCTCCAAGACCTAGCATACAGAAAAACACATCGTGTGTGCTCAGTACGTGTTGAATGAGGGGATGTAAAATATGCTACTTTGGGCAAGATGATGTTGTCAAGAAAATAATAACAGGTGAACTGAAGATATGTTTACTTCTCTGAGGTAGTTTTAAGATAAAATGAGATTATGCATGAGATTGCATGAGATTTATGTCAAACATATATACATGTGGATAAAACCCTGCTATATACAATCCAAATGTTTATTGCATTATTAATCCTGTTGTTTTTGTTTTCATTACAATAGGATGTTTCAGAATGACTACAATGTTGACTTATTTTGTGTCTTCTATGTTGAACTTGAGGGTAGGGATAATAGGATAATGTCTTATTTCAGTTTTATCCTCGTGTCAAGTTCACTTGACATCTGACGGGTACTCAATAAGCTTTCGCTGATTTAGTGAACACATTAAACTAACAATGCTAAAGATGCACTCGGCCTTTTTATCTCTTTTTCTAAAATTTCTGTTTATACTTTGAGTGATAAAAAGAAAATAAAAAACAAAGCTACTTAGCAACTGTTCTGCGGCTACCAATGGAGGACAAGAGAAAACATGCCCACACTGATACCAAACTCCACAACAAGCCCACAGTAACCACAACAGCATGGCCCTGGCATGAAAACAGACATATACACCAATGTGACAGAATACAGAACCCAGAAATGAACCCAGAAATAATCCCATGCCTTTGTAGTCTGCTAATATTTGACAAAGGGGTGGGGTAAGTACAATGGGTTCGGGTAAATAGAGTCTGTTCAATAAATGGTGTTGGAAATATTGGACAGATACATACAAAAAATAAAACTAGACCACCTTCTTATACCACACACAGGAATAAACTCAAAATGAATTAAAGACTTAAATGTTAGGCTCCAAACTATAAAAATCCTAGAAGAAAACATAGGCAGTAAAAATCACTGACATTTCTCACAGCAATATTTTTTCTGATACACCTCCTCGGGGAATCAGTAGGTGAGTGAATAAAAACCTGTGGTACATTTATATAATGGAATACTACTCAGCCATAAAAAGAAAATCTTTCCCTTTGCAACATCATGGATGGACCTGGATAGCATTATGCTAAGTGTAATAAGCCAGTCACAAAAAGACAAATACCATATGATTTCACTCATATGTGGAATCTAGTGAACCAGATAAACTAACAAGCAAAATAGAGACAGATTCATAGATACAGAGAACAGGCTTACAGCTGCTGGGGGTGGGGCCATGGTATGGGGAGAAAGGGATTGAGCAGAGAAGGAAAAAAGACAGACAAAACTCATGGACCTGAGGATCAGAGTGGCAACTGCCAGGGGGAAAGGGTGGGAGGAGGTGGGAGATGGGAAGGGGGGATGAAACGGTGATGGACAGAGACCTGACTTGGGGTGGTGAAGACAGAATGCAGGGTACAGATGATGTGTTGTAGAACTGTCCATCTGAAACCTGCAGAATTTTGTTAACCAGTATAACACCAATAACTTCAATAATTTTTTTAAAAGAAGAAAACATACCCATGCTTTCAAATAATTTACACTTTACTAAGTAAAGAATAAGGAACTAGGTATATTTAGCTCTGAGCAAAAATTATTATTTTATAAAGGGGGAAAGAAATGAAATAGGAACATCTCAAGAAATCACTGAAGACAAGCCTTTTAGGAAAGGAAAGGTGTTTATTTCATAAGACAATATTTCTAAACAGACAGAGGCCCATAGAAGAATAAAAATGTCATCTTTCCAGTTTTATCTATTCCATTTATATTTTCTCCTACAAAAACATCTTTATGGTAATGAGTGTGTATGTGTGATTTGGTTTCTTAGGATATTTTACTTCTCTGGCAAGTGTGAAACATGAGATACTCAAATGTTTTTAGATTTAGAATGTACTATTTCGAATAAATAATGTGATAAAATTTTGCTCTTATCTGTAGATTTTCTTTTATTTTAATTCATGTGTTGCTAAATTTAAAGAACTAGGCAAGATAAATCATTTAAACTACTTAGAAATAGAAACATTCTTTTAATGTGCTAGCCTTAGACATAAATGACCCAATTAAAGTGAGCCACAGCTATGGTTGTTGCTCCTTCAGTGAAGAGGAACCAGTGAACAGGGGGTTCCAACTTTGAATATCTCAAGTGGGACAATAATTTTTATGAGGAAATTATTCCCTGGTCACAGGCTGGGTTTCTTTGGTTTACAGACTGCTCATTTGGGTGATGTTTTATGACTGACTCGACTTGATGGCTTTTTCCTAAATTGGTGGCCCAATGGCAGAGTTATAGCCGTGGCTCAGTTTTCAACTATGTGCATCTTGAGGTCAGACTCTAGGACTCAAGAGTATCCTGGCTTGGGACCAACAATAAAGGTTAGGAAGATGGATTGTTAGTGCCCTTACTTCATTTTTTGTTCTAAGACCCTCCTAATAAATATGTTCAGAAGTACATAGAAGCTATCAAAGATCCAATTTGCTGATGAGAGTGGATTAGGGGGGATTGAGGGGAAGAGTTTTTTCCTGCCTAATTTCTCTAGCTAGCTGAAAATTATGTTGAAGAGTTTACTTGATTAGTACTTTCTTTTTCATACCTTTTCAACAAGGTTTTCTATTATTGTTTTTCTTCTAGGGCATCTAACTAATACCATTGCACAGCAACTTTGCAAAAATTATTACAGCCAGAAGTATTGTTCTTAGTCTTTTTCCCCAGAAACAGCAAGGTCTAAAGGCATAAATATATCTCTATTTTACAACATATGGTTTACAACGTTGCAAACCACATGTTGTAAAATAGATTTCTCAACTTCAAAACAGACTTTCCAGCTCCAAAACAACCAATTTACAAAAAGTCATTTGCACTTCTTCAAGTTTCCAGACAGCATGTCATGGCCACAGCCACAGTCTTACCTCACATAATTACTGTAGCAACAGAGTTGAAAACAAGGGAGCATGAAGTAGCACAATAAATAGAGCGCTGTTGTACTGCCAACATTGGGGCTGACAAGTAGCGGTTTCTTCAGTTTGTCTTCTCAGGGAATGTAGACTGTTAGACCACTTAAAGGAGAAAAAATTGTTTGAGCCGAGAAGTCATAAACCTAAACAATCAATCATGTAGCATTTCACAAATCACACTCAAACACTCATAAAGTATGTCAGTCTTCAAGACTTTCATTTACATAGAGTAGTTCTCACACGTCTCTCTCCCTCACCGTCTCCCCTACCACTTCTTAGTTAGGTGATTGTCTCATACTGTTTCTCCTCCCAAACCGAGCCAGCCTTCTAGCAGGTTTTGTCCTTCTGAAACCTGCTTTCACATAGCTGCCAAAGTGATCTATCTACTCAAAAGTGGTAAAAAAAAATGAGTAGGGACTTAAATTTAAAACTTGAAACTATGAAACTCTTAGAAAAAAACAAAGGTGAGGTCCTTCACACTGGTCTTGGCAATGATTTTTTTTTTTTACTGGACACCAAAAAGAAGGGAACAAAGGCAAAAATAAATGAGAAAACAGCATCAAACTAAGAGGCTTGTGCATTGCAAATGAAACCATAAACAGAATAAAAACACAGCCTATGAAATGAGAAAAAAAATGTTTGGAAATTATGTACCTGATAAGGGGTTATTATTTAAAATACATGTTAAAAATATGGGCAGAATAACTGAATAGATACTTTTCCAAAGAAGATAGGCAGGTATCCAACAGGTACATAAAAAGGTGTCCAAGATCACTAATCATTAGGGAAATACAAATCAGAACCACAAGGAGACATTGCCCCACACCTGTTAGGATGGCTGTCATCATCCAGTCAAGAGACGACAAGCGTTGGCGAGGGTATGGAGGAAAGGCGACCCTGCTGCATTCACGGTTGCTTAGAATGTAAATTGCTAAAGAAGAAAAAAAACAGTACGGAGGTTCTTCAAAAAAATAAAAATATTACTACTGTATGATCCAACAATCTCAATTCATGGTATATATTCAAAGGAAGTGAAAAGAGGATCTTGATGAGATATATACACTCTCTTGTTCATTGTAGCATTATTCACAACAGTCAAGATACGGAAGCAATCTAAGTGCCCGTCAATGGATAGCTGCACAACGAAGATATACTACATGTGAATACATACATACATACATACATACATACATACACACATACAATGGGATATTATTCAGCCACCAGAAAAAAGGAAATCCATTTCCATTTGTGTCAACATGGATAGAACTCGAGGGACATCATGCTAAGGGACACAGAGGAAGGCAAATACTGCATGGTATTACTTGTATAATTAATTTATTAATATATGTGAATCATTATCGGTGATGTTTTCCCCCTCCATATTTCACAATGCTTAAGAATTTTCTATGTTCAACATTGTACTACTTTAAAATCAGGACAAAGACCAACATGTTATTCTTTTAAAGTAAGATAAATTAAAAATTTAAAGTCATCGATAGATAAAAACTTAATCTCTAATAGGAGTTAACCTTTCTATGATAAAATAAAAAAATGTTCTTAATCATGCACTATTAGGAGACTCAATAGTTAATGTGGCTCCCTGTGACAGCTTCTAATGCTAATGATTTTTTCCTGTCATTAAAAATATGTAGGTTCCACCGAAATTCCCTGCCATCAACTATGGTAACATTTTTGCTGGTTCTTAATATCAAAAACCATATCAAGTTGATATTTGTATCCAAAGCACCCAACACAATGCTTAATTTACAGAAGAGTATTAGGGTGTATTTAGACTGAATGGATGACTGGATTTTCTGGCTGTTGTTTACTCTGAAGCAGGCAGGGTATCTATGGTGAGATGGAACACTTCCAACTCTTACCTTGTCTTCGCTGGTGAGTTGTTAAAGATCATACAAAAGTAGGGAATCTGAGTGGCCTAAACACTTGCTGAGCATTGTTTATAAATTTCAAGTGAGTATTATTCTTATTACTTATGTATAAAGTTACTATGAACACTGAATTAGTGGGCACTGAACTATCGCCTCTAGGGCAAATATAAGGTTAGGTCCCTGTGAACCTCTGTGGTCACAAAATTTCCATTAACTGATCCGTGTGTGTTTCTGTTTAAAGATACCTTACATACCACAGAGGTGGCCCAAAGTAGGTTTACAGTTGTGAGTATGCGAAACACAGAGTTAATAAATCTACTGCAGTAATCATAACCTGCATGTCTTCTCCATACGAACAACTCTAAAACTCCTTTACCCCACCCCATATATTTAATATGTATTTCTTACAAATAATTAATCATATGTACTATTTATAATAAAATGCTTGCTGAGAAGAATTTACCATTTTCTTGATCCTGACACTTGACCGTTGACATTTTCAGCTTGACAACATTACACTTTTTTTTTTTACCACTTGTCTCATCAGTCTACAAATTTAACCACTTTTTCACCTTTTCCATAGCTTCCTCTTGCACCATAGATATTAATTTAGTACTTTCTGGGGCAGACTCTACAGATCACTGAATTTCCTCTTCCTTTTTCTGGATGTATATATTGTTCTTTCACTAACATTGAACTCACAGCCAACAGCAAACACCGAACTGAAGGAATCTTATCTTACACTGGTATTTTCCCCATAAGGCACTCAGCCTTCTGTGCTTAGGAAGACTAGAGGGCAATTTCGTACTATGCTTGAAGGCCACCGAAAGCTACAAAATCTCCAGGCAATAGCACAACACACAAAAGCGGCATTAAATATGCCACAGAAAAGACATTTGCTCACCGTATGAGAGCTGAAGGTAGAATAGTACCTTTCTGCACCCCAGGAAGAAGGGTGATTCATACTTTCCACAGCACTTATACACAAAGGCATATTTGTATCATACATGATGCAAAATCACCCTGAGTATTGATTTTGGGGTTACAAATACACTTTGGCAAGTAGATGAACTTGTAACTATGGAACCCAGAAATAATGAAGGTCGACTATATAATATTATCTTGATTTATGTGAACAGCAGAAATAGATAGCTTACAGTATTTTTCTATTATGTCCTTATTCACATTTCTTATCTGTGAAAATGGAAGCACAAAGTATTACTAATAATGGTAGCTGATGCTTACTATGTACCATATGCCAAGTTACTGAGATTTATTATCTAATTTATTCCTAACAGCCAGTGTTATGAGATTATTAAAACTTTACCCTCATTTCACAGGTGATAAAAGAAGCTCAAAGAGGTTAAGGACTTACTCAAAATTACATAGCATGGAAACGTTCAATCTGCATTAGAAAACAGATCAATTGACTCAGAGTAAGCACTTTCTGTATTTTTATATTTTTGGAGGCTTTATTTAGAATATTGGATATAAAGTAATTCCTCACCTACCATTTTAACTTAAATAACATTAAGTCTTTGTACCTTTAGTTTGTTAAAATATGACAAGCTAATCTTAAACTCATTCCAAAAAATGTACTAGCTAAAATACCTCTGATAATTTTGGGCATGAATGATGAGTGAGTACTTGCTGTACAGGATATTAAAACACATTTTAAGGCTTTATTAATTAAAACAATGTGTCCTTGATTCATGAATGAAATTACAGTTTGGAAATTAACCAGTATACATAGAGATGATAGTAAAGGTCGTATTTCCAATATGTAGAGAAAAAAATGAATAAATGTTAGTAGCCTAGTTGTGTAGCAATCTAAGGTAAAAATAAACTTGGATCCCAACATCATACTCTATATAAAAATAAGGATGGAACCGATTTTTAATTGTTAAAAAATACACCATAAACTATAAGAAGAAAACTTGGAAGAATTTTTAGATCTCTAAAACTAATAAATATAGTGATTAATTCAACTAAAAAGATAAAATTTTATGCATTAACATAATTCAAATGACAAATAGATAAAATATTTTTAATTCATAGCATATGAAGGCCTAGTTTTAATATGAAAGTCAATATAAATCAGTAAAAAGAGATCGATAACATAATATTTTTAGAGAATATGAATACGTGACAATTCACTTAAAATATCATTGACTCCTAACATAAAATTGTACTTGTCAAGACTCATATTAAGGGAAATGTAAACTTAAACAAGTTGGTGCTTTTTAAAAGTCTGTATTGTTAAAGATCTCATTTTGATCAAATGCTTATTGAGGAGATTGTGGGAAGCAGGGCTGGTGGGCCTAAACATTGATTTTCTAGGTGCTAAAGATATAGCTTAAAAAACAACTCTGCCAAACCCATAACTTCTTGAACTTAGTATCTAAAGGAACTGACAAGTGAAAAGATCAGTATGTCTGACACACTGTATATTTGACAGTCATAAGTACAATGGAGAAAAATAAAGTTAGAAAAGGGAGCATTGAGTACTAAGGAGTGTGTGTGCATGTATATATATATATGCTTAGCATCATATATCATTGAGGAACTGCAAATTAAAACAACTTGAGATACAATTATTCACCTATTGTTAGAATGGCCAAAATCCACACCACCAAATGTCAAAGAGAATGTGGAACAACAGCAACTCTCATTCATTGCTGGTGGGAATGCAAAACGGTGCAGCCACTTCGAAAGAGAATTGGTAGTTTCTCTTTCTTTGAAAGACGTTGGCTTTACCTTGTGATTCCACATTTGTGCTCTTTGGTATTTAGCAAAGGGATTAAAATTTACATCCACACAAAAACCTACACATGAATATTTATACCAGCTGTTTTCATCATTACCAAAACATGGAAATAAGCAAGATGCCCTTCAGTAGGTGAGGAAAATATTTATAATAAGGTGAAGGATAGATTTGCAGATACAATGTCCTTAGGAGATTAAAGGGAAGGGCTTGGCCTCAGGAGCAGAGAATATACAGCTGCAGGGCATAGAGAGAGCACAGAGAAGACAGGGCACAGGGGTAGGGAGGTGGGGGGACGTGAGAGCATGCAGAAATTCTTTATTTATCCCCTTAACTTACTCAGTGATAGAGGGAGTCAGTCTATGACCTGACAGTAAGTATAGGGAAAGTACAGCAGTGTGAGGAGAAAAAAGGATATAAAGTAGTGGTAAAGGAAAAAAAAATACTGATTGCCTAATGCCAGGCAACACTAATGTCCCATTTAAAGTAAGTGATCATGAATTTAAAATGAGACTTGTCAACATGGTCGTGAGGTTTTCTCTTGCTACTGTTAGCTGCACTGACAGAGGTGCGGAGTAAGCAAAAGTTGGATTTAACCAGTGTTGGGGTTCTGTCAAGGTAATATATTAACTGAGTGAAGAATATAGTGGTTGAGGGTACATGGAACAAAAATATATAGTGATGGAGATGGCAGAAAGAATTTGAACAGGGGACATCGTTCGGGAAAGGGTATGAAAAAGTGTTGGGATCGATGAATTCTAGGTTCTGCTGTGGCCCAAGTATTACTGGAACCAGTGGACTACAGGAAGTGACCTGGAAAGTAGGAGTAGGACCCTCGAGAGTGGGGTTGTGCGCAGTTTGCAGTGACAGATAATGACACAGTCGATTCTCACAGTTTGGTCATAAGAGTGAGTGGCTGAGGGAGACTGGAAGTCATGGTCACATGGAGTGCAAAGGTCAGGGGACTTAGAAACCAGGACATTAAAGGAATTCAAAAAGTCCATCCGTGCAGATATTAAAATTACCGGAAAATCTGGCAGATGTGTTATCAAAGGCATTGTCAGTAAATCATAAACTAGAATCTCTCAGGAAAGAAACAAGTGATTTCAGGCCCAAAGAAGACTACAATAAGTAGGGATAGTGGGAAATCCTTGGTAATGCAACATTCATTGCTGAGGGCTTTTATGCAGTATGAAGGGATAATTACTGAGAAACTGTCTCTTCGGGGTAGTGGCTCAGGTTGTGCTTTTAACAAAGATTGGTGGGGGAAGGTAAGGGAGGGAAGCAAGATATGCAATACCATCCTTACTGTCACTTGCATATCTATTACACCTACCGGCGCTGAATCTATCAGATGGAAAACAAAACCTGATGTTTAATGAGAATTCTGTGATTCAAATCAAGGTAATAGGCAGTGAAAGGAAGAGGTCACATAATCTTAAAACACAGAAGTGAAAAATACTGGATAAACTCAGATAAGGGACTGGGTGATTTAGTATGATAATTACATGCTATCTAGTGACTGACCCCTTTTTAGAATGTCAGTTTCTTCTCTTTTTATTTTTGTAAGATTTTATTTATTTTTAGAGAGAGGAGAAGTGAGGGAGACAAACATCATTGTGTGGTTGCCTCTCAAGCATCCCCTACTGGGGACCTGGCCCACAACCCAGGCACATGCCCTGACTGGGAACTGAACCAGAGACCCCTTGCTTTGCAGGAAGACACTCAACCCACTGAGCCACACCAGCCAGGGCTAGACTGTCAGTTTCAACAGTAGGGAAAGTATGATATGGCTACTAAAAATTAGAGATCTAGATTCCCTGGAACAGAGACAGCTAGGCAGTCTGTCTACTGGGAGGAGACAGATTCTGTTTGAGTTGGGAGGCACATTATAATTTACAGTTTTTTCTTTTTCTTTACCTTTCAACTTGCCTTTGAATATCTTTTGGGGCTAGAGACAAGCCCCTGTCTAGTTTGGGTCCTATTATTTCCTATTACCTTATACCACCGAGCCTCACAATTACACGGCTTCACATATTCATGTTACGCAGCTGCAAAATTTGAGTGATGACTCCTGCCCGCTGCAGAGGACATGCTAACACACTGTTGTGCATGTTCCAGAATTCACCTTGCTCTTTTCACTCTGTTGTAAGCACCATACTTTAATAATCTCAAGCAAACTTAAAAAACGCATGTGTTATATTCAGCTAAAGGGACCAGGCACGAATGAGGACAAATTATGTTATGTCATTGCTATGAAATGTCAGCATTTGTAATAGAAGTCATAATAATGGTTACCCATAGGGAAGAACATGTATCTTGACTGGAAAGTCACAAAGAAATACCTGAAATGATGGAGTTGCTCTATATCTTGGTTTGGGTGGTGGTATCATGAGTGTATACATATGTAAAATGTCATCTTATTGTGTGTAGATAATGTACTGAAAAAATATTAAGCAGATAAAAAACTGGGAAATAGAGTAATAGGGAAACTAGACTGCAGGTACACCAAATAAAATCCACGCCCCTTCCCATCACTTCCACACAATACAAGTAAGTGCTAACTGAAAGAAAAAAGGAGGAGCCTGGGGAAAATAAGCTGGAAGCTGATTCTGTGGGGGAACATGGCACATGCCTGAAATGTCATAAAATTCTTCCAGAAATTAATAATACATTCTGTTTAGTTGGAGAAATATTTTTTATTTTATATTTAATTATTTTATCATTGTTCAATTACAGTTGTCTGCATTTACCCTCCACTTCTCCCCCCACCCCAGCCAAACCTCCCTCCCTCCCTTGCTTCCATGCCCCTCCTTGGTTTTGTCCATTTGTCCTTTATAGTTGTGGAGAAACATTTTCAGAAATGTGATATTTGAGTTATATATGTGACCTACTGAGTGTCACTCATCTAAATTTTTAGGGTAATCATAATTTCATTAACATTTATACTATTTATCCATATATACTTGTATGTATATATGTGTATAACAATAGATATATCTTTATATGCTGATATAATTTTTCTAATTAGGAGATTTAAATAGTCATGTGTGATATATTAAAGATAATTATTGACTATAATATCATCAAAAGTAGAAAATAATTGCATAAATAAGTTAATTATTTTGATTACATTAAGTAGTCAACATCTTTAATTAGTCATTCCTGAACACTTTTCATTACATTACAGTTATTCTTAGTGACATTTCAGATTGGAATGTATCATAAATAATGGCTCAATTTATCAGTCATTGATGTACTTAAACCATAAAAATTTATTCAAGATGAAACTAGCAGCATTTGGGAAATACAGGAACATGTAGAGTATGATTTAAAAACACCCCAAACCCTTACTGATTTAATGGAAGATTTAACTTTATTTTACCAATTTTGTAATCTAAATTGCAAGTCACAAGCAAAAAAGAAAGCAAGCAAAATGTAATAACTTTATATATATGTACATATATATACATATACATATATATGTATATATATACAGACACATACATATATTTTATTTTCATGGTCCCAGGATGGTTCCCCATGCTTCTTTATAAAGTTATTTAATTAAACCCATTTTATAGTAGGAGATAAGATAGCTAGAGTAGTTTTACATTATGAGGTGAATTGTAACAACAAAGTTCTCATTTCAGTACAACTTCCTGTTTAATCTCAAAAAATAATTCCCTATAACTTTTTAAGATACTATTTTCAACATTACTAAAGCTTAAAGATACTGGGGTATGCTGACATTCATATATTACAACATATAAAAATGTGAACTGATTAATTTACTTGCTTTACTCTTCATTTCTGACCATTATAGGAATTTAGATTATAGTTCACATTATTTCCTTTCTCCTCTGAAATCAGAAATAAAACTTTTATAACTTGATTTTTGGAATTTTAAGTGTCATTCATCTTAATCTAGGACTCAATCTCTTCCCCCCCCATCTTTCTCTGTGTCTCTCTCCCCCCTTTCCTCCCTCCCTTCCCACATCCTACCATGCTATGCCCTCTTTGCCTTCAATACTGGAAATTTCTGTGTCACATTCATTACACAAATTCCCTTCTCAGTGTTGAGTTCCAAGTACTAGCTTCAAAAAAAGAGAATTTTATCATCAGCTGCCTTTACTATTTTTTTCCCTTCCTTCACAGACCCATTTTTTCATGAAAAATCATATTCATATAAATTATAAGAAAATTTATAAAATTAAATTCCCTGTCTATCAGTTTTTCCACTAATACTTCACTTGTTTAAAAAATGTTTTAAGCAGTTAAGTGAATAATATTGGTTTATATGATAAGCAAATGCATATTACCCATCTAATACATTTGCAGTATTTATGGACAATTATTTAAGCATATATTTTAAAAATACAATGTTTTTTAGCAAGCATATTTTATATGGCTCCTAACTTTCCGAACTTACTGTAGATTGTACTATTTTTAAACCTCACAAATCTAATCAATTTCTCTTCTTCTTTTCTTTCCTCCTTCTCCTTCTTAATAAAACCAAGGTAAAAATCTACCCATTAACATAGGTTAAAATATACAATTCTAAGTTAAGCGAATCCGACCGGGGAAACTCGTTCAGGGGGTTTTGAATACAAAGACCACATGCAGTGCTAAAGAATCAAACCACTGAATCTGAAAGACCACGATCTATTTCTATTGGTCTGTAACAAAGGTATTTTAGTTTTCATTTACTGATGATAGTGTACTTTGGGGTGGGGGGTGACTGCACTGAATTCAGAGTCTTTGGTACTATCCCTACATCCCCATTTTGGTTTTTCAGACTGAACCGAGGTCAGATTCTGCAGAGCCTGCATTACAGAAAATATGTTATTAAGGATAAAGGGAGGTCAAGCGATGCAAATGCATTTTGAAAAAGATAAAATGACATACACATTTTCCAGGATCAATGGAACAAACAATCCTTTAAGAGATTAGGCTGCTATTAACCTCTGCTTGCTCTTTGGTGGGGCACATTGTGGGCGGATTATAATATATGTATGGGATCTGTAAAAATGATAATACATTCCATAATATTTTATTTTATTTCTTTTTGATATTTCAATTTCCCCCCCATTTAAAGGAGAATTTTTAGGCTAATTAAGTAGCCCTCTAATGCTTTTTTACTTTTTATGGTTTTATAAACACTTTCATATACTGATTTTAACACTTAGTCATTGATTTTCACAAAAACATCTACCTACTAAATATATTTATTTTTTAATTCTTATTTTTATCTGAAAGCTATTAAGGAAACATAATTACTAAACTATAGAAATATATAAGAGGTTTGATATTTTGATATCTCAAAAAGTAATTATATTAATAATTTAATTTTAACAATCTGTGGTAACTAAAAGCATCATCATATCATAAATGAGGTATGTTTAAGTAATTTACCATAAAGCATTTATCTGGAGGACTTTCTCAACTTCTTTAATAAGCCTTTGCCAGATTGTGGCAAGACAACAAATAGAAATTGCAGGGTAAGTGGTTCTGCTTCCTACATTCTTGATGAAACATTCACTTTTCTCTTTTCAAAGGAACCTGAAATTATTGGTGGATAATAAACCTTTTTCTCACAAAGCACACATAAATAGCACAGCATGTCACCTTTTCCCAAGAGCATTTACATGTTAAGGTGACATCCTTCTCTTTAATTCTGAATACACACATGATGTGCTTAATACTGAGTGAGATGAACAGTAGTGTCACAGTATAAATGTAAAGATACAGAGAAGTCTAGACACTGCTTCATCAATCATTGTGAAACTTACTGTTCCAATTCATTTTGGGGCTTTAACTTAAGCAAAGTCTTCTTCATTATCAAGTTTTATGAAAACAATAAATGATTCTTTTCTTAAGTTTGTAAAGCTTTTTTTTCTTTTCAAAGATTTTATTTATTATTTTTAGAGAGGGGAAGAGAGGGAGAGAAACATCAATGTGTGGTTGCCTCTCACACACCCCCTAATGAGGAGCTGGTCCGCAACCCAGGCATGTGCCCTGACTGGGACTCGAACTGGTGACTCTTCAGTTTACAGGCCAGTGCTCAATCCACTGAGCCACACCAGCCAGGGCTTAGCCTATCCTTTCTTATCTCACAGATATATACTCTCAGAGTATACAATGGTAGAATATATAAAGTTTATGATTTAATTAAGGACATATTAAAATATACATCTGTTTTTTACACAAAATTGTAAACTTATTAAGAGCAGAGCCACTGTCTTATTCTTATAAATGTCTGGAATCAAGTAGAATCACCCAATTAATGTTTTCTAAAGAAATTCTTAAACTTCTTTGCAGTCAGTGCTGATATAAACAAAGTCCACAGACAAAATAAACATGCCATATGCCATAAAAAGTAATCAGTTAACCTTTGACCCACTAAACAGGTGGCTCAGCTTGAGGTCACAATTTACCAGGACAAAGAATTGTCCCTTAGCCACCTTGTTAAGACTTCATGCAGGAGAAGGAGCTAGATAGATACAAAACTCCCTCCATGTCCTCTGTTTTGTGAAGCATAATGATGTCTATTAAAATGTATACTATTCTCATTTCTAAATGTAATTTCAGTCCTACTATATTATGTTGTTGACTTCATATAGCCTTAATTCAAGGGTCACTTTAGAAATTTTCATATACCTCAGCTTAAATTTATGGGATCTTCACATTATGATAGAAAGTCAGCTTTGCAAGCCTCAAATTACAGAAAATTTATTAAATATTTCAATGATATTACAAAATACGTGATGTCTTTACAATAAAAAAATCTTAATGACTCAGTAAGTCGTAATGAAATCACCTGTGTGCCAAGCACTGTGCTCGGCGCCTCACATACATGATCACGTCTCATCTTTACAACAAGCCTGTGGGCTGAGTACTAATGTCGCCGAAAGGCACAGCTGCAAAAAGCTGGGGCCAGGATTGGGTCCCAGGGCCATCTGATTGCAAAGCCTGACTTTTAATCAATTGGATATCAGATAAAATATTAGGGTTTTTAAAACCCTCATTGTATATGGAGTTCACATGTCTTTGAAAAACATCCATAACCACAGCATTATTATCTAAAAAATACATACACATCCAAACGCATGAGTAGAATTTGCAGGCATACCTGTACCACTCTCACCAAACCTACAACATCAGCAACAAATCCTCAAGGCAGAAAAGGACAATTGATTTTATAGTAAAACCCATGACGTGGGAACAAATCAAAGAAAAAAATTTGTCTGTTGATATTTAATCTCGTAGAAAACCTTTTCAGCTATTAAGTTGGATATAATCATGAAAAAAAATCACCCTAAAGTTAAAATGCTGATAATTCTAGACGATGCTGGGAATTAATTTACCTCATTTTTTAGAGTAAAGCAAACATAATTTAAATGTTGACTAATCTAGAATCCTGGCTAGTGATTGAAGCAAATATCTTTAAATACTATTTAGCCTCATATATCAATTTACAGGTGAAAAAATTGAGAACAGACCCATTAGTTGACTTTCCTAAGGAACAGATACATTTTAGGAAAATCCAAAACATGAACCCTGAAATTCAGACTTTAATTTTACCATTTTTAAAACTTTGGTAACAGACGTAACTGTCAGTTTCTGCTCTGCAGAAATTTTTCAAAATGCGTTTTCCATCACATAATGGAAATATACTGAGTCTCATTATGCAACACATGTTCCCGGAACTCACATGTACACACTAAAATCAAATGGCACTATTTAAACATTTACTCTGGTAGAATTAAAGTACCAGGGTTTAAAAAGATTCCCAGAAATCTCTTTAAATTGATACCCTGGTTCTACTCTTTTGAAATAAGAAAGTTATATGAATGCACTTTCTTGTGTCATTTGGAACGGCACCTGCTATGGAAGCAAAGTGAATTTATGGAATTGGGAAATCAAGGCTAAATTAACGGTACAGAAATAGGATACACCTGGAGACATAATCCAAGTGGGCAAAGTAGTTCCAAGTCTTGGAAAAGGGAGTGGAGGGGAGGAAGGAGGGGGTGGGGAATTATAGGGACGTAGAATCCATCATATTTTGAAAGTTTAGGCAATTCTGGAAGTTCTGCATGAGCGGTATGTCTATAATTCAGGACGTTATCTAAGTGACAGATAAGGAACCTAAACAATGATCAGACCTGGAGGAAGAAGCATCATCTATCCCAACACGTATAATGAATTGGAATCAAGAACATTTCTTTATTTTTTTAAACATTATTTGCCAGGTACCTAGCAACAAACTGAAATCTCATGCCTGAATTCTGTGTGCATTTCTCCCTGGGGAATAAGCGCTGCACATCAGGTAGCCAAGGGGGCCTTTCAAACAAACTAAAATAAACTGCGACATTAGAAAAAAAAAAGAATTTTTCTATTAGAAAAGGAGACTGAACCACATAACAAGTAACAGGAGAATCAACACAAACAGCAATGACCACATTTTTACTCAATATTTCCTAGTTGTCTAGCTTTGTTACATTCTACACGTAGACGGGACATTATGTTGTTCTATTTACACAACGCCTATTGATTAATTACCTGAGTCTATTTTTGTTCATTAAAAACAGTCAGTGGTGGCAAACAATTATAATGTTATAAACCGTGGATTGAGACCTTTGAGAGGGAATGTAAAACAGAAGCTTATGAATTTTTAGAAAATAATTATCCTGTTTTCACTGAAGTCTTTAATTTCAGTGAAATAAGACAATGAGAAAAGGAAACTAAACGTGGAAGGAGACTCATTTCTAAATTAAATGTTTCATGTCTCAGGTGGCATCCGCTGCTCTTTACACCACACTCATATTACCATAATGATCTCCACTTTTAAAGGTTTATTACCTTAATCAAAATATTCATTAGAGGGAAGAATCTTCATTCAAAGTGAAATCTTGCATGTACTTTTTACATATTTAAATCCAACATGAATTAAAATTCTTTGTATTTATAGCAACAAAAACTATTGGTAAAAAGGAATTAAAGATGTCCTTGACATGTATAAATGTCCTTGATTCTAGTTATTATTAAGAAAAAATGTGGGACTTTTCACTTAATTTACAAATATGTACCATTAGGTACATAAGGATTGAAAAATAGTACAGCAATGATCATTGTATTAATTTCTTTCTCCTAAAACCACATTAAATTAAAAGAAATCTTATTGCACTATTTTTATATAGTACATATGACAGACCCAAATATGTCTAGATGTAAACCAGAATTATTTTAAAAGTTAAGACTCCATTTGAATCAGTTTTGTAGACTGTTACTCTTTGACCATTCAGAAATTTGACTGTCTTTTCCTGACTTTAAATTAATTGAGTATTAGTGGGCCCTACTCTAATTAAGATCATTTATTCACTTACTCCTAATGTTCTGTTATCTGAGACTGTATCCTACACACCTGAAGATAAATTTTTTAAAATTCTTGGAGTTTTTACAGAATTTTATTCCTATGTATTTGCAGAGCCTCACACAAAGTGTGATTTTGATGAGTGTGGCCAAGACAAAAATGCTGACAAAATATTTATTCTATGAGTGTCTCTTTCTTTCACAGAGTGCCTTTTATGCTGGGGCCATGTCACCAGTTCTGGGCAATAAGCCATGAGCATTTAAGCCAGATGCCACCTGGTATCACACGATGATGGCACCTTCATCAGACTGGATCTGTGGGATTGTGTGGAATAGAATCCCTCACTGGGATGTGGTGCACATGTAACATCAGGTGAAGCAAATTTCTGGTGTGATGTACTACTGAGATTCGGGGCTAATTACGTAACTGGTTTTGGAAGCAGTTATGGAAATAAAATAACCACCTGACAGAATTCCTGAACAACATGGTGCTGCCTGCGCAGGTGGGCCGTGGCTGCGAATAAATTGCTTTTGTATCCTGAGACCCTGGTCAGCTATGTGATCCAATAGCGGATGTTTGGTCCAAACGTTGCTTGGAATTACTTTGAAGCCGGAATGTTCATTTTGGAGGGAAGAGGCTAGAAACAGAATCTTAGTAGTATATAGAAGTTGTTACTGATAATGTTTTTCAAGGTATTATATGAAATAATTAGTCAATAAGCTTACATGAAAGGAAATAGAAAGTTCAGAAATTTGGGATCAAAGTTGAAAAAGGGATAGATTTTAAAAGGCTTCAATGCACAAAGCCCTCACTTTGTCTTTACATTTTAAAATATCTCAAGTAAAAGGCTTCAATGCACAAAGCTCTCACTTTGTCTTTACATTTTAAAATATCTCAAGTAACAGGTCAGTTTTAACGCTGCAGCACACATTCAAAAAAAAAATCAACACGAACTCTCAACTGATTAAAGTGCTTCAGGGTAAATAAGATTAGGGATAAGCCTTTCTACCTAAACCTGGGAGCTTCACTATAGCTTCAGTAAGTGAGAGAGTTAGATTTGAAGTAACAAAGAAATAAAGATTTGAGAACTTCTAAGAAAAGACTTTGGATACGGTCACTGGCAATTGGACCTGTCTAACATCAGGTGAAATGGAGGTCTACTGAGCTTCTGACCAATTTGTTTGGCAAAGAAACCAAATAGCAGGTCAAAGCAGACGGTGACTCTCCCCAACTCCCCCATGATCCAGTTCAAAGCTGAGAACTCCTATGTGATCAAGGAGCATACTAAAATGTGGAGACTCATCAAGCATGTGGAGATAGAGGCCAGGAAGGATAATGGGCACAGAGCTTCACCCTAGAGAGTAAATTCAGGGGTTAATTCAAATTTTTTACCACTGCAGAGTAGGGGATCTCCACAGTGCCTAGTCAGTGTTCAATATTTTTACAGATCCGCAACTAACATCTCTCTCATCACCCCCCTTTCTGGTTAAGAGTATTGTACTTACTCAGCTATCCTGTCTTGTTTCCACCATGGCATATTGTGTTTATGTATGTGAGAGTTTGCATATTTTTGTGAGTGTATTTTATCTTGTTTAATTCTTAGTACTCTCTACCCAGAAGAACAACACCTAAGCCTAATGGAGAGAAACAACGCACTACAAAAAGAGCTTAAGCTTTGAGCTAGGTGTGGTGGCTGGGTATTGCTTTGGAATATCTTCTTCGGGGAGACAGTGAGAGCTGCCCACGTGTAGGAGAAGAGGAGTGAATGGATATTTGTTACGTAGAAGGGTAGACTATGGCAGTAATCAGAGTGTTCACTAAATATCCTCTGGATTTTTCTGCAGTCTCTAGCTCACCATGTGGAGAGGACCCATAGTCTTGAGGAGAAATAAAATTTTTAGAGACTTAATACTCCAAAGAGCATAATGTAAAAAGAAAATATTTTCTCTAGTCATCGCTCCTGAATACCTGCTTTATTATTCATAGATACTCTGTACGGTCTTGGAATAAGAATTCAAGAAGGGGGGAGGTAGTGTCTCCACTCCATGCTCTCTTCTGCAGTTATGCGCAGTCTACTCTATCAAACTGGGCAATGAAGATGGGTCTCCTGGGAGGTGTGTGTCTAAACCAGACACGAAACCTGCATGAGAATAAAGTAAATCAGGTAATGTTCTCTTATTTTTAGTTATGGAATTAAATTTTCCATGGTTTCCTAGTTTTTCACAAATATGTAATTCCAAATAGTTTACTGTGCTTATAGATCAATCACGTGCCTAAAATATCATCGAAACCCAAACCAAATTATATTTTATTCTATATTGAAAGAAAATCTATAATAAATATTTAGCATCCTCAGATCAAAGTCTTTTATTCCATGGTAGATATTAGGTTTAGAGACATACATCATTTTATAATTATATCAGATATTCATCCTTACATACTATAAGTTGGAAACATATACAATTTTGAAAAACTATCGACATATCTTAGACTATGGCAATTCCGTGTGCATGGTAGGGAAGACAGCATCACCCCTAGTTTTCTAAATGAGTAAGTTGAGGTCCAGAGATTTTAAGTGACTTTCTAAGTTTAAAGAGCTCATCAAATTTTCATTATAAAAAAGGCATCATTAAATCTACATATCATGACTACTAGTTTGGGTGCTTCTTTTATTACACTATATCTTCCTTTGTGGTCAGGGAAGAAAGAAATTTAGATAAATTTTGAAAAAAAAATTGAATCATAAGAAAATGAACATTTTAACATCCCCTATAAACTGACATGTTTTTGTAAGATACAGAGCTTTCCTGGGATTCAGTGTCTAAACAGACAGGTTCATAAAGTTCCTTCGCAGCTCAGAAAATTTATGGAGATAAAGCCTCTATGTTTTGTGCAGGAGATAAAAATAAAAGACTGTTTATACTGTTAGAAAGTTGTGGAAAGATCAGGAAATAAAAATAAATTAAAAGGGAACCTTAAAAAATATCATTTGAATTTTTCTGATGTGCCCAACAAACCAAAAGCAATTTAATGCATGTGATTTACTAAACACTTTGGAAATATAGAGCACTTTTTCAAGTAATCTATATAATCTGTCTAAGAGTAGAAAGCTATTCCACTCTCACAGATAGCAAGAAAAACTAATGCAAAGAAAATAAATTACTCCCTTTCATGTCACACAGAGTTTTTAGCTCGGGCATTTTCGGTCCCAGTAAAAGCCCTAATTCCTATCCCTAATCTCAGTCACGCTGCCATCTGAAAATACACTTGGTTGTAAAACAGCTCCGTCTCTATCTCTTCTCATTTTTTCTGAAAACCTACAGAGGAATATGTGTTATCATGGCATATGCTTACAAACAATTGCTTTCAAGTGTTACACATTGCTGGACACAATTTTTGAGTTAGCATCCCCTCCAGGAAAGTGGTAGAATATTAGTTGCCATCACATAAATATATTTCAGAGTCAGGATGCTGCAAACCAAAGTGCAGCTGTGTAGGTTTCTACCGTGGCAGATACTCATCGTTGCCTGCCCAGTATGTTTTCTCTCCTTTTCTTTTAAAGAACTTACACTTATCTGAGGTGGCATAAACCTAGCCCCAGGTTTTAATAAACTGTTTAAATCCATCAGGATTCCCCTGCTTTTGCTTTGCCAGGCTGCCTCAGTTCTGAATAGCTATGTGACTCAGTCCAGGCTAATGAGACGTAAGTGGGAGTCTGCCAAGGTCGGGTTGGGGAGACTTCTGAAGAGCATTTCTTTCCTGATAAAAGTCTTGAAATGACAGGCACAGCTTTTTTCTTCTCCATCTTCCTGCAGTGAATCTGACTATTTCTAGAGCTTTACGGGCGGGCCATTTTGTGACCTTCAGAAAGACAGCATTAGACAAAGGCCAGAAAAGCCGACAGATGTCAGCTTAATATTATCGGTCCACTTGCCTTCTGATTTTGTTACATGATTGAAAAACACATTTAAAACGATGAAGTTGGATTTTGTTACTTGCTGTCAAAAACAATCGTAACTAATGTATTTTCCGAGGTATGTCTTTAAGACTCATGTGGTCATAGAACAGTTGATTTAGGGAATTCACAAGTGAAAACGAGGTTTTTGCCTAACACTAAAGGTTTAAACTGTTGTAACGTTCTCTTGTATTATTACTATTAATTTTACACTGCACCATTGTACCCCGTATATGATTTCATTCTGGGAAAGGAAAGTCTAGCTACTAAGTTATGTCAAAGCTATGCTGTAGAATACCACTGCAAAGCTCGTTACCAAAGCTCGTGAATATCTGGAACTCTACAAGCATATTCCTAGATTCTACTACAACATCATTTCCTAATGCCATGCATTTTTACGATAATTTAAAGTGTGTCACATATTCAGTCATGTCAATGACTTCTTGTCAATGACTGTATTTCAGATCCTGCATTTGAATTTCTTTTTGTAATTAAGAGGTATGCACTGATGCCTTAAAATGATTTCATTTAATTATTTATGTGTTGGCAAACATGTCTGGTTACCTTCAGATTGTCATATCTTAATGTAAAAATGGAATATTTCTGCTGCTTTGTTCATGTTTAATTTACTTCAACTTCCTATAAAAATCTTTTTACTTGAACATTACTGGGTCCAGCACAAATAATGCCCCTTTTTATTACAAAATCATAAGCATGTAATTCTGTAACATAATACCACACTCAAGCACACTATATGACATTTTAAGTGAAATGTTCAAATTAAAACTATAAATTATTGCACCCATATTATTACCTTGCCAAACACGCTCAGGCAGGTGTTATCTCTGTCAGACCCTGTATTTCTTTTTATTATTATTGTTATTTTTTTTACTTTTATCTATTCTTTAAAAATTTTTATTGTTATTCAATTACAGTTGTCTGCATTTTCTCTCCATCCCTCCACCCCACACCAGCCAAACCTCCCTCCCTCCCCTGCCTCTGCCCCTCCCCCTTGATTTTGTCCATGTGTCCTTTATGGTAGCTCCTGTAAACCCCTCTCCCCACTGGCTATTGTTAGATTGTTCTTAACTTCAATGTCTCTGGTTATATTTTGTTTGCTTTTTTCTTCTGTTGATTATGTTCCAGTTAAAGGTGAGATCATATGGTATTTGTCCCTCACCGTCTGGCTTATTTCACTTAGCATAACGCTCTCCAGTTCCATCCATGCTGTCACAAAGGGTAGGAGCTCCTTCTTTCTCTCTGCTGCTACAGTTGTCCCATTTCCCCCCCTTCTGAAGTATGCACTGATGCCTTAAAATGATTTCATTTAACTTTTTATGTGTTCGCAAACATGACTGGTTACCTTCAGATTGTCATATCTTAATGTAAAAATGGAATATTTCTGCTGCTTTGTTCCTTCACTCCCCTCTGCTCTGCACACCTCCTCCCACCCACATCCCCCCCCTCCCTTTAGTTCATGTCCATGGTTCATACATATAAGTTCTTTGGCTTCTACATTTCCTATACTATTCTTACTCTCCCCCTGTCTATTTTCTACCTACCACTTATGCTACTTATTCTCTGTACCTTTCCCCCTCTCTCCCCCTCCCACTCCCCTGTTGATAACCCTCCATGTGATCTCCATTTCTGTGGTTCTGTTCCTGTTCTAGTTGTTTGCTTAGTTTGCTTTTGTTTTTGTTTTAGGTGTGGTTGCTAATAACTGTGAGTTTGCTGTCATTTTACTGTTCATATTTTTTATCTTCTTTTTCTTAAATAAGTCCCTTTAACATTTCATATAATAAGGGCTTTTTGATGATGAACTCCTTTAACTTGACCTTATCTGAGAAGCACTTTATCTGCCCTCCCATTCTAAATGAAAGCTTTGCTGGACAGAGCAGTCTTGGAGGTAGGTCCTTGCCTTTCAAGACTTGGAATATTTCTTTCCAGCCCCTTCTTGCCTGTTGTATTTCTTCATTAAAAGATGATTTCATGACATGACTGACACAAGCCTGTGTACTACAGTGCCGAGGAACTGCCAAAACTCTGCTGGTGACATCTTCTCAGATTGCTCAAATGCTATCTTGCTGGCTACTAACTTTGTCACAATTTGTTAGTAATAAAGGTAACAGACATAATGATACATGTTCACCAATCCATTTGCATTTAGCTTGGGTCCCATTACTAATGTCTATGGATTGTGGGCAGAAGAAATTCATGCCATTTCCAAGCCTGGCCACCAAAGTGCATTTCTCCATTCACTGCCTTGCACTGGTCTTCCATTGTTCACCTCAGGTGACTTTAAAGCCACAGGATGGTGGCATTGCTAGATGTGAGGAGCCTGAATCCTTGCGTCACCCACTGGGGCTGCGGCTACTCAGGAGCTGCCCAACCAGAAATGTATCAGCAATGAATATTGTGTGAGTGAGGAATAAACTCTTTTTTTTATGTGAATCCACTGATATTAGAGGTTAATTTTTACAGTAACTAACTGTATTAGGTCTCTATTGCTGCATAAGACATTATTCCAAAATTTAGAAGCACAAAACAACAAACACTTCTTATGTCCTACATCAAGTGGTTTCTGTGGGTAGTTTTGGCTTAGAGACTCACATGAGGTTGAAACTGAAACGTCACCTGGGGGTATAATCATCAGAGGCTTGCCCGGGGGTAAAAGCATCCACTTCCAAAACCACTTACTTGAGTGTTGACTGGAGACTTCAGTTTCTCACCAAGTGGGCTTCAACACAGGGCTGCTCCCATCGTGAGGCTGTGTTCTCCCAGAGTGTGTGTATGTGTGTGTGCGTGTGTGAGAGAGAGAGAGAGAGAGAGAGAGAGAGAGAGAGGAGAGAGAGAGAGCGCTTGCGCATGAAAGAGAGCCAGAGGACACAGGCACCCATGATCGAAACCAAAATCTTTGTAATTTTATCTTCAGGTGACACATTATAACTTCTGCTCTGTTCTGTTCACACAGACCAATCCTGGCCCAGTGTGGAAGGATACCACCCCAGTGTACGAATTCCAGGAGGCAGGGTTTATTGGGGGCCATTTTGAGGACTGGCTACCTCACTGATATTAAATACTTATACTAATTCATCAAAAAAAAAAGCCTAAGGTTATCATGGAACAAAGTAGTTTAGCTGATTTTCTAATATCATATTTCAATCAAATATTATAATGTTTTGTTATTTTTCTCACCTATTTTTAGTAAAATTAATATTTTAAAATTTAATTTTAAAGAAGCTTGTAAATGTGACATGATTTTAAAACAATTTATAAAACTTAATCAGAACTGCAAAATATCTCAGACTCAACTGACATTTATTAAGTGTCTAATACATATGTAATTTATTTCTATAAATAATTTGGCATGTAAATTTTATATTCAGATCTCAATACATCTCAAGTACAAGCTTGTAGACTCATCTATTCAGACTAGCAGGGGGATACAGTCCAAGTTTTCTATCCTTTACCCCATCCTGTCTCTTGATTTGTCCAGGAGTATCTGGGGCCTCCCTGGCACGTGGCAGGAGCCAGTCATGCTGACTTTGCCTCATGACACTGAAGCCATAATCAAATGCTGAGGTGAGAGGTTTCCCCACACCACCACTGAAAGGATTGTTGCTTTGGGAATAGCCACCATGTGCACCACCCATGAGGAAATTTTGGAAGGGCTCTGTTAACTGCCAGTGTGCAGACAAAAGCATTCTTCCAGAGAAGACTGCCATAATCCCCATTTTTGTGTTTTAATCAGTCGAGCTCCATGGTAACACCGACCTGGCTTCCAAAGGCAATGGTTCATTAGATTCACTCATGCTATAGCAGTTTTGCAGAATCATTAAGCATTATTTATGTTCAACATGACAAGCTTGGACTTTGATTTCTGTTGTTTCTGCTAATGATGATTCTGGTACAAGCCCTGCTCCTTCCCTGACAGGTGATTTGAGGTAAAAGAGCCATATCTAGCCTTGTCAGGATTAACTATATAAAAGTGGGCATAGTATCTCAATATGGAACTTTTCAGAGTACAGGGTTTAATCCTGGAGGCCCCATCAGCTTTTGGTGTTGTAAGGCTCAGAAACACAAGCACAAGTGAAGTCAGTTTACTCCTCATCTCTTGTTCTGTGGTCAAAGTAATTATTTGGGGAATTTGTTGCCCTACTATGTCCCTAGATGATGGTTGAGTTACTGGGTTTAAACTAAAAGATTGAATCTTCTGGATGAGGTGGAGGTTTCTCAGTCTTATATCTCCTACAGGTACATGACTTCTAGAGAATAAATTCAGTTTTGTCTATCCATACCGAAAAGGGATTAAAAGGTTATTTTCTAAAATACAGGTGAAAAAAACCCTCTTGTTTCTTTTATGTTCTTCTTTTGCTTCCTTACATATAATTACACATGTTTGTGAATTTTTACCAAAAAATATTAACATATTCTTAGACAATAGCACATAGAACTTGCATTCACAATGTTCTTTCACAAAACCTGGTTGACAAGTGATTAGCTTTTCCTTTTCCCTAAGTTTTACTAAAAAGCTTATTTCTCTGTGAGGCTTTCCCCACAGCTCATAATCTACAATATATTTCAAATTCTCCCCGTGTGTTTATTTTTTTAAATAGTGTCACCATGTAACATGCTCTATTTTCCTTTTTTTAACGTGTTCATTTTATATCTCCTCCTCAGAATAAAAGCTCCAGGAAGGCAGAATTTTTTGACTACTTTTTTCACTATTATATCCCCAGAAAGCAACTGCCATGTAGTAGGTATCCCTTTTCAGTTCTTTAGTAAGAACATTTTGAATCAATATGTGAAAATTCTACACATTTCAGGACTTCTCAATTCAAGGCCCAGGCAGGTTGCGAGTGAGCCAAGATTTTGTCCCTTCGGTCTTCATGACAATTGATGTCTCTAACTGGAAAAAAAAAAAAAAAAGCTTCCTCTGTACATTCTAGTGTGCTATACATTTTTCAACGTGTGCTTTAATGTTAAAAAAAATTTAGGAAGCACTGGTGAATTTTTTTTAGCTCATCCCATCATCATTTACTTTCAAATCTATGCACTCGTATAGAATATATGAAAGACAACTTTACCGAAAACCTTTTTTCAGATGGGGGAATTTAGTCACTGTTATCATGATGTCAGGTCAAATAAATGACTCATTTAGAGTTTATTTTGAAGGCCCCAACCAGATTCCAACTGCATACTAATGTGGTAATTGCATTAACAGCTTCCTCTGATATTTATAAACTACTCAAACTCTGCATTAGTGGTTTATGACATCAGCCACACCAGCTGATTCAATCATGAGTTTTTCTTCTTTGGTAAAGAGTCATGTATCATTTTCCATAATAAGATCAAACCCCGTAATGACCACATAGATCTTCCCCAGTTCCCCACTGCATTAAAATTCCTGTGGTCCCACAGTAACTGCTTCATCAGCAGATATGCATTTATGTTTGCTGACTAAACATATTCATATTCACATGTTAAAGATGAATATTAAAAATAAAAAATATAATAGACTTTTCTTTTAATTTTAGGAAGTTCTAGGATGATGTAGTTTATTTAATCAGGATTATTTTGTAAATTTACACAATCGTTGACCTTTCAAACTCCAGGGTCTCTGCAAATGGGGCTCTCTGTGTCCGAAATAAAAAGCCACTCTTCAGTTTATTCCATTCCGAAATAAATGAGATGGCTGCTGTGCAGTTATACTACAATAAAGATATTTTATTTCCCATGGACTTGGTTGGTATAAGAGGTAGGAGGGAAAAATCAATGTGTCACAACATCATAAAGCAACCCAGAAAATAAAGTGAGAAATAAAAGAGCCCATAAAAAACCCATATAATTAACCGATGATGTTTGAGTTTCCATACAAACAAAAGTAAACTTAAAAACAAGATGCATTTGTCTGATTTTTTTTCTTGTTTTTGTTGTTTTTTGAGGTCACTTTAGGGGACCAAACAAGTACATTTAAATTTCCAATAACTTTCCATTAGGAAATTACTTTTCAGACAATTTGACTAACTTTTCAGACAATAAGAAGACATGGCTCATCCATTCCCGAAGGCAGTTAGCTAATTAGCAAGCCACATTTCCCACGTAATGTCGATGCTACACATGAAATCTCCTTCCAGCACACAGAGCTATTGTGTCACTTGCCTCATCTGGAGATCTAAAATACTTTAAGAAGGTTTTTTTGAATAATAACCAAGAGTTCATTTTGTCTATTTTATTTCCCGAACTTATTTCTATTCAGGTATTGAATTTTTTTAAATTACATAGTAGAGTTCTGGAGATTAATTGTGCAAAAATGTGCATATACATAACACTACTGAACTGTACATTTGAAAATGGTTAAGATGTTATATATAACTTACTAAAATTAGAAAAATAACAAGAGATTTCATAGGTATAATTAGATAATAAAATAAGCTTTATGTTATAAGCTATTTAATAAGCTATAGCTTGTTTTATAAGCTATATAAGCTAAAAAGTACAGCAATGTTGCTAATAAAGATATAAAATTCATGAAGATAGATTTTATTTTAATTTTGAAAGTCATTGTACTTTATTTTTTTATGCATAAATTTTGATTCTTGTGAATATTCTAGAATAATTAGCATGCTATGCGAAAGAAACATTTGAAAACATTTATCTCCTCAGATTTATAACCTTCATTGTCTTGAACGAGGCATGGAGTCTTTTTAAGTCTTGGATTCCACCAGTTTTAAGCATGTGGGCTGATCAAGATAATCTGTGAGAAAGGATCTGGCACTGTGCTTAGCACATAGTAGATGCTCAACAAATGTGACTGTCCTTTTCAGTTCAAAGTTAGACTTGGCTATCCTGAGCTAATAAACAGAGGCTGATGATGGCTGCAAGTCAGGCTGCTGACTGTGAACACATTTCAACATATGAATCAATTTACTTATATCTAAAAAAATGTATTAATCATTGTCTTAGCTTTTAAATACCAACATCAGAAAATATATATGGGCCTATGGAACATGCCATCAAATAAAACTTTTCTACTTTGTACTTTATTGTATTTTTTTAAAAATTTTATTTATTTATTTTTAGAGAGAGGGGAAGGGAGGGAGACAGAGAGGGAGAGAAACATCAACGTGTGGTTGCCTTCATGTGGCCCCCACTGGGGACCTAGCCTGCAACCCAGGCATGTGCCCTGACTGGGAATCAAACCAGAGACCCTTTGGTTCGCAGCCTGTGCTCAATCCACTGAGCCACACCAGCCAGGGCTACTTTGTATTTTAAAATAACTTTTCTTTAGTAAAATATTCTCATTAGTAGTATAAAATCTGAGAATTCATCAATTTTGATATTCAAAAAGAATATCAAAATTTATAGCTATTCAAATTCAGAATACATACCTTGCAATTGTAAGTTCATTAGCATAACATCAAATACTAACACATGTAATATACATGTGTTAGACAGTATAGGACAAAGCTTAATAATTTCTAAAATCCAAATATGTCTGATATAAGTAGCATGCAAGCATGTCTGTAAAAAGAAATTTGACATTTGATGACCAAGCCCAATAATTATTTTTATTTATTTTAATTTCTTTGAGGCATGTATTGATAATGAGGATCCTATAAAATTTGTTACTGGAATTTATGCAACTATTAACTATCGTGGTTAAAAGTAGCATTATCTCTCAGTTGGGATCTCAATTACCTGTTACCTACTCCTAATGTTGGCTTAGTCTTCAACTGAAAGACACTATTTTTTTAAAGAGAATTACTAAGAATTTTAGCTGATAATCACATAAGGTTATTTATGACCATTGGTATTTTTAAGCATTATCTTCTTTTCAAGTAGAGACACCAGAATTGAAAGAATCCTTCTATTAATATTTTAGAACTGAAAATACACAATACTTTTTTGTTGTTTAGTTATTTGTGGACCTTATTCTTCCATTCTTCTATACATAGTTTTTTTTGCATAGTAAGTGATTTTTCATGTTTGTTTTTATAAATGTAATGTTTAGTCCCTGAAGATTCTTACTGGTAAGTTTCTGGATTGGAAAAGTTTTCAGTGTGGACCTTATGTGAAATCATATCCTAATCGAGCTGCACAACAGGGGCTTTGGATAAAGAGCCAACGCTAACAGCAGGCCGCTTGAAGAATCGTTCCTGTCACATCGGCCCACCAGCGGTTTCCACCGAGGCCACACAGAATAACTTTCCTTCACCTACTGATACCGTCAATGTAATTTAACAAAACATTAGCATTTGCATCAGATATTTTATGGTTCCAGGTTAAACAATGCTGTAATCTGTGAAAATGAGAAGAAAAGCAGAGGGAAGGAAGAGTGGGTATGTATGTGTAGAATACCTTTATTTTCATGTAATGTGTATACTTATGTGCATTTTATATTCATAAATCACATCCATATAAATATGTTATAAAATATTTGCACTTATATACACATATACACAATTTTTAAAATTTATTTTGCATATATGTTAATTTTTCATTGGGACTCATTCAAATCCTGAGGATAGGACTTTTTCATCCTCAACATATCCATCTTATGCTATACGCTGTATCTGTATCTACACAGACACAAGTGCAGGTACAGGGATAACAATGACAGACTAAGGGTACCATCACTCCTATATTAGATAACAATTCACAGAGAAGAAAAACGACAGCACTGAAATGGATTCTGAATACGCAGTTTCTGTTCTAATGGAATACATTTCCACTATTCACACATAATAATATTTTATGATAGACTTTTAAGTTCACGGTTCAATAAAAATAAGGGGTGCCAAAAAAACATTCTCCAGGTGGCATTTTACCTAAATCCCCAAATGCTATGGAAATAGGAAAAAACTGGCTACAATTTATGCATTAATAAGAAGTAGCGTTTCCTAACTTGGCTTCCTATATATTTTCCACAGTTTCAGTAATGCCTTTAAAAATGTTTAGCAAACAAATATATTTTCAAATTATTTTTCATAGAATGAAGACTTGATTCTTTATTCTACATAGTAACCTTGAACAAAAACACATTCTTATGCTAGTAAGAATGCTGCCAGTAAATTATAGGGCAGTAAAGCTATTGCATAGAATTTAGGTAATATTAAATTCCATTTTCTCTTTATTGAGGCTAATTCTACATAGAACAAATGCAATACATGTTTGAATCATGGATATGGTTACTTTAGACTCTTAATAAAGTTAAGTATAATCATTCAGCCCACAAAGTCAATGGACCCTGTGCCTAAATCATCAAATAAAGCAAACACTCATTTTATGTTTTGTTGTGTGGACATAATCCCAAAGTGAATTCATTATACAATGATTGATCCTTTTCCCCAATGTGAAGTGCAATATCTTACAAAGAGTTATTCAAATAGATTCTAAACAAATCGAAGCAGTGAAACATTGATACAGGAAATGACAGCAATGCCCATGAAAGCAATGCTACATTTGCACATAGTAGATATTAATATAAGTCTGTGGCATTGTTGCCACAGAATCTGTCACATGCCTGAATAATTTTGCATCCTCATGAATTTTTTATCACTTAGTTCAGCTTACTTCATTGCCAGGATTTTGCATAAACATTTTCCTTGTGGACATTCATCTTTGGTCTGTGTTCGCTTGCTTGGTTTTCCTTGTAATAACTTAAATTGGAATATTGATCTTATAAAGTTCATACCGGATAATATGATGAGTAATCATAGTCATAGAAATCAAAAGGCTGACCAGAACCATGACTATAGGGCAATTATAAAGTGTGATTATGAGTAGAATAGAACCTAGAAGTGTAGAATCAATTTATATGCATTTCAGATGACCCATAAAGATCTTGAAAACCCCATAAGTTTGGCTGTAATGAACATGCAATGATGAAAATGTACAATGAAATTATAAATAAATCTGACCTACTTAAAATGGATTTCAGAAATGATAATGATAAATATCGGATGACTCTGGAAGCTGTTTATTGGGAAAGGACAGGAGACAACATAACGGCATGTTTATCTACATATACACACAAAAAAGCCTTTAATTCTTGAAAATATGATCAGGCTTTTCAAATTTAAGGCCATGAAAATAAGAAAATATTCTTTCAGGTATAAAATTTGAGAAGTGTTGATGTTTACTCTGGTAGTAATTTAAGATGCTGAATTAGGCAGGGGCCAAAATATATGACAAACTGAGCTTAGTAAACTACGAGTAATGGACCAACAGAGAATAAATACTTCTAGTCTGCTCTGCCATTTACTTAGTTATAAGAACTTGGGCATCTACCTTTTCTTCCTTGTTTCTCAGTTTTATCATCTATAAAACTTCCTAAGGTTCTGAGCTGTAACTTAAAAAAAAATAAAAATGTTTTATAGTTAGGATTTAAGAAATAGGTAATGTGATTCTGGTAATGTGAACTTATTTACCTCTTATTTTTTTTCTCTTTTTTTTCCTTGATTTTTTATGTTTTATTGTTTATGCTGTTACAGTTGTCCCAATTTTCTGCCTTCACTCCCCTCGGCCCATCCCACTCCCCACTTCCACAGTCAATCCCCACACCATTTTCCATTTCAATGGAGAAGGGATTAAGCAAAGAATATATATGAAGGACCTATTTTTTTCTCTTGAAGACAGTATTTTTTGTTTTGCTAATGAACTAAAGTCTTTCATTCCCAGTTGAATGAGAAAATGAATATAATTTAAATTTGTACATACAAATATCATTCATATGTGTTTTGCCTAAAATTTGTAGTTAGTAGGCACATACATTTTTATAATTTGTCTACTAAAATCTATTTCTGACTTCATCTTTAGTTCTTTAAAAATATGTATTCTTTCTTCTATTGATTATGTTCCAGTTAAAGGTGAGATCATATGGTATTTGTCCCTCACCGCCTGGCTTATTTCACTTAGCATAATACTCTCCAGTTCCATCCATGCTGTTGCAAAGGGTGTAAGCTCCTTTCTCTCTGCTGTGTAGAATTCCATTGTGTAAATATACCATAGTTTTTGGATCCACTCGTTTAACCAGAGACATTGAAGTTAAGAACAATCTAACAATAGCCAGGGGGGAGTGGGGTGGGGGCAGTGGGAAGAGGGGATACAGGAACTACTATAAGGGACACATGGACAAAATCAAGGGGGAGGGTGGAGGTGGGGGAGGGGGGTGGGTTCAGCTGGGGTGGGGTGGAGGGATGGGGAGAAAAGGCATACAACTGTAATTGAATAACAATAAAAATTAAAAAATATATATGTATTCTTATTAAGGTACTCATACCAAATAGCCTATATATGAACTGCATTTGTTTATTATTTCCTTTATTAGGAAATAGAATAAAAGTTTTTGGAGGTAAGTAAGAATGGATTTAGATTTGCTGAGGAATTTTATTTATAGCAACTGTAAAGCCTATAACACCAATTTAGGGAATATATGTGCCAGTGCTTTAGAAAAGGTACAGAGAATAAGTAGCATAAATGATAGGTGGAAAATAGACAGGGGGAGGGTAAGAATAATGTAGGAAATGTAGAAGCCAAAGAACTTATAAGTATGACCCATGAACATGAACTATAGGGGGGAATGTGGGAGGGAGGGGGTGGGCAGGATGGAGTGGAGTGAGGGGGGGGATGGGACAACTGTAATAGCATAATCAATAAATATATATTTTTTAAAAAAGGACAAAGACGGCATTGCTTGCAGAGATCATGCTATCGTCATCTTGGGGAGTGGGGGTTTCCATGAATGTTACAGTCAAAATTCCTGAAGTGATGTACTGAACTGTTAGTGATTTTAGAAAATCTACATCTTAAAGCTGCATTTTAGAACAAGAACAGGAAAAGACAACTGCAATAATCAATGAGATCAATGAAAAGAAGAGGTGAATGAACAGCTGGGGGTATGCTGATGTAATGGTGTTCTGGGATTGTGGACATGGCACAAGGACCATCTTCAGACCAATCAGAAGAGGAAATCCTGTCTAGATATTACTGACTGCTGCTATTCAACTTGCAACAGCTTCAGGTACTTGGGTCACTTCAGTGCATGGGAAGGAAATATACATACATATACATGTACATATATGTATGTATATGTGTGTATATGGGTATATATGTGTGATATATGAGTATATACACAGGGTTGGCAAAAGTAGGTTCACAGCTATTTGCATGGGAAATAACACAATAATTTATAAATAATACAAGAATAAACTCTGAGTTTTGGGTACTCACAACTATAAACCTACTTTTGCCCCATCCTATATATGTATATGCATGTATATGTGTATATGCATGCATGTTTACTTATTTCTAAAGGCGGGGATCTATTTGGATGGTGAAATGTTGGAATTCAATTGTCAAGAATGGCCTAGAGTCTAAAAGAGCTTCTTGTTAAATGACGTTTGAGGTTTCCAGGGCACACCTGGTATAATGAAGCACACATTAAGCTTGACAAGAAGGCTTTCTAAAACCATTTTATTTTGCTCTAAAAAAGTCCTTTAGTTCGTTTTTAAAATTTGCCCAAACCTAAATCAAATGCCATTTTCTTAGTAATTATGTGTGGAAGGATGTAATCACTGCAGCCTTCTGAAACTGAGTGACCAGTAGCCCTGCTTTGGGCACTTTTCCACAGTTGCTTTTGTTAATATCCTAATGAGCCATTGTCACAACGGAGCCAACCTGGCATTAGCCCTTACAATAAATTTGCTGCAAGAACACTGCTGTTTGTAATTAGCTCTTCATTACACAATCAGGCTGATTTAGGGAAACTCTCATATGATTTGCTCAGCAAATGAAGCAATATAATTACACCTCACTTGAAATCAACAAATTAGACTGCTGTTTGCAACTGGCTATATTATGTACTATTAGTGCCCAGGCAATTGTAGGCCTGTTGCTTCCTTTAACACTTAAGTAAAGTAAGTTTAATTAAAGCACTGAATATTTTGTATATGCAGGATCAGCTACATAATGGTCATGATTTTTATAATTAAAGAGGCAACCCAAGATATTTGTGTAAAATATTTTATATCAAACTCAAGTCTTGGCCATTTAAAGTTCTTATGATAGAATCAGAAGCTAAAATCAGAACAGGATGTAATGAAACATATCTTTTTGAACCAAAATATTTCCTAGCCAGGACACATGAGAACTGACTAAGATTCAAATTAGGGTAAAGCGGCATAATGAGGAATCTATTCAGTTATATGTTTCTCAGCACTAGATATTCAGTACCTGTCAGGTGCAAAAATGGCTCATGTTAGGTCTTTCTTCTCATTGGGTTTTGACTCTGGAGTACTTTACCCGCTAGTAATCATTGGGACAGGTGGTTGGCAGGAGATCTAGAGAAGTGTTGACAGATTTAGCAAATAAAAATAAAAGACAGTTAAATTCGGAACCTGTATTTTATCTGGCAACCTTATTATAGGATATTTAAGATATGTTTCTCAGTGTTAAATTCAGAAATATTTATTGTATACACACAAAAAAACTAATTACCCCCCAAATAATGAACTAATAAAATAACTGTCAATCAGTCAATGAATTTTGGTTAGGATTGTGCTTCTCCATCAACATTGTACACTTCTTTAATTAAAAGATTATGTCACTTCATTTTTATATTCCAAACAGTTAACATTTAAGATGAGCATTGGTGATGTCAGCATCAATGAGAAGACCCTTTGTATCTCCCCTTAAATCTACAACTATTTGCATATCTGTAACCCGAAAAGTATTCCTCTACTCAACACACTGGCCCACCTGAAATCCACACATTAGTACATCTGAGAGCAGATGTACTGGGACATGTAGAGGAGGCAGGACAGAAGGAAGCACTGGGACGGTACCCATAGACATGGTTCCTGTAGGCTGTGGCTGACCCCCTGGCCCCAGTTCACAAGCAAGCAGTAGGAGAGTTGGAGTGGGATCCCCACACTAAAGACCAATGTAGGGGAAGAAGCAGCATTTGAGCCCAAGAATCCAGCACCCCCTGCTAATTGCAGAAGCCTGGTAGCAGTAGCAGAGCCAAGGCCATGGTCTCCTGGCTACAGCACAGGGTGCCAGTGGCCATACGGACCCAGATAATGGCGTGGTAGGACTGTGAACCTGGCTCCCCACAAACTGCCACATCCTTCCACCACAGGGGTGGTGCCCGGAAACCCAGAGGAAAGAGACACAGCAGAGAGACTCACCACTGCAGGCACCCAGGTGGTGACTCCCCACCACGACTCCAGAAGAGCAAGTAGCTCAGACAAGAGAAAACAAAAACTTGAACTATACCACCATCTACTGGAAAACAAAAGAAGATGTCTAATGATCAACATGCTGAATTGTTAAAATCAACAAGCATCCAAATAGGAAAAAGGTTCACTTCTTCAAATGCACCAGCAGAGAACAAACCATCGAGCACCATGAACAACCAAGGAAATATGGTAACACGGAAAGAAAAATGATTATTTTTCAGAAACCAAACTCGAAGTCATGGAAGATTGAAATCTAAAAGATAGAAAATTCAAAATAGCAGTCATGAAGAAACTCAATGAAATACAAGAAAACTCAGAAAGACAGTTCAACAAGCTAAGGAATAAAATGAGTTAACAAAAGATGTACTTTGCCAAAGAGATTAAAACTATAAAAAAGAGCCAGAAAGACATTCTGGAGCTGAAGAATGCATAAATAAAACAAAGAATCCATTGCAAAGCAATGGAATAGGGCCAAAAAGAAGAGAGAATTACCAAGCTCAAAGACAGATATCTAGAAATTATTTAGATGGGAGAGAGAAATAAGATTTAAATAAAGGAAAGAACTCTGCAAGAACTATCAGACTCTATTAGAACGGGCAACATAAAAATAATGGGTTTCTCAGAAAGACAGCAGAGAGCCTATGCAAGAAAATAATTGTTAAGAATCTCCTAAGTCTAGAGAAGGAACTATACATTCAAGTACAAGAAGCTAACATAACACATAATTATGTCAACACAACAAGACCTCTCCAAGACACATTGTATTAAAATAGTCGAAAGTTAATGACAAAGAATGAATTCTCAAGATAGCCAGGGGGAAAAGACAGAAAACCACAAAGGAAAGCTCATCAGATTATGAACATATTTTCTTTTAGCAGAAACCTTGCAGGTCAGGAGACAGTGGAATGTTATATTTAAAATATTAAAAGATGGAAATCACCAGCCAAGAATAATCCATCCAGCAAACTTATCCTTTAGATGTGAAGGAGGAATAAGGGCTTTCACAGACAAACAAAAGCTGAGGGAATTCACTACAAGATGTGCATTTCAGGAAATGTTGAAAAGACTGTTTCTACATGAACTAAAAAGACAAAACTACACAAAAGTTTGAATTAGTTGACCAACATACAGACAGATGCAGGAAATTGCAACTCTATTTCAGAATAGTGTTAAACATTTAATTAAAGTACCCAGCTTTAAAAAGAATTAAAACAACTCTAATTACTGCAATTTGCTAAAAATGCCCAAAATAAGTTTTGACAACAAAATCATAAAAGGAAAGGCAGAAAAGGACAGAACATTTATAGGCAAATGAACATATGACGATAAAGAACTTTCAGAAGAAAAAGAACTATTTTATCAATAGAAAATTTTATGCAAACCTCATGGTAACCACAATACAATAATTCAGAGATGAGTCACAAAATATAAAAAAAAGAGGAAACATAAAAACATCATAGAAAACCACCAAACTGAAATAGCATACAGAAACACAAGGGAAAAAAAATGGAGATATAAAACAATCAGAAAACAAAGATAATATGGCAAATGAAAAAATGTTCAACATCACTAATTATTTGTGAAATGCAAATCAAAACCACAATAAAAATTCACCTCGCACCTATTCAAATGGTTTTTATTAAAAATACAAGATATATCAAGTCTTGGAAAGGATGTGGAGAAAAGGGAATTGTACCCTACTGGTAAATTGGAGCAACCACAATGGAAAACAGTATGGAGATTCAGTTAAAAAATTAGGAATACAACTATCATATGACCCAGCAGTTCTTCTGGATGTTTATACAAAGAATATTAAAATGCTAATTCATAAAGATATGTGTACTCCTATGTTCATTGCAATATTATTTACGATAGCCTAGATGTAAAAACAACCCAGGTGTTCGTAGATGGATGGATGAATAAAGCAGATGGGATACACGCACAGACACACAAAGGCAGACTACTCGACGTGGCTGCATCTGACGTACTATACTAAGAGAAATAAGTCAGATGGAAAAGGACAAAAACCATGTAATTTCACTCACGTAGAATATACAAAAAAGTAACAAACTAACAAAACAAAAGAAAAAAACAAATTCAGAGATACAGACATCAAAATGGTGGTTACCTCAGGGGAAGAGGTCAGGGCAGGGAGAAACTGATAAAGTAGTTCACATATATGGACTGGAAAGAAACTAGACTTTTGGTGGTGGGCACACAACAGAGTATACAGACATTAAATTATAATATTGTACACCTGAATTTTATATAATTTTATTAACCAATGTTGCCTCAATAAAATTTTTTATTTGGGAAAGAGTACCAAGAATAATTATTGAATAAATCAGTAAACAGAAGAAGATTCATTGACTACTTTTTTATCATAGACTGAAAGAATCTTTTTTTTCCAGATTTTATTTATTTGTTTTTAGAGAGAAGGGAAGGGAGGGAGAAAGAGATGGAGAGAAACATCAATGTGTGGTTGCCTCTTGAGCACCCCCTACTTGGGGACCTGGCTCTCAACCCAGGCATGTGCCCCGACTGGGAATTGAACCAGCAGCCCTTTGGTTCGCAGGCCCATGCTCAATCCACTGAGCTATACCAGTCAGGGCTAAAGGAGTCTTCTATGGTAGAATACTACTATTCAATGGTCCATTGCTTTAGAACCTAATGTAGATTCTTCTTTCTATAAATACATGTAGCTTTTTAGACAAGTGGCGTATGCATATGTGCATGTTGTGGGTGTCCAGTTTACACACATATATAACCTATGAAGGAATAGGGAACATTGTGCATCCACAATATTCAGTTGTATCGCAGCTTCTTGATATCTAGTTGTTTCAAGACAATTTTTGGTTAAAGTTAGGAAAAGACCTATATCCTTGCCGACTTGCTGAAGCATGAACACATTGTTTTATTTTTAAATTTTGTTCACTGAGGTAGTTCATGAAATATTTAGAGCTCGTTAAATGTGCTCAATGAGTTCTACTCATGGTGCATATGGATCACACATATTTGTGTTCTATCCCATCCACCACCTGCACTGTTCTTCATTCCCAAGGGAGCAGCCATGAATGAGATTAATGGCTTGTTTATATGGCCTACGGCCAATGTTTCAGAATCAGGGCTCATGCTGAGCTGGGACAGGAGGACCACATTCTATTGTTTTTTGATACCCTTTCCTTTGAAGTGATGAGGAAGTTTGAAAGTCAGTTCAGATCACAAGGCCACCCTGGGCTGTGCTGGGCCTGAGATGCGCTCCCTGCGCAGACACGGAGAAATGAGCAGGGAATGCCACGTCTGCAAACAACTTACTAGACTTTGACTTTATAATTTTTAATTTGAAGAGTATTGCATTTTCTGGTTCCTTTTTAAAAAATTATTTAAACATGTTGACATTAGGGAGTTCCAAGAAAAAAAGTGTCCAAGTTAAAATGTTGGAGAATCAGGTTGTACTATGAAGTGTAAGATCTGCTGATCCGAGGGTATTTTTCTATGTAGAAGCTATCATGTACATGTACTTTAAATTTGTCTCTTTCCCCCCTAACTTCTACATTTAAGAAGAATATTAACAATAATTATTCATTAGTGGATATCTTTTAATGATTTGTGAAAAGGAATGAGACAATGTATTACTCTTCAAAATAAAAATTATAAAGCTAAAGTCTAGAAAGCTGTTCATTTGAACATTATATCAAATCGAATGCCTAAGCAGTTCAGCATTAGTGGATGTGTTTCTTTTGTTTTATGGAAGCTTTTGTGTTCATTTGTATTCTTACAGGGTTATGGAGAAGTGATTTTTTTTTCCATGAGGTTAATCCAGAAATCTTTTTATAAAAATTAAAAAAGGGCTGTCTTGTTGAAATCTTTCTTATCTCTGGTGGCACATTACTCTCCAATGCAATAGTAGTGTTTTATCAAAGAAGCTCGATAACATTTAGAAAAATGGAATATTTCTCTTTAAAATTCTACTTTTTACTGTCCAACAATGGCAGTTAACTGCTTTGGATTTTAAATAATGCTGTAAGTGTATTTCATTAGTAGAAATTATGTTCCTGAAAGGTACAGTGCTATTGACTTCATTGAGAGACTTCGCAAGTTATCTTTTAACATGACAGGTTTATAAATCATTCTGTAGAGAATGCTGAGCCTACCAGTTGAACATAGATTCAATTTCAAGAACGTACGGGAAGATCACTGTAGTAGTCACAGGGACGGCAGCACAATGCTAAGTACGCTGCACTAAGCCAGGCAAGCAACACAGAACAAAGCCCGGAGTTGCCCAAAGAGAGGAGAGAATATAAAGTTTCATCCTTCCTGTATGCCCACAGACTGCAATGAAACGGCACATTTTATGAAAAAAAATTCATGTAAAATAGAAATGTCATCAAAATTATTCTCATTGAACTAGATAAGGAGTATGGTGAAGAGATTTTGATGTTTGAAAATTCTTTTTTTGTGGGGGGACTGGGGATTCTGTGTGTGTTTTTAAGAATCAGTCTCTCTCTCTCTGTGCCCCACAAACCCCAAGGAAGGTGTACTACTAATACTAACTAGCTTTAAAAAATTACTAACTAGATTTTATCTTCACAACTGAATAAAAATTCAGCTATATATCATCATGTCCTGTTCCATATGTCTCTTTCTAAAGTTTGTATGCCATATCTACAGTATAATTTACTTCAGACATAAATGTAAAGAAACAACTTATAAAAGCACTTTAGGGTGGGAGGTGGTGATGTGTGGCGTGGGGGGAGTCGTGGGATTAAAATGGAGACAATTGTACTTGAACAACAATAAAAAAAAAAAAAGAAAAAGCTGGCTACAGTATATTGTGAAACTGAGACATGTATATTGCAAATTATTATACGAAACATGATATCATCTGAGGGAAACCAAAGAGGAAAAAAAGCAGTTTTAAATAATAAAAGATAAAGAAAAAAAAGCACACTTTGTGTCAAGGTGTGCTAAAATAGTATGTGTATACTTTCATATGCATATAATAAGTTTATAGAAAGACAGGGAAAGATAAATTGACTTCAAAGGTATTTTGAAAACCAACAGAAAGCATAAAAAAGAAGTAAACTATTTTTCTAATTTAAAAACATTTGCAATGGATGGGAAATTTTACATACTGTGAAATCTGCTTTGGGGATTAAAATGAAGTGCAGTTTATCGCTTACACAGGAGCCTCTCACAAAGCTGACTCCTTGAAGATTAGATTCTGAATGCCATGAGGAATGTTGAAATCAGCTTTATTTTTTCCTAGTTTGGAATTCAAATTAGTTTTAAAAAATAAAATCGGCAGACATTATAATTCACTAATTATGAGTTTCAAGCAGCAGAACTATACAGAAGCAGAATCATGTCTAGAAAGATAAAGCTGCATGTGAATTTCATACATTTCCCACATTTATGTGTGAGCACAAGCATGTGTTTCTAAGTGTGCATGTTTCACATAGAGGAAATGAAAGAAGAAGAGTTAATAGGGAATATATAAATTAAAATATGAACTTTTCAAAAAGACAAGAAAATTGCCCTGAGTAGGACCTCCTTTCTGCTCGTCTCTAACACAAAGAAAAGATTAGTTTTGCTTTCTCTCCATCTTCCTCATTCATAGTGAAGTGTTTTGCACTTTCATTTCACTTCATAAAAGGAATAGCGCTCCTGTGAAATGTCTGTCTGTCACTCTTACTAAACAGAAATGCAGTCAAGGGTGCTGATAGCAGTGTGGGTATGTCTGGTCGACGTGCTCACTAAAGGCTTCACTTCGCAGGGCCATTCCTTCAGAAGGGAGTACTGTCAGTTTTGAATGTAGTCTTTCTTCTGCAACCTCCTTCCCCAACACTAACCTGCACTGGCCCTTTCTCTGTGCCTGGCTCTCTTCTCATCTCTGTACCTTGGTTCATGCTTCTCCTCCATTTAGGGATGGCCACACAGGCCACAATTTCTAAATGTGACACAACTTTCAAGGAGAGGTTGTAAGTTCTAGGTGCCCCACTAAGTCCTTTACATGCTCACCTCTGTTCCCAGAGCCTCCTGTAGTGTTTCTAGTCTGACGTTATGTATTTTTAGGAGATGTCCTATTGTTGGGTTCTGTTCACCCCCAAGACCACATGTGTCTCAGGGATAACAAATTTTGTCCCCTACTTACCATTGTACTATAATGTATAATGCTGGAGATTCATCATTTATCAATGTGTTTTGATTGTTTCCTAGATTTTAGTCCATATTTATAGAATTTGTTAGGAAATCTATTTTGTAAAATTAAAATCGACTCAAATTCCTTCTTATGAAAGGCTACTAATATTATATTAATGTGATAAATACTAGGTAAGTGCCAGAGAAACTTTGGCTGAACTTTGAACTTTACCTAGTACTTACTAATTCTTCCAGTCCTTACCAAGGCCCCAAGTCCTGTGTATACATTTGTTAGACTCGAAGGACACAAAGAAAGCAGGTAGGTGATAACTGAGGACTGGGAGTTCTAATTAGCATGATTTATATTTTCTTCTTCTAAAATTTTAAAAGGGCACAAATCTAGGGCTTTTAAAAACCTTTTTGGTACTGTTTAGGCCTTCATAATTTTCAGAAAAAGTAAACGACTGAACCTTCCAAATGGCTTATTCTCGTAAATCTGATGACAAATGGCATAGGCATAATTGAGAAAAGCAAATTTTTAATAACTCTTTGCAGATAAAAGAAAATTTTGTTGATCAAAATGAATAAAACTGTCATTGTAAACAGATTTAGGACAAGAATTTTGTGTTTAAAAAGCAAGTGCAGTAAATTAAATCTTCATTTACGTGTCTATCATGCTTTGATTTTTCAGGTGTAGCCTGGAATGTCTAACTGGTGAGTGAGGAAAAAACCACTGATGTAGCCCAAAGGTTTTACTCTTCTGCAAAGTTAGTGAAGTAGGACAGCATTTCATAGGGCTAGATAAGAGACACACACCTAATGTTCCTTCCTTCTGCAGTAGAAATAGACAAGAATAATATTTACTTAATAATACCTTAAGAAAAGTACATTTATTTAACTTAGATTTTTAGAATATAGTTAGAGATCTGAAAGTGATTTCTTAGGTCTCTGAGTTGCTAATATGAACATATACTACTCAGTGGTTTCTGGAAAATTTGTGAAATTAAGGAAGAGATATGAAATTTCTGGAAACGAAGTTATAATAACGAAGCTCAGCTTGTACTAAAATCATGTATCATGCAAATCAGAGTTCCGTGTTTACACTGCATACAGTTATTTTTAGTTATTTTTTCAATAAAAATATACAAATTAATTATAGAAATTAAAAAAAATAGAGACTTGCCAAAAATAAAATTCCAAGTAATCCTTTGACTGGAGTTAAACACTATTCATACTTTATAATATATACTTGTAGTTTTTTTATATATAATACATAGTACATAAAATATAAAAGTAACACATATTTTTGTTTACAATAAATATAAACATATACATGCATTGATATTTTATTGCTAAAATTGATTAATTAGTGATGACATAAATAATTACTCCATATTGAATCCACAGCCAAAACAATATCTGCTTCATATGCTCTCCTACTCAGTGGGTGGATTAACCATATGTTCAGGTCATTTAAAGATAGTTGTAACAAAATACATGTTTTTAATAATAATTGATATTTGTTTTCAAAAAAAGCAAGAGAACTATCATGATGAAAACATTTAAAACTTGGATTTTCTTATACTAATTTTAGTATTGCCAATTTTGAATAGGTGAAATGTAACAACCTTTTCGGTACTTAACGTTTCTAAATAGGTCAATTCAGCTTCTCCATAAATAAAAACAGAAAAGCTGGCAATGGTATAAGAACCTCAGTGCACATATTTATAAAACCAAGCTCATAAATACAAATTAACATAATTATACTTCTATACCATTCGATATACTTTTCAAAATTCTTCTTAGGGATTGAATATACTTGGTGACTTGCTGTACCATGATTTGTTTAACTGATTCCTAAGTTTTGGGATGTCAGATTATTTCCAGTCACCATTATTATAGAAAACTCCAATATACTTTTTTATGGTTTACTTTATTACAGTAAATAGTACAGAGTCTTTGCTTTACTACTTTGCCTTACTTTTCATCTCAACACATCACTCCAGCAATAAACAGATTGCTAAAGGCTAATCTTTTTTGGAAAGGACAGTGCCAGCCTCTAATGGATCGAATCTAATCATGTTTTCCCCAAATTGGATGAGGATGCTCTGAACAGGATATGAAAAAGGATAACTCTCAATTCATCATCTGCCATTTCTTCCATAAATGCCATTTAAATATTTATTCATTTTATTAATAAAGTATCAGTATCCCTGACATCTTGTAAATTTGACAACTCATTTTAACACTAGTCAGTCAGGATGATTTCTTAAGTAGACACTGACTAATTATTTTTAATAAGTATTAACTCCCTTTGTTCCTGTTCTATTATCGTAAGTTAAAACTATTTCATTACTTTGCTAGATTTCTCTCCATAAAAAGTAAATGCTAAAAGGTACATATAGTTTTTCACGTGGGATTATTTTATCATCATGTTATGTGAATGTGGTAAAAAAGTTTCACAAAGCATATACTGTGTTAGACCAGGAAAAAAAATAATTGGCTAATACTCGACATGCAATTAGGGGAGATAATAAAAAGAGTTAAGGACAATGAACTCTCCACAGAAGAACAGAACAATACAAAAGTAAAATAAGACAGCCTATGCTATACTGACCACTATAATATTTGAAAAGAAAAGACAGAATAAGAGATACTTATTTTTTGAACAGCCCATTCATTTTTATTCCAAAGAAATGTAGAGCTCACGGGGGACAACCCATTTGAATTGTTATGTGCATAAGATAACTCAGAAGTTCCTCAGACTTGTAAGATTGGCACGTGGCTCTCGATGCTTCAGAGATGGTGCCCCTTATCATTACAGTTACAGAGGAAAGTACTGTCCTCTACATTAGCTCTCAAATTCTAGTTTTACCTCTACTTGTCTTAACCCTTTCATGGACGTCAAGGAGATCAATTGATTTCTATTACATCTAATGTAAACTCTAACGTGAAGGAATTAACATTAATATACAAAAATGAGCTCACGTGTGCCATGGTCTGAATGTGTTCTCTCAAAATTAATATATTGGAAACTGAACAGGTAATGGTAGGTATTGAGAATGGGGGCCTTTGAGGGGTGAATAGGTCAAAGGGCGGTGCCCTCATAAGTGAGGTCCCTGCCCTGATTAAAAAAGGCCTCAGAGAGCTAGCCTGTCTCTTCTGCCTGTGAGGACACAACAAAGCTGTAATCTGGAGGCGGGCCCCCATTCAACTGTACAGGCACTCTGACCTTGGACTTCTCAGCCTCCAGAACTATGAGAAATAAATTTCTGTTGTGTATTAGCTAACCAGTTTATGGTATTTTTGTTATAGCAGCCCAAGTGGACTAAGAAATATATAAATATGAAGACTTCTAAAGAGTTCATATCAACTATCACAACTCTTGAATACAATAATTTTTAATGATCACACAGATCTAATTCCAAATGCAAGCAGACAAAATTCAGTGGATTACCTATTTCACTATTGCATTATAAAATGCTCAAGGGGAAAATGTTCTTGTAATTGAAACATGCTGATGATTATATAAAAACAGAGTAGCATTCATGCAATTCTATGACTACTTTCTACTTTTGCATTTAAGCCACGACAACACAGGGTGGGGCAAAAGTAGGTTTACAGTGGTGAGTATGCAAAACACATGTTTATTCCTGTATTGCTATTTACTAATTAATATATTATTTTCCATGTGAATAACTGTAAACCTACTTATGCCTCACCCTACATATTCCCATTGTATCTCACATTCCCTAGAAGTTGGGACTCCAATTTCATTGAAACAGAACTGTGACTATAGTCAAAGTTGTTGTAAACATAATTCTTCAGGGGAGTGGTTTATTGAGAATTAGTTTTAAGAAAGGAATACATTATCATTGGGTTTGGGCTCTGGATGGGAACTATCTCTTATTTTCAGAAATCCCTCACCTGGTTGGTAGTTGTATATAAATTACTGGAGGCTGTAGCTATTCTCTGGGGTTGTTAGTCAAGAGGAGCAGTATAAACTCAAAACCAGTAAATCAAAACCAGCAGGATGTAGAGGCTTGAGACTAAATAAAACAAAATAGTAATTGTAGTTACACAGGCTTTAGACTAAAAGGCCACAGATTTCCTAGCCATGGGAAGCAAGCACTTAGGGAAAAGACCCTTAGTTATTCAGCCTCAGTGAAGGAGGATTGGGGTCAAGGTGGAAGAGGAAGCTGATGACACAGTGTTTTTTTGTTAGAACAAAAAGAACTATACATATTCAAGATACACAATTTTTGCCTATTAGGGCAGGTGCCTTTTCTGAGATTGGGAAAGGCGGGCATGCCTGAGTGTTTCCTACAGCCGCGTTAGAATGGTGAATGGTGGGCGAAGCCCGGGACAGCTTCACTCCTCTCTGCTTCTGTAAAGGTTGATCTAGCCTCTGCAGCTTGTTAACATTTGTGTGAAGTCAGAAAACAAAGCAGTTAATTCCCAGTGTTTATAGATTCATTTTCACATAAGGAAAGTAGTTGCAGTGTGCGTATTAATAATTAATGATATAGGCTTATTTCCAGGAGATCTATATCAATGATTATGTCTCTTTAAAAAATTTGCCCATTTCATAGGACACTGTGCTATTTACTCCTCTTTAAATTTATAACACTTCACTTCTATCAATAACTTCCTTGGGAAATTGGGGGGGAATTCTTCCTTTTATTGTTTATTAACTATATCAAGGCATCTTGCTTATCTCTCTACAGGAAACAAAATATACTTGATCATCACTATTTTCAAAGGCCTGATATTTCAGAATATATTTTCCTTTAGGAAAGAAATATAAAATTGCTGAATGACCCTGAGGCCGTTAGCTCAAACAGTAACAGGGTCAAGAGAAAACCATCACATGTTGCCGAGGATAACATGGGATTTTACTAACTGTCACATCCTAACAATGAAAGCATAACATGAATTAATATCTAAATAATTCTGATAAAAATAAACATATAAATATAAAAAATAAGCTATAAACTTCTTTGCTATTCATCCTTATTAAGTAAAATAATTTTTTCAGGCTTTGCACACAATATCCATGAAAACAAAGCTACTGGTAATTTTTTAAAGCTACAACGCATCTCAGTATTTACAACTATTGTACTAAACTTTGCGTCATGGAAAATGTGGACTTATTAATGTAACTATCGACCAAGGGAAGGTGGTGATGTCCTCTTTGGACTTATATTAATTATCAATTCATTTATAAATACAGGATGTTTCCAGAGAGAATGAAAGCCTATCGGTGTGAGTTTCTTTTGGGAAGATTCTAATGTCAGATGCTTTATACTATCAATAATTTCAATACAAATTTAAGTAGTTTAAATGTGGGAAGAAACTGCTATGTATCCTAATACATTCTTGTGTGTTTAAAGAAGAGACTTGAAACACAGACGATGAGCACACCTTAAAATATAAATGATGTTAATAGGTGTCATTTCAGTGTGGCAGGTACTACCATGTAAGCAGGCTGAACAAACCAAACGTACTCTGCTCAAATCATTTCATATATAAGGCCTCTCTTTTAGTAACATCATCATGTGTTTGTCAGAAAGGCTGTTACTAGGATACTTAGAATGTAATATAACTGGTTCAACCTGCTTTCTTTCCCAAGCGAAAAAGGAGAAAATTGATTGAAGGCCTACTGATAATTTCCACATACAGTGCCTTTTAAAAAAATAGAGACACATGTATTTATGTCACATAAATCTATGGCTCTCACATTACCCTATGTGAATAAAAATAACAATCTTTATAGTTATAATTCACTTCCATTAAAACATTTGAAAATATTTTTCAACAAAATTATGGAAGTTAATGAATTATAGGGTTAACATAAAATTGTGGCAAAAAGAAATTGGTAAATTTTAGAAATTTTTATAACTTCTAAGAATCAGATTAACCATATGTTGATTTTTTATCATATTAATCATGAACCAACCATATTTATCTCTTTAATCTGGTACAGTTTGTCACTGAATTTTATATATAGTTTCTCTAGTAAACAGACCGCACTAAAAACAAACTGGAATAATGTATACCTACTTATCAAATTCTTTACACCTACTAAATGCACAACTGAATTAAAATTAAATACTCACCCTTTTTTCAGTTTTTTTTGTTTTTTTGGTAGAGCCCTGAATATATCAGCATTAGCAGATAACTAGAATAATTAAGGACATCCAAGAGGGATAATCACGTCCCCTGTGAGTATAGTTAAATCAAGCCAAGTCAGTCAGGCGTTCATTATCATATTCAACTGAGTATAACAGGATTACCGATGGGGCTGTCACAGGAAAATCTTGTAGACAATATATATGTCATCTTTGCACCCCAAATATTTGGTATGCAACCTAAAAAATTTTGCATATTGTACATTTTCAATTAAGATAAAGATGGGATTTTAAACAATGCAGACACTATGCTGCATCGTTCAATGTATCTTTTTAAAAATAAAATGTTTATTTGGGAAAAGTCCTACAAAAGCTGAAATAAAAGAGAAAGGGAAAATGAGAAGAATTATTTTTTGAGTATCTAGCTGAATATCTAGCTGAGTATCTGTGATCTTCACGGAAAACTAGGGGATGATTTGGAAAGACAATGGTTTTAGCTTGCTTTACCTAAATTACACAAGTCACCTGGATAATTGGGTTTTCTCTAATGGAAATTTAGCAGGTCTGCTGAGAAACTGGAATTTTTTAGTATTTCTCCAGAAGTCCCTTGATTATTAATGTATCTTTAAGAACAATGATGTTCCCTGAAAATGAAACTGAACTTGATAATCCGCTACTCAGAGTTGTTGGAGTCTCTCTGTTATCGATTTTGTTTAGTGGCAAACTTGAGAACATCTATGCGTGGGCTCCCGAGAAGCCTGAGAGATAGGTCCGACAGCAGTGACGAGACAGTCAGAGAAAGACAAATAAGAAATTCTCACTTATATGGGGAATCTAATAAACAAATAAACTGAGGAACAAAATAGAAACAGAGGTACGGATAAATGGAACAGACTAATAGCTGTCAGAGGGGAGGAGGGAGTTGGGACTGGATGAAAGAAGGTGAAGGGCTTGGCCAGAGAACAGATATGCATCACCCAACAGTGTTTCAATGGCCGAAAGGAAGGGGACTGGGGGTGGGGGGGGGGGCATGGGCAAAGGGGGGAAAATGGGGACATCTGTAATAGTATTTACAATAAAAATAAAGTAAAAAAAATGTACCAGAGGAGGCAATTTTTGACAGTCTTGGGACAGATATATGGAGGAGGGATGTGGCCCAGCTTTTAGAAGTGCTTTTCTTCTCACTTTTTTCAAGGTATTTTTTCCTCTTAGGAGCCAGACACTTTACATGTTCTATTACAGAACTGCCATAATAATCATCTTCATAAGATACACGAGAAAGCAGAAGTGGAGGGAACTTGTGCCCCTTCCCTAAGGTCACAAAGCCAATAAACAAAAAGTAGGGATTCAAATACACATAATCTGACACTAGAGTCAGGGCGATTTTCATGTAGAATTTTGGCCTTGCAAGAGCTGGAAACACATGTTTTACACAAATCCCTTCGTGATCCAGGTGTTGTTGTTGTTGTTGTTGTTGTTGTTGTTGTTGTTTCCTCTCCCAGAAAAACTTCCACCCAGAGTAAAACTTTTGTTCCTTAAATACTCCTAAGGAACTTTTCCACCCCTTCCTAACAGAAATTGAGAATCTCAAGTTTAATTTATTTTCAATTCTTAGTATCTCATCAGAGTATAATTAAAATGTCCCTTGAAATTCTGAGTAAAGAAAATTTTTAATGAATCAAATTGTTTTAAAATTTTTAAGATAAAATATTTGTTAATTAGTGTTTGTTTATTCTTTCCACCAACATTGGAAAATCAATTGGCAATGGAATTTATTCTATGTCCTTTGAGACTTTCTTGGGTAAGATTATTGAAATCACTACACTTTGAATCTCCCCAAGAGCATAAAATGCATACTATCTGATGACTCAGGGTACAGTCTTCCTTACTTTTCCACGTGGTTGGCAACACAGAGCTACAAATTAGGGGTAGTGTGAGAGCAGGTGCTTACAAATTATGTTTGTTAGATATGCTCCCATTGCAGGCCAGCAGCTCCTTATTTGTTCATCACAACCCCAACGCTGAGCTTGAGGAATAGGATGGTTTGTTAAAATTTGAGGAATAGGAGGGTTCCTGAAGTTAAAGTTAGTCTGTTTCATGTTGTAATAATTGATGTATTTAAAATTCTAAAATAACATTGACTTATTTGATACAATTAATTGCTCTTCCTCTCCATGTCTCCATTCAAGGCTTTTACTTTACTATATGGAGTTTTTCTTTCCATTATGACTTATTTAAGAATGCCAAGATTTCTGGTTTACATACCTATTTGTAATCAAAGCTCCTAAGAGTCTCATTATAAAATGTTTTGGTATTTTCTGTATTAATTGAACATAACTATTTAATCTTTCTACTTTACCCCTCTTACTTGAACAAATTATTACACTTTAAGTCACCATTAGGTATATTTATTCTTTTCTCTAAATAATACTGTTTTTGTTCTGATGCCTCAATTCTAAACAGTCCATAGATGCACTACAGATAATCCATGAAAATCTGAGAGTATGCCTCATTTGGAAACAGATATTACAGGGTCAGAAAGATAAATTTTCAAGATATAAGATTGCAGTTCTAATAAATATTTCATGCTATTTTCTTTTTTTAATATATAGTAAAATAAACTCAAAACAGCAAAAAGTGCTTTCATGAGCAGTTTCCAGCATTCACTCACAATACAAGTGTTAGAAAGTACATCATTAGACCCTGCCTAGCAATCCATCATACCGTGTGAATGTGTCACTCATTTAAATTCAAATGGCGAAATGGGAAGATAGAAAGCAATATTTAAAAAAAAAACAAACTGATGTTTCATTTTTTTCAAATTGTAAACTAAAAAGAGTTTTTATTTTTTAGTAATACGTTAGTTTTTAATGCCTCCAACAACCCTTTACTCAATTAAATGCATGTTATTGTGATAAATTATAAAGTATAAAACATAGCCATACATCCATTATCCAGCTTTGTCAGATCCTGTTATTTAAGCCACAAAGATTTTTACTCTTGAAGAAATGAAACTTCTGAGATTAAGCTGCAAACTGCCACGAAACTCTCAGTGGTGTCGACTAACCCCTTCCTCAGAAGTGCCCGAGGGATGGAAATGATATTTCAGCATTAACTCATGTGTTATACATGTCTATTCATTTTTCTCCATAAGCAGAATTTGTTTTCTGTTTTTTTATTTTTTCTTATTTTTAACCTTTTAATAAATGTGCGTTCTTCATTTTTGCAATAAATCTTGTGAGAATTTGTTGTTAAGCAGACTTTAAAAAGGAAACAATTATTGTTTTGCTAATATGCATCATTATATACTTTTTTACTATCTTGATTCCACTTATTTTCATTATATCCTTTTTACTCCCTCTTTTTTTCTGTAGTTAATTTTTAAGTATTTTGGGTTGATCATAAGTAATTAATTTTATCTTTCTTGAGAAAGCTTTAAACATGTCTTTCTTATTAATTTTTATTATTAATAGTGTTAGGAGAATAAACATATTAAAATACCAATAAATTAGGCATAAATATACTATCCTGTATCACCCTAAAGGATTTCATATGAACACAAAATGTAGGTCATGTCCTGAAATCATGTCTAACATAATCATACTTTTTTTGAATTTTGAATTTGGAGGATGATTAACAGTCTTTAAAGCACTAGAAATTAGGATAATCTAGGAAAGAACGTTTTCAGAGAAAAAATATTATATATGTATATTGCAAAAGCTTTCTTGTTGCTTATTTTTAAATGGCTAATTCTAGAGATAATGAGCTCTTTATTGTGTGTGGTTTGCCCTTATATATGCTACAATTGATTTTTTTTCCCTAGAGTAGGTAGCTAACACTATATTCAGTTTTTATAAAACTAATTAGGTGTCCTATATGAGATGTAAGTAATTTCCTCATAAGTTATTTTAGTCAACATAATGGTCATATTAATAATACAAGGAAAAGAGTACCTCCTCCAGTAGCCTGAACATGAATTCCAAAACATACTCAAATGGAGACGGTATAAAACCAATCCAGCAAACTGGAGTTCAGACTGAAGCAGATAAATCCTAAGGCCAAATCTCATTAATATAAACTAGTTTCATTGGGCAGGATTGCCTTTTGAATATGTGATGTCTTACACTTTGAAGTAATAACTTCATAAAAAGGTTACCCTCAATATTTTACATACAACCGTTTAAATAAGTGTATATTCACATCAAAAAGAATAAAAGAGAGGGAAATTTAACAAAAGTTCAAGACTTGTACTCTGAAAACTACAAAACATTGTTAAGAAATTAAAGGAACCTAAATCAATGGAAAGACACCAATGTTTCTGGGTCAGAAGACTTCATGCTGTTTTTGGACGGACATACCTTCTAACCTGATCTACAGATGCAGTGAAATCCCTACCAAAAATTCAGCGGAATGTTCTCAGAAATTGAGTCAGCTGATCTTCAACTATATCTATGAGAGAGTAATAGATCCAGAATAGCCAAAGTAATATTTTTTTAAAAATGTCTACAACTGTTTATCTATTGTCCTCACTCTGCTTTTCATTCTCTGAAAGCTAATAAGAGGGTGTTTGAACCGTCTTAATTTTAACTCATACCAAGTTAGAGAAGAGAACGCATACCGGCACAGGACACAATTCCCAAATACAATCTCTTCTAGCTGTGTCATGAACATTTTTGACTTTACACATGATAAAATGTATTGTTTTGAGAGATATTTCATAGCATATCAAGTAAAATATGACAAAAGAGATCAAAGCTGGAAGAATCACAACTTCCTAATGTCAAAATTTATTACAAAACTATAGTAACCTATGTAGTATGTGACACATAAAGATAAAAAATAGATCAGTGGACTCACTTTTAAGTGAGAGTCCAGAAACATGCCCTCACTTTAATGGGCATTTGAGTTTAGACATGGATACATAGACAATTCAATGAAGAAAGAATAGTCTTTTCAACAAATTGTACTGGGACAACTGGGTATCTGTGTGCAAATAATGAATCTGGACTCCTGCAGAGTATGAAAAAAATTAACATGAATCAAAACTTAAATATAAAAACTAATATTATAAAACTTTAGAAGCAAGAACATAGGAGTAACTTTCTATAACCTTCTGCTAGGCAATGGATTTTTATATCTGACACCAAAAGCACAAGAGACAAAAGAGGGGAAAAACATTAGAAAGTCCCTGCATGTGCCTTAACAGCCACCAAAATACATGCTGTCAAATTATCTATTTCAAATCCTTCACAAGCCGGTTTCAAGTTGAAATGAATGCAGATGAATTGCTGCTTTTTTCACAGTCATATAAGGCTTATCTTAGTTTTTTGACAGGTCCTGCACATAACAAGCTCTTAATGGAAGCTGAAATTGTCTTCAATTATACCCGGTGTCTAAAGGTGGGTCAGCTCTTAAAATGTCTCTGATTTTTTGTCAGGGTTACCAAATTAATAGGACTCCATGAACTTTTGTCCTTACTTAAAAGTTAAAACTTGGAGGAATGCACTACATACATTATGATTTGTTTTAACCATTTCCCATATTAGGCTTGGATGTGAACTCAGAAGTTTATGCAGAAAAAGGAGTCTGAAGAAGAGTAAGACAAGCATTGGAAGTGAGGTTTGTTGCAACTGTGGGAACTGTTTTCATTTACAACTTTTAATTCATTTAATAAATATTAATTAAGAATCTACTGTTTTATATTGTAGGCATTGGGGACACAGCAGTGACAAAAAAGGCCTCAGGAAGATGGTAGCCTAATGTAGGCTACACGTATGCTGGTTTGAATAAAAGTTGTTTTGAGAGAATATTTTTCTGTTTCTCTTTTATATGATTATTATTTTATATATAACATATTCTATATAAAACTATATATGTACATATAAAAATTTATCTTACCCTGTTCATTAGTTGAGCATTCTTACTGTTTATTTTAGTTTCACTTTGATTAGGGATAATCAGGTAGGAAACATATTCCTCTGCACACTTTTTATTTAAAATTCTGAAACTTTGTATATGACATTGGATCAAATATATTCAAGAACCATTTCTTTCCCCCTCCCATGCCATCCTGCTCCTGAGACAGTGTGAAACAAAAAGTTGCTATCTTTTTTTCAACTCTTAATAGATTCATGCTCTTGAAATTAAAACATTGTTAAATCAAAGAGTTTCTCCACCAAAATAAATAGAATTTATTTTCTATTTAACATAAGGCTTTTCTGCCATTGATCATGAAGAAGTTCTGACCTTAATTTAATTAAACCTATCATATTCTGATTTCTTAAAATTGTCTTTTCCTGGAAAAATCAAATAACATGCTTGAAATAATTAATACCATACCTTATATTACTTACAACCTCTCTCAAATGGGGATAGATCATGAGCTTGTAACATTTGAAAACAATTGTTGCAAAGAAGCGTGGTTTGTTCCTGGAAGTTCCATTATCTCTGGCATGTGTCATTATTGTACAAGGGCAAAGTTTTCTATTTTGTGGAGTCTCTCACCCACTTTAATTAATTAAAAGGAACTGAAGAAACTAACTCTAATAGCTGAAACTTATTTTTATACGTTGAATTTTGAAGAAGTGAATGATGTCTATTTCTAGGATAAGTAAATGGTTCAACTCACAATAATTATATGACTATGACCCCAAATCAGAAAATACGTTGTAGAATGGGACTTCAAGAGAGGATGGCTTAAAAAGTACTCAGGAGGTACATTTGGCAAGATTTGTTCATTAACCAGATAAGGGATATGTGAGGAAAGAGAAACAACAGGGATAATTCTCAGGTATCTGATTTGGATGAATGATGATGTCATCAAAAGTGGGAGTGAAATTAGGAGGAAGAAATAGTTAAAATGGAAGTATTTAGACACATTAACTTTGAAATACCTGTGGGGCATTTAAGCCCAGAAGTCCAGTAGTCTGTTCATTGGTCGGGTCAGAAGCAAGAGAAGAGTTTAATTGCATAGAAAGTGGGAACTGATCACTCAAAGATAGTACACACAGTAACATGAGCAGTGGGTGGTGACAGGGACCCTGAGAATCACCAACATTCAGGGAGAATGAAGAGGAAGAGAAGTCCATGAAAAGCCAGAGAAAGAATGATTGTAAAATTATGCCCTGAATAAGAAGAAGTGATGCAAGTAATGTCAAATGAAGCAGAGAGGTCTAATATTAAATTATTATTACACGTTTAATTAAATAAATTTATTTTTATTTCCTAAATAAAATTAAACATTTAATGAAAATATGTGGAGTGATTAAATTATGAATTAATTGTTTAACTATTTGATTAATTATTAAATCCTCATGTAAAGAACTCACCGGATGCTGCAGTATTCACGACTGTAATTTTTAATGGTAGTCTTACGAGTTCAGAAGGAATGCGGTATCACAGGAACAGCGAAGGTCTCGGAATGTAGTGTGCTTGCCCTTTGCACATGCATATGGGGTCTTCCTGCCACTTTGCTGCAACTATTTGAAGGCAATAGCCTTTTAGAAAACAACTATTTGCTTAATAATTTTTATATCCTATAAAGCATAGATATTAATGTGTACTCAAAGTTGTTGGAGATAGAATTAGAAATCATCTAGTTCAATTCCAGCTTGTTACACCAAGTACAGTAATGGCCCAAATTGATTGAGTGGTTACTATTTACCCAGCCTAGTTCTAACTGTTTTGCATGGAAAAGCCTGATTTCTCAGTGAATACATGACAAATGAGATAAATAACTTCTTCATGGTCACACAGCTAGTAAAGATAAGGCCTAATTGAAACCTAGGTTGATGCCTACATCATCTATTTAACCCCCAGCACTCTTGGCAGGTAAGGAGAGGCAGACATTGCTGATATGTTTACTTAGGGATTAGAGTGAAGCATCCTCCAGGGTCCATTTCTCAAACATCCTGCCCCATTTTCTGCCTTTTCTAAGTCACTCTTAATAAAATAAGAGAATTAATCACATTTACGACACTGAAATGAATGGGAGTGAATAGAACAGGTTGATATTATTCATCATGCCCTGTCTTGGTGAAAGCTCATCCTAGGTTCAATTTTCAGGCCAAGTATAAAACAATAATCCATAAGCACTGTCTAAATCCTAGCAGGGATGAAGCCCAGCAGTCATGTGAGGTATTGTGGCAACCTTTGCACTGTGCACATTGGACCTCAGCTCCCTTGCAGATCTTCCCTGACCCTGTGGAAAGTGACTTCAATAATTTGAAAAGATCATTTGCTTTATCTCTTACTAGTGATGCTTTAATAATTTCTCCACCAGAAAAGAGACTTTACGATAGCAAATCATCAGAAACAATATCAACCTTTGAGTCTGCCATACAATATAACTATTTTGCAGTACAGGCTAAGAGAGTTTTCCCTAAAATTAGCAAAATAGATTCCCCTTCTGAATTCCGAAATAGATTTTAGCTATATTCTACAAACTTTAGCTATATTACGTGGCCATTGCTTCTGAAACTGGAAACATGTTTGACATGATACATGTATTTGCTGGACTATTTTACACACTAGCCCAATCACCAGGTGTCAATACATTAAACCACAGGGCATGTTCATGCCTTTCCACTACAGAGAGAGAGAGAGGAAGAAAATTCAGGAACTAGCTAACGAAAACGAATGCAAGCTTCGATACAGAGCTTGAAAGTAACTGTGTCTGGACTGCAAGAGGCTTTAGTCTTTGATACCTAGACTTGGGCTGTATTATTTCACACATCAGCTTTGCCTTTTGGATGACAGTCTGATACAGAAGAGTTATATCATCACTGAATCTATCCATTGTTATTTTCTTTAAAATTCTATCATATAATTTCTACTAAGAGCAGTTCAATCATAAACAAAGCAGATCAAACCACAAACCTTCTGGAGTAGGTTACTCAGCCAAGTGCAGTAGTCTCTTCTCTGATTCTAGTCCCCTCCTCTTCACGTCCTAAGTGAAGCATATCCCCGGATGCCCCTGGGCTAATGATTCAAGTCTGGGAATCTATCATCAGTTTCTTGACCACCAGAAACTGGGGACATAACAACAATTCAGTGATAACACTATCCATTTAGAAGGAAAAAGTCATCTGTGCCCTACAAATTAAAAGAGTGGGCAGGGGCTCCTTGGAAATGTTTTATTTACTATACAGAACTACAAGATCTTTTTTGAAATCTGTCATGTCAATGTAGAAAATGTAGTTTCCTAGACACGCTATGGGCAACTCCAAGGCAGTCAATACCTGGACCTTATTTACTGGTAACACATGCCAGCTATAAGAAAGCACCCCCGTTAGAAGAAAATATATGCATAAGGATGTAGATACATCATCACGTGCTTATAACTTTCAATATCTCCATTTAGGCTTATTGTCTGCTGCTTAGAAGCTGCAGATAATTCCATCTAGACCTGGATCTTGGGATTACACCTTCCTTACTTTTTGCCCATTAGTATAACTTTGCCTTTGGATTCAAAAATCCTTCTGCACCGAGGGACCTATGTGGTTTTAGAAGACGACTGTGCCACCTTTGGTCTTAGCTAAGTCATCAGGACTGCCATGCCCTTTGGCTTTCTTCAGGGCCTCAGACTGAAGCATAGGGATCTTAAGTGAGGGAAAACATATTTGGCAATGACTAGCAAAATCAATATGCTTAGGGTTCCCCCAGTGACTTACCACTGAATGTCATCTTGCCAGGAAGGGCGTATTTTGGACTCAGCCTGCATTTTATGTCAGTAGAGGTACCTCGACCCATGTGTGGCTCACGTTTCTGATAGAAGTGTGACAAACTGTTTTAGTCAGGAACAAGTATGGGTTGCTTGGTGCTATGCAATCTGGAGTAATTTCAGATGTTTATAGGAGTGGCCAGGGATCCAAGGGCCAGTTTGTTACAGTAGGTCCTATGGGATATTATACCAAGGTCACTCCTGCGGCGATAGAAAGCCTCAGTTCTGAGTGAACCTGAGCTTGCAAGTCATGCCTCTCTGTACTATCATGTTATATTAGAATTTACCAAACCTGTACTGACTCACAGTACTTCATGTTTTTCTTTTATTACTTAGAAAACATTGATGCAATTACTTAAAATTTTTTCCAAAGATTAAATGTTGCAAGCTGAAATTTGCCTTTTTGTATATATATAGGCACTGTTTCTCGGACTCCAGTTTGGGGAAGTCATCTCCATCATCACTTCATGAAAGTTATTTATGGTTAAAATATAAATTTTGTAATTTCTTTAAACATGTGGCAACGATAGACCTTCAAGCAGCTGTAAATATATATTCCATATAGAGTTTTTTTATCTAGATTTTAGGAGAAGCAGAAAAAAATAAAAAAGAACGCGTATTAAACTAGTATCCAATCTAACATTGGGTGTTTGCTCCGTCACTCTTCCCTTTACCCCAAGTCCAGCTTGTCTCTGTCCCAGAATGACTATCATCATGTGGGACATTTTACACCAGCGTGCCTCTGGGCAACATAAAAACTGGCTTTGTTTCTATGAAATGAAGCAGCCTACTCTGGAATGATACATGTATAATAAAGACAGAATCAGATGGCCTACACGGGGCTAGTCTAAAATCCATTCACTTATTTCCATAAATTCTACTTTACAACAGCCTGTAAAGCTACATAAACATATTTAACTATGTTTTATAACCCATTTTATAACTGGGTGAGCCTTTCAGAGTGTTAGAAACACTGTTTTCTATAGAAGGAAGGCTCTGATTGGCCCCCTGCAGTCTTGGAAGGTCATTATGGATAACAGGAATTTGCATGTTCAAATCATTATAATTCTCGTGAATCCTCCATTCCAATACTTGTATGTACAAAGTAAAATGCTGGTTTCTATTATAATCCTGATCCTAAGGCAAAAAAATGGGTAACAAATTAGATGTATTAGAATGTCTATATATTTGTAGTACAGTTTTATTAAATTCAAGATAGTTATCAGAGGGGTTCCAATTTCTCAGAATTAGACATATGAGAGAATTACCAAAAAGAACCCTGTATTCCTGAGCATAAAAACTGTATGTTTTAGCCCCAGCTGGTGTGGCTCAGTGGACTGAGCACCAGTCCAAGAACCAAAGGGTCACTGGATTGATTCCCAGTCAGGGCACATGCCTGGGTTTCGGGCCAGGTCCCTAGTTGAGGGCATATGAGAGGCAACCACACATTTATGTTTCCCTCTCTTTCTATCTCCCTTCTCCTCTCTCTAAAAATAAATAAGATCTTTAAAAAATAACCTTGTGTGTTTTAGTTCAATCTAACCCTTGTCTAAGCACGCAAATTGACCTTAGTGTGTGACCAGGAAGGCCACCTTTCTGAGTCTCCATTTAGTCATCTGCAAAGATGACAAATATACCATGTCACCTACAAATCATTCACCTCACAGATACTATCATTCTACCGTAGGATTGTTACTCAATTGTCATAAAATGTGTAATTCTTGTTAGGAGAATTTTGTTAAAATATGTTCCATAAACACAAAAACTTTTGATGTCTAAAACTTATCAAAAATCTTGACTGATGAGAGATTGATAATTTTCTAAGTAAGTGCTATAATTCAGGATAAAGGGGGAAATTTTTGTGTTGTTTTGCATTGTGCAATGCAATCAGTTTTCAAAAATTAAGATCAGATGGATCTTTAGACATCAAAAAGAGCTGCTGGAAATACTGAACACTATATTATTAATGCTAACCAGCGGAGGTCTACTGATGAGAGGAATACTCATAAAACATAACCTTCTATTTTACCAGAGAAAGTTATGCCTGCCCAAGATGTGAAGTCCAACATCCATTAAACGATTTCATACAAGTGACACCCTACTCAAAACAGCTGTCCACAAGGAAAATAAATGGAATTTAATCTGCCATAAAATAAATTGCACAATTTATTTTTCTTGAGAAAGTCATGCCTTTGTGAAATTGGTGAACTGTAACAGTTTTGCTTTGAAAAGAAGCATACCTTTCATGCCAAGCCCAAACCCTTCAGTTTTTAAAAGGACTGACAAAACATTAGCCCAAATGTTCTATCCAAATGATGTTCTATCCAAAGATAAACAGGTTTTAAGATGTTTGTTATGAAGAAAGATTATATGAAAGTGTCATATACTGTCAGCCATTTAATGTTACAAGAAAAATGACAGTTTCATATGTTTCAAACTAATATTTAGAACTGCAAAAGAGCAGTATGCTACTTAGAAAAACAAAAATAAGATGACATTCACCATCTATTCAAAGTTAAAATATTGGGAAAAACTTTACTAGTAACTCATAGATATAATATAAATATTCATAACCTTCAAAATTGGCTACCTATTTTATATGGGCATTTAAAAAATATCTCACAATAGAGGAATGCTCTGTTTTAATTTGATTTCATTCATTTAAGTACACAAAATAAATGACAAAGCAAAAGAAAGCAATAATAAAATTTTCCAACTGTGAAGTTTGTTCTCTTGTTATATATAATATCTAACATACAGCCAATCTAGAGGGTGGAATTTAGGTTTGACTCTTTGTTTTACTACGCATTTTCCAAAATATGTATATTTTGTGTTCAAAATTAGCCTAGAAGCACTTCATTCTGATGACTACATTCTCTCAAACTACAAACTCATATTCTTCTACATTACAACATTTAAAAGTATTTTTGTTAAATCAAACTACATAAAAATGTCTGTGTGTATGGAAGTTGAGACAAATGTGTATTTGTACATTAAAAATAAATTCTACTGCATCTTAACTGAAACTTAACTTCACCAAGTTTAGATATATTACTGCTTTCATTGGAAGACAGAAGAATATATTAATAATTTCCATAAGAATCTTTGGCAATGCCTGAACCTACCAATGTCAGTGTTATAAAGGCTAACATAAAATTATTCATTAAGAATACATACATGTTTACAGTATCTCAAGATTCTTTATCCCAATCTGTAAAATAAGCATCTACTTAAAATAGGTTTCCACTAGAATAAATAGAACATTCTGGTATTAATCATGAGAATTGTCAATGTGTGTGTAGCCCTCAGAAACACTCCTGAGAGCTGGAGAGATTATCCACGTTAGCTCTGTGGAGGAACACACAGAACAAAATGCTACTCCAACCATTAAGGCAAAGCAAAGCTCATCAAGGATATAACTCTCAAGGTCATTGTCAGATAAATGCTTCTGTTTATATAGCCATCGGCATCATGTGAGATCAAATTTTTAATATAAAAAATCGAGAGGAGAAGTCTGAAAGTGCTTTGCCTTCTGAGATAGATTCTACTCAGTACATATTCTGTCACCTACAGTTAATAATCACATTTTATAAATGCAAAGAGACTTTTTATGAGTTAATTTGGTAACTTCCATAACTTACTCTTGGAGGTGGTAGGTTTGTTTTCCAGTGATCTTAACATAACATATACTGCTTTCCACTCATATTTATGACCCCAGGAAATAGTGCCTCTCTATGTCTTAGACTCCTTTTCAATCACAAATGCTAAACTAATTGGTAAAACACAACTATTTCATTAAAACTATCTATTTGACCATTATGCAACATGAATACAAATGTGTCATTAAAAAATAGAACAGCTTTCTTTCAGTTCTTTAGCAGACAATGCTGAATTCTTAAACAGAAAAGGAAATAGTATTTAACACTATCTTTTGATTTTAAAGTTGTTACAATTTAAAATACGAATATTAAATCTAAACAATTCCAAGATTCATTTATAGTGACTAGCTCTCAATAAGCGTGACATAAAAATTGCTCGTCTCGCCGTCTAGGGGAGTTTCTGATGGGACACCAACACTAAAACGCTTTTGTCGACTGTCATCTCGGAATCTTTATGTGCACTTTAGTGTTAGTATTTTATCATGTAGAATAAAAATGCACTACCATTCTTCTGTTTTACAACCTTTTTACACTGATGATATCCTCCAACTCTGAAGAGCTGTAAAATTTGTGCTGATTTGTCTGCTTATGAAAACTTCCTTCAGTGTATACTCAGAGACTATTGGAGTAAAATAGAACCTGAAATTCAAGACTCAGGTACATTTAGGAATTGATTTAAAAGATTCCTACTATTTTAAAAATTTAAATACTCAACCACATCTATAATTTTTATTATAATATGGATCTTTAAAGAAACTGCTTTGATATGTCTGTGTGTGTGTGTGTGTGTAAATTTCTGTTTCTGAACTTGGCATGAAAATTATTGAATGATTCCAAAGCAAAATAGATCTATAAATGTTGAAATGGTAGCAACCTGAAATTAAACATAAAATGCTATAAAATGAGTTCCTAAGAAAGCAGAGCAAATGTCTACAAATGAGTGAGGATGACAAATTCTATCAAAGAAATGTAATGTTAAATATAAAACAATACATAAAATAATGTAGATAATGCTATAGGAATTCTACCTCAACCTTCCTCTACAGATTTATAAATACAATATCAATCATACACTAAACCATAAAATCATTTAGAAAACATTTATTTCATAACAATATGTGAGAAACTGTGTTTTGAAGTTTATGCACTTATATGACTCATTGAAACAAACCCAATTTTGAAACATATGACCATTATTCTGAAACTTTGATTTGCATAAAAATTACATATAAATCCTGTTAAAATGCAGATTCTGATATATCTGGATAGGGATTGAGATTCCGCGCTTTTAATAAGCTTCAGTGTGATGCTGGTGCTGTAGGACTGCGGACAAGACCTTGAGCAGCAATGAGCGATGCTATCTGCAGAAAAGTAAACGGGATTTTTTGACATTGTTGGCCTTGCTAAGTTGGGAGGATAGTTTCAAGTCTCTGATTTTCCCTCTACCTAGTACTTAGACATTATTAATAGGTCTTTATGAAACTCAGATACTCATCTACCTATCTTTCCTGACTAGGAAGTTTGACACAAGCAGGGGCAGTAGAGTGAGTGAACTAGTGGGTGTGAATGTGTGTATGAGCATGTGTGTGTACCCTGAGAGCAGTAGTACTTCCACACTCGCCTTTAGGGAAGTGTGTCAGCAACTGTCCTGTGACTATCCTCAATTTGAACTCACATTCATCTAAGCATACAGAGTTTAGAGAATTGTCAAGTTCAAATATATCCTATGTCTGAGGTTAAGTCCCAGCTTATTTCACACATTTCAGCATTTTCCATGTGGATGCTGTTAAGGTTGCCTGGAATTTGGAGATAAGCCCAGGATTAGTCCTGCTTTAAAGTCATCACGAAGCCTTGTTATAGGCTTCAAGTGAAGTTGTTAAATGTACTTCTGAGAGCTCACTAAAAAATTAATCACATTCACTAACTTGGGTAAGCTCCAGACAGCGAAAGCACAGTGCTGTTGTTGAAAACTCACCTGTAGGCACGCATCCTCGTGTACTTGTAGACAGTAGGCGTATGCTGTGGGGCTGAAACAACATCTGGTTTACCAAGCTTGCTCGAGGAAGAATATCTAAACTGAGAACTGCTCGATGAGATACTCACTTTTTTTTTTCCTAAAGCATTTTGATAACTGGGTGAAACCTACCCAAGCAGATTTTTAAAAATCACTTTCTAAAGTTCATAATTATTCAGTAATTACAAATTATCATAGTATTTTCTTTATCTATTGCTATGAAACCAACTACTCCAGAATTTTCCAATCACAACATTGCTTACATTTTTGGAACTATGAATTCCAAGTGGTATTAACCTTGCGTTAGGAACACAGCTAACATGTTGACTCGCTCTTCTTTCTTTGTTTCTTTTTCCTTTCCTCATGTATAGCTTTTCTATTGACCTAGAGTACATAAACTATAAGGCAGTGATATTTGATTAAGTCTTGTCGAAATGTATTGCCCTTGGCCAAAGGACATTGCAGAATGTCCAGGAGAGCTATAGTGCATACTGAACAGACTTGCAATTGGAATATATTTCTAAAAATAAATGTAATGTGAACACTGCATAAATAATTTCCTAAAGGAAACCAAGGACTCCTGTATATTTTTCATTCTTTAAAATTTGTCTAGCCTAGTTAATTTGATTTTTAAAGAATTAGTGAGAGACTTTATATATTACAGGCATATGATTCCTGGGGTGTCAAAAAGTATAGTTTATAGTATGCACTATAATAATTTTTAACAGCGTGGCTATAGATAAAATGAAAATTAAAAGGAACAGAAAAAGCTCCTCTTCTTAGAGGCTCTGTAAACAAGAGGTGCCTTAGAATAGCTTCCCTGTCTTGTAATAGTGAATATAATCTTGAAAGGAATAAACACTCTTGTAAGATCACTCATAATTTTATGTAAGTAACATGCTTTATTTATCATCCTTTTGCTGAAAGTCTAGAATTTAATTTTTCTTTAATACATGCAGTAAATTACCCACTTACTGTAAATTTAGAGATTTTAAAACTGTTACCCAGTTCTGCTTTTTCCAACAGTTGTGAATTACCACAATTTGTTCTCACATGGCCCTGACTTCTGTTGCATGTGGAGATAATAGGTAGATAGGTGGATCGATGAATAGATAGATAGGTAGATAGACAGAGAGATAAAATCTTGGGGACTGCATTTGATTAAATTGAGAGCATCTCCTTAGTCTGGAGATTATCCATGCTACAGCAGTAGGGGAGTATTTGGTAAGTATAAATCTGTAACTGAGAGCAGCTACTCCCCTGTGTGGTGCACTGTTCGCTCAACCATCCGAGGTAGCTCTCTCCCTCATAACCTCTCTACGACCAGTTACTTAGATAACTAAGGAGTTACTGATTCTCATAGTGATAAAAAAAGTCTGAGACATAGGAAAGTTATTTAATTTATCCAATGTCATCCAGTTAATAGTTGGTGATGAGATTCTAACCTGAGATTATATTAATTTTTCTATTCCCCATTTTTCACAAAGCAGGAATGATGTCTCTTATGTCCATCTAAATCCTAATTATAAAATCTCTTGGATACAAATTTGAAAGGGGACTCTTTCCTAGCCCATGCAACTTGAAAATTACAATGCATTCTAAAAGATACTAGAAGTGCTTTTATCAAATATTTCTCTCAAAGTTTACTTTTACATATATTGATACATTAATTTAAGGAAATGCAGTATTCAAAAAGATTTACCCTTTAAAAATTTAGTGATCATAAACTAATACTTTTAACTTGAGAGTTCATAGGAATTGAAAATCTAAGAATTACCAAAGCATTAAAATAACTATTATTCATAAAAATGTCCAATAGGAAAGTCAAAATCACCATAACTATTCCAAAGAATCCCTTGTCTGTTGTCCTGCTTTACTAACTCCAGTTACACAGACGGTCTTCTGGAACTCACTTCCCAGGTAACATTACATGCAGAAGAGTCGGGTGTCAGTTCCTACTGTACCGAAGATGACAGCGATCTGAAGTGAAGTCAAATGTATATGCCACTATTTTCTCCCTCTTTATAGACTTTCCATCAAAAAATACCTCTGAGGTATTCAGCAAAAAATGTACAAACCAAAATTGTCTGCTCCCAAGTATTTCCTACTATTTACCCCCAGGTCAAAATTCTGCTGTAACAGTTTACCAAGGCAAAGTTAATTACGCAGAAAATTCTCCACAGATGCACTGTCTGATTTCTTTCAGTACCAGCCAACCAAAAAGACCATTATGTGGTGATGTACAGTCTGAAATCTCTATTTCCTTTTTCATTCTTTTATATAAAAGCGAAGTTTAAGCTTAAACACATTAAATGCCTCTTTTTAGTCTGTGGTAATAATGACTACTTTGAAATAGCTTCAATTAGAATAAAAACAATCAATGTGTTATATAAATTTTTAAATAATAAATTTCAATTTTAGACACTGGCTCTAGGTAGTAGTATTGAATGCACACCTTTCAAAGCTAGGCAAGGCAGAAACTGCTATGAAATCAACCTAAATCAACAAGTTGGTAGTTTACACATAAATGGAATAATGTTAGACAACCTTATTTTTGTCATATAAACTTCAAATTTTTTTTCTGAGAGGGGAGGGGGAGGGAGATAGGGAAAGAGAGAGAGAAAGAAAAAAAAACCATCAATGTGAGAAACATTGATCAGTTGCCTCCCGTGCATGCCCTGAACCTGCAACTTCGGTAGGTACCCTGACCGAGAATCGAACCAGCAACCTTTCAGTGTACAGGATGACTCTCCAACCAACTGAGCCACACCAGCCAGAGCCACATATATTAATATTAGGCAGACCCTGAATCAGTATTTGAACTGAATGACTGAACTCTCTCAAAGAAACCTGAAAATTAACACACTAGGCAGTTTTATAGAATTTTGGAATACTATGAAGAAAATAACATTATTGCTGCAAATGAAATTTCCCAAACTTCAATGAACCCATATTACTTCAAGATGTATCTTCTTCTGAGGCATAAGAAAGAATAATATACAACCACACCATTTCATTGTCATGCTTTCTTACAGATATACAACACTGTTAAGCAGAGCTCCTTCATGAAATGAAATATAAGGTAGAAAATTATCTCCCCAAAATAGATGAATATCATTAGAAAAGGTTCCTCCCCTCCACTCACACCAGCCAAGAAAGATAGAATTATTTTTCCTGAAGTATCAATAATTCCCACATTTAGACCAAACATAATTAATGAAGTCCTAATCTCAGGAAACTTTCTACATTTTATCACCCTTCTTATCAAAATCAGTTGTTTATTAGAATGCTAAATTATTAAAACTTACGTCAAATTTTCTAGTATACTGTTACACCGGATTTTTTGGTTACTGTTCAGTTATGATAACTAGAATTGCCATGTAAAAATATTTGTGTTTCACTATAATTTTTAGTATTTATGAAGTAACATAAGCACAGCCTAGAGGACGGAACATGCTTGTAAATAATAGAGTAGATGCTTTTCGGAAACAGACGTAGATGTTATAGTTCCACTAGAATATTCCGCTACTCATGTGTACGTACAACAACATATTTTGCAGTGTTTGTGCTGAAGCTGAAAGCAGAATTTGAGTCGTTTTGCCAACACCTGTCTAATTTACAATGGGAATGCAATGCAAATTCCTTATAGTTCCCCAGATGAAGCAGTAACTTCTTATTCAGCTTCCTTTGCATTTGGCCAACATTTTATGAAATCACAACATAGACAAAACTTCATAATCATCTTTCAGATAGGATCAAAAAGAAGCGCCACAGTAATCTTCTGCCTTTTTTAAGCCTGTAATGTTCGTGTAGGTGACAACAGAATCAGATAAAATATTAACTGTCTCTCACCTCTATCACTGAAGTCATCTACCAGGATGATTTCTGCTACCAGACTCTCGGGGGTTCGGTTAATTATACTGTGTATGGTACGCAGGAGTGAAGTCCAGCCTTCATTATGAAATGGGATAATGATGCTGGTGTTTGGCAGGCTTTCCAGGTACATCTTGTGCTTACAACTGGGGGTGATAAAGGAAGAAAAAAGCTAGGTCACACACAAAGCTATAGTATTTGTTATACCGCTATTTATACATTGTGTCATCAGACAGATTTGCAAACTAAACTCTGTCCAATACTTCTCCAGCCAGAGCTTGTACATCATAATATTTACTCTACTTATTATTCATGGATTTCATTAGTAATTCATTTTCCAACTCATTCTTAATAAAAATAATTATTTATCCTTTTTCGTATCCTCAAATACTAGGTATGAATTGTATTAAAATGTGTTCTTATGAACTTACTTTAATGGGTAAGTTATTTAACTTCTGTAAGAGTAGTCTCTTAGGTTGTAGGGGCAAAAAATGGCCTTTTTCATAATGTTAACAAGAATTAAGGTAGATAATCCATGCAACAATACAGCATTATACATGATAATAGCAAGTGTTAGGGAAATACAATCATAATTTTTGTTGTGACTATGTTGTTATTTTGTGGTTATTTTACCTGTCAAGTTGTCTAGGGGCGGAGTTAGGGAACTAGGAGAGAGAGGAACTGCATGAGGAAAAGTCAGAGACACTTAGGATACAATAACAAATAAACGAGGGTTTCTTCCCTTAAGGATTCACAGACCAGTGGACAGATACATAAAACAATTAGACTTAAATGAGACAAGTGCCATAATAGAAGGCACAGAGAGCCCAAAGGAAGTATGACTGACTTTGTCTGAAAGAATTAGGGAAGTCTTTATAGATGAGTCTGTACGTTGAGAAGAAGCTCACGCAGGATCTTGAAAGCCATGCTAAGGAATTTGGACGTTAGCCTGCAGGAAGTATTTCACAAATTGTCGATGATGAGAAAGACAGGACCATGTTTATATATCCCCCGGCAGCAGGGCAGACGATGCACTGAAGACAGCGGAGACTACAGGCAAAACAGTGATTTCAAGAGTTCTGGCAAAAAATAATGAGGGTGCTGATCTGATTTTCACTCTAAAGAAAAGCAACATCTTTGTGGCAGTGTTTAATCTGATTGAATTATATTTCAGCGTTCTAGTCTTAACCTGCTCCAAAGGATGTTGAATTCACATCCAAACACAGCAATTGGAATCCTGAGGCTGTGGGTCCAGATGACTGCTTCTCAGCATTGCTAGAAATATTGAAGCACATCCAGGGCTTTACTAAGAATCTGAAAACCGTGTATTTTAGCATTCATTTCAAGTCAGGTTGAGAATGGAAATTTGTTAAATATGAGGACAATGTAGTAATATGGAACTATGTTGAAGCAATAAGCAAAATAAAAAGCAATTTATATATTTATGGTTACAGATATGTACCAAAATTACAAAGAGAAATAGAGACATCAAAACGTTTGTTGCATTAAGTTTACAGAAATATGAATGGAACTGCCTATAAATATTGCATTTCATATTGCTGTATTATTTTAAAACGAGCATTTGCATAAAATTAACATAGAATTTGGGAATGGTTCAGAGATAAGGACATCGCTTAGTTAAGCAACAATTTATCTAAATGGACAAAAAAAGCTTTGAATTTTAAATGAACAAGAGAGATAAAACAAGTAGTTTACATTCTTAAAAAATGTTACTTGAGAGAAATGACAAATCATGAAGGCATTTTAAAAGTTGACAAAACATCCCTCCCGACAAATTAGTCTGTAAACATTCTTCTAAACCATTCGCAATAATGAAAATAATTTCAATAGAAAATTTCTCATACTCTTCTTTGTTTCCTCAAAACGATGCATACGCATTTTCTGACATTCTCTATTGGCATTTACTAAACTGAGGGATTTAAAATATATTTATTTTAACAGCATTGTTTATTTTAAACATACTTAACTGTTATCCCTTTCACAGTTAATCGTTAGAAATGTCATTGGTTTCACACACCAAAATGAGTGGTTCTTTTAACAATAGGAATAGGCCAAAATTAAATTTTAACTACAGATATATAAAATAAGTACAAGACTTATTTGTGAGATATTTTATTATTCACAGTACGATGTCAACATTTACACTGTGGGTGTTTAGGTAAAATTGCATTTGGGGTTCTTAAGATCTTCATATTCTTACCATCACTAAAACATTCTTTCTCACGGTGTAAGGCAGAAATTTAATTTTAAGTACAATGTCAAAACCCACATTTTAAAAATTGAAACTCTTGGACTGCAAGTAAAATATTTGGATGAAAGTATTTGCATATATTAATCCTTAGGTCATTTGTTAACTTATCTAATGTATGGCTTCCTTTTTTATTTTACTGAGTTTTTCCGTATCTACTTATATTAAGTACATCGGTCAGGATGTTATGTTCTACTCCTAACCAATGCCAAGTCCCAGTGCCATGGCTCAAAACAACAAATATTCTTTTTTAATTTTTCTGCTTATTCACCACTGGCCCACAAGAGGATCCACGTTCACTGTAGTCAGTGCAAACAACCAACATTTTGACCTGTCAATCACTCTGCCAGAGGTAAATGAGAATGCTGGTGGGTCTCAAGCTGGCAATTACATGGTCTCTCCCTAAAATGGCATAATGCTGTGTGCTTACAGCGCATTGGTCAGAATTAGTCACTCAACACATGGGCCCAGGGAGGGTTCTCCTCTGTGATCCAGAAGGAACATCATCAGAAACATTTGGCAAACAAGACTAGTGAACACAGCCATTTCTGTCTTCTGCCTTCTTTCAAATAAAAAAGGAAACTGCTAGGCTGCATTTAAGGGAAAAATGAACAAGACTTGATTTCTTTGTAGACAAAAGAATTATAATACTTAAGATTCCACATCTACAGAAGTTCATTTCATATTAAAGAGATCAATTCATCAAAAAGACTGCAAAACAAAATATTTTATGCACCTAATAACAGTTTCCAAATATATGAAGCATAAGTTTATAGAAAAAGCAAGGAAATAAAAATAATTCCAGTTACAATAAGAAATTTGTTCTTTATTTTGCTCCTCTTTTTCCAGTTTCTTAAGGTAAAGGCTTATAATATTGATTTGAGGCCTTTGTTTTTTTTATTTTTATAAGTGGTGCATGATAGATTAGAATGATTTCATTCAATGAATTTCTTGAAATATATAATTTTTTTAATTTTTGTTCATTTCAAAATATTTTCAAATTTCCCTTAAACTTCATTTTGAAACATTGATTGCTTAAAATACGGTAGGTTTTAAATTTCCAAGTGTTTAGTGATCACCTTGTTATTTTTCTCTCAATTTCTAATTCCATTGTTACATGGTGAGAGAATATACTTTGTAAGATTTCGATTTTTTAAAATCTGTAGTATTTGTGTTAAGGTTATGGGCTACCTTGACAGAGTGTCTCATGCATACTTAAGAATAGGTACACTGCTGTTTCCAGGTGGAGTGCTTTCTCTTTGTCATTTCTTCTTTCCATTAAAATCAGAAATATATATATTTCTCATGTGAAACAAATGAAATCTGGAACATATTTCAGATAATGCTGAATATGTTAAAATGTTCTCGCACAGTAATGGTGATAATAAATAGGTAGGAAGTTATATTTTGAGTTTGTATTCGAGTCCACATTCTAAATGGTTATGGTTTTATGACATTTTATAATAATCATTATAATTCTCTGAAGTGCTGAGAAAGAAAGAAAGGGCCAATTCAGTTCCAGTCAGTCTCATTAGGCTGTACGTGGGAGGGAAACCAATTTTAAAAACTATGATTTGTTTCACTTCATGGCTACAGCAAAAATGGTATTTGGGAGTACATTTAGACTGCCTTTTGATACATTTACAAGTAGCAGTGTTAGCACCTTGGACGCTCCACAAATTAATTAATTAGTTAAGTAATCAATGTGTAGTCTTTAGTTTAGCAAAAGCCTTATGAAGTGACTTTACTAATAAGGGATGACAGTTCAGGTAGTGGAATTCTATGAGGTCTGTTATTCAAAATATTTCCTAAACAAGAATACCAGAATTGCTATGTATATTATAAAGTTAGTAAACCAAAACAAAAAAGTTTTTTTTTTTTAATCTTCTCAAGGGAATCGCTCACATTTGGAAGGAGAGAAAACGTCTTCATTTTCTTTGAATTTCCTTCGTTATATGATTTCTTGCAAAACAATTGTGGTTCAGCTAACGTTCTCTTGGCCCCATTTCTCCATAGCAGCAGAATAAAATGTCAACTTGGCATCTGGCTACTGACAATCATACTAGAGAGCCTACCCATATAAGTCATTTCCAAGCACCAATTTACATAATTGTTTTAATGTCAGCGTGTTCAATTTTCAATGGCTGGTTTTAGTCACACTGTTTTTCTGTTCTAATCCGGCCTTGTCAGTTGGGTTTGATAGAGCAGTGGTAACTGGTAATTTATTTTGCTTTGACAGGCTAAATTAGTTTGGACTTCTGTGTAAACATGAGTGTGCTTGAGTGTGCATGCGTGTTGGGGGTTGGTAATCACTATTTATTTGGTCACGTAGTACACGGGAACTTATTTGTAGGTTAATATTTCACAAGGCGATAGGATTAACACTTTAACATGCTATGATATCTTGTGTCGGTCCTAAGGAACAAGAGGGCGTGTTGTGTTCGTACAGCTGTGTGTTCATTGTGACATTTCAGGAGGAACACAGTGAACACAGGGAAGGACAAAAGAGGACACCGGCATAGGCAAGGATCAGAACATGGAGGCCGGCGACGGTGTTTTCTGAACTATTATTTTTAGGGCAACAGGGAATCTTTTAAGTATTGCAGATGGGGGGATATAACAATCTGCCTTAGCTCTTAATACTCACTATTACTCACTCTGCAAAATGTAAGGAGGAGTGTGTGAAGTCCAATTATGAGGTTATTTTTAAATTGCCATTAAGAGATAACAGTGGATATAGTTGAGAATAAAGGAAGTACATGCATTTGAGATACATTTTGGCATTACAGTTAGAGACAGATTTAATAACAGGCAAGCAGAGAGACCTTAGTAACATAATAACGTACCAATGGCTATGCTAATTTGCATAAGGTAGCTCATAAAAATGACAGAAGGGTACTCACTTGAATAACAGTTTTGAAGCATCATTTCTTATCTGTTGTTTCTGGTCATCCCTCCCTCAATCTGTGGCTAATAATATAAGTGTTTTTCTTTTTTTAAAATCATATTTAGACAAGACCTAGGTTGGCAGAGCATTTGATCCAAAGAAAATGTTTCCTATCTCCCTCTGTCATTTTAGCTTAATTTCCTTCAAAATTCACTTGTAAAGTTGGTGAAAGAAAATACCTCATCAACTTCACAAGTAAATCATAAAAACATGAAAGATTCCAGTGCATCCCAAAGTTCTAAGTAGTTTTTGGAATATAAATTTAAAAAGTGCACATTTTGGGGTGGTTACATTCAAATATTTCTGTGAATGCATCCCAGCGTTCAATAGACAAGTGTCAAAACAGTGAAATAACACTTTTGTATTTTGCATAAAATCTAAAAAAAATACCATTCTAAATCTACTCACTAATTCATAGTTAAAAGAATTTGGACACACATAATGGTTTTCCTCAAAGTCAAAATTGACTAAAAAATTTAATTGGTTTTACAATTTAAAATTTAGAATTATAGTTTAGTTTATCTCTTTAAATTTGATGTCTTCATGATATAATTGGAAAAGAAGGAAGGAAATCAGAAGGATTATCACCAGAAGGAAGAGAGATAACCGAGTACACCACGCTGCAACTGATTTGGTAAACTTGGTCTCAACATTAATAATCTTATACATGAACAGAGATACAAATAAAGTGAGAATCCCCATTTCAAAGGGGGTAAATAAAGTTTCAAAACGACAATTGACTTGTTCAGCACTACAGTGCTAGTCAAGGGAGTCAAAATTTTTAGAATTATTTAACACTATTTCCAGAAAGCAGAAATGTTTAGACAATAAGGCATTGAAATTTTAAAAATTTACTCAAAAGCCTGTGTATGTGGAGAAATGCTTTTTCTCCTTATATACAAAATAGACGTCAGGCGCCGTTCACCTAGGGAAGAGACTCCCTTCCTCTCGATGGGGACTCCCATGCAGGGGAGCAGTCTTAGACTTACACTGCTGGCCTCTCGCCATCTGCACAGACGTTCGCAGGAGAAAGGATGAGTTTGAGTTACAGAACTTGCCGTGCTTGGCTCAGCACCTCCTTCATTTTTCTGCTTTGGAATCTGCTTACCTGCAGAGATCAGACATCTACCCCTGCCCTCCCTGCTTTATGTTCTACAATTGTCCTTGTGTTGTCCAGTGATGTCTGTGACTTGAGGCTGAGTGTGATTCACTGTGGAGTTTACTATAGAAATCACACTGGGCTCACATCTAAACTATGCCCACCAATGGAATATTACCAATAAGAAGGTAATGTTTTAATTCCAAACTATTTCCAGGACAATCTGTGATTTGGCTCTGAAATGTACAGGGTGCAGGGTTGTGATACACAGTTGACCTTTGAACAGCACAAGTTTGAAATGCCTGGGTCCAATATAAGCAGATTTTTTTCAATAAATACATTCAGTGTTATAAACGTATTTTCTCTTCCTTATGATTTTCTTAATGACATTTTTTCTATAGCTTACTTTATTACAAGAGTACAGTATATAGTACCTAGAACATGTAAATTATATGTTAATTGACTTTTTATGTTATCTGTAAGGTTTCCGGTCAACAATAGGCTATTAGTAGTTAAGTGTTGGGGGAGTCGAAAGATGTGGATTTTCAATGGCACAGAAGGGTGGGACCCCTAACTTGCATGTTGTGAAGGGTGAACTGTATTGGTCTGATGTAACTAACACTGCTGAAAGCAATCATGTAATCCAAGGGGATGTAAACATTCCCCTACACTTTCTCAAGCCTTGAGAAAAATCACAGACATTTCTCTCAACACTCAATATCTTATTTATTGTCAGTCATAAAGCTCAAACTATTCATATCTTGGGAATATAAGTAAAATGTACAGGAAAAGTTAAATGAAAAGTTAATTCAGAAATATCCCAGCTACTCAGCCACCTTATAAGTGCATCTTAATCAATGTGTAGGTGCATCAGTTGTACCTGTACAAACATGTGTTCTCTTATAACAGCAAAATGTTAACCTCCTATCAATGATGCATTTACCTGGGTCTCCTCCAGAGCCCACCTCAACTCTCCTTTACACATGGCTCTGTGGTGTCCCAATCTCATGCATTTTTTTTCTTTTTGTAGATGTAATTTCATCTTACACACATTATTTATACCATGTTCGAGGGAGTATGCGTGGTGACTGCTGATTATTTATCCACATCTACAGTATCTGAGTAATACTAAAATATTATTAAATATTACCCTGCCAACCACATATTCCTGCATAAGCTTATCCATTTGCAGGCCATCCATCCTTCACAGCTTTCTGTTTCCCTATTTTATATGGATTTTATATTCTAAACATATGTTTTATAATTCTTATCTGGAACTGGAGGTAAAAATAGGATGTTTTATAGCATACAAAGATGGAGCATTCTGGATGGACGACTGTATACAGAAAGAATGCACAATCAATATACAGGCGGGGAAATTCTGAAGTTGATAAAGTGAAGCCAGGCCAGCCACATATCTACTAACTGGACATTTGTAATGCAGAAGCTCTCATAGTGACATTCTTATCAATACTGCATTAAATAGGACATAAAGGTAATATGTTCTAAGGCCAGATAGCACGTTGAGCCCAGGTGCTATGGATATAGATATAATTAGGTAGGGACTAAAAAGGGGAGTATTTAAAGTATGTAGATATATCTTCAAAAATATGCAAAAGTTAACAAAAATGTAGGGTTAACACCATGGAAAAAAGGTGGAAAACTTGACAATGCCAAGGCATAGATAATATGAAGAATAAAATATAATTTACAAAATTAGGAACTGAAAAACATATTTGGAAAAATATAAAAATGTAAAATATAAATGAAAAGCTTGGAATATATTTTTAGTATGTAAGTAAGAATGATCAAATTATTGTACAAATGCCAATGGATTTTCCTTCTATTAGGAATCTATTAGTAACTCAATGAAATAATAAAGCCAAAAGGAAGCAGTTCATTTTTATGCTAGTGAAGAAGAAAACAAACAAGTAAAAAAGTTTTTTCTGGACTGGGATTTCTAAAATCATTCGTGTTCTAAAAATTCTTCATGGTGAACTAAAATATGCACTAAGCGAAACAAAACACCCAGATACATGATTTCAGGGAGAGGATTTGGAGATACATTTCTTTTTTTAAATTATAGTTTGCATTTAATATCATTCTGTATTAGTTTCAGTTGTACAACAGAGTTGTTAGAAATCAGGTACTGTACCCGGTGGTCCCCTTGATGTATTAAGTACCCACCCGGCCCCCCACACAGTCCTTACAATATTATTGACTATATCCCTATGCTATAATTTACACTCCTGTGACTGTTCTGTAACTATCAATTTGTACTTGATCCTTTCAGCTTTTGTAACCAGCTCCCACAACCCTACTTCTGTCAGTTGCCAGTCTGTTCTTTGTATCTGTGAGTCTGCTTATATTTTGTTTGTTTATTTTGTTCTTCGGTTTCCTCATATAAATGAAGTTATGTGGTATTTGTCTTTCTCTGACTGACTTATTTCAGAGTGTTATATGATCTAGGTCCATCCATGCTGTCACAAGAAGTACAGTTTAATTCTTTAATTCTGTTTTAGAACAGTGATTTTTTTTTAACTAAATGTGAAGATATGAATGGGTAGAGAACACTTGCAAGTCACATAAATTTTGCATTCTCCACCATAGATTCCATCAGTATAAACAAGCTATGGCCCATCACCTGCAGCCTGTTAAATTGATAATACTGCAATAGGTGTCAAGTTGCTTTTATATTTCAAGCACCACTTACAGAAAGCTGCACGCTCATCTAGTTATTTGTGCCCATATTTTGAGACACACAGATGAGGTCAAAATGATAGGACTTTAGACATTGGGATCCCTGCAAGACTTTCTTTGGCTCTTGGTTCCTGCTTGTAGGGTCCTGACGAAATCACAGGCAGCGTTGGATCTACCTGCATCGCTGAGAGGCAGATACTGGACTAACCAGGTTAAAAGATCATCCTGGTATCTCACACTTAACAATTTTTGTCTTCCATCCACAAACCCCTCAGTTAAGGTTGTTTTCCTGTTTTGTTTTGTTGGTATCATTCTACTAGGTGACTCTTTGTCCCTCTAGATACCCACCCTCAGTAAAGTAATAATATAGTCACAAAACATATTGCAGCCAAATATTATTCCCTAATATTCAGAATAATGCCTTCTGATGCTGTAAACTCAGTGACTCTAATAAAATTTTAAAGTATTTTTTCTTCCATTTTTAAATTTTCTCCTCCCTTATTGCCTGAGAATATCTTCTTAAAAGGTGGTAGTCACACTAAAAATACACTCTGAGAAGAATGGGAATATAAACTGCCTTTTGACGTCAGTGATTTTTTGTACCGTCTCCATCTGCAATTCTTTCCACTTGAATACATATCAAAAGATTGGAAGTGTGGGGGTGGGAGAGGAGGTGGATGGAAATTATTCTCTGAGCATATTTATTATGCCAACAATGCAATTTAATTCATCTTTGATGGTGTGCAATTAGGTATTAAAATTTCTCATAACTAGAAGTGTTCTCGGTCAGTTGGAATTATTGTAGATAATTTCAGGTAACCTGGGAATAATTTGGCTCGCTGGAAGGCCTAAACTCACATATAAAGCATTCAGCTTAGGGAAAAATTGATATGTTCTTCACATTAATCCTCTACTTAACTATGTTGGGAAATGCAAGTTCACATAAAACCTGAGGGGGAAACCAGTAATTCTTTTATATTTTAAAATAAATTTATAAAGGCACTATAGGGCAATGAAAAATGGTCCCCCAAATCATAATTTTTCCAAGGGTTAATTATTCCTTCACAAAAATTAAGAGTTTTATTTATTGTACATTACTGGTTTAATTTAGATTCTTATTCCTGTTTTTATGAGTTTTCCTTATTTTATTTTATCTGATTTTCTTTCTCTTATAACAGTGTTGCCAAAGGAAAAGTGAGGTGGGGAAGAAGTAAACGTATTTGTATAGTTGGATAAATTTCTCAAATATGTATGGCAATTCCACAACTTCAAATTCTGATCATATTCTATGTTCCTGGATTACTTTTGGCATTGTATATGCTATCAAGAAAACCATAACGAACTAGGGGAAAAATATGTTAAGCCATGTTAGGAGTAGATAGGTGTGGACAGAGAAAAGAGGAATTTTAGGTAGCTAAATGTCATGTTACTCTTGTTTCCATTTATACTATAATATTTAGCTATAACTCAGTAAAAACTGCACTCACTGTCAATTGACAAGCCACAAGCAATCCATAAAGTGACAGATAATTGGGCAACAACCATTTCCTTTGAATTATGGATACACTTATTTGAGGCATTCTTCATGGGAGATATAACTATAATGGCAGTGAATAGGGCTGGTGTGAGAAGGAAGTTGATAGAAAGCATACAGTATGTAGTATATGTAGACGTTCTGTTAGCACTAATCACCGGGAAAAGATGTTTGCTTCAAAAGCTACATGATCAAATGTAATACTATGGGTATTCTCTTAAAACATGTCATTTTAAAATGGAAATAATATAGTCAGCTTAATAACAAAAGCATGCTTTAAGTTTTAGAGAGTCACTAGTTATTCTTTGGAATTTTAAAGAATATTCCAAAAATCAAACATAAAACATATAAAAGGTTTTACATAAAATTATTAGGGAAACGATTTTAGTGACTGTGGACTCACTGTGAACTGTGATACACATTAAACATAATAAAACAAAATCGACAAGAGAAAGCCAACCCACACCTAGGCTTGCGGACACTCACTTGGCGTGGCGGATGTCGGGCAGCGATCTCTCTAGAGCGATGTTGTTGCTGACAAAAATATTGAAGCCGTTTTCCCTGTAAGCGGAATCATCGTGGTCCTCTTCAGTGAGGGGGTAAGGTTTCCCATGTTCACCTTTCCCTAGCAGGAGAAAAGAAAATAGGATCATCACTTACATAAAAATCTTTCCATCTTCTAGCACAGATGATATGACTTGAAAGTATGTATTTCTTCAGTCACCTGTTGTATGCTCCACAGAAGCCTCTAGCATTAAGGTTTTGTTATACTATATTATTTTATTTAGGAAAAAGAGATATACTCGTGATAGACTTTCAGTGTATGTTTCCTAATATTTGCAGTCTGATTATAGTGTTCATAGAGCTTTATAATTTGATTTTATCCAAAATAAGTGTATGAAAAATCTTTTAATTTCAATGACTAATATCATTTCATTATTTCCCAACTTATACCGTTCCACTGAAAATATATTTTATTTTTAATTTTTCCTCTTATATACACTGTTGAAATGAATATCTTTTTATGTGTTCCTAATTATGTATTTTTGGTGAAGGGAGGATAATTCCTACCAATAGAATTGCTGGTTTTCACTCATCCTCAGAAGCATTGAATAATATTTTGAAATCTACTGGTGAAATATGTTATTCATACTTTAATTTGCCTTCTCTTGATTACTAATGAAATTAATAATTTCATATATATTTATCATTTGTATTTCTTATATTGCTAAGTGATCAGAGTTTTTTTAAAACATTTGTATGTTTTTAGAAAAACAATTTACTTTGCTTACTAAAGTTCTGTTTAATACATATGTTACAAATATTTTTTCAGTTTATTTAATTGAAATCTAAGACTTCTACTTTCCAGTTCTACATTCCAGGAACTTGGTACTCCATCCTAACAACAAGCTGAAGAGCCTGAAAAATGAACTCTGCTGCAATCTGAAAGAGAGGAGAGAACACAATACGAACCTCTGCCCCCCAAATTAGAAGGACAGACAGGCGAATACAGGAAATTGAGGCTTACCAGATACACTCAGGGGTGGCAATGGCTGGGGAACTGGTGCCAGGATAGAGAAACCTGAACTGTAGTTGACGTTGCGGGAGGTGCAATGCAGGCAAGTCTGAGAGTTAAACACTCCAAGGGGAGGTACTTAGTGTGAGGGACTCCAATAATTTTGTGAGATTTACTTCCAGAAGCTAAAACAGACCCTGAGAGTAAATATTAAAGAAAAATCCTCTCGTGCTTGCAGTAAGGGAAGGAGAAAAGGAGCCATTTTGAAATAGGTCTGAGAACACTCTTCCTCTTAATAAGGCCTCTCCTCAGGAGAAACTGCTTAACCAGAGCCTCGCCTGTTGGGCCTTTATCAGAGCATAACTGAGCTGGGAGACAAGAGAAGTCCAGACTCAGCCCACCTGAGCTATCCCAGCCAACCAAAGATAGAAGAAAAAACCCCTGAGAAAATGCTATGAAGTTCACAGTCCAGAGGCATAGGCGTGCTAAAAGCCTGATCAGAACACTGCCCCTCTCCTGCACCTCATCCGCCCATTAATAAAGGCCTATCTACAGCAATTCATTGCACTCAGCACATCGCATCCACCTGGCAAGAAAAAGTTACAAGGCATACCAAACAGCAGGAAAACATGATTTGAAGACACAGAGCAAGCACCAGAACCCGGCATGGCAGGGACGTTGGAATCATCAAATTGGGGATGGAGGACAATTATGATAATGTGCTAAGGGCTCTATGACAAAGTAAAGAGCATGCAGAAACAGATCAGCAATGTAGACAGGAAGATGGAAATTCGATGAAACAGCAAGAAAAAAAAAGCCCAAAATAAACAAGAAATGCTAGTGATAAAAATGTTGTAACAGAAATAAAGAATGCCTTTGATGGACTTCTTAGTAGACTGGACACAGCTATGGAAATGACCTCTGACCATGAGGATATACTATTAGGAGACTAAAATAAAAAACAAACAGAAAAAAGACTGTTTGGAACAGATTAGGCAAGGACTTCAGGACAACTACAAAAGGTGTAACATACATGTAATGGGAATAACAGAGGGGAAGAAAGAGAAAGGAACAGAAGAAATATTGTTAACAACAATGACAGAAAATTTACCCAAATCAGTGTCAGATACCAAGCCACATATCCAAGAAGTTTAGAGAACACCAAGTAGGATAAAGGCCAAATAACAACAACAAAACTATACATAGACATGTCATTTTCAAAGTAAAGAAAATCAAAGCTAAAGAAAAAAATCCTGATAGAAGTCAAAGAAAAAAAAAACATCTGGCCTACAGAGGAGCAAAGAATTACACCAGACTTCTCAGAAACCATGTGAGCAAGAGGAGAATGAACTGAAATAAACAGTTGAGAGAGAAAAACCACCAACTTATAATTCTATATCCTATAAAATATCCTTACAAAGAAGTAAAGACTTCCTCAGACAAACAAATACAGAGGGAATTTGTTGCCAGTAGACCTGCCTTATAAGAATTATTAAAAGAAATCTTTAGAGAGAAGGAAAATAAGAGAGGTCAGAATCTTGGATCCACATAAAGAAGGAAAAGTACTGAAGAAGGAATAAGGGAAAATAAAATAAAAACAGAAGCCTTTTAATTTTTCTCACATGTAAAAGCTATTATAGTTTGTTCAAAATTAATACAAACGTGTATTTGATTATGTGTGCTTATGTATATAGCATATGTAGTATATATACACACTCTTACATATACACGCTTACATAAAAGTGAAATAAATGACAACTGTGATGCAGGAACTGGGAGAAGGGAATTGAAACTGACGCAGATCCTGGCCCGCAGGATCCAATGTGGTTGCAGTATTCCAATACACATACCCACGGACTACAGAGGTCCTGTGGGGGGAAAGGGACTGCGCACGGCCACTCTCTCAAGAGGAGAGTGCTTCTGAGCGCCTTGGCCACTCCCTCAAGGGGGGAGCACCGCCAAGACCCTTGCCTTGACAAGCTTTTATTGTTTTTCTAGGCCCCTTACATCAAAGAAGGTCCTCTTTTACTATGCAAAGATTTGTTTTGCGTGGTTATCTTTGCAGGCACAGGAGAGGGTGTCGCTACATCACAGGAGGATATTTGCAATATAAAGGGAGAAGTGGTCCAAATGGCTAGGTCCCATACCTGGAAGGTCTAGCCCAGATTTTAGGAAGATAAACATACTCAGTAAACATTTGCTTGCCTCAGGGTGAGGGAGTCTTTAGCAAGAGCAAGTCTCATAGCAGTCTAGGTACAATGCAGGCTTGATTTCCCACTGGAGAACTTATCCATGGATGTGGGTCCTGCCTGTCAACCTTGCTCCCCACTGACTTTTCCAAGTGGGGGCTGAGCCACATTTCCCACGCTTGGAACAGTTCCCCACAGAAATTATTTTGTTATTCAATATTATAAGGTATTCATTCATACTACCTGGGAAGTAAGGTAGTGATACTTGAAAATAGACCTGGATTAGTTGAAAATGTATGTTGAAAATTTGAGGGCAACCATTTAAAAAGGTTTTTAAAAAAGGGTAACCAATATGCTAAGAAAGAAGATAATTTTAATCATATAAAATTCCCAGTTAAAACAGTAAAAGGCAAAAAACCAATAAAAATGAAACCAGAACAGGAACAAAGGCAACAAATAGAAAAGAGTAACAAAATATGGTGGATATTAAACAATATCGATAATCACTTTAAATGTCAGTGGTCTAAATTTAGCACCAATTAAAAGACAGAATGTGTCAGAGCTGATCAAGATAAATCAAAGATTTTTTTCCATCCACATGATTTTATTTTTTCTTTCATTGCTTCTTATTTACATATTACATTTATAATAAATTCTTTTTTATTCCAATATTACTTTTTAATTTCGTTCATGAATTCAGGGTTCAAAATTTTATTTTTATTTAATCCATTACAATTTTTTGAACCATCTGAAACTTGTTTTTGTGTGAGAAATGAGGAAACTCTCACATTTACTTTTTTTCCATCAATGGCTGGATAGGTGTAGGAATGGCATTTAACAAATAACTTGCCTTTTCCTTTCTGCCTTAAAATGCCTCACACAAAATTTTTGTACTATTTCTGGGCATATTTAGGAACGTCCATAAGGATTTGCTTCTCTTTTCTGTCAGTTCTTACGTTGTAACATTATGGCACAAACACAGTTTGGCATTTTGCCCGGCCACTATTCACTCACCATACTCTTTTTCAGACTCTCATCACATGTTTATTTTCTTATGTAAATGCTAGATTCATTTTACTGTTCAATTAAATTACCACTTGGATTTTATTTGGGAATTATATGCATATATTAGTTCACCCTTGGAGAAGTGATATTTTTATATATCTTAATTTTTCAAGGCCCTTTCCCTTGGATGTCAGTGGAATTTTACAGTTTTCTTTATTTAAGTCCTATGCATTTTTGTTAACTTTTATTAGGTATGTGTTTTTCTTCACTGTCCTTTCTTTCACGCACTGAAGTTACTCATTTTTATACTTATTTGTCAACCAGTCAGTTTACTGAACTCATTTTTTTCTAATATATATACTTATCTCAGGTATTTTCAAGGTACGCATAATTTTATTTCAAATAATAATATTTATTTCCTCCTCTTACACTTTCCTTCATGAGTGCCAGGTGTCAGCTTTCTTGTTTAATACTATAGTTTACAATAAATAACACTGGCGTCATCAGGCATTGCTCAGGTAATGACTTTAAAGAGATTTCTGCGAACCATTACAAATGTACGTCGTGTGCTGAATATGTGCTTCTCAGTGTGTGTGTATATGTGTATAACAGCATAAGAAAAAATCCTCTTTAATTACTGAGATTCATTTCGATGTTGTTACTAAATTTGGCTTCTATAGCCATATTCTCCCATATAAAAGTGAAAGCTCTTCTTTCCCCCTGCCTCCTGCCCAAATGACATTAACCTCAGCAAGCTGATGGCCAAGGTCAAACATCTAGGGACTGATAAGAAATTACATGCTCCGGACGCACACTAACAATCTCTCCAATTTAAACGGAGAAAAACAAACAACAAAAATTACGTGTTTCACTTTGGGCATCAAAAAGTAAAATAGTGGGACTTGCCTGTTTCCTTGTTTTGATTTCTTAGGAAAAAATGCCACTCAGCTTTGCAAATTAAATATAAAATAAATAAGTCTGAAAAAGTTCATTTGCATAACAGCTAATTTTTGAGCATCCATTATATACAAAGTACCATGTTAAATCATTTTATTATATTTTTTGTTCAACACTTTAAAAGAAACATTGTTCTACTCATGTGACATGTAAGTAAACAAAAGAGAGACTGACGTGTTCAACAAGTATTTCTACAACCATTTCCACCAGCCATCAAACATGGAGACTTGTAAAGACCTGTATCTCTCTCCCATTGTGGCCAAATTAGCTAAGGACTTTATTTCCTGGTGTGAACTGGATTGATAGGCCACTCCGTAATCCTATTTAATAAAAAAAAAGTCATATTGCATAGTGATCTTTACTTTCTTCAATAAATTTTTATTTTTTAATTTATGTGTCCTAAGTGAAATGAGTATAAACATCTGAGGCTTTGTTTCAGTAGTTTTTGTAGAGATATGTTTAATGCTGAGCTTTCAGATTCACCTACTTTTAAGGCAACACATATAAAATTTTAAAGCCACACATCCATTAAAACATCTGTCACTCAAAGGGAAATTCATTTTCTTTTCACAGTTTATAGTCTTCAGATTGATAAATCTCCTGAGACAAGACCTTTCAAATGAATGACTCTCTAAAGTTATAAAACCGACTGCGTGGGTCACCAATGATGACATTATAGAAATTTCTTCATTGCAGTTGTGAAAATAGATAGGTTTTAAAATTTTGTGTTCTTATATACGAAGCCTGCAGTATTTACTGTAAATGCTACCAACTCTTCTTAAAGTTTGCAATATAGAAATTTAGGGCTTAGAAAATGTCATGTACTTTGACATTTCTTTTGTAAAATAACAAAGCAAAAAAAAATCCAAACAAATAAAGAAAATGTATATGTTGAAAAATGATATTATTCCAAGGTCTTTCGAGTGATTGTTAGTCTACAGATTTACATATCTAACACTTAAAAATTCTAATATAAATGTTATCAATTATAAATTCAAATCAATCCTTTAAATCTAAGAAATAATACACAATGTGCTAAGTTTGAAATAGTAAGAGGTAAAATGAGCCATTTTAAAGAATCAAAATATTAAAATTAAATACTATATCTAAATGTGCATATAGCTATTAAGGAGAAAATTGCTAAGTCCTATAAGTTTGTCTCTGATATTATATATATTCAAGGATATACTAGAATTTAACATGGAAATTAATTTTTTCAAAGTACACCTGGTATTCACTCTCCAAATAAAATGACTATTTATCTAAACTGGTAATCTTACAGATTGTTATTATTTTAATTTTTTAATGTACATTGATTGTCTACTGTATGCAGCACTGGACAGTGAAAGTGAAAAGTGTACAGTTTGAACCCAGGCCTGAACGAGCTAGAAGGAGACTCTGGTTAAGAATATGTAGGGATTATAGGCTGAATGTTTCTGTCACTGCAAAATCCATATGTTGAAATCCTTATTCCCAATATGAGGGCATTTGGAGGCGGGGGCTTTGGGAGGTGACTAGGCCATGAAGGATTAGAACTCATGAACATGAATGGGATTAGTGCTGTTATGAAAGAGACCCCAGAAAGCTCCCTGCCTTTCTACCATGTGAGGAAATAGTGAGAAGCCAGTCATCTATGAATCAGGAAGCAGGCCCTTATCAGAAACTAGATCTGCCAGTGCCTTGAACTTGGACTCCCCAGTCTCCATAACTGTGAGAAATAAATTTCTGTTTATATACCACCTAGTCTGTATTTGGTTATAGCAGCCCAAATGGAATAAGACACGGTAAACCTATAAAACAGTTGTGAAAAAGAAACACGGTATTTGTGGAAGTGAATGAACTAAACAATAAACCCTGTAAGAGTTTCAAAATTATAACAAACTGATGAACTTTGTATGGCTTGAAAACTCCAACTAGAAAAAGTGAGGTTTCAGCTCAAAGTTGAAGGATAGTGAGGGATTTACGTTATGTTGAAGAGTCTTGGGCTGAGGAAACTACATAAGAAAGAACTGAGGTGAATGACTTTGTACCAATAAGAATTTTGAAACAGGCTCTTTGGGAAATAATTAATAACTCTATCTACACAGATTGAGATCTTATAAAATGGAGTTCTGAGAGATAAAAAGGGTTTTTGTTAGAGGGAAAAAATCTAGTGACAGACAGTTTAAGGTAATTAAACTTTCTTAGAAGTAATTAAAGTACAAGAATAACACAAGGAAATCAGTGTTTTAACACTTTTCCTGAGGGTTCTTGAAGAAAAGCTGTTGGAACAGTCAAGAATCTATGTAGTTAGGCCTTTTCTCTAATATAATTTTCTTGGAGAGATTTTTCATGATCGACCCATCTTAAACCAGCATACCTGGCACTGTTTCGTTTTCCAAATCTACTCCATTTTCACCATGTATTGCTTATAATTCTAATTTTATGTTTTTACCTATTAATTGACTATCTCCCCATTGGGAGGTAAGTTGCATGAAAGCAGGAACTTTTTGCTGTTCCTCAGAACCTAAAGGAGTGCCTGCCACATAGCAGATACTTAATAAAAATTTGGGTGGTATTCCAATAATGAAGTGATAGGATTTGGGCACATTACTCCCTGGAAATAAAGATACTCATGTATTTATTCAAACTCACATAGGAAGCATTTACTCTGAGACATGAGGGTAAGAGATTCAATGATGAACATCACAGTTACTGCCTTTGGTATCATGTTTAAGAGAAAAAAGTAAAAACAGATCATTGTGCTTTAAAATGCAAATGTAATAATCTATAAGATCACTGAGGAATGGGATTGTGTGTTGATATTTTTGGATCAGGACCCTTGAGCATAGTACTTATCACATGGGTTGTCCCCCAAAGTACCTGTGAAATGAATGAGTGGATAAATGAATTTAATGCACTTACTACTATGAGGGGGACAGAGGATGTCTCAATGATGTGGGAGTTTCCAGCAGACATAGGAAAACATCACATAGGCAGGCAGAAAAGAATTGTCACAGGAACGGTACAGAGAGGCGAGAGCATAAGGTGTAATTAGGAATTCCAACTATTATTTGGTGTGTCTGGGGTGTGATTTTTACAAGGTGAAACAGGAAGGCATGGCTGGAAAAGTAGTAAATTGTTGGTTTTGTATTATTCTAGAAGTGATTAAAGTCATTGAAGTGAATAATAACTCTGTAATCCATACTGAAATCTCTATGGTAACAACTAAAATCACACAAGAATGTGTAATACAAAATCCAACCATGAAAAAAATGTAATAATAAAAAGTTCTATTTGTGTAACAACAAAGCAGTCAAGGATGAATTAAGGATTATGTAACAAATGACACATATGGAAAACATATAGCAAAATTCAAATAGATTCTTTAAAAATCTTAACAAAATTAACAAAAATTTAATATCAAAATTGGCCCTGTATCTGTTCTAAATTTTTTTAAAGAAATATTTTATTTATTTATTTTTTTTGAAAGACTGGAAGGGAAGGAGAAAGAGAGAGAAAGAAACATCAATGTGTGGTTGCCTCTCATGTGCCCCACACTGGGGAAGTGGCCCACAATCCAGGCACGTGCCCTGACTGGGAATTGAACCAGCGACCCTCTGGTTTGTAGGCCAGCACTCAATCCACTGAGCCACACCAGCCAGGACTAAATTTTGTTTTTTTTAATTGTTTTATTAAATATTTACTGAATACACAAACGTTTAGCTTATTAAATGTATTTTTCCAAATTGATGAAGATATAATGGTCATGTAACATTGCATAAGTTTGAGGTGTACATGTGTTGATTTGATACACTTATATAACGAGAAATTATTACCACTGAAGTATTAGCTAACACCTCCATCACCCCACATAATTATGATTGCTTTTTCTTGACAAAGACATTTAGCAACTTTCAAATATATAATTCAATATTGTTAACTACAATCACCATGCTGTACATTAGCTACCCAGAACTTACTCATCTTATTAACTGGTAGTTTGTACCCTTTGACTGACTTGTCACTATTTCCCTCTACCCCCAGCCCCTGGTAATCACCATTCTACTCTGTTTCTATGGGTTTTTATATTCAATATGTAAGCGATATCATACAGTATTTGTCCTTCTCTGTCTGATTTAATTCACTTGGCATATGCAATATATTGTTATTCAGCCACAAGGAAAAAAGGACATTCTTGTATTTGCAGCAACGTGGATGAACCTTGAGGCTATTATATATATATATATATATATATATATATATATATATATATATATATATATATTTTTTTTTTTTTAATTGAAAACTCCAGGCCCACATGGATTTACTGATGAAGTTTTTCAAACATTAAAGTGAGAGTTAGTACCATTTTTATACAATTCTGTTAGAAAAGAAAGAAACATTTGTTATGACACCAGCATGAGCCTCATATCAAAACCACAATGGGCATTACAAGACAGGAATATATCAGACCAATGCTGCTTACAAGTACAGAGAGAAAAATCCTTAATAAAATTTGGCAAATTAAATCTATCAACATTTTAAAAGACCCATCATGACCAACTGGGATTTATTCCAGAAAGGCAAAGTTGGCTTAACATTCAAAGCCAAGTATTAAAAAGATAGGTTGTATTATTATCTCAATATAGGCAAAAAATCATTTGATAAAACAGCAGCACATTCATAATGAAAACTTTCAGAAACCTTGGACTAGAAGGGAACTATTTTTAATGTGACATAGGGTATCCACAATAAAAACACAATATATATCATATATTATCATTGGTAAAACCATAAACACCTTTGCCCTGAGGTTGGAAACGCAGTAATAATGTCAAGTATCACCACCTGTATCCAACTTGATCCTATGTATTGGGTCTATCAAGTGAAATAAGTCACGAAGAAGAAGTAAAAGCTATAAAGACTACAAAGGAAAAATAAAAACTCATATTATTTTAAATAACCTAATTGTGCACAAAACAACAAAATTTTAAAACTATAAAAATTGATAAGTTAATTTGTCAAGTTTTTTACTGATAAAGGTCAATATATAATCAACTCGATGTACTAACAAGATTTGGAATACAATATTTAAAATGGCTTTTAAAATAACACAAAAATATAAAATGTAAGACTAAATCTAACAAAATGTAGATAAAGCCCTTCTGGATACTAAAAATATAAGAAATGCTGCATCCAGAAATTAATGAAGAACCAAATAACCGAAGTGATATATCATGCCCTGGAACTGGAAAGGTATATTAAGATTAGCTAGGATGCAATCTAAATTAAAGTCCCAGGAGATTTGCTGGTTGGCAGTGTTATTGTTGTGCTTGGTATGTGTATGGGGGGAGGAGGTGTCGGTGAGACTGAGGACCTGAATAAAAATGTATTTGGAAATGCCAAATACCTAAGAATACCCAACACGGTATTAATGAAGAAGACCATCATTGAAAAACTTAAAACTATACACATTTGGCTATAGCGTAAACCAGATCTGATCTGGTTACATAAAAATGATATGTAATCCTGTAGTAATAATAACCAACCCTGCAGGAACAATAATAACAACAAGAATGATATTGTCCCCACTTTCTGAGCATGAAAACTTCACTTAAAAAAGTTATCTATTTTATGTAACATCTAGAGATAGGGGTAATTTTTATACTAAAAAAAGTGTGTATTTTTTTAATTTAGTATATAAGGAATTAAATAACAAGAACTGTTTATATTCATGCTGAGCACATTTCTTTAAAGTGGAGATAACATTTATGTGCACAAACTGATGTTAATAAGTTTGCTATGAAAGATTGAGAATTGACTCTGTTTAAAATATATGTTTGTATAGAAATCTTAGTGGTCTATCACTTTTCAGATTCAATGTGGGCTTGTAAAAAGGTTTTATTTTCTAATTGTATAGTTATTCTCCACATTATTGTAAAAGGCTTGTTATCTGCAGATAATGCAGGAGAAATATTCTTGTTAAGACATATTTCACTTCAACATCAAAATCATTTTCAACCTTATTTAGCTTCATCCATCATTGGTGCCTCAGGAATCTACCTACACAGAGAGAGATACAAGGTGTTTTTCAGTCATGAAATAATAAAAAGCATTTTTAAAGTCTTATTTAAAAAGCTACTGGAATTTATATATTATAGGATTTCTACATTTTTTCTCCTTGTATCCTCGCTTCTTAAGGAGAAATGCTTGACTTGATTTCCGTGACGTGCATTCCCTATAAAGTGACAATATTTTTGTTGTTGCTGGACTCAGAATAAATGGAACATTACTGTCAAATGTGTCAGACCCAGTCTGCTTAGCATCTTCCTTTGTGTAAAAATCACAGTCAGTCATAAATTGGGCAGTTTACCATTTCTAAAAATGAGGCAACATAAAGTATTACATATTTCATTGAAGTATATAGAGAAGTTGAGATAAAAACTATCAAACAAGTAGAAAGAAATATAAGTAAAATTAAAAGGCCACTTATAAAGGGGCAAAATAGAATAAAATCAACAAAAGAAAAAAAATTAGAAAAGAAAGCTACAAATAAAAAGTCAAGACTTGAGGGTGGTATACCCTTCAATAGATTTTGAATAAAGGAGTAAAAGTATGATTAATAAAATAATAACTTTATAATGTTATTAATAACATTGTACATGGTTTGAGAAGACAACTGAAATTCTGTTTTACTGTTGATGAGGAAAATATAGAGGCTTTTGTCCTAAATAAGTTCAGGAAAAAGTTATTTTAGTTAAATATTAAGAGGGACACAAATAACTGTGGTTTAAAAAAAGTGATATATAATATATATCAGAATTAAAATAGTTTATATGTAATAGTCATCCTCATGTGATATTTTGATTAAGGGTAAAAACCAATGCCTTATAAAAGCATATGCCATTTATGATAAAATTTTAACATGATGCTGAGGGACAAGTGAATTCTTATTCAATAGATTATAAAGAAAGGCGGATGCACGAGAAAAGATAAAGGAATGAAAAATGTCATTTTATATTATCAGTCAAGAATAAAAACACCACAAACATCACATTTTTTGTCAGGACCATGGTGGTTGGAGGCTGGTGAAGAACTGAGACCCAGAGACAGTAAACCCTGCTGGGCATGGCTGGCTGAGGAGTGTGAGGCTGAGGTTAGAACTCAGCCAGACTTGGAATCGACCATTGCCGCGTATCACAGCCCCATTACACTAATGCGTATAGCAATTGGAGTTGGAGGTTAAATATCTAGGTCCTGAATTTTACATCAGCATTTTCTCCTAAGAAGCTGTGTAACTCAGGTTGGCGCTCCACATTTCCGCCTCAGTTTCTTTATCTACAAAGACAGGAAGTGTGGTTCAACAGTTCTGTTCGGATATTTTATGCTAACAATCACTCAGTTATTGTTTTTTATAAATTACCACATATCACCAGGCATTTAATTTGGGTTTAAAGGTTGAACTTGACAAATATTGTCTGAAGTTTGAGTACTTTAGAATAATAATTTCTTCAAAGCCATTATCAATAATGACAGAGCAAAACTATGTGATTTAGTCTTACAGCGAATCTGTTGGAAGACATGGGGAGTCACTGTGCACACAGGCTGTGAGACCCTTAAGGACAAATTGGGGGCACAGCAAGATTCAACATACACTTGTTGTCTGACTGATTAAAACAGCATATACTTAAAACAAAAAGGCAAGGGTAAACTAGATTAAAATGTACAAGGTTATTTAACACAATTTTCTACCAAAAGACTTATACTCTGTTTTTATGAAAATATACACAGATAAAAAGGAATACAGTTCCATCACAATACTGTTCAAGATGACATTATTGTGTGATATAAATACAAATGAAGTTTTTTTCATAAAAGTTACTATTCATAATGTTTCAATTAAAAATGTCTCTATTCCTCGATCTCAGAGGAACTCATTAAATTTACTCTCTCTAGTTCAAGCAAACTGATGCCAAAGCAGAGATGAAAGAGACCGAAGTCTCCAGACCACATTTCCCAGTTTTCTTTCCCAAATAAAGCAGATATAATAATTAAGGAAAGAACCAACTGGAAAAAAATAAATTTATGACAAAATAAGCTGAATCCTATGAAAGGAACCCAATGCTTTCCAGTATAATTTAGATAAGAAAACAGAGGCTTATAAGTGATAAATTATAAGATCACTCCCTATTAACTACATGAGTAATGACTAAGAAGTATGAAGAAGAGATGAAGTCTCCGGCCAGAATGAGTTTAAGCATCTGTGAGTAGAGAGATTCTTTTATCTGTTAGGAGGGTTGCTGCCCCATACACCTATGAACTTACCGAGCTTTCCTTGTGAGGAGACTGGAGAAATCTAAGTTCATGGTTCTCGGTTCTGTCTCACTTAATAACTCCTGGGGCTCAGATGGCCTTTGTCACACAGGCCTCTCTGAGACTGAGACTGCCAGGTGTGTGCCTGCCCAGGGGGGCTGCAGTATCTCAGGTCATTGTGAATCAGTTTTGAGGGTGTCAAAAGCATAGCTTTTGGAGATGTCAGTCAGCTTCAAAATTTGCACATGTTTGTTTCTGAAACAATTATTGTTGTGGAGAACAAGATGCAATATGAATAAAATATCTTTTTAAAAATATCAGGAAGGTAAACAATGATAATCACTAGAAATCATGAAATAACAAAATAATAATTAGAACACTGTGATATTTTCAAATGTGAGGAGGAAATGATCCTTAACAGGGAAACTCATTATAGAAGGTCACTTGGAGTGCAGTTCTGAGACAATTAAAGAATGAGGAGGAAGAGCCGAGGACCATGCTACGGCGTGATGAGAGAGTGAGTGGATCATAACACGTCTTAACCTTTTGTCAAATGAATTTTAATTTTCCAGGTTTAACTGATGATTGAAAGAAAAGGCATCCAAAACAATAAAACCATGTAATATAGAATCATTAATAATTCCAAAGCATATTTCTATGGCAATATTTTTACACAAATATGATAATTTAAACATTCATAAGGGCTTACCGCAGAGCCGTTACGGTGTAGCTATAGCCTGTGCCTTCTAGAAGGCTTTAAGTGAGTGCCTATGCAAAGATTTCCCCAATCAGGTGGTGAGCAGAATACAGGAAATAAAAGGAAATGTAAGGAGGGATTGAAAAGGACATTTTAATTATTGCTCATACAATCTTGGATTTTTTACAATTTGAACAATTAAAGTTTGAATGACCAATAATTTTTATGAGTTTTATGTCTAATAAAGCCAATACTTGAGTTATAATTTGCTATAAAACACTGGCCTGTCCACATTTTGGGAATTAACCCCTTGTCGGAGCTGTTTTCAGGTATCTTCTGCCCTTCAGTCGGGTGGTTGCCTTTTTGTTTTGTTGGCAGTTTCTTTTGTTGTGCAAAAAGCAACTTTTCAGTTTGATATAGTTCTTTATTTTTGCTCACTACTTTTGCGTTTGAGGTCAAATTCATAAAATCCTAACATCACAGTCTCTAAGTTTAGTATCTATGTTTTCCTCCATGTAATTTATTGTTTCAGGTCTTACATTTAGGTCTTCAATCCATTTTGAGTTAATTTTTGTGGATGGGGACAAACAGTGGTCTAGTTTTATTCTTTTTTATGTGGCTTTCCAATTTTCCCAGAGCCTTTCCACAAAAAGCATTTCTTTTCTCCAGTGTATGTTTTTGGCTGCTTTGCTGAACACTGTGGTGATTATCAGAGGAAAAGGTGGGTGTGGTCAAGCGTAGAAGGGGTCAAGTGTACGATGATGGAAGATTTGACTTTGGGTGGTAGGCACACACTGCAGTATACACAGGATGTATCACAGAACTGCGCACTGGAAACTAACCTCTGCAATTTTACTAACCAACATCACCTGATAAATTTAATAAAAAATAAAATAAATGAAACAACAAACAAAAAACACCGGTTTCAGAAAATGTTCTCATCAAAAGCTTTCCTGTTTTGTGCTGGAAACTGTATTAGGACATGGAGCACAGACATAAAAACACCCATGGTTACAACCTCTGTGGACCTTGCATAACCAGGGAAATAGATTAAGGTAAGGGGTCCAGGTATTAAAATGTTCTAATAAATAAATCTTTCCTCTTCTCAGAAGTTTTAAATATTTTTTATATATTTTTAAAAGATTTTATTTATTTATTTAGAGAGAAGGGAAGGGAGGGAGAAAGAGAGGGAGAGAATCATCAATGTGTGGTTGCCTCTCATGTGGCCCCCCACTGGGGACCTGGCCGGCAACCCAGGCATGTGCCCGACTGGGAACCAAACCAGGGACCCTTTGGTTTGCAGCCCACACTCAATTCGCTGAGCTACTGCAGCCAGGGCTAGTTTTTATATTTTATCTGTGTGACTTACTACTTCTATTTAAAGTCATAACTAGTTTACTATTTCTTTACTCATTTTTAGTTGGAAAAAAATAGTCTGTTTTTAAGTAGGTAGTTCTGTCAAGCTGTATTATAGTGTGGACATCAGGAAACAACAGAATAATTCAGGATCTAGTGTCTCTCCTTTTTCTCTGACTCAGCTGTGAGGCCATTTCTGCGCCCTGAGAGCAAATCCACTTGCTCTTTAACATTGGACCGGAGTCCTACCTGCCTGCGGCACTTGGGGATGCTGATCCTTCTTCATTCCCAATGTCCCAGAAGCTTCTATAAATGTCTCAAGTTCAACACTCATTCCCACTACAAAAAAGTCCATTTCTGACATACACTCAGAGACTGTTTTAGGTTTATTTAAGAGCAGGTACCATTCTACCTTGACCAGGAAAAAGATTTAATCTAAGTATAAATAGAATCACTAGGTAATTAAGATTTTGAAAGTACTTTTTTCTCTGTTGATGTAGTAGTTATTTCTTAGGTCAACAAGACATCCTATAACAGCTAATTTTTTGTGACAATTTTGTTAAAAATTATAATGTGTATATGTATCTATAGGTATAGGTAGTAATATATAAAACTATCTAAAAAACTTTTTTATAGACGTCCTCAGGCAACCCGTCAAGTATTTGTTAAGTAAAAAATGTTTTAATTAATGGTTTAGATTGGAAGTACAGAAGCCCATATACTGTGGGCATGCACATAGCACAAGGCCCATTAGCTGTGGCTGGCGGCCTGGTTTCATGGCTAGGGGCCAGGAAGAGCCGAGGCAGAGTCCTGGATGCTGTCAGGTTTTCATCCAAAGAGCCAGATGGCAATTATTCCTCTGCCATTTCGTCCTCGAAAAATGTAAGCTCTTCTAGTTCAAAATAACAGAGGAAAAGGAAATGCTCTCCAAACTGCATTGCATCATCATCTTTTAAGAATATTCTATTCTGAAGTAACAGGACTGAACTAGAAAGCTCAATAAGCTTTATCTAAAGGCAATGGTGGGGACCAAAGTAAGGCTGCTCCCTCTGCACCTGGGACACTGACCCCCAAGGCAGCTGGCCAGATGGTGCCAGGGCTCTGCAGTGCAGGGAGCATCTCCTGGATAAAGTCAGAGAAGAGGAACAGCTGTGGATTGCTGTCACCCCATCTCTGCAGGCTCGGACATTCCCAGATGCCTGGCTTCCTTCCAACTTGCAGCTGGATCTGGTGAGATCTGGGTGCTTAGAAATGCTGCCAGGGATGGTCAGGGACAACCCACCAAGTCCTCATGTCTTCAGGCAAAATGATAAATGTCCCTTGTCTTCATCTCATACTGCTCTGTGGTTCTGCTCCCCTCAATCTGATAATTACTCCATATTCCAACCCAGACTGTTCTCATTATATCTCCCGTGCTATAATTAACAGAATTCTCCACATCCTCATTCTCTTCACTGTACGCTCAGAAAAAACGTGTTTGTCCCCTGAATGTGCCTCTTTAATTACAGCTCTCTGAGTCAGATGCTAACCTTCCTTTCAAGCTCTGAAAGTTTATTTAAAAGCATTTGCCTCTGGTCAGAAAGTGAATGTTTGCACACCTTGGACAATGTTACTACCCAGACTCTTTGGCTGTAAAACCCTATTATTATCCTTGTTGCTGTCATCTTTTGATTTCATTTCTATTTCCCAATAATTCAATAGATATTTTAGCACACGACACATACTTGCCCAGTTGAATACAGTCCTACCATTATCCTTTGTGATTTCATTTTCCACATGGATAGCTCACCAATGTACTGTTCTTTCCAAATGACCTTCTTGTCCTATCTCAGTCACCAGCTCATAGTCACATGTTGGCACTGCTGTTATCCAAAACTAATCCACCACAGAAATCATAGTGGCAAACAACCTCCTATTCTTCTGGTTTGCTTATTTATTTATGTCCCCGATACCTGTCCTTGCACCCCATTAAGATCCTCAGTGCACTGACACTCCTCTGTCCATCACCTCCCTTCTGTTTTCACTTCTTTTTCCAAACAGTAAAAATAATACAGGGTGGGGCAAAATTAGGTTTATAGTTGTTCATGTAGAAAATAATGCAATAACTAGTAAATGACACACAAGAATAAACTCCATATTTTTCACACTCACAATTGTAAACCTACTTTTGCCCCATCCTGTATGAACAGAGCCACTTCAAAATGGAGTTGGAGCTGCTATCCTAGAGGAAATTCCTTGCATGTCTTATTCCTTAAGCTTAGAATGTTAAAACTGGGCCAAATTGCCTTTGACCCAGGCCTAAAGCAGCGCTGTATTCCGAACTAACCGTTTGCAAACTAACGGGGAAGCAGACGTTGTGACTACATGACTGGAAATTGTTACAGACAGTCTTTAGAATTAGCATCGTTGTGTTAGCTTATCTGCACCTATAGAAATTCCTTCCTTAGCTTATTGACACTCATAGAAAGTCCTTCCTTATATTTATGTAATTGTAATCTTCCCCTTGCAGATAAATATCCCTTGCTTTCACCTCCTAATGAGAACTCTGTTTAGATTGCTGGCTCCATCAGTGCTTCTAGGATAGCTGTTCTTTTGGATCTCAGATCAATGCTTGTTACCTCTCACTTTGTCCTTTTATTTTTAGGTTACCAAAACCAACACTTGATCCTTCTCCCATTTCTTCCTCTTCCACTCATAGTTTAACACTGATCTGGTTTATATTTTCTATTTCCAATGTTATGAACAATTATCCCCAGACTTCCTCATCTGATGGATTTATTTGAATCTTTTTCTTGATTTGACTGAACCCTATTTGTATTGACCTTCCTTCCTTCCTTCCTTCCTTCCTTCCTTCCTTCCTTCCTTCCTTCCTTCCTTCCTTCCTTCCTTCCTTTTTCCTCTTTACCTCCCTCCTTCCTTCCCTCCTCCACTATAATCCTTCCTTTCTTCTTAAAACTGTCTCTTCTCTAGCTCTCTTAGAAATCAAACTTTCTTGGCCTTTTTCCTTTTTTCCAGCCATGCTTTCTTTTTATCCTTGTAGGCTCATTCTTCTTACCTGGACATTGACATGTCTTCGGTTTCCACCTGGACATTCTTCTCTTCTTACATTGTCTTTCTATGTGACCTGATTCATTTCTATGCCTTTAATCGTGCTCCATCACCTTATGACAATCAAGTACATTTCTTTTGTCCAGATTTCTCTTCTGGAATTCAAAGCCTACTTAGCATCTCCACTTGTTCGTCTCATTCATACTTTACACCGACCATGTCTAAACCTAACTTCCCAGTTATAAGTATTTTCACGCCTGAACCATAGCTTCTTAATTGGCCATCCTGAAGCCAGCCCACCTCCCCCAACCACTAGCCTCTTGCTTTCTGCATTTTTTTCCTTCTCATTTAATTATATTTTAAAAATATGTCTCTGGTTTTGTCATATCCTTTATAAGATTCTTTAGCCCTTTAATGAAATTTCTCCAAAATCCTTATGAGAAAAACTGAGTTCTTTATCTTGGCCTATAAGGCTGTTGAAGATTTGCTCCATTAGACTTTTAACTCTTGGGAAGGCCTATGAACTGCCTTGGCCTTCAAATTTATTCTTTCCTCTGTCTGGCGCACTATCCCTCCCTCCTCTACCCAACATTCCATTTATCTGGTTGACATCTACATATTCTTCAGTTCTCTCATACCCACATTGTTTACTTCAAGTAGCCACAGTGTGTCTTCTCTCATAGTGCCATCACGTGTGGGTATGAGCTGTGTTCGCCACACTGCTGGATAGCACCCAGCTTATAATAGATGCCCGGTAGAATTACTAAATAAATGAATTAATTGTCAATGTCAGAAACATTCAAACCTGAGAATTTTTGGTAAGTTTATTTCAGCCGAATTGACAACAGATTGAGAAGTGCTCAAGAGAACAGCAGTTTAGCGCCTTATTTTATACCCTAGAATCAAAGGAGGAGCCGTAAGGGGGTTATATGAAGCCCAGTGGTGATTGAGTAGGGAAGGGAGGCAGAAGAAAGAAAAGCAGGGGAAACCTCTGGAACTGAATAAAAGGTAAAATGATAGACACATACTTCTTTTAAGTATGTGGGTATAGAATAGTTAACAGTTGACAATTAACATAATAATAACCATGAGGGGATTTGTGGTCAGTTTGTGCCCAAGGGATTTGGGACAAAAGGGATGTTACCTTGACATTCCAAAGGTATATTATCAGAGATACAAAAAGACAATAGAGAGGCTTAGTTAAGGTAAAGATCAACCTTTGTTAGGGAAAAATACTGGTGCAGGACAGGACTACCTGCCAAGAATTGCTTTTAGTTAATGCGTTTTAACTTCAGACCTCCGTCCTTTGTGTTTACTTTAGGTCTCTGAGTTTGTAAGGCTGCCTCACAGGCCTCCCCTGAGCTAGTCAGGTGAATTTGTGGCCCCTTTTCTTCCACGTAATCTGTTTATAAAGATGACAGAAGCCAAAGACATTTCTTCAGCTTATTTTAAAGAGGAAGTCAAATATTAGCTTATTTATTTATTTTTAAATTTCTTCAAAGTAGAAGACATGCTGAACTATTCTGCACTGATAATCAGGGGAACAGCCAAACGTGAGAGCTGTTCAGCATGTTTTCCCTGGGTTACAAGCTAGAAAGAAAACTGAAGCCAGTTAGGAGGATATATATTAATCTAAATTTTCAGGTTAATCAGATTTTCTCATTCTGATTGATTGAGAAAAAATCCACAAAATGATAAAGTAAAAAAATATATTTGATTTATGAAGCCAAAGTTCTAATGCTTTTGACTCATAACATGAGGCATTTATAATTCATTTTGTTTTTCTTTTTCATAATTGGAAAAATAATTTTTGAGGTGCTAATTACCTGTACTTGGTATTTTCCAGGTAGGCACACAGCCCCTTTGAAGTCTTTGCCCCAGGGACCTTAACAAATGTAAGGGCAGGGTCTGGCTAACATTGTTGTGACTTGAAGCTCCAGGACAGGGAAGAAAGTAGCAAGCAAGCTCCATTTAGGAGTAAGAGGGAGAGAAAGGAGTGTTCGTGATCACCGCTAGAGGGAAAGGGAACAGATTTCCCCAGAGATAAGGAAGACGTCAGAGCCCCACACATCCAGTGCCCAGTCAGGGAAATGACAAAGGTTTGGAGGGCACAGTGGCAGAGTGAAGTTGGGGAGACTTCTTGAGTAAGCAGGGGCTCCCACCTTACCAACTAGTTCTATGATTTAGCATAGCTGAGGATCCTCTAAGCCTTTTAGACTTGAGATACTTAAAAAATCCTGTTGGTTTGAACCAAGGGCCCAACCATCAAGGGGATGGACAACAGAAGAGAGGGCTCTGCAGGATATTTGACTCTACAGAAGACAGACTTTTGCTAGGTGCTTCGTTATGCTTCTGAGAGGAGGGGGCAGTGGCCAGAACCAAGTTTCCTGTCAGTTTTGGGGATGGAGATTAGGTGTTAATTTAATGTATTTTTGACAAGAATATATATTACATGCATACTTGAACCTGTAGATGAATATTCAAACCTTGTATACATATTTAACTTTATTATCCATAATTTCAGAATATGAAAAACTTCTCTAAATTCCCTTCCAAACTTGTAAGCAATACAGGACTGCAGGGAAGAGCTCTGCAGTAAGAAATCCCAACAAGTGTGAAGTAATATCATTAAGAAAATCATTGCTTTCCACCTTAACTATTTCTAAAATAGGGTGGGGCATGAATAGAAGACTGATTTCACTAATACAAGTTCGTAGCCTATTTTCTTGATTTTTTTAACTTCTATAATAGCTAGAAATAAAGCAAAATGCCTAGAATTCTTCTTTTTAATGAAGGATCCTAGAGGATAGATGAATAACACTTTTCATCCCAATGTCAGACTTTTTTTTTTCTATTTATTTGTTTATTTATTTTTATTGTTGTTCAAGTACAGTTTTCTGCCTTTCTCCCTTACCCCAGTTCAACCCCCCCAGCCCTCCTCACCTTCCTCCTGTTTCAACCCCCACTGTTATTGTCCATTTTTTTAAACTAAGAAATCTACTTTCAAGCAATCAAACGTAGGCATAAAAATAGTTTTAGATAAAACTTCAGAAATTTACCACTCAAATGCTCATTCTCAGGAAGTTACTGGAAGACCTCCTCAACCAAAATATGGGGATAAACTCAAAAGATAAGACAGATTTCAGGAAACAGCTGATCTAATGGAGGACAAAGGCAAAGGGAATTCCCAGGTTGATAATGAAAAGGAAGCCCAAGAAGATATAGCATGTCTAAAAAAAAAATCAGATCATATTGGAAATGGACAAGTGGCTCTAGTAAGGAAAGAAGAATATATTATCAGATGGGATAGGTGTGGCGAAGTTGTTCTCATGTGCAATTTACAATTATTAAAAAGGGTATATGAAAGCTTAGAGGTGCAAAGAAAACTACACAAATGAAAGACAAAAGAGGCTCTTATTAACTCTAGCTCAAATATGAAGTTTCATAAGAAAGGATATATTATATTATTAAACCATTTGGATCAACTTTAATTATTATAATAATGAAAAATTGTGATAAAAATAGAAAATGGAAAGATGGAAAGAGAGGACAAAAAAATCTGATCTGCAATAATAGGGAGTTAATGAATAATAGTATAAATCAGTGAATCAAGAAATAGAAGTATTCACTGGTTATTTTTAAAAATATGGAGATGAGCTGCAGCAGAAAAGATTAAAGAGTTGCAAGTATTACCTCTGGAAAACTGAGAAAGGGAGAAGGTGATTATTTCATTCTATTTTAATGTTAAATATTTACCCATGTAAACATGATTTATATTTAAATTATGTACTTGTGTCCCATTTACAATTAGGAAAGCTTACAATATTCTAGAGTTGGTTCCATAGCCAACTCTTAAATAGGTTCCATATTTAGACACTAAAATTAATGAAGTCTGATAAAAAGCAGCACGTGTAAGTAGGGTTTCACAAATTCACCACAGTCCAGGTTAGATTTCCATCTTTCCACATTCAGGAAATAAGACAGTTTACCAAGGAACAAATCAAATACCACAGTGACTTTGCTCTAGGCAGGTGCAGCCATACAGAGCAAACATTAACATTTGTCAGAGTGGAGAATTATGCAGAAGAGACTTGGCTGGTTTAGTGGTTGGTAATGTTATTGTGGGACAAAGAAGTCCATTCTCAGTTTATGACAGTCTGTTTCCCCTGCAAGACTGAATTATACAAAAAGAAGCGGTGCTTACTTGTGGACTCCAGCTTATTTCATTGTTTATGTTTTTCATTTATTGATTGTTATTTTTTTCCCAAATGTACAGGGAAAAAAATTTGTAAAACTGTTCTTGGGGCTGCCAAGTGTAACTAAGATTGAACTTGCTTCCATAGCAACAGATCCATTATCAGGACAGCTCCTGGGTACAGGTAACAATGGCTTCAACCATTAGTGGGAACTTGCAGGCAGGATTTCACATAAACTTACACTGTTGCAGAATATTTGTGTTTATTTTGCTATGTTTTGTTTTTAATCCTCAGGAACCTTGAATACATATTCTTCTTCCATTTATATTTCTCACTGATAATAAAGTCTTTCTTTTTTTAAATTTCATGTAAATGCCCTGAAGATTCATTTAACAAATCAACATGGTGAAAATAAAAAAGTTACATAAAATGACATACATACATTCTATATTATACATTATTGTTTGGACATCTTAAAGATCTTATTAATGTTTACTATATTTGTTGCATAGTTGCTATTTATAAATGGACTCATTTTAAATTTCTATGTCCATATTAAGAGAAAAAAAATTAAATGCATTAGATGTTTTTGCTCAAAATTGAAAAAACTTTATTGTATTCTTCAGGTGTGGGAGAGTGGGAGATCTCAATTCTTATAAGATAAAACAAAAATGTAATAGCCACTATTTATTGAATAACTACTATGTGATATAATCTACTATTATAATATACTCATCTACTATTAGGTAGATTATTTTAAAATATTCAAAATATATAACTTACTAGTCCCATTATAAGAAAAATCAATTGGAAACCTCTGACTCAGGGAGTGAGGGAGGGAGGGAGGAGGAGAGAGAGAGAGAGGGAGGAGAGAGGCTTGCGGAGGACAGGATGGGTTGAAATCTTACACTGTCTTTACTATATCTGAAAATAGATAGCTAAAACATTATGGAAATAGAAAGTAAAAAAAAATTGCCATAACATTTAAGTAGCTAAATAACCTTAACCCTAGGGAAGGAGATTAAAAATAAAACATTTTTATATTTATTATAATAATATTTGTACTTGTTTTAGAAAACGGGCAATAATTGATAATAGGCAAACTAGTACTTAATGTATATTAGACTATTTTAATGAGTGTTTTACAGCTACAATGTTTTGTAGCTTTTGTACTTAGGCATTATATAATAAGAATTATGTAATCTACTCATAAATATTCTCTTTAGCCAATTTTTAAGTTGCTGAAATATGAGGAGAATCAGCTTACTATACGCATGTAAACACAATCATCAGCTGTTTCTAAGAAGTAAACCTGAGGGAATTCAGAACACTGTAAATGTAACTTGAAGCATTAATTTCCTCAGACAAATCTCCCAAATGCTTTGTAAAGAGCAAGTCAGCTCCCTGTGTACCAGAGGCAGTCTTCCTCCAGCTACTCGAATCCCCTAAGCACCCTCCCTGCTTCTGCTCTGGCTCAGAACCCGTGCTGCTCTGCTGACAGCCAGAACAGGTCTCCGCAGTGCTCATTCCAGCCACACAGTAAAAGCATCTGGGGAATGTTTAAAATCGCATCAATTCTTGGCCTCCAATCATACATTTTTTAAATAAATTTATTGAGGTGACATTGGTTGATAAAACTGTATAGGTTTTGAGTGTGCAATTTTATGATACAGTGTCTAGTGTTGCATTGTGTGCCCACTACCCAAATCTTGTTTCATCACCATATGCTTGACCCCCTTTACCCTTTACTTCCCCCTAGTCCCCTTCTCTCTAGGATACACCATACACTATCTGCGTCTATGAGTTTTTGTTTATCGGTTGGTTTCACTCATATGTGGGATATAAAACTGAAAGCAAGAAGTGAACAAACAAGAAAAACAGATGCCCTGTTTTAACTGCTCTGGCGTGAAAGCTAGCCATCATTCATTATTATTATTTTTAAGTTCTTTCAAATGATCCTAAAGTGTAGCCATGACTGAGAAACATCAGCAGAAGAGACATTTTAAGGTGGGAAACAATATACAAGAATATAAATTTTACCTGATGTTAAAAGTTAAATTTTTCCACCAATTTTGAGAACTAAGTCACAACACAGTCACTAATGTAACTTAATATTCTCTGGTCTGGAGAGGAAAAGATATATACTCATACCAAGTTTTGATTAACCTATATAGTATTTATTATGTTTAAACTAAAAGAGGGCAAACTATCCCATTTTATTCTAAAAGATTTATCTGTTCTTTTTTGTTACTACAGTGATTATGAAATCCATATATTTTTATCTTTTGCTCAAGGTTTGAAGAAAAAAATGGAGTCTCTTTCTTTAGAAAAATTTCTACAGATTCTGAATTCCAAGCAACATGTCATAAAATTGCTGATGTGTGACATTAAGAAGTTTCTGTTTTAGGTCTTAGATCGGTTGAGTGTGACAAGACAACCTGAAGATGGATTCTTGAATTATATGGAAACAGTACTCAATATCTTGTACAGAGTAAAGCTTTAATAAATATTTTTATTGATGTAATACTCTGAGAAACCCATTTTAATGCTTACTCTATTTTTTCCACTTTCTGCCCATGTAAATTTGAAAGCTAGGAGCTCACTTTAGAATGCCCATCACAAGACTCCTTTCTCCTTTGATTGCTTACTACACCAATAAGAAACAAAACATGGAGCACTAACTGTCAAATTCCCATCTATTGTGTAATTTCATTTTGCAACACCTCTCACATTTGCCCCGTGTTGAACTGATAACTAATTATAGACTTGCTGTTGTTCCTTGAAATCCAGCCTATGTGACCAGCCCCTTCTCATGTATTAAAATTGCACAAGCAACTGAAGCACCTTTTACACCAAAGGAATTGTTTGCTTATTTGTTTGTTTATTGTGCCCCTAAAAGTGGCAATTCCTTGTTCACAAAAGAAATAAACAGGAATTATCACTAATAACAATATCAGCTTTATACGGCTATCTTGTTTCAGCACTGTATCTGGACATTATATGATTATCAGGGTTGTAGCCTCCATTTCCCCTTGCTGATGGCTGTATACATTTGGTGACAGAACGAGGAAAACTATGCAGAGTTTTCAGAACAAAAAATTGTTGGGTATATTATACAACCAGTTTTTACAATGTACACCTGAGATTTAATATTCTAGAAACCCTAAGAAACAAAATTGAGTGAACTGGGAAGCAGGCTGGTGAGATTCTGCACTTGTCAGTATAGTGGCTGAAGGATAATATGTGGGTGGGTTTTAAACAGCAAATGAAAGCTTGGGCTCAGGAAGTGGGAGTAGAAATGAGACTCCTGTATGAAGCTGAGACCCATATAAAATCAAAGCCTCTGATAAATAATAAAGAGGAGGAAAAAGTCTTCCCATGTCTCAATAGGATGACTAGGATGTTTTTTGGTCTTAGTCTTGGATAAAGTTGCAGAAAAAATGTCTTCTCCGAGATTTCACATCCCCAGGCCTTCTCTGTTTGTCTGTTCTGTGGATGCACATTTGCACCTCCTAACATAGACATCGAAACACAAACTAAGAAATTAACATTGAAATGCCTGGGGCCATTGCTTCTGCATGGCTACTCTGCAGAAGCAAAAGAAAAAATGGTCTGGAGGAAAATTCTCTCAGCCCAACTCCCATAGAATTCCCACAGAAAAATCCCCATCAAACAAGACTTTGCAAACAAAATTTACAAACTACATGAAGAAACTTCTGACCATTAGTAGAGGCGGTGCACGTGCCTACAGGAGTGCGTGTGCTCACGCACGGGCACACACGCACACATCCACGCACACAAGGATTGGGCTCCAAAGAAATTCTGTTAACCAAATTATCCAATAGGGACTGTCAAACAAAAAATTAAAATTATTGGAGTCACGCAACTAAGGAATTTAAGTGTGAGAAAGAAGAAACACTCTATATAAACATGAATAATGAATATTTGGGGGAAAAGGACTTCCAGAAATAGAAATTCTCATTGAAATTTGAATTTAGGTAGGTAAAGTAAAAGGCAGATTGCAAATAACTTATAATTCCATTTATAAGAAAAGATATATGCAAATTGAAATTCCAGAAGAAGAGAAACAATGGGAGATATATGAAGTGATGATAAATGTGGGATTTACAAAATTGATGAAAAATATAATCCTCACATTCCAGAACACCAGCTCAAAAAGAGTAGATAAAACTGTATTCATACCTAGATATATTTGTGTGAAACTTTGGAATCCAAAAAGAGATCTAACAAGTAACCTACTAAAAAACAATGCTTGGAACGAAGGCATAATTCCCAGCAGCTACAATGAAAAGAAAAGGCAAATTTTGCTTTCAGAATCACAAGTAATTATAGCCATAGTGTCACATAAGTCATTTGAATAAAGATGTGCTAAATGACTATATCAAGCCAATAAAAGGTTTCAAAATTAATTTTTGTCCAGCATATTCTTGAAACAAAAAGTGTACATTAATTCAAAGCTAAAATGATTTTAGGGTTTCAATTCCAAAGCCCCTTGAAGGTAGAAACAGTCTTATTTACAATCAAATACTGAGGTTGTTGTTCAGGGCCTGGATCTAAGTAGGTGATCAGCAAATACTTGCTGAGTAAATGAATATACAAATGAATGATGTATAAGTATATGAATATATTTCATATTAGGCATAATTTTATGAAGAAATCAATAGGACATATATTATTACATAATCTAAGATAAGTTCCAATTCAAACTTCATTATGTATAAGTTAGTTCACAGTGATGTCTAGCAGAGCAGGCTTTCTGCCAGGCTGTATATTTCAGGCTGAATAGGAGATATGAAGGAGCTAATTTCTTGTTTTATCATTTTTTTCAAGCCACTATACTGAACCTCAAACATTGACAAGTGAACACTATTAAGTATCAAAGATTTCTCCTCAGCCATAAGAAAAGATGAAATACTGTCATTTGCAACAACATGGATGAATCTTGAGACTATCATGATAAGTGAAATAAGACAAAAAAATCAAGAACCATATGACTTCACTCATATGTGCAATATAAAAACTGAAAGCAAAAAATGAACAAACAAGAAAAGCAACCAAAAACTCAGACACAGGAAACAGTATGGTTGTTCCCAGAAGGGAGGGGTGTGAGGTGGGTAGTAAAGGGTGAAGGAGGTCCAATATATGCGTATAGTGACAGAGGAAGATTAGACTCTGGGTAGAGGGCACATAAAGCAATATACAGATGATGTATTACATAACTGTACACTCGAAACCTATATAATTTTATGAACCAATGTCACCCCAATAACTTAATTTCATAAAAAGTATCAACAAGAGAATGGCATCCCTCATAAAAATCCTGCCACAGTAAAATCACCACTACCATGTGCACCTGGAAACAGTCAGTTCTGGGGTGCCTTAAATCCTGGAACTCACCCTTCCTCCTTCAAAATGTATATTCTTAGGGACAGTCACTAAAATTAAGACTAATTTTATGAAAAGTAAAGCCCTAAGTAAGAGCACAGATGTCCTTTGCTAATAGTTTTTAGGGTTGGAGGAGTGGGACAGGAAGAGAGGTGCAGCTGCTTCATGGGCATTCTCTGGAACCTTAGCCAGAACAAGGTGTGGTGGCCTGACGGCCCTAACCACGCCACTTCTGGGAATGGAGCAGGGTGTTTCTTTAGGGCGTTATTTTTGATTAAGGAGTTCAGATGTTGTCTAGGCTGTCTCTTTAATTTTGAGAAAATTTTCCCTGATCAATTAAAGTATCATCTTCTGGGGGTGTTGAATAAATTGGCAGCTTCTGCATTACACTAACATCATTTCCCTTTTTACCAAATACAAGTGACCCAATCTGTATTAAGGAAAACAAAACTTTAAAATTTGGCAGCATAGCAACACAGAGGGTGCTGGAGGATATTTCCTCACTTTCAGCGTGAGAACAGTGGTTTCTCTTCCTGGACTATAGAGGTGAGTGAAGTCAGTGAAGCGCTAGTTTCATAGACAGTCAAATATGGGGAAACAGTCAACCAATCAATCTAGTCAATCTATCGACTGGTACCTACCAAAAAAGTATCAGATGGCAACAAGTCCTCTACAGAGAATTCGTGTGTCAGTGACATTTTGACTACAAGCTGAATGACAAAATTTAGCCAGACACGAAGACTGAGGGGAAGTATTCTGGTTAGTTACAACACCCAGTGAGAAGACCAAAAAATGGAAAAGAACAATGGGAGTGTGAGAAGTCAAACAGGTTTGTGAGGCTAGAGTTCAGTGCAATGAGGTGGGGAGAGGGAGTGGTAACACAGGAGCTGAGAGAGGAGGCAGGGCCAGATTTTGTAGGGCTTTCTAAGCCAGGTTAAGAAGCTTGGGTTTTATATACGTTTATAACCAATTACATGCTAATTGGCAGGGTTTAAGTGGGGAAGTGATGTTGTTTGATTTATGGTTTAAAAATATGTCTCTGGTTTGTATGAGGATAATGGATTGTAGAGGAAAGAGTGAAACACATGAAGACTGTTAGAAAGGTATTCTAGAAATTCAGATGAAAGATGATGGACGTTTGGACAAGGGAGGACGTTTGGACTAGTGCAGAGAGAGGAAAATGGATAGATTCGTAAGCAGAGGTGGAGATGCCAGTCATTGTTGATGGATTGAGTTGGTTGGAGTAATAGTAGAAGACAGTGGAATCAGGAGTAACTAAGATTTAGGCTTGAGAACTCAGGGAGGCGATGGTGCCTTTTACTGAAGCGGGAGACTGTGGCATGTGTGAAATGGTAAAATGGGCTAATTTGTCAAGATACATTGTTAGGCAAAAGCACTTTGTAAATCGATATGGTCTTTATAATTTCAAAGCTGTTTTAAAAATACTGCAGATAAATGAACATGCATAGAACTGGAAGAATATGCTCTAAAATTATCTAACAAAATGCCCACCACATGAATAAATGGATGTTAGTCAGTCTTAATTGCCTGATTTCTCATTTTTTTCATTTTCACTTTATTTTAAACATATAAATAGTATATTTACAATTTCAGTGATAAAACTAAAACGTAGTCATTGAAGAATACCTGAAAAATATCAAAAAACAAAAAGAAAAAAAATTGCCCACAACGCCACAATCATGAAGAGTGTACTCATGGCTACATGTAAGTGTATATGCATGCATTAATTAGAGTGGAAGTAAGATCATAACGTGCACCAAGTTTGTGTCTAGAAATAGAAGGATAAAAGAAAAGAGGTGTTAATCATTAGATAAGGTACATATTTAGAAGTAAATAATTTCTTTAGTGAAAATAAGGCCCAAGTCATAGTCTATTTGGAAATCAATAATATTAGTTTCCTACTGTTAAAAGTAGAATATTTATGCATAACCCATGGATTTGGACAAAGGCATGAGGATTGACTTAGGGAGGGGAGAGGGTGAGGCTGGGTGGAGATAGGAAAAGGGAGGAAAAATGGGAACAACTGTAATTCCATAAACAATACAAAACAGCATATATTTGAAAATATTTACTTTCCGTCTTTACTATATTAGCAAACCACTATCATCTTTATCTCTTTCAACTAACTGAACAGATTCACTAATGATTTTTCCATTTACTGCGGTGCAGTGATTTAAAAAGTAAGTGGCAATGAAACCATTTCTGTGCACTACAAATCCTACAAATCAAATTGTGGTGACTGTAATGATCTGAAGCATTGGAGGGCTGTCAAGTCCATGGGGAAGAAATTAAGCATCACTTAACACTTCCGTCAGAGATAGCAGAATTGTCTATTTGTAGGAATTCTGTGATTCAAATATGAACTCTCTGAGGAAAAGAGTTTTTCTCTTTTGACATTGAACAATTGTTTAAAATATGAAATTACCTCTTAAGGACATAAGACACTATAGCCATTTGGGGATGTCTTATATAAACAAATTAAACCAATTTCTGTGTGGTTTTCATTTCTGTAAACCACTTTTTTATCATTTATCTTAACAAATTTTATTAAATCATTAACTCCTCAAACCAACTGAGAATATGAACACAGAAATGAAAGGACAGTTAATGTAAAATCTCATCTAAAGAGGAGGAAAGCCCAAGATGGAAGTTGATGTAAGAAAATATCTTAATTGATAATTAAGCCATTTGAATAATTTAGGACAAGTTGATATGAAGCTGGTAATATTGGTCTCTTGTTGAAACTGAAAACCAGTGCATTCTGAAATATATGATTTTCTATTTAAAAATGAACTAGTAGAGTAAACAGGTTTTAAACCCTTTATACCATGGTCGCTCCTGTCCTGACTTCTTTATTCTTCTTTACTTCTGTAAGATGATATAAAATACTGTTCACAGGAAACATTATTTTGTGATGTATGGGAGAAGTGAAAATGTTTACTGGGTGATTAAAAGCAAACATTTCTAGATTGTATATGTGGGCAAATGTTTCCTGCAGCAGGACAGAGAAAGAACAGAGAGAACCAGACAAGGAAAATAGCTTTTGTAGCATTCAAATTGCAAGTGCAGAGGTGAGGTAATAGACAGCCTCATTTTTTACTTAATTTGTCATACACAATATTTATGTTTCTATTATATTTAGGAGTGAATAACCTTTTCCTTTTAGTATAAAATGGTCTAAGTTTGGCACTTCTCATGTTGACATTTTTCAGTACAAATTAAAGGGGTGCCTCATGAAGAAGTGGCATTCCTCTCTGTAGGAATACACCTAAGATCCTGTATAAATTAATAGAAGCTATTTTTAGCAGAATGTTGATTTCTTATCATAAAGAAGTCTCAAAGCATCAGTAGTAGTAAATAAGGTTCTTGATTAGCCTTTGTTTTGCAATTCTAATCATTGATTATTTGATTGATAGGTTATTTAAAAGCTTCAGGTAGTAAATGCACAGATTTAATCATAATTTAACGTGTCCAGCAGTGATTTTGGGGGGGGTTCATCAATAAAGACTCATTGAAATAATTAGTTTTCTTCACCAATAATGCGTATCTTCATTTTAATGCCTATACATATCCTCTCTACCAGCTTCTACAACACACGAATTCAAAGTAAGCCAGAAAATAATATACGTTCAGTGACATGAATTTCATTGGTAACTATGTTTCACGGAATGACGTATCTGAAACAGATGTGTCTATTGCATTACATTCTCGAATTCTCTGAGAAAGTGAATGGATGTGAGTATCTATTATGATCACTATGTGACCTCCCAGTTAGACATAAACTGGAAGAATGATGTGCGATGTCTCACTTGAAAACGCCACTATTTTAGCATTTGATATTGAGTATTATCTAAGCCATTTTTAAAAGAATGATCATTTCCCCTTTGTAGACTGCCTGAAAGCTGGTCATTGTGAAAAGGACTAGATCAATTTAAACCAGATTTCCATACGCTAGCCACATATCTTACTGGTCTATGACATTCATCTACATGTCTATCTCTCTCTCTATGATGATATAGATATACATATATCTATATATCTGTATTATATATATCTACATCATAATAGAGACAGGTAGATAACCTCTCTCTTCTAATTTCTAGAGTTGTTTTCTAGAGATGATTTTAATGCCAGACTGATTATCTTTCCTTGATATATAATTTAAGATCATCTAGAGATGATTTTAATGCCAGACTGATTATCTTTCCTTGATATATAATTCTCCATTTCTGCCAGAAGCCTTAAAAAAGAGTATCCTTATTGAAACTTCAAAAATATCACTAGCATATATTTAGATGTGTCTTTTCTCATCAGTGGTGCCTGTCATGCTTTCAGTCCTTGGACTGAAATATTTCTTGAGATTCATGACACTTTCTTTTGATATTTAATTATTATCTCTTTTTCATTTGTTTAAATTCACACATCTGTCCCTAGTTTTAAACTTTCTGCCCATAATTTCTGTCTACTAATTTATGTTCTGTTTTGATACTTTTATATTTAATCTTCCTGTCCACTAATATGTGTCTCAAAATCATCATCCACTCCTCATATACTTGCATTAAATATTTTAACTTAAAAGTCACATTCTTAATTCCAGAAAGTCTTTTCATGGCTGAAGTGATCCCAAGTGAATGCCTTCTCGCTCTTGGTGTTTTCAGGCTACCTTCTGTACCCTCTCAGAGTTCTATTTAACTGGATTTCAAATCTCTGTCCAAGTGTCCCTCTGTGTTCCTTTCTCTGGCTGTTGCCCCCTTGGGTAACTATTATACTCTTTTTACTCTTGGTTTTTCTGTCTCTTCATCTAGGTTCACTTGTTATTTCTTGATAGCTCATTCCTAAATTGGTGAGAGGTCATTAAATCCCCGTCCTTTATTGAGATATCAGAATGGGGGGGGATCTTTGTTCCTAGAATTGTTAATTTCTCTCACATTACCCAGTGTAGGAAAAAACCATTTCACTTATTCAGGACCCTCCAGCTTAGTTTGTAGGCTTTCTGTGGCCCATTTAGCATTAATTCCTGTGTCCATTCAGGCCTGGTGGAGCCTTGTGATGTTTAATTTTACGTGCCAACGTGGCTGGACCATGGTAATCAAACATTATTCTGGGTGTTTCTTAATGATGTTTGATGAGATTAACATTTAAAATGGACTTCCATTTAATCTACAATAAAGGAGGTAAGGATATACTATGGGGTAAAGATAGTCTCTTCAATAAATGGTGTTGGGAAAAGGAGAAAGATACATGTAAAAAACAAAATGGACCACTTTCTTACACCATATACAAAAATAAATTCAAATGGATTAAAGACTTAAATGATAAACCTGAAACCACAAAATTCCTAGAAAATAAGTGGGCAGTAAACTCTTTGACAATGTTCTGAGTGATATCTTTTTGGATGTGTTTCCTTGGGCAAAGGCAAAACAAGCAAAAACAAGCAAATGGGACTACGCAAATTTAAAAATTTATGTATGTGAAGAAAGCCGTCAATAAAGTGAAAAAAATGCCTACCAATGGCAGAAGATATTCACAAATGATGTATCTGATAAGGGATTAATATCGGTTAATATCCAATATAAATAAGAAACAAACAGCTTAATACCAAAAAAAAAAATCTAATTAAAAAAGGGCAGAGGACACGAACAGACATTTCTCCAAAGGAGACATACAAATGGCCAATGGATATATTAAAAGATGGCCAACATCTCTAATCATCAGGGAAATGCATATCAAAATTACAAGGAGATACTACCTCACACCTGAGAGGATAGTTATCATTAAAAAATCAACAAATTATTACACTTGCTGGTGAGGATGTAGAAAAGGGAACTCTCCTACACTCCTGGTGGGACTAAGTTTGAGCAGCCACTATGCAACAACAGCATGAAGATTCCTCAAAAAAAAAAAATTAAAAATAGCCTTGGCTAGTGTGACTCAGTGGCTTGAGTGCCAGTCTGCAAACCAATGGGTCACCAGTTTGACTCCCAGTGGGGGCACATGCCTGGGATGTGGGCCAGGTCCCCAGTGAGGGGTGTGTGAGAGGCAGCCACACATTGATGTTTAACTTGTTCTTTTTCTCCTTGCCCTCCCCTGTCTCTAAAAATAAATAAATAAAACCTTAAAAAATTAAAAATAGAGTTGCTATATGGCATAGCAACAGCACTTTTGGTTATTTACTTATCTAAATAAAACAAAAACACTAATTCAAAAAGATATACACCCATGTGTTCATTTCAACATCATTTATAATAGCCAATATATGGAAACAACTTAAAATACATAAATTTTACTCAGCAATAAAAAGGAATAAAATCTACAACAACGTGAGTGGACCTAGAGGGTATTATGCTACGTAAAATAGGTCAGAAAGAGAAAGACAAATACCATATGATTTCACTTATATGTGGATTCTAGAAAAACAAATTTGCAAACAAACAAAACAGAACAGTAACAGACTTATAGATACTGAAAACAAGTTGATGATTGCCAAAAGGGATGGGGTAGGGAAATGGGTGGAAAAAGAAATACAGGGTTAATTTCTCTTCTCTTGCTTATAGCCCTAAATCCTGGCTAATATACACCCTCCCAGCAGACCCCCAGACAATTCTGTAGAATGACGGTGGTTGCAAGGAGCATAGTTTAAACTCTGCTACCTTAGGATAAATCCCTGGGAAAGAAATTAATAAACAAAGGTACAAATAGTTCAAAGAATTTGATAATTATTACCAAATTGCCAGAGTGGGTATAAATAAGCAAATAATATATCTATATCTATGTATGTATATGTTATTTGGCACATACCATGTAAAGTGAGAAAAACATGAATATCAGGCACAAAATGAAACACAATAAAATGGCAGACTCTGAGTAAGGCAGAATATCCATCACAACGTAGGTGGGCTACATCCAAATCATTTGAAGGCCTTGAAAGGACAAAGGTGACCTCCGTCAAACATGAATACTTTGGACTCAAATTACAACCCTTTCCTCAATCTTCAGCCTATCAGCCTTCCCCATCAGATTTGGCACTTACCAGGTTTCCACCATTACATGAACCAAATCCTTAAAATAAATCTCTCTCTAGCTATAACAAGCATCCTGCTGGTTATGTTTCCCCGAAGGACCCTAACACAAGCCCTGATCACATCACCCCAGCCACCACCTGTCTTCATTTCAGGAGAGACACCTGCTATTTAGAATAATCAGAAGAACATAACAATTCACAAGATTGCACTGCATGCTTCAAGTGTCTGCTGTGTTTATTGATCCCTTCTGAATAATGACCAGATGTGATCCATAAGGCAGGACCTGCTGTGTTCTATGCCAAATTCCTGCGTTACTCCGGCCAAAGGTTTTCAGCCATGGCTTACCGTTTGAACCACATGAAATCATCTAATGCCAAGCTGTCTTGCTGAGTCTGAGGAAACCAGCCACACGCGCTCTGTGTCACAGTGATAACCTAAATTGACTGGTGACTGCTCTAACCAGTCACATCCTCACTTTTAGGGCATGTTGGCCTGGAGTTCCAATGAGTTAGTCATTAGAGAAAGGAAGAACAGAAGCAGCAGAACCTGAGTAAGGTGCAAAAGAGAGAGCTCCACGCTAGGTAGGAAAAAGGAGCGAGTGCTTCTCGGGGCCTGATCCCTGCCCAGCATCTGGAAGGCGCTGGGAGGTTACTAATGCTACGGTGTCACCTGCTCACTTTCACACCACCTAGGGTCCAGGAAGGTTGCTTGTGAAGGTATTTTCTGCTTTTCTTAAAATAAATTTCCTTTAGCTGACTGAAATAATCTGTGTGTCCATTCTTTTCAAAATGAAGGGACATTATTTAAAGCAAATATTAAGTTATTAAGCAATATTACAATAAAAATGACCATAGTTAAAGAATTATTCAGAACTATTTAAAGGCATCTTTAACGAGTCAAAAATCTTACAGGACATGTACATTTCATTTTTGAAAGGTATTGTATTGTGCTTTGTCAAATATGTTTCATTCATTATTAAAAACTTGACTACCAGTGTCTTTCATAAAAAGAGGTAGCAATACTCTTTTTTAGTAGTTAAAAGAAATATTTTCTATATCATTGTTTCTGAAGTTGAATATCTTCTGCAAGCATTAGTTTACTAATACTTTCAAATCATTATAACTTTGATTAAAGTAAGTCAAGTACAATTTATGTTTTATATTGCTGACTCGGAGTTTACGCACACCTGCTCATTTTAACACAGAGCATAATTAAAAGGAACATATTAAGACTCATGTCATTTATATTTATAGCTACAATTATATGTACTGAGTTTGGAGTCCCAGCTGAAGTCTGGTTCCACCTTGTACTGAGATTTAACTCATCTGATGTACCAGTTTAGAATGTATCTGTTGGTTTAAGTTCATTTTCCTGAGGGTTTTCACAGATTTGCTTTGTTTCCAGGCTAGCATGACGCATGCATAAGGAGAAACAAATGTGCAGAACAGCCAGTTGGTGTCTATCTGATACTGGATTCTGATCTAGTTTTAGAAACTTAGACCTGAGTTCTTTCGGCAGAAGAACTGTTTGAAGGCACTGTTTTGTATGAGGACCTTTGGAAGAGAGGGAACTGCAATGCAATTGTATTAATACCTAGACCACAAAGTGCAACACGGTGGAGGGAGAGGCGTTCTCTCCACTCACTTCCCTAGGGAACCATGGAGTGGAGGGCTGTGAAAACACAGGACCGTGTCTTAGGGACACAGTGATGTGCAGCTTGGGGAGCACTGGAGATAGGATCCCGGTGCCGGTGGCACTGAGATGCTGAACTGGAATAGCTGTCAACCATCCGTAGTGAGTGCAGTGGCCGGAGCAAAGAAAGGGACTCTAGTATCTGGTAAACTTGCAGACCCCCAAGGATCTGAGATATACAGTGACATTTTGTAGAGAGGAGATTCGAGGGTCTGTATATAGTGGAGAGGATAGTCAGAGAAATTCAGTCATCGTTATTGTGGTTGTTACTATACACGCAAGTGGAGGCACAGGGCAATACAAGTTACATGTGCTATAAATAGCAAATAGTCAAAGAACATTCAGTAGAGATAAGAATAAGCAGTGTAAAAAACACGGTTGTCTCAGAATTCACTGGGGTTAAGGCATTAATTTGAACATATATATGTGTGTGGAAGCATCTATAATCACTTGATGTATATATATGTATATGTATATATAATCACTTGATATATATTCTATGTGTATATCATATATACACACATGTATAAAATCATAGAAATGTATGTATAAAATCAATTTTCAAAATTTGTTTCTTTTATGTGTTATTTTATATACTAATATATACAAATACTATTAATAATATTCGGCTGTCCCTATTTTACAGGATTTTTGTGAGAAACATTGAGAAAATGTACAATAAATAAAATCACTGTACTCACATTAAAGCACGATGTATATAGAAAAATTGCCCTGGCTGGTGTAGCTCAGTGGATTGAGCGCAGGCTATGAACCAAAGGGCTGCAGGTTTGATTCCCAGTCAGGGCACATGCCTGGGTTGCAGGCCAGGTCTCTGGGGGGCCAAGTGAGAGGCAACCACTCACTGATATTTCTCTCTCCCTATTTTTCTCCCTCCCTTCACCTCTTTCTAAAATTAAATTAAAAAAAGAAAAATTAAAATGAGAGAAAATGTGGCATAAGGAATAATATAGGACCTGTAGTAAAAAATACCAGGTATTTGACAGAAGCATGACACTGAATTTCCAAATTTGGATAATATATTTAATGCCTTTGTTCTATTTATAAAAATACATATTAAAAATGTTTAGACACACATGTGAGAGGCTTATAAAATATTTAATTGTTACACAAAATATTGCCGTTATTACAAGGCATCCCCATATAAGGCATCACAAGGCATAACTAAACATACCTATAAATCTAATAAAGTCTTTGTGTATATAAGACATTTGCTAAAAGTTCAGAAGTTATTCCTTAATGATTGTTATTCCTTAAAACAAAATAAAAGAATTTTATATGCATGAGTGGACTCTACTTCTAAGATATATATCCCAATTAGAGTGTACTACCAAATGTTATTAGATTGTTAATTAGGTCAATGCCTATTAGGTTAATTTAGTCATTCTAGTTCAATAACGAATTTGCATCCCTAAGGCTCAGTGGGTCACCATGGAAATTCAAATCATTACTAAATGCCTGATAATACTAATTCCCTTGTGCTCTCTGGTCACTTAGTAAACCAAACACTGAAATAAATTAAATTCTTTATATATTAAATGTTATTTTTCAATTGTTATAATGCCTATGTCAGGTTTCTGACTCACATCTTGGAGCAGAGATATCTTTCTTTAAAATTACATGAGGCTTGTTAAGCTTCTAGTATTCCTAAGGACCATTATGTCATGTTTCTGTGACTACAAACGATCAGAAGGCACTGTTGCATTAAGGTGGCACGAAGGCTGCACAGGGACCACTGTGACTCACTCAAAGAGCATCAGGCCAAGGCAGCATTTATGGTGCTCAAGTCAGTGTTGGCCCAGTGTTGCCACCAGTGTATGGTGCTAGCACTCCAGCTTCCCCAGTGGGGAACACAGACAGTTCCTCTATAGCGCCCATCAGATAACGGAGCCAAGATGGCCCGGGACTCATTACTAATAAATGCGTGCCAGATCTTGGATACGCATTTCGGAGGAGGTTCAAATAATTATTTGAATCTCTAAAAGTTATGACTAAAATACAATGCCTTAATGATAATCGGGCCCAAATGATTTAGAGTTCCCCCAATCATGGGAAACTCCCAGTTCTCACAGCATGACATGTGGTGAAAACTGTGTTAACATCATAATGGTGACATCAGAGTCCCAAGTCACCAAAACCATATTCTCCTTTACGATTACATACAAGAATTCTCCACTCTTCTTTACCAAATATACAAGAGTTATCATACTCTTCTTCCTGAAACTTATACAAGGATGGCAAAAGTAGGTTAATAATAATAAATAATACAATACACTTAACAATTACTACAAGAATAGACTCTGTTTCACATACAACTGTGAACCTGATTTTGCGCACACCACTGAATATGCTACATAACTACGTAAACGGTTTAACACTAAATGCAAGGGTGGCTTTGATGTCAACTAAAAAGTGAAGCCAAAGCAAAAATAGCAAATCTAACCTCATGGAGTTTGAAGATGTGCTGCTATTAGCAGAAATTCTGCCAATGATGTTGAACTACAAGGATTAGGCGTAGTTGCTATTGGAGTTTTCTGTGCGGTAGGTAAGCTGCTAGAAAATATAGATTGACAATTCATACTCACTTAAAGTCTGTGCGGAAAATGTTAAAATTGGAAAGAGTAAAATTACATATAAGACTTCAGGAAAATGAATGGCAGATGTGAAGTCAATTTAACCTTTGTTGACTTAATCCAGTTAGATTCAACTCCTCTGCTTTGCTAGATGTTTCTCATATTTTCCTTCTCATCAGGCACCATCTCTTTCTATTGGAACATTTTACTATTTTTTTCATGATCAAGAGTTATCTACTCATAGGACTCCTCCCAAACGTGTGGTATTTATAGCCACAAAAAAATTGATAGTGTTCACAATTACCTTGTGAAAAAAAGATGTCTGACAAAGCATAAATACGCAATACTGAGAGGGAAACGGTTTGGGGGCAGATGCTCACACAACGTTTGGCTTGTAATAATAAATCCTAAAGTCAAGTCAGATAGCTCTACTTGAAGTTCAAGTAAACAGGAACACCCTAGTGAAAACTTTTGAGAGAGTTAATGTCACCTGGCTAGATTTGAAGGCATGAGAAATATTATGTGCAGGTGATTCATGTTATTACCATGTAGGCCTATCATGTAGACATAGGAATTGTTACGAGACTATACAAATAACAATTTAATGAGCATATACTACAGTCCACATAGTTTAATTATATAATTTATTTAACACTTAAAGTAACTCTACGTGATAAGTGCTATATTAGTGATTAAATAAGGTTAATTAATTTCATGCACACTTGCCCATGGAAATTGGTATTTCTAAAGAGAGGTATTTCAACTTTTGCAACAAATTGTTAAATGAAATTACTTTAAAATTAACTTTAACTTATTTTTTAATAAAAAATGGTTTCAGTTTCATAAATCTCCTGAGATACATCTCCACTGCTATTTTCATAATGTAATACTGAAGGGATTAGGCCCTGGGTAATTATAACTCAATTCCGTTTCAGCTTAATTTTATTTTATTATTAAACATATAAAGGAGACATCTCTAACAGAATGCTCATAATCTTTTCACTTCCAATTTACATTTTCATTATTAAACAATGACTGCCAAAGAAAATATTTCATTAAAAGTTAATTGTAAGCTAATGAATAACAGTGATGCAATTTTGGTAATATTTCCTGAAGTTGACCACCCACCTCCCAACAAATCCATTATAAAATTTATTGAGAGGACTTCATATATGGATAAATTGTACCAAACTATGAATAAAACACAATGTTCATTGTTGGTAGAAATGAAAAATATGCCAGACCCTGTTTTTAAGAGACATGAAACATTAATAAAAGGTGACCAGGAGCCATCATAGTTACAGCAAAAATGCCATTTTTCACTTTTTGAGAGCAAAGCAGTTGTAGTCTTTTCCAAATGGGGCACATTTCTGTGTCCCATTCTATTTGGTGGGTGATCTTATTCAATTATGCAGAATAAAGACATTTAAGAACAAAATGGGACCCTGATCAGCAATAAAGTGAGCTGTTTAAGGAACTTAGAAAAGCTTACACTTAATCATTTTAAAACACAGTATATTCCTAACTCTCATATAGTGTTTTAATTCATGTGCTTCAGATGTTTTGCTATGTAAATTCACAGGAATCAGTCTGAATCCTCAGTAACTTAGACCATGAGGTATAAGGGGGCCTGAGAAGCAATCTCCACACATTGTGTCAGGTTTCCACGTCACTTTCCTAACGCAGCAGCGTCATTACTCAAGAGCCCAGTTCAAGTGATGCCAGATAAGGTGTGACTCAGAGCCCGTGGGCAAGTGATTACATTTTGGGGAATCATAAAAACTTTTAACTCATTAAATAAATATATATATATGTATAAATATAGACAGAAGGATAATTGCTATAAAAACTAAGTAGAATAAAGTGATAGAGAATAAAGGAAAGGAGCTATACCTGTGTATGGTATTATGGTGACTACGGGCATGTCTAAGCAGGTGATACATGGTCTGGTGACCTTAATGAAGGTGAGAGTGGGCTGTGAAGGTATGGATTACAAGTGTTCCAGACCATGGGAACAGCTTAGTGGAAAGTCCTGGGACATGTGTAGCATTCTTAAGGGAAAACAAAGGGGACCACATGGCCAGGGGAGAGACTATACATCAATCAGTAGAGCTGGTGTTGGGTAGATCACATTGAATCCCATAATCATGGGATGAACTTGGATTTAATTTTGAAAATGATGACTAGCCTTTGTAGGCTTTTGAGAAGAGGAGTAAAGGGACATTATATTTAATTTTTAGAAGACCACTCTGGTTGATATTTGAAGAGGTGAAGATGGGCACAAAGATCAGTTAAGAGGCTACTGAAATCCTTTAGACAAGAAAGATTAATGGTGCAGATCCAAAAGGCCATTGTGTCATTAACAATGAAAGTTCCCCCAATTATGCTGCATGTTTTTCAAAAGCCATGGTGATTTATTTTATTTCTTTTCTTCCAGAGGGTGGTGCAGTATTTAAAATACAGTGTCATAAGCCCTGGCTCATGTGGATCAGTGGATTGAGTGCCAGCCTGTGAACCAAAGGGTCTCAGGTTCAATTACCAATCAGGGCATGTGCCTGGGTTGTGGGCCAGGCCCCCAGCGGGGGTCATGTGAGAGACAACCACACATTGATGTTTCTCTCCCTCTCTTTCTCCCTCCCTTCCCTTCTGTAAAAATAAATAAATAAAATACACTGGCATAAAAATATTTGTTGGATGAGTGAATAAATGAATGAGTTGTAAAATAATAAAACCTTAGGTATTTATATTTATGAGTGTGATTAATTAGGACAAATGCAAGTAGTGAAGAGTTAGATATAATTTCATAGGATTCCTGAGGCATATAGTGGAATGCATGATTCAATTATAATTACCTGAGGACATAACATATTTCAAAGAAAAACATCAAATATAAGAGTTGAAAACAGCTTTTTTTTCATGTTGAGTTCACCCATATTGAAATCTAAAAGCTGTGGTAAACACAGTGGAAATCTGAGTTAGAATAAAAGAAAATTTTCAAAAATTTTCAAGTTTGAAAACTAAAAGTAAGTGCTTTCTAGAAATCTTAAAGATTTTTATACATCACACGTGCGTGTGTGCATGTGACACCCACACCTGCCCCACCCTGGATGGATGACTTAAACAGTGTGTGTTTACCACTTAGAAAAGGATGCAGTAAGAATTAGGTAATATCACGTGTTAAAGAACAGCTATCTAAATTAATCTCATCTTCTTTTCAACACCTGGCACATGTCATTAGATCCATAATTCCGGAAAATTCCATTAGGCAGAGTTTATTTTTATTTCAGAAATACATTGGCGTTTTTCTCAAATTATGAATAGACAATTATCAGCTGCATAGCTCTTTAGTTGCTCACTATAATAATTATTCCCAATGTATATTGAATAATAGATCAATATCAATTTATACACCATGTTCATATTATATCAAAGAAATCATATTTTAGTTCTTTTCATCCAATTTTTATAAATTATTTAAATGATTATCAATTTTGTGATACAGTACAACTCAAAAGGATAGCTAAACAATTCGCAGCTGAAATCTCGTGTCGATAAATTCTTAAATGATGTAAAGCTAACTAAATAAAATGTAATGGGATCACATATAGAAAAAAATGCCTAAAATATGACTGGGTTAGTATCAAATTATGAGAAAGAGAAATCAGAAAATTAGTTAAATAAAAACAAAAGCTTATCTAATGTCAGAATATGTTTTATCCTTGAGAATTTGGTTGACCTCTTCCAGGAAGTCATCCTCACCCTGCAATGCTACACTGGATACCCTTCTTCTACAGCTAAATCGGCTTAGTTAATGGTAATCTCCCAAGAAAGAAGTGTATGATTATAAAATAACAAAATCTCTGGGTTTCTCTGACTATTAGGATTCTTCTAACAAACTGACATAATCCTAATACTTCACTGTATAACTGTAAGGGCACATATGTACCTGAAAGAACCCTGATGGTACTATACCTAAGCTCTTTGGGTCGATCCTTCAATTGTTCTTTTTACATTTTTTTTAATTAAAAAAAATCTCCCACTTCCTCAATGGTGAAAGCAATTATCTTATTTTTACTATCTTTTCCCTCTCTCCCCATATATCACTTATTTATTTTAAAGGTTATTTAAGATTCTGGTATTTCAAAAATTACCAAATATGCCACAAGAATGTGACTGCCTAACCAAAATATAAACTATCAATATCAATAAAAATATTAACAAAGACATTTAATAAAATACATGCTGCTAATTATGCTAATTACTTTTATAAAGATTTTTAAAATTTCATTAGAAAGTGATTTTCCAATTTTCATATTTTTAAAATAATTTCAGTGTTAAGTAGGCCAGGCATTTCAAAATGTAACTAAAAAATAACAACTAAAACATGACAAATGAATATAAAACATTGGACCACAGAGCAGTGTGATACACTTTAAGTGGTAATTTAAAGGGGTTAATTTAAAGGACAAAATTCAGATCACTAAACACTTATTCTACAATAGAAAAGGCTAAAATTACTGAGTCTATGAATCCAATTTTTAAATTTTTGAAAGTCAAAAAAAAGAAATTAGATTAAGTCAATGAGAAAATACAATAGATAAAATGAATAAGATCAAAAATTACTTTTTGAAATGATTAATAAAATTGATAAATTTCCAGTATAAGACTTTATGAAAAAATTAAAAGACATGAATAAACAATATTTGAAAGAGAAATAATGTAAACATCATAGACATTATGATACCTTTAAGAGAACATAAAGATAAGTTTGTTGATCAATATGAGCATTTAAACCCAGGAGTTAAAAATCTTTGCTCAAGAAAAGTCCAGTTCCATATAGTTCACCTATAAGATTTCTATAATTATTAATAAATAAACAATTCTAATACACAATGAATAATTACAAAGTATAGAAAATAGGAAGCACTACTGAAGTCATTTTATGAAGCTATCATTACATTGTCACCAAAATTTGCAAGGACCCCATGAGAAAAAAATAATTAATGACCAATGATTCACTCATGAATAAAAATTCAAAAATGTTAAACAAAATATTAGCAAACCAATTAAAACAACAGATTTTGTCCAGAAATGTAAATTTGATTTCCATTAGAAAATTAATAGATATATTTCACTCAAATAAAGATTAAATAATATTCATCATATCTATTTCAACAAATGCAATAGAAGAAAAACACCTTTAATAAATTAACATTCATTTAGGTTAAAAAATAAAATAAACCTCACAATGTCTCAGCAAATCAGATCCAGAAGGCTTAGCAAAAATGGTAAAATGCATTTTCATTAAATAGAGAGCTCGAAAAAATCTTAACAAGAATGTCTAATTTGCTATTGTCAGAAAGATCACAAGTCAAGACTAGCCACCAACACCCGCTGTTCAGCATTGCACAGAGTTCCTAGTGACTGCAATGTCAGAACAAAAAGAACTAAATTATAAGGTGTAGAATGAAAAGAAAAAAATTAAAAACACTGTCATTACTTGTAGATATTACACTGTAGATATCACAATGCAGATATTTATGTTAAAAAATTGTAAAAAAACCTATAGGTAAATGATTATAATTCATAGAAAAACTTAGATTTCTAAATTCAGATCAATATTAAAAACTAATATTTCTATAAATCAGAAACAAACAATGTGGAATTTCAATAAAATCAACATGCACCATATCCACATTAGTTTTCTGGGGATAGCACTGAAAAGTGTCTGAGAATAAAATTACAAACACATCCCTAAAGATAATGAACAAGCAGCAAATAAATACAATGCATAGCATAGAATCGATGATCTAATATTGAAAAATGTCACTTATCTCCTAATTTATAAAGACAATATTATTCTAAAATTTAAATAACTTGGTTTACCTATTAATATGTGTGTAAAATTTGACAAGCTGAGTGGAATTTTAAAGAAAGGCATAATGTTACGAATGGCTGTACGTTCTCAAGGAAGAAGAGCAAAGAAAGTAGAATGAACTTTATCATACATCAGTAATCATTATAAAAATATAGTATACATAAGATATGGTATTAGCTCAGGGATTTTTACTCATAGAACAGAATTAAGAACCAGAGAGAAAACACAAATATGAAAACTTAATATATAATGGAGTTAACACTGCTGAGTGATGAAGACACATTTTCCAATAAATGGCACTGTTTTAGTTTATCTAAATGGATGAAAAGTAAATAAATATTGAATCTTCCTCTTACATTGGTAAAATGAAGACCAATTGGGTTTAAAACCTAAATGTAAAAGATAATATACTCTAGCTTTTAAAAGACAATATAGAACATTAGCATGACATATCCTTTAAAAAATGATTTCCAAATTTGACTACATCAAAATTAAGAACTTCTAGAAATTTTATAAAAATAGTCTACAAAATATGTAACATGATATTTTCACCACATACAACCACTGAAGGATATTTACAATAAATTAAGAGCACTCTGTGGATCAAAAGGAAGAGAAATAAATTCAAAAAGTAAAAGTAGAATTGGGAATTTTACCAAAAAGAAGGCACAAATAGCTCATAAGAATAAAAAAGATATCAACTACATTAGACCTTAATAAATTTAAGTGACTAGGCAAATTTAAGTGACTGTGAGAGATTACATCATACCACGAATTTAAGGAAAAAAAGTCAGGCACTACTAAGTGTCCACTTGGGTTTAGAGCAGTGGGAATTCCATCTACTACTGAGCAGAGTGAAAGCAGTATGTCAACTTTGGAAAACAGTTTGTCCTGGACTCCATGACACACCTGAAATGTGCATTCCTTAGACACACAAAGCTCACTATCCAATTGTATCCTAAGAAAATATTGTCCCTTCCCCAGAACCATGCACACAAATACTTATAACAACATCGTATCTAACAACCAAAACCTGGGAATCCCCCGAGTGTCTGTGAAGAGAAGAATGTTGTAGAAAATTAAACAACAGTAGAAATGAATCAACAGAATTCTATGCATTGTCATGGATGAATCTCAAACATAACTTTGAGTGGGGAGGAAGAGGAAGGTGTAGGGGGGATAAATGGTAGTAGAAGGAGACTTGACTTGGGTGGTGTACACATAATATAGTGTACAGATGATGAGTCGTTGAATTGTGCGCCTGAAACCTCAATAAGTTCATCCAGTGTCATCTTCAATAAGTTCAATAAAAAGGAAAAAAATCTAAAAATAATAATAATTTTGAGAGAAGAGAATCAGATAGTATAGATCAATTTTTCAACTAAAGCTCAATCACAGGCAAAATGCAACCATATTTGTTTAGGACTAAATATATAGGTGGGGGGGAAAGCTACTACCAAGAAAAATAAGAGTAAACACAAACCTCAAGACTTGGAGGAGACAGAATGGCACAAATGATCCTTTTTCTGGACCTGGGTATTGAGAACAGGGAGGATTATTTTGACTCTGTACTCTGTGTGTTGTGTGCGCTTACTTCTTTTACTTGTATTTCATGATATTTAAAGAATCATGAATTATAGTCTCCTGCATGTGTCATATATCTTCGAGGTACTCATAGGACATACTAGTATTTAAAAACTTTTTAATTCCAATGAAAATTTGCACTTTAGAATACTTAATAATTACCAAATTTCTTTGAGGTCAATTTCCCTTGCCTCACCTGAGAGTGAGGATATAAAAGACATGCGCATCCAGGAAGCAGAAAGGGTAGTTAGTATGAAGTGGAAATAAATGTGATGTTCTGGATTTTGTATCTAAAACTCCTCGGCACAGTGAAGGGTAAGCACACCAAATCAAGTGAAAATACCTTCAGTGAATTAACAGTGACAGTTTCATTAGCTGAGTTTATAATATGTCCAAATAAGTGGCTAATTATTTAAGGTATATTATCTTTAATCTACACAGCAATTCTGCAAAGTAGAATATAAGAAAGACAAACTGATTTGCTGCTTAACCTGGCTCACATATGGAGAAGCCAGGATCTGGTCCCAGGCGTGTCTCTTACATGTCCACAGGTCACTACTCCATATTGCCCAGGTAGTATTCAAGGTCAGACAGTGGCGTGTAATGAAGCATGATAAGACCTGACTTTTAATCTAGCTCTGCAAATTATTAGCTGTTTGACCTTGGAGAAAATTTAATAAATGTATAAGAATTAAGCTTTTTTAACTAATTGAGGATAATAAAGCCTATCTATTAGCTTCATTTTGAGGTTTAACTAAAATGCATAGGTAAAGCACTAGCACAAAACATCTATGCAAAAATATTTAGCTTATTCTATTAATAATAATAATAATTATTATTATTACACTTTTGCAACTTCAGTTTATTCGATTATATAAACATCTCCAAAGTTTTTCAGCATTCTCTGGTTAAAAAGGGGAATTGATGGTTGAATAAATACAGGGCTGATCAAGCAAATAGAGGAAAAAGATAAGAGAGCTCCCCAAATGAGGATGCTGGTAACAAATGCATCTTCATGATTGTTTATGAGGTAAGGCCAAGGTGGAAAGACAATGAAACTTAGAAGAGAAAGATTCTCTGAGGAATAGAGAATATCCTTGGGAACAGCAGCTCTAATGAAGTCTGGGGAAGGTGAGGGGTGTGATTTGGGGAAAGGGAATTAAAGAAGACTATAATTAGATCATCCACACCTGACTCAGAGCTCAGAACATTTCACTACCCTGAACACTCTCATAAATATTAAAATTCCATCACTCCAGACTTCCTGACAGGGTGAGTTATGAGGAAGGTTGAGCAGCAGGGCCTCACGTTGCGGCTGGTCATGGTTCTGCTGCTGAATAACCTGGAATGCAGTATCTCAGGGCTGCTCAGATGTCTTTACCAAACAATAGCTTCTCTATTTCTGTGACATCCTCACTATGAAAAAAAACTAGAGAAAACTAGAGCTAGAGCTCCTTTGTTCAAAAAATAGAATGTGGACTTCCCATGACTCACTTTTATCCATTTCTATTTTAGAGCCTTCTGAATCCCTGTTTCCAGCATCCTAATTTTTCAGTCCTAGAAAAACTTGCTTTTTTCCCATTAATTTTTCCAACAGTAAAAGGTTTCCTCTATCTCTAACCCAAGAATAGAATTCTGCTACACATGTACAGACCTGCTTGACTAAGTTTAACAGCCTTTCTGTTTGTCCAAGTTTTGCCAACCTCAGATCCCTGGTTCATGTGATCACCCACCTGTTGTATCCCTGCCAGTGTCTAGAACAGGTACCTCTTTCACACTTGGTATTACCAGTGAATCATCCCCAGCCCTAAGGAGTCAATCTGATTCAAGATACCTGTCCATCAGTTCTCACTGATAAATCCCAAAATCCCCCAGAAATTATTAAACAGAAGTTTGGAAATACAAAGTCCTACAGGTTTCTGAAAACTTAATGACTTCTTCAGCTGATATCGTAAGGGCTTATTATTTTGTTTTCTCTCTGAAATGGGAAATTGCCTTAGCTCTGTCCCTTGTGGATCTCCAATATCCCCATGAGACATACCTTACTGGGCAGAAGCAATGCTACTTAGAGATCCTTTACGTGACACATGAGACACTGCAGTAAGTGAAGTAGCTCACACTGAACTCCATACCTGAGCGCATAGCCTCTTTCTGAATGCTTTCATAGTCATGCCAGTCTTTTCTTCTCAAACCATCTGTCCATGCATAGAATTGCCCATCTCCCAGGCCCAGTGGAAATGTCTGTGGAAAAGGAAAGTATTCAGAGTATAAAAAGGAGGTATTTCCTTTTGCATGGTAGGTAAACACAGCCAGGCACATAATAGGCAATCAAAGAATATTTGTTGAATAAGTGATTCTTCCAAGCACACTGAAAAGAAAGCTATTGCTAGTGGCCAGATTAATACACATTTTAAAACCTTGTTTCAGCTCTTAAAGCAGGAGCATGTGTCAACCACAGCCCCTATCATTGCCTGTTTTATTCCATCCCGAGACAGTAATAATAATTCGGTGTGTTACCTCCCCTGAGCACAGCAGCCTAGCTGTTTTCACTTGCCCAAAATGTAAATGCCAGTAATGCTGCCAAATTTGGTATTAAATGGAATTAATTTTGTTTGTGATTTGTTCAGTTTCATTAATTTTGATCAAGTATATTTGAATGGCCTGATCATAACACTAGCAACTATTCATTGAATGCTCACTATGTGCCAGGTACTATGTTAAATAGTCTGTATATAGAAGATTTTTGAATCTTTATGATAGTCTTTGGTTAAAATCTCCATTTTTCTGCCAATTAAACTGAGGCCCAGAGGACTAAAATAACTTGAAGTAAACCAAAGTGGCAAAGTCAGGACTTGGACCCATTCTTTAAACCAAAACTGTGGTCTTAAAAACTGGTCAAAACTGACTCCTATTCAGATTTCTGTTAATGTATGGTACCTGGTTGCGCTTAGAATTGATACTATCACCAACTCGACAACTGTAGTCACAACATTGCGTTTTATGCTTTGGTAAAACCCAGTATGTTCTAATGTCAACTGGAAAAATAATTCTGGGTAGACTGGTGAAGCTACTTAAAAAAAGATTTTATTTACTTAATTTTGGAGAGAGGGGAAGGGATGGAGAAAGAGAGAGAGGGACATCGATCGGTTTCCTCTTCTATACACCCTGACCAGGACTGAACCCACAACCCAGGCATGTGCTCTGGCCAGGAATCGAACCAGCGACCTCTGGCTTTGCTGGATGATGCCCAACCAACTGAGTCACACTGGTCAGGGCTGAAGCTATTTTTTTAAATAGTGTTTAATTTTGGTAATGAAACCGTTTTAAATGAATATCACTTTTTCCCAATCTTAATAGTTAAGAAAATGTAAAATAAATGGTTTCATATTTATGCATCATTTTCCTTTGTTTTGGCTTATGCTTAAAATAAATAATACATCTAGAGAATTTTTTAAAATTTCAATTTAGGTAGAACAAAACATGAATAATTCCAGGGAGGAAATTTTATTCTATGAGACTTTTAATGGCAAATGAAATGTTTTATTAGTTTAAAATAGTGCAACTACTGTACTTATGAAAACTTATCAACCTTCATCCATATTTGCAGCTTTTAAAGGACTTATTTTTAAAAGACTAAAATGGAGCTAATAAAGAAACAGAAAATCAGAGTAAAGATTTTCCAAACCTGGAGACTATTATCTATATATTTAAAGAAATTTGTAAGAGTGGTGAGTTCAGGACAAACAACAAGAATAAACACACAAGGATACTGGTGAGTTTGTATATAATTAAGGGTATATAAAAATAAGGTTAGATTTTAAAAGGAGGATGACAAGAAAGAAAAGCTCTGGAAAAATTAACAGAAAATAATAAAATTTAAAAAAGAAGGAAATGGGCAAAAACAATTGGGGTATAATAGCAAACATTAGGAAAATGTCATTCATTTTTTTCTAATTGATAATGATTTTATAATTAGACATTTTACCAAAACTTAGCTATGAATTGAAATTTTAAATAATCAAATAACTGTAGAATACAAAACCCATGTTTTGTCATAGCCATGAATTTACAATGGTAAGTACTAAGCTATAATGAAAATCTCTCACACTTATTCAGATAATACCAATTTATAAACATCACTTTCAAATTAAAAGTTTCAAAATAAACTTTGACATAACACATGGAGATACAGTGCATAAATCCAAATATGCAAAGTTGTCTCAGGTTAACTATTGGTTCACACACTGGCCCCCTTACACAGAGGGTAGGTAGAGACCAAAGAAAGACACAGACCACTCCAGTTTGGTAGGTGGCAGGTTTAATAAGCAGCAAAACTACATAACAAGACTTGTCTTAGTCTGCCGCTGGGAGATGAGTAGGTCCCCGAACCCACTTGCCAGAATCTTAAAAGCTTATAAGGGAGGCCTTAACTGGGTTCAGTAACATGTTGAGTCCAGGAAGTCCAAAACATCTTCCTCTCAAGTCTACACCCTTGAAAAGAGCTCCAGTTTGGGAATAGTGGGTGGAGCATACATTCCAAGGTCAAGGGGAAAGTAGGAGCAGCCTCTGATTACCTTTCCCAGACCTGATGGGACATGGTGTTCTCAGCAGCATAGCCTGTTGATCCACAGATAAGAGGGTCAATGGCTCTTCTTTGGCCTCCATATCTTTCTGGTTTTGTGTGTATTGGCAGGCTCCCCCCGCTGGCATAGGGGGCCGCAGACCCTACTGGCTGATCATTCAAACGTATTAAAGTCTGAGACAGTACTATAATCTAGGTAGCCAAGGTGTTTTATCTGTTAGTAATTTAATCTGATGCTATAATTTTCCATTTTTCCTTTCTACAAAACCTGCTGCTTGCAGATGACAGCTGAGATAGGACCACCATTCATTGTTATGTTCTTTTGTCCAGCCTGGCACATCATGACCTTTGAAATGTGACCCCCAACCACTGTCTATTCGATGGTATCCATACATGGCACTCAGTTCTCTCAACCCCTTATGGTGGCCACCTGGTTTGCATAAGGACAGGGGAAACTTGCATTAGTGTAGACACAGTCTCCTCACATTCCAAGCTATATTTAGAACCCCTCACTCAGAGGGAGTGGGCCTATGTCATTTGCCAGTCTAGCACCTTTGGGAACTTTTGCGGATGGCCCCAGACACTTGTGGCAGCTACCTTAATTGTTGTTTAGAACATATAAGACACGCTATTAATACATTAACCTCATAACTGTAGGTCAAGGGCAATCCAGCATCCTTGGCGATGTGCCATTCCACTGGGCTACTACGGTGGCCACTCTCTTTATGCACACAATCTGCTGTATCTATTGAAGGGTCAGTTGCTAGGGCTTGTATTTGAGCTAAGGTATCAGTTTCCTGATTACCAGGGAGTGTCAGTGCCTGTGACCCTGGACTTGGAAGGCAGTGGGGACTGCCTCAGGCTCTTGTAGACATACTGAAATGTCTTTCCACATACATGACCCCATAGGGCTTATTAATTGTCATCCACCCCTTGGCTTCCAATTACCTAACCCAAAGGGTTGATCTCTTTAGAACAGCCCAACTGTCAGTGCAAAGGATGGATGCTGAATGATTCATCCCACTTGCTGCTACAGTTCATTCCTCTTTATATCCAGATGGTGTCAGTGTTAGGCTGATTAGAGACTGCAGTCCCTGTGGGCTGTTGCCCTGACCAGACCCATCTTAGTCTGAAACAGTACAACTAATGTGCTAATGAAAAATTATCTACCTTCAGTCCGTCTTTATAGTTTATAAAAATCCACTTGTTTTGAAAGAAGAGAAACGGAGCAGAGCATTTACTCACAAATACTAGTGAGCATTTCCTCCACTCCCTCTCTACAGGCTGCAGGGGCTGCCACAGATATAGGAGCAGAGCATTTGGAATATCTACACAACCTTCAGGGTCTAGTATCTAGAGACATTGGGCTGGTGGACAGGTTGCTCTTCTGCTGCAGACAAGCAGAGGTGGGTTGATGGAACAGATTCTCAATCCACCCTTGAAAGGAAAGGACGTTCTTACCATAATATGCTGTTTCTTTGGGAAAGGATCTACTTGAAGGAGTATTGTGTACATGGCTAGGAGCTGTTGATGATACGGGGTTTCTAACCCATTCCAGAATGGGGACCAAAATCCTAGGGGCACTCTCTTCTCCCGTTGTCTCTGCCACAGTGACCAACCCATACCTTCTGGAGTCACAGACACAGCTGACTCAAGTGGTAGCCCTGCTTGGGAGATGCCCAGAGTTTTAATCTACTTCACTAGTATTTTTGCCTTCTCAAAGGCAGCTTGCAGCTCTGATGCCCAGTCGCACAGGTGCCCTTTCTCTACCAGGGGCATATAAAGGATGGAGGTACTACACTGGGCAGGGGGATCAAAGTCCTCCAAAATCCAAAAGTGTTTACAAAAGCTTACACCTCTTTCCTGTTCTTAGGGGTTGGTTAGGCTTGCAACTTACCAATCACAGCTTCTTGGAAAACATGAGTCTTATTCAACAAATGACTCCCCAGAACTTGACAGCAGTGCCTGGGCCTTGAATTTTCTGTGGGTTCCCTGCCTGTCCTTCCCCTCACACATATTCCAGCAGAGTCTGCAGTGTTCTGCAGCAGAGGCGAGTCCTCATGTGAACACTGTATCATCAACAGAATGGGCCCATTTTACTGATGTGGGAAAGGAGGACAGAGACCAAACTCAGGCTACCATGCCCTGACATATTGTGGGACTGTGAAGGTAATCTCCGGGAAGCATTTGAAATGTCCATTAATGCCCATCATACATGAAGGCAAATTAATCTTGTGACTCAGCAGCAAATTTTTCAGCAAATTACTGAAAAAGCATTTGCCAAAATCAGCGCAGCATGGTACACTCCTGGCACTGACGTCAAGGTATTTAAGACGATGGCAATGTTGGGCACAGCTGCATGGTGGGGGGTCACTACCTTGATCAATTCTCAGTAGTCCACGGTCATCCACTATGAGCCACCTGGCTTTTTTAATAACCACACTGGGCTATAGAAAACACGGTAGGCAGGGCATACAATACCCGCTCGATGTACTTCTAGGATAGTTTCTCCTATTTCCTCATGCCCCTCCACAGGCAATTTATACTGTTTGACTGTTACCACTCTTTGTGGGGGTGGTAGACCTGCTGGTTTCCAGTGGATGTTCCCCGTAGGACTGGTTTGATTACTCTAACCTGGAGACAGGTTTCACCCATAGAGGTTTGCAGAGTTAGACCTTGTAGGATATCAGTTGCCAGAGTATTCTCTGATATCTAAGAGAGAAAAAACCTTGTGTTCTCCTGGGGAAGAATGCCTAATCTTCAGTGTCAAAGGACCTTCCTGACCTTGCTGTTTCCCTCCATCACTGAGGGAGCCAGAAAACTGCTGAGGGTTATTATGTATTAGAGTATATTTGGCTCCAATATCAACAAGAACCATCATCTTTGTATATTTCTGGAAACCATTGAATACTGAGCTCAAAAGGAGTCTTTGATCAACTTCCTTGGCCCTCGTTGGAGGCAATGTTGGCCTGCATCCTATACTCAGGTGTGGGAGGCACCCACCCCTGATAGAACTGTACCCCTGAGACCTCCAATGGAGCAGACAGGGCATGAGAGATGGCAGGGGAAGGTAGGGAAAGTCTGAACTGTTGGTCAGATTTTAAGGCTTTTCACAGAACAACCAACACAGCAGTGGGTTGGTAGTCTATTTCTTCAGGTGGGGTCACATTGGCAATGAGGTCAGACAACATTTGCTTATGGGTTATTTTCACTGGACCCTGTATAACAATAAATTTAGCAGAAGAATGTTCCTGAGTCGGGGGCTGCCTCACTGGCTGGGGTTGCTGTTGCGTTCCTTTGTATTGGGAGTCAGACAGCATGGGGCGTCTGATTCTTTTTGTTGTCAACCACCACAACATCCTCCCCTTCACTCTTCTCAGTTTCTCCTCATTTAGCTCTCAGCATCCTAAACAGGCTCTGTCACTAGTACTTGGACTTTAATCTGCACTCTCCTAGCCTTACAAAATAGCATGCTAAAGTCTCCAACTTATTATCCCACTCCCTTACCTCTTCTTCCAGCCCCGAAGCTAGCAGAGTAGTACAAACACACAAGTCTTCCTCTAAGCCACAGGTGGCAAACACAAGGCCTGTGTGCCGAATCTGACCCTCCACCTTGTTTTATCCAGCCCAGCACCTGGTTTCTACCGGGCAGCAGCACTGAGCTCCTTGCCCCTAGTGAGGCAGTAGTTACATTTATACAGTCGTAAAATTACATTTGGCCCTTTGAAGGCAACGGAGACGCTGATGTGGCCCCTGGTGAAAATGAATGTGACAGCTTTGCTCCAAGCTCAGCTCTTTGTACATCTTTCTCACTCAAGCTTCAGCCTCTGGTTGGGCATTAGTGGTGGAGAGCTGCCCACAGCTGAGGCCGTACTTACTTACATACTTACTTACTAGGCTTGCCTTGGGCAGCTGGGAGACAAGCAGATCTCTGCACCTGCCCACCATTTTGAGTTTATATAGAGGCCTTAACTGGGCTGAGTCCCATATTCAGTCCCATAACATCTTACTTTCTCTAGGCTACATACTTGGACAGCTCCTAGTATGGAAATGATGGGCCAGATGTACATTCCAGGGACAGGAGAGGGGATGAGGAGCTTCTGACTTGCCCAATTCAGCTCACAGGTCAACCAGAGGCTAAGTCCTTTCCAAGACCTCCTCCAACATTACGAGGCGCATTAATTTCCCTTATTTTGATGTATTTAATTTAGAGAACTCTCAGCCATTGGTAATACAGAGCAGAAGGAACACAAGAACAAATCTTCACTTTCTCAAGAAACACTATGAAAATTATAGTAAGGCATCAGATTTATCAAGAAAACATAGTTGAATTAATATAAAATTTTTAAATGGCTGAGAATTACTGGTATGAAAGCATACTTTTTATGCCAACAAACTTTGAAAATACTTCAAATCAGGCAACAGGTGTTTCTGAGGGCAAGGGTAGAAAGACTAACAATTTTTATTTTTCATTTTTATTTTTTTACTTTTTGTAATTTGATAGCTAACAAACTTTGTGTGCATAGAGAATATACTTTCTTTTTAAAATTCCATAGAAAATTTGCAAAAAAAATTACAAATTTTTAAAATTTAATCTTTATTATATTTTTTTCCATTACCCTTTAGTCCCCTTATACCCCACTCCACCCAGCAATCACCACACTGTTGTCCATGTCCACGAGTCATTTTTCCTTTTTAGATGGGACAGTTAGACTCTACAGGGTTAGCTCAATTCCAACACCAGGAGATTTCTATGACTCACTCACCCACTACGCTCCCCACCCATAGAGGACTGGAGTTTGAATGAGAGAAGTATTTTCAGAATACTAGAAACAGGTGAGAACAAGGATGCCAAGCTCTTGTGAAAATTAGCGTTCCACGTGAGTCTACGTACCAAGTATTATTAACCAAAGCTCTCTTCTCTCACTAGGCTCCCAGGAGGCTTCTAGCCTTCTTGTACCCCTTACTCCATAGATGAATTCCTATCTGAAATCGATAAGAAAGACGTGGGCACTGGCTCCCAGGTGCACACCCAGGAACTGCATGGCAAGTCCTCCTCTGTACAGAGAACTTCAGAGTAGAATTTTCGTTACTTCACTCATGCATATAATCAGGTACCCAAGGATTAGCAGACATTTGAGAGAGATTTTAATGGAAAATTCAGAGGCCCAAATAAACAAAAGTTACAATAACTGTAAGGAAACAAAGGCAATGTAACCCAGAGAAGAAAACTTCCCCCCAAATCTAAATTTAATTTCCTTAAGGAACTTTAAGAAAAAGTTCTTTCATAGAAACAGAAATTTAAAAAGAGATGAGCATTTAAAAAACATAGCAACATCTACAAAAAAGAAACAGCTCTTAGAAAGTGAAAATGGAATAGCAGACAAAGAATAATTGGAGGCAGTTGGAAAAATAAAGGTCAAAGCAACCCTACTCATTCACAAAGCATGTGCCAAGACCTACTGAAGAAGCTTTTCTTCCACAGTGAGGGCTGTTGACCAATATAAAGATTAGAAGTGTCTGCAACCTTTTCACCTGTCAGAAAGGTAGGTGAATAAACATAAATCAATCCCAGTCCAATTGAATAGAGCTACCTTGGTTCTGAAATATCAACCATTCATTAAATTAAATAGAAAAAATATAAAAAAGGGGAAGAAACAAGAGTGTCAGAGGCAAAAAACAAAACAAAACAAAAACAAATAACAACAAGAAAAAATCCTTAATCATTGCCTGTCTTTCAAAAATATATTAAAAGAAGAGCTGCAGTTCTTCCAAAGAGATGAGGATAAATTACTGCTGCATACAGGGTGTGGCGAAAGTAGGCACATAGTTGTAAATATGCAAAACACAGAGTTTATTCTTATCTTATTAGTTATTAACTATTGTACCAATACCCATATAAATGACTCTAAACCTACTTTTTCCCCACCCTGTATATAAAATTTTAAGCAAATAAAAAGTAGGGCAATTAATTAGGCTGGAAGGGAAAAATACATAAAAAAGAAAGTATATAGAACACTATTTGATTTAGATACAAATACTCTTACCTAAATATTGATTTAATAAAAATTGGTGCCAAAACTATACTGGGAGTTGAGCAAAAGAGTAGAATAATATTTTTAAACACACATTTATATAATAGGAAAACAATTGATAATACAAAAGTGGACCAAAAAACCCCTCAGAGAACAATAATGTGCACACGTTGTCTGCAAATATGGAAGCATATAACTAAATAAGGGTCAAAAATTGACATGGTTGTCCCTGGGTGTCAGAAATGGCAAGTAGGAGAACGTGGGCCAGGTGGAATTGTGCTTTACTAATAAAGGCTATCTGAGGATTTGCTGCACTAAAACCTCTTCCTATCTATGTCAATGCTACTCACAGACCAGCAGCCTCAGCATCACCTGGGAACTTGTTAGAAATACAATTCCCCAGACCCAACTCATATCTGATAAATAAGAGAGGAGAGACACAGAAATCTATGTTTTAACTACATCTGCAGGTAAATCTGACGCTTACTAAAGTACAAGAACCACTAATTCATGTGAATAGAAAAGTAATACAATTATCACATTAAAAGAAAACAGAGCAGACTCATTAGCAAAGTATGTGCCACAACTTACTGAAGGATATTTTTCACATATGTAATAAAAAATTTGGTATATTTGCATCATCTTCATTGGCCAGAAAAGTGGGTGAATAAACCTAAATTAATCCCAGCCTATTTGTGTAGAACTACATTGGTTCTGAAAGCTTAACCACCCATCAAGCGGCCCATCAGTGTTCTGACCTCTGCTTTCCACGAGCAGTCTCCATGCCAGATCTATTTGCTTCCCTCCTGGATTATATCATGTGTCCTCCATGTGGTTACAGTCGTACAGAACCATTTTCTATGACCTTGTAGAACAAACGTAAAAAGTATTGTACTCCATGAGGCATATATTTCAGACCTCTCGTTAGGTCAGCCATTTATTTATGAGCACTCTTTCTATTTTTCACCTGGTACACTTTTAATTCACTGTAATGTCACTGCAAATAATTAACTTGAAAAAATATCAAGAATAGAAGAGACATAATCCGTTAAGTATAAACCATATCTAATAGTTAAAGCTGAATTCCAGGAGCCTATGCAAAAAAGAATATACTAGAGAATAGGTCAAGAGAAAAAATGTCCAAGGGTAAAACATGACTCACAGACAATGTGCCTACCAGAGATGGCAAACTCAAACACCTGAGGTCAGATATATGACACGAATGGGTCAAAATCTAGGGTGTGCCCCCCTAAGAAATGATGGACTCTTGGGCTACCTGACCACTATTATTAATTTAGAAATAATATTAAAACAGCTCACAGGGGCTGTCAGTCTGAAAACCCCAGGCAAACAAAAATACTTGTCCCTTGACTCAATTAGAGCAGTTGTATTCCTCACAATACTTACTACAGATGCCGATGACACTGAAAAAGCACACTGTGTGAGTCTCTATAAAGAAAAGATTGTATTCGGAACCTACCTTAGGGTTTATAAATCAACAGCCAATGGACTTTTATTCTCGCAATCAACCGTACACCTACCACTATACATATTCCTTAGAAGACAATATGATGTAGTAGAAGTACCCTGGATTCAGGGCCAGAAGACATAAATTAAAGTTTACACCATATGCAGGAAATATACATTTTCTCTAGGTCCCTCAGTTAACTCATATATGAAATTAGGGTAATAAAAATAAGACCTACCTTACCCACCTCCCAAGGATTTTTTGAGTAGTAAATCAAATAAAGTATGTGAAAGCCCTTGGCTTATCATAAAGTGATATATAATATCAGTCGTTTCCCCATCTCTGCTATTTTTATCTATATATTTGAGTTATATCCATTGTCCTTGAAAGTTACAGCATCATTGCAGAGACAAAACTTATATACATTAAACAAATAAATTACATAGGCCAAACTCTATGCCCAAAGATGTTAATAGGATATACTGATGGGTGTAAATTCTTATGTTAGGTGTGATTAAGTTTCTTACATATTGAAACCATTTGGGAGATGTTCTAAGCAAATGGAACACTGCTAAAAAGGTAATATAATGGGTGATACCAATAGAAAAAAGTACATAACTAACATATTTATTCTTATATAATTTTATCCGCATAAGAGCTGGATGATGAACTAGAGTTCAGAAATATTAAGGTCACATCATTAATAAAGTCTTCAAGACCACATAACTAATAAGTGGCAAACTAGAATTTGAACTAAGCTGATCTGCATTTAATTATTATGAATTACAAAAAACAAAGTAAAAACATAGAGACTTTTTATGATTCATTATTCATTTATTCAAACCCCATACTGTCATTTTTAAAATGTTAGGAAATAACTGAAGAGATAAGTTGAAGCCAAAAAAATGAATGCGCAGAACCTTAGACTCTATCCACCGAGCATTAAGGAGTCATCAACGGCTCTCAGACTGGAGAGCAATATATTAAATATTATGTGGAAATTAGTTTGTTGATGTTTGTTCTAACATCCTTTTTCTTCCTGAGTTTGAACCCAAACTTCCTGAGTTTCTTCCAGAGCATATGGTGCATCAAGAGAAATCTGCAGAGAAGGCTCTGCAATTCTGTAGACTCCCCAGCACACTGGCAAGTTAGTGCCAGAGTATAAAATCCCTTTTTAAGTGAATAGAAGTGTCTTGTTCTTCACATTCTGTTTAAATTCTCAAATGTGACATTATTAACAAAATAAATCTTTTTTTCACTGTTGTCCTGATTTTCCCCTGGTGCTCTCCCCAGCCCTGAACCCCCCCTTCCAAGCCCCACACAGTCAATCCCCATCCCGTTGTCTATGTCCCTGGGTCATTTATACCTGTGAGTTTATTAGTCCCTTACCCTTCCAACCTTATCCCTCCCCGCCCCCCTCTGGATGGAACTGGAGAGCATTATGCTAAGTGAAATAAACCAGGAGGTGAAAGACAAATACCATATGGTCTCACCTATAAGAGGTACCTAATGAACAAAACAAACAAATGAGCTAAATAGAACCAGAGGCACGGAAACAAGGGAATAATATCAGTCTGGAGCTGGTTTCGATCACTGGAACCTCCAGTCCATCCTCTTGACGTTGTAAACATGGTATCTGAAGTAGGGTTAAAAGCACGGATGTACGAAAGCAAGCAAAGCGGCATGTAAAAGATTCAGCTCTTATGTTTAGATCTTAAAATGTTTCAGCAGAATCTGGGTTGCAATATAAAATGTCTAGATTTTACAAATTTAAACAATTTCAAACATTTATAAATATACCATAGGATCGATTGTGTGTTTGGGATGTCAATGCAGTCACCGTTCTTGAACTGATGGCCAGGCTTGGGTCACAGGCTTAATCGGGACCTCACTCAGCTTGCCTCAGAAACTGATGGCACTATCTTTTATCTGGTGTAAACTCGACTGGCATCACCAAAACCCTGAGCTTATACATTTATCCTCTGTATTTGTCTTACTATCTCACATCCTGAGAGCACTACACGATTTTTCATGGATCATTTTAATGAACCTCACACAGTATCTCTGCAAGGAGGCAGTGAAGATCAGGAAAATTAGTCAAAGACCAACACTGAGGCAGTGGTGGTAAGCGGAGCTGCAGAAGCGAGAAAGTGTGAGGGAGACTCGGTGCTGGTCACTAACCACATAGGGCTCTGGTTTTTATTTTGAGCATAAAAAAGGCAAAAACATTTGAGAGGCTCAATGCTCAGAATCCCAGATTAAAGATCATGTGTTCCTGATGGCTCAGTAACACTGACCACACACCCACAGGATAAAATGCAGTAATGGTCACTTTCATTATACGTATTTCTCTTTGGGGCTTATTTGCACACACACAAAAAAGAGACTGCTACCACACCCATGTTATAATAATATTATTTTATTTTGAATGACTGTATGCGTGTAAAACAAGGAACACACAATTTGAGAGTTCTACTGACATCTCTTGCTTTCTGCTCCAACCTCTGAAACTATTTGAACATTTATTTGCATAGACAAAGGTCATGTGACCCTCACTTTATGATTTCTTGGGTGTTTATGAAGAATTTCTGAAGATGCCTCTCTGTTTACATTGAACACATGTCTGGGTAGCTGAAAAAAGAAAGAAAAACACTGCTGTAATTCTCTTCTTTTTTCTATATTGTTACTTCATAAATTTCATCCACATTATAACAAAAATTATTTTTAGCAAACAGAAGTTTCTGTTAGTATATAATCAGAAAGATCAGTAGCAAACCATTCTTTTGCCAATACAGGATGACATTATTAATTTTTTTAGTTAAATACAATTTACTGAAAACACCTGGCAGAAAACCTTCCCGATATTAAATAGGGTTAAGAACTCAGCAGTAGCCATAATCCAGCGGACGTGCTATGTTTCCATGTAAGCTCGTGATGTGGAAGAGCTGCGCTACTGACCCTGAGAATCACTCCAGTGTTTACTTTATCCTGCACAGTAGCACACGCGGACTCAGCAGAAAGCCCCCAGGCCCTCGATTGCTACGCAGCAGCGTACCTTGTAGAAATATTCGGAAGAGCAGCATGTTACAAAAATAACACATTTTCTGAGGTGTATTCCCATTTCAAAGTATTCTCTTTGTGATTCCTAAAGGGAAAAATAAAAGACAATAAAGAAAATTAGTATAGAAGTGGACGAGATTTCTGTGAAAATTGAAAAGCAAAGAACAATCATGTCAAAAAAAACCAAATTATATTAACCTTCAGGAATCACCTGGCCCCCTGGTGGTGGAGATGCACTCTTGCAGTTTTCTGTGGGTATTAAGTCTGGGCTTCCTGACCCCCTGAAATTTCTTCAGAAGGACATCATATGGTGCCTCTAGAATTCCACCCTATCAGTTCTTTAAGGGAAAAAACATAGCATCTTCAGTTGCTCTTCAGAATCAACATTATTTTAAAATGCCACTGTGTTTTCTTACTAACCTGAGCTTCCTGTACTATGTCCGAAGGGAAACATATAACACAGAAAGATGAAACGAGGATCAGAGAGAAAATGCAGAGATATTTTATCATAAGTGTGATAGTGTCAAAAAATAAATAAAACAAGTGTCAGTTCTTTCCCAGTTGCTTCTACATATCTACTAACAAAATAAACAGCATAACAGGCCTAGACCCAGAATTACAACTGAGGATACAGGATTAGTTTGTAATTAAAAAATGATTAGGCGACAGCCTGTCTTAGTCATTGGCTTCAAACTCCTAAAATGTTACTGTACATATAAACATATGTTCAGTATGGCTATAGTTATTATCATTTTCATAATAACTACAATCATCATTGCATCAGCTATATGCACACAAACACAGATGAGACCTCAACATTACCTTCGATGAGATTTTCCTACTTTAAGTAATGTTACAAGTTAAAATGGTTTTTATAGCGATAATTTAAAATCTTTATCTGAAGGAAACTGTTCTAAATTATGAAGACAACTGAATATGCAAACTTCAGACTAGACAGGCTCAAACAATGTTTTTAGCCTGCCTGTCTTCATGGCTGAATTTGTGTTTTAAGCTAATTCAATTGTCAGGAAAATTGAGTCAAAAGGTAACACAGTCATTGCAAGTCATCACAAAGTTAACAACTGTTTACTTCCAGGAGTACCACAATTTAACAAGCAAATGTATGTACAATGTAGCCTTTGTACTAGGTATGTTGCTTAGAGATAGAGAACAGAGGGGATTTGTACCATGTCTTCCTCTACTACAAGGACTTTAACACTGACATAGTTTTATTTCACGCACCTTTCAGCTGATCCATCAATAGGTATTTACGGAATGTCTGCTCTGCACTGGCAGTGTAATTGTCACCCAGACAAATTGGCAGCCCTTAGGGACTTTATCTTCTAGTACAAGGAGACACACATTCACTGAAGCAATATTAATTGAATTAGCATCTACTCTGTGCTTGGCACTGTTCTAGATACTTGGGATTTATCAGTGACTAAGGCAGAGAAGATTCATGTCTTCCAGGAGTTTACATGGCTTACATTCTAAAACTGTGATATTAAAAAATAAAATAAACGAGTAAAGTACATAATATTAATTACAATGAAGTCTTTTTGCTTTATTAATTTAAGTATTTTTTTTTTAATTTTTTTATTGTTATGCAATTACAGTTGTATGCCTTTTCTCCCCATCCCTCTACCCCAACCCAGGTGAACCCACCTCCCTCCCCCCTCTCCACCCTCCCCCTTGGTTTTGTCCATGTGTCCTTTATAGTAGTTCCTGTAATACCCTCTTCCCACTATCCCCGCCCCCACCCCCCACCCCCGCCCTGGCTATTGTTAGATTGTTCTTAACTTCAATGTCTCTGGTTATATTTTGTTTGCTTTTTTCTTCTATTGCTTATGTTCCAGTTAAAGGTGAGATCATATGGTACTTGTCCCTCACTTCCTGGCTTATTTCACTTAGCATAATGCTCTCCAGTTTCATCCATGCTGTTGCAAAGGGTATAAGCTCCTTCTTTCTCTCTGCTGCGTAGAATTCCATTGTGTAAATATACCATAGTTTTTGCATCCACTCGTTTGCTGATGGGCACTTCGGTTGCTTCCAGTACTTGGCTATTGTAAATTGTGCTGCTATGAACATTGGGGTGCACAGGTTCTTTTGGACTGGTGTTTCAGGGCTCTTAGGGTATAATCCCAGCAGCGGAATTACTGGGTCAAAGGGCAGTTCCATTTTTAGTTTTCTGAGGAAATTCCATATTGTTTTCCACAGTGGCCTCACCAGTCTGCATTCCCACCAACAGGAAGGAGTGATAATACTTGTCCCACTGGAGAATTAATTTAAGTATTGTAAGGGGAAAGAGTGGGGGCAGAGGTGAGTTGAGTTTGGAACATATTGAATTTAAGGTGCCTAAGACCTAGAAGGAGTGATAATACTTGTCCCACTGGAGAATTTTACTTTAAAAATTACTTAAAATAAGTGTTTGATTTGAATACAGAGACCTGTTTTTATGTGGGTGAGCAAACATCTTTTGGGGCAGAACCATCAATGCTTTGACTATGCAAACCAGCTCGCTTTTAATAGTATTGATTATTTAGCATAAATATAATTTATCTATGGGATTTGTGAGGAGGAGGTTAATCTTCACTTCTTAAATACCAAATGATAAAATGTCAAGACTTGACAAGTAGAAGAGAAAGCACTTAAAACCTAAATCTTAAAAGGGTCTCCGACCATGACTTTCACAGTTAATTATTTCACATACCAGCGAGACGCTTTCCAAACTCTTCATTTAGAGTATTTCGTTCCACACATTGTGGACATGAAAGGCAATAGATCGCCGTGTTTTCCTGGTATCTGTGCTGTACTTTTTAAGTGATTTACTTACGGGAAAGCAACTTTGAGTATTATAATTATAGTTTACAGTCAAATCGGTTTTTTTTAAACCAGAACAAAGTTTAAACACCCTATTTTATAGGCCATGGATATGAGATTGAGTAACATATTAATAAATGTTCAAAAAGATTTCTCTGCATTTGGTGATGATACAAAACAAATAAAGGTCTACGCCGTATGTGTCATTTCTAGGTTAAGGATGTCAACTGTACAACAATGCAACTTACTCTGCCTTTGGTGTCTCTAAAAGTATCAGTGAAGGAGATATTTCATATTAATAATAAGTATAGATGCCAAGGGGTAAAAATACAATGAACTGTTTTCTTTTACCGTCCAGGTTACTCTTTTATCTGCGTGCTTTAAAGACACATGGCCAGGTCATCCTTGTGCAATCTGAGATACTATTTCTGACTGCATAGCCATCTATCTAAACATTTGACTTTAGTGAAACTCTTTAACCTATATCCTTCTCCATCCCAAATATCTCAAATAGATAGGTAGTTGCCAGTGAATTAGAGAAAGAAAATAATTAGTGGTTAAAAGCACAAATTTCAATGTCTTTCTTAATTTATAAATGGGAATAATAAAATTTATCTCACATAGGTTTAAGATGAGGATAAGATTTACTTGTAAAATATCCATTATAGTACTTAGCACACAGTGAATACACATCAATACACACACACAATAAATAAAGAAAGAAATACAGAAATACAGAAATACAAAAATAAGTTAATAAAATAACAGGCCAAAATGGAATCGCTTTTACTAAGCCCCATCACCAATAACTAACTGTTAAATGGGAAACCAGTCCCAAGATGGAGTAGCACAACTGACTCCATCTTGGGACTGGTTTCCTCTTTAACAATTAGTAATACCTTACTAATTGGTGTTTCAACCTCTCCCAAATCAATAATCTTAATCAAGTAATCTGGAATTTTCTGGCAAACTCCAGTGAGGTGGCAATCTGTCGTGTAGGTTCTCCTCATCCCACAGAGAGAAGAGGCAATCTGTGTAATGCACACTTTGTCATTCTCTTCCTTCTCAAAAGAATGCGTGGTGGTCTAAAATAATCCTTTCTTTTCTGTGGGTAACAGCTTGCCCCACCTTTCTCCCAATAAAAACCTTCCATTTGCACAACTCCTCAGACTTCTAACTGATAGGTGGGATGTCAGCCAATTCATCAGTGGCTTAATAAAGCCAATCATATCTTCAAATTTACTCGGCTGGATTTTCTTTTTATAATGCCATGAAAGCAAGAACAGAGTGGAGTGAAATGCTAAAAGTATTGGAAAAAAATACCATCAACTTATAATCCAATGCCCCATTAAGTTATTTTATAAAAAAGAAAAAATAATGACATTTTAAGACAAACAAAAATGGAGGGAATTCATTGCCAACAAACCTGCTTAGCAAGAAATGTTAAAAGAAATTAAGAGAAGGAAAATGATATTGTTCAGAATCTCAGTTTTATATAAAGAAAAGAAGAGCATCAGAATAGGAATGAATAGGGATAAAATTTTTATTTTTATTCTTAATTAATTTAAATATAATGGTTTAAAATAAAAGTAATGAATTGCGTAAGTATAGCATATAAATAATTGAAACAACTAACAGTAATATCAAAAGGGGAAAATGGGAAAAAATGGAAATAGATTCATAAAGATACTACAGTACATACAAATCAGTATACTGTCATTTAAGGGTGGATATAAATTTTAAAAATTAATGATTAAAACTGTAGGATAACAAATAAAAATGTAAAAAGAAGTAGAATTCTTAGTTTTCTGAGGAAATTCCATACTGTTTTCCACAATGGCCTCACCAGTCTGCATTCCCACCAACAGTGCACTAGGGTTCCCTTTTCTCTGCATCCTCTCCAACATTTGTTTGTGGACTTGTTTATGTTGGCCACTCTGACTGGTGTGAGACAGTACCTCATTGTGGTTTTAATTTGCATCTTTCTGATGGTTAGTGATGCTGAGCATCTTTTCATATGTCTCTGGGCCCTCTGTATGTCTTCCTTGGAGAAGTGTCAGTTCAAGTCCTTTGCCCATTTTTTAATTGGGTTGTTTGTCTCCCTGGAGTGGAGTCGTGTGAGTTCTTTATATATTTTGGAGATCAGGCCCTTGTCTGAGGTATCATTAGCAAATATGTTTTCCCATACTGTCGGTTCTCTTTGTATTTTAATACTGTTTTCTTTAGCCATGCAGAAGCTTTTTATTTTGATGAGGTCCCATTTGTTTATTCTTTCCTTTATGTCCCTTGCTTTAGGAGACATGTCTGTGAGGATGTTGCTGCGTGGAATGTCTGAGATTTTCCTGCCAATGTTTTCCTCTAGGACTTTTATGGTGTTACGACTTATATTTAAGTCTTTTATCCAAAACTGTCCTTTGACCCAGCAATTCTGCTGCTGGGATTATACCATAAGAGCCCTGAAACACCAGTCCAAAAGAACCTGTGCACCCCAATGTTCATAGCAGCACAATTTACAATAGCCAAGTACTGGAAGCAACCTAAGTGCCCATCAGCAAATGAGTGGATCTAAGAACTATGGTATATTTACACAATGGAATTCTACACAGCAGAGAGAAAGAAGGAGCTTATACCCTTTACAACAGCATGGATGGAACTGGAGAGCATTATGCTAAGTGAAATAAGCCAGACGGTGAGGGACAAATACCATATGATCTCACCTTTAACTGGAACATAATCAACAAAAGAAAAAAGCAAACAAAATATAACCAGAGACATTGAAGTTAAGAACAATCTAACAATGGTCAATGGGGAGTGGGGAGGGGACAGTGAGGACAGGGGATTACAGGAACTACTATAAAGGACACATGGACAAAATGAAGGGGGAGGGTGGAGCTGAGGGAGGAAGGGGTTTCAGCTGGGGTGGGGTGGAGGGATGGGGAGAAAAGGCACACAACTGTAATTGAATAACAATAAAAATTAAAATTAAAAATAAAGAAGTAGAATTCACATCTAAGAGGCAAATGGAATTATATAACATAATTAAAACTATAGAAGGTAGAAAGAAAAGAGAAAAAAACAAAAACTACTCTAACAGATAGAAAAAAGTTATAAACATGGTAAACATATCAACATTCATTTTAAATATTAATGGTCTGAATACACCAATAAAACAACAGAGATTGTTAAAGTAGGAAATCTCTGTTCCTTCCTGTCAATTTTGGTGCATGCCTAAAACTACCATAAAAGAATAATGCCTATGAATGAAATAATGAATGAATGAATAGATAAGCAAAGCAACCAACCAATGAAAGAAACAAACAAAAATCAACAACAATACAAACAATGATGGAGATAATTCAAAGGGACAAAAGAACCAACTGAAAGAGCTTCTAAATAGCCAAAGTGGGAACAATTGGAACAACAAAATAAAAAAGATACTATCAGATTATAATAATTTACTAAGTAAATATCCATGAGACCATACTGATATAACTAAATGATTGAATAAGTAAATGAGTGGGAAGAGACAAATACTCCATATAAATAAAAGAGTTTCAAATAATTTATGTAGATAACCCACCCACCCTCAAGTAGGTGAAACATAATTCTTACATTCCTTAGGTGTTGGCAGAGTGACTTTGTTCCAAAGAATATAGTATCGAGTGGGGATAGGGCTGGAGGTAAGAATTTCACAGTGGAGAAACCTGACTGGCAAGATATTAGCCAAATGATCAAGGTCAAGATTAGTATTGGTAAGAAATGTTGATATATACCTCTGATATGATATCCTGGAAATGGGACTTTACCACAGTGGTCTTCCTCCCCAAAATCCATAACAGCAGACAAATCTATTTTTTTAAGATTTTATTTATTTTTATTTTTAGAGAGAGGGGAAGGGAGAAAGAAAAGGAGAGAAACATGAATGTGTGGTTGCCTCTCATGTGCCACATCCTGGGGACCTGGCCCGAAACCCAGGCATGTGTCCTGACTGGGAATCGAACCAGCAACCCTTTGCTTTGCAGTATGGTGCCCAATCCACTGAGCCACATCTGCCAGGACACAGCAGACAAATCTTAATAGAGGATCACTTTACAAAATACCTAACCAGTACTTCCCCAAAATGTTAAGATCATTGATAACAAAAGAAGTATGAGAAATTGTCACAGGTAGAGGAGCCTAAGAAAATATAATGACTAAATGAAATGTCATATTCTAAAATGCATGCTGGAATAGAAAAAAAGCATTAGGTAAAAATTAAGAAAATATTAACACAGTATGGACTTTAGTTAATAACAATGTATCAGTATCGCTTCATTAGTTGTAATAAATTAATTCTGTGAATATAAGATGTTAATAATAAGAGAAACTGTATTCTTGGTTTATGAGAACTCCATACTCTCTTTACAATATTTCTGCAAATCTAAAACTTACAAAATTAAAGTTTATTTAAAAAGTGACTACACTTTTTTAAGCAATAATTTTGGAATTTTAACAATACTTATACTTCTTACACTATCATATCTATCCATATGTAGAAGCTCACACTTGTCTTTTCAATTCACAGTGCTGTTGTCAACATTTCTTGCCCTTTATTATGATGCATATCCACATAATTAATAACTGTGAAGTATATAATGGGGAAAGATGGCATTGGTTTTCTATGTGTAGCACTGGTTTACATTTAGATAGTGATAAGCTATTCACTTTAATTATCTTCATTTACTTACTTGATACCATTTAAAATTCTAATGCACCAAGGAGTCCAGTTGTCAGCTTGACCAAGAAAAATAAATCCATCAGCAAAATGAATTTGTGGAAGGACAGATATTAATTTGAATGAAATGAAAATTAAACAAGCTCTAACCTCTATTTATTAAACCTATGAGTAAGTAAATGAATCAGTCTTACTAATATAATTCCTTATTTTGATCCTATGTTATTATGCCTGTAATAAAAAAGAGTGAAGTATGTTTATTTCATTGAGTTACAATTATGATCATTTGTTAAAAGATTGAAGGCTGATGCCAGTTTGTCCTTGTTTTTCCTTGTATGACATACCTGTTATGAATCAATAAAATGTAGCATTAAAATGAATAAAGGCTTTCTTTTAATGTTTGGTTTTCTAGATCACTCCAGTTTTTTGACCAATGCCCACGCATCCTCATTCTTTAGAAGGAGTCAGAATGTATAATTTTTCAAATAGAGTCTCTTAAAATATATCACACTGATGCTTTTGAGAGGATTAAATAAGATCGATTTCTCAATGAGCCGATGTACCACCTATATATTCTGAGCTTGCAACAGGTAGTTCCCAGAATGCTGAAACGTCTCATGGTTAACCTCCGTGAGAACTTGCTTAGGTTGGGTTTACATGCAGTTTTGCAACATGTAAGATTGTGAGATTACTTGTGAATTTTGAGACGTGAATACAAAATTAAGTCACTTCAAAACTTTGAGCAAATATTCTCTTTTGTAACTAGACATCCTTGTAACATGGCATTTTCCTAGAATAGATAGAACAGCCAAGGAGGGGAAGAACTTGAGAATTTCTATAATCATTCTGATGATTTTTTATTTATGCTTAAAAAACCTTTCCTCTTGTGCCTTCCTATAATTTTCATCCAAAGCTGAAAGAGTACCACATTTTTCGGACTATAAGATTCACCCCCCAATTTGGGAGGAAAATGGGGGTACGTCTTATAGTCTGAATGTAGCTTACCTGGCTTGCTGGGGGGGGGGTAGGGATGGGAGTGGCAGTGGAGCAGGGTTTTTTTTCCCTATTTTCCTCCTCTAAAACCTAGGTGTGTCTTATGGTCCAGTGTATCTTATAGTCTGAAAAATACGGTAAGTCCTTTCTTCTACATAACAACTCTAATTATTTGAAGGTAATAGTTCTTCTGTTTCTCACACAAAACATGACTATAGAGACTTTATCATCCTTCTCAATCTCCTGTGTTAACAGCCATCCTCACAGCTGATGTTCAGGTAGAGATCAACCAAACCACAAAAGGCAATTTCATTCTCTTGTTCTGAAACCAATATTTCTATCAAAGCAGTTACCTAAACACTCTATGTTCTTACCCATAAAATTTGTATTTAAATACACGATTGTGCTTTCTGGTTTCATGTGTGAAATAATTCACAAAGCTCCCAGCTTTGCGGAGTATAAACAGTATAGCATCAACATTCTTACTACGTTTTTTAGAAAAATACCAGATAGTGCAAAAGCGAGAAAGCCTGTTCGGCAGGTCTGGATCTGCTGAAGTTCAGATATGCCTTGTTTAGTGATGCTTCTGTAATGTTTCCAGGTTCATAATGATACGGTTTTGTTTCTGGTAGGTATGCTTTAGGAACTCAGTATTTTTAGTAATACATTGGTTATATATTTTTTTTTTTTGTATTTTACAAATTTTAGTTTTGTTAATAATTCTATGAATTCACATTTAGATTGATAGTTGATTTACAAAAGAAATAAAAATAGTAAGAAAATAATACAAAAGAATGCTTTTTAAAATAATCTTACATTTACTGAGATAAAAAAAGACAGTATCATTTTAAGATCAGAATCGTCAATGACAACTGGCTTTCAGCATGTGCAGGTCAGGGGTCCTCCTTTTAGTGCTCTTGACTGCACCGCATGGCCTCCAAATGATACTAATAGGGATTCTAGAAAGAACCAAACTGTAGTAATTCAACTGTCTGATTATAGCCTCCCCCTAACACTTGGTTTCTCACTCTGTGTTCTTGTATTCCCTTAAGCAGTGATTGTCCCCTTTAGTAACTGGAGAAAGCTCTTCACAAGCATGGCATGCAGGGGAAAGTTTATTAATTATGTGTGATGAATATGTATTCTAAAAGACAATGGATTTTAAAAGAAAACACTGAAGTGTAGGAATAGGCATAAGAAAATGAATGTGTACCATTCACTTACTATGTGTCCAGTCCTATTACAAGGCCTTTGCACTAATTTATTATGTAATCTTTAAACACTCTATTACAGAGAATATAATCAGTATCCTCTCTTTTGTTCGAGGATGCTGAGGCACAGAGAATCCAAGTAGGTGTTCAATGTTACGCAGCGACTGACAGGCAGAGCCAGAGTTTACATGCCAGTAGTCTGGCTTCAGAACCCGGTTTTAACAACTACATGAGGTATCTTCTTGGAAAGAGGTGTTGTATTGGCTCTGGCCACAGATTTATTTAGGAAAGGGAAGCAAATGTTGAATCTCATCAGAAAAGGCTGCCCACTTCCAAAGAGACTCTGGAAGCCTCCTCCACTTGTAGGAATCAATTTCCTCTTGTTCTCTCAGAGAAAGGTACTCCCACGCTCGCCCCCCCCCACACACACACCAGCCCCTTCACTGTCTCTCCTGGCAGCGACAAAGGCAACCCCACCCGGTTCCCCGGTGCTCCCTTTTGTCCTTCTAATGTCCATTCTCCACAAAGATCCAAAGTAGGCTTTTCAAAACAGAGCTCAACTCCTGCACTGTTTATTTAAGACACTGAGTGAATTAATTCATTGCACTTAACATAAAGTCTAAGTGCTTACCAAAGCTTAGGAGACCCTATATGAGTCGGCTTTGCATACCACTAAGACTCTCCCACTTAAAAAACAAGTTTCGTCTGCTCTGATGTACATTCTCTTCCACAAACATTCAACACTTCTCCCAGCCCTGGAATCTGTACATCTGCTATCCCTCTTCCTGGAATGCTCCTTTTCCAACTGTTTAAAAGGCTGGCTTTTCCTCATCATTCAAGTCTCATTTCAAATGTTCAAAATTGCCCACCTACCCCCAATTTTATCTAGAGTTGCTTCCCTTGATCACTACCAATCACATCACTCTGTTTTATCTTCTTTCCATCACAAATCACTACCTGAGACAGCTTGTTTTCCTGGTATTAACAGTGTAAATTCGAATGACTAATACAGTTATAAAGAAAATATTTTACCTACTCAAGGGCTGCTGAGGACACTCATTATAAAGGAATATGTGCTATCAGTAAACATCTTGAGCATCTAGGCAGCCTCTGATCTTCTCTTTTCCTCACTGGGTCCTCCTTCCACTGCATTCTGTGATCTCCTGCTCTCCCAGCACCCACATCACTCGGACAATGTTGTCTCCCATCACCCTTGTGGACAAGCAGAGCACACGAGAATGACCTCGTGGTGGCCTAGAGCATTTACAAGGGCTTGTCCAGGCAGAATCAGGCTGTACTTCTGCTGACACCCAGCTGCAATGTTAAAGGATGATTAAATGTTTTCTTGTTAGAAATTCAGTTCAGATTTTTCTCTTTATATAATACCAGTGATAAGCCTATATTTGTAGGTGGGAAACAAATACATTTTTCACATAACTTATAATTTTAATCCATTGATGGTAGGCTTGGTAGAGGTGCAAAGGCAGCAAATGTAGAGCTGTTGAGACCTCCGAAGGAGATGTGAAAAAGCCTCTAGAACAAAGACGCCCGCAAAGAACAAACATCAAAGAGGCAGAGTGACTTCTCTGCTAACATTGCCTAAGCCCTTCAGAGCGTACTTCTGAGTTTGGGGTGGGACTGGAAGTTGGAAGAGATAAGAAACAAAAAATGAGAGTCTTCCCTTTGTCAGAAGGGCCCTTTGACCTAGCTTCAATATCCTCAATCTCACAACTCTGGATTGGCAAAATGTCACTTCCAGAGTTGAGTCAGCCCCTGCCATCTTTTAAGTCACCCAGGACATAAAAAGGCCGTTACTATCCCAAAACACTGAGCTCTAGTCCAAATATCAGTTTATGTAAAGTCCATCTTTGTTTTGATATTGTTATATATCACATAACTAGGTAAAACCTGCTTCTGGAAATTTTTCTATACTATGTTGCTATTATGCAATTTTTCTGATTAATTTTTGACATCCTCAATTTTTTTCATTGACTTAATTATTTATGCCTGCACATAGCCATTTATTAAGCATGTATAATGTGTTATGCTTTATACTTGTTACTAAAGATACAAGAAACAAATAATTTGTGAGCTTCAGGAGCTCAGTTCTAGTGCCGGAGAAGACATAGGTGCCAGCAGGGCAGTGTAGCCAGTGGTTCCTAACTTGTTGGATATGTGATCTGGGGGTTAGAAGAAAATAGACCTTAATTTTTAAAGAACTGAAAATCAGCATTTCCTTCAAGAATAAATGTAGGCCATGAACTACAGAATTAGTAGGACTTGCAGGTTCTTAATCAATAGAAATTGCAAATATTTTTATCTCACATTACAATTAATGTAGTGATGTTGAAATATTCTTTGATCATCTCTTCTTTAAATTATAGTAGTTGCTAAGTTCATCACCAGATATTGGTATTTAGTGAGCCAGTAAAGGAGCACAATAATTACTACATCACAAATTTGATTTTAAAATATTTTGATAACTCAATTTTAGTGTTTGCTTTTCTTTGTAATTTTCTGTATTTTATGCTACACATTTTAGAGCAGTATTCTAAAAAGGATCCATAAGTTTTACCAGACCACCATGTGTCTGTCTAAGAACTTCTGGTCTATGATGACATTGTAATTTATTTTTCTCACCAGATGACATTTCTTCCTTGCTTTTAGAGAGAGGGATGGAGGAAAGAGAGAGAGAGAGTAGATGGAGAGAGAGAGAGACAGAAAGAGAGAGAGACTGATGTAAGAGGAAAAACAATGATCAGTTGCCTCTCACATGTACCCTGACCAGGGATTGAACCTGCAAACTAGGCATGTGCCCTGACTAGAAATCAAACACACAACCTTTTGGTTTAAGGGACGACAACCAACTGAGTCTCACTGGCCCAGGCCAACAATGTAATTTATTGTCCCAACTAGGATACTTTTTAAAACCAGGGGATAATAATAACTATGCCCTTAGTAATTATTAATTTATATATTAGCCTAACTATTAATGATTGACTATCTGAGACTATCAAGATATTTTTGGAGTTTTCTTATCTTAACTCCAAAACATGTGATAAAATGAAAACCATGGCTTCCAAGCAACAAACAGGAAGAATCAGGAACAGGCATAGATGTGAACTGAGGGAGGCCACTATGCAACCCTGCACTGGACGCACCGCCTGCCTCTCCCTCGAGCTTCGGGCAGGTTCAGTGCAGCACCACTGCCTGTTTAGTTGTGGAGCGGGGTGGGGGGGTCACATCTTCACCACGCACTGCACACTTTAACACACCACACTTCAGTTAATTACAGCGGTTTAATTTTTAAAAAAGAGTTATTACATATAATTATAGATTTTCTGTATTTTTTATTTTGCTCTTTTTAGATATCTATTTTGGGACAAATATATCCTATTGGTATAGAAAATAATGGAGTAAACTTCATAATTTCTAAACTCTAATTATGTAGAATTTTATATAATTTTTAATACAGAGAGAGGTATACTGCAGAACCTTCACATTCACTTAGTTAAAAAAAAAACAACTCTCTGTCGAGGTGCTGACACCTGAAAAAGGCTCACAGAGAGCAGAAGAGTGTATAGTCAGAATCACATGGGGTCAAATGCCAGTGATGCCACATGTTGGCTCTAACATCTTGGGACAATGACTTAATTTATTTGGACCTGACTCCTTCCTGCCTATGTTACCTTAAAAATGGAAGAATGGTAGAGAAGATTACATGACAGAATGTGGAATAACTCTTTAGAGTTCTGTCCAAATCTTATGAGATTGATATCCTATGACAAGTGTCTACAATAATTATTCTTAATTTCCCTAGTACTTAAAAAAACATCACCATTTTCTTAATTCTTCACGCTCAAACCTTGGAGAGGCCTTCGGTTTATCTCTTCTGTCAAATTTATTAAGTACTTATACCTCTTTCTTGACAAAGCTTAGATTCCTCCCCCGCTTTTTTGGGCATTTTCCCAATGGTCACTCAAATGCAAGTATTCATATCTCACCGATGATTGCAAACAGTTCCCATGTATTTTCTCCCGTGGCAGCATATCAACTATCCACATGTTTGAATTCCTGTATCACGTACAAATGTATTGCTTGTATTCCTTATCGCAAAGTAACAATATTCAATCTGACCTTCAAATCTTCACACCAACTTAACTGTTTTGTTATCTAATCAAACTTGTAAATTTTAGTATTGGGAAACTGTATCGCCAAACTCTGCACGCACGTTTTTCTGTTTGCATGCCCTATCAGTTATAATTTAATTCAACTTGAACACAGTTTTCTTCTCAGCCAATGTTGATGTTGCTATAAAAACTAATATATTTCTCAAGTGGCCTATTCAAATCACTTTCATGCAAAAAACACCAGTTTATATGCAAAAATTTTTATAAGATATGTGTTTGTAGTTGATTATATTATTTAATAGTTAATATATGTGACATATTCATCAATAAAATGGGTTGATGCAGCTGAATAAGCCCCCGTAGACTCTCCATTAGCACCAAATTTTTGCAGTTCAAGGATATGGCCACTAGATGGTAATCACAGACCGTGCTGATTTCACAAGTACATTATCTATACACCTATTTCAAAGACAACGCACCGCATGAAGCTATTTTTAAAATCTCTCTTCCCCAAATAATATTTGTCTATGTATTCATTATCTATGTATAAATCAAAACAATATCTAAATGATATCTATATCTAAACATGTATCTATACCTATACACACATTTGGATAACACATGAAATTGTTATTTCAATGCATATGTGATTATTATTTCACAAGTACAATGGAATAATTAATTGTGTTAAAATATTCCTACTTTCCATTCTCTTATTTAGTTACCTAATAACAAATATAATTCAAAAGACATTTAATATTCACTGCACTAATTTCTAGCTTTTTCTATTAGAAATTATTTGCCTTATTCTTGGGATATAACCTCAAATTGTCTGTTCATCATATCTGCAGACTGAAGTCCATACAATTACAAAGACTTTTAGTAACAAAAGTTTTAACCACTAGTCTTGTTGCCAATGCTGCTTTGAGGAATTGTAAGTAGAAGAAGCATGAAAGCTTTAAGTGAGATATTTATACTATAGAAGAGATGCCACATCTTATTAATGCTTCGCTCTACCTCAGGGGTCAAACTACGGTAAGGTATTTGCCCATATGACAATTGCCACGCTTTTAAATTCTGGGAGGGGAGGCAAGACAGCGAATCAAAGTTTGGTTCCACCAGGTCTGCTACTTTTTCCTCCACCTATTTCTTAGCACAAAATCTCTTCTTCCAGACAAGGCTGAATTGGCACCAAGTGAGAGCTGGCCATTCTGCTTTTGGGCGAGAATGGTGACTGACAGTCAAAAAGACAGACGGACAATAGAATTAGAACTCTTAATGTCATAATTTATTTTCACATTGACTATCACTTCATGCACGTTATTTTATTGGTCAACTAGCTCTCAAATTCCAGAATGAAGATTCTGTCTTCTAGCTCACACAGTAACTAGCTGAACGTGTAAGAGTTGATCTGTGTCTCGTTTAATGACAAGAACATCAGTAGGGACTGTTATCAGCCCCACCCAATCATTCTCAACAAGTTTTTAACAAATAAAGTAAGCCATGAGGAGGTCATTTCATCCATTAATATCAAAACATCTTAATTTCTTATATTCTCCATAATTAACAGATACATTTTCTTTTTTTCATTCACCTCTTTTTTTGGGGGGGTGCAGATAATGTAATGAGACAAAGGAGGCAAGTTCAGCTTCTCTTTCATAAAGTGTTCTATTGATTCACGTCAACGAAACTTGCTTTCCATTGGAAAGAAAAATAATAATTACCATTTGATGAGCACACACTCTGTATCCAGCATTGTGTCAAGTCCTTTTTAGGTAATACCTTATTGGATGTAGCACTTTGGGATGGGTGCTATGATTACAGATTATCCACTGTTACAGTGTTCCTCACTCAGCAACAATTCTAATGGTATTGTTAACATTTTCTTCTCGCCAAAAGAAAAAAAAAATAAGAACAATCACTTCAATACTGTGGCAGACTGTCAAAACAAAAAGATAAATAAGTTATATATTGTCACAGAGTTACATCTATGTGTCTATGTCTATTTGAATATACTTCTCTGAGATAAAATGAAGCAAAAATAAAATAATATTATCTAATACATCATGCCAACACTATGTCATCATTTCCATCAGTACACAATTGCAAATGGCAGTAAACACCACAAGACACAATGGATTGTGCAAGCAATTTGAAAATATTTTCTGGTACCATTTATTCCATTTCGAAACTTGCTTTTTTTATTGCTGACATTTGCATTCATGAGAGTAATTAGTTCCAAATATCAAAAAAAAGCACCATTCATGATTTACAGATACGTATAAATGACTCAAGGTAGTCAGATTTCTTTAATGCAACGGAAATCGATGTGTGGTCATGAGTAGCAGTTCTAAACTCTGACTTAAAATTAAAGATAATTAAGCTGGAGTCTTTTAACAACATGGGAAAAAAGTTCAAGTTTGGGAAAGATTTTGTTGTGTTCATTGCAGCACAGATTAGTGAAACATCAATATCATTGAATATAATTCAAGCAGACATTCAATTTAGCCCCTACTGCATCTGGAATATATTGAATTGACAGTTTCATCTAAATTACTGATACTTTTGAAGACATTAACTATATGAATAAATAGCTAGTGATTACATTTCCCCAAATCCTTTACTGACTGTTAGAATTTCAAAGTTAACTGCTCAGTATTTTTTTTCATATTTAAAAAGAAGTTTGAACTGGTGCTTTTTAAGGCGTTTTTAGAGTCATAAAGGTTTATTATCCTCTGTTACTGAAAGGGAAACCATCTGAGGGCATGTGGCTAGTTCCCTTGTAAATGGAAGGAACAGTCTATGTAGAGAAGGTCAGGACAGGCTAAGGGCACTTTTTCTTTCAAAATGCATTAGGCCTTTCCTACTGTTAAAACAAGCCAACGAGCCAAAACGGGCGTCTGTAAATTATGGTCTGCGGAATGAAAGACAAAGGGCGTACAGGAAGGGGGCAACATCCATTTCAGGCATTTTATGTAACGGTTGTTTCTGCCTTTATCTTTTCACTTCATTCCTACAGATTACCTACACATCGACATATGGTCTCACTTTCATGGACAATTGGAGACCCAGCTATCTGATGAACTCATGATAAATTTGCTGTTTGTGGATCCAAAACTACAGAAATATAGTTTTTAAAATTTATATTATTTGACAATGTTGACACACCTCTGGAGTTAGGATTTGTACTGAGGATAATGTAAAAAATATTAAAGAATTTTCATTTCTTTTTATTAATTTTTAATTGGAATATCACATAGAATATTATATTGGTTCCAGGTGTACAATATAATGATTCAATATTTGTATACTTTGTGACATTATTGGCACATTAAACCTAGTTACTGTCTGTCACTATACAAAGTTACTTATTTATTTTGTTATCATGAGGACTTTTAAGACCTACTCTCTTAGTGTTATCATAAGTAGTTACAAGTTATTAATAAGAAAGAGAGAAGAGGGAATTAGACAATGCTCCCTTTCGTATTCATAATTAGTTAAATATCTATGGTAACATTAGCAACTTTGAAATATGCAATACAATATTATCGATTATAGTCATATGTTGTACTTTACATCCCCGTGACTTACTTTATAAGTGGATATTTGTATCTCTTGATCCTCACTCCTTACCACCCCTACCTCCCCCCCACACACATATATTTTAAGGGATTTTTAGAATAATCACTTGGAAATAGTTTAGTAACTGGATAGTAACTGGATAGAGAATGGATTCAAGTAATCCATTCAAAACCAAGAGGTGAGTATCATCATCATCTTTGCTTTGTAACTCACAGGTAGGAGTTTTCAGCGGCATAAATTGGCCATCCATAGCCATTTAATTTCAAGGTTTCATGTACTTTCTTTAGTATTCCTGCAAAAGCATATGGCTAAACTTTAAAATTCTGATTTTAATTAATGCAGTCCATTGTCAAATACAGAATTACTAGCTGGTAAAGAGTTTAGTTATATTTGGCACATATTTTATAACTAGATGGTGGCACCTAGTTATAATAGATGGCACCATCTATTGATGTGTAATTCAAAAACTTAATTAGTAGCCTTTATGAAAGTGTTTCTATGTGTGTATGTGTGTGTTTTGATTAACTTTTAAATCAACTCTTCATCATTGTATATTATATTTACTATAACTTTTTAGTATCACTTGTCCTGTTACAGTATGATGACTTGACATGTTCTAATTTCCCCTCGGTCCTTCCACAGAGTCCAAAAGCATATGTACCAGCTCTCTCACCAGAACATTTAAGCAAAGGAGTATAACTCTTGGTGTGGCTACTTATGGCCTCCTTCTCCATTGCTTCCATGATACAGGATTACCAGCAAACAGTGCTAACCCTTCCTGCTGTAGAGGTTCTATGGTATTTTGCAAACTAAGTGGCTCTTCATGTCTGCAGTCCGTGTTCTTTTCATTGACACATTCCCAAAGTGTATGACTTCTCCCCTAGTTTTTTCAATGAGTGTTATAAGGCCCTAGAGTGTTCTTTTCCTTGACCTTGCATAAATCCACTGCTTGGTTGCTTATAAATATTACTATGTATATTTACAAAAGCACAGCTTTAAAAATAGGCCATTGTAGACTCACCTTACTCCATAGATTGTGAAGTTAATTTTGCTACATGAAAACCTGAATTAATAGAAATTCAATGATCACTTTAGGAAAGAAAGAATGTTAGTGCAACAGACCTTTAAACTAGGTTTGCCACCTTAGCATAATTTTATTAGCCATTCATTTTCTTATTGTGCTATATGTAAAGTAGTCTAAGTGGAAGAGTGTAGCAAGTAAAACCTCAGAGCTCAGGAGTTAGAGGGCTTGGGTTTGTCTCAGCTTGGCCACTTGCCATCCGTGTAATTATGGACAAAGTGCTAGAGTCTGTTTTTAGGTTGCTTATCTACATATTAAGGATTTTTGATGCTATAGATTTGTATGTAACTCTGTATAATCCTTACAACTATATCTAGCACATAATAAGCCTGAATAAATGTGAGCAAGCAAAGAAAATTATTTCTTTTGTTTTTTAGCTACTTAACTAATGTGAATATAAAATTTTTCTGATCTGGATATTTTGACATTCTTTTGACTAAATAAATATTTCAGGCTTCAGAAACATAATTAAAGTAAGTTAAATTTTTGTGAGTTTCTAGTTCATATTATTTACTTCTTTCTTCAACTTACCAATGGTAAGCAGTTTTCCATGTAGTTTTAAATCTCTATGTGTATTTAGTGGCTCTGTTATTTTCAGCAGTTTACTTTTAAGGTAAATGGTAAAACCAACTGCATATTATAGTAAGTACTTCTTTACTCCATTGTCGAGAGGTCAATTATATGATAGTTTTTAGCATTTACCTCTCAAAATAGCATTGGGTCCACCAGCACAAAATGACTTAGCACGTGTGAAGCAGGACAGTGACCGGATTTCAAGGGTGTGCTTAGATGATGGAGCTAGTGATGATTCCAAACCTCTGCGGTTCAGGTTTCATTGACTAGGGTGTCTGAAACATATCCAAAATCAAAAGTAACAAAGCACAACCCATAAACAGAGAAATAATAAAATCCATCCTGACTGTACTAAGGGCGCTGAAAAAGACAAATTCATTTTTGACTTTGCATTCCATCAATGCATTAATTCTACGATAGCTTAATTATGGGTCACTTGTATTAAAAAAATCAAAATCATTTTATTCTTCCTGCTCTCTTTCAACATTTATCAAACCCTTCTGTGTGGGGAACACACTGAATTCAGATAATGATAAGACACGAACCAGAACTCATAACAATAATATGCTAATTAGAGAGGTACCCAAAAATAAATTTAGTACAATACAATAAAAATAAGTTTCAGCTATGTAGAAATGACTATAAAGATATATTGTAGAGGCACAGGAGAAAAGAGCAGAAATTTAATTTGAATGGTGAATCTTAAATAATTAAGGATAGTTTCTGGGAAAGGTGATTCTTGAACCAAATTTAAGACGAGAAAAGGCTATGTGAAATACTGCAGTGAAAGGAAGTGGAAATAAAGAGGAGGTGAGGGTGGGGTTGAGAGCAGAGTCAAGAGCTATTTAATAGGTAAAGATGGAAATATGGTCATGTTCATACATTACATACATATTTACTTGCCCATAAACTTTGTACAAAAAGTGCTAGAATGAAAGCCTTGTAATGATGCTACTTATAGTTGATTCCGGTAAAATAAGATTTGCATAACATACTCATATTTCAGAGATTTCTAAATAATCTTACTTTAAACAGATTAACTATATACCATATAAATATAAATTTATTTTTCAGATAACTATAGTTTGAAATTGATGATTTGTTTCAAGCATTTTTTAAATCCTTATATTGTGTATCAAAGTCCTTACATCTAGAAACCATTAGATAGTTTTCCTCAGTTTAATTCTTGAAATTGTTTGTTTTATCATTATATTAAGAAGTTATGGTAACTCTAGAGGAATTCTGTTTGTAGAATAATTTATGAATTGTAAATATTATATAACATGTTATATAACTTCTTTGGTAAGTACAATTAACAATAGTTTACTGTTTTTAAATTTGCAAACAAGTATTTGATTTAATAAACATTTTTCTAAACATTTATTATTTGCTTGGCTCAGTACTTAGAAGTAGTTATAAATATTTTTAAGATTTTCTATACATAATGTTTATTTTAACCAGAAATTTATAAGAATGCCAATTATTTATAATTGAATAATCCTTTGTTGTACTGCTATATGAGTTATATACTTATGAAAACAGAGCTAATGTAACACTGGATAATACAGACATAACCTTTAAAGCCTTATGGCTTATGACTTCTGGAGGATAAATATAACTCTGTACACAAATATCATATGGGGGAAACCAATATTTTAAGAATTAGGAAAACACTCCTGGGGGCAGTACATACCTGGAAATTGAGTTTAGCTGTCACAGGCGGAATTTTTGAACGAGTGTGATAAACAACAAGAATAGTTTATGTCAAGGCCAAAGATCTGAAAGAAAACCATGTTTGGGAGGAACCTACAGTCATTCATTTCTGTATGACTAAAGTGTAGGTTACAGATGGCAAGAGATGTGACTGCAGAGATGAGGAGCGGCCCTTCTGATGGGTTAGGAAGTTGAGGTTCTGCGGCAGAGGAAGTTGTCTACACCTTCAACAGAGGACGGCTAGTGATTCCCTTTGTCTCCATGGAGTCCTACAACTACTATTTGCAGAACAGTTTCCAGAGGGATCACAAGAAAAAACAGTATGCTATCTGGTTATGTTAACTGGAAAAGTGATGGTATGCCAAAAGTTACATACAGTGACAACTGCGGGAAGTGGAAGGCTTTGAGAGAGAATTAAGGAGTGGAATGGATGGCGGAGGTTATTGATTAGGTGTGGGATGAGTGGTTTCAAGAATAATTCTGCTTTATGTGAACAATGAAGTCATTCGAAGATAGGAAAGTCAGAAACAGCATTGACATTGAGATGGAAGTCTGTGGTTCAATTTGGAACATAATGTGTTTGAAGTGCTTGGGAAGGACATTTCTTCTGGGGATGTATTTTTCACAGTCATCAGCACATCAAGGGAAGATGAAGCCACAAGATATGTGAAATCTTTGAGAGAGAGAGTAGCATAACAATGGAAACAGCCCTAGGAAATTATCAAGAGAAAGACAGTGTTCCAGTAACATCCAGAGTGAAATGTTTCCTTTGCATTTCATAAGGAGGAGTTAGCCAATTTCCTAGGCAAGGGCTGTTGTAGACAATAGTACAGAGTATCTCCTGGCCCACCAAACAATTTTTCCTCACAGTGTGCTCCAAGTTATTCCTTCACAATGCAAATGAAATCATGCTCCCGGGGTCTTTAATAGACACAAACAAACTTCTTAATTGCTTTAGGGAATAAGAGAAAAACTCCTAACCTGGCCTATGAGGCCTGCATGGCCCAGTTCCAATGTGCCACTACAGACCCCTGTCCCTCCACGTCTCTCAACATTAACCACCCCTATCGTTGTACTATGTACACTCCATGTTTACTTTTGTAATTAGTTTCTTCTTCAAATAAACTTTCTTCTGTCACTAAGTTCATGTGTATTCCTTCTATATTCAGTATTCTTTCTCACTGATGACATCACGTAAATCCCAGAGAGGTCAAATGTTGCTATCAGAGTTGAAAACATTTACTCTTTTCCTTGTCATGTGCATTTGACATCCTCCATCCCTATTAGATGGAGCGCCATGGGAACAGGCAGCATGTTTGACTTTATTCACCGTTGACTCTTCAGCCCATAGTAAATTATGTGCATTCCATCAACATTTTTAAAGGAATTAATGGGTGAATCACAGTAGGTACTAAAGAATAAGATAGGTGAGAAATTCAAAGTTCTTTTTCAATCTTTTTTGACCAAGAAATGTGGCTGTAATGGGGAATACAGAAAAAAGGGAATTAGCAGGTAGAAATACGGGGTTGAGGATATTTTAAGTTAAGTGGGATTCAGCACGTTTAAATAATGAGGATGAGGCCAGAAAGTCACCATATGCCAACACACGCACAAGCACATTCATGCACACACCCGTGTACGAACATAAGACTTTTCTTCAGGAACTGTTGCCAAACATCATCTCCCAGCCTCCCTTTTCTTGCTTGAATCCTTTAAAAATACTGGGTTTACTTTAATCATTGTTGAATTGACCATAAACCGCCCCAAACTCTATACGCATAACATCTTTTCACTGTGCTGTCTTTCTCAACTCTTCAATATAATGGTTTGTTGCTCTGAGATAATGTTTTGAAAAATCATACAAGCTGTTGGAATATTTGCATAGTGATTGTGTGCTGAGCAGCAGCGTGGATTTTCTATTTCCATCTGCTTCAACTTTGTAAGTGTAAGTGCTATTATTATTATTATTATCATCGTTGTTATTATCATTTAATTATCCGAATTCCAAATTAGGAAACAGACAAACTGCACATAATCTTTTGATAGATAAAAATAACTATGTTAAAAGGAAATTTTTGTTTTATTTAAAAGTCTTTTGAATTTAATTCCCTTTTCAATTTTAAGAGGGCAAGTTTATTCAAGTGTAAATAATATGCTCATGTCTGTGACTAATGAAACCATTTAAAAATAATAAATTAGTCTGCAAAGCTTTCAGCGTGTATTCTCTTTAACATTTTGCCCTTCAATCTCCTTGAACAATGAAGGTAACCCTATCTCAGCTTATAATCATCAGTTATTTCTAAAAATAGGAATACTTCACTGATCTGAAACTCCTCTATTTGTCACAGGGCTAGAAACCGTGACAAAATAGAAGGAACTAGGGATTTTGAGAATCTAAAGCAAGTTTAATAAAATATAAACAATTGGCCTCCTAGATACACAGAGCTTTCTGGTTCTCCATGGGATCTGTATGCTCTTTACTTACCCATTACATGGTACAATTGATCCTTACTATTCCTTAGATTTTAGTAGAACTGCATAGAGACTTTAATAAATTTTTTGTTTATCTGTGGCTTAAGTTAGTTCAGGGGTGTTTCCATTGTGCATTTTTGCTTCCCCTATCTATTATATCCGTATAAGGTCATATTAATCTTTCGTAAGGTAAAGTGTACATATTATATTTTTTCCAAAATAGGTGAAATTATAAAGTATCTTGAAATGAAGAAAATTTCAGCCATCCCGAAAACATGGCTAGCAAGAAGACTTTGATATGGCTTTGGTACTAATACCAGCTCGAATCTGTGCATTTAAGTCAAACTTTCCCTGACATTTAAGGATAGACCTATGAAGATTAAAATTTGCTTTTCAAAAGCATAGAACTTTATAACTCTCTAAACTCCTGCTCACCACCCGTGTCCTGTCTTGTGCTGCTCATTACACTCCAGAGAGGTTGCTGTCTTCCATTTCCTCAAAAGAACCTCCAGGTTGCAAACACGTATTCCTTCACCAGAGCTCCTGCCTGCTGCTATCTCACCTCTGCTGAGAAGGTTCTGCTCTCCGTCTTCCACCTACGCGAGTTCTATTTATCTCTCCGGTATCTGCTCGGCTACTATTTGCTCAGAGGGGACTACCTAGATTTTCTAACATAAATTAGAGCTCCATGGATATTGTCTTATCACACTCCCTGTAACTTGCCTTCTGATTATATATATATATGTGTGTATATATATATATATATATATATGTATATATATGTATATACACACACACACATGCACTATTCAGTGCAAATAGTGTTTGATGTCTCCCTCTTCCTTTCCCCATAAGCTCCAAGAGGGTCTTATTTCTTGTTCTCTGCTGTATCCCCATTGCTGAGGACAGTGCTCGTGGCCTGGTGGTTGCTCAACACACATTCACTGAATAAAGAAATGATCAAATATGAGGCTGCATGCTTTTTAAGGTGGAAATTTCTGTGCAGGATGGACAAATATAATGACCCTATCCTTTGTAAATATTTTCCTTTTCTTATTTTATTTTGGAAAGCATTAGAGAACTTTCTTTTTTCTTCTCTTGGAAGTCATGAAATGATTTGTGAATATGAGGCTTCAGGTTGCACTGATTTCTGGAATCTGTATGCCTTACTTCTGTTTAGCTGTAATTCCAGACTCATAGGCACTTGCAGATATCACTTCCCCAATGAGTGCTCAATGATTTAAGTTGTATCACTATGAATTAGTCTCAGAACCTGGCGCTTACTTCACTGATCACGCAAGAAAAAAAAAATAGAAGCTTTAAGTTCCGATGGGCGAACTGGCCCATCTCTACCCTGACTGCGGATGGCGAACAAAATAAAGAATCAATGCGTTGTAAAGACAAGCGGTGAAGGAAAAGTACTTGAAGTAGCTTATCTTGGTGACAGTAAAAATGTGAGCTTCATATGAAGAACTCCACCAATGTAAGTAAGTAAAACCGGATAAACAGTCTCTAACATGTTAATTGAGATTTTTCCTCCACAGTAAATAAATGGCCTAAAAGTATTTAGTGATTCATCATTCATATTAATGCCACATAATTATCAAAGGCCATCAGTGATATCCATTATCCTTAGCAAATGTGCCCAAAATGAACTTTGGGTCCCTAAACTGCGCCTGAACTAGACAGATAAGGGTTTTTTGTTTTCCATTTGAAACTGTCACGGTAAAGGTTAAGGGGAACAGACACTGCATGTCTGTGATAGCAACTCTCGTCAAAACCAGAATTTCTTATGAGACAACTGTACAAAATGTTCTTAAATCAGGGATTTATCTCTTTTCAAATATAGCTATATGTATTAAAAATCTGTATCAATATAAATGAATTTCAGTCATTTTAATCACTTGTCTTGAAAGAGAAGTTGGACAAGAAAATATTAATATTTGCAAAAAAAGCACAATTCAAGCAACAGTACTTCACTGGAAACAGACTAAGTAAACCTGGTAGATGAAGTTTCAATATAATTTTGAAATACATATTCTTTTATACAGATTAAACAATAGACACTCCAAAACTTCCTTTCCAGCAATTAAACATTCACCCTGAAAGAGCCTGAAATCTTATGTTTACATTGGATTTTTTTCCTTCCTTAGTATGACATTAAAAAGAGGTCTGTCCAGAAAAAGTCCAGCCATCATTAATATAATGAGAACAGTTTGCATGACATTGATGTAACCTGGCAGCCAAGAAGAGTGCACTGAATACGCATGTATGAACAATGATGACTTCCTGTACTAGTCAGTGGGGATGGGAGACACCATTGAGTGAGCATGTATGTGTACTGTGTGGCTGTCGCATTCAAAATGACTGAGTGAGCAGAGCAACAAATCTACATCAAATTTTGAGTTAAGCTTGAACATTCCTCCATGGAAACTATTCAGGTGATTCTGAAGGCTTTTGGGGACAATGCAATGGGTGCAGTGCAAATAACAGTGTGGGGCAAATACTTTAAGGCCTGCACCAAGCAGAACACCTGAGAATGTTGAATGTGTGCAGTCTGCAATCAACAAATATTGGTGACTGATGGTGTGAGAACTAGCATCTGATCTGGGGATTCCAAACACTACTGTGTCCAAGGTTTTGATGCAGGATCTTGGCCTGAAACACATCATGACGAAATTCATTCTACGGCTTCTGCTACCAAAGCAGAAGGAACATTGTGCTGCAGTTGCTAATTCATCCAAACTGCTACCAACGAACCAGATTTCATCAAGAAAGCCATAACTGGAGATGAATTGTGGGTCTATGGCTATGATCCGGAAATAAAGGCCCAATAGAAGTTGCCTAGGTCTCCAAGCCCAAAGAAGCTGTAGCACAGTCACAGCAAAATCAAGACCATGTTAACTGTGGTTTTCAATTGGGAAGGTGTTGTCCATCACAAGTACGCCCTTTCGGGCCAAACAATTAATAAGGAGTACTACTTCAATGTTCTTCATTGGCTGAGAGATGCAATACAATGAAAATGGTCACAGCTATGAGCAACTGGTAAATGGCACCTTCGTCATGACAATGTGCCCGCTCATGCATCAAGTCTCACACAGAGTTTTTTTCTGAAACATCAAATCACCCAGGTGACTCAGCCTCAGTACAACCCAGATTTTGAGCCCTTCAACTCCTGGCTTTTCTCAAAACTAAAATCATCTTTGAAAGGGAAGGGATTTCAAACTGTTGATGAGGTTCCGGAAAATACGATGGGGTAGCTGATCATATAACAGAATTGAACATTAGGGTATAATAATCAGCATATTTCCTTAAAATAGGTTTTATTAACTGGCTTAGAACACACAGAACAGCATTCTTTTGAGAGCTTGTCTTGCTAGCCAAATTCCTGTCACAGTAAAAAAAGCCTTAACCCCCATGACTTTCTTAAACAAAATCTTTCTCGATGTCATCATTATTTGGGTGTGAAACTCTAGCTTAACATTTTGTTTAAGACTCCAAATTCTAACCCATTCTTTAATCTATTGAATAACAGAACTTCTATCTACAGTTTGAGAATTGGCTTCAGCTCAAGGCATGGGCTGCTGCTTCTAATTGTAGTTCCCTCTTATTGTTGGCAATTGCTTTGGGAACAACATGCAACCCAATTTTGTCTAATTTCCTGGGTAAAAAAGTTTGCTAGAAATGTTTTCAGAATCTGAAAATAACTGGGAAAGGTCTGAGATTTTATTCTACTTGCAATTTAAAAGTTAGGTTTGCCACAGGTTTGTTTTTTGTTTGTTTGTTTGTTTTGGTACTGCCAAAACACATGTGTGGGTCAAAGGCAAAATAATGTATTTATTTACTCATTCATTCAAATACTTTTATTTACCTATTTTTAAAGAGAGGGGAGGGAGAAAGAGAGGGAGAGAAACATTGATCAGATTGCCTCTCGCGTGCCCCCAATGGCCCTGACTTGGAATCAAACTAGTTATCTTTTGGTTTGCAGGACGACAATCAACCCACGGAGCCTCACCAGTATGGGCAGAAATTTTTCACTCATGACACAGCAGACAGCATGCACATTCATATCTGTTCCTCTTGCACACTAAAACCCATGGGGGAGATGTGGAGCTGGGCTCTGGTTAAGGCCAGGCACACAGTGGGTCTGTGTCACAGCTGAGATGTGCTGATTTTAGGAAATCCATAACCTAGAAAGGGACCACCAGCAATTTTGCCATTTTCTTTGCCCCGGTGGAAATATTATATTTGTTACCCTGGTCAGTAGACAAATCACCCTTCTGCTCAGAAAGACACAGTCTGTATCCCCCAAAGTTGTTCGCTATACAAACAACATTAAAAAATAATCTTCAACAACAGATTAACTGTTAATGCCTTTGTCTCAGAAAATGTGCAAAACCATGAGAGACTTGCAGAGCATTGCCTTTGAACAGATATTTACTCATTACTATCCGGAGTACGGGCAGTTGCACAGCGCCGTGGGGTTCCCTCAAGGGCCCACGCTGCCCTGATGGCTCCTGGAAGTCACCTCATGTTAATGAGGCAGAATGAAGTGGATAGATGCTATTGATCCCAGAACAGAGGATGCAAATAAGATTTGCTTACACTGTTGAACCAGTGTATCCACTAATACTGAAGCCCATTTTTCATTTGGACTCCAACTATGTAAGTGATAAATTACATTAAAGCAATTTGAGTTACTCATGTCAAAAAGCACCCTCACTGATAGACTCTGGCAGCTAAATTTACTGTTTCCTCTCAGCATGTCCCTAGGGATATCCCTGTACCCACAAATAATGCCTTAGGAGTGGCTCTGAGACAGACAGGGATATGGTGGGACTATAATATTATTCATTATTTTTTTCACCTTCTTCTGCCTTTTAAAGTTCGAAAGAAAAAGAAGATAAAATAGAAAAACAGGTTGGGAATTTTCTAAAGTTGGCCTAGTTTTGTTTGATAAATATTTATTGATGGAATAAAAATAATTTTTAGAATATCTGATACAGACATTTTGGTTGTCACAAAAACTAAAACAAATATCTATTAAATTAATATTAGATCTTAAAAGACTAGGTTTTACAGCAAATCAGATTGCCATTTATCAAAAAATTATAGTAAAATGGACCAATCTTCTAGCGTGAACACTTAGGAAGCCAGATAACAACTTCCCAAATATCTTGGGCATATTTTCTTTGAACTTCATATAGTCCTATTTAATTTGCTGACAAAACATGTAGTATTAAACGAATGAGAAAAGGCCTCATGATATGATTACTTTTATAAACTGATGATGGATAGATTTTTGTGAAAATGTAATATACAAATTTGTAGTTTATCACAATACAACTGATATGTAAATAAAAGAACATTTTAAAATATACTTATATATATCAACAGATATCATAGTTTTGTGGGACTTGCTTTTCCTCACTTTTCTCACCATAAAACTGGTTGATTTAGTCTATGGAGTAGATATTCTCTAAAGGGGTGGAACATGCTGTCAATGCAATCTTCCCTGTTTATCATTTCTGGTATTTTGCCATTTGGAACTATTTAAATGCTCTCTTTTGTGAATATTGATCAGTCCATTGTATATGAATTAAAACTGAGTCCTTACATTTTGAGTCTATGTGATACAGTGGTTCCTCGGATACATGTAAAGAAAACACAACTTAAATAGCAAGCATCTATTTAATGCCTATGATGCATTTGCCAGGCACTCTTCAAAGAACTATTGTCTTTAATCTTTAGAACAGTTACTATTAAGTCCTGCTTTTCTTATTAAGAGATAAGGAAACTAAAGCTCAGAGCCAAATACTACAAAGCTAGTAAGTCACAGTGCCAGGTTAAGCCTTTTTGCTCCAAAGTCTATTCCCTTCTTATTACACCACCTAATACGTCAATCGAAATCAATTTTTAAAAACTCAGCATCGAGTTCTTTTTAGCACTAATGTAGTAATTTATATCACTTAACAACATACTCATGACAATTTCAAAGGGCACTCTGAAGGTCTCCCAAGTGAATTACGAGTCATTTGATGAAACTGAAACAATTTCGTCATGATTGGATGGCCGCCTACTGAGCTACAGTCTACAGGCTACACACATTATGTGTGTGTGTGTGTGTGTATTTTACTATTATTCTTGGGTATTATGTAAATATAAAAATACAGATGTCTAGTTGAGAATATAAAATTACATCTATTTTTATTCTTTCCATACTTAGTGAAACTAGTAGATAAACTAAGTGTATAGTAAGCAAATATATCATTCAACTAAAAAACCTTCTTATCTGTTTAAAGAATATGCTGCCTGTGTGCAAGCAAAGACATGGAACAGCTGTCCATGTGGGGGACTAAAATATGTAAAAACATTTGATAAATTCTTACAATGTTCTTTATAAGTGAGTTAGTAATATAACAGAAATAATTCCTTCTATCTAAAGGGAGTATCAATCTATTTTCTAAGAAAAATTCTAGAAATGTTCCAACATGAATTTCTGTCATTTATCATTAATCAATTACTTGATTTCTGTTACTACACACTTCAACCTCTGAATTTTTATTAAATTTTTATTGAAAGCAGTATGTTTGTTTAATAATTATTAAAACAATATAAATTTAATTCCCTATTAGATAAAAGCAAATTTTTCATCCCACATATGTATTTTGAGTCTTAGTGTTTATTATCTCTCTATAGCCTGACTACTTGCTTCCTTTTGCCCTAGGAATTATTACCAAACAATAGAGGGGGGAAATAGAAATTGAATTCCAACTTGGGGAGTCTTAACAATAAGTGGACTCTAGAAGCTGCTAAATGACAGCATTTAAGATTTCACCCAGGAAACATCACATTAACAATTCACCAGGAAGGTCTAATGAAAAATGCATAAGAAAATTAATGATCAATAAGCTCTATGGAGTTTGTTAAGTCAGGAGCAGATAGTAAAAGGAAGAAAAGACTCAACTAAATTTTCCAATAACGAAAATGACTGCATTACTTTATCTGCTCCTTTTTATACTATTTAAGTTATTATTTTTCAAAAAATCCATCTACCAAGTCAACTAGCTATAAATATTATTTTAAATTTTATTTGTGAAATAAATATACTAAATATACTTTATGTAACCTTTCTAGTGTGCTGCACGCTATTTTAATTCCTTTGAAGTTTCCTAGCTGCTACTTTAAAGCACAAATGAATCCATCATTTAGTCATATTGATTTCTATATCATCTGTAATTATTCAACTATATTGAGTTTTATCTAACACATAATTTTTATCCTAAACTGTATGTCTGAGAGAAACAGAGAAACAAAGCGAAATAAGAGAAAGAGCACTAAAGTATAAAGGATGATATATTACAACGCTACAGCCAGAACAATAGAAAATTGGGAGATAGAAAATGTGTGCAAGAGATAGAAGACAAGGAAACACCCATTTCCAATCTAGAACCACTGAAAAGAAATATTTGAAAATATTTCTTGCAGCTGACTGGTTGCCTGCTGCAAGCGCCGGGAGCAGCAGCGGAGCACAGAGCACGGAGCCCCCAACCCAGGCATGCGCCCCGACTGGGAATCCAAACGAAAACGGAACCTCTGCGTTTGTGGAACAACGCCCACCAACTACGCCACACCAGCCAGGGCATAACCTTAACTTTTTAAAATTTTAAGTTGTCATTCATTCTGTTCCTTCTACTGCTCCTTCTCTTATCCCCACCTGATAATCAAGCAAATACCGTATGCACTTCTTCAAATGCTAATACCTCTGTTTAAGCATCTAGTTTGTCTAAATTGTGATGTTTTTTCTGTTCTTTGAAAATCAATGACAGTTTGCACTCTCTCAGGGTATGAGTGTTCTTCTTCATTGAATGTTGCTTATGCGTTTTGTATCTTTTTCAAGATATGTGTCCTCAGGTGCAAGAACTCTCATGCCTTAGAATGAGTCCTCCTCCGTGCAGGCAAGTATTGTAGACTTACAATGGTTAGAAAACTCAGTTGCCTTACTGTTATGAAATATGTCTATGTGAACTCTTTCAAATAAAATATGAAATAGTAATGCTTTGTGTAATGTTACTCCTTTCTTTCTTTCACTATTTATTAAAGGGGCAAGACCATCCTGCCAATAAAGTCATTTTCCCATGTTCTGCAGTGGATACTATTCTGTACGATAAATGCTATTCTGTATTTTGATATTAACTACTTTTGGAAAGTGAAGGGAAGACAAAGCACCCAGTGCCCAGTGAAGCCAGACTCATGCAATGCATAGCAAGGATTTCCACTACTTCTAAAACGACAACCTAAAATAAAAAGTCTGTACTTCACTAAAACTGGCCCATTTCATGACATTACAGCAATTCATAAAATGTTCAACCAAGAAAATTGGTTTAAATATTTATTATCTTTTTCTCACCTTACAGTTTCTTCACAAAAACCACACAGTAACTTCTGATTATTCTAATTCCAAATACGTCTTGAATCCGTCCCCTTTCCTCCCTCTCCACTGCTGCAATCAGAGTTCAAGCTACCGTAGCCGCTCAGCTGACTGAAGAGCCTCTTAACTGGTCTTGCATGGTCATCCCTAAAAATTTTCTATCCATTTTTATATGTCAGCTGGAGTGATTTTTAAAGAAAAAAAATAATGTTACCTCCCTGCCTAAAAGCCTTCAATTCCTTGTACTTGAATAAAATCCAGACACAAGGCCTGGCCAATCTGCCCACCCATCCAAACTTGCGCCTTGTTTGCTGTGCTCCGGATGCACAGGCTGTTTTCAGTGCCTTCAGGCATCATGTGTGCAGGAAGCATTTCTTTCATTGTGGCCTCTGCGTCACATACATAAAGTGGTTTCCAATGGAAGAAAACTTTCACAAATACCTGAAGTTTATACATGAAATTCCGTATGCCAAATTGTTATCCTCAAAGAATTATTTTCAAAGAAAGTTTTCACTTTCTAGTATGTTAGCATGTAATATAAAACCATGTTGTGATCTACAAAGACACCGTTCTTTGCATACTTTAAAAAATATTCAAAAAAGTTATACATGATAGAAAGGGAAGATGAGTGTAAAGCACAGCTAAGTTTTCTATTGCTGTATCCAATAACGTGTCACCTCTTTTATGTTCTGCTCTGTGATAGGACCTGTACGGTCAATATGAAAACATGAGTGATCCTCATCATCTGGACCATCACCATTACCATTATCAGCATCACCATGACTCTATCACTGTTCACATCACCTGCCCATGGATACACAGAGCCGAAGCTCCTTACATCAGTCTATGTATAAAGGGGACAGCTATGTGATTTAAAGAAATTTAATAGCAAGATCATCATGGTATTTCAAACCAGGGGCTCTTTATATGTGTTCAAGTGGTACCTGAGGTCTTTTATGGATTTCACCAAGTTCAAAATAAGCCACTGAGGCTTAAAACTAATTAGAATTGTCTCATATGTAGCAGATAATTTCCAGATGATGGCTAATAGATTTCTCCCCAAATGTGAAAAAATATATATTTCAGAAAGTAGAATGTGATATTTCCTGGAAAACCACCAATAAAACACAGAATCATTGGATTTGGCCTCAAAAATATTTATTTATTTCATAAAATATGTCATGACAAAAATTAGAAAAACTCACTTAAAAATGTATAATCTCTGCTCCATTTAAAGGTGATGTAATATTATAAATAGACTGTTATTTCCTATTTGGTAATACTTTTATCACTGAATTAAGTCCTTTATATTTTACATGTAGTTCACAGTGACTCACCAAAATGATCCTTTTGTTCTAAGCAGTTAAGGACCAAATCTTAAAAAAAAAACCTTTTGTTTAAAAAAAAAAAACTTTTGTTTTAACAAGATTTCTTTTGGCTGAGATGTGCTATTCATGATACAATATTCTTGCAAATAGTTATACCATCTTCTAAACTGTTCCTTGTGCCTTTGGACACTCAGAAGTTTTATGGGCTTGGTTTAGTCCCACTCAGAACCATCAAAACTAATGAGCCTGTCTTTAAAAGGGGTGTTTTTTAATCAAGTCTGCACATTGAATCACCTAAGATTATTTTTTAATTTTCCTTCTTCTCCTTCTTCTTCTTCTTCCTCTCCCTCTTCTTCTCCTTCTTCTTCTTCCTTTTCCTTTTTTTTTTTTAACAATACCATTGCATTTCTCTCAAATTCTCATTTCATATATATGGAGTGTGACAGGCATGGGGATTTTTTTTTAAGCTTCTCAAGTAATTTATAGTCAGGTAATATACAGCCAGAATTAAGAATAAATATGATCCTTTGAAAGTTAATTTTAGAGCCAAGAAAACTAAAGCTCTATGAGATGAAATATCCTCCCTTAGGACACACACTGTTTATCGGTTAGATCCATGTCTGGAATTTAGGAGTGCGAATCCCTATGTCAATTCTCTTTTGGCAATGGTGTGTCACTTCCTCAAATATTGGCGAAGTGAGAATGAAACCAAAGTAATGCATTCATAACTGTAATAAACTGTAACATAAACATAAACATAAATTGAGGTTATTCATCTTATTTGTATTAGAATATAAAAACATTCATTTTGATGCAAATTGTGTACAAATCCAGATTGAAATAATTTACAATCTTGGAGATATAGAGATCTAAAGAAACAATTGCTTTGCAAATCCTCACAAAGGCAGATCAAGGTCAATAGTTGTTTTGTAGGAAAGTGGAAACACTGGTAAGAATTTGATTACACGAAGGTGATGTGCCTCCATGGTTCAGGACAAATTATCTTGCTCAGCCTTTTGCTTCATTCTCATTCTTTAAGTTACCAGTGTCCCATTGCTATACTTATTTGACTAAATGATATTACTTAATAATGTCTCATATTGTAAAGTTAAGTTTCACCTTTTATCACAATCTTCTACTTTCATGATGAAGCCAGTGAATTGCATAATATTTGTGTTTACACTGAAATGGTATTTTGGATCTTCTATCATGGCATGAGGCTATTTATTTAATTTTGTGTACTCAATTCTAGTTGGTTTATTAATTTTAATAAAATTCATTGCTGTTTGCATGCAGTGGAGTTTTATCTGTGTTTATGTTACATTTTTCTTTATTTCTGGTTTTCTGAAGCTCCATTGGGTCCCATTGTGCTTGGGACCCAATAGCCCACCTGCGGGTGTGGCAGCGTCTTCCTTGACTCCCATGCGCAGATCATGTTCAGCAGCAGCGTGTGTCCATGAGCAATCAGAAGAACAGTGGAGTGAACCTGTGTTGACACTGTTTTTCTTAACCTGATGATTGTTTCCTGAAGGCCTTCAGAAATATTCATACTGTTAAAAACATGATGTTTCGGCCCCTGTGTATTATTTTATGCCCTTGATATTTAAACTTTTCGTTGTAGATAGGAGTGTCACAACTAACCACCTTGGGATATATCTAGGCAACAGAGTTCCAATTTCAATTCATTATATTAACACATTTATTATAAAAGAGTGAAACAAAGCAGCAACTCTATCCTTAAATTATGTTTGTGAAGAAAATATATTTGCATTTTTAATTTGTCATGAGGATCATTCTTCATGCTTTAAATTACCAAGAGGTTTTCCTTTCCCAAAGTCATTGGAAAGTCTTATAAGAGTAGTTATGCTGTGGTGGGAAAGAAAAGAACTTAAAATTGCAAAAACAACAACAACAAGAGACTTTGTTCTGCTTCTATTCTACTTCCTATGAACTATATAATGCTAGACAACGTTCTACCTCTCTGAGCTTCAGTTTTGCTTGCATAAAATTGTAGGAGCTATAATTGGCCTTATATTCTTCATCTCACAATATCAAAATTGGTTGCTAGGGGGATCAATTGCAAGTAAGTATAGAAAATACATTGTGATCCCCCAAATCCAATGCAAATGGAGTATACAATAAAGATGACACAATAAAAGATCACCACAAAAAATTTAGAACACCACCTATTCTACCTTAAAAATCTAGCATGTTTGGAACTATATTTTGAAAAAACTCTGACAAACAGTCCAGATTTTCCTTAATTTTCTTGAAACTCTGCTTGGCAGCAATAGTTACAGACTCTGCATTGGTGACTAGGGTGAGCACGGGAATCTCAATGAGCTCCCGAAATGGGTACAGAACAAATCACATGCCTTGCTGTACTATAGGGATGAGCATATATGTTTTCATTTTGTCTTGCAAGATGCCTTTTAAAGAGCCTAACTAAAATAGTAGCTAATATTTGCATAACACTTTGCAGTTTACAGAACACGTACATAGTAATTACAAGAAGAAGGAAAATCAATCACTTGGAAATCTATAAATATTCTCAGCAATTTTGCCAAGTACTTGAACAGAGTTTAATTTTTGGGACATGTAACTGAAAATAGAAATACTTAACTCATCTATTTTACAGAGTACTGAGGATCAAAAAAGAATTATTATAATAATCATAGTAAATAATTATCCATATCTATATTTGGTTGTAGCTTTGAATAATATATTTTAAAAGTAACTAATGAAATATATTAAAATTTTCATTAAAAACCATAGTTTTCAATTTCAGAAGTCTTAAGAAGTCTTAAATGTTTTTATTTTCTAGATTATTAACACTTTATAAAATTCATAAAATATATTACAATGATGAACATTTGAACTAATTACTATTTACTTATTCTAAATATTATCCATTTAGTATTTTAACTGAGAGTATTAGAATATGTTTGATTAAATTGTATAAAAAAGGTGACATTAGCAATAGGAAAAAGTAAATGGGTAGATTACTCGATTAATTTTTACCCTTCATTGCATCTCATGGCTCCAGACAGTCTGTTCTTCATTTGAGACATAAATTCAAAAGCAATTGAGGTGCGTGAAAATAGGTTTGCACTTCTAAAGAGCAGTCACTTTCTCACATTTGAAAAGTTATTCCTTGGTCATAGTTTTATCATCTTGTTTTATGCCCCAGAATTCCTGTTTACCCTCCATCATCACTAAATCCTGCCCCAAACTTCCATGTCTTGAAGTTTCTTACTCTGAAATGAGTACTGTTAAATCCTCAAAGTGATTTTAATGAATAAAATTTTCTCTAATAATTAATGTTAATAGACCAGGTATTCATGTGTGATTTTAGTAATTAAAGACAAAATTACTTCATGTTTTCTAATTTACACCCGACATACTTTATAGGTGTGTATGTATGTGTGTATGTTGTTGCCATTAATGGAAGATCTGGGGAGTTTCTGAAAATGAACGATATCCATTGAGACTTGCATTTCTGAATTTATAGCTACAGATGGCTCTCAGCAGGTGCACGTTCACCTGGAAGATTCTGCCTGATGGATTTACAAAGTTTAATGTACAAAAATTTCCTTCTTTTATATAATGCACATATGATAAATAAATGTCTATATTTCTTAAAAATTTACAAACAACCCATATGTCAGGCAAGTCGATATGAACTGCAGTGAAACAAATAACTTTTGTTTACTTTGAAGAAAACCATTTTTAAGAATAGGAATTGCATTTTAAGCTTATTACATACCACTTGCTTATTTTATTAGAACCCCGTGAAATATAGATTACTTTTATTTACCTAGTATATACATAGTAAAATGAAGACTACCGCTGATTAACTGTTATCTATGTTTAAATGGTTTATCATAAGGCTGATGAGAAGAACCCCAAGATAAAATAAGTAAACTGTAGCTGTTACTCATTTCTAAAATGAGGCACCCAAAATGTAAAAATCTAGTAAATTTTAACCAGCTTAATTGCATTTAAAACTAGAGAGGAAGGAGTAATTCTTAAAAAGGTGTTTAAGGCATTTCTCAAAATTTGTATAATGTTTGAAGTTAATTTGCATAGATCTAGCTAAATAATCCTGCAATTTATGTAACAGTAGTAAGGTCAGACCTTGTGGAGATAGCTCACTAGGGCAGGGCTGGAAACGCACATAAAATTTTCATCAGGACGCTCCCACAGGAAATGATTTCTGTGGCTCTGTGCTGATTACCAGACATGTCTGCTAAATGGCTCAGCTACTTTATCCTTCATGGTCACTCACAGCAGTATTGCACAGAATATTGTATTCAACATTGATTATCTTTAATGTGTTTTCAGATATAGAATTTTATCTAGTGCCAGCAGAATTAAAAGTCATGCTTAATTATTCAACATAGCCTACTAATTTATTCTTGACATCTTAATATTTACTAATTCTCTATGAAGGATTGTCAGAAGTATGAAAAGCCAATCTACTTGGTTACTTATTAGCCACTGCTTTTCAATGTCTCAAATGAAAAGGAAAAGAGCCAGGAAATATTCTCAAAATGAGAATGCAATCTGTGAAAGTCTCTACAGTCACAAGATCTTTTTAAACTTACCTCCTGATCTTATTATAAATGTGACATTTTCTTTTTCCTTTGCAGCTATTTTCCTCTTTTTCTGTTTTCTATTCCACCCAGTAAATACTCACGTTTGGAAGTTTCTCAGTGACATGCTTGGAACACAGACACACCTTTATTTTACAATATGAATGAACGAGTAAACAAGTAAATAAATAACCTCCTCTTTTTTCACCATTTCTTTGAGAAACAAACCCTGAAGCCCACTTTCCTTTTACTCATACTCCAGAGGCTTCGGGCATCCTGCGAAGACTTGTAGCCCTGCTGCTACCCCCATTTCTGCTAATTCCATAGGTAATATTGACGTCCCTGTGGGCAATGAGTCTCACCCCTGGGTCCCTCAGTTTTGTCATCTCCTTCAGCAGAATTTTCTTGTTGTCTCACCAATGAATCTTAACTACCTACCAAGGCTTACAATCACCTTCTCTTTCTTTGTTCCCTCTGTTAAATGGAAAGAAAACAGTCGTCTTTATGATAAAGCCTCATTTTCCAGATCATTCCTCAAACTTCCCTTTTTCAGGAATTCAGGGATGTTCCTCCATGGATTATTCATTCTTTCTTTTGCCTTTAAATATATCTGCCTGTACTGAATCCTCCCCATGAATCCAGTCCAAGATGGATTAATTCCAGGACCGCTTACTAGTACTGACCCCTGGTACAGGACTGGAACCTCCTAGAGCTATACCTCCTAGCTTGCACAAAGGCACCATATGGACTAATGCTGGCCCTTATAGGTAATTAATAAATGATGGCTGCAATAAGGAGTACATATTTATGACAACTTTAAAAATCATTCATATGAATTAACTCTTTCTAAATTTATTTTTGTAACATTTACTCTAACTACTGTCAGCATATGAACAATAACCTCAGTTGCATCCACACTGATTCATTTATATGCCTGCAAGTGTTTCTTCTTGTAAAAATGTTAATAACAATATACAAAGCTAATTCCTTTGTCTTACTTAGAGACAATTCTATGTTACATAGCCTTTGCAGAGAAACAACCCCCATTAAAAATGTTCATAAAATAATTAATTTTCCATTTGACATATTATGTCATCTACTCAAGTTATCTACTTGGTACAAATTGGACTTCATAAATTCTTTCATATAAATGGACCCCGTTCAACTTTGCCACTTGGTCCAGGCATCTGTCTCATAAAATTCTGTTCATGATCATGACAATAATAGAAAGGATCTGAGCAGATTAGTGACTGCAGATTAAAAATGCAACCCATACCATATCCCTCACTACCAGTGTGGCAGCACCACCGTATTTAAATAAAAGGATGGTAACACATCAGCACTTAACAGCACAAAACCATGGCACTGAATGGAAAAGTAAGAAAAGTTTGTTAGCCTTTTTTTTTTTAATGTGAGTAATGTGTGAGCACGCAGAAGAAAAAGGTATAATACAGAAAAGCAGCTGGGCACAGAAAAGAAGGGCATTTGATTATCTTAACTCACATTTTAAAAATATACTCTTTATTTTGCTGGAATTTTCTGTAGAAAAAACTTTCATAATACAAAAGCATGCCCAATAGGGTAGTCTGGGGTGGAGGAGTAAGGGAACCAGATCTCTATTTTTAGACTCATTAATTGACGGGAAGTACTGCCATATAGAGATATCAAAGTATTTGATAGTTATATGTCTTAGCAACAGATTTTTAATCACCTAGGAAGTGACCCCAGAGAGGGCCATCTGCTTGGGCTGATTACTTTCTCAGTAGAATCAAACACCTGAGGTGAATCAAATCTGGTCAACAGCATATTGAGGTCAATTTTCAAGGAACTGCAGCTTTTCCTGGATGAACCTGAGGTTGCCACAAATGAACAAGATCATTCTTCCATCTGTTTCTGGTGAAAGTTTGCTGTTCAGTGTGGAAGAGACACAACGCGACTCATTTACAAGCAAAAGATCACGCTGCAAAGGCCGCGATATGCTCAAATACTTTAATGTCCTTGAGGAGAAGTGCTAGCTAAAGATAAGCCCTAATTAAACACAAAATATGATTTCAAAAAAGTTTTGTTGATTTATCGACCAAAGAGGATTGGATGGGGTAAGCAAAGTTGCTAAGAAATAGAGGACACATAGGTTGCGACGTAGCACCATAGAAAAACTGAGAGCCTGTCCAATTCCAGATCGTGATTGGGATACTTACTTACCACTACCTGGGCGATCTCTCGTGCTCCCTTTTCTAAGGATGGTCCTTCCCATTTAAGGTCAAATGATGCTTCCTCCATAAATACTATTGCAATGACTAGCTGAGACAGATGCAATATCTCTTCTTTCTGTCTTTCCCTCCTTACCTTTCCGAAGTGTCTCTTTAATTTCAGTTCAATGATGACATTAAAGTGTCATGACTCCCCAACTTGATTATTTTTTTCTAAAAGATGCAACAATTGTATACCTCTCATTTCCACATCTTTGTACAGTTAGTAACTGAGTGAAGTTATATAGAGATCAAGATAAGTATAATGATTATCATATGTGTGTATCTATGAATATACATACATGTGTTCATGTATATATGTATATAATGTATCTATTTTATGTATTTGTGCATATGTATGTATATAAGTATGTGTGTTTATGCATATGTGCATATAATATATATGTGTTTGTATATATATGTGTGTATATGTGTGTTTACATATATATGTGATTCTATAATTTATATACTATTTAAAGTCAACTTAAATATTCCTATGTGTAACAAAACATGGCACTTGATCTAAATGTTCTACAGCTTTCTAGAGAAAATTGCAGAATCAAATGAGAATTGAACAGAAAAAGTTTAATTACATACAAATTTAAATGATAATTTTTCAAGATATTTCAAAGGCAAAAAATCTTATGAAATCGCTATATATTAACTTTCTAAAAATATATGCCCACATGTCTCTTTTGGGCTTGTTTTTAGTTTTCAAAATATATTAGGTAAGAACAAAGAGGAAAGGAAAAGGAGTTAAAAATTGAGAGGTATGCTAGGATTCTATATACTTTTATAGTTAGAAAACTCAACAAAAATACGTGAATCACAAAATGTCTCAATAATCTCTAATAATTGGGCTATATTAATTTCCTGGCTTAGTAGAATTTCAAAGCACATAGAGATAGTTATTGAATACTGTTTACAGATTTAAAAAAACACTTAATGTCCATTGCATAAATAGTACTAATATTGGCCAACATTTATTTATTTTTATTGTTGTTCAAGTACAGTTGTCTCCATTTCCCTCCACCATGCCCCCCACCATCCAACCCATCCCTGCCTCCCACCCTCAATCCTACCCCCTTTGGTTTTGTCCATGGGTCCTTTATACATGTTCCTTGATGGCCCTCCCCCTATTTTCCCCCATTATCTCTCTCCCCTCTCTCCTCTGGTTACTCTCAGTTTGTTCTTTATTTCAATTTCTCTGGTTATATTTTGCTTGCTTGTTAGTTTGGTTGATTAGGTTCTCCTTATAGGTGAGATCATATGGTATTTGTCTTTCACCGCCTGGCTTACTTCACTTAGCATAATGCTCTCCAGTTCCATCTATGCTGTTGCAAAGGGTAGGAGCTCCTTCTTTCTTTCTGCTGTATAGTATTCCATTGTGTAAATGTAGCATAGTTTTTTATCCACTCATTTGTTGGTGGGCACTTAGGTTGCTTCCAGCACTTGGCTATTGTAAATTGTATTGCTATGAACATAGGTTCTTTTGAATTGGTGTTTCAGGATTCTTAGGTTATAATCCCAGCAGTGGTGTTGCTGAGTCAAGAGACCGCAGTACAACATTTAATTTAATACAAATAGTTTGCATTTTAAGTAGTAGTCATTAAAACCTGATAGCCTACATACATAAATATAGATAATCATGTGTTCAGAATCATATCAAACATTCACTCAATTGATGGAACTAATAAAAAAGTATTGCTCAAATGGTTCAGCTTTACTAGACCACGCGGGACACTTCATATTATAAATGCCTGATGAACGGTACCTGCAGAACCCTGTCCTCTTAGTTTGTTTTTAAGTAGAAGCACACTCATCAGTTGTCAGTACAGAACATACGAGTGGAAGCATATGGCCCATGGCTTTAAGACACAGTGAAAGCTTCCCTTTAGGTGAACTACATACTCCACAAACCAACAAGTTATTACTCAAAAGATAGTATTAAATAGCAGCAAGATTTAATTTTCTTTATAGTGTTCATTTTTAGCTATGACACGTGAATAAATCTTTTACTCTTGATAATTTTTCATGTAAATTGAGTATGACTACTTAACACAAGAAGCAGTGAACAGTGATTTCTTAATGGTAATAAAGTACTCTTAAAAACTTAAAAAAGGGAAAAAGGCTACTTAATTGCTGAGTGCCAGATAATAAAGAAATAATTTCATAATATTAGGTTAATCCTACATCAAAATGTCAATGTAAATGCTAGTTGGCAGCCTCTGCCTCCTTTCAGTAATGCCTCTGTGAGGGGCCAAGAGGCCTGGTGGGGGAGCACAGTACTTCGGAGAGTCTGCAAGCATTGCTGATGATGACGTTTCATTCCCAGGGCACGCAGTATTCTCAGGCACTGTGTTTGTCAGCATTTGCTGTATCAGAATTCAGTTACTGTGAATGTGGGACAACCTCTGTCGTCTGTGAGAACAATGTGTAACAAACAACCCACAGCACCATGACGAGCCAGCCTGGGAATTCTTGTGAAATTAAGAGTAAACATAACATTATCAACTAAATTTTAGTAATGGTTTTCACACAAAATGGTTTTAAAATTAGAATTTTAGTAGTGGTTGCTTCGGTGAGGATATACTAACTTTATTTTTCTTTGCTAACTACATTTAAAAAAAGAAGTTATAAATATTGACTGAAAGATATCTTAAAAACATATAAAAATATACCTGTAACAGAAATTCAAATTAAAATTGTTAATACTTAGGCCACTAGTTTAGAAATATAATTGACTCTACTTATTCATTTGTGAATAAAATTTTGATTCATTACCAACAATTTTATTTGAGCCCAAGGATGCAATTTTATAGTTAATGTAAATGCTCTCAAGAGGCCTTCTTAAGAGGAATGAGCTTAAATAGTAAAGTTTTTTACTATTGGTTCTCTCTCTTCTTTCCAAAACCTCAGCAAATGTCAGTAATTCTTTAAAGTTTTAAAATAAAGCCTCTGTGTTATGATGAAAATTGTCAGCATGGTGTTGATGGTTTTGGGTTGCTAGGAGGCCATGAACTAGGGTTATAAATTGACAAACGTTAATTTTCATATATAATTTTTACAGTCAAATGACCTTGTTTAAAAAAAATATTTCACTCACTATAATGCCTCCATTCTTCGATTCCTAACCCCTGGCAGCCCTTATATAACAGCTTCTCCATTATACTTTATTATATTAAATACTTACAACTTCTGTAAATTCTTTCCTAAACTGTTTTTCCTTAGATACTGATTCCCATGTAAATGAAAGTGAACTCAAAATATTTAAGACAAATGTGGCAAATGTCATCTCCTTCATGAATGCAGATGTCCCCAAAGTTGTTGGCTTATGGATGCCTGTGGGCACAACAGCTATGGGGCACCAAAGAGGACACCTGGAAAAAGCTCAACAAATGTATACGAAGTCTATGTCCATAATTTTATTATTTTAACACTAAAAAAGTCTGACTCATATTCCCTGTCCAACAAAAATGATGCATTCATTATTCTTCAATTAGAAAAAGAAATAGCTTGTAAGTATCAGAGATAATTTCACAGCCCTCCCCTTTAAACGTTCTCTGGACCCTGCTATCAAAGGTAGTGAAGAACAGCAGCCTTAGCACCACCTGGGAGCTTGTCAGAGACACAGGATCTCAGGCTCCGCCCAGACATTTTGAATCAGAATTTGCTTGTAGGAAGATCTCAAGGTTGAAAATATTGCCCTAGAAGTACAAGCCACACTCCCTGATTTTTGAAAGTATTCTTTCAAAGACTCTTGAATCGCTTCAAACCTCTCACTGTTTCACTTTCCTTCTGAAACTATTTTACAAACCTCTGAAACATTCTCCTAATATTGGTAACTAATCCTTAAGGACCTCCAACGATGCTGATCTATATGTATAAATCTATGCACATATTTTATTATCTTGGATACCTTGTTAGAAATATATTTTTGTGGTTCATGACATAAATTATAAACCTACAATCTACAGATGGTTTAAAATACAACTCAAAGGATAAATAAGAAAATGTATCCTGACAGCCTGAAGAATCATCTTTCTAAAACTTAAAAAATATGGTTTAATTTGCTTTTCTTTACTAGTGAGTTGGAGATTTAAAAATGGTCTTAGTAGTTATTTATATTTCCTTTTGTGACTTCATTCATTATTTCTCTTAGGCATTCCTCTACTGTACTCTTAAAATTTTCATCATCTTGTATTTTCAATCTATGTCATTTCTATATGTAGGATGCTAATTACATGCCAAAATTGTGTCTATCACAGTCACCAAGAAATCATGCTCATTTGAGAGACCTATCTGTAATAAAATAAACCTGTTATTTAGATAGTTTACAGAGTTATACATTGGGTACAATTAACACATAGTTTAATGTCACGTGTGAAATAATAAACTTAGAATGGCTAAATATAAATATGGAATCAGACTTTATTCATTTTCTAATATAGCTTAAGTATATAAAACAACTGTAATTTTTTTCTGAGCAGTCATTTGCTTAGTTTTAATATAGCATGATTCTACATTTGACTCCAACAAATTATTTTAAAATTCTAAGGGAAAGAGGCAGAAGACCCAGAACAGCAAATGCAATATTGAAGCAAAGAACACAGTTGGAGAGCTGACACTACCTGACTTCCAGACTTACTAGAAAGCTGCAGTAATCAAGAGGGTGTGGTATGTGTTGAAAGAATAGACAAATAGATTAAAGAAACAGGATAGAGAGCCCAGAAATAAACCCACATGACTATAGTCAACTGCTCTTGGACAAAGAAGCAAAGGCAATACAATAGAACAAAGACAAACTTTTCAACAAATGGTGCTAGAACAACTGGCATTCACATGTAAAAAATATGAATCTATAGAAAAAACTACATGCTTTACACACACACACACACACACACAAATAATCCAAAATGGATCACAGAGCCAAACATAAAACACAAACTCCAAAACTCCTAGGAGGTATCAGGAGAGAAAACCTAGATGACCATTCAAAAGGCAATGCCTTTTTAGATATAACAACAAAGGGACATTTCATGAAGAAATAATTGATAATCTGGACTTAATTAAATTAAAACTTCTGGTCCGAGAAAGACAATGTCAAGAGAATTAGAAGACAAGCCACAGATTTGAAGGAAAATATAAAAATATTTGCAAAACACATATCTGATATTTTGGATACTCTTATCCAAAATATACAAAGAGCTTTTAAAACTCAACAATAAACAAACAAACCAAGTTAAAAGTGGACCAAAGACCTTAACAGACATCTCATGAGAGAAGACACATAGAAGGGAAATAAACATATGAAAATGTGTTTCACCTCATATGTCATCAAATCAAGGAATGCAAATTAAAACAGAAATGAGGTTCCATGACACACCTATTAGAATGGCCAAAATCCAGGAGACTGATAACGACAAATGCTGACAAGGATATGGAGCAACAATAAGTCTCACTCATTGCTGGTGAAAATGCAAAATGGTACAACCACTTTGAAGGATGTTTTGTTAGTTTGCACAAATTCATCACAATATTACTGTATGACCAACCAATCACAATCTCTGGTATTTATCCAACATAGTTAAAAACTTATATCCACAGTGAAACCTGCATACAGTATTTATAACAGTTGTTTGCATAACTGTCAGAACCTGAAAGCAAACAAGATGTTCTGTCTACTGTGGTACATCCAGACAATGGAATATTACTCAACACTAAAAATTTTTGTTAACCAAAATAATCTCAATAAACTCAATAAAAAAAAAAATAAAAAAGTTCGTGCAACATGAAGAAAAGAAAAAAGCTATCAAACAATGAAAAAAAAAATGGAGAAACCTTAAATGCACCTGACTCAGCAAAAGAAGTAAATCTGAAAAGGTTATAGACTATATAATTCCAAATGCATGGAATTCTGAAAAGAGCAAAACTATGGACACAATAAAAATATCAGTGATTGCCAGGGATTAAGGGCGGGGGGAAGGGAGGATGAATAGGCGGAGCACAGGGGATTTTTAGGTCAGTGAAAGTACTCTGTATGACACAATAATGATGGATACAGGCCATTGTGCATTTGTCCAGACCCATGGAATGTGCAATGCCCAGAGTGAACTGTCATGCAAACTGTGGGCTTCAGGTGACTACAATGTGTCCATGTGAGTTCAACTACTTTAACAAATGCTCCACTCTAGTGGGTGGCATTGACAATGGGTGAGGCTGTGCATGGGGGGGAGAGGATCAGGAGTATATGGGAAATCTCAGTACCCTCCCCTCAGTTTTGCTGTGAGCATAAAACTGTTTTAAAATACAAAATCCTAGTTAAAATATTCATAGGCAAACTGGGTTAAAATATGTTCTATTTTCTTCCAGTTTCATCACTGACACTCTTCTCTTTAGTGGCCCTGAACCAACATTGTGCCCTTTCACTCATTTGGCTTTAGCCACTTATCTATTATTTCAATCCTTTAAGTAAGCCAAAGGTTTTACTGTATTCACAGATATCTACAGATTATTTTTTTTTTCCTGGACAATTGTTGTTTTACTCTTCACTGACTAAAGGGCACTGGACCCATAAAAAAACCCACTTTCTCAATGAGGCCTCCTCTGCCCCTGCTGAACATCTAAAATAGCCCCTCCATCACCATTCTTTCCATGGAACACTTGCCTTTTCTGTCATAGGGCTCATCAGAATTCATGTGAAAAATCAATTTACACTCTGGTGGTAAACTTGACAAGTCACTCTCTGGTTTACTCATTGCTCATTAAAGAATCCGTCTCTTAGAGAATGTCATGGCAACTGTGCATGTATATGACAATTATAACTTTACAAAATAATTACGTTTGTAGCAGACATTGCATATGTCAGTTGGCACCCCCTTGCTTGCAGGCCAGGGTCCACTGCTGTATACGGGATTGAGGAAAACCTTAAAGGGAGCATTCAAGGGAGGTGACTAGGTGAGACTGAGGCAGAGGAAACGCCCTCCTGGGCCTGTATTGGTGGTAGGTCTCCAAGGGTGTGGGGGCCAGGGGTACAGGCCAAAAGAAATTCCTGACATATAATCTAATTATAGACCCAGAGTCTGAGAGCCTAAGTCCTGTTTACAGCATATGGAAGTTCCTTGTTTTGTCCCGGCGCAGCCACCCTCATAAAATCACAACTTGAGAAAAAACATTGTATGCATCTTTTTTTAAATTGAAGTATAATTGGTATATGACATTATATTTGTGTCAGGCGAACAACAAATGGTTCAGATTTGTACACACTGTGAAATGGTCATCACGGTAATCTAGTTACAGAGTCACCCTACAAAGTTACAAAAACCTATTTTCTTGTGATGAGAACTTTTAGGTTTTACTGTCTGAGCTACTTAAGGGTGTGAAATCTATGGTCCATGAGTACAGTAGGAACAGCTGTATTCTTTCAGATTAATGGAAACAAACACCGAGTTCTTGAGCAGCACTGCGTTTGCCGGTGACCTGTGGAGAGCAGCACCCTGTGGAGTGATGCAGAGGTAATTCCGGAGCAGTTTTAAGAGGGAGGCCTGAGACTGTAGAGGGAAGTAATACCTGCAGAAGGACTAGGAGGCGCAGAAAGGGTGGCAAGTCTGGGGGACTTGGATGAAAACCAGGACTTGGCAGTGGCAGTAGCTTTGAAGTTACACTACACAGAAGCCCAAAGATAAGGACGCCCATGCAAAAGAGCAGGCGTGAGAAAAGCACACTGGGATAGTTTGTGAATGCAGGGACATACCTCTCAAGGAGCTCCATGAACCCCAGGACGGAAGGGACCTCCAGAGAGGGAAAGATTCCTCCCAGCAGATCACAGCTGGGATATTTGAACTGTGGAAATCACAGCACAACCAGTGTGTCATTCCTATTGCACTGATTTCTAACCACCCACAGACTCAGTCACCCAGGATGAGTGGACACAAATTAGAAGATGGTATGTAAGGAGGAAGAAATTGGTCTGATATGTGGATGACACTGAAAAATGGTAGTATATGCATATGGGTATATTCATGTTGTTAATACTTTCTATTAAAATATGTAGTTCTCCCAATAACAGATATTTCTGTTTGGATCCATTCCTGTTTAAAAAAGTACAGTGGCATGGGCTGACGCTTTTCTCTATGTTATTAACCAATTCTATTGCATATAGATGAGCTGGCATGAGGGGAATAAGAGATTCATGGGGGTGAACATGTGGACTGTCAATGGGCAAGGCTTGACTGTGGAGACACCATTGTGTTAATTAGCAATCAAATTATGGCCACACCAAAGTTCATAGCAGCACAATTTACGATAGCCAAGTACTGGAAGCAACCTAAGTGCCCATCAGCAAATGAGTGGATCCAAAAACTATGGTACATTTACACAATGGAATTCTAAACAGCAGAGAGAAAGAAGGAGCTTATACCCTTTGCAACAGCATGGATGGAACTGGAGAGCATTATGCTAAGTGAAATAAGCCAGGTGGTGAGGGACAAATACCATATGATCTCACCTTTAACTGGAACATAATCAACAAAAGAAAAAAGCAAACAAAATATAACCAGAGACATTGAAGTTAGGAACAATCTAACAATAGCCAGAGGGGAGTGGGGAGGGGGTAGTGGGAAGAGGGGTTTACAGGAGCTACTATAAAGGACACATGGACAAAACCAAGGGGGAGGATGAAGGTGGGGGAGGGAGGTGGGTTTGGCTGGGGTGGGGTGGAGGGATGGGGAGAAAATGCAAACAACTGTTATTGAATAACAATAAAAATTAAATTAAAATTAAAAAATAAAATCATGGCCACACAAACAGAAAAAATATTTTAAAATCAGTTATAACAACTTCCAGCACGGGCGTGTACCATGGCCTTCTAGATAGTGACTAGAAAGTGATGATAAGAAATTATAAGAAATAATCGGTAAAGCACCTTGACGGGATGGAAGAATCAAGAGAAATCAGAAGAGAGAGTATGGTCATATTTCTGTGAGAGAACCGTTCTGCAAAACGCAGGTGTTCTTTGTGAGGGCAGTTAAGGCATTCAGATCATGGCCAGCTATAGTTTTAGTCACTTAGGATTGGTGAGAAGGACAAGCATATATCATTTAGGACAGGTGAGATATAACGTGTATAAGAAATTGTAAAAACATCTAAGTAGTTGACAGACCTGAGAAGGACAAGCATATATCATTTAGGACAGGTGAGATATAACCTGTAAAAGAAATTGTAAAAACATCTAAGTAGTTGACAGGCCCCGTAATAAGGTTTGTTAAATTCTTAGGAACCAAGATTTGCTGTGAGGAATGCCTGCCTTATGCTCTCATTTATTCGACAACGTGTTCAGATTGCCAGACAACTTTTCTTACTAAATTGAAGTTGCTAAGTTGTGGTGCACATTCTATTTTTCATTTCTATTAATTTGTAACCTCATTTCTAGGCCTCAGTTTAAGATTCTCTAGGTAATGTCATCTGTCAATTTGAGTGCTGTTTTGTAAACAGATGAAACATAAAGACAGAATGTTTCTCTAAAGTTTAATGCCAAAATGTCTGTAAAAGCAAACCAGTAGAGAATACTCACCTACATGCCAGTAAATTAAGAAATTCCTCAATAGCCAAATCAAATATATTATGTTTTAAGAAACAGTATATTTAATCATGATAATAAAATTAACAAACTTTTAAAAACAATGTAAATTATCAGTTTGATTTACACTTTAATGTAATAATATTGTTTTCAAGGGGTAGCTTGTGATCCTTTGAGTCATAATGTATTATAATTTAAAGAGAGTAAATTAAGCCTTTAGTTAATAATGCATTCATTATGGAAAACATATGTACATACACACAAATGAATTCATGATTCATGTAACTAATAAAGATCAGAATTGGACCTTCAGCCAGTAGGTGGAGAAGTTGATCTTACAGGAGATTCGCAGTGCTATTAAAAGTCTCTTTGTAAGTTGCAGAAACATAGACTAAAATTGCTGCTGATTCAGGTTTTTGGGAGTTGTTTTCATGGTTATTTCCTGGCTGCTCTGCAAAAACAGCTCTTCTAGTTAGTTACTCTCTGGCGTCACCCAAGGGATGGGTGTTGCCTCTTACAGGCTGTCCTGCACCGCAGCCTTCATGTGCTTCATTTACAGGCATTCGTTTTACTGCCCACTCTGTTTTCTGACAAACTGGGGATCTTTCTTTTCTCATGAATTATTGCTGAAATTCTGTATAGTACATCTTTTTAGCAGCTACAAAATGTTTACAAGTAAAGGCACTGAGTGATGAAATCAGCATCTCTCAGGCAGGATGGAAATAGTTCCTGATAGGGTAAACTGGTTTTCTGAAAAATGCACACACATGATGTATTTTAGCATGCTTTTAGATATTATGTGCACCCACATCCACCAGGGATGAGTTTGTAAATAAATAAGTCAATGAACAATTTATCATTTAAAAATTTTAAAGACATTGTAGTGTAGAGTGAGGATGAAGGAGGGAGACAAAGATGGAGAGAAACATTGATGTTAGAGAGAAACATTGATTGATTGTCTCTCATATGCACCCTGACCGGGGACCAAACTGGCAACCTAGGCATGTGCCCTGACCAGGAACTGAACTGGCTACCTTTTGCTTTGCAGGAGGACGCCCAATCAACTGAGCCACAATGGCGGGGGCAACAGATTCTCTTGAACAAATTCTAAGACCCAACCATGGCCATCTGTTTAGCACATTGACAATTTTTCTGTACCTTAAAATATATTAAGAATCCTGAAAATTACGTATAACTGGGCATTGGGTGTTTTTCCTTTATGCTGGCATTTTGCTTGTAAAAATGTTTATGTTTAGATAGCCAAATATACATAATGAAGAGATTATGAAAAAGCAAGAAAACTACATGAGACTGTAATTAAACTCTATATTCAGAGGGCAGTCTAATATTTTAATAAAATTGGTAATAAGTAAATTCTAAGATAATCAAAGTGGACATACAGGAAATGGGTAATATAACAAAATTATAATCTGTAAACCAAGTGACAATTTGAAAATCCATATCCTCTATTAGAGTTGTCAGAATAACTATTATTTGTAACTTGCTTTGACAGTTTATTTCAACAATTGTCATTGTCTAAAAAATACATGCTTAACTCTCGCTATGTTTAAATTTGTTAAAACCCATATAAGTAAAACTATAATCACTTTTATAAAGATGGGTTGTAGCTAACATGTGCTCATCTATTAAAACATAGATCCATTTTTACTTTATACAACTTGGGGGAATCTCAAACTGTTTTAATATATCAATGTGTTATGTAATTTAAAAATATTTATGAAAGCTGACAATTTGTCAGCCCTAGGTCTCTGCTCTCAGAGAACTTATGTCTGTGTGGATAACCTAGACAATAGAACAAGATACAGACCATTACAGATTAATTTTGTGATCTTAAAACAAGCTAACATTTTGTTGTATTTTTCCCATTACCATTTCACTCCCCACCCCCTCCCTGCTGCAATCACCACACTGTCGTCCATGAGTCCTTTTTCCTTTTGCTCCTTCCCTCCCCCTCCCATGTCCTCCCGCCCAGAGCTGTCATTGTGCTCTCTATCTATGTGTCTCAGACCATTACAGATTGATGAGGCAAAGTGTTAGGGTATTATTTAAAAAATCGCAGCAGTCCTTTCACCATTCTGTCATTTGAAAAACAATTGTTTAGAAAAATAGGTGTATACACCTCATACACAAATTCACATACATGTATAGTCTTTGTACCAGTAAGTGCATACCTATTCAAAGAAAGTGAATGAGGGGATTTCTGAACATAAGAATACTTTGTGAATGATTTTTTGTTCTTGTATTTATTTGTTTATTTAGATTTCCATTTGCTCTCCTATGGCTCACATTTCTTATTAAGCAGGATATTTTAAAAGTTTTATATTGCAAAAGTCAGACCCATGTATAGAGAAAAGCAGAGGGGAAGGAAACTACTAGATCAGACCCTTGAGAGTCTGGCCTCACGAGGTGCGCCGTAACAGCAATAGGCAAAGCGCTCATGGTCTTGCATTGTTTGGAGGCAGGTAAAAACACTGAATACTTTAAACTTTTTAGATACACCGTGCAAAGCTGAAATAGTAGAAATAGAGCATTCAACTTCTAAATTGAAATAGTGCAAAAAGGATAAAAGGATAATTCAAACCTACAGTAGGGAGAGATGAAGAAAAAGAGATGATGGGGGTTAGTTTCATAGGCAAATTGATGATCAGTCCAAAGGCAAAGAAATTATATAAAAAGCTTACAATGCCATTTTAAAGTTTAAATACTTAAATAAAAGCTTTTAAATATATTTTCATTTTAAAAGAAATATACAGGTTAACAGATAGATTTCTAATAAACACATAAAACCCATGCACTGTTCATATTTAATTTAAAATTACTCAAAAAATTAAAAGGAAAGAAAAGGAAAATAATTATGCCTGGGAAATACTGTCACTGACCAACTGTGTATGTGGACGCACACCCTGAAAGCTCCCTGAACACAGAGACTTGGTTTCTTGCTATTTTTACCCAGCATACAATAAAGAGCCAATAAATATTTGTTGAATAAATCATATTTTTCAGTAAATATATAAATATCTGGATTGGATGTGTTTATATCTGGTTCATGAAAATAGTTGTCTCTCAGAAGATATGAGAATAAAACAACAGAAAGGAAACCCTCCGTAATAGTCAATAACTTCATATTAATAAATATCAAAGTCCATGATGTTAGATATCCAACTTCTTGTTCATTGACATAATTATTATCAAGAGTAGTAAAGAATATGAATTCATGGTTACCTCCTTAGTGTGCTCTTTAATACTTTAGAATTAAAATTCTAGAAATGTGGAACAAACTTTTAAAAAATATATTATGGTACTTATTCGCATGAGTAATGCAAGGGAAGTTTGAGAAATCATGTCCTGAAAATAGTTCTCCAGACAAGTTATCCTGAAGTGAGTTTTAATTCTGCTATAGTTCAGAATCAGCCAAGTAATTTAGATTCAAATTGAACATTAAAAAAATTAAAATTTATGTTCAATGGGCCAGTGACCACAGATGCAGCACACAGCTATGCCAGAAAGGCTGATGAAGCATTTGACGTTTTATAATTAGACCATGGCTGTAACACGCTGATTGCAATCAAGTGCAATATGGTGGAGGAAGCGGTGACTTTTATGTTTATCAACCTCTCCATCATACACTATGATGTGCGTGCAGATCTCCCCAAGATCAGAGAGTCTGAATGTTTAAGGAATGCAGAGAACTTCAAAATGCGCAGCTTGCAGCACTCAGTGGGGCCACACTTAAGTTGTTCCTCGTAATACAAAATTTTTCATTTATAGATTTAACTTACATAACTGTGATCTTTTAAAAGGCAGATAAAGAATATTATAATATTCTTTTTATAACTTAGTATATGAACAGTAAAAAAAACTGATACACTAAGAACTATAGAAAAAAAATCCTCCATTCTCGTTTTTCTGGGGATTAAATTTGGGAGGTGTGTCACTAGAAATAACAAAATTAAAAAAAAATTCCACTTACATTGGTTCTTTTAACATATCAATGAAGTTTTATTTCTAGCAGCTTTGCTTTGTTTATGCTGCCCTACTTCGCGTGCAGGCGTGGGTTCACATCGTTAGTCCTCACAATCACTGCTGTTCTTAGCTAGCAGATAAAAGTGTTCATAGCAAGTTACTACTTCCTTGCTGTCAACTTCCTGTCCCCAAATCCCATTTCGCACATCCTATCTTCACTGGCTTTATTGAAGTCAAATTGTTTATTCTTCAGTTTTTTCTTCAAATTCAAATTATTTCTGATTAGCTCTGGGACTTAATTCTGCCATTCTCTTTTGTTATCATTTGTTATCTTTCTATACTGGAATACATCTTTTCTTAGCTTAGCACTATTTTTTTAATTGATAATGAGCTTAAAATATTGACGTTAAAATTATTCTTATTTAAAATAGTTAGCTAGATATTTATTTTACTTATATGAACTTGTTTTAAACTATTATATATTGTGCTTTAAAATAGTCAACCCCATTAAAATAAAGTATGAATCAAGGCAAGCTTTTCACTGAAGGGGAACTAATACCATCTGACAAGTGATGGATTGGGCACACAGAGTGTTACCATGTTGTTCTGTAAACGTTATTTTTGTATTTTGACTGCCTTCCTTACTAAATTGAGAGATACTTGAACGAAACAGGTTGTGTGTATGCTGTTTCTATTTCCCAACAGCGAATACAGTGCTTGCTTCAAATTGATCGAAAAACCTGAGAACCTGAATATGCTTTTGCTGACACTTAAACAATTACCACCCAGACAGAATGAAAATACATTTCTGCTCTCTCTGCTATTTCTATCCATATCTGCCTCAGCAGTAAGGCATCAGAGTAACCCTCTCTAAGATCATTTTCTTTTGGTTCCATAAAGCTAATATATTCACACAGGGGCAAAGATTAATCAAATTAAAGTTATGAATAAGTTTTTAATAAATGATACATAATTAATATGGAAGCCTGAAGTACTTTTATTCTGCACCTTTGTCCTTTCATAACATTAAAAGGAGGCAATTAGACCTCTTTTATTTTTGTAAAGACATACAATATTTAAAAGTTACTTTTCAATGCAGCCCTTTTCTTCTTTTAATGCAGAAGGTCAGTGATTCTTGATAGAAAACAAACAAACCAAATTTATACACCACATTTCTTGCCCAAAAAACCCTCTGATGGTGTGTGTTTGTGATGCAATTTCTTGTTCTTATTCATTAAATGTTCAATCTACTGAATGAATGTAAATTTGAGGGCAGGCTCTTTATATGGCTCAGGGGTAGTGAAACCACAGTTGGGAGAACAATTTCTGGAGGCGGCTCTCCTGAACTTGGATCCTGTAGCTGCCCTTTACTAATTGTGACCTTGACAGAATTATTTAACCTCTCTTAGGTGCAGCATTCCTACCAGTAAAATGGAGAAAATAATGGCATCTATATCATAGGATTATATGATGGTTAAATGAGTTGAGATTTATAAAATTCTTAGAACAATGACTATTACAGAGTAAATGCTATATACATGTTTGTTAATTAAAATAAATAAGACTTTTGATGGTTGCCAGATGGGAGGGAGGTTGGAGAGAATGGGTGAAGAAATGAGGGGATTAAGAAGTAAAAATAGGTAGCTACAGAATAACTATGGGGATGTAAAGTACAGTACAGGAAATGGAGTAGCCAAAGAACTTGTAGGCATGACCCATGGACATGAACAATGGTGGGAGCATTGCCTGAGGGTGTGGGGGGTGCTGGGTAGAGGGGGGCAAAGGGGAAAATCAGGACAACTGTAATAGCATAGCCAGGAAAATATAGTTTTAAAAGAAACAAAAACAAGAGCCTCCCCAGCTGGTGGCCTCTAGAAGCTGGAAAAGGCAAGTAGCCAAACTCTCCATCTGAGACACTATCAAGGAATACAGCCCTGTCAAAACCTTGGTTTTAGTCCATGTGAATCCTGGGTTGGACTTCTGACCTTCAAAACTGTAAGTTAATAAACTTGTGTTGTTTTAATCCACTAAAAACAAACAAACAAACAAATAAAATAAGACTTTTGTAGACTGGTGGAGTTCCTGGTATTATCTGCAAGATAAATTTCATAGTATACTATTGGACATTTCCAGGTATCTTAACAAATACCATATATCTGTTTCCCAGAGTACTGTGTTTCATAAATTCATTTTAGCTTAATTGAGCCTGAAAGTAAAACTTGACCTTGTTCATGACTTTTCTTCTTGCAACATGTAGCTGTTGAAAAGCTATGCAATTTTAAGTTTGGAAATATTCACTGATGGAGAAATGTAATAAATTTCCTGAAATTACTCTTATTTTGACTTCACAAGTTGGGACAAGCTGCCTGGGATTGCAAGCACAAAAATTTGTACTAAACACCTTCAGAATACACACTATGGCATTAATACCTTGTAATCCAACTTTATAATTTGGGTAAAAATGACAAGAAATAAAAAATACTGTTTAAGCAATATTGCTGGACACCTAATATAAAATTCAATAGAAAAGGCCAGTATTAGCATAATAAAGAAATGCAAATGTTTTTGAGTAATTAGAATGAAAACAAATAGGCTTTAAAAATTGAGTCTTGAAAATGGCTTTTGAAAAACCGGATGAAAACATATTGCTGGAAAGAACAGGGTGTTGGATCTCTTGAGGTAAAAAAATAATAATAATAATTCTAAAGGAACAGAACTGTACCATATGAAGGAATATACTTACTGAAAATTTCTAATTTGCCTGTAAAGTATGATATGTCCTTCCCGAGCCTGTTGGAAAAGAGCGGTGTTGCAGACTGTTCAAATTTCAGTTTATACCCTTGACAGCTTCACATGTGAACAATTACATTGTAGGAAAGAGAGGATTTAATCCTGGGACGGTGATTATCTAAGGCATATGAAGGTATACACTCTGTAAGGTTGCAGTATTTAGCCCCCTTACCTGTGATATATTCCATCCCTGTCATGACTGGCTTAAGCATAAGTTTTTCAACAATTCTGTTAGAATTCTGGAATTCTATAAACACCCAGATGTTTGTCAAATGATTTTAAGAGAGGTTTTTATGATAAATTTTTATGATAAGTGCATTTGTTTGAAGTTTTAATTTTTCTATCAATAAATAAAAATGTTAACTAGTTCAAATACCCCTTTCCTTTAAATGGTAAACACTTTACAGTATGTCAGGACATCAGCAGTGAGAAATCATAAAATTCCAATTCCTAGGGCCTAAAAGATGCTGTATGATCCTAGCCCCAGTGTGACGGTCCAAATGTATTACGCGCCCTTCTCTACCTGCCCATGAAGATATAGTTGCACACGCCTTTTTCAGTTCCCAGAACACATCAGGCTGGTTCTCAGAAAATGGCGTTCAGTGTTTTTGTTCCTTCTGTCTATAATATTTTCTTTCTAATTTATTGTTGATACTATTTATTATTGATAGGATTACTTTAGTAGAGAAAGAATTAATTTCTAAAATTTTCTTTAAAAATGAAGGTAGCATAGAATTTAAGTGCAACACAGCACAGTAACTAAGGGGAAATATATTAGGTAATTAAAAAAACAGAAAACTCAAAGTTAATTAATACAATTGAATACCAGTTTAGACACTGCGATATCAGGCATAAGAACAAAAAAGAAAATGATGAAAAACATTATACTAAGAAACCTCCATAAAATAAAAACTAAACCAATTGAATGCAAAAGAGACATGTATAATAATACATAACACCCGAAATATCAATAATGATCAAGGCATTTAGAGAGCCATTTGAATATTCCTGTGGGTCTATGTCATTCATAATAATCTCCAGAGTAGACCATTAAGCTTCATTTTATAAATCAACTATAAAGAGAACTAAATTGAAAAGCCGTAACTTTTTCAACCAATCATAATTCAGTTCATTTGGGAGGCTTCAGAACGGTTTGCGCTGCTAAGGCAGATATTTTCAAATGTTTTTAGAACCTATTTCATCAACATAATATTGCAAAATAAGTAGTCGTCGTTATCAGGACTATGCAGCAGCTCACGTGCTCGTGGCAACACCCCCAAACCACTGCAAGTTGGCTCTTTCCCAGTTGCCAAGGCTTTTAGAAATCACTACTTTGTACAGCATGCAGCTGGCTTACTATGTGGTAACCTAAAGATAAACAATTCCAGCCTTTGCACAATCTTTGGGTTTTCTATTCTATGGCATAGTGACTTCAAAAACCAGATTCTTTCATAACTTGCAGCTGCCTCCTTGCTCTTGCAGTGGCACAAACTTATCATCAATCTGAATGAGGCATAGAGTCTCCTCCAGCTCTGGGGAAAAAATCAGAGAGAGCTCAAATATCTAACAAACAGATACTTCTTCATGCTTTCCCACCTATCCTGCATATGTTTGCCTGTTTCGTTTTTCCTCCCTCCCTCCCTCCCTCCTTCCTTTCCTTCCTTCCTTCCTTCCTTCACCCGTTACAAATATGTATTTTACCAACATGGAAATTGTATTCCTCTCATTCATTAGATGCTCTCCCATTAGGTCTATTAAATCTCATTCTTCTGATTTCTTTTCTAAATACAGGCCACAGTATGGCACAGACAAAAGCCAGGCGAAGGAAATTTTAATCACTTTTTCTGTCAGCTGTTGAGAGTAAGAAACTATTACCATATTTCAACCATATATACTTTTGTGAATTAAAATTATTGTTCATGTCATTGATGATATAACTTAAATAAAATTTCCCCTGATTTTATTGAGTATATGCGTAAGTTCAAAATAGAATTTTAAAGTTACTAATTTTCTCCTCCCAAAGTCAGAATCTCTTTTTACCAAATCATGAGGAAGAAAATATAATCACAATCCAAGTTCTCTTAAAGTGATAGAAGAGGCGATTATTACTGATATGTATATCAACAATGAAAATAATAACAGTCAATATGACATGTGAATTATTACTTCCCAGTTCAATTCTCTGGCTTCTAAGGCTCTAGGTACAAGCTCTATGTGGATGAAAGATCCAGATGGAACAAGTGAAGACTTCTGCTAACACATCCATAGCAAAATCCCATGTCAATTAAAGTAGATTAAAGCATGATTTAGACAATTCCAGAAAGAAAATAATTCCATGCTTAATGGAAAAAGTTGGAATAAACAGATTTAATTTTTCAAAACTGATTACATTTAATTACTTCAGGGATTTTGTTGTTTCATATACTGAGCACTGAGGTTTGACCCTATTTCTCTTCATAATTGGTATTTTAGTAAGTATTTTATTTGATGGAAATGACTAAAACTATTATGAAAATGATTTTGATCATTCCACAATCATTTACTTTGTACCATCTGTATGTAAAGAACCACACATAATTTTATTCAAGTAACTCATATGATCATGTCTCTCCACAATTATAAAATAGCAATATACAAAACAAATTAAATTAACCTTTTCAATATTCAAACTACATATTACTAAAAAATCTGATGTTGGAAACGTGCCATTTTGAAAGAAACACATTTTAGTATTTTTCTGATCTTTAGACCACTTTCAACGTTGTGGATAAAACAAATACTGAATTCGGAGTTTGTGTAGTGAAGAGACCACTGAGACTTTAAAGACCAGACTGTATTTTGCATATACAAGGATGCTAATATCCAGAAAACATTTAAAAAGTTGAATACAGACACAGAGCTAATAAATACAGGAAGGAAGAATACAAAATCAGATCACCCACATGCACACAGACATATTTCTTTTTTAATACAAATCACACACACAGATATTTCTTTTTGATGTAACAGATTTGAACCAATTATAAAATAACATAGAAAACAAAAAAGTAACTGTGAATCTATTGCTTCAACTATGGGAGATTTGTTTGAATTATAAAAGAAACAAGCTAAACCATGAAATTTATAGAGTTCAATGAAGTAAAACTTTAATGAAACTTCTGCATGAGTCAGGGTATGTGTATTAGGAATTAGATTCTTTCCCAGTTAAAAACAAACAGACAAAAAAATAGCCTTTGGGAAACCCCCAATCCATTTGAGATTGATCTATCATTTTTAAAATAAGAATTAATATGTCTTTTAAAACTTTTTGAAGAAAAAAAGAATTAAGGACTTAAACTCACATAATTAAAGCCAGTGTTCAATGTCTCTCTCCCGCTCATACATGCACAGACTCACCCTCATGCTCTTCCCCACCCAGAGAACATGCATTTTACACGTGTGTGAGAAAGAAGGAAATAAAAAATGTTTCTTCTTAACTCACAGGCTTTATGCAAGACACCTTTTAATATTTTCTTTTAAAAACAAAAGTTTCACAATTTTGAAAGTATATATTTATTTTTAATTCTACAGAATCTGCACCCGAGAATAAACATTATTAAATTGCCTTGGTCATTTTCATTTGACAATTTTCCATATACCTAATTATTCCATTAACTTTTCATTTATACTGACTTTTATGTGATCCAATTACTGCAAATTCAGAGAAATTCTCACCTGCCAAACAGTTGGCTTCCTTACCTACAATTATAATTATTACCTCCCCATCCCTCGTTGCCCACACATGTTCAATACCTTTGATGCTACATCAAAAGCTTTGAGAGGATACACAAAACTCTGCAGGCTGATTTTCAGCACTGTTTTGTGATAGGTTATTTTACCCATGCAAATGATTGATTCCTTATAGACAGAAATAATGTTTTATTTTTAAAAAAATTAGCTATATCTTTGGAATGACCCCCAGAGAAAACCTTGATATTTGCAGAGTGTACACCAGAAAGCATTCACATACATAAAACAGTGAAATCATTGCAAGTCCACTGACACATTGAAGGATGCTAGCTCTAAATTAGTGAAAATTTGCTGACTTCAATCAGTAGGGGAAGATTTATTATTGATTTGATTTCAAGTTAAGAGCAAAGGTGTGGAGAGCAGGACCAATAACATGGCATTGGTCCATTCAAGTTAGCATAAAGTATACAGAGCAAAATGGAGCCACTCACATCAACCAAAATGGCTGTCAGTCAGCCATGACACTTTGGTTCAAGAGGGAAACTACCTAAGTCAGAGCAGACACATCTGACAAGGAAACAGACTTAAGATATTTGCACATGTGGTCAGAATACCATGTCTGCAGGACCACCTATAGATAGGCTCCTGGGGGAAATTCTACACTTGGCATCAGGAGTGTTGAGCAGAACAGCCATGTACCACCCATAGGCTCCTGGGAAAATTCCACACTTGGCATCAGCGGTGTGAAGACATTTATCAAAAAGACCTAAAAGGATGGAGAACACCACTTTCTAGGTATAACTGAGGTAGGTTCCAGACCGCTGCTGAGACAGCCAAGCTCCACACACCAGAGTACTGCTCCATGCCATGCTGAGATCCCTTAGCATCAGCCGCCGGAGGCTGTGCCCCAATGGACTAAGGACTTCACCTGCCCTGCTGCCCACCTGGCTCCGGAGATTCTTTCTTACAAGACACTGATGACTCCCTTGCCTGTCATGCTCTCTCCTGGGCCTGCAGACTGAGACTCTGGGACTCAGATTGTTATCCTCCATTGATTGCTCTGTGTGTGTGTGTGTGTATGTTATTCCTCTTAGATTGTTAGAGTGTGAGTAGGATATTAATGTATGTTGATGGTCTTATTTGAGTGACCCTGCATTCAATAAAAGCTGAGTGAATAGCACAGCTACTGTGTATGACTCTTGTCTATTCTTTGGTGCCAGGCTGTTCAGCAGTCAGCTAACCAAGCAGGTGCCCAGCTGACTTATCATGAACCTACACTCGTGACAAAAGGTGTATGGCAGCTTTCTCTCTCTCCCTCTCTCTCTCTCTTATACAGAGGTCCTTTTCTAGCTTCTCAATATGCTATCAGCATATTGAGGATAAATCTAGTCCAACACCATGAACTGAAGACTGAATTTTAAGAAAATTCCATTCTGCACAATTACTTTATTGGATTTCAAGAATTCAAAATAGCCTGGAATATTTGTTAATCAGAAGATTGAGTAGTTGAAATGATATGTGCAGTTTAAGTACTTATTTTTTAATTAAAAAATTTATTGGAATGATATTGCTTAATAATAACAATATAAGTTTCACGTGCACAATTCTATAATATACCATCTGTATATTTTACTGTCTAGTCTCCATATATATTTAACCCTCTTTCCTCTCTTCATCCTTCTCCACCCTCTTCCCCTCTGGTACCTCTGTACTGTTGTCTATGTCTATGACTTTGTCCATTTATTGCTTTCTGTTTCATATGCCACATGTCAGTTCTTGTCCCTTCCCATCTGACTTATTTCGCATAGCATGATACTCTCAAGACCCACCCATGTTGTCAAAAATGGCAATAGTTCATCAATAGCTGAGCAGTATTCCACTGTATACGTATCACACCTTCTTCATCCCATCACCCATCGAAGGACATTAGGTTGTTTCCATGTCTTGGCTACTGTCAATAATGCTGCAGTGAACAAAGGGGTACATATATCTTTATGAATAAATGTTCACAACATTTTTGTGGTTGGTACCCAGAAGAGAGATTGCTGGTTCATATGGTACTCTATTAATTTTTGAGAATATCCATACTATCTTCCATAGTGGCTACACCAATTTACATTTCAGCCAGCTGTGTATAAAGATTCTCTTTCCTCCATATTTTCTCTACCACTTTTTATTTCTTGTTAATTATTTAAATTATTTTAATTAAACTATGAGATATCCCTAATATCTGTTTTTCTTCCTAGAATGGTTGGTACTTAGAATTCTGTCAGTCTCAACAGAATGTCTGTTGAGAAGCAGTGGCTGAAAAAATTCAAAGAAGACTGCAGAGGTCACATCATAGATGACCTCACTATAAATAAGAAAATGGACACACATATAGAGTGCATTTCCTAACTTCCTCTGCGTATATGTGTAGCCATGTAACTGAATTGTGAACAAGGGATGTGAGCAAATGTGATTCTCCAACATGTTATTTGTGTTCCTTTCCCCGTCCCTGGACCAAAAAGAAGAGAGTCCAAGTGTCTAGCAGGGGCAGGCACAAGATGAAAGAAATCTTTGCCCTATTTCATGCTTAGAGGAGAGCTGAGGAGGAATATCTATGCTGCACCATTGCATGAGATGTAATAAATTTAACTAGATTACATCACTGAATACGGGGCTATTTGTTACAGCAGTTAGTCTGTCTTGACTAATACAGTTGTTGTTCTCTGTTTCTAATCACTCTGACCCCAATATCCCAAATTCCAATATTTCTTGAATATGTCATATACTTCAAATTCAACATGCCCAATATTTAATTCTTCATACTTTCAAATCATTTTTCCAATTGCCAATTTCTTGTTTGCTAAAGTACCCTCTTGCCACCCTTTTTGTTCAGTATGAAGGCTGAAATCATTCTACATTATTCCATTTTTCTCATGTTCCTTATCCAATGATCCATCATGATGAAAAACCATATGTAATTCCTTAAGCAGTTTATTCTATCAGTGTTCATTGTCACTATCTTAATCCATGCCTCCATAATTGTTTACAGACGATTACAACAGTGTCTGAAATCCTCCAGTTTACCAATTTCCAACATCTTGTGAAAACTCCCTTTCTTGAAAAGACACTGGATATGGCGGACTTTGTGGCAGCAGATAAGAGCAGGCCCATGAGTGGGAGGGTGGCAGCACCTGGGATGAGTACGCAAATCAGTTGTAGTTCTCGTGGGTTCGAGTTGGCAAGGAATCATGCCGCTGATAGGATGAAACCGGCATCTCCAATGCACCCATACAGGATTGCTTGTAAAGCTGCTGCGTGCCACTGTTTTCTTTAAAATCGCTGACTGTCTCTGTACTTCCTTTCAGAAAAATCTGAATTCATTGTAGGGACTAAGGTCATTACGTGATATGATCTTTGAGACGTTTTCTAAAGATATTCCTTTCTACTTCTCAATAGCCACTGTGTATGGTTGTGTTAGTTTCTCCTACATGCCATGCATTTCTCTGCTCCTGTAGCTTTGAAAATATTCACTTTATGTACTAGAATAGCTGCCTCTCCCTGAAATAGCCTTGGCTAAAGAAGTGTTGGCCATCTAATGCTCAGTTTGAGTATCGCTTTTGCTGCAAAGTCACTTACACATGCCTGCCCTAACCCTATAAAATCAAACTGGAGTAGGTGCGATGCTTTTATATTCACTGACCATCCATTCCATGTTAAACAAAAACTTAAGAGAGTGTATCATAGATATTTGTACACCTGTCTTTTTACCTGCCAGCAGACAGTAGAACACTTGACATTAGGCTATGCTTTAAATGAATGTTCTTCACTCAGTGTAGATATTCAATAAATGTGTTGAAGTGAATGGACAATGAGTTATCCAGTACTCCCGGATCTCAGTAATCTGATTTTCTATCTAAATAAAACAACTTTGAAATATGCAACTGCATCAACAGCTTTATACTGATATACATATAACCACTTCTGAATCCTCTCTCTAGAGAGCAACCTCATTATCTTTCACCAATTACCAACTTAGCCACATACTTAAAATAGAAAAGCTGGAGTTCAGGCTGTTTTATATATTGTGGGTATTGCTGTGCCAAACTAATCATTTGGTGGATGGCTCAAAATCGCTGAAGGTTTAAGCAAATAGGCACATTAGTGTTCTATCTGTTATTTTTTGTTTAGTTCATTAGTCATTGAAAGTGCACATCTCTAGTAAGTCATTCATTTGTAATTTTCAGTGGGAAATAATGTAAGTAGCTTCTATCATGCATACACAAATTGGATGAATTAAAGCATACACTAAGTAGATACAGGTATATATATATATTCATAAATAAAGGCAGGAAAGGTTCCGGTTTCTGTATTTTATTGCTGCTGAATGACTTTTGAAACAAGATTAAAAATCAAAAGGATATTTAAAGGGTCAAAAGGCAATGTCACATGAGTGATAGATTTTTGAGAGTAGGCTTTTCTTTCTACATGTCAAGTAGGTACAACTTTTTCAGTAGTTCAGCTGTTTTAATAGCTTCATTCATAACAACACTGAGAAGTTTGAATAAGATCACCTAAAGAATATGACTTATATCTAGTAAACCAACACAGCTTTTTGGCTTTGTTTGTAAGACAAATTCAACAAAAAATAATCATACATAAATTTCAGCAATTGATATGAGAGAAAGAAACAAATGCAGGCAAACACACACATACACACTCTACAAATTAAAAGTCTCTGAAATTGCACACACAAAAATGAGCCTATTGGGAGAAAATAAGAGTCTAAATTGACAATACTAAAGTTTATAGTACTTTAGATCTCAGAGTTTAATTCCTCTTGTAAAAGAAGGTTGTTTGGTGGTACATACAAAATGCTTTTTAAACACTTTGGAAATTAAATATTAATCTGTTAAAAAATATCTTAAAAGTAAGGATGTTGAATTGGTTGTTTTTATTTTTTTAAATTTATTTATTTATTTTTATTCAGTTACAATTGTCTACATTTTGTCTGCAATTGTCTACAATTGTCCCATCCCTCCACCCCACCTCAGCCAGTCCCACCTCCCTCCCCCACCTCCACCCTCCCCCTTGATTTTGTCCTTGTGTCCTTTATAGTAGCTACTACGGACCCCTCTCCCTACTATCCCTTCCCCACTCCCCTCTGGCTATTGTTACAATTGGTTGTTTTTAAAACTATATCACATCACTGATGTAAGAAAAAATTCAGTCACCATCAAGGAAATGCAATATCAACATTTAGCAATGCAAAGACTATCAGGGATAAAGGAAATTTAATGAAGAAACTGCTTGCATTTTTCTATGACCAGAAGGACAAGTTAATCCCTGTGTGGATTAGGATAAAAATAAAATATCTTTTCCAAGATTTCAGGTTTCCCTTAAAAGCACCTTTCCTTCCCCTTGTCTACCCATCTCAGAGAACTTTTAAGTGTTCAATTAATACTATCAAGAATGACATATTATTTTATAAGAGGTTTGCTTTATAAAACAGGAGATTCTTTGACATGAGATAAACAGTACCTATCTATCAATCATGATACCTGCCGTTGATATTACATGAACTTAATCTTCCAGATGCACACAATGAACAGGGCAGTAGTCAGTGTTCTTGAGACGCATCAGAAGCGTATGCATTCTCTCCGCCCAGGACATTTATCATTTACTCTGGAGGACGACATAGTAAAATGAAATAAAAAAAAGGACAACTAAATATAAACTCAATGTGACATAGATGAACTCCAAGGTTCTATGGTAAAAATAAAGGAGACTGTGAACTCTAACAGGAAAATTTTGAAAGACAGAAGAGAAAATAAGAACACAAGTGTCCCCGTACGAATAAAAGCCAGGAGAAGCAATCGCGATCTCGGAGACATGAAGAGGCCGGTCTGGACTTACCGGGACCATGCAAATGAAATGGGTATGCAGTGCTCTTGTCTTTTTTCTGGCTTTATTGATATACAATTGACATACATTATGTATGTTTAAGACATACAACTGGTTGATTTGATACACTTATATATTAGCTTTTTTAGATTCCACACATAAATAACATCATGTAGTATCTGTCTTTATCCTATTTCGGTTAGCATAATCCCCTCAAAGTCCAATCATTTTTTTTTAATAGCAGATTTTCCTTATTTTTCATGGCGGAATATCTCCCTTATCCATTCATCCTTTGATGGAAGCTTAAGGTGTTTCTATATCTTGGCTGCTGTGAATAGTGTTGCAGTGAAGCTGGGTGTATACATATTTTTGAGACCTTTCTTCTTTCCTTTGAATATATATAACTGGGACTAGGATTGCTGGATCATATGGTAGTTTTAATTTTTTTGAGGAACCTTTACACTGTTTTCCATAGTGGATGCATCAATTTATATTCCCACCAACAGTGTAAAATTGTTCCCTTTACTCCGCATCCTCGCCAGCGCCTATGTCTTCTCTTTTTGATGACAACCATTCTAGTAAGTGTGAGGTCATATCTCATTGAGGCTTTTATTTGCGTTTCCCTGGTGCTTGGGGATGTGGAGCACCTTTTCGTGTACACAGTGGTCTGAATATACGTAAGTGGCTGCAATACCCTCCTTAGTGCGATCTGATATGAAACTTATTAGACTGAGGAGTTGACCATATTGTATGGTGGGGTAATTGAAGGCATGGGATTCTGATCAGAAGACTGTACAAGTTAAGTAATAAGGTAATTAGGAGATAAGACTTATTAATAACTGAAAGATATTTGGAATAAAGGAATACTTGTATTTACCAAGTGTTTACCATATGCCAGACACCAGTTTAGGCCTTGATTTTAAGAAGGATTACAAGGAAAAAACTAGTAGAATTGGAAGGTGTGAAGAAAAATGTGAGAGTGGATATCCTACAACTGATATCATGAGGCCTAACGGATTCTGTGTTGTGGTTCTATAGGCTTGTGGAAAATTGAGATCAAGTATGCAAAGACTGAAAATATAATGGTTGAAACCTGAACAGGGCCATCCTATCTCAGACAGCAAGAGTTAGAGGAAATGTAATGTCAGGCTTCTGTAAAATTATTTGATCTATTTATATCAAATATGATAACATATTCACCTTCCTTAGTTTGAAATCCAGGATAATATACTACAAATAAACTTTATTGTTCTAAAAAAGACCCCCAGTAAGTTCTGCTTAAATATAAAAATACATATGAAATAGCATGGCAAAATGATGAGGAAGAAATTACTGAAACAAAATGAATCATAAGTATATAGCTTTTCTTCTATTTTAAATATGGTCCTAGTCTTTCCTGTCAATCAGATGAATCATTTACTATACTAGACACAATTATCCACACAAAGAAATTATTCTTATTTGTTTTAATATAATGACACAGTATGTAGGCGTATTTTCTGAAAATGAAATCTTTGACAAAGAGCTTAAGACTATTTACTTTTGAAAATTGTTTGTACCGTGAAATTGAACATTTGATAGAATCATCAAATAAAAATTATCTACTCATCTCCAAGATATCAAGACAAAATAAACAGTGTAGTTTTAACTTAAAATATTAAATATAGCATACTAGCATACTCATGGAAGGGAACAAATGTATAAACAGTACATAGATATATAAAACAAGTATCAGAATCTTCATATATGCTACATTTTGCCAAATACATAATAAAATATATCTTCATGGCATTCAATGTCTTAGTTTTCTAAATTTAATCATATCATCTTTCAATTTGGGAATGATTCATTTTAAATAAAGAACACCAAATGCATTTATTTCATATTTTAAATTTTTAGCCTATAAAACTGCAGTTATTTTTATGTTAATAATGGTATGATATTAAGTTCATTTTAAAACCAACAGTTTATAAATGTAAATTATACCACGATTTACATTTATATTGGCAATTCTTGGGCTCAAATAACAGCTTGTTAATTTTGTATGTTAACTTTTAAAATATTTCCTGTTGTTAATTTATTTTAGAACTTGACTATAAATAGAAAATGTCTTACAATTAGAAATCAATGTATCATAAATCTTGATTGTATGTCATTTCTTTTAATGTATTTGTTATTATTTATTTTTATTTTAAGCCATAAATTTTATTAATGAGAAACCATTATAATAATAAGTGTTTTTAATTATCTCTCTAAGGATTAACTAAAAAAAAACCCCTAAAATATGAGTCATGGCCTAAAACATAAAATGATGGTATTAAAATTTTATGAAAGATGTATAGATTCTATATGTAATAGTTGAAATATTAAATTATGTCAACATCTGGTAGTATGTTTTTTAATTGACATCTTTTACTTCGGGGTTTTCTCTTCTACAAATTGTACTAAATGTGGATGTTAGCATTATTTATCAAACTCAAGGTACATTGTGCTTTCAGAAGTTGAAAATAAATATAATTTAATATCAGCCACTATAATTTCAAATATAGCTTTTTTCTAATTCTCACTATTGTCTCCTTATAAAAATTATATTAAATGTAGATTGAATTATACAATGTTTACTCACTTTCATATTTTCTATTTTTTATCTGACCAATCTTTAATCTAAATAATGTCCTCAGATTTATCTTCTCACTTACTAATTTTCTTTTTAGCAAGTTAATTGCTGTTCACATCTATTGGGTTTTAATTTTTAATAACATTATTTTTATATTTGATCTTTTAATGAATTCTTTCTCAGATCTAACTGATGATATATGATTTCATTTTGTTTAAGTCTCTATCTTAACTATTTATTTTATAGTCTAAAACAGATCATTATATTATTTATAATGTGAGGCTTCTTTATTTTACATATTGTTTCTGATGATTTTACTTCATGCTGAAATATTTTCTCATATGATTTTATTATACTTAATTCATCATTAGAATGGCTTAATTTATAAGAATACATTTGATGCTGTTGAGGACATTTCTCTCCATATTGGGTTTGTTTTTATTTTACTCAAGAATGAATTTTCATTTCATGTTTTCAGGATGGTGGGTAGGTTGGACCTTTGTTGCTGTTGTTGTTGAGGTGTTGGGTCTTTTTCTGGTTCAAATTTGACTCCAGGCCTACGTGGAGTGCAGACCTTCAGTTACATATTTTCCATGAAGATAGTTTTTCTTGTGTCCCTCCCACGACTGAGTGCAGAACACAAACACAGCAAAACCTTCTTTGTTGTTTCCCTGTACTGTGAAGTGCTTTGTTTTCCACGTCCATTTTTTCTCTGAAAGTATAGTCTATCAAGGATGTCAAATCGAAGTTGGTAACACATTTCAAGCTTCACTTAAATTAAGGAACTCCAAGACCAATCTGCGTAATGCCATGGCTGGAACTGTACAAACCACTTCTTTCCTTTGCCAGCTGACTTCCTGTTAGGCTCAGCCAGGAGGGGAAGCAGGAGGAATACTGGAAGGCTAGAGAAAGAAGTGTCTGCTCTCTTACTGTTCTTGATTTTCCATCTTTTTTTTTTTTTATCTTGTTCCTAGTAACCAAGGTTTCTCTGCACTATCAAAAGAAGCTTGTTTCAGTAGCATCAGTTCATTGAATTCTGCATTTTTTTTCAGTCCTGTCATAACACCTTAGCAACTCCTGCTTAAGGAAGTATGCTTTCTCTTCCCAGAGATGTGAGTCCCTATGCCCAGGCTCTTCCTCTGAGCTAGGAGACAAGAGCACCAGCTTTTTCAGAGCTCAGCATCCTAAGCTCTACCTTGGCCTCCTGCCAGCCTTCTGAGTCATAATAATTCCAACCTCTTCTCTTTGTTCTACCACTGCTAGTGATGACAGTTGTTTTCTGCAGTTCCTACCTTCATGATATCTTAATGTTCTCTTTTTTACTTTTTCCATTATTTCATATGTAGTTAACATGTTTAAATATTAATATTGATTGGACTTCAGCTGCTAAGCTCCCTAAAGAGAAGGATCCATCAACATAGATGGGTCGAGAAGAAGGACATTTTTTTGGACCTAACATTATGAGCCTTTTATTTTAGTTTCCATTTTATCTCTTTGAAACCTCTGATGCTATTCTTTTCCTGCCAAGAGCTTTAACAGTAAGATAGGCCTGGGGCAATTCCACATGGGAAAGTCATTTTTTCTCCAGAAGCATTAAGATGAATTGAAAGTCAAACTTCTGAAGACTTAGAGAAAACTCTAGAACCTCTTCCACTCCACCTTGCCTTTCTTTTTCTAAAACTTTCATCATAATCAGGACTAAAATACAGAGGACAAATTGCAATGTCAGCTTATGGGAAAAGGAAGCTAAAGTGTTCTTTGGCCCATGTTGTAATAGATAGCTTAGGCCTGCCTAGAGCTGAAGCAAAGGAGTCTTCAGCTTAGCTAGGCTTATCTCACCAGGGTACTATTTGATCACGTTTGGGCAAAGCCTCCTAGCAAGAAAGAATGCCTAATCCCCTTTTTTTAGGGATCCTAAAAGGTGGTAACTCCAGCAAGGAAGGTTTCAGGATTCTGTGCCCTATTTCTTAATCAGTCTCTTTCCACTGGAAACTCAGTCCGTATTTTGTTACTTTGTTAATGTCCTAGTGTTTTAGGACAAATAATGGCCCTCAAAATGTGCATATACTAGTCTTCAGAACCTGTGAATATGTTACCTTACATGGTAAAAAAGATTTAACAGATATGATCAAGTTTAATAGGTAGACCTTGAGGTGGGGGAATTACCTTGAATTTTCCAGGTGGGCTCCATGTATGTACAGAGGATCCTTACGAGAGAAAGGGAATGGGAAATAAAAGGTGATGCTATGTGGAGCCCTGGTGCAGGGAGAAAGGAATCGGCAAAAGGCAGGCAGGGAACAGACTCTGTCCTCGAGCCTCCAGAAGGAACTACCGCTGCTAACACCTTGGTTTCAATCCTTTTACGACGAATTTCAGATGTCTGACCTCCAGAACAGTGAGCCAACAAATCTGTGTTGTTTCAAGCTACTAAGTTTGTGGTTATTTGTCACAGCAGCAATAGGAGAATAATACATTAAAATGCTTTTGAAAACTGTGGCAGAAGACATCTAAAGTAGACCCTAATATGGGTCTATTATCGCTTACATATACAGAATGGAAAAAGTAGATCAACAGGTGAGCAAACACCCTTACAAAAGTGTCTCAATAATGCTTGTTTCTGTATACAACGTAGTAAATTTCACATATATTATTGTACTTGATCTTCGTTACAAGTATGCAAAGCAGGTACAGAAGATATCTGAGTTCTTTTTATAGCTACAGAAATTGAGGTATAGAATACTTCATTCCCAGAGTTAAATTCAGATCATGATCCAATTTAAAACTCAAATTCTTGGGTTCCACCCCAGAGCTACTGAATCAGAATCTCTACAGGAAATTTTTGTGCACAGTGAAGTTTGAAAAGCACTAGTCTAGAGCAGTGGTTGACAAACCAGAGCGTGCCGGTTGAATTTGTAAATAAAGTAGTGGAGCACAGCCATGCCCCTTCTATCATACCTTGTCTATAAGTGCTTTTGTTACAATGGCAATTGGGTAGATGCAAAGGACAGTTTATTCTGCAAAGCCTAAAATATTTATTTTCTGATCCTGTGCAGCAATAATTTACTGGTCTCTAGCTAAAATGCAACACAGTCTAAAATTAGATACTAAATAGGTAATTCTGTTTTTTTTTCAGGATGTTATGAAAAGTGGCCATGAAAATTATTACAAAATAACATATTAGTCAACTTGTTGTTTCTAATATGTCCTTCTTTGCTGAATTTCCAAGTGTACTAGGGCAAATTCCATGAAAGCCATCGGAATTCAGAATTGGAACTTGATAATAACCAAATGAGTCCATTTAGTTCTCTAAAATGTGTTAGAATAAAATCTCATTTTTGTTACTATGATTAGTGCACTGAAATACATCTAAAATGCAATGTAGGAATGAGACAAACCTTTTTAATGGAAAAATACAGCTTTTATAGCTTTAAACTGATGGGAGCCACAAATGGCCAATAAAAATGACCACACACATTATTTTATCCCTTTTATGAATACATTGTAAATTACATTTTCTCAAGCATCATCAAGAAATCTAATAGTTTAATATTGAAATCAATATTCACATACTATTTAAACAACCCGCACTGTGCTTTCATAACACAGTTCTTACTAAGGCCATGTACTGAGCATGGAATTGACTCTATTGTGAATAGGAGATTTGATAGGATCGTTACTGAAAGAGATTTTTATAAATGTATCTCATACATAAAGGAAACTGCCATTGATGTAAGACTCCAAAAGTATGGGGTAAAGTTATAAATATTGTCTGTTTTTCATTTCAGAAGTAGGCCCTGTTCAGAGAATGAAAAAAAGAGTCACTCCGTATTGGAAACTTACAATCAAGGAAAATAGCCCACCTCCACCATGCTCTCCCTTCTCAAAGTATTTTCTGAAGCTACTTTTATCTTAGTTTTTATTTCCTTCCCAGACTGCCTCCAATAATATAAGGCTTCATATTTGTGATTATTATGAAGGCTAATTTCCATATTATCCAAGTTTTGATACCAATGTCTGGAGCCTTGGGAAAAATACTTTATCAGGCTTTATTTTTTCAATTTATATTATGAAAATATGAAATATATACAAATATATTGGAATAGTAAAATGAACTTCCATACCTATCACCCAAATTCAACTATTATCAGCATTATCCATTCAAGTTATCATCCATACTTCCATCCCCAATTACTGCTGTAATTATTCTTTTTACTATTCTTTTTTTTGTAAAATAACCTACATTTTTAATGTGTAAAACTTAGCCTTACTATTCTGACAAATGGATACACTCAGATAAACAATACCACTATCATAACATAAACAGTTCCTTGTCACCAGAATACTTGTATATTTCGATTCCAGTAACTTCCACCATTACCCATCCCACCCCAATCATCCAGAGGAAAACATTATTATGATTAAAAAGTTTTTCTGGGTGAGTTTTGCCTGTTTTAGAACTTTCTTTATCAATGAAAACATAAATATGGTTTTTCTACACCTACCTTCACGTGCCCTGCCAGGTGAGATTCATCTATGTAATGTATCTAATTAATACATTTAATTTGTGCTTTTTTTAGTGACAAGTAGTATTTTAGTGCACAGATATGCTGCAGTTTGTTTTTCTATTCACATGTAAACAGGCAGTTGAGTTGATTCATAATATAATTTTTGAAACCAAAAATTTACAATATTATATTCAGAAATTAATCTGGGAAGTTGAAAATATAAACAACAATAATGATAATAAAATAAATTGATGGCAGTCTGAAATAAAGTATGTTGTAATATTAATTTGTATGAGTTGAGGTTCGTCACCTTACGAGACTGCTCTCTAGTAAAGAAAGAGTAATAGTTCTACTTCATAATGTGCTGTTACATTGGGTCATAATTTGTTAATTTAATTTTCTATAAGTCTTCAGCTGGAAGAGAAAGCATGGCCAAGAAGTGGGGATTGCAGGTCAGACACCTGTGTACATATGAACAGAAGGTTAGGGAAGGGTTTTTAATGATTTTGTTACATTGCTTTTTGCTGTGATATTTTGCTCTGTGAAGTTTACTTTAAAATTAAAAGTATCATTATTCTACTTATAATAATGGTTCAATTAAATCACATTAACAGAAACAATTTCTCTAGGACAAATAAATTACCTAAGAAGTTATATTCACACACATATATGATACCTTATTTAAAATATTATGCAGAGAACAATCCCCTTGGAAAATAATCAGATTCATTTAATCTATTTAAAATAATTTGATACTTAAGTTGATGTAAAAAAACACTAAAGCACTACTTTAAAATTATGTTAGGGTTTACTTATCCCTTCTTAAGTCAAGTTTTTGGGAAAAAACATGTATAGTTACTTTATTAGTAATAACTAAAATTTGAAGTATGACAATTTCATTATATTTTCTAAATATTTTCTATTTTTACTTCATTTAGTGTTAAAAAGTATAACATACTTTGCAGTTAAAAATAATAATAAAGTATTTGTCTTTCACCACCTGGCTTGTTTCACTTGGCATAATGCTTTCCAGTTCCATCCATGCTGTCGCAAAGGGTAGGAGCTCCTTCTTTCTGCTGGATAGAATTCCATTGTGTAAAAGTACCATAATTTTTTGATCCATGACCAGAGGGGCGAGGGGAGGGAATTTCAGGAGAAAAGGGTGAAAGGTTTGTAGGAACAATTATAAAGGACACATGGACAATAACAGGGGTGGGTGGAAACAGGAGCGAAGTGGGGAGGGCTGGGGGTTGGGCTGGTATGGGGGGAAAAGGCAGAGAACTGTATTTGAATGACAATAAAATTAGAAAAAAATAATAAAGTAGTGCTTTGAAACAACATTTTAACTAGGAAACATCTACAAACTACATTGTGTTTACATGTTGATCTAAGGCTTAACTGTTACCTTTCACCCCACCCTTACCACTCATAAGCTTCCCAGTGATAAGAGAAAGAAGTAATACAATTGTGAGAAAAAAAAAAAAACAAAAACGAAGCAAGCAGCCTGGAAAATGAGGCACTTATAAGCAGAAAAGGGAAATAATCTCACACCCTCCTTCCTCTACCCTAGAATGGACTTTTTGCACAACCCCCTCACTCAGTGCTCTGCTGAATGTGCAAGGGTGGAGCTTAGAAAATCTCTAATTTGTATCCTCAAAGGAATCCATTAGACACCATTTCCGGGAAAGGAATCACCTGAAACCGGAGAAGACACGGTTTACATCAGTGCTGTCCCACAGAAACACAATGGGAGCCACATATGTAAACCCTTCAAGTTGTCACATAAAAATGGTAAAAACTTACAAGTGAAATTGATTTTAATGTTATACATATCCCAATATGTACTCAATATTATCATTACAAAGTATAATGAATGTTAAAAATTACTATTTTACTGCATTTTTGTACTGTCTTCAAGATCCAATGTGTGTCTTACAGATACAACACAACTAAATTTGGACCACCCAGGTGTTAGGTGCTCAATCGCTACACGTGGCCCAGGGCTCCCATATTGGACAAGGCAGTTTTTGATGAAAAAACTATTAATTTAATAGCAAAAATAATAGAACATTATTTGTCATTTCTGTATGTACAAAAATGTCTTCCCTAGCTTAAGAACATTCCCCTTTTTCCTTAGTAATTTTGTTCATTCTTTTATAACATTTTTATTTTATACTATTTATATAACATTTATGTTTATATATTGTTTATTGTGTTATATTATCTTTTAAATTTTATTTTGTATTTCTGTTTTATGTTGTATTTTATATATATATTTACAGTTTCCATACTTGTTTACTGTCATATTTAATCTTTATCATACCTGTAGGATCTTTGAAGTAAGGTATTAGACAGCAATGATGATTTATTGGGTTTCCAACCACTTGCCCTTAGACCTTTTATTAATGAAAATAATCATTTATCTGCTAATTGGAAATTACTGAAAATATATTTCGGTCAGCTTTCTAGCCATTGTGTTCTATTTCACTGGCATTTTTTTTACTTTTGTTACAAAATGAAACTAATTTAATTTTTGCATCTTTATAAATTAATATCTCTCTGAGAATGCTCTCATCCCTTGACACATACTCCCCTTGTATGTTGGTTGCAGGAGACAATGGTGATGATGCTACGTTTCATGTTCTAGATTTACATTTCATTTTATGTTTGTCTTCGTGTTGATTTGTTACAGTAATAGTCACAACACAAGCTTTTCACACATGGACTGTCGTTTTGCCAAGTTTCCTTTAGTTGTGGGATTTAAAAAAATTATTGCAGGACAATATATTCTTTGATGCTAAATTATCTTTTGGACGATTATTTGATTCTTTGAAAATGTAATATTGATATTATCTAATGATTTAGCTAATTGTCTAAACTTTGTCTCACCAAAAGTTTAAGTGAATCAGTGAATATACTTTGACACAATAACGTCAATTATTGTGATAATCAATTATCATGATATTGAATCATGAGATACCAGAAACAGAGCATGTAAGATCCAAGCTGGCCACCTGCACAGCGAGCTAGTTTGGTATTTACATTGCCTCCATGTAGATATCAACACGTCAAAAAGAGGCCCTTTCAACTCTTTACAATAAATTAATGCTTACTGTCATGTAGTTCATATCTTTTATTCAGTAATATCTGTAAGAGTTAAAAACTTGGAGGTTTAGCTGGAATCCTGTACATTTTTTGTCATTTTTTTGATCTAACTATTTAAGAAAATCTTCCACAAAAAAGAAAATGAAATTAATTGCACATTGACATTCTTCATGAGACATTCTTATTCCTCACTATCATTTCTTATATTCAGACTTTTTTTGATAGCATATCTTAAAATTTTCAAAGATATTTATTTCAAGCTTATTGTTCTTTGGTCCATTTACCTTTTCCACCATTTAAAAATGCCCATAAATTCTATGCTATCTCCATTATTACTCAAAGATTAATATTACTGCTTCTGTTTTCACATTTCATAAAATACTTTGGAGCCCTGAAAAGGAGATAATACAAACCTGGAAACTTGTTCCTCTTTATAGAATCATTAGTTTCTTCATATCTGCTGATCCCAATCAGTACTTAGGACTCTTAACTCATATTTGCACTAATAGTTTGAGTTTAAGAAAATGGAAGAGTTAAGGTGAATTTTGTTTGCTCTTTATAACCTACCAATTTTGTACTATCTCCATTAAGTTCTTCTCTGTATATTTGAAGTAAAAATAATTCCTCAAAACTCTTTTGATCACTTTTGTTGTTTTTCAGGGGTATCAGTTCTGTACCTTCTTGATGCTATTCTAAAAGGTTTTCCTCAGAATGTTTATTCATCCTTTTTAGATACTCTTATATTAACAGCCATAAGCAGGAAACTCTACTTAGAAGAGAACTATAATTTCTGGGTAGGGGTACTCTCTAACAAGGGTATTGAGTGTGAGCCACCAGTGGTCCTGAGCTTGGGCAGAAATTTTCTATGTAACATAAGGTGATACATAAACTTCGAGTAAATTCTCAAAAGGAAGAAAAACTAAGACACAGTAGAAATAAAAGTTACAGAGCCTGAAGAATAGTTTGCAATATAACCTCACCATATCAAGCACATAAATCTGCAAAACATCAGTAAAATTATTAAATTAACAAAGAAGCTGGTGGGGGTGTTTTGGGGGGGGAACTGGTAAGAATGAGCCACATCGATGAAGAGAAGCATGCGCTTAGTGGGCTGGAAATCACAGAAATGTTGAGACAGTCCCTCAACACTAACAAGCACATAAATTGTGTGGTCCAAACAAAGTTTATCCAAATCTCCAACAGGCAAGTCCTATCTACCATCTAAGTTATATATTGGTTATATGTTAAAAAGAATCATATATGAACATTAGAGCAGCTATGCTCATTACTTATTTAAACTTCCCAGAGAATTAAGTAATACTAACCATTAAGTATTTATCTTCTTTTTAAAAATCAATGCTACTAATCCTGGTTAAATTATCCATCCCTGGGTTTATGAAGTATACAAGGTCTGTCTGGAAAAAGTCCAGCCATTGTTTATATAATGAAAACAGTTTGCGTGCCATCCATGTAAGCTGGCAGCCAAGGAGAGGGGACTGGAATGCACTTGTGTGAATAATGTCAACTACACTGTTACTAGTCAGTGGGAGCAGTAGATGTCGCTGAGCATGTGTACTGTGTGGCCGTTGCATTAAAAAAGACTGGGGGAGTAGAGGAACAAATCTGCATCAAATGTTGTGTTAAGCTTGAACATTCCTCTGCAGAAATTATCTGGATGATTCAGAAGGCCACAGCTGTGGGCAACTGGTGATTGGCAGCTTCATCATGACCACGCACCTGCTCGTGCAGCACGTCTCATGGAGAGATTTTTTGGCAAAACATCAAATCACCCAGGTAACTCAGCTCCCCTATAGCCCAGACTTGGCACTGTGACTTCTGGCTTTTCCCAAAACTAAAATCACCTTTGAAAGGGAAGAGATTTCAGGCTATCAGTGGGATTCAGGAAAACATGATGGGGCAGCTGATGGCAATTGGGGGAACTGTGTGACGTCCCAAGGTGCCTGTTCGGATGGAGACTGGGGCGTTATTATCCTATGTACAATGTTTCTTGTATTTTCTTCAGTAAATGTCTCTAGTCTCCATAGTAAATGGCTGGATACTTTCTGGACAGACCTCGCAACTTGTCCTGACATGTGATACCTAAAAGCCCTACGCTCTTGGTGGTTACAATAACCGTGACTCAATAATTAGATTGAGTAGTGGTCATTTCATAGTTTAAACAAATAAAAACAAAAAGCTCCTAGACAAAGAAAAACACAATCATATATCTTAAATATCAACACACAGGCATTTGTTTATCACAAAACGCTTTGTGCTGGAGCACTTCAAAAAGAGAAGGCCCTAAAGGGGTCCTGCCAGCATCGGCCGCCTCCTCGTCTGAACTGAGCTTTAAATGTCCGTACGTCTCGTGAAGAGTTTAGCGTAAATACGGGGTTAGGCACAAATAATGTCCCTTTGTATTATAAAATCTTCTATTACAAAATCATAAGCATGCAATTCCGTCACATAACAATCTCACACTCAAGCATACCATAGGATATTAGGTGAAATGTTCAAATTAAAACTCTAAATTATTACACCCACATTATTTCCCTTCCGACCACACTCATGCAGGCGTGTCTCCTGCCGGACCCTGTGTGCACACCATTTTGTCTTCGCCAGAGGGTTCACATGGCAAACTGTTGCGGCTTCACCTGTATAAATATCTCTTCAATTTCTATTGAAATATCTGATTCAAAGCAGCATTCACAATGCCGGGGAAAATGTCAAATGTTTCATGAAAAAAAATAACACCTATTTCTGAATTCGGTTTCCCACGTCTCTTTTAACATTTTAGATAGTCATTGCCCTGTCTGTCTAAAAGAGGTCGAATGAAATGTCAGATGTTTAAGAACTGTATTTCTCTGGTACTCCACATTCTTCCTGATACTACATTTGTCTACACCTCACAAACTGTTCCCATGGTCGCTATCTCATGCATGATGCTCACGGAGTGTACATGCACTGTGCTGCTGAGTAACACTAAGTAAATAAGATAAATGCCACCCACAGACGGATTTAGCAAGACAAAAATGACCTTCAGGATGTTTGCAAAGCATGCAGTTTAAGAGAAGTTATCTAAGAATAAATGTCACATCAAGAAACAGAAGTTCCAGAAAAAATGTAGGGAACATGTTCAATATAATTAAATAAAATCTTACCTATATAATGCTTCAGCATAAATTCAGTAAGTGGAAAAAATGAGGCCAGAATGTAAGACGGATGAAAAAAAATGCTTGCTGAATCTAAAATCTGCATAGCAGACCCATTCATACTCAAATGAAACAAAAGAGCCTTAAAAGTGTGAAGACCTCTAACAAATCACTCATATGTATTCTAGGAAAACCATGAATTAAAATAAAAAATTCAAGAGTGTATTTAAGTAGGAGTCAAAGAGAGACAGTGAGAAGAAACTCTAAATTAGAAAGTTACCCACCCCCAATTATCTTATTGTAGTTACAAAAATGCCATTTCAAAATAATTACTATTAAAATAAAGTTTCAAAACTTAAACTGAAATTTTTGTAAAATAAATTTGAAATCTCAAATTATAATTTAGAGTAAGAATTACAGCAAGAAAGAGGGAAATTCTATATTCTTCACTATGAAAGAGAAAAATAATAATTTTTATTAAATTCATACTTTTTATACTTTCATGTTTAATAAAATTTCAAAATGAATTAAAAGTAAAAACAATCCATCATAAATGTTAAAAACAGTATATTTTGATAAATAAAGATAAAAACCTGACTTAATCATGAGGTTTTAATATGAAAACAGAGGCTGCTTTTTATCATCTCTACCTTTGATAGTATAAATTAAGATCAAGTTGATTGACCTGCTTTGGTTTATTGCCAAAAATTGAAGGGAAGTTCTTACACGTACATTTCTAGGAAGATAAAAATGTGACACAACAAAATTTATTTTACTCCAGAATTCTCCAAAATAATTTTCCTTGGGGATTTTTTTGGTCACTGAATCCAAACTCCCTTGAGTGAGCATCTAAGCTAATTCCATCCGAGGAGAGAGCAGGCTCTTCCAGCTTCCAAGTGGGATTTCCAACCATAATGGAGGAATCCTGGGAAATGTCAATCCTAGAAAATAATTTAATTATTAGTCCCATTTCCTTTCTCTTGGGTGGTTTTGGCCCAGAAGGTTATTAGCTGCATCATAGTGAATAGCAGCCCTGACATTTCTTTTTAGGAGTTATAGATGTCAGTATATTCAGAGATTCAAACAGACCAGCCCAACTGGCAAACTTTTATGGAAGACAATCATTTCTGTAAGTCTGCAGGAATTAGAAAAAACAAGCATAATCCCTTTTTATCAAGCATAGAATTTAGGGTAGAAGCACTGGGTGATCTGTATTCAATTCTTTGCAATCCAAGGTTAAATTCAAACCACTGTTTTATAAATAATTGGCAGCTCTGGTGTGGTTGGATTGCTCCTAGAATTCTCTAGGAAGGTCTTGACAGAAAATAGTTGTTGACTCATGCAGCACATCCTGAAATAGAGGCACTTTTTTCCTAGCAACTAACTAAATATTGTGAAAGGACTACCATCACTTTCTCCAGATGATTTTTTCACAGTTCATCCCATTTTCTTTCATGAATTTTGCCACATCAATTATAAGGACAGCTCTCTTAATGACCTCCAATAATTATCCAAGTATTTTTTATTTCCTTGGCTCAATATGATCAACTGTTGAGGACAACTGATTTCTTCAGTAGATTATTCAAAAGGGAGAAAAGAAAATTTAACATTTTTAATCTTAGCCTACTCCTGTCCAACACTGAATGAATCACATAACATAGCTTTAAAAAACCCCTGTATTATTAAAAGTTTTGCATGCCAAAAATAACCAATAAAGGGAAAACAAGAGAAACCTCCTGGAAAGCCTACATTTCAAGACTAGCTATGGAAAAGAAGGAACATTCTGTTTCATGATTGCAAAGGAGCATCTAACCAATTCATGGTCAAACTTCAATTATAAAAGTGTCTTTTTCCTCCCTATTTAACTGATACTTTCTTTCCGAATTATTTAATGAAAGTATAACCTTTTATTTATCACACTGAAACAGTTATGAGTTTCACTTTTCTTTTGACCCTTTTCTTGAGATCACACCAAAATTTGCATACTTGGTCTCACCCAGTGAAGCTGGTACTGTGACTTCAATAGCCCTCCTTGAGAGCTAGGGTGTCTGCACAGGACTCCAGGCCTCAGCTGCCTGAGGCCAGTGCAGCCAGTCAGCAGGTCAAGTCTCCTGATTCCCAGACATTCGATTCATTTCAAGTTTCACAATCATTTGAATTGTTTTTGTTCAGAGCTACTGAGTCTTCACTACTGAGAGGCATTGCTGAGAAGTTGACATGTGTGTCTCTTAAGTGGTTTGTCTGCAAGATCACAAAAATTTGGGGCAACAAAGGTACCCACTGGTTCACAACTAGATCACTGGACTACTGTTTACAAGGTGTTAGCCACATTTCAGCCAAACGGTTTACAGGTAGCCTTGTATCAATGCTATGCTATGATACTTGGTTCATCCATTGAAGACATCTTCTTATTGTCTTCTCTGTGTCTTTCTTATGCAATTCTGGGACTACCAATTCTAAGACCATTCCCTGAACTCCCCACAGAATCTTGTCATTACATATATATTCATTTCATCACAATACTTACGGCATTTGGCCAAGTGAAATGCTTTCATTAAAAATGACCCAAATTTATGTTGGCCTGTGATATGCCATCTTTAGAAGTATCTCTTTGTTTTTAGTAGGAGGGTTCAACAATATAGTTTAATTGTAACATTCCAAGACTTCATTGTATTTTACTTTATTTCTGTTAGTGTTTAATATTGACATAAAATTTAATTTTCCAGAGATTCAGCATTCATCCAGTACATAGATATTATACTCACTGAATTTTGTTAGTTTTCAAGAGAATTCTATAGCTCTCTTGATATGTTAGTTCCAATCATAAGCAGTGGAGATATTGGAGGTATTCCTGGGGACAATTTTCCATCTGTATTTGCCTGGCCTTTTGGTTTTTAATATTCTGGGCTTGTTTATGTGATTTCTCATGATGGGCTTCCCTCATATCAATGTTGTATAAATTTTCATGCACAGGTTACACATTCTGATTTTTCACAAAAGAGTTTTTCTATTTATTAGCTAAGACTGTCAAGCCACTTCTGTGATTAATATCTGTAAACATTTATAGAATATAGGCAGAATTTCAAACCAGATAAGGTTGGGAATCATCAACACAAAATTCAGATAACAATAAAGAGCAGAGTCAGAGAGCAATAATGATGATTAAAATTCTACCTATTTGAGATTGTTTGAACAACACATGTACTAGGAAACAAGGCCATGGACCCCTGAGTTGATTTATTTTTGTAAGACACACATGAGGAATGCATCTTTCTTGACAATCTTGCTGTTTGCTCTTCCTTGTTACCTTCTGACTAAATCCTTACCTAACGTACTACTTTGTTTGCTAGCCTCCCATTTAATGCAACCTTGTTTCCTTCTGGATTTCCAGCTCCTCAACTTCTGATTTATCCCTTCATCTTTCACAAGCAATTTTTGTCCTTCAACTTAGGTGAACAGATCTTGAATCAACTACCAAGTATTTCTACTTCTATAGTTTGTTACGGTCTCACACTATGGTCTGGATGAATAAATATTCTCAGGAACTTTCTCTACCAATGCCTCTGGTTGAATTTCCAAAATCTCACTCCAGTTCCTTGGTCTAGCCCTAAAGTATCTGCTTTTGGATAATTGGTATATGGGGGCTAAGGCAATCTGGCTAGGAATATCAGCAGGTCTCCCTTCTGGAACAGAACCTCCAGATCAGCTCAGTACAACTCTGGATACTGCTGCTCTTTGGAAAGGAGAATCCTTGTCCTCTTGCACAGATATTAAAGAGGTGTTGCTACCCCCACAGGCTGCAGAGGAACTCTGAGTTTATATGAATCCTACTGGTTATCCAGGTGGAGACAGAATTATGCACAGTTCCCTAGTTGGCTACAGGACAAGGTAGAGTTGTCTATATGAATATTGTGTGTACATTCCAAATAACAGAAATAGGACTTATTCAGAGCTAAGGTAACTGGAAAAAAAGGCAACAAGTAAATGTAGAGCCTTTTGTAACTATAAAACACTATAAAATATATATAGTTCCATCATGATAATATTCATCATAACAGGCTTGTGATTTATGAATGCATATAAATCACAGTTACTTGTAATAACCCATCTTCTTTAACATATGCACAAATAATTAAATTGTTGCTAAGATTAACAGGACATATAATCTTCTGCCTCGGGAAGTAAGAGCAATAGCTTCATCCTGAGGAGTACAATTTCTGGTTAAAACCTATGTGTGATAAAGGGTAAAGGGTGTCAAATATATGAGATGCAAGAATATCTGACCTCAGATGATGGGCACACAATGCAATATATAGATGATGTATCATAGAAACTTATATTAATTTTATTAACCAATTATCATCCCAATACATTTAATTTAAAAAATCTATGTGTGATTTCTTAAGCCTGACCAAAAAGCAAAGCCTTTAGCTGGCAGGCCTCCCAAGGAAAGCTGCCCTCCCATCCACACACGGTACAGCCGTGATGTGCATGGTAGTTTCTAAGAGGAGCTGTAGCCAAGGACTCGGGGACCCCTGGCCAGCCATGTTCTTGTGTGTATGTGTATTCCCAGCCCAGGTGATTTCATTCCTGGGTCTCTTTATCTGAGGTCCTTGGATGGAAGTTTTTAAGTGCCCCTACTGAGGCGTCCTTATCGAGGAGAAGTGGGGGGAATCTTGAAGCTATTTTTCCCATTCTTACTCAAAGCTCAGTACTTTCCTACTCCTAGCCTTGCATCTTCTCCCTTCTTCTGGCTCTCAGGTCCACAAAACCACTGGGACCTTTTGTCTGGGGGTTCCCTCCCAATGAGATGGCCCCCATGTCTATGCAACCCTCAACCAAAAGGTCATTCAATGGAGAAAGAATTCAACACAGAAGAGTAGGTGGTTTCTCTGGTGTATAGCCTCTTGAATATTCTGTGGCAGTAAGTAATTAGTCTTCACTGTTCCATTCATTTTGGCTCTGGTTTGCTAATTAATTACTCCCAACCCCAGCAGCTCAGTTCTGTCTACAGTTCAACTCTGTCTCTAACTCAGGATCCTGATGCTTAATCTCAACAAAACACCTGATATCACCCTTACTTAACCTGAAATGTTATAACCAGATATTCTTCAGAATTAAGTGGATAATCAGAGTAACTTCATTCAAGAGCTTCTGCTCTTGGCTTAGAGAACAGTTGATCACTTCTTTTATTTGAGTAATTTTCTTGTATAAAATCATATTAAATGGATTTTTCATGTCTGGACTATATTACTTTACAATTAATATTGCTGCTAACTGAAGATGAAATAAAAAAGTTAATGAGCTTCTTTCTGTAGCTCTGAGAAGCTGCTAGTGAAAACCTGTTCCTGCTATTTTTTTAAATATAAATATTATAATTAATTCAGTAAATACCCATTGGGATACATATTCCCTAAGATCGTCTAGAAATTCTTCTGTAATTATTTTGAAAACCATTGCCTACAGCCAAAATTGTCACGAAGAAGATATTTCATTAATAGTTTTCAGAGCCAGGATTTTTTCAACTTACAAAAGACAAATTTGTTTCGTTTAATTAAACAACAAGAAATGTGTAGTTTGTCATGCTTCCTCCTTATCATAACTTCTAGGAAACCCAGAGACAAAGATTTCTTCAGTGGTGTCTTCTTTTTAACTCGATTTTTCATTTTAACCACAGTTTTGACTTTTGTGTATTTTTTCAACTCACTTTAAAATAATTTTTAAATTAAGCAGGATATAAAAAGCAAACAATGAATAACGTTACTAATATTTACTCATCAGTCAATAAATACTTATCAATTTGATTTAAAATGCAAATAATATTCAAAGAACCATTGCAAATTAAAATAAAGTTTGTTTCTAAATAATACCAATATGATTATAAAGAAGAGGAAAAATAAATGCCTTCATTAATTGGTAGATCTTAATGGAGTAGATTCAAATGTCATATCCATTGCTGACCTTGGAGAAATAAATATAGGTGAATTTGGAGAAATGTAGAAGATGATACCAGTGGACATTTACCATATTTTTCGGTAAAAAATGAGATGCACCATATGAGATGCACCGAATCATAAGATGCACCTAGGTTTTAGAGGAGGAAAATAGGAAAAAAAATGTTGAAGCAAAAAATGTGGTCCTTCTCCTGCCTCCTGTGACCCCGCTCCACCACCCCCACCCTACAGTGAGCCAGGTAAGCTATATTTGGACTATAAGACACACACCCCTTTTCCTCCCAAATTTGAGGGGGGAAGTGCATCTTATAGTCCAAAAAATACGGTATTGTTTGTACTTCCTTATAAATCTCTTTTTCTAGACAGTTGGCAGCATCCAAATCTCCTGGTTGAAAATTAGGATACTGGAACAGGAATGCAAAGAAAGGACAGGTGAGTTTTAGTTTTAGACTTCCTAAAAATGTTTGGTAATCAAAAAGTAGGCCCTGAGAGAAGCTGGATTTATTGTGTACTTGTGTCCTCTATAGTTGTGAATTGGAAAGTGCATGAGGAGAGATCAAATTACCCAGGCAGGATTTCTGGAGTCTCCATGAAAGTAATCTGGGTTAAAGGAAGGAAGGAAAATGAGGCATTTCCTTGCAGTAGAAGAGGAAGCGGGGGAAGAAGAGGGGATTTGATTGGAAGTACCACACTGAGGACGTGATAAAACCACAAGAGATTGCAGTGCATTACTCCAGGAAGGAAGGCCAGGAAATGAAATCCATCTCTTCCTTTTTCAATAAGATTTTCAGAAACACCTATAAAGGACACATGGACACAACCAAAGGAGGGCAGGATCAAAGGTGGGAATTGGCGAAGGCTGGGGTGGGGAGAAAAATGGAGACAACTGTACTTGAATAACAATAAAAAAAATAGAGACTATCAATTTGCTTTTACTGAGATGCTGGCTTAGATCTTTTTAACAACAGCTGGGTACTTATCTCCCATGGATTGGCCAGTTTAGGGACACTCACTTGTGCATTGAGATTTTAATGAGTTCTATCAAACTACCCTGACCCTCCACCCCACCCGCCCACTCAGTCTACTCTCTTTATGCCCATAAGCTGTGTCTCTGATTTATTGAGAAGGAGTCATATGGAAGGGAAAGCCCAGGTCTTTATCCAGGATGACTTGGAAATACTAAAACTCCTTTCTCTTACATGTGAAGTTTATTTTCACAACCTGTTTTGTGATCTATAAAATCGAGCTTCTAACGCCGACCTGAAAGATCATCGAGGGGCTTTCAATTATGTAAATCACATTATGCTATGGCTGGAACACAGCAGACTTTTAATTAACTATAGCTAATAATTACTCTTGTTTAATAAAATGTAACCTTGCATATGGCTTTATTATTTCATTTTGGCATAATCATTATGTTTTTAATTTGAAAATAATTCATTATTTAAAAAACAGTTATCAAAGCTATTATATATTTGTATGTTCTTTATCTTGTATCTTCAATTTTCTTTTTACCATTATCTTTCTGCCTATTTCTTTCAACCTGGAAAAATATTAAATTCAGAGATTGAGGAGCTCATATTCTAAGAATGAGAGACAAATGAATTTATGTTCTCATTAAAAATTAAATTACACAATTTAAAATTACTTTAATTAAAAATCTGAAAGTTAGTCCACTAAGAAATACCTAATTATATCAAGTAGAATATATACAGGTAACTTATTTCCATTCTGATAATAAACTTCATATATTTAAAAAATAGATATTGTAGATTATTTTTGCCAACATTCCCCAAATAAATGAGAATATGAAAAGCACTACTGTGCTGTATAAACCATTAAAATTTGAAAATATTAATAAGAAATTAAAAGCAATGTAAGTCCAAAATAGTTATATTTCTAGAAAAATTTTAGCTTACTCATACAAAAAATACTATAGTAAAGAATAAATTTTTGAAAAAAGTTGTTTTAAACAAAGCAACATAAGAACATATTTATAGTAATGTCATTGAAGCAAATATATAAAGTTAATTGTCTATATTTCAAATAGTGGCTACATAGTACTGAGAGTCCCTACTACACCATTTGCCAGTTTTGTGTATATAAAACATTACTTCTCCTTTTGTCTCAGTTTCTTTATCTGTGAGTGTCAATAATAGTGCTAACTCAAGTATTTCATGAGAGAATTTCTTAACACACAGTAAATTAATGCACTTTGGCTATGGTTTTCCATTTGTTTATTCATTCATTCAATCCACTATCATGTACTACAGGAACAGAGTTAGTAAGGAATAAAAGAGAGATCCCTGTTATCTGGAGCTTACATTCAAGTGAGAACTTATGTTCAACAATAAGATTATTACAATTAAGCACCAGCTATGTATACATCAGGCACCAACCACATTAGACCCTTGCATATGACATCTTATTAAATTAATATAAATGTTTGTTATAAAATAAAACATAATCATGCTAGAAACAAACTTATTCATCAACATAGTTGCATGGTGAAGAGTCAAGCTAGCAAACGTAATGCTTATTTCTCATATAAACTCTTTTTAAATACTTTCAATATGTAATAAATAATAATAGAACTTAATGAGGGCTCTGAGGTTGAGTGTGTCAATGTAGTATGTGTTTTATATGGCTGTGATGCTCTCGAGTGAAGACAAGAATGGCTTATAATACAAATTGTGTCTTCCAGCAGTGCTGCTAGTACACGCGCCTGTGTGATGCCCTGTGATGACCACTAGGATGTATTTAGAGGATGGGGTCACTGGTGTGTAGAGAAACCAGGAAATGACCATGGGTTCACATAAGGACCAAACTTGTGAGATACTTGAGCATCATGTTCTAATCAACTTAGCAAATAACCACAAATAAGTTAGAGAACGCAATTACGTTCAGCATGCAGTGGGCATTCATGTTCCTCTCGTATATTATGTGGAGTTACCATCAACTAGATAAGAGCAGGGCTAGATGAAAAGTCAGAAGAAAATTGAATCAGGGGTAAAGAATACAAAAGATCCTTTTACTTTAGGACTTTGACTCTTGTTTCTTCTCCCTGGAATGAAAGAGTCACATTGTTTCTTTCTTCAATTCTTTCTGGTCTTTGTTTGAACACAAAGTGACTTCTCTAACGGGACCAAATAGCCTCCACCCAACATGTTGCTTAGAATAATGGTGATCTCTATCAGAAGAGCTGAAAGTATGAAAGGAAGTGGCAACACGGTTACCTCTGTGGGTGTCATTGGATAGTGAATCATGACTCATCACTTATTTTGACCTTAATCTCAACTGTGTTCTTGCATATTAGAGCATGAAGAAATGCATTTCATATTTAAAAGAATTATAACTATTTTATAATTAAGCTTAAAACCTAAATATTTAAAGCTGTTCAACAAAGGTGGTCTGCATGAAAATAAATTTGAACATAAATGATTATTGGAAAAAAAACTGATTATAAGTGAGATGATTATAGAAAAGTTAGCCTTATTGAATTAACTAGAAAACTAATGTTCAAGACAAGATGTTTCGCTTAACATGTAAAACATGAACATACTGCAAAATAGATCTTCAAGTATAATTGCATTACTCATTAAAAATAACATAGTGTTAATTTCCCCCAGTTTAATTAGAGCTGATGTGTATACCTAATCAGAAAGGTTAATGAATTATTTTCTCTATTATTTGACCTTACTAAATCCCTCAAGACAATTTATTCAAGAAGCGAGGCCAGCAGAGAGAATATTAATGCTTTTCTCCATCAGAACCGATGTGAACAAAGAAATCCTCTCTGTGGCCGCGTGAGGAATAACCAGCAGGGTGAGTGAGTTTGGGGACAAAGGCTGCAGTTTGCAGCGTGTGCACCACTTAGTCTAAAGGTATCTGTCGAGGGCTCAGGGGGCAAAATGCTAATGCGGATACTTGAGTGAGAGGTCAGTCAGCCAGGCTAGAGAAGTCATAAATGAACACTGTGACAAAGCATAAAATCAAGGAATTATAAAGCTGGAAGTGACTTTAGAAGATGCATCAGAGCAGGGGGTTTTTGGAAGGAAAGGAACTTAATCCACAAAGACAATTTTTTGTTGTTCCAGACATCAATATTATCAATACATTAAAATATGTTTAGTTTTAGAAATATATATAGATAGATTTAGAAATAATTTCAATATATACTTACTTTTATTTTCATGCAAAATAAAATAGTTTTAAATTTAAAATATTATTAAAATTTTCTCTATTACACTAGTCGTTATTTCACTCCTAATGTATGACTCCTAGTGCCCCTTTCACTTTCCCAGTATCCGTTGTGTATGCAGACATATATGTCTATATTTATGTATACACATTTCTTTACTGAGGTGTGAAAATGCTGTGTGTAATGCACACGACTGTACAACTCGCTGAATTTTGAGATAAGTATATACCCATGAAACTACTACTAGTAAGGTAATAGACACATCTATTATCTCCCAAAGTTTCTTATTGCCCCTTTTATTATTATTATTTATTAATGTATTAAGAATACAACATAAGATCTACCCTCTTAGCAAATCCTAAGTATACAACACAGTATTGTTAGCTATAGACAATAGGCTGCATAGAAAATCTTTAGAGCTTATTTATCTACCAGTAAGTGTGTGTACGTATAACTAGAACATTGTGCCTTGGACCATCACTTCCCATTTCTCCCTCCATTCAGTGCCTGCTGACCACTATTCTGTTCTGTGCTACTATGAATTTGAATATTTTAGATTCCATCTATAAGTAAAATGATACAGTGTTTGTATTTCTGTATCTGGCTTATTTCACTTGTCATAATGTCCTCTAGATCCATCCATGTTGTTGCAATATATCTTAAATTTTAATTTCAACTATTTCTTTGATACACTTTTTAATCATATAATAAAATTCTTTGATTCTTACATTGATTCTTGACCATTTATTTTGCACCAATATGTTTTGAGGTTACTATATTGCCTCATTTTCTTTTCCTTTCCTTTAAAAATCTGCTAATTTATAACTTTTTTGCATGTGGTACTCAAATATTCTCTCATTCAGGTGTTTCAACAACTTCTGTGTATTTTCGATAACTGAGTGCACCAAAATTAAGTATTCCCACAATTTTTACTGAATCACACTTTGCATTCACTGACTACTATATACTTAGATTTTTTCCAGTTTGAATTATGTATATGTATTCTTTATTTGCTTACAATCTCTTTTATTGAAATTCTCTACAAAAAAGAATACTCTAATCTTCTATGGTGATACCATCACATATGTTTCACGGCTTTTTTAAAAAGTCAGTTCTCTCTGATGTCTTGCTGAGATTTAGATGACAGATTCTCACATTGCTGGTTGAATGTTCAGGAAGGATCTTGGTAAACTATTTTACATGAGGATGACTATGATATCCTTTAATGGTAAGGCTCCTGGCTATGCTTATTCTATTGCTTATTTTCATATTATAGTAAATGTAGATTTTACCTAAAAATCGATATCTATATATGGTTCATTAAACTGGGGAAACAATATTGAGTTACTGATAAAAAATGCAACACATGTATGGCAAATTGATGCACTATCTATAAATTCAGAGGTCAGCTCAGTAAGTCAAATTTCTAGACACACATTGGGTGAAACTGTGTACAATAAGCCACTTAACGAGAAAACAAAACACAACACTGTCACAGTTAATATCGTCTCGAGATTAGAAAGATGCACAGACCGGAAATGCCATGGATTTTGGAACAATCACATTGCAAACTTGCATGCAGATTTACAGACTATGTACTAGATTGCCCAAAAAAGCAAATCATAATTGTTTTTAAATTGAGGAAAACCCAGGAGAGGTGCTGGCTGAGGTTCAAAAGTGGTAGCCCAGTACTCGGCACTAGGAGTTGATTTACGGTATTGGAAGGCTGGCCATGAAGGTCTATGATGGCAGGATCTTCTGGAAGAAGCAGGAGTAATACTGCAACGCTGCTCACTGAGCTCTTGGACCCAGTGCTTACGAGATGCTGCTGCTCGACTCTTTTGGAAAAATAACCATTACTCTCGATCTGTTTCTGGATGCAAACTGAGCCATATCTACTACTTAAGGAAATCAAATAATTGCAGCCCAGAGGTTCCAATTTCCTTAGTATCCTCAGAAAAGCATAAAAATTAGAAAGAGGCAGCATAGAAACAACAAAAAAAAGACTCTACAAATATGTAAAGGCAAAGGCAAGTAAGCCCATTTGGCTAAATAATATACAGAGTTCATGAATACATAAACTCTCCTTGTATATACAGTTCTTTTTAAACTGCAGAGTGATGTCTTATTGTATATTTTATTTTATATCCTTATTCTCATTTTGATGGACACTTAGGACATTTTCTTTCCTTTTTTTTTTGGTATTACTAATAATTCTGCAATGATTATAGTATGTTTCCCTAGTCAGATGTGTAATAATTTTTGTAGGACAAGTATCCCTACTATTTTCACAGCACTGGCCACATAAAAATGTTAATAAATGGACTGTTCAATTTTGTAACCATATGAATCTGCTTGACTGAAGGGGACTGGTCTGAGCTAGAACAGATACCGTTTGCACGGCAATCTATTTGCAGAATAGCAGCTGTACCATAGATCTGTTTTATGGCACAACAAGATGCTGGCTTACCACATGGAAATTTTTTTCTTTTTTCAGTTATATTCCTCAGTTTCTATCTCAAAGCAGAAACAAATGGTAAAATTACAAATTTTCTCTCTTACCATGAATTCCCTGCTTATTAGCACTCAGTCTTTCCTTCGTTCATTTCTCCATTTTCTCATATATCATTTTCTTCTCAACCTTTTGTAATCTAGGCCCCACACTTGTATCTCACCAACTATAAATAGTTCTTTTCAATGTTTTCAATAATACTCTCATTAGACAAATTCCTACACAATTATTCAGTTCTCATTTATTTTAATGGTTTACAAACTCTGGCTTAAATGAATACTTTGTGAACTTCAAACTTCCTCTTGTTTTCTACGACATCAATCTCTGCAATATTCTTTATACCTTATGGTTACACATGGATCCTTTTTAATTGGACCCTGTTCTTCAGCCATTGCTTAAATGATAGGCTCCCATGGGTTCTACACTCAGTCTCATACTCTCACTCCGCATCTCTCTGGAGTGTGTCCATCCCCACAGCATTCTTCATTCCTTCAACAAATATTAGGTGGGCACCTACCATGTATGAAGCGTTGTTCTAGTCATGGCAGATGGGACAGTAACAAATCAGTCAACAGCTCCTTCCCTACTGTGGCTTATGCTATGATAGACAGAGGTATTTGGTAAAAAATCAAATGAATATATATATATGTGTGTGTGTGTGTGTGTGTGTGTGTGTGTATGTGTATATATATATCACATGACAGGTGCTATGGAGAAAAAAAAGAAATTGGGATAACAAATGTTATTGGATTAGGAAGAAAGGAAAATGTTTTCTACTTTGAGAAATGCTACCTCACAAGGCCTTACTGATAAGAAAATTTGAGCAAACACTGCAAAAAGATAAGGGAGTGAGCCATGCAAATATCTAGGGGGAATCTGTTTCCAAAAGAAAATGGAGCAAGTGCAAAGGCCCTGAGCCAAGAACGTTCTTGGAGCGAGGTTTTGTGTTTGAGGAACAACAACAACAGGAATGATGACCCTGGAGTCCGTAGGGGTTAGAATGCCGTTGCAAAGACTGGCCTTTACTCTGAGCTAGGATTCCAGTAGGGGGGTTAATGCATTTCATTACAGGCTCTAACACATGTGTTAACAGGATCCATCTGGCTGTGCTGTTGAGAACAGAGTTGGGATGGGGCAAGAGCACAGCAGCAAGATAACTTAAGGAAATTTTGCAATATTTAGATAAATTATGAGAAATTATAGAGAGTTTTCTGCGGGGGTGATGAAAACATTCACCTTTGGAATACATTTTGATAGATACAGTCAACAGGAATTACGCACAAATTCTTTGTGAGGCATGAGAGATGAATTAAAGATGCCCGTAAGATGTCTGTCCTTCCAAATTGTTTAAGATGTAATGGAAAAATTCCAGAAGGAGAAATCTTTTGTGAAATATTTTATTTTAAACATTAAACACCAAAAGACAGAGCACAGATAGAAAAAAAATATCAAGAACATGAGAGGTATTTAGCAAATGAAATCAATTTCTCCTCATTCATGGGTAAAAAAAAAAAATTAAAGCTCGGTCATCTCTCCTAGCCATCTCCTTTTTCTCATCTTGCATTCCATCACCAGCCCATGCTAGTCCAGGTTCACCCAGATTCAGCACTCAGCACTCAGCTGGTGTGTACCTTGCTGAAATCACATGTGATTCCCATTATATCACTTACAGTCTGAGATATTTTCTGCATTTTTTTCTTACTTAACTTCTTTTTTAAAATTATTTTTTTTTGTTCAAGTACAGTTGTCTGCATTTACCCCTCAGCACTCCCCCTGCACCACCCCAGCCATCACCACCTCCCTACCCTGATTCCGCCCCCCCTTGGTTTTGTTCATGTGTCCCTTATAGTTGTTCCTCAAAACCCTTCCCCCTTTTTCCCCATTATTCTCTCCCACCTCCCCTCTGGTCACTGTCAGATTGTTCTTCATTTCAGTGTCTCTGCTGACTTAACTTCTTATCAGAACTCAATAGTGACGACCACTAGTATTCTTTTCACTAGGCTTTTTCAACACAGTCTTCTTTGGTTTTCCTCCTCTTTATTTTGGATACTCCTTCTCTTTCAACTATTAAACCCCAAGTCTTTGCCCCTTCTCAATCTCAGCCTTTCTCACCCCCTTGGGGCTTTCATATACAAACATAAATTCAAGGCAACCTAGCATGTTTCATATTTCTCCCAATTGAGTCTTCTGTGCTTCAATCGCCTATTTGATTTCTCCTTTTGGACATCTGAAAGGCACTACTTACTAATTCAATCCATTTTCAACCACATGACTTTCCATCTGCAGAACGTGGCGTCTGCTATTCAGTTATAGAAGTTATAGGAGAGAGCTTTCTTTAAAAACGTATCCAGGGTAATTCCCATTTATTCTCTATCCATATGTAATTACTCATTAATATGATGACTTTACTGTGGAAATATCCCTTGACTCGCTCTACTACTCTCCATCTAGCTCTGTCTAGTCTGACCTCCCATCCCCTCCTGCCAGCGCTCCCGTGCCAGCCTCCTGGCCATTGTTTCTGTGTCAGCACTACCTCCTCTCTCCATCCCCTGACATCCCCTCTGCGAGCATTTTACCAATGTTCTTTTAACAGCTAAAATATTACATGTACTTGTGTTATTATTTGATTAATGTATGTTTCTCCCACTACATTTTGTAATCCATAATCCCGAACAGTGTTAAAAACTATTTAAAATGCATGTACAAAAATGTTTTTATATGTTCATATGTTCTGAGGATCAACTTTCTAAGCCAATATTAGTGTATTTCCTGTCTATTTTACAGAGTCGTGTTGTCAATGGGGTAATTATGTCCAAAGACTTAATTTTCTTTGTTTATTAACCTACATTTTTCCTGACACTTTGATTTTTAGAATTATAATAATGAGTGGTACCCATTTAACCTTACATATTTGGGCATTTTGCTTGAAACTTTAAAATGCAGATTTAAAATTCTTAGAATATTTAAGTGAGGCAGGATTTACATTAGCTTGTGACAGATAAGGAGACTCACACAAATGATATTCTCAAGGTCACGTTTCTTCTGTACGGTGAAGTCACGATACTAAGTCAGGTCTTTCTGATTTCAAAGCCTCTGTTTGTTTCATTACACAGGGTGTTTTGTCTTTTTTTTCCATCTTGAAAAGCCATGTAGAAATTTAATGAATAACAGAAGCATGGACATTTGCTAAGCTAAATATAATCTGTGGGTCAATTCCGTAACCGCTTCTCCATGGATAAAATAAAGGGCAAGCACATGTGGCAGATCCTACATTAGTGACGACCTCAGGTGTATCCAGTTGTTTCAATAAACTCACTTGACTTTCCTCACTGGTCACCTGTTCTGGCAAAACAATGGACTATGAAACAGAAGACAAATACCATGAAAAGCATACATGTCAAATACATAATACTGAAAGTTTACCATACTATGTGCCATGTGAATTTGGGGGCTTATAATATAGAAATATTAAATGCAGTTGAAAACAATAAAGAGCTACCACATTTTACTTATTAAAGGCAGAAAATTTTCACCATGATATAATCTGTATTATGAAAAAGTGGTAGGGATGTAAGTGGGACAACATTTTTGGAGACAAGTGAGTAATATGTGTAAATGTTTTAAATCTTCATACTTTATAACTGATCAATAAGTCGCTAGGTGGAGAAATCTAAGGAAATAATAAATCAAGTATTCAAAGATGTACATAAAGGCATTGCTTATAATAGGGAAGTTTCTTAAATAATCTATACAATCAATAATGCCACATTGGTTAAATAGTATGAAATGCTAGGTGATACTGTGTAGTTGACAAAATAATAATCTAGATCTATCTATTCATAATATATTTACACACCAACAAACAGACATATTTTGTGGGTATAATGACTAAAAATATACTTATGATATATTGTTCTGTAAAAAAGTCAGGCTCTTCGCAGAATCTCATTTTTGATAGATGTATAATTAGAATCAGATGCTGTTGTGGTGATATAAATATGGATGTGTGTAAAGACATGGTTATGAATACAGATTTAAATATAAATGTGTAATTATATATTTGCTTGCACATGTGTACACATACATTGTAGATGACAACTCTGAAATTACTAATAATGCTACTGAAACAGCGATATGAGCATGCCTATCTTGTGACCAAAAGGTTTGTAACAATCTTTTCAATGAATGTATAATTAAATAAAACCTCTGATTTTATTTATTTATTTTTAGAGAGGGGAAGGGAAGGAGAAAAGATGGAAACATCAATGTGTGGTTGCCTCTCAAGTGCCCCCTACTGGGGACCTGGCCCACAAACCCAGGCATGTGCCCTGACTGGGAACCAAAGTGGCAACCCTTTGGTTCTCAGGCCTGCACTCAATACACTGAGCCACACTAGCCAGGGAAAAAACCTCTATTTTTTTAAGGTTTTTTTAATTTAGATTTTTTCTATCATAAATTCTAAAGGTGCAATCTAAAGTACACACAAAATTAGAAAAGTTTGTCAGTTCCCTGTAAAAATATATGAATAACCATTTTTCCATCGAAGACAACAAAGAGACTGTGCATTTGCAAGGACTCTACTAGCCTATTACACCCAGATAGTACTGAATCAGAAATGCTAGTTCTGCATACACACGGCTCCTCACCTTTACTGTAAGCAAGGTGAAGCAGCCTATTCATTGTTGTTTCCTGTTTGATGCTTAAGATATTTCCATGTGTATCATTAATATTTAATTAAGGCTGGTTAAATTTAATTAACTAGTTACCAATGGACAGAGCATATCAGTAATTAATTGCTAGCCTTCCATTTAAATTTTTGCATAATCCCTCAATATTATAATAGAATTTGTAAAATGATATTATCATAGATTATGAGATGCCACATGAAAGCATTTTAGGAATAAACCTTAAAAACTTTTTATGAGCTTTAGTTAAATGGAACACAAATGAATAATAGAAAATATGAATATAAAAGGCATAGCAAAACTATAAGAAGCATGCTTTTTGTCTCATTTGTCTTGCGATTCCTCTTGATGATGCTACAGATATGGTGATTTTCTGGAGTACTAAATTTTCCCTAAATATTACTGGACATCTAAGTTAAATGTAATATTTGCTTTTCTTAATAAATTCCTATCTTTCCTTTGTTTTATTTGTACTTTGGCGAAGACAACTCAGTACACATATTACCATTATTGAATTGAAAGAATGTTAACACATCAGAGTTATCAAGACTGGCATATGAAATGAAAGCAGAAGCACAACACTTTTACTCTCCTGGTGGGCTAGATGCAGAAGTCATGCTATTTTCTAATTATGTAGATTGTGTTCTGTGAAAAGAGAAGCTGAATAGGACCAGCAGCAATAAAGTGGCATTAGCTATCAATGTTTAATATGCAGCGGAGGCTAATTTAGCAAATAAAAGCCGCCAGAGAAACATAAATTCTCAATAATGAAGACTTTCCTGGGCATCTAGGTCAATTCCCAACCTGGAATGCTATTAGAGGAAAAATACACAACCTGGTGCCTGTCACTTACAATGGCTCTTTTTCATCCAGAGGAATTTTTCCCTCTGCCCAACATGCCCCTCTGCAAATAGCCTAGACAATTAAGCCAAAGACAGCAATCTGTGTAAACAGAGTACATAGCTTTATACAACATACTGTAATTCAAATATCTTAGAAACTGAAGAGTACACAATGTGTTTTTAAAGTATACCTTAGTCATCAAAACAAAAAAAATATTTCAAGAATATTTAACTTGCTCAGTAGTGTGACTTACATATTGTTCTACACAATTGCCCACTTTTTTAACACAGTGAGCACACCTCTCTCGCTGATTCTCTCTGTCTCTCATTCTACCTCTCTCTCTCACACACACATACACGCGCACACACTTCTGTCAATGTTTTTGAGCAAAAGGGGGATGTAAGAGTTATTTTGACTGTTGTAAAAGCTACAGGCAAACTTTACCACATGATTTTTTTTCTTAAGTAACATACAAGTTCAACTTAAAAAAATCTTTGTAAAGAAAGGAAATATAAATAACTTCAATTGACAAGATATATTCCATAGTGTTCAGCTAAAGAAGAAAAAGCAGAGTTTAGATGGATAGGCAATAATTAAATCTTATGAAATGCTTACTTGAAGGTCATAGTAAGATAAGTAAAAAGAAAAATACAAGATTTTCTAAATATAAAGGTGATAGAAGTCAAATACTATCTTTTAAAATAACAGTGCTATCACACAACATTCCTAAAATGCAAAAACTAATTATAATACTTATAATAAGTGATAGTAAAAACTAATATAGAAAACATTCAGGGCTGTCTATAGTATGGATATCATTATTCCATCATATGAAGAGAATGTTTTAAGATGAGTACATGATTAGGTAATAACCACTAAAAACTGAAAAGTTCTAAAAAATGACATAGAATATTTGGAAAGTTACCCCCCGCCGGGACCACCACCACATCCTCCCAGCTGAGGAACATGCCGTTATACACCTGACCATAAGAGAGAGCTCATCCTTCAGTGCACTTGCCACCGTCACGACTGCGCTCTGTGCAGCTGGAAAATGTCGGGTGCCGAATCTAAGCCTTGTGTTCGCTGCTGCATTGTGCACCTTATAAGACGTGTGGGGATAGAGTCTGTGCTTTTCAGGAAACTATCGCCATGGCGATGCACAGTGTGTGGATGCATGACGGATTTTCAAAACCTACGCACAGCATTGTTATAGGATTGCGTGTAACTAATCTTTTTTAATGTTTCCCAGCTCTTATAGCATGGAACTGATGATGCCCATGATTTAAATAAAGCCCCGCAAAGGCAAAGATGGAATTAGAATCCACCTGTGACACTGATGTGAGATGTCACGGAGCTGGCTCGAACTAATCAGGCACATTTGTTTTTCATTCATTTCCCCCTAAACACAATATTTTAAGCATTTACAGGTTAATAAAATGTCCTTTGGATGGAGATCTCACATATTTGTTTGCAATAGTCAATGACATTTAGTTTTACGTTAGTAAAATGAGATGGAGATTATAGACTTTGGAATAAACATCCCTTTTCTTCCTTTATTTTTATTGTCGACACTATTATAGCTTCCCCCATTTTGCCCACCTTTGCCTGCCTCCACCCAGCCCCTGCGTCCCTTTTCCCTCTGGCCATCACCCCCCTGGCCTCTGTATCCACTGGCGATGCATACACGTTATCTGGCTAATCCCTCCACCTTCTACCATCCAGTCCCCTCTCTCTGCTCCTTTCTGACAGCTGTTAGTCTGTTCCATGTGTCCATGCCTCTCTTTTTAGTTTGTCAGTTTATTTTGTTCATTAAGTTCCACATGTAAGTGAGGTCATGCAGTATTTGTATTTCTCTGACTGGCTTACTTCACTTAGTATAATGATCTCCAGGTCCCTTCATGTCATTGCAAAAGGTAAGTTTTCCTTCTTTGTTAAGGCCACATACTATTCCATTGTGTAAATGTAGCACAGCTTATTATCCACTCATTTACTGAGGTGCGCTTGGGCTGCTTCCAAATCTTGGCTGTTGTAAATAACATTGCTATATACATTGGGGTATGTGTATTCTTTCAAACTAGTATTTTGGGGTTCTTCAGATATATTCCCAGAAGTGGGGTCACTGGATCAAAAGGCAGTTCCATTGGAATGAACATTTTTTTAAAAGTTAAATTGTTAATTAAAATGTAATACGTAATTAGTTGCCAACAAACATCTTACTTAAAGAAAAAGCATAACAACACTTAAGTTTTGTTCCTAAAATGCCTATAGTATTTTGTGGTTTAAAAACACTACCACCTTATATTCAGTCATCATAAACTGTGAGTCAGACCTTACCATCTCAGTTCTACAGGTGAGGAAGTGGAAGCTAGGAGAAGCAGAAACCTTGTTCACATAAGAAGTGGAAACTTGAGACTCTGAGTCTGATCTTTTGATTCAAGATCAATGCTCTTTTACATATACCACAACGTCATCCTTAACCTAAGGCCTGATTCCATCGGCAGCCGCTCCAACTTACACAGTCTCTATCTGCCCTCAGTTGTTACCATCCAATCAAAGAGCTCATCCCTCAGCTAAACTTCACAACTCTTTCAAAGCCCTTTGTAGTTCAGAGCTCTGGTGCTCGTTCCCCACCAACCTCCATCTCCGCTGCTGTGCCCTAGCTCAGGCAATAGATTATCTGTACTTAAATTTTAGTTCCTTAATTAATTACTGCTGCTTCAGAACAGCTAGTCAATGGCAGAATCAATCAAAATTCCTTGACCTTTGTTTATTTCCCCAGGTGAAACTCTAGAGGGAAGGAAGTATCTGCAGTTATCTCCTTTTCCCTGATGATCCATGAATGTTTTATAGGCAATCAACATCACAGCGCCAGCTGTTATCTCCAGAAGGCACTCTGGCCTTCCATATTCCAAAGAAAACTCCGTACTGCTTCTGTTTCACCATTGTAATAGTTAGCACCATTCCAGCTATAGTTTCTTCTGAAAATTCAGCAGGCATTTATTCAGTATCTGCTATGAGCCTGATGACCATTCTCAGGACTGTGGCTATGTTAATGAATCAGAAAAATGAATTCACTGTCTCAAGGAGTTTACATCTAGTGGGGAGACTGTTTCAAGGGCTTAAATGTGTTATGATGAAGATATAATAGGATGATGTGGTAGAGAATCTATGAATCTGTTACAGCTAGGGAAGTCCTGTTTGAAAAGACAATATTTGGATGTAGATCTCAAGGCGAAAGGTAGTTTTGTGAAGACCTGGGGAGAGAGGGCTTCAAGTAGAATAATAGCAAGTACCATGGTGCCAAGAGAGGGATCATCAGTTCTGCCAGAGAACTGCATTTACTGCAAACAGGAGAGACGAGGGCCTATAATATCTAAGAGTTGGGCAGGAATAAGGGTTCGTAGGGGCATGGGCCATAGGAATGATCATATTTTTCCATGTGAAATGGAAGCAGAGAAGTTATGATATTTTACATTTTGAGGAAGAAAATAAAACCTTTGAAGCTGTGTAAAAGATGGACCATACAGGGAATAGAATGAGAGGGTGCCGGCAGTCAAGGAGCTATGGAGGTTTAGACACCGTTTCAGGGACAGAAATGCTGGGATTTGCTTGGATGCGGAGTACATTTTGGACATAAAGCTCATAGTACTTACTGAGAGACTGAATATGTGATGCAAAGGAAGCAGAATAAAGGCTCCTATGTATTGGTCCAAGCGACTGAGTGAATAGAAGTGTCACTCAGTGGGATGTTGCTGTGGACTAAACTGTGTCCCTCTCACCCCCTATTCATTATGTTGAAGACTTACCCCCAATGTGATGGTATTAGGATATGAAGCTGAGCACATGAATTTGAAGCCCCAAAGGGGGCTTCAGTGGGGGTACCTTTAGGAGGTAATTAGGTTTAGATGAAGACATGAGGTTGGGGTCCTCATGATGTAATTAGTGCCCTAATAAGAAGAGGAAGAGAGAGAAATTAGTCTCCTCCACACGCACTCAGGAAAAAACCATGTGAGCACACAGCAGGAAGAAGGCAGTCTGTGAGCCAGGAAGCGAACTCTCACCAGAAATCAACCACGCTGGCACGCTGATCTCTGACTTTTGGGCTCCAGAACTGGGAGAAGATAAATTTCTGTTGTTCAAACTCCCAGTCCATGGTATTTTGTTATGGCAGCCCAAGCTGACTAAGATAGATGTGTAAGGGTTAGGGCTGGTCACTGCATCATGACAGGGATCTTAATAGTCCTATGGTATCCTTAGAAGTTTGAGATGCTTTCTAGATATCAAGTAATAAGGTTTATTTTATAAATATATAGTTCAAATGGAGCTGTTATTTAAAAATATGATTTTTAGAGTCATCTGTATATAGAATGCATGTGAAATTATGAAACAAGACATATTGCTAGGGAAAGAATTTAGAGAAAGGGGAGAAGAAGGGAAGTAGGAGGAGAGAGGAGAAGAGGGAAAAGGAGAGAAGGGAAGGGAAGGAAGGGGGAGGGGAGGGGGCAGGTAATGAGAGGAGAGGTGGGGAAAGGAGAGGAGAGGTGAGGAAAGGAGAAGAAAAAACATCTGAGGATAAATCCTAAAATCCTTAGTCACTATAAAATTTAGAGCTTTAGTAAAAGATGGACCAAAAGAGAACTGAGAAACAGTAACCAGTTGGATAGTTATGACACAAGCCAAGTGTGGTATCATCAAGTCCAGGAGAAAAAGAGCATTTTAAGGATGAGACAATGTTGGGAGTCTTCATTCTGCCACAATGGTGGTTCAAATTCCCTGAGCAAACCATCTGTGGCAACAATCAAAATGGCTTAATTAAAAGGGAAAAGAAGGAACAAATGAGCTAACAAACAGATGAGAAACCGAATATACAAATGGATAATGACCAGGCTATATCTAAAAATAGAACTCTGCCCCAAAACCTGCAGCCACCTGCCCAGGAATCCCTTTTCCACCATAATCAGCTCAGGAAGCCAACCAGCCTTGTAAGTCAAACGTGTAGAGACTGCCATCTCCAATAACAATCCAGGAAGCCAAACTAGAGCTTCTGTAACAATCAGCCCCAAATGCCCAGGACTTGATTAATAGGTAGCAGCTTCCCTAATTTTTGTCCCTGCTTCCAATTTAGGACCAACCAGAGAAAGCTAAACACAGTAAGCCCTCATTATCACTGATAGGCTCTGTGACTTTAAGCGTAACAGCATATCAAGAGACCAATTCTACCACAGGCTAATTGATACAAACTAGAGTTAAATTCCTGCAGCATACCATCAATGCTATAATGAAACAAATTGAATGAAATTATTTTATTTGAAGACTTGCTTGTGGACCTCTAACCATAGGATGGATGCCCAGCTTCTGGTTGGTTGGCCTGTCTCCAGCTTTCTCATGCCAACAATGCCCAATCAGGGCACACCTCAAGCCTTCCTTTTCTGCATTATAAAACTCTCCTGCTTCTCCGCCTGCCTTTGAGTCTCTGCCAAAATGCAAGCGATGGTGGCTTACCCCCTTGCAAGCTCTGAATAAACAGCTTTTGCTTGTTCACGTTTGGCAGGTCTACTTTTGTTTCCATACAAACACTACCTTAAATGCATTGATAGGCTGACCAGAAATAAGTGGAAAGAACAAACTAAGGTGCTGAACCAAGTGAGGTAAGTAGAACACTAAGTGTTCAATTACCTACAGGAAATTGCCAGAGTTAATGACCTTGAGATTTAATTTTTATTTTTTTGACATCATGGGGTAGAGGAAAAAGGAGGCAAGCTAAGTTTCAGGTGGCATAGACATCCTAATAGGATGTTTTAATAAAGATTGTATTCTTCATCATTAATGTATAATTGAACTATAATTATACTTATATTCTAGCACAATGCAAAGAAAAATGCCTGTCTCTGATGAGCCCCGATTGAAAGGTGTGAGAACTAAAGCAATCCTACAAAGACTCATGTTGAAGATGACAGAGGTGATCGCCCTTCCACCCCTGACCCATCCATGACCTCCACATTAGCTCGGTACCTGGCTGGCTTCATGATACCACGTCCACCAGTGTGTCCTGATCTCTGAGCTTCTACACTTTGGAGCCTCCTTTCGGCAGCCTTCACCCTCACTTGATGGTCTTTACCTCATTACAGCAGATCTGACTCATTTCTAATGCAATTATTTTAAAAGGGTATCAGGTGAACAAAACAACCTGTGATTAAGTAAGTTTCTAGGATTCTGGCGTCAACACAACAGAGTGTCTTCTACACAGGTCTCATATGCTTGGACATACTATGACGTAATAACCATATTTTATAGTTTCTAAGACAAAGCACATAACAAACTTATTTTCCCATCAACTATTTTGAAAAGATATTATCACAGGACTGGTGTTTAGTGTAATAAGCTTTTTAAAGCACATTTTGTATTGTACTTCCTCAAAGACAGTAAACTAATAGAGATCTTATGTACTATTGAAGCATATTCCACTATTTAGTTCTGCTCTTTATTGAATTCTATTTCATTCCTTTTTCATGTTGTTTTTAACCTCTTCCTCAGTTTCCCAACAAGTATCTCACCCATTTCCAAATCTAAGACGTCAGGAAGCTACTGTGAATAATAGTACAATCTAAAAACAAAATTGCCCTATCATCTCTTCTTTCCAGCCACACAGCTTTCTGTTTTCATAATAAACTACTCCTAGAATAGTAAGAGTGTGCACCAGCTATTTCCCACCCAGGAACACTCCTCTGTGGATGACCCCATGTCCTGCACCTTTAAGTCTTTGTTCCCATGCAACCTCATCTAAGAGACTGGAGAAGTGACCCTCTGAGAATATAATTCTCTTCTCACCCAGCCATTATCTCCTCAGCCAGCTGATTTTCCCTCACAAGGCTTACTATCGTAATGAACATATGTGTACCTGGATATTTCCTTATTGTCTTTTTCCCCACAATTAAGAATGCATGCTCAAGGAGGCAGGTGGGTTTTACGGTCTGTTTATGACCTATTCAAACACCCAGAACTGGGCCTGGACTGACCAGTTTTTCAACTACTAGTTGTGGAATGACTAAATCAGCCAAGGCACATATTGAATTCACTATATGGGAATTTGTGGATAAGGTGTCCTACATACAGCACCATTTAGAGCTTACTTGTTCCTGCTGAAGGTACACATTTGTTGGCAGATACTATATATGGGGAAATTTAAGAGCAATATATATGTATACACTGTGTGTATTTGTGATTCATTTGTTAATTCTGAAGAATCTCTTTTATGCTGAATAGTGGCTGAATAATTTTAGCGCCACTATTAACTGTGATTTGAAGAACTATTCTTGAATGCTGATGGGATGTAGCTGACATTAATCATTTCTACTAACCTGGATTATAAACTACGCAGAAAACATTTGCATATTTAGGATATAAGTCCAACTACATAGTTATAATATTGGGGGAGACTTATCCTTATATTTGAGCATCTTTTCAGTCTCCAGCTGGAAAGCGAAATTTCTGCATCTCTTTAGGAGGCCCATTAGCCCATCTGTGTATGCTGGCATAAATAAAAATCCGTGGATGGCAACCAAACCAAACCTGACATTTGTGCACGAAGAGGCTAGGGAGCCCTTGTCTCTGGTTTGTTCTGCCAAGTGGGATGAATGAAGAAAGTCAGAACAAGAATACAGGTGCCAAAATGCTTATGCAGCTCACAAGAAGGTGCTCCTTATAAAATATCCATGATAGAGAGTAAGTTAGGAAACGTAAGTGAGGCCCACATAGTCCACAGTAAAGCAATTTCCATTCATTCTTTCACAAAACGGTCTTTACTAAGTGCTGTGATGTATGCTGAGCAAGTCTGACAAGCCACTGCTCCCATGGAGACGATATTGTAAAGGAAAGGGGAATTATAAAACATAAGTGGAAAAGAATACAACAGAGGGATGGGATAAAGAATGGCTGGGAGAGAAGAATTATTGAGAATTAGGTGGGGAAAGTCTTTTCCCAGAAGGTGAAGGACTTTCACAGGACTAAAAAGACACACACACACACACACACACACAAATAGTCTAACTAGAAAGAGAGAGAACTAGTTCAGAATCCAACATGCAGGAGTGAGTTTATTATGTTCTATCTACCAAGAAAAAGACTATGTACCTGTTTAGTATGTTCTCCAAGGAGGTGATTAGAACACAGAACTTGAGAGGGAGGTTAGGAGATGAGACAGAGCAGGCAGGAGGCAGATCATGAAGCAAAATATGGTGTTTAACTTTCATTCTGAGAGTGACAGCTTGGAGTATATGAAGCACCATGCTTTGCTACTATCATTAGTAAAGAAACTATTAGGGAAAACTGAGCGATAGAGGTAGATTGAGCTAGGATGGTGATCACAGAGAGAGTAACCAGTGGACACATTCTGAATGTTTCTAAGACGGTGTTGGTGAACTTTCAAGTTTCATATTTAGGTAAGAGATAAATGAAAGATAAAAATTGAAAATAATTCCTATATTTTAGGAATTATGACTTTGGTAAGGACAAGAGCAGGGATGGGCACATATCAGCACATCTGCTCTTTACACAATAATTTATAAATCCCAGTTAGATTTCCAAATGCAGAGGTCAAGTACATTGGCTGGACTTAGTGTGATTTTTGCTGAGAAATCTGAGCTACGAATGCAAATTTGAGAGTGATTCTGTATAAATGGAATTTGAGGAACATAGCTCAGATGGAGTACACAGAGAGAAGAAATAGAAAAATTGAAGGAAAGAGAAGAGTAATGGAGAGAAGTAGACTGTGAGGAGGACCTTGGGCACTTCAGCATTTTGAAACCAGACAAATAAGGATGGACCAACAAAAGAGACTAAAAGACAGTATTTGTGTATACTAACATTAATTACTTGTTTTATTCTACCCTTCATAGGAGAAGGTGCTTGAGAAGGCAATGGTCTCCGATGTAGGCTCTAGAAGATGAAGTGGGAAAGAAAGGGGACAATTGCAAGGCCAAATCCTTAAGACCCCTGTCACAAGGGAGGGATCAACCACTGATAAATTCTGAGAAACTTCATCCTTTGTAACAAGAAGGAAGGCACGGGTATAAGCACGTATAAATCTGCTTGGATAGATTTCCTAGGGAGAGAGCCACGGGGTTTTCGTTCAATCACTTCTCTTGTGTCTGGAAAGTATGAGGCAGGTCAGGAGCTGAGAATGTAAGTAAAGGTTAGAGCTAAGGAAATGCTTTGCATTTGTGAGTGTGGATGGAAGAAAGCTAAAGCGGTGAAATGGTAATTGGGAAAGAAACCCCCGAGCATTGTAGAGTAGGGTCATCAGGCAGTGGGAAGGGCCCAAATGTCACATTCGGTCAAACCCCACAGTGTGGTCTCTAGGGGCAACGGGGTGACGCCAACTATAGAAGATCCAGAGAACAGAGGCCCGGCTACTCTGTAAGAGGGAACATAGGGGATCAGTTCATTTGTCGCTAAAATTCAGTTCAACTCTTGACCAATCCTTGGGCTGAGCTAAAGCTCCTCTACAGTCAGATAAATTCACAGAAACATATATCATCTTCAAACACGAAACCAGGAAGAAACAGAATATCTCAACAAACATTACCAGAAACAAAATTATATTGGTAATCAAAAACTCCCAATACACAAAAGTCTGAGACCAGACATCTTCACAGGCAAATTCTACCAAACTTTAAAAGAAGAATTAATACCTGTCCTTCTCGAACTCTCCCAGAAACTTGAAGAGGAGGGGAAGCCTCCAAACTCATTTTATGAGGTCAACATTACCCTGATACCAAAAGAGACAAAGACACTACAAAAAACAAATAAGAAAATTACAGGTCAATATCCTTGATGAAGATAGATTTAATATATTAAGTGAGATATTTATCTCAAAAAAGAGGAATTTTTCCCGTGGCCAAGGTCAAAAGGTCAGCCATGGATGCTGACGGGACCACTTGGAGGTGAGGTACACACTGTTTGGTGCTGTCCTGGCTTGTTAAATTAACCGCTGTGCCAAGAAGTTATTAACTTAAACCTCATTTTGTTTCCAACCATGTCCCAAAGTTGGAGAGGGAGGTGATATTAATCCCACTCAGGTCGCACAGCAGTTAGCAAATAGCTACATATCCACATGCTGTAATTTCCCTTAAATCGTTACAATTTTATTTTATCTACCCCTCACTCACCTCTGAACATCTTACCCATTCTAGGTCATAAAATCGCTGTTGGAATTTAAAAACATATTCAAAAGCATTACTAACCACACCCACCCATACACCAACAGTATAAAACAGTATAAAAGTAGGCAAGTTTCATATACAGACTATCAAATTTGTTCCCACTGCCAATGACCTAGAATACACGTTACAAACCCAATTTGTTTCAAGTTCTAAAGTCATCTGACCTCGAGTTTACATAATCAGTCATTAACTATAATGGTTCAGGTCAAGGTTGGTTTGGATATGAAGGTTAAAGGCATCAGAAGCCAAATAGTCACGATTGTGACATGGTTGTCACTGTTTTTAAACAAGTAAGGGAAAAAAAAAAAAAAACCTGATTGAGGCCAATGCAATTAGCATGAAATGTTCTTGAGTGATTTGGCTGCAATATCTACAAAATTTAATACAGCTAATATTTGTATCAAGAGTTCGCACTTAGCTTTAGAGTTACCAAGGGTCCTGGAACAGATTCGAATCAAGAGTATGTTTCAAAGAGGAATGAATTCACTTAGAGAGAACAGAACCTGAAACGATGGAGAAAATGAAATAACACTACAGGAAAAGACTTTGGAGAGTGAACCACTCACTCAGCATAAACGTGTAATGTGATGCTTCAGGCAAAGGACACATTTGGGTGTATAACAGAGGTATTACATTAAAAAAGGAGACTATTTTTTCAGAAAAGCATTATTGTGTGTTATTCTCAGCCACATATTTAAAAATATTTTATTATATTGGAGGAAGTGCAAATAAGGAAAATAGAAAAAGATATAAAGTTTAGAAAAGCCAAACTACAAGTAAAGCTAAGCGACCTGCCCTTGAGCCTCCCAGGAGTAACACTGGGCTGCTCTAGGAGCACATCGCAGGGGGTGAGCACATCGCATGGGCGGAGGGGCCTGCGGGGAGGAAGCTCTTCGGGTCAGTAAACAATGGCGTGTAAAGACAGGGCAGGAGGAGTGTCTCATTTAACGCAAACACGGGGTTTGCAAACTGCTTTATTCAGAGCCATATATGTTTAGGAACCCCCCCAAAAATAGAAAATGTGTGGTTATAATAAAAAAAAGAAAATAACTCTGTTATAGGGGAAACGTCTGTGATATTTCCTAAACATTTTAAATATAGACATCTTTAACTTAGAAAGAAAAGAGAAGTCATCCCCAACTTGGCTAATGATAGTTTCCTTTAATTTCATAAGTGTGCTGAAACATACCACACTGAAACGGTAAACAAAAGATCACACCAAGACCCTGTCATCCCCGGGGCTTTTGGAAAGTGAACTCAGGGACGGTGAAGGGAGTGCTGTGTTCGTCCTCTCCCCCACAGATACTCAGCTACATTGCCCTTCCCCTGTGGAGCACCCCAGGGGGCGAAGGTGCTAAGATGCATAAAAGGACTTCACAGCAGCGTGAAGCAAAATGAAATTTTGGCTGCTGAAGAACTTCTTAAACATATTCTGGAGCCAACAACCATTAGGCAGGAGTTTGGTATTACACAGCTCCTAGTAATCGAAAGCACTTTATAAGGCACCCTGCCAGGGCCTGTACAGACAGGGGGAGAAATAACTTTTTTTCAACTTATTAAATTTCACATTGCTTCTCCCCGGTAGCAAAGGAAGCAGAAAGGAGATAGAGTGATGAATTATGATCTCAGGCAGGGAGGGGTTACCCACGGTCTTTGTGATAGAGGGAGTTGCAGGGGAGGCAGAAGCCCAGAACAGGCTTCTATTTTTTCCACTCTCTGTACACATCCCCGCTGCCTCGTGAAGTGCAGGGCAAAAGGCCAAGTGATTTCACTCATATGAAAAATGTGGCTATCTCCTAGAAATGCATTTTCAAAATGTGTGGCATGCTTTGTTAAAATGTATTTTGGAATGCTGACTTTGGATGTGGCCACAATAGGTTATTTGTTGCTTTGAAAATTTATTGATAGCATTTAATTCATAGCCAACTGTCTTTCATGATCTGTTTTATTTTGCAGAGATAGGACTTTCTACCAAGGGAGAAAATAAATGTGTTTTGGGGGAATGGTGGGGTGCAGGCAAAGCAGTAAGAAACAGTAGTCATATAAAAACATAAATGTGACCATAACTTAACCTATTTTGTAACAAAAGAATCTTGGTTAGTGAGTCAGAATTTTTTTTAATGGTGTAGAGGATAGGCTTTATAGAGAGACAGACATGAATTTGAGTCATATTTTGGATTTTTATAGGTATATGACATTAAGCAAATTGTGAAATTTCTCACGCAGAATTATCTCCTGTAAAATGGTGATACAAATACCAATTTCAAATGTTGGGAATGAATAGGAAACAACAGTGCAAAAGGCATTTAGAGTGAAATGCTTGGCGCATGGTAAATCCTCAGAAATGTTAACTGTAATCTGTGTTTTGATTATTATTAATATTTACAATTAAGACTGTTCAAGGTATATGTCTCTGGAATCAAGAAATTTGTTAATTCTGGTGCTTTTAGTCTGAAATAAATCATGTTATTTTGTAAAGAGATCTAAGTTAAAGTCATAGAGTAGATTTGTTAGAGAAGTTAACTTTAAGAGAAAAAACTCAAAGGCTACACATAGGAAGTAGAAAATTAAATTCTAATATATTAAAAATTGAATGACAAAAATAGAGTTTTGGACTTTCTATGAAATTTCCACTTCCTTTTCTCAAGATTCCAGGCTGCCTAGCAGACTTTCCCGATCGCATGATGAGAAAGAGTCACTTGGCTTTATTTGACAGATGAAGCATGTGGACCAGAGGACAGAACTGGACAGCGCCATCTGAGTCAAAGGGGCCACTCTGCAGGGCCCGCTCAACGCAACGCTCCAGACCCGGGAGCTTCTCAGTGGAGCCCAAGCTCCTCTCATGAGCCAACTGTCTTGTCTGCCCCAGAAGGAGGAAAGGACGATTTTGCTTTTAAATAGAATGTTTAAATTATTATTTACTTATATTGAAAGGTGGGCAAGGACAGAAGAACAAAGACATGCACACACACACACAGAGAGAGAGAGAGAGAGAGAGAAGGAAAAAGTCTAATAACTTTTTAAAAAGATTTTACTTATTTATTTTTAGAGAGAAGGGAAGGGAGGGAGAAAGAGAGAGACAGAAACATCAGTGTGTGGTTGTCTCTCACGCACCCCAGGCATGTGCTCTGACTGGGGACCTGGCCCACAACCCAGGCATATACCCTGACTGGGAATTGAACCAGCGACCCTTTGCTTTGAAGGCCAGTGCTCAATCCACTGAGCCACATCAGCTAGGGTTGATAACTTTTTAAAGTACTAAACATAGCCCTTCAAAAAAGAAACTTTTTCTAGTTGCACAGATTTGTGAAATCATTGATGTAAATAGTTCCTAATGACTCAAGGGTCTCCAGCATATTGATATGCATGTACATTTCTCTCATGGCTAACTTGAAACATTCTTCCCCCTCAACAGCCACATTTGTACCAAAATGCTTCTAATGGACGCTATGTATAGCAATTTGCATTTGTCCTCTTTCTTAGAGCCCAAGTGCTATGGTATTAATTTTATTTACATAATAGAATAAGATATGCAAATTTAAGCTGGAGACCTTGAAAATCTTTGCAAAACAAGGCTATTCCCTTGTATATTTTTCAGCAACTGATCCAAAAGCTCTGCAGAAAAATGTTGTTTCTACAAAGTCAAACAAAATGGGATCCTCAGTGTGTGAATTCCTAATGTCTGTCTGGAATACTGGCCTGAGAGGGTAGGGAGTGCATTTGAAGGACCTCATAGATGTAGAAAACTACCCCAACTCTGTAATTAAATGTGTCTATATGACTTTCTCCAAAAGACAATGAGATATACACGTTTTGGTTCCAAAATACTATATAACTTTTGTCTTGTTATAAATTTCTTTTGTCTTCCTAGAAAATATAATTTTCAATTCTTTATGCAGGTTCAGATAATGTAGGGTATTGCTAACAAATCAGGGGCTAAACACATTAGAACTTTTTCAGAAAATCCGGGATGTCTCTCTGAGGCATGTACCAGGAAGCGTGTCCACTCCCAGAAGCCAGCTGGAAGAGGTGGGCTGTGACCAGTACTAAAACCACTCCCTCTTGTTCTAGGAATCAGGGGGAACGGCCAGATTCTCACAATAGAGAAATCAGTGAATGAGCAGGAGCAAGCCTACTCCTTTCTCCAAAGGATGCCTTCTCCAAGGACAGCTGACCTCTTTGGGAGGCAACCCAGTCGTCTACAGACAACTCTTTACAAGCTCCCAGGTTCTTGATCCTCTCTCAGTTGCAAGCCAAGAACACGCACCCACACCCTGTCTCTGAAGTGTCAGATGTAGTAGAAATCTGTCCACATTTCAATAGAAGATTGGAGTTACTTTGGTGTGAGGGACAAAAACAGCACATTAGAAGAGAGAAAGGTCCAAAATAAATGCTCAAGGTATCATCTTCTAAATGTTTCCTTTTCCAGACTTAGAAAATATGTTCAAAGCACACAGGAGAGATAAAGTGGCCCTAAGAAACCTGAGAAGAGGGAGTGATGTAAGGCTGCTCTTTGATCATTAAACCATAAAAAGCAACTACTTGATCGGAGAAAAACTAAGTGTCTTTAAATAAACAGAATGAAAATGAGGCAGTGGTAACTATAAAGGGAGTAAAGCTACTGCTACTGGAAAATGATACAAAACAACTTGAGACAATAAACTAGACAAAGGGGCTTGAGTAAATAAGATTGAATAAAACATATGTACATACACAAGTGCATTCATATATCCACACACACGTATATACAAAACACACCCCATGTGCAAGAAAAAATTAACTTGAAAATAAAATATAACCAAGGTAACTGCAAAACTTTACTAAAATAAATGAAAATAAAATTGAATTAAAGGAGACAAGTATTCTGTTGTTGGATGAGAAGCATGTCTAAACATGTTAAATGTGAGAGTTAGAAAGAAATCTTTACTGGATTCTAGAAGTCAACCTTTTGTTGAAATTTTATTTTCTTCAGTTTTTAAATTATTCTTAGATTATTATTTGTTTTTTTAAATATACCTATGCACTTTATTTTTGAAATTCATACTTTGTTGTTATGTTAATTTTTATTTGGCCCATGGATACATTTTATTTATTATAATAAGTTTTAGAGAATTTCAAAGATGAATTTAAAGGTCTTGCCTCTGTTGCCAGGATACGTATCTCCATGGAAAATGGCCCAAGCTCCTGCTTGGGAACATGAATACACACGCACAGTCCAGGAGTTCTACTGTGATTGAATTATAATGGACCCTTTCATTAGCAGCTATAGAATTTTCCCTCTATAGTTAAGAGATTATTTTGATATTAATATTGTACTTGATTTGTAATGGGGTAAATGTGAAGGTACTTCAGAATCCTTTGTTTGTCTACTAAGAACACATGTTCCTGGAAAAGTCCAGCAGTCCACTCAGAAAAAATGAGTTCCAAGCAGCTTTGAACTATTCACGCCAACACCACAGGCACTAAAGGAAGGAGCTTTTAAGAGAATGGCTATCTCTAGCCTCATCTTAATGACTTTCCTTTTGAATCAGTGTTCTTGGGTTTTGGATGTCTGTGTGTTGAGTATTTGTTAAGCAGACTAATGACTAGACAAAGCACCTGCTTGGTCTGTTGATCACCTGTTTTAATGTGCAAAAATACACCATCTCTGATTTCAAAAAGATCTTAGAAAAGCTTTCAACACAAAATATGACTTAGAAGTTGCCTGATTCACATCACTAAGATCTGGTTTTAAGATTCTCATTCTAGGCATAAATTTATTTAGGTTGTTCATGAAATGGTAATGAAACTTGGGTCGATATATTTTAAAAATTCACCTTACTTTTATTTATTATTTTTTATTTTATTTGTTTCATTTATCTGTCACTGCCCTGGGAATCACAAGTCTTGAATATTATTTCATAAATTGAGTGAAGCTTCTTTCATTGTGCTTTCTGGTTCCCATTTCCCTTTTCCTAATATTCAAACAGCAGCATCAGCTTGATATAAGTATTGTTTTAAGGGAAAAAGGTAGGTATAGCTAGACTTAAAGGAAAAGAAGCAAATGAAATTGAGTGTGCAAGTGCATGCGTTTGTGAGAGCATGCTCGTGTGTTAGCAGAGACAATTAGGTGAGAAAACTTTGAGAAAAAAACATTCTCTGAATACTAAAAGTTTGACTTTAAATATTAAGAGTTAAAACCCTGCAGGAAGCTAGGTTGAATACATTCTAAGTACAAGGAGATAGAAAAGCTAAACTTACCTACTCTCTGTGAAAGTGATCACAAAGTGATGGTAGTGGGAGTGTGTCACTATGCCTCTTCAAGTCCTCATCAAGCATGCACGAGGCAAACTACCCTGTTTTGTCTCAGTCATCACTGCTGGCACGTACTTTTTGTGGGGTATCTGGTAAACCAGTTCATGCGCTGTGTATTCCTTTGCCCTGACACTTGACCCCTCAGGTTGGCCAGTGTGAACACTCGCTCTATCATCTATCTATCTATCTATCTATCTATCTATCTATCTATCTATCTAATCTATCTATCTATGTTGGCTTCTTTCCCCTCAGACTGAGGTGGACAGCACATCTAAAGTTTAAGGTTACTAATGAGGATATTGAGGTGTGCATTAGTCTTTAAGGATGTGCCCAAGCCCATCTGTAAAAGAGTTCCAGGTGTCCCTGAGCTCCGCTCAGAAAGAGGCACATATCTTGTATCATCTCTGCTTTGGAGATCTAAACACTCTAAAATTTTGAATGCTCACGTTCCAGAACTGGGACCTACAGTCATGGTTTGGGGTCTGCTAAAGTAGTGCCTCTCAAAATATATATAGTAACTTAGTTTTTAATGTTTATTGTTTGCCTTTAATGTCTGAGCAATCACGGATAGATACATATGTAAAATAAAAATGAGTTATGAGTATTATCAAAGTAATGGACAATTTGCATCTCGTGAATATCTGTAGAAGTCAGGATAAGCATCGTAACCTATCTGCAATGGTGATAAGGAAGAGGCTGGCCATGTGTGCCCATAGCTCCTGAAGTCTCAGAGGTACTTGAGTGGTTGACTTCCTTCTTTATCCCCTCTGCCTGAGGCCTTTCCCTGCCCTGACGCATCTTCTGTCAGAAAGCCAACATTCCCTTTACCTTTGCCCAGTAGTCTTAATCAAAAGTAGATGCTGGATCATGCATCATAAATACTCCCTCCCTCACGTTTCAGGAAGAAACAACACATGTGAATCACTACAGATTCCTGGAATTCCCAAGCAGGAATAAATCCATTATATGTAACGTGACCTGCTTGATAACCATACTTGATTGGCCATCTTTCCCTCTCTGCCGTACCTCTTCACTGCCCTCCCACTATTACCTGTCTTCCTTTTCCAAATACACATTTGTCCTTGAATGTTCACCCAAGGGACTGGTTCTGAGTAAACAAAACCTAAGATATCAATACTCGTCGTAAACCTTCCCTCCAGAAGTGTGGGACAAAGTAAGAGTGGGGACCTACATTTGACGGAGAATTTACTCAACAGACCAAGCATTTTAAATTGGACATACCTATGCTATCTTAACTCAAAAGATTATATTTGCCACTATTGAAAGAAAACATGACCTTGAGAGTTGAAGTAAAATAACATTGAATCTTTTCTCTCATGAGTTATGAAGCTGGTACATACTTCTCTGTGATTATATGAATTGTAACTGATAAAGTGAACATTATATTTAATCATTTAAGTAAGACTGTCCGAGGGAGACAAATAAAAAGGGAAATGTAAAGGCACCGACAATTACTATTTTGTGCAAGGTAAAAGGACAATCTAATAGCATGTGAGCAGGAGTTTAATGAACATAAGACATGGGCAAAACGTCTCTCTTGCCTCTTTTCTCATTAATCTCCCTCCAGTTGAGTATATGCAGGTAAAGAAGCCAACAACAAGTTAACTGAAGTTAAATTTGTATTAATTCTTTGTTCACAAGAATAAAATCATGTTTTATGAAGTCTCAGCATTTTAAAAACCAAATTAGGCCCATATAGAAATAAATTTTGATTATATATGAAATAACCTAAAAGCGATCCACCATTTGCATAAAGGTAGAAAAAAAATGAGTTCTCCAAAATAATCACTGCAAAACCCACTACTTTCCTGTCCACAAGGAGTAATTCCATTTCTTTTAAGACACAAATTATGCTACTGCTAGAGCTGCTACAATATCGGTGGAAACAACTCTATCAGTCTTCCTATTATAAACTATAATTCTAGGCTTTATAGCTTGACTCTTTCAAAGTAAAGTATGCTGGGCAGAGACTAAGCATACAAATTGCCAGCCAAAATACATTAAATCTGGTTGAGCTGTCCTTTTTTGGAGAATGCAAATTGGAGCATTCTGCTCTGCCTGCAGTTAATGCTTGGCATGGGCCTACAAGAATGCCTTCTGGTATTGTGACCAAAAAAAAGTGTAAGTGGAACAGATCAGTTATCATTTCAAAATGTACAAATTTTGAGCAGTAATGGTTAGGAAGGATTTTAGTTCATAAAAATATTTTAACACCATGTAACATAATACACATAACCATTTAGTCCATGCTTACGGATCGATGTCCACCTGATGTCCTTGTCACGAAAGCACTGGGAGCAGTTCCTGACTCTGGTTGTGCCTGGGGCCACTGTCTTCTGTGGCAAGTGAGGGAAAAGGCTTAGCTGTGCAGACATCTCCTATCTAAAAGGTCTGCTTATGATTTTTGCTTCAGAGATACAGGAATAGAATAAGCATCTCAACGTGAAACAGTTATGGATGTATCAACAAGTTTAAGTCTTGCCGTTGGTTATTCTATATCTACAAATCCCTTTGAAAGAGTTCATGGAGGTTGACAGGTTCCTTATGCACTGTAGCATAGTAACGGGATACTATTGTAACAGGTATTAGTCTGAGGTAGGAGTCAGTTAACCTGAGAGTACTGTTCAGCTGATAATGCTCAGTCTTTCCAAAATTACACTAGAACTTGTCAGTCCTTCATCCATTCAAGATTATTTATTGATGTATTTTGCACACCAGGCATTGTGGAAACAGACAAAGATGAACAAGGTTCCTCTCTTTGTGGAGCTGATATAAATTTTTAGTTTTATTAGCAATACTTCTGTTGGGTTGTCAGATAGCTTAACAGACCTGAAGAACAACTTTAGAAAACATAAATTGGTAAAAAGCAAGTGGAAAAATGTTTTATTCACTCTTGCCTCACTTTAAAATTTTATTTTAATACTCTATTTATAGTAGAAGTTTAAAAAATGAGCATTTCACCCTATTTCATAAAATCTATGTTTTTTAATAACTGTGGAAAACTTTTTTTGATTTGACTGTGAGTTCTTTGTTCTTTGATATTTGTTGATGAGTGTAATATTTCCTCAGATATAAAATTACCCTAACTAGGTCTATCCTTTAATATCAGATTTGGGAACTGCATGATAATAATAATGTTGCCTGCTAAAAATCAATAAACATGAAAAGTTATGACCTCTCACAATTTATTTTTATTAGATATGCAGAGAGTTTTGATACTTTTTTCCCTGCAACTCAGTTTCCAACTTCATTTTATTTTATTTTTTAAAATCACTATCTTGTTTTTCTTTATTTTCAGGTGGAAAAGGAAGAGGAAAGCAAGGCAAAATTCAAGTAATGCATCATTTTGACACATCCGTTGATCCACTGTTTGGTCAGTGGTGTGCAGTCTGCCATCTCTGATGTAATAAATGTTTACAGTGCTTCTCGTTTAATGAACGCCGTAGGCTCCAGGACTTGTCTGTGTACTTCCTTGGCATGTATCTTTAGTGAGAAAGAGATGGTGCTGTCTTTTTAAACTAATAGAAAGTAAGGCTCAATGGAAAAATTAGATTCTCGAGCAGCTGCCTCAGCGCCGTGTCCCAGAGGATCGATAGGAACCGTGGGGAGCCGCCAGGGCTGGAGTGGCAGCTTCGGAGTCAGTCCATTAGAGCCAAGGAAGTGAGCAGAAGGGTTTGAGGGAAAGCAGGTTTCACTTGAGTTAGTGAGGGTCATTCTTCCAATAACCAATAATTTTCCCCTTTAATTTGCAAGAACTACATAAAAATTTTCTTAAAGTATAACAACATAGCACCTTACTCTCTCTCTGCCTACCGAAGGGACCATGTCTCAGAAAAATGACAAGATTGATAAAGGCAGGTGTGGCAAAATAAATGTCTAATATAACACAAAATAGAGGGTTCAAGGTAAAATGGTGAAAGTGACATACCTTTAAAAAATAAATTAAAAAAAGGGCTAAAAAAAATCTAGAAGGTGTGTCTGTCTGCAACAGACCCACTCTTGTAAATGAAAGGTAAACTTTCTCCCTGAAATCCTGTCTTCACTTGTTCTATAGATGCTGTGGAAGGGTGTGATCTGTGAGGCAGGTTTCATGCAAAGTATTCCTCTTTTAAGCATTTTTAACATCTGTAAGTAAAATGAGAGTTTCAACATAAGTGTTTTCCGTCACCACACTAAGTGAACATGGAAACGGGATCTGAGTGTAAACCTCAGTGACTTCTGGGCCTTCAAAGCTAAGCGCAGGCAGCACCAGCAGCATCTCACAAAATCCAGTACTCATGCCTCTTAAAGAGCCTTACAGATCCGTATATGTGCCCGTATGTGTGAAAGAACACTTTCCCAAGTTTAAAACTATATCTTAAACCAAAATCAAATCTCCTGATTAAAATGGAAAGCCATTCTTATATCACAGAATAAGGATGCCCCATTATTGCTATTATTACAAGTTATTCAGAAAAAGTTCAGTGAAATTCAGACACTGACCAGCTCCCACCTTGTTGAAACATTCTCACTCAAGTTCCTAGGATTCCTACCAGCTGGTCATTTGAAGTTCCTACTCCACTTCTCAATAATTTATTATTACTATTATTAATCCTGCTACAGCTCAGTCTTACCTGTGCTTTTGTCTCTTTTCTACATATATACTCTTACAGAAAGATCTTATTCAGCCTCAAGCTTTTAGTACCATTTCTATGTAAATAGCTCTCAAACTAATAACTCCAGTCTTCACTTCCCCCTGAGTTCCATGCTTTTTTCAAATGTAAATTATTATCTTTACTCAGTTGTCTAAAGGGAAATCAAAATTGATATATATTAACATACAAAAATTTTCTCAATCTCATCACCTTACCAAACAAAGCAAAAGGAACAAGTACAAACACAGAGGAACGCAACCCCTGAGCAAACCAACTTTAATTCGCTCATTTTTTCAACTGAGGAAAAACATACCTTTTTCTGCCCCAAACAGAGGACTATTGTGACTCCGTTCTAGTTAATTATCACTCTCCCACCTCCAACATCTAATTCATCAACAATTATGCCTCCAAAATCTATCTTAACTCTATCTATCATCAAATTCCACTGATATAACCCAAATTAAAACTACTCACATCTCTCATTTGGGTTATAAAGTAGCCATTTGAACAGTCTCCCTGTTTGTATTCTTGCTTCTTATAATCCATTTCCCTCCCAGTGGACAGAATTATTATTCTATTTATATTATATAATGTACATAAGATCCTCTCACCCTTTCTTTTTTCTCTGAATTACCTATTGTATTAGAATAAAGTCTAAACTCTTCCACTAAATTCTATAAAGCTACGCATGATCAGGGCAGCCTTGTCTGCTGGGCCAGACCAAAGATTACTCAGCTGTACTTCTGCTGGCGTTCATTCTATTTCCAAAATATTCCAAGTCATTTTAGGACTTCTGTATGAGACTGAATCCTTCTTTAGATCTGAACTTAAATATTTTTAAAAAGAGAATATAAAGTAAATTAAGGTATATGCAAGTAATGAAAGAGATATGTGGCTGTAAACACTTTAAATATGTTCAATGTTAAATGAAATTTATAATAAATTAAATAATAAAATAAAGAGACTTTGTATAATCATTGTTATAATAATATTAGGCAAGAGTCAGAAATTAGGAAGAGGAGGGATGAGAGGGGGTCCATAGTTCTTTTTTTTTAAATTTTTGCTGTTATTCAATTAAAGTTGTCTGCATTTTTGCCCCATCCCTCTACCCCACCCCAGCCAGTCCCACCTCCCTCCCCCTTGATTTTGTCTATGTGTCCTTTATAGTAGTTCCTGAAAACCCCTCTCCCCACTCTCCCCTCCCCACTCCCCTCTGGCTATTGTTAGATTGTTCCTAACTTCAGTGCCTCTGGTTATATTTTGTTTGCTTTTTTCTTTTGTTGATTATGTTCCAGTTAAAGGTGAGATCATATGATATTTGTCCCTCACCGCCTGGCTTATTTCACTTAGCATAATGTTCTCCAGTTCCATCCATGCTGTTGCAAAGGGTATAAGCTCCTTCTTTCTCTCTGCTGCGTAGAATTCCATTGTGTAAATGTACCATAGTTTTTTGATCCACCTTCAACAAATGGTGTTGGGAGATCTGGACAGCTATGTGCAAAAAAATGAAACTCGATCACCAACTTACACCGTACACAAAAACAAATTCAAGGTGGATAAAAGACTTAAATATAAGTTGTAACACCATAAAAGTCCTAGAGGAAAACATTAGCAGGAAAATCTCAGACATTCCATGCAGCAACATCCTCACAGACATGTTCCGTAAAGCAAGGGACATAAAGGAAAGAATAAACAAATGGGACCTCATCAAAATAAAAAGCTTCTGTATGGCTAAAGAAAACAGCCCCAAATTACAAAGAGAACCAACAGTATGGGAAAACATATTTGCTAATGATACCTCAGACAAGGACCTGATCTCCAAAATATATAAAGAACTCACACGACTCCACTCCAGGAAGACAAACAACACAATTAAAAAATGGGCAAAGGACTTGAACAGACACTTCTCCAAGGAAGACATACAGAGGGCCCAGAGACATATGAAAAGATGCTCAGCATCACTAGCCATCAGAGAGATGCAAATTAAAACCACAATGAGGTACCATCTCACACCAGTCAGAGTGGCCAACATAAACAAATCAACAAACAAATGATGGAGAGGATGCGGAGAAAAGGGAAACCTAGTATTTTGTTGGTGGGAATGCAGACTGGTGAGGCCATTGTGGAAAACAGTATGGAATTTCCTCAGAAAACTAAAAATGGAACTGCCCTTTGACCCAGCAGTTCCACTGCTGGGATTATACCCTAAGAACCCTGAAACACCAATCCAAAGAACCTATGCACCCCAATGTGCATAGCAGAACAATTTATAATAGCCAAGTACTGGAAACAACCGAAGTGCCTGTCAGCAAATGAGTGGATCAAAAAACTATGGTACATTTACATAATGGAATTCTATGCTAACCAAGGAGGTAAAACACCTGTACTCAGAAAACTACACAACATTGAAGAAAAAAATTAAGGAAGACACAAACAAATGGAAGCATGTACCATGCTCATAGATTGGAAGAATTAACATCATCAAAATGGCCATACTACCCAAAGAGATTTATAGATTCAATGCAATTGAATCCTATTAAAGTAACCATGACATATTTCACAGATATAGAACAAACATTTCAGAAATTTATATGGAACCATAAACGACCCTGAATAGCTGCAGCAATTTTGGGTCCATCGTTCTTAACAGAAAAAAAAAGCCCAGAATAATTTTGGCTAACTGCTTGTGGCCACATAGTTGTTTCACAACAGATGACCACATGCTGTCTGGAGAGAAAGATAAGGAGCCTGGAAACAGACCCCTACCCATATACCTATGCTTGGTGATCATGTCTTCTGTGGGAGAGCATGAATGGTCAGCAACACCATGACCTGCCAATCCACATGAACCTCCCATCTCCTAACATCATACCAATCTTCACCCCAGCCCACCAATCACGTGTAAGTCCCCAGGACAAGGGACTGATGCCTGTGCCTGTGCCTCTCTTGCTACCCCAGCAAGGCCCATTCTCTTCCTTGATAAATTCTGCTTGCATACTAGTCAATTTGCTCATCTGTAAATCTTTACCGTGTTGGCAAGAAGAACTAAGTTTTTGAGAACATTATTACTATAAATATACTGGATTTTATTAATAAATATGTATAAAATATCCAGTAGAATATGCCAAAACTTTCAGTGTTTAGTTTTTTTAAGTTGTGGGGGAGATAATAAGGAATGTTAATTTCCTTCATATGTTTTATGTTTTATTTCCTTCATATGTTTAATATTTCAAATTCCCTTCAATTTTTATGCATGTTTAGAATGATGTTTTACTTCAAGTTTATTTTTAAAATTATATCACATTTAAAATTTAATGTGAATTTCCCAAGAACTCACATTTTATTTATTAATTGCCTATAAATATGGAGGCATTTTCCTGCTGAGAAAAATGTCAAATATGAATGCATTTGCCTAAATGTACATAAGTTTTATATCTTGTATAATATCTGTTTTTATGTACATACTGAGGTATGTATGAGGTGTTTGGAAAACACTTAATATTTTGTTGTTACAGAAAATTATTTTTAATCATGTGCTTTGAAATGACCTCAATAATGCCAGAACCTGACTCATAATTTTGATATTGTTTCCAAATTAAATTAGGAAAAACCCAAAAGACTTTAATCAGGGGGAGAATATATATTGGTTTTTAATCTATAAATTCTTAAACCTGCAACTATCAGGTATACTTTTCCACATAAAATGTGAATAGAGGTTTCGGATTACTGATTCCATTAGCATGAAATTCAAACTCATTCGTTCTACACTACAAAGTATTTGTATGACTTTGAAAACTACATGTTGTTGCTTTCTCCTCCTAGTAGATCATAAAAGTCTGCGAATTACACAAGCTGAGACTCAAAATGAAAGGTCTTTCATATTCTGCTTGATGCTTCTAATTTTGGACATGTCCTCTTCAAATACTCTCTCTGCCTGAATGTGGTAGAGCAGTGTGCCGCGCTTTTCCTCAATGTAATTGACAGCTGGGTGTCCACCGAATGTTAAAAAACTCAGCAGTAAGATGACTTTGCCTTCGGCAAAGAGCAAACTCCGTATAGAGAATAACACCATTCTGAGTGAACCAGTGCCTCTGCTATTCTGATTGACGGTGTTCTAATTCATGGGGATGAATAAACCAAATCAGAAGTGTTCTCATCTCATGCAATCACCAACATTATGTGAAATGATGAAATGGCTTTGATTAGCAATCAGAAATATAAAACAATCAGATATTGGGCTTTAATTCCCTTTTGCTCCTCAGAACTTTTAGGAATAACATTTTATATTGTTTAACTTCTTTATAAATGATTTTACCAAAAATAAATATTAATGTTGAATCAGTATGTAATAGCACTCAGTCAATTAAGAAAAATAGTAGATATTGAATTAACACTGATTCTTACAGAATAATAACATATAGTTGCAAGTCATCAGTAGACATACAACTTACTAAAAGAGAATAGTTTAGTTATTCTAATGTATTTAATAATAACATGCATGGTGAGAAAGTACTGGAAGTTAAAAAAGCGTGGTGGATATTACAGTTGGGATCCTGGCTCTTGTGGTTTCTTACCCGGTAACCGGGCCAAGCCAAGTCACTCAGTCTCTCTGGGTCTCAGAGTCGTCAGTGGCATATTAAACATACTGTCACTCACATGAAAGAGTTAAGTGTTTATTTTCAAGTATGTGAAAGAAAGAGCAAGGGTATAAGATGGTTAAAAATATTTATTTAGAAAAATAAAAGATGAGAATATCCAAGAAAAGTTTTTTCCAGAGAAATGCCTTTGATGTCAGTATAAAATTATTTTCCAGGTATTTAAATTATTCACTACTGATGTTATATAAAATATGTCTTTTATGTGCAAGATTATGTAAATGTAATGATCCTCAACGCCCTATGCTTTCCTCTCCACTCATTCCCATGTCCAATGTACCTTTTCTGTAGAAAAGGAAACATCCCAGGGATCTTGAGGGGTCTTGTCTGTGTATTCCCTTTACTTTGCTTTTCATAACAGCTGAACTGCTATTCCATAGACATGTGCTATCCAAAACACTAATACTTTTGTTGGCCATCTTCATCAAATTTATAGTTTGCAAATATTTTTATCATTTAAAACCCAAACTAGGATTTCTTTTGTAGCCCTGAAGTTGTCTTTCTCACAGCAAGAAGAAGAACCTAACTTCATCTCAATTGAATTACTTTGGAATAAAATGTGTTAAAATTAGAGACAGCATAATCATTTTTATAGAACAAGCTGTCCTAAGCTTCATCCTCCTATGGAGAATGCAAATTATATGTTTATTTACCTTAATAAAAGCAAATCTTCCCCTTCCCGCTCCCTATCTTGTGCATCTTTGAGAGTCTCCGGGGGTTATCCTCCCTTCCCTTACTTCTCTGTCTTATATATTTTCTCAGCTGCACTGCTGTGCACTGTCTGTTGTAGGCTCTGGTCTCTACGTACACACACCCGCATGATGGTCACCTGATGGAGAAGCTACCTGGTGAGAGGAGCCACCTCACTGCCACAGGTGCTAATGTGCCCAGAGGTTCAGGAAAAATACACAAATGTGAAACAGTTTTCTACCTTCACCATCTGTCTCCTGGACACCAAAGGCTGCTATTTGTCCCATTTCTAAAACTTCCTTATTACAAAGCTTCCTAGCTTCTGTGATTGTCATATAAATGAACATTAGGAGATTTTAAAATGTCAACTAGGTAATATTTGACATAATAGGGCGTCCTCCCTATTAAAAATGTATTTGAGTTCGGTAAGAGCACTCTACTGAGTCAAATATAATTAACCCGATGGTAAACCTATATAAGTGCTACTTTGGGAAAAGAGCACTTATTAGCAGTTAAAATTAATACTGAAACTTTCTACATTAAGTTATGAAAAATTTTGTTTCTAAATCAAACAAATATACAGGTTTATATACATATTTTAAGATTTTGTTTATTTATTTTTAGAGAGAGAGGGAAGGAGGGAGGAAGAGAGGGAGAGAAAAATCAATGTGTGGTTGCCTCTCATGGGCCCCTGACTGGGGACCTGGCCTGCAACCCAGGCATGTGCCCTGACTGGGAATCCAACCAGCAAACCTTTGGTTCATGGGCCGGTGTTCAATCCACTGAGCCACATCAGCCAGGGCTGTATTTTCTAATTCAATATTGTTGCAAAATACTAAACTACAAGATGATTATCACCTTAGTGGTTTATTGTCTAAGTTAAATGAGAAAAAGATTGAATACCTATAAAAATCAACTCTCTACTTATTTTACACATAATCTTACAGAAAAATTATTACTCTAAATAATTATATGCTTGCAGTTTATTTGTACAAAATGAAGCTTAGCAATAATTTTTGTGAAAGCATTTATAAAGCTAGAAAATAATAAAGGTGAAGATGATACAGGGTAATGTATTTATACCCATAGGTGTGCATTTAATTATAAGCAGCAATCATCATAGATTTAACAAAATAATAAAAATATTTAATTTCATGTCTTAAATCAAAATCATATAATATTTTATTAGAAGTATGTATTAGCATTATGTCTGTATGATAAACACTTATTTCCCGAAATTGGATTGGTAATGTACTTATGAGATTTACTTATTCAACAAATATTTATTAAGAATCTTCTCTGTGCCAGATAATGGTGTCCAGTTGAGTATTAGAAATAAAATATGCTAGGAGATTTCTTATAAGGGGTACTTTAATAAGACCTGGGACATTTCAGAAATCCTTCTACAAAAATATTAGCTATAAAAGAAGATCTATAAGATAATTAGCAAATAAGCCAAGCAAAAAAAAGGAGTTCTGGGTAGAAAAAATAGTGCATAACAGTGTTTGGGGACAAGAAGAGAATGAAGTAACTGAGAGTAAATTACATAGTATGAGAATAGGAATGGTTAGAGATGAATGAAACTTGACATTTAAAAATAAAAGCAAAAGAGATTTCCGTTTTTGGTAATGACAAGTGGGCTATCATTGACAAACAAAACAAAACAAAACAAAACACCATAAAATCTGTGCAAAATGCAACAATACAAAAATCCAAACAACAAAAACTGTTAAGTACTGGAAAGTGACCAAAGGAAACAGCACTGAGTGGGTTTTCTTTCATTAAAACTTCTAGCTTAAGGGCAGATTCTAGCCTATACCATGTGGGGAGCTATGGCATTGATAGAGAGCCTCAGTCATTCTGGCCGGAAGAACCAGAGAACAGAGGAACCACAGGCTTGCTCTGGACAATCGTAGCCACTGGAAGTTGAGGGGGCATTGCCAGAAGAAGAAAGTTAGAGAGCAGAAATTCCAAATTCTGTGTACAATCTCTGCCATTAAAGAGTCTGCAGTTTAAGCCCAACCAGATTAATTGTTGCTAGGAAAGAAGGAAGAAAAATCAACACTTGGAGAACATAACAGCATTTACAACAACACATTCACAATATCCAGTATAAAGTGTAAAAAATTAATTGATATAGGAAGAACAATAGAAATATGACCCATATTCAGTGGAAAGGGGAATTAGTGACCCCTGACCCCGAGATGTCCCAGATGTTCAAATGAAAAGAAAATAATTATAAAGTAACTATTGTAACCAAGCTCAGTGACATTAGGAACATATTCTTGTGGCAAATGAAAAGAGAAATTATCCCAGCAGAGAAATATCTAGAGCTACTCAGATGGCGGCGGTGGCAATAGTCCCTGGCCAGCTCTTTCTTCTGTAAGTCCATTTTATGTTCCATTTAAATTTCATGTCAGCATATAGCACGTTCTGTTTCCCTACTAATCTTTTATCTTCCTGAACCAATTCTCTTTTGATTGTTTTTTTTTTTATTCTTTTGTAAAATATCACCTGGATTTTTCACTGGGAGACAAGAAAGCAACATAGCAGCAACTTTTGGTGACTGCTTGTGAACCGAGTAACGAATATGCAGTGAGCAACCACCAATAAACTCTGATAGCAGTGATGCAATTGCTCACCAGTCATGATGCATATCTACTATTTACACAGTGATTTGTGGACTAAAGAGCTAGCAGGAAGTTTGTACTTCCTGTAGTTGCTCACAGCTAATATGTGGGAGTAACTGAAATTTTAATGGTGTTGTTTGGGGTTTAGGATTACTTAACTAAACTATGATAACCGAAATCCATGTAAAGAACCGTGTAAAGAGAGAACCAAAATCCATGAATAAGAACCATGAATATATTGACTGGATGATAAAAGATACAAAACTCGCTTTAGAAAATTCACCTTAGTTTGGAGAAAAGGTACAATATTTAACTGTGATGAAAAAAGTACTTAAAATAAAACCTTTATGAATACCAACATTAAGGGTCACATTAAAAGGTAAGTCTAGAGGAGATTAAAAATAGGCCAAAAAAGTATATGTGTATTCCAAAAAAAATAATAACAAGGCAGAGTTTCATGGATGATACATAGCTAGAATTTGCAAATAAAGCTAAAAGGATGGGAAAAGAAGGATGTGACTAGATTCAGAATTTAAAAAAAAAACAGTGAAGTCATCGGTGCCTTTTATGATTGTGTTCAGAAAGTAAATTAATTTTGAGAACAGAGTGGGAGGGAATAATATGAAGTAAGCAATGTATCTCATGATTTCTAGAGGATGATAAGTTTGTTTATTTCAGCATAGTCTGCCCCATCCTTAATGAGACAGGATCTGAAAGGCTAGAAGAGAAAAAGGTAACTACGAGTGTCACGATGTTGAGGCGGTGTAATGCGCCTGCACTCAGCACGGGCAGAGTGATGAAGCTCTCACAGCATGAGAGTGGGTGAGAGGAAAGGAGAGGAATGTGGACGGCACTTCGTGTTTTCATGTGAGCATGGGGAAGGAGTTACAGCTCTTTGTTTCTAGTTTTCCTGTGAAGTAACAGGCATGGCATCTCCTGAAAGCAATGGGAAGAATGAGGATTATCTATTATTTTTTTAAAAGAATGTCCAAATGGATGCTATGGAGAATGAGAGGAAGGACTAAGACTCAGTAGAATTTGTTAGTTATCATCTGACTTTAGGTTATTTTTTAACCATCCAAAAATGATCCGTATATAAACACAGAGAAGATAAACTGGTAAACTGGTCCATGTTAAGTCAAGTATATGTACTCAAAAAAAAGTCAGGTACTCTGGAGTACATTTCCTCAGCAAACTCTTAACTATTAACCATTTAGGCTTTGCTATTTTTTTACATATATATTTAATAGTCAAATTACTGGCTATTAGGAAATTCACAATTCTATAAATGTATGATTTGAATTCAAAACATCATTCCACCTGCTGCCTTTATTGCTTTTATTGCCTTTTTGAGTGCATATAACTTAGAGAAGGAGAAAAGAATAAATAAAAAAAGAAAAGGAGAAAAAATGTAGAATTCATATTATCCTAAGGAAAACTTTAAATGCTGAAAGGATAAAATCACAAAAAGGGATATTATTGCAAGACTAAATTCAATGCAGTAAAGGTACCAGTTAGTAAGAATGACCCTTGTGTGAAGAAAGAACAGAAACAACTTTCAGATGAGAATGTGACTGGGGTTCTCACTATAGTTTAAATTCTGACAGTTCAGGGTTTTGTTGGAGCCCAAGCTGCGGGGCAAAGATGGCCTGTCTGCTCATCACCGTTCTGCCAATTACTAAAGTAACATCTACTGCAGGTTACTCAATCTGTTCCGTCTACAAAAAGGTTAACAATAGTACTTAAATTAATTAAGCTAATATAAATGTTATATTTATACATAATATTATGTGTGTATATATACATATACATATATATATATATATATATATATATCTTAGGAGAGTGCCTGACATGCAATGAGTATTCAATAACAGTTAAAAATTATTATCAACCCAATAGTAATTATTGGTTCTCCTAACTCATAGGTGTTATAGAGAATATAATGACATAACATAGATAATAAATTCTTGAAAAGTTTTTGTTTGTTTATAATTTATGCAATGTATTATTACCTGACATTATTGAAACTTTTATAGATCTTTTATGATAGCAATGAACTCTATCATGGGTAAATTTTAATTTTAATTTTATTTCTAGTGTGTGAAATGCTAATAAGAGGCACAAGAGCTAGAATCTGCACTCTTGGGGATAAAGAGAAATGTATAATTTTTCCCTTAAAATAAGCTACTTAATGTATTTTTAAATTACACACAGAAATATAAATTTTCCACAGAGATGTGTGATTTATGCTGTGATGACCTGTGCTCAAGAGAACTTTGAGGGTATTTACTGGGTTATGTCCTTTCCAAATAACTCAGTTATTATATGTCGGGAGTTAACAAAATTTTCTGGAATGCTAAGTATATCCAAATAAGATTTGAAAATGACTTACTGTTACATAAAGGTTTTATATCTATATAATTTTCATAAGAAGGAGCTATGCAAAGAGTACCTTTAAAGTAGAATGCAGTGTGAATGACTCCATGATTTTATGTGTGCGCCGAAAATCGTAAGTCAGATTCTTTCCTGGTGAAGCCATTTCTCTAGTTGACAACTGTCAAAGCCATCTCAAAAACCCATGAATATTAAAGTACTGTTCACTGGCACATTTGGCATTTTGAAGTCAGGCGAATAGAACTCATGAAATATGAAAGGAGTGCTCCATGTTGCTTTGTAGAAAATGCTGCCATTAAGATGATGTATGAGGAAATTCACACCATCATCTCCTGGGCGTGCTCAACTGTATTTTCAATCAACTACATTACTTTGCCGTGATAGTGTTCCCATTGGATAATATTCTTCTGGTTTTAGGAGCTCCTGCAGCTAAGATTAAGTGGGAAATTTTAAATTACTTTCATGTATAATATGTTTTAAACACAAGCACATTGTTTTGTTAGTTGCATTCACACAGTTAATATATTCTAAAGTCTTCCTGTTTTAGCTACTAGTATTAGGTCAGAAATGTTCCTGGGCACAACCGCCACTGCCAGTTTTTATTCTTATATCATTATTTTGTGGGATTCAAGTTTAATAGAAAGTTGCGATGTGTTCCTTTCATATTCTAGCCTCAGAAATCTTGCCCTGTCTACATTTTTACATGCTTAGTGATATTATAGAGTTGTGTATTAACTCTAAAACTATAACTTTTTCTTGACATAAGGATTTTTATTTTGTAATTATTTAAAACAAAATAATCATTTTATTTTACCTACTCTATACTATTTTGAAACATAAAGACAGAAAGTATTCACTCTCATTCTAAAGCAAGAACAGATATAAATTTACCACAGACAAAAAGTCTTAAAAATTAATTTTTGTTAAAGTGGAAAAGTAATATATTTTAATATATAAGAGATATTATATATTAATACATATCACTATAAAATATACATATAACCAATTAGTATAGAAGTTTAGGAATTGTCCATATTGCAATGATACATAAAGATACTTTGCATCAAATTTTCTATAGAGATTAACTCTGCAACTCTTTACATTTAGCAGCATCAAGCCTTAAAATTACTTTTCCTAGAGCACGTTCATGACTCTTGCATAACAAAAGCTGCCTGAGGTGTTGTACACATGAGAGTTACAGAGAAGCTAACCTGCAAGACTCAGGTGGCTACTTTATAGAAGGTCCAGGAGTTAACATCCAGTTAGTACTAGGTAGTCAGTCGTGTGGGGTTGCTCGCGATTTTGACATACTGCAATTTTAAAGCTTTTATCTAAGTCTTTGGTTTCCACAATCAAATTTTTTTTTTAATTAGAGGAAAACTCAAGCTCTGAGTAATATATTGGTAATTAAATGGTGATTAAACCCACTGTAAAATATTAAAAAAAAAACAAAAGAAAACAAACCCTTTCTGCCATTAGTAGATGTTTGTTTTCTCCTCAACTGATACCATGCATGTCACAATTTAATCTATTTCCGTATTTCAAATACAGTACTCCCAAGAGTTGTGATTCGAGGATGAAGTAGTAATGCCCAGTCAACACTGCGACACACCGTAAACATTGAACGGTAGTTTGCTCTTTGGACCACAGAGCACCTGGGGCAGACATTAGGGGCGTAGTTCAGAAAATTTCATTTGTTAAATAGGTTTATGTAGGGAAATCTTTTGTGCAACCACATAGGTAAGAATCAAATATTCACTTAGTACTTACCCTTCACTCCAGTTATATTACAATTAATGATAATATTTTCATCCAAGCTTGCGTATTATACAATAAAATATAATGGTTCCCCTTTATCTTCCCTGCAATAAAAAAACTGACAAAATTTTAATGATTCTTAATCTATTATGGCTAACTCTCACGTCCTAGATTCTGATGACTGATAATTATCACACTTACTTTGTCTCTTTAAAATTATAAATAAGAAATTTGTACTTAATTTGTATACAAATCTCAGTCACCAAGCTGAGTTTTCTCCAGGCTATTTCTTTCTAGGGTAATATAATATATAAAACTGTATGAACCAAAATACTTTCTTCTGTATTTATTTTAATTAATTCATTTGTTAAAATAAGATATTTTACACTCCATCTTGTCTGTTGGTTATATATTTTGCTTACTTATTTGCTTATATTACAGTAAAAATCATCTTTGTGGGTGATTGCATTTGGGGAGGGGGCAATGTTGACTTAAGTACTCCTTTGGGAAAAGATGGTGGGCACTTCTACAGAACTGAACGATGGGATACACGGCAATGATCCATCTTGTATTCATCATATACTTAAATGATTCACCTCTGTGTTTTGGTATCAAAATGCTCTAATTCCATTTTCAGATAAGTCTTCAAGTTACTATATCCAATATAAACATCCCTCTGTGGTACTTCATATATAAATTATTTCTCTAAAAAGAGCTGAAATTAAGATTTCACCTTGCTTGAACAGAATCTCATATCTCATCTCTTTGAAATACAGTAGAAACAGTATTTCAAGGAAATAAGATTCATTTTCACACTGAGGCAGAGGACTTGAATAACAGATAACTCGCTGCCCACCGAATGGTAGAGATAGCTTGGTATATACAAAACATTAAAGGAAGGCAGACTTGCTAATGAAATAATGTTTTTAATACTTCCTTGCCACTCAATAAGGATAACCTTGACTGACTCCATATGTTGATTTTATCTTTCTGGCCACAAAACAATGACAAAGACCTTCATAAAGCAGGTACTGCTTAGAATTTTACACGTATGGTATACTTTTCATTGCCACTATCAACAATAAACTTTTTTACACCACACTTCTCATGGTTAAACTAAAACTGTTCCAGTGGTGTTCCATTTGGTGTTTGTTTTTAATTCCTTCTTATAAGCATTTCCAAAGGTTCTGAAAATTTGTTCAGAGACCATGTTGGTGTTTAGAATAAAGAAGGAGTAAACATTTCATGTCATTTTTGTTTGGCATTTCTCAGATATTTTAGGCACAGAGAACTACATGTGGATCCCCGCCCCCATCAGATGAGAGTCCTCAATTTGTCATGGTGATACACGGTTGGAGCTGTAGATGAACCAGGGTCATAGAGATAAATCAGGTATTTCCCTGATGATCTTGGACATGATTACAGCTCTTGCCTTCCTCAGACTTGGCAACAAAATGAGCAACATGAATATTAGACAGCTCAAATAGGTTCTGTCACAAACACCGTTTTAGCAAAACGATCCTCTGCTTGTTGTCAATAGGGAACCTTCAGACTGCCAGTGTTTATGTAAACTTTATTTCTAGGTTGTATAATAATAAAACACATTAAAATGCATGTGTATGTATTTTAATGTGTTTTATTATATACACATACATCTTTTTCTTCTCTATGTTTTTAAGTTCCTTAGAATATTCCTTTAATCCCAGCCCAGAAAGCTACTAGGTACCCTCACGCTACTCCTGCTTGCTTGACATGCCTCATGATTCTTTGCCAAGGGTAACACTTCAAGAAAATGGACAACAATGTGTTGATTGCAGGAGGAGGGGTAGGTGGAGGTAGAAGAGGCTATAAGGGGCATAAATGGTAATGGAGAAAAATACAATAAATTAAAAATGATTTTATTCAATAAGTAAGCAATTGGCCTGACTCATGTATGCTTTACTGAAAAACATGTACTTAGAAAAAGCATTCTGTAATTTCTTATACTCTTTAATATTTGCTTTTATCAAAGATTAAGAAATTGAGTTCCCTATTCTCTCTTAAATATCTTGTAAATTTAACTCCCACGATGTTCTGGCCACTAATGTTTGGCCCTGACACTTTTGCTCCTGGCCTGGACGATAGTGCCAAGTCAGTATTCTGTTCTAGAAGATAGGATTTAATTAGGAAGAGGCTAATATTTGTTTCTTTGTCTCACTGATTTTCTCCTGAGAATTTTAAATGTCTTCCTGAAACCTTTGTAAATAGTCCACACACACGTGAAAAAACCCATTCATTTATTTAGGATAATTCTATTGTGATTCTGCATAAATCAGGTTTCATAGCCCAATAAAAAGGTAATATACTGAACCAAAATTTAGCAGTCAGGTTATGAAGTTCTTATTGCTCAACTAGAATATTGATTTCAAGCTGACAGGAAATGAAAACACAAAATTTTAAATTTCATGTTAAAAATAAGTTTTAACTAAACCCTCATGTGCTGGCTGGGTCTCAATCACTTGCATGTTTTTTTATGATAAAATTTTCTTTAATAAATATTTTCACATTCCTTTATCTTTTACGATTTCCCTTTGAAAGGCCAACAATTTCTCTAGGCAGTCACTTACCATGATTAATGACAGAAGCAGTGGCCTTTGTGTTATAATGTTGTCCTGTTACTACAAGTTTCCAAGGTCACTATTTCCTTCTAAAAAGTTCAAAGTTAAATATTTATAAAACATGACTTGATTTTATGAGAGGTACCATATTGGTCATTTTATGGCAGCCAATTTTAATGAAAATAAATGCAAAGTAATTTTCCTTCTAAGTATTTGACTATTCAACTGGGAATGTTATTGAAAAGTTTTTTCATGACCGAGGAAAATAAAAATAGATTCTTTATGAGCTCCTTATTACAGAAACATTATTTCCATTACTAACATAATCTGCAAAAGTCAGAGGTCTCTTAACCTATTTAAATGATGGTCTACTGGTATCAGATCTAATAAAAATCAAGCTGTGAAGCATTGAGGGTCATTTTAATTGAACGCTTTAGTTGCCATTTCAAATTAATGAATCACATTTATTGGAAAGATTTGTCTTGAATGGAGAATACTTTGTTCTCAGACTATAGTTACTTAGCAGAAATCTGATGGATACCAAGGGATGGGGTGGGGTGGGAGGAACTCTACCAAAGCTAAAATTTGTTAATTTAGACAGGAAGAAAGGGAGGACTAATGGGAGGGAGGGTGGGAGGAATGGAGGGAAAGAACACAGCTAGCACCTCTCTATGCTTTTAATCATATCTCTATGGATGTGTTCCTTCTATTTATTTGGTGTTATAGCCTACTGCGGAAGTACTTCTAAATATTTCTAACTTTATAATTAGTATTTCAAATAACAAAGACTTACTGCACAAAATGATAAAATACCATTCCAAATGACATAATAGAAAAGCAATTGTCACTAATCACCCAAGTTTTGATTAAAATTCCTTTAATTCCAACAATATTTTTTTAAAAGTTATGTAAGCCAAGTAGTTTTCTTTTGTCATATACTGAAATTTGAAACATGTTTTATCTCCATATATAATTCTTCTTTAATTTACTATGTCTCTTAGGCAAAACCTGCCAATTTCTTAATCATGTAATCTTCATCTACCTTTGCAAAACTGTTACTATTCCATAAAGAATCACTTAAATTGAAAAATTTACTAATTAAATTAGACTAGAGACAAAACCTTTAAAATAGTAATAATTCTTTCAATACAATAGAAATATATGTGTGTACTGAACTATATAAGCGTAAGAAAGATGAATAAAGTATGGCCCTTGCTTTCAAGGGAAGTATGCTAATATGTTATATATATATACATATATATATATATATACATACACACACATATACACATATGCACAATGATAAGATAAGAAACTATCCTGTCATATAATAATAAATTAGAACAAAGTTTAATGGAAGCATAGAAGAAAAAATATCTAATAAAATAAAGAATTCATTCATACATCGTCATTTACTATTAGCACAAAAATCTAAGCAGAATGGAATAGGGTATTTAGATGAAAGGTAAGCTACTTGAGTGCTTATTATGTGCCAGTCACCCTTCACACATATCATTTTGTTTAAACTGTAGAATGCTCATAACAAATCCATGAGATTTATTCAAAAAGTTATTTTTTAATCATATTATTTGTATTATTTTTTGTGCTTTCATTTTATTAATTGCTTTTGGTAGAGCAATAAGAAACTAGCTGTGGTCCTTATTGCATGAAGTTTATAATCTAGTAAGGAAAATAGACATTGTTTAAGTAATGAACTACATTGCAAGTATGTTATGGGGCAGAGAGCCCTAATCTAGAGCAGAGTCCGTGAATCGTGAAGGAAGAAATATTAAAGCTGAGACACGAAAGATGAGTGGGAACATGTTTGGCAAAGGGGCATAAAAAGGAAAGGAGGGAAGGAGAATTCGGCTACAGAGTCAAATAGACTGAAAAATGGCATGCCTCAAAACCTGCAGAAGAGAAAGAAACAAGCCCACGGGGCCTGGAGCGTAGCACTCAAGATAAGGATGGCTGAGGATGAGGCTAAAAAGGTTGCATGGGGAGAAAACATGGGGATGTCACCTCTGCCATGTCAAAGGTTATGGACATTGACAAGATTTTAGGCATGATTTTAAAAGGTCGACTCTAGGTATAGTGCAGAAATCAAGTGGATAATAGGAGAAAAACTCAGAGGCTATAAAATAATCTGTAAAAAAGGAGATGAGACTGTCATAGGGTGTTGGTAGTAGAATTAGAGTACATTGGATATTTCTCTTAAGTAAATTTAATTATTTTTCCTTGATTAGATGTAGGTAATTAAAAAGTGGTAAAGCATGATATTCAAGTTTTGGGCTTAGATAATGTTGCATTGACACAGATGTGAAAGACTGAGACAGAACTCAATTTCGGGCTTTGGTGAGAGGATGGGAGATAATGAGTTTCTTTTGTACATATTGAGTTAGTTGTGACAGTGAACATTTATCATAGAGTTTTCACAAGCCAATTATGCACAGGAGTCTGGTGCTCAAGAGAGAGAATGAGGCAAAAATAAAAATTTGTATTTGTCATAATAGAGATGTTTATTGGAGCCAATAAGTTAGATGGAATCTTATAAAGGAAGTGTGTAGACAGAGTAGAGGAGAGAGCTAACAGCATAGCCCTGGTTTTGGAGTATCTACATTTGAGATAAGGGTGGAGAAGAAAAGATGAACAGAAATGGTAAAAATAAACAACAAAATATGACTTTAAAGAAATCAATAGAAGAAAAAATTCCTTTAGGAGGGAGTTAATACTATTATCAAATGCTATCAGGAGATTAAGCAAATTAAAAACTGAAATACCTATTGTAATTAGAAACCTGAAGCACAATGGAAAGAACAGCTGTGGTAGAACTTTGGAAGCAGAAAAAAATTGAATAGTTTTAAGAGCCAGTGATAGGTAAAGAAGTGTAATGTACATTTGACAGTAGGAAAAAAGAGATATACCAAGTCTAGGAAAGTTTTTTGTTTGTTTTCTGACTGATTGGTTAGCAAGTTGCTTATTTGGTTGGTTTTTAAGATGGAGAAGAATTGACCAAGTTTAATTGTTCTTTAGGACTTTATTGTTGTCAGCAATCCAGAGAAATTATCTTTAAATAAGATAAGGAACACTTATCAATTGCACCAGAAGAGAAGGGTGGTAGAAACGAACAAAGACTTGAGTGTAGGTTGTTGCATTTGGTAGTAGGAGGTTGAATGACTTCTGTGCAAAGATACTATATTCTCCGTAAGATAAAAAGCTATTTAAAATTAGTGAGTGTACATAGAAGAAGTCAGTGGTTTGACAAGTTTACAGTAGAGTTAGAACAGAATTATGGCAAATGGGTGAATGAAGTAGTTCATTGGGTTGTTGCTGTGCTAAAAACCGAACTGATGTTGCTGGTTATAAATTTATCGGGGTGTCAGGTTTTCTGATTTCCCTAGCAGTACTCAGCAGTCTGTGACTAAGCATGGGGCGAGGGTGGGGGCAGACTCCTGGAGTCACCAAGGACTGAAGTTTTCATTTATTTTTTTCCTAAACAGAGCTTCAGAAAGACTATTAGGCAAGACACTATAGGATACTGGCAAGATGTCAGATAATACGATTAACTGTGAAATCTAAGGTGAATAGGGAAAATGTAGATTGTGTGATTTTACAGCAGTCAAAGATCACAAAAAACTGAGAGAGTTATGTTACTGAAACCGATACGTGGGCGGTTGCAGTCAGAAAGTGCACTGGCCACATTGGTGATTTCTAGTGACATAGTTCTGGAGGAAGACAGCATACGGTTCTCCAAGTGCTTGGCTGATGTGCTAGGGAGTAACATGCAGTGGAAGTGGGGAAGTCGAAGATCCTGATGCAATGCACGATGTTCAAAAGGCCAGTGTAGAGAAAAGAATTAGTCCATTGGCTACAAGTGTCAACTACTGTGAGGAACATATTTGAAATGCTATCAGAGATGGCAGTAGAGAGGGAGATAAATGGCATCACATTCAAATGGCAAGAATCTCCTTCATTAAAAAAAAAAAGCAGAGGAGACTATAGGACAGCAGAGAAGCACTGATGGAGTCACAGTGGTGAGGAGTAAGGAAAAGAGTGATCTGTACCTGCCCACACCAAAGGCTCAGTGTTGGAGGTTAAGCAGTGGCCACACAGGATGGACAAACCTCAGGAGAGAACTAATTTTCAGTTGCCTCTCAAGTGCACTGGGAAATTTCACTGAAGAAATCAAAAGCTTAAAAGTGTTCCTTTATTGGAGGCAGGGGAGGGAGGTGGGTTTGGCTGGGGTGGGGAGAAAATGCAGACAACTGTAATTGAACAACAATAAATATAAAAATAAAATTAAAAAAAAGTGTTCCTTTATCACAGAACAGGAATTCCTAGGGTAGAAGTGGATGGTATTAAGACAGAGAAGATTAAGATGTAAGATTGCAAAGAAAGTAGAGAAAACATAGGAAGGAGGGTTTCATCCTAGAAAAATAGTGGTATGGGACGTGATGCTATAGGCAGCAGCCCCTGGAAGATGGGGTTCACTTAAGCCACTCCGAATCAGTTACAGTGAAAGGGAGCTCTCAGGTGTGACAGGTGGTCAGCTGTTATTTTTCCCTTATGGTGATGGTGTGGAGGGGGCAGCAAATGTGCTTTCATTCCACCTTGTGACTACCGCAGAAGACAATTGAGCAAGTGCCTCTGGTGGCTGGGGTGGGTGTCAGAGAGCAGCAACATTTATTGCTCTGAATGGGTGGCAGTTTCACAGAGTAGGGATCCTGGAATTACTGAGTTTATATAACTTGATGAAAGTAACATAGCAATAAGTGATGCTTTTTCTAATCCTTGTTACCCACCTTCCATAGTGTGTCAGTAAACACATGCTGAAGATACAAAGCCTTTTCATTACTTTTTAAAAGATACTTAGTAAGGCCTCACTTCCCAACTAAATAAGCATGGATCATCCATTTCTCCTGTTCCTCTGCACTGTGAAAAATTCATTAATTCTTCAAAGTCCAATATAAATCCATCTATCTTCTTGATTTTTTCTCTGTTCCCAAAGTAAGTTTTAATGTTTCTCATGTATTCTTAGAATGATTTTTTACTTTCCTATTGTAGAATAGATTTTATTCCTTATAATGATGTAAATTCTAACAAAGATATCATATATTATAAGAGATAACACTGTTTCTTTTACCAATAATGGTTTTAGGAAAAAAAATATATAGGGAAACATTTCCCAGACTTTAAGAATAATATCATTTATATACGAAAAGTTCCTTATCATCTATGTTCATCCCAAGATACTAAGCCTGATTTTACTCACAGGCACAAATTAATCCTCCATTCAGCATAACGCTTATTCTCAAGGATTACTACAATAAGAAGCAAGTTAGCCCTTCTAAATAATACCTGCCTATGGAGGAAATAGACAACTTTTAAATTAATTTTTATTAGAAAGTTACAGACTTTCAGGACACACCTACACTCACATACACATTCTGCCTTCCTGTTACATATTACTACACCTTGCTTCCTTCAAGTTAGCATAAACACCTCCAAAACCTGTTCTTTTTTTTTTTTTTTTGCTTTTTCAACTACTTTAATTCTAAATGGATACATTTTTCTATGGTTTCACATATGAATGCACGTAAAATATATGCCAATGCATGTAAAATACATATAATATTTAAAACATGAAAAGCATTATGCTAAGTGAAATAAGCCAGGAGGTGAGGGACAAATACCAAAACCTGTTCTTAAACAACTTGCTTCCTCCGCAAATTTCAGTTTCCAGACAAATCCTTGCATTTTCCTTTTGAGGCAGAACATCATTTTGTGTAACAGTTTGGAGTCAGAAACTTGTGGTTCTTGAATGCTCGCTTGTTTGCTGGTGGGACCTTGTCCAGTTCATGAGACGATCTCTATCTCTATCTTTTTAATCTTTACACTGTAGATAATAAGAGTATGTATCCTATATATTTATTGTGTTGATTAAAATATCTTATTGTGGTATTTATTCACCAAATATTTGGGTCCTGACGAAGAGTTAGGCTCTGGATTGCAAATTCTCTATTAGTCAAGGCTTCCATAAATTTATTCACAATATGGGGAATTTTTGTCCCTGTCTTAAAAGAACCATCTCAAGTGTTCATTCCTCTCTGGAAAGTGACCCTTATAACCTTGTCATATTCTTTCCAAACCCTTGGAAGGCGTTACGTGTGCCAGACGTTTTCCTGAGTCACCCGTCTGACACTACTAAGTGTCAGCACACACACATGGGTTCTGCCTCTCGCACACTAGCCAGTAAAGGCACTGACAGTGGTTTCCATTCCTTGTATACCACGTCTCACCACTGCCTCATCGAAAAGTATGGTAGTGAATTGATTTTGAAGATCCTGAGAGAGTATACGTTTTATATTTCAGAAATTCTATTGTAAGATAGTCTGTTTTTATGGACAAGGAATTCATATATAATCTTCCATTTAGTTAATGCGTTTCTACCAGGCTCTTTTTTTTTAATCTTATATATTAGTTGCAACTAGAACAGAATTTGGAAAAATGAAATAGGAACGTATGTAACTCGGGAAGGATGTGAAGGCACTCTCCCCTTCCATTTTCCATTATTATTTTCCTCTCTTCTATTCACTTTAGAGTTGAGGTAGTCAGAGGTACTACTTCAATGTGGCTTTCCTAAGGAAGCTTGTCTATAGCTATTTATAGTCCCAATAGTGTTTAGGGTTAGGAAAAAAACCCATGCTTTAATGAACACTTTTCTTCCAAAAATACAACAAATGTACTCATAGTACTCATTGCTTGTCTTTAGCTGTCTCAAAAGGCAGTTGGTGCTTTTATGACTGTATAAAATATCTGACTGCTCTTGTAATAAAGAAGCTAAAGATCCCACCGCTCTCTTCCTAGGCAAAGGGAGCAATAAAAGTGCCATTTAGTGAACTCTATCCTTTCTACTTAATAAAATACACCATGTAGGAAGTGAAAGAATCAGAGCTGGTTTGATCCTTAGAGTCTCCTAAAAACCCCAGCAAAACTGTATTGTCTCCCTAATTGTTTGATAGGGCTGTACGTGTTCCAGAATAGAAAATGATTCATCCATAGCTCTCATCTTTAGCTCTGCAAGGTGCATGTGGTCCTTTTGCTTCGAGTGAGAGTAATATCCACATTGGTTTGTGAAGTTGCTCAGGCTGCTTGAATTGTAAAATACCTGAGTTAATGGTGTGGTTATTTAACTCCCTGTTGGAATTCTGGGGAATATATGCACCAAAGACTTACCAAGATAGGAAAATAAACCACACATTTACCTGCCCGGGGCCTACAAAAGTCATGATAAAAAAAAAAAGAAAGAAAGAAATCAGTAGTAATCTTAATGAAAGCAGGATTGTTAAACAATAGAATATAGCACATTTGTTCAGTCATCATATATTTGGAATTCATGATAACTTATAGAGGCTTAAAGTGAAGTTTCTTTATCCTCCCTTTGAGAAAAGGGTTTTCTTTTCTTTTTAAGATTTTATTTATTTATTTTTAGAGAGAAGGGAAGGGAGGGAGAAGGAGAGGGAGAAAAGCATCAATGTGTGGTTGCCTCTCATGCAGTCCCTACTGGGGACCTGGCCTGCATCCCAGGCATGTGCCCTGACTGGGAATCAAACCGGCAACCCTTTGGTTCGAAGGCCCACACTCAATCCACTGAGCTACACCAGCCAGGGCAAGAAAAACATTTTCTAAGTAAGTAAGAATCATAATCATGGATTCAAATTTTCTTAAAAGACATAAAGTAAGGCTTTGCATGTGTCAAAGTATCAATTTCCATAAAACAAATGCTAATTGCCAGAGACATACACCACTTAAAAATCTTTGTTATCTAAGTTGAATGCAGGATTTTGAAACATCTGCCTATACCAGGCCAGGCTGAAAGTAACATTTCACAAGCCAAGTGAGCTACAGAAAAGTATTTACGAGAACATGCCCTCTAGAAACAGGCCACCTGGGTGCAAATCATAACTCCATCCTCACCAGCCAGGCAAAGATGAACAATTTCCTTAATTGCTCCATCTGTAAAATGGGAATAATAATGGATCCTATCTTACACATTTGAATGGTGATTAATAAAAACAAGGGATCAGTATATGTAACTCACCTTTACAAGTGCTTGGTATTTAAGAGATATATATGTATATTATATTATACATATATACAATATTGAATTATTACTATATTTCAGACATTCCTTTAAAGGTTCTAATAGAAATACATATAGACACACACGCATATGTGTGTGCACATTATTTAAATATGTATATAAATATATGTGTATATATATTTTTTCTACTAAGATCTTTAAATAAATGGCTGAAATGTAGTGATAATTCAATGTTTTATATATTTATATAATTCTATCTTTCCTTTAGTGAAAAGTAGTAGTGATATTTTACTATATTTGTCTATCATTTAGAGCTTCCTACCTTATGTGGTGTCCAGTATAACTTAAATTTGAAAGGAAACTAAGAAGTAGACTAGTAAGTACAGCCTTGTGCTTCCTAATACAAATAAACTGATGAAAATCAATGGGGAATAATAGGATTTACTAGATATATATAGAAAATCTCAAAAACTGTGGAGTCATAAATACTTCAAAGAATATGTATAAAATCAAATCAACACATCAAATGCACCTGAACATTTGTGGCATGTAATATTTCTAATGATGATAGACATGCCAGAAATATGTTCAATTCTCTCCCTCTCTCTACCTTCCTTCTTTCCCTTCCTTCCATCCTTTTTTCTTTTTTGGTAGATAGCTGAAGTATATTGTTAATCTTCATGCAACTTTTTGTTTATTTTTTTTAATTCACTACTTTCCCACTTCTACTAGCATTCATAAACACAGCAACCACTGCCTTCTAAGGGATGGATGTAAATTTGCAAGTTTAGAGGTTGAAGCTGGGACTAAGCTGAATTGTTCTACATAAGAATATAGAAAATATCCCAAGACTGATGGAGCGATGGATGCAAAATCTAGGTGCTTTGAGACTGAGAAGTAAGACAGCAAGAGGAGACAGGGCAGGAAAAGGTCCTTGCCTGTGCCTTATGGGTAGAAAAGAAAGTACTTTTGAGGATGGTTATTAGTTTGCTCTTGGTGGTCTGATGTAAAATCTTCACCCACTGATGTAAAGCCTGAATCTACAAGGCTCATTGATATTCTTGGAGTAAGTGGCTAATTTTCTGAAAATGAAAAGAGGTGCTGAGTTAAGGTAAGATAAAATAAGCCCTTAAATTAAAACATGCAAAAAAAAAAGTGGATGAAAAAGAAAAAGTGGATACAGAAACAAATGAAACTAATCATTAGAGATCTACTGTGAGAGAAGATCTGGGGACCATGCACTAGAATAGTTTTCTCTTTAGTGACATTTTACAGCCCTTAAATGTAAAGATATGGCAGAAAGAGGTGGTCTAATCGGTCATAAGAGCTATTATGCACTAATTATCTGCAAACACATACAGATAATTTGAAACCATGAAGCAGATTCACATTTAGAAGATGTGATTGTGTTTCAGTTTATATTTTAAGTAGTTTGGATTACGCTAGAAAATTTAAACCATTTTGTTTGTAACTTGCATTTGTGTGTACATGTACTTGTGTGAAAGATATGAGAATGCATTCACCAACTTAAAATGTAACTCGATTCTTTTTAGTGCAAACAGCTGAAATTTGGTCACAAAATGTAATTATTCTCTTTTACAAAGCCTAATTTTATGACTACATGAAAAAGAATAATTTATAAAGGTCTAGACACAGCAGGGGAAAAAAAAGAAAAGAAATCTCAGCCCAGGTGTAAGGAAATGGCAGGAGTCCAAAACTCTAGCATTTTGAAAAAAAAGCTAATATAAAGATCACAGAGTTACAATTTGACCTTATTTTACTAAAAAGCTGCTATCTTTTCTGATCCTCCTGGAAAGGGGGTTGATATTTAATTTAAGGACAGACCAGAAGAGATATCTTAAAATAATAAAAGGAATGCCAATGCTGTTGCTAGATGGGCTGTGTGTCCATTAATAATATGTAATAATCTACATCTAAATGCCGAGAATAAGGTTTTATAAGGTTAATGTTTCATTGAAATTTTAATTAAATAATTAGCCTAAATTCTAAACTAGGTGCTGAAATGATGATCTTATTCAAACAAAATAACTGAGGGCATTGGATAATTTTTAATGAGATTGTTAATTGATTTTGCTCTTTAATTTTTATGAATGATTGATTATAATACATTCAATTGCAATGGATGCTAATTATTCCTATTATGACTTGGTTCCATACACTAAAGCTCATTTTCTCCCTACTCTATTTTCCTATTTACTTTCATCATTGTCGATAGTTTTTATAATACTAATTACTCAGTTTTGTTGGTCTAGATTAACAGTTGCTTCATCTAAACTAAATATGTTTCTCCATGTGTCAGTTATACTTTATGATCTTTTTGAATCCCATATAGCTTTTAATAGCTATTTTAACAAATTTCACAAACACATGAAATATTTTTGATTATTCTTGTTATCAAAGAAAAATATAGCCTTCATGAATATTATGGAACTAGTGTAATGCAAATCATAATAGCTGGTATCAATGAGTTAATTACATGTTCTCAGCTTTCTCTATGGGGTGCTCTTATCTTCAGCCAAACAGACATGAAATATGATTGTGCTTAAGGAATTGAAAATAACCACAGTGGCAATTTATTTATCTTTCATCACTGGAAAATGAAAGGTTTTCCTTAATAAAGTTTTGCACATAGATGGCTTTTCCAGAAAACTGAATTTTATGCCTTTAAATACTAACTTTAAAGTTCATAACTGGTTTTGTGGATATATGAATAATGTTTCATCTATTTTTTTGCCCTTTAACCAGGGGATACTGAACAAATTTGAAATTTTCTTGATGACAGAAGGTCAAAAACTGAATAAAAATTATTTTAACCTCCTGCAATTAAATGACCTCAGAGGCTGGAAAAATTTAGATTGTTTAGGCTGTGATGAACTTGGCTATAGAGCTAAGAAACTTATGCAAGGCTACACCATACTTAACTGGATAGCCAGATTTCCCCCCATAGGCTTTAGTTTTTAAATTCGATTGGTACAGCAAGTTTTTTAAGTCATTTTTTATTGTTATTCTACTACAGTTGTCCCAATTTTTCCCTCTTTGGCCTCCTCTGACAACCCCCCCTCCCCACTCCATACACTGTTGTCCATGTCCATGGGTCAGTCATGCATGTTCTTTGTTTATTCCCTTCCCCTTCTTTCTGCCATTATCCCCCTCCCCCTTCCTCTCTGGTCACTTTCAGTCTGTTCCGTGTTTCCACACCTGTGGTTCTGTTTTGTTCATTAGATTTCTCTTATAGGTGAGATCCTATGGTATTTGTCTTTCACCGACTGGCTTATTTCACTTAGCACAATATCCACCAGTTCCATCCCGTCAAAATAAGTGGATCAAAAAACTGGTACATTTACATGATGGAATACTATGCAGAAATTGTTGCAGCAAGTTTTGATAGTGAATGTCATTAAATCCTAAAGCACATGAGAAGAGTGGGCATCTGCATGTAGGGAAACACTTCTCATCCTTCCTGAAGTAGTAGAGTCCACACTAGAGCATCGGTTGTAAGTGGGCCTCAGCGAAGTTTCGCATTCCAGCAGAGCATCATTTATAGAAGCTCTCAAACTTCGTGGATAAAAGAAATAAGAAGATATATAGCATGACCCATAGACAAACAGATGCTAAATTCAGATTGCCGAAGAAAGCTTCTGGGTCTTTAAACAGTTGCAGCAAGAGGGATTGAAATCTCTCTACAATTAAAATACAAGATCTGATAATTGAAAGTTAATAGGATTTGTGAAAGCAAATCAGTATATTGCGGACATGTGGGCCCTGTGGCAGATAGAGCCACAATAATGAAAGGAAGATACACCAGATCATTGCTGGCCCTTCTGCAGTCACTTAAGTGAAGGTTCTCACTAGTTCCCTAGAGAAGGTAAATTTGAATAAAACAGTAGGGCTATAACTTATGGTTTTCTGTCTCTTATTATTCACGCTACCTCTTTTTTTATTTCACTGTGTTGTGGTATCTCAGGTTAGAACATGTTCCCTGTCTCAGAATTTTAAACATACAATCAGACATGTACATGCAAAAGTGTATTTCATAGTGTATGTGAGGTGTAATGGGGTATATTGTGAGTAGCTCTGTGTTTGTACTACGTAGTTAGTATATGCTATCTTACTCATTCTGCAGTGTGGGCCTTGGTTGATCTTAACTTACTAATTTTCTCTCTTTAATATCTTTACCTAAAAGTGTCCTTTGAGGAATTTTTAAGAAAATCTATTTCTTAAAATAATTCTTAGAGAAAGAACTCCATCTTAAATAGTAAATTAAAAGTACAATTTGTGTTTGACATAATTAATTTATAACACATAGATTAATTTTCAGATAAAAGTCTGTTTCACATGTGAAGACATTTCTTCTTCACTAACTTTCTTTATTAAAGCGTTTTTTAGATTTTGTCCTGAAATCAGCCTTTAGAAATCTCTCTGCTTCATCAAACCCCAATGTCTTCCTAAATCCCATTGTAAAGTGATTATTTTTCCTCTTCCTTGGAATCTGCATTTCTGTCTTCTTTAGTAATTTCCTGGTCAAAGGTCTGATATGGTTTATTTCACCTTTAAAATACTTCTCTGACCGCAATCTATACCAAAAGCAGATGCATCATATAACTAGGTACATTGTTTTGTGAAAAAAATTTAATCCTCACCCAAAGATATGTTTATTGGTTTTAGAGAGGGAGGAAGGGAAAGAGGGAGGGAGAGGGAAGGGGAGAAAGAAGGAGAGGGAGGGGGGAGAGTGAGAGAAAGAGAGAGAGAGAATATTAATGCGAGAGAAAAGCATCGATTGGTTGTCTCCAGCATGCACCCCAAGCAGGACGCGAACTGGCAAACTAGGTGTGTGCCCTGACTAGGAATCAAACCCACAAGTTTTTGGTGAACAGGATAACACTCCAACCAACTGAACCACGCAGCCAGGGCCTTTTTGTGAAAAATCTATGAAAACTTATGCAAAAAATATATCCAATTCCAAATATAAATTAGCTATCCAGAAAAGAGTTAAATTCAGTGTTCCATATGCTCTTCTGTTTTATTATTTTTATTTTGTCCAAGAAAGTACTCAGTAAATTTGTTAAAGAGGTTTGAGTTAAAAAAAGTATTTGGAGAAGAGAGTGATTTCTGAAAAAGACAAAGTCTGCTTTAACAATGTTTTAGTAATTTCCTATTGGGCATAAGACCTTCTTTCTATGTCTCCACAAATGATGGGTAATATTTTATAACTCCTTAGTTTTAACTAGATATTTTCACTCTGATCTCCCTTTAGGACATAAAATTCGAGCATACTTTGGAGATGAACCTGAACGCATCTGCTCCTCTGCTTTACTTACTTTTCCCACTCATGTTGTTATGTGTGCTGAATTTTCTTAAAAATATTTCCCACACTTCTCAGCTTCAACAAAATAAGAAATTAGTACCATTGAGAAGACCAAATAATTAAATAGAAAGTGCTTTTTTCCAGTTGATCAAGTGTGGGTGATGTAGGTGGCAGAATTTGAGAGGATCCAGAAAGGCAGAAACAGAGCAGCTTAAACTTCCTTAAGAAAGAGCAACGGCAACAAATAATAGATGTTTAGGATTCCCCTCATTTTAATGATATTTTGTAATATTTATAATTTTTATCTTATTGGCTCTATTAAGAGTTCCACAAGGTATAACAATTAATTAAAGCTTGATTCATATTTTTGATCAGTAATAGTAATTACACTCAAAGGCCAGAAATTGACCGAAGATAGTCTTATAAATTCAGTGTTGTAGTCAGTACCTCTAGAAGTGCTACTTTACATTGATTTGACTGTATTTTTCTTTCAGTGCAAGTACCTATGACACTGAAATTACTGGGCTGCTTAGACCTTCTCTAGGTTAGAAACATATAACCTCAACAATACAACGGAAATTGCACAAACCCCCTAAGCCCCCAAATGGGAAGAGAGTTGAAGGCACCACGACTGAGGATATTAACTGAGGACATATGTAATCATTTTAGAATGGAATTAATCTTTCTTAGGGGGGATGAAATAAAAGCAACCAACTGTAAAGTCTTAAAGAATTATCTGACATAGAAAATTGAATTAAAGATTGAGTGAGTATTATTTTGGTGACACTGATAGCTTTTGAATATATGAAGGCTTAAGAAATAAAATTGCCCTTGACTAAAACTGAGAGAATATTAAAAATGTATGACTACTACCAGTAGATAATATAATTAAGAGGGAGATGTGAGGGATGGCGTTATGACTGACAGCAAACATAAAATGTACAAAAATTATACCTTAAAATTCATGAAAGAACCAAAATTATCACTCTATTATAACTGTTCTTTGCTTTGAAGTTTATTTAAAATAATTGTGTGATGTTCTTTTTTTCCTTTTTAGAAGATACTAGAAATCTAGATTCAGAATGTCTTGAAGAAATAAAACCTTGATATATCTGTCTAAATGATTCAATTATGCTAATAATTTCAAATATTAATCAGTCAAGAGAGTTTTCAAACAGCTAAAAATGTGTAAAATTATGTGCATTCTTTATTCAAATGATGACATATTAATCCAAATAACAAGGTGGAAGCTGCTGGAAGTCACCAGAGAACCAAAAGCTGTGGATGGAACAAGCAACAAGGGAACCTTTGAAGATACAGTGGAGAAATAGGCCTATTAATCACCTTGCCTTCTTCTTGCCTTGTTCTGTTCCTTTTATGGCCCACAAAAACAACAATTGATGGACTAGCCAAAATGATAAAGATTTTAAGACATCTTTAATTCTGTTACCTCAAGCCTAACAAGACCCTCAATTGCCTCCCTCACTGTCTAGTTTATAGCACAAATTTGTGAGAAGGAATCTATAATTTTTGCCTCCAGATTTCTCATGGGAGAACTACTTACATCATTTGCTCTGTAGGAGTACGGTTTCAGCTTAGATGGGAGGTCAACCCAAGCATGGAATTTTCTTGGGATTATTTTAGGGATGGCTACATGATTCAATCAGTATCAATGAGACTTTTGCTGAGACACTGGGAAAATAACTTTTTTTCTAGTGGGATTTGAATCGAAGAAACATAGTTTTGACTGAGACTCTAAAGAAAAACAGATTAGTGAAATGTAGGGTGAGGCAAAAGCAAGTTTACAATTATGAGTGTGCAAAACACAGTTTATTCTAATATTATTTATTAATTATGCGTTATTTTATTTATTATTTTTTCCATGTAAACAATAATAAACCTACTTTTGCCTCACTTTGTATAATACCTAGCAGAACTCAGATATAGTAAGCATTTCAAATCATTAACTAACTCCAATTCCCTATTCTGTTGATAGTAAGGTTTATTTGTGAAATTTTGCAGAATGATTTATGATGAGGTTTTTCTTGTATAGTTCTGCGAGCAGAGCACTGTTCCCGGAGATAAAGTGAAAAGTAGCCACTAGACAAAGGGTCAAAGTAAGAAGCTTATACGTCCAGAAAGCAAACATTGTTTTAAAACAGACTCAGTTAAGTGGAGACTGAAATTCATGTCCTCTCTCAAATCTTTATTTTGAATGATCCCCTGTAATTCTATCATAGGAAAGAAACTGCCTGATTATCTGAGAAGGAGGCCACCCAGTAATGGAACGAAACATTAGGTGGTAATGACTATTCATATTCTTGCATCTGCTATCCTGATATCTAATCTACTCTGAATTTTTCAGTACCTGTCATAGTGGTTAAATTATTCTGAGATAAAATCAACAAACAGCAAGTATTGGTGATGATGTGGAAAAAAGGGAACCCTCACATGTTATTGGTGAGATGTCAAAATGGTGCAGCCACTGTGGAAAATAGTACAGAGGTTCCTCAAAAAATTAAACGTAGAACTACCTTATGACCTACCAATTCCACATTGGGTATTCATCTGAAGAAATCAAAACACTAATTCCAAAAGATATAGGCGCCCCTCTGTTCACTGCAGCGTTACTTACAATAGCCAACATATGAAATTAACCTAAATGCTAGTCAATAGACAATTGGATAAAGAAGTGGTACATGCATACAGTGAAATATTACTTGTCCATATCAAATAATGAAATGTTACCATTCGAAACAATGGATGGGCCTAGAGGGTATTATACTAAGTGAAATAAGTCAGGCAGAGAAAAACAAATGCCAAATGACTGCACTGACAGGCAGAATCCAAAAAAACAAAACAGACAAACAAAAACAGGAACACACTCATAGGTACAGAGAACAGACTGGTGGTTGCCAGACAAGAGGGAGACTGAGGGGCTGGGTAAAAAGGTGAAGGGACTGGTAAGTACACATTGATACTTATAAAATTGTCATGGGGATGTAAAGTACAGCATAGGGTCTTATAATCAATAGTGTATGCAAGGGTTTGAATAATAATTATGTATGGTGATAGCTGGATACTAGACTTATCAGGGGGATCGCTTTGTAAATTATATAAATGTCTAACCTCTATGTCTTACACCTGAAACTGATTAAATAATACTGAATGTCAACTGCAATTGAAAAATTAAAAAAATATTTAAAAATTTATTTTGAGATAGGATTTTTTTCTATTTTACATTCAAAGAATCCTAATTGGATATTATTTGGGTGATAACTTTTTCCTCCTTAATATAAAACACTCATGTTTATAAAGATGATATCTTTTTGGAAAGATTCTGGATAAATCAATTTCATTTCTATGCAGATTTCCTATAACACCAAATATTATAATGACTAAAACTATGGCTATGTACTATTACAACTACAATTACTATTAGAAAGACTAATAGTATTTCTAGTAAGGATCAGAATGATGACATATAAAAGATAGTATTAATGCTTACTGGGTACACCATTTTTTCCCCAACCATCCCCCTCTTCCGGAGGCAAAGCAGGGCTATGTGCCTGCTCCGGACTGTGCCTAGTTGCGCTGCGTAGTCCTATTTTAGATACATTTAGAAATAAGTCACTAGATTATTGTGATTTTTTTCTTACCATAACACATTATAGCTTATAATAACAGAATCTGTCAATGCTCTGTTCACATCCTCTCATTTTACCCTGGAGTTCATCTGCAGATGCTTCCCTTACACACAAGGATCTTCCCACTTTTCTCCGCTTCTCCACATTCTGAGGCTGCAGGGAGTTGGAGGTGGTGATTATTGGCCCTTGCCCTAAGTCAGAGGAATTGATGATACACAGGCAACTCTTAACTTACAAGGAACAAAAATTGATGGATAAATGTCCCAGATCCTCACTTTTTGGTGAGACGATGTGAGATGCGTTCTACAGTCCTCAGAGGGTCTCCCGCAGGATTGACCCGAGTTACTTGTAGTGGTAGCTCACACACTCATACTCACTTTATTGGCTTCCTTTCTCTCCTGTCTTCATTCCTTACTCCTTCGCAATGCTTTCTGGAAATAATACCCTAAATAAAGTACTTGTAACATATTGTTACATCACCAATTCGCCCTCTTAGGAGAACCCAAACTAAGAACCATAGGTAACAGGGATTACAACTGCTAGAGACAGGGTTGGCACTCCCCAAATCAGGCCTGTTTCACTCAATTCCTGATTAGGATTCCGGCCTTCAACAATATAACATCTGGTTCCTTTTTATGAATTTATTAATACAGTGCATCTATTAATATACATGACCCACTTTTCATAGCGAGAATTTAATGTATTAATTTGTATTAGTAGTTTAAATATACTTTACAATCATATTGACATAATAGATGGAGAGCTTTGTGAGGGGTTGTATGACCTGAAACTATGGGCATAAATATATCCCAGATTTACTGAAAGGTATATGACTCATTCGCATAAACTGAAGAACAATAAGTACCCTAGAGAGTGAAAAACAGTCTGATATTCTATGGGTTAATGGCATTTAAACCTCATGAGAAGGTCAAAGGAGAGATTGGTGCTGGAATCCTGAAGTACTGATCAGGAGACAAGACAGGGAGACACATTACATATCTACGGGGTCGCATAAAGAGCAGTGCTTGTATATCTCAGGGCAGCAGGAATAGGGGTGAGGGAAAATGAACATTCTATACGTAAAAGAGGGTCTTGGAGGTTTACTTTCAGGGACTTGCCAAAATTGGTGAGAATAAAAATGTATGGGGGAAGTTTAGTGAAGCGGCTGAGAGTATGATAGAATTTGTTTTTGTATTTGTATTTGGAACATGAGTTTCAGAAGAAGTAATAGAGAAATTAATATGGGAGGAGAAAGGTGGGTGGTCTGGAACCACAGGAGAATATGAAGACTGGAAAGGTCTGGATGTTAGGAGTTGGCCCAGACAACACAAAGACACAAGAGTTATAGTACTGACTATCTTGAGAATGGTACAAACTTATAAATACAAACAAGAATGAGAACAAAAACTAAAATTAAAAGCATGCCACCTTTATAACTCTTCCTAAGTTTTTTCTGGGTCAGTGGGGATAGGAGGAGGTGGCAAAATAGTTGAAGGTATATTCAGCCAGAATTCTCTGCTGGGCAGCTGAGGGAACAGGACAAGGAGACTCTGAATGGGAGCCACAAGTCACAGTAATTGGGTCGGTGGAAGCAGAGCACATTTTTTTTTACCAGACCTAGTGCAAGGCTTATGCTGAGCCTGTTGTTCCTTCGTGTAATCAATGGGCACTGAAGATTCCGACCAAGAACAACTCATTTTCCATACCGCCAGACCTAATTAGTCATCATTTTTTTAAATAGGTCTCTTTTTATGTATAATTAAGTGTACAACAAAATGACTTTCCCATTCTATGGCTTTGCAAGGAATATATTAAACTCTAAAAGTTCAGGTTAAGTCACTGAATACAGGAATTTCTTCCTGGTTGCTGTTTTCTGTTCTTTCCCCTCAAGGTCATAAACATTTATTGCTCTAAACATTCACACTCTTTCGAGACTGATGCTCCCATAGGTGCAGGACATCACAACGTAAATGATCCCCCCAAAGAAAGCTTTTTCTTCCTCGTCATATTCCATAAACAAATAAGCAAGTTGTTTATAGTATGATGAAAATACAAATCCATTACATATTTAGAGGTTAGTGTTAAGGTATGTTACTAATTGGAGACCTTTGAGGATATATTCCAATACAAAATTAAGAGCTGTAACTTTTGCTTCAAACTACAGAAAACATTTGCCAACATAATAAACAGTTCATAGCCCAATTAAAGAAGACCTAAGTAGAGTTTACAAGCAATTTTTAGTTTCCTGAGAATTTTTCATGTTTTTGTCAAACATGTAAAAACCTGTAAAGTAAAAATAAAATATATATGTTGTCAGACATGGGAGTCAGTGCTTCCTGACTTATAACGGTAGCAGAGGGATGAATGTTTTTGATATTTTATAGGCACTGGAAATGCAATTAAACTCTCTTTGCTCTCAGTTAAAATGCAACACTATACCCAAAAAACAAACACTCCATGTCCACGGAGCTGATATTTTCCTAAAATATTCTCTTGTGATTTAAAGACATTGTAATCACTGTCAATAATTTAATATGGACACCAGAACAAATATTAGCCCTCCCACATCTGGCTTTTTAACTTCTCCAGAAAGAGCACACATTTGAGAGAACTGCTCTTCTCTCGGTGCAAAAGAGTCTTCATTTCATTATTCTCATGCTCAAATGTAGGCTGTGAGCTAAATTTCCTTTTCACAGGCCATTACAGGGGTCACTACGGTGTTATCCCCCAAATCTATTCTGCCTCTCTACCACTATATTTTTGCAAATTTGGGGGATTGACCATGCTGTATTCAACAAATTGTGGAGGCTTGATTCCATGAGACGGTAAAGCAGGGAAGCATGGAACTAGGGAAGCTGCCCACTCTCAGGGCCTCCTGAAACAAGCCACCAAAGTGCAGTTCCCTGTGCAGGGCTGCAGATTCTCTGAAAGTCACTCGCACACATGATCAAATGTGTTTTCCAAAGAACACACTTAAGTGAACAAGAAGAGGTCCATTCAGTCTCCCTATTTCTTGAGATAATCAAGAGTAATCTGCAGATAGAAGGACCTTTGTTTCTATTGCCCTTCCCCATCCTAGCCCTTGGGCAGTCCCAGAACTGGAGTTATTAATATTTAGAGCCAGCAAGGAGTGATGCTTGTTTTGCTTCTGTCTAGCCAAGCACATATTTCTAAATCAAGTTGTAGTTCTATACATCAGATTAGTAATCATTCCAGAGAAATATATCCTGATGTTCATTAAGCTCAAACGATTATATTGAAGAATAAAATATAAAACATTGTTAATAATACTAACAGTAGCAATATCTCTTGACATTATTTTCTTGCACACACACACACTGTCTTGTTTTTAATGATAATTTTAGCACAGCTACTAGGAAACAGGAACATATTGCACATATTAATAAAACTGAGCAGTAGTTGAGTGAAGGCACTAACACAACTTAGTCCCAAATATGTCAGGAATCTGGCTTGTAGAATCATGGCCCATGAAATATCACATTGATACAAAGCAAAGTAGATCAAGGGCCAACAAAATTGTTATTACTCAGGTTCAAAACTCTGAGAAGGGATCTACTATTTTGAAATGCATATTAGATAATAATGGATGTATTTAGAAATTGCTTCCACTTTACAGAATTTTCCATATGCCAAATAGAGCAAAACATTAAATGATAAATGTCTTTATCGTTCCTAATAAAGATGCGTATTACTATTGCAGGGAAGCACCCACTTAATGTTAAAAGTACTGATTCAAGTATATGGGCTGTTAATCTTCTGTGTATATAAGCAAGCTGGGAGGGTGAGTGCAGGAATGAGCTTGTGGGAGGCTATTTAAAGGGCCCATCTGAAATGAATCTTAGTAGAAAATGAAAATGCCACGCACCAATTGCAGGTAATATGCCTTTATTGGTTGTGTTGTATTTTTTTTTCGTCCTGTAAGAAAAACTTATGGTCATAAGTGCTATGTTCTCAATCTTTTCAACATTATTAAAGATACTTGAGAAAATAGAATGTGTAGTACATGATACATAACTTCTCTAAACTGGTATGTTACTACTTTAAATGAGCTCATCAGCTTCCACTTTCCTATCTCCTTTCTTTTTCTCACTGTAACAGTGACAGAGTGTTGTTTCATATTAAAGCATTTAAAATAAATAGTAACTTGAAAGCCCTGTATGTTTGCACCTGACAAAGGAAACTACTCTGAAATGTATATGTTCCTGTATTTCTCCACTCATATACCAATAGGTTTTTTCCTGAAAATGAGACAGACGGCACATACTCTTTTTCCACTGACTTTTGCCACATGTTTGCATATATTATTTTTCTGTGTGAGAACATTTAAACATATACCACATGTCATCAAAGTGTAGGGCTATATCTATAGTTTATGTGATTAATTCTCTGCAGAATAACCTATTTTAGATTTTCTTCAGTTTTGCGTAAAACAAATAATGCTGTATTGAAACTAATCAGGTGTGTTTTTAATTCCAGGAGTGAAAATGAAAGGTCAAAGTAAATATTTAAACCTTTACATTGCAAAATTTCCCTCCAGAGGTAGTAATTATTAAAATCTGCCCTCAAATCTAGGCAGTTTCTCTTCATTGATATTCTGATATACTTCCTTAATTATATATATTTTGATCCCTAGAACAAGATGGCCCACAACTGTTCCTGATTACATTCCTATTGGTGCATATATGAAGAGTATTTTGCCATTCTTTTAATGAAAATAGGTATTATCATTCTCTAAAATTTTATTAAATTGGAAAATTTTTTTCTTAATTAAAAAAAAATTTAATCTCTGGATTTTCTGGAGAATGAAATTATCTTTATGTCATTTTGGCTAGTTGCAATTTTTAATTAAATGACTGTTTAGATTGCCAACTTTTTATATGAAGTAGGTTGTTATTTTGAAAATATTTTCCAAGTATATTTTCAGTTTCATTGCTGGTGTTATTTTTCTCCATTGCAATTTTGTCCACTCTAATTATGTCTAATTCTAATACTAATTTATTAGTTTCCACCTATATATTTTGCCTCTTCTTCCACTCCTGAATTCTTTGGTCGCAAATTAATCATTTTCATTACTGATTTAGATATTTCTGTCTCCTTTTGCTCCTTTTTTTTTGAAATAGCAACAAAATAAAACAGTAGTAAGTCTTTATAAATATGCTTGTGGACTCCCCAGTATATTACTAACATGCAGCCCTAATTTAGCCATGAATGGATAGGACACCCTTACTACTCAGAGATAAACAGCCACTTAAATATTTATCTGGCCAATGAGTTTTTGAATAGATTTGACATGATCTGTATAATTTCCAGGCTGGCTCATTTACTTGCCGATTAAGGTCATTTAGAGCTCTCTATTCTGGTACCTAGCAATATTTGAGTGGCCACTCCATCAGTCTGGGTGTAGTGTGAGACCCCTGTAGTGTTGCAGTTGTTTGTAACATGAGCATGTCCTAGCCTATTCTGATTAATACAAGTGATCCCAATCATCATACATTTTAAAATCTATTGCAAACAATAAAGGAGCGATACACTTTTCATTTGCTGTTCATTCCATGGGACAGTCAATGAAATAGCAGTGTAAAGGGACAAAGAAACTGTTTTTTCTTCTTCTTGATCTTGTCACGTCACTAGCATCCCCCAAACTTAGCACCAAAATTTCATGAGGCTGAAGTTATACAATTTTCACATCCATTCCAACAGTGTTTTAATTATTTAGTTTTTCAGTGTTCTTTTCCCCTATTGCTTTATATATAATTATAAATTACAGTAGATAATGTATAGAATGTATACTATATATAATTATATGTAGTATAGAATTACATAATTCAATATAACACAATTACATAATATATAATGATATGCAAATAATTATATATATTTCCCCAAGTTTTCCATCCTCTCATTACTTCCCTTTTTGCCTCCTTACATTTCGTACGAGTCCATTTTTCTCTATTCGTATCACCCCTATGTGGATAATATATATGCACTTCCAGACCAAATAATCTTTCTTCTTCTCCAAACCTCTACCTAAAATTCATTGTTTATCAACCTTGAGTGGCTTCTCAATTAACCATCCAGCTAGATAAGACAAAAACTGCAGGGATAGAAATTAATCGGTTATTATCAATTTTCCGGTGCTTCTTGGGTACTCATTGACGCTAGGTTACATTTTGCAGTGCTCGGTGATTCCTTAGCATCAGGCAGTTTCTGTGCACTTAATCCATTCTTTCCATTGCAAGACAGTTCTGTTTGGAAGTTCTTCACACAATTGAACTAAAATTTGTGCTCCCAGCATTGCCAGGATACCCTATTCCATCTCCTGACCCACAGAATGGGTAAATCACTTTATTACATAATACATCATTAGACATTAGGATAGCTCAGCTTTCCATGCTCCAACACTACACATATATGGGGAATAGCTGCATACATACACACTCATGCAATCTCCCCTGTTTTGACTCTGATGATGTGTTTATCCATTCAAGGTTTGAGTCTTGCAGTATAAAGTTAACTATGCCTCCTCAAGTGAAAAATATTCTGTGGGTTGGGGGGGTCGTCTAGGCAAAACAACACTATTATTCTTTTCAGAGGAATTTAGAGGGGATGAAGAATATAAAGAAACTATATATGGGTCAGCACAATACTAAAGAGCAGAGGAGTGACTGTAAATAATTTAGTACAGCCTTGAAAGGACAATGGCATGTCAGAAAGTAGCTGAGAATGAAAAGAAACGAGTGTCTGAAGCCACTGTCTAGGACAGCTAGTCCCCACCATTATTGTAAGACACTTGAAAACACAGATATTCACCAACATAATCTATTAGGAAACTTCATTTACATTTACAGAAATGCATTTCAAGTAGTTCTTTATGAAACCATAGGCTACTTGATATACTTTTTAGTATTTTTTTTCTTTAAAGATGGATTTTCCCCAGAATATGATGTAAACTCCCTTAGGGAACCGTTACTTTCAGCAAGGTTTTGTTTGAAAAAGAAATAGCTGTCCTTTCAAAAATCACTATAGTAGCTTAGAAGCAGCACAAAATCTGCATTACAAACTAAAATTCTACTTCTCCCTTTATCGAATGTCAGTGTGCCAGCCCTCAGCCAGAATAAGAGGTTCTTCTAAAAGGGGTGATGTGATTACAAGCGTATGTATTCAAATATACTTACTATTGTCTATTCTGCACTGATCCCCTAAGAAGTTTATTGAGTTGAGACAATAAAGAAAAGAAACTTTCATTTGTATAAGAGTATATTCCATGGTTAACATGAAGGTAATTAACTGAATAGCCTCTCTAATTTGGGGCTGAACAAATCTTAATCTATGCCTAGTCAAAAAACCTACTCCCCATTGGGGAACACAATTTAGAATGAATAATGATTTTTAAAAAGCCAACGTTATGGATCAGGTTCTTTTGTTAGCAGGTTGAATTGAAGCCTGTTAGGATTATTTCAGGAACATGCACGCAGTTTGAAATAGCATCAACTTAATTGGCAGCCAATCGAGTGCTTTCCATTAGATAGATATCCAAGTCATGAATTGTAATGAAAATTACATTTGCTTTCAGAGCCAGTAATATCTGATGTAAAAAGCTATAATGGGTAAAGTATAATAGCAAATACTTGGTCACAATTGTTGATTTTTCACACTTCCTTGGCTACTGGAGAGATAGCCTTGACTAGTTGCTAATAAATGCTGTTTTTCCTTTTATTATTTAATCATCAGCATTTTTATTTAAAATTTTTTAAATGCTTTTTAAATTAAATTTATTGGGGTGACCTAGGCTAATAAACATATAATTTTCAAGTGTACATATATAGAGTATGTGTCATAGAATTGTAGATATGAATGTTTATTTATATGGATAGGTTTTTCTCTTTGCCAATTACATAGTTATTTATTGATATAACATTATACTAGCATTTTCTTGCCTTTTAATTCTTTTTCAGAAGATTTTATTTATTTATTTTTAGAGAGAGGGGGGGTAAGGAGAAAGAGAGGAAGAGACATAAGTTCATTGTTGCCTTTTGCATGCCCGCTACTGGGGACCTGGCCTATAATCCAGGTGTGTGCTCTGACTAGGAATCGAACTGGTGACTCTTTGGTTTGCAGGCTGGCACTCAATCTGCTGAGACACATAAGCCAGGGCAGCTTTGAATTCTCTACATCATCAAATACTCACTAAAATATAAATCATAGTAGAAAGTTATGTTAAAATGGGAATATCAATAAAAAAAAAGATCAAATCCAACTTTTGGCCCAGGAGTAAATTATAAATAGCTAAAACACTATGCACTGATACCCAATACCTTCACATATTAATTCCTCATCTATTCCTTGGTCTCCATTTGTGATTTTAAATGATAACCCACTGATGAAATGACTTCTTTTTATACCATTGCTGTATTCTCTTAATTAGAATAGCTTTGTAAAGAATCATGTCTTAGGTTGAGTAACATCTCTGTTTCTCAGATTTCTCTTGACTATTTTATGTATTTAACTCTTTGTTTATGACATTTAAAATCAAGCTGAAAAATATGACATAATCCTGATAAGAATTTGATTGTACCTTTATTGAATAGTGGGATTTGGGGATATTTTGAGAAATAATTTAAGGAACAAATTTTGGAAAACTGACATTTTTGGTTCAATATCTTCCTATTCATACTGCACTTTTTGGGGGGCATTCTTTTTTATTGTTGTTCAACTACAGTTGTCTCCATTTCCCCCCCATAACTCTTCCCCGCCCTACCCACCCCTACCTCCCACCCTCAATCCTATCCCCCTTTGGTTTTGTCCACAGGTCCTTTATACACGTTCCTTGTTAGGAGATATTCTTTTAAAATTTTCAGTAAGCCACATAGTCCTTTCACATCTTTTCTTAAATGTCTATGAACATCTCCTGTTTTTGTTACTTTTTCATGAGATAAATCTATCTTTCTACTACATATCTGAAATCCTTTGTGTTGTTCTTTAGGACATTTATTCGTTTTTGCACATGGCTCTTACACATAGCAACACTGGTGAAGTCTTTTATTTGTATGAGTACAAATGAGAAAAGTATGGTTTTCTAAACAGGTAATCATAGGGTTGGCAAGTGAAAATACTACTACCTCCTTTCTGATCCTTACATCTCTTACTCCTTTTTATTTGTGTATTGCATAGGATAACATGCTCCGTGTATGTGGAACAGAAGCTGTTAAATTGATACTTTTTTTTACATTTACTGTCATATTTGCCTTAAATTTTTCAGCACATATTACTTTTCAAGTTTAGTGAATTCTCTTCATAATTTCTGAAGTTGTAATGTTGGATGCGTTAAATATGTATACATATTGTTTTCTCATTTTAACTTTTACCTCCATGAACTATACTCCTTGATTTTTTTCTGTGTATGATAACTACATTCCATAATTTTACCTAGACTTTTTGTACCCATGTCTATAATTGAAATATGTTCTTAATTTTCTTTACTTGTAACTATACTTGTATGCTATAGGAGTTTAGGTTGAATTGAACACATAAGACAATTAAGGTAGCCTTTTCTTTTCCTACATTCTCTGACAAGCCATTAGAATGATTACTAAGCAGGGAAATAATAGATTAAGAGTGCAGCTCTAAAATCCACTATTCAAGTTCAAATAGTGGTTGTGCTTCTTATTATCTGTATGATTGGGTAGATTACTTAATTTCTCTGGAGTTCTGTTTATTCATCTGTAAAATGATAAAAGTGATAATAAAAGTTTCCACCTTAAAGGGTACTGCAATGATTCAATGAGTTAAATGTATGTACTTAGAAGAGTGCCTGGCACTAAGTATGCACTCAGTTACTCTTTAGCTAATTGTTAAATAAGTGTTGGTCAGTAAACCACAAGACAGTCATACACAAGGGACAAATAAGTGTACAGTCAGGGTAAAAGGTTTACATTCTATGTAGATATGTTGTAAAATAGAGCAGTTATATTAGATCAAAATAAAAAGTGAGTGATAGAAAGTACCCTCTGATAAGGAAATATAGCTATTTCCGGTGACTTTGTTAAGAGGAGGCAGATGCCAGGAAAACTCATTCACAGAGTTTGGTTACGTGAGGGACACATTTGTAAATTATCCATATCTTGGAGAACTGGACATTCAGTGAAGGTGTGCATTTTATTGAATGTGAAGATGGAAAACATTTGATCATAAATGACGCAGGTAGAGAACTTTTAGACTGAAAGATGGAAAACGTAGGATAGAGCATAGGTAAGGCAAGGACTCTGGAAGGTGCCTGGGCCTCTGATCCAAAGAAAAAGAGGAGGAATTCATAAATAACAAAAAAGGGAAAACAACTGAGACAGATTAGAGAGGTCTGCAGATTTCATGGCTGACTTTTACTTGCATCCTACTGATGGCTCCTTCTTTAAAATGGTGAAGTATCAGATAAGAGCAATTATCAAGAGTGAGGGGGAAGATAGGGACCTAGAAGTTTGATAAAAATGAAGATTATGGAATATGTCTTTTTTAAATACCAACTTAATTTATACGTTCTATTCTTTCAAATTTCATCTAACTTCACAGGCATGTTTTGAAGACAGAAGTTCAGGATCACCTGTGATATCAGACATACAGTAGAGACAAATAAGATGCCACAATAAAATGACAAATCATTTGTTGCTTTCAGTTTTATATCCCACATATGAGTGAAATCATATGGTTCTTAAGTTTTTCTGTTTCAGTGAACAAGAAAAACAAACAAACAAAAACTCATGGGTACAGACATTATGGTGGTTACAGAGAGAAGGGCTACAGGGGTAGTGGGGATAAAGTGCATCAAATAGGTGGTGACAGAAGATGATTTGATTTTGGGTGGTGGGCACACAATGCTATTTACACATCATGTATCATAGAAATATACACTTGAAACCTATATGATCTTATTAACCAATGTTATCCCAATGAACTTAATTTTAAAAGAGCAAAAACAAAGTAAGCTAACCCATTAGAGAACTTATCTTGTTTGTAAATAAATATATATAGAAAAATTACAAGTCAATTGTATCTGTTTTAAAGATTTAATCTTAGCATGCTCATTAAAGCTCAGCATATGGCTTCAAATTCTTCATTTCTTCTAAGACCACCGCTTTTTTTTCATACATCTAGTGGTCTATACAATAAGTGGCTCATTAATTATATTGATCAGTTAAAGTTCAGCCAGAAAAACAGAACCCATGAAAGGTACTTTAAACAGGGAATTTAATAAGCAACTGCCAGCAGATAGGGTGGTAAAGGCAGCTCAATGACCAGCAGAGAGTCACCACTCGTCCCTTATGTGTAGGAACCAAGGTGGGCACAGTAGTCACAAAGCACAGCCACTGGGACTACCAAGTAGAAACTGGAAACAAAAAGGGCAGGGAGAGTACAGAGAGAAGACACAGCTGCTGATAAAGATGCTGCCCAACATACAGAGAGACAAGAAGAAACACTCTAGACTTAACTTCCTCTTTCTTTCCAAACTCTCATCATGGAATCACTAGTTTCTCAGGATTCAGAAATGATGGACTCACTAATATTGGGGGGATATGGAGCCCAGCAGGAAAAGGGCCAAGAATGCTCTGACAGCAAATAGGCAAAGGGCCAGCACAACAAAAGGAAGGTTCATGTCTGCTATTAAAAGAAAAGCAAAATGGATTTTTATTATTAGGTAGGTATTTATGTAACTTCTTAGGCAAGACAATGTTGTATGTCAGAAAGGGTGTAATCCTTTTTAAAAAAAAATTTTGCTCACTGTTTGGCAACTCATAAAATATTGAGTACTAATATATTGTTAGCTAAAGTCACTAAAATTAATTTGTGTCACTATGTTTTGCTATCAATTTGGTTGATTTCTATAAAATTTGACTGTAAAAATAGTAAAATAAAGCAATGAACCAAAACAAGAGATATCGATTTCTTCATTAAAAAATAATTAGTAGAAAATCTTTACTGGATTTGATGTATTTAGCAAATAACATAGAGGTAAATAGTTATTTTTTTCTTTTTTTCTTGTTCAAGTACAGTTGTCTCCATTTTTCTCCCACCACTGCGCCCCACCCCAGCCACCCCCACCTCCCAAACCACTCATGAACATTTCTGAAAATCTTCAGGGTATTTATGAAATTATAATATTTATTTTTTATTCAATCGTTATTATTTTCTCCATTACCATTTAGTCTCCCTTATACCACCCTCCCCCCAGCAATCACCACACTGTTGTCCATGTCCATGAAATTATGGTATTTAAAAGGAGAAAAACTATCTCTTCTATTTTATAATACTAATATAGTAAGTGTAAATCAGTAAGATGGTATATAAAATATTTTGTTGTTTAAAATATAAGCTGGTATAGATATTCAATTCTCTTCCTATTGTATTTTATGTAAATAAAAAAGAGAAATTAAATGTGGTCATATTCTCACCTCATTGCAAAAAGTTGTTTTAAAGCACAACATTTTGGGAATTATTTCTACATTCCATTACATTATATCTACAATAGTTACCTTAAATCTCCCATGATGATATAATATCACAGACACCTTGAATGAACAATTTCTGATTCATTTACAACTGATGCATTTTCAGTTTAGAAAATTAATCTTTCTGATATTACTTTGACTGAATACAGATTAACCTATGATTAGTTTATCTAGGTGAATCAAAGAATTGTATGCATTTCATTGTAAATGTCTACAAAAAAATGTAGTGCTCTTATCCTTGATGTTAAGCAATAATTACAGCTATTGTGTTTGCTGTAACAATTTGATTGCCAGAGATAAATATTTTCAACTATTTTAATTTTTTTCATATTATATATTACAACGTTTGGCTTATAACTGATGTAAATATTTTCAAGATTATAAATCAGACAAAACATAATAGATTAAAACATTCCTGTTATTTTTGATACCTTTGTTTAAAACAAAGAACTCATTTCTGAATGTTAAATGGCAAGTTTGTGAATTCACATGTAACAAAGGAGAAGTTTTACTATATTAATAATCTTATTACTATTGTGAATATTTCTGATTTCAAGAGTTCAATGCTTACTGTATGATTTATCCAAAACTTGGAAAGGCAAATGCTAAAGCTTATCACAATTCTCCTTGATTTACTGGAGGCTTAATGTGGGGAATATGGATGGAGGCCTTTGAATGAGCTCATCTGGAAGAGGCATGGGATTTGTCAAAAAAAAATTACTATTTTTTATTATTAATTTGATGCCACAGATTTGCCAGCATAACATAGATTATACACCTTACATTCAAAACATGAAAAAATAGACTAAAATTTGTCTTGTGAATATAGATTTTAAAAAGCGTATTAGAATCCAGGAATATATCATTAAGAGGTATATTCAATCACTATATTGAGTTTATTCCAGAACATCAAAAGTAGTTCAATATTGGAAAACTTACCAATAAGCAACAGATGCATTGACTATAACTCATGAGAAAACTGCAACTTTTTACCTGTTAGAGGCTGAGTGTGCCCTCTCAAAACGTGACTGCATTTGGAGACAGGGTCTTTAAATAGGAAATTTAGTTAAAATGAGGTAATTAAGGTGGGTCCTAAGGCAGTAGGACTGGTGTTTGTAAGAGAAGATTAGGGCACACACATACACACACACGGAAGATCATGTGAAGGCACAGGAGGAAGACAGCCATCTACACACTATGCACAGTTTTCATAGGAAAACAACCCTGCTGACACCTTTATCATCGACTTCTAACCTCCAGAATTGTGAGGGAAGAAATTTCTGTTGTTTAATTCATCCAGTTTGTAGCACTTCGTTATGGCAGCCTGACCAAACTAACATACTCCCCTCCCGTCTTTAATATTTATACATTCAGGGTAATAATTCCATGAAAAATTGGGCACATAATTAACTTTTCTGTTCTTTCTTGAGTAATAAATTGTGTGGCAATTACTTTAAGTCACAACACAAAGTCTGGCTTAAATAATGAATCCAACATGTTCATCAACTTGCTGCTTCTGCCATTTGAAGGAAAACTTCCCCTCCCTCTTCTGAATGAATGCCCACAGCCATAATTGTCAGCCGTCTTCATCAGGGAAAAGAAATTCAGCTGGCTTCTGCTCTCGCTCCATGTCACCTGTTTCCTGAGAGTCTCGCTGTGCTGTTGAACGTTATGGGAAGAGTGGTCTGATGACAGAGTACTTCTGACTCGATTGGGCAGATTTCACGCTCTTTGGGTCTGGGACAGGGTAAAAAGTGATTTTTTCTCTCATAAGTATATTTCTGGTTCTTTAGAGGTTTTCTGTTCCTGGGAACTCTTCACCTACAACTTTCATGTTATGGATGAAACATTCCATTGCCTAAGCCCTTGATTCATGTATGGTCCACATCACACAGATTCATGCTGTTGAAGTCTTTCCGAAATAACCCACACCTATTTCACAGAAAATATACATTTAATACCCCTCCCACCAAAACCCTTAGTGTGCAAACTTATCCTGATACAGTCGCTGCACTCTGCTAACAAAGCCATGTGCAGTGTGGTCAGCCTGGGGAATGCTGCATGTTAAATACTTGTCTTGTGAACATCACATTTGTCAGCATATTAAAAGGGTTGGTAGACCCATCAAACAGAAATGTATTTAATTTTCAAACACCTACACCAAATGGTTTTTGCTTTGGAACAGTATATGCTTATCCTTTATTAATGTCCTGTAGAAGTAGCATTCCATGATGTAGCACAGATACCTGAATATCTGTGTACTCTTCAATTTACAATTCCTCTCATAATTAGGAAGGCCAGCGTAGTCACGTGTCAAGTGACTAGTTTTGGTGAAACGGCTATGAGGGGGTGTGGTGAAGGTCACCTCTGGGCTGAGTGATCAATACTGAATGCACAAACCTTCCTTTCCTCCTCTAAGAAGCAGTCAGACAATGAGTAGAAATGGTGGAGTCACAAGAAAAACACCCTAGATTTTGTGTCATTGCTTGGAAGTGATTTTGTGTGAATGAGAGATTAATTTACACATAACCGCAAACACTGAAATTTTGATTCCAGCAAAATTTGACCTCGCCTGATCAGCACATAGTTTAGGGAAATGTATTAGCTTGTAAAATTTAACTTCACTGCAAATGCTCTCGTCTTTGTTTTTACACCTTCTATGGGAAGTCCATAAATCAGAATTATGTAATGATGTTAATTATCTATTAAGTCCATTTTATAGGTGTTTGTTAAATTTTTGCTTTTTGCCTACAGTTCAACTAGATTTTTGTACTTTGAAAACTGGCAGCCCATTAAATTCTCTCAGTTTCTAAAGAACTCAAAATTTTGAAAATTTGAATTGTTTTCCGAAAATACCTGAGAATCATAATTATAGTTACTTATACCTGTTTTCTATTGTTGGATTTTCCACATTCCAAAACTGAACAGTGACAACTATAGTACCTAAAATAGAGTAAATACTCTTTAAAAGAGTATCTCTTTCGATCACTGAAAGTTTCAATTGCTTTCCTCATTCTTTTCAGGTCAGGCTCTTGCTTCTTTGTCCTCCCAGAATGCCTTTCTTTTTCGTTTCTCTAACATGTCTTTCAAGTTCCAATTCAATAAAAACCCTGCCTCTCTTCAGCTCACTCTCTCTAATGTATTTTCAGGATAGACATCCAGCACGTTTTCTCTAGATATTGCTTAATAATTAATTTTAAGAATTTCATTTACATATGTCTTCTCTTCCCTAAAGGAAAGAACACCACCTTTTATTTCTCCTTTTTTAGGCCATTCAATAATAGGCTTAGAGATGAGTGTACAGTAGCCCCATAATAATCTCTCATTATTATGATAAGTATATAAGTATAATTCTTAAGAGGTCATATTCTGGAGTCAGATGCCCTGAGATTCCGGCCCTACCACCTAACAATGGTGTGACTCCTAGGAAATTATGTGCTGAGCCTCACAGTCCTCAAAAGGATACTAATCACACCTATGACAAAGGCTTATTGAGAAGCATGAATGGAATAATGTAAGCACAATACTTAGTGCAGTGCTGAATCCCTATGGTTGAATTGGTGATTAGGACTGGCATTTCCTACTTTGTAATCCATTTCCATGAAATATAAACAATCTAATGGTCACTAAGAAATGTCAGTGGCAATAATGGACTCCCATGATATTATAAAGCCTACAGAAAGCTACACACGGCAACCTTGGAATGAGAGACTATTAGTGCGATTTTTAAAATGTCATTAAGGAGGCATTATGGAGAAAGTCACTATTAAAACAATGGCATTTTATAGAATTGTGTTGCTACTAAAATTCATAAATAAATGACTATTGTAAATGTTATATAATTTTCTTTCTTTGCTTTAAGTATTAAAACTTTGAAGATTATTTGTCTCTGAGACAGTGAATAAAATATTTTATTAATTAATTTACTTAAATGTATATATAAATCATTATTTCCTATAATTGGGTATTGATGCATACTTTCAGTTTTATGAGTAAAATTGGAAGGCTTGTTTATAATGTAGTGTCTTAAAGATTTTTGTCAAAAGGTAAAAATTAAATTCAGACATAACCAGTTTGTGTCCAATATGTGGGAAATTATTCTTTTTAATGTATCTAATTTACAAATAACTCTATCACTACTTGGGAATGTATTTTTCACTTTTGTGTTTGTGCTCCAGTGAATTGGGGGAAATACGACATGGGGCCAGTTGTGGTAATGTGGTAATTAAGGCGTAAGCAAATGACGTCATTAATAAGTGACTCAAATGAGGTGTTCGTGATAAATAGAAACCTTCAGCGGCTGTGGCCGGCCTGGTTTCAGTGGTAATTGTATCTGGAACTGCTTCAATCCCTAATAATGACCCAACAAAAAAGTTTAAATAGACTGAGAAATTTGTAAACTGCTGTTGTGTTTTGCAAGTCAAAACTTCATAGGCATTGGAGACTTTAAGGATGCATGGTGCACTTAAAAAGAATACAATTATAAAAACAAGATGTCTAATTTTAAGAATGCCTTTTTAAAATTGAAAACAGAATTTGCTTATCAAGATATTACTTCAGGATAAGACTCATGGATTTTCATTTCAGTTCAATAAATGAATTAACATTTGTAATGCATTTAAAGTAGGATCTGGTACATCACAGGCACTGTATACGTGTTTTCTAAACAGCAATAGTAATATTTTCTATTTATATTATATAATTTATACCATAAATAAAATATGTTATTTTTAAGTATTTATAATAGCTAATTAAAGCAAAAGCAGTAATTAAAACTTTGGGCACTGTTCTCCCTGACATCTGTTGCAGATTGAACAGCTTGCTCCCCTTAAAAGACAGGCTGAGGTCCTAAGCTGTGGATGCCCAGGCATTCATTTCAGAGGCTCCACTCCCAAGACCGCTGTCTCCAGTCAGCATACTGCCTGCAAAGAGGCGGGATAAAGAGCGAGGCCACCTCCTTGCACTGAGGCTCCTTCGTTTCAGAAATCTTGGTTGATTTCAAAAACTGACCATTTGGGCTGTTTGTTTTCTGCTCCCACTCTTATGTTTTAAATTCACCAATAAAGACTGAGCCTGTAACCCTGGGCCTTACTACCTTGACCCCAATGAAAGTAGAACCCCAGGCCTGTGCTCACCTGCTCTCTCTTTTTACATGACACCTCTCTTGGTACCTCCAGGTGTGCTGGGTAAACTCCAGGTTTTCTACATATCAAGCCTTTGTCTTTTCAGTTTCTTGATGATTATTGCTGAAGGGCATCTTGCAATCCTGACAACCACAAGGGCTGGCTTCAGCCAAGATGTTGGTTATTGATAGGCTGAGACCAGTCAAAATAAATGGCATCCCCATTCCCCCCAATTATAGTACATGTTAGAGACCTTTGCACATGTTCAATGCACGGTTTAAACTCCTGATACGCCAGAAGGCTAATTACCTAATTCTTTTGTTACGAGAAAGTAAAAGCCTGAGACATCCCATCCCTTCCATGCAGGAGCATATTTCAGTTCATGGGCCTTCATGAGAAGCTTAGTCCTCAAGTCTTCTCAAATAATTGAGAAATGGAGCTACAAAATTCAACTTCATCTTTTTCTAATTTTAGTTTAATCAGTTGAATTTACTCTAAAATTCAAACATCACATGTTAACTTCAACAAATAGTCGATTGCTTGATCATTAGCAACAGACTTTAAAAAATAAATGTTATTTTTAAAATTGTTTCTCATGTTGTACTCAGTATTAAACCTTATTTATCTTCCTTAAACCAAGGATTAAATTTCAGTAATTAAAATCTTATTGTAAACTTTGTGCTCATTTCTACAATTATTTCTGGATTCAAAATAACACAACATATTTTGGGGGTTTTAAATTTAATACTTTTATTTAAAAGCATATTATAAGCAATTGTGAAATATGCAAAAGCTTAGCTAGCTTGTTCAAAACATATAAAATGTTGGACACATCCATTTCCCTAGGATCAAAAATGAAAAAGCACACACTGTTACCTTGTTTTAATTAAAAAATAAAATAATAATAAAACTTTCATATTGAATACTGATATAAATTTTAAGAAATAAATATAGGAGATAATATGCCCATAGCAACCAGATTCCTAATATATACTTGTATGTGTTAAGGGAATATTTAAGTTTGTTCAGAGACCCATCACAAATACTCCTTTTAAATCTCTGTGATGCTGTCACTAGAGTACAATGTTTATTTCTGGTATCTGATTAAGAAAAGTTTTTCACAAAGTGCTTGGCCTAGCCTCCAAGCTGAACATTCTGATGGACAAGATCAATTGCAAATTTACACTAGGAATTACTCAGAATTTTTCTCTAGTTTACAGGATCTTCAAATCTCATGGCCATTATGAGAATTGGTATGGTGATTTGGGGCCATTCTGTGGGAATAGAAAATATGCTGGGGTAATATGTTGAGTTAACTCCCTCCCCTGAATTTATATCCAAATCCAAGTTGAATGAGTAATTTTCACTTTTTTTTAAAAGTGACGAGGGATTGTTATTACACATTTATATAGCTCACATCTGTCTCCATTTAATTTTATAAGTTTGAAGCTTATGCCAGACAATATTTTTGGTAACCATAGAACTGTTTATGTTTTAATATATCTGACATATATTATTGTGTAAATTTAAGGTGTTCAACATGTTAATTTGATGAATTTATGTATTGTAATATAATTGCCACTGTAGTGATAGTTAACACCTCTATCAAGTCACATACTTTTCTTTTTTGTGGTGGGAATAATTAAGGTGTAATCTCTTATCAAGTTTGATAATTATAACATTGTTGTCTGTATTCACTACACTGTGCACTATTTATCTGATAGTGCAAGTTCGTACCCTTAAACAACATCCCTCCTGTTCCCCCAGCCCCTAGCCCCTGATAACTACCATTTGAGTCTGTTTTTTGCAAGTTTGGCTTTTTGTGATTCTACAAATAGGTGATATCATATAGCATTTGACTTTCTCCAACTTCTCTCCCTCAGCATAAAGTCCTGAAGTTCCATTCTGTTGTTGCAAATGGCATGATTTCCTTCTTTCTCATGACTGACTACTTCTTCATTGTATATTTATACCACATTTTCTTTATCCATCAATTCTTTGATGGTATGTTGTTTTCATATGTTGGCATTGTGGATAATGTTGCAATAAACATGGAAATGCATATATCTCTTTTGACACCCAGAAATGAAATTGCTGAATCATATGGTAGGTCTATTTTTAATTGAGGATCCTCCATCTTGTTTTTCATAGTGGCTGAAGCAATTTGCATTCCTGCTAACAGTGCGCAGGAGTTCCCTTCCTTCCACATTCTCAAAAACCCTTGTTATTTTTGGTCTTCTTCATAATGGACAGTCTAACACTGTCTGATAGACAGATATTACCTGTGAGGCAATAATATCTGATTGTGGTGTTGATTTGAATTCTCCTAATGATTAGTGGTATTGAGCACCTTTTCATGTACATGTTGACCATGTGTATACCTTTGGGAAAATGTCTATTCAAGTTCTTTGGCCATTTCTTTTTCTTTTTTTTCTTCTCTACTTTATTTTTTAATTGTCTATTCTATTTCAGTTGTCTCAATTTTTTCCCCTTTTGCCCCCTTCCACACAGCCCATGCCTCTTGCTCACAGTCAGTCCCCTCTCTGTTGTCCATGTCTATGAGTCATTCACGCTTGTTCTTTGACTAATCCCTTCCCTCTCCTGCTACCACTCCCCAACCTTCTTCCCTTCCTACAGCTACCAGTCTGTTCCATGTTTCCATGTCTTTGGTTCTACTTTTTGAATTAGTTTATTTTGTTCATTAGATTCCAGCTATAAGTAAGGTAATCCAGTATTTGTCTTTCACCAACTGGCTTATTTCACTTAGCATAATACTCTCCAGTTCCATCCATGCTGGTGCAAAAGTTTGGGCTTCCTTCTTTCTTTCTGCTCTGTAGTATTCCATTGTGTAAATGTATCACTTGGGCTATTGTAATATTGTGGTTATGCCAAGCATTATTAATATTCATAAGGCAAGAATGAATCTAGTCTAGAATAGTCCTAATTTTTAATGAAATTCTTGAAAATATAGTGTTATTTTTGTAATAAAATGTTCTAAAAACATACCAAGTTAAAAGTAAAAACACAAAAAAGAATTTCAATGTAGAATTACTACAGCAACTGCTCTTGAATAATCATGTACCAATAAATTGGTAAAGCACTCCCCATAGCATCGAGAAGTAGCTTTAACTAGTTTTGTAATTAGCACAGAGTATGGTCAATGGTCTATAGATACATGATGATATAATCCTTGCCACGATCTTTGTGGAATTGAATCTAGTTCCTTTGTTATCATATGGCAGTATCTGACAAGTGCCCCGCAGGGCCAGGCTACATATATGCATGCTGCAAGTACAGTAGAAGGACAACTGTGCTAAACAGAGCTTTGCAGAATAATTAAGAAAGTGATTTTTAACCAGACACTGGAAGATTGTGTAGAAAACTGGCAAGGCAAGGGAGGAGGAGGAGTACAGGGTGAGACCAGTTCAGGCACAAAGTGATAGCACCCGTGAAGGTGGAGCAGCATAACTAGGAGAAGTCTGGCCCAGAGCCTGGGTTCAGTGACCGAGAGAGGAGGCTGATGAGAATCTGAGGGAAAAACTGAGCAGTTCCTGATCACAGGAGGCCTTCTAAACCATGATGAGGGCTGTGGACTTCAACTGAAGACCAATGGGCGCTGCAGTGAGTTAAACAGTGTCCCCCCAAATTCATGTGCTCCTGGAACTCTGGAATATGACCTTGTTTGGAAATAGCGTCTTTGGAGATATAATTAAACAATCACATGAGAGCATATTGCATTAGGAGGGACCCTGAATCTAGTGAAAGTATCCTTATAAGAGACAGAAAAAACAAAGTAACCCAGAGAAAAAAATGTTGTGAAGACAGAGGCAGAGACGGGAGTGATGTATCTCTAAGCCAAGAAGTGCCAAGGATTATTAGCAGTCTCCTGAAACTCGGGAAAAAGCAGAGGGTGGTTTCTCCCTCTGAGCCCCTGGAAGGAAGTGGCCCTGCCAAGTCCTTGATTTTGGTCCTTTGGCATCCAGAACTATGAAAGAACTAATTACTGTTGTTTTAAACCACCCAGGCTGGAATAATCTGTTACAGCAGCCCGAGAAAATTAGTACAAATACCACAGAACTATTTTTAGCAGGGGAGTTCTGTTATTTACAAAGATTAATAAGGTTAGAATGGTAAGAGCGCAAAGTGGATGGGAACAGAGTAAGTAGAAGAAATTGCTATATTAACTCTTGGTATAACTAGTAATAAAGATGAGAATTGGAGGCAAAGTAAGAAAATGGAGCAGTGCTCTTCCCCCTGAAGTAACTGGAAATGTGTGGAGGAATTTGTGGTTGTCACGGTGATGAGGGGACACTTCAGGCCTTGACTGCCTCGGTCATTTGTCCTGTCCTGTCATTTGTTGATATATCCTGTACAACTAAGAGTTGTCTCATCTAGAACCCCAGTAGTACCTACAATGAGAAACAGTAAAAAAAAATAAGCAAAAAATCAAATATTATATACTTGTTTTGTATAATTAAAAGTGCCACTTAGCTATTGGTATCATGCTATTATATTATGCTTTCCCTACTTGTAATAGGAGAAAAAAAGGCAAATCCAAATTTTTCCATAAGAAATAAGTACCATATTAAAAAAATTTAATATTACTATTTTTGTTTTTATGTTTGAAAAAAATGACAATGAAAAGGCAGTCATACAAGTATTGCTTAATCATAATAAATTAGTGTCTAACAAAAATAGTTTAGGCAAGAAATGAACAGAGTAATAATTAGGCAACAACCATGTCAAATAACTGACTTTTTTCAACATATTTTCCCTAGGGATGACATTTCAAGTAGAAGAAATGTATCAGAAAAAAACACTGAAGGGAAAAAACTACAATCAGACTCACAGCTTTTCTTAACATTCTGGATGTTAAGAGCCAACAACTTAAAGACTCAGCTGGGAAAATCTATGATATATAAGCTGAAAGACTAAAGATTCTTTTAATGGAAGGCCATGATTCACAACTTACTGCAAAGCCCAAACAAGAAACAAGTATACCTGTTGACATTTAATAAGCATTCAATATACCCAAGAGCACACACTTGTTTATAATCTAGTAGCATTTTACCAAGCGGAAAATACATTTTACAAATATGATATTGGTTACCTAAAGCTTTCTAGTGCTTGAAAAAGTAATCAGAAAATATAAGTGGGTTGGTGGAGGTTATTGTTGAAATGTGCTTAGAGCTTTTGATACAAACAGTTGTTTTCAACTCCTACTAGCAAATTGTTGCTATAACATCTATTTCCCTGGAACTATTTGGGGTATCTTAGACTTTTCTATTGTTTTGAAGTTTCCTTAAAATTTCAAGAGTGATTTTTCAATATTGTTGTTTGAGTGGAAGCTTACCATAGTCCCGACCAAAAGGACAAATTGAAACTATTCTTATGTGGCTTTATACATATCAATTCTATCCTTCCATTTTGCTGTTTGAACCATTGGTAGCATTCATGAAAGTAAAATTTATGTGAATAAAAATGTTCCCTCCCTTTTTCTGAATTTTTTCTTCATTATCTTCCCTTAATTTATTTTAGACAAATACAACTGAATTTCCTTTTAGGTAGGAAATACAAGATTTATTAGGTAATCAGACAGCTTTCTCTAGATGTGATTCAAATGCTGCTATCACTTTGACCCTCTGAATAGCCATGTCTTTCTAATCGATTCCGGATGTTTAAAGCTTTCATTACTTCCTACTCACTACTTTGTCAGGATGATGCTACCTAGTACCATATTCTATATATTTTTGGATGCTGATGATAAAAGTGCAAGATTAACTTCTCCGATCCACTCAGTTCAACTATAATTAACAAATACTAATTGAGCAGCTATTGTTAGAGGTACCTGGCATATGTACAACACAAATGAGGGAAAGCAGGTCTTTTCTCGAGAAGATTACATTCTACATGGAATGATAACTGTTGCAGGTTGGGCTTCCCGAGGAAGAAGATACAGAGATTTGTGTGCATGAAGTTTATTAACAGAAAAAAAAAACCATAGCTGGATTGTGATGTAGTCACAAGAACACATCACCCAAACAAGTGGGGAAGTCTGAAGTTGGGATGGCCTTCGGAGTTGCCTCAATTTTGAGCTGAGCTTCAGTGTTCCTTCACTGGTCAGTCACTGGACATGGGCTGCGTCTGGGAAGGAGGCTCGACCTTGGACAAGGAAGCTTAGCATGTCCAAGAGCAACTGCCAGGACAGAAACAAACTGAGGGCCACCTGCTGACACCACCTCCCACAGCTCTGACAGTAAGTCACTCCCTCTTGAAAGGGGGTCAGCATGGTGCCACAGCACCACAACTGTTAAACTTTACATAAGTTAGAGAGAGTGCTTTTGAAAGACCATGACAGAAACGAGAGAAAAGATACATGAAAGGCCATGGTGTTGGGAAGATGAGGTATGTTCAGGGGACAAGAAATAACATAGAAAAGGCAGTTTGGTGCTACATAATGAAATGTTTTTAATTTCTTGGTGAGAGTCTACATTTAATTGGAACCATATAAAGAAAGGCTAAAAGTAAATTCTTTTAAAGAAACTGTACTTAACTGAAAATAACTGGAGAGTTTTGATAGATACATGATAAAATGGGAGATATGCTTTATAAATATGAATCTGATAGAAGTATACAGAATGAACTCTAGGGAAAGGAAAGATGATGATTTTAAGAATTGCTAAGGCCTGAGATTTTAGTCAATTAGCAAACTTACAAGATTCTCAGACACTGGCAGTGGACATGAAGCACCTGGCTCAGAGAAAAAAAAACTTCATCGTTCACAGCAATAACAACAGCCAGTATTATTATTATTTATGTCTGTTTCACAATCCTGAATTCTCACTGAGTGATAAGAAAAGTGACATCAGAACATGCAGTGAATTACATTAGGAGAGGGAAAACCCAGGTTTAGGGAACCCGACACTTCTAATAGGCTAATCCTGCCTGCCTTTGCTCCAATGGACACATTTTCTTTATTAGCGGAACAAGGTACCCATGATATCTCTACTTCCTTGGCTATAAAACATCTTTGTAAAGATAGCCCAGAACGAGGGCATTCAGTGCTTCTGCTTCGAAGAGGTGCCAAAATACAAGAAATCTATGGAGGGTTTCCTCCCGTCAGAGCAATAGGTTGAATGAAGATTTTTACATCCTTCTGTCAATACGGATTGTTGAGTATCATTGGTGCTAAAGTTGCCTTTATCAAGATGGAAGTAGATCCTGTTCAAGTAAGAAATGATTTACAGCAATTTACCCTTAGGTTGGCACTACTCCTTAGGGTCGACTGAGGTTATATTGTAATTTTTACTTTCTACACACAAGTAAATAATTAGCTGAGAAATGACTTTACATTACAAATTTAACTGTGTGTATACATAAAAAAATTATACCATTCACATCTTTTTTATTCCTAACCTATTTTCCTTTTGGGATTAAGTAAATTGTACTCTTTAAATCACTATATAAGCTATTCTTTATACTCTGAAACTGTAAATGAGAAAAGTTAAGAGCTTTTTTAAAAATCTCAATGTAAAAATATAGACTGTAAATTACCACTTTATTAAAAAAATAAGTCCTATTACCTGGGTCTGCTTACTCCTAGCCATATCACTTTCTGTTTTTGAACATATTGGACACTTATGTCATGGTATTCTGAGAGTTCTAGTCTCTCTGACATCTATTATCTTTCCCAAATTTAATATACGGAAGGCAATACACGTCCTCAATTGTCTTTTGCAATTTTTGTTCTCTTATTAACTTCTCTGGAAAATGGATGAGACAGAAGCCACTAGATCAATGCTGACAGTATAATGTCTCTGTCCCCTAGGTGCTCTCAAGGCTCACAGTTCTCCACCACCGCATACCCCATGTTCCAGAGATGATCTATTCCTTGCCTCCTGAGTGAGGTTCTAAAGGCCCTGCTGTTATATACAGTTTTGCCTTTTTCCATTCAAATGTGCAAAAGTAGTCATTCCTCATTTAAAAAATTTAGTATATGTTTTATTTGTCAAACAGAAGCAGTTCTCTTAAATTTTCTCATTGAAAAGCAATTTTCCTCCCCAGTGGTGTAATGAGTAACCCAATTCAAGAACAGACGGTACAGATGAAAAGGCTGTGACAACTGACGAAGACACTGACAGAAGACCTGGTACAGCGGGGCTCCTTACCTCCAAAATAATTAACCCCCCTGTTAGTTACTGTTTCAGCCTATCATAAAGAGGGTAAGAAAAGATGAGAGGACAGGGAAAAGAGAGCCAAACTACTTCATTTGCTTTCTGTTCTCTTGAAACTGCAACTACGACAAAGAGGAAAGAGTATGGCGATCCCAGAGGGAAAGCGGGTGGGGAGGTCGAAGAGGGAAAAGGTGGATAAATGGTGACGGGAGACTTGACTTGGGTGGTGAACACACAATACAGTGTACAGATGGTATTTTATAGAATTGTACACCAGAAACCTACATAACTTTATTAAGCAATGTCATCCCAATAGATTCAATAATTTTTTAAAGATGAAATAAGAAGGTTTTAAAAAATGAACTTTGTGTTTTCTTTTATGTTTTGAGGTTTCATTTGTGTGTGTGTGTGTGTGTGTGTGTGTAGCAGGGTGACTGTTTTTATTTAACTTCAGGAACCAGGTGGCTTAGTTCCATTTCTCTGCTTGGTGTCATCCCTGAGGCACTTGCTTGTTTTGGGAAGCTAGGTTGACCTCACATTGCCAATTGCTCTGTAGTATGAAATGATTACCATTAATAAATATTTAAAGAAAATTTTCTAAAAGGAGACGACTCCAGCTCTCATAAAAATATTAATTATGAGAAGTTACACCCAGTAAAGTGGGTATAACTCTAATGGAAAACTAAATAACACAGCAAATTTTAAAATTATTTTACAGAACTTATTTCAAAATAGCAGCTCTTGACTTAAAGGAGTGAACACACAACACAGTGCACAGACGATGGGTTGTAGACTTGGGGCCACAAAACTGTATAATTTTGTTAGCCATGTCACCCCAATATATTCCATGAGAAGGAAAAAAAATAAAATAGCAGCTCTGATTAATCTCTTAGATGATGAGATTTTTTACTATTTTTTTTTCAATTACAGTTTACCTAAATATTTTATTAGTTTCACATGTGCACCCCAGTGGTTAGACATTATACAACTTACTAAGTGATCATCCTGGTAAATATAATACCCATCTGATACCATACATTGTTATTAGAATATTACTGACTATATTCTGTATGCTGTACTTTACATGCCCATGACTATTCTGTAACAACCAGTTTGACGATGAGATCTTTTAAATTCCTTGGCTCAGCCCTGGCTGGTGTGGCTCAGTGGATTGAGTGCTGGCCTGCGAACCAAAAAGTTGCTGTTTCAATTTCCAGTCAGGGCACATGCCTGGGTTGCAGGCCAGGTCCCCAACAAGCGGCATGGAGAGGTAGCCACACGTTGAGGTTTCTCTCCCTCTCTTTCTCCTGCCTGTCCCCTCTCTAAAATAAATAAATAAAATCTTTAAAAAAAACTTAAAAAAGAAAACAAAATAAATTCCATGGCTCAGACTTAGTATCTTACCTTTGGGAACATTGCCTAATTATTAATTCATTAAAATGTTTGTATTCACATAAGGTAACAATTTCCCAACTGTATTATAATTTTGTCAAATGTAAGACCCTGTCCAATTGGTTACACTTAATATGCCATTAATTATAAAGTTTGATCTTGAAATTATTCTTTAATCCAAATACAATATTTTCTATTTATTCAGTAAAAATAATCTCATATATATCCTGATTATTGTATACTTCCTAGGCTAAGGCATATTTTATAATATTCCTTCCAAAATTACTTTAGATGCTATAGATGAAAGAAGGAATTACAAGCTTTCCTAATAAAAGACATAAACTTTAGTAAAAAAAATTGTTAGTATTTCCTTTAATTAGCATATTCTCTAGTTATTAAGATGTTGAAGATAGAAATTTTCTTTCAAAAAGTGAATATAAAAACCACAATATATCTTCGAATCAAAGGAATATGGACAATGGGTTATACTGTGAAAAACTGAAATTTATCAATGTATCATATTTTCACCTTTGTTCCTAGAATTTATATTTCTACCTAATGGTAGTAGATTAACTGTACTGTGTGGTAGTAGTTGAAATGGGAGTAATGCAAGATACAACACTAGAGCACATGAAAATGTTTCTATCTAGCCATTGGTAGTGAACTATGACCTTGACACTATACAAAATTGATAGATCCAATAATATTCTAGGAATGACATTATTTTCAATGTTTTATTGTCTACTATATGTAGCTACAGCCCTATTTATTTCTTATTTTTTAAATATATTTTGGATACATGTTACAAAAACCAAAAAAACATTCGTCATGCATAAAAATTTATTCTCAACATATGTGCTGCCTAGTTTAAAAGCTTTAGCTTGGTTTTCAAATGATAATATTCCATGACTTTAATATAAATAAAGCCTCCCCATATTTGGTTAACAGCTTGTGTCTTTCATTGTGGAATCATTAACATGATCTCATTTTACTCTCACGGTCAACCTTTTGGTATATGTGAATACCGCACAAAAGATTGTATTGCCAGGTCAGACTCAAGTGAACCACAGATCTTTCGATCTTAACCAGTTTCAGGCTTTACTAATAATCTTAAGGATCCCAGCAATCACTAGAATGGGTGAAGCAGGGAGAGGTCTTGTCTCCAACACTATCTCCTCATTTTCGTTCTTGTAAACTAGGATAGGCTCTGGCCCAAAGTAACATGTGGGGTCTTTTAGAGATGTATGGACCTTATCACTTACACAGAAAGTACCTTTTAGATCATAAAACAGCAACATCGTATACGCAGACAGTTTCGTTGTTTATATGTTCCATTTGTCAGTAGACTACTGGTTTGTTTACCAAAAACCGTCTAATACAACTAAATTCATCCAGCTAAAAGCATGCCATAGGTAAGAATTCCCACTAGAAAATCCATTGGTTTTTGCTAAATAAGTCAGTATGTTTACAAGGGTATTTGAACAGGACAATGCTTTCTTTTCTAAGGACTGCAGGACTGCTGTTTAACTATTGACTTCCCGTGGGTCAGAACGGTCACTTCTTCCTCAGCTGATGAAAGAAAAGACTAAGGCAGATGAAAGTTAAAATTAACTTGCATTATCTCACTCCTTTGTATAATCTACAATAATAAAACTCATAGAAATAGATAGCGCCGTGGTGGTTAGCAGGGGCGGGTGGAGGGGGCCACAGGGAGATGTTGGTCAGTGGGTAGATAGATTTTGATGCATGGGAAGATGAATAACTCCTCGAGATCGAACGAACAACAGTGTGACAATTGTTAACAATATTGTGTGTATACTTGAAATTTTCTAACAGAGATCTTAAGCGTCCTCACCACACAAAGAGAAAAGAAAAAAAGAAAAAGGCATGGTAATGATGTGAGGTGACTATGTGTCAATTAGCTTGCTTGTGGTGAATATTTCACAATGTATATGTATAGGGTAGGGCAAAAGTGGGTTTACAGTTGTATATCAAATCATCAAGTTGTACACATTCAATATAAATAATTTTGAATTGTTCACTCTACCTCAAAGTTGGAGGGAAAGATAAATTTATGGGTTAAAATTGGTAACTAATTTTAATACTTTAGAAATGCAGAGGTATCTTGATAATCAGACAATAGTTTTTGGTTAGACTAGTGGAAATTAGAAAAGTAAACACATATTCCTCCACACATTTAATCAAGATCACTCTCTCTGCTCATATTTCTACTACTTCTTTTTTCATAATTGTCACCAGAAAGGCTGGCTGTCAATAAGTTTTAGTTACTAAAACACAGGACACAGTTTTTTTTTTATCAGGGTGAGTAATGTTTCCTTGACTTTTAAAGCTTTCCAGACTGGATACAGAAGTTTTATAGACCTAAATTATAAGTAGATAGATGATTGATTGATTGATTGATTGATAGATAGATAGATAACTTTTTTGACCAAAATTGCTTGTGGAAAAACCCACATTGTAAAAGCAGTAGTGTATTTCACTATTCACTCATTTTTAATTCAACTAATATTTATTAATTTCCTGTAAGTCCATCACTACACTAGGACCTCAGATTACAAAGGTTAAAGGGCAGATGTTACCCACTTTGTAAAATCCTTATGTGCTTTGAGAAGTCTCTCCTGAGAAAACCTGGGCAGGGACCTGAAGGATGAGCAGCAGTCATGTACATTAACAAAGCAGGAGGTAGAGCATTCCAGGCAGTGAGAACATCATGTGCAAAGACCTTGAGTCAAGATGCAGGAAGATGCCTGTGATGTTCAAAGACCTAAGAAAAGTCAGGGTGATTAAAGCAGAGAGGGTGCTGAAGAGAGAGGTAAGAGGTGAACCTTGGCAGTAGGCTAAATTTTACATCTTAGAGGGTCTTAAAAGTATGATGATGGTTTTGGATTTTATCCCATTGCCAATGTGAAAATATTAGATGGTGTTCAGTGTGAGATCTAAACAGAAATAACTGATGCTGTTGTATGTGAATGGATTGCAAGAAGGGACACTTCAACAGCTTATGCAAAAGATTCTAACTGTTTTACAAACAGAGATGGGGAAAATGCAACTTTTATTTGGAAGATATAACTGAAATTGGATTAAAGGATTGGTTATGAAGAATATGAGAGAAGATGTCAGCAATGATGCATAAGATAGTTTTTAGTTTCAAGCAATAGCAACCTAATGTAGCTAATTAAAGCAGAAATTTAAAGTAAAATTATGATGACAAGCTAACAATATCAGTGAGAGATCTGAGAAACATGGCTCAGGCATTATCAGTTGGAAACAGCATCCCCAACCAGAACTGTTTTTGTAAAGAAAGATAAGCAGTGGGCTCTGGATGTAGCCACAGCAACACAACCGCAGCTGCCCTTGACAATGTTGTTCCAATATCTATCATTGTCATCTGTTACTGCCTATGTTTCTTTGCCTGATTCCTTATTAAAAACTCAATGTGGCTTCAAGCCTGAGTTAATATGCATGCAATTTAGCTGCAAGGGAGACCAGGGAAGGGGATACCTAGTTTTGTTAAATTCACAGGAAGTTAGAGCTTATTTTCCACCAAAGAGAAACATTTGCCAAACATTAGGAAGAGTTAAAATGCTAAAAAACACCCACTGCCACACACACACAAAAGGAAGAAGGAAAGAGTAAAAAAAAAAGCCTTCTAAAATCACTGTGGTCAGGATCAAAATATAGATGTATGTTGTATACTAATACTAAACAATGGTCTAGTTAATTATTATAGAAAATTTCTGAATTTGGAGACAAAGGGAAAAATTTTAAGCAAGAAGATAAAAGACATGCTACCTTTATTGGTACAGCAATAAATTGATATTTGATGTGTCATATAAATGATGGGCATCAGAAGGCAATGGCACGGCATTTAATGTTGAAAGAAAACTGCCTACTAAGCTTCTACAACCACATAAAGAACCTTCCATTTCTGAAAGATACTAAGATGTTATAAATGACAATAATTTTAACAGGGATTACATAGACAACCTAGTTAAAATGGTATTATGCTAAGTGAATTAAATGAGACAGAGAAAGATAAATACCATATGATTTCACTTATATGTAGGATCTAAAGAACAAAATAAACAAACAAAATAGAAACAGACTCATAGATACAGAGAACAGACTGACAGTTCCCAGAGAGGAGGCGGCTGGGGGCTGAGTGAAAAAGGTGGAGGGATTGAGCAGTACAAAAATTGGCAGTGGTAGAATAGCCCCATAAATGTGGATTACAGTTGATAATATTGTAATGGGGCCAGGTGGGTACTTGAAACATCGGTGGGGACCACTCTGTAAAGTACATGATTTTCTATTATATTGAATGTAAATTGTAATTGAAAAATAACAGCACCAAATTGAGAGCAGAAGAGTTAGAAACCTGAAAACATCTATTAAAATATTTATTTTATTATTGTATATCATGTTCTCACTCGCAACACCTCCAAGCCCAAATCATTTTGTGGTCAATTCCTCCAAATACTTACAGAAAAAAGATAATCTCAAATAAAGTCAGAGAGTAGGATAAAAGAGAATTTTTATAGCATAGTTTAAAAAGCCATAACTTCAATACCAAACCTTGACAAAAAAAATAAGAATGCACAAATCTCTATCATGAACATAATGTATGAATTCCACCAAAATAATACCAAATTGAATCTATTTATATATAAATTAAGGAATACTTAATAGCCAATAAGATTTATTCCAGGAATACAAGGTTGATTTAACTTTTAAAAATCAATAAATATGTTTGTCACATAAACAGAAAAAAAGAAGAAAATATATGATTACATTGTAAGATGCAGAAAATCATTTGATAAAGTAGAACATATAGTAATGATAAAAACTATGAATAAAATAAAATCATGAATGAAATTAAGAATAAATAAAGGTAATTTTCTCAATATGATACCATTTCAACATGTTTAAATTTTTAGTGTTTCATATTTTTACTAGTACTCACTTGTTTTGAGCTCTCAATTTTTGAGATTTGTTAAAATTTCCCATTTTATTGTTGGATTTATCAGTTTTCCTCATAAGTATGTCAATATTGTCTTAACATAATTGGAGACATTTTATTATATTGTATGTTGAATGGCTTACAATATTAGAATACTTATATATTCCTAGCTTATTTAAAGATGTATCATTTATGAGTAAATTTCATTACTTATGGCAATGCTTTTTGTCCTAATGTCTACTTGTCAAATATTAATATTTTAGTATCTTTTTTCTTCCTTCTTTCAGGATTTATATTTTCTGTTTTAGGGAACACCTGTTATATTTTTCAATCTAACATATTAATTTGTCTCTTAAAAATAGAGTTTATTCTTAATGCATTTAAGAGGTTGAGTGATGCTTTTGGATATGTTGCTACAATTTTATTTTATACTTTCCATTTGTCCTGCTTTATCTAAGTTTCCTCTCTTTTTCCTTTTCCTTGATGTCTTAGATTTTTCTTCATTTTTTCCATTACTTCCTTTAAGTTTGAAATTATGTATACTCTTTCCATCATATAATATGTCTCTTAGAAATATAACATATACTAATCTACCTCAGCAATTCTAAAATGATTAATATACTACCTTCTCCTTTGAACCATTGAACTTTTATCACCCACCCCTTTGTGTTCAGAACTTCGGTTCTTTATTAACCCCACAATGTACATATAATTATTGATTTATGCAGTTGCTATTTTCTTTTTTCACACATTCACCAATTTTTTTTTGTTCAGTATTCCTCCTCATGATTCAGACCTTTGCTTTCCTATTTCCATAAATATATTCTTTATAAATTGTAACACTGAAGTTCTTGTATTTCTCTAAGATTTTTTTCAAAATGACTATGTTGAATTTGTATTTCAATGATATTTTGATAAGCATACAATCCTAAGTTGACAGCTATTAACAAAGTTATGATGAAGATAACATTCAAAAACTTACGGCTTTTTATCTTTAATAATATGAAATCAGCTCGCAACATAGTTGTTGCTTCTCTGAAAACAGTATTTGCTCTCCAGCTGTTCTTCAGATCTTTGTTATTCTTCTCTGCCATTCTGATGGTTCCAGCAAACTTTATTTTATTTTTCCAACTTGCAATTATTCTGTAACTATAGATTCTTGTCTTTCATCACTTGTCTGTGTATGGTGTCTCTTCCCAACCTTCCTTTTCGTATCCTTCCTTCTCTCATTTTGTTTTCTCTCCCTACCTCTTGGCTTCTCTTTCATAAAGAGGTATTTCACCTCTTTATCTCACCGCACTTCTTCCAGGTGATTTCTTCAGATTCTATTTCATTTTATTCAATCACTCTTCAGCTGTTTATATCACCTGCTTAGCCTACTCATTATGTTATCCATTCATTATTATATGTGTTTTGGTGATTTTTATAGAGTATTTTTGCTTACGCTTGCTTTTTACACCAACTTTTATTCCATAGGTGTATCATCCTACACATTTTATAATTCATATCTGAAAATCCCAACATCTGGGATTGTTTCTACCCACCCTCCTCCTCCTGTCCTGCACTGTGCTTTTCATTCTCACACACCAGGTGTTTTTTTTCCATTGCTAATTATACTCAGAGAAGCTTATCTGCTGGGAATCTCTGAGGCCTGCATTTTAGTTACCTTGCTTCACAGATAATTTGCTTTTATTCTTTCCCTGGCCTGGAAACTAAGAATATAAACTTCTAAATGGGGTGTTTTTGGACCATGCAAGCAACAGCCAAGGTAAGAACAGGTATTATTCCTTGTTAACTCTACATAAGATTTATTTTTTTCTTGATTTACCTTCAAAGTGAATTGATGATGCAGCCCTTTGGCAGTAGGGCTCTTCTACCAGGTAGACAGACCCTGGCCACTGTGCAGGGCCTCCACCTTTCCCCAAGGCCATCAGAGTGAAAGATCAGGCTCACTAGGGATTCGCTCACCACCCCACTTCTGCTGGTGCTCACTGGGTTGATCTTCTGGATACTTGCTCTCACTTTCATTTCAGCTACGGAGATTTTTTTAATACTGTCTTGCCAGCTAAGATATATACTCCTAACATATAATTTAGCATTTTTATTTATTTCAAAATATATGGTTTGCTAGTCTGCCTTATCGTTGGAAAAACTACTTTTCATATTGTTGTGAAATTGAATTTCTTTTCATATATGGCATATGCAAAATGCAAAGAATCGTTTGCTGGAGATCATTTGCTAAAGTAAATTGTATTGAGATACTGCATATATTTTAGAAAGTGTGTTAACACTTTATATCACTAGTTCAAAAATAACCAAAAGGAAACAATCACCCATGAAAGAGAAAATACTTAGAATTTTGAAGGTGAGAGAAAAAGTATATTACTAGCTTAGTGTCACAAGAGCTCAAATAACATAAATTGATAAGAGCAAGTCATTATCAGTTAATATCTTTACTATTTTATAGATACGTGTGATGATATATATTTGTGTATTTATTTAGAGTGTTATTAATTAACAAGGGCAGAGTACTTTCACAGAGTATTAACACACTCATACACCCAACTCAACAACTCATATTCCACAATTTCAAATAATTTAACAAAAGCCCAAGATTCTATAAAACTTCCACCACTGGCAAACTGACCTCAGCTTTATTTATTTACACGGCATGAATTTAGATCCAGGGCTATAGGCACTGGCATATCTAAATTACTTGCTATACTACCGATTGCTGTTCAGAATTGAGTTTTCCCATATTGTCAGAGCTAATGAAATCTCAACTTCAAGTCCTTTCACCCCTTCCACGTGAACCACGGGCTCAGGCCCCAAAGGGCTTTTCTTGTCTTGACTCCGATAGCTTCCAGAGCAATAAAGACTGTGCCTTTCACAGTCATTTCCCTCTCCCTCCCCCAGAAATTACATTTTCTTTCAAAGATATTCTCTTTCTAAATCACTCACAAATGAAACAGGGAACAAAGTGCTCTGCCTTTGCAGTCGTTGTATATTATATTACGTGACATTACTTTATTCCTCCTGTGTCTCATTATTATACAAGAGAAGCCTAGAGTTTTGGTGAAATGGGGAGAGAACAGTGCTGCACGGAAATATGTAACATTAAATACAAATTTCCCAAGAGTCAGTTATTACGCTCTTCTAATGCGGTAGCGAACTTGCAGAGTGGAATGTGTACAATCAGAATTAATCAATTCAACTGAAATTGATTACCAGTGACATTTTAAAGAATGTCTCTATTCTTACACCCTTCAGTTGTATAAAGCATCTATATTCTGAAAGGAGCTAGCGTATGACACATATTAGGCTCCTAGTGAAGGTGAGGTGATTGAGTAATACATCTGTTTGCTCCATCCGTTCTCCCTGGATTGTAACTGAGCTAAACTGGAGCAGAGGAGGTTCAATTGTTGTCAGGTGACTTAAGCAGTCACCTTTCTTCCTACATTCGGTTCGCTCTGTGTGTTGTTTAGATAATCGGCAGTTCTCAGCACTCCGATGTGAATACAGGTGGTGAAAACACTCAAGTCCTTCGCGCAGTGTGTCTAAAAGAGAAGAGAGTGAGGTGTCTGATGTGCGGAAGCAGCGTTGCCCTGCGACCTATGCATATTACCGAGGTGACCCTGACCATGTCTGCTCACTGCAAACATTTCCTTACCCACAACCTACAATTCACACATTTGGCTCCAGAGGAAGGGTCTCGACTCTGTCAGGTGCAAGCCGATGGTATATGAGGTTTGTCTCCAAAAAGCGTACAGCATCATCATGTTAAAAAACATTGAGAAATGGCAGGCCCTGGATGAAGTAAGTGGTAATAAAGAAACGAGCATTTTTTGATGCACATGGAAATAGAGAAAATGGATAAGGATTTAAAGGGGAGGTTGGCTACACGTATACGTGTCATAAAATACTCAGTAAGGACAATTCTGAAGAACAGGGGGTGGGACCATAGATGGCTGGTCTCTGCAATCTACTTTTGCCATCTCCCAACAACTCCTCCATGACTCACATACTGGCCACAGCAACGTATGAAATATAAATAAGACTGTTCACTCCCTTGCTTAGGAGGAGCTTTTCTTTGTTCCCCCTGTACTTAGTGAAACATCCTGACTCTTTCCCAGGAGCTGTTGGGAAGGAGTCAGGATGCCCTGTTCCTGTCCAAAATCCATGGTCATCCTGGACCATCTCTCCGCAGCCTCTGTTCTGTCTCTCATACATGCTCAGTCAGTCCCCTGGCTGCAATGAATCTTAGCCCTGCCATAAAAGTGTTTCTCACAATTCTTGCCGAGCTGCCCCATCCACCTCCTGACACTGAAGAGGTCTTCTGACCAGCCTATCCAAGTAAATTATCTTTGCAGCCCGTTTATTCCACCCATAACATGAATCACACTCTGCAGAGTTATTTTCTTCTCATTCATCTGCCAAGTTTCAGAATATCCTATGAGAACACGAGCTCTGGGAGGACTCCTAAATGTCTACTGTATAACACTATTCTTAGAGTTAGGGATAGAAACGTGAATAAGATACACCAAAATATTTGTGTCTCATGATGCGTATCTGCTGGGAAAGATGAATTAAATAGCTCTCACCATCCAGGGCTTAAGAAAAAAAATAGCAGATTATATAAAAGCGATAGCTAGACAAAGAACCCAACCATTTCTGTTTAAATTCTTGTTTTAGTTATGGTCTGAGTTATTTAACTTTTATTTATTATATTTTTTAAAAAGATACTAATGTGACATTTTGATTTTATAAATATACATTGTATGGGTATAATGAGAGTTCTGATCTCTAATGCTTAAAGCAAATAGTAGATATTAGGTCAGTTTTGACATATTATGAAATTCCATTTGAACTACACTATTTTGCATTTACATTTCCCTACTTGCTAATTCTAATTTTTTTCAATTGCCTGGATATATCATAATTTCCTTCTATTATTAGGTTAATACAACAAGGTGTCTGTAAATTTGCTTTTTATCAATAAGTTCTTTATAAAAATAATATAACATTTATTAATATGCTGTTTTTGCCATTACAATGTCCAATCACCTATGATTCCCTCAAGATTTATCCCAAAGTATTTTAGATATTGATTATAGTGGAAAGCAGAAGTTTTACATGCATATGCCCCCTCCAGAGCAAAATAATGTCTTTAAATCCAGAAGCAAACTTTGAACCAGAAATGACAAGTTAGACACACAAACAATTAAACGTGGATTATTTTAGTTTTTATTGTGGTTTTCATTCTATTTATAATAATATATTATATATTATGAGCTCTTCCTAAAAAATCTAGGAAAAATATCATTTTATATATGTCATGCTATTACTTTAAGTTCTTTAAGAACATAGAGAGTCTCAAGAGAGAAGGAAAGTGTTATTTCTGTTATATATAGCAATAAAATACTAACATCAGTATCTGTGTACTTTAGAGAGACTGCATGGAAACGAATGCATGGATCAGTAGACACTGATTTTCAACTTTGATTTTATTTGCAACTTGGGAGTCATATCAAGTGTGTATATTTTACAATACTCTTCAGTGTACTGCTGTTCTTCTTTCCAGTTTTGTCTAGCAACTATTCATCTTCCTTTCTTATATTTTAAAACTTTACAAAAAGAAATAAGAATTCTAAACAGATCAGAATATCCCCCCATGCAGCTTCTTATTGGACAGATGAATGCTTAAGTGTACACTCAAGAGTCCTCTTTAATGCAAATTCTTAGCCAATGTTACGAGCATCTGTTTCCATGATGCTTTTTGATGTACTATTCTTTTATTTTAGAGTCTGAATGTCAATGCATTGAGTGTCTGGAATTGTAAAGGGACAGTTTTACGTTCTTCAAATATTTTGTTCAAATAAACACTTTGAGTACAGCTACTTACTGAAATTTAACAGTCTGAATAAGAGAGCTCATTCTTGCCATCTTCTCAAGAGGTATTTATCCAGGTATTACTTTTGATTTAGCAAACACTGTCCTACCGCTAATATTTTCTAACTCTTTTTGTATTTTGGATTCAAAGAGGACTCTGAACAGGTGGTAGTGAAAAAAAAATATATAAGACACTCTAAGAGATTAGACTGCCAGGAACTTAACTGACCTAGATGTTTATTAATTAAATTCAACAAAAGACAAATTATTAGGCACACGTGCGATTATAATTTTCTGAATATCCTTCTATGATAAAAGACTAAATTCCATTTGAGGGTTAAACCAATTATAATTTATATCTCAGTGAAGAGATGGATAAAAGATAGTTTAGAAACCTTCACAATGACACACTGCCTTCTCACGCCCAAAAGAAAACTTCAATGTGAGTCTCCTACCTGTCTAAGAAAGATTACAACTTTATTTTATGATTTACATTGAATCAATAAATACATTTAATAGCACTTCAAGGTCATAAGCTTTTGACCAAGATTCAGAATTAAAGAATAATAATTTTTTTCTCCGAACTCCAATTAGAAATCCATCTGTTCAGCCCTCTCATTTTCCTATGAAGGATACAGAGACCTATACCTGTGAGTGTGTTGCTGAAGATCAACTAAGAAAACCTAAGATTAGTGTTAGTCAACAATTTAGATTTTAAGGTTCTTACATAGATCTCTTTGTATTTTTGGCAAACTATCCTGAGTATAGCAGACACTTAATAGTTTTTGAAATAAATTTCTTCTAATCCCACCACAATTTTTCATCTGAATGTTTTCCCTAAAAATTTAGAATTCTAATATTAACAATGGGGTAAAATTATAAATCATAAATATCTGTGGCTATCTTTCATATTATAAATTAAAAATTAGTCACCTATGAATCCCATGGATTGAGCACCAGATCTATGACTTATTCCGTCCTGAGAATCCTGAAGTAAGTCAAGTCTGGAGCATTCTTCCTGAACATCCATCACCACGGACACTTGTGGCCACCGATCCATCCATAATCAAGTGTAAGTCTCTGTATCCTGTCTGGGGTACAGGTCCTGCAAGGGCTGCTTGCCAAAAACGTCCTCAATATCTCAAATAGTTTGAACATTGGCTTTTAGATGCAACTTATATCGCCCATCTATACCTTTTAGGTAAAAACAAACAAAAAGTCCTATCTTCATTCTATTAACTAACTTAGAGCCATTTGGTAGATGGTGGATGAGCAGACTTAGGAGTAAAATACTTCAGAGGATGTAATGTGTTTTTCAAGCAAGGCATTCTGACCCACAAATTCTGTTTGTTACCATTATGGCAATGGGATTAAGCACATTAATAATAATTTAAAAGTTATCATGCAACTGTTCTTTTTTAAAGGCAGAGGTACAATAGATATTATTAAGTGACAAGAATGAACAGATACACAAGATAGCTACATGGCACAGAGCATGCCACTCAAGTGTCTCACAGCAGGATTCCTGTCGTACATACATTGGATACCCTATCTCATTTTCTCTCTTTACAGTTCTACAAGTTATGTACAACTTTTGCCCTACTGTTATGTATGTGTTAAAATTGCTATAGCATAGGTCAAGAAATAAAATGACACTGAAGGCATCAAATATTCCCTGAATAGCTTTGAGGATTAAAGTTAATAACTATGAACAATTAGAATACAGTCCTTGTATATTGGGAAATGTATATGTTTGAGTATATGTTAACTTTATTTTTTCAACTCTATTCAATATATGTCTCCTTTCCATATTCTCCTTCTTTTTCCCTGATGAACTGCCTCCTTCTATCTAAATGTTTGCTGAATAAACCCTATGTAAAAGTTACAGAAGTTTCACTTAATTTTCTCAAGATCTCGCAAATAAAACTGTGTACATCTCTTTGTGGATTTTTGCTTAGAATGGTCTGTAGTTAAAAGAGATCTGCCTGCTTGAAGTAAGAAAGTGAGTGAATTCTTTTGAGACAGTGAAGAGATCTCAAAGTCAGTAGGGAAGCTGTTGAATCAAGTTCTTTTTTCAAACGTAGGAAAACCTGCCAATTTACAGTACAAGTAACCTGGCCATCTGCAGGGTCCACAGAATAAAGAACTTCCTCTCAGCTGTCATGGAGCCTCAAGCCATGGTGACTGTATAGTTTGTATTTACCCCCAAAAATAAAAATATAAACACTGCTTGGCTTTAAAGTGCTCCCCTATTGTGAAAGATACAAAAGGATGTTTTTCCCTATATATCTGGCACCTTATAGAAAATTAAAACTCAGTGGGCATAAAAGGGAGAACTACATCATATTTCAAGGGAAGAGTGTCTGGAGAGAATCAGCTTTATTGCAAGGTTAATGGTTTCCTACGTATCCCATATGCTAGATTTTTAAAGACAGAATGAAGAGTAAACAGTACTTTTGGGGAAACTAAATGCAACACCTGTTTGACCAAGAGTTTCACAATGAACTCTCTCAAGAAAGAGCCACACTCTACTGTCCATACCGATGGGTTACTATGCATGCCAGTTCCACTTACCCACCCCTGGCAATTCTGGCCAAATCCGTATTGGTTTCCTGGTTTATATACAAGTGTACCTATTATTAATTACAGTAAAGTAAATATGGATTGTGATTTATCCTGAGTGACTGTAGATTATTAAGACTGCTGATATTGACTCCTGATTTTTAAAGTTTTTCCTTTTTAATTTTCTTCTATCATCAACCACTAACAATCTTCTTTTTAGGTATTTTTAAAAACCTTTATATTCTATAAGATAATATTACAATTGGTTATAAATTTTCTTATGATGCATAGGATACACTCTTTGGATTTATGCAGTTGTGTTATGGTTATTCAACTGTTTTCCTGTCTACTGTGATGCTTCCTGCTTAATCCTGTCAGACGGTACCTTTTCTTTTGCCTGTATAGATCCTCTAGGGCTTGTTAATATCAATATTGCCTTACTCTGGGAACTAAGTGTATACAGTTCAACCTAATTTCCTATTTTCCTGATTCATTTACTGGTATGCCATTCATTCAACAACCACAATATCTCCTATGAGGTGCTGTGAGGATTCCAATATGAGTCAGGTTCGGGTGCTGTTCCTAATGGCACATTCTTATTTCCATCCCCTCGCCACATCTACCCCCACTCTCACTGTCAGTAGTTTTAGGAATTGCATTGATGTTCTTTTTCTTTTGCCTCTTTCAAGGACATCATTTGAGGTTTCCTCTAGGTTTATTCTGGTTAATAATGAGATATTTGCCAAACATACTGTATGTCACTAGTAATTGTGCTTTTCCTAAAATTTCTTAATCTATTCTCATAACACACAATATAAATGAAATCTGCCCTATTTTATAGATAGAGCAAGAATAATTTAGACATGTAAAGAGACTTTTCTGAGGCCACAAAGAATAAACAAGCAAATCCAGGACACATACATGTGATTGTACAACTCTGAAATTCACAGCTTCCTTACTGGTTGTCTACTTAGAACTTTATTATATTCCTCCATATTCACCTTGTTACTAGTAAATATGTCACTCACTTCTCTCTATTGTCTCATGTATTTAATGTGCATTTCATTTAGATTTACAGATTCTTGTTACTTATCTGTACCCTGTACAATCTAGCTTAGATCTTGGCAATGTTTTCTGTTAAATATTTCTATTTTAATTAAGCACTTCTCTTTTTAAAAAATAATAATTCCAAATATATACAGTTCATAGTCCGTTTTCTTCTTTTATCTCAATAATTTGGTAGTGCAATAATTAAACACAGGTTTATGCTGTTGGGCCTTACAAAGAGGAAATCTGTGTCTAATAAATTGCTGAGATTGAAAATAGACACCGTTGCTGTTTCACAGGATGCATTTACTAGTGTGCAACAATTTTCTGAATATAATGATATTTAGATGAACAACTAAAATAATTCATTCACACATTTATTAATATACCTAGCAATGAGTAATAAAAGTGTCTGCAGTACTCCCCTAATACACAAGAACAGAAGCTATTTTCTAGCGGAACAATTTCTTTGTTACAGAAAAGAAGGTTATTGATAGCTCATCTTAAAAAATCAATACATTAATTAGCACTTGGCAAAATAATCAGTGCAAGAGTCAATAGCTAATGTCAATATAATACCAAGTTAACATTTATTATATATATTTGATTATGAGTGATTTTTTATGGAATCAAGCAAGCAAAATAGTCACTACAGAACTCCTTTTGTTCAACTGGAATTATGAGTTTGCACTGTGTTCTTATTCATCCTTTCAGTTCTAAATATCTGGTTCCCTTAAGGAGGAAAACCAGTTTTTGTTTGTGGTTGAATTAACAGATTATTGAATTTGTCTAGAATCCACTGATTTGGTATATTTTGTTAATTATATGGTGATTGAAGTCAAATTAAGGTACCCCTCCCCATACTACTGTGAGATAGCAGCCTTCTGCTATTCTATGGGAATAATTTATTTACCTGTAAAAATCAGTCAACTGTCTTTAGGAACATAAAGGTGTAAAGCCTTGATTAAAAAATGTTATTAGTTCCCATTTTGGTAGCTAATCTGTAGCCTGCACATCCATAAGCCATGGGTGTTCAAAGGTATTATGATTTTCATTTCTTCTTCCACTTTCATTACAAAGGATGACAGCCCCAGCTTTCCCACATAGGAAATGCTAGCGTTCCTTTCACTGTGATCTGCATTAATATTTGTGCTATTTGTTTTATTGTCATTTTCCAGTTCTTGAATCTAAGAACTAGTCTTAAGAGTGTGCCTTATATTCGGCTTAGTCATAAATTCAGTTCTCACTTTTGAAATTAAGTTATAATGCAATGTGCAGGTTGTATTTATTCCATGTTGCTTCTAATTCACACCTACACTGAGGGTTTCTTCTGCAAATTCCAAAGCAATATGCCTAGGGTAGCATACTGGATAAAAATTGGAACTGGTGCTCCCTAGACCTCTCACGCTAACAATAAGCTATCATAATCTTGCAGGTGGCAGGGCATTGCCCAGTAATACTCCACAATGAAATGCCAGGCGGGGGCCATGGGTGACATTGAAGTGTAGTAGAAAAGCTGGATCAAGTGTTAGCACTCCAAAGTTACAAGACAGAGACTATTATAGAAAGTTTGAATTCTGCAGCTGGTGCCAGAGGTGTGGCCTAAGAGGAGCCTGAGATATTTCACACTCACTTTGCCTTGGACTGGTGACTAAGAAATAACTAAGATGACTTCAGAAAATTTCTAAAGTGGTGACCTTCACTGGATATTAAGAGAAAATATACAGGCTTCAAAAACTTAAACAAATGAGCAAAATAAAACAACAAACAAAACCCCAACAACCTCTTTTCAATGTCTTTGTTGCATTTTGAATTTTCCACATTAAAAAAAGTGTCTTTTTTTCTGGAAATAATGAGTAGATTTGTAGAAACAAGAAGCATGGCAGAACAGTGAGAAAAATGCAAGTATCTTCAAAGGAACCTGTCAGAGTTATCCATGAAAATGTATCTATTTTAAAGATTCACAGACATACTGTTGTTTAATAATCAATGAGTTTTTTATCATTAAAGAAGCAGGGGGAAGGGTAGAAGGAGGTTAAATAGTAATGAAAAATACAACTGAAAGAAAGAAAAAAGAAAAGAAGCAGACTCAATATTTTTCTACACTTAGTCATGAGAAAATTACTAAAAGAAAACATTAAAATTGGGACCCTTCCTACTTGTCATGGACAGAAGCAGAACTCTATTCATTTTTCTCCATTTCCTATGCACATGCATCCATTCATTATTTAGCCACACTTTCCTGGAAAAAAATTGTGGTCAAAAGTTATGACACTGCTTCACCTAAGAGCTAATTCTCTAGTTCTATTTCATTGGATTCATGGTAGCTGACAAAAGTGGAGGAGACTGAGGAAGAAAACCAAGATTTTAATTGTCTCAAAAACTCCAATTTGCACAATTAGGGCCTAGGTACATAAAAGAAGGAGTAACTCTGGTGTGAACACACACCAACCAGCCTTCTGTAGCTGCATACTCTTTTGAAGTCAAAGCTGTGTGATTTTCTAGAAATCGATAATTCATGGAGTCAATAGGTCTTTATTGATAACTTTTATTTATTAATTTTTTAAGAAACAAGAGGCTGTGTCATATAGAATAACTAAACTGAAAAAAGGTGAGCAAGACATTTTTGAGGTTTAACTCTAAAATGTTATGAAAAATAGGAATAGTGATTCTTATAAAAAATTCAATGCCATTTTTCTCTACTCACTTTTAAACAGTGAATTACTTTGCCTAAAGTCAAATTCTTATCTCAGAAATTAAGTTAAATTTTAACAGTTCAGGAAATGCTCTTTTTTTTTTTTATTGTTATTCAATTACAGTTGTATGCCTTTTCTCCCCATCCCTCCACCCCACCCCAGGTGAACCCACCTCCCTCCCCCCCCTCCACCTTCCCCCTTGGTTTTGTCTATGTGTCCTTTATAGTAGTTCCTGTAATCCCCTCTACCCACTGTCCCCGCCCCCACCCCCCCACCCCCGCCCTGGCTATTGTTAGATTGTTCTTAACTTCAATGTCAGGAAATGCTCTTTGAGGTAAGTTTTCTCCAGTGCCCTCATTAGGTATGACTCAAATATAATGGAAGAGAGGAAATTCTTCCTCACCCAGTAATATCTGAAGTAGTAGAATTTTCCCTCCAAAGCTAAACAGTGAGTCTAGAAGGTGCTGTTGATCTTTGAAAGTCTTATCAGATACTTGTATGTTAAAGTGTGACATTGTAGGGTCAAGTGCAATGTTTCACCTGGTGTTGCTAGAGAGGTGGCACTGGACCTGGACTGATAATCTACTTTTGGATGCTACCCACCACAGTAGCTCCTATTATTTTCCTCAACAGTGTTAGCAAATTAGAAGCTCTATATTTATTTATTTTTAATTCATCATTGGAATATGCTTTCTTCTCAAGTGCAAGAAGGAAGAAACTCAAATTTACTGAAAACTGCCTCTGTAGTTGAATCAATTAAATGCATGCCCTGCTTCCATATATTTTGGTTTTATATAGCTATAAGTTTTAAGTATTTCTTGTCATTTTTCTGTAATTGCTCTGGGTTTCCAACAAGTTCAGGTCATAATAGCTCTTTTATGAAAAGGATGGTATTGTTAACTCACAGGCGTAAATGAATGTTTCACATAGTGATTTATTACCATACCCACAAATAATTTCTTGGGACTAATTGATTTGTCTTTAACACTTTAGATTTTTTTGCTTTGGAAATAAAAGGAAATAATCCACATCTTACAAAAATGCTTTTTTGCTTCATAAAAGTCAAGTTTCTACAAATTTTCCATTTTTTAAATTATAATAACCTAAGAGCAAAAACAAATCAAGTGTTGAAGCAGAAACTCCCCCCCCCCAAAATTTAGCATCTAGGGCACCTACAATTAAGTCAGTGAACCAATGCTTCCCATTTTGAACAGATGTTCCACACCTTTTCCAAGTACTGAACAGGTTTTTATACCCACTTGGTTTATTTATATTGTACTTGGCTTGTCTTCAAGCTTCTATTAAATGACAGCTTTTGAATGAAAAGGGACATTTGATTATGGCAACATCATGAGACACATTACTACACACGTCACTTTGTTCATCAAAGCAAGCTTCATACTGATGTGGGAAACTGGTATTTGGACCTAGAGATCATGAGTAATTTTTTCTGACTTTTCTATGCAATCATGCTAGATTATCTACAGACAGAACAATTCCAGAGGATTAGGTGTGGTAAATCCTTTTTTATATTAATATTATCTTTTCATTTACTGTGTGAGATGAAGCCCGCCTTTGGCATAAATGGTATCATTTTTTACTCCTGACTAGGGTATTGGTAAAAAAAAAAAAATCCTCACTTTCAGTTACCAACACAATAAAGCAGCCACACACTGTTAGTCACAAATTTATCTACACACCTGCTCAGTAGCACACTACACACTAGCTCAATTTTTAAGCTAGTAGACTGCAAATCTCATGGAGGCACGCTTATTCAGGAGTCTACTTATGTTTCTTTCCAAAATAGTGATGCATAAAATAAAATGTCATAAAAAATAAAGAATCAGTGCATATCATCATTCAACTTTGTGTCATTTTATTATTTCATTGGAATTAATACCAAAGATCTATTTATCAGCCACAAATAGTCTGTTTGCACTAGCCCCGTGGATTTACTCACCATTTATTCCTCCTCTTTATCATTACCTACATATGACTGGGCTGTGCCTCTGCACAGGGCCGACTCCAGACACCTACTCACATGATGTGATTTGATAATACAGCACTTAAACCTATTCTTTCCTTTTTGGCCTCACTAGGATCTCGACAAGAGAAGTCAGAGCTACAAATGTAACCTGGAACCTCTCCTTCAGCGTTTTCCATAGCACTGCTCAAACAGCTTATTGTATTCACTATTGGCATCGTACAGCTGAAGGAAAAAAAAAGACCCAGAGCTTCTGTTCCATACAAAGAAGAACAAGGCAGCAATCTCTTGAATTTTGAGAGACCAGATGATGCTGCGGGGCTCAAGAGGGTGTGTCAGGATTGGGGAGCACTGCGGTATTGTGAACGTGTTTATGGAAGAAATGTTAGGTGGAGAAAACAAGAAAAAATAAGTCAAATTTCAACATGACAGTTTGCACAGTTTCTACCAGGCAGATTGTAAGGGTAACTGGTTATTATTAACAGGCAAAAGAAAGAAAAAAAGTGGTTACTATAAATAGGCAAGAGAAAGAAAAAAATTAGCATAAACTGGTCTCAAAGTCTTTTCTCTTTAAGGGCTTATAAAAGAAGTCTTTTGTTGGTGAAAATCTAAAAGAAAGGTCTTTTTTACTCATAGTTCCTTCCTAGTTTCAGCAAAAAAGATAATGTATCATTAGTCTCAACTCTTCTGTCAATGTGCCTTCACTGTTCTAGTGTTTTTAAAAAATTCTTTGCTAGGTATCTTCTAAATTTTAACATAAATGTTTTAGGCATTTCGATGATGTCACAGATCAGAGAAATGCTGTAATCACATTCCATCCACCTTGTCTCACCCACAGGCACTCACAACACTGGAGTCATGTGACACGTCCTACTCTGTTTATCCCAATGGGTCTCCATCTTCAGAGGATATAGACCAAAACTGAAGAGACTGGGAAAATACAGGTTCTTTTGAACCAGTGAAGATTTAGCAGATTTTAATCTGAGCTGTAGCCAAGGACTGCTTATTTTTAAAAGCTCCCAAGTGATTAAAAAATTTGAAAACTCCCTTCTTAGATGCAATGTATGTATATCATATAAATAATCTTTAAGGTGTTTCAAAATTGCATGACTAAACCAAGAATAACAGAACCTTTCGAATGTAATTGGCTACTAATCTTGGGTAACTGTTAATAACTAAAACCACAAATTCTATGTCCAGGAACATGATGAAGAGACAACACAGTAAGTCTGATGTGTATACATTGTGTGGCCGCTATTGGCTAACTCTGAGTTGATATTTATGACTAGAAAAATTATCTGTGAAATACTCAAGGCAATGTTCACATTTTATCTTCAATTAAAATCATTTGTTAACTATCATAGTTGAGTAAGCTAACATACAATGCAAATTGTTTCAGTTTGTAAGATCTTATGCAAAATAAAATAGTCTCAATCAATCCCTCCTCAACTCAGTGTCTAGCACAGTGCCTAACATGTAATATATATTCCATTAATACATATGGAATCAGTTAACAATAATAAATCTCATTATAACTATTTCCCATTTGTAGACACTATGACTAATTTTAATATTTTTTCAATAGAAAATACAATAAACATTTGTTTATATTTCATGAACTCTAATAATTAAAATGTTTCATTAAAATCAGTGTATTTTAAGGATCAGAAACTAAAAGTTGTAACAGTACCCAGATTCTTTCTATATAGTTTAAATTATACATATTAGAAAACAGGAATGTTTTCATTTATCCAAAAATTTAAATTACTATAGGAGAGGAATATTTTAAAATCAAACAAGTGAATATTTTTAACAATAGAATGGGATAAAAATTAAATGAATGAATGATTGAAGAACTTTTGCCCCATTATACATGCCATGCAGTTTTCCATCTTTGTCGCTCACATTATCACTCATAAGCATATTCTTCTTAATGAGTTAACACAGTATTCAGGTCACGCATGGGTAATCTTGCTGAGATGCAGGTTCTAATTCCTAGGTCTGTAAGGAGGCTGAGTCAATATTTCTAGCACACTAACAGGTGATCTGATGCTGCTTGTCTGCAGATCACATTTTGAGGAGCAAGGATTTAATACACTTGGAGGTGTGGTACATGGACCCTGGAAATTTAGATACAAATTACAGAAGTCTTGTGATCTAACTGTATGATCTGATGCCATGTATTCGCTCACTCTGGATATCTGTGTTCTTAGCTGTAAAACAAGAGGTTCGATGTATATCACCACGGTGTCTTGCAGTTCTAAACTTAGATGTGTATAGCGTGCTATTACATTCTACGACTTGCTTGTCTTACTTCTCTGGACTCATTTTTAAAATAATACACACAAAGGAAATATGCCTATGAAATCGTGCCAAGAACTCTGGAAGGACTTTCTGTCTGTAAAGTCCTTTGCCCATTCCTTGAAGAGCTATGCAGTGACCCCTGCTGACTAGACAAGACACCTCAGCCACCAGCTGCTTACATCCTGGCTTCAAATGGCTTTAGTCTCAGATAGGTGCTCAGCAGGCCCATGGCTTTCAGCTTCTCTCTGCAGCTGTTCACAGTTGATAATGAACAGAGTCAATAATCTCTCTCTCTCTCTCTCTCTCTCTCTCCAACACCAGGTATTTTACCAAGCACAGTAGATTCACCTTTTGGCTGTTGAATGTGGAAAAGAGGTATGTGCCACCTTATACATTGCAACTTCATTTGCAAAGCTTTCAAATTGGTGTAGTAGCTTTCACAAGCAGTAGTAACTTGCAAGAACATAAATGCCATAATAGTTACTATATCGGTATTTACATGATAGAAAAGTAAGTGTAGTTTTCACACATACACTTTTCCTAAATATTCTTTAAAGTCACCCAGATATAAGTATCTTTAATTGTATTAAAGTATAAACATCCTCCAAGACTAGTTCTATGCTGTGTTCTCCTGCAACAAGCTTATTAAGTAAAAAACAAGCCTTTATAATATATTATTATGAGCAAGCAACTTATGGAAATAATTCTTACAAGATGCAGTAAGATATCCTGTAACAAATGCATTCAATTAAAAAAATTCTGTCAGGTATCATTTTCCATTTATAAAGCTGATAAATTTTAGAATAACAATATAAATAGGCTTCTCTAAAATAGAGCTTTTTCTACAAAACTTTCATTAGCTAACAACATACAACTGTGAAAAGTTTGGTTTTATTCACTATGTATTTTTTTAATGTATTCACTAAGGGCATACTTATTTCTATAACTCACTGAACAGATGGCAGCTACAATATGCTGTACACAGTAGGGAAGTTAATCAGGAGTGGATAAGGCACAGTTCTTCTTCTCATCCTCCCCCTTTCCTTCAGTTTATTATGTCCAGTTGAGATTCAAGTTCGATTAACTTCAACCAAAATAATAAAATATATGATTTTTTTTCTTATGCAACATGAATGAATACTAATCCTAATCCTTAATCCTAATACTAATCTATGCAATTGGAGCTTCAGTCAGTAAAAGATGGATACTTTGAAGTATTTCTAAAATCAGCATTGTACCAATTAAATAGGACTGAGATTACCACCGGCGATATCTATCATTTCACCTATAAATCCAATTATTGGTAAATCCAGAGTCGGACTGTAAACAAGAATGTCCTGGAATACCTTCCTATGTGAGTGAAATGAAGGATGTTCAATGACACGCTGCTGGGCAGACCCACACTCAGAATGAGAGCTGGCAGGATGTGAGTCCCTGATAAATAGCAAGATGTAGTTGAGTGAGCACCTACAGACCGGGCTGAAGAACTTTGTGAGCATAATCTATGAGCAATGCAGAGAAACTGGCATGGCTAAGGGATCCCAGGAAGATACAAGAGCTAGCAAAGTACTCTGATGTGTCCTTCTCAAGAGATTTCTCCCCTAAAGACATAAGCAAAATCATCACCACAAGAAATGTTGACAAGCATTGAGAAAAAAGGCTTCTCTTCACCAAATCAAAGGCTGGCGTCTGGCAAAGTGTCACATTTCATTGTGTATTTACTGCATATCTCTCTTTTTGGTGTGAAAGAATCTAACCTATATACACGTTATATCAAAGATATGCATAAAATTATTTATAAACAAAATTTTTAAAAAGACACAAAATGGAGAAACTATATATAAACCCTATCACCAACACAGGGTTAGTGGCCAGAAAATAAAAATTACTCTTGCAAGTCAGGAAGAAAAATCATACATTTCAGTGGAAATAGAAGCATATGCAGACATGAAATTCACAGAGTGAGAAACAAAAAAGGGTCGAGATATACATAAAAAGATGTTTTGTCTTGTAAGTTTTAATGTAAAAATAAATTATAACAATAATGTGCTATTTCATATTCATAACATAGTAAAACATTTATAAGCTGATAATAACAGGCATTAGTGAATATGTGGGAGACAGGAACTTATTTATAATCATGCAGATGAGGTAAAACATTATGCATTTCTAGCAAACTTGAAAACGTACATAGCCCACGATGCAGAAATTCCGTGACTAGAAGTGTAACTCCAAAAACTCTAACACATGTACAGAGAAGACATGTACAAAGACATAGTGCAGAAAACTAAGTTTTCTGTAGCTAATGAATAAGTAAATGAATAATGTGAAACAAACACACAATGCCATTCTGAATCAGAACCTACATTAAACAACTACATTTTAATATATGTGGCTCGTAATGTTAAAAGTTACCTTACAAAATGATGAGTGTTTCATCATACTATTCATAATTTTAAAATAGAAAATTTAAGCTTGATGGTGATGAAATAAAGGAATAATTAATAGAAGCATATGAGAATAAGTAGGTATGATATGCAGCAATTTTGGCATAAACGTTAATTCTGGGGAGCAAGCAGTGAAAGAGGGAGGTGGGTTGAGATAAGTATTCAATAAAGAAATGATGTGAAGTAAATAAAGAATAATGTTAACATCTGCTTAATCTTACTCAGGGGCACAGGTGTGCCAGCGATGCTACTGTGTGGAAAATTTCAGATGCTTCATAATTAAAAATTCAAAAGGTGTACGTTAAAGGACACATCTTTGACTAAATAAATGCTGGAAGTGTATCGCATGAGAGCTGTATCAAAAATACTTTTACACTGCTATTCATTTAGCTAATCATCACATCTCTACAAAAACAATATTTATTTTAAGTGAAAGTAGCCACGAATCTTTCCTTTTAGTTACCTATATCAATGCAAAGAAAAACAAAATCCTTCTCCCACATCCATTTTTAATATGTGTTGGTAAGAAAAGCTCCACGTTAAGCAGATTGCTTTATTACAAAGGGGATTTTTCCCAACCCTGATCACAGAAGGCAGTCCTAAGACACAGCAGTAGTAACAAAAATTGGCATAAAGAGAACATATTAAAATAAAAATAAGAAGCATTCCTGTTCTATGGCTGTGCCAGTTCACCCTGGATAAAAGCCAGAAACCTGGAGGGGAGACTTAAAGGCCTTGTTTTCCCTAAATTCTAAACGCACTTTAATTCCCACACTTTGATTTGTTGTTATGGCTCCAATAAATGTTATTCTACTCCCTTCCTCTTCCACTAGTTCCACTGACCTTGTCCTAATTCAGGCCATTATCTCTGGCAGTGTCACTGAAATATCCTCCTAGCTGGTCTTATTGACTCTAATTGTTACAAATAGATCACTTTTCATATTTTAGTCAGTCTTCTGTTTAAAAAGCAGATCTCAGGGAATGCCTCGTCTGTCCCGCAGTAAAATCTTTCCTTGCCTTCCAGCGATTGAGAACACCATCCTTAGTTCTTTTCATACTCAATCCCTGGCTTCCTCCTGGGCCATTCACTCACCCTTCACTTGCAGCTGCACAACTTGACCTTGTTTGTGCATCAGCACTTTTACTCCAGCTCTTGTTTTCTTCACCCATGTGACTTTCATTTCTTTTAGGAAACTTTCTTTTAGTCTGGGCTCAGTGCCCAGAGAGCTTTACAAATTCTAAGATACAGCAGGTACACATGGCCTCATGACGGCCACCTCCTGGTGTTCACGCCTTTGTGTAAACCTCTGCCCCTGAGTGCGGTACAACCTGCGACTTGCTTCTAGCCAATAAAATATGGCAAGGGTAAGGCAATGTCACTCCTGTAATGATGTTTCCTGGTACAAAATGTTGTCTCGCTGGCACACTCCTTTATCTCCAGTGCAAGAAAGTCCGGGTGTGCTCTAGATGCTGAGGGGCTCTCTCCAGCAAGAAACGGAAACTCTAGGCCCTGTGACCACGAAGAAACAAATTCTGCCACAACCTGAGGACACCTAAAGTGGATCTTCCCCAGGTGAGCCTCTGATCAGAGTGCACTGCAGCCAACACCTGAAGTATATATATAGCCTGTGATGGACCCTGAACCAGAAAACCCAGAGGATCCGTTCCCAGATTTCCAACCTAGAAATCAGTAAAATAACACTGCTGTCCACACACGTGCACTCGTGGACATCATTTAAGCTACTCGATATGTGCTGGTTTGTGACTATTGAAAGATAAACTGAGACATAATAAAGTGTATGAGTTCGTTTGAACAAAAATGTACTCAATTTTGACAGTGCCCAACCAGACGCAGTTAGGAATGCTCCACTAACCGGAGCCAGGGGCCAGGCATACAGAGTGAGGCAAAAGCAGGCTTACAGTTGTAAGCACGCAAAACAGAGTTTGCCCTTGTAGTGTTATTACTTATTGTACACGAACAGCTGTAAACCTACTCTCGTCCCAGCCTGCATAGAGAGAAGCAGCAAAGCAAAGACAAAAAATGGATTGGCTGTAGTTTAAAGACTCGTTGGCTGTTTGTGAATGGTTGCCCTTAGATTTTGATTTCATACTTTTGAGGCATTTATAGGCTTAGATTTTGGGTGGCTTCTGCAGTTTCCATGGCATTAGAGCAATCTCAGTCTAACGGCTTCCTGGTTTAAATAATTTAACATTACACAGCCATAGATAACTGATATACTATGTTATGTGGAAGTCATAATTACATCTCTCTTCCTGGTTACCTAATCCCATAAATTACTTGAGATGTACTCTTAGCACAGTTCCTGACACATACTAGGTTTGTAATTAATGCTCATTGACTTAAAAAAAATAGATTTCATGTAAAAGTTGAAATCCTGAACATTACAGCAAAATTTCAAACTCCGAAACCCTTATAAGCTATTTAGGAGATGGAAGAGGAGGGGATATTGTCCCAGGTCTTCCAGATATATGATGTGTGAGCTACTAGACTCCAGTGAAATCTCTTCTGGAAAGCTTCTCTATTTTTTCACAGTACTCTACTCGTGTCTCTTATTAAGGTGCATGTACAAAGCTTTGATATTTTCTTCTATTTCTCAATATACTTTGATGGTTGCCACTAGATTCTTAGTCTTGCTACTCCAGGTTCTTAATGTATTACATAGTACATATATTGAATTTAATGATGCCAGGAAGACAAATTATTGATTGAAAGCTGATTAGATTTCTGGCTCTCTAACTGCCCCAAAGGTTAGTTACTGTCAAGTTTTTCAGCGATGCAAGACTCTGATATATTCCCATGATTCCTGGATTATTTCAGAATCTTCAGTCAGGGTAGAGTGCATCAGTAAACTCGCCAAAGGATATTCTCTTCAAGTTCACTAAAAACTGTGCCCTGAAACATCTGGGACCATAAGGATTCCAGCCCATATAATCTCAGTTAATAAAAATATACAATATTGCCACTCTTCATATTTCTACCCCAATGCAAGTCTTTTTTTCAGCATTCATGCTACTTAACCCTTTTTCTACTTGGTATCATTCATTTGAATTGGCATAAAGATTAAAGACAAAGACAAAGTATTAAATAGTCACATTTTGTGTGAGGGAGGGCAGTATGTTTAATTTTTTCTCTTCTTGGAGAAGATATTCTTACATATTTATATAATATGGTACATTATATCAATTTGGGTTTTTATATAATAACATGGCATATTGTATCAATTGATTTCAATAATGATAATTCATAAAATATCATAATGAATTGCTACTGAGACAACTCAGCAAAAATATTTTATATTTCAAATATTTTTCCTAATGCAGCTCTATGTTATAACCACCGTTTCAGGGTCATGCCTTTCATTTGACCATCACAGTAATATTTCCCACATACGAGGGAGCAAATGTGGGAACGGAAGACGGTCAGAATTTCCTGATGGTCTGAGATCAGCACGGAGTTATTCTGATCTTACTTGATTTTCAACTTGAAATTGATTAAGACACGTTAAAAAATTCACAACTCAGTCAATTTGTTAAAAACTTAAAAACACTGTATTGGAGTTTTTACACTGAAAAGAAGTAGATTAGAAATGTTTTAGAATTAATGATAATGCTCTAAAGACCATATTTTATTTTGTCCAAAATTAGTATAATTAAAAGAACTAATTCACAGATGGAAAAGCTTCTTTCTTAAAGAATGTCTTAATTTTGAATAAAAATCTCATTTTTCAGAGATTTCACATAAAACAAATCCACTACCATTAATTGGTGAGATAATTGTCGTTAACAAAGCAGCTCGATTTTTGAAGATTACTGAAATTAATGAAGGTAACACTGAAATTGAAACAAAGCAGTATTATGAAAAATTATTCCACTATAATTAAAGCAAATGTCACTGCAACTTAATAGTAACAAGTACTAAAACGTTAAATCCCCAAACCTGAACTGACCAACCAACATCAGAACTCGACTGGTAGCTGCAGATCTCTCCCAAACACTCGCACCCACCCTGAGAACGATTTAATTTAACAACAATGACCAATCATAGATGAAAAAGGATGATCGCAATTTTTTCCCAGAGAGCATTTTATCTGAGAATATTCTTTTCCCAAGCTACAGCACTGAGAATGATGCAAACTTCTCTGGTGGGATCCCAAGTCCTCTGGCGCCCAAGGGGTGTCATGGGGACACCGTTTCGCAGTTTTGGATGAGCACGTACTGAGCAATAACAGATTAACAGACCGCTAAAAATGCAGTTGAAGAACTTTGATATAATCCACACAAAAATCTCTTCTAAACTTAACTTTAAGATGTCAGAGATACTAAGAGCTTTATTCAAGTAACAGATCAATGAAGCTGCTTGGAAGCAACAAGGCCAGCATGAAGCAACGTGGATAAAGAAGCAACTGTGCAGGTCAAATGGGCAGAACCTGGTTGACGTGCTATGCAGCGGAATGCCCCACATTGTTCAGCCTTTGAGTTTAGCCTACCCTACATTCCTAACCATTATTAATTAAGCTTAAACTTCCACTTACACCAGCAAGTCATGATTGATATTACACTTGCTGCGCTGGGACCAGAATCTGCTATAACTAAATGACAGAGGTAATAGTCTGTTCTACCTTAAGAACTTGTTATATTTCTTGGGCACATAGCTAAACTACATTGCATCTTCCCCAAAGCCATGCATGGGATTAGATAAAATGTAAGCAAAACAATATACACTATTTCTAGATCTGATGCCATAAATATCATGAGCAACCTTCCCTACTCTGCCTTACTTTCCATTTACAGCCTGGGTACTGAAGACCATGGTGATCCTGGGTATCAGGTTTTAAAGGTGGCAGAGCATCTCTCAGCCTGAGTCCTACATAACTGTATGGAGCAGGGCACCACCACCCTCAGTCACACAGGTTGGAGTACGAGTCATTTAAGAAACAAAATCCATGTTGGATTATGGTGCTGAGTTTTGAAAGTGTGCTATAGCAATGGAGACAAGCTGTGCATTTCTACTTGCTTCTAGCCTTTAACATCTTTTAGTTTGCATAGGTTGCGTGACAAGACTTCTCCATTAACTTCCTGCACATAAACCATGACTCATCTGAGAATCAAGGCCTTGTTTGCTCCAATCAGGTTGGCCGGGGCCCTATTCTGGTGTCTGTGTCTTCTCAAGTCAGACTCCACAGGAGGACATCCTTTCAAAATAGTCTCCTCTTTCACACAGAAACCCTTACCTAAAGACTTCTATTAATGCGCTCGTAGTGGGTTAAGTGATGGCCTCAAAAAAAGATACAGCCATGTCTTAATCCCTGGGATTTGTGAATATTACCTTACCAGGCAAAAGGGTGAAAGTTACCCTGTTTGGCAAAAGATGAGATTAAGTTAAGGATCTTGAGGGGAGAAGATTATCCTGGGTTTTTCAGATGGGCTCTAAATGCTCTCCCATGTGTCCCTATAAGAGGCAGACAGAGGGAGTGTTGGGACACAGTGATGCACGGAGCAGAGCCACACAGGAAAAAGAGGTAATGTGACCCTGGAGACAGAAATTGGAGTGATGTGACCCCCTGCCAAGAGACACATGGACCCACCAGAACTTGGAAGAAGTGAGGAGTAGCTCCAGCAGCAGAGCCTTCAGAGGGAGTGCAGCCCTGGGAATACCTTGATTTCAGACTTCTGGGCTCCAGAATTGGGAGAGAATACATTCTGCTTCTTTCAAGCCATCTGCTTTATGGTGATTCGTTACAGCAGCCATGGCAATCTGACACAGTGAGCCCACCCAGCGAGGCAGAGGCCTTAGAGATGAGCATCACTCTATGTTTGTGTTCCACAAAACATGGCAATTTGGAGTTTTCGAGATCCAAGTCTCACTTGAAGTCAAGAGAATACTTCTCACATAACAGGCACTGGACCACACTCTGCTGGTACAAACATGAATATGACTCAATGATGCTTTTCTAGAACTCAAGGGGAGAGAGCATATACATAAATGATTATAATACAATGTGATGTGAGACTGGAACTTTTCTACAGGATCCCCAGGGCATCTGTGTGAACACTGTAAATAGTCACTCCATTTGGGGCTCTGAGGCCTTCTTGCACTTCCCCAAATGTGCCCAGCATGCTCCCTCCTCAGAGATTCGCATTTGTCACATAGCTGTCCCCTTGTCTCCTGAAGGTTTAGCACAAACATCCCATCCCAGCCAATCTTTCATGGATCACCCTATGTGAGTCTGCACTGGTCCCTCCCTGGCCCATTGAAAAGGTTCATCCCCCCTCCCTGATCTGGTTTTTTATAGCAATCATCATTTCCTCACAAACTTTTATACATATATGAATATATGATTTTAACCCATTTATGTGTTTATTTTCTGTATCTTCCAGAGGCAAGTAAGGGTATACCATTTTACCTGTTTTATCTACTGTAACACCCTTAGTACTTATAATTATCTCTGGCACAAAGATATTAAAAAATAAGAGTTATTTTCAACTAATACTTTGGTTGCACTTCATAAAAAATAATCCTAATTAAATGAACTCCTTCAAGCATGAGTAGATTCACAGCACCTAACTGTAATATCCTGTTTCTGAGATAGGGTAAACCAGAGAAGCAGCGCTTAAAATGAATTTGAGTAAGCTAGTTCTTAAATTATCATTGCTTGTGAAACTTTAATATAAGCAAAAATAATTAAAGAAAACAGAAGATACAATATTACCCTGGTAGTTTAAAGCAGAAAAGTTGCAAATGCTGAATGAGTTATAACTTCTATCAGCCTTATAAGAATGTCAGGGACAGGAGAAGCACAGCTCAGTAGTTATGATACTAAGATGAAACTGAGCCTTTTCTTATAGCCTGCAACACTGTAACAAGAATGTATTACTGACATGGCGCCATGGCACATTCTTCAGAACCGCAAGTCAACTCTCACTCCAGCCAGTAGCCGAGAAAAATAATGACTGAGAAGCGCTTACTCATGAACGGGGGGAGAAAACCTGCTTCAAAGACTGTTTACATCACCGACATTTTAAACCTGGTGTTTCCCCATACCCACATGTTAATTAACCTACGGTCCTCTACTTTCCTTCTTATCTTCCATGTAACTGCTTTTTATATTTGTACAATTTCATTGTGCTCTAAGTGCTACTAGGTTTGAAAGACTTTTAAACAATAATTAGAATTTCAATGCTAAAATAACTAATTTGAAGTTTTGGGGTAAGTAAATAAACATGACTATGTACTCTGAGAAGAAAAATTTTTAAGTTAAATATGGCTTTCATAAGTCTTCTCTAGTATCATTTCTCATGTTAATTATAATAAGAGGTATCATAATACTTAATATTAGCATTGAAAAACAGGTCTGTATTAATATCATAAGCAGCTAACGAAAGTAAATTAAATGAGAAAAACATATCATAAAATCACACAAGCAATGGTCACTACCAAACGACTCTGCGCAATCCACTCACAGGGCTGTGGTCTCACATAGCAGGGGGAGGTGCAGCTAGTCCCTTAGTCCCTCCACCTTCCACCCTCAATTATTCTGGAGAATTCAGAGAGACAATTACAATTAATAATTAAATATGTATCTCAACCAATGCATTATTCTAAAGGAAGCAATATGGAGAAATGGAATTCAGAATGTGTCATTATTTCTTTTTATTTTTAATATATTTTAATTACTTTATTGTTGTTCAATTACAGTTGTCTGCATTTTCTCCCCACCCCTCTATGCCACCCCAGCAAAACCCACCTCCCCTCTTTGCTTCCACCCTCCCTCTTAGTTTGGTCTATGTGTCCTTTATAGTAGTTCCTGACAACCCTTCTCCCAACTGCCTCCTCCTCCCTCTCCTCTGGCTATTGTTAGATTGTTCTTAATTTTAATTTCTCCGGTTATATTTTGCTTGTTTTTTTCTTTTGTTGATTACATTCCAGTTAAAGGTGAGATCATACGGTATTTGTCCTTCACCACCTGGCTTATTTCACTTAGCATAATGTTCTCATCTTGTCGCAAAGGGTAGGAGCTCCTTCTTTTTCTCTGCTACATAGAATTCCATTGTGTAAATATACCATGGTTTTTGATCCACTCATTTGCTGATGGGACTTAGGTTGCTTTCAGTACTTGGCTATTATAAATTGTGCTGCTATGAACATTGGGGTGCATAGGATCTTTTGGATTGGTGTTTCAGGATTCTTAGGGTGTATAATCCCAGCAGTGGAATTGCTGGGTCAAAAGGCAGTTCCATTTTTAGTTTTCTGAGGAAATTCCATACTGTTTTCCACAGTAGCTGTACAGTCTGCATTCCCAACAACAGTGCACTAGGGTTCCCTTTTCTCCACATCCTCTCCAACGCTTATTTGTTGATTTGTTTATGTTGGCCATTCTGATTGGTGTGAGGTAGTATCTCATTATGGTTTTAATTTGCATCTCTCTGATGGCTAGTGATGCTGAGCATCTTTTCATATGTCTCTGGGCCCTCTGTATGTCCTCCTTGGAGAAGTGTCTGTTCAAGTCCTTTGCCCATTTTTTAATTGGGTTGTTTGTCTCCCTGGAGTGGAGTCGTGTGAGTTCTTTATATATTTTGGAGATCAGGCCCTTGTCTGAGGTATCATTAGCAAATATGTTTTCCCATACTGTTGGTTCTCTTTGTAATTTGGTGCTGTTTTCTTTAGCCATGCAGAAGCTTTTTATTTTGATGAGGTCCCATTTGTTTATTCTTTCCTTTATGTCCCTTGCTTTAGGGGACATGTCTGTGAGGATGTTGCTGTGTGGAATGTCTGAGATTTTCCTGCCAATGTTTTCCTCTAGGACTTTTATGGTGTTATGACTTATATTTAAGTCTTTTATCCAAAACTGTTCTTTGACCCAGCAATTCTGCTGCTGGGATTATACCCTAAAAACCCTGAAACACCAATCCAAAAGAACCTATGCACCCCAATGTTCATAGTAGCACAATTTACAATAGCCAAGTGCTGGAAGCAACCTAAGTGTCCATCAGAAAGTGAGTGGATCAAAAAACTATGGTGCATTTACACAATGGCATTCTATGCAGCAGAGAGAAAGAAGGAGCTTATACCCTTTGCAACAGCATGGATGGAACTAGAGAGCATTATGCTAAGTGAAATAAGCCAGCGATAAGGGACAAATACCATATGACCTCACCTTTAACTGGAACATAATCAACAAAAGAAAAAAGCAAACAAAATATAACCAGAGACACTGAAGTTAAGAACAATCTAACAATAGCCAGGGGGGAGTGGGGAGGGGATAGTGGGGAGAGGGGTTTTCAGGAACTACTATAAAGGACACATGGACAAAATCAAGGGGGAGGGAGGTGGGACTGGCTGGGGTAGGGTGGAGGGATGGGGCAAAAATGCAGACAACTGTAATTGAATAACAGCAAAAATTTAAAAAAAAAAAAAAGAATGATGGACCCCCTCTCATCCCTCCTCCTCCTACAGCCAACATCATACTCAATGAAAAAAAACTTAGAGCTTTCCCACTAAGATCAGGAACAAGACAAGGATGCCTGAATTCACCACTCCTATTCAACATAGTACTGGAAGTCCTAGCCACAGCCATCAAACAAGAAAAAAAATAAAAGGCATCCAAATTGGAAAGGAGGAAGTAAAATTGTCATTGTTTGCAGATGACATGATAATGTACATAGAAAATCCTATAGACTCCACCAAAAAACTACTCGACCTAATAAATTAATTTGGCAAAACAGTGGGATACAAAGTCAATACTCAGAAATCAAAGGCATTTTTGTATACCAACAATGAAACATCAGAAACAGAAATCAAGAAAAATATCTCATTTGATATAGCAACAAGAAAAATAAAGTACCTAGGAATAAACCTAACCAAGGAAGTAAAAGAGTGTGTCATTATTTCATGAATCCTTTAACCAAGACATTTAATAATAAACATTGTATCAGCTCTAGTTTCTACAACCAGCATTTTTAAAAGGTGAAACAGACTGTTCTCAAATACTAGTAGCAATGATTCTGGAGTTTATTCCACAAGATAAATACTTTTGCCAAACATACAAGAAAGAATTACTGAGCACTAAGAGCAATAGAGAGTTTCAATGATGGAGTATTGTAGAAAAATAACTTGTCAAAAGTTATCTGTAATTAAATTTAAAGTGCATGTTATTATTTATATTAGGCATAGTAGCAATAAGGGATGGGCAGCAGACAAGTCAATTGCTTTTACTTATATGTATTTTTATTATGTCTTTTCACAAGGCTTCCTGGTGATGCTGATGCCTGCTAAAAGTCTGAGAACCCTAGGCAGAGCGATTGTTTTAAAAATGGTCATGCATCGCAAGGGGATCATTGAGCGTCAGCCCCGGATGTTCTGATGGAACTGAGCAAAAAAGGCACTCTCTGTTCTCCTGTGGCTAAGATAACAAAAGCTGAAACGTCTCATTCAGGAACTGCCTAGTGACCATCTTGCCCTCATTTAAGGAGTGCTTGGGCTGAAAGCCAGACACAGGGAATCAGAGTTGAAGGAAGGTGAAGAGGCCAGGTAATACTTTTTAAGCACCTGCTTTCACTGACTGAAGACTTATCATAATTCTTTTACCTCATTAAAGCCTTTTTCTTTCTTAAGTCAATTTGGGTTGGATTCCCTTCAGTCACAACAAAACACATCATAGGAATACAAGGCTGTATTCAAAGCAATACAAGCTTGTTTCATGTTTACGCTACTCAGTGTATATTTTATTTCTTTCCCAATATGGGCCCCACAAAGTCGGACATCAGAAAAACAAGACTACAGTATCTTAGAATTTTATTTGACATCAGCACACAAAGCAAATATAGGCAAACTCTTCCTAAAGGACTGTTAGACCCAGGCCATAAGGGCTTCACTATGGCTTGAGAGAAGTAGGGGTCTGGCACAAATAACGCCCCTTTTTTATTACAAAATCTTTTAGTAGAAAATCATGAGCATGTAATTCTGTGGCATAACAACTTGACACTCAAGCACACCATATGCCATTTTAGGTGAAGTGTTCAAGTTAAAACTAGAGATTTATAAATAACTATTACACCCATACTATTACCCTACTGACCACACTCACCTAGACGTTACTTCTGCTGGACCTACATAGGAAGAAATAATGAATTATTAACAACAACAATAAAAATAGGTTTGGATGCCTATGGCAGCATAAGAAACTGTGCCACAGAAGGAAATATGAACGGGATTTAGGCAGCACTGTCTGAGAAGAGGAACTTTGGTATAGAGCTTCAACAGAGCTGACAGGTGGTGGGTATGTCTCTATTGTGAGTATGGATATAGCTGACTGAATGTAATGTCATTAATATATTAAAAGCATGTAATAAATTCCACTTGCTTTGATTGTCTCTGTACATAAGCATATAAAAGCCTTCTATTTATAATTTGACTGCCCAAGAGTTGAATTAATAAACATACTAGTTAACATAGAAATATGAAAGAAAATGTTTCAGGATTCCCAGACTCTATTAATATTAAAATGTACAAACATGAGTCTGCTCCTAGTAGAAAGCTAATTATTGAAAGAAATAATTAGTAACATTTTAGAAGAGAAATTAAAATAAAAGAAATAAGTAGTAGCTTTCTAATAATCTCTAAACCTAACTTTTTAATAAATACATGATTAGATCCAAATGACATATTAGCACTCCCCAAGCCAATAAATGTCCCTCAGCAAAGAAAGAATTCATCTAATTCACGTAGTTTCTCTGATATAAGTATTCTATTAAAAGACCTTAATTGTATCTGAATTAAGGCCTTATTATGGATCCTTAATTATATCTGAAAGTTCCACTATAATACTTGGCAAATTAGCAGACTGTTTAAGTGAGTCCAGAGCTACCTGCAAAGTCCATCTTCTTTCATTGTTCTTGCTTAGCTCCTAGAACTACAGAAGTAGGTGGGTGGGAGAGGGTTTTAGGCATGTCAAGAATAAGGAACCATATATGCCCATAATTATTCTATGTAAGAATTGGCAACTTTGTTATTCATATAATCTCTTTTAGGAATTTGCTTCTTAGAAAGGAACTGTATAAATTCAGTCTTGATGATTTGGTTTAGAAATGCAAATCACAAACATGGAAAGACCCTGAGGCTCTGTTGAGATTTTTCTGGGTCAAGAGGCCATTGACCTAATTTTTCTCATCTCCTACATTAATCATCCATCTTCCTCATCAGTGCTGGTTCTGATATCCCCACCTGCTCCCTGGGTGGGTGGTATACAAAGGCGACTTCCTTCCATTCTTTCACCCAATCTTTGTCCAAAGGTTCTTTTGGAGATCTGAAAGTTTGGGGTACAGAGAGAATACTGAGGGTCCCTGGGTCAGTAAAGAGGTATCTTTACAGCATAGAAATGAGGAACCGGATTGTTAACCCAGAACAGATTGAAAAGAAAATTAAAGCTGTTACCCCTAAAGTAATTTTCAAGTAAAGAATTTAGAAATAAAAATACCTTCAAAATATACATGTGCAAGTGAACAGATTCACTTTCTTACCGCTTTGTCTTGGGAATTAAGTTCTGGGTCTAAAATATTAAAGGGAGACAGCAGTACAAAACATAGCAAAGATTTAATATGATACAAAGTTAGACTACATGTAAAGTTCATGTCTTGATACTCTTATATTCTTGATACTTTCATTATTCAAGAAGAATGATTTATTTCAATGCATCTCCAACAGTTTAGATGAAAGAACATATAAGCCTTTGAAGTTATTGTTCTGCACAAATAGCATTCCCTAAGATGAAGCTAAGAGAGTTTCTCCCATGTCATTAGAAGTATAGTTATTATAATAGCAAAATATGACAGCTTCTATATAGAGAAAATTTTTTAAATGTGAATATCTGAAAATAATGTTTTATTTCAATAATTTCATTGATAATTTTGCCCAAATTTTTAGACCCCTAAACTAATTAGTTTGTTTATCTATAATCAATAAATAATCCTTTTTCAAAAAATGAAGTGATCTCAAATATAAAATTCAGGTTAAAATTCTTAGGAGATTGTTTGTCAGTGCATGTTTATTTGTTTTTTTTGGTCTAGTGTTTTTTTTTAAGTTTATAATCTATTCTAAAGAGAAGGAAATATCCTTTCCTTCACATATCTTTTTTCTCCTCTAATTCATTACTTTATTCACCAGTTGTGATAGATGCATCTGGTTTCAAGGAATCACAAAGTTCACAAATATCAAAATTCTGTGAAAACTGAGAAGTGCGATACCTTGGGGATTCTTAGCACCTATTTTCAAAAATCTCTTGTGAAGGATCCTTTCTCATCTGTGGAATTTCAATGATGAATAAAGTTAACTTGTTACTTTCTGTGACACTACACTAAGGAAAGATGAAATGCTATATGTAAATGCCTGCTGTTTTGAAATCTCTTCAGTCACTTTAACACAGTCTTGTAGCACAAGTGCAGAAATAGTCAAATAATAATCCATTCGGGGAAAGAAAGTGCAGTGAAAAATGTCATTTGCTATCAACTGTTGATGGCCCTTGGGCATTAGACAAATGATCTAGTTTTAACTGAAGTGTTTATTTACAAATTGAGGTGAAAGATAAAAGATAAAGAGCATTTTGTTTAGACTCACTCTTCCTGTCTTTAGTATTCTTGGAGCCATAGAGCCAGAGAAAAGCCAGAACATTCTGAGACCCCACTCTATCTCTATGCACAGGTAGATTCAGGTTCACTCAACTAAAGAAGGCATACATTGGATAAGGGTCACCTAAAGAGGTGAACTACAAACAATTCTGTATGCATACATGCATTTATTTAATTGATAAGCCATGACTAACTGTAAATTCTAACTTACGTCAGGCAGGAGCAAAGCTAGAGTCTCTTGTCTTCCAGTGCTCAAATATCACATAAAATGATGTTGTGCCATTAAATAATTATGGTAATGAACAAAGAGATATGTGAACATGAATTTCAGTGGAAAATTCATCTCAATGTTACAGTGGGATGAGCCGCCAAAGGGGAAATAAAGGCGGGGCCCTCACCATTACAACCTAACAAAGAACTAAATACCGGAGGCTAAAAGCAAAAGCTCACCTGTTGACCCAGTAACTCTGAGCCTGGTCAATAAGGCTGCCAGGCATTCTGAACAAGTGAAACTATGATAGTGCAGGAGAGGGGGGAGCCCTTAAAGTCTGTGTGTAGCATCTCCACTAGCTGGAAAAAGGAAGACCTTGAGACTGTATTCATTCTGAGGCCTGGATGGTAAAAGGGAAGGGGAGACTACAGTGCCCAAAGAAAAGCCCCTAAGACAACTTTGGTTAACTCTCTGCCTCCCATCATGTGTGCAAAAGGAACAAATAGAGTCTGGAGCAAGATAAGAATTCAGGTTAACAGGCCCTCCACATACCTATGTTTGGGTAGTCATGTCTCCCTGGGGAAAGCTGGCACCACCTTTACCCGTCAATCAAAACGTAACTTCATCACGGCCACCCCATCAACTATATAAGTCCTCAGAACAAAGGAATCTCTCTCTTCTCTTGGCCTCTTAGCCACATGGGGGACCCTGGCCAGCTGGCCTCTTCCCACCCTTGCTTTATCTCTGACATTAGAACTTAGCATTAATAAACTTTGCTTGCACTCTAGTAGGCTTGCTGACCTGTGATTCTTCACTGTGTCAGTAAAAAGCACCAAGTTTTTGGGAGTTTATCCTGTAACATCGAAACAATTAAATTATAAGGTACATTAAATTGTAAAGTTTTTACTTTTTTATCTTTTAAAATTTGTACTGAAATTCTGACAATGTTATTTTTGGCAGCAAATAACATATACATAAATGTCCAGATAAATAAATCAATAAATACAAACATATAAACAGATATTCATGGCACAAAATTATTTAATATAATTTAGCAAAATATACCTGTGAGGATGCCCAGACCTCATATTACAAGTTTAAAATAAAAGATCCTATTAGATCATGTAAAAATTCTCTAAAGTCTTAGGTACAAAATTTTGGGTGAATTTCTAAAAGCACAATTATAGCTTTTATTATAAATTTCACTATTCTAGCACTTAGTATATTGTATATTACTTTGTTCATGAAGGTGAAAGTTTCCTTTCTTATTATCATATAATTTTTTAGTATCTTCAGTTTACCTTGTAAATGCTATTAAATAGTTTTCCCTTTTTCATTTTCGACACTGGCTATTATACTCAACAGGTAGAACATAGCTCTTTGCTTTATTCCTCCAACAGGTAGATGTTTCATATGAAATGATCAGAAAATCTCAGTGGGAAATTATTTGGTACAACCATTATCCCTGACTAAACATAGTTAAGTGTTTTTTTAAAAAATAACTCTATTTACCTATGTCACATGTATAGCACCATGAAAGTCTTCTGGTCTATGGTGTTTGGATGATTATGTTAGTGTTTGGTTTCTTTTGTTACTTTTTATTATTATTTGATTTTCATTATATATATCTTTAAATCCATTACAAGAATTGTACCAAAGAAAATAAACCTGAATTCAGTTCTTTAATCACTCTAAGAGCCACTCTAAGAGCTTTAATTAATATGTATTTTTACATTTCAATTTTGAATGGTTAAAAAGAAAAGCTGAGACATTTAATCAGCAATGTAATTCCTGAATATTGTGTTGAGCAGAAATCGCTGATGAAGAGGACATGCCATATCATTAGTGCTTTCAGTGTGCTCAATTTATACTTTTTCAAATATAATATGCAGTATTTAATTAGCTAAATCATATAAACTAGAAACGTAGAATCATTACTACTTAAAGTCTCTGAAAAAATATTGCTTCAGGAAAGTTATATGTGGAAAGTAAGGTTCATCTGTCTTGATGTTGGTTAAAACTTTCTCCTATTCTTTTTATATTGTTAAGTTTTTACTCTTTATTTCATGTTTCAAAACCAACATAGAATTATATAACAAATAGTTTGCTTTAAACATTTCTAAAAAGATCAGTCATGAGAATCAAAATTGTTCAGTGTGGACTTTGTTATTAATTATATAACTATTAATTAGTGAGACATATTTACATTTGTAAAACAGGTGGAACCTGACTGTGAGAAGTAATATTTTTAACAGATTTTTGCATTATAGACCATTATCATATCTATAGGACACTTTTCACTGATTGGATGATGAAAATAATTATAATACATATTCACAAAAATGTTTTCCTTCTGCCTGAGCTGTACAATCAGGTCCTGCAATTAGTGCCTCTTTCCAGTATATTGGGCTGGATGCCCTAGACAGTTCCACTTTCCTTTCTCTATTCTGTCCATCTTGGCACAGTTTCAATTTCCATTTAAGAAAATACATCTGGTTCCCCAGCAGTTACTTTAATCTACTTTGGAACTTTATCTTGTGTCTGTTAATGGCTTGTGATCATAAGAATAGGAAAATGTGCATGAGACATGAATGCAAGTCTATTGTCATCTGTTACCTTACTAAAGACTTTACGCTCTCTCAAATTAAAAATAAACAGGGCCAAGTCACATTTCTACTGCAAGAAAGATAACAAAAATGAATTTGACAAATGTTGTTTCACTTTTAGTTCCAGAAGAAACATATTCAGAACGACTCTAGGACCTTAATCTACTAATACAAGACATCTATTTTAGCAACTTAGAAAAAAAGTAGTTGTTGATTCTCCTGTTAATAAATGTTATAAGTTGAGTTTTTCATAGTTTTATGAAAAAATGTATAAGTCTAATAATATTTTAAGATTAAGCTCAATGATTCAAAGTAGAATTAATAATCTCATCAACAAATTAATTTATCAAGAATTTATTATTGGATGACTGATAAGAACTGATTAAATTAAAATGGCACATTCTTTTTCTCAAATACCATTAATTTAAAATGTCCAAAAATAAAACATTTTGAAATATATGGATTTTTGTATCTATCATCAAAGTGATCTTAAAAAAAAGTAAAATAGCCAAAATTTAAATGTTTCAAAAATCAAGCTTTGTAATATAAAAATAACTCACATTCTCTATAAAAGTGAGATTGTTCGATTACTCATATTTCAATACTATGAAATATCATTTGCACAGATCTTAATACTGAGAATAGGGAAGGCTATTTCAGATTCCTCACTACTCTTTCCTTATTCCCTTCCCCCCATGATATCCCTGGATGTCAAAATAATTTTCAGCACTGGAATCAGCACATATATAGAAAAGTCTATGCACTAACCTTCCTTCTTTTGTCCATTTATCATTTAAATTTTCCTTCCGGGGTCTCATTATTTCAGGATGAGGATTGTGGGGAATCTTACTTCCCAATGTCCAGTAAGACTGCAGGTGACTGGCTATGTTGTTCACTCCCTCTCACGATCAATGGCATTTTATAAAAATGGCATTGCTCATTAATTGATAGAATTAGAGTAACTGGTGATTTAGTGGAAACATAAGGGACTCAGATTGCACCTTCACTCTCTGGGCATTACAGATATGTGTTATGAACGGCTTGGTAAGGAATGTGCATGACTCAAGAACTCGAAGAATGACTAAGTGAAAATTCTGAATGACTGAAATTGTTTATAGGACTGGCATAAGAGATAATCACTTAATAATTTTAGATTGGCTGGGGTGGGGTGGAGGGATGGGGAGAAAATGCAGACAATTGTAACTGAATAACAATTAAAAAATTTTAAAAAATTTAGTACAAATGGTACTCTTTAAAAAATTGACATGGTATATAAATATTAAGATTGGATGCCAACCTCATGATTAAAGATAAACAGTTCAATCATTCTAAAAAAAAAGAGGATATTATCTAAATGTTACTTCAAATGGCTATAATTAATTAAGGGATTAACTAGAAGTTTGGATTGCTGTTAATCATAAATATGTATAAATATATTCTCAATATTTAAATAATTTTTCATTGTTTGCAAGCTTCAGCTTTATTAGTTCACTCAAAATATATAAAATGGTGAATATATTCACATATGCATTAATATGTCTATATATACACACACACACAGACACAAAAACACATACAAATTTGGGGTTTTTTAGTTTTGTTTTGCTTTAGAATGTAAACTTCTGTCAGTTAAAGCTTGGATTTTACCATTTAATTTTTCAAGGTGTATCATGCTAATCAGGTGTTCAAGTGATCACTGAATAGTTTTTGATGATTTTTAATCATCATTTCTGGGTAAATATAATTTCACACTTTAAAAACCATAAATTCACTTTGAGACAACAGATAAATTGTTTATATCTTATATGGCTCAGCTTTTTTTTGTCTATTTTTAATGTCATGCATTTTTTTTTCAATTTCTTTGTCTGCATTTTACTTTACACCTTATGAAAGATTTCCACCTGTAGTACAAAACCTGCTTGTAAAGCACTAAAAAAAGTCTGCGCAAATGGATTAAGAGTGAGCACAACTCAGAACACTGAAAAAAGAAAGCAAAGATGGTGATGGGAGAGGAGTAAAGAAGACGAATTGCTCAACAAAAAATGGTATCTATTTGTGATAAGTGACTGTAAAGCTCTAGGCATATTCATTATTTCCTAGAAAGGTTATTGTAAAAGGGAAAGAACTATCGATTTGTAATAAAGTTTCCAGAAGACATTTATTCATGCATTGCTATTTCTTCTTTTTCTTTTTCTTTTTTTTTGGTTATAGGACTATTTTTTAGATTTTTTAAAAATTTATTTATTTATTTATTTATTTAATTTATTTATTTTTATTCAGTTACAATTGTCTACATTTTCTCCCCATCCCTCCACCCCACCCCAGCCAGTCCCACCTCCCTCCCCCACCTCTACCCCCCCCTTGATTTTGTCCTTGTGTCCTTCATCAAAAGAAAAAAGCAAACAAAATATAACCAGAGACATTGAAATTAAGAACATTGTAACAATAGCCAGAGGGGAGTGGGGAGGGAATAGTGGGGAGAGGGGTCTATAGGAGCTACTATAAAGGACACAAGGGCATTGCTATTTCTTGTTTTCTATTGATATGTTAAGAATTCATCATATATATTTTCTATTCTAATAATCAAAGCCAGTGCCATTTCAAAATCATAAATAAATAGACCAAACAGACTCTTCATCTGGATATTTTAACTACTCCTTTTTTAAACTTCAATTTTATTATTTACATTATTACAGATGTCCCCATCCTCCCACCCCATTTTGCCCATCTCCACTCAGCCCTCGCCTGCCCTTCCCGCAGGCCATCACCACACTGTTGTCTGTGTCTACGAGTTATGCAGGTATATTCTTTTAATCTGTGCCAAACATTAGTTGACTTCAATACTGAATACTTACAAGATAATGATGTAGTTTACAATGCAATCAACACTCTCATTAAAGATTTAACAAATAGAAAATATTTTAATATAATATATAATGTTATTAATCCATACATGTTAAAACCCTTCTTAAGAGATTTGTCCTAATTATTTACTTTCCTACACTTTTCCCTTCCAAAATGTCTAATTCAAACTTTAAAGATAAATGTTTGTAAAATAACAATGACAAGCTTTCTATGCATAGATTTTCCTCTGACTTCAGTTACGTTAGGCCTTTGGGGATGTAAAAATGCCTTAAGAATAATTTACTATGTTTTATAAAATTATGTGCAAGAGCTTAGCAAGTAAACTCATTGTGTTTACTTTTTATACTGAAGTCTTGAAAATAGAAGTAAGGTGATTTTTCACAGATCATATTTCAAGTTGAAAGATAGCATAAAGTTATAAAGTATTTTATCACAAAACTTGATTGCTGGTATTCTATCTTTTTAAAGAACCGAGTAATCTATCATTTAAACAAGATACAGTAGTTTCAAAGTATAATTTCTATCATCTATAAACTTCAAAATATGATCATAGTTATTATAAATGCATAAAATAATTGTAGACTTTTGGGAAAATTTTGCTCCTTAGGTAACTATTTCCACTTCAGTTTGAACAGCAAGTGCTTCCAATGGGTTGTGTTAGAATCCCTGCTCGTTTTTGATTGCATGGGCAGCTATAATGATTGTAATGCAGAATGACGTAGCATAACTCACCTTCCTGAATTCTCTCTTCTGTACTCTGGGAAAAGGTACGGTTCAAAACAAACAAACAAACTATATCCTATAAATATATCCTATGCTAAGTGTTCTTTCCTCTTTGTGTTCTTCTGAAAGTATCTAATTCATGTCCACATCTAGATTGGCCATAATGGCTTTGCTGTTGCAGTATGACTGAATAATAGTCCTATAACGGAGCATATGCAGAAACTAAAAGCTTGTGCCCTATCTACCAGTTGGGCTTTCAATGACCAACCTGCCTGCTTCTGTTCCCTGTAACTTCTTAACTCACATGCGGTAACAGTGACTGCCAGCTTGTCTGTTTCATTTTGCTCTCTCCACACATCCTCTGTCCCGATTCTTGTGTCCCTTCAAAACACTCTTGTAGATTCTCCTTGCTTCTAGACTCAACCTCGTTGATGAAATTACTGCATGTCCTCACCAGCCATCAAATCATCAGTGTTGCTTCTGGTCTCCTTTTATGTAATGAATCTGCTCTTCACAATGATGAAATCCAGCATTCATCATTCTTCTTGACTTTTACTGCACTTCCAAATTTATAGACACCTGAATTCCTAATACTCTCCCCTTCTTATTCTCTGTGATAATGCACCCTCCTACGTTTCTCTATTTTTTATCTCCTGAATAAGAAAGGGCTCTGTTAGAACTTTCCTTATCATTCTCTGCATTTCTTACTTCACATAACTCATTCCTCCTAAGGCTTCAACTAACTTCTTAGAACATGGAAACTAGATCTCCAGCCAAGACCTCTCTGTCCTGAGTTATGCACTTCTTGCTGCCCATATAACACTGCCCCTGAAGTTCAATCCAGGCCTTTAAACTTAAGTAAAATTTGGCTGGTCATATTCCGTTTTAATTCTATCAGCTTGCATAGCAAGGCCATCTCAGAGATCTATAAGATGATGAGCTTGTCAGCTTGTTTTAGTTTTATTCTTTTAGACACAAAATCACTTGCATTTGGATTTTTTTTGCCCCCAGAGTCATCTGTTTCTTGAAGACTTATAAAACTTTGTGTGGGACAATTTTAATTTTCTTTTTCCCTAAGCATAATTTCCATATTGTTATGTCAAATGTCTCCTTTGCTAGATAGCAGCTACCTTGAATAATATCTCTGACGAATTCCAGTTTAGAATTGCAAAATAAATTCTGACTTAAGGAGGCCCCTCTCCACCATCATTGGTCAGGTTTAGAGCTCCAGGAATAACTTCCCTAATTATATTGCAGGAGTAGCAGGAAAGAATAAAGACAAATATTTCTTTCACTAACTTCAGTTTACATTATCTCTCTGCTGGTTTCATGGCCTTCCTGGCCAGCTTCTCAGGGTGCAGAAGGTCTTTTGAGGAGGAAATTCAGTTGCTGGCTCTGGCATGGTACACATGCATTCGGCAGAAGGCCCTAGTGGGGGCCAGCAATTCCCACTCCACGATATGGAGGGTAGTCCAATCATTTTCCTTAACTCTTGACCATTTTTCCTGTACCCTGTAGTTTCTTGTCCACAGGATTTAATTGCCTAAATCTTCTTCCCAGCTTTCCTACATATAGTCTGCAGGGTGTGGGACTTGCTGGTTTAAGCAGGATGAACATTAATGCTTTTTAGTAGGCCCAGTACGATCACTAATTCTCCAAATCTTTGCTGTTCTCTGGGCCCAGAGTTAAGCCATAATTGCCAGTCTACTGTTACAGCAATTCTGCAACAATCGTGTTTCAGAATTTGTCTATCTTTCCTTTGTTTCATTTCTATCTTTCTGGCCTCTTTCAGAAATTTTGTACTCTGAAATCCTATTCCATTATTTCATTTTCATTTTTATATTATTCAAATTCTATCCTCTTGTCTCTTTAATCAAGTCCATATTTTTTAAAACAAATTCAAATCTTTTAATCATTATTCCTTTTTAAAATCATATAATATATGAAATTCACATGGGATAATCTAGCTATGGAATATTATTCCTATATTTTGAAACTCCTGCCATGCCTGCTGTGGTTCAGTGGGTTGAGCACCAGCCTGTAAACCAAAGGGTCGCTGGTTCTATACCCAGTCAGGGCACATGCCTGGGTTGCAGGCCAGGTCCCCAGTAGGGGATGTGTGAGAGGCAACCACATATTGATGTTTCTCTCCCTCTCTTCCCCCTCTCTAAAAATAAATAAATCAAATCTTTAAAAAAAGTCCTACACTTTCTGTAATTTCTAAACTAATTTCATTCTCCAATGATTATCTTCTTGTATTACTCAAGGGTGTATTTACCTTTAATAATGACCTAATTATTTTCATTTATAGATTTTATATCTTTAACCAGCTTATGAAATTCTCAAACAAAAGGGAATATGTTTTCTAATGTTTTAGAATTGTACCAAGCATGAGACTTGAGAGTAATTTTCAATATGGAAAGCTTTAGTAGGTATTACACATTATGAAGAAGTTGGAGCCCATAGACAATGTACTTTGAATTAAACTCATATGATAAAATGCAGTTCTTTTTCATTACAGGTTTTTTGATGTACTGAATATGAGATAGTAGTTGGAGGATGAAATATTCATTTCATTCAATAATTACTATCATGGTGACAATATATTCCATAGTCATTATTTAGACTGATAAGTTTATAGAATATCTGATACACTCAGAGTACTAGTCCAAGAACTAAATGGTCCTTCTAGTCTTCATGTGCATCCATAGTACAGGGCAGGTGTTGCTTTGTCAAATAACGAAAATATTAGAAGGTAGTGGGATGTGGTAGAAAATAGTTTTTGTAATGAGAAATAATAGAAATTCTTGAAACAATTCTATGGAAAATAAATTCATTTGAAATAACTATCTTAATGAAGATGATGCAATAAATGAAACAAAGTAAGCATAAATCATCCACATTTTCATAATAGGTTCTTTTTGATTTCTGAATATAAATATATCTAAATAATAGCAGATGCTATTTATAAGAGTTCTCAAATTTAAATATCTCACATTTAGTTTTTCCTCTTTATTCTGTGGGTATGCCATACATAAATATATGACTTAACTACATGAGTAAAGACTGATGTGCTAATTTCTAACTGGTGAATTTCAGAAAAAAATGTGTCTGAGCTATATTTTCTCAAAATGGAATCTGTAATATAAATTTTGCCACCTATTTTCAAATCCGCAGTACTAGACCATGATACATCAAATGAAGGACTTTTCTGCTGCTAGAAAGATGGCAAGAGCCCTGACATCTTCACTTTTATTAGTTTTCTAATTTTATTTCCAAACCCATAGCTTATTTGATAGAAAGTAGATTTCTGGTTCACCGATGCAGGGAAAACTCTGTAAATACACAGAGCCATAAGATAACCAAAAGATTTAAAAAGTTTGACACTTTTGAAAATTACTTCTCATCCTTAACTAACTTTGGAAGCTTTTACCTAATGCTGTGGGGTAACGTGAAGGGTGACTCTTAACTGCTAATTATGGTGGAATGCAGTTTCAGAGCATCTGTAATCTGCTGGAAAATACTTCATTTCTTAAATGACTTAAAAAGTGTGTTCATCATGAAATGGAACTATACTTATTAGAAATACTTAAATACCAGTAACAGGAAAAAGTACACTTTCCCTTTGTAAAAAATATCAGAAATTAACAATGATATAAATTCCTTAAATATATTCACTAAATTTATACTGTTTGACTACAAAAAAAAAAAGGTATATTGAGACTCAATTGCTTGCTTTATTTATTCTAAGCAAGCAATTGAGGTTCCTGAACATAAGGACATATGTTCTCATGCTTAGAACATACGTTTTAGGTTCCTGAACACAAAAGATATTCAGGAACAACTTAGTATTACTGATGTCAGTTGTTGATACAAAGTCCACCACGGTACTATTTGAATGTTGTGCAAAATTGATTCTGAAGGAATGAATACATTTATTTCATGGCTAAATACATGATATGAATTGGTTAATTGTAATATTTTAAATTCAAACGTATCTTTATTTGAAAACTTTTAAGATTATGAGATGAAATGTAGAAATACATCAACTTTTACTGAGGAAAAAAAACAAAAAACCCTCCATGCCTGGACCGCACATGGCGAGGAACAATGTGAACGCCATTCTTTCCCTTTCGGACTTTTGCCCTCTGCCCTCCATTGTTCCTGCTGCCCCAATAAGTTACTTTGACCAGTGAATAAAAAAATCCTGCATCCATTTAATCACTTTCTCTCTTAAGAGCCTTATTTTTTTGTAATTCCCTTTTCTTTATTTTTCTTCATTAATATATTATAATTTATAGACAATAATATTTACTCTTTTAAGTGAATAGTTTTGGTAACTGTAATTGTCATATAACTACCACCATAATGAAGATATTGAACATTTCTAGAGCCACCCCCCTACATTTCCTTGTGCATTTTGCACTCACTTCCCCCTCCCAACTCCCAGCTGCAGACAACCACTGATTTGATTTCTGTACTACTACTTTTGCCTTCTCTAAAAATGTCATATAAATGGACATGGACAACAGGATGGTGATTGCTGGGGGGCGAGGAGTATAAGGGGACTAAATGGTAATGGAAACAATATAATAAAGATTATATATATATTTTAAAGTTCTGTAAGTGGAATCACAGAGTAATCTTTCCTTGTGTTTGTTTACATGGGTTAATGCTTTGCAGATATCTGCATGTTGTCTATGTATCACACTTTGTTCCTTTTTATTGGTGATTTGTATTTGATAATATAAATATAATAAAACTTCCTTTAATTCAGTAGGTAATGGATATTTCTGTCTCTAGTTGTTAGCTACTATGAATAATGGTCCTAGGGACATTCACGTACATCCTTTTGTAGATATATGTTTTCATTTATCCTTAGTGAATACCTGGAATGGGATTTGGGGATCATTTGGCAAGTGCAAATTTAACTGCTAAACAAGTCTTTGGTGTGGCTGTATCTCTTTGTATCCCACCATCAGTATACGAGAGTTCCCTTTTCTCTACATTCTCACCAGCACTTAGTATGGTCTTTGTATTTGAGCAACTCTGGTAGATATGTCACTGTGATTTAAAGTTAATTTCTCTGATAAATAGTGACAATGACCAGCTTTTCAGGTGTTTATTTGCCTTTCTATATCTTTTTGGCAAAGGGTCTGTTCCAAACATTTTTCCCATTTCTTAATTGGGTTGTCTTCTTACTATTTAGTAGTTATTCTTGATTACATATTTGAAAAGAAGCCTTTTGTAAGGTATATTTTTCAAAACATTTTTCCTAGTTTGTGACTTGTTTTTTTTATTTTTTAAACTGTGAATTATCAAAGAACAATACATTTTAATTTTGATAAAATCCTTTCAATCATTGTTTTCATGTTGTGTATCTATGTTCTATTCAAAAAAATCCTGCCTAACCCAATGTCGCAATGAGTTTCCACTGTTGTCTTCTTGAAATTTTATGGTTAGAGTTTTTGATTCCACAATCTACTTCAATTTATTTTTTGTGTATGAATAAGATAAAGGTAAGGTTCCTTATTTTCCATATGAGTATCAGTTTTCTAACCACCATTTGTTGAAAAAAATTATCCACACCATACTGAATTAACTTGGCAACTTTGATAAAAGTTAATTAAACCTATAAGTATTTTATACATTTTTATATTGCTTCTTGTTCTCAATTTCTTTTCCCTATACATCTTATTTTTTTTCTCTTTATCTAACATGATCTCTCAGGAATATCTATGTTACTCCCATTAATTTATACATCCTACTTCAGTGTTAAAAGTCTTTTACAGATTCATCCTAAATACGCACACATCCCATGGAACCCTTTTGCCTCATGGTTTGACAATGCATTCATTTACATTCACTTGCATGAGATTTTATTAAATTATTTGATTCAATGTATTCACTTCATTTTTGGGTAACCCAGTACCAACTTTGCCTCTTGAGTCAATGAGCTTGGGCTTATTCATATTTAATAGGGAGATTTGGATGTAGGAATCTCTATAGTTATTTCTTCAGTTACATTAGAAAATATTCCATAAATGTGAGTAAACAATTTTCTCTGCCTATCAAAGTTACCCCTGTGTGATTACTAAAAGGGATGCCCTTCCATTGCTCTACATTTTCAAAAATTAATTATTCTAGAAATGTGCACCAGCTACTTCTTACATCACCACACATGGGGACAGAACACCTTGACTAAGACCCCTGCCTAGCTCTACACAGCTGTTTATTTATCAATTTCTCTAGAGTGACACTAAATCAAGAGGCAGCACATGGGAATGTAAATCACAGTCTAATTTAGTTGTCACTGTGTTGTGACACTTGGTTAAAAACGCTTTTTAATTGTGACTATAAATTATACATGAACAATTCTTAGTGACAGTCTTAATATACATCAGATTGTTTCACCCGAGGGGGAATAGCAAGCATCATCAACATGAAGCAAGTGTATGTCTGAAACTCTTATAAAAACGATTTGGGGAAAGATAATCATGATAATGTGTTCTGGTTTACTTTCAACCCAAAATTCTTTCAGTAGAAAGAGAGGGAAAGGAAAAGGGAGAGGAGAGAGGAAACTGAAGGGAGGGAGGGGGAGAGGGGGAAAGATAAAGATAGTAGATAGTGCCCCTGAAGCAGAAATTCCTGTCCTTTACGGGTGTAGATAAATTCTTGAAGCAGTGGGCATGTTCCCATACCTTAGGTAGTTCTCAGATGCCTTAAGGTCTTCCAAGTAACCCATGAGCAAAAGAACTCTATTCTGAAACTGCGCACTGCATTCCCAGATAAGGCTCTGAAATTCAGAAACAATTAAAGTATGACTGATGAAAAAAGAACTATTCCATCCTGTTTAGTAATAACATTAAAGCAAATAAAGGATTAATCGCTGGCTAGTTTTAAAATGAGGTCACATTTTTGTAATATCTGAGCTACTGAGAAAAAAGTGGGATGGCCTAGATGACTAAGAAAGGTAAGAAATTGCCACCTCGGCTGCATGTGCTAGAAGGGAAGAGTGTAACTGAGATGACACCAATAGAATGAGCAGCACATACTAACAGACACACACTGATTGGCTGGTCAACATTTATCAATACATTTATTGAGCATCTACTGTGTCAGTAAATCACTTTTTGCTGACAGTTGTCAACAGAGGATAAGATAAATAGACTTCAGGTAGGGAAAGGTTTCAGAAACAGGAGTAACTGCCTAGAAGGACCTGGAGAAGTAGAACCAAAGAGTGGGTATTATAGTGATGATGACAAATGAAGTTACTTAGCATCAAAAAGAACCTAAGAGGAAGGGGTGTAGCCAGTAGCAAAAAAAAAAGGGGGGGTTGTTTAATCGCCTGTAATAAATTACATTAGTATTGTTAAACTAAAACCAGAGGCCCAAAATGGAGTCACTTGGGTTAAGTCCCACGTCACCAAACCAAGACAATTACAGTTTCCACTCTCCCAGCAATAAAATCTTAAAGCAGCTCATCAGAAATTATCTGAGCAGCGTTAGTTAGGTCATCTGCCTGACAGACTGTGATAACCAACTCCCTTTTGTTTTTTTTTATACCCACTTTTTTGCCAAGTGTAACTTTCTCGCTCTTGTTCTATTCTGCCTGTAAAAGTCTTCCATGTTAAACAGTCCCTGGAGTTCCTTTCTGTCTGCTGGAAAGGATGCTTCCTAATTTACATCGACTTTTTACTGAAATAAACTCTTAAAATTTTTATTATGCCTCAGTTTGTCTTTTAGTGGTGGTGACTTAGCATCATTTGTGACCTCCACTCCTAATCTTTCTCTACAATCTGGCATTCCTTAGGTTAACAGAGAGTTTGACTGTATGTCAGTTTTGTTCAATGTTAAGTTCTTATGACAAAAGATATTACATTCATTAGTAATAATAAAATTACTCTTAAAAGTACAAATTAGAAGTAACTATTAAAGCCAAAGAACAATTATAATGCTTATTATCATAAAATAACAGGAAGGTCTTCTTTAACATTTATTTTAATATTAACATTTATTTTAACAATAATATTTAATATTGGCATCATTTTAATAAGGTTGTCATATGGCAATTTTTCCCATGGTTATTTTCATTCATCAGCCAATATCTTATGTCTTTCTAGAAGAGAGTTAAGATGTAACTTTACTTCTATTAAAACAGACAGGAAAATGGAAATAAAGAGCATACACATCATTTGCCTTTAGGAACTAAATTGTATAAAAATCAGTGTTAATGTTGATAATGTTAATAATGTGACAAATATTACTCTTAGGATTAAATAATAAAGAAAACAGAGTTTTAATTTTCTATTAGAGCTGGCATAATTAAAGGGGAGAGAGCTAAAACAACGAAATGCATGGTTTTTGTGAGCACCAGATAACTTTGCCAGCCTGGAAAATTATGTTATGTATATACAGATAAAGGCTGGAAAATTGCATCCAGGCTACTAATTGTGACTGCCTCTAAATAAAGGCATGGGGTTGCAGCGAGACAAGAGGGAGATGAACACAGAGGCTTTAACTTTTGCTTTAGACTAGTTCTGCCTTTCCATAATTTAAAAATAGCATTTATATATTACTTTTAAAATTAATTTTAAATGAATCAAAGTGTTCCTCCTGGACTCTCTATTGGCTTTAACAGTTGGGTGCTATATGCTAGCCGTCAAAATATTGGAAAGCACTTAGTACGTTTATTCTTCTACTTTGCCAAGAGTAGTAGAATATTTGCAAAACACAGTGTATTTGAGCAACAGAAAATGACTTGACTTTTATATCACACCTGTTCACTTCAACGCTCTGCTACACTTTCATGATGATAACTTACTCAAGATCATTACTGGCAACACAAGAGGGGTTCTCCCCCACCTTGTTAGTATGTCGACATTGCATTGACAGAAGCAAATGCCATGTTTTTCTTCATTGTGACTCATTTTTTTCTCACCACTTTGGACATCCAAATATAGTGACAGCAAAACCAAAATCATTATAATAAGGCAGTATCAGAGCAATGTGATTTTTCAGTGTGATGGGAATCCAGACACAGTAATTTAGTAATCTATCTTCTAAAACACAAATTTTATTCAATGGGATGATTGTCTTGTAGGCTCAGTCTGGATTGATTTGATATATACCACTATCTGCGTGAAAGTCTCTAACCTTCCAGGCTCTTTGCTAATCTTTTGAATTTGTACAGTTACCACAAATATTTAATTTCCCAAAAATAATAATATAAATCCAAAGATAGAAAACTGATTATTCTACAGGTTGGTCAATAAGACTGGAGCAATGCTTTCCACAACTTGTCTTCCATGCCTGATACCTTTTATCTACTTCATGATCTCAAATATTTTCCTGACCTCAAACTATTTTGCTGAACAAAGGAATGACAAAGTAACTGTCATTACTTTCTTAGCTGTAAAAAATTCATACCCTTATGATGTAAATCAAAGTCCATGCTTATTTTTTTTCACCATGTTTCTTAGGTTGCTTTTTAATTGAATAGTCTACTGACATCTATTAAAATTTAACACCTACCAAATTCTAAAGACTCAATTAGCTTTGGACCAATTTTTTTTTTTTTTTGATCAAATGAAGTACCAAAGCTTTGAAGTATGGATCAAGGAGAAACTTCTTTGCTTCATGCTTCAGACTGTACAACTTATTTCTTTGCAAATAACTGAATAATAAATCACAGAAATTGGTCTAAAGAATAAGTAAAGCACTAGCATAATTTAGCTTAAATAAACTCCTGTCCAAAGGAGTGAAAAATATCTACGGTCATTTTTACAGACATGCATAGACTTCTTTGGTAGATATTCAGTTTATATGAAGAAGTTTTTTTTTAATTATTTTATTTATTTATTTTTAAAGATGGGGAAAGAAGGGAGAAAGAGAGAGAGAGAGAAACATTGATGTGAGAGAGAAAGACCAATTGGTTGCCTCTTGCACCCACCCTGACTGGGGACCGAACCTGCCTTTGAGGCTTGCACCCTGACCAGAATTGAACCAGCGACCTTTCCCTTTGTGGAACACTCAATCAACTGAGTCAGAGAGTTCTGTTTCTTTTTGTGACTATCTGGTATCCATGTTTTCCTTTTTCAAAGGAAAGGGTGGATTTTTTTAGGACACTGCATATATCCTCTTCACAAGGCTGTATTTAGATTTAGGTGAGGCTTCACTGGTTTTGGTGGGGCAGGACTGGATTACAACAGTGAGCACTTCCCATCCACCTGTTTCACCTCAGTGCTCATTGACGATTCCAGAATAGGGCAATCAACTCAACCACTTTTTGAAAGCTGAGATACTTGCCAAGCTTTCAAGAAAGAGCTGAGCTGAAGAGCCCCCTTCTTCCTCTGGATTAGCTTGTGTATGAATATAACTATTAAAACTCCCTTATGACAATAAAGGATTGCTGTGCAACTATGCACAGAGATGAAGAGATACCCATTCCTCAAGATATGAATCAGTGAATGAAAACCCACCTAAAGCTGTCACTGTCACTGAATTTTACAGTTATATAACTCAATAATTCTTGCAACACTATTTTTTCTTATGCATTTTTTTACTTTGAAGTATAAGCAAAGATTATGAAGGAAGCGTTTTACTATAGGAACAGAAGCACACAGGAAAAACTGATAAATTCTCACTGAGGTTGAGGTTTAGCTGCAAAGGCTATAACCCTAAGAAAGTTATGGCAATACAGTGACCAAACATTATACTAACAAAATCAATCTGCAATAGATACTGATTTGACAAACAAATTTGAATTAATTTAGATAGTAAGCTAGCTAATGAAAATAAATCTCAACTTTCAATCCTATAGAGAATTTTATCAGTACATCTATATCCCCAGAAATACATGTCATTCACCAATCTACCACCCATGGGTGCCGTCACAACCTTATTTATGATTGAGTAAAAAGTAGTAGTGAGTAATTATGCCTTCCTTGTTTGAAAAGGAGTACAATCTTAAGTGAGGGAAAAACAAGTTACCTTGGATAAAAGGATTACATGTTATTCTCCTTTCCAATGACCTCTGTTACACAATAAGAAGAACCTATTCAAAGTTCAGGATATACCAACTCCATAGAAGACAGTCCCTAGGCAAATGGTATTTGAAACGATTTTACCAAAAATCTATTCAGAACAATATCATGGCAATACATTCATAATTTGAGCATCTTAAATTTTGGAAATATGTTACACCTATAGCGTAGGGTGATATGGGCACTGTAAGGCAGGCTACTTGGCAGATCACCTTTAAGCAGTTTTGGGGTCCAGAAGGACTAGAGTGGAAGTTGTTTTGGTGAAGAGACCCAAGTTGTCCAGGAATATGATGATCTAAATTAGCCTATCAATAGGATTGTTAGAAAATACAACTGGCAAAAAAAAAAAAAAAGGCTGTAGTAACAAAATTTTCTGGAATATTCTATGATAAGTCTGGTAAAATTCAGATACCATGATCCTTCCTTGTGCATTGTAGGTGACAGGAAGATGATAGAGATACTATACCCTCCAAGGATATCCAGGTTGTGTTAAGGTAAGGAAGTAGGAAAAGTAGTCATTTAGCATCTACTGTATTCTAGGCAAGTCAGTGGGCTAAGAAAAGGCATGTTCCCTCAAATGCATTAAAATGTATTTTTAAAGTATTTTTTAAGTGCATGACAGTTTAAACACATCTAAGGTTGAACTCAAGTGGTTGGACTGACAAGCAGCATTCTAGGACTGATTCTAAAACTAACACTTTTGCAAAATGGGAAAGGCATTCATTACCAATTTACTCTTAGAATTGATGCCACAGCCCATTCCTTGAAGCTCTTTCTCCAACCAACAGACAACTGAAACAATTTTATTTCCATCTGGATACTGGTCCTAGTTTAACTACTAGTCCTAGTTTTATTAAAAGTGAGTGAGGTCAGACAAACTATACTGTAAATAAAATCAAAGTGGGAGGACCCCCAGATGTGGTGAAGAGGGAAACTGTGGTCAAAATTCCATATTCATAGAATTTGAATATATAAAAGTAACATTCAATTTATTTATTGAAGCTTAGAAAAAGCACCCAAGGAAATAGATGTCTAACATATTTACAATAAAAGAGACAGAGTGAAAGGGGGGGAAAAAAAACAACAGATGGTATCAACAGCATAAGAGGGCAAAACAAAGGAGATTAGAAAAAGTAATTCTCAAAAGTCAGATTTATATTGTTAGGGATTTGTTTTCCAGGGAAAGAAAGCAATTACAGAAAGCATTTGCATTTATTAGTTTTGGCTCCATATGTGGACCAAGTGAATGTGATTATATATATATACTAAATAAACATATTTCCCCCTTATTTTAGGCTCCTTTGTAACTACTCACCTCTAGGACAGAACCATGAAGCTTTTTGCCACACAAAAGTAGAAATGGATCAAAAGAGACCATGGATAAATTTGGCAACATTAAGCTAACCTCTTTGGCATCTTTAGAAAGAGAGAAACCTGGAAAGAGAGCCATTGCCCATAGAGAAAAAATATTTTCTAAATTCCTTAAGTATCCATTTAATATAGGTACAGCTCAACCTACTAGCTCATAGAGCATTATCCATAGGGTTTGGACCTTCCTCCCAGATACACAGATTGCTTCCCTTTGACGGGAGTCCAAGGGGAAGGATAAGGATGTGAAGGAGACAGAGATAGAATCTAACTCCCCACCAAAGAATTGGGGTCAGGGAGAATGAGTCAGAGAGAGGGGAGGAGTCATGAGTATGGATTTCTCTCAAACTCCCTCTACTGTGTGTGTGTGTGTGTGCACATGCTCACGTGTGTTTAACCTCACCAGACTTTTAATCTACATTTAGCAGTAATTCCTATATTTCATTTTTATGGTTAATGCCTTCAACTGAGTTTGGAGACTTGTCACACTCTGGTACCACCAAACCCTATGCTGCTGTTCCACACTCCCATAACAAAAATACGTTTACTCTTGTATCTTTGATTTCATTCATCTGTGCAGACTGTTCTTTCTTCTTATTGCCACCTACCATAATTAAAGTCTTTAGCGCACAACTCTCAGCTTAGTATTTTAAGTAGTTTTGGTCTATCAGTACAATCTCCATTGATCTCCCTTGCTTCTGAATTAATAGGGTTTTGTGTATAAACAGCAAAAATTACTAAGAACCAACTGCCTTGTGTTATCTGTAATTGCTGTTTGTTAAGTACTTCCCCAAATCAATTGTAAACTATTCAAATACATGAGTTATAGCTTATACCTTTGTGTTATTAACCTGACTAACCTAAGAAGTATTCAATCTGTGAAATGTTATGGGTATAACTTATTAAATTCCTTTAAGTAGGGAATTTTTGTCAATATGAAATGAGGAATATATATCCCTCATCATTATATAACACTGTATTCCTTTTTAAAAGAAAACATTTTTAGATTATTCAAATCACAAATTTTTTCATTTTAAATTGTCTGCATAAAACCTCTAGAATTAGAAACAATATTCCTTCCCTTTATAATTATTGTCTGGGTCAATTGTTTAGAGATGGAGATAATGAGATTAATGTATTGAATTCAGTCTTCTTATGAGATAATTCCTTCGCCAAGAACTGTACCATGTCAAACACTTTGCCTGCAAGGCTGAAGTCATCGGTCAGGAGGGTTAAGAATGTAGATTGTTTACAACTTCTAACAACTATAAAGATATTTAGCCTTGGTCAGAGTAGCTCAGTGGATTGAGTGCCAGCCTGTGAACCAAAGGGCCACTGGTTTGATTCCCAGTCAGGGCACACGCTAAGGTTGAAGACCAGGTCCTCAGTAGGGGGTGTGCAAGAGGCAACCACACGCTGATGTTTTTCTCCCTCTCTTTCTCCCTCCCTTCCCTTCTCTCTGAAAAATAAATAAATAAAATCTGTAAAAAAAAAGATATTTAAAAGTTCTTACAAGATCGGTTTATATACATGCAGAACTATTTTGGCTTGTTCATGTTGTTTTCTTGAGATAGAAAAAAATTAAGAACATGAGCCTTAATTTTCAGCTTAGTACAGGGCACTTTGGACAATCTAGTCTATATGGACTTAAAGGTATGAAGTTGGATCTAGGAAGAAACACACCAAGACACATCATAATTAAGTTACCCAAGATTAAAGATAAGGAGAGAATCTTAAAAAGCAGCCAGAGAAAAGGAGTTCCCTACAGAGGAGTTGCTGTAAGACCATTAGCTGATTTCTCAAAAGAAACCTTACAGGCAAGAAGGGGCTGGAAAGAAGTATTCAAAGTCATGAAAGACAAGGACCTACATCCAAGATTACTCCATCTAGCACAGCTATCCTTTAGAATGGAAAGGCAGATAAAGTGTTTCCCAGATAAGCTCAAGTTAAAGGAGTTATCATCACTAAGCCCTTATTATATAAAAGGCTAAAAGGACTTATCTAAGAAGAAGAAGAGAATCAAAAACTATGAACAGTAAAATGATAACAAACTCACAACTATCAACAACTGAAACTAAAAAACAAAAATAAAAACTAAGCAAACAGCTAGAACTGGAACAGAATCACAGAAATGGATAACACATGGAGGGTTATCAGTGGGGAGGGGGAGAGGGGAGAATGGGGTAAAAAGGTGCACAGAATAAGAAGCATAATTGGTAGGTACAAAATAGACAAGGGGAGGGTAAGAACAGTATAGGAGATGGAGAAGCCAAAGAACTTACATGGACATGAACTAAAGGGCGGGGATGCTGGAGGGGAGGGATGCAGGGCAGAGGGGGATAAAGGGGAGAACAAAATGGGACAACTGTAATAGCATAATCAATAAAATATACTTAAAAATATGTTGTGAAAATGCTGTTAAATTTGACAAAGGCACTTTGAACTGTTGTTTTTCATTTTTAGATAACAAATAACTATTATTTTATTCTTGGCAGGTAAGGAAGAGCTCTCTCTACTTTTTACTAGTTATTTGTTATGCTAACTCTGCATTTCTCTTTACCTAGGTTTTGTAAATAACCCGTTCTCTAGGGACTGACCTTTCACTTCTGCTCTGCCCTTTCCAATTCCACTGTCATCTGAAGCTCTTCCCCACTCTAGAATTTGTCATCTCCCTTGTTACTGTGTGCCTGCTTCAGCTTGCTTCTGAATTTTTTACACACAATGTTCTCACTGTTCCAATCAATCCGCTCACCTACCCTTTACAAGACCGTTTCTCAGGTCCAGTGTGTTAATTAACACCCCTTCCTCCAAATTGCTTCTTACCATGTAATGGCACAGTGGGGACAGCATAAGGACAGATGTACAGCAGACTCATTAAGGTGTAAAGACAGGTGTATGATCATCCTTTTCAGGCTTCAGCCACCTCAAGCATGACAGTCTCAGGAATCAACAAGACACAAAACTCTGTGATCTGAATCACGTTACTGGCGAACCTGGAGACCTGCTTAGAGAAGGCAGCTGGTTGGTTGTACAAAGTAACCTTGTTTTAGTACAGTAATAAGTAGGGTATAACTAAGAGGGGGGAGAGCCGGCTGAATAATAGAGGTCCACAGTCAGCAATACAAAATTGAGTGATCTGAGGTAATCAAGGGGAATGTTTATGAGAAAAACCACTCAGGTCTGATTTAAACAAAGGTGCTAAGCCTTTCTATTTTATGATTTTTTTCTCCTGGATGTATGGCATCCACAATTTGAGGGTGGCTTTGGAAGGCGTTGCTGATTGTTTACTACAATAGCAAGTTCCTAACAAATGAACTGCTGTATGGATAGAGCTTAATAACCTTTGTTAATTATTGCTATGAGATAAATAAGAGATAATGATACATTAATATTTCTTCAGGATGAAATGATGCTTGATATGAACAAAATAATTGACAAAATATTTGTCTGAAAATAATGCTAATCTCTTCCATGGTAAGTTGAGATTTGAAGGAGAATTTTTTATTGTCTCCCTGGCTACCAAAGCTTGCATACTTAGGTTTTATTAGACATTGGTATTAACTGAAATAGATGATATTGTTTTTAAAATTCCTGAGAAATCTTTAGATGGAAGCCAAGACTTAAGAATGATAACTTGCCCATATTGCCTCATCAGCTTGTGGTTTCTATGACAACAGGAAGCACAGTGTGTTAAAGTGTGGATATTAAGATGTAATTAATTAATTGTTGAAAAAATAAACAATATTTTGTCTGATTAATTGATGATTTTTTGAAATTATATCCTAGTGTGCTATAATAATTAGTTCACATTCCATCTCTAAATTATAGATTCATGGACATATTTATAACACAATTATGTTCAAGGCCATTTTCAAAATAATTAGAGTTCTTATGCCATCACTAATTTTATTTAGAGGTAGCTACATAGAACATACAGAGAAAACTCTGTGATCTTGGACAACTTTTTTTGTAATTCAGATTTTCATAATAAAATTAAGATGATACATACCTATTTCAAAGTATCACTTAGAGAACTAAATTAGATAAATACATGCAAGTTCTTGGCTTAGTGCATGCACATAGTTCTCAGTAAGTATTGGATTTGTTAATCACTTCTTATCCTTCAGTTCTCTTCATGAGCCATTAACTATTTCTTTATGTATTTGAATCAACACTTCAATGGAATCAACAATTAAAAAGCAAGCAGAGACATAAACTAGAAAACATTTTATTTCCATATTGATAAAGGTATTCTGCAATATAAAAATGTATTATAATATATCATAATATAGTAATATATTATGACATATATTGGAGTGAGTGATTTTATATTACTGGCATCGAAAAGCAGGGCTGTCTAAGAAAAAGAATTTTATGCCCAAAGAACTCCAAATTCTGAAATTTCATAACAGAAGGTACTAAAAGCAATGGAAAAGACAGGGTAAAAACTGCAGTCTGCCTTTGCAGTTCCATAATTGTTATGCAAAGCTCCATCTTCGAATAAATCTTTTAAAATAACAAAACTATTAAAACAGAAGTAGCTCAATACAAAACAGCCTCATTATACAATGCTTTAAGGTGACCATCTAGCCCAGTTTACCAAGACGCAGGTAGTACTTATTAGGTGTTGCCCCACCTAATAAGTACTACCCTCTTTCACTCTCAAAAGCGCCCTGGTTTGAGTGATGAATTGTATGTCTACTTAACCATGTATGTCATACCTTGAAGTCATAGTGTGGTAGCAGACACCTGTGACTGATATCATAGGAGTACGTTTAGCCTGTATGACAATCGTTAGTCCTATTACAAACTGCAGCCAAGAACTATAAATAGTTCTACTCTATGCCATTGCTTCACATATAAACTCGTTTAATGTTATGAGTATTATAAGAATGGCAAGAGATGGAGGCAATTAATGTGAGCATTTCCTTTTGAAACTAAGATGTCTCATTTTGCTTGTTTATCTTGTCTGACAATGTAATTTGCAGTGGTTTAATTAGCACATTTCCAACATCAAAAGTTGTATACAAGATTAGCTGGGTATTTTATTTTGTTCTCATTTAACATTAGTTATTCCTGATTCATTATCTTCTGCTTTTTTTTAAAGGAAAGAGGTCACACAGTTCTGTTCATAGTAAAGCAACACCACTAATAGCATAGTACTTAAAAGGCAACCAAACTTAGTTAAAATTTAGTGGGCTTGTCCTGATTATTTCACTTGAGTCAGATATTATGCAATTTCAAGGGCCTCTGCTTCTATTCTCTGAAAGAAGATAAAAAAAGCAAAGCAAAGGAAAATACGTTTTAACTCTGCTGCAATTCTGTAGAGAGAGTAGCAATGATGGGGCTGCTGGCTACAGCTGTTCACTCTCTGTGAACGTCTGCCACCAACTGATCCATGCTTGACATACTCTGAACTTCACTTAACATCATATGGTAGTTGATATGTGAAATATGTTCTGCTGTCCCAAGTCAGTATTCTTCCGCAGCCCATTTCTTCCGATGACATTTGTGACAGGGCAGCTTCTGTTGCGAAGGGAAATTGAAAAGACCAACCTTATTTTTTATTTTGATTGTCAAGGAAAGGTGGAATTTGCCGTGACCCTCCAATGAGCTCCCTGAGACTCTTGCATCGGCAAGAGGTCCAAGGATCCCTGGGGGAAATGGTGACGGAAACCGGAATGAAGGAAAGGTATCCTCTGTGAACACTGGCATGGAAGTTTTGACAGTGGAGAAGCAAAGGTTGCTCTGGTTTGAGGCGGCACCTACACTGTAAACGAATAAAAACTCTCAGCCCACCGAGGGCAATGGGGTGGTTCAGTGGGATTCGGGGAACCCAGGGGAGCAGAGCAGGCATGAAACTTAATCAAGTGGGGCACAGGATTAGAGTACTGAGGAGATTAATGCAAAACTGAAGAGCCTGAAGACTGTTTTGGACAATCGTTCCAAATTCCGTTAACACTTGGAATCCAATCAAACTGTAGTCTCATGAAAGCTCATCATTGCCTCCAAAGGCCTTGGGGCCTGAGGAAATATGTGATTCACAAAAGTAATTCTCTGCTTGCTGAACAAAAATTTATGTATCGATACCAGATGTTAACAAGGACAGTTCTTATTCACAGCTCAGAAAACACATGTTGTTTTGCATTAAATTAAACAATTTTAACTAAAACGCTACCTGAGTGGAATTGGCGAGGCCGATTATCTTTTCAGGAGTAAATAGCTCAGCCCATGTTTTCAAGTTAGGCTCGACTGACCATGTGACTCCTTCGGGGTTTGATGGAATGTTTCTATATTTTAGCAACTTTATTTGTTGATACATTACTTTATCTACTAAGCTTATGTAAATATTTTATCAATATAAATAAATCTGTATTGACAAAATAAATTATTAAAATAATTATTGAGTTAATTCAAACTAATGTAGATGGAACTTACTTTTTATTTCAATTTATAGCATTTATTTGATCATTGTAATAGGTTTAAATAATTCTATATTTATTCTGCCTCCATGTAGCTTCAGTACAGCCCTACAAATAACCCATATTTTCTTATCACTCGCTAAGAATTTTTATGAAATTGGTTTTGAGACATTTTTCTGCAACATAATACTGAGTTAATCCAAATATCAAAACCAGCATTTGTTAACAAATCTCAATGCCATGTCTACTTTTAAAGCAACTAAAAGAGAATCATAGCCTTTTCTATGAATCCCTTTGTTAATCCAAAAGTCAAACGTAATTCTGAAACCTATTTTCCGCATCTCTATATCTATGTCATATATATATCATCTATATCCTCCTATAATAAAATTACAGTCATCCTCTTTTCTTATTAAAAATGCTAAAATATAACTTTAAACTGTTTTTCTACTCTTAATTTGTCTCAATACCCAAGCTCTTTTGGATAACTCATTGTTGCCACGGTTTCTGATCACCAAGTTTCTGTCCATCATTTTATCATCTTTATCAAAAACATGGTGCCCGCTCTTAAAGACTCAAATTTAAGACTACCTTCTCCATAAATCCTTTCTTTTTTTTCTATAACAGATATGAATCTCCTTCCTTTGAATACCCCTAATAATTTACTTGTATGTCATCTGATAACTTACATATTTGGTCTGTGAATTAGATTCAGGTCTGGATTCAAATGTAGTTCCACACTTGATAGCTGTATGAAACCAGACAGTTCATTTAAACTTCCTGGGTGTCAGTTTAGTTATTTGTAACATAGTTTTGTTTTGCTTTTTTAATACCTTTCAGCAGGGCTATTTTAAGGATCTGAGAAGAAATGTCCTTGAAATGCTGTAGATATTTGGTAACTATGTTTGGTTTTCTCTTTCACTGAAATTTCACAAAAGGTGGTATGGCATTTGATGTTAGAAGGTGTGATACTTAGTATTCCATTTCCTGAGGTATAATTCAAGGACTTACATAATGAGAGATTTTTTTTAAATTTAGTATTTTCGTTTGTTTTTGTGAGTCACCTTTTATTTTGGTTCTCAATTCCTTTTCTTCCTACAAAGGAAGATCATAATAACTTTTGTTGCAAACCACCATTCTACCAACTTCACATGGCTGTATCAGGAGTCATCAAGTCTTTACATGACCCCACCTCTGTGTGCAGGTGATGGCCAGGAGTAAGTTTCTAGCCCAGTCCTGGTCAATAAAAAGGTTCCCTGGGAAATTTGTAAAGAAGAAAATGAAAATGAAAGTCTGTCCTTGATTTGTTTTTGATGAAATCGTGGAAGGTTAGGATCAAAGCCTGTAGTTAACCCCATTTATGTCCTATGAGGGAAACCAGACATGATGCCAAAGAATGAAGCTAATGCACAGACAGACTCAAAAAGTACAGTCACAAAAATGAAGAAAGAGCCCTGCTGGCATCAGCACCTGAGTCAGGTATTTCCTAAGCCTGGCTACAGGCCCACCTTCCCCATCATTTGTTAATTCAAGTTATTTTATTTTTCCTCATAGTGGAAGACTCTTGACTTTTCAATAACTCTGATAATAATGTCACATTCCTACTTCAACCCCGTACCCTATGAATTACCAAGGGGAAGGGGGAAAACACACATATACACGTACATCCTTTGCTAACTGGCACCGGTGAAGGTTATAAGATAGTCTGAAATATTGACATATTTACTAATTCTACAAATTAGTACACCACTGGATATAATGTAAGTTACATATGAGTAGAACCCATCTTTTCTCTGTGGAAAACTGGAATGATGAATTATAAAAGGAGTAGGAAGATTGTAAAATCACTACTACAAGGTTTTTATAGGCACTAAAAATCAGCTCAAAAGATATATGGCTTTTCAGGATTGTACTGATGGAAGGAGCTCATCAAATCACACCCTGGACTCTAGGCAGGATTCTGAGGGACGTAGATACACAGTTATACTCTCTGCTGCTGTTGCTCCTAAATTTTGCCCAAATTTAAAGCAAACTATGCTTGATTCAAATCTCAAAGTATACTTTTATCTCAATAGCGTGTTTATGTATGAACTTGACGGGGCCATGGGGTGCCCAGGTATTTGGTTAAACATTATCTGTAGCTATTCCTGCAACTGTGTTTCCAGATAAGATAAGGATTTGGTAAACTGAGTAAAGCACATTTCCCTCCATACTGTGGGTGGGCAACATCCAAACCACTGTGGGCCTGGAAAGGACAAAATGATGGAGAAAGGGAGTGTTTGTTATCTCTGCCTCAGTGATTAAGCTGGGCCATCTGTCTTCTCTCAGACTGAAACTTACACACCACTGGCTGTCCTGGTTCTCGGCCTTTGCATTGAGACTGGAACTTATACCATCAGCTCTACTGTGACACCAGCTTAGAGAGGGCAGATTGCAGAACTTCCCAAGCTCCGTAATCTTGTGAGCCAGTTCTTTACCACAGTTTTATCTGTGTATCTAGCTATCTATCCATCCGTCCATCCTACTGTTTCTATTTCTCTGGAAGATATGAATTAATACACCAAATCTCCACTTCACTCACAAAATTCTATAAATTCCACAGATAGTGTGGATAAATACAAAAGAGCTTATAGTAGATTCAAATGTGGGTAAATATCATACACTGAAAAAGTATAACACAGTAGAAGACAATGGATGAAATTCAATTGAATATCTTATGATGAATTAGTTCTGCCAAGATCCAATATGGTATTTTTCTGGTGATCAGGGGGAAAACGCGATCATCCTCTTAAAATTTAGAAGAAATGAAAATAAGCAAAACTGGGTACTACCCCTGAATTTTTCCACTGTTTTCTGTACCCAATGTTCAATATTCACCCTGAACACACACACACACACACACGTCTGTACCTATTCCACCTGTTTCTACTTATGATAGTAATAATCATCTCAGGATTCACGATTTCAGTATGGGCTTAATTCAATTATCTTCCCACTTGTACTTTTTAAGACATCTATTAACAACTATTTATTGAATATCAGCTATGTGCCAATCACCATGGCAGATGTAAAGAAGGTTATGGGTTGAATTACATCCTCCCAAAATAACATGCTAGTGTTCTAACCTCCAGTACCTCAGCATGTCAACTTACGTAGAAATAGGATCTTTCCAGAAGAAATCAAGTTACGTGAGTTATTAAAGTGAGTCCTAATTCAGTATTTCTGGTGTCCTCATAAAAAGGGGAAAATTTGGACAGAGACTGATATGCGTCAAAGAACTACAGGTAAAGACAAGGAGCCATCCTGAACCTAGGAGGGAGGCATGGAGGAGAAATCCCCCAGTACTGCAGAGGGTGGATGGCCCTGCCATCACAGTTGCCAGCCTCCAGAATGGCGAGACAATACATTTCTGTTGTTTAAGTCACTTCGTTTATGTTACTTTATTATGGCAGTCATATGATACTAATACAGGGAACAAAAAGATAAAAAAGTACAGTCCCTTCTATTATTACATTAGAGATTCATTGAAATTGGGACCTTAAACATCTTAGCTCAAATATTACTTTTCTTAGGAATGCTTGATATACTTATATACATATATATATATGTGATATACAAAATCAGCCTATATAACTTAGTTTATCACTACATTAAGACAATGTATTTGAACAATAGATAGAGCCACTTGGTTTTGACCATAGTTCAGAAATGGCTTCAATCATTATCCAAGGAAAAAATTTGTCAGATGTACCATAAATTGCCACACTTGGCAAGAAATGCAAATATTTCTGCCATATAGTATCAAGTGACATATTATATTTGCTCTGTGCATGAAAACAAAGATGGATTTAAATATATTTAGCAATGCATATTCAACAAAATTGAAACAAAATGTATGTAAACATATTTAAGATGACTCCTAGCTTGGAACTAAATCTGTTTTGACAGCCTAATAGTTTCAAAGTTCACATTCAGAGTTCAAGTGCATCACTGTGAAGGACATAACATTAGATTATTCACAACACACTTAACTTTCATGAGTACATTTATTTCTCTCTACTACATTTCTAAACCACAAGACAATAGGGATTCTGTGCATCTTGTTTGCTGACTCAGGGTGATTATGCAGTTATTAAATGTTAGTGCCAATGTGATTATTACAAGACGTGACAAAACTAATAATCACTGGAACATGTTTTAGTAATCTTAGCTAGAGTTCCAGAGCCCTGGTAGTATTTTTTTCTGGATCTAGACATAATTTATTTATATATCATTGTTCTATTGGTAAACTGCACACAGCTACCACTTTCTTAAATTTCCAGTGAAATGTTGTCTAACTTGTTATTATTATTCAGTCATTCCATGTAGGGTACAGGTCAAACAAATAATGGCGTGCTTAGGGATAATGAAGGGTGAAGGGAGTGAAGGGAAATCTTTTTCCTTGAAGTATAAGGTCAGGTTGTTTATCTGAGATATTTCTATGTCCTTAATGTAGGCATTTACTGTCATAAACTTTCCTCTTAAAACTGATTTTGCAGCATCCCATAGATTTATGAATATTGTGTTTCCATTTTTATTTCTTCCAAGATATTTTTATTTCTCCTTTTATTTCTTCTTTTACATAATGGTTGTGAGGGGTACACTGTTTAATTTCTCACATATTTATGAATTTTCCAGCTTTCTTCTTGCTATTCAATAATGGTTTCATATCATCATGGCCAGAAATTGTTGGGAACCGCCCTGCCTGGTTTCAGAGTCTGTAACCCCCCATGGTTAAGGCTGAGTCAGAATTGGGACCATAAGCCACTAAGGACACAAAGCTTATCTCCCTGGCAGGTGTGCCATCTCTGCCCACTTCACCCTGCTTGGCCCTGAGCTTGACCAGTTAGCCAATGACGGGTAAGAATCCTCAAGGGAGGATCAACCTAGGACAGGCTCGGGTCACCAGGGATAAGCTCGCAGGGAAGGACTCGGGGGGCTGTGGAAAAAGGGGGTGATGGACCCTCGCCCCTCGGCTTTGAAATAGCCTGAGTCCTCATTCTGTCTGCAAGAGGTCTCCTAATCTCTTGGTTGCCTTACTTCCCTTGCCTGACTTAAGCCTGAAGCAATAACAGAGGGCAGTGCAGTCCTGTGCTGGGAGGGGCGGATTCCCTGGGGAATCAGGCCTAAGAAAAATACATACATTCCTGTGAAACCTACTTAATTTGTACCCTCAGTTTAAAAGATAAGGGTCCAGACCTGAGATGAGTCTGGCGCCTAAAGATTTATGGCCCTCTAACTAATTGGTTGTAACTCAGAATAAGCCCTCAAAGTTCTCTGTACATCACGTATTGTTTAACCCTTACTGCCTAACAATGATTGATGAGCTTTATCTGTATTCCTATGTGAATGAACCTAATAAAAGCCCATGGAGAGAAAGGCTCTGGGCCCTTCTCCTTTGAGAGATCAGCCATCTCTCCTCTCCAAGCAGATCATGTCTTGGTAGACTTATTCTTCATCCATGGCGGACTGGGCGGCTGTGTTAAAGCTCCCTGACAAGAAATGATACTTGGTATGATTTAAATCTTTTTAAATTTGCTAAAACATTCTATGACCTATCATATTATCTTTCCTAGGGACTATTCCATGTGTGCTTAAGAAGAAAGTATATTCTACTGCTTTTAGATGGAAAGTTCTATAAATCTGTTAGTCCATTTGGTCTGAAGTACAATTTAAGTCCAAGGTTTCCTTGTTGATTTTCTGCCTGATTCACTCACTGTTGAAGTGAGTCTCTTGGAGGCAGAATATAATTGTTTTGTTTTTTAACCCACACAGCTACTTTATGTCTTTTGAGAATTAGATCTATTTATTTAAATTTAGAATAATTATTATTAATAGGTAAGGACTTACTAACTACATCTTATTAATTGTTCCCTTGCTATTTTATAGTTCCTTCTCTCTTTTCTTCCTCTCTTGCTGCCTTCCCTTGAGAATTGATGATTTCCATGGTGGTTACACTATGTTTCCCTTCCTTAATATTTTGTGAATCCACTGTAGTTTTTGCCATGTGGTTACCATAAGGCTCACATAAAACATCATATAGATGTAACAGCCTATTTTACACTATGACTGTTTAACTTTGACCACATAAAAAACTCTACCTTTCAACTCCCCCTGCTTTTATGTTTTTCACTGTTACAACTGCATCTTTTTATATAGTGCATATCCACTAACAATGCATTGTAGCTATATTTTTTAACTTTTGTCCTTTAACTTTTATAATAGAGTTAAGGGCTGACACATCACCATATTACACTATTAGAGTCTTCTGGATTTGTATACTTACTTTTAGCAGTGTATTATATATTTTCATGTCACTCTTCAGTATTCTTTCATTTCAGCCTGAAAAACCCCTTTCAGCATTTCTTGTAAGGCAAGTCTAATTGTGATGAGCTTTTGTTTTTTCTGAGGTTTCCTCCTCACCTTCTTTTATGAAGGACAATTTTTCTGGGCAAAAGATTCCTAATTGACAGTTTCTTTCAACGCTTTAAATATATCATGCCATTATTTCCTAGGCCCCAAGATCTCTGCTGAGAAAGCTGTGGATAGCTGTATGGGGCTTCCCTTGAATTAAGTAACTGTTTTTATTTCCTCCTGCTGTATAAAAAAACATCTCCCTTCATCTTTGATGTCAGACAGCTGTATCACGATGTGTCTTGTAGAAGATCATTTTGGATAGAAATTCTGGGGTGACCTGTTAAGTTTGTGATTTTGGATGCCATATCTCTTTCCAGATTTTAGAGGTTCTCAGCCATTATTTCTTTAAATAAGCTTCCTATCCCCTTTCCCTCTCTTCTCTTTCTGAAACTCCAACATTGTTCTACTTAATGATATCCCCTGAAGTCCTGTAGGCTTTAATCACTACTTTTTACTTTATTTCTCTTCTCTTGTAATGGGATTATTTTAAATCATCTGTCTTCAAGCTCACTGATTCTTCTGATTGTCCACTCTCCGAGCATCTTTGGAAAATTTACTTTGAATTTTTTCTCAGGCATTTCCTGTATCACCATATCTTTGGAGCGAGTTCCTGGAATTTAACTGTATTCATTTGGTGAATGAATTCCCAGGTTTTAGACACAACCTTAGGATCCCTGGATAGACAGAGATTAAATTTCTTCACTCTCAGAATAAGTGCTAAAAATAGATTATTTTTAATAGGAATAAAACTCACCATGAATACTTATCAAATGTTATATTTTCACCAATAATCAATAAAACTTAACATATGGTAAATATGGGTATTTTATCCTAGAAATAGAATATTATTTTCTATTATTTAAATACACGCCCTTTGTCTTACTAAGAACTTTCACTTTGGGAGACGTAGTCAGATGTGTAAATTTAATAATTTCTTTGAACTAATGATGAATATCATGTTTTGTGTTACACTTAATAGTCTATTAAAGCTTTTCCAGAAACTTTAGAACAACTAATGTAATCAATTACCTTGGCACACAATTACAGAAAGCTGAAACACTACCAAGAAGGTGAAGAGAACAGATCAAAAAGTAAATCAAAAAGTTTGAAGGCAAAAATAGAGGTAAAATATCAGTTACTTTAAAGAAGACAGGGAGGCAAATACCAAGAATGCATGAACTGAAGTTATCCTCTTTCAGAAAATCTAAATCCATTCTGTTATTTACAAAAATACCATTCTTCTAGTCATTATATATAAAATAATAGAAAACCATATAGTTAAGTTACAAGTTGAACACATAGGTCTGCAATAAATTCCAAAAAGGCAACTGACATTGATCGTAAAAAGACGTACTAATCAATTAGTTATTCTGCAGTCAGTCTAAGTAAAAACAAATTCTCCATATTTATCACCACTTTTCATCCTTAGTGCCTTATAACCCTTGCAGGGATAATATTTCACTCAATTTTCAAATGCCTGGTGTTCCATTGAACTTCAAGCCTTCCCTGAACTAAATCTATAATCCAATGGTAGATAGTTTGGAGAGAACTACATACTTAGCTTTTCTCGTTACAAAATTCTTTGAAATTACAGTTTTTAAAGTAAAATATCTTTTCTTTCAGCTGACAAAATACACCATATTTCTGTTGTAAATATATTTCTGGTATTTAAAATATGTAGTTTTTGACAATATCACTCACTCTAAAGGGATCACTTAGAATCAACAGATTTTAATTCAAAATCCACTTGTACTGGTCCTGAGAAAAACTCAAATAATGTCTGGGTTAACAGAACCAAGTGGCATGCAGAAATTTAAGACCTTTTATGTTATCGCATTTGGTTAAATGACTCGTCATACCACTGACAAATATAATTTAATGAAATATTTAAAAAGGAAAAAAATCAGTATTACTAACCAAAATCAAGATATTTGAAATTTCATTATTACATGGAATGTGGCACTCTTTATAAAATGCTATTATCATCTTCAAAAACCTTGATTTCAATATAAGTCATTTACATTCAGAAATCCTTGGTCTAGTTTATTAATCTGTTTCTTCTTAAGTAAAATATTAATTTCTGCATACTTATATTCTCAAATATGATAATTAAAATATATTTTTGAAATTCTAAAAAATGTATTTTATACATTCTGAATTTAAATAAATTAAAATGCATTTGGAATAGTTCAGAGTTTGAATATATTTTATTAATAAGTGATTAATCTAATGTTTACTTCACATTGAATTTTGTTTTTCTTCGTACCTGTAAAGTCCCATCCCAAATCAATTGTGTGATAGTACTTTTCCCCTAAGAGTGAAAAATTAAGCCCAGAGAAAAACCACCTTCATTCAAATTCTCTTTTTCAATAATTCCACATATGGATATGCTAATAACAGAATGTGACATTTCAAAAATTACCTTTTAAATAAAATTCTAATTTATCTCTGTAGACCTCTGACTGTTACATAAATCACCATAGTATATAGCATCACTGCATTGGACAAATCTAGGTTGAAATAGTGGTTCTGCCACTTAATTGTTGAGTGATTGTCAACAAGTTTCTTTACCCAGTGTTTACTTGTATATCTCAACTCTACAACAGAGAATGTATACAACCTACCAAATGAGGTCTTTGGAGAGAATGCTTGAAATAATTCAAAGCATTTAACAAAGTTAATCATACTAAGCACTCGCAATAGTTAATGGTCACTATTAATAGTGCTAATAGTGCCTTGCCTGGTGCAGCTCAGTGGATTGAGTGCGGGCCTGAGAACTAAAGGGTTGCCAGTTCAATTCCCAGTCAGGGCACACACCTGGGTTGTGGGCCAGGTCCCCAGTAGGAGGCGTACAAGAGGTAACCACACATTGATGTTTCTCTCCCACTCTTTCTCCTTCCCTTCCCCTCTCTCTAAAAATAAATAAATAAAATCTTTTTTAAAATAGTGCTAATAGTTAAGTAATAACATCAGACAATGATACACCCAATTTTGCATATTATACTGACAAAAAAGCCCACAATAATATAGTAAATGCTACTAAGCAAAAACAAAGGAAATCTTTCCCCTTAAAAATCTTATAATTATTTTGGAAGGCAGATTTACACAGAAATACTTGTAAAGCTTGTGAAGTTCCACGGATGGCATAGATAAATGACACAGGATTTTAGCGAGAGAGGTTCGGAGCAGCTTCACAGTCAGCACTTTACTTTGGTCTTGAAAACTAAATAAGATTATACTGATAGAAGAGAGGTGAAAAATTACCAAATGAACAAAACTGCTTTATCATCAACTCCAAAATAAGAGCCTCACCAAAATGTACCTATCCACTTCTCTACCCCTTACGAAAGAAACAATTTTACCCCCACAACCACACCATGAATCATTTAATTTTTCTCTCATGCTAATGTTTGCGTTCCAGGACTCACCAGTGGATTAATCCAACACTAGCTTTCCATATGTTAAATCTTTTTTTTAGGTCTTTTAAATTTATTTATTTTTATTCAGTTACAACTGTCTTCATTTTCTCCCATATGTTAAATCTTAACATCACAAAAATTGTTCTGTGCCTATTGTCAAAGCTTCTCAGGCATTCCTTTTGGTTTTCGTGGGAGTAAGGCCCCAAATTCCCCCTGTTAATTTGACCCCCACAACATCCTGACCATTTGTTTTTACACTGCATTCTTACTATTTTGCTCTACAAAAATCCCTTCTAATCATTCATTTTACAATAAATATTTTTGTAGGTAATATCCCACATTGGAATTGTCTCAACATCTTTTTAAATAAATACTGAGAAGTCCAGGAAAAACTAGAATAGCAAAAAAGATAATTTTTAGTGCCCATTATAAAATTGTGTTTGGTAATGGATCCTTTGCTTGTTACAGTCAAGATATTTAGTTTTCCACTGTCTTATATACATGACTATATGTACAGGCATATGTTCTTCTATACTAATGTTCAACCTTTATAATATGTGACAGGAGCTTTATAATATGTGACATGTGTCTACTTATTTATTTTCATGTGTGCCTTCCTTAATTAAACACCGATAGTCTATGTGTGTTTGCACATTCAGGATACGTGCTAGAAGTTAATCAAAACAATGTGTACATAGAACAGGCAAATCCATCAATAGAACAGAACAGAAATTCCAGAAGTACACACACACATATGTAGTCATCTGATCTCTGACAAAGGAGCAAAGGAAATCCAGCAGAGAAAGGATAAGGATACTCTTTAAAACAAATGATGCTTCAACAAATGAACAGCCTCATTAAAAAAATGAATCTAAGCACACACTTTATACATTTCACAAATATTAACTTAAAGTGGATTATAGACCTAAATGTAAAATGCAAAACAATAAAACTCCTACATGGAGAGAATCTAGGTGACCCTGGGTTTGGTGATGATTTTTTAGCTACAACACCAAAAGCATGATCCATGAAGGGAAAAATGCATAAGTTGGAAATCATTAAAATTGAAAACTTCTACTCTGTGAAAGACACTAAGCAAAACTTTTTCAAAAAGAGAAGCCATAGTCTGAAAGAAAATATTTGCAAAACACATATCTGATAAGGGACTAGTATCCAAAATATTTAAACAATGTTGAAAATTTTTAAAAACCAAATAACTCAATAAAAAAGAGGACAAAAGATCTGAACATACACCTCACAAAAAAACATTAACAGATGGCAGTTTACATAAAAAGATGTTCAACATCATATGTCATCAGAGAATTGTTAATGAAAACTATAAGATGCCATTTATACAGTATTATAATAATTATGTATGGTGCTAGTTGTGTACTTTTGAATTACCAAAGGGATCACTCTGTAAGTTATATAATTTTCTAACTACTATGCTGTACATCTAAAACTAATATAAAATAATATTGAATGTTGATTATAATTGAAAAATAAAATTAAAAAGTAAACAGCCATGGCTGGGCAGCTCAGTTGGTTGGAGCATCATCTTCATATGACAAAGTTGTGGGTTTGATCCCCAGTCAAGGCACATTCAAGAATCAACCAAGAAATGTATAAATAAATGGAACAATAAATCAATGTTTCTCTCTCCCTCTCTCTCTCTCCCTCTCTTTCTCTCCCTCTCTCTCCTGTTTCTCCTTCTCTCCCTACCTCCTTGTCTTTCTCTTTCTAAAATCAGTGAGTAAAAAAAATTTAAAAACAAAATAAAAACAATTAGATATACCATGCACCCATTAGAATAGCTAAAATTAAACCCACTGACAACAATAAATGTTGACAAAGAACTGGAACCACAGGGATTGTCATTCATTGCTGATGGGAACGCAAAACTGCACTTTGGAAAAGATTTTGGAAGTTTTCTACATAGCTAAACATACTGTTATGATATGATTCAGCAATTGTACTCCTCGGTATGTACCCAAATGAGCTGAAAAATCTACATCCACACAAAAAACTGCACAGAGAATATTTATAGCAGCTTTATTTATAATTGCTGAAATGTGGAAGGAACCAAGATGTCTTTCAGTATATGAATGAATAAAAAATTGTGGTACATCCATACAATGGGATATTATTCAGCAACAAAAAGAAATGAATTATCAAGTCACAGTAAGACTTGGATGGACCTTAATCTCACGTTGCTAAGTGAAAGAGCCAATATGAAAAGATTACATACATAACCTATGATTCCAATTACACAGCCTTCTGGAAGAGGTGAACTATGAACACAAAAAATATCAGTGGTTGCCTGGAATCAGAAGGGAGGAGGAAGGAATGAATATGTGGAATATAGGGGATTGAGAGGCAGTGAAACTATTCTGTAGGTAGTACTAGTCAAAACTAACAGGACATACAACAGAAGAGTGAGCCCTAATGTAAAGTATGGACTTAACAATAATGTAGTGATACTGTCTCACTAATAGTAAAAAATGTACAACACCAACACAGGATGCTAATAATAGGAAAGCCTTTGGAAGGAAGAGAAGGGTAGAGACACAGGAACTCACTGGACCTTCCACTCAATTTTTCTGTAATGTAAAACTGCTAAAACTTTTAATCTTATTATTTTTTAAATGTTTATTGTTATTCAATTACAGTTGTTACAATGGAATTCTACACAGCAGAGAGAAAGAAGGAGCTTATACCCTTTGCAACAGCATGGATGGAATTGGAGAGCATTATGCTAAGGGTGGGGTAATCTTATTATTTTTAAAAGAGAAAATATATTGTAGACTTATTGAAATAGCTTTACTGGCTCAGTTATTTTTAATACAAATGAGTAAAAAGGAAAATAGATCTGGTAGGAAAACTGATACTCCATATGAAGATCTCTCTGAGGCTTTCTCTAACCCATCTTATTTTATGTAATGTTTCATTCATTTTGTGAAGCTACAAGATAAAACTGATTTTTCAACCTTTTTTATGTCATACAACACATAACTTAATTACTAAAGCTCTGCAGCACACCAAAAATTTTGATTTACTCACACAGGACAGTTATTGTGTTGGTTGTTGTCATTTTTTTATTGGACAATCTAAGGGAAAAAGGTCAGTACCTCTGACTAAATAGTCAAGTATTGCTTGTTTTAAAAATCCTTGCAACACACCAGTATGCCATGACACACTGGTTAAAAATTGCAAGTATAAAGAATTGACTTTGTTACTATTTTTACACAATGTCTCTTTGCTAAAAGTACATTGTGTAAACCAAGGAAGTTGACATTCAAATTGAACCTATAATAAATGCTATTAAAATGATTGAAGAATACTATTTAGGGGTGTTTAAAACAAGACAATGGGCCCAAAATGGAGTTGCTTATGCTAAGTCCCACATCACCGGCCCAAGACTTAATTATGGTTTAGACTCTTCTGGAAAAGGAATCTTAAAAGAGTCAATCAGGAGTTGCCAATCAGCTCTAGTGAAGGAGGTAATCTGTGCGATGGACCCCAGTCATTCCCTAAAGGGAAGTATCCTTGCAATAACCAACCTATTTTTTTTTTTTGCCTAGTGTAATTATTTTATTCCTGTTCCTTTCTGCCTATAAAAGTCTTTCATTTTCCACAGCTCCTTCAGAGCTCCTTTCTATCTGCAAGCTTGGTTTCTGCCTGATTTGAATTGCTTTTTGCTCAGGTGAACACTTAAAATTGTTAACATGCCTCGGTTTATCTTTTAAGAGGTGATACAAACTCGATTTAACATTCATGAAGCACACACTCTTGGTTCACAAGGGTCAGAGAACTGCACCATAAGACAGAAGGCAGGAAGTTTTCATAGGATAAACAATAAAAACAAAGAAAAGAAAAATAGAAAATGAATAAGGAATAAGGAAATAAGTATAGATCCAGAGTTGGCTTGGCATTTGGGGACTGGCTGCCTGGTCAGCAGGGGCCTTTGGAGGGACTTGAAAGCTACCTGTTTTGGTTTGCTGACCTGCCACCCCAGGGAGAAGTGGCTCCATCTAGGGCCTAGAAATTTATTTCATCAGTGTTTTGAATAACAAATAAACATAAACATAATATTTTATACCTTCACGTGCATCCTGTAGTTTTCTGATTTCCTACATCTGATTATTTAGTTTCCAACTTTCTTCACACTATACACATCTGACTGCCAGACCCCCACTCCTACCAGCCAAGCCCCCATTTTCTCCCCATGACATCCACTCCAGAGTAGCTGCCACTTACATGTAAAACAGGAGCGCCAGCTGCTTTGAATGAGAGACAAGAGCCCATTAATAGGAAGCAGATCCTCATGATGCAATGAGACCATGGAACTTGGCACGGGGAGGAGATAACTGAGAGAGAAGCAGGTATTTTTCATTCACAAAAACCAATTTGTAACTTGAACTTGGATTCTGTATATATTTAATTCCAATAATTTTAATACTCTTTAGATATTTGCTAATATATTACTACTTGATATTTTGAAATGTTCTTTACTTTGTGCATCTGGTCACTGGAAGGTAATACCATACTCTGCTTTGTCAGCACAAATTTGCTTTGTAAAGCAAAACAAAAGCTGTTGAGTGAAATCCTCTGCTTACCTTTTCCCCATAATACACTTTCGAAGGAATGCAAAGGATATACAGTCAAGAGTGAATGCTCTAAGTGTTTACCTCTGAAGGGGATGTTTGATTATTTTAAGCTCTTTAGAAATATGTATTTATACAGAGAGTAAAACAGTTGACTTGATCAAATGTATTTTAAAAAAGAAAATTGCAAGAGTCTTTCTGCTACTTGAAAATATGAATAAAACACAGGCAGCCGTGCTTTATTAAGACATATATTGATTAAAAGAGCAAGTGCGTCAATAGTCCCAAAACATATAGTAATTTTTTTCTTTGTGTTAGTTCTGAAGAAATCTGTCCACAGTGAAGAATAGGACAGCAGCTTCTAATACAAAGAAATAACTCAGCTCATTCTCACAAAACTTAAGAGCTCTCCGAAACTGTTATTGCTTTCTTCATCCTGCAATCTAGCTGAAAAGAGATTGGTTGGCTCTAAACTTAAACATAATACATACCTATCTCTCAGGCATTGTCAAAAGCAATATGGAGAGACTGATGAGAGTTCTTCTACAGATTTTTGATGAACCACCTTTTTTCTTGATTCAGTTCTAGTATCATTTATTTTTAAAGCAATTGGTCACATCTTTCTACTAGGATGAGGATCTTCTGACTGATTCTGCCAAAATATAGAATAGAGAATGACAACCAGTCCAAACTAGAAGCCAGTGATGACCTGTTTGTTGTGGTAAGTTAAAAACATGAGATAAAAAAGTGGAGTGTGGACTTGGTTCTATAATTTAAAATACTTATGACCTTGAGGATGAAACAAAAAGAGCAAATGAATAAAAATGCTCTTACTTTTACATTCAAGTTTATTCCCATCTATTACTTCAATTATCAAGCCAACCTTGTGAATTACACGTGACCAGAAATGCCTTAAGCCTTTATTAAAAGGCTAATTCTGTTTGCACACATAGAAATGTGAAATTAAAGTTCTGTGATGTAAGCACTCACCTGCATTGCTTTGTTTGAGAAAAATATCACCTAGCCCTCAAGGTGGCTAAGAAACTTAGAACTAACCATTGGAGTAGCTTCTGGAATGGTCTCTGGCACTCAGTAGTACTAATTATGTTTCTATATGTAAAATTATGTTTTGGTGACATTTTGTGGTATTTACAAATTTCTCAAGAATATCACCCCAATAAATTCTTTTTTAAAAAAAGCACAGTACTCCATGAAAGTCAGCCTGAACGGGAATGCGGAGAGTGGCAATCTGTGTAGGACCTAACAGGCACCCATCTTAGTACGGAAGGGTGGTTATTTAAGAATAAAATAAAAGTATTATTTTCTTTTCAAAGACAAAGAGCTGCTTGCATGGCTTTCCTTGCTTTTATTTTAAACGTGCATGGCTTAAAGCAGATTTAAGATGAAATTGGAATGCCATGCAAATGGGAAACATTCACCCCCTCCATGAAAGGACAGAGGATCATTCCCAGTATCAGTGTTCTGAGACTCTGTGCAAATGACCCAATAGTCCCTCCCCATCATTACCTGTTTCTTTTTCTCGCATGGACACGTAGCTGTAGCAAATGTTCCCACATCTTTTGGTGTTATTCTTATTTTTGAAGTGCAAAGAAGTCTTTAGTCTTTCCTATGTGGATACATCTGATTTTTGAAACCAAATGATAGATTTGTTCTGAGTCATCCACACTTACTCTTTTTTTTTAAAGACAGATTCTTTTTTTAAAGATTTATTGATTGATTTTTAGAGAGAAGGGAAGGGAGGGAAAAAGAGAGGGAAATAAACATCAATGTGGGGTTGCCTCTCATGCACCCCCAACTGGGGACCTGACTGGCAACCCAGGCATGTGCCTTGACTGGGAATCGAACTGGAGACCCTTTTGTTCACAGGCCTGCTCACAACCCACTTAGCCACACTAGCCAGGGCCACACTTAGTCTTTTAAACCAATGTGTATGACTATCCACACTCAGTTTTTCAAACCAATACATATGGCGAGAGCAATAAACTGCCTTATTATGTCTATGCCTATGAATATCTAGCTAACTGAAAAGTACCTACCTCTGCTTGGAAAAAGCAACATGCTATGAAGCAACTCTCATCAATCTCTTTACCAAAAATATTTGAAATTATATCTTAACATCTTTATTTTATTGTTGACACTATTACAGATGACCCTGTCCCGCATCCCTTTGACCACTCCCACCCTCCCCTTACCCCCCTTCCCTCTGGCCATCACCACACTGTCGTGTCTGTTGATAGGTTATACATATAAGTCCTTCAGCTAAGCCCTTCACCTTGTTTCATCCAGTCCCTCCTCCTGCTTCCCCTCTCAAAGCTGTCAGTCTATCCCATGTATACATTATTAGCCCAATGGAAGATCAATACTTATTAGAATTATTAGCTAATTATTGTTTCAATACAGGAAGAGTTATATTAATCCAAAGAAAAAATCAACACAGACACTAACAGAAACTAAGAAGCACAAGATACACTAGCCTCACTATTTGAGGGAATTATGTTCTATAAAGTTGTGAATGCTGAATTAGCAATACTAACCCATTGCTCCTAGGGGCAGAAGTGTTAAGTGGCTTCACTGGGGCCATTCCACTAACAGGCACTAGATTTGGGGTTCAAACCCAAACAACTGTCCCCAGAGCGGGGGCTTTGTGCCCTTCACTGAACTGCCCCCGAGGGCTTCTACCCTCTGGTCATCCCAGCATAACAGCTGAAACAAGAAAAGAGAGTATCACCTTGCTCTACTCGACCTGGGAACATGTGAATCAGGTAACTCAAAGTTTTCTCCACTTGGCACATGTCTGAAAATTACCAAGAAAGTCCTGCAAGTATTGATTTTGGGATGAAAAATACATTTAGTGAGTAGGTGAAATCTCAAATATGGAAGACACAAGTATTGAGAATAACTGTAATATCAAAAGTCAAGGTAGATGGAAAGAATAGAAAATGTCAGGAAGTTACCACAGAAGAAGTAACAAGTAATTTTAAAATCTCAGACTATCATATTTATCAAAAACAAAAGGGAAAAGTACTATGAAGGGTATCAAAGAGTGTACTAGAAAGTAAAGAAAACCGACAACTTATCTGCAGACAATGACAATGTCTGGTCCTGCAGAGATATTAGGCAATGAATAGTAATACTAGTGGGCAGCCATGATACTATGTGTGCCCATGATTTATGGGGGATGAATTACACAGTGGAATACTCTGCCTGCGTTAATGAGGTCATTCGGGGCTAATGTCACATATGAAGCTCAAATGCCAGCGCTTCAAGGGATACAAGTGTTTTTTTCCTCATTGACATAAAAGGTCAAGGCAGGTGTCCTGCTTGATCATTTTCTTCCTACAATAATTCAGAGACGTGGGCCCTTCCATCCTGTGGCACTGCCCTTAGGACCTTCTGGTCCTTTCTATCCCCCTGGATGAAGAGAAACAGAGGTTTTAGAGAGCGTGTCTACTTCCTAAAATCTTTGACTGGGAATTATATATGTGACTTATGCTCACATTCTACTAGTAAGAATCAGCTCATGACCATAAATACAAGGGGGTTGGAAAATAAATCTGCCAATCAGGATTACCACTTCCCAGTACCAGCATGATAATGTGGAAAAGGAAGTATCCATTTTGAATTTAACATTGACATTATACCAGACATAACGTTAATATTTATTATGTCTATAGTTTAATTTCCTTAACAACATTTTAATGTTCTTTTTTTCTGGTCCAGAATTCCAGTCCAGGGTCATATATGGCCATCATTTTCCTGTAGCCACCTTTGTTCTAGAAGTCATTAGTTGGGCTCTGCCAGATTTTCTCTCAAACAGAGAAACGAGCAAGCATTTTGTCTTCCATATGCAAATAACCCAACCAAACGGGATAATTTTGATACAGAATTGAAAGTTTATCAAAGTACCTTCATTTTGTTAATGAGTTACTGCTAGGCAAAAGAATTCATTAATCCATGAACCAGTTAGGGACTGAATGAGTATGTTGGTAAGTAACTCTAACATTTGGATACCGAAGGTCACCAAGAATTATTCACAGACTGGAGAAGAGAAGATTCATGTTTACAGCTTGAAGACAAGAAAATTTGCAGACATGCAGGTTATGCTATTTCACACTGATTGTAATGGGGCAAAAGAAAGGCAGTAGACTGCAGAGATCTCAATCAGCTGCAAACAAGCAACTCCAAAGAAAATCCTTGTCACAGCAACCATTTCTGACTAAATTGCTTGTTATCTTTGCAAAGCAACCCTCCTGGCGCCATTTATTTATATGTTTCCTCTACCCTGAGTACAATTCTCAATATTCTATCACTTCTTGGGGAGTCATTTTTCCCAAACAGTAATCACTACTTCCTCCAATCTTCCGTTGTCACAGCCCCACACCCAGCACTCAAGTGCAAAGTGCTCTGGCTGTATCCGCTGCTCCGTTTCCACAGTCCGTCCTGTCAATGAATTGCCTCAAGTTATGGCCTCTTTAATCTAATGTTCCTCCAAACTTCATATCTAAAAACGAAACCTGCAATACGAACTAACAATTGAAAAGGGAAAATGTATAGAGGACACATGGATAAAGCCACAGAGGGGTAGGATCGAGGGTGGGAGGTGGGGATGGGTGGGGTGGGAGACAGTGGTGGGGGGAAAATGGAGACAACTGTACTTGAACAACAATAAAAAAATAAACCAACAGGAAAATGTAATTCAAAATACTGCAAAGAGTTCTATTATCTATTCAGAAACTTGGCAGGCAACAAAACATCCAAGGTTTCCCAAGAAGAGAATATTTGTGCCCACGCTAGTAAACACCAAAATGGCAGTGAAGGGAATCTAGTTAATCTAGGAAAAACGTAAACCTCAGATATAAATGGCAAAAAATAGCAAAGTTAACCAAAAGATGAAGATGAGGGTAAAGTGAATATTTATTTTTAAACAACAGTAACCCTGATTTCACCTTCCAAGTTGAGGACTGACTCCACATGTTGCAACCAGCAAATAAGTTAGCAGCACCCCCAGAACTTAAGAGGTAGCGTTAACAAACATTAATGAACGTAAAGTTAACCCACCCTTTGGACACCTGACACTGCATTGTCTCGTTGCACAGTAGCCTGCATACTTGTGTAAGGGCATCTGTACACACACAAAGCTTGTTTTTAATGATGCCTACTTTGAAGTTGGCATTTTTTCAATATTAACTTCTAGAAGTTTAAAGAAAGGTGTTTCCCACTTTATGAGATGGACAATTTTTACATCAGTATTGACTGACTGACAATTCTACTGTTGATTTTCAAAGGATGAAAAGGGATTCTGATAACCGGAAGGCATCTTTCTTTACAATATTTTATGTGAATTTCAAAAGACATCTAGATTTTTGTTTGCTCGTTTGTTTTACTCAGCAAACTTTCACACACAAGATGTTAATCCTCTTCCAGCAGAACATATGACACACAAACACACACACACGAGCAGGAAGTCATGAGCAGGAAGTCATGAGCGGGAAGTGGCCTCCCTGGACAGCACAAAACCACAGTAAATACCAAGTGTACTCATGCGGGATTATAAACACAAACTTCCCAAGTCTGAGCAAGCTATGAGAACACTACAAAAGCCTCTGCGACGATGTGTCAACTGGTGTTATTAACACAACTTGCATAGAGATATACATTTTCTGAATGAGCCATTGTATGTATTAGCATTCTAACCATTAAGCGTTATACATGATAAACTGTTATTTTTCAGAAAATATTACAAAATATTTTAATTCACTCATAAATTTACTATTTTTTACTATTTTACTATTTCTTCTGCTATGATTTGTATTATCTTTAAAGCAATATCTAGTTTCACGCAGTACTTCTTAATTTCTTCTATCAAATCTCTCTTCAATTAAGGCTACATCTTGATCTATAGTGACCAGAAATTAGTCTAAAAATTAGTTGGTATACAATTTGTCTGTGAATCCTTTCATAGTCATGTTCATATATTTATTGTCTTGCTCTGATCCACTTACATTTTATTGGGATATCACTTTTGTAGCATATTTTACATCAAGGTGCTTACCATTTAGAAGTATAATTTAAAAAAAATTCACTACAATCATTTTTAGCTAATCTTGGATCAGTTTGAGATTTTCTGTAAATTTTTGCTAGCATTATTTTGATAATGAGCCACAAATCTGTTAAATAGCTTAGGGTAGTAGAAATACAAAATAATGTTAGTATTTGCCCCCTCCCAAAATCATCACTCATTCTTTATAGGTTATAGTTATTACTCCTAATATGTGTGTGAGAGTGATTGTTAGATCAAGTTTAACATGTATTTTACCAAGATGTTCTATTTTGTCTTCCTGGAGTGGAGTCGTGAGAGTTCTTTATATATTTTGGAGATCAAACCTGGGTTTGGCTGGGGTCGGGGGGGGGTGTGGTGGGGAGAAAATGCAAACAACTGTAATTGAACAACAATAAAATAATTTTAAACAAAACAAAACAAAAAAATTTCAAAAATGCTCCATTTCATGGCATATCAAAAGGTGTTGAATGTCAGATTTGAAACGTTTGGCATTGCTGTGGACACAGCTGATGTATCTCAGCCATCAATTCAAAGTGTGCCTCACAATTGGCACAGAGAACATATCTGTGTTGGGCTAAAAATATGGATTGTACACACTTTTCTTTACCAACATATTAGTTCCATTTTCACAAAAACATCTGTAACAATCTTTTTTTATTGTTATTCAGTTACAATTGTCTGCATTTTCTCCCCATTCCTCCACCCCACCCCAGCCAATCCCACCTCCCTTCCCCACCTCCACCCTCCCCCTTTATTTTGTCCTTGTGTCTTTTATAGTAGCTCCTGTAAACCCCTCTCCCCTTTATTCCCTCCCCTCTCCCCTCTGGCTATTGTTACATTGTTCTTAATTTCAATGTCTCTGGTTATATTTTGTTTGCTTTTTTCTGTTGTTGATTATGTTCCAGTGAAAGGTGAGATCATATGGCATCTGACAATCTTTTAAACCAATGCAGGAAATTAAAAGTTGGTTTTTGAGTGATTCTCTTAATCCAATGCTCTATTTGTTATAAAACAACAAAAACATTCATTAATTTCAACTTGTATTCTGTGATATTTCACCAGTAACTCTATTAAATATTAATTGTCCTATGTAACTTTTGTCACTGACACAAACTTAGCTGAATGCTATTTACTTTGATAACTTCATTTATGTTCCCTTTTCTCACTTTATCGACTACTAAATAGCAATCCCATGTGTCGTTCTTTATCCCATCTCATTGTTTTTTTTTTTAACTCATATATTCAGATGATTGAAAGTAACAAGGTCTGGAGGAGGAAAAACTTGCTTTATAATTGATATATGGTAGGGAAGCCAGCCAGCAAAGAAAGTGCTTTTGATGATTCAACAAAAGGAATCTTACAGGAGTTTGGTGGTCCGAGCTACTCTGAGGACCAGGAACAGCGGATCTTAAAAGGGAATCTGCCAAGATTCAAGCATTCCAGCAGGGAAGTTTTCACTAAAACATGATATGGATTGCTGGGGTCATAAACAAAAAGGCCCTAGAGCTTTCTTAAGAAAAGTTTTGATGGTTACTTCTCTGACACCGTTTTCAAGAAGATCACACACTTTTTCAGCGGGAGTGAATGGGGTCACAGGAAAATGTTATAATAAAAGGATTCAAGATAGTTCAGAAATATACAGCTTTTTGTTTGTTTGAAGACATAAACTGCAATATGATGAGAACTAAGAAAACAGATGCTTGGCTCAACACCCCTAGATAATTATACTTTGTCACACAGAAAAAATATTGCATTTGTGAGCAGATTCATTCATGAGAAAAAACATTCAAAAACTATTTGAGGAGTTAGTTTTTTCTCTCACCTAAGAGATCTTCAATTCAAAAGTTTTCTCCACATTTCTTTGCAGTGCCTAGTGTAAAACTGAGCGGCACAAACTACAGGATGTCTCTGCCTTCAGAGTACGGCCTTTTGATGGAAAGAGGGAAGGCAGGAGATGTGGGGAAGCTCTTCCCTGGGGCTTGAAGGGTGAATGCACAAGACTGGATGTGCACTGCCACATGCTGAGTGCCACATGCAGTGATAAAAGTGCCCGTGGTTTCTTTAATACACTTCTTCTTGCGTGTGTGATTAGAAAATACACAGCCCTTGACTATGGAGCCGAGGTCTGAGGGTCTCCTGGTTACACTACTTTTCAAACCTGTACTGTTAACCATTAAGATAAAGTCACTCAATCATAGTATAAAATAAAATTACATATTGCTGAAAATAAGGTCAAGATTCTAAAGTTATTTCCCTCTTCATAAAATTTGTTTATTACTCATATAGAATATATTTTATGCCAGCCAGCCAGTTATATTGTGTGCCACGTGGTTAACCGGGAGAGTAGAAGCGTGGTGCCATCAAATAAATATCCGTGGCTGGCATTACTTCAGTAATTTACCTAGCCTAAGGTCATTCTAAAGCAGTTTAAATGCATCATTAATCCACAACCCTCTAAAATACTAAAATACTTAAATAAATTACAATGGAGTAGGATGAGCCTGGAGAGAGGAAAAAACTGTCAAGATATGATACATTTAAATGACACCAAAAAAGTCTCTAAGACTCATGAATAAATTATTGCTAAAATGAAAGGCATAATAAAGAGCCTAAAGGACATGATATATCCGGCTTTATGTGGTCCACAGAGATTAAGAAATTAATCTTGAATTTCATTTTTTGCTTGTGAATTTTCATTCATTTAATATTAACCTTAGTGATTCAAAATTTACATGTTCACTTTTATTACCTCCTTTTTCTTATTCCAATGCTTTTTAGTCCTCTGATTGCTGTCCTTTTATTACTAGCAATATGTAGTAAACATAAATCAACCCTCTGTGTGTGTGTGTGTCTGTGTGCCTTGGAAGTGGAGGGCATAAGTCAGGGGTTACCATGATTGGAGCTGACATACATGTGGAATAAGAGAAAGTAAATTGGAGACATAAATTCAAGAAATATAATTTAGATCACCCAGGACTTCATTTTTCCTTAAATCAACAGATACCCACAAAATAAGATCTTATGATGTCTTGCCTACCAGATAAGCTTCCCGACCAATCAGGAAGGCACTTAAAACAATCAGAAATTGTAGAATCATATGCAAATCAATGAACAAGCTTAAATATTCATCCAGGCATGAATTCTGAGGAGGCGGATTCTAACAGGACTAGAAAAATGCAGTAAAATGAGGAAAGCTGTCTCCTCACTCATTCCTGTGTGAGAACCCCGTGACTGCAGCCTTGTTCCTTTGTTACGTGGGCCTCCCCGCAGCCCCAAAGCTGTAAGCCTTCCTATTAACCATGTTGTCGGAACTACTATGTGAAAAAAATTCGGTACTTTTATTTCTTATGTTCAAGGTCCATCAGTTATATTGGTAGGTCATGTCCAGGTCTTCTGCAGACCCAAAAACTCAGTATACATCAGGGAAACACATGCCTGAGAGAAAAAAAAAGTAGCTTTAGGTGGCACAGGGTGGGTCCTGGAGTCCTGATGCAACTCCACCGAGCACAGCAGTGCAGAGAGTTGAATGGTGGGTGCCAGGGGTCAGTGGAAGAGGGGATGGAGAGTTCTTATTCAATGGGGATCAAATTTCTATTTTGCAAGATCATATGGTGTACAATGATATTGTGCCTACAGTTAACAATGTTCCATTGAGCACTTAAAAGTTTAAGAGGATAGATCTCATAGTAATAGTAATAGTAATAGTAGTAGTAGTAGTAGTAGTAGTAGTAGTAGTAATAATAAAGCAACTGTGCCTATGCTTTCTTTACTCCTGTTACTATTAGCATTTTCCTTACTGCTGACCACCAATCTCTGGGATTCTTTATAAAGAACGAGGGATCAAAGACATGTGTCCATTCTATACACATTTCATGTTTATCCTTTATATTAACCACTTTCTTGCTCTGGCTAGTGTAGCTCAGTGGATTGAGTTGTCGGCCTGCAAACCAAAGGATCGCCGGTTCCATTCCCAGTCAGGGCACATGCCTGGTTTGTGGGCCAGGTCCCCAGTAGGGGGCACATGAAAGGCAACCACGCGTTGATGTTTCTCTCCCTCTCTTACTTCCTCCCTTCCCCTCTCTCTAAAAATAAATAAATAAAATCTTTGAAAAAAAACACTTTCTTGCCTAGGCTAACTTCTTTATATCTTACAAAGTTGGAAAAATACAAAAGAAATTCACACCTATAACTAGTGTTAAAACTCATGTTTTTATGAATATATGCACTATTCATAAGTGCATATATTCATGTGATTTGCCATAAGGTAAAACAATAGGATATATTTAACTCTATAGACATTTGTTTTATATATATGTGTCTGTGTGTGTGTGTGTATATGTATATACATAATGTACGTGGCACTGGGAGGAAAGAGCAGAAAAGGAAAACAACAATATTATATTTATTGTTAATGCCTTTGTAGCTTCTTAGTAAAAAAATACATATATTGAAATAAAGATAAGAATGATAAATTTAAAACCTCTTAACCCATAATAAAAACCAAGAAATGCTAAAAAAAAAAGTACACAAAAAACTCTTGATAAGAAAGTTATACCAAATTAGCCCAGTATCTATCTTGGAACTTCAAAGGGAAAAAAATGTTTCCTAGCCTCTGAGAACAATTTCTCAGATATGATTTATGGGAGAATTGGGTAAACATTTCTAAATGGGGAATGCAGCACAGAATTAATAATATGCTCATGGACATTTCTTGTTCTTTATATTATTTTGAAACAATCTTAAACTTTGGAATATTTGCAAGTACTTTGCAATTTTTTTCCTCCTGAACCATGTGATGTTTCAGACATGATGTCCCATGACCCTGAATACTGACTTGCTTCTACATAATCACTATAAAACCACCAAAATCAGGGTATGAATACCAATTCATTACCATCATTTAAACCACAGGTCTCATCAAATTGCATCAATTGTCACCCAAAATATCCTGTGTAGGTAATCTAGTCTCAGAACCATGCGTTACATTTAGTTGCCATGTTTCTTCATTTCTTATGGTCTGAATTATGTCTAGACTTCTCGATTTTTATGATGCTGACTCTTCTTAAGATTGTAGGCCAGTTATTTTATGTCATTTTTTATTTCCCTGCTGGTTCATAGCTTCAGTTCAGGTTATTCATCTTTGGCAGAAATACCACAGAAGTGACACTGTGTTCTTCTCCCGGCATCCTATCAGCTGGCCCACAATCTGAATTTGCTTCATTACTGGGGGCCATTTTAATCACTTACTAACTGTGGTGTCTGCCAGTTTTCTTCACGGTAGCATTGCTCATTTTCCCCTTTGTAATTATGAAGGTTTTACATGCACACAATCACATCTAAATTCATTTATATTTGTATTACAAAACATGAGTTCACATTGATCGCTTCAGTTCCAACCTAACATCTCAGGATTCATTCTAGTTGTTTTCCCTTTCCACATGAACTTCTTTAACTTAGCTTCCCCTTTCCTTAATAAACTTATTTGTTTCATTCCCTTTTATTTAAACAATCCTCCATCTCAGCCCCTATTTAATATTACTGTGAAAATACCTGTGTCACCTCACCAAGGTCCAGACAAGTCAAGCCAGGTGGTACCAAGTAGGATGTCCCAGTCATTTGCTTGGCCTCTGACATCCTGTTCCAGGCAGAACTAGGAAGACACCCATGCCACCCTGCTTGAACTACAAGTGCCTGAACTAGTCCACATCCATACCTGGGAGAACACCCCTTCCATGCCGCTTGGTATATAACCCCTGTGCCTAATTTCAATGTCTCTGGTTATAGTTTGCTTGCTTGTTTGTTTGTTTTGTTGATTAGCTTCCATTTATAGGTGAAATTATATGGTATTTGTCTTTTACCTCCTGGCTTATTTCACTTAGCATAATGTTCTCTAGTTCCATCCATGCTGTTGTAAAGGGAAATCAAGAACAAACTGACAGTAACCATAGGGGAGGTGGGATGGGATAATGGGGGGGGAGGGGGAAGGGTTTTCAGGAACATCTATAAAGGACACATGGACAAAACCAAAAGCGGGTAGGATCAAGGTGGGAAGCAGGGATGACTGGGATAGGGGGATGAGGGTTAAAATGGAGACAACTGTACTTGAACAACAATTAAATTTAAAAAAAAAATTTAAATAACCCCTGTGCCTAGCTCTACCTCCTCTTATAGGAGTGGGCTTCCTTCTCACCCTGGTAGGCCTCTAACATTCCACTGTGCACCTTGCTGCCCCCTCCACCTCAGTGATATTCCCCATGCCAGGCCCTGTCAATGCCTCTAGGCCCTAATTGTCTGGGAATGGAAATAGGAAAGGAAGGAGGGGAGTTCTTATTAGGATTTTAATGAAATAAAGATGTTCTATTTCTGTTCTTTTTTTCTATAATTTAACCTCAGTAAATTCTAAAGGGATGATACTATACAGGAAGTAATCAGAGTTCCAGAGTGCTGTGATCTAGGTGTGCCCCTTCCTGGGTATGCAATAATCACTTAACTGGCTTTAGTTTCTGGTTCCTGGGATGCAGCCTCTAAATTTTTTTACTTTCCCAAGTGATAGGAGTGTCTTTGAGCCCTGATAGATTGCCAACTATGTGACTCATGAGGCCCTTAGATAGTTTAAACTAGGGAGACGATTCAGGATGGCTACTGGTGACACCAGAGGACACCGCTGTGTGCTTAAAGGTTTTGAGACACATGATAGTAGCCTGACACATAGAGAAGGAAGTGGGCTTATGGGGCTGGAGATTGAGTTCAACCTCATGATCATGTCCTGGTGGTCAATGATTCACTTAGTCATTCCTATGCAATGAAAATGCAATGAAATCTCTGGACACCAAGCTTGTGTGAGTTTCCTTAGTGGGTCCTGAAATCCATGGCAAAGCACTAAATATGCATGTCTTTTTGTGCAAATTTCTTAATATTGCATTGTTATATAGTAATTGGCTTTACAGATTTAAAAAATATGGTGCAAATTTCTGATTTCTTACAAACTTAATTAAAAGCCATATAGGAATTAATGATTTGCAAGTGTCTTTGGGGGAGAGAGCCCAGTACATGTTGAGGGATTGCATATATTGATATATGACATACAGAGTTGTCTTACAGATTCAGGGTGATACCTCTCAACCCTGAGGAAAACTTAGAATGACCTTGGGAGTTAAGCAATAAAATGCCATTGACAGCATCTTGCTCCTAGATACTCTAAATTGGTTGACCTAAGGGAGGCCCTGGATGCTGCTGTTATTTAAAAGGTTACCTAGGTGATTGTGATCCACTTATAGGATTGAGAGGCATTGCTCTACAGAAGAATACTTTCTGTAACTTCTGTTATATAAATATTACTATAGCAAAATTATCCTCCTTAAGGCTCACACATCGTCACTGCTTATCTCATGATCAGCGACTGAATTCTAAATTCATTATTTTGTGGGCACCAGATGCATTCTTTAAGTATATAAATCATCCAGAAGAGCTACAATGGAAGCAGAAAAGTGATAAGTCTGGACAGTCAGACCTGTAGAAAGATATAAAAGTCCATGAAAATACAGACCTAATAAGAGACGGTAGTACAAAATGAAAGGATAATGAGTTAATTATCTGAAAACTATAAAAAATGTCTTTTGAAAATTCCATCAAAATTAGAAAGCTTTTATAATGTAATCAAGTGATTATGACATAATTGCCACAGGTTTTCATTCCAATTCAACCTCTCTCTGAAATATAAAAAATTTTATATGGAATTTTTACTTAAGAAAATCCCGGACTAGTTACTTTTATGATAGGATAACAAAGTCCTGACTGTGTTCTAGCAGATGCATTTCATCAACACTATCATTTATGTTGAGGTAAAAGTTACATGAACCTCAAATTTTATTCAATGGGTAAAAGTATAATTTGTACATGAGATTCTTTATTAATATATAATTACATATGTACACATATATACATAAATATCTCATAGCACTATGGTTAAATATTAACTGAATTATAAGAGGTATTTGGAAACTCATGCTCTATAATATTAAAATATTTTATATGAAAATATGTAGTATAATTTTGAAGTCTCCATTATATTCTTGAAGTAACACAAGTAGAAATCCCTGGAAAATTAAACAGAAAATGTGTTTCTGACTTCATAAATCCTTTCTAATTTATCCCTAATCTCTAAGTAATGTGTTTGTCAATTTTTTTTCCAATATCTAATCACAGAGTAAAGATGCTAAGAGGAACATGCAGAATGTTCTTTGTAAACTCGGTGGGATCAATAAGGGGTAAAATTAGACATTGCCTTTAGTTCTGATGACTCATCCTCTTTGTTAAACTATGATACAGATATTGCAGTTTGAAGTTCAATGTCCTCTCTACAAGGTTCTCCAGTTGAAATAACTCTCCTGCCACACTCTGCAGGCAAATCAAAACAAACACAACACACTCCCTCTCGCAGACTCATCAATTTCCTCTGTAGACACCAGCCCCCAATTTTTTACCTGAACACATCCATCTCAGGCCTCTTGTCCTTACTCCTTCTTGCCTGTGCCAATAAAAGAGAACACTTCTCACGATTTTCCAGGGAGACATCTTTAAAGGGTACATCTGCACTTTCCCAGCACTGATATTCCCTCCCTCTTCCTAAAATCCATTAACCATCGCAGATTGTAAATGTGTGTAAATCTAAAATCTATTAACCATTACCTATTGTGCACTGTCAACAAGTAGCTGTAAAAGAAAACCCTACATATCTTCGTTAGGTTTGTTTCTCTACAAAGGAAGGTTACAGAGGGTTTCCTAGGGTTGGGGTCCTACATTTCCCAAAAGCAGCTCAGGCTCCAGTGTAACATTTCCAAATGACAGAAGAACCAGTGACATCTTGTAACTACTTATAAGAATACTAGTTGTTATAGGGAAAACTTCATTACCTCAGGAAAATTAAGATGAATTAAGCTCATAACTCATTGTATGGCTTGTCCAAATAACTGCTTAATTTCTTCATCTGATTTATGAAACAGTCAGACAAGATTATTTTATCCATCTTGAATTGACAATCAACCACATTGGACAGATGAGAAAATAATATTTGTTTTAATATACTCAGGATCCCTGGTGTACGAACATTAATTTTTTGCTCTATAGAACCAGAAGAGGGAGGTTCTTGCCCTGGATGTTGATGGCTGCTGACTGATCAGGGTGGTGGCTGCTGAATGCTGGTGTGGCTGGGGCAATTTCTTATAAAAGGACAACAATGAAGTTTGTCACATCAATTGACTTTTCCTTCCATGAACGATTTCTCTGTAGCATGCAATGCTGTTTGATAGCTCTTTACCCAGAGAACTTCTTTCAAAATATGAGTTAACCCTCTCAAACCTTGCCAATGTTTTATCAACTAAATTTATGTAATGTTCTAAATCCTTTGTTGTCCTTCCAACAATATTCACAGCATCTTCACTAGGAGCAGATTCTGTCTCAAAAAACCACTTTATTTGCTCATGCATAAGAAGCAATTCCTCATTCACAAAAGTTTGATCATGAGATCGCAGAAATTCAGTCACCTCTTCAGGCTCCACTTCTAATTCTAGTTCCTCGTTACCTCCACCACATCTGCCATCACTTCCTCCACTGGATTCGTAAGCCCCTCAAAGTCACCCATGAGGGTTGCAATCACCCCCTTTCAGAATCCTGTTAATGTTAATATTTTCACCTCTTTCCATTTAGCGCAAATATTTTTAATGGCACATAGAATAGTGAATCCTTTTCAGGAAGTTTTCAATTAACTTTGCCTAGGTCCATTAGAAGAATCACTATCTATGGCAGCTATAGCCTTAAAAAATGTATTTCTCAAATGATTTGAAAGCTATCCTTGCTCCATGGGCTGCAGGATGAATGGTGTGTTAGGCACAAATCGTGAATATTGTTGAGTGCCTAGGTGCAATGTCAATGAGTACTAATATTTTGAAAGACATTATATATATATATATACACACACACACACACACATATGTATATATGTATTATGTGTGTGTGTATAGTCTGTCCAGAAAGTATCCTGCCATGTTATACTCACACAGTTCTCCCAATTGCCATCAGATACCCTATTGTATTTTCCTCAATCTCATCAACAGTCTGAAATCTCTTACTTTTCAAAGGTGATTTTAGTTTTGGGAAAAGCCAGAAGTCACAGGGTGCCAAATCTGGGCTGTAGGGGGGCTGAGTCACCTGGGTAATTTGATGTTTCGCAAAAAAGCTCTGCACGAGATGTGATGCATGAGCAGAAATGTTGTCGTGATGCAGCTGCCAATCACCAGTCGCCCATAGCTGTGGCCTTCTGAATCATCCCAGTAGTTTCCATGGAGGAATGTTCAAGTTTAATATAAAATTTTATGCAGATTTGTTTCTCTACTCACTCAGTCATTTTGAATGCAATGGCCACACAGTACACATGCTCACTCAATGGCACCTACCACCCCCACTGACTAGTACAGTGAAGTCATCATTGTTCATGCATACACATTCCAGTCTACTCTCCTTGGCTGCCAGGTTATATCGATGTTGTGCAAACCCTTCTCGTTATATTAACAATGGCTGTACTTTTTCCAAACAGACTTTATATGTATATATTCTACATTTATACATATAAATATATATAGCTATATCTATACATAGCTATAGATATCTGTATCTCTCTACACACACACACACGCACACACACACACATAGAGAGAGAGAGAGAAGCAGGTCTTTAGAGTTGGCTAAAGTAAATCATGTTGTAAACAGATGTGTTGTATCCAGGCTTGGTTGTTCCGTTCATGGAGCACAAGCAGAGTAAATTTAGCATAATTCTTAAGAGACCTAGGATTTTTGAAATGGTAAGTGAACACCAGCTTCAACTTAAAGTCACCAGCTGTATTTGCCCCTAACAAGACAGTTTTCATGTCCTTTGAAACTTCTCTCCCGCCATGGAAGTCCTAGATGGCATCTTCTTCCAATATAAGTCTATCCCCAACATCGAAAATCTGTTCTTTAGTGTAGCCAACTTCATTAATTATCTTAGCTACAGCTGGATAACTTGCTGCAGCTTCCACATGGGTATGGCTTGTGGCACCGCACCCCAAAATGATTATGATAGTATCATCAAAGATCACTGATCACAGACTACCATAACAAATATAATAATAACAAAGTTTGAAATATTATGTCAATTACCAAAATATGACACAGAGATATGAAGTAAACAAATGCTGTTAAAAAAATGGTATCCATATACTGCTTAAAAGCAGGGTTGCCCCAAACCAACGACCTGTAAAAAAATACAGAATCTGCCAAGTACAATAAAGTGAAGTGTAATAAATCAAGGTACACCTGTAATAGTAGTTAATGGCAGAACAGAATTATTTTTCTTCTAATTTTATTTTGTCCTTAGTAACAGCAATTTCAGCAAACCCTGCCTAAATGTAATGCATATTTAACAAACAGATCAAATTTGCAGTAAGATACTTGAAGACTCTAAGAATCCACTCACAGGTGACATTCATTATTAGGCAATAAATATTTTAATGAATGGAACATAAATTTATGAAAAATATGTCACCAGTCAACCAGAATTCAATGTGTCTCCACTATACACTGTGACAGAAAATTTATAATGTACTTCCAATCATACAAAAGGAAAGATGTTTTTAATATTACATTCTAGATTTAAAATACTATTTTTGTGCACTTACGCAATCCTAATACTGCTCAGTATACTACTATTCAGGCTATATGGAATAGAATTTAGGAGAGAATCATCAAGATAAGATGTAGACATCCTGTGGTATTTTATATTGATTAAAGTGAGCATTTAGGGCAACCTTAAATTTTGAAAAAATAATCCCAAAACCTGTACCTTCATCAATGTGATAAGTAAACTTGACCATTTTGCTTTGGTGACGGTAGGACTTAAAAGCTTATTTCTGTTTATGTTTTTCTAGAAATACACATATATCAGCCTCAAATATTCACCACAAGCTAGTGGAGAAACCTACTTACCTTTATTTACTTATTCTTTATTTTATGACTCTTTCGCCTAGGCTCATGGTGAAAAGAATAAAATCATTCTTATTCACCATCCCTAAGTGATGTTTTGATAGTCATGGCTCAGTATTTTATATTTACTCAGACTTAATAAACTAGAGAACAGAATGATTTTCCTAAAATGAGAAATGAAATATTATTCAATACTTCCTCTCAATGTACTCACATGTCTATCAATCCTGACAAGAGCAAAATTCATATATATATGAAAATACATATGTATGCATGTATATGCATATATATTCTATGTCACATTTGGTGCAAGGAAATTGCAGTCTAAAACCAGCCTAAAAATATATAAAAGTACATATGCAAAATAAAAGAAATATATTGTTTTATAAGATAAGTATACATTAACAGGATTATCCTGCCTAAATAAAAAATTTCATTGCAAAAACTAATAAAAAGAATAAGACTCTAACAAACATATACAAACTATTATTTTACATTAAAAGGGGCAAATATACTATAGTTAAAATATATTAAAAATTCATTCTTTAAAGATTTCATCAGTATCAATATATTGCATCCGTGAAATCTAAATCAAAATATTTTCTAAGTGAAAATATCACAGAAATTAGTAAATATATTTGTATATATATATATGAAAGATAGAGAATTGATGAATTATTCATAGTAAATATATTATCATAAGAAAAAGATGAAAAAGATGAAATATGTCTCAAAGTATTAGAAATATGGAACTAAAAAGAAACAATGTAAAAATCATAGTAAGCGTTATAAATAAACAATAATAATTTTAGCATTCAAATCACACAAGTTGCTTAAAATGTATGCACATAGTTGCCCATCCATGGACACATATTTGTTAGGTGACAGCACCTAGAAATTTAAATTTTAAGTTTCTAAATATCATGAAACAAATGACTGTATAATCACATGTATTATTTTTGTCCATTTATAATAACATTTTAAAATGGTATCTCAACTAATTAGATGCCATTGTGTGGATAATATTAAGGGAGATGACCCCATTTAAACAACTTCTTCTAATATTTCTTCACATCTTTTAAAAACTGAATGTAGCCAATAAACCTTCCTTTATCAAAAATCATGTTAATATACTACTGAGATGAACACAATAGCAACTGAAATGAAAGAAGGTCAAAATTAGGTGAGTAGTCAATAGAAATGTCAGAAAGAAAAGCTCAAAACTCCAAAACTGACCATAATACTAGTACAAACAAGAGGGAATATAATTAATGTGCTTGGAGTAATTTAGCATTATGAAGAATGTGAAGCCACCTCATCAGACACAATGCTGTTTAATTATCAGCACAGTTAGACCTTTTCCCACAAGACACTGAATTAAGTGTGCCTCTACCAAGTAAAGCTCGTCATATCTTTTTTAGCTCTTATAATTTTTTCCCTGATCTCTTTCATTAGTTTTGCCCTTGAATTTTCTCCCTTTCTCTCCTTTCTTCAAAATCCTTGCTGCATGACCACTAATTAAAATAAACACAGGTAAATCAAGGTAGACATTTTCAAAAGGAGAGGAGCTGTTCGAAGGAGGACCTGTGCTAGGGAATCAAACCAATGGAAGCTTAAAGTCTGCAGGATTCAAATGAAAATCGGCCCCTTGAAATATATCAACCTATACTTCCAAAATGACTTGTATTATGAATTGTGCATTTAGTGCTCCCCGTAGGTTGTGTTAACTCAACCACAAGCTCTTTTTTAAAAATGAATTAGTAAAGTTTTAAAAATAAGCCTCTTCTAAATTATCAGAATAGCTACTTGAATATAGATACATATTGAGTCTAGACATTAAATGGATGAAAGTTATACTGTAGGTAGTGTTACATTACAGAAAGAGTAGATTCGATGATTATATTTTGTTCTCTATTTTACAGGGTTTTTTTTTTTTTTAACATGACTACCTTCTTTTCATTTAAGTTAACTGGAGTCTTACATGTTTTCTATAGCATACCCAGATGGCTACATGTTTGATGAAATCTCATTGTGATTTCAGTATCAGAATCAGTCAAGTCTTTCATAATAACGTATTTTACTCTGGGAGAGGTTGACAGAAAAAAACACATGATAACGGAACCTTAATTCATGAGTATGACAATAGTTTACCTTTTTATGTGAGTAAAATAATAGTTTACCTTTTTATAGTCATAGCTTTTTGACAATACCTATATGATATTTACACATACATACTGAGTTATGCATAGTTATTTTTTGTATAGACATAGCAAAGCTCAAATGATTTCAATATATAGAAAGAAACATATTTATCACTAATCATTCATTCAAGAAATATTTATTGAGTGCCTACTTTGTGGTTAGGTAATGCTGGGCACTGGAAGTAAAAAGTGTAAAAAGACAGACAATTCTTAATTGTATTGGCTTCCTGAGGCTGTCGTAACAAATTACCACACATTAGGTGCCTTAATACAACAGAAATGTATTCCCTCGCAGTTCTGGAGGCTATAACACCAAAATCAAGGCATTGGCAGGGCTGCACTGCTTCTGGAGACTCTTGGAAGGAATCCTCCCTTGCCTCTTCCAGCTTCTGGTGTCTGCTGGCACTCCCTCACTTCCTTTGGTTTGTGGACACATCACTCTAATCTCTGCCTCCATCTTCACACTGCATCTCCTGCTTGTGTCTGTGTCTTCTCTTCTGCCCATCAAATACCTCCTGTGTGTCTCTTATTAGATTTAGGGATCAGCAGGATAATTCAGAAAGATTACTGCATTTCAAGACCCTTAATATAATTACATCTGCCAAAACCCTTTTTCTAAATAAGATATCATTTACAAGGTCAAGGTATAAGTATATGGACATATCTTTGGGAGGGGGGCATCATTCAATTTACTACTGAGTTTAAAAAAACTTACTGATAATGGCAAATAAATTACCTGAACAGATAGTTAATATACAGACAGATTAATTCCATTATAAGGGAAAAAAGGTTTTTCTTAAGAAACACTTAGAGAAGTTACCAAAAACAAGCATGGAAGTTCAGGGAATGTTTCCCAGTGAGAACTTGAAAGAAAGCAAAAAGTATCCAGGCAAGAATAAAAATAAAATATATGCAAAATCCTAGAGGTGTAGGAACATGATATTCTCAGGAACCTAAAAGAAGTTCAAAGGAGTTGGAGCTTAGGTAGTCTTGGCAGTGAAATAGTGAGCAGGTGGGCTCAAGAACTGAGAAATCCACAAAGACGCGAAGTCTAAATAACGTGGTACTAAACATGAATGTGTTAATGATGAGATCAAAGGAAAAAATCAACAGATACCTTCAACAAATGAAAACGAACATAAAATTTATGAAAAAGTTAATGTATTCCAAAGAGGGAAACTCATAGCATGACAGGCTTACCTCAGGAAACATGAAAAATAAAAAGCAAACAGCCTAACGTTATTCTTAAAGGAACTAGAAAAGGAATAACTAACAAAGCCCAAGTGAGTCGAAGGAAATGATAAAGATCACAGCAAAAATAAAAAAAAAATAGAGTCTAATATAAAAAATCAATGAAACCAAAAGCTGGTTTTTTGAAAAAATAAACAAGATTCACAGACCTTTATCCAGACTCATCAAGAAAAAAGAGAGAGAGGACCCAAGTAAATAAAATAGGAAATGAACGAGAAGTAACAACTAATTCCACAGAAATACAAAGGATTGTGAAAATTATTATGAACAACTATATGCCAACAAATTGTATAATCTAGATGAAATACATAAATTCCCAGAACCATCCAAACTTCTAAATCTTAATCAGAAAGAATCAGAAAATCTGAATAAACAGATTGCAACTAATGAAACTGAAGCAGTAATCAAAAAACTTCTAACAAACAAGAGTCCTAGACTAGATGGCTTCACAGGTGAATTTTACCAAAGATTCCAAGAACTAACACCTATCATTCTCAAACTATCCCAAAAAATGCAATAGGAGGGAAGACTCCTAAACTCATTTTATGAGGTCAACATTATCTTAATTCCAAAACCAGATAAAGACACTACAATGAAAGAAAATTATAGGATAATATCCCTGATGAACATAGATGCTGAAATCCTCAACAAAATATTAGCAAACTAGATCCACCAATACATTAAAAAGATTGTAGACCACGATCAAGTAGGATTTACTCTGGGAATGCACAATATCCATAAATCAATAAATGTGATACACCACATAAACAAAATGATGAATAAAAAAATCACATGATTATATCAATAGATGCAGAAAAACATTTGATAAAATCCCACACCCACTGATGCTAAAAAGCTCTCAGTAGAGTGGGAAATCATGTTGGGGGAACACACCTCAACATGATAAAAGCCATATATGACAAACCCACAGCCAACATCATAATCAATGGGCAAACACTACAAGTATTTTTCTAATGATCAGGAACAGAATTGGATGCCCAATTTCATCTTTCTTATTCAACATAGTACTGGAAGTCCTAGCCACAGCAATCAGACAAGAAGAAGAAATAAAAGGCATCCAAATTGGAAAGGAGGAAGGAATACTGTCACTATTTGCAAATTACATAATACTGTATATAGAGAACCCTAAAGATTCCACCAAAAATCTACTAGGACTGATAAATAGATTCAGTAAAGTAGCAGGATACAACATAAATATCCAGAAATTAGGTTGTATTTTTATACACCAATAATGAACCATCAGAAAAGGAAAAACTAAGAAAACAACACCATTTACTACTGCATCAAAAAAATAAAATAAAACACCTAGGAATCAATTTAACCAAAGATGTAAAAGACCTGTGCTTGGCAAATTTTAAGACACTGAAGAAAGAAACTGAAGAAGCTACAAATAAGTGGAAGCACATACTGTGTTCTTAGATGGGAAAAATTAACATCATTAAAATATCCACATTGCCCAAAGCAATGTTTTAATCTATAGATTAAAAATAATTTCTATCAAGATACCAATGGTGTATTTCACAGACTAGAATAAATATTCCAAAAATTTACAGGGAACCCCAAAGACCCCAAATAGCCACAGAAATATTGAGGAAAAAGAACAAAATTTGGAGGAATCTTGCTATCTTATATCAAACTAAAATATAAGGTCATAGTAATAAAAACAGCATAGTATATAGATCAGCGGAACAGAATAGAAAGCCCAGAAATAAATCTATGCTTTTATGGTCAATTAATATTTGACAAAGTAGGCAAGACATATAATGAGGTAAAGACACTCCATTTAATAAATGGTATTAGGAAAATTGGACAAGCATGTGCAGAAACAATGAAATTAGACCACTTACACAGTGCACAAGAATAAACTCAAAAGGGATGAAAGACCTACATATAAGACTTGAAACCGTAAAAATCCTAAGAGAAAACATAGGCAGTAAAATCTCGAACATTTTCCACAGCAATATTTTTTTTTCTCATATATCTCCCTAGGCAAGGGAAACAAAGGGAAAAATAAACAAATAAGACTACATCAAACTAAAAGGTTTTCTCACAGCAAAGGAAACCATCAACAAAATGAAAAGACAACCCACTGCAAGGGAGAAGATATTTGCCAAGAGGTTAATATCCAAAATTTATAGAGAAATTCTACAACTCAACACCAACAAAAAAAAATCCAATTAAAAAATGGGCAAAGGAACTAAATAGGCATTTCTCCAGAGAGGAGATGCAGATGGCCGAGAGACATGAAAAGAGTTTGATGTCACTAATCCTCAGAGACAAGCAAATTAAAAACACAATGAAATATCTCCTCACACATGTCCAAATGGCTACCATCAATTAATCAACAAACAAGTGTTAGTAAGGATGTGGAAAAAGGGAGACCCTCCTGCACTGTTGGTAGAAATGCAGATTGGTGCAGCCACTATGGAAAACAGAATGGAATTCCCACAAAAAATTAAATATGGAACTGCCTTATGACCCAGTATTTCCACTTCTGGGAATATATTCTAAGAATCTGAAACATCAATTTGAAAGAACATATGTGTCCCTATATTCATTGCAGCATTATTTATAATACCCAAGATTTAGAAGCAGCCCAAATGTCCATCAACAAATGAGTGGATAAAAAATCTGCAGTACATTTATAAAATAGAATACTATTCAGCTGTTAAAAAAAGAAGAAGAAGGAAATCTCATCTTTTTTAACAGCATGGATGGACCTTGAGAGTATTATGCTAAGTGAAATAAGCCAGTCAGAGAAAGTCAAATACCATATGATGTTACTTACATATGGATCTAATGAACAAAATAAGCTAATAAACAAAACAGAAACAGATTCATAGAAAGAGAGAACAGACTGACAGCTGTTAGAGGGGAGGGGCAGAGAGGCTGGGTAAAAAAAAGGTGAAGGGATTAAGCAAAAAAAAGAGAAAGAAGGAAAGAAAGAAAGGAAGGAAGGAAGGGAGGGAGAGAGGGAGGAAGGAAGGAAGGGAGGGAGAGAGGGAGGGAGGAAGGAAGGAAGGAAGGAAGGAAGGAAGGAAGGTGTCCTAGACAGAGACAACAATATGGTGATTACCACAGGGAAGGAAAGGAGGGGGAACTAGGAGAGAGTAAAGAGGGGTAAGTGTTGATTTGTTGATTGAAGGAGGCTTGCTTGGGGTGGTGAACACACAATACAGTATATAGATGGTGTATTACAGAATTATACATCTGAAACCTATATAATTTTATTAACCAATTCACCCAAATAAATTTAATAAAATTTTAAATCTAAAACAATGAAGAGCTTAATATAGTAAAGCCATATTAAAGAATTTGAACTTCAGTCTAAATGTGTGGGAGGCCAATGAATCAATTTAGGAAGGGCAGCGGACTGTATCAATGAAGCACTGTGAATAATCAACCCTGGCTACTGTGAGGGTGGAGTGAAGGGCAAGGCCGGAGGCAGGAGTATTAAGTTGAGGGTTTTGTGCACTGTTTTTGCTGGTCCCAACTAGGCAAGAGACAAGGGGGAGTAAAGACAGGTGGATGAATCCAAGAGAGCTGTTTTAGGAAGAATTGCTACTGCTTACTTAGCAATCAGTTGAATTTTAGTGTAAAGATAATGAAGGTCCAAATATCCTGAACCCCTGAGAGATGACAGTACACTTCATTGAGATAAGAAACACAGAAGAAGGACAGGTGAGGGAGTGGAAGACAAAGATGAATTTCACTTTAGATATTTAAAGTTTACATTATCTGTTTTAGCTTTCGGACTGGTATGTGGATTATAGGCTCAGAGGGAAATGTGGATTAGACACATGGATTTGGGAGCCATTGATTTACATATGATAGCCGAAATTATGAGGGGCTGGGTGAGATGCCCCCGTGGAGGGCACAGAACAAGGAGTAATTATACAGACCTCTGGAGAATATCCCATTTTAAGGAAAAGGGCAGAAGTAGGAGTCTATGAAGGACTCTCTAAATGTGTTTATGTGTGGGTGGTAGGAGGGATGGGAGGGGAAATAGAATTGAAATAGGAGTTTGCACAGTCTGAGTCACTCCAAGTTTACCTATTCAGCCTTCTGTCCTGCTTTCCACAGTTACTTTTTCATATTTCTTAAGTCTCCCACCCCTTCACCTCTTAGCCTCAGATGAAGAAGATTGTTTCAAGTAAGAGAGAGCTTAGTTAAATTCTGTCAAGTACTATGACTGATGAGATGTCCTCTGGGGAATGAACTGCCAGGAGATTCCTGGTGGCACTGGTGAAAGCTGTTAGCGAACGCAGAGGAGAGTGGCTGGATTCAGCCGAGGTGGGTAGAAGTGGAAAGAACTGGAAAGATGCACTGGGGCGCATCAAGTTTGGTGATTAAGAGAAGGAGGGAGTCAGGGAAGTGGCGAAAGAGCAGAGCAGCACTTAGGGCATTTTATTTTTGCTTTGCTCTTGCTCCCCACAGGTCTACAATAGGGGAGAAACTTGAGCAAGGTTAAATACTGGTTTGAAGGATGCATCAGGAAGCAAAAGACTGATAATAAATAAATGAGAAGAGAAAAATCAATACGCAAAATCTTTTAAAAAGTTGTGATCACAGTCTGGATAGAAGTACCATTTTTTTCCTAAAAACAAGGGACATTTTTTCCATAGTATCAGGAGGCAAATAGAGAACTGGTAAATAAATGCAGGTACCATTTTCTGATTTTATGGCGTGAAGTCTTGGCTCTCCCAATATGAAAATTCTACATACACTGAGGAATGAGGCCAAGCTATCTGCTGAGCTTGATCGGAGACGTGGAGACAAGAGAGATTTGAGACGAGAAGGTTGGAAAAAAGCAGCTTTAGAAAACACAGATGAAAAGCTAAACAGAAAAGCATAGAATGGTTCCTTACTGGTGGTTTTGGCTTCGCTGTGCCAGATTTTACTTTTAACTTAAAAAGATTTTTTTCCCTTCAGAAGACAATACTAAGCAGACAATGCCTAGAAGCCAATGCTCCCAGCATTACAAACAAAACAATAGCAACAAAGACCAACAGCAGAAGCCTTGAGCTAAAACATATTTCTCATATACACATTCCAATAACTAGAAGTATGTTTAGGTTCAACAAAACCTTTTTTATAATGCAAGAGACTCAAGTGTTTAAAATGTGTCAAGTCTTTTATCCATTCATAGGGTTAATAATTGATCAAATCAATCCCTATGTGAAATTTATCTTTAATAGAAATTTCAAAGGAAAAGAGTGGGGAGAGAAGACTCTGAGTAGGAAAAAGCAGGGAAGAGAGGTTAAGGAGATACAGTGGCTTATATTTCTACCCTTTCCTGAACATTATCCCCTTCGCCTCCTTGATGTTTATCGTTCCTTCTACTTTTCACATAGTGTTAGAACTCAACATGTTTGCTTCAAAATGCTAAGGATTTTGCAGAATATGTAGTTCCTTCAGCTCATGAAAGAGGAGTTGAAAGTTTCTGCAGGAGTTAACATGGGGGAATAATCCCATTACATAATTATTAATCTGACACTCTTCTGTGAGGCTATCTAAAAATAATAAACTTCAATCAGCTGGGGACGTTTTCCAAGCATTTTATGCATATTAGCTAACTTAACCACGACCTCAACTCAGTGAAGTAGGCACTAATTTTATACTTGTTTAGAGATGGTTAACCTAAGGCACAGAGTAGGTAAGTGACCTACCCAGGATCACTCAGCAAGTAGTAGAACTGAAGCTAAAAATAGACACCCTGGATGAATATCCACACTCTTCACCACTATGCCTATTTCCTTTTATAATCAGTATTTCATTTCTTACATGGTCATGGTCTAAGATACTTCCAATGCAGTTTATTACATGGTAAATGATACATAGGCCAACACTAATATTGGTAGAATCATCACTATATGATCTTGAAAACTTTTGAAAAAAACTCATTGCTTTTGCAATAAAGGATAGTAATAGTGCATCTATTGTGATTTCCTGTGACTAGTTAAGAACATCTTGACATGGTCTCTGGCATATGGAAAAAATAATAAATAAATATTACCTTAACTTTATTAGTATATTATCTTTTATTACTCTTATTCTTATTGTTTTATCATAATGATTGTATTGCTTTTATTATTCATATATTATCTTAAATCATTGGCAACTTAATACTGCTTTCTCCTTATTCGTGTAATAATACCACCCCCACCCGACTACCTATACTTAATCAAATTGCTATTCCTTTGCTCTGGATATCTACTTGGTCATTTTTAAAATTTATTTTGACAGGTATATTGCTACCTTATTGAGCAGGTCACCACGCGGTTTCTTGACTTTTCCATTCAGCATTACTGTCTTCAATCCTTATTGCAGGATTATATATACTATGAAAAACATCCAATTACCTATGTTTCATCTACATACATATTATATCCACAATATACCTATATTGTTTCATACTTCACAGAACATTTCACAAATGTTTAATTACCTCTCCAAATTAGTAAGATAATTGCAGAGGAAAAATCTCAGACCTCTCTGCCTGAAGGCACTCAAACCATTAAATCTCCGTTTTCATAACAACCTTTCCCACTTCTCCCACTCTCCCCCCTTGCTCGTCTATCTGCATTCCCACAGGACTAGCACCTCATTTTCTTCTGGTTTCTTTTGTCTCCTAACAACTGAGCCCCCACATCCAGCTGTTTATGTCAATACTGACCCCACCAATACCTCTTAACTGTCTTAAAATATGTAATATTTTAGTTGTATATTTAGTCTTGCCAGTTAATTTTTGACAATTTTGTTTACCCCTCTACAACTGTAACTACAGTCCAGAGAGTACCTGGGCCTAATTAGCAAACCCATTGACCTTTTGAAAGCCCTCACTTGCCTTAACTGTGGCTGTTAATACTTCTCATCATTTCCTCTTTTTATGAATCCATAGTGTACTGACTCAAGTTTCATCTTTGTGCCTTACTTAACTGTGGAGGATTAAATCAGTACATGTGTAAGAAACACTAAGAGCAATATAAAGCTCATGTCATAACTGATTCTTTCTCTACCTCTTCCACACTCCAAATACTCAGAGCAAGTATTTCTTACAAAACAATAAAATCAATCCCTGTACTATAAGTGTGTATATGCCTTAATGAACAAATCATAAAATAATTGAAAACAGGTCCATCTCTTCATCACTTGTTTGCGTGAGGGTCTAGCACGGTATCATGCACATACTCAATAAACACCTATTTCATCAATAATAGACAAGTTAGAGGCATGTTTTCTTATTATATCTTTATTAGGGTTACACAATATTGAACTTACTTATTACCTTCAATGAATGTTCTAAAAGCTAAGAAAAAGGTAGCAGTGCTCTCTGTTAAGCTTTTCTTAATTGAACATTTACTATGTAACAGGCACTTCACATATATTAATCCAATTACTTCTCTCTGCTACTGTTTTATGAGGTAGTATCTGTGGTAACATATGAAGAACTGAGGTTTAAAGATATGAAGATGCCCCAGATGTATTTCAGCAAGTGGTAACACCAATGTATGAACTTGAAGTGTCTACCCATCCCTCAGCCTAATCCCAACCCTGTCTCATTTTGATAACAAGATGAGGCTCAATATTCATCTCCTGTACTAATGAAGCTCTAATGGATTCAGAAACCTTGTCATTCTCTTCCTTTTCTAAATGCCAGTGATGCACATAGAAGATTCTTCGATGAACTGCTTGCTTCTTTGTTTAGGAATATCAATTTGATCTCTCCAATTCACTACTGAGAAAATTAAGGGCTAATGCAATACACTTTTTCTGTAGCTCCTAACGTGGACTGAAAGGAATAGTAATTACATAAAGTAGCTACATGATTTTTGATAGTTTCTACTTTGCTTTTTAACTTCTTTTTTTCAGAATAATCCCTCTCCTGAGCAAGATTTGAACAACAGAAATAGTTCTCAAATGCTTGCTGGTAATTCATGTAGGGAAAAAAATGCCCCTGTGTGTCATGTGCTTATTTTTTGTTATAGGACGTGAGGATAGTTATTAAGAAACATTGCTGTATTTTTTTAATTATTAAAAACTTCAATTTTTGAATAATTTTGAATGCAATGTTTCTAAAATTATTTAAATTATTTAAAATTATTTAGGTTATTATATAACCTAAAAATTATTTTTGCAATAAATGATTATATAAAAATAAAAATTGACAGTCTGTCAAAGATTGGACCAAAAATTACAAAGAAGAGCCCTTTTATTTTCTAGACCCTATTTATTTGTTTATTCAGCGGTCTTCCCTCCCAGAGTTACCACATCAATGGCAATCCTGTACAATATTCATTGTTCTGCGGTGCTGTCTGGGCATCGCCTGGCAAAGAGAGCCATCTGTAAATATTTACTAAACAAGCACTAATTGCCTTGCTAAAGGTAATTATTGCTTATACTTGCATATACTATACATAACGATAATCTGTGTCCATTAACCCTATGTTGTTAAAGATACTAAGCGTTCAGTCCTCACTATAACACTACAGGAAAGTATTATCATCTCCATTTTACTAAAGAGAAAACTGATCTGGGGAAGATGGTGACTTGCTAAATAAGTGGCACCAAGTGCCAAGTGCTGGAACCAGAATTTGAATACTGATAATTTGATGCCAGGCCTACATACGTACATACTAAAAGAGAACAAGACAGTATAGAAACTCTTATATTTCTGTTCAAATTGAGTTCAGCTGAATTCTCTTGCTGGAGAGGCATGCCAAAAATATGAAAAAAGAAAAGCCCAACTTACTCAACCTTCATGGCAGCCCTGACCATTTGGTCATTTTTAATATGATAAAAATTTCCCAAGTCATTTATAATAAAATGCACTGTTTCTAGCTTCCTAGGCTTTATGTACTGCACTAATACTGCTTAAGCATTTAAATACTTGAAGCACATTCAAAATTAGCCTTCTCAGCCCTCACTGAGACACTACCACTCCTTGCAACAAAGAACCGCTAGGCACCTGCCGGTAGTCTATGGCAACCATAACTCCATTGATTATATTACCAGATAACAGCAGCGTGCTCTCTGCACAATGTGCGCAACTCCAACAGGCTAAACCCTTAATGCGATTCTCACATTTGCTAAACAGATGTAAGTACTTCTAGACACTGACACATTTTTCTTTCTCCCCCTCTCTACTGGCCTAGAATTATATTAATAACATTTAAATGATGCTTCAAACTCAATTGACTAACAGGTTTTTGTGCGTTCAAATCAATGGAAAAAGCAAGAAGTTACAAAAGTAAGAAAAAACTGCAGAAAATGAAACAGTTGGGCGGATTTATTTTTCTTTATAAGGGAGACCACATGGGAGGATATATGTATGTGTGTATGTGTGTCACTAAATAAATGAGTATGTGAAATGAATACATTTAGTTTGAGGGTCCTGCTAATCCAGTCCACCTTTTTCTTCTCACCACACTGGAAGTAGAAATACTCGAGAAAACACTGTTGTGATTAATCTTTTACTCTAAATGTAACTTTATTTTTCATCTTTTTCTGGCCACCTAGTTGAAGGTTGTCAGTAACACGCACCAGCATATGAGTGAGGAACAGTGGTGGTAAGCATGTCTTACATGTTTATGTATGTCCGAGGTCTTCTGTTCAGCCATTAAATAAACCCAGCGCATGTATATATGTACATGCACATGCACGTGTGTGCGTGTAGATATATACACACGCACATGCGCATATATATATGTGGGCCTGTCAAAATACACATTCTCAGCGGCACAAATGTTTTGTGGTTGCTGTTCGCTCTAGCACTACAGATGAATTTTGAGATAATTTAGGAATTTAAGCTTTATGGAATGACAGACACAGGTCATAAGGGCAGCAAGTTCCTAGTCTAGTTTATGAATGTCTTCATCTTTACTGTCACCTTCGGAAGGATAGAGAAGAACAGCGTGAACATGCCCAGTGGTTTTGTGCCCAGTACTCACCTCTCCATCGTAAGCAAGTCAAGTGAACGAGAATGGAGAGTGACTGTTGGACAGAACAGAACCAAACCTGATACTTTATGCAACTCACATTGCATAAAGACTTTTCCTTATTTTACTTATCATTCCCTCTTTTCAAGCAATTCTTGATGTACCTCACCTGACTTCCATCTGTGTAAAAGTGTTATAAGAGGAGACACAGTTGCAAACTTCCATAAAGGTTGTCATTGTTACTCTAACAAAACTCCATTCCCTTCTCTACGCCACTTAAATTGTACAAACTTTCTCACCCTTTTACTTATATATTCCACCCTATAGTTTCTTTTATACAAAACACACATGTGTGGGAGGTTAATTGATTCAGCCCAGCTTGTCCATCCCAGCAATGAGCAGGGGAGGGGGGGGAAATATCTTATTTTTTACCAGATTGTGAATGACAGACTATGCTTCACACTGTCTCCCATGGGGCAAGGTGATGAACTAATCATGTTTCAATCTACTAGGTCACAGCAAATAACTATGACACGTGTTACAGTCATCTGTGTGGTGTGATTCTGTAACAAGTCAGAATGGATTTTCCACAAATTCAAGAAAAGGTCTTTAAAATCCTAATTTAAAATCTACGTCTTAGCTAACTAAGAACAGTATGGCTCAAATTAATGCATCATTTCACATTTAGGGTGTTGATAATGTACAATCCCAAGTACAGGAGGGGAGAAAATCTTAATTTTTTCTCCTGTACTTAGCTTTTCAAATATCTAAGGTGTTTGCTAAACAAGAAACACAGACACACTCTACAGGCTTTGTGATTGCCATCACAAAAGAAAGCATGTTTGCTTACACTGGGTACCAATCATCTGACATCTCCCAACCACAAAATGAGTTTCATGCACCACAAAAGAAAGATCTTAGCCAAAAGGCAGAAACGTTCTTAGCCAAAGTGGAGCTAACATTAGAAGAGCCGGACAAAGATGCTGAGAAAATTCTATCAGAAATTATAAATATATGGTTTACATGTGGCTCTGACTAAAAACCATATATTATCTTATAATATTTTCAATATCCAAAGTGTAATCTCAGGACTTTATGTACCTTCTTATGAGGCAGTCATGATTACCCCTATTTAATAAACAGAAATGCTGATGTACAAAGAAATAAGAAGGTTCTACAATGTAATTTTTTTAATCCTCACTGGAGGACTTTTTCTTTTTCACTGCTTTTGGAGAGAGAAGAGGAGAGGGAGGAAGGAAGAGAAAGAAATATTGATTGGTTGCCTCTCATATGAACCCAGACCAGGGATCAGAAGCACCTGGACTGGGGATCGAACCCTCAACATAAGTATGTGCCCTGACCTAAGAATCAAACCGCAACCCTTTGGTTACAGGAGGATACTCCAACTACCTGAGCCACAACAGCTGGAAGGTTCTACAATTTACAAGTGACTTGAGTGTCTAGTTTTTGTTTGTTTGTTTTTTAATGTAGTAAAAAAATCTAGGCCAAACATGTTTCTAAAATCATTCTCTACAATTCTGAAAATGTCTAATTTAAAATACTCAGATTTTCATCCTAGTTTTAATTTGAAATATTGCAAAAAACCTCTTCATACAATGAATATTCTTGAATTATTCCTACAGCTCATATTATTTGCAACTTAGTTGATAAACTATTTTACAGCTACATTTTCATCAACCCTTTCAATGTTTTCAAGAAAAGAGTTTTGGAGTAGTTTTTATTTATTTATATTTGCATAAATGATGAGGAAAAGATATATAATAATAGGGGATGAATCAGGTTTGCTCTAAAACGTTACTTTTTTCTAATTATTATCCTAATGCACAACTTAACAAAACTCTAAACACATAACTTTAATTCAATTGCAGCTAAAACCAAAGAATAGCTATTCAAAAATTTTAAATGAAATTAAGAATTATTGTACAATAATCACACACTAATCACCCTCGGCTAAGTATCATATTCATTATCAATAAATTCTTTTTAAACATGTATATATTTCTAAACAACATAAAGGACATAATTATATCATGCCAATCACAAAAATGTGGCAAAATTAATTCAACTGAAAATAACATACGACAATTATAATTGAAGATTTAATAACATCTAAACAAGAACTATAAAATATTTTTTATATTTTTATAAAACCATACAAATTTCAAAAGCTCAATATTTATCTCAGTGACCTGATTCCAATTTTGCAGAAACCAAAGAATGACAAACACTTTTAATAATTGCATGATTAAAACTATTTTTTCAATCCCTTTTGGTTGTATCAAAAAAAAAAAAACTTTGAAATAAATAATTTGGGAATTTTAATTTCAATTTTTTTCATTTTTGTATAATAGATGGAACAAATGTTTAAACATTATGAGACTTATAAAGATTACTTTTAATGTAAAATAATGATAAATTCAAGCAATTAATTTATAATAATACAAAAGACTTGAGAAATCTGTAAAATACTAAACAACCTGAGAAGTAATACACAGTTTTGATCAGTATTTTTTATTTTACCTCCCTTCAATTTACCTCAGATAAATTAAATTATTATGTAATTTACTATTTACATAATAAACACTATACTTAATAGCAGATAGACAAACTGTTAGTGATATGTTCTGATAAAATACAAATTAACGTATTTTAAAAGTATTAGCCATTCAGAGGGGAGTGGGGAGGGGACAGTGGGGAGAAGGGTTTTCAGGAACTACTATAAAGGACACATGGACAAAACCAAGGGGGAGGGTGGAAGCAGGGGAGGGAGGTGGGTTTGGCTGGGGTGGGGTAGAGGGGTGGGGAGAAAATGTAAACTGTAATTGAACAACAATAAAATAATTAAAATTAAAAAAAGAGCAGGAAAGGGCCCAAGTTTGGCTTACAAATCTACATGAAAAAAGGAAAGTATTAACCATTCTATGATTTTGAATTTTTACGAAGTTAAAATATTTCGCTAAAACCCACGGCAATTAAAGTCCATAAAACAGTGGAAGTTTTCACCTCCTGTGAGCACTGCCACACCACACTTAAAGCCACAATTGCTATTTTACACAAAACTGCTGTAAAAATAGACTTCTTATTTGGACACGTGACTTGTTTTGAATCGCTTCAGTACTTATAGCTTTCAATGCCCCAATCAGCACATAATCCTTAACCTCAGCATTTTACAACTTGGTGATAAACATAGTAAAAACTGGCTTTTGAGGGAAATTTAACAATTAACCAGGAAAAGGTATTTTAACATACATTTGCTAAATGTAATTAACATATTACCCAATAGTCAAATCATATGCCTCAATTGAAAACATTTGTATTTAGCTGACTTACTAATATTGGAATATAGATTCATTAGCAAACTATTACATCACAATATTAAGCATGTTTAATTCATCATTGCAAACCACTTTTTATTTTGTCAATTGCGTGTGTGTAAAACTTAACTGTCACTTATCTGATAGTTGTATAATGTCAACATAGCCTAGTCTTCTTTCAAATTGTATTTAGTAATATAATAAAACCAATAAAAGCTTACCTTACCCTGTTTTACAATGAATTCAGTCTTTCAGTAAGTGATTAATTTTTACTTTTTTAACTTTATTTTGTATTTATAAGAAAGTAATAATTTCAAAACCATTATTTAGGCTAAAAATACTACACCACATGATTGACATTCATTTTATGACATTTTACTTCTATCTTTTCTTTATTCTTACTTTCAAAACTGTTACATAGGGTTAGTAAACTGGAATATCACAAGACATTCATCTTACTTACTCTACAGCACATGAAACTTTGAGATTCAGCTCATTCTCTTGCCTTTTATACCCATTAACTTATTATCTGATATTAAGTATATTTTCTGGAAACAAGAAAACCATTTTTGAAGATTATACCAACAAGTCAGAGTTAATTTGCTATATTTTGTATTTATATGCCATTGGAAATACAAATTTCTCATTAAAGGTCAAAATCAATAGAACCAGTATGAAATTACAAAGATCTCATTAATAAGATTAATTAATGTTTAATGTTAGCTATGTCAGCAAATATTTCAGATGGTTATTATTAATTGAATGAGCGAAATTCAAGAAAAAATCATTTTGTCTGTCATTTTATCAATATTGGAATGGAAATTTTACATAATAGTGTATTAACTACTGTTAATAACTTTAATTTTCATATCAAGGGTTGCAGAAATAAGTGATCTAAATAGAGAAAAAAGTTTAACATCCAAAGTGCCCAGGTCCTTTTTTTTTTTTTCCATTGGAATGAGAGAACATAATATACTTTCAATCAAAATCACTTCCCTATTAGAGAGAATGATAGAGATCAACAACTACATACAAATATGTCAGCATTTTCCCTCAAAAGGCTAATCCACCAAAAATCCATAAGCAACTAGTTATCTTTAAAGTTCAGCAACTGGTGATGACCACTTGTCATGATGATAAAGGAGATTACTTCCATATATGTCACAGCTCACCACTCCCAGTGTAAAAAGAAAGTAAACTTTAAATAGAAGAACAAATATTTAATTGCCATTACTCTGTATTATTGTTGTCCACAAATGGACAACCTAAGTACTTTTTATGTGGAAGGTACATAGTGTGCACAGGTGATGGTGCTTGGAATTATGAGTATTAATGTTCCAAGGTGAGGGACAGGAAGAACTGAAAAAGTGTTGTATCAACATCATGAAGAAGGCTGCATTCTATTGTTAAAAGTTCAATTACAAAAGCTGTTTTATTTATCAATAAACAAGGCATTCAGCAATATTTAATTTCATCAATGTTTTGTGAAGGGTGTTTTCCATTATTGCTCACTAAGGAAGACAGTTATTTTGACCCATGTTAAGTCCTGAGCGATGCACATACTAATGGACTGCACACTAAGTAAAAAGAAAACATACCCCACTCCACGGTGTTTCTGATTCAAAGGAAAGCTTTCCACAGCAAACTGTTACCACCAGACTGAAACTGAATGGACATGCTCGACTCTGCCTTATATCCCACCGCACGGCCTTAGCAACAGGGGAGAAGACACTGAGACTAAGTTTCCACAGGGAAAAAAGCTGTTGCTAAGCAAAAAAAACAAGAAATTTAGAAAACTATAGTGTATTTTTTTTGATAACTAGTTCAACTACTTCACAAGTTGAATGATTTAATTTGCCCAATTCAATATACACAGGCAAAGCAGATAAAAGGCAAAAACAAATCTCTGTGATAAACTTATAACAAACCTATTCCCACATCCCACAAATAAGCAGTTACCTTTTACCCAGCTCAAGACAAAAATCAACCTAAAGACCAAGTGTGAAAGATTATCTTTTTTTCTTGACCTCTTACCCTCCTTTTCTAGTTTGTTTTACATTTCAAGATGCCATTGACTGTGATCTTAAACCAACTACTTGCTTAAACCCCCAAATCTCTAGAGTCGTGTAGTGTCAGTTCTGTAAAGACTTGGTTGCAAAACCAAGCCTATCCCCCACCTGCTTCCTGTGTCCCCACGTGGGCCGAGTGCCTTACCAGTGCTCCTGAGATCTTTCTCGGGGTGGTACTTACCTGCTGCTCCCCAGGCTCCGTAGACTTCACCAGATGCTTATCCTTGTACAGAGACCAGAGGCCAATGTTGGGCAGGAATATTAAAGCCACCATGAATAACAAAGTCATCTGCAGAAATCTCTTCTGTTTCCTCTTCATTGCAAATTATAACAGGTACGAAAAGTTAGAGGAGATGGTTCCCTGACTGCTTCTTGCGTTTAACGTCAAAGTCCTTTCCTCTCCCCTGTGAAGCACCAGAGACTGAGGAGAAGCTAAAAACTTTTGTTGCGTGCTCAGCACCAATCTGCAGGATTCAGAGGGAGTTGAGCATCTGCAGAACAAACACACAGTTACTTTCCCCCCAGAAAACTATGACGAAGGCAGTACCTATTGGCTTAGAAGTAAATGACTTGACTGAGGTAATCATCAAGCCTATTGCCCTCCATTAATATAAAGCAGACGGAGTAAATATCATTGTTTTATAGAGTAATCATATGTTATAAAGAGTCAACGGCGTGCTAGATACTTAGGGGAACGGGAGTTTGGGGTCCCCCCCACTCCCCAGTGCGGAGGGCTGGTTTGGGGAGGAGCGGGCAAGTAGCTAGAACTGCGTGGGAGGAAACCGCTCAGCCTCAGCAAGTATCAGGCAGGAAAGTGCCTGCTTTTGACATTGGAGCATCACCTTCCTTGGCTTCCCTAAACATCTCCTGCTACATTCCTCTTGGGATAACCCACCTGAACTCAAGTTCAACTCCCTCTGAAGCCAGCGTTCAGGTGGGCTCAATGAGGATGCAGGGACACGGGATCCCGGGAGAACTCCTCTTTGGATAGAGGTCCACAAACTCCTGGCTGCTCACGCGCTGTCAACACTCATCCGCAGGCAGAGACTGGGCGACCTGGGAACCTGGGGGACCGGAGGCTACAGATGTCAGCGGAGTCCAGCCAAGAGGTGGAAGCGCTGCCGACGCTTCCCCTGCGCAGCCCTCGGAAAGTGATCCTCCTTGAAGTAACCACTCTGCCCATCAATCTCTTCCCTTCCTCTGGGGACGCTCTCACGCTCCGCTGTTCATGTTACCATTATTTTCCGGCAACTGAATGAACCCAGAGAAACGCCAGGAACACCTAAAGGGCACTGTCTTCAATCTCCCCTCGGGGGAAGGAGTCGGAGGTGGCAAACCGAGTCTCACCTGGGATTGTAGTAAGTGACGGCGATGGGGAGGGCGCTGGGGAGGGCGGGCAGACAGTAAAGATGTGCCAGGCTCGCCCCCAGCCGCTGCTCCTTGCTCGCTCCTGGTCTCCTGCCTTCCGAGGAGACTGGGAGACTGTGCTGGTGTGGACCACGTGCGGGGAGCCCGAACCCCGGGAAGGGAGGGCAGCTGCCTGGAGGGGGTGGGCAGTTCCTCCCAGCTTCCAGATCCTATATAAACAAACCCAGGCGGGCGAGGGAAAAGAGGAGGCAAAGACACAGCTGGAGAAGGACTTGGAGCTTTCAGCCTACGCGGATATTCTCTTTTTCTACCAGGCCTTTTCGGGGCAACTTCGGACTGGCAGAGATTCCAGCTTCCCCGCTCATCTCACCCAAAAGGCGCCAGGCCAGACTCCGGAGGAAAAGTCGCCAGCTGCTCGTGGGTTTGCTCTGGATTCCTCCTTGGTGCCCGCGGGAGCGCAGCAGCAGGGGCGCGGTGGTGGGAGGTGGAGGCGAACAGAGGCTGGGCAGGTCCCACGGAGAGGGTTTCCCTTGCCCCGCTGCTCAGGCCAGGTACGTGGTAGGAAAGGAGCAGAAAGAACCCTGGATCGAGGCAAGGCTGAGGCTCAGGGTTCTCAGGCAGCAGCTTCTGAAGTGGCACCGTGGAGACCCAGCGCGGCTGTACTGGGGTATGCAAACATCCAGGGCCCCAGTTACGATTTGGCAGTGCCACCCCCTCCTCCCCCCCCACTGCCCCCGCTCTGCTCATCTGCACCTCCCTCCCACTCCTTGTGAAAGGGCTACCTGTCCCCCTGACCTCACACACTCCTCCTACAATACCCGGAAAATGTGGGGATCAAGGTAAGTCTGGCAGAAGGGACTCATCCATCTCCCCAACGTAAAGATACACCAACACTCCTGACCGCACGAACCTGTGGCAGCCTCTCCGAGAGACTTGCGCGCCTAGCGTGGTGCACGGGGGTCCTCTCGGGATCGGGAGCTCATAACTCCTGAAGGAACGGGGACTTTGATGAGGCGACAGACATGCATGCAGTGCCCGCTCTGTCAGCCTGTCCAGAACTAAAAAGAAACGACATGGTCATCTTTTTGTCACAACCTAGATGTGATGCTCACAAGCTTGTGATAGATAAGACTGTGGGATCCAGAATGAACGGTATTTTCTCTCTTCGTTCCTCCCTCTCTTCTTCATCTGTCTCCCTCCCTCCTTCCATATCTGCTCCCCCTCCCTCTGCCACCCACTTCTGCTCGCTCCCTGTCTCAGAAAGACAGAGATTTGAGTGCGGTATGCCTTCAACTGCTCACGTTGTAATTTTTAAATGTACAATATCTGAACAATATATATTGACAGTGTGACTGCATGAATAAAGCTGTGTGCAGAAACATTTGTTACTGCGAATCACTTACATTTCAAAAGAGTACACAAACATATTTTATAAATGGTTTGGAATGTGTCCTTTAGGTAAAGACCAATTACCTTTCAATTTTACAAGTGCAAACTTCAGAACCTAGAGAGCACTAACACACACACACACACACACAGCCTTTTGTACTCTGCATTATTTTCCAATCTCCTTTTCCTCTCTTAGCAAGTGCAATTCTGAGACAGGACTATGAATCCTGGGAAGCAGCATAACTGGGAGAGGTTTGCTGTCACGATTGTCTGGTTCTCAATCAAAGGGTTTTGGAGAATTTTTTAAGTATATTGGATATGTTCTTTCTTACAGATAATGATTAACCATTAAAAAGCAAAGAACTCAAAAGTGCTCTTGGAATTAAAAAGCTAAAAATCCCTCACATTTTAAATAATATCAGTTTCTTTAAATCTTAAAAAAAAAAATTTTGGCTTTTAAAAAAAGACATATCATCATTCTTGCTAAATCCAGATTCTGACCTGAATTGTGCTGCATTACTGTTGCAGAAATAAATGGTCTTACACACAATTTGCATCCCCAGCACATTACATTACCGAGAATGGATATAATAGCTGTTACTTCTCTCATCAAGTACATGCAGAACACATGGTCAAAACGGGAAGGAGGAAAGTGTTATGTTCACCTCTGCTTTTACAGTGTAGATAATCACTTTTTGTGTGTTAAATGTATTTATTTGTTTCTTTGCGATCATAATTTTTCTTCAATCTGGTCTTCTTCTACAATTCCACATGTAAACTTCCAACAGATGTCAATACTTCTGACTAAAACTGATATTTTAAGTTAAGTTTACAAACAATGACAACAAAAAACCTCAATGACAGTTAATTCCATCGTTCAGAAATTCCAGGTTGAATGCATACATGTGCACACACTCTCTTTTCCTTTAAATTGGTTTGATCAAAATCCTTATATTTTAAAAATTCATCTTATATCCAGAGATGCCCTTTTACCCCCGATTGTTCCTCCACTTTGTTATGATTCAAAGGGAAACTTCAGGTAGTGAGTCCCATGTGCCTAGCAATGTGTTAAGATCTCTACAGGGCACACGGAAAGAAAATGGAATGCTATCTGTGACCTCGAATAACTTACAGTCCATCTGAGAATCCAACATAAAAGCAATTGGAATGAAGTGCACAAGCTTAGCTGTTTGTAGGAACCTTTAATTGAGTCATGCTTTAACTGAACCTTGAAAGAAGCAGAAAAATATCACTTTAGTTATGGCTCTACTACAAAATTTCATGACTTGAAACAACTATTTGACTCTCAGTCACGATTCTGTGCATTTGAATAGGATCTGTGGGGCAGGTCCTGTTTCATGTGATATAGGTTGGGGCCTGTGGGTTGATCTGGCTGGGCCAAGATGACTCCCTCCTGGACAGGAGTTGGCACTGAGTGTCAGCCATTAGGTTCATCAGAGGCAGTTGGGTGCAGCTCCTCAGGTCTCTCAGACAACTTGGCGTGGCCCTGGCCCTTCCCAAGGCCTGAGCTTCTAACAGTATGGTGGTTAACATCCAATAGGGAGCTTCCCAAGAATCTGTGTTCCAAGAGGGAGAAAGCAAAAACTGCCATGTCCTTTTACAGGCCTGTTACTGGTACAGCCTCACTTCTGCAATTGTCGCAGGACTAGCCCTGATTCAAGCATAGAGGTCAGGGATAAAATTGACATCTCATTGAGAGACTTGAGGAAGAATGTGTGGCCATTTTTAATCCACTATGCATATTCAAAGGCACATAGGCAGGAATTCACAATGAAAACTTAACCAGATTAGACAGTGGATGATGGGGAGAATAGGGGGAGAGGTTTTCATAGATTATCCAATTACTACAAGGATAGTAAACTGAATTTTAGTTTAAAAACAGGGTTATTACCTCATTTTCAAGTTATAAGATAAATTAGTACTAGGGATGCAATGTACAATACGATGGCTATAGTTAACCCTGCTGGGTAATATATAGGAAAAGTCACTGAGAGCTTGCATCCTAAGAGTTCCCATCACGAGGATGATTGTTTCTTCTCTTTTTATTGTATGTATATGGGATGACGGATATTAACTAAACCTGCTGTGGTAATCTTTTACAATACGTGTAAATTAAACTACTGTGCTGTATATATGTACGTGTCCAGAAATGGAGATATATTTCATTCTTCTTTTATCCAATAGTAATGTCTAAAATATGAAAGTTTCCACTGACTAAACTACTAGACTTTTAATGTCTGTCTCTATAAAATAGGAAAGAGTCAACTTAAATATTAAAATGTAATATTATCCAGTCTCTATCATTGCTGAAATTCTTCACCAAAAAGCCCTGAGTGTGACTGTGTGTGTGTGTGTGTGCAGGCACTGCTGGGCAGAGAATGCAAAGACAAAGAATTCTTATAGAATTGTCAACACCATAAAGAGTTAAAAAGTGTGCACAATTAAATGTGCAATGATTTAAAAAGTGAAGAACTTCTTGGACTAAATATTTTCTAACTAGATAAGATCTTTATGGTGCTTAAACTCTCAGTAATTAAATTTACCTCTAAATGTTTTTATTTCTCTACTAATAGACTACACCATGATATGAATGCATTTGCTTTCCCTGTATATTTAGTTATAAAACATTTATTTAGTACTTACTATATGCCAGGCATTTTTATGAGTATTTCTTAAGTATTGTCATTTAAGTCTAAAAATAATCCTATTGCATAGGTTCTATTATTATCTTCACTTAGTAGCTTAGAAAGTAAAGCAAGGAGATGGTAAGCATCTTGTCCAAATAAGTGTAAGTGCTAAGGTAGATATTTAAACCCGGCATTTTGCTCCTTCAGATTGCAAGTTCTAAACCACTACATCACATTTTCCTAAACTTTTACCTTTTCTTCTGGACAAAGATGTTAATTTTCCCTTTTTCTGTCCCTCTCTCTCATATTTTACTTCTACCTTGTGAGAAGATTAAAGGAGCTAAACCAAAAAAAAAGCTTAGTTTTGGGGAGATGATAGTCATGTCTCATAGCCACAAAGCTTCTCTGTCCTATTTTGTTTGTTTGTTTTGATGTGTAAAAAGGAAGGTTGTACTAAAGGTAAAGTTGTATGATCAACTCCTCCTTTTTACACGTTACAGAAATGCAGCTATATTTTTAGTTTGTATGATTATAATTTTATATAGACCACTCACCAGATTTTAGGCTTAGAGTTGACATTTATCTTCTCATATACAATATTTGCACCTTGCACCCTTTTAAAAAGGTTTTTAAGCTATATTATGGCTTTGAAATATTTGTGTTGAACAAATAAACTACAGCCATTTCTTTCAGTGAAAAGTCTACATTAGAATTAGGTGATGAAATCAAGTGGCAATAAAGTTATTAAATTTGAAGGAAAGATTTTTCATAACAGCTCAATACAAAATACTATAAATGAAAAATTTTTTAAGATGTAATTAATAGGATAAGTGAAGCCAGTGACACATTACTAAAAAGTCATTGAATGATATATAGCATGTTCCACTTTCTACTTTCAGAAAAATAAAAAAGAATGCCACACACACATTTTATATTGAATATCAAAATTTTTCTGACACAAATTTATGGGCCTAAAATAAATACATTAATTTTTTAAAGTTATTACATTTTATGATATAGTGATATCAATTTCAGATATTTACAAGTACTTTATATGGCCCAGGGATTGGGGACACAATAGTGAACTATGCCTTCGTTCAATCAACAATAGAAAAAGTTAAGTGTAGAGCCTGATGGCTAAAAATTAAGACATAAAGGAAAAATGAGGCAGGGAACAGGAATAAGAAAAGTTAAAAGGGGGAGTTTTTTAACAAGATCATCCTGGCTACTGTGTTGCACACAGATTGTTCAGTAGGGAGAAAGATGCTAGTTGTGGTAATCCAAACAAGACTGCATTTTGTCTCAGGGTCGTAGCAGTGAATATAACAGAAAGTGGTTAGACTCAGATTATCCTGCATTCTATACAACTGCACTGAATAGTTGTTGGAATAAATGTGGTATGTAAGAGACAGAGAGAGTCCAAGATGGTCCAAGTTTTTTGTGCAAACTCTTACAAGACTGGCTTTGTCTTTTTCTGAGTTAGGAAGACCTGGAGAGAAACAGGCTTGAGGGAGAAGACTGAGTACTTGGTTAGACTCAGGAAATGAGCAAGGCTAATGGAATAGATGTTGAATAAGTGTTTGGATAAAAGACTTTGGAATTTGACAGGGGTGGAAGGGCATGGAATCTATGTTGGGCACAAATCTAGAGTTCCTTAAAGTATATAAAGCCATAAAACGTAATGAGATTACCCAGGGAGTGAGCACAGATAAATGATAGAACAAGCAAAACTTCTCCAACAGTAAGAGCCCAGGGACATGGACAGAAACCAGCAAAGTCCTGGAGAGATAGTGGGCAGTGTGGTTTGAGGAAACCAGGACAGTCAAATGAAGAAACTGTCTCAATAAAGGGGAGTGATCACCTCCATTAATAAAGTAAAAAAAGATAGAGTTGGAAAGTGACTAGTGGATTTAGCAATTGTAAAATTTCCTTATCCTATTGGAGAGGAGGACAGGTAGCAGCATCAGGTATAACCAAAGTAGTAGTGTGGACATGAGAAAGGAGGATCTTCATAGAAAATCTGACAAGAAAGGATGATTTCTACAGAAAATCTGATAATAAAGTTTTAATTAACATAATTATGCTAAGCAGTTAATGGCCAAAGCAGGGAATACATTTAATTTTGTGCTATACAAGCGCATTTATCTTTGAAAGCAATTATCAAAAGAAAATGAAGAGATTCTGAACATTACTAGTTTATGAGAATTTCAATTATTTTCTTCCTTATTGTGAAACTAACAGAAAACGGATTTTGAATTCACTGCATACAATCCTCTCAAACTTCTAGTCAGAACATTAAAACAAGGCCAAAAAGTCAATGACTTAGCTGTTCTTGCCTTCTGAACCTCTCTGATTAACTCCAGGATTGATAGTTAGCTACTCATTAATATGCTCAACAAATTTTACTGCGAAATTACTCTTTACAAAACTTGTGCTGGACTATATTCCTACCACCCAAACAAACCCAGGTCTTTGAAGCATTCAGGTTTCATATATTTCTTCCCCCCTTATCTTATGGAACTCTTTGAGGATCTAATTTAACCCCATATGCACATGCATCATTTGTATGAGCATACTATGCAGCAAGAATTTTAACTAATAAGCCCTAATACTATTAAAAGAACATTTTACTAAATTAACAGCTATTATTGCATATGGATAGATATATTGAAGTACTATTGGGGGCTCAGGGAAAGAGAAGTGGGGAGAGAGACTAACCAAGGACCAATGAAAATTCACATGCACTGCATCTCTTAAATGCTTTACATATTTTGTAAATTCATCACTGTGTGTCAATATTAAATTCTGTTCAGTAGCCACTCTTTACTTTTTCCCTTTTGTTAGGTGATTCTGTCTGAACATTTCAGTTCTGATTTTATTTATCAATCATACTTCCATTTAAAAAAAGAACCCTTAAGTAAAAGAGGACTCAGGTCAATTGGGTCTGACATGCTTATGAATCACATCAACAGTTCTGGTGTCCCGAATGATTGGAACCCTATCACTTGGGATCTGTGATTTCAACTCCAGACAAGCAACTATCTCTTTTTAGATCTCCCTTTGAGAAGCTCTAAAAGATATCTGGATGGCAGTGAAAAGAGCAAAGAGAGCAGGGAAGTCTTGTGTTTAAACCTCACTTGCATTACTTACCATCTGAGTGAACTGGAAGGACATTTACTACCCTAAGTCTCACCTTATAAAAAGTGTGAAATGGGAAACGCATACCTACTCCAAGGATTATTGTGATAATCAAAACAGATAACATGCAAATAAAGGTATTTCCTAAATTATTAAGGTTTTTCCTAATATAGTTTCATTTAGAAAAGCAGAAAAGAATAAAATAAGCACATAAATAATGGGATCTCATTGGATAGTTAATCCCTTATTACGTTTCTCTTTCCTTAGTAAATCACAGTTAAAACTGCATTTTATTAAGAAGTTAGTCTACCTATAAAAACAGAGGAGAGGAACCTTTCCTGACTTTTGCTAAACTTCACGTTCTTGATCAAGACAAGGAATCTTTTAGGACACTACTAAGTAGTTAATGATTAAAGTTTTAACACTATATTATTATCATAACTAATATAATTTTGTCATTAGTTATGTTATCAATAATCCTGTTTGGTAAATACTTTTTATGTGTCAAACATGTTGTTCAGCATATTTTACACTTATTATTTAATTCAATAATTATAAAACCTCTGGTTCATTGTTACTATTAGTAAGAATACCCTCCTTTCAAAGATAAAATTACCAAAGTTCAGGAAGACAAAAGAACTTAGAAGTCATTCAGCTAATATATGACAGAGCTAGGAACTGAGTGTGTATCTGTGATTCTAACATCTCAATTCATTATAGTAAATCAAATGCATAAGAGTTTTGCTGAAATTCATTAATTGATTTTTAGCCATTTGTAAAATGATACAATCCTAATTAAATGTGAAATCCTAGTTTATATTCCTTTAAAATAATATTTGATTTCTATAATAGGATGAGGTAAACTTTCAAAATAAAGTTTCGCATCCCCTAATGAAAACTTCAAAAGTAGTTTCAGGGGAGAAATATTTAAATTGTATTAAACAGGGCTCAGAAATGTACCAAATATTTTTTTGCTGATGAAGGGCTTAAGAACCAGTTATTTGTCTGGGACTCATTAGAAATCGGTTACAAGAATTCAAAGACTGTATTTGTCTGTTTCAATTCATGAAAAATGCTAAAACATTAGCATTCTGTCACAAAACGGCTAAGGATGGGACTGCACACAGACACAAAAAATTGTACTCACTGTATACCAAGACATGCACCCCCTTTCAAATCCAGTCATTAGAACCCACCAAATTCAAATAGGAACACTTTTAATTAACTAGTTTTTCACTAGTACCTAAACTTTTAAAAAGTTTCATTTATGACCACTTTTCATCTCATGTCAAGTAGTTTAAGTATATATTTTACAATAATAAGGGCTTACTACACGTGCCTAAATGCAAACATGTCTGCATAGTAACACCGAAGGTCCAAAGTCACTTCAGTGCTTGAAAGTTTGATGCATTCCCCACATACTGGATACTTCTCTACATAATCATCCAAGGAAACAAAACCAAGAAATTCTCTTATTCCTAACTTACTGTGTAGGCTCAACATAGTTTTTGAATGAATGAACATATAAATGAATGAATATGTGAACATTATTATTGAATGTAGCAAGTCTATTAAATTTCTATATGCTCAGTGTTGAAAGTACCCTTGAAAATTACACAAAATATTCTGCAGCCTGCACCACAACTATGTGCTCAAAAGGTTGTCAAACTCTTGTTAAAAGACTTGTAATACCAGGTAATGATCTACCTCCCAACTGCCCGTTCCATGCTTGTACAACTTAGCTACAGAGTGTTCCCATGTACTGAAATCTCTCTAGACGCTGGTCTTGGTTCTTTGTTACTCTCCACCCAGTACCAGTACAATCCCTTTTCCACAGGACAATATCTCAATATTTGACGAATTTCTCCTTAGTAGAGATAAGTAATTTTATTTGATAGCATGTTCAATCTCTTAATTTTGTTTGAGATTAAATTATTTACTTGTTTTTATTAATATAACAAAATAATTGTTCTAAACTCAAACAAATATGTCTCAGGTATATAATTTGTGACCATTAACCTGGCAATATATTTTCCTGTCCTCATCAGGAATAAAAGCAGAAGGTCTCATTCATATGAGAAGCAGAATAATATACATGTACATTTTTGCCTTAGGGCTATGTTAATTCCCTATGTCCTGTGACAACATAGCCCAAAGGATATTGCCCCACCTGTATTGCCTCAGTCTTTATAATGGTCCACTTGACTATTGCAGTAATATCATGCTAATTGATATGAATGAGCAAGTGGCTAGCTTCCTGAAGACATTATAAAGCATGTAATTCAAAAGATGGGAGGAAAAAAAAATCCCATGAAGGCTCAAGGACCTACCACATTAGGAAGATTCTCAAGGATTCAATGTTCTGGGAATGTCAGGACAAAGAGCTAATTATACATCACATACCCAAAGTAAAGAGCAAATTATTGAATCGCATATCTCTTACCACTCAAAAGGAGACAACTGTACTTGAACAACAATAAAAAAACAAAATGTGGAAAAAAAGGAAGCACAACGGCCAGTAGGCTTCCTGGATTCTAGAGACAGTATGTCTCACTTGGGTATATTGGCCCAAGTGTTACCAGCTGACAAGGAAGGATGCCAGCTTTCAGTGGGGCCCAGAGCAGGAACAGGCTCTGCAAAAGGCTTGGGCTGCTGTGCAAGCAGCACTGTCATTTAGGCTACATAACGTGTTGGATGCTATAGTCTAAGAAGTATCTCTGATGGGAAAACTTATGTCTGGTTTCCATGACAAGTTCTGACAGGGGAATCACAGCATAGCACCTATGTTTGTAGAGCACAGATATGCCTTCTGAAGCAGAAAAGAATATTCCTCTTGACAAAAATTCCTGGTGGCGAGTAGGTCCTGGTAGAGGCAGCCCTTGAGCATGACCAGCAAATGACCGAGCTGCCAGAGCTTCCCCACAAAACCTGGATTTTGTCAGGTCCACCACTTCATAGGATTAGGTGATTTTGGCAGAAATCCTCCAAAGCATGAACATGTTACATCTAGGACTGGGCACAAGCAACTTCAAGACCAAGAACACAAGCGAACTGCACAAACATATGGCCAAGACATCCATACACCCACCATTGTGGGACCAATACCTCCTCCACACCTGTGGCCTCACCTATATCTGATAGAGGAGGAAAAGTCCACCTTCGGTTTTTGGAGAGGCCAGTTTGGGACGCGGGTGATAGCCAAAATCGGACTGCTGTTGCACAACTCTGGGCAACCTCAAACTAAAATTCAGCAGTGCAGACAAATATTCTCCATCAGTATAACTTCACTCAGTACAACCGGTCACCCACCTTTCTTAGAAAAAGAATAGCTTGAGGTAAAAAATGTATATACACAGACTTGCCATCAGTAGAAAATGGCTTGGCTGTTAGGGACCCAGATACAGAGATACTGAAAGATAAGAAATGGGGCACTCCAGAGAAGAGACACATGGATAGACTCATAATAGTGCAGACAAACTGTGATGATATTTATGTGGCATATCAATTCCCATCAGAAAGCATCCATTATGGAGTCAGCACTTTACAGTGCAAGCAGATCCAAAGAGCTGACCAGCTGACGGAGCCAGAGGCTGTCTTTGGTCACACCAGGACAGGCGTAATGGGCTAATTTAAAGGTGTAGCTGTGTTTGTATGGAGTCTATGCATGAGCACCCTGTTAGGAGTTCTGAACTAGCTACTGTCACTGCCAAATGTCCGACCTACCAGCAACAAGGATTTAGATATAAGTCATTACACTGGACTCCTTCCATCCTGGAAGGTAGCAGCAGTTAATTTTGACCAGAATCAAATAAAAGTATGGGTTTTTCTTTCTTTCTTTTAACATCTTAGCCGGCACCACTATCTGAGGACTTCCTGAGTAACCCTCAGTAAGTAGTTACTCAATCAACACATTATCCCATATAACATCCCTTTGGTCCTAAAGATCTACTTTAAATGGAAAGATTGTGGCAACGGCCACATGGCTGTGGGATTCACCTAGCCCGATACCTTCTACCACACCGTGTAGAAGCTACTGGTCTACCAGAGCAATGGAACCACCTTTTATAGACAAGTTTGACAGGTACCACCTTGGAGATGATACACTATGAAGGGTGGGTACAATTATTAAAATAATTTGGTTTCCTGGTTCCGGAAAACAAGTGGGGGAAGCAGGAGTGGCTCACTTGAGGAATTTGTGATGCACATCCCTGTACCTCTAGTTCCTGCAAGTCTAGAAATCCTGGATCTCAGCAGGAAGCACTTCCAACAGAGCAGGTGAGCAAGCCCTATTGAACTTTAAGCTATTGCTGCTGCCCAGTCGCTTTATTTCTTAAGCCAAGAATCTAACAGTTAAGGAAAGAATGAACTATTCTTCCAGTAATTGACCCCGATTATCAGAAGCAGGAAGAATATTTTGGCCCCCTGATAATTCACAGGAGCATTTTTTAATACACCTCTGTCCAATTATGACAATGAATAAACAAGAACACCAGCCGGAGCCGAAGAAGCATAGCATAACCAGGATTCAGACCCCTTAAGGATGAGGTCTAGATAACTCCATGAAGTGAGTCACTTAGACTAGCAGGGGTGCTAGCCAAAGATGAGGAAAGTCCAGACTAGGTAGTAAAGAAAGGAGGTGACAAATGCTAAGTTATGACCTCAAGACGCTGGGCAGCATCTTGGGGCTCAGTTTGTCTCACTGAATTTCCTTTCCTATGTTTTCTCTGGAATCAGGACCAACCTGAACAATGGGCTAGTTATTTTCAAATGGGTGAACCCACTATTTGAAGCAATAGGTCCATGGTGGTAAGCTGTGGTGTGCCTGCCAGACCCCTCTTGAGACCGAGACTCATCTCTCCACCTGTCAGGAGCTAAGTCCCTCTTTGGGAATTGCCCTTGGCCAAAGGAAGCTATCGCCTGTGAGGTTATGCACACCATAAACTTACAGGAGATCCTCAGTTGGGAATGTATAAAATCATTTGTTCTGTACTCATCTGTTACACTCTACAGCGACTATGGTGTTTTCTTTAGATTACAAGCATATATTATGCAGTATTATAAAACCCCTTTGAAGACAATTTCTAAAAATGACTTAAGGACTTTTTATGGTCCCTGTTTAATTAACATTGATAACATACTTTACGGAAAGGATTACCTGGGGAGGAATAAAAACAATTTGTTCAACAGCTATAATGACTGCATTTAATGCCAAAACATGGAAATAAAATCCCCTTAATATTATGTCTATAGTATTAAAACCTCATATATTACCATTAAATCAGCAGTTGAATGATTAGCCTTTTCCCCAATATTCATTTGGATACTATAGCAAAAGGTAAGCCAGGAAAGGACAGTCTTAACAATTAAAAGTATGCAGTTCATATCCACAGGATACAAACAACACAAAATGAAAACACAATATTCTTTGTCTCTTATTTTAGGTTTCCTTTTAACTTGACTTTTTGCTAGGTAAGATCTACCTTGTCAAGATAATGGCCCACTGTCTGTCACTCACCTATTACACTCACCTATTATGTTAGAGGGTGGACTTAAGAAAACTGACAGTTTCCATGAATAACAATCATGCATCCAAAGATGCCTTGAGAGAAGGGCATTTTATTGATGTAAAAGAGACCAGAGCTTTTTACCTTTTCCCCTTGCCTTGCCCTCCTGCAAGACACAGTAGAGATGAGATTATGTTCACCTTCCACTATCTTCCTCCCTGTTCAGAGGGCATCAGATTAGATCAGAGATCCATGAGACACTGTGTGATTATTTTCTGTGATAATTTTAGATTTTACTATTCCTCAAAAAAAAAAGCCAAATATTCACTGATATAACCAAAAGAGGTACTTGAGTATAGCAATAATTTATATTATAATTATTATTTATTGACTACCTCTTCAGCCTCAGATTTCTTAAAATAGCTGTACACTAATTTCAAAATACTCTGTATAAATGAAAGGACTATTTATAAAGTCCTACCCCATTCCGCAAGTCTCTAAGTGTCAATCAAGATCCCTACCTATGACACGAGATATTAATAAGTCATTAATAACATCATTTTATTCAAATAGCTAAAGACGTCTATCTATTTTAAGTAACATAATCATAATCATTCTTTCATTCTTTGCATATAATTCTTAAGCTTCTTCAACATGTAAGCCAATTTTTAAGGCAATGTGGATATAGCTGTAAACAAAACAATGTTCTCTGTTGAGATGGATCTTACATTCTAGTGTGGGGTGCAAGAAAATAAATTAAAACAACATATAGTAAGCTGTGTAACATAATAGAAAGTGACTAGTACAGTAGAGAAAAAAATGCAGCAGGGTATTGGAGTGCTGGACGCATTGCCTTCAGAAACAGTGTGTCTAGGCAAGGCCTCATAGAAGACAGCTAGGGTGTCATAGAAGGAGCAGACATAATAACCAGGAATTAATGTAGGAGAAAGCATCTCAAGTGAAAGGAATAGCAAATTCAAATGCCTTGATGCGGGATGATGCCTGATATGTTATCTAGGAATAATATTGTAATTACTCTTACTTTAGATGAGCTATTTCTTCCTCCCCCCACAAACAAATACTTTGGTACAGGTAATCATTTTCAGTTAAATATTAACTATGTCAGGAAGTAGAATAATTGACAAGTGTTTTCTCTGGCAACAGAAACAATTTCTCTATATAAATATATTTATATGTGCATAGACACATTTATGTATATTATTTACTTTATAAATTAATATACATATATTTATAGCTATATATATAAATACCTTCTCTTTTATACATGGTAGTGGGAAATATTATATAAAATATATTTTCTTGATTTTCTTCTCAATATGGGGGATATCAGAGACTTCTATAGATATGGCAAAAATATGAGAATGATGACAATAAGCATACATTTTTAAAAGAGCTTGTTATATGTTAGCCATTCCTCTAAATAATTTACACATATTTACACAATTAATTTTTATAATTAACTTATTATTCTCATTTTGATGATTAGAAAACTAAGCCATAGGAATGTTAATTAACTTGAACTACATACTGTAAAAAGTACCCCACATCCAGTAATTCACAGAGCTGGGAAAATAATGAGTGTCATATACTGTCCATTTCCCAGCTAGTGCACACCATTCTTTCAAATTATAAACTATTTTGCCTAAGCAGATACATCCATACATGTTTGAGAATATTGAGAAGATAGTTTCTCCTCTATTGGAACTGTTCTTAAACCCACTCTGTGTGCGTAAATTCCCCATTTCTACCCCTGTTGCAGACATCACTAATCAAGTACACTTGCTAGGTAATTCTGGAAACTTTCACAATTACTTTCTGCACAGCAATCCAAGTAAGCCAGACAGTAGACTGGAAATGGCAGTAATTACAGAACATACATGCCATCCTGCAAGTAGGCATTATGAAGTCATCTAAAAATGGAGCCCTGGCTGTTGTGGCTCACTGGATTCAGTGCTGGCCTGTGAACCGAGGGGTCACCAGTTCACTTCCCAGTCGGGGCACATGCCTGGGTTGCGAGCCAGGTCCCCAGTGGTGGGAGTATGAAAGGCAACAACACATTAATGTTTCCCTGTCTTTCTCCCTCCTTTCCTCTCTCTAAAAATGAATAAAATCTTTACAAATAATAAAAATAAATAAATAAAAAGCATCAAAAATGGAATTGACACATACAATGGTATATCTTGGAGAACTCCAAGACTGGCTTATGGAGAACAGCTTGCCTTGTCAAAACTGAAAATAAGGACACCAAGCAAGAGGCTACAGAAGAGTTAAGTCACGAGATGGTAAGGTTCTGTGGTAAGATGTTAGTAGTAGGGATGAAAAAGAGGGTCCAGAGAAAGGACAGGTTGTACAGGGAAAGTTGAGATTTGGTAAAAACTGAGTCTTATGGAAGCACAGGAGTTGACAAAAATTGTCCTCACAGAATAAGTCTTTGAAGATTAAATAATGCTTTTTATAAGACCAGTGCTCTAACCCCTGAGTTATGGAGCCTAAATAATGCTTTTTAAAAAACAGAGGTAAGTTCATATTAATGTGTTTTCCAAACAGCTTCTGAAAAAATCCAATTTTAAAATAAAGTAGTAGCTCTTCATCACTCTACCAATCCATCCCTCTTTTTCTTCTATGTTTACTTTTGAAATAAGAGTATAAAGACTGACTTCTAAATAGCATGCCTTTTTGAAGAGATACATGCCTGTATTTACCTGCCTACCATATTGCTATAAATATTGCACTACCTATGTAGTAGGGAGAGAAAAATTATAAACTAGGCTGTTCTTTCTGATTCAATTCACATTATGTAAGCCATCAATTCTAAAGCTTGCAGTTACTTGTCTCAGCTCCATGGTGGAGCCAAAAGCATGATCTTCACATTTTCCCTTGAACTGAAAGCAGCATCTATATAAATCTTGAGAACTTGCACTTAATTATAATACTTAATATCTCATAAAATGTGTTTACAAATAATGCATTTCTCCTGTAAATCTATTATTAATGGAGTGACAATTTAAAGAGACAATTTGATTCACCGTTTGGTTACTTAATTAATGTCATCAGCGATATTGCAATGATACCGCAAAGTACACTTACTGGGAAATAGAGCAAATAAAAGTAAAACATACTTATGGAAAAATTTTCATAAATTTTTAGGTGGCATTCTTTGTAAAAAAAATAAAAGAGTGAGTAAAGAAAGCATAGTTTCTTCAAACACTTTAAAGACGGCTGATTGGCTGATTGAGGGGGGGATGTAAAAAATTATTTTTCTAAAACCCAGGTGGCAATACACACTATGAAGTCCATGACCTCTGGTGCACCTCACTCTTCCCCAGGCACTCCTCTGGGCACACCTAGGTTATGAGGGCAGGTGGCTGTGGTCCAACCCCAACCAAGAAGCCCTGGCCCAGATGAAGTGAGTGCACCCCATGTGGAAAACATGTACAAAAGAGATTTCTAAGGGGAAAAAAAAAGGATTTATAACTTAGTATTTTTTTTAAAGAGTTGCTAGGTGTTTCCAAGTAAAAGAAAATTGCTGAATCTGGTATTTGCTGATTAATAATACTTTGCATTTAAATGGGACCTTTCACATTGAAAGTGCCTCTCAAGTCTAAACTAATTAAGTCTCAAAATACAGCAAGGAGGCCAATCAACCCTCTTTTCAGGGATGGAGAAAGGGAGGCTGGATGGTTGAGTAGCACTTTTTTTTTTTCACCAGTCAGAATTTTACATCAAAATAGAAGAGATTATTGAGAACAACTTGATATTTTAAATAATTAAACCTATGCTTACTGTTTCAAAATCAGGAAAAAAATGTAAGCTTGCTACAACTTGTCATACTTTGGGACTCAGTTGTCCTTACAAGATTGGATACTGTAATGACTTTAATGTCTGTCACTATGATTTGCTCAACAGCTTAACTATGTGGATTTATACCTGAGTTCTAGGGATAAAGCATGATGCCAATAAAATCTGTATAAAATATTCATGAGATAGTTGGAAATCAAAAAACATAACTTTATTATCAAAGAAATAATGTTTGACAAAAATACTAAAAAGCATATCATTGCTACCATCCAACTTTGGGTGAAAACGTGTAGAGTAGGGTAAGTACCACGGTGTTGTAGAATTCTGATGTGATTGATCTCTTGACCTTACAATAAGGCTAGGCCATTGCAAAGAAGGTGTGAGTTTTTCCCTGAGGAAGGCAGAAGTTTTAAGTTTTGTCATATGTCATACTGAACATCAGTGATCCTAAGAGAAGGTAAATTTTCAGAAAGAAAATGAGAGTGGGGAAAGAAAAGGAAGATCCCGCTTCTCTCAGCATCCATTTCCTGCGTGCAGACACCAGAGACAAGGCTGAGCCTTGGCGCTGACAGCGATAATGCCCAGAAGATGGGGAGGGCAAGAGGTGGCACAGACTGGGGACGCTGATTCCCGAGGAGAAAATCACATTATTTGAATCACAGTCTTCCCAGTTTTATGTTACCCTCTGTATTTTTACTAATTTATTCTGTTACCCCTTTTTCTTTAGTTATTGTTGAAATGATCCAGTACTATCCATCAGTGACATGAGAATTAACAAAAGAATCATATTTTCACCTTTGAGTATTAATGAAAGATCATCCCTCCTCTTGACCGTTGTAGTGGTCACAACACAAATTTGTAAAGGTCCAGAGGAGCCTCCTTTTTCCACATGGAGATTCTTCATTAGCATCCATTATTATTTTTAGAGAACCACCCTTGACTGTTATCTTGGTGAAGAGTGAATTTTTCTGCCAGAGCAATTTGAAAGGCTGAATGATCTGAAGAGCTTGATTTGAAAGTACAATGAGCACAGTGAGGCACAGGACAATAACATGCCGCGTGCTGTAACGGGGTGCGTTATGGTTCGAATGGACATTTGATGTAAATGTGTTGCTCTGTCCATACGAACACAGAATTCGTGCATTATGAGAGGCTTGATCTGAAAGAATTCAAACTAGGTATACAGGGGACAGACTGAGTGGTAAGATCTTTGTCCAAGATTTAAACATGCAGTTACTTCTTTTTTATTTTTAATCCTCACCCAAAGACACACTTACTGACTTCGGAGAGAGGGGAAGGGAGAGAGAGAGAGAGAGAGAGAGAGAGAGAGACAGAACTATCAATGTGAGAGAGGAACATTAATTGGTTGTCACTCGTATGTGCCCCCATCAAGGACCAAACCTAAGCATATGCCCTGACTGGGAATTGAACCCACAACCCTTCGGTTTAAGTGACAATGCTCTAACCAACTAAGCCACACTAGCCAGGGTAAGATTCAGTTAATTCTTGAATAAGGTAGCTGGATATAGATTAATTGAATCTCCAAGAAATCAGACAATGGGATTACTTAATTCCTAAAAATGTAAGTCCATGTAGAGAAAGCTAATAAGAGGAAGAGCTCAGATATCTCAGGTGTAATTCAAAACAAATACTTACTTAAATGTCAGATAAATTGCACAGAATGATTTCAGGGACCTTGTTTTCTTTTCCTTTTTCTTTTCTTTTTTTTGCCTGTGCCACGTTTTTATTCCCATGAGGCCCTCCCACCAATCATTCCACTCTTCTCTCAACTTTATCCACTTTTGAAACACCGCCCCTGAGAGTACTGGTGGTTCATGCAGACCCACGAGTGTGAGTGGTGCATGTCAGTGCAATTTAAATTACTGAGGCTTCATGTGCTCCGGGTGTGTGACTGTGGCAAGTGCCTGGCTCATCATGTCGTTTTATGACAGTAGGTGATGGCTGCCATCATTTGATGCAGTTCTTGAGGCATCACAGAAATTCATTATGTTGCACAAGCCATAAACATAGGACAATACTGTGATTGCTTAATTCAGACAGAAGGTTTAATAATCCGCTACATTATTTCTGAAGAAATAAAACTGTCTTCATTCAAGTTATATGGGTGGGAATTAAAGGCAAAAACAGTAGGATTACTCAATCAGCCAATACTCTCTTTGTACTGAAATAACCATTACTGCATGCAGAGATAAGCTTTCTGACATCCACTCCGCTGTGCCGTGGATTGGTCATGAGCATGAACTTGGGAAGCCCAGGCATGTGGAGCTTAAAGATTTTCCAGCTTTAAAGATATTCACTTTTGTCAAAATCGCTCATGGCACAATCTAATTTTCAGGACAAAGACTAAATGATATATGCAGCCATATATTAAATTCATATTTGATGATCTGACTAAAGTTACTCATAATCATTATTACATTTTCTGCATGTGAATTGACATCAGAGTATAGCATATATGAGCTTAGCTCAGCATACATTAAGGTCAGAAAAAACAAAGAGAAATTGATTATTATTTTTTTGTATGTTTCTTATTCTCTTACATTTGTACTCATTTTAGGAAAAGATGTGCAAAATTGTTTCTATATATAGAAATGAAAAAAATTAAAATGAGGTTTTCAGTTGAAAAAACTTTCAATTATCATGCTCTTTGCTATAAATATATTTGATAATTTATGAAAAAATCCCTATTAATTTAACTGCTTTTTAATTTCATTACTCATTATGAACATTATTATTGCTTTCAAGTATTCCAATGATGAGTTTAATTATGTTAGATTGTGATAATATATGAAAACTACATTAAAATACTAACTAAATAAATGAAATAATATTTATAACAATGGTTTAAGCTAATATTTAATGTGTATAGATACTGGAACAAAGACACCAAAAATAGAAACTCAAACAGAAGCAAAAAAAAAAAAAAACCCCACAAAAGCACTTTAACTAGTCTTTTTCAACATACTACAGTTTTTCTAATCTGTTCAGAAATTAATAAGTTTAGCTTTCAACTACATACATTACTAGGATATAAACTCACACACACACACACACAAAAATCAGGTTCTAATTCTGTTATATGACTGAGAACCAGTTTGATAAAATTTTGGAGGCATTGAGTACATTATTGGAACTTTTAATGGAAACATACCAAGGAGTATTAAGTATATGACAGATAATGACTCTTGACTAAATCGTATTAGAATAATCTGACTACAAAGTTATACAGTCAAACTTAAGGACAGGCATTAACTTTGTGGCATATTTGGTCATTTTCATATTTGGTCTCTGCATTTTGCTTTGTAATTTCTAGTAACTCACTGAAACATGACTTATATTGTTTTTGACAACACCGAAGTATTTGACAGAGTCTAAAACCTCTATAACATAATTTGATGGGGATTAGTACATGTAGTAAACATAGAACTACCCATATATGTACTCAATGTTATACTAATATTTATGATGCTATTACATCAGATACTTAGATATCAGAATTATAGTGATTGCTCAGGCTAAAAAATTCACAGGAAAGAGCCACTCTCAAATAAAAGCTTATTTCTATAAATATCAGCAATTTTCTGACATATTCATTGCTGGTTCTTGGAATAATTTTTTAGGATGTACAATAGGTCAGTCACTTTGCTAAAAGTCAGTAGTCTCTGATCTTGAACGTTAAAGTATGATGTTAACTAGAGGTGTCAACAAGTGTTTTGGGTGCTCAAAGGAAAAGCTAATAGAGGGAAGCTGGAATTTGCAGGATATTTCATAAAGATAATTGAATGAGAGACAAGCTTTGAAAGTAGGTCAGAACTTATACCACAGGCTTGAAAATCACTGATGTTAGTCCATCAGAAATAAAGCATTTACTTCTTACTACAATGACTTCTGACAACTACCCAGAGTTAAGCCAAACCCTATGGATGAAAAGTATAATCCTCCATGAGACTGCTCTCATTTCAGACACCAGCCGCAAGTTCAGAGGTCACCAGTTCACTTTCACTTATTCACGGGTTCTCACTTTCCCTTCACATTCAATAATGTTCTGGTATGACTTACAGAACTCAGGAGAGCACTATATACTTATAATGACAGTTTTATTATAATAAAACAATACCAATCAGAACTATCTAAAGAGAGAGACATAGGGCAATGTCTGGGATGGTCCCCAAGGCAAAGTTTCTATTGATCTCTCCCAGTGGATTCAGGATACCTACAGGTACACCAATGTATGACAATACACAGAGTACTACCAACCCGGGAAGCTCCCCTGAGCTTTGGTGCTCATAATCGTTACTGGGACGTATTTACATAGACATCACTGTTTAGACCCTGTAACGTGACTTGATCTCCAGCCCTCCTTCCTTCCTTGGAGTTCAGGCTAACACTACCATCACATGGCTTAAATCCCTAACCCTTTAATCATATGGTCTTTCTGGCTTGACCAGCCCTCATCCTGAGTCATCTCCTTAGCACAAACTAGGGTCCTAGCAGGAGTCACTTGATATTACACACTAGCAGGTGTGGCTGTAGTGGAGGGTTACCATGAATAACAAAGGCATGCCTATCACTCAGAACATTTCAAGGTTTTGAAAGGCTATTACCCGGTATCTGAGGACAAACACCAAATCAAGGTTTTGTGGTTTGGGTTTTTTTTTTTTTTTAATTCACTCAGTCTCTATTAGCCTTTACAATTCAGTTAAAGACAGACTATTATTTATTCCTTTCTTTTGCTGTTTGGAGCAAGGCTCCAGTTCTTCTGATCAACAGGGTTACTAATATAATAACAGTGGTAGGAATCAGTTCTAACAATTTCCTTGTACAGAATGATGAGGGGCACCACGGGGCTGGGAAAGGAGTGAGGTGAGTGATGCTTTGGCTTCAGTTGCAACATTTTAGAGGATGCCCAAAATTGTCGTCAAGATAAATCACATTAAATGTGATATTTTAGAGTCAAAATTAATGCAAATAAATCTACAGTGAAGAAAATATGAAAAATTGAAATAAAAGCAATATCGGCATTACTGGTTTTTTTTTTCTTGTGCCTCTGGCACTAATATGGCCTGGCATAGCCCTGGGACTCTGGTTACTTAGGAGACAGGCAGGTGTCCACAGGAGTCAATCCAGACTTCCTAGATCACCCAGGACAGTAAATACTGCCAGACTCCTTGAAATGAAGACAGGACCCTGATGGGTCTGTTATCTTGGCCATGATGAGCCTAAGACTTGGGCAGGTGAGTCAGTGGGCTCTGGTCCTCTTGTCTTCAGGGAGTAAAATCAAGGGAGGTAGGCTTTTTTTAAAGAAGAGTGCTGTTTTCTTAGAAGATAGGCATTAGAGTGAGTATCATACTTGAACTACTCAAACAACTTTCTCCCCCTAGGTTCTGAGAAGAGCTGTTGGTGAGGGTAAGTCCCTGTGTACCAGACCCTCCCAATTCCTTCCCTGTCCAGAATTTCTCCTTAATTCTATTATGTTCACTATTAACTCTCCTGTCCTTTCTTCTTTATCTCTTCCCTTATTGGCTTTTAACTATTCCTCACTCTCGGCTCCTGGTCCATTTTGTCCCCTACTGCTTTATTTACATCAATATTATTATAATTCTTCTGCTGCAATATTTATTTTTTATTGTTATTCAATTACAGTTGTATGCCTTTTCTCTCCATCCTTCCACCCCACCCCAGCCAAACCCACCTCCCTCCCCCACCTCCACCCTCTCCCTTCATTTTCTCCATGTGTCCTTTATAGTAGTTCCTGTAATCCCCTCTCCCCACTGTCCCCTCCCCACTCCCCCCTGGCTATTGTTAGATTGTTCTTAACTTCAATGTCTCTGGTTATATTTTGTTTCCTTTTTTTCTTCTGTTGATTCGGTTCCAGTTAAAGGTGAGATCATATGGTATTTGTCCCTCACAGTCTGGCTTATATTTATTTTTATCGCTTCCGTCTGTCTCTCTTCTCTCTCCTTTTTCTTTGACTGTTTCCCACTCCTCCATATCACCCTTGATTTCTGTTCCCTTATCCTTTTCAGTTACACATTTTTCTTTTTGATACAAATTTATGAATGAAAACAAGCATGTATATTGAAATGTTTGCTATGTCTTTCCTGCTCTAAATTAAAAAGCATGAAGGAAATCTCTCTCTCAGTCCATTCACTTCTTCTTGAAGGGGAAAACACTACAAAGACATATATATCTTAGAATTGGAAAAACAATTTTAAACAGAAGACTACATTCTTAAAATCAGATATCACTGGAATTACTTTTATAAATGAAATAAACTTTTATCGTTTCTCATTCTACTTTTAATCAGTATAAATCTTCCCTGATATAATGGCCTATTTTAATCATCAAACAAAACCTGATATTGGATATGTTAAAATGTTACCTTGACCACCCCCCTCCACCAGTTTGTTTCTCTTACTTATTTCTTTTTGTCTAAAATTTCTTGAATAAAAAAAGAGAAAGAAAGCCTTCTTCTACAAAATAGAGGATGAAGTTTTCAAGAACACAAGCACTTGAAGTAGTTAATACAAAAACAAGATAGATATCACTGCTAGTAAGATGAGTAAAATCAGATAAAAATAAGCATATGCTAAGAATTAGAATATTTGAGGTAACTTAGTGGTTAAAAAAGAAATTAAAAACAGCTTCATTAAGAATACATATCTGATGTTGTGATCGCTGGGGATGGAGGTATAAGGGGACTAAATGGTAATGGAAAAATACATTAAAGATTAAATTAAAAAATCAAAATTACACATTCATAAAAAGAATGTAATATCTGATATATTACAAGTAATAATTTTGAAAATAAAGTCTTATCAAAATATTTTTAGCCTATGAAATATTGTCAAAAGTAAATCTCAAATGTTTCCTCAAATAAAATATTTGATTATTCTGAAAGTATTTGTTTGGAGGTAGATTTTTATGGGAGCTGATATTGCAAATTGCAAACAATAAAAACAGAATATATCAAGACAGAAGGTTCCCATAAGCTTATTCCACTTAGATAATACACTGACATTCTCGAGAGGATATTTTAATTAGTTAAAATAATTACTTCCTTTGTTTGGTGAAGGATACAGGCAGCCCATGCCCTGCACTGTGCTGTGCTAACTGAAACTCTTGCATCTTAGAATTGTGTCCTCTTTGTACCATTATGATACACACACCTTTCTGTTAACATGGTATCGTGCAAAGTGAGGAATGACTCTATTCTAAATACAGTGTTCTGGAGAAATAGAGGTTTTTAAACATGAGTTTTAACAAAAATTCTTGATGCATTTACTTTTTTCCCCGAAAGACCAGTTTTATAAGTTTAATTTACTAAAAATGTTATAACTCTAACATCTAGTAGATGAATAAAGAGCTATGTCTGAACTACTGAAAAGCCTGAGTTCCTTCAGTAAATATCATTTCATTACTTTTTAGTATATACTTGGTCAAAGTGTTTTCTAATAGGCTTTCTGCTTTAAGAAAAAAGAATGTTTTGCCATAGAACATTAAAACTGCATAGAATATTATTTACAAGGTAAATAAATCAGGCCATCACTTACATTGGAAGTGCATGTTTAATGGTAAATGAATACCCAAAATAATTTCAAGTTTTACTTTTCGAAGGCACAGTACACTATACTTTGTAAATCAATCCAAATGTCAATAAACGAAGTATCTATATGTAACTATTTATATGAAATATCTTGTTTTCTTCACAAGAAAACTCAGGTGTCTAAACTCTCATTAAGTGAATGTTGACTAATTCCAAGAAAATAAATCTAAGAGTTTTAGAGTTACAAAATATACCAGACTTTTTAATGGTATAAATATAAATAAAATATTTTTATTGTAAGTTAGAGCAGATTTGTGTTAGACCAAACACTCTAAATCCATTTGTAGCTCATTGTAGCTACTCCTTGTCAGCTTTGAAAATAAATTCTGATTCATTTAAATAATTAAAAGTGATTAGATCTGTCATCATACAAAAAGGAAATCAATAACAACAATAAGTATTTGCTCCAATAAGGAAAAATTATAAATAATGTATCTATCTTTCCAATTTAACAAAACCATTTCCTAATATCCAATATTTAAAAATTAAATACAAATTAGTGCTTTTATTTTGTGTGATAAAATGCAATTTTAGGGAACTTCACTTTAGGCTAATAAGAGGTACATTAAAAAGTGTCTATTAAACTGCCATTAACAACTTGGGTGGTCATAGTGGGGGCACTCCCAGGTAATGCCAGTGCCGATGATGCATTCAACGTAAGCGCGGAAACAAAAGAAGAACATACAGAAAGGAAGGCATACAGTGACTTTTTACCTCTTTCCAAAGAGTGTTTATATTATGTTTTTGATAAAAATATATACTCTCAAAAGCAAAACAAAAGAAACCAACAAAATTGGAAAAAGAAACAAATACAAAAAAGTAAAATGGCCATCTAAATATTTATAGTAAATAAATATTTACTTTTATTGGTAAATATTCACTTTTACTAGGAAAGACCTCATGGCGAATGCTCGAATACGTAGTTTGAAGACCTGGCCTTGGGTGTGCGTGAACAGAGCAGGAAGGAGATCTCCACCAACGCAGCGGAAAGCTGACACGCAGCAGCGTGCAAGGTCCACAGGTCTAAGCAGTGCCTATCAGCCTTTGTTCCCTGCAGAGCTAATGCGGCTCTCACTTGTGTTTGAAAAGCGTTTAGCGATCCTTAGTTAAAATGCTCGATTTCAGCAATCTGACATCATATCTGCTTAAAATGTTTTCAGCAAATACAGTACGTTGCTCTCTGTTTGAGGGTCCCTATAACTGGTCTACTCGCTTCTCTCATCTGGAGCAGATACAGCATTCTAGAGTGTTCTGTTTATTAACAGTGTGTTTCATATTAAATTAAAATTACATTTTATTTATTAAAATTTTACCTCTGTCACAAATAATCTGATTTATTTGCAAATAAAATAATCAGATAAAGTACAGATTTGATATTAGTAGCATATATCAGTAGTATTAGAAAGCATTGAAAAATGGCAAGTTTTTCAGAAAAAAAAATGTAAAAATAAGAGTGAATAAGTAATCTATAGTAAAATAAAGAAATACATAAAACTAAAACAGAAAATGAATATTCTATCAGGGTGACAATTCAACAGGAAAGTAATGTGAAGACCACAATATTTCTGCTACTTTGTTACATCAATCCTCACTAACTTTGGGCTGGTAAGATAATACATAGCATCTCCCAAATTTCTGTAACAGTGGTCCTCACACTGGTGTACTAATGTCGCAGATGGCATAAAGTGATATTCAGGGGAAGGAGAGGAACAGTTTTAAGAGGATGAATTTGTAGATTCTCACCTTCCATCTGTACTATAGTCTACAACAGATTTTCACAAATTTGTCATTGACTTTTTCACTTTACAGAGAAAGCCTCTTCCCTTACAGATCACAAATGCTACTCAGATGAATTGCCCTGAGGTGTGAACATCTCCAGGCACAAAGAAAGGGGAGCCTTTCTTAGCAACCAGTCAACACACCATAAGCCCATAGGTTCCCCAGGTTCCCCTTGATTGTGCATATTTCTGTGAAGGATAATGTACCCTCTTAGAATGTATTGCTTTGGCTCACATTGGGATAACCTGAATTCATAGATACAAAGAACAACATTGGTTGAATCCTGGAGTATTTTTTAATCACTTCTCACCAGAGCAATGACATGCAATGTACCAGAAAAACTGTAGCTCATTTGTGTTACTATTTCAATTCACTTTAGGTTCGAATAAAATCTGATTACTTCAGAAAGTTATTAAGATATTTGCCCAGTTTATAAATTTACAGAAAAGTTCTTTATAACATTTTTATTTCCAGGCAGTAGAGTTTTACCATCATATAAAAACAGAGATTGAAAGTTAGTTGACTGCTCAGTGAAGTTATAATTTTAATAATGTGGTGCCTAAAGCTAATAGAGATGTCTGCTTGTAATGAATGAGTGTATTTATGGATCATGTAAGAAATTTTACCAGGGGCATAGTAAAATGGAACAGTACAGTACTAATGTTTTACCATTTAATGGGTAATACTGTATTTAGCTTTCAAATACTATTACATACATGCTATGATATCCAAATGATACATTCATTTCTACTGATGAGATATATATATATATATATATATGTGTGTGTGTGTGTGTGTGTGTGTATACACACACACATATATATTCAATTTAACTAGATTAAATTAAATATATTCAACTAAATATATTCAATTTAACCATAGCTATAGCAGAGTAATTTTTAAAACAAAATAAAATGCTTTAAGAAAGGAAATAGCACCTATACCATTTAAATTGAATAATTATATAACATTTAAATGAATGCTACTGTAATTCAAACTGCATTCTTCGAACGGCGTTTTTGCCCTTTAGAATGTCTTGTCACATTTTCTTGATTGTTGGACATGATGTACCGAGTAAAAGGAACTCACGTACAATGTGCCTTTAGGAATGTGATGGTGAGCTGTGGGGTATAATACACATTGTGTTTAGAAATCTATGCTTCACTTCACCTACTTTAAACTGATGAAGTGAATTTTGTCCACTTGGACTAGCTCATATATATTCTTACAGAAAAGTCAGCTGTTCAAAAGTTAATACAAAGCAATGGCATTTAATCTAAAAATGATGTTTGTATTAATAGTTAGTAGAATTATTATAACCCACCCTTCACCATCACATTCCCAAAGGCACAGTTACATGCCTTCCTTTTACCTAGTGCATCATGTCCAACAACCAAGAAAATGTGGCGAGACATACTACAAGGCAAAAGCACAGTGCGAAGAACACAGTTTGAATTACAATCACATTCATTTAAATGTTGTATCTGAGTAAAAGTACAAAGAAATGGCATAAAGAGTTTACTAAAATTGATTCTCTTTTGACAACTCAAAAATACAACAAGATACAAGCAACACCAACTTCAGAGTTATTTGTTTTAACTTCTGATGCCTTTATATACTGTGTGAATCAGTCATTCTACTAGAAATTTTTGAGATATGTTTTTAGAGTTCAACATACATCCATCATCCATTTTTCAAGTGATAAAACAGCCCTTTACCTTCAATCAAAAAGTATCATAGTGATGCAAAGACTTGTTTTTCTCCCAACACTTATGAATTCATGATCCTTTTGGCTGCTTCTCAAAGCATGGAATAAGCCAAAAATAGACTGTAAACAGAGAAATACCTTTGAAAAATACCTGAAATTAACTTAAATGTTTGTTTGGAGGGAAACTTAAAAGAGAAAGTTAATTTTTTTCCATTTATTCAGGGTATACCAGTCTCTGGCCACCCCTCCTTCCCTCTTGAACTCTTGTTTATAGCCCTCTTTCTTCTCCTTTTCTACCCTGAGGTTATCACTGGTACTGTTCAATCTGTACAGCAGACGGGAAGGAGGAAAACAGAAAAAGCTAGCCAGATTCTTCTTTAGCTCATGGAGGGAGTATAAACGCTAGAAACACTCATTTATTACTTCTTTTTATGATGTAGAAAATTGAATAGCAGAATGCACATAGTAAGCTGCTAGAAATAGAGACAAAACAATCTGTAGGAATTATTTGTAGTTTTATGATCGCTTTTCTTAGATGAGAATATGCTTTGCATATTTTAATTATGAGTACTCAGCTAGTAATATTGTCTATTTTCAGCAAATATAATACATTTTATGACCCTCTCCAAGTAAGAATTGCTCTTGCATACTTATTTTCTTAAAAAATTACATGTCTACAATGTAGCAAATATTAATCAATCATTGTGAAATGACATTTCACTTTAATTTGAAACTGGGAAGCCACTAGAAGACTTCACATAATAGATAAAGTAATCTGCCTCATTTTCAATAAAAAGAAAGTAAAAGCATATTTGTCCCATTTTATTGATGCCTTGGGAATATTTTAAATGAAACTACAAGCTTTTCTCCATATTAAAGCTTTATTTAACACTCTTGGATTGAGCTACGTTTATGTATTAGGCACCCTTAAAAATGTGTCTTATTTAAAAAAATATTGGATATTTTCTTTACCAGAAGCACACAATTCAGAAGGTAATAATCTGATAAAATTATGTAAAAGATGTATTTTGTGTCATCATTTTATCTTTTATCATCTAGTATTCTTTGGAAAATAATTTCTAATTATGTTTCTTATTAATCATAATTCAAAAAGAAATACAATTCTTGGCCAGTTAAGTCATAATGCCCTACATTTTTAGATCTTATTGAGGCCATGCATCCTATTAATGAGAAATATCTCAAAGAGAAATGGCCATCAGAGTTATAAATAATGGGAGTGTTCAGACCAGTGACAGGCATTTTCAGCTACACAATCTTTCATTACTTTATTTGTATGTGAATAATTTATTTTGATCTTTTTATGATAATTATTTGAAAGCAGATATTTGCCAAAGGCTACTTCTTACACTATGCCTTCTCAGGACAATAGAAATGTTTCGGGTTCCTTTATCCCAAAAGCAATGGTCCCATGGTTTCCACTATAATATCTTTGCACTTCCTATGCTTCCAACTCTTTTTTCATAGTCTCAGGTCTATTTTGTGAAGACTCACTAACTTTCAAAAAGTATATTTTTCTTAATTAGAATCAGCTTCTGTTGCTAGTAATCAAAGAGCCCAAATTAATGCAAGATAATTAGGACACCAAATATTTTGCAAAGAAAAGAAACCCTGAGAAACAAAACAGATTGATTCAGACTGATAGAGGTAACCAAAGCACACTTAAAAAAGACTATTATAAAAAGTATATGAATCCTAGGGAATGCCAAACATGGAGGCAGTAGATAAAAAAAGCTGTAAGAAACTGTAATGACAACCATCTGGGTGTTGTTTGAAAACCCACATTTGTAGGATGTAATACAATGCAACCATTGATTGCTGAAAATGCATGTGAAGTAGAAAAAAGTGCCTCACACAGGCACACAAAGATACATAAATACATCAGATAAGGTCAAGAAGGAGACTCAAAAAGCTGTCGGTTTTATTCTTTACTTGATTCCAAGCACCAAGAACAGTACATGGCACATAAAATATTCTCAAGAAATACTGTCAAATGATATTAAAATAAATTTAAACATAATTATTTAATTTCAATTATAATGTGTATTAAATATCCCGTGCTATGTGTTGATCTAACAGGTGAACTTAATACAACCCACGTGTCAGAGTAGGCTTCTCTGAAAAGTGACACGTAATGAGAGAATTCTGCATGTAGTTAATGAAGAGAGAATATGTTGGGCAGAGACTAGGAGCCAAGGTCTGCAGGTGTGAGAACTGGACAGACAAGGAATACTGAGAGGGGATTTTGCTGAGGCTGGAGTGGTGGTATGCTGGTAAGAATTTATAACTGGCTATATCTAAAAAAAAGTCCTCAACCACATATTTGCTAATTTCTGAGGCATAAATTCTTCCACCAGGACTTCACGCTACCAGGATGACATCAATGAATGCAGGTGGGTAAGTGTGTGCAGTAGGACCTCATTATGTAATATCTTCAGTGTACAGATACAGCAGAGAAGAAGCTCAGTACTTTCAGATTTTGTAGTCACTCTGTGACTCAGTTAAATGGCAGAGTCATCTGAAATACCTGGAATCACTTTATCTGTCACATACACATGAGGTCTGCATGGAATCACCAAGACCTGTGACTGCCTAAACAGTATCACAAGTTTCTCAAAGGTGGTCAGTCAGCATTACCTAAATGCATTTAAGCTTGCATTTGCCATTTCCTTAATATATGATTCCATGAAAATCACTGTTTTAGAGGAAAGTAAGAAATCAAATAATTAATTCACATAGCTCAGAGTTGGACAACTGAAAGAGAAAAGGCAAAAAAAAATCAAAAGACTCCTCAGAATGCACTGTCACTAGTAATAAACACTTTCTTTCTAAAAGAACTTCTAAACTATATTCATGTTTTTAGGTAAAAAATAGTGTATTAAGGATGCCACTTAAGAACAAAAGAAAAAGAGGAACACATTCACACTGTAAAATACCCAACAATACAAAATATAAATCTAAATGCCTCGTGTCAATCTCTCACTGGCTTCATTTTCCACCCCCCTGCTTCAAATAAACAAGTTCTTGTAGGATTTCACAAGAATTCACTGCGAATTGGGCTGCGATCCAAATCTATACCATGTGAGTAGTTAGAAGAACTCACGGGTTACCTTTTGAGGAACTGTTCTAGCTACAGCTTACCTTGCTCAACTCTTCTTAAACACCAAATCAACTTCTATCAATGAGTAAACGTGCCAGTGCACCAGGGCACAGCAAACCCTTTCCTGAAACATCCACCCATCATTAGAAATCATGGGGAAAGTAAGTCTGTGCTATGCTTCTGATCACATCAAGCATCCTACACAACACACTGCCTTTTCCTTTGGAGTTTTAGAAAACCGCCCTACGTACAAATACTTATTTAGCAGGTAGGGGCTTGCGGTTGGGTGTTGCACCTCAAGCGCATAGTGACCTAGTTCGTTATGGACCATGATGCACACCCACTCTCTGTATGAAGAAATACAGACACTGTGTCTATCCAGAGTTACAGAATGTGAACATTTCAAATAGAAAATAGTCATGTTTACAGAGATTTTTGTTTCCCCAAGTGTTGGTAATGTATTTTCAGAATTTCAGAGTAAATTTGTGAATGTGTTTTCCATTTTGAGAATGCATAAAAAATGAGAATCACTTTTAAACTCCCTTTTCATTTTCCATACACTTCACGGTATCCAGTGAAAATTCTTCTAAGCTGCAAAGTAATAGCTTAGCCAACATGTTTCAACCTTCCTACCCCAAACTTGCATTTCCTACCCCATCTAGTATACACTGATTTTGCAAATCACATTCAGATTTACCTTCAGTTTTATCTGTCCCCTCATGTATAGATATATTTTAATCTTGTATAAAATAAGATTAAATGTATAATTTGTTCATAAAATATATATTCATGTAATAGTCCTATCACTTAAGATTATGCTATGGATAAAACATTTTAAATCAATCAAACTGTAATCAGAACAAAACTCTAGACTGAAAATGAACAGTCTTTGAAATATGATCAATACATTGACTTTCTAAATTACTGTTCTTAACTGATTAATATTTATATCATCCATGGCTAAAATGTAAAATGAGGAAAAATACCTTAGATACAGTTACTTCTGTTACTTAAAATTCTCTTTTCAAGATTATTCACAATTATGAATGCTTTTATGACATTTTACATTTTTTGGCCACTTGATTTTGCCATAATATTTAAACTAAAAAACATGTTTATCACAGGCTGCCAAAATGGTTTGACCTCCAACTTAAATTAGATGATATATTTTTTACTTTTAAAAATTGTATTTTTATTATAATTTGTGTGTAGGAGAAGTCATGGCAATGATAAAAAATAAGTTGCTAAGAAGAAGCACATGACCCATATACAGAGAAAACTGCTTTCGACCCCTTCTCTAGCTCTTTGACAACCTCACTCTCCTGTCTACTTGCCTTTCTACATACCCGTGCACACACATGCACATACTCTCACACACACATGCACATGCATGTACATGAATTCATTTTTCTCAATTTTTGAATCTCTCCATTCCCATTTTTTTTCACTCTGGTAAGATTTGGACACTTTTTATGAAAAAATATATGCATGTAGTGTAAGTGAAATGCATTATGCATGTTTAAATGATATATCTCCTGGGGTTAAATAATCATTAAAATATATGTCTTGTATGACTTACTGTTTTAGGCAGATGTTTAAAATAGAATCAGAAAAACACCTATAGCTAAAAACATGCATGGTTCATAACAGAAGAATAAAATAAAATTCACTCTTTCCCATTTTGTTGGTAGAACTTAATTTCTAACTCACATAGTTTTCATTCTCTATAATTGAAAAAATACTTTTCCAGTTCACGAAGAAATCCTTCATAAAATTAAGGGTAAAAGATCTTAAATTCAATCTTCAGTTGAAGTATACTATTTTTTTTCTCATCACAAATTATTGTATTCTAGCTTTGATTAGCTGCTTCAAATTATTTTGGTCATAAAGGAAATTGAATGAAAAACTGCATCAATCAATGCAAATGCTTTAGCATCAAAAAATTAAGAGTATTGAGTAATGCTATCAGACGATTCAGATGATTCTGAAAACACAAATTCTAATTTTAAAGAGCTGTGCAAAGATAACTAGATAGCTATGTAAAACTACATACAAGTACACAACCTACATCACTATAAAAAAATGGTCTAAGCCTCTATTTTATTTCTAGGATGAGAGACTACAGTAGTTCCCCCCGTCCACCGAAGATAGCAACCTCAGTGGAGGCCCACGATGGTACAGAACCCTACACAGTCTACGTTTTTTCCTATACGTATTTACCTGTGATAAATTTTAATTTTTATATCAGGCACAGTCAGAACTTATCACCAATAACTAATAATAAAATAGGACAATAACAACAATATGCTATAATAAAAGTTAAGTGAATGTGGTCTCTCTCACTCTCTCAAAATATCTTTTTGTGCTTTACTCGCCCTCCTTCTAGCAATACACTCGTGGAACCAATTCACAAACAAGATGGCTGTCGGCCACACTCTCTGACTATGTTGCCCGAATAAAGGCACGTATATAATTTTTGTCTTTGTTTTTGAAAGTGGCTGAGTTCTTTGCTCTGTACACTAAGCCTGGCTTTTTCATATGCCCTGCAGTGTTGCCGCATAGCACCAGAATTAATCTGTCCTTCCACACCCAGGTGTCTCCTTTGCACTTTTATGAGTGTAGGTTTTATTGGGCATCTTCTTCCAGAGCAGCCTGGTTTCATCGCAACCGAAAGCTTGCTTTGAGTGGTATAACGTTCCTCCTTAATCAACTTCAAATCTGCAGGAAATGTGGCAGCAGCTTCTTCACTGGCAGGTACTGCTTCTCCATTATTTAATATTTTTCACTCCAAAACTACTCCTGAATATGTGTAACAGTTTCTTCCCTGCAGTAAATGGCTTCGTGTCACACATTTCAGGGCATTCCTTGAGGAAGTCAACGCACAGGCTCAATGCTTGTGGCACCACACGTTGCCTTCAGTCACAACACACTTTCTGTTCCTGTCTTCCACCCACAAATTTAATGCATTTTCCCTCTTAACTATGCACTTGTACTGTGGCCATAACTTTTCAGTTTCAGATGTGAATTTCTCTTTCCTTCTTCACACTTTCAAGAATATAAGATTTATTCTTAATGAAGATCTCAGTACCCTCAGCATAGATTTTTTGTCTTCACTTATTAAGTAAACAACATTCACCTTTTCACTTAAAGGAAGCACTTTAAGGCTTTTCCTTGCATCTGAATTGCCAGCATCACTGCTCTTGTGCCTTGGGGCTATTACCAAGTTAAAAAAAGGATTAGTGAACTTTTAAACCCTGCAATGCCTGGAGTGGATCTGGTAACTTAAATGACTAATGGCTGGTGGTGGGAGCACCTCTGGCAGAAAGCACCTGCAGCACAGAGACACTGGACAGAGGGATGATTGACATCTGGGGCGGGACTGAGCAGGACTGGAGATTTCAATGTGCTACTCAGAAGCGGAGGGAAAGTGAGACCAGTGAGTAGTGACTAAAGGGGCAATACTATACAATTAGATGATTGAAGGGCCTTTACATTTCTGTATATAAAAAAGCAACTTAAAGCAAACTTTTTCCTCAGATCTTAAAATAATATAATTCCATATTTAGAAATAATGTTTGGAATTGTCTTTCCATTCTTCTTTTTAAAATAGTTTCAAGCTAAACACAGTCCTATTTTTTTTAGAGTACAACAAAATGGTCACTTTCATTTACAAGAAACATTAAAAATGAGTGCAAAATTAAATTTCATGATTAAATACACATAAAAGAACACATGTTTTACACTGAAACTCACATACAAATTAGTTGACTACATGACTGTAAAAGAATGGCAAAATGGGGACTTTGCTATTGCAGATTTTAAATGGTGTAACCTGAAATCAAAACTATAAATTAGGTTTCCTTTAAGGGAATTTAAGAAAATCAAACATAGACCTCAAGTAGTACTAACAGCATTGAGCCCATAACCTATTTCAGTTAAAAAATGTCAAAAACAAAAAACAAACCCCAAAATCCTATGTGTCTTTCATTCTCAAAAAGTTTGTGTGCGGCTCTTCTTACAAATGTTGGAGAGAGGAAAAGGGGGTGAGAGAGGGAGGTGGAAACGGTGGGGTAAGGCATTTCACTCTGCGTTGTTGAGATGTCAAACATTTCCTTTCATGTCCTCTAAATTAAGTGACACTTTCTTCTAGCATGAATATTTAAAGCTATGCATTACTCTGTTCCCTGCATACAATGAGGAAACTCATTTTTACTGGGAGTTTCACCAGGAGACCCCTGGTATTTCTCTCGATTTCAAAGAGATATTGCCAGGGAACCACAGGGTTGCAACAGGCACAGAGAGGACCACGACACAGGATTCACAGAGGAAATACCCACCTGTGCTGCCTGGGGACATCCGTCTCAAAGCCATATGCGGCTGTGTTTTCCTCCGCAAGGCCTCGCATTTCCAGAATTAAAAGAAGAATTGTTGAGGCACCGCAGATGCTCCAGTGGCTCTGAGCAGCCCCAGCCCGATTGCTCGCCAGGTACCAGCAGCTCACCTGTGACGCTGGCGTAAATGGTTCGCCACTCCCTTACACCTGCAGTCCGGGCTCTGTGCAAACGTAGGGCCCGGTTTGAGAAAGGATGGAGAAATTTGTTTTTGGCAAGATTCCATTATTTTCAGAATCTATAATGGTGGAATGAACAGATGTGTAAATGTTAGTTCTTACATTATAACCAGATTTAAATAGAATAATAATGCTAGCAGATTGCCTTAGAAAAGGAGAAAGGGATTTTCTCCCATTTGAAACTGAAGAAAAGAGACACAGCTGCTTTAGAGAACACAGGCAAACATAGTCTTCTTAATGAGAATTAGCCAGCTTATTCATTTTGAATTCTATTTTTTTAAAAGACTATTATATTGTTTTTCTTATCTGTATTTTCATTAGCACTCAGCTAACTGAAAAACGTATTAATTAATACAGTCATACCATAAATTACTACTATAATAGCAGAAATTAAAATACCATTTATAGAGATGCTCATGATATTCATAGTAATTGTTATCATAATGATGATAGAGTCTTCAAGACAGTTACTTTATGTAAATTTTTTTCAGAGAAGGGAAAAGGAAGTACTATATGCAGGGTGGGGCAAAATAGGTTTACAGTTGTGAGTACTCAAAACACTTTATTCTTGGAATGTTATTTATTAATTATTGTATTCTTTTCCATATAACAACTGTAAACCTACTTTTGCTCACAAAAACGGTTAACATTTAGAAAGTTGTGGTCTCTAGAAAAATAAAACAGTTATGTGGGAAATTAATTTGCATTGACTAGCTCATTCAGTGGTGCCGCCAGATTAATGGAGTATTTTTTCCATTCATAACTATGAAAGTCACGCATACTGACGGAGAATCTCAACTCCGATTCTCTTTGGCACAACCCATTTGTATTCGTAGGAGGACGGAGTTCCCGATATGAGTTAAAGATAAGAAAAAAACATGCAAAGTTTCCATTTATAGAAATCCCACATATAAAACTACGCAGAAGTTTATATCCTTGTTCACTTCCTATTTGTCTTTCCGACTAGTTTTAGGTTCATGTATGACATTTCTAATTTATTTCATCTAAAGAGACATTTTTTAGCAAGTTTGGAAAACAAATTGCTATAGAGCTTACAAAAAGTTAAATAAGTATTGTACTTTACACTGAAATTTAAGAAATTTTTAGTGCTTAGTTCCTTACATTTATTTTTCTACCATCAAAATTCTGTGATTGAATGTTTAAGAATCCAATTTTGGTACATATTCATCTCAAAAAAACTTTTTTAGTTTTTTTTCAGTGAGATTATATAATGAAACTAACCATATTTATAAGCATAATCTACTAAGACATTTAAAATATTTTAAATAAATTATTTTGTTAATGATACATAAGACTTAACATGCAAATGAAAACCACTTTCTGTGCCTATCATATCAATATAAATAATATGTAAAAGGTTCATCTTGTTTATCCAATAATTTAATGGAAGTAATATCCAAAGGTATGGATGATACAGGGTTTCATTCTTAAAGAAAAAACTAAAAACTTCCATAACTTCCAAATAATTTTAATTTCCAGAGAGAAAATTTTTCATTGCTGAAATGTCCACTTAAAAATGAGACAGAAGAGCTGAATAAAAAGGAATGATGCGAGCTAAGTATTTGGATTAAATATTGTTAAAATTAAGAGCAACCACATTTCCACTTTGGATTTAATCTTTTTGCAGTTTCTCCCTGAGCTGGTGCTGTGGGCTTGCTGGGTGAACAAAGGCTGCTGTGCACAAGGATGGACCTTGGATTATTCTCAGTGGATTTGTAAATGAACAAGAGATTAAGATCAGGCTTCTAAAGGAAGGACACACCCGGCCTGGCTGGACACCGGGCCTTCCCCTCTCCTAAACTGCCTCTGCCCCACGAGGGTGGTGACTGTGGTGACTGGCAAGCTCCAGGCCAAGTTGAACAATGCCTCCAGTTGATTGACCCTGAGGACCCTATGCAGCACTATTTGCCTGAAATAGCTAATGGCTTGCCTTATGAACCTTGCCTCTATCGAAATGCTTGCAAAGCCATGAGTAAATCTCCTGCTATTTGGCATGCTAGACATCATTTCACCTTTATGGGGGCACGCCAAACTATGTATTCTGAACCACACAGCCACAATGAGGCACTTCCTCACAGCACTGCTAGCTTGACCTGACTAAATGCCAAGGTCAAGGGCCTCTCACTGCTGTGCTTGCAGCTCAATATTCTAGATCACAACTTTGCTTTCCACCTAATGCAACCAGAATAGTCCCGGCCCCCTTTATTATTCCCACAACCAGCACCTCCTCCATACCTGAGAATGCCATCCCCACTTCTCTCCACTTCTGATCCATGAGCCCCTCCCTGTTGCACACCACCACCCTGCCTCACAAGGTGACCACGTGGACCAGATCCCCAGATCCGATATGGCAAACGTATTCATACGAACCTCTGAGGTTCAGTCCTGGCATTGCAAGTAAAATGGTGCTGGATCTGTCACCTCTCAGGGAGCTCTACAGCCCCATGTCGCTATCTATCCCATAGCTTTCCCTAGTGATCAGCCCCTTGTGCTAATTCCTGTCAAAAGTCCACAGGCATCATTTAGGCTGGACCAAACCCCTGTTCTCAACCCTAAATAGAGCACCCTATGGGTAAGCATCAAAAATTAACATAGCTACTCCCAACCTCCCAATGGTGCTACTTCCTGAAGGCTACCAACCACACTTGCACGCAAGGGCTGGATCTCCCTCTGTGTCTCACTGCCCCTTAATGACTAGTGCAGCCTTGTTCGAATTCTGTGGAGGACTTGACTCAAGGGGAAGAGTGGATCCGTTTGACCCTGCCCAGGCCACAGTATTCAAGAAGATAACACCTATTGTTGCAACATTGTTACATTTAATGTTTCAGCCACCCTTTTCCCTCACAGCACCTCTATGCTAGGGATGTCTTGACCTACTAACAACGAGCCACTCTTATCCTTCTCCTGTTGGGACTGGCTGTCACCACTGAACTGGCAGGCACAGGAATAGTGAGGCCACTCTAGCCCAACAAGATCAAATATTGAAGGCCACCCAACAGTGATCAGACATACTACACACAGACAGTATAGCATATTCTGAGTCTAATACAATGGCATGTCTCACTGGTTCAATGGTGGTGAATGATCAAGTGGAATTACCTTTCTTATTGACTGAGTGGGATGGAACCTGTTCTGCACAGGGCACTTCTTGTGCATGTGCATAACTCCAGACAGGTACAGACCACCCCCAGGATATCTCTCAAGACATACAGGTTATGCATAATACAACTAAAATATTTCAAATCTTCCCATACTCCTCAAGGATTCTAATTTGTTCTCATGTCTCTTGCCACCCTCCTGGGGATAGTGGCTAAGAGCTGGATTCCAAACAATAGTGAATCTGTCACCATAGGCTTCCTCACTGTTGCCTTGGTTAATTGTGCTCTACAATGGCTTCAGAAAACAATACCTATGTCCTATAGCATATCTGTAATACAAGTACTTGCTATTCCTGATGTCAAGTCATCAGGATAATTTGTTGAACGTTTAGCTAAGCTACTCTGCGATATTGCTGCCTTGGTATCCATTCTGTTTCATCAAGTGACCGGCAGGGACCTTAAACTGACACTAGCCCCCACCTGTAAGCACAGCAGAGTCACAAGCAGATGTAAATTCCTAATATGACTTCTCAGCCCCTGTGATTGACAGTCCCCCCTGCCTCCCAGTACTTTCCCCTTACATCAGCCTCCTGTGACTTTCCAAAACCCCACTCTTGTGGTTTGAATTGGCTGATCTGGCCTTCACCCAGGAACCTCAAACCACTCCGCCCACAGAGCCTAATAAAGACCCCAATTATCTTGCCTCTCTCTTTCTGCACTCAGATTTGACTTCCCCTTGAGGCCCCTCCAGGATCTGTGGATAATAAACTCTATTTCAACTCCTTCTATAATCTGTTGTTGAAGCATGGCACGCCTGCTGGCATCCAGCACTTCACTTAGTAAGCACTAATTTAACAAATTTGTATCAGGAGGCTTGCACTTACATCTTTTGTCTCTATGTCCAGTACCATTTTTTTCATGTCCACAGTACTTTCTTTCTTGCAACTAGTCTTAAATTTCATAGAGAGGGTTTCATTTCTTATATTATAATGGTACTTATTTCTGATTTCTTTTATTTAGTCTATCATAGTCTGTCATAAGCCCAGGATATCTACGAGAGAGAAAGATAACTGTTGTTTGTAAAATTTAGAGGCAGAGTTGATCCAGAGAAAAAATATCAAAGCCTTCATATTTGTCAAAGATATTTTTAAAGTCCTCACTGTCAAGAGATACGTGATAGCTCATCTGTTTCTTTCAGACGTCTTGAAGATCAATACTTATTTCAGGTTCTGGTGATCATGTGGTCATCAGCATCAATCACTAAGATGGTCACAAGGAACAAGTAAAACACATGGGAGCTATTTCATTTCATCTGTGATTTAGAGCGAAGTCAGGTACATATCAATCATGGTGTTCATGCCAAAAGCGAACATTAGAAGCACAAGTCATATTTTAATAATATTAAATGTAGTTTTAAATCTTTACCATCAAATATATAGATTAACCTTGGTTATTAACCCAGTGGTAACCATGATAGTAGCTAAAATAAAATAATTTGTCCAAAGTTAGAAAGAAGCCAAATGGAAAGAAATTAAAAATCATACTACATTTACTAAAAAAACTAAGGATCTTACATGCTATCTATAAAAATGCTGTTTTCTATCATAAACATGCCCAGGGGAGGGAAGGAGAAAGAGAGAGCAGAGAGAGAGAGAGAGACTGACTGGTGGGAAGTTGTATGCAGTTACACATCTCCTGGACAACTGTTATTTCGGGCGCTAACCTTAGCCCTTCGTGAAGGCATTCTGAACTCAGATTCATGGAAGGTACATTTTCATGGGTAGCTCATGTAAAATTCTTGAGCTTTCATAATAATATCGACATGAAAGTGGAAGAGAAGACACTATTTTTCTAAGTAAAGTTAGTATGTAGTTTGTTGTAACAAAAATTGTTATAGTTTTACCAAAGTGAGATTCCATTAGATAAATTTGAGAAATGTAATTTGTGGGGGAGCTTTGCCTGCAGAGCCCCTTGTCTACCGCAGATGAAAATAAGTCTACTAAAACATGATCTGCTTGGGGAGGAAGGGTAGCCAATCTCTCAAAGGAGAAAGACCAAGAGCCTTTTCCTCAATGGGCTTTTATTGGGTTCTATTTGCACAGGAATACAGGTAAAGCTCATCAATCATTGTCAGGCAGTAAGGATCAAACAATAGATAACATTCAAAGAACTGTGAGGGCTTATTCTGAGTCTGGGTCAGTTGGCTAAAGGGCTATAAAACTTTGGGAAACAAACTCATTTCAGGCTTGGTCCCTTATCAGAAAACTGAGGGCATTCTTAGCAAAGCAGATTTCACAGGGTTTTATGTATTCCTTCTTAGGCCTGATGGCCCCAGGGAATCCCCCCATTCCAGGACAGGACTGCACCACCCTCTGTCATTGTTTTGGGCTTAAATCTGGTAGGGGAAGTAAGGCAGCCTAGAGATTAGGAGATTTTTTGCAGAATGAGAACTCAGGCTTTGTCAAAGCTGAGGAGCGAGGGTCCATCACCCCCTTTTTCTATAGCCCCCAAAGTCCTTCCCTGAGGGCCTCTTTGTGACCATGCCTGTCTTAGGTCATCCTTCACTTGAGGAATCTTACCGGTCATTAGCTAACTGGTCAGGCTCAGGGTCAAGCAGGGTAAAGTAAAGGGGGCAGAGGCAGCGCCCCTGCCAGGGAGATAAGCTTTGTCTCCTTAGTGGCTTATGGTCCCAAGGTCTCTCACTCAGCCTTAGCCATGAGGGGTTTACAGCTTCTGAAACCAGGCAGGGTGGTTCCCAATAGTAATTCTGTAGTTTAAATAATCTGAATATAATGCTCATGTCAGAGTTTCAAATTTTTACTCCCATACTCCCCATGCTTATTCTTTAGATGTATGCTGGAGTAGGGAAAATACAGGTCAGCAAAGCACTAGCGTGGATTAGGTTGTCAATCAGAATTGATACAACACTCGAGTGGAAAAGGCATTGGAATGTTGAAAATTATCCCATAAGTTATTTGAAACAGAAAGGGCAGACAGCATCAACACAGACTGCAACTCTGTGACAAGTATAGTCCCAGGAGATCACTTCAGTGTTATTACCAGGTATTGTGGAGAAGATGCTGCAGGTGTTGTATTGGAGAAAGCTGAAGGCAGCCCATTTGAATATGAGAAAGCAACGGAAATGACTGTGAGAACACACTGTTAATTTAAAGTGATATCAAACTATTCAATACCTTTTCAACTGCACTATATTTATAACATATTTCCTATTTAGCATTTTGCAGTGTGAAAATGCTGATGACAACACTTTAAGGTTTACTACTTATTAATTGCTGTTATTTGTTCTTATTTTTAACACTTTCTTTTGCTTGACTCATTTATACACAGTTTGAAAAGTCACCCCCCACACAAAACAGTTACCCCTATTTTTCTTGTCTCCAGATGATACAGACTTGTGACTCATATCTGCAAACATAATAACCAAAAATAAGGGAGAAGCGTTCAAAGAACGTCGGTCTCAGTTTTTCTATTTCTCACAACCAAGTTGCTGAGAATCTGTCATGTGTTTTCCCACATTCCAAAATGTAATTTTTTTAAAGTTAAAAACAGCAAGGATATCACACCATATGTTTAAACTTGTTAATAAACTCCTCTTGTTACCAAAGAAATGCTATTTGAAGTTCTCGAGACAACAATAACATCAAATTACAATGTAGTGTTTTTATTTAACATGACCTGGATAAAAAATGGTAAAGCTTTTGGCTTTGGACATAGTATAGTCAAAAAAAAAAAAAGAATGAATCTCCTAGTGTCTTCAAAATAATTTTCTTATCTCAAATTAATAATCTCATTTTTCTGTCTCAGTTAAGAACAGCCAGGACCCATAGTGCTCTGCCCCCTATGGGCTACTTGAGGTATCTAAGGCCCACCTACCAGAGCAGAATATGACTGGGACTGCTTAGGTGACAATTCTCTCTTCAGAGTGAGGCTGAGGTAGAAGAGATAAAACATTAAACCTGTTTTCTTCTTCTCTTCAACTCATTGCAGCTTACAGGGCACATATACACACACACCATTCACAAAAGAAGACATCCTTATTGAATGAATGAATGAATGAATGAATGCATGAACACTCTCTTCTTCATTATCTGTCATATACGGTTGACCCTTGAACAATGAGAGGAGTAGGGCCAAGTCCAAAGCTCACATACAGCTTTTGACTCACCTCCAAAATTAATTACAGTCAGCCCTTCTCATCCAGGATTTCAACCAACTGCTCACTGGGAGAGGGTAAAGTCTAAAATGCTAGCGATGAAGGGGAGAACTTAAACAATTCTCTAAGGGGCACACTTTAAGCCACTTTCTCAATCCTCAATCTCATGCTCTACCCCCATTTTCCATGGTATATGTTCACCCACACAAACATCAGGAAATTGTGGGGACATTTGGTGAATTTCTAATTGGCATTCCCCTCACAGGCACAGTAAATTTCTATTTCTTCCACTCAACTAAGTAAGCTAAAACTCCTCCTTTGAATTTATATCTTTGAAATAGCAGCTAGGGAAATGCAAATCAAAACTATAATGAGATACCACCTCACACCTGTTAAAATGGCTACTATTAGCAGGACAAGTAATAACAAGTGTTGGAGAGGTTGTGGAGAAAAAGGAACCCTCATATACTTCTAGTGGGAACGTAAACTGGTACAGCCACCATAGAAGAATTTGGAGGTTCCTCAAAAATTTAAGAATAGAGTTATCACATGACCCAGCAATCTTTCTTCTGGGTATCTATCCAAAAAAATTGAAAACATGTATTCCTAAAGATATATGTATCCCTATGTTCACTGCGGTGTTATTCATGGTGGCCAAGACATGAAAATAAGCAGAGAGTGTTTTGATATATGATTGGATAAAGAAGATGTGGTCCATATATGCAAGGGAACACTACTCAGCCATGAGAAAGATCAAACACTGTCATTTGCAACAACAAGGATGGATCTTGAGAATATCATGCTAAGAGAAATAAGACAGAAAAAGTCCACAAGCATATGATTTCACTCATAGGTGGGATATAACAGTGAAGGAAAGAAAAAAAATGGACAAGACAGACAAACAACAACTCATAGACAGACTGCAGTGTGGTGGTTACCAGAGGGAAAGGGCAGTGGGGAGGGTCAGAAAAGGTATAGGGGGTCAAATATGTTGTGAAGGAAGGACCTGGACTTCGGAAGGAGACCCACATGCAATATACAGATGATGTATTAGAGAACTGAACACTTGAAATCCATATAATTTTATTAGCCATTGTCAACCTAATAAATTTAATAAACTTTAAAAAAAACACAAAGATTATAGAATACTAATATTCCAGATGAAATGTTCCTCCACTTCCGGGCTTGGAAATAGCCATTGTGAATATGAGCAACTAGAATTGTCTGATATTTTTTGTTTACTTAGACAAAAGGTTATTCCAAAAGAAATGAGACACTGGCCACTTTAGCAAAGTCCTTGAGTGAACACTAATAAGTGTCTAAAGTGGGCATAACACCGGAGAACAAATAAAACTGTACAGTAAGCCAATTTGTCTTTGATGGTCCATTACTTAAACATTTCTCCCCACTTTAAGGCCATTCTAATTCAAGATGTGCTCTTCGTTCTTTCTGGATTGCAGAGCAAGGGTGACCATACATAATAGTGCTTTGTACAGTTTAAGCAGCAACTCAGGCCTCAGGATTCTGGCTTCCTGTTTCATATGCCCATATTCCCCAAATGTAAAAGACAAATAAAACAAATGAAAAATAGAAGACAAAAGGACACATGCTCTTTCATAACGTATCTCCACTAACTAACAAAAGGTGGATTAATTTGATAAATGAGTCTCTTTTTCTAATGTTAGTTAATGAACTATCTTTCTTTAAGAAAACTAATAAATAAAAAAACTAAATAGATGATTTTCATTTTTTCTTTAAATTTTATGTTACACATTTATTCCATAAATCTTAATGTTTTCCAGTAAAAAATAACTTTTTAAAAGGGAGAAAAGAGTAGCAGTAAAAAATAACTACTTCTAGGGGGTTGTTGGGTTACCACATCATGACATTTCATATTCTTATATACTATACATTTACTGATTTATTTATTACTGTGGTTAGAACTCAACATGACATTTACCCTCTTAACTAAATTTTAAGAGCACAATACAGTAATGTTAACTATTGGCAGAAAGTTGTACTTATTTATCCTGTGTAACTGAGACTTTATACCTACTGAACAACATATTCCCCTTTTCCCCCTCCAAGTCCCTGGAAACCACCATTCTGCTCTGTTTGCCTCTTTTAGATATAATTGGAATCGCAAGTATTTGTCCTTCTGTGGCTGGTTTATTCCACTTAGCATAATATCCTCTAGGTTGATATATTATCACATATGAAAGGATGCCCCTCTTTATAAGACTTTAATATTCCATTGTATGTGTATACCACATTTTCTCTATCCATTTATCTGTCAACAGACATTTAGGTTGTCTCCAAATATTGGCTATTGTTCAATGCTGCAATGAACATAGAAGCGCATATATCTGTCTGAGATCCTTGTTTCAATTCGTATATATTTCTATGTATATATATGTAATTGTTAATTTTCTGTGGGCTCACCACACTGCTTTTCAAGTGACAGAGCCATTTTTACATTTGCACCAAGGTATAAGAATTCCAACTTTCTAAATTCTTACTAACACCTTCATTTTTAAAAAATTATAGCCATCCTAACAGGTATGAGGCGTGATCTCATTCTGGTTTGGAATTGAATTTCACATGTAATTAGAAATATTAAGAATGCCCATATGTCATTTGTATGTTCTTAGGAGAAATGTTTATACAAGCCCTTTGCCCATTTTTAATTAGGTTATTTATTTGGTTGTTATTGAGTATAGGAATTCCTAATATGTTTTGGATGGATATTAATTCCTTTAAGATATATAGTTTGTAAATATTCACTTCCATTCTGTAGGTTGCCTTTAAATCAGTTAATTCTTTCCTTTGCTGTGCGGTAACTTTTTAGTTTGATGTAGTTCCACTCATCCAGTTTTGCTTTTCTTGCTTGTGCTTTTGCATCCAAGAAATCATTGCCAAGCCCAATGTTATAAAGCTTTCCAGTTTTTTTTTCCCCAGGGAGTTTAACAATTCCAAATTTTTAATTCGTTTTGAGTTGATTGTAAAGCAAAAGGTAAGAGACCAATTTTATTCTCTTGGATGTGGAAGTTGTTTTCCAGAACCATTTTTTGAATAGACTGTTCCTCCACCATTGCACACTCTCAGCACCTTTCTTGAAGATCATTTGACCATATATGCATAAGTTCATTTTTGGGTTCTCCATTCTGTTCCATGATGTGCATATGTCTGTTTTTATGCTAGTGCCATACTGTTTTAATTGCTATAGCTTTGTAGCTTTTGAAATCAGGAAATGTGATACCTCCAGGTTGTTTCCTTCTTTCTCAAGGGTTAACTATTTGGGGTCTTTGTGGTTCCATACAAATTTTAAGATTTTTCTTCTATTTTGTAAAAAATGCTATTGGGATGTTAACCTCAATCTGGTCCTCCTGCATCAAGGCCAGCTTGCAGGAAGGGCTGATGCAGTCAAATTTAAATTGCTTTCTTTACCTGGTACAGTGCCACTGATCTCAATTTTCTTATTGTTTGGGGTATTGCAGATTATTAACTGGATTCTGGACTTCTCATATAAGTACTTTGTCATTAAACCATTACTAAATCTGTGTTTCTAGTGGGGAATAAGGGCTAGAATTTTCCATTCTGCCATCTTGCTGACATTATTCTCTTTACTGATATTTTTATAATGAGAAGGGACTTATGTATTGCTTGTATGATTAATTTTAAATAGAAATATAGATTTTACAAAGATAATGTAAAATTTCTTCTTCACTTATCTGATTGAATTATATTTCTATGTGTGTATTTTTTCATTTATTTTTTCATTTTCACACATTTGGTACATCTTTATATTTTAAGGCTAGGTTAAATATAATCATCTTATCCATGAAAGATAATTTATTTCTACTTTCAAAGTAAACTTCATGTGAATATATTGAATATTTTATTAATTCTCTGAGGCCTGATAATTTATCTCTGTTATGCCAGAGAGAAAAAAGGAGATTATATTAATCTTATGTTTGGAAAGATCCAAAAGACAAAACATAAATATAAAATGTTTAATTTCCATGCATCTCAAACTACACTTAATAGAGTGGAGCAAGGACATGGATAGATGATTTTAAAAGATATTTTTAAATCATGCACTTAAAAATATTTTATGAAAACACTAGCATATCTGATGAATTAATTCACCAAATTTCATAACTGCTAAAGTCAGCCTCAAGTGCATGAGGAATTGAGCTTCACTTGTTTACCCATCTCTAATCCACTTGAGCCACCGCCTCCAGAAGCTCAGTACTATTTCAAGCTGGAATTGCTTCAATCCATTATATCCATTAATAAAATTAATCTCCAGTGCATTTATCTCATGTTCAATCTCAAGCTCCCATCCTTATATTTTGAATCACTAACTTAAGGACATCTCACTGACTTCTCTATTTGTTCTTATTCCTCTATATTCTGCTATATACACTTCAGTTTCTAATCATGCAAGAATCAATGGGCCATAATATCAAATTATCTTTTGCCTAAGCCTTGAAAACTCAACTTGAACCAGCCCTGGATAATCTTCTCAATGTTTGCATATTAGTTACTGAGACAAGTGAAGAAAATGACTCAAAACAGCAGAGTGATTCACCCTTAATTCTTAGTCACTAATGTCCACAGGTTTTAATGCTCAGCCTTGAAATTTAGTATTCTTAAAAGATTTTATTTATTTATTTTTAGAGAGATGGGAAGAGATGGAGAAAGAGAAACATTGATGTGCAAGAGATGCCCATTGCCTCTCACATGTCCCCAGTCGGGGACCCGGCCCACAACCCCGGCATGTGCCTTGACCAGGAATTGACCCAGCACCTTTCAGTTTGCAGGCCAGCACTCAATCCACTGAGCCACAGAAGCCAGGGGCACTGTTTCTTCATTCAGCCCACCAGTATCCACACTCTGAAGCGAGTACTTCAAATATTCTTGACTGACCTCGTGATCGAGCTTCACACTCCATGCCTCTCGCTCTGTCTTCTAAGATCCAGAGATAATAAACACCATCAAGCCAGACTAATTTGTTTTTCTTTAATCAGAAAAATTTCCTTCATTTGCACTCAACATTTCCTCTGTCCCTTCTTTTTAGATAGAAGGATCTTCCCTCTCAATGACCAGCCCTGTTACTTGCACTCCTTGAGCTCTGGATACAACTCTCCCTCACATTCTAAAGAAACTTACTTCCAAATCTTGAAATGTGTCTTGTTTTCTACTTTTATTTATTGACTTTTGAGAGAGAGAAAGGGAGACAGACAGACAGACAGACATCATTAGTTGGTCCACATATTTATGCATTCATTTGTTGATTCTCACATGTGCCCTCTGGACCAGGGATCAAACCTCCAGCCTTGGCGAACTGGGACAATGATGCTCTAACCAACTAAGCTACCCCAGAGCTACTTTACTGATATTGTCATTTTTAAAAAGATTTTATTTATTTACTTTTAGAGAGAGGGGAAAGGAGGGAAAAAGAGAGGGAGAGAAACACGATGTGTGAGAGAAACAGTGATCAGTTGCCTTTCTCATGCCCCTAACTGGGGACCTGGCCTGCAACCCAGGCGTGTGTCCTGACTGAGAATTGGACCAGCAAACACAGCTTTAAGACATAAAAAACAATGAAAAATAAGAAAAAGAATGTTATTATTGTATGCATTATCATAGTAATAAAACCCCTTTTGGTATCTTTCTGTGATTATTAATTACAGAATTTAGAATATATCAGGGTTAATCACCAATTTGGATTTGAATCCATTTATATAAAATTCTAGAACAGGCACTATAAAAAGTGTTAAATACAAAGTTCAAAATGATAGACTAAACCACAGGATCGATCATTACATTAATGATCAATGATTTAAACCTTCTAATTATAGTAAAAACTTATAAAATTGGATAAAAAAGTAAGACTGACTAAAACTATTTATTTGGAGACACACTCTGAATATAGGATCATAAAGAGGATTAAAGTCTGGGCTAAAGGGTATGATAACAAGAAAATCTGATATGACTCTAATAATACAAGAAAAGTAGGCTTCAGTCCAAAAGTATGATGAGACACAAAGAGGGATATTTTACAATGATAAAGAATAAAGTTAATAATACTTCCAGACTAAACATTGATACAACAAAATAGCTAGAAAGAGGAAAAACACCAAAGTCAGTCCTTCTCTAGGGTCTTGCCAGTAGACGTCCACAAGTACTTCATCAACCATCTTTGTGGTAAGTCCTTGCCCAACCCAACTTTCAGCAAGGGTGTAAGACCAACATGAATTGTTTAGATCGTCTTGGATCTTCCTTCCAAGAATACACATGAGGTCAGCTTCCTCTCCAAAGCATATGGACGTGAGGAGGAAGATTAGGGATTACATAGGGTTAGTGTTTGATGAAATAAGAAAGAAAGAGAGGCATGGGTTGGGTGTCAACATTTGCTTGATTTATCCTATTTGTTACGAACTGGTTTTCATTCTTATTGTCTTGTAGTGGAAAAAATGACTTCTGATAATGCATGGACCTTTTATCCTCTTGAGCAGGAATTCCAGCCATGATTTAGATTAGTTGTGAAATATAAGTAGGGTTTACAAGTTTGTTTTACATATAAATAAGAGTGAATTCAAAGTAGTCTAAATAAAATATGGGGGGAAATGGAGACAACTGTACTTGAACAACAATAAAAAAAAAGAAAAAATACCATAACTCTTTTTTTTCTATTGGGAAAGCATAGTTAGTATATCATTAGATTGTGTCCATTACCCACAACCGATCTTACCTACAATGAACATCTGCTGTGTCAATCGTCCTAAATGAACATAATTGCAGAATCCATGAATAGTTAGTGAGATAATTTGTTTTCATTCCATCACCCATTTTTATCAAAAATACAGCTGCTCCTACAAAAAGGTGCCCTAAAACTTTGAAAGATTCTATCTTACATTACAAGATCAAAGAAAACTGAAGAGACATAGTAACTATTGCAGTCGTGATGGCTGGAATGCAGCCCAGCTTCTCCTTGCAACTTTTCAGTTTTCTCATTGCTCTTTTAATTTTAACTCACATTTTACTGAGTCTAGGAAATTTAAAAAACTTCTAGAAAAACACTGTGTCAACTTAAATCTGAGTTGCTATAAAGCTGTAATGATTCTGACTCCTTTATTTCACCTCTGAGAAAATAAAGCAAAACAAAAAATAATGCAATGAAATGATACTTTACTTAGAATACATTTTTATCTCATTTAATTTTATGGCAATTTTTTTAAACCTTCTAAAGTTTAAAGAGCAATTAAACTATGTTCTCAGTCTGGGAAAAAACACCCTCCCCGTACACCCCCACACACAGACACATAAAAAGGCAATAAAGTAAGTAGTAATTTCCAGATACCAGGCTCATTTTTACTACCACTTATTCAAGTTGAATGAGTATTTGTTATGTAAAGTAAGTAGTTCCTGCTGCAAATAAAAATTTATTTTTGTTTTTCATCGTTATTTTTTATAATAGAAAATCACAGTGAAAACTCATGAGATTGATCCACAAATTAATATAATCATAAGTTTAATTGATATTTTCTATTGTTCCTCATTTGAATTGATGCTGATTTTGTAGTACAGAACAATGAATTAAACTCAATAAACTGTACTGATATTAACATGATGTTTTGATGATGATGTAGCATTACCTAAGAAACATAATCACATATTGAACCTGTTGAAATTGATTTTGTTTTGGGATGTACTTGGGAAAATCTTCAAAGATTATTAAATGGATAAAAGTACTTAAAAATTGTTCCAATCTATCAGGTAACCATAAAAGTATAGGCTTATAAGGATACCATAGATATTAAATAAAACACGTAGTAACATTTTCAGGGACTTTTTATTTAACAAACTCAGCAAAATTGCATAAACTAGAAATTTAAAAATATGCATTTGTTTATAGAAATAGATAAACCAAGGTTACAATTATGACCTACATAAAAATTCAAATCTCTTTGAAAATCAATGACAGTCATATCATTGTGAATATTCTTTGGAAACACATTTTCAATACATGTGTGTTTGAGGTTGACGGAATGGAAACATGGTACTGCCAGCCTCACTGTCAGAGCTATCTATACTGGAGTATTTCCGTTTACATTCCTATGGATGGTTAACTCCATAATTCTAAGTATATGCTTATACATGTGTTCTTTGACATACCAATAAAACTACTTGTTTTCTGCTGTAAAAGAAAATAAAGTAGCTCAATATCTTCACCTCCCTTTGCCCCCTTCTAACAACTGCTGTTTATAAAGTCTTCTTTTAATCTCCTTTTAAACTTTAATTTCCAGATGTATATCACTGTTTCTATTACATAAAATTCTCCTAACTTCATTTCCCCTAAGTTCTTTACACTAAGAACTTCATACTTGCCTTCTTTTCTCCATCTACTTCACATGGTTGGCAGTAACTCACAAATTGTTACATTGTCAATGTCTATAGTATTTGCAATCCTGTTATATTTATCCTTTGTCTAATTGGTGACTAGGGATATCTTAAGACTAGAAGAAAATTTATAATGGAATTTAGGTAAACATGATCTTTTGTAGAATCTGTTAGTGTGGTTATACTTATACAAAAGGAAATCTAACAATAGGTTTTATTTGCTCCAATTCAAAATGGAGTCAAGAAGGGAAAGGCTAAATAGTTCAAGAAATAATGGGAAGAACCTGGAAAGCAATGGGAAGAAATTCCATGATTAGCATGGTGCAGTATCCCTATCTGGATTAAGTTGTGCTTTTTAATCATGGCCCTATTTCTTCTATCAACATGAAATAGATTTAGAAAAAAATATCATTTTTAAGAAAACCAAGAATTTGTATTTTAAAGCCATTGTCCAAAATGAGCAAAGTAAATTCCACCATTTAAAAACACTTTGAAGACTTTAAGTAACTTATAACATATAGGATGAGACAGCCTTTTCTTAAATAGTGATGACATTCTAAGGAAAAGATTATTCACTTTGTCAAAGGCTCTTCTGAGACTTATCAGCAACTTGGTTCTCTGCAAACAAGATTTCTGCATCATAAACCCAGTGTGATATAGAACATTCCTCTAGGCTCGTACTCATGGTTCCCCCATGCAGTCATTAAATTTGTTTATAAAATGAAAATGGAGAGATTTTCTTTACTGTTAAAAATATTAAGGTGCTTCCTGAATATTTTATAAATAATTTTAAATATTTTATGTAAAATATCATGCAACAGATTATGTTAAACTTTAATATTTACCTCAAACAAATTTAAACCAATGGTAGCTTCAAATTTCATTTGAAATGGTTCATTCTGTTTGAATGAATTACCATTCTTTATAAATATATAACTTTTCCTATATTAAATAATATCTTGTTTCATCGGTTAAATCAGAGTTCCATTTCAGAAGAGAGACCCACATTACAATCAATATCTCATTTTCTCAGGTTCAGGTCATTATGCTAGTACAGAACTACTGTCTGGTAATTCTCAAATCACAAGTATTGCGTGGCCTTATACGCAGTATATTAACATAGGTACCAGTAACATTAAGGTAGAAAGTGGGTAATATAACCCAGGTATCACGGTTCCCAATGTACTGTAACATGGTAGAAAAGATAAATACAGGTAGAAATGCACATTAATAAAAGCTACAGTTTTTGTATTTAATAGCCAGCTTTGGAGTAGCATGGCTCATTTTGAATAACCAAAGAAATTACATTACCAAAAACACACACTACTTATTTAATTACTCTTAATTTATTCAATCAACTTTGCCTATTAAGAGAAAAAAAACATGGTATTCAGTTCAAATTAGATCTTTGGTTTATTGAATTTGGAAGATTCAATGAGTACCCAGACAATGTTCAAATTTAATTGTGTTTTGAATTAATTGTGTATAAAGTATAAATGTTTAGCTAAAAGTTACTCACAGCCTGACCCAAAATGATTAGTAAATATATTTTTGTATTTATATATTTATATATATATATACATATATATATATACACACACATTTATGGCCTCACCTATATATTTATAAAATGTATCTATCTATCTATTTCTCTCTCTAAATCTATGTATTTTTCTAGGTTTATTATTTATCTCCATTACTATGGTAATATGTCCACAACCTCTATCTCTACTTCTAGCTCTTTATAGTTGCTTAGTTGTCCTAAGTCATAATTACTTAGGGACACACATTACTTAGGGATGTAATTACTTAAGGTCATAATAATGATAATAAATCAAATTTGCATTTCTCTGGTTCTAACTGTACCCAATCTGCAAGAGTAACATAACAGCTTCCTCTAATTTCTCTCAATTAGTTCAGAGAACCCTTGTGGAGAATATTATATTTACACAAGAACGCACCTTTGATGGTAGTGGCATTTGTCATTGTTTTTCCAGAGATATAGAGAAATATCTCTTACTGATGGTGGCACTTCAAAGCTGTCAACAAAACCATTTAAAACCGAATGTCCTGGGCTCCCTTATTTTTCCATTCTGCATTCAGTATGTTTAAACCATTGTGAGGTCATTTTGTCTTTTGTAGTTGTCTTGTAGGAAGCCTAAATAGGAAACAAGTGTTCTATACCCAATTTAAGGAATGCTAACTAATGTCTAAAGCATTCAGCTTGGTGTTCTTTTTGTTGTGCTTTAAAAATATTTTATAAATCAACTTCATAGAGCCCTAACTTGCATTCAGTAAGATGCAGCTATATAAACCCATGTGTATTAGGGCTCTATACACGTGTGTTAGGGCTCTCTGCTAGGGCTGCAATAACAAAATACCACAGACTGGGTGGCTTAAATAGACATTTATTTCTCTAAGTTCTGTAGGCTAGAAGTCCAGGATCAGGTGTCAACAGGTCTGACTTCTCCAGAGGTCTCTCTTCTTGGTCTGCAGATGGCCATCTTCTCTCTGTATCCTCACATGGCCGGCCTTGTCGCTTCATCTTCTTACAAGGAAACCATTCCTATCGGATTAGGGTCCCATCCTTATGACCTCATTTAACTTTAATTACTGCCTTAAAATCTCTATCTCCAAATACAGACACATAGGAATTTATGGCTTGAATATGTGAATTTTGGGAGAACATAATTCAGTCCATAATACCATATAACAACCATCACAATCAAAAGAAGAGTTTCATCAACCTTATAAGTTTTCTTACTCAGATTTTTACTTATTTTTCACCAAGCCATCCACCCAACCCTCACCCCAGACAACCACTGCCATTTCTAGAATTTCATATGAAAGAATTGCTGAGTGTATACTCTTGTGGTCTATACATATATATGTATAAATCTTTGTGTAGATATATGTTTTCATGCCTCTTGCATAAATACCTAGGATGCAAGGATCATATGGTTGTTATATGTTTAATGTATATAATTAATCTATTCTTTAAATATCTACCTAGCTATCTATATAGATAGGTAGATAGATATAGATATATATATGTGTATGAATGAAGTCTGTCCGTAAAAAGTCCAGCCATTTTTCATATAAGGAGAACGGTTTGCATAACATCAATGTAATCTGCCAGCTAAGGTAAGTGGACTGGAATGTGCACGTGTGAACAATGATGACTTCACTGTACTAGTCAGTGGGGGTGGTAGATGCTATTGAGTGGGCATGTGTACTGTGTGGCCCTCATATTTAAAATGACCGAGTGAGTAAAGCAATGAATCTGCATCCAATTTTAAATCTTTCATTTTCATTAAATGCATTATCTAATATCCTCTGTTTTAGGCCTAATGCCACATGATTAAGGCACACTTTTAATAATCCAACATCGTGTTTAATTTTGATGAATAATGGATAGTGACACAATTGGTTGTATGGCTGGTCAGTATAAGAGACTTAAAGATTGAATATGAAGAGGGCTGAGAACAATGGGTTATTATTCAACCATAAAAAAGAAGAAAATCCTTCCATTAGCAATAACACAGATGAACATGGATGACATCATGTTAAGTGAAAGCCAAAGAAAGAATGACAAATGTTGCATGATTTTTCCTATCTGTGAGATCTAAACAAGGCCAAAACATAGTAACAGAGAGAAGAATGGTGATTAGCAGAGGCAGTGGGTGGAGGAAAACAGGAGATATTAAACAAAGCACACAAATTTTTAGTTACGAGATGAGTAACTTCTGGAGGCCAAATGTACAGCATGGTGATCATAGGCAATAATAGTATGTCATTTACCTGAAAGTTGCTAGTTACCTGAAAGTTACCTGAAACTGGCCAGGTAGCCCAGTTAGTTAGGGCATCATCTGGATATGCCAGGGTTATGGGTTCAATCTCTGGTCAAGGCACATACAGGAATCAACCATTAAATGTGTGTAGGGGTGAAATAATGGACTGACATCTCTCTGTCTGTTTCAAAGCCAATAAGTAAAAAATTTAAAAACTGTTAAAAAAGAAATAGTCTCAAGTGTTCTTACCACACATACTAATTCACACACACACACACACACACACACGCAGATAACTATGTGAGGTGATGTATATGTTAATTAACTGAATTGTGGCAATTCATCATTTTGCTATGTCTATGTATATCAAAACATCACATTTGTGCACCTTAAGTGTATACCATTTTTATTTGTCAATCATAACCTCAATAAAGCTGGAAAAATGCTAGTTTTTTCTTTCACACAATTTTTTAAATAAAAATAGGGCTGAGATAAAAATAGGGCTGAGTAAAGAGTAGGAAGAGGAAATACATGTGCAACTTCAAGTGTGTTTATATGAAGATACATAAACAGAACCTCATATTGAAAATAATTTAAAATGCCTAGGTTGATTTTTTAAGATAAAGATACTGCCCATATTTCCATGTGTTTCAAATGAAATTTCTCTGGGTTTGTAGAATTTGAATATTTTGAGGAAAATATCCCAAGTGCATTTCCATCAAGATTGCAAAGTGCCAATTTTGATCACTTTCCCCATAGTTCGTGACTGAGCTCTGAGAGTTTTTTGAATCACAGTCCAATTTTGTTTGTGGATCAAGTTGGCAGCACATTTGCTCTCTGGATTTATAGCACCAATGCAATTGAACAAAGAATTAGCCTCTGTTCAAAGCAGACACCTAGTCACTAGCTTTTGAGTGTGAGATGAGAAAGCCACGTGAAATCTTTGTGGAGAGAGAACAATGACTTGCTGCTGCCCCATGTGCTGTCATGGCAACCTCTCACCCAAGGTGCACTTACTATTTTGAGAAGCAGGGATTTCCCACAAGGCCTGTGAAAGCAGGCCTTTCATTTCAATCCATGTGTTTTATAATTGCTGTATTAAAATATTTTGTGTTGTTTTTTTATTGTATCAGGTAAAAATTTAGCATAATTTGAAAAATGCTGGTTCCCATGTGCTACTATCAGAACTCCCATCATATTTATTTCTCAAACCATTGGACTCTGAATTTTTCTAGATATCAAAGAAAGTTCCCCTGGCATACCAATAGAATATCTGACATATTAGTTTTATAGTTTAAAACTGCCTTTGCATTTATAAGACATCTTTCCATCAAAATAAGTTGGCATGGGTATGAACCGGACAGAAGATGCTATATTGGCCCAAATAAAGCATCTCAACATTAAGTTAAAATTGTGCACACTGGCTGTGGTGGGGTGGAGGGAAGGGGAGAAAATGCAGACAATTGTAACTGAATAAAAATAAATTAATTAATTTTAAAAAATTGTGCACACTGGAAGTGACATCTTCCTGGAAGCTTTTTCAGACTCCCTACTAAAATACCTATAAAGATGTCAAGTCTTAAAATTAATAATGGTATGGAAAACTCAGCTTTAGAAAAAAAACACTAGAACCAGAACGATGAGGAACTTTCACTAATTTCAAGCTGATAAAATAGAATTAGGGAGAACGATCTGGAGACCACCATGCTATGACCACCCCTGGAAACTGATGAACACAGCTGTGTGAGGGTGAGGAGGGAGGTGCAGCGGAAGCAGGGCAAAGCAAAATGCTACTCTCCACCTATTTATCCTATCCAATCCCTATCAGTGATTTTTTTAAAAATGCTCCTCTTCCCATTTTGAGAGTTAAACTATTACTCATCATTTGACAAAAATATTGCCTTCTCAGTGCCAGGCATTTGGAGAATACATTATGTTCAGGAGAAAAAGCCCTTTGGCCATGCATTCGGGAGCATTAAGCAAATACCAGGAAACTGACATGGGCAGCATTGAAATAGTACAGTACAAGTTCGGCTTGCAGGGCATTATTTGGATTAGAGATTTTCACATTCACCTATGTTATGATTTCAGGAAATAACAGTGGTTAAAATGATCTTACGTCAGGACTATAGAATAATCTAGATGAAAGGTATAAATAAATCTGAAAATCATGTGGGAAAACTAGCCATGGGCATAATCAGTTGAGAACCATAAGGATATAAATAATAGGCAAAACTATGAATCTGGATATGATTACTTCAGAGGAAGACTATGGAAGGGAGAGAAGAATAGATTGAAAACCTGGAGAATGATGTTGTTAGAGGCAGGAGGAAGTGTCTCCTCACTGCTGATGTCTCCTTGCCCATGGAGGGAGTTTATCTAGCCAAATTCTCCTGTCCCTCTCTTTCTTCTAAACCCTTCCTCCATCAAACTGGTGCCTTTGGACAGAGAAGTGAGCATGTGTATTCTGTATAACTTGATCACTTTTTCCCTTCCTTTTGAGGACTAGCCTATCTGTGAAGAACAGGTGTTTTGCCCTGTTCTGTGCCTAGGACAACAGAGCCCTGACTCCACAGGGATATCACTCAAAGCTACATCCTCCATTACCAACTTTAACAAGACTAACTAAATAAACAAAAATTAATAAATACAGTGTAACTGTCAATTCTTATACCTGCCTGAAGCTTTATATATATATTTGCAATGGAAGCATAACTTACAGAACTTAGAGAAATAGTATTTATTGGGCTCCTGCAAACCTCCTACAAACACTGACTTAACAGAAGCAGGTAGAAGGTGTAAGGCCCTTGAAGCAGATCGGAAAATTGGTGTTACAAGGAGAGAGCTACAGGATCTTCTGTTGTAGTAGCTCAGTCTCTGGGAATTGGGAACATAGAACAGTATTTGTCTCCTACTCTCTAACTCATTCTCTCCTAGAAAGGTTGTACCCCAATTAAGAGTCCACCTTTTCAGAAATTCTATTATAGCAATGGGCATGTTTTCTTAAAACACATAGGTAATAGTTTCCTGGTTAACAAATACAGAACAATCTAACAATAGCCAGAGGGGAGTGGGGAGGGGATAGTGGGGAGAAGGGTTTTCAGGAACTACTATAAAGGACACATGGACAAAACCAAGGAGGAGGGTGGAGGAGGGGAGAGAGGTGGGTTTGGCTGGGGTGGGGTGGAGGGGTGGGGAGAAAATGCAGACAACTGTAATTGAATAACAATAAAAAATAAAATAAAATAAACAAACAAACAAAAAACAAATACAGAATCCTGTTTAGCGTGTGCAAACTGCTCAAGCAGGAACATGTTAAATTTGTATGGCTGTGATTAGACAAACATGTCTTAATCGATTGATTGTAAAAAAGCTGGTGCATTCTAGCAAGTGGTGTTCTAGGTGTTAGATGAACAGGAACTGGATAAAACTGGAACTTCATTCCAGTTTCTTAAGATACACAAAATGGCAAGTAGCTATTTGTTGCACTTACCTCTGTTCTTTCTATTAGATCAATAAAGACCGTTACAAGCTGTACTCCCAGGTGAAAAGAGAATGAGCTTGCAATTGACATCTTATATTGGATAGTCACTTACAAGCTTAAGACAGCTATTATTTTTCCTTCTGAAGCTATTATACTTCTAATATAGAAAAAGGTCAGGGTCCCATAATGCATCTATAATTATAGTTCATTTTATCTTAATATAATAATGACAATCTAAATGCCACTGTGCATAACCCAAGGTCAGTTTTAACACCTTTACCCCTGAGGTAAAGACATGGAGCTCTAACTTATTTTCCCCACTGAAAGCAAGGGCAACGCATTTTGATAAAGGAAGTCCTATTGCAGAGCACGTTTCTTTCAATAAAAGTGCACTTCACGCGCAGGGAGAGACATAAAGCATGCATACAAACCCTAAACCTTAGAAGCTCCGCAATGTCTAGAATATCTCTTTTCAAGTTGCATTAGTAACATAATACTGAGGAAAACAATATGCCAAAGTTACACTGAGCTCATGCTTTAAACTTACATAATTTTATTAACCAATGTTGCCCCGATAAACTTAAATAAAAAAAGGAAAAGCATATTGACTGTTGCATGCCTATACTAACAGCTCTCTCTTCAAGATTCCAGAACTTTATCACCTTCAAAACTGTATATAGGGTTTTTCTCCTCTCAGAAAAGGTATACAGGATTATGGCAAAGGTGGGTTTACAGCTGTGAGTAAGCAGAACACTGTTTATTCTTGTATTATTATTTATTAATTATTATATTATTTTCCATACAATTATAAACCTCCTTTGCCCCATTCTATATTTACCTCTTTATAGAAGGATAGAGAGATAGAAGAATGGAATGTTTGAGACTGTCCATTATTTCAGACAGTCAGGTAAGAAGAAATTTAACAAAACGGTTTTCAATGATGAGCTTTTTCTGGTGCATTGGTGGGGATAAAAGCTCATTCTGAATATTTTAATGAACAAGGAAAAGAAACAATTCGAAACATCAAGTATATAAAAGTACTTTAAGTAGTTAAGCTGGAGGGAAATACTGAGTCCAGATATTTTTTAAAAAGTAATCGAGCTATTACATCTCATTTGTATTATGATAAGAAATTGATAAGACAGAGGAGAATGTGGACCTATTGAACCAGCATAACCGAGGACATGAAAATGGATGGAAGCTAGTTCACAAGGGATGAGGGAGGCCGCTTCCAACTATGAAGATGCAGACAGTTCATCCACAGTAATAAAGAGAAAGATAGAGTAGACAGGCACAGACGCAAGTAGGTGGGACTATATGCTGCTGAGAGTATCTGCAAATTCTCTCTTTTTTTCTCAATAAAATGAGAAAATAGGTCATCAGCTGAGAGTGAGAAAGGGCAATGGGGTGGTAGTTGTTCCAGTAGAGACAAGGCACGAAAAGTAATCCAGAAAAGTGGGAAAGTCAGAGAGCTAAGGAATGAGGTAAGGTTGCTAGGCAGAAGCAAGGGGACTGGTTTTGTGTGCAAAGGAATGGGAAGATGGAGTGGGGGAAGTAAACGGGGCGGGGGGAGTGCGAGAAAATGAGGTATGCATGGCATAGGAGACAAAAAAAGAAAAGCGTGTGGTAGAATTAATCTTTCCCATAGGTTCTAAGAGGGTGAAGAAATGTGGGAGTTCCTATCAAAAGATACGAAGTAGAAGATGGAGAGTGAGATACTTGAAACTGAGTCAGATGCTGTTTTGGGTAATGATGTGATTTTAAGATGAATGTGAAAGTGGGTTAAAAAATTAATGAATTGTAAGTTAGGAAAAAATGTATTAACATAAAGGAAGTCAAGAAGCTCAAAGACTTAAGATCTTGGAAGGATTATCACAATTTTGTTGTAGGTGTGACAAAGTGGTCTGGGGTCATTTGCATCCTTTATTTTTAGCAGATTCAAAACTTAACAAAATTTATTTTCATTATTCATATATCTATTATACAAAAGAAAAATACCTATTTTTAAAACTGGCGAAACTTTTTCCAGGACGAAGGTCTTTAAAGCTTCCCCCTTTGTCATCATAGTCTATTTCCTCACAGCTAATCCCTTCAGAACAGCACTGAATGAATGGGCTGACTTTTCCAGAGGCTTATACTGCTGGGCTTAGCTATCAAGCTGGTCACTTAATTCTGAAATGTGTTACCATTTCAACTGTTCCCCTCCATGGTTGTTGTTATTACTATCATCTGAAAGCTTCTCGTGGTCAAGCTACTCAAGGAGAACAAAACAACCGCAAGCAATGCCTGTTCAGTGAGGGTATCAAATCAGACCCCTTTGCCCCGTGAGGGAAACCTCTGAAGGAATATCTCAGCCTCAGCCTCCCTGAGTCCTTGTAAAAGTTCATCTTCCTCTGTCTGCTTGTGTTTCATTACTTTCCTTCAACAAGGTCTCTAAAGTTCTTTAGTAAAACTCTTGTACTGCAATCTCCATCTCAGAGTTGTTTTTCTGGGGAACACTGCCTGAGAAAGTATTATCTGTTTTTTGTTTGCATCTTGGTTTTAAATGGTATGGTTTCTTACCTCAGTGATCCAATTTTTAGCCCACAGGGACAATTATTTCAAATCAGAGTAGGAAGATCTGGCTTGCTTTTCTCACAAAAATTTCTGAACAGGGACCAAACATTACACAGTCATAATACACATATTTCAAACTCTCATTGTCCTTTCAGTCACAATTTACTCCTCAAATCTTATCTACTTTTAGTCACTATAATCTGTGAAGGTGATGAAATATTTTTCTGCATCTTAAAAAGTTGTATTTCATTGTCTTCGATACTGAAGCCTGAAGAAAATTGTGCCAAAAATAAAACTAAAGACCAATTTCACTCATGAACATCTATGCAATAATCTGAAATAAAATATTAAGACACAGCATCCAAGAGAAGATTTAAACATAATGCATCATACTGGGTGCAATTTATTTTTTTAAATGTAAGGATGCTTTGTTATTAAAAATTATTTTAAAATAATTTACTTTTTAATTGTTCTAATTTAATGAAATTGATTACTCATACCTCATACCAAAAAGGCACTTGGCATAATTAATACACATTCTTTGCAAAATCACTCAAGCAAATGGATAATAGATACTTCTATCATAGGATGAATTTGTGTATTTATCAGCATAAGAGCTAAAACTGTATTTAATGAGGCACCCCCACTGAATTTAGTAAAACAAAATATTTCTGCCAGAACCAAAATTTAAAACTGTATTGGAGGTATTAGTTATTGAGTCTGAGATTTGATTTTACACTACTTACAAGCTAATAAATTAGTCTGCTACTTCAAGTACGCCTCAACATTGTCACGTCCTGACAATCCCATGGAGTATAACGTCAAAGTTGATATCCCCCTCGATCTATTGTCTTACAACTTGTGCCAGGTCATCAATCAGCAGATAAGAACCCCTTTGCTGCTCAGGGTCTGACTCCATCCTGGTGGCCCTTCCATGCAGACATCCTACCTTGCCCAGACTCTGATCACCCATGCGGGGCCACCGAAACTGAACCAAACCAGGTGTGGATGCTAATCCATGCTGTGCCCCATCAAACGGTTTTGGGACCTAAATCTTCAGGAAGGAAGGAGAAATGAACAAGGAGTCAGCGGCAGAAGAAGGGCAAGAGGAAGAAGAGGAGGACTTTGCAATACAAACACGCATGTGGGATAGAACTTGCATGATGGTGTCTTTTACTCACACAGAGGCTGATTTTAAAAATTAAAATTGCCAAACTCTCCTGCCTTATGCTATTTCAGAATTCTGGTTAATGGCTTCAAAAAGAGATTATAGTACATGTGTCATTACAGTCACCCTAATATAGTGACACTTCATGGAATATTATTATTATCAAAATAGTCATGCCACTAATTCATAGAGAAAGGTTTGTATAGTTTCCTTCATCTTCTGTTCTTTCACCTTCTCTTTCTCAAACTTTTTGAAACTATTTAAACTGTTCTGATTTTACCACCTCACACACCGAAAATTGTTCTTAGGGTTAATTTACTTTTAAAAGTGATCTAGCATATAAAGCTGGTGTTAACTGTTTTTATTGAATTATCAATGTATTGATGCAACAATTTCAGGGCCAAGAATAAACTAGCCTAAGGAATTCCAAAACCTCCAAGTAAGTGTGTCCATTAGACTGAGCATGAAGTAAGACTCTGCTAATTCTATAGGCACAGCTATTTGAGAGAAATTTAAGAAAATCAATCTTGAGAAAAACAAGTAAATCGCTTCACTTTCTTACAAGTGTTTAAACAGTAATGAAGAACTGTTCGAGATGCATGAGTGTGACACTGAGAGAGTGGGGTGACTGTTTGCAAATGTGGACGTGGTATCTTTCAGCAGCATAGCTCGTCTGCAGGATGTGGTTGCATAGCTCGTAGTAAAAGGCAACCAACTGGCCTACAGCTTATTCAGGTGGGAAAATCTAGGCTGTGCTGCATATAGCTGAGCACTGCATGCAGCCACCCCAGAACTTTGGAGAATTATTTGGAGGGCATTATTTAAAAAGAAAGCAATAAATTGAACAGTTAAAAAATGATAACAAAGGTCCTCTTTAAGTCGGGCCGGAGATTAACCACTTTGCTTTTTCACGATCATACATTTACATTTGATTGAGATTTTGTTTTAATGTCCCATTTTTTGGCATTTTTATTCTTTATTTTAAAGAATTTGAAGTAATCCTTTTAAAAAAAAATATTCAATAAACATAAATATTACTGTCCCTTCCAAAATTGTTTGAGAGCTGAATTAAGTTAAGAAAAATTTAAACTACTCCTCTATGGTTTTCAAGGCAATCATATTGCTAGAGAAATACCTACCCTACCTGACAGCATCCCATAATCTTTCCACAGAAGGCTATCTCCAGGTGTGCAAACTCACAGTCACAAAAATCAGCCTGTGAAAGCTAGGTAGCTACCAGAGGGTGCACAGTCACTGTCCCCGCAAAGTCTCACATACAACAGATATCGTGACTGAGGAAGGTAGCAGTAGCTGTGAAAGGCAGTGTTTCCAAAAATCAGTACTGAGAATGTACTCTTTTGACAATGCAGGGAATCCTTGGTATTGCACCCAGTGGGATTAAATAATTGTTTTAAAATGTGTCTGTTGTATATTTCCTACTCTTTCTTTGCCTGATTTAGTTATACATGGATTTTTGTCAGTGCCCCACCCCCTGCATTGTTCAAGGGTCAACTGTATTTGGAGATAGGATCTTTATTAATAATAATTTATTAATAATCTCATTCCTTTAAGATACTATTAAATGAAAATGAAGTTCTATGAGAGAGTCTTCATCCAATCTATTGTTTTCATAAAAAGTGAAAACAATAGGATATAGACACAAACACACAAAAGACCGTGTGATAACCAAGGGAGAAGACTGCCATCTAGGAGCCAGGAAGAGAGGTCACCAGAAGACACTAACCCTAATGACACCAAGATCGTGGACTTCTAGCCTCTACAACTGCGAGGAGATACACTTCTGTTGTTGATGCCACCCATGTGTGGCATTTATACGGCAACACTAGAACACCGGTATCTTTGCTTTTAAAAAAACACCACCTGTTATTCCTTGTCACTTCATTGTTCTTCATGTTGCATGGAATGTGAGACAAAACAATTCCTCACAGGATGTCAGAGTGACAATGTGAGGCTGAGTCTTTGGTGACACTGAAGAGGTCAAGCCCTAGAACTCTACAATTGTTAGTGGACACCGTGTGAAAGTGCCAGAGTGTGAATGCTTCATCTTAGGTTTACTAGATGTGATCCAAAGCTATTTACTTACTTTTATTTATATCTCTGTTTCCTCTTATATAAAATAGAAATAATAATATATACCTCATAAGGTTGATATGAGGATCCAATAAGATACTATGTGGAGAACGTTCAGTATAATGCATCACATAGAGGAAGTCTATAAAGGTACTGGCTCTTACATACTTGTTAGTTTTACTTCTTTCCCTGTAACTCACTCTTTAATTATGTTGTCTTATGCAATCCCTGAATACTAAGTACATAAAACACAATAAAAATCTAATCAGGAGCAAAGATAATACAATGGGGCAAAGATAATCCACATGCACACAAAAATGAATCTGACCACAGATCTTAGACACTTTACATACATTAAATCAAAATAAAGAACAGACGTAAGTATAAAATTCAAAAATAAAACTTTTAGAAGATAACATAGGAGAAAACCTAGATGACCTTGGGTAAACTTCGCTTCATTAAATAAAATTTTAAAAATCTGCTCTGTAAATATAACCTCAAGAGAAAATAAAAAAACAAAAACAAGCCACACACTGGGAAAAAAATGTTTACAAAAGACATTTGATAAAGGACTGTTATCCAAAACATAAAAGCAACTCCTAAAACTCAACAATAAGAAAAACAAACAATCTGATTAAGGGCCATAGACCATAATAAACACCACAGCCAAGAAGATATACAAATGAAAAATAAGCACAGGAAAGGATATCCCACAACTTACATCATCAGAAAAAGGAAAACAAAAATAATAATGAGATACCACTACATAGCTGTTAAAATGGCCCAAATCTGGACCACGGACAAAATCAAATGCTAACAAAGTGGAGCTACAAGAACTCTCACTCATTGATGGTGGGAATGTAAAATGGTACTGCCACTTTGGAAGACAGTTTGGTGATTTCCCTTTCCCTCGTTTTCTTTCTTTATTCCTTCCTCCCTCCCTCCCTCTCTTTCTTTCTTTCTTTCTTTTCCTCTTCCTTTCTTCCTTCATTTCTAAAGGTGATTTCTTATAAAACTAAACATAGTCTCACCATAAAATCCAGCAATCACGCTCCTTGGTATTTACACGAAGGAGCTGAAAATTATGTTTACACAAAAACTGCACATACATGTTTATAGCAGCTTTATTCATAATTCCAAAATACAAATCAACCAAGATGGCCTTCAGTAGTCAATATATAAATAGAAAGTGGTATATCCAGACAGTAAACTATTATTCAGAGCTGAAAAGAATGATCTATCAAGTCATTAAAAGACACGGAGGAAAATTAAATGCATATCACTAAGTGCAAGAAACTAATCTGAAAAAGCGACATATTGTGTAATTCCAAATGTATGACATTCTTGAAAAGGCAAAACTGTGGAGGCAGTATAAAGATCAGTGATGGCCAAGAGTCATGGGGGGAAAGATGAGTAAGTAGACCATGAAGGATTTTTAGGACAGTGAAAATACTCTGCATGACAATGATGAATACATGTCATTACACCTTTGTCCCAGCCCACAGAATGTACAGCACCAACAGTGAATTCTAATGTGAACTATGGAATTTGGGTGATAATATCACAATGTGGTTCATCAATTGTAACAAGTGTACCTCTCTGGTGGGGATGTTTGATGGGAGTGGCTATACATGTGTGGGAACGGGGTATATGAAAAAAATCTCTGTACCTTTCCCTCAATTTTCCTATAGGCTTAAAACAGTTCCAAAAATGTAGATTATTTGTTAAAACAAAGAATAAAGAAAACACAGCACCCTGAGGTAACCAATGTTTCAATCTGGAATCAGAGGGGAGAATGACTCAATGGACGTCGTATCTCAATGGCATTTTTAATAAGACTTCATGATTCAACTGTACTGGGAACAGTAGTATTCGTATTTATTTTTATTTTTTCAGTCAAAGGACAATTGATGTTCAGGAGAAAGAAGAAAAAACTTGCCTAGCGTTGTTCTATTTATCGTTCCGGTCTTGGTCTTGGACCTTCTTCACCTGCCTTCTGCCTCATGAGAACAGTTTCTATGGCCTCAATCACTGGACTCTTGCTTTCTACTTTCTTCTTGGATTTGGCAATGGGCAGCCCTAGTAGAATATAAGAGGGCAGGAGGATAAAACTTTCAGAGTATTTTTCTCCCCTTATTCTTTTGAATGACCATGATTTCTTTATTATGGTCACAGAAATGATTAGGCGTTACCTCTTTCCTGTCTCCAAGTCTCATTACATCCTAGAATACTATTTTCCCCCTCACCTCTTCAGACCTAAGAGTGATAATAACTTCCATCTCTTGCTCATCCCTGAGCACCTCATTATCCTTCACTATTTCCCCTCCCCCGTCCGCACCTCTCTCAATCATCATTCATAGAAACGTCCGCATTTGTCCCTGAAAATATGGCATCTGTTCACTGTCAAGACCCTGACTGATGCAGGCAGTATGACACCACTGAGTTTCTGAGGGTGGAAAAGCCCAACAGATGGTCAGTGTACAGGATGAAGGAAAAAAGGAAAAGGAAACAAGTGTGGAATTTAATCCTTACCCTTTCCAGGTTTTGCCTCATCAACATTTTCTAATGAATATGTAATGATACCATATTTTGCCATGTATAATGAGCACTTATTTGCCCATATTTCTGAGGGAAAAATAAGGATGTGTGTTATACATAGGTAGTGCCTGAAATACCTTGTATCTGTTCTTGTGTTTTGCAATTATTTGTTACATAAAATTTCTGGTACCATGGTATGTTCAAAAATAATTAATAGCTCTGGCTGGTGTGGCTCAATGGATTGAGCACTGGCCTTTGAACCAAAAATAATTAATAAAATTCCTTTATAATAACAACTCCCCCAAGTATCTAAATATAAATAAATAAATAATTGAATTTAAAAATTAAAGCAAAGATTTTTTTCCTGAAAGTTTGGGTCAAAAATGTGGTTGTGCAGCATACATGGCAAAATACGGTAGTTCTCAGATCACAAAATTTCACATTGCATTTGAGGTTTTTCCATATATAATACAAGATGGAAACCAAGTTTTAAAACAAACGTGTTAAACATTTCAACATTTGTGCTACATTTTCCTAAAACTGCCTTTTTTTCTTTCAAATTGTACTTTTTTATATTGTGTGTTGCAGCTCAAAGTCATGTTGAAGCAAAAGTGTTAAAAAGTCTTCGATGTAAAATTAGTTTTGAGCTTCAGCTGCCATAACAACTTCCTTTACCTCTCTACTAACGTTGAATTACATATGAAATAGTGTATGCTTCATGTAGGGGGTAAAGTCATAAGCACCGACATTCAAAATAAAATATTTTTAAAAAGTCTCTAACAGACAAACATGGTTTGAAGGACAAATTTTAACTTATAATTAACCAAAAGTGTAATAATTCACATGTTTTCATTTGTAAATAATGCTTTCTCTTCAACAAAAAAAAAGCCATTTCATTTTCTTGACCCATTCTTGAATGCATTTTAGGAAGTAGAACAAGCACTGGTTTCTTTATATACTATAGAGAAACTGTTCCGCTGTGCAGGTACATGGGTTATAAATTGTCTAAAAGAAAGTAGCATAATGTACATACCAACTCAAACATAAAAAAGTACGACATATAGGTATATCTAGCTTTTCAGGTATACATTTGTCAAAGGTAGAAATAACATATTATAAATTTGGCAAATTATAATGTGAACTTAAATTGTTTTTCTGATCTAAACCTTTATATTATGAGGGAAAGCGCACACGTCTATAAATTCCACTCAATCCTACCCTCATAGTTTCAGATTCTTCCTGATTTAATGCTCTTAGTAACCCAACCATACATGTTTCCCTTAAACTTTGTGCTATAGATCTGACAGATATTGCATTTCCTTTGATATAAAAACTATCTCCTCCCAGAACAAGCTTTTTACTTCATGAACAGCATTTATATATGACCTGTGCGTGGCACCAGTCCCAAGAGAAGGCACTGGCAGTTCTCAGATGAGAGAAAAGAATGTTGATGGGAGCTGCAGCTACTACCATCAATAACGCTTTTGGAGATTCAAAATTTTCAGTTTTTACTCTGGGCAATGAGCACGGGATGCAGTATGTAGATGATGTTTTATTGGCGGGCACACTTGAAACCTGTGTGGTTTTATGAATCAATGTCACCCCAATAAACTCAGTAAAAAATTCGGTATCCCTCCCACCCTGTTCAAACGTGTGTTGTTCATTCTCAAGAGTATGTATCTTTAGCACGAGGACTGTGGAGATGGTACATTCAATTGATGCTGTAATTGTAAAACCCTTAAAACAGACATTGGACTAGATCAAAGAAGAAAGTTCATTTCTTTAACACCACAGTTGAGGATTGTTCATCCCCCATCTGTCTGTGTTGGTAATTCAAAGCTTTTGAATATTTATTTGTGGATTTTTTTTTTAAGTTATATCTAGGGCACTGGAATCAGCCAGCCTACCACACAATCATTGTAATTGTCAAGTTCCACAGGTCACTTGATATCCTGACACTTTGACCTCAACCTGCCCTTTGACCCATGCCACCACTGAGCAATTGTAAAGCTACTGAATGCTGAAAATTACCAGTAGCTCATTTCTCCCTGATTAGGATGCCATGCAACATATACACAAACAACCCAATTACCAAACGTCTGTTTGAGGGTGTGTTTTCTGAGACCACTTCTGGTACCACTTACTATATCTTTTAGAATCTCAGCTTGAAACAGAACATTTTAAGAAGTAAAATTTTTTTTAAAGTTTAATGAAAGTACTATTTCTAGAGGGGTGAACACAGGTAAGGGAAATATCAATCTGAAAATATCTATGGTTTGGAAAAAGTGAAATCATTACAGACTATTAATAGAATCTAGTAATAGAAATGAACCTAATCAACAAAAGAAACAAGTGAGCAAAATAGAACCAGAGATTTGGAAATAAAGAACAAACTGACAATGACCAGAGGGGAGGAGGGTGGGAGTAGAAGGAAAAGGAGGGGAAGGGGCAGGCGAAGGAACACTAGTGGAAGGCTCATGGGCATGGACAGTGGGGGGGTGGGGATTGACTATGGGAGTTGGGGGGCAGAGTAGGGGTGAGCAATGGGGAGAAAGGCAGGACAACTGTAACTGAACAACAATTAAAAAAAAAAAAGAAAAGAAATGAAACCTCTTATCTCTAACCAGAGCTCACTGCCCTTCAGACATCAGCCTCCTGGGAACAGGACAGTCAGAGCAGAGCAAGCAGACACTGGAGAAGCATAAAGAACTGTCTTCTCTTTCGAAAGCACCACAGCTCCCTACCCTTCACCACCAGCACTGAAAGGGACCTTTATAAACAGAGCTGTACTCACAGCAGTGCCGCTGCCTCCCAGCTGATCCCCCGCCATTACTGTGAACTGCCTTACACAAGGGAAATGGTCGGGTGCACTGGATCTTCAGTGACGAGTAATCCTAGGGGTCTCAAAAGGCAATTTATTCCAAAAGAATAATAAAGTACAAGGATAAGTAATGACTCTGAAATTGACCAAATTGCACAAAGTAATTTGTTTCACTTTTTATTCTTCTTTGGCTTTGCAGTATTAGAATGATGTTTATAGAATAAAAAATTAATAAAGTGTACTAAAAATCTGTATCTAGGTGATAACGAGGGATCAGAAGCCATGTTGTCCTGAATCATCAATATTCTCCATTTGGCATTTTTAAAAAGTAAAGACAGCTATCTTGAAACAAAAATGGTTACGGTAAGAATATAAAATGACTGAGTTGTGTAAGAAACAGTTTGAATCAACTAGAACAGGAACAGAACCATAGAGATGGAGATCACATGGAGGGTTGTCAATAGGCGAGAGGGAGGGGGAGAGGGGGGGAAGGTACAGAGAATAAGTAGCATAGATGATAGGTGGAAAATAGACAGGGGGAGGGAAAGAATAGTGTAGGAAATGTAGAAGCCAAAGAACTTATAAGTATGACCTATGGACAAGAACTATAGGGGGGGGAATGTGGGAGGGAGGGAGTGGGCAGGATGGAGTGGAGTGAGGGGGAGAAATGGGACAACTGTAATAGCATAATCAATAAGTATATTTAAAAAAAAAAGAAATAGTTTGAAGCAAGCAAAGTTGTAGAGTGCCAGCTTGCAGTCAAGAAAAGCACCTGCTATAGATTCTGAGGTAGTAGCTGACTATGTGCATTATACCAAAGAATTTATATTAAGATTTTGTAATTAAGAAAATTATATCTATAATATCTTACTGTTTTACACAATGGCAGTATGAGGAACAAAAACACGTGCTTTATAATCTTCAGAGGAAGTCTATTTGCATGTTTTTGAAAGGCGGGCCATGATTCTGCCAATCCAGCCAGTCTCCACCCCTTGGGGAGATATTTGGTGATAATGTCCAGCTGGCATCCAGATCATTCATGGGCAAGGCCGTGTTAGGGTACCATTAATGAAAACAAGTTGTATAAGCACCTATTCATGCTGACGCGCATGCCGATTTGTACTGGTGTTTGTAAACTGCAATTCAAACTGAGAAGCCAGAATAATTTTGCTTGTAAATATTTGCAATCTGTCACTTAGATAATTGCTATATCCACATTTGGGTATATTTTAGGCTTCTAACAACATACACAAGCTCACTTGCCACTAGCTATACTAAAGTGAAAAGAGTTTACTTTTAGCCAACATTCAATGTAACAAAATATTTCATGTCTTTGAACCTGATAAATATTGGCTTGGTGGTTTTATCTCTTACCATGTATTTTTCTGGTTTCTGGAAAATCCCATCCTTAAGAATGAGATGGGAAATGCCTATCCTTCTTTATTTTCTGGAAGAATTTGTATCAAATTGAAATTCTAGTCCTTAAATATTTCCTAGAATTTAACAGTGAAGCCATCTAGGCCTGTTATTTTCTTTATCATTGTGGAAAGCAGGACCAATAAAATGGCATTGGTCCAATTAAGATGGCATAAAGTATATAAAGGAAAATGGAGTCACTTATGTCTACTAAAATGGCTGTCAGTCAGCCATGACACTTTGGTTCAAGAGAAAAACTACCTAAGTCAGAGTACACACATCTGGCAAGGAGACATAGCTGCACACATGGTCAGAGCAGCCATGTTTTGCTGAGTGGGACCACCCATACATAGCTGGGCTACTGGGGAAATTCCACACTTACCAATGGAGGTGTCAAGCAGAACAGCCATGTACCAGTCATAGGCTCCTGGGAAAATTCCATACCTGGCATCAGGGGTAACAAGACATTTATCAAAAAGACCCAGAAGGGTGCAGTACACCACTTTCTAGGTATAACTGAGGCAGGTTCCAGACCGCTGCTGAGACATCCAAGCTCCGCACACCAGAGTGCTGCTCCATGCCACGCTCATCTCCCTTAGCATCGGCCACCAGAGGCTCTGCCCCACTGGACTGAGGACTTCTCCTGCCCTGCTGCCCACCTGGCTCCGGAGGTCCTTTCCTGCAAGACGCTGATGACTCCCTTGCCCACTCTGCTGTCTCCTGGAGCTGCAGACTGAGACTCTGGGAGTCAGGTTCGTTATCCCCCAATTGACTGCTCTGTGTGTGTGTTATACTCCTCTTAGATTGTTAGAGTATGAGTAGGATACTAATGTATGTCGATGTTCTACGTTGAGTGACCCTGCATTCAATAACAGCTGAGTGGACAGCATAGTTACTGTGTGTGACTCTTGTCTACCCCTTGGTGCCGGGCTGCTCAGCAGGCAGCTAGTCCAGCGGTTGCCTGGCTGACTTAGAGGAAAGACTGTTTCACAAACAGATGCTCATGACAATTGTTAGATTTATAACCACATATATTTTTAAATAAAGAGGTATATTTTTTATCTCTTTTTGTCGGCTTCACAGTTTGTTATTTAAGGATTTTTTCTATCTCATGTAAGTTATTCAAGTCATGGGCATACAATTATTTATAATATTCTTTTATTATCCTTTTAAAAATATTTAGTAGTATTGACTCTTTTGTTCCTAATATTGGTAAATTTGGTCTTTCTCCATATGCATTTCTATAGTCTATATCCATATTCACATCTAGATCTAATCTATCTAGACAAATTTAACCACTTACTTTTCCAGGTTAAAGAGCTCATTGATTGTCTCTGAGAAATATGTAAAAGTTTAAGTAACAACAATTTTTGAAATTTTCTTCCTTAAATTTCTAACTGACACCTTTGAATTTATAAGGCATTCAGTAAGCATTGTATAAATTATCGTACTATATCTAAAATATGTCAAGAACTAGTGTTCATAAGCTCTGATTTTTGCAGTTGCAATAGAATACTTAACTCATATTGACCGTGTTACCACAGATGACTTACGGCATCAGGAAGTTACTTGTCAGATAACATAATGAATATGCACAACTACTGAGCTGAAACTCAGTGTTCTGGAGGAACGTTGGCAATGTACATTGCCATCACATAATAGAAGGTAGCTACTTCAAATGTATTCAGTAGAGGACACAGGTCAAGGGGCAACCAAGGAGGAGATCCTGCTTCAATTAGAAAGACACAAAAGACATGTCACCACAATACAGATTTAGTCACTTCTACAAATTATATCTTAGCGGTGCCCAGTGTTCAGTAAGCATGATTTACAAATGGAAAATGATAATAAAGGTAACTTTTTCCCTCCACCAACAATCTTTGTTTGACTCTAACTCTTTACTGTTCTATTCATTCTATTATTGAGAAGTTTTTATTCTCACTGAAGTTTAGTACAAGTACATGGTGTCCAAAGATGTTAAAAAATTTTGAAACCTCTTTGTAAAATATTCTATTTCAAATTGTGATGGAGATGGCTTGAGTTGCTCAGTGATTTTCTTATCTCTTCTAAAGGAAACAGATGGAGTTTTTAGTTGACTAAGGCTGCAAGACTGAGGGTGTTCCCTGGAGAATTTTTTGAATTATTTTATTTTTATTTCATCTTGAAAAATCATTCTTTCAGGAGGCTGTTTGGGGGCCCTATGATCCTGATTCTGTCTGTCATAAATCAATTTTCAGTAGTGCTGTTGGGAAACCTCTGAGCACATGATGTTCCCCAATGTGTAGATTACCTTTGTAGAAAAGACAATTAATTGAGAAATATCCTACACGTTGTCACAGTTGCGCTGCTTGATAAGGTGAGCCCCTCTCTCTGGAGAACCAGCAGCTCTCTGACATTCCCTAGTTTTAGATTACCTAAGTTAAATCTATTTCTAAAAATGAAGCATAGCAATTTCATCAGGAAAATCACTTCTCACGTAAAGAAATCTGTTGCATTACATGTTGTTTTGGCTCTGTGCTACTTGATTTATACATAATTCAAACATAACATATACCACATTTGTGCTTAAGCAATGTTACTTAATCTTTATAGGAAATCAACTTACATGCAGCTTAGAGGTTCTTGGCAATATGAGTTTTCTATGAAACAAATTTTTACTGTCCACATTACAAATCGAGTGATACATTTTTCTATTAAATTAAACTTTCCAACAGAGGGTATGAACTGTATGTGTACTTGACAGTCAGCTGTGTATAAATACAAAACATGTTTTATTGGCATCATGGCAGCATTTTTCTTTGACCAAAAAAAAAAGTCTGTTCTTCCTTGTCAGATGTAAAAAGTAAGTGTAAGTTGTCAAGAAACTTAGGTTTAGTCTATGATTTACTTACTTTTTTCTAGTCTGGCTTAAATTAGTATAATCATAGTCATTGATTCAAAAATCACTTCTCAGGTCTTCCCTTCTCTTTTTAACTCTTTTTATTCTCCCTTTCCCCCAGTTCTTAAAGGTAATTGCACTAGCCCACTGGGCTTTATTCAGATAGTATAATAAGTAAGGGTGGGTGTATGATGCTTGTTTGAGTGACAACCTCCTGGGGGAGATGGTTACAGATCACTTCCTCTGTATGAGAGAAGAGCTGGGTCATTCCTGATATTTGTGGTGGGTAAACCTTGACTAATCTCTCCCCCTAGGACATTTGGGATCTCGGTGCTCAGCTGGACTCCCCAGCAGCCTCCTGGTGCCAGCTGTCACACAGACACATGAGTACTCCAACTCCAGAGGAGGAAATATGCACAAGGATATAACAATCCCTAGGGTCCCTTTTGAAAATATGGCAAGTTGGCCCCCAACTTGCTCAGCCACTACATGTAAACCACACTGTAACTATGACAGTCCTGGGAACCCTGTCCCAACAACCTAGTCTCAAGAGATACTTGGTGAATCTCTGAACACCTATAATTTTCTATACCACCTTACTAAATCTCCAGCATTAGTGTGTGTGTGTGTATGGAAATACACTGAATATTTCAAGATACTGTGGAAGTCTGAAGGTTGAAAACCATGGAGACATATTAAATTACAGAGTACTAATGTTTTATGTTAATCTCTATCTATATTCAAAACATATCTTAGTAACTCTTACTTGTAAGTACATAGGACTTTTTTTCAGCAGAATGAAATACGAAGCACAACTTGATATAAATAAAACATTTTAAACTGTTATTGTGCTTGAAAGAAAAAAATAAAAGAATCAAACTACCCACCCTATCTCCGTCAAAAAACAGTAGATGGAAATATGCACATGGACATAAAGGCTGAGCAAAGTCAGCAAACTGCGTGACCACAGCATTCTGATGGCAGAAGCCCTTATCAGTATTCCCCTTGTTCGGGGGCCTTGGGCCAGAAGGCCAGCGGAGAAACTGAGTCTCCCACTTTAATCCCAGAATGCTTGAGGGATGCTAAGGAGTCTCAGGATGGTTCATCCTCTCTGACTTCCCAATGGAATACCTAAATGACGGTTGGCAATTAGCCTTACAGATTTCCCATTTAAAACCAAGTAAAAATGAGTCTATTATAAAAACTTATCAAAAACACAAGAAAGCAAATCATTATGACCAAGTGTCACAGAAAAAAAAAATATATATATATATATTTAGATCCCTAAGGTCATTAGATTCTAGACTACAAAAAATATATTTAAATTAACTACATGTAAATTTTTATGGAGCAAAAAGATGGGCATCACTAAATGATCAAGCAATAAGAGACTATTGAGATGTTTAAGCCAACATTAAAAAAATAAGGTGTTTTCTTGCTGAAAGGATAAGAGAAGCAGCTTTTTCATGGGGACCTACAATTGGGTCATGATTCTGATTTTCTCCAATCTTTTCATCCACTATGTCAATTAAATAACAACTCTCACAGAGACAATTGGAATTGAGTTAATATCACTGCATCAACATCACAGGGTACTATGAGATAAAGCTATGATATTCAGAGATAAAAGACATAATGATATGTTGTTACATATAACCAACTGAATTTCAAGAACACAGCATAATAAAAGTGAGGGTGCATTTGAAGAGATAATGGTTGAAAATGTTCCACCTCAGAGGACAGTCTCTATGCAAAAAATAAGAGAAGCACCACCTGCAGAGAGCTAAGAATCAATAGGAAAACAGAACAGAGGCTCATCTGTTCTCCTTATTACTATGAGTCAGCTCTTAACAACATCAGTAATAAAACGCTTGTCCCTGCCAAAGCAGGCCACTGTCACTGACCCCGTCCTCCGCCCTGCGCTGCACTGGGCACTGAGGAAAGCCAGGGCACTGCAGTGCGTTTGGATTCTGCAGTCATCTTGTCCTCTCAGTCTTATGTCACCAAACCGCAGCAGAATAAAAGGTGTAATAAAACACACGTAAATGAGGAATAAAATGATAAGATAATTATTTATGCTATAAATAAATAAAAGCATACTTCAAAAAAATTCTAATCCTAGAAAATGTGCAGTTAATGCCTTATTGAATAAAACAGTCTACCAGTGATGATGGCTTCTTACATTAGGTGAGCTGTAAAATAGCTAAATATTCAGATAACTCGAAATCTATGTTATTCATTTCTGTTCTATATTTATATATTTGCAGTGAATACTTCATTTCAAAAATGCAAATATATGCATTGCCATTTTACCATTCTGCAAATGGATGTTTACATTTTCTAGCTACTTGGAATATTTTCAAGAACCTTTATTATCTTAGACTTTCAGAATATTTTGAAAGCCGAAATAAACCACTAAAAGCCTAGGGCATCTAGGCCCTGTCTGAAAAGGGATTTCAAGATGAAGAATTTGAATAGATATTTTAAATTAATTACCATATAAAATGTAATTAAAAAGCACCACTTATCATTTGAATAGCAGTTGGCAGAAAGTATACATGTAGCCTTTATACAGCTACTCTCAGCTAGAAAAGGGAATTCCAGACGCTGATGTTAGAAATTATCAGCACTTCTGAATTGCCTATTTCTAAATACCTGGTGGACTCCTAGGTGCTTAACTTCTTAACAGACTTTATAACTCATCATAATCTATTCTTGGTTTATAAGAGCATGTGTCTTATTAAATTTAAATATTCAACTGGACCTAGACAAAGATTGATATGGGCTAATAGTGCCTTCCATCTGAACCACAGAGAACTCTTCTTTATTTTAAGGTCACTGCAAGGACTTCTGTGACATCAAGATATTTTAGTAGAAAAGTAGAATTCAAAAAGGCAGCTATTTGTTTTTTATTTATCATGTCACTGCTCAGATTTGTAATTCTATACATTACTTTGCCCTTCAAATTCCCCCTACCTTTTCAATAGTTATTTTAAAAATATTTATCCAGTTTGCATTTCCTTTTGCTTTCTTGTGCTTTATTCTTGTATTAACCTTATCTCTTTCCCTGAGATGTTGGTAGATGAGAAATAGACTAGGATAAAGGGGTATTAGACAAGTTAAATTACATTTATTTCACAGAAATGTCCCATTAATGGTCAAATAACATGAAAAGAGGCTCAATACCTCTATAAATCAAAGGAATATTTTATTTTTAATATTTTTAAAATGTTGAAATACTTTAAATTTAGATAATCATATTTTTTAATTAGACATAACTTACTATATCAGAATTACAATAGTCAGACATCTTTAAAACCTAAAACTTTGTTTGAAAGTCTTAATAAGTACAAATGTATAGGGTGGAGCAAAAATAGTTTTAAAATGTGAATATGCAAAACACAGAGTTAATGAAGCTATTTTAATAATCATAACCTGCTGGTCTTTTTCCATAGCAACAGCTGTAAACGTACTTTTGCCTCACCCTGTATGTTTCTCTCATTGGAGCTATAGAAAATGATGAAATAGTCAGCATTTGTTAGAGCTTTACAGTATACTAAATCCTATGCTAGGTGTCCCCTTGCATTATATAACTTAATTTAATAAACAACCTTTGGCAAGGGACAAGTGCCACCTCATATTATAAGTGATGGTGATGCAGTAAGCATTAAGCAATCTCATTCCTACCTTACTATTTGCTAAATTAGTACTACATGTGAAAGTCAAATGCATGTAATCACCAGGCTCCATTGTCACATTTGATGATTATCTACATATTTTGTTGCCTGTGAGATAATGCAAATATTTTTATAATTTACCTAATTTTAAAGATTTATAAAGGAACAAATGTTGTAGCACAGGGGAAATAGGCTTCTCATCTTTTTAAAGGTTGTGAAGTCTTTTGCACATGAAAGTGTCCTATACATATTTTAGATGATCTGGATGAATATATTTTTGATCACACTTTATTATTTTTGTCTCTTTTAAAATTACAACAAAATAACAGTAGGTCACTTATAAATGTATGATCAAAAAGAAGAATCACATGAGGAATTTTAATTTAATGGAACTATGGTAACTGGATAGAGTAATGAATAATGCACCAGGCAGTGGATAAAGTAGGCTATAAAATTCCTAAAGCATGAGATAGCTCAGAAAAGAAGCTGATTTTCTCAGAAGAAGACTAGAATCTGAACACTCAAGGGTGCTAAGTATGACTGAGTGGACAGGAATAAAACATGGAACTAAATGCAAAGGGATTAACTGAAATTTTTCATAAGAAGAATTTGCTTCCCTATTTCTAAAATTCATAGACTGTGTGGTATCCTAGGATTAACCCACAAGCAGGGTAATTTAGAGTTCATTCACAGAGAAAGTGAAGGTTCAAGGAAAAATGATAGGACTGTTGGCATTTGTCCTTTCCTCTTTCACCTTCGCTTCTAGATCTACCCACTGAATCCAACATGAACAAGAAACAGACACAAGTGCATACTTAGGGCTACTGACCAGCTTTTTATATCTTCATTGTTACATATGAAAAGAGAACAGGGTGTCTCTTAACATCTGACTTAAGTTATCACCATAAAAATTTCCCCAGAACACAGATAAAATGACAAGAAAAGAATGGAAAACAAAAACAAATAAAGGCATTCTAACTTGCATGCTCTGACATTGCGTCCATAAAAATAATAAAGGACCAGCCCTGGCTGGTGTGGCTCAGAGGATTGAGCGCCAGCTTGCGAAACAAAGGTCACCGGTTGGATTCCCAGTCAGGGCACATGCCTGTGTTTCAGGCCAGGTCCCCAGTAGGGGGCATGCGAGAAGCAACCACACTTTGACGTTTCTCTTCCTCTCTTTCTCCTTCCCTTCCCCTCTCTCTAAAAATAAACAAATAAAGTCTTTAAAAAAATGATAAAGGACCAATCTCAGAATGAATCAAAGATCCAGAATATTATGAATAAATTTCCAAAATAAAATTAAAAACTGTTCAGGGAGTTTGGAAAATGTAATTAAGGAAAGCTCTCCAACAGCTACATAAATGTCATAGACACTAGAAGCTATGAAAGACATAAGATATACAGTAACTTTACATTATGCTACACACCTGAACAAAATGGCTTCTAGAGAGATGAAAAGTCAGGAAATTATCCACCAGAAAACAATACATTTCTCAAGAGCTGCAGTTCACAAGGGTCCTAATAAATTCATAAAAAATAAAGCCACTGACGTGTATGAATGCAAAACTTGAAAATGCTGATGCTAAAGGAAAGATGCATAAACTTTCGGAGAAGAAAAATGATTTAGAAAGTTTAACAGTGGAATAAAGAAGTGCAATTATGTATAAAATCTATACCTGCCATAACTAACTTTTTGGAAATTAGCCAAACATGTTTACTCCACCCCTGAGGAAAAAAAGAAATGAAGAGGAAAACATGTGATTTGGAAGAGCTTAACCTAATAATGTCTAAAACAACACAGCTGTTTGAGACTGAGAGCTGGTCTTCGAACCCTGGCAGCTGGCTCCAGAGCCTTCAAGCTACAGTGCCTTTTACAGAAATGATCAGAAGTTATGGAGTGCTCATTATGTGAGGAGCTCTATACATATATCATCAACTCATTTATCCTCACAATAAGACCAGAGGTAGGTATGATCATCGCCTAATTTACAGTTGGGGTCCCTGAGGCGCACAGAGCTTAGCGGCCTTCCAAAGGTCACACAGGTAATAAATGGCAGAGCTGGGATTTAAACCCAGGCTGGATAACTCCTGATCCTGGACCCCTTGATCTCTACCTCTTCTGTGTTTCTTAGTTTGGCAAACTTTGAACTGAGACAAGCCTTTACAGTGGTTCAGATCATTTGAAAGGGAGAGGTTGTTTTGGGTTTTTTTTTTTTCTGTCAAACCTCAAAGCATATGGTGAGGGTGTTGTTGCGCTGTGTAGGACATAGAGGAGGAAGACAATATTCTTATCTGGTCAGCTCAAGATGACTGATACTTATTCAGGTGAAATAGAAGATGGACTTAGTAATTTCTTCATAAGTCTGTAGGGAAGTGAAGAGAAGAAAAGACAATCATGTAAGTGGAGAGAGAAAGTCTGTGAAAAATGGGAAGATAGATTATGAAAGGTAATGCAAGTGTGCCCAGTCTGGAGATATTTAGAACAGAGCATAACCAAACTGGGTGAATAGTGCTGGGCCACCTTTCTAGGGCAGTACCATCAGTCATTTCCTTTTTAGCCACCTTGGGGTAGATACCTACTGCCTTACGGTATTTTTCAATTTCAACTACCCAGTGTTATACAGGCCATTTTATGCATGAAGAGTTGAGTTAGTGTATGTAACCACAGGAAATACTAAAATCAATTAGCAAGGAGCATTTTGATGATGGTGGGCTAGGTGATTCTGCTCTCATTCTCTCTGACGAAATCTGTGAAGCTAAAATCTGTAAAGATAAAATACATTATTTTTAAATGCACAAGGAAGTACCAAAGAGCTACAAGACAGTGATGAATTATGGAACAACATCCAGAATATGTGCCTTGTAGTCATAAACAACGCAGTCAAATACTCATATGTAGCTGAGTAAGTTAGATGGGGTCAGAAACTACAAGTTTATCTTCTGTTAAGGTCAACAATATTCACTTTTGACCCTTTTGGGGTTTTCATTTTTCCCATTTCATTTACCAAGTTCTTAAGTTACTGACTTCCAATCACTCTACGATATTAAAAGCTGTTTCTTAAACTGAGAGCTCAATTGATTAGAAAACTATTTAGGCACATTCAAGAGGTTTTCATTTTCTTTCTTTAAATATATCCACTTTAATAATTTTCCCTCTCTAGATTTTCATACTAAACAGTTTTGAATCATAGGGGGACTGACTCTTATACCAAAGGAAGGAAAAAGAAGTGACCTCCATGTTATTGTTGGAGAATCACCCTCGCTATTATTTTGGTAAACACATCCTCCCACCTGACCCCAATCTCATGTGCAGGGCCCCTGGCCACTTAATTGGTTCATGTGTGGGCATGAACCAATCAGAATCTTTCCCAGTTTTCACTCTCCTAAGGTTCCAACTCAGCCTGTTTGCTATTTTTAAGGAACAAAATGTAAACGTGCTCTCTTGACTGTCACATTTTTATTTGTGCTTGGAAACGAATGAATCTGGCTTCATGAAAGAAGAATGAGGCAAATGCTCAGAAAGAAGAAGAGGAAAAAGGGGAAATTTTGATAGTTATTGAACCCTTTGTTTTGTTTTTTTCAGAAGCCTAACTATCCCCTTGGGATACGATTATTTGAGATATTTTGATATATTATCAATATCTTTGCCTTCTTCTTAAGCTAAATTAAATTGCCTTGTATATGTACAGTCATAAAATAGATATATGTATTCTAAACTTTTAGACAAGACAGAATATCCCACTATAACTTGCTCTTAACCACAGGCAGCACTTCATGTTATATGAGTTTTATATAATGGAAACTCTTCAGGAATGGACAAAGTATGTCACCTAAGCCTCAGAAGTACAGTATGGTATATTAAGCTTAATTACCATAAAAGAGAAGTGAACAGACCTCCATAATTGCTATTACTGATAGTTTTCCTTTAGTATCTTTGTATAGCAAGTATCTCTGTGTTGACGTGTACTCCGTGTCTTTAGTCATAGTTCGCTTTATTACATTTAAAGAAATGAGCACAATATGCACATTTTAGAAAATAATTAAAATCAGTCCCTAGTGGCCTCAAGTGTTTCAAAACTGATTTAACCAAAACTGAGACAAAGTGTCAAAGAGACATGACCTATTATTTATGACATTTCATTTGCAGTTTAGGTTATAAATTGTTCATGATGAAGACTCGGAAAAGATGCTTAAATGTCAAATACTAGAGTTCCGGGTTCTATATTCATCGGTACTTTTCTGATTCATACTTTTTCACATTTGTTATCTTTCTACCATTTACTGTCATCTAGGTATATTTGACCCTACACTTTTAATTCAGGTTTGGATATAGAACAGGGAAAAGAATAGTGCCTGTAATGGTAATTGGCCAAAAACAGTCAAGATGAATAGATTATTTGATAACATTGACCATCATTTAATTCATTCAATCTCACTGTCAAAGAAAATACAAAATAATTAAGTTTTAAAATACAGTATATAATGAAAAGAATTGTAAATTTCTACTGTTAGTCACATTTGAATTGGAATCTGACTTTTATTGTGCCTGCAGTTTTAAGCATTCATCATGGAAGTCTGACATTTTACATGATATCAAATAAAATTTGGTAAAATAAATTGCTTTTCACATCAAATATCTTTGACAGTTGACATCTGGTGTGTATCTCAAAAAAAATTGACATGCTCTGCCAATTTTGGACAATACAAAGTTATTCTTTTATTAAAAGCATTGTTGTTGAGAATTTACTATGTTAAAGAATAGGGAGGTTTATAATGTTCGAGAATGTAAAATCTACATTTTATGTTTTGATGCCTTGCAAAGTTTATTTAAATATTTAATTGAAAATAATATAATGTTTCCATAATAGGCTTTCCACTTGAAAAACAAATAAAGCTTATTTCATCACCTATACAGACTGATTTCCAAATGAATCATGTTCTTATGTAAAAAGAAAAATATGACAATAATTCTCAGAATTTAGGAGTCATTTTTAAGCAACATAGGAAAACCAGAAGTTTTAAAGGAATAGAATGACAAACTAGACTGACTAAATACTAGAAATTCCAGCTCCTTAAAGTCCATTCTAAGTAAAGTCAAAAGGTAAATGACTGACTGCAGGAAAGTAGTCGCTTCACAGGGTAGAGGTGAAGAAAGTATAAAATCACCGCAATACAAAAAAAATCCTTCAAATTAAGAAAGCATGTCTGACAAGAAAAGATAAATAAAAACCTAAAAAACTGTTACCACCATGGCACAGAATCTTTAAACTTCAATTTCAAAATAAAAACCTAAAGTATCCAATATTTTTAAAATGCAGATGTAAAATATATATGGGTGTATATATTTCTTAGTATATTTTGTAATTTTCTTAAAGGTCTCAGATTTCACTTTCATCAGTTTCTTCTTTTTGTCTCTACATCTTTTTTTTTTTTCTGATCATGCTCACCTCCCTATTGCCCTATTCAAAATTCCTTTGTTTAAGTAGCAGAGCACGTATTATTATTAACTGATGTGTGTTGATTCTTTTACAACTTCTCATTCTTATAAAGAACAAATTATGCTTGTTATTGCATTAAATTATATAATCACCAGGAACTGACATGATTAATTTCAATACCAGCATGAGTCTGAATTATAAGAGTTCACACAACAGTAATTTTTTTTTAATTATCAAATTATTGGAACTAAATTATCTGCTAGGGATTTGAATTTATGGAAGCCTCTATCATTGTCCTCTTGATGCATGTGGCCAAATCAGGAACCCTTTCTGTGAGTAGGACATTGGCCAAATGTATGGAAACTTTTAACTTTCCCTTTTCCTTAATTTCCCTGTTTCCTTAATTTCTTCTTCCCGGTCTGTGGGGTCAATGAGCTTGTTTCAGCTTGACTAACACACACACACACACACACACACACACACACACACATTTCTTAGAATGGGTTCATGCTTTCTTGCTAATTTGTTCTAAATTCTACTTATGGGCATGTTATTTAATATATTTGCATAACTTTAAATAAGCAATAATGACATATATTTTTACCTCGAGTATCTTTAGGGGCTTTTAGTATAGGCTATAGGAATTTTTAAAACATGTAGCAAGGTTCTCTAAATTAAGAATTTACAGATAGCTTTATAGAATTCCTGGAGAATTTAAACAATATATGTAATAACTTTGAAAAATATATTTATGGCTCCTTACTATAGTATATGTGCAGAAGATGCCTTGTTAATTCTTGTGACTTTTTCAAACGTTTTTAGAAATGTTATAATCAGTTCTACTCTGGGGAGATACATGTTTAAAATAATATGCCAAAGTTATCATCAATCACATTAGCAACTTCAAATGTATATGTATACCTTCAGTCTGACCTAAGAATCTTTATCTTTGACCTTTTCATACCTGCATTTATATCTTATACCTGCGGCCATAGTCTTCTTTTTATACTTAAAAAGAGTTGTTCAGGTATTTGAGGCTTTTGTAAAATGTTAGATAGGATCCCCATGCTAACAGTGTAAGAGATAAGAAAGAAAAAAAAGAAAAAGAAATATTCGAGGGGGTAGATATAAAACCCATACTGAATTATTTTGTTTTAGAAGAACTCCAGTGTTGGTTCTTGATCCAATCAAAAGTGCATATACTTCTGGGTAGATAAGCCATCCCCTTCAGCCTCCCCACACACATGTGCTTTATTTTTGCCATCATATTTTTAATCAGTGGTTTAGATTTATGTGTAATTTAAAAAATCTATTTCCAAATTTCATGATATGCTCTAGGACAGCTGAAAGACATAGTTTCAGATATATTTGTTTCTGTCAGTTTCTTATTCAGAAAATGAAACTACTCATGACTTTTCTTCAGTGAAAAGGAAAATGGAGGGATGGGGTCCACATGGGTGTCACGGGAACACTGACCGAGAGCGACACTGCAGAGACCACGAAACCAGAAGGGCAGGGTCAACACAAAGGGTTTGAATAGCCTGGTGTGTTTTAAAGGGGTGGGATATACAGGCAAGATTCAAGCTAAAGAAAGTTTGGAATTATGAAAGTAAGCAGTTTCAGGAAATAAAGTGTTTCTGGATGTGGCAATGCTCTGTATCTTAAAATGTAAATGAGAGATGATATTGCAGAATAAGAGCAAGCACACAGACCGAAGGACTAGAACACTCATTTTAAACCTTCACAGCTCCAGCAAGTTCATTGAGGAAAAATAGCAAGTTTTTTCACCAATCTAGCCTCTGATACTAATTCCCTGAGGAAGAAGTATTTCTGACCATAACGTGGCCATATTGTGAAAGGATCACTCATTAAGATCTAATCAGCTATTAACATCTTAGTGTGGCTCCATTGTTTTAGACCTAAATTACGAAAGATCTTTAGGGACAGGCTAAGCATTAGTCTGTGTCATTGCATGAGTTCGTCTGGAACAATTTGAATACATTTCTCAGATTCTTTGAGCCTGATCTGCCACAGGTCAATTTTACACCCACTTTCCTTTATAAAAGAGGTAAAATTAGGCAGCTGTAACTCTCTGGTCCAGAAGAAGACAAATGAACCTTTTCATTTTAAACTGCTGCCCCAGCACATCTTTTTAATGTAGCTAAATCAAACGACCAAGCAGTGAAATTTCAAATGCTTCCATGCACACCAACTGCCCAGTGGTCACGGGGGCCTTCTCCACCATTAGTCTGAACGCATTAATCTGTTCTAGTGCTTGCCTGGTGCTGTTGAAATCCCACTCTGACTTCAGTGGACTCTTATACTTTAGCAGCAGGACTGTGTGCACGCAAAGGCATCCAGCTGACCTATTCTATCCACAGTCAAATGTGCTTCCCATGCATTTAAATTTTTGGAGATTTTAAGATGATAACACTTTCTAAAAAACAGTAGTTTGATTTGGAAACGCGCTGAACAGGCACCAAGAGAAGGAATTATTTTATTTTCCTGTATCTAAATGTATAGCTCAGACAGGAATTCACACCCTGTAAATGGAGAATTTTTCATCTAAAGTAGGTAAGAAGTAATTTATATGTGCTCGTGTAAAGCTCATAGGAAAATATTTCTCTGAGTTTTTTGCAAAGCAAGGAAAATTAGTGTAAAAATTAATAGAGTGGATTAAAATGAATTGTAACTTTCTTAATTTCATTTAGTTCTTTATTTTAAGCCTTCAATCTGTGTACAAATTTGAACTAACAAATTTGACTCCAGCAGACTTTATACCTTCTATATTTGAAAGATTATGGGTTACTTAAATTAAGTTTGAGCAATGTTTTAACATACTGTCAATCATATTTACCTTTAATTTAATGTCTCAGTGTCATCTAACATTGAGAAGAAAATAGATTGTAGAGTTGATGAATTTTAATTATTTTTATCTTGAACAATTGCTAACAGCAAATTGAAGCACAAAATACATTGGGAAGGTATTATTCATTTTCTTCATCTCCCTCTGCCAGTTTACTGCAAGACTCCAAATCTGTGCTGTGTGATAGTCATTTTCCACCTCACCTTAATTATGTTAGCGAGCTTTGACGAATGGAGCAAGCAGTGCTATATTGGAAGGCAATTGCTTTGGTGTGAAAAAAAGACATAAAAAGAAAACTAGACTGCACTGAAGCATCAACAAGAGCCCATAACTATAAAACATGAGACATTGTACAGGGCACTATTAACTATGATTGGCATGTTCCCCTTAAGGTTTTTCTAAATAGGGTAAGGTTTCTGAGGTAGGAGGAGGAAATGGGTCCTCTAGTGAGCTAGGTGCCTTGTATTACTATTTTTAAACTAATTTTAGTATAAAATACAAAATTAGTGTACATTCAGAAAACTACACAAATAAATGTTAGTTTAATTAATAACTAAAACACGACCGCCATTCTAGTGACCTCTTTCTGCCCCAGTCACCCAGATTGAGAAGTAAAACTTTAAGAGCAATTCCCGAAACTCTTCCACATGACCACCCTCATCATAAAACCCCCTCCCCACAAAAGTAACCACCACCTTCATTTTTAACAGCAGTCATTTCTTTGTTTCTTTATACTTTTACCAAAGATACATTTCCAGACAACATAGTTTAATACATTTTAAAATATTTTATTTATGTATTTTTAGAGAGAGGGGAAGGGAGGAAGAGAGGGAGAGAAACACCTATATGAGAGAGAAACATCCATTGGTTGTCTTTCACATGCATGCCTCGAACCAGGGCCCTGGTCTGCAAACCCAGGCACACGTCCTGACTGGAACTGAACTTCCGTCTGCTGGACAATGCCCCGCCCACACAGCCACACCAGTCACAGCCAGACACAGTAGTTTAAACTTGCCCTTATATAACATTTCTTATATCGTTTAAGTTGCTACAAATTATTTCCCACACATATTAAGTAAGATAGACATACTGATTTAGATAGGTTTAGTCAGGTTACTAGATACCCAAAATCCCCAAATAATGATGGCTTATTGTTGGGAACTGCCCTGCCTGGTTTCAGAGGCTGTAACCCCCCATGATTAAGGCTGAGTCAGAGTTGGGACCATAAGCCACTAAGGAGACAAAGCTTGTCTCCCTGGCAGGTGTGCCACTTCTGCCCACTTCACCCTGCTTGGCCCTGAGCTTGGCCAGTTAGCCAATGACGGGTAAGAATCCTCAAGGGAGGATCAACCTAAGACAGGCTCTGGTCACGGAAGAGGCCCGCAGGGAAGGACTCGGGGGGCTGTGGAAAAAGGGGGTGATGGACCCTTGCCCTTCGGCTTTGAAATAGGCTGAGTTCTCATTTTGTCTGCAAGAAGTCTCCTAATCTCTTGGCTGCCTTACTTCCCTTGCCTGACTTAAGCCTGAAACAATGACAGAGGGCAGGGCAGTCCTGTGCTGGGAGGGGCGGATTCCCTGGGGAATCAGGCCTAAGAAAAATACATACATTCCTGTGAAACCTACTTAATTTGTACCCTCAGTTTAAGAGATAAGGGTCCAGACCTGAGATGAGTCTGGCGCCTAAAGTTTTATGGCCCTCTAACTAATTGGCTGTAACTCAGAATAAGCCCTCAGAGTTCTCTGTAAATCATGTATTGTTTAACCCTTACTGGCTGACAATGATTGATGAGCTTTATCCGTATTCCTATGCGAATGAACCTAATAAAAGCCCCTGGAGAGAGAGGCTCCAGGCCCTTCTCCCCTTGAGAGAAACGGCCACCTTTCCTCCCCAAGCAGATCATGTCCTGGTAGCCTTTTTCTTCATCCGTGGCGGACTGGGGGGCTGCGTTAAAGCCCCCCGACAGCTTATGAGATACGTTTGTCACAAAAGGTGTGGGAGATGAATACCACTGACTCCTTTGATCTTACTGCTTCCTGTTCCTAGATATATCACACTGTGGTCCAGTACAGCTGCCCAATTTCTCACCATTGCATCTGCAGTCTAGGTGGCATGCCCCTCCCCACGCCCATTAGAAAGAATTCCCACATGCTTCCATTTAGTTGATTGAACTCAGTCATGTTTCCACATTTAACTGCAAAATGGTCTGGGTAATTTAATTTTTATTTAAGGAGACTATGTATGCTTATCAAATTGGGAATTCTATTACAAAGGGCTCTAGGATGCTCTCATGTCGTTGCACCTTTGGCTTTATGCACACCTTTTCTACCATACAGTAATCCCTCCCTGCAGAGAACCAACCAAAATCTTTATTAAGTAACTCTATCCAGCTGAAATTGAATATGTGTATCTACTGTCAGTTCTGTCCATCAGGTCTAGGGAAGTTGTCCACACGATGTACAAGTAAGGACAAGGAATCAGTGAAACAAAAAATATTTTCCATGTAGGGAGGAAAGAATGGGAAACCTACAGCCTCCACTTGTCAGGAGCTAATATGAACTATGCAGAAAAAGGGAGAGGGAGGGATACCTTCCCTGTGATGCTGTACCTGTGTTTCTCCAAAAGCAGGGCCCTATATCTGCTACCTGGCTGTAGAGCTCTTTTCTGCCATCACTGCTAGATATGCATTTTTGGATTTTCTTCCTTGTCCCAAATTGTCCACGACCAACTAATTGGCGGAAACATTTTCTTCTTATGCATTTACAGGGTCCCAAATATTGTAAATACATTGAGAGACTAAACAGAATTTTCATTCTAAGATATTTCCCTCTCAAGCTCAGTAGGCTTCCAATCTATTTCCTTCTGTTGAGTTTCAGACAAAGACATAATATGTAAATTTTTTAAGCTTGGTACCTCTTGTGTTTCACTTCCTAGGTTGTTTTCAGTTCATTTTTCTACCTCAGCTTAGTGGCTATTGCTTTGTGGTCATCATAATGGATTTTAGATGAGTTTCTCAATCCAATTTCAGGCATTAATAATATTATATAGAGACTTCTGGGACTAAATCTGGGAATAAGCAGTGGGAATGGAGTAATACTTTAAAGACCTTATGCATTGATTGCCTTAGATGAATGGTGGTTACTCATTTTCCTAATTGGATTTAAGCAATCAACAGATATGAGATTGGTTTATATATAACTATTGAGCCTGCCTGTTATTATAAATGGGTGTAATTCCAATGGAGATGCTAAATTTATGTTTCTTATTATTTCCCATGTATGTATTTTTGGTAATAGCTTAAGAAGCAAACTGAGGAAAAATTGTTTTTTATCAATTACAAAATACAGAGTGAAGGAAATATTCTCTTCCTAATGTTCAAGAAGACATGGGTTACATCTAGTTTTTTAAGGGCACCTTAGGAACTAAAAAATGAAGTTAGTAGCTTATTAAACAAAATGCAGTTTATCACTGAAAATATTAAAAATAAAATATAATACAAACTTCCTATTGATTCCAAAAACTTAAACACATTACAAGCAAATTTGAACACATATTTTCTCCCAGCACAAGTTTTAAAATTAGAAGTTGTAGGATGTAGACCTGCGGGGTAAACAGAGGCAGTGAGGCTCCCTCACCCAGATGCCTGGGCAACTAATATAAGTAGCCTCCCCATGGCCTTGAGACTGGGCCTGAATAAGTATTCCTGTAGCCTTGAGAATGGGCTTGCATGCGCAGACTCATGCTTTGTTACACAATAGCTTGGCATCCTGCCGCCTTTGTGTGCACTTAGTATATAAGGGAGTAGGGACTCCCTGCTGGTGCGACAGGTGGCTCCTGGGGTGTGTGGGCCGGCCCACCCCAGAATAAAGGCCAGTCAGGCACCCCACTGGCTCGGCTCTGGGACTTTTCTTCCCTTTGCCTGAATCCCAAGTGAACTTGTCTGGCCTTAAATGATCGCAACACAAGATCTTAGATGATTAACTGATGCATTTTTCCCCAGAATTATAATCCTAGGAAAATTGCATCAAATTTTATAGGGTTTATGTAGACTTTATGTTTCTCTTAAGCTGGAACCTGATAATTCTGTCACATAACTAAATGTCTTTTGTATAATAAAGTAATGGAGAACAGATTTTATTAACCATAACTATTTAAATGATCTTTCTGTAGGTACACAATACAATGCAATATTATAACTTAAAGTAATACCTTATATCCACTTCTTTTAACAGAATTTAAAAGTTTTTTTAAAGTTTTAGACATGCTTCTGTCATAATTTTAGATGTATAGTACACATTCACACCCCTTCTAAACTTTATTCCAGTTTTATTTGAAAGAAAATTCAGGTTTTGATCTCTTAGCTACTATTTTACCAAAAATAAAACCAACCTTGATTTAGTCTAGAAGTAAAGATCAACAGGGAAAATGTTATCTAATTTGAAATAAGTAGAAGGAATCGCACGCACATGCACTCCACCCACACATGATTAAGTTCCTTCTTGTAGGGCCTGGAATGACCAGGGTGACTAAATAACAAGCGTGAGCGTGAAGGCAAAAGAGAGGTATATTTGTGTTTGATACAATACAGGACTTGAACAGCAAGCCAGTAAAGTATTATGTTTTCCATCTAAAAAGATGAGTTCCAAAGCAATTATATCAACCCTATAATGTAGTATTATACTATATTAACATAATCTGGGTATATATTTTGCAGTACTTATCGAACAGCCACATTTTTCCGCATGTATACACTAATGCTAGATATTCAGTGGTGTGTACTTTTATAATTTCATATCCTAACACTTAGGATGTTATTAATTTTAATAACTACCACTTTAATATCTACTACAATGATGTGGATTGGTAGCTTAACCTTTTCAATTATTCTCCTACAGTTATTATAACTTACTGTATATGTGAAGCTGCTCTAATGAAGAAATCTGCCCTCATGTAACTAAAGTAAGACAGAAGAAAACACTATCTCAGTTAACAGTTTACAAAGTATGTAGCGGTTACAGGATAGGTAGGGTGCTCTGCTCCACATGGCCAGTTTTGGACCTAAGTTCTTCTTGCCTTGTTGCTCAGCCATCCCCTATGGCTTTGTACTTATCTGCGTGATTAGAGCTGGCTCCATTCCATAAATAAAGAAATGGGGGTGGAGAAAATACAGGTGGAGGGAATAAAATTTCCATCCGAATAAGTAACCCTACTGGTTTGTTGACATTCCATTTTTAAGATATTAATAAATAGCTACATTTACTTGTTATGAAAAGCTAAAGCTATAACGGATGCAGGAATAAACAAACTTTGAGGACATTAATTCATTCTCTTCTGTATTCTGTGTCTCCAACATGAAATCATCTGTGCACACTCTTCTCTCCCATAAAATACATGCACACCCTCCCCACTGGCAACAACCCATTGTTGCATTTATTAAGTTCCTAGAGCTCAGACTTCCATATCTCTGGTCGGTCAATGAACTTGATCTCCATCAAGTCCAGATTGAGCCACAGTGACCTGGGTTACCATTAACAAAAAGCACAAGATACATGCGTATCAGACGCACACAGTAGATAAATGGTGGGTAGGAAAGTGAAAACTGCAATAATTACTTCCATGTATTAAAAGGAAGGCCGGGAGACACACGGCATTGAGAGCCCAAAATCCCTGACTGACCAAAGCCCTGATCAAGTAAGTTCCTTGATTATGCCTTTTCAAAATCTCTGGTCCTTCTCTTTGGATACACTTTCTCACTCATTTTGTCTATGGCCCAAGTTTGTCCACTTACTGATTTTTACTGTTCAATTTCCCTCATAGCCTGATCTGAAATAGATGACTTTGACAATTAGACTTTTGGGATTGCAACTTTTGCAAACAGTTTTTGGTAGTGTGGGTTTGAGGTCCAGGTGTCTAGCCATTTGGGGAGTTTTGGTAACATTTTTCTTTTTTAACACTTTTCCATAGGACCTTAAATTCACCATAATCTTTTCTACTCATTTTCTCAATTTTTCCAATTCCGTTTTATTTCACAACTTCTTTCTTCACTTATCTTGATCTCCTGACTGAGAAAATAACACCCACACCTGATCTTTTCAGGTCCATAAGATCAGCCACACACCCAGGTTTGTCAAAGCCATCACAGTGCCTCACTCCCAGGAAGGAGAAAAAAGAAAAAACAATAATAATTTCTTTTTAGGTAAGTAACGTGGAATGGGTGAACCTTGTATCTGCTTATATTCTATTAAAGAGAGTTTACTCATGCAGAAAATCTCATTTGAAATGAAGGCTGGAAAATGTAGTCTGTATTTGGGCGATCATGTACCCAGAAAAAAAAAACTGTAATATAAGGGAAGAACAGATATAGGAAGGATAACCGGTAGATAGAGGAATTGGTTTCTAAATCCCACCTCTAACATCTAATATATGTGTGACTGGAAGTCACTTAAACAATGTATAGTTAACATCTATGAAAATATTGTACCAGAACACCACCCATATTCAGCCATAAACATATATTAAGGATGTATCATATTCCAGACATTGTTGTAGGCACTGGGCAAACAACTAGGAGCTCAAGAGGCAATCTGCCTTAGTGACTTTGGTGGCTTATTAGAAGATGTGAGGTGTTAGGAGAACAAAACAGTGATAAGGGGGTAGGGAGTACAAGGAATTTGGATGCTGTGTACAATTTTAAATCTAAGAGTCGCAGCAAGTATCCATGGGAAGGTGTAATTTGAGTTGAGGGAGAGACAAGAACAGATGTGATGGCCCTGACCTGCCTGTCATGTTTGAGAAAGGGCAACGAGAGAATAAAGTTGCAGGGGAGTAATAGGGAAGGAAGTCAGGTGGAAATAGAAAGCTGATTGTGAGGAAAGACTTTGGCTTTAATTCTGATTTAGGGGTGGGGGTAGCATGGCATTTTAAAGAATTTTGAGCTGAGGATTCATATAATCTGACATGTTTTTAAAGGATCACTCTGGCTGCTTGAGATAAGTTGGTAAACCAACAAATGTGTTAGCAGAGAGAAAATTTGAGAGACGTTAACTCAGCTGAGGAATAATTGTGATTTAATCTGGGTTGGTAGGCGCTGTTTCTCTTAGTCCAGCCCGTTACAGATATGGAGGCTGCCATGTTTTTAAAACTCACCTCACCTCTGCCAACCTACACACAGTTAAGAGACCCAGGGGCTGGCCATCCAATTCAGCTCAGAGAATTTGGGGAGCTTTATTGTTAAAGTTGTGCAAGAAAAAGATATTAATACTTCTCCAGTGAAGATAGCTGCAGAATACTGGCCTATGAAGTTTGTAAATTATTAGTTACATGAGCTTCACCATAGCAAATAAGAAGTAGGTGATAATGAAGTCTGAATTTTATTTTCTAGTAGAAATGCTCTTTTCTAGCTCAATGTTAAGCTTATTTTCTTTGACAAGGGACCTTCAGGTTGTTCTGTTCTTAGATCAAGAAGTTTGAAATCTGAAAATCAGGGGAAAAATAATTGATCTAGTCTTCTCTTACTTAGTCACCCATATTCTAGGACAACACAGGTTTTCTTACCAGAGGACTTTTGCACCTGCAGAGACAGGGTCTGTTAACCTAGGCTTGTTGCTTATTCATAGTCTGAGTCATAAATTTGGCTCAGGAAGTACTGACTAGATGACTTAAGGCCATGCCATAATCTGTACAATCCCTTAATGTATGTTGTTATAGTAACATAATTTAATGTGCCAACTTAGATGCTTCCTAGTCTATGTTTTATGGTACTTCAGGGATTAATGGGGTCTCCACTCATTCTACCACTGTACCAGATGTTCCCAAGGAAGAGCTTTATAACATTCAAGAATATTCTTCAATAAGAGGAGGTGAAATTTCTGTGACAGCAGGGATTAAAAAATTCTAGATCACTGCTTGGCAGGGGCGTTAATGTAAAGATTAATAAATGAGATGAGTAGTTGAAATTTTATCATATTTTTTCAGGATTTTGTCAAGCTTAAATCAATGTTTTGCTTATAAGCTGCTTAGAAATATTTTGTACTCAATATGTGTAGTATGTACATTCATTATTTTGGTAAATAATGAAAACATGACCATTCTTGATATCTATTGAGACTCTGATGGGATCTGCTATATATTTATTTTAACAGGTAAGTATATAAGCTTTAAGTATAAAGTATAAGCTTAACAGGTAAGTATAATGGCCCTTACAACAAATGGAATGTGACGTTAATGGGCATTTGGCTTCTTTAAAAGAATCTTCTTTTCTACTGAATGGGCTTCAGCCAATCTGCAGTCAGTGACCAGAAACTTTGTCCATAGCACCATGTTCCTACAGGAGCTATGTACAAACGTTATAAGCATATGTAACACATGAAAAAAGAAAATATTCAGTTAAATATTTTGGGAATAGCAATTTATAAGTTTCTCTGACAGATCAATTTAATAATAGACAATATTTTAGCTCATGATTCTGACAACTTCCTGGTGAAAATTGCTGAATATATAAAGTGTCACCCACACTTTTGCAGAAATATTCATTTTAAAAAGGGAGAAGTATGCTGTTTTACGTGCATAAAACCAACACTTTCCAGAAAGATATTTGAGATATTTAATAATATGAAATATGTCCACTCCTTAAAAATAAGGATTTCACGTTATTATAGCTTATATGTAATTCTCAAACATTTTAATAGCTAATAAAATTATTTAAAAGCTCTGGTAATATTTTGGAAAATTCTATACCAGTACAAAAAGAATTTGAAGTAATTTTAAGGCTTGATATTATTCAAATAATAAAAAGGAAATTATTCATTATAAAGATTATTTTAAATCATAGTAATTAAAATTTATAAAATATTAATGCTGTGCAATTATAATAATGGCAATAAGACAATTTTCTTCAACAAAGTCACTGTTTAAAATTCAGTTACAACAATACAGTCATTTCTTTTAGGCAATTAGCTTGCAAAATTTGTTATCAACTGCCTAAGTATTTTTACATTGTTTTTTGTGGTTCTTGTAAGTACACTCACCTAGAAGATGCAAAAGCATACCATTCAGTTTTAAAATTGGTAATGGTTCTTTTCAGAATGCGTGAATATGTATTTGTGTGTTTTAAATATAGATTTATTTTATTTTTTTAATGTAAAGAATTAACCAATGCCTAACTCAGAAAGTTCTGCTTTCCTTATAATATCTGGTTTTACAAAAATGACACAAATTATACCATGACTTTAAACTTTTAAACCAAGTCAAATTATCCATATACATATATATTTTATATCCATATAATATATACATATATCTTATATATTTTTAAACAATGCCTAGATACAATTATCTTCCTTTTTATTTTTTAATGGTCCTTAAAGTGAAGAAATATTGCAATAATCACATAGGTACTTCAAAAATTCATTTACATAACCTTTCCAGTCCTATAAGTTTATATTTTTATTTAATAAACCTGTTTATTTTCATGTCCATAGAGATTAGTTGCACTGGCAACACACCAACCATCTGGCTATACTGTCATTACACATTTTGACCCAGACATTAACTATTTTAATTTTCATTTTATTTTGTCTCATAAATGACTCTCAAAGGGGGAAGACACTTGTCAAGACATAAATATCAACAAATTTAAAATTGAAATCATACCAACATTTTCTAACTGTAAGGGACTCAGATTAAATGTAAACAACAAAGATAATGGAAGAATCTTTAAACTATTAAATATTAAACAACACAAAAATATTCATGAATCAGAAAATAAAGTCTCAAGTGCTCATATATATGTATATATATCTTTGTACGTACATGTATATTTATATTAAGCTGAATGCTAATGAAAATGCACGTATCAATATCGGTAGAACTAAGGGAAAACAAGGATGAGAGCCATGTGCGTAATGCTAAATAATTATATTAGAAAAGAAGCAAGTCTCAACTTAGTAACATAAGTTTTCACCTCAATAAACTAAAAAAGGAAAAAATAAATGAATCTAAAGCAAGCAGCAGAAAAGAGATGACAAAGATAGGAACAGAAATCAAAGAAATGAAAAAAAATGGAGAAAATCAATCAAACTGATAACTGCTTCTTTGAGTAAAGTAATAAAATACTACTGACAAAGAAAAAAGAAAAAGAAACAAATTACCGATATCATAATGAAAAGTAGGTTATCATTCTGCAGTGCAAACTAGAGATAAAAATTTGACTACATAGCTGGAATCAAACAACTTTTTGAAAGCCAGGAAGCACAGCTCATCCAAGATAAAATAGACAAGTTGAATTATGTTAAATTTATTAAAATAATTGACTTAGTAATTATACCTTCCATAAAAGAAATCTCTAGTATCAGATGGTTTCACTTGTGAATTTTATCAAATATTTACAGCACCAATTCTACAAATTTCTTCCAGGAAATAACAAAAGAGAAGACATTACTCAACCTGTTTCATGAAGCCAGCATTACCCTAGTGCAAAACCAAACAAATACAATACCGAAAAAATAAGAAAAAGAAATATAAAAACTACCGACCTAAGTTCTTCATGAGCATAGCTTCAAGAATCTTCAGACAAATACAACTGGCCCTTGAACAACACAGATGTGAACTGCCCTGGTCCAGATACTCAAGCAAACCAACCCAATGGAAGACAGTTAATTTCACATTCCCACCCCAGGATCCCCAATGTGTAATGGAGAAGACTGTTTGCTGTCTGCTGTTGGCTGAATCTGCAGATTCAAAGGGCCCACTGTAGACTCAAAAGTTATACACTGATTTTCGACCTCTCAGGGGATTTGGGGCCCCAACCTTGTGTTCTTCAAGAGTCAACAGCATTAGTAAATCAATTCCAGTATTATATAAAATGGCAAAATACATCAAAACTTGCTGAACATCCAAAAATAAATCAATACAGGGGTGGGCAAAATTTGGCTTACAGTTGTGAGTACATGAAACACAGTTTATTATTATATTATTTTTTCATACGAATAACTGTGAACCTACTTTTGCTAATCCCTGTATAATCCACAGTACCAAAAGTCTAAAGAAGAAAAGTCAATAATCATAAAAATTAATATATAAAAAGCATTTGGCAAAATTTGACATCTGTTCATGACAGAAAAACTCTTGGCAAACTAATTATGGAACCCCAAAATTAATTCAATTCAGTATAGCATTTTCAACAAATTGTGTTGGAATAATTACAATTAAGAGGAAAAACAGAAGACCAAAACCAACCAAACAAACAAAAAAACATTGAATAAAACCTTAAACCTTATATAAAATTTAAGTAAAAAAAGAATACAGCTCTAAACCATAAAATTTATTTATTTATTTATTTTTAGAGAGAGGGGAAGGGAGGGAGAAAGAGAAGGAGAGAAACATCAATGCATGGTTGCCTCTCACATGGTCCACACTGGGGACTTGGCCTGCAACCCAGGCATGTGCCCTGACTGGGAATCAAACCAGGGACCCTTTGGTTCACAGACTGTGCTCAATCCACTGAACTACACCAGCCAGGGCTGAACCATAAAATTTAAAGGAACATAGAAAATCATTGTGATTTACTAATTTTTAGAATAAGCATTAGTATTTATATAATAGAAAAAAGTCTTTTCCCTTTCCCCAATAGTATTAGAGACATTTCCTCCCTGAAGTTTTCTTAACATTATAATATACTACATATATTCACTTCTCCAAATTACTGGTTCTATACACGAATAGTATTTGGGTTTTGTGTCCACAGAGGATCCATATTTATTATGGCATGATCTCTGTTTCAGTCAGTTAGTTCTTTGTCCCACAGTGGGACTGTCGTGCTGGGTATGTGTATGTGTCGCTCGCCCAAGTGTAAGTTTTGTGTGGTGATGCTGAACAGAGGGAATGGGAACCAGAAGACTGAGGGTGAATAACTCCAAGGAGAGATTTGTGTGTTATTTTTTTCACTTTCACAAATATGCCCTTATGGAAAAGAAAAATTACTGTATTTTTATTATTTAAAGAATTGTGTTTTACTCTTTTTTAAGACATAACCTTCCCAATGAGAAAGTCTCTTCCAAACTTGAAGACATTGGTAGTGCAATAGTTTGTAAAGACTAGACAGTTGCACCACGAGGGCATAAGCCATTTTGAGTTAAGTTGCTCACCATCCAGAGAAGCTCAATAATTGTTGAACTACACTCCTGGAATAATAAATGTCCCTGACATACTTATTCAAATTTAAATTCAAACTACAAGGTGTCTTTGACAATATCACCAAGTAACACTGTAAAGGTACGCTTGTTGAAGATATAACTTTTCTTTCCATTATGTTGGAATAGGTAAATATGTGCCCCTGAGAGTACTCACATATTAATCACAGTTCCATGGCTGGTATTTGCTTGCATTCTTTAATGGGGAATAGAGATAGATAGATAGATGGATAGATAGATAGATAGATATAAATAAATATTAAAAAACAATATATATAGTATAGTGTATAGTATAGTATAGTGTGTGTGTGTATATATATATATAGTTTGTTAGTATTACATTTAAGTATATTATACAGATATAGGGAGGGAGGGAGGGAGGGAGGGAGGGAGAGAAGGAGCGAGAGGAAGTCTTTTACTGCTACCACTAAGCTTTCAGCAGAATGCAGCTTTATAAGCACAACAGCAGAGAAGGAACCAGTCTAAACGATTCTTAGATAGTTATTATACAGAATGACCCCCATGTCAGGTCAGTGCAAATAAGGAAAAGCTTGGCTAGTCTTAACCTAGAAAGCTATAAAAAATGTCGAATGGATGCTTCTCAGGGGTGCGATAAAAACGCATCTTCACTGCCGCTAGCAATATTGTCCCTGACCTCAGAGCATTACTGAAGAGAGACTCATTGAATGCTTTAATTTCCACATAAACTGCTGATCATGATGGTTCAGACATGCCAGATGGCAGCAAGAGTGATAAACGATGTTGATGCCTCAGGAGAAATGAGCTACTAAAATTATATTACACTCAGCTGGGATTTTAAAACATGCAATATAATTAAAATTGTTATTTCATAGCAAAACGTTACACTTCTTTATTTAATAGAGTGTTAGATGAGGAAACTACTGTGTGCATTTGTTTGGGGGAGGTGTTCTTTTCTACTCCTACGGGTCCTGCCAGCGGAAGTTTCAGCACAAAGGGAGGATTTTCTCTGCAAACCGTCAAGCAGGCCTGTCACAGAGCTTGGCATTGGGAGCAGAGGAGATAAAAACAGGGAAATACGGGTGTATTCTCAGTCTCATCCAAGTGTAATAGAGAAACAAATTGTAAGAAAATGATTTAATAGAGGAAGACCCATTCTTTGAGAAACACTGAGATAATTTCTCCCTGATAGTGGTGTGAGATCATTATGTTGACACTAAAGATCTGGTTGCTCTGATGAAAAATTTTATCTAACAAACAGACATGCATTTATAAATGAATGAAACAACATTTTATCTGTTTACCCTTGTTTGGATGGAGACATCTATTGGAAAGCTCACAGTAGTTGGAACTGCCATTTTTTTTTTGATTCTTCATTCAAGGAATGAGTACGGAATTGCCTTCTTTACTTCTTTTTCAAATCCCCCTCTTAACCCAGTCTCCTACCCCCATTACAAACAAAAGTGAATATATATTATTTGAACATATACAGTACAGCTTTGTTTTCTCTTAGGATTGTGTAAATAAAGTTTAGCAACTCCATAGCTGGCAGTTTGAGAAAAAATATCTTCTCAGATTTATAAAAACTGTGGACCAAATGCTGGCTACATAATTTTCATGGCCCAGTGCAAGAGGCAAATTCAATGTCCTGTGTTCACAGAACAGGAAAAAAAAATGCCATTAAAGGAAATATAACTCTTTTCCTCTGTTGTGTGGTCTCTTCTCTTTCTGACAAGGCATGTGCTATTCAACACTGTCTTCCTTAGGCATAGGAGTACTCATGGGTAAGCACAGACCCTCACAGATATAAGGGACAGCGAGTTCAGGGGTGGCTCAGCTGCTGCCAACTTCAGACCCAGACTGCCAAGGTCACTGCAGGCTTTTCTTCCCTTCCTCTGGTCTCCTGCTTAACCATGGCCAGGCCAGCCCCAGGGATTGTAGGCTCCCGCTGGAAAGTACAGGGTACCTGGTGGAAATTACAGGGTACCTGGTGGAAATGACAGCGTACCTGGCTGAGAGCGTCAGTCACCCTTGCTGAGTTGCCCACTGAATGCTCCCTGGTGCTGCTAGCCTCTGGGCGGAAACCACCACTGCCTTGTACCACCAGCCTGAGCCACTGGGGGGCACCTGCGTCCATGCTAGCACCTCACACACCCTTTTAGATTCCCCTCTAAAAACAGCACAGCAGCAGTTTTGCGCTGCGTCAGGGGAAGGGGCCAACTGGGACTGATGGGTAGAGGGTGAGTGGGCATCTGAAAACACTCACGAGGAGGAGGCAGAGAGGCAGCCTGAGACAAAGCTCCAAGCCCCAGCTTTGGTGTTCTATTGCCCCATCCAAATTCATCCCCCCTCAAAATATTATTAATACATATATACATATATATAATATATATACATATATATTTATTAAATTTCCCAACGTGGTGATCACTGAGGGTTACACTTCAAGGAAGGGGCCCTCCCAGCTTGTGATGCTGTGGGACTGCCCTGGTGGGTTGCCAAATAGCCCTGTGAGTACTTTCTTAACTAGACCAGCGTAAGGGCTAACGTGAGATTGCAAGATTCAAAACATTATACTATAAAATATAATTTTCCTACATTTGCCCACGTAGAGCACTCCTTTCCTTCCCTGCGTTGTGTTCCAGGAGACTGAGCTCTATTGATCGTATCCCTCAGTTTACTTTGATCGACACCAACGTTCTGTTAAATTTACCCAGTGGGAGGAATTGGAAAATCTAAGAATGAGAGAAGAGAGAGATCGAGGTATTTGTTGCATTCGAGTCCTCTATCCCTTCTCCCTCTTTGACAAAGTCTGTCTGACATTTCTTTTGCTCTTCGTCATTTCTTCACCCACCTCTAGTGACGACTTTTACTGGCCCTTCAGTCCCAGCGGTTTCCATTAGTGCTTGACCTCGGTACTCAATCATTACTTATTTGCTTTTGTAACCCTGCCTACGCCTCTGAATATATTTCACCTATTGAAGTCTTCAATTAAACTTTTCAAGTGAGCCATATGTGTCCTGTGAAGCCTAACTAATTGGATATGAGAGTAGCCTGGGGAAATAGTACCTCAGATCGAGATTCTGGCATTGAATTTCTAATATCGCTGATGAACTCAAAGATTATATTTCCTAATATTTTGCAAGTGATTATTGATTTCTATGGCTTATTACACATAAGGCTAGGAAAAGTTAAGAACCTTTCCTCCTCTCCTTACTCTGGTGAATGACATGGTTTAACCTTTTTCATTCCATTAAGATAGAAATTGTACGTAAAAATAGCAGGGAAGGATTTGACAAATGGATTTATTATCCAGTGGTGTATCCTGAACTAGTTCTACCTCCTCCTTGAAGTGGGATCTTTTTTAGTCTCAATGGCTGGGGCCACAGAGCAGGCTCAGCTGGGTCAGAAGTTGCAGGTGCATACCTGGGTGGTCACCTGCAACCTTCATATGGACATCAACTCCCATGAACAGATGTCTGTGTCAAAGGTATCTAGCTTACTTCACTTAAGATGGAAAGGCGATATTCACAGCCTTTTGAATTCTGTAGACCTGCCATACTAAGTCGAAATCATGAAATGTGGTATAATTGAGTCAGGTACTCTCATTAAACAACACACAGTTACTACATGTCTCTTCAGACAAGTGAGTTCACTAGGAGCAGAGTAGTATTGTAGTCTGTTTTTGCCATTTTCATTTTTTCTACAATAAACATATTCGTTTAGTTATTCAGAACATTTTAATGAGTGTTACTTTAAATACCATATGGTACATCATTGAAAATAGAGGCTCCACTAATGAGATAGTATTTTAGGTTAATCTTGAAGAGTAAATAAGATTTGGATATGAAAAGTAGAAAGAAGGGCATTGGAAGCAAACAGAAAAGCTGGGAAAATGTGTACGAATGACAGCGCAGAGCGCACTGAGATAACTGTAAAGACATCTCTGGGATCAGCCATTATGCTTGATGGAAGGAATGAAACAAAGAACAAAGCACAGCTGTGATGTCATGTGGTTCACTAAAATTTTTGCCTATTTGAAAAGAAGATGAAGGAAGTAGCCAATGAACATATATGCTTAGGCCCTGGACCCAGGCAACAGTGAGGGGGGCTGGGTGGAGGTGGGCAAAGGGAGAAAAATGGGACATCTGTAATAGGGTCAACAATAAAGATAAAGAAAATAATTGAATTAACTCTTTATGGTAAATTGAATTAACTCCTTATAAATTAGATCACTAGAAAGCTGCTTGAAATAAAAAATTGGTTTATGTTCCTATTTACCATAAAACAACAAAACAATAACCAAACAATGATAGATTCTCGTACCTTGGTTAGCCTGAGCTGGTTTTTGGTATTCTGTTGCCTGCTTGACTTAGTTATGAGAGGGTTCTTTGCCAAGTTCACTGAGACAATGATACTTTATTGCTTTGAAATAGTTTAATCAATAATCTGGCTTTTATTTTAAAACATCAAGCATTCCTCAATTTTTAATATTTGGACATTATCTTGGAAACAAAAAGTAAAGACTTAACCTTTTTCCCACTGTGTTGTGTTTAAACTATTTAAGCTCCCTTAGGTAGAGATATCTCAGAAAAAGGGAACCAAGTCTTCTACCTAAATTCACTGACCGTCGATAGAACTATAGCGAATCCACTGTTAGTGGAAGTGTACCAATTAAAAGACTACTTAATAATGCAAATAAAACAAGGCAATCATGGAGAACAGAATAAGCTAAAAAATAAACTCTACTACCATTTTTGTCATTTCTCATTATAGTTAATCAGTCTCTTATAAAGATGCCTGCTTTCAGCTGGTTGCTATGGAAATACACACTTTATAAATCATGTACAAAGGCTGTCTTCATTTCCAGTGTGTCCCGCAATAATAAAGAAGATTATTAAAGTGGAGTCACAAGAGTCTGTAAAAGTCTGCTGAGAGTGAAACAATGAAGGCGTTAAACATTAAAAGCAAAATTTCAAAAGATCCCATGAAGGTCTCATTCAGTATTTGCGGTAGCCTTGGGGTCATTCCCTGATATTTTGGACAGCTTTCAGAGTCTTCCTGAGAGATAAGGTGGTGATGATTGATGATGAATTGTTCACTGGTATTTGACAGCACTGACAGTTTACCTGTGTGATTTGGGATTATTTTCTTTCACAAGAGATGAGTGAGTCAGAATCTCTGTGTTAGAATTTCAAACACAGTGTATCCCCTAAGGGATTGAGCACATCTCTCATTTTCTCTCCACCTTTACCACTTTAGAGCCATGCACTGTCCCCATCTGTTTCTTTAAAAATAAAAGGAAATGATTTCTAGTCTGCTTTGCAGTCAATATTCTGACTGACCCCAATCGGGGAGGAGCTACGCACAGACATTATAAAATAGGTCATCACTTCGAAAGTCATTACACCTAGTATGCACGTTTGCCTCAAGACAATGTTTTTGTTTTTCACCTTGATCTTTGGGAGAGCAAGGTTTCAGATTGCAGCTGTTAGATCCGTTCTCCTAGAAGTGGTCCAGGAGCCTTTGAGAGGAGCTTCTGGAACGTGAATAGTGGAGTTGTCCTCTACCCCAGAGTTTTCATCAGAGCCCCAGTACAATTAGAATAGCTTCGACTAGGACGGGAGCTCCCTCTCCATATGCATTTTAATTGGACAGCTCTACTGTGCCTCTACTTTCTATCATCTATCTGTCTATGTTATGGAATAAGGACCACCGATATGTCTGCAGAAACCAGGAGGGTTCACCAAAAACATAAATTAGGATCTCATAAGCCATTCACAGATAAGGGGATTTTAGAAAACCTAGAACTGACTGTTGTTTAAATTGAGGGCATTTGGCATGTCTAATTCAAAGATCATATAATCTGTACATGAAAAATCTTATTGGGGGGAAATGGTAGGTACTTAGTTTCCTATTTTTAACACATATATTCAAAAATTCATATTCTCTATCATCATATTGGAATTTTATTTGATTTTTCTGCAGATGTTGGGCAAACACTTTATATATGTGTGTTATGGATAAAATATAGATAATAAATTAATATGGTTATTTAATACTTTCCTATCACTTGAGGAAAAGTGAGCTGGAGTTAGAGAACTAACTGTATCTGAGAGAGTTCGTCTTTTTATGAATTGTGTGATTTTACATTAGTGGGTTTATTTTTAAGGGTTGTACAAATGTCAGATAAGCTTATCTATTTCTTGCAATAAAAATATGTGGCAATGTGTGAAAATACTTTCTGTACATGTTTTCTTATGGGTATCAAACGTGGATAGGCGTCTGAGATTCTTTTTTTTTTAATGGGTTTAAATTGACTCAACATTTGCCCTGAGTGGTATGGCTCAGTCCGCTGGGCATCCTCCTGCAAAGTGAAAGGTCACCAGTCAGACTCCCAGTCGGGGCACGTGCCTGGGTTGCAGGTGGGTTCGATATTGGGTTGGGGCTCATGCCATGAGGCAGCTGATCGATACTTCTCTCTCACATCAACGTTTCTCTTCCTCTCTTTCTCCTTCCCTTCCCCTCTCTCAAAAATAAATACATAAATACATAAATTGACTCCAAACTTTCCTAGAGAAGTTCTCAGATAACTGATATCAAGTACAAACCATAAGAGATTGCCCATTTTATAGACTATTATACCCCTATGTTGTATTGTCCAATGCACTGTCTGTTTTTCACTTTCTTCTCTTATTCATATTCAATAAAAATGTTTTTTCAGTGAACTGTAAGCAATTCATTACATCAGTAGAATGAATTACTATACTGGGTATTACATTAAGACAAACTTTTATTTCATAAGAACTGATTTCTGAAGATAAAATCATACCTCTTGTTTTCATCAGAATTATAGAGTCCTACCTAGCCTTCTGAGTTCATTAAAGAAAATATTTTAAAATGTTTTCTAATTGTAAAAAAATTTACATATATAAGGTAATCATGGGTTCCATTATTAAGGAGAAGTGCATTCTTTAAGTTGAAAATTCTATGGTAACTAATTGCACTGTTACTATTTATATTATCCTAAATGAACTATTAGGTTACCAGATGAAGTCAGATGTATAAATTCAGCCTTTTTTCAATATTGTTCACCAACAGAATTTTTAGATGATCAGAAATTATTATATGCTAGCCTCTATATTCCTGACCACATTTGGATCTATTATATTATAATTTTCTCCTCTGGTGATGGGTCATAAATGTATATCACACGAAAGTTTCAGGGGCTTGGTTATTCTCTCAGGCACATGGGACACTTCAGGAGATGCCAGAGACAATGTTTGCTAGTGATCCAGCATGTTCTCTCCTGATCACCATTTTCCTTTAGAACAAGGTGTATTGTCAGGATTATCGCCACTCCATAATGCTGCAATATTAAATCACATTGAACTAAGTGACTGATAAGACCATTCTAAAGTTTGAAGTAATCAGAACTAATTTTTCTTATGTTATCTATTTTTCTTTTTGGGTTGTACTTAGTGCTTTCTCTTGAACTTAATCCATTCATGTGCATGTGCTCCTAACATGAATTTACATTTTACTATTAAGAAAAAAATCTTACCCTTTTATGTTCTGTATGGAGAGATGTGAGTCTTGGGTCCTATCTTCAGCCTTCACTCTAACTTGAATGTTTTTGAGAGGCTTATGTTACCTCTGTGAACTTCCCTTTTTCTTTCATTAAAACCTTACTGACAGCATCTTTTAATCCCAGAGCTCTTACAAATTCATTATTTATGAATTGCTTTGAGGTATCTGGAAGAAAGATTTATTATTTGTAGTGCTGCTGAAAACAATATGTGCTGTATTATTTAGCACATATTGAGCTATCTGCTTTTTATGTATTATATAACACATATCAAAGTACACATTACCGTGGGCAGATTGGCATGGTTTTAGGAAGTGCTAGATTAGCAGGCAAGGGAATAGTAGGGATCCAGGAAACTTTGCTCCACTTTAGATATGGCTGACCATTTCTTTTTCCTGTAAGGAGTTTATATATCAAGATCACACAATTCAATTGTAACTCGTAATGCCTAAATGAAATTTTTTAAGTAATAGATATATGACAAAAATAGAAAGAACTAAATTGATTTCTCACTCTACAACTAAAGGTTATATACAAATTTTTCTCATAGATTTATCAAATTTTCATAATGATATTAAATTTGATATCTGTGTGATAAGATCTTTGCACTCAAATCATCAATTATATTTTCCATTTAATTTATGGATAGTATACATTTTATCAACATCTATAATGGACCTTAGTGTTGCTGTGAAAAAGCAGGTTGATAATCTAGTTTTTCCCTTATGAGTCCATGTCTTTTTTCTAGGTGCTCCCAAAACATATGTATGCTTTCAAAACATATTTTACTTGTCTTATATTCAGGATTTTGTAAAAAGTATAGATTTTAATATGAACTCTATATTTTTGCTTCGGTTTTCTTGTGTGCTTCTTATTGTCTGTACATTAATTTCTCTAGTTTATTTTCAATATCTTGCCAATATTTCGTTTAAACTTTTTTATCTCTTTAATTTTTATGGATGTTTGAAAATTTTCTACTCTTTCACTACCCTTTGTCTTAAGGCATTATTTTCTTGTTACTTCTTCTTTGTGTTTTTTCAAGTTTAGTATTCATTTCTGAAATTTTGTTGTTATTATTTCTAAATCTTTCCTGAGTTCTGTGACCTCAGTTGTCAGTCTAGTTCTATTTTAGGTGACTCTTTCATGTCATACGTTATTTTATTAATTTATTTTAGTTCATTTTAACATAGTGGTTTATTGTTTTGATCTGTTTTGTGGGCATGTCTTCCTGGCATGCTCTCCTTGTCTGTATGGATATTGTTCTGTTTTTTATTCTCTTTATTCTAATAACTTTGCATGGGATTTGACATTCATACTTTTCTCTCTCTAATTTTTAGATAAAATCAGTTGTCTTGAACTTTATAATAAAGGAGAGTTCAGGAAAGCTTTTCTGTCTTCCCAGAAGTTCTGCTTCTGATGTTTTTGAACAGGGTTCAGCCATATAGTGGCTTGTTTTCTGGGAGTTTCTGATTCTCTTTCCCTCCCCAGCTTTGGTCTGGACCTTCTCTTTGGTTCATCTCTGTTCTCCCATCTTGTTCAATTTTCCTTTTTCTTTCAGCAGTTAACTCCTTCGCAGTTCAGTTTTGAGAGCTGACTTTTACTGGTGTGGGACATCTGCCTCAGGCCCTCTTATTGCAAGTCCCAATACTGACTTCCTGTAGGAGAGGGCAAACTTCCATGACTACTTCTATTTTATTTCTTTTTTACTGTTGGTCTTTTATTCTTGGCTAGATATTTTCCTTAAATGACTTCCATCGACATGATTCATAGATGTCATGGTGTCTAATGTTGCATGTTCCACTATGTCTGTCTCTGGTTTTCAATATAAGTATTGATTGTGCTCATGTTTGGTTATTGGATGATAACCCTTTTGTCCCAAAGCCATACATTTTATTCCCCTATCAAACAGCATACTGTGATCAGATTGAAAACAGAAGATACTCACTGAATTACGCTTCCTTATGAAATAACCTACTTTTGCCATCATAAAACCTGTGTGATATCTTTGTATGAAAACAGCTCAAAATTTTTAAAAAGCTACATGCAGCTCTCCCAATTTTTATCAGTAATTTTGCCTAATCTTTATTTGTCCTTTAGTATTCAGTTTTCCATGAAAATAAAGTCTTAGTTAATTTGACAAAATTTTTTAAATTTTATTTTTCTGATTTATTTTCTCTCTTCTTGCACATTTATTATTCAAATAGATAATCTGGGCTAATATTACATCTATTTCATCTTTTCGCCTGTAACAGGTATAGTCACATATATATTTTATGTTTTCATAAAGTGATGTGATCACATAATTAATCAGTGGTATACAAAGTGCAAAATACATCCCCCCGAAGGTGTGCAGGACAATCCTAGGGATGAGGGGAGAAATCGTCCTGAATTTCAGACAGTCACCCATCACATGTGGTGGTTCTGCAGGGTAGAGGGTTGAACAGCAGCACCCTCAACTCATTGCTCACTTCATGTATTGCACCCTATTTTAGGTTATATTTGTACAGTTTCAGTTCCTCTATTTCCGTTCATTTCTGATCTGATGTCAGTCTTCACCATAAAGCTCTAACCATAGGAAACATTGTCATTTTAGCTCTCTGTGACTGAATTATGTTTTAAAATGAATAAATAGTTAATGGTGAAACTGTCCCAGGAAGATGAGAAGAAAACAGCAACATGTCCTGTGTGAACCAGAAATGATAAAAGCAGATTTCTGACACCTGTTTGAAAGTAGTGCCATGACTATTAATCACTACACAGCCTTTATATTGGCCCAAAAAGTACAGATCAAATTGGTCAAAATTACAAATGGAAAACAAAATAAATGTATGATTGTTTCAAAGGCAGATTCTGATGTATACTTAATTCCTCATATGCTCATTATATTAAATAAGCTTTTAACATTAGAGTAAAAAAAGAACACAATTTAAAAAGAGAAGAAAAACTTAATAAAATATAATTTAAAGTAAAAGCATCAATATACATTATTGTCTTTGAAGGGTTTCCTGAAACATAATCAAACAAATAATCCTCTAAGCCACCCCCACTCTCCCAGCACCTGCTGCTGGCAATCTGCTATCATGAAAATGTTCAGCCTGTGGTGTTCTGCATCATCCCTCTTTAAGTAGAAACAAGCTTCCTTGAGAAATAGCCTGTTTCTATGTAGGAAAGAAATGCACAGTGAGTTTGGAACATCTAATTTTTTCCAAGATTCATTGAGTTTTAGGAATTCTTAGGATATGGATGATTTATACATGAGAGTTTATACCAATAGAGCTGATGAATTAAAGAATAAAAGCAAGATTCAAAGACAAAAAAGTTAAGTATATATAACTGCCTTGAATGATAAGCCAAGGGAGAAAGTAATGCAAGATATGCAAAAAGTAGATGATATGTATCCATGGTATTTAATACAATATATAAACTTTGGGGAATTGGTGTATTTATTAAAATAAATTCATTAGATTTTTGGTCAATATCTAAGAACTAAAACACAATGTTTTTATCTTTATTCCTTACCAAATATTTAGATTGAGGATAAATTGTAAAAAAAAAAAGAGCTGATATAACATCACCATGATTTTTGCATGAGATAGCTGTTCTACTAATACAGCCAGGTATTTTCCTGCTTTACTGAGAGACTCTTTTTGCCCACCCCAAATTACCCCCTGACTTTTTGCCAGAGGGTAAAAATGTCCAGGAATTGCCACCCAAGAGAGAGAGAGAGAGTGGCCCCAAAGCAACTCTTCACAGTCCCTTGCTCTCCCCAAAACAGAAACTCACTACCACCAAGCCCACCTTGGCTGATAGAACCCGCAATCCATTATGTGCCTCATAAATGAGTTCATTCATTCTGTGAATTCAAGCCAAGTACTGGTAAATATATTCTTATTCTGTAGACATGAACTGAAAGTTAACTATGGTTATAAAATGTACAAAGGGCCAAGAATTGGGGGAAAGGGAGGATTTTAATTCCAGTGTTCCAGACTTCACAGAAAAGGTGGGTGGAAGAAAGCATGCTGATGAATGCACTGAGCAGGCGCTGCTTAAGATGCCGTTTTCAGCCTAGGAAGGAAAGTTTTCAGAAGACGGTTCAAAAATGACAGTATTTTTTGAAGTGTAAGGAGTGGGACCGAAAGACAAAGCTATCTGTCAGGACGGTCACTGGTGGCACTCCAAGTCTGTGTGGGAGACAAGGTTGACCTAGTAATGTAGACAGATCAAAGCCAGCAGGTAATGCAAAGTTAGAACCTCACGCTGTAACCTGGTAAGATATATTTCAGCTAAGGGGAGATTTCAAAATGAGTTGACATGATTACAGTCCTGGAACAATAAAAAGATTTTAGTGGTAGAGATTTCAAAGTGTTGAAAGAAGGACCAGAGACATTTTGCTGAGCCAAACAATGATATTCTGAAAGAGAATCAAATGAAGTCATAATTCACTTTGGAATCTCACTGCAAAGAGCAGTAGAAAAGACTTGAGAGTGCTGTGCAGGAAAAAAGGGAGACCTAAATCATTTTCATGGCTAGAAAACCTCTTTAATACAGAATAGAAAAAGTACAGTAAAAGCATAGGTAGTAAATGGAAAGTTTTCAGAAGACAGTTTAGAACTGATTCAATGGAAAAAATTCAAAATATTTGTTAAGTATGCAAAAGTAATCCATAATTAAAATAAAAATGAATGTTAATTGAATGCTCAGAATATACAGGGTGGAGAAAAAGGAGGTTTATACTTGTGTGTACACACACGAAATACAGAGTTTATTCTTATGTTACTACTTAATAATTGTATTATTTTCCATACAATGTCAACCTACTTTTGCCACACCCTGCATGTACTATACTATGTACCTTAAATATATTAGTTCATTGTATCCAATTGCAACCTATCAGAAATTGTTATTTCCATTTCAATTGAAGGAACAAAGAGAAATGCAAAGTAATTCCTCCACAGATACACAGCTAACATTAGCAAAGCTGAGTTTTCAATCCTGGAAGACTACCTTGAATCCATACTTTTCCCCTTGTAACATAACTGACTCTGTTCTTACAATGTGGATCCTTATAACTACAACTTCAAAAGGCTATGATGTGACAGCTTTGCTAGATGCTTAAATACATCGTCTCACTGAATTTTACATTTATCCAATGAATCAAGTATTATTATCTCCATTTCTAATGTCAGAAAGTTACACATGCACCAGATTTGGAGAGAAGAAAACCAGGTCACTGGCTCCCTAAGGACAAGGAAGCTTAAGGGGGCATGGGGTTGGTGTGATATAAATAAACTCCAAATGCCTGTGTAATACAAAGTGTGATAAGTGCCATAAAAGAGGAGTAAATACATCCAGGTTTAAAGCAGCAGAAATATCTAATTAGGTTTACAGATTCAGGAACATTTTCTCTGGGGAAATTACAGTTTTGTTGAGACTTGAAAGATGAGTAAGATAGCTAACAGGCAAAGAGAGCAGAGAAGAGCTTGTTGATTTGGAGGAAGTAAAAAGAAAATGTGGCGAGAGTGTCACATACATGTAGAGAAAGATGAATATTTGGGTGAGAATTAAATAATTAGGAGTTTGCTTGACAAATTAAGAATGTTGGATTTTATTATAAGCAGAGTTGTAAGCAAAGTGTTGAAGATCTGATTTGTAATTTGTTAAATTTAATATTCTCAATAGAGGCGGATGCTTGACATAGTCCTGAACATGAAAGAAGGGTTTGCTAGGTCAACAAAGTTGAGTAAGAGACAAATGAGCACGTTTGCAGGCATGGTGTACATAGGGTTGTTTGCAGGTTGTAATAAAGAATTAGATATCAAGAATGAGTCTCAAGGTCTGGTTCATACAATCACACTGACTTTCAATCTTGGACATACATTGCACATGTAAACCTGAAGTTCACGGAAGAGATAGAATTCAGATATAAAATTTGAGAATTTGAGGGCATAGGAATTAAAACCCTAGGAAAGTTGTTTGCATAGAGAAGGCAGAGTGATAAATGAAGAAAGGCCTGGATTGAGCCCTGACATAGGCTAAAAATTAGGTGTCAGTGACAAGAAAGAAGGAGTAAATGAATCTGGAAAGGTAAAGAAAATCAAAGATGTAGGAAGAATATCAGGAGAATGTGGTATCACAGAAGTAAGAGAAGTATGATTTTGCAGTGAAGGCAAAAGGTAACATCTATAACAATTCAGGGAGCTCTAGGGGGGAGATGCCATAAATGAGATTTACACGTATTGCACTTGTGAAGCGGTATCTCAATGGTGGTCATAGGAAAAAAAAAATTAGGGCAAAGGACAGGAAAAAAAAGTCATATTGCAGGGTGTTAAAAGTAAACTTAAAGTGCAATTTTGTGACTATACATGTAGATAATTGTTCTGAAAAATCTAACCATAAAAATCACTAAGACATAGGTTCATGAAAAAAAGTGTGAAAACAAGAGAACCTTTTAAATTAGTTTTGCTTGTTTTTATTGTATAGGGGATGAAAGACAAAAATCAGATTTGTGACTAATTCCTCCATAGACTGGAAAAATGTGTAAAGCTGTGTGTTGATCTGAAATGAAGCTCAAGGAGGAAGAAAGAGACAATTGGCAATCTTTGCTTGAGGAATTCAGGCTTCCCCAGGAAAGAAAGCTTCTTCTGGGCCTGTATCCTTTAAATCTTAGTGCCTTGGTAAAGACCTAGGGTATCAGCAAGTATTCCTCGACCATTAGGCTCCGTGTGTTAACACACAGAAGTGATGATGGCTCGGAGAAGCTAATAATTGTGTGTAAGAGAGAGCAGGTCATAGTGTGATTGAAATAGTATTTATATCTATGATTTTCTAGTCCAAAGCCTGGGAAGTTAACTAACACTCTGTAGTCTTTTCTAATAGCCCCAAATAAATTATAAGTAAATATATTTATTTACTTATTATAAATAGCAAGGCCTAATAACAACATATTCCTTATGCACTTAGAATATATGGACAGGCATTTCCAAATGAATTTGTGAAGAGCTACATTTTAAATACATGCAAAATATGAGAGAACACATAACAAAATTATGAGTGAGATCAGAATGAGATAAAATTATATCAAAATAAATCTATATTTTCACATGGTATCTTAGGCTTGGTTTAAAATACTAAAACAAAAACTGAGTGTTACTTATTGCAAACACCCAATTCAATACAAATTACAAAAAAAATTTTTTCCTTCAAGTAAAGAGTGTATATCCTGAATTTGACTAATTTTGAGGTAAGTCCTTATTTCAAAAAAGAAAAGAAGGGGGTCTAAACAATATTCAAACAAAGGTCAATTGACTTTCTCACGTTGCTTTACAGGACCTTGTATGTTATACTCCTTGATATTTGCTTGTCAAATGGAAGAGTCCGAATGTAAAACAGAAATGAGGTGAGAGGCGAATTAAAGTTTGGTGGTCATCATATGAACCTCTTTAATTAACTGAAGAAATTAAAACAGTTATTGAACAAACAAAATCATAATTATTATCTTCTGTTGTTAGCATATCTGTCTTAAGTCTGTCTGATAGAATAATGAGAAAAATCTGGCAACAATTACAGAGAAATAATGTTGAATTTCATGTAAAGACAGGTAATTACTGTATTGTACTTAATAATGGTTAGTGACAATCATTTTTTGAAAATAGGTAGAGCAAATAAAATTAACTGTATCTCACTGACTTTTTAAGTAATGTGCTATCATTACATAACCTAGGCAGGTGTAAAGACAGACTCTGAAATTCAAATATAGAACCATTCGCAGATTAAACTGAAAGACAACAATTTTCATTACAAATTTCTTATTGCTCTAAAGTGAACCAAATATATCAATGGTGATGAATCTAAAATATGATGCTAATTTGCTAAGTTTTAGAGCTTACAATAATATGTTGAATTACATTTGAAAGCACAGAAGTGAGAATAATAGAAAAATGAAACACTGTTATATAAGTGTTCAGAAAATACAAAAAAATCATTTAACTCATTAAAATGATTAAGTATATATTTACAAGGGATGGTGAAATTTCTGGGGAAAGGTTTAGGAATGAAGAGAAGTAAAATAATGAAATCTTAGAGTAAGTCCCTCAATGTGAGATACTTGATAAAATTATCTTCTTCCTAAACAATACAAACTAACTACTAATTAAAACTGTGACATTGAAATCCACATGGTAAAGATGAGTTATTTCTCTTGAAAAAAAGAAGACAATTAGATCATCAGGTCTCCCGTGGTACCCTTCTCCATAATGTGTGTGTGTGTGTATAGTTTTTGCCTGGTTGCCTTAATTATTTTCATTTTCCAGCTACTTCATTAATCCTATATAAACATGAATTTAGAATTGTTATAGATTAAAAAACAATTAGAATCTTCTATTAAAATCCTAATAAGTAAAATTTATCATGTTGTTATAATCATTTGTGCTACTTTATTAATGCCTTTTGATTTTTTGTATTACTCTAGTTCTTTGTACTATATATTTGAAAAAAATCTTTTTATTTTCAATTTTAATTTTTTGTTTACAAGTTGTCTTTTTATTCTCCTTTGCTCACTTTTAAAATTGGATAGCCAATTTGTGAAAATTTTCAGTAAGGAAGAATTGACTTGATTTGTGTATAATCATTTTGTGTCAATAAGATGTGTGTTTACTGTAGTGCTCTAACTTTAATCATTTACTATACATAATCATCTTAGAAAATATTAGAATAAAAACATAACTTTCAACCTTATTTTAATTTGTGAGGTATAGAAGGAATAAATGATTATTCCTTTCCTTCATATTTTTATATTATATAAAACATTATTGGAAACATTTAGTTTTTACTCCATTTTTGGTTGAGACATAATTCTTACTTTAAGGCAGTGTATCCAAACCCAAAGCATCAAAAACTATCACTGCAAATTAGCTTTTCCACAAAAAGACACGTGATGGGAGTCAACAGAACAGATCATCAAGGTTTCAAAGTAAACACTTTCCAAAAGGCTGAATGAATGAGTGCAGAACAGAGGGTGGGCTTAAGAAACGTTTCAAGAGCTTAGAGCCCCCTTTCGGGGCAATGAGATGTAGTCATAGACAATTAGACACCGATTCTCTTCCAAGAGAAGCAAGGTGTTATCCATAAAGACACAGAGCTGCAGATAGTGGGATCCCCAGAGGAATGGCTGAGGCACAACAGCACAGTTCTGTAATAGCGCCTTCAAATACAACACATTTCTTTCAGAACATGATACCATTAGCCTTCACATCTTCAGCTAACAGCCTCAAAAGTCATAAAAAATGTAAATTTTTGAAGCCAAGACTAAAACCTAATCTACTATGTAATGATTTACACCTTGTCACTGAGGAATCATAGTAATTATTCTTATAATTACGTAAGCTCAATATCCTTGTATTATGTTTATAATGCATTAAAAGTAAATCATACTTAGAGACTTTAAAATGTCTGTACACAATCCACTAAAATATCTATTTTTGAGGCCATAATTTTACTTTAAAAACTGTATTTTATCTCACCTATAAGTGGAACCTAATCAACAAAACAAGCAAGCAAAATGTAACCAGAGACATTGAAATAAAGAACAAACTGACAGTAACCAGAGGGGAGGGAGCAGGGTGGTAACAGGGGAAATAAGGGGAAGGGTCGTCAAGAAACATGTATAAACGGGCCATGGACACAGCCAAATGGGGGAAGGATTGAGGGTGGGGTGGGGGAAAGTAATGGTGAGAAAATGGAGACAACTGTACCTGAAAAGCAATAAAAAAAGGTAAAAAAATAAAAAACCCCAAAAACCTGTGTATTCTCTTGCTCTGTATAGTATTTTTGTAATGGCTATGTATAGTATTTCCTTAATGGAAATACAGGCAAAATAATCACCTTTAAGAAATGAATTGATCAACAAAAAATCATAACGTTAAGATCACAGTGCAAATCCTGGATTAGTATGGCCCACATAAGTGATGGTAGAAACAAACTCTAGAAAGAGTCTGTCACACAGAGCCTGCAGGTCCATCAGACTCCGTTGGACAACACATATAATCTGTTAACTCAGCTGATTTCTTTTTATCATTCAGACTAACCTCCATAACCTTTTATTTAGCTTGCCCTCTTATGTAACAACTATGATAGTGATGGGCAGTCGAAATTCAGTTTTCAAGATGTACTTTTTATTAGACCTAAAACTTGAATTTTATTATCTGATTCCAAGTATTTCTAAACATTTGATCATACATTTCACAAAACTCAAGATGAAATTTTAATTATACCACAAAAACATACTGAGTACTATAAAAACTTTGTAATATATATATGGAATATAAACCAAATAAAGTTTTGAAATCTTTATTTACTTTAGTAGATTAAATTATATAGAGGATTGCAATCTCTACTTCCCATTACACATATAAGCCTGTGTAGAAGCAAATCGGAAGAGTTTTAATGAATATAACTCTACAGTTACTTATATGTACTTCTAAAAATAGTGTTTCTCAAAAGCAATATCAAAACATAATTTTTAATCCTCACTTAACCATACCTAGTGTGTGTCCGAGTTAATGATTATGACATGCTTCATGTTTATTGTCTCGACTAGGCTCTCAGGAAACTCACACTCTCGCTTTTACTCCTATTGAACTTCCTACTCCTTCCCAGTTTTCTTTACTTGTTCTTTGTCTTCTTTTTGCCCCCTTATTTTTAAGATTTATGAATAGGACCTGATGGAGTTTTGTGGGTTTTTTCCCCAGATAACAGTTAGTCTTTGTTAGTAACAATGAAAGCGAGCACTAAAACTGTGTTAAGCTTTCCTCTTTGCATGCAGAAGGGAATGGGCTCCATAGGAAATATTGATCCAACATTTTTCTATGAAAGCAAACTTTTGTACAGAACAGAAAAGTTAAACTCATATAGATCAGAAGGAGCCTAAAACATCAATAGCTCCTCTTAGTAATTCAGTGAAAATTATTCTCCATCCTTCAAAATGTACCAGTAATAGCTAGAGACCAGGAAATGCTGATTTTAAATTGAGCGATTCTGATTCTCAACTTATAGAGCTTAAGTATTTTAGGAATGGACAGTGTGAGTATAAAAGGTAGGAAAAATGTCCTGAAAATGTTTGTAACATAAGAAATGAACATGGAGCATGATGGTGCCATACTGAGTGGTACAGTAGCTTTATTAATGTGGGAAAAATAGAAACCATGGCAACTAATATCAATGGCTGCCCTCCACATTCCAGTTCTGTTTCAGTACTTTTTGTGTATCATGAATTTAATCATTCCATCAATTCTAGGAAGTAAATATTATCATGATCTTCATTCATAGGTGAGGAAACTGGGCAATGAAAGATTAAATAACTCGTAAAATATTTACTAGTTAGTGAGTTAGTGAAACAAATAGTAAATAGCTCAGTCAGGCTTTTAATCTGGGCTGACTGGCCTTTGTTAGTACTATTAGGAAAATTTAAACACTATTTAGATACTGTGAAGTAAAGATCATCCCTGAGAGAACACACATCTTTAGCTAATTCAGGTCCTGGTTCCTGGAAGTATTATTCAATTTAAAGTAAATATGTGACCAAATGTTTCACTCAAAAATTCTATTTTCCATGGTCTTGTTCTTTAAACCATAAAAAGATTAATGCTATTTTTTCCAAGATCCTTTCTACTCAATATAAATCTGACCACAAGAAGCATAATATCGGCACCATTTCTCCCTAAATCTGTCTCATACCTCACATCAAGATTTTTTGTTTGAATTTTCATGAGGGTTTTTTTTTTTTTTTTAGCCAAGCTGATGACATTCTAAGAAGCAAGATCTGAAAAGTTCCCATATAAAGATTTTTAGTAATTCTTTAAATAATTAGTTTAAAAATATTGATTGACTTGAGAGAGAGAATGAGAGAGAGAAACATTGATTTCATGGGCCACCCACTCGTGCATTTATAGGTTGCATCTTGTGATCAGTTTTTTAATCATATGTTCTCTGTGGGGAAGTTTCTCATTAGAGTTTTCTCTTTTTGTGAAAGAAATAAGATTTGATCTTATGTAAGTCTGTATATATACATGTTTTTTAAATTATGTCTATAAGTTTCCTCTCTCAGTATTTAAAATACAGTTAAAGTTCAACAAGCTCCCAAAGTTAAACCAAATGAGCATTGCAAGGAATGTATCCCAGTTATTTCTGGGAACACAAAAGGAAACCCACAGTGGAAGAGCAAATGACAACATTCATATCATCTTCCAAACAACTAGGCTGCAGCTTATCCTTCTCCAGAGAGCTTTAAAGGTAAAGAGGACAGCATTTGTAATAAAATAATCAGAAGCCAGGTAAAGCAGAATTTACCTCTGTAACACAACCATCTCACTCCATAAACTTCTTAGGAGCAGAAAGCAATCGTCCTTTTCTTTTGCTTTCAGATTGACGAAGTCTACCAGGTATGATAGGGAAATGCTTTGCAGTTATTGTAACTCCACTCCTGGTATGAGATCAATTGAGAAATAATAAGGAAGAACAACTCTATACCATAAAATCAAAGCACAGATTAGCAAGCACAAAGAGGATAAGTTCAGAGTCAGGCCATGATATTGTTAAAAATGCATGAACTGGAGAAATGAGCTAAACTGAACAAAATGACATTTTAAAAAGATAAAAGTAAACTCCTGTATATACTGAAATGCAAAGCTCCAATGTACAAATAAATGTAGGGAGAAAATTAGCTAAGAAGCAGAACACTTGAAAAAGAAAATCTCAAGGACTTAGTCTGTAGTGAGCTTGACATGAGATCAATTTGATATGGTTGCCAAAGTTTGTGTGAGAGTTGGCATTATTTAGAAATAAGCATGTTCAAAAGTAAAGCCTTCTCTCAAAGCTTCTGGTTTTCTTTCTTTTGTTTTGTTTGCATTTTCACCTTGACTAATGAAATAAGTACATTTGGCCCTTGAACAACATAGGCTTGAACTGCGTGGGTCTACTTGTAAGTGATTTTTTTTCAATAAATACATATAGTACTTTAATGGATTTTCTCTTCCTTATGATTTTCTTAACATTTTCTTTTCTCTAACCTTACATTATTTTAAGAATACAGTATATAATATATAACATACAATATATGTGCTAATTGACTGTTAATATTATCAGTAAGGCTTCCAGTCAATAGCAGTTAATTAACAGTTTAGTTTGGAGGAGTCAAAAGCTACATGAGGTTTGTCCAGCAAAAGTTCAGCCATTACTAATATAATGAGAACCATTTGTGACATCAGTGTAACCTGGCAGCCAAGGAGAGTGGATTGGAATGAGCCTGCATGAACAACGATGACTTCACTGTACTAGTCAGATGCCATTGAGTGAGCATGTGTACTGCGTGGCATCACATTCAAAATGACCAAGTGAATAAAGCAAGGAACCTGCTTCAAATTTTGTGTTAAGCTTGAACATTCCTCCGCGGAAACCATACAGATGATTCGGAAGGCTGCACCTATGGAAAACTGGTGATTGGTAGCTTTATCACAACAACGTGCCTGCTCGTGCATTGCACAGGTTTGTGGTGAAACATCAAGTCACCCAGGTGACTCAGCCTCTCCATAGCCAGATTTGGTGCCCTGCAAATTTCTGGATTTTCCCAAAACTAAAATCACCTTTGAAAGGGAAGAGATTTTAGACCATTGATAAGAGAGTCAGGAAAATATGATGGGGTAGCTGATGGCAGTTGGGAGAACTGTGTGAGGTCCCAAGGTGCCTACTTTGAAGGGGACTGAGGCATCATTATCCTATGTACAGTGTTTATTGTATCTTCTTCAATAAATGTCTATATTTGTCATATTACATGGCTGGATACCTTCTGGACAGACTTTGTATGTGGATTTTCAACTTCGTGGTGGGTTACCAGCCCTAATTCCTGCATTTTCCAAGTATCAGCTGTATTTACCTTCTTATACAATGAAGAAATCCAAGATAATCCCACTGACATAAATCTTTTTGATTCTAATAATTATAATAATACTTTTTAATTCTGGCTGTACTTCTAAATCTCCTCTGGATCTTCCTAAAAATACAAACATTTAAACCTGAACCACTGAGGTTTTGCTAGTTCTGACAATTCTATTATTTTGAGGTAAATCATATTTATATTCCTTAAAAAATGCAAAATTATAAACACAAAGCTGTATGAAAGTGACATCATATTTAAAATGAGGAAAGAATTAAAACAACCAGTAAGAAATATTTAAAAACTGACAAATTCAAAAATATCAAAAATCAGAAAATAACATAATACTAATTTCCCTAATTATTCTTGGCCATATATTATCTTATGCATAATAGTGTTTTTGTACAATATTTTTTCCAAAGGAAATGGTAATATAACTCAGTATTTTCCCTAGCATGGTTAATTGATAATCTTTAATGTTAATTTTAGTTTAGGAAAAAAATCTTGCTTCCTATGCATCATTTGTAATGTCATATACACTTCAGTATGGTTTTCAAATTTAAGGAAAAAACATATCAAGTTTATTTTACAGACAGTAAAATGTCAGGACATGTTAAATGTTCTTATGTTATGACTGAATTTAAAACTCTTTGAGTTGTACCTTTAACTGGAACATAATCAACAAAAGAAAAAAGCAAATAAAATATAATCAGAGACATTGACGTTAAGAACAATCTAACAATAGCCAGAGGGCAGTGGGGAGGGCATAGTGGGGAGAGGGGTTTTCAGGAACTACTATAAAGGACACAGGGACAAAACCAAGGGGTAGGGTGGAAGCAGGGGAGGGAGGTGGGTTTGGCTGGGGTGGGGTAGAGGGGTGGGGGGAAATGCAGACAACTGTAATTGAACAACAATAAAATAAAATAAAAATAAAACTCTTTGAGTTGATATTTGTTACCCAACTTTTCTCTACATTGGTGTTGAGTACCATATTATGAGTTTTATATTGTAGTTCTTAATCCTTACCAATATTTCATGAAATAGCCATAAGAAATGCTAAACTTTTCCTAAATTCATGTGATTTATTACATTTTTTCTACTGTATTATCAAATAGCTAAGAATCTATTACTTCTCTTAAAATTTAATGAGGAACAGTCTGAAACTGGAATAATCTGAAACTTTGTCATAAATTATTTCTCAATGTGATAATAAATTTTTTGGTTCCATATAGAAATATATAAAATAAATTAGGTTTGTGGATATTTTCATAATGTGCACGCTGCCTTATCGAATATGTTCCTGAGAGGTGAGCACTTCCTTTTGATTAGATGTCAGTGTAAATACAACTCTCTGCTTGCAATTTACATCTCTGATAATTGGAATAATTTTTCCAGATTCACCTCTGGCTCCATACATTTCAAACTTTGTGTCTGCCCTAATGCCTGCAACCGAATTCACATCATGAAACACCCTCCACCCCTGCAGCTCTGTGTCATGGGGCAAATGAGTTGCTGTGGTGAAAGGGAGAATAGTTCTTGAAAACTAACCCTACGGTAGGACAGCTGGGGTAAACTAACTAGATGTGGAAATGAATGGGATTACATAAGTATTTCTTTTTTTAAAGGATTTTATTTATTTATTTTTAGAGAGGGGAAGGCAAGGAGAAAGAGAGGGACAGAAACATCAATGTGTGGTTGCCTCCCATGAGCCCTCCATGGAGGACTTGGCTCGCAGCCCAGGAATGTGCTCTGCCTGGGAATTGGACCAGTGACCCTTTGGTTCACAGGCTGGCATTCAACCCACTGAGCCACACCAACCAGGGCTACATAGGTATTTCTTACTAAATCAAAACTCAACTAAAATTTCCCTTGGTCCAATCCTTTGGTAAAAGTAGACAAAACAAAAGCAGTAAAAGAGAATCTTGTGGCTATTTTCTAACAGAAGAAATGTACATTCAGATTGAAAATTATACTTTTTATGTAATTTCTTATACTATCTGATGTTGATGGCTGTTTCGATAAATTTCATTAATCATGGGCTTTTATTTAAGATAGATAGGAGCTGCAATTACTTACAAAGAATGTATTGGCTACACCAAATAATAGCAATCATAGTAAAAATGAGTAACAATCAGTGGAATGATTGTCAGGCACTATTCTAATTCTGTGTCATGTATTATCTAATTTAGACCTCAAAAGAAATGTATTTTTATTATCTTCATGATAACAGGGGGCAGCACATGAATGCTAAAAACCTTGTCTGAAGTAACACGGCCAAGGAATGACAGAGCCTAGATTTGGTCTCAGACAACTTTGTATCACAGCCTTTTATGCCTCAGTATCTCGAAGGCATCCCACAATTATGCGTAGCAAGACGTACTTTGCATTATCAATATTGAAGATCTGGCCTACTACCTAGTGGCTTATTTCATCATGTCTTCTTTTAAGATGCAAGCTACTTTCAATGACTTGTGTCATCGATAGCAAGATACCTTTCATTTTTGACTCTCGCTAAACCCATGCTTTCATCCTTGGAAAACATTTTTTCCATTCATGAATATCATTTAGAATTTTAATTCCTTTCAAAAAGTGAATGTCACTAGACAGTTGCAGAATTATCATTTGCAGATTCACATATCTTTAAGTACATTATCAATCTGGAAACTTACCCAAATATATATTTACCTGTGTGTAAATTTATGTACACACAGATGTGCATGTGCATATGTGTTTGTGCATGTCTGTGTACATATACATAGATACATGCATAAGAATGTGCACACTATACATGCCAAGATATGCAGTATGTTCCGTGTATACTTACAAAGATGAAAAGCTATAAAGTTCATGAAGTTTACACAGTTGCAGATCTAACAAATGACGAGCCATTCCAGTGCGCTTCAGCATGCTCCATGGTCACATGGCCACGTTAAGGAAAACTGCAAATTCTGAAATAAGGTTTTCAGCTTTTAAATTGTTCTTAATTCATTATATGGACATGTTGTGTGTGGAATAGGTAACATTCTGAAATATTATATTTTATGTTTTACCTGAAAATCATTTTTAAAATGGGTGAATGAAAACATATACATATATTTTTTAAACATTTTATTTCTTCTGTTGGAAATATGCATTGATGTTGTACTTACACAATTATGACTACAAACCATAGTGGAGGGGCAGCATTGGGCAAATACATATATTATATATATAACATATAACATATAATATATAATATATATAATGTACAGTGCACACACACACAATTTCCTTACCACCATCCAAACTCTTACTCATCAACAAAAATTGATTTTGAATTTTGAAACCCTTATATTACAAAGGTACACAGAGGCATGAGCAAAGTAGCTAACAATCAAATGACCATAATAAATTGTGTAAACCTGTGGAATCTTTTTGTTGTTGATAATAAGAAATTGCATGTGTGAGGGTCAAACAGGAGAGGGAAGTGAAAAATTAAAAAATAACCATCTCGATTGTGACCCTGAATTATAGTTTTAAGATACATTAAAATACTAACTTTTAAAAATGGCTAAATTAATATTTCCCTTTACTTTAACAATATATGTATACTATTTCTGAGGCAAATTTTGCCATGCGTGCTTTGTTACGGGATTCCATATTCTCCCTTAAACTAAAATCACGGTTCATTATTGTTCAGTCGGGAAATGTAAAGTGAGCAGTTACTCGAGTATGTCCATATCACAACACTTTGTATTAGAACTGTGAAGTGGTGTAGGGATCGCCTGGTGGAATGCCAATGTGTCGATGCCATCGCTACTTGTGCCAATTGCTGTGATAAAAATGAATGGAAAAACCATTTAAGAATGAAAGGTAGGTTTAATGGATTGCTTTTATGGAATGCTGATTGATTTGTAATTGATGGAAACAGCTATTCTATTTCATCTTTTCCCTTGTTAAATTTAAAAATATATGACAAACAATCGCAACCAAGATGTCCTTTAGTAGGAGAGTGAATAAACAGATTGTACAATAGGACAAATATACAACCAATAGTACTCAGGAATACATGGAAACTATGTTGATTCATGCAACGACATGGTTAAATCTTAAATGCATTTTGTTAAGTAAAAGAAGGAAGACCCAAAAGGCTTCATATTGTGTAATTCCACTTATATTACAAAATGAAAAGCAAAATTATAGTGACAGAAAACATATGAATAGTTGCCCAAGGGCTTGGGAAAGAGGGGAAATGACTGAGTCCAAGGGGATACACAGTGGAATTTTATGGTGACAGAAGTGTGCTAAAACAATAACAGAAGCGGTGAATGCATGATTCTATGCATTTGTTAAAATCAACACAACCATACATCACAAATGTTTCAATGCACAAACGCAAAAAAAGCAAGCAAGATTTCAAGGACCTCCTGATGGAAAGCAGACTGGGAGAAATAAGTTTGACTGTTATAAACACAGGGTTTCACTGCACCAATAAAGCAAACAAGGGAGCTGGCTTGAAAGCAACATTGGAAAATGGTATTTTGACTGGAGATTGTAAGGGGTAAAGACAAAACTATCAGTACATAAACACTGTACTCTATCTAGCTGGCAATTTTTTTTCATAGATTCATAGGGTTCAGGTTTACAATTTTGACTCTGCTTTACATTTACTGGCATTGAGCAAGTATATGGACAGTGATGAGATGTCAGGTGTCTCTCTGTGGGAGGACAAAGCTACAGGTAAGCCAGATGGAACCCTGAGGTACTAGACTAGATTCAAAGACATCAGCATGAACTCATTTAGGAGATATATATATATATATATATATACATATATATACACACACACATATATATAGCTATGCAATATAGTTATGATAGTTACAGAAAATTATGGACATGTGGTTATACGAGGTCTATCCAGAAAAAGTCCGGCCATTGCTAATATAACAAGAACAGTTTGTGCAACATTCATGTAACCTGGCAGCCAAGGAGAGTGGACTGGACAGCTTCACCCTCACCCTAACCCTAACATAGCCCTAACATATGGGAACTACCTGACAGCTCGATCTGAAGGTGGTGTGCTAATGTCCTGCAGTGGCCCGGGGTGTTAAAAACTCATGGAATGCTTGCAGTGGTAGAAATCACAGGATCACCTGCCAAAACCTGACAGTAACAGGCCCCAGAGAGAAATGAAATAATGTAAAAATATTAGAAATTCAGAGAATACCAACATAAAAATGAATTTTATACTCCCAGAGTCATCCTGTTTAGTTTAGAAAGACATTTTTATTTCTACACAGGATTAAGTTACCCAGTTGTTCCTGGAACCACATGTTGTTTCTTCTGCAGTATGTATTTTGAATAATGATGCTATAGGGACGGTTTTTGAATGTCTGCATTAGAAACAGTGCCATGTCATTAAAAATAAAAATCTATAAAACATAAATTCCTGCAGAAACTCTCCATTTAGCTGCGAAGATCAAGTGTTGCCATATTCCCCCCTTGCAACGGGACCTGGCAGCCTCCACTTGCTTCAAGCGCTAAATAGTAGCATCCCTGCTCTCTATGCTCTAACCTACAAAAGGCTTATTTTCATTAAATGGTACCAATTCTTTTTAAAAGTTGTGTCTTCTTTTTCAAGCCAATACTAAACAGGAAAATTAGAAAATCAAATGATAAAATGGAGGGATAATTAAGAAAAGGACATGTAAGCTCTCAATTCCTTAACTGAGACATTTGGGCTCAGAATTCTGGATTTTTGGAAGTTTATGAGGACAACTCATGACGGATACTGTCTGTTGCATGACATCTTGCCTGGGCAGAAAAGAACATTCATGTACATTACTGTTCTGCAGCAAAATTTATGAACATTCACAGTGAGTGAAGGTAGACAACTTAGTGGAGAGGAAATTATTTTTAGGGAAGCTGAACAGGCCCTTAGGAGAGTAGATTGGAAGTCTGATAGTTTGTGACAAGTTTGTCTGAGTGTGGCATAAATTTTTAATCTCCTCTACTGTGATCAATCAATCTGCCCTGGATGACGAAACTCCCAGGGAGACCTGTGGCAATGGAGTTCCTTTTGGAGGCTTTGTCTTTAAGCAGATAAGGGGAAATCAGAGAAAGCTCCTCCCTCTTCTAGCTGTTTCATAGCGTCTGCAGCTCAAAACATCATATGCCAAATGGGCATATTTTTGGTTAGTACATCTTAAAACTTCTACAGTCGCATTTTAAGTGGCATATTCTGCTACCCTTCACTTTCAAGATAATAAAATAATACAGTACCCCCACCCCCTTAGCCATTGTTTCACTTTCCATGGTTTTAGTTACTATTGTTAATCTCTTACTGTGCCTAATTTACAAATTAAGCTAAATCATAGGTATGTTTGTATGAAAAAGCATAGTATATACATGGTTTGGTACTATTTATGCTTTCTGGCATCTACTGGGCATCTTGAAACATATCCTCTGTGGAAAACAGAGCTTATGTTTTATTGCAGGTTATTCTATTCCAAAGTGGTTTTTACCAATTTATACTTGAAGCAACAAATTACACAATTTCTCATTGTTCTATGTCTCATTCCAAACGGTATTGTTACACATCTTATTTGTGCCCAAACTAAAGAGTATAAAATTCTATACAATTGTGATCTCACTTTTCACTTCACTAATTATAAATGAAGTTAAGAACATATTTTTATGTGCTCATTCAACATTTGTTCTCCTATTTTGAAAGACCAATCCTTTCTTAGTCCTGTTTCTACTTTGTTTTTCCTTTTCTTATTGATCCACAGGAATTCTTTACATATATGGGACACTAAGTGCTTGTTGGCATGAGGTGTAACAAATATCTTCTTTAAGCTCATGGCTATTAAGAACTGGGAAGGGTCTGAGACTGCACCCTTCTGGCAAGTTAATCTGTCAATTTCCATGACAGTAAAGAGAGGGGTCAGGGTTGACAAAGATTCACTCTTTGACCATAATCTTTTGAGCCTTGGTCTTAACCAGATCTCAGGTGTGGCCTATAAAGGCTTGAACAAAATACTGACGTGATTTCTAAGTGCAAGGCCACATTCCTAGAATAATTCTGGCCCCTCTTAAAGTGCCTGCCTGACAAAACTCAAGGCTACAAAGAGAATTCACTGTTCCAGCCAGCACCTGAAGGTAAAGCTCTGTCTCCCAGCCTCTGTGGGAGGGGAGGAGCCACTTTTCATAAATAGGAGTTAGCACACCCAGGTGGTTTTCACAAGGATCAACATCCCTTTTTACTTTTGCAGTTTTTCACTTCACTAATTCTGCCAAGCCCTGGCTCACCCTGCTTCTTATTCCCTCATTCTCCCTTTAAGACGCAGTCACCTCTGAACAAACCGAAATTGAGTTCAGTTCACACTGAACTCTTTTCCTTATAGCACAGTACATTATGATTAAAATCTGTCCTTACCATTTTATCTAGCATCCAGCATTATTTATCTCTGATGAGGCACATACTACTTGCAAGGTAGATAGGATTCACAGCTGAGGTACCCAGGGCTAAGGGCCCAGCATATGTTGACTGAGGAGCCACCATTGACCAAGCTGCAAACATGCTGGTCCTTTTACCATTGTCCCTTACGTCCTCCCCACGCACACAGGGAAGCAAGCAGTTACCTGTGTTCTCAGCTATGGAAACCACTCAGTATCAGCAGAGCTTTCAGTCTGACACACTCAGCAAGAATGTGCAAGTGTGCTCAGGACCAGTGGCAAGCTGTTTCTCCAACTGGCTCACTTTTTTCCCACCTTTTAAAGTATTTTTGGTAAATGAAGTTGCTCGTTTTACAGGTCAGATTTAAACATTGTTATATTATATGGTTAATACATTTTTGTAATACTTTTTACATTTTAATACAATATTTACTAATAATTTCTATCATTAAGTCAGAGATTTCATACCTTATTGTATTAGTTGTGTTATTTTCTAAACATTATCATGTTTTGACATCTTTTCATCTTTTCATTTCATTTTATTGTATTTTTTCTATTACCATTTACTCCCCTGATTCCTCCCCCACAATCACCACACGGTTGTTCATGTCCTTCAGTCCTTTTTTCCTCCTTGCTCAATCCCTCCACCCCCTCCCCGACTCTGAGCTGTGATCCTGCTATCTATGGGTCAGCCTCTATTTTACTTGTTAGTTCAGTTTGCTCATTTCAGATTCCAGATGTTTTGACACCCTAAAAAACCTTTCTGGTGGGGGAGGAACTGGCTATCTAGGGCTGGCCAAGTCTTTGAGATAGCAAAAGGCTCAGCTGAAAAGCATACTTTTAATATCAAAATAATCAATCGGAAACATTCCTCCTATGTGGCTGCTGCTCTCCAAGAGGCAATAGCCCTGAACCTTCATCACCAAGGGCCAGGTACCAGTCAACTGCAGTCCACTCTATTTCCAAGGCCCAATGAAACTAGTCAGACTAGCCAATCATAAACTATTCATTTTGCCTGCCTTGCCTTTCCTGCAGAAACCTCAGTAAGGGCAACGATCTAGACTATTCCCTCCCCAATGTTTCCTGCTTTCCCAGGTGGCCTTGCATGGCTTGCGGTGTCTCCTATCTCTAGAAACAGTGAGTATAATAAACTTTGTTTTCCTGAGGCTCTTCTCTGTCTCCTCTTGTGGCATCGCCTGACTAACAATCACATTTTAACAAATGTAAAACAGGCTGCATATTTACTTTAGTTTTACCTTATTGGTGAAAACTAAAAATCTAACTTCAATATTCCTCTAAAATAACAAATTATTCTAGCCTCATTTTATTAATGCTATGAAAAGGGAAAGGGAAGTAAGCAATATTGAAGTTCTCACATAAGTGCGTTTGTTCCTGAGATTCTTTTCCCATTCTTTTATTTCATTTGATTATCTCTGCCATATACCTCACATTCTCAATTGTCTTGGCTTTAAAATCAATTTTGACATCTGGTTGGGAAATTCCCCTATTCTATCCTCCTTGCATATAAATATTAGAAATAGTTTGTCTAGTGTTACCAAAATTTTGTTGGGGTTTTAATATGAACAGTATGATACCTAAATAATAATTAGAAAAAATAGTAAATGACATATTTTGTATCATAATATAACTATTAATCATTGTGGTCTTATTTAATAAAATAAATGTTATATTTTCTATATGCTTCTTGTTAGTGTGTAAAATACTGTTGATCCTGTACATTAATGTTCAATCAAGCAGACATTTTCAAAATTTATCTATTATTTTTAATTATATGTCTGCATACGATTTTGGATTCTCAATGCAGACAATTATATCTTCCACAATATTTAAATATTTGTTTTTCTTTATCACCCTCATGATATTTATTCCCTGTTTTATTGACAGTGGTAGCTGGGGCCAGAAAGCAAGGAAAGTGCACATTTTTATTTTGTTCTTTATTGGGAGTGAATCCTTGTAAAATTTTGCTCTTGAGAATTATAATTTCTGAAAGCTGTAAGAAGATGTATATATTATCAGGCTGAGTACTTCTACTGAGTTCATTTCAAGAATAAATATTGAAATTTGCCAGTGCTTCCCTGACAGTGACTGAGATGCTTGTACCATCAGATTTTCTATATTCTTCTACTTCCATGTCTCATTTTAGTGACAGTAGCTATGTTATACAACTTTTTATATTATTATCTTAAAAAATGTATGAATATTTAATTTATCAAAGCCAATAAACAATATATCAGCCCCTCTCCTGAGTGATAGAGAATAAAATTATATCATTTTTATCACCTTCTGTACAATTTTGTCCTTTCACTGAACTCTCTTTTTCACTTCACAAAGTAGACATAATAAATTATAAAAGTTTTAATATATTAAATATATATCTATATATATTTATATATTATAAATTATATAATTTAAAAATGTTTGATTTGAGTAATTTAAGTCAATAGGAATTCTTACCAATATTTTTAACATATTTTAAAATATTTAAGATAGTTTTATTGAGTGTTAATTTGCATACAAGTAAATGCACTCTTTTTAAGCGTACCATGCAAAGGCTACTGAGAGACCTACGTGCACACAGTTGGATAACCATTATCCTATGGCCTTGGCCAGTAAACCCATATACCCCACCCACATGGAGATGACTAATTTGCTTTTTGGCAGTACAGTATGGGTTTTCTTGAATTTTGTATAAATGGAATTGTGTGTATCCTGATTTTTTTTTTCACAAAACAAAGTGCTTTTGAGTTTCACCCATGTTATTTTGTGTATCAGTAGTTTTCTTAGTTTTTGATGAACCGCATTCAATTGTATAGACAGACATTTTTTATCCAGTCACAAGTGGTTGGACAGTTGAGTAGTTTAAATTTGGGGGGTGAATATGAATGGAATGCTATAAAATTTTTATTATGAGTATTTGAGTGGATATATGTTTTAATTACTATAGGTAAATATAAAAAAAAATAAATTGCCGGGTCATGTCGTGTGTGTTTAACTAAAGAATGCACTGCCTAATTGCAGCTTAAATCGGCTGAACAATGTTTAAATCCCCAGACCAGTGGCATATGAGAATATGTACTGCTTGCTAGAGCCATGTTTTTTTCCATCTGAGCCACTCGAATGGATATATAGTGCATTTAATTATCATTTTAATTTGTATTTAATTTGTAGCTTAATTTAACTTACATTTAATGACTGATGTTGTTAAACGTGTTTCCATATGCTTACTAGCCACTCACTTAGGTACTTCAGGGAAGTATTTGTTGAGATAATTTCATATTGAATCCTTTGCCTTCTTATTGTTCTTAGAGTTGAAACTGAGTTGGCTGGCAGTATACACATTGTATATTCTGGATATTAGTAATTTTTCAGACAATTATTTTGTAAATTTTTCTCCTGTTCCGTGGTTTGCTTTCATTCCTAACTATATGTTAAGGAACAATACTTATTAACTTGATTACATTTATTTATCATTAGTTTTTCTTTTATACTTTATGTGATTTTGTCCTAAGAAATGTTTGCCTAACCCAATAGTAAAAAAATATTTTCTTTTACATTTTCTTCTAGAAGTTCTATAGTTCCCGGACTATGTCTACATTTACAATCAGCTCAACCATCGTGAAGCTTGGGCTTAAAACCCCTCTATTTGGTTTGAGGAACACATTCAGTATCTAAATAGTGTTCAAGTAAAAGCAGGACAAATTAGAAAAGTGTGATAAATGCCTCAAGCATGGAGGAATATACTTGTTAAATTCCAAGTGTCTTACATTTTGAGAATTTATTTATGTAGTTGAACATGTACTGGATTAATAATTTCCCATGGCTGATTACATATAGTTAGTAAGATTCCCGAAATCTTACATAGGATAGATTTTCCAAAGTGAGAAAATTTATTGATTTCCTAGTACTATAACTCCATTATATATATAATATACATATAATATATATTGCTATCACTGGTAAAAGCAACAGAAGTTGAAAGGGAGATTCAATGTCTAGCACTGTACTTCCACAGCCTATTTATTTTGAAGAAAAATTATATTGAAAGTCACAATACTTACTCCAGATTCTCAGTGAGCCGTACATTTAAGTCAGGTTCTGTAATTTTTCAAATGGTAAGAATTTTCAACAGAATTGTTAATAGCACACAGACCACAAAACAGAAAAAAATATTTTCTCTTCTTGCTTCTCAGTCAAATGATTATTTTATTTATGCCTTGTACTCCAAGTTGCTAGCGACATATCCCTACCCATAGGCCATATATCCTCAGTGTAACCACTTAATTCTAAACCCTCTCAAATCTGTACATATTTTTATATCATGACTAAAGCCAGACTAGAACCCCAGTGGCTTCTTTTCAGTTAATTTTATGTTGGAAATTAACAGTTTTATAATCAATTAATCTGGATAATTTTTTAATTTGTTCCAATTCTAGTCTCAACTGATATCTGAACAATATTTAACAAACGTTTTTTGAAGGACAAATGCTCATAGGGACTTAGCACATATGATAAGGTTTATACCAAGATGATTGGAGAATGTTACAGAGTAAATGATTGCACGGATAAGCAACAGCTGATTAGAGAATGACCTAGAATAACATCAGTATCGATGGTGAGAGTAGGAGTGAAAGGACTGGAGAAGCCCTGATGAATAAACATCAATAAACCTGGAAAGTGATCCAACATTGAATATTAATACATTGAGGGGAGAATTATTCCCAGATTTTACTTTAGACAAATTAAGTAGAGGGTAATGACACTAGTGTAAATAATTGTTAAAGTAGAAATACTTACATATTAATTTTAGGATAAAATGTTATAGCAAAAAACCCAGAACATTTTGTGAAATATTTCAGAACACTGTGTAAAATAGTTCATCAAATTTTAGTGTAACTTTACATCTTTTGACTTTAAATTATTTTCATACAACTATCTCTTTTTGTTTTTAATTCTTCTAAATCATAATGCGGGTATTCTAGTGATAATTTCAGTGGTAATCCAAGGTCATTTTTATTTAAGTCATAAAATACTACATTGTTTGCAATATTTTTAAATTAATAGTAATTTGCTCTGACTTTTTGTATGGCTACAATATCTATTACTTAAACAATACACAGGGATGGTTTAGAGAGAATAATTTCATAAGTGTCAATGATTAGTGAATATTTTTTTTATTATGAGGAAACAATCTCTTAAGCTATCTTGATGTGGTAGGAACTCAAAGCGTACATAAATGATCAATGCTTTATGTTTGAAAGACAGGCCAATGCGGCCCTATAACAATGCATTCTGGCTTTGGGAAAATGGCACTAAGTCATCTTTATGTGGAAAAAACCCTCCATCACTGTTCTACTGAAGAGGGCCTAGAGCAAGAGGCATATGTAAATCTCATTCATAAATAGGATACCTTAAAATACACATTAAAAAAGGATCTTAAAGGAATAAATTCATCTTGATCCTATTGAAAATTACTCTTCATAATATTAATAATAAGCAAGTTCTCCCAAAATACCAATAGCAAGTGGAGTAAGGGTAGGTATACAGAACATCAGCAACTCAAATACAACAATCACAGCATACAGACTTTATGGAAGTTTATAAGAGACATAAAGACTCATAAGTTATTCCAAAGGAGTTTCTCCATATGGTGCCAAAACTTTAACAGTGACCAGTAGTGAATTAACAACGCTTAAAAGTAATCTGCTCCTCATGGAGAACATGGACCTACAGATCCGAGCTTTGTAATTAATCAGGAAATGCATCTGCATGTGTTCAAACTGAAGGCCTAATAGTAGCTTGTAGGCATAGAGTCAACTTTCTTAAGAGAATAGACTACACTCTAAATACACTAGATAAAAATGTCTCAGGAGATCCATCAAATTACAACCTTGGGTGCTTTTGTAGACAAAAAATTTGGAGAATATCAGCCAATCAGAACTTCAGATAGATGTGTGGTGGTGCAACCCCATTTGAGTCTACCTCCAAAGAAAGAATGTGCTTTTAATAGCTTTGGCCCAAATATCAGCACCTTCCATTTTGCCTCAGTATCTGACCAAATTTCAGCATTCGTTTTTGTTAACTGCAAGGTAACTTACACTGAAGGGGTCAGAACCACCAGGGTTGTACATACAGTGCAGTTCAGGGCTATGGGGAAATTGCATTTTAGCATAATGTGAGCATGTTCCAGGACAAGGTTTTCTCTTTGAGTCCTCTTAATCATACAGAACATCCGGGCCCTAATCCTTTATTCAGTCTGTGGTAGTGGCTCCTTCAAGAGTAAGAGGTTCATTCTGACTTGAAGATTTAGTGAAAAGTGCTTTCTATTTCATTTCCCAGGAAACCTGTCACCTCCTCTTACTGCCACGGTCCCTTCCTGAGGCCCCATGCTCTCCCTGACTCCGCTTTGAGAGTCAAGAGTTGCTTCCTCTGCAAAATAATTTTTGTAAATGCCCATTTTCAGTATGCAAATGATAATTTCATCTTGGGCTTAAGCAACCCCCATCACAGACTCCTTGCTATTACTTATGAGTAAACTGGGGAAATGGCAAAAGAGCAGAGAGATAGGGAGATACAAACTCATAGTATACTGTATATAAATTAAATGTATAACCACAAATATAGAATTGCAGGGGTCCTTGGTAAAGAGTGGAAACAAATCTTTACTATGTGTCCCAATGAAGATCTTCAAAATTACTCTTCATCACTATCCTCAGCTCTCTCTGTACTTATGATACATCCTGAGAAATCGCAAAAGGCTTAGAACAGCTTTTTCCAAATTCCTTCTAGTACCCTCTTACATTCCTTTATGCTGCTAACTGTGACCAAAGCTGCCTTATCTTTTATTTTGTCCTTGGTTTTTATCAAAGTCAAATCCCCTTTTATGAAAATGGAGAGAAATAATGCAACAGGAATAGGTATTATTTTGAATCTCAAAATAGGAATAAAGTATATAAAGAACACTGAAGCCACCCAGAGCTGGAGGCATAGGTGTGGGGCTTGGCACTGGCACACCCCTAGTCATACAGCCCTTGATATTTTCTCTCTTCAAAGTTGGTGTCTGGGGTCTAGTGAGAGGAACAGTTGCTGTCAGAGCTGAACTAGCTGACAAATTGTTTCTATCAGCACTGCCATCAGCCACACAGCAAACCCACTTTGGGCTTCTGTGTCCAGGGACAAATGTCCACAAGCATCTAGGAAGCCATAAAAAGTCATTATGCAACAAAACTATTTTCTCTTAAGCTGTAAAACTTTTGTTTACATTGACTAAAACTTATTTGCCACTGGAAAGAAACTCAGAATTATTATTCTCATTTCAGGAATATTTAGAGAAAAATAATCAACAAACCTTTGTGCAAAAGAGAAGTAAATTACCAATGCCTGCTTTGAATTAAAGGGTACAGCAGTATGACATGTAAAGAATACAAAAGTGAATCTCTTGTGCCTGAAACAAAGGTAAAATGCTGAGAATCATGCTACGCAACTCCCTACACCTCACCCCCTACCACCACCGTGGCCCATCAGGGACCATCACCAAACGTAGATTAAAACCTGCGCTAGTGCAGCCTCACTTCTCATAGAAGGGGGGGTGCATGGAGCTCCCAAAGAGTAAAATAGCAGCAGAACTCCCAACAATCCTGCAACTGAAACCCGGTGTCCTTTGAGTTCAAGTTTAGTATCTTCCAACCAAACTATGAAATAGTTTGGATTTTAATTTGCTCAATCAATGAAAAAAATTAAAAAGTAAATTATAAAAGGAAAAAAGACACTCAGGTAGAAGTAATTGTCTCTGTATTTTTTTCTGATCATTACTTCAAAGTCAAACATCACAAAGTTGAAGGTTATTATTAATCATTAGGTTTACAGTTGTGTCTTTTTGTCTGAGGATAATTTCCCATTGCGAACAGTTTGAATCTGTTGCCTCACTTTTTCTATAGCAGCTTCTGACTGGAAGTTGATCTTGAGAATATCACTAAAATTGATTAGAGCTGGGAAATGAGATGCTCAGCATTTTCCTAACGACAGCTGAGAACTGATGTTTGCTATGGGATTTACTCAATGATTTCTATCCCATTGGCATGAAAACATACTGATAAATGTCACATTTATTTTTCCAAACTTTGAAACTGTGTATATACAAGCTTTTGAGTTAGTTATAAACAATTCTTGATTCATTCTCTGGTTTCATGAGTATCCCTTCAGTGATTCATTATTATATTAGAACGCGGAGAGTCTTTCTTAAATTAATTCAAAAGCTAAAGAAAAACTCTGTTCTCCCCAAAGGTCAAACATTGTGATGCAGCAGAGTTAGTATAAGGCTTGAAAACAATGTCTTGTAAGGTATAAGAGCAATTCAGATTTTAGCACATCGAATTTTAATAGCAAATACATAGTAACAGCTTTGTTAAAAGAGATGCAAAACTCTATAGAAAAAATAACCAGAAATAAGAGAATGAGATAATGTTAACACTAACATTAAAAATCTCAATAAAGCTGTTAAAAACTAACTTCATTTATTATTCCCTAATTATTTTGTAACCTCTCAATATACTTTGTCCTGCATGACAAAAATATAGAGAGAAATATGCGCTTTACAAATATGTTCTGGTAAACTTGACTTCATCATAATTTCAGTTTTATAATTTTAGACAAAGTGATATCTGGAGAATTTTGAAATTAAAAAATTCTCTGAAGGTATTTTAAATTAATTGCTTTCATACTTTAAATATATATATAAATTCAAAATAAGAAAAATATTAAGTTGCTTATATATAACTATATATAAGTAAACCTATATAAATAAATACAAAATAAAAAATATTAAGTTGCTTATATATAAATACATATAAATAAACACAAAATAAGAAAAATATTAAGTTGCTTTATCAGTCACTAAAGACTTTTGACTAGAGCTCACTGACTTGGAAGAGTAGAAATCTGCAAAAATAACACAGAGAAAAATAGGTCTGTAACGTAGACTGATATTTAATAATAAAATACTGGGGATGGTAAGTGAAAAAATCAACTTCTAGTTCTTAAAACACCACCTGTCTTCCAATCCCCAAATGCCCTGAATAAAGACACTCAAAAAACATCAGGCATCTACATCTGGGGACATGACGCTGGTGTACAGGCTGTGGATTTTTACGACTTGTTCAAGGTCACACCTGTATCCTTCTATTCATTGTCTATCCTACAGATAGTTTCTTGATGTTTATATGATATAAATAGACAATTTGCAGCATTTTTATCCCACACTGTCATTTTCATTAAAATGTAAACTAATAGTGTCAACAGAAAAAAAAATACTCCCAACTTTGGGCATTTTGTATATTTCTGGTGGTGTTTGTATTTTCACAGCTACAGTAGGTCTGGGATGGAATGGTGTCAGGTGAGTAAGGTCCAACCGGCAGTTAGCTGGCTGTAGTCCTGTGATGTGAAGTAGACGAAAATGTCCTGCATTGTGCCAAAGATGTGTGCAGGGAAAACTTCTTGTTTTACTTAATTACATCAGACTGGAATCTAACTGTATTGCACATAAATTAAAATACCTTAGAGCCAATATAGCCTATTGATTAAGAGCAAGGACTCCAGAGCTGTATTACTAGGGTTTAAATTCTGGACCTGTCACGAGCTGTGTGACCCTGGCAAGTTACTGATGCTCCTGCACTTTGGTTTCTCATATTGGTAAAATTGTGGTGATAATACCAGAGGGATTCATGATGAGTAAAGGTAAAGAACCTATAACAGTGCTTGACAGACAATAAACACTCTGTAAGTCTTAGCTATGTGAAATATTTTCAAATAGAAAAGTAACAGGTAAACCAGGGGAGACTGTATATTTTTCTTCAAACTGTATTAAACCTTATTCACTATATCAAAAAAAAATCCATACCTCTAATGATAAAATACTGGCTTTTAGTATATACATAACCAACAATACACAACTAAATCTTTTTTTTTTTAATCTGGGCAACTAGGATCACCTGCTGGATACAGGAAACATCTCCCTCACCCATGATTTATGAACCTCAGGTCTAATGATACACGGTTACCCCTGAACATGAAATCAAATTTATTACTCACATAACATAGTAAACAGGAAGTGGATTCCCCCAAGGAGAAGGGCTCAGGTGATGTCTGCAGAGAAAGGAGAACAAAAGGAGGTAGTGGCTTAGTGTTATTAGGCATATGGGATGGGGTGAGTAGGGTGCTCAGCCATGCTTTGAAGTTCCACCTGAGAGCTGAGACAGGGGTGCAGGGGAATAAATGGAGGAGTTTCTGATCAGATTAGTCAGATGTCAAGGAAGGGGAAAAGTGGCAACTTGAAAACTGTCATTTTTCTAATATCAAAAATAGAATCTACTATAAAGGACACAAGGACAAAATCAAGGGGGAGGGTAGAGGTGGGGGAGGGAGGTGGGACTGGCTGGGGTGGGGTGGAGGGAAGGGGAGAAAATGCAGACAATTGTAACTGAATAAAAATAAATAAATAAATTAAAAAAAATAGAATCTTTCCATTAAAATATCTTTCTGTGGTATGTTTACACAATAGACTGCTATGCAGCAGAAGGAAAGAAGGAGCTCCTACCCTTGACAGCATGGATGGAACTGGAGAGCAGTCTGCTAAGTGAAATAAGCCAGGTGGCGAAAGACAAATACCATGAGATCTCACTTATAAGTAGAACCTAAACAACAAAACAAACAAGCAAGCAAAATAGAACCAGAGACATGGAAATAAAGAACAAACTGACAGTGAAGGAGGGGGGGTGAAGGGACATAACAGGGGAAAGAAGGAGAAGGGTCAAGTCAAGGAACATGTATAAAGGACTCAAGGACAAAGACAATGATGGGGGGGTGTGAATTCAATATGGGAGGTGGTGTTGGGAAGGGAAGGGAGAGTAACAGAGGAAGAATGGGGACAATAGTAATTGAACAATAAAAAATAAAATATCTTTCTGTATTTGCCTCATTCGTAGTGACTTCATGTTGAATTGTACACATCTCACTAGTTCAATATTACTTATAATGTAATTATGCCCAAATTAAACTGAATACTATGCCTTATTATTGTTTTAATGTCCTCCTTATATTTATGGCATTGAATTGGTTTGTTTTCCACATATAGATAAGCTATTGAATCTATAAATTTCATTATAGTACAGGAACCATTGTTAAACATATTTTGTTATTAAAAGGTGTGATTGGGTCTTTTAAAGGTTTGAGAATTTCTGAATTAAAATGTGAACTTTTCTGAGGCTTAGAAAAATGTGTAGGGAGGAGTAAGAAAATGTTAAAGGGACATTCATAAAATGCTATTTTTACCCCCAAGGATAACCTGTAATATTATTCCCCAAATGAAATTTATTGTCCCAACTTTTTATACATATCTAAACTTATCTACATTTAGATGGGTTTTGGAGCCAGACTCTATGTCCTGAATCTTTCAAGGAAAGACCTTGATTGAACAATCTTAGCTGCAAATTTTAAAAAGAAAAAAAGAAAAATCAGTATATGCCAGATGGCTTCCATAAACCCAGCTGGTGATCCATGAGTTTGGAGGCCTTAGGCTGGATTAACTGCCTTAAAATTTTAAATTAATTGCTTTAAGGAATTGATTTATAACCACTGAGAACTGCTGTGTAGCAACCAAGAAGTTATTTCACAAATAACTACAGAAAATGCTCACTTGGAATCAATAAACTGCAAAACACAGGTGAGAAAAAGCATTGATAAAGATATTTTATTTACTCAGGAATTTAAAGTGATAGAACTAAATGGTCTCCCTAGTGAAATAAAAAGTCTGCATAATTGAGTTCTAAAAAAAAAAAAAGTTCTGACGTCCTACCGTCATCCTAAATCTGTATGTAAATACATTTTGGGTGGTGGGCAAAGAGGAAGACAATTTTGCAGCTTGCGATATTTTGCTTATTAAGGATGAGTTCTAACAAAGTGGATTATATGCAATACACCCTTAAGTCATATTTTAACACATCACTGTAAATCTTTCCAATATAAATGCTAAAGAGAGGTAGGGTGGTTTTTCATTGACCCCATCATTCCATTTCTGTTCCATTTCATCTCTCCAGGAAAGAAAGATTATTTAGCAACAAATCTGATTGAGCCCTAGGGTGGCCTTAATTTGCTGGTGTAGGTACAGGGTGTAGTCTCTGTAAGCTGGAGTTCAGTTATTTGTTATGTTGTTTAAATCATGTAATCCTTCATAAAAATATATGGATGTTTTATGGCATGTCATTTTTTTAAATAAATATGATCATTGTTTTTTGGAAATATACTATCCCTACTGCTAATTTCTATCCTTCTCAACAGAGAAGTTTCCATATGGTGATGTAAAATAAAACTGTAAGGAATATAGACACATAAATGTAACTAAAAACTTTTAACCTCTGGCCTGTCTTTTTTTTAAAGATCCAACTCCTACAGTCTCTCAGCTTTCTAATTATTCCATAATTTATTCACTTACCTCCAAATAGCTCTTAACTACCAGTATCTTTTGAAAGTTTTACAAAGCATATGGAGAAAGGAGGGTGTATAGTTTAGGTTTAAAATAGCATCTTATATATATTAAGTCCCTAATGAAGCTTTTCCAAAATTACTAATAAATTACCCTGGAGCAGGATGATATAGCATATAAAAAAAGAAATAAAGAAAAGAAATAAATAAATCATGAACAGCAGAAAAATTTAAGTCTAATTCTCTAATTTCAGCTACAATTTATAGAGTATTTCTAAGACCTAATGAGAGTCTATTGTGAAAGAGAAAAGCAAACTTTTTCTTTGGCTAACGTTATTATTAGTGATGCTGGTACGCAGGGTAAGCCTTGACAATTTGGTTTCATTTCTTGTTGTTTGTAACACGAGTGCCCGACTTCAGCTTTGATCGCCCAGGCTTCCATTTCACAGAGGCGTAGACTGAACGAGGGTTGTCCACGAACACCCTGCCAGCCACTGGACTAGATCAACGGCCAGGCCACCTGAGGTGCCTTTGTTTTAAAGATCTTGCTTTATTTCAATAACTGACCATTGGACTATTTGTTTTTTCTTTACATACTTTAAATTCCTGTTCCCACTCTTATGTTTTAGATTCACCAATAAACAGTAGCCCACATATCCTAGGCCCTCCCCCTTGACCCTGATAGAAGTAGAACCCCAGGCCAGTTCTCTTCCTTGCCTTCTCCTACTCCTTCTCCTTAACCCACTCCCTCTTCCTCCCTCTCCTTCCTCCCTGCGGGTGTGCCAGGTATGCTGTGTGATTGCCAGGTCTTGTAAGTAGTAAACCTGTATCTTTTCAAAGTTTCCTGATGGTTATTGCCATAGGTGCTTGCAATCATAATAAGAACCACAGGGGCTGGTCCAGTCACGACACTGATTACTGGTAGGCCGAGACCAGTACAAAACAGGTAATAATTCTGTATTAGAAATGCACAAAACAAATAAACAACAAACAAAACCCCCAAACTAGAGACTTGGCAGGGGAGGTCAATATGTATTTGATCTATCTTAGGCTGTCCTTCCTTATCTCAGAGATACATACTTTGCCACAGAAAACTGAGTAGTAGCAGGTCAATTAGTGGACGTTTGGTTCTGTCCCAAATGTCCGCAAAGACATTTTATCCATGCCAAATGGTCTGTGATGTTTGGTTCTGTCAAAACATTCAAACAAGAAATATCCCTGCTTTCAAACAGTCCATAACAATTATTTATACTTTTGGTTTACAGGACTAATATATTAAATAAAATACGACCATGTTTTCTTGATCCAATAATTGTCTTTTGGCTGTATTGCCAATGCTAACCCTTCTTGCCTTGGTATCCTACCTGGTAATAGCGTATGGGGTTAGATAGGACTCAATGTCACTATGGACGTTTTAAAACAGGCACACATACTAAGGACCTCTTGGCATGGACCAAATGTTTCCATGGACGCTTTGGACAGGACCACGTGTCCTGCACAGAGCCAGGTCTAGATTGCATAGCAAGTGCTTTTAGGGGAAGACTTCTTCCCAAAATAATTTACTCTGAAGAAAGTGAGAAGGAGTTCTAGTTAGCAGAACCGGGTCGAGCATCATCAGCCAGGCCTTGGCACTACTGACCTGGCTATCACAGTTGACACCATATCCTCTTGAAAGTAATTCAATGATTACCCATAATTTCACTTACCACCAAGAGCAGCAGACAAGGCCACTCTGTGACTGTGAGGGGCCAAGTCATAAATTGTACAGATCTATACTCATTTCAAAACCCACACAATTAGCAAACAACAAAAATGACCATTGTTTTTTCTTTTCTGGCTAATAGGATTGGTACATCTTTACCAGTTACAGATGGAGTCCTAGTCTTTTTTTTCTTCCTTGTAGATGTAATTAAGTCACCTAGTAATATTAGAATTACTGACCACTCCTTCATAAATTCAAGACTCCTACCTCTTTGAACCCTCTCTCAATCACCTACCCTATGCACAAATTCTATATTATTTTCTATCATATATATATATATGGTTTCTATGAAAATAAGCAAGGGCCACTCAAATGAGAAAAAACAAAGGCTATTTATCAGAGCTTGCTAGGGCAAAGGAGCCAGCCACCATCATTTCCAATGTTGTAAGGACAGAAGGGTTGAAACATTGTATTTAAATTAAAAGTAAGACTTTAAATAGGTCCTCATGGAGTCTGTTGACTTGGGGGACCTGTAGGCTGGCTACCTAGAAGCCAGACATCCTTTGTGATTGGACAGAGGTGCAAACATGGCTTTCTCTAGTTGGTCCTAAACTAGAAGCAGGAACAGAAATTGGGAAAGCTGTCAAGTTTTAGCAAGTTTTGGACATTTTAGATTCCTGGATTGTTGGTAGTGTCTTAACTTCCTACATATCTAATTTAGAGTAGGCTGGCTTCCTGACCTGGCTATTTTAAATAATGTGTTGGTTTCCTAAACTGGTTAAAATAATTTTGGGTCAGAGTTCTATTCTTGTTTATGGTCTGGCAATTGTCTATTGTTTCTTGCTAGTACTATTTTACTGAGATATACAAGAGTCCTCTATAATGTATCAACTATTTAGATCCAAGTTTGCTAGAAATGCCAGAAATGTAGTTAAGGGGGAAAACAATATCTAGTAATCTGCCTGCTAATCCTCCAAATGCCCTAGAATAGAGACACTTAAAACAGGTTGAGATGACTACCACCTGTGTATGGCAATGCTGGCTCTCACATCTTCGCATTTATGTCACGTGCTCAAGTTCACACTTACTTGTATTAATCATCATAGAGGAATGATGATAACGCTTGTATTAACCTCATGTAGGTCCTTGATGCCTATGTGATAGAAGCGTGCAATTTGCAATATTTTTATTCCATATTTGCATTTTCACATAAAATGTAAAGTAACAATTCAAAGGAAGAGCTACTCCCTCCTTGGGACATTTTGCATATTCTTGGTGGTATTTTTGGTTTTACAATGACAGAAGGGGAGTGGGAGGGCTAGTGAATGGAGCTACAGTTCCACACGTTGTACATTTTCCCTGGCTGCATTGAGCCAATATACCTGAATTTGTTTGATTACAGGTGTATTCCTGGTGGCCTTCGTCTGGTGGCCATTGGCAGAAACAGGATTCACTGAGATTCATCCAAGACCCTTGCTGTCTGGACTATGATCCGCAGGTCGGCAAGAGTGAGCACATCTGAGACATACTGGGTCTCCACCTATTCAATGGACCACCCTGCTAAGGCTGGGAGGTTAGTTCATGAAGAATATGTGCACTCATATTTCACTGAGGCCTTTGAGTTTGGGGTTAATCTCACTTGGTTTCCTAGGTGACAACTGGTGTTTGGTTATGCAATAGAGCTGGGAGGCTGCATATCTTTACAGACCTTTAAGGATCATCTGAGTCCTCTCCAGATAAAAATGTGCCTCTCCCCAGGCTAATCACCTGCTGCCTTTAAGAGTTCTCACCAGCACAAAAACTTTTATGTATATTTCTCCAACTGGCAAAATATCTAGACAGTAACAATTTAGAACTATAGTTGAATACTTTGGAAAAAAAATTTATATGAAAAGCAATTTCCATTTGAAGGATGCTTTCAAACAAAAACGTAAGGCACCCTCTGGAGAAGAATGCCTTGCCTGTTGAAAGGAAGGAGATCACTGGTTTAATGTAGAAAATACCCTTTTTGTTTATTTAAAACTTCTGTAATGCTTCTCATTCATGGGTAGGTGCATATCCAAATTCATTTTCTTGTCTCTTAAGTTTCTTCCCTCAACTTTCAGAGAGAAAATAATTTGTCTTCTACAAGTAGTAATTTTATTTGCTTGAAGGTAACCCTCTTGCATTTATGTTTGATTTTTATTCCTCTGTTTCTATTTTTCCTTCTCAATAAACACTAAAGATTAATTAATAAGAAAAAACACAATTTCTATCATTATATGAGCACTCTAGAAATATTTAGTCCAGATAATCATTCATAATGTTGAAATTAAAAATATATAAATATATATATATTCAAGGGTTTGTGTTTTTATCTTGGATGTGAAAATTGCATTTACATAGTAGCCTGTGTTACTATAGTTACAAGATGAAGAGGAAAAGCTTTAGTAACAGCAACAACAAAAAAAATTTCAAGATAACAAAGCAAAAATAAAGTATAACATTATTCTTTATATTTGTCATGATTTAGGGTATTTAAAATTTAGCTGCCTATAAAAATAATGACATCACAATATTATGCTTTCTGCCAGGCCATAGTAAATTCTTATGATGCTACTAAAATAGGATTAATGTTGTTAAATAGTAATGTTAGCAAAAATTGTCATTTCCATATTTTTTAACTAACTTTAAGAACTTCATCAAAAGATTTAATTAATCACTAAATAATTTCTAAATATGTTAACGAACTCTAAGTAAGAAATTGATACAAAAACTAGTTGGTAAATATAACTTTAATTTACTAATTTACTCTTATTCTTATAATAGATTAAAACATGCAAATTACTTTGAATACTGTATATGTACATATAATTCATATACTATGTCGTTTAAAATTTCTTAAAATAATATGAAATAAATAGCACAGTGATAAAAGGGCTAAGCTGTTTTCCATTTTTCTATGTCTGGAAAAAATGGGTTATTTGGTTAAAGATAATAATATAAATGATTGATTACAGTAGGTATAGTACTTAAGAAAAATGTAAATATATATGTGTGCACGTGTGCATATATAGTATGGGGCTATATATAAAATTGAGAAGAGCTATATGAAATTGTGAATTTATTCATGCAAGAAGGAGTTAGTACCTGCAAAAATACCCTCCTGTAAGCCCTCAGCCAGCAACCCCAGCTTTGGCAGGCAAACAACATGTGTGGTATGGTGCGGAGTCAGCTCCGAGGCTAAGAGTAAAAAAAATCCCTAGGAGTAATTTATGAGCAGACACTCTTTTATCACTGTTTCGGATATCAGATCCTTAGACAGTAGGAAATAGATATAAATAAATAATTTATTTTGTTCCATGCTAGTGTCCAGAAATATCATAAAATTACAGACACTGGTGTGAGAAGAAACTCGTAAAGGCCTGCTCATCTTTTGATACTGTTTTTAGGAAGTGGCTGCACTGATAATGTAGCAAACCTCTCATATAACTGAAAAAAAACAGACTCTGAGAGCTTAACTGACTTCCCAAGGATAGCTTAGGGTAAATCCAGGACCCACAAGTCCTTACCTTGACCATGCTTTTTGTACTAAATAAAGCTGAGTCTATTGCCATGATATCAGGAAAATATACTCCCAAACTAGGAAAACTGATCACTTACATTCACTTTTAGGCAATCATGGAAAAACACTATCTGTAGCTTACATGCTAAAGATTTAAATGTTGAAAATAAGTGGTATGTATGAATGAATCGCCCATGGCACATTTTTAAAACAATGTATAATAATTTGCTTATTGTCATGAAAAAAATTTCTAAGCTTCCTTCTTTCTAGAGTTTCAAGTATTTCTTTAATAAGTTTCTATCCCTTTCCCTTTTACTTTATCTCAGAGGCCTAAATACAAAATACTGTCTCTAAGTTCCATGCCCTGGACTTCACCTGCTTCTACTATTATAGGATTTTGGTCATTCCTGATTCAAGTTTTGAAATTATGACTCTCCACTGGCTAACCACATTCCAATCTATTGATATACTCAGTCTTTTCAATATATCTGTCTCTATCTGGCTCTCTGTACATATCTACATCTATCTATTTCTATTTTTCGACATCCATCACCAACCTGAGTTGCTAGTACATAACTCAACTTTCACTCACTATTTAGAAATCTCAAAAGGGAACTTTGGCTCAATTATCCAGAACTTTACTAAGCTGTAATTCACCCCTACATACAGAGAAATGCAGAGTTCATCCTGTTGTTCATAAAGTTCAAACTTTTATAAGAAAAAATAATAGAGAAATAACCTAACAAATGCAATGGAGAGTGTTACATGGAATAAAAATGTTTACACCCAATCCCATTAATCAAGGATCTTAAATAATTGCATCCACACTAAACAAAACAGTATCCCATATAATGGGCTGCCATACTGTACCTTGAAACTTCTGCAGTCTCTGAAATTTTTTACACATAGCTCCTGTCATCATTATTTCTCTCAATTCTCTAATCACAGCTTTCTGCTTGATTTTTAAATAGCATTTGACACTCCTCTTGCAATATGGGGAAATCATTCTCATTTTTGGTTATAAACTACCCACATCTCAGTGATGATAATATCTATCCATAGACTAATTTAGGTAATTTTCTTACTGAGTTAATTAACATTTGTTTCTTTACCATTGTCCCCCTGTACCTTCCCCATGTGAAAAGTGTGCCACCTCTGTAGTGTGGCTCCCTTCAATGTTGAAACTAGTACTATGTTGTGTACATCAAAATGTGGGTTCCATAATTCATTCAGGGGGGCAAAGAAAAGGCATGGAATAAGTGCCCAAAGTAAATAATAATTTATTAAATTTGTTCATAAAAAGATTTAATAATATAGTTTAATATGCACAGGCATCTCAAAAAGAAGAGCAACATATGTATAATAAAATTTGTTAATTTATAAATATATAAATACAATAGCATGATATAAAGAGTGGAAAAGGTCATATTCCTCCTTTCCACACTACTCTTTTAGGTACACATTTCCCACTTCAGAGACTATCATGTGTCCTTCCTAAGATATGTGAGATATATGTAGTCTGGAGTATATGTAGCTTAGCTACCCTACCCTACTGCAATCTCAGCACCCATGTAGTGTGGCCATGCAGCCTGCAGAGGCCTCAGACTGACTCTAGCCCATCCTGTGAATGCATGCCCTAGATCACAGCACACAGAGTCACAAGCAAACGGAAGGTCCTAGTAAGGCAACTTTGTAAGCTGCCCAGATGAGCAACAGTATCCCCTGGTTCCCAGTGTCTTTCCCTGTGTGCCCCTTAAATAAAACCCCAGGGCTTACAAAAAAACTGCTCTTTCTGATTTGAATCGATCAATGTGGCCTTAGCCCAGGAACCACAAAACACTCCACCCGTGAACGTAATAAAGACAGGAGGCAGAGCCCTACCTCTTTCTGCCTGTGCACTGCCTGGGAATCTCCATATGGCCCTTCAGAGTGTGCCATGCACTTCCTCCGGGACCTGTGAGCAACAAACTTACCATGTCACTGGCCTTGCAATCTTTGGCTGAACAATGGCTCAACATCTGGCATGCCAGGGCTCTACTTAACAAGTGTAATTAAAAAAAAAAATATATATATATATATATATACACACACACACATATACATATATACACACATATATACAAACACACATATGTTTCCATCCATGTGTGCATGTCCATTTTTAAGCTGTTCATGAACTCAGTGTAACTTCTCTGCATTTTTTTTTACTCAAGAATACACCATTCTTCCATATCAGTGTCTATTGAGCTGCCTAATTCTTTTTACTAGGTTTTTAATATAATATTGTATTTTTAAGTAGTCATTTGGTTACCCTCTCTCTCCTTCTGCCACTCACTCTCCCCCTCTTTCTTTAATGTGGTGATTAAAAACAATGATGCATAAAAACCCAAACCACAAATATGTAATTCACATATGGTCAAGCATGCCCATTAGTTAAATTCCGAAAGTGTGGAATTACTGAATACAATTTTTATATATTAACTTTTGTAGATATTGCAAAATTGATCTCAATAGAGACTTGTACTTCACTATCAGTATATGAGGATATCATTTTTCCCATACTCCAATTAAAATATGGTTATCAAATATTTTAGTGGTTTTTCAAAATGCTATAAAGAATGATATCTCAAATTAACTTTGATTTGCATTTCTCTTACAAGGACTCCAACTGAGCATTTTAAAATATATCTTTTGGAGTAATTTGCCTTTGCTTTTTTCAATTCACATTGCCCTCTTCTTGGTACTGCATATTTAAAAAAATTGATTTTTAGGAACTCTTTAGAAATTAAAGAAATCAATCTTGTGTTTGAGATGTGAGTTTCATTTTCTTTTATCAGCTGGTCATTTGTCTTCTGACATTTTTATTTTTTAATGTGTGACTTCTGTGTCATTGTACAAATTCAATATTTCTTCTCTAAACTTTAACAGTTTTACTCATACTTTCAATATTTGATATACCTGAAATAAGTTTACTGTTTGATGAAATAAAAAGATCCAACTGCATTTTTTCCAGTGGCTACTCAGTATTTGTAAGTACATTTATGGATACTACATACATCTGATACTGATGTGAAAAGGTAACATTACCATTCACTGACTTTCATATACAATTGAGATTATTGGTATTCTTTCTGTTCTTCCACTGAAATTACACAGTTTCAATTATTGGCTTTAAAAATGTTAAAAAACATTTCACCAACATTCAAAAAGAATAACATTATTATGACTAAATTGGCTTCATCTCTGAAATATCAAGTTGGTTTAACATAAAAAAATCAATCAATCTAATTCACAATGTAAGAAGAAAAAGGAGAAAAGTCACATGATTATCTCAATAGATGAAGAAAACACATTTGATAAATTGTACATCTTTGTTAAAAAAGAAAACCAAAAACCTCCAAACAAATGATAAGTAAAAACTTTCACAACCTGATACAGGTATAAAGAATATCCAGTTCATAATTTAAAATCTCACTATTTTAAAAACACACTTGACCGAAATTAATATATCGATGCAATATAATCTCTATCAAAATTCCAGTTGGCTTCTTTATTTGTAGAAATTAGCAAATGTAATGGAAAATATATATGGAAATGCAAACTATGTACAATATCTAAACTAACTTTTTAAAAGAAAAATAACTTTGGGTACTTAAGTGCCCAACTGTAGGATTTACTATAAATCCACAACAACTGAGACAATATGGTATTAATTTAAAGGCAAATATGAAAATAGTGCAGAGAAAGAGATAGACCAGACATTCAACCAAACACATATGGTTAACTAAGTTTCAACACAGATGTCAAGTTAACTCCATGGGGAATAGAACAGTCTTTTCAACAACTAGTCCTGAGTTAACTGGACATCCGTACAGAGACTAACTCGCCTTGATACTCGTCCCATACTATACATAAATATTGACTCCACATGCAACCTAGATTTAATGGTAAATTTTATAACTATAAAACTTATAGAAGAATAGGAGAAAGTCTTTGCTGTCTTGAGACAAGCAAGGATACCTTAGAGGACAAAAATCATGAACCATAAAAGAAAAAGAAATGATAAGTTGACTGCAACATACTAGAAATTACTAAGCTTTCAAAGACACCGGTAATAAAATGAATAGTCAAGCCTCAAACTGAAGGAAAATATTTGCAATGGATATACCTGGCATTGTATTCGTATCCAGAGTAAGTAAGAACTCAACTCAAGAAGACATACAATCCAACAAAAATTGGCAACAGCTCTCAACAGATACATTTCAAAAAAAAAATATGAACCCAAACATATGAATATATCTTCTGTCACATAAGGAGTCATCAGTAACATTTAGATTAAAACCACGAGATTCTATTAGTGCCTCCATCGGACTTGTTAATATTAAAAGACTCATAATTCTTGACATTGAGAAACTGAAACTCTCATTCATTACTGCTGGGAAAATAAAATGGAAAACTCATGTAGGAAAAGAGTTGGGCTGCTTGTATTGAACTTAAATATGCATTTCCATCTGACCAGGCAATTTCACTCCTAGGTTTTTACCTAAATGCAATGAAAACACATGCCCACATCAATACATATACATGAATATCCACAACAGTTTTCCTTAGCCCCCAGGTGAAAACAATAAAAATGCCCATCAATAGCTGAGGGGGAACATATCTGGTGCACAGCCACAGAACAGAATACTAATCAGATAAAAAGGTAGGATCTCCTAATGCACACAATAAGGTAGATGAATCTCAAAACCACAGCCTGGATGATAAAACAGATACCAAAGGGTATCTACTGTTATGTCCATTTTTATTAAATTCTAGAAATGGGATAAATCTCTAGTGATTGAAAAGTGAAGAGGTTGCCTGGCTCCAGGATGGAGAGAATTGACAGAACAGAGCATTGAAGAAAATTTTTGTAATCATGAAACATTCAAAACTTTATTGGGTTAGCAATTATACTGCAGCACATATTTGTCAAATTTCATCAAACATTACACTAATAATGTGTGCATTTAAATTTATGTAAATTGGTTTAACTTAAGTTCTAAATTTTTGTCTGATACATGTGAAATCATGTCAGACTTTTGTTTGTCAGGGGACAGAGGTATTACACATACTTTTATATGGCTTATGATTATACTAAAATAGAGCACAGAATTCAAATGCGTACTAAAGTATTTAGTCTCATTACACCTGCCTTAGGTGTCCACTAAATTCCAGTTGTATTTCATTTGAAGGATATGTTAAATAGTTGTATAAAGCAGTAAATGTTCTAAAGATCAGTTAAGAAAACGTCATGTTTAGTCCATATTTTGCTGCAGTGGATTAAACAGTGTGCACTATTGTTCTGATTTTACGTCTCTCACGACAGAAGACTTCCAAGTACACGGCCACGTTCAAATAAAAGTGTACTTCAAATGATTCGAATTTATATTAATCTCAATGAAAATATAAGAAAGAGTGAAAATGAAGGATTTTTTAAAATTCGTAATGAGTTTTTAAATTTTCATCCAGGTGGAACTCATTTAAAGTTTCTTTTTCAGTCAATACAGAAGAATCTGTTCATACGTAATACAACAGAAACAGAGTTTGCTGTTTGGACGGAGAGAAGCTGAAAGCAGAAGTCACAGGTTGAAGTATAATCAAAATTATCTTCCTTTTTTTTTTTTTACTTGAAAGCAGCTTCAATCAATAGTCTTGAAGCTCCAGATTATCTATCAAACAGACAAAACCTCTCTAAGGTAGCTGAATCCTCTAATCGAATATTGGCAGATGAGATCCTCTGGGTGATAAAAAAGATTTAAAACCCACAGTGACAGTATTTGATGAACATCAAAACCTACTTATTCAAGTCAAGGTGAAAAATATATAGTGTACACTTAGCTCTAAAGGTATTGCTATTCTTTAATGACATAACTATATGTAATTATTACTGCTTTCATTAATATCTATTTAAAAGCTAAGGTCAAACCTTTTCTTGTTGCATAACTAAAATATTAAATTGATATCTGTAATACAAACTACATTAAATACAAAATATATAAGAAATGTTTGGGGTTGTGGAAGTAATATTAAATCAGAATTTTAATATATTTCAATAATTATTAAAATATTTACAAATCTTATCTTATTCTAGTTCTTGTGAAGTCATTCCCTTGACCCTAAATTAGGTAGCATAAAATTAGTAGTTAAAAATTAGGTAGCATAAAATTAGTAGTTAAATGTACACTACCTAATAATAAGGATTTTAGAAAAAAAGAGAACTTTGCTCATCTTAGACATATTTAGCATGCTAATATGCTCTTAATAGTGTTGCATGGGAATTTAGGACAATTTTAATATGTTCTTGTGTTTTGTGAGTTAGTAACAGATATTAGAGGGTGGAGTAACCACTATGGGTAGAGATTAGCATAGAAAAATAATTTTTTTACCTAAAGGTATCTATCTATGTAGGATTGATGTGCAGTAATTTTCCTCTAAAATATCACACACGGCCTGTTATGGGAAAAGCAGAATCATGTTGTATTCCTTGATTAATAATGAAACAATAATAAATTATTTAAATGTGTAAAATATTGCATGATGGCATGCAATAAATTATCAGTGTATTCATCATGCTTGCTGATAAGTTGGAATCCTTGGAAGATGAAAACTTGGAGTCAGGCCTAGTTTTAAATCAAAGTTTTGTAATATGTCAAAGACCCAAATCACACTGATCTTCCATTTTATTGCTGGAACTGTCAGCCAACAGCAGCACCTTTTACTACTATGAAGCTCTCAGCACTTCAATAATTCTGACATTTCTATCTCATTTCCTTCACCTAATCTTGTGAGAAAAGTCTGAAGAAAGTTTGTTCTGGGGCTGCAAAAGGGGTTCTATAAGCAACCCTCAACAACAGTTCTTCACAGGGAGTAAGACTTCTCCATTAGTGCCACCCTAAAGCACTACGTTACACGACTCCAGAAATTCAAAGGAAATGAATATACTAAAATAAGTCTCAGACGTGCTGGAGGGAAGGAATGCGGCAGGCGGAAAACTTGGAAAGGAGAGAGCAGTGATCCCTTCCACCGAGAACGTGCTTTTTTCCAAGGAGCCGCAGTTGTATGGATGTGGTTAGACTTTTTACACGGGGACAAGTTCTTCCAGCATTTTTACCTGCACATTCCGAGACAGTCGGGCGCATCGGTCCTTTCAGCAGAACCTGCCTTAGGCACTTAACCTTTCCCGGCTCAGGCACCCCAAGACAAAAAAAAATGGCCCAAATGAAAGAACAGCTCAAAGCTCCAGAAAAAATACAACTAAGCAATGAAGAGATAGCCAACCTATCAGATGCACAGTTCAAAACACTGGTAATCAGGATGCTCACAGAATTGGTTGAATTTGGTTGCAAATTAGATGAAAAAATGAAGACTATGCTGAGTGAAATGAAGGAAAATGTACAGGGAACCAACAGTGACAGGAAGGAAACTGGGACTCAAATCAACTGTGTGGACCGTTGGAAGGAAGAAAGAAACATTCAACCAGAAAAGAATGAAGAAACAAGAATTCAAAAAAATGAGAAGAGGCTTAGGAACCTCCAAGACATCTTTAAACATTCCAACATCCTCATCATAGGGGTACCAGAAGGAGAAGAGGAAGAGCAACAAATTGAAAACTTATTTGAACAAATAATGAAGGAGAACTTTCCCAATCTGGCAAAGGAAATAGACTTCCAGGAAGTCCAGGAAGCTCAGAGACTACCAAAGAAGTCGGACCCAAGGAGGAATACACCAAGGTACATCATAATTACATTAGCCAAGATTAAAGATAAGGAGAGAATCTTAAAAGCCACAAGAGACAAGGGGACAGTTACCTACAAAGGAGTTCCCATAGGACTGTCAGCTGCTTTCTTAAAAGAAACTTTGCAGGCAAGAAGGGGCAGGAAAGAAGTATTCCAAGTCATGAAAGTCAAGGACCTACATCCAAGATTGCTCTATCCAGCAAAGCTTTCATTTAAAATGAAAGGAAGATAAAGTGCTTCCCAGATAAGGTCAAGTTAAAGGAGTTCATCATCACCAAGCCCTTATTATATGAAATGTTGAAGGGATTTATCTAAGAAAAAGAAGATAAAAAATATGAACAGTAAAAATGACAGCAAACTCACAGTTATTAACAACCACACCTAAAACAAAAACAAAAGCAAACTAAGCAAACAACTAGAACAGGAAAGAATCACAGAAATGGAGATCACATGGAGGGTTATCAGCAGGGAAGTGGGAGGGGGAGAGAGGGGGGGAAGGTACAGAGAATAAGTAGCATAAATGGTAGGTAGAAAATAGACAGGGGGAGGTTAAAAATAGTATAGGAAATGTAGAAGCCAAAGAACTTATCTGTATGACCCATGGACATGAACTAAAGGGGGGGAATGTGGATGGGAGGGGGTGTTCAGGGTGGAGGGGAATAGAGGGGGGGAATGGGACAACTAATAGCATAATCAATGAAATATATTATTAAAAAATAAATAAAATAAGTCTCAAGGGCTTTGTTTATAACTAACAATAGCTTCCAATATCCCTATTAATACAAAGAATAGAGGGCTATTCTTGAAATGCAATTGGGAGCAGAGATATATGATTTTATTTCAGTAGTTACAGAGTCCAGAAGAATACTAGTACTCCCTTTTCTTTGTGGTACTGAAAATTGCTCAAGAGAGGGAACTGGGTATTCTGACCAGATTGTTTTAAATATCTTTAATTAAAAAATATATTGATTTTCATGGTAGATAAGAGCATACATGGCACTCTGTCACAATTTGCACATAACTCCCTACATTCTATGAGATGCAAGCCTCAATTTTTTTTAAAAAAGTCTGTTTCTAAGATCATTAATCCTAGCCACAAATTAATTTTTGGAAAAAAATTAGCAAGAACTGGGCCCTCTCAGAGAAACACTTTGACTATAGATCAGTGTGTTAGATAAATCATAACTCCAATGAGGAAGGAAATGCTCTCTACAAGCCCAGGGAAAACCCCAGGAAAATCGATGAGCCTGTATAACAGGATAACGAAAGAGAAAAGACACAAATTTCTAATATCAGAGATGAAAAAGGAGCTATCACTTCAGAACTCATGAACATTAAAAGAATAATAAAAGAATACTATGGACAACTTTTTTGCCCATAAATTTGATAATCTTGATATCATGGATAAATTCCTTCAGTTATACAATCTGCCAAAATTCACACAAGAAATAGACAACCGAATAGGTGAGTATCTAATAATCCAACAATGCTTAACTAGGCATGTAAAAATAATTATACAACACAACTAGATGTGATTTATCACAGGTATTTCAGTTGTTAAGACATTCAAAATCAATTAATATAATTCATCATATCAACAGCCTAAGATAGAGAAATCACATGATCATGCAAATAGATGAAAAAGCAATAATATTCAATATCTATTCATGATAAAAAAAAAAACCCTCAGCAAAATAGAGAGGGAAACTTCTTAAATTTAAAACAGAATATCTAGTGGGGGGGTGGGGGAGAGAAAATGCAGACAACTATAATTAAACAACAGTAAAGTAATTTATAAAAAAAAAGAGAGAGAGTACAATATGGCAACAGCTACCAATTTTGCTTCTATTAAAATACTTGCACAGGTATCCAAAGGTGTATGCATAAAGGCTGTCCACTGCAGCACTGTCTAAATAGTGAAAAACTGGAAAGAACCCAAATGTCTGTCAGTTGGGCATTTAATAAACTATATTACATCCACAAAAATAAATAAATAAGAATATCTATGGAAACCCTACAGCTAACATCATGCTTAAAGAAAATCAAAACTTTCCTGCTAATATCAAGGAAAAAGGCAAGGAACAGTATCAGACAACAAGGCAAGAAGCAATATCAGGAACAACCTGATCATTGTTTTTCATCATCATACTGGAAGTCTTAGGTAATGAAGTAAGATAAGAAAGAGCAAATAAAATGTATCCACACTTGAAAGAAATACAATCCTTTTGGTTCACAGATGACATTATAAGAATAGTCAACTCAAAATTAAAGGAGAAGGAAGTTGGAGGACTGACACTGCTCATCTTCAAGACTTACTATGAAGCTACAGGAACCAATAAAGTGCGCTATTGGCAAAAGAATAGACAAACAAGTCAATCGGATAAAATAGCACGGAAATATGTCTGCCTAATATAGTCAACTGATCTTTGAAAAAGAAGCAAAGGCAATACAGTGGAGCAAAAATGTATCTACAACAAATGATTCTGGAATGACTGGCATCCACAGGCGAAATAAATGAATTTAGTCACAGATCTAACACCCTTCACAAAAATTAGCTCAAACTACATATAGCCTAAATGTAGAATGCAAGCTATACAATTCCTAGAAAATGTTTCAGTAGAAAACCCAGATGACCTATGTATTGCAATGGCTTTTTAAATACAACACCAAAAGCACAGTACATGAAAATAAATATCGATAAGCCAGATTTCATTAAATTTAAAAGTTTCTGCTCTGCAAAAGCAGTGTTGAGAGAATGAAAAAAAACCCCACAGACTGAGAGAATGAATATATTTGCAAAAGACATATTTGATATAGGAATTTTATCTAAGTATGCAAAGTATACTTAAAACCCACCAATAAGAAACAACCAAATTAAAAAATGGGTTAAAGACATGCACCAACACTTTGCTGAACAAGTACACAGATGGCAGAAAGCATATGAAAATATGTTGAACATCATAGTCATAGGGAAGTGCAAAATAAAGCTATTAAATATGTCTTCATTATCTATTAGAATGTCCAAATTCCAAATCACTGAAAGCACCAAATGTTAGTGAGGAGGTCAAATAACAGAAACTCTCATTCATTGCTAGGGAGTCCAAAATGGTACAGGTTCTTTAGAAGTCAATTTGGTAGTTTCCACAAAACTATATATACTCATCATAACATCCAGCAATCACACTCGCAAAGGAGGTGGAAACTTATGTCCACGCAAAACACCTGCAGACAGATGTTTACAGCAACTTTATTCATAATTGTTCAAATTTGGAAGCAATCACTAAGTTGTCCTTCAGTAGGTGAGTGCATAAACTGGTTTATCCACAAAATGAATTTATTCAGCACCTGAAAGAATGAACCATCAAACCAAGCAAAGATTTGAAGGAAACTCAAATGCATATTACTAAGTGAAAGAAGACAACCTGAAAAGGCTCTGTGCTGTATGATTCCAACCATATTACATTCTAGAAAAGCTAAAACTATAGAGACAGTAAAAATAAAAATGAGTGGTTGCCAAGGGTTGGAGGGTGGGAGAGATGAAGAAGCAGAATACAGAGGATCTTTATTGCGGTGAAACTGTTCTGTATGATATTACAATGGTGAAGACATGTCAATATAAATTTGTCACAACCATAGAATGTAGACTGAACCCTAACAAACTGTGAACATTGTGCAATAATGATCTGTCAATATAGGTATCAGTTATAATATACATATCGCTCCAATACGGGATGCTGATATTCTCAAAGTTTGGGGGGAGGGGTATGGGATGAGGGCAGGGTTCCTACAGAAACTCTGCTTTCCATTGAATTTTTCTGTGGATTTAATCTGCTCTAAAATATAAAGTTTATTAATTTCAAAAAATAAATATGACAGTAGGCTAATATTATTATTCAATGTGTGTGTTATTTTAACCATTAAATGAAGTGATGATGTAATATGCTCAATCCAAAGTCATAATAACTTCTTAATAATGTGAGCTGCTTATTTATGATTAATGTACTTTTCCCCCCTTTATATACAATATCCAGGGATGTTTAGGACAAACATACTATTAAACAAAAACTACTTATATTAATAAAAAGACAAATACCATATAATCTCATCTATAAGTGGAACCTAATCACAAAACAAACAAGCAAGAAAAATATAACCAGAGACATTGAATTTAAGAATGGACAATAAACAGACGGGAGATAGGAGGGGATAATGGGGGGAAAGGGGAAAGGGTTGTAAAAAAATAAATAAATAATTTTAGGTGATTATTTTTAATCAAAATATTGAATTTATGATGATTGGTTAAGTCTACTTGGAAAAATTTCACCCAATGAATAGTCCCAAACTCATTATTTCATAGTCACAAAACACTATTCCTTAACTCAATACCATTATCTTTAAGTTTTTACTCTTCTCTTTAACCCACTAAACTTTTTTTTAAATTCAATCACCAAACCCTTTCTACCTTTCTCTTTGAATCACTTGAAATATATCTAGGACATTAATGAAGGTTAGTTTTGGAGATAAGGGCATGGCACAGCAAGGCCAGGTAGTGGCTGGACTTAATAGGTCATCCCATAGAAAGGGAAAGTGTAACAGAACAATTTATGTTCCATTTTCTTTTTCATCTGCTGAAAAGGGCTATAGCTTTGTTATAGGAGTACAAATAGCTTAATGATAAATCTCAAGAAGTCAAATAAGTCAATGTCTAGAATTTTAGCTGTTACACACTTGTTTATTTTTAGCAGGAGTTCTATACTCAGGTAAGAAATGCAACCTTCGGCTGTTAGGGAAAAGTTCGTGTATAATATATGTGTATACACGCTACATACAATAACTAAACAATTATACAGAAATGTTTTAAAATAGAAATGGACACATTTGAATTAATGCAGAGATTTGTGTCTCAAAGTAACTGAATAGGTTATCAGTCTAATCCTTTTCACACTAGAAATGAAACAACTGTCAATTCAATTGACAGGTGACAATGATACAAAAAAAAATAGCAGTATGCTTATAATTTAAGAATTGATTCTTGAAGCTAGCAAATTTAATCTAAGGATGACTTTGTTGTTGTCCAATTGGACTTCAACATTTTTATATATTTTAAATAAAAATGTTATGTTACAGATATTTACCTTATTTTTTTAACTTCATGGTTCTATGGTATGTTAACCAATACTGCATTTTCAGTGAACAAAATTCATTGAGATAATCTTATAATAAAAATAATAACTATCTTAGCACTTAATTTGTGCTAAGGATTGTAGGTAAGAACTTTATTAGGATGAATTCTATTTTAATCTTGAGAGTAATCCCAAGAGAAAAATTTGTTAGCATTTCCAAGTGGGAACTGAGAGTACTGTAATTTTTCTAAGAATAAAGAACAAGTAAAGGGTAGAAGCAGAGGTTCAACTTCTCATTCCTGTCACTTTAGAGCTTCTAGTTTTAATTACTGCACTATGCATTTATAATCACGCGTGCTCATCTCTCTTATCAAGTGACAATAAGAGTTCTTGGATATGCACAGCCCAGTGCTAGTCACTAGAAATCACCCAATGTTTTCATTTCACTGGGTACCAGATAGCATTGTGAATATTTTATTCAAAAATATTTGAGCAACTAAAATATATGTACTTTGAAGAGAGAGGAGAACCCATCAAATCCAAATTGCATTTCAGTCTCAGTAAATATGAAATGGTAGTAGATTTGCTTAAATAAATTCTAAGGAATTCTTAAATTTTCAAAATAAGCATGGAAGAAATCAGAGTAAATAAAAGTGATTCTGCTCTGCTGATAAAAATTTTTAAAAGCATTTAAAAATAAATTGCTTATGGTAGTTCAAAGCTGAGGTGAACTGGAGATACTGTACAACTTTTTCTGGTTAAAACCAAGTTCATATTTTAATAAGCATTGCTTCATACCAAAACTAAAAGCAATTTTGTGCTGCTTCTATCTTCTATATAGTTTTTAAAATAATTGAAAACCACTGGAATAATAAGTACAGGTCAAAATTAAGAGAAACAATCTCTTATTTAAAATTAAGAGAAACATTCTCTTATTTTTGTTTGTTATATTATTCTTTGTCCTTAGAAAACATAGCATAACATTGCCTAACACACAGAGTCATTTGACTAAGATTTGAGTATTCTTTAAATAGTCCTTGTAAAAGTATTAGTATTTCATGCATTCTCATTGATGTCTACATAAATCTTAGTAGTATATTTAATATTCTTCTTGAGGACTCTCTATTCAGCTCAAGGATTTAAGTCTTATCTCTGTCAAATACAAGTGCTGCTTTGATAAAGAAGAAGAAAACAACATAATTTTTCTCATTAAATTGATCATAAGTAAAGTAAAGTAAAATGTTTGCTAACTTGAAGTATTATAGAACCTATAAGTTGCCCATATCTTCAGAAGAAAACATGTCCTAATTATGTACTAAATTATTATTTTTTAGTTTATATTCATTTGTGTTATTACAATTATTACCTATAATCCATGCTTTTTGCTCTTCCATAAAGTTTTGTAGTGCAAATTTCAGTAAATATCTAAAAACATTTAACAGCTTCTGTCGCATTTTTTTTTTTTTTTTAGTGAAACATTCCCTAATTGCAAATCAGGTGTTTAGTGATTTGAAAGAGTTAGCGTGCCTCTGAAACCTCTCGTATTATCTAGGAATGATTGGAGGTACTGGGCTCATTAGGCAGCACACTGACCCTCCTCTGCCACTACAGAAGCTTCACATTTACGTTTCTTTTCTCTTTGACATTTATTTTATTTCATTCATTTCATTCTTTTTTTAAATTGACTAGATTCAGTTCAGTAACACTGGCTTACAATTTAGTTTGGAAAACTCTCTTTTAACATTAACATCTCATGTACTTAGGTGATTTTAACCAAAGCCTTTTTGAAAATCTTTGTTGAATGACAATTTCAATAAATGTATTTTATTCCATATCATCAACGGTCTCACCTAATGGTAAACACAAATAAAAACATTTATGTCAATACCACAAAGGTCAAAGTTATGACCGTATTTTTTTTCTCTTATCAAGATGCCCAGTCACTTTATTCTGATCCCCTAACTGTAAGTATGTCCCCTCGAATTTTACGAAGGCATGGATGGAGTTCTCATACATAAGCAGAGGCTGGTAAGTGTTAACTCCAGGTCCTTTGATGCTCACTACTCACATCATCTTGCTTAATTACTAATAGTCACAATGATTCTCCCCTGTTGTGACTAATTGACTTATGTGCATATCATTACCCACCTCAGTCAAATGTCTTGTACTGGAAAGATATTCTACTCTGTATGAAAGAGCTTCTTTAGTGAGGTTATACAAAACATTTTTTCTACCACCATTCACAGAAATTCAAGAGCAGGACTGGCTTTGGAGAAATCAACACAGGATCATTAGCGTCCACGTTCCCTCCCCCGCACAGGCTCTGTGACTCGGCTTGATGCAGCTTCCCGGTGTCTCGCACTCTTTTATTTTTACTTAGATTTGAGTCCAGATGATAACTCTGTGTGTTTCTGAGCCAGCAGTGTGGCCTGGCATAAAATTATTGCCCCCAGTATTTCAACAGAAGTACTGTGTCCTATGTTAATTAAGCAATATGCGGTATATGTCTTTCCAGAGCTCCTGACCATTCTATTCATGAAAATTATAAGAATTGCCTGTAGGGTTGAAAACAGCCTCTAACTCAGAGTATGTTGTCTATTTCAAGTCATACAATGTTACACAAGTGATTACATTATTTCCACGAGAGCTGGAGCCTATCTTTTCTTGGCTACTGCAAAGTACTCTATCCAAAGAAATGCTAATTCTTTATATATCTTCTGTATATATGCCAGAATTCCTTTTTATCACCACATCTTAAAATTCAAATTACAATCAATCTAACTTTATTTATATTAAAACAGTTAAAAAGTTCACCAAATCCTAAAGTATGCACAGAAACACAATAAATGTCACAAAGAATAAATAGAAAAATGAGTTGTGTATTTATTCTTTTCAGAAACAATAATAGGCTATTTATTTCAGACCATTTCTCATCCTAAGAAATACTATTTAAAAAAACAACTGGAGATTTAATGTACATTAGCAAACACTTCTTAAGACAATTAAGAATCCCAATACAGAAAATTGCAGGCTGAAACCATAACTCAGAGAAGTAAAAAGGCTACAATATACTTTTTAAATTATTTATCAGGTGTTATTTATTTTTACATTGTTGTTCAAGTAAAGTTATCTCTATTCCCCCTCCCACTCTCCCCTGCCTCACCTACCCTCACCTCCCACCCTCAATCCTACCCCACTTGGGTTTGGTTAATGGGTTTTATATATGTTCCTTGATGACCCTTACCCTTTTTTTCCCCCGCTGTCCCCCTCTCCCCTCTCCTCTGGTTACTGTCAATTTGTTCATTACTTCAATGTTTCTGGTTATATTTTGCTTGCTTGTTTGTTTTGTTGATTAGGTTCCACTTGTAGGTGAGATCATACAGTACTTGTCTCTCACCAACTGGCTTATTTCACTTAGCATAAACTCACAGGACTCTACTCCAGGAAGACAAACAACCCAACTAAAAAATGGGCAAAGGACCTGAACAGACACTTCTCCAAGGAAGACATACAGAGGGTCCAGAGACATATGAAAGGATGCTCAGCATCACTAGCCATCAAAGAGATGCAAATTAAAACCACAATGAGATACCACTTCACACAGGTCAGAATGCCATCATAAATCAACAAACAACAAGTGCTGGCAAGATTGTGGAGAAAAGGGAACCTTAGTACATTGTTGGTGGGAATGCAGACTGCTGTAGCCACTGTGGGAAACAGTATGGAATTTCCTCAAAAAACTAAAAATGGAACTCCCTTTTGATCCAGTGATTCCACTGCTGGGATTATACCCTAAGAACCCTGAAACACCAATCCAAAAGATCCTATGCACCCCAATGTCCTTAGTAGCACAATTTATAATAGCCAAGCGCTGGGAACAGCCTAAGTGCTCATCAGTAAGTGAGTGGATCAAAAAACTATGATACGTTTACACAATGGAATACTATGCAACAGAAAGGAAGAAGGAGCTCCTACCCTTTGTGACAACATGGCTAGAATATACTTTTCCCCCCTACTGTATTTATAAACAGAAAGAAATTTAAATTCTGCATTTAGTTATCCCAGACTCATGATGAAGAAAGATTTAAAAAGTGGACTCTTCTCTATGACAGGAACATAGAAGGAGGGCTACAACCTTAAACTGAAAGTAAGGAGCCGAAACGTACCAACCCTTGAGTGTAAAGAGTGTAATACTCTTTTTAGTACCTTAGTCATTCAGAGAATCTTAAACCTTGAAACAATTTTGTCATGGTTCCAGAATAGAATTGTATTCTGGAGACTACCCACATTAGGCAGATACTCAAAACTCTCTGAAGTAATATACCATAATTAACACCTGTAATTTTTATTAAAGTCACATTTTATACAATCAACACATAGTAAAGAACAAACAGTTATATAAGTAGTCACTTCTCTATAAGCAAGACTAGCAAAAATAATAGGTCTCTCACATAGTTCATCAATTGCTCATTATTATACACAAACTCTAAAATGAAGACATTTATGATGTCATAAGCAAGGTAAACTGGAAGTGAATTCCAAAAAGAGTTCATTAAAAAAGAATGATTAAGTAATTTATAAATAAAATTCAATAAGCCAACATTAAAATTCAGTGGATGGCTTAACAACAGGTAAGAACCAGCTAAAAATTAAACTGATGAACCAAAACAGAGATGACGGAAGAGCAAACAGGAATGTTAAATGCTAAAATGAATTTGTGACACATGTTTGAAATGTTAGAAGAAACATGAATAGGATGAAAGGAAAAATTAAAGTTATAGAAAAGACCAAAAGAGTTCGTCTGGAATTAAAAATACTGTATTGGTTAAACTAAGTGTTAGACTGCAAAAGATTAATGAACTGGAAACTTATCCATAGAAACTATCTAAACTGTAGCACAGAGAGAAACAAAGACTGAAAAACAAACACATGAGGCATATAAACTGGTATAACATATGTGTAATTTGCGGCCCAGAATAAGGCATGGTATGGGAGGGCAAAGAAAAATGGTAGAAAAAATCCATATTCCTGGAAAACTGTAAACACACTGATCAAAGAAGCAAAACAGATACAAGCAGAACATTTTAAAGAAAATCGTAGCAGAGCATACAATGATCAGGGTACTGAAACCAGTGAGTGAAGAAAATCCTAAAAACAGCCAACAAACTGAGGCCCAGTAAGAATTATACAGCAATCTGCTCATTAAAAACAGTGCAAGCCAGAGGCAAAGGGAGAGATACATTGCTGATGGCTTTGTAAAATACAAAGAATGTGACATTTTCTTACAAAGTTATACATACATACACTATTTGACCAGTAGTCCATTCTGGGTGTTGACTAAAGAGAAAAAAATTTTGTAAACCTAACTAGTATAAGATAAAATTTAGGGTGGCAAAGACCAATTAAAATTTAGCTTTGCTTAAAGAATCAAATAAAATCTGATGGTTTGGAATCGAGAGATACAGAGTTCACTCTTTTATTAAGAGAACTGCACTGACAAAAAAAATTTCCTTGAGGCCAGAGGAAAGAATCAGATTAAGAAATCCTCTTAGCAACCAGGTAAGACACGTTTCATGCAGCTATTTTCTTTCTGTCCCAGGAGAACACTGCATCTGGAGAACATTCTTAGAGCCCAGGACCACAAGAGCAATGAATTGGTGATTCTGTCTAAATGAATAAAACTGAAGTCGAATCAAAGTACATTAGCCACATCAGGGCAGAGTCTTGATGATTCTCCAGTTTTAGAATTCAGAATAGTTTCAGTCCAGTAATTTCTGTGGGTCTCTCCTTCATTCCCCAACAAATAGGAATATGTATTGTTTTCCTTTCCTTAACCCGTGATAATATTCTTAGTGTCTGTTTTAAGAAAAACATAACTTTTCATGTCACTGTTTTCCAGATTCAGAGGAGTAACATATCCAATTTTGATGAAAAGACCACCATGAATTAATTGTTCCTTATTTACCATGAGACATACAGAAATCTCAGCTTTTGACATCATATTGAGACTGAATTGATTTTTAGGTTTTCTATCTTTACAGGAAAGTGATTGATTATACTTTACCTACAGGAGAGAGAGAGGGCCAAATAATCAGTGACCACAAGGACTACTTAGGGTAGTTTATTACTGCTATGCATTGAACGTTTCTACCTCACCAAATCCTTAGCATATGGTAGGAATTTATTTACGTTCCTTCTGGTGATGAAATGGGTTGATGTGATTAGTATTAGTACTGATTCAAGACTCTTTAGAACTGTCTTGCTCTCTGACACAATGACTAGTACATATAATGGCCATTTCCTCAGTCTGGGGACCTGAGAAAAGAGGACTCCAGTCTGGGGACATGTACTATATGATAAGAAGACATTTGGTTGTGTGGCTTTTTGTTTTACTTCAGCATAACCTAGGTCAGGTTATCTCAACTTCAGCATTCTTTGTATTTAGACTAGGTACATCTTTGTTGTGGGAGACTGTCCCGTGCTAGGCTTGGCTTGGCACCTTCCCTGGCCTCTGGACACTAGCGGTCAGTAGAACCACCCACACTGGTGTGAAAATCAAAAACGTGTCTGGGCAGTTCTGTCTCAACGGGGCCCAGGCATCATGATTCAGAACCACTGCTTATCCAGACATAATTTCTGTAAAGCAAAATGAGCATGACTGTCTCAAACAATAATTATATTATTTTCTTAAAGCTATATATAACTAAAATTTATAAATAATGTAGTTAGAGAAAAATTATATTTAAGCTGATCTAAAGTTCTTATATTTTCATATACATGCACACTGGCAATGCATTCAATCCCTAATATATTAGTGTTATTTTCAATTTTAAAAGGATAAAAGCTAAAATCTAAAGACCCAAGCATTCATCCCAAGAAGTATGAAAAATATTAAGAAATAAATATGGATAAGATATACTTTGAAAGTGTAAAATATGTATTAGATGAAAATAAAATAAAATTTACTTTTTAAAATAAATCATGAAAAGACTAGAGGGATTAAAAAGGTCACAAGGGAGATATATTAAAACTAATATAAAATGTAGACATACAATAAACAAAAGTTGGAAAAGTGTAAGTGATAATCATAAAAGTATGAATGAAGTTCTATATCTACAAAAGAGGACAGAGGTGTCTTAATAAGAAGGGACTCAGTAGACCTGAGTAGTGGTTAGATAGCATTTACAATTACTCACTCTGCTGCACATTCATATTTAATGCAATTTTAATTTTGTCGGTTATATTTCCCGATCAAAATATAAGCAAAATAGTTATAATAGATTTTTAGTTAAAAAGCAATGCATATATTATTCATCATTGCTTTAAAGGAATTTTAGTTATCATCATTCTATATCCCAAAGAGATATACAATTATATTGATAATTAAATTACTCATATATGATACAAATTATATAAATTTAAATGTCATAAATATTTACAAAGGTTTAAATGCAAAACTTTACACACCATGGCAATGGACAAAGATTGTTTTAGGAATTACTAAGAACCCAATCTATATAGTTAACATAGAAGATCTCATTAATTCATCACAATGGCCCAAAATTTTAGGATAAGAGGCATAAAGTTTTCCATATAATATAGTTAAGAGGACTTAGAATCATTAGTAAGTAGCAACTAAGTCTCTGAAACTCTTTTTCTTTTTCTTTCAAAGGTCAGATTCCTTATGCTTCATGAACTACATTATTTACATGTCAGTTTTGCTAAATTACTTAAGAAGTTATACTCACAAATCATTTTTTTGAAAATAGCATAGATGATTAAAAATCTTAAAGATAATTCCTTTTTTCCTCTTTTTTTCAAAACTCAGGAATTTTATTTCCTAAAAGTAAATTGTCTTTTCAATTTCCTGATTATACTTTGTATAATTTCCTAAATCAATTAATTTGTATGACTCAAAACCCCAAAATGATAAATAAACCAATTATTTATTATTATAGTAAATAATAGAATTGAAATATGTACAATGAAGCCTAATTTTTCCACCTACCCTTCTTCTGCCTCTAGAAAACATTTCTGTACTATTTTTGTAAATGTGTCCACATGAAATTTAGGATCAAGATAAACAAAAGTGATTCTAAATATAAATAAGCAAAAATGATTTGTAAATGGCATGAGACAAGGTACTTCTTATGCCATGTGGTTTCAAATATGCCTATCACAAAATATTGTGCAATTTCGTTTAGATTATATTTTTGTTGGAAGAATGCAGTAAAACATGTGTAATCCCTGCTTTTTTATATTTTTATTCTTTGTGTTGCTTATAAATAATTAATTGTATATGAAGTAAAGAAGAATTGAAGCAAACTGAGAAACGCAAATGTATGTAAATATGCTGAGCATACAAATAATTTCAGAAAACATTATGACTATGCTGAATTTGCCTCATGCCCTTCCAATACAATGACTCTTGCATAGAAATATACATGAGCCATAAAAATTCCTTAGTAAAATATTGGACAGCTGCTCCTCAAATAGAAATAAAACTTTTCATTTAAAATGAAATATAAAAGGCCAGTTGCATAATTGTGATTTTCCAAAAATGTCCATATTTTAATAAGGAACAGTAGCATTTGTTTTTTTCTTTCCTCCAAATTACAAAAGAAGTGTTTCTCCCTTAAAAAAAATACAGTCTTAGTATTTAAAGGTATACATATTCAAACACCATCTGAGAAGCTGAACAGCCACTTTTTATTGGTACCAAAATCCAGGGAAATATTTTCAAAAAATCCAATTATTTTACCTTTCTTATAACTATACTGTCTGTACTACTTAAATCCAAAAATGAGAGATGTGTTTTGAAAGAACGGCAGATGAGCAAAAGAGATATAAATCTCTCCTTGTTGTTTTTATTGTCGAAGGCTAAGAGACACAAATCAGTTTGATCCATGAAATGATGAGGTTAATGTTCAAACCTATGCACCTAATAGCGTGAGCTTATATGAGGAGCATTCATTTCATGTTTGGGATTGCCATTTTTTAATGAGTGTCAGAGAATGTACTTCTAATGTGCCAAGCTTTTGCACATATTTCAGGGACTAAAAATCTGTTTTAATTCAAGAACCAAAAAGTTCCATTAAAATTCTATACTTGCCAACAGATTTTGATTGACACTTGACATCAATTTTGAGTTCTGAACCATTTTAGCAGAGGTTACACAGGACTTAATATCTTGGAACATACAATTAAGTGTATTACCTGAGAAGGCATGAAGACCTTGCAGCAGGAAGTCATATTTTGATATATTAAACTGATTTAGCGCCTTGGAAGCAGTATCATAGGGGCTTAGTAAGAAAAGAAGATAGGAGGGGCAAGTAAGATGCATTTGCTCTCTTACTATATTATTTAATTACTTTTGAGTTGCCTGACTCACTAGATAACAATCAAATTAATCCACCTAATTGGAGCGGATTGATGTGATTTGTAGTTTAGCAATAGAACTCAAAATTAGGAAATGCATTCTTGTCTCTCTCTACTGCTACAAAAATGTATCAGCTATTAAAGATTCTAGATGCATTTTCCACTTGTAGCCATATTTCTAAATAAACAGAATCATATTCAATAACAATTCACTGAGTTGATGTTCATTTTTATTTGCATGGATTACTGAATGACCTCATAAAAATAACTTTGGTCAAAAATAACTGTAAGTTTAATAAAATTCATCTGAGTTGCTTCAGGTAATGAAACACTTAAGTTTCTGTTCATTCAGTGCACATCAGAATTAACGTGATTTATCACTTGCTGTCAAAATTTTTAAATTCTCTGAGGCATCAGAGATGTTGACTATTAGGATAAGGGCAAGGTAACTGCTCTGGAAATAATGAAAGTTAGAAAAATAAAACAAAATAATTCATTAGAAAGGGAAACATTTTTTATTTAATTTACCATTTTCTAAAGACTTATATGTTTCTATGGCAAAATATTAAAATGATTAAAAAATTATACTGTTAAACATGTGTTTTTTATTGTATTTTTCCCATTACCGCATGTCCCCCTTATATAGACCTCTTCTCCACAATCACCACACTGTTGTCCATGTCCATGAGTCCTTTTTACTTTTGGTTTGCTGAATCCCTTCACCCCCTAACTCCCTGCAATAGCTGTCATCCTGTTCTCTAAGTATGAGTCTAAGTCCTATATCTCTGTGTTTACATCCTTCCTCTGAATGTAAACATTCTTTGTAGATGCTTTTGTATCTATCTTTCTAGAGATATTTTATTATTTCAAGGCAAATATCTGTATTTTCAAGCCCAGATGTTAACAAAATTTGGTTATACACATTACTTTTACTTAATAATATAACTTGTGAATTCTTCAGTATTCAGACTTAATAGCATCCTCACTTATCTCTTGGACATATGGTGTTGGGAAGACTGGACATCCATATGTAAAAGAATGCATTTACATCCTTATCCTACCCCATGTATGAAAATCAATTGAAAATCGATTAAAGGGATGGACATAATGCCTAACACTGTAAAAATCCTTGAATAAAATATAGGAGGGATATTTCATGCACTGGATTGGACAATGACTTCTTAGATGTGACACTGAAGTACAAGCATCAGAAGCAAAAATAGATAAAGGCACTACATCAAACTTAAAAATTTTTGTGTAATTCTGGTGAAGGGGGAGACAAAAGTCTGAGACGGCAATGAGGAACACGGAGAGCACCAGTCTCCCCTCCAAGTCTTGTGGTACCCAAGTCATGATTGAGAAGACTAATCACCAGGATAAAGCAAGATTTTGGTTAGAGCAAGAAAATTATGGTAATGACTGAAGAGTTGTCTAAAGATAGGATGGGCTTATGATAGAGCATGGAATTTGAACATCATGGTTGAAGGTGAGAGCTGAAGGGAGAGGTGAGTGATTGAAACTTCCTAAGACAGTAGAGAGTGGTACGGCCCAGAAGTCTCGTTGATGAGCAATGCTCTGTGAAGCTTGATTTCTTACGGAAATGGACATGTGCAAGATGTGGCACTTGAAGGAATTAGTCCTGGTGTTGTCTGAGGGGCAGGTAAATAATGAGGTCTATTTGGAGCTCTCTTATTGGTTCTAATTGGTAATTTTAGTGGTGAGATAGGTCGTCTTTCTGGGAAAGTAAGGGAATATTTCATTTAAAAAGTGTGAATAGGGGGTTGCTGTTATTACCTATGCTTTTAATGTATATGTTATGTCTCATATCCTTGATTTGAAAGCCTTCAAGTGTGAAGTTGGTAGTATTTAGTAAATAGAAGAAAAAAAACTGGTGATATATACTGCCTCTCTTTTTGCCCTTGTTTCTTATTCTACATGCCCAGTCTCCATATCTGCTTCCAACTATATCTATACAGAAGAAGGAAAAAGCAGGTTTACACTTCCATGGTGATATTCTTTTGAGTTAAATAAGCTATTATAACAATCATAAGCTGCATGTCCTCTTCCACACAAACAACAGTCCACCTAGTTCGCCAACCCCTGTACATAAACACTGGGTCTTTTAGGAACCACGTAAGACAGATGAGTATTTGGAATTTGACACTTTGGTAACAGCTAATACCTCTCCTTGGACATTCACTCAATCGACCTATTTTTTTTCAGTATTTTAATGAATGTCCATCTTACAGTAACTTGGATACTACTTAGTTATATAGACATATATCCCACAGAAATCTCAAACTCAAAATGTTCAAAAACTACCATGTATTTTCTGAAATTCCTTAATAAATGGGACTATCACATGGCCGTTTTTCCAAGTCTGGCACCTGGACTTGTCATCAGCCTTCCCTTTTACTTCAGAACACAGAATCATGACAGGAACTCAGTCATTATACATGTAGTGAAGCTGAAGTGACAAGATCAATGAAATGACACGTAACTAAGACATAAAAAGCTGTTTTAGTACAGGTGCTGGGGCTTTCCCATGATGCTCCTGATGTAGAAATCCATACTCTCTGTCTATTCTTCAACAGTGACACCAGGAAATTGATGGCTAAGTGGATGTTGTATCCAAACTCATCATCTGTCATCTTCATGTGGCCACCAGATATTTCCAGATGCCCTGTTCATCTGGACCTGGATCATGGGCTTTACTTCATGGACTTTGGCCAACATATTCTCATAGTGATGCATCAAAAAAGGGAACTTACCAGCTATATATAGGCCTGGCCCAGGATTCATGAAATCTGCTTGGTCAGAGACTCTAATAAAAAATGCATCATACTTCTTGGCCACCTCCTGGTCCAGTTTTATCCTTGTTGAGTTTTGTTTTGTTGTTTTGTTTTGTTTTGTTTTTAGGACTTTAATGTCCTTCTAGAGAATATCCACAAGATTATATATTATATAATGAGTTCATGAGGAAGAAAAGAAATTGGTGAAAATAAATGTTTGGGCATAGCAAGAAAGTCAGGGGACTGCAGTGTCAAAGAAAGAAAACCAGAAAATTGAAGAAAGGTTGTAGCAGCAAGTACTTCCTGAACAAAAATGATAAAGTACACTAAGTGAATTAAGGCTGTCGTTTTGGATGTAGGAACAAATTTGTAAGGGCAATTAATATTTGATGAAGGAGGGAAGAACATACAATGGGATAGGACAGCCTGTGCAATAAATAGTGTGGGAAAATTGAAAAGAGTAAGCGCAAAAAAAAAAAAAGAAAGCTAGACTGCCTTCTTACACCATACACAAGAATAAACTCAACATGGACTAAAGACTTAAATGTCAGACACAAAACCATACAAATCCTGGAAGAAAATACAGGCAGTAAAATCTCACACATTTTTCTTAGTAGTATTTTTTTCTGATCAGTCTCCTCAGGCAAGGGAAACAAAAGAAAAAATAAACAAATGGGACTACATCAAACAAAAAAGGTTTCTGCACAGCAAAGGAAATCATCAACAAGATGGTTTTTGGCTAATCCTTTCACCTTCTTTCATTGGAACACCTCTCCCACCTCCCCTCTGACAGCTGTCAGTCTGTGCCATGTATCCATGCCTCTGTTCCTATTATGTTTGTCAGTTTATTTTGTTAATTAGATTCCACATATAAGTGAGGTCATATGGCATTTGTCTTTCTCTGACTGGCTTACTTCACTTAGCATAAAATCTCTAAGTTTATCCATGTTGTCACAAAAGGTAAGATTTATTTATTTTTCATGGCCATGTAGTATTCTATTGTGTAAATGTACCACAGCTTTTTTATCCACTCACCTACTGATGGGCACTTGGGCTGTTCCCAAATTTGGCTATTGTAAATAATGCTGCTGTGAACATCGGGGTGCATAAATTCTTTAGACTTAGTGCAGAGGTGTCAAACTAATTTTCACCGGGGGCCACACCAGCCTCACTGTTGCCTTCAAAGGGCCAAATGTAGAGCTCCTTTTATTTATACAGGCCAAATGTAGAGCTCCTTTTATTTATACAGTCCTAAAATTACATTCAGCCCTTTAAGGCAACCACGAGGCAGATGTGGCCCCCAGTAAAAATGAGTTTGACACCCCTGACTTAGTGTTTCAGGATTCTTAGGGTGTATTCCAAGAAGTGGGATTGCTGGGTGAAAAGGCAGCTTCATCCTTAATTTTTTTAGGAAACTCCGTGCTGTTTCCCACAGTGGCTGCACCAGTCTGCATTCCCACCAACAGTGCACTAGGGTTCCCTTTCTCTCCACATCCTCACCAGCACTTGTTTGATTTATTGACAGTAGCATTCTGATACGTGAGGTGATACCTCACGGGGTTTCGACACATTTCTCTGATGATGAATAATGTTGAGCATCTTTTCATATGTCTATTGGGCATCTGTATGTCTTCTTTGGAGAAGAGTCTCTTCATGTCCTTTACCCATCTTTCAATTAGATTTCTTGTTTACCTGGTGTTGAATTGTATAATGTCTTTATATATTTTAGAAATTAACCCCTTATCATATGTTTCATTGCCAAATATGTTCTCTCATACAGTGGGTTCCCTTTTCATTTTGTTGATGGTTTGGGGGGGGTGGCTGTGAAAAAGCTTTTAGCCAAAGGTGAGGTTCCATACTTCCAGAAAGTTCTCTAATGGTTTATAAAGAGAGGCATTGTGCCAATACATTCATAATTCAGATGTGGGAGAAGATGGAAATCTACCCTCTTCAAGTTAGTGGAATTCCTGTCTACATAATACAAACAGAAGGTTAGCTTACTAAGCATTATTATTATTTTTAATATTCTATTTCAAATGTGTCAGAGGAAATGTTTCATCTGGAAACAAGTAAATAACTACCTTCTTTTCAGCCAAATAACATTTCCCACTGCAGCTGAGCTGCAGGTAGCTTAAAATTATGTAGTTTCTGATTGGCTGGGTGAAGTAATGCTGCAATTAGCAATGTGCTTGCATGTTTGGCTGTTGCCAGGTAACGCTCTGCTGGAGGCTCGTTCCGTAGTACCGAAACACTGGCATTAGTAGAGCCGCACTACATGCTGCATGGAAGAGCTGTAGTGTTTGGCTTACTAGTTCGTTTCTCCTCAATATCATTGATTTGTTTATTTGCTACTTATCAAAAACATCATAAGAGGGGAAACTGGTTGAGAGAATGTCAAACTATGAAAATAGGTCATGATTGATATTATCTTTGATATGATCCCCCCCCAAAAAAAGACATGGCAACAAAACAGGTTTCATGATAATGTTTCACTGGGGTGGGAAAAGATATTCATAGGGAAGTGAGAGAAAAAATAAAGAAAAATTGAAGAAAGGAAAGTATAGGAGATGCATTACCAACCTTATCACTGCTACCTAATAATGTTGTCCATTGCTCAGTCTCCCTGGCACGTACTCTGACAGGACCTTTGGAACCACGACGTCTCAGACCGTGCAGTTGGGACAGATGTAGAAGATGCTGGAACTATTTATCTCTGCCTCCATCTTCCTTTATTTTCCACAGGGCTGACTTCACACTACAGCGAACAAACTCTCCCGCACTCTGGGGTTGTGTTGCCCAGCACCTCGTGTCACATTCTGGAGAGCCCAAAGTTTCTGGGGGTCGAGTTCACCTAGTTTACGTGTACACCAGTCTCTCCTTGCTAAGTGCAGGTGCACTTGGAGACTTCAGAGGCAACTTTGGTGACAGGTGCAGTAGCATGGGCTTTACAACCACAGAAATAATTCAAACTGTCACTAGGACCAGCAGGACAAGTTGTCAAGTCCTGGAGGGGATGTAGGCAAGACTGTGACCATCTGGGATGGCACATGAGCAGAATCCATTACAGTCCTTCATTCATTTTTATTCACTCAACCCTCTCATAATATCGTGATCTCAATTATGTGCCTTCGTTTCTTCCTGAACAGGGAAAGAGGTGGAGAGTTGCAATGTCTTAAAAGACTTGATGTTTTCATAAAAAAGAGAAAAAAAAAGACTTGATACAACACCAGTTTCTAGGATTACAACTGGTTTTCATCATTTACTCCCTTTACCTTTACCAACTTTTTAAATTTTTCTTCACCTTCATGCAGCACTTCAGCTAGTCTAATTGACTGGCTAGAAGGGTCATCTAAACCAAAGGACCTGGACTAAGGTGAGGCAAGCAAGATTCCTACACAGCAAAACTTAAGTAGATGTTCATTGTTAAGGTCCCACAAAAGCAGATCCTGGAGAGTGAATACCTCCTTATATCTACACCCCATGTGCCTTGCTTGGTGAACCTAAGTCTTGGCCCTGCATCATCCTCAAGAGGTAGAGGACCATAGTTTCCTTCTACTTGTAGAGCTCTGGTTGTTACAATTTCTCTTTTAAAGTTATGGCTAGCCATAAAAGAAACATAAGACAAAAGTAACCCTGGGGTTCTGGCATATTTCACTCTGCAATCCTAGACATTGATGCTAAACCTGTCCAATTGCCATCTAGTACAGCATCGTTTTTTGGTTTTTGGGGGTTTTTTGTTTATTTGTTTTTTTGTCTGCTAGTTCATCAGCACAAGGTCAAAGTGGCAATGTGGAAACCATACCTTCTGTATCAAGGGAACCCTCCCAGTGTCAGCTATTGAAAGAGTCCACCCCATGAGAATCACATTTTAACCAGCAGAAAAAATGACTGTGGAAATTGGGTCAAGAATTCCACTAGTCATCACAGAGTTATGGTAAGCAAGTAAATCTTCCTTCAAACTCTGTTCTTTGTCTCATCTAGTTACTGGGTACACTGTACCACATACCAGCAATTGAAAGAGTGTGCCCTATCCCACATAGGATTGTGCCTAAACTTTCAAGGCCATTTCATCCCTGACCAGTGTGGCTTGGTTAGGCATCATCCCGCAAAGTGAAGGGCTGCTGGTTTGTTTCTGGTCAGGGCACACTCCTGGGCTGCATGTTCAGTCCCAAGTCAGGGCGTGTGCAGAAGGCAATTGATTGATCTTTCTCACGTTGATGTTCCTCTCCCTCTCTCTCTCCCTCCCTTCCCTTCTGCCTAAAAACAAATTTTAAAAATCTTTTTTTAAAAGGCCATTTCACCATTAAATGAGTCTGAATTTCTCTGGTTAATGCAGTTGGCGATACAACAAAGGAATCCCTTAGTCGTGAGCCAAGTGTTACTTTTCCTTTGCTCTAAAGTATATCCCATAGACCAAGGAAGTATTTAATATTTTATAATGTATAATTGCCAGTAAGTATTACCATTGCAGGTTTTAGGTTTCCAAAGATCTAAGTTTTCAATTTTGTTCAATCCAGGTTAATAAACTGGCCACACTATATGCTTTTCAGTGAGTAGAGACTCAATTCTAACCACCTTTTCCTTCATGATAAGAAAAAGTATTGTGGCTTTTGTTCCCTTAATACAAAAAGTAAAATGTGTATACTCATTAAAAATCATTTCTTTACTGATGTCTTTCAGGGCTACCCCATATGAAACTATAATTTGGCAGTAGTTCTTATTGACTAAGGTTTTGTCTTGACCTGTCCATCAACCAGTCCAAGTTCTTTCCCTGCTTTGCAAGGGAAAAAGGGCTGATTTTACCAGTCAGGTGATCAGCGTGGCATTTAGGATTTCACCATTCCTTGGCTCATTTTTCCAGATGTATCCATCCCAGCTTTGAGTTCTATTCCTACCATATCAGGGTTCTGATTTTGACACAAAACTGCACACTTAGTTTCTTTTGCAGGAGTGTATTTTTCCCAAATTCTGATTCTGATTATCTACTTTATTTTCAGCTTCTTGAGGTTCTCCTTTAAGGACATATGAGGCTTTTCTTTAAAGGTCACAGGAAAAGCTCCCTGTGTTTCACAATGTGCTGTAAGTGGGCCATTAGCTGCACTAAACCTGTCACTTCCTTTCTGCAAGACTTCAAATGACATCTGCAAACATCACAATACCTTCTGTGATCATGCCGTCAAGTGCAGGAAGTCCTGCTATCCCAGAATGGTTATTGTACAGTTCCGTCTCACCTATATTAAACGCAAATGAAAGTTTTACTAAAGGTGGTTACTACTGTGCACTAGTGGTTTTCAATACCTTAATTATCAATCATGATGGGATAAATGTTGCCCTCATATCGATATAAAACTCAACCCCAAATCCCATCCCGAGGTCTGTTGGTAATCCATGGTACTGACCCTTCTAGTCCATAAACCCCAGAAAACAGAGTCTAAGACCAAAACTTTACTGCTAATATTTTTTTGGATGTGATTCCAGAGAAGCAGCAGTAAAAGACAATGGGGAGGAATGGAAGAAGGAAGAGTGAATGAGAAAAGGTGTTTAATGAAGCTGGTACTGAATTCACACACAGACACACAAAGTACAGATTTCTCTCTGTGGTGAACTGAAAGATTGGTTTTAGTTTTTCACTCTACACCTATATGCATTCCCTTTGCCTTATAGCTCCACAATTCTTATCGTTAGAGGCAAAGAATGGTGCTCTACCTTAGTGTATTTCTGTTGGAACCCGTGCTTTCCTTTGGCCATTGGAAATTAACTGGCATGATGCAAAAAGAGATTTAAATGTGCTTGTGGGCTGAGTCCCGCATGAATGAAACAAACATGGAGTAGGGCTGATCTCAATCCATGTACAGAGTCATGTCCACCTAGAGTCAGCTAGAGTATTGAAATCCAGACTGCCCCACAGATGTCTGAGTAAAAATTCAAAGTGGTTGTACAATACTGAGTTTTGGGATGGTTTGTTGTGGCAGTAGCTGACTAGTATATGAACCCTTTGAGGGCATTTTCAGCAAACCAATATGAAATTATCAAAACTCAATTTCATATACCTTACTGAAACATATTATACCTAATATTTACCTTATCCACATATAACTCATGACTTATTAGTATATTTAAAGTTAGTAAAAGTAAATAAACAAGATAATTTATAAAATCTTAGGTATGAGAATGATGGCTCAACTCTGTGAGAATAGTATGGGAAATTACTAAGAAGTACTCAAAATACAAAGGTACAGTAAACATCACCATCCCCTACCCCTCACACATACACCTACACACACAGAGGGAATGGGAAGGACAGCAATATAATCATAGAATGTAAGTGGAATTTGAAATCAGACACACATAGACAAAATACACTAATATTCTGCTTCCTGGCTATGGAGCAATAAACAAGGAAATTATCTTGTCTAAGTCTCTGGTTATGACGGTATAATGGAAATAACACTGTAATTCTCATAAAAATGTTGTGACATGGTCTTCTCATGAATGCATTCCATTATGTAATGAAGAAAAGAAGATGAGGAAACCCTCAGGGATCTCACAATTTAGTGGGAGGGCCAGAAAATAAGTACACATTTAGAATAGATAATATCAAAATACTTCCATATTTGACAATTCAGGATATTTTGACATTTAAAAAAAAAAGGAAAACAAAAGCCTTGTGGATAGGAGATGACGAAAAACATTTCTCAGTAAATTAATATAGGAAAGTAAAGCATCAAGGTAATAAAAATGATAGCATAGTAATACTGAAACAATTTTAATTCTACCAGACTAGAAAGATGTTCCTTAGGGTATTATATTGTACTTGCACATTTCTCAAAATTGTGAACCACACAAACACATCCAGACATGCAGAACCTAACAAACACAATTCTGGCCCCTTTCACGGGTGTCATTGTGAGAAATGTCACCAAAGAAGTACAGTAATGCTTTCATTACTAGCTAATGCGTGGCACTGCAAGAAACATTAATATTTAGCTTGTGGTATTTCAAGCCTAGAAAAGTAACTCATGATTCCATGTCAAGCTCCTATTCTTTCCTTCATCCACAATTCTATAGTTTGACTGCTAAAAACTATATTTAACTCAATCCAGCCATTATATGAGACTGGGAGAAGAGGAATTAAGCAAATTGTTTTAATCTTTGCTGTAATGTTTATTAAATGATACCAAACTATGGTTACTCTACCAAATTACTACATACCAATCAATTGTATGCAGTACATACAATTGTATTAGTGCTTTCTTGGAGAACAGTTCATGCTCATTAATTAATGTTATGCCTCAGTTTCACTCAATGGTTTAATATCTTCATTTTTTAAGTAATAAAAAAATCATTGGGGAAAGACATGAGTGAGAATCATCAAAGTAAAACACATTTATAATAGATTTCTTATTTACTGAAAAAACAAATTCAAAAAATGTTTGAGACTATTTTGTTTGATTGTTTCCCTTTTGTGATTAGTTTAAGAGACAGATAATGGAAAATTCAGTGTTCCTGATCAAACTACCTATTTTCTTAAGAGTTTTCACTTTGATATTCAGATAATTTCATTTTGGGGATTGAAAGCATTTATGTGTTTTTATGTTTGTGTGTTTGAAAGGGTTGTAGGTATGTTTTCTTTGGATTCATGATTATTGTTTTCAGAGCTTTTATTTTGGAGTTTATTCCTCATTTAACTTTTAAAACACTACTATAGTTGACTAACAAAAACAATAGCAATTATTGAGCATATTGGGATTCTGGTCCTTCACTCACTCACTATTGTAAATAGAATGCGAGCAGTGAGTGTCATTCACTGGTCCCATTCAGAGGTCTGACCTGAACACACCCTAGGGTGATGTTCATCATCCTCATATGCTTCTCCATTATAATGGCACCATATTTCTTGATTTGGATCAAAGTCCTTCAGTTCTACCCAGTCCATTTCATCAGTCTCTTCTACTTCCTTCCTCTCTGGTAGGAGTTTTTCCAGCAAAGAGAGTTTATCAGGAGAGATAAAGACTTTCTCAGGAAAATTTACCTTCAATTTGATGATTGGGCACCTTTTTATTATGGTCTAGAATACATTGGCCCACCCTGATTTAGCACACACTTGACATTTCCATCTTTGACAATCTGACCTGGAATCATGATCATTAACATCTTTTACCTGCTTGTTTTGGTAGGGGGTTTCCTCAACAGAAGTACTATAACTAGAAGCTGGCCTTCAAGTTGGTAATACTGGGTAAATTATTTAGTATATCTGGGCCTCAATTCCCTTGTAAACACAGTTGAGATATTCTGTGTTTTATAGAACAGTTCTGAGGTTTATAGAAATAAGGAAACAAAAATATTGTCATAGAGTAAAAGTTAACTTTTTATAGCTTTCTATTTTTTAGGACATTCTACTGCAATGGCCACTGATCTATTGCTACTTTGCAATTATTTTATTAAAATGTCCAGCCTCGTTTCATAAGAAAAATGCAAATAATAAATGTAAACACCAACAATACAATGTTCTTGCAATGTCTATTATTCATAACTATGTTGAACTTTTTCTATGACTACTCATAGTGATGTTGAAAACAAACATATCCTTAAAGGTGAATGAAATTACATTGTCAATATGTCTTTCTCCTTTGACATGGTGACAGTGATAGTTATAAAAACAATGTAATTTTTAGGCTGCACTGTTGTCATAGCTCGTGATGTAGAAAAACTACTGGACAAGTGTCCTCTTGTTGTCACTTTATGGCTGGAATCCCAAGTGAAAGTGAAAAGAGCAAAGAATTTTCAGGCAGCTAATTACAGAATACAAATTACAAGGCCATGTGTTAGGCAATTTTTCCTTGTAATGGCCCAGTGACTTAGTAGGAAAGACATTGCAAACCTGACCAGAGAATCAATATTGAGTTATTTCTGAAAATTTTTCAAAGTCAAGTTATTATACTTAATTGGGAAGAATGATGTGTAATGATTTTGTGGGTTTTTTCTACAATTCCATTTTTAGCAGTCCAATAATGAGCCATGCCATTTTTTAGAAACAATTGCATGGTTTGGCTGTATAAAAATTTATTATTTTAGTTAATTATTGAGAAATATAAGGTATTTTATGTGTTGATTCATTTGACTAAAAATCACTGTCTCATAATCTAAGGTAAACAGAGCTTTTCTAAGCTAAGTGCTCTTAAGATAAAAATGTTAATTTTGTTTTCTTTGCAGAGATTTTTATATACTAAATGTTAAAGATTTAATTAAACCTTCTGTAAGGTATTCTTGGCAAACAAAACTGTTAAACTAAAATTGCAAATTAATGTATAGAGAAAAATTTTTTTTCTTTTGTAAAAACCACTAAACATGACTAAAATGTTCACATATCACATTTTGAAAAAATTGAAGTATAAAGATAAATTATCACACAAAGTTTCTTTATATTTTATGCTGGGAGGTTGAAATTAATAAAGCCAATTTATAGAAAAGATCATTTACTGCTTATTATTTTAGAGGAAAGTCAAATAATTAAACTTGCATACATTTCACAATTTGTATATTAGGGACTTCTTACTCATAAAAGAGAGGAGACTAATTTTGATTTTTTAAGGTAAATTTATCCAAAACAAATATTTGTTTTGAAAAATAGGAGAACCAAGAATTTCCTTTGTAATTTAAATCATTTTGAAATGAGCATTATATTCCTACAAAATATATTGTATTCAAATTAAACAATACATTCATTACATCATTCAAATTAAAAATATTATAGCCTCTCTGAATCTGTAAATTACAAATACTATGGAGAGTTGTAAAAGTTAAATTGCCATTTAAAATTTTTGCAAACAATTTAATAACATGGTTTAATTTTATTAACAGACTCAGTGATAATAGACTTATATTAGAGAAAGTTCTTAAAAGTAAATTTTCTTCCTGAATTCCTAATTTTTTGATTAGATATTCCATTGTGTTACCTGTGTCCGTCTCTTTCCTGTAATTGTAGAGTCCCCTAGGGCAGATATGTATCTCACACATTCTTGCATCCTTTGCCCTGATTCCAGTTCTGGTCACAGAGGAAGTATACAGTGACAGATGAGCACATGAGGGGATGAGTAGAAATATAGACAGATAAAAGCAGATGAGAATAGAAAGCTAGGTAAGGTAGATATAAAAGTGAAATAAAGAAATCCTACCAAAAGAGGTGACATAAATATCCGCACTAATTTAGGTGCATCATTTAAGCTGCTTCTTTAAATCAGTCCATTAAATTAATAAGTATTGTTGCACATATAGAATGACTAGCATTGCACATTGTGGTATAAAGTTCTAAATAAAAGTTGATCCCTGGAAATAGTTTAAATCTTTAACTAACCCTTTTATACTACAGAGATCTTCTTATAAACTGATTTTGGAAGTGTGAGAAAATACGTATATGTATTTCCTCAAACCTACCTGCTGAGGTCATGTACAAGACAATAATATAATTATACGTATTTTTCCAGGATGGTGTGGCTCAGTGGATTGAGCCCTGGCCTGCGAACCCTCAAAGGGTCGCTGGTTTGCTTCCCAGTCAGGGCACATGCCTGGGTTGCTGGCCAGGTTCCCAGTCAGGGGTGTGTGAGAGGCATCCACACATTGATGTTTTCCTCCCTCTCTTTCTCCCTCCCTTCCCCTCTCTCTAAAAATAAATAAATAAATAAAATCTTAAAAAAATAAAAATAAAATTATACATATTTTACAAAAACCATTCATTAAATATTTAAATTGTGTGCACACCAAGACTTGGTTAACATAACAAAAATACCCAGTAACTAGATATCCAAACAGGGACCTGGATATTTTAGTCAGAGGAAGTGAATAAATTGTGAATACTTCAAATTTTCAGCACAGCCTGTGAAATGTGATCTATCAGATTTGACAGTTATAAACTGTCATTTTTTAATTAATTTAAGAACTTCATCCATGTTAGCTAGTAGTCAGTTTCTCTACTAAATTTAAATCACATCTGCTAACAAGTGGATGCCCAGTTATATGATGGCTTTTTAATGGCCATTTGAAAAGTCACAGAATATGAAGAGGAAATTCTGATCTGGCATTGGTGTCCTAGAGGATGGCCATGGGATTGACTAAGTCCTGTGGATGCTCTACCACCTATCATTTATAATGTGTTTGAGCATTCTGTAGGGACATTTAGTGAAAGACTTCTTCAGGGGTGAACTTTGAGTGCTTCCTACCATCATAACTGCACACCATCTAGAAGTACCTCAGACCCAGGGACAGCTCTTTAGAATGTCAAGCAGTGTTTGCAACAAATAAGTAAGGAAGTCCAAAAGTACAGTGCCCAAGGGAAGAATAACTGTATGTATCTACTTTGTGTCTAATTTTAAATGCGTTGTAAAACTTTAAAAATATCGGGTTATAAGAGTAGTTGCTAGAGAAGGAGAATTCTAGATGATCAGGGCCCCAAAAAGCATTAGAAATCCTCTGATTTTAGCCAAACCCTTTTCTCAGGATCTGTTGAAACCTTGATCTGGAACACAGAGTCATTAGGCAAAGTCCCCAAGGGGACAGCAACAATAATTCAGCTGCCAACACATGACCAGTATTATCTCTATATGTATGTATGCATGCATGTATATATGTGTGCATAAATGTATGCATGTATGTAGCTTCACGCCCTTACTGTTCTTAAAATAAGTCGTAGGTGAAAACAGCAATGGTGGAAAAGTAGTTCTGTTGTAGCTGTTGAGTGGGTTGTCTGCTGTAATCCCCATCAGCTTCCCAGCTTATTTTAATAATATTACATCTACTAGAAACATTGCTAATAATGATGTTAACATTTAATAAGAAGCTTCAATAGTTCTAATGATCTACAACAGCAATTTTCAACTGGTCTGCCACAAAAAATTTTAAAATATGCAATACCTGACATTTAGTCAGGGGCACTGACCTCTTTCCCTTAGACTGTCAAAAAAAAAAAAATGACAACAGCTAATGAATCAAAATTATACCTATTTTTTGTCAGATTGGCAAAAAATAATATATTTTTGGTGTGCTATAGAATTTTAGTACTTAGTTCATGAGATGAAAAAGGTTGAAAATCACTGAAAAAAACATAAAATCATCATTCTCCGCAAATGCAAATGGAAAACAAGTGGCCTAACCTGGTTCTAATTTTATACCAGACTACAGATAAAGTTTCTTAGCATACTTTACATAGAAATCTGGAGACACCACTACAGACTAAGCTGAAATTACTTTCAAGGAGATCAATACAATAATACAATATCAGGTTTGTACACGTTTTTATTTGTAGATTATATACTGATATTTATGGTACTTATGATATAGTTGTATATAAATTATTTAAATTATTTTAGTCATTTATAGTTCAATGTTATTTAGGCAGTATTCATAGCTTATAAAATCTGCCCCTTATTGTATCTTTTATTGTGGAGAACAGAAAGAAAACAACTGACAAAGATTTGATTGACTACAAACACATACATTTGGTGATGGGAATAACTTTAACAATGGCTGATGAATGGTCCATTTCAGGAATAAAAGAGGGGTTATCTTTGATTATGCAATTATAAACATCAACTTCCTACTTAGGAGAATCAGTGTCATCATCATCAACATAAATAATTTTAAGAACATTACATCACTAAGATGGTTTAGAACAAATGAATTGGAGCTTTTGCCAAGGAATATGAACCTCTATTGAGTACAAGTCAGAAAACTGCTAATCCTAGCTGTGCTCCTAACTCTCTCCATGACTTTTAGTAAAGTCCCTTGTACTGTCTTGATTTTAATTTCTTCAGATAGTTTGGAGTGAGTGATCTAATATTACAAGATTCTGCAACATTTGAATTGCTTATCTTTGTCACTAAGAACAAATAACTCTATTTAACAGTTAAAGAGAATATCAACAGATAAAACACAGGGATTGAGTTTCCTGGTGCTACTTTAAGGTTAACTTGTGATCTCCAAGATAAATTTACACGGGCAATGGAAGATTGCCTTTCTCTTTTTCACTCTTTTGTACTTCTGATTTTATTAAATCAACATAATCTGGTGAAAAATCATTTGAGTGTAAAGCTTTGTTTTTAATCTTAACTTATTTTACCCCCCGTAATAAAAATAATGAAAAAACTTCCCATGACTTCCAAATGGAAAAAAATATAAATAACTCATCTGTTACATCATTTTTAGTTAATAATGTGAAAGTAATGTTATAGTTTACAGTATCACTTAAAGCAATTTCTTTATCCGATTTTAAGGATATTTTATGGTATATATTTTTCTTGAGCACAGCAGATTTTGAAACAGATTGGGCCTTCAGTTTGACTAAACATTACATTTAGAATTAAAGGTTGCAGGAATTTTTACCTCTCATACAGAATGCTAAATATTAAACCTAATGTTTGAACTCATGAAAATAATAATTTACTCATATGGAATTAAATATAACCATAACCAGATTTTTAAAGTAAAATAAAGTATCGAAAATAATAGAATTGATATTTTAATGAGTATTATTTAATTCTATATTTTTATTTAATAATATTCTGTATTTTTCCTTTGAAAATATTAGTCATCTAAATAGTGCATCATTTTATTAACTGTTTTTGTGTTACACGAAGCAATCAGGTAATTTTAAGCATACAAAATTTATAACAAATATAAGAATTATTTTTCAGTTCATTTCATTAGCAAGACATAAAATGCAGATATCATACTTCAATTATAATTCTTAATCACAAAATTTATATTTTCTCCAACCCTATAAAAATAAAAGGTTTTATATTATATGAATTCTTGTCTTTCACTTAAACTCTTTAATCTTTCCATTTGAGAAGATACATTTCAAATCTTTTAAGCTAGATTTATCCATTCTAAAAGCTATTCCTTTTTTAGAAATCATCCTCAATATTTTAGACCAATTGGAGAACCACTTAGGGAAGTGACTCCACTAAAGTTTCACTTGTCAAAACTATGTTGGCATTCCATGAGGTGCCATCAAATTTGCCACCCTGGACACTGGTTACTCTTTAGCCACTTAGTTGTGCTTGGCTCTGGGGGACCAAACATTTTTTGATGATCTCTTTTCTGGCTTCCAACTCTGATAGTTACAAGAATTTACCTTCAATATTGAGAGAGACAGATACAGGCCTTCTTTGTAAGCCACTGCGACAGTATCAGGATAATGAAGTGAACAGTTCAGAAAAGAAGCAATCAAGTACAAGCCTGATTTAAACAGGCAAGGGCAGAAAACCTCACTGTCCAGGACCTCTTTTGTATACTTCAGCAGTTAAGCATGATTTTATTTGAGGAAATGCATTAACGGCAATACCCAAGGTTTTTGACTCACCTGTACATCCTAGCTCTCTGTTTCATCATAAGTAAGGTAGCCGATCAGTCAATCTCACACATGCACAAAGCAAAACCATGAGTTTTTATTTTAGTTTTGCTCCTAAGTTTCTTTCTTAGAATATAGCCTCATTTTTACAATTTATTAAATTAATCACAGTAAATAAAGAAATAGAAAAATAAGCAATCATCACTTTTGAAATAAGAATAGGAAAGATAAATTTAAAATATTAACAAAAATATGTATCTTTGTATCAGTTTTGAAGGAATCACATGTACTAATAGGTATAATAAATTGCTTCACATTTTTTATTCATAATATAGCATGCTCAAATTTTTATGTTGATATAAAATTCCAATATTTCATTTTTGTGATGGCTTTTATTTCTTCCTTACATCATTTGACCTTTTATTTATAAAGTTCAGAGAAGACCTTCTTCTGCGGAACATGTGTGAGGGATATGCTCATTAGATGCACTAACCCTTCATCCTGAGGGCCAGAGGAACAGGGTTCTAGCCTTGGCTCTACTGCATTAGTATGTAATGGCTTGGGGCCAGTCAGCTGTAGTGTTTCCTTAAAAAAGCATGCAGGTATGTCAGCTTCATAAACAACACAGGATTGCTATAAACACTGTAGGAAATAATATGTCAAAGACATTCCTTAAAAACTAGCTTGTGAGTTATATAGTCTGGAAGCCAATGCCTTAATATTGTCATTCTATGAATTTCATTATCATGATTTTTAAATGGGCAACTCAAACAAATAGGCTGAAGTCAAGTTTGTGTATTAATCCTCTTGCTCCTTTTGCTGTTTTTCTCCCTTACAACTACTGATTTTAATGCAGTTCATAATTTTCTGCTCAGGTATAATATCTTGCTCATGGTCTTATTAATTTTAATTGTTATGCTTCTGAATATAACATTAAGGTCACTTGAAATTGAAATAAATATTGGCTGTGACTCAGTCTGAATTCAGTGTCATTGGCAAACTTTCTAAGTACATTCCAAGGATATTGAAACAAGGACGATTAAATAAAACTTTTTTTATGCCTCCCCTGACTGACAATGATACTGATAAGAACTTTCTAGTTTCCTTATCTAATAGCCACAAAGATTAAAACAAATGTTCTTATATGTTTTAATAAGTTTTTATGCATCTGTTAGAATAATTGTTAAGAAATGGCAAAATAAAGGTCTGTCCAGAAAAAGCTCAGCCATTGTTAATATAACAAGACTGATTTGTGTGACATGGATGTAACCTGGCAGCCAAGGAGAGTGGACTGGAATGCACATACATGAACAATGATGACTTCACTGTACAAGTAAGTGGGGGCAGTAGACGCCATTGAGTGAGCATGTATACTGGGTGGCCATCGCATTCAAAATGACTAAGTAGAGCAACGAATCCACATCCAGTTTTTCATTAAGCTTGAGCATTCCTCAACAGAAGCTATTCAGGTGATTCAGAAGGTTTGGGGGATGATGAAATTAGTGCAGCACAAGTAAAACTGTGGCACAAACACTTCAAGATGGCCAGGAAGCTGTTGAAAGCGACCCACATTCTGCAAGGCCTGTAACAAGCAGAACACCTGGGAATGTGGAATATGTACGGGCTGCAATCACCAAATACCAGTGACTGACAGTGTGAGAACTAGAAGCTGATCTGAGGATTCAAACACCTACTGTGTCCAAGATTTTGATGCAGGATCTGGGCATGAAACATGTCGTGGCAAAAGTTGTTCCATGGCTTCTCCTGCCAGGGCAGAAGGAACATTTTGCTGCACTTGCTAATGACTTGGTTCAAAGCAGTGACAATGAACCAGCTTTCCTCAAGAAGGTCATAACTGACGATGAATTGTGGGTCTACTGCTGTGATTCAGAAACAAAGGCCCAGTGTCCCAGTGGAAGTCCCCTAGTCTGCACAACCGAAGAAGGTGCAGCAAAGTTGTAGCAAGATCAAGACCACATTTACTGTGCTTTCTCATTGGGAAGATGTTGTCCCTCATGAGTACACCCCTCCAGGCCAAACAATTAATAAGGAGTACCACTTCAATGTTCTTCCTGGATTCAGAGGTGCAATACATGAAAACAGCCACAGCTATGAGCAACTGGTGATTGGCAGCCTCATTACTACAACGCACCCACTCACACATCACAGCTCATGCAGTTTTTTGGCAAAACATCAAATCAGCCAGATGACCCCGCCCCGCTACAGCACAGAACTGGCACCCTGCAACTTCTGGCTTTTCCCCAAACTAAAATCACTTTTGAAAGGGAAGAGATTTCAGACCATCGACAAGATTTAGGAAAATATGATGGGGCAGCTGATGGCGATTCCAACAAAGGATTTTGCAGAGTATTTTGAACAGTGAAAGAGACACTGTAAGACCTGTGTGAGGACCCAAGGTGCCTACTTTCAATAGGACTAGGGCATTATTGTCCTATGTGCAATGTCTCTTGTATGTTATATCTTCTTCACTAAATATCTCTATTTTTCATAGTGTGTGGCTGGGTACTTTCTGGACAGATATCAAAGTATTTGATCAACTAGGAATTTCACCTTATGTGGTAGGTGTTACCACATATATATGTGTTCCTAGCATATTTGATTCCAACAGTGGATCTTTTTTAAATAACACTGCTCCTATTACAGCAAATTATTTTTAGTAATGATCATGTCCAATAAGTAATAATTTACTACATTTATTTTTTAGTATACTATAAACAATTAACAATTAAAACATAAATTTTAACTTAAAAACATTAATTTTCAGTGAAATAGTTGAGGTATAAACAAAAATATTCACTTAATAAATATTACATCTTGCTCTTCATACTTTATTTCACTATTTTAATATCAAACAAATTATCTAAGTGGATACACAGAATGATAGAATTGAAGTAAATCACATGCTTTCTTCTCCTTTACAATTAGTCCTGTATCAACTGTTTTCATATCTACTATTTAAACCCAGAACTGTGCACAGTCACCAGGACTGGGGACATGAGTGCTAGTCCGCCCACAGTGAGTGCTAACATGAGTTATGGTTGACTATGCAACTTGTACAGCTGCTTTGAATTAAATTCTATGTAAAATACAATGTTTATTTTTAAAAAGTTTTTTAAAAATGCAGATTGGAGGCTTACATATATGTAATTACATGTGTGTATGTATATAAAATTAAAACTCTGTTGTAAATCAGCAAATGTTTAAAAGTTAGGATAACAACTTTACATAGGGGAGTTTTTACCTCTGTCAATCTTTGGAATTGCCATCACATGATGTTAATAAAGAGAAGAAAAGTTTCCGTCATTTGTATTATTCGTTTTGCATTCTCTGCAGACATTACATACCCTCGTTGCCCGCACTGCGGTGAACCGCTCCAACTACCTCACTCTGCCATTACTAATTTAGGAAGAGGAACATTATTCAAATAAATCCAAGTAAATGAGACTCTTCGCAGGATAAATTACAAGGATGTTTTCTAAACAGTGAGATGTGTTTTTCTTCAGTGGTAACCCAAGATTCATGTGAACATTAAGATGTCTTCTATTTGAAAAATCATTTGGCAGTCACTTCCACAGGAATTTTCTTTGTATTTTTCACTTTTCTGATTTCGTGATCAATTAAGTCATAGGGCTTTTGCCCTATTCCCTTGAGAACACATTGTAAATGCAAAGTTTAAATGATTTTTCTTAGTGAAACTGAACCAGAAAACCACCCAGAAATGTTTAACAGACACTTATTGCCATATTTAAATTTCTATATGATATCCCTAATGTAAGTATGATTTAAATAACTGTGGGATCTGTTATAATCACCCAGAATTCCACCAAATAGCCTTTAGCATACAAAATGGCAAAAGTAGGATGCTTATATCAGAAGAGATCAATTACAGTAATGTTGCTACATACAAAATATACTAATTGCTATGTTATCAATAATGTAAAACATAAATATAAAGTATAGCTTAAATTCTATTATCTCAAAGTTATTAAATTATATTATCAGATAAAACAATTTTTTCAATTTTCAGTGTTACCTTTAGTAAAAAAGAATGCTTACAATTGCTTTGATTTTAACTAAATTAATATATTTAGTCAGGTATTCAAGTATCTTAGAAAAATAGAAGCCCAAACATAGAAGCCCAGGATTTCATATAAGTTCAAATCATTGTACGTATCTAGATATTTATGATTGGTTTTCTCAGTGATGCATTTTTCATTTGGAAAAGTTCTAAACAGAGGACAAGTTAATACCATATCGAGCTGGCAATTATTTTAAGGCTATTTTTTATTTGAATTTGTTTCCGATTACTCAGAACATACAGTTCTAGAAATAATAGTTATGGAAAACTATGGCACACAATTTATTGCATATAAATGAATATATTTCAGCATTGTCACATTCTTGTCAGGTACAATAATGTAAAATAACTCACCACCTTTCTTAATAACTTCCTGATTTTATGAAGAAATAGTGTGTTCAAGACCTTGCGATAACAATCAAGGGCAATATGCTGAAAGGAGGGAAAAGTATATAAATTAGGTTGCAGAACCGATGCCCATAAATCATTTACACAAGTTAGTGCTTAGTCAAAATAGCTCCATTTATCCTAAAAAATAACATTTACATTTCATTTTAATAAGGTTCAAAGATATTCTTCAAAGGTATCAAAAAATGAAAGAGCAAGAAACTTTAAAGAATTTAATTAGAAATTCTCTACAACATGTATATACACTTGACATAATAAAATTTATTTCCTTGTGCTTTCAAAGCTACCTACATCCTTTTTTCTGAATACTCTGACTTTGTACTTTATAACCTGACAGTTTAAAGGTTTTGAACTAGGTCTTGATGTCTGTGTAAATTTGCAGAGCCTATGAAAATTATTTTTTAAAATTAATTTAAGTTCTTTTGGTTTGAACCTTCTTTTTTGTATTCTGAAAACTATTTGGTTCATGGTTATAAATTTATCAGCAAAGAATGTTGAATTTAGCCAACTCAGTGTGGATTTCTTCAGTCTTGCCCATCATTGAGAGCAATCATTTTTATAATCATAAGCTATAAATTACACTCTGATTCAGGATTACTTCAACATAACAGACACTGAACCAGTCTCTTAGCATCTCCTACAACAATAGGCATCTGAAAACACAAAGAGGCTTCTGGATTTCCTTGCTAACCAGTAGTTTTCCAATCCAGGAGCAAAGTGCCCGATCTTTATCCAACAAAAAGGTATTATAATCAATTCAAAGCCAAACAAATACATATATGGTAACATTCACAGTGTTTTAATTTTCTTATATTAATTTATCTAATTAGTTAATTTTCTATTTAATTGATCTTTGATATTTTCCTTTATTATTATGAATACTTCTAAGTAGTAAACATCTCTAACAGTCAAGAAGGATAGGGAAAGAAACTCTCAGGGATGAAGGCTATTAATATTTCTTTTATTTTCTTCCAGAAAGTTATATATGCATAGAAGTGCATATGCCTAAACATTTTTTCAAATAAATGGGAGCATGTTTTTTATCTTGCTTTTCTCATTCAATAATGTATCTTAGAGAGTTTTTCTTGTTATTAGAAAATTCCAAAATCATGATCCTTTATATCTCTATGCTGAATTCCATTAATAGATGTACAATATTTTTTCAGCCAGATACCTCAGTTGGTTGTGTTTTTGCAGTAATCAATTCTGCAGTAAATACTCTGTTACACATATCTTTGAACGCAAGCATGTCAATGTCTCCAGGGTAAAATGGGAGCCATTGCTGAGTAAGAGATTACCGAGTTCTAAAATTTGAGCTGCTGCCAAATGTCCCTCCAAAATTTACCAATGCATACCCCAAATCGTGGTATATGTGAGTGTCCATTATCTACAAAGCCCCAATTTTTAGGGTCTCCTTTATCTTTAGAACTTGTCTCTCCACGTCTTCCTCTCTGTTCACTTGTACTTAGTCCTCTTACTGTTCTTTGACACACCAGACACTCTTCCAACTCAAGGCCTTTGTATGTGCTATTTCTGTTGTTGTTCCTAAAATTCAGTCACTGCTTCATTTGACTATTCTTCTAGTACTAAATCCTTCATTTGTGTCACTGCTGTCAAGGCAAAAGCTGATATTTATAACTTCTGCACTTACTTTGTTCTCAGCCAGAATCTCAACTGAGGTGTCCTTATTAGAGGAGTGACCCAGATTTGGTTTTTGGAGAGATTGAGTTCTCTGTGGACCTGGCTTCTTGTTATGGTTGCTATAGAAATCTATTCATTTTAGAATTGGGCAGGGAAGTACAAAGAAGTGCCTCAGGTAACAACTGACCTCAATATCTAGTAATAACTCAATTTCCCCATGGTAATCAGAATCATTAATTTCATCCAGTACAGTAACAAATTTCTTTCCCATTTTGTTTTGTGATATCAGAAGCTCCAATGGTTAGGAGTCAGTCCCAACTTATAATTCAAAAAACTGTTCCTTCTTGGTGGAAGTATTCTCCCTTAGCAACCTAAAGGCCCTAAACCAGCAGAACTCAAAGCCGTGGGAGCCAAAATTCTCAACTGGATTATCAGATTAATAGTAAGAGAATTCATTTCCAATCTCATGCCTTTTTTTCCTAAAATTTGTGTATTCTGGCTATAGAAGAGATATCACCTATTACATCATTCCACTAGTCTACCACTTTAACTGCTTCTCAATGATAACATAATGGTAAGCAAACTCTATACATATGTGGAGCCCATTGCTTGCACACTTTTTGCTGTGAAACAAGTTATACGATTAAAAGCATTAGTAGGATGAATAAGCCTATTTAAAGAACATATTCATTATGTAAGTCCAGAATTATTCTTCTCTGATCCCACTCAAAACTGGCAACCTTACAAGTTATTTAATGAATGGGTCTAAATAGCACATTTAATATATACTATGGTGCCTCAGAAATCCAAGACGGCTCACCAAACACTGATTCCTTGGTACTGGCAGGGGACACAAAGTGCAGTGACCTATCCTTCATTGAAGAGTGGATAGTACCATGTTACACTAATCATTGGATTCCCAGAAATAATACTGGAATTACAGGCCCCTGAAAGCCACTGTGTTCATCTCCCAATCTATGGCATGGATGTCATATTATGACTCCTAAAGTACTTGTCACTTTCTAATCAGCATATGTCATCAATAAAATGACCCAGTGTAATGAAACATTACATTATGGGGAATTTGAAGATCATTGAGGTTTCTCCAGATTACAGCGTGACAGAGAGATGATGGACCTTTAGGAACAGACTGTGAGGATATACTGTTAAATCTGCCAGATAAAGAGAAACAGCTATGGCTTACAGTGGTTCCTGCAAAATGTTATGTAGAAAAAAGCATTTGCCAGGGAAATAGCTGAATAGCAGGTGCCAGGGACCTACATCTGGAAAAGCAGCTGAAGTTGGACTCTACGATTAAGTTTACAACAATCTATAGTCATTCTTAAAAGCCTATATTAACTTCTGCACAGACAAACAGAGGACCTAAATTGTGATGCAGTCAGAAGCAAAATTGTGATGCTATTTCATCTTTCAGGGGTTTGACGGTGGCACTAATCTATACATTTCTCCCAGGATGGAGCATTGCTTTTACACTAATAACTTAGTAAGAAAAAAGATGTTCTAAGGCCTTCAATTTAGAACTTCATACATAATGCCCTCACTCTTGGGTCAGATAATCAACATAGTCATTCTATCTATTCACAAATATGTGTATTCCACTTGTACCTTCAGCACTGAGGACATACCAAGAGGAGAGGCCCATTTCCAACCGATCTATGATGATTCAAACTTTGGCCAAAATTTTGGCATTTAAACACTATCTGCCTCCACTTTCATTCCTAGACTGCAATTGCACTTTGGATCCTCAAAAATCAGTACCATACAAAGGCAGTGACTAGTCATGCCCAACAGACATGGGCATTTCCTTCACCCAGTACACAACCATTTTAGGAAATGACCACAGTTCACTGCAGTATATTCTTGCACAAGTAAAGAGGATGTGGTTTTCCCTTCAATCAAGAAGTCTTGGTCCGTGAACAGATGTAAGGTCTGGAAGCATGGTAAGAAATTGAGAGTAAGCATTTGGGCAACGTAAGTTCGGTTTCTGTTCATTAGTCCTGGTGCTGTTTCATTTATATATTCGGTGACATTTCAGTTGACTGCTAACTTATTTTGTTCCAACAGACATAGAGATCAATTAGCCACAACAGTGATCCCTGTTCATCAAGCATTCTAATCATCAGTTTATCTCAGCTGCCCAGTACAGCAATTATCACTCTGTCTTACCAAGTTAAGAGATGGGATTGGCCTCCCCTACCTGGAGATCTTATTATCTCCATTGAAATCAGGGAGCCCTTGTGAATGGCAGTATTTCCCACTGTCATAGTCCTGACCTACACAGCAGAGCAACCTCAGGGCTTGTCACCGAGGCTGGTGCTGATCTCATTAAGGAGTCCAATGCCTTACGAAGAATACGCCCTCTGGGCCCCCTTGTGAGATGTAGTGAAGTATGTGTGTAGGTCACACGTAATAAATCTACTCCAACATTCCTATTCCCTTAGACCTTTGGATTCCATCCTCCACCTTATGTTAGGAAACATTCAGGCACATCACTTTCATCAAGTATAGGCCACTGTTGAGTGCAAATTTCAGTTAACCAAACAAGTATGCCATTAGGGCCATTGCAGCTGAATGAGCAAACATATTAAATCAGAACATCTAATAAACACACTCATATCAATAAATTCTACCAAATTTGCTGTTATATCCAATCCTACCTAATATAATACTTTTGGTATCCATTCCCACATATATCCCTCAGGATTCTATCAATATAACTCAGCAACTATTTAATTATTTTGGTATATAAGACAATGCCTGTTGTATCAGATTTTACTTGCTCTACTGAAAAATTCTAGGACGTAACCCTAGTTATAAGTCTAATGGGAATAAGGAGTATTTGAGATAGATTATGAGGAGAATTGGTATTTCTCCACAGGTGATTGGAACTCAGTTCCCCCTTCGTTGGTGGCCAGACACTTCCCTGAGATTCTTGCTACCTGGGGATCTCCATAGTACAGTTCACAAAATGGCATATTCCTCGTTAGAGAGAGGAAAAAGAAACTGCACCATGACGTAGTCAAGGAGAGAGTGCAAGGAGGGGTAGTAATTATTTGACTCAGATGCTGTTTCTCATGGGTTAAGGTTCATCCCACAGGGGGCTAACTTGGTCAAGATTACAGGGGATCCATTGGCATTAGCACATCAGTAAGTAACCTCTCCGGCTTAAATTTCAGGGTTTCATCCAAATCTGAAAGTGGGTAGCAACCCACACAAAAGGCATGGGAAGCAAGAAGAAAAGGAGGGAAGCACAGAGAGAAGCTGAAGAAGCCCCTAAACTTGGTGTCCTAACAAATGCTTAAATGCACTATTACACTGAATGTTTTGTAATCCTCACACTTTTCAAATAAGTTATTGGTGAGTGGAGAACAAACTATACGCTTCTGTTCATAATACACAAAATAAAGTCAAAGAAATATATCATGATTTCATTTGGTTTACTCTGTCACTTTAGGCTCTGACAAAGATAGACGTTCATTGCTGCAAAATCTACAAAGGAATATGGGATTGGCCTTCAAAATGGAATCATAATAGCCTCTTAAATTACATTATGGCAATGTAAATAAACATTATGCAAAACAGCTGCTGTCCTTGCACAACAGCTGCTTTATATAATTAAATAAGTCAGCTGCTTCAGTGAACAGAATAAGGCAGGAACTAGCAACAACAAAAGCAGTCGGCATTAAGGACACTACAATGCATCAACATATTCAGTTTTGAAAATGTAAGTAATCATTAATAGTGGCAAACAATGAATCAACATTCTGATCCTGTGTGATTGTAACCTAAATTCAAGTTAAGTGTAAAATAAAAAGTTAAAAAATAAAAAGGTTCCAAATAGACACTGGAAAATTAGGTGAAATACAATAGCACTTGATTTTATTGGGATAAAATAACACCCTCTTTCTGCTGCTCATGAGAGACATTAAGATGTTATCTCAAGTTTGTATGGGCATCAGTGACTGATGCAATAGAAAAAAAATATGCTTCAACACAGGACGGTGCTGAATTCTCTCATATATTTCCTATTTGAAAGCCTACATTTTACTCAATACATTGCTAATTATCATCTTCACTCTGAAGAGATTCTCAGTGAACAAAGGAGATTTGCCACTGTAGTAAATTAAAAACAGGACTGGGTATGTGTTCTGCAAAAATGCAATATACAAATTCACATACCAAGTTATTGTGTTTCTTCATTTTGGGCACACAATTGCTGTATAGTTAAAATTTGCTGTGGCATAATTTCAAACAGGTATACAGATGGAGTAATTTAAACCTCATCTAGAAGCTATGTAAAGATTAGGAAAATTATCAATAAATATACTGGAGGGAACAGGAATTATAAAGCATATTGAAGATCAAGAGATTTGTCCACCATCTAAGTGCAATTCCAATGAGCACCATATAGTTTAAATGATACAGGTAGGTGAATGAGGAGGTTCATGCTGGTAGTTTTTCTCTTAAGGTTATTGTTGGGGGGCTTTAATGCAGCCCCCCAGTCCGCCACGGATGAAGAAAAAGACTACCAAGACAAGATCTGCTTGGGGGGGAAAGGTGGCCGTTTCTCTCAAAGGAGAAGGGCCCAGAGCCTCTCTCTCCAGGGGCTTTTATTAGGTTCATTCACATAGGAATACGGATAAAGCTCATCAATCATTGTTAGCCAGTAAGGGTTAAACAATACAAGATTTACAGAGAACTTTGAGGGCTTATTCTGAGTTACAGCCAATTAGTTAGAGGGCCATAAAACTTTAGGTGCCAGACTCATCTCAGGTCTGGACCCTTATCTTTTAAACTGAGGGTACAAATTAAGTAGGTTTCACAGGAATGTATGTATTTTTCTTAGGCCTGATTCCCCAGGGAATCCGCCCCTCCCAGCACAGGACTGCACTGCCCTCTGTCATTGTTTCAGGCTTAAGTCAGGCAAGGGAAGTAAGGCAGCCAAGAGATTAGGAGACTTCTTGCAGACACAATGAGGACTCAGGCTATTTCAAAGCCGAGGGGCAAGGGTCCATCACCCCCTTTTTCAACAGCCCCCCGAGTCCTTCCCTGCGGGCCTCTTCAGTGACCATGCCTGTCTTAGGTTGATCCTCCCTTGAGGATTCTTACCCATCATTGGCTAACTGGCCAAGCTCAGGGCCAAGCAGGGTGAAGTGGGCAGAGGTGGCACACCTGCCAGGGAGACAAGCTTTGTCTCCTTAGTGGCTTATGGTCCCAACTCTGACTCAGCCTTAATCATGGGGGGTTACAGCCTCTGAAACCAGGCAGGGCGGTTCCCAACAGGTTATGGCTAAAAGAAACTATCAATCTGTATCTGTACCTATCTGTACATCTATTTATCTATCTATCTATCTATCTATCTATCTATCTATCTATCTATCTATCTATCTACATACCTACCTCTCCATATGTTATCAAAAGAGAAGACTGAGTATGGATGACTATAGAGTCTTGATATCATAAAGATTATTTTTATTTCTTCATTTCTATTCTATTTTCTGTTTTGCTTAGCTTAATCAATGGAATGCTTTTGTCAAGGGAACTTATTTTTTACTGAAATATAATCAATATAATATTGTGTAAGATGAAGGTGTACAATGTGTTGATTTGGTACATTTATACAGGACAGGGCAAAGTAGGTTTACAGTTATGAGAGTGTGAAATGCACCATTTATTCTTGTATTATTATGTATTAATTATTGTATTATTTTCCATACAAACAACTATAGACCGACTTTTCCTCTCCCTGTATATTACAATATGATCACCACCACAGCATTAGCTAACACCTCCATCATCTCACATTCATCTCACTCCTTTTAATGAGAAGACTTAAGATTTACTTTCTTAGCAACTTGAAACATATGACACAGCATCATTGACAATAATCGCTGTTGTACATTAAATATCCAGAGCTCATGCATCTTCTAGATGAAGGTGTGTGCCTTTGAACCACATCTGCCCAACTCCACCACTGTCCCACCCCTGCCCCCCTCCCCGTAACCGCCACCCTACTGTGTTTCTATGTCTGACATTTTTAGATTCCATATGTGAGTGATGTCCATGGTATTTATCTTTCTCTGTCTGATTTATTTCACTTAGAAAAACACTGTAAAGATTCATTCGTGTTGTTGCAAATGACAGATTTCCTTCTTTCTCATAGCTGAATAAATGTTCCATTGTGTATATGTGTTACATTTTATTTATCCATTTATCTGTGGACAGACACTTAGGACATTTCCCTATCTTGTCTATTATAAATAATGCTGCAATAAACATGGGAGTGCAGGTATCATTTTGATACCTGGTTTCATTTCCTTTGGATATACCCAGAAGTGAGACTGCTGGATCACATGGTAGTTCTACTTTTTCCATGCTATTTTTTACAGTTGCTGAACTTATTTTTCATCCCACCAACAGTGTACAACGGTTCCCTTTTCTCCTCATCCTTGCCAACACTTATTATCTCCTAGCAGAAAATGTAGAGAAGAAGCTCCTTGACATTGGTCTTGGCAACGAATTTTGGATGTATCATGAAAAGTACAAGCAACAAAAGCAAAAATAAACAAATGGGACCATATCAAAGTAAAAAATTTCCGCACAGCAATCAAAATGATAAAAAAATGAAACGGCATCCTGCAGAAAGGAAGAAAATATTTGCAAACCATATATTGAATAAGTGGTTGATACCCAAAATATATAAGGAACTCAATCAACTCAATAACAACAAAAAAACCCACTGGTTGAAAAATAGGCAGAGAAACTTAATAGATACTTTTCCAAAGAAGACATCCAAATGTCGAAGAGTTTCATTTGGATGTAATTCAAAACCACAGTGAGATATCACCTCAAACTTTTTGGAATGGCTATCACTAAGAGAAATGGTTATTTTTTAATGTGAACATACTTTTAAAAGAAATTGTTAAATGAAGTCTAGGAATTTTAAAAACATATTTTGGAAATTTTTCAGCATATTGTTAATATCTAAAGGTCTCCTAATTTAAATACCCTTTTTAACTTAAAATTAAAAGAAATTAATTTGTAGGAGTGTGTCTGCCTCTGGATTTTCACCTATGTATGTAAAAATACAGGTTTTATCAAAGTGGAGCTTGTTTAAAATAAAAACAGGGGCATTTTATACATTTTGAATTATTTATATATTTTAGTATTCAAAACAGTCATTTTCCTTAGCTGCATAAATCTTTTTATTAAATATGAAACTGCATTTACAGTCTAAAATTTAGTATAGACTCTAAACTTCCCAAAGTATCTAATGGCTCCCAACCAAACACAAAATGATTCTGCTATAAGATAATAGGGTTTTCAAGTATTAAAACATGTTTTTAGTTCATTTTTATGTAGTTATATTTTTTCATTAACCCAAAGAATATACATTCCCTGAAAATTTGCATAAAATGTCAGGTGTTTTAAGGGCTCTGAGTACATTAAAAAAGCTCAAGTTGAACAGTCCAAGTTTGCAGAATTTAATATTCTCAGCTCAAATGAACAAACTCAATAAAATAGATTAAGACAAATCCCCTTGATTCTACCTCAATCCACTTTATCAAAATAATGATACTAATATTATTTGCTAATACTACTAATAAAGTGATGTCACAGCAGGCATTTATTAATGTGTTCTATGTGAGCTCAGTTCTGCTAAGAGCTTTTGAAGTTTGTTTAAATACCTCTCCAAAACATTTGTATGGGGTATGTAATCTTACTTTCCCTAATTTACAAAAAAGAAATCGGAAGCTTACTTTTTAAACCAAATACTGCTGGAAAATAGTGAATGCTGAACTGATTGATTGATTGATCGATTGATACTCTTAATTGTTTTGTTCTTCTAACGCTTTAGTAAGTGACTTGTTCAAACAAGCAATTACATGAAATAAAAAAAAACAATTTTTTTACCTAATGTTCGGACACATGATGGGGAAGGCCTATTTGAAACTAGGTAGTAGCAGTGGTAGTGGAGTAGAAAGGGAGAGCACAAGTTAACAAAAACAATTTTTTAAAATGATACCAATAGTCATAAATTACAGCAACTGCATGTCAAACAAGAATGACATGTTTACAATCTGGGGGAGCATTTATAAAGGCAGCTTATGTTTAAGAACATAATGCTTTGGATGATTAAAGTGTTGTCCTCTTTGGGTGAAACTTACATAGGGCTTTAAAGATGACCAACAATCATCCTTGCAGGTGTTACTTCTAATAACCACTGCTGGCTTTCAATGGTCCTTCAATAGGAAACCACAACTGAGTCCAAAGTCAAATTCTACGAGTTGATTCAAACCTGTCCTTCATTTTGTATTATTTGGATCACTCCAAAAACATCTAGGAATCTGATCAAAGGTCTAGCCAACATGAAGGTGTCAGAAGTTTTGAATTTGGCCCAATTTATCTCAAAGGCCCTTGGCAGTCCATGTGCAGAAGTCTGGCGCTGTCTTTGGTGAAGTTTAGCGCTGCCATATTTCTGAAGGAGCCCTTGGGCTTGTTGCTGCATTTCCTGGGTCACACGGTCAGGATGCTGAGACCTGATGTGAAGCAGGACAAGGCAGTGCTCCAGCACAGACAGCTCGGAAGGGCCGGGTCTTAACACTCGCAGGAAACAGCTATTCTCTCAGTCACCTCTGTAAGGCTTTTGGTTAATTCAGGCAGAGAAACTGGTCCATGTTTCTCTTCTTTACACTTGCACTGAGGACTAGAGAGGGACTGTTCTGCTTCCTCTTGGGGATATTTTTTTTATTTACTATTTTTTTATTGCTGTTCAAGTACAATTGTCTTCTTTTCCCCCCCACTGCTACTCCCCACCCCAGCCATCCCCACCTCCCACCCTTGATCCTACCCCCCTTTGGTTTAGTCCATGTGTCCTTTATACAGGTTCCTTGACAACCCTTCCCCCTAATCCCCCCAATATCCCTTCTCACCTCCCCTCTGGTTACTATCAGTCTGTTCTTAACTGCAATGTTTAGGGTCATTTTAACAAGACCGTGTGGACTTCCAGAGTTAAGTCTTCTGGTAATGGTGGATCATTTCTGCTACGGTCTCCTGAGCTTCACCAACGGTTCTCCGTGAGTTTTGGAGACTGGTGGTCAGTCTCCAAAACTTTCCTGAAAAGTGTGTTTCTGAAAAGAGCTCCTAAGAAGCATTCTGCACCTGCTTTCTTTTTTCAGTAAGTCTCATGTCTACTTCTGGAGCCCTGCTCAGCTGTGACTGAGAAGCTTGGGGGTTAATTTCTTCAGGGCTGGTGTCATCCAACTGCTGGCTTTGTTCAACAGCGGTTGTCCTGCGAGCAGCCCGTGCCCACCAAGCAGCCAGATGCTGGAGCCCTACGTGGCGTCGCTGCCCTGCAGTGACCGCAGACAGAACGTGTGCTGGGTGTGTGATCCAGAGGGGCACTGCTGTATTCATTTTCTTCCCGAGTTGCTAATGAAGGCAGGTAGGAAGAGCCTGCTAATTATAACTGAAAGACCTCACTTTTAGGCTGCTGTCTCTATGCTTCTGGCTAAAAGATAAACATTTCCTATTCTGAAAAAACTTTTTAAATCTTATTTGTATATAAAGTGTGTCATCAGTGTCCTGAAAATTAAAATGTAAGTGTCATTCATATTGGGGCAATTTGAGGATAATTAACCAAAGGTTTATTTACAAAGTTGTATATAAGAAAACCGCATGGCATAGAGCAGCACCCTAAGGTTCATGAAAGTAGGAGCAGTTACCTCACTCAGGCCTAAAGAGGGGAATGCGGAGAACATTTAGTTGAACTTGGAGAAAGAGCTGTGTAGATGGAGGTGCCCAGTGTGATCTGTGGCCTCATGTCAAGGTTGAAATCATCCAATGAGACCCTGCAGGGGTATAAATACCCAAACCTCATTCCTACCCTTTCCTCTTATCTTCCGACCAGTGGCTGCCTTTGGATAAAGGGCCCAGTTAATATAGTCCGTCTGTGACAGCATACAGTGTGGGGGTGGGGTCAGTGGTAGAAATGGGGGATTATTAGGTGGAGTGAAAATAACCTATCTGGCCCAAAGGGCTGTGTAATAGATAGTACACTTTCCTCCCACTGTTTATAATTAACCAGAAAATTTAAGGTTATTTCAGCACCACAAGAAACACATGCAATGTATGGATAAACCCAGCTTTCTGTTATGACCACAGACCAATAGAGTTAAATTTTTTCCCATTAAGAGAGTATGAACCCACACTTATAGGTTTTATTTTTCATTTTAAGTAGTATTGTGAATAAGATAATAGTAATTAAAAACTGTTTAAGTGGAACTTTAAAGCTATTATAGTATCACAGGAAACAATTAGAGGAATAAGAAGGCAACATTTTGTATTGAAGAGAAATAAATTCAGGGTTCCTTTATAATTCTAATCAAGTAGAATTAAATTTACCATTAACACAGTAAGAGTCTAATGTGTTGCTGTTTTCTTAATTTTAAATATTATCATGTGTATAAATGAAAGTAATTAAAAACACCATGAGAAACCCTCCACATTCATATAGTTAGTGTTTATTTAAAAATATAATTGTAGCTTGTTAATAGTAATGGGTAACTTCTGCTGAGTGGATAGAATGGGCACTGCTTTTAGTTGCTTAATAAATATTATCTCATTGAATTCTCACAACAATCCTATGAAATAGATTATTTATAATGACCATTGGTAACTATAAACAAAGACACAGGAACTCAGAGAAGCCCTGTCTGCTGGTTCATTTTTCTTTTCTCAGCTGACTGAGAATTCAAGAAAGAAGCAGTGCACCGATGGGACCGCGAACCCGTCACCAGAGACCCAGATTCTCCCGAACAGTGACTAACTGAGGGTACAAGTTATACAAAACCATGTGGCTGACCTCACGAAGCTGGATCACAGGGCAGACTTAAAACCATACAGACAAAAAATTAAAGGTAAGGTCAGGAACACTCAAAATATCATGTCAGACTGGCTTATTCCACTCAGCATAATACTCTCCAGGCAACACTTTATGATCTCACTTATATGCAGAATGTAATGAACAAAATAAACTAACAAACAAAATAGAAACAGCGTCATCACTGTCCAAGGGGAGGTGACAGGGGAGCTGGGTGAAAAAGGTGAAGGGATTAAGCAAAAAAAAAAAAAAAAAAGGGGGGGATAAACGGTAATGGAAAGAGACATGACTTGGTTGGGAACACACAATACTATATACAGATGACGTGTTATAGAACTGGACACCTGAGACCTTTATAATTGTATTAACCTATAAAACCCCAATTCATGTTTTGAAAGCAAGAAAAAAAACATAATGTCACACATACCCAAACCCCTGAAAACTGTCATAAGCATGAAATTCATTATTTCAAAAGAATAACAAAGGCAAATACAAAAACCCCTTCACTTATATGGTTTTTAAATCTTGTTTCAAAATAAGCAAAATGTAATTACATTTCAAAACTCAGCGCGTAGCACCTTGTCACTTATGGCTTCACGATTTTCCTTTCTAGGGTCTCTTGTTACGGATGCAGCGTATGTCTGCATGTTGCAGCTATCAAAGTCGCCATTCTTGGAGAAGGATATATGGATATCCTTGACTTGACATTGAAATTATGTATTCCCATTCTGTGTGCACCGGGGCAGTGCCTGGCACACGGAATGCAACTGTCCTTCTAAAACACCAAGAACACTAAAAATAGCATTGACTAATACAAAGCCAAGTACTTCCTAAAGCACTTTGTATTTGTTTGTGCCAGGGACCCAGACAAGCTACATCATCTTTCTAGAGCTTAGGTTGGAAAATTTAACAACCCCCTGGGCCAGACCTACCTACAGTCTGTCTTTGTGCTTGCGGCTACGCTGGCCCCCATTCGCCTATTCTTGTCTTTGGCTGTCTCGTATCACAACGAAGCCAGGCAGCTGCAGCACAGACCGTATACCCCACGACACAAATGTGTTTCCTTACTGACTTCTTACTGAAAAACTTTGCTGACCCCTGTTCTAGAGGAAACAAAACAGGAAGCGATTTATTTATTTTATTCCCTTTTTACCCTGGTAGATTTTTTGTGATCCCAGGCAGATTATCCAAAACCACAATCCATTTGCCTAAAATACAATCCTAGATCCAAATCTTTAGGATTTCTGCCAACTCGTCTATAATTACTTAGATGATGATAATAATCTTCAAAAAATTAAAATGTAATTATATCGATAGTTCAATGTCATTCCACTTGTCACATTTGAAGAGGCTGAATATCAGCAGTTATTTATTCTTTCAAATATTATTACTTATAAAAGGCATGCCAATATTTTATTTTTACTCTAAAATGCCAAATCCATGGGAATATTAAAAGCAGAATGAAATCAATATTTTTGAGAACTCTTAAAATCAAAGCATATTCTGCATTGATCTCTAAATTTAACAATAGCAACAACAAATACTTGAATGTTTTTAATATTTAAAAGACAGCATAGCTAGATTAATAAGAAAATTAGTCTTAACTAGTGAAAATATTGACTGTGTGAAAATAATTCTTATAAACTGCTCTATTTTCATTACATGTTTAAATGTGTATTTATAATTTTTACAGAATGCATCCATACATCTGTGATTGTAATAAACATAAAGCCAAACATAAACACCCACTTACACATTTGCAAATAAATTTACATGACCGCAAATTAAACTAAGTATAATTATATGAGCAGCTAACCAACAATTAGGCACACATAATTATATGAATATGCATTCTAGAATGTATGCATGTAGAAATAATGCAGGATTGCTCAGAAGACTCCAGCATTTTTCTAAGATATACTTCAAAGACAGGAAATCAGTAAAAAGCAGAGAAGTTATATCTGAATTGATCATTTTATTTTATGAGTTATAGTTAAAAAATTGAGATGTACTCATAAAACAGGGTACATTAAAACTGTAAACTACGCATTTATGATACCACACTCAATCTCTTGACAAATGATACTTTTAAAAAATGTTAGTTACAATGTGGAATCTAAAACCGTATCAGTGAACTTTTTGTACTTGGTTACATTAAAATCTATTTGTCTTTCTTCTGGTGAAAGGCTCTTTGACCATGTATGATTTTACAACAGATTGCATTGGTCATTTGGAAAATATTGGTTTGTGTGTTATTCATATCTTCCAAAGTTGACAGATTTCATTATACAATACCAAAAAAATCACATTTTTAAATATCAGAAAAGTGTTAGGTACAAGTAATCTGTCAAATTCACAGTGGCAGATGCAATTTCTCAAAAATCTGATTTTCTTTGAAAGCTCAAATCCTGTCACTGGCAACAAATACTGCCAGTTGTTTACCTTGACGTGACAGACTCACGTCATTTATTTCCAAGGAAATGTCTACCACACACACGGGTCAGAAAACTCGTAGGTCTCCATTCTTTTAAGTTAAATTGTGTTCTGTGAAAAACAGCAACTGGTTTGCACACAAATCAAAATCTCACAAGTGCTTTTCCTTGAGACAAGCGTTGTATTTCATTATGCAGAGAAAAGTGCTATATGCATCCTTCCTATTTCATCATGCAGAATATTCAAAAGACACGTACCACAGGTCAAGAATGAAGAAGATATACTTTCAATTGCTTCATCACGGACATTCTTCAGTGAAATGGGTGTTGTTTTAACTGTGAGTCCATGGTGGTCAACAACACAACAACTAGTAGAGTTGATGCCTCTGTTCAGAATCAGGCCAAAGAGCTGTCATCTCTGCCCTGCCATACAAATGTTAATAAGACAAAAATGCAAATGACACCTTAGTTGTATAAAAAATATTCTTGTGGCCAAACATCTGTGTTTTATCGTGAAAATAATTTTGACCTCATAGATGTGTTTTGCCTCAGGATGCCCACTGTTGCACACACTTATTGGAGGACAATTGTTTGAGTACTTAAAGCTCCAAAAATATTCTATGCAGATTAATAAATATTATGCCACATGCACATAGTTATTATTTTATGCTTAAAGAATAAAATGCAGCTACAGTTGCAAGCAAAACTTGATTGTAAAGCAGCTATCTACATTATATTTTTAATTAACAAATAGAAAAATTAAAAATATGGTCATGTAAGAGACCATGGCATTCATTTTCACGTTACACATTGTTCATCTCACTCAAAAAATCCATAACTAGGGAATCTGCTGTTTGCAACAATACTTTCAACCACTTCTCAAATTGGGGATCATGTGCCAAAAGCATCACCACCACTCAGGTTAGAAACTAGAAGTGGCAGGCCCTACGTCAGGGCCACCAACCAGCTCTGCATTTTACCTGGTCACTCAGGTAGTTCTCCTGCACATATTCAAGTCTGAGAAGCCATGGGGTAAGCGACATTGTGACAGAGAGAAGGGAAAGATAAATTAATCCTCTTCAACTCATTAATCCATCCATTAATTCATTAACCCATCTACATGATGAACAATTATTCAGTGTCTTGTGGTGGGTATTCCAATTGACATTAAATATGTCACAAAATTTAGCCCTTATTCTTAGGTGGAGATAACCAGAAAACAAGCCTTTTCAAAAAGTAATATAGAAAAGTGCTTCCTTTTACAATATGGGGGAGCAGAGAATTTCCCACCACAACCTCTGCATAGAAAGAGGTACACTTTATTTATTGCTGATAATAATCTCCAGTCTCATTCTTTGTATGGTAGGGCATTTAATAAATGGGTAGAGAGAGTGTCATTAGTCCTAAGTGAAAACAAAACAATAATACTCAGATAAGTACCATCATGTAGCTATGTTCATAACAGTCTTCTCCCCCACGTGCTGCTCAGAAGAATGGAGCAGTGTGTTGCTGGAATCACAACTCAGTTTTATAGAAGTTAAGACATAAGGCCTTTACTTGAAGGCTTTTGTAAAAATACAATTCGTTTCTCTGTAGCTTTTACTCAGAAATAACTCTCAAGTTTTAAAAGACGACCAGGGACCAAGCAGGAAATAATGGGGCCAGACAATAAATACTAACTACATGAACATTTCTTATTGTGACAATGGTTGTCACTTGAAGAAAACAACCTCTTTATTAGAGAAAACTGGCAAGCTGCTATGTAGTTGCTCAGATTTCCAAAGCATTTGATGTAATAGCATCCTGAATCGCCCTTCTAAACCACAGGGAATACTGAAAAACTTGCCACTTACAACCCAAAGGACCTAACATAGAAGGATAAATAATATTATTAACTAGCAACTGCTGGAAAGCTAACAAAACACCTGTATCTCCACACTGCTGTAAAGGGTTTTGTTCTACAGAATAAGCTGTCTAGGTGAAAGACGTTACTGCTAAAAATTCCAAAATTTTTCCACTCTCTTTTTCTCTCTCCCTCCCTCCCTTTTCTTTTCATGGGTAAACCCAAACCAATAACATTCTAAGTGCATACTCACCCCACCCCCAGAAAAAACCCAAAGTAGCTTTCCTTAAGGTTTTCTGGTAGTGAGTTACCTGGTGAGCCCTGGTGAGATTACGACCACCTCTAACTCCCTGAGGCTGCCCCTGAGACAGAGAAAACAGCCACACGCTAGACATGAGGAATGCACGATCTCCAGAGGAGTCTGACAGAGAGATCTTCCCATTAAGTGATTTCTGTAGTGACTAAAACAGACTGATCCAATATACCTTATTTTAAGAAAATTTGTCTATGAAAGATAATAGTGACAGAATAGTGACAGAAGTAGAGTCGGTAGCAGAGAAAAAGCAAATCTAGAGAGTAACACAATGCATAAGTCTCTAGAGTAGAAAGAGATGTCTTCCTTGCTCATCAGTGGCTTCACAATTGTAGGAAAATTTAAAGAAAATGGAACCCCTGCAGCTGCTATTAGGTTACTAGATTTTTTTGTACCAATAAAATGTTTTATTGAGAAAGATGAGTACTGTTCTAATTTCACGAGGTTGGCTGTGAGGCTAAAGAGTTCCCTATATGTCTTCTTCCCTGTATGTTTTTGTCTTTCTTTTTAAAAAGCCCAACAATTGCAGTCCTCTGTTCCTTTTAACCTAAAGTAAAAATAACCAAGAGGAGCCAACTACACAAAATTGATAGAAACTATGTTTTCAAATAGAACTAGCACAGCCTTCCACGCATCCCTTTATTCTGCAGTAAATACCGTGATGTGAAGAGGAGGGCAAGGCCTGGCAGTGATTTCCTTTGATGGTAAAGTCTTAAGCATAGGAGAGAATTTCTTCTAAATTGGACCTGTGCATTCAAAATTATATTAAGCAATGATTTAACGAAACTGTGTGCAAGCCTTCTCTGAAAGTGACCACCTGCCCTGTGGTCTGCAAATAGTGATCCTGAAATCCGGTGGCTTTCTTAGAGACCCCTGGTCTACTTGCTTATGTGTAAAGAAGTCTGGCTCCCAAATATTGACTTGTGGATACTCTCGAGATTTTTTGAGTCAAGGATGGGCCCATGGGTCTTCAACCTCATAAGCCTGGAGGGTGGTATCATAAGTAATCAAGAAGATATTTTATTGAAAGAGAATATTGAGTTATTTCAGGTTCATCTTTATCAAATAAAAAAGAGACTCTAAGGCTTGAGCTATACTGTGTGGAGAATTTGTAACCTTGAAAGTATGATTTGCAATGCGCAGGCTGGTAACAGAAAAGATAATTGTAGCTTTGCACTCCCCTAAATAATTTCCTACTTTTTAACATATGGAGTCAATATGCCATTAAACAAGCTGCTAGCTTGAGGCAATCCAATATGTTCAGGAGAAACATCCTCGGCACCGCACTCGTTAGTGGTGCATCACTGCGACACACGTAGCAGTGGTGTCTTCTGGTCACGCCAAGCTGCTGAGAGCAGGCAGCCAGCACGTGCGCTACTTTCTAGTGATGCAGATATTCCTCTTTTATCCTGAGGTCGTTTAGAGCTTGGAAAATATGCATAAAAGAGTTAAGGTCCTCTTTCTCTTTGGAACTCTACATGTGTGGGCAAAAATAGGCAGCATAACTAATTCAGATCTAGTGCTACTTGTGTGAAATGATCTTACTGTTCCTCCTTAATGGAAATATTAATTGAAACATTTTTTCCCTGGAATAGTTTTCCTCCTTATTTTATAAAAAAGGCAGGCAGTTTCAGTTCTCCTAAGAAGCCTGGTTTGCTAAGCTCTCCCCCCACTTTTTTGAAAACATGAGCTTTGCTTCTGTGGACATCTGAATTGTAAAAAACTTGTGATGGCGCAGAAAGATCCACAAGCTGACCGACAAGTCTGCAGATGACTCTGGGTACAAAACGTCCTTAAGCATTTGGGGAGTGGGATGGTAGTTAAGAATAATTTCCCAACTATGATTTTAAATTATTAAAGTTATAGATAGGATTTGAAAGTGGTTATTAAGTAAGTGTACACACTCTCCATCAGAACTCAACTAATTTTGGTAGGACAGAAATGCAGACCTATTGGCTATTAAGTTTTTCAGGTTGCCAATCAGAAGAGAAATTAAATCACCCGGTGTTGGTTATCATTGCTAAGAAGGAGGGACACTGTTCTGGATTGATCAGGTCCAGGTATTTGTTTTTGTTTTTTGGTATAGCAGGTGAAGGACTCACAATGCCTAGTAACAGGGTGCCTTGGATGCCCCATTTCTGAAGAACATCGAGAGTCTATGCAAGGCAAGCCCCAAGGTGAACTCCCTTCAAGAGAAGTCTCCTTCCTCCATACCTACCACATCATTAGGACAAACATTCTTTCGGTGTTTCCTTTTCCTAAGAATGTGAAGGTTACAGTATTTCTCCACATTGCGTATACATAAAATGTCTCTTAGGCTATCCAGGAGGCCAGAAAGATACACAGCAGGCTGCCAAGAGCCTTGTTTTTATGTAATTGCGACTGTTTTAGATTAAACAATGTAATTCTGCACTGGGTCAAGTCTTACTCACTTGTGGAGTCTATTATTATGGCTCTAGATCATAATGTATTTTATATCCCTTATTTCCCTTCCTCTTTGCTTATAAAACCTTCATAGATTTTGAAGGGATGAGCTACCTAGGGATAGAATTAGTTTTTGTCTTTTTCACCCTAACCTATATCCATTTTACAACTTATTTTATTGCTAGAGAAATTGCCTGAAAATAATTTTTTGGAAAATAATTTTATTCCTTTTTCCAGGATAAAAGCAATGGCAGGATGAAATTTTGGTTATGCAGAGGCGTGATAACTTTTGGTTATCGGATCACTCATATTGGGAGAGTGTAATAAAATAATAAAAAGCAGTAATCGCAGTGAGAGAGCTACGGGCCCTGCCATCAAAGATTTCAATCAAGAGAGAAGAGAAGGTACTATATAAAAAGAGCAGATTCTCTGTACTTAATGTGCGTGTGTCAATGACCACATGGCTGTTCGTATTCAACTAGCTTTTCCCTTCTTTCCTAATCTCGTAAAAGGACAGGTTTTATTATGACTGAACCCGCGTTTCTTCAGTACACAATGAGAAGAATTTGAAATTAGGGATTCTATCCTCTGCTGAATGGTTTGCAAAAACCACACTGGTTACAAATTAAGGAATGAGAGTGAACAAACAACTCTCTATAGGTTTTGCACAATGAAAAGCAGACTGAAGCTTACAAGTAAACTGCTCTGGACATATTTGCCCTATAGATTTCAAAAACTTTTAGATTACCAACCTTGGAATTCCCTACACATGCATTTCTAAGTTAGAACATGTTTCTTCCTTTGAAAGAATACATTTCTGAATAAAGTATGCAAATAGGTTGCTCTGTTTCAAACATATCATTATAATAAAACTCCATTTACATTCGTGAAATCCTAACTCTTAGTTTCTTTTTTTTATTTGTTCAACTGAAAGAGAGTATTATGCTAAATGAGATAAGCCAGGCAGCAAAAGGCAAGTACCCTGTGATCTCACCTATAAGTGGAGCCTAATGAATGAAACAAGTGAGTAACAGAACCAGAGACATGCCTTTCCCCTTTTTATTCCTTCTGTAGGGCTTCAAAGTGTAATGGGAGTTTTCTTGAAGTAACTACCAATTATATATTTTTGATAACAGGGTAAATGAGAAATAAGTCAGAGGAATGCTAAATATATAGTGTGAGACTTCTGTTTTATTGTCTAGAGTAGCATCAACAAAATGAGGTCTAATCTGTCCCACTGTCCCAGACTTCTGAGCCAAATTTCAAAGGAGAGCTAAAAGCTTAAAGATTCAGACTGGATATTTACATGTTCTAATATCTTAATTTAGACTCAGTAGAGATAATCATGAATTTATACTCATTATTAGTTTAGCAGATATATTATAAAATGCTATTGAAATATATTCTGATACTGTTTAGTTTATTTTTTCCCCACAGAATTAGTTCCATACATTTTAAGATACAATTTAATAGGTTGTTTTTCTTTTTTAGAGGTAGCATTTAGATTTCTAATAATGATGTTTACATATCTTTGTTTTTCCACGTTAGACAAAATTTATCACACCAATAAACCTTATGAAAAATGTTTAAATTGCACTTTCTACTATTGGAAAAACGCTATGTGACAGAAAATAAAATGTATCATTAATATGTCTGGTAGATTTCGTCTCTCTAACAACTTAACTCTCCATTATTCTAGTGAACAATAAAAGCCCCTGTTGGAAGTGGGCTAACTCCATAACTAAAATTCCGTTCTAGATGATTACATGTAAAAACATAAGGCTTGTAACTTCCAGTCATAGAAATATACCTCTCCTTGGGTTTCTTCATTATTCAATGTAGGACGGATGTGCAGTAAACATTAAGACGACATTAATTTTTTTAAGCCTTGCAAATTAGATTTGGAGACAACACAAAACAGAGTAAAATGAATGCTTAGGCTACACCACTGTTAAAAGTCTTTTAGTATTGGTATGTACTAATACGTTCAAATACGCATGTTCAGTATCACATATTAAATGCATTAGAAATTATCGACAGCCTATAAATTATGCACTCATATGACACAGATATTCCTTTTGATTTGCTTCATGTGGTTTCATGAATGGCACACCTGACTTAAGCCCCCCCCCCCCACGTTATATACACTTGCACGTTGTGGGCAGGAATGCATAAAAACTCCACTGCTGTTAAGTTAGTACTCTCCAATTCACCTACTGCGTGGTAGGTAAATTCAGAGCAGGCAGTTACGAATTTTAGTTTCATGAGAATTACCACTACTGAACATATAAAGGGACTCTCAACTTCCCTTCAGTACTTTTAATTTGGATGAGAAGTCTACTGGAGACAAATGTATCCACCGTTATTTTCTTATTGTACTCAAGGCATCTTTTTATTACTCCTATTCCATAGCCTATATAAGTTTTAATAAAGTGAAGTGATAACAGCCACCAGTGTAACACAATACAGCTCATTTAGGGCTGGTTCTTTGTGGCATTTTACCAATAGCAATACTAGGTCATTTGATACCATTATCTTTCTAATAAAACTAGTTTTTAGTTGAGAAGTAGGTCAGAGGAAGCCTAATAAAAGAGCAGGAGAAAGAAGAGAGAAAATCATGAAAGGTATGTGAACATACTGGAAACTACCGAATTGCACGATTGAAGTGGGCGAGCTGTCTAGCACGTGAACTATGTGTTAATCAGGATGGTGAAGAAAAACAAGCAAGGGGCAGGCAAGGGTGCAGTGGGCAGCAGAAACCTGCAGAGCCCCACCAGGGTGAGCGCTTAGTGTGAACATCTCAGCTTACTTAGGGTGCTTCCATCGAAGTTTTTAACTACATGGATTACAATCAACATAATTACCTTTAAAAATATATTTCAGCCCTGGCTGGGTAGCTCAGTTGGTTAGAGCATCATCCCAATATGCCAAGGTTGCAGGTTCGATCTCCCATCAGAGCACATACAATCAACCAGTGAATGCAGAAATAAGTGGAACCACAGATCGGTGCTTCTCTCTCTCTTCCCCTTTCTCTCTCTCAAAATCAACAAAAATATGTACATATATTTTATATACCATATAAACCAAAAGTTGTTTTATTAGAAACAAAAACTGAAATTAACTTGACTCTTACAGGACTCATCAAGAAAAAAGATTAATAAACAAATAAATAACTGAATAAATTAAAACAGGAATATCATTAAAAGCTTAACAGATATTAAAATGAGGTCAAATTTGAATACCTATGTCATAAAGATATTAAAATTTAGTTAAAATTTCCAACTAATTAAAATATTTGGAAAAATGTTATTCTGAAATTCACATATATAATGACAATATTTCATTCCAGGAATGAAAGTTTAAAAAGGCAGGTTTTAAATATAAAGCAAAAACTAAAGTGAAAACCTGGATAAAATAAATTAGTTTAGTGCACTAGTATAAGGGAGCAGGGTAAAGATACAAAGAAAAAGAAGCATTCAAATGCTGGAATTGAAAGGGGACATGAAGAAGTAACAAAACGGCTGGAGCTGAGAGCTCCATGTGATAGAAATGAGGTTGGATAGCAGAACTCCTGAACTTCAAGAAGATTAAGAAGTTTGGAATTTGTACAATGCTCAGAGGAGAAACGGAAGCTTTAGTGGCATGGGGAGGACCCTGGAAAATTTCAGGGACAATATAGGAAAGCTCTGTACCTTCCTCTCAATTTTCCATCAAACTAAAATTGCTCTGAAAAATAGTCTTTAAAAATCAAACAAAAACAGGCTTTCTATTGGCTATTTGAGCTTATAATAGTAGGAGCAAATTATTATTTTTTGATTCAGGTATTCACATATTCACTTAATTCTTACCTATATTTGTCTCTAATACTCTCTAACTATTATTTTCTGAATATTGTATCTTCCCCAGTCCCTATAGTGCACTTTTGCACTTAATGTACAATTCCATTCTAATACAGAATAAAATTTATCTAATTAAAAGAGCTCCACAAAAGTTCCATTAAAAGGATTCTCCCTGAAACTGTAGATAATCCAAAAATTGACTTTAGAACTTCAAAATTAAAGCATGGCACTATAATATGATCTCTGGTTTAATTTTTGTGTGTTTCTCCATTACTTTTAGAAGATAACTTTTAATGACTTTGTATTTGAAGCATGATTTTCAATTATTAAAATACACTAAACTTCAAAAGTGAAACTTGTGTTGTGTTCCATATATAGAATAATTTGATTAAATAGTTTCAACTGACTTTGTACAAAATATAGCAAAATTTTAGTACTTATTTATAATAGTTTTATATCTTTTTAGGTGACTATGTTTGATATAAAAGTAGCTTTTTAAATCTTTGAACCTTTGTTAAATTAAGTTGATGATGGTCAGCAAAGAGAAAGCCACCATTCTGGCATGCTTAAGTATAATTTCTATTTAATATCAGCTTTACCATAAATTAAGGAAATATAATTATTCTGGTTATGTGTACCTATAAATTTTAAAAACTGTGTGGAAGGTGGGCGTGGGTAAGGTGGGGGACAGTAATAGGGGGAAATGAGGACAACTGTAATCACACAACAATAAAAATGTAAAATATGATAAAACAAGAAAAACTTATCTTTTTCTATTGTAAAATTTAGCAACCAATTTGCATACAATCGTAAATTCCAAGGATCTTTACACTCTCCAAGGGTCAAGCACAGATGCTTGATTTTGTAGGAATATCAATTTTCTATAACAATGGTGCTCAACAAAAGTTTGTATTAAAAAATAGACATCAAAGCAGATTATATTATCTTCAATATTGAACTTTAAATCTATACTTCAAGAACATTCACAATAATAAATAATTGAAAATCAATAATGCTAGATAAAATCAATCAAAACATCTGAAATTACTGATTTTCAATTTGAACCATCTGATCAGACCTATTAAATCTAACATATTATGTTTACAACTAACATATAATTAACATATAATTATAATTTATGTCTATCATAAATGTTCATGGAGACAATGTATTAATAGCTAATCTCAGCATAAGAAAACTAGAATTTTAAATGAGCAAAATTAATTTGAAGAAGTTATTTGATATAAAGATTCATATTCCATACAGTGATGAGCAAATTCTTTCCATCCCTACAGGTATTAAATCATCATGTCCAGCACAGTCTTTTTGAAACATTTACTGAGTTTTGAAGTAGATACTGAGGCTTTGCTACCGGATTTGTGTTGTCTGATTTTCATCTAGTCAGGAATACCACCATAACCCCCAGGGTAGACGGTAAATGTCAAGGTCTGGCCCCATTCTGCACTTGTTATCAACTTTCTTTAAGAACTTAAACCCAGTACATAATATTTTGTTTGTTTGTTTTTGAAATATGCAAAATTTAAAACCATGAGTACCTATAAATTAATATCCCAAAAATAAAACTTCAAATCCCTATAGCAAGAACATTCAGCATATTCTCTATAGCAGGGCTGCTCAGTGTCTATTTCATGCATATATTTTACAAACGCTTATCTAAAGATTTGCAGCTTGTACGTCTGAGCCAAATGGCTGGCTGCCTGGAGGTGTTATATATCTCATAGGCCATAGCATCGGCCACTAGACCACTGGCTACAGAGGTCTCCTGGCTCAACACTTCTCCCTCCAATCCTATAGATGAGAAGAAATTAATGGCCCCCAGGCTCTGGTGTCTAAGCATGATTTGTCTATTCAAAGAGTGTCCTTAAAAGGGGGCTGGGGCTAGTATTCTGTCTAGAAAGTTATGGAAAAGAGGATTTTTTACTATTCATCTTTGACCTTAAAGTGTTAATCATGTTTTAAAATAAGAGCACTCTTTTCATGCATTTTACATATCACTACTAGATGAGATCAAGGCAGAAGTTGTCAGTAGCAGTGGTGGTCTACTGAAAATATTTATGGCTTCTTTTAAGGTATTTTAACACTTCAATTTAAAGCAGTCCATAATCCAGAACAATACTAATCCACAGGGAACAGCATGTCAACCAGATTAAACCAAGACTGGTGTAGGCAAAAAAATGAGATGTCTGGTTACCCTAGCTTAAAGTATTTTCATTTCCAGGAAAAAAATTAGCTAAAAACCAGAGAAGTAGGTTGATATTACAGGTACTATATCAAGAACTGCACTGAATACAAACTAATTTACCCACAAATAGTGTAAGTCATTGACTGGTTATTTTTAAAACTTTTAATGCAAAAAAGAGTATCTTCCATAAAATATTTAAATAATACACAATTTTAAAAATCTATAGAAGTAATTGATAAATTGGGTCTTCACAGAGCCATTTCCTTCCTGTGGATCACACAGGAAACCCACATTAGCTCGGCACTAACAAGTATTAACACTTCTCACATGTCAGTTGACATTTGATGAGGGCACAGTCAATCGTAGTCCCGTTTAAGTGGTGAGAAGTCCGGGAGTTGGAGTGAGACTGTTCTCCAGGACTCTTTATTCACCACCAGTGCGATAGGAATACCAATGAAGATAAAAACAGAAATTATAACAGAAGCTTCCATTTATTCAGGTCTTATTATCTCTCAGGTATTTTCCTAAACGACATACATAATTTCTTTTTTCCTTGCAAAACCCTGTCTAGATTATAATTCAAAGCAGCATGCAGAGCTCTGTTGGGAGATTACTAGCCAGTGTGCCTTTGCAGAGCATCAAAAAACAGAAATGCTTCCGGCAGTTGACAGACTATTAGAAGCTGGTCTAAAGTACTGAGGCACCCAGTGGCCACTTTCACTTTCTATAGATTCAGTATCATTAAGCGTCTATATGAAATGTGAAATAAATGGAGACCATTGATGGTATCCCTAGAAATATATTTACTCTGTCAGCAGATAATATTTTTTCTAACAATATTCTACAGAGATTCTAAAAAGTACCTATCAGACTATGAGTAGATGTATCCATTTGGGGGATCATCAATATAAAATATGAAGTGCCACTGGATATAGAGAGATTCCCCAAAATACACAAATCATTCTCAACTATCAAGTTTTCATAGGGGGAAAGGGCATTTTAAATTTATATGTTTTCTTATCAGAATATTCTCTCTTTTGGAAGATAAAAATGCCTATACCATTAATCATTCAGTGTTTTGCCCTCTTTTCCTTGACAGTAGCATTTCATGGAAATATAATCTAGTTGGCAACACAAAAGAAATTATCAGGGAAAACCTCTTATTCCTCATCATTTGGAAAGGTTTGCAAAAATCCCTTTTTAAATAAAGCATTCTTACGGTTTAGGCTTTGCCAATCTCAGTTATGTCATTTGTAATCAGTATTTTATCACTTTTCATATGGCAACAATTTTCATTTTGATGTAAAAAAGCATGTTTACTTATTTGTAGTCGAAAAGGATTCATAGTTAAAATTCACAGTTGTTTCTCCAATCCATACTTAAGATTTAAAAGACTACTGTTTATATTTCTTTTAAATAGATAATTATAAATGAAAAGTCAGTGAATAATTAATAATTGAATCTAAACTAAAGTACAGTGGTATTATATATTATATAAAAGTATATATCTTCTCTAATAGGAGTTCACCATTAATTTATGCATGAAATGTTTTTCAAGGAACCATTCTGTCATACATTATACTGATGACATAAGGTAAATTTAATATACACTAACATTTTATATGTACCAACCATATGACACATATTTGTTACATACCTAAGTAACACAGCTTAAAAACTATAATACTTTTGAATGTGGTTTGTAAATTTAAGTCAAATGAGTTGAACAGGCATTTCAAGTTTCTTACTGTGTATGATAAACTCAAGATGAGTAATGCAAAATGCTATGCTTCAAGAGGGCTTAAAATTTAGCGAAGGAAGCAGTAGCATAACTTATATGCACACTAATTAATATATTAGCAAGACTTTGTTGGTACATCAAAAGAGAAAAATACCTTTTTACGATCCAAGAAGGCTTAATCAAATATGTAACATTTGAACAAGTGGACAGATAGGTAGAGAATTTCAAGTCATGAACTAATGCATAGAGACAAGAGAATGCTAGATCTATTTTTAAATGTTAAATATTCTTTTCCTTGGCTTGTTTATAAATACATGTGGCAAAGAAAAGAAAATGCATTAAAGATGGTTGAAAATGCTGCACATTGTATTCAGCATACATTTCTTAGTTCTTGCTATGCTCACTCTCTGTCTCTCTCTCTCTGTCTCTCTCTCTCTCTCTGTCTATCTCTCTCTCCGGGCATGTAAGGAGCATGATCATAACATGCTCCTTAAAGATAATTTTGGTATAAAAATACTTAGAGGCAGAAGTTGTGGATGGCAATCAAGTAAAACAATTTCTTACATCCGTGGGTAGAGCCATAATAGCTCAAGAAAATATATATATGTATATATTTTGTATTTTAATGAACCCAAAAAAATAGACAAAAGCAAAGAAGATCTGAAAAATGGCAAATAGTCATTTACACTACTAAGTCTATAAAAATACTCAGCACAGCAGTGAAGTACTTATTGATATTAAAGATAATGTGTCTTATAAACTGTGCGCACAGATTGTTAGCAAGAGCAGGAGAGGAACCAATGGTTCCATCATGGCAAAGCCCCATGTGGTTACCAACTTAGAGAAAGGAACTAAAGAAATTCTACAAGCGAATTATATTCCCATGAAAAAGACTTAACAATGGGGCCTATTTCCAGGGATAAACAGAGCTAAAGGAGATATGAAAATAAATTCTCAAATCTCAAATGAGTAACTGAGATAATCTAAGAAGATTTAAGTTTTTATGCTAATCACATCCCCTTCCTGCTTTTAATCTATCTAAAAAGATAGACATTCTCACCTATTTATTTATAATTTTACTCCAACATTTGTCTTCGTATAATTCCACATTATTGTTATTTTATTTGGAAAGTAAAACTGAATGCATGAATAAAAAGTAATTACCTAGAAGGATTGACAGACTAAGATCTTAATCACGAAGAGGTTTACAGCCAGTGATTTCCTTTATGTTCTTAGGTAAAACAAGAATTTTGCCCCTTTAGACTCAAAGGTAGTTAGCAGTAAGCTTTGAAAGTTTGTTCAAGTGCTAATTAACCTAATTATAACTTGATTCACTTGTCTTGGTACACAAGACTTCATAGAATTCCTTATGTAAAACTCCGAAACTCCTCTGCAGTCACCTATATATATTGTCAGTCTATTTCACCTCATTCGTTGACATTTACAGCAATGGTTCTCAAGGCCAGATTTACATTATAATGATGGAGGGGGGGGCTTTAAAAAATAAAAATATCAGAGTTTTCCCAAATTAATTGTATCAGAAATTTGGGGGATAAGACCAGAGCTCTGATGTGTTTTCAAAGAATTCCCAGGTGATAATACTGTGTAGTGAATGATGAGAATAGCAGAGACAGAGGCAGCACATGTATTATTTCAGAGCATGAGAAGGCTTTAGAATTAGCCTGCATGGATTCAAATCCAAATGTTGGCACCGGCTAATCTATAACTTTGAGCATGTTACTTATATTCTCTAAGCTTCAGATCTGTTCACTTCTTGTTATTGATTTGTTTTGTTTTTAAATGGGACAGAGAGTAGTTGTACAGATTAAACAAATTAGTACACATAACACTTTAAAAAGTTCCTAGTACATACTAAGTTCTCAGTAAACTGAACAATTTTGGTTACCTAAAAACAAATAGTTGACATGAATAAAAAAGATATTTTAGAAATAAAATTGATAAGCATTTCTCCACATAGAAATCATTGCTCTCAAATAAAAATTATTTTTGTGAAAATAGGGCCCGATTTAATTTAATAACATCAAAAGGAACTGATTGGTAAGATGATATACCACAAACCAAGTGTAGTATATATTTATATTTTTATATAGTTGTGGTATATTAACTTTATGATTTATTTATTTTGTTATCATTAAATTTAAAATATGTATTTACTATTAAATATTACTATTAAATGAATATATATTAAGTATACATATAAATATAATAAATATAAATTGGCTGGGTAGCTAGATGTTTGATCCTTGGTGTATATTTTCTTTCCCTGAGCATTTTTAAAGTATGACTCCTTGTTTTATTTCACTGAACCCTGTTAAAAAGCAAGGTATCCATGAGATTTTGTTTTTGTGGTGGTTCCTTTGAAAGGTTGTCTTTCTGTTTAGTTATTTGCCTGAAGGCGCAGGGGTAAACTATTAAAGTGTAATAATTTTCCACAGTACATTTTGGGTCTGACTCTTTTGGGTTAACATTCCCATCACAGGTAGCATTTTTACAGGACTCCCTTTATTTCGAGAGACTTGTTCACTCTGAGGATTGCTATCTCCGCAGCTTCATGCTCTGAAAAGACGTGTTGATACGAGGCTTGCTTATTCAGCAAGCAGTGTACCAGTGGAGCGTGATACTTGGTTTCTGTTTTACCTGCAGACATGATGGGCTTTGGGGATATCTAACGTTGCAGTTTTCCATGGTACAACGAAGTCATAAATTCTAATCAGGTCAGAGGAAGGAGTATCCTGCAAAGGCAGCAGCTCAGAGTAGAGCAGAATGTGTGATGGGGCCCTGACACCAGGGACACCTGAAAGCCTCCACTTGAAACAGGACTGGCTGCAGGACAAAAAGCTAGAATTCGGAAGAAAACGTTTTTGTTACCTGTGACCTGGTAATACTGAGGTCTACTTATAGACCTATAGACCAATTCTGATTTGCTGCAGCTTGATGGGCAGATCAAATGACCCTACACATAGAGGGGCCATTGGGCAAATGTTGCTGGAACAAAAATAAGAGACTTACTGGAAGATGGGCAGGGCACCTAAGACACAATGACTGCACATATTTATCATTTCCCACACTTTATAAGGCACATCTGCCTGTGTTGTCGCTAGTTTATACACAAGTTCTCAGAGAGGCCAGTGAGACTCCTCTGGCCTTCTGAGTTTTTCAGAATATCTGGGGTGGCCACATGCGACTACTTGTATTTACAACTTCTCTCCTTTGGATTACAACAAAATATTGAGGCAATAAATTAACTGAGACCAGCTTAAATAATAGTTCAAATAAATTATCCTCCTAATGCTATGCTTTCTTTTCCCAAAAGGCATTTTTCCCACTTTCAGATCCTGACCCACATCCACTTTTGCCAATAGAGGCACATTCATCACACTTGGTCTGTAGTTTATCTCCATCCTTTCTCCACTGAAGTAAAGATCCTGTGAAATGCTCCTTAGTTATGTGTCTTGTCCACTGTTAAAAATATTTTCAAAATTAACTGACATAAAGGTAAAAAGGGGAAAGATTGAGGATCATCTAAGTGGTATGCACTAACTCTATACTTGTCCTCCTTGTTACATCATGAAATATACCACTACATGAATATTCATGGATCAATGATACATAAAAATAAAACAGAAAAATTAATGACACCAGGACAAAGTATGACAACAGCGTGAATAAAAGAATCTAGAATCAGTGATATTCAGATAAACACCAAGGGTAAGTTTTGGTGGTACAGAATTATGGTCCCCAAAGGTATCCACATGCTAACCCTTGGAACCTGTAAACCTGTTGCTGGCAATGAGGAATTAAGATAGAAAATAGAATTACACTTTCTAATCAGCTAGCAGTAAAGTAAGACCATCCTGTATGAGGTAGGAAGGCTCAATGTAATCACACGTGCCCTAAAGGGAAAGAATGGGGCTCATGGGGAGCCGGAGTCAGAGAGGTGTGACTACGGAAGTACAGCATAGAGAGGTGCGGCCTTGCTGGCTTTGCAAATGGAAGCGGCCACAAGCTGCAGAATGTAGATACCCGCTACAAATGGGGAAAAGCAAGATTTGCTCCTAGAGCCTACGAAAAAGAATGAACTTTCTTTCTTTTTTTAAATTTTTATTGTTATTCAATTACAGTTGTCTGCATTTTCTCCCCATCCCTCTACCCCACCCCAGCCAACCTCACCTCCCTCCCCCCACCTCCACCCTCCCTCTTGATTTGGTCCATGTGTCCTTTATAGTGGTTCCTGTAATCCCCTCTCCCCACAGTCCCCTCCCCACTCCCCCCTGACTACTGTTAGATTGTTCTTAACTTCAATGTCTCTGGTTATATTTTGTTTGCTTTTTTCTTTTGTCGATTATGTTCCAGTTAAAGATGAGATCATATGGTATTTGTCCCTCACGGCCTGGCTTATTTCACTTAGCATAATGCTCTCCAGTTCCATCCATGCTGTTGCAAAGGGTAGGAGCTCCTTCTTTCTCTCTGCTGCATAGAATTCCATTGTGTAAATGTACCATAGTTTTTGGATCCACTCATTTGCTGATGGGCACTTAGGTTGCTTCCAGTACTTGGCTATTGTAAATTGAGGAACGCACTTTCTTAATACCTTGATTTAGCTCAATACAACTCTAACTTATAGAACTGTAAAATAATACATTTGTGTTGATGTAAGTGCTAAATTTGTACTAATTTGTTATACCAGTAACAGAGAACTAATACAGTAATCAATATTCAATATTGAATAAAACCATAGACTTTCATAAATGATATTATCCTCTAAATTTAAATTATTTTAATTTCACCCAGGGATGTTTTTTTCATGGAAAGCATATTTTGAATTTTATTCTTACATATCTTTAATCTCAACTACATTTCTTTGAAGGTAAAACCAATTTGACAAATTTCTGTATTTTTTGTTTGCTCGTGTTAAAAGAACTATTTTAGGTAAGTTAAAAATGTATTTTTTAACATCTAGCTTAGATTCAAGATGCTTATCTATCAATTTATATAACATAAAAACCAACTTTTATTTTTCACTAAAACTTGCAAAACAAAAATGCAGCATCCAACTGTGCATGTGTGAAAATGTAAAATACACTTTAAAACTCCAAGTTGAAATTTCATTTAGGTCAGTCACTAACAATTAAGTAACAGAACTTATGCAAGAAATTTGAATTCTAGCACTTGTACTGCATTTTCAAAGTTGCTAAAAGCACTCAGGTGAAAATAACGTGCAAGTGTAACTGCTTTTTCTCACTTATTAGACCAAAAAAAAAAAAAAGAGAGAGAGAGAGAGACCAAAGGGGGAAAAAAGGTACATTTTCCATTACCTAATGTCCTTACAGAACTAAGATCTTTCATTAGTTCTAAGATAATGTTGAATGCAATGAATATTTTATTAAATTAGCTGAAATGTAAATAAATTGGGCATTTTCCTTTTCATAAAGCTCTACTTTAAAAATACATAACAAAAGGATAAAGGATAACAAGAGTATATTGACTCCTTGCAATTATGTGATATTCTTTCTTAACTTAAATGAATTTATCATTTGATTTCAACAGTGTAAAACAGTGCACATTTGTTATATATTTTGTAATAAGAGAGAATACTGATTGGGTTACAAACTCCGGAGTCACTTTGCCTTCTACTAAAGCCTGTTCTCCACTTTACGAGTGACTTGTATTTGTCATGAAAACCTCTCCAACCCTTGGTTTTCTTATGCGAATTTTCAGAAATGTGTGGAACATATGAGATGATGCTTGTTACCCACTTAAGAGGTGCCTGGCACATGGCAAGCACAAGTAAATTTAAAATTATTGCATTTTCTATTCTAACATCATCGTTTTGGGTTAGTGTGTTATATAAGTATATATATATGCACATATCTAGAAAAATACAAGGGTGTAGCTATTGTAAAAATAAAAATGACTAATATGTGTAGTAGTAACTTGGGTTATTAATAAGCAGATTGCTTTGATCATGTCTCCAAATTGCTGTAAGACATTTTGAGTATTTTGCAGACATACAGTTCTCCATCATCCTGATTTTCCACTGCTTGGAACTTCTTAAAGAACCAAAGCAGTATATCAACGTAATGTGATTTTTCCACTTCTTTTTGAGCTATTAAGTCCCTCGCATTCATAATTCACTTCAATTTTCCATGCTTGTTGTTACACTAAGACACCACTAATTACATTTATCCTGTCTTTCAGTTTATCTGTCTCATCAGTACGAATGCTTCAGGTATAAATAATGTGCCTCTTTTTTGCAGAAGTTACTCATTTTAGTTCTATTATATCTTACTGGTTACACAGTCAGCCCTATGCGGGGGCTGGGAGGGACAATAAAAGCAGATGAATACCAGGAGTTCAGGGTCATTGGAGGCCATCTTGGTGGCTGGTTACAATAAGGAGAAAATGCTCTCTGGGCCATGGGAATCATATGCCTCTTTTATTTTCGGTGTTAGTCAATCTCTCTTCACATGTCACCTTCAGCGTAAATATAGTGTTAGTTTGTATCATTCTCAATTTTCACTGAAGTACTCTATTTTGCTCCCATTTCAGTAATCACTCTCCCTGTAATTTCAGTGCATGGAAACCAGGAGGTTATTTTATTCTACCCCAATTGTCAATGATTACAATCCCCTCATAATTAAATGGGAATAATAAGAATCAGACACATAAGACCTACCATCTTTAGAAATAATACTACACCAAGATTGTCTATGTGTAAAAACTTTTGAAACCAGTAAAAATCCAATCAAAATAAACTATATTTGGATACCTGTTGTTTATCCAAGAAAAAAAGCTTATCCTAATTCTTCCTTTATCCACCAAACTCGGCAATAAAAGTGAGAATTCTAAAAGCACTAAACCTAGGGAAGTAAGTCCTTGTTAGATGTAGTGACCCAGGTGGGGCAGGGAAGGCAGCAGAAGCTCACTGTTTACTCTGCCTTAGGTGTCAAAGCGGGATAGTGTGAACTTCCTCTTGGTACTTGGACAGGTGTGATATTAGTGACTTTTCTTTGTTCACAATTTGACTATCTGGGAACCTCACCACTGCTCTCATCAGAAGTCCTATTGAGGCTCAGAGAGTCATCCAAATAGCAAACTGTCCCAAACAGCAGTGACCTTGTGAACAGGATATTTCCAACCTCCAGCAGTGGTCCCTCTGCTCATCTCCCATCACTGGAAGCTTTTAAAGGATAAAGACTATTGGAGACTATCCAATAACATGTTTTAATTTACCTTTGGTACAAACAAACATACATCAGTATCTTTACAGAGATCCCAATGTGCAGCAAGGGTTTAAAGCTACTATTTTAGAGTTTTACCACTTCAAATGTCATACTTTTGTAGAAAAGCAGAATCTCAGGTCTTTCCACAGATTGGGTGAATCCGAAGCTGCATTTTTACTAAGGCTCTCTGATAATTTATAAGCCCAATAATGTTTGAAAATCCTGGCTCTAGGGCTGTAGGGTAGATGTCCGCCCACTCTTTGAAGAGCCAGATAGTGAATGTTTTAGGCTTTGTGAGTCTTGCAGTCTCTTGTCAGGACCTTTCAACTCTGCCATTGTAGAGAAAGCAGCCTTAGATGATACAGGGTCGGGCAAAAGTAGGTCTACAGTTGCTTGTATGGAACATAATGCAATAATTAATATGCAATAATACAAGAATAACTGTGTTTTGTGTACTCACAGCTGTAAACCTCCTTTTGCCCTACCCAGTATGTAAATGACTGAGTATGGCTGTGTTCATAAAATTTTATTTATGGATACTGACATTTGAATTTCATACAAGTTCCATGTGTCATAAAATATTTCTCTTATATTTATTTTTCTCAATCATTTAAAAATGTGAGAAAAATAACTGCCTGGGCTGTATGTACATTAGCAAGCAGCAGGCCATAATTGCTGTGCAGGCATTAATTTTCCAAACTTCGCCCTAGAAGTTACATTAGGTTATCATATTGACAGACTTAATGAATGCCAAACTTATTTCCCTTGTTTATCCTCTAGAGGAGACTTTACATGAGAATAATTTGCCAGGCTAAGTAGAAAATATAGGTTGGATGGTAGTTTTCTTTGAAGAAAATAGTCATTCTGAATGTCATATCATATTTTGGGGATTTTTATGATTACAGGTGAGTAGCTAAGGACTAGATCACCCTGGAGAGACTGAAAAAAAATCAGATTTCTCATCCTACGAATATGATGATTTAATCCTGTACTATGAGAGCCACCTCACACACTGTCTCCTTGTAAGGCCCTAGGTCAGCCAACTGGCATGCACTGGGGTACTGTTTTTAAACACACGTACTCTGTGGCTACAGTATGCCAGGAACTGTGTCAGCTTTTCCCCGAAGATACTCATGTCTATGGCAACAATCATACTATCTTGAAATATACTATAATTTTAATGTATTCACACAAAATATCTCTATACCTAAAATTTAGTTGTTCTTCTCTCCTTAATGATAAAATACAGGAAAAATGATTGATTCTTTAAAAGAACATCAAATGCAAGTGAAAAACGTTTTTTGCATTTCTTTTATAAAATTTATAGTAACTAAAATGTTTAAGACTATTCCCAACAACAGAATAAAAAAAGGGGGGGAGGAGTTTTATGCAGATGAGATTTAAGATTTCTAACAAATGAATACATAAAATTCTGAAAAGTTCAAAAATTAAATATATTTAATTTAAAATAAATTCGTGATTGAAAACAATAAAAATACGAATATTCATAACATATGAACTGAAGATTCATGAAAAGCCAATTCCTCAGAAAAAATAACTTGATTAAACAGAGTATACTTTTATAAGAGATTAGACTAATAGCTACATAGTAATTTTATTCATTTTCAGTCATTTAATTCTTAGGAAGTGCCAGGCATCATGCCAGATTTAGAGAATACAATGTCTCTTAGTTTTGGAGCTAATAGTTTAGTAGGGAATACAGATTAGAAAAACCACTGGCTGGATGCCCTATAAATGGAAGGGCCCATAGGAATAGCAAATAACACAAAAGGCAATGTAACATATATTATGTTATTAGTTGTTTTTCCTTGAATATTAAAAGTTTACTACTCAAATTAATGATCCCAAAATATAGACAATATTATTTTTTAAAGAAACAAGAAATATCTTCAGTATTTAGTACAATGTCACAACTTCTTTCTCCGTCAACACTGACCTAACTAGACAAATGTTTGTATGTACATTCTCATAGACTTGATATTCTTGTGGCAAAAATTCTAGTTGATGAAGTTCAAAATAACGTGTCCAGAACACTTGTCAATAAAATTGACAAGGCTGATTTCTGTCCTACGAATGTAATTGGTAGTCAGGAAGTCCTAAATTCCATTTTCAGTTCAGCATTAATTCACCTTCTATCTTTGGTAAGCACATATATTAGAACCTATTCCATGTCAAACTATGTGATCTATCTTTAAACTTTATTTTTACACTCATGCAAATGTTTTATTTTCCAGTATTATGGAGTTTGGTTTTATAGTGGCATAACCAATAGAGCTTAGGAAACTACAGCCATGACTTTAAATTTATGGGGCAAACCACAGAATGATTTATAACTACAGAGGTAATAAAAATAGGGTTTGCTTAAGATCTAATATGTTGGGAGTTTAAGCTACTGTGTTGCTAAGACCACCAGTCCAAAATAAAGGGTCCATCAAATCTTTAATAAAAAAAACGTTAAAATTTAAAACCTTTCAGAAGATGAATCCAATTAAAATACAATTTTATTTATTTAATTACTATTTTGATATGTGTTGCCATACTCAGTTATCTTAATCCATAATATTGAAACCATTAAACTCTAAATTTTCATCCAATGCTCAGTTTCAAATTATTCTCTTCACTAAGAGTCATCACAAATAACACCTCATAGGGAAACTGCTATATGGATTCCTGTTACTCATCAACAAGGTAAAGAATCCCTTGATTTTGTCCTCTTGCTCCCTAACCCAGTCTTCAGCATCCTAACTTTCCTAAACTGTTCAATGAGATTTTGGTTATTCACTTATATTTGTAAAGGGGGTCTAGATAGGATAATAATGCCAATTGTGTGTGTTTTCAATGCAAACTGGGATTTCTGCTCACTTAGCAGTGAATATACAATTTTATTATAAGAGCCTGACGGCTGCTGGAAAGGGGTGGGGGATAAAAGATGGTAAAGGGATTAACCAAAGAACATTTATGCACAACCCATGGACGTTGACAACAATATGGGGATTGGTTTGTTCAGGGGAGAGGGTGGGGCTTAGTGGAGGTAGGGAAAGGGAGAAAAAGCAGGAACAACTGTAACAGCATAAACAATAAAAATAAAATTAAAAAAAAATAAGAGCCTGCAGTCAGTTTGTATGAAGAGGAAGGTGTGGGGTTTAGGCATTCTGTTTGGTTTTCCTCAAGATGCAGAATTTCTCTGTCCTCCTGAGGGCCACTTGCAGCTGCTGTGCTATCCTGCTTTTCATGTCCCAGCTCCAACTGTGAGAATCTTCCATGACATAATGTCACTTCAGAGAACTGCACTCCTGGGTTTAATCTTAAATAAAAATTTTGTGGCCCCATGAAGCAGAAACTCCATGATCTACATATGTTTAATGGTGGAAGAGCCACACCAGGTTGAGGAAACTTGAAGACGGGGAACTCACCTCATTTCTTCAGCTGTAACAGAGAGTTCAGCGTGCACCCTCAGAGAATCTCAGACTGAAGACAGGGTAGTTTAATTGTTTTTAATGATAAAAAATATTAAATCTTTAGAACCTCCTAAAATGACAAGTGAAAGGGCCATGAATTTTTTAATCTGGCAGTTTATTAGATTAATAGGAATGGAGTCAACTTGCATTCTAATACTTCTTGTGAAGAAAGTTTAGATTTGGTACTTGAAAAAATATACTTCATGGAAACACAAGATCAGGATTAACAACACTCAAATGTCAAAATGGTGAATGAAACATAAGTGGTGTAATTTCCTTATAAATCCCCTGTTCTAGGGATGGATTGTTCACAGGCCAGTATGAGTAATGCAAATTAGGTAGAAAGAATACAATTCTTACTTTTTTGCAACTATAAATATTTTAATGACAAAATGCATGAGATAACATTTCTCTTTAATAAATGTCCATTTCTGTGTTATTTTAAGCTACTATGTGGGTATGGGTTAGGAGGAACCATAAGCCCAATTTAAACACTGCTAAGTTTGGTCTGATATTGCTGCTTGAATTAATTACAGTTTTGAGGTACAATAAAAATATAAATGAATTCCCCCTCGCTTAATATTGACCAAATTAAATTAAGGTATTGCTAGGTTAAATTGTACTATACCATTATTTACTTCTTATCTGTTCTATTCCTGAAATTGAATGAGGACTAATTCAGCTAATTGCAATTCTTTTTTAAAAAAAGATTTTTCTACATAGGTAACCCAAGACTCTATTAAAAGAAAAATACTTTCAGTAGCCAAGGAATTCATATCGATTTCCAAGGGAGCAAGAGTCATTAGTGTGTTCTTACAAGAACATTTTAACTAAGACTTAACCAGGACCTTAGATTACCATAGCAAATTGTTCCCTAATGCAGGCTGCTTAGGACTGCAGTAAAATGCTCTTGCAAATCCAAGATCGATTGTAACTGTTAAAGCCTCATAAAACTTTGCAAAATTTCTGTAAAGTTAGGGAAATGAAGCCAAAACAGCATGCAATTCTAGATGACACATGGATTTTTATTTAGCCAACCTTTGCAGTAGTGCTTAAATGGTTAGGGTAGCAGCAGGCTGCAAGGTGACAACCTGAGTCGTGGAGACTTTGCAAACTAGGAACTAAGTCCTCATAGCACCCATTCCATATGGTCATAAATGAGAAAGGAGAAGCGTGTTTATGATGAGAAAGGAGAAGTGGGTTTATAATGTTACCTTGAAATTCTAGTCCATTATATTTTCAGAGTGCAACCCTATCTAAACCATACAACACCCCTGTGTGATAGGTAAGATTATCATCTTTTTGCAGAGGAAAATGATGTTCCACAGATGTTAAGTGACTTGCCAGGAGCCGGAGCGCATTACAGTGCCAAGCTGAGCTCAGCCTGAGAAAGCCTTTGATTCTCAGAATGTGCTCAGAACCTATTGGCGGTAGAATCAAGAGAGCAGTTGTGCAACTATAATATCATCCTTTTTGTGTTTACATTTACAGGCAGTCTTTTAGAAGATTTCTATTAGGCAATAATACTGAGAAGAAATACAATATAGAAAGAGTGAGACATATCTCAAAGAAAAAATTTCCCTGCAACATATGAATTACCCCAGGAACACTTGGAGGGCACACCTTCAAAGAAAATTATACAATTACTCCTTTCTAGTCACCTAGTGCTGCATAACAAATCATGTCAGAACTTTCTGGCTTAAAATAATGCCTGTTATCTCTTACGGTTTCTGTGTGTTAGTGGTTTCCGTGTGTTAACAGCTTTGGTTTAGGAGGGTCTTGGATGCAGCTGCATTCCTGTGTTGTCTGAGCTAGAGTAGCTGAGGACCCGCCAGGCATTTATCTCTCTTCCTGCGGACTCAGGACCTCTCCACAGAGCCCTCCCTATGGACTCTGGGATGGTGCCCTCAGGGTAGTCAGAACACTTACACGGTAGCTCAGAACTCCAAAGATTGTTCCAGCAAGTAAGACAGACATTGCATTGCCTTTTCTAACCTACCCTCAGAGGTCATACAGTCTTGCTTCCTACAGGAAAGCTTTCTGCTTTCTACAGGTTACAGTGAGTTACAACCCACTCCCAATGCACTCCGCCATTCCAGTGAAGGTATATATATGAGGGTTGATGGGATTAATGTCAATGTCCTAGTGTAGAAGAGTTTACAGAATGAGAGACACGTGGCAAGCATATTTGTGAAATAAAGCCCACTGCAACATCTTACAGTAAAGCAAGAGTCTTTTGTAAATGATGACAGAAAGAACTGGAAAAGGGGCTTCATGGGTGCATCACATTCACGCCCCGCTGACAATGGCAGATATATAATTGGATGATCTTTCTCTTAAGAAAGCCTATAAGGATATGAAGTTTATACAGCTGCCCCAAGATGAATGGGATACTAGATTCCTTTTTAAAGATGATGGTTCAGAGGGGATTATAGTGTGGGGGAGAGGGCAGGAGTTGAAAGCTATAAAAAACAGCATGTGAGTTCAGGCTTGTCACTGATGATAATAACTTGGCATTAAACTATATGCTGGCTATGCAGAGAGGGTAGAGGAAGGACAAAGTGAGCCATTCCTCCCCATCCTATGGAAGCAGCAGGATACATACTGTATTTATAGTGTATTCCACTGGGAGTGAAATTCTAAATATAATCTCAGACTTCATTGGTCTCTACAACTTTGCTCTAAATGGGAAAACTCAATTGACCTGTGCTCCTATTCCTAAAAATTACCAGTTATCTAAAAGATAGGTAAAATGTTATAATTATATATAGCAATTAGTAAGCACAAAGAAAATGCTAGTTATTTTCATTTATATATCATCATCATGATCACTCCCACTTCTCAGAAACTTCGCTGGTCCCTCAGTTGCAATGCAGGCCTTCCCACCACGTGCACCGGTTGTCATCCACATGTTGGCACTTGCTGGAATTGCTTGCTCTTCTCTTTGGCTACACGATGATCTCTATAAAACAAGACCATCATCTGCCTTGTTCTTCATTTGATTCTTAATGGATATATGACACTTTTCAAATATCTCAGTTCAAACATGTATCTTTTTCTATTCTTCAAAGCATTACTAATTATGCTTTTAAATCCTATTAAAAATGTATAGTAAATGAATGTTTCCTAAACCTTAAGAAGTTTTGCCTTCTTAATAAGATAAAAACCAGCTTACATACATATATCTGTTTGAGTTCAGGTTTTATGTAAATTCCAAAGGCTGACTCTGGAGAAATGATCTGTGATAAATGTGATTTATGAAGCATCTCACCTGACGTTGTTAAAATATGAATGTTCAATGTTTTAGCTACCTGCACTCTACAAAGGATTTTATGTGACTACTAAAATGGCTTAAATAACCTTGTGGTTTTTCAAGTCATAAAAACACATTCTGTCCCTGCAAATATAAATTGTGCAAATTTACTGTGATTTTGTAGGACAACAATCTTTTCAGGTCACTCCACTCATAATTACAACTAATTAAAATGTGCCAAAGAAAGGATAGAAATTTATCACTGCTCATTAAACCTGTAAAGACTGTGTTAATTAGATGTCAGGCTCAGTAACTCACATAAATGTTTGCCACCAGTCTAATTTTAGGGGAAAAGAATTGTGAACTGTAGAATATGATAGCTGGAAGTCTAAAATTTTAAAAAATCGGTACTTTCAGGGAGAAAAGTTTATGGCATTTTCATGGATATCAACATCGCCAGCCATTGGCTAAACAAATGTAATAAATAAGTGTGATATCTGTGGACTTTTAACTGATTTAAGTTTACAGTAGCCCAAAGGCAGGGCAAAGAACCATGGCTCATATGCAAAAGTAAAGAACTTTAAAAGTCTATGTATATTAAACATACTATCCTTCTTTAAATGAAGAATTTGGAAAAGTGTTTAATGGAAGAAAAAGTGTTTTTTATGCAACACAGAGAATACATTTTATATATAACCCAATGCCAAATTCTCCTATAAAGAGCACACTTTGTACGAACATGAAAGATTTACGTAAGAAAAGCAGAGTAAATGTGCTGGAGGACCAGGACTTGGCTGTGGACAATAAGGCTAAGATAGAACAACATGCAAAATATAAACCTGGCTCCTTTCTGTTTCCTAAAAAAGAAGACATGAGTAGTGTACCATTATGTGCAGATCACGGAGAACTCTAGAATTGTGGGTGTTTCAGGTTTGAGCCAGAAAGAGCTGAGTATCTTTAGGCTGCTGATTGAGCAATGTCTCTGACCACTTATATCCAAATACCCCACCTATTCTATCAGAGTCCCTGTTGTTTTGTCCTATGTCTTGTTACCTATGTCTTAAATAAGTTAAGAAGTCTTTTGCTATTATTTTAATGGAAATCTTAATGACAAGCTCTTTACGTTATCACTTTATTGAATTTCTGTTTGGTGTGTGGGCAGAAGATGCAGTGGCTTCATGCTCCTTCTACCAATAAATAGTACAAATGCCTTCTGACATATTTTGTCATCAAGACTGGTTCAGGAATTCCAGGATTGTCATACCCGTGAACTTGACAGAAGTGAATGAGTACCAGACTTTTCAACAAAATGTGAGACCGGTGACCACAATTTTGCATTGAGGTAACAGAATATGCCAATCCAAAATACATTGATTTGGCAAATTGACTATTTTGAGCTAAAGGCACTTGAAAACTGCAGATACAAAAGGAACACTACAAAATCCCCACTTCTTCCTGAAAATAGGAGATGAAACCCCCGTGCAAAAAAATTCTCTTCCCTATTCCAGGAGGAAAGAAGCAGTCTTAGCAACAGAGACGGGGAGGTGAGGCCCAGAGAAATCTGTATGGCCAGACCTAGCTATCTTAGTCTCAATTTCCTTTAATCCCCACCTACGCGTCAGCTACTTTTTTACAATGACTACTCTTTGTTCAACCTGGCATATAAGTACTTAGGCCTATGCACTTTTTGAGTTTGCATTTTACTATGAGGCCTATAAACACACACACTGTCCTCCTGCTGTTCGTTTCACATCAGCTTTACTCTCAGGCCGAGGCACACGCCCTGAGAAGGCTGAGGCAGAGTTTTGCTCCCCTTAAGGGGTCTGCCAGTGAGGGTGGGACATCATCGCTGAGACACCCACTCACCCAGGAGGCTGCAGCTGAGATTGAGGACAACCAACAAAAAGTCAGCAACAGGTAAAATTCTCACAACCTCAGCCTCCTGGGTGTCTGCCTGTACTATTCTGTCCAGATAGGAAGGTTAACATTTCTTCTTTTCCTCGTCTTTCCAAAGGAAAGATAGCAAAAGAAAAATATTCCAGTTGTAGTTCTTTGGATTGTGACTCCTGTTAATTTGGTTTGGGGTATGAGAGATTATTGAGCCTCTGAGGAATGAATAGTCACTGTTTCCCTTTGCTCTCTCTTGTGTCATTTATCATGAGGAAGAAAAGGAAGAGGCCAGAGTGCCCCTCTTCTATCTGTTGTTTTTCAAAGGCCTTTAGCTCAAAATAGTCAATAGATTAACTAAGCATATCTTGGGGTGGCATTTACTATACCGTCTATGCCATCTGTTTACTATACCATCTGTTTCTCCCACAAACATAAGGAGCCCCACGAGGCATGAGGTCATCTGAGTATGTAAGTGTGAGCTTGCAGACCGACCGAACCCCCTGTAACTCAACAGGAACAGAGCGTGCAGGGCATTTCTCCAAGACCTCCCTAACCGAACATGTTCTCATCAATATGGACGATACAGGTTGTGGACAAAGACAGTATAATGTGGGAAAAGGGCAATCAACCATTCGTTTGTTGTTTTTACCTTGATTTGGTTTTTTTTATGTGTTTATCTATTTAAAAATGATTAACTTTCAAAAGGATGGCTTTAGTTCAATTGATTTTCTCACATACTAATTATCTTTCTAAATATATATCTCGAGTGTGTACTGCAATCTAAGGATCAATGAAATCTCTTTTGTTTTAAAACCTGGTATTCTTTACAATTATTTTTTCTTAAAGATAAACAAAAGAGATAAAAAGTGTTAAAATGACAACCATGGGACTTCTTTTCTATGTCAGTAACTTCTAGTAGCAGTAAATTATTAATCATCGAAATTTTCCTTTATTCCAGAAGCAAAGCATGCTTTTAGTTTTTTGATCTGATTTTGGCTTTCAGCCATCACTGCTAAGTTGTCCTTGTAGAGGTCACAGTGACCTTCCTGTTGCCCTTAAATCATCACAACCTTTATGTTACTTTACCCAGCAGCATTATTTAATGCTGATAATACTCTTTCCTTCTTAAAACATTCTCCTTCCTTAGGTGAACCATACCCTCCTTTCTGTGTGCTCTTCCTTGACCGTTCTCTTCCAGCCTCAAGTGTAGATTTCTCATATAACCCTCCAATGTTTCGAAGTCTCAAGACTCGTAAAACTTGGTACTGGGCATTTCTCTCTGAATGTTTCTACCTTAGGTAATCTCATTATTGCTCAGAAGTTTGATCCTCTATCCTCCTGGGGAATTCCAGCCTGATTAACTCAAGTATCTCAAAAAAACATATTCCAAAGGAAACCCATGTTCCCACACCCCTTTGTCCTACCTATTTCTGTAAGTGATACAATTCACTGATTTCATCCACCCACAATCCTCTCCGGGGAGCTGGGGAAATCTCAGGAGATAGGTATTATATTCACGACAAATTTAATATAATGAAATTAAGGATTATTAATGAAATAACTTACATATCACAATCTGATAATAACATTGGGAATAATCACAAATCTATGACTCTGTTTTTGGTCACTATGACATGATGCTTCACACGTGTACTGCTCATTGTGAGAAGGATTTAAGAAAGATTTTATTGATCTCAATAGCTCATTATTATTTCTTAATTGATAAACATATTAATAATGTAATCACAAAGGAATGGAATAGCTTACTGCATTAAATACATTGGAGAAAATTCTTACCATACTAGGAGCCTCTAGATTTGCTTTCTAAACAGTGTTAGAGAAATTATTGAAATGCCTCTTGCCATACAAACAGATTTACCTTAACTTTAACTTGAAAAAATGTAACTAATGTATTGCTTATTCATTTTTTCTCTGAATGATGCTGCACATGAGAGAACTTAGATGGTTAAATGTTATGAAGATTTAAATTATATATTGAGCTTTTTGCTCTCTTGCCTCAATAGCACGAACAGATTTATTTATTTACTTAGTCCATACTTATTATCTTCTGTAGTCATTGAACTGTTCACTGGTACATGAGTCATATAAAATTATGTGGCAAGTTGAGAGAAACAAAAAACCCAAAAAGAAACAGACAAACTGTACAGAATAAAGATAAGTCCATTTACTAGTAAAGAAAGGAGTGAAAAAGCTACTTCCAGAACAAGTCTAATGTTATGCCCATGAATCTTAGATTCTCTTAGACATGCATATCTACTTTTTAATGTGTGTGTTATATGTGCTTTTGTGTTATCACTTGTGTGTGGCGTGGGGAGGGTGCATTTCTCTCCAAATGCTGTGTACTGTATACTAACTGTGCCAGTCATCTACTACTACTACTACTACTACTACTACTACTACTACTACTCTCTAACAAACCTCTCCAAAACTCAGTGGCTTCAAACATCTATGGTTTATTACACCTCACGATACTATCAGTGTTTTTTTTTTTCTGTTCCTCCATTGATTTTACCTAGGCTCACATATGTGGCTAAAATGAGCTGAAGATTTAGCTAGGTTGGAAGGCCAAGATGGCATAAGATCTGGCTGTAGGCATTGGCTGTTGGCTAGAGTGACTCATCTATTCCCCACATGGATTCCTATCCTCAGATAGGGTTGAATGCTTCTTTACATAGTTGTACCAGAGCAGCAAATACAGATGCTGCAAGGTCCTTTGAAACTTAGACCTGGAAGTTGTAAAATATTACTTCTTCCACAAAATGCTAGTCAATATAAGTTAGAAGACTTCCCCAGATTCAACAGGCATTGGACATAAAGATGGGAGGAGCTAAAAAGAATTTGTGACTATGCTTAATCTACCACAGTCCACCCTCTCACCTCAATTTCATCCCAAATGCTCCTAACTAAAAAACAGAATATATAGTCACTCCCAAATGCACTCAATCTCATATATGGCATCAAGGTTAAACTCCAGCATCCTGTGATCTGCACAAGGTGCATACGTGGAAGAAGCCTCTTGGGTACAGCTACACTGGTCCAGAGAGCTGTGAACACAAAAGAGCCCCTCTGCCCTAACACAGAGAAACATAGACAGAGGGCATGCAGTTGTGGGACTGTGTCAGGATAGCAGCAAAGACAATCCCATTCAAACAGGGGAAGGAGAAGCAGTCATTAGCCAATGAGAATTTCACAATATATCCAAGCACATGTTTCTAGTTGCCCCTCCTGCAGGGGCAGGGAATGTTTCCTGAGGAGGGCTCATTTCTGTCCTGGATATGGTTTCCTGATCTATAATTCCGCTCAACTCTGGATTCTATCCTCAGAGCATTTGGCTGCCCCCTGAAGTCATATTTCCTTTTCAGGAAGGGTAACTGACCCAGAGTAAATGTCCAACATTTAGAACTGTAAAAATTTTTTATCCTATTTTCCACTTACAGAAAGCTGGGAACCCCTGTAATTCTGAGCTTTTAAAAATCCAAGATGGTGGTGTTTTATTGATGTAATTCACCCAAAAGGAAGATGCCTAACATTTTTTGAGACACCAAGTGAAGTTTTGGAAAGCATGCAAGGACCCTGGGTGCCTGTTAATTCTTTGAGACCGTTTTTCACTTGTTGAAAAGTTTTAATAGGTAGCATCTTAAACCTTTCAGGGATTTGAACATAAGGCACTAAAGCTGTACTCTTGGCTTAAATTTAGTCCAGGTTTGACTTCACAATGAGAATGTTTTCCCCATCAGAGACTAGAGATGAGTAATATTTTTACTTTTAATCACCTAAATCCTCTGAGTTTTGCATGCAACTCCACAGCTCCTTCTTAGGTTCATCCCCCTTCCTGTGTTTTAACACATGTAACCATGATAATGTGACATGACACTCATTATTCTGTGTGAAAATCTCCTAAACCAGACCTGCAAAAGTATTAAAGCACACTTTCTATCTTCCTAGTTGCTCACGGTAAGTAAGGTTTTGCCAAGTTCTTCAATTACATAATGTGAGCTATCATTCTCCAACTCCCAAGCTTCTTTTAGAGTCTCCTCCTCACCCATGCAGTGCTGCCTGTCACACTGGCTCAAAGCCAAGGATGCCTGTCAGGTTATTGTTTTGAAACACTGTCACATGCCCATGCTTGTAACAGTTAATTATCGCAAAAGGACCCCAAAACTCAGTGCTTTAAGATGACAGAAAATTATGATTTCTCATAATTATCAGGGCTAGCTAGGCAGTTTCTAACCGGTTTCTTTTGGGCTCACTCATGGAGCTACATTTTCAGGAAAATCAGCTGGTCTGGATATTCCAAGACAACCAAGAATTGGTTTAGATTCCGGAATCTTAGAATGTTATTTCTACTACAAAGTAGGAAGCAAAAATCACAACTATAAAATTGTATGAATAGTAGCTACCCTAAGTATAAGAATCAAATGTGTATCCTGAAAATGAAGAAAAGGAGGCACAGAAGGCGAGTGTTACACATATTTTGCTCAGTGAGACAGCCTTAAAAGCAGAGTGCGACATGAAACAGCCGACTGAGGTGAAAAGCACAGCGGCGTGACGTTGCAAACATGAAAAACAAAGTATGATAAGAATCATAAGAGTGAATATTATAAAAATATCCAAAGGGAAATTACTTATAACCTAATACGTACTAAACTTTGACAATGTAGAAGAAAATATCTGAAAATGGACATATGAATAAGTTACAATAACAGTCATCTATATTCCAAGTTGTCTAATAAAACTGCCAAGTCAGGAGGTTGATTATGGATAATCCCTGAGAAACATGTGATGTTTCATTTAAACCTCGCATTTGGCTTCATAGCTTCCCAGTCACCGGAAGCATTGATTCCTGATGACATTTATAATAGCACTTGTAGGGTTATGGACCTGATGGTTTCTTTTCCCAAAATGGTGATGTAAAGTAATATTTGCCTATTTAATGCATTACTGCTAAGGAATTACAGTTTATGTATTCAGCCACTAAATGGGGCATTTTAAATGCATTTTTTTTCATCCTGGCTTCTTTTAACATTTTCTGAAAAAGCAACTGGCCAAACAGAGATTTCCTTGCAAATATCATACCCTTTAAAAGGAAGCTGATTTGCAAATATATGCTTCTTACTATTTTCTCATCCTCCAAATCTATTAGAGGGAATAATAAAGTAGCATTATAAACATTTCTTGAGGGACTGTGTGGAACAGTAAATTATTTGTTTTATATGCTTTAAAGAAGAATTTCCAAGAAAAACAACTGATACAAACTTCAAGAGAAAATATAAAGAGATACCGAAGGTAATGTTCTACTGAATATATGATGGGCTGACTTCTATTGGAAGGTAACATCTCAAGTGGTTGACAATTATAAAACCATATCAGGCTCTGATTTCTAATCCCCTATGTTTACATAGCAGTTTTATTCCCATTTGCCGTGATAACTACACAGGTTCTAAGCCTGAGACTTTATTCAGTGCTATGCAATAGAGGTCAAGACTACAGCAATAAGGGGGACAGACTGAACTCAGCTCCACTGAAAGGAAAGGTGAGAGATTTTTCAGTCACCGAAGGGAGCTAGTGGAAAAGCACTGGAGGATGCTGGAGGGGGTTCTTGGTCAACGCCACGGGCCAGCCGCGTTTGCTAATTGCTGCTTACTGAAGTGACGCTTCTACTCTCACACAAAGACTAGGAAACAGAATCTCTTTCTTCCTGACTCCATTTCAAAGGCATTACTTTCAGGTTCTTAAAAAGGCACTTTGTGTTTGTAAAACTGTCAAGAAGCTGGGAGAAGATTTACATCTCAAAGGGGCGGTCTAAAAGAATTTACAAATGCAAGCTTTCTAAAGTAAATGCTCTAAGAAAAGAGAGGTCAGGGGCTTCTAGTTGGAAAGAAAGCTGTCTAAAGTTCAGCCAATCTGAGGAAATGTGAAGGCCATCTTATTCAGCAAGGATATGAGGTATATTCTTTATATCTGCTTTTCTTCAGAGAAATATATCTGGGTGTTTCATTAGATTAATGAGAATTTCAAGTGGTAAACATATCTTCATCTTTAACTTAAATTCCTTTTCTAAACAAAAAGCCTCCTTATAAATGGTTCACCAATATTACAAATTTGTGATTAAAACTGAACTTATATATATCACATCTGATCTCTTCTCTAGATTTTTTTAGGTAGGTAAATGCCAATACTATTTTCTTAAATTTTTAAAGTCAAAAGTTCAAAGTCAATTTGACTTCCTTCCTTGCACCTGACACCTGAATCACAACTTCTTTTCTTTTAGTTATTTCCCAATTCCTGTAACAGGAAAGATCAGAGTACCTCCCATGTGACTCTCTTTCTTTCCATTTTGATGTCATTACCTTAATTCAGATTCACTTCCCCCTAGAAAACAGGCTTCCTTTATTCTTAATCCCTCAATCTATTTTACCAACATTATCAATTAGACTTGCTAAAGGTCATATCTGATATTATAACTTTCTTATTTAAAGTCTTTGATGTCACCTTTTTGCCTAGTTACTGAATAATTAATATATACTCTGATCCTTTCCAAAGAGCGGGTTTTTAAAATGTATTTTCTTTCCTTCCTTCCTTTGTGAACTGTTCATTATTTCCACTTGCACCTGTCTCACACAGGTCTGGTTCCATCATCTTATGGGAAAGCAGAGAAGCCAGACTGTGAAACTAAGGCTTAAAGCGAGGTGTGAAAAGTGCTGAGACAGTGAAAGCACAGGTGTCAAAGTAGTATTTCGTCTAATTAAATAAAAAGTTAAGACAGATCTCCCTGAGAAACTGATTTAGACTCAGAGTTGAAGAATGATTAATCTTTAGTCATAACGAGGAAAGGAAATGAAGAAGAGGATTCCAGTGGAAAAGTCTATGGATCACAACTGATGGGTCATAGGGAAAAGACACATAAAATGTCTTATTAGTCTAGAAATATTTGTGTGACCAGTTCCTGACAGGATGGGAGGGAATCATGAGGATTAAGGCTTAAGTGGCATGCAGATAACAGAAGACATATTAAGCTGTATCTGGATTTTTTCTTTTATGTAGAAGGGAGAATAAATGAAATATTATGTTTAAAATGAGTGAGTCATGATCACATTTGTATCTTTGAAAAAATGCAATGGTGAATGGATTTTGTAGAGACCATACACAAGGTAGAATACCCAGCTAGCAGTCGATTGAACACCAAAAACATACTGGTGACCTAGATTTATGCCACAAGGGTCTGGTGAAGCAGACATAAGTGGAAGATATTTTAAAGGTATGATAGATAGGACTTGCTAATAGTTTGGTTGCCTGAAAGGGGAACAGGAGAGAGTAATAGGGTTGTTTTCAGAGCAGCTGTGAGTCTCTGCAGTATCATTCACGCAGAAGGCTAACATCAGCGAAAGACGACACAATGACAATGATGGTTGTTTTAGGTCTCTTCATTCTGAGGTGTTTATTAGCCATTCTAATATTTGCTTGCACATGTCTGTGTTTCAGAAAAAAACTTCTTGACTGAAAATATAAATTAAGAAAAAATGCACATATATAATCATTTGGAAGAATATGCAAAGAGGATTAGTGGGCCCATGATAGACTCCAAGGATTATGAATACTGTTAAAGTAATCTTTATTGAGAAATCAGCAGAATAGCCAGATATGCACATATGTTTTTTACTTCATTTATTTGTCATTATAGATTACTATAGAAATGACTTCAGATGTCAGAGCCTTTCTGAAATGTCTGGTTTGTATGAGCCACAGCCCCGAGCCTTTGCTTCTGGCCTCTCTGCTTGCTTTTCCCCATTGAAGTCTTGCCAACTCTAGGATTATTCATGGAATCACAGATTGGGTCTTTAAGGCAGCAGAATTCCATGATCTTTTCCTTATAAGAGCTCTACTGTTACCTTTCCTCCTCCTTTTTCAAGATAACTGTGAAAAACATATCAATAAGTCTATGCTTTAAAAACATGGAAGAGAAGGTATCACACGTAATTTAGTAGAACTCATTGCCCGAACTATCTAACAGTGCGCTAGCAGATTCAATCCTAGTGTGTATTCTATTAAAGATTAAGTATTCAAAATTTTAAATTACTTCTTTGCATTTTGTTGGTTGAAATTAGATCTGTGCTCCTTGTTTTGTTTTGGGTTTTTTCCCACAGAAAATAATAATGACTTTAAGGAATAATGCTCTAGAACCTGAAAGCAGCTCCTAGCCTACTGCCAGGAAGAAAATGGACATGTTGGTACTACAGGGTCTGGCAGAATTAATGCCCATTTACATTATAAAATCATGAGCATGTAATTCTGTAATATAACAACATCACACTCAAGCACACCATATTACATTTTAGGCAATATGTTAAAATTAAAACTATAAAATATTACACCCATATTATTACCCTACCAAGCACAGTCAAGCACACATTACTTCTTCTGGACCCTGTATATTGCAAGGAACGGAACTCTGCCAATAGCCTGCAGGAACTGAGAAGACCCTGAGCCTCGAGCTACATAGCATCTCCAACTGCCACGTGGATTTCAGCATGGAGGACTCTGAGTAGAGAATCTAGTTAAACCATGCCTGGAATCTTGACCTTTAGAAACACTTAGATAATATTTTTTGTTGTGGTAAGCCCCTAAGTCTATGTGGTAATTTGTTACATAGCAACGGAAAATGAACAGAGATACTAAGGAAAGTTGCTCCCAATCAAGTAATACCAATGAATGTCAAAGTTTAATGTACTGTGTAATTTCTTTGGAGAATCTGAATGGATTAATAACAAAAAAGATGATAGCTTTGTCAAATATGTGAAGAATATATCAGCATTAATTAGGCTTAACTTTGCTTAAAAAAACAAAACAAAACTTTTTTTCTTTTTTTCCCCTGGGAACAAGTCCTGCTGACAGACTCCCTTGAGCAGTGTTTAGTAGTCAGCACAGTCCATTCAGAGATCACTGACGCTAACGAGACGGCAGCAGCCGTGCCTCCAAACAGGTGTACGCATACCTGTTGCACAGGTGGGCAAGCTCTCCACTCTAAATCTAATTTGTGTTTTCAATAAGAAAATGGAAATTTTTTCATTACTTTCAAGATTATTCTGAAGATTCAGGGCTCATCACACCAAACAGATGACTAAGCAGCCTCATTTATCCTAATTAAAGCTCATCTTAATCAAGATACTGTCTGTCAGACAGAATATTCCTTGAAAGACAGTTCTTAGTCTCATCATCTCAACATGAGTCCCAAGAGAAGCGCCACCAGGGGCACACATTTGAATATACAGCTGAAAACTGTTAAAATGAAGAGTAAGCTCTAAAATCTTATATAATGAGCCCTCACTTCTTGAATAAAACATGATAGTCATTTAATTCAAATATTTGTAACTTGGCATCTCATCCCTTTTGTTCAGAGACTGCACGAGTGATTACATATGAAAAGATCATATTCACTTAATATCGCTGGAAACTTTAATACAGGGTGGAGCAAAAGTGGGTTTATAGTTGTGAGTTCATGAAACACAGTTCTTGTATTATATTATTTGTTAATTATTGTATTGTTTTCCGTAGGAACAACTGTAAACCGACTTTCCCTCCATCTGGTATAGTACGGCAGCATTTTCCTATTTCTTAAACAAAACAAAACATGCTTTAGGAATAATAGCATGTAAATAACATGCTTGTGACCAAGTAAACTAGTAAAATAGACTAATTTACATCTTGAGTTATAGCCCGCACCATTACACAACTCTTTACTCTTTCCATAGTAACAGGAGTAAACACCATATCCTTCGTCACATAACTTTTCAGTACGCTCCCACCTGGACTTGTAACTTGCTTTGTAAAATGGTGTGAAGGAGGCAGGGGCTTGGGGAAGGGCTGCACATCTGGTCTTACTCTCCGATGCCTCTGCAATGATGATGAAAAGTACATGCTCAGCCAACCCATTATTCCCAGGAGAAGGATGAGTGACGCTTGGAGCAGAGTACAGCCCAGATCTGTTAACTGCCAGTTCACTCAGTGAAGATCAGCTGAGACATTCATACAGACCCAGCCTGCATGAGCAAACTGCCAGCCAGCCTTCAAACTTGTGAACTGATCAATGCCTATTACATGCCATTGAGATTTTTGTGGTCGCCTGCCATATAGCACTTTTATTGATATACTTTCCAAAGTCGACTTAATATATAACACACAAGAAGAAGAAAAAATTAAGAACCATCATCAAATCTAAGTAACTGAAATTTTTAAAGGTGTTTAAGGATTTTGAAGCTATTAATAATGACGGTTCTAGTAGGGCTTTGGTATCAGCAATCAAAACTTGGTAGGTATCTGTGTAATGTGGTTCAAAGTAACACAAGTTAAAATGCACATGCCTTTAAATGAATGGAAGTGCAGACTGATGGAAGTGTAATGGGTAAATTCACCTTTGAAAATCATTATTATTTCCCAACTGAACATATACATGTTATAGGTCTCATTGAATCCATTCCTTGGTACACATCCAAAGAAACCTGTACAGATTTGCAACAATATACACATTAAAGTATGTTCATAACACATTTTAATATTAAACAAAAATTAGAAACAATCTATTGCAACTCAATAGGAGAGAACATAAGAATATTAGCAATTACAACAATCAAACTGTAGCTACAAAGAATAAAATGAGTACATGCATGCAGCAACTAGAATAACTCTCCAGAGAATTATATTGAGTAAAAACAAATGCCAATACCAAGAGCTTATATTGGAAGAGTCAATGTATTCAACTTGAAATGACAAAATTCTAGAAATTGGGGACAGGTTAGTGGTTGCTCAACTTCAGGACGGGAGAGGGCTGATGTGAAATGGGTGTGGTTATAGAAGTGCCACCTGAGACCCATGTGCTGATAGAGCAGCTCCTGACTTTGACTGTGGTGGATACAAGAATCTATGCAATGAAATTGCATAGAGTTACATTCGACACTCACATACAAACACTCAGAAATGAGTACAAGACAACCTGGAAAATCAGTAAATTGTATCAATGGCATACTCAATTGCTTTCTGGGACTTTGGTCAGTTTTTTTCTTTTCACCATTTATGTTCTCCATTTTAGGTAGTTTACATCACTATGTCTTCTGCTTCATAAATATTTCTGCAGACTCTTAATTTATCATCTCCAACATTGCCTATTTTATCCATGCAAGTGCTGTTAGGATCTTTTGCATATCTTCTAAGTGTTTTAATATGCTCATGCTTCCCTCTACCTTCCTGAACACATTAAACATAGCTGTAACAATTTTAACATTCTTGTCTGCTTATTCTATCATCTGTGTCATTTTTTTTGGTACTTTACCTTTTTTGGGGCTTTCATCTCATCACGGATGTTACAGCAAATCTGAAACTCGAGTAGCCTTTAGTCTAGGATTATTATAACCCATTACTGAAACACTGTCTTCTGAGTTTTCTGTCTCATATCTGATGCATAACCAAGGTTTTTTATTTATGTGTTTTTGTTTTTTTTCCCACTCTGGCTGGTGAGAAACTAATTATCCCCAATCTATGTGGGATCCAGAGGTTGTTCTGCTTCCTCATTTCCAGTGGTTCTTTCCCAGCTTTGGGTGTTTGTCTCCCACATGTATTCTGATTACCGGTCAGCTAAGGAACAGGGGGGAACTTCAGATGCTCTCTTTCCGTTCATCTGCCTTCTGCCCATCTGTTCTTTCCTCTCCTTCAGTTATCTGCCTTGTGTATTCCAGCTGCTTTGTCCACCCTGAATATTCAATGCTTTCTCCTCAACTAAGTTGTCTCCGTGGCTCTGTTTGGGGTCATCCTTTCTGTGCTGTGTCCTATAAACTCTCTCTAGGCAAAAAAAAAAAAAAAAAAAAAAAAAAAGGGCGGGGTGACAGTTATAAGATTCACTTAGTTTACTTTTCTTTTTAAGGATTCATCAGCATGGGCTGTTCATTTCCCAATGTCTAAAAACCTATTGTTTCATATGTTTTATCCTGTGTTATAATTATTTAAAGCATCAGGACACGGTGACGCCACTATGGTTGTAATCATAAGACTTATCTCCCGAACCCAGTGGGTTTTTTTATGCATTATGCTTATTGTAGCAATTGTTTCTGAGGGAACTAGGAATCACAGCATATTCTTATTGAATCTAAGATTCCACTGACTGTTAAATACACTCATGTTTTATGTACCACTAAGAGAATAAAACTCCCATTTTCAAATGCTATCACTATATCCAGACTTCAGACATACTAAATGTGAAAAAAATGAGCACCATCTAGTTAATGAAACATAATCATATTGACAATATATGGTATATAAGCATATGATAACAGGATTAAATTTCATGTTATAATATTTAACTAGTTTCATCTTTTCTAGTTTATTAAATGGGACATACATAGGTATTCCATCTCTGTTTATAATTACTCTAGTGAACACAGTCTTTTCCCTGGGTGGGAGATGACCTTTACAACACTGAAAATTATTATACAGAATGAGAGTGTTTGCCATTCATTGTATCCTAAAGTCTTTAAATATATTTTTCTGCAACCATGATAAATTGACTAAGAAGCTCTACAAACTTATACAATTAAGGTCTTTAAATGGCACTGTCATGTTTCCTTAATCAAACTGTATTGAAAGAAGATATCAAGAGGAATAAAGATTATAGTGAAACATCACTTTTAAAACCTCTGAAGTGTATGTTTATCACATCACTACTCTGAAACTGATCACTCACATTACTATATTTTCATTTAGTAGAAATAAAAATGTGACAGATTCCATTTCAAAGTGCAATTCAATTTTCAAATTTGGTGGCAAGTCCACAGAATTTTTAATATATTAACTACATTAACTCTCACAATTCTTTGAAACCTTATTGGCTAAGAGCATATGGCAAGTATAGAACAAATAATTATCTGGTACTACATAAGTATAACAAAAAATGAATGTCTAAAGCTAGATATAAATGACTTTTGTGAAGTGGACAAGATATCACCAAATATAGTTTGCCTAGTGTGCTATCATTATTAATAATAACTCTTTAAGATCAGTACAAATGAAAGATCTGAGTTACCACTTCACAATTCCAATAGGTCTGTGAATTCATAAAGCAAAGGAAACACATTTTTCTTCTTGTGGTTTTGGCTTCTGTTATATTTGAAACATTACAGATAATGAAAATATTTCTATAAGTGAATTTGAAATGCCATATGGAAAAGTAAGCCTCTGACAGCACATAGCTAAGCCACAGTTGAATTCAATGCTCACTAATAAGTGGAGATAGAAGGATCCAGATTTAATTTATCGAGGCTCTTTGACCTTAATAAAAATGTTGAAGTGAACAAATGAGCCATAATTATAGAGAAAATTTTTGAAATGATGAGACATTTTATATCATTTGAGACTTCATTACTAAGCATTCTTGTTAATGAGGTAGCTTATAGCAGTTTTAACTATAGATTGGATAAAGATCAGTATGCGCATATTTGTATGTATCATGAAATAAGAATTACAAAGTAATTAATTTTATGATTCCACAACTGTGCAATTAAAAATGTGAAGTCATCAAATTACCTAAAACTTCAAAGCCTGCATCCCTGGTGACCATTTACATTAGCTACATTTGTGTCTATTTCTTCTGTATGACTGAATGATGATTTGGGCTTGTACTTTATGTGCATTGCCAAATATATATATAGCTTCCTCTCTTGACTAGGTATTTCAAGGTCTATTTTTAAAGAAGGATGAAGACTTTGCCCTGGCTGGTGTGGCTCAGTGGATTGAGTGCTGGCCAGGGAACCAAAGGGTCACCAGTTTGATTCCCAGTCAGGACACATGCCTAGGTTACCGGCCAGGTCCCCAGTAGGAGGCACATAAGAGGCAACCACACATTGATGTTTCTCTCCCTTTCTTTCTCCCTCCCTTCCCCTCTGGCTAAAAATAAATAAATACAATCTTTAAAAAACAATAAAATGATGGATGAAAACTTAATAGGTTCAGAAAGCAGATTATCCAGTATCAATAATGGGAACTGAAGAGGTAACAATACAGAATCTAATTTATATCATAAGAACCAAATATTTGATCTATTAAATGGGAAACAAATATCCCTTCCACTCCTACAAGTAGCTTGAATGTTTGAAAATCAGTTTCTCATTCAAATAACAACATTTAACAAGTATCTTTTAACAATTCACCATAATTTTTGTCATCAGTGGTTGTACAAGAAGTTACATAGTCCCTTGCCTTCAGGTATAACAGACTATGTCATCACTCCCAATTGTTACTAAAGGAAACCAAATTCCATCCTATTTGATAATCTGATAGGTTTCAATGAGAGTGAAGCACATATCTAAATACATACCCACAGGGTGTGGCAAAAGTAGGTTTACAGTTGTGAGTACACAAAACACAGTTTATTCTTGTATGATTATTTATTGTATTACTTTCCATATGAACAACTGTAAACCTACTTTTACCCCATCCTTCATATGTATATGTGTGTGTATATATGTATGTGTGCATGTGGATGTATGTATAAAGAGATTATATACACATATAATATATACTACCATCATAACATATATTTATTAAAAGATAAATTATACCAGAAGAACAAAACCAAAGTGTTGGAGAGATCCTGAGCAAGACATATATATGTGTATATATACATAAATGCATACATACACATGTGAAGTCAGATTTATGAAAATATTACATGCATATAGCAAAATTCACTTTTTTAATTTTTCATTTTTAATTGTTCAATTACAGTTGTGAATTTTTCTTCTAGTAGTGAGATAAATTAGAAGAAAAATTCACTCTCTTTATATGCGTTGTTCTGTGCATATAGATGTATACACACAATAGAGTAACCACCTGCATAGTGAAAATACTAAACGCTCTAACACCCACCAAAATGTCCACATGCCCTTTTGTAGCCAACTCTTCCCAAAATGAAGGTTTTTGAGTAATTGACAATGGCTTTAAAAATGACAAAATTCATTAAAACTTGAGTAACTGTGAAGCTCATGGTGGTAGACACAATTTTTTTAAAAATTCCAATTTTCATTTATAAACTTAACTTTTATAATTGCCACCAAATGCTGCCCATTGTTTTTCTTGAAGTAGTAGGCACACTTTATCTATTTCTGAGAAAACGTCTGGCAAAGTACCAAAACATGGATGGCCATCTTTTGATTGTCAGTAGTTCCAAAGCAATAAGTGTTCCATAAAATGTGACCTGTTTACCTCATGGCTCAGTCACACAACATGTTTTCATTGAGACACTATTACACTGTTATGTCCAGCAAAACTGCTTGATATATGCTTCCATTCTCTTCACACAAAATAGTAAAGCAATGTATATTCAATGTTCAAGATTTCAAAACATGAACAACCTTTTATTGTTTCATCAATGTGTTGATTCAGGTAATCAGTAAAGAAAACGTCAAAATGAGATTGGACTTGCAAGAAATTTATTAGGGGAAATCGGTATAAAAATACGAAGTGAGTCACAATGCAGTCTAACCCTAAGGTTAGAGCAAAGGTAAAAAAAAAAAAAAAAACTAAATAAATGAATGAATACAATTTGGAAAAAAATATATAAATCCAGCTGTCTCTCTCTTATGTCTTGACATCTCTAAGCACTGTGTAGGAGTCTTACAGAAATAAAATATAATTCCTCTCATGATTGTACCTATAGCTAAGACTAATGTTTCAGAGCACTGCCTCAAACAGGAACGTGAATGCAATCTGAAGATATCACGCTCTCCTTGTATGTGTTCTTGGAACTTAAACACAAGCAACTGGAAACAGGCATAATGTCATCTAAACAGATGGGCCTGAATCTCTATCAGGCAGTTAGATCTGTGTATATGTACATCAAACAGACAAGTATCCCTGCTCTTGAAAATATAGTTTTGTCATTCTAGACTTGCCTACATATTTTCAGTATATGGATCACTGACATAGTTATGAAAAATAAAGAAAATAATATTGTATAGCCAGCTAATGGCTAGCTTCTCTGGAAAACAAAAGAAACCCCAAACCTTTTCTATGGTTTCAGTCACTGCATCAACACTTTCTATTTAAAAGAAGTCTATAGAAATCCTGCATTTTAGATTTTGTGATTTATAAGCATCCTTTGTCAATATGTTCTTAATATAGTTTGTGATAAATAACAAAAGCAATTTTATGAGAAAATGCATTGTACCATGAAAAGTTGTATGAATAACAGCATTGAAATCAATTCACATAATAACCAAAGAATAAAGAAAAATAGTTTACACAATAGAGAGAAATACATAGAAGAGGAGCTATACAATGAATTCTCCTATAGTAAATGAAAGCTTTACTGGTTACATAAGGCTTTCCCCAAAATAATCTCATTTAAGCCAAATGAAAAACCATAGAAATAAGTAAGAAAGGTTTATTTTACCAATTCTTAGAAGATGATAGCTAGAAAATGCCCCTGCCCCCAATGAAGATACCCAAGTCCTAATTCCTAGAACCTGAGCCTGTTACTTTGCATAACAAAGGGGATTTGACGATCTGATTGAGTTGCAAATAATGAATGGACCCCAAATAGTTACAATGTCCTTCTGGGTGGGAGGCAGGAGGGCCAGAGTCACAGGCGGTGTGATGGTGGAAGCAGAGGTGGGAGTGAGGAAGAAAAGGACAGAACGAGGAAAGGTCGGCAGCCTCTAGAGGCTGAAAAAGGTGAGGAAACTGATTCTCCCTTGGGACTTCCAGAAGAAATACAGTCTGGCTGACACTTAGATTTTATGACCTCTGGGTTTGTGGTAATTTCTTAAAGCATCAATAAAGCCAATGCATAAGAAAAAACTAAGATCAGGAATTTTAAGTAAGTTTACCCAAAATCTCAAAGTGAATATATATATATATATTGCTGAGCCTAAATCTAACCTAGAATATTTGACTTATTTTTCAGGGTCACCCCACCATTCATATGGAACTGTTATAATACAATCCAATGTAAAAAAAAGCCTTAAGAAATATAAACAGAAATATATTAAAAACTTGAGTTAGGAGAAGTCAAAATCACATAAATAAGAGAGAACAAACTATAAAAAGAGCCCCTGCTGTATCAATTGGGATGTGATTATCACCACACATACTGATAGAGTTAAAGGCATAAAAAAATGTTTAGAAACTAGAGTCAAAATTACTCTTGAAATTTTCTTCAAGAGGAGAGAGGCTCAGGAAAACAAAATGTATTACGCTCACAGGTCCTAGGAACAGGAAGTACAGCACACCAAACAGGGCCACCAGAAAGACACCAGGGTGGTCAGCAGGCAGACGGCAGGGGCCAGAGCCTTTACTAGGCTCTGGGATGATTATTCAGAGAAATACTGCCTACTGGGATGCAGGGGCCAGAGAGACCAGGTATATGTGACTCTAGATGGCTCAGTGTGCAAAACAAAGACATTCTCCCGGCTGGACCCTCCCCTACCTCTCAGGATTAGCTAGTCCTGAGACAGATAGTCCCCTTTACCAGAAAGGCTTTTTAAAGATGTCAAACATCATAATACACAGAAAATTAAAACTATGTATAATGCACAGACTTTTACCTTTAAATATACATATTTATAATTAGCAATCATTTTTATATTATTAGAGATAGTTGAGAACTGACAGAGGAGAACTGGGGATTGATTGACATGACTCACACTCAGTTCAGAACAAATGCTGAAGATGTTGCCTGTGAGGCAGATGGCCTGTGAGTTTACGATCAATTTCTTGCTCTCATTCTCTCTGCATATATATAGCAGTGAATTAAATTAGCTTGACTGTATCCTGGACGGGACCTCTCCATGGATAAATGGAACTGACTAGGAAATGCAGAAAAATGTTTTTCCAGTCTTCACTGAATGGGAGACATCTTCATCAGTGCCTCAGGGCTTTGGGTAGAACTGAAAATATGCATAGAATGGTTTATGTGAACACAATCTAAAAAAAAAGTCACTTTTGCTCATCATTTTTAACTTTACTAGAAGGTATTTTTTACTAGAATGTCCTAAAATTGCATTCTGGTACAAAGTAAATCTTTTATTAGCCATCTTTTCATTATCTAATTTCTTATATATAGCATAAATGTTCAAGTTCCAGATTTTTTAGTTAGAAACCAACATTAAAATTATTGGAGTTAATTCAATCTTGACCAGTCTAATCTAATATTCATTATCTATAACCAGTTATATCTCACTGACAGAAATGTCTTCTTACTTATTCCTCCTGTTTCACAGCCATGCACCTCCACTACCATCCGTGCTCAATCATCTGCCAGAATGGTCAATTTAAATGATAAAAGGATTTTTTTTTTCCTGTATAGAACTTTTAAATGTTTACGTAAGGTATTCAGATTATGTACTTTAGCACTCTAAGTCCTCACAAGTCTATTTCTTTTCTACCTCATATAATATATACTTACTTGCACAGTATATATTGTGGGCATTAGACTATATAACTAGTCAAAATTACCTTCCCACACATCTGCCTGCTGAACCCTTATTCATCCTTCAAATGTCAGGTCTAGATTCTGTTACCATCTTCATCTGAATTCTGAGATCAATAATAGAGCTTCTTGCTTTGTGCCGTCCATGTAGTTTGTAAGTGCTCCTACTATACTAATAACAACAATTAACTGTCTTTACTTATCTCTCAGAGATTATGAGTCCTTTAATTCCAGGGACCAGTTCTTGATGAAATTTCACTCTCCTGGGCCTATGATAGCCCAGGGACTGACTATCACATCAGAGGCACTCAAAGGGTGTTAGCTAGAGGGATTCGTTATTTTTTTGATTTTTCCCTAAACTAAACAAGACTGATTTAACCTTACACTCAGAGAAGTTATATTAAGTATAAATTGATCAAAGTAACTAAACTCAGCCCGTTAATTAATTAGTAAAAATATTTCAAAGTCCATATGCTCAAACAGTCTAATTTTAGTATTATCCTGTATCCTTTTCAGGGTACATGTATTGTGGAAGCAAACTACCTTGCTCATTAACTCATTTGTATTTCTGGAAGAAATTGGTTTGTTTGCCTAGCAACATCTACTTTCACTTTAGTTGAAATTGGCAAAATTGCCGCAGGGAAGAATTGACATTTTCCATCAATTTCTGGAAAGTGCAGTGGTACCAAATGTCATCAAACTTGAGTTATATTGGGAATTATTTTGAAGTGCTCATGTACATGCTTGCAAAGTTTAATGTCAATCAGAGAGGCATAACAAGAAGGGCAACCTAGTGTCTGGAACAGCAGGCTGGCTAAGGTTACTGAGTACTATACTTGGTTTAATCAATCAAAATACTTCTGGACACTTAATATGGTGCTAATGTTAGTCTAAAACTCTGGTAGTCAAAAAGAGGTGGAAGATATAACCTGTATTCACAAAATCATTCAGTCTAGACTAGAGGACAAAAATGAACATCTAAAAATATTGAATAAGAAGTCAGGAAAGGTAATTCTAGTGTATAGGTAGGAAAAATACACTTTTTCTTCAAAGCCATATATCACGAATAGTGAGATCCTGAATTGAATGACAAACTTTTAAGAACAGACAAATTTTATAAATTGCTGGCTGAGTGAGAGAGTAAGAGCAAAGGATCAGGAAAGTTTGCGATCCAAGTCGTTTGGAACAATATGGGAGGTTTTATCTCAGATGAGAGACCCTAGACCACAGAAAGGATGGATATCATAGGAAAAGGCTGAGATGGGGAATGGGAAATGCCAACAACAAGAACAAGGGGACAAAAACAGGTTTCAGTATGAAGTAGAAGACGACATGAAGAGGAAGGTCCAGTTTTCTTCTTCCACTAACTACCATCAGGATGAACTGAGTCAGAAACTGAGGTAGAGATCACCAGCAATGGACAGCCAAAGTTATGGATTATGCTTACAGAACACGGTCTCAGTGAATTTACTCTATTTTTTACCCGTTACCAAATCTTTCTATCTCCAACTTTTCAATCTGTAAAATGGAAATAATATGTCCCAGAAATGCATGGTTTTCTAGGAACGTACAGGGTTGTTTGGAGGATAAAAAGAAAGAATACATGTAAAAAGACTTAGCATAACTCCTGGCATATCTTTTATAGCCATTAGCTTCCTTCCTGCCATGTAAGAAAAAACAAACCAAACATCAACAACATAAAAAACAACAACCAAAAAGGGAAGACCACCGTTATTAAATTGACCTGTAATTTCTACAAGAGCAGAAACATGTTTCCAAACTCTTTCATGAGCACGGAAGATGAGATAAGAGTATCTGGTCAAAAGGAGGACCTAAATACCGTATTCTGCTGTGTATGATGTGCACTCGTGTTTTTGTGTGCATTATACATGGGGCTATTATTTCCATTACTATACCTATGGTATATAACCACTATACCCATGTATAATAGGCATGCTCAGTTTTCCCTCAAAAATTTGGGCAAAGAAGTGCACATTATACATGGCAAAATATGGGGTGTATGTAGACATCCATGTGTAAAACATAGACCCCAATTCATAGTTAAATTAATCCGAAGTATACAAATTTCTTGCCTAGAACTGGCATTCAATTTCTTACATACACTGAACTTATAACAAAAATTAGGCACTCATAAATTTCAGTTTTCTAGTTTTGAGATGACATCAAATTGGCCTTTGTTTAATCAGTCGCAAGTGTCTTTCCTAAGAACAATATTTTCCAGTTGAAATCTGACTCCCACACATCAGGACAAGTACCGCAAGGTAAGTGCCCTCCTTACCTGTAATTGGGGCACTACCCAGGAACCAAGCACCTAATTTGCTTTGGCAGCAGCATGGCAGCAGGTTACCACTTAGTATTCTCTGGACAAAAGAAAGGATGACGAAGCACAGCTGCTTTTAAAGGCAGCCCAAACTGGAAGCTGAATAGGATAAAGCTACTGCATGTCAAGCAAAACTCAGCAAACACCCGGTGAAACTGTGTCAAGCATAAAAGGTTAGCAGAACTCACAAAATGTGAAAGAAACTCACAGAAAATACCTTTTGAAGATTTTTATTTAAAAAGGTTATGTAAGAAAGGTTTAGATTGCTTAGAACTTGCTTCTCATTTAGGAACACATTTGGGTTGTTTTTACAAGGGAACGACACTTTGCAAAGCTCCCTAATACCTTGGCACAGTGAAACGTTACTGACTTCAGGCTTTGTAAGTGTGGTAAATAAGTTTAATATCATCACGGAGCACTTTTCAAATACTTTACAAATATTGGCTTGGTGTGGGAAGAGGGTAGGGCTGGGTAAAGGAGGGGAAGGGGAGAAAAGTGGGAACCACTGTAATAGCTTAAACAATAATAAAAGATATTACATCCTCATTAGATCATAGCAGTTCTACAAATGATTTGCATCTTAATTTCTAATGACAGCTGATTAGCACCACTGCCTGGAGAACTGTGTGGAAAATTTTAGACCTACAGCAAGTTCATTGAGAGATATATAATTTACTATATGGGGTGTGGGGCAAAAGTGGGTTTGCAGTTGTTTGAATTGAAAATAATACAATAATTAATAAATAATAAGACTGATCTCTGTGTTTCACATACTCACAACTGTGAACCTACTTTTGCCCCACCCTGTTCTTGAGTTGAGTTCACGAGTCGTTCCACACATCCTATGCTTTGGAAACACTAAATTTAACTACAATATATGACAATTACCCCACTCCAATAAGAATTTTTCAAAAGGTAGATTTCACTTATTTAATAAAACTTTAATGAACCCTACATAAATGATCCCAAGAATAAAAAAGCAAGGTATGCACCATTCTATTTTAGAAAACTACCACAAAAATAAAATGATTCATTAATAAATGTACTACGTCTCTAGAGTCCTACCATAATTGTTTGTGCTAAAACCTACAGTACTTATTTTCTTCTGACTTGAGACTGAGTTCTTTGTGGCTATGATTGTATCATATTCATTTTATTCCTAAGCTAACATACTGTCTATGATATAATTGGTCTTCACTTAAACTGTGTTGAAAGAACCATCAAAGGAAGGATGGAAAATTCAGTAGAAAATAAAATAAATTTATTATAGAGACTGGAAGTAGTGCTGGGGTTTTTCCTGGGATTTCAAAACTGGAGTTAATATATGTTTCCAAACAGAAATATATATAATGCAGCTGAAGACACAACTAAATGATAGTGTTCATTTTGTTTGCAAGTCTGTTTTTGCTGTTACACTTGTTGTTGTGGAAAGTACAACCTGTCAACTTCTCCTTTAAAAACTATTATCTTATTTGATCTAGCTTTGAATTCAGTGTAGGTCTTGGAGGGAAAATCAATATCCAAAGTCGCACTATAATATACCCATTGTAGGTCCTTTGCTGTCATATGCATTCAGAATAAGCCATATAAAATTGCTTTAATCTAGAATCTAGGGGTGGTTACCTAGAATGTGAGAAGACAAAATAAGAAACCAAAGTTCCTGATAGCATCATAAGTACCCCAATCAAGAATCAATTAGAGGTAATTAGCAATTAGAGGTAATAATCTACCATTTCAATTTTGTTAATAACATTGGTATCAAAGTCTGTTCATGAGCAGAAAGGATGTTCGCAATAATGTGTTTATGGTGAAACGAGTGTTCAAAATTTTAACTGGCAGGAAATATACAGGTATGTCAAGGCACGCATGGAAAAGAGGTAGAATCTGGCAGACCAATGCTACCTGGGCACTACTCTGTCAAGAGTCCTGTTTAGCCCTGCATCCCTCCTTTCCACATCTGCCACTTCACTGAGTTTCAAGGGCAACTGGTTCCTTTGTCTGCATAAATTTTCATCGGCCTCCAAGAAAACCTTGTGGAAAATGCTGATTATAGTGCCTTCATTAGTAAATTCCCAGAAGTACTGAATAGGTTTGTGACTCTAAATTTCTTAATTTAAAATTAGTTTAAATATTAATTTTCATAATATCTGTATGCTTGGAGAAATATGACCTTAGACTTACTTTCATCATGGCATTCCACCTGATTATTTTGCCCCTAAAAACATCTCCCCAGCATTAGCTAACAATGTTTACCGAAGGCACTAGACACTTACTGAAAAGCCAAAGTGGCCTGAGTCATTTGGCAACAATAATGCTCCTGATGCCAATATACTACAGTCATTGCTGTCAATGTGTCTCTCTCTTGCCAAATAGTCTAAACACGCTTTGAAGGCCAGGGTTTCTCCTGTTTAGATCCTAATATAAACACACATCTAATTTAAAAAATCAGGATAACTAAGTGATTAACCAACCTGAATTATTAAGAGAGGAACTTAAATATTCAGAAGTAAAAGTCATCCCTGTGGATAACCAGACTGTGGTGTCCTAACAGAAGACAAAATGATGTTCGCAAAGGGATACTGAGGAGGGCATACAAGCAACGCTTCCCCAGTGGCCACACCAAGGCTATAAAATGGATAACAAGCCTTTTATTTCACACCATAGACAAAAAGTGGACTAGAAATGGATTAAAAAGTTAAACTTAAGACCTGAAACCATAAAACTCCTGGAAGAAAACAGGAAAAAGCTCCTTGAAATTAGTCCAGGCATTATTTTTTGGGAATGACACCAAAAATACAAGCAACAAAAACAAAAATAGAGATGCATGATTTCATTGAACTAAAAATGTTCTGCAAGGTAAAGAATACAATCAACAAAGTAAAAGTCAACCAATGGGAAAAAAAGAAAGTATTTGCAAACTGTGTATCTCAAAAGGGGTTATTATCCAAACTATATAAGGAACTCATAAAATTCAAAAACAAGAAAACAACCCAATTTAAAAATGGGCCAAAAAAATTTTAATATAAATAAATAAATAGATAAATAAATGCAGGCAGACCCTGGCCAGGTGGGTCAGTTGATTGGAGCATCAGCCCATACACCGAAATGTTGTGGGTTCAGTCCACTGTCAGGGCATGAACAGGAGGCAACTGATCAATGTTTCTCTCTCACATCAATGTTTCTTTCTATCTTTCTCTCTCCCTCCCTCCCTCTCTCTCTCAAATCAATAAACTTACCCTTGGGTCAGGATTTTTAAAAATGGGCAAAGGACCCCAATAGATATTTTTTAAAAGAAGACATACAAATGGCCGACAGGTGTATGAAAAAAGTGCTCAGTGTAACTAATCGTTAATGAAATGTAAATCAAAACCACAATGAGATATCACCTGGCACCTGTTAGAATAACTCTTATTAAAAAAGAGGAACTCTCACGTCCCATTGGTGGGGATGTAAAATGGTACAGCAACTATGGACAACAGTATGGAGGTTTCTTGAAATAGAACTATCATATGATCCAGAAATCCCACTTCTGGCTATGTCCAATAGAAATGAAATCAGTATCCCTCAGAGACATCTGCCATGTCATGCTCTTACAATATTATTCACAGTAGCCAAGAAAATGGAAACAACCCAATGTACATTGCAGATGGCTGGATAAAGAAAATGTCATATATACACAAAATGGAGCATTATATTACAAAAGGAGGGAATCCTGCCACTTGTGGCAAGTTTGATCCTAGAGGACATTATGCTAAGTGAAATAGGCCAGGCACAAAATACTGCATGACCTCACTTTTATGTAGAATTTGAAAAAGTTGAACTTACACAGGCTGAGAGAACAACAGTAGTTGCCACAGATTAGAAGACATGGGCAGATGCTGGTGAAAGGGTACGAGGTTTCAGTTATGCAGGATGAATACGCTCTGAAAACCGAATGCACAGCTCGGTTACCACAGTTAATTATACTGTATCGTGTACTTGAAATTTGCTAAGAGTAGAGCTTAATGTTGTCACCACACCCACAATAAACACAAAACTGTGTGGTGATGGACATGTACACTAGCCTGACTGTGGTGACAATGTCACAGTTATACATATACCAAAGAAGAGGTTTTATACCTTAAACACGTACAATATTTTATGTGGCATAAATTTTTTTTAAAAAGGACTTTAAAAGGATTCTCTATTTCAATAGATACTACTAAAGCTGCATTGCCTCCATATGCTCAAGGAAGCATTAATTAGCAAAAATGTATTTAAATTATTTTTGTTGGGCAAATAATGTTAACAGATATGTTGACTGCTTAGAAATAGACTCATTCTTTATCTCACAGAATAAAATATGAGAAAAACAATAAAATATGTCTCATAGAATAAAATATGTGAACCAGAAGGTACTTCAATGATTACCTGGTCCAGTATTACAACGAAGCAGAAAAAAAAATTATAAGTGGCTCATCTCAATGTCATTAAAAGTAGAACCAGACTAGAGCAGAGTCCTTAGTTGCAAGTATATATATTTTGAAGTTAATCAGACCTGTGTTTTCCTTCCATTTTGGTCACACTGAAGGTGTGAGACATTGGGGCAAGTTACTTAAATTTGCTGTGCTTTGGTTTTCTTGTCTGCACAAAAAAATAAATAATAATGATGTTAATCTACTTGGGATGTTGAAATAAATAAATAAATAAAAAGCATTTAAGATTATGCTATTTTTTGAAGTATTCTGACAACTAAAGAGATTGAATTAAATAAAAATTTAGTTTACTGTTTTATTTTAATCAAACATCAAATACAATGAACCCATTTAGGTAAAACCAATTTTGACTAAAAGAGATCTTAAACAGGGCTCTAAAATGTGTGCTCACTTTATATTTTTTATTTTAATTAAATAACATGTACATTTATTATGAAGAGATGGAATTATTTGTCCCAGTCTTACTGCTAATAACTGGAGATTGGTCTGTGATCCTATTTTATTAGGCTCTCAAGTGTGACATAATGACACAGCCTCTGCGCTGGTATGAAGACAGGTAAAGTGCATCATGGTATTCTACATAGCTAGCTGTCATTGAAACAAAGAGGGAGCCAACAAAATCCTATGATGTTTAGAGCTAACATATGTCTCCTGCTGCTTTTGATAGACTGTGGACACCCATATCCCGCTACCCCAAACAATAGTGACCTGAGATGAAAAGAAAATTCAACTATTCTATAATAAATAATTCTTATTATACAGTGCCCAAGGAGATTCACGTTTTTCCTATATAAATAATAAAAGTGTCACAGAATTATAAAAAATCATAAAGGCCACCAGTTTTGCAGTATAAATACTTTTATCCTGAACATAAAAGCAAATACCATTGAATCATTAATATGAAAGGAATTTTAAAAGAACATTTAATCTATCTTTTGCCTCAAGAAAGAACATCACCAAACTATTTCCATGAAATGTTAAACACCTCTGAGAAATATTTCTTAAACTTTCCAAACATTTAAGAATTTTATTCATCCTGATAGAAGGCTACACAGCATGTATTGTATATGAATCTTGGTCTACTAACTAAGAGTACAAGCATGATAACTTAATTTTTATGTCCAGCCCACCTTTCTGCTGCCTTCTTGTTTAGTTTTACTTCCTACTCCTTCTTTAGACATAGTCTTGAAAACAAGAATAGTTTTCTAAACCAAAGGAATTACCCAAAGTAAATTCATTCATTTAGTAAATATAAGCTCCCTTCTGGGAGATTTCTCTCAGTTATGGTGTAAAGTTGGGTTAAGACCTTCCTAAGAAATTTTAAAATATTCTGATTCTTTTACTAACCTCTCCTGTTAAATCTTTTGGGACCACTGTTAATCCTCCTTGACATGTAAAACACTCACCTCATTTCACACTGAGTCCTCATCATGGGGTTTGACCTCTGAGAGTTCGATCTTTTTCCTACGAGAGAGCCATTCTTTAAACTCCTTAGCTTAATTTCTGTAATTTTGAAAGGTACATTCACCTCTGGGAAAGCAGCTCCACGTTCACTGCACATGGTCAATAGTCTCCGTTAGTGCAAAGTCCCACCATTGCTCAATGCCAACATCTTCCTCAAAAGCAAGGCAATCCGGGCACAGGAACCATGTGACGAGGTGCACTTTGAGACTGTGATGCTTTGGTTTAAGTTTGCCTTCACATTGATCTAAGAAGAAGCTACAGTTCCTATCAGATAAGTGTGCCGACCTTTTTGGTCAATGAATATATCATACTATAAAACAGAACTTCATCCTTTCTTTCCTGGTTGTGCTAGCTTTTGTTTTGTTTTGTTTTGTTTTTTGTTGTTCATTAACTACATTTTCTTGGGGCAACATTCCTTAAATTTTGCTTCAGAGAAATTTATGTTCTCCCACTGTCCGCCCAGACGTTTTGGTCTAGCACTTGACTTAGACCAAGGTGGTAGGTGACACAGAGCTCTCTTGTTACACTCATAAAATCTGGAAAAGAGGCATGACTTGTCTTTGTTTATCATTTTGGGAATTGGTTTGATTTATTAAATAATCTAAAGTCTTCTTCTCCAGGAATAAGAAATGTGATTTCAGCATCAATGCAACAGTGGTCATCACATAAGATGTCGTGATGGAAATAGAGAGCGATGAATAAAGCTGAAATTTAACGGAACCTTGGGCTGTATAGATATTTTAGCCAATAAATTCATTTTATTGTTCTTCTTTTTATTAGGCAACATTGAATTTTTAATTAGCTTCTATTAATTCTAATAGTTTCACTAAAAAGATCTTGGTAAGTTTTGTTTTTTGTTTTGTTCTAATTTGGATCCCTCTAAATATTGACTAAAAGCAATGACATATTCATAGTAATATATATTCACATTTCCAAAAACTAAAATATAGAAGTGACTTCATTTTTTTCTAGTTGTATTTTCAATAAAAGAGCAGATCTCTGTTTTCCTATCTTAAGATCAAGTATTTATTTTATCACAAGACACTATCCAATGCCATTATTTTTAAAATAGAAATATTTTCACTCCCTGAAGGGGATTATAACTTTCTGTGTCTATCCCTGCATTTCTATATTTCAATCAATCAATGAAGCAATCATTCCTTCTCTCTGTCTCCTCACCCTCTCTCCAACACACTCACATACATATTCACAACCAAAGAGAATTGCTCAATTATTTAAAATAAAGTGACTGTCTTCTAATTGTGAATTATTTTTAATTTGAGTAATGTCTGTTCAATACTGTTCAAACTGTATTAATTTAGATATGAGCAAAAATGTAGGTTAAATAAAATTAAATTCCCTAATTTACATTTGGGTACAGAATCTACAGGAAAGTGTTATGTTTTTTAAATAATTTTTTATAATTGATGTCAAATGCAATAATGGATCCAAAAAAGTCAAAATAAAATAAAATAAAGCAATTCTTTTCAATATGATTTAATTTTGTTTTCTTGCTTTAAAAAGGAAGAGCAAATGTTACTCAACAACACTTTAGTAATTATCCTGGGATATATAAAGAAGGAAGTAAATCTTACTCATCCTTGAGACCTAGCATAATTTGGCAACTGTATGTCTTGTATTAAAATTCATTAATTGCTTAGTTTGCTAACCTCTTCTTTAAAGTAACCATGTGCCAAGTGACTAAAACTTAAAGGTGAAAATGAATCACTCCAAGGGAAAAATTCATAACCTTATAACAAGAATGTATAATTGTCTTCAAATAATCTAAAAATTATTTACAAATAAATACAAATAAATTTAAGTACTTATTTACAAATATTATTATCATTACATTTATATTTCCAACTTTTGGAAATTTTTCTTTTTTTAAATATTTTATTTATTTATTTTTAGAGAAAGGGAAGGGTGGGAGAAAAAGAGAGAAGCATTGATGTATGAGAGACACATCGATCGGCTGCTTCTCTGGGGACCTGGCCTGCAACCCAGTCATGTGCCCTGACCAGGAATTGAACCAGTGACCTTTAGATCTGCAGGCCAGCACTCAATTCACTGAGCTACACCAGTCAGGGCTGGAAACTTTTCTGAAGCAAATAAGGAGTAGACCAAGATTAAGCTATAATATCTTTAGCAGCACTGTATAATGATATTTTATATTAACAATATATCCTATTAGGGCTCACTAAGATAAATTAAAGCTCATCCAAATAATAAAATATGGTTTATGATCATTTACTGGCCTAAAAATGTTTTATTTTCTTATTAAATGTACAATGTTCAAATATTTGTTATAAACTTAAAGCCAAATTTGCCATAAATAATGTGTCTGGGTATGTAAGTATTCTTTATTTCTTTCCTTAATCCATGTGTTCAAAGTATAATAAATGTTTAAATAGAGTCAAAACTAGGTTTAGTCTTCCTACTGAACACGATAAGCTGCCCCTCACAGTCTTATTTTGAAGGCATAATAACCTTACGTCAAGGTAAAATGTGCTTTACCTAGTTGGTTGTTAGTGCTTAAAGTAATATCATTGACTTTTCATTCTCCTGAGCATTTGAAAACCCACATTTACCCGCATGACAGCAATGTTATTAATAAAGTAGATACAAAGTGGGGATATAGGCATTCGGGTCTCAGGAAATAGGCAAGTGTAAATGAGATAGAAGAAGAGAAAGACAAACTTCATTTTCTCCCCATTTTTCCCAAAGCCTTGCAATGACGAAATCACTGTGAACATTGACCTAGGGTCTGTTTGTCAGGAAGGATCATAAAATAGGCATGGCATCCATACAGATGGCTTTTTGACTCAATTTAAGATTGAATAATTCATATTTCTAAGCAAAGTTGAAGAGTGCTTTTCAATTGGAAGTTTCAATTGAAAGTACTATTCTCAAAGATTTAAAGGATGAATAAGACACTTCACTGGGCAAATTTCAAAACAATCAATTTTTCTTTTCCTTTGTTGAAGACACAGTGACACTGAAAGAGAGGACAATTTCCTACGGTAACTTAAGTAAATACGCTCATCACAGAAGGTCTTTAAGACAGATTGATTTTCAAAACATCAATCCTCAGCCCTATCAAGAACATATATAAAAATTCCATTAAGATCAACTTACATTATACAGAAGTGCATTCACCATTGTAGACATTTCTTGTGCAGAGATAATTACATGCCTTGGTTGCATTGAACTATTTATCATGAAGTTTAAGAAGTAGTGACTGAATTTAAGCTTAAAGAAAGGTAAAGTAAGAGTTGTACAAGAAAATAACCTCTATTTGCCAAAACTTTTAGCATATTTTATTTGTAACTAATTAAAGAGACAATTCTCTGTAACACTCAGACCATCTTTAACACAAGAGAGAAGCAGTTGGAGAGCAAATTAGCTGTTCTATCGCACTGTGGTCTGAGCAACCATGTAAACAAAAATCTGCTAATCAAAAGCATTTCTCATGAAACAAAGACAGCTGCTAATTGAGAGCATCTGAGGCTAAAATAAGATTAACGTCAAAATGAAAACCCTTGCAGCTTCTTTCAGTAAAGCTGTTGGGAGTATATGAAAGCTTACAGCAGTTTAGAAGTGGAAATGTTAGTAGAAATGCTCTTTCTCACTTTGGCAAAATATTTTTACAAACCCCATAATTAACTTTCTTTTTGGTAAAAAGTGCTTGCTAACAGATAAGCAAATCATAAAAATGCATCTCTCGGGGTCGAGAAGAGAAAAGCACTTTGTAGGCAAATCCACCATAGAATTAGCTTCCCATGGCCTTGTTCAGCTGCTGTTTGTGCCTCAAGAGCAGAGGCAAAACGCGTTCCTGGGCTCTGAACAGTGACAGCAGCCAACTGTTGGCTGGGAAGAGGTACCGGGTGAATGACAGGCCTAAGTGGGTGGGAACGGGAGAGGGATGAGGAAAGGATGAGTGGCAGAAAACTCACATGCGTATATTGTGTTGAATAAAGGTTACACATTATAGTGTTTCTCAGGGCCAGACTTACTGGGTAAAAGTAAAAAAAGGTTTCTAAGATGTAATTTCACCAAAAGGAGAAATAGAAGTCAGCGCCACTTTGAGTACATAGCACAGAAAAGTAGAAAAAGAATTCCAAAGTGATGGAAATAAACACCTACTAAAATAGGACAAAGCTAAATCATACAGACAGTCTCACAGCTTTGTCTTTTATCTGTTGTCGGAAATAATATGCTACATCTACTAATACACACATGTATATATATTTATAATATAATAGGAACATATATAATAAAATGTATTAATATGTGCATTAATGTATATGTACTTGCATATAGACATAAAACACAATGTATAGAAACATGATATATAATGTGTACTCATTTTATCATTAATGTTAATTAATATATATATTTAATACATTTTTTCTCTAAAGTATCCAGCTCTTGCAGATAAAAATAACAAATTTTAAATCACATTCTTTCTATTATGGTTCAAATATCGATTAAAAGCAATTCAGTCAGACAGAAAAATTTAAAGACCATATGATTTCACTAAGATGTGGGTTATAAAACTGAAAGTTAAAAAAGAACAAACAAGAAAAACAAACAAACCAAAACTCATAGACGCAGACAACAGCATGGAGGTTACCAGAGGGAAGTGGGGTGGGAGTAGTAAAGGGCCAAGGGGGTCAAATGTATGGTGACAGAAGATGATTTGACTTGGGGTGGTGGGCACACAATGCATTATACAGATCATGTATCATAGAAATGCATATAATATTGAAACCTATATAATCTTATTAACCAACATCACTCTAATAAATTGCATTGAAAAATAAATAAAATATAAAATAAAGGGTACTTTGAAACCTAAAGCAAGTCATGCCTTCCTTCCTGGTTGCACATGCTTTCTCTCGGTGGCTACCATAGGCTGCATGGGTAGAAGGCAACAGCACACAGAACGAGCCAGAGCCACAAGGTCTCATTTTAATTAACTCAAATTATTGTAGTCCATGGCTAAAAATAATGATAGATTTGTATGAGATAATAATTCCAGAAGACTCACATTAAAGAAATTTGAGAAGAAAGTAAGTGAGCAAGTGAGCATATAGAATGGATGAATGAATGAATGAATGTAAGGTAGACTTAAGGAGTCTATAGGTGGAATAAATGATGATGGACAGAGACCTCATTGGGGTGGTGAATACATAATACAGTGCACAGATGATGAACTGTAAAATTTTGCACCTGAAGCCTGTATGATTTTGTCAACCAGTGTCACCCCAATTAAGTTCAATAAAAAGAAAAAAAGAAATTACTCTAAATTTAAAAGTAGAAATGATGAGGAGCAATTTAAAAAAGAATTACTCTACTGATAATCCTTCCAAACCAATTCAATTTGGAGGTTTGCAATCATTACATTTTGTCACCTTCTATCCACAAACTACTGTCCAGCCACAGGAGGTACAGCCTGCATGTACATCCTGTGTGTCAGTTACCTTCGCTGAGACAAACCGGACGCCAGCTTCCGCACTAACATAACCTGAGGAATGCTCCATGGGTAACACTGACATACTACTATTACAGCACTCTGCATTTAACCTTCATAGCACGACTCTCAATCGCACTGATTCTGCAATCTTTCCTTAATGTATGTGCCTCTTGTTAGCAAATGTACTCCTCGGCAGCAGGAATGGGGTTTCTTTTGAGTATCTAATGCAGAGCCTTGCAAGGAGTAATATTTCTGTTGTTGTTCTTTATGTCAATGAGTTTATGGATAAATGAATGTTTACACATTCAACCCCCCCCCCAAAATGTTATATTATTCTGTTAAATATTCTGGGGTTTTTTTGTAACTTCTCTCAGAGACATAGCTTGCCTCAACAAAATAAATAAAGAAAATGACCAGACTCAGCTTTTACTAACACTATCTTCATATGCCTATGAAGGGATCAGTCAGAGCTACTAGGTTGCCAAGAACACTCTGTACCAAATTTCATTTAAACTTGAATAAGCTTTTCAGGTCAGATAGACAGATATTAACCATGAACATCACTAAGTCTTCCCTAATTGAAAGTCACAGTTTTAGGGATTTCACTTATGTTTTGCTTTTTCTTACACATAACAACCCAACTGCTCACTAGAACCTTAAATGCTAACTTGGTAAAGTTAATCTTGGGCACTAGGTGATGTCATTTTTGAAATACAAGTATCCTTTAATAACTGATATTTTAAATTCCACTACATGCCTCATTTATACCTAATGTGTTAATTAGTTTGATCCATTACTCATAAAGAAAGACCTGAGAAGAAGTCTTCCTTATTTCGTATATCAATAGTATTTTCAGTTAACGGGTACTGCTTAACGTTGTTTGAATTTTGAGTGGTTCTCTAAGAGCATGTTTTCAATGGGGCAAAGAGAGAGATCAGGAAGGCAGGGGCCACTGGAAGGTGAAGGGGCTTCCTCCATGGGGGGTGGTTCAGTGGAATAAGTATAGCAGAAAGGGGAGGGTTAAAAGCATAAAACTTTAGTTGTAAATTTGCACTCCAATTCTGCTTATAAGCTTCCCTTCAAGATCCAATGAGAAAGCAATTAGAAGGGTTCACATGCTCAGTCCAAGTGTTTTATTAAAATGTAACACCACGTATAGTAATTTTAGGAGACATGAGGTAAAAAGAAAGGCTCTGATCCCCAAGGAATAAAAAAATAATACAGGAAGTTCTCTGGCATAGAATTGCCTATAAGCAGCCCACAGATATGTTCTGTGAACCAAAAGGACAAGCCAATCTACTCAGATGGCTTTTTAAAAAAGAGAAGATGAATTCAAAGTGCTTAAAACCATCTAGGAAAAAGTGGTAAAAAGAATTGGAACAACTAATATTAATCCATCCTCTTACCAGAAATTGATTAACAATCATATTACTGGAAGAGAAGCTCTTTCGGTATCTTATATGATTTTAATAATACAGCCTGACTTTTACAGTGAGAAATTGTTTTCCTACATGACCATCTCTTAGTATTATACTTCATTATATGTTGAAACTTCTTAGAATACAAAGAAAATGCCCTCACCTCAATCCATTACTCTAATCAATAAGAAATTCATTACTTTTAAAATGACCATAATTATTTCAATATTTCATGCTGCAGGTATTTTTGTGGTTTCTGCAAACTACTGAAGCAATATTTTTCAAACTTCAGTTGGTATGCAATAAGTTACTTTTGTTCCAAATATGATTTCATACACTTTCCATCTGAGTAAGATAGGCTATCATATAAAACAAGAATTCTTAAAAGCCATAGTCAATTTCCTTCTAGCTCACCAGTGGCCCAGAAGACATACAGAGGAGGGTAAACTGGGAGGAGCGGCCGAATGCATAAGCGAGAACTGTGAGATAATCTCAATTTGTATTTAAAAAAAGATTCTATTTGCACGACTTCATGTGGAATTAAAAGAATAATTTTTATCATTCATTCTAGTGGATAATATTATACACTGATTCTCTACAAGAAGGATTATGCCAAATACATATTCGCAGAGTAAAGGTTTGCTTAAACGGCAGGAAAGAAGCTGCTCCAGGGGCAGAGCATACACAAAGGCAAATGTTAGAATGAGCTGTTCAATCTTCAACTAAATTAGAAACTTCCAAAACTTACAGTTTCCTGCATATCCCCACCTTGAGTCTATTACAGTGTCAGGCTCATAGAAGGTGAGATGGTTATTTATTTTAGAAAAGATGCTACAGTCAGATTTCATACCCACAGAAATCCAGTATTGATATATAAATTTGCCCACTCTTATTTAATGTCACTTTTCAGTACATACAAGAAAGTTTGACTCTGAGATTAAAAGTGGGGAATAAAAGCATAGTTACAAGAAATTTTAATGTCTCAGGAAAGTCATTACGGAAACATATAATATACATTTTTTCCTTAGTTGAATCTAGTGATTTTCTTTCTGTTTTTACTAATCCTTCCCTAGACTACCACAAAAAGTTAACAAAAGATTTGATACATAGGTAAGCATGTATAGGGATCCCAATGTGCCATAGGCCTTTCATGGTTGCAGGTGGAAGAGAAATCAAAAACCCTGAAGCTCATGATTTTAAGAATGTCTTTGAGAATTCTTCTGTCTGGGAAGCACTCAGCAGGGAACTATCCTCTTTCCTGCATTCTTAGTCTCTTCTTCTCTTGCAAATAATGTTACCATTCCTTCTCTAGGAGCTTCAAGTTAGCCTAATTGATAGCTCTTTTTTGAATGATATTCTTGGTTCTCTCAAACAGTTTCCCAAATTTAGATCTTCCTGTACAGACTTTATACAGTGTTTGGATCTTCCTCCCTTCCTCTCTCTCTCTCTGTCTCTCTCTCTCTCTGTCTCTCTCTCTCTCTCTCTGTCTCTCTCTCTCTCTCTCTCTCTCTCTCTCACACACACACACACACACACACACACACATACACACACACTCTTGGATTTTTCCAAGAAACCAAGGAATCTTCTGTCCTCAACTCTGCTCATTCGTCTCTAACCCAGAGCTCCCTAGGTCATCATTGTTTGGTTGCTGCACTTTCTTCTGTTATATCTAGATAGACTTTATTCAAATGACAGCTGATTCCCTAGTTTGGTACATACTACATGGCAAGTGCTGTTCAATGACCCTCATTGTTTCCATTTCCTCTTTCTTTTGGGAATTGGACAAGCATCCTTTTAGGGAAAAGAAAGCTTGATCACCATATTGTATTCTACTCTAATCAGGTTAACTGTGCTCTTTGCTCCAAGAGTAGGCGGGGCAATGGGGCTGCAAAGGCCCACCAAAGGATTCTGAAATTTGATTGTCACCATTGCCTAAACATGATACAGGGAATTATGAGGATTGGAAAGGCAGATGTTTTGTTTTTGTTTTTTTTTAATTGTAAGCTGAGTGGGTCAACCAAAAGTAATATGCTTAAGAAAAAAGAAAAAAGAAAGGACACCCTGAAGCACAACTTCCAATAATGTAGCCCTGCTAGGAAATCAGAACCTGAACTGTAAAGTCCTGGCTACTGCAATCAGAGATAAAGTGGACATTTTTGATCTGCATTTGCAGGCTGACTGTGAGAGAGAAAAAGCAGTATTTCAAAGACTGTCAGTTTCTATCAACACAGGCTGCGGTTTCAAATCTATGAAAAATCAACAGTGACAAATATGATAATTATGTCAACAGTTTTCTTGTACAAAGCAAAAGTGGAACCATAATGCAATATACAAATGATACATCATACCATTGTACATTGCAGACCTATGTAATTTTGTTAACCAATGTCACCCCAATAAATATAATTTTTTGGATTTTTATTGTATTTTTTCCACTGACCTGGAAAACATTATGCTAAGTGAAATAAGCCAGTTAGAGAAAGGCAAATACTGTACTATATGATTTCACTCATATGTGGAATCTAATGAACAAACTGAACTAACAAGCAAAATAGAGACAGACTCATAGAAAGAGATCAGGCTGACAGCTAAGCTGAGGGAAGGTTAGGTGGTGGAGGAATTGAGCAAAAAGATCTAATAGGAATAAATATAAATTTAATTTAAAAAAAATAAAGTTGATCTTAAAAAAATCAGTATACATTACTTGGTTTTATTTACTTTCTCATTGTTTCAAAGAAAATTAAATCTACTATTTTTGGAAAATTATTCATAAAATAATCTACAATTTGATCAACATGGCTGTACATTATAGTTATGGAGAAGATCTATATACATATGAAAGAAGATACATTTTTAAAGGTTGGTAGGAATAAAAAACCCTTTTAGCATTTAATTTTTGATGTACCTAATAATAATAGACAGATAAAGAGTTTAAAGTGACCAGTATCTATCTCTTCATTGATTTAACTTTATCTAGTTTTATCTGTTTGTCCTTCAAGGTTTTCTTCCTCAACCGCAATTACTTCTGAAAAATAAATCTACAATGTGCCACATAAAACCATAGGTTCAAAACATAAGAGTATAATATGGGACACTTCAGTAGAAAAACCCTCATCTATTAAAACATCTTTGTGGCAATCATCTCTCATTCAAGATTTCCCTAAATGACATGCAAATTCTCGAGGAAGCGCACAGAGCAGCGCCCCACTAGGCCCCACTACAGGGTATAATTAGGGCATCAAGCACAATTGCTTTGCCTAGATGAAACAGAATGCTATTTTGCTTCCTCTGAATTTTGAACACTCTGAATTTTGAATTTCCTCTGAGTTAACCTGAATATCATATAATTTTAGAGAATGCACATTATAAAGGCAAAGGAATCAAATATAAAAATCCCACCCACTCCTTTTACTAATTCTCAGATGTGTTAACAAGCCAATGTGACAAGTAGTAACACAATGGCTTTTGACGTTAGAGGAATTACAACTGACCAGTCCACAAAAAATATATTTTAGTGAAAGTTACAGATAATGTAATGGAATCAGATTTTCACTGATTTTATTTTGAGACAGAAAATGAAACAGACTTGTTCATACCCAAGTTTTGGACCTCATAACTAATGTTTTTCAAAGAGAATTTTAAGATACCTAGGTTCTAATAAAATCATGAAAAACATCACCATCAGTAAATCTTTTCTAAAACATTTTAATTGAAGTATAACATTCATACATAAAAATGCTCAGTAAAGTATCATGACATAAGCCTATTCATCTAACCAGCAACCAGATCCAATAAAGAGTATTTCCACATTTACATCAAGACCTTCTCTCAATAATGCCAGTGCTTTCCCTCTCAGATAACTACTATCCTGACTTACAATCCTTATATCAGTGTGACCTTCTTCTCTTTACATTTATGTAAATGGAACTATATAGATTGGCTACATAATTTGAAAGATTATTCTCTTTGCCAAATGGAAAGTTTAGGGCACTAGTGCAAAACTCACCAAAAATGTGAAAGAGGTGATAGTAGAGCATTATACCAAGTGTGGCCTCGTGCAACTGCACAGGTTTTGCATCAATGAAAAATTTAAAATATAAATTTTTACATATAATTTTTCTCATTTTATTAATAATCATTGTTTTTCTAACTTGTATGCATAGTTTGTGCCATCACATGAAAACATTGTAATTGATTCATCTACCTTCTCCTTTTGGAAATTTGTGTTGGTTCCAATAGGGGTGATCATAAATAATGCTGATATTAAATTACATTAATTTAATTAAACAAGGAAGCCATTACACTGAGGTGGTTCTAATGCCTTAGCAGCCTATATCAGCAAACCAAAACCTAAGCCTATAAATACATACCTCATGGTTACGAAATGGAAACCTAAGACAATCATAAATAGCCAACTAGTCTTTCCCAAATAAGGCAATCTCTTAAGCTATAGCCAATCGAAGTGAGTTGTAGCTTTGGTTCCACATTTCTATAAATGACTTTCCTGTGTCATCTGTCAGTGGAGTGCTCCTAACCACTTTCCAAAGAGGACATACAGATGCCCAATAGACATGTGAAAAGATGCTCAATGTTGCTAATCATCAGAGAAATGAAAATGAAAACCACACAATGAGATATCACCTTGCACGTGTCATTATGGCTATCATTAATAAATCAGTAAACAAGTGTTGGTGAGGGTGTGGAGAAAAGGGGACCCTTATGCACTGTTGAGGGAATGCAGATTGGTGTGGCCACTGGAAAACAGTATGGAGTATTATCAAGAAATGAAAAGTGGAACTGCTTTGTGACCCAGTGATTTCACTTTTGGGAATGTATCTGAAGAAACCAAAAAAACTAAAGAATATATGCATCCCTATGTTCATTACAAGATTTGGAAGCAGCCCAAGTGCCCATCAGTAGATGAGTAGATAAAAAAGCTGTGCTACATTTACACAATTGAATAATACTTGATCTTAAGAAAGAAGGAAATCTTACCTTTTGCTACAGTATGGATGGACCTGGGGACCTAAGTGAAATAAGCCAGTCAGAGAAAGATAAATATCATATTATTTCACTTATATGTGGAATCAAATGAACAATATAAACTAACAAAACAGAAACAGACGCCTAACAAAACACAGAACGAAACAGAGAACAGACTGACAACTGTCAGAAGGAAGGGGGGCTGGGAGACTGGCTGAAAAACGGAAAGGGATTACACAAAAAATAAATAAAACAGACATAACAGTATGGTGATTGCCAGAGGAAAAGAGGGGTGTGGGTAGATAGAAGAGGTAAAAGGGGGATAAATTGTGATGGAAGGAGCCTTGAGCTTGGGTGGTAAACACACAGAATGATATATCACAGAATGATATAGATATGGAATGAGGTACCAAAGAACTGTGCACTTGAAACCTGTATAATTTTATGAACCAGTATCACACCAATAAATTCAGTAAAAAAGATGGGTGTTGCTCTTAAAGAATTTTGTAATAATTCTATTTTATTTCATTTTGTTAAAATTAATGAGTTAAGGTACCTGGGTCTAGAATATTTTATTTTGAGAAACTTTTTGCTATAAGTTCAATTTATTTACTAAATATTGGATTACTTCAATTTTTTATTTCTATTTTAGTCATAGTGAAATGTTTTCCTAGATGTCACATATTTATATTCCAGATTTTATTTTCTCTCTTCTTTCTCTTATCTTTTTTTCTTTACCAAACACTTTTGTCAAATGGTTTATAGCTTTTATTAGCTCTTTCAGATAACTACCTTTCTGCTTTGTTGAGCCTATCTAAAGTAAGTTTATTTTAAATTTCATGAATTTATGCTCATGTTGGTAGTATGTATTTCCTTTTACTTTATGAGATTAGTTAGTTCTACCTTCCTATATGTTTTCAGATGTAAATTAAAGTCATTGCATGTTATGCCTTTTTAATATATGCATTTAAACACAAGTCTATTTATAGTCCATAAGGTTTAATTACCATTTATAATTATTCAGTTAAGAATATTTGGTAATTTCTAAAATTCATCTTTGATTTTGGATTCAAATCTTGATTAATTTCTAAAGAACTAATGATTTTTCTTGAATTTTAAATATTATTTTGTTTCATTTTTCTCTCATCAAAGAACAAACTCTGAAAGTTCCTTGAAATTTTTAGGCTTTATTTATGATGCTGAATATGATTAATTCCATGAAATACTCAACATTAATTAAATGTATTAATAAAGTATTTGAACACAATACATATACTTTTAATGTTGGTTAAAATGTCTGCTTTTTGTCTATGATGTCAGGTTTGTTAATTATAAGTTCTAGGTTAAATATATGTCAAATCCAACTATTTAAAACAAGTGAAGAAAACCCAAGATAAAGGAGAAACTAGGGAGGGTTCAATTTTTGAATAATGGAAAATTGACTAGATTCAATAAGCTTTCTACCACCTTTCCCCCTGTTTGTAAAGTACACAGCACTTAGAAATACAAAAGAAAGATGAGCTTATTGGTTTGACATGTCAGATAACAAAATTGGCAGATCTCAAAGCAGTTATAAACTGAGAAAGTCCTGGAGTGTGAGCCACCACTCCGGATTATGCCTGACATGTAAATATAAAGCCCTCATGACCTTGAATGCCCCAGGAACTGGGCTTGTTTAGAGGAGACTCCCCGTATCCCAACAGCAAGCAAGTGGTAAAAATTTAAAGAGCTGAGGTGATATTTCTGCTGTCTCCTAACGCAGGAGGAAAAGAGTTGGGAGCCTGATTCTCACAAGTTAGAGAAACGAGGCACACACTTTGAGCTTTCATTTAAAATTCCAAAAGTCTCATGCCTAGGAGAAAGAGTGTGTCCCAGAATTAAGTCACTCATCAACAACGAAGTGCAAAAGATACAAGGCTCATCTGGACCCATCTCCCCACGTGCACACACAAAACAAGTTCATAATCCAGTTGCCTTTTGAACAAAAGTAAACACTTTTAAAAGACAGATAAGAAAATCTAGTGTCTTTATAATTACCAAACAGCAAAAGAAAATCAAAGTTTGTAAATACATGAAACACAGATAACTGAGAACCACTGATCGCAATCAAGGGTCGTTTATGGAAAACAAGCCGAGATGACTTCGATATCAGAACTAACAGACACGACCTTTATATTAGCTACTGTAAGTATAATCAATGACATTATGTAAAACTATGGTCCAAATAACTGAATACATTTGAAATCTTACCATTGATCTGGTAATTATAAAAATAATTATGTTGATAAACAAATCCACAAACAAATGTTGGAGAGGATGTGGAGAAAAGGGAACCCTCGTGCACTGTTGGTGGGAATGCAGACTGGTGAGGCCACTGTGGAAAACAATATGGAATTTCCTCAGAAAACTAAAAATGGAACTGCCCTTTGACCCAGTAATTCCGCTGCTGGGATTATACCCTAAGAACACTGAAACACCAATCCAAAAGAATCTGTGCACCCCAATGTTCATAGCAGCACAATTTACAATAGCCAAGTACTGGAAGCAACCGAAGTGCCCATCAGCAAACGAGTGGATCCAAAAACTATGGTATATTTACACAATGGAATTCTACGCAGCAGAGAGAAAGAAGGAGCTTATACCCTTTGCAACAGCATGGATGAAACTGGAGAGCATTATGCTAAGTGAAATAAGCCAGGAAGTGAGGGACAAGTACCATATGATCTCACCTTTAACTGGAACCTAAGCAATAGAAGAAAAAAGCAAACAAAATATAACCAGAGACATTGAAGTTAAGAACAATCTAACAATAGCCAGGGCGGGGGTGGGGGGGTGGGGGCGGGGATAGTGGGAAGAGGGTATTACAGGAACTACTATAAAGGACACATGGACAAAACCAAGGGGGAGGGTGGAGAGGGGGGAGGGAGGTGGGTTCACCTGGGGTGGGGTAGAGGGATGGGGAGAAAAGGCATACAACTGTAATTGCATAACAATAAAAAAAATAAAAAAAATAAAAAAAAATAATTATGTTGAATTTCTAGAGAGGAATATTATAGTGCCTCAAATGAAAAACTCATTTGGCAGGCGTAATAGCCTGTGGGAGAAGAAAACAAAATGCTCAGTGAAATTAATAAAATTGCAGGCAGATAAATAGAAATTGTCCAAGTTGAAAAAACAGAGGGAAAGGAATTTTTTTTAAATGAGCTGAATCACAGTTCTGTTTTGACATGTGAGACATCAAGTAGCCCAACATGCATGAAATAGAGTCTAAGAAGTAATTCTTTGTAAAAAGGCTGATGCTTTTTACTATAGAAATATAATGGAAAGTTCTTGCTTTAAAACTGCATTTTAAGGGGAAAATCTGGTGTTTCTTCATTTATTATTGAAAGGTAAAAATGGAAACAAAGCCAAAAGTAAAACAAAAACAAAAACCATTTGGTTCGTGTATTAACTGGAATTTATAAAACATGGGAAGTAATTACTTAGGGCTCTTCTTTCTGGGGAATTAATAGTGTAAAACTGAGGAGGTTAAAATGGAAATGGCTTCCTTGGAGGATAGTATTTCTTTATACATTGGGACAACACATCTGTTACTATAATCAAAGCTTTAAAGTAAGTGAGAGGAATAGTTCAACCTCCTTCAAAAAGAAATGCAATTTCTCTGCTTTGTTCTTTCTGGCATCTTTAAAATTATTATTGATAATAAAGTTTGGTGATAGGTAACATCTATGATTCATGGAAATGTGCTTTGAGACTTCGATCTTTGTGTTAACACAGTGATTTACCCTGAACAGGAGCAATTACGAAAATCCAATATGACTCAAATGGTGATTAGTGTCTGTCAGGAGAGGAAAACAGGAAACTACAGGTTGAAGAAGTTAAAGATAAATTTTGCAATGTCATATATATAACTGGTTTTAGTAAGAGAGGTCAGCAACATAATACACAGTAGTTCATCCAGGTTAAGCTTTAAGAGTGAATTTTCCAAGATAATATAAAAAATAATTTGGCTTTTGCAACATGCATTTCAAAGATCTCTTTCCCTAGTCATACCTGAATTATCTTACTGATATTATACAAACAATCTTGCAGTCAAAATTTTCAAGGTAAATAATTTCAATTTCCAAAAATGCATATTATTTACATGTATTACTCCTAAGGACATCAAAATATCTTATGAACATAATGTTCATAGCATCCTTGAGGGGCCAACAGACTTAGTTAACTACTGTCATAATAAGAATTTGAATTCAAAGATATGCATTGCAGCTCTGTATAAAGAAAGCAATCTGAGAGCCATCCCAATGGAATACGGTAGTTACACATGGGAGGAAATTTATTGTACAATGCATTTCTCATTATTTAGAGCTTTACAATCACTTGTTAGGTAACTGATTTTTTTGTATATCTGAATTGTTCCCATGATGGCTGTTTTTAATAATCAATGGTTATACTGACTGCAGCTACAACACAAATGTCATCCAATATGTAGTGATACACACACACACACACACACATACACACTAAGGGAGACCCCCACAAAATGAAGTGATATTCTGGAGGGCATGCCCTTTGTAGTGCAGGCTTCCCCCTCTAGGGGAGTGTTCTAGGGACCCATCTGTATATCATTGTTATACCAGCTGGCATTGTTTCAAGAGACTGTGTTCGGATTCAGTGAGGTTTTTTTTTTAAGACAACACGTTTGCCCGTTTCATGACGGGTGATTCACAAGTACACCTGCCCACACCGGGCTGACTGTTCAGCAGTTTTTAACCAAAAACAGCATGACCCCCCATGCCCCACCCTCTCTATTCACCTGATCTTGCCCTACCAACTTTTTTATTTTTGTTTCCCTGGATGAAAAAAGTCTTCAAAGGTAATTGTTTTGCCCATGTGGAAGAGGTGAAGTAAAAAATGGCAGAAGCACTAAGTTTTTTTATAAACAAATTGTTTTGGATAGTATACATATATAATATTTATGTATTTATGTAAATGTATAATATATGTATTGTATACATATATATATATAAAATACACACACATATATCTTTTGATCCTTAATATATCTCCAAAGTAGTATTCATTGGGAACTTTAGATGAACATTTTATCTTCAGTCATACAATTTTACATGTATATTGGAAGACTGGGAAAGTAAATGTGAGTAGAAAATTTAATATTTGCATTTGAAGAGCTGTTAAAGTTTTTTTTCTTATTTGACTTCAACTGTGTTGTCAGCATTTCTCATTGTATAAATTAGCATGAAGATTAAGAAATCTAATAATTAAGCCAAGCACATATTTTAGGATCCAAGGGAGGAGAGTTTCTAGAGTCAACGTAGGTGCTGTTAACACACATTTCAGGATAACACACAGAACCAGGACTACCCCAGGAAAATTGGGATATATGGCCATCCTACTGTAGTACCCATACTATAACGTTTGTGTTCTCAAAAAAAAGTTTTTAAAAATACCACACTCAAATTTGTCACCACAAATTTAAAGATTTTAAACATTCAAGTCTTCTTCAAAGTTGACCCCAAGAAAACAGAAAATCTGAATAGCCTTATATTTCTAAAGAAATTGAATTAATATTCAAAATTCCTTTCACATAGAAAAATTCTACCAATTTTATGGGTGAGTTCTATGTAATATTTATAAAAGAAGTAATACCAATACTATATATGCCCTTTCTGAAAGGAGGAAGGAACACTTTCAGTACTAAGTGAGGCCCATATGAGAAAAGAAAATGACATACAAATATACTTATGAACATAACTGCAAGCATTCTGAACAAATTATTAGTAAATGAAATATATAGCCATAAAAAAGGACAGCACATGGTAGGTGTAGAAAGAAATGAATGATGTATTTCAAATTAAAAAATCAAGCAATAACAGATCCTCAATCTTTCCAGTTTTTTATGAACTTAATACTTTTAAAGAGTATTATTGATCAGCTATGTGGTTTCATGTACCCTAATACCTGTCAATGGTCAATGAGCCATTATTTAAGTGTTTTTAATGTTCCTTTCTTGGCCTTCCTTGGACTTTTTAAACCAACCACAAAGGGATTTTCAGATGCTAAGAAAGGAAAAAGAAAGAAATCAGAATAAAATTATTTTAATGTAGAAATAATCTTAATTAAAAAAATAATTTTGTAAAGTTTTTTAAAATATTGCTTTTCCTTACATTACACAATATTATTTCATTGTTCTAATATTTCTCAGAGCTGTTAATATTTTATAAAGTTTATAATATTATTATATGTATTGAACTCCTCATCACTTCTATTAATATAAGGATATATTTAAACTCTAATTCAATGACAAGTAACAAGTGAACAAAATTATACAGAGAACAAATTTAATTTGCCCATTCTTCCCGAAGTTATTCTATAAGAACTTATTTCTTTCAGAGAAAAGAAAAAAGGAAAGTCCCCAAATGCTACTGAGCACTTGGCATCACTGGTCTGGAACATCTTTGCAGAATGGCAGAGTCCACCCTATCATTCCAACACTCATTGGTTAATCAGAGATTAGTAGATATCCTTTGACTGTATGTTTCCCTATTATGAATAGTCTATCAGATTTCACTCTTTAAATTATCCCTTTAAAATTTTAATTTAAACATACTCATTTTTCTCAAAGAACTTCTCTGCAATCTAAAAAGGAACAAGTTGGTAGAGAACAAAAAACACCCCCAGATGATAATCCCCGAACTACAGGATGTACTTAGTAAATATGGGACTACTGAATAAGTTACCTTTCCAATTATACAGATACAGAAAAGGACACTCTGAGATGACATCTAAGAAAACGAAGACATGACCAGAGATGTTTGATTGTTGGTTGGCATAACTAAAAAGCATTAATAAATTATGAATTACATTACTTATGTTACCATAATGTTACCTATGAAAAACTCAAGAACATGGGAATCTCCAAAATTTATTGAAGAAGCTAATACTATTCTCAGGAGAACTTCTCTTAAACACTATTAAAACTAATCTTTTTTAGTTTTACTAAAACTAAACACTATTTACCCAGGTTACTTAATCTTATGACTGTAACTATATAAAAGGAATGTAGTTTCAGAAGTACAGGGATGCTGATTTAAAGGTAGAATAAAGTGTAGTTTTTTCACTTTATTTATGTCTTTCCTTAGGAAAAATGAAACATTTGAGTCCTCCTAAAGTGGCATTCGTTTTTCTTTCAGTCAAAACCTGGCAGAATAAACATCTCAATTTAAATAGCTCTGATATATTAACCTCTTTCCACTGCATCACATTTATAAAATGTCATACTTCCAACAAATTGTAAGCATGAGACCAACCATATCTAAAACCCATCACTGCCAGTGGTGGCTAAAATTGAAGCTAAAATTGAGTATTAGTAAAATCACCATAATTTGTGTTTACCACAGTGTTATATATATATGTATATATACATATTTTACTTTCAGCATTAGGAAGTGATTTTATGTAACCCGTATTCCAAAGATTACAAGGAATTAATGAGGGAGTTGACTCCAGTTTTACCTTACTCTGAGACGTGCATGATTTACCACTGAACTCATGTGGCTTCTCTAGTTCTTCCTTTCCTAGAATCCTCTTTTTCAAAAAAGTGCTCTAAAAATATGTGCATCGTATGGTAAAATGAAAGGAAGTAAAATTTAGGTTAAACTACTACAGTTTTTTAAAACTGCTTCAGAAAACAGTACTGTAGTGTAATACAGACCCTAACTGTGAAATGTCCCAAGACCACTAGGAGTTCTCCTTGTCACTCAGTCAAGGTTGAACTGAGATTCTTAGTAATTAAAAAGGTTTAGTGTCCACTATGTAATGAGATATTTATAGCAATCAGAGTACTGCTGACTGGGTGAAAAGGAATACATGTTTCTGTCTATTACCAAAAGTACCACATAGTTACCAACTATTCCAATTTAAGTGACAAAACTAAATGAAAAATTTTCTTTATTTGTTCCTTCTGTCCTTTCAAATAATTCCTCTTTCCTTTCTTCATGGCAAATTCCTTCAGTCACTGAAGAGTTGAATTTCTTCTGTTGGCTGGCATGTAGAAAGGGAAACCAAATGAAAGTCAAACAAAACTTGAATTCTATTTTTACATCATGGAAATTACCATAATAGACCCCGCAGTGAGCACTGTCCTTAACTTCGTGTGTTCTGTTTTTTCCACTCTATTGCCCTGAGACTTTCCAAACACTGAGCTTCCTTCCCCTTCCCAGTATTAAAACTTAATCTCCAAAAAGAGAACTGTAGATGTAGAAGAGTCTCTTCAGTGTCAAGTGACTATAGACCACAGTTACTTCTACATAGGATATCAAATCAGGTATGATGTATTGTAAATGGACACAAAATTGATTTGGAAAATATCACCTTGCTATTTCATTTTGTGTGTCTGAATTATTAAGAATTGTCTATTAAAAAAATCTAGATAATCCAGAAAATCTCCAAATGATTATTAGCAGCACAGTTTTTATTTGAACATGTATGGAAATAATACATATGAAGTATTAGGATTAAATTCTGATATCTTCCCCTAGACAAAAGTCTATTTGCAGCATTTACCTGGTTAACAGACAATAGAAATATGAGAGAGAGAGAGAGAGAGAGAGAGAGAGAGAAAGCAGACTGGTTTCAAGGAGGTTGCTGGCTATTGAACCAGACTGACCTTAGTAAGAGACCCATAGAGCAGTTCACCTACTGGTAATGAAAATGAAATCTGTACTTAGCAAGGTTGGCAGTTGTCACCTCACTTTGAGCTTTAACAAGCCTGCTGATAACATGTGACCCACGTTAGGACCAGAAGAATCTGACTTCACTGAGAGATCGGCTGCCTAGAAATCTGCTAGCACAGCAGTCCAGCAGCCAACATATGTATTCTGTAACAGGGATTCAGCTGTGTACTGAAGTCAGGAATGTGTATGACGGTAGCTCATTATTCACATTTCAAATTATCTATGAGAGAGCGTGTTCACTGCTCTGAGTAAACTTTCAGCTAGTTCTCGTTTCTGAAATAAATTAGAGCTGGGGCTGAAGTATAAAATACTTCAAAAGAGAAAACAATTAAAAGTTGAGATGTAAGGGAAATCATTCATATGAAGTCACCTCTTCCACGTGACTACATTTTTATAACACATTTCTGGAGACAGTTAAGAAAGGACTGAAGCTTGAGCATGAACTTAATCTGATCCCAGCACAGAAAAACTGCTGCCTTAATTTATTTTTCAACCTGAAACACCCTTTATTCCAAGGGTAATCGATGCGGGCAAGATTTTCCTTTTTCCTAGTTCTTACTATCCCCCTAGTAATCATGAAAAATGCTTCTATTTTTGAAGCAATCTAAAGGTCATTTTAAACAACACGCCATAATTCAATGGACTTGAAGCAAAGAAAATTACCACACATCCACCCACATGCATAGCTTATCTCTGCATCTTTTCTGCAGTTGTGAAACAAGCAAGAGAGGAGGCTCGGACTCGGCCCAGACGTACGCTGCTGCAGACTTAAGTTTCAGGAGTCATGACAACGAGGACAAATCGGTTTTCTGAAAACATCTGTCCTTAAATTTTGAAGAAATTAGTCTGAAAAGATGCATTTTCCCCTCCATCTACTGGAATAGCTAATTTCAATAATAAATTAGTGATCCTTGGGAAGAGAATGAAAGTGGGCCAAATTTTAAATTTTATATATATTATATTTTATAGTATATTTTACTATTATCTATCTACTATCATCTGTATACATACACACATACCCCTGTGGATTGAAATGTGTCCCCCTAAAATTCACTATATCATCTCTCCATTTCCCAATATGATGATATCTGTAGATGGAGCCTTTGGAAGAGAATTAGGTTGAGAAAAGGCCTCATGATGGGAGTAGGGTCTTTTAAAGGGACCAGGGGGCTTGCTCCTTCTCGCTGCCATGTGATGACAGAGTGGACAGTTATCTACAAGCCAGGAAGAGAACTCACACCAAAACTCAACCATACCGGCAACCTGATCCTAGACTCCCCAGCCCCCAAAACTCTAAGAAATTAATTTCTATTGTTTAAGCCACTCAGTCTACAGCATTTTTATGAGAACCTGAGTAAAATAATATGTGTGTGTGAATGTGAAACTGTCCATTTTGCAATGGCATGAATGTTTGTGTTCTCCGCAAAATCTGTATGTTGAAACCTAATCCCCCACCTGTGTCCATGGGGCCTTTGGGGGTGATTAGATCATGAAGGTGAAGCCTTTAGGAATAGGATTAGTGCCCTTATATAAGAGGCCCCCCGAGGGCTTCCTCACCCTTCCAGGATAGAAAAACACAGCAAAAAGACAGTTTTCCATGAAGCAGGACGCACACTCTCACCAGACACTAAGTCTGCTGGGAACTTGATTTTAGACTTCCCACCCTCCAGAACTGTGAAATAAATTGCTGTTGTTTATAAATCACCCAGTCTATGGTATTTTGATATAGCAGTTTGAACAGTCCGAGACACTTTCCTACTTATATCTCAAAATAGTGCCCTGTAATCTGAGACGTACAGATCTGCTGGAATAAAGGCATATACTTCCAGGCTATGTAGAGCTATAAATCCAAATGCCAAGGTGAATATGATGGTTAACAGCTGGATCCACAGGAAGTACCAACTTTTGTTTGGTGATTGTCATAGTCAAGCTCACAATCCTTTCTATACATATTTAAAATCTCTGTAGCTTTAGGCTTGTAGGTAATTCTTTGGCAAAGGAATATTGATAGAATCCAACAACTGACCTCCATATATACTTATAATAATTTTATAATCAGAAATATCAAAATCTAAACATGTCTATGGAATGATTAATTCTAAATATCAAATATAATATCACCAAAGTGAATTTAGAACCATTCTTACTAAAAAGTATTCAGAACTTTACAGTATAATCTGTCATTTGAAAACTGCATTTAATGACTAACTAGACTCATAAACAGAACCACTCAGCGATATAATTCTCTTTTGCATTTTTGATAAATTATGTTCAAAACAGATATAATTGTGGATGAACTGTGAGACAAGGAACATGATTTATATTTGTTAAGCGACCTCTATCTGTATTGTAAAGAGGATATTGAACCAGAACATATTTCTTCTCTCAGAGCTTCCATTTTATTTCCATGTTTATTGGCTAAAGAAAAACACAAATGCGTATACACACAACACTTAAAGTTGAAATGAGGATTTTATTATTTCGTAGATAACTCACATTGATACTATTAAAAATAACTGTCCTAATTTTTACCATATCATCAATTAGCTATGTTTCTTGTGACTTAGAATTTTGCCCTCAATTCAATTACTGTCACCCTCCCAAATTCTCAGTCATTTAATAACTGCTTTTATTAAAGGAATGTTCTAACTATAAAATTTATATTTATCAATTTTATTATTGTTGAAATATTCACATTAATTCTCAAACTGAATGAATCCAGAAAATGAAAAAAAGAAATACATATATTTAAAACACTTTCCTTGTCAATTAAACCTTTAGATGGTGTTGTTTTTTTTTTTAAGTAGATCCCTAATTAAAGAACTCAGTCAGAGATACTGTCATAAGAAAATTCTACTCTTAGACACCAAGAAAATACACTAGGAAATTATTGTTCACTTAAATATTGTCTGTAAACATTAAAAATCTACTTTAAATTTATATTTTTTAAATGAGTTTACTTAAATTATGAGACATGTAATTCTCTAACATTGATGTTAATAAAGACTTTAAAAATGAAAAACTTGGAAACTAAATGGGCTGAGGCAAAACTGTGGTGTAAAAATGAAAAACTTTATTTGTAAAATCCATTTTCTAAGCAGTATTTTGAATTATGCTTTTCTGCTTATGGGGGCAGATCATGACTGGTATTGTTTGCTATAAAGGATTTCATGTTTTGTTCAAAATGTAATTGAACTCTTTTATATAAGTGTGTAGTATAATTAGGCACACTTTTTTTCAAACTCACACTAACTACAGGATAAAAAAAAATCACATATTCACATGGGAAATAATAAAAAGATGAAAACCAGACTTAAGAGGCTGTTAGAACAAACTAGGTAAGAAACATAAAAAGCAGAAAGTAGATCCATGGTAATGACAGTGAAGGGGCCAATGGATTTGGGAGATGTTTAGAGTGGCAAAAAGAAAAACATGTTCAGGTTTAAAAAGAACGAAAAAAGAAAGGAAAAATATAGCACTATTGGATAGTAAAGAGTTCTGTATGACTGGCGATTTACTTAAAGAAGGTGAAGCATCAGGTCTGTGACTAGCGTTCTGACTGGAGCAAAGCAGAATAATGCAGTGGTCAGAATGAATTCCGGAACCAGACTGCCTGGGGGTGATCAAGGTCTCCCTACATATCAGACGTGTGACTTTGATCAAGTGTTGTCTGTACATCAATTCCTTCATTTGGAAAATGAGGATAGTAAGTGTATCCATCTCAAAGATTAAGTGAAAGAATTAAAGATATTAACATGTTTATAAGGACACAGCTGGTAAATACATGATCAATACATTTTAACCATTGGAATAGGAAGAGCAGATTTGAATAGGATTGTCCATGCTGAATTTGCTTTTAAATATGCATTGGGGATGCCTCGGGATATCCTAGTGGACAAGTTCTAAAGGCAGTCGCATATGCTGCTTGGTATCCCTGAGGTGGGAGCTTCATTAGAGATTGAGATACAAGATAATACTGTAGTCACAGAAGTATAAGAACTTCTCTATAAAACATGAGAAAGGCAAGTGGGAAAAGGGGAGAGATTGGGTGAGAACACTACAAGAAACAAAAATATTGGTGACAGAATGAGGACAGTGATCACACAAGTAAAATAAAGCCAGTCGAAGACTGGGTAGTAGAAGTTGAGAAATCTCTGGCACACAGTGGGAATCATAATTTAAAATGTCATCAAAACTCAGTAGAAGGTGAGGACTGAGAAATAGGTATTAAACTTACTTGAATTTTTTTTAAAAAATGATAACTTTGGCAACTTTGGGAAGAGCAGTTTCCATTGGGTGTGGGTGAGGGATAGGAGGCAGACGGACGTGGGTGGAGGAATGTATAGGAAATGAGGAAGTCGGGACTCTAGGTCTAGGTAACTCTTTTCAAGTGGTTTTGTTAAGCAGGGTTAATTAAGGCGATACCAAGAATGAGAATAATGGGGAAAACATTTTTTCTATGTTTAATACATTTTAAAGATTTAAGAGGTTTGTATAATTTAAAAAATGGGGATGATATGTAGTTTGTAAAGAGGTAGAAGCTGAATATACAGAATAAAGAAGGAAGGGTGGGGAAAAACCTTTGAGGACCGAAGAGTGTTCTGCACAACCACAAATACACAGATCACCCTTAGACAGAAAGCAGACTCTGCATCCATTATACCAGGAGAGAAGGAAAGGATCAGTGTGAATCAGTATGGAATGAATTCAGATCTGAGGCCTTCTGTCTTCCCTCTGAGGAAGTAGGGAAAATATGACATTTAATTAGAATGTCTAAGTGCCCTTGAAGTGTTGAGATTCAAATAGTCACTGTAACGGGAAAGACAAAACATGTTTATACCAAGAAAAACAGCCCGTTCCCGCAGTGGAACTTTACCTGGAGCTTCGTCATGTTGCTTATAAATGATCTGGGACATTTGATCACAAATACAAACATCTTAGCAACCCAATTAATAATGGTCACTTTTCTTAGAAAGACCACTAAAGAGCTCTCTGAACAAAGTTAACACTGGGAGGAGCTACTCCCTCCACTGACAGATGGATGCACCAGGATTTAGGGATTGGCTGGCTGTGCCTCGGATGAGTATCAGGGGGTTTAGCACTCCCCACTCCTACTTGCCCCACTAGCTGGCCACCTTTGTGCACTGATCAAACTGCTCGTTGTTACACGAAAACCCACACGGGACTCCACACTTTATTGTCCCTAACTGGCTAAACATTCTCCGTTTCCCCAACTAGGCTTCAGCCTAGGTGGCAATTCCCTTTCTTGTCCGATTCATTTTTTTTATCCAGGAGATTTTCTGTCAAAATCAATCTATTTTACTGGTCAACTGGTCACCAACTTCAATCTATTCTATGTGATAAATAACCCTTGGAATGGAGAGGAAGATTTTATGTTAACATAAGATTTTTCACTACTGACAGGAAACCAGTGTTAAAGATTTTCGATATGTCATCTCCCATGTAATAGAGCTAATAAAACAGTGCTCAACCCAATATATTTAATCATAGTTTAGTGACTGACAGTTTTTCATAGCAAATTTAGATTCTTATTTCTCAGGAATATTCTCTCAATACTTCTTAATATTAGCTTTCATTTTTTAAAGGAATGATGAAAAGTTAGGCCGTATAGCGTAAGATTTGGCTCAACTATCATTTCACATCTCTGACTTTAGTTTTACATAGTCTTCAATGAATATACTATAATGAAAATAATGAACTGTAGTCCAATTTCCTTTACTGGTATTCATTAAATGTCAATGTATTCTTTTCTTATTTTTCTCCTTTAGTAATTTTTATATTTAAGTGGTCTTATTTTTATTTTTATGTTGGCAGTAAAGTATGGAATGTAAGTAAGAGAAGAAAATAAATTAGCTTTAAATATAATCTAAAAAAACTGAAAACAACTTTGAAAACATTTACATTTTAAAAAATGTTAGTATTAGTATTTTTGTTGCCAATATTGGAAAATGCCATAAAGGAGAAATGAAGGAAGTATATTTATAAATAACTAGAAAAATTTTGGAGGTTTGAGAGTACAATTGAGGAGCAGATGAAGTTTGGAGATGATCTCAGGCATATTCAAGGTAAGAGATATTAAAGAGAGAAGCAGGAGGAGACAGTTTAGAGCAATTAGAGATTCTGAGAGAGATGGAAGAGATTGGCTGATGATGGAATAATCAAGGGATGTACTGGAATACAGGACAACACTGAGCAGAGTAGGGCAGCAGAGGTCAGAACAGGGCATTTTCCTGAACAGAGTTCTCGTATATCTTAAATGCGGCCTACTTATTTCATAAAGTGAAGGGACATCCTTTATCTTATTAAAGAAAGAATGAAAGTTGTCTTTAAGTTTCCTCCAAACTCATAGGTTCTGTGTTCAGAATATAGGCATACTGAGTTCAAAAGTTTAACAGATTTAAGAAGGCATGATGAGGCCTTACCACACAGCAAGGATGTTAGATAATAAATCAAGAAAAAAAATCAGGTATCTAATCATTATTTTCTTCAATGTTTTTATGTTTTGGAGTGTTTCTTGTTTTCACAGTGGGGGAAGCATACGGGATCTCTGGTTTGAATGTGGCTAAATACTTTGGAGCAGGGCTGCTCCAGGATGAGACAGGGGCCAAATGGTTGGTTTTTCTCACAAAGATTGAGAACATAGGCAATAAAGACATTCTTGGAATTTTCATTAAAAATAAATACAGCCCGGCTTACCCAATTGTGTAAGTAATCTATGTAATTGAACACTTCCTTGTATAGTTTTTAAATGGCCTGTTTTCTATTATAGTTTATGCAGTATATTTCAATCACATGTTTCCTGAAGGTTTCACCATTTGTTTTCCACATTAAAGTGTTTATTTTCAGTATCTATAGGTGCAAACGAGTAAGACGCATAATAGTCACTTATCTGTGGATGTCATTTGGTTAGAGGAGAAAACAATGTAACAGACTTCAAATCAGAAACCCAGAGGTGGATCTTTGAAAATCTACATAATATGTACATGTACTGTATTGAGATCAATATTCAAAATAAATTTTATTTGTATACATTAACAAAAAATTCCAAAATTAAATTAAGAAATCAATTCCATTTACAATATCATCAAAATAATTAAGTAATAGGAACAAACTTAACAATGCAAGATGCGTAGACCAAAACTATAAAATATTATTGAAAGAAATTAAAGAAAACATAAGATTTAAATAAATGGAAGAACTTCCCATGTGCATTGATCAGACAAAGTAATACTGTTAAGGTGGCAATACTCCTTAATTCTTCAAATTTAGTAAAATGCCTATGAAAATCATAGCTTTTTTCCAAATATGACAAGTTTATCTGAAAGTTCATGAAGAATTGCAAGGGATCCACAATAGCAAAAACGATCTTAAGAAAAAAGAACAAATTTGTAGGATTCATGTTTCCCAATTTCAGAACTTACCGCAGACCAAGAGACATACAGACGGTGTGGTGCTGGCATGCAGACTAACATATAAATTCATGGAGTGAGACTTTGAATCTAGAAATAAACCCATACGTTCTGGTCTGCTGATTTTTGACATGGATGTCAGGAAAACTTAATAAAGAAAGAACAGCCTTTCCAACACATGTTTCTGGAACAACTGTATACCAATGTGCCAAAGAATAAAGGGGGTTCCTTTCCTTTCACCATACACAATGAAACTAACTCAAAATAAGCCATGGACTATATGTAAGAGTTAGACTATGAAACTTTCAAAAGAAAATATAGGAGTAAATCTTTGTGTTCTTGGGTTAGGCAAAGCCTTGTTAAGCACAACAAGAAAAGCACCACAAATGACCCAAGTAAAATAGATAAAATGGACTGTATCAAAATTTTTAAATGTTGTGCTGCAAAAAATACTGTTAAGAAAGTAAGAACACAAGCCACATAACCAGAAAGAAGTATTTCAAGTCATATATTTTATTAATGATTTTTATCCAGAATATATAAAACAATATTCCTACAAGTTGAAATAAAAAGACAAAAAAACTAATTTAAAATGTGGAAAAGATATTAATAGACATTTCTCAAAAAAATATACAAAAGATAATAACCAGGTGAAAATGTGCTCAATTTGTCATCAAGAAAATCCAAGGAAATCAAGAAGGATATACCACTTCCCACCCTATAGGATGGCTATTAACAAAAAGACAATAACAAGTGTTGGTGAGAATGTATGGAAATTAGAACCCTCATATACTGCTGGTGGGGATCTATAATTGGGCAGTCTTATGGTTTTGATTTGCATTTCCCTAATGCATTTTGATATTGAGAACCATTTTATGTACCTGTTGGCCATTTCTATGTCTTTTTTAGATTTTTAAATTCCATTCCTCTGCCATTCTTTAATCAGATTCTTTTTATATTACTGAGTTATATGAATTCTTTATATACTTTAGATATTAATCCCTTATCAGATATATGGTTTGCAAATATTTTCTTCCATTCAATAAGTTGCCCTGAACAGAGTTCTCATATATCTTAAGTGCGGCCTACCTATTTCATAAAGCAAAGGGACATCCTTTATCTTATTAAAGAAAGAATGAAAGTTGTCTTTAAATTTCCTCCAAACTCATAGGTTCTGTGTTCAGGATATAGGCATATCGAGACATTTTGTTAATGACTTCCTTGGCTATACAGAAGCATTTTAGTTTGAGGTAGTCCCATTTGTTTATTTTTGCTTTTGTTGCCTTTGTTTTTGATGTCAAATAAAAAAATAATAATTTCCAAGACAATGTAAAAGACCTAACCAACTGTGTTTACTTCTAGGAATTTTATGGTTTCAGGTTTTACATTCAAGTCTTTAATCCATTTCAACTTGATTTTTGTGTATGATGTAAGATAGGGGTAGTTTTTCCAACATAATTTATTGAAGAGATTACCCTTCCCCCATTGTATATTCTTAGCTCCTTTGTTATAAAATAATTGATCATATATTTATGGGTTTATTTTAGGCTCTATATTCTGTTCCATTGGTTATATGTGTTTGTTTTTATAACAATAACATACTGTTCAATTACTATAGCTTTGCAACATGCTTTGAAATCCTAAGTGTGATGCCTTCAGCTTTGTTCTTTCTCTGGATTGCTTTAGCTATTTTGGAAACTTTTGTGGTCCCATACAAATTTTAGGATTGCTTGTTCTACTTTTGCAAAGAAAATGCCTTTGTAATTTTAATAGAAATTGCATTGAGTCTGTACATTGCTTCAGAGAGTATGGCCATTTAAAAAATATTTTTTCAATTCATGAGCACAGAATATCTTTATATTTATTTACATCTTCAATTTCCTTCATCAGTGTCATAGTTTTTAATGTACATATCTTTCACCTCCTTGATTAAATTTATTCCTAAGTATTTTATTAGTTGTGATGTTACTATCAATGGAATTAACATTTTAGTTTCTCTTTTTGATAGAGGGTTGTTAGTGTACAGAAATGCAACCATTTTTATATTGATTCTGTATCCTGAAACTGTACTGAATTCATTAAGGTATTTTCAGACCATAAGATGCACCTAGGTTTTAGAGGAGGAAAATAGGTAAAGAAATTTTAACCAAATATGTGGTAAAATATTTAATAACATCCTTGAAAGCAGAAATGCTGTAGCAAGCCAGGTAAGCTACATTCAGACTATAATATGCACCCCCATTTTCCTCTCAAATTTGGGGGGAAGTGCATCTTATAGTCTGAAAACTAGGTAGTTCTTACATTTTTGGTCAAATTTTTAGGGTTTTCCATATACAATATCATGCCATCTGCAAGCAGATACTATTTTATTTTTCCTTTCCAATTTGGATGTCTTTTACTTCTCTTTCTTGCCTAATTGTTCTGGCTACAGCTTCCAGTACTAGGCTGAATAAAAGTGGTAAGAGTGGGCATCCTTGTTTTATTCCTGATCTTAGAGGAAAAGCTTTCAGATTTTCATCATTGAGTATCATGTTAACTATGGTCTTGACATATATGGCCTTTGTTATGTTGAGATATATTGCTTCTTTACCCAGTTTGCTCAGAGTTTTCATTATGAAGGTTTACAGATAACTGAATATTAGATAATAAAAATTTTAATTAGAGGTGGGAGGAGGAAATTTAATCAGAGTAAGTCACATTTTTTATTTAAGAGACTGGCTAGTGGCGCTATTACAAACATGGGTGTCAACTATAATGCTGGTAGTTTAGGGAATCAAGTTCAATTTTAGCCATGTTAATTTTAAGGCATCTTTTATATATCAAAGTACAAATAACAAATATACAGTGTGATAAATCCATCTGGAATTCTTCTGGAATTCTTAATAGACATGAGGACAGGGGCTACAGATTAAAAATAATCTATTCTCTAACATTGGTATGAAATTCTCCTTTCATATGATGAATATATTTCAAATGCAATCTAAAGTATTAGCCTACATGTATTTTGAAAAAGCTTAGTTGGAAAAAAATTTTAAACTGTATTTTTGTCATTTTAAGGGCTTTCTGTGTGATACAGCTCAACATAGAACAATCCTATATTTCCCATAAGTGTATTTGTTACATATTAAAACAGATAATTACTAACACTGCTAGGTAAACCTTAATATTTTCAAAGCAATTAAATCCATATATATTTTTATTACTTTATTAGATTTTGATTCTACTTGAATAACAGAATTTTGACTCTATAATTGACATCGATTTTATCACTATAAATTCTACAGGAAGTAATAATTCTTGTTATAAAATATAGCCATGTTCCTTTAGGTAGAACCAGAAATCTAATAACTACATTGTATGAAGGCCCTTTACTGCTTCTGTATATGAGATCTCATTTCTGCTATAAATTTTCAATGTGGCTTCCAAAAGCATGATGAAATATGCACAGTGTGAAAATAATGTGGCTGCAACGATTGCCTCGCCGGCTAACTGTGGTCCATTTATGGGCTGTCTTACAATTCAATGCATCTTCCGTGGAATTCACTGTGTTATATCTCATCATTAAGCACTCAGATTTTTATCAAGTATCACCATAAAATCATCCATACGAAAACCATTTTTCATAGTCTGTACTACTATTATTTTCTTCAACAACGGAAAAATGTGTGAAAATACCAATTTCCATTTTTCCTTTAATCCCTAAATGTGCATAGAGAGAAAAAAGAGAGAGAGCAAATAAACATAATCCAATAATGTAAAACGTGCTGAGCAGCTTTACTATTTACACTCCGAATTTCACCATGCTATTTTTATTTATTTATTTACTTTTAATGGCAGAGTCTTATCAAAAAGGCCAGATATGTGGAAGCATATACCTGGATACTTTTTGATACTACCCTTCTTGAAAAGTTCCAAAAGAGTTTCTACATATGGGAAAATTGCCTATGAAGTTGTTGTCAGTGATTCAGTGTGGGAAAAAGGCACCTTTTTGACAACAAATTACTTTTTCCAGTTCAACTAGTCTGATAAAAATCTTGGCATTTATATAACCCAAAGCCATAAGAACAATTAAATAGTTTAAGTACAGAATCATTACACTTATCGGGGAAAACTACTGATGATATAAAATTAAGAATAGAGGGAAACTGAAAGTATAATCATTCTAAGTTACAAGGTGCCTAGCTAGATAGTAGCCCACCCAGCTACCAAAACACTAGCAACTGCAGATGCTGTTAACTTACATTGCTTATAAAAATCCCTTTTCCAATATTTTCTGTAGCCTTTGCAGCGTTTTGGAATCCAAGATAAAGTATACTTGTTATATCTGTTGTATTTTAAAGATTCCTATGAAAGCAGAGCCTGATACTAAATGAAGAGAGAAAATAAGATAAAGAAAAGTGACTCTAACAGTCATTATTAAAGTCAACAGTAGTCGATCGGTGTTCACTCCTGTCGGGGAGCTTCCGAAGAGAATAAAATGCTTCTCAGAATTATTGGCCTAAGAATTAACCTTGAAAAGTATTTATCCACCAGATCTTCCTTCCTCTGGTTGAGGTACACCCAAATGGTGTGAACTGAGACATACCTGTACAGAAAAGATGTGCAGGGAAGATGGGAGTCACAGTCTCAATAGAAGAATTACTAATAGAAGGTCAGTGAAATAATCTGGCTGCACCTGGTACTAAGGCTGTCTTTGATATTCATCATCTCCCTCTTCTACCACTCATTCTAGACCATCCTCACTCCCAGTCATGAATGTCTGATGAGAGGACCCCTGAAAGTTTCTGTACCATATTAGAAATCTCGGTGGAGGAGGTGAAGTTACATGTGGCATAGCCTTGAAGTAAGATGCTTAAAAATCATGTTCTGCGGCCATAGTTGAAGTTAGAGATGAGGCCAAAATGGAGTGTGTGATGGCACCAGGTGCACTCAATTAATTAGGAACAGCCTTTAATGGTTGCATATATAATTTATCAAGGCTTTCAGGCTGCTTGGTTAATGAAGTGGTATCATTTCTTAGTCAATGTTTTATTCTTAGTGTACTTGATAATTAGTAGACACTCAGTTGAGAGTTCTTGAAAGAACACACAAATTGATCTTCCCAGATATCCAAACCATTCCTCTCACTCCTATGTCCTTCTATCCCTGTCCTAGTTAGTAAATTCTTGCCCAGCCAACCCTCTTCCTTTTCTCACCTTATAGTGCATTCCCTGCCATGTTTAGATTTGCCATCAAATTTAAACACCAGGTTTCAGAAAATAAATAGAAAATAAAATCATATACAAAGAACTGAATTATGTTCCCCCTCTATAAAATAGTCTGTAAACTCCATATTACTCACAGTATGAAATTCCAAATACTCTTCATGGTAAATGAGCCCATTCACAACCTGGGAATAATCTATAACATCCCCTTAAGTCATATTCCAATACCCAATGTTCCAACACCACAAAACTGGCAAATCCTTTTCAAAGGTATCATAGATTTTCACATTTCTCTTCCTTGCTGTTCACTGCCTAAGATGTATTTATCTCCCTTCTTGGTGTAAAAAACACTAGAAAGAAAAAAAACACTAGAAAGAATATAGGTTAAAAGGTAATTTCTTTTTGAAGTATTCTCATTTCTTTAGAAACAGCCACCCATACCACTAGTGATTCCCATTTAATGGACATCTCTTTCCTGTGGTACTCAAATGCCATTTTTCCACAAGTCTGAGAACTTCCTGAGGCCGGAACTCATTTATCCTGACATCTTCATATCATACTCACTCATAGGAAAAGTGCATTTCTTGATTAAAAGGAAGGAAAGGAGGAATACAGTGAGTGAGCTAGGGAGGCAGAGAGGAAGGGAGACAGACAAAGAGGATGGGAGGACAGAGAAAGTGAAAAATGCCATAAGCTTCCCCGTAAACACCAATGGTCACAGATTTAATCTATCTGTCTATCTATCTATCATCATCTATCTGGCTACTTCATTTAAAGGCATTTGTAAATCTTTCAATCTTTTCATTCAAGAAGGTAACAAAAAATTCTTCTGGCCTCAGAGGTTAAAAAAAAAGGTCATCCTCTGCATTTTCCAAATTTTCCACACAATGGAAACCCAGACAGATGGTCAGTAAAAGAAACATTTGCCTGCACCTCCTGACAGCGATTAATGGAACTACAGACAACTGGGAACCAAGGTTCGTTGTGCACGAAGGGGCACCGTGGCCATCATTTCTTTAACCTTCTGAGCATTACTCGAAGTAGCGCCACTGTAGCCACTGCTAGAAGAGTGACAAGAGCACTGCAGGTGCCTTAGCCTTTTGTCTGATCTCTAATGGTCGCACATGCACACACACACACACATACTACACCCATTAAACCCCTGCACACATGTCGGCTCCCATTCATTCTGTCAAGAAAGAGTGCTCACAAGTAGCTGTGTTATACCAGGTAGTGGTCCTGTGGCACCTGGATACTAACAGGCTCTTTCTTAATTTCCTCTCTGCTCTGATCTCTAAATGGCTCTTTATTCTCAGGTGAGTGTTGAAGTACTTCTCTCACTGTACAGTGAGACTTTGCTACTATTTATTACATTCAGCTCAGCTGGATCTATCAGGCCTAATTTCAGACTGAGAACGGATTCCATATATTCTTCTGGCTGAATTTCCTGCTTGTAGTCTCTACCTATCTATCTTGGCTTGCCTACTCAGACTATACCAGTTTCCTCTTTGAATTAATCTAAGATTTCAAATGCTGACTTCTAGATTTCACTATGACCACGGCCATCATCCTAACTGGCCCAACCTCAAACCTCTGAAAATTTGATCTTCCTCCTATAAACCTCATTTACAAAGGATGACAGAGTCTTGTTAATTCTACCTTCTAAATAGTCAGTGATCTTGCCCCAGCTGGTATGGCTCATTTGCACATCACCCCAGGAACTGAGGGGTCACCGGTTCAATTCCCGGTCAGGGCACATGCCTGGGTTGCAGGTTCTGTCCCCAGTTGGGTGCGTGTGGAAAGCAATGATGGGGACTGTTGTTTCTCTCCCTCTCTTCCTCCCTCCCTTCCTGTCTCTCTAAAAAAATCAAAATTAAGTTAAATTAAATTAAAAAAATAGTAACCCTGTGATCACTGTAACTGCTTTTATGAAAGTCCGTGTGTGTGTGCGCGCGCGCGCGCGCGCGCGTGTGTGTGTGTATCACTTTGTACCTGACACATTGTAAACAATCAATAACTGCTGGACAAAAGAATTAATAATATTAAACCTGAGTAATTTATCTTTATGGCTTCATTTTTACCTCCAACAAATCCATACACCACCATTTGCCAGAGTGTTAGTTGTAAAAGAAAAGGAGAAATAATAAAGTGTTCATGATCTCATTTTCAATAAATTAAAATCCAAACTCCTTGGCATGGCAGATAGGGTCACATGTCATCTGTGTACTGCTTATACTTCTTGCGCTTTCTTTGGAAGCCCCTGTAAAGCATCAAGTGTTCTCTCTTCTTCCAGGGGTTCTTATCAGTCAGTAAAATCCTATTTTATTCTATAAAACTAGTGATTTCCACATATAGAAATTTTAACAATATTTCCTATAGAGGCACTTACTGTAATGCATTCTCCCTATTCCTCTCTCCCCTCACTAGATGTGAGCTCACTGAAATGAGGACTTCCTATTCTGTCTAATAAACAGCGTAGTACCTGGCACAAAGCAAGTATTCAAGATCTTAAAATAAGCTGCATCCATACTTTTCATCTTTTTGCTATTCTCTTTATTTGCCTTCTCAGACAACCCTATCCTAAACTCACGGATGTGCTATATTCTCCACCAAGTCCCTTGGCTGCTACTTGCTTCCAGCCTGGTGTATCCCACTGCATGGTTACAACACTCCAGCCATCAAAGGCCCCCGTTTGAGATTTCCCAAGTTTTCACAAGCCTCCTCCTTCATCCTTGCTCTCTAGTTCTTTTGCACTGGCCTGAGTCTGGATTCGGGAAGGAAGACTTGTTTCCTTTTGTAGAACTTCAAAAGCATGACAATGAATCACCTTTCAGTGCAATATGCTCTTATATGTATACAATATAAAAAGTCAAGAGAAAAGAACATATCTCTGGTTATTTATTCATAATTAAGACAATCTCCACTTTATAAACAGAATCATACCTGTATTTTTAAACAATTTAAGAGAGTACTTTAAAATCACTTTTTTACTCCTTCATAGATGAAATATAATCTCAAAACTTTGTTGACCTAGGCCACAAAGGGATAGTCCACTTTTTTAAAGGAAATAAAAATTAAATAAACTAGCCGGTATGCTTTTCATAGAAGACAATTCTAGAGGGAAAGGAAGGCATACTTCTTATGGAACTTCCAACCTTTGCCAAATGCCACACTTATACATCACAGGTATGATCAACCAGTTAAAGGGAAAAGCCATTTGTTGAATTACCTAGTATGTGTGAGGTCTTATGTTAGGTGCAGAAAAAACAAAACAAAACAAAATAAATGGGCCTCCACACCAGCCTTCAGGGAGAACACAGTCTTCACAATACTCCTTTGGGACAGGTAATATTATATCCCCACAGAAAATAAATGACATCCCCGCGGCCACATTTAATAAATGGAAAAGCCATGATGGGAATTCAGCTCTGTGTCAACAAACCTGTGTTTCGCCGGTCATTTTCCTGCACCCTAGAAAAACATGCAAGCAGATGAATCTGCAAGTTTATCCAATCCTTAGATTGGATAATCCTCAATAGAAATATTCTGAAAGAAAGCAGGCCAAATTCTAACTTAATAATAGGTAACAGAAAGTAGTGAAATTTTTGTCCATTATATGCAAAGTGTGGGATTTTGAAAAATAGCTAATAGATCGATCCACATTGAAGCTGCTGAAGAAAATGAATGACATTTATCTGGACTCACAAGTATAGCCATTTTCTGAGAGCGGTGTTGGGGAGAGTCAGCTTTATTTCCAAATAAGGGAATCATCAGATATGAAATGGGAGACTCTTTTAGTACATCTGGGGGAAAAAAGAGGACAAAAGATAGTCTCCTCAAGGAAGGCTGATGATGAAAAGGACATGCAAACATTCGACCTTTCTGTGTTTCACAAAATGAAGAACTTGTGCAGGGGTGTCCAACCTTTTGGTGTCTCCGCGCCACACTGGAAGAAGAAGGATTGTCTTGGGCCACACACTAAATATATTGTGATACACAATCACCAAAAAATCTCTCAATGTTTTAAGTAAGTTTGTGATTTTGTGATGGGCCGCATTCACAGCCATCTTGGGCTGAATGTAGCCCATGGGATGCAGGTTGGACACCCCTGTTAGAGGAAAACTGAAAAGCTGATCCTCATGAGAAACTCCTTTTTTAAAACCAAAATGGGGAGCCTTTTCAGGAACACCAAAGATCCAAGAAGGGAAAAATACAGCATAAACTTTCCTTTGGATAAATTCTCTTTTCTCCTGCAACCTGTTACCTTTCTTCTATAATATGTAGGCATTATCTGTACCTCTTAGTTTCTCCAAATCTCTGCTCAGTCAATGAGAACCTTCTCTCCAGGAGTCAGAGCAATCTCTTTGAACTAATTTTCTCTTTCATTGTCACCCCATACACTGCATTCAGATTTATCTTCCTAAGTGTCCTTCCTCACACATCAAAAGAGGCTCCTGTCTCTTATAACTATTTTTAACTGACCAGTAACTTTCTTCTGCTAGATACAGACCTAGCACTTCATTTAAAGCCAATGGCACGCTTAAGCTTAATAATCTACAAACATAAGTGGAATGGGAAAAAAACTGAGCTGGCAGATTTTTCTTTACCATTATTAAACAATAGTTGAAGGAAGCAAAGAAAACTATAATTAAAAGGATGCATATGTATATTCTAGTCTAAAGCTGCTTTCCAGAGGACTTATTCAATTAAGTAACTAAATTGTTTTCTCTCTTAACATTTCCAACACCATTGTTCCCTTTCCCTCTGCCTCCAAATATGCTCAGATATTCAAATCCTTTAAAAATTAAATAACTTGTACCATTTGAAGCTATTTTCCTCTATTTCTAATCCTTTGCTACTAATTTTTCAGAATGTTCGTTATCACTTATGCCTGTAAGTCCTTTATTTTTAAATGTATTTACTTTTCATTTTTGTCATTGTAATACATACTTCAAAAAGCCAAACAGTTCTAAATTATGTAACTTTTTAAAAATTATCAATACTTTACCCCACCCTTTACACCTGTAAAATTCACCATCCATAGTCACAGCCACCTGGCATTCTCTAGATATTTCTCCTGTTACTTAATTCTCACTGCGACATAATAAATACTCCTTGGTTTCCTAATATGAGATAGTATATAATATCTTCCAAATACAAAAGAAGAAAATTTAGCTATTTTATATAATTGTCTTTTTCCCAAAACATAGGATCCTTCTTTCTAAAATTCATCATTAAATCAATATTCATTATTTGCATAATTTTACTAGTAAACTTTGTTAAATGCTATCCTGTATTGTAAAATATGATTAAAATTCTCCTCCTGTACATTATCTTTATTCTGAACTTACTAGTAGCCTCATTTTCTAACATAGTTATTTTCTTAATTTCCCATCAAAAACTAATATGACAATAAGGAAATATTGCTACAGGACTCTCCTAATCTGGTCAGGCACAGGAGGTAATTGGTCCATTTCTTCTTTCCTCTTTACAGCAATCTCTTGAGAAGCCCTTACCTTCTTCTCTAACTGTATAAGCCCCCCTTCTGTTTGGACATTGTCTTCACTTTACCAGTAGGAATCTGTTTCTCTTTCATCACAAATCCCTTTTCCTAGATCCTAAGTCTTTCTTCTCTTTTCCCTTTTCTCCCTTTCCTTCTTCCATCCATTCTTCCCTCTCATCCTCCTCTTCCCTTCCCTTCCTCACTCTGTTCCTTCCTGTTTAATCCCTCATTTTTTGGATCACATCCTATGGTAGCTTCCTAATATAGAAGAGTAACTTTTGAGATATTTCACTCTTGAAAAACATGTTCCACCTAACACATAACTGAAACTTTACCTTGCTATATAATAGATTGAAAAGAATTTTCTCTTAGAATTCTCGTATTTCTATTGAGGAATCTAATACCACTCTAATTCCTGATGACTTTCTTTAAGAACTGAAAAATCAAAACTGACTCTGTCCTTCTCTCATTTATTTCAGCCTGTTCAGTCAGTGATTTTGCCCTAGTACAATTTTAATCATGTCACCCTTTAGTTGTCAGAGTCAATTTAGAAGAAAATGCACACTCCTTGGCATTTTTGACACCATTATTTATACTCTGCCTAACCAGCCTCATGTCCTCCCACTCAAGTCTAACACTTTATGTCCTGAAATAATATGTATGTTAGTTCAGCTAGCTGAATACATATTGTTCCCTTTCACATAGTACATATAATCTCTCATTCTTTGCCCCATTTTAGCTTTAACTTCTTCTCATTCTTCTAGTTCTAATAAATGTTTGGTACCTCAACATTATGCTAGCTCACTACATACTTGTCTGAATCAGAAACTAACACACTGCATTTTTGTGTTCATAGCTTTTTCTCCCAGTAAGTTGACAATTGCTTTAGATAAATACTGTGCTGTGTCTTGTGTAGCATTTTCCTTAAAGTCCTAGAGAAGTGCTTGGATGTAGTAAATATTTTGTTTCAATGAAATGGATTGGACAAATCATATCTGTTTTTCAATCCCCATTTGACATGCTATAACTTCCTTAAATTAGGATCTTTTATCCTTTTCCTATTAAATGCCCACACTCTTTGAACTTCATGTACATACGTCACTTTGCCTTGTACTAAACTTACTTTTGAATACACATAATTAACAAAGATGAATTTTGTCTGTTTGTTTAGCATGGTATCTTGCACCTAGTAGTTACATAATGAGTTGATTTTAAAGAAGGAACAGGAAGGGATAAATAAAGTAAGTTTGTTTGTTTTCTTTTTTTAGACCACACTACTTCACCGTCCATTTGGGGAATCGCTGTGAAATGTCACGGAGTCGTTGGCAGTGGCGCTGCACCACCACCTGCACGTGCACAGGCATTAAACGGGCGGGGGTGCGGAGCTCACAGAAAGCCAGTATTAGCAATCAGGTCTCTCAAATACATTTCACTTAAAATTGTCTTTCTCTGAATACTCTCTTGCCAACTACAAAAATAACCACAAGAAGCTTATTACCCATCCTGAAAAAGCATGTCTTACAAAGCAAGAACAGGGAAATAGAGCATTTTTGTTAAATAAGACATTTAGCAAAGAACATTCCATCTGTGATCCAATCATCGGGAGATTATGATATAAGGCATCTAGAGCATTCTGGCCAAGTGTTTCCTAATCACTGAAGAAAATTTTAAGAAGAACTAATAAATTAACAAGCACTAGTTATTTCTTAACTGTTAATTTAAGAAAAAAATTAAAAATCAATGAATTGAAACTTGATTCAGATTTTCTAAGCCTGAAATTCTCCAGCTGAAAAATGTTAGGTTCTCTTTGAAACTTATAATATTTATTTTAAAACTCTATCACCATGCAGAAAGTATATACCTGTGAATTCCCTAAGGCCTCTGAAGCCTAAAATATTCATCAAAAACTTATAAGCTTTTAATGTAAGTTCATTATCCTCTAACATAGAGTAGAATATAAGCTGAAAATAACAAACATCCTGGAAAAATAGATTTACTTTCACTAACAGAGGGCTGAAAACATGAGAAGGCCCTTAGGAAGCTCCATATCACACTAACGAAGGCAATGCACCACAGAGGTTACAGGAGTAGACACTGGATCCCCACTGAGAGAGTCTCAGATTCACAGACATCAGGGCCACCCATCACTCTCCCTGCATCACATTCTCCATACCCTGTAACATGAGGATGTCACATGACCTTGTAGGACTCTCAGCAGGGAGAGATGGGTAGCAAGCACGGTCCTCATGGTAGCGATGACCCTTTTAGTACATGGCTGTGCTTGTGGACAAACACCTTCATGTGGACTGCGGACTTCAACAGTATGGTTTAGGCACAATGTGTCGGCTGTTTATCTACACTTGGAAAGTCATTTCAGAGGCGACCACGATCAAGATGCACCCCATCGCAGTCTTATGGTTGCTTTTTGTTCATCTTTAAACAAAATAACACACTTTTACACAACCTACATACATGGCTCTGAGAAATGCATAATGGACATATAAATGCACCATTTCAGGTTAAGAACCACTTAGAGCCACTAAGAACCACAGTTTTCTCCTCATCTCAAAACCATCACGACAACAGCAAAGACATTTTTATTTTCTTAATACTATTGAGTCTGTCACAAGGAATAATGCTGCTGGCATGCTTTGTTAGTAGGTTAAGAAAGAAAACCCTAATCTTTTCTCCCTAAAAACACCTTATAGTGCTCAGGTTCCCAAATGAGTATATAAAAACATATTTAACCCATAAAAACTAAAACATCATATATCAGCAATAGTACTATATGGTTCCATTTTTATAGCTTATTTTTTTCAAGTAGCATATATTTTACATACAATATTAACTGACAAAATTATTTAACATTTTATATAAAAATGTGCCAAAATACAAATTAAATAAAATTTAATTATTATTAATTTAATCAATAAAATGTATATAATTTCATTTTATTTGCTTATTTATGTTTTTCTCATAAAAGGGATTTTAATAGGCACACAAAGATACATAGAGTCAGCAAGGGACACTAATTAGGAGATAGAATATTTTCCTAAAATATCCATTGGTGTTGAATATATTTTTTCCTCATCCTGGTATACGTTTTCCAACTCTTACCTTTAACTTCTATTTACCCTTTAGGATCTAGTCCAGGTTTGGGACCACACCTTGTTACTAGGCACCACATACATCTCTAAACCAGAAATTAATACACCCTCAGGAGGCTCTACCACCTTCTCAGCAAAATCATAAGAAAATATTAAAAGACATAACTCACAACATAATGAAAAGCTAAAGTTCTAATTAAAGATCCTTTCAGAAAGTAAGAGTTTCTGGTAATTACAATAATTATAAACACAGTGGGACTGAGCTGCAAATTGAGAAATGTATTGATATCTTCCTCATGGCCTCTACAGTTCTTAAGTCAGAAAACAAAGATTCCCCGCTTGCCTGCATCAGATGGAGAAGTGAGAGCCATTTCTCTCTCAGGATAATGCCACTGTCAAAGGTGGATGCACCGCTGCTTTCCACCCTCATTTGCATCACACGATGCAAAGGGCAGTCCCACTCTGTCCAGGATGTCAGCACAGCAGTCTCCCCTCATCTGTGACTTCACTTTCCGCAGTTGCTGTTACCATGGTCCAATGCGGTGCGAAAATATTAAATGGAAAATTCCAGAAATAAACAATTCATCAGTCTTCAATTGGATACCTTTCTGAGTATCATGATGAAATCTCGACATCCTGTTCCCTTCTGCCTACTCTGTGATCATCCCTGTGTCCAGCATCCCTCCCCCCCCACTGTATATGCTCCTGTCACATAGGTCATTCAGTGCCCATCTCAGTTATCACAGCAGCTGCTATGACACCACAGTGCTCCTATTCAAGTCACCCTTATTTACTTAATCGTGGCCCAAAGCACAAGAGTAGTGATGCTGGCAATTGGCTATGCCAAAGAGAAGCCGTAAAGAGTTTCCTTTAAGAGAAAAGGTGAATACAGTACAATAAGATATTTTGAGAGTGAGAGACCCCATTCACATAACTTCTATTGCAATACAGGGGTGGGCAAAAGTAGGTTCACAATTGTGAATATGTAAAACACAGTGTATCCTTGCATTATTATTTATTAATTATGGCATTTATTTGTATTACGCACTGTGCCATGTGACATTCTCCTGAGTTAATAAAGCTATTGTAATAATCATAACCTGCATGTCTTTTCAGTATGAACCACTATAAACCTACTTTTGCCTACCCATCATATTGTGATTGTTCTGTTTTATCATTGTCATTAATCTTTTATTGTGTCCCATTTATAACTTAAACTTTATCATGTGTCTATGAAAAACCATATATTTAGGGTGCAGTACTATCCGCGGTGGCAGGCATCCACTGGGGGTCTTAGAACGTATCCCCTGTGAGTTACGGGAGGACCACAACAGTGCGGAGGCTGAGAAATCACAACTAGCTTCCTGCAAGGGTGATGAACTTATTCCAATGCAGGGACAATTAAACTAAGGCTGTGAGAAGTTAATGTATGATCTGCAGTTCCACAACTGCCAAGTAAAACCGTCGGGCTCTTACTCTTCTCACTGCATAGCTAGCTTCCGACCTGCTATTAAGTGAGGCTGTTTAGGCCACATGCGAAGTGAGAAGATTTCTGGAATGCCAGACTTCGCGCTGCGTCTGAAGTGCACAGGAGGTGAGATGACTTGTGCTGCCACATTTGAGAAGCGCACGTGGTCTAATCCATAAAACATGCTTTCTTGCCAGTGACAGAGATTAATTTTCATTCTCAGACCTATTTTTCTGAACAAAATTATCTGGTAGTCAGAGTGGAAATATCTGTATAAATAAATAATGTATTTTTTAGCACAACTCTATGTTTGGAAACTAAATATTATGCCATACCCATGTGTCCTACAAAGAAATGTTATTTATTTTGTAATAATCATTCTAAAATAGTAACAAATCTATACATATTTTCCAGATACCCCCATGTCTCCTTGTTATGGGATGAAGTATGTCTCCCCCAATTTTCTATGTTTGGAGTCATAAAACCCCGGTACCTCAGAATGTGACTGTATTTGGAGAGAGGGTCTTTAAAGAGGTGATTAAGTTATAATGAGGTCATTACAGTGGGCACTAGTCCATTATGACTAGTGTCATTATAAGAGACTAAGAAACAAAGACACAGGGAGAACATATGAAGACAAGGAGAAGATGGCCATCTACAGAAGTGGAGTGACCTCAGTAGAAACCAACCCAGTTAACACCTGATCTAGGACATCTAGCTCCCAGCACTGTGAAAAATAAATTGTTGGTGCTTAATCCACACAACCTGTGATGTTTCGTATGGCAACCCCAGCAAACTAATTCACTCCCGGCAACATATTACAGATCCATGTATACCTGAGATGCAGTGTATGCCTACTACGTATTCCCAAATACTCCTACACTATTTTCCTTACATGTACTGTCATATAACCATTGCCTCCCCTTCATAAAGCCTGAGCATGTGTCTCTTGCCATCAAATATTTGTAAGAAGTAAGTAGAAAACGGCAATGTCATTAACTATCATTTGGCTTGATACAGATTTTCAACCACGTTTCTGTGGTAGTTAATTCTTAGGTTAAAGACAGACATTTAAGTGCAGGTGAAGAGAATAATTTTTCCTAAAAACTAGCAGTACACACTATGAAAACTCAAAGAAAACTAACTGTATAACTCAGGTTATGCTTTCAAATTAATACTCTACCCTCTAGAGGGAAATGATTACTGACATTTGTCTTATCAAAAAATCTCTTTTTTTATCAGTATCTTTGTGTTTTAAGACTTATTACAATAAAAGAGTAGGAACCTTTTGTCCATTACAGACAAAAGGTATCTTCCAGGCTCTTAGGGAAAAGGGGTAACTTCTTGGTTTATAGAAGTATTTGAGAGACAATTTTCTGAGATTTAAATTTGTAAGATATTTTGTCCCTAATGTATTTATTATATCTAGTATTTTTCAAAATAAAAAATTAAAAGGGAAGGAGACAATACAAAGTAACTTCTAGTCACATCAAGCGTTTAACACATTGACTCTGAGTATGGCAACTTACAACTTTAGAATGACTATTAAATATTGGTGACATATATTTTCCAATATATTTTACATTATAGATTATATGCTTTTAAATAAAAGCAAATAAAACAGCTTCCTGACTCTGAGTAATATACCAGTTCATGACTGTTAAATGAGGCAATTTGTTGCAAAACCAAAATTAGAAAGTTATCGAATGTATTTTAGAATAATATGACAAATCACCACTCAGCCTAGGATACATTAAAATTTTAGAATAAAAAGAAATTAATACTAGACAAAGTTGATAGTATGCCTAAAACGTTTAATTTTATTCAGATTATTCATGTCCAAAACAGTCTTTCTGCTAGCCCCCCAAATTGTCTGTTTTCTACAAGTTCTTGTTAAAATAAACTAATTTAATATATATTCAGTATTTACCAATAATTTCTCATTCCTGTAAAAAGGTAATTGCTATATTTTCCACTTCTGTAACTTTTCTCTTTATCACCTCATATTTATTCTCATTTTTTTAATTGGTGCCACAAGTCTTTTAAAGGCAAATGTTCTCGCATATGTGAAACACAATCTAACATTAAATTTAATATGCTGGTAGTATCAGAAATAATTTTGAACTCAAAATATTCATGGCATTAAGAGAATAAAAATGGCATAAGTTCTCCATTATAAATATTAACTGAAAACTATAAAAAACATAACTATCACAAATGCCAACTTCCATAATTATAAGTATTTGCATAAATATTTGATAATTTCACTAATAATCTGATTATAGTACATTTGGTACCTAAAAATGTTTTCAATAAAAACACAAGACTTTTGGTTTCAGTTCATTGGTACAAAGAAAAAAAATTAATGAACATTGCTTCCAGCTTTACAAGGAAAAATCTAGATATATACAAATTCCCAGAAGAGGAACCCCAAGCTGTAGGAGTTCCTTGCCCCCAAATCCTACATGGCTGGCCGGTAGACTGTGGCCTCCACCTTCCACCAAGAACCACAGGCCAACCTTCTACCTGGCTTTGCCCTGCACCATTTGTGAGGCCATCACCAAGAACATCTAGGAGGCCTTCATGAGTCAGACAGGCTGCAATGCCATCATCACAAAGTAGCCCTTCAGGGAGAACCTAAAGAGGTCCAACAATATGTCCACCCACATCGTCTCCCTATTCTACCAGGACTAGATCTACCGCGTCCACCACAACCTGTGCAAGAAAATGGTCCAAAACCTCATGGTGCCAAGATCTACCAACAAGGTCTCTGACCCAACCTGGAACCAGGACAATATCGTCAATATCGTCCTTACCTTCAAGGAGCCCTTTGGTACTGAGAGCTGCAGAGGCTACTTCAATGATTTTGGGATCAACCTACACATGATGCAGAACCACCTCCTGTAGATGTTGTGTCTGGTAGCCATGGAGAAGCCTCCCTCCACTGACTCAAACAACATTCACAGTAAGAAGTTCAAGGTGTCAAAATGTATCTCAAAGTTACAGGAGAACAACGCTGTCCTGAGCCTGTGTTTGGGAAACCCCAACAGAGAGGATGTTGCTATGGAAGAGTGGTACCTAGACGGCTCCACTCGGCCTCGCGGGTCCACCACAGCCACCTTCATCCCTTCATAACAAGCTGCCTTTCACCCCACAAAACCCTGGATGAGAGCAAGACTGAGCTGCCCCTGAGCTGTCCAGACCCACGTACAACACAGCAAGAGAGTGTGGACCAAGATGAAGGACCAAGAAGCCCAGCAGTTTCCTCGACTGAGGAGTCAGAGCCGAACATGACATAGTGCAACAGTAGCAAGAACATGAATCTCCCAGATGCATTTGAGCGGCTCATCCTGGATTTCTGTGTGAGAAAAGACAGCGTGTGCAGTGATGTGCCCTAGCAGGCCTCTATGCCACTGCCACACCAGAAGGAGTGTGAGCGGCCCTGGTCCATCGCCAATTTAACAGCAGCCGAGGCCCTGCAGAGGCAGACACACCAAGGACACAATTCCGCTTCCTGTACCGCGACACGTACAAGTAGATGAACTACCAAAAGCTCAGAGCCCTGGGACCCCCAACCCCCACTCTTCCTTGGTCTTGTCTCTGTCTTCCCAACTCCTTACCCCACATCCAGAGGACTTCAGAACCATTCCCAGTCCGCGCAGGCGCCAACCAGCTCCACTTGCTCCTTGCAGTGGCTGCCGGAGCCCAGCTACATTCCTGGCCCGCAGAGCCCTGGTGCTATGCCTGCCCCAGTTTCCGTAGGCCCTGACTGAGCCCACTTCTGTCCAAGGGTCTCAGTCCCCATGGAAGGAAGGAGAAAGGTGGCCTTTCTGTCTGTCCCAGGCACCTGGACCTCGGACAGGAGTTAGTAATAACAGGAAGGGCAGTGGGTGGGTCTCAGGGGCAGGGGCCAACTCACACCCCTGTTGGCTACCAGCAAGCTGCTCAGAAGTCGGGGAAGTGGGGAAGTGCTTCCACATGGAGGCCTCCTGCGGAGGACTGGTAGAGGATGCCCGCATCCACTCCAACCATTCCACGTGTGTTAAAAACCACACATTCCTGGCCACCAACTGGAAGGGACCTCTTGCTGCCCAGCAGTTTTTCATGCCTCGCCTTCCCTGAATATCCCTCTATCCCACCAGCTCTCTCCCACCACCCCAATTCTGCACTCCATAGCCACCCCACCCCATTCAATATGCAGGTGGCCCCCTGGCCTATAGAAAAGCTGAAGCAGCCGCTGGGATGTCCTACCTAAAGCCCCTGCCATTAAGTCTACAAATAGAAAAACAGTCTTTTTGAAACAATGTGACAGTTTCAATCCAGAACAAGTTTTCATATTTGGAGCTTCTAGTACAAAGACAGTATGTCATGTGTGAAAGAAATGCTTATCTGGTGGAAGGTCTCCCCCAGCCATTTAAATATCAGGAGGATCGATCAGGCAGAAGATATAAGTGACTGCAAGATGCACCTTTAAGAAAGGAACCTGCAGAAAGAAATGGGACCTGAGCATCTGTTTACCTGGGGCATAAGTCACCAGACATCACATTCATTGGCAAGAAGTTTCAGATAGAAAGTTTTTAACAAGTTTCTAAGAACAATGTGAAGTAGCATGAAGGTATAAAGACCCTAGGGGCATGCAGGTACAAGGGAGTTTTCATCCTAGTGCTTTTTCTCCAGAAACCACACTAACCACTCACAGGGAAGACAGAGAGAATGCCGAAATAGCTCCCCATGGTGCTGGCTGGGAGAGGACAGAAACCCCTGCAAAACTCCACAAAGAACACCTTCCCTCTATGCTTTATAGAACTCAAACCTTAATCTGCAAGGAGTGAGACAAAGAATGCACACCTAAAAAGTGTAGACATGGAATATTCGTGGAAACCCATTGCAGCTAGGAGACACAAATAGGAAAAAATTCTCTACCCTGGGGAAGTACACAGATATTGGGCCCAGTGGAGCAGTAGCCCGGAGGAGGGGCAGGAGGGCCTGGGTGAGGGCTTTCAGAGAACAGCACACATGCCCTCACCGCCACACTAATAAGAATCAAGTAAACAGTTAAAACATTTGGAACTGTCACAGGTAGATCGTTTCTCAGAGAAAGTCAACACCCAAAGTAATACATAGAGCATTTACTGAGATAAATCCTCTGGCATATTATCCCACAACATAAACACAAGATGTCACTAGAAAAATGCAAGATATCACTGTAGGCCAGTGAAGATGACCACAGTAACATATTTAAGAGCCTAGTTCTTGAGTAGATTAACATAAACCCCTCATATTAAGGACATAGCTGAAGGAAAGGTGAACTCATCTCTAAATAGAAACGTACTTACCTCCATATTTACAGCTTTATAAAATGTGTTGAATTTCAACAACAATTTTACAAGGCCTACAAAAGGCAAAAAAATCACAATATAAAGAAGTCTCTCATATGATTACAGATGTTTAAACTCTTGGAGAATTTTAAATGACTGAATGGTAAAGGGTCCAATTTTAAAGGGAGGCACATGCTAAAGGAGACAGTTAATATCATCATGTAGAAAAGCCATAGGAAAGAAGCATATAGAAATGCTAGAAATCAAAAACATAACATGGAGAAGAGTATTTCTTATGGGCTCATCAAAAGATTTGACATGGGTGAGGAAAAAATCAGTACAATTGAAGATACACCCACTTGAAATTATTCAAACTGAAATGCAAAGAAAAATAAGTGAGAAAAGATGGAGAAGACATATTTGAAGAAATGTTGGTCACTTTTTCCAAAATTAGGACCACAAACTACTGATCCAAGAAGACTAAAAACACAAAATAGAAAAACAAAACAAAAACTTAGGCATAACATTCAAACTGCTGAAAATGAAGACACAAAAATCTTAAAGTTAGGCAAAGAAAAAAGATTAATTCTATAGAAGAACAAAGATAATTATAGTAAACTTCTCATCAGAAACCATGCAAGTGAGAGAAATGGAGTGACATATTTAGATTACCAGAAAAAAATCTGTGTACCCCAGAATTCTCTATCCTTCAAAATGAAGAGAGGAAAAAAGCAACAGACTTCACTGTCAGCACACACTCTAAAATAAAGATTAAAGAAATTTCTTCAGGTAGAGGGAATGATAAAGATATGTATACATAACACTTAAAGAGCTCAAAAAAAAATTCCAAAAATAAGTGCTCAAAGATCTGAACAGAATTTTAAAAAAATAACTTGTAAGTTAGCAAATAACCATATGAAAAGATATCCAACATCATTAATCATTAAGGAAATGAAAATTGAAAGCACAAATAAAATAACTTTAACACATCTATTAGAATGTCTAAAATAAAAATAAATATTAAAAACAATGCAAACAGAGGGGGAAATGTCTGAGAATTCAAACTATCGCAGAGGATGCAGGGCAACTGGAAATCTTATTCACTGGCGGTCAGAATGCAAAATGCCGTGGTCATGTTGAAAACCAGTTTTCAGTCTCACACAAAGTTAAAAAGCCACCTACCGTTTGAGCCAATTATCTCACTTCTGGATATTTACCCAAGCAAGCTGAATGGTTATGTTCAAACAAAAGCCTGTATATTGAAGTTTATAAATTTATTCAAAATTGCCAGAAACTGTCTTTAAACGTCTATCCTTACAATATAATATTACACAGGAACAGAAAGAAGTAAATTTTTGTTTCAGACATCTATCTGATTGAATATTAAAAGCATATTCTAAGGTCCAAAAGGCTGCATATTATATGATTCCACTTATAAGTGATTATGGAAGACACAAAATGTATTGGTTGCCAGGGGGTGGGTGAAGGAAAAGTGTGTGAGTGAAGAGTTGCCTAGAGGAATATTTAGGGTGACAGAGCTGTTCTTTTAGGTGTAGAGGGGGTACAAATGGCGTGTGTGTTTGCTGAAACTCACAGAACAATAGGCCTCAAAGAGTGAGCTTTAAAACAAACAAATAGCAACAATGATAAAACTATCAACCAGGATATTATGAAAACCCAGGGTGAAATTCAGTTCTTGACAAACCAACTTAACTGTGTTACGATTACTATGGGCTACAGGGTGGGCAGGAGAAGGTTGACAGTTCATATGGAAAATAATACAGTAATTAATGAATAGTAATACCAGAGTAAACTGTTTCACATACAACTATAAATCTACTTTTGCCCACTCCTGTATACTTAGAGACACGAAAGGAAAATAAACAAAACTAAGTAACTAAGTAACTAGAAGACAGTGTTTTGATTAGCTATTGTAAAATTCAAAGCAAAGGAACAATTGCATAAAGATTGTAATCTAGCTGGTCAATGCATTTCATAGGAGAGCATGCTTACCAATTCTGCAAATACTTTAAACACACACTAGGGTAGAATTAAATAAATTATCAATAATGGGAGCCAGTTTTCTCACTGACAGAGACAGAAGTTACAAGTAAGCATGAGAGGAAGAGAAAAGTTATCAGTATGAACTCCTGTTTATTTTTCAAGAATAGAAATATAGATACATGCCTATATGGGTTAGTATAATTTTCTATCTACATCGTTACGCATATTCTGAGAATAGCACACTCCGGTTACAGTGAGCATATAAGCCACTCGGATTTGGTCTTTGAACACCATTCTTCAATGAAAGGAACCCTGGCGCCTTGAAGAAATGGTTAATTCTAGGCCTGGGGCAGCAAAAATACAAGGTAGGACTGGAACTTCTTGTAGATATAAGGAATAAGAAATAAGGAAATACTAAAAAATAAAAGGGGAGCTGTACCTGATAGATCTCCCAATAACTAATGCTGGAAAACTGGAGCAACAAAATAAGTTACAGTTGTATTATAACCAAAAGAATGATTGATATTCAGTGAGCCCATTCTGAGTCCATTCTGATATTCAGTGAGTCCATTCTGATATTAAAATGATAGAATGAATAAAGGAAACAACAGAAATCTACTTTACCAAAGAATTCCAATTAATAAATATAAAAGTAATGAGAAAAAAATCACCATTAGAGCACTATAATAATACCTCCAGTAGACAGAATTCACTGATGTCTAAGTTAGTAGACAAAACATTAAGAATAAATATAATATTTGCATAGCCTCAAATATTCTTCCCAAAAGTATTTATTAATTACTGTGGTGCATTTAACACATGTTCATAAATTCTTTGATGTTTCCTCCACCAAGATGTAGAACTTAACTCCCTTTTCCTTCAATGTGGGCTGAACACGGTGACTCATTTCTAGAAAAAAGAACGTGGAAAGGGAAAAATAATACTCGAGAAGTAAATTACCAGACACCACCTTAACCCAATGATCAAGTTAACAGAAGCCAGTATTAAAATATATTGATGTCATGCGTCCCCGATGTGATGCACTAAGAAGGGCATTTAACCTCTGTGATGCTCTCTTTTCAATTTCATACCCCAGTTTTGTCCATAAGCAAGCACCGGATGAAAACCATTGTGGCACATTTTACAAAATACCTGGCCATTATCTCCAAATAAGTCAAGATTGTGAAAGTTAGGGAAAGGCCAAAAAAGTGTCACGGGTCGGAGAAGACCGAGAAGACGTGATGACTCCATGTGATGTGATGTCATGGGTTGGATTCTGATCAGAAGACTGAGGAAACTGGTGACATCAAATCCTGTGTTCACTGTATGATGCCAATGTCACTTTCTTAGCTTTGATTACTGTACCAAGGTTAGATTTATCAAAACTGGAAAAATAACCAGAGACATTGAAATTAAGAACAAATTGACAGTAACTAGAGGGGAAGTGGGAGGGGATAATGGGGGGTGGGGAAAAGGAGGAAGGGTTTTCAGGAACAACTATATAGGACATATGGAGAAAATTAAGGGAGGGTGGGATTGGGGGTGGGAGGCGGGGATGGCTGGGGTGGGGGGGAGTGGTGAGGGGGGAAGTGGGGATATCTGTATTTGAACAACAATAAAAAAACTAAAAATAAGATGTTAACCTTTTGAGAATGGACAAAGTTTATATGGAAACACTTGGCATTATTTTTCTATTTCCCTGTAAATACTATAAATAAATTATTTTGAAATATGAAGTTTTAAAAAGGGTATTGTTGTTATATCCAGACAGTGGAATATTATTCAGCACCAAAAGGAAATGGACATTTAAGTCATAAAAAGATATGGAGAAACCTTAAGTGCATGTTACTAAGAGAAGAAAGCCAATCTGAAAAGGCTACATGCTGTATGATGCCCACGATATTCCATTCTGGGAAAGCAAAAGCTGTGGAGGCAGAAAAAGAAGAGTGGGTGACAACGGTTAAGGAGAGAGGAAGGATGAATAGATAGAACATAGATGATTGGGGGGGCAGTGAAAATACTTTCTCTGATACTAAAATGATGGACACCTCATACATTTGTCTAAACCCATAGATCGCACAACACCAAGAGTGAACCCAAAGGCAATCCGCTGACTCGGAGTGAAGGTGCATCAATGCAGGTCCACTAACTGTAATAAATGTGCCCACTCTGCTGGGCTCTGCATGTGTGGGGCAGGGGCTGTACAGGGAATCTCCTTAACTCCCCCCCATTTTGCTGTGAACCTAAAACTGCCCCAGAAATGAAGATATCAAAAATAAACCTTTACTGAATGCTTTCAATATTTCTAAATAGTAAAAGTATGAATTATATTAAAATGTCAGTGATTGTTTTAGAAGCTTTTCTTAAAATCAGCTGATTATACTTGTTTGTGTATCCTGAGAATAATTATGGGAGACTAAATTAGTAACAGAGGGTCACCCTTGCATGTGATCTTTTTATTCTTGTCTTCAACACTATGAGATCCTGGTTTTCCACACCCTGTCACTGACATTCTCTCCCCGGGTAGTTCTAGACTCTCGTTCATGAGAAGCATATGGAAGTATGAGACATTTCCCCCAACATTCCACGTTGCTATCACTGAAATAATCTCCCATCTTCCCAAGAGATGCCAGACATGCTTATGTGATGTTCAGCACACAAAAGACCCAGCAATTAGAGCTTTATGGAGGTCTATATTTAGATATAGCATTGAAGATATATATGAATAAATATTTATATATTAAAGTATTCATGTACATTTTACATATTTACCTAATCATTTTATGAGATGAGATAAATTAGACAGATAGACAGATAGATAGATAGATAAACAGATTTTTCCTGCTGGTTCTCAAACTTTAATGTTCAACAGAATCACATAGAAAGATTATTACAACAATTTCCCAGGCCCCATACCCTGAGATTCTAATTTTGGATGTAGCCCATGAACTTGCATTTTAACAAGTTAATGAGTTATGCCATATATCACCAGTCCAAATGTGATAACTACTAATCCAGTGAATCCTAAATGTCTTTCTTCAATTAAACACATATATACTCTAACATTAGAGATTTTTATAAATCTTATTTCTTGCTCTTAAGTCATCTATACCCAAGTATGCTGCATAAGTCTACTTCTAGGCACGCCGGCTAAACTTTGTTTATGTTGGAATATAAAAATGATTATCAATCCTAAAATTAATGGTAAAAAATTTAAAACCTGGTCTATATGTAAGCACTATAAATAAAGTACCTACATGGTATCCAATTATGCCTACAAAGTCTCATTTTCATTAATATATTATTGCCATATTGAGGCAAAGCATCAGTGAAGAGCATTTATTACTTCAGAAGGAAAAAGGTAAATTCAAAAAATATATAATGGAAAAGCAGAAGTAAAGGTGGTGTTCAAATTGAAAATCCAGTGACATATAAAAAGTGAAATCCGAAGTATTTACATTAACTCCTATTGATGGATAGACTATGCATATAGAGTACAAATTACTGTGTATTAAATTCCTATCAACAACATTGTCATGTTTCTACACATATTTGGGAAATTCCATGGAAACAGACACCCTGCTGCTACTACAGCACTTACTAAAATGACTTGCAGTCTAGGCTGTGGAAAATAATTTCTTTCAGATATATGTGATAAAGAGGAGGTTTTCCTTTCTTGGTCACAAAAGTGTTAGAGTCACTTGCGAAAGTATCTGAGGCAGTCTGACCATCCACATAGATTATCAGTTTGGCCCATTTTTATGTTGGAGTATACTTTACTGATTGCAAGCTGGTGCTCTCTTCATGAATCTCAAGCTGGATTCACATGCAAAGCACAAGTTAATTGTTTCGGAGTGACATAGGTTTACTGCATCATGATGTCATCATTGTGTTCATAAACTGCTCAGCTTTGCATTGGAATACACGCCAGAGATTATTTTGTATTTAGCAGTGCACAAAAACTGAATTATCTACAGGTTTACTTTCTCTCTTTCAAATACTAGTCCAAAGAGAGAAACTATGTTTTTTTAAATATAGAATACTTAAAATATGTATGGCAAAAAATGCTAAGAAGAAAATGAGCAACACATAATTTAAACTGTGTCAATAATATTTACTTTGAAATAAACATTTTCTCCTAACTGCTAGTATAAATTCATATAAACTGATGATTTTATTATATATCTTTAGACATTATGTGCTTCAAAAATTAAACCCACTCATTTTTAAAAATATTTTTTAATTGTTGTTCAAGTACAGTTGTCTCCATTTTCAGCCCACCATGGTCCCCCACCCACCCACCCTCATCTCACACCTTTGAACCTACTCCCTTTGTCTTTGTCTATATGTCCTTTATACATGTTCCTTGATGGCCCTTCCCCTATTTTCCCCCATTATCTCTCTACGCCCTCCCCTCTGGTTACTGCCAGTTTGTTCTTTATTTCCATGTCTCTGGTTATATTTTGCTTGCTTGTTTGTTTTGTTGATTAGGTTCCACCTAAAGGTGAGATCATATGGTATTTGTCTTTCACTACCTGGCTTATTTCACTTAGCATAATGCTTTCTAGTTCCATCCATATTGTCACAAAGGGTAGGAGCTTATTCTTTCTCTCTGCTGCGTAGAATTCCATTGTGTAAATATACCATGGTTTTTTGATCCATTCATTTACTGATGGACACTTAGGTTGCTTCCAGCACTTGACTGCTGTAAATTGTGCTGCTATGAACACTGAGGTGCATAGGTTCTTTTGAATTGGTGTTTCAGGGTTCTTAGGGTATAACCCCAGCAGTGGTATTGCTGGGCCAAAAGGCAGGTTCATTTTTAGTTTTCTGAGGAAATTCCATAGTGTTTTCCACAGTGGCTGTACCAGTCTGCATTCCCACCAACAGCATTCTAGAGTTCCCTTTTCTCCACAGCCTTGCCAGAACTTGCTGTTTGTTGATTTGTTTATGATGGCCATTCTGATCAGTGTGAAGTGATATCTCACTATGGGTTTAATTTGCTTCTCTCTGATGGCTAGTGATGCTGAGCGTCCTTCCATATGTCCATGAGCCCTCTGTATGTCCTGCTTGGAGAATTATCTCTTCAAATCCTTTGCCTATTTTTTAATTGGGTTGTTTGTCTTCCTGGAGTGGAGTCATGTGAGTTCTTTATATATTTTGGAGATCAAACTTTTGTCCCAGGTATCATCAGCAAACATATTTTCCCATAGGGTTGGTTCCATTTTACTGCTGTTTTCTTTAGCCATGTAGAAGCTTTTTATTTTGATGAGGTCACATTTGTTTATTCTTTCCTTTATGTCCCTTGCTCTAGAGGATATATCGGTGAAAATATTGTTGTGTGGAATATCTGAGATTGTCCTGCTTATTGTCTCCTCTAGGACTTTTATGGTGTTGTGACTTACATTTAAGTCTTTTATCTACTTTGAATTTATTTTTGTGTATGATATAAGTTAGTGATCAAGTTTCATTTTTTGGCATGTAACTGTCCAGATTTCCCAACACCATTTGTTGAAGAGGCTATTTTTACTCCATGTCATGCTTCTGCCACCTCTGTCGAGTATGAATTGACCATAGAGACTTGGGTTTATTTCTGGGCTCTCTATTCTGTTCCATTGGTCTATGTGTCTGTTCTTAGGCCAGTACCATATTGTTTTGATTGCACAAACCCACTCATATTTTTAATCTAGTATGCAATAAGTAACCATCTGCTGTTTCTAAAGTACTGTTGTTCAAATAGTGTAGAAGTTAAAGTGAATTGGCAGGTACTCCAAAATGATAAGGATCATATTGTAGGTTTACAAAGGATATAAAAATTTGATTTACAAAAAAATAATAATATGTTTAAAATTTTGAACTTCATTTGAATATTTTATACTTGAATATATAAGAAGTATAACTTAGAGTTCTGGTGGTAGGCAAGTGGTCATAGTTTTCAAAATGAAGTAATGATTCTTGCCCTAGAACTTCAAGAACAAGAATGAGTTAATGGTAGAAATTATGGGCACAGAGGTGTACAAAATGAAACTTTAAAACAGCCACAACAAAGTGCATATAAAAGAAATTATATAATGTACATTTTTATATGTTTGAGGTATACAATAAAGAAAGGGGATGAAGAGAATTTCTGATGAAAACTGAATTGGGTGTCAGAACATGAAAAATAAAGATTAATAATTTCAAGTAAGAAACTATAACTCTGATTTAATTCCATGCCCCATCACTTATAAGATTAGTGAGCTTAGAAAAATAATTTATCCTCAGCACTTCAGTTTTTCCATCTGATAAATGTGATAATAAAAATATCTACTTAATAAGGTTAGTATGCAATTGGCACATCAAAATAAATAATGATGGCAATAAAAAATAACCCATTAAATAAAATAAGAAATTCAAACCACATATATGTACATAAATAGTTGAATAAATTGAAATTTTAATGAAGTATAGGAATTACATAATTATGATACATGTCCCAGAAAAAAATGTTTATTAATTGTGATGGGGAGGTGCAACTTTATAGTGGAGAAATCTGGTAGACAGTACATACTTTAATGAAGTGAGCAAGGTGAACTTCGCCAGTAACAAGGCAAATTAAAACACTGAGCCAACGCATAAGATGCAACGAGGGTGCAGCAACACATGGAACGCCATGCCTCTGACATCCCTGCCCCAGGATCGCAATTTTAATCTAATCGTGATGGAAAGCAGGCAAATATGACTTGAGGGACATTTTACAAAATAACTTGCTTGTAATCTTCAAAATATCAAGGTCATAAAAATTAAGAAATGCCTGAGGAACTAGCCCAGATGGAATAATACCAGAGAAAAAGCAACAATGCACACGGCAGCCCTCCGCCTGGAAGCTTCGCTCTAAAAGGCATTGCTGAGACACGAATTCAGCCTCGGACCAGATGGTTTTATAACAATTAAATGACTTTGACAGTGCATTTTAGTAACAGGAAAATGTCCTTGTTTGTAGGAAATATATGCTGAAGTGAAGAGGAGAGATGAGACATCACATCAGCAAATTACTCTTAAGCGGTTCAGAATAGACTTTATTCTGTAAGCTTGAGATCGTAAGCTTTAAAATAAGAAAAATTGAAAGAAGATGGACAACAAAGATGTTTCTCTCCATTCTTTGGTAAAACTATTACTGTTGATTTTTTGGAAATGCAAATAGAAACATAAATACAAAAGTGGAAGTCGTTTATTATACGTATATTTTCAATCTCTTTCTATCCTGGTAAGGTTGGTCCAACCTTCATAAAACAGTCACGTGTTTGGTAAATTGATGTTGCCTTTTTCTTTGTTCTGTTTTTGCTAAACTCACTTCATATTCAAGTCACTTTTTAAAATTTTAAAGTATTTCATTTATCACTTTTGGAAAAATAAGTGTCTTTCCATATTTAATTTTTCAGAGGTAATGGCATTCTGAGTACTTATATAAATAAGCACCCAAATATTATATGTGTATATATATGTGTAAGCACCTAAATATTATATGTGTGTATATATGTGTATATATATGCATGTACATCTCACACATATATCCATATACACAAATATATGTATAACATATAAAATATGAATATGTATATTTATTTGTATATATTTGTATATATATATGTGATGCACACATATACTGATATATTTTCCCCAAAAGAATTATATTGGATATATTTTTCTAAAACTTGCTATTTTGTACATTCCAGGTAATTACATTCATGTTTCTCACAGCATTTTGTTCAGATGTTTAATGCTTTGTTTTACATATGTAACCAGTATACTTGAGTTCATTATTTGGTTTGTTATAAATTTTAATGTAACTGATATGGTACGATCAATATCTTAGTATATAAATACTTAGTATATACTAACATATATATGTATATACATATTATTACAAACTTGTGGATACATCTTGCAGAATAAATTCTGTGATGTTAAATTTCAGGGTCAAGAATTTATGGAGAAAGTTATTGCCAAGCTGATAGTCAAGAAGCTGTACTGATGCGCATTCATACCAACAATGCCACAGACCAGTTTTCTCACTTCCTTACCAAATATTGGTTCTGGTTAGTATCAATATTCTAAATATTTGCCAAATTAATAGTTGAGAAATAGTACACATTATAGTAGTTTTCATTTATTTAATTATGATAAGGCTGGACCTCAGAAGCTTTCATTTTTTGTATAGTTTTGGGATCATTTAAGGATCATTTTAACAATTGGGTCTAAAGTTTGCAAAGAAATGTCTATTTCGCTATTTACCATTAGCCTGGCATACTTTTTAATGACACATTTCCTTGTAAACTTTCTTGGCTGTCTTGACCGATGGGGACTATTACTTTCAATGAAATTAAAATATTAATGAAAGGAGATCAGAGTATTATCTCCTTATTTAAAAAAGAACGCCCTTGATACAAGCATGGAACTCTTTCTTTCAGTCAGTCACACATCTACTAAGAGCTTAGTCTAGGTCAGGTACGAGGCTGGACACAGGGAATATAGCAGTTACCAAAACAAGGCAAAAGTCTTGCTCTCTCAGAAATTATATTTTACTGAAGAAAATGTAAATTTCATGTCTCAAAATTAAGTAATAAGGTATTATGAAGTCTATAAATACAATCTTCATAAAAGGTAAGCATTTGTTCAGGATTCTGAATCTGAAAGTCTGTAAGCATCAGAATTCTCTCTGTTGGAAGGTGCTCAGGTGAACAACTAAGGTCCTTTCAATGTGATCAAACTATTTCTATGGAGACATATTTTCTTAAAATGTGATATTATTTATAGACTAGAATTGCCCCATTAGAACCCACTGACTATTTCAATTTATAGTGTCATTTCATAAACTTCTAACCAGACTTTGTGCTGATTTTGATTTTACTATTTCTAGGAAGAAGATCATGAATAAGTACTTTCAAGTGCTAGGAAGACACATCCCTGTTTTCTCCACATGCTAGGTTTGCAAATATATTAGATAATTACTATAGCATAATAAGTAGTAATGTGAATTAATACTGAATGTAGCTTTTGTGATTTTCTAGAAGTAAAATTTTTCTGATGCTGATTATACAGTTTTCTATAGAACAATTACTTTCATTATAGCATAGTCTCATTTTATCACATCCAGTTATTCTCTGCAAATTGATTTTTCTAAGATGGCATGAAGTCACTAAAGAAAATGCCACCAAATTTGATAATTTTTCATTCCTTGTTGATGACTACAACTGTCAGAATTAAACATTGTATTTCCACAATTGCAATGGTTTATAACTAATGTTTATTGTCCAAATGTAATATTATAGTAGAGTCCATTCAATAACATTTGGTCATACCAATATTTTTCCTCCCAAGAAATAGAATACAAAGGATTAAACAATTTTTTCACTTAGAAAATGACTTGATGTTTGGAGATATTTTCAACCTCAGAAACTTTTGTTGTTGTTGAGAACTATAATAATCACAATAAATGAAGTTTGAGGATTTGAAGTTTGAAGATTACTTAATTACATGGGAAGGTTACCCATAAAGTCAAAAAAATTGATATTAAATATTTGTTCAAAATTCATAGTTCATGTTATGATTTTCAAAAAAATCACTGGAATTAGATGCACTAAGCTGTGGATAAAAAATATCAAAGGATAGTGGAAATAGATGCTTCACTATTCTTCTAAAGATGTTTTTGTATCTTTCAAATTTTTGTTACCAAAAACTAACAGTATGTATTTCTTGAATGCTTATCCTAGACACTTTTCTATGCATTTTAGAGACATTATATAATTTCAAATTATCCATAGTACTACTTTTAAGTTGTACAAAATGATGGTTTGATTTACACATATTGAGAATGATTACCAAAATATGTCTAGTTAACATTCATCATCTCATATAGATACAAGGATGACGACAACAACAACAACAACAAAGGAAAACAGCCCTTGCTGGTGTGGCTCAGTGGGCTGGGCACCGGCCTGCTAACGGAAAGGTCGCTGGTTTGATTCCTGGTCAGGGTGCACACCTGGGCTGTGGACCAGGTCCCTGGTCGGAGAAGCAACAGAGCAGTGTTTCTCTCTCACAATGATGTTTCTCTCCCTCTTTTCCCCTCTCTCTAAAAAATAAATAAATAAAATCTTTTTTTAAAAAAGAAAAACAATTTTCTTGTGATAAGAATTCTTAGGGTCTACTCTCTCAAGAAGTTTCCATATATCATATAGCAATTTTAACTAAATATTCCATATTAGTGAAATACAGTATTTGTCTTTCTCTGTCTGACTTATTTCACTCAGAGTAATTCCTTCAAGGTCAATTCATGTTGTCACAAAGAGTGGGATAGCCTCATTTTTTATGGCTCAGTAATATTCCATATACAATGCAATATCTTCCTCCATTCATCCATGGTCATGTATGTCAATTATTTCTCAATAAAACTGAAAAATAAATTTAAAATAAAAGTAAAATTAATTATAATATTAAATAATAAATTATATAGTATCCTATAAATAACCTATTGCTTAAAAATACCTCGATGAAGTATTATTTCTCTATAACTAGGAAGTTGTAATGATGTTTACCCACATAGTTTTTCTTCTGAGTTCACCCAGAGTCTCTCAAGCCAGTGCCACTGGCATTAGCAACAGCCTGTCTCACTCTAAAATGCAAAACGCTATGTTGCGATAAATAGATTTGCACATAATACATCATACCGACTTTATTGGTAGTTTGCCTCTTATGGAGCATGCTATAATAGCAACATCCACAAGTGTATAAAACTTTTAGTTATTTTCCTCTGCTGATTGGTAAGCCTTCAGTGCCAAGGATACTGGCTGGGTAAGCTGCAAGAAAAACTAATGGTCAGTTATTCCTATCAACATAGAGAAGCAACACAAAAACCATCACTAGCAGAAAGTAGTGGATATTTAGAAATATATATGCAGTATAATGTTATATAAAACATTAACATCTTATTGTTTAGTCAAATGTTAATATTTGTTATTGTAGACTCATAAAAGGAATTGACTTTTAAGAAAAATGGAATTTCATAACTCACAAAAACTTCAACATTTGGATTGGGATGGTTAAAGCAAACTTATGATTAAAAATTGTTTAAAATTCAAAATTAAGCAATGATGAGTCAGAGTCAGTCTGCCAAATAGAGAATGAACTAGCTTATCTTACTGAGTCTTTTAGAAGTTTGACAAAGAAGCAGGAAGTTTTGCTGAGAAGAGCAAATTTCAAGCTGTTTTAGTTCACCCACTTTACTGACCCTCTGAATAATTTGGAGCTATATATTGATAACTATTTTTCACTAATAAAAGACAGTGAGTAAATATTATGATAGACAGAATAAACTTCTTTAAATATGTCTACAACCTCACTCCTGGACTCTGTGAAGATATTACCAAACGTGACAAAAAAAAAGTAGGGGTATGATTAAGTTAAAGTCACTTAGATAAGGAGATTATCCTAGGTTGGCTTACAAGGCACAATGTAATCATAAGAACCCTTAAAAGTATAAGAAGCAGGTAGAGAATCAGAGAAATGACAACAAGAGAAGTACTTAGCTTGATATCTTTGAAGATAAGGGAAAGAGACCATAAGCCAAGGAAAGCAGGTAGCCTTTAGAAAATGCAAAGTCCAAGGGAATGAAGTTTTTCCTCAAGTCTTCAGGAATGAATGTGCTGATACCTTAATGTTAGCTGAGAGAAATCACTATTGCACTTCTGATCTAAAGAACTATAAGATAATACATTTGTGCTTTAATAAGTCCCCAAATTTAGGCTTAGTTTTACAGCAATAATAGAAAATTTAGCATCCTATAACCAAATTAATGCAATTTATGTACTAGAATAACTCAAAACTTTTAGTTCCGAGGAAATGTGAGGTTTTATCTATATCCTTTGAAAGTTATCATAAGCATGGTGGATTAATCAATACCACTACAGTAACAAGTGACCCCAATATCTCATTAGCTTCCACAGAAAGTTCTACATGCCAGGTGGCAGCTCTGGGTCTTCCCATTCAGGAAATAAGGGAAAGGGTAGCTCTCTACATGGGGCATGTCCATCCCATTGGCAGAGATGAAGAGCAAGGGACCTAGTGGAAAGTTAAGATGCCACTTAGCACTTCTCATGTTTTGTTGTTGCTGTTGTTGATTTTTGTGAGAAAATCTAGCGTAAACCACTTTTATTGTAATAATAAAACTTGAAACTCATATGTAGTACAGAGGTAGGGGGTTGGGGGCAGCAGTAATTCCTCTCACCAAATCACTACACAAGACAGCAAAGGAGAAGGGGGAAGGTGTTCATAAATTCAACTCAAATTCAGTTGACCAAATTATTTCATGGGTCCTAGCCCAAAATTCATGAGGGAAGTACTTACTTTCTTCTGATTGGAGGGGAAAAGTCACATGACAACAGTCAGGAAAATAATAGTATATAATTCTCACTGAGAAAGGCTAAGTAAAATTGTTAACAAAAATTTAAAAACCCACCCTTTACAGTTGATTATAATCCTTTTATACTTTACTTCCTGTAAAATAGCTTTTAGATATAGCGGCTTGGTCTGGTATAAGCTCAATAATTTGTCAAGGACATTTATAAATGGTTGTGTGCATGTGGGGGGCATGGAACAGTCTGTTGTAATTTTAGAAGCCATTAAGAATTATTAACTATATTTGTTATTTCATTAGGAGCTCATAAAGCCTAGTTATTGTTTTATAGGTATTTAGTAGAAAATCAAATTTTATTAGAAGAAACTTAATCCCATCAAGTACATTATTCTTAGATGTAACAAGACTCATAAGTTATATATATTTTTCATTTTATTTACAAAATTTTAGAGTAATAAATTTATTCCCTATCATCTTCCAAAGGTCACTATTTTAAAACATCTTTATTATCTGAAGACTTTTTATCTATTTTACATGTTTTACCTTCAAAATATTTGTGGAGTGCTAAAATTGTGACATTGTGTTTAATGAGAGCCTCTTCTAATTGACTTTTGAATCTGTTTGACATAATTTCAATAGTTTTTGATAGCTTATACACATAAAATATACCAGGTCTGTCTGGGAAAAGTGCAGCCATTGTTAACACAACGAGAATGGTTTGTGTGACATCTATGCAACCTGGCAGCCAGGGAGAGTGGACTGGAATGTGCATGCGTGAACAATGACGACTTCACTGTACTCGTCAGTGGGGTTGAGTGAGCATGTGTACTGTGTGGCCATTGCATTCCAAATGACTGAGCAAGTGGAGCAATGAATCTGCATCCAACTTTGCATTAAGCTTGAACATTCCTCTGCGGAAACTATTTAGATGATTCCGAAGGCCAGAGCTATGGGCAACTAGTGATTGGCAGCTTCATCACAACAACATGCCCACTCATACATCATCTCTCGTTTGATGAAACATCAAATCACCTGGGTGACTTAGAGCCCTTACAGCCCAGATTTGGTGCCCTGCAACTTCTGGCTTTTCCCAAAACTAAAATCACCTTTGAAAGGGAAGAGATTTCAGACCATAAGTGAGATTCAGGAAAATATGATGGGGCAGCTAATGGCAATTGGGAGAACTGTGTGAGGTCCCAAGGTGCCTCCTTTGAAGGGGACTAAGGCGTCATTGTCTTATGTACAATGTTTTTTGTATCTTGTATCTTCTTCAATACATGTCTCTATTTTTCATATTATATGTCCTGACACCTTCTGGACAGACATCATGTGCACACTTTTAGAATAACCATACCAGTAAATTATAAAAAATAGTTACAGTTATAATTGTTTTCCTTCAGATTTTATTTTTAACAAAGGCATTTCCTTTTAGTAACAGTATCATGAGAATGCGCCCTCTTTCAGAATGGAGAGACAATACCATTCTAATTGATTGGAGTTATTAATAATGACTCTGTTTGTACTTGTCAGCAATCCTGGGAGTAGCTCCCAACTTCTACCAGGAAGAACTATCAGATACTCCAATCGCGGTGAGATCTGATGTCTGCAAAGTTCCGTGGTTGAGGTCCTAGAACACGAACTCAGACATATAGCTATGGGAAAACGTTGGTACGGTTAAATTATGGAAGGTCATCATTAAAGAGGCTTTCATTTTTCCTTAATGACCCAAGGGCCACAGGTAAGAATGATTTTCCTCTTCCCTTTCTGGTTCATTTGAACGTCTCCATAAGGTATGTCCCGGTCCTGTGCTGCAACAGTTTAGGAATGAAAGAAGAGGAATAAGAGAGTGATGTTTGTATGGGAGCTAGATGGGCAATGCTATATAATTATATGTAGAAGAAAATATCTGTTAAAATTTATAAAATGTTACCTGAAACATAGTTATATCTACAAACCAGAGAGAATGTAGAATTGAGAGCAAAATTGCCTCTAGTCACCACTCTAGTCATTTCTAATATGGAAAAAAGGTTACTTTGCTTGGAAAATTATGGCATATGTTATTATAATACTAATATACATATAGTGGTAAAAATATGACTTTAATCATTTTCATGGCAACCTGATAGTAAATAGTTTCAAGCTATTTTATTTAAAAACTGTATTTATATATTCTATGATGCCATGGTGAAAAACTATTTGGGGAAGCTAAGATAGTCTTGAATTTGTATAATACTTACGGAAACTACTTAAAGTGAATTTGACTTTAAGATTATACAATGAAATACCTTTTAAACATACATAAATGTTCGATAATTGTGAATAAAAGAGAATAAACAGTAATTAAAGTATATGGGTACACCAATGAAGAGATATAAATAACAATTGACATGTCTCATAGATGAAATGCCTGCTCACCTTTGGAAAACAAATTTTGGTAATTATCAGAGTCTTTTTAGTTTTATGCTATTGTTTTCTGCCATTACAAGATGAATGTTCTCAGATGGAAAAAAGGAAGGAAAGTAATTCAGCAAAATCTCACTGACAATATCAGAAATTATCCCAAGGATTATCAGACTTAAATTATTTTCTAGGAGGAGGGTCCTTTTTTATGGGAAGCCCTTAACATGGAATTTCTGATTAAGAATCGTGGAGAGTATACAAACCCAGAATTTATACTTTATTAGGCTTAACTCCTTGTAAAATATCACATATGTTCCAGTAAAGTGGAGATATTCCTAAGATAATCATTCTTTCCTAGGTGAGGTGAAGTTATGTGCATGTAGCTGATTAGAAACAGTGTCTGTCTGGGTTAAGAAATTTTTCGGTGAGGATGAAGACCCTGAGACCTGCTTGGAATGCCTCACATCACTCTCTCCTTCACATGAACCCATCTGCTGCTTACACACAGAAAAAAGTTGTGACGTGTCAATAGTAGATCAGATCTCAGATCCCATGAATCTGACCTGACAATCAGTAGGATTGAATTGTGACCCCCACCCCCCAATGCATACGTTGAAGCCCTTACCTCCAACATGGTGCCAGCAGATAGGGTTCCTGGTGAGGGCCTTCCTCCTGGTTTGCAGGCAGCTACCCTTGCACTGTGTGTTCATGTGAATTGTTCTTTGTGTCTTAGAGGGAGATAGAGTGAGAGAGAGAGCGAGCTCTGGTATCTCTTCCTCATATTGTAAAAGCACTAATCCCACTCTGAGGGCCCCATCCTCAGCGCCTGATTTAAACTTAATTATCTCCCACAAGGCCCCTCTCCAAACACCAAATACCATCACATGGGGAGTTAAGGCATTTACATAGGAATTGGGGGGACACAATTCAGTGCATAGCATAGGATGTTGCTCCTCAGTGTTTCAGTCCAAACCCTGGCTGCTTTCTAACACTTTATAGTTTCTACGAGTTAGTTTTGTACCCTTAGCTCAACCTCTCCATCTCCCAGTTGTATCATTTGCTCTATAAAATATTGACCCAAGAGAAAAATTGAACAAATATGGGGCTTGTATATGCTTCTCTTATGTTTCTTTGTTACTAAAAATTCTCTAAGTATTGGATTCCTTTTGACTCATGAGACTGGTGAGGAGAAAGGTGGGGGAGAGCTCAGTTTTATAGAATGTAATCAATTTTATAGAGTATAATCAGGTTAGACTACAGCATAACATCTGCAAGGTACTATTTTATTTTGCTTGTCATGTGTCATGTCATTATTTCACTTTTAACAATGTTTACCACAACTCTATGAGGTAGGACAGTTACCCCCATATTGCAGATGGTGAGACTGTGACTCAGAAATTTCAAATAGTTTTCCCAAAGTTGCATACAAATTTAGCACTGTCAGACTCCCCTACTAGAAAGAGCTTCATATTGAATTAAAACTTAAAGGTCCTATGAATTATGACATAAAATCAATACACTGTGCTGAACCTTAACTTAATATCATATTTTATAAAGGTTTTCCTAATTTCTTTGAAAAACCTTATAAAGGTTTTTCCTAATTTATTGGAAATTTCCTAATTTCCAATAACTTTGAAAGCCACAGCCACAAGAAAAAAGAAATATTTAAATTCACATGTTACAAATATGCCTCTCAAATTTCAAGCTTAATATTTGTTCTTTATCTTAGCAATACCAACAATTAAAATTCTGAGTTTACATAATGTTACCTTCAGATTTCCTCCTCATGTGCTATTTTCAGTTAATAATGAAAACTGAAGACCTTCAAAAAATCAAAGTCCTGAAATCTTAGTCTCATTAACACCTAATTTATTTTTTATCTCCATTTCTTTTGATTCTTCTGAAACATTTTCCTTCTTGATCTCACTTCCCTAACTTCCTTTTAAATTAACTTTAAAAAATTCTCCTGGCATCAATTAAAATCCTCTTTAATCTCATACTGACTATGACAGGAAACTAAAGTGTTTTATAAACTAATTAAATGATTAACGAGACATGCCTGAAAGAATGTTTGTTGCTCAAAAGCAAAATAGAGCTAGAAGTAAACCTTAGGCATGAATTAATCAGCAATGATATATGATTAGGATAAATAGCCATTTATTTTCTTGAGAGAATTTTTACTCCACTTAGTATGTCTGAAATAATATATTCTACTCGGAAAATTTTTCAAGTGTGTCCAAAGTATTAAAATATTAAAACTTCTAGAATTGGTAAATAGACCTTTGTAAATTCAAAGAGAAGCATAAAATTTTGGCTGTGATTTTCAGTGTACACAGGAATTAAATTTTTCCCTAAGGAAATATAAATCTCCATTTTCTATTTGTTTGTTACCCAATAGAATACTATTTTAGAGTAGGTGTCAGGTGCATTAATGGTACTTCCATTTAGTCCTTTTGTGAGAGATTTTCTCATTTGTCTTAAGGAACTTAATGATAGCTGTTCTCAAATGTTAAAGAATCGATGTTCGCTGTTTGTACCATGCAAAGCTCAGACAAAATGTTATCTCATAAATGTCAGATGGTGATAATACGACAGTATCATGAGTAAGTTACTAAAAGAGAAAATGTTAAATGTAAATTAAAATTAAATTAATGGCTAGAAATGATTAAATCATGTTCAATGGCTATTGGTCTAATATAGGTGTACAGTCCTTGGTAGTATTCTATCAAAAAGATAAATGTTTGTCCTCCCTTCCCCCAAAAGTCATTTCCTCTTTATAATCCTACACATTACAGAACTCATCAAATATTTTTCAATTTCTCCAACAAAAATATGTATTATTCAACTTGAAATTTCCCACAATACTGTTTTCACTTCTTAAAAAACAAATATCATATTTTATGGTATAATTGCTGTTTCATGTCCAATCTTTTTAAGAAAACAAAATAGAATAAATAAAAGACTGGTACTTGCTTTCTCCTAATGAATACCTTTTATAGTAATAAATACAAATAAAATTTCTGAAGACTTGATTTTTCTAAGCATGTTTAAGATTAAAACTTTATTATATAACAGATGTTCAGTAAAATACATTTTATCAATAATAGAGCTCCCACCATCATTAATCAATTAATGCTTTCCTAAAAGCATCTAACTTTGACTCCTTTGAAGCTTTTATTTCTAATGCTTTGTTAATGTATTATATGAGGAAGCAAAGGAAAGTAGAATCACTTGTCTCCACATTCAGTTATGGTGATTATTGAAAATTCTTTACCTTTATTCGTGTGTATCAGGAATCAAGATAAATTTTGAAAGTTAAGATAAATTTTCAAATTAACAATCATGACTTTTTAAAATTCAAATACAAAGTAAAAATGGAAATAGCCTCAGGATCAACTAGTTAAGATCTTAGAACACTTGGGAAAAATGAGATTCACTTCAAACATATTTCAAGCATTTGTAATCAATTCATTTTAGGCATTTTAGATAAATACAAATAAATTAATAGTGACACTAATGAAGAATGAAATTCTTCAACTGAGCAATAGGCATGTGGTTTAATAGGAGTAACAATAAAATAACATTTTGGGTTTTTGTTTCATATTATGATGTCTCGCCATGAAAGGAAGATCTACTTACAGAATGAGGAACAGTAATACATAACACTGAAAGATTTTTGTTTGTGATAAGTTCACCTAACTCTTGTACATTCAGCTGAATGAAATATAGTTTATTAATGAATTATTTCATAAGTTATAATCTGGAAGTTAGATAACCATGTTTTCATGATTAATAACAAATGAACCATTAGGATATATGAGCAGGAACCTTCAAAGAATGATTCAAAGAAGATATTGTTCATGTTTAATGTATAGAAAGACAAGAAAATATAGGCAATATAGTTTTTTTAAAGTACAAGAGATGAGTTATAAATGTATGTTATTACGTTTTATCTTAAATTTTAGAAAATCAAAATAAACTACATAAAAAAAATAGTGGAATGAAATGTAATGACCCATGTGCTGTGCTGAATAGCCCTCCCAAACAATTCACATTCACCTGGAACCCATGACTGTGACCTTATTTTAAAATAGTCTTTGCAGATGTAATTAGTTAGGAGGAGGTTGTACTCGATTAAGTTGGGCTCTACATTCAATATGACTGGTGTCTTTATAACACGATGAGAGAAGACAGACACACCGACACATGCAGGAAGAATGCCATGTGTAGACAGAGGCAGGCATTGAGCTGATGCATCTGTAAGCCAAAGCATACCAAGGACTGCCAGCAGCCACAAGAAGCCAGGAAAGAGGCATAAAAAGGATGTTCTCATTGAGCACCTAGAAGGAAAAAGCTCTTCTGACACCATGATTTCAGATCTTTTTAACCTCCAGAACAATGATATAATAAATTTCAGTTGTTTTAAGCTACCAGTTTATGGTCATTTTCTGTGGCACACCTAAGAAACTAATATCACCCATTCACATGGAATAAGCACATCTTAGTTGGTTCAGGCTCAGATGGAACAAGGACCACAGAAATATGTTCTGCCTTCATCTGTGTCAGTTTTATTTTCAAGAAAAGGGTGACTACAACCTCTCAGCTAACATCAGTGTTATAGCCAATAACCCAAGGAAAATACCCTTCTTAATAGCACCAGGTAAAAAACATGTTTTTATACCAGATAAAAACATGGTATAAGGAACATTTGCCGCAGTTCAAATGGACCTAAAATACAGGGTCTGCCTGCTGCAGTGTGGTTGGTAGGGTAATAATATGGGTGTAATAATTTATAGTTTTAATTTGAACATTTCACCTAAAATGTCATATGGTGAGCTTGCGTGTGATATTGTTATGTTACAGAATTACATGCTTGTGATTTGTAATAAAAGATTTTATAATAAAAAGGGGCATTATTTGGGCCAGGCCCTGTGGTTAAGATGGACAACAGATTAAGAATTCTGGTTGGAAAGGCCTGAGGCGTGTATTAATCCTGTAGCCTGCAGCTACATTGGAGCTGAAGAGAGGTGATCGCCCTTAGAGAAGTTAGGCAGAATAAAAACCCCTTTCATTCCCACCGTAAAAACATTGGGCACTCTGATATTGTAATGGAAATTTCATAATGAAATAAAATTATTGCAGCAGTAATTATTTATATTCATTTGAATACTTGAAAAAGCTGCAGAGCATTATTAGTTCCTATTAAGCAAACTTTCAACGCCCTCGTGATAAGAGGATTAATTGCAGTTCCTATAGAGAACTAGGGAAATGTTCAGTTAAAAATAAATCAGGTGAAAAGAACGCTGAAAACTCATCCCACTTTTTCCCATCTGATATTTATTTATAGAGAAATCTTCAGTATATTGTACAAAACACTTTTTCTAACTAGTCTATTTAAAAACACTTCCACCATTGCTTAAGTCAAGTATTACAAATTTAAACAAAGACAAAAAAGGGAAGTGAAGTGAATGTAATATATTTAAAATGTACTTTAATTATTAGAGACAGGAACACACATATATACACATATGTACATATTCAGTGCATAAAAGTATGGACAGCAGTTCTAATTTTTAAAGAAAACAGATGCACAAAATTTTTACTGGGAAATTTTTATTTTTAAATATTTAAAGATAACTCTAATATATAGTTCTTTTAGATATTACAAAACTTTTTCTCCATAATTTTACAAACCATCTTCTATATGTTAAAGTATCTTATTTTACTGTGTAACTATACATTTAAACTACAATCTAGTGAAACACAAATGTGTACTTGCATAATACAAATAAGTGAGAAATATATTAATTTAGTAAAAGATTAATTTTTGTATAAATGTATATGATTATTAGGATAAATGAGTAATCAGTAATTTCATTTTTTCACCAAGTAAAATCCTGTGATCACTTTTGCTTAGAGGAAGAAAAAATTTTGAGCTGAATCTCAGAAGGTGGGCCAATAATAAATGTAAACTGACATTATTGAGAACACATCAGCATCTAAAACGGGCACAGGGACCGGGTAAGTATGTAAAGAATAAATCTGCCCAGGGAAAAAAGGGACTAGTGGGTTTGAAAACCAAAACAAAATAGTCATGACTCGGGTCTTTAAAAAGGGGTATGACTTTTGGTTTCATTCCAAAGAACGTTTAGAACTCTGTTGTGTGCATTAAGAAAGGAAAGGGTGTGAATATTATGTTAAAATTATGTATGAAAAATAGAACATAAGGAAGAAATTCAATTCTACAAATAAAACTGTTTGAAAGTGATAAAGCGTGTTTTTCACGACCCACACTCCTCAGTCCTGAGACAGGAGTGCGTTCGAGCACTGCCGTTTAGACGGCACTCAAACATTTTCATACACACTAATTTCACAGCTCGGGTTTATAATTTACTTGACAGGTACGATTTATGTTCAATGAACTCCATCATTTCACTAGTCCACTAGCAGTGTTATGTTAATGTCACTTTAAGCCTTGCTGGACTTTCAAACAGAACTAATTTGTCAGCCTAACATCCTTACAACTGAGTAGAACTTACTTAGTAAAAAGAAACTTTGGAAATAACTATTAAAATTATCAGTATTATGCATTGTAATAATTCTCCTGTGGTTAAATATTAGGATCTCTTATCAAATTATATTGTTATACTATTTAAAACCCATAATTAGAAGACCCTTGAACCTAAAATGGGAAATGAATCAACTCTTCCCCACCTAATTTCTGGCTCCTAAGCTTCCCAACATTTTGCTTACTGTCTCTTCCTAATTTTGTTACTGAAACACAGGCAAATTTATTCTCAGTATAAAGTTTTCATCACTGGGATATTCTGCTAAAATAAAGAAACACATTCATATGCATTAGGACCTAAATTAAGTATTTTATTGTATAAGAGAGGAAAAGTTCTGCTTATGATCATACCTGAGTAATTTCTCTAGTAAAACAGAGAAAAAGCTCAATTTCATAACATAGCAAACTGTGTGATACTAGGGTGGAAATTATTTCTAGGAATAGCCAATGAAAAATTATTGCTATAGGGAAATATTTTTTCTTTCTCTTTAAATTCAATTTCTTCTTGATTCAAATATTTACAAAATGTTGAGGACAAATATAGGAAATATTAAAAACACATTAGGTGTTCTTAGTTTCCTAAGACTCTAAAGCCCCTGGAAAAGGACATGACTAAAAAAAAGGATATTAATAATATATTCATATTTGCTTCTTAAGAGCTTTTTTCAACAAATTTTCCTTTCCTGGTAGGCTGTAATTGCTCATAATATTAAAATTGCTCTCCATTTATTGAATTAAATAAAGACTATGAATAAGCATGACCTTCATAGCTAAGAAAAACAGTATTGACATTAACTAGGATAACAATGAATTAAAGATTATAATGGAGAATGTTAAGAGTGTGTAAAGAATAGAAAATAATCAATATTTGAAGGGAACAATTGATATTATAAAATATTATAATTCTTATATATATTTTATTCTTGTCAATTGTTTGATATTTATAATTTAAGCAGACAGCATAAGAATGCTAGCACTTATACTCAGATGACAGGGCATTCTCAGGTATTTATCATTTTGAGATATTTTTCAACAAGAAGATGACATTTTAGATTTAGTTATGTTTCAAATTTATAATTAAGTCCTCAGTGAATTCTGAACTAAAATTATCTATATTATTGATATAGTCTTTTCATTCAATTAAGTATATTTTAAATATATGAGTTCTTTGTCAAGATTTTATTTTTTTATTTTATTTTTAAGTATATTTTATTGATTATGCTATCACAGTTGTTCCCTTTCTTTTTTCTCCCCTTTCTCCCCATTCCCTCCAGCATTCCACCCCCTTAGTTCATGTCATGGGTCATACATGTAACTTCTTTGGCTTCTCCATTTCCTATATTATTCTTAATTTCCCCTTGCCTGTTTTGTGCCTACTAACTATGCTTCTTATTCCTTGTACCTTTTCAAGATTTTAAATGGATCAGATAACAAAGAAAAATTGTATAAGGCACTACAGCATTAGTGGCATTTAAACATTGACAATAGGTTAGTATTCACATACGTCTTCTGGGGTCCCAGATATTAGATATGTTCCCTTTTTCAGGATCATTCCCTATTTATTTTACATTCTTAAGGAAAACTGAATGTGAATATGAAGTGTTCATAACCCATTCCAATACTAAATCTATAGCCCAAACATATTATTTTTGTTAATTTGGGTACTTGTAGATTTATTTGAAGTATTTGGTATCAGCCAACCAATCCCATTAATTCCTTAACACACATTTAAACAGATATTTAAGTTTTAGTAATAAATTAACAGTCCTAATATAATAATTATAATATGGTAATTATGTCTTCTTTAGCAGAAAGAATTGCCTAAGTTAAAGAACCTATTCTATTAAGGGAAATGAATTTGATTTAATATTATAAATATATGAAGTTAATTCCTAGTGTGTATGGAGAAAATATTGCCATAAGTATGATTTAATGTTTGCCAGGAATATTAGGCCATATCTTAGTATTTAACTTGAAACTGTTTGGGTAAAAATATACTGAATCAAAGTCACTTTGATATGAGGTCAGGTAATAGCAACAAAATATTTTTACTGATGTCAATAAATGCTCCACAATAGTTAACAAAAAGTTCCTAAAATAATAATGGCTTATATTTTAATTTTTGTCACTCTGCTTATCCAGTGGTATGCAGTTTTTATATTGAAAGATGTTCTTGTGAAGCTGGTGGAATAAGCTGTCCCTAAAGTATCTTTCTGAAGACTTGAAAATCTGTACTATTTTTAAAAACAAAAAATGCTTTGGAGAAATATTTAAGGAACAAACAAAGCAATGTAAGGACAATTTTATGAAATTATTCACATAAAATTGAAACTTAGTAATTAAACAAACATTTATTGAGTAATACTGTTATTAGGGACTGTTCTTAGTCCTGGAGATACAGGCTTGAAAATGCCATGAACCCCTGATATTATCAAACTTATACCTACAAAGGGGGTAACATACAGAAAAGAATTAGATGAATAAATTTAAATATATATTTAAAGTAGGGTTAAGTGCTATTATTAAAAGAAAAATATTATTGATTTAGTTAGTCATGTAAAATAGTCAGTGATTAAAGAACAGCTTTATTTCTGTGGTTGATAAACACTTTTCTGTAGCTTAAACCAACAGACAAGGAGTCAGCCTCAAAAATAAGCAAACAAAAGCAAATCAAAGAATAACAGGGAGAACAGACTTGTGGGCAGAGTAAGGAGCTGTTAAGTTGCTGCTAAGCAGGAAATGACCTGGGGGTTTGGGAAACCCAAAGGCGTGCCCCAGGTCGGGTAGAAGGGAACAAGTAAACACGCCAGGTTGGGGCCTGGGCATGCTCTGCATCGTGTGCACTGCACAGCCTGGACGCTGAACTTGCATTTTTTCTATTATTTTTTCTAATTTGGGGAGAGAGTAAAAAGAGGATTTTAGGCAGGAAAGCAATGTGCTTTCACTCATATATTTTATAAGTCACTCTTGCAGGAATTTGGAGACTAAATGAATGAGACGCAAATAGAAACAAGGAGACACATTTCATTACTGCGCCTGTCCAGTGAAAGTAATAATGAAAACAGACAGAAGTGGGTTTGCAATATGGTTAGAGTTGAAATTGACTGGATATTCTGATGCCTGGAATAAGATTTGATATAAGGACAAGGGTTAGAAATGAGTCCTATAGTTTTGAGTTTTATGGCTAGATAGAACTGAGGTAAAAATGTGGGGGGGAAATGATAGGTTAAGAGGCTATTTAAGAAAATAAGATCAACTTCACACTAGATAATTTTGAGATATCTCAGATTAAGTGGACGTTCTAAATAAGCAATTAGATGTACAAGACTAGAGAACAAGAGCAAGGCAAAGACTACAGATAAGTATTTGGAAGTCATAGCATATAGATGAAATTAAAAGCCCTGTGACTGTGTGAGATTACCTGCCTAGAAGTAGCTTCCAAATATGACTGAGAAGCAGAAAAATAGCAAATTCCCATATACATTTCTTCAGATTTAACTGTGTGAGCAGGGTGTTGGGAGTACATACTTGATTTAAATAGGAACAAATGGAGATGGAACCAAGTTTATAGGGTTGTCTACATTGTCTACTAAATCTTTTTATATATTATTCATAGTCATTTCAATATTTGTTTGTTAGTTTCATTACCCAGCTCATGTTTGGGTCTATTTCTATTGACTCTTTCATCATTTAGCAAATCACCATTTTTTTTCTTGCTTTTCTTGTGTCTCATAATTTCTGTTTAAATTCTGGAGATTGTACATACAAGAAAAATAGAAATTGAGGTAAATAATTTTTCACTGGATGTGGGTGTGCTTCTTTCTCTGTCAGATTCTTAGCCTGGGGAATTGAGTTGTGTGGGGTGTGGGTAATTGTAGTCATGGTTCCCTTCAGTATTAACATCTTCAAATCACTCCATACAGAGGAATAGCAGACCCCAGCTTTAACCCTCACAAAAATCATTAATTAGACAGCTATCCATGAACCAAAGGAGCTCTGGGAGGGCTCAGGTGTCCACTTAAGAAGCTTCAGCAACACATTGGGATAGAAAACCTGAAAATAACCACACAGAAAGATAAGGAAGAACCACTTCATTTGCCTACATCATCCTTCTCATCCCCAGGCCGGCACTTCCAAGAAGAAAACCCCTGCTCAAAAGATCTTTCCTTGCTAGAAAAGAGGGAGTGGGATGACTGACCAACTTCCCCAACCTTTTGGGGCACTGTATAAAGGACTCACTTTGGTTTCACCACATTCAGATGCTGGCAAAGCCGAGACATTTAAGGAAGAACCAGGAAATAGAGCAGAGACCACCGACATCATCAGCATAGCAGGAATGACAGTGGTCACCCTCTGCATAGGACTCCAGCAGCTTTGTCTGATGAACTAGCCAAGAAACAACACAGCTGCCACAGACCCACGCATCAGCACTGAAGTTTTTGGCCTACAGGTTTTTGCATTCACAGATGTCAGCCAATTCACTAAGTGCCTGCTCTACTCCCACCCCTCATCCCCACTGGATCCTGGGATCCACACAGGCAACCGACCCCTGACTCCATAACTGCACATATGCAAGAGGCCAACCTAGACCCCTGGAGCTGACTCCCACAGCCATTTGAGTGCTCAGGTACCCTTCCAGCTGTGCACCTGCATGCCACCAGTCTGACTTTCCTCGCCAGCCTCCACTGCCATGTGAATGCCTGTCTGAAGACCTTTCACCCACAAAAGTATACACTAGTGGCCAAGGTCTCCACAGCTGCCCGTAGACCTAGGATCTGGCCCTGTCTCCAGTGACGGGCCTATATTTCTGGGCTCACCTACAGCCACTCCCTGCAGCTGTGCTCCTGTACTCCAGTTTGACTCCTGTCATAGTCTTCGCTGTCGTGTGCACACCTATTGTGAGAACCTGAAGTCATGGTAATGCCTCCCTGCTGCTAATGTGCCTGCAGTTGGTCCTGGCCCCTACTGATGGCTGCTACCCTTGCCACTAGATGTGTGGACAGCCAGCCACTACAAATACACAGACACATGCAGTCAGCCCTTGCAGCTGAGTTCATTTATACTACCAACTCTGGCTGCCACCACTGTCTGCCTTGGTCTCTAGCCATTTGACCTTGAAGTATTTCTGAGGACTCTTCCAGTCTTTGCAGCGACCACAGTCCCCCTGAAGCACTTGTGAAGGATCATGCCATTGTGGATGTTGTGGATCCCAACAGCCTGAGCAGATGAGACATCATGCATGTCTTGTATGAATTCATAGCTGCCACACACCTTGCACACACCTCTGGCACCTTGAATCACTAGATCCGGGATCACAGCATGTATCAGTGTGCTCCTACCTACTGGTGAAGGTCTTCACTTGCCAAAGTCAATCATAAAGTCTGGAAGAAGTGACTGCTTCTTCCACTGTGCAAACTCTTACCCAAAACTATGGGAACCTTGAAGAACCAAGGAAGAATGACACCACCAAAGGAACAGAGTACATTTCTAGTAACTACCCCAAAGAAACAGTAATGCATGAATCAGCTGATACAGAATTAAGAATGATTGTTATAAATATGCTCAAAAACTAGAAGAGGACACAGATTAACAATTTAACAAAATCACAAACAAAATCACAAATGCAGTAGAACAAAATCAAAAGTTCAACATGAGGTAGAGAACATAAAAAAGGACCAAACAGAAATGTTGGAGCTATAGAATATATCAACTGACTAAACTAAAGACTTCAATAGATAACATCAATAACAGACTGGACCAAGCAGAAGAAAGCATCACTGACTTGAAGACTTGTCATTTTAAATTCTCCAATCAGAGGAGCACAAAAGAAAAATAACTTTTAAAAATGAAGAAAGCCTACAGAACTTATGGGGCATCATTAAGAAAAGAAAAAATGCATTATTGCAGCCTCAGAAGAATAGCAGGAGGAAGGGACAGAAAGCTCATTTAAAGAAAGAATAGCTGAGAACGTACCCAAACTGGGGAGACCCTTGGACAGTCAGGTTCATGAAGCTCATAGGTTCTCAAACAATTCAATTCAAAGAAATGTTCCCCAGGACCACTCCACTCATAATAACTAACTTGAAATAAGAATTTAAATGTAAGACCTGAAACTATAAAACTCCTCACACCCATGAGAATGGCTGTTATCAAAAAGACAAGAGATAGTGCTGGTGAGATTGTAGAGAAAAGAGATCACTTGTAACACTGTTGGTGGGAATAGAAAACAGTATGGAGTTTCCTCCAAAAGTTAAAATAGTATATATTTCAGCAGTCCCTCTCTGGGTATATATCCAAAGGAAATTATATCACTATTTCAAACATATATATATCTGCACCCCCATGTTCATTGCAACATTCTTCACATTATTCACAATAACCAAGACATAGAAACAGTCTAACTGTCCATCAACAGATGAATGGATAAAGAAAATATTACTATATGTTATACACGATGAAGAAAATATTTATATCTATATAATCATATTTGTCACAAATAGCTGGATTTCCTTCTTTCTCATGGTTGAAAAACATTCCATTGGTGATATATTTTGCCCTTTCTCTCTCTTTTTTCATTGTGGACCACCTCCAAAAGGAATGAACTTGCCTTTCTCCTGCTTAAAAATTTTCACCCTCATCTTTTACCCACAGAAGTGTGCTAAATGTACTATTCCTCTATTTTCTTTCTAGCTTATTATTATGACAGGAACTAAATGGCTCTTTTAATGAAGGGGGCTTCTTTTAATATTCATTAGTCATTTTTGTCTCAGTAAAATTCATTATGAAAATTAAATATGTAACTGGATGTGGAATTCACAAACCTATTTTTAAAGTCAAGAAAGGGGAAAGTTTCTTACAAAGTTAAAAATACATCTACCTGATGATCCACAGTTCCGTTCCGGAGTATTTTTTCACAACAAATGAAAACATATATACACAAAAGGTCTTGTATGGGAATTATCATTGCAGCTAATTCATAATATCCCTGAACCAGAAACAGCCCAAAGGTTCAATATAGGAAAATGGATAAACCACCTTTGGTATAATGGTCCAAAGGAATACTATTAAGCAGTAAAAGAAACAAACTACTGATTACAATCAGCATGAATAAATGTCATTGCCTATAGAATCCGAACACAAATAATACATACTTACTATATATAGATGGATAGATAGATAGATAGATAGATAGATAGATAATACACAGATGGCCCAAGAACATATGAAATCTAATCAATGATGATAGAAATGAGTGTGCTGTTCCTTTGGGTAGAGACAACAAAATGTACACTGGAAAGAGGTATGAGCAAACTCTTCAGGGTATTGGAAATATTCTACATCTTACTTGGATAATGGCTACATGAGTGTGTATAATTGTCAAAATTCATTGAACTGATCTCTTCAGATCAGTACATTTTTTTGTATATCAACTGGATTTCAGTTAAAAAAAAAGAACTGTTTTTGGTCTTTTAGTTTCTGATATATCTGTATTTATCTTTTGGGGGGTGAAATGCCAAATGCTTTTATTGACTATGCCTCTTCCTTCAACAATATTTAAGTGGTTATTTTTGTAAAAGTTTATACTTTTAAGTTTTAAAGCACTATTATTTTCATTAAACTTTTTACCAAACTCCTGCTTTCCTTCCAACATGCTAAATATAAAGGGACCCTCTTACCTAGACACATTTCTTTAGAGCAGTATATTTCATGCAAAATGCAGGACATGACAATTGTCAATAGTATTTTGCAACCTCCTCAAATGTACTGGTAGTGAACTTGTATACTGACTATTTCTTGATTCACCCACCTGTGATCAGGCCTATTCATGGGTTTCAATTATCATAATTCTACTGGAACCCCCCAAACCTCTGGCTTACCATTAGGTGTATATCTTGCCTCAAAACATTAAGAAATGTCTAGCCTGTAGCCTGAAATAAGCACTCTCTTCAGTTTTGCCAAATATCACCTCCACTTAAGCCAGAATAACTCATTGTTCAAATCTTCCCTCATCTATAAAGAATTAAGGGATAAAATATGCACTTTGAGAAACTGGCTCCTCATTGGGTACATCTCTGCACAGGATGGAATAAATGAACATAGAGAGAACATTACCCTTTGAGTATAGCTGGGAGTAATAGATTTTTCTGTAGATAACAAAAAGACTCACACTCTTTCATCTTCTCTTTGAAAGACCTAGGAAGTACATGCTTTCTGGACAGTCTCCATCCCAAGAGAATTTTTATTAAAAATATGGTCACAGCGTGACAAGTGTAGCACAGTAAAAACATCAAAAACTAAAAACTGGGAGAGCAGACATTGAGTGCAGACTTCACTACTTTCTAGTTTAGTGGACTTACCAAGTTATTTAACTGGAATGGGAATGTGTTTTATTAAAGGCAAGTACAATTTGTTGGGGAAGGGATGCTATCTTATTTAAATTAGCCTTAAAGCCCATTTCTTGCCTCCCTTCTTTTGATCTTCTGATACTGTCTTCATCATTAGGCATGCAGCATGGATACCCAGGCCCCTGAACCGATTTCTTAGCTATGCTCTTCTGCACATTTATGATTCCTACATGCTTCCATGTTCTTTTTCTGCTCCAACTTAAAACATGTGTATGCGACTCTCTTTTTAGTCTCAATTCATGGTACTCATTCCCGATATACTTGCGGATTTCAGTGTACTCCACAAAATCTGCAAATCCTTGGTCACTTCCTAATCTTCACTTTTGGCCATGGTCCATGTTCTCAGTTACCCCATTACCTGTACCAATTATGGTTAATATAGAAGTCTAACAGGAGAAAACTAGCCTGCAAATTTTAATTATATTCTTGAATTGGAAGAATTTTTTCTCCCCTGTATATCTTGTTATAACTCTTTACTGGTGTGGATAATTAATAGAAAGTCTATATATTTGATATATTAAAGATTAATTAAACATATACATGATCAAAAGAGGCCAGTGTAGACCACAGACAAGCTTTTATGCCTATTAATATTCAGGAGAGCGAAATGAGAAAGAGTCAACCTGAGGCCATGCTGCTGATGAGACATCACCTTGACTCCCCCACAGAGACAAAGGTGTATTGGTGTCAGATGAAGTGCCTTTCCACTCATTCTCCCAGAGCACTGAGCTGGGAGAAATGAAAGGCCCCAAATCCAAGAGCTCTACCAGGGGTGAATTATTCATTGTACGTACTGATTAATTTATGGCTATTATAAATCACGGGTTCATGTTCTCATAGTAACATTTGATTGGTGTGATGATCTGCAAGATGGAGCTCCTCTAATTCATGTGTTTAATAACTGACCTTGATTAAGTGAAGATTAATTTTTATGAGGTAAAGGAAGAATTTATGGTCAGAAGCAAACTCCCAAAACACTGAGCAGGTTTTATTTTCAAAGAGAAACATAAAGGTATTTGGAACACTAAGACTAAAGTCAACCAGATATGTTCATTTAAACATTATTACTGAATATAAATGGCATTATCTGTATTTGTAAAAGCTGCGACAGAAGCATGTAACACAGACTTTACGGATAATTGTAATGTTATAAAACATGATACCATGCCCATTGTTTCAATTAAAATTAGGCTTCAATGTAATATTTGGGGAGAGAATTGACATGTGAAAATCTAGGTGATATGAATGGCTAAAGCAATACATAAGAGTCTGGGTGACCCACTTAAGCAACTTCTATTATTTGGTCTTATTCATATCTGGTGCAAATTATGTCCCCTTCATCTTATAATGGATTGTTACTGATTCAATATGACTTTTTGATTTGGTTGACCTGACAGATCTAGCTCATAAAGGGTAATTTGGACTACAAGTTCACTTAATATCCTAGGGCCCAGTGTATAATAAGATCCATTTCTCAAAAAGTATATAAATATCTAGTGCAAATAGCATGATTTTGACCCATCCCCTTAGAGGTGTGTCTTGTGATTTTTCTTTTGGGGCTTGCCATAAACTCTGTATGGCAATTTTCCCCTCCACAGAGATCTATATACCATTTATTCTGATAGGTCACGTGGCCCATGTGGCAGAACCACTTCTCTCTCAGCCTGAACCTTCTCTAGCATCCTTTTCTGCTCTAGATTCCGAAGCTAGTAACATCTGTGTCATTTGGCATATGGGTCAGAACAGTATTAAGTGTGGACCGTGCATTCTACCAAATCTGAAGAGATCTGCTGGATATTGTGCTTCCTTCCTAGCGGTGGGAAGTGCAAGATGCAATGATACACCCCTTATTTTCAGAAGATGTCTAGAATGCTTTGGACCTTGAAAACTGTGAAAACTACATTGGTGTGGCAACATCCTGATCTGGATCTGTCTCACACTCTCTGGAGTATATCTGTCTTACCAAAGACTCTAATAGACTTGTCACTCCTTGTTCATCAATCTTATTAACATGTTATTTTTAGAGCATACAAATGTGCTGTTCTTGCCGATGTCCAGCTGTTCCCGGTCCCATTGGATGGCATTAGAACAGAGAAGAGACAACCTAGCCTTGGGGCAAGACCATGAGACCTAGTAAGGACAGACTATTGTCTCTCTCAAGTAAATGCAAGTATTTCTGATCCTCCTTTCAAATAGGAATAAAAATGAATACATTTACCAGATCAGTGGCTGAATATCATGTGTCTAATGCTGTGTAAAAATGTTCAAGCAAAGATATCACCTCTGGCAAAGCAGCTGTAATAGAGGCCACTGAGGGTTTGTATTTGCAGTTGTCAATTATCCTTCAAGATTTATCTGGTTTTTGATGGGCAACACTGGTGGATTTAATACCATTTATAGGTCATTAAGGTTGGCGTGAATCTCTGCTCCTCCTTCAGAATATGGCACGGTTTTTGTTTGTTTTCTTGGTGAATGGGAGGGAGATACTTTCACAGACTTCCCACTGACCTTCACCTATGATAGCTGCTACCTCAGAGATCATAAAACCAGTGTGGGGTTTTGACCTTTTATTGAATATATCCATCTCAATTGTGCATTTAGCAATCAGAAAAATGACCACCAGGGGCTCTGTAGACTTATTGAATGTACTCTGAACCAGACTTGATCACAGACTTAGTTTATTATTTAGTACCCGTCCACACTCAACAGAAATCCGTGAAATGCTGTGGATCCTCCAGTAAAAATATTGTTTTTTTGCTTTTTTATTTACTTACTTACTTATTTTATTGTTGTCCAAGTACAGTTGTCTCCATTTTCACCCCACCACACCCCCGCCCCACCCATCCTTACCTCCCACCCTCAAACCTACCCCCTTCGGCTTTGTCCATGGGTCCTTTATACATGTTCCTTGATGGCCCTTCCCCTATTTTCCCCCATTATCCCTCTGCCTCCTCCCCTCTGGTTACTGTCAGTTTGTTCTTTATTTCAGCGTCTCTGTTTCTGTTTTGCTTGCTTGTCTGTTTTGTTGATTAGGTTTCACTTATAGGTGCGATCATATGGTATTTTTCTTTCACCGCTCCAGTATAAACATTAATTTGAACTCTGTCCAGTAGTCCTCAAATGTTTGGGCATTCCTCTTTCCCAAGCTATGAATACCAAAGTAAAAGGTCATATATGCCTTTGGAAATAATTCAGAACCAGTTATCAAATATCATTGCCATGGTGTTCCATGAATTTTGGATCTTGGGACCAGGCCTCTCCTACACTTAATAGGTACCGAGGCTGAAAATTGGCTTAGGTCCAGAAAGTGGCAAAAGATAGTGAGTTTTTATTTGAATTGGCTAGACATGATTTTCTGATTATCCATCTCTGATTTATTTATTTATTTGACCATTGTAAATAATGTTGTAAACGATGTGTTGATTAGTGTTTTGAGTTAGTGTTTTTTGTTTTCTTTGGATAAGTACCTAGAAGTAAAATTTCTGAATTATATGGTAGTTCTATTTTAATTTTTTGAGGAAATTCAATATTTCCCATGGTGGCTGCACCAATTTACATTCCTACCGACAATGCATAAATGTTCCTTTTATTTTATATTCTCACCAACACTTGTTATTTTTAGTATTTTTGATAATAGCCATTCTAAAAGTGTGAAAGGATACATCATTGTGGTTTTGACTTCCATTTCTCTGATAGTTAATAACATTGAGCCCGTTTTAATGTACCCATCAGCCATTTGTAAGTCTTCTTGGGTATAATGTCTACTTAGGTACTTTACCTACTTTAAAATTGAGTATTTGTTTGTTTTTTCCATTGAGTTGCATGAGTTCTCTGTATATTTTAAATATTAGCCCCTTTTCAGATACATAATTTGCAATTTTTTCTTTTTCAGCAGCTTGCCTTTTAATTTTGTTAATAGTTTCCTCTGGGGTAGATAAGCTTTTTAGTATGATGTAGTCCTGCTTCTTTGTTTCTGCTTTTGTTTCTTTTCTTTTGGTTTCAGATTTAAAAAATTGTCAAGGCCTACATCAAGGAGCTTACTGCCTATGTTTTTTTCCAGGAGTTTCATAGTCTCAGGTTTTATATTCAAGGTTTTAATCCATTTTGAGTTAACTTTTGTACATGATATAAGATAGTGGTCAAGTTTTGTTATTTTGCATATGGCTGTCCAGTTTTCCCAACACCATTTACTGAAGAGACTGTCCTTCCCCCATTGTATGTTCTTGACTTCTTTGTCAAAAATTCATCAAACATATATATACATATATGAAAATGCATTAACAAATTATAGATGAAGGTATGGTGCTTACCAGAAGGAAAGGGGAGGATGGGGGGAAAGAGAATAGGGTAAAGAGGGATAAGTGGTGATGAAAGGATACCTGACTTGGAATCTTGAAAACACAATACAATATACAGTTGACATATTACAGAACAGTACACCAGGGGCCTATATAATTACATTAACCAGTGTTGACCCAATAAATTCAATAAACACTTATAAAAATTACAGTTGAAAGAACTTTATTATTGTACAATTTTAATACCAAGCCTAGTTGTATATCAATCAGGTAATAAAAATATTAAATTTAAAAGCAAATATTATTTAGTATATTAGATGATATAAGTGTTTATTCCACCAAAAGAAAATTTTACTTTATAAAATAATATAATAAAACAATCACACTGGACACATTTAAGATTAATGCAGTAGGAGTGCAAACTTCCAAATTTAAAAACAAAGACAGAATTTGATAAATTTTTGTCCCAGCATTTCTTTTATAGCCTTATCATATTTGATACAGTGAAATTTCTCCACAATCATATGCTATAAAGATTTTCTCCTGGGTTATATTTGTTTTCTTATTGTATTCTAATTAGAGACCTTTAAGCTTTAAGAAAAAATGCTTGCAACTAAATATGGAATGAAGTAAAGCTATTTAGTGTTCCCGGGACCTCTCATCACATCTGTTTTACAGTAGTTATTCCACTCCTTTGGTGCTTCCACATTCCCTGCAAAAACTATGTTGAGATATTAACATGCATAGTCTTATTTGTAATAACCATCTGAGCATATTCTAAATACTGTCTCAGATTTATGTTTTCTTCACATTAAAATCACATTTTAATTTCAAATCAAAATTTAAAAATTCGTATGTTTTAAAGTAGTTTTAATTTACTTTATATTTTATTATATACTTTATAAAGGTATATGCATATATCTTATATGAAATATGCATGTTTCATATATGTAGCATATCTATATATACAAAAGTCCTACCAAATTCTATTTCTGTTTTCTTAAGCACTTCTGTCTATACACTTAAAATCTACATCCTTTCATACTACATGATGAGTTTCTTGTTCCTGTCCTTGGAGGAAACTAAAGGTTTACACAAGGGCACATGAGGATATCCTTACACGTTCTAGTAACTAGTATACCGTATATTCCAAAAATAAAATAAAGAGCTTATGTTTTAAATAAATTATTATTTTTTGCCTAACATGCTAGAGTTTAAAAAGATATCTTATACAAACCCCTAAATATAAGGAATTAGCTATTTTGTTGTAAAGCCACACTAACACATTTATAAGACAGCTCTTATTATTAGACCATTTTATTTGCCCAAAGAGAAGTAAGTATTATGGAAATGAATTAAAGAAAAAGAAACAGGGGTTAGGTCTTTTGCCAGGTCGTGGCACTTTTTACTTGAATCCCTCTTTCAATATTGCCTAATAAAATACATGTAAACTAATAATTGCTTTGGAGTTTTTTCCTGATAAGTAAATATTTTTATTATTAGGATTGGCTTGACAGTTTACAAGAGATAAAAATTATTACCATGAATTATATGGCAGCCTTATAATAGGTTAAATTAACCCAAATGTTGATTCATACTTAGAAATGAAGTAATCTGAGGTCTTCAAAATTTTCCCAAGGATATAGCTAGATTAAAAAAAACTGGCATGAATTAGGAATATGCCAACAAGCAGCTCAATGTCTGATGAAGTGTAGTAATTTAGCGTTACCTTAATGCCTCCGTGACAAAGGCAAATGCCTAACTGCTGTGAAATTATTAATGCTTTTGTACAATAAATTTTGATGTTTGAATCGTATCTAAGATTAATATGTAGTATGGCCCACAGCACACAATTTTTTATATGCCAACAACCTCAATTCTCTTGGTATAAGAAGAACAGATATAAAGAAATGAAGACATGTTGGCGATATAAGAATTAAATTATACTAGATTTTTTTCCTTTTCAAAAGTAAATATTTAATTAATAAACTGTTAATGCCTTTCACTAGCAGCAAAATTTGCCTAGTACTTGTATATTTAGAAATATCAAATTAATGAAAACTTAAAGTCACGATTTGATCCAATGTTATTCTCTCACTTGATAAACATAAATGACTTCAGGGCAGAGATTTAGGTATGAGAATGGAATACCCTGGGCTTTCACACGGCGCTCCTCTTCTTGCCCTTCTCTCTCCCAAACCTGCACTGAGATATTTGAATATTTGAAAACCTGGGTCTCCCGTGTCCCACTGTAACGCTTAGATAGGTCAAGCAGTGTTCCCATTCTCTGTAGTTTTACTCGTGCGTGCTGGGGATGTCTCCAGGTCATTTGACCTCTTTCTTCCTACTTTTCAGCCACTCTTTCATCCTCTTATTCAAAGCCAGGTAGCTCAGCAGGAGAAAGAGGATAGCTTTTTTTTTTTAATTTAAATCATTTTTTAAATTTTTCAGTTACATTTGACATTCAATAGTATATTAGTTTCAGGAGCACACTCCAGTGATTGGACATGATATAACTTGCTAAGATAAATCTTCTTTGACTGTTGCCAGATGGGAGGGGGCTGGGGGTGGTTGGCAAAAAAGAAGAGGGGTTTAAGGAGTCCAAATTCATTGTTACGAAATAGTCATGGGGATGTAAAGTACACTATAGGGAATATAGTCAATAATATGCTAAGAACTATGCATGGTGTCAGAGGGTAGCTTTTTAAATGTAGTTGTGTACGTTTTAATTTTTAACATGAATGGTTGGTACTAGCTGGGATTGTCACCAAGCTGTACTTGAAAGCTCTTCTCTCTTCTCTGCTGAGTGGGTAATATACTCCTGTAACTTTCCCTTCAGTTTCCCTTCAGTAATTACTGAGATTTCAGCCCTGTCTTGATGTCTGCAGGGACATCTGAAAATTTTACATGCAGACCACCTGCAATTACAAAACTCAATTTTCTTTTGTTAGAGACTCCTTGGGTGGTCCTAATCCTGAAGCCCTGCTCCTTAGGGCTTTTCGTTTTTGTTCTATTTCTCCGTAAGAACATTTTACAAGGGTCATGGTGGCAATGGTCTGTAAAATTTCATTGAGATTTTCCTGCTCTGTTGTGCTAATTTGGCACTTTCTCCCCTTTTATAATAGACTACTGTGGTCCTGTTTTTCAATTAGAATTTTCTGATTAATTCTTCATGATTTAGAGCATCTTTATCTCTTCAGGAATCCAATTCAGTTAACCTAGAGTAACCTCAATTTTGTACACAACGTAAGTAATGTTTTCTTTACTTCTACCTTTCAATACAGCCGTGCTTAGATGATCTTTTCCTGGTAACCTTAGGGGAACTTTAAAGGAAGAGTTAGGTAAAACATGGTAAGAAGAGGAAGCTAATTGGAACCTCAATAAAAAAAATTAATTGCCATATTGTACAACAATAAAGAGGTCAAACAAATCTCCAGCGTATTTTGCCTGCAATACATTTGCATTAGAAAAGATCAATGGAAGGTAATACAACTAATTTAGAAAGGTGAAGTTGACTTGTTAACCCTTGCACTGCCATTTGGGCTGGTGATGCTGATGGAACTAACGCTGGCTGTACCTTATCAGTGTTATTGCTGCTCTGTGCTGAACGGTCTCCTGGAGTTCCCTGTGGTTGCTATGGGTATGCGTGAAGCTATGAAAGCACTTTTCCTAAACCTTTTATGTTATTAGAAGCATGGAGTTCAACCAGTGGCTGTTGGAAATAGTACGTGTGAGCCTCTATCTCTCTCCATGTGTGTGTGTTTCTTATTTTCAACATTCTATAGACATTTATGATGTTTTTCTCAAGCAAAGACTAGTGAAACACCTGTCACACACATCTCTTTCTCCTTTCCCCCATTCATCTCTTCTTGGGCACCAACATTTGGGAGAACCCGCACTTCACTTGAAATAATTCAAGCTGGTGTTTCATTTGCCAGAACCACTCCACAGTAAAAGGAGAAAACGGATGGCAGATTGCTGCTTAACAACCGCCTTCCTATTCCTTTCCTCAGTTTGGTCAACGCCTTCATGCAACACATTTCTCATTATTAGTTTTCAACATTTTTCTGTAGTACTGTATTTAAAAATATGCCCAATAACATCCTAGAGAACACCATAATTTGAAAAAATCAGTAGTGAGTAGGATTTTTCTCTACTAAGTTTGTTACTCTTAACCATATCCACTCACAGGTCTTTTGATATCCTTATACCTGCAGAACAACTTTTTTTTCCTCTACCATCCATAATGATTTGAATATTTTGTATGTAATGATGGAGGCATTTACCTGAGTGTGTATTTTTTCTAAATCCAAATTTGAGCATTTTTCTGAGAAATCAGTTTCCATAGACATTATATCATTGGAGGATTTAAATCAGCCTCTCCAAATAATTTCTCTCCCGAGTGTCCTCATCTACCTCAGCGATCAGCAAACTATTTCTGTGAAGGGCTTGTGTATTAGTTTTCTTTTTTTGCTGCTATAACAAATTAACACGAATTTAGTGGCTTAAAACAACATATTTTTTCTCCTACAGTCCTAGAAGTCAAAAGTCTGAATTGAGCCAAACAGAACTAAAGGTGTCATCAGAGCTGGTTCCTTCTGGAGATGCTGAGAGGGAATTCATTTTCTTTTCAGCTTCTAGAAGCCACCTGCATTTCTTGACTCCGATGCTTTCTTCCCCACACGTACTACATTATCTTATCTCTGGCTTCCCCCGCATAACATCCTTGTGGTTATACAGCGATTTGTCACAGACATTTACTCCATTTTAAGATCCTTAACTCAATCACATCTGTAAAGCCCCTTTTGCCATATAAGGTCGCATTCACAGATTCTGGGGACTAGGACATGGACATTTGTGGGGCTATTATTTAGCTTAGCGCAGCCAGATAATGAATGTTTAAGGCTTTGCAGGCCAGCCAGTCTCTATCACATATTCTTCCTTACTTGTTTGTTTGCTTACAACCCATTAAAAATGTTAAAATTACACTTAGCCTTGGGACTTACAAAAATACATTACAGGCCAAATTTGGTTTAAAGGCAGTCACTTATTGGCTTCAGGTCTACATAAGCCTGGTTTTTATTTAATCCTATTGACGAATGTCCAGATGTTAACATCGTGCCTGCCACACCATACATCAGTATAATTAGAGAGTCTTTTTTCATTCCTTTCCAAGAGAAGCAACATATTTCCACCATCACATATTCGCAGTAACTACAATGGTGCCCAGAAGCTATTACATTGTCAGTTTTGGATTCCATCTGGTCTGAGGATATAACTACACATTTTAAAGTAAGTTTTTACAATCAGCGACTTTCAGCTGTCATTGTGTAGTAACACCAATCATCTACCTCCCTTAATATTTCTAAGGGATTTTTTCCTTTATCCATCTAATCACAACCAATTGTACCATAGATAAGGTGAACTTAATTTCTATCCTGAGGACAGAAAAAACCTCACTGTCCAGGGACACATGAGCTCCCTTCTGTGTCATTAAGTCACCACAATGTTGGTGTCTCACTGACATCCCATAGTTGGTCTTCCTTTGCTTGGCTCTCCAAAACTCCCAGTCACTTAAGTACTTTCCCTTCCACAGTGATTAGAATATCCGTGCTAAGGTTAGAAGTTTTCTCTCAGTATTGTTGCTAGAAGCAATGTTCCATTAGAGTCTTTATCCTATTAATTCATTCAATTACATCTTTGTTAGCCCTCCAGACCAGTTTCCAGGGGTGGCCTGTCTTGTGACTCAAGAACAGACAGCCTCCCTTTTGTATCATTATCAGTATTTATAAGTCATTTTACACCATGAATAAAAGCCTAAAACAACCCTAACACCAGCGCCTAACATGCCTGTGTGGGCCCAATGCTAATGAAGCCATCACCATTGCACACATGCACCAAAAAGTAGTGTATGCCCCATGAGACTGTAATTTGGAGATATTCTAACCCCTATAATACCTTTAGCTGGGAGGGTCATAATTCTTCTCATAAATGCTTTTTACATGCCCATGGAGTGGTGTTATCTGTAACTCTGAGCCACCAATCACACCCAAACTCATTTCTGTCTTAAATACATTCTATTTGCTCTCACAGACCAATGGTGACACCCTAGTTGGGCAGCTTCCTTCTGCTTTTCATCTTATTGAACCTGCTGCCTCAGCAACATTCCATCTTTATTGATGGCCCCCTGGAGTGCAGAATTGCTATGTTCAGCCTTTTCTGTTTTGTCCAATATATTGGGAATGTTTCTTTCAGATTATCAGATAACTAACCGGACTAATAAATATGGTTGATGAACCATTAACCATAGGATAACTACATCTGACTCCTCTAAGTTGCATCATCAGAGGGTATCTTTTACTCCTTCACTCAAGATTATTGAGATGAACTCTTTAGGTGGAATTTGTAATTCAGCAATTGTCTATTTTGCGTTCTGCAAAGAGAAGAGTTCCAGAAGTTTCCCCCAACAGTTACCATTAGTCAGTACCAGATCTGAGAATAGTATTATAGTGCTTCATGCACTTACTTGGTGGAAATGGAATGATTGCCTCCCCCTGTGAGTGTAATAGCCTTCTAAAAGGCTCTTTTCCCTATGCTATGATCCCCTACCTTTCCCATTTATTTTCTCTTTTAAACTCCAACTTTCCAGCTCAGCAGAAATACTATTTTCCTACAAGGTGATAATAAGAGCAAGCTAGCTAACACTTATCTCCAGCCCTGTTCAAGGCATGTATCATAAGTTTCAAGAGAAAAGGAATCATGATTCTCCTTCCCGCTGAGTAATGAAGAGCATTGAGATCTAGTTAAATTTACCTACATAAGAAGAAGTTAGAAATACTCCTAAAGAACCCTTACAAATACACTTTTTCAAAGGCAATTGTTTAAATTTTTTTTTTGTATTGGGCATTTCAATTACATCTCTTTTATTCATAAATTTGAAACAAGGCCTAGTACAAAGGACCAGGAAAAATGAAAGAAAATTTTCATGAAGTGAAAAAAGGAAGGCATTAAACAGCTGGCCTATGATCCATTCACCAAGCATATGCCCCAAGAAAAGTAGAACAGAAGTGCACTGAACACCTTGCTCCTTGGGTTTCCAAGCAAACAGACCAGTTGTATTTCTCAGGGAAAAGAGATCTTATCCATTGAATGCCCTTATTATTAGTAAACAGTGTACTTATTGCTCAAAAATATTAATTTAGTTTTAAATAAAGTAGTAAGTTCATTAAATACAAATAGCATTTTTAAATAGAAATAAGTCAACAAATAGCTACATATATATTTCTGAGCTGAATGTCATCAAAAGCAATGTAAACAGAAATAGTCTTTAGAAAATAAACTATTTCTGCCCCAGCTGGTGTGGTTCAGGGGATTGAGCACCGGCCTGCAAATCAAAGCACTGCCAGTTCCATTCCCAGTCAGAGCACATGCCTGGGTTACAGACCAGGCCCAAGTAGGGGGCCCACAAGAGGCAACCGCACGTTGATGTTTCCCTGTTTCTCCCTCCCTTCTCCTCTCTAAAAATAAATAAATAAAATCTTAAAAAAAAAGAAAGAAAGAAAGAAAGAAAGAAAGAAAATGAGTGGGATTGAGTAGATGATCTTTAGGTTCATTTCCAGTGTACAAAAAAAAAAAAATCTGATAATGCAATGGCTAAGATGCTTAATGATACATTTATATGTGTTACATGTTTGATAATATATTTGAATACATGAGAATTTTACCTGTAATTAATCAGTTCTCTAGGGCTAAGCAGTAGGAAGATCCTGATCACTATATTAAGTGACACATGGAATTTGAATATGGGATTTAGAAGTGAACTGAACACAATGAATTCTTACACACTATATAATTACCAAACAACAGATAATCATTTTGTGTCTACTCAGGTCACTCAGTTCTTCTCTGTTACAGGTCAAAAGCATTTGGATAAAACAGGCAAATTTAAGAAACATTTTGCTTTTGCTATGCTCGTATCAGATTTTAAATCAGGAGAATGCAGTTCAAGAGGTGAGAAAACTGAAAGGTGCACTGAATTATCTTGGCCAAGTTAGTTCTCAAGCACAAAAGCAATATACTTAAATACATGATTTCACTGATTCACTCATAAGAGATATATTGGTGATATATTCTATGCCTGGCTCAGGGGATAGAACTCAAAAAAATATATTGTTTCTTCTCTAAAAGATTTTATGATATTTTTAAGTAGACAAAGAACAGATATGAAAACCAGTTATATTTTGTTAAATCAGACATCAAAGTGATTTGCAAGAGTAAAACAGTGTCATACTTCTCACTAATCTTTTGTTTAGTTTTGAGAAATATTTTTATTTTCCATAAAAATAATTTATGTTAACATTTAATAGGATTATACATGGTTAAAAACATAAATTAATAAATAAGTATTTTAAGTTATTATTTTCACTTACAAAAATGGAAAATATCTGTAGATATAGCCCACATAAACAAAATCTCTATGGGCCTTCAATACATATTAGGAATTTAAAGTATTCTTCAGACCTACAAGTTTGAAAATGCCTGTTTTAGATCGATGGTTCCATCTCAAACAATGGGGTTTGAAAGCTATGTAGTCAAATAATTTTTTTTGACCAATTGTGCTTTGTTTCTTATTTGTTTTTCAGATCTTATTTTCCACTTGTTAGATCCCACACAGTGTGTCTTCAACTGCTAATTTGATGTGCAGTTTGGGCATCGCTGAATAACACTTGTTTTCACTGCTTAAACATCACAAAATAAATGGATTTGCTTTGCCGGTCCAACAGTGGTTGAAACAAAAATTGCTCATCCTGAAAAATAATGCCTCTAATTCTTTAAGAATTGAATGATCTCTTTTTGAGATATTTTTAAAACTTAAAAAGAGCTTTGAAATTATGGCAAGAGCATAGAGGTAAAGGCAATAATTTTCTCGTTTTCTTACTGGGAACATTTGCAAAGTGGTAACATGGTCAAAAGAGGTTCTCAGACCCCTGGGAGAAACTGCCTTTCAGCTGGAGTTATACCTTAGAGGAGTATCAATCAGTATTTTTTTTAATTACAAAACTTTATAGCTTTTAATGAGTGAAAATGCAAGCATTATTCTTTACCATTAGTGTGTTCTTTTTTATTTTTGGTTCATATATGTATACGAGGTTCATTTTGAAAAATTTTTATTCTAATAGTGATTGGGAAAGTAGAGTTTCACCCCATTTAGCCCAATTATTATATTATCCAATCAATAACTTCGTACTGGTAACCTCCTAGTTACATAACTCTTGATCAGGAATGAGGGAATAAAATATATATGCATGAGAATATCTAGTCATTTGTAATCAAGCAATATAATCTGTTTATTTGAATCTAGAATTCTTAGGAAAAACCAGGTTATAGACAGTTGTTCTAAAATGAAGGGGGACATATCTGTGCTATATTCCATTTGAAATCTTTTTTGTTATTCTATTACAATTGTCCCAATTTTTCTCCCTTTCCCACCTCCACCCAGCCCATCCCCCCATTCCCACAGTCAATCCCCACACCATTGTCCATGTCCACGGGTCATTCATACATGTTTTTTGACTATTCCCTTCCCCTTCTTCCCACTGTTATTCCCCTGCCCCCTCCCCTCTGGACACTGTCAGTCTGTTCCATGTTTCCTGTCTGTGTTATATTCTAAAAATGATTTCTGTCTCTTTACTAGTTAAATATGTAACTTGTATTAGAATATCAAGTTACCTACATTTTACTATGAAGAAATTAACAACTACTTCTTTGAGTAATCTTAGAATAACGAGTTGCTCAGGAACACTTGAGCTACATAGAAAGTGGTGATGAAGAAAAAGGACATAAAGAGAAAATACCAAAGGGAGGGAAAATTGTCAATGATTAACAAACACACATCTTCTTTTTTCCAATTTGTGAAGATTTTTGTCTTATGTCTCTTTATAAACATTCAACAACAGTACACTTTATCTAGGAAATAATTGTTCAGTCTCTAATTTGGGTTTAAGATACTAATAGAAGCACATACCAATAATAACACATATTTAAATACCATTCCTTTAGGAAATACATTGCGCTTGCTCTGTAGAAGCCTCCGAAATATATCTGCTATTGGAAGAATTATACGATAATACTTCTCTTCACACACGACTAAAGTTTAAAATATAGATTCAAAACCATCCTCTTCTCCCAATTTTATCTGAAAACCTCTCAATATGACTATCTAATCCCATGGTAATTCTCAAATCATGTTGTGAATCCTGTTGTAATACTTGTATGTATTGTTCTCAATTTAATGAATGTTAAGCTTGAAAGCCAGTACTGAATATAAATAAGTTGGTTCTGCGAATGAGCATTTTAATTATTGGTTTTACTCTGTATGCATCCGTGAAGTTAATAAAGTACTCCACTTGTCATCTAGTCTGTGACGAGCAGCTCAGTGAGAAAAATATTTCATTTTTACAATTAACTCAAAGCTCATTTCCCCGTGTTCCACAGATATATTTTAATTTTGTTATCTATCAATTAATGTATGCCAGAGATGAGAATAAAAGAAGTAAGCCAGTATTCCAATAAAGAATGTGATTTTGCAGTCTTGAAAATCATGTGGGCTTCATTTATGTTTAATTAATAGCAACCAAAATAATGCAATGTATTTCTCATGATCAAGCAAGGAAAACAATCTTCCTTTTCCTTTATAACTCTGCAGTAGCTATTTTGAATTCTGGACACTTAAGGGGGGAAAAAAGAACCATCATCAACTGCCCTGTTAATACTTAACAGCTGTCTGCTCTGCAGCCCCAATTACGATTAGAGAGCCTTAATGAAGACATCATAATTCAGTATGTCTGGATTTCTCACAGTGCTGCACACCCCCTGACTTAATGAAGAGTTTACTCTAATAAAGTTGGTTTCTGTTTGCAATCGTATAGGGTGGTTATGGTGACTAAAGTATCAGAAAGTCTAAGGACGAGACTCAGTACTGTTTCATCCACCCATGTGGCACTGGGTAATGTACTAACCCATACTGAGACTCAGTTTTCTCACCTTCAAAATGGAAGACAATAATAGTTCCTACTTCATAAGTGTATTTGTAAATTAAATAAGATAATGAACATTCAACACTTTGCATAGCGGTTGGCATATGTTAGGTGCTGAGCAGTGTTGATTTTCTCTCTCTTGTTCAATTTCCCTCATTTCACTGGCTGGGACAAGAGACATCCCTCTGTCATGGCCTCTATTTTGTAGGGTCCCTCTTTTGTAGATTCTGAAACAATGACAGTTCCACAAGTTTGTTCTATAGTGCTTACAACTCAAGTATTTACAACTTTGGAGACTCTTTCATCACACAAAACACACCCCCTACAAAGTCCTATCTGTAGCTGAAGCCATGCAGCCATCTGACTCTATTGTGAGTATCCCATGCAGCAGGCAGTGTGCTAAGTGTAACATGGGGTTTCATGCAAGTCCTCTCACACCTGGCAGATGATTTAGTGACTAAATAGATAGATAGGGTACCAATCAAGAGGTATACTTTTTAAAATATAAAAAGGATTATTTGGTTGATGGATTATTTTTTACCTGTAATATATTGGTTTGTATTCAAATTTACTTTAAAGTACATATATAATATATGCACACAATAGATTATAAATAATCCAATTTTGGTAGATTTTTCTGTTATGATAATTTTCTGTTGTCAACATGTCCAAAACTGTTTTCAAACAGTGATCCAGGAATTCCAATTCTTGGAAGTTATCCCAAGAAACCCAAAACATTAATTTGAAAGAATATATGCACCCCTGTGTTCATTGCAGCATTATTTGCAATAGCTAAGATTTGAAAGCAGCCCAAGTGCCCCTCAGTAGATAAGTGGATAAAACAACTATGAAACATTTACACAATGGAATACTCCTGGACCATAAAAAAGAAGGAATCCTTACCTTTTGTGAAAGCAGGAATGAAACTGGGGAGTATTATTCTAATAAGCCAGTCAGAGAAAGACAGGTATCATATGATTTCACTTGTATGTGAATCTAATGAACAAAATAAACTAATAAACAAAGTGGAAACAGACTCACACACACAGAAAACAGACTGACAGCTCTCAGACAGTAGGGGAGTTGAGGAGCTGGGTGAAAAAGGTGAAGGGAGTAAGCAAAAAACAAAAACAAAAACAAAAAGAACCCCAAAACTAAACTAAACCGTAGACAAAACTATGGTGATTACCAGAGGGAAAGGGGATGGGGGGAAGTAGAGGATAAAGGGGAGAGAAATGGAGATGGAAGGAGACTTGACTTGGGGTGATGAACACACAATGCAATATACAGAGGATGTATGATAGAATTTTACACCTGAAAACTATATAATTTTATTAACCAATGTCACCCCAATAAATTCAATTTTTAAAAAGTTATGTAGTAGGAAATGTTTTCTTATGGCTTTCACATTCTTGCATTATTCTGCAAAATAGGCACTTCCATGTTATGAGAAATTTGGGAAGAAACATCCTACTGTGCTCTCTACTCAGCTCAGTGGCTCTTCTACATTGAATCAGTCTCCTGCTTAGTAAGACTATAAAACTCTGATACCCCTTGGTCTCCATTTCTTTATTGGTTTAATTTAAAGTATGTAATGGTCCCTTCACATAGAAAAACTATCTGTTTATCCCTTCGGAATTTTGCACACCATGAAATGGGGTACATGCCGTGAGCAACATGCAGTTACCTGGATAAATGTCTTCTATTTGGAACACGCTGTGTTCACACTTGCAGATTCTAAGGTTTTGTCTTGGTGTTCATCAGAAAAGAGGAGGAGATAGAGCTCCCTCACCTGCCAAAAATATAAAACATCTTTTAATTGATCACTAGCACTGCTGATGACGTTTTGCAAAGTTATGCAGTATAAAATCAGTGAGCCGTGGAATTCCACGTGCATTCAACTTACAGGTTTATGGCACCAGCAAAGCAAACACACACACACACACACACACACACACAAACCAGTAATTAAGTAAAAAAGAGGTGGAGAAAAATTTTAATTAAATTTATTGAGGTGTCACTGGTTAATAAAATTATATAGGTCAAGTGTGCAATTATGTGATACACTATCTGTATATTGCATTATGTGTTTATTACCCAAAAAACACTCTTCTTCCATCATCCATCACCATGTATTTGACTCCCTTTACCCATTAAAAATAGAATGAGCCCACTTTCATTTCAAATTGAATGGAATTGGTCTGTCATTTTGAAACTAACCATTTACTTCAAAATTTAATATGTTTTAAATTTTTAATACACTGTAGAGGTACCTAATCTAAAAATCAATTTGTAAGCACCAGGCTGTTATGTTTATTTTTTTAATTTCTCTCTTTTCTACTTCATTATCCTTTGCAATGCTTTCCCCTAATCTTATTTTTAATGTCTTGTTTGAATAGTGGGGCAAGAGTCCGTGAGCACCTGTCTGGAAGCGGCAGGGTAGCACCAGGTGAGACGGACAGCACAGTAGTTCTCTGCCCACCTCTGTGTAAGTGATGATCGCACCCTTGAACAGTGATGTGTAATTGCAGAGAGAAAAGTTAAATAGAATGAGACATGGGAAGCACTACAGCTGCCAATCACAGAGATATGAAACCCTTTAAGCATTTTATAAAAATCACTCATCTTTATCCTTCCATGTTGACTCTTCTGGAAACTACTTACTATTTTAAACATAAACCTGGGGCTGTTTAGGCCTCTCTTTAATGTCCACCACCTTCTGCTGAGTCTGATCTCTCTGATACTGACCCCTTCCATGTATTTTCTTCCCCATCATGTGCTAGGAAAAATTCCAGATTTTACCCAACAGCATTTCTGGCTCATTTTCTCAAATATATAATTATATATGATGGTTATGTATATTATATATTAATATACAAATAAATGCGTGTGTTAATATGGATATATAATTTATTATTTATATATATATATAATTTGATTTTAAGACCTCATATCATGTTCACATTAATGGGAAGGAAAACATTCCACCCCAAACATGAGGTAATAAAATACAATTATAACAATATGACAAGGCAGGTAGATCTTTATATGCCAGACATAAACTAAGTTGTAATTATGCCAAACATTATAACTATGTCAGATTAAATTTTGTTTATGTCTTTTCCAAGACATAAACAGATTCTGAATGCTGAACTCTGAAATTTGCTTGTTTTATGCTTTGAATGTTCACTGTTCAGAGCATAGTTTAATCTCTCTGCAACTTTAATTTCTGGGAAAGATATAGTTCAGTGAAAGATAGTTATTAAGAAACTGCTCTGAGCAGAAGATGAGCCAATTAATACTTCTAGAAGTGTGACGGACATGACAGAATATTTAATTCATTCCTGAACAGCTGAGAAAACAGTGCTTGACATGTATCAGTTTGTCCACAACCGAAAGTAAAGGTACGGACAGATCTACTTTGTGTCATCTGTAATCAAATCAACGGCACCTCGCTTTCCCTTTCATCCTGAAATAGATTTGCTGCTTCATGATAGTTTACATGGCCAAAGGTGATTCAGTCTGATGACAGTAGAGACCAAAGGAATTAATTCAGAAATCTTTACCGAAAGAATTTAAATAGAAATCAGAAGTTATCACGGGAAGTTTTGGTAAGCCGGGGTGTGGAAGTCCAGGAAATGGTTAGGCTTCAACTGCAGGTATGGTAGGTATCTGGGTACCCTGGGTTCTTGGTGAGACAGTGGGGGCCTGAAGGTGAGCTCAAGGTGTGGGAGGGCTTGGGTGAACGGAGAAGTAGTCCCTCCAGGTAATGTTCAATTAACAAATACTATTTAGCGCTTGCTATTCACTCAACAAATCTTGAACATATTATATGGCAGTCTTCTAGGGACTGGAAATAAAACAGTAAACAAAACAAACTCTCAAAGAACCTACTTTTGAGTCGGAGGAAGTACACAGTATATACATAATAAAAAATGAAAGATAGTGGCAGGTACCATGCAGGCAGTTAAAATAGGGTGATGAAACTGAAACCAACTTGAGACCTACTTCAGATATGGTAGCTTTTTAGCTTCAGCACTTTAGCTGAAGTATAGTGCTAGTCAGGATGCCGGCAAGAAATAAACGGTCCACTCAAACAGGGTAACCGAGCAAAGTTTAATGGAGGGACCGTGCATAAAGAAAGACGTGGGCAGGGGTAAGAAAAACTAACAGAACCGAGTAAGTGTCTTGGGCCTAAGAACTAAGGAGCCATTACCACCCCTACGTCTGAAGGTACATATACAAGGAAAACTCAGAGGATCCAGATAGAGCAGCTGTAGAGACGAGTGGCAGAAAGGAACTGAAGGACACTGGGAGGGACACCACCTGGGGATGGGCAGGGAGGGAGACAGGAGGTAAACAACCCAAGACCACCTGTGTTTCATTCTCCCAAATCTCTCATTGACCAAAAGTCAGAGAGCAAGGAATCCAATTAAGGCTCCACAAAGGTAAGTCTCTTAGGGACATGGCCAGGTAGGGAATGTATAGAGTGACACATCGAAAATGTGCAGCACAGAAGGCCTTTCTGAAGAGGTGACATTTAATCCCAAACTGAATGACTAGCAGAAAATACATTTGTAAAGGTCTGGGGTTTGGACATTGCTGTGAATTGGTAATCCAAAACCTACTTGTAATACTTCCTCTTCTTATTTCTAATACTGCGAAGGTTTAAAAGTCCAAACTTCTCTCCATCTAAAGGTGTCAGGGTGGCATATTTATGGCCAATGTGATGGAAGAGAACATAGGAGAGTGGAGGTTCCTACCAGAATATATGGACGAATGCTTACAAGGAAAGAGTTTGGGCTCTTCACCCTTATTGCTGCCTATACATGGATGTAATGCCTGAAGGTAGAGCAGCACCTCTTATAAAGGTAAAAGAGACACAAAACATGTTTGTGCAGAGATAAAAGGGTCCTGAAACTTTTAGGATATGACTGAGCCACCAGATCATTTCTAGACACCCTGCCTTTGAATTTTGTTGTCTGAGGCAAACGAACCCTTTTTTCCTTTAAATCATTGTGATGGAGATTTTGATTACTCATTATTGAATACAGTTACAACACTTATAACAATTATAACTGGTGGATGGAGAAAACCTTACATTGGGACCCAATAGGCTAGTTTAAGGCATAGAGAGAAGGCAGTGTCATTGGATCACAATGTCTGAGGGGCTGGTCAGGACCAATCTACAGTCTGCCGGTCAGAATCGGAGTACATCATAAACCCAGTGGAAGTCCAAGAAAAGTTTTCAGCACCAACTAACATGATTTGATACATTTTACTAATATTCTGTTCTGTGATATGAGTAATGGACTATGGAAAGAGGACAATTAGGGGAAACAATAAAGAGATTATGAGCTTAGCTTTTTGAAGATACAAACTTCCAGTTATAAAATAAATAGGTCATGGGATGCAATGTACAGCGTGGTGACTGTAGCTAACAACACTGTGTTACAGAACAGACGGGGGAGGGCTGAACGATATAGAGGACCCCCCTTTTTTCTCTGGGGGCTCCTCCCCATACTAGGTTTGCTTTGCCCACCGCCAGAGGAAAAACGTCTCTCAATGCCAGAGATTGGTGAAAAGGAAAGGAATTATTATTTATTTAAAAGTTATACAGACTAAAGTTCTTTAGAATACCCACAAACGCACACAGTCCTTCCTTCTCCCTCTGCCCAGTCTGGGGTACCTCAGGAAAGAAGTAGAAGTCCATGATTCAGGCTCTGAGCACCATCCATGTGGCAAAAAGGGAGCACTTCCAAACCCACGTGGTCCCCCAAAAAAGACACCTAATGGCTGCCGTGCCTGGGTTTAAATCCCAGCGCCAATCTTCCTCTGCAGCCCCATTTCCGGCTCCTCCCACAATTGGCCACGGCTGCCAGCATTCCAGGCAGGTGTGGCCCTGAGGTGTGGAGCCAATTATCTCCAAGCTCTTCTGGACCCCATTACAAATCCCTGTTTGAGCCCCACCTCTTGGCTGCACCCTGTTACAACTGTACTGCATATGTAAAAATTGCTACAAGAATAGATCTTCAAAATTCTCATCACTGTAAAAAATGTGTAACTATGTGTGGTGAAAGATGTTTACTAGACTTATGGTGGTGATTATTTAGCAATATATACAAATATGGAATTAATATGTTGTTCACATGAAACTAATATAATGTTTTATGTCAATTATACCTCAGTGAAAAACAAGAGATTATCACAATTGAGAGAGAGTGCTCTCTATAAGAGTCCATGTTTTTTCCTTGTCCCTGGCATTCATGTAGACTACAAATATATAATGTACAAGTGTAGTGTGCATATATACAAGCATCCCCTTTTGCAGTGACGTCCTGTCATGTCATTGAGTTTTAGGGAATAGAAAGTGAGCAGGGTAATGCACGCCCTGTCCATACCTACTCCACAAATTCCATCAGCTCTTCCCCAACCATATGTCTCATTCCATGCTTATTCCCGTTTTTGTCTACCTGGGATGGCAGTGCCCCAGGGATCCTTGAAATGCAAACATTGAAGTTGACCGCATCACTTTTGGCCTGGGTTAAAGGAAGGAGAGTAGTAGAGCTCTTCCCCATTACCAAGAAACAAGAAACAAGCAAGAAATAGATTTCTGTTTTTGTTAAGACAATATATTTTGGGTCCATTGACTCTTGAATTACCACATAGGATCAGAATGTCCAATCAGACACATAAAACCAGGTATATATATGTAATGTTGGGGGAATTCACAGCCATGTAGGTTTATTTTTAATGAATCCAGTGGAGAGTATATATCCCCATCCTAAATGTGTATAGCTCTTACTCCAGGAGTAAGGGAGGATTTTTCCAATTCTATTTTTATTTCATTGAATCTTCCTATGACCAAGAAAAATATTTTCCATCACCCTGTCCTTCATTTTTTAAAAATATTACTTCTTAGTGTTTTTCTTTAATTCATAAATGTAAATGAAAAAATATTCAAATTGACCATAAACACTTCATCCTCTTAACCCTTATACATATTCACACATACATATATATGTACTATGTGTGTATAAATATGTAAAATGAACATGTGTAAAAGTATATATGCATAAATATATCATGTATAAGTGTAGTATGCATATATACAAATATAGTAAAAATATGTTATGAATTAACCAAAATAACACCATATTCCCTCAAAGCAACAGATTTGAAATTTTTCTTATGATTACTACAGGAAAGAAATTCACATACCTATTTATATGTATCTAAGTAGGTACATATGAATGCATTTTTATATAATATATAGCATATATGTTACGTGAGAAAATAAAGAACCACCTAGATTCTTGGGTACAATCATTAAGCCCATTTACCTCTTTTTGTTCCCACTGTCCTAAACATTATTTGTGGAGCTAACTATTTTCCTCTTTCCACTGGAACTTATGCAAACCTCATGAATATTCTAGTCACTCTCAGGTAACTAGAATTCTTTTTGTAATTCCCAGTTTCTCAAACAGTTTCATTCATTAATATTTTATTCCAATTGAAAACTTCTTTTTCCCCTGATTCTGCTTGGCTACAGGTTGGTCGCTGCCAGTGAGAAAGAGGGTAGGCAGCCTCTTTGTCCTTTTATCTTTTCACTTCGTCCTTCTCTCTCTGGCTTGTTAAATGGGGTTTCCGAACTCCATGGTACTTGTTAAAATAGTACAGAAAGGTGGGATGCTTACGGAGGCTGGCAAGAGTCTCACTTGACCAACACGCCCATAAACTAGCACCTGTGTTTTCTCTAAGCTTAGCAGAAGTTGAAATTGACTCTGGTGGCCGTGGTTCTTGTTATACCGTTGTCTTCACGTGACTAGACACTTTTTGTCTGCATTTCCCTCGAATTGCTTGCATTGCTCTAGCTGGTTGCTACTTGTCCATACCCATCTGCCTATAACCTTCAAACCCCTTTTCAACTAAGGTCTCCTCTTTCCCGATGAAACTCTCAGACCAACTCCAAGACAATACTTTACCAAAAACATTCATGGGGCAAAAGTGATTTGTCTTTGAGCCACTGATGTTCAGAGCTTTCTACCCTTCTGCTCTTAGCCTCGGGTCACTTCATCTAGGCTGTAAATTCTCTGTATAAATGTGAGTAACGTACCAGTCTATTCATTTCAATATCTGTTACTATCCCATAAAATGATTTCAATGTCTCCTATCTGTTACAGTATCAACAATAACTTTTTTCTCATGACATTTGCTACATTTTCAGTTTTTAGAAACTCTGGTAAACAGTTACTGAGTTTTTACACTCCTGCTAACTGTTCATGAGAAATCTATTTCTCTACACCATAACTGCTCTGGCAGAACTATCGCCCACCATTGTTGTTTTAAAAGTTTCCTCGTTTTTTTCTTAGCTTCTAGAACCCTGAGATGCCCAAATCAAGGTGATGAATTATGACTGGCCTAAACCAGCAATTGCAATTTCTTTTTCTTTTGCCCATGATTGGACATGTGACTTAGCCAAAAGAAGATATCTGCTATAACACTCCGGGGGAAAAATGTTCTCTTTACCTGACAGGGGTCTCCAGCCTGCAGCCTGTGGACCACATGCAGGTCAGAATGGCTATGGATGTGGCCCCCCAAAATTGTAAACTTACAAAATTGTAAACTTACTTAAAACATCATAGGATTATTTTGTGATTATGTGTCACCATGTATTTAATCTGTGGCCCAAGATAACTTTTCTTCCATTGTGGCCAAGAGACCCCCAAAGGTTGGACACCCCTGTGTTTACCAGGTCTGATAATGTCATCATTACATCTGAAGCAATTGTATTGCTACCGTACATTGACGAGCCTAAGGGTGAAAACCCAATAACTTGGAGACGGCAGAGCAGAGGCTAGAAAGCATGTGGGTTCTGGATAACATTGCTGACAGTCACGACCATCATGGAACAACCTACAATAGATTCTTATTGTATAAGCTAATGAAAAAGCTTTATTGCTTAAACCACTTTGGACAGATAGCTAATCTGGTACTTGCAATCGAAAGCATCTTCATTGACTAAAGTTGGCATCATCAAACTTCACTTTTTAGAAACTTATTAGACATGGTTTTTAAACGTTTACATTTATACCTTTTATAAGCCAGGAATAGAATATAAAAAACAAAGGGTTTTTTTGATGTTTAATTCAAGTCCCACTAAATTCAAGTCCCCATACTGTGGAGAACTAGAACTTCCCTGGATTTACTAGTTCTCCTTAGACGGGGAAGTTTATACTACACACCGATAGGGAATGTTTGCTTTCACTTCACCTAGAAACATTTTACTATTCATATATCCTGATAATTAGATCTATATCCAGTTGTATAATATACTGCTCTGATATGAAAGAATAATAAAGCTTCTTTTAACTTCAACAGGGCTACATGTCCTTGACCAAGTTTTAGTCAGGCTCCCTGGAGCCCTCTTCCTTACTAGGCCTTGATCTTAACCTGCTGTCCTGCTCTTGGCCTGTCCAATTCCAGCAGAGAATTCTGCTAAATCAGGTTAGCAAGAATACCCCCACCTTTTGATATCTAAACCAGTCCCTCATCCCTCACCCTTGATATCTAAGAGTGCTTTTTAGCAAGAATCCTAAGTCATTCAGCAGGAATGTCCCTACCCTTGATATGCTCCTATAATCAAGTTCGTGTTGCTAACTTTCCTCCACTGACCTGCTGGCTCTTGCAGGCTTTGAAACACCCGCTGTCGCTGCTGCACTTGGAGGGAATCTCAGTTATATACTGAAGCTGCTTTTCCCTACTGCAGTGACTCTAAATACATGTTTTGCCATTTTTAACAAGTGCAATTTTTTTCACACTGGGTTAGGCTACTGAGGCATACCTAGAGTATATACAGGCCTTGGAAAAGCATTATTTACATTCCAAAAGGTTAGGTGAGAGCGCAGAACCTTTTCACCCTCTGTCAAAAGAGCAATTTTTTCACCTTTCTCTCTTGAGGGAAAGAAAGAACAGTTTCTTTCCTGCTTGCAGGGCCGGTCCTCCTGAAAAATCCACCCATTGCCTTGGCAGAACCCAATCTGGTCGACTGGGTTGTTCTCTTCATAATCTGACCTGATGTTCAGTGGTAAATTAAGTGGTAGGACCTGTTCAAGAAACGAATAAAAAACAAATCAAAGAGAGGAGGAGGGAGGGACAGAGAGACAAAGAAAATGCAATGGAGTCAGACATACAAAGAGAAGCAGAGAAAGAGAATCCAAGAGACTTTAGAAAGACTGAGTTATAACCTTAATTCTTTCCTTTCCATTTATAATCTCTTTTAAATTTAACACTTATTTTGTCCTCACCCCTCTTACTTCTGTAATAGTTGTCTCATTTGTTTTCAGTAATTATCTTTTCTTCCCATCCCATGTAAACTTACGTCACTTTGATTATATTTCAGTTTTTTACAACAGATAAGTCTTGGGTAAAAACAAGATTTTTTATCATATATGCATTTTTTTAAATTTCAAAACAAATGATGGAACTTCTTTGGCCATCTTACTACATTTTCTCATTCTTATATAGTAAATTTCTAGTAGATCTAGCCCCAGCTACCGACTAATACCATCAATGAATGTATTTTGAGATAAAATTCTTTTTTTTTTTTTTTTCCCTTGGTGAAATTCCTTTTTTTTTTTTTTAATTTAATTTTATTTTTTTTTATTGTTATTCAATTACAGTTGTGTGCCTTTTCTCCCCATCCCTCCACCCCACCCCAGCTGAACCCACCTCCCTCCCCCCTCTCCACCCTCCCCCTTGGTTTTGTCCATGTGTCCTTTATAGTAGTTCCTATAATCCCCTCTACCCACTATCCCCGCCCCCACCCCCCCACCCCCGCCCTGGCTATTGTTAGATTGTTCTTAACTTCAATGACTCTGGTTATAATTTGTTTGCTTTTTCCTTCTATTGCTTATGTTCCAGTTAAAGGTGAGATCATATGGTATTTGTCCCTCACTTCCTGGCTTGTTTCACTTAGCATAATGCTCTCCAGTCTCATCCATGCTGTTGCAAAGGGTATAAGCTCCTTCTTTCTCTCTGCTGCGTAGAATTCCATTGTGTAAATATACCATAGTTTTTGGATCCACTCGTTTGCTGATGGGCACTTCGGTTGCTTCCAGTACTTGGCTATTGTAAATTGTGCTGCTATGAACATTGGGGTGCACAGCTTCTTTTGGATTGGTGTTTCAGTGTTCTTAGGGTATAATCCCAGCAGCGGAATGACTGGGTCAAAGGGCAGTTCCATTTTTAGTTTTCTGAGGAAATTCCATACTGTTTTCCACAGTGGCCTCACCAGTCTGCATTCCCACCAACAGTGCACGAGGGTTCCCTTTTCTCCGCATCCTCTCCAACATTTGTTTGTGGATTTGTTTATGTTGGCCATTCTGACCGGTGTGAGATGGTACCTCATTGTGGTTTTAATTTGCATCTCTCTGATGGCTAGTGATGCTGAGCATCTTTTCATATGTCTCTGGGCCCTCTGTATGTCTTCCTTGGAGAAGTGTCTGTTCAAGTCCTTTGCCCATTTTTTAATTGGGTTGTTTGTCTTCCTGGAGTGGAGTCGTGTGAGTTCTTTATATATTTTGGAGATCAGGCCCTTGTCTGAGGTATCATTGGCAAATACGTTTTCCCATACTGTTGGTTCTCTTTGTAATTTGGTGCTGTTTTCTTTAGCCCTGCAGAAGCTTTTTATTTTGATGAGGTCCCATTTGTTTATTCTTTCCTTTATGTCCCTTGCTTTAGGGGATGTGTCTGTGAGGATGTTGCTGCGTGGAATGTCTGAGATTTTCCTGCCAATGTTTTCCTCAAGGACTTTTATGGTGTTACGACTTATATTTAAGTCTTTTATCCATCTTGAGTTTATTTTCGTGTATGGTGTAAGTTGGTGATCGAGTTTCATTTTTTTGCACGTACCTGTCCAGATCTCCCAACACCATCTGTTGAAGAGACTGTTTTTGCTCCATTTTATGCTCCTGCCTCCTTTGTCAAATATTAATTGATCGTATAGATTTGAGTTTATTTCTGGGCTTTCTATTCTGTTCCATTGGTCTATGTGCCTGTTTTTATGCCAGTACCAGGCTGTTTTGATTACAGTGGCCTTGTAATACAGTTTAATATCAGGTATTGTGATCCCTCCTGCTTTGTTCTTCTTTCTCAAAATTGCTGCTGCTATTCGAGGTCGTTTATGGTTCCATATGAATTTCTGCAATGTTTGTTCTATATCTGTGAAATATGTCATGGGTACTCTAATAGGGATTGCATTGAATCTATAAATTGCTTTGGGTAGTATGGCCATTTTGATGATGTTAATTCTTCCAATCCATGAACATGGTACATGCTTCCATTTGTTTGTATCTTCCTTAATTTCTTTCTTCAGTGTTGTGTAGTTTTCTGAGTACAGGTCTTTTACCTCCTTGGTTAGGTTTATTCCTAGGTACTTTATTTTTCTTGTTGCTATATCAAATGGGATTTTTTTCCTGATTTCTGTTTCTGCAAATTCGTTGTTGGTGTACAGGAATGCCTTTGATTTCTGGGTATTGACTCTGTATCCAGCTGTTTTGCCAAATTCATTTATTAGGTCGAGTAGTTTTTGAGTGGAGTCTATAGGGTTTTCCATGTACACTATCATGTCGTCTGCAAACAGTGACAGTTTCATTTCCTCCTTTCCAATTTGGATGCCTTTTATTGCTTTTTCTTGTCTGATTGCTGTGGCTAGGACTTCCAATACTATGTTGAATAGGAGTGGTGAGAGAGGGCATCCTTGTCTAGTTCCTGATCTTAGTGGGAAAGCTCTAAGTTTTTGCCCATTGAGTGTGATGTTGGCTGTAGGTCTCTCATATATGGCCTTAATTATGTTGAGGACTGCTCCCTTTATTCCCACTTTGCTGAGTGTTTTTATCAGAAATGGATGCTGTATCTTATCGAACGCTTTTTCCGCATCTATTGATATGATCATGTGATTTTTGTCTTTGCTGTTGTTGATGTGATGTATTATGTTTATTGATTTGCGAATATTGTACCATCCTTGCATCCCTGGGATGAATCCCACTTGGTCATGGTGGATGATCTTTTTAATGTATTGCTGGATGCGGTTTGCTAATATTTTGTTGAGAATTTTAGCGTCTATGTTCATCAGCGATATTGGCCTGAAGTTTTCTTTCTTTGTTGTGTCTTTATCTGGTTTTGGGATTAGGATGATGTTGGCTTCATAAAAAGAGTTTGGGAGTCTTCCATCAGTTTGGATTTTTTCGAATAGTCTGTGAAGGATAGGGGTTAGTTCTTCCTTAAATGCTTTGTAGAAATCTCCTGTGAAGCCATCTGGTCCAGGGCTTTTGTGTGATGGGAGTTTCTTGATGACTGCTTCAATTTCCTTTGCTGATATTGGTCTGTTCAGGTTTTCTGCTTCTTCTTCATTCAGTTTTGGAAGATTATATTTTTCTAGAAATGTGTCCATATCATCTAGGTTTTCAAATTTCTTAGCATACAGGTCTTCATAGTAATTTCTTACGATCCTTTGTATTTCTGTGGTATCAGTTGTAATCCCTCCACTTTCATTTCTAATTCTGTTTATTTGGATCCTCTCTCTTTTTTTCTTGATGAGCCTACTTAAAGGCTTGTCGATTTTGTTTATCTTTTCAAAGAACCAGCTCCTGGATTCATTGATCCTTACAATTGTGCTTTTAGTCTCTATGTCATTTAGTTCTGCTCTGATCTTGGTTATTTCCTTCCTTCTGCTTGCTCTGGGCTGTCTTTGTTGTTGTTCCTCCAGTTCTTGTAGGCATAGGGTTAGGTTGTTTGTTTGAACTGTTTCTAACTTCTTAAGGTAGGCCTGTATTGCTATGAACTTCCCTCTCAGGACTGCCTTTGCTGTGTCCCATAGGTTTTGGGTTGTTGTGAGTTCGTTTTCATTTGTTTCCAGGAAGTTTTTGATTTCTTCCCTAATCTCGTTCTTGACCCATTCATTGTTTAATAGCATGCTATTCAGTCTCCATGTTTTTGAGTGTTTTGGGTTTTTACCCTTGGGGTTGGTTTCTAGTTTCATACCCTTGTGGTCAGAGAAGATGCTTGATATGATTTCAATTTTCTTGAATTTGTTGAGGCTTGCTTTGTGTCCTATCATGTGGTCTATCTTTGAAAAAGTCCCATGAACACTTGAATAGAATGTGTATTTTGCTTCTTTGGGATGAAAAGCTCTGTATATATCAGTTAAGTCCATTTCCTCTAGGGTATTGTTAAGTGACACAATATCTTTGTTGATCTTTTGTTTGGAAGACCTGTCCATTTTTGATAGTGGGGTGTTAAAATCCCCTACTATAATTGTGTTGCTGTCAATATCTTTCTTGAAGTCCTCCAAGATTTTCTTTATGTATTTGGGTGCTCCTATGTTGGGTGCATATATATTTATAATGTTTATGTCTTCTTGGTGGATTCTTCCTTTGAGTATTATGAAGTGACCTTTTGGATCTCTCTTTATGGCCCTTCTTTGGAAATCTATTTTGTCTGATATGAGTATTGCTACCCCTGCTTTTTTTTCCTGTCCGTTTGCTTGGAAAATTTGTTTCCAGCCCTTCACTTTCAGTCTGTGTAAGTCTTTTGTCCTGAGATGGGTTTCTTGTAGGCAGCATATGTGTGGGTCATGTTTTCTTATCCATTCAGCTGTTCTATGTCTTTTGATTGGAGCATTTAATCCATTTACGTTTAAGGTTATTATCAATAGGTAGTTATTCATTGCCATTATTTCCTACCTGTGTTCCTCTGTCTTTCTCTTTTCCTTCCTTTCCTTAAAGCAGTCCCTTTAGCATCTCTTGCAGAACTGGTTTGGTGGAGCTGTATTCTTTTAGACTTCTTTTGTCTGGGAAACTCTTTATTTGGTCTTCTATCTTAATTGAGAGCCTTGCTGGGTAAAGTAGTCTTGGTTGCAGGCCTCTGGTTCTCATTACTTGGAATATTTTTTGCCATTCTCTTCTGGCTTGGAGCGTTTCCATTGAGAAGTCAGTTGCTAACCTTATTGGGGCTCCCTTGTATGTTACTTCCTTTTTCTCCCTTGCTGCCTTTAAGATCCTCTCTTTGTCTTGGAAATTTGCCATTTTAATTATGATGTGTCTTGCAGTGTGTCTCTTTGGGTTCCTTTTGCTTGGGACTCTCTGTGATTCCTGGATTTGGGTGATTTTTTCTCTCCTCAGATTAGGGAAATTTTCCATCATTACTTTTTCAAACAGGTTTTCTATCCCTTGCTCTTCTTCTTCTCCTTCTGGTATTCCTATTATACGGATATTGTTACGTTTCATGCTGTCCTGCATTTCCCTTATTGCCTCTTCATTCTTTCTGAGCCTCTTTTCCTTTTCTTGCTCCTTCTGGGTGTTTTTTTCTACTTTATCCTCCAGCTCGCTGATCCGATCCTCTGCTTCATCAAGTCTGCTTTTAATTCCTTCTACTGTGTTCTTCAATTCAGAAATTGTATTCTTCATTTCCTCTTGGCTCTTGTTGATATTTTCTATTTCCTTTTTCATGTTGATATAGTTTGCAGTGAGTTCATTGTAGTTTCCTTGTAGTTTCTGGTAGTTCTCTTTGAGCTCAGAGAGCTCAGTGAGCTTCCTGATGACCATTGCTTTGAACTCAGTATCTGATAGTTGAGTTGCCTCTTTTTCGGTTAGTATTCTTTCTGAGACTTCCTCCTTTCCTTTCATTTGGGAATTGTTTCTTTGTCTTCCCATTGTTTGTGAGGCTCTTCTTGTTGGCCTCTGCTTCTTAAATTGCTTTGTTCTGACTCCCTGGATTTATGATATGAACTTCTATGGTAGAATGCCAATGGGATTCGGTGGTGCTGTCTCCTTACTCTCCTGTGCTCACTGGTCTTGAGGTGACGTTTATGTGTTTAACACGGTCTAACTCTAGTCTTTTCAGCCCTCCAGGTTTTGTTGTCTCATCTGTGGGAAAAAGAGAAAGGGGGGGAGAAAGGAAAACACACACACACACACAAAAGAAACCACAAAAAAAAAAAAAAAAAAAAAAACACACCCCAAAAAAACCAAAACAAAGATGGGAAGGAGGGAAAAAGGAACTAGGAATGGAGGAAACGAAGGAAGGAGGGAAGAAGGAATAAAGAAAGATCGTAGGCAAGATAAGAAGGAATTTTAACAAAAATTAAAACATAGAAATAGATAGAAGAAGGCAGGAAGAAGACATAAAAATGGTAAAGGATGGGAGGAAGAAGGAATGAAAAAAAAGAAAAAAAGGAGAGAGGAAGAAGGAATTCAGGGGGAAAGGAAAGAAAAGAAAAAAGATAAGAAAAAATAAAAGAAAAGAAATCTTCTGTTGGCTTTAAACCGGTCAGGTTATATCTGCTGGTATCCTGTCTGTGCAACGGGAGGGGGTGGTTGGAAGGATTGGTTTCACTTTTCTCCCTTCCTGGGTCACACTCTTCGCTGTTTTGTAGGTGTGGTCCCTGGCAGTCAATCAGGCCGTTGATCAGCCACTCCAGCAGCTTTGTTCTTGGGACACGCAAGCAGCGGCTCCTGCCGCTTTGGCTTGGTAGGCGTGCGCGCGCAGCAGGGGAATCCAGCCGCTTTGGGTTTGTGACGTATTTTGTGCCCTGAGCGCGCCACCGGCTGACCAATCGAGCCGCCCGGGTTTGGGACTCTGGAGTTAGTACGCTCGCCAGCAGCTTTGAGCCCGGAAAACGCGCACCCAGCCGGCCCTGCGCTCGGCGAGCGCGCAATCCGCAGGGCCTGAGGTTCTATGCTTGGGGGCCGATCCAGCCGCCCTGAGCTTGAGTCTCTCGAGCGGGCGGGGCCGCCCCGGGACTGAACCACACGGCACTCGGCTCCAAGGTCCTGGGCCCGTGGGTGGAGCAGCTAGCCTTCAGCTGCAAATGATCTCGGAGGTTTCACGTGTGGGCGCCCCTCCGGGGTTTCATGTATGGGCCCCGTTCGCTAATCTGTGTGCGCGGGCGCGCGCGACCGGACCTCGGCTGAACGCCCTCACTTTTTGTGCTGTTTATCCCCCCGGCTCGCAATCCAGGGGCGGAGGGGGGAGGGGCGCCAGTGGCCTCGGTTACTACCGAGAGTTCTCTAACTAGCCCCTGAGTGTCTCTATTTTCTTTTTCTTTTTGAGAAATTCCTCCTTTTCAAGCTCCCCTGGTCCAATCAAGCACCTGGCTGCTCACAGCGCAGCCTGGCCCTCTCCCAAGACTCCTGCAGCCGCCCCTGCGCCAGGGCTGGTGCTTCTGCCGCCCTTGTACCGCGCGTTCCCGGGACCGGGGACCTTATTGTCCTTGAGCACTCTTCTTACCGTCAGATCTTTCAATGTCCTCTATCTTTGGTCTCTAATCTTCGTATATGCTGGAATACTGTTGGCTGTTCTCTCTGCTCCTCGGATCAGCTAGGTATTTCCCTGGCGCTGAGGGGAAGTGGATTCCGCTCCCACCTATGTTGCCGCCATCTTCCTGAGATAAAATTCTTAACCTCTCCTGCATGTGAATTAGCTTCCTTACTTGCTTTGACTTTAGAAAACTGATCTTTACATTAATAAAATAGTATGTAGAAAAGTTACCTTTGGTGAAGAATATGTTTGTTTTAGCAAAGCTTTCATTTTCTACGCCATAAATTCTATTTTTGCCATTTCTGATAGTGGATTCAGCAGAATGTATTGATAAAATTTAATATCAGGTCTATAGTCATAGATCAGTGTTTCATAAATCTTTTCTGAATAATGAAATCACCAGGGCAGCTTTTTAAAATGCATATTTTTGAGCCTCATTTCAGCCTAACTAAATCAGTAACTCCAGGGATGGGTCTGAAAGGTTTCTATTTTATTAGAATGACTCCAGAATATTATAATGATAAGTCATGTTTGGGAGCCACTGCCATACCTCCCAAAATAGGGTGCATAGCAGTATCACCTGGTAGCATTCAAAACTACACACAAGACCCGATGACCAACTCCTGCCCTGGGTACTGCTAGACTGCCAAAGCTCGCGGGTAATTCCAATATGCAGCCAGACCTAGGAAGCTTTACTCAGGTAAGTCGCAGAGGCTCTCATGCTTGGACTGAGCCTTTCTTTGAACCATTCCTGGAGGATCAAGTAACGTTATCATCAGAGCTCTTTCTCTGTTGCAGTCCTTGCACCCTTCAGGAACTCAAGGCACAGGGAGAGATCTCAGTCAAAATCTCTCAGCATCCATCTGCAGAATCCCTCAACTTGGTCCCTGCAAAAGGGAAAAGAACTGGATGGTACAAATAGAAATGAACCTTTTTAACAAGCATGAGCATTCAATGTGTGCCTAGCAAATTCCTTTATTTCTTTCTCAATGAATTCATTCAACAACGATTTCTTGAGCATCTACTATAAACATCATTTACTATATTAAATATTGGGGATAGTACATATTGAAACCTGGGTGGGAAAAGAGTCATCAAACAATTATAATGAGTTTTCCAGGTGTAGGTGGGACATTTTTTATGGCCAAGAGCCAAGAAAAAGAGAATTTGTTTTTAGGATTGGATTGGTGGAAAATGTAAAATATAAATTTTATATAAAATTTTTCTCAGGAGGCAATATTATGTTCTTTTAATTTCCATAGTTTATAGTGAATGTAGTATGGATGTTCTGAAATATTAATATTCAACTTTAAAAACCTGGTGTTCCTGACATATCAATATTCTGGACAGACTGTGGTTCATCTACAAATTGCTACTTCTATGTTTTGATGATCCTTTGCATTTCTTTCTTCCCTATATTCTCTGTGGATTCAGTATTTATTTCCCTCTGCAAAAGTCCATGCTCCAAAACAAGGTCACATACATGATAGTGGAAACTCAAAAAGAACTTTGGAATGAACGACTAATGCATAGATCTACAACATATAGTAATTCTCAGTTATTCCCACTTTATGGACCTCCAAATATTTTTGATAGTGCACTCCATCAGGAATAAAATAACATGCAATGCCAAAAAAGGTCTTTTTCATTTATCAACTCTATACATGTAATAGTGCATTAATATAATATTTAATTCTAAGTACCTAGAAATATAAGTTCAAATGAAATAAGACATTTGCTACTGTTTTTGGCGTACCCACAAGTGAACCTTTTGTGCAGTTTCTGAAGTGTGCAAACTTCAGGTGAAATCTCATTACACAAGTAACTCCTATCTTAGTTTTACTTTGAGGTAAGTCCTAGGTAGCTAGGAGGGAGGGAGAGAGAGAAGGGCAGAGGGATAAATGGAATGAGAAAGAGATTGAGAGACAGATTTAAATTTCAGTGATTCCCTTAAAACATTAGATAACTTTGATTTAGTTAGGCAAACTTTTAGCTCTCAAATTCTGCAGAGGAGACAATATACTGCCTGATGAGTTATTATTAGAAAATACATATGAATGTGTCAAACATATTATGATGTTTGTATTTATGCATTTCTTTATGTTGGGCTTTAGACCTTTATGTACTATTTATTCATTAATTCTATTTTGTTTTAATGACATCGAATGCCCTCAGTCAGGACCAGTTCCAGCTTCCTGCAATAGCCGCCATAAAAAAATGCATTAAGAAATAAATGAGTGTGCCTGTATGCACCATCTCCAAGACTAATTACTGTGACAGGTTGCTGAAATATAAAGAAACCATTTAATTATATGAGAAGCTAGTAGCCTGGTGTCAACCCACAGTAAGATAGACCTATAAAAATTTACCAGCTCATCTAATGAATGCCAAGAGTCACCGTCTAAAACTCCCCAAAGGACCTAATTATAGGAAAACCTCTATTATCTGGAGACTGACTTTCTGGCAACATGTTGCATTCAGAATGTGTAGGACTGATGTATACTAGTGATACAAATATCAGGGAGAGAGACAAATGAGAAGCAAAGCACAACAACAAACCATAGGAGCTCGAGAGGACTAGAATCTGGAAGAATGGAAAAGTAGTTCAGAGCCAGGCCAATCAGCAAAGGACCGTGAGAGTAGACTATGGACTGGGCCAAAGTGAAGATAAAAATGAAAACTGTCTCCACCAGCCTGTCCAGCCGACAGTCTAAGTCTCTGCCTATCCCGAAGCCTTCACTGAACGGTGCCCAACCTGTGCTACTGGTAGAAGCTCAATGTGCTTTGCTTTCTGCCAGGGCATCTGAGAGAGAAACCTGCACTATTCAATAATAATGAAGATAGTATTTAATAACTTTAACACTTCCTATCTGCAACATTTCACTCTAACGTACGAATGTGTGATGCAATAATTCCTCTCAATAACTCTAAGAGGGGGGACTACTGTGATCACTACCTCAGCGATGAAGAAAGGAATATGCAGAGAAATTAAATACCAGACCCATAGGCACTCGGACTATAAAACAGCCAAAAATTGTGAACCTGACAGCTAAATTCCAGAGGACATTGGTCCAAAACATGTTCGGTCATCTCCAGTCATGTGCTAGGCACTATCCTATTCGTTTTGGATGTATAAGTGAACAACACAAAAGATTCCTTCCACCATGAGGTTTTCTCAGCTGACTCAGCGGCTGTAGAAGTCATTGCTACATTCTAGAATGACATGCCTTAGTTTCATTAGACATTAGCACCCAGCAGAAATTTGCAATAGACGATTTTTTTCTCTAATTCAGTAGCATATTCATACAATATTTTGCACAGGAAAACATTATAACACTAATGTGAAGAAGATAAAACACTAGCAAAGTCTTAATATTGCACAAAAGATTATTAAGAATAGAAACTTCAAAATTCATTATAATTAATAACATTCAGATACAGTCAGACTTCAGTTAACAGGGAAACCTAATTATCTTGGAAAGGTCATTCTCCAGGGATAGTAAAAGAAATGAGAAATAAGGCCCATTTCCAGAGAGAGGTAAGCATTTTTATTGACTTCACATGTTCACATGGAAGGAAATAAAACCTTTGGAATAAAGTTTCTTCTGACACATAGTCTTAAACTACTGGGCTAAATAGATACATACTTTAGAACTGAAATTTGAATCTCCCTGGTTGTTGCTTTCTCCACAAGCTTACTACTTTAATCACTGTGCATTGAAAGGAGGCATCTTCCTGATTTGAAATGTGTTCTCTTCCCATTTTTCTTAAAACCCTCAGTTAGAGGAAGTATAGGCAATACTGCTTATATTAAGGTTTTCTCTCTAAGTGAGCTTCAACTCCTTTGTCTTATTATGGCATTGTGTTAAATGAAGTTGTAATTTCCCATGTATAGCCTAAATAATATATTAATAAATAGGCAGTTGGAGAAGTAATCATTAAATTAATGGGCATTTTACTTTTATTCTTTCTTTGTAAAAAAGTATTTCATAAACCTAACTTGGAAAAAACACAAACATGCAACACATTTTGTGACACTGAAGTAATTTTAAAATAGTCAAGAAAAGCAAACAATAGGTGAAATGAGCTTGGAATGTTTATCCAGTCGACAACATCGTCATGTGCTAAAAAGCTCACAGTCAACTTCTCTACGAAGCAAAATATCTAGTTTTGTTTCAAAATATATTCGTGTATCAATACCAAGGAGAGCACTGCCCCCAAGGAGGGGACATAACAACACACAGGCAGTTCCTGTTGATTTTAGGAGCACGTCTTAATACAGCTGAGAAATACATGGGTAGCCCCACCCCCATCTCCTAGCTCTGAAGCAGAGACTCAGATAATAGTTTTGATAAGGAGACAGCAGTAACTCAAAGCAATAAACAGGTGATGTAATAGAGAAATCCATAATTCCTTTGTATCAAGCAGAAATATCTGATAGCTTTTAATAGCTTTCAAAGAGTTACCAATATCCAACACTTAAATAATTCAGCCAAGCAATAAAAGTCAGGACACAATTCGGGTGTTCTAACTCCAGGCCCGATGTTCTTTCCGTTCGGTCACACGTCAAGGCGAGCGAGTGGTCTGCAGGAGGTGAACTGTATTAGAGGATCCTGAAAGTGCAGCTTCCTAACACGTTCAAGAGCTGAGATGGACCCTGTGAAGGCTTCATTAAAAATCAAATAGCATAGCCGAAATCCAACAACAACACTGTACTCTTTCAACACATGGGGGACTTCACGTTTCAGCTATTAGTTCTTTCAGTTAGGTCCGATAATATCGCTGCCCTTATTCTTTTGTCCAGTTTTCCCTGACACTTCAGCAAAATTTTTATACTGAGCATAACACATGTTCTCTTGGCTCTAGTTCCTCTGAAGTCTGCTGGGGACTGAACATTGATTACCCACCTGTTTTGTCAATGCTTATTTTTAATGGGTAATTGAATGAGTTTGCTGGGGACTCTCATGACAAAACCAGTATTTACGGTGTCCTTATAAACAAGGGGAAATTTGGAAATAGACACATGTACCTATACATATACCTGCAAAGACCCTATTAGCAAATAAGGTCTCATTCTGAGTTACTAGGGGTTAGAAATTTAATGTAGGAATTTTGAAGGGACAAAATTCAACCACAATGGTAATATATTCTTAAGAAATACAATTCAAAACATTAAAATAGTATTCGGTGAAAAGGAAGCCTTCCGTCCCCACCAATCTTGCACCACTGTTACTTCTCCAGAGACAACTATTAAGTTTCTCGTCTTTCCAGAGATAGTCTGTATAGAATAAGGATAACCATGGAAGTATTTTTATTTTTCACACACGCTGTTTTGATGTAAAGTCACTGTTCTTTCATCTCCTTATTTTCAAGTATTAACTAAGGTTTTTTGAGGAAGAAATTTTCTCAAAAGTACGCAACTTAGTGCACAATGAAAACATTGAAAATCACCCCATCATCCCAACTACTGCTATCCTGTCTCCTCACATACATTGTCTTCTGCACTGGATACACGAGACTGGCCATGGAGGAGTGATAAATCATTACACATGCAGTTAAATACGTTACTGCTCATTTCTCAACCCACTGTCATTGTCAGCCATTCTGGATGAAGAGCGGCACGTGGGGGGGCAGGGTTACTTCAGGGCTGTTTTTGATTCCCCGTGTGAGACCCTCCAGGTTGCTGTCTTTCTGCCATGACCACCAGCCAGGCCTGGGATGACAGCTGCATCACCAGTGCTCCTCGAATCCACCTGAGATGTGAGTCTGAGCCAAAAGTTATTTAACCATGATTGTTTAAACCACTGAAAACATTTATTTTTTACACCCATCAAAACACACAGCCCAGCCCATTTGGCTAACTCACATATTTCACGTATACTGGCTATTCATTTTTGTGTTTTTCTTTTTTAATCCTCACCCAAGGATATGCAGACAGAGAGAGAGAGAGAGAGAGAGAGAGAAACGGGAGGGGGGAGAGAGAGAGAGACATCAATGTGAGAGGAAAACGTTGATCAGTTGCCTCCCACAGGCACCCTGACCTGGGACCAAACATGAAACCAAGGTACGTGCCCTAACCAGGGGTCAGAGGAAGCGACCTTTTAATGTATGGCTGATGCTCCAATCAACTGAACCACCCAGCCGGGGCCATTCATTTATTTTGAAAAGTCCAATTAGATCAATGGCACTCCTTTTCAGTCTATTCTCTTCTTTCTTTGGTTCCCATCAATGTGATGCATCTTTTTCCACTCCTATTTTTCACCTATGTTTTTATAGTATTTTATATGATTTTTCTCTCATACACACCCTGCTTTTGAAATCCAAAGCCACAGTCTCTTCCTTTAATTGGGATAATGCAATTTACATTTGCATTTGTTACAGTTATTGATATGTTTGAGTTTATTTCTACCATCTTCCTGTTTCTTTTCTATTTTTCTTATATGTTCATTTTCACTCATTCTTTTTGTATCCCCATTTTTATTAACCTAGTATATTCTCTTTTCCCCATGCAATTGGAATTTGAGTACCTACTACTTATATTCTGTGATCCCGGTGTATCTCCTTTGCTAGCTTAACAGTTTCAATTCCATTGTATTTCTTCTGTGTTTGTTTTAGGCATGTGGAATTTGCCTAAAACTTTAGGCTGAGTGGAGTTCATGAGGGACCCTCTTACCCATTTCAATAGTGTGTCACTAATTAAACCTCTCCTTACTAGTGTCGGGCTTTGTTCATCTTTGACACCGTGTTCAGTCTTTCCTCCAGCTCCATGAACACGTGGGACACATTTGAAATAAAAGTTCATTGTCTTCTTCTATGAATTCGTGTTTTAGTATTTATTGTGTGGGTCAGGACAGTTTCAGGATCGGGCTAAATTTTCTACCGCAACTTAAGTAACGACATCGCTTTCTCCAACCTCTGCCCCTGGAATTGCACGAGTCTCCTCTAGCGGATGGAACACAAACTGTTCCCAGCTGTGTTTTAGCCCAGTGGGCTTTTGTCTCAGCTTTTGTTTTTTTGTTTTTTTCCAGGAGGTGCTTTCCCAAGTCTTGGGTGGTTTTCTCACAAAGATGCACTGGTTCCTTACTCACCTGAAGACACGGAGAGGGCTTTGTGCAGAATTACAGACTTCTTCCCTCCTCAGCTTTCTCCTGTCTGAAAGCTGGCCTGGTCCATCCTAGCCGCGCTGCTTTCGCTGGAATCCAGTTCTTTCTCCTCCACTCCGGGAGAAGCCAGGGTCCGTCCCCCTGGGCTTCCCACCCCTGTGACACTGCAGAGCCACTTGCTCTAGGAGGTAAGGTGGGGAAATTATAAACTTCTTCTCATTTGTTTCCTCTACTTCAAGGAGCATTGTCCTGCACTGCCTTTTTTATTTTATTTTATTTTATTTTTTGGTAACCTGTTGTTTCATCAATTATGTCCCTTTGTTTTAATAGGCCAGGTGGTAAATACAGTGCCTGTTTTTTCATTTTATCTAAAAGGAAAGGCACACACCTCCCCATTCAATTTCAATTTCAGTTGAAGCTTGTTATCTCCCTTTGGTATCTCCACAGCTCCTAAGGTAATAGTTGACGTATAGCAGGCCCTCTAAAATGCTTATTGAACCAGTAAATAAATGAATCAGGGAATAATTGTCTCATAGAAAGATAAGATCATATTGCCTTAAGGTTGTGTAAATACAAATGTGCTTCCGCGTCCCAAGATGCTCACATCTGTACCCACGTACGTGGAATGTATATTTATTTATATATACTGCTCCTCTTCATTGAGGAAGCTTTTGAGACCGTAAGTTAGAGTCACTTCTCTCATAACTCAAACAGCCTACTGTAGACTGCACTCTGTCCCCATCGTTTGGCTGATGCTCTATCTTACATAAGACATGACCTCCTAGTTGCTGAATCAAATACCCATTTCAGCTCTTTGTATTCAGGTTGACATTTCCTGAGGATCTGATACTGTGAATCATTACCTTCATGATAAAAGTTTCAGTCTCTTTGTCTCTTATTTTTCTACTACCCTTTGTAAGATGCTCACATACCACTTGGAATTGATCTGAGGTCTTCACATGCTAAAAAGGCAAAAACATTTAATTCTCAATTTTCTTCATTGTATCCTGTTTCCAGTCTTTGTATTTGGCAGTACTCTAAGATGTTATTCACAGCCACTGTTTTTCTTGATTTTTCTGTTTCTAATTATTCTCCCTACATCATTTTGTATAAGCCTAATGGCTTTTAAAAGTATATATACAACAGTGACTCTGAAATTTCTATGTGCAGCTTTGACCTTGTCACTGAGGTCTGGACCTTTTTCATCTGATTGTCCCTTTGACAGCACCAGTTGACCACCTACCACACATTAAAATACATAGCATGTCACAAATAACTTCAAAAAAAATCCCATCTATCTGTAAATTCCAAATATTTTCTAACTCAGTAAATTTTAAGAAAAAAATATAGACATTATTTTTATCCTTACTTTATTTTACAGTCTATATTCTATTAATGAATAAATTTTAAAACTAAATTTCAAATCTATCCACTTCTCAAATTCTCAACTCTGCCACTCTTTCCCAATACATCATCATCATCTCCTAGCAATTATCAAATTCCTCCCTAATGAGTCTGACCTTTGGTTCCTAACTTCTGCTTTTGTTTTAATCCTCCATATTGCAAACAGAAGTGATCCTTATTTTTAACTTGTAAATGGGACTATATTCTCTTACTCAAAATCATCAAATAGGTCTTCACTGCGGATCAGCTGAAGAGAAGATTTTACAATGATGTGTTGGTTTGCTAGGGCTGTGTTAACAAAGCACCACAAACTCGGTGTCTTAAACAAGAGAAACATACTGTCTCATAGTTCTAAATGCCACAAGTCTGCAGTTAAGGCACCAGCAAGCTGGTTCCTTCAGAGGAAAGGGTGTGTTCCAGTCCATGTTCTCCCTATGGCCATAGGAAGAATATAGCATCTTCTTCTTATGTTCCCACATATCATCTTCCCTCCCTATGTGTCTACATCTGTGTCCAAATTTCTTCTTTTCACAAAGACAAGAGTCATTTCGATTAGGGTCCACCCTAATGACCACATTTCACTGGATTACCTTTGTAAGAACCCCATTTTCAACAAAGGTCTGAGGTGCAGGGAGTTTGGAGGGAGATATAATTCAACCTATCATACCTCTGGCCCTTGCCTACCTCATTGAATTCATGTCCTTCCAGTCTCCCCCTTCTCACTCAGTTTTGGACATAATGAGCTATGTTGTTGCTGCCACTGCTGCTCTGCCTTTATTTTTTATACATTTCTATCTCATCATCTTACACACCAGGGTCACTGCGCCAGGAATACTCAGTGCCCACCTCCTCCCTTTGTTCACTCCTTCACGGCATTCAGGTCCCTGAGCAAACATCTCTCTTCAGATACACCTGTCCATGAGTGCTGTACCCAAATAGCTCCCTTTCTTCCTCGTCATCTCCCACCACTACTTTATTCACTGTTATCGTTATTATGTCTGTCTGGCGTATAATGTGTTATTGTGGTTTTTTATCCTATAGAATGTAAACTCCATGATTAAAGGACTGTGTACATATTGTACATTTTATAAAACATTTCCTTACATATATATGGCATTCATTCATTCAGTTACTCACTCATTCATTCTCAGGAAAGTCAAACACACACACACACAAAGCCACTTTGTTCTCAACTTCAATAATAAGCAGGCTTTCAAATTTGAAATGTTCAAATATAATTTCTATCTATCACATTAGCAATGTTAATGGTAATACCCAATGCTGGCAATAGTTCTGTGAGCTAAGAACTCTAGTGGGTTTTAGGGGGTAGGATAAACGGCTGCAATAAACATTTTTGGTAGTCCTTATTTAGAAACATTAAAAAGTTCATACACTTCCACTTGTTTATACTTAACAGTATGTCATAAGGAAATAGCAAAGTCTGCAGAAGCAGACCTATGACCACAAGTAATTCAGTGCTTAATTCCAGTAGTGGAAAACTTGAAACAAATTAAACATAGAAAAGCTAAAGAGTTTCCACTATGGCCGTATACAGTTGTATGCAACAAATATCCCTACTACATCGACTGAAGTAAATAGGTCATTTTTTTCAACTTTACTACAGATCCAAAGGCAAGTTTTCAACCATCCTGCAAGGGACCAAAGCTATTTGCATGTGGCTGCTCTTCCATCCTCAGCTAATTGACTATCAATAGTATGTTAGTTGCTACATGATGGCTAAGGGCAACTTTCTTCCAGGGGTTGAAGATTTGCTACAGAAAAGAAAAGGAGAAAAAAAAAAGAAGAAGAAGAAGGCAAATACCAACATGTTGTATCTCCATCGGGAAAGCACAAAAGTTTTCTCAGAAACCCTTAATTTACTTAGTATTCTTCCACATATCCAAACCTAGACTGCCTGGGAGACAGACACGAGAGGCATTCCAGCCTTGAGACAATCGGAGGGCATACGCATATGTGATTGCCAACTCTCCGTGTTTACGCAGAGGGAAAAAGCCATTTTCTTTGGTCGAGATGGAGAAACATTCCGAAAGGTGGACTCATGTGCAAGAAGCTTAATAGATACCGCCTTCAGGTTCAGTGTCTGTGGTGGTAGGAAGCGAGGAGAGCAGGACAGAGAGTTTTTGAACTGTGGTGCAGTCAGAACAGAGGTATGAACCCTTTCAGTAAGAAGCACTGGAGCTGGCATGATCCCTCAGAGCTGCCCCCTCTCAAGGCAAGGAGCTGGTGCTTTATAAGCCACTTTAAACAGTCATTAGATGCTGACTCCCCTCAGGGAAGAATTTTGATGAAGCCCATCTTTTTGGCTCAATGTACTTTGCAGAGAGGAGCACAGCTGAGAGCAGCATCATTAACGTGGATGGAGATGCGAACGAGCAGTTAGTCCTGAAACAGCGATCTGGGCATTGCACCACAGGGTCTGCTGCTTTGCCAAATAAATTAGGAACATTCAAATAGGAAAATGCAGACATTACACAAATGTCTGAGGAATTTTAAATGGCACAGAGAACTGTATGTGAACAGTAAAGAAAAATCTGTGGAACTATATGTGCCACATATGCGTGTATTCATGTGTCTGTGTGCTTGAGAAGGAGAGATTGTTTGAACATTGCCCATGCCGGTGCCCTGGACTCCACCATTATGCAGTTCATTCATGCTGAACAACAGTGGCCTGGAATTCTCACATGTTAGTACTCTGGTTGTCACAGAAAGGAATTCCATTGCCTCTAGCAGAGACTTTTATGTAGACTTCGATGTGCTTTATTATCTCACTATTCTTTGGATTCAGTGTCTCCATGATAATGTTATATAGTTCCCGGTATAAAAAAAAATCATTGTCTTTCACAGACTAGAACAAAGCAAACAGATGTTTAATATTTTATTATATTTTATTATATATTATACAATCATGAGATTATTTTAATGTATTTATTTCCTACTATATATTTCCCTCCCAGTTAAGAATACTTAAAAATATTTCTGGGATATAGTATTTTGTAATCTCCGCCAAGTTTGTACTTAGTATAAGTGGCCTAGTTTCCTTCTATGGTTGCTCAACTATGTTGTTCATGGTGGTGAGACCCTTTACAGCTTCTGTAGGTATTTAGCAAACAAACAAACAAGAAGCCCATTGAAGAGCTTTCTGGGGTAACTATATGGATTTACTCTCTCATTGGGACCAATTGTGACTGCACGCCAGAACACATTTTGAGATCTTCCCAGCTCTACTAAATTGTTCTATTACTTATTTTTGTAATCTCTGATCATATAAATGTTCTAAATGTTGGTATAAGTCTATAAATTTATCACTGTTGCATATCTTTTCTTGTCTATAGAGCAAAAGCCCTTTCTCCATGGTTTTATTCTCAAAAACATGCATTGTGAATAATGGACTTTGCTTCTGATATAGTGCTATTCTTCCAAGTCTCCTTATTTTACTGATCAAAATCTATCCTTTATTTATGTATTTCTAATACCTTTGTACCAGTGGTGAGAGTTCTTTTGGGTTAAAGTGTCTCATTCATTGCTTAATAACCTATATTTGTCCATTAGAAGAAGACAGGAGGCTCTAAATTTCTTCCACTCTTCCCACTTAATAGTAATATTAAGAACATTAATACAAGAATAAGAATAGTAATAAGAATAAGTAACAAGAATAGTAATACGAGAACATTCTTTCAATTATTTAATTTTGTCAAATAATTTATATTATTTGGAATTACGTTTGCATTTAGTGATTAGAAAAATATAGAGTAACTGGTTCAAACAGATGAAAGTTTAATTCTATCCCTCCTAAAAAAGCCATAAAGTAGGCAGATAAGGAATGTAATTACCTCGTTACTTTTCTAGTTTGGGTAACTCCCTGTGGTTCAATATGACTGCTCAAGTAACAGCCATCTCCTCTTTCTAGGCAGCTGACATGAGAAAGATGGATAAAGAAAATCCCTCTTCCTTTTCAATTTTTCTTTTTAATTAATTCAGTACAAATGCAGAAGGCTGCATGAAGCACATATACTATTAATAAACTGTCACCCAAATTACGAGAGACTACCTTGTCACACCCCACAATAGCACTCCACTTGCCACCTCAAATCTCAACCATTGTCCCCTAAGAGTGATCACACCTTACTTTTATTGTAAAATGTTCTTACCTGTCCTTACAGATTATCACTTAAATGAATAGTGCTAAACTCATTAGAGGTTACTTTTTCCTAGGAAGTCCTAGTCATGTCTTTTAACCTACATAATTTCCTCAACTTTCTCTTATTTTAATATTTTTGCTTGCAATTTATTTGTTGAAGAACCAAGATGATGTTCTAGAGTTACTCATAGTCACAATTTAGCTGACTGCATTTCCCTTATCTACCTTCACACAATTTGTTAATTTTTGAAGAACATGGGCTCGATATACAATTTTATGTTAACAAATGTTTATTTCAAAACCTCAGAGAACTAGTTTTACTGACTTTTTGCTCTCACAGTTCTCGATAAGAAATTAACTAATATTAGGAATTATTGTTTCCCTATTATGTTCTATTTTTGCTTTTAAGATGTTCTTCTTATCTCTGTTTTTCATTAGTTTAAGTAGATGAACTTAGGCATGGATTTCCTTTTATCTATTGTTCTTGGAGTTTATTGACCTTTATAAATATGTAAACTTTTTTCACAAAATTAGGCAAGATTCAGATATTAATTTTGCAATTTATTTCTTTTCTGTTCTCTCTCTAGAATGCTGATGCACAGGTTTGCAGCTTTGATATTTTTCAATAATTCCCTGAGTCATTTATTTTTCTCTCTTCTTTAAATAGAATAATTTCTATTGGTCTTTCTTCAGATTCATTGTCTGTTCTCTGTTATTTCCATTCAATTATGCATATCCAATGATATATATCAAATCTTAAAAATTAAATTTATAGAATTTCCATTGGATCCTTTTTCATAGTTACTATTTCTCTCCTGAAACTCCTTACTCTTTATTAACTGAGAACATATTTTCTTTTACTTCATCAAGCATAACTAAAATAGCTCTTTAAAGATCCTTGTCTGCTATTTCGAATTTCAATGTATTTGGCTGTTGGTTTTATTTTCTGTTGAGAATGCTTCATATTCTTTAGTTCATGAAATGTTGATGGATTTGAAATTTTTTCTCTCTCTAGGCTAAAAAGAATAAACAGGTATCTGTCTTTTTTTTAAGATTTCATTTACTTATTTTAAGAAAGAGGGGAAGGGAGAGAGAAAGAGAAGGAGAGAAACTGCAGTGTGTGTTTGCCTCTCACATGCCCCGCCCCCACCAGGGACCTGGCCTGCAAGCTAGGCATGAGCCCTGACTGGGAATTGAACTGGCGACCCTTTGGTTTGCAGGCTGGCACCCAATCCACTGAGTGACACCAGACACAAGAAGTATACTTTTGCAGAATAATTATCATCAGCATAAGCACTACTTTGAAAAAAGCTTACACCAGCATACTAGAATAAAAATGTTCATATATTTTTATTTACTCTACAAAACGCTTTTGGTATTATTTTTACATCTCTAACTACACAAGTTTTTTAGTAACTACACTACCATTATAGGCATAATTAACTTTTGTTATTCTTCATTACTTTTTGCATCTTCAGCTTCCCTTCTGGGATCATTTTTCTTCAAAATATTATAACATTTTCTTTAATGTAAAATGATGGGTAACAACTTCTCTCCCTTGTTGGTTTTCTGAACGTGGTTTTTTAAAAACTTTGATTATTATTATTTGTTTTTGCTACCTATAGATTCTATGTCAGAAGTTGAATTTTTGAGCACATTGAAATAGTATTTTATTGTCTTCTGAGCTATATTGTTTCAATTGAGTAAACAACTGTCAGTCTTAATGACACTTTAAAATACTTTTTTCCCTCAAAGTTTTTCTCTTGCATATATATGTTTAAATACAATGTTTAATTATGATATGCCAAAGTGTGGTTTTCTTTATTTTTATTTTTATTGTTATTTCTTGGTGTTTGTAGAGTTTCTCAAATCTGTGCTTTGTTATCTTTTGCAATTTGGAAAGAAAATCTCCTTTCAGTTACTTGATTTCCATCAGCTGTCCTGTCCTCCTCTAAGATTTCCTTTACCGATTAATTTGACTTTTATATAATACCCTTAGGTTTTTTCTATCTTTTATATTTTTTCTGTATCTGTGTGCTTCTTAATATTTTCTTCTGACCTGTCTCCCAGCCCTCTAGCCTTGTGCTTTGTTAGGGTAGGTTCTAGCCTCTGCCCAACCATGGAACTCATAACTTTTAAAGGTTTTCATTCTAAAGTTTCCATTTGCTTTGTTTTTTTTTTCTTTTTCACATTTTTTTTTATTGTTGTTCAAGTACAGTTGTCTCCATTTCCTCCCCACCACTCCCCTAACCCCAGCCATCCCCATTTCCCCCCCTTGATCTTACCCCTCTTTGGTTTTGTCCATGTTTTTTATATATTAACTTATTTGCCAATATTATCAGACTTGTTTAATATACCCATGAATATTTTAAGGTCTGTATTAAATTTCTCACTTTTTTATATACTTGGGCTTATTTCAATTTTTTTGTCTCTTTTTAAGTCATATTTCTTTTTATGGCTCTTTCTATTGTAACCCAAATTATATATATATAATTTGAGGCCCAGTCACTACTAATACCCAGTGATTACTAATCACTTTAAGGGTTTACCTTTGCTGCAGATAGGAAGCTAGAATCACTAACAATTCCAGATTATCTTGATTCAATCAAGCCTTCAGTCTTTGTAAGGTTCAAGTTATTTCCAGTTCATTCTTTTTTTGTTTTGTTTTTTTAGTTTGCACTCTTTATCTCATTTAATCCTTAGAATGCCTTTATAAGGTATGTGTTTTTAATCCTCATTTTATATGAGGAATTTAAAATCTAAAGAGATTAATAACTCCTTGAGTAGCAGATTCATACCCAGGGTCATCTATCTTCAGAGGTCAAATTCTCACTTCTGCTGTTACAGTGCTTCTTGTTTAAAATTTAATCTTCATTATATTTCTTTTCCCTTACCATTTAGTCCCCTTACACCCCCCCTCCAATTCAATCTCACTCCTACTTCATAGCCTTTCTGGGCCACAAACCAAAGGCAGTAGGACAGAGTGGTTACCAAATGCTTTTGGTAGGCGGCTCCTAAACTTTAATTTACTTCTCTAGTCCTATGGTTATTTTTATAGTCCTCAGCTTTTCAATTCTTAGGCCACCTCAGGAGGAATATGCATCTATTTCTGGTATATAAGTGACACCAAGATTGAGATTTTACCACTTGCGCTTTTCTGTGTTTTGGTTCTTGCTTCAAACTTATTCACTGCTTTGTGAGCTCTTCAGTGCCTCAAGCATATTATTTTTTTCTTAATATTTAAAACAGCTTCTCTAATTATTTTTTCCAGGGCAGGTTTTCTGAGTTACCTTGCTTATAGATACCAGAGGCAGAACATATATACAATAAGTTGAGAAAAATAAAATCTCATTTACTTTTTTAAAAATAATTTTTTTAATTCATTGGGATGGCATTGCTTAATAAGATTATATAGACTTCAAGTGTACACTTCTATCATACATCAGCTGTGTATTGCATTGTGTGTTTACCAACTAAAGTCACATTTCCTACCATTTCTGACCACAAAGTTCACATATAGTACTTCCAGATATCTTCCATTAGGAGGGTTTTCTATGATTGCCTACTGATTTACTTGAATTCAGCAGCTGACACATAGTTATTATGTAGTGTTAGCAAGGTGTTTAAACATATTGCAATATATAATAAACATAAATTAGTTTAGGTTTCCAATGCAGGATTGAAATTAGACACACTGAGCTTATTATCTACAAGTTTTGTGTCATTAAACAATTCTCTTAAAATCTCTATGCCTTGTTTTTTTCCAGCTGTTGAATGATGAACATAGTATATGGTATGTTTTTCTTTGAAAGTTTAAGTGAGTTAAGCAGTAAGAACACTGAATGTTGACATGCTCCTTCACCAGTTTCACATTATTTTATTCTTTTACTTTATGCATTATACCCTTTCATATAATTTGCTTAAATAACAGAAGTTTGTGTGTATTTGTCAGTCAAAAATTCAATACAATATTTTATATAATTTTACTGTGTCATATGTCAGATATGAAGAAATTAGCCATAGATAGGTTTAGGGATATATAGTTATATAGTCAATGAAGTTCTTACTTTTCCCCAATAAGTAAAATGAAAACAAAGAGCAGGATGTGTAAGAATAAAACCCAAACAAAGGCGAACATCAGGAGTTTGGGCTGAATACAATAAATATTCCAGAGGATGAATAACCCAGACCACAAATGTCACCAAAAAACGGTAGAAAGAACACTAAGAGAGGAAAAAGAGTACAGAGTCAATTTCACAAGTAAAATTGACCCTTTCACTGGTCTGTGATTTTTTTTTTCACTATCTGTAATTACTATAGTAGTCAACTGTCTATAATAATGAGCCCATACAAGCTGTTTACTAAGATCAGATGTTCTAAGTACTTTATATAATGACCCATAACTTTCCCAACTCCCCTTTTTTCAGAGGAAAGAGAGAATTACTCTTTGTCCACAAAGTAATTTTTCTCTTCAACAGCCTATCCCCATCAATACCATCCCAAAAGTACATGAAAGCATGATAAGGAATGTTCTTTACTTTTTTCCCCAGCCATACTGGATAGCTGCTATGTATAACTCAGGTTTTCTTAGTCTTTGGCTATAAATGAAGTTCAAAGAGACCCCACCTTTGACCAATCAATTACTAACTTGTATCCTTTCTACCCCTAAAATATCTGCTGCAAATAGACATCACCATCCATTCTCATTGCCACCATTTCTGTGAATTATAAGCGTCTCTCACAAGGAATTAAGCAACAGAATTATATGTCTCCTTGCCTTCAGTCTTGCTTTGTGAAATCCATTCTTTACAAAGCAGCCAGAATGAAATATTTAATAAGGATTAATAACTTTACTCCCTTGCTTAAAATGAATCACACAATATACCGATGATGCATTATGGATTTGTATATCCGAAACCTATCTATACAATTTCACTAACCAATGTCACCCCAATAAATTCAATAAAATAAAATAAATAAAAATAAAGAGATGTCTGAATAAATAAATAAAATCAATGCCTTTTCATGGGCATCAGAATCAGTATGAGCCAGCTGATGCACGCCTTCTAAGAGACTTTCATTCTCCGTGTTCCCAGCTCACACTGTTTACTCCTGAGATACTTGACTTTTTCCAGGTCATTTCATCTGTCGGGCTAAAATTTAGATGAGACGTATACTAATCACTCTGCCTGGAATGTCCTTCATCAACACTCCTACCTCTCCCCACATGTCTATCTCCTAATCATCCCTTACTCTAAATATCAAATCACCCAGAAAGCCTTTTCTGACCCCATACATCTCTTAGGAAATAAATTGACTTCTTCATCTGTATTTACCTGTTCCTGCTGTAACATAACATGTTACACAATACAACATGTCTTTCTGATTTGTTTTTATACAACAAGCACGTGTTATAATGTTTGCCACATAAACAACAATTAAAATACAATTCCTGACATGACTTTTTTCCATATTAGATCCAGAAGGCACTCACAAAGTCCATGCATTTGACCTGTCATTAAGAAACAGGATGCTTCTTTATTTACCCTTCAAGTGTCCGCTGTCTGAGCCATCACCACAGCAGGCTGACATTGTAATTATAAAAATAGCTCATAGTATTTCGCATGACATTTCAGAGTGAGGAGATGATGATATACATGAAGGTTTCAATTTATTTTCTGAGCAGCTTCTTCTATCTCCATCTCCCCTTTTTGTAACCAATTGGCAATGCTGGGGATCAGGACACGCTGAGGATTTCAGACCTGATTTTTGAGAAGAGTGACATATCAGGAATGTCTCCTACTTCAACTTGGACAGTGCAATATCATCATAGCACATTTAAGAAATTCTAAAGACCAGTTTATTGTTTCTGGAGATAAACGGCTGGGGAAAAGTAGATATGGCATCTCTTCTCAAGGAGCTTACCTACTGCACAAGGAAACTGACATTAAACAGGTAATTACAGTAATGATCTACATATACAAGCTGAGATATGTATTCTGAAAAACATGATGTTATGGGAGCTTAGAACAAAGGCCTATGATCTAAGTTTTTATGGGAAAGGAGGGCTTGAGTTGAAATTGGAATGAAATAGAATTGAATTGAAGAACAAATGGGGAGCAGGCCTTATAAAGGAATAGAATATGCAAAGACTCTGAATCAAGAAGAGTCACTGCATAGTAGTGGAGCTGAGAGAACACCAATGAAGGCAAATTCAAAGCCAGAGAGTTTATCAGGTTTGGGGAAGATTTTATCTTTATCATAAGTGCATATAGAACCCATTGGTATATTTTAAAGACAGAGATGGAATAATCAGATATGCATTTTTAAACAAATAATTATTTTTATTTGTAACTGATATCTAGAAAAATTACTACTGTTTACTCCTCATTCTAGTTCAGAGAGATAAATTGCATTACTGGAAGAACAAAGAGAATGATCACATCCTATGAGATCCTTCAGTGTTGACCAGGTTGGCTGGAAAGAAGCATTGAAGAATGGAAATGAATTCTCTCTTCGTAGACTTCACATAACGTCCACTTGACACTGTTTCTTGTTTCTTAAGTTATGAATCCTTGGGGCATAGAAGAGGATCTTTACTACTAGGCATATACACTGGTATGATATTTGAAGAAGGAAAATCCTAATTTAATATAGGGAGAAACAAGTTGCAAGGCATCTTTAATAAAAAAGGGCTTCAGAGGTCAGTATTTTGTGTCGGAATTCAAAACAACTGTAATAACCAGAAACTAGATAGCAATATAAACTATTCCTCGGGGGAAAGTAGGCATGCTTAAAATAAAAGTGCTTGGATATAAACATGACATTTAAAGAGGCTTAGGAAAACAATATGATCAGCTATATACAGAGTGATTTAATCAAAAACAAAATCTTCTAGCATTTGCATTTCATTTTCTATACTTCGTAGTATCATCATGATACTACCTGTCTCTTACATTTTTAACTCACACTAAATCACCTGGACATTTAAAAGCAAGTAAGGAAAAGCAAGTTCCATATTTTCTATCTCAAATTATTCTGATCTAGGAAGGAATGTAAATTTATGGATTCTCTGAGTATATAAAACAAAGAGCTCAGGTATAGTCTAGTGTTTGTAAAGTTTAAGAAGTACTACCACATTATATTTTGAATTTTTAGTTATAATTCGGGATAATTTATAATGCATTTCAGAGCAGTTATAACAAAAATAAAATCTGAATGGAATGGCACTCATATACTTCAGGTTGCTGGTAAAGAGGAAAATCCATTTTATCATCACACTTATTATAGGGTTAGACAGAATTGACATTGAGTTTGAACTCTGTCACCTTGGGAAAGTTATTTAACCTCTTTAGGCCAAAGTTCTTTCAATGCTAATCATACCTTCTTCAAAGTTTTACAGTAAATATTAAAATTAATATATATTCTAATAAATTTATAAACATAAGATATAAGTATATAAATAATATATATGTATATGGTATATATAAGTAAAAGATACCTTACCCATAGGAAGAGCATAAGCATTCAGTGTTACAGCAGGAAGTAGGTATCACTCTCAACTTAGATAACTGGATGGGAGATTTTATAAAGGACTATTGCCGGAGAACTGGCCAGAGTTTAGGAAAACCACATGATGAAGTGCAGTCACACAGGGCCAGTAAACACAAGAGAAAGAGAGAGTACGTTGAAAGGCCCACATAACAGGAGGTTTGATCCATGGAGGACACAGAACACATGAGGAATTTTGCATGAGGACAGACGTGTATTAAATGTGCTGACCTTTATCATTTATTTTTCTTCTTCTCTGTGGGTCTTCTCTCAGTGCTCACCTCTGAGCGAACTTAAATAGAAGCTGGAGGATAAAGAATGCTCTGTTGTCATTCAACCTTCTGGGACACAAGAAGGTAAGAACACAGGGAAGAATAGAGGCAAATGGAAGAAATGCAGCTCAGTAAGTATCCATAGAATTTTTTAAACTTGTCTGGTTAGTAGAGATGTTTGACAAATCATAAAATCATACATTTGATAAATGTTCTTAAAGTGAGTATCAATCAATTCAAGAAACAGAAAGTAAATGGTATTGGCAATAAGAATATAGGGCAATTTGGTGTAGACCAAAAACATTGGGAGTTATTTTTTCTTGAGCTGTGAGCAGCCATTGCGTCTCTTTAAACTGAAAGTAACTGCACCTCACATATTGACATGGAGCACCTCTCTCCCTCAGTACCTACTGATCTCTCTCAACAGCTTCCACCTGGAATTTAGCCCCTTTAAGGAGGAGAGATATGAATGTTTTGACTCCATTGGATACAGAACCAGAGTCACTATTGTATCCAGTATGATGGGGGGAGGGGGCATCATCTGGATTCAGCTGGTGGGGTTTGCTCAAGGTTCACAACGAGGAAGGGGAAGTTAAGGTGACCTTATGAGTGGCGCCCTCTGGGTCAATTCTGAGCACTGCAGTTTTTGCTTCTATATCTCAACATATAGTAGAAATTAGTGGGTGATATACTTCATTTCTCTATCTCCAAAGTGCAGAAGGGATATGCTAAACTGGCTATGTTCACCTGTCAAGAAGTGCTGTTGGGGCATGGAGATCCTTGCCAACAGTTCCTCCTGCGCCCTCCTTGCTAGCCCAACAGAAACAGTTTGGAGAAGATGGGGAGTCACTCCTCTGATTATAGGCTTAAAGGCAGCAGGATTGAGAAGAGATACAATATCCCTATATGCCAATTAAAAAAGAGCAACATGTGCTGCAGGCTTATAAGGGATTATCATGAACTGAATTCACTTGCTGTTCCTATTGCCCCAGGTCTTCCAGATACAGTGAGTGTAACTGAATTTATTCCACAGACTCATGACATTGGATACACTGTTTCAGACATTGCTAATGCCTTATTTTCTACACATTCATGGGGCGTGGCCTCCAATATATGTTTGCAGTTCTCTCCAAGAAGAACCTAAACAGGCATGCAAAATCCATTATGATATACCGAAAAATCCAGTTGGTTTTTTTTCTGGAGGAATTGTGGATGAATTTTTTTATACAACTCATTTCCTCACATAATTTTTTCATATAACATTTTATACTCTGAACATGAATTTGTTTAGTAATCTGAAAAATCTGTTTCTAATATTTTAAAAACAATTTTGTAATACTTTTTCCTAAAAGATTACGAGTTAATTACATGTCACAGAATATTTTCTAGGAATTATGAATTACCTCTTCCTAACGATGATGAATAGTTTGTACTTCATAGCAGTTGAAATAGATTATTATGGTTTCATTCCATTCTAAATTCCGAGTTCATGGTTAATTTGGGTTTATGTACATGTATACATATATATCATGTAAGTATACATGATATATAGTTACCGTGTCTGCTTATATAAAAACAAAGCCATATTAGATAGTGTCTAAAATACTGTGAAAGTCACTTGCCTTCTTCTGCTTCCACTCCACAAAATTCATTTGTATAAGGCCATTTAAAGTAGGGAACAAGTCCTACAACTTAATTGTATCTTTCCATGTTATCAATCATAATATATTGAATATGATTTTAAAAATAGAATGTTAGCTTCATGATGTCAGAGAATTTGTTTACTTTACTTTTTTTTAGTTCCAGTATCTAGAATACATGTGGTATATAATGAGTACTCAATAAATATCTTTTAAAAAATAAATAACATTTAATAATGAAGACTAGGTTCCAAGAATAAAATAAAATAACGTAATTGATATTTCATATATATTTTACCTTACTATTTTATATTTCTTTTTTGCAAACACAATTTCTCAAGAACTGTGATTTTTAACTATATTGTTTCTAGAACTGCCCTACATACAGCATTTGAAAAGTGTTCTAATTTGTTCATATGTAACATCAGCTTCAAAATTCTACATAAAGGCACAATATTTTTTAAACTACTTGGCCTTTGGTAAAATACCAAGCTTGATTGCACTGAGAATATGATTAGTAGCTGTCATATCCACAGATTAAAAAGCCAAGAGAAAAGAGACAAGAAAATCAGCGATATTGTGGCGAACCGCAGCTTATTGACTGCAGCTGAGTCACATAATCAAACTGTCATTCAGTTCAGGAAAGAAAAACGCATGTATTGTTCTCATTTCCCCCGGGCCCAGTTTGTGGTGGGAAGCCCTGTGACAAACTTCTGTTAACAGCCACTTGATGTCAACTGGTCCTTTTTCATTTGCAGAAGTAATTGCTTGGGAAATATCTTCTTTGAGCTTCTTTTCAGTAAATTTATATCTAAAAATCTTGAAAATTTCATATTAATAAAAGTTCAAATATATTAACATATTAACTATAATTCAAAAACATATCAGATTTCTGGGGGATGAAGAATTTTTGTTATTTGCATTTCTAGGTGATATGAATGGAATTTTGTCACTCTAAAATTTATATGGTGAAATCCTAAACTCCAGTGTGACAATACATTTAGAGATAGGACCTTTTAGGAGATATTTAAGGCTTCATGAGGTCTTAAGGGTAGGGCCCTAACCCAATAGAACCGGTGGCCTGATAAAAAGAGGAAGACACACCAGACCCCACCCTACCCCCTCCCCCTCCACACACACATGCAAAGAGAAGAAGCCATGTAATGACACAGGGAGAGGGCAGCTGTCTTTGAGCCAAGGAGAGAGTTCTACCAGAAACCAACCCTAGCAGTATAATCGCGGACTTCCAGCCTCCAACACTGTGAGAAAATAAATTTATTTTGTTTACATCTCCCAGTCTATACTGTAGTCATGTGCCACAGAACAATATTTTGATCTACAACTGACCATATATAACACAGTGGTCCCATAAGATTATAATGGAGCTGAAAATTTTGTGTCACCTAATGATGTTATAGTCATTGTAACATCAAAGCATAACACGTTACTTATGTTTTGGTGTTGGTACTGACATAAGCATACCAACTGTGCTGCCAGTCATATAAAATATAATACACATAAGTAAAATGGTAGGTTATGTACCATCTAGGTTTGGGTAAGTGCATTAAGTGATGTTTGCATGAAGAAGTTACTTAACAATATACTTCTCAGAATGGATCCCCATCATTAAGCAGCCCATGAAAGTATTCTGCTATTGCAGCCCTACCGTAGAACATACATTTAAGTCGATCCTTTCCCTTTTTACTCTTTTTATTTTATCCCAATGTAATTAAGGGTGAAACTACCAAGTTTCACTCAAGTATGTGTTTTCATTATCCCCAAACCACTGTTTCTGGAGGGTCTTATTCACAAGTGCCCCTGGATTATGGTGGAGAACACCAACTTGGAGCTCATTAAATTTTCTGTGTGTAGGTATGCTTCCTCCTTCTAGGCTTTCCACTAGACACAGCTCACGAAGGTCCCCCAGCTAAGAGTGTGTCTCCAAAGGGCAGGAAGTATCATCGGCCTGCCACGTGGTTCCCTTAGCTGACACAGTGCACCACCATTCAGGCATGCCTTCATGCCAACACTGTGACTCTACTGACCACCCCCCCCAGGTACATTCCTTTGCCACTATGCATTTACATTCATGTAAGCTGTTGTTCATATAAAAAAAAAAAACAGTCAGTCTAGCTGGGTAGAAACAAGTGCTATCAACGAAGGAACACAGTAAAGGGAGAAATCATTTTAGGATAACAGAGACAAATTAATACTGACACCTACTCATTCACAGATTCAAGTGTTTTCAAGATGAGGGACAGAAAGTTCTACTGACAGGGCCTATTAAACTCGTATAATGCTGGTGTAAAATCAGTACCGTGTTTTTTGGACTACAAGACGCACCCCCCAATTGGGGCAGAAAATGGGGGTGCGTCTTATAGTCCAAATGTAGGTTACCTGGCTCACTGGCTGGGGGGGCGGGGAGGGGCGGTGGTGGAGCGGGGTTTTTTTTTTCCTATTTTCCTCCTCTAAAACCTAGGTGTGTCTTATAGTCCGAAAAATACAGTAAGACATAGCTAAAAGGATCTGTTCCCATCAGTGGAATATAAATACCAGTGCCAGGCTGTATAACCGCTGGGGAAGAGGAGACAAAACAAAAGGTAAATGAGAAGTGTCTGTCTAGTGGGAGAGCTTTTGACATCTGCTAAAGAAAAATATTCCTTTAATCCAGAGCATAGGCCAAGGTTTAATCAACTTGATTTAAATAATTCTGAAATTAATCAGATTAAAAAGGAGTACATAATTACTTCAAGGATGGATAATCAATATTCACTAGAAAGTATATAATTTTCTGAGTGTTGAGAGGTTGATTTTAAAAGTTCCAAGATTCCATCAAGATATGACATTCCACAATTATAAAACAAACCTCCATTGTGATTTAAATTCATTTTCATTAATACAGGACACGGCTGGCTCCCCAGCTATATTTGCATTTCTTTATATTGGGATAGATGGCACATACAGAAATGTATATACAATAAAATGTCATACAGAAGTGTACACTCAACAACTTCTTTCAAAGATAACAGTGTGATCAACAATGTCCAAAAAATGTAAAGTTTCTTGTATATTTGAAGCACCCCCCTTCTTTCCCACATAATCACTACTCACTCCACTTCTTCCCCCAAAAGAAAACTGTCATTCTGATTTCATGCTAATCACTTCTTTGCTTATTTCTACAACCTTATTTTCTTAAACACGTGTTCCTAAAAGCAAAAATGAATGGAATTTTTGGAATTTTCCAAAGTGGACATTTCATGGCTTTTTTTTTTTTTTTTTTTTTTTTTACTCAGTATTACACTTGAATCACCCGTGTTGTTCTGTGCACATGTGGAAGTATCCCTGATGGGTATACTTTGCTGAACTGTTGACCAAAATGGTCAGACTAGGTTAGTTACCCAGTAGAATTGAAGGGGGGTTTCTGCTGTATCACTTCTCCTCTCTTTGAGCAGTTGTGCTTAGTGGGTAGTGGTATTGCTTTGTGGATTTAATTTTTATTTTATTTATTATTATTGAGACTAAACATCTCTTTTTGACTAATGAGATCAATCACATTTCCATTTTTAAATCCTTCATTGTAAAGAGCCTAGGCGAGTCTGATCTATTTTTCTTTTGGGTAGGGTGGTTTGAAAGAAGGAGTTTCTCGTAAATTACTTCCTTAAATGACATTTGTTGATTACATGTGTCAGAAATATCATTACTTACTCTTGGCTTGCCTTTTCACTTCTTTAATTGTATTTTTGATAAATATAAATTGTTATTTTTAATATGGTATAATTAATCATATTTTTCTTTATGGCTGATAACTTCATGTCTGACTTAAAATATTTTTGACCCTATATCACAAAGATACTTTCCTACATTATGTTTTAAAAGCTTTGTATTACTTTTATATTAGATTTAAAGCCACCTGGAACTGATTTTTTTGTGAAAGTTTAGCTGGGTTCAAGTTTATTTACTTTGTTTCTTTTATCTCTGGGGGGTAAAGGCTAAGGAGTATCTAATTTATCAACACATTTAAAGGTTTCTGAAGAATTGTCTTTCCAAAGTGTTGTGCAATGCTACCCTGTGTTTACATATCCATTTGTTTATTCCTGGGCTTTATGTTATTCTATCTCTCCTTGTCAATCTCTGAACCAATGCAAACTTCCTTAGTTACCTAAGTTTTAAAAGAAATCTCAATATCATTTATAGCCAATCCTCCCTCTTACTCTTTCTCTGTTTGTTTTGGCTACTCTTCTCCCATTGTATTTCCATAATCATATCAAAACCAGCATGTTAGTTGCCACTCAAACAAAAAACCTTTTAGTTCTGTTATTGGAGTTGGTATTCTTATAGAGAACAGTTCAAGGACAATTGACATCTTTAAATATTAAGTAGTTCAGTCAATTATTATGGAATATACTGTATCTCCACCTCAATTATGAGGTATATTTTTGTTTTATTTCTATTTGTTATTTTAGAATGTAACTGATTAACAAAATTAACTTTTTGGTAATAAAAAATAATGCAAATAATATTTCTGATCAATTTCATGGTAATCTCAGTTTACCAAGGAGGAAATAAGGAGGCATTCTCCATTTTCTCCATGTGTCAAGGCGGAAACTATAATCAGGGTCTTTATGTATTGTTTACTTACCTTTGACAGAGAGACCAGAGATGAGTTTCAGTGGGGTATTTTTAGTATGAGGTTATTCAGTGAATGACCTATAAAACAGAGAAATGGTACTAAGGACACACCTCTTTGAAGTGGGATTGATCAATGGGTAAGTGCATTATGACCATTATTAAACATTCATTGTGCACTACAAAGCAAAGTTTAAACATTTGCTATCAGAATAGTCAATGATGTCCCATAAATTAAGGCTTTCATTTGCTTATTTTATCGTATTTAGGGAAAAGAGGAGGAGATTACAATGTCATTAAATAAATATCTGAGAAAATTTCCATCTCCCAAGTTTCAATAATATTGTCATTCTGGTGTGTCATTTCATCTCTGATATGGACATAACTTATTACTATGTGTCTTCCTTCACATGTTTACAATTCCCAGTGGACAGTGATAAATTGTACTTATTTAGATTGAAGAAATGAGTCTGGAGAGTTTGTTTAATATCTATTTTATCAGATGTGTAGTTGATCGTCAGTGTCTTTTATGTGTGTGATAAAAATGAATGGGGAATTTATATTCATATGACAATAGTCAAAGACAAAACGTGTAAATAGAACTAAGGCTGCATTTATGAATTATTTAATTCAAATATTTTAATTTTGTAATGTAATGAAACAAATAAAAATTAGTATAACATAAAAGACTATATTACTTAAGTAACATGCTAGAAAGAACAACTTGATGAATATGGATTCTGATTATTTTGTTTTGGGCATGGATGCATTTGAAGCCTGGTGAAGCCTATTCACTCTCAGAATAATAATAATAATTAATAATAACAACAACATATATAAGCATAAACTAAAATACAAAATTAGGAAGACAAATATATTGAAATAAATGTGAAAACAATTTGTGATATAGTAGCATTTATGAATCTTTAATAATGCATTAAATAATGAGATATAGCTATGGTTCTGATTGTTTTGAGCTAATGGTAAAGGTACATGATATTTGAAATTTCTGCAATAATTATAAAGTCATATAAAATAATCTATGATTTTTATTGATGACAAAATTATAGGTACGCATAATACTACTGCAATTTGTTGCCTTGATTCATTAATGGAGAATACTAAATTTCAATTAGATATCAGTAAAAATAAAGGCACAACTGCTTAAATTCCCAGAACTACCGATTTCTATCAATAGACAGTTGGGTGATCCATAGTTTTAATAATTAGACTCCCTTGTATGGGTCAGGGCTGTCATCACACCTAGCCTTGGAGCCTGGCTTTCCCAGTTAATAATTGTGAGACCTTGGAAGAACTCTTCTATCCTCCTGGTCTTAATTATATAATTTAAAAAATTGGAAACATAACAATATCTATTTTAGTGTTATTTTGTAGCTAAACTGTCTCATAATAATACACAAGATATGTCCTACAAACCCTGCTAGACTTCTTGGATGATAAAAGTGTATTATAGCCCTTTTAAAAAGCAATGCACAGCTAGTTTAATCATATAGCTATAAACCTGGTGTGTGTGTGTGTGTCTCTGTGCATGTGATTTGTTTCACATGTGTATGTATGTATTTGCATGTGATTTGTTTCATCCCCCACAACACTGCTTAGTAAGTATAATTATTCTTTATAATTATTCTTTCTACATTATCAACTCATTCAGTCATACTTCATACCTTTTCAGAATGGCCCTTTCTTCTTCCTTTGTTCATCTTCCTAGAAATACTACATAATATACCACCCAAAGCCATGCTAAAGTCCTTTGTGCTTGGCCTTGATGACAGGCAATGGTTCAGACAGTTTCTCAGATTCCTGCTAATCTTCTTGACCCTCTCACACACCTCTGCCAACTGTTACCCCAAATTTGAATGGTACTCTCAGGGTTTTCCCCTTCCCCATGTCTCTTAGTTATATATTGCTGCTAAATAATCACCACATTAGTGGCTTAAAGCTACAGACATTATAATAGTCTTGCATTTCTGAAGGTCAAAATTCTAAAATGGGTCTTTGTGGAGGGTCTCTGCCCACAGGGCCCCCCTGGCCACCACAGATGAGAATAAGTCTACCAAGACATGATCTGCTTGGGGAGGAAAGGATTGCTGATCTCTCAAAGGAGAAGGGCCAAGAGCCTTTTCCTCAATGGGCTTTTATTGGGTTCAATTTGCACAGGAATACAGGTAAAGCTCATCAATCATTGTCAGGCAGTAAGGATCAAACAATAGATAACAAACAAAGAACTCTGAGGGCTTATTCTGAGTCAGGGTCAGTTAGCCAAAGGGCTATAAGATTTTGGGAAAAAAACTCATTTCAGACTTGGACCCTTATCATTTAAATTGAGGGTATTAGCAAAGCAGGTTTCACAGGGTTTTATGCATTCTTTCTTAGGCCTGATCGCCCAGGGAATCTGCCCTTTCCAGCACAGGACTGCACTGCCCTTTGTCATTGTTTCAGGCTTAAGGCAGGCTGGGGAAGTAAGGCAGCCAAGAGATTAGGAGACTTCTTGCAGACAGAAAGAGGACTCAGGCTATGTCAAAGCTGAGGGGTGAGGGTCCATCACCCCCTTTTTCTATAGCCCCCCAAGTCCTTCCCTGTGGGCCTCTTCGTGACCATGCTTGTCTTAGGTAGTCCCTCCCTTGAGGAATCTTACCTGTCATTGGCTAACTGGTCAGGCTCAGGGCCAAGTAGGGTAAAGTAAAGTGGGCAGAGGTAGTGCCCCTGCCAGGGAGATAAGTTTTGTCTCCTTAGTGGCTTATGGTCCCAAAGTCTCTGACTCAGCCTTAACCATGGTGGGGGGGGGGGGGGTGTACAGCTTCTGAAACCAGGCAGGGCAGTTCCCAACAGGTCTTAACTGGCTAAAATCAAAGTGTTGACAGAGCTACATTTCTTTCTAAAGATTCTCAGGGAAACTGTATCCTTGCCTCTTTTGTCTGCTAGAAGCCTGCTGGATTCCATCTTTGAAGCCAGCAATGACTACCTTGACTTTCTTACATTGCTTTGCTCTGAACCTGCTCTTCTACTTTTGTCTGCAATGTTTAAGGGTCCTTGTAATTGCATCAGGCTCAACCAAGTAAACTAAGACAGTGTCGCTGTCTCTCGCTGTCTCTCACTGTCTCTTGCTGTCTCTCTCTCTCTCTGTTTCAGCTGATTGTAACCTTAATTCTACATTGTACCTTTGCCATGGAAGGTAACTCATCCCCCGGTTCTGGGTGTGCATGTGGCCATCTTTGGGAGGCCATTGTTCTATTTACCACTGCAGGTGATGAAGAGATGCTTGTTAACATTCAGAGACAGAGAATTCATATTTTTTCTTGCAGAAATATTGTTGAGGAATTTTTAAAGAACAGTGATTTTACCCAAAGATGGACTCTAGCAGGTCTAATTTCAAGCTTTACAGTAAGACGCCGAGAGATAAGCAGGCCCTGACTCAGGCAGTGTCAGGTTTCTAAATCACACCTGACAGGTAGCCTTCTATGCTGCATGCATGATGTGCTCTGTGCAAATAATAATAAAACACTGTGTTTTAAGTTTAATGTAGTATGGAAAAATGTCTGTGTGTCCTTGGTAAAGCACTAGGTGAAGGCACATATGGAAATCTAAAATCATGATCCAGATGTAGGGAGGGAAATTGCCGCTGCTTATTGAAGTGCTTTGTTAATTCTGATTATAATAATCTTTTGATTTTTACAGACTTTATATAGGACGTTTGAATGCAAGGATGACTTTGTGTCTATTTTAAAACACAGAGATAATACCAGCTATATTATAACAGGATGTACAAGTTAAAAACAATTATGTATTGATACCCACGATTTCCAAACTCTGCTGTTTGAGCCTTAAATACTGTGCCTTGCAGGGCTCGGAAGAGTCCATCAATGAAGCAACCTTTTTACAAACGCAAATCTTTGCAGAGTTTTGTATTATTTTCTCCATGTCTCAGCAAGCTTGGAAGCCTGCTAACATTCCACAGGTTAATTTGGATAACTCATGTTACAAAATTATTTCAGATGGCTACACCTGCCTAAGGAAAATACTGAATCAGGTGAGTTTGGCTATCATGAATCAGATGTTGCTGCCCTAACTGGGCAAAAGTACCCATCCCAAAGTCTGTGGCATACAATACGTGTACAATTCCAGGGCTAGCCTTATGGGCTGGACTGGCAACTGCTGTTCACAGGCCTGGCAGTCAGCCCACTGTTGACTGACCTTCAGATCAGGTAATCGGGAAGATTTGGCTCAGTTCCTCTTTTCTCTCATACTTTCCAGAGAGATAAGGCTTTGTGGAGAGAGCAGAGTCCCCAAAGTGTAAGTCCTGGTGCACAAACCCATTTTAAGCTTCTGCTTGCTTTGTGTCTGATTATAGCCATTGACCAAAATGAACAAGACACACGGCTGAGCCCAGCATCAAGGGGTAGAGAAGGTCACCCTGACCACAGTTGAAAGTTACTGAAAAGTAACAGGTCAAAAGTCCTGGATAGAGAGAGGAATAAAGAACTAAGGCCTTCATCGAAATGTTCCTTTCCAGCTTGGAGAATGTATGACTCTGGGAATCAGTTCATCAGCTAAAAATGCTATGAGTGTAATTAAATCAATTCATTAGCTTTCAATAAATAGACTACAAGAGTTGACAGACACATCTAAGCACATTTTGATCCCATAAAAGTTTGTATCTTAACTGAAACAAAACAAACTTCTTTTAAAGAAATGGCACGAGAATGAAATCTATTATTTCTTATAAGGAACAATCAATCAGTGTCTCAGTCATCTCCAAACTAAGCCATTTAAGGAAACAGTTTTTGTTGTTATATTACTAGAGAAATAGTAAAAAGAAATCTACCTAAATAAGATTACTTCTTATTGCTCCAATTAGTGTGTGTTCAAGAAGCTATTGTTTCCTTCAGTGTAGTGTAATTGTAACCTGAATCATTTTAATTATAGTACTTCATACACATTACGGATTTTGGAATAAAAAAAACCATAAAGGGACATATTTAGAATATCATGTATACTTAAAAAGCAAACACTAAGTGATATCTAATAGCAATGTTAAATTTTAGTTCAGCAATATAGACCAGCTTCATAATTTCAATAGAAATACAGCTGAATGTACCTTAAGTAAGGAAAAGTAGTCTAAGGGAAACTGTATTTTCCATGGCACCCAGACTGTGGTGTTAGGACAGCCATTTCCTACTTATGGACACCTCTTGTGTATCCTTGTGTATACCTCACATTTATCAAACACTTGCTATATATGCCAGACATTGTTCAAAAGAAAGCAAAAAGCAATGACAACAGCAAAACCATGAAGTATTATTTTTGTTATAGTGTTGATGAAATTGAGGCCTGGTTAACCACGTGCCCAAGATCAAATAGCCAGCTGTTGCAAGGCCAGGGTTCCAGCCCTGGTGGTCTGGCTCCAGATTCGGCAGCCTGAACTGCTGTGTGAGACAGGATTCCACATGTGCTTCCCAGCAGGACCAAGGAGGCTGTCACCGCAGCATGCTCACCCTGGACCCTTGCTCTAGAGCATTCTGCCCAATATTAACCCCACACTGCTTTGGCACCGTTGGTTTGTGCCTCCAAAAAAATCAACAACCTGAACCCAAACCTGAGCTGCTTTTCTGTATGGTATGAGGCCAATGTGTGTTACTATGTGATATCAATGAAATGAGAACAAAGGAGGGAAAGACTTTAGGATGTCATAGAAGAAGTGCCTCTAAGCCCATGCCACAAATCTCTGCACAAGGCCCATGCCGCTCACTCTTCTCCCCTTCAGCTCAGAGGGCTACATGGTATCAGCAACCATGGTGTCAGGCACTTGCGCAGTGCTCACTACATATAACTAGCCAGGGGTGTAGTCATTCTGTTTTGAAAATCTGATAATAATAGAATTAAATACCCATAATAAATCAAGCTTGCATTTATTAGCAGTCACAATTTTTTTCTAGAGTCGTAAAGTATTTCTGAGACAAAAACAACAATGACATCAACAAGACAGCGTGGCACTTGGTTCTGTTTTAGTCAAGTCCACTTACCTGATTTCTGTTTGGTTTGCTTAATGTCAGAACTGCGCAGCTCCTGTGTAGCTGGCACCTTCACTGACGTTACTATTCCTTAAGCTTGGTGCCTGGTGTTGGTCCCTCTCGAGCTATATGTTGAAAAGACTATTTGATAAATCAGAACTTTTTATTTCCCATCTATTGAAAGCAGAAAAACAATCATGCTTACTTAATCTACTTAACCTCTACAATTAAGCCATAAAAGAAGACTGTTCTTTAAATATATTTCCTACTCTCATATTTAATATTAGTTGAACTGTCTATATATTTATTTTTATTAATAGCTTATAGGAATATTAAATGCATAAATTAAAACAAGGAGTAAAAAATTTTTTAAAAGGTCATTGGATTGATCACAAAAATTTGGTCATCCTGCTCTTTATTTCTAAAAAGAAGTACTATCCATTGCTCTTAAACCTAAGCAGAAAACAAAATCTGTAAACTTGTCCAATTTAAATCCATGGAAATTACAAATCAAAAAGATTTTGTTGTTAACATACAGATAGAATACTTATAATCTCAACTAACCATGAATAGCCTTCTAAGTAAGACATTCAATTAAAGTATAATTAACCATGTAACTGTAGAATAACATTCACATTTTAAAAGAGGACAATAATTCTTTAAATATTGAAATCCAAGGAGAATTTATGCCCAGGTGTCGGTGAGGTTGTTATTAAAATTATAAAGTTATCTACATCTGTCCTTGGATCCCCCAGTCTCCCTTTCCTGTTTTCCTCTCTCTGGCACTAGTTCCGTTTTCCTCTATCTGATAGATGAGGCTTTTAATTCTTTTTTCCTTTCAATAGGCTTCTTAATATTAACAGGCATTTGATACATCTAAGATACAATTTTTTGTTCTTTTTATTTGTAATGGAAAATGTTTATATGTTTATTGATTTTAGAGAGAGAGGAAGGGGGAGAGAGAGAGAAACATCAATGTAAGAGAGCAACATCAATCGGTTGCCTCCCATGTTCTTTCTGATCAAGAATCAACCCCCGCCCCCCGCCCCCCGGCCAAAGCTATTTGTGTGTGGGACAAGGCTCTAGCCAACTGAGCCACATCAGCCAGGGCTATAAGGTAAATACCTTATAAAGCAAATTATTTTTTCATATTTGTCAGAGTTTTACAAACATTGTCTTAAAAGGTACTCATTTTTATTCTTCAATAGGTTTATCTTCTAAGTTCAATAGCCTCTCAAGTGATACTTTTATAAGTCTCCTTACTGACTCTTTCTTTCCAGTAGAAATTTTAGAAGATTTAATTCCCCTTTTATATGTAATCAAACTATTCTGATATCTGAGCAAAATAAAAACAGAATCTATAGCATAGTAGTGCAGATGGTATGCTTGAATTTCACACTCTTTCAAAGACAATTTTGTTCCCTTTATTCAGTCAATTTATAGTACACATTGACCTATATTCTTTAAAACCAAAGCCCAACTGAGTTAATTTTCGGTATCCTGAAGTTGATGAAGGCTTTCTATTGAATTTTCCCTTGAAATTCAGTACTTTAAAATATTTAATGCTTGTTTAATATTAATCAAATGACTAATAAATTGGCATTTAATATTTAATGTAAAGAAACGTTAACAAAAATAACACTATTTTCTAATTTTATAAATATATTTATTTTTTAATTATTAGAAAACTTTATCTGCAGAATGCAAAATTTCATCTTCAGGATTCTTAAGCAATAGACCAATGTGCAAAAAACTTGATTTCGAGGTTAAGCAGAAAGCACTCAATTTTTTTTCCAAGTAGCAAACTATTTTCATGCTTTAAGTACCAAAACAAAATTAATATCTTCAAAGAGGTCCTTGCCAGCTCTCTCAAGCAGAATTAGTGTTCTTATTTCTGTGGTCATAGCAAGTTTTTCTCTTTACCCTTTTCCACTTGTCTGCCCAACTAAATCGCATGTTTCTCAGGATGACATCATTCGTGTGTTAAAGACTTTTGCACATTCTAAAGGGTCCTGAAGGTTGAATGAATGAATTTAGTCTGTATTCACTATATTCTTACTGTAAATACATGTTTCTGTTCCTTGTTTATTATGGCATTGAAAAGATGCCCGAACTTTACCCCTAAACTATAAAAATGAGACATATTTTATGTTATCACTGGATGACAGAATTAGGAGATATACTTCACTAGTTCTTGGCACATATAAATTGTAAAATTACATACTAGAAGCTCTCCTTAGAATTCTTTTTCCTGTCCTATTGGTACAGTGAGACAGTTATCCCAATAACACAGTAAAACTGAAGAGATAACTTTGAATATTGCTACATCTAAAATTTTCATATTCAGATTCTGATATACATTCACCACTCATCTTTTTAACTGATAGGTAAAATTGATTAATTTTTGTTGTTGTTCCTGTACAAAATGATGGCATTGAAGCAAAAAATCTGTCTAGAAACACAGGTATCTCCTTTCTTCAACACTATTTCATATTTATTTTTCCTGTGCTAAAGATCAATGGAGGTAGCACAATCTTTAAGTGCATACCAGAGGCTTGCTTTAATTTTTGGAGAAATTTATTTTAGAAAACATCTTTCTGATACTTTCTCGTTTCACCAGTGCTCTCCTTATTTTGTCGAGCATGCTCACATATAGGTATACTCACCAAGGCCCTCTGTGCTCTGAAGGCTCATTCCTCAAAATCCTTTCTTTCCTACAGCAGTGCTCCCCCAAAAGCTTTAAGTGTTGGAGGGCAAGGACAAAAACATTGCTTGGCATGAGATTTCACAGAAGCTAAGACAATTGAGGAATTGATGTAGCAAAAATATTGTTTTGTCTATAAGACATTGATTTTTTGGTATGCTTTTTAATCAATATTCTGTTAGAGCCCATGAATTATTGGAGTGTATCTGTCCCATTAATCTAATTGGTTAACTTTTAGAACTTTGTGCATGGTTAAGAGAATAATTTACTCTTAGCCTCTCTTTTCCTTTAAATTATTTAACTCTTCACTTTAGAAACAGTTCCCCCAAAATGTTCTAGAGTGAATGAGAATTTTTATATCAATAGTTGCAAGTATTTAGCCCAATAACAGGGATTACAAATGAATGGATTTTCTTTATTTATTAGACTATTTATTATGGATGAGTATTAGAGATGAGTCTGAAATGTATCACAGATTTGAATTATGGGACATTTTACATCTATAGACGTGAAAGGATGGTAGATGTAGAAGATCCACCTTTTTCATTTGAACAAGACTCATATTGTAGAATTATTCAACCATTTTATGTATACATATCATCCTAAAGAGTTTAAGCATAATTTGGGATATTATGTTTTGGATAAGGTTAAGTTTTCAGTGATATTTTTATACCTATGCCTATTGGAGAAAGCCTGAAGGAAGAATTGTCTCTCCATATAAGTTACTAGAATTTAACATTAGTCATACATTCTAAAGAAATTTCCCCATAAGATGCAGTCTGCTTTCACTTGACTCTAGGCTGACAATAATGAATGGTAAGGATGCAAATTGTCAGGAGGAGGTGCGCACGGACAGGGTCCTCATTAAATAAAGTAATGGCGATACTGATAGCTCCCTGCAGTGACTCATCACAGAGACAAATGTCCATACATGGGGTCTGACATATGGGGAATGACAGTCTTATAATTGGATAGTAAGTTGGAAGCTAGGAGATAATGTTCATGTGCTAGATTTATATTTCACCCACTTTGTGGGTCTTTGAAAATCCTACAATCTATAAAAATTGTATCTCCCTTTATGCTTTTCATCTTTCCTCAACTACCATGTTTTGTTTTCTATTTTAATGTGCTAAAAATACTCATGATGATTTTTTTATAGAATATTTCCTCATGACTCTTACACAATGAGCCTTCTGAATTAGTTGAAGGTAAAGCATTAAGCAAATGAGAATGAGTTAAAAATTACTTAAATATTCCCTATCATCATGAGTTTATTCTGAAACATGTTCATAAAGTACATGAACAATGAATTTCAAGGAGTTACAGCAGCTCCAAATCAGGAATAAAAATAATCCTATCCATTTCTCTTTGATTAGTAGAATAAATCAACATTAGTGTGATTGTAGACTATCAATTCCCTTTAACCACAAATATGTTTTATTTTTTAAAAAGATTTTATGTATTCATTTTTAGAGAGAGACGAAGGAAGGGAGAAAAAGAGGGAGAGAAACATCAATGTGTGGTTGCCTCTCACACATCCCCTAGTGGGAACCTGGCCCACAACCCGGGCATGTGTCCTTTCTGCGACTGGAACTGGCAAAACTTTGCTTTGTAGGCAGGCACTCAAATATGTTTTAAATATAAACTTTTCTATACTTATACTTAGAAATTTCTCACAGCAATTTCGAGTTAAAATATAGTTATGAAATGGTAAATATCTATTTTTATTATATGTTATTGTTTATGTTATACAGTTGTCCCACTTTTCCCCCCTGCCCACTTCCACCAGCCCCAACCACCCCTCCCTCAGACCATTACCACACCATTTTTTGTGTCCATGGGTCATGCATATGTGTTTTTTGCCTAATCCCTTCACCTTTGTTCATCTAACACCCCCCCGCAACAGCTATCAGTCTGTTCCATGTATATATACCTCTGTTTCTATTTTGTTCATTAGATTCCACATACAAGTGAGATCATATGGTAGTTGTCTTTCACTGACTGACATTTCACTTAGCTTAATATTCTCCAGGTCCCCCTATGCTGTCACAAAAGGTAAGAATTCCTTCTTTTTTACTGCTGCACAGTATTCCATTGTGTAAATGTACCACAACTCGCACCTGCCAGGATGGCTACCATCAATAAATCAACAAACAACCCACGTGCTGGTGAGGATGTGGAGAAAAGGGAACCCTAGTGCACTGATGGTGGGAATGCAGACTGGTGCAACCACTGTGGAAAACACTTCCCTCAAAAAATTAAAATTGGAACAGCCTTTTGACCCAGCAATTCCACTTCTGGGAATATATCCTAAGAATCCTTAAACATCCATTCAAAAGAACATATGCACCCCTATGTTCATAGCAGTGTTATTTACAATAGCCAATATCTGGAAACAGCCTAAGTGCCCATCAGTAGATGAGCAAAAAAATATCTATTTTTAAATGATCTTACTATTCCCCCATCTGGTGTGGCTCAGTGGATTAAGTGCCAGCCTGTGAACCAAAGGGTCACCAGTTCAATTCCTAGTCAGGGCATATGCCTAGGTTGCAGGCCAGGTCCCGGGTAGGGGGGAACAACCACACATTGATGTTTCTCTCCCTCTCTTTCTCCCTCCACTCCCCTTTCTCTAAAAATAAATAAATAAAAATCTTTTAAGAAGTAAATAAATGATTTTACTACTAAAATGATGACTGTATATAATAAACTTTTTAAGTATGCTACCACAAAATTCTAGGGAATTATATGTTCATAATAGTTTGATAGGGGGCATTTTCTAGTTAACACAAATTAGATGTATTAGGTCCAAATATAAAAAAAAAGCGGCCCTAAGTACATTTTACATGAAGTTTTCAGTAAATCTTCTCCCCTTAAGGTCAACTAAGAGTTATTACTCCCTTTTAATCCTATCCTTCAATACAGCAAAAATGAAAGAGGATGAAAAATTAGTGAGTGGGGCTCCAGAGCCTGTTGCCTATGGGGGATACAGCTATAGTCAGAGGCGGGCTTGCTTCATGGGCCTGATGGACACGCCCTTGGCTGGCCACCATTATGGTTATGCCCTGGTGTGCACACCTTGTACTTTTTTATATACAAGTAATTATAATACTTTTCTCTATATAAGTGGGAATCTACCTCTGGCTAACTAAGATATGTAATGTCCTTGTGTAGACCAAATATTTACCTGAAGTAGTTATTATGCAGCTTGTATATATTTTCAAAACTTTATAAAACAATTAACAAATGCCTGATGTCTATAAAAATATATTTCTCAAAAATACATCCCAGAATAGGAATATAAAATTCAGTATCTTATCTCAATGAAACACACACTTAACTTTAGCAAGGCAAGAGATCCATCTTCACTTTCATCAGTTAAAATGGCCTTGCTGATTTCTAGAATTGTTGTTCATTTACTTATGATAGAAAACTGATGATCGGAATAGTTACAAGAGGGAAAAAAGAACATTGAAAAGCTGATGAGTATAAGATGGAAAATGTTCAGAATCATTAAACTCACTCACAGAGGATTTGATCTATATCTTTCCAATATAGATAGCATGGCATTATATAAATAAAAGACTACAAATTTAATTGTCATCTTGATATTATGCTTTCTAGAAAGTAGAAAAATCCTGTGACAATTTAACTTCATAAAGCAATTGCTTACTAAGTCATCAAAATGTAAAGACTAAAATATATATTAGAATGATAGATTTCATTAGCAATTTCATGGAAACCACTATTATCTCTTATATGAAGTTTATTTCAGACAGATGGTTGATATACTATTACTGATGACAAAATCCAACAGTCTCTCAGGGGACTGTGTGCATTCTGAATTCAAAATAACCTTGCCAGATACATGAAAAGAAGAAAAAAGATATTTTAAAAAGAAAGAGTATATGAGTTCATTGCAATTGTTTAAAGTGGTATATCAGAGTAGTTATATAAGCATAGTACTAAAGTGATTAATTTTATTATTTATTTTGATTTTGATAAAGAATTTTAAGTAACCACTTTTCAACTTATGTTAGCTCAACCTTTAAGTATACAAACCACATAGGCTTTTCATGTTCCTGTCAATTTCTATCATTTGTCAAAAGCTTCTATGTTTCATCATAAGAGTTGTAGAGGTGCAGTGTATGTGTCACACAATTCTACACTCGATAGAGGGTTGAAGTCTATAGTGAAGAAATAAATAGCAAAAGGAGCCTTCTAATGCGAGTTGTTTAACAAGTGAAAAGAAAGGACAAATGATTTACATGCTCAAAATAAATGTCACATTTTCATTTTTAATTTAAATACTTTAACACTGTTAAAAATGTTTGATGCATACAACCTAGTAGATTAACCTTGACTCCAATCATTTTTGTGATGTCCAAACCCTGGTTTAAACATATGTTCTTTTCCTTTGTGTGACACTGTAAGAATATCCATTAAACTCATGGACAAAGGTTAGGTCTAGATTATGCATAAACAAATAAGTGATATTCAATACATCAGACTAATTCAACAATTCAAAAGTGTTACGCCCATTCTCCCTGGTCCTTTAATCCACTCTCTTACTTGACCTGTGTTTGCTCTGAGATAGCATTCTCTAAAGAGACCATTACAGGAAGGCTTATCTTGGCCCCAGGCTAGTAGGCATTCATTTATCCTTTCACAGGCTTGGGCTCAGCTCTTACAGCCTTTGGCTTTGCCTGCTTTTCTAGACAATGCTGTCCTGTGTTCTACTGAGGTAGAAATGATGTCCCAAACCAGGCCCCAGGAACTTAATCCTCACCAATTCCCTCTAAATATATAGTTGCATGCACATTCTGTATTGGTCAGTATACTCTAGTTCACATTGTGGAAGCAAGCAATTCCTAAATCTTTGTGGTTTAAGTCCACAAAAGTCTATTTCTTCCTAGTAAAATATATTCATCACCTACAACAGGGTTTATTGTAGTCAATTAGATTTCAGGGTGGAGAACCTGAGTAAAGGTTTCAAATATCACCAGTTAAAGAAAAAAAGAGAACCAAAAGAATATTGCATTGACAATTAATTGTCCAGCCTGGAAGTGGAAAAGGTCATTTAACACTCCAAGCTCATTAGTTAAATCTAATCAAGCCATACCATCCAACCACAACGAGCTAAGAAGGGGCATCGTTGCCAGGTTATAGAAGATAAGAGAAATAGAAATGTCTGGTAAACAAAACTTGTAACTAACTACCACATTCCCTGGCATCCTCACCCATTAATCCAACCCCCAACTTTTCCCTGTGAACATACATACAAACACTTGATGAAGGGGATTTTCCCTGATATTTATGAAGCCCCTCTCTCAAAAGGCCACTATAAACAACTAAGTTACTTATTTTATTTTATTTTTCTTATTACCACTGGAGGTTTTGCTAATTAGCGTTATAAATTCATGTATTGGATTCTCCAGAGAAACAGACCAATAGGATCTCTCTCCGTCAGTAGGTCTGTTTACATATAAACATGGGGGAAGTCAATCATTTTTCTATTAAGGCTTTTCTAATCGGATGAATTTCTACCACATTATGGAGGGTAATTAGCTTGACCTGACATCTACTGTTTTAAATGTAATCTCATCTAAAAATACCTTCACAGTAACATCTAGAATAATATTCCACCAAATACCTGGTACCATGGCCTAACCAAATTAAAAACGTCAAATTAACCATCACAGATATCATTGTATGAAATGGGAAATTAGCTGCTAGAACCTAACCATCAGGAACAGGGTGGAGAATCACTTGCCCAGAGGGCCACTGCAGCAGATGGCAACCAGTAGACTGAAATTCACAGGAATTTGCGATGATAACTAACAGATGGTTGTATCCTGCAGATGAGCTTGATGGAGAGACAATGAAGTCATAATCAGAAAGCATAAAGATATGTTACACAGAGAGCTAATATTAGCCATCAAAATAGAAAACCATAATATGTTTTAGCATCCAGAGTGAGCCAGTTCTCCTGCACAGATATTATTGTTTATAGGATAATCCAGTTTCCCTGTAGTTGGAAGTTAAAATTCCACTGCAATTATGTATCATTATTATCTCCTTAATCATTCCCCAGTGGACCTAACACCAGTGACCTATGTGACTGTATATTGGCAAGGAGAACACCTAGGTCTTTTCAGTGTTATTAGATGCAGAACCTGACTTTGGTTCTAGGATACCAAAAGGCCATTCTATTCTGAACGTGCAGTCTTGATTTAGGTTCTTCTCAAATGAGATCCCATTGGTCAGTAGAACTACCTAACTTTCCCCTCAGGACTTAAGTACGTAGTTTGGGTAAATATACTTTGTAGCTGGCACACCTTACACTGGTTCTCTAATCTTTGGGATGCGATCTGTAAGGGAAGGAAAGGACTGAACTGGAAAAAGAACAAGCCAGATGCAAAGTGACCTCCTGAGTGGAACACCAAAGGTCAATGCTCCCTCAAGGACACAAAGGATTCAGTGGTGTTGGGCTCTATTACCGCCTCCACTTAATTCACGTAGGCGGTTTCTGGAAAGAAAACAGATGGATCAGGACTGATGACAGAAAACTACCATAAAATTAAGTATGTGGCAAACCCATTGCAGATCTGTGCTGGATGCAGTATCATTTCTAGAAGAGATCAATACGTGCTGTAACTTTTGGTAAGCTTTATTGATCTTAAAATGTGTTACTTTTTAATTCCCCAAAAGAAAGAGCATAAAAGTGGTAGTCCAAATTTACCTGGGAAGATGTATACAAAATTCTGTATCCTGGGTTGACTCTATCCCCTCTAGATGTGGAGACCTTCTGCATCTGGGCCTCCAGCAAAACATCATAGTGGTTCCCTCCTTTAATAATGTCACATGACTGGAATTTGGTGAGCACAGCAACACAAGTAATTTGTTAGCAAACATGGTGCCAAGGGCAAGAGATAAACCGTGATCATTATGGCACTGCCATACTGGTTATTGTCTCAGGGATTTAATGGTCTGGTCCACGCTGCAATGAATATGCACTACAAAATTAAGGGCAAGTTATTTTGCCTTGTACCTCCTACCTGTAAGAAAAAGACCATGTTTTGTGGGTCTTTATGGATTTTGAAAGCAGTATATGCCATATTGAAGAATATTCTTGTAGCCTATTAATTAGATAATTCATAAGCCTGTCAGTTTTGAAACAGGCCTGAAGAAAAAGACCTGAGGAATAGATTTTGCTACTTTGCTTCACTGGCCACAAGACTCAGTGGATTCTGTGGTGTTAGAGGTGTCTTGAGATGAATAAGGATTCTTTGAGAAGTCATGGCAAGTCCAAATAAGAGACTCAAATGCAGAGCCCTAGAGCTCTGGAGCAAGGCATTCTTTCTGCAGCAGACAGCCATTAGCCATCTGAGAAGGGGCTCGTGTTATCCTACTTGGCCCTACTCAAAACTGAGTGCCTGGAAAAGGACATCACATGTTCACTTGATTGCATCTGTTCTCATAAGCTCAGAAGTATCACATGCACTGTCATAAAGTTATAGGTATAACATCAATCCATTACACTACAAAATTACATTTGGGAAAATGCCAAACAAGTCCAAAGGACACAATTAATTTATGTAACTAGGTAGGCCAGAAACTGGCTGACAAAAGAAGAATAAAACTTGCCAGGTGGTTCAACTTGATTTGATGGTGGGATTAAAAAATACTAGAGCTACATTAAAGTTACATTTGGGGTAACCACAAAGAAAAATAATGAGGGAACAAACCCTCCAAGAAGCAGAATTTTAAGTAGTGTATTTGGGCATCTATGTTGTGTAGAGGGAGATGTGGTGTGAGATAAGAATACACATAGAATTTTGGTTAGTGGTAAATGCTTGCTCTTTGGAACAGATAGGGACATATAATTTGAGGGGAGAGGTATTGGACACAAAGTGCTCATATACTGTACCTTACATCGAATTCCACTAAAGAGTTCAGTACAGAGGAGGTGCTCATGTAGTGGCGGTCAGCCAGCCTCCATGCTCAGCAGTCCCAGTACTGCACACTAGGGTCATGATAAGAAAGTCTCAGCGGCAGCATGTACTCCTCTCCAGATATTTTTTGGCAACACTTGGAGCTAAATTTCACACCTGTTAGCTGTGTAGACCAAGAGAGACCCTTGGTTTTGGTTCAGAGCATCAAGGGAAAGAAGCAGTCTCTATATTACTATAAACTCATGATATAGTTTCATTGAAAAATAAAGTAGAGTAAATATATATAACATATTGTATCCATAATATAAATATATATGTATATGTGTTCATTTCTTTCTTCTATTCCCTCCTAAAAAGATCCAGAACCAATAATAACTCAATAACAATTATTACCCCAAATGTCTAGACTGTAGTTTCTAATGACCATTTCTCATTCAGTGTAACCACTGTTCCTTAGATAGGTGGCCAATTTCTGATCTGGAGCAAGACATGCCAGGTCAGTCCAGAAAAAGTCCAGCCATTGTTAATATAATGAGAACAGTTTGTGTGACATCAGTGTAACCTGGCAGCCAAGACGAGTGGACTGGAATGTGCATAAATGAACAATGATGACTTCACTGTACTAGTCAGTGGAGGCAGTAAGCATGTGGGCACAGGTGAGCATGTGGAATGTTCATCACGTTCAAAATGTTCAAAATGACTGAGCGAGTACAGCAATGAGTCTGCATGAAATTTTGTGTTAAGCTTGAACATTCCTCTGCAGAAACTCTTTGGATGACTCAGAAGGCCACAGCTATGGACAACTGGTGATTGGCAGCTTCATCACGACAATGTCCCCACTCATGCATCATATCTCGTGCAGAGCTTTTTGGTGAAACATCAAGTCACCCACGTGACTCAGCCCCTCTACAACCTAGATTTGGTGCCCTGCAACTTCTGGCTTTTCCCCAAACTAAAATCACCTTTGAAAGGGAAGAGATTTCCAATTGTCAATGAGATTCAGGAAAATATGATGGGGCAGCCAATGCCCATAGGGAGAACTGTGTGAGGTCCCAAAGTGCCTACTTTGAAGGGGACATAGGCACCATTGTCCTGTGTACAATGTTTCTTCAATCTTCTTCAATAAATGTCTCTATTTTTCATATTATATGGCTGGATACCTTCTGGAGAGACTTCATATACCAATGAAGCTGATGATATTATCATCCAGAAATCAAGAAATTTCTAAAAGATTATTGAATTAAAAGGGCACAAAGTTAACTTGAAGGGGCTCCCATTCACCAAAGATTAGACAGTACAGTAAAGGAAAATAAAAAGGCATTTATCCTGACATTTCTATGAAAATTGTAACTTGGGCCACAAAAGGTTGATGAGAGAAAGTCTCCTTTAAAGAATACTTTTGCTAATAAACAAAGAAGAAATGCTACAATTAGAATACAGCACTTGCAAAATCCTAAATAAAATAATAGATCTAACATGTATCATCAAAATCTTCTCAAACCATTAAGTGAAAAACGGAGGAATTCCATAATAAATGAAATGAAACACCTAAACCCACAGATCAATTTTACCACCAAAAAAAGAGCTACAACTCAACATTATGTTCTCTTTAATGTGATGTAAGAGGAAGTACATAGGACCACCTGTGATACATTCTTGGCAGAAAGTCAGATCTGAAGCTGACTAAGCCTCTCCATCTAAATATCAGTTTATTGGGGGTTGGAACATATTATTCAATAAAGATCTGATCTGACAAAATTGGATGGTAAAATATTCTCTAGGTAAAATAGTTCTGGTTTCTAACACAACAAGTGGCCAGAAAAAAATTAAAAAGAAATGAATCTAGATTAAAAGAAATCTATCAAGCCAAGTTAATAAATGGATTGTGAATACAGATTTAAACCGACTACCTTAAAAATATGATAATGAAAGGAATTTTAATAATTTCTTGTATAACTGATATTTTTAATTATTATTCACATTTTAAGAGTTTATCTAATTATTGTGTGATTATAATATGTGAGAATTATGTTTGACTGTATTTACCTCTTTACATTATATATAGTTCTGAAAAACAAATATATTTGCTTTATTTTTTACTTTGAAATTAAATCCATGGATAAGGGTAGGTATACATAATTTCACTGGATCCTTAAGCCCTAGACCTATAAAGTGCATGTGAAAATATATTCTTTAGAAAGAATATAGCATTCAGTTAGCATTAATGGCTAATTGCTGCTGCTTTGTCTAAGTGAGGTGACCATTATCTTAAGTCGACAATAAAAAAACCCTTAAAAATTTGAATTTATCATTTTTTCATTTCCATTCATTAAGTTATGGTCTTTTCCATGACAGTATGTTTTAAGTAATTATAAGTATCTGGTCAAAAATATTTTATTTCCATAGATGGTCTTTATTGTTTTGATTACATGGGGCACAGCTGATTATCTAGAATGATCTCATTTCAACATCCTTAACTGAATTAAATGTGCGAAGTCCCTTTTACCGTGTAAGTAACACTGACAGGTTCTGGGATGGGGATATGAGCATCTTCAGCTGGGGACCTGCCACACTGTAATATAGATTTATGCTATCTTGGCCAAACGTAAACACAACTTTGAGCTATTGAACGTATATTTTCAGTAATCATCGACTTATCTCAATATATTATTAGGGACTTTTTGTCTAAATTATTATTTCTATTTTAATCTTTTTCCAATGTAATTTTTCATCACATTCCAACAAATTAAAAAAGTGAGAACAAATGACAGTGAAAGATTACCAGATGGCCCTTTGGGAGGGTGTTACCATGAGGCAGGAATCTATCGAGTTATTTATGTGCTGTTGTGTGAGACATGAGAAAAATTACTGTTCAAACTTTATAGTTTGGTTTTTAAAGTAAATTTCAAACTCAAATCCCTCTCAATAACAACCATGTCTAATATTTGGTGGATAATATTCCAAATATTTCTTGATTGAGGGAAATTTAAAACATTTATTCTTTATGTGTTCATTTAAAACAAAAAATAATAATTTTACTTGAATTTAGTGTAAAAAACTAAGATGAAGTTATTGCTAAATTTTATGCTTCTCTGCCACCAAGATGCATCTCCTGAAAATTCGTACGTGTGTAAGCTTGAGTGTGCATGTGTTCGTGTGTGCAAATGTGAGTGAGCACGCACTCGGGCACATCAGGTGGGGTTGGAAAAGGGAAGTGATTTCAGGTTAAGTTTCTTATTAACGAGATGTTTTTATTTCAGTTATATTCTTATTTAATTGAATAATTAGATCAGAAAATAAGCAAAATCACAACTATATATTCTCTTACCTCATTTTATCCATGTCTCTTATCTTCTGGGTATAATTATACATTTTACCATGTGAAATTTTAAGTGTTATGTTCTATTACTTTAAATTTCCCCTGTCAGTGATTCTTGGTTTATAATTGAAGGAAGTCAGTGCTCATCACTAGTTTAACTGTTATATTCCCAGGATGTATAGTTTCATTCAACTCATAGTTGTCTGCATTCCACTATCAAATAGTTTTATACAAGAAGTCACATGTGCTCTGAGTTCCCTGACTTTTCCTGACTATAACCTTCATATCAAAGGACATCTTGAGCCATCTTTTTACTTTGCACACAATTCTGTAGATTTTGCCCAATGCATTTTGTTTTTTATGTCACTGTGAAGACACTTGGATCCAACTTCATAAGTTGTTTGCTGTTTTATGTTTGGGTGTTCAGAGAATATTCTTTAGCTATAGCTTTTAAGTTCATCATAGTTTATCAATGTTTTTTCCTAGAAAATGTTATAGTTTTTACCCACAGGTTTATATTTCCCTTTATTTTAGGAAACACACCTGTGTGCATCTTTGCACAACTTACTCGCCTGCTGTTCCATTTGTTTACACCCCTGGTTTAAGAAGCCCAGCCCACAGCATATATGTGTATTGCACTCTTTTCTTCTGTCTTCCTTATTTGTCATCTTCTACCAAATCATTTTTCACAATAGGTTTATTTCCCATTTTGTTTCTGGGGAATTTTCAAGTTTGGCTACAGTGCCCCTTTTTCAGTCATTAATATTTCATTTTTCTAAGGTGATTTTCTTCTTTGCAATTTGTTTGTTATTTCAACTATTTTGAGGGATCAACTCCATTTTTGTTTCTACTTGCAATATCACTGTTTCTTCTCTGAACCTTTGCACCTCATTTCTTTACCTTTTTCATTTTTTGGTGTTAGAGAAATTGGAATGTCTGCAACTAAACTACATTTTTCTGAAATAGTCAAGCATTTCATTGATTATTTGCTTTTATGATATGTTCTTTTTTAACTTTTGCTTATGCTCTTCTTTCTTTCTTTCTCTTGTAGGAATTTTTTTAAGCCTAGGAGGGGTATGGATTTCTCTGTGATGATTATCTTTGGTTGGGTCACTTGTACTGTGTAGGGTGGGCATGGGGGTGTTGTATGTGTGTGCATGAATTCTAAGAGACAGGAAGACATCTGCAGTGGTGTGCAAGCTTTACAAAGATTTATCATCTCCAACACCACACAGCAAAACTGTTTATTCTGGAAGCTCATGCCTTTTAAAAAATCCTTTATAAATTAAATGTATTGTGGTGACATTGTTTAATAAGATCATATCAGTTCCAAGTATACAATTCTATGATACATGATCTGTATATTGCATTGTGTTCTTACCACCCAAAGACAAATCATCTTCCTTTACCATGTACTTGACTCCTTTATACTTTACTACCTACCCCTCCACCCCACTTATCTCTGGTAACCGCCATACTGCTGTGTGTGTCTATGAGTTTTTGCTTGCCTGTTTGTTACTCTTGTTTGTTCATTTGTTGCTTTCAGTTTTATATCATATGTGTGAGCGAACTCATGTGGTTTCGAACGTTTTTCAGTCTGACTTATTTCACTTAACATGACTTCTTACCACTAGGTCAGAAAAGCTCATAGTTATTGAGGTGTAGTCATGTCCTTTTTTCTTTCTTTGAGAAAAATACTAGTGTGCCTTAATTTTGTTAATTTTTTCTCAGTGAAATTAGAAATAAGAATAGTAAAGCAAAAATGCCTTTATTTGGCCATCTGACCTAGAGTTTGAAAAGTTTAGTAACTTCTGCAAAATTTTAAATGTGAATATTCTGAAGTTCTTATTTTAAAATAAATTCACACATTTGCTCCTTGTTACCTAAAAATCCATGTGAAAGAATGAACTAAAGAATGACCATTTAAAATATAATTAAATGGAAGGTGGTTAGTAGGCATTTGGAAATGAATGTTAAGATATTCAAAGCAGTAAGTTAGTAACACTCCAATTTTCTTATAAATTGTAATTTCAGGGAAACATTATTGATGTAATAGCTACAGTTAACAAAGCATTATAAGCATTTTCATCTGGCTTTAAATTTGGTTTTAGAAATAGTCTATATATTTTTAAACAGTAAAATAAACTTGAATATCTAGACATAATCAATGGAAAGTTCTCTAGTAGTAATTATTTTCTACTTCACAAGTTACATCAAAATTATAAAATCAGCCACTGTCTTTAAATATAGTTTTAATAAGCCTTGGAATATACTCCTATGTATCAGTAGTATCATTTGTAAAAGCAAATTTGGTCTGACTGAAATTCAGGCAATCTAAAAACTGTTTTGATTACATTATAACAGCTATCGTGTAAATTATACAGAACCAATTGTAAGAAACCAAGAAATGCAGCCTGACTTACTAAGCATATTTTGAGGCACCTAGGAAACATGAAACTGTGAGATTTATAATTTTAATTAAAATGGCTAGAAAGAATATTATTTATAAAGCTTTTCAGTGATACCTTTTGCTGAAGAAGTTTTCCCCAGAATCTTAAAACTCTATCTTTATATCACTTATATTGTTTTTCTCCTAGAACAAAAGATTTCTCTGTGAACCAGTTTGATGTTGGTTTATACAGCATGAACAACAAAATAGGGAAAATCTTAAACATTAGGTATCATACCAATTAACTGGTAGGAACATGTTTCACTTTGAAAGTATCTGTCATTTTTATCTTTGTAACTTGTAGTTTCCGAATCACTGGGAATTTTAAGATATGTATTAGTTAAAATGCACATTCAAGGTCACCACTTGGTCTAGAGATTTTGCAGCAGGGATACTGGGTTTAGGCAGATCACTTTTCAGTGGCATCCAGTAGTGGTTACGATGGATATTTTATCTTGCAGTTTGCAAAACTAATTGGAATAACCTAACAAATAAAAATTGGGTCTCTACATTTGATTATGCATTTACATTCATTTCAAAACCAGACAACTACCCCCTTGAATAATTTAAGATGATAAAAATATTAGAAATATTGGTGTTGTCATTTTGACCCTCGCATTTTTATTAGAATGCTTTACAGATATGCACAGCATATCAATTATTTTTGGAGGAGATATTCTGTGTTTATATTAGCGACTTATTATCTGGAACACTGTTGGCCTCTTGCCAGCATCACATATCAGATAATAAGCAAGTGGAGATGCTTCAAGATGATAATCACCAGAAGGATGACAGGTGCACCTAACGTTATAGTGGTGTGATAAAGCCGGCTCACATCAGCTTCCCAAATCTGTGTTGAATTATGCAGTTTTGATAGCTTGAAATCAGCCATTGTGGTAACATTTGCACCATGGAGATCAGCAATTACAATAAAGACTTTTAAAGAAAAGCAAAAATGGATCTGTGCTCCATGATTTGATCACCTCAAGGAAAAAAAATCCATTTAATTCAGGGCATACATAAAGGGGGTAATAGGCTGTTGAGTCTGTGCATATGCCAGTGTCACCAACACTTACACTGAACTTTATGAAAGAATCAAGTAATTATAAAATGTCACCTAGGAAACAAGCCATCGTTTATTCAGCAAGGTTTTGTCTTGTTGATCAATTGCCCTCTAATTTATAGTCTAAAACCCGAGCCCTAGAAATTGACACAGAGCTTGAAGAAATTGCTGTGAGGCAATTCCCAGCTATGTCGTTTGAGAAAGTTACTGGCTATTTTCAATTCCATTTCCTGGTTGGTAAAATGAAATAAAAAAGAATAATTCCTTGCTTAATGCATTATTTTAAAGATTGAATAAAATTAGGCAACTATAGGAGAAAGATCTAATGAGTTTAAAAGATGTGTTTTAGCCCTGGCTGTGTAGCTCAATTGGTTAGAGCATCATCCCAATATGCCAAGGTGGTGGCTTGATGTCTGGTCAGGGCACATACGAGAATCAACCAATGAATGCATAAATGAGTAGAACAACAAATCAGTGTTTCTCTTCCTCTGAAATCAATAAATAAAAACTTTTTAAAACTTAAAAAAAAATAGCAATCCAAGATGGCAACAGAGTAGGTAAAAGCTACACTCACCTCCTCCCAGGACCAAACTGGAATTACAACTAAACTATAAAGCCATCAACCCAAATAACCAATCAGAGACTAGCTGAACAGAAGTATTTTAACCAAGGATTTACAGACGAAGCCACGTTGAGACTGGCAGCAAGGGCAGGAACAGGAAAAGGGCTGGTCACACTCCCACCGGTGGCAGCTGAGATCCCAGAGGGACATCTCAGTGTGAAAATTCTCCTGAAGGAGTGTGAGGTCTCAACCCCACGTGAGGCTCCCCAGCCCACAGCCCCAGAATGGGGAAACCCACATAACATCTAGTTGTGAAAATCAATGTCCTCCAGGGAATGATGGAAGTCCTCTAAGAGACACAGGTGCCTTCTTAAAGAGCCAATGTATAAAATTTTGTTAGCATCCACTTGCTTTGGGCAACACTGGAGGAAGGCAGAGTGGGCCAGAATCGTGTGAGGAGAAACTAGGATTTGTGGCTCTGGGGAGAAAGCTGAGGGGTGGCTGCCTGAATCCCTGTGCTGAGTCCCTCACGACAAACACCATTTTTCTTGGGTAGTCACTCCCTTCCTTACAGCATCAGCCTATGGGAATGCACTAGCCCCACCCTCTGGCCTCCCTGTCACCCCACCCTGTGGAGATCACACCCTGCTAAGGAGACAGCTGCCTGGAGAGGGATGCAGAGCTCTGGGGCGACTCAGGGGGTACCAGTGACCCACTTGTGTGGTTCTGGGGCAGAGGCCACTCCTCCCTCCTTCCCCCAAGCCTGACCAGTGCTTCCCCTCCTGGGAGATCCACAAGTCCCACCCTCGTGATCCCAGTGGGCCTGCCCTGCTGAGGTTGATCTCCCCACAAAATCTGGGATAGACTTAGTTGTGTGGCTTTGGGATGAGGCCCATTTTTCCCCTCACATGCCCAATTAGTGCAGAGCCCACCCTTTACTTGGCCAAATCTTAATCTGTTTGGGCCTGATACACTCTGCTGGTCTCACTCTGATGATTCCCTAGACCCTGAACCACCACCAAAGTCTGTGGGCACCCAGCTGGTGGAAGCTAGACTTGGTGTACCCTGGGACTTTTGCCGAGTGGCCCCAGACCCAGCACTTGCACTGAGTTTGAACCTGTATCAATCTGGTGAACACCACTTGCCCCTAACTGGTCATCTTCTGAGAATGTTCCTCATGTAACTTGAATAATACCACCAAAACTTCTTTCAGTGAGTGAGCCTAACAGGAACCTGTCAGGCATAGGTAGATGGGGCAGATCTCAGGGTACATTGGGCCTTTTGCTGACCTTCCCCAGGATTCAGTGCTGGTGGTAGGCAAACTTTGTTCAGAGCATAGCCCTTCCCACACACATTCAGGCCCTGCAGAGGCGGCCACAGACTGTGGATCACTTTGTAGCTCCAAACAGGTTGTCTATGGCCAGTCACAAGTAGCATCTGACCTTGCCCTATACCAGAGTACCTCCAACAAGACCCCAGAGCCAACACATCTAGTGGCTAACTTCACACAGCATCAGAGCAGGGTTCAATTACCTTCACAAGCTGCATATCTAAAGGGAGATATGGGCAAATTCTGCTTTATGTGGTCAGCACCTGCCCAGCTGCTTGTGCACTGTTGTTGGGGTCGATCCTTACAGTCAGCTAGCCTGAGGATCAAACCCATGGCAATAGCAAATAGGCCAATAGCAATCAAAACTCAGTGACAATAGGAAGGTTCGCAAAACCCACACAGAAGACATTCCTGGAGTACCCAGCTCAGGTGACCAAGGAGATTGCATCCCTGGATCCTGCCAGGCACCTACTACAAAAGGCCACCCAACTAAGACTGGGAGTCATAGCAAATCTCCCTAGTACATAGAAACAAGCACAAAGAGGCAGCCAAAATGGGGAGACAAAGAAACATGTTCTAAATGGAAGAACATGTCCTAAATGAAAGAGAAATCTTCAGAAAAAGAGCTAAATGAAATGGAGGCAAGTAATTTACCAGATATAGAATACAAAAAAAGTAGTTATAAGGATGCTCAAGAAAATTAATGAAAACTTCAAGGAACTTAGTGAGAACTCTCAACAAAGTGGGAACAGCAGAAACATACCTCAACATAATAAAGGCCATAGATGACAAACTCTCAGCCAACATCACACACAATGGGCAAAAAGTAAAAGTGTTTTTCTTAAGATCAGGAACAAGACAGGAATGTCTACTTTTACCACTTTTTTTCAACATAGTGCTAAAAGTCCTACCCACAGCAATAAGAGTATAAGAAGAAATAAAGGCTTCCAAATTGGAAAGGATGAAGTAAAACCGTCACTATTTGCTGATAACATGATCTGTGTATAGAGAACACTAAAGCATCAGGATACAAAATAAGTGTCCAGAAACTGGTTGTCTTTTTATCCGCCAATAATAGACTGTCAGAAAGGGACACTAAGAAACCAATACCATTTGCAATTGCATAAAAATATAAGAATAAATTTAACCAAGGATGTAAAAGACCTATACTCCAAAAATTATAAGACACTGAAGAAAGAAACTGAAGAAAAGATAAATAACTATAAGCATATACCATGTTCATTGATAGGAATAATTTACAGCATTAAAATGTCCATGCTACTTAAAGCAATCTATAGATTCAATGCAATTCCTATTAACATACCAATGGTATATTTCACAGATCTAGAACAAATATTCCAGAAATTTGTATTGAACCCCCCCAAAAAAGCCCCCAAATAACTACAACAATCTTGAGAAGAAGAACAAAGTTGGAAGAATATGCTCCTGATATCAAACTATACTGCAAGGTCATAGTAATCAAAACAGCATGGTAGTAGAATAAAAACAGACATATATCTCAGAAAAAAGAGCCAAGAAATAAACCCATGTATTTATGGTAAATTACTATTTGAGAAAAGAGGCAAGAACATACAATGTGGTAAAGAAACTCCATTCAATAAATGGTATTGGGAAAATTGGACAGATAAGTGCAAAAAAATAAAAGGAAACTATACCACCTTATTACACCATGCACAAGAATATACTCAAAATGGATTAAAGACTTAAATGTATGACTTGAAACCATTAAAAAAAACCCTAGAAGAAAACATAGTACAATCTCAAACCTTTCTCACAGCAATATTTCTTCTGATATATCTCCTCAGGCAAGGGAAACAAATGGAAAAATAAATGAATGGGACTACATCAAACTGTTTTTGCACAACAAAGGAAACCATCAATGAAATGAAAAGACAGCCCAGTGAATGGGTGAAAATATTTGCCAATGACACATCTGATAAGCAGTTAATATCCCAACCTTATAAAGATATTATACAACTCAACACCAAAAATAAAATAGAATTAAAAAAAGGGCAAGAGACTTGAATAGACTCTTCTCCAAAGAGGACATACAGATGGCCAGCAGACATATGAAAAAATGCTCAACAAAACCAATCATCAGAGAAATGCAAATTACAATGAGATGTCACCTCACAGCTGTCAGAATGGCTATCATCAACAAATCAACAAATGAAATGTTTTAGCAAGGATGTGGAGTAAAGGGAACTCTCATTCACTGTTGGTGGGAATGCAGATTGGTGCAGCCACTGTTGAAAATAGAATGGAGTTTCCTCAAACAACTTAAAAATGGAACTGCCTTGTGACCCAGTAATTCCACTTCTGGGAATATATCCAAAGAAAAATGAAACACTAATTTGAAAGAATATATGCACCCCTTTGTTTGTTGCAGATTATTTAAAATAACCAGGAATTGGACACAGCCCTAGTGCACACCAATAAATGGGTGAATAAAAATGCTGTGGTACGCTTACACGATGAGCACTACTTGGCCAAACAAAGAAGGAGATCTTACCTTTTGGACAGTACGGATGGACCTACTTAGTACTAAGATAAGTGAAATAAGCCTGCCAGGGAAAGACAAATACCATATGATTTCACTTATATGTGGAACCTAATGAAGAAAATTAAAAAAAAAAAAAGAAACCTACTCATACATATAGAAAACTGACAGTTGTCAGAGGGGAGGGGAGTTGTGGGGCTGGGTGAAAAGGTGAAGAGGTTAAGCAAAAAAAAACCAAAAAAAAAAAACCCACAGACATCAGTCTGGTGATTACCAAGGAGAAAGGGGTAAAAGGGTTGGGGAGGTGAAGCGTAAATAGGGAATAAATGGTGATGGAAAGTGACTTGGGGTGGTGAACACACAATATAATACACAGATGATGTATTATAGAATTATATAATTGAAACCTATATAAATTTTTAAAAATTTTATTGATTGATTTGAGAAAGAGAGAGAAAGGAAGGGAGATGGAGAAAGAGAAACATTGATTTGTTGTTCCACTTATTTTTGCTTTCTTTTTTACTTCTTGTATTTGCCCAGACTGGGATCAAACTCGCAACCTTGGTGTATCGGGACGATGCTCTAACCAACTGAGCTACCTGGCCAGACAGAAAGATATAGCACTTTATTAACCAATGTCACCCCAATAAATTCAATAAAAAATGTTAAAAAGGAGATAAGAGAGAAAGTATAGAACATGCACATGCCAATTACCACAACATGTAAGGTAAATCTGTGCTTATTTCATCATCGTAGAGTTGGATTCCTAAGTCTGTTTATTAAAAGAGGACTTTTTTCCTCCTGATTAATACAACCCGGATTTTTTTCAATGCTTTCATATATGTATGTGGTAATTACTAGATAGTAAATAAATAATAAATTTGCCCCTCAAAAATATTGAATAATAAAATTTATATACCATGAGAGTTCCAAAGTACCTACACTATGTTAGTTTCTATTATTATAGTATTTTAATCTGTTAAGTTTGTACAATTATTTTTCTATAGTGCTAAAATGTTAATCAGGTTTTCTCCTTTCTAATAACCTCCCCTAGTCTTCGAGGTTTACCTTTATATATGCAATAAGCATTTCCAGTTTTCTCAGTTTTTGTCAGATTGTCAAATGGGTTACATCCTGATAAAGATGAAATCTGGAGGCTTTAATAGCATGAACAGATTTCTATAATTCATAAGTACACAGTATATTTTATTAAAAAATGAATAAATAATAATCTTTATTCCTTCAGGCTTATCTCCTTTCCCTCAACATTTATTTTAATACATTTGATTTCTGCTCTTTTCTGTGTGTGAAGTAAGACATTATGTGGTGGAGCATATGTTTAAAAAACATAACTTTTCCTATTGAAAATTTTTTCTTACACTATTTAGTTTACTTGGGACTCTTAAATACGATGAAGTAAGAATGTGAGATTTCACGCTTCTCAAAATGATGCATAGATTAATGCAAACTGAGAAAGTGTGAAGCTAAAGATGGTTGTGTCGAATGGGCTGTAAAGAATCTCTTTAATGTCATTACATTCTTCATTTTTACTTTGTTAACCTTGATTGCAACTATTACATTTATAGGTCTTAACTTTTGTAATGCTTTTTATATTTTCATATATTATCAATTTGTCACTTATTACTATAGTCTGAATATATCCCTCCTCTCCTTAGGTTTTACTCTATTATTATTTTTGAACTGTAGAAAGCTATGTGATTTTTTATACTTTATTTTTATTTTTTCATTACTTTTTAATTGTATTTTTCCATTACCATTTGTCCCCTCCTACCCTCTCCCACCTGTGTGCTTTTAGTATTTCTTTTCATAAAGAGAAAACATTGGCTCTTTGATTGAAGTGACTGAGACTTCGACAGGGCAGTGGATAGGGAGTGAAGGTACTTTGTGCAAAGGCCCTCTGTCACCTGCCATCCCTCCTAGGCCATAATGGATAATCCCAGGAAAATCTGGAACTTGTTTTCCCATGTTGAAGTAAAACCTTTAAAAAAAAACTTCTACATCGCTCAGTGCTATGTAAATTTTCAACATGAAATGTATCTCATACTAACTCACACTAAAATAAGAGGAAAAAATCAAACTTTCATTAATCCCCCAAATCCGTTTCAAACATATATTTTCCTGGACACCCCAAACACAAATAAATAAAGAAAGCACACCGTAAAGCCATCTTAACTGAATGAAGCTCTGGCAAGCACAGATAAGCACAGCAAACAGGCTGTCCCTGCAACCCCAACATCTTTACCTGGGAGCTGCATCTCTGCTGGGCAGGATGAAATGTAGTGTGCAGTGCTTATGCTGCATTTTCTTGTTATTGGAATTGGTATGAAGAGGGCAGGCAGAGTAATGTATGTAACAAATTTAGTGTAATAAATCAGGTGCCAGAGGCCAGCGAATGACCACTAAAAATGCGCTAAGGTTTGGAGAGTGGCGGGAATTCTTTCAGGTCATTAGGTTTCACTTCAGCAGACCAAGAGGCGATACTTAATATGATATCCATGCTTAGTAGGAATGGTGAGTAGTATTATGATTTGTTAAATATGTAGCAAATTAACAGCTTCATAAGCAGAATATCATATGAGGAATCAAATATACTTCCTATCACAAAGCTTATCTATTTCATGATGCAGAAGAAAGTATTCTGATAATTGAAACTTTCAGTACTAATATGTTTCTCAATCAGAATAGGTAAATGGGTGCAGGTATAAATTTTTTAAAAAATAGGAATTTCCATAATTTATTTGGAAATAATTTAAATATTTAAATTTGTTTCTTTATCTGCTAGGATTTAATACTTTGAGAACCAATGCCAAATTTGAATTAACTGCAACCATTGTTATTTTAATTTTCCGCCCCTGTGATAAATTTATAATACTTAATGGATTTTTATAATTCTAAAACATTGGCTTTCAGCCATTTTGAGTCTTAGACCCCTGTTTAAATTATTGTTAAAAATTTCTTTAATGAACTTAATGGCAATTAATTATACATTCAGAACCTGTTGATTGAAGAAAATATAATCAATAAAAAAAGCTACAGTGACTTCAGTATATCTTTAAATCCCTGCACTTTATATAGCCAATACTTTTATTTTTTTTTTAATTTTAATTTTTTATTGTTATTCAATTACAGTTGTGTGGCTTTTCTCCCCATCCCTCCACCCCACCCCAGCCAAACCCCCGTCCCTCTCCCACCTCCACCCTCCCCCTTGATTTTGTCCATGTGTCCTTTATAGTAGTTCCTGTAATCCCCTCTCCTCACTGTCCCCTCCCCACTCCCCCCTGTCCGTTGTTAGATTGTTCTTAACTTCAATGTCTCTGGTTATATTTTGTTTCCTTTTTTTTTTTATTTATTATGTTCCAGTTAAAGGTGAGATCATATGGTATTTGTCCCTCACCGTCTGGTACATAGCCAATACTTTTAAAGATTAGTATTTTATCTATATAGGAAGTTGCATGTGAGTAGTTTCATGGGCTACTTCTAATTACTTCGCAACTCCTCAGGAAATCATGGCTCAGCTATGGTAACATATTTGTTAAAGTGAGTCCTATTAAACAGATAACTATTAAAATGCTGGGAGAATGCTTAATAGAAATAATTAAAACATATGATAGTCGTATTAGTTTTGATGAACAGCAATTTTTCTAATTAGTTTTGCGTATACTCCAAAGTTATGGCACAAATAAAAAATTGATTCACTTTATTTCTGTTTTTGATATATGGGTGCTATTTAAAGTACTTGTGATTTATAAAAATCCTAATTTATTTATAAATGGTACATAAATCATTCCCTCCCTTATATGTTCCAATTTAATCTTCTGGTGCTAAATTCTTCTGTAGTGTATGATGTATTTCTCCAGCAGTTGTGGAATATTTTGATTGAGGTAACACTTTAAAATAAGAAATCTAGAAAAAAATTGAATAAAAATTTTTATTATACTTTAGTAAACCTAAAAATTGGCATTAGTTTTACACTCTGGCATTTTTTTAAAAGTATCACTTTACACTGCATGTAACACAGAAGCTTAAAATAAGAATTTTAACTAATTTACACATTTGAGGTAAGTGCAAAGTAAATATCAAGATACAGCTTTCCTATTATTATCTATACCTAAAGTAAAGTTGTGATATTTTTCTATGTATCTGCACTATAATATGTACATTAATACATGGTTAAAAATCTACAATTATAAACAGCATTAAAATCATCTAGAAAGATTTACTGATTTAAAAAGTGAAATTATTTTTTGTTTTGTTGCCCTCAGTCACTTATTTTAGAGCTCTATAGAATTCAGCAAGGATATTTCACTTTCCCTATTCATGCCAGCTGGCCCCTCCTTATCAGGTTTCATTCCTTTTACACATGGCAATGCCAGACCCTGTGTTAGTCGAATAATAAAATTCAGCATCCACAAAATCATGGTTTCTTGGATTATTTTATATTCACCTGTAAAAAAGCAGAACTTGCTCTTTAGACAAATTGTGTTACCAGAAGTACTTTAACTCACTTACTTTAAACTTCTACGTCATTTTTTCCATTCCTTACATAGCTCAGTTCTATCTTATACACTGTTTGCTTTTGTTCCAATGACTTCACATTTTCTCATGTTTTCTTTAATAAAATTATAAATTCTTTTAAGGACATATATTACATTTAACTTTCTGTGTTCCACAGCCCAACACCACACATGATACTTAGTAATATTTTTTGATTAATTGTTAACAATTGAAATAATAATGCACTTGGAAAGCACTGCTTTTGATAATTTATATTTTCATGTACACAAAAAAGTTTCAGTAATTATTGCAGACTTTTATCAATTTTTAATAATCATGGTAAAGCAGAAATCATTTTCCATTCATTTTCCAGTATGAATAATCATGTAGATGAGTAGATAAAAAGCAGCAGTACATTTATACAATGGAATATTATGCAGCAGTAAAAAAGAAACTTATATTTTGCAAATGCATGGATGGAATGGAGAAAATTATGCTAAATGAATTAAGCTACTTGGTGAAAGAAAAATACCACATGATCTCATTTATATGTGGAATCTTATGAACACAAACTAATCAATGAAATAGCAGAAGCTTAGATACAAAAAACAGACTGATAGCTGCCAGGAAAGAGGAAGGGTGGAGGGGTGGAGGGGAGGGACGGGATCCAAGATGGTGAAGAGATGAACCACAGAACATTTATGTACAACCCATGGACACAGACAAACAATATGGGAATTGGCTTGGGGAGGGGTGAGAGGGGGCTCAGTGGAGGTGGGGAAAGGGAGAAAAAGTGGGAACAACTGTAACAGCATAAATAATAAAAAGAAAAGAAAAGTAAAAGAAAAGAATAATCATGTATTCAATAGTTAAATCTGAAGAACGAATGTTTGCTTTTTCTACTCTTATAATTCAATTCGTGGCTTCTTTAGACAGATGTCTGACTTTTGTTCAAGAAGGCTTCTAACTGAATTGAAGTTTTAATATACCCTATCTGTATATTTATATAGGTAAACTGAGTGGAAATCTAGAGAAAAATGTTATAGTGAAATTGATAATTAGAACTTAATGAATGCATTTCACTGCATCCACTAGAATGACTGTGTCACTATTAAATTACTTTGATAAATATTTTAATTCCTCTCATTTTATATTTTTATATCTTTATTCTTATCACTCTTTTAGAAGGGATCTATAGGAAATGCTCATAAAATTTTAAAACCTTCTACTTTGAATAGTAACATAATGAAGTAATTAAGATAATTTGTTATGAAAAGAAAAATCTCAATTCTATAAGCTGATAAGATACATAGTTCAAATTCACTGATTCAACATAAAAATCGTATTAATCACATTTATTTTAAATTACATTATATCTTTTAAAATAATTTGCTCAATGGTTTGCCTGATAATTATATCTTATTTGTTTTGCACAGATATCTCATCAACTTTGGGTAGTGACATTAACATAGACTTTTAAAAAATAGTTTATTAAAAAAAAGGGAGAGATCTGTTATATCTGTTACATCTGGCAAAATTATGAAGACTAAAGTTTTCACATATTTCACATTAGCAATAGGCATTTTAACCATGGCTTCAATCAATATATGTGGGCTAGTTATTTGGAAATTAAGTATTTAAATTAACTATTAACCAATATCACCCTAATAAATTCAATAAAACAATAAAGTATATTGTCTAACCACTACATTGTACTCCGGAAGCTAATACAAAATAATATTGAATGTAAAAATAAATGAATTTTGAATTTTGTCAAGAAAGGTAATGTACAAGTATATTCATAGAAGCTCTGTAGATAGTGGCCCCAAGCTAGAAATTACCCAGATGTTCATAAGTACAATGGATTAATAAATCACAACATATTCACAAAATTTGATTTTGTCAAAATTCATTATTGTCTATGCTAAATTATTTTTTCAGTGTATATGTTATATTTTATTTAAAAGCTAAACAAAAATCCATATTATCTATAAGACTAGTTAACTTTGTACAGAGCAATAAAACTGTATCATTTTTAAAAAGTAAAAATAAAATACAATTACTCTATGACCCAGCAATCTCAGTCTCAGACTGATATATTAACCCTAATGAAATAATTTATATTCTCAGAAAACCTCTTCACACATGTTTATAGTGACTTCATTCACATTCACCCAAACAGATGAACTAATAATGGTTGTATATTCATACGATGAAATACTATTCATCAATACAAGGGAGTAAAGTACTGATACACTTAGTCACATGGGTAATTTGGCGGTACATTTTGCTAATTTAAATAAACAAGATTCAGAAGACAATAAAAGAATGATTTCATTGATATGCCTTTCTGGGAGAGCAAAACCACAGGAGCAGGAAACAGATCAGCAACTGTCAGGAGAGAGGTGGGCAATCACCTTTGAGCGGTCAATTACCATAATGAGTTGCCAGCCGCTGAGAGAAAGCTGAGTCATAAAAATATATTTGCCATTATCATGGGTGCTGTCTCATTGTGTTACATGTAATGTCCTTATTTGACATAGGCATGTGGCCTCCATCATTGCGATGTATTTTATTACAAATTAAAGCTAAAGACAATATTTTATTTATTTAGTGACTTGAACCTTAATATTAGCTAACAGTGCCATCAACTGCTTTTTTAAAAAATTTTATGTGTTAATGGGGAGCTTTTTCTTTTAAATAGTATGGTTATGGTAATCCTCACTCCTTGCAAAGACACTATGTCTGATTTTGCAGTTTTTAAGAGAGTTATATTCCAATGTACTCTTCAAAGGCTATTGCCTGACTAAATCAGCACAAAAGAGTACTCGAAGACCAAAACAAAAATATACATTTGCAGCTACAAAAAAATAATTTTATAGGCCATTGTAACACTGCCACAGTTACACACCCTCTCAGCACTGTTTTGAGAATTATTAGGTCATTATGAAGTTTCAAAAATACCTCAGGAAAGTAGAACTGCTTATAAGTTTGCAGCACAGGCACGATTTTTTTCAACAAGAATCTTTAAATGACTCCTTGTGAGGGCTGTAGGAGAACATTTAACTGACTCTGTGAAGCTGGAGTTCTGGGGAATTTGCTTACCTGGGATTCTGGTTATCATAAATTTTATCATCAAACTTTTACTCTTAGAAAAGACCTCATGTAAGACAGCTTTTATTTTGAATTCAGGAGAAAAGTACATTATTTATTTGAGTAGTTATATCTGAGGAAAACCTCCACAAAAGCTCAAATATAAAAAGAACATTTACCTGAAAATGACAGACATACAACAGCTATTCTATTTACTTTTAATAGGCCCACTTATAATACATTGAAATTTAGTCAGGGTGTACTATAATTTGATTAAAAAATATGTGCAGTACAAATTCGAAATAGATGTGGAATTATAAGGTTGTTATTGAACTTAACTAGGAGTACAATTTTAAGCATTGCACCAATATCTGTTTGTATTCAAAGTGTGATGTGCTGGTAATGAAGCGGCTACAGTACGACCTTTCTTTCAAGCTGCTTCCACAAGGTTCTCCGCAAGATGGTATTGTGTTATCCTACATCAATGCTTCTCCCGGTGTTCTATAACTTGAATTTAAATAATGTGCATTCGATTCAACTTTTCACTGACTCTCATATTAATGTGCTTTCGCTCAATCATAAATTGTCTGATGTAACTAAGAACTTGACTCTCGTTGTGGCAGAACAGGAGCTATAAAACAGCGAGAATGAACTCCCATTTACTGCTGGTCGAAATGCAAAGTGGTTCCAGCTTCTTTGGAAGGCAGTTTAGCGGTGTTTTACAAATCTAAATACAGTCTGATCATTGTACAAATGCTAAACCCAAGTCAGTAACTGTGCTCCTAAGTATTTACCCAGCTGATGGGAAAACATATCCACACAAAACTCTGCATGTGAATGTTTATAGCAGCTTTACCGATAATGTTCAAAAACTGTGAGGAACCATGGTGTCTTTAATAGGTGTAAGGAGAAACCACCTATAGTACATCTGTTCAATGAAATATCATTTGTACATACAAATAAATATGCTATTCAGCTACAAACGGACATGGATCAACCTTAAATACTTATTGAAAGTAAAATAAATTAGTCTGGGAATACTACACACTGTGCGATTCCAATCGTATGATACTCTGGAAAAGTATATCTATTTTGAAAAAGAAAGGAAAGCTCAGCAGCTGCCAAGGGTTTGGGGAGGAGGGGAGACTTTTAATAGGTAAGGCACATGGAATATTTGGGGGTGACGAAACTATTTTACAAGACGGTGTAATTGTGGCTGGATGACATTATGCACTTGTCAAAGCCCATAGAACTTCACAGCACGAAGAGTGAACCTTAACATGTGCAATTTAAAGAAATCATTTAGGGGACAGAGGATGACAGTTTGGAATTCGGAATGTGACAAAACAATCGAACCCTATTACAAATGTACAGTGACTTCAGTGAAGGAATGGGAGGAGAAGGTATAGTTGGAAATGAATGGAATCTGTAAGACTAAGTGCAAAATAAATTGTACAGAAGCACTGCAGTCTGGTTGATAAAGTTGTTATCACAGGGTATGGGTTAACAACTGTGATATGGGAACTTGAAATTAAACAGTGGAATAAATGTTCAGTAGATGGTGGGAGCAAGATTTCTCAGTGTTGGTGCCGTAGGTTACAGATTGGCAAAAGGAAGAAGCTAGAACGATCTATTTGGTAATGACTTAGAGAGGGGGACATCATATGAACTCCTATTTTAACTTAATATTAATATGGATGATTATATATAGATGTAATTGTATATACATTTCTATATCCATATCAGGATACATACATATATTTCCCTTCTCTGTCAGCTGACAGGGCCTAGAAGCAACAACACTCCAGTAGCAATAATTACCCCCAGCACCCAGATTCTTGTGTCCAGTATCATTATCCAGTAAAAGGAAATGGGGCTTTTGGAGAAATGGATGATTCTAGGATTGTGCAGGAAATATACAAGATGAGCCACTTATCTTTTAGTGACAGAACAAAATGTTAATAAGAATGAATGGGTTAAGGCAGGGACACAGGGACCAACTGAAAGACCGCCTAATGTTCAAAGCTGGAAAAATAAAAGCAAGAAAAAGTACATTTAATTTTCATATAATAACTACCTATTATAATATTTTGTATTGAGAATTACACTATGGTAGAATTTCTGTTTCTACATTTAGAAATAGTTTGAGAGATTGAACTTATTTACAATGATATAAATATTCTGAGTATTCTGATGTAAGTATTCTGAGAGGATTTCCTAGCAGTGGGCATAATATTGTGCTCATGTCCAACTAGTAACTTTTCACATTTTTCTGTTTCATGTTCTTTTATCTACTTATCACAGTGTCATTTTTCCACATCATCATCAAAAATCCCAAGAGAATGCCTGGAAAATTTATTAAAGGCATACACTGTTTTATCATGCTTCACTTTATTGCACTCAACAGATGTGTATTTTATAAATTGAAGGCAAGACCCTCCATCAGCCAAAAGATTACAATATACTTTATTGTGATACTCCTTTGCAGAGGTCTGGAATCAACCCAAACTCTCTCTAAAACTAACCTCCTACTACATGGGCCTTTAAGAACACGGTACTGCCTGGCAAGAGCACTTAGATATTACTCCTGCTGATATGCCTAACGATGGATATAATTTTACTATTTCTTCCTTAGTTTTAAAGTGCTACAGGTAGGCATTTTTCCCATCACTTCATTTTGCTAGCGACAGCAATGCGAAGGGGACAGAGAGGAGAGGGCAGTGCTGAGGCGGTATGGTAAAGAGGCACTAAGGACGGTATCTAGCGACTGTATGTGGAAAACTGATGCAAGGGAGCAGCAGCAGTCCTGTGCTCAGGCTCCCATGGCCTTTCAGAAAAACAGTGCTGTAGAAGTCAGTTCGCCCTTAATCGCGACGCGGTACATGGTATGCTATTTTGAAAAGACCTTTAAGGAAGCACAATGACAGAAGCCTATGGGATGGGTTAAATGGGGTTGCCACCTCTGATGGTATTTTTCTACAAACTAGCTTTTGATGGTAAAGAATTTCATTAACTCATTATTTTGTAGTTCACATGTGCTGATACAACTTGATGAGAGCTGGACTATAATAGGCCCCAGGGACTTTTGTAGGAAAAGGGACAATTTCTCATATCAAAAAAGATGGACAGTAAGAAAATTGACTGAGAGTTAACTCATTTAACATTGTAGGTGACCAGTACTGGATATTTATATTTAAATCTGAAAGATGCTTCTGTACATTAGTTTATTAACTTAAAATGTAAAAGATTTTAACTTAAAAAATGTAAATTTTTAAATTGAGAATATATATATTTTTCCTCTGGAAACTTTATTCTTATTGACTTAAAGCATTAAAAAAGAAGGAAGGAGCTGTAGCCCCTATAAATGTATGAACTGATGGAACATGAATTCAATTATAACATCCCATGTTATAGTTGTGGTTTATAGAACATTATTTCAGTGGTCAGATAAATTGGAATGTCCCTTGTATATTATCATAATGTGCATGGTTTTATCACCAGTTTATAAAGTGTAATTGTTAAAGGCATCAGGAATTCTATATATTTATATCTGAACAAGTGCATTGATAGTCTATGTGTATGAAGCAATGAATAGGAATAAAGTTGTGAAAAATTAATAATATGGGCGTAAAGATACAGTATATAAATTTATGTACACACCTATAAAAATGTTGTGCAGAAGTATGGTCCACATCATAAAATCCACAGAATATTGTTCCAAGCCCCCAGAACATTTTCATTGTATTCACCTAAATGCTTTTCACAGGGAAACACAAAAAATAATGTAAGTTTTTAAAGTAAATATAAATCAGAATTTTTATGGTCCTCTTATTTTGAGCTGAATATATATTAAAAGCTTTACATACATTATTTCATTTAATCCTCACTTCAAAGGAGATTTCTATTCTAATCCTCAATGCTGAGAAAAGGAAATGGAAGCTTAAATAAACTAGACAATTTCTTTAACAAAAAAGCAAAAACAAAACTATTTATTGCCTGATTCTAAATGCATTTTTTCCTAATTCCAAAGTTGATGTTCTTTACCTTCTATTTTAGATGTTTCTACTATTTGTATTCGATTTATATTTGATTAATGCCTAGTAAGAAATATACCCATGGAATACTCATCTTCTATAATGAGTTTGACCTTGTAAGACTCAAGGTGCAATTTATCTTTCTCTTTCTAAAATTTGAAACCCTAATATTTGGCATCAATATTTGGGAACATTTTTATTCCTATTTCCCGTTACTCATTAAATCAGTTAACAAAATTTTATTAAGCTCCAAATATGTCCAAAGTGTTGTTTAAGTTAGAGTTGAAAGAGCAGGAAAAACATAGATAAAAATCTATACCCTTATAGAAGCAACATTCTGAAGGATGCAGGTGGAGACACCAAATAGAGACTTAGAAATAAAATCCAGAGTTTGCAGGAGACATCCTGGCAGGACATGCACATTTGGCATTCATCAGTTTATGGACGGCTAGGAGAATCCCGAGATCAGATGAGGTCCTCTAGAGTGAGTGTCAACACAGACGGGGCACTCTGACATTAGGGAGTCACTGCCTGCATAAAGGGAAATTATGCAAGAGACTGAGGCCATCAAGATAGGATGAAAAGATGGCAAGCAGGGAGGTTGAACGCCAGTTCAAGGAAGTGTGCAGTGAGAAGCTAATGATAAGCTGTGACACAGACTGCAGTATGTCAAGAAAGGATGAAACTAGAAACCGAACAATGGGTTTAGTAACATAGCATGAAGGCATGAGCAGCACTGTGGGCCTTGGTAAGTGCAGTTTGGGTGGAGTGACAATGAAAATGCATGTTAGGAGGGTATTCAAGAAGGATGAGTTGGAGGAAAATTAGAGACAATAAGAATATACAAATCTTCAAAAAGTTTTTTTTGTGTGTGTGCAAAGAACTAGAGGGGAAAGTGGTTTCTTGTGATTTATTTTAAGGACAGAAGTCATTTTTTCTCTAAAATTTGAAAAATTTAAGATGGAGAAAAGATAAAGGTTAATATTAAGTTTCTTAAATAAGTAGGAAGACATGGAAGCTGGTATACGAGTGATAGTATTTGTCTTTACTAGAAACATAGGCAGTCTGCTCTTAAAAAAAATTCAACAAAAGGTAAAAAACATGTCAGTGTAGGTATTAATAGATAAATAGATGTGGTGGTAGAAACTTGCAATTATCTCCTCTGATTTGTTTCAATTTTCTTAGTAATTTGGGAAGTGAGGTCATTAGTTGCAAAGGTAATGGAAGAGTGTTTGAGAAGATGATTCTCTGTGAAATCATCATACAAAATAATCAGAAAATGGACAGAGGAGATGGATTAGCATTAGGGTCCACTTGAGAGTCCGAGGCGTGAATGAACATACCTAGGCAGCAAGGTAGTATATCTTTTCCAGACACATCGCCCTGCATGTTCTGTCTGGGGTGTCCAACTTGCAGCCCGTGGGCCACATGCAGCCCAGGGTGGCTGTGATTGAGGCCCAACACAAAATCGTACATGTACTTAAAATATTATGAGATTTTTTTGTGTGTGATTGCATGTCTTGATGTATTTAATGTGTGGCCCAAGACAACTCTTCCTCTTCCAATGTGGCCCAAAGATGACAAAAGGTTGGATACCCCTGTCTGTAGGTAACAGGAAAGAAATTTACTCAATTACTCTGTGAAAAACCACTTGCCCCTCCAAAGGGAAACCATATTTCTACTCAGGCTGTAGCTTAACCACAGGTTGAATTTGCATGCAGAGCCTGGGGTCAGGGACTGGCCCTGTTGCTCCGCTTCCTGGACTGTATGAAATCATGACGGTTAATCGCTCACTGTCAGCTCTAGGGAACACACAGGTTCACGGGACATTTTCAGGATTGTACTTAATTGAGTTAAATTTGTAATAAATAGTATTTATTCATGTATGTGTGTTTTACTTTGAAATTTAATAATTTAGGAGAGTGTGAGTTTGTTTTGTCCCTAGCAAGAACAGTTCTTGAGGTTTTCCTAGATTTCAAACTCCAACGATATAGTAGAAATAATGATTTCCCAGAACAGAAGTTAAAAACTAGACGCTGACAGAAATGACACAAACAGTCATAAAATGGGAACAAACAGTATGATTTGTAAGTAACTTGGATTTCTCTCCCATACATCTTTTTAAAACTGGGAATTTTCAGTCAACATCTCCATATCCATCAGTAGAGCTGAAATTAAAGCTTGCCAAAAAACCCATCACTTAAAATTTGCATTTTGTCCGAACAGGTAATTCAAAGCTCTTAAGGAAATGACTTTAAGGAGATAAAGCATCTTACCTTTGGGGGCTGAGATTTTGAGTAGTGATCGTAAAATAGAAATATTATCTTTTGACATTCCTAAATTGTATCATATGCATAAAAATATACTTAATAATTATTTTAGCTCCAATAAGAACCTATAATATTTTTCATCTCCAGGATTTTATTTTTAATTGAAACACTAGTTGGGGGACGGTGGCAGTGAAAAGGCTCCTGTTTGGAAAGTTGCAGTTAAATGAAATTCTGGACAGTTGGCCACCTGGGTATTTCCCAGATAAATTAGCTTTCTGAAACCTGTGGAATGTAGTAGTTTGTCCCCTGATCTTAATGGTAAATAATATGGGGTGCACTTCTCTCTGTCTCTCTCTCTTTTTAAAGTGAACATTGCCTTTTTCACTTTTAGTCATAAACTCATAAATCCTCTTTCTCTATGTATTCACATAAGCACTAAGGTCAGAAGCATTGCCCATCAACTATAATAATATTTCCAGAAGCCATTCTTTGAGTCTAAATTATGTTTTTTTTTCTAACTCGTTTTTAGATACTGAATATCTTGACTATATGATGTACCCCTTGGGTCACTTCAACAGCCCTTTCCTGATAAGGAAAGCGTACAGTGTATTACTCAGCTAAGTCATGACTCTGTATTTTTTTATTTGGTTATTCACAGAGCACAAAAATTGGCATGTACCTCATTAGAAAGGAGAAAAAGTCCACAAAATGCTGATATAATGGTATGATACAATCATCTAACTGTAAGGAAATTAAATCTGTGATAATATTAGTTTTGAGTTTAAAATGTTCTGTAGTTTATGGATGCCTATTATCGACTTAATCCCACACAATCTCATGTACATTTCGGAAAGCTGATTTAAAGCTGTGAGCACACAAAGGCATTGCAGATATTTCAACCCTTACCTAATTTGCAAGGCAAGGTTCCCTCTAGTTACAGCTAATGGAAAATGTTTCACATTATATTTGTTGTGATGAATATGAGTCCAAAATAATATTCATAAGTGCTTTTCAGTAATATTATAAAGCATTTTATAATATGATAGCATTATTTATAATATGTTTGCTTTGTCAGTCAAATAGTTATATTTTGATATTTATAATATCAGAGCCATCTATATTTAATATCAGCTTTTAAATGCATTTAATAAATAAAAAGCCACCAAAACCTAAATATTATAACATGTTATAATCTATAGAATTCTTATAGACTAGCACAATGGTTAAACCAAAATGACAGCCATTTCTATAGCATATACATTTTGATATATTTCCCTGTATTGGAAGAATTATATTTAATATAAAACTGACAATTAGTTTGTGAAAATCTTGGGTATACAACTATAGGAAGAAAATTTTTATTTTATTATTATTTTTTTATTAAATACTTTTGAATTTTATTGTTGTTCAAATACAGTTTTCTGCCTTTTTCCCCCACTCCTCCCCATCACCCCAGCCATCCCCACCTCCCTCCCTGTTTCCACCCCCTCCCATGTTTTTGTCCATGTGTCCTTCATAGCTGTTCTTGTAAACCCTTCCCCCTTCCCCCCTATTATCCTTTCCCCTCTCCCCTCTGCTTACTGTCAGTTTGTTCTTAATTTCAATGTCTTTGGTTACATTTTGCTTGCTTGTTTGTTTTGTTGATTATGTTCCAGTTAAAGGTGAGATCATATGGTGTTTGTCTTTCACCGCCTGGCTTATTTCCCTCAGAAAAATTTTTTAATTAAACCTCAGGGGAAAAAAAGTTTAAAATTTAAACCCCAAGACTCACTGTGCAGACATTTTCTCTCCCGCTCCCTCCTCCTCCCTTTCTTTCTAACATTTTCTTTCTTTCTAACCTTTTCTTTCTCTCCCTCTCCCCGTCTTTCCTGACAACCTTTTTCTTTCTTTATGTAATGAAATTGTTAACTTTCTCTGGCTTCCATCCAAGTACTATTGAGGGAGAAAAAGGTAAAATAACTATGAATCTTTCCATTTAAAATTCTGTGTCTTTAGGGTTCAGTCAGGCTTGGCTTTTCTGCTTGCCTAATTCTTTTCCTCTCTCTTGTAGGTAAGTGTAGGGGGAGCTGTGTCCTATCCTGTGTCTCACATGATGCATTGGCTTTCGTTTCTATTTTCAGGTACACGCACTGAAAATGGGGTGACCACTCAGAACTTTCTGAGTTGTTCCCTGCCATGGCCTCTGGCCACAACAGTCTATTACTTTATACCAGATCTCTTCAAGTTCATGAGCTCTATGAATAATATCTTCAACTCAAAGGCACATGTAGGAAACCTTGGTCTTGGTCAATTTAGCACTGGGGCGGGGGGGCTTTTTATTTCTCTCACTGCCTGAAGATGCCATGCCCGTGAGTCTACTTGAGGACAGATGTCCAACATTCAGACCAGGGACTCTACATGGTAACCTCCTACTGGAGCTCCGAAGAGGAAGTGGGAAAAACACCTCTCTGTTTTCAGAATGTCTTCTGAGTTCCTCTCATAGTGCTCCTGTCTCTGAGCCACCGCACAGCTTCTGAAGGACTTAGGTCTCATCTATCTCTAGTTGTGTATCCTCTGAACCTCTCTAGGACCCCTCTGTAGCATAGGAGTGGTTTCTTGTTGTTGTTTGTTGGTTGGTTGTTGTTATTGTTGTTTGTGGGAAACTGGAATGCATTGTTTCCTATTCCCTGCCAGATGCTATGGTAATTTTGATAACCTCAATGCTCTAGGCTTCCAATGTTGATGATATGAAATCTACAAATGTATTCTTCATTTAAGAAATGTTCTCAAAAATTAAAATATTGGTTTCAGAACTGTGTTCCCAGAATTGGAAACCAACAATATATTTTATCGTCTCTGACCCTGATTTGAACTTGTTGGGCCTAGCTGTCCTCTTCAGGCAGGACTAATTGCCACTTTTATTTCAGGCAGAACAGCAAGACCAGGAAACTATATTAGAAAATATACATAATTCAATTACATTAAAAATATGGTTATTATGCTTATATTCATCTTAAGCATGGAATATTGTATATCCTGTGATAGGAAAGAATGCTAATGAAATCACAATAGTCTCTTGGACACAGACCTACCTCATAGTATTTTTTTCTTTTATTTGACATAACCCATCTTCTATGGAATTTATTCAATTAAAACAATTACTGGTGGGGAATGCATACACTTTACTTTACCTACATATTAAAATGTGATACATTGGTTCTTGGTTAAAATTAATTATCAATTCGTATTTCAAATTTTGCTAGTAACTTCTCCAAGACACAATTTAAAAGAAATTGCTCCCTAATCAAACAAAAAATATTTGCGTTTGATTTGATCAAAGAAAATTATCCTTAAGCCACTTAAGTAGTTGCAATTTTTTTCCTGGCCAGTTACTTCAAACAAACTTTTCTAGATAGCCATTTGAGAGAATTTTGAAAACTATAACCTGCTGTGTACTGCTATTTTGTTTCCAAATGTGGAAAATGAACTTTCTTTGACCACATGTTGTAGCGTTTATTGTGCGGTTAGATTGCATATGCTAGTAGAGAGCATCCTTTCTCCTTTCAATCCTAAACTTAAAGACTTTATAAATATTTAATATGATTAAATTATAGCTAGGATGGCAGGGGGTAATTCTAGTAGTAAGGGTATGCTTTCAAATTTTGAAAGCAAGCTACAGGCTCTCTGTGCAGTAAAAATGGGAAAGGAAATAAAAATTATAAGGTGAAGGCATCTCCTTTACCACTCAGTGTTCCTCAAACTTACCATGAAAGCACAAATATTTCTCGAATTATATTTCTGCCTATGTCTTGTATGTTTTCTACTGAGATGACTTAGAATGCTTTGGTTCCAACAGCATCTCCAATTTATCTTCAGGGACACCTGGATTATTTAAGGCATTCATTTAAAGTAGCAGCAATAATGTAAAACAATAATAATGTAAAACCCCAGACTTTCTCAATGGCCTAGAGGAAATTATAAAAGCATTTGAATCATAAAAGCACTTTAACAAACATGGTTGTTGTTTAACTTTATTATTTGAACTTCACATTTTCTCAGCCTTTTATTATGAGACATATACCAATAGAGAAAAATGGAGATAAACTTTATTACTTGCTTTGAAAAGTTGGGGAATTAATGATTCCTGTTAGAAGACAAAATATTGATTGGTAAACTTTAACTGCTAAGAGAATGTGGTTGCGAGACTGTATTAATGATTACATGAGGGTCATATTCATTTTTGCCAAGAAAATGAAAATAAAATCCTTCTTTATGGAATAATAGGCATAATGTAATCTATTTAATTTAAAATTTAAAATGACTAGCTTGTAAGCAGATTTTATTAAAGGAAAGTTCTGACTGTTTTTTAAAAATATACAGTTGAACCTTTACTTTCAGAAAAGATAATAATCTCTAGAATGGTGTTAATGCCCTAGACCAGTGGTTTTGAAACTTTCTAGAAATTTTTTTTATTAATTAAACTTCTTTTTATTGTTGTTCAATTACAGTTGTCTGCATTTTCTCCACACCCCTCCACCCCACCCAAGCCAAACCCACCTCCCTCCCTTGTTCCCACCCTCCCCCTTGGTTTTGTCCATGTGTCATTTATAGCAGTTCCTGAAAACCCTTCTCCCCACTGTCCCCTCCCCACTCCCCTCTGGTTATTGGTAGATTGCTCTTCACTTCAATGTCTCTGGTTATATTTTGTTTGCTTTTTTCTTTTGTTGATTAGGTTCCAGTTAAAGGTGAGATCATTTGTCCCTCACCACCTGGCTTATTTCACTTAGCATAATGCTCTCCAGTTCCACCCATGCTGCTGCAAAGGGTATAGCTCCTTCTTTCTCTCTGCTGCATAGAATTCCATTGTGTAAATGTACCATAGTTTTTTGATCCACTCATTTGCTGATGGGCACTTAGGTTGCTTCCAGTACTTGGCTATTGTAAATTGTGCTGCTATGAACATTGGGGTGCATAGGTTCTTTTGGATTGGTGTTTCAGGGTTCTTAGGGTATAATCCCAGCAATGGAATTGCTGGGTCAAAAGGCAGTTCCATTTTTAGTTTTCTGAAGAAATTCCATACTGTACTTGAACAGACACTTCTCCAAATAAGACATACAGAGGGTCCAGAGACATATGAAAAGATGCTCAGCATCACTAGCCATCAGAGAGATGCAAATTAAAACCACAATGAAGTACCACCTCACACCGGTCAGAGTGGCCAACATAAACAAATCAACAAATAAATGTTGGAGAGGATGTGGAGAAAAGGGAACCCTTGTGCACTGTTGGTAGGACCAAGCTCTAATCTTCCACAATGTCACTTTTGTTTGCAACCATACATGAATCAAGGAAGTGGTTTTCCCTGCTCAATGCAATAATGCAAGACAGTATGGCCTTAGTTAATAACTAGTGCTATAGCCATTTTATTACTAGTCTTTGGTAATCAGAGTAACTTCCACACAGTATAATTTAACAGGACTTGGTCATTAGAAGTATTATTAATTAAATAATGTAGTGCTCACTCCCTTGATTTTGAAAGAAAATTGAAATATTCTCCACATCAAGGTGACTTGACTTGGTGGCTTTTCTAAAATTGTCTGACATTCTAGAATACTCTCAACTATGTAAAATAGAGTCTTGAATACTTATGAAATATGTTACAGAATAATTTAAAAGTAGAGCATTTAAAAGTCATATAGTATAAAATCTATTTAATATCCCATTAACTTTCATGATTCCTCATCAGTTTGTGGTCCTTAAGGATTTTTAAAATTATTTTAAAAACATTATACAGTAAAGTTGACCTTTTTTGGTATAAAGTTCTCTGAACAGATTTCTATAGATTTGTGAAACAATTACGACTGTTTCACTAGCTTCTTTGCAGTCACATCCTACCCTGGCAAACATTTCATCACCATGGATGTGTTTGTTCTTTTTGAGAAGGTCATAGAGGTGGGATCATTTACTCCAACCTTTTGACTGGCTTCTTTTACTCAGCATAACGACTTTGAAATGCACCAAGTTGTTTCATTCATCAAAAGTCCATTCTTTTGTATTATGAAGTAGTACTCCATGGTATGATATGGCAGGGTTTTTTTTCATCAACTAGTCAAAGTACATTTGGGTTGTTTCCAATTTCTGATGATTATGAATAAAGCTGATATGTATATATACACACACATATATATATATATATGTTTGTGTGAACATAAATTTTATTTCTCCAGGGTAAAAACAGGACTGGGATTTTTGTCTTACATTTTCAATGGTTTGATTATATTCTAGCTATTTAATTTTGATATGTGTAGGTGTTGAGAAGTTTCAGCCATTAACTCTTCAAGTATTTTTACACACCCTGTCTCGTCTCCTGGGGCTTTGATTGCAAAACTGTTAGAACTTTGTTATTGTTCCACAGGTCCCTAAAGATTTGTTTATTTACTTTTTTGGGTTTTTGTTCAGACTGGATTATTCCTCCTGATTATCTTCAAATTTACTGACATTTTCCTCTGTCATCTACATTCTACTACTTAGGCCATCTAGTGAGGATTACTTTTTTGTTATTGTCTTTTTTCACTTCAAAAAGTTCCATTGGTTCTTCTTTATGTCTTCTATTATTGTGCATAACCCTTCTATTATTCTATCTGTTTCAAAAGTTTCAATGATTTATTTTGTACAATACCGGTTTAAAATTTTTTTCAGATAATTCCATCATCTGTGTTACCTTGGGGTTAACATTTGTTCATTTCCATAGGAGACAAGATTTTCCTGGTTTTCATTATGCCAAATAATGTAGGATTGTATCCTGGACATTTTGAATATTATATCGTGATATCTAAATCCTATCAAAAATGTTGATATATTTGTTTTAGCACACACCTGATTTAGGCCACAAGAGCTAACCTGCTTTACCTTCTGGGGACTGTGGTCCCAATGTGAGTTGAGCATCAAAGCCTTCACAGTGTTATTTGGATCTGTTTAACATGTCTACCAGCCAGTGGCCAGTGTGGGACCTGGGCAGTGGTCTCCCTGTTAGATTAATTCTCCACATCTTCGATATACTAATCAGGATTCGATACACACATGGAGGTGAGCCCCCAAATTGTATAAATTCTTTGTAAGGTTGCTTTCCTGAGCTCTTCCCTCTCTGTGCTCTCCCTGGCACTTCCTGTTGTTACTCAGGGACTTTTTTTCTGTCTTTAGCCAGAAAGGTAGAATTCAGTTACCCCATTTTGTTAATCATAGAACCCCATAGTTCTGTGACTATGCCCTCTGTTAGAACAAGCAGAAAAGGGATAGAAGGGGGTGTGGAAGCAGTGGCATTTTATGATTCAGAGAGAAAAAAATCCCACTGTCAGATTTTGGTTCCTGTGTCTCCTGCCATGAACTGCTTGGGGACTAAGATGCAATTAAGAACAAAGAACAGACTGGTGGGTTTCTCCACTTTCTGAGCATTAGAAATTCCCATCTGGAGAAGGCTGCTCCTGTGTGCTGCCTTCAGGCAAAGATTCAAGAAAGGAAACAAATGGTAACTTGCAGCCAGTTTGTTGTTACGTTGCATTTTAGTCTGCTTCTCCAATTTACCTGCTACTACATATTTACTTTCTGGAGTCCTCCAGCAGCGGCTCCACGAATTCTGTAATATTTCACCCCTGACTTCAGTAGGACAGACACACTGGAATATGCCTACTGTATCTTACTCAGAACTGGAACTATTGTTTTCCCAAATTTCTTATAATAGGATTTAGATATATAGCTGTTAACAAAATGAATATGTTCAGAACATAGTTTGTCAGACAGTCAAGTAAGTATAACACTTTGGCGATGACTGTCACAGTTTTACTTCATGGTGATAGTGGTGTTAAACGAAGTAAGTTTTAGTATCTAAGAGGATTTTGGATTTTCATGAATTAGAAATACATGTACCTACACATATACATACACACCCTTTTACAGGGACAAATGAAATTCTGCTGTACCCCACATGCTGCATTGTTGAATATGACCTATTGCCTTTACATGAAAAAGTAAAGCAGTGAAATATATAGATATTTCTTAAAGTCACAAGCATTAACAATTCTGTATAGAATAATACTTTGTTATTTATGCAGGTGAACAGAGAATGTTTAGAAAATACTTCCCGTTTTTGAAGGGTGAAAGAAAGCAGGAAAATACTGACATATTACTATTTTGATACGGTTTCAGATATAACAGAGCTAATTACCTGCTTTTAATTTTTTGAAGGATTAATGCATATCACTTAACAGCCAACAGCAATTTATTCACTGCTGTCAGATTTTAGTCATTTATTTCTATCAAACCATTGCCTGTATTCACTATTTATAGAGAACATAAAGGCAATCTATTAGATGTCTTATGCTAAATAGATAATATTCTATTACAATTAAATAATAAAATATGCTCTTAAAAAGTATTTCTATTTACGAATCCTAAATCACTTTTTAAAAAATATGCTTCCTTTCCATTATATTTTAGGGCATATTATCAACATAAATTATAGATGCATCAAAATGATAATGTCTAGAATAATCTAGTCTACCCTATAAAATACTTAGATCTTAAACTGGTTTTTAAAATTAGTGGCATAGGTATCTTTTTTAACAGATGGCTATAAATATTATAAATAATGGAAAAGGCACCTTGCCTCTCTTATCAGTTAGGGATCATTAAAATGAACTTAATAAAACTATGAAGAAATAATAAAGTACAGAAAATAAAGTACATTAATTGTAATTCTTCTTATTTGTACCTAGGAGACCACAGCATACTTCATATGAGGTAAAAGAGGTTTAAATCCTTCCACAAAAATCTTAACGTCTCATAAGAAGATACCAGATTCTTTCCAGATTTATCACTCTCGGCACATATCTTATACCTGAATTCTTTCGAAAGATTACTCAGAAATGCAAATGTGTTCTTTTGTGGACTCAAAACTCAGTCAACCTTACTCTTTCATTTAGCACTTTCTGGGGCTGTGCAATTTGTAAATGTTTTTATGATTTCAAATAGGCCAGGACTTTAGGACAAGCAGCAGAAAATGTTCCAGGCACGTTAAATACAAGGTATTTAAGGTAGGGGAGTAAGTACGTAGGAAATAGTTGGCAATGCTAGAGGAGTGAACGTCAAGTGAAGGTTGCGGGTGTGGCCGCTGAAAAGGCCACACAGAAACACTGTTACCCAGAGGGTAACCCAGAGGGTAACAGCGCCTGTGGGCACCCAACTGACCACTGACGATGAAAGGCAGGGCGCTACTGATCCCAGCAGCAGCAACTGCTTCTCAACAGTTCCAGGACATTACTTGATAGCCCAAAAGGGCCGCGGGGAAAATCCGGGTCACAGCTCCAAAGAGTTCCTAGCTGTAAAGGAATCTACAACATGCGATTCTGAGTTTCCATTTTTAGTCCAACTCCATGTCATCTGAATTACCCAAAAAGATACATAAATAATATTTTATTTTTAACTATTTCCCTAGTCCTGTTGAGATAGACTTGACATACAATATTGTGTAAGTTGAAGTCGTACAATCTATTGACTTGATACACTCAAACAGAATGTGAAATAACCAACTAGCACTTCCATCGCCTTCCATAATTACCTTTGTGTGTGTGTGCTGAGAACATTTAAGATCTACTCCCTTAGCAACTTTTAAAAAATTAATTAACCTTTTTTTAGAGAGCGGGAAGGGAAGGAGAAAGAGAGGGAGAGAAACATCCATGTGAGAGAAAAACATCAGTCAGCTGCCTCGTGTACGCACCCTGACTGGGGTTGGAACCGGCAACCTGGGCCGGTGTCCTGACCAGGGATTGAACTGGCCACCTTTCCCTTTGCGGGACAATGCCCAACCAACTGAGCCACACTGGTCAGGGCTCCCCTTAGCAACTTTTAAATATATACTACAATATTATTAACCATAGCCACTATGCTGTACATTAAATCACCAAAATTTATTCATCCTATAACAAAGTTTGTAACCTTTGACCATGTCCTCATTTTTATTAATCCTGAATAGCAAATTATTTTAATGGAATACAGTGGTTCCTTAGTACTCGTTGTTAGTTTGTTCCAGAACTCGTGACTAGTGCTGAAAACCCACGAGTACCCACTACCAAACAATGAAGCATTTCCTCTCGCAGGGAGGCGTCGTGACTCCTACAAGTTCTAGCAAGTGTGGTGAGTCCCGAACAAGTGCCAAGAGCTGCAACATTTCTTTTTCTCATCCAAATGTGACAAGCACAGGGTGTGACGAGTTCTGAAGCTGACAAGTGCGGAGGTGTGACTGTAGCTTGTTTATGTGTTACTTGAGAATGATCATAAGAGCACACATGTCATAAAGGCTATGTAGCTGCAAAAGTGCACGGCTTCCCGAGCATGGGCACGTTTAATTGTGCTTTGAACATGGCACTTACTTTACACACACCGATTCTCTGCATGTCACTTCCTCCCTGTTTATTGTGCTCGTTTGCCTTGTCCATGAACAGCATATTGTTTAGTATGCTATTGTGAACTACATTCCAATTCTCTTCTATTTGCAGTCTCCTCCTGGTGGGTTTTGGGGAGGGTGTCCCTATGTAGTTCACACACTTTCTGCTGTTTGACAAACACCTGAGATGGTTACAGTTATGATCACAAGGACACAAACACTGCTGACTTTCATCCAACATATTCTGTACAGACCTGTCATTCTTGGTCTATGTGTAAGTACCGTAAACAAGTTCATAGACGTGGCCACCAATGAAACAAATAGTGAGGATAAACATGATGCCATAGTAAACTAGACAGTGTGGTACAGGCACAAGTATAGACAGTAAGAGAAAAATAACAGTGTCCAGAAACAGGACTACACATACATGTTTTCCTGATATATGAGCAAGGAGTCCGTGTAATCAAAAGTACTTGTATTTATTGGACTTATGGGAAAATGACTCTTTAGCCCTTCCTCATGCCAAATGCAAAGATAAATACCATATTTATCATAAATAATAAATAAATGTAAACATCAAAACAAAAAAATAACTAAGGAAAACAAAGAACATCTTTATTTTGGAAGAGCAATCGTTCATAAAAAGCTACAGAAATCATTAACCATAAAGAAAAGCAAAAGGTAAATTAGACTCTATAAATAAAAAATTCTTCGTATCATTAAAAGATATCATTAAGAGCATGAAAAGGCAAGCCTCAGAGTGGGATAAAATATTATCAATCCATATGTACAATAATACTTATATGCAAAATATATAAATAATGCCAAAAATCAATAAGAAAAGGGCATTCTAGTAAACAGAATATTGATAATTATATTTCCCATAAATAATATTTGGATGGTGGATAAATATGTGAAAAGTTACTTTGTTAGTCTTCAAGGAAATGTAAATTCATCCCATTAAAGCAACTATTGGACTAGAAAAAAAAGTATCTCATTTTGGCAATGATAATGACCAATGAGTCCTCTCATTCACTTCTAGTATTGCTTAATTTGATATAACCCCGGGGAAGACATCTGATGGATATACTTACACTGAGCACTTGTCTGTGCTGTGTCCTAAGAATCCTATTCCACTGCATATTTTCAAAAGAAATGTATACACAGCTTCATCAAAGAAACATGGACCAGACCATCCCAGGGGTATTATTCTCAATAACTCTGAACTGAAAATTACTAAAATGCCCATCAACTACAAAATAAATACATAAAAATAAAAAGTATTATGTATTTACACATTGGAATAATATATTAAAATGATAATGAAAAGACTAGCTAAATGATTCAATACCTACAATATTATTGGTAATATTTTGCTTTTATATATTTTATTAACACTCAAAGCTAAAATGAAGTGTTGGAAGTCAGGCTAGGGATTACATTTGAGTGTGGTGGGCTAGTGCAGAAGAAGTGCCAGAAGGACCCTGGGGTTTTGCTAAATGCTGTTCTTTAATCCCAATGTTGTTACAAGAGTTTGTTCAACTTATAAGGGCAAGGGTCATCAAGGAAGATGTATAAAGGACCATGGACAAAGCCAAAGGAGGGTAGGATCGAGGGTGGGAAGTGGGGGTTGGTGGGGCAGGAGGAAGTGGTGGCAGGATAATGGAGAAAACTGTACTTGAACAACAACTAAAATTTTGAAAAATATGTCCAAAAAAAAAAGAAATGTATCAAGCTAAACACTTATAATTTGCTTGATTTTCTGCATTCACATATCAATAAAAATTTTAAGGAGAATGTAAATTTACATGGCTTTAAGTGGAAAATCACCGTCGTTTCCAGTTAATGGCGGCATATTTTCCTCCTTGTCGTCTAATTTCTGTCTGCTTCACAGCTCTATGGCACTGACCAGACCCTGCTGCCACTGACTGTTTAGCCCGCACTAGAGTATAGGATGTGTATAAACTGCCTGGATCACTCCAAACAATTTCCAAGGAATTAAGTTCTTCAAGTTTTCAGAGTAGGGGTTGACAGGGTGGAGTAGTTTTCTGATCTGCTTTTCCTGTGATTGTCAAAATAATTTTATGGCACTTATTTCTCTCAAACAATTGCTTTTGTAAAACTATAGAATTAGAAGAAAGCATAGTATTAATGGGTCGTTATAGAGGGTAATCCATTTTTGAATCATTGAAAACAAACTATTTTTTACTTAACATGTTTATTAGATATTGAATGTGTGTGTGATATGTTCTGATTGCTGGTTTTCAATCCAACAATAACAAAAATTGAGTGCTGACATATACTTTTATGTAACTTTTTTTAATCCTCACCCAAGGTTATGTTTATTAATTTGAGAGAGGGAGATAGAGAGAGAGACATCAATAAGTTGCCTTCGGCACATGCTCCACTGGGCATCAAACCCACAACCTAGGTATGTGCCCTGACTGGAGATCGAACCCACAGCCTTTTGGTGTATGGGAAAATTGCTCCAACCAACTGGACCACCTGGCCAAGGCTTATGGAATGTTCTTTACTAATACATTTCTAAGGATTGCCCATTGCTTTTTTCTTTTTAAGATCTCCATGGTTTAAATGAGTAACTTCAATTAAATAGAGAAATATGTCTTCATGCTATCTTTTAAAAAGTAATTGCTTCTTTTATTATATGCTGAATATCTGTGGTTTTATAGGAGGAGGACCAATATTTTATTTCTCTATAAGCTAGTAAATACAGCAGATATTCTTCATATTCTTTAGGTTGCCTTTAAATCATTTGACCCCTAATGTCAGTCGATATGTAGGTGAATAAAAAAGGTTGGCATCCAATTAACATGAGCTTTTACAGGTTTAATGAGCAGTGATAAATTTAAATCCCTTCTTTGGCACTTTTAAAGAAAGTGTAATAACAAGTGGAATAAACTAGAGGGAATGCTTCTTTACTGATTCCTAATAAATTCTTTCTAAATTATTTGTTTTCAGACAGGAAGAATTTGCTTTGCAGTGAAAGCCATAGGTTATTTAAACATTTCTGTCTGCTGTAAAGTTAATAATAAAATACAAATCCTTACACTATATAAAAAGAAAAATCACAGGGTCTAAGTCAGGGCTTATTAATTTTTTATAAATTTTATCTCTAGGCATTCAATTTGCTGCTGTTTCTTGATTCCCCTTTATTATTTTACTGACAGTATACAGAATGTTCCCTGTTGTCAAGGTAACATTAGAGGTTTTAATAAAATGTACCATTAAAGTTTTAATTAGCAACTAAAACTTCTGCAATACAAATGCACTGCCTCAAATTATATACCTGTTAAAGATGTGTTTGAAAATGATAACAGGAAGGATTTTTGCTGGTATGGACTGATATAAATTATTGAAAGTAATTCCATATTGCAATAATTAATTTAGCTTTAATGTGTATAAAATAACCTTTTGAAATGGCAATGGCAAATTACACCCATTCCATAGACAAGCAACTCTGAAAATCATCTAGTTTACCTAATTGACTTATTACTTGGTATGATTGTGGTAATTTTCTCAGAGCGATGCTTCTCTAAGAATTGAGTCTGCACCTTTTTTATTATCTCGTCCATTTTTAAAAACACATCTTGCATATATAGTGCTGGAAAGAATGGATCATTTTCTGAGAGTTGCTTTCCAAGCATACTTCCTAAACTTCCTTTAAGGTGACATTCTAACTTATTTTTTAAATTGCCAAGAACAAAAAATAACAGTTACCCATGTAAACCTAGTTTATGCTTGTTTAACCTCATAAAAATTGATTTTAATAAATATGGAGTTTTGTGCTTTTTCACCCAAAGGAGTCTCATTGAACTGTCTTTGCAACAATCATATCTAAATTTAGTGCGAACCATGTCTTGTTCATCGCCACCCATGTCATTGCCATTGAATGAGGTAGATGCCCATTAAATGTTTTAATACATGAAACATAAACTTTAACTGCTCTCTCACAACTAGTTCAAAGTTATAGCATGTGGATTATAGCTCTGAACAGAAAAATAAAACAACAAAGCTTACAGAATAAAACATAGAATACTATCTCTATAAACTTGGAGTAGGAAAAAATTCTAAAAAGTAACCAAAAAGTATAAATAAAAGATATAATTGATTAATTGGGTATCATTAAATGTAAGAGTTTCTGTTCGTTAAAAGATACATGAAGTAAATAGGTAAAACACGCTAAAAAAGAAGTCTCTCTAGACAGAGGGATATCAGCGACAGTGACGGAGATAGGGTTACGCAGAGATGGAGATAACAAGGAGTCAGCGCCTGTGCAGAACACATGCAGACTGCGCGTGATAGACAAACAGTCCAATTTAAAATGGACGGAATACGAAATAAGAAAACCTCAGCCACGGCAGTCAGACCGCTGTCGGTTGACGTGCGTCGCAGTGCCCTCAGTCAGGCTCTGGAGCTCCCCGTTAACAATTTCAGGTAACACCAAGCCAGGCAGAGCTGCCCTGTAACAGCACTGGAGTGGGACAAGAGAACAAGTTCCTCCCTCCCGACTGAAACAATGAACCAGTGCAAACCACAGCAATGAGCGAGGACTACCTTCTCCACGTTACCACAAGAACCCACCGTTTAGAGGTTTAGCTGCACTTCCTTCTTTCCCACTCCTGGATTTGGTCCAGGAGACCAAATCGCTAAATTGTCCCTGCTTTCTAACACCTAATCCAGAGTAAACTCTATTTTCTTGAACATAAAACAAACTCAACTCCGAATCCTATCATGAACCTCTGCTGACACTGCTTTATTTAGAAGCCTCGTGGTTTTTCATAGTATATGGTCTTCCTTACTGATGCAAGTAAAAATAACCAAATAAACATGCTATATATCATTATGTAACAGAAAGTGAAAATACAACTTGAATAAGAATACCTAAAATTTACATGTCCAATAAAGCAAGTTTATTTTTTAAAAAAGGTCTGACAATATTCAATGTTGAAGAGGATGTGGCATAACAGGAAATCTTCCACTTTACTGGTATAAGTGATATATGGTTTGTTTTACTTTACTAAGTTTTTAAAGGTAATAACATACAATGCACTGCACACATATCAGGTATACAATTGGATGTTTTGGCACAGACACACAAATGTGAAACCATCACCAAATTCAAGATATCGAACATCCGGTCATTGCCCCAAAGTTGGCTTATGCTCGTTTGTCATCTCTCTCTTTCCTTCCCTGCTCCTCAGTCCCCAACCTCCATTATTATGCTTTTAATACTATACCTTCCTGTGGAGTTCCTAATGTTTTATAAAATGAAGTCATGTATGTTTTTATTCCAGTTCGTGTTAACATAACTATTTTGAGTTTTCATCAATATTGTTAGATGTATTAATAGTTCGGCTCTGTTTATTGCTGCATGGTATTCCACAGTATGAGCACACCACAGTTTATTTTTAAACATTCTCCTTCTAATTGGCACTGGTTTCCAAGTTTGACTGTTATAACTAAAGCTGTTGTGAACATTTATGTTGAAGTCTTTGCATGGACATCTGTTAGCATTTGTCTACCTAAGAATAGAAGGGTTCAATTATATACTAGTTGTATATTTAACTTTTTAAAGAAATTCCCAACTCGTGTGTCCAAGTCCTAGTTGCTCCACATCCATGCAAATATTTGGTGTGGCCATTTGATTTTATTTATTCTAAAGGTGTGTAGTGGTATCACTGTGTATTTAATTTACATTTCCATAATGACTAAAGATGTTGAGGGTATTTCTATGTGCTTACTTGCCATCCACATATCTTCTTTGTTCAAAACTTGACACAGCTCAAAAATCCATCAGTGAGAGAATGAAAAATAATTAGCTGCACATTCATTCAATAAATGTAATCATCATGCTTTATCTGACATCAAACTTCCCAGAATATATAGACATTTTTAATTCATTTTTATTTTTTCTCTGTACTGTACCTTAATTTCACAGGAATTATTTCTCTTATAACTGGAAGTTAATACACTTTAACTACATTCCCTCATTTCACTATCCTTCCCCACACCCCTGACTCTGGCAGCCACCAATATGTTTTCTGTTTCTAAGAGTTCACTTTTTTTATAAGATTCTACATATAAGTGAAATTATATAATATTTGTATTTCTCTTATTGATTTATTTCACTTCACATAATGCTCTCTAGTTTCATACCTGTTGTCACAAATGCAGGATTTTCTTTTATGTTATGGCTTAATATTATCCCATTTTGTAATTATACAAGGTCTGTCCAGAGGGTGTCCAACCATGTAATATGAAAAATAGAGACATTTATTGAATAAGATACAAGACACAAGAAACACTGTACATAGGACAATGATACCTCAGTGCCCTTCAAAGTAGGCACCTTTGGACCTCACACAAGTTTCAGTCACCATCAGCTGACCCGTCGTATTTTCCTCATCGATGGTATGAAATCTCTTCTCTTTCAAAGGTGATTTTAGTTTTGGGAAGAGCCAGAAGTCACAGGGTGCCAAATCTGGGCTATAGGGGGGCTGAGTCTCCTGGTTGATTTGATGTTTCACCAAAAACTCTACATGAGACATCATGCATGAGTAGGCACGTTGTTGTGATGAAGCTGCCAATCACCAGTTGCCTGTAGCTACAGCCTTCTAAATCATCCAAAGAGTTTCCCTGGAGGAATGTTCAAGCTTAACACTAAATTTGATGCAGATTCGTTGTTCTACTTGCTCAGTCATTTTGAATGGGACGGCCACAGAGTACACATGCTCAGTCGTGGGAGGTCTACCACCCCCACTGACTAGTACAGTGAAGTCATCATCATTCACACATGCTCATTCCAGTCCACTCCCCTTGGCTGCCAGGTTACATCGATGTGGCACAAACCATTCTCGTTACATTAATAATGGCTGGACTTTTTCCAGACAGACCTCATACACACACACACACACACACACACACACACATTTTCTTCACCCATTCATCTGTCAGTGGACACTCGAGTTGTTTCCATAACTTGGCTATTGTAAATAATGGTACAATGAACACAGCAGTGCATATATCTTTACTAAATGGTGATTTTGTTTCCTCAGAACAAATACCCAGAAGTGGAAACGCCGAGTCATATGGTAGATGCATGTTCTTTAATTATTTGAGGAATATCTATACTCTTTTCCACAGTGTCTGCACCAATTTACATTCCCATCAACAGTGCACGAGGGTTCCCTTTGCTCCACATTCTTGCAAACAATTCTTTCTTTCCTTTTGGTGATACCCATTCTAACAGATGTGAGATGATATCTCATTGTGGTTTTGTTCCCATTTCCATGCTGGGCAGTGATGCTGACCACCTTTTCATGCACCTCCTGCTATTCCTACATCTTCTTTGGGGGGTAAATGAGTCTATGCAGATCCTCTGCTCCTTTTACAACTAGATGGCATGATGTCCCCTATTGAGTTGTGGGAGTTATTTCTGCATTTTAAATGTTAAGCCCTTATCAGATGTATAATTTATAAGACTTTTCACCATTCTATAAATTGTCTTTATATTTTGCTAATGGTTTCCTTTGCGGTGCAGAAGCTTTTCAGTTTGATGTAGTTCCACTTCCTTATTTTCCTTTTGTGGCCTTTACTTTTGGTGTCAAATCCAACAAAGTCATTGTCAAGACTAAAGTCAAAGAGCTCACTCAGGATGTTTTCTTTTAGAAGGTGTGCTTTCAGGTCTTATGTTCAAGTCTGTAATCCATTTGAATTGATCTTTGTGTCCGCTGTAAGACAGAAGTCCAGTGTCATTCTCTTGCATGTGGGGGTCCAGTTTCTCCCACACCATTTATTGAAGAGGATGGATAGTGTCCATTGTGTTTTCTTGGCTTCTTTGTTATAAATTAATTGAACATATATTCTTGGGTTTATTTCTGGGCTTTCTATTGAGTCCTATCTAGGCATGTTTTAAAATTGGTTAGGAGATACCATTTGTGTAATTACCATGCCACATTTTGTGTTACTTTAAGTAATTTTGTACTTTATATTTGTGTTACTAGCATATAGATAAAACTAGCATATAAATAAAAGCTTTAACTTTGTAAGCTATTGAAGCATGCTTTTACTTGTTTATAGTTCTTACTTGTCTTATCGCTATTACCCCCAAAATAACTGTCACATTCTAGATTACAAAATGTAATAGTGCACTGCCTATATGCAATTATTTAAAAAGAGGCAGGGACATAAACACTCAAAAACTTAAAAAATTGTCAGTGAACTTCTGTGTGGAACATGAAGTTAAATTTAATCACTGCATAGCATCTTTATGGCTGCTGTGTTTCACATTTATATCTGAATTTGATGAATACAATACATGGATGCATAAGACAAAGATAAATGCTTTAGGGTACAAGTAAGAATGTAGTCATTCCAAATAGAATAAATGACGTGGTCACCAGCAAGCAGTGTCCGGGGCATTCTGGCTGAGATGAGACAAATTCACACAGACTACCAAGTCCTGTGGAGGAAAAGGGATGGCACAGCCACTCTCTCAAGGGGAGAGTGCCCCAACCCTTGCCTTGACAAGCTTTTATTGGCTTAATTTGCATAGGAATACAGGGCATATATGGAAAGTTCATCAATCATTGTCAGGCAGTAATAATCAAATAGATAACATTCAAAGAACTCTGAGGGCTTATTTTGAGTCAGGGTCAGATAGCTAAAGGACCATAAAACTTTCAGGAACAAACTCATTTCATGCTTGGACCCTTATCATTTAAATTGAGGGTATTAGCAAAGCAGGTTTCACAGGATTTTATGCATTCTTTCTTAGGCCTGATTGCCCCAGGGAACCCGCCCTCTCCAGCACAGGACTGCACCCACCACTGGCATTGTTTCAGGAATAAGTCGGACAGGGGAAGTAAGGCAGCCAAGAGATTAGGAGACTTCTTGTAGACAGAATGAGGACTCAGGCCATGTCAAAGCTGAGGGGCAAGGGTCCATCACCCCCTTTCTCCATAGCCCCCCAAGTCCTTCCCTGAGGGCCTCCTGGTGACCATGCCTGTCTTAGGTCATCCTTCTTTTGAGGAATCTTATCCATCATTGGCTAACCAGTCATACACTGGCGGCTGGGCAGGGTGAAGTAAAGGGGGCAGAGATGGCACCCCTGCCAGGGAGATAAGCTTTGTCTCCTTAGTGGCTTATGGTCCCAAGGTCTCTCACTCAGCCTTAGCCATGGGGAGGTTACAGTCTCTGAAACCAGGCAGGGTGGTTCCCAACAAATAAAAGCTTTACTTTCCATACTCAGACTTTAAGGAACTCTGGTTTATTGATTTCCTCCCTCACATTTCAAAAGTTCAGAGATAAATTATTTATTGTTATGGCCTGAAATCCTTGTATAGCAGTTCACACCTACCATTTTTCAGAGTTCATGCCTTAGAGCAGGTGCATAATACCTATCACTCTCTTTCTTATCATTTACTATCCCTTTCCTGCCCTTTCTCCGCAAAACTAATTCACTTATAAACATCTAGCCTTTAAAAGCCAATTCTACAAGTCTTTCTTCTTTTATTTTTTACATAATTTTAAATGTTTTCTCATAGATTTTGCCACAATTTGTTTCAAAGTGTGTGCACCCGATTGTTTTCCTCCTTTAATACATCAATATTTCTTATTTTCTACACAGTGGGATTGGCTCCATTACATAAAGCTCACTTACCCTAATGGCTTAGTTTTAATTCACATATAAATTATTTTATTTTAGTTATTAAAACAGGCCCAGCTTATACCCTTTGCAACAGCACAGATGGAACTGGAGAGCATTAGGCTAAGTGAAATAATCCAGACAGTGAGGGACAAATACCATATGATCTCACCTTTAACTGGAACATAATCAATAGAAGAAAAAAGCAAACTAAATATAACCAGAACAATCTAACAATAGCCAGGGGGGAGTGGGGAGGGGACAGTGGGGAGAGGGGATTACAGGAACTACTGTAAACGACACATGGACCAAACCAAGGGGGAGGGTGGAGGTGGGGGAGGGAGGTGGGCTCAGCTGTGGTGGGGTGGAGGGATGGGGAGAAAAGGCATACAACTGTAATTGAATAACAATAAAAATTTTAAAAAGAAGAAGAAGTAAAGCACTAAGGATTACATGCATTAATTTTAAAATGATTTGCAAAGACTGTTTAATCTCACAATGTCTCTAAGCTGCTCATGCTTCCCAGGACTCTTACATGCTTGACTAAAATAAACATTATTCATAATTAAAAAAGAAAACAGGCCCAGGTCACTTTCTCGCATTGAAGTGGGGAGGACATAAGATACTCAGCTGCTATGACATTCCTCTGGTTCTGGTATCCCAGGCCAGTTCATTTTCCTCTTTGTACCTTTACAAGTTTTCCTTTTGCTTCCTTTTGAATGGTTTTTATGGTGTATAGTTGTTCTTAGCAGAAACAAGCAAGAAGAAAAGAAGAGGAGTAAAGAATATCTCTCTGGATTAAGGTTCTTTTTGCTGTCTTTTAATTTACTATTTGGACAAACATTTCTTGAATAATTTCCTATGGGTTATATACTCTGCTATACATCAAAGAATTTGTAAATTCTTTAAGAGGAGAATTTCTAATGTAAAGCAATTGTTATCACCATGTAAAGAAACTCAGTGATGATATATTCAATTCTCCCATGCTCACAGTGAGAACTAATAAAGTCAGCCAGAGACAATCAAAGAAAGTTTTCACAGATGACTTGAAGCCTAGTCTTCTATAAGCCTTTATGAATGTCATAGGCTGTTAAAGTGAATGAACAGCTCAAGCTGAGGAAATCATCAGTTGAAATAGATCAGTCCTTGCAATAGCTTGACATAGGTGGAGTATTAAATAAGTTTGGCATGGTCTAGTGTATCGAGCAAGTGAGATATTCTGCTAATTGGGCATGAATAGATATTAGCAGCAGGTTATGAAAAGACAGAGGGGTATTTTAAATGTAAAAGAAGTATTAATTCCTTAGTACTTCTTAGTATCTCAGGATAAAGTTGTTGAGTACTAGATGATAAATGAATGTGTGCTTACTTATATTGAGCTCTTTTCCATGCCTGCACCTTCTTCATCGCCTGGTTCCCAGTGTTCCAAGGTGTATGCTGCTAGCATTTAGGGAGAAGCAGTGCTTTGTGTGAGACAGTCTTGTTCAGTAAGCAATGAGTTCCGTCTTTAGACACTGCACGCAAAACGCCAGCGTTTTATACAGTCACTGTGACAACTGAAAAAGATCCCTAATACCGAATGTTCCCTAGGTAGATGAGGAAGCGATGGTTGTGAATGGCTTTGGATAGCCACTGGCCTGCGGTTGGCAACAGTAGGGTTTTACAAAAATCCCTAACACAGCAGAAAGCAAAAGAAAAAACATAGAAATAATGGCCCATCTTTGAAGGCCAAAGAAATGGAAGGGATGACCAGAGAGACTTCAGAAACCAGTGTTGAGCTATGCCTCCCATATTTTCTATTTCAAACCCAATTCCTAGACGTAATTGAAAGCAATGTGAAGCAAAAGAGACTTTTTCCTCCTCTTAAGTTTTAGATTTTAAGAGGAAACTGCTCCATAGGCTTCTATCCAACCATGGTTTATGAAAATGGGGGCAGAAGTCAGGGGAGAGAATTAATATTTAGTTCTCCTAACTTGCCCCAGTTCCTGTGTAGAAAGGGACCCAGAAATTTCAACATGTCCTTGAGGGGAAATGAAAAAATTCGTTGTGAACCTGGCTAGAGAGCTTGTGGAGGGAAAATTACTTTCAATTTCAAATGTATTAATAAAGTAAAAAAGCCCTAAAAGTGGGCTTTAAGTAAAGTAAAGCCCTAAAAGTGGGCCTGCCTTATAGCCCATATAATACTTATTAGCTGTGATTACTATCAACATCTACTTCGTGTCAGACATCTTTGTATGTATCCCTACACTGAAAAATATTTTTCAGAACATCTAAATTGAATCTAAATTAAATGAGTTTAAGGGAGAACTGTCTCCTTCCTTTTAATTATAAAAAAATAATTTATATTGCTTTCCAATATAGCTAACAGGCTAGATACTTGCCTTCATTTCAATTAAAATCCTAGAGATTTGGTTTGACAGTTAATTAATGGTTATATCCAACATATTAGATACTCTAGCTAATACATACTAATCACTAATTCAGACATATTTATAGGAAAGTCATCACTGACAATTCTTGTGAAGTTTATGGTTTCTGTATCAGTTGGAATTAGGTTATCAATGTATTTGATAAGCCCTAAAATAAAAATGATTATACAATTTGGAATGTTAGCATTCTTTCATGTATGGAATTGTGCAGACAGAAATCTTGGGGTGGGTTGATTAGCTCTGTCCCAAGACATCCTCAAATCCAGACTCTTTTCAGCTTCTCATTAGATCCTTTCTAAGCTGCCGTCTGTATCCACGTGGTCTGATGTGGCAGCATCCACATTCCAGACTGGGAAAGGAAAAGGGACAATGACTTGTGCCAAATACATCTGAAGGAAGGGTCAGGGATGAAGCCGCCTGAGAGCTTATTGGCTAGGACTTAGTCCCATGGACAGACTGCCTGAAAAAAGAGGCTGCAAAATGTAGTTTTTATGCTAAGTGGCCGTGTGCACAGCCCAAAATGTTCTTCTGACAGAGAAAAGTGACAAAGGACATGGAGAAACAATGTCTTTACAAGGCTTCACAGACTTTTTATTGAAAAAAATTGCAAAATGTAAACAATAAACCTCTAACTTACCAAATATTATGTACTTCCAAATTTTAAGGCATGGATTTAAAATAGCATTCTTAAAGTTATATATAAAGTATATATATTTCAGATAATTGCATATTGTTTAATTTGTGTTAAGGAAACTTAGAACTCATAAAATATTTTAAAGCAAATTGTCTCTTGGATTATCTTATTTTCTGGGTGGATAAATTGTAAATTGGGATTCATGGGATAGTACTTTTATATATTAGCTAGAAAAGTCAACCCTTATATATAAGTTCATTGAACTAAGAGAAAACTGTACAGGCCTGATATGTTTCGTATAAAGGTATGAAATAAAGTAAGTAAGATTGCTAATAAGTTTAACACATAGGAATCAGTCAGTGTACGCTCTTAGCAAAATCATGGAGCTGGAGATCTCTATATAAGAAATGATTTTTGTGCACTTGTAGAATCTGAATCAAATCACTTTGTCAACTATGGCAGGCAGCAGGAATACTTCACTTTAATCCCCTTTAAGTACTGAAATGAAGTTATATTTTTACTTATGGCAAAATATTGTCTCTCTAAAGGTAATGCTTATGAAACAGTTTCTAAGAGAAGTTATGATGTATTCCAGCACCAAAGGGTCAATATTCTAGGCTTGATATTGGGGCTTGGGAATTGACAGATTCACTTCTTAACATTTCATCTGGATAAACCGAGGATTTTCAGTAAAATATAAAGATATTGAAACGTGAAAATGCTATCAATAAAAGCTGAGAAATTTTATAGCAGGTATAACACTCTTAGATAATTATTTGCTTCAAAGTTCCAGGAAGATTCCCTCTGGAAATCTGAGCCTATAAAAACAATTGACTGAGAAACAGCATTTTGGGGCGATTATAGCTGTTAAGTCAAATATACATTATGTACAATGGGGATATTATGGCAGGTAATATAACACACAAATTGGTCACTCAGAACATAAATGAGATTAACTGCCCAGTAAAGAAGTTTCTCAATCATTTGAGAGACCAAAATCACCGAGATGCACATAGTTTATAGCTACAAAACATGCATCTAGGAAAGATGAACACTTTGAGTGACTACATAATTTGATATAAAAAAGTTTTACACTAATGCATGAACAAAAATAAAGAGCTCTCAGGCCCAGGACTTTTTTTTTTTCAGTTTTGTAAATGAGAAGTGTCTAAAAGACAGGTATTTGGAAGGCTGGTACAACACAGACTTTAGCAGAAGTAACACATTCCTTTTTAATCATCTGCATATAAAAGAGGAAAAGGAAGGACACTGTCTGGGAAAAGTGCTATGGTCCTGCTGTTGTTAGTGGGCGGGGAAATTCACTTTCCTTCCCCTCCCCACTGTAAATATTTTCACTCTGGTATTGGAAGACTGTATGCATTATACAGCTAGACTGAAGTTTGAACTTTAGCCATGTGTCAGCTATATGGAATCTAGCCGGTGTATTATTTAGCATTCAATCAGGAAGTAAAACTACTCTGACAGTGAATAGAAATGTATTAGTGACATTAGATCTTAGACAATTATGGGAGCTGATAAGGACTTGGCAGAGCTGAAGGGAGACACCCTGCTCCAGGAGCTCGAGCTGCTATGAGTCTGGCCCCATGGTTGCAGGGTGAGCCAGCAGAGCCGCAAAAACGTATCTGAGCTGCACAGCACCTGACATTCGACACTGGACTTCACAGGGTAGCAGCTGTTGCTTCAGTATCACTTTCCAAATTTCTCTTTCATTTATTTCTTCAGTGGCCAAACCTAACTGAGAACCACCCAGGGAAGGGAGTTCTGGAAAAGGCAGTTTCAGCTTAGCCAAGTTCAAACAGTACAAAACCACTCCAGCATTATATTATACTTGCACCTCTGTTTATGTTTTCCAAAATGGAGAAAAAATATTTTCCTGACTTAATGTGAGTTGAAAAATATGTAAATTGAAAAGTGTGCTAGCTCCACTCTCGCTCTGCCAGAACTACCACACCTGTGAGAAGCACTTTGTCAGAGAAAGTACAGCTGCAAAGACCATGAGAAATGAGGTCCTCCTGCTGCTCCTCTCAGAGGTGGATGCATTTGTACGTCTGTCTTGGAGAAAGAGCCACACAGAGATGTGCAGAAATGGCCCTTTAATCTCCCAGGGCTGTGCTATCAAAGCAAATACGCAGAGAAATAACATCACAAAAGATGGGTAAAGTCAAAACCACAGATTTTTGAGTCAGAAAGATGTATAAGGAGACTCTGCTTCTTATTTAAAATGTGACACCTTATGTATAACATTGATAATGATGTTAATCGATAATAATTATGGTTACCTACCGGGCTTTCCTGAGGGCTAATGAGATTCTCTGAGCACCTAGCACAATGCTATGCACATAGTGTGTTTTTAACAACCAATTTCTCTCTCCCTTTTCCATCCCCATGGGCCGAACAGCTGTTGCTGGACCTGTATAGACTCCACTGCCATTAATTGCATTGCCATTATAGATTGCATGCTGATTGAGTTGAATTCAAAATAACCTACCGTCAAATAAACTTTGAGAGGTTAAAAGTTAAGCAAATGTCAGCTTATATTTAAAGGTTACAAAAAGCATATGAGGAAATAGAATAGGCTACCTCAAAAGATGCAAATAAGCTAGTTTAAAAATCAGAAAAGAGAAGACATTTGTAGGTCAAATAATTCACTTTTGTGATAGCCAAGAAATGGTTTCAGTCTTTTAGATAATTCATTTATCTCCATATCAGGCTTCCATTTGTAATGTTATAATTAGAATTTGAATTCCTCATTCTTCTTTCAAAATGGGGAGCAAGAAAATGATTTTACAACAAGCTATCAAGGTTTTAGAGGTGAGCAATAAAAGCAATATAACAGATAAGACCTGATGGAATATTACAAAATCATTTTTGAACAGAAAACTAATTATTTTAGCTAGTATTCATAAAGATTTAGACAAAATAGATAGTATATCTCTTAAATTAAGTACAAGAAGTGAAATTTTGTGCTAATAAACCATTAACTGGAACTAGCCTTAAATACTTGCCTATAAAGTAATGAATTGAGGAGCAGATAAACATTGTAGAAAATTTCTTTTAAACACATATTTTATATCCCAAGAAAGATAAATGAAAACTTATAGAATAGATTTGGTATATCAAAGAATTAATAATTTCTATCAGCTTAAGAGGATTTAAAATTATTTAAATCATTCTATAGCCAGAGCTGGTAAAGTTGGGTCAAAGGGAAATTAATTTTATGCTGTTCCTTAAATCATCTTATCTCAATGTCCCCCCCAAGAGGACTTAGCACACCTTTTTGTATCAGGGGCCCAGTTGATCTCTTGCACCATAACTTGATTTTTTTCTGCTTATTTTTAATTTTTAATTTTTTTAAAAATGTTTTGACACTATAGCTTGCTCTTAAGCTACAACCTAGGATCAGTTGTTTATACTGTGTTGTATTTTTAATTTAAAGTTTAAAAATTTTGCCCTGACTGGTATGGCTCAGTGGATTGAGCACTGGCCTTCGAACAAAAGGGTCACTGGTTTGATTCCCGGTCAGAGCACATGCCTGGGTTACAGGTCAGGTCCCCAGCTGGGGGCGTGCGAGAGGCAACTACACATTGATGTTCCTCTCCCTCTTTTTCTCCCTCCCTTCCCCCTAAAAATAAATAAATAAAATCTTTTAAAAATTTTTAAAGTTTAAAATTTTTGCTTACTGTTATGATTCATTTCATTTATTGAATAGTTCCATCCTTTGCTGTCTGTTGAATGTTTATTTATTTATTTGCTTCTTGGCATCTAGGTTTTCTATGATAAAGTAGATCATGTCATATGGTTTAATGCTTGATGTTTGGAAAGTACTCTGCCCCTTTCCCACTGTGATACCTGGAGTGAGTTATTTAACCTTTCTCAGCCTCAGTCTCCTCACCCATAAAATTTGGATGATGATACTTATCTGGCAGAATTGCTGTGAAGTTTAAGCAACATAATGTACATAAGAACATATAGCACAATGCTGGGTGTATATTGAATTGTGATAGTTGTTATTTCCAGATCTCATGAAATTTCAACAGCACAGATACTGTCTCACATCCTGACTTACGAAATTGAGTCTGATTAAAGATCCTTTTTTCAAGGTACTGGGTTCATCTGCATCTTCTTTTTCAGTGGAGTAGCAGGGGACTGTGCTTTATATCCTCGTCACAACTCTCGCCCGTATTGCACTTAGCCTAGTGAATAAGCGTGCCTTGAACGTGTCTTGCCTCTAACTACGTTCAAGTCTCAGCATGTCCTGATTGGGTATCCTGTCTCTGCTAGGAGAGAAGAAGTAAGGTTACTTACTAAAAGAGGTACCAAAACAAAGAAAGCACAACCAAAACTGGGTATGGAGAGTGTTAGAACAGTGGGCCATAAGTAGAATATTAGGCTGGATAAGAGAGATTTCATTTATACCCTGGCAAGGTCTTGGAGCTTGGAAAATAACAATGGCATGTAAAAAATGACATGGAGATATCATCACTGGCTTGTCAGAGTGTTGAGAAATGAATTACATGGCACACGGAAGTGAATATAATAGAACAGATCTATTATAAGATCTAAGAATCCACTAGATGACCTTGTGCCTTGACTTGAGTAAAGAGAATGGAAGGGGTCCAGAGACTCCTATTATTCAGAAAATAAGGTATGAAAGGGCAATCCAGAGTGAAAGCTACCATAGATTATACCACTTTAAGAGAAGGGAGCTGAGTTTTCTACTCTTCCCACTCATCATCTATTGGCTAAGTGTGTAGCCTGAAGTGATGTGAATTCCCAGATACTTCTAGTTTTCTGTAAATATGTACAAGCTCTAATAGTTTGAGAATTGTCCTTTAAAGAAGAGATGCAGATGAAGGCCTTTGGAAGCAAAAGCTCTCTGCAGCTTAGAAGTATACAGAAATTATGGAAGGACTTTGAAGAGATCTGGGCAGAGCTATGATTGCTTACTACTAATTTTCAGATATTAATGAATAAAAAAACAATTGACAAATGTCCATCTTGTAGCTCCTATTATACAATTCAATAACCTCTAGGACTTCCTTAATTCTGTAATGAAAACTTGGGAAATAGGATGAACTGTATGTGACAAATGGTGTCAAACCCTCTTATTTGGGGGCTAGTTATGGCTTGTTTTGAGGATACATCTTTGCAGTCTCTTCGTGGATTGTCACATGTATCACATTTCAGTTTACTGTCTATTCAATGTTTAAACTGTTTTCTTCCTGTTAAAAAAAAAAACAAAACTTGGGAAATAGCACAATGTAAACAATATAGCTTCTAATTCATAAAAACTAGGCTCTGGATACCAAATTTGCCTCGTAAAAGCTTTGGACCTTGGGAAAGTCATTTAATCTTTGATTATTTTTTGGTTATCTGTTCAATATGAATATGAATACTTACTTTGTTCAGTTATTTATTAAGACTATAGGACATAATACTTCTAAATGAATTTGCATTTACAGAACCAAAATAGTATATTGAATGAGTGAAGAGAGTCACATAGGGAATTGCCTCTTTGAAAACACTAGAGAATTATTGTGACATATACATAATATCTAGTAAGAGATTATGATAAATCATTCTAGGCCAATAACCTGATCATTGATTGCAATGCAGAGTAATCCTTATAAGAGAGTATAATACTAAGCGCCCAATGAAAGTTTTTTCATCAACATAGCAGTTAACAGTAACCATTCTTAGGGTTAATGAGTGAGCCAACTTAATGTCTTCTACTGAATACTCTGAATCATACTTTCTCCTAAGGTTCCTTGCTCTACAACTTCTGACCAATGAACAACTCCAGAGGGATGTTAATGTCCAGAGGGACATTAGTGAGTAATTGTTGAGTGACCAAAATGAGCAAGGGAATATTTGTGCATTAGATAAATTTATCGCTGGTACATTTTGATGGCTGAGTTACTATAATCAACCAAGTTTTTTTAGTGAGCATACTCTCATCACATACCCCACGGTTTTGTTCTTGTCTTTGCTTCATTGAACAGCTTGATCAGTGATTTGGGTGAAAATATAATAGACGTGTTTATTAAATTTACCAGGAGCTCATACTATATGATGAGACGATAAATACTCAAACAGAAGCTAGGTATTATAAGAATTATTTTAAATGAATGATCAAGTTCTTTCCATCTTCCAGTTACATTATTCAGTGTATATGTTTATTGTTTCAATAGCTTTATTTTATTCTAGAGCTTCCTCATCACTAATAATCTTTTATAAGTACATATTTCTGTCTTTTGTTCTTTTCTAAGACTTTTCTTCCCTTCTCTTCTAACAGTACTGTCTCTTCTTTCAGGATTTTAGATGGCTAAGTTATATTTATCTAATGGTAAGCTTATTTATCTAGTGAATCTTAGAGAAGAGTGGTAATTAAATACACTTCATAGGAATTCACAGATAGCCCATTCTCTGCCTGTACAAATCTGATGTGAATTCCCCAAGGAGAGAGGGGGTGTATTTTATCTCTAGATCAATAGCACCTAGAATAATATTAAAAACAACCACCACATTAAGCACTTGTTATCTGTGTGTTAACTCATTACACCTCACAACTCTATAAAGTATGTGCCATTATCAGCTTCGTTGTACAGATGAGGAGATTGAGTGAGCATTTAATATTAGTTTGTTTAAATCATTATCTAATCTTATGCCATTACAGAAGGCTTATCTATATGCATTAGTATAATAAAAATATTTTTATGACTTAATTTGAAAGCAACTGGGAATGCCTTCTCACTGGTCTATAACTGCCACCATTTGACAATGTATTTCTATGATGATCATTCAACCAGATTCAGCTTGAAGAAGAAAGTTCTCAATAGCTTACGTAATTATGGGTCATAATTTACTAATGGGACTTAGTTAATGGCAAATAAAATTATGAAATTATATCAATATATGTACATCAAAAAGAAGAAAAGGTGGATTTGATAGAAGGTAAAAAGGCATGATTTTCAGGGGCACCTCTGTTTATTATATAGAAAGAAAACTGAATTTTGTAACCTATAGAAAAATCTTCCTTTTTAATAAAAGGAAGAGAATAGGGACTTCTACCAGCTTCCTAGTATTTTTAGAATAGTACTGACTAAGACTCCCTGGGAATTTCAAGTTGGATAACTGATGTTCACAAAGACATGTCTGTCTCTTGCTGGAAGTGTTACAGTTATTACACTTTCCACTGTGGTTTTAACATGAAAAGGAATTGACGGTTTCCATGGAGTCTTAGCCAGATGTCTCAGACATTAGTCATTCAACTCAAATACCTACACTTATAAGGCTTCCACCTACATTTTCATTATTAATACAGAAGTTCATTTTTATTTGATTATTAGTAAGTAGAGTTGATAGACCATCTAGGAAAAGTGAAATTGTGTACATTTACCTGAATAGCTAAGCAAAACAAATGCTTTGAAAAATGAAAGAATAGTTGTGTATGGGTTTTCAATGTCTTTGACATTCTGTACTATGTCCATTATTTCTTCCAAATTTTTTAGTTGGTAGTTTACTGCAGGAAATAGCTTTCCCTTATTTTTCATTTATACTCTATAATTCACTTATTTATTGTCCTATGGACTCATGAATTCTTATTTCATCTAATGTATTTGTTAATGCTCAAATTTTCCAAATTTTTTCATTAGGAGTTACTTCTAACTGGCTTCTGTATCTTTTTGATACTTTCCACAATTCTTTGAGCATCGCTTGCTTTGGGACAAGAAGAGGCTCAAGATTCTTGTTACAGCTCTGGAATCATCCATTTCCCCAGAGTTCCAGTGTGTGTGTATGTGTGTACACATATACTCACATGTACATAAACATGTAAAAACATGACTATCACTTTAATTATCTGTGTATATTGAGTCTGTATCTGTATATGTGTGTATTTATATATTTATGTATATTCCCATGTTTATGAATTCCTTCTCCACAGTGAGAAACCTGTCATCTCAACATGTGCACTTATTTGCACAATCAGTGTACTCACTTGTTTAATATAACCAATATCTCGACCATGCCAGAATGGCAGCCATGCCTACCTGGTCTAGCTGCACCCCTTCCCACTGTCTTACTCTGGCTACCTGCCAGTGCCGTCACAGCCTCCCATGCACCCCTCAGCCCCACCAGATGTCCTTGGTCAGCAGCATGATGCTGACAGCTCTGAGCCAGAAAAGGAAAGACCAGGTATATTTCTACAACAAAGTGAAGCAGGGGAGATCACATAAGTATTGAGATGTCATCCTATTCTACATGTATTTTTAAAGGAGATAACAGAATTTACTGATAAATTAAATGTATGTTGAAAGAGAGTATTCAAGGATGACTCAGAGATTTTGACCTGAGTAACTGAATGATTACATTGTCATCTCTTGATACCAGGAATAACATGGGAGAAAAATATTGGGAGCGTATTAGAAATTAAAAGTTCCTCTTTGGATGTATGGAGAATAAGATGCCTGTTAAATATTCAGATAAAATAACAGAGCAAGCAGTTAGATAAGTCAGCCTAGACTTTAGGGAGGCTAGGCCAGGTAAAAAAGATTCAACAGCATACAGATGACATTTAACACGATTTCACAGAGGGATAAATTGAATGCAGACAGAGAAAAGAAATATATACTGCCAAATACTAGTGAAAGGTGAAGTGAGATTTGAGAATTATATTTCAGATTAGATCTCTAATCTGCTTTTGTGGTTAGGATGAAAGCTTGGTTAAGTGGTAACAAGGGAACACAGAATGTGAGGACTCCAAGGCAGCAAGTCTAAACAACTCTCATGCAGTGTTTTACTGTAATACAGAGCAGAAAGGGGTGCGAGCTGTAAGTGTTTTTTTGGTAAGAATGAGCACTACCACAGCATATTTGTATACCGATGAGCCAATATATCCACTCAAAGGTGGAAAATTGCTGAAACTAGAAAAGATAATGTGGAATTAAGCCCTTTCATAGAGCATGACACGGAGCTTAGTTTTATGTTGGAATAGGGAAGTATGTCTATTTTAAAAAGCAGCCAGACAGGGTACATGGATCTAAATGTAGGTAAGTTGTTATAAATACAACAATGAAATTCTCTTGGTTTTTTTTTTTTTTCAGTTTTCTTAGAAGCAAAGATCAGCTGAGGGGGAGGAAGGGAAATGTGTTGAATATTAATGGGGAGATGAGAAGTTAAAATAACTTTCTACGGCAGTGGGTGAGTGAACAGTCTCTGAAAAAAAAAACCCAACTACTTTAGGGTAGAACCGAGGGCACCATTGAAGCTGTGATGATGAATTTAAAGTAAACGGGGTGATGAATACACAAGGTGGGGGTTTGACACATAAATTCTCTAGAAAGAATGTGTGGGGAATGAAAATGTGTTCAAGACAATGATGTTAATGTGTGAACGCTAAACCAGATAAAAAGGGACACTGACTATTAATAGTATCTATTAGACCACAAGAGTTTCTTTAGATTACAGTTTCCAATTGGGTTGCAAAGTGCTGGACTGAGTTCTAGAAAATCGTGCTGAAAAGGTAGTAGGACCTGGTGAGAGGAATCATTTTAAATTTAGACTTTGAGGTGCTGCAGTTGCGGGTAGTATCCAGGTACGGTGATGACTGCAGAGCAGTGGTAAAGGAGGCACAGGGAACAGCTCCTTGGACAGAATGAGGTTAAATGAATGTGATGGTGAACTATGTCAGGTTCTGAGACAAGCAAGAATGGTAACTTGGAGCCAAAGTTGATTTTTCTTTATTTAAATACAGGTTCTTCAAACACAGCTCCCTGATCATTCCCTAATTCTTCAGAGGGCTAACTTGACTTTAATAGACATTCTGTCTGATAATACGAAGATTCCAGGGCTGCTACCTTTTATATAAACAGAATGAAGACTGGCCTTGTCAACACTCAAGAATATTTCATCACGACCTGATTGGGTGGCTGAATTGGTTGGAGCATCATCCCATACACTGAAAAGTTGCAGGTTTGATCCCTGGTTGGAGCATGTACGGGAGGCAACCAATGTTTCTCTCTCACTTCAATGTTTCTCTCTCTCTCTTTCTCCACTGCCCCCTTTCTCTCTCTCTCTCTCTCTCAAATCAATAAACACATCCTTGGGTGAGAATTTTTTAAAAAAGAGTATTTCATCAAAAAGAGATTCCTTTACATGCTCAACATACCTATATACACATTTGTAATTTTTTAGTTATTACTCTATTTATAGTAGATGTGTACATGCCTAACACAGAGGGCCTGTGTGAATATTCAAATCACTAGGATTTTAAAATCCCTGGTGATTTGAATATTCATCATAGTGGAAGAGAAAATGGATCTAGAAGCTAAAATGAAAAGTAATAACTGAGTGTAATTAGATAAGTACAATAAGATGTAGCAGATGGTAATATTTTTGCCGGTGTTTTGAAGGGGCTGAGAAATGACTGTGGCAATGAGGACCTAGGAACCAACTTGACTGACATCCAGCCCTGGGAGCAGAAAGGCAAAGGAACGAATGAGCAGCCCTAACTTGCCAGTCTTGTGGGAAGAGCAATGCTCTCAGGGTGAAAGAACCAGTGGAGCTCAAACAGGGAGACGAGTTTCAAAGAAGTGGCCATTTTGCTGATAACAGACTGTTAATTCCCATCAAGGAATTTGGGGTAACTAGGGAAATATGGGAGATTGGATCAAATTAGGGGATTTAGAAAGATTTATGGGAATCTGGGTACAGATGTTGAATAATAGCTTTATGGTGGGCCACCCATCTTATGATTAGAGATATAAATCATGAGATATTAGAATTGGCAGTCTCCTGCGTGGAGGAGGAAAATCAGGTCTAACTGCATCCTTCCTTAGGACTTAAGTAAAAGTGATTCCATGACTGCATAACTTAAGCTAAGTTTCTACCTTTGTCATTTTTTACTACTTTGATTATAATAGTAGAACATAATTATTTTCTGTAATTCAAATAATTTACTTAAATATACAGATCTTATTTTTTGGCCATAATGAATTATTACTTAAATTCATTTAGTATTTCAGGGTTTCATAATCCTTATTCCTTCCATCACAGTTGTGGAAGATGAATTTTACTAAGCCATGAGCCTATAAAATATAGCTGTTCTTTTTGTTACTCTAATTTTTTTTGCCATCTTTAAATCTTCTTCAAGTCATGTAAATGATGAGTTGTGAGGCTGGAATGTGAATTTATGGCATAGAGCTATTTTTTTAACTGGAAAGAAACAAATTGTCCATTATCATTTAAAAATGACCTGATAACTATGTGATATATTAGCCAACAGGAAAAAAAAATTGCAACTGAAATTGGCTGTATTTCTGGCAATCATTTCAGTTTTTCCAGAAATAAAGTAATGCAAACAGAACACTATATTTTTCAGTACATACAAGATAAAATGATTTGCTATATCATGACACATATATGAAATCTAGATAAATGCCTTGATGTGAAAACTGTATGATTCACTTATTGTACTATGAAGAAGTAAGATAACATCCACTTATGTAAACCACTTCTGATCAGTTACATATTAGAAAGGAAAGCAACAGTCTAGGGGGAAATGGGGGCTGCTTAGGTCATGGAATGACCTTCAAGCTCAGTGTGTCTCATGAAACATGGAGACTCCAATTGGCATCTGGGTTACTGTTATTTTTCTAAATGTTTTATGTAATGCCTTCCTCTTTCTATAAATTTTTAGTATTGTGAAGACAGGAACTGTGCCTGATTTGTTGATTCCAGTAGGTTCCATGCCTTTTACTTTTTTGAACCAATGATAGATGCTTAACAAATAGTTGAGGACCAATGAGGAAAACATAAGAAGGGCTAGTTCTAGAATAAGGACTGCCCAGAGATGGTAGATAATGCTTTAAAAAAAAAAAAAAGTACCTCCTTAAGGTATTTCCAAGTAAAACCTTTAGAAATGTGTTAAGAATATTACAAAGGAAATTATTGAATTGCAGTGATAGAGTTTGATTCCTAGGTTTCTCCAAACAAAATGTGTAAAAAGTATGTAAGAAATTATGTAAGATAACCTGGAAGGACTATAAACAGTTTTTTTCTATTTTGGACTTCTGCATAAAAGAGGAAAACTCAGCAGATGAACTATCATCAGCATTAATAAATGAAGAGAGACATTTTGGGGGAAAAATCAAAACACCAGAATTAGAAGGAAAGATTATAAAAGTGTGATTGATCCCTGGAGTGGTATGTCTTTTGGAAAAAATTCTACTGGAGGATCTATAAATCCTCCAACAACTCTCAAGTTCTGACTATAACAGAGAGATCATCTTTTAAATGTAAGAATGTAATAAGAAAGCCTAAATTTCTTTTTAAGTCATAGACATGTTTTACCAATTTATCCTACCTGAAAAAAATCACCTGTGGCAGAAAAGTGAGGAACTCTGTCTGGCTCAAAATTAATAGAAAATGTCTTAATTAATAATATTGGTATTACTCATTTTGAGGTCTCTCTTCTGAACATCACCGAAAGTATCCTGTGTGACCTAATTTATAAAAGTATTCTTAATAGAGATGCTTGGGTACTAGGGTGAAACAGATATACTGCTTCTATAAGTTGCTTCTTTTTCCTCTAGGAGTCTCATGCACTGTCGAGTTGTGCCATTTCTCTTTCAACTTCTTCATCTCTGGGGACTTCATTATATGGGCTGTGTTGATGACCCTTTCCCCTGTCTTGCCCACTGAGGCCTCTTGAGGCACTTTTAGGTACACCCCTTTGCATTATCTCTTTTTAAATTTGCCAAGGTCGCGTCTTTGACACAGTCATCTCAAACTTCTGTGCTTTGCTCTTTCTGACAGTTATCAGCGTTTGCTCTTTCATCACATTTGACCTAGTTCTCTCAAGCTGGTAGCCTGCTATATTTTCCTTCTGTTTTCCATCCCTGATTTATTCCACTTCTTGACATTTCAGAATGTGAACTTTGCTGTCCAAACAATTGGTGGGGTTGACATATGATGCAAATCTAGAGTTCCTTTTCATCACATATGCGTGCATTCTTTTCTTCTGGCTTCTGACTTCTTCCACTCCAACACGACATCTCTGCAGGCTGTGCATCCTCTACTGGCCTGTACGCCTAAAACTATAATAAACTTAAAACCAACATTTTACAAGTAATATGGAATTAGAATTTCTTGAGATATCCATAAAGATATCAAAATGCATTTGGTATTACTCAATACTTCTTACAAAACTATATTTCTCTAGTTTTATTTAGTGATTTGGAAGTACAAACATGCTGCTTTCATTACATACACATACACATGTACATATATACATATACACACAAATGCATGTGTGTACATGCATTAATACATGCAGAAGTATTGATAGATTATGATACTATATGCTTTTCAAAAAATGTTTAAGTCGGGCACTTAATTACAGATGTGGTTGTGTGACATTTTAATCAACCATTCTAAAGCAGAATTAAAAATTGAGGTTTGGCACTATTCAAGATACAGAAATTTGTACATTAAGATAATGTAATTTGCCAACTCTTACAAATCAAAGTGTGACCAAAATGAGTTAAAATACAGGAAATAGTATTAGTCTTAGCTTTTGTTATCTAATATATTTCATTTACAATTATGATAATTAATGGAAAAATTATAAACAATTTGGGACTTTTTACAACTAACACAAATCTCTTCTAATACTTAATCTCAAGGAAATTAAAGGCAGTGGGTGAAACTGATTAGAGTCATATTTATTATATTTTACTATAATTCATGTAGGTAAAAATGACAACATTCACAATTTTAAAAACAAAATGCATTATGAACATTAATTTCAGTTAATCCTTTCAGAATACAAATGCACAAATGTAAGTCTAGGTAACATACATATAAGCAGTCTGCCAGCACTTGAATTTCAATACATTGAATGCAATATTTTTTATAACTTAAATAATACTCCATTTAGTTATAAATGTTTTATGTAGAAATACTGCTTTGATGCTCTTTAATCTACTGAACTATAAAAGCATACTGTTGTGGCGGTGTGTAAAGAGTGAGTATGCCAAAAGAAAATTAACAAATGTGATTGTAGGGTGTGCAGAACTGAGGTGAGAATATTGTACGCAATTTGCGCTTGTTCTACTCTGTGTAGTATAATAGAATGAGCTGATTTGGGAGTACAGGTTTTCTTCAGTACTAGAAAAATAGAAAAACTTCAACCATTTGAATTTTAACTACTTAACATTTTTTCATTTATTTTTAAAATTGGAAAATTTAGTAAAGAGCAAGAAAAATACCACATTGTATATTACAGACTAAGGTATGTTTTTAAAGGGTGTTCCAAAAACTAACAAAGAATTGACTTCCGTGAAGAGAGTTTAACTTCTCAGCCAAGGACAGTAAGGACACATAACTCTTTGCAGTGAACTGTGTACACCCTAGTAACAATCTATTACTGTCAATGTGAGACTGAGCAAATATCAATGTTCTGGTAACCATCTTTTACTTCTAAAGCTATCCTTCCAGTGATTTGAGCTGCATCAAAGATTACGATAGAAATTGAAACACTCATAAGTAATCTTTCTTTAGACAGGAATATGTGAACTGTCCTTCTTGGAATATTTAATGTCAAAATGCAACACAATGATTCTCTTCTATGGCTTGATTGTATCCAAATGTATACTGCTGAGTGGGCTGGCCACTTCCCATCAGACTAGCTTTGTCGTGGCATATTGAAAACAAAAGCCGTGGAAATAGAGTAATAAATTTAAAGTTTCTTCTAGTAGCAAAACTTAGTTCAACATCAGCAGTTTTATTTTAAAAATGTGTTGTAACCTCATTGCTATAGGCTGAGGCAACCAAATGACAAGAGATATGTGACTGGTAGTTTGAAAAAAAGAACAGTAAGTTTCCATTACTGTCACTTATGGGTTCTGAGACTTTAGACAAAATGATGTATAATGAAGCTAATTTTACTATAGGATAATTTATATAAAAGTTTTTAAAAATATTATGGTAATGGAGGATGTTAAAAATTTTGAAGTGCCTTGTCTTAGTGATCCTCTATTGGCTTAAGAGGACCAGAAGGGTTTCTGTAATACACATGGGTTTTCTGATTATGTAGGACTAGGGGTATATGAATGATGGGGAACAGGTAGAAAGCTCCAGGTGGAAGGCCCTCGAACTGCTCTGACTCCAGCAAGCTCTCATTTCTGGAGGAATTGTCAAAGGAAGTGCCACAATTAGAAATATGAAAGATGAATGGCTGTTGATTCCCTTTATATCTCCATTTAATGGGTCTGCTTGCCACGTGCCAAAAGTAAATGTGTCATAGACAGTGACCATAATTTTGTGAAATCTTAATTATTATGGTATGCAATTGTAGCTATATTTCAGGAACAGTTACAACTTAATAAATTGACTGGCAGCCTCCCTAGTATTGTCCCCACATACCAACTAGAAACAATAAGGGAAAGCCAAGCATGCAAAGATGCTCCTTAAACCAATCACATATGGTGCTCTTCTTCTACTAAAGTATAGCTGATGACTTCCTTTTTTCCACTACAGGTCTTTTTCATTCTCCTCTCTGCTTGTGAGTCTCTTTTGGTCTGACTCTTGCTATATACAGCATTTTTGAATTATATTTATTTGGCCTTATTCAGATGGTCTTTGCTTATTTTTGCAGTTTTCCCAGAGGTTCCAGGAGGACAAGGTGTGCACTTCTCACAGCTGCAGACTCCAGCCTTCAACCAGGAATGGTACCCAGGGAGGCCCTTCGTGTCTTGCTGCTCGTGTGTTGGTGAGTTCCTGCCAGAGCGGTGGAGCAGCAGCGAGTCTGAACTCTGTTCTTGTTGCATGGAGTTCCTCAACTATGCAGTCTCAGTTTAGTTTCTGGATTTCGTTTTTGGTTCCCATTTGTTGTGTTTTTTTGGTGGAATCAGGCCATTAATTTCCATCCCCTTTTGTTCTCTGCACATTTTCATTTCGCACTTGTTATATAAAAGTGCTATTTGTCCAAAGGAGACTCACAGAGCTTGGTAGATACAGGTGCTTACTTTCCATGTTAATTAAATCCTGCCAACTTTGTTCAACCTATTCCTCAGAGTAAACCTACAACACAGGTGGTAAATATTCAAATAATCCCCTGAGCTTTCTATCTCCCAGACCTTAACTAGAATCCTTGGGCCCTTCACTAAAAAAAAACATTCCTTTGTATTCTGTAATACCACCCTAGTAAATTTAATAGGGTATGGTAGGCAGAATAATGCCTCTCCCCAAGGATGTCCTATCCTTACTTATGAATATATTAGATTACAAGGCAAATGATAATTAAGGTTGCAGAAAGAAATAAGTTTGTGAAGCAGCTGACCTTAAAGTAGAGCGTGTAGCCTGGATTATCCAGGTGGGCCCAATATATTCACAAGGGTCCTTAAGAGAGGGAGCAGGAGACAGAAGAGATTTAGAGAGACACAACATGGAAGACACCCACAGATTTGAATTTGCTTGGAGGAAGAAGACCAATTGCCGAGGAATGTGGGCAGCCTCTAGAAGCTGGAAAAGGTAAGGAAACAGATTCTCCCCTAAAGCCTCCAGAACAACATTTCAGCCTGCTGATTGCTTATCTTGATTTTTTTTAACCTGTGAAACCTCTGTTAAACTTCTAACCTGTAGAAGTTTTGAATTGTTTTAAGCCCATGAGTTTGTTAGAGTATAACAGAAAACTAACACAAAAGAAATTTCTTTTGTGTTTTTGTGTTTCTTTTCAAGTGAAATTCACTGCATGCCAGGTGGAGTGTTTTTTGAGGTTCCAGAGAAGTTTTCTCTTCATTATCAAGTTTTGTCTGTTTTCAATATCTGCTTTCTTACTCCGTTGTATTTAATGAGTATCCTAAATAAAGATTGTCATGCTGTATTGGACACTCTGTGGGTTAAAAATTTTACTAACGTAAAAATATATACTGAAACAGAACCTATTAAAGTTGTGAAAGGTCCTAGCAAACCTTTATCCAAATTTTCCCAATATCCCTTGAAACCAGAAGCAAAGGAAGACCTCAATCCTAGAGTTGAAACCTTATATCCAAAGGCTTTTCCATGTTCTCCATTAGTCCCTATAGCGCTTTCATACTCTCGTTATTAAAAAAAAATAGACAAGGGTATCAATTTGTTCATGACTCCATGAACATCAACAAAATATTTATCTCTTACCTTTCCATAGCACCTACCAATAAGTGTTTCAGAAAGTGAATTGCCCTAAGACAAGGAAGATCACTTTTGCTGCTGAGCCAAAGGTGAAGTGGAGACACCTGAGTTAAATCATCTCCGGTAACAGAACGTAATGCTTTTAGTGGAGCATGTCCACTAGTGACAGGCCAGAAAATGAATGTATACACAAAGAGCAGATATGCTTTGGGAGTAGTACTGTAGTTGACTTTGGGATGCTTTGGAAACAAAGGGTATTTCTTATCTCTGCTGGATTCCCTGTCAAAGAAATGCACAAGTTGAGAAACTTGGATACACTCCTAATACTTAGAGAGGTGGATATCATGAAGGTTGAGGCTCATGTAAAAATGAGCTATTATAGAAGCTAAGGAAATGCTCCAGGAGATCACTGTCCTAAGCATCAACTCTAACCAAGGCCGTGACCCTAACTAAAAACCTCAAAGTATAAATCTATGGAGGGGTTTGAAAATGTCCTTAAAATATCAACATTTGGCCTCTGATTTGGAAACAGAAAAATTAGGTGGATCATGGAAAATCCAGGTCTATATGGCACATGAAAGTTAGTTAAAATAATTTTTAAGTGTTTATGAATATACTAATAAATTTAAGGGGAGTTAGATGCTGTGCATAGGATAGTATGGATGTAGATACATTAAGAAAACTATAGGTAGGATTCCTTTAATAAGCCTCCCTTATTTTTCTTTCTGTGATACTTACACATTCAAAAATCATTTGTAAAATGGACATTGTGGCAAAACTTCACTAGGTGGCAATACCTTAAACTTCAGTGTGGTCACCAAGAAAAAGAAGACCTTGTTGATCAGGAAGATGTGATGATCCAGTCACTGCAATAATTGATTGCAAGCAAGTAGGCTGCCACAGCCAAAAATGACCCCACATGCTTCTAAATTTTATACAAGTGGGAGGTTGCAATATGCATTCTTTGTTATTTGGCATCTTTCCTTAATATTTTATTTGTGAGATACGTCCACGTTGTAGCTATAGTACTAGTTCATTTTAAATGCTATCAGTTATTCAGTTGTGGAATAGACCAACATTTATATATTCCTTCAACTACTGATGAAAACTTGCATGGTCCTAGTTTGTCAGTCTCAAAACTGCATCTAAGAACATTATTAAAATATATGTATATACATTTATATACATATAAAATATACATAATTAAAATATACATTTTGAAAAATGTGTGATTTTTAGGAGCATATGTTGCTAAGATTTAATTGTTACCTGATACATACATAATTTAAATTTGTACTAATTTTTATTTTTACAAGCATTAGAGGAGAGTTCAGTTTTTACACACTTTTGGTAACGCTTGGAATTCTCGCTATTTAAAATTTTAGCTAGTGTTTAAAGTTGTGGTGGAATCACATTCGGGTTTGTATCTCCTGATTACTAATGAGGCTGAACACACTTTCATGACTATGATGTGAAATAGGTGAGACGTTTAGTATATTTGGATTAGACATTATACATATACATGTATTTATATATAATGCAACTAGCTGGGTTTGTAGAACAGTCCTATGAGCCAAGACTGTACCACTTTCCTAGAGTTAGAAATTTAGAATATCTCCCTTTCTCTGCAAAAATGCCCTTTCTTTTGTAGGGATCTACAGTTATCCACAAATGATTTGTTTTGAAGGATATTTGACAAAGTTCTAAATTACTTTCTCCACAAATGAGAGTGATATTGAGTATTTTATGCCTGTTTCTGATTTAGCGTAAATGAATTTCATGCATCCACTGTATGAAGTATGAAGTAAAGACTGACAGTTAGTGGCCAAATGGCAGTCATTGAAAAATACAAAGCTATTTGAAGTGGAAAAAAACACTCCAAATAGCTTTGGATTTTTAAGTAAACACTAAGAACATTTATTGAAACATATTTCAGGTGAACACATGTGGTTGAATGAAAGACAAGTAATAATCATTTGAAGAATGTGTACACTATTGCGAAATAAAATCTGGTGACATAACAATAACTGCCTATGTCTCCCTGCTCACCTGCCCTGGAAGAGCTCATGTAGATTTGCCCTTTGTGAGCAGTATAAACCTTCTTGACACTTTTCCCGGTGAAATGGCCTTTTGTAGCCTTACAATATGTCAGCATTGTTTATATTACAGGTTTAGCCTATCCATAAAGCAGAGGGTAGATGTGGGCTTTTATCTATCTTACCTTTCAAGAAAAATTCTTTTGAATTTCATTGACCTTTTGGAAGTTTATTGTCTACTCATTACATTTCTCAGAATTTCCAAAGTCTCTAGGAAAATTTAAGTTATATATATATACTGTGTGTTTTGCTTGATATGGTATGAAAGGTACCTCAAAGAAATGGTATTTTTTTCAGTATAATTTTTTCAATAAAAAATAAGTATATTTTTTCAGATACACCTACATATAACATATATAGTATACATGTATAAAATCTTATCTATTATATATAATACAGTATATTCTCTATTATATATTATATATAATATACATATCTACATATAGTATGTTATCTGTTTACTGATATCTATTTAATATCTAGATTTATATTATGATTTAAAATAAGTCTGAAAATTTATCCCTGAATTATCATCAATATAGGTTATTAGAGGTAGTCAAAAAAAATGTGATGCTTAAATAAATGAAAGAATGGAGAAAAAATGAACAAAGAAACCTGTAATTTAATGTCTCAAAACGATAGAGAAGGCAGCTGTCACCACTGCAGGGCACTGCAGGAAAGATGACCAGTGCTGAGAGAGTAGATTCCTTACTTTATTCTTTATCCACTCAGTAGTTTGCTACTTGTATTATAGGACTGTAGTGGTGGGACTTTCAGCATCATCCTTCCTCACTTGCCCTCAGCCTTCTTAAATTAGCTACAATTGCAGTAGCTACTCCTCCGCAAGCTGCGGTCCCTGCTTCCCACGCCTCATCATGGCCTGTTTTAGGGGCTTCTCCAAACCACTGAGTCCCTCAGTGCAAATACAACTAAGATGCTGACAACTCATTGGGAAACCAGCCACTGGGAGGAGACAAGAGTAGGTGAATGTGCACCTTATTCTCCCGTGCATCAGACGGACAAATCTTGGTGACATTCTTTATGTTCCTTCAAATGCCTTGGTGTCATCGAATTTTTGTCACCCATTATGGTAACTCAGTAGTACTCCCTTATAATGACTTTTCCTTCCCCCCCATATCATCTCTTATTCTACAGTCTCACCTCCATTTCTTGAAAAACTCATCCAAATCCTTGTCTTTAGCTCTGTTTTTTTCAAGATGCAATTTAAAATATTAAAATATTTGGCACTGGAAGTGATTCTAGAAAGTATAAAATCAAGATGGTATTATTGAAATAGATCATTCACTTTCCCAAAAGTAGAATAGCAGAGACACCACTGTTAGTTGCAAGCGTAGGACTGATAACCCGAGAATGCTGCAGGATCACACTATTTAAAATAATCATTTGAAGTGGCTTGAGATGAAATACAGTTTAAAATAAAAGCACTGGCCTTTTCACTAGTTCTAGAAGTTGAAGTATTTTTATAATGAAATTGTAAAGATTATTAAGGTAGCTGGCTTTTATTAAATGCATTAAAGTAAGGAAATGACAGACTCAGGTCATCCAACTCTGAAACAGAGCATGCAGTGAAAGGCACTAAGTCTCCATGGAAGCATTTAAAGAACTCACTGTCTTCTGTATCTGGAGGGCAGACTGCTCAGAAAATCTGGCCCAGGATTTAATTGTAAATGGGGTTTACGGACCAGAAAAGGAAATTGAATGTACAGTCTCCTACGCTAAACTCAGGGCCTGAAAGAGAAGAGGGGCCCACTGAGGGATAGAATGAAAATATTTGGGTGAATGTGCTTGACAATCTTGAACATTCAGGCTCCCTTGAGTGCTTTGGGCCACAAGACCCTTTACTAGAGGGCACTGGTTTCTCCTTGACCAGTCGACTCTCCCAAGAATCTCCCGAATTCCCTTTGTGCCATCAATAAATGAGTAGGTTTAACTCAGGAAGAGGAATAAGTCCCTGACCCAAGGAAATAGATTGTTTTTGAAATAAAAGAATAAAAGGACCTGGGTAATACCAGCAAGAACATGCAAACGCAGGTGAGAGTCTACCTTGAAGGGTGTTGGGCAGAGGTGTGGAGTATGACTAAGGATGGCTTATTAGCAGGGCACAAGCTGTCATCACTTAGTGTTTAAGATGTTGTTAAGGCACCTCTATCGTTTATTCTAATACACGGCTAAGATGACTCCTTAAAGTTTGAAATTTGTCATTCCTGTGTAAATGAAGTGGACGTACTAGAACTTCCTTGACAGAGTCTTGAAGGAGAAGTCAGGGAGCTAAGGGCGGTTTGAATATTAGAATCTTGTATCATGTGAGACCAGAAGATTTGTCACTCAGTGTACTATCTTAAGGACACACTCATCTCCTAATGCAGAGGTCAGTGAACTATGGCCTTAGGCCAAATCTAGAGGGTGGCCTGTTTTTGTGCGTTTGTGAGCTAAAAAATGTTTTTTTATACAGGGTCCGGCACAAATAATGCCCATTTTTATTACAAAATCTTTTATTACAAATCATAAGCATGTAATTCTCCATTAAGACGAGTAATTCTTTTGAGGAAGTTCCTCTCCAATTCTACCACAAGGAGGCAAAATACACATCCTCCCAGGATGAACTGCAGGTATTTATGAACTGCCTGCTTATGAACAAAGGAAAGAGACTTTTTCCTCTGGGAACTCTGAGACTGAGGCTGGAGATGGCACTAACACCAGAAGCCGGTGTTGGCATCATGAACTCATAGCTGGAGAGAGGTTTTGTGAGAGACGGTGAGTAATACTGTCTCACATGTATTTGACTGTGTGGGCCCAATGAGGTCTTCAGACCTAATTTGTGTTTATTTCCCTGGTCCCCAAGTTTAGACGGAGCCGACAAAACTCCACAGCCCAATGATGTACTAACCAAGAAGTTTGTTTAAAATTGATCTGATCCATGAACATGGAATGTCTTTCCATTTAGTGAGGCCTTTAAAAAAATTTTTAAACAATATTTTGTACTATAAGTTCTGAATTTCTTTTGTTAAATTTATACCTAAGTATTAGATTTGTTAGTGGTATTATATATGGAATTACTTTATTCTTAATTTTATTTCCAGAATGTTCATTGTCAGTATATAAAAACACAATTGACATTTATGGGGAGATCTTATGTGCTACTACCTTTTTTTATTAGTTCCAGTAGCTTTTTATTATAGATTCCTGAAGATTTCCTATATGTAAGATAATATACATAAGTAGAGATAGGTGTACTTCATTTACTTCTTTTTCAATATGGATAACATCTATTTCTTTTTCTTGTCTAATTTTTTGTAGAGCCTCCAGAACAATCTTAAATGGAAGTTGCAAGAGTGGATGGACATCCTTTACTGTTCCTGATCTTAAGAGGTGAGCATTCAGTTTCTCGCTATTAAGTGTGCTATAGATTGGGTTTTCTCATAGATGCACTATTTCATGTTGAAGAAATTTCTTTCTGTTCCTAGCTGGTTGAGTCTTGTTAGAAATAGTGTTTTGCATTTTGTCAAATAGACTTTCCTACATCTTTACAGGTGATTGTATGTTCTCTGCCATTCTCTTAATGTGGTGGTTTCACATCTGAAAAGTAATACCTTCGTTTTGTATCTGAAAATTAATTACTCTTGCATTCCTGGGATATATGCCACTTGCTAATAGCATATAATCCTTATTTTATGTTAACAGATTTTATTTGCTAGCATTTTGTGGAGAACTTTTCCATCTATACTCTAGGTGTATTAGCCTGTGGTTTTCTTCACTTAATGGCATTTGTTATCTGGTTTTGGTTCAGGGTGATAGCAGCTTCGTAGAATGTATTGGAAAGTGTTCTCTCCCCTTTTCTTTTTTTGGAAAAGATTGTGTAATATCTTTTAAATGGAATCATGTAATATAATGCTATTTGTGCCTGGCTTCCTTTGCTTAGTGTAAGGCTCTGGAGGTTCATCTGTTTTGTAGCATCATGTATAGTAACTTGTTCTTTTCTGTTGCTAAATGATATTCCATTGTATGGAGAACACACTTTGTTTATCAGTTCCCAAACTGATGGGCATTTGGACTGTTTTAAAGTTTTTGATACTGTGCATATGGTTACTAAGATCACTTGTTTAAAGGTTTTTATGGAGACATCTTTTTATTCCATTTGGAACATAACCTGATATGGAATTACTGGGTTTTTGGTAAGTTTATTCTTCTTAAGAAGCTGCCAAATTGATTTCCAGAGTGACTACATATATCATTTTTCATTCCTATCCGTAATGCATGAGGGTTTCAGTTTCTCTCGATCCTTGTCAATGCATGGTAATGAATATCTTTTTATTGTGATGATAAAGGGTTATGACTATCATAGTCATTCTAGTGGACATGTAATGCATCTCATGTGGTGCTAACCTGCATTTCCCTAAAGACTAAAGGTGCTAAGCATCTGGTCATGTGCATTAGCCATTCATACATGGGTGCAATGTCTATTATTTTTATGAGTATCATTGTTTTATTAGTTCTTTTTATTTTTATTGACTTGTTATTGACATTGTCAACTTGTTTGAGTTCTTTATATATTCTGTAACAAGTTTTTGTATTAAAATTTTAAAACAGAATTTTCTTTATGAAAACAACTTAAATTTAATAGTAGATGAATGAAATCTACTCCTATCTTAGTTATTGTTAATAATCTTTGAAGATTAGGTAATAAAACAATTAAATTTTGGAAATATTTATACACTTTAGAAGATCTGCCGATCACAACCTACTGCTGTGTCTTTTTGAGAGTTGTAACTAAGATTGCAAATATATTTTGTTTCAGTTATTATTTTTTTTAATTTTATTGCCAAAAATAGTAGTGAATTCAGTTTTCAATTCCAAAGGTTGGCCTATGGCCCTAGAGCTCTCAAAGTTCTTCTCCATTTTCCTTATTTCCTAGGTCAAGCTCAGTGTGTTCTTTCTGGCACTGCCGAGGTTTATCATACTTGAGTTTTTAATTGGATACAACCACACTTACAGCCCACTTGTCTAGCATGCTGTCAGGGGATGGTGACTAAGATAAATTAAACTCTGGCCTAAATCATTTCTTCCCAGCACTTTCAGAAAAACACATATAAGCAAGGTTTTATTTTCTTTATGAAAACAGTGCTGACTTCCATACATGTGTCTTACTCCCTTATTTCCTTCAGATTTCTGAATTTCACAGTTAATACTAATTATAACCCTAAATTTAGATACAAAAAGAATGTATATTATGTGGCTGAGTGAAAGTCACTGCATATGAATATAACTCCAACTGCATTTCACTCTATAATGTTAAAGTTGAACTGAATAAATTCGAAGAGCTAATTTATTAAGTAATTCATGAATTGGGCAGCATTACATTTAGTAACTAGAAAGACCTCTGAGGGGTTATACTAAAAGGAAGGTTTTTAATAGGAATAAAGGTGGGGCAAGGAAACCTTTAACAAAAGAAAAAAAAAGATTTATTTTTAGACCAGGATATCCTCTTTGTGGGGAAGGGAATGGCAAGGGTTTTTATCATGCAGTGTGCCTCTTATTTCTATGGAAAGCAGGGATGGAGAAGGCCCAGGGGACAGATCACCTTAACTGATGCTTGACCAGCAAATTCCAGACTGGTTGATTACGACTGTATTTCTAAGAAAGGTTGAAACAGCAATTAGGTCAGTGTTAAATCTGCTTTTGGTATCATAGGCCTTAGAACAAGTGATAGCATTTGGGGCCTTGCGTTTCTTTTCTTTCCATTTCTTTTCTTTTCTTTTCTTTTTTCTTTTCTGCTGAGTATGGTGTCAGCTGGGGGTGTGCCACACAGAGCCTGTATTGTGTTGAGGTATGTTCTTTCCATACCTTATTTGTTGAGAGTTTTTTTTCATGAATGGATATTTAATTTTCTCAAATGCTTTTTCTGCATCTACTAAGATGATTATATGATTCATATCTCTTATTCTATTAATGTGATGTATGACATTTATTAATTTGCATATGTTGAAAAATTCTTGTATCCCAGGAGTCAATCCTACTTGATCAGGATGTATGGTCCTTTTAATATGCTGCTGAATTCAGCTTGCCAGTATTGATCATTTTTCCATTTATATTCATCCAGCAATATTGGCCTATTGGGAACTGGAATCTGACAGAACTGCATTCCAAGCTCCCTGGCCAGACAGGCCCACTGGCTTTGTTCTGCATAGGTAGAGTCACTGGCTGGCTCTGCTCTGTGCCACTCACTGTAAGTGGGGTGGTCAGATGGGCTATGCAACTTTCTGGGGGCTCTGGTTAGGTTTCCTGGTCAGGAGCAGCTAAAGGTTGTATTTAACAGGGGGCAGAGGTGTGAATTAGCTTCCTGGCTGGGGCAGGGCTGCAGAACAGGCTCCAAGACTGGCAAGGCTTGTTGTTTGAGGTATCAAATCAGACATTTGTACTGATTTGTGCCCTCATTTCCCTGACAAAATGGGGCTTTGGGCTTGTGTCTGAAGGTGGGTAGAGCCACTGGCTGGGCTCTCCAATGAAGTTCTGTCTTTTGTGCAGCTTCTCAGGAGCTCTGGCCTGTTTTCTTGGTCAGGTGGGGCTGGGGGTGGCACTCAGTAGTAGGCAGCTCTACAAATTAGCTTCCTTGCCTGGGTAGAGTCACAGAACAGGTACCAAGACCAGCAAAACTATAATTTTGGGTCTCAAATCAGGCAGAACTGTGCATCAAGTTATCTGGCAAGATGGGGCCAACATCCTGGCTCTTCCTCCAGGCAGTGCTACTGGTTGAGGTGTCCACTTGGGCATCACTGTGAGTAGGTATTCAGTCTCCCAAGACCCAAACTCTGGTTGCTGTAATCCTTGTCCCTATTCTCTGTCACAGTTCTGATCTCCAGTAGCCACGCCCCATGTGGCAAGATCTGAGTGGGCCTCCTGGGAAGTGACCCACAATGCTGGAGAAGCTAGATTTCCTCCTGGACCTCTCTTTTTCCCACCCCATCCCCCACCCCAAGGAACCATAGGTCCCAAGGACAGTCTTGGTGAGGCACTGTGCCCACCTGTGGGAGGGGTGAGGCAGTCTAAGCATAACTACTCTTTTTACCGTTCTATTGCAGTCCTTCTTGGTATCTGTGGCCCAGGGGGGCTTCAGCCTTATTCTCCGTTCTCGGATTTCACAATGGTGCCTTCTCTATAAATAGTTGCTAGTTGGCCTTATTGTGAGGGGAATTAAAGTCAGGAACATTCTATGTCACCATCTTGATGACATTACTCTGAACTTAGGTTTTCTCTTACAGTTTGATGTGAGACTTTTGCAAATCACCATTATATTCAGTATTATTTTGCAAGTAAATTAACACTAGCTTACTCCCTATCTGAGAACCGTGCCCTCTTTGCCATCTTCAGAGATCTCTGAAGGTCAAGGTAACAGGATTTGTTCTCAGGCTTTGCTGCCTCTGAATTTTAAGCATTGTGTTCTGGCCTGTATAGTTTCAGATTATAAATATCCCATGTGAAACTAGGAATGAGTGGATCAAAAACTATGGTACATTTACACAATGGAATTCTACACAGCAGAGAGAAAGAAGGAGCTCTTACCCTTTGCTACAACATGGATGGAACTGGAGAGCAATATGCTAAGTGAAATAAGCCAGGCAGTGAGGGACAAATGCCATATGATCTCACCTTTAACTGGAACGTAATCAAAAAAAGAAAAAAAGCAAACAAAATATAACCAGAGACACTGAACTTAAGAACAATCTAACAATAGCCAGAGGAGAGGCGGGGAGGGGACAGTGGGGAGAAGGGTTTTCAGGAACTGCTATAAAGGACACATGGACAAAACCAAGGAGGAGTGTGAGCACAAGGGAGGGAGGTGGGTTTGTCTGGGATGGGGTGGAGGGGTGGGGAGAAAATGCAAACAACTGTAACTGAATAACAACAAAGTAATTTTTAAAAAAAGAACTTCTTGAACCCAAGTTAACATCGATCATTGAAAAGGAAGGGGAGAAAATGCAGACAATTGTAACTGAATAAAAATAAATAAATAATTTTTTTTAAAAAAGAAAAGGTTTTAGGATTAAATACAAAACATAAATTTATGTGGTATCTATTTTAAATGTCCTAGATCTTTTACAACTAAATGAAAGTTTTTCTCCAATGTGTATTTTGAGTCATACTAATATTGTTCAAAAGCTTTTAATAATTTCCTTTCAAACAGTTCATAAAGAATTTTCATAAGACCTATAAAATGTTTCGTTCCTCCAGAATCATATGGAAGCTTTAAAAGTAAAATAATATCATGGTCTCTCTCCCTTCTTATCTCTATGTTCCTAATTCACACCCAGATATGACTCATCACATTTATAGTTGAATACTGGAATTATGAAGGCTGGAAATCTTATAAACTGAACTATTTTGGTAAGTGAAGGACAATTACCCTTGAAGTTTATCTGTGGGGATAAAATGGAAATGTAGGCGTGTATGCCCTCTTGGTTTAATGCCTGATTTTACGTGCACATGTTGGTGATAAGGCTGAAAACTAGCAATGTCTAGGGAGGGCTGTACTACAAAACCATTATAGATTTACAATAGAAATGTCTGTGTCAAACAAGGTCAAAATTGTTTTATTCGGAGACGAAAATGCTGTGCTCATAATTTGAATTTTATCTTTTTTCAAGCTGAATGGAGAAAATAATTGGAAGTAGTTCGTAAAATAATGTAACAGTAGAAAACTTTTTAAGAATAGTCACATGTAAATTAAGTGGTTTGAGGTACACAGTGACAGAAGCCATTTGAGAGTTGGCACATGTTAATAGTGTTGTGGAGGAATTCAACCGAACGTTTATTCACACTGTTAGGTAGACGAATGTCATGAAAATATTCCTATATTGCTTTCTATTTTTTTTTCATGTCTGTGTGTAAAGCATTCTGCTAGGCCTTTTAGAGGATACGAAAAGTAATGCCTGTGACTTTGCTGTTTCTTAAAGTGAATCATACATATGACTAAATCCAACGAGTTCGATAAAAAATTACTGTCCTGCTTGTAAAATTTTATAAAGCTTTGTTCAACAGATTGCCAGAAAATTAAGAAATTAGAAGCTATGGTTATATTGGCTTGCTCTAAAAATAATGTTAATAATATTGTCATTTACTGAGAGCCAGTTACATACCAAGAACTGTCATAATACTTTACGTATTTCTCTACACTTAGTTTTAAAAAGTACTGTTTTCATCTTCATGCAATAAATGCGAATATGCTTTTTTAGAAATTTTAAGTATTCGTCCAACTATAATAACCAACACTGACTGAGACCTGTCAGACTCTGTACACAGGGGTCTGTAATTAATAATGCCCCACCCCCCAAGTTTCAGTGTTTTAATAAAATGCAATTTTATTCCTTTTCCTTTAAGGTCCCACATGGATTCAGTGTTAGTGGGCAGCGTTGTGCACTTTGTGTTTTCGAAGTCTGACTTCATTTCTATGGCTCTGTCTGCCATGCCTGTAGTTCCTTAAAATTCTCTTTATTCGGTGCAACAGACAAAAGAATAAATAAGCAATACACTTTTTAAAAGTCCTAACCAGGAAATGAACCACGCTTTAAAAAATTTTGTTCTACTAATTAATGGAACTAATAACATGGCCACACCCAGTTCATCCTGCAGAGGGACCTAGAAATGTAGTCACCTCCAGAAATGCACACCACAGTAGACAGAGTGCAAATTTTTCTGTAGAGTCGTCTCCATGAGACTCCTAGTGACATGTTAATTCCACATGACTGTCTTTGATAAGTAATATGTAAGTGCTATTTAATTTAACTTTGTTTAAATATGTCACTCCGTATGAAAATTTTACCCTAGAGATGTTTAATTGCAATTCATTAATTGTACACTATGATATGGTAGATAAACATCTCGGGAGCAACATTTTGATATAGGAGATCTATTTAGTTTCACTATATGCAATAACAATCACGTAAAAACTCATAACTCCTCCCATTACAATATTGTTTTCTAATTGTTGTATGGAATTATATCAATATCAGTCCCCAGAATTAAAGCCTAAGTATACTTTGTCATCCTTAGAAGCTGTCCTAGTAGACAAAAATACTTCGCTTGCCTTTGTGATCAGATGCATCATCTTTAATCTTCCTTAAATCAATAAAAATCCTACCATGCACTATCAGTGATGGTAATGACACAGAAGTCTGTATTTTTTTCTGTGTTATTTTGTATTAGGAAGTTAAATGAAATGGAATTTTACTTCTAGTGCTTGCATGTTCAATCTACTGTATTTGTTTGAAACAAACATATATTTAAAAACTAGATCCTATTTAATTATGTGTAAGGGTTTTCTATGGCATAATTTTACATAGAATATAAGAAGGTACCACTAGAAGAATTATACTCTGAAATCACATTTTGTGAAACTTGGTTTCCTTTAGTCCTGGCTGGTGTGGTTCAGTGGATTGAGTGCTGGCCTGAGAACCAAAGGGTCGCCAGTTCAATTCCCAGTGAGAGCACATGCCTGGGTTATGGTCCAGGTCCCCAGCAGCGGGCACACAAAAGGCAACCACACATTGATGTACCTCTTGCTTTCTTTCTCCTTCCCTTCCCCTCTCTCTAAAGATAAATAAAAATCTTTAAAAATAAAAAATGTTTAGGAATTTAAAAAAATTGTTTTCCTTTATCACCTATTCAATGGATATTTTCCACATGCCTAATTTAAAGACACTAAAAGTAAAATATTTTAAATCATATTATATGTGTGTCTGTGCATATATGTGTATGTATCCATGTGTATGTATGTATACATGTGTGTGTGTACAAGGTCTGTCCAGAAGGTATCCAGCCATATGCTATGAAAAAGAGAGACATTTATTGAAGAAAACACAAGATACAATAAACATTGTACATAGGACAATGATGCCTCAGTCCTCTTCGAAGTAGGCACCTTGGGACCTCACATAGTTTTTCCAATTGCCATCAACTGCCTGGTCGTATTTTCCTAAGTCTCATCAACAGTATGAAACCTCTTCCTTTTTAATGTATATATTTTAATGTATATATTCTGCAACCAATGGGTGCAGAAGTTGGACTAACTTGAATTGTTTTTTTTTAATTTTTATTGTTATTCAATTACAGTTGTATGCCTTTTCTCCCCATCCCTCCCCCCCCCCCCGCCGGCTGAACCCACCTCCCTCCCCTACCCCCACCATCCCCCTTGATTTTGTCCATGTGTCCTTTATAGTAGTTCCTGTAATCCCCTCTTCCCACTGTCCCCTGCCCACTCCCCCCTGGCTATTGTTAGATTGTTCTTAACTTCAATGTCTCTGGTTATATTTTGTTTGCTTTTTTCTTTTGTTGATTAGGTTCCAGTTAAAGGTGAGATCATATGGTATTTGTTCCTCACCACCTGGCTTATTTCACTTAGCATAATGCTCTCCAGTTCCATCCATGCTGTTGCAAAGGGTATAAGCTCCTTCTTTCTCTCTGCTGCGTAGAATTCCATTGTGTAAAATATACCATAGTTTTTGGATCCACTCGTTTGCTGATGGGCACTTAGGTTGCTTCCAGTACTTGGCTATTGTAAATTGTGCTGCTATGAACATTGGGGTGCATAGGTTCTTTTGGATTGGTGTTTCAGGGTTCTTAGGGTATAATCCCAGCAGCGGAATTACTGGGTCAAAGGGCAGTTCCATTTTTAGTTTTCTGAGGAAAGTCCATACTGTTTTCCACAGTGGCCTCACCAGTCTGCATTCCCACCAACAGTGCACTAGGGTTCCCTTTTCTCCGCATCCTCTCCAACATTTGTTTGTGGATTTGTTTATGTTGGCCACTCTGACTGGTGTGAGATGGTACCTCATTGTGGTTTTAATTTGCATCTCCCTGATGGCTAGTGATGCTGAGCATCTTTTCATATGTCTTTGGGCCCTCTGTATGTCTTCCTTGGAGAAGTGTCTGTTCAAGTCCTTTGCCCATTTTTTAATTGGGTTGTTTGTCTTCCTGGAGTGGAGTTGTGTGAGTTCTTTATATATTTTGGAGATCAGGCCCTTGTCTGAGGTATCATTAGCAAATATGTTTTCCCATACTGTTGGTTCTCTTTGTAATTTGGTGCTGTTTTCTTTAGCCATGCAGAAGGTTTTTATTGTTAATGCCTTTGAAAAAGTAGAGGTGGAACTGAGTTCTTCTGCCTGGAGGTGCATGCTAGCAACAGTTGCTATTCAGTGCTTAGATCCATTAACTCATTAGGGGCTTAAAGTGATGATTTTCTACCATCTAGTTCTCACTGATAACCTGAAATATGTAAGAAAATGTTTCTTTTTACCACATTCGCTTAGCCAATAATTAATGTGGGCCTAGGGATGCTCATTGCAATTGGGGTATCTACTGTTTCTAGGCCTTTGCAGTTAAAAAAAAAAAGAAAATATGTACATTTAAGAAATATTGTACTATATGAATTCACATTTTTTTCCAAATTCTAAACTATAGAATTTTAACATAAATATATACATATATATTTATTAAATTGTGTTTCCTTTCTTCCTCAAAAATCCTGCCTGATTCTCACTAACATAGGGAGTAGAAAATTTAGAATCATTCGTTTGCTTTAGCCCATATTCCACACTCATCAGTTTCAGAATAAAATATTTTTTTCCCAGGTTTCTTGAGATATAACTGGTATATCATTGTATAAGTTTCAGGTATACAACATAAAGATTTGAGTTTTTAAGAAAAAGAATAACAATATTATACTACCAAAACCAGTTATGATTACTGAAACCAGGTAAATTTTGTATACATTCAATTTCCATTCTCAACTCATTTGTTAATGGCAATTACTATATCTGCATTGTCAGAAAATGGACCCAGTTTTATACTCTCACTTCTAGTTCTCCTTTTCTCTTATTCTAGTCCTGCCTGTATACTTAATATTCACCATCAGTCTTTCAGTTGAAGTCACTCTAGGTTTTTTGCTTGCATGAAGCTCATTCTCCAGAAGATTCCTCAGGAAGGATTCATGGAAACTGTTTTCCTGAGTTTGTGCATATTTAGAGCAGTTTTTCTGTGCCCTTTATACTGTGACAGTTTTGGTAGATATAAAATTCTTGCCTCACATTCTATTTTCTTGAGTACTCCAGTTTCCCTGATATAAAGTGATACTCTCCAGAAGTCTAAGAATCCAATTTTCTTTTTTTCATTATAAGGCATGAGCCTCACTTTCTTACATGCCAAAAAAGGATTATATATTTTAAAGCTTAGTACTGGTACTAGAGTATGCTTTGATGCTGGTTATTCTGGATTAATACTCTCAAACACGAGGCTTGCTCTTAGTGTCCGGGGTGGGGTGGTGTATACTTAAACATTTTCTTGAATAACAGTTTAGGATTTGTTCTTACCCTTTTCATTTTTTCAAGACTCCTATTATCTATATAATGGCTTTTTAAAAATCTCCAATCTTAGTCCCTGTTTTTCAAATTATTTTATCACTTTCTTCAGATTAAAAAAAATTTCTCCTTATCTATTCCTCTTAGAGCATTATGAATTGTTTTCACTTTTATAATGCTTAACTTCAACTTCTAGTATTTTCCTCTGATTTATAATTTTCTTCGTTCTGTCATCTTATTTCTGAGTTCTTCAAATTCTTTTGTTTTTCATATCTTTTCTACTTAAAGTATTTTAGGTAGAGCAATATCAGTTATTTAGAAAATTCCTTTTTTTTTTTTTACTGTTGCCTATGTACTAGGCTAAGCACTTTTAAAATATCAAATCATTTAATCTTTCTAACAGCTCTGTATATTAGATTCAATTACTCTCCCTGTTTTATGGAAAAGGAAACCCAGACGGAGGTTAAGCAACTTGCTGCAAATCAGATCTAGCAGAGACGTTAGAATGTGTGCATTTGTGGTGTGCTTGCAGACAAGGCCATCTCTTAATCATTAAGTGTGAGTGTATGCGGTCAAGAGTAACAGAAGGCATCATTTTACACTGTGCAGACAAAATATTTAACTGAAGTTGCTCAAGTTCCTCTTATCACAAGTTTTTGGATTCTTTCTAAAAATTCAGAGGAGCACCAAAAAATATGAGGACTATAATTGTAAGGAGTAATAATGCAGAGCTCCAGAAAACAGTGTCTAAAGTCAGAAAGCAAACTTATTTCCACTAGAAAGCCTAGAAGTAGCCTTTCTAAAGAGAAACACAGAACAGTTGCTTCTTTCTCTTCAGACAGTAAGATATTGAATTAATTTGCATGCAGTGCTCTTTTATTTACCCTGTAGGTGTTTTGAAAATGCACCAGATTAACACTGAGCAATTAACAATGTTCTCCAACTGCCTCAGCTAAAATAATAATAATAATAATAATAATAACTATGTTATTCAGCTGAATTTTCTTTATACAGCAAATGGAATATGCTAATAAAATTTAAAGGGCATTTTTCAATGGATATTTAAATTGATTCCACGTTATGAAGTGTTCGCAATTTTGAGATTACATATACTCTCACAGGGATCATAAATTAAAATTTGAATGATTGACTCTTTTTGATGGAAGCAGAACCTATCCATTCAGTGTACAATAGTATTCAATAAATTATCAGTAACCTATAATTCACACCAGATTTGAGATATTGCTTTTATTTAAAATATGGATAGGTCAGGTTTAAGATAGTAGATGACTCTGTGCCTTGACAAACTAGGCATGTAACTTTTCATGTTCGGTTTTAACAACATTTGCAAAAGCATTGAGTGCTGTTCTGTATTGAACTGTGTCCCCCAAAGTTACGTGTTGAACGAAGATGAGGTGAAACAGACAGAGCAGTTCTACAGCTCCCCTCCAGGGGTCTGGTCACCAAGGCCTTCGGGAACAATGGCTACTGCTTTATTTTTGAATCTCACTCAATTGCATCTCTAGTCAACTCTAACTCTGAAAGGTAGAGGGAAGAGAATCTTGGAAAAATAGTTCAAAGATTTTCTGGCAGAAAATTCAGCCTAGTGTGATTTTTAAACTGAATGGAATTATTGTTACTAGAACTATTAATGACCGTATTTTTTAAATGACACTGTTCAGGAACTACTATAAAGGACACATGGACAAAACCAAGGGGGAGGGTGGTGGGTTTGGCTGGGGTCAGGTGGAGGGGTGCAGAGAAAATTCAGACAGCTGTAATTGAATAAGAGTTTTAAAAAAATGACACTGATCAAATATTCCTTTTCTTCAGTTTTTAGGAAAGTTTAGAAAATACTGAACTGGGTTTTACAAATAACAAGCAAGGACAATTTTAAAATCTCAGGGTTAAATTCTCCATTTTCTCTATAAGACACTTTCCTTTCTTCCTAAAATATATAAAACTAGAGAAATATTGGGGTTATAAAAGTTTGAAAGATTACCAATGCATACATTTTTACATGTTTATACATTTGTGACTTTGTAAAATTAATATTTGTTAAATAGAGCCCTGACTGTCAGATGGTGAATAGTTGTTCAACAAAGGAAATAGTTTATTACTTAGAGATCCCGGAGGAAGTACACAGCCCAACTTGAGGGGCCATGTGAGGAGGTGGGGCAGAGCACATAGCAGGACCTGGGGCACATGCCTTCATTAGGATCAGCAGGTTGAATGCTTGGGGTTCCCAGGCTGAGTGGATTGATCAATTCAAACAAAAAAAGCAGGGGTTGGGGCCCTGGCTGTTGTGGCTCCATGGATTGAATGTCAGCCTGAGAACCAAGGGGTTGCCAGTTCAATTCCAGTTGGGGCACATGCCTGAGTTGCAAGCCGGGTCCCCAGTTGGGGGCAGGCAAGAGGCAACCACACATTGACATTTCTCTTTTTCCCTCCCTTCTTCTCTCTCTAAAAATAAATAATTTTTTTAAAGCAGGATTTTGGTAAGTCTTATATATGCGGTACTCAAAGGAGGTGCCCTGGGAGGTGGGTGAGGCTATGTATTGCAAGCGCCATTGGAGGAGTCACATCAGAAACTACATTTACTTGTGATTCTGTGGGCTGTTATCTAGGGCATATGCTTATGGGAGGAGCGAGTGTCCATTCTAGGCCTCTGCAGGCCACTTGGCCACACAGAATGCATACCGATAAGCAGTATTATGGAGTAGCTTAGCTGAACACTCAACCAATTATGCCTTGGCATCAGGAATAACAATCATTTGTTTAGCAGATGTGTTACAGGACATAGGTATTGTCTCTGAAGCCATTGTAAAGCACACTTAACCAAGGCAATAATAATGAAGCAGTGAAAATAATAAGTGGACTTGCTACTGTTTGAAATCTTATTTTCAGCCAGTGGGCCCAGGCGGGTGGTGAGAGCCAGGAGAACAAATCAGGGACCTCAGGGAATGATGAATTTGTGGAAATATTCAGTTATATTATATATGACCTCTGTGTACTTTGAGACATCTTCTGGAGGGTAGACTATGCCTGTCCCGAATTGTCAATATGCGTGCAGGTACCCTCTGTGGAACAGATTCCATCCCTTTCAGCCAACACAAAATATAACACCAACCTGTTAACTACATCCATTTGTGCTAGTGAGTCATGCTGTTGCTGCATCGGACTCCGTGTATGGTGTAGTGTGTGCATGTGGTTGTTTAGGGTGGCTGATAATTGCCAGGGCTTTTAATGTCTGATCCAATTAGGCTAGGGCAATAGCACCTATTCATACACCTGCTAGTCCACTGCTGACAGCCAGTCCCAACAGACTAGGGATCCAAATGGCCCCTTTGTTATGCAAGCAGGAGGTCGCCAGCAGAGAGGTGCCAGGAGGGGAAAGGGCAGCTGGAATATTAAAAGTAACAGTGTTGCAATAATACGGGTTATCTCTCTGGATCATCTGGGACAATAATCATGACCTCTGAGAATTAGTAGGGGTTTGTCATCTTGGGCTCACATTGCACAATCTACTCCCCAATTAAGTCCATCAAAAAATTAAAATAGTGAAACAAATGTCAAACCACTATGGTATATACCTAAAACTAACATAAAATAATACTGAATGTCAACTGCAATTGAAAAATTTTTTAAAGATAGTAACAATTCATCTGGTGAGTGGCTGTAAATGATGTTCTCTCTAATGTGAAAGGTTCCCAGTAAGCACTTCCAGGAAGTCTTTGGAGAAGACTGGAGTTGGTGTTGGAGGTTTGGAGGCCTGAGGGCTAGGAATTAAGCACTATTAGAACATCAGGTAAAATTCCTGTCCATTTGGGGGACAACCTATTGCTTAAAAGCTTGAGGAGCATGTGTTCGAATAGGCCATTATGCCGTAAGTCCAGCCATTTGGGACTGGTGAACTAGGTGGAAATTCCATGAGGTTCCATTTTCTAAAGTATTGAGTTGGCCAAAAAGTCCATTTAGCCTTGTCTATAAAATAAGAGATACATTTTTCACTTTCACCAATAACTTCATTGATTTAGATATTTCGAGTATGTTGGCTGTCTCCTGCTGTTGGCTTCTAGTGGGTAGAGGCCAGGGGTGCAGCTTCCAATGCATAAGACAGCCCCACAGCAAAGAATTATTTGGCCACAATGTCAACAGTACCAAGAAACTTCGCAAACCACTTTCGACACATTCGATCAGTCACACACCTTCTCCATATGCTGCACGAATCTTTTTTTGCGTTTCAGGTGAATTTTTACCTTTCTTGAAATAATAAAGCATAATACACCAAAATTGTTGTGTATCTTTTTCCATCTTCAATATTAAAACAGCTGTACAAAAATTCACCAATTGTGACTTTTTTAATGCATGCTGATATGACGGCTGACACAATAGTCTATCAAAATTGTTTCAAATGAAGTTAAAGACAACTAAGGGCTACTAGAGCCATCTTACAGAAAAAAAAAAAAAAAAAGGAACGAACTTTTTGGCCAACTGAATAACAACCGGGAGAGCAGACTTTTTTCACTGGAGGCAGTTGGCCAGGTTCCCATGATAAAGGCCATGAACAGGGGTTTATTATGCCAAGTGTGCCACTGAGCAAGGGCATTCACGTCTGTAATAAGAAAACAGAGCCAAGAGGGTCGTCACCACTGGCAACTGTTTGAGAAATATGGTGCCAATAAACCCATCGGCTGAATGTACATTCCCTTTCCATATTTCCCTGCTGTGCCTTGCAGGCTGTAGGGGGTTCCCTTGGGGGGATTTAGAATTGTTACCTGGCATGACTATGACTTGGGCTCCTGTGTCTAACAGAGAATGCCTGGTTATTGCCACTGTCCCAGTGGACCACCAGAATCATAAACAGGTGATTGTCCCTGAAAGGTAGGACAAGCCCTGGGCAGACACTGAAGCTGCTCTGGGGACTTCCAATGCCAGAGGTCAGGGAAGTTGTTTAGGTCAGATGGAGCCCCAGGACACTCTGAAGGTCTCTGGGCTTTTGAGAATGGGCTCTGTAGTGAGGTGATCACATGTTTTAAAGAGAAGAGTTTGCACCAGCGCTGTCCAGATATAGGCTCATTTATTAAGCACAGTCTTTATTGGGTCCACAGGGGAAGTGTTTGAAGTTCCCAGCTAAGGTCAGCTTGGTTAATTCAAACTGAAGAGTAAGAGTTTTGGGAAGCTTTGTGGGGGTCTTTTCTAGGGTGCACAGGGGAAGGCCTGCAAGGTGGGGGAGACAGTATGAGGGTAGTTAGGGAATTCATTTCAGGAACTTACATGTATGTGACTCTGTGGCCTGTTATCTTGGGCATGTGCTCCTGGGCAGGGCTGGTGTTGTTAGCTCAGGCCCCGTAGGCCACTCGGCCACACACACAGAGTGCCCACACTCTCAAATTTATATTTGAAAATATAGACTTAATCACGTTCCATGAACTCTCAACATATAGGGTGGGTAAAAGCAGGTTTATAGTTGTTCATATGAAAAATACAATGATTAAATAATAATAGTAATAGAAGAATAAACTCTGCATCATACACTTACAACTGTAAACCCACTACTGCTCACTCCACAGGGTGTGGGAATATACAGCACATACACTTTGATGAAGTTACCACTACACAGTATGTGTAATTTCTTTGTTATATTTATAAAGAATAAAACAGGCAGAATATCCTCCTAAAATGATATTTTATTACAAGATTTATAGGTAAACTCCTAATTCCAGGTTATTTGCAAATGCAAGGTGCTCCTACAAAAGCATAAATGTCAATAATGTTTTGAAATGTCGCTAATTCTCCGAGGAGAATAGTTTTGAATGGATGGTTACAGGTGTTTAGGATCAATTTTACAAATTTCACTATGGTTCCTTTCCTTCCCCAGAGTTTATTTAAGAAACAGTGACTTGAAAATGACCTCTTTAAAATAGTATTCTTGGGTGTCACAATTTCACCCTGAAATGTCATTATTTCATTGATCTGAATAAGCTTTTTAATATTCTTTCACAGATATTAAATATTAGAGTGTATGAAGTAAAATCTAAAAGAATCGAGCACTGTAATTAAAAATAGTAAATTGATACGAATGTTTTATTTTTCACTACGGAACCACAAAAGACCCTGAATAGCCAAAGCGATCCTAAGAAAAAACAAGCCTGGAACATCATATTCCTTATTCAAATTATGTTACAAAGATATAGCAAAAAAATGGTTTGGTAGTATGGTTCCATATAAATGTGAGGATTGCTGGATTGCTTGTTCTATTTCTGTGAAGCCTGTTCTATTTCTGTGAAGCCTGTTTTTGGAAGTTCTGATAGGTATGGCACTGAATATGTATATTGCTGTGGGTAGTATGGACATTTTAACAGTTCTTCCAATCCACAAACACAGAATATCATTTCATTTATTTGCATTTTGTTCAATTTTTCATTAATGTCATAGTTTTTAGTGTATAGATCTTTAACTTCCTTGGATAAATGTATTCCTATGTATTTTATTATTGTTGATGCAATTGGGAATGGGATTCTAATTGCTTTATGCTAGTTTGTTAAGAGTATATCAATACACAACAGATTTTTATATATTGAGTTTTATACTTGCAACTGAATTTGTTAAGTCTAATTTTTTTTGGTAAAGTCTTTAGGGTTTTCTCTATCTACTGTCATGTTATTTATGCATAGTAACAATTTTTCTTTTATCAGTAATTTTTCTTTTAATGTTTAATGACTATATGTATACCTTCCTCTTTAAATTTTGCCTTTGTCCTTTGCTCATTTTTTTTTTAAAGATTTTATTTATTTATTTTAGACAGCTGAAGGGAGGGAGAAAGAGAGGGAAACATTAATGTGTGGTGGCCTCTCTTGCGCCCCCTACTGGGGACCTGACCTGGTGCACAACCCAGGCATGTGCCCTGACTGTGAATTGAACCGGCAACTGTTTGGTTCACAGGCCGGCGCTCAGTCCACTGAACCACACCAGCCAGGGCCCTTTGCTCATTTTCCATATAATTTTTTAGTTCTTTTATCTCAGTTTTGTGAATTATTTGTCTGTGGCATGTTTATTTCAATACTTTCTGGTTTTACTTGTCCTTTGACTTCATTTTCTTGCTGTATTAGGGGAAACATTTTTTTCCATTGTATCCCTATTTTTGATTCCTCAACTGTAACAAAACAGAAAAGAAAGTGTCCAGAAAAGGAAAAAGAATATGAGTGAAATAGTGCATCATATTCTGTCTAGTGCTGGGGGAAGGAGAGGGAAATGAATATTAAATCTGATATTAAGGTTATAAATAACACAAAACAGGACAAAAATGCTTTTCCCTGAAAATTACTAAAAGGTCATAGATTTAAATCAAAGTGGTGTTGCTCAGTGAGGACAACGAAAGAGCATGACTGAAGGCAAGAACAGCAGCAGGGAAAACAACAAATTTTTAAAAATCCATTTAGTTACCTAAAAATTGCAGACTCTTCATAAACTGTATTATGTATTAATACATAGAAGAATCTCAATGAAATTACTCCCAAAATTATCAATAGCTTTCCCTGAATAATCAGAATGCAGGTAACTTTTTAAATTTTTAGTTGCTTTGCAAATTTTTGAAAGTAAATTTCAATGAGCTTGCATCATCTAATAATCTAACAATATGCGTCAAAATATCAGTCAAATCAAATACAAGGTCTGGCACAAATCATGCCCATTTATTATAAAATATTTTATTACAAAATCATAAGCACGTAATTCTGTAACATGACAATATCACACTCAAACATACCATATGACAGTTTAGGTGAAATGTTCAAATTACAACTGTAAATTATTATACCCATACTATACCCACCAACCACACACAAGCAGGCCTTACTTCTGCCAGACTCTATATAAAGCTATAAATTCAAGGGTCCATATGAAATGTTACAATGCTGATTCTATCTTTCTGTAATTTATACTAGTCATAATGTTTTTGAAACATTAGAATATTATCTTGGTGCAAATGATAAAATATATTATTTTTCTTCCCACACACTTAAAAATGAGGTGAAAACCATATAGGCATAATAATTCACCTGCTAAATTAAATATATTTCAAGAAGAGAGTCTGAATTTTATATATATTGAGAAGCCAACATTACAAAATAACTTAATAAAGTTTAAGTACTGTGTAAGTGATAATACCTTGATTTTCCTCCTACGCACTTAAAAATGAGGTGAAATATGGCATAATAATTTATCTGCTAAATTGTTAAATACATTTCAGGAAGGGAGTCTGGCTTTCCTTTTTAGAGATATCTAGAACCTAACACTACAAAATAATAAAGTTTAAATACACTTGACCTTCTCTATAACATCACTAAGGTATGTGTATAGATGCATATGTGCTACAAAATTTGGTGAATTTGGAAGGTGTGAATCAGTTCCTACTACTGCTAATAATAGGCATACAGAATAATATTTATATCCATAATTTTAAAGCCTACATAATATACAATGAGAGTAGAAGAGCCTGACTGCTTATATGTTGTAAATATATTATAAAAAGGAAATACCACATTTAAAAAATATATATATATTAACAAAAATAATTCTCTGAAAAGTGATATGCCTTCAACTACTAATCAATTTCTTACTGGAATCAAATAATTGTCTTGATCAGTGCTGATTAAACTAATTTAATTTTGAATAAAGACCACAGATATGTAACAGTTATCAAAATAGACAGTAAATGGCAAGCCAAAGGGGCGCTTAAATTACTACCAGAAGTAATCCCAAGCATCTCAGGTTCAAAGATTTATCTAATAGTAGAGCAGAGTAGGTGGTAGATGGGCTAATAAAGCAAGTAATATAATTCTATGTTGGAGTCCATACACAAGTGTGAGAATCACATTTAACATTAAATATGCAGTAATTTATCCCTGGCCAGCGTGGCTCAGTAGGTTGGGCATCACCCAGAGAAGCAAAAGGTCACTGGTTCAATTCCTGGTCAAGGCACATTCCTGGGTTTTGGGCCAGGTCCCTAGTTGGGGGCCTGCATTTGGGGGCATGTGAGAGGCAACCAATAGGTATTTCTCTCCCCCTGTCTCTCCCTCCCTTGTCCATACTCTAAAAAAATAATTTTTAAAAAAGATTGAAGTAATTTATATAAAATACTTGGTAGGAGGAGTGTATATTGTGTTATCACAAAAATTAGAGCAGGAATAATCTCATCACTGGTGTCATTCAGATAGCCTGAAATTCTAGATACGATATTTGGAAGATGGTAAATTTTATATCTGGAAAAATGTTATGGCATAACAAAACTAGAAAGGTAAAGTATATAGTGAGCAGTACATCTGTCGTCTGAGTGTTTAGCAGGACACCATATTTAATAAAACTAAGGCCAAAATTTAACATTTTAATATTTTTATTTGGCCAGTGACTGATTTTATACCAACTTTTCTTCACTCGGTCCTCAGTCTCAAATGACCAGCTCTACCTGATGTTTTTTAAACACTTTTCCATGAAGTCCTAAAGTGGATGCTATCCAAGGTCCAATCACACCTGTGCTTTTTCCTACTGTAATTTTATCCAAGTGAACTCAGGATTCATATCGTCAGAAAATCATTCTCAATCTTTCTGACAAGATCAAATGTCCCCTATCACGTACTTTCCAGCATCTCAAATCTCTTCTTTGTAAGCTTAATCATTGTGGTTGTAACTTTACATTTCTGTGTGCATTATTTAATTAATACTCATTTCACCCACCAAATTTAGATTTCAAAAAGGTAGAAACTATGTTTATTCTTCTTTACACTTTCATTCCCATCAAATAGCATAATTCTTTGTACATTGTAGAAAAATCAATAAATACCTGTCGAATGAATGAATTTTTTTCCATCTTAAGTCCTTCACTTCTATTAGTACCTAAATTTTTTCTGTCTTTTTGGAGAACATAGAATTCTGTTTATTTTCTCTATTTTACTTCCCCCTTGAAATTGTCACTCAGCAGTTTTGTTTTTTAAAAAAAGCCTGCATATACTAATCATGCAGTAACTTTTAGCCCTCATGTCATTTTTATTATTGTTATTACTACTATCATTATTTTTTTAATCAGCTACTTCCTTAGCCTACAATACCCTCAATCTTTTATTGTCTCAGTAGGCTGCAATCTAGTTTCTACTCACTTTATTTCATTGACTTAAACCTGCTAGACTCACTATCTGCTTCCATCAAATCAATGCTAATTATGTTATTTACCAAGTCATGTACAACTGACTTAAGTCACATAATGTAGTATTTGCAGTATTAAATTGCCCTTATTCACATACACACAAAATCTCACACTTCTTCCCCTTACATGCCATTTCCTCTTGCCTTTGCCTTTATTTTCATACTGCCCTACCAGCTCAAAGTCATTTATTCTCTCTGCCATACATCTTTTCACCAAAATGTGGCAACTCTGAATTATTACAATATGTCTAAAAACCAAAACTAAACTTTAAAAGTCCTTTCATAAGATTCTAGAGAGTAAAAGTCTGGGAGTTTAATATATCCATTAAATGGGATAGGAAGGAGAAACAATATATAAATGTTATTTTAATAAACATTTTAATCATGAAATATAAAATTTTTTATATGCAAGCATTAGTATTCAGTCAAACAGTTCATAAATTATAATGCAGTGATATGAGTAAACTTCATTTGGTGATGGACATTTGGAACACATTGCTGATGTTAATATTTCTAATTCAATCATGAGATGTCGGTTAATCATACAAATCCTGTATTTAAAGATTAAGAAAAGTGCTCACTCTTTCAGAAGTGAGTAATTTTTACTGTAGCAAAGAAAAAAAATACCTTTATTGGAACTCATGTGCTCCTTTGGCCCCCACCCTTTTAAAACATATATTATTTGTGAGATATGCTTAAATATGCTAGAAGCTTATTTTTTAATACTAATTACATTTAAATTTAAACTAAATAATTATTATATAAATCAATCAATTGAATTTGGTTTTAATGTTTTCATAAAGTGAATCACATCTGTCATTTATTAAATGTGTGCCGAGTTCTTCAGTGAACTTCCTCAAAAACCCCACTAGAACAGCAATGCAGAATCTGAAGTTATGCATGGTGATTACTTAGCCTTGCTCATTTACATATGTTGATGCCCACTAGCACTAAACTGTCCAAAGTTGTAAACAACGATGCTGAACAACACTGGTAGAGTCACCCACTAAATCTGAGGACTACACTCGGTTTTTCTTACTGGTGAAAATAATCAGTTTTACAATTTCTATTTTATTGTACAAACTTTACATGTTCATCAAAGAGAAACGGAAAAACATAAGAAAAACAGAGAGCCACTCCTGAGTAATATTTCCCACCATATACTTTAAATACTTCAGTTGTGATTTAACTTGCTACTCTCATCCTCTCCTTGTGGGAAAAGTCATATCATTGTTTTACACGCACAGTGATTTTTTAAAAATTCATCTGTGTTTAGTTTGGTTTGGCTTTTTTCAGTTTTTTTTTTCTTCATTACTTTATGTAACACACACTTTCCACTGGAATCATTTCCTGCTACCGAAAATGCTTCCTCTAGAATTTCCTCTGGAACAGATGGGTCTCCTGTTAGTGAATTCATAGATTTTATTTATCTCAATGCCATTTTTCCTCCAAACTTGACAGATATTTTCACTGGTATAGAATTCTGAGGAGGCAAATATTTTTTTTCAGCAAATTAAAGATATTGTTCTGTCTTCTGGCTGTCAGATATCAGTCATTGGAGGGTTATTTTTGTCTGCTTTCATTTTTACTCTTTGATTTCTGTAGTTTCAATCAAAAGTGTTGAGGTGTTCTCTTTGTGTCCTTTTGACATGTTGTTTTTTTGTTTTGTTTTGTTTTATTCATTCTTACTGGTGTGCTTAAATTTGCAGTTGATTAATTGATTCCAATAACCTACGCTGCATTCACTGGGAAAAGGAAGCCCCATGTGTCTTTGTAAATGTTTTGCATCCAGTCAGTTTTATGTTTTCAACATAAAAATTACAGTCATCCTTGTTTATTTGCTTCCAAAAGAATCAAAATTCCAAAGAATCTTGAGAAATTGGTTATCCTCAAATTGTAACTTGAAATGTGAAGGAAGATGCTTCATTTACAATTCGAAATAGGGAAGTCTTTCCATAAAGTAGGATGAGTTAACGATGCTGTATCTGAAGTATTTTGTACTTGTTTTCTTGTACTTTGAAACTTAATGTTAAAATATTTCATTAGTTTGATGGTTGGAGTTCCTTCTCCCACCCCCAACATTTTCATATGGTTTTCTAGACAATTAACATGTGGAATATTATTAACATTATATCAGTTTCCAAGTCAAAGACATGTGGAGGATAGTATTCTCAGGAAGAAAAGGGCAGAACTGTCCAGATTATAAAAATAATGTATTTCAAATATTAATTCTCTTAATTTTTTAGTTCATATATTTTACTTAAAGTCAGGAATACATAATAAGTAACAGAATATAACATTTTACTATGAGCTAACAAGATGACAATTTAAGTTGCATTGGCCAAAAAATGTAATATATATTTTAGGTAGAAAGTAACCTTACAACTTTAAAAATTATCTTTATGCCTACTTCAGTATAGAATATAGGTTATCTTTGAAAATCATAGTATCTCCTGAATTAAATATGTCTGCAGTCATCAGTAAAACCACTATAGCATCTGTACAAGAAGTTCAACACAGCTTCACCAGTAACCTTTTACCTGCCTTCTAAGAGAAGTTTTTTGCCTGTTGAGGAATAAAGATCTCTTTATCTGTATCAATGGTATATCTTATATAATCCTGAATTTCTGTTAGGGGTAAGTCTGGCAAAAACCTTTAGGATTATTCTTTTCTAGAATGTGTAACCATATAAAGATTGAGTTTTTATAATTTCTTCTCATCACTCTCCTATCCTGATAGGACATCATTTTAAAACTTGTGCAGAGTCAAAGTACTCATACTTGTTCATATTAAAAACTATTTCAATCTTATAATATGTTACTAGCCAAGGGGCCCCCCTTTTTTAAAAAAAAAATTAAGTTTTCTAGCTGCCTTCTTTGAACCCTTAGATCTCCACTAGTATTTTTCTTTTATTTTCAGGTATGTGTCGTATAAGCTGATAAGAATTTCATTGAACTCATAGGCAAGAAATACAAACATTTTAAAATTTCTCGGTGGTGTTAAATCTAACATCAGCACCCATCTATTCACCGTGGCTACCGACACATCTGGCTTAGGTCAATCTTGGGGCTCCTTGCCCTTTTACGGTGAATGGGACAGGATTCCAGGGGATTTATATTGGCTCTGGAAGTGGGAAGAGGCCTTAGTGCGTGGTAATGGCCATTACTGTCATTGCTGCTTTTGCTACAAGAAGCTGTTAGTCTTGTCCTTTGTTCTCTGCCAACTCCTGGCATCTTTTTGGCCAGAGATTTGACCTTCACAGCAGCTTCTTTATGACAGGAAGATCACAACTTTTCTTGCTGCTTTTAATGATACTGAGATACTCATCAGCTGAATGAAGATTTTCTATAAATAGGCTCTGGAAATTCAAAGAAATAATTCCTCTGGCAATAAGAAAAGCCTATACCCTAGAAATCTCCGGCTTGATTGTAATGTTTTAATGGGTGCTAAGGAGAGGGAGTATTAGAAATATATTTTTCATTTTCTTTCTCTTTACCATATGAGGAGACAGAAACTGTGACAATATACTACCTTGTCCCATACATAAGCCATGTTTCACATTCTTCCCCATGAGTACCTTTCTTCAAGATTGGCCCAAAGAGCACAGATGGTTTTCTACAGACTACTAACTAGTAGTTTCAGAGAAAAAAAATATAGCAATTAAATATAATGTCGTTTAGATATATTTCACACATTTTAAATGTAAGATTAAGTATATATTTTCATTGTTAATTGTTGCATTGAATGCAAATGTATAAAAATAAATCAATAATAACTAGTGCTACATACACTTAACTAAGAATGACATTATAAATTTAAAAACAATCAATAAGACATTAATAAAAATGTACAGTATGGATCAGTTTTGCTGGGGTAACAAAGTAAGAGAGTTACATTTTTTTGAAGCAGAAGCAATGGAAGCGTGTGTATCTGACAAATGGATTTTATTGGACCAGTGGTCTCTAGTGCATTGATCATTAAGAAGTTTTATACAGTAGTGGAATAAAGGATCAGCACTCTGTGCAATTTTCTAACAAAACACTGTGAACCTTCAGGTAAACCATTTGATTTTTTTTTTTTCCTGAGAAAGCAAAAAGCAGTGACTTCTGGGATAAAATTTTAAAAATGTATCTCTATAAGTGTACAGTCCGAAATTACATAGACATCATTCAGAAATGTACTTATCCAGCAAAAACAGATAAAGTAACATTATTACTGAAAGGATTGCAAAAGAAAGCACCAGGTTACATTTGTTCAGAAAGAAAGTTAATTTCCAAATCCATTTTTCAAAAGATGCTCTTGCAAAACACCACTTTTTCCCATGGGAAAGGCACATTGGATGCCTTGATCTCAACCCAGGTAACCTCAGGCAAGGCCAAGGTCTTTGCAATTATTTAGCTACCTTTACCTGAAATTAGATGCAAAACCAGTACCCCAGAAAAAAAAAAAAAAAAAAAGAATGAACTGAATTCACATTCCTAACACCCAAAGGAATGAGAACTCAAAAAAGAAATTAAATTCAGATATGGAAAAATAAAACAACTTCAAAATATATAATATACAAATGAACATGTATTTATTGTTAAAACATAACTGAGCTAAATACTATTATATTCTTCATGTCACATTTGAAGAAACTGAGAACAAGGAGTATATTAGCTTTCTATTCATATATAACATCACAAATTTAGTGGCTTAAACCACCACATATTTCCTCTCTCCCAGTCCCTGTAGGTCAGAAGTCTGGACACAGGGTCTCACAGGTTCCTGTTTCAGGTCCTCACTGGGCTGCAACTCAGGTATCAGTAGGGCTGCAGTCACACTAGAACTCAAATGGGGAAAGACAGGCTTGCAGGTTATTAGTAGGATTCATTTCTTTGTGGTTGCAGCTTGAAACTTTCTTGATGGAGACAGCTCTCAGATCCTAGAGGCCACCTGCAATGACAAATATAATGGTATAAATTGTAGTGTTATTACATCTATTATAAAGCATATGTATTTTTTAGGAAAATATTTCCCCTTTTATTGAATTTATTGGGGTGACATTGGTCAATAAAATTATACAGGTTTCCAGTGTACAATTCTATAATAGATTATCTGTATGTGGTACTGTGTGCTCACCACCCCAAGTCAAGTCTCCTTCCATCACCATTGATACTCCCTCTACCCTCTTCTACCTCCCTCCACACCCTTTCCCTCTGGTAATCACCATACTGTTGTGTGTGGGGGGGGGGGGGGCGGGTTCCTCTTAGTCCCTTTACCTTTTCACTTTTGACTATCCAAAGCTTCAGTCATTGGTTCTAGGACAATCTGCAGATACCAAAATCCACAGATGCTCTACCAGGGGTGTCCAACCTATGGCCTGTGGGCCACACGTGGCCCAGGATGGCTATGAATGCAGCCCAACACAAAACAGTTAATTTACTTAAATCCTTTTTTTTTGTTCATCAGTTTTTTTTAGTGTTTGTGTATTAAAGTGTGGCCCAAGACAACTCTTCGTCTTCCGGTGTGGCCTAGAGATGCCAAAAAGTTGGACGCCCCTGCTGGTCCCTTACATTAAATGGTTTTGAACAACACATACTGTGGGCCCTCTGCAACCACAGGTTCCCAGCCTCAGATAAAAAACACTGGTTTTGATCTATGGTTGGATAAATCTTCAGATGCAAAACCCTGGGATATGGAGGACCAACTGTACACAGTTCAAGCCCATGCTGTTCAAGGGTTGAGTGCATTGTGAGGTGATTACCACAACAGGTTCAGCTAACAGCCATTATGTCTTATAGGTACAATAAAAGGGAAAAAAAGTTTATTCCTGTGATAAGAACTCTTAGAACTTACTCTCTTAATAACTTTCCTATACAGTAGTGTCCACTTTTCCATAGTTTTGCTTTCCATGGGTGGTTTCAGTTACCCATGGTCAACCCACAGTCTGAAATATTATTAGTGTGACAAAAACCTCATGCTATCCCACTCCACCCTTCTGGGGACATGAAGCATCCCCTTTGTCCAGCATACATTACCTTCTTGGTAGTGACTTCACAGTTGCCTTGGTTATCAGGTTCATTGTCGTGGCATCCCGTTGTTTCTGTTCAAGGAACTGTCATTTTTCTAGATAATGGCCCCAAAGCACAATGGTAGTGGTGCTGGCAACTCAGATATGCCAAAGAGAAGCTATGAAGTGTCTTCTTTAACTGAAAAGGTAAAAGTGCTCAACTTTTTAAGGAAAGAATAAAAACTGCATGCTGAGGTTACTAAGGTCTGTAATAAGAACAAGTCTATCTGTGAAATTGTGAAGAAGGTAACAGAAATTGGAGCTAGTTTGCTAAGACCACATTCATATAACTTTTATCAGAGTATATTGTTATAATCGTTGTATCATATGTTAATCTGGTATGGGTGTCTAATTTGTACACTAAACTTTGTCAAAGGTATGTATGTATAGGACAAAACAGTGTACATAGGGTTTGGTACTATCCACGGTTTCAGGCACCCACTGGGGGTCCTGGAATGCTTCCCACATGGATATCAGAGAGCAGTGTTATGGTCATCATATTGCACATTACTTCCCTAGTGTTTATTCATATTATAACTGGAAGTTTGTACTTCTGGCCACCTTCTCCAATTGCCCTTCACCCTTGTCTTCTGTGCCAGGTAACCACGAGTCTGATCTCTCTTTTTCTATTAATATTTTCAAGATTCCACAGATAAATGAGCTCATACAATATTTGTCATCTTTTGACTCATTTTACTTAACATAATGCCTTCCAGATCCATCCACATTGTCAAAACTAATAGGATTTCCTTCTTATTTATGGCTCAATATTTTATTGTATATAAAACTTCCATATCCATTTATTCATTGGTAGGCACTCAGGTAGTTTCCATGTCTTGACTATTATAGATAATGTTGCTTGAGGGTGCAGATTATCTTTTTGAGTTTGTATTTTTGTTTCCTTTGGGTATATTCCAGAAGTGGAATTATTTGATATGGTGGTTGTATTTTTAATTTTTAAGGGTCCTTAATACTGTTTTCCAAGGTGGCTGTACCAATTTACTCTCCCACCAACCATGCACAAGGGGTCCCTTTTCTGCATGGTCACGCCAGCATGGTCTTTTTCTTGAGGTCACATTGGTTAATAGTACTGTATATGTTTCAGGCATACAAACTGTCACTCGGTTTCTGCACACACTGTAGCATGCTCGCTACCCAAACTCTAGTTTCCACCTGCCACCAGGTATCGACCCTTTTTACCTATTTCACCCTCCCACCACCACCCTTCTTCTCTGGTAACCACCAATCTGTTGCATGTATTTGTGAGTTTTGTTTTGTTTTTTTATGTAGTCCATGTATTAGTGAAATCGTAAGACTTTTGTCACTTTCCTTCTGACTTATTTTACTTAATATATCCTCTAGATCATATTAAGTAAAATAGATCATGCTGTTGCAAATGGTAATATTTCATATTTTTAATGACTGAGGAGTATTCTATTTTGTGTGTTTGTGTAGACACTTAGGCTGTTTTATTTCTTTGCTATAGTAAAAATTGCTGCAATGAGCATAGAGGTGCATATATCTTTTCAAATTAGTGATTTCATATTTCTAAGATAAGTATTGAGAAAAATCATTGCTAAGTAATATTAGTTTTATTCTTACATTTTTGAGGAATCTCCATACTGTTTTCCAAAGTGGTTGTGCCAATTTATAGTCACACCAACAGTGTGTAAGTGTTCCATTTTCACCACATCCCCTGTAACACTTATTTCTTGTCTTTTTGATAATAGCCTTTCTAATAAGTGCAAAGTAATATCTCATTATGGTTTTGATTTGTATTTCCATAATAATTAGTGATGTTGAAATCTTTTTATGCACTTGCTGGCCATCTGTATACCTTCCTAAGAAAATTGTCTATTCACATCCTCTGCCCAGTTTTTAATCAAATTGTTTATTTGTTGAGTTATATAGTTTCTTTATATGCTTTGGATATTAACCTCTTATTGAAAGTGTGATGTAAAAACATCTTGTTCTATTTGGTCAGCTGTGTTTTTATTTTATTGATGGTTTTCTTTACAGTGTAGAAGCTTTTAAGTTTAACGCAGTCCCATTTGCTTCATTCTTGTTTTTGTTTCCTGTGCCACTGGAGTGAAGTCCACAAAACACCACAAAGGGAGATAGATATCCAGAGCTTAGTGGCTATATTTTCTTCCATGGATATTATGGTTTCAGGCCTTATATTCAAGTTTTAATCTACTTTGCATTTTTTGTATATAGTATATAATTGTGGTCTAGTTTTATTCTTTTGAATATGGCTGTTACTCAACACCCTTTATTGAAGAAACTTTTCTTTATTATATGATGCATTTGGTTATAGATTAATCATATATGTGTGTATATATAAATTATATATAATTATACATTAGTCACATAAAAATATATTTATGTTTGTGTTCTCAATTCTGTTCCACTGATCTGTATATCTGTTTCTCTGCCAATACCATACCGTTTGATTACTATAGTTGTGTAGTGTAGTTTGAAACCAGGAAGTATGATGCCTCCAGCTTTTCCCTCTTTCTCAAATTTTCTTGGGCGATTTGGGTGTTTTTTGTTGTTCCACACAAACTAAGGATTTTCTTTGTTCTATTTCTGTGAAAAATACCATTGGGATTCTGGCCAGAATTGCATTTAATCTGTAGATTGCTTTATGGACATTTTGCAATGTTAATTCTTTCAGTCAATGAGCATGGAATATCTTTCCATTTCTTTGTTCTCTTCAATTTCATTCAACAATGTCTTTCACCTCCTTTGTTAAATTTATTCATAGGCATTTTATTCTTTTTGTTGTGACTATAAAGGACATAGTTTTCTTTATTTCTCTTTCTGATTATTAATGTATAGAAATGCAAGAGAACTTTGTACATTGATTGTGTACCCTGAAACTTCATTGTATTCATTTATTATCTCTAATGGTTTTTGGGTTGAGTCTTTAGGGGTTTTTTAATATAATTATGCCATCCACAAATAATGAAAGTTTTACTTATTTCTTCCCAATTTGGAAGCCTTTATTTCTTTTTCTTGACTGATTGATCTCACTAGCACATCCAATACTATGTTGAACAAAATTGGCTAGAGTTGTCATCCTTGTTTTATTCCTGATCTTAGAAGAAAAGGTTTAAGTTTTTCACCATTAAGTATGATGATAGCTGTGGGTTTGTAATATATGGTTGTTATCAAGGTACTTTCCTTCTACACACATTTTACTGATATTTTTATCATAAATGTCAATGATAAAAACACTGTCAAATGCTTTTTCTTCATCTATTAATGATCTTCTATTAAGATCTTCTATTTGCAATCAGTTTATGAGTCAGTTTCTTCATCTATTAATAAAGAAAAAGGGTAAGGATCATATGATTCTTACCCTTTATTTTGTTAACATTCTCTATCAGGTTGAGTGGTTTGCAGATGTTGAACCATTTTTGAAACCCTGGTGTGAATCCCACTTAACCATGGCATATTACCCTTAAATGTATTGTTATATTTGGTTTGATAACATTTTGTTAAAGATTTTGGCATCTATATTCACTAGAGGTATTGGCCTACAACTTTCCGTGTGTGTGTGTGTGTGTGTGTGTGTGTGTGAGAGAGAGAGAGAGAGAGAGAGAGAGAGAGAGAGAGGGAGGGAGGGAGGGAGGGAGGGAGGGAGGGAGAGAGAGAGAGAGAGAGAGAGAGAGAGAGAGAGAGAGAGAGATTGATTCTCCGGTTTGGGTCTTAGGGTAACATTAGCCTGGTAAAATGAGTTTGGAAGTATGATCTCTTCAATTTCTGGGGCGTGAGTGAGAAGGACAGGTATTAAATATTTGAATGTTTGGTAGATTCTCCAGTAAAGCCATCTGGTTCTGGACTTTTGTTTTTTGGGATATTTTTGATTACTGTTTCAGTTTCCTTACTATTGATTGGTCTATTCAGATTTTCTACTTATTCATTATTTAGTCCAGGAAGTCTAGATGCTATTAATTCACATCTTTTTTTTTCATTATCTGGTTGGAGATTTACCAATTTTATTGACCTGAAAAACAGATTTTGCTTTTACTGGTAATTCCTTGTTGTGTTGGGTTTTCAATGCCATTGATTTCTTCTTTTATATGTGGTAAATTATTTTTAATTCTGCTTGTTTGGGGTATAATTTGCCATTTCTCCTCTAGTTTTTTTTTTTTTTAATAAAAGGATTAGATTAGTGATTTGAGACATTTCTTCTCTTTAATCATTCAATGTTATACTTTTACTTTCTAGAAATTCTTTAGATGTATCTCAAAAATCTTGTATATATTTTCATTTCTGATAAGTTATAAATATTTTTCAAGTTTCCCTGAGGCTTCCACTATGACCACATACTTTTGCATTGAGATTTCCTTTATCTGAAATATATTCTCCCAATGATAGCTTTGATATATATATATCTTTTAAAAATATATCTGATAGCTTTCTTTGTCAAGTTTTTAAGTCATTGTTCAAATGTTATCTTCCCTGTGATGCTGGCCATCGTATTTGAAATTTTAACCCTCAAGGCACAACATTTTCTATCTCCTTTACAAATGTTTTTTTTCACATAACCTATCATCTTCCAACATACTGTACATTGCTCACTACCTGCCCTATGTCTCCAGAATGCAAGTTTAATGATATCAGAATTGTTTTCCACTGGATCTTTAATATCTTTTATAGTGCTCAACACACAGTAAATGCTCAATATTCAATAGTTTTTCTTTTTAATTTTGTGTTCATGAAGCTACTAAGGAGTTATGATTCTGATAATATATTCTAGACCTTCACTCTGAATTCATTTATCTTAATATATGTACATTAATTACATATATAATTTCAATAGTGCTTTAGAGATCAAATTTCATTCCCATAACCACTATTTTGAATACGCAGAACTGTACCTCTAATACTAATTCTAATTTACAGATCAGAAAATCCCCAAGAATAAAGTGATGTACACAATTTAAAAATCCAGGACAGAAAGTAGAACTTTTTAAGATCTTCTACTTGCAAACCTAGTATGTTTATAGCATACACATACATCCAGGCTGTAGTACAAATGACAAGTGTAAATATGGACCTCAACAAAGTTACCTTATATATATATTTGATATGTAAATCTATATATTTATGCATGCATTAATATAATCAGTTTATGAAGTGATCTATGAAAATATTTTAATCATAAATATCAAAATTAAGAAAAGTAGTATCTAAATTCAAATTGTTCATTTTATAAATTATTAGCATCTGTGCTTATAGGAACATGTTGATATTTTTTCAAATAAAATTTGAGCAGAAATTTAAACGTAGTTCACATTCCTCTAAGCAGGAGTACTTTAGAATAAAAGTATATTATCATTTCAGTAGACTTGCAACATTATAGCCTTGACATATTCTAACACTCAAAACATAGCCAAAGGCTTCTTAAATCTCCTGGGATGTTATTATTTCTAATAACCATATTTCCAGAGTGGCATTACCATTACAAAGCTTCATTAATATGTATTTAGTTCTCAAATAGCAAAATTTTACTAAAGTTTGTCAGATGTTCCCTCATGAATGAGAAGATAAAGAGCAAACCAGAAATTTTTGGTAATTAGCTTCTATCTTTGTTAAATTAGCCCCCGGGAAAAGAAAACAAAAAAGTCATAGATAAAGATGCAAAATTATAGGAATGAGCTTCTTTACTGTTTCAAATACAGTATTTCCCAGTTTAATGGCATTTTGGAAATTTTTAATAGCAATTCAAAATTATGTGCTTAATCAACCGTTTTATGTTTTTGGTAGATGGTACATTTTTTTCTCTCTTAAAAATACTTGGTTAGAGTAAATATAATTCTAGATTAAAAATAATTCATAAATGCAAACTATTTTCTATTTTAATCATTTAAAAAGTATGCAATGTTGCCATGTTATATTTATCCTTCAAAGATTGTTCTCCAAGTTTCTTCTACATGCAAAATTCATCACATTTATTGCAACTACAATCAATACTTTGAAAGGCCATGCCAAAATCTGAATAATTACAAAGGGCTGAGTTTTTTATCCTTACTAATACATACTAGAGAAATCCTTAAAGAGGTTTTAAGTACAAACCATATTAAATGAGACAGTGATTACTAGAATCTCAGTGACTACTTAATCTACGTACAGTGTACTTTTAAACAAAAATGAGCTCAGAATATTAAGGAAAAGGACAGTAATGGAAGGAATGATAGAAAACAGGGAAAGTAAGACCTAACATTTTTTCGTACCACTTCTTTCAACTTCAGCCATTCCTTGTCAAGCACTTTTCCGGTTCCTCCTTCACTTCCTAGTCACTGAGATATGGAGTCTCCCAGGTTTTCTTCTTTAAATCTTTAACTCTAAAAGCTCTCTCTGATGCCCACCAGTTTCATGGACATAAATACCACTGTGTGCTATTTATTTTCAAATTACAACTCCAGTTTGTACTTACCTCCTCAACACCCCGCTGGACGTCCAGTAGGATGTCCGAAACCAAACTCCTATTCCCAACCCACCAACCTGCTCTTCACCGGCTTTTTCATCTCAGTAGAGAATGATTCCATTTTACCCGTCTAACAGGAAAAACATGCTCACATACACTTAATGGGTATTAACTTGATTATTTTCTTTCTCTTCTGTCTCACTTGCAATATAGTACCAATGTATTTTGAAGATAGAGCCACCATCAAGAAACTAACTTTTTCTCACTATTCTGTCACCCTGGTCAAAGTCATCATCCACTTTTGTATGGATTCATTAAATTTTCAAATGATCTTTGTGATTCTGCTTTGATCCAGTTATTGTCAGTTCTCCAGAAAACAGCCAGGGTACCACTTCTAAAATGCCTTTTGACAAAATTGCCTTTCTGCTCAAAATCCTGCAGTGGTTTCCCACTCCCTCCAAGTAAAAGTCAGAGACTTTATAACAGCTCCTAAGTCCTTCACATTTTAGCTCTGAACTGTTGTCTACATTATCTTCTACCACAAACCCAACACACAGTGGACTGTTCCAGTGTCACCTTAACATAGGAGTTTTTCCTGAATACAGTATGTAAAATAACATCCACTACTACATCGATACTCCATATCCCTCATCTTGCTTTATTTTTGTCCAGGGGACTATTCACCACATCCCTGTACCATTATATGTTGTCACGGCCCACTAGAATGGCAGCTCCATCAGAGCAAGGACTACTATGTTTTGTTTACTCTACTTTATAATTGCCCATCAGAGTTACTGCATAAATATTCACTGTATTACTATTAATGATGTTCACCTCTTTCCCTTAATTTCCACCAGGAGCCTTACTTTCCTAGGTATTATGTGTTATTTGTAAAATCACCCCTCTACCCTTCCTTCCAAACACTATGGAACACTATGCCCCAGGAAAGTTTTGTCTTTGACTAAAACACTACCTTGTGGAATATTTATTTCCATTACCTTATTTGAAAAGAAAGTAATATTTTTTTAAGTAGAACCTACTGATTTAACCTTATGCCATACCATTGGGATCATCAGATGGGGTTAGTGTCCTCACAATTTTATGCTGTCTCCAAACAACGTGTCTTCTTCCACTTATAAAATCTCTTTATTCAGTTAAATTCATGACATTCTGGTTTTCTGCCCCCTCTGCATTTAAAAAAAAAATTGTCATCCACAAACTACCTGGTCCCTTCCAGTATTATACTGGAAAGTGTTAGTACTTGCTCATAATTAACGCTTCTGTTCTGAGTGACTTCAACTTAGAAGTGATTTGCCCATCCATCCCATTTGCCGCTAAGATCCTTGATCTCTAGTGACCTTTTGCTCCATCCCTTCCAGTGGCGTTATTACCATAGAATATCATAGATCTCATCATCAGCAGAAATCATATTGCCTTCAAATCTTATTTTTACCTATAAAAACTTCAAATATAACCTGTATCTTATGTGTTAACTTTATTAATTATTTAACATTCTTCATACTCAATTTCTTTCAAATATTCACAGATTAGAAATGCCCTGTTTCAGTCACGTGAAAATTCTCCATTGTCTTTTATTTCCTAAGCAATTCAGAAGTCTTCACATCCTAAATCTGTTATTTCTACCACCAAATGTACAACTACACCTGTCTTCTTTTTTCAACTAACTACAGTGAGAATGTTGATGGACTTATCAAATGCAAGTTTCTCCATTTGTATTACTGATTGAGAGACTTTAATACCTTAAATTACACATTTTCATTCTTATTGTCAGTGTCTCTTACTCTCTAGAGTAGAATATTCACTTACAAACATATTTTCTACTGATATGTATACTCTCCCTTGACACAATTGTTCTATATTTTCAAAATTATTCTGTATTTTCAAAATTATTTCCAAAGTTTTCAGTTCAACATACTTCTATTCTTTTAAATTAAATGTGTTGGGGTAACATTGGTTAATATTATGCAATTTTCGGTGCACAACATTACAACCCGACATCTGTATGACCCACAGTGCGCTCACCACTCGAAGTCTAGTTTCCTTCCATTGCATATATTTGACCCCGTTCCCATCTGGTAACCACTATTCTGTTGTGTGTATCTATGGGCACATTTCTTTCCTAGACCCAGTACATGCTTTTCTGTCCCGCCAGTTGGCTGGAACTCCTCTTGTGAAAGTTTTTGTGGTCTCTGGGGCTCCAATCTTAACAGGCACTTCTGTAAAATGATCTTACACACTTTTTTTGTTCTTCAAAGTTGTATACTCCCTTGTTCATGAAACGCATTCTTCTCTTACCCTTGAGACTCTCTCTGTCATAACAATTGGAGAGCTGGAATTAGTTTTCTGATCTCTAAATTTGGGAATGCTTAGTCTCAAGGCTCTTTTTCTATGGCCTGCCCTGGGTGTACTCAAGTAATTCAGTTATTTAAAATACTAATCATATGAAGATTACTTCATTTATTTCTCAAGGAAAGGACATCTATCTGAATACAGATTCATATCCAAAGTGATATTTACATATATCATACCCTGACAAATTACCATATCCAAAATATATTCATTACTTCCCACTTCAAATGTGTTCTCTGTCTCTTTCTTTAGCACCACTATCCACCCAGTTGGCCAAGTCAACACACTAGTATAATCTTTGATTCTTCTCTCTTTGACACCCTCTATATCTAATTCATCATGTGCTAGATATTCTACCTTAAAATATACCTCAAAATTGTTCATTTTAAACACTGAACAACAAAACAGCTATAATTGGGATTTATCTAATTAAAAGATGTTGGCAGAAAAGAAAGTAGAGGTTCTCATTGCATTCAGATCAATATTTTTGTTAAAAATAAGGTAGCAAAATTGCTGGGTCAAAGGGCAGTTCCATTTTTAGTTTTCTGAGGAAATTCCATATTGTTTTCCACAGTGGCCTCACCAGTCTGCATTCCCACCAACAGTGCACTAGGGTTCCCTTTTCTCCGCATCCTCTCCAACATTTGTTTGTGGATTTGTTTATGTTGGCCATTCTGACTGGTGTGAGATGATACCTCATTGTGGTTCTAAGAACACTGAAACACCAATCCAAAAGAACCTGTGCACCCCAATGTTCATAGCAGCACAATTTACAATAGCCAAGTACTGGAAGCAACCTAAGTGCCCATCAGCAAACGAGTGGATCCAAAAACTATGGTATATTTACACAATGGAATTCTACGCAGCAGAGAGAAAGAAGGAGCTTATACCCTTTGCAACAGCATGGATGAAACTGGAGAGCATTATGCTAAGTGAAATAAGCCAGGCGGTGAGGGACAAATACCATATGATCTCACCTTTAACTGGAACATAATCAATAGAAGAAAAAAGGAAACAAAATATAACCAGAGACATTGAAGTTAAGAACAATCTAAGAATAGCCAGAGCGGGGAGGGGGGGGGCGGGGACAGTGGGAAGAGGGGATTACAGGAACTACTATAGAGGACACATGGACAAAACCAAGGGGGAGGGTGGAGGTGGGGGAGGGAGGTGGGTTCGGCTGGGGTGGGGTGGAGGGATGGGGAGAAAAGGCATACATCTGTAATTGAATAACAATTAAAAATAAATAAATAAATAAATACCTCTGCATTTTTATCATTTAAAAAAATAATAATAATAAGGTAGCGAAAGTGAAAGATTATCTCTACCAACTTTCCCTATGTACCTATTGTTTTTATTACCTTCCAAGTTGTAATAATGTTTAAAAAAAATTTTTGTTGTTGTTTTCCAAGTACAGTTGTATCCATTTTCCTCCCACCACTCCCTGCCCCCACCCTAGCCATCCCCACCTCCCAAACCCTGATTCTACCCACCTTTGGCTTTGTCCATGTGTCCTTCATACATATTCCTTGACAACCTTTCCCCCCATTATCCCCTTCCACCTCCCCTCTGGTTACTGTTAGTTTGTTCTTTATTTCCATGTTTTTGGTTATATTTTGCTTGCTTGTTTGTTTTGTTGATTATTAAAACTTATAGGTGAGATAAGTGGAACCTAATCTTTGACATCTTCTATTTCTTCTTATCTAAAACTCTTATAAATATACCCCATTTGGAAAAGAAAGTTCATATTACTACTATAATTCTTACACTACTCATTCCCTTTTTAAAATGTATTCTTCTAGACGGCCTAAATGCAACCAGCACTAATTCAACCTTTTGTTTTTTGCAACTGTCAATACTTTTTCAAGCTGGATGTTATTTATTCACACCTGGGCTCATCATATTATAACTTTTGAACATTTTTATTAACATATAAAATCAACCACAGGAAAAAATAATTACCTTCAAAGGATTTCTCAGTAAGTACCAAACTGACCATAACAGAATGACATATTAAAAATGGCTAAAAGAAAATAAGTTTCAACCTACATTTTTATACCAGTGAAAATATCGTTCAAATATGCACATAAACATAAATATGCTTTGTAGAAAAACAGAAAATGAAAGCATTAATCTCCAAGCATTTTGCACTAAATGGTAGTTCAAGAAAAACAATCTCACACGATACTATAAAATTACAAGAAAGATGTTAAAATGCTAATATATGTAAATAGCTACATATATTAGTTACACAGTTACAGAATTTTCTTTTTCTTGTAATGAGAACTTTGAAAGTTGCTAAGACAGTAAATCTTACAGTATGAAATACAGTATTACTAACTCTGGTCACCCTGCGGTACATTACATCCCTGTAACTGTTTTCTTCTTTTTTTTTTTTATTGTTATTCAATTACAGTTGTGTGCCTTTTCTCCCCATCCCTCCACCCCACCCCAGCCGAACCCACCTCCCTCCCCCACCTCCACCCTCCCCCTTGGTTTTGTCCATGTGTCCTTTATAGTAGTTCCTGAAAACCAGTCTCCCCACTATCGCTTCCCCACTCCCCTCTGGCTATTGTTAGATTGTTCTTAACTTCAATGTCTCTGGTTATATTTTGTTTGCTTTTTTCTTCTATTGCTTATGTTCCAGTTAAAGGTGAGATCATGTGGTATTTGTCCCTCACCGCCTGGCTTATTTCACTTAGCATAATGCTCTCCAGTTTCATCCATGCTGTTGCAAAGGGTATAAGCTCCTTCTTTCTCTCTGCTGCGTAGAATTCCATTGTGTAAATATACCATAGTTTTTGGATCCACTCATTTGCTGATGGGCACTTAGGTTGCTTCCAGTACTTGGCTATTGTAAATTGTGCTGCTATGAACATTGGGGTGCACAGATTCTTTTGGATTGGTGTTTCAGTGTTCTTAGGGTATAATCCCAGCAGCGGAATTACTGGGTCAAAGGGCAGTTCCATTTTTAGTTTTCTGAGGAAATTCCATATTGTTTTCCACAGTGGCCTCACCAGTCTGCATTCCCACCCACAGTGCACGAGGGTTCCCTTTTCTCCGCATCCTCTCCAACATTTGTTTGTGGATTTGTTTATGTTGGCCATTCTGACTGGTGTGAGATGATACCTCATTGTGGTTTTGATTTGCATCTTTCTGATGGCTAGTGATGCTGAGCATCTTTTCATATGTCTCTGGGCCCTCTGTATGTCTTCCTTGGAGAAGTGTCTGTTCAAGTCCTTTGCCCACTTTTTAATTGGGTTGTTTGTCTTCCTGGAGTGGAGTCGTGTGAGTTCTTTATATATTTTGGAGATCAGGCCCTTGTCTGAGGTATCATTGGCAAATATGTTTTCCCATACTGTTGGTTCTCTTTGTAATTTGGTGCTGTTTTCTTTAGCCATGCAGAAGCTTTTTATTTTGATGAGGTCCCATTTGTTTATTCTTTCCTTTATGTCCCTTGCTTTAGGGGATGTGTCTGTGAGGATGTTGCTGCGTGGAATGTCTGAGATTTTCCTGCCAATGTTTTCCTCAAGGACTTTTATAGTGTTATGGCTTATATTTAAGTCTTTTATCCATCTTGAGTTTATTTTCGTGTATGGCGTAAGTTGGTGATCGAGTTTCATTTTTTTGCACGTAGCTGTCCAGATCTCCCAACACCATCTGTTGAAGAGGCTGTTTTTGCTCCATTTTATGCTCCTGCCTCCTTTGTCAAATATTAATTGACCGTATAGACTTGAGTTTATTTCTGGGCTCTCTATTCTGTTCCATTGGTCTATGTGCCTGTTTTTATGCCAGTACCAGGCTGTTTTGATTACAGTGGCCTTGTAATACAGTTTGATATCAGGTATTGTGATCCCTCCTGCTTTGTTCTTCTTTCTCCTATAACTTTTTTATAGCTGCAAGTTTGTACCTTTTGAGATCCTTCACCTATTTGCCCACCTAAGTCCCCAATATGTTGCCTGTACCTTTGAGCTTGGTATCATAAGATATTTGTCTTTTTCTTTCTGACTTATTTCCCTTAGCATAATGCCCTCAAGATCCATATATGTTGTTGCACATGGCAAGATTTCATTTTTTATAGAATATTACTACATGGTTATATACACCACATTTTCTTCATCCATTCTTTCATCGATGGACACTTAGGTTGTTTTCATACTTTGTCCACTGTAAATAATGCTGCAATGAACATGGGGTGTATGTATCTTTTGAGTTCGAGTTTTTGTTTTCTTCAGATAAATACCCAGAAACAGAATAGCTATATCATATGGTAGAGTTTGATTTTCAATTTTTGAGGCACCTCCATGTCGTCCATAGTGACTACACTGATTTACATTCTTGCCAACAGTGCACAAAGCTTCCCTTATGTCCATGTACTCACCAAAACTTGTTATTTTGTCTTTTTTATAAGAGCCGTTCTAACAGGTGTGAGGTGATATGTCATTGTGATTTCGATTTGCATTTCTCTGATAATTAGTGATGTTAAGTATATTTTCATGTACCTGTTGGCCATCATATGTCTTTAGAAAAATATTTATTTAGATCATTTGCCCGTTTTTTAAAAATTAGACTGCTTGTTAGAAATTGCCTGTTCTGTGCCACAAGGACATCAAACGACAGGCTGTAATTGGAGTGCTCAGGCTGTTCCACCCACTTCTGGATGTTTTTCTTGGAAAAAGCATTACCGTTTACAAGTGGTATGATGGAAAAATCATTACCGTTTACAAATGGTATGATTTAAGAGTTCAGAGTAGGTTATTGGAATCTAGTGAGTAGGTCCATGTCAAATCTAGGGCCTATGAACTACATGAGGCTATAAGCTTTAATAGTATTGGCTTAAAGTATAGGATTAAAGGGCTCTCACAGGCTTTCACTTTGTCATGTGAACATTAAATATGAAAATGCAAATAAACCTATTAACACAATAAAGGGACGGAGTAGGCAATCCATAATTTGTAGTCTATTGCCACATAACTCACCCAATGAATATCATAGTTAGTGACACGCCACCTGTCAATAGTATGATTTGATTTATGAGCTCAGATATGTATTTAAGTCTTGATTACTCACTCGGACAAGGCAGAAACAACCTGAATAAGCTGTTGATTATTGCCAATAGAATATCAAAGCTAAATCACTCTTTTATGATTTATGCCATTCTTTTATGCTGTTTTATTCTAGTAGTTATTTAATTTATCAGAGCAACTAATATTGCAATTTTATAGAATGCTGTCTTTCTGAACAAAAACTGTAGGCTTCAAAATATATCATAAAATAAAGCAGTATTATATTCATAAAATTCACAAATTAAAGTATGCCTTAAACATCTAAGCTTCTGTGGCTTACTTAATCAGTGTTTTGTTCAATAAAACCCACAATTTAATCAGGTCCCAAATCATTACTCTATGTTATCTGTAACTCCAGGAAAATATAATGGTGTAATTTCTCTTACTTTTAGAATTTAGAAGTTAGAAATTTAAAAAATAAATGTGTTTAGGTTAAGTATTATAATATTAAAAATGAGTCTTAGTCTCTCAGCTGCAGAAAAATGTCTCTGCACCGGTAATTCACAGTGAGTTGCCCAGACGCATCAGTTCATCTTAGCAACATAGAAGCTTCCGACATTCAAATCAGTTTGACACTCATGAAATAGAATATGTTAACTGCATGTACTACACAAGGACTATACCTCCTGCATCCAAATTACTAATATCACATTAAGACATGCTTCTTGTTTCCCTAATAGGACATACGGCTGAGAAATCTGCTCATATATCTCACTATGAGAATGTTATTCTCCAGCACATCATTCTGCCCTTTTCATTCTGGGACAGCTGTTTTGCTTTTACTTGCTTCCAAGAATTTTTGAAAAATTCATTCCACAGCATAAATATAATTATTTTCAAATTCTCCCCTAGCTTTAAGAGAAGATGAACTCTCAAGATGATCTCAAGTTTCTGTAATGCTTTATTTCATCTTTATTTTTTCAAATAATAATGGCTCAAATTCTTTTTATAGTAGTTGGAAATATATTTGACCCACTCATAGATGTTTTCCTAAATTGCTTTCTATTTTTTGTGTCTCTCTTAAGTTATAAACTTTAGGGCAATACACAGAGAGCTCTTAGGTGATATTTTTAAGATGTTTAAGCTTACACCTATAGTATACATATGTGTGTATATGGAATTTATAATATAGTCTGGTTTCCTCCACAAAATACTATGTCAGTGTATACAGCATTTCTTAATGTATAAATATTTTTTCTAATGCTACTGAAAATATTTTCATAGCATTTTCAACTGAGTCAAAAAGTCTCAATCTTATGGCAAAGCTTTTCACAAAGGAGGATAGATGAAAGAATTACAAACTTAGGTATCTTTTTACTGACACTTAATAGTTAAAATGCCAAAACAATAGCTTGAAAATGCTGAGAAAACTACTGGAAAAATATTTCGAGGTTGTATCTTTCAAAATAAAGACATGCTTTTTTAGTTTAGAGATGATAGCATTGTTATAATTAGCTGATTGTTTTTAGAGTTTATGTAAAGTGAATACAAGTGATATCTTCTCCAAATAAGAGCTACATTAAATCTTAAGTTCAGCATTTAAAGAAAAGATACAGTTTTTTGAAATGAGGTTTCAGGTTGCACTTAAAGACAGGGATGTGCGTGTGTGTGTGTGTGTGTTATTAATGTGGCTGTTTTATATAAATAGTTCCAAAGCAAATGTAAGAGATTAAAAAATTCAGTCTATAAGGGCATATTGCCTGTTTCTGAAACTTGAATATTTCTATGCATCATCTTTAAAACCAAGGTAATACCAGTATCTTACATTTAGTTGTTGGAATTGTTAAATGAGTTAAAACACAGGAAAAAAGCATAGAAGTTTTGTATACTTATAAATTATGGTCCTTATTAATAAACAATGGAAAACACCCCTTTTGTTAAAATTTATATTATTCTAAATGGATATTTTATATATTTGGGTACAAAATATCATGGCAGTTCTAACCTAAATTTACATCAGATGACAAAGTCTACTTTAAAACTTCAGGTAAATGTTGGTAACAAAATAGAGCCAGAACGCAAAACAGTAGATTCTATTTTATGTTTCTTTAAAATTATACATCTACAGAAATAAGTTAAATTTACATTTAAGTTTACATTTAATTTTTAATACTTTCATAAGCCTCAAGAATTAAGCTTCTATGGCCTAGAATATATTAAATCATATAGGAATTATCTGATTCTTAAAGGTTACACATTGCACTCACTTGCAAATTTATCTTATCCTAGTATCTATCATAAAATTTTAATATGAACAAATTTTAATAAGCAAGAATTGTGACTATTCTGCTCCTCTGTATCTTTAGAACTAGGAGGAGTATTTGAAACTGGCATTCAATAAATATTTGTCAAATAAAGGAAGCACACCTTTATATGCTAAGTATTTTATATCATTATTTGTAATAGTTCTCTAAGGTTCAATATTTTTTCATAGGAGGAAGACAAAGATTAAAGAGATTAGGAATTTACCCTTGATTAAGAGTCTGCAAATATTGGAGCTACGAATTCAATCCATGATGTCTGACTCTAACACTCATAACTTTAAACTTTTTAAACTTTTAGCATTCATATAATTGCACTTATTTATCCATCTCCATATGCTTTATAAAGGCATGATTTCTCTGAAGTTCCACTTTTGTTCACAATACATTCCCCCAAGGCAATTCACTAGCTAGAACTTAGCACATGCCATTATTTTAATGTATTCTTGACTTAAAAATAAATTAATAAACATTAAGCGCTTCTGCAATGCAGCTATGTTTTTATAAATTTGAATTAACCAGTGTTCCATCCATGTATGGCTTTGTGGGGAAGCAGGTTTGAAACACTAAGGATCATATTTTCTACTCATTCAACAAATCCTTGAAAGAGCTCAGATTGATTAATGAATACAAAAGAGCTAAAGATAATTAGATGAGAATAAGCTAGGGAAATTCTAAGTTGCACACAGAGAAAACTTTTCTATTCATCTTATTATCCTGAGAAAAGATTTTAAAAATTAAATTTGAAAATAAGGAACAGTGATAAAAAAACTACAAATGAGAATAAAAAAATAGATACGGGCATGTTCTTAGCTTTCTTTCTTAGATGAATAGATTATATTTAATCAACTATTAATATCATTTCACAGTTAGAAACAAAGTTCCTGAATTCGTTAGCTGCTAAATTTGTTAGCTATTCAATACAATAAAGTAGCTATTCAATACAATAAAGTACTTAACTCTTTTTAAGTCATTAGAATTATTCTCTGATATCTATTTTCTACAAATGACAAGCAACCTTATTTTGAGGACTTTAAAGAAAATAAAACCATTATTACCCATTTAAGTTTGAAAAGTTGTAATGTAAATTGCAATGTTAAATAGTATTTAAGTGCTAAGGTGAAAATATTCCACAAAATTGAGTTGGAAAGAAAGTATGATGATCTTTAAAAATATTACAATAAATTACAAGTATATTAAAAACAGACCAGAAAAAGAAAAAAATTAACCCTAAACTGAGTACTTTCTTATAAAAGAAATATTTACAAAGAAAACACTTATGTTTAGAGTTGTTATAGATATCCACATGTTAAAAGTTTTAAGTAGGCATTCAATAATCAGATGAAAGTTAATATGTGATTAAAGTATATCCCAATAAATAGATCACTGAATACTTTATTTCAGGCATTAGAGAAAAATAAGTTTTATATTTCCTATTATTATAAGAATAATTACACTATGGCTTTTATAATTTTACTAAACTTGGTCTATTAAAAAAAAAATTAGGTATATGGCTCTGGCCAGTATGGCTCTGTTGGTTGGAGCATCATCCCATACACCAAAAGGTTATGGGTTCGATTCCCTGTCAGGGCACATACCTAGGTTGCGGGTTCAATCCCCAGTGGGCAACCAATCAATGTTTCTCTCTCCCCGCTTCCTTTCTTTCTAAAAAATCAATGAAAAAACTGTAAGTCTTATAAGAATGAGAAAGAGTTTAATAAATGATATTAGTATCCTCTATTTGATAGACTTTTAAATACTTAAAATTTTTTGTACATAATTAACTTAATAATTTTATAGCAGTCCAATTGATGCACAATACCATACATAGCATTTGAACAATATTATAAACTTCCTTAACTGCATAGTTTTTAATGTCAATTAAATTTTAAATTCATAGAAGTTATAGTTGCCCCCAAGTCAATGTTAAATAAGAGTAAATATTAAATATTTTAATATATCAAATAGTAAATATTTAATAAGTATTAAATAAGAGTAAAATGGTAAATATTAAATAAATAGTAAGTATTAAATAAGAGTAAAATAACATTGTTTTTAACAATATATCAGACATTACTATTAGACTACAAGAATTATTGTTTCAATAAATAATTGTGAAATCAGTGTATAATTGTTTACAGGAAATTGTAATTTATTGGGATGTTTTTCATGACAGTACAAATATAGAACACTGAATTAAATTCAAATATTTATACAAATCATTTTCTATTGATCAAGAAAATCTATTGAATATACTTAAGCCACTGATTTATAAAGTCCATAATTTATTACCTAGGCCATTATTTTAGGTGATAATATTATCAATATTTGATCTGACCTGGAAAATAGCCTCCATTCTTCCTAATGGATGCACAGTAAGTGATTTATAATGTCCTTTACTTTTCCCAGTATCAATAAATCAAGATATACAATTTTCCATGAAATTACTGAGCACGTTTTAACGTACAGCTTTAAAAATAAAGCTGAACTATGGACGTGGGCAGCACAGACCTCACATTCACATTTATGCGATTTGTGGGAAAGTGATATTAGAAGCAATCAGTGAAGTAACTGAGTTCTTTTCACTACTGAGGAAAACTGCAATTTATGCTAATTAAATGTTAACAAACTAATGTTATATAGGGCACAGGTCCGTAGGCCTGTGGAAACAGGGCCTCCGAAGGCAGAAGGGAGGCCTTGGGGGCACATAACCATCAGCACACAGTGTAAGTGCCATGGGACTGATTTCAAAAAAATTATTATGTGAAAAATGAATTTCCTTTCCAGGGAGTGGAACATAGGCATTTTTGCTTGTCTCATGATAACCTGTTTTATAAAATCATATAATCTAAACAGGGAATAGTTTGTATATTATAAATATTTGAGGAATCACTTACACTGCTCCTATATTCACTGTTTAATTAAGCTCACAAAGTGTATTGCTGAGAATTTTTTCCACAACCAATCTAATCCATGCATGAAAAATTCCCCTAATTGAAAAATGCTTAAGAAAAAAAAATACAAGATGCAGCTGAAGTTTTAAGGTCATTACTTTAAAAAAAAAGTATTTTAATAAAATTAGGAAGTTTGAACTGAGATTGGTTTAGAAAATTTTCTGAGTCCCAGCTCAGTGCTTTTACTATACCTTCATGTTGCCTAGTCAAGTAGAACATAAAAATTGGCTAAGTAAATATTTCTGGATTTAAATAATCTAATTTTTTTATATTAATGTGTCCCAGAAAATAAAACACTGAATAGTTTTATAGGCCACTTTGTTTTGTTACTATTTTTTATTTTATAATGCGCATAAAAAAAGAGTAAATACATAACAAAATATTTCAAATAATAAAATTATTCTCCTCTTCCTCTTGGCCCCTATATTCCAGCCCTCACAAATTAACCAGTTACCAATTTCTTCTGAATTCTTTAAAAGAATTCCCATGACATATAAGCATTTTTTTAAGTCAACAACTCATAAAATTTTAATTCACTTGATATACAGAATTACTTCAGTATGGGCACCTCCCTATGTCCATATCTACAGCATTGGAATTCCTCGCCAGACCAATTTGGCCAGAAAAAGAAACAAAAGGCATCCAAGTGAGAAAAGAAGCAAAGCTGTCTCTATTTGCAATAGACATGATATTATATATAGAAAACCCTAAAGAATCCAACAAAAATCTGTTGGAAATAAATATTCTATCAAGTTGGAGGATACAAAATCAATATACAAAAATAAGTTATGTTTCTATACACTAGCAACAAACTAAGGGAAAAAATTCGGGAAACAATGCTGAAGAATGAATATAACCAAAGAGGTAGAAGGTTTGTACACTGAAAAGTATGAGACATTGATGAAAGAAACTGAAGAAGACAAATAAATGCTTACGGATTATAACAATTAATACTGTTAAAATGTCCGTACTACCCAAAGCAGTCTACAGATTCAGTGCAATCCCTATTAACACTAGTGTTCTTCTGAGAGCAAAGGCACAGGCAACAAGATGAAAAACACGTGGGACTGCATCAAACTAAGGCGCTTCTGCACAGCAAAGGAAACCATCAATGAAATGTAAACTCAACCTACAGAATGAGAGAAGACAGTTGCCAACTATATATAAAAAATTTTATGTATCTCCAAAATATACAAAGAATTCATACAATTCAATAACAGAAAACAATCAGATGAAAAGTGGGCAGTGGATCTGTGTAGACATTTCCCCCAAAACACACTAGTGGTGAAGAGGTACACGGAAAAGGTGCTCAACTTCACTAATCATTAGGAAAATGCAAATCAAAACCACAGTACCTCCTCCTATCTGTTAGAATAGCTATCAACAAGAAGATATCAAATAACAAGTATCAGTGCGGATGTGGAGAAAAGGGAACACTCATGCACTCTTGGTGGGAATGTAAATTCATATAACCACTACAAAAAAAATAATATGGAGATTCCTCAAAAAAATATGAAATAGAACTTCCGTAAGACCCAGCAATTCTATTTCTGACCAATTTCAACTCGCCTCCTCCCTCAAGCTGTTCTTACTGATGCTGCCCACTGCCTGGGAGAGCAGCCTTCCCCGCCTCGAGTGGTGGACTGTGCTCCTAGCTACACCCACTTCCTCCAGAAAGCCAGGCCTGAACAGGCTATTCTGTGCGGGGCCTTCCTGTGTGCTCCCAAGCACATGATCTGTCAGGAGACTTAACACATGCTGCCTAATTATTTAGTCACCTGAATAAGCTCTGAGTTCAGTGAGATCCAAGCCTACTTCCCTTATCTATGTATTCTCAGCATGTGTCACAGAGTCTGCCATTAAGACCTCAGAAATGTTTGCTGTCTGCTTTGGGCTTTAAGGCACAGTACACCGACATAAAGTCAGTTCTTAACCATAGGATGCTTAGTGGACTTGAAAAAATGTAAGAACACAGACTAAATTTCTAAGGGAAAGAAATTATAGGTAGGCTTTGTCCCTATATCCTATAGCTAAGTAGCTTGGGTTTTGTTTTTTTTAATCAGGATACAAATATGTCCCAGGCAGAGCCTTCTCATTTCAAGATAGTAAATGACCCTACACAGTAGTACAGTTAAATACTACCTGGTTCTAAAGAATGCACGACACTAATAGTACTGATCAAATTAATCGTTTTACAGTTTATTTAAAATTAGCAAAAATTGAATCATCAGATCTTAAAAGCAAGTTAAAAGGGCTTATTTTATATCCCACATATGAGTGAAATCATACAGTTCTTAGCTTTTTCTGTCTTATTTTGCTTAGCATGATGTTCCCAAGATCCATGCACATTTTCCCAAGTGGCCGTGTTTCCTCTTCTCCTGGGGCTGAGTAGTTTACATTGCGTACCAGTACACTTGAACCCCATACAATCTTACTGACCAATATCGCCGCGATAGACTTAATTTGAAATAATTAATAAAATTTAAAAAATAAAAGTGTTTGTTCATTTCTGGAGAGCAATTTATATTATGCAAAAGAAAGTCTGTCAAATTCTTCCTCCCAACAAGGTCACCTAATTTCACCTCAGAAAATATCCAGCAACTAACACTCAAAACGTGTAATGGAAATAGTATGGTTACAACAAACATTGTTCAACTTTTTTCATGTTTATTCACACCTATCCCATTAGTATATTAATATCACTGAGGCTAAGTAATGTTATATAATTTGCTCAAGGTAATAAACTTAAGCGCAAAAACACAATCAAGCCTTCTGGCTCCCGCAGTGCTTGCTTTTGGATTCCCTTTTGTGTCTGCAGGAAGCCTGAGCTCTAGCCGGTGGCTCTACCAGTAACTGGGCATGCCGCTTAACTCCCATGGGGTTTCCTGATCAGGAAACTTGTAATCATTTCCCTCCAGGCACCTTTCATCTCAAAAAGCCAAAGACAATGTCATTTTAGAGGGTGGCCTATTCAGACATTGCTTACATTTTGTTATTCCCCCCAAATTACTTGGAAAGTAATATTTTTAAGCACATAATAGCTACCTCCAAAATGGCCTGGAATGTTTTAAGCATCCCCGTATACAGGGATAGGCAAAAGCAGGTTTACAGTTGTGAGTATGCCAGAGTTTATTCTTGTATTATTTATTTATTAATTACTGTATTATTTATCATCATTATTAACCTACTTTTGCCCACCCTTATATATTAAAGGCAGAAGCAGCACATGACAAAATTACAGATAATACAACCTCAACATGTACACATACATAAACTCAAAGTACAGAATAAATAACCAATAGAAGAAAAGTCTAAAATGCAACTTTGTATTTGATTCACAATCTATTTCAGGTGACATCATAATTCATGAATATATCTAATTGAGACCAAATCCAGTATCTAAACATTGCATATTGAGTTGCAGCTTCTTAACTGACCTTGGAAAAGTTATTGCAAGTTTTTAATTTTATAAAATATTTCAAAAATTTTGGTTTGACAATTTTCCACAACACAGCTATAGAAGAATAAAGATAGCTCTTCTCTCTCCCTCCCCCACCAACGGGGAGACTTGTGCACACAGACTAGAGCAGAAACATCTCAATAATCTATAAGGGTACATTTTTGTGAGCTGTCACTTAAAAAAACTGGAGTAAGGACTATGTGAATTCTTTTCTAATATTGATATGAGTGCCAAAATTGCCATGTAAATATATCATGCAAATATGATATCTCCCCCTCTACCCAAAAGTTTTCTCTGCACTTCTCATTGTCTTTCTCTATTTTAGCATATATAATTTAGGATCAGATTTGGTTGCTAGAACAGGGAAATCCAACAGAGTCAGTGGCTTCTGTTTATCCCCTCACATTAAAAAGAAAAAAAAAAAAAAAAAGGAGCTGAGACTGACAGTTCTGAGCAGGCACCGTATCTACAAACACACAGGACCTGGGCTCCTTCCACATCCCTCCTCCATTCTCTTTGCACAGGTCTTTCATTCTTACAGCGAAGCCTGTTTTCACACTGGCTACTGCAGCACCAGATACCATATAGACGAGAAAGGGGAAGGAGAGGAGTTCATAAAGGACACATATTTTGAATGAGTCATCTCACTTTTGAAGAATATGCCTAGAATTCTTAAATAACACTTCACATTGACTAATCTGTTTATCTCTTATAGCTCAAGAGTCAAAGGGCTACGCCTACATGTGAGAATGGTTGAGATGGGAACATTACCACTGTGAATAAAATAGGGATTCTTTCATGAAAAAGTAGAGAGTAGAATTCAGGAATATAACCATCTGTCATTCTCAAACTTGACTTCAAATCTTAGACCCTCAATCCTACTTAACCCCTTGGAAGAGCATACCCCAGCATAAAACTATGGGAAAACTATAAAATTAATCATTTTATCTGCTCAGTCATCTTTCATATACATAATGATCACGTTCCTGAGCACCAACTAAGTCAACGGGGTTATCGTAATTACTGGCACGCGTACACAGAATCACTACTGTGCAAAGCTGGCGTAAGGCAGGTGTGAAGGCAGAGGAGTTCTATTCGCGTTCAGTCAGGTTTTGATCACCGTTTATAGTTACATGAGTTTTTTCTTGTCCTTGGACGATTTATTTATCTTGTTACCAAAACAGTCTTTTCATCAGTGTTTCTTAGACTGACAAGTTGTTCATGCTGCCTTCCTATGCACTGGCTGCATCACTCAATAATCCCTTGACCTCCCTGTCAGAGGCAGGACCATCATTCCTTTAGGGCACATATGAGCTCATAAAAATACAGGCATTTGAAATGGGCCATGGGAACACATGCCGTATTTCTCCAGCTTATCTGGCTGCCCAATGACTGCAAAGCACACTCCAGTAGGTTAAGAGAAGGGGCCGTATTCCTCTCCAGAGGGTGCTGAGCGCTGCAGTGGAGTGGGAACGTGTGGTGTGGCAGCATACTGCGTGCAAAACAAGTGTAGCCACCCAGGACCTCATCGTGTGCCCCAACGATGCGGAGTCACGGTCTTTTCACATTTACGGGATTTGAAACACACTCATCTTATTCAGTGGGACCAGAGCGGAGAGGAAACTTCAGTAATTGTTTTTAATTAGACATACTCTCAGGAGCACATAGTACACATGGCAAAACTGCCTTGAGTAAGAAAGTTTCTTCTCATCTACAAAATGAAAAATGTTAAACAGTTTTCAGGATAATTGATGTACTCAATGTACTTTTTAAAGAAGAAAATTTATCTAGGTAATTCAAGGAAAAACGGTGATTTTACCTAATTTTCAGAAGTAAGAGTAGCTGCAAGGCTTTGAAGTAGTCCCTGCATATAAGTGGTAATTTTGGGCACCAATCCCAAACCTAATGTAAAACTATCTGACTTTATGGTCTCTTCAGTCACTTGCCACTAATAAGTAAATTGGCTCTTGGGTTTGGCTGTAATATAGAAATGTCACAGAGATCCCAGAATGGTGGCAATTTCCAGGCTAATAACTGAAATGAGAATAGGAACAGGACCCTTTTGGATAATTCAAAAAATATGCTATAGCACATAAGATAAGACTTCAAAGACAGTCTTAACATCTGAGGAAATTAAAGAAGTACATCTTTCCTAGCAAAAAATGAAAAGATTTTATTTCATTTAATGCCTCTCCCAGATGATCAATTTTATACTACAATGAAAGATATAAAAAGTTCCACAGTCGTGAACATGTTTAAAAATGCCCTCATCCCTGAAGCCTTTAATCCATTCGTGTCTAAACTGAAATTTTGCTGAGCCAATGACCAGAGATTGCCTTTCTCATTAACTTTTGTAAAGGACAGACAGATGCTTTTTACATCCTTTTCTTCCTAGAATCTATTTTAAAGACAAGAACCAAATCGTTAATTTTTCTGAAATGCCTGTCCAGTGGTTAGGTGGACAACGTGGGCAATTCCAGAATATCTATGGCAGATATGCACACGAACTTTGTATATATACACACACGTTATGTTTCCCAGAAACTTAGTGATTCACACACACATTCTCTTAGTTACTGTGTGTACATTGTGCCTCAGGGCCTAAGGGCTACATTAATGAGCTGAAAGCAGAGCGAGGAAGGCAGAACTTTAGAGGGTCTGGTGCTTTAAAGCGAAAAGAAAAATGGTCCATGTTTGATGAAGTTCATAGGCTACTTGGACAAGAAAGAGTTTAAGAGAAATGGCAAGTAAAAAGAGTGATTGGAGTGAGTTAAAGTGATAAATGGACAAACATGAATAAACTATAGTTGCGTCCAGTGACATGGATAAACCTCATTAAAAATAGTGTTAACCAAAGGAAACTAGTCATAAAAGTACATTTACTATATGTTTTATTCTATTTTTATAATTCACAAAAGGGAAAACTAAATCTCAATCTTTAGCAATGTCAACTGGCATGGTAAAATTATAAAGACTATAAAGGTAGTGATCACCATACCATCGGAATAGTGATAAAATTTAGGGAAGAGGAAAAGGTTAGACTGTGAAGGGATATACAGGTTTGGGGACACACTTACACAGTAGTGAAAATGTTCTATTCCCAAACTCGATAGAAGTTTTGGTGATTTTTTTTCTATTGAACAGTAAGTTGCACACTGTATTTTATGTTTATTTCTGTATGTGTGTTAACTTCAAAATAAAGCACTTTGAAAAGGAAAACAAGATGGAACAGAATTCTACTTTTATCCATGACAAAGTCACTGATACTGGACTTGGCTCACTGCTCTAAACAATTATAAAACTAGAGAAAATATAACAGACACAACTAGATAAATATATAGCAGGCACCACATAGAGAACATTGCACAGTATTATAATCCTAAAGAGAAGGGAAACATCTAAGGGTAGTTCCCCATTACCCAGGTATCCATTATTGGAGGTCGGTCCCAAAAACAGCACGCGGTCTCGCTGAAACTGAGATGGTAAAATGGGATTAAAACAATAGAGAGCAGAAGCAACAAAGCCAAAGCCACATCTGTCAGGTTCACAAAAAGTCTGCAAGTAACTCAACTTGCAGGCTTCAAAACTCAACGACCTGCAGGTGAAGGCAAGAGAGTCCAGATCCCCTAAAACATATTCACATTATCTAGCAGGAGGTGCAACTACTTGGTACTCAAAACAGCCATAATATTTAAGAAAAGAATGCACACAATTAAAACAGTTCCGAGATGACTTGGATTTGGAATTAGTAGACAAGGATTTTAAAAGAGTGGCTATAAATAAATTCCAGGGTCTGAAGGAAAATATGGACATAAAGAAGGAACAGATGAGCAATCTCCAGAGAAATATAAAACCTACAAGAGAACTAAATGAAAATTTGAGAATAGAAAAGTACAATATTTATGTGAAATGTTATCCAATGAGATTAAGATCAATGTGAAGAATGTTGAAGAAAACCTAAGTGAACTAGAAGACCAATCAATAGAGAAATTACGCAATCTCAGAAACATTCCTATTCATCAGTAGAGAAATTACGCAATCTCAGAAACATTCCTATTCATCTCTTCATCTTAGGAGTCATGGGTACAAAATGAGGCCAGACAGAATTATGGAATACCCTTCGGCTACTTACAGCTTCTGTGGTATACACAAGTTTAAGGACTTTTAATTTAACCAAGATTACATTTTAGCTTCAAGAATAAAAGGAAATGAGAAAGGGGCAAGGGAGTTGAGGGGAGAAAGCAACGTTCTAATTGTAACGTTTGGTCATAAGGCTTAGGATGGTTAGTGATACTACTAAGAGCATGAAGGGGATTAAGGAGTGTGAAAAAAAATGCTAGGATTGATGAACCATGTGTCCAGGAGGTATCAAGATTGTTTGATTCAGGCAACTAAAGGTAGTGAGCTGGGAAGATAGAAAGTAAGGTTCAGAACCTGGGAGCTCCAAACCTGAGATTATGCAGAGATTTCACTTACAATGAAGGAATCTAGGAGGCAGCACTATCTAGTAGCTGTGAGGCAATGATGTCCAAACATCAAATGATGTTCCAAGCTGTCAAATGTGGTAGCCAACTAGCCCCATGTGCCTATCGAGATCCTGCTATGTAGCAAGACAATTGAAGGGCTTAATTCCTAATTCTCTTAATTTTGATAGTCACGCGTGGCTAATGGCTACCATAGTAGGCCGTACAGGTCATGAAATGACTGCAGATGTGTGTGGATGAGGCCAGGTAGGAAGCCAGACATCAGGAGAGCAAAGCAAGGGGATTGGAGGATCATCCTCTGGCTATTAAAATCACCAATTTTAATGTGTGTGGTGACATGAGACAGGGACACTGATCCAGGAGTAGCAACTTCAAGACATGAAGGAAAGTAATCTGGAGGACTGTAGGGAGCAAGGTAATAGGCACTCTAGTATCTTGGCACAAAATTCAAGCTCGGAGGGCCTTAGGGAGAAAGATGGGAGGAAGATCTCAAAGTGGTTGTAAGAACCACAGAGAACACGTTCCCACCTACAGATACAGAGGCATATGGGTGAAAGGGCTCCAGGAGGAGAGGTGTACTCAGGGCAAAGCTGGATTCCAGTTACAGTGTGAGACTGAAGGGTATGTTCAATGAGGAGACACATTATTTTCATTTCCTACATGAGGCTCAGAAAAGTGAAGCAAATTGTGAAGATCACAGAGCTTAAACAAATGACAGAGGACTTGAAGACTGATAGTTTTATTTCAATGCTCATGCCCCTAACCATTGAACTCTACTGAGTATCCAGCTGCCACTGCAGTGCCTAGAAAATAGTGAGCACCTGGTACCTATGAGGTATTTTTCAAATTAATGTTCAGCAAAATAGCACTCAGAATGCCCATAATGATGGTCTAGCATTCAACTCCAATGGCCATACAATTTCATATAAATTGTGCCTATTTTATGATAGTATACAGGTGACTTGGGGTACATAAAAAGCTTTTTTATATTTGTTTTATGTTGCTATTTACAAAAGTGTTGTGGACTTCCTTTGAATCTTCCTCAAACTACTCCCCCATTCCAAAACACTAACGTATCGGATGACTATATTTTTTCACCATGGACTAAATATTCTTTTCTTCCCTAAACTGTGTCACCCCCTATAGTTGACTTCTCAGCTTATCTAATTATCCATTTAGAGACACTAGGACATGCAATAATTTTTGACAACTTTCAAGTCACACAATTTATCCTGAGTTTTTATGGATTGGCATAAATATAATGCCTGCGCTACATTTAGTTACACAGAAAATTTGAAAGGTGGCTACTGGAATGCTAATTCACTTCCTTACTAAAAATCAAACAGAATGTGAAACTGAATTTTTCCTCTCAAAAGTTACAGAAACTTGGGTACTTCTAGAGTTCTTTATACTTTGCTCAGTTGACTTGTTCTATTTTCTAACTTCCTGAAACAGAGGTTTAAAAATATGCTTGTTACATAGTTATGTTATATACTTATTATCTTAACCAAAAAAGAAACCTAGATCATTTGTCTTTTATTATTTTAATTTTTCCCTAGAAGTCTATATGCGTTAGTTATACCTATAAGCAGGGAGGCAGGCAAGAAAGAGATGAGAAGTAGAGATGTGGCTAAGAGCAAGGAGAGGCCAAGAAAAATAAAACATGAAAACAAAGGGACTTGAAAAGATACATCTTAGAAGTCGAAGGCCTGAAAGCAGATCTGAGAGCGAACAGCCTGAGAGGCGATGTGTGAGCTGAGGCAACGTCGTGAAGAGACATAAAACTACGAGAGCATCCCAGATCACGAAATAAAAAACCAGGGAGCAGTCACCGGCACACGGCAGAAGCACTGAGTATCTTGGGTGGCCTGGGATGTGGCAGCAGCAAGTGGGGAGGGACCCTCCTGACAAATAGAAACAAATAAATCCTAAAGGCCAAGTGCCAATCACTTATAAGTCATTGCTGAGCTCGGAACAAAGGACCAGCGGCTCGCTGTCTAACATCAGATCTGACAGTGAACATGAGGGCCATACACAAAAAAAGTGAACGAGTGGCCCATGCTGAGAGGTAAGACACATACTGAGAAATGAAGTACGGGGCAGAATCACCTGAAATGTCTCTGAGACCCGCGAGCAGTGGAAAGCAGGGGTGTCCAGAAGCTCTATTTGTTATGTGTTGGGCTCTGGGAGTTACACAGGCAGGACAATCTCTCTACAGATTTAGGGTCTGGCCACCAAGACATCAGCAAGTACAGTACTTAGGGAGCTGCAAAGTGTTCACAGCAACAGACTACATCCTAGGGGGAATAGAGTAAATATTAAACATGGTCCCTTTTCTAAAACTGACTTGAAAAAGAGAAAAGCAATGAGAGGAAAAAAATGAGGAAGATGTGCTTATTATTGGATGGCTGTAGGTTATGTGCAGAATATATATATATACCTCCCCTGTGGTAGAAATTAAGTAATTTAAAAAATAATGCATGAAACATTTACTATACATAAAGTAGATAACTGTTTTTATATGTACACCGCATGCCTATGGGTCGCTGCGTAGATGCATACATTCGGTAGATTAGAGACACCCCCGGGTAGAGGACTTAAGGGCATAGGCTTTGGAGCTACACTGCTTGGTACAGAGCCTGGCTCTATACCTTAAGTAGCCACGGGAAGTTGCGCAAGTTCTGTTACTCTTCTGTCCCTTGGATCCCAGAGGATATAATAGAACATTCCAGGTTCCTATCACATGTATCAGGCAGAGGGTAAAGTGCTCAGTAAGTGTTTGCTTTTATAGTTATTATCATAACATTACCTAAGGGCTAGAAAAGCTGCCTCTTTAATAGAGTAAAACCACAATCATTTATTTGGGTTCAATGATGATACTTAATAAAAGCAGACGATTTCCTAGTGCTGTCAAATGTTTTTGCACAGGAAGTAAAACTCTGGATAATTAAAGCAAATACCTATACCCCCGAATGAAATGCAAATCAACGGGTAGTAATAATGAAAGTCACCAGGTTTCATTATTTAGATGCACCAAGCTCATCGGGCTTGCTAAGTCAGAAGTATTCCTGATTCTCTAAATGCACCTACCACAGACCAAACCTGAGAGTGACACCGAAACTCTCAGCACCGAGAGCAAAGCACTGGCCTGTCGGTCACTGAACTGGCTGCCTGTGTTCTTCCACAGCTCGGTTTTCAACATGAGACGGTAACAATGAAATCCAACAGACCTCAGAGTTCACCTAGACTTTCCACTTACGTATTTTCTTACTTGATTTTTAACTACCTAAAATCCCTGATGCCTCTCATTGCTAAAGTCTGTTTTATAGGTAAAATTTTAATGCACCGAATATGTTATCATTTATCGGATAGTCATTCCCTGCTTAATAAAGAAAGTATATTTTACAGAATATTTTTAGAGTGCAGGGCTTTTTCTTTTTTTACTCATTGAATCTTGCTATATTTAGCATAATCTTATTAAATCCCTATAGATAAGTAATATGTTTTCTGAGATGCTCTTTTCATTTTTGTTGGGGGCAATCTTTATCTTTAATGTTTATTATCAACTAGATATTTTTCAGTAAATTTTAAAATAATTCATATTGACAAAATTATTTTAAATGTATGGATATATGGATATATGTATGGATAGAGAATTAGAAATGACTAAAGCTTGTTATGTAAAATGATAAAATAGAAATCTGAAGTTGTACTTTATAATTGCAGAATGTTATTTTTTTAGATTAAAAAACATCTAACTAGCTCTGTTCCTGTTACACAAAATTTAGCATTATTAACTTGGCATTAGGAGGCTCAGGAAAAAGTTGGATATTTATAATATAGACTGAAAATTGTTGAACATAAGCAAGTCAACAAATAACTTTCACAGCTAAAATTATATTTTAGGATTCCAGCTTGTATATCAGTGAACTTTGCAGATTTTCTTTAAGACATTTGCATAGTTTGCTACCCTTCCTCATCTTTCGATTGCTTTTTAAAATATGTAATAATTCATCTGACATATGTCCCAGCTTTTTAAAACTGAGACACCATGATTGACTCTTAAAGAACATTTGAAATTAAATAGCAAGAATAATCTTTCAATTCTTCCCTATTTCCTGAAATATGAAGAAATTTGACTTTTGAACTCAGTTACCAAGAAAAGAGGAAAATTCTCTAACACTGCAGCTGTCCGAAGTTTTCCTACTAAAATGTTAAACAATTGCACAGATGGACCAGTTTGAAAGATATTACTTCATATTTATGAATAACAATAAAATGTGCCAAAGTCTTTATGGCTAAGACTTAGTGAACTCATCACAGATTCTTGCAGTACTAGGTTTGCCACCAAACAGAAACACACACGTCTCCCAGTATTGTTATGAAATTAGGTCACAAGTAGACACCTAACTTATTAGCTCTGTGTCTCCCATTTGCTCAGGCAGGATGCAGTTTTCCTCATTTCCAAATAGTGCTGGTGGTTTCAGAGGTGTCTCACCTGCGCCGACCACATCCCTGGTCTCTCTGTTCCAGTGTCCGTCAGACCCCTGAGCTCCCTGGGACCCGATTCTCACAGCTGCCCAACAGCGCAGGTTTGCAAACCACAGAGCGATAAGAAAGCTCACCCAAGTGAAGAGAAAAATTCTCTCTCCTGCTTTGCTAAATTAAGGGGAGATGCCACGGTAGGGTATCTTGTGTCCTCAAGTATAACACCTTAATATTTGTCTTAAATTTAAATCAAATTTTCTTGGACCACACATCTATACTATCACCTTCCCAAGCAAATCTATATTCACTAAAGCACTAGGTTGAATGGGTCAAGTGACAGTCACTCCACCAAACCCAGAAACACCATTCTCCTAAAATGATTAAAGCACATTGCAAAGTCCAGGTTATTATGTAGAATTACTTCCTCTCTTTGCTGCAGTCAGCCCCTGTACACTGGGTTTTCTTGCTTTCTTGACTACTATGGCCCCTTCCTCCCCTGTGAACCTGTTATGTCTAAACTATAATTGGGCACAGAACACATCATTTTTCTAAAGAAGCTCCTGACCAGCAGTCCAAGTCGGTGGATGCAAATAGATACTAGCAGCCACATCTAGATGAACAGAAGCTCACACATGCAGCAGAAAACCCTGCTTCAAATATTTGAACAATTTCATTAGAAAAGATTATACCAAGTTCTAGCCTGGCCTTTAAACATTTCCTCACAAGTTAATAAATAAATATCCCAGAGCAACTTGAAAATTAAGACTAAATCGCAATCTAGGCAGCATTTTGAAAATTTCATTACAAGTCATGTGAATAATTGATCAAAAGTTTCTGAAGTGCCATGAAAATACAGAAAACCAAGGCTCATGTAGGCGGTGATCATATGAATTTATTAGAGTGGATTTGATGGGGGGGGGGATTCAGCTCACATAATAATCTGTCTCTGTGAACCAGGCCACTTGCATACTCTTTATGCTCTGGCAAGTGACCTGGAAAATTAACCATCCCATCACCTGTAAGGACAGGCTCTGAAATTTACTGCATTTTTATGTGGCATTCTATTTCATTAATGGAACCCCTGACTTTTCCATCATAACTCCATGTAATTGTCAGATGTTACTGATGGGATTATTAATGATAAAATGTTAATAGTACTTTGCTTGTATCAAAATTACCAGCTGAAAGGATCATTAAAATAAGTGTAAAAATATGAAAGTATTAATCTGTATGATAACTGACAAAGTTTCATGTCCACATGGTGACTCAATGAATAATAGAGAAATGCTGATACTTCTAATATGGTTGATAATAATAATGATGTAAGCCACACATTATATGCAAATGATAAGGACAAAATGGCCCTACACTCTAAATCATTGGGAGCTCAAAGTCCTTTCCTTGTGTTTTATAGCTTATAGCCTCTGGTGTGCATATACGCATTTGATTTCGTCCAGTCTCATGTACCACTGCCAAGGTGCAAGCGGAGTCAAAAGCTTTGGCGATGCCTGCTTGCGCAGCTCTCCTCTCCTTCTGTGTGTCATCAAATATTCAAAAGGCAAACAGCATGTTACATCCTTTCAAAAAATCTTAATTAAAAACTAAGTCCTAAAAAGCAGGTTCAATAGCATAAAATTCACGGAAATTGTTATTTAAGTTAAAAAGAACTTATAGAAGGCTTGCCCTGCCATAGAGCAAGCCCTGGCTCATGTTCATGAAGACGGGCTCTCACACACTTAGGAGGCTTTACAGGAGTCTCGCCTCAGCCCGAGCACCTGGGGATGTGATCATTTCTCTTGCCACATGTCTTTCTAGAAAGGAAGAAAAGTTCCACCAGATATAAAAGGTTTTAAAGAAAGTATGTTTTCACATATTGAGTGTATTTTAAAGTTTTTCATGTGTACCTATAAAGCAACTGTATATATGTAAAACTAGAGAAAACGACGATGAAAGAAATTCAGAGGAAATTAATCGGACACTGTGGCATGTACCCGTCTCCTTGAACACTCTCTCACACGCACACACACACACTACTTGAGCTCAGTTCTCGGAAAAGAAAGATCATCTTGCACTCTTCCAGATCGTCGACCTATTTTTATTTAGTTTGGGGCAATGGAAGACTTTTTTTTTTTCTTTTTAAATAATACCAATACCACTGCACTGGTTTCTAAAAGCAAATGGGTTCGATTCCTTCACTCTAGTTAGGAGTTAGAGGAAAATGAATTGTAATTTAATACAAATGAAGCATTAAATTTCTCCTTGTTGCTTAGCAGATTCCAAGATGATAGAAAATCCTTCCTATAACTGCTGCTGATCCAATATAATTGCCGAGATTATTGTGACCACACTATAGTTTCACTGTAAACTCTTTGAGGCCAAGATCTCCATTCCTTGGACAAAGTAAGTCAAACCCTATGTGAAACATTTTGGGGAATCCGAAAGGTCTCCATATGAAATACTATTTCCTTCCTTGACCTGAAAGAAATTTCTTCTCACCATAAGTAATCTACTGTTGGTTAAGGCACTGATGTTTCCATTAAAACACACATGTTAAATTTTTTTTATGACTAAGGTTATAAAGACGTGAGCAAAAGTCAAGCCATTTCTTGATTGAGGATGATGCAGAAGCTGCTGCCTAACTTTCCTGCAGTTCAAGCTAGCATTCTGTTCTGGTGGACCCTGAAGGTTAGGGGTCCACAATGTTATCTGTAAAAGGCCGGGTAGTAAATACTTTCAGCTCTGCATACGGTCTGTGCTGCCACTGCAGGACTCGGCTCCTGGGCCTCCGCGCAGCCAAGGACAAAACAGACAAATGAGTGTGGCTTTGTTACAATAAAACTTTATCTATGGATACTAAAACTTTAATCTCATATAAATTTTACATGTCATAAATTAATACTTAGTTACTTCTCAACCTTTAAAAATGTGAAACCCAACCTGAGTTTGTAGGCCTTACAAAGACAATCAGGAAGGCAGAAGGACAGTAGTTTGCAGAGCTCTGACCTGCAAACTTAATATGTCTGAAACAGAGCCCTGAGTCTCCCATAGTCCCACAGCACAAAAAAGCTCACCCGACCCGTCTCTCACAAGGCTACACATCCCAGTAAATGACATTTGTTTGGTTACACGCACCAAAAACCTTGTAGTTTTGTTTAATTTGTCTCTTTTCCTATATCCAGTCCTGTCAGCTGAACCTTCAAAATATGTTCAGAATCCTTCCACTTTTCATCACTAGATCCTGTCACACTATGAAACCACTACCACGTCTCACTCGGTCTGTTACATTAGTAGGAAGTCCCTACTTCCAGTCACACTAAACTCAACCTGTCCTCTGCACAATTCAGAAAGATCTTTCTAAAGTACAAGATTGTATTCCACTCTTCTGTTTCATTCACTCTCATGGCTTCCCATCTCACAAAGAAGAAAAACCTCCACCCATACTTTCACCCACAAAGTCCTGATCCCTCTGCTATCTCGTTGGCCTTCACTTCCATCACTCCCACCTCTGGCTCCAGCCAAACTAGCCTCCCTGCTGTTTCTGAAATACTCAAGCACACTCTGTCCTCCGAGTGCTTGCATTTACTGTTCCCTCTGCCTATAGTGCTTTTCCCTCACAGATCTGCACAGCTCACTCCCCCATTACTAAAAAGGCTTCCCTAACCAGCCAGTATATTATACAACACCTCCCACCATACCTTTTAATTCATTGCCATCTTTATTTTTCTTTGTAGCATGTACCACCTTTTGACTTAGGACATATTCTTTATTTCCTTATATTTTTCCTTTCTTTTCCTCTAGAATATGGGCTCCACAGAGACAGAAATTTTGTGTTATTTTTTTTTTCTTGACTGCTATATCCACTGCTAGTAGAACATTAGTTGAAGGGATAGACCAATGAATGAGTAAGGAATGAATAGAAGGACATCAGAAGTTTCAAAAGGGGCAGGAGGAAATGGAGGTGATACCTGACCACTTAGTCATCTTACTTTAAGCCTTTTCTTCATTTCATCTTGCAAACCAACAGAGGCAATGTTGCATGGCTCCTAAGAGTGCAGGCTCTGTGTTAAGCCACGCTCCTGTTCAAACCTCCATTTCCTCTACAGCTACCTAAAAATGTTTGGAGGGTACTTTGGGACTTTGCATCTGAATGGCCACAGTTGTCAAATGGGGATATCTATTATTCTGAGAATTGAGAATTTTATATAAACTTCTAAGTACAATGCCTTACAATTTTATCAAACAAGTGATAACTGATAATGGAAAGCTTACCTGTGTGCATATATATCACCTTTAATCAAAAGTAGGAAGACATGAGGAATGAAAAATAGATAACTCCAAAAGATCAAAATAAGGAAGTTCTATTAGATTCAAATAAGAAACAAGTATAATTATAGAATTGCATGAATCAGTGGCATTAATATTAATCACCATATTAATATGGAGATATTCATTCTATGCATATGTATTGGGTACCAATATAGAGGGGTGGGGCAAAAGCAGATGTACAGTTGTTGTGAAATCGTTTATTCTTGTGTTATTTATTAATTTTTTTAATGTTTATTTATTGATTTTCAAGAGAGAGGTGAAGAGAGATGGGGGGAGAGAGAGAGAGAGAGAGAGAGAGAAGCATCAACCTGGTGCTCCACTCACCTCTGTGTTCATTGATTGATTCCCTTATGTGCCCCAACCAGGGATTGCACCTACAACCGTGGCTCATGGGGACAGTTCTCCAGCCAAATGAGCTACCCAGCTGGGAATATTAACTAATTATTGTATTATTTTTTTGTATAGCACCTGTAAACCTACTTTTGCCCACCCTGTACAGATACACTTTAAGCCCAGTATCTTTCCACCTTTTCAATGGGAATATAAAAACAAACAAGGCCATTTTGGAATGATTGTCTAGATTCCTACAAAGTAGTAAGTTCCATTCTTCATATTCTTTACATTTCCAGCATATAGCTTTCCAAACCCATAGTTAAAATAAAAATTGATTTGATCTGGCATGGTCTGTTTTTACTAAAGCCGTTAATTGAATTCTGAGTTGTGTGTAAATCAATCGTTCGTGAACTTCAGTGTACCTTCGTATCAACAGTAAGGGATGACAGCACCGATCTCACAAAAGTGGAGATTCTTGGATTCCCCTTGACTTCCCAGTTTTGATTAGGAAGTTTGAACCCAGATATGTGCCTTTTTAACATCAATTCAAGTAACTCTAGTGTCTAATTACCCAGTTTGAGAAATACCAGTCTAATGATGTATATATTTAAAAAAACCCAAAAATTTGCAACATTATTTCTAAATTAAAACTTTTGAACCAAGAAATATTTATCATTTCAATGGCATGATTAACATCTTTCTGACTAATGTAACTAAGGGTGCTTGCATGATTAACCAACAATATAATTGGGGTTCAGGCCACACCAGAGCAGTGATATGATGGTCTCGACAATTTGTAGAATCTCTCTCCAATGATTATTCTATGAACCAAACTAAAGGGGTGTGTTCTGTTTTTTACTGGGTTTTAAAGAAACAAAGATTAGCAGTCTCATTGAGAACAATGACACATTACAATTACGTTTAGAGCCTGGAAAGCTATAAACTGTGTTCAAATTTTTGCATGTTGTTATAAATTCTAATTTTAAGAGCATAGTTTGATGGAAAAGATGGCCCATCATTAAGACCTCAGTTCTCTCAGCCCTAGCTTCCTTCTCTCTTTGAATGGTCCACAAGTAGTAGAGAAAGAAAAAGAAATCTGCAACTTTTACAGAGCTTGGAAAAGGCCACTGATATAAAATGACTGTCATACTTCACCTTCACTACTTTAGAAATAATTATTTCCACTTAATGGTTGACAGGTCAGAATCAAACTTTACATTCTAGATGTTTCGGAGTGAGGGGCAGGGAATGACAACTAAGAATGCCTGTCGGCAAAAGTTTATAAAAATCATGAAGAGGTGGAAGGCAGGGAGGCGTCTGTTTGGCACGACAAGAAACACATAAGACCTTACAAGGTGCCTGCCTTGAAAACAATTTCTTGCTCTGAAAAGATGCAGAAGGCTTGTATTTATTTTTAAATTAGTGTTTTCACATTTAATTTCTTAAATATCTTCTTATAAGAAAAATCAAGGTAAAAGTGGGCTACATATTATCAAGTTTTGTTTGTTGGGGACTTACCCCCCAATCTTTCCATGAAGTCTGTAAAAGTGGATAATATCAAACATGGACATAATAAAGGAAACTTATTTTCCACTTTTTACACAATAGAAGATGAACTATTTTTCCCAACTGAGGTTAGAGGTTTAGTTATTACTATAAGAAATGTTTTTAATGAAATATTTTAATATGTTGAGTAAGACAGAACAGCCTTCTCTGTGAACATTAGTTGATAGACAATTGAAACTGATATGCCTTCACATTACTGAATATTGGTCCACATTCAATATAAATTTATACATAGATTTCAAATTTTGCTGATAAGGTATTTTCTAGCAAGAGATTTTTTAAAATGAGGAAATTAACCTAGATTAGAAATAAATCAGAAAAAGCTGAGAGCCTGATGATTTCACTCCCAAGTGGGATGTAACACTGGAACTCATAGACACAGACAACAGTATGATGGTTACCAAAGGGGAGGGGATAGGAGAGTGGTAAAAGGGGTCAAATATATGGTGACAGAAGATTATTTGATTTATGGTGGTGGTCACACAATGAAATATACAGATGATGTATCACAGAATTGTACACTTGAAACCTATATGATCTTATTAACCAGTCATCCCAATAAATTTAATTTTAAGAAGAAACAAGTGAGTCAAAATAAATACAAAATTTTTTTTTTGCTAATAATGTATTTTCTAGTACAGATTTTTTAAATAGAAGAAATGAACCTAGATTAGAAATGTGTTTCCTCATCAGTGGCAGCACGGGTAAAGCCCACAGTAACCGCCTCCCTATGGGAGGGGCAGCGAGCCACGGCACTGATCGCTTCACCTCACAGCTGCCAATCATTCAGCGCCGTAGAGAATCTAATGGACAAACTTACTGTGTATTTTGTTAAGAACACTATCAAGTGAAAGAATATTTTGGTGCTGCGAAAAGACCACTGAGATTCATAAAAATATTTAAGAAACTCAGTGGAATCTGGTGGTCTCTGTAGGTTGAGAATGTGTTTTAACTTGGTTTTATATATATTTACTGAATCACAATAAGAAGTCTAATTTCATTCAGGATACAAATTATTGTATGCGAGATCATGTTCATAACATTGTGTTGAATGATTGCCAAAATTATCATTCTAACTATGAGAATAAAATAAACAAGAACTGTATATCTTTCTAATCATTCACTTGGTAAAGTAGTGGGGAAATCAGGCAATTAGGTTCTATTTTTGTTGTGTGAAACAGTGCCTCCATCTATTATGAAGTTATTATATTTTCTTGTTTCCTTAACCTATTTATAATAAAATTTGAAGAATATATATTATAATATTCTTATTATCCTACTCTTTTATTAGTAACAAAAATGCTATTAATATTACATTGATATTATAAATAATATATAAAATAATACAGAATATAATATGAAATGTGGAATTAAATATCATTGGCTCATTTTAATCTCATAATTTAAATCACCTTAGTATATATCTCTACATATCTTATAGTGATATTCAATTAATAGGACATAAAATATTTATTGATATTCATTATATCTGCCTAAAATTAGCATAAAAGATTATATATGTATATAGAAATTATTAAGGAACAATGAACTGAGGAATAATTTATTACAAATTAAATATAGTGACTTGAGCATTCTATTATTTTTAAATATTATTGACAAAAAACCCACAAAATTCTAAAAGGCTTTTGGTAATGTGCTTTCCATTGTGATAAACAAGGTCAGACTTTGAAAAGTAATAAAATGGAATTATTGCTCTAGAATACTTTAAGATAAAAGTGATAATTATCTTCTACAAAATAAATCAACAAGGCACAAATATGGAAACATATTGCTTATTGTTCCTTTTCTAAAATTCTTTAGTTGTCTGATATTTAATTTTAACCATAAATCAACATGTACTATATTAAAATAAAATTACTAAATATTAAAGGAATAATCCATTTTCACCTTATTTATGAAGTATAAGGTCTATATTTTTAAGATTCAAACCAATTTTTCTGATATTTTAATTTATACAGTAAATATGAGAAGAACCTAAAATTAAAAGTTTAGGTAGCATTTTGTCCACAGAAATAGAAACTAATCGATAAGACCTACTCTGGCTTCACAAAGAGCTAGCAATGTGATTATTCTTGACCTCTAACAATTAGCTGGAGAAATTAAGGGCAAATAAAAATAGCTTATCACAGCCTCTCTTATCCACACATTGGCTGCTCAAATTGAGAGTTCACGTCAAACATGGAAAAGAACAGAGACTACTAATTGCATACAACATTGAAAATGGAGGTAGTAGCATGGACCACGACTCTCCTATCTTGATGCTTTCTTCAGGAGTGGAAACAGCTGGTGGCTGAAATAAGGATGTGGACTCTTCCGGCATCATAGCTTGACCATGACGGAGCCCTTCCATCAGTTACTTGCTCATAGCTAACCTATGTGATAAATTTTGTCTCATGCTTTATACAATCCCAGTTCCATCACATGTCAGGACTTAATTTTCACATTTCCTGATACCAAAGTTAAGACCCCTTTCTCAGCAGTGCACCTGTCTTAACTTAGACTTTAGAGCTAGGGCTTACTTCTCACTGACACCTGTACTCCTAAGACCTAAGCATTAGATATTAAGCCAATTCCTATTGGTTCAACGACTTGACTTTTATCAGTAAGACAAACCATAACAACACTTCTAAGGCTGTTACTTTCTTCTTTATTTTACCTGAAGGAAATATCAACACTTAACAAAGTGATGAATCTGGCAGACGGAAAATGTATTAGGCCTTAACATGGAGAGGAGGAGAGAGTTCATGGGTTTTTGGAGATTCAAATGGTGAAGAGCTGGCTCTAATAAAAGACACTGATACCAAAATTCTATGTGATCCAGTTTTATTGTGTGGATTGTGTGCCACAGACAAAGGACTAGATGTGTATGAATGCAAAGAGCTGACTACTTGACTTAGGCTGGAGTAAGCGGGGAAAAAAGGAGAAAAACTCCTTTCCCCTCCAAATGCACATTCCAGCCTTCAAGTGAATGACTGGACTGTGCTGGTACTTCTCACGGGCCATATCTGCCACAGCAGTGGCTGGAGGGAAGGAACGGCCTTTAAACCCCTTGAGCAGGTTTACTTGCAAGGCAGTGGTGTAATGTGGCATCCGTGGCAATGGACAATTCTGGAAAAGCCAAGAGCAGCAGCAAAGCTCACAGAAGTCTGCCATTTGGGGTACTGGCTGTGAGGGGTACAGTGGGTTTACCACACCCTCCCACAGGTGACAGCGGTGACTGGCACATTCATGAAACTGATGTGCATTCTCAGTGTTTCCACATGTTACTAGCGCAAGAGAGTCTGGAAACAGAATCCCTAATCTAAGAACGGTATATTGTCTCAGAGTCACTAAATCTAATATTTTAAAATATATTCTTTTTCTGAATACCATAAATGTGATGTGAGACATATTGGTAATATCATCAAGTGATTGCAATATGAAAGTATATTTGGCATAGGTCTTGCCATCCTCTTCTCTCTAGGTAGGACAGTCAAAAATAGAACTTTAGAACCCAGTAACAGCAACATATTTATGTTTTTCATAGATGTGGTAGACTACATCTGAATTTTGAAAGTATTATATATATATATATATATATATATATATATATAAAATATTATATAGATGGTTTCTGAAATGATCATTCTAGCTATGACTGAGGATAAAATAGACAAGAAATTTATATCTCTCTTTATATATTCATTGTATAGTTGTGGCAGAATAATATTTTAACAGATTAGCCAATGTGTTTTACTTTCTTCATTTGTGCAGGCTCTAGGGCATTCTCTTTGTTGTTCACTCATGAAAGTATGGAAACATCAGAAAGAAGATAAAACAAAAACATCACATTTTGACTTCAGAAATTCAAAAGCCTAGGTCCCAAGAGGATAAAAATAGCTAAGAGTATGACTGACAGGTTCGCATTATCACAACTTTCTGCTCAACCGCAGGCGCAAGACAGAGTTCCTGTGGACTAGAAGGACGGCAAAAGGGGCAGGGAAAGAAGAAAGGCACGAATGCACAGTGGGGGTCCTGCAGTAAGCAGGGCCTGCCTCTGCTGCCCGGTGCAGACAAAATGAAGATGGACAAACAATGGCTCTGCCCCATAGGGCAAGAGAAGGGACACAGCAAATGGCAGCACAGAGGAAAATCATGTCTGCTTTTCAGGTAAAACCCAGGAAGCAGCAAGACACAGAACAGAAGGTCTTCTGCTCTTGACAGCTGTACAAAAGTAGTAGTCACTGGTCAGAAATAGTCTCATGGAGTTCCGCAAAGCCATACCATGTCACATAAAAGGAGGTAAGTGTCATAGGCTCACAAGGAGCGACAGCGTTAGATGAAAAATACAGCCCTCAGATGGAAGCACGCAAGGGTGGAACATTGCCAACAGCCACGTGCAGACCCTTCCCCGGTAGAGCCTCAGATGAAACTACCAGCCCTGGAACAAGGGACCACTGAGAACTGGTCTTCGTGGACTAAAAGCTAGAGGGAAACACGGACATATGGGTTCATTCTAGAGTAGCTCAGCGGTCCACTAGCCAGGGGGACGCCTTCCCAGCAGTGTTGTGGGATAACAGGAGTACCCAAGAAATTAGAAGCAGCTCCAGGGAAAATGGGTAGGGCTCTGAATTGATGGACATACTTTTAACTACCCTTGATATAAAGTCATAATATTTATTTATTTTTATATTTTATTTTTTTATCCTTATCCAAGGACACGTTTTCATTGCTTTTAGAAAGAGAGGGAGGGAGGGAAAGAAACATTGATGACAGAGAGAAACATCAATTGGGTGCCTCCTATACACGCCCAGACTGAAAGTCATATGCACCTGGACAAGGGATCAAACCCACAAGCTAAGTATGTGCCCTGACTGGGAATTGAACCTGCAACCTTCTGGGTAGGACGACACTCCAACCAACTGAGCCACACCTGCCAGGGGCTAATTTAATTATATGAAAATTTTCGTAATATTTTCTGTCAAGCTATATTAAATGTCAAGTTTCCCAGAGACAGGGATCTCCTGTAGAGGCCCATGACCTCCACAACACTTAGTGCAGACCACTGTCTGCATCACAGACTGACTGGAAGCCCAAGAGTCGAGTTACGAGTCACTCAGCCTGGCACTGACTTGTTTCATGAGCTACTTGATGGGCCAAAATGAAAACTCATCTATAAATTCTAACTTCAAAATCATTTCAGTGAATTTTGATGAGACTGATTTAAAATTAAGTGACATAAATGCCTTCAAATAGAATAAATTCAACCCTTTAGTGTTTGTTAACAAGAACACTTAGAGCCCGTTCATGCTGTTGCAACAGGTAAGCGTTCCTTCATTTTTACGGCTGCACATGAATGGACCAGGAGAGTATTGTGCTAAGTGAAATGAGCCAGTCAGAGAAAGACAAGTTCCATATGATCTCACTTGCATGTGGAAACTAATGAATAAAATAAACTGACAGACAAAATAGAAACAGATTCATAGACATAGAGAAAAGACTGACAGCTGTCACAGGGGAGGCCGAAGGGGAGGACTGGATGAAGGGCTTAACCAAAGAACATGCACGTATAACCCACAGACACACGCACCAGTGTGGTGATGGCCAGAAGGAAGGGGGCCAGGGGTTGGGGGAAGGGGGGCAAAGGGTGGGAAAGTAGGGAATCTGTAGTAGTGCCAACAACAAAAATAAAGTAAAAAGAATAAGAATACTTAAGAGTAAGGCACAGAAGAGGATGTTTAAAAGCCTTATTGGATTCTGAATTTCTACAAACACAACCACCTTTTAAACAGAAAAGTTACTCCAGCAGTGTCAGGACCAGAAAGCTAACATTTACCAAACATGCCCACCCCTCATTCTGTCCAGTTGTGAGGCAAAGACAAGGTAAGAAAAGGGGCCACTGGGCCCTGGCTCAAGATCACTGAGGGCACTCACCAGACTTTCTCTGACAGTCACTAAGAGAATTGCAGGCATACACTTTTTAATTTGCATTTAGAAAAACTAAGTATGTTCTTATAGTTTCAGCCCATTTAGAGAACCTACTGTGAGTAATGTGAAAGCTAAGGTTGGCTTGGGGGATCGAAGCCAGGGATGTCCAACCTTTTAGCATCTCTGGGCCTCACTGGAAGAAGAGTTGTTTTGGGCCACACATTAAATACATTGCAATATGTAATCACAAAAAAAAGTCTCATAATGCTTTAAATAAATTTATGATTTTGTGTTGGGCTGCATTCATAGCCATCCTGACTGCGTGTGGCCCATGGGCTGCAGATTGCACAGCCCTACAAACCAGAGAGAGACAAAAGAGCAGAGGCAAGCTGCTCTAATCCAGGCTAGTCTCTCCAGCCTTTTCCTTTTTATCTGGCCAGATGAAACTAAGCAAGACAAGACTACAGTTTCAATGCAAGGATCAACCTATACCATCTGCTGCCTTAAAGAGTTTGCCCACCTCACCATTCCCCTCTCCAAGTCTCCCATTTTAATAATCAGCTAAACAAATGCATGAATTAAAATGAACCTGGACAGATGAAATAAGGGATTAATATAACAAAAAATTTTAAATAGTAATATTAAGTCTTATACTATACCAAAAGAATAGTTATAGCATGAAAGAAAAGCAAATTAATAGAACATTCCAAAGTAATACTTATTTTGTTTCTTTTAAGATCAGTAAGCCAAATGCCTCATGTAGTTGCCATAAAAGCTAATGATATTTTAGAATGCACTGATACAAATGCAGTGGCCGACACCAAAAACAAAAAAAAGGAGATGGTTGGTCCTTCATCTCTTCAGTACAGTATTATGTTTTGAACTTTGAGTTAAATTTTAAGAAAGATCCTTGTCACACTGGAATGTCTATATGAGAGAGACCAGCTAGAGAAACTGATACAACTTTTTGAATAATTGTTGAATTACAATCTTCACATAAAAATTGTAGTGCCAGAACTGAATGCAAAAACAAGAAAAAAAAAACCCACAATATTTATTGGTTTGTGAATGGTTGTCCTAGAAAGACATGAAGTGTGCTTTACTAAAAGCAGAGATGAGGAAGGAAAAGTTCGGCCATGTTTTTGTGAAAACCTAAGCAAGACACGACACAAAACACACAAAACAAACGTGTGGTGTCGGACGCACTTCTGTGCATCCCCACAGGGTCCACTGTCAGCCGGGACATGAGCGACCAGGCAACACAGTCAAATGCACAAAAGTTTCTGCTCTGATTATGTTGGAAGACTAAGAAGGCTACAGGTTGAACATGTAAAATAACTCATCGGTATTAACTACCTTAACTCAAGAGTATTCTATCTACGTGTTTCATGATCTGGTTCCGGTCCACTTTTTAAATGTTGCTGGAAGTTACACCAGTGAGTGTGTTGCGAGTCCATTTGTACCTTCTGGTATACAGACAAATTTTAGAACTGGCAATTCAATAGAAAGTTAATAAAATTATATTCGTAGTACACAACACTATCAAAGTAATATTCCTAATAAGCACAATGACATCAACCAACTGCAATTATAACTGTGATCATCCAATGTCAACAACAGGTCTCCAATAAGACATTGAAACATATGCAAATATTTCTAATTTTCTTTATAATTGTCATATATTATTAAGAATATCGTCTTACCACTCACACCCATTGTTTGAAATGGCATACACTCAATGGCAGGGAGCTAGATTAGCCAAGTATGGAAGCCAAGCACTGAAGCTGTAAGGTAGGCTTTTGAATTATGCTCAGAAGAGAACTGAGGAGATGGTTGCCACCATCAGAAACCAACTGCAAGGTACCAGAATGCAGAAGACAGCTTTCTTTTCCCATGGTAGTTTGCATGATTTTAAGGAAAATCGATATATAAATATTTTAAACATGTCTTGTTAGATGAAATATAAGCATGTATAAACTAGAAAGGTGGCAAAAAAAATAGGTTAATAATTCTATCTTCTTGGAATAAAATGAGCCTTTTCAGGGAAAAAGAAAGCATCTTAGGATAGACAACTCTATAGCCATTTTACTTTAGCTTATCTTCAGGATTCAAGTTGGATTTTAAGTAGTGTGTACCAATTCAGAAGCCGCAGCATTCCAAGGTAAGTGTAAGTGTACGTTAGTGGTGTAAAGACGGGAAATTAGCATGGCGTAATGTTGCCGGGATGCAAAGCATGAACCACAGTAAAAGGAGTGTACCTGGGAGCATGAGTCCCGTGACAGAGTTCATGTCGCAGGGGACTCCTGCACTCTGCTAAGGAGCTTGACTTGACCCTGTGGACATGAAGAAGTCACTGAGAAGCTAAAAACCAGGTACCAACAGGTCAAAGTTGCATTTTAGAAAGTGAACTGCAATAAATGTATGGATAATGGATTGAAGTAAGAAGAAATCACAGACAAGGGAAACACTTGGCAGGTTATTCAAATTATCTGAGTAAAAGATGAGGGCAGGGGTGGGGGAGAGAGAGCAATAGTACTAAAGGAAAAGGGTGAACTTAAAAGCTGTTTGGAAGGTAAAGTGTCATTTCATGATTTATTAGAGGTAGGTATGAGAAAAGATGGACTAATTGAATATGAAACATTGTTCTCTGGAAGGACGGATACTGTGCCACTAATTAAGTTGACAAAGCAGGTATAATTAAAGGTTTTAGGGACAAGATAATAAAACTGGCTTTGAACATGGTCAGTCTCAAGTATCTAGCAGACACAAAGGTGAAGGTATCTACTAAGAAAATACATATATTCTATTCTCAAAATTGGTACAGAGAACTTTTCCTTCAGTAATACATGTCCCAATTTATTATTAGAGCAAGTATATGAGGTCTGCCTGGAAAAAGTCCAGCCATTGTTGATAAAACAAAAACAGTTTGCACTACATTGATGTAACCTGGCATCCAAGAAGAGTGGACTAAAATGCACAACGATGACAACTTCACTGCACTAGCCAGTGGGGGCAGTAGACGCCTTTGAGTGAGCGTGCATACTGTGTGGCCATTGCATTCAAAATGACTGAGCAAGTAGAGCAACAAATCTGCATTAAATCATGCATTAAGCTTGGACATTCCTCTGTGGAAACTCTTCGGATGATCAGAAGGCTGCAGCACAGACCACTGGTGGGTGGCAGCTTCATCACCACAATGCGCCCACTTGTGCATCATGTCTCATGCAGATTTTTTGGTGAAACATCAAACCACCCAGATGACTCAGCCCCACTAAAGCCCAGATTTGGTGCCCTGTGACTTTTTGCTTTTTCCAACACTAAAATCAACTTTGAAATGGAAGAGATTTCAGACCACTGATGAGATTCAGGAAAATGCAATGGGGCAGCTGATAGTGATTGAGAGAACTGTGTGAGGTCCCAAGGTGCCTACTTTGAAGGGACTGTGGCATCACTGTCCTATGTACAATGTTTCTTGTATCTTGCATCTTCTTCGATAAATGTCTCTTTTTCATATCACATGGCTGGATAATTTCTGGACAGACCTTGTACCATGGAATTTGGGGGATATTTCTATGTTTATTTCAGATAAAGTTAGTTCTATTATATACTACGTTAATTTTTCTTTAAACATTTTAAATAGTCACATTAACTGTCATCTGGCCATTTATGAAGAAATCAAAATGTATGTAAATGTATGAAAAATCCTTCCTGTAAATACAAAGTTTGGGATTCAAAAACTGTAACTTCTTTTTTGCAGAACTAACAGTTGAATTACTAAAGTCTTATTTCCCAGTACAGTTATAGAGTTATTACTATGTGCAGTTAAAATTATTCAAGTTCATCTCACTATGAGTTTTCCCTTGCCCCTCTCAACAATAGATGTTTCAAATAGAATTGCCCTATGTGCCAATAACACTAGTGATTGACATTTGATTCCTGCAGATAGATGTTTCATCTTAAACCTACGTGTGCCAGTCTCCGAGCTAAGTGTTTGGGGAGATACAAGTGTTGGCCGGAACTGACATTTGCCCTCAAGTAAACAGATGTATAGAGAAGGTAAGTCATGGAACATGAGGGACAGAAGAGTTAGACTTAAAAGCAGTACAGTGCGATAGCACACCATCAACATAGTCTTTAAAAATGCACACACACATGCACATGCTTCTTCCCTCTTGGCAAAGCCTTGTTCACTTAATGATAGTTTATACAGACAAATGCTGAGGGCATAGAAGTCAAACCCAATTCCAGGCAATGCATCAATATTGGTTTAAGCTATTCAGTGAAGTCATTTTCTTACAAGAACTTGATTAGGTATGGACATTAGATTCCAGTTAGGGAAACTTGAGGAGCTTCAAGGAAGAGTTTATTTCCTGTTTAAAATAGAACCCAAATAAAAATGCACTCAAATACACATCATTTTCTGGGTATTGTTTTATCTCTATATGACACCTGGGCTTCTCTCATCTTGCAATCAGAGAGGAGATAACACCAACACACTGGGATTTTCCAGGTGGAAACACTGACAGGTTCTGGGTCCCTCATGATGTTGAGCTTCTGAATGAACTATCCCCGGAACCATCTTGCCTCTATATTTCATATGATGAGTTATATAATAAATCCACTGCTTAAGCAAGTTCAGACTGAGTTTCTGTTACTCATAGCCAAAACATCTTAATTGGCACAAAAGTTATGTTTTTTTACAGAAATACTGTAAAGTTGCCAACTGGCTTAATAATTGTGACAATATTTAAACCAAGCTAGAGTTAGATATCATTAAATAAGAAGTAGGTAGAAAGTAGACCTGCTTTTTAAACAGCATATAAATTGTGGACAATCACTGATACAAAGATGGAAATATTCAGGAGTAACTCTTTATTAACTATAGATATTTTATACACATATATATACGCGCACGCACACACACACACACACACACACATGGAGACAGAGGGAGAAACAGAGAAAGAGCGAGCAGGAACAAAGATGGAAATTTCCATGGATTTACAGTGAAGTCACATCATCTATGCTTTCCATTTCTAGAAAGGTAATATCTTCTTTTGACCTCCTTTGTTTACAGATATCTTTTTACTTTCACTGTATCAAATTTATCATTAAGCATGGCCTATATATCTTGTGTCATTATCTGGAGCCAGAGTGACGACATTTTGAATTATAGTATCTGTTTATGTTTCTACATATTACCCTGATATTTAATATCTGTCCTTACATTTTTCTAAATTTTAGTATTCTTTAAAGGGGTTAATGGCAGCAATGTTTGTCCTTCTCTTTATCAACAAAGTTAAGTTTTGACCACAACTGAGTTTGCTGTAAACGCTTTATATGATTGCCTGAGAGCAAAAGAGTTGTCTCGAATACTACCCGCCACTATCAGGTGCTCAGATACAGGCTTTGATTTACCTACACTGATTAGAATCTTGCTATTGGTCCTGGCCTTGGCTTCCCCCTGCCCTTCCCCTCACGGCCACTGCCACCTGAGACAGATTTTCATTCGAACATAGTTTCCATATCTCACCTGGAAATAGGCTGAATTATTTTGTTTCTCATTCTTATTTGGAAAAAGGAATGAAGCAAAGTTTTTAACCTTTTAAAAAGTCTACTAAAGGCATTTTATCAAATAATGTTGTTTACTTGTATGTTCACTTTCTGAAATTTTAAAAAGCAATGGTACTACCTCTAATTTACATGAACTAGAAAAGGCAGAATTGTTCAGTTACACTGCAGGGTATTATTAACACTGCTCACTTTACCAGTTTGTAAGTAGAATGCTCCAACTCAACATGTTTTCCTGTTCCCTCCGAAATATCACATCGCTGGCATAAATATGTTTACACAGGAGAAAGAATAGAAACATATGTGTGAATATACACATAATGGCAGGAGTACAAAAGGCAGAACTTAGTAACCCTCACTGCAAGCTCAACACTGTCTTTCTATAACAGCAAAATTTCAGGCAAATATAGGAAAGCAACAGCAAAAATCTCAAACTGAACATAAGGAATCACCAGCCACTTCTCTCCCTGCGATCACAACCAGCACCCACAAGGCCTGTGACGCTTTTTCAGAACCAAGGCCGTTCCTGCCTGCTCGGTGTTTTTCCAAAGAGAGATTCATAGCTTTCACTAGAATCGCCATGAGTTGGTGATGGCCTTTTAAAGTTGAAGAGCCATTTCTAAGTGTCCCTTAAGGAATGAATTCAAAGTTCAAGTTTTCAGGTTTGAGTTAGAGTTTTGTTTGATATTCAAAAAATATACACAAGTATGTGGCAGAAGTGCTTTTTTTAGTTGTCTTGTTTTTCCAGTTTGGATTTCATCAGAGTACTCAGAAGCCCTCCAAATTCTGGCCACATTGACTATTCTCCAGCCCTCATTTGCTTCCCCACTGTCCTGGAGTAGAGCCCCAAACCACGCACTTTTTCCACTAGGTGAGCCCACCTTCAATTCCAACTTCCACTATTACTTTCATAAGCTCATAGCTCCCAAATCAGAATTGCACTTCCCGTCTGTCTCCCAAACTGTGTGATACCAACAGTTTTTTTCCTTTATGGAGTGCCCACACACAACTTCAGCCTCTCTGAAAGTCAGCTCTGAATAGTGTCCTTCTGCAGCTACTCAGAGAAAGAGCTGAAGAAAGACTTACCGCTCGCTGTCCAAGTGACGACTCTCAGTCACTCAGTCTCCCTACATACCCACTACAGAGGTTTCCTGTGCGGGACATCAGAGGACAGTGTTTCGACATTCCTGGATCACTAAGTATCTTTTGAATCACTCTGTCAGCTTGTTTAACATCTAAGTTGCGGCCCCTTCTTACTACGATCTGACAGTTCTACACTGGACTGGGTTAAAGCAAAAAGTGAGGAGTGAGCAGTGAGTTCAGCCCAGTCGGGCAGGGCTAACTGGTTTCATGCTTTGACTTCGTCTCTTCTGAGCTCCTCAGATAGCTGAGATCATAAGCAACTTCCACTGAAACAAATCTACAACCACAGTATCTAAACAAACCAAGTTTGATTTGTTAATAGACTAGAAACAGTGAACAGTTTGGATGATGTAATATGAAATAAAAAGTGAACTGCCAATCCCTCCACTGCAATACTAAGGGGTTTGAAAGATCCAAAGGAAATCACAAAGAAGACAGAGGAGGCTGCACCGACTGGCTAGTGAAGCAGGAGGAAAACCAGAGGAGAAAAACCAATGAGTAAAGTGTTTTATAAAGGAGAGAACTGTCGACTGGGTTTGATGCTGCTGACAGGTCAACAAAGAGCAGCATGGATAATTGATCACTGAATTTCATAGTGGCTAAGGCACTGCTAACCCTAACAACATTCATTTGCATAAAATATTCTAAAGGAAGAACTGAGGGACAGAAAACAATTACTGACAGCTGGTACAGTCAACTCTGGAAGATTTTTGTTATAAAAGCAAGAAGAGAAATGAGTCAGTAACATCAAGAATACTTTTTTCAATGAAAGAAATAAGAGCATGTTTGACTACTGATTCAGTGCAGAAGGACTATTTGATGCATCAGGAGAAAGGAGCACCCCTGGAGCATGGCCCTGAGTGGGCTAAAGGGGACAGGATATAGTCCACTAGGGACATGGGGAGGGGGCTTCAGTGATGATGCCATGGACAGTTCGTCCATAAGAGGACAGAAGATCCAGAGGACATGAGAACAGATGAGGTTATGTCTGTAAATGTGATACAACAGTTTGTGGGAAAGCTCTCCTGATGGCTTCTATTTTCTTAGTGAAATAGGTAAAGTCATCAGCCGAAACTGGGAATGTTGGCAGAGGAGTTAGAAGTTTAAAGACAGACAAACACAAAATTGTTCTCTATTGGATAGACTGAGTAGGTGATCGAGGCGGTCCATGCAGAGTGGTGAAGTCCATGGCAAGGCATTTGCATTTTATTTAGAGTGGAATGGGAAATTACGTTTATAATAAAAGTTCCTTAAAATCACCTGCTTATGGTGTTCCATTCATTTATAGAGATAACATTTTTGTCTGTGTCGTATCATTTTTATTTTGGCAATTTATTTTATAGAGATAGATAGGTAGTCATACAGGTGGGATAAAGACAGCGATGCACAGAGATGCGGATGGAGACATGGATATCTACACAGCATGCATGTGTTGGTGATATCCTTATTCTTTTGAAATTTTTCTTGCCAACAAGACCAGAACTTCTCTGCAATAGATAACACGCTTTAAATTTTTCTCTCATAAATCAGATTTCTTAAATATATTTGTTGGATTTAATAGTGACTCTATAAAAGCTGAATTCATAGAAATAAACCTGTGGGCATGGCTAGCTCCTTTATCAGGCATACACTCCGAAAACTTTAGGACTTACATCAGCTGCCATCTGCTTGCTTCACAGGAATATCATATGAGCTAATTAGATGACTCTTGTAAATCGCTTTAGTTCCTCAGAGATAAGTGCTCAATAAAGACAAAATCATGTTATTATTGTCCAGAGACCACAGGCTCCTTATCTATGCTCTCCTGGTTAGGGAGATATCAGCTGCACACAGGCACCTGCTTCTGTGAATTGGTCTGCACTTCCAGATTTCCATGCACATTTTCACTTACGCAGCCCTTCGCAGGTTGGACAAGCTGCCTCTCATTTAGTTTATGTGCACCAGCATTCAACAAGGGGGTTCTGGGTCCAAGGAGACTTGGTTTAATGATGAAATACAATAAAATTTCATTTAAATTTTTATCAACTTGAATTTTAACTTAGGGTGAAATGTTTGAATCTCTGATAAGTCTTTGAAGATGTATTTTTTTAATTCCATTGAACCAAGTTTAACTTTTTGTCAAGTTCTTTAAATTACCTCCTGATCCCTGGCTCAACTAATTCCTAAATCTTTTCACATATGTAACATGAGAGAATATCTAACTCCTAAGGTTATGATAAATATAATGCATCTTGCCTGTGTCCTGTCCTGTAGTTAAGTGCCGACAAAACAGTGATTCTTTCTAAATCATAACTTGTTCCTGGGCTGATCTGCCATGAAATCCTGTACATATCTTTGTGTATTTATAACAATGTGTTATAATTTGTAAATGTGCCTATTAGACAAAAAAAAATTACTTAATAATTTCCATGCCATTCGTTTTTGTATTTCTAGAATCTAACACATTCTATACTGATAGACCATATTGTGGGCCAGAAAATAAATCTCAATAAAATTATAGTTATTCAAATCACATATGTTCCCTTAACACAATAGAATTAAATTAGAAATTAATAAAGAAACACATTTAGAAAATATCCAAGCACTTGAAATGAAATAACACACTTGTATGCAGTCCATTTATCAAAGAAAAAAATCAAAGGAGAATTAGCAAGAACTTAACAGAAAAAAAATAAAAACACATCAAAATTTGTGGTCTATCCACTTGGATTTTAATGGCCAAATTGAATAGAAAAATCACGCTATTCACTTAATTCATATGAGTAAAACTTAAGACCCAAATCTATGGATTTGGGGTCTTAGATATGCCAGCGATCACTCCTACAGACTGCCCGTGGAAGAGGGTTCCTGGCGCATGGTCCACGCCCTTGGTGTCAGTGTATTTAACATCCACTCTGTGAACATTTACATAACTAGAGACTATTTGACTAGGCTATTCTTTTTGCTTGGGATGGGATAAATGTCCTTAGGATATAGGTAACCTTTAAATACTTAATTCCTATTTGAAGGCTAAAGACATTTGAGGATGAAGAGTTTTTAAGTCACTGTATGTCAGGGATGAGTAGATTTAGTTCATTCAGCATAAGTGCAAGGATCTAGGTGAAAATCTCTGACCTTTCTTACTCTGCCTGAATTCAAAGCAACACTATTTACTTTAGAATTTATCTTACAGACATACGTGTTTCCTCTGACAAAATTTGCAACAGGGTCTACAAGATGAGTAAGAACAAAAAGATCAAGCTATAAAAAAAAAGCACACTTTGATAAGTCAACTCAGAGAAAACACAAGTTAGCAAACATTTATAGCTATTAACATACAGGGTTCAGCAGAAGTAATGTCATTGAGTATGGTTTGTAGGGTGTGTGAATGTCTCAGCAATTTGAACATTTCACCTAAAAGGTCATGTGGTATGCTTGAGTGTGATTATTGTTATGTTACAGAATTACATGCTTAAGATTTTATAATGAAAGTTTCATGTAGTAAAAAATGACCATTATTTGTGCCAGACTATTTGTTGATGACCTTTGTGATAAAAATAGTTTTTTGCTTAATTAGTGAAAGTATGGTAGAATGAGCATATTTAGAAGTGTGTGTGTGTATCTGTGTGTTATTTTATCTCTTTAGGAAGATGATCTGACAGTCACCTGCATGACTGTTTGCCATAAATGCCCACTGAACAGTAACCTAACCACACTTACGTGTATGTTTGGGAGGAGAGGCAAGTGAGATTGGAAGAAAACTAATTTCAATGAGAAAGTGTTCTAGATGAGAAAATATCCGGAGCAAAGGAACAGCCACAAGAGAATGGTGCTACTAAAATTTAATATTCTGATTGAGAGAGTAGGGACTGACATGGGAAGAAGGTAAGTGGGAACTGCCATGGGGGGCCTGTGTTTCCCATGGTGAGTGAAGCTTCATTCCTTACAGAGTTAGTAGTCGTAATCGGAGGGAGTGGGTGAGAACAGTAGGGAAACAGGAGCCAACATGCATGGATTTGGTGAAATATAATGACAGAAGTAAAGTGACAGATTTTTGTGTTAGGTATGTATTTGAGACAAACAATACTGAAGACAGAAAAACAAGATAAAAGCTCAAGTAGGAGTCTCAGTGAGAGAAGATTGTGAAAGTGGAATTAAGACGGTGGTAGCAGGAGTAAGTTAAAGAGGACAAAATCAAACCACAAGAGCTAACATCAAGCAGGCTGGACAACTGATTGGCTGTAGTTGAGGTTAAAGATGCCAAGTCATCAATAAACCTAACATCTGAGGGTTGATAACAAGGTAGATGCTGGTGGTCCCCATGGTACATGCAACCTGTCTCCTCCACGCCATCAGAGCAAGGACCACCTATGGTTTGCTCACCATTTTGGCCCTGGTGACTAGTAAAGTGCTTGGATCAGAAGGAGTTCTCAATAAAAATGTGCTGAATGCGTGAAATATAAAAGTAGCATATTAGGAGTGAAGGTAATGGATTTAATTCTAAACAAATTGAGTATGATATACCTGTGAAACATTCAAGCATAAACACCTCATTCCAATAAGCAAAATTAATTTCTATCTCAAGAGAATTTGAAACATGACTGAAAGACTAAGTCAGTCAGTTATTAGGAAATATTTTATAGATACTCACATTGGCATGCCTCCACTACATTAGTGGATTTCAGGGCAAAAATACAAATGAGATTCCATATACCATGAATCTAAATATTTAAAAGTTACAAAAATTAAGCTAACACATTGTTTATAAGAATAGGTGCTAGTCTCCTAGGCTGACAAATACGTTATTTTAATGATATATAATATCTATATTCTAGATTTGAATATACGATCTAAGAAACAATTCCCAATCTCTTTCTGTTTTTTATAGGTTTTATAACAGAGCCTATACAAACCCAAAAGGTTGTCTTTCAAGTAGTACTTCTTGTAAGTTCATTAAGTATTTATAATAAAACATGATATAACCTCATTAGGGCACAATTAATTGCCTGTTTTTTCACCACCAGCATTTTAAAGCAACCCTGCCATATTTTTATGGAGTCTTGGAGAATAAATATCTGATTGTGTTGAACAATGTTCACAGAATGAATTTGCACATAAATTCACTCCAACAGGGTTTGTGCTAATGAATGCAAGGGAAGAGGAAAATGTCAAGAAACAAACAAGCCACCGCTTCTCCATTTCACCAAGACTTCTTTCCTGAGAATTCAGCAGTGGATAAAAAATGAGAAACAGAATTACTGTGGCAAAGACAAGTTGCCTTGTGTGTTGGGAGGAGGACAGCAAAAACACAAAGAAAAGGACCACATCACTTGGGTAAATTACTTTTCACATTTCTAAGAAACAGACACAAGTAATTCCACAGGAGTTAGGCAGTGATTTTAGAAGTCCATCAGGCGTAATTGATGAAACTTCTATAAAAATCAACAGAAAATGCAGAGGTGTCATTTCAGTCCTTGCATCAAAGTAGTAAATTGTACAAAAGGAAAGAGGGCAGGGGGGAGAAAACTGTCGAAATGGCACATCTGTCCTGAGACCCAAATAAACCACTGACAGATGAAGAAATCCACTTTAACCTGATCATGAGGGACCTAAGTGCTGAACAGAAAAGAAATGAAGAGGAGAGACACTTTGAAAATTAGCGCATCAGAAAGCAAAAGAAAGCACAGTCACAACAATGTGCAGATCACAGAATCTTCAAGCTTATAAATATCTAATGTGCAGGGACAAAGAATATATAAATGCAAAACCATTCCATTCTGAGAGAGAATATTTATGGAATAGAGAAATTATGTACGCATTAGGAGTAGCACGAACTCAAGGTACATAGAATGGAGAATGGTTTAGCTATCACATCCTTGAATCTTCTCATCTTATTTATACCTGAGAAAAGGAAAAAACAAGGATAAATGCTGTCTCATAAAATGAATTACTCATTCATAGTAAGGTAATATAAAATAATTGGGCAATGTTTACAATTAGCCTGAGGTTAATTATCGATGTTCAATTTAAACCAACGCAAAAACAATAAAGCAAAAAAAGTGATATGCATGGCTATTTTTCCCATTCAAAATTAGCTCATTAAAATGTTTATCCCCTCAAGGAAAAAATAAAGTCTTAATCCTTTAATAAAAACAAGTATTTGTTAAACATCTGTTTTACTCAGCACAAGGGAAATATCATAAGAATCATAAAATTTTTAAATGCTTTCAGTTTGTTTTGGTTCATAATAAACACCAAACTCAAGGTTGACGTTGACTATCCATGTGACGAACTCTAGAAATACATCCTATTTTAATGTTATGATTTAGTTTTACGATTCTCATTCCAGTTATCTAGAACGGGGGCAACACCCAAACTGTGTCCAGGAGCCACCACTGCCAAATACATACACTCTTCCCTCCCTTATTATCTTTCACCCAGAAAACACAATTGGGGAGGTCCCTGAAAATCATCATTGACTGCAGAGGAGTTTGGCTGTGGGCATAGTGTGGCTCTAGGATGCCCAGGTAAAGAGCCCTCTGTTTTACAAACACCTCTCATCCCACTTTACCTCCCCTTACATAAATCCTCCATGGCAGCCACCATCCTGGCATGTAAGTTCACCACACTCACCCAACCTAATCTCTCATTTCACATGAAACGCTTTTCCTAGTTTTTCATCCTCATCTCATCTCCAATGAGAAGCCTGTTTCTACCTGACCTTCTGCCAGTCCTGGAGCCCTGGATGTCTGCCTTTTCATTGTTTCTGGTTCGTGGTTGACTGGGTCCCATTTCAATTCTGCATGCCTTACTCTCTCCAAAGAAACCATTTTGGAAAACAAAACAGAAAACAAAAAATAACCACATCTTCGTAGCATCGTCGCTTGTCAATGAATTTGTTCACTTCTCAATATCAGGTATCCTGGAACATTTTGCTATCCATTGACTTCCCCCATTGGTCCTGAGGCAATGGGATGGCTAAGGTCCTTCCCTTGTCAAGCCCTACCCTAGCTTCCACTGGAGCTTTTGGGACATGGACAGCTTGCCTGGTAGGATTTAGATAACATCAGGATACACTCACTAAGGATCAAGCAGCTGAACCTCTCCACTCTGGGAAACACCACTTCAGTGGGCAATGATATTAATTCCTTGATGTCATTTGCAATTGTTCTTCCCACCACTGCATTGAAAATATTGCTTTCACAGATGATTTCATTCTCTCCATCACTTAAAAACCTATTTTTCAGCACCACAAAGGAAATATTTCAGAGTTGTATTATTTCTTTATATTGCTGGAAACTGTACAATGAACTATAGTCCTGTACCGGTTAACAATGGACGTACATTCAGAGACATGCATCGTTAGATGATTCCCTTGTCATGTGAACGTCACAGAGTGCACCTGTACAGACCCAGATGCTAGCGCTTACTGCTGTAACTATGCTTGCTATGCTTTTACACAACTGGCAGCACAGTAGGTTTCTTTATACCCACATTGCCACAAAAGGGAAGTAATGCTTTGTGCTATGACATCAAATAGCTATGACATCATGAGGTGATAGGAATTCTCAGCTCTGGTACAATCTTATGGGACAACCATCAATATTTCATCCCTCATTGACTAAAATGTTATGTGGTGCATAGTTGTATTTGGAACTATGTACCAAAAAAAAAAATGGGAAGCCATTGGTACTCGCAAAATCTATTTCTGAAATATGCAACTAAACAACCCCCAAACCTATTCAACAGCAACTTTGGAGCCAAACTGCTGATTCTCCATCACTCTTAGAGACCATATTATTGTATCATATGAGTGAGTGTAACTTCTAAGCATACCTGTGAATCTCATTTCTACGGAGATAATCCCTCCATGAAGGAAGTACATCTCACGTGCTCGAACTGCAAGGTCCCTTTGACTTGGTCCCGCTAACCACCGCCCAGACCGCCACCTTGTGAACAAGGGCTTCCCTGCTTCCCTGGCATGGCTTACATGAAATCCTGTCAGCCCAGAGAGGCTTGGAGGTAGCCAGGTATGAAGGGGCAGGAAAATTTTGATGGTCAAAGAAAAAATAGTACAAGACCAGGAATAAATATCACAGAGGTAGATGCACGCACCTCAGAAAAGTGTCTGAACTTCCAGAAGTTCTGAACTGCCAGAAGTCTGAACTTCCGATTCTATGGAAACATAAATAGTAAACAGGAGTGTAGTTGTTCACAACTACAATGAGAAGTATAGATTTAATGAATAACAGAGATGATTCTCTGTAAAGAAAATAAGATAACTTGAAAGGATCTTTACAGTAGTTACAAAAGAACAAATATTTTTTAAAAACTTATAAGACAATCTTGGAACAAAGCATGTAAGGTGTCTGCTAGTGCGCAGCATATAAAAGAGCCTAAACTATTATGTTAAAAGAATATAGGACTCAGTTCACAGGATGCTAATTCTACACTTAAATCTGCTGCTTAAATAGCTATGGTACATTGGCAATTCACTCAACGGTTACTTTATCTGTTACATATGAATAATCCCATGTGTTAACAGTTTTCAGTCCTGCAATAAGAATAAAGATACTTGATGGGATAACATTGTAAGAAATATAAAGTACCCTCCTTATAAAACAACATTTTAACTATTACTTGAAATAATTAGTAACATTTTTTTATTTTATTTTTTTTTCATCCTTACTTGAAGACATTTTTTCATTGCTTTTTAGAGAGAGAGGAAGGGAGAGAAACATCACTGTGAGAGAAAAACATCAATTGGTTGCCTCCCATCCCTACCTGGACTGGGGATCGAACCCAAAATTTAGGCATATACCCTGACTGGGAATTCAGCCCACAATCTTTAAGTTACAGAATGATGCTCTAACCAACGGAGCCACCCTGGCCAGGGCAGTGTCAATTTTTACTCATACAGTATGCTATTATAATAATACAGGACCATTGTTACCAGTACTCCAGCAGGAACTCTGTTTTTAGATTCTAACCCAATCAAGGTTTCTCTCAAGGGAAAGTATGCCTTCTCATAAAAACGGAATTTCCTAGGCTGAGTTATTCTCCTGAAAGGCAGAGCTTTCTTTTTATTATGGCCATATATCACAGTGAAGATAGAGTCCAGAAAATTTTCTTTGGGGAACAAAGGACTGAAATCTTACTTACATGTGAACCAGAGAACGTGGGAAGTGCAGTGCCCACTTGCATATTACGAAGTCGTGTATGCTGAGAGTTTTGAGAATTCAAAGTCTCATGCTGAACCCTCACAAAGAATATTACTTGTGAGACACAATATTAACCAGGACTTCACACAGGATCGATGTATCTTCTATACACAACACAATCTAATACTACAGGTGATATTCTTCCCATAAATTTAAGCATTTATTCATGTTCATGGACTCTTTGCTAAAGAAAGATATGTTGCCATTTTTATTTTACTGGGTTTTGTTTTCACTTTGCTTAGCAAAGATAATCTGAATATGTTCATAATATGATTAAAATATAACTACTTATTGGCTTTAAATTTTTTGTCAACATAGCTGAAAATAAAGCATATTAAAATGTATTTTATTAAAAACAACAGTGTCTTTTAGTTTAACATGGTGAATGAATGTGCATTTATCTAGAATCAACTATAATGAGAATAATGACAGAGAAAAGGAACCCCAAAACAAAGAAAAATGGAATGGAATGGCTGAAGATACGATATCAAGGAAATTTTATAGGTGGGAAGCAGAAAGACATATTACAACTTACTGTGCAGACCAGGGAGCATGAAAAGCTAAGTCAGCAGCCAGCAGGAAGTGGGGGAAAAGACAAAACTTTTTGCGTCACAGAGCCCTGGAATGGTTCAGGTTGGGGGAACCAGGTCCTTTTGAAGGTAGAGATGTAGAGTGGGGACTACAAACAGAAGCATTTGTTCAAAGTCTACTTAAGAAACACTTTGACTCCCAGAATTTCTACCCCTTTATCACCTCTTTGTCACCCTGAGAGAGGGCTGGGCTCAAGGTCACAAGCACTGTTGCAGAAGAGGAGAACAAACATAAAACATACATGAAAGCCTACGTGCTACAAAATACACTCAAGCAGGCTATCCTGCCTTGCTGGCTGCAGGATGCTGAAAATAAGGTGCAGATGCCTCAGGCAAGAAAGTAAGTAACTCTCTAGGGAACCTGCCCTTCTGAAGAGAAAAAGCTACAGATGCCCAGGAACAAGGTCCCCAAGGCAGAGAGAAGAAAGAGGGAAAGAAGAGAGGGAGGAAAGGAGGGAGGGAGGAAGGACAAACTGAGTTTACCTATATCGGATGTTGTACCCTGCCCCAATCCACTTTATTGGGCCAGTGCACCCCTCCTCCAGCTAATGGATGCTTAGGGCATCCATCCATCCCCTCATCTGGGAAAATGCCCTGGCCAAGAGGTGGCCACCATACACCCCCTGCTCTGCAGTGCCAGTACCTGTCTTCTCGGAGCTAACTTTGCCCTGGCTCTTCCCCTTGGGACTGGACAAAGGCTAAGCCCCAGCTCAAAGACTACATCTTGCACATTTCCAGTCCCAGACCAGTGCTTCTCTCACTCCTCTTCTGAGTATGCTACTCAATAAAGTGAATGCATCCAAATCCCCTTCTCAAGTTCTATTTCTAGGGAACTTGAACTGAGAACTTACTTGATGCATTTAAACATATTGAGAAGAGCTTTACATCTCTGATAGTTTAGGAATAGGTTCCTATGAAAATGATAATAAAGAGAAGCAATTTTAAACTGCAAGGAAAAAAGAGTTTGTATAAGGAAAAGAATAAAACAGTCATATTACACTCTATGACTCCACTATGGGTAAATACAAAATATTATGCATAATATTCTATATATGATACATGAAATATATGTATTTACACATTACATATGAAATATTTATTTATCTACAGAGTCTGGCGGAAGTAAGGCTTGCGTGAGTGCTGTTGGTAGGGTACGTGAATGTCCCACACGAGATGAACAGCAATTTGAACATTTCACCTAAAATGTCATATGGTGTGCTTCAGTGTGATATTGTTATGTTGTAGAATTACATGCTTATGATTTTGTAATAAAAGATTTTGTAATAAAAAGGGGCATTATTTGTGTTGGATGGACCCTGTATATTTATTTATATATGAAATAAATGTATTGGGAGGATAAAAGGAAAAATGTCTGCATGCATGTTGGGGATAGGGATGTGAGAAAAGCCAATGTTTCCCACATGAATCAATCAATAAAGAATTGCTTAAAATAAATGGCACTGATTTAGAAATATGGAGGTAAATAGCATAAGAAACAGTTAAAAGGTTTCAAAGTGGATGTCTCGATAAAGCAAAAAAGGTGGAACAGGGAATGGTCTGTTTAATAAACCTTAACAGAACTACTGGACTTAAAAACTTCATATATGTACCTATTTATAAAATATAGATTTTATAAATAAAATTTCATATTCACATATATTTGCATATTTAAAAAGGTATATACTAATTTTAGAAAAAACCCAAATTTATATTTATAAAATATAATACATATCAAAATATATAATATATACTTATAAAAATATAAAAATAATCTGTAGACTCAATACACAATCAGAGAATTATTTTTAACATTTTGTTCTAAATAGTCTCAGTTCTTTTTCCTTTGGTTATTTTATCTTTCACAACTTTATTCTCCATATTGAATTTTCTTTTTTTTTCACATTATATCACATGCATTTACTGACATTATTAACTTTTATAAGCACTATTTTTTTGTAAAATATTTCATCATATAAATTTTATAATGTATTTAACCATTAGCCTCTTTTTCTATTTTTACAGAACTCCCTGTGTACCTATTATAAATAATGTTGAGGTGCACTTCTATGAGCATAAAGCATTTTTCTCTGTATATTTTAGTGTGCAGATATCCACTATTATGCCCAAATCTATTGATTTGTAGAAGCTTTTATACCTGGAATCCTTTCAACAAAATTTTGCCCCAACAAAACAATTTAAAGGTACTGTAGGTTTGATTATAATCCTATGTTACCTATGTAAATGATTTTCCAGTTCTTTGGTTTTAGGAGTTTGCCATCTCTCTCCGGGAAGCTTTTCACTTTCTGGTACAACTTCAAGCTTTCCCCAATGAACACTAAAACCAGTAAGTCATTCACTTTTCTTGCTGCATTTGCTTCTTCTGTCATTGAATTCATTTCAATCTCTCTCAAGGGGCTTATAATCTTCCTCTCCTGTCTGCTCAATTCACATATATTTAAGAAACTGTCCATTTTTCTTCACAAAACATGCATTCTTCTTGAAGGTCTTCTTATGATTTATTTGATTGTATGTGTCTTTGTCCTACATTTGTAATTTTTTAAAGATTTCTTATCTTCTATGCCTTTTCATTCTGTTCAACCTTTATGCTTTTCCCCAGACATCAACCTTGCTCATTTTCCTCTTCAACTAATGTGTATTAATGATGCTCATGTTGTTTAACAGCCAATGAGTTAAAAGCAACCATGAAGTTGAGTCCCCACAATATGCCAGGCATCTGTTAGGTGTGTTGAATCTGATACCTCATTTTTTCCTTTACTATAACCCTGTAAATTCATATCGGTGGTATTCCATTTTCACAGTAGAGGAAACAAACACCAATTGTAATGTGAAACAACTGGACCTCCTGATTACTTGAAATAAAAGGAAGGATTCCCATTCTACTGGGAAAATGGACATGGGAATATTAGCCACAGATTCTTATTTGTTGGTCAGTTTTAAATACTAAATTAAATCAAACTAATTCAAATCAGTAAAGTTGACATTTTCCTCTTCCTTCAAAGCTTAAGTGACTACCTTTTCATCTGATTTTCCCAATGCCTGGGCCAGGTCTTTGTAGGAGTCAACAAGCAGCACTTTGAAAATCAAACACTGACTATTTGATGCTGACTATCTAGCATTCAAACACATGGCTGGTGGTGGAAAAGTGAACTGGGAGAAAACTGTTAATACATTGTATTGAGTCCATCTCTACTATTGGGGGAAAAACTATTTAAAAAGTAAGATCTTGTTAAACATCATTACTTTTAGATAGAGTAATGTATTTATACCTAGAAATTAATGTGTTTGCGATTTCTTTTTTTTTTAATTTTTATTGTTATTCAATTACAGTTGTATGCCTTTTCTCCCTGTCCCTCCACCCCACCCCAGCTGAACCCACCTCCCTCCCCTGTTTGCTATTTCTAATGGGGTATACATTTAATTATTTTTCCTGTGTTTGATATCAGCAAGTATTTAAAGACTAAAATGATTAATGTTCATAATATATTAATCTAATGTAAGGTCCCTGATACCAATGATAATTCCTTGACATTTCTTAAAAGATTTTATTTATTTATTTATTTATTTATTTATTTATTAGAGACATCGGAAGGGAGGGAAGAAGAGAAGGAGAGAAACATTGATCAGTTGCCTCTCTCACGTGCCCCCACTGGGGACCAAACCCACAACCCAGGCATGTGCCCTGCCAGCAAATCAAACCAGCCACTTTTCACTTTGCAGTATAACACCCAACCAACTGAGCCACACCATTCAGAGCAACAGTTTTTTGTTTGTTTGTTTTTTCCTTTCAATGATAAGAAGACAGCTCAGAGTAGGATGAATTAAGGATCACATGAATAATACTCCATTCTCTTTCTTTTCTTCATATTGGACTTAATTCTGGTCTTTGTCTGTTTGATCTACATTGTCCTTGGAAATCCCCCATGGGAGAAGCCATGACCACAGGGCTAGGTTGGCACTAGACCCCCTACTGTGCTTAGACAATGGCTGACAACATCCTGAAGAGCCGTGACCTTCGCACAAACTCGGTGGTGGACCTAGGTGGGCAGCCAGCAGGCTGCAGTGCACTGGACTCTCTGCGGCAGGCTGCCTGGATGGAATGCTTTCATGGCAGCGTTTTCATGGCTACCGCAGCCCCTAACACTTCGTAGTGAGTCAGTCACCAGGCATGGTGGCATCTCAGGGACTTTTCTGCATTAGGCTGTGCTTTGACTCGGGCTTCTTACAGACAATCACTGCTATTCTCTGTGCTCTTGCCTCTCAGAATGACCCATGGCATTTCTCAAACTACGCACCAGCCTAGAGTGATCTATTACTAGCACACAGTCCCAGGCTGATGAAGGAAGAGGCTTCAAAGGGAGAGTTGTTACTGCCTGCACTTTGTCATTATATCTTGGACATGGCGCTGACCTTTCTCTTAATTCTCCCAACATAAAAGTTTGTAACTTTTGATTAACTTCTAAATCTTGCACTAATTTACCTGAGAGAATTACAACACAGTAATTTACAAGGTACAGTATACATGTACCTTGAGCTATTTTCAGAGCTCAAAGGAGCTGGTCAGTGCTCCTGGAGAAGGTGTCTCTATACTTGGATATTTAGAGCCCTATCCTCTCCTTCATTTTCCATCCAATGAGAGTGCCTCCCCCCCAAAAAAACCCACCTCAATCCTCAGAATTAGATTCAGGTTCTTAGTAACTGGGACCAAAATGTGGCCCAAGCCATAGACCCTGGACTTGCCTCCTCATGGGATCACAGACCGTGGGAGTTGAGAGTCCACTCCGGGAACTCAGGACACAATCAGGCACTCTTATCTAGTGGCTCCAAAAGCACAAACACATTAGAACACAGTGTTCCACCATCAGTACACCCTGCACATCTTGGTTACTGACCTATGCACAGGTCATTCTGGGCACAGTACAGGTTGAACGTCAATGGCCCCAATGGCCTCAATGTAGTAAAATTCCTTCACCCTTCACCCTTCTAGAACACCACTTCATATCTCCTGTCAGTGCACATCTAAAGAAGAACAAACATAGCTGACAACTCCACAGAGAAAAGAACAATCTAAATATACATGGAGAAAAGAAAAATTCTCCCTCATAAGCAGAAGAGCCTTTGGAGACTGAGTTCTGTCTCCACAATACACGATGCACAACTATGTAGAACCCTTAATGGAACACTTCCCTTCTCCATCTACGAATCTCTTTATTAAAGTTAATGGTTCCCTCAAAATGTCCCCAAAGAAAAATAGGATGCTTACTTTGCCTTGATAAAGGATCCTCTTAGATGGTTATTATCAAGAGGGAAACAAAGTGTCCAATGCAGGTATTGGAGCCCTTACGTCAGAGACTACAGGTGTTTACAGCTGTAACACATCATCTTTCCCCAGCTCCTATCGGTTCTATAGACAGTTACAAAAGCCTCTGAAGATTCAGCCAGGAGGAACTTTTTACCTATGAAATCATCAAATCCTACATCTTTTAAGTACCAAATGTCCAGTTTTTTTAACCTTTAAGTCTGTACAGTGTAATTTATTAAGGTGAACTACCTACTGAATCCCCTCCGTAACTTACCTTTAATAGGTCACTTCCTAAATCTTCTAGAAATGCAGACAGTACTCTTAGTAGAAGAGTCTCAAACCAATTATACTACATATCCAATTATTCCAATCCAAATAAATTACTTACACTCAATAACTGAGGTGTTAGAAAATCCCCACTCTTATCTAGCCATGCTTTTTGGTAGTAATTCTGCTGCTCTCTGGAAACACACAAAACATCTGATCCTCTAAACACTGACAACATTTATATATTTTTTTCTCTACATACTAAATAAGTCACTCTCCTTCAATTATTTCTGATATTATGTGATGTAGGACCTTTTAAACAGCATAGGCTTACTTAGCAGGAAAGAGATTTTCCTCTCTTCACTACATATAAGACACTGGGGACACCCCTAAGCCTAATTTTCACATCTTGAATATGTAGCTAGGAAGAGACTAGTGTGCATTTCATGGGGCAATTATGAAATTTAATCGAGATTGTGCATTTAAATCAAATGGCATACTACTTGGTACCTAATAAGAGACTGTGATTGGCTCAGGCGCTTTTGTCTGGATAATCTTTGGTTTATATCTTTCTTAAAATACTGTATTCAAACATGAGCAAATTAACCAAGAAGTGATCTGGCAGGTACCATTTTCCTATTAACATTACTGAAAAGCACATTCCATGTCAATAACTGCGTATTATATTTATATTCATGTAAATGCTTCCTCTCCAAAGAGTGTACTACATGTAGTCACAATCACTGCTAGGTATCTGCCACTGATTAACAAGTCAAGATGAAAGGCAGGAAGTACAGCCATGAGATAATGAAGACACAACCCCTGACTGCTGACACCAGGTAGGAAGGTACACAGACTTGTAAGCAAACAATTGTAAGTGTTATGCATAAAACATGCCTGATAATAGCTATGAAAGAAAGATGTAAAAAGTGTTATCAAAACACAGAGATAGTTACCAAATAACTTTGCTCTGGAGGATGTGAGGGAAAGTTCTATTAAAGAGGAATTCAATAGGAGTCCTAACATATTCATTCATTCATTCATTCATTCATCCTTCTATCTATTCATTCATCCTTCTATCTATTCATTCACCCAATGTTCGTTCAGTGGTTTCTATGCTCTAGGTACTACGATGCCTAGGTAAAGGCTCTAGACAATACAGTGATAAAGATTTGGTCTTTGTCCCTAAGAGAAAACTATCTAGTAGAAGAAAACACCAGATAAACGATGATGTCAATATACTATGGTTAGAGCCACGACATCCAGAATGTTAAGAGAACTCATGATTTGGACCTAAGAGAAGGCTTATTTACAGTGTGAGGAGGGTTGCTATAGTCAGCAAACAAAAATACAAAATGCTCATTTATATCTAAATTTCAGATAAATAGCAAATACTTTAGCATAAATATATCCCATGCAATAGTTACAACATACTTATATAGTAAATTATTTGCTGTTCAGGTGAAATTCATGTTTAGGTGGATGTCCTGTATTTTGTTGGACACCCTAATCTGAGGAGTGAATTAAATAAGCACGTCCTCATGCCCAGGATTTGAGGGAGAAGCTGGGAGACAGATGAAATGAGGAATTAGTGTCTCACAGGGCTGGAGCGACTCCACACCTTGTGAGGCAGATGAAGAAAATATTATAAACAGTATCAAGGAGAATAAGCTCTATTCCTTAGGGCAACGAGCAGCTACTTAAAGGACTTCTGCATTTTCCAAAGACCAGTCTGGCTGCAGTAAGGAATGGATACAAGAGAGCAGAGCAGTGTGGAGGCAGAGAAAAGGAGTCAATCTAGAAGAGCAAGAATACAGAGCAGGGCATTCTCGTCGGAGTAAATAGTATGAACGAAGCCATGAAAACAAAGATATGAAAATCTCGTGCATTCAGAGAACAGTGAACTGCGTAGACTGCACGGGGCCGAGTAAGAGAAAATTAAACCAGAAAGTGAGGTTGAGGCCAGTTTTTTTAGGGCACTTATATGGAAAAGCTTTCAACTTAATCCCTAGAAGGTGGCTGAAAGATTTTAAAGGGATTATCATTATCCTATTTCTCACTTTGAGAAAATGGCCAGGTGAGCCTGACTTCCAAAAAATGTCAGATGCAATAAAGTCAGGGATGATTCTCTGGTGAAGTTGAAAATAAGATCAAGTTAGGGAAGAAATGATTAAAGTACTCTCATTCTAATCAAGCACTTTAAAATTTTTAAAAAATCATGTAAATATATACAGATACATATGGGCTTAAACTGATCCCCAAACCCACTGTATAGAAATTTACATCTTAAAGTGCCAAGATTAATATTTTGAACACGAATAAAACCCAGGACAAAGAAACCTAAGGAAAGGGTTAGGCTACAACTCATACCTGCAAACATTTTGTTCTTCCACCCCACTTTCCCAGATGATGATGATGATTTTTCATCATTATTATCATCATGAGGTGTAATTTTTATCCCCATTTTACCAATAAGGTATTGGTTTCACATGGAAGTGGCAGCTTCACGCCAAAGACTGGAGATGGACTGCCACGATGAAATATTCAGAACACATAGTCTTACTGTCTTTAACCAGCTGAACTCTAAGTAATGAGTAAAACCATCCCCACACCACACACACCCAAAAAAAAGAATGCTTAAAAAGAAATATAAAATGGTCACTGGAGAAAAACAAGATGAGAAAAATAAATATCCTCAAGGCCCATAAGGATCATCAGTTTGGGCTGGTTGTCAGAAGCAGAAGTTCAGATCCTCCTTCGCCACGCTGCCACGCAATTGAGATATGGATAAAAGCCGTATCTGTTTCCTCCACCTTATGTTTCATCTATAATATATAGGCCTTGTCAAAGTTTCAAAAAAAGAAGCAAGCACATCTAGCTCTGCACGCCAAAAGTAAAGCTGCGCTTGAGAGGCAGCTCTCTGACCAACTCGGCAGAGGTGACGCACACTGACCAGAATTCCAGCCACAGGGAGTCACTGCTGTTATTTCTTTTCTCTGTATTAGGACCAATAGATTAACTCCCTCCTTAAATTGGTACTTGAAAGGCACAGACATCTTTATAAATGTATCCAGGAGCTGCAGTGAACAAAATGTGCTGGCTAAGATTTAAGCTAAAGGAGGGGCGTACCCATGTAAAGCATGCTAAAGTGGATTAAACTAAAACCTTCAGAGTTATTTGGAAATAGAAGAGAATGCCCAAAGGCTTCTCACAATGGGACTCCAGTCAGTTGGTTTCTCATGTAAAGCAAGAACCAAAAAAAGCTTCTCCCTTAGTATGAGAGTAAAATAGAAATAAAAGTGCTCTACGTTTAGTAAGCTTAGGAAATAAGTAAATAAATTAAAAAATAAAAACCTGTCCCAAATGTTTATACTGGGTAGAGGGAGGACAGGTGTGTGAGGAGTCTTGTCCGAATATTAATAAACAGAATACATCATGTGACCTAATTCATAGTACCTGGGTAACAAGAAAAATGTGAAGCCAAGAATTTACTTAAGGTTTAAAGTATTCAGACTCACAGGCAGCCCAGGGCAACCACTAAAAATTTTTTAAAGATAACAATTGATATGCTAACAGATGACATAAAGTGGAATCATGTACAATGCTCAATTAAATCCAGAAAAAGAGGGGAAAAGAGAGGTGAATAAAGAAAAAAGTACAACAAATAGAAAACAGTTACAAACATGGTAGATAGTAATCCAATGATACCAACCAATTTAAATGTGAATAATCTAAATACACATGTGAATTTATAAATACATTATAAGTCAGAGATTATGAGAGTTGATAACAAAACAAGAACTACTATGTGCTGGTTATAAGAAATAGGAAGACACAGTTATGTTAAAAGTAAACTGATGGAAAAGTTATATGATACTAACACTTGTAAAGAGAAAATGGACTGTGCTATGTTAATTTCAGACAAAGGAGGCTACGGAAGAAAATGATCAGAAACAAACTGGTGCACTACTAAATGATAATGCGGTGATTCCTCCAGGAAGGCGTAACAATCCAACACATTATTCACCCACCATAGCATCGAAATAAGGGATGCTAAAACTGTTCTCACATGGCAGGCTCTAACGTGAACCAGTTTGTTGAAAGTGCAGCACACTCGAGATATGGGGTAAAGCAACTCTGTTTTTTTTCTATTGTTCCTACACACTTTCTCTGTGGAGCTCGATCTCCTTCCCCGTCCTCTGTCGCTTTATACATCTTCAAAGAGTTAGTAATCAGTATGTCCTTCCCAGCGAAATAATAACAGCTCTGGAATTTAAAGATGTTTCCCCTCCTCCAGCACTGTCCTGCATGTGGGAACCCTGTGGGAGGACAGGACTCTGCCAGCTGCATGGTTTCTGACACCTCCGTGGCTGGAGCAGATGAAAGGACAGAAGGGAACAGAAAGGCTCTCTCCTGAGAGGCACTGAAGGTACATTGGCTTCTACATGTACATTTCACATGCACATTTACATGTACACATCTAGGGCTGTGGAAGGGGTTTTATGAATGTGATGGTTAATTTTATGCCTCAACATGGCTAAGTCACAGTACCTAGACATTTCTGGGTGTTGCTGTGACTGTAATGTTTAGATGAGATCAACATTTAAGTTAACCGACTTTGAGTACAGAAGATTAGCCTCCATAATGTGGGTGGTCTCATCCAATTACTTGAGGGCATTAAGAGAAAAAAAGACTGACATTCCCCCAGGAAGAGGGAATTCTGCCTCCAGACTGGCTTCAGACTCAAGCTGCAACATAAACTCTTCCCTGGCTCTTCAACCTGCCAGCCTACCCTGAAGATTTTGGACTTGCCAGCTTCCACAATCGCATAAGTCAATTTCTTAAAATGCATACGTACATTCACACACACACGCACCCTATTGGTTCAGTTTCTCCAGAGAACCCTGCCTTATACACTGGGGTTTGCTGATGTGGGTGAGGATTCCCCACCTCTAGGTTATTGGCAAGGGTGATGCTTATCTGCAGGGCCATTGAAATCAGCCCCCTCAGTTGCTGCTTTTCTGCTTTTCAGTGGTACCTGTGTGGGTATTACCCTGGATAAAGTTCCTTTAAGAAAACTAACTCCAAGTCTGGTTGATGGACATCCAGATGGCTCTCCCTCCAACACACACACACACCCACCCACCCAGCAGATTGACAGGAAAAGTCCACATGGACTTGTTACTGCCTAACCATATAGCAATTTATACTTTGCTGTTTATAGGCTGCTGCAACCAGAATCTTTCTGTTTCTCAGGCCTGTGTCCCCCAAGTTGTGGGGGACAAATAATAAGTTATCAGAAAAATCCCCTTGGATCCCCACCCCTCTCTCTCTGAGACCTCAGGAGAAGTGACACCTCACATAGCACACTGATTCTCCCCATACAAATCGCATTTCCAACCTCTCCCTTCTGCACCTGTCTCCACACTCTTTTACAGCCTGGAAATTGGTGGTCACAGAATCTGTCATGTGAGACTGCCTTTGCAAATCTGCCTCAGTCAGCCTACCTACCACGGCATTTGGCACTTACGGTGTCAAGCCTTCAGCAAAAACACAAACAGAAAAGTGCACACTCACACAGCTCCAGGGATTGATTTTCCTTCGGTCCCTGAATTGGTCTTTGCTCTTTTTTTCTCTCTCAAATCTCAATTAGCCATGCTGTTGCCTGTGCTCTGCCATTGCTTCCCTTTCATTGGATAACTCCTACTTTTCTTTTGGGTCTCAGTTTACATATTATTTCTACCCGAAAGCTACCTCCAAACCTCCTCCTGGCCTGGACACTAACAGGAACTTCGTTGCCCCTGCTAAGTGCTCATCATAAGCATCCTTCTCCAACAGCAACTAGTTGTTGGATGCCTGTCATCTCAACTAACAGATGGGTAGCATCAGGGCAGGCACCACGTGCATCTAGCTGAAGCTGTGCACCCAGAGCCTCGCACCGGGACAGTGCATAGGCGCCCAACAACAGGTTATTAATCAATTAACCATTCGCTTCATGCTTGGCACTCATTATTGCACCTGTGTTCTACCTTGGTATCTGAATGGATTTCAAAGGGGTAGTTGCAAAATTATTAAAAGATCCCTGGCATTTCTGTTACAAAACACAATAGGGACATTTAATATAATTTGTACCTCAGACTACTTTAAACATCTTTTGAGAGTCAGGAGAAGGGAAAAAATGGAGGGAGGATGGTGCAGAGCACTGAGAATACAGTTGTCGGTATCTTTGCCAAGTTAGAGTGTTGGGATAGTTTTTACAAGATCTCGCACCAAATAGATCAAATGTAGTCATTAAGAAGTGACATTTAACATTTTCTGTCCTTTAAGGGTCTTGAACCTTCAATGATAGAAATTGCTCTTCGCACCTGATGCTAATATGAACTGAGAATTAAATGGACGTGCCCATTTCTAATATAGTTACAGTGGAGAGAAGATATATGCCAATTCCCAAGAATTTGTAATTAAAATAGTTACTGAGTTGATAGGTCACTAAAATATCAGTTTAAAGAAAATCATGTAGTTTCTCCTTATTAAATGAAAACACTTTCAACTCCGTGTCTTTATTTACTCAATTTGTCACTTGATCATAAAATCAAATTAGATTTAGACTTTACTAAGTCTTCACAAAACCACGTTGGTTATTACCTCAGCTATTTGTAAGAATTTGATACAGTAGTCAATGATTTGCTTCAATCTCACTCACATGGAAGAAGTTAAACTGTCACTCCTGTAGTTCCCAGGGCAGTGGTGTTTAAGAGTTCACACTGCTGCGACCCAGTTTCAGACCTCGGCATATCTTAGGCCTTTTTTCTCTGTTCTCATCTCAGTTGCTTAATCATCCAGTCCACATTGTTCTTTCCACTGATCTTCAATACCACCTGAACTTGCTTCTACAGACTGAAGTTAAAGAGAAAGGAAACCATTAACTCGATGCCACTTTAGTACCAATTCTTTTACTTTGGTAGCTTCGGTTTCTATTCCTAGCTAATGTGTGGATAGATTTTGTCACGATACTGTTGTATTCACAATACATTTAAATATGCGCACCTTAATTTCTTTTCACTGCTCTTCCTGGATATATATAATTCTAGAGAGAGCCAACGTAACCTTACTCCTAAGACAAAGAGAATACAACTATATTTTAAATGAAGGAGAAAGAATACAACGTTATGAAAAATACAATTTGGGGGGAAAATTCTAATAATGACACTCAACTGCCAAACTACCTCTCATTGCCAAACATTGCACTTTAACTACCAAATTTAATATTTAGTAATAGAATGATTGTAAACAATCTTAATATTAAGAACAGAGACAAACTGTAATGAAAATAAACTCAGCAATGTTGGAGTGATTTTTATCTTATAGCTTGTGATAACATCACAGACCAAAAATGATAGAGTCAAGGTGCCCTGTTTGTTTAGCAACTCAAATAACTGGTCAAATGCACTGCCTTTGGAAATGTCTAAACTGTTGCTTTCCTCTCCCTTTTCCTGCGCATCTTTAAACCCACGGGCATTTCGGGCTGCGCTTAATCAGTACACTTCTGATTTGGTGTCACTTAAGTAACTGAAAAGTTTTTTCTAAAAAGTTAGTCCACGCCAAATGAGCTTTTTGAACAATTTCAAAATACTTTCAAGACCTGTCTTCAGAGACAAAAGGAAGTCAAGCTTGCCAAGACATCACTGGACTGAGATCCCATAAGGAGAGGTCTAACTTTAGAACGCTGAAGTCAGGATACATTTTCAACTTGAAAAAGCACGAGGTTCTACCACTGCTCTCCGGTGTTGTCCAATCTTCTCTCCCTTTCCATGCCTTTGACATGTAAGACATTGGACTTTGACTTCAATTTTAAAGGCTTTCCTAGTGACTCTTTGATTATCTGATGTTTTCACCATTTACCTGTTTAATATTACAGCTAATGAGAATAGCCCTCCTCAATGCTTTGATGAGATTCACCTTTTTAACAGTTATGCATTTCATTCATATTTGCAATTATACTTGCATTAGCAGTAACAAAACAATGTTAATTCCTTGAAATTAAAATAATCTTTTAGCCATTCCTTACAGTATGTGTTAAGGAATATATATATATGTATATAAAAAATATATATATATATATATAAAATCAATCTAATTTAACATTATCCACAATCCTTTGAATTCAGTACTATTGGTCCTATTTTAAACATAGGGAAATTAAAGTTCTCAGATTTAAGATTTTTGACCAATTTTGAATGGCTAGAAAATCAAGATCTATCTGAATCCAAAGCATATGCTTTCTCTCTCTCTCTCTCTCTCTCTCTCTCTCTTTCTCTCTCTCTCTCTCTCTCTCTCTCACACACACACACACACACACACACACACACACACCTTTTTAACCCTTTGTGCTTTAACCTTTATTAGTCTGCTCTTTTCCTCATAATATAAACTAAAGCATTTACAATTTATTTCTCATGATAAAAATTGTGCTCTTAGTTTATAAAAATGGGTTTGTGCTCTTATTTTTAAAATCATTAAAGCATGTAATCTTACCAAATTTCTTATCTTAGAAAAGTATTTTTTTTAAACATGGATGTACTTGAAGGGTATTATGCTAAGTAGGATATGTCAAATGGAGAAAGACAAATACCATATGATTTCACTTATAGATGAGATCTAAAAAGTCAAAATAAATGAACAAACAGAAACAGACCCATAGGTACAGAGAACAAACTGATGGTTGCCAGAGGGGAGGGGGTGGGGGGATGAATGAAAAAGGTGAAAGGGAGTAAGAGGGGCAAACCTCCAGTTATAAAATAAGTAAGTCACAGGGATGTAACGTACAGCACAGTAAATACAGTCCATGATGTAATAACTCTGTACAGTGACAGATGGTTACTAGATTTATCCTGGTAATCACATGATTAGGTATATAAATGCTGAATTAGTACATCATATACCTGAAACTGATATAATATGTCAACTATACTTCAATTAAAAAAAAAACTTGAAGGTGTTTTTTCTTAATCTTGTCTCTCTTCGTGCTCCACAGCATAGTGGGCTCCCACATTAATACTCTAGCAGGGGTGTCCAAGCTTTTGGCAACTCCATGCCACATTGGAAGAAGAGTTGTCTTGGGCCACACATTAAATACACTGCGACATGTAATCACACACAAACACAAAATCTCATCATGTTTTAAGTAAATGTGCAATTTTGTGTTGGGCCGTGTTCACAGCCATCTCAGGCTGCGTGCGTCCCACTGGCCGCAGATCGGACACCCCTACTAGTGCACCATATATGGAACGGTCCTATGAAGAGCATAAAGTTGAAAGGTAGGGTTAGAGAGCCCACAAAGCCTCCAGGCCCTCAATTTTTTTTTTTTTTTTTTTTTTACCAAAGCTGCCACAGCTCCCAGAATCCACACCACTAGATGTCTGTACTTATGCTAAGCTACTGCTGCCTCCAGAAGACTTTTGTTTAAAGACATATCATATCTAGGATTTAATTTGTTATTTTTATTATTATGAGCTAACTTTAATGTGCTAATCATGTACATGTGACAAGATGACAAAACAGACATTCTAAGTTTTGATGTGGAATTGAATAAATAATTTTAACAATAATAATAATATTAATAATGTGTTAGGTTAAGACTCCTGGGAGGCAGACCTGAGTGGAGCCCCTCTGAGGAACCTCAGCAGTGAAAGAGGAGAGAGAGGTTCAGTATTGGGAGAGAAAAAACAAACCAGCAAAACAAAGGACACAAAAACACACTTCAACAGTTTATCCTTCTATCAAGGCACACAAACGAGATCCGCAAATATCCATTAAACACAAAGTAATTGGTACAGAAGTGACAGGATTTGTTCTGTGGCTAATTATTCTTACAGAACTCGCATGTCATAGGTGGAATATTCTTTATAAATTTCACTAAGTTTAAACCATGTCAACAACCTCAATCATAAAGCCTTTTGAGTAGAGAATGTAATGACTCTGCTTGTGAGCATCACTCATATACTCCAAAGTAATACATTAATATTTTCGCTACCATACTGGGTGAGGTTATCATTAGTTCATTCGACAAATATACTCTCATCACCGGCTATGTGCTAGGTTGGCGGGGGGGGGGGGGGGGGGAGGGAGGGAGGGAGAGGGGGGGGGGGAGAGAGAGAGAGAGAGAGAGAGAGAGAGAGAGAGAGAGAGAGAGAGAGGAAACCCTAGGTAGAGAAGCCCGCAGTGCCATGCTGGAGCCAGCCCATACCAGCAGGCAAGAACCAACTTAAATTTTCAGGTATTTTTTGACAGCTGTTGTTAAACAGACAGTATTAAAAATTAAATTACACAAGTGTATAAATACATTTTACTTTTTAAAAAGGTAATAAATATGTAAAGCTTATAATTTCCTAATCATTATCTATGCTCTTGAGGCTACTTATGTCTATTGGACCTGTAAGATGGAAATACAATGTAACAACACACTCCTCTGCATCTCTTCCCAATTCTGCGCTCAGTGATATCAGACTGGTAACTTGGAAAGGTTGGTGTGGGAGTATTTATACCACAGAAAGCAGCAAATGCTACAGATCAGTTTGATTTTCATTTCTTGTGTTGCTTGTCAAATATAAGGAAATAATGGAGAACGCACCGATGCAGATCTCACTGAAAAGTGTATTGTGTTCGTGTTTGCGGCTCTGATGATAGCACAAAACCTTGAGGAAATACGCCTCCGCATTCAAAAGGATGATGCAGCTCGTCAAAGTCACTCACAACAGTGACTAACCAGGAAAGTCCGCACATACATCTCTGTTGCCTCACTTTCACCTTAGTGACGTAAATTGAAATATCAACCAGCATTCACATCAAAACTATGCTTAACCCATCAACTTCAGTGACAGGTTGACTACGGACATAAAAGTTTAGCAAAAATTAACAATTGTATTTCCTGAGAATCAATGGACTATGTGGAATTATTCATAAAGACTATTATGTATTTAATTATTTATATATTGTATGCTACGATCTTTATGTCAGCAAAATGATAAACTTATGTACATATATATGCACTCTCTTTTGGGGGGGGATGATTGTTAAATATTTATCAACACGTGTCTGGAGTTGCTGTATAGTCTAAAGATTTGGATGGTGTAGTACTAGAAATAGACAAAGGTATTTGAGAATAACAGACAGAAACCAACCTACACTATGCCCTAAGGGGCCACAGAACAATTTTCTTTGAGGATCTAGTAGTACTTGAGATAAGTAAGAATTGGGCTATTGTTGAGACAGTAGAATTCTTTATGATTGATGAAATAATATGTTAAAGATGATTTTACATGTAATAAATCAGGGAGTAAAAAACTCCAGCATGCAGATCTGATGATTCTGTGTATGAGTGTAAAAGGTTGTTAATCTACAAAATTAAGAGCAAATATCACTTAAAGAATAATTTTAACTGCAAGGCTTTTCCGAGCATATTCCTCTAGAGAAAGATGTACAAAATTATACCAGAACTACGTGCTGCGAGGAAGTGTAAGACACTCACTCATAAGATGCACCTTGGAGCCGCCAAGTATTAAACAATTTAAGATATCCCCACCCACCAGATGTGCTGAGACGGCAGAATGTGGACGTGGACAGCAAGCTTCCAAAAGTATCCAGACAATGCAGGCAGAGAAGTTCTGTACCCGCGGTTGTGGGTGGAGGGCAAGGAGAACAGGCCTTCTCAATGCTCCCAGGCACACTCCTTGAGATTAACAGTCCCATAAAGGGAAAATTCTGTGGAGCATTTCAGAGAAAGCTGCCTTCTTTTCCCTTTGCACTTCCAGGCTGGGTAACTCTGAATGAGTGTTCTTAGATACCTGGGAAATGATCAAATGTGCACATGGGGTGGACACATGTGTTATGGGTGCATGTGGAAGCATATGGGGTAGACGCATGCGTGGGGGCACATGGGGTGGGCACATGCTGTGTGTGTGGAGGCACATGGGGTGGACACATGTGCTACGTGTGCGTGTGAAGGCACACACGCAGGTAAAAGAGAAAAAAGGAACAAAAAATCAATAAATGAAGGTGCCAGATAAAAATAAGAGTCCATGCCCTCCTAGTAGTTGTCCTTAGTATTTACTCCTTAGATTCTTAGATTGCCGAAGATATTAGTCATTTGATTTTAAGTGCTATTAGTTCTACTGTGAATCCTTGTCTCACATGCAGCTCTGTGTTTGGGGTACTTACAGAGAAATTCTTGAACGTCAGAAAATGATGCTTTCCTTTTCATTTTCCTTTCTGTATTTCTAGCACCTGCATCAGCTTAGTCACTTCTGGATTCCACACAGAAGTTCACATAAGAAGAAAACACTTCATCTGAAAATACTTCATCTCTATCTCTTCACAGCAGCTCAGGTTTGAGTCCCTTTTCATGGGCGACAATAGCTGAGCTCCTCGGTGCAGTTTCACATTGACCTCGACATTACAATTTCCCTGACAGTCTACGCTTTTATCTTCTTGAAGGAAGAATATACTGTCACCAAATAAACTTGTTAAGAAAGTGACTGCTAGGTATCTCCTGCATGATATCTATGGGTTTATCTTTTTATCTTATCCAGGGGCAGAATACATTTCCTAAACCAATGAAGAGTGAAAACAAAACTGAGATTGTGACATAACAACATCAGATAATTCTTACTGACCGGAATTCTACTACATTTTAAATTCCCATAAACTATAGAAAATATGTAGACAATAAGAGTATCAAAAATTGTATATATCCTTGGATTGACCCCACTCCAAAAATATATAGGGAGAGGGCAACTTGAAGAAGATTGTAAATCCTGTTTGGGTGAAGAAACCACTTTAATTTAAAAATATAATTTCTTAATGCTAGTTTTGACCATAAAAAAAAGAAAAAATTATATCAGTCAAGATAAACTAGTTACGGTACCATAATAAACAATCTCAAGTCTCAAATGGCTTATAATGGTGTATTAGTTTTCTATTGCTGCTCTAGCAAATTACTACAAATTCAGTGGCTTAAAACAACACAGATTTATTATCTTAGAGTTCAGGAGGTCAGAAGTTTGAAACGGATTTCAGGGGGCTAAAATCTTCCTGGAGGCTCTAGGAAAAAAAAATTATTTCCTTAAGTTTTCGAGTTTCTGGGAGCCACCTGAATTCCTTGGCCTCATCCTACATCCTCAAAGCCAGCAACCCCATCAATCCAGTCTCTTGTGACTACAATAGGCCAATCCAGATAACCCAAGGTAATACCCCAGCCTCAAGGTCCTCACTTTGGTCATATCTGCAATCTCTTCAGCCTTGCTGGGTCACAGTCCCAGGAATTAGGACATGGACATCTTTGGGAAGACATTTCTCCACCAAAAACAGCTCAGATTTGTCTCCTATTCATGCCGCAAGCCCACAGAATGCAGGGCCCATTGCACTCACCCAGCTACTCAAGCTTCAGAGCAGCAACTGTCTTGAGCAGAGCCAGCCACAACATAGGGAAAAAGAGTTCTCAAAAGCAATGCAATATTTGGTCTTCAAGTAATACAAATCACTTTTGTTTACAATTCATTAGTCAGAACCAATCACACTGTCTCAATGTCAAAGTGCCATCCCAGCTTGTGAAAGGATGGCAGACCCTGATGCGCTCTGTGAATGGGATTTCTATGACAGCCCTGTCTCAGACCCAAATCCTCAGGTCACCCTCACTTCCCCATGCCAGCTGTATTCCTTCTGCACCAAGAGAACCTGTGCTTGCATTAATGCTCTTCACCAAAGACTGCCAATTCTCCACCAACCAAACATCATTAGGTGCCCTTTCATGAACAAACTAACTCAGAGCCACGTGGAGAAGGAAATTTTTTAAAACGTACATCTAGATATTTTTTATGTGATGAACAGGAAACCCCAAAAGAGGAGAACAGTAGTGATGAATTAACCAAATGGGACTAAGATGTTCCAACAAAAATGCCTTTATTGCATGCTTATTATAAACTCTTTCAATTATGACATTTAATATCAAAACAATTTTGTGCTAGATTGATGTTATCATTCTGACATAGAGTTGAGTAGCCTGCTTGTATTCCAAAGTTCACAGATTTTTACTACTTTTTCCCCACTGTGTATTTGTAAGTAGTGAGAGATTCAATCACTGATGTTAGTAACAGAGTCAGAATTAATTCATGATCAAGACCAGGCGTATAATCACATGAGGGATGACCATCACTGATCAGTGGGAAAGCACATTGTATGGCAGCAGAACTTTAAACATGGAGGCAGAACACCTGGACTGTATTCCCAGCTCTGCCAATAAACCACTTTCAAATAAATCACTTTATTATGTCTCCAAGTCTTCTTTCTCTTATATTCAAAAGTGAGTAATATCATTGTCAGCTGATGTTGAAATATGATAAAGATCATTTGCAGTAACATAAGGGAAATATAAATCAATGTATTTAGGCGTAAATGCATTAATTGATGCAATCATTTGCTAAATAACCATTCCTTAACTATTTAAGGAATGCTCAACATCTATGTGCACGAAGTTCTTTTGAAATAGGTAGAGATCTGTTCATGGTCGGACTTGAATACAAAAGTTTGAAGAACATACTTTCTGCCAAGATTATGTTAGATCCTCTCAATATTAAAAAACAGAAAATACATAATTCCTACCCTCACAAAATCTTTAGGTCCCATTTCCTTGATAAGAAAATAATGGCTTATGCAAAAACATACTTTTAGCACAGTTCTAAAATAAGCAGTTACACCATTAGTTTTATTATCTTTATTATTGTAGTAACATATTTTACCTTATTTTCACAGAACTATATTCATCTATGTACATTAAATTGTTTCCTTTCTAAATACAAACTTAGAGATTGAATAACAAACTCATAGCAATCTCTATGGTAACGAATTCTATGTCAATACTAAATGTTGATATAAACAACGTATTTCAAACAAAAAGCGGTTTAATGCATGTGGCAATATAGATTTCAATCAAAAAGAAAATATAATAATGGACGGAATGACAAATCTAACTGCTTCTATTGTAACGGCTAATTTTTTGAAACATGAATGTGCTTTGTTGACTGTAGTTTTCTTTTCCCCTTCATTCCAAGCAGGTTGTCAAACCCACTATTTTATCACCTTGTGAGTTTTTGTGCACAAAAACAAAAGTTAATTGAATCTTTTTTAAAATCTAAATTCACTGAAGATATAATGTAAGATATCCCAGAGCACGAAGGGACATAGGAAAGAGACAGTTCATTCAGAAAAGGGGACTGAATGTTGAAGACCTGTCGATGGAGTTCTTTATCTGGAAGCTCAGGACTCCAAGGCAACTGGTCCGTGTCTCTGGGTGTGGCCGGAGCACTCACAGCACCACTGGGGGTCGGGGGTTAGTTGGCAAATCAGACCGGCAGTGGCCAGAGGAGAAGTGGGAGGGAGATAATGGTGGAAAGAAGGGGAAGGAAAGTGGGGGCAGGGCAAAGAGGCGCAAAGGGGGAAAATTTGGGACAACTGTAATAGAATAACAATTTTAAAAAAGAAAATAAGGTATTACATACCAAAATACAATTATTTTTGATGGAATGTCATTATTTCTGTGTTTGAAACAGCCTGATTTAAATTATTTATATCTTGATAATGATCAATAACATACCTCGTCTCAACATGTACAGAAAAGATAAACAAAAAGCTGTCCACAACCCAGGCACCGCTGTACCCGCATACATGGCGACGAGCAACCATCTTTTTTTCTGAATCTTCTATTTTAAGCATAATCGTTGCCATATTTCAAAGACCTTTTGAGCAAATGAAATATTAGCATTGTGATATTATATTAATATCTGCCTTATATTGTGGGATGTGGCTGAAAAAAACTTTAGTGTTATCAATAGAATTTGTGATTAATTAGAAATGAGGGACTCAAGGTAAAGATTTATAATTAGTTTATAAATGTCTACTAATTCATTTTCCTTCTAGCAAAGTCTTAGTGACTGTCTAATGAGGAAAAAAATAAACTCAGCTCAATAGTAATCATATTAATGCAATTTTTGGAGGACCCAAGCTTTACAAAAAATTGAATTGCACCATAATTGTTTACTGGTAATTAAACTTTGTTCACTTTTATGTAGTTCTGGGTTTTGGATAATATTGATTATATTAATTTTACCAGCTTATGATAATATATATCACATATTTATAATGTTAGATTGAACATAATTTGATATTGTAATCTGTTTTAAAATTTAATGTATTTTATAGAGTTTTACTGATTTTTCTTATTTTATGTGGTCTTAACACTTTACTACTAATATTATTGCCATTGCTGGTGAACAAGTGACAAAAATGCTGATATTACTATTTTGCTCTCCTATGGCAATCACTTATCCCAGCCTTGTCAAACTCACTCATGTCTCCCAAACAGCAGAACATCAGCAGGACCGAGTGCAGGGCCTGAAAGACTGCTAAGTGCCAAAACAGGAGGTGTGTCAGTAGCCGTGACCCCAGGAGTCTTCCTCGTGGTGGGAAGACACAACCGAAGGGAAACAGTCCACTGAGAACTGAGGTTAAGTTCCCTGTCTGCTCAAGGAGATAGGAGGAAATTATAAATGATTTATTTTAATGTTATAATTCTTGCACACCAGCAATTGAGATTGCAAATTCATATCTTTTACACCTTGATAGTTCTCTTATCCATGCTTGAGCCTGCATTATATCTTGCCTGCCCTCTGGCCTACTCTGCCAAGTCATGTGCTTAGAGTTTGAGTTCACATCACACATGGCATCTTCCATTGAGTCTTCCCTCGTTGCTTTTGCTGGGAACATAATATCCCCTCCAGATCTCAAGTTTGATTGTAAGAGTCTTAGTGCCAAGACATGGAAAAAACTGAAGTGCCCTTTGGATTGGATAAAGAAGAAGCACTACATATATACAATGGAATACTACTCAGCCATTAAGAAAATACGAAATAATGCCATTTGTGACAAGGAAAATTCTTGAGACTACCATGCTAAGTAAAATATGTCAGACAGAAAAAGTTAAGAACCATATGATTCCACTCATATGTGGGATACAAAAACACAATAAATGAATAAAGAAGAAAAACAAAAACTCATAGAAATGGACAACAGTATGGTGGTTACCAGAGGGAAACGGGGTGGGGGTAGTAAAGGGTAAAGGGAGTCAAATATATGGTGACTTTGGACAGTGGGCACATGATGCAATATACAGATGATGTATCACAGAATTGTACACTTGAAACCTATGTAATTTTATTAACCATTGTCACCCCAATAAATAAAACTTAAGAAAGAAGATCAGTTTGTACATTGCATTTAAATTATTTGTATTTACATTTGTCTTTCTAATAGATTTCCATGTTCTTAAATAAAGAGAGCTTATATGTCTTATCTTGGGTATTCTCATCGGTGCTTACCTTGGAGCTCTGTCTCTAGCATTTTCCATTGTAAATATTCCAAACTTTGGTAATACTACTTCAGGTTATAATCTTACATTGAACAGCATTCAACACTGTTCTTTTGACTTGTCCTACCTACTTATAATTTTTTTTCCTGTGAATTCTGGCAACCCATCTGTTTAGGCTCTCCTTATGACTTTCACAATCCTTATTTTCTGCTTCTTTTAACAGTTATTACTTCCAAACTACAGTGCTTCCTTAGAATTACTACAGAATTGGCCCATTTATCTTCTTGATCTATATACTTGGAGCCATTGCAAAGACTCTACAATTTCATTCTCCACAGACAACTCCAAATACTGTTGATTTCACATCTTGAACTTCACCCCTTAGTACGTGCTCTCACGATCGTTTCCCTGGTTTATTAAAGCCACTCTCCATCTGGTCTCCCCGTCTCTTATCTCGTCCTCCTCCATTCTCGGGGTCAGTGTCAATGTGAAAGGGGAAGCAGTGACAGCAAAGCACAGGCGAAGTAATAAAAGTCCAGATAATTTTTGAAAGCAGACCTATAGGATATATTTTGAGGTATATAAAAATAAAAGAATAAAAAAAGAGACTGTTTTGTAACCTGAATAACTAGCTGAATGATGGTGCCTTTTACTGAGATGGGAAACACAAGAGAAGTAGTCAGTGATACATTGGGATAAAGTTCATTTATAAACGAGGAAAACCTTAAAGATTTGTGGCCTCTACATACAAGTGGCACTACCCAATAAGAGAGATTTAGATTTGCACATGGTGTGGGTGTGCGTGGTGTGCAGAGAGAGATTGGTCAGGTCTCAAACCTGATACATTAATGTATAGACTGCATTTCAAGCCAATGAAGTAAAGAAGATTATTTAAGAAGTGAGTAAAGATAGAGGAAAAAAAAGACATCCAAGAGAGGAGCATTGGGGCATCCCAATACTTATAAGCTGGAAGTGAAGTATTGATGTCGGAAAATATAATTAAAAAATGAAAATCCTGCCAAACCAGAAAGCTTCCTCACAAAGGTAGGAGACAAAACAGTGTTATTATTGAAGAAGCGTTAAACTAGAGTGTGAGGTGTGTCACCGGTAATCTGCTCAGAGGTTGCAGAGACAAAAGGAAATCTCCCCTTTTATGTAGCCACGTGGATACAACTCATTGTATTCATGTAAGATAAACAACAACTAGCCCTCGATAGGAGGCCCTGACACCACCATTTGTCATACAAGTCTTCCTTAGATTCAGGAGGTAATGGGGGCACCCATCTGTGTTAGCTCACTGGGTTTGTCCAAAGGAAAAATAAACTTCTCATATATATCACGGGAGGTAGTGTTGCAACTTGGAGCAAGACACCCACCAAAGTTAGGTGCCCCCCTCTCCTAGACTCTGGGAGATAGGGGTCCTATCTTCTTGATGATTACATTTTAAAGAGATATCCCCCAGGTCACTGAAAAAGACATCCCTGGGTCTTAAAGCTGCCAAAAGACTTATTTAGTCATTAAAATGATTTACACACATTTCAAAAAGACAGAAAAAAACAACTTACCATTACAAGTTTGTTTTCTTTTGACCAAATAATATTCTAAGTATAGGATGAAGTATCTTTTTCTTTTTTGGCTAGGAAAAATTATCTCATTTTTCTTTTTCAATTTTTATTTACCCTTATATGTTCAAAGAGGAAAACCAGGAGCACATGAAGCCTTAGAAGGCAAGAGGGGGGAAGGTATACAACATAATGATTTTATATAATATTTGCAAAATATTACAGCAATAAGTTAATACCCATCACCTCCCATAGTTACAATTTTTTCTTGTGATGAGAACTTAAGGCCTACACCTTATCAACTTTCAAATATACAATATTGTTAACCATAGTCACCATGTTATACATTATAATTACATCCTCACATCTGATTTATCTTACAATTGAAAGTTTTTACCTTTTGGCCACCTTCACCCATTTCTCCCAACCTACCCCCTCCTGGCAATGGCAAATCTTTCCTCTGTTTCCATGAAAAAATATAAATATAAATATAAAATATACATACATTCATTCCACATATAAATAAGATTTCTCTCCAAATTTTGTGCAAAACTTTCTTGTGGCCCACTCTAACTGAAGACAAATGGGGGTATTCTAGGCAGTGTAGTTTAGCTTGGCCAAATTTATACATTGCAAAGCCACCACAGCTTCAAATGCACATATTAATAACAAATAAACATTGTGAGTTAATAGATGAGTTATCTCTGTCGATATGTTAAAAAGAATGGGCATAATACTAACACCAAAAAAGTTTTTAGAAAATAAAAAAGCATTATAATTAAAAAAAGATTTTTAAAATAGAAAACAAATATACAATAAAAATGATTAACAAAGCCAGAAGCTTATCTTTGGAGATTTTTTTAATGACAAACTATGAGAGAGATGAATTAAAAAGTGGGGAGAAAAGTGGACCTATTCATACAAAGTTCAAAAAAAAGGGCAATCTATTTTTAGGAATGCAAACATAGGATGCAAAATACTAAGTAAGAGCATGTTTACTATTTACAATGGAGGGCTAACAGAGAGGGGATATGGCTAGGAAGGGGCACATGGATGGGTGGGCTTCTGAGGTGCTGGAAAAGTCTTATTTCTGGCTCTTAATGTTTGTTTCTTGGGTTTTCAATTTATAGTTATTAAACTGCATGTATTTTATTCATGTGTATATCATAGTTTACAATAAATGAAGAAGATATGTGAAGTTCAAAGACAGCATACTCTAAGCATGCATAGCATATATTATTTCAATTTAGGGGAATCCAAGGATAACCTTTCCAAAAAAATCAAGCTATCTTTCAGAAAAGCTACCTTCTACACACTCAATTGTGTAGAGAAGTTAGCAGCATTCTGATGAATTTGTATGGCTGACAACCAAGTCAGACCAGAAATGACTGACTTTCATTTATTTTCAGTAGATGTAGCCGGGAGCAAGGTATTTGATGGCCGTGCTCTGAAATGGCCAATGACAGATTACTACTGCTCCTACTCAGCTCTTGAATTCTCTTCATGAGAAGAGATTTTTTACCATCACTCATTCCAAATTGGGAGATTATATCTAAAAGAGGATACATTTATGAGATTTCCTCTGCCATTTAGCAAATCTGCTGATTAAAGCTGCAGCTGTGAATTTAACCCACATGAGTACTGTGTCTCAGCTGGACAAATGACAGAAGTACTTGACAGAGAATCAGTCAAGGTGTAAGAGCAAATTGCATAGGAGAACAAATTGATTTTTGAGTTTGTAGGTGCAGTCTAATCACTACACTTTCAGTGTTGTAAACTGAGACTCCCAAGGTTTACTAGGTTCCCTAAGGTCGCATAGCCAATGAAGAGAAAAGAGGAGCCTGATTTCCACTTGCCTGACACCCTAACTGATGTTTTTCCTTTCACACTACCTATACCCCCTGGACCCGAGTGTGGTTCATTAAAAGGGAGGTTCTAATGATCATAACCATCTCTAGTTTTCCTTGCTTGTTCCAAACTATATACTTTAGACCTAGCGTTTGCCCCGTATCTCCTCTTGAATTACTTACACAGTTAATTCTTTCAAGGGTCAAGTCCTCAATGGAAATAAAAAGACTCCATTTTATAACCAGTTTCTTCTGAAAATGTTAAGTATTAGTATAAACTACTAGCTAAGAAAATCCAGCTTAATTTCTTAGTAGTGGATTATCAGTTTCTAAATGTTTTGGACAGTTAAATGTTCTGAAGATTAAAAATAATCAGCCTTATTACAACTCTGGATTGGCTAACTTGAAAAATTTATGAAAATGTTATTAAACTGTATTCTCAGCATTTGTTATATATACATATGTACCCACTGTCATTCCTACATTTGACTGCTAACTTTACAGAAAGTGAAATAATAATTTTAGTGATTGCAGGATTTCAAAACAGCAACCAGTATAGCCTACATCTTACCTCTCTCCCCAGGGCAGAGCATGTATTATTCACAATTGGACAGACCACCTGGGTCCCCAAATGCAGACAACATTGCTCTTATCTCCCTGTGAATCATGCATTGGGAATGAGAACAGCAACATTATACACAGCATGCACTTAGAAATTATGTCTGGGTATAATCAGTTAAATATTGAGTGGAAATGTGAGTACTGAAGCTGGAAATGTGAGATGCATTTAAATGGACTCTAAAAATTCACACAGAAAAGAATAGTTGCTTCCAGAAGTCACCTCATTCTTGGAATGTGGCCCTTATGAATAAAACTAAAGTTTAATTTTTACTATAGTTCCTCCATCCTCATTCCTTTTCCCCTCCATAAAACCATCTTCTTTATAGAACCTTATGAACTATCTGCAAAGAACTTACACTTTGATATAAGTTCCCTTGTGGTGAATTGAAAAAACCATCTGTGATTCTCTTTCTTTGCGATCCCACAAAATTCGAGAATGTATGTGAGCCCGTCTTATTCAACAAGTCAGCACACCTGCGCAGGACAATTGACAAACTGAAGCCTATATTGCATGTTAAAATAGAATAGGTTTTAAGTGTAGCTTGCTTTAATTTTTTTTCCTGATTATGAAGTGCTGTAATACACATTCAATGTACAAAATTCATAAAGAATGAAAAAGTATTTTTTAAAAAGCATTCCTAATGCCATCTTCTAGAAGAAACATCTTTTAGTATTTAGATATATTTCATCTCAGTCTTATAATAACAGTAAGGGGTATAGTAATAAAACGATCCCAATATTCATATTTCTGTTCTATTATAGGCCCAGTGTATCCATTTTAGTTACAGAGATGAGGGGGAGAAAGAGAACAGAGAGGGAGAGGAGGAAAAGGAAAAGAGAAGGAAGAGGGAGAAGAGGAGGAGGGTGAGGAAAAAGAAGGGAGGGAGGGAAAGAAGAGGGGGGAGGAAGAGGAACAGGGGGCAAGGGAAAGGGGAGGAAGAAGACAAAAAAAGGGAAAAAAGGTCAAGTTCCTGCCTGCGTGAGGTTTTATAAATGGGGAAAACTTTTCTCACATGCAGACATTAGAAGAGAGTCCTGAATTCCTGAATGATCTTTCACATAAATTCCTCTATGTTCTTATTAGCATATGCAAATTCCTGGGCTCTTTCCCCAGGATTAAGATTCAGAAGTTTTGATGTAAATTCAAGTCACCCGCAGTTTTTAAATCCCTCCCTTGGCTTCAATTAATTACGATGCATATGACTTGTTTGCATCCATTGAAAAACATCATGCTTCACTGTCCAATACTGCAACCATTAATCAATCCCATGTGACTACTACAACCAGTTTTCATAAGCTAAAATTAAAATTTAAATTATAATTACCTACATTTATCTTAATTAAATAAAATTCAAAATTCAATTTCTCAATCACACAAGGCACATTTCAAATGCCAAACTGGCGCACGTGGCTGCTGGCCACTGTAGCAGAGGGTGCAGATACGGAGCGTGAGGACATCATCACAGAAAGGTCTGCCGGGCAGTGCAGACTGCACAGCGCTCCGTCTCCACTCTGCATGGTCATCAGCCCGTTGACTGGGCCGGAGTCAGTAACATCGAGAGAATGGAAACAGGTACTCCAAATCCAGAGGTCTCTTCAATATTCTAGCAGATGAAGTCGTCCTGAGATGGTTCTCTTTGGGACATTTTCAGAAATTTCTGAACACCGCATATAATTTTGGTTTGACCTGGTCAAACCAAAATATTATTTCTAATCACTGTGTTCAAAACTGACTATCATTTTTTTTTAAACACACAGCAATAAAAAAGAGGAATAGTAGGGATGGTTTATTTTTCTTTCAATACTTTTAGTCCTGCTTTAAAGTACTCAAACCCCAACATTCCTATAACAAAGTCATTTTTCAGACCTGAGGCCAAGTATATAGTGCCAAATAAAATCACTGGGGAGTTAGGACTTTGACAGTCAAATCAAATTATGAAAACCTTAAGTTACATTTAGGGTCAGCATGACCTGGATTAACTATACATTTCACCTCTACTAGATTCTAGACACGTGCATTCTTTTTCTTTTTTTAATTTTTTATTGTTATTCAATTACAGTTGTATGCCTTTTCTCCCCATCCCTCCACCCCACCCCAGCCAATCCCACCTCCCTCCCCCACCTCCACCCTCCCCCTTGATTTTGTCCATGTGTCCTTTATAGTAGTTCCTGTAATCCCCTCTCCTCACTGTCCCCTCCCCACTCCCCCCTGACCATTGTTAGATTGTTCTTAACCTCAATGTCTCTGGTTATATTTTGTTTCCTTTTTTCTTCTATTTATTATGTTCCAGTTAAAGGTGAGATCATATGGTATTTGTCCCTCACCATCTGGCTTATTTCACTTAGCATAATGCTCTCAAGTTCCATCCATGCTGTTGCAAAGGGTAGGAGCTCCTTCTTTCTCTCTGCTGCATAGAATTCCATTGTGTAAATGTACCATAGTTTTTGGATCCACTCGTTTGCTGATGGGCACTTAGGTTGCTTCCAGTACTTGGCTATTGTGAATTGTGCTGCTATGAACATTGGGGTGCATAGGTTCTTTTGGATTGGTGTTTCAGGGTTCTTACAGTATAATCCCAGCAGCCTGAACAGACACTTCTCCAAGGAAGACATACAGAGGGCCCAGAGACATATGAAAAGATGCTCAGCATCACTAGCCATGAGAGAGATGCAAATTAAAACCACGGTGAGGTACCATCTCACACCAGTCAGAGTGGCCAACATAAACAAATCCACAAACAAATGTTGGAGAGGATGCGGAGAAAAGGGAACCCTAGTGCACTGTTGGTGGGAATGCAGACTGGTGAGGCCACTGTGGAAAACAGTATGGAATTTCCTCAGAAAACTAAAAATGGAACTGCCCTTTGACCCAGCAATTCCGCTGACACGTGCATTCTTAATCTGATACAATATACATGCTTAAAAGCTGTGGAGGGAGTGAATTCTCAATGATAAGGATAGCTGACTTAGTTCTGCCTCCAACAATGCTGCTGTGTAGTAAGGCAAATACCCACCTATAAATTCACCAAACACTTTCTTAAAGCATAAAGTCAGAACAATTGGAGGATGAGCGGAAATATGTTACCAAATGTAGGTAATGGTAAGGGGTGCTGGAAAGACTTCCCTTCATTTTTTATCATTTCTTTCTCAATCCTTTATATTCCAAAGAACCCTATAGTCAGTTGTAATAAGTATAATTAATAACACATAATATTGAGGGGGGGATCAACCATGACCACTCTCCACTCTCCAAATATTTTTTTAATTAATTCAGTTTTTTAATCACCATCTATGAAGTAATGGGTGGTCTTCACTTCTTTACTAAACTCCCTAACTTAAAATGTACTTAATATAATACAATGACATGATTATGCCAATGGATACACAGTAAAACCTCAACATCATTTCTTTGTAAATAAGTCTAAAGAGTAGGTAAGAAAACACATACATGAGTTGCATTTCTATACACTAACAATGAAACGTCTGAAAAGAAATTTTTTAAACTACTCTATTCACAGTAGCATCAAAATGATACAATACCTAGGACTAAGTTTAACTAAGGAACTCAAAGAGCTGTACAATAAAAACTAAGACTTTGCTGAAAGAAAACACAATGGAGGGACATTAATGTTTACAGATTACAAGAGTTAATATTGTAAAAACCCCATGCTACTAAAAGTCATCTAAGATTCAATACAATCCCTGTCAAAATCTCAATGGTATTTTTCACAGAAATAAAAATACCAGTCCTAAAATTTGTATGGAATCACAGAAGATTCTAAATAGACAAAGCAATCATAAGGAAAAATAAGACCAGAAGCACCACACTTCCTGATTTTTAAATATACCACAAAATTATAGTAATTAAAACAGTATGGTACAAACAAAAATAAACACAGAGACCCATGGGACAGAGTAGAAAGCCCACAGTTAAACACCTATATAGATGCTTAGACAATATTTAACAGGTGAGCCAAGAACATCTGATAAAGGATAGTCTCTTCAATGAATGGTGCTGGGAAATCAGATAATCACACGCAGAAAAATGAAATGGACTCATATTACACCACTCACAAAAATAAACACAAAGTGGATCAGACTTAAACATAATACCTGAAATTCCAAAAAGAAAACATAGGAAAGAAGCTCTTCAACACTGATTTTGGCACTGATTTTATGCATATGACACCAAAACCACAAACAAAATAAAGAAAACAAGAAGTTTGATGGGATTATATCAAATGCGAAAGCTTCTGCACTGTGAGAAAAACAATCCACAAAATGAAAAGGCAGCAATATGGAGTAGGAGAAATCTTTGCAAACCATGTGTCAAAAAGAGGTAATATCCAAAATACCAGGGTTGGCAAAAGTAGGTTTATAGTTGTGAATTTGTGAAACAGTTTACTTCTGCATTATTAATTAATTATTGCATATTTCCATACAAATCACTGTAAATCTACTTTTGCCCACTTCTGTATATAAAAAATTTATACACCTCAATAATAAAAAATAATAATTCCAATTAACAGAAATGGACGAAAGAACAAAATAGAAAGTTTTCCAAAGAAGACATTCAAATGACAAACTAGTACATAGAAAGGAGCTCAGCATCACTAATCATCAATGAAATACAAATCAAAATCACAATGAACCATCCCCTCATAGCTGTTAGAATGGCTATGATCAAAAAGACAAGAAATAAGTGTGGAGAAAAGGATATGGAGAAAAGGGAGCCCTTATGCACTGTTGGTGAAATTGTAAACTGGTTCAACTACTATGGAGAACAGTATGGAGGTGCCTCAAAAATTAAAAACAGAACTGCTATATGTGCCAGCAAATCCCACTTCTGGGTACATATCCAAAAAAAAACAGGTTCTCGAAGAAATGTATGCACTTCCTTTTTTTGCAGCATTATTCACAATAGACTTTAGAAATAGCGTAAGTGTCAACAAATGAGTAAGAAGATATTGCCTACACACACACCCACACACAAAATGATACAATGGAATACTCATTCAGCCATAAGAACAGAAGAAAATCCCATCACTTGCAACAATGTGGATGGAACTTGAGGTGATTATGCTGTGAGATAAATCAGACAGAGAAAAGCAATACTGTATGGTGTTTCTTACACATGGAATCTAAAAAGAACTGAACTCAAAGAAACAGAGTGGAATGGTGGTTACCAGGGGCTGGGGAGTAGAAGAATAAGAGAGATGCTTTAAAAGGTATACACTTGCAACTAGCAGATAAATAACTCCCAGAGATATAATGTACAACACAGTGATTATAGACAACGAAAGTGTATTATCAACATTAAACTGGCTAACGGAAATAGATCTTAAATGTTCCCACCACTAGAAGAAATGAATATTATGTGAAAGAAATGAATATTATTCACAAGAGCTTAACTAATGATACATGGTAATCATACTGCAATATAAATGCATCAAATCAATATGTTGTAGCCCTTAAATTTACACCATGTTATATGTTAGTTATATCTAAATAAGTAAATATACTGTTCTCTTGGTAGCAAGTGGGTACCACTCTCATAAACATCACAGGGACTTATAAACACTCCTCTAAATGTAATACATGAGTGCTATCTAAAAAATAATGAAATAAAGAATAGAAAAGAATAAAAATTGTGTAATTCACTACTAAAATAATAATTGGGGAAAATTAATAGGCAGAGCTATTTAGAGGCAGTTAAAAAAAGTTCAACTATAAAAAAAGAACAAAACTATAGCGTTAATACTTTTATATGCCAACAGAAACTATTCAGAAGAAAAGGCTAACTCGTGGTAACATTGTATTGTTTAGAACAAATTTGTTTTAGTTGGGGAAGAGTAGTTAGTTTTCTTAGATAAATTATGGTTTAGTTGATTGCTCTGTGCAAATACTTATTAAAACAATTTTTAGAAAGAAATTTCATATGACCTAAAACACTTAATGTCAACTTTAATTCTTACACAAATTAACATCACAGGATATAAATCCACAGAAAAAGAGGATTTATAATGAAAATTGCAATAGAACTGTCACTCTGACAGAAGTGACAAATTCTGTTATAATTGAGGTCACAGTGCTTCGTTAATTCAAATGTGAAGTAGCAGATGAGTAGGAAACATGAAATAAGCTATACATAACGCCATCACCAAATCTGTCAATTTCATGAGTTTTCCACAATGATAATAATTGAACCATAATGTATCTCTTCTTGATCTCCCATAGAGCCCGAACATATTTTATTATTTGGTGTGTTTCATCTGAAGATTCCCTCTAATGGTATACACACGTGTTAAAGCTGCATCTTCTTATTAAACGACACATTCCTTAAGAGCAGGCCCTTGGGAGGTCACTCATGACAGCCACGGCAGAGCGGAAAGGTCAGATTGCAAACTCGAATGTGCATGGATGTGGGACGTGTGGATCTCAGCAACAGCGCAAGCAATGCCAGCTGTGTGTGTGCTGTGAACGTGGGGCGGGGCCTGGCAAATTTGTTCCCTCCGGGCTTCCTATTGATCGGAGAGAGTCAGTTACTACCCTTAAAATAATGTCACTTCCTGCTTAGTTAGGGGGAGTTGCTATGATTGGCAGAAAAGAACTCTGACTGGTAACCCAGAAGTAATAAAAAGGGCAGAAAGTGCAGGCTTCCAGTTAGCAGCCAACCAACAGTGTGATTCAAGAGGTAAACGCAGGGCGGGTGTTCTTAAGGTCTGGGCCCTGAAGAGCTGGGATCTAGAGGTTTATTCTATTACGGTGTTCTTGAATTCCAACACCCTTCAAACACGTTCAGTAGACCAGAAAAAGATCACGTTTCTCACATCGTAAACCACTATTTTTCAGGTGAAAATGCAGAACTGTTTAATAAAATATCAATTTATTTAAAGACTTGCTGAAGAGGAAGCTTCAATCACTCTGTGTGTTCTCCAGCAAGACAGAAGTAGTACTGTCACCCGGAAGTCTAAAAAACTCATTCATCTTTTCAAAGAACGGCATTCTCAAAAAAGGACTAAAACACTGTCAAAGATCTTTTTTTGCACAAGGAAGGAGTTACTATAAGGTTGTTTTCGCTCTAAGTGTTCTAAAAATCCATGAAACCAATGAAAACCCCCTGAAGCCTCCTAGGAAAATGCATTTCTGAATAGTGGCATGCAGTTACCGACAGCTCGGTGACAGCAGGGAGGACGACTGCGAGACAAACATAAAAGTCAGTTCACCGTCATTGATATTCCAGAGTCCCGACTCGAAGCAACAGCAGCCGAGTCACCCGGAGTCTTTTCGAATTAATATAAACCGGTCTTAATAAAAAAATGAAACAACCAAATTGAAATAGGGCCCACACCAGCCATGGTCAAAAATAGAGAATAACACAAAATTGACCTGAAAAGAGACAAATGCAGGATGGCAGCATTTACCTGATTAAAATGCTTTTCTAGGATGTGCACAATAGGTAAGGGACAAGAATTACAGACTAAATCACATTGTAGCTACACATACATTTTACTTAGATTTTATTATTTTGATATACATTGTTTAAGTGAACAGATTAGTACTTACATATGTTTTATTCTACATAAGAATTCCCATAACTTCTAAGGAAGAAAATACCTTTGGCTACGAATAAAGAGAAGCATCTGAAACAGTAACTGAACGGATTTTGTGCCCTGCACTGAGTAGACAAATTTTGTGAACATTTCCCCCTAGAGCTTTGGAGGAGGCCTTTCTTGTCTGTACATGCCACTGTGACCTATTTAAAACATTTTAATCCCATTCTTATTTTCCTTTAAAAAAAAAGTATTACTTACATGTATTACACACACCTCCTGGCTCCATCCTTTAATTATCTATAATATGAAACTAATTGCATGTGTTTTATTTATTGGAAAAATCAGAGCCTTCAAAAGAACATGCAAAATTTTCAATTCATGACTTCACTGAGGTGTGTTGTTTTTTTTTTTTTTAACTTTCTCTTACTTTTAGTATTGTTAACATCACTAAAGCATGACATCAGGTCTTCAGTGTCTGTCGTTTGGTTTGCAAGGTAAACTTAAAACATATTGCCTGTGTTAGAACGTCCTAGGTAATGAATAAAATTAAATATATTTACAACTAGTCATTGAAGAGTTTCATTTCTAGTAACGTAAGAGTTAACCTCCCCGTAAAAATAACAAAATGTGTGGAATAAAAATATAAAAAGCATTACGGATGTTTGCATGAGGCGGCACCGCAGTGCAGAAGGCAGGAGGCAAACGAGTGAAGGTGGAGACTCTAGGGGGGAAGCGGGAAGCGGAGTACCTGGAGTTGCCCCGGAGCTCTGAGCGTTACCTAAAACCCAGGGAAGTGGGGCAACAATTTTTGACCTCCTAGGATTCGGGGATAGAAAAATTAATGCAACCTCACTTTCTTCCTCTAAGAGAAAGGCTTATAACAAAGTACAAGTCTTGGTAAAATGGTGAACCCTTATTAAATCCCCATCCGTAAGTGTCTATGGTTAAGCTACATGCACCAGGGAGAGGAGAAAATTTCTCTCAAGAATTGGAAGCCATAAGCCATCCAACATACAGGTTTTTAAACTAATTCACATTGTTTTGAGTCGCCTAAGAAAGTTTAACTTAAGAATTATGTTCTAAATGTTGCTGAATTGGTAACATAAATATTTTTTGGATGAATCCACCTTCATCCTAGTTTCCAAACAGTTTCCACAGATCAAGTTCCAAAGAAACTATGTTGCCAACAAGAATTAAACAGAGATAGATGTATGGTGGTACATGTCATGTGTCAACTCACCTGAGCCACCAGGTGCACAAGTATGTGGTCAAACAGTATTCTGAGAGTGCTTGTGAGAGAGGTTTTTAGACGAGATTAACACTGCCCTCCTTGATGTGGGTGGCACTCTTATAATCAGTGGAAGGCCTGAATTTCACAAAAAGGATGACCCTCACACAAGTCAGGGACAATTCCTCCTGTATGACTGCCTGATCTGGGACGCTGGTCTTGCCCTGCCTTGGGACTCACACGAAAACAGCAGCTCTCCTGGGTCCTCGGGCTTGCCGGCTTTAGACTGCAGCTTACACCCAGGGTGCTGCTGGCTCTCAGCCCTTTGCCCTCAGCCTAGAACTACACCATCAGATCTCCTGCGTCTCCAGTTTGCCAAGTGAAGATTGTTAAAAATCAAACACAAATAGAGACCAGACTTGAAATTCCCGGAGTAGACAAAACCAATTTAGTCATACAAGCAACACTTGATTCAGCTTATTCTGCAGAACAAGCAAAACTTCATTTGAGCTACTTCTTGTTAATGCCTCTAAAACTCAAAACTTAAACTGTTCCCTAAAATTCATACGAGAAAACCACTTTTCAAAAATTCCTTATTTCTGTGGAAATCTAATTTTATATCCAATCACCGAAGAATAAATAGCCACCACCCAGTCAGTGTACGAGCTGCATTATAACACTATATACCCCTAAGTCTCATTGCACGTCCAGCCTGAGTGCTCCCAGTTTGCACACTGTGTGTGTGCACGCACACAGTAAACTTTTACTTATTCTGTGGTTTTACTTCTACTACTTCTGAACTTTGGACAACATTTTGGAATTTCTAGCCTCCAAAATCATATAAGTCAATCCTTCAAAATCTCTCCCTTTACACATACAACATACACATGACAACTGAAATTGCAAAGAGAAATTTCAGATTCACAAAAACTTCAGATACTGGGATCATCTGACACATAGTGTAAAATAAGAATTTTCATTTTATTTCAAAATATCAACTTTGAAAAATTAGTAAGTAGCAACCAAACTTGAAAAAAATAACATAGCAAAACCATACTTCTAGAAATGAAAATGTATAATTCAAAGTAAAATACTAACATATGTGCTAAAAAGCAGCCCAGGCAAATTATTAATTGAAACATAAAACTGAAGAAATTATCATGAGTGCAGCCTAGAGAAAAAGTTAAGCACATGAAAGTGAAGTTAAGCATCACGTAGGGCAAAATGAAAATGTTTAACATGGATGCATTCAAAATCCCAGAATGGAAGAACAGAGAGGATATGGCAGAGGCCCATTTTAAAAAGGAATACCTGAGAACATTTCATACCTGATGAGGAGCTCCAGTTAACATTTAACATGCCCAAGAAATGTGAACCAGAGTAAATAAAATCTTAACATATCCTGGGGAACTCACAGAAAAGCTATGACCAACACAAGACCTTACATGCAGCCAAAGAGAAAACAATGCTTTTAAAAGAGTGACAATGAACCGACAGCTGACATCTCTAAATGACTTACAGTTGATTTCTGTACGCCATGCTGAGAAAAATAAAATAAAACTATCCATGAGGAACCAACATCCAGCAGAAATAAGTTACAAACTGTAAGCCAAGTACAAAAAAAATTAAAAAAGCAATGAAAAAAAATAATCCTTCAATTCTAAACAATGAAAGAAATGAATAAATAAACATGGTGAAGATGGGAAGAAAACAAAAATCAAACTAAATCAATAGGCACAATCCAAAATATACTAGTCATTGGAAAAAAAAAAAGTAAATGGACTGACTTCCCAGTTCTAGTTCTGTATGTAAGCAGTTTAGAAATCATCACTCCATCCTAACAACAAGTAAAAAGGCTGCACACACTAAACCCAACAACTCTCCTTGGGTCCTGGAGAAGGAGAAAAGACTGGGAACCGCTGCCCCAGACTTGGAAAAACAGACAAGGCCTACCTGAGGGGAGACCCGGAGCAGAGCCGCTGCAAGAACCAGCGCCAGGGGCAGAAAACCAGCCGGTAATTGATAAATTGCTGGATGCTCAGTGTAGACAGCTCTGAGATAAAAACGCCCACCATAGTCCTTCAGGATCTCAAGGAGGATCTCACAGTACACCTTCCAGAAAAATCCCCTCCAGCTCCTGGCGGGGAGAGGAGAGAAGAAACCATTTTAAATATACCCCAGCATGCTGTTCTTAACAAGCTGTACCCTCAGGTGCAACTGGCTAACGAGAGCCTCACCCGCTGGGGTTGTTATCAGAGCCGAGTTGACCCAGGGAAAAGGACATGCCCAACTCTCACCTTCTGCTCTGGGGAGAAGGGAAATACCCAACTCCAGCCACTCTAGCCTTCCTGTCCTTTAGAACTAAGGGGGGAAAAAAAACTGAGAAGCGTTTGTGAAACTCACAGTTCAGGGTCATAGGTTCACGAAAGACTACAGAATGTTTGTTCTCCTTCCGCACCTCACTTACTGTACGTTTTCATATACTCCCGCGAACGCGTACTATCGTTCACATATTGGAAAAAAAAACAATAAACTACTGCAGTATTGTAGTTGGAGATATTTTGCAGCTCAGACAATTGAAGATCTCTTTGACTCTATAGAGAAAATACTGAACTGTGTTTAAGGGGAATTTATGAAGTACAGCAAAACATGGATTCCAAGAAAAATAATTATTCCTTCTTCATAGCTATTAGACCTAAACTAGACCATTTCACCTATGAGTCGGCTGAACAGACAACTAGCTAGGGACCGGGGGTAGGGGGGGAGAATAATTTCACCCTCAGCAAGGATTCCTCGCTGCTGGTTAAATGCTAACAGTTTCCCCTGCAGGGTACAAGAGAGGAGGTCAAACACTTTGGAAATAATCGAGTAGTTTAACCTGTGCTAGAGGGGCTTGTTAAACACAACCTGTTTGTGGCGAGAAAGTGACAGACTTTCTGGAACTGTTCCAAAGCTGCCAACTTACCAACCATAATTGGCCATATAATGAGATTCTTACTTTCATCCAATACTTGAGCAAAAGAACTTTCTTCTCTTACTAAAAAACCAGTAAACCTGTGGCAAAATAGGTAAATAAAGTTACAATACTTAAATTATTAATAGAATACTGTTTTAAATTAATATTTTAATGGTTGATAAAATTCATCTTTCTACCTCATCACCAGTAGATACGAGGCCTTGAGAGGATTAGCCTATTTTACAGAGTAAGTGTGACCAGAGAATAAGTCAGTTATGACTTGAAAGGAAGAAACGTCTTCGGGAGAGGATGACGTTTGTAACACGACGAGCTGGTCAGACCCTTGGGGAAGTACAGGCACAATCACTCAGTGAGGGCTGCAAGACAAAAGGCAGTTCCTCAGCTTGTGTACACATCCAAAGCTGCTTATTTTCAAAATAATCTAACCTGAGTTTGTTACAAAACTTAATTATTCTGAATTTTAGAAATAAAGAAATAATTTATTTGGCTATGAAATTAGTATGGTTATGTTTCAAGTTACATACATTGAATTTAGGGCTATAGCACAGTATTTGTGCTTAAATCTTGACTTGAGATTTTTAATATATGGCAGTCACAAGCATTTTCTTTTAACCTTGGAAGATCACTTTGAGTTTAAGATCAATAATCATAGCTGCAGTTCCCTGTATTTACATGGGGAACTGAAAAAATGCATGAATTTAAAATATGTGACTCATATTTGCACATTATTATTTATAACCTCGAAGGCACGATCCTTGACTTGCAATCCAACCACAGAAGGAACAAGGACATGAAGTGTATCGGACGTCTGGTTCAGGACGAGAAGGTGACAACCGAGGCAACTCCTCGCATCAAGGCTTAATTAACGACACCCTCAGATTTCTGGTGGTTTTGCACCATCTTATTCCACAAAATTTTTACTTGATGTTACTTCACTGAATTAAAAATGAGTACATTTGTTTATTCAACAAACATGCATGGGATGCCTACCATGTACCAGGCACCCCCTTGGGCACCAGGATGCTATAAACAAACCAAGCCAAAGCACCTGACTTCGCAGAGGTTATATTTTCAGCAGAGAAGATTGACCTAGAGGAAGAAAGACAACACAAATAAAAAGGTGAAAAGGAATGCGTAATAAGTGAAATGACTTGAAGTGCTACGTGCACGCATGAAGCACAGGAGAGAAGGGCTGCTGGGGCTGAGCACGCATGCTCTGTCATAGATGGCAGTCAGGGAAGGCTTTCTTTGTTGGTGATATTGGTTGGCCAAAAGTCTGTTTAGTTTTTTCCATAAAATAAAAGACACATTTTTCATTTTCACCAATAACTTTATTGATCTGCATATTTTGAGTATCTGGCTATCTCCCACTGTTGGCTTCTAGTGGGTAGAGGCTAGGGGTGCTGCTAAACATCTTCCACTGCATAAGACAGCCCCACAACAAAAAATTATTTGGCCATAATGTCAATGGTACCAAGAAACTTTGCAAACTGATTTCGACACGTTTAGTCTCTCACAGCACCTTCTCCATACACTGCACAAATCTTTTTTTTTTTTTGCATTTCAGTCACATTTTTACTTTTCTTGAAATAAAGCATAATACACCAAAAAAGTTACATATTTTCTTCCATCTTCAATATTAAAATGGCCGCACAAAAATTCACCCATTTCAAAAAACATTTTTAAAATACATGCTGATATGACAGCTGTCACAATACAGTCTAACAAAATTGTTTCAAGTAAAGTTAAAGACAACTAAGCACTACTAGAGCCATCGTACAGTAAAAACTAAGTGAACTTTTGGGGCAACCCAATACTTAAGCAGAGGCCTGAGGATGGGACAAAGTGAGCCTTGTGGATGTAGGAATAAAGCCAGAGCAACAGTGTTGGCATGTTCTAAGGATCTGCCAGGAGGCCAGAGCAATGGAGAGAAGAACAAGGGGGATGTTGGAAGAGCATGGTCAGCAAAGTACTGAAAGGTTTTACAAAGCTATGATAATGAATGTTTTTGGTGCCCTGAATAAGATGGAAAATCATCTACTCTAGGCAGAGAGAGAAGTGATTTCGAGGTGAATTTTAAGGAACTAGTTTTGGGACATATTACTCTGAACTGTCTTTTAGACTACAAAGTAGGGAGTTGAGTATACAAGCACAGATTTCAGAAGACAGGTCTGGCCTGGAATTACAAATTTTTCTGTTCAGAGATGTAAAGTTTTGAAACTGTAAACACCTACTAGGAAGAGTATGTGTGGAGGAAGCAAGAGGTCAAAGGGCTGAACACATCAAAGTTCAAAATTCAGAGGCCAAGGTGAACAAGTAAGAACCAGCAAAGAAAACTGAGAGACAAGGGTGTTAGAGGAAGACCCAGCGAGTGTGGTGAACCAGAAACTGCATTTTGAAAGTGGCTCTTGAAGCAACACTGCTAATGAGAACTGAAAACTTTCTTCTGTTGGAAATCTTAGCAAATAAATATCCAGCTATATTTTTAAAAGTTGTTTTAATAGAGGGATGTGTGTGAAAACCTGTTTTGACTGTATCTGGAATTTATAGAGGTGACTGAGTGATAACTTGGAAAGATCAATGCCTTTGAAATAAGGTTTATTACTCACAGTTCCCAAGGTAGGAAGGCACTCCACAGCGCACAGGGGCACGTGGGGAGGAGAGAGTGAAATGAGACATTAAAGGCCCATAACCCTCTACCTAGAGCAAATATGAAGCAGTGGTCTCCACACATTATTTGCTCCAGTGACAAAGGTGTCCCTTGAACAAAGTTCCTCCAAACCCACCCCCAAAGCCAAGGGATCCACCAAACATCCAAAAACCCAAGGAGGAAACCTTTCTCCAAAGCTAAAAGCATACCACCTTCTTCAGGTCTTTCTTGGACAATAACGGGATTACTTCTTTGCCATTATTCAACTTCTTTCCCTTTCTCAGGTCAGGAGCCCACATCTCTTAATAGTGTGTCTTTGATGATTTACAAGCAGCTTCCCAGAGGGGATGGGAATGTCCGGAATACACACAGGCAGCACAGGTCTCGGCAAGGAGACCAGGAATAGCAGCACCCAGCGAACGCTCTCTCTTAGATGTGTCGGCTAACGAAGAGCTCTTGGAACACTGAAATGTCTGACCCCTCCTACTTTAGGGCTGCAGATATTAGAAAAAATAAAGTGGGACAGTAGGCTACAAAGGCTTCCTCGCATGCTCTATTTTTGGATCAAAAATTTAAAAAAATCAAGATCAGAGACTAAAGGCTATTTATGGCCATTTCAAACTTAGACCATTTTTGTAAGAAAAGATATTTTCATTTGTAATGGCAGATTCATTGCACAGATTAGACAGAATAACCAAAGCCATCTGATTTCAGCTCTTCATCCCAATTACTCTTCAAACTTTATTATTAGCAGGATTTGACCTGTCTCATTTTAAATTATTCCAGCACCTCACCTCATCACTTTTTTTTTTTTTTGAGGATTATTTCTCATTTTAACATCCTCACCTCCAGCAAAATTTCTAATCTAGAACCTAAAATTTTCTTTCACTTGGTGTCTGGACATCACTGTATTTATACCTCATTGTGTTTTTTTCACCAGGAAAATATAAATGTAATGAAGGCGTTTAGGAGAAAAATAGCAGGAGACGGGACAGTTATGGGCCAGTTCCATACTGTTTTCCTTAATGGAGGAAATAATACTTTAAAAACTGCATTTATCTCACTCTGTTCCAACTGATATTTCCAAGTGCTCTCTATTGTTCTAAGATAAAGTCCAATTTGCTCTGCTCAGGATTCAAAGCATATTGTAACCTTTTCCTAGTTCATATTTCTAGCTTTGACTTCCATTATTTAATTAGGAAGAAAAATTCCACAAATCTCAAACCAGTCGTTTGTGTTTTCTTCAAATATTCTTTGTGGATTTTTTAAAAGAATGTGATTTTCCTGATAATAAAATTTCCTCAGTGTAAAAGAAGTTTAAAACATATACAGTGAGTGACAAAACTAAAGAAAAAAGGAAGAAAATGTTCCAAGGACACATATCAGAGAAGTACAGACTGCTAATTAACAGTCTATACTGTTAATTAATATGTACTGAGAGATTAATGCTTAATGTGGCTAGTAGTGGAAGATATACAAATTATAACTCCAATAGCAGGCTACTTTCAAGCCTACTGTATTACTTAAAACATTTGAAAGAGCTGTTATACATTTTATAAATGTACATCATTTCTGAGCCCACACCTAATTGGTAAATAATTTGCTTATTTAAAATTTTTCTCCTGCTGTACTTTTCCTGCTATCTCCCTGAGATACATTTCTATAACCAGAAATTCTGAAAGAAACAATAGGTACACGTGATATGCCCAGTTGCCTTCCAGGATGCCTGCATGAATGCTGCACCTTTGCCAGGGCCCGTATGCACAGTCCCGCATTGTGTGCGCTCCACGAAGTTTCCTGCCCAGAAAAGAGTCTTGAGGGACAGGAACGTGGGGAGGCTGAAATCTGGGCCATGCTTTGCTTGCCATCCCTGTTAGAAGTCTGGGTCTTTTTTCATCTTTGTTATTTTTGTTCATAGCAACACACTGAGACAGCCCACCTTCTCCTAGGTCATCCATGTCAGAAATGATGAGTAGAGTTGCTTCATCCTAAGTGAACTCTTAGCTCTTAGTTCTTATTGATACAACTGCTTCTTATTCTCTCAATACAGTGAATCATGTCCGTATCAGAAACTAATGTTGTTATTTTGGCATTTAATTTTATATTTTTATTATATATAATCAGTTGACCCAACATTATACACTGAATAAGGTATTATTGTTAGAAAACTGCCATTCACCATACTGAACTTTACCCACAAATGGTTTGATTGAATATTGTCATTATGATATTTAATTATCTATTAGTTCAAACCTCACATCATTTTTTTCCTTTAAAAATGCCTTAAGCACTTTTATGCATTTGTTTTAACAATAAATTTTGGAGTAGTTCACTTGGAATTTTTATTGCAATTGTATTGTATTTATATGTATACTTAATTTTAGAAGAAATAAAATCTTTATTATATTCTGTTTGCCTTCTAGGAAAAAGCTTCCTTTCATTAAATTCTTTTGGTTTTTTTTTTACAACATACCGGGATGTTTTATAATTTTCTTCATTTAAGTCCTACACATTTCTTGTTGAGGTTATTTATAGGTCTTTTGCAATATTTTCTGTTTTTATTACTAGGATCTGTTTTTATTACATTTTCTAAGAGATTATTGCTAGCAAACAAAAAGAAATTATTGATTTTTAAATAATTTTCAACAAGGCCACTCGCATACGTTTACCAATATCAATTTTCCAGGTACTTGCCTAGGATTGCCCAGACACGCATTTATGTTCCCTGCGAGTGCAGCCCAGGGTGCCAACGCCTGAATGCACGGAGTGAGGCACAGCCACGACACACGGACGGACTCAGACACTAGTCTTCCCATCCACGCATTTCACTTCCAATTTTTCCAGTGGTTAAAATAGCAATTTTACTGCGACCACAAACAAGACTCACGTATGACCGCACACCTGTAATTTAGATGTATGGTTAGCACAGGTCTGTTTTAATGTAACTGCTTACAAAAGTCATGGACACATCACTGGAGTTTACACGGGGTGTTATTTCTCAGCCTGCCCAGGGACACGCTCACTGCTCCAGGCTGCCATGGGAACAAAGGCCTAAGCTGAAGAACAGTGGATGGAAGAGGTTTTCCTGTACTCAGCAATCACGATCTGAAAGCACCTTCCGACACCCAACTATTTTAAAATACATTTGTAAAACACAAGGTTATAACAATTATCATCACAATTATGTTAATAATATCACTTTGCGTTCACCAAACATTCATTCTGGGGTGCCCGTGTTGGGACGAACAGATGAGCAGACACAACATGAGTGGGCAGATGTGGCCTTGCTCAGTGAGCTGCTTAGCGAACTCCCCGCCGCTGCAAGAGCTTGAGAACTCACCTGAGAACATTGGCTAGCTGGCTGGGAGCTCTGCTGATGGACTGCTCAGCCAGTCTTCAGTACCAGCTCTCCAGTTTACCTGCTAGGTGACTCCACGTTGCCTTTGCCTGATTTTCATTACATATGCTAGAAACTATGTTGATGAACTGTACTTATAAGAAAACAATATTATTCTAATAAAAATGTATACCTTTGTGTAGTAAAAAAATTCTCACTCCAGTTATGTAAATTCCCATAAATCATTACCTATCCTTCTATGTGAAAACTCAGTCACGTACACATTTGGTTTCTTGGGCCCTATGAGGTTGAGCTCCTTAAGGGCAGAGATGGGGGTCTTTAGATATTTTGTGTAGTGCTGGACACATAATAAGTACTTCATACGTGACTTCTGAAGGGAAAACAAAGCAAGATGACTCAAGACATAGGAGGGTAAACAAGGAGCTAACTAAAAACAGGCCAGCGTACAGATTCAACAGGAAAAGAACTGATTACCCTCTTTTCTGTCTTATTTACATCATTTACATATTTACATCATATTTACATCAGGATATAAGAGATGAAAGAAAAGCATAGTCTCATGTGGCGGTATCAGACAGGGAATGCGGCCAAAAGGCTTTGAACAATTTCACAGGTCAGCTTGTGTATTTTTAGTGATTGGCATATGAGCGCATAAGCATCTGAAAAAGGTCAATGGCATGCTGAGGTCCTGAAATGTGGTCCAAAACAGAGAATTTCTCAGTGATCTTGAAGGTGGGAAGATTTGTTTTTAAGCTTTTTAAAAGGGCCAGTTTTTTTTTTTCTCAGATAAATTACTCCTTAAAGCAGTAGGTCCTTATGGGAATTTTAGGCTTTTGATTTTCCTTAATATAACTCATCATAGATATCCAAATTTAAGCTGTAGAATTAAGAAAACACGGAAGAAACAAATTGGATACATCTGAAAAATCACATCACCTGAGCTACCAAGCAAGCTTCCTCACAGATTCGTAATCTTTATAGAGATTATCACAACCATGCTGCATACAAGTCCAGCCTCTAGACCACACTTACATTTCCTGCCTTAACAGAAAATACCTGAAGATGCAGACTGTGGTCTGGGTTAAAACAAGACACAGAAATCTCACCACTAATCACAGTATCTTGGTAAATTTTCTGAGCTAATATCCTTTCTTCCTGTAATATAATCTTCACATCCTGTTTCTATTGCTCATGAGTTTTCTAAGCACCTGTGGCTTTTATTTGAGTTGTCGAAACACAGCGTCTTCGAGGAACAGAACAGTCATTTAAAAGCACAGGGAGACAGAGAGCAGGATGACAGCTAAGGGCGGGAGGAGATGAGGGGGCAGAGGGACAGAGCAAAAAGGAAAAAGGACTCAACATGGACAAAAGTGTGGTGATTGCAGCGGGGGGTGGGATGGTATAAGGGGACTAAATGGTAATGGGAAAAATACAATAAAAATGTTAATGGTAATTAAAAATAATAATTAAAAAAGAAACATGGAGAGATTTAATTTTCGTCCAGATTTCCCCAGAGAATTACATTTGGCTCCTTTCACAGCAATCCATAGGCCCTTCTCTAGTCTTCATTAACGAGTTTACACGCCACCAGGTCTGCCACAGGTGACCAGAGCTTTATGAAGTCTCAGTATCTGTCCATGCAAAGATGATACTCTCACATTATCTCTAATACAGTCCGGGTAAAGAGACTTGGGATCTTACATCGACTTTACTTACTTCTCTGTCTACATTCTTGTGTGAACATGTCCTGTATGGCAAAAAAAGGCAGATGTTGCTTGATAGAAGCATTTTGCATAAATAATATGTTATTTTCATCAGGCAGTCAATAAATTCACTTCCTTACAGCAACATTCCACCTCAGAATGATAGAAGCATCAACTTTCTGCCAATGTAAATATTTTTCATAATGAATGGAAACTGTCCAAGATTAAATTTAAGTCTTAGGTGATTGCCACATCACCCTCAAAGACTTGTGATGTGTGAATAAAGCAAAAGAACTTCCAGCATCCAGAGAGAACAGTTTTAACAAGGTCAAACAGGCTTTAGTGGAGAGTAAATCTGTATATATCTGAAGCCTAAACAGCAACACACAAGCACTTTGATAACATTTCACATCAGTGTCACGTCTTCACTAAGGTGAACTGTCTTTACATTTTTTCCTCTTGTGTTTAGATAAAAACAAACAAATCCTAGAAATACCTGCATGAAGCCATTTCCTATAACAGTGGGTTAGGAAATTAGGATTAACTCCTTGGCTAGAAACACACTGAATTTGATGAATAAAATATAAAAACATCGGAAATGCATCAAGGAGCTAAGAAGTTGTCAGGGAAATACTAGCTTGAACTGAAGGGCAAGTCTGAACCCAGAGAACAGAGGGGCACTGAAGCTCCTTCCGTCTGAAGCCTGAGCCACTTGGAAACTTTGAATTTCAGTTGGAGGGTACATGTGGAATGAGGGGAACAGAAATCAGAATTTCAAGGTCTGTTCAAGGTAGAGTGTCTATTAGCAGACTCTCCCCATATTAAGCTGAGGCCATGATAGACACACCCTCAAGGTAAATTTGCCACTTAAGTCAAAACACAGCCCCACACTTCCTGATTCATTAGGTCTGGCATGAGACCCAAGAACTTACATTTCTCACAAAGTCTCTGGTGATGTTGACATAGCTGCTCCAAGGACCACACTTTGAAAACCACTGCTCTAGATGACCATGTCGTTATCCAAGGCCGCAAATTATTTCCACAAAAAAATAATTTGGAAGGATAATGAAGAGCATATGATTAAAAAATAAATAATCACTCAAGGAAACATGATGAGCAAATATCAAAACCAGTGTGGCAAGACATCAGATGCTGGAATTATCTGTCACAGATCATAAAACTACTATGCTTAATTAAACATCTATGGCTTTTTTAAAGCCAAGCTTAAAATATCCTTAGAAAATAGGACATTGTAAATATTGATGTCACAGATTTGAAAAAAGATGCAAGTAGATATTCTGGAAATGAAAACAAAATAAATTGGTTTAACAACAGATTAGAAGAAGCTAAAGGCATAATTAGTGAGCAGTGTACAGGCAGAGGGAAGAATCCAGATGAGAAGCCAGGCAGCTATAGCCCAAAGCAAAGTCAGCCGCTGCTGTGTTTGTAAATGAAGTGTTACGGGGACACAGCCATGGTCTCCCATTACTGTATCTTCTGTGACTGCCAGGGCCCCAGCTGGGGTGGGCAGTGAGGGCTGGGAGGTGAAATTTTAGGAGGCACTCACTCTCAGGCTCATGGAAGTGCTGATTCTGTACTTGCCCCACCCTGAGAGTGAGGCCCTTTTTCAATTTAGTCCATAGGTGCTCTCCTGCCCATCCCCACCTTGGCTTTAGAAGGAGGCATGAGGGGGCTTTCTGAGTGGTAGATATAAGGAACTCTTCATTTTTGTATAACACCCATAATTTGTACAATTTTCTGTAATTTTAATTTCAAACTTTTTAAGAAATGCTCTTCCAAATCAGGGGGAAAAGTAACAAAAATTAGAAACACTTTAAACTCAACAATAATGAGAATACTACATATCAAAACAAGTGAGGCAAAGACGACACTGCAGGGTGTGTGCTAGAAAAGCAGGTTAAGATGAACGGTCATCCAAGCACCGCGTTACCCGACAGCACATCTGATGGCTTGGCCCTGCTGCTCCTGGGTAGGGTCGCCCCCTTACCCGCTGTTTCACTTCCCATCATTTCAGTTACCCAGAATCTTGGCCCCAAAAATACTAAAGTCAAAATTCCAGAAACAACTCATAGTTTCTAAAACGGGCAGCATCATGAGTAGTGTGATGAAATCTTGCACCTTCCCACTGCTTGGGGCGGGTATCGTCCCAATGTTCAGCACATCCACGCCGCATACACTCCCAGGCTGTTGGTTACTTCTATCTGTGTTGGTTATCAGGTTGACTGTCACATGTTTGTGTTCAAGTCACCCTTATTATACTGAATGATAGCCCCAAGAGGCATGCATAAGAGGAATGATGCTGGCAATTCAGGTATGACAAAGAGAAGCTACAGAGTGTTTCCATTAAGTGAAAAGGGGAGTACAGCACAGTAAGATATTATGAGAGGGAGAGAGACCACATAAATTTTATTACAGTACATTGTTATAATTATTCTATTTTTATTAGCTATTGTTGTTAATCTCTTAGTGTGCCTAATTTATAAATTAAATTTTATCATAGCTATATATATAATGAAAAAAACACAGTGTGTATAGAGTTCAGTACTCCCACTTGGGGAGTCTCCCACAGTCTCCCACTTGGGGTTTGGAACACACTCCCCATATATATGGGGGGACTTCAGTTTATAGCATTCATTCAGATTGTGTCCATGCGCCCAAAGACACATGTACGAGATTGTCTTCAGCAGCATTATTATACTTGACAGCTATGAAACTTGAATTATAACAACAAGCAAAACCATGAGCAAATCTCATAAACATAACATACAAAAGAAGCAAAGATAAAGTAATATATATCATATCATTCCATTTATATAGAATTCAAAAACAGGCAAAACTAAGTCAGAATCAAGAACTGCCTCAAGGTGCAGGGCAGGAGTTACGGTGGAAAACACAGACAAAGTGAGTTTCTGCCGTTCTTACACTAGCTTACTTCTTCATACGAGTGAAGGTCTCACAGGAATTCCTTTTTAATTATTTATTAAATTGTATATTTACTTTATGTACTTTTCTGCATATTTTTAAATTTTTAATGTTTAAAAAATTTAAAGGGAAACTCACATATGGTAATTAACTGAATAAAAAAGGATCAAGATACTCATAATTCTTCCATTTAACTACTGACTTTCATTTTGTATCTGAAGTGAAGTTATTATGGCATCAAATTACCTAACAATATGCTGTTTGCTAAGGTTCTCGAGAAACCTGCCTCTGTGAACAAAAAGAATATATACAAGTGGCCTGTTAAATGGTCATTTTAATAAATGTGGGGGGGGGATCAATGATTACTATGGAAAATGCAAAATGTATACACAAGTACACAGAACAGTATAATGAAATTGTACACACCACTTACCCAGCTTCAATATTTATTGATATTTTGCATATCCAATTTCACCCACTCTCAAGTCTTTTCCTGAAGATTTAAAGGAGACCCCAGATAGCATGTCATTTCATCTGTGAATACATCAGTATTCTGTTTTAACAAATACAAATTTTTAATGAATAGCAAATATTTTAAGATGTTATTTATTTATTTTTTAGAGAAGGGGGAAGGGAAAGAGAAAGAGAGGCAGGGAAACTGCCGTGTGAGAGAGAAACATCATTGGTTGCATCTCATATGCACCCTGACCGAGGACTGAACCTGCAACCCAGGTATGTGCCCTGACCAGGAATCAAATCTGTGACCCTTTGCTGTGTGGGACAACACCCAACCCACTGAGCCACGCAGGTCAGGGTTAAATGATATTTTTAACATCACCCGCGTGATACCATTATCATACCAAAAGTTCAACTAATTCTTTAATATCATCAATATATGTTAAATTGTTCTTGGGCATTTCAACAATAACTTACATAGTTGTTTGCTATGAGTCAGGATGTAAATAAGGTCCACACATTGCATTTGATCATAAGGCCTCTTGAGTCCTCCGTGATCTTCAGCAGCCCACTCACGTTCTGTTTTAAAATCCTGGACCTATTACAGAAACCAGATCATTTGCATTGTAGAATGTCCCATATTCTGAGTTGGGCTGACTGTTTCCTTGTAGTGCTGATAACTTTTTCTTTAGTTGTCTGATTTCTTTTTCCTCCTAGAAGTATACAAACTTACCTTTCAGTGTCCATGTGCAGAAACCAATGCTTTTCTGTGGCAGCATCATCCTATTCACCTATACATCCTATTCACCGATACTAAATACAGGAAAACTCAATTAAACTCATCTGACAAGACATAAAGATCACTTTCAAAACATTTATTCAGTTGCCAATGGCAAGATCCAAACCATTTATTTAATGCAATAATAATAGCATTACTATATATCTAAATCTAATTACAGAAAGGACTTAAAATTAATGGACTTTTGAATTCATTATTTTTAGGATAACGAGCTCTTTTCCAATTAAGCATTATTCCTAAACCCTAAATCAATCTTCTCTGTGCGCTCAGCAAAGTCTCGTGTGCAGCCCGCATCCTTCTTGTACAGACCAGAGGTTCTCATTTGTGGGCCCCTTAACGCGTCCCCACTGAATTCATGGGAGACCAGTCGAGACATACTGAGAAACGGTATAGTCTTTTAAATAACAAAATGTATACCCAGACTTTAAATTAACACTATTAAGAATATGTTGTATCAGTGAGGTGGATTATATTATTTGAAATCTAACCAACTTATTTATATTTGGCCTAATAATAAATATCTTAGGTCATGGACCAGGTCTCATATCTAGCTGATTACTTCATTTAGCCTTTATTTCTACCAAATCAGAAATTCTTAATTAACAAACATGTCCTCTAAAACTAGTCTGAATGTTTTGTAACTCTGCTTTATAGTTCTGGATATTTCAAACAAACATAAAATTACATTCAAATTATTGGGAGATTTCCTATTGAATGTCATGGCCCTAGTGCTAAGAGATGCCGGATTAATCACCACTACACATTCCAAAGAACTTGAGTGATCAGGAAGGCACAGACTGATAACTATTTTTCCAATTCTCTTTTTCATTTTTATTTATAGAAAAGGTTTCTTTGTATTCTACTAGAGCATGAAATTTTGTTTTTAAAAAATGTATCACAGTAGGGCATTCATTTTTTTTTTTTAATCTGACAAGTGAGGAAGAAATTCAAGGGCTGGGGAAAAAATCACATTCTTGGCAATTAAGCTGCCTGAGCCAATTTAGATGTCTTATGAAATCCTGTTGTCTTATCACCGATACTAACATCACAGTGTCACTAAAGTAATAAATTCAGACTTTTCAAGTTAGTAAATGTATTTTTTGGTTATGTCACGAAGCAAAAATCCCTGAAATCAGAGAAATAGACCTTAATCTTTTAATGGTGCTGGGACTCTTTAAAGAAATCTTATTCCTCATTTGAAAGCTCCCAGGAGCGACTTTCCCCTTGACAACTGGCATACTCCAGAGGGGAAAATTGAATACGATTTTCACTTCCAGCCTGGGTACTCCAATAGCATCCTGAAAAGCGAGACACTCAATGGTCATGATTACTCATATTCACAAGGCTTTCTATTTACTTGAACATTAAATCCAGATTGGGCATGTTGCCCATTACTGGCCGAAAAAAAACAATATTTGACATTTAAATGAATACTTTTTAATCTATATATCAAACCCTTACTCATGACAAATATATCGATCAAAGTTTGTCACTGATACCAAACACCTTTATCCACTTATAGGTAAAAAGATTATTTCCCACATCGTGACTTTCTTCCACCCATTATGCAAAACACTGACCACAAACGCAGATATCTGCTCGTCCACAACGTGTGCCTCGGACAGCTACCTGCTTCGGTCTCCTTTCCCTGGCTTCTTTGCACAGTGTGTTCCAGTCCTGCAGCTCATTTTGCTCTTGCATGGAAAGGCCCAGGCTTTGGTTGCCTCAGTGACTCTGCATGAGCTTGTTCATACCTCTATCCCCACGTGAATGGAGGCTGCTACCCTCTGTTTCCCATGGTGGCTTCCTTTTTGTACTCTAGACCATAGTTAAATGTCTCTGTTCATATGATTTATCCTAAGTTCTCAGTACATACTACCACACTCCCAGTCACTCACTATCACATGCAGAGGGACATCAAAAAATATTTGATGAGATCATATGGCATTTGTCCCTCACTGCCTGGCTTATTTCACTTAGCATAATGCTCTCCAGTTCCATCCATGCTGTCGCAAAGGAGAGGGGATAGTGGGGAGAGGGGTTTACAGGAGCTACTATAAAGGACACATGGACAAAATTGAGGGGGAGGGTGGAGACGGGGGAGGGAGGAGGGTTTGGCTGGGGTGGGGTGGAGGGATGGGGAGAAAATGCAGACAACTGTAATTGAATAACAATAAATTTTTTTTTTAATTTTTGATGATCTATAAGCATAAGCACAAGTCAGAAGGGACACAGGTTATGAACCGTGAGAATGGCTGTATTGGTGTATGATTGTTGAACAAATACCCTGACAACATTAACCTTTTCTGTTCTCTTCAGAGCATTTGTCACTATCTGAAATTAATCTTCATATGGCTGGTATTTGCCTACCCCCCATAAGAATATGAGCTCTATGAGAGCAGAGCTTTATCCACCACTAAATTTCTAGTACCTAGAATAAAGCTGGGCACATATCAAGTGTTAAATACAGATTATGGTATGTTCCTGGTTTTTCTCTGAAGAGTACTATTTTGAATGTGCCATTACCAATAGCATTGGATTATCACTCATAGGAAAATATTATTTCATGACCATTCTAGGAAAAACTCAAAGAGTTTGCCAAGCAGATGACTGCACTTTGTTGAAAAATAGATGCTGCAAAAGCATCAGTGGTTGCCTGCCGTTGTTCGACATCACCCAACAGACCTGACAAGTTCTTACCAATCCATAGACACTGATCACTCCTACTGAGGACCACCATTGGGCCATGGACCACTTACTGTTGAACACTTTCTGTAGACTAAAGTTTGACTCAGGTAGAAAAAGAAATGTGTAAATGTCCACTAGAACCAAATTAGGGATGTTCAAATGAATTTTATATTACCTTGTTAATGATAAGTAAGAACCTTAGAAAATATTAAGTTTTTAAAGGTATAGAAAAGACAATAAATATAATTATACAGTTCAGCAGAATTTCTAAAAGTATTAATAAAGATTATGAGAATTTACAGATTAAGGACAGTAGTCACAGAAGTTAGCAAATGCTTATAAAGTACCCAACACTCTCCTGAATTTTCTTCATCTGTGAAATAAGGATAATAGTACCTACTCTAGGGGTTGTTGTGAGAAATAATAAGATGCACATGAAGAATTTAACATACTGCATGGCATTATAGTAAACAATAAATAGTTATTAATAACCATTTCAGCAATTAATAAAAAAATAGACATACAGCTCTAAGAGTTTATGATCTTATCATTCCAGGAATGTCCTAGAAATATTCACACTCAAAAACTGGGCAAGAATGTAGATCCAGGGCTGTGTAATAAAGGTCCAGCCCTCTCTGCCTTTCAATCTCCATTAAAGTAATAAGTTCAGAGTCACTTAAAAAAGTATGTGGTGGCTGTGAAAACACTTCTTCTAAACTCACATTGCAAACTATAAAAAGTTTATCTATATAAGCTGTAATTATAGAATGATGAAGCTGAACTAGGATTCGCAGTGCCACCTCCTCATTTTCAGATGAAGGCCGTGCATCTCCAAGGTTAAGCCATTGGCCAGGAGTCCTGTAGCTACTCTCATTCAATCCAGAATGTCTGTTGAATATTTACTCTGCACAAGGTAATCTGCCTGCTATTACAAAGGATGAAATATAAATAAAACATAAGTTCTGCCTCCAAGTAGTGCACAGTAATGGAAGAGGAGAAAACACAAGTATCAAAAAATTATATAGGATACATATTGTAATATAGACTCACAAAGAAGATACCCTGGTGAATCAAGAGACAGACAGAGAAAGAGAGAGAGAGATTATGTCTGCTTGGATGAAAAAGAGAAAGGGTTTTTTAAAGTGAACTGGTAGCTGAGTTTTGAATGCTGTCTTGTCTTTCGCCATACTGGCATAAAAGGCATGATGATTCTTCTAGGTAGAAGCAAAAACAGAAACAAAGTTAGCAAGAGAAAATTAAGCACAAATTCAAGGGCTGTAGAGCTACCCAATGCACTTAGTACATTGGGTATAGGAATGGTAAAATTTGGATAGAAGTCTGTAAAAGGTTTAGGATGCACTGGGGCTGGCCTTGAACACCAATTAGAGGAGTTTTAATAGTTCAGAAAGCTGAAGAGACACTGTAGGCTTATCGGGAGAATAGCCTCATATCAACCGTGGTTTAGGAAATAAGTCTGGAAATGCTATGAGTACTGATTTATCTCAGGGAGAAGCTAGACCTGAGTAGATGACTGTATTTCACTGTAATATAAATCAGAAATATATACTCTGTGTATCTGCATATTGACAAGAGCCAGGGAAGGAAGAGAAAAGAAACAAGAAATATAGTAGAGTTGATTGTGTTTGGCAACATATGAATTTAGGATTAAGAAAATAGGAAGAGTCTAAGATAAAAGATAAAGGCAGAACCGCCAATAAATTAAATTAAAAAACTAAAAAATAAAAACATCTTGTGGTTCTCAAAAAATTAATATCTATATTCATAACCTAAAACAAAAGAAAGGAAAGAAAGGAGGAAAGAAGAAAAGAGAAGAGAAGAGAAGAGAAGAGAAGAGAAGAGAAGAGAAGAGAAGAGAAGAGAAGAGAAGAGAAGAGAAGAGGAGGGAGGGAGGAAGGGAGGGAGGAAGGAAAAATAAAACTTTAACAGAAGTAGGCAAGACCAGTAGCAGAGAGAAAGTCCCTCTGGGGAGAAAAGATGACTGGTTTAGTTTTTGACCTTAAAGCTAGACATATTGACAATGCATTCCACTCATTTGAGCAAAGACAAACGGATACAATAAGAGGTGGCAAAAGCAGATAGAGGACTTGTGAAAGAGACTGTGGTTAGAACGCTAGATTTTGGAGTCCTCCACGTGGAGTTTTGGAGTGGGTAATATCATCAAAAGAGACGGCATCAAAGGGAGGACAGCGAAGGTTGAGTGCTGGGGACTATTCTCTTTACTCCCTGCTGAGATCGGGAAGAAGCGCTGTCAGACAGGACACACATACAGTGCGTTTGGAGGACTGGGAAAGGAAGGACACATTTGAAGGATCGGGTTGTGACACTTTCTTGTCTCCTCCTCCCCATCTCCACACCCTTTCCTCTTTCCCCAGATTTGCATCTGCCCGCCCTGGGCTCACACCTTTTTTGAGCCAGCATTAGAAGAACATATAGAGAATAGAGAATAGGGTGGGGAAAAAATTAGTGAGCTACCACACAGCTGGGGTCAAGGAGAGATTTCAAGTTTGGAAAGTGAGATGCTCCAAGCAGCGCAGGTGGTACTTGGAGAGCAGAGACTGTACCTGCTGAGTATCAGGTGGGGTTACAAATGAGCGACCTTTCATATTCTTGGAGAAACATAACAGAGATCAGAATTTTTTGTAATTATTTTGTTGCTGACCTGGGCTTATTCTGTGCAGCTTTGTGCACAGGGCCCAACTCTCATTAGAAATGCTCTAGTCCTTAATGAGCATAAGTCTGCTAGATGCCACGCATGGTTAGGCACTTTACACACACATCTTATTTAATTCATAAAGCCATCCTGTAAGATAAGCGTTATTATGCCCATCTTACACGTAAGCGGACAAGACCAGGGACGAGGAGAGAGGAAAGCTAATCTAGTTTGGTGAAAGGACAGTCCCTGTCCATCTCTGCTGGGAGAATTCCCAAACGCTGACCAGAGAAGCAGTCCAACACTGAGGCCTCAGCTGTCAGGCGGTGAGCAAAGGGAGACAGTACAGTCGATCAAATATTACGTGGTGCTTGATTAGCAAAGCGGGGCATATAATACATTGAAGACCAGCAGCTTGGGTATAAATACATATATTCCAATCATGCTGTTACTATTGTCTCTTTCAAAAAATCTTTCAGCATCAGTTTTGTCATGTGTATAATGGTGAAAACGTTAGTACCCATATTTTTGGGTGAACTCAGGTTTTAAATGAATTAATGCTTGTAGAACACTTACCACAGAGTTTGGCATAAAGCAGGTCAATAAGTTTTAGCTATTACTAATAATACAAGCATTAAGAGCCTCAAGGTAGCCCTGGCTGGTGTAACTCAGTGGATTAAGTGTGGGCTGTGAACCAAAGGGTCGCCGGTTCAATTCTCAGTCAGGGCACATGCCTGGGTTGTGGGCCAAGTCCCCAGTGGAGGGCACATGAGAGGCAACCACACGTTGATGTTTCTCTCCCTCTCTTTCTCCCTCCCTTCCCCTCTCTCTAAAAGTAAATAAATAAATAAATAACATTAAAAAATAGATCATTAAGATTAATTTCATCTCAAAAGAAAGAGGCTAAAATTGACCCCAAAATTTGGTAAGCACTCAGTATTGCTAATGATTTAATAATATTATTGAGCACACACTAACCTCATAGCATCTTTGTGAGTTAATATTGAATAGGAAAAATACTTTGAACACTAAATGGCATATGACAATTAAATATAAGATTAAAAGTTTTATAAAATATCTTAAGTGCAATCATGGTCAAGAATAATTTTTATAGAATCATATAAATTTCAGAATGTTGCAAAAATATTTCTTAAAATCCTGCGTGTGATAATCTAAGCTTTTGAGGATGAGGAAAAGAAGCAGCCACTTGAGTTTGAGATATTTCTTTGCAGAATATTCCTATGTTCCACCCGGGCCCTGCATCCTGCCTTAAACAAGAAAAGTACAGGTCATGGTAAGTATATTTCATGCCGAACTTTTACTAAATCAAAGATAATTAAATTTTCATGAGAACAAATAAGATGGAAAATATTTTGATTTACGTGATTGCCAAATCTTGGTAATATAATGCAGTTGAATAACTAGGTTAAGCTGATAAGTCAGTCAAATCCAATCTTTAGTACCTGCTTCCTTAGCAGAGAAAAGCCAGCCTTGTTCTAATAAGCAGTAATTTCTGGGGTGAACAGAAGGTGAAGCAAGGACTCAGAGAGGTCAGGAGGGGCATGAAGTGCTCCTTTCCTCCGCTCCCCTCTCCCCGCCCCCTCTCCTCTCTCTCATTTTTTACATACACATCACATATATGTGTAGTAAATCTCTCATGCACAAGTCAGAAGAGCAGAAGTCCATTTTGTCCAAGAAAAACTTCATCATCACTATCTATAAATCCAGAGACTTGCACACCTCTGGTATTTTTATGTTTCCCTTTCTGTTCATAGTCAATAAAAACATCTATTTCCTGAAGAAAACAAAAGTCATCAGAGTAGGAGAAAATGCAAGCCAAAGAAAAGATAATCTATGAAAGCAATTTCTTTTAAAATGGAAAAAGAGATGGAATCAAGAATATAAATAGAGGGATTCTTTTTAGTAAAGCGGGCAGTACGTTTTTATATTTTGCTCAGACACAGATGAGAAATATTTCAATTACAGTTAACATTTATTAGGTGCCTATTACCATGTCCCATGTGTGCCCCCCCCCACCATGGGAACACATAATTTCAGGGGAGGAGCAGTCCATTAAATGAAACAAATGAAAATAATCACTTCATGGAATTACACAATGATAGAACTATGAGCCAAGAGCTATGGGAACAGAAATGACATTTGATTCTACCTTCAGGAACAGGAGAAAAACATTATAGAACAACTGACATGTGCTTGTGACTGAAGTAAAAACTAAGATTTTGCCAATAGATACATTGTGGAAAGGCAATTCAGGCAGAGGAAATGTGAACAAAGTCACAGATCAATGACACAAAAATGAAAGGAAAATCATATGGAGAACTTGATCCAGAAAGAGGTGGATAATTAAGAGTTGTGTTCCCCTACATATGGGTGAAGAGGTGAGGGGAGTAAGAAGTACAAATAGGTAGTTACAGAATAGCCATTGAGATGTAAAGTACAGCACAGGAAATGGAGTGGCCAAAGAACTTATACACATGACCCACGGACATGAACAGTGTGGGGCGGGGGGTTTGCCTGAGGGAGTGGGCGTTGCTGAGTGGAGGCAGGCAAAGGGGGAAAAACTGAGATAACTGTAATAGCATAATCAATAAAATATAATTTTTAAAAAAGAGTTGTGTTCCAAGGCCTGGTGTCCTCAGTAAAGAGGGAAATCTATACTGAAAAGGGCTCAGGTGATGGGAGCTTGGGAAGGCGAGGCCTGCAGGGAGTGGCAGGTACGCTATTAACAACTCCCAGAATCACTGAAGCACAGAGCTGCAGGAGCTCCGAGTTCCTCACCCGAACCCAGAGCTGGAAGACCCATCTAGGACACACACACACACCACATATGCACACATACACACACGTACTCTTACTTTGCCCCTTAGTTAATATGCTCTTTTAATATATTCTTAAGCCTTTCCTACAAAAAATAGTCAAACATACACAAAAGCAAGAACAGTAAAAAATATATTCTTGTACCTACTATCCAGGTTCACTAATTATAATCTCATGGTCAGTCTAAATGGATGGGCTTTTAACCTCTTTTACACTTTAAGAGGGCTCTCTGCAGGGACTTAAGCAGTCATACAAAAGATGACAAAAATATTGAAGAGAATGAAAGCTATTTGGTGCCTACAATAGTACAGAGCTGCTTATCTGGGCTGTAAAATATAAAACCAAAAGTTTCAGAATTCACTTTCAAATATAAATAGAATTAACCATAAAGGGAACACAACAATTACATTCACAAAAGATTAATAAAATTATAGGAGCTTCAAATTCTCCCAAAGGAGAGTTTATATAAGCCCCAAATTATTTTTTATGACAGTACAATTTAATACTGGAATGGGATTCTATGGGAAACTATTAATTTCCATCTGTAATGAACATTAAAAATATCGACATCCATTTATCTTTGGGACATGGAGCTTTCACTTAAGTATCTTTTTATCTTCTCATTTATTTGTATACTAAGTCAAATTACACTACATGGAATTCAAGTAGTTAAACTGAATTATAAATGATTTAATCAGTTTCCAATGCAGAAGTGTATTATTTCTAATTTGGTGTAAGTGCGGTTAATTTGCTAAGGATTTACATGCAATGCGGTATTGTATTTTTATGGGAGAAAACAATCCATTTCATCACTGTTAATAATCAGTTTATGAAATGTATCTTTCATCTGATTAAAACAACTTGCAGCCCTCGTGGAAGGCCTTCATTCCATTCGGCACAAGGGAAGGGCAGACTGTCCATCGCCCCGTCTAACTCTCCAGCCGAGGGAGAGCTGAGTTGCTACTTGCTAACTGACTCAGGGACTCATCTGGCTCAATATCACCTTTCTCCCCCCTACGCAACTTTTCGATCCTTCAACCACTCTTAGATTAGCAAATACTACCTAAGACAAATTCTCATGATATCCAAATACATATCCCGTTAAATAATTCTTAACACTTCTAATTTTTATCAAATTATTTGAAAATGTTTTCTTACTCTTCCTCTCTTCAGACATTTTGTGAATTAAAAAAAATTCCCCCACTCTGGCTCATAAATGTTAGTGGAATGGTGGGTATCCATCTGCATCAAGACGGCAATGAAAAAAGTAAAGAAAAGGGGCAGGGCATTTTAAATAAAATTATATAGAGTAGGGAACAACAATCAACCTCTAAAACCTTAAAACTCCCTTGAAGTTCCCTTTAAAGTTATTTTCACCTTTCTTACCATCATTTGGTAATTAATCTGTTTTTCCTGAGATGTCAGCAAGTAGGACAAAACTTATGTATTTGCTTATTCACCCAAATCCTGTGTTAAGAGCTGACCACGGCGCTGGGCTAGGAGTGTACAATAGTGAGCAAAACCAGACGTGGTTCCTGATTTAATGGAGCTACAGAAAAGAGACATGAATCGAATATTTGCATTTTAGTCCTGCCTTTTAAAGCAATTAAATGTTTTAACTGTGAATATGTGTGGTGAGTGTGGGTGAGGTATGCACGTTTGGAGAAGTGACCTGTTCAGATTTGCATTGTCAACAATTATACTAGATCTAAGGTGAAGAATCTTACAATGAATTCTTATTTTTACTTTTTTGTTTTATCGTTAGCTTTATCTAGTATGTTCCCTGTATTGTGAATAAAAAGATTTTGTCTATATAGTATGTACAAAATTGCTTTATTCAGGCGAGCCTAGAAAGCTAACCGAGGTTTTGGCTTGTTTGCAAGACACGGTGCCATGCAAGTACCAAGTGTCATAAAAACACTAGGAAAGTGAGCATGTAAACGCACCTGTTATTTCTTTAGATCATTTCTTAGATATTTTTATGTTCCTCATAGTTTTTACTTCAATAATACTCATATAGTGTTCCCAAATCCAGCAAAAAAACAAACAAGCATTTATTACTTTTTTGATTATGGTATTAAATTGATCCAAATAACCCTTACTTCCAAAAGAGTAGGCCTATTTTTAAAGATTTTTTCAATTATATTTTATTGTTTATGCTGTTACAGTTGTCCCGATTTTTCCCTTTGGCCCTCCTCCAAACAGACCCCACTCCCTCAGGTAATCCCCACACTGCTATCCACATCCATGGTCACGTATATATACATTCTTTGGCTACTACAGTCCCCATGACTGTTCTGTAACAACCAATTTGTACTTCTTAATCCCTTCACCTTTCCCTCCCCCAACTCACCTGCCTTCTGGCAACTGTCTCTGTAACTATGATTCTGTTTCTGTTCTGCTTAATCATTTATTTTGTTTTTTAGATTCAATTATTGATAGATATGTATTTATTGCCATTTTATTGTTCATATGTTTGATCTTCTTCTTTTTAAAGAAGACCCTTTAACATTTCATACAACACTGGTTTGGTGGTGATAAACTCCTTTAGCATTTCCTTGTCTGGGAAGCCCTTTAGAATCTGTCCTTTGATTCTAATGATAGCTTTGCTAGGTATTTTAAGACAAAGAGGACCGAAATTTAGCCTATGCTTATACTATATTTATGACAAAAAATAATAACTACATCGACCTTTGCTAACTATAACTAGGTATGGACTATGTGAACACATACAATTATCCATTCTGGCTACTAAAATTGCAAAGTTGTTTCCATAGAAACGTAGAGCTGTAAGCTTCTAAAGAAAAGGAAATACGTTTTATTTATCTTATTTTAGGGACTAACAAAGGATTTGGAACAAGATTTTTAATGTTTTTTATTTTACTACAAAAATGTCTTTTAGTAACAACTTCAGATTTAATTGTACTATCCACAAATTAAAGTTTTTCATTGAAAAACTACCTAAAATAATTTGAAATAAATTTGATGACTTCTAAGTCAAATATTTTTAAAACAATAGGCATTTAATATTGTTATTTAACTTAAATAACAGTATCATGAAGAAATGCAATGAAATGAAAATAAATGAATAGTTTTAATTACATGCCATGACCTTATCACAGGTATACCAATACCCAAGTTTGCCGAGGCCTGAGGCTTTCAGTGCCCCAATTGGGAAAAATCCAGGAAAACTGGGACATTGGTCACTAAATCATTGCCATACATAACAGTAAGTGTCAGTTGCCCTTCCTGTTTGAGATTCTTTGTCTCTGTTTTGATTATCTGTTTATTTAATTGTGAGCTTCCTGAGCAAGAATGAAAAATTAACACTAAAGTCATGGCCTCTGAGATCCCGATACTCATTCTCTGAAACTGCAGTTTGCTCAAGCTCCAGTTTGTTACCAGGTCTTGTAACAAAAAACTACAAACATAATTTTACTCATGTTTTCTTTTCTGTTTTTTGTGGGTTTTTTTTTTTTTTTTTAACATTCGCTGAAACAGTGGGATGGATGACTTGAAAATCTGGACATTCATTCCCATCAAACAGGTTTTAACAGAATGTAGGTGATACATCAGCCTCTCAGGAGTCAAATTTTCAATTTTGTCTGAATTCATGGTTATAGGCATGAAGATATCATGGAACAAATTAGGGGGATGAAGTGTTCATAGTATCTCATACCACTTGGAAACAATAATTAAATGGAAAATGTTACTGATATACTTGACTCTCAGAATGCATAATGATAGCTGAAATGAAAAAAGAATAACAGGAATGTACTGAAATAAAACAGGGGGGAAAAGATAATGAAAGTATTTCATAATTAATATAAAAAAAAGAAATTGAAAATTTCCAGGTCAACTCAACACGAGCTTCAAGCTATGTGAGGGCTGGGAGAAACATACAATCAGAGGAGAGAGGGGCTGGCTATATTTGGTGTATCAACAATGCAAGAAATGTTCAAACCAGCAGAGAATTTTGTAGTTTATTTGAGCCAAACTGATGACAATTGCTGGGAAGCAAAATTTCAATGGGTTGAGAAATACTCCAGAGAATGGCAGTTTTACAGCTAATTTTATACATTGGAATCAACGGCAGAGGTGTAAGGGAGTTACATGAATCCCACTGGTGGTAGATTGGGGGGTGTGGGAAGCAAAGCAGGGAAATCTCTGAGATTAGATGAAGAGTAAAATGGAGATACAAATAATTCTTTCACATTGGTGGGTAGAGGATTGTTGGGAACCGCCCTGCCTGGTTTCAGAGGCTGCAACCCCCCATGGTTAAGGCTGAGTCAGAGTTGGGACCATAAGCCACTAAGGAGACAAAGCTTATCTCCCTGGCAGGTGTGCCACCTCTGCCCACTTCACCCTGCTTGGCCCTGAGCTTGGCCAGTTAGCCAATGACAGGTAAGAATCCTCAAGGGAGGATCAACCTAAGACAGGCTCTGGTCACCAGGAATAAGCCCCCAGGGAAGGACTCAGGGGGCTGTGGAAAAAGGGGGTGATGGACCCTCGCCCCTCGGCTTTGAAATAGCCTGAGTCCTCATTCTGTCTGCAAGAAGTCTCCTAATCTCTTGGCTGCCTTACTTCCCTTGCCTGACTTAAGCCTGAAACAATGACAGAGGGCAGTGCAGTCCTGTGCTGGGAGGGGCGGATTCCCTCGGGAATCAGGCCTAAGAAAAATATGTACATTCCTGTGAAACCTACTTAATCTGTACCCTCAGTTTAAAAGATAAGGGTCCAGACCTGAGATGAGTCTGGCACCTAAAGTTTTATGGCCCTCTAACTAATTGGCTGTAACTCAGAATAAGCCCTCGAAGTTCTCTGTAAATCCTGTATTGTTTAACCCTTACTGGCTGACAATGATTGATGAGCTTTATCTGCATTCCTATGCGAATGAACCTAAATAAAAGCCCATGGAGGGAAAGGATCAAGGCCCTTCTCCTTTGAGAGATTGGCCACCTTTCCTCCCCAAGCAGATCATGTCTTGGTAGTCTTATTCTTCATCCGTGGCGGATGGGGGGTGAGGGGGGGGCTGCATTAAAGCTCCCCGACAGAGGATAGTTAACAATTAACACACAGCACATAGACATGTCGTTCAGGGAACAAGATAATACTGAGGGGTTGTGGTCTCATGCTCTGGTGTGAGGTGGTACCCTGAGGGGTCCAGAAAAAGGGGATTACTCTGACATTCCAAGGATGTTACCAGAGATGCAAAAATACGGCAGACAGCCTCACTTATGGCAAAGATTGGCCTTTGTCAAGGAAGCTACAAGCCTAGGATGTGACTAGCTGCCATGACCTGCTTTTAATTAGGAAATTTTATGTTCAGACCATCCTATATAGTCACTTTTGGTTTGTAGAGCCCACCATGCAGGGCTCCCCTGAGATTGTCAGGTTTAGTATGTGGCCCCTTTGTCACCCACAGATGTTCCTAACAAAGTTGTTTATAGGGCAAGATTATGCTTCATAATGAAGTGGGGAGTCAATACACTGAGACAGCATCCAATAAAGATGACTTGGACTTGAGCCATTGAAATCTCTCCCTTTTTAAAAATCTACATTTGGAGTGAATTGCATTCTTATATGGTTTCTTTGAACAGAATCAAAACAAACAATAAATTATCTACTATCTTTCTAAGAACAACAAACACTTAAAATGGGATCATTCATCTTTTCCCTTTTCTTATATGAAAATTAATCAGAACACAGCAGGTGCTCTCAGCGTAAGCCTTGGAGCCCCTGATCTATGACAGCCACAGACAGAGATGGCAGGGGACATGAAGTAGACAGTCTCCTTGAATGTCATTTTGTATATGTTATTTGAAGAATGAGCATGGTGTCTCCATTTGTCACATTTAAATGCCAGATTGGTGCTGTCAAATGTGACTGAACTTTCCAACAAAGCAGAAGGATACAGAGGGATTTAGAAAGCGGCAAATACATGACTAGGGAACTTAATTATAAATAAAACAATCTGCGTATGCAAATACCAAAGAAGCTTGTGTGAAATTAAATCACTGGCAACTTTAAAAGTTTATTTGTGCTTCTTCGACATTCTGTCCCACTGTGTACTTCACGGGAATGTATTAAGTAAGTTAAATGAGAAAACAGTGTTATTCATAACGCTCCTTTAGAGTCTTTAAGCTACACAAATGCTGTGTTACTCTAACCAGGGCTTTGTCAGTACATTTTAGCATAATTCAAATTTTGAAGCTCATCTTCCACATAAAAACCAACTAAATCACCTCAGTTAAAATATAATTAAGGTCTTTGAAAAACATGCTCCACAATGGGCACAATTTGTTCAATATTCAAGAAGCTAAAATTTAATTAAAATTTGGGGGTATTTTTGAAAATAAAAAATCACATATATACAAATCAATCAAACATGAGTAATGAACTACACTTAAAAGTTATTCTTCTACTCAATTATAAAATCACTATCCTAGTTATGTGAATAATAAGGATTGTGGATGTGAAGGTTAAAAAAGATGTACTATTTGAAATGTCAATAACAAAAGTTTTGGAAAAAATTAAAATTCTCATTAAAATATTCTCTTGTGATTATATGAGCAAAATAATTAAAATAATCCATTATTAACTATTAATATAGTTATATATTATAAATTATAAATATATGTTTATACATAATTATATATAATATTAAAAGAATCCATTTTAAACAGAATTGGGGAGCATCTACATGAAAATGCATTAAGCCCAGGAGACAATAAAACCTAGTGAATGGGCTGCTTAAATAGATGTCCTGGAAGCCAGCCAGAAACAGAATCAATAAACTTTGCAGAAGGGAGTCCAAAAACAAATGCAAGATAATTTCAAAGCAGAGTTCAAATCCAGTCCATTGGAAATAAAAAACAAATAATAGACAATTCAGTATGTAAAGACATGAAAGCTATTTGAAGATGTTAAATTAACCTAACAAAATGAAAAGATAAAAGTACCAATAATTTTTTCTCACTGAAAAAATGCACGTTCCATTAACAGAAACAAGAATATGAATCTACTATGCTAAACCAAACCAATTTGGAATTTTAAGAATAGAAGCAGAAAGAAGACTCTTAAATCTCAAAAAATATTTAGACTCACAAGTGTTCTGTACACAATAGTAATTGGCTGGAAGAAAGACAATCTTGATTAACTATTTTTCAAAAAAAGTTTTCATAGAAAGGCCCACAGTCATTCACATTACTGTGTGAATTCACATTAGCAGTGTTCATTATTTAAAAATGTGAATACCATAGATTCAGTGAGAATTAAATGGAATTGTTTAATAATAATAAATAGTACTAATTCTTACCTATTTCTCATATGGAAACAAAATGTATAAAAAATAAAGTAAATGATAGACTGATTTTCTTGTTAGCCTTGAACTGGGGCCCACTTGTGGAGAATGTAGGTAATATGAACTAAGAGGGGAAGCAGGAGCTGTGTAGTATGAGTAAGAGGGATGTGTTCCTTCCCAAAGGCCTCCTGCAGGAAAACATCTGCTGAGCTGCTACGTCTCAGAGTAAATTTAGTACCGGTTTCAGGTTCTTCCCACTGCATTTGAGCAGCAGTTCTGAAGTCCAATGGTATAGGGTGGGCACATCATGGGGTTTCGAATCACGTAAGATTGAGTTGAAATTCCAAACCCAGAACCAATTTGCTGTGTAAATTGAGGATTATATCTTTTCTGAAGAAGCTTCAATTTTCTAATCTGTGATGAGATTATAATATCAAACTTGCAAAAAACATTGCATTACTATGTTAGTAAGGGTTCTCCAGAAAACAGAGCCAATAGGACATGTAATACATGTGTGTATGCATGTATAGATAGATATAACATTTGTTATCAGGAAGAAATTGAGTCAAGCAATATGGAGGCTGAAAAGTCCCAAGATCTACAGTTGGCCAGATGTAGACCCAGGAAGGTCCATGATGTAGTCCAGTGTGAGTCCAAAGACCCCAAAACCAGAAGAACCAATGGTAGAAATTCCAGCCTAAGTTCAAGGGCCCTTGTTCCAACTCAGGGTCAGATCAGCAAAGTTCTCTTTTACCCAGCCTTCTTATTCTATTCAGGTCATCAACTTATTAGGAAGAGCAATCTGCTTTGCTCAGTCTACAGATTCAAGTGTTTGACCAATTATCTGGGCACCCTAAGGCCCAGTCTACTTGACACATAAAATTAACCATAACAATTATGTAACAACAAAATATATAGAGGAAATAGCAGTGTCCTAAAATATGGTAGATGCTCAAGAGGTTTAACTACTGTGTGTAGTTCACAAGCACTGAAGTATCTGAAGTACAGGCCCTCTAATATTGCTATCTAATATGGCTTTTAGACAGTAGAGATCTCACAGTTTAAGTATGAAACTGAGATCAATCAGAACTAGACAGAAGGAAAGGAAAAACAGTTGAGACAACGAAAAAAGTGAACATGACCTTAGTGAGATTTGACATGGGGCATTAATGATATCCCAGTCAGGAACAATAATAATTTTACCAGTTAAAACAAAAATGGACAAACAAAAGGACACATTTATTATACCTGGGAGTATATAACAAAACAGTCACATGATCTCAAGCCCAAGTCTTCAGGGGTAAGATTACTTCATATGTTAATATATTGCCTCTCTCCACAGAGAGAATGGCCTTAAATAGCTTAAAATCCAATCTCCCATAAAGTTGCAAAGAGATTCTAGAGAGACTTATTAAGGGAAAGAAAGAAGTTCATAAAGTGGTTGTTTTTCCTGAATACAGTTGAAATGAGGTTGAGAAAAAACTGTGAGGTACATTAGCCCAGAGCTGAGGAAGCCTCTATCCCTCACATCAATTAAAAGTGACAGCCTCTGCTGGAAGAAACCTGGAGAAATAAAGTACATGATGCTTCTTCATTACTATGGGAATGGGTTAGGCGCTTCAAATGATACCTTCTGCCTTTTGTCCTGATTTAACACGGCATGCATTATCACAGGATAAAGTTCCTCTCACTTGTCCACTGTCATGTAACTACTCAGGGTTAGAGGTTCTTGTGGCTGTCCTACCCAGTTATCTTCAAAAACCCCTTTTAAATCTGCCAATTGCGCGGGTAATTAAGAGAAGTTACCCAAACTAGTGAGTGTAGAGTGTCCACTAACTCAAAGTAGGGGAGATGGGAGAAAAAAAAATCTATCAGAGAAGTGCAGCTGTGGTTATTATATCCACGGCAATGACAACTAGGATATCTGGGGCCCAAAGGCTCTGAATCCCAGAGGCAGCACTTAAAAGATTCATTCTCTGGTAATGGTTCCTTCTCAGCAAGGTGCATTGCACATGGAGTGCTGAGTCATTCTTCTTAAATTGAACAGATAGATTACAAATGATAGTTGGAAAGGACATCGGAGGTGGAGGCAGCTCTTTATCAGCTTATAATTTAATTTTATGAACTCATTTGATGAGTTTTAATTTCCTCCTTTCAGAGTCTTATCTGGAGAAGCTACTTAATTTATGCTGGCCTTTGAAAATTGTACTAGGCTTTCTGTACTCACTGATAAATACATATTCTACCATCTTACATTTATAGAGAAAATACATCATGCTTTCTTATTTCTAAAATTAAACATGAATCTAGTGAAATTTTAGTTAAAAGCTGGTTTATGTTTTAAAACCCATGAAATAAGATATCAAGCTCTATTATCTTTTAAAGGAAAACAATAAGTTACTAGAAATGAAAACACGCTATTTGAGTAGCTTCATATTCCTTACATTCACACACAGTGCTTTCCTGAATGTGTATGAAAATCAGATTACTGAGCATAGAATAAAAATATATTTTTAAATCAATAGGATATTTCAGTCTTATTCTTGAGGATACAGAAGACTTGTCACCATTGCTGCCTTTAGCCATTTAATTAATTACATGTTGTATATGTTCAAGTCGCCTGGATAGAGGACTTGAATTATAGTTATATCTGTACGGCAGTTGACAGGTTTCAAACATATTACTTTATCTTATATTATTGATCCGGAGAATGAGAGAGGGCCAGGCCTAATGTGAAACTTCACTTTCAATTTACTGATCTGCAAAGTGAAGTTGATTACAATATGTCTATACATATATAGTGAAGTTTAAAAGGGATAATCCATCTAAAGCATTTTGCATGTCCAGAATACATAAACCACTCGATAAATGTCTTTGCAGTTATCAATATTACTAAGAGAGCTTCCAATAATCTTTTGACCCCACTAGGACATAGAATCAGTTTTTTCTCCTACTTCTGTCATTAACCCATAATAAGCTGTTTTTCCCTCATTGCCTACCATAAATTTTATGGTAAATCAGTAGAGTCATGGTCTAAATTTTTTTACCCTTTCTGGTTTCATTATACCCACAATTCTTGTTAAATCCAACTTTCTGCCTACTCCATGCATGTCTGCACCTGTGGTGTAACTGAATGTAGATGACAATACATACACACACACACACACACACACCACAAGCATTCTGATTTGTCTAACTTTATAGTTATACTCACAGACCTCAAGTTAGCCCTTAACAGAGCCCAGAAACCCCAGTACACTTCCCATGGCACTCCACTCTCCGTGAATCTAGTCAACAATTTCATACCCTCCTCTATGTAAATCTCAGTGCATCCTTGTTATCTTCACTCTCCTTCAGATCTTTGTTCAAATGCCAACTTGGCCTTGGCTGGTGTGGCTCAGTGGGCTGAGTGCAGGCCTGTGAACTGAGGGGTCACCATTCAATTTCCCGTCAGGGTACATGCCTGGGTTGCGGGACAGGTCCCTGGATAGAGGTGTGTGAGAGGCAACTGATCGATGTCTCTTTTGTACATTGATGTTTCTCTCCCTCTCTTTCTCCCTCCTTTCCCCTCTCTCTAAAAATAAATAAAATCTTTTTAAAATGCAACTTGAATCAATAATGATCCTATGATGCTATTTGAAATTATCATCCCTACCCAAGCCCCAGAATCCATCCCCCTTGCCTCACTCAGTATTTGTCCCAGTACTGAACTCTGTCTAACTTGCCACATAAATTTCATAGGCATACTGTTGTTTTCCCTAACAGAACGTGAGCTCCACAAAGACAGAAATTTTGCAAACAAAATCCATTGTTTACACATATATCTCAATAGCTTACAACACTGCCAGGATCATAATGGGTACCTTCAATACATACTTGAATGAATGAATCAACATAAAAAGGACATGTTCTTAAGGTGGAAGGATTAAGAGGTACAAGTTGGTAGTTACAAAATAGTCACAGGGATGTAACATACACCATAAGGAATATAGTCAACAATATAGTAATAACAATGTATGGTGCCAGGTGGTACTGGAAATATCAAGGGAACACTTTATAAAGTATGTGATTGTCTAACCACTATGCTGCATACCTAAAACTAATAGAAAATAATATTGAATATCAACTGTAACTGAAAAATAAAATTTAAAAATAAATAAATGAACAAATAAAACAGAAAAAATAACATTTTTTAAATGGATAAGCAACTGGAAAATCAAGCAGAAAGTCCAGTTTCTTCAGTGATGAGGAGAGGTTGGGCTGAAGGTTAACACTGAGCACAGTGAGTGGTAACAGGTCCCTCCTACCAAGGAGAGGAACATGGGATAATAATGACCAGAGAGAGGCAAACTGGGGAGAGATTTTGGAGTTGATCAACATCGTAGGTGGACATATCTTAGAAATGCCCTGCAACTTGATCAGGCAAACTGTTATTGTCATCTCTGTCCTGGGAGTGGAACCTGGAGAGAGAAAGAGCAATGAACTAACAGGAGGCTGAGTTCTCCAGAGCTGTGGTAGAGGCAGTGAGAGCAAATGCAGGAAGCCTGCCCCTGCATTCCCCCAATTTGCCCTCAGAGCACACAGCAGCTGCGACACAGAGAGTCACGAGCATTCTCATGAGGGCTCAGTCGTGTGAAGTGGAAAGGCCTTTGGGACAAACGCACTGGAAGGCCTCTGACAACACTTAACTGTGTGATAAACAATGACCTGGGGCTGAAGTGGGTTTTTTCTTATAATATAAAAGAGCTTATGAATTTAGGTATATTTGCTCTCAATTTCTTTCAATACTTTCTACATTTTTATTTCGGAAATAGAGTTTTCAATCTCAGGCCTCTGCCTTTTTGCCCTAAGATTCTTCTCAAGATAAATTATATGACCAATTGGGAAACTAAAACTGGTCTGGATTCTATGGTTTCCTATAAACTCCCAAATTCTATCTATTAAATCTGAAGTATGCCTAGTTTACAAAAGTTAATATTTATTTCACAAGTGCCTTATGGAATGTTTAAGATATGTCATCTATAAATTAATTTGTAATGTATGTGTCTATGAAAAAGATGAGATGGGGAAAAAATAGAATAGCTTCTTCTGATGAGAAGAATACCATACAGGTAGAAAAACTAGGAACAAATATTTTAACTCTATCACTTGAGGGGGTTTAGTAAAAGAAATAAAGACAGGATCCAATCTGTCTGGTTGATAGAGAAGAGAAATATACTAAGTGAAGTCACCTGGCTCGTGGCATCAGTGAGTCAGACTCCAGTGCCTGAAGCAGGGACAATGCACAGCCACTCTCTGGGGGCTGCTCTGATGAACCCTGGTCTGTCTCTGCTGCCCAGTGTCTCTGACACCAGGCCCAAGTGCAAGAATCTCCACCCCAATACCCCCAACCCAAGGAATGTGGCAGCCACCACACTGGTCAGAAGGTCAGTTCTCCCAAGCTTGGCTCCCTGCTCTCATTTCTCACCCCCAAAACCAGCTTGTCTTCTGATTGGTAGAACCTAAGCCACATGTATAAGTTAATTAATGAAAACACATAGACTAAAGGAGATATATATATATATAAAATATGTATTTATATATGTCATACATATGACATATATATGATAAATATATATCCTATTTGTGATTTATATATAAGTGTATATGATTTATAAGGTTCTTTCCAGATCTAAAAACCATTTATCACTAAATTATGCTTTGGAAGCTTATTTACATTTTTACATTTTAGGATCCCAAATTGACTGTTTTCCACTGCACTGATTTTTTTAGGATGAACAAGTTTTATCTCTTCCAGTTGTAATCATCCTTACATATGAGATTAAATCTATTTAAAATTAGCTTTAAGTGCACATGTAATACATGAATGCATTCTTCTTTAAAAACAAAACAAAAATGTGACATTGCTGTCACCACAGTTCGTCACCCTCAGTTTCGGCCTCTTCCTCATCTCTATGGAAACAACCATTACCCATCTGGTAGGTTTCCTTCCAGATAGTTTCCAGTCCCACTGCTCTTAAGATCTGAGCAACTGAGCTGGTCATTAATTCTATAGCTGAATTAGACAAGTATTGATTTTTATACCAATGGACTCAAACAAAAAGATAGGTTTTTCAAAAATAAGGGTTGACTAGTATTACATTTAGAAAATCATTGGCTAGTTTTAAAAAGACACACTGTCCCACAATCTCATTTTGATAAATGAGATTTTTTGACAAAAAAAAGTACAAATATTTTTTTAATGTCTTCTGAAACTCAAGCAACTAATTCTATTTGTATAATGCTTCAATTTATCATGTGTTTAAAAATCAAACCTGTACTTCCAGGTAAGCCACTTGCATAATTAAATTTACAGATAAAAACCTTTGATGCTATAACACGGCACCAATTTAATTCATCTAGAGACTATTTGAAAGGTACCTCTATAAAGGGATCTGTGGTGACTCACGTCCACAGAAAGCATGTCTTCATTACAGAACGTTAGTGAAAGCTATCATGTTTTACTCTCACGTGTCGTATTCCATGGATTACTACGCTGACCATAGATAACAGGAAGTGCAAATTACTCATTGTAGCACTGATCTGAAACTCATTTGATAACGTATACCTACGTGTGTTCTGTGAGAGACTAATAAAACGTGGTGGATCTACAGTCAGACTGCTGGGCTCAGACCCTCGCTCTACCGCACAAGAGCTGTGCGAGCTGCAGCAGGCGACTGCGCTCTCTCTGCTTCAGTCCTCTCAGAAGGGACCACGAGAGTAAGAGACCTAAGTCATGGAGCTGGTGTGAAAATTAAATGAATCAATCCACGTAAAATACCCACAAGTCTTTGGTATACAGTAAGAGTTCAATAAATGGCATTCATAATTATTGCTATTACTATTACAATGTTATTATTATAGTTTCTGTGAACAAGAACATTGTATCACAAACTCATGTATCTAATGAGTGAAACTCTGACTTGAATATTTGTGATTTGCTAGTGTCGTTGTGTCCAAAGTTTTAGTTATAATTTCTTAAATTTTTCTTGACATGTGCTTGTACCCTTCAGACCAAAAAGAACTGCAATTAAACAGTCCATGTTACTTTCTAAGAATCTTATCATACTCCTCTTGGCTTAAGCTCCTATTCAAAACTCCAGGGGGAAAATACTTTTCCTTTAAGCATGCTGAGCATAATTCATTAACGTGAATTTATTAAGAGAAAGGAAATTCAATGATGTGTTCTGTAACTGATATGTTATTGTAATGAAAATATTCACAAAACCTCTTAACTATCAAAAGTTCTCAAGGACTATTCTAGAATGTTAGCACTATCCCTTTAGGATGGGTCTTTCTCTGTAAGAATCTGATTGATACGGCCCCAGAGGATAGGCATGATATTTTTATTGTCTACCTCATTATTCCCAATGTTCAATTCAATGCCTTCAAATTATCCAACTTTAGTATTATTTTTTAATAAATAAATGAGCTGTCAGTGCTGCCACTGGTCACTGTTTTCACATGTAGACTGGTCCTTTGCCTTTTAACCAGGGCTTGTCATACCTGAAAAGGACAGAACTAACATCCTACCACATCTTCCTCCACCTCCCAATGACTGATTAAAACTGAAAGGAAACCTACACAAGCCAATCTGAGCTGATCCTCTGTCTTCAGAAATTTAATTAGTGGACACAGAAGGTATGGACAGTGAATAGAGGACCTGACACTGGAAACACCAGGATGCAGAGAGAGAGAGGCCTGAGAGGAGCCATCCTTATAGGCAATGGGATGAAAGAAATGAGGACACTTACAAACGGTAAGAGAGAAGGAAGAAGAGAAACCAGAGAGAATTCAAGAGACACGGCAAGAGGAGAGACTGAGTGTCTTCTGAGGGATAGAGAGGAGTGGTGATCACTGACTTCCTAGTTCAGTTGCAGGAAACACGGAGTGTTTCTGCCCTAGAGTGGCCACGTGTTTTTAAGAGAGTCAACAGTACCAAGTTGAGATATGCGTCATAATGGATAGTTTTGATAAGACTATGGGTTTTATTCTGCCAAATAAAGAACTGTGAATTACAAAAAAATAAAGATTCCACAGCCATTTCTGCCACCTTTAAAACCACACTGATTTTTCTAGACCGCTACTCATAATTTCCAGTACTTGCTGATTCATATTTGACATTTGATCATTTTCTACATCACTTCTGGAAAACTAAATTTTACTGAAATTTATACATGTTCAATTTAATTTTTCTTCAAGTTGACTATCTTATACTCACATCATTATATGTACAGCTCTCTATTTTACCAAATTAGTCAGCAACTCAGTGAATATATTATATTCTTTCATCAAAGTCTTTAATACAATAAAATAATACTACCACCAACCCTGCTTATCCATATTAGTTACTACAATATATTTAAATTATTTAGAATCATCTTTTTCATTTTGTGTTCTTATAACTAACTCACTTCTGCTTTAACATAAAATCTCTTTGAGCTAAACCATATTTTTTATAATGTTTGGATAAACATCCTGTGAGATAAAACCTTTAGCCTCACTAAGGAGAAACCATATTACTTTTTGCTCCTTTCCCTCATTTTCTAGGGTAGTCACTCTCATATGAAAAAAATCCAGTTTAAGTCAACAGAACTCATCAGCTTAGATGAATTATTATAATATGCCATTATTGCCAAGTTTAAAAGGCTGCTTTTACCTTTGTCCAGCCCCCTTTGTCTGCAGGAGGTCTTTACAATTGCCCTTTCTCGGTCTTTAGGAACTGCTGTCATTGTTACTGAATTCTCGGCAGTAGGACAGTGCTCTTCAGTGGCTGCAACCAATTCCTTAAATGTGCCAAGACAGCGGCATGTGTATGGTGGAACCTGTCTAATTTGTTAAAGTGACCTTCCCACAGTCCCAGCCAGGTAACCACAACCACCCGTGTCAGGCATCACCTGCAACAGCTGGCAGAAGACAGGTGCCCTTCCAGGCGAAGCCAAGAGCTTTAAAGGTAGTTAAAAAATATCTTTTCCAGGTTAGTTGTCAAGAACCTTCCTTTTCCATAGTTCTTTTTAAGTACTGTGCTTAGCCTATCTTTGTGATGAAAGACTTTTGTATATTCCTTTATTCCTTACACAGAGTCCCACTTCATTTTGTGGGTCTAGGCAGCTGTTCAGAGGATTCCATTAAACCTCTGAGAGCGGAAGATATCAAATTTCTCTCATAAATAATGGTGAATAAGAAGTTAAGGTATTTAAATGCTAACCACCCGCTTTTCCAGATGTTAGCTTTGCTTACCTCCAATAAATCTCTCTTTACCATGGGCAACTATTATGTGCTATCGACTACATATTCCCACCTTGAAAGTCAGCTGTTCATTAAAAAAAAACAAAAACATAGAACTAGAAATGTCTTCATTATTCCAGCTAGTTGATGTTTCTGCCCCCAAATTATCATGAACTTAAATTACTGCACTTACGCACAGGGTCTGACTCTTCAAAGAGGTGTGAAAGGAGGAAAAAGCCAACTACCCCCCCTTGTTGCAGCAATCTATCAATCCATTATTTGTAAATTTAGGAAGCTCTTCCTAACATACAACCAAATGTTATAAAAGCCCATTTAAAGTGTGTCAAAAGTAAACCCTCCAAAAAGCATTCGTTTTTTAGAGAAAATACAATGTGAAAAACAGCGACAAAGGGAATATATTGTCGAAGAATGATATCAAAGATGGCTCTTTAATTTCAATTTGTTATAGTGACAAATAGCTTCTTTCAAAGCAAAGATGTACAATTTGTCTTGTGACTATTCCCTTGCACACTTGCTTGGCTACACACAGGTCAAGTCAAGAATAAAAAATGCATATTGATTTAATTTATGTCCTTACATATTTTAAGATGAAGTCTAGTAAAAAGGGTAGACTACTAACAGTATTTTTAATGGCAAACAACTTCTACTTAATATATATTTTGCTCTATACATTTATGTATAAATTCTCCACTTAATCTATAATCTTGTCCCTAATAGTTAGATTAGCAATACTGATAACACACCATTTACATGGACAATGGATTAGTCATTAAACACATACACAGGAAGTCTTTGTTACAATACTTCAAAAACTTGGATGTTAAGTGTCTATAAATATTTTCAAAATACTTTTATCTTTCTTATATTTTATTCTGGAAGTCCTGGACATTTATGAGTAAAATATTCAATGATTCAAAACAAACTTAAGGTTATATATTAAGTACACCTTAAGTGTGTGTGAGACGGTGATTCTAGGTAGGGATTCTTTCTCTGTAGTCTCAACCAGTCCCTCAAGGGGGTTACTCCCAAGCCAGGAAAGAGCAGGAGGCATAGAAAAAGTAATTATAGTCAATAACCTAATCTGATTATTAAATCCAGCTTTATTGTTAGTCAAGTTGATAGTTTGATCACCAGGCTTTGACCCCATTCATGGTTTTAAAAGTAGATGGATATGCCCTTATTGGTGTGGCTTGGTGGATTGAGCACCGGCCTGCTAGCCAAGGAGTCGCTGGTTCGATTCCCAGTTAGGGCATGTACCTGGGTTGCAGGCCGGGTTCCCCCATGATGGGCACGTGGGAGGCAACCGCACATTGATGTTTCTCTCCTTCTCTTTCTCCCTCCCTTCCCCTCTGTCTAAAAAAAATAACATCTTTAAAAAAAAGCAAAAATAAAATAAAAATAGATGTATAGATATAGAAATTGGTATAGATGTATATGGATGGATTATCTGTGTCAGTTAAGAAGGCCTAGAAGTAATGACAATCTAGTAATGTATCCGGATTTCTAAATACCATTCTTTACTAAACCCATTGGAGAAACGCCTAATTCCAGAGATGGAGGAAGGAAAGTATGAGACAAATCAGGAACATCTTATTGTGCCATGAAAGTAAGGAGAAGTGAAAAGAACACCAGGGTCATCTGGACTTGAGACTCCTACTAACTGAACGTGGATTAACATTATATGAATAAAATAAGAATATTTCACTCCAAACATACCAATTAATTAATGTAGGTTTAGAGAAAGCAATTCATTATAGTACAGAGTCAACTAATAAACATTCAGGAATGACAGATGATATTTAATTTATTTTAGTACTTCAGATACTATCTACCATTTACGACTCTGCAGAACATATGAATACACATTCACGCAAAATATTTGGAGTTTTGGTATCTCTGGGACTTATATGCTAATGAAATAAGAATTTGGTGCTCAACACACAGTCGATGTTTAAGACATTTATGTGACTGTAGTACCTTTAAAACTTGGCACTTCTCTCTCTTTCCCAGAAATTTCAGTCTGTAGGAGCTGTGCAGTGGATATTTTTATATACCTTTCTCATATCACCAATACAATGTATAGAAAGGCTATTTCACCTAAACTCCAATCTCAATAGATAGCACTGTCAATCCTATCTCACTATTTTTAGGACTTGAACGCAGCCTTAAAAACTACTCCTCACCTCAGGTAAGAGTCAACTTCACTGGGGTTAAATTTAAGAGTGCGATTGGCCTGTCCAAGAGGTTACCTGTAATGAAAAGGTCCCAAAGCATCTTTTCAGAGTCACCCAGAGAAGATGACGTTAAAGTGATTTTTGTACTGAAAAAAATTCATATTTCCAGTCCCCCACTTTCTCTTTATGGATATTTGCACTTTTAACTCTGAGTTATTGAAGAGAACACTCATTTAAACCACATGAGTTAAAAAATTTTGAAAACATTCAAAAATGTCTTTAGGAAATTGTACTGACAATCTAACAGAATGGACATAAAATTCAAGCATGTTAAACAACAGTTACTGTTATAGCAAAGACCATTCCAATTAATATAACCTAATTTTTAAATCTAAGTATTATCCTACATAAATTCTTTGCAAACACTGTAGCAGTTTTGATGCTCAAAAGATAAAACACTTCTATTGAGATAAAAACACCCCATCTAGAGTTCCTGTAGATTGAGAGTTTGGTTACATATGCTTGTCTGGAGAAAACTATTTACAAACAGTTTCAATTTTAGAAACCTTTGGGATATGTCTTTGAGACCATTCAAAACTAATAAAGTGATTCAAAGTCTTTCAGATTTAATATGTGAAAAGCAAGGACAAAATAAAACAGTTGCTTTGCTAGAATACTTGATACATTATTTCTGTAGTTAATAGCTCTATTGAAAAATGTGATATTAAAAAATTAAAAGAACACATTCTCTGATAAATATTCAAAGCCAAATACTCATTTGCAGGGGTGTGAAATGGTTTTTTTGAAAGAGATAGCAAAGACAATTGACAAAGACAATAAACTCTCGCCTGTGTTTTGTCATACATAGATGTACCATTTTTGATTTTTGAAATATGACTAGGAGATGATTATAAATAGTATTTTTGCTCAGTCAGAAGCTATAAAAATAAAATTTCTCAGGCGGCCCATTTTGGTTTCATAACTTTGTCATACACACTACAGGACAGGATTCAGAATTTCATGATAACTGTTACTCAGGATGCTTTTGAGTCCATCTTCCCAAAGCAAAATGGTTGCATGCACAGAGATTTTGGAACCAGTTATAAATTGTGCCAATTCTAACAATGCCACTTAACTGTTAAGAAAAAGGACTTTGGAGACATGGGAGATACTTTGGAGAACTGCAATTAGTATTTCAAATTTACTTCAATGTTGTATCTAAAAAGTAATGACATATTTCATAAGATAACTTTCCTAAATCATTGTTCTAAATTGTAAAGTTTATGATCAAAATTTCTTTTCTTCAACATTGCAGATGTTTGAAAATTGTTCCAGCATCATATTTCAAGTAAAGGTCAACAGGCTCTCTAAACTAATGCTGGCCTGAGTCCCTTAAGCGTGATATCACCAATGTCCAGGTCAAACCGCTCTTCAACATCTAACCTGCTACACACACATTTTCCATTGCTTTTGCCTGAACAGTTTTTAATAAATTATTTAACCACGATCTCTAAAATCAGTTGTTTCAGAAGTTAGACATCAAAGCATGAACTCACCTGATTGAGAAAGGAAGGAACTGCATGATTCTATTTCTCTAAATTATGGGGTATTTTTTCTAGCAAGCAAGGGAAGTACTCGCTTTGCTCCACAGTCTTACGCAGGTAGCTCTGCAGTCTGTCCAGTCCTGCTCTCTGGGCACACTCACCGTGACCCCTATGCTGTAAAGCTAATGCTGCCTTTGGGGAGCAGCACAGCAGTTCAAAACCATTAGTCCCTGTTACTAAGATCTTACGGTGAACGACACTGCCCACTGTAAGAAAACAGTGCAGGTTTTTGTGTCATAATAACCATTTCCGACCAGTCCTGTAGCAAGGACTAACGACGGCCCCGTGGGCCTGGAGAAACGTCCACGCGATCAGCCCACGTGCCAGATCCCCATCCGTATTTCTTCCACATATTCCTTCTCTTTCCTTCCTGTGTTAGCATTCTGCTTAAAGGCTATTTTATGCTTTATTTTAAATTAACCTCTACTGAAAAAGATGTACCATCTATGTTTTAAGTTAATTAGCTCTCCTTTTCCTTTCATTTTTTTTTTTAAGTACTGAGCAATAATTAAAGCCGATGATGTGACAGGCAGTCTGCGGCCCCAGTGCTGGAACTGGCACCTGATGCCTGGCAGATGAGTGGTGACTCACTCGTGATGCCTTCATTAAAGCAAGAAGTTTAAGTTCACTTAGAAACATCAGTCGCCATTTCCACAGACTGAACAGAATTTATTTCCCCAGGCTCAAAGCTAAGTTTACTTCACATCCTAAGGTAAACAAACAGGCTCCCATTCCACTGATAGCAAGTTTTGGAAGGGTTTAGGGAAAAGATTAAAGTCAGCCCTTATGATGGCAGACTATGATAGCAGATGGATGGTCTAATTTCTGTTTCCTGCTACTTGCTCTCTTCCTTGGGCCATTAGCTCCTCATTAGCCACTCTGCCATCAGCCAGAAAAGGGGGCATGGAGCCATTCTTGGGAAAAGGTACAAATGCCAAAAAGGACATATGTCCATGAATGTATGCAGGGAGTTGAATCACGGCTCCTTAAAAGACACGTTCACATCCTAACCCCAGGAACCCGTGAATGAGAACTTATCTGGAAAGAGGATTTTGTAGACATATAAATTTAGGATCTCCAGATGAGGTCATCCTGGGTTATGTGAGTGGGCCCTATGCCCCATGACAAGTGCCCTTATAATAGGAGGATGGAGACATAATAGGAGAAAGCCATGTGAAGACGGAAGCAGAAGCTGGAGCTTTGCAGCTATAAGCCCGGGGGTGCCTGGAGCTCCCAGAAACTAGAAGAGGCTGGAGTAATTTTCTCCTGAGCTTTCGGGGAGGCTACAGCCTTGGACTTGGGCTGGGCCTCCAGAACACTGAGAGAGTAAATGTGTTTTAAGTCATCAAGTTTGTGGTCATTAGTTATGGCAGCCCTAGCAAGCTGATACAGTGCATTTCACTTCTTGGTAACGAAAGCATGAAATTAAACCATAAAATGAATAAAGGATTTGGATCCACATACTATTTCTCTTCTGGACAGGAAGTAGGAGAGTACTTTATGTCATGTATGCCTATGTGTATGTATTTAAGATGATCTTTTTATAAAGCACAGAGAGGCAACACTTTTTTAAAATGTGGCAACTTTACTGTACAGTGTATATAGAAGAAAAAGACTGGGCAGTCTATGGAATTTCATCTCTTTCAACATGATTGGGGTAATCCAAGTGTAGAGGATTTTCCAAGTAAACTAAATTCCATTGGCACAGTACCGTTATCTTTAGAACTATGTGGGGCATAAATAAGTTTTAAGGCTTCCTAATCTAATGAGTACATATTAGATACTTTCTCTTTTTTAAAAGAGGTATCTTCAATTAGCCATGTTCCTGTTTGAACTGCCCTGGCAAGTGAAATAGTTCAGCCTAATCTATTCCTACCTCCACGTTTCTCAAACTGTCTAGCATAAGAATCACTGGGGGTAACATGCATCAGTGAAGGCCCAGCCCAGATTCAGTAAAAGCACATTAGGCTTGCATCTTCATTTCTAACAGCTCTCTCAGATGATTTCGTTGCAGGTGGTCACTGGGCAAGAGCGAAAAAAAGTCCCAAACACACAGTATAATGGCCAACTACTCATTGCTTTAGGTCGGCAATTTTCAGGCAGTGCGCAACGCAGATTTTGAAGACATGCAATACCTGACCATTTAGTCAGAGGCACTGACCTCTTTTCCTTTAGATTGTCAAAAAAAAAAAATTACAATAGCCAACACAATAGTTGACCAGTATAAATAAATAAAACTTATACCTATTTTTAATATGATCAGCAAAAAATAAAATATATTTTTTGTTGTGCCACAGAATTTTAGTAATGAGTGTATGTGTGCCATGAGATTTTTAAAAAAGGTCGAACATTGCTGCCTTAGATTATACTTCACTGACAAAAGAATTCAAACTTACACTGACCTGTGTAGATTAGACCTGTGTGATGTAAGTTATAGTATACGTAGGATTTTAATTCAGTATGAAATCAAATAATTACAGTGAGAGAAACCCTTGTCTTTCTAAAAATCTCTGTGATTCCCCTACATTTGGGTGCCATTTACGAGCTTGGCCTTGTCCCCAGATGCAGGAGCTGTTCTGAAATGTGAAAACAAAGGCATCACATTCTGAGGTGTTAAGGGTTTAAAAATTGATAACACAGTATTTTCCTGCCCTCCAACTGCCCTGTGCATCAGACTAGATAAAAATACTCCAAGAGCATTATATACCCTGCCCTTCACTGCCCATAATTAATATTAGGATGGAGATAAGGAAAAGTCCCAGTTAATTTGAAACACTGGAAGTAGAATATAGTTGTTCAGCACTTCACTGAAATGCTGCACATTCTCACGCCATCAATGCATGGAGGGGACAATAGAAAATAGGCAGTTATTGATCTCAGGAGGGCTTGTGGTGGCCTCACCAGGTATTCTAGCAGCCCAGAGAGGCATGGGAATGAGAGGGCAGCCAAACCTTTCCTGTGCTTCATGAAGGAAGAAGAAATTGGAAGAAAGATAAAGGGAAGGGATAGACAGCTGTCAGGAAGTGGGGCAGGGCGGGGGCGGTGCGGAGTGTTGGGGGATAGGAGGACTGAGCAAAAAAGAAAAAAGAGACAGAAAAAAACCTCAGGTACATGGACAACTGTGTGGTGATGGCCAGAGTGGGAAGGGAAGTGGAGGAGGGTAAAGGGGGGATCAACGGTGATGGAGGGAGACCTGACTTGGGGGGCAAACACCCAACACAGCGCACAGACGATGTGTTGTGGAACTGTGCACCTGAAACCTGTGTACATTTGTTAACCAGTGTCACCTCAATAAGTTTAATGAACAGGAAGAAAAGAGAAGGGACAGAGACTGTGGGACATGTCACCCGTGTCACAGTGGGAAGCAGTGTGGACTGTGCATTCGAAGTACAGAGGGAATGACAGAAGCCTCAGCTGAGGCCGATGGGGGCATGTCCGCGTCAGAGGACCAGGGGGGATAAAACACCTACCAGAGTCAAAAGTAGACAGATGGGGCCCCTCTTCCCATGATTCCTCTAAGGTTTCTGGCGCCACACTGTCTGGGATTTTGTGACAGAATCTACAACTAAAAGGTTAGAGTTTGTTTGCACATTGGGCTTTATGACTTGAGAAATTTGAACTTACTACAAAGTTTCAATGTCCTTGTCCATTCCACATGTTGCTATAGAGAATTTCTATTTATAGTAAAATCAACAGAGAGGAATTTATCTTTTCTGTATTTGCATTTCATTCACCAAGAAAACTGCCCCGTTGTCAATAGGAAAAGACAACAGAAACGTGCGCTGATACGTAGGTGCCAACGCGACGCGTCTAACTGCAAAGGTTCAATGCACTGCTCCCAGTGTGCCTTTGTCACTTAGGAAGAGGGGTGTGGGCGGCCCTGAAACTGCGGAATTCAATTACTGGGTGGGCCAAAAAGTTCATTTAGTGTTTTCTGTACCATGGCTCTAGTAGCGCTTAGTTGTCTTTTTAACTTCATTTGAAACAATTTTGTTAGATTGTATTCTAACAGTTGTCATATCAGCATGCATTTAAAAAAAACTTATCAAAATTGGTGAATTTTTGTGCAGCCATTTTAATGTCGAAGATAGAAGAATATACACAACACTTTTGGTGTCTTATGCTTTATTTCAAGAAAGGTAAAAATGCAACTGAAACGCAAAGACAAAGTTTTGTGCAGTATATGGAAAACGTGCTGTGACTGATCAAATGTGTTGAAAGTGGTTTGCGAAGTTTCTTCATACTGTTGACATTGTGGCCAAATACTTCTTTGCCGTGGGGCTGTCTTATGCATTGGAAGATGTTTAGCAGCACCCCTGGCCTCTACCCACTAGAAGCCAATAGTGGGAGATAGCCAACATACTCAAAATACCCAAATCAATAAAGTTATTGGTGAAAATGAAAAACTGTTTCTTTTATTTTTACAAAAAAATACTAAATGGACTTTTTGGCTAACCCAGCACTTACAAAGTTCTTATCGTTTGTTTTGGGATGCGTACCACACACTCTGAGTGTCAGTTTTCTCATCTTTAAATGAGAGCTAATCACATCTACCTCAGAGGCTGGTTTTCGTTTTGTTTCGGAAGATGAGAGGTCAAGAGTTCCCTTTGGCTTTATAGTCTGTTATCAGAGCGTGCAGAATAGTGAGTAATGAACAAATACAAAAATTATTAACCTAGTCCACAGGGGTTCTTATTAATGGATTTTCTACATTTTATAGTTTCATCCATTCCATTCATAACTCTCTTTGTGAACTCCATCACAATCCTTCCTCTGTCCACGGGGAGGATCCTCATGCTCTGGCTTGATTCCGGATGCAAAGCACCGTCTCTAGATCACGCCATGCGCGTGCCTGCAATCACCTGGTACTGGATGAGTCGGCCCCTTTGTGCACCTCTGCTCAGGGCCTTTCTTCCACTCATCCGATTCCAGCGCACACACCTTCTTTATTTTCCCTGGGGTATGAGGCTGAGAGTGGGTTTCATGAATTTTCAGCTGTGTCTTCTAAACCTTGATTTGCCATCTTTTTAAATCCCTTTCTGTCTTTCTGGCAAGAGCTTCCCACTAACATAATCAAATTTCCAACTTCTCATGCACATCCTATTCCATCAATCAAATCCTGTTGCTGCCTGGAAATTTCATTCTTATTTCTGTTCTGGCCTCTTCTCATTTAGTCCATCTATTTAGATTTTTAGTTCTCCTGTTAATAAACCTTAAGTTATACACAAATCAGGTGCTTCTAAACTTCTCTTTTTTTATCTTTTTTCAGCTACCTTTGGTCTGGAACACAGAATAAGGGCTTAGAATAATATTTACAACATGTGGGAAGGAGTGGTTAATTCTTCACACTAATTAACACGTAATTGAAATCTCTCAAACCCACATTTTGATGTAATTAGCAAAGAAAAAAAGCAGCAGAAATGCACTGTCCCCCTCTCTAACTTTACCCTGGGGATGAGGATATTCAGCACCTATATCTCAAATCCTAAACCAGTCCAAATTATGTCACTAAAAAAGCATAAATTTACTACTCATGACTAACAAATACATTCAAGGCAAGACATGCAAGATGAGAAAAATACCCACGTTATTAGCACACCCTTCATTCAACACAGGATCAGGCCCAAAAAGAGAAAATAAGGTAATCTTCCTAGAGTCGCAGTTTAGATCTAACTAACAACACAAGTCACACCCAGTGACTGCCCACCTTCCCACACACATAAACCCTTTCCCCATGGTGCCAGTGTGTCAGCACCCCCACTGAAGGACAGAAAACTGGTTAAAGAAAATTGCCAAACATCATATATGACGAAAACAATCTGGGATGGCTATGAACTGAAAGGTTTCCCCTCAAAATACACATGCTGAAGACCTCGTGTGTGGTGTGACTATGTACGGAGACAGGGCCTACAAGGAGATAAAGTTCAGTGAAGTGATAAGGCCAAGAGCTGATAGGATTAGTGTCCGTACTAGAAGGGTCACCACAGAGCTCATGCCCCCTCTCCATTCCTACACCCTGAAAGGACAGGGGAGGACAAGCCAAGGGGGTGGTTATCTCCAAGCCACAAAGAGAGGCCTCAACAGAAATCAGCCCTCCTGGCACCTCTGTCTTGGGGATCTAACTTCCAGAACTATGATAGTAAATTTCTATGGTTTAAGCCCCCAGCCTATTGTATTTGGTATGGCAGCCCAAATAGACTTATCCAGGAACCAAATGCAAAATTTTTAATATCTTTTCTAATTACCTCTTACTTTGCAATAATTTCCCCCTCCATTGCATATGCGGAATCTTAGAAAGAACATAGAAGAGTAATTTCATAATCTGTATAGCACAAACTGCTTACCCTCACCCTTTTAAACAGAGGCAGCATCTTTTGCAGACATCCACACCCAAGAAAAGTGTGGCAAATGTAATAGGTTCTCATCTTTGAGTAAACTCTGAATACTTTAATCTAATCCTGGAAACCCTATTTTCCTTGCTAGTAATTGGTTTAGAGGTAGGAACACGTCTCATTTAGGATTTAACTAGGAAGTCTTAAACATTGCAAATATTTGAAACAAAGGAAATTCAATGCAGGCAATTTTTTGCACAAGTAATAGAAGAGTTGAGACAGCAGACAAGTAGAAGGGGAAGTAACCAAGCCACAACCATGCCTAGGCTGGGAAAACAAAAAGAACAAGAAGTTTAACCAGAGACCAGTGCCTTCGACATGTGAGAATCTATATTTGCTTCAAGCCAGTCTAGCAGGTCTTGGAGCAACAGAGGAGACCTGCAGCTGCTGGAGATGTAGCCTGAGAGACAAGGGAGGGGAAGAAACACCTGTCTCTCTTTGCACATCCTTCAAGATTCCCCTAGGGCCTCCCTTTGGCCAAATCCGGCCAGAAACCAGTTGTTCTAGGAGCCTGAGAAACAGTGTACACAGGTCAAACCCTTTCAGGATACAAAGCCTGTAAGCCAGCACTAGCAACATCTGTGACCCACTTCTGGGAAATGAAAGAGAATCCACCAGGTAGTTTCTACCAAAGATTTCCTTTGTCATAACAGCAGTCACACGAGAAGAACTGACTGCGTCTTTTGCTGAGCATGGTTAGTCTGCACGTGACGCCTGAAATGGCCACAGCCAAACCATGACCACGAGAGGAGCTAGTGAAGACCCAGGATGGCAGAGAACAGCGACCTTAATAACGTTATTCGGTCAATGCATTCATGACTCGTTAAGCTACTTTATTTTAAAACTTTGTTTTGTGGATTATGTTATTTCTTATTATTTGGAGGGCTTTTTTGTTGTTGTTTCTTAAAGCCAAAAGCATCCTAATGTTCCTGACTGACATGTCAGATGCTTTGGCGGTGGGTGCACACTGCCACAGGCAGCGATTTGGGGCACTCACAATGTCCCCGCCTTTCTGTATAGAAGGTGCCCATTATGGTAAGAACACTGGAACTTTAATTTTCAATTTAATCTGCTTTTATTTACTACGTTATTGTGATATGTTCTGAGAAAGAGTGGCTTGGGAGAGGTGTATATTCCGCTGTATCAAAAATTGATATTTTGCCTGTTAAAAATATTATAATCATATTATGGGCATGAGCCTTAGAGTTTTATACATGAGGATATTAGATTAATATATCCACCAGAATAATGGTGAAGGAAATAAATCAAATCTGGGCTCTAACTTACACTTTACAGAAAAACTAGTTAAACACAAGCACACAAACACAGCAGCAAAAAGTTGGGGCACACACGTTGAGAAATAAATACCCAAGGAAAGACTACCATCCACTTTTCTCTTTTCTTCCTTTGTTCATCGTGTATCTGATGAAGATAAACACCTGTGGTTTGAATAGTACTGCCTTTACTATGCATTGAAATTTCAAATACTCAATTTCGTTAAGAACCCCCTTTGTCTTTTTTCATCAGCACCCGAAAACAGGAGCCTCAAGATCCGTGCTACCACCTCTAGAGCACAAGCAGAGAGCGTCCACCCCGACAGGACTGCAGGTCCTCCCTCTCGCATGCCCTGGGAGCCCCGTCCACGTCCCAGGCCGACAATGGCCGTAAGAGAGGACTGAGGGTCCTGGTGGCTCGCCGCGCGCTAGGAGGCAAGCTTGCCCCGCATCTGAACTGACGGTGTCTCCTCGTTCTATTTGGTAGGTTCCAGTAACAAACTCATTGGCTTCTTAATCTGTCCAATTCTCTACTCTTTCAAGAGTAGAGATCTTTCAAGATCTAGGGCCTGATTAATTTTCCTTGCAGATGTTCAGAAATCTACCAATTAATCAGCTTCCACAACCCCTGCCATAGCAACCCACAAGAATGATTAAGTTCCCTGAATTTGCTTCTGAAACATAGTCATTTCCTCCTTTCTGAAAATCTAGATATTAACCTATATCCACACTTCTGATCCATTCTATTTTCTTTAGTGTTTCTAAAAAAAAAAAAAAAAAAAAATCACCCTAGATGTCTTCTAAGCACATCTTCCAAATATTCTCTTAAAAATGACAATACTAATTACAGTGCCTGTCAGAACTGCCTGGCTTCTTTTTTTCAAGGCTTGTAGTGATGTTTATGTAAATATCTAAAGAAAATGGAAATGATTGGTGTCCTTGACTTTATTTCCCAGAAAATAATACGGTTTTTGCTGTGTATTTAGGTTCGGTGCCACAACTAAAATTGTTAATATAAAATAGCAGAAGAAAAGAACCGCAAGGAACATGCTACAGTCAAAGTAAGTTAGTTTTGTTGCATAGTAACTTGCCACAGCACATAAGGGTGCACAAGAGGGACCACCACGCAATGCCTCAGAAAACTGGGAGTGGGGGGCCTTCCTAAAGGGTATGGGCGTGGCTGAAGGATTTGAAGACACTACAGAAACAGGGTCAGCTCACGATATGACAACAGTCTAGAAATTGGGTATCTCGGCAATCTTTGTTCTGGAGGCGGAAGGCACAAAGTGGAACTGAGGAAGTCATTGGTAAAAAAGCAGGAATCGCTCAAAATAAGAGAAATCGTTGGTCCCTTTTCCGCCACAGTGCAAAGCATTGTTTCTCTAACTTTGGCCATATCCTGTTTTTTTGGGGGGGGTTTTGTTGTTTTTGTTGTTGTTGATTTTTAGGTTATATCAGTAGTAATATAATTATATATTATAATTATATGTATTATTCCTGATATAACCTGTATGTATATATATACACACACACATATATATACATACATATATGCATATATATTTAATCCTCACTGGACAATATATTTATTGACTTTAGAGAGAGAGGGGGGAAGAAAGAGAGAGAAAGAGATGGACATGAGAGAGAAACAGCAATGCGTTGCCTCCCGGATGCACGCCTGACTGGGGATCAAACGCATAACCTTTTTGCTGTACAGGACAACGCTCAAACCACCTGAGCAGCCTGGCCAGCACTAGGAATATTTTATTTTACCACCAGGGTAAAAGAGTACTTTGGATCTTATGTCCTTGGAAAATACACAGTTAAGATGCATACACGTGAACTATTATGTTCAAAAGGCCCTCATCTGAATCTCGGTTCCCATTTCAGATAAAGAAGCCGCTTCATTTTGTCACACAGACCAACACGGCCCAGGTCATCAGACACAAGTGACATGCTCCATTTTCCCCAACTGTGATTTCAGTCAGCAAAGTTGGAAATCACAGTTAGAGACAAATTTTCTCAGCACTAAACACTTGATGTTAATTATCAAATACTTTTAATAAGTCCATCATTATCAGTTTCTTTATTTTAGATTTATTTTCTAAAAAAAGAAATTACTTGATTTTTAAATCAAAGTTGTTAGAAATGAGCAATCAGGTAGAAAATTATCTCATTCTTAGAAGTTTAGGATTTGCTTCATTAAATAGTATAATCCTACCATACCAAGAGGATTCTATTTTCTTCTTTCTAAATCTTCACCATGTAGTCTGTTATTTTTACTTAACAGAAAGAATTCATTTTAAGGGTATGGGCGTGGGCATTTTAAAAATGGGATTTATGCAGTTTCTATCTGTGTGGATTTTTCCTTAATGTTTAATAACATGAAAAGTATTACAACCATTGCTTCAGTCCTGATAATTTAAAAAATATTTATCTTCATGGCTAAAATGGAGAGAAGCAGGATTTTTCCTTCTGGAAGTCCTTCTATTTCCAACTTTATATTTCTTCCCTAAAGAAGTGAAGAACAAGGGCAAGTTTTCTGCATTCTGACAAGGTGGTAAGTATTTCGAATTCAATGAAGATTATATATATCTCAACTATTCATCGTACAAATTTCTTGGATAACAAAATGGGCAAAACCCAGTAGCCCTTTTTTTTTCAGTGTTTATCTGAGATTCCCAAAACAAAATCTGATTTCCAAATTTTAGCAAAAAGTCAATATTTTATAATTGAGTATTAGCCTTTTATAAAGCAAATTACTTAGCAGACCCTGAGATTATATACCCATCTATTAATATAGAGGCACAACCCCAGTCGCTCGCCAGAGCACAGAATGTCCTACAGTAGATATTTACATTTCTTGACAAGATGTGGAGAGCAATTCAGTCAATAAGACCTTAAAATACACCTTGTCTTAGAAGTCGCAGACCCCATTCATCTTTGTGGCGTCATTGAGTTGTCCCTATTGGATTAACTAATTCACGCTCATAACATTAGGATACTTCTTTTTGGAAGGTAAAAAAAAAAGTATAGATTATTGCTTTCCAAAGAAATATAAAACCTGTTATGGGTTATAGAAGGAATTGTCTTCTGTTACACCTGCACCTAGAGAAGGAAGAGTAACTTATGTGTTTTCATGTGTTTGTAAGTGTTCGTTGATCATTACTTATTACACAATAATTTTTAGCAGAAAATGTTTAAACAGTCACTCGATGTGCTGCTAAGATACATGCAGAGAAGAAGGAAACTAATTTACTTACAAATCTATGAGTTTGGAAAGAGATGACATATTCTTTTCCCCCCCTTTTTTTTCTTAAGTACTTTCATCCATAATGTGTTCACTCTTGAAATTGTTTGCTTTCTGAGCATCAGGAACCTTCATATAAATATCTAACTTCAAAGGTAAAGATAGGAAACCAAAGTATAGCCATTATGCACTTGTGCACATTTTTGCCTTATATCTTACTAGGTATCTTGACTCTCCAATTGTTTGCCTCCCATATCTGATCTTTTTGTGCTCAGTAATACCATCATTCTGTTATCTGTGAGGCTAAATTTCACCTCTAAAATATTTTATCTTGTCTCTGATTTACAGTCTCCTAAACCAGATTAATTATTTACACTTTCTACCCAATGATAGGGAGCTACACCCCTCTGCTTCTGCTTCCAGTTCACTATAAATTAAACTCTACCCAAAATCTAGTCACTTCTCCACACTTTCATCACTACCCCCCTGGTCCCAGCCACTACTAACTCTTGCTGGATTGTGGCAATAGTTTCCTAATGTGTCTCCTTGTTTTCACTTCTCAACACAGCCTCCAGAATGATCCTTTCAAAATTTAAGTTGGATCGTGTCCCTTCTCAACTCAGAATACCACATTCAGTCCCCAGTTTATTTAGTGTGAAAATCAAAACCCTACAACGGCCAACATAGCTCTCTGCGATCGGACTCCTCTTACCTCTCGACTACGCCTACAGTTCCTGATAGTTTCCAACTCCCTCACACTACTCCAGCCTCGCCAGCCACGCCAAACAAATTCCTTTCTTAAGGAACTTGCTGCTCTAGTTGCTCCTTCCACCCAAGCATTGTTCCTCCTGTCTGCTTGCTCAATCTGACCTGTCTGTTCTCAAAGATGCCTATATTAACCATCCCATTTTAGTCACGTTGCCTTTAATCAACACACAATACGGTTTGGGTTTTGTATTCAGCCTGGCAATCTCAGACTTTTACTAGAGAATTTTAGAGCATTTGTATTTTACATAATTACTGATATACATGTGATAATATATGTCACACTGATATGTGTTTTTAATTTGATACACTTTGATAGTTAATTTTATGTGTCAACATGCCTGGGCCACAGGATGGGCAGATACCTGGTTAAACATTCCTGAGTGCATCTGTAAGGGTGTTTCCAGAAGAGATTAGCATTTGAAGTGGTGAATGGAATAAAATAGATTTCCTTCCACAATGTGCGTGGGCATCATCTAATTCATTCAGAGCATGAAGAACAAAAAGAAGGAAGATTGGATTCTCTGTCTGTCTGGTTGAACAGAGTCATCAGTCTTCTGTCCTTGAACTAGAACTTGCACCATTGGCACGCCTTGTTCTCAGGACTTCAGACTTGGAGTGAAATTTATGTCAACAGCTTCCTGGTCTCCAGGTTTCAGATGGCAGATCTTGGACCTTCTCAGCTTCCATAATTGCATGGGCCAATTTCTTATAATAAATCTAATTATATGTTTATGTATGTGTACACACCAATAGGAACATATATCTATATTCGTACACCTGTTTTATGTCCTTTTTCCAAACCTCATTTGGATTTATCACATATTTTTAGTTATTCCATATTAGCTTCACTGAATTATTACTCATTTGTATAGTATTAATTACTTTACCCAAGAAATAACAACATGCATCTTTGCCTTTTACAGTAGAAAGCAAATTATCTTTAACATTTTATATTTCTTAAACTTTAAAAGATACAATCTCCATTTTCCCAAATCCTACCTTTTGTGTTACATTGCTATACATTTTATATCCCACAAGATATTCCTATGGCTATTTTGATCACTATTCATTAATATTTCCCAGCACACTTATCACTTCTACTATTCTATATTCTTTCTGAATTTTCTAATTTCTTAATATACAATCATTTTCCTTAAATATTTTAACATTTATTTTAATCTAGTGAGTTGGTAAAAACTTCTCTAATTTTCTGTTTTTCTAAAAATGTTTCTATTTCACCTTCTAATTTTGAAGGATATTTGCTCTAAGACCTGGAGTCTAGAGTCTAGGGATAGAATTCAAGATTGTTAACTCCATGCTTCCCGGCACTCCAAATAATTCCCTTCTTATCTGGGTTCTATCAATTTTACTGAAAAGTCCATTGTCAGCCTTTTTTACTGTTGCTCCTTCCAGGGTACTGTGTCCAACTATCTACCAACCACAGTCTTTGCTGCTTTTAAGTTTCCCTTTTTCTTCTCTTTCCAACACTTTTACTATGATGTGTTTACGTATTTCTCTCTCTTGACATGTCTTGAATAGGGTTTACATATTCTTGAGTCTATAGGTTGTTGTCTTTCACCCATTGTGAAATATTCCCAGCCATATTCCTCCAGCTAATTGCTCCTTTCACACACTCTCTCTCCTTCCTGACTCCAGTTACAGATGTTGTACAGTTTCATGTCCCACACTTCTCTTTAGCATTTTCTCTGTTTTCACATTGGTTTTCTCTCAGAAATTCAGTTTGGATGTTTTCTATTTGAACTGTCTTCCAATTCACTAATTTTATCTGTTGCATGTAAAATTCTTTTAAGCAGCTGTTTGTTTCATATATTGTATTTTTTCTCATTGTTAAAATTTCTACTGCCCAGCCTGTGTGGCTCAGTTGGTTGGAGCATCATCCTATAGACCAAAGGGTCACCAGTTCAACTCCCTGTCAGGGTACTCACTGGGTTTCAGGTTCAATTCCTCTAGTCAGGGCATGTAGAAGAGGCAACGGATGGATGTTTCTCTTTCACATAGATGTTTCTCTCCCTCTCTCTTCCCCTCTCTTCCCCTCTCTCTAAAATCGATTGGCATGCCCTTGGGTGAGGATAAGAAATAATTCTACTTACTATTTTTTACAGACTCCCATTTTCTGAAATTATCCATCCGTTTTCTATACTTTCCCTTTATTACTTGAATACATTTATCATATGTGCTTTAAAGTATTTGTCTGCTCATTCCAATATCTGATTCACATATACAATGTTTCTTTTCTTTGTTTTTAGTTTTAATTTTTGTCACAGGGTTCAATCTCTTGATACACCTAAAATATTTGTATTAAATGACAGATATTTTATATAAAAATATAGACACTCCATGTGCTATTATAGTATTGTCATTATTGACATCTTCTTAAAGCTAAAATTTACTTTTTTCCTCTCTTAAAGATTATTTTGTCATGATGTGATACAGAGTTTGATAATTTATCATTGTTTCATAATGATAATTAAACTTTGTATTTAAAGCACAACTCAAGCCAAATCAATTATAGTTGAAAAAGAGGAAGAAAGTGTAGATATGAAGTGGGGGAAAACTTATCTCTACTTTCAAACAGCTCAAACACATATACTAAATATGATATAATGGCAAATACTTGAACTTGATACAGAGCTACACTTACTCCAGTATTAGTGTCTATGTGGACAGCATCAGTGAGGAGACATAGAGAAAACTGAGATACTTTCTTTTCTTTTATGCTGAGAGGGAATTTTGTAAGAAGTGGTGCAAAGTGATGGAAAAAGGCACTTGAGAGTTAGATCCAACTGTGCCAGCTCTGACACACATTTCTGAATTTTTGGCAGCATGGAAAATAAATTTATGGTTGTACTAAGGAGCACTTTTGTTAGTGTTTGTTTGTTGACTAGCTGGGTTGCTCAGAGAACATTACAAATCTGCTATTCCACAGTTCAGACAGGGAAATAGGAACTACGCATGTACGGTATTGACTCTCTATAAAACTGGCAGACCTATTTGCATCATTCCTATAGAAGAAATATGAGAGGTCAAAAAGAAGAAGAACCTCCAGAGCAAATTATTATTACTTGAGAATCACTTAGGGTCTTCTACAAGTGCATATCTCCTGTGATCAATTCTAGAACATAGAGCAGCTTCTTAACTCATATTAGTTTTTCATTCAAGGACTTTATGAATTGACCTTTCGATTCCCTTTCTTTGCTTACAGAACTTTCCTGAAGTCCAAGACTCTCTCATCCGAGGCTTACTATACAATGATTTAAATCCTTACTTTACATTACTTTCCCTAAGTATCTAGCATGGTCTATTTTTTCTATACATTTTTATTTCTAGTAACTACAGTGTAATATAATATAGTACCAAAAATATGAGAACTGTGAAAAAGCTTAAAAATCATTAATAATAGCCATCTATTCCTGATCTTTCTTGCAATGTAAATGTCTTAAACCTGATATACTTTCTTCACCAGCTGGGAGACAGTTCTGATAACTTCATCAGTCTGATGAGCTATGGGGTTAAACAGTTCTAGGAGCATCCAGTTATATCAGAAATTCTCATTCCAATACAGGAAAATCAAATCACATCATTTCTTCTCATTTATAACTAAGGGAATTGACACACTTTATTTTAATGCTCTGCCATTATTATCAGTTTCTAAGAAGAATCCCCATTATGACAAAGAGAGGAATTAATCTTGGATCCTGGAGGCCATTCAGACACATGGAAAAAGAAGTGGTATTGTTATTCATCTCTCTAATAATTATAATTGAGACTATAATAAATGTTGGGTTTTTAAAAAGCCCTTATCAATAACATGGAGATTGTTTGATTTGCATGTTTGACAAATAGTGAGAGAAAAATTAATTAGGTTCTAATTGACCTGTTTTATTCATGGTTTCTTGTAGAACAGAAATAATTTATTCAGTAATGACCCCAGGACTTCCGCTGCTGCTGTTATAGGTCAGTCACACTTCTGCAGCCAGTTGCTCTAACCACGCTCACATTAATAAATACACAAATATAATCATTGAATCACATTCAGGAAGTCCCCTTCTGGCCTAGAATGTACAGCACTGATAAGTTACTGTACAAGTGTGAGGAGGTACCAATTTTATATGATAGAAGTGAAAACAAATTAAATGAGATGTCCCGCTGCTCAGGCATTTTCAAGAGTTATTTATAAGGAAGTAAATGACTATCAATTCCCTTGTACTATGTCTCTGTGCCAACAGAGCGATTCAACTGTCAGAACTAGATGCGCTCTGCGGGTCAATGCTTCATCAGGATAAAACTCAGCACCACTGTCCTCACAGGCGTGTTTCACAAGGGAATGGAGATACCAGCCTCATTTCACTTCCTCAGCATTCGTATCATCCCTAGGAGACAGTATCATGCATGTTTTCGGATACGTTTATTAGTAATGTTTTATTTGGGGAAAAAACTAGTGATTTTATCTCCTTAAGTAATTTCTAGCAAGTTTAAATGCATAGTTTCTTGGACAGCCATATCATGTCCACCTACTTCAGTAAAGTAATATTTGATGTCAAAATGCCCGGACAATTCACCAAGATATAAAGGAAGATATTTTGTACAGTATAAATAAAATATCTTGATAACAATTCCTCACTTTAAATATATTCATATTATTTGCATAAAATATTACTAAAAAAATCTTACTATATATGCTGGAATTTTCTGAAAGCATTCTGATTATACATACCAATTACCCAAAGTTCTCAGAATATAAAATTTCAGCACCCAAACTTATTCTTCTAGGATGATTATAATACTCAGAAGTAGCCATAAAAACTTCTTAGATGATTAACCAGATATTGAGTTGAAAACATTTTTAACATTAATAAATATCCAACGGGTAATTTTATTATATGTTAAGACATTAAAATAACTCACGCAGTTGTAAAAATATTCTTGGCAAGTTTGGGGAAACATTAAAGTATTCATAAAATTCTCTTCAGAGCTAGAAAAATAAGCTCTATTGAGGAGTCAGTCTTATTTTCTCATTCAAGTGCACTCACATGATTCAACCTACAAATAAGTAGTTTGAGACTAAAAACAAAGCAAGAAAATCTCAGGGTAACTGGGGCCTATGAGACAGTAATTTGCACTTTATTTAAGTGTGTGGCTCTCCAGGAGAAGCCCATTATTTCAGCTATTGGTTTCACAAGATTAAAAAGTACCCTCTGAGGAACTTTGGCCATGATTACTCAGATATAGAAGTACCAAGAAAGGAAGAAACCAAACATTCACTAAGTTTTTTTGAGGTAATTTCCTAAGTATAGTTTTCTAAAAGCTGTCAAACTTTAAAACAATCCCCTGGACACTAAATATTCTCAGGGAGAAAATGCACACAATTGTAACTGAATAAAAATAAATAAATAAATATTTTTAAAAATTTTAAAAAAAAGAAACTGAACTGGAAAACCCTACAAATGTCCATTCCAGATGTTTCCATAAAGAGTAAGTCAGAAGAAAGAAGCTTCCAGACAGTAGTTTCAGAGGTCATGGAGGGCAGTGGAGAAAGAATTTGCCCCAGAAAACAGAACTGGGGCAGCCAGGTGGACTACCTCAGAACAGAGGCCCTGCTTCCCTAGTGACCCTGGATAACCCTTCACAGAAACTAGAGATACCCGGCTTCACAGATCTAAAACGGTAGATAGAAGAGAACAGGGTGAAGAGACATGCAACCGTGGGAAGACATGCATGACAGAGATAAGCGTCGCCTTTTGTTTTAAATGTCCTCCTCTCCCTCAGCTATCACCCAAGACAAATTTTGGACTGAGGCTGGTAGCAGCTGAACAACGTGGAAGAACAAATATACTGCTGAAGGAACTGGGCTGTAAAAACTCTCACTAGGCAATCATTCCTATGAAATAGCTCATATTTAAACCTTGAAAACTATTAATCCATATACAAAATATTGCATATAGAAACACTAAGTGCAGCCTCTATACAAATAAAAATTTTAAAAGATGTCAAATAAATTTCAAATAGTGGAAGATTGTAATCTTAGTTCTTAAAAAAGTGATTACCTGATAACCTATAGATAAATGTATTATAAATTAATCACAGTAATACCATAATTGCTATTTATTTCAATTAGCAAGAAAAACATTATTTTCTTTTTTCTTTTAAAACTATTTACAAAAAAAAAAAGGCTTTGTAAAACAAAGGTCCAAATGAATTACTTACTAATAACAGAGCAAACTAAAAAGTAAACATTTTAACTCAATGAGAAAGGTATTTATGTTTGATTATGTTCTTACAGCCACAATTTTCAGCCTTCCTCATCTCATGGCACACATAAACTAATTACTAGGATTCTGTAGGACAACAAATAATATACATGTATTACATTTTTTGTCAAAATAAGTATAATATTTATTTATTCACACTGGACAGCTATTATTGTATTGACTGTTGTCATTTTTTTGTTTGACAATCTAAGAGGTCAGTGCCCCTGACTAACTAGTCAGGTATTGCAAGTTTTAAAAATTCTTGTGGTATAATTCCAACAGCGGAATTTCTGGGTCAAAGGGCAGTTCCATTTTTAGTTTTCTGAGGAAATCCCATATGCACCCCAATGTTCACAGCAGCACATTTTACAATAGCCAAATACTGGAAGCAACCTAAGTGCCCATCAGCAAATGAGTGGATCAGAAAACTATGGTATATTTACACAATGGAATTCTACGCAGCAGAGAGAAAGAAGGAGGTTATACCTTTTGCAACAGCATGGATGGAACTGGAGAGCATTATGCTAAGTGAAATAAGCCAGGCGGTGAGGGACAAATACCATATGATCTCACCTTTAACTGGAACATAATCAACAGAAGAAAAAAGCAAACAAAATATAATCAGAGACACTGAAATTAAGAACAATGTAACAATAGCCAGAGGGGAGTGGGGAGAGGACAGTGAGAAGAGGGGTTTACAGGAACTACTATAAAGGACACATGGACAAAATCAAGGGGGAGGGTAGAGGTGGGGGAGGGAGGTGGGATTGGCTGGGGTGGGGTGGAGGGATGGGGAGAAAATGCAGACAACTGTAATTGAATAACAAATTTTTTTTTTTAAAAAGAGGAAAAAAAATAAAAATTCTTGTGGCACACCAGTTGAAATTTGCTGTCCTGGAGTACCAAACCTTATTGTAACTACCAAGTATTTTTATTACACCCCAAAAGCTGTGATATTTGAGGGTTTGTCTCCAGAAAACATCCTTTAAATTTTCAATCCATCATGTTTTCATTTTACTAGAGAAACAAGGCTTTTTCTAGAAAGGCCTCAACTGTTCTTTGGCCTTCATTTCATTACACCAATGCAACTTGAACTAAGCAAATTTCATTTTTCAGGTCCCCAATTTATTAAATTGCACAAAGTGCTTCAGCCATAGGAACACTTTCCCCTCTTTTAGAGGATACCCTCTCTATACATTACCTCTAGTTTATTTTTATCCCCCTCTCCCTTGTCATTGGGACAAGCAGGATATTTCACCTGCAATGATTTAATGACATTCAGGAATGAGTCATGAGCTGCTACAGGGAAGTATTTCCTGATCCATTTCCTTTATTTCTTTCAATATTTATATCATGGTCTACAGCTTCTGTTTTTATTTACAGATATCTAATGATTAATACTGGCCAATCTGTGTCCAATTAAAGTCAATAAATGCCCTGGCCGGTAGCTCAGTTGGTTAAGACCATCATCACAATACGCCAAGTTTGTGGGTCTGATCCCCAGTCAGGGCACAGACAAGAATCAACCAATGAATGCATAAATAAGAGGAACAATGAATCTCTCTCTCTCTCTTTCTAAAATTCAACAAATAAAAACAATTGAAATTATCTTTAAAATAATAGTAAAAATAAAGTCAATGAAAAATTACAGGTGGATGAAAGGCTGGTTAGGACTACTCACTTGGCAATGGGTACTTACCTAAATATAAGGATAAAACACTGGATTTTTCTGTTGTAGTCATTGAAAATACATCTGAGGGGGCCTCAAAATAAGTTGTGATGCCAAGAAAGACTTCAAGTAAGAATCCTTCGTTCAAGACAAGCACGTGATATTTCTACCTGAGAAGTAAGACCTTATACTTCTTTATTTTTTCACTGTACTTCCTTTCCTAAAAAAACCTTAATGAGTTTAATTTGCATACAAAAACACATATACTTAAAGGGTACAATCTGATACTTTTTTGGCATATGGGCATATCCATAAAAGCATCACCACAATCAAGATAATAAACATATCCGTCACCCAAAGAAGTTCCTCTTGTTACTTCCTAATTCCTCCCTCTCATGCTCCACCACTGCCTGCCTCAAGCAACCACTGGTTGATTTTCCATCACTGTAGAATATTTACATTGTCTAGAATTTTATACAAATGGACTCACAAATGTTTTCCTTTTCATATGTCTTCTTTCACTCACTATAATTATTTAATGTTTATCCATGTTGCAGCATGTATCAATAATCCATTATTTTTATTGCTAAGGAGTGTAATTAAATAGATAGACCACAGATCTTCTGCACCACCTATGGTAGATGTTCAGTTTATTCTAGAAGCTTGCCTATAAAATTAGCACTATTGTGAACATTCCCAGTAGGTAGCTTTATATGGTATCCAGTAGTTTTCATGTATTACTGGACTCTGCTGGCGAGTATTTTGTTGAGGATATCTTTGCATTCACAAGGGATATTAGGTGTGCATATTTTTATGATTTTTATATCTTCTTTAAGGTGGATTGGCTCCTTTAGTAGTATCAAATATCCTTAATTTATCAAATTGTCAATTACCAAATTGTCTCCAATAACAATTTTTGTATTAAAGTCTTTTTTGTCTGTTCCTAATATAACCACTCCAGTTCATTTTTGCTTGTTTGCATGGTATGTATTTCCATAATTCTTTTACTTTCAACCTATTGGTATGTTTAAAACTAAAGTATGTGTGTTAGTTTCCTATGGCTGCTATAACAAAGTACCAAAACTTGGTGGATAAAAACATTAGAAATTCATCCTCTTACAAGCTAGAAGTTCAAAATTAAGATATGGGTAGGGCCACGATCTCTCTGAAGCTTCTGGGGAGAAACATTCCTTCCCTTTTCCTTGCTTCTTGCAGTTCTCAGCTATCACTGTCATTCATTGGTTTGTAGATACATCACTCCAATCTCTGCCTCTGTATTAACATAACCATTTTCTTCCTGTGTGTCTTCCTGCATGTTTTTCCTCCATGAATGTCTGTATCCAAATTTCCCTTTTCTCATAAGGACATCAGTCGTGTTGCATCAGGGATCCACCCTGCTCCAGTATACCCTTATCTTAACTAACCTGCAATGATCCCATTTCCAATAAGGTCTCATTCTGGGATACTGTAGGTTAGAACTTCAATATATCACTTTTAGGACATAATTCAACTGATAACAGTCTGCCCTCAGCCCCTGAAAATTCATTGCCTTCCCACATGTAAAATACATTCCCAACATGCCTTGAAGTCTTAACCTATTCTAGCAACACCTCTAAGTCCAAACTTTCATCTAAATTATGACCAACTCAGAAAGTCTTAAATATCACCTTTAAAATCATGTGAAGCAGCTTTGGTAAGACTCTTGATATGATCCATCCTGGGGCAAAATTCTTACCCATCTATGGACTTGCAAAGCCTAGAAAACAGTTACCTACTTACAAATTATAATGGCAGGACAAGCATAGGATAGACATTCTTACGGAAGGAAAAAATGAGTCATACGTCCCAAGCAAGCAAAACACCCAGCAGGGAATATTCCATTAGATGTCAAGGGCTCATAATAATTCAGTATGTTTGCATACTCTATCCCTTCCAACAGCAGCCCTGCACTCTATCCCAACAGGCAGCAGTCCCATCCTCTTGGCCTACCAGGTAGCGTTTTTATGCTACCTGCCCAAGGAGTTCCTTTGGGCCTAGGTCTCTGTATCCACCTTTGCCCTTGGAGTCATTCTTCTTTCATTTTACCCCATCAGTCCCTTGCAATCTAGGCTGGCATTTTTCCTACTGATACAAAATTCTTACAATTCTTGTAAGTCTTCCACCAATTCCAAGAAGATCCACACCATTACACAAAAAGGTTCTCTAGAGATGCTTCCAGAATCCACATCTCTATTCCTGACTACTGGTTGATTACATCTAAAAGTCACACTTCTAACCTCTTTAGCAAATACTTGTCCAGCCAAAGCCTTGGTGCGGTTTCCAGAATAATTTCTCTGCATAGACAGAATTTTCCAAATCATTAAGTGCTGATTCCCTTTGCTTTGCAATTCCTTCTTGAATTTATCTCTTTTGTATCATATTTACTGTATGCAGCAAGGAGAGATCAGGTTTCATCTTCTATACATTGCTTGGAAATCTCCTCAGTTGAATATCCAAGCTCACTGCTTGCAAGTTCTACTTGCCTCACAACAAAATATATCAGTAATTCAGTCGAGTTCTCTGTGACTTTATAACAAAGATCACCTTCTCTCCAGTGTCCAATAGCACGTTCCTTATATCCATCTGTGACCTCAGCAGAAGCACCTTTAACATCCATATTCCTAACATGGTTGTGATAATATATGTATTCTCTAAGATGATAGAAAGCTTTCTCCTCTGTTCTCCTCTCTTCTTTGTGAGCCCTCACCGAGGCTGTATAGATAATGTCCATATTTCTGTGAACAACCCCTTAAAGTTTGGATTTTTTTTCTATCAATATGGACTTTTTTTCTATCAAGCACCTCAACTCTTTCAGCTTCTACCCATTATCCAATTCCAAAGCCACTTCCACATTTTAAGTTATTTTTATAACAGCACCACCCCATTTTCTGGTACCAGAATCTGCATTCATGTCCTAAGCTTGTATATTTATATGTGTTTGTTCAATTTCCTGACTTCTTGAATAAAAAAATATGTTCCATATGAGCAAGGAATTTCTTAGGGTGGTTATCTGCTGTTTACCAATCCCGAGATTCCAGAGCAGAACTCAGCATGTTTGCACTCGATAAATGAATCCATGAACAAATAATAAGATCAAGAACAAAGTTCGTGTCCTTTACTATAGTCACCAAACATTTGGGAGCCTGGGGAACAGTGAAAAATTGGTACATTTGAAATGCAAACTAATTTTTCTTTCAAAATTTATGTGTATTGTTCCCTCCTCCCAAAATGTGGTGTCATTTCTGGAGATTAAGTCAGTTTCTAAAAACGAACTGAATTTTCCATGCTCGAAGAACACAGGATGTCACCCTAAAAAATGACAAACATCTAGTCAACTCAATGAAAAAATAATCAGGTCACTCAATATTTTTTGATATTGTCCACAGGAAGGTAATCAGTTTTTAATTTCAGCTCTATCATTATTTGTAAAACTGGCCTTACATGGAAGATCTATTCTAAATCATCAATTAAAATATTGTTAAATTCTTTCAATATGCAGCATTCTCAGTCTTCTATCTGAAAGTCTAAAAATATAAAGGTAAGAAAGCTACAAATAAGTAAAACGTGCTGATTCTTTGCCAGAAACAAAATGTTATAGATTTAATAACAATATACCTATTTGCCTCCCTTTACAAGATAAACTAACAACAGCACTGGGTTCAAGTTGTTTACTTAAAAAATGATTAAGTTTATTATGATCAGTAAGTCAGTTAACTTCTTTTTAGTCATATTTATTGTGTATGCAAATTAGTGTAGCTTAAAAATATCCCTTTAAGGAACATGATAGAATAAGAACAAAATGAAAAATATAGTGACATAGTATACCAATAAAATTTTAATGGCAACATAAAAATTATACTTAGAAAAGCACAATATAAATCTTTAAGCAGTACATAATTACACTGATCAGAGAAGACTAGAATATTATTTAAATGAACGGTCGCAGACACTTTACTACCAACTGTATAAAATTAAAATGAGGTAATATAGTTCAAAATTATCTGAAAAAGGTCTTTAATCTAGGAAATATAGACCCCAAACCCTTCTCTTGTGTCATTTAACCAAATAAATTTTTTTAAAAATAAAACTATGAGGGGCTGGTGTCCTAAAAATGTACATATTCAATGATTTTTCTCAATGATTAAAGAAAAAAAAAAACCCTGCTTTCTCATTTCTAGCTACAACACATGCAAAATTAGAAACAGTAAGCAAGAGAATCTCAACAGAGTCCTGAAGTCCTTGAGTTTCAGCAAAAGTGGTTGCTGAACTCTCTGAAATTTCATACACTTATGTGAAGATGTGTAAGACATTATTTAATTGAATCTCTATAATTATCTTCTGATGTAGGACTATGTTGCTCTTATGTAACCTATACTCTTATTTGAGGAGACATTACCGAGATGAGGAAACTGAGTCAGGACACAGTTAAATAGATTCCAATTCTCAAGCTGAGATTTGAGATGATAAAATCTGATTTCCAATTCCTGACTCACAACCACACTGTGTCAACTACACTGAGCAGCAAAACAAAGTTTTGACTTTGTGAGCTCCAAGTTGGTAGATCAGTTTCTGCATATTGAATGTCTCCTTGTGAGCAGCATACTAGTAACAAGGGAACCAGTTAGGAGGTAGCCAGGGTCAGAGAGACATTTTAGCAGGGAGCTTAAAGGACCCACTTAACACCAAAATGTTTACCCAAACCGATGTTTTAAAGAGAAGGTTGTTGCAGACTCACAGATGCAGAGAACAGACCGATGGTTGCCAGAGGGGAGGGTGGGTGGGGGATTGAGTGGACAAAGTGCAGGCACCGATGAAGAATGTGAGTTGGTAGTTACAGGACAGTCCAGGGGGCATAAAGCACAGCACAGGAAGTACAGTCAATAATATTGTAACACTATGTGTGGTATCAGGGGGTATCCCTTTGTAGAGTAGATGATTGTCTAACCACTACACTATACACCTGCCATTAATATAAAATAATATCAAATGTTAACTCTGATTGAAAAATAAAATCATAAAGAGAAAAAGTTGTTTCCTGACATTCCTTCAACGTTGCTGTTGTCTTAGTACTCTAATAGCAAAGCCTGCAAATCACAGAATTTTAAAAAGAGGCAGTTATAGTAAAAAAAAAAAAAAAAAAAACCACTAGGTGAATTGATTTCAATGGTATCTCTACTTTCTAGCATATGTCCAATATCAGCTAGACTTCCAATATCAGCAGTTTCACTCTTTATCCTAACTCTTTTGAGAACTGTATCCATGTTTATGTCAATTTTATGTTAATACTGATACTATTAATATTAGCATTGTGCTAACATTAATACTATGTCACTACTTACTAGCATGATTTATATTGTAGTAAAACTTGAATAGCATTTTCTCTGGTAAATATCCTTCAAATATTAAAAAAGTCAAATTGTATTGGCATTGAAATGTCATATGCAAATTGTATTTTCCTTTTGCAGGATTTTTAAAGTAAATTTAATTCTGCTATGGAATTCAAAGAAGTGGGCTAGATGAAACTCATGAGAAACAGTAAGTATAGATAGTAAGTAAGCGAGTAGTTGGTAAGTGAAGCTCATAGATCCTAAGTATAGAGAATGAGTAAACTAGCTGAGACACAGGCGGAATTCATCAGACATGTTCAATGTAGATAGTAAGTTCATAACTTGTAAAAGATGTTAAGGTACACTGAAAAAATAGAAAATATAATGGAACAAACAAGAGTATTACGTAGAAATAGAAAGGAATGGAAAGACCAAGTACGTCTAGGGTAATACCTCTAGAAGAGGTACGCATGATTCATTCCAAGTAGAGTCACATTCTGGCCCCGTGGATGCTCTACAGTCTAGTCAACCTTGGCTCTGCCAGGCTTTGAGGCCTCTGATTTTCCCTGAGAGGAAGGGTTAGATCGTTGGCCCAGGACACCTTTCATTCGTGAGCCTTCTTGCTCAAACCTCCACTCTAGTCATGTTACCACACCATAAGCAACAAGGCTGTTGGGGCAGAAAGACAAGACATGAGAACGCTGCATACTCCAAGATTCAGCCTTCCGCTGGCACGTACCTATCCTAAGTCTGTTAACTTGTGCAATTTCTTTCTTCTTGCTTATATTTTTTACCTTCAACTTTTTATATAATGTCCATTCTTTCCTTTGCTACAAAAGTACTAAAGTACTAAAACAATTGAAGAAAATTTAAGATTTCATAAACTATGTTCTTCAAGGACTTTTATATTGTCTATGAACTTCCTGTTCTGTGATCGCTGAGACAGTTTCCCTGGTAGGGTGCTCTGAGGCTAACATTTCAATAAGGAAACTTTCTACATGCTTCAAATTTTCTTTAATCAAATTTTAAGTCTCTTCCTGCATATCAATAAAAAACTGACATATGAAGACACAAAATTCCTAATCTAATTGCCCAAATGTTGAAATGGCAATAAGCTATTACTATAAATTGAAGAACTAAAATAATATTAATATCATAAACTATACTAAATATATAAGTTTATAGTAAAAAAAGAAAATGAGTGAAAGACAAGAACTAGAAAGGCACAAAGAAAGACAGTATTATGGGTCAAAAGTATCATTATGTTTTAAAGTATTTTTCCCTGAAAGCTTTCTAACTTGTATTTTTAAAGACTTTAATAAAATTTTGAAAAATTTCCCAAAAGAGCATCAAAAATTTGTCTAGATGCTGTTTTATGACTGATGAGTCATTTAGAATTAAGCTCAACTGAACCGATGCTTTCTTCAAAACCTGGACCCAGGAATCAAACTCAAAACATAATTTGTTTAGGAGACTCATATTACAACATCCAGCCAGGTGTGCATCAACCGGCATCAATGGGAAGTCTATGGGGTGTAAGCAGCATTTCTTCTCATGGACAACTCCACTTCCAGACCTCATATTTAATCACTGACTGCATTAAGAACATTTGATCTGGGGTTATTAAAAATTAGCTCAGTTAAAATGTAAACTTTTCTGGTAATTATTTGCTTTAGCTACCTAAATACTATTGTGAACTTTACTTCTACTCATTGTATTGTGAAGTTCACTTATTGTGAACTTTATCAGATACTTCCTAACCTTGAAGTTAGCTTGGGCAACACCCATATGAGGAAACGAATGGTAAGTGTTGAAACAAAGAATAGGGTTTTTTTTCCAATGTATGTGTTTACTCTTTGGAGTTGACTCCATGCTTTACCCCAGCTGTATGCAGTCACACACACAGTTGAAACTGGCAATATTCCCTCAGTGCAGGCTTTCAGAACGATTATCCTTCCCTCTTCATACACAGTCATTTATTTACTATCACTCTAAAATTGTTAGGTACAATCAGATCTCCTCAGCCAGTTTTAAAAATGTATGTCTCCAACATAAATATATTCATTTGAATCCTTCCTCACAAAAAGTTACTCTGATTTTTGAATAAATTGTATAGTCATTTTCAGTATCATTCACCAATTTGAAACTCCTTAATTACACACAGTATTTAGAACCAAATATAGCATTGCTTCTGAAGATTTGTGAAACAGGGGCATGAGTTGCTTCATTCAGAACCAAGTTCACTAAAAGGGAACCTGACTTTTCATATTTTGCCCTTCCAGATCTCTACACGTGGCCCCAAGGAAACAACGCAACCAGAGCCACTAAGTGTGCAGCCACGGCAGCGACGGGGCCCGGGGACTAGGGGTGGAGGGTCGCTGCACCCACATGGGGTCTCAGCCTCATCTTCTTCGCCAGCGTGCAGGTCTGCATAACCTCAGTCACAGCACGTGTGCGCCATGACAACTGTACAAATTCCGAGGTGCTGTGCTCTGATTCTAGCAGTTTCTCCTCCAACTGGGTGTGTCCTAGGCTGCATAGCCATATTCCTTTTACTGTTCGATATGCCATTCGGGGGCAGGACGTGCTTTTAAGACTCAGGAACCAGAGAATACAGTCATCTGAAGCACCCGACCGCTCCCTTTTACATAAATCCTTTCAGTATGATATAGAAGAAGAAGAAGAGATGTAACTGAAGTTAAACAGGCATTGTCAATTTCTAACCATGAGACACCAAAGCTGATTCTCTCTCAGCCTGTCCTCTAAACCAGTGTTCCCAAGACTTTAGTATGCATAGGAACCCCTCGGAAATAATGTTGAGTGTGTATTGTTTTCAATGGAAAAGGACAGGACCAAGACTGTGTATTTCTAGCAAGATCCTGGACATTGCCAATGCTGCTAGCCTGAAGACCATACTTTGAGTAACAAGGTGCTAAAGACTCATGTACAATTTTAGTTCTTTCAAAAAGCTGTTAAGTTCCTCATGAAATGGAAAATAGAAGGTAAAGTTTAGTTGCTACTGTGAGTTAGCCTTACAGATAGGTCAAGAGAAAGATTGATACTGAGATTTTTAACAACCGAAGACAGTGTCCAGGACTAACTATTAAGGGTTGTGAACAACCCTTGCAGACCTGATGGAACCCATGAGATACAATGGTGGTGAGATACTGAGAAAATGCGCTGGGTCTTTGTTGTAGGAGAACCGTCCCTGAGAATTAATGCTAGGAGTCACTGCCAACAAGTAAGCTCCTGCTGCTGCCAGGAGCAGCCCTACTAAGGGAAGTTTCTGGACACATATATGGGAAGCCACCAAAGAGATCAATCACTAGGAAGAATACTTGGAGTATTGTATGAGGAGGCCAAATTTCTCAGAATTATTGGCTTCTCAGTATTGTATGTCACCCTTGAGAATAAAGAGATTTCTATGTATCTCAAAGCAAAGTGAGGAGTGCTGGTCTTTTTTTTTAGCCTCACCCAAGGCCATGTTTATTGATTTTCAGAGAGAGGGGAGAGGAGGGAGAGGAGAGAAACACCAATCAGTTGCCTCTTGTACGTGCTTTCAGGGGGAACGAATCTGAAACCGAGGCATGTGCCCTGACAGGGAATAAAACCCGTGACCTTTCAGTTTATGGGAAAATGCACCAACCAGCTAGGCCACACTGGCCAGGGCGAGTGCTGGTCTTTTATTAGATGGCTAAATAAGAGGAGACAAGAGTTTTCTAGCAAATGCATGATGGGATTGGAAGCCCAAAAATTTTGCTTGGGGTGGAGAGGACTCAAGCCCACAATAAAGGATCTCAAACGATCCTCAGCCTCAAGCTTTTCAGTTGCAGAGCACAGACGGTTCAACAATGGTGACATCCAACACCACCCAAACTCCTGCCTCTACCTCAGGGATATCACTGTTCACTTCCCGTGCTGCTCCTTTAGCCCGAAATTCCGGATTCAGACTCTGATCTGGTTTGGGGCTCTTACTTGTTTACCCATCCCTGTTGCCCATCTTCCTATGAATCTCAAGCTACTATCTAAGAGTCATCAGCAGATTGCATTGCTGGCACATTGTGATCCTATTGCTAAATTAGCAATATAAATCTTACTTAAAGTATTCCTGAACTCTGAGCCCCTGGGAAACCTCCTTGTCAACTTTGCCCCAAAGAATCACTGTCCATGTATTATTACCTCCTCTAGTTTGCCAGCTAGTCATCTATTTTGGCAATCCTGTGCTAACGACAGAATGTTGGGACCTATTCACAAGTTTTTTGAGAGATGCTTTATCAAACGCATTGCTAAAATCAAGATAAATTATGCCTTTTCATAAATTAACTTAGTAACTTCATCAAAAAATTCAGATTAGCCTGACATGATTTATTTTTAGAGAATCCAGGCTGACACCTGCTCAACAACCCAGATAATTGATTTCATTATTTTAGAAGAGATCTCACAGAGTAGCTCAGTTTTAAAGAAAAGTTTGAACAATTGACCAATCACCTTTTCCACTGAGAGTCCATAAAAATCACAGGAAATACTAGTCTATTAACTACAGTTAAGAATACAGTTTTTTAAATTATTTTCCAATTCCCATCTTTAATAACCTTCAGATGATTGTACCACATCTCAATGACTTTGAATAACACAAGAAAGTTGTTGTTTTAAGGGATAAGTGAATCTAAGAGAACAACTGTGTCCGTATTCCTGTGTGTCACTCATAGTATTAGAACCACTTGGCTATTTTCTGAAATTGCTGCTGTTCCTGGGTCTCGAGAGAGTGACTATAGTGGGCAGAGTTGGAATTATTTATGAGTATATTATTCATGGGTCAATTTGCATATGTTGCTGAGAGACTGAAATGATGGCCAGGCTGTGAATTAAAATTCGAACTTTCAGTTGCATTTGATAGAAATACACTGCTACTTTAGTGAGAAGGAGAGTTCTTGGCTAGGAAGCTGAAGCATACAGAGGGTATGAGTGGAGAGCAACCTCACAGAATGACCTGAATGAGAAGTAGATACACTGCTATGATCTTCCCTTCTCTGATATCTCATCTGCTCTTCTCTCTAAGGGCCAGCTGCACCCTCTCAGGCAGGCTTCGTCCACATGGTGCAGATGTGACCCCTGTGCCCCTCACACTCACATCAACAGCTCCACTGCAGCTGAGCCAGCAGTTCATTATTGCTAACAGGATTTTTAAAAGAAAAGAAAAGAAAAGAAAGAAAAAGGAGGTCTTTCTTATGGATAGTCTGAATCATCCCTGGACCAATAAGTGGTGGTTAGAGGGAGAGATATGCAGAAAACTTGGTAAACAGGAGTTTTAAACAAATTCTCATATCTGAAGTTTAAACACAGAGTAATTTGCGGTAAAAGATTTCACTGGCCTCCTGCCTCCCAAACACAGAAGTTATCAGTAAAATAAGCAATAAATAATTCCCAACATCCACATCAGGAATAGATGTGTTTAGACTTATTCACAGTAAAATGAGGATTTAAAAAACACATTTAAAATGGTTTCATTTCCAAAGTGAACTTTCAGTACAAGATGGCAGAAGAAGCACAAATCTCACTGAAATGAGAGAATAAAACTAAATTTGGAATAAGAATGAAAGAATGAACAAAGTCAAAGGCAGCACCGCCAGGGTTAAGGTCAGTGCACAAATTTCTGAGAAAGGTGGGGGGATAGTGTGGGTGGGTGGAAATGGACTTTAGGAAGACACAGGCCTGCACAGACCACCAGAGGGCTGTAGGAGAGGGAGGAGCAGTCTACCCCATGGAGTGACAGAGACATTTGAGGATGCGAGTTAAAATCAAAGCTTAAAACAGGAAGCTTAAATGAAGATCTCTAATCTGAACCCTTGAGTCCTCTTTCTCACCCCCAATGCAGAATGCAAGCAACAGGGTTTATTTACTATAAACAAAACATCAGAAGGCTCATCTCTAAGAAATTGAACCTAGGAGCTGGGAAGATGTGGAATTTCTCTTGAGGGCGGTACAACAGGATCCAATTCTTCTTACGCTTGCTTCTTAGGAGCCAGCAGGCTGGTGATCCCGAGAGCCCTGCGACCTAGCTAACTAAGAATTACACCCAGGAGTACCCTATGAAAGGCCGAGAACAAATGTGCGTGTTTACACAAACCAAGGCTGATAAGACATAGGAGGATAGCCATGGATAACAAATAATTAGATAAATAATTATTGTTTTGAAATTTCTGAGGAAGTACAGGTAATTCAAGTAAGAGAAGAGTTTAAATAAAACTCTACTCAGGGTACTCAAAAACTTAAGAATCCACTGTGATCAGAAGGAATAGGCAGAAAACAAGAAACAAGTACTTAAGGGTTAAAAATATGCACATGAAATAAAATAACAAACTCTTTTTACAAAATCTTGTAGAATTTAGAAGACATAAACCAAAGATATGAAAAAATATGACCTACATTATTTTGCATAGCCAATACTCATGTGAGCTATTTATTGATTCTTAACATTTACAGCCAACCCACAAACAAGACTTAACTTAGAGATTTACAGAATGTAAATGTTAAGATTCTTGACAATGTAAGAATTAGAAGTAAATGAAACTGTAAGTGCCAAAAAGGTGGGTAGGAAATATAAAAGGAGATGTAATGTGAAATCATCTTATAAAAAATAGTGTCATTTGCTGATTAAAATGATAGGATCAAGAAACTCAGCAGTATATTACTTATAGCTACCAATGCAAACCAGGAAAGAATAAATAATACAAAAAAACAAGAATATAGAGAAGAAGAATATGGGCCAAGAAGGCATGAGCTAAATTCTTATCTTTCAAAAGAGAGAAGCATTAGATAAGTATGTCAAGTGATTAAGTTCAGAAACGGTGGCACAAACATATTATCTGGGGTTATGAAAGGAGCTACTAAAATGCTGAAAATTCACGTGGCTGAGAGTAGTTGGCTGTGGGGAGTGGCCAAAACGATTAGGAACCGTAAGGCAGAAAACTGGTGGTCACTTTTTTTATCAAAAATAAATTCTGCTCTACTAGTGAATATTTTGCCATGTGTGCATATTATTGTGATTTAAAATAATTAGAGGTAAATATTGTTTATACAGATTAAAAATAAAGTCCATTAATTTTATGGGAGATCAGCTTTAAATGCATTCACATTTTTAGTTCCATATCAAATTCATGTAGAGGATGGAATAAGAAGGTGATACTTTAACCAATCTTTAAGGGAACAATGGAAAAATACAGAGGTGTCAAAAATCTAGAGAAGAAAAAAAAAACATATCCTATTTCTCCAAAGTAGAGTAAGAATATTTGTGAATCCTAGATCCCTAGAAACACTCAGGAATACACTACTCATATAATCCCAGAGCATTTCAAAAGGGACAGATCTGTCACACTCAATACTGGATAATTACAGGGCTGACAGGGTTTGAGAAAGCAGAGCCCGGGCAGAGAGGTAAGCAAAGATTTGAGACCTAAGCCTGAGCTAGCAGAATATTATTATGGAGATGTATGTGAGAAAGACAAGCCTGAATACATCCCTCTTACATTCGTCAGTGCAAAACCCCTCCTGCCCTTTTACAGTTATCAAAATGCCTGACCCCGTTTCCATTCCCCACCTCCAGGCAGGTCTGAGCACCTACCTATTCAGGGCCAATTAAGAAGGAACTTCCTTTATCATGATGTTATATCTATATATTAAAATTATTCCCCAGGCTCTCTTTGCGACCTAATTTGCTCCTCCCAAGTACAAAGGGAGTGAGTTACTTAGTTACTCATCCAGTTGGTCAGATCAGGGGGAGAATGGAGCGTGGATATATATCCCTGCCCTTACCCCCTTGACCTTTGGGGTCCACGTGCCTGCAGAGCAGATGTGAACAGCTCTGCTCTCTGAATCAGGGTAATGTGGGTCCCCCGCCAACCACCACCAGAAAGCCCTGTGGCTTTCTGCACCGCCCGACAGAGGGTAAGCTTTGCCTAATTCTGGAGGAAATTGTAGAAGGGCCATTGCTGTCAAGTACTCAAGCCACACTCTCTGATAGCTCTGTATTAGTAATTAAGCTTCCATTAAGGATCAAAATATCAATTATGTGAATACCAAATGGGGGAGAACTGACTCGGCAGCAGGGTAGATGAAAAGGCTTTTGGATTTTAGTTGACCAAATATACACGAGCTACGGATAAAATAACATTACTTATATGGCATCACAAGCACTTTTCTACAAAGCCCACCTACAAAACCAGCCATAGAAACATGTTTGTGAAGTTGGGGTGTGCAATGGTATGCAACCGTCTGCAGTAGAAACAGGTGTTTGCCTAACTCCAAAGAAGAAGAATATTAGTTTAAAATTATTTCAAAATGAAAAACTCACTTATCCAGAGATTTTAACTGGGTCTAACAGATCCCTGGGGTTTTTAGGTGCTGCTCTGGGGGACACTACCCAGAGCCAGCAAGGAGGCTCAGGAGGCTGTGATCCCAAGACCTCTCACTCCTCTGAGACAAGAGCCCCACTTTGGACTGTTTACTGTCAGATTTCACTTTTAAAAGGCTTATTAACTTACGGACTTTTTGCCTAGTTCACCTTCTGTTTTGCTCTCCCCATTGATACTGCCCTTTGGGTATGAATTCATTCTTTTCTTCCTCCCTTTCTCCCTCCCTTCCTCCTTTCTCCCTCCTTCTTTCCTCCTTCCTTTCATCTCCACTCCTTCTCCCTCTCTCAACAGTGTTTATTGAAAAAAAAAATGTATCCATTGACGGTCTGACCCTAATCTGTGTTCTTGTTCTCCCTTCTTGGTCTTTTTCTGACTATCACCATTTTTCAGGTTCCTCCCCCAAGAAACTCACCAAAGTTCAGAAGCAGCGTCAACCTGACCCTACCATGGGAAACATAAGAAAATCTTAGAAAAAATAAAAATAATTATTAAATGCACATTAGAGAGCTAAGCTGAATAAATGCCCAATGAACATATAAAGTTAGCATTTGCTTCTTCTCCAACTCATTCTGAGCATTCCCTTTTCAAAAATGTTCATGTTGCTTTTTTGCTACCAGGCTATCCTTTTTCCACCGTCTCATAAGGACTAGCATTTTATTTTTAATTCCACTCTTGGTCTACCACAGAAACTTAATAGTACTCCGTCTTATCCTTTCAGGGCTATTCTCATTAGCACAGGTAAGCTAAATTATTGAGAATATGTATTTTAAATGCACCCAAGTAATATCATTATGTTAGTAGCTAAGTTCACTGCCTCAATCATGTAAATCAAAAAATGAGAGAATTTTCAAGAGTCCTCAGGAAAGAGAGATTTAAAGACAAAGAGGTTTGGGAACCTTTCAGATTATTCCGTTACAGGAGGGTGCCTAGTATTTTAATGCATCTCCTCTTTCCTACCCAGAAATAAAGGCACTAAAAAGCTGATAAAACTTTGAGCCAGCTAGGGAAGAGCAGCATAATACGCTTATTTCAGAAATTTTGAACTCCCTTTATTCCAAGTAGGAAACCTCTTATTTATGGACTATGTAGTAACTTCCAGCATCTAATTGGGTCTAATTTAATCCTTTTCACTGTCCTATAGAGTGGCAAATCTGAGCTAAATAGCAAGCTTGGCTAAATGAAGCTGCTTTAGGAGAAAAAGAAATATAAAGTTTCAAAAGCAACAAAGCTTTGCAATTGATACTTATTCCACAGCAGACATCTCAAGGAACTGTTGAATTGAAGTCCTTTAGGAAAAAAATCAGAACTCTGACCTTGCAAGTATACTACTTGCCTCGGATAAAGAAAGAAAAGATTATTTTATTACCATGCTTTCATCCTTCACTTATATTCTTTGTGGTGAGGAGGGAACAGAGGCGGGAGACTGAAAAAGCCATCCCCAGAACAAAGTGGAAGTGTGGCTTCAGATCAGTTCACAGGGATGGAGGCGGCCGTCAGTATGGTGGTTTCCGGCACTCTGATCAGAGGGAAGGAGGAGAGTACACCAAGGAGAAGGGAGATCTGGGGAGGCTGGAGCAGCACCCGCGGAGCTTCGGTCCCCTCCTCTCCTGTGCTGGGACCCTGTCCCTATGCGGGCTGCCTACAGATGGGAAGGAGCTGGAGTGGCACTTTCCCTCCTCTACACTTCAGCCTAAAAAAGAACAAAATTCTTCAGCTGTGATAAATGCGTGTCTGAATTTAGCTTGCCTTACACACAAATCAATTAAGGCAGGTCTGGTGACTCCAGGGACATTCCCGATTTCTGCTGCATAATCAGAAAATATTAACGGCATTATGAAAAAATGTTGTGGAATAAATGTACTCATGCGGTGTTATATTTTGAGTTGATGTGAGTTAATGAAATGATAGATGTAAGGGAATAGTTTTAAAAGATGATAATCCTGAGTTATTTTAATAAAGTTTTTATTTCTTAGGTTAATATTCAACTTGTGGAGACTTTCTTTTTAAAATGAACTGTTTGCAAAAGCATTTTACATATCTGTGAATGAAGAAAGCGTAAAATAAGTGATATGTGAACACATTATCATGGCAGTGTGTAATTCTTTCAAATCATGAGTGAATTAAAATGTGTACTTAAAAAATTTTTTAATATCTGAAATTGGAGCGTATCGACAATCCCGTTTTAAAAACAAAAACATCAATGTATTTTTATAGTTATAGTCTAGAAGGTATTGCTCACCTAGAAAATATGGTAATTACAACTTTTTATCTACAAGGTAATACATGTGCCATTAGACATCAACTCTTCTCTGCCAAAAGAATATGTGGAGGGAGTGTGGGCACAGCAGAAAAGGGTGTAGGTGCTGTCAAGACTGGGTGGTACCAAAGATCCCTTAGCCCAAGTAATTTTTATTAGTGTGAATTATGTTTTTTATATAAAGTAAATTAATAAAATCTCTAATTTACACAAAATTTTTGAACTGAGTGGGAAAAAATTTAAGACAGACTTCTTTTAAAAATGTCATCAAAGTACTATATATGTTTCAAAATTATGATAATTCCCATCTTGGATGACTTAAATCCTTTTGAACAATAATTTATTGACTTACTGGAAAATATTTAGTACCTATTATATCCACAGTTCTATATATTTGGGATACAACAATAACTAAAACATAAAGATCCCTACCCTCAAGGAGACTTACTTTCTAGCAGTGGTACAAGTAATTAAAATAAATGAATGAGTTACATAGCGTGTTAGAAGGTGATAAGTACCATGAAATAAGCCAGTTGCTGAAAGACAGATACCATATGACTTCACTTATAACTGGAATCTAATGAACAAAATAAACTAACAACAACAACAAAAAAAAAAACAGAACCAGAGACACGGAGACACGGAACAGACTGATAGCTGTAGGAAGGAAGGTTGGGAATGGTGGCAAGAGAGGGAAGGGATTAGTCACAGAACATGTATGAATAATGCATGGACATGGACAACGGAGAGGGGACTGATTGTGGGCTAGAGGGGTGGATTGGGTGGAGGGGGTCAAAAGGGAAAAAAGTGGGACAACTGTAATAGGATAAACAATAAATAAAAATAAAGCAGAGAAAAAATAAAAAGAGAAAAAAAAAGAAGGTGGCAAGTACCATACAAATACATAGGGCAAGTAAGATCAGTTGTCCCTATGGGAAGGCAGTTTGCAATTTTAAAATGGACCTCAATATAGGCATCATTCCAAGGATAATATTTGAGCAGCAACACAAAGTTAAGAGAGGGAAAAAAATTCTCAATTGGTAAAGAAGGTCCTAGATGGAAAGAGGAACTGTTCATTGGAATCACAGATGTGAAGGCACAGTACACAGTGCAGATGCTATTAGGTGATAGATGTGATGGTGGCAATATGCAGAGTTCTTTTCTGATTGATTTTATTTTCTCAGTGAAGTAGGGAACAGAGTAACCAACTGAGAGGAAACATAGGGAAGATCTTAAAAGTTTGAGGAGAAAGGAGGAGGTATACAATATTTGTCTAGGAGGGGACCATTAAATGGCCTAGGAAGACGGATTATGATTGCCAGGCAGCATTAAGGACCCACTGGGTCTCACCATGGACAAACCCATGGTGTGCTTTTTTCCCAGCCGCCATCACAACATAGATATCGGTATGGAGCAGACAGGACTATGATTTCGCTAATGTAATATAACACAACGATGGGCTTGTGGCTGCACGCAATGGAGTGATTAAACAGATTACCATGGAATTGATGCTCAGTAAGAAGATCCACAAAATGCTATAGAAAGAATGGATCAGAAGTCTTGGTGGAGTCAAAGGAATATCAGGGTCAGAATAATAGAAGGAGTTATTTTGAAATTTAGGGGGTGGATGTTAGAGTGGGATGGATAAAATTTAGCCACTGGAGGAATCACAGTCTCCTCTGCCATCTCCTCCATGATGAGTACCATGATATGACCATGAAGTGTATGACTAAAGACATGAAAAAAAAAATAACTGAAGAGGCACTGAAGTAACTGAGAGTCCAGTTTGTTGGGAAGATCACCTACATGTGTTTCAAAATCACTCAGAATTAAAACTTCTGCCCTACTGAAGAGGGCGACAGTGATCCAGGAACTAACGTTTCCAGGATAGGGATGGCAGCCACAATTAGAGATGGCAGATGATAAATTTTGATGGCAAGAAGTTCAATTCTGAGAATTTTAGGAAGGAGGGTAAAAGTGGCAACGGAAAACAATATGGCACCTATCCTATCACTGGGATCAGTGGAAGGGGTCTGGGAGTGGAAAAACAGTCACCCCCTTGAGAAGGCTGCAGAGGAAGAAGTCCTCAAGAGATATCTCTGGCCTCTGTGTAATGTGTAACTTGCAATTAAAAAAAAAAAAATTTCACACTACAGGCTTTATCCTACCTAAGGGGCCAGACATGCTAGACATGAATTCAGATCCTCGGAGGAAATTTCATGTCCAACTAATCAACTTTCTCTTCTTGGTCTCCATGTGCCAGTGTTAAAATGTTCCATAACATTTTAACACTTTCTCTTCTTGGTCTCCACGTTCCATAGCTGACTTAGGAAATCACCTGGTATTAAAAGTTCATGGCCAGAGAACGACCACAACCAAAAAGGGCACCGTCCTTACACAGTACTACAAGCCTATCATGCTACGTTGCATATATAGGTAGATGTAACATTCTCAGAGACAATCAGTGGAACACATCTTCCGTAATTAGTCATCAAATCTCAAAAGCGTCTCGGTAAGCTTATCAGAAATGGAGAAAAATAAAATTCCTCCAGGCTTTAAAGGCATTGTACACAATAAATTAACTTTTCAAGGCCAAAGGTTTTAGTTTTATTCTTTTCATATGACATAGCACAATCAGACCCTCTCTATAATTTTGTTTAATCAATGAAACATACTTATTTATTCCAAGTCCTGTGATTTTGTGTAATATTTATGCTATTCCAGCTCTTTCTACACGTGAAGAAAGATTTAAACATGTCTCTTCAATTTAACCTCCCCAAGTGAATAAAAACGTAATGAGTAATAGTTGAGAAATAAGTGCAATATTCATGATTGAGAGGGTCGAATAAAAGGTTGATATTTTACTTTGAAAACTTAATATTCTTTTTTTCCTGTAACTTCTTTTTGGTCACACAAATCTATCTCCATAATAAAGAAAAATATATTTGCAGCATCTCATAGTAAAATGATAAGATATTGCTGAGTATTTCATAGTCTTAAAAGATTACCGTATTTTTCAGACTCTAAGACGCACGGGACCGTAAGACCTACCTAGGTTTGTGAGGAGGAAAATAGGAAAATAAAAGCCCACTCCACCGTTGCCCCCCACCACCCAGTGAGCCAGGTAAGCTACATCCGGACTATAACACGCACCCCCCTTTCCTCCCAAATTTCAGGGGGAAGTGCGTCTTAGAGTCCAAAAAAATGTGGTATCTTCCAATAACACTATGATAAACAATCCAATTTCACTTTCCTTTTAAGATTCCTATTAGTTGCTTAATAACCAATAAAGTAACTCTAACTAGCTTACACAGTAACAAGACAGGTTTTTTATGTTTCTAAAATGCTGAGCAACTCTCTTTAATCAAGTTGCCCTTATACATGGATGGATAAGGCCACATAGTAAGAATTTATTTTAGAAATTCAGCAGAGGATGTCCCCTGTTGGCATTTGATTTTTTAGAAATCTTCCCCAATACTCACCTGTTGCCATAATTTTAAGAAGCTTGATTATGAGCTTTAAAAAAAATTTAAAAATCTTAACTCTTAAACTCACACTTCTTTATTCAAAGCAATCACAATCAGGAGGTAGGGATCAGTGAGGACCACCTTTAACAGATACTTACATTATCTCACTTTCAAAACACATCTGACTACTTGACTATATAAACGTTTATGAAAATAATTAGGAATTTAATGGTTAATTTCAAATTTCCAATTTTAACTGGTGTTGTCCCTCACTGTTCTGAAATCACTCATAACTCGATTCACAGTTTTAAATGTCACAAAATTGCATTTTTAAAATTTTCAACAATGTAATACCTTGTCATGTGCTTCTATATCCCTGGGAGAGCTTAGTACAAATGATGCATCTAATACTAGTTGAAAGAAAATATATTATTTCCCACTGATAAACAATCTGGATGATGGAATTTTAATATACTCCCATGAGAGATATTCACATCTCTGGAAAGAAGAAAAACATATTTCTTTTTTCTATGAAAAATGTTGCATTTAACTTATTAATGCAAAAACAGACTGACCTATATTCCCTGCCTTTACAACACAATATATTTTATATAAAAACAAAATTACGTAACTTCAGCTATAACTTATTCTACTATAATTATTTACAAGAACAGAGGAACAAGCAAGAAAAAATTATTTTCAAAGATTTTTAAATTATTTTTGGATAATAAGGATTTAACCCTTTCACAATTTTTTTCTTCACTCCAACGGATGTATTTAGAGAAAAGAGAATTTAAATCAGTTATCTTTAAATAGCATATAATTCACATATATATGTCACCTATAAGGATTATATCTTTCAAATTCTAGAAAAAAGATTAATAAGAATTATCACAGAGATTTTTCCTCTAAGATGTTATTCTCCTATAAGTATAGCTTTAAGTATGCCTATAAACTAAAGAAATTAGTCTTAAATTAAAGCTAAAATCTCTTTTTTTTCCTAAATATCCCAATAGCCTACTTTTCTTATAATAACCAGATCTGGCAAGCAATACAAAAATTAGATAGATTGCTTCACATGAATCTAGACAGGCCTGTGTAATTGGAATTTGACTGATTAGACAGGCAAAATCAATAAAATCCCTTGAGCCATATATACAGACATATTAAGTTTTCAAAACTTTACCCTATTCATTTCTGACCACAATTATACTGGGATTAAATAATCTACTTAAATTCCTTTTATGTTGTTAAAAATTGAAGTAGTGCTATTAAAATCATAATTAATTTAGATAAATTCATGTAATTCCAAGGACATTTGAGAATTATTATAATCTAAAAATATTTAGTAACAGAAGAGACTCTGATTAAAGGAAACAAAGTAAAAGCATTATTATTTGTCCCTTTTCTCAAACCCAGTAAAAGCAAGAAAAGATATACACCAGGGGTGAGGATTCCACCCTCATGGAACACAAAATATCCATCCCTCAAGCTGATATCTTTCTTCTCAAATCTTGAGTATAATTCAGATTTTATTAAAGTAATTGTTAGAAAATAAATGTCTCAGAAGAAAAGAGAAGTAAATATTTTTGTGACCCCAGAAGAGGCAATATTTTTTCAAACATAACACAAAAATACAGACAATATATAGAAAATTTTGATAAATGAACCACTTTAAAATCAAATAACTCTTTTCATCAAAAATGACATTGAAAATTCCATTTCTACCTAGATCATAAAAAGTCGCAAAAGAAAATTGCCACTACCCAACAACAAGAACAAGTTGAGTAACTACAAAATCATATGTCAAACTTGTTGGAGAGCTGAGATTGCAAAGTAACGTGCATTTATTAAACTTAAATTTACTAAAGACTGAGGCCATGGAAAATATGAGAAAATCTCCAGGCACCCCCACTGAATACTCCGAAGAGATAATAGGGCTAGGGAAAGGCAGAAGACCTGAGAATGACACCAACTGAGACACTGTACATCTGTAGAAGTTTGAAAACAGACCAGTAAGACAGATAAAACCCTCAGCTACTCCACTCTCAAGCTCTGAAGAAATGGTCTTCCTCCTATCTTCACATCATTTGAAGCCAATGGTGAACAATCAGTTTAAAGCCACCCGAAACTCCAGACCTACTTCAGTTACAAATTGGTTTATCTCAACACTAGCACTCTGACAAAAGGGGCATGCTCCCATCTGGGCACAAATCCATTTACTTTCACCTCTACTCACCTTCAGTGTGTAATACATCGTGTAGGATAAAAAAAGGTGAGTCATACAAAGAAATAGAAAAATATAATCAATCAACAACACAGGAAATAAATTATAGAATCAAACCCAGAGCCTTTAAAATTACAATGATAAATAGGTCAAAGAATTATTGTGAATGTGTACACTATGAAAGAATAGATGGAGAATTTCAGCAGAGAACTGAAAGCTATACAATAAAGCCCAATGGAAATGTCAAAAATGAAAAGTACAATATCATACATGAGGAATTCTTTCAGTACGTTTATCAGAAGCCTGGCACATCACAGAAAAGAAAATCAGTTAACTTACACTTTGTCAATGGTATTATCAAAGCTGAAATACAAAGAGAAAAAAAGAATAGGAATAAAATAATAAAATATACAATATCTGTAGAAAATATCAAAGAAACCACCACATGTATAACTGGAACTAAAAATAGAAGAGACTGAAAATCAGGCTACAGAAATATTTGAAGAGATAATGACCAAGAATTTTCCAAAATTGATGAAATTTTGGAAATCAAACCACATATCAGAATTCAGTAGAACATTAAACAGAATAGATAATTATACCTAGGCCCACCAGAGTCAAACTGCTGAGCTCCAAACATAAAGAATAATTCTAAAACTCAATCAGAGAATAAAGATGTTGTTATATATCATTATACAGGTATAAAACTGACAGTTGAAATCTCAACAGAAACTATGGATACCAAAAGAAAATAGTACATTTTATTTACATGGTAAAAGAAAACAGTTGTCTGCTTGCTAGGCTCTATAACTAGCAAAAATGTCCTTTCAAAGGAGATAAAAGCAAAAAAAACTCAGAATAATAATTCAAAAATTATCATTTAAATAATTTAAAAGGATGTTGGTATTTGTAGTCACAAAGGAGTTACTCTGTATTGATGTTACCATATCAGAAAAATCTTTTCACTGTCACAGTGAAAAAACTACAATAATTAATACATTGTGCTGCAGGTATAACAATAGACATGGAGTCAATAAAATAAAACATTGGTCAGCGAATCATGGCTCATGGGCTGGATCTCACATGGGCCTTTTTTGTAAATAAAGTTTTATTGAAACACAGGAATGCCCATTTATTTACATATTATCTATGACTGCTTTCATGTTACAATGGCAGAGTTTTGTGGTTGTAACCTAAAACTGAATGCCCTGAAAATTCTAAATTTTTTACTCTCTATCCTGCACAGAATAGATTAGCCAATAGCTGACATGGAGTATTCATAAACATACTATATATGACAAAATATAGTCAGTTGCTTTTTAACGAAGATGCCTATCAAAGAAATTTGGATTACTTCTTCTCATAAAAGAAACAAAAAACATGAGTAATTAAATAAATAATTGATACACTGGATTTGGTCAGAATTAGAGATTAGAGACTCTCAGAATTACAGACTTTCGCTTTCTAAAATAAACTCATGAGAAAATAAAAAGGCAAAGCACAGACTGAAAAATAATATATTTGAAAGATACATACCTGATAAAAGACCTGTATCCAGACAAATAACTCTTACAACTCAATAATAAAAAGAGGCACAATTCAACTCTAAAAGGCAAAGGTTTGTACGACCTGAAGAGAAGCCAGAGAATGACAATTCGACTGTAAAATGTGAAAATATTTTAAGACACTTCACCAAAGAGGGTAATTAAATATAATACACATGAAAGGGTGTTCAACATCATTCGTTGCTGGGAAATTCAAGCTAGACGCACAGTGAACTTCCATGGCATATGCACCTGCCCGACAGAAAGTCTAACATTAAAGGCACTCACTCGCTAACAGAAATGTGGGACCACTGGAACTCGCCTGCAGTGCTCCCGGGAGACAAGACGGCAGTCTCTTCAGAAAACAGGTTAGGAGTTGCTGGTATCATTGCACGTACATTTATTTACCTTTTGACCAAACAATCCTACTCCTAGGTACTTCCTAAAGCAAATTAAAATCATCATTACAAAATCATCTACTTGAATATTCCCAGCAGCTCTATCCTCAGTAACATCTTAAATGTCTACCAACAGGTAAGAAAGATAAGCAAAAACCCTGGCCAGTGTGTTTCAGTTTACTGGTCGTCCCAGAAACCAAAACATCACCGGTTCAATTCCCAGTCAGGGCACATGCCTAAGTTGCGGGTTCAGTCCCCATCTGGGGCCACATGAAAGGCAATCATCGATGTTTATGTCTCCCATGGATGTTTCTCTCCTTCTTTCTTCCTCCCTCCTCCTCTCTCTACAAAACCCTCTCTCCTTCTCTCTCAAACAGCAATGAAAAGGATGAGGATAAAAATATATATATATCCTCTTTTATCCTCCTTGGATGAGGATAAACAAGGAAAAAAGATAAAGAACAGCGACATAGCCATACCATGGGATACTGTTCCGCAATAACGAAATAATAAACTACTAATAGACATGACAACACGGATATGTCTCAAAGCATTATGCTGAGTGGAAACAGCCAGGCACAAAGGAGTATACACTGTGTGGCGCCATTCATAAAAGGCTTAGGAAAGATGAACCAAACATACAACAGAGAAAGTACATCAGTGCTTTCCTGGCTTTTAAAGTTGGGGCAATGAAGAAAAGATTGATTAGGATGGAATCCAAGGGTAATTTTTATGTTTTATTTTGATTGATCTACACAGATTTATGTAACTTTCTTAAAACATGTTAAAATATATACTCAAATGAGTGCATTTTATTGTGGCTATATCTCAAAGGTGATTTTTTAAAAATACATAAAGCAATGACATAAAGGATACCTGTTTTAATGAGAACTAGTTGTGTCTGTTTCATTTTTATTTTTGAAAACAGGAGGACATAGAACTAGCTAACGGGAGGGGGGCTCTAGTATTTTTTTTTAATTTCTCCTAGAATATTGGAGATGTTACTAAGTGGAGAGGTGCTATTAGCGATCTGTGAGAGTGCACTCATTGCCAGGCACTTCCCACATTCTATTTTTTGGGGGGGAAATATATATATATAAAATAATCTCCACCTATTTTACATAAAAGAAAATAAGCTTTCAAAGCATTTTCTACTAGTCAACGGGGAGCCTGACATTAAACACCAGAGAGGGTTTGATCATTTGAACTGGGTCTCTCTAACTCTAAGCCGTATTCTTTCTGCCATGCTATAGCGCCTCAGGGGGGCCAACGTGTCACAGAACCAGTGCACTGACAAGTGAAATGTTTGTGAATATTCAGCTGTTATTACAGTGAAAAAACTTTGGTTTTTTAAGATGTTATACAACTTGTCGATAATTTTTAGTTTACTATTCCCCATCCAATTCTCAATGTGACCTGATTATAATCATTGTACCATACCCATGATGGTAAGAGATGTGTCCAACCTTTTGGTATCTCTGGACCACACTGGGAGAAGGTGAGTTGCCTTGGACCACACATTAAATATACAAACACTAATGAAAACTAATGAGCATAAAACAGGTTTTAAATAAATTTACAATTTTGTGTTGGGCCACATTCATAACCATCCTGGGCTGTATGCGGCCCACAGGCTGTGGGTTGGACACCCCTCATAGGGTGTGTCCTAAGTAGGCTCCCAATTTTGAAGCTGAATGACTGAAAAAAAAATGCTATTCCAACCTACTGGGACTAATATCAAAGATTTAATACATGCAAGGTTACCTATTTAAGGGAACCACCTATGTTGATAAACCCTCCCCCCCATCACTTTAAACATAATGAGAAATAATATTTAGTTAACCTTACTCTCGAGCTTGCTATAGATTTCATAATGACTGCTAATTATTTTACACAAAAATAGAAAGAAATTATAGCCATTGATTCAAGCAGTTAACTGGATGTTAATGGAATGTCATTTTGCATGATTCAATTATAGTCTGTTGACATTAGAAAATAATTGAACATTTTCTAGTCAGCTTTTAATGGTCAGTTCCAGATCGCCACATTAGCATGGTACTCTGCGTGCAAGTGACTTCTTTTCGCAGTCTAGTGTAAATTCTGAATGGTTGATTTGTGCACTATTCATTTCCAATTAGATCTTAATTGGGCAGCTCTCTTCAGGTGTTTTTTTTTTCCCCCTCTTTCATTTTTTTATCCTTAACTGACATAAGTCACCTTCTTGGACTTGAGTGTTCTTACTTTCCTCGTGCTTTTGCACTTGTGTCAGTTTATATTTTAATTAGTATTAGAGAGTTTCTTCTTGTGGCCTAAATTTATAGAAGGATTTGATAATCAGACAATGAAGAATACTTTAAATGAGAATGAACTAGAATAAGTTACCAGAAGTTATGCCAAAACAAAGCAGAACCTGTTGGTAATTTTGGACGATGTCACTTTTAATGAGACAGAAACTGTGCATATCTAGGGCTGCTATTAAATCACTATCCAAGTGGAAGTCTTAAATTATAACAGATATCTGGGACACAAAGTTGGATGATATATCTGTCTTATTGTCTCTCTTTCATTTAAGGAGTTGTGTCTAAGTTTCTAACAATTAACCATAAGAAAGGATGGCTAATTGGCATATCTCAATACTCAATTTTATATTTATTACATTTCTACTGAAATCCAGGCACTATTTAAAGTGCTGGGGACACAATATTAAATAAAATATAAAAGCCCTTGCTCTTAAGAACTTATACTCCAGTGGGGAAGTCAGTAATAAACAGACATGTAAATATATGTATCAATTATGGTAAGTGCTATAAATAAAAAATAGCATGAAAAATGCAAAGGAGGATTGCTATTATATATGGGATGGTTCAGGAAGGCACTCTGAGGTAATGCTTGGGCAAAAAGAAGAAGGTGAAGAGGTAAGTGACGTGCATATCTGGGTAAGGAATATTCTAGGCAGAGGAAATAGCACATGCAAATACCTGTCATAAGAAAGTGTTCAGCATTTCTGAGAAATGGCAAGGACGCCAGTGTGGCCAAAACAGAGTAAGTACCTGGAAAGTGGAGGAAGGTGAAGCTGTACCCATAACCAAGGGTCAGATCACGTTTGTCTTAAAAGACATAGGAAGAACTTTGAATTTTGTCCTGTGAAGTGGGAAGTCTTTGATTGAGAGCACGTGAGTAAAAGATTTTATTTTCTCTCCATTTTACTTTGCTTATAACTCTATTTACAGAAAGGCTATGTCTGACAGAAATAAATGTATAAGCCTAAACTAAGCACACATTATTTTGGTTCTAAAATTTGGTGAACGCTATCTTTTACACCTCAAGTACATATCTTTTTAGATTTATTATATTCCTTGTCATAGTAAATTATTATTAAGTTAGCATGTCTGTCTTTCTGCTAGATTATGAGCTACCTAGCATAAAACTTTTAAATATTATATTCTAGAATCCAGTAGAGGAACTGTACATACTTTAAAAACTGATATATGCTGGTAAACTCAGCCTTTTAACAAGATCTTTTGTACCTGCTCAGTCAGCAGGCAAGAGGAGAGATGTCTTGCCCTCCCTCTAGGAGGCACTGGCTGCAAAGTGAATTTAATCCAGCCTTTTGTCTACTCTCCACCACGAGTGAGCCTAACAACCAAAACCCAAAGTGAGACTTCATAAGCTCATGGATATCCTCTACTCCTTATTTGTCAGTTCACAGGGAAATAAAAGAATCATATGAGTTCATACAACAATGGTGTTTTCTAGAACAGGTATATAATTTTCCACTCAATAAAATAGCTGACTTTAAAGACCCATTGTTGAAAGTAAAAGATGTCATTTTTAAATATCACAATTAGATTAATTGACCTTTTTGAAAATACTAAAAGACTGTTATTTTTCTCACACCCAAATTTCTTAAATGTCAGATGAAATTAAATACCAAATGTGAAAAATTAAAAATGGAAGGAAAACATATGCTATTTATAATTCTTAATGGATGAACACTGTCTTTGGTTAATTTGTTATGTGATTAAAATATCTGAAAATCATTTGGCATAGTTTTAAACACCTGACACTATTTGATTTTTTTAAATCCTTTCTTAAGTTCACTTCTTTTATATTCTAGATAAGCACATGTCCCAATTATTTAATTTCATATTTATTATTGCATTCTCATTAATCCTAATAAGAAATATAAATTATCTATAGTTAATACTTTTTAAATATTTCCCATGAATAAAGAAATAAGTGCATGAAGCTTTTATAAATAATATACAATAATTTTTTTCTTTCCATGACTATAAACATATATTTAAAAATATACTCCCTTGTGTATTATTCAGTTAAATACTATACACTCAATTATTTTTTCTTAATTATTTATCCCAAGGAATCTCCTTTTTTTTTTAGTTTATTGGTTTACTCATACAACAAACTGGTCAAGACTATACACTGTGCCTTCTGCTGTATGGGAAGAAATAAACTTCAAGTGGAAAATAGAATGGTGTATCTCAGACAACATGGGTGTAAGGGGCTAAATGGCAATGGAAAAAGACGTAATGAAGATTATATATTTTTAAAAAATAAATGAACTAGAAAGAAAAAAGACATATTTCCATGTTTGTCAAAAGTGATAACCTTCATAAAATAATTTTCACCTTAGAATATTAGAGTATTTACAAATAATCATTGAATAATAGAAAATGTATAGGATTGATTCACCTTTTCATTCCTAAAATTGGGTAATAAAAATTCATAGAACAATCCTTAACTTTTCAAGGACAAAAATAATGTATTATAGAATTATCCTCCCTTTTTGTTGAAATTAATTTATCATTTTTCTTTTGATATCCTACTTAGAAACTTTTGCCTATTGAAAGTTCACTAAGACTGTCTCCTATGTTTTCTTCTAAACATTTTACAATTTCAGCTGTTACATTTAGATCCCTAATCCATTTTGAATTAATTTTTATACATGAAGAAAAGGTAAGAGTCAACTGTTTTGTGTCATAAACTATCCTTTCCTAATGGACTTGCCGAGAAACTGTTACTGAAATGCAATTGGCTGTGTATTCGGTTTATTTTTGGAATTTCTATTCTCTGCCATTGATCTATATGTTCTAATCCTACCTTGATTAGTGTAGCTTTCAAAAAAAAAATATGTAAATCTGGCAATTAAATCCTATAACTTTTTCTTTCCATTTTAAAATTATTTGGGTTATGCAGTGTCTTTTTTATTTTTATATAATCTTAAAAAGAGCTTGGCAATTTCTTCAGGAAATAAAGAGACTACTGGAACTTTAATTTGGATTGCATTTAACTGTAGATTAACTTGGGGATAGTTGACACCTTAACACTAATGAATTTCCCAACTCTGTCTATCTATTTAGATCTTCTCTAATACATCACAGCAACGACTTGCTGTTGTCACTATTTGTCTTGCATGTATTTGATTACATTTATCTCTAGGAATGTCATATTTTTCATATAATTATAAATGACATTGTTCTCAATTAATATTTAAAGGAAATTCAAAATTGAGAAAAACTGTTTCATATTTTCCCATGTAGTTCTCATTCTTCTGAGAAATAGGCACCCCAGAATCACTGCCAGAACTTACCTGTGTATCCACAGAGACAATAATCATGTAGACACAATATGATCCCAAAAGTTTCTCCCTCGGGTTCCTACTTTGGCAACTGGACATAGTGGGCGTCTTGGCTTTCCTTGCAAATTCAGTCAACGTGCTCCCTGCGTGCGCCTGTGTTTCAGGAAGGATGATCGGTGAGTCTTTATCTGATCCTCTGACTCCCTTTCCACACCTTCCCCAGCTCCTTAATCTCACAGTACTCATCCCGTCTCTGCTTCCAAGATGTTGTCACTTGTATTCATTATCCTTTCCGTAAAAGCCCTTATAAATTTTTAAAGCAACCTCAACTTCATCTGAACCATTGGATCAAAGTTACTATCGTCATGAATTAATATCGCCATGAGACAAATGGCATCGTGTGCATCTTAACATGGTGCATCGAGGTTAATAAAAAAGCATTTCTGATGTATGCTGTCCCAAAATGCACAATCTGAACCTACTCATGAGAAAACACTTCACAAGCCCAAACTGAGGGATATTTTACAAGTAACTGACCTCTGATATTGATATCTGACATTAAAAATATGTGATGTTATAACAGACAAGGAAAATCTATGGAAGTGTGCCAAAGTAAAGGAAACTAGGGACATGATAATTAAGTGGAATGTGTGATCTCGAATTAGCCCTTAGACAAGAAAAAAGGGTTTTTTCTATAATAGAGGACATTAGTTGGATATTTGATAAATTTTATCTATCTATAAAGTATTTTATCAAGGCTAATTTTCCGATTTCGATCGTTGTAATGTGCTAATGTAAGAAAATGCCTTTGCTTTTAGAAAATGTACACTTAAATCTCTGGAGAAAAAACATGTTGTCTCAATTTTCTTTCAAACATTTCAAAATTAAGTAATACAAATGTGTCAAAATGTTAACATTTGGAGAATCTGAGTGAACAGCACTTGGGAATTATTTGTACTATTTTTACAACTTTTCTGTAAATATAAAATTTTTTCAAAAAAAATTTAAGAGATCTCTTAAATTGCAAATTGCAAATAAGCATGTGCTTTCAACTCCTCTCATGAGCTACTTTGAAAATACAGGGGGAAGTGAAAGAAGGACATAAAGAAAGGGAGGAAGGGAAGGGAGAAAGGATATAAATCTGTAATGACAAATTATAGACAGTCCTTTGTCTGGGAAGCTTTCTGAGGGTCAGGAAGAAGTAAACTGAGAAAGAGAAAATAGGAACAGTGTGCCCAACTCAGATGGGCAGTCACAGCAAATATCTCGTCCAGCCTGGAGCAGGGAGGATGAGGAGCTTGGGAGTGAGGTATCATGGGACACACAGAACACCAAATAATGGAGAAGTTCAATAAAAATGGTCATCCAACAGAGGTCAAGAATTCCTTTTTTTTAATGTAAGTAAACTGTATGTTTCATTAAAACAAACATTTTCACAAGAAAATAATTATCCAAATATGAGATAATTAGTCCAAATAAAAACAGAAAGTCAATGGAATTTAAGTAGCAAAATTAATTAATGCCAGCAAAAGATAAAATAAAGCAGGATATATTAGAGTTATGGCTGGATATATAGAGTTAAGTTATATATATTTCTTTATCTACCAAAGATGATAAATAAAAAGCATGATCTAAACCTCCAGCAATAAATAAACAAATAAACAGACCGACGTACAAGAAATACATGCAACAAAGAAAAAAGCTTCAACTTTGAAGTTTTCATTGGAGCTTTTCACACATCTGTAAAAATAGTCTAAAGACATTCATGGGAATTATGAATATAAATGAGTAGTTACCCCTGTGGAGGAGGAAGAGAGATCGAGAGGCATACACAAGTGTTATGAACTTTTGAGTAATATTCAAGATCTTTGGCCAGGTAGAGTATATGCAGGGATTCTTTGCTGTGCTTTGCTGTTCTGACCTTTTAGGATGTCAAATATTTCATAATATTCTCTAAAGAGTGAAATCAAACAAAATATAAAAGTATTCATGTGGATATCTATGTAGTCTCCATTTTGTCTGAATGAAAACAGAACTATTGCCAAGCAGACAGCAGTCTCCCTAGACCGAAACATGTTTTACTCATACAGACTGTGTGTTGGAAAGATTTGCTCTCCTTGACAAGGGCCCTGACACTAAATAAAAACTTGATTTGCTGATTTATCAAGTTTAAGAAGGTCCTCAAGAGACTAAACTTAACCATCCCCTGCTCTGTATTTCATGAAGTGGGCTTTTATCATTTATGATATCTTTCCAAGGATGTTTGTGTCAAATTTTACTACGACAGCTTTATCTTCAATGTGACCTCTAACCTCCATAACTAACAGAAATTCCTGGGTTAAGAACAATCCTTTTTCTTTAGAAAATAGTGTTAGTTAACAAAATATGTGCAGATAACTTTTCACTGTCAGTGGAAATGACATTATATATCTATCTTCTTCCTTTACATCCTTGTTCCCCAAAATATCAGAAAAAGCCACCAGAGCTGTTTGGTGTTGACTATTTTTTGGTTATTTATCTCCCCTTTGCAAAGGACAAAAATATTGCAAAGAAATTAAGAGCTTCCGGCAATTGTAAAATTAGACATAATGCATAATTTTATTTATGCTCCCAACAAGCTTTTGCTGTCTTCGATTTAAAGCCACCATTTCCTTGTTGATTTTCTGTCTGGAAGATCTATCCATTGATGTCAATGGAGTGTTAAAATCCCCTACTCTTACTCTATTACTGTCAGTTTCTCCCTTTAGGTCCATTAAGATTTGCTTTACATATTTAGGTGCCTCTGCATTGGGTGCACAAATATTTACTAGGGTTATAGCCTCTTGCTGGATTGCTCCTTTTATTGTTATGCAGTGTCCTTCTTTGTCTCTTACTATAGCCTTTGTTTTAAAGTCTATTTTGTCAAATATTAAGTGTTGCTATCCCAGCTTTTTTTTCATTTCCACTTGCATTAAATATCTTTTTTCCATTTAAACAGAGAACTGTCAGGGAGAATCTCATGATTGCCATATCCTTAGACACTAAGTAAGGTTCTAAATCTTGAATGAGAATTTTAAGAGTAGGGTCCTCTTGTTAGTTTACCACTTATGTGGAGCTGTTTCTTTTTCTGCTACTGAGCCTGTAAGAATCCCCTCTAAGCTAAAGTAAAGAGAAAGGCTTAAAAGGTTTTGAAAATTATCAAACAGAAAGTCTAATGTATTTTCTGTCTGGTCAGATCAAGGGAGACAGGAATATACAGCTCCACCCCGTGTGGGTGTGTTTTTCCTTTGCCTCATATAAATCAACCTACAAACTGAAGTTTAATTGAAATGGGATTTATTACTATTTGGTAAAAGCCTTGCATGTCTCAGAGTGGATGTATTTTCAAGAGAAAAGACACCCTCTGTTTTCCATTCAATATGAAGAAATTCAAGAGAAAGGTCCTGCCTTGCATTCTTGCATACTTAAGTGCCAAGACATACTCAAGCAGTCCTTCATTCAGGGGGAAAATAACTTAGTGTACCAATTTGATCTTGCCTTAGACAATTTGTAGACCTCTTGATTTGCTTTGAACATAACACTTGAAAAATAAAATTAAATACTAAAGGACAACTCAGTAAAAAATAAAAACAGAAGAGTAACTAAATAATTAATCTGGATTTTCTAGATTAGTAAAAGGTCACATCAAAAACCTTAAAGACAGTGTACTTAATTAGGGAATAGAGTGTGAGCAGAAATAATTGGAAAATTTTAATGTGGGGAGAAAAGGCTTAATGAATTTTATTATTTTTAAATCTCTTTGTTTCTCTTTTTTTCTCACATAAATCTCCAGGTCAGGTGGGGAATCTGTCACGCTAAAAAGATCAATTGTTTCATGCATGGACAAAAGGTCAGTTAACACTTTTTCTTCTACCCACACATAGAAACTATCACTATTTAAACAAATAATTTACAATTTGCCTTTATCTTTTCCTTTTTTGGACAAAGTTTCAAATGTTATCATAAATTGGGCTCTACTTTAAACAATGAGCTTTTGAATTTCACATCTAATTTTGGTTTACGTTGGTTTGGTATTCCTACTGAGTTGTAAGTTCAACCAGTGAAAAGGAACTCACATTATCAAGTTGGCAATGTGTTAATAATCAGTCATGAAAGGCTAGATGTGTGGAGACTAACGCTGTAAAATTTCGGTTTGAAGCCTGCTTGGACTACAAGAAGGCTTGTCCCTTAACACTTTCCTTTCATTAAAGGGTAATTTTGTAGAAATTTCAAATTAGGAACAATTTCCAGTTGGGAAGTCTTTAATTTTAAATTTAAAGTAGGTAAAGTTGTATGTGAAAACGAAATCAAGATTATTTTAACTTAAAAGTGTACATAATTCTCTTGATTTCAAAAGTCCTTTTAAAAAATTGAATTAAGAATAGTGTGATTACCATATACTATAAGAAAGATTAAAGTGAAAGTATGACATTTTAATATTTCTAAGAAGTTGGATATCAGGACAAAAGACTTCATGGAAGAAAGTTTTCTAAATGAAAGGTCTTTCGTTTGTTTTGATGTCAAAGCAGTTATCACCTACTAAAATTATACCTAAGAGCAAGTAATATAATCTAAATGTGTGTCTGCCCCTAAATGGAGTAATGATCTAAATAATTAATAGGTTGTATAAAATAGTTTCTCTAAAAACTATGATGATATTTATTGCATTTTATTGACATTTAAGTACTAAGTTTAATAAAATGTTTTGCATATTTCTAGATGTTTCAATATTTAAAAGTTTATCTCTAGACACTAATATGTATATATGTAACAATTACATGTATAATTCTGGCTAGTAATATATAAAGAAGTTTTTAAAAATTTAGATATATCTATAATTTGTTCATATCCATATTTTTCTATTTAGTAATCATAAAATGTGCTATATATACATAATATGTCCTTCCTAATGATGGTCTCAGGAAATATAACTATTTTTATTAAAATCATACTAACCAGGATATTTACCTACATTTACATATCATGAACCTTATAGTAGGTTCTTAGATCAAAATAAATATGGATACATTATTGTGTGTACACAATTTACATTTGTTGTTCAAATTATAACCTTTCCTGACTGTAAGACAATGGTTTCTGTTCTGGTCTAATAACAATAAAATTAATAATAATACCATAAATGGTAAAATAATTTATTGAGGACATTAACATATATATTCAAATTTCAGTGTCTAAAATTATAATTTAAAATTAGCACTAAAATACTTATTTTGAAATTAGAAATTAAGCAATTTGTTTTATATGTGTATAAATAGAAATAAGAATTCGTTATATATATATAAAAAGATACACAGCCACTGTATAATTTAAAGATAGAGTAGTAAAACACTAAATATATTCCAAAAGATGGTCAGAAAAAAGGAAAAGAGAAACTGGAAAACAAACGAAACAACAGAAAGTCAATAATTAAATGGGTAAAACTATAGACCTAAGTCCGACCACATCAATAATTATATGAAAAGGCAGAAATTGACAGAATAAATAAAAAACATCCCACTCCAATGTTGCCTACAAGAGAGGCCCTGTAATTACAAAGACACAGAGAGGTTGAAAGAACATGAAGTGGAAAAGATTTACCATGGAAACTGTGAGCATAAGAAGGCTGGAATGGCTATTTTCATAATAAAATGGAATTCAAGACAAAGTTTATTAACAGAAATAAGAGGACAATGACAAAGAGTGAATTAATTAGAAAAGCATATTAATTATCAATGTATATCCAACTAAAGAAATTGTGATAGGTTTAAAAATTAAGCTTCCTGAAACTTTAAAGAATGTTAATAGGCGTTGATTTAGCACAATAATAAGTACATACATAACTTGATATACTGAAGTTAACAAGAATCTATGTGATAGAGAAGTAAAAAGCTGATAATGAAAGAAAGACTGTCTTAAAGGTTCCTAATGTAGAAAAGACCAGAAAGGATATAACAAAGTTAAATCAGAGATAGCTAAACTTTACTTCAACGTGTGAGCAGTTACATTTTGCTTTATCTTTAAACCTGGTACAAACTGAATATAAAACTCCAAATTCATAACTAACCATCTAGATAGGGACTTTTTTTTAGTCCTCCCCCAAGGACATTTTCTTACTGCTTTTCTTAGAGAGAGACAGGAAGGGAGAGAGAGAGAGAGACATCCATGCAAAAGAGAAACATCTATTGGTTTCCTTCTTGCACGTGCCCCAGCCAGGGATCAAACATGCAACCTGGGCATGTGCCCTGCCCGGGAATCAAACCCGCAACATTTGGGTCTACAGACAATGCTCCAGCCAACTGAGCCACCTTGGCCAGGGCTAGGTAGTTGCTTTTTAATGTTGTGTGGAATGCAATAATAATACTAATGTTTTCTAATGATCTGTAAAAGATAAATTAGGTCTATTCAATAAAGACCATTAGGTTTGTGACTATGTGCTTACAGTCACGTCTTGAGCCACTTCTGGTGGACCAGAGAGTAAATAAATAAAATAAAGTCCTTCCTCATAGGTTTAGAAAATGAACTGTTTATATGCAACATTTCATTTTTCTAAGTGCACTAGAAAAAAAAAGCAGACTTCTCCTAAATTGCAGTAATTACAAGCCTCCACCAAGTAAAAACTGCCCATTGAAACACTAACCCCACACACTATATAAACTTTTAAGAAATCAGTGTAAAAAACATAAGAAAAGTTTTATATGACCATAAATAAAACATGATTTCGTATGACTTTGGCAGTACATCATGAATAGGATATAGTCAAAGGACCATTATCAAACAACTATAACATTAAGTGTTTACACAATAACCATATTGTTGGTTTAAGTAATAGTATTGTTTTGTGTCAACTTTAACATTATTTGATTAACTCATAAACAAAAAGTAGTTATTTCAGCTTTGTTAGAAATTATTTCCAATAAAAAAGTAATTGTATAGAGAAGCAAATCAACAGCGAAAAGGGGGTTCAATTACAGTTTTTTAAAGACTGACAGATTTTTAGTAGTCAAAATGTTAGAGCTAAAATGCAAATGTCAGTATACATACATAGTTTTAAAATATATACAATTTCTAGCTTTGTTTACTGGTGTAACCTAGGAATCATGTCACCTCAGCTCTGTGAGCCTAACATGAAGCCTGGTGCACAGCATTTGATCTTCCATATTATTTTCTCTACTGAAAGAAAGCAGAGCTCCTTAGAGGGTGGGAACAATGTTTTGAAGCAGCAAGTCTAAGACATATTGCTGTGTGCAGGCTTCGGGGGGCTCCGTGTTGATGCCACATAACACAAGATCCAACTTGAAAGTGAAATTGTAACAATTTAAACATCTATGGAAAAATACTAATTGTAATTAATTACACTCTCAAAAGAGTTTTCAATCCATACTAATATTTGTACGTTTTCCCTTAAGAATTGTTAGTAACATGTTCATGTTGTTTTAATCAGCTGAAAAATCTTCTGCTCATGTTCATAGGTTTATTCTCAGACTTGATCAAACCCGCCTGTGTACAAAGCCTAACACAGCCACTATTAGGAAAAGACTTAGGACACCCTTGGCTATCCACAGCAACGAAGACACTAGTTTTAAATGTCATACTGTAAAGAATACCTATGTCAATTCATAGGTTCAACAAAGAAGTTTTCAAAAATAAACCATCCCAAAATTTGTAAAAAAACATTACTTAAATGCCCAGGTATTCTGCTCAAACCACTTAAACATTTGGTATGGACTAAATACTAATGCACAAACTGTAAGGCTTTTATTACAACCCAGATACAACCCACTCATGGGAAGCTAGGTATGGAGGGATATTTTAGTGCTGTATATAGATGTACAATAATAGTATAAAGCGTGAACCAAAGTTCTCAAGATACTGCAGCCACAGAGGTGCAATGTCTTAGCACTCGTTCCAAATGAACTAAGCAGTTATCTATGGCCCAGAGATTTAATCCACCTAATAATTCATCAGGAAGACACCACGTAAACCACGCAAGAGCTGCTGCTCAGAACTATCCCAATGACAAGGTGTCAGGGTCTCCAGCCTTGAATATGTGCTTTCCAAGGAGACGTCTGTCCTCGACGTACCACATTAGCTGCAACAATTGCATTCTAGAAAACAAGTGTGTGTGTATGTTCTGCGGACCTCTAATTTACCTTGTCAAGATGTCGCTCATAAATAGAGCTGAAACTGTCTGCCTTACAAATTTTAAAAGTGCAAAATAGAATTTTAAAACAACGTATACAATATGTGTCACCTCCCTTATGTTAAATTTGATGCCTACCAAATAATAACATTGGATCACTATCATACCAATATCCCCACCGACCGCCATACTTATCCTGCTGAGTACTCTAATATAAAGAAAAATAAATATTTAGCCCTGTTAGAAGGGAGGGGTAAAATGGAAAAAATATATGAGAGAAAAACACATTCACTAAGGAGATACAGGAGGACTACCGGGCAGTGTCAAGTGCCCGGGTCATTTAAATTAGGCTGGCACAAGTCAGCATGGTCGTTCATTTTCCGTAGCAATGCTCAATTGCTCGTGCAGGAAGCACTGTTTTAAGTCATTAGGTTATCAGGGTTTTAATGTTGAAAGAAATTTTAACAGAAGGAAAGGAGAGCAAGTTTGAAAAGTATTTTGAAGGGTACCTAGACATGGAGGACATGGTATCATAGCTAAAAAAAAAAGAGAGAGAGAGAAACAAAATATGGAACAGTCAAAAAGTGGAATCAATGGACTAAGAGGCCTCAATCAGTCACACAATTGTTGAACAAAAGGACGGGAAAAGTTAATTGGGAATAGAAGTGGTGGGACAGAAGACAGAATAGACTGTTCAAATTTAAGAATTTGGAATGTAGTATAGTTATAGGATATGATGGTAACAGCCAGTTATTAAGGTAGAAGAAAGATTATTGTGGATAAAGGAACCAAGACTGTAATAGGCCAAAGTTTTCAATGAATTATTCATATAAACCTTGAAGTTACCAAGAACAACGATAATGTGCTGCTGGAGAAGCAGGTATTAAAGGCTGCAGTGAGTGTGGTGGAGGGGTGGGGGCTGACAGGTTGGTTGTAGGTGACATGGAGTGACAGCATGAGCTTCAAAGTAGCTGTGATTTTGTTTAAAGAAGGCAAGTGGATGGATGGTTTTTGGGAACAGCCCCAAAGAGCTAAGAAAGATGCTTATCTCTACCCAAGGTCCTACAGTGCATGGAACATGAAAGAAAAATCATCCTTTGTTTGAAATGGCTCTTAGGAAGTTATGTCCTCAAGAGGAACTGTCAAATTTCAGCTATATGAACAAAAATTGAGAAGATTAGTTATAGAAGGATGACTGATGTTATAAAAGCTCAAATCCAGAGGGAATACTAGAGGGCAGTGAAGGGCTGGAGGTCAGAAATATAAAAACTCCTGTGAGACTAAGTGGCTGGAGACCTGTGGTAGTGACCGGGGTGCACGGTCTCGTAGCAACCGTTCGACATGGCTCGAGAGCTGCACTGTCCAATATGGTGCCCACTAACCATGTGTGGCTACTTAAGTTAAACTCAATTAAAATTAAATAAAATCAAATTCAGTTCCTACGTCAAACCAGCCACATGTCATCTGCTAGTCATCATATTAGATGTTGGACAGATACAGAACACTACCGTCACTGCAGAAGGCCCAGCTGGACACCTTCTCCAGAGTACCTAGCTGGACACTGTAAGTCACTGAGATGTTTCTGCAGCTTTTCTCTTTTTCAGATTTTAAGATTTTTTAAATTGTTATTCTATTCCAGTTGTCCCCATTTTCCCCCTTTGGGTGGAGTGTCCACCTAGGGAGAGGGAACTTAACACACAGTTCATGTCTTGAGGTAGCTGATGGCCCAGTAACTTTTGGTGGGTGGGTAGACACACTCACTTTGACCTAAAGTGACTCCATCAGGGATCACAGACACAGTCATGGGAGGCTCCAGTACCTAGCACAGAGTAAGAACGTAACAAGGAGAGCAAGATCGTATCATATATATTTAGTCCCATCCTAATCAAGAATCCCCTACATTTATAGTCCTATTCCCTCCATACATCTTCATATTTAATTTGTGGATTGTGAAGCTGTATTGAAAGCAAATCTAGTTTTTCTCTGTAATAAAAACATCCTCAAAAATGCTATTTTCCATTTAAAAGAAAAACATGTTAGCATACTTCTCTCATGAATTTATATATTTACAATTAGGAGGAGAGATAAGTCATTATCATAGCCCAGAAAGTACCTTAATATAAAAGAGAACAGAGCAAAGGTGAGCACAGTTCACAAGCCAGCATGGGAGTGGGTAATAGATTCAAATTTCCCAACAACACATACATTGAATCTGCTGGCCCCACACTATTCAAAATCCACGTAGGCCAAACTAATGGATGCAAAAAAATTACAATGTCTCATACACAAAACTTATAAATCTTCTACAGTTTGAATTTATTTATGTTGCCAGCATAAAGACATGAGGGATGAACAGGAAGAAGGTAATAAAAGAGAAGAATGAAGCAACTGAAACTTGATACAATGAGACTCAAATCTACACTGAGACCAAAAAGTATAGCTGTGCGTTGACAGAGAAATTTACATTTTATTTTTTAGTAGGATGCAGATTAACTATACATTTTTATGCTAGCTGTTTCAACGATAATCCATATTTCTGTAATTCCATATCCTTCAGAGTCCTATGGTTCCCCAGATGCAAGTTGTTGTTATTAATTATAACTATAATTCCTTTCAGATAAGAAAAATTTCACTAATAGTCTATGGAAAGATCCTTTTACAACAGATTTTGATTTAAAACCCAATTTCTAAATTCCTGCCCTGCCAATCAGTGCTGACTGATGGAAAGAGAGACAGAGAAAGAGTAATGCCGCTGGGCTAAGGGACTCGTCACTACCCTGGAACAGAGACTTTTCAACTGGTGAGCTGCAAGAGCATTTCAAGCATGCAACACGTGAATGTTGAGTCAGGGCGCTGACCTCTTTTCCCTCGGATTGTCAAATAAAACAATGACAACAGCCAACACAACACTAGCCGCCTGGAGGGAATGAGTAAAAATTATACCTATATTCTGTCAGATTGGTAAAAAGTAACATATTTTAGTAATGCAGAATTTTAGTGATGCATTCCTGTGTGTTATGAGATGAAAAAAGGTTAAAACTGCGGCCCTATAGGGTTTGTTCCCAAACCTCTGTGTGGTCCCACCACACTCACTCCCCATCTTCTCACCTAGGACAAGCAGATTTAAGTGGTTTTTACTATAGCTAGCTAAGGGACCTCCCCCCGTTTTTCTCATCCACTATAAAAACATTTACTACATGTTGGGCACTATTCTAGGTGTTGGGGATACAACAGTTAAAAAAAGATCCTGCCATCAGGAAGCTTACAACAGTATGCTTTCCTGACCATGCCCGTACTGAAAGAATTAAGTTCAGCTCAACCAAAGGATCCTATTAATTTGCCCCAACATCAGAATGTCTAGACTGAGGGTGGCCAACTTAGATGCCTATAGATTGCAAACTCAGATGCTAAATGGAGGTAAAGGCACATGGGCCTGCCAGTTTCCAAAGTCTGCCTAGGAATCCTGGTCAGATGTCTGCTGTTTTTAGTGCTGGATGAGTAGGAATCATCACATATGAATGGTGAAGAAAAATAAGAAAAAATCGTATTCTTACCTAGCAGAATATTTCTATGCTGAGATTCAGCCCCCATTCAGATGAATCAAATGTTTAGAGATATAAGGAGATGCTGATTAACTTAATTATCATAACTGTATGTGGGAAACTTTTGAACATGATTTTCATGTCTTTGAGGTATATGAGTTTTTTGTCTATTCTGGCGGTATCTTATCTTTACCCTTTGAGGTGTTTTTTTCTTTGTCATTATAGGCACTTCAAAAAAAAGATTAGAAGCCACTGTATCCAGTTTTGCTGGACAAATATCAGTTAAAAACTCAGCAAAGGATTTGAATAGACATGTTACTTAAAAAGATATACTAATGGCTATAAGCATTTGGAATGATGTCCAACATCATTAGTTATTAAGGAACAGCACCCTAAAACCACAGAATAGTATATCAACACCCACTATAATGGCTACAACAATAAAGACAAGAACCGATGCTAAGAACATGGGGAAACTAGAATCCTCATACATTTCTAGCAGAAATATAAAATGGCACAGCTACTGTTAGGATTGAATTGTACCACCTCACATTCAGAGCCTTTAAGGAGATGATTAAGTTAAAATGAGACAGTTAGTGTGGGCCCTAATCCAGAATGACTGGTGTCCTTGTAAGAAAAGAAAATTCGGACATACAAGGGGGCATGCTCACAGAGAGAAAGCCACATGAGGACACGGTGAGGAGGCACCATCTGCAAGCCAAGGAGAGAGGTGCCAGAGGCCCCCGGCCCCGCCAGCCTCCACAACTGAGTCACAGAACTTACTGTTGAGTAAGCCACCCAGTCTATGATAGTTTGTTACGGCACCCTAGCAGACGATTGCAGCCACCCAGGGAAATGATTTAGAAGCTACTCAAAATGATAAATATAAGATCACTATGTGACCCAGGAATTCTTCCCAGGCATATCCTCAAGAGAACTGAAAACATATACCCACAGAAACAGCTGGACCCAAATGTTCTTAGCAACATTATTCACGAGAGCCAAAAACTGGAAGTAAACTAAATGTCCACCAACAAATGAATGGGCAGACAAAGATGGCATATCCATATGATGGAATACTATTTGGAGACAAATGAGAATTAAGTGCTGCTACAAGCTACCGCAGCTATGAAACCCAGAAAAGCGTTACACTCAGTGAAAGACGTCAGACAGAGACCATGTACTTTATGATTCAGCTAAGAGGAAACATCCAGAAAAGACAAGTCCATAGGAACAAAAAGCAGATTAGTGGTTGCCTGGGATGAAGAGTAAAGGCAAATACGAATGAAGAGTAAAGAAAGAGATTATGGGAGGGGGGTATAAATATTATATATAACTTATTTATGGTGATTGAACAACTTGGTCAGTTCACTAAAAATGTCATTGAATTGTACATTTGGTGTCTTTGTCACGTGAAGCTATAAAACATTGGAACTCAATATAAGTTATTTAAAAAGTAATAAAGTTATGTCTCAGTAGTTATTTTTAAAGCACCTTAACAAATTTATTCTTAAATAGTTTTTCCAAAATGAAAAGAGAGGCAAACAGGGAATAAAACTAAATACTACTCTTGTGGGAATTTCAAATGAGAAGAGAGGGACAATTAGTCATTGGGGAATAAATTGAGAAAAAATTGTTTGATTGTTTTAAAGCTAAGCAGGAGCATTAACAACAAAGTCTTAAAATATTCTATATAGCTCCTAAATAATTAAAACTTCAAAGACAGATTTTGAGTGGGATTTGGCTAGCAGAACTGAACATACCTCTCCTAATCTCTCTCTGAAATACCTACAGTGACAAAGAGAAGGAAAAAAATCACTGTCATATAAGCTAGCATTTGCAGCGCAACTATTGCCAAATGTGGGAGAAACTCTCAAAGATGAACAAATCACTATATGGCCTATATATTTGTTATCTGCACCCTCTTTACATTGTCTTACATCCACCATTCCATGGTCAAGGTCCTAATTTTCTCCCACCATTCTGAAATACATAGTAGAATGTTTAGCCAGTCTTGTCAAATAAAGTCAGTATGTCCCAACATCCTTTGCAACTAGATGTGACCATGAGGGTAATATCTATCTAGCAAAACATAAGTGTGTGTGCTCTGGACAGCTTCCAAGAGCCTTCCATAAAAGAAACAGGGTGCTTATTTTTCCCTTTCTTCTTTACTTTCTTTAACCTTCCCCTTGAAATGTGAATATCACCATCTTGAACCATAAGGGAAATGGTGACATCCTAGAAATGGAAGAATAATAAGCCTAGAGGGCCTGGCATGATGGGACAGCCCTTGTTCACATTCCTCTGGACTTTTACATGAGAAAGAATTTTCGTTCTTGGTTAAATTAAAATAAAGCACACTTCTTTATGATCTTTCTATAATTAAGCTCATTCTGCTCTAGTAGGGTGCTCTAGTAGGGTGACTCAGAGAGGCCACTGGGTCTTGCCAGTTAAAAATAAGTTTCCGTCATAAGAGAAACTCAGTCTCTTTGGGGGAGATGCTCAATCTTTCATAGCTCCCTCCTCACTTCTTCATTTTACCAAGATGGCATCTTCATCCCTGAAAGCAAGCCATTATGTTCATCATAGTGATGAACGGGGCCTCTGTTCTATGTGCAGCCTTCCAGGTCTTTGTTACATCTGTCCTCTGGGTCAGTGTGTCCACACGACAGTCTCCACCACACTGCATCCAAACTGGCCGTCTCCCCCAGTCTCCAGGTGCCTTTCTACCACTACTACTAGCTGAGTGTAGACCCTACCATTGCACTTCTGTGTCCTCCGGGTCCTGACCCCCGGCCCTTACCAGTCCACAAGGAGTCTGACCACTTCTGCCCTGGGTGAGGCATCCTGGATTTCCTTCACATTCTCCATAGGTTGTGGGAAATCAAAAACGTTCATTTATCTATATACCTCTTCTGTCTTCAGATACTGTTCGGCCTGGCGACACTATCAAATGTGTCATGAGCAAGCAGAGTACCATTCCGGATGTCTCTGGATTCTCCCTCAACCTATCAGGAGTTTCTACTGCCCCAAACATATCCAGGTGTTTCCAAAACACTCCTTCTGCCCACCCAGGCCACAGACAACTCCTCTAACCTCCTGTCCTCCTGTCTTTCCCACACTCATCTTCTCAGAGGGCTTCTTCGACCTCTGGCAGTCACTTTGTCAAGCCCAGAGTGTAACCTCAGGCGCTTTAGTCTGATTGCAGCACTATGGCCTTTGATAAATTAAGGAACAATTTGTAAATGAGATACAGTTTTTTCTCTCTTTCCAAAGTCTAGCTCTCAAGACTGCTACCTCTCTGAATCAGCACTGAGATTCAGAGTTGATGGATGGCCTCTCACAACCTCTCTGTTCCAGGTGGTTCCATCCTCTCCTTCCCTGGGAGGTCATTAGCCTTCTGGATGGTTTAATAATTTCACATTCTTAGACTCATGTACACTTGAATCATGTGCCAACACATACACACCTATATGTAGATAAAGGAAAGAGAATGACATACCAGAAAACTCCAAATGGAGCAATTTGAGATAATGTAAATGCCGTGACTCAGAAGCTACCTGAACTGTGCTCAGAATCTTGGGCCCATCTCTAATTCACTTGCTCTTTCACTTGGTATTTATAATCATGGATGTTTTATCACAGGCTCTAAGCTTGGTATGAAATAAAGAAAAAAATCCTCTGACAGCTGCACAAGGAGCCTAATTAGGAACCTCTTTAAGTTTACTTTAAAATGCATAATTGATGTAGAAACATGTGAAGCAAATAGCACCCCATTAACATCCTCACAATATTTTCAAAGTTGCTGATTGTCACATTTGTTTCATATAGTGTAGATGTCATTTTCTAGCTCCTGTTTATCTTAATCCAGGGCCACGTTTCAGTTTAATAATTCATTAGCAGCTCTTTGGAACTTCTTGCCTGCTGAGTTTACTGAAGACTGATTAGCAATTTTATCGTTTTTAAGTTTTCTGTATATATTTTCTTAAGTGTCATCTCCTGCTGATTCTAACACTTCCTTGTTTGAAATTATTTTTTTCCTCAACTACTCTGCTTTGCTGCTGTGAAACGGCCCATCATTTCTATCACCCAGAACAGACACACGTCGTCAGAGTCTGAGATCCTGTGGGTCATTCCCAATGCAGAGGACTTGGTTTAATGGTGTATTCATACCACAGACAAGCTTTATTCTTTTATCAAAAAGCATCATTCAAATCAGTGTGCATTCACTTAGACAAGGCCTAATTGGGCAAACCATGGGCAGTGCACTAAGACCCACCTGGAATTTGTAGTTTGCCTCTATTACTTTATCTGATTGACTGTAGATTAATGTTTTTTACTTAACTTCCCTAAATTTCAATTTATTCATATGCAAAGTTGTAACAATAACAACTTCTTAGTGTTGCTGTAGGGAGTAGAGGAGACTATATGTAAAAAGAAAATGCACTATTATACCTGAAAAATAAGATATTTGTTAAAATTTTATGTCACTTATTTTCTTCCTTTTTCTTTTCATTCTATTTTAGTCATGTTAATATTAACTAATTATTAACTGCTTTCATTGAAATACTCATGGTATAATCTGAGATACTGAAATAGTTCTTATTTTAAGTCCTAGGTCTTTCCAGCTTTGTTGTACCAGGCCAATTTATGTTTCATTGCATTGAGAGAACTCTATTTTTTTAAATTGTTGCATTGCTCCTTAAACTCTCTAAATTGCTCTTTGCTCACTCACTATCCCACTAAGATCTAAAAGGTAAAGAATGGGCAGAAATGACCCATGTAAATCATAACTCCCTGCAAAGGCACAGATGAGTTATGCATTTTAAGTAAAAGATCATAATACAGAATAGTCTTCTGCAAATCCAGACTAACATCACATTTAATCCTAACAGTGTACTAAAGTAACAAAATATGTTGATGGAAAAGTAATGGAAATATAATTGCAAAAAGAAAAAAAAAACAAGGTGAATTTTATGATTAAAAAAATGGGTTTATTCATGTATTTTTAAAATGAATGACAGCGGGTCATCAATTCACCATGATATTTATGTTCCACTGATACCTTCAAAAAATGATATAATGGTTTCATTCTGCAATGTCAATATTCACTGGCACTATAAATGACATTCCTAAAGACTATATTAATACATCACCAGAACTTTTAGATATCACCATTAAAATCTATAGAGTGTACTAGGTCTGTCCACAAGGTACCCAGCCATGTAATATGAAAAATAGAGACATTTATTGAAGAAGATACAAGAAGCATTGTACACAGGACAATGAAGCCCCAGTTCCCTTCAAAGGAGGCATCATGGGACCTCATACAGTTCTCCCAGTCACCTCCAGCTGCCCTGTCATATTGTCCTGAATCTCATCGACAGTCTGAAATCTATTCCCATTCAAAGGTGATTTTAGTTTTGGGAAAAATCAGAAGTCGCAGAGTGCCAAATCTGGACTGTAGTGGGGCTGAGTCACCTGAGTGAGTTGATGTTTCATCAAAAAACTCTGCACCAGACATGACGCATAAGTAGGCGTGTTGTCCTGATGAAGCTGCCAATCACCAGCTGCCCATAGCTGTGGCCTTCTGAGCCATCTGAACAGTTTCTGCAGAGGAATGTTCAAGCTTAACCCAAAATTTGATGCAGATTCATTGCTCTACTTGCTCACTTTGAGTGTGGCAGCCACACAGTACACATGCTCACTCAATGGCATCTACACCCCCACTGACTAGAATGGTGAAGACATTGTTCACACGTGTATTCCAGTCCACTCTCCCTGGCTGCCAGGTTACATTGATATTGTGCAAACCACCCTCATTATATTAACAATGGTTGGACTTTTTCCAGACAGACCTTATATAAAACTCCTCAAAATTCTCTTACGGAGTAAATGAACACAAATCTTGAAGTCTATTGCCATAGTGCACTCAGCAAAGTTTATAATAAATGGGCAACCTTGTGGTTTTCTAGATATCTTATTGCATTCTAAACAAATATTTTTGATAACTATGTTCCAGTCATTTATACTAGAACCTAACAATGCAGTGAAGGTAGGGCTGCTTTCCTCAAAGAGCTAGAATCCTAGCAGGGGAGATAGAGCTGAAATAGGAAAACTTAACAGTGAGAAGTCCTACACGAAGGCCATATTCCGAATACCGTAGAAATGTGTCTTGGGGGCAAAGAGGAGGCCTCCTAGAAAAACTGAACCTCTAACCTGATTCCTGATGATTGAGTCAGGTTTATCAAGGTGAAAGGAAGACAAAGGAAGAAATAAAGTTCCAAGAAAAAGATACTATGTGTGCAAAAACTAAGGTGCAAAAGAAATAAAGTAAATTGAGGGAAGGAAGAAAGGGAGGGAGGGAGGAAGAGGAAAAGGAGGAAGACAGGTATTGAAGGAAGAAAAGAAAAACGTATTTGTATAAAAAGCTACTTTACAAAGAATATTTAAAATTATTACCAATTAGACATGAAAATGAGTGAGTAAAGCAGACGAGGTCACAACAGAGTGAGGACATAGCAATCTGTGTCCTGAGTCCTTATGTTTCAGAGAGAGGACCTAAACTAACCATGCAGAACTGTAAGAGGAATTGTCAATCACACAATTATGCAAGTTGTAGCCCAAACTCACCTCAAAAGCATGAGGGTTGAGAGTGAAAAGGTTCACTGTCTTAACATTTCTGCCCCAAGAGATAAATCCAAAGGTTTTGTGACTTACAAAAAAAAGCCAGTGTATGTTGGTAGCAGAGCCCTCCCATCGGAAGACACTGGGACCTGGGTTTCTTCCATCCTCAGCCATCATCAGCTTAGCAGGAGCCCTTCAGATCAACACCGCCGGGGAAGAGGGATTAAAAAAAAGCAACATGAAGTTTTCAGGGAAGAAGTTTGGAAGTGTCCAGAATTACTTCAATCATTTCTCGGCCTTTTTGCTATAATCAGTGTAGCATCTATTCTTTTCGGTTTAAAATTTCTTCAAACAAAACTTCAAGGCTAGAACCCAGTCACATAGCTTTAATCCAGTTGCAGGGAAGACTAGGAAATCTACTCTTTCTGTGTCCTCAGAAACAGGAAAGTAAAGTTAGATGTGCCCATGAATGGCGCTCAGGGAGACCAGTCAGTGAGCTTCATAAGTGTCCCCTGAGCTGATGGAATGAATGACAGTGGACTTTCCTCAGGCCAGAAAAGGATGAAGATAGATGCAGTTAAAGACTGACTTCCCCGTGGTGGTGACGGAACAGGAGAGGTCGACCGTGGGGCAACTGTGTGCCTCCCTAGCACGTAAAAACTTGTATGAGCCTCCTGTGGGCAGGGACACCATGGAGGACAAGCAAGTTAGAGACATTCTGAAGGAAATCTTGATGGTGACTCTTGCCGGTAAGAGGCTATTAGGTGTCCCAAGACGGCAGCAAGAGAAATACTACATATGGCAGATAACCTTAAAGTTGCAGGCTTGAAAAGACATGAGTAACCTTAAATATTGGTTAAGGGAAAAGGACATGAGGCAAAAGAGTCCACTGTTTTACATGTTTTATAGTGTTCTCACAGGCTCAGTAGAATTCTCTATTTTTTTCTCTGAAAGTACCAAAGTGGTATTGCCCTGTCAGGCCGTCCCTGGACATGGCTCCCAGTCAGCCTTAGAGGCTCAGGCGATCTTAAGACAGTATGTGATTTCGGATGCCTGCAAATCCCATGGCTGTATAAACAGACCTCTGAGACCGATACATGTTTCTTGACTCCCAGGGCCTGCACGCTTTCACCCTTCCCACGTATATTCGTCAGAAGAGGATGAGGTGTGTGACCACCCCAAATTTTCAAAGGTATGTGCTTTGGTCTAGAAATAAATACTATTTCAAATATTTTACTGGCCCAAACTAGTAACATGATTCCACTCCACCACAGAGGGCAGGAAGTTTAGCCTTTCAAGTGCTGGAGAGAGAAGTCACTAAGCAAAACTGTGGGCTACCGCACCCACCAAGCAATCTCAGCCAACGCCAGAGCGCTCACTTGGTGCTAGGGAGAGGTCTTCTAAGGGTACCGACAACCTTTGAAGGGGATACAGGGCCTCTCGATTCTTCCTCTAGATCGGCACTGGTTTGTTATTGCTTAAAAGCAAATAACACACATTACAGTGAGACAGTACACGGCAAACTAGAAATACCTCAAGTAGTGCCAAGTTCTTTAATAATCAAGATCAAACACTACAGGTTTCCATGAGAATTTCTATACTCAGGGTAATTTCATTTAGACATTAAGAAAAGACGAATCATTCTTAATATAGGGATGAAAATTTCATGATAGCACTTTAGGCAAGGAGGTGCTGGTCCTAGTCTTCCAGCTGACAAGTCAGAGTGAAGAATACGCAGTTTACACATTCGGAGTGCTGCCACAATTAGATCCAAAGCTCATAAACTGTCACATAAATTGTACACGTGCACTATGATTCCCAAGTTTTCCAATGTAACTAGTTTACTGAAAACTCTTAACTCAGTATAGTACAAACATTTAATGATTTTGCCTTTTCACAATCATTGACTACAACCATGCTCTGTTGAACTACCATTTCTTATGTCCCTTAATGGCATCCTAAATAGGTCCTAAAGCTTCCTATTGACTTTTAGTTAGCAGAAGCTCTAATACAATTCAACATAGCTTCACACTTCAACATTATACCAACATTGTATTTGATTTAATGTTCCTCCTCTCCCCCTCCCCAGCATTACCCTCTGAGTTTATCCCAAAGAATTTCAGGGTGGCGGAGGTATGGAGCAGGGGGGTGCTGCTGGATCACCTTTGCTCTTCTACCAGCAGAATAGCTAAGATCCCAGCCAGGGGATAACATCCCAAGGCTGCCTCCTTCTAGAGCCCTTCGATCTTCATAAATGAGTCTCCTGAAGTGCCCTCATCTTAGTGTGCTGGATATTTCTGTACGCCCCTCCAGATCCACTCCCAGTTCTCTCCTCTGCTCCAGGCCAACTACAAGGCCGTTCTCTACATGAAGCTTCAACTGGGCTTTTTTGCTCACTGGCTGCTCGTTAGGCTGGGCCAAAGGGAAACACTGGTACCAGATCAGAGGTTGAAGACAGATCCTGAGGTATTTATTTCCTTGACCCACCCCTTGCTGGGCCCCCAAATTGCCAGCAGCTGGTTCCTTTTGAGAAGACCACAAGTCCTGGCAGGCTGCCCTCCTCTCCAGCTACAGCTCTGGGTTCTAGTAACCACTTCCTCTCCTATCTCCTTGAGTGAGTGGTGGTGGTTAAAGCTTCCCTCTGTGGTTAAAGCCGGGATGCTTCACCACGCCTTGTCGGCTTCCCTTAACTTTGTTCACACGTTTGTAAAGGGTCCCCTTATTAATCTCTCCTCAATTGCCCTGTCTGAGTGTGCCATCTGTTTACTGTCAGGATGTTGAATGAAAACAGGCCCAGCACTTCTCTTCCCGCCCCAAAAGGAAGGGAAGGAAAATCCCAGCATCCCTACGCTGAGGACTCTTCATCTGAACAATGACCTCCTTTGATCCTCTGCCTCTCCGCTAACTTGTGTGCTTATTCAGAAGAGTGTCAGACGTGTGACAAAGGGGCAAGAAGGTTTTAAAACCCCATTATAGGCCCTAGAGGGAGGTTCACATTTTAAATACAAGGAGCTTTCTTTCACAGGTAGAGCACTTCATGCTCCTTTGTCTCTAATTCAGCAATTTTTAATGCCAGGGCACTAGAAAAAGTTCACTAAATGTGCAGAAAGGCCCACATTTACCAGTAAAAGCTCAAGATGAAAACCAATTATTCTACATTGAACCAAAGCACCAGGACTATGCATATCTGTAAGTTTGGATCCTTGCTGTATTGATTAACCAACAGTTAATGGATACTTTAGGATTTACCTTTAACCACCTCATTACCTACCCAAGAAAATAGCAAGTTATTCAAACAGAATTCTGGAATTTGTTCTCTGGAGCCTTTTATTATGTTTTTAACACACAACCAATGTCAAAACAGTACTCCCAGGACACTAATACGGAGATTCAACTAATGGCATATTTAACAAAATAGCTGCTTTGAGAAAGAACAAGAACATGATCCTTTCAAGGCATGTGCTGTGTTATTTCATTCAGTTTAATAAAACACCACCTGAGAGCCATCTCCAGCTAACCTCATGCCTGAATTTGCATTTTTTTAGCTTCTGAAATGTGAAGGCATTTAGAGGTTGAGTGATATTGCCAACAAACTGTATTTCATGTTGGAGATCAGCAGGGGCTTTTGGAGGGCTTCAATTTTTTCTCCGAGTGTCAGGAAATCAGATTATTGCATCCAGCTGCAAGCTGTTTTGATTGAACTGAAAGTCTGATTTAATTTGGTACAAATGGCAAATTACTCCTCTATTTATCCTTGAACTACATGTACCCATAAAGTACTATATTTTGGGATGTTCTTAAAAGTTTAGAGTGGAAATGTGCTTTCTGAAGGTTCCTTCTGCATGCCTCCACCACTCATAAAATTCCACCATATGGTGGAAGGCCCCAGAAAAGACAATATGTGGACATTTCTGCACTCCCTGCCCTCATGCTGTTTACAGAATAAGGGTACTGATTCAGTGGTTATATGCATATTATAAAAACCACATTAAGATTCTTGACAAAATGGAACAAAGTTTGGAATGTTTATTTATTGATGGCACTTAAAGGGCAATGGACTTTGAGATTATGCTCTACAGTAGCCTCCGCTTATCTGCAGTTTTGCTTTCTGTAGCTTTAGTTCCCAAATATCGAGTGTGGACTGAAAATATTAAATGGAAAATTCTAAAAATAAACAATTCACAAAAGTTTTCAATTGCATGCTATTCTGAGTGCATGATGAAATCTGGAGACTTTGTCTGGAATGTCCACACTGCAGCTGTTCCCATCTGTTAGTCACTCAGTAGCCACTGGGTTGTCAGATTGTTATACTATCACAGTGCGTGTGTTCAAGTCACCCTTATTTTACTTAGTAATGGCCACAGAGAGCAAGAGTAGTGATGCTAGCAAACTTGGATATGCCAAAGAGGAGCTAGGAAGTGCTTCCTTTAAGTGAAAAGGTGAAGTTTTTGACTTAAAGGAAAGGAAACTAATCGTATGTTGAGGTTGCTAAGATCGACGGTAACAATGAATCTTATGTCTCTGAAATTGTGAAGAATGAAAAAGAATTCATGCTAGTTTTGGTGTCGCACCTCAAACTGCAAAAGTTACAGCCACAGTACGTGATAAATTCTTCCCTAAGATGGAAAAGGCAGTAAATTTACTGTGGAAGTCAAGAACAGAGATTTATAGGAACATGTCCCAGAAAGCATCGAGCTTATATGAAGAAGACTTCAGCAAGGGATCCCCGGAAACGAGTGACCAGGCCATTCACTGAAAGTAAGGGATGGGTTCCACAGATCCAGGAACAGGACTGAACGGAAAAGTACGAAAACGACTGCAGAAGCTGCGTCTGCCAGTGAAAACGCTGCTGCCACATTTTAGGCAGAGTTGAAGAAGGTGGTTAGTGTTGGGTATTATCTGAGCTTTTCAGGCGTCCACCGGGGGTCTTGGAACTTCCCCCTGTGAATAAGAGGGCCTGTTGTACTCTCAGCCATACTACCATTGCAAATGCTAAGCAATGCTAGGAAAAAAATATCGCAGACTGCAGGGGTGTCCAACCTGCGGCCCGTGGGCCACATGCAGCCCAGCATGGCTGGGAATGTGGCCCAACACAAAATCATAAACTTACTTAAAACATTATGAGATTTTTTTTTTGGTGATTATATGTTGCAATGTATTTAATGCGTGGCCCAAGACAACTCTTCTTCCAGTGTGGTGCAGAGACACCAGAAGCTCGGACACCCTGTCAGCCCCTTTAAATGGGTAATACTTAGGAGACAAAACAAGTGTGTTTTTCTTCAATCTTGTGCAGCACAGTTTTCAAGAACTACTCTATAGTGGAGTGTGTTTAGGAGAAGCAAAATAATTTTGAAACTATAATATTATTTCAATTCTACACTTTAGAAGCTATTCACAAGGTTTCCGGCTCAGAATACATACAACTTCAAAACACCCAGGTTAGGATGTTTCGAGGTGAGTCAAAGCAAATGTTTATGTGGAAACAATGATGTTCACCAAGAAGTATGAATGCTATAAAATGAACTGTTAGACGGTTTCCTGTGAAGGAGGTTTGAAATAAGAAAAGTGAGCAGGTCACGTTCAGTTTCATATAAGGGCAACAAGGATAATGAATTTTTCCAAAGGCTCTTTAAATTTTCTCCCTTTAACATGATCGTACTTTCAGAGACATAAAACCATAAAGTGTTAGGTAGGCAGCAACTCACAATGCAATCTTTAAAGAATGGGGCTTCATAAATCTTTTTCCCTTCTGATGTCAAGGCTGCTTGTGTGGCTCTTCCATTTTGCAACTTCTTTCTCTGCTCTCCCCTCTTTGCAAATCATGTACATATTCAGCTCAGCTACCACATTCATTATTCTGGTGTCTCCCCTAACATAATGCTTACTTGCTCTAAACAAATATAGAACTTTAAATTGGATTGCTTATTTTAGCCGAGAATCACACAGTACTGATCATTCTTTTCCACGCCTTTCCCTTGCCGTCCACTGTGATGTTACTGGTCAAACATTCCTTCCTTTTCCCTCCCTTTAAAATTTAGGACAGAGCCAGGCTTCAGGAATGCTCACTGCATGAGAAGAAGCATGAGCCCTGTGATGTCCTAGCAACCTTCTTCTTTTCTCAATACCTAATTCAACAAATCTAACTTTTTAAAAAATAAAAGTTATAGGGGTGGAGGGATTGAGCAAAAAAAAAAAAGAAAGAAAGAAAAAGAAAAAGGACTCATGGACATGGACAACATTGCTGAGGGGAGGGAAGTATAAGGGAACTAAATGGTAATGGAAAATGTAATAAAGGTTATATGTTAAAGGAAATCATAAAAATAAGTAAATAAAATAAAAATGAAAATTATTTTGTGTTGTGAAATGATGAATATTCATGTTCATCTTTGGAAACTGTCCTGTAATATGGATATTGTTTTTAATAACATAAAATGGGAAAAGTGGTTCTCCGTAGGTTATTGCCGAGAAAATGCAGACATCCTGTTTATGTCATATGGAACATAATACAGAAACATGATGTCAAAAGACTGTATCCTCTTGAGCCACGCTATGGTTTTTTCCCTTATTTATTTTGAAACCCTATAATTTTTAAAGTACTTCTGGGAAAATAATGAGAACTATCGAGGCCAGCAATTCCTACTGAGTATAGTGTCCAAGGATAATATGGCTAATACTCTGATATCTGAGAATTAAATATGATGTTCTGTTAAGGGAATTTCAGGCTAACACATGCTAATAAATGCTGAACTGAACTTATTAAGATAAAATGTTCTTGTAAATCAAATGATAGTCATTTTCTTTTTTAAAAAAATGGTGATAGCAGGTGTTCCAATCTGAACCATTCATTTGCAGCATGATTTAAAATTAGCAAGTGTCAACCTGATGGAGAGTGAATTTCCGAAAATACAGACTATGCAGACCACGTTCAATGCATGCCTTCAAGCATAAATAATAATCCTTGAGGGTGCTGTTTGGTTTTCAGTATCTTTCACATACATTAAATTATTTGCTGCTTATTACAACTCTGTAACAGAGAAAACAAAAATATTTTTATTATTCTCATTTTTTCAGATGAGAATGTCAGGGCTCAGAAAGAGTTCATGACTCATACAGGGTCACATAATTTATATGTTGGAGACTATAGACCAAGAATTTAAAAGCAAGTCTTCGGACAATGAGTTCTATAGTTATTCCAACATATGAAAAGCCTCCTGCATTTTGAATGGTCTACAAGAAATAATGGATCCCAAAGGCAGATAACTGGACAGACTGCATGTCTGCTGCATTAGAAGCCACCCAGCATATTTGGTAGAGAGAGTGAAGAGAAACAGATAATCCACACTCTGTTCTACTCCGATTTTCTTCATTGTTTTCTTGATGATTGATATTTTTAATTTAAAAAATACATTTATCTTCACTATGCATTCTAATTTTATTCTTCTAATGCCATTGTGCTCATTAATATTTATATCTACCTAGTTTTATAAATAAAAATCAAAATATAGCAGAATTTGGATCAGCCTTACACCAGATACAAAAAAAAAAAAATCCCTCATTAAAGCATAAATAAAAAGAGTTGAAGGTACCCAGTGGCTTCTTACTGTGGTTCAATGTATAATGGCCCACTTTGACAGATAAATGGCCAATATTTCACAAAATTGTCTATTTTCTCAGTGAAGCAAGATATCTGTTTTTCACACATGGCTTACAAATTACTGATCTATTCTCACTGCTGGTAAGGTTATGGACAAGATGATTAGAAGAACATTTGAATGATAATGCTTTCCTTGTGTGCAACTCAAACAAAAAAAGTTGGGGGAAAAGACACCCATGATTCAAACTCTAAATTTCTTTTAAGGAAACAAGAAGAAACACTGTATCAATAATTGTGGTACAAATGGCAGAGGATAAAATATAGGATTTAATATGAATGATCTGCTGTCCCCCAAAATAAGAGGCCAACCCAAGGTAGCTGGGCCACCAGCCCTACAAAGACCACCATTCTTCAATGTAGAGCACCCAACAGGAAGAAAACTTTGAAGCTCCCACCAGCCAGAGGAACCACAATCAATTTTTAGTAATAATTTGAAATTTAGTATTTTAGAAACAGTACTGAAATAGGAATCATGCACAAAGTCAGAACACGGACATTTCTTATAAATTTTATGGGTTAGTTTTGATGTTTTTAAATTGCTTATTAGGGGGTTGGGCAACATAATATTATCAATGTTAATATTAAGAACTCTGTAGGGGCTTTCAGTTCTTATGGGACACCACACCAGGCTCAGGATACTTGAACAGTTTAACTTAAAAATGGGTATCATGAATCTGATCACAGAACTAAAAGGAGAACCAAATTAGGTTTAATTTAGGACAAAGATATCAATACTTAGAAGAATTAACAAATTCTTGGAGATCTAAAATATCCCTGGATTGGATGGATTAATGATGCCAATTCTGTTTATCCAGCCTTGGAAAGAAACATTCAGACACCACTTCTCAGAAACGTGAAATGTACAATGCATTATTGTTGGTGCAGTTAAAATGGGAAGATTGAAAATGATGGGGATGTGGCCAGGAGTCACAGGACAAGGCTGACATCCCTGAGAGCTGTCCAGGGAAGGCAGAGTTGTCCACCTGGGAACCAACTCAAGACTTGAACAGCCTCATGAAACTAGTCTGTTCTTCTCTTGTCTCTCAGAGGGAATTGCCATGAAGGTGTTTCAAGAACACAGTGTCCACCCTTTCCTTTTTCTGTTTTAAGATCTCCAGAATGTGACTCCTCCATATAACCTCTCATGGTAGGTAGCACATACATAATCTATAGCATAATCGCTCAGAGCTATTCGCCTCTGCTGCGTGGTGTGAAGCTCCCAAGGAGCCCTGCAGTCTTTAATTTTAAAAGGTTGTACATGACATTTTCAAAAGGTGAAAAGTAGCAAAATGTGACTCACTAAAAAGAGAATTTTATGTATCCTTCAAAGTGAACATGGGTATAAATTAGAATATTATATCTTCTAACACTTCTTGACACTCAAAGCAAATAAAACTTAAAAATACCCATAAGTCTCCACCTATTATACATTCCCTGAATAAGGAACTAAAGAATCTTTCTTATGTTTAAATACCAGACACCTGAAATGTTTTAACAGACTTTAATCAATTCCAGAATGGTACTTATCTATGAAAACAAGATTGAGTCTACCTTTAAAACAAAATACAATAAATAGAACCAAAAGATTCCTTTATGCTGTTGTTTCATCGATAGCTTTTACACAGCCCACAAACTCCTTACAATGAACTATCAATAAAGTTCAGCTTCTAAATGGGTACCCCCCACATAGGGTTGGATGCTGAGCTGTGGGCACTGAAAAAATTGATCCAATCTTGAGATTCAAGGCAGCCTGTGTGGAAATACCAGCTTCTAGGTTGCCGGTCAGTCAGAAACAGGATTTATTTGCAGGTTTCTGAATCTCTTACTGGCTATATAAGCAAAGTTCAACAGGCAGAAAGGCCCAGACAGCAAAGCCTCAGTGTGAGCTCTAACCTTAGGACAAGGTTATTTGCCCTCTGCCAGATTTTAACCACCACTTTGGGCCGACTCTGGAAAGAGATCACTTCTTATTAACCTGGGGATTGCAAATGCCAGGACAAGTGGTTTTCAATGGCCTTCTTGCCATCGGGGTTTGGTAATCACGCACATTCCAGGCTCCACAGCTAAAGACTCAACTACATACATCTGCAATGGGCTCCGGGCAGCTGGACACTGAACAAACTTCTACAGGTGCTTTGTAAACCATCTGAAAAAACCTTTGGACACTCACTTGGGAAAGCTGTCTCACTTAGCAGATGCTTTTTAAATGCTTACTGATGAATTAAGTATTAAAATACCTACTATAACCATTTAGCACTGCTCTTGCAAAGTATTAAACAGTAGGAAAGGTCAGTTTGTCGCAAGTCATTTTACAGTTGGTCATGTAGTTAAACATTAACTTTTCCGCAATTTTGTAATTCAAATATATCCTTAATTTTTTAAAGCAAATGCATATAATATCTGTGAGCCTAAATGAGGCCTTGAGATTTAACATAGTCAGCTCAAGGTGCACAAACAATCATTAACAATAGTTTAAAAATAATAAGCATGGAGAAAAAAAAGGCATAGAAAATTTTATATTCCTTCAAAGAACATGAATTGCTTTACAAGGACAAATATAGGGTAGGTTTACACTTGTTCATGTGGAAAATAATTAATTAATAGATAATGCAAGAACAAACTCTGTGTTTTGCATATTCACCACTGTAAACCTACTTTTGCCATAGCCTGTATAATCAGAATTCTAATCTGGTTGTGAACCATATTTGTGTGGGGGGGGTCCTAAAGAATTGCTCTATGGAAGAACTGAGAAAAAAAAATGTAATGGAGCTTCTGGGTGAGAAAACAGAATTCTTCTCCTAGAGAAGCAACTTGAACTTTGGAACGGCCGGTTTCAAAAGCAAGGTTCTGTATGCTGCACTACACTCCTCTTGTTCTCCCAGTAGACATCATAGTACATTCATAAAATGATTTCTATTCGAGAAAACCTCCTTGAAAGAAAATATATTTGTACACAGGATACAGAGGATTAGCATCAATCTCCCATGCCTGGTGCCCCTCCCAGAGAGAGTCACAGAAAGCGTATTAAAGCCTTTGTAACCAACTCTGCACCATCTCTCTGGGATGCACAGGCGATGCTGTGCAATGCTAAGGGTTTCATAGCATAGGGCAACACTAGAGATCAGCACAATGAACTCTAATGCTGTACCACATCATTTGCCTAACTGACCTTCACTTAATTAAGTGACTGGATTAACCCAGGCTTTCTAGTCTCCTCTTAAAATTTACTGATTGCTGCCCACAACATGCTGATGCTCGTAGCTAAAAAGCTAATCTTTATATTTCTGTGCTCTCCTGCTCCCATCTGTTGAATTAAATGGTTGTCAGGAGTCAGATTTATTTGCTCCCAAATTTGTATATGCTAGTTTTATTTTACATTGTAATTACATGGGTTATTAAATATTATCTAAACTGGTGAAATAGGGGTATCAAAAGAGAATTGCTTCTAAGGAAACTAATTTAAATGCTTTGGGTAATGCTTTGGGCAAAGCTGAGTCACTAAAAATAATGCAGTCTCATTTTGGGACAATGCAACACAACAGTTGGAAGTCATAGAAATTTAGAAGGATTCTGCACTCAACCTTCCTGTCAAGCGTTTAAACTTCTCCCTTCACTTTAAGGAAATGGAAGCTAGGAATGAAGAATAACAATGTGTTTGGTCTTCACAAGAAAAATAATTCAGCAATTCAATCAGTGAACTCACACTCAGAGAAAATGCCTTAGCCCAACATGAAAAGATTGGTAAAAGAACTTAATTTGCATATTAAAATTAATTAAAAATATTTTGCATGTGCATCATTGTGTATTATTCTAAGAATTCCATACAAGTCAATCATTTGTTTTTGACTTGCCACTTTAACTGACTTCTCTAACTAATTGACCAGATGCCAACCTTGATCATGTCCCATGAGAGATTTCTACTATAATCACGTCAACAACAAAAACGTTTCTATGGCCAAGATTGCAAACTCACAGCTTGCAGGACAAGGACAAATTCAGCCTACACGGCTGTAGAATCTGCTTTGTCAAATTCTAAGGGAAACAATTTTGGATGTTTCACATAAAAGTTCAAATCCCCATCTTCTCCGGAAACTTAGATCGGGCAACACTGGACTGAAAGTCCATGTGGCCACAAGAGCTCCTGCAGAGGAGCAGCTGCCTCCCTTGGAAAAGGCATCGGCTCTCCAGTTGGCCCCCGGCCCCACCTCTCCAACCTGCCCAGCTCACCGTGCCTCCATCTTACCTGCCTTTTTTCTTCCACAGGCATTTGGAAGATGAACTAACCACGTTCTAAGGCCTTGCTTGTGAGAAGTAAGGATTTCTAATTCACCTAAGATGTTTGGCAAGAAAAAACATCCTCCTTCCCAACTCTACAAGTTCGTGCAATCCGTCTTTCTCAAGCACTGTCTAACAATATGAAAAAAATGCAAAAACCCATATTCATACACAGGGAAGGCAGCCCCTACCCTTTCAGGAGCTTAAAGTCTCATTAAAAAATGAACAAAAAAGCACACGCCATACATAAACGCATACTAAATACTTATGTTTTCAACTACAGCAGACAATTTAGAACTTTCTTCTGTACTTCCTTGCTACTCCAACTACACTAGAGGCTTCTTGAATAACCCATACAATAAATTACTTTGAAATTCCCACAGCCCCACTACATAGGTTCAACAAATTTATTAACATGAAGTTGTTAGGAGATTGGTGGTATTTGCTAATTTTTCAAATAAGTAAAATAAAATGAATGTCTAAGATCTGAGATGAGAGGTCTATTTGTATTGAAAGTAGATGATATGTCTTTTGAATTGCAAAAAACATTAATATTTTTTTAAAAACTAGTGGGTTATAAATATAACATATAGTGTACAGGTGACATGTTGTAGAACTGTGCACCTGAAACCTGTATAATTTTGTTAACCAGTGTCACCCCAATAAATTCAATAAAAAGGAAAAAAATCTAGTGGCTGGGAATGAAGTGTTAGCTCTCTCCAATATTTGAGGAAATGTGTGGGAGAGGGTAGCAAATGACAGATTGTGATAGGCTTTGAATGCTAAACTCAAGGAGTGGAATGACTGAAGGTCTCGGGGCACAGTGGTAGCATGAACACAGATATTTAGAGAAGCGGATCTCTCAGCAGTATGCAGTATTAGTCTGACTGCGGTAAAAGCCTAAGTTGGGAGATTAATTAAAAGGCAGTAGAAAGAGTGCCTGAATTAGAATAAGCCCTGCAGGAGGAATAGCTTTTGTGGTTTTAATTATGTGTGAGGCACTTGAAGGTAAAATTGGCAGGACTCAGTGGCAGTGTTTAAGCAATGAAGGAGAAAACAACCTCAAAGACAATAGGCAGAAGGTTTCGGAGGTTTCACACCAGTGTCATTTTAGACAGAAGGCACTTGAAAAGAGTAGAGGACAATGATGAATTCCATTTTGAAGAATGAGGTCCTAGGAAAGGAAAAAAACATTAACAGAAACTACTGGCAAAATATGGCTGTAGCCAGTAACTATTATGTCATGATGTCATCAACTGTTTCAGACACCAGTGAATGAAATTCCTAAAATCCTACAAATAATAAGCTACAGAATATACAAGGTTAATTGTGGGTATTTACATTTCAGTGACAGAACTAAAATTGAATTGGAAATTGAAGATCCAAGGTGTTTTTTCAATATATCATCAGCTGAGTGAGATTTCCCAGAAAGTTTGTGGGCTGGTCTTAGTTTTGAAGACTGAATCAGAGTCGATAAAGTCTGACCATTATGGCCTCCATCATTATTTTCATGGCCATAAAGATTGGCCATGACAAATGGGACAGAAAAAATCTATCAGCTGAGTTACTGTAAAAAATGAATTAACTCCCAATTTCTGCTAAGAGTTTTGGAATCTTAAGATATTCACCTTTTACTTGTAGTTAAATCAAAAAGTTATACTGAAAAAGATAAATAAGGATTGAAGTTACCTACTACACAAATTTAATTTTGACATTTGAAAGACTAGATTAAAATGTGGAGCTTAGATCCTCAGAACAAAAAATATATCATTTATGAATCACTTAATTGAACAACCTTTATTAACAAAGTCAGTATCGCCTGAGGAAAGCATATTTATGCCCTCATTACTATATTCTCTTAAGTACACACTGTACTGTCTACCTTATCTACCTTCGCAAAATAACCAAGGCATCTTCTTCCTCTGTGCCACTGAGCACATAAGAAAAATCTCATGCAAGTAAAGCAATTTTTTCATCTGTGCAGTTCAGTTGCTTTGGATCACTTTGTTTCAGGACATACAAAGTGAGTTTCAGAAATGAAACCAGAGGAATGTGCTTGCAATGGATTTGTGACTTTGTGATATGTCTACCAATCAGTATAAGTCAGCAGATCTCAATGTCTGGAGGCACGTGTGGTTGTCGCCTGGTTGAGGAAGAGGGAAAGGAAGGGATATCTAGTTGATAGACGTCAGAAATGCTGATAAACATCCTGAAGGCATAGAACCTGCCAAAACAGAAAAGAATCATCCAACTCCCAAATCAATAATGCCAAGGTTCAAGAACCCTGGTGTAAGTTCTCACAGACCCTCCTGGATTCTGTCCCAGGTCAGCAGCCAGCGCTCCACAGGGCACAGAGCACAGTGTGCTTCTCTGTCCCGTGGGAAAGGCTTGCCTATCCCTGCTCAGATAAACGAGGTGCTTGGAGTAGGTGTTTTCCTATTCTAAATTTAGGGTGAATGTATGTCACATTAAAGATATTACAGCCTCATCCAATAAAATTTTCCTTTATGAAAAGTTAAAGCAGAGCTTCTTATTTTGCTACTTTCTTTATTGAAGAGAAATCCATATGAGAGTATATTTTATAAAAACACAAGAGCTGTCATTTCTACCTTACTAGAGAGCCAAACGATGCCTTGTTCTCAGTATCTATAATGTTTCTTGGTTATGATGACCCATGTGACATTCTCCACATGCACTGAGAGGAAGGTCCATCCTTCTCAAGGGCAATTTCCATGAGATAATAATTTCAACTCATGTTTTTGTCTTAAGCAAAACAGCCTATTTTGTTTCTGTTTCTTTTAGAGATTTGATTTATTTATCTAGAGAGAGGGGAAGGTATGGAGAAATAGAGGGAGAGAAACATCGATGTGAGAGAGAAACATTGATCGGTTGCCTCTTGTATGCATCCCGACCAGGGACCAGGTCCACAACCCAGGCATGTGCCTTGACCAGGAATCAAGCTGGCGACCTTCTGCTTTGTGGGACAACGCCCAACCAACTGAGCCACATCAGCCATGCAGCCTGTTGTATTTTGAATGATCACCATAACGTAAACAATATTAAAACAATATTATAGTAAGTGTAGATGCAAATTATTATCATTTCATTTTCTATCTTCCTAATCTTCATTTGCTATTACATGTTGGTTTAGACTCGGGCTTTAGAATATAAAAACCTGGGGTAAAAATTGTTCTCTGGCACCTCCTAGATATGCCACATTAGCCAAGATCCTTCTTGAAACTCAGCTTCTCATATGTGAGATGGTAATGATAACAGCACCTACCTTATGAACGACTATGAGTGTGCAATGACATAATGCGTATAAAGGTCTTAGTATAATGCCAGTGATGAAAAGTTATAAATAAATGTTAACAGGTACTGTCATGATGGCTGTTATTTTTATCATTGTCATTTTACTATCAAAGTTTAAGACTGAATAGAAGTCTAAGGAGTATTTGTAGCGATGCCCATATTGGACACCAGACTCCTGAAGTCCAGAATTAACTCTTTTACTCAACTTCCAGCAAAATGCCTGGCACATAGCCAGGTCTCTCCATATTCAAGTGAATAATCAAATGGCAGAATAAAGAAGCACCTATGAGTTAAGAGCAGGAAAAGTCTTAAAAAAGATTCACCTGTACTATAAGAAACATTTTAAGATTTCTGTTCATTAGCATAACAAGAAATTCTAATAAAATCTCATTCCTAGAAAATGTCTGGGAAAGAGAAAATGTCTAGATAATTGGATGTTCTATGAATAATATACTCCTGAGACATTCCATCTAAAATATGCATGTTGTTTGCATGTGTACACACACACATAATCCACTTAGTATATACCCAGATAGTATAATATAGTAATTTCTGATGATTAAAAGTCACTTGAGATCTCTATTTGTGGTGTTCTGAGAAGCCATTACCCCACAAGAATTAGTTTCACAAAGATCCCTGCAGCTACGCTGTGGGGGAGGCAGTGTGAGCAACAAGAATAGAAATGAGGAGACCAGTTACGAGGTGTTTCTGGCAGCCCAAGAAAAAGTGATAGTGGTTAGACAGAAAGATAAGAACTCAGTTAAGACACAAAGATAGATCCAAAAACAAGAGAGAACAAATGCTGGCAAGGACGTGGAGAAAAGGGACCCTTTGTGCACTGTTGGTGGGAACTTAAATTGGTGCAGCCACTATGGAAAACAGTGCGGAAGTTCCTCAAAAAATTAAAAACAGAACTACTTTGTGATCTAGTAATTCCACTTCTGGGAATATGTCCAGAGGAAACAAAAACACTAACTTGAAAAGATATCTGCGCCCCCATGTTTATTGCAGCATTATTTACAATAGCCGAGACATAAAAACAACCTAAGTGTCCATGGATGGGAGAATGGACACAGAAGTTGTGTGTAGACACACAATGGAGTATTACTCAGCCATAAAATATGAGGAAATCCTGTCATTTAAAACAACATGGGTGTGTCTTGAAGGCATTATGCTAAGCAAAATAAGTCAGACAGAGAAAGACAAATACTGTAATCTGTAATCTGAAAAAAAAAAGGACCAACATAAAAACACCCCACCAAACTCAGAGAAAAAGAGAGTAGACTTTTGGTTACAGAGGCAAGATGTGGAGGGAGGGGGGATTAGAGGAAGGTAGTCTAGAGGTACGAACTTCCAGTTATAAGTATTAGGAATATAATGTACAGCATGCTGAGATGCTGAATATGTTAACCCTGCTGAATGATACATAGAAAACTTGTTAAGAAAGTAGATCCTAACCATTCCCAACAGAAGGAGAAATTCTTTTTTTTTTATTTTCTTTTTATTGTATCTACATGAGGTGACTGATAGTAACTAAACCTACTGTGGTGATGATTTCACACTATGTGTAAATCAAACCGTCGCGCTGTATACTATAAATTTATGCACTGATGTGGGTCAAGTATTTCATGACAAAATAAAGGGGAAAATAGGTGAAATAGACTTTGAAAGTTGATGGATTGGAAATGACCCGCAGCATGGATGGGAGATGCAGAGAAAGGGCAGGAGCAGGTGGGAGAACAGAAGGAAAGGTAACAGCCAAGGTGGAGACCGGGTTTGGGGCCAGGGAACCTTGCTTGCGGTGGTATCGTGTACTGCCCGCAATGGGGTGTGGAGGGATGGTCAGGACTCTCGTGTTTCACTAAAAACTTCTGATTCTAATTTCCTCCCCCAAAAGAAAAGCTGTCTGCTGGTACTTTCACTTGGTGAAAGCATTTTCGTTTCTCTCTCTCTCCTCCTCCTCCTCCTCCTCCTCCTCCCTCCCTCCCTCTTTCTTCCCCTCCCTCCCTTCCTCTTTTTCCTTATTGTATTCTCTCTTGCCTCCTCTGATCTTACTTAGTGAGCTGAAGGTTTGGAAGAATATAAAAGAGACATGTGGATTTCCCATAAATATCTCTCTCTTGGGGAAAAGGTCATTGAGCCCACAAAGAAGCAGGAGGAAAAAACTACCTTGTAAAACTCATCATTAAAGTCAGCTTACTTAGTCCCACTGCACTATTTATGGCAAGTCACTAAAATGTCAGCCTATTCCTCAGTGAAATGAGTCATTCTGTTTTACAGTCAAGCTTTTCCTTAAAATGTTTTGGTGAATAATGTATACAGGATACATGACTTTATTTTCTCAGTACCCAAAGCATTTATAAAAACGACATATTATGCAAATAGCAGGTAAACAAAGATACTTGCTAAACAATCTCTCATGGCTTGACTTTAAAGCATGCCTCCATAAAGGCAGTAGGGCAGGAAGCACCGTGTTCCCTTCTGGAGCAGCTACTCCAGGGTGCCCATTACTGGATGATGGCAGCGCAGAGTTAATGAGCCTGAGAATCACCTCTTGAACCAGTCTAGCTAACCCAACCAGATGCTTTCTCAGCATCACTTCTGCAAAAAATGCCTTCACACCTAACATCAATAATCATGTCAGGAAAAAAAATAGTGGAAATGCCTTATAATAAATTGTTGAAGATACATCTGGTAGGCAAATGCTCTCAGCTAATCTGAAAATAAATAAATAAAAGGAAACAAAGCAAAGTAACACAAAAGGAGAGGGAAAGGGAAGAGCCTCAGTACTGTGTTTCTAGAATACTTACTCACTTAGGAAATGCTGCAGTACCCCTTCAGCGCTGGCTTGTTCGGCCAGGTTAGCCAAAGGTTTAGGCACCGGATGCTTAGATAAGTCAGGATATGTGCAATGCTAAACACGCGAAGTCGCTGGCCCGGAAAACTGCTCTAGGATGAGACAGGTGACAGCACACGGTGGGATAAAAAAGCCAAAATCACTTTCTCATGTTCCAGCTGAAACAAGCAGCAGTGTACGCCCAGGCTCATGTCGACATGGACTGTTGGGGCTCACTGTTACCCTAACATAACCATGGACGGATACTGCTGGGACACTGGCTGCCTGGTGGAGACACACCAAGTTTCATCTCACCTGAAAGATGAGGCTTCCATGGCCCTTGGAAACTCATTATAGGGCAAATATTTTTTCACTTGAAGTTGCTAAATTATTTAGAGGCAAATAATTCTAACTCAGAGGGAAAATGTAAGTTTGGGAATCAGATAAGGTGAAGACACTGAGCTTTTCACACCCAAACCCATGTATCATCCAAATTATTAGCAAAATGGAGGCTTTGTGGGCATGGCAGCCTAAAACAGTGCCCCAGGAAATGCAAATAAGCCTCAGAACAGCTGAAGCAAGTGGAGGAAAAGTACATCTCTTGTGAATCTGTTTCCCAAAACCTAAATAAAACTTTACTTAAGAGAGAAATCAGGAAAGTGTGCGTGTAAGCAGAGTGATTTTTTTCTAGCTTAGCGTCTACTGACTCATTAACTTTATGGTTTCTTGTAGATTATTTTTTATTCTCAAAACTTTAAAGTCACAGTGTTGCGCTAGTACATCTCATTAAAATTGAACATGAAATATAAGAAGTTTCTTCAGTCAAAGTTTTATCCTCTTCCTTGCAAATCCCTTACGGCTCTACAGCACTTACTAGTAAAGTTTTCTCTCTTACTCGAGTTCAGGAATTCCTCTGATAGCCTCACTCTTTCTCCAACCTCCTCTTTTCTTTACCAGCATCCTGAGACTTTATCCGGACATGCCGACTTTGGAGCCAGTCCAAAGGTGAGCAATCAATGTGATCAAGCGTTTGGGAAATAGGATATATAAAGAAGATGAAAAGTAGTATTTTAGATAAAATAGAAAGCTGCTATAACAGAATATATTCGGCAGCAGTTTTCCAGAGCAAGGTCTTGAATTTCAATGACTTATATAGGTTTAATTCAAAAGGAGATGTAAGTAGAAATTCTAACAGCCAATCCTCTAATATCCACTCGCCTGCCATTTCAACTTCGCTCACACCCTTCATCACATCTCCTGTGTTACCTTCATCAGGCTACCTGTCATACATGCAGAATGCTGGGTGCTTGAGTTTTCTATATTACAAGTCCAGGAGGCACTTGTACACTAAAGAATTTATATTCTAGAACAGCATTGCTCCATCAAAGTTGACTTTGCCACATCTGGAGATCATTTTGGTTGTCACAACTAGGGGTGGGGATGCCAGTAACAAAGAGGCCAGGGATGCTGCTAAACATCTTACAAAGTACAGAACAGTTCCCAACAACAGACTCATCCAGTCCAAAATGCCAAGAGCGTTCTGTTCATAGGAATTGGCAGGAAATATAAGTGCCGGCTGTGCTCTATGTCACCCAAGCAAGCTACAACTCTCGAGGCAGGAACCTTTACACGCCTCCCGATGAGGAGAGGCTTCGATGGAGGTTTGCTGGCCGCAGTTTCACTGTCCACCCAGGCTCTTCTTGCAGGCTGCACTCATACCCTTCTCCTTACAACAGCTCCTCTCTTACATGAAGTCGTTCATGAAGTCGGGTGAGAACTGACTTCATGAATGACTACGTGAGGGAGGAGGAAACTTTTCTCTCCCCTCAAGGTTCTTTCAGCTGGTCTAATAACTAAAACTACATGAGATGGATTAGCAAGAGAAAATAACCAAATGTAATACACACATATGCATGCGAACCCCGCTTACATGAGTCAGAGACCCACATACGTGAGACGTTCAGATACAGAGAGGCTACATGAGGTACACACGACATTCAGAGCTAAGGGTCACCTGGGGCTTCAGGAAAAGGCAGATCACTGCAAGATGATACAAAGAGCAGATGCTCACCAATTAGAAGTGTGTCCTGCCCTACAGACGGCTCATAGAAAGTTATTTCTGGCGATAACTCTTTCTACAGACAAGGCCCCTGACTTAAATTCTTTAAGGGAAAGGCGAAAGTTTCTTGTGAGCCTGCAAGGTCTTGACTGCCTTCAGATCAAAATAATTCTCACGCCAAAGTGGCCCATTTCCTGGAGGCCCGCTCTGCACACCTACAAATACATCCCTGGCTTGGTTGTCTGCAATGCAGTGTGTGTGCATTCACGTGTGTGTGTCTCTGTGTGCGCGTGTTCTCAATCCACAAAGCTCAGTTGTGTGAATCTGCAATTTAATTTTTTATAACTACTACAGTTTCAATCTCAAGGTGCCATTATCGCTGGTTGTAGAACGCTTTGTCTTGTTAATAAAGGGAAAATTCATTCAATTCAGGATTGTTTCAGTTAATCTACTTAAACACATACATGGTTCATTTCCCTACCTCTTTTCTCTGAGGCTTGTATAGTAGCATGCTGGCATCAGGGCAGGCATCTGGCCCTTGGACAGCTTCAACCATGACTCGTGTTAATTGATTCACCCTTCCTCTCAGCTCAGTTTGATCATATAGCCCATTCCCAAGGGCTGGGACCCCTTCCCTTTCCCTTCTCCAGATGCCCTCAGGTCCACTTACATGCTCTCTCCCACGCTCTGCCCCACCCCTTCTCTCTGACTTTCTCATTCTCCTTCTCACCTCACTTTCATCTCTTTCTTGGGGGACAGAGTTCAGCTGCTCAGCTGTAGGAATTCTGGTGAAAGTGTCTCAAGACAAGTCTTCTGTGATATCCCTCTGGGTCATCCTGAGTTAACTGCAAACAGACAGTAGAAGCAGAGACTCACTCAAGACACCAGGCTGCACACAGGCACTCCTTGCCTTCCCACACACTTCCTCACTGGGCCCTGGTGCGGAGCTCCCTCTACAGCAGTGAAGACATTTATGTCCTCTCCAACTTCCTTCCTACTTCCCCAGCAGCATTTTCCCAAGCATACTGTTTAGGCCAGGCCCTTAGCTACTGCAAGTAGAAAGGCTTTTGTTTCTCCTTGCATTACTGCCATGCTCTCATCTCCCTGTGGTAGTGGAAGCCAAGTTCTGGTCTGTGTGTGTGTGTGTATGTGTGTGAGAGTATATAAAGGTGATAACATAAACAAAGGGATGCTAGAGACCAAACACTTTGCTGAGACTTTATAAAGTCACCTTGCTACTGACAGCTAGAAGTAGAGTTATAACACATAATTAAGTTACTATTACTACTCTAGCTCTTTTCACCTTATGTTTTTCCAATATATGATTTTTTCACAGATTCACATGGAAACTTACACTATAATTTCTCTCATATACTTAAAATCATTGATTTTTTCCACTATTTAAAATAACATTAGTAAATGTGTCTTTAAGTTATATGAGCCAGTCTAGTAAATTAATCAAGCCTGAAAACAGGGGGTCGTACAATGCTACAATTTATAACTGGCAAATCAGAAGCACAGCTGACAACTTGGACTTGGGACAAGAGTCTGAAGTAGGGGTAGTCTTATAGGACTGAGCCCTTAACCTGTGGGATCTGAGGCCATTTCCGGGTAGGCAGTGTTAGAACTGAACCACATTTGTTGAACACCCAGTCGAAATCTTCATAGAATTGAAGAATTACTCGGTGGTATGGGAAAAAAACACATCAGAACTGTAAGCACACCACATGCCTAAAAATGCTCTAAGAGCAGGTGTTTTAGTTCTTGGCACCTCCTGGCACCTCCTGCAGGTACTTCCCAAGCACTCACTGCACTTTCGTCAGTTCCAGAGACCTGGAGATCCTCGATAGCTGTGGTGTGGAGGCAAAGCAGCCCTGAGCCAGAGCCCGACACCCGGAGCGGGCCTCTCACCTTCCTCCTCTCCATAGTCAGGGCATAAGAAGCTGTCTTAAGTGTTCACAGATACGTCTGTTGAGTGAGCTTCATCTCTTCCTATATAGAATTTCTCACCAGGAAATACAATAAAAAATTTAAGTTTACCGACTAAACAGAATGGACTCCATAAATTCTATTTTGTTATATTGGGAACAAAGCCCACTTTCCTGGAACAATAAACACTACAGACTTCTTTTCTGTGCTTTTTAAATGGGAAATACAATAAAAATTTCACATTTAGGGTACCCATTGCCTTCCTCAGTCAAGGGTTCTGAACTGAATAAAAATTCTTCCACTATCTGTATTTCATTTAATTCTTTTCTTCCTAGGCCCCATAAGCTTAGGAGAAAACACTTTTGCCTGGTATTTATATTCTTTGTCTTTCTGTGAGAAACTCTACTGATTGCTAAATATATGGGCTCCCCTCTGGCGTGTTTCGTGAGGGACAAGCACTTATAGCAGCAAGAAGGCAAACAACAGTAGCAGCTTCTCAGGCACTGCAGCAGCTGACAGCAGGTGGAAGAATATGGCTTGATTTGGACTGAACAGCACAGCAAAACTTTCGTGCCAAAAGCGGAGCCTGCGGTCACTGAAATAGATTTTTCATAGAAACAGACATAAAACTTCAAGTAAAAAGTGCTCTAAAGATTCTTTATGTGAAAGTGACATCATGTTATGGCTATAAAATCTGGGAACATAAGACTTAATTTACTTGATTTTAAAAAAACAACTGTCTCCTCTAGGAGACTCCTCTATGATCATTATTGGTTTTATACACTCCACAGAGACCCAAGTCTTAGGCGGAAGAAAATATTCTGGCATTTTATTTAAAATAAAGAAAGTGGAGCTCTCAAAGGAACTCTACCAGGGGCCTGAACATTCTGGCACACTCCACAATGCAGTCTCTTAAAAGATTTTGTTCTGTTTGGCTAGGTAATTTCCAAAGGTCATTTTTGTCCGCTTTAGTGTTATATTTATCATCGCCATACAAATTATACATACAGTACATACATAAACCATTTTCTTGAGGGAAAGCTGCTCTAGACTTGAGTGTTTGGGTCCTTCCAAAATTTTTATGATTAAATCAATCCCCAAATGCAATGGTATGTGGAGATGGAAGGTATGCTATGTGTATTTCCTCAACGGGGAAATACATACTCCTTTCCTTGCATGGAGAAACCCATGCAAATCTCCATTTGTCACACTAAGCAGTGCTGGCAATGCCTCATTAGAATCGTCCTTTGTTCCTCAACTACTGGATCTATTAACCTATCATGTGCAACTTCTGACTTGCTAATTTACATAATCACTTTGGGAAGTTAATTAAGTCACAATTTCCTTCTCTGGAACATAAGAAAAGCCAATATATGTCCTCAACACCCCAGGAATGGGAATCAAAAGGAAAATAAATGGGAAGAAGGATGTAGGAACCTTGATAAAACTAAAAGATAAAACTAAAGAATAAAGAACAACTTCAGGCATATTCCACTAGGAAAAGGTCAACACCTACAATGATCCAGCTAAATGTAAGCCCCCTGAATCTATCAGTGTGTGACATCGCTAGCACTGAGTAGATCAAGCGAAATTCTGCTGAGTACATCTTCATCCTTTGGCATATCCTTTGTCTACTGACAACACAGTCACCCCCAAATATCAATACCTGTGATATCTGTTTCACAGAGCTCTGGAACATTCTTTAAATTCTCTCAATCCTTGGATAAGCCTTATCAAATCTTCCTCGCTATCTTTTGAGCCACTATGACCTCGCCACAGCCACCTTCAGGGACATGCTCCATTCCAGAATATTTCTTCCTGAAATGGGCATTATTTTTGTTAGCCGTCAGAAGAAAATAGAAGCTTGGCAAAGACAAATATCTATTAATAAAAATTAAAATAAATTTAACAGTATCCCCTATTCTCAGTCCATGCTATATGCGATACCATGAAGCATGGTGACGAACGTGATGAGAGCATTGTAATCGCAATAAAGGCAGCAAAATCCACACAGCTTGTAAAAGCCTGATGCCCAGTGCTGCCTAGTAATCCTCATTTACCTTCAAAACTCAGTGAAAAAGCTAATCTTTCCACTTGGAAAAAAAACCCAAAAGAGGTATGCTTAGGTTTTGAAACAATTTGTAATATTTAGGCTGCTATTTTCAAATTTATATTGTCACACGGTCTAGCAAAGGCTTTTATCTTAGAGTTTGATTTTAAAATATCAGGATGTTTGAAAACTGACTTAGTAACATACTACAAAACCACCTTTTCTGATAATAAGTAACCCTAAGATGCGCCCGTGTGGTATGCAGATTGTATTAAGCTAATGGCAACCAAAACTCCACAGGCTCAAGAGAAACTTCTGGCCCCCACCCCACTTGTAACTATCTAGAGGAATTTAAATTAGGGGCCTTGCCCATAATACAAGGAGATTATGAAAGGTAACTTTTTTGACCTATCTATATATCAGGGCAAACTTTTTTTTATAATTACTTGAGGATATGTTTTCATTGCTTTTAGAGAGAAGGAAGAAGAAGAGAGAAAGGGAGAGAGAAACACTGTTGTGAGAAAAAAACATCGATCATTTGCCTTCAATACCTGCCCTGACAGGAGACCAAGCCCACAACCTAGGTATGTGCCCTGACCGGAATTGAACCCATGATCTTTCAGTCTAGAGGACAATCCTCCAACCAAATGGCCAGGGCTGGACTAAATATTAATTACTGAACAGGTGCTCTCCCTGCAATGACCTTCTGGAGCTCCAAGGTGTCTTACCTCTTCATTAGCTCAGAATCTTATACACACACATTCCCTTTCTCTCTTTCAACATCTCATGTATGTGGGATCTCTGACTCTCATGAATGCAGGGTACCCATACATACGTATGTAAATTTGGCTTCTTTCTCTTGTTAATTTGTCTCATGTCTATTTGATTATTAAACCAGCAGAAATAAACTTTGAAGATTAAGAAAAGTTTCTTCCTCTACCACACTAGAGAGCCATCAAAGAATATACAACAACTACCACTTGAGAAGGTATTTGAAGGACAGAAGTATCAGGAAGACTGGTGTGGTCCAATATTTCTTTCTTGCAATGATATCCAACACTCCTCTCCACTCGAAAGCACTTCTGCCTTTCTTCAGAGATCTGTGAACACCTTCTTCCAACAGGGTTTCTCTTGCTGACTTCAAAGACAACAATGACCTCTTTTCTTAAAGCCACAATTCGGTATTTTGGTACAATACATGAATCCTTATAATTTTATTAATTTAGTTTTATGTTAACAGTTTTAAATTTTATGTCATTTTTGAATCTTAAATTCTAACTTAAACTTCTAACTATCTACAATTTTTAAGTCGTCTGTGTCCATAGAACACTTGAACAGTTTGCTGAGACGTGAGTTCCAATTTCCATTGGGAAAATTAAAGGCAAATACAAATACAAAGAAACATGTTCTGACTTAATCATGTTTCTTCCCTTCCTTCACTCCAGAGAAGGAAAAATCAGAATGAACAGGAAAAGTTTGTGGTTGTTTTAAGATCAGTGACATGCCTGGCTGGGTGGCTCAGTTGGTTGGAATGTCTTCCTGTAGACCAAAATGTTGCAGGTTTGATCTCCTATCAGGGTGCATACAGGAGGCAACTCATCAGTGTTTCTCTCTCTCTCTCTCTCTCTCTCTCTCCCCCCCCACCTCCCTCCCTCCCTTTCTCTCTAAAGTCAATAAACATATCCTCAGATGGCGGGGGTGGAGATCATGTGACCATAGTATAAAACAGTGTGGAATAACATATAGAAACAGCAATAATCTGTTGATGCATGTTATTGATCCTACCATCAACAAAATCAAATTTTTATCCTAGTCAGACTTCTACCTGGCCCTAGAAGTAAATGAAGATGTACTCTGAACAGTAAGAAAAAGAGTGACTCCAAATTTAGTCAATTCAAATCAATTTATAGTAGAGGTCAGAGGCTCCCTTCTGTCTATTATTAAAAAGTGGGTCCTAAGCAAGAAAAATGGATCAGGACCATCGGTCTTGAGTAGAAGGCAAAGTCAGACAGGATGTGACCAAGATGACGTACACCTCACAGAGAACACGGTGATACTTCCATTCGGACTGAGGTAGATGGCCGCACTCATAAATGGGAGTCAGTGTAAGAACAACAGACGAGGCAGAAGGAAAGTTAGTCCACTGGCAGAAGTTAGAGTCTGAAGAGCATTTAAAAAGGCGAGAGATTTGTACGATCTGAAGAGAAACCAGGGTATTGAAGAGAATTTAAGAAAGAGTCCGGGGCCTGGGCCTACGATAAATGGCAGAGATTTCTCCCACCAAGAGAGGCTGACCAACGAGAATTAAAGTAACTGGTCTCTTCTCACTTTGGGTTGCTAAGGAATTCCTGTCAGACCAGGTCTAGACACATATATTATACAGTGATTTCCATTGGCCTATGAAGGCATGTTGTAGCCATTAAGGATTTATGCGTCTCCATCTACTAAGGAGACTTTTGTTACAAGAGCTGAAATACCAGGGTGTGTGTATGGTGTGCAGGGAGGAAGGGAGTCCCTGGGGATAAACTTTTAGAATTGGGCAGCACTTTTTCAATAATTCCTACTGACTCTCAATTCTTCTGCTATCAAGTTTGCTGCTCCTTTTTTTTTTTTTCATTTTTCTAATTAGGAGCATCTTGTCTTCCAAATTTGATTAAAAAATTCTATCTTATTCACTGGCTCTGACTCTCTGTGACAGAACTTCATCCTTGAAATACACCAGGTATCATCCCCTCCCTCTCTTTCCCTCCCTCCACTTGCCTTGGCTCCCAGACTCTTCTACCTGGATGCCACCACTGCTGCCCCTAGGAAGACAGAGAGGAATGGGCCTCAGACATATACGGATGTTAGACAGGAACATAGAAAACCAGTGGCTGACAGCAAAGGAAAGGCTACAATAGCTGCACAACACCAGCGGTCAAGTAGCCTGGGGCAATCGAGGACCAGGACAAGCAGCTTTAAACACCTAAATGTCCCATGTGAGCCTCATTATATTATAAACGAGTATGTTCTGTTTTAAAAGTCCTATCGCTAAAGCATTTTAACAGCTTCTCAAGGGAAACAAACAGGTCAAAAGTAAGTTTTGTGCTTCATTCTCCACAATTCCTGACACATGTAGAATCTCAATAATGAATTTTGATTGAATGAACAATAAACTAATTAATTAATGTCAGATAAGCTAGGTGTTAGACATAACAAATAATTCTTACTTTAAGTGTCTACACAAAAACATCAGTATACTCATTAAAAATCTTATCTATTTGAATGTTCCCAAATATTACTTTCTGTAAAGAGGTATAATCACATTAAAAGAAGACTGTCTTTATCCAATGCAGAACAATCTCGTGTGTGCTGTTTGTAAAGGAAGCTATTTAAATAAATGGAAGAAGGAAACTTCAAGCATATTAATGACAGCTACAGAAGTCCCTTGTGTGTTTTAAAGTCAGTCAGTGTATTTTGCCATGCTTACTTTTTCCCCTTTGTTTGCTGGGCCATGACAAGAAAGAATCCAAAGGCAGAGAGTAAAGAACTGGGAAGATCAAATGGGCACATTTCTCTGAAATGTGGTAAGTTGTCATTACGTTCTTGCTAATATAAATGAAACCTCATAATATAAGAAAAGCACATTGCAGAGGTAAATTGAGAATGGGAATGACCTTTGTCAAGACTGGAATTTTTGTCCTAAAGTTTCAGCTAAAGAAGTACCTCAAAGGTCCGTGTGGAAATGGAGACAGATTGGTCAAAGTGTACCAAGTTTCAGTTCTGCGGGACACTTGAGTGCTGGAGCTCTAGTGTACAGCACGGGGACAAAGCTAACACTACCGTAGTGTGCCCATGGAATGAGCCAGAGGGGTTGATCTTAAGTGTTCTCATCACACACAAAAAACAATAACTAGGTGAAGTGACAGCTGTATTAGTTAGCTTGACTGTGGTCACCATTTCACAATGTATGTGTGTACCAAATCATCACATTGTACACCCTAAAGATAAACAATGTTTACTTGTCAACTGTACCTCAATAATGCTGGAAAAACTAAACAAAAACAAAAAAAGGAAAAACACAAAGAAAGAGAAACCATGAGATCTAGGAAAACAAACAGGCACATAATAGGAGTTTCAGACTACTTCTGATTTCAGGCCTACACCCACTACACCCACACATTTCTCATCGCATTTAATGGCAATATTCTCCTCCCCGTTATTCAGACTGAAACAGTAGAATCTTCCCCGACTCCTCTATTTTTTATACGCCACAGGAATTCCTCAGCAAGTCCCATCTACATTCAAAATTCTTTAAGCTCAGAACCTGACCACTTGCCAGTAGCTCTCCCACTGTGACCATTACCTACCGCTACTGTCTCTTACCTGGGTGTCCACGACAGCCTGCTGTCTCTCCCTGCACCTTGACCATTGCCAGCCTACAGTCTATTCTCAATCCATCAGCCAGTTACCTTTGTAATACCAGTTCATGGCAACTGGTCATTCCAAACACTGAATCACTCAAAGTAAGAACCTAAGATGTCACAGTGACCCATAAGACCCTAAATAACCTGGCAGCTGTTATTTCTCTGACCTTATCCACTACCGCTCTCTGCACCACATCCCATTCATGGTGTTCCAGAACCACTGGCCTCTCAGATATTCCGTTACAGATTAAACTGTGCCCCCCAGAAATTCACGTGTTGAAGTCCTAATTTCCAGACTGCGAACTTATTTAGAAATAGGGTCAGTACAGATGTTAAGATGAGGTCATCCTGGGAGTAGAGGGGAGCCCCAATCCAACACAACTGGTGTTTTTTTAAGATAAAGAAATTTGGACAAAGACATGGCACACAGAGAGAATGCCATGGGGCCATAAAAGCAGAGATCAGAGGATACATCTCAAAGCCAAGGGATGCCAAAGATTGCCAGCAAACGTTGAGAAGCTAGGAGGGAGGCCTGAGATAGATTTGTAGACCTCCAGGCAAGGCGGCTCCACTACACAGACCTGGAGTCCAGGGGCTTGCAGGACCTGAGTTGTGTTTAAACATTTTTTTAAATTGTGTCTCCCATTTGTACTTAAGCCCTATCCACTTTTGCACAGGCAGGTATTTACAATTATGTTCTATGTGGGGCTTTCAGCTGCGAAACAATAAAAACAGGGCACAGAGAAGATAAAAGCCTCCTAGCTTCAGAAGGAATCAACCCTGCTGACACCTTCGTCTAGATTTCAGGCCTCTAAACTGCAAGACATTCAGTTCCTGGGTTATGGCAGCCTTACGAAACCTGTACACATTCCCCAAACACTCTAGGCACCCTCCCAGCTCTGGACTCTTGCCCAGGTTGTTTCTTCTGGCAGGGCTTTCCTCCCAGGCCAGAAATGTACACAGAACTGCTGAGAGGCAGAGGCCTGGCCGTCCCGCTGCTACTGGAGTCATTCATCCATGCAGGGGTTACCATAGATGGCTGCGGTGTCCCACGGTGTCGTGCAGGCCAGGGAACCCCTTCTCTCCAGCAGAGGCCGGCTGTGAGGCCTCCTACATGCCTGAATCGTCATGTCAGGTTCAGTATTATCGGTCAGCAAAGGAACCTTGCGTCCATGAACTGCGTAGCAAACTCTGAGACACATCCCTCTCCTGTCATGACACACTTCCATTATTTTAGTGAAAGATAGTCTTCGCTTCCTCAGAGTTGACATAGGGTTATGACACATTTCAGACTTGATCAAAGTCTGGAGAGAAATGTGTAAAGGTATAGTCTCTAAAGACAGAGGAAGAAGTAGGAAAATCAGAAGGAAAACATGAGCAATGAGTCCAAATTTTAAAACAGGAACTGTATATACGTATTTGAAACTGAAATAATGTTATTTTATAATCATTGCATTAAGCTTTTAATCATTAAAAGACTTCACACATCAACATTTAAGAGTCAGTGTTTTGGAAGTTGCATTGCCTACTGTGCTATTTGTGGGCAGGGGGTACGGAGTCGTTCTGTCTTCTAAGTTTTTTTTAAATACCCAATAACCTTGAGTATCACAAGCCTTCTAAATCCTTTGAAACCTTCTCATTCTATTTTTTAAAAAGATTACAGGGGAATTTCATATCATAATTTAGAGAGGACTTTCTTACATATCAAACCAGTTAAGAATATTGTCCAGCCATAGGAGGGCCATTTCTTATTTAACACAAATTAAAATTCCTCTAACATTGTATAGATTATTTTAGAAATAAATGTTAAATATTTAGTATAATATTAACAAGGCTATAATACAGATAACTAATTTTGATACAATGTACAATTTTAAGAATAGAGTTCTATAATAATCACTTTTATTATATTAATTACCTTTGACTCTTTTAATTGTGTATATTTTTATTTTTAATATGATTGAAAGAAGTCTGGCAGTTAAGAGTATATTTAATTCCTTAAAACGTCAGGCTTATTTGATTTAGCCATGAAAAATATTTTCATTTAATATAAACCACTATATGTTCTTCTACATTTCCTTCCATTAGAAGCAGTCATTTCTACCTGCTCCAAACAACAGGGTTGAAATAATGAACTGGATAAACAGGCTGATGTTTGCCAATAATTTCCATCGTTAAATGTCCCAGGTACAGTACCTACATCATGAGCCAAGGACCATTTCTCTTAGACTGCTCCGGTTCATACATCCTTGTCAGCACTTGACAGTTTCACAAACTGAGTGTGTAACAGCACTTTTCCTGGATGCCTGCAAGCCGCACCGTTATCACCACGCACACCCAATCACACTGAGCTGATTAATTCGAAAAAATTTGCAGCAGGTAGGATGTTTATATTTCCTCTTTCTTCCATTAAGCAGCTCTTTTGCAACATCTTGCCTGGAACGTGTAAACCAGAGAGATGGAAATGAACAACGTGCCTCCTAATGACGGCCATGTGTCTAAGGGGAATGGCTAAATGTCATGTTGATTTTTGCTTCCGAAACTGAAAAAAACTTTCAGTTTCTGGAACCAAGTTTTGTTTCTAGAAAGGAAGCAAAGACATCTGCGTCACTGTGGTATGCAGAGCTACCTAGCACTGCCTGGGGCTATCCGTCACAGGGCTCTTTCCTGCTGGAGGTGCGACAGGGCTCGCAATTATAGTTTTTTGTCTATTTGGTTTGGTTCATGGATGGTGAGGCACTACAGTGAGCTGGAAAGGAAGACGGTGGTCTTGTGACAGCCCTCGTTTGTATCCACGCCTGAGTCATAAACATCCATAAATCATCAAAATACCAAAACCACCAAGCTGATGAATTTAACCTTAAAGCAGCAATCTCCCCATAGCTGACTGTGGATGATTAACTAGTAAGAATACGTCATCTATGAAAGAAAAGAAAAATAGAGGCCAAAAGGAGACTCAGGACCAGGTAGGAAGGAAAATAAGGTAAGACAGAGGAAACAAAATCTTCGAAGGTCTGTTTTTTCCCACAATTTAGAAAATATTATTAAAGACCAAATAATGTTCAGAGTAAATGACTTTTGAAAACTTCTAATATTTACAACAAAATGGTATAAATGAACTACACCTGTCAGCTTACACAGGGCTTGTCACATTCTATGTCACTTAATAATATTTTGTGACACATTAGGCTATTCTATAACATGAAAAAAACTAATTAGCAAATTTAGAAAAAAAATTAAAATTAGCTTAATAAATGTTAATGAGGCTACCTTACAGATTTAAGTATTTATAAAGGTTTTTCTTATTCTTATAAAAAATATTTAAATTATTATTCTTATTTATTACTCTTCTTTATAAGTAAGTGTTATTCTTACTTAAGTTATTGTTCCAATTATTCAACACATACTTAAACTTGCAAATAGAAACATAGGAGAGCATCAATGTCCATGATGGGACTGGAAATACATGAAGGAGATATAATTCCATTTTAAAGAACCTAGAACTGTAATTCTCAAGTGCCCACGAATCCCACATACCAAAATTAGGTAGATGTACCTGCCCATCCCAGGGGGCACTCAGTGTTCCGTGACATGAGGCACAAAGCAGAACGTGTTTCCCATGAACAGTTAACGCCCGAAAATAAAGCCGGAGAGACGAGCCGAACTACATGTGCTCAGGTCCTGTTTCCAAAATTACCCATCAGAATGCATCCTTTCACCTCTCACTAGGAAGGAGCAGGAGCAGAGCCCAGGAGTGTCAAACCAAAGAAACACCTTTATTTAAAAGGAAATCTTAGAAGTCGCTACAAAAAAAAATGTTTCCCCACACCCACACAAGACACACGTAGACTGGATACCTTCACTGTCTGGGCTCCGTCATGGAAAAAATGGACAGTCATTTTTTTTTTAGTATAGAGTCTGTTGTTCTTACATTAGCTCATTTAGCCTTTGATCATTCACATATACAAAGTACTGTGCCATGTTCTTGGAATACCTACTCGAAAACACACAGCCTTTATCCTCAAAGAATCCACCAGTTAGTGTAGAGAATGTATAAAAAATAAATAGCATACCACATAAGAAACGCCGTCTAGGTTTTACGTGTCTGCGTGATAGCAGCAGTGTGCACATCGTGCAAACCTCACTTGTCACATCAACAGTGTCAATAGTCAGGAGGACACGGGATGCAGTGACCCACCCAGCCTGGGGAGATCTGGGAGGCTACCAAGAGAGGGAGGTGAGCTAACGGATGACTCTGATATCCCCATCTGCAACAACAGCTAGGAAACACAAGTCATGGAGAGGAATGATGTAGGTATGCACACACGTTGGGTGTGACAGACTGGTGTGGACAGAGACTGGAGGAGAAAGACATGGATGCAGGCAGGGACACCAACAAGGGGTGATTAAGGTAGTTCCAGCCTGGACGATGTAAGGGTTTGCAGGGGGATGTAGGAGCACAACAGTGGCGATACTGGAGAAATGCGGTAGGAAGAAAGGATTAACAAGTGGGTCTGGAGGAAGGGGAGAGTTTAAGAAACAAGGGGAATGAAAATAGCAGATTGCAAGTGTGGATGATGATGACAGCAAGGGGGAACATCCTTTGTCTACAGAGTACGAGGGCTTCCTTGGTAAAACTTATGGTACATACATAGCTGCAGAGAAACGGCTTGAAAATAAAAAGCAGTAAGTCACTCTTTGGCATAAAGACTTGTAAACAATAGACGATGAAAACTGAGGTTTGGAGGAATTAAATAGCTTGTCAGCAACTAGTATCAACAAATCAGATTCAAAACTGGCTTACACTTATAGGAATTCAATAGCAGGTCTTTCTCACGAATCCCATAGGTTCTCTATGCATTAGGTCAGAAGTCCTCTCATTTGTCAAGCTGGGGCTGGCAGAAAAGGTCACCACATCCCCATCTCTGATGGCTCCCAGGATTACTTTTCCCCAGGATCAGCCAAAGGTGGAAGACCTTTTTTAAACGTCTAGAATCCACACTTTCTCCATTTCTCCACTTCTATTATTTTCCCTGCTCTGGCAGCAGGGGTCTTGCCATAGTCAGTTCAGTATCAGCATAATTCAAAGAGATAAAATACACACTATAGTCTCTTCAAGTAAATCTCAAATACACTCTTATACTCCTCAGCTGGTCTGGCAGATGTACAAAGTCTTTAACATTTCCTTCAAAATCATGCACATTATTATTTCATTTTGATACAAACTCTGACCCCCAGAGGACCTTTTTCTTCCTGATCATTTTATGCTACATCTTCAGCCTAGCTGTTGATATTATTATTATTATTATTATTATTATTATTAGGAACACATAAGTGCTTTTTGGAATACAGAAGTCTTTTGACTTCTAGTTTTTGCCTCTAGGGTCATTTTTCCCTCAACAGCTAAGCAGATATCCTAACAGTATCTTCTAAAAATGTTCTTTCCTCTACTATGATTTGTCTTTCTCATAGGCCCTGCACAGGACTGTCAGTTTTGCCACCTTAGATTGGATGTATAAAACCGGCCTTTCCTTAACCCAGGTTTCTGTGACCTTGGTCAGAAGGCCACCTAAAGGCTATCTTTAACCTCAACATTTGGGGTCAGAATATCAAGGATTTTTCCATCTGGTCTGGAAGCACACATAAGCAACTGCAAACAGCAGTTGCCTCTGAGAAGAGAACTGGGAATAGGGAAGAACGATGAAAGGCAGATTTATTGTGTGACATAATAATTTATTGTGAACATAATGCGTCTGCTTTGTTATGTTTTTAATGTTTTTACCATGCAACAAATAAGCTAGTAAATTATAATCTTTAAAGCTGGTTCTGCTCCCTTCTGCCATTTTTTTTCTTATTAAAAACCAATTTTCACATATACCAAATCCAATTTCCAAACTTCATCATAGGAAAGAAGAAATTTACATTAATTGATCCTATATGATGCTCTAGACACTGGATCAGCTTGTTAATCCTAATAGAAACCCCAAGTTCACAATCTCATAAGGCAGGTAGTACCCACTCTTTATAGCGAACGGACCAAGGCTCAGAGAGGTTCAGTCTCCCCCTCCAAGGTCAGATGGATACCAAGCACTGGACGTGGGGAAGGAACCCATAGTGTGTAGCTTCTACGTTCCTGTTTTTCTGCATTTTATTTTTCCCACTCATAACGATATCTACAGTGTTCAGCTTCCCTTCATATAAGCATACTTCATAACATTCCTTTGGATAAATCTGTAATGTATTCTCACATGCGAACAATCCTCATCTTGCTCAAGCAGTTTAAATACTAAAAAACCAATATTTACATGGTATGGCCTTCTCTTGTTCCTCACCCTCTGTTAAGAAGAGAGATGCTGTGCCACAGACATCAATATCTTTTCTGTTACGTGGGACTTCTCCTAGTGGAAGCGTCATGCGTTCCCTTCGTCTAAACCAGCATTTCTCTAGTTCATTCCTACTGACAGCTGGGGCCAGATAAGTCTTCATCGGGGGAATGGAGGGAGCCATCCTGGGCAACGAAGGATGGTTTGGTAGCATCCCTGGCCTCTACCCGCAAGACGTCATAAGAGTACAGTTGCACTCGCACCTCAGTGGCAGCCAAAAATGTCTCCAGGGATTGCCAATTGTACCCTCAGGCACAAAGGCACCCCAAATTAAGAACCACTGCTCTAAACATATATTAAATTTCAAAGTTTGTCCACGTTCAACAGCTGAGGCAAGTGTGATTTAAAGGAGATAATTATCTTGCGCAACCTCTGAAATGATGAGGTACTGGTCTGGAATTCTAACTCAGACGTGGCCAACTTGCTCTCCCTGCTAATTATAAAATGAGGCAGTAACACGCCACCACAGAAATCTTCTTACCCTCATTAGAAAGAAAAAACATTTTTAGCAGGAACACGACGAGACAACGTGTTAGAAGACACTGTCACGTGACAGACGTATCAATCAATGTGAAACCGAAATACCTGTGTGAGAAACTTCTCTCTATTCTTTGTTTTCTGAATTTTTATTTGATAGCTGCTGAGGTATTTTAAATAAATTCTAGAGTTTTAATACATAAACTTGAATTTTTTTACGTGATCTTTTTCCCTCTGGACTGCATTTATCACCAGAAATCTGAGAGGTGGGTAATGAAACCAGGTACCTCAGAAAAGACCAGCATCCACCTATGTTTCTTGGAAAGAAATGATTAATTCTTTCTTCTCGGTACATACTAAAAGACAAGCATTATGTTGGCATTTGCCATGAGTAGTCCACATTCTCCCTTCAATGACAGGGTGAATTGGCCGAGGCTGGGAGATAACCATTGAAAACTGAGTCCTCTCCAAATTGACACTCACTATCCTCCTCCCAGGGAAGGGTACAGGGGACAACGACTCTGGAGCAGCTTCCGCCTGGGTGTGGCTGTTTCCATCAGCTGCCTCTCATATTGGCAGCCACCCCACAGGGCTCTTACCCGCTGCCTGAGACAGCAGTCTCTGGGTCTCTAATCCCTCACGTCCTTCAGAGATATTCTCCTCTGTGACTGACTAAGGAGTCTCACACTGCCACCAAGACAGCCCCTAAAGACCTCTGCTGGGACCTCCAGCAACCACTGTGCTGTATCAAGAAAAAGGATATAAAATGTTTCAGAGCCCTTTAAATCACGCAAAGCAGCTAGTCTCTGTAACACATATCACTGCCCTTCAGCTCCCTTCATCTCTGCACAGATTTCATTCAATCGAGGGAAAGCTCTCACACGGCCTTTTACTGCTCAGAACGTGGCATTCTGGAGCGCGTCAGCTGTCCTAGCTTCAGCTCCGTCTGATCTCAGGTCTCAACAGACTTAGCAATAACTCCTTTTTCTTTAGATATCCCTTCATAAAGCACAACAGCACACATGCCAATCAAGCCACGAGAACTTCCTGGATAACTCACACTTTTTTCAAGGAATAAAATTTAACTCTTACATTTACAGGGAAGAATCAAACGTTGGCAGCAACCAACATCATCTTTTCAGCCTGAAATCCTCGCTTAGATAAAGCAAACATTGGAAGGCCGCTGAACATAATGGAGAAGCTCTGGCAAGACCTCAAGTCCTAAAGCACCACCTTGCAACAAAAGACAATACAGTCAAATCCAGGCACATAACCCTAAGACAAGACAAAACCTCTAACTGTTCCAGTCATGTTTTTGCAGAACACACACGAGGGTGGCGAAGAAGCATCTCTGGGTACTGGCAGTATCAAGGGGAACACTGTGTGGGGTACCAGTATCTAACTGTCTAACCACCATGCTGCACACCCGAAACCAATACTTAATAAATTTTAAAAATTAAGTAGATGTAACACAAATTCTTAAATAAATCAAATTTGGAAAAACAGTTTGGCACTTCTTCAAAATGCTACACAGTTTCCATATGACCCCAAAATTCTATTTCTAAGTATATGTCCAAAAGAAATAAAAACATATGTCCACATAAAACCTTGTATGTAAATGTCCATAGCAGCATAATTCATAATAACCAGAAAGTGGAAACAACCCAAATTTCCATCAACTAGCGAATGAATAAATAGAAAGTGGAATTACCATAAATGGAATATTATTCAACCCTGAAAAGAAATAAAGTACTGACAGATGCTACGACACGGATGAACCACAAAAATACGCCAAGTGATAAAAGCGAGTCACAAAAGATATACATTACATGATTGCATTTATATGAAATGTCCCAAATAGAAAAGTCTATAAAGACAGGAAGTATATTAGTGCCTCGGTTGCCTAGGACTGGGGAGTGGGCAAAAGGGTTGGGGAAAGGTGGGAGAGTGACTGTTAATAGGACTATGTATAGACTCTACAAGGTTTCTTTTTAAGGGTGATGAAAAGGATCTAAAATTGATTGTGAAAAAATATATAAAGAAATCAATAAAATTGTGGTGATGTTTACATAATTCTATGAATATCCTTTTAAAAATTGAACTATGCAATTTAAGTTGGTGAATTAAATAATATGTGAATTCTATATTAATAAACCTTTTAAAAAATAGACAAAACCAAAGCAAATGAACAGAAGGGCCCAGAAATCTCTCCTGGGTCCAGAGGCAAAAAGCCAGTAAACCGACACATCAGTCCCACTGGCCATTTTGGAGTAAATGTCAGGAGCAACCTTGGCACACAAAAGAAAAAAGCTCTGAGTTCCTTTACCTTTGTCTGTTTCACAGCATTTGAAAGTATAGAAAATAAAAAAGAGGAATTTGTTTATGGTCCCTGCTGTATTTTCAGCATATTGGAAATACATTTGATCTAAACAAGACACAAGTAGTGTTCCCATAATGTTTTAAATTAATGAAATGTTTATTTTTATCTCAATTCCTTCCCAGTAACTACGCCAATAACACTTAGCAAACATGCTCACAACATCTGTAGTAGTTAAAATGGAACAGTTCATGTCTCATATGACTTACATTCTGCAGAAAAGCATGCAGTGTTGAGGGCAGGAAGGAAATGTTCTTTTTACGTGCCTTTGGAAAGAACAGAAACATTGTGAAATCAGTAGTATATCCATTATTTGTCTGGTTTAAAAAAGACTATAAAGTTACAATGCATAATATCAGATTCTCTCATTCTGAAATACATTGTTTTTGAAATCCCTTTATTTAAGCTTCCAGATCTATTATTGAAATCGATTTTAAATGGATCCACTTATAATCAATTCCCTATAGTACATGCAAATATAAAAAGGCATTTCCAATAAACATAGTAAATCTCTATTGACAATCCACTTGTGCATCTGTAACAAACATAATTGTATCTCCTTTCTAGAAGACCTAAGAGAGTATCTTTGCGATCTTCGATTACATATTAAAGGAGTAGTCATAAACTTAAAAGTTGAGATATTTGACTTTATAAACAATAGATTCAAGGAACACTATTAATAATGTGGCTATACAAGCACAGACTAGAAGAAAACGTCTATAGTACACGTATCTGGCAAATAATTTCCATGCAGAACACATGAGTAGTTCCTTACAACTTAAAAAATAAGAAAACCAAACAACCTAAGTTTTTACAAATGAGACACTTCAAGAAGAAGATCCATGGGCCAAACATGAAATGTTTCTCAATAGCACCAGTTATCAGAGAAATTCACATTAAAATCACCATCGATACCGATTCACACACATTAGCACCCTTAAAATTAAAATGACTGACAATACCAAATGCTGACGATGATGTGGAACAACTAGAACTTTCATACATTGCTGATAAGTATAAAATGATGCAACCCCCTGGGGAAAATTTTGGCAGTTTCTTATACACGTAAACCTATCCTATGGTCTATCAATTCTAAGAGATTGGAGCTATCTCTCTGCAGGACCTGGTGAAGGGCTTGAAATACAACAGATGCTTAATAAATATCTGAGGACAATTCCATAAACAAAGTGATGGTACTTTGATTGAGATACCCAGTGTTTGAGTAGATGCTTAAATCTACTTTATTTTTTTTTAATTTGAAGTAAATTTTATACAATTCTTGTTTTCCAATGCATTGAATTGGTAAAACTTGGTTCCTTGGGGAAGTTTTTACTCTGCTATTTGGCAAATGCTTATTGAATGTCAGCCAGTTCCAAGTCTTGTGGTAGGTAAGGGATAGAATATCATGAAAAACTCTTCCCAAGTTCCCAAACCATTGCACAGGTACAAACCCCTCAGGACAAATGAGGTTGCAGCATGTCATTCTAATGCATTGGTAACCTGGGGACAGAGAACTTCAGAGTGTAGGGGCCAGCACACATGCAGAAATATTTAAATCCTGAATACATAGCCTTACAGAGGTAAGTCTGCCTACCCCTGTAAAGTGGCGTGACGGTTGATTCAATTTCCATTGTTTTAAGTTTCTGATCAATAAATAATGACAGTGAAGACAGAAATACCTTCGAAACTTCTACAAATTCATCAAATATCCTCACATTACACAAAGCAAAAACATTGTAAGATCTTACATGGTAAATTTCAGGTAGCGATAGGCAGTCAAGGACATACCTGGGGAGCTTCAGAATACATTGAAGTCCCCTCTCACTTTCAGGCAACAACCCAGTTGTCCTCAGACTTTCCACGGAAGCATTCTTACAGCAGCAGTCCACGAGCAATTGTTCATGTGTTCTTGGGTATCTACACAGTCTAAACTCATCTGATTTGCTGTACTCGGGGAAAGTACCTAAGAGATTTAACAGCTGAAAAAATTCAAAGGAGAAAGAACAAAACACTGCCAAAAGAAGAATTAGAAAAATGTAGACATCTGTCATTTACGTCTCCTTGTGAAACAGGAGATCAAAACCTGGATTTTCTTCATTCAGCTTCATCCTATTCATTTATATTTCATCCACAGCACTAAACCCTGGGCTGCCACAGTCACAAAGGTTCTGGAAGGCCTGACACCGGAAGTTTCAGAAAGAAATGACTTTTGCACAGTGCGTTGATTTTTTTCAGGTATTACTTAGTCTGAAAGCTGCTCTTTTCCTGCCAAAAAAGCCAAGGGTCTCTCTAACAAGCTCTTACTGCCAGTGCAGAGGAGAGGGGGCACAAAGCTAAGAGAGGACTTTTAAGAAAAAGCGCAGCCATATCTGGTACCTGGAGGGTAAGGATGGCATTTTCAGAGCCTGCACTGAAGGAGAATAAACCTTCCATAACAATTTAGGAACACAGGGAGTTAACGCTTCAAAATGTGAGTGGTCAAGTCTTTATAATAATTAACAGCAGAGCATTACATACAGGGAGAATAAAAACACTCCTCTGCCAGAATAAGTGTCCTAACAGGAAAACATCGAACATAGGAGAGTAAATAATACCTGATTCTGTTCCTGGCATTACACAGCCAAGCCCAAGCTCAGTGAGGTCTCTGTGCCCCATCATGCACGGCTTAGAGTGAAACGGTCCACCTGAGGAATTTTTTGAGCACAGCCATGAATGAGTGACAATTACCGGCCTTCTCCCATTTCCCAGTAAACCCGTAACTTCCTGGATACAGACACAACTGGAATAACAGTGATAACAAGCACTAAAAATAGATCACATCCAATTTCTGACTAACTTGAAGGTCACAAGAAGAAGGATGCTAGATATTCAGCTAAGTTTCCATTTATATCTGTGATTTTTTTCCCAATTAAGTTTGTGAAGTACAATTCGTAGCAAATGTGTATGTAGCTAATTATTTAGTAAATTATTTAGCAAACTAGACTATCTACAGTATTTTCCTGCTGTTATGAATTTAACTCTTTATAAATGTCTTTATAAATAACATAACCTCCTTTGAAATAGTTTTAGAGGAGTAAGTCAACCAGGAAGCCAACCCCACAGACACTGCTAAAGCAGACAAGCAGACCACCGTTAAGAAAGGTGGCCTAGTGCACCGCATTCCTACGTGATTCATTCCACGAGAGGAGGGACAAAAACAGGTCCTTGCAGAGTCTTTGGTCCCCTTGTCTCCCACCTGAACATGGCCCAGTACCCACCACATGCTTCAATTACTGTCACCTAAAGCTGAAAATATTTTAGACAATTATATTTGCTTTATGCTTTATAATTTTTTAGTATGGCCAGGATCTTAAAATAAAGTACTTACTTTTGTTATAAAAAAAGTAAGATCCACATAATTTTTGCCACCTATCTGGTTTAACAAGGGTTTTGGGGTTTTTTTGGTGGGTTGTTTTGTTTTGGGGTTTTTTTTGTAACTTCTTTAAGACAACAAGGAATAGAACTCAGTGTGAACTCATGCTTAAACAGAAATCCAGTTCTGGTTTCCATTTCTATGAATCCCAAGTACCTGTACTCACAACAGTAGGTAATAATAAAAACCTGCCACCTACCTTTTTTCTTTTTTATCTAAACCACAAAAATATTATATTGCTGCAGTTAGATGGTACTTCAGGTTATGGCCAAATTTCTCTCTGTGTTTCTAGCACTGCATTAAAACAAGGAAAGCACACTCAGAGGACCCGAGTGACTGGTAGTTACAGCTTTGGGTTTCTCCTTGCTTCGGACCTCACCGTGCAACACTTGTCCTGCTGTGGTCCTACTCCGGCTCTCGGATACATATGCTCGGGGTTTTTTCAGCCTACATGTCCTGGCCAGATACTTCTGATTAACTAAAAGAAAGGGGCTTAGCAAATATTGGTCCTATCTGGGATTAGATTAAGATGGGATAAAGGGTTGATGGTTGTGGTGTGTAAAGACGGAGTTTCAAGTTCCTCTCAAATAGCATTTGAGGACAGGACTAACATCTATATCCATTTATGGGCCAAACTTTTTAAAATCCTCATCCAAGGATATGTTTATTAATTTTTAGAGAGAGGAAGGGAGAGAGAGAGAAAATCATCGGTGTGAGAGAGAAACTTCGATCAGTTGCCTCCCATCTGTGCACTCCAGGTATGTGCCCTGGTGGGGAATCGAACCCTCAGCCTTGTGGTGTTCCGGATGACACACCAACCAACGGAGCCACCCAGCCAGGGCATATGGGCCACACTTAGAAAACTGGAAGTCATTACTTTGTTATGTTTTTAAGAGTCATGGTTTCACTTAAGATATATCAAGCTTTGGTAACATTCTTTGTTATAATGGTAACATTAAATCAATAACTGTCAAAAAGCTTGAGAAACAGATATGGCTTAATTATGTTACTGAGGTTACAGACCACAAAATTCCTAATCAAACTTATGCATCCATTTTTTTTTCTAGGAAAACACTTCGTTTTTTTCTCCTTTGACATTTATCCAATGTTTCGATGTACTGAGTACTGTTCTAAGCACTCTGTACACATTATCTCATTTAAATCTCACAACAACCCCTTAAGTAGACTCTATCATTATCCCTGTGTTATTAGTAGAAATCTGAGCATGAAAAAGGTATGAGATTTGCCAGGATGACCCAGCCCAGCATTAGAAAGCTGGGCTTCCAACCTCTAAAATCCATGCCTTTATTACTCGACTTGCATACACCCTCTACACTGTTTCTTGAATTGACCATTGAATGAGGAGTAACTCTCAAAACAAGGGAGCCTCTGGTACTTCATTTTCTGTTGTGAGAACATTCTGCTTTTCTTCCCAGGAAACATGAAACCACAGGAGAAATTTGGTAGCACAAAAGACATCCCTCCATAGAAGAGACTACAGAAGCCACCTTATTTATAGTCCAGCCCGCTAAGGTCACACCACCTGTGATTCCTGAAGCTTGGAGTCTCTCTCCCCAGCCTTTCACGAGACCAGGATTTGTGACGGTGACTTAGAGCAGTGGTTCTAAACCACGGTCACGTACTGTCCCCTCTACGCACTGGGAATATGTGGCAATATCTGGAAACCTGCTTGTCACAACTGGGTCAGGCTACTGCGGAGAGGCCAGGGATGCTGCCCAACATCCTGCAGTACGCAGATAGCGCTCCGAAACAGGGAAGTGCCCCGTCTAAAGTGACCACACATGTTTGTGGCAGAGGCATCGTCTATCTTTGGTGTTATGGCTTCTCTGGATTGGATGTAGTGCACAGCACTAATGAAATATATCTCACCTCTCCCTTGTTGCCCCGGCCAACTCATGTACAATACTTTACAAGAGCCGTGATGAGTGACGTGACGCTGGAGTCTGAAGAACTTTGGAAACTCCTCAGGGGGAAAACACACTGTAATTGTCACATAATTATTGAATTACATAAGAAGGAACACTTTGACAAGGAGAGGCTATCAAGTGAAGAGAAAAAGATTTCACTTGCCCTTCACCAGACAAAAAAGCACAGCAATTTAGCAGCCATCAAAGATGCACAATTGTCACTTTCACCTAGCTGGCCCTAAGGGAAAAAGAGTTGTAGGAATCATGTTTGACTCACATTGTGACAGGGGAGCAGTGAATAACAGGGAAGGGATGAAAACAAACTATATCCACCTACTCAAAGAAGGCTCCATTAAGAATTTTGCCTGTGTGGAAATAAGATTATTGTGTAAAAAAATCCTTTCTGTAGAATATAACACGTAGAAATGTCCTTCATGACAAAAAAATTTTCTTTGGGATTTTCCACCTTTGGTACTATTTTCAAGTACAAACAGAGTCCGAGAAATGGAAGTAAATCAAAGCAAAGTCCATGAAATGCTACACTAAACAAAGTGCTGCCACTTAAACCTCAGCAGAGTGATAGGCGATTTGCATCAGTTTTCTGTACTGAAACTCCCTAACAGCTAATGTGTCACCAACTCAGATTTTTGGACAAAGGCTTGAGTTCTCTGAGGCTGGAGCTGCAAATGGAGAAAAGGGACACCCACAGGAGAAGCCCCATTTCGTGCCACCTTAGTTTGATGAACTACCCAACGGCGCTGTAAGCACCGTCCTCAACACGCGGCTCTCGATTTTGTTTTCCTTGTAATGGGCTAACCTCAAAAGGAAGACAGACATTTCTGAGCTAGCAGAGCAACAGTCAATGTGACACCGAAAATCTACCAAAAAATTTGTGCCTGGCAATAGCCGATTACCTGTAGTGTAGGGAGAGCCGGTACTGTGCTCCGTCCAGAATATAAAATTCACAGAAACGACAGTGCTGTCCAGAACCCTAGCCAACATGTCACAATGCCATTCTTCCTACTTCAGAAACAGAAGAATACAGGAAAATTAGTAAAATAGACCATGCTGAAGATATGGCTCTAAAACATATCAAGTCTTCTCCCCACAGAAGAATAAGAAACAGTATAGTCTTCTACAAAGAGGGATTTCATTACAAAAATTAGCATAAGTAAAATGTTCAGGAACGTTGTCGTGAAAAAACAAGTACCGCCCTGGTAGGTGTGGCTCAGTCAGCTGGGTGTCGTCCTGCAAACCAGGAAGTCTCCATTCAATTCCCAGTCAAGGCACGTGCCTGGGTTGCAGGTTTGGTCCCCAGTCTGGGCATGTGGGAGAGGCAACTGATGGATGTTTCTCTCCCTCTCTTCCTGTTTCCCTTCCCCTCTGTCTAGAATCAATAACAGAAAAAATAATTTTTAAATAAAAGACAAATACTTTTGGAGCTTGAAGGATAATTTCAGAAATGCAAAACTGTACAGAGTGAGAAATACTGTGATGGCTAATTTTATGTGTCAGCTTGGCTAGGCCAGGGTACCCTGATGTTCTGTTAGATACTACTAGTCTGGATATTGCTGTCTAGGAATCTTTTAGATGAGATTCACATTTAAGTCAGTAGACTCTGAGGAAAGCAGATTACTTTCATACTGTGGGTGACCCTCATCCCATCAGTTAAAGGCCTTCAGAGAAAAAAGACCAACTGCCCTCAGGGGAGGGGAAATTCTGCAGCAGTTTGTCTTTGGACTTGAGCTGCAACATCAGCTTTACCCTGGGTCTCCAGTTCTGCCAACCCGCTCCGCTAATTTTGGACTTGGCAGCCTCCACAATCACATGAGACATGTCCTTAAAATAAATCGATCTCTCAATATCTCCCCCCCCCACATACACACACCTTATTGATTCTATTTCTCTTGAGAACCCGGGCTAATACAATGATGACCTCACTTTGGCATCATTAAAAGAAAAACAAAGAGCAAAACTGCAAAACTCCATATAAGTTAAGAAATTCAAAGCTTTTGTGGATTATCTATTTGGTTCCTTTTCAAATCTGTCAGGTCTTTTTTACAATTCCCTGTTCCCTGAAGAGGTTTTCAATCTTGTCTGTTATTTAAACATAGTTGTCAAAAAATTCATTTCTGCTTTAGTGATCATTCAATTTCTAATTCTCTAATGTAAAGAATTTGTTTCTTCTTTGTTTTTTCCTGTAGGTTCTCACATGTGTTGTGCTTTGCTACTTGTATGGTTGGTCATTTTCATAATGAGCTGCTCATTGTTCATGAAAAACTATTTGTGGGAGTCCTTTGGAACCAGGTGACCCCAGAGAGGACTGCTGTGGCTTCTGGAGCAGCCCAGCTCTGAGCCCTCTAAGGATAAAGAGCCAACCAACAAGTTCCCAGAGCAACAGGCCACGGCGGAGCAGAACCGGCTGATAAGGAGCAGAACCAGCTGATAAAGACCAGCCGTGTCTTCTTCCTGATGTACCTGCTGATCATCCTGCTGCTGGATGTGGCTGCATGGGTCACTCTTTGGGTTTTGGGGACATCTTTCATGCCCTTCTTCCTCTGCGCAGTGCTGCTCAGCACGGTTCAGGCCCGGGTCCAGGCTGACTGCAGCATGATGCTGGTCTTCAGTGCCTCTTTGTGAAACCACCTGCCACTTCACTTTGTGACTGATCACCCGCAGAGGACCTTTAGCAGTAAACCACATGAAAGCCCAGCACCTTGCATTTCGGCAAAGTAATGCGCACCAACTGTACCCCTTCTTCGCTGCCTTGAGGAAGAATCTCTCTATGGAGCTTGAGGAAAGAAAGAAAAAGTACATGCCATACCACCAGCACAAATATTTCTTCCTGATTTGGCCCTTGCCTTGCTCCCTCTCTCCTTCCAGTGGTGTATTTTCTATTTTATGATCCAGCAAAAGCAGGGGGACTGGGAGGGGATGATCACCTTCTGCACCGCCTGTTCCTCGCTCATGTGCCATGCTGGGACTGAGGGTGGCCTGGGCCTTCTCCTCATGGCCAGGTTCTGGAAAAGGAGACTGGTTTGTGTGGTGACACCGATGAACCACGTCCTGTGTACACTGATCACGACGGGAACACTTTACTTGTGAATTGGCCTCTAAAAATAATGATCACGATGTGAGTCTGTGAAACATGAGTGAAAAAGCTAAAACTGGACTTTTAAAAGTCACTATTAAAGTGATTTGACTATGTTTTAATATCTTTTGTCATATGATTTCACTTTTAATATTCTTTTTCCTTTTGCTTTAGGCCTCCTGTTTGGTTTTTTGTGTGTTTGTTTGTTTTTATTTCTTTTTTGAAATAAGAAATATAATTTTAAAATAAATTATATTAGGTTAAAAGGTAGTCACAAAATAATTAAGTATTTCTAATATAAAAATCCATAGCAACCTTGCTGCTGTTAGAAATCTGAGTGTGTCCTCTATATTATACAGATAGAAGCCAGAAATTATGGCTTAATGTACATTTTAGACATATGTCAAGGTAGTTTTGAAAACTTGATCAACAATAATGCCACAGTTGACAGTTACTGGAAAACTTGTTTCCCTAGTGGATCAGCCCTGGGTGGCCAAGCGACATCAGGACTAACTTGAATCTAGTTTACAGGTAGTATTGAGAGGGGGAGGGAGTTCTTAAAAATATTAAGGGTCTGGATGGGATGTTAAATAATACAGAGAAAGATGTGAATGATAGAATTCATATGGATTCCAAGAGAGACATCAGGACTATGAGTCTAATTTAATAGGTCAGAAAGGGGCATAGGAGAGGAATTCTTACAGATATCCAAAGTCTGTAAGTGTAACCCAAATGCGAAGCAAGAGCGATAGTGGATTCCCAATCACTTTCTGGAAACGAGGCCCTGAGAAATACAGAGACGTTAACCAACAGTGGGGTTCCAACATTAAGAAACTGGCATTAGAACACAAGTGAAAATCTGGGCACCTAATGAGAGAGACCAAGGCAAAAAAAGAGCATACTTATGCTCTGAAGCAAAGGCTCTTTGTTCTGTCCCTGGGCAACAGAGGCCAAACCCCGGGCAGGTTGATGTCATAGGTAGGGACAGATAGGTCAAACTCACTAAAGTAGATGAGCACACAGCAGCCAACGCAAGAAAATGTTGTCAGCCTGTATTTCTCATGTGTTTTGATAAGTCATCCATTCCAAATAAAAATCAGAATAAAATTTCATATTCTACAAACTGACACATGCATTAGTAGAAGTTAAAAATATATAAGTATTTTAATATTGGGAACCTAAATAACTCAGCATAACAGAATATGGAAGATAGCCAAATTCAAACATTCCTTCTTTGGGTAACTTTATAGATGAATGGATATGCTAAGTTATGACACTACTGGAAAGGAGATCCTTAATACTTTGACCAAAAAATGTAGCTTTACTTCTTTCAGTTATAATGTTTTAAACAAGATTTAGCTTAAGTTAAGGTAATAACTGACTTGATTTTCTTAATTTTTTAATCTAATCTTGCCTAGAAAAATGATAGACTCCCACACTAACCTCTGATTTACTGGAATTTCTGTTCAGTGAGCACACCTAGGCAAATAAGTAAGATCAAACAATCTAACTGTTATTACCTGATGTTCTACCTGTGCTATTTGCTGACAAGCTATTTCCACGGCTTACCTGCCTGTGGGCGGAGGCAGAAGTCATGGTTGCAGCCCTCTCCATACTTGCAGGAATGATGACAAAGAGAAGCGCAGGCAGACTGATTCCTACCTGCTCTGTTGTTAAACTTGAGGGAAGCAAAGGTATTGATTAACCTGTGTTTTAACCCTGGCTGCCCACTGGGGTCACGGGCCTCATCCAAATTCAATGAATAATTTCAAGGAGTGTTACCTGGACAAGGGAATTTCCCTAATGTGTCCCACATGATACTCCTGTGCTTCCAGGAATAAAACCACTGAGTTAAAAAACTGCTCTTAAACTAAGAGTTTGGGATTCAATTCTGCGTTCATCTTCTTACATTTTCTTTGACTTGAAGCCAGTCACTTCACCAATCTAAGTCTGGTGCTTTGCCTGTACAAAAAATCTACCTCTCAGGGTTGATATAGGGGTTAAATGAGATCATCTGTTTAGATTCTTGAACTTGAAGCACCATAAGCTTTTAATAAATGACAGTTGTGTTTTTTATTATGGTATTACTAGTCTGTTTTTTTTATTGTCAGTCTATTTTTTGATGACACTGAGCAGTAGTATATAGTGATTATGAAGGCACACTGATATGAATCCCATTCTAGGGGAGAAAAAATATCTTTTTCTTCTGTCCTAGAAGAATAGAGTTTATAGTTTATAGAGTCCTAACTGGGACTCCTATAACAAAAGGCAGATTAACAAGAGAAAAGCATACAAATCTTTTAAATATAAGTTTAACATAACATGAGAGCCTTCATAGAGAAGTGAAGAACCAAAGGAGCAATCAAACCTGGGTGTTTTTACAGTAGGTTTGATGAAGATTGGAAAGTTGTGGAAAGACAAGTTAGGACAGAGAGTATGATGAGCTAAGTTCAATAAACTGGGAGAAACTTAGCAAATCCTATTCTTTCCTATTTCTCTCTGTGTCCTTTCATCTTAAAATAAGGATGCTTCTTTCCTGGATATAGGGGTCTCAAGTCTTGCCTCAGTGGAAAGTTGGAAAGTCCTTTCTGTACCTGCCATTTCTCAAAATCTTCCAGGTTCAAATACTCAATATACCAAGGTGCCATATTTTGGAGTAGTGTGTCCTGAACCTTATCACCCCCCAAATAAATTTATATTCTCATTTCAGTTGATCTTTTGGGTGAGAATAAGTGTACCTGCTAAGGAAGTACACAGGAGATATTTGAAAAGGAGAAAGGCAAATTATTATACATATATGTACAATATATTTATGTATATCAGAATTTCACTATTTATCAAAGATGAAACAAACAAATAAAATTAAGAGTTCTAAATAATAATACAATGCCTGCCTCTAGGGAAAAAAAAAGAATACTTATCATGTCAGGTAACATGTTTTATCATTTTAAATGAAACTCTGTTACCCGCCCAGTTATAATTGATAACTTTTTATTAGAATCCAATGTGATTATTGATAACTCCTTTAGATAGTTTTGACAAAACCATCAATAAGTGAGAAGAACTCTTAGCCTTCAATTGGCAAAATAATAATTTACACAGAGATGACAGACAACACATTTCCTTATGCAGCACTGACATCCAGAGTACTTTTCTTCCTTTTGGCCATGTAGAGAGATCCCTGCTATCCTTTAAGGAGTCGATAATCAAAGAGTAAATACCAGATTTAGGTTCAGGGAGAATCACCCACCATCAGTGTCTCCATTTCAAACTTGAAAAGGTTAACATTCCTGTGGAACAGACAACTGTTTTCCTATAAACAGCTGAAGAAATCCCTCTGTGTTCCTCGTGAGATCATTATTATGCCAAGACTTTGAAAAATGCAAACTAAGTGGTTACAGCCAAGGTGGGGGCATAGGTAGAAACGCTTCACTTCCTTGCATAATCAAAAGAAGGATAACAACCAATTTAAAAAAAATAAACAACCAGAAGTGCCAGAAAATCAAACTGCTTGGCACTCCAACAACCAAGGAGTTAAAGAAACATTCACCCAGACCAGTAGGAGGGGCAGAGATGGGAAACAAGCAGCCAAGGGAAACCACACGCAGGCGAGGCAGGGCTGGCCGAACGGGAAACCAAAGACTCAAAGCTAGCTGTAAAATACTGTGGGGGTTGCAACAGTGGAGAAACTCCCAGTCTCACAGGACAGTTCATTGGAAAGTAGGGTTAGAGCTGAGCAAATGAGGGGCATTGTTCCCTCTCTGACCCCTCCCCCACAGACAGCACTACAATGCCACAAAGAGGGTTGCCCCACCCTGGCAAATACCTAAGGCTCTGCCTCTTACCACGTAACAGGCACCAAGACAAAGAAATATGGCCCAAAAGAAAGAACAGATCAAAGCTCCAGAAAAAGAGCTAAGCAACAAGGAGATAGACAACCTATCTGATGCAGAGTTCAAAATTATGGTAATCAGGATGCTCACAGAACTGATTGAGCTCAGCCGCAAAATAAAGGAAGAAATGAAGGCTACCCAAAGTGAAATAAAGCAAAATATACAGGGAACCAACAGTGAAGGGAAGGAAACTGGGACTCAAATCAACAATTTGGAACAAAAGGAAGAAATAAACATCCAACAGAACAGAATGAAGAAAGCAGAATTCAAAAAAATGAGGAGAGGCTTAGGAACATATGGGACAACTTTAAGTACTCTAATATCTGAATCATAGGAGTGCCACAAGGAGAAGAACAAGAGCAAGAAATTGAAAACTTATTTGAAGAAAATAAGTTTCCCCAAGCTGGTGAAGGAAAGTCCAGGAAACCCAGAGAGTCCCAAAGAAATTGACCCAAGGAGGAACACACCAAGGTACATCATAATTAAGTTACCCAAGATTAAAAATAAAGAATCTTAAAAGCAGCAAGAGAAAAGGAGAGAGTTACCTACAAAGGAGTTCCCATAAGGCTATCAGCTGATTTCTCAAAAGAAACCTTGCAGGCAAGAAGGGACTGAAAAGAAGTATCAGAAGTCATGAAAGGCAAGGACCTACATCCAAGATTACTCTATCCAGCAAAGCTATCATTTAGAATGGGAGGGCAGATAAAGTGCTTCCCAGATAAGGTCAAGTTAAAGGAGTTCATCATTACCAAGCCCTTATTATATGAAATGTTAAAGGGACTTATCTAAGAAAAAGAAGATGATCAAAACTATGAACAGTAAAATGACAACAAACTCACAACTATAAACAACTGAACCTAAAAAACAAAAACAAAAACTAAGCAAAAAACTAGAACAGGGACAGAACCAGAGAAATGGAGATCACATGGAAAGAGTTCAGTGGGGAGGGGGAGGGGTTAATGGAGAAGGGGATGTACACGGAATAAGAAGCAAAATTGGTATGCATAAAATAGACATGGGGAGGTTAAGAGTAGTACAGGAAACAGAGAAGCCAAAGAACTTATATGTACACCCATGGGAGGGGAGGGGAATGCTGGAGGGCAGGGAGGTGCAAGGCGGAGGGGGGATAAAGGAGAGAAAAAAAATTAGGAAAACTGTAATAGCATAATCAATACAATATACTTTAAAAAAATAGAAACTAAAGCCTTAACTGTAACTTATTGCCAGCCTAATTAATAGGAGTAAAATTTATCCCAAAGAATATTTTTTGTGTTTATGTCTTATTTCATGGCTTTAGCAATTTCTGAAACAAAATAATTATCCTCAGTTTGTTTTTGTTACTTTTCCTTGTAAAAGTCTTCTAAGTAGACATGGCCAAAGCTGATAGTTACTAAATTAGTTTTATAAGTTAGTTTTAAAAAGGAACCAAATTCCTTTACTATATCTCAAAACATATAAATTCATCAATACATTGATATAGAACAAGGCCTTTAAGTATGAATCTGCTGATTATAATCCTAATATATCTTTCTTGCTGTAACCCATGAATCCCAATATGCATTTTATTGAAATAGAGTGAAAAACCTGAAGACTCCAATAATAATCAATTTGAGTGCAAAACATTTTGGAAATTTAAGATCTTCCCAATCTTTCATAGTTGTCTCGCCCATACACAATTTAAAGGGATTTTCATTTACCTTTATCATCTGTCCAAAATATTCAACTTAGTCTTCATAGAAACAATGCCCTCTTTTTATCCACATTAAATGTCATTAGTTTCTATAATATTTAGTTATAAAAATACAAACTATCATAAATAGGTTTGGAAACCAACAACTCATTCTTGGCAAGAAAATGACCCAACTCGTGTAGGAGAAGCACACAGGCTTGGTAAAGAATAATCTACTAGTTCTGAGCATTTTTCATGTCCTAGCCATAAGTTAGTAGATGTTTCCAAGGGAATGGAGAAATTAGAAGATTTCAGTGAGTCAGCATAACAGAGGTGAATTTAAGGAATAGCAATTCTATTTTATGAAATCTTAAAGTCAACTAAGTGATCACATGCCTCTCTTGATTATGAATTCCACGGGGACTGAGCTTCCTAAGAAACTAACACTCAGTTACACACCTCACAAATCAAGCCAAATATCTAGACTAATTTTTAGTGAAATTTATTTAAAAAGTGAAATAATCACTAAGTCATTCATTTAGTGAGTCTACATGCCTGCAAAGCTGCAGGTTCCTATTTTCAAAATCATTTTACATCTTTTTAAACCACAAATGATGTTATGTTTAAATACGCATTAAAATTTATGTAATAATAAGCTGGGACTGTAACGAAAGGCAAGATGCAGGTTTGTAAATGATCTGGAAACCTTTTAGGACCATTACCAAGGGAACCAGCAGAGCAACATTTAATGAGTAAGCCATATCGTTATTTTTAAATTAGCAATAATACACTAACTAAGGTAAAACAAAACATTTAAATGAAACTGCAGGAATGCTGGTGATTGTGGTGATAAAAGTCGTAAGGGAATTCACACAGAGGAACAATCTAGGCAACTGTTTCTTCCTCTTTCCACTGTATGAGAGAGAAAAGACAATGGGTAAGAGGTCTCAGGAAGATAGCAGAGAACCTCCAACAGCTGAGAGTCAGTAAGCCATTTGCGACCCTAAATGGAAAGAAGCTGCTAGCTGGGAAGTTAGGACCTAATGTCAAAACAATTTCAGAATGACAGTGTCCTACTCAAGTCTGGATCATGGTGGCAATGAGACAAAGGAGAGACCTAAAAGGCAGAATTCAATCATTTTTCACTAGTTTTTTTTTTAAATCCTCACTGGAGAACATGTTTTCATTGATTTTTAGAGAGAGAGAAAGGCAGGGAAGCAGGGAGGGAGGGAGATAGGGAAAGGGTGGAGAGCAGGACCAATAAAATGGTGTAGATCTGGTCAAGAGAGCATAAAACAAAGTGGAGTCACTCATGTCAACCAAGATGGCTGCCAGTCAGCCATGACACTTTGGTTCAAGGGGGAAACTACCTAAGTCACGCTAGACCCATCTGGCAAGGAGATACCCCTAAGATAGCACATATGATCAAGATAGCCAAGTCTGCAGAGTGGGACCACCCACAGATAGGCTTCTGGGGGAATTCCCCACGTGCCATCAGGGATGCCAAGACACTTATCAAGAGATGCGGAAGGGTGGAGAACACCACTTTCAAGGTATAAGTGAGGCAGGCAGGCTCCAGACCACTGCTGAGACAGCCAAACTCCACACATCAGAGTGCTGCTCCATGCCTTGCTGATCTCCCTTGGCATTGGCCACCAGAGGCTCTGCCTGCTGGACTGAGGACTTCACCTGCCCTGCTGCCCGCCTGGTGCAGGAGCTCCTTTCTTGAAAGATGCTGATGACTCCCTTGCCCACCATGCTGTCCCCTAGATTGCAGACTGAGACTCAGGGACTCAGGTTTGTTATTCCCCAATGACTGCTGTGTGAGTGTTATATTTCTCTGAGATTGTTAGTGAGTAGGACATTAATATATGTTGATGTTCTAGTTTGAGTGAATGTGCATTCAATAAAAGCTCAGTGAACAGCATAATTACCTTGTATGACTCTTGTCTATTCGTTGGTGCTGGGTGGCTCAGTAGGCACCTGGCTAAGCAGTTGCCTGGCTGACTTATAGGAAAGACTGTATCGCAAACATACACTCACGACACAAAGACAGAGAAAGAAACATTGATATGAGAGAGAAACTTTGATTGCCTTCCATATGTGCCCCGACAGGGGATCAAACCTGTGACCCAGGCATGTGCCCTGACCAGGAAGCGAACTGGAGACCTTTCCATGCACAGAATGATGCTCCAACCAACTAAGTCACGCAGCCAAGGCTCATTAACTTTTTATTTAGTGTTCACATTTCCTTCAATCTCGCATTTATTGTATGTCCAATTTTTAAACTTTATATTGGTATTAATTATTGATTATTTTAATTAATCCTAGTTTCATGGCAAAAATCTGAGTGGAAATGTGGGCTTTTCTCTGTATCACAGTTGAAGTTGGAAGCTTGACACTTCGAAGCCATAACTGAGCCAAGACCATTATCCAATCAAAAAATTACCCTAATTGTACATGAGATTATGAATGTGAACAGCTTCTGGAGTTACAAGTCAAGACACAAACATGAAAGAACCATCGTACACATTCTTTCATGACTTGTTTAAATTTTTACTTTCTATACACATATTTGGAATTATCTGGATACTCATATGATAATCTCAGAGGTTAAATGAGGCTGTTAAACAAAATCCAAATGGAACTTGTAATTAAACACCTAATAATAAATATAGTAAGACAACTTTGGCAACTTTTACAGAAGTCAAACAGTTAACATCTCTATTTACAAAATAGCATTCTTAAAACAAGCTTTCACCATCAGCTTTCTTTTTTATAGACTCACAGAGAAGCATTTAAGAAAAGAGTTTTAGAGTAAAAGATAACATTGAATTCTTACAAAAAAAACCTAACTGGAAATGTAAAATAGGTAGCATGAGGAGAAGGGTAGATACCTCTAATATGAGGAATCGCATTTCATCTTAAGGCACCTCTTCAGAAACATCTTCTAGATTTTTAAAAAATTTTCATTGGCAATTGTAATTGTTGAATCTAAATGGAATATGCAGATATTCCACTATATTCATTTCATATTCACACCCCTGGCCACACAGACACACACATGCACACACTTCATTCCATCGAATTAGAATCTCCAATGCCCCCTAAAGTCCTTGTCTAGCAGGGAACCATCTTTCCAGCCATTCCCTTTAAATGTCCTCAACTTGTGCCTGTGCCCCCTAAACTGTGGCCCTTAGGCTAAAAGCAACCAGGAAAGTGTGGCCTGACACTCAGGGGAAAAAAAGAAAAGAAAAGAAAAGAAAAATGCCTCTTCTTCTCTGAACTACATTTTTATTAGTTCAGCCAGTGTCGTAGTAGCCTCTGTGACAATGACATCAGACAGATGCTTCACGGGCAATGTATTCCCAGCTCAAACCTCGGTCCTTGCAAAAGCCACTCCTCTGCCCTGTCTGTCCTCACCCTCGTGTGGTTTGAGAGTGCAAGTGGAGAATCCTACTTCCATCCTCAATAAAAGTAATCTTATTAGATCTAACACAGTATTGCAGTTTGATAACTTTTTAATGGATCCTAACACCACTGGGCACGATAGGGTCACTTTCCTCCCAGGCTGCACATCATATTAAAAAAAAAAAGTTTTTCTATATATCCATTAAATGTGTTAGTTTTTAAATAATTTAAAGGAATGAAGATCCATCTACACTTCAGGTAACTAAATTTTTTTCTTGTTGACAATAGTTGATTGATAGGCACACTGCCAATCCAGATATTTGATTGCTGGTCTATCTAGGGATACTGACATCTAGCTTGTATTTCAGAAATAACTTGCAAAATGTCTTAATGAAGTCAAAATCCTAAGTGTACATATTCTATTCTGATCTACTCATGTAGTTGTCATGTCAAACAAAATAATGAGATAAGTGCATCAATTGGTATTCACAAACTCACAGGTAATTATCATGTTCTCTCCAGGGGAGATTGGATTACAATGAGAGGGATACTGAATACCTGAAATGAAGTAGGGAGGTGGTCCTTAGGAGTGAAAAAAAAAGAAAAGGAAAAATCAAATAGGAGAAATGACAGGTAACCTCACCTGCTAAACTTCGCCATTCCACTTCAATCAGCCCTATTTACCGACACACTTCCACCCAGACAAACAGAATCCTGTGTGCAAAGGGTGTTTTGCCCTGAGATGCTAATTACATCCAAAGCTTAGTAAGAATATGAAAATTTTTTACAAGTTGACAATTTGTAGGAATTGTAAAGATAATTTTTAACAAGGATAATGTCAACATAAAGTTCTTTTAGCATCACCATTACGCATGCAACATACACACACATTCAAATAGCCCTCTTATCACTAAATGCAAATAATAAAAAAAAAGTTGCAGCTAATCTTCTGAGAACGTTAATCAAATAACATGATATCTTTTAGTAATAGAGCAACTTCCGTGTAATAAAAGTAATGAAGCCTTCCGTCGGGGAGTTTATCTTTCCCTTTTTAAAAGCTCCGCCAATAAAAATGAAATAATAAAGAAACAAACTTTTAATGGCCTATAGATAATGACACCCCTGCTAAGATACCAGTTTGCATCCTGCAGTTTAAACAGCTGCCATTTGTCAGAGAATTGCTTATGTTATTTCCCATCTTTGCATTAAAGTAGAATGCTATATTGGCATTTTTGACCCACTTTGTTTTTGCAAGCAAAGTTGGCATATAAGAATCATTGAAATACCCTATTCAATTATCTCCACTAGTTGGAAGGCTGGGGAAAAAAAGTCCAATGAAAAATCAACATCATAAAAAGAGATTTGTTGCCTATGTAACCTAATTTTCCATCTTATCTCTGAAAAGAATAACTCTTCTCCTTCAATGTGCAGGGGGATAATTACCTCCATCCTCATTTCAAGATTCCACATTCACTTTCAGTAGGCACAGCTAATTATTCTGTCCCCGATCATTTTTATTTTTACACTTTGTAAACCTCTTTTGACCTAGACTTCAGCCCAGTGGAGCAATCCTCAAAGACTCATTCTCTTCATGTAGACCTCAAGGAGAGAGAATATGCTTTCTGCCCACATTTTCCGTATCTCTAATCACTGAGCAGAATAATGAGATAAGGGGCCTATTCCACCTTGTCCCGGACCTTCTGTAGGCTATAGTCTCACGTGGATATCTTTCAGAGTGATTCTAAACCCTCCAAATGTCAAAGTGCATCAGACAAGTTAAGGAAGGAAGACCTCATGTAAGACTTACAGTAGGGGGCAGGATTATTGCAACAGGGAAGAGAGACTAAGCTCAAATGTACAGATACAAAAGGTGGGAGCGATTTGAAGCCTGAGGTGACCTAGGGAAGAAGTACAGAAGGACATTGAGGGCGGGACTCAATGCCATTAGATCCTCTGTGTTTGCTGATTGGCACTTATTGAAGTTAGGTTCCTACTCTCCACAGCGCCTGAGACCGTGGGGCTAGGAGCTCTTTAGTGATGACTGTATTTCAAAAGAATGACTCCCCGGTGCTTGAGAAAGACATTCCTGGGTTGTAAGACTGGCCATAGGACTTAAAAAATTCACATCTCAAAGGCTGGGATAAAGGATTTACAACTCAAGTTTTCTAAAGAAAAGAGAAATCAGGGACCTAGAGTCAGGAAGAAACCTGCCTAAATTTAGTCAAATGGAGGAAAACACTACCGTAGTTTTCAGACTATAAGATGCACTCTTCCCCCCCCCCAAATTTGGGAGGAAAATGGTGGGGGGGTATCTTATAGTCTGAATGTAGATTACCTGGATCGCAGGGCAGGGGAGGGGGAGCAGTGGTGGAGCAGGGTTTTTTTCTATTTTCCTCCTCTAAAACCTAGGTGTGTCTTATGGTCCAGTGCGTCTTATAGTCTGAAAAATATGGTAGCCTTTTGAGTCACCTATCACAATGAGATGAACAGAGCTGATGGCTCTGGAGTCAACCTAAAAGTCAGGGAGCCACAGGACAACAAGATAGCCAAGGGCAAAAAGCCACCATTGGCTCTCAACCATCTGCCTGGCCCTCTTTCTGAAATCACAGTTGGTATTACCTTTTCATGAAAATCAAGGCTTTTTTCTTTTTAATTTAATGATTATTACATGTAATCATTAAATAACAAAAAAATGACAACATAAAATTGAGTATATTAGTTCTCTTACTTTTGACAAAATTGTATCCTCCCCACTAGCAGAAAAATTTGACTAAAAAGTTCCATTTCCCCAGCAATTACTATAGTTTTATAAAACTTATGCAAAAAGCAAACAGTCCAAAATTTGGTTCTTCCAGCAGGACACAGGCAGGGCTGCTAGAAGGTGCCACCTGGGTGTCTGATGCTACACTAAAGACACATCGTGACCCATAAAGTAACCAGGGCACACACCAGAAAAAGCTATATAAAAAAGGTAAAATTCAGAAAATTAGTTCTCAGCTCTGCCTTCCACTCACTCATATACCAAGCTTGCCTCTAATCACTCTATTTCAACCCTTGTTTTGTGCCCTGCCCTCCCAGCGAGGCAAATCATTTTATTGAACACTCAGCTCTCCACTTGTCTGCTTCACTCTCCATTTTATTACTGTCCCCGAATTTCCGTGGGGCAGCAATTTCCTGGAGGGTCAGGCTATTTGATAGCTGAGCCATTCTACTGCTGGAATCCTTTCATTCCTCTTCATCTAGCCAACATGAACTCGTTCTTCCAAAATTGGAGCTCAAATCTCAACATTTTTCACAGGGCCTTTCCTGACCTTCCTTTCTCAATGAATGCCCCTCCTCTCTGATCCTCCAGCTATTTGACATGCTTCTGTTACAGCACCTAACTTTCTGTACTGTTATTATAGGTTCATTTGTCACTGGACTATGGCTCCTTATGGAAAATAACATAGTTTATTCATCTATCATTGACCCCTTCAAGCCACTCAAACATCTATTGAAAATGGAGTTTTAAATCCCCCTATAACATGCACGATCATAAAGAGCCCTTAGTGCCAGTCAGTACCCTGGGACCTATCTCCTTCCTGGCTCTGGACATAGTAGGTTAAATCTGTTTTAGAGCTTATTACACTTTTCTCTTTTCAAGAGGTATACAATTAGTGCCTCTATAAGGGCACTAAATATAAGAGGAGAAAACAGTACTATAGGTATGTTCTATAATCAGTCCTGCACTGTTTAACTTATCTTTCCTTTCAGAACAAATATTTTTAAATATATATACATATTTTGAACCTATTAGGACTTACAACTAATAACCATTATAAGAAATTTTTAAAACATTCCCAGTAAGGCACGTGCCTCCCTTCAGCAGGCCCTGTCGCCGCGCTTGGAGGGTTTGGAAGGGACCCATGTGACCTGGAGCCAGCCTGCATGGACTTCCAGGTCAAACAGACCGTGGGAAGTCATCTGTGACATTCCACTTCGGTCCTCTTTTTCCAGCCCAATTTCCTACACAGCATGGATTCCAGATGCCTCTCCATTTTGTCAGTCTCTTCCTGGACATTTTCTATCTTTGTTTTCTTTATGTGTTTGGGTTGGTTTGTTAAAATTTGTTTTTAATCAGTTTCTAAGAGCTAAACCTTTTCTTACACAACTGTCAATTAAAAGCTTTGAATCCTTGATTATAAATTTATGGAAAGATTTTCAAAGTAAAGGGGAAAATTAATAGATGGTGATACCCAGCTCAATTCAGGGATTAAAATTTAAATATAAGCAACTCAAGACATGTGTGATTTATACTTTAGGACATATTTCTTTGCCTTTTTTGCAGCTTAGTCTCAATCTAACAAAACAAAAAAAAATTAAAAGCAAATATTTTAGTTTCAGAATGAAATTAGCCCGTTAGTCAACAGTAAGCTACTTACTTTGTCAGCCACACAGGAATCTGCTTTTAGAGACCGGTCAACCCTGCAAAGCTAAGTTGCCCTTTTCCTGCCTTTCCTTTCCTTTCTTTCCTTCCTTCTTTATTTTTTCTTTTCTTAGTTTACTTAAATAATTAAAATAATTAATAGGTTTTGAGCATGTCTACTGCAGCTAGAGACGTCTTCGGATTATTAACAAGCAGGTATACAGCTTCCTACCTGAGAGCTGACAGCCCCACTAACAGTTGTTTCACTCAGCAAACATTTTTTCACTGAGGACAAGAAAGCCAATCTTAGCAATCTTTTCATTTATAAAAGTGTTTTGCAAGAGATTTGACCAGGCATCACGGAAATATAGAGCAGGAGTCTCAGAATTAACCAGGCAATCTGGAAGACTTCCTGGAGCAGGTCGACACTGATGAACAGTTTTAGGAAGAAGTAAGAGACAGAAAGACTCGGGAAAGGGGTACAAAGGCTGGGCAAAGCTCCTTTAGGGTCCACTCACCTGAGGAAGGGGTTTGACTTTCATCTGAATCAAGTCCTCCTCTGTATGGTTTTTGTATTTCCCAAATTAAACAATGACTCCACCTACTGCCTGTCAGGAATTTAAAGCACGGGAATTTATCAGCCCCTCTTCATTACAACAGAGGATTTTACACTCATCAGAGAAATCAACTATAACATTTACAACACTGACAAATAATTTGCTGCTAAGATAACTGACATTTTAAAAATAGATGATAACTAATGTGTTTACTACTTACTGTCCATATCCCTGTGTCTATGCTTTATATTGCTAAATCAACAGAAAGAAAAATACCTAGACTTTAACATATCTTCCTGCAATATAATGTCACATGAGTTAAGATTTAATGATATAGCCTTACTTTTATAGAGGGTCAAATAATGGAAATGTAAATTGAACAGTGTGTATTTAAAACAATCATTGATGCCTTGCCTGCTAGACAATGTATTCATACATACAAAAATATACAGTCCAAAAAGGGAAGCCTCCACACACAAATTTGAGTATTTTAAGTAACGAGTATACAGCCCGTGATGTTTGCTGTCCCTATATCTATTCTAAGCTAACTGCAAAACCCAACTGCAAGAACACACAGTATAAAATTCAATCCTTTGATCATTTCAATATGTTCGATGCTCCTTTTATTTTTGTTATTTTATCATTTGTATTGTGGAAAGAACACTGAATATGAGATCTACTCTTTCAGTCAGTTTTTAAGTATAAAATAAATTATTGTTGACTATAGGTACAATGTTTTAAGCAGATCTAAAGCTTATTCGTCTTTAACTAAAATTTTATGCCAGTTGATCAGTAACTTCCCGTTCCATTCCCCTCCACTCCCCTCCACAGTACCTAGAACCACCTTCCCACTCTTTGAAATTGATGAATTTGACTATTTTAGATACCTTGTATTAGAGGAGTCATGAAGTGCATATTGGTCTTTGTATGACTGGCTTATTTCACTTAGCATAATATCTTCAAGGTTCATCCACGTCACATATTGCAAAATAACTTTTATATAAACAATTGGAGTATACCATACATTTAAAAGTACACAAATTATTATGTAGAGCTTGATTAATTATATAAATTGATCACAAAGTGAACAAAGTAATAATCACATAGACCAAGAAACAGAATCCGAGCACAACTCAGAAGTCCTCTAGGAGCCCCCTCCCAGTCACAAGCACCGTCCTCTACTATTGTAAAGCAACTACAGAAAAAAGAATTAAAACATCTCCTCCTCTCCCTCCTTTCTCTTCCCAATGATCACTCACTGTAGTGAAATTCTGGGATGCTTTAATGCGTAGGGTGACTTCAAATAAAATTTCCAATGCTTTGAGGAAGTAATTTAAAATCTCGTTTGAATTCTTTAATTTCTTGGTACAATTTATTCTAGCCTTAAATGTTGTATCTGGGCTTCTTTTCTTTATTTCACTTTTGCATTTATTTTTTCTCTTTTGGGGGAGGATATACAGAGAAGTTGAAAACTCACAGCAACATGAAAGGAAGTATGAGGTTGAAGAAAAAAGACAAATACACTTTCAAGTGTGAAATACACTTCATGTCCTTCAACAATGGGAACTTTTCCTGGAACAGGTTAATTGGATGTCCTGTGGTGCTGAGTTGCTGCAGTTCACAAAAACTGCTTCACCCTGAAAAGGATATAACTCGTTACCTTAATATTTCCTATCTACCTTCATCCAGCTTCTGTGTGACTTTGCAGCAACAACAGTTTTCTTTGTTATAAAAAATATATACACATATATGTCAGTGAATGGACCAACATATAGCTGCAATAGCTGTAACAATAGCTGAATTTTGTTCTTTGTTTGCATAGCCAATATTATGGATTTAAATCTTCAAAGAATAAAATGACTTACACTGCAATATAGGTCAATGCAAGAACAAAAATAGTTGGCATCTATTTTAATAAAGTGCTATGCTTGACTAAAGAACTTAATGTTTGTGACCTCTATTTTCTTTTCCTTTCTTCTTTTTTTTTTTTTTCTTTTGGCTGATAGGTAATGAGCACTTACTGTGTACCAGGAACTGATCTGAGTATAATCATCCTTTGGTATCCAGGACCAGGAACCAGGTCCAGGTTCTGAGACCCCCTGTGGACACCAGAATCCATAGATACTAAGTCCCTTATGTAAATGGCATAGTATTTGCATATAACCTAAGCAATCCTCTTTTATACTTTAAACAATCTCTAGATCTAGATTACTTACAATATCTAATACAATGTAAATGCTATTCAAAGTTCCAATTGTACTGCATTGTTTAAGGAACAATGACAAGTGATAAAAGTCTGTACACATTCAGTGCAGATGCAACCATCATGGGCCTAACTACACAGCACACATTAACAAGGTAACGTTTTTTTCCAAATATGTTTGATCTGTGGTTGGTTGAATCTGCAGATGTGAAACACACAGTTATGGAGGGCCAGCCATACTGTACAAAGATGACTAATTTTTGACAATAACCCCATAAGATAGGTACTATTACCATCATGTCTTTATAACACCATCACGAGAGACTTGCCTACTGTACAATTCATTGGCTCACACAAGAATTTAATATTCCAAAAATGTAAAAATCCACACACAAATTTGGGTATCCTACTTTGCAGATGCTAAAAAGTATACAACCCATTATGTTTCTTTTCCCCATGGCTATCCTAAGCTTACTGCAGGAAGTACCCAACTGCAGGAAGATGCTGTTTTTACAGAGGCAAAGAGAGGTTCAATAACTTGCCCAAGGGCACATGCTAGGAAGTAGAGTAACCAGGATTTAACTGAGACTCCAGAACCTGTTGTCTTAACTGCTAAGCCACATTGACTTGTGGAAGCTTTTACGAAAAATCATATATCCCCACCCAATAATTTCTTAAAACACTTCCTCAGGTGCATGTAAATATGTTTATAACATGTTTTATCTCTCCAAACATGTTAAAGTTTTACAGTTATATACGGACCAGAAATTAATTCTGAAGTTTCAGAAATGCTAATGAATTTCAGACATATAAACTGTATAATATGAGGAGTGGTAGGAAATCCTCAAAATATCACCTGGAAATCTGCCACAGTATATGGCATGTAGTAGTTGCCTAATAAATAATTGTATATTAATCAGGAGAAATAGTGTATATAGGAATAATTTTAAAAGCCACATGTGCATGACATTACATAGTGCATATGACTGAAGGGAAACAGTATTTAAAACAAAAAAAAGTTTTGTTGATTATTAAATTAATTCTTGCTTATATTTCCATTGTCAAGTAAAATTGTAAACATTCTGATAAAATTAAAGTCATTAGTATCTGAGAACTTATTATATTTACTATCATCATTAGATTTGATTTAAATATATTTTTCAAGTCGATAGCAGAGGACTCACTCACTGTCATTAAAGTTGTCATGCTAACTTATACAAACCAAGCATAAATGAACTAACCACTTCCTTTCCCATAAAACTATAAACTAAACACAGAACTATTATTTCTACTTTTCATTACCAAGGCTATCAGCTGGTACTCAAACAATAACATATTGTAACAAGAGACTTATTATTGAAAGTGATTACAAAACAGAGAAAATAATCTATAAAATAAATATGTTTACATCACAGGTATGAAAATAATTTCTGGAAAATGGTGCATAAAAGAACAAGTCCATATGCCAACCTAAAAAATATTACCATACACTTGAACCTGGCCCCAATACACAATTTTAGTCCTTTGCTTTTTAGTTCACCAAATCAATGAAAGTTACAATCGGTGAGGAAAAACTTTTAATAGAAAAAGCATCACATAAAACACAGAAATTATCATTCCAGACAAGAAGATTGTTATTCCGAAAGTTCCATGTAAAGTCGCAGAACTGGAAGGAATTTTGCTGCCTCCCCTGACAGGAAACGGGCTGCACCTGCAGCAACAGCAATAATTTGAGATCTCATAATCGAAAGTCTCCATGGAATTTCTCTAGCAGTCCCTCCAAAAGTCTAAATGGCTTCCTTTCAGTTAAAACTAATATTTATCAGAGAATCTTTGAAGAAAAGTGTTCTCAAGGAAACTATTAATTTTCTTCCATGACCTTCCATATATACCAACATGAGGTCTGCAAAATGACAGGTAGTCAATAAATGTTTGCTGACTTCCTTACTAAATTAATTCATTTACACCAATAATAAGAAAACTGGTATCAATTTTGGAAGAGTGACTATATTAAAAGACACAGGTTTACCAAATGAAAGAATTTAATAGGTGAAATTATAACTCCAGGATAGGAAATTATAAAGATAAGCATATACAAAAATGACATTTTTGTTCTAGAAATGTTAGCAATAGTTAATTTGTACTCATTTCTTCTGATGTATATGTTAATACATAATAATTTCATAAATCAAGTAATTGAATGTTTCTGATTCCTAAATCTTAAGACAATAAGTAATAGCCGCAATCAAAATTATTCACTTATAACATCTTCCATTATTTTGGTTTTATTGTATTATCTTTGAGTCAAAAAATGTTATAGAAAGGTTATCTTTTCTACTTCTATAGAAACCTATAATCCTTGCGAAATAGGTATCCTATTAAATAGGATAAATAATATTAAATAGGTATTTAATACTAAGTTTTATATAATACATTTATGCATGTAAGACATTTCTAAATGAATTTATGTTAAGAGAGTTTCTGTAAGCATAAAAAAACTATTAAAAAACACATGCCAATTTTTAAACAAAGACTCATTTAAGTGCAGTGCATTTTATTCAGCAAGAATATATTGTGTGCTCACTGTAAGCTAGATCTGTGCTAGCACAGAAGATGAAAAGTCAGAGTAAAGGAGGGAGGTTCCCAAACGTTCTCAGTCCGTGGCGTCACGGCAGCCTTACCACCAGACCACTTTTTTCCACAGGGCCCCCATCCCAATAGTACTCCAACAGTTTCTTTCACTAGGTAGGTGGGTTCAAAAAAAGCCCTGAAAATTATTCATATCTTACAACGGAGTCTGCATTTTAAAATTTAATATATATAAATTGAACGAAAATAATACTTTTATTTCATTTCTAAATAAAACAATTACTAACAGAGTGGGCAAGACTGTTGGGCCTTCCTCTACTTCTCAAACTTCCGCGAATTTCTCAAACATCTCAAGCCTTGGAATCCAACCTTGGACACCACACCCCTCCCTGGTTTCCTGTTCCACATTCATTTTCACATGCCCTTGTTTTCATCACTGGAAGTGCAGAAAACAAGGTTCACAAAGGTACAGCATCATCGAAAGAAATGTAGTGCGATCAAATACTGAAATCGTGAACTACTGTGAGCCAATGCTTTATACAGAGTCTAACGAGTGCCATTGTGTTTTCCTCAAAAGCTTAAAATCCCCTAAAATGCCCCTATGAATTCCTTGTGGGGCCACAAGTTAGGAGCCGCGGGTCTAGGTTAATAAGTAGCTCAGTGTTAAGGGATGAGATGAAACACAAAAAGAAATCATTACAATCCAATAAGGGAAGTGTGTACTATAACAAGACACTAATGAGAGCAATGTAGAAAACTGAACCATATTTAACAAAATACCAGATTAAATCGTACATTAAAGCCTTCTGCCTTTTCTTCATCAGCCCAAAAGACTTTTAGGCAAAGAAAATGGATAAAAATCAGTTGGAGATGAGAAAGGAATTGGTTCCAGAGTGAGGGCATGTACATGGACAGTTGTTTGGTCATCCAACATTATCGGAGCACCCTCTGTACGGCCAGTAGACCCCACACGCCACCGCAGGATAAATGAGAAGCACCCAGCTGTAAATGCCCTCCCACTCTTACCATCTCCAACATGTTCCCTGGACACAGCAATTCTGTGGTAGCACTACAACTAGAATGGTATCTGGCTTGTAGTAGGTGCCTAATAAATAACTATATGTTAATTAGAAGAGATAGTGTAAATAGGAATAATTTAAGAGGTCATATGTGCAAGACGTCAACTACTGCGTATACATTCATTAATCATTTATATTCAGTATGCTTCCAAAAAAGGAAGCATGTAATAAGATGCTTCATATAGCTAACTGAGGGCAGAAGATCAAAAATGATGCAGTTGGGAGACATAAAAGAAATTTACTCAGTCAAAACTTAGCACAGATATCTTGAAGGAAGTTGAAAATGTACATATGTGAGATTTCTTTTAAGCACAGTAAAATCCTGAATAGGTCAGAATCATATCTACATTGACAGGGGGGAAACAATTCCATGGGCCATGTCACAGGTGGTGTACAGTGAGGTGAATGTGTAGCGGAAAGAAGGGGACATCGTTCTCCTCAGGCAGCCCAACCTGAATTACAGTCACGTGGGGCCGTGGGCATGCCTGGCACTGATTTGTCCAGTTGTACTTCTCCACCCACTTGCTTAATGATAGTTTTGTGGGGAGGAAAACTCTACTCTCTTAAGAGTCAGTGATGGGGGAGAGGCCTTGGAATTAAACTATCAGGAGACAGATTATTAAGAAAAATCAAAGAAAAATCAATCGTGTGCATAGGGAGTTCACATAAAGAGGTAACTCGAAAGGGTGGTTAGAATTTGGGGCTTCTATGCCACCTTAGTACGGGGAGGGAGAGGAAGAAAGGCACTTACAGGGAAAACAAATGATTTGGGGGAAGATAAAGGGGCCCTTGGAAGAATAATGGGAAGTATGACAAGAGTCTGCTAAGTTAATTGCTTTTACTTATTTTTTTTTAATATTTATTGCCTCTTGCATATGCCCTGATGAGGGAGCAAATCCACAACCCAGGTGTGTGCCCTGACTGGGAATCAAACCAGGGACCCTTTGCTTTGTAAGAGGACACCCAACCAACTGAGCCACACCAGCCAGGGTGTTAGTTGCTTTTATGAATCTTCTTATCCTATGAATTTGAACCCTGAGCTACATCAACTCAAAATTGAAACACCCTCCCCTGTACAACACACAGAGCATTTTGTATGCTAGCCAACTTTAAGGAAGGGCAGAGAGCTAGAGAGACTGAACATCAGAGACACGCAAATAATTATTAGGCCTCCCGACTGAACGAGCCTTCTGACTTTCTCACCACTGGCGAGATTTTTCATCTGCTAAGTCCCCTCTCGGGTTTTGGCTGTTTTGCTGCCCCTTCTTATCTCCACTCATCTCTACTCTCCCAGATTCCCTTGGAATTACCATTCTTATTTTTTTTTTGTATATAATAGAGATTAATCCATCTCCAGCCCCTAATCCCAAACTCAGATCCAAACTCGCATTTAACAACAAAGCCATTAGCATTCGCAACTGAACCAAAAGTGGCATTTATATAATTAGCAACACAAAAGATGGGCAAAGACCCCCTTGAAAGACAGTTCATATTTTAATATCAATTTCCTTTCTCACGATTCCACTGGATGTCAGTATACTTTTTTTTTTTCTGAAGACCTGGTTCAGTCAAACTTTAATGTCCTTCCACCTTTGTCTGTGAATGGTTCTCCACACTGCCTCGTTTCTCAGCCCCTCCCCAGCCTCCTGAGGGAGCCTCAGAAGCCAGATTTAATGCTCAGCCTTTCTCTTCTTCTTCGCTCATCAAATTCTATCCCTGCTTTTGTAAAGGAGGAAAAAAAGTGAAACATGATGAGCAAAGGGAAATAATCATGGGTTGCTAAAAACGCTAACATGCAATCTACTTTCTTTTTCATTAGTAGAGAAAGTCTTGGGCTGAATGCAATAAAATAATCAGAGCTGCGATTTGAAAGATTCCATGTCAGCGTAAGAAATTATTTTAATGAGAAACTGTCAGTCACTAAAATATCCTATATGCAATTTAATTGCCTGCTTAGTTTATTTTTTAATCGAAATGCAAAAACAATTCCCATACTTCTAAATTTTAAGAAGATGCTTTTTCATCTCCTATAAAGGTCCCGCGAGGCAAGGTAAGTATTAAGCATGTGTGAGCTGATATCTGTGAAGCTGACAGCAGAAAGCTGAGCCTTTTAAGTGAGAAAAGGAGATTGCCGCCGTAACACGGGAGTCCCTGAAATCCTCAGTTTGTAGATAGGTGAATTAATGGTTACTTTTGATCTCAGCTGGAACCAGGTAGTACTGTACTTGCAATTCATTATGCAGGCAATTACCAGTAATAAGAAGTTTCACCAAGAACACAGCAACTGCTTTTCAAGACTATTTTAAATTATAACAGCAATAGTTACCTGTCATGAAATTACTAATAGGTGAGTGGCAACAGGAATATATTAACAAGCAGAGTTTAAAGACAAGAGAAATTTATAAAGTTCTTTCTTTGTTACTTTCTTGGAAAAATCAATACATGGTGCAAAGAGAGACAAATGGATCAACAGTAGTGATTTTGGGGACATGCTGTTTGGACTCACATGTTATTAATCCAGAGATTTATTAGTGTGATCTGAAATTCCATCCCCTCCCTTTGCAGGAAATGGTTTAATTATAAAGCCAGAACACAGGAAATAATACCTCCAAGTTCTGGTGTTTCCTTTCCAATACAATGCTGCCCTCCCATGGAAACACACACAAGCCCCCTAGCCTTAGATTCTAAATTTCTTTTCACTTGTTTCAGGTTTATCACTTGATATTTCAGCAAAATAGAAGAGTTTTAGGAAGTTATGAGAGCCCTGGCCAGTGTGGCTCAGTTGGTTGGGCACTGTCCCACAAACTAAAAGGTTGCCAGTTCAGTTCCTGGTCAGGGCACATGCCTGGGTAGCGGGCTCAGTCCCTGCAAGGGGCGCTTGTGAAAAGCAACTGATCATTGTTTTTCTCCCTCTCTCCTTCCCTTCCCCTCTCTCTAAAAATAAATTTAAAAATATATATTTAAAAAGAAAGTCGTGAAAAAACAAATACCATACGCTACAATATCATCCCTGAATCCCTCTTGGTTTTGAACTTAGCAGAGAATGCCATCTACATTTATTTAAAAATGAGTGGTCACCTGGACAATGAAACATGCCAAAGCTATTACTGCTATGGAGTAAGTCTACCATTAACATTAAAAAGGCTTTTTAATATGCTTCTAATGCTTGTCCTGTAATAAGGTGGTTTGAAATATTATGCTATTCCTACCTGATCAATTTCAGAAAGCGTGAAGTAGAGACCCCATGCCAGCAGACTTCTAAAACAGCAACATTTGTAGTTTGAAATATATAAGATTGCAGGCAAGGTAGTCAAGTATGTAGATCATGTGCAGTTTATGTGGATAAAAAATCATAATGAAGATCGAGTTAGATGAGTGCATTATAGGACATGTCTGTTGGCGTTCTCGTTGTGTGATATATGCCCTTATTACCACAAGCCAAAAGATGCAATGCACATATCAATCACCTGAGCGGCTTAGATATCACACACAAAGTGCTGCTTATGCTATAAAGAAAAATAAAGCTATTAATTTCTTTGCCTCGGCCAATGAGCCAAAGCCATGAAAATGAATTGTCATTGTAAACACTTGCTAATATGACTCCCCGAATCTGTATTAAAATATGTGAGCACGGCAAGTCTAAACATATGAACTCTTGATTTTCTCTACACAGCAGTTGGCCTCAGTTGATTCCCCTTCACTGAGTTGGGTGTTTTGTTTTTTTTTCTATCTCAAAAATTCTAGCATGAGAAGTTTAACTCCAGGAAAAAAAAAAAAACACAGCCAAAGTCCAGTAACGCCGCTATTTATGATGTATATAAATCTGAGCCATTTCAGCATCATTTGTTCATAGAAGATGAAGAGAAAGTTCTATTGATTCCCACAAGTCTAACCCACTGCTAGTTCCCTTGGGACCTAATAAAAGCCAGGCATTTTTCTGCATTATAACAACTCTGTTGCTTCAACAGCAATGTATTCATTGCTGCTTCTAAGAAGTCTGCTAAAATTTATGGCTTTCAGTAATACTGTGGTATTTGGTACAGCACAATAAAGTAATAATAAAATAACCTACAAATTATCATTTTACTTTCTGCTTTGCATAAATACAATCACTTATTTTAGGAATACAGGCTAGCTTTTTGTCAATGTGCTACTCATTATTTTCAAGTGAGGCAGTAAACAGATTTGAGATGAAGGATTTAAGATTTCTTAAATAACCAGTGTGAACTAGCTAAAAATAGCAGCAGCAGCAGCACTTAAAATATAGAAAAATACACATGAATACTCAGATGTCTGTGGTTAAAGCTCTCCTTAAGAAGGTGAGCTTACAATATAGTCAGATATAGATTTACATCAAACAGTTACTAAAAATATCAACAAGAGTAAGATCAGCTGATAGCCATTGAATTGGTCTTTCAGATTATTAGGGACTTAATAACATTACCATATTTAACCCTCAAAAACCTCATGAGATAAATGTTGTTATTATCCCCATGTCTAGAAAGAAAAATAAAACTTAGCAAGTTTATTTTGATAACGGATTGCTGTTATAAGGGAAGGGTAATTGTACCGTATTTTTCAGACTATAAGACACACTTTTTGCCCCCAAATTTGGGAGGAAAATGGGGGTGCATCTTATAGTCCGAATGTAGTTTACCTGGCTCACTGGGGGGGTTACTTATGTTATTAAATATTTTACCACATTTTTTGCTTCAAAATTTGTTTCCTATTTTCCTCCTCTAAAACTTAGGTGTGTCTTATGGTCCAAAAAACATGGTAATTATCATTCCTGTTCAGCTTCCACGGCTTCATGTCTACCCCTTAGAAAAAGAGAAGCATAAAAGAACAGAATAGAAGAATAGAAGCTAACATTGAAAATAACCTATGGCCACATCACTTTGAAGCCTCCAGAGGAAGATTACAATCCAGTATGGGTGGGGGGCGCTGTTGCAGTACACTGAACACCAAGGGACTGGACTGTACTCCAAATGTCCCGTATGTCTAGGATGGAGAAGAGACAGGGATAACAGATGCATACATGAGTAGCTCTCAAGAGCCCCTGCCAACTACCCCAAACTCAACCAGCTCTGCGGAGTCAGAATAAGAGAGGAAGAAAATGGAAGCCACCACAGAACAATAAATAGGCCTGTTAGGAGTACATGTGATATAATTTATAGAAAGACTCCCAGAATTCAGGGGAAGAAATTCAATGAGTGTGATTTCTTGCAAATTGGCTGGACATAAAGAAAAAAAATATGAATACTATTTCTTTTATTAAGACCTGTTCCAGTTACTACTGCTAAAAAAGACAAATCACCTTTGGCCAAAAATCACCATCTTCTGGTAATTTGTCAAAATGACAAACAAAGAGGAAAGAGGAGAGGCACCGCTACATATTCTCTTAAGTCTTTTAGAAAACACGGCATTTCTCCTTTGGCCACGTACACATGAATCTACAAGAAAGGTGATACTGTAGATATCTAGGGAATGGGCACTGTTCAAACAGGAACATCCCGCAACTGTGAGAATGGCAAACCGAAAGAATACAGTGCTACCCAGTATGCTGTTGGCGTTGTTTTAAACCAACAATCTAAGGGCAAAATTCTCACCAAGAGAATATACATATTGAAAATATTACACTAAATTTCAACTAAAGAGTCAGCCTGCTTCGCTCAAAGCATCCCACTTTGTGAGAACCATTGCAAAGAAACTGAAGCTTCTGGAGCCTGTCCCCTCGAATCCATAGCATAATAGCTATGGATTAATAAATAAAATAATTCTGAATTTTTTAACTAATTCCAAAGTTTATTGGCTTAAAACTATAACAATCATTTGACTGTCTTTTGTCCTGCATTATCTTTCTTTCCATGGGTCAGTCATTTGGGAACGACAGCACTGTGTGCTTCTGGCTTTGGGTTCCTCATGGAGGAGCAGTCGGACTGGGGCTGCAGCCGGGGTGGGAGGGGGGCTGGAGCAGCTGGAGACTAGCTGGGCATCTCTTTCTCTTCTGTAACCCCAGGCCTTCTCCATATTGCCCCCCCATGTGGACGAGTTTGGATATCCTCATTGCATGGTGGCCTCAAGGAGACGTTTACATGGCAGGTGAAGACTTTAAGAGCAAATACTCCAGGAAAAAAGGTGGAAGCTGCTTCACCTTTTATGACCAAGCCTCAGAAGTCATGCAAAGACATTTGTGACACATTCTCTTTTTATTTTTAATTGTTATTGTTATTCAATTACTGTTGTATGCCTTTTCTCCCCATCCCCCCATCCCACCCCAGCTGTACCCACCTCCCTCCCCCACCTCTACCCTCTCCCTTGATTTTGCCATGTGTCCTTTATAGTAGTTCCTGTAATCCCCTCTTCTCACTGTCCCCTTCCCACTCCCCCCGACCATTGTTAGATTGTTCTTAACTTCAATGTCTCTGGTTATATTTTGTTTCCTTTTTTCTTCTATTGATTATGTCCCAGTTAAAGGTGAGATCATATGGTATTTGTCCCTCACTGTCTGGCTTATTTCACTTAGCATAATGCTCTCCAGTTCCATCCATGCTGTTGCAAAGGGTATAAGCTCCTTCTTTCTCTCTGCTGCGTAGAATTCCATTGTGACACATTCTCTTGATACAAGCCAGTTACTAGCACAACCAGATTCAAGAGAAGAGGATTCAGACTCCTCTTGATGGGAGAGTGGCAAGGTTCTGGGAGAGCCTGAAGGATAGGACCTATTATTGCTACCATCTTTGAAAAATACAATCTGCCATAAGTCATTACTATTGTCATCAAAATTATGGCGGCCAGAGATATATAAGTTATGAACAAATGAACAAACCATGGATACATTCCTGTGATTTTTTTTTCTCAATAACTCCCCTTCTTCCTGTTACCTCTCCCCTTTTTTTCTATCATATTTTATAGTTGGTGCTTTGCAGGACATAGCTGAAAATGAATTTTCCTGAGTCATCTTTAATCCAACTTTATGGCTTCCCTTATTCCTCTAATATTCTAATTCTGGATGTCCCAGCAATCCCAGATTTTGTCTTTGTCCTCTCTACTTCCTACTCTACACCCTCTTACTGAAATTCTCTCCTACATTTTCTCTCCCATGACTTTAAATACCGTTTTTATGCAGCTGACACTGAAATCCATATTACTAGTTTCAACCTTTCTCCTAAGTCCAAGATCCATATTTCAAACTCGATATTGAAAATGACTAATCAAATGCCCCGGCAATATTTAACATTCACTATGTCCCCCAATGAGGTCCTTCTTCTGACTTTCCTTTCTTACTGACATTACTACCACTATAATAATTCAGAAATATATACTCTGAAAGTTATATAAAACATCTAATCAACCTTACTACCAAGTCTCACTTAGTTCACTTTTAAGCACTATCATTTCTGCCACTCCAACCACTCATAGATTTATCTTCCACTGGTCATTTCTGTGGCTACCACAATAACTTTCCTCCTTTCCCACACCTGAACAATTGCAATTTGCTTCCTAATGATGTGCCACTACAGGGTTTCCCATCTAATCTATCTTACATATTGTGATTAGTTTAAAATATCTAAAAGCACTATTTTCAATTTGTGATATTAAGCCTCAAAATTCTTCCATGGTCCACCTTGTCTCTAAGGTAAAGTACACATTTTAGTGTGACCATCATCCTATAGTTCCACCTTTGTGCATCTATGTTCAACACAAGCAATGATTTTATGTTCTCCGCTTCTTCCAAATTCTCCAGCCACTTTCTCCAACATTTATATCCTTCCCCAAAACTTCTATGGAAATTCAACCAATACTTCTTCTTTCAACTGCCACCTTCTCTGGGACTTCTTCTCTGAAATTTCCAACTAGAATTTATTTTGAACTCACTCATTATCCACTTATCCACGTCTTTATTCAAAAATATCAGTTGAAGACCTACTCTGTGCCAGGTGCTATTCTAATACTGGAAATAGGCCTAGAAAAAGAGTCAAAGCTTTGCTTTCTTAGAAATGACATTCTAGTTTGGGGTGGACAGAAAGAAAATGACCAGAAGCAAATAAACAAATTAATAAACAACACAATTCCCAATACTGAAGGCTTTAATGAATAAAACAGGGTGATACAAGAATAACTAAGTTTGGTTGAGGAACTGTTAAGTAAGGAGATAATGAAAGATGTTTCAGCCAGGACTCATCTCTACAGAGACAACAGGGAGCCAGCTGATTCAAGATCACGACGCCAATGTTTCCAGACAGAGAGAACAACAAAAGTGGTGATCGCCCTTGGTCTGATCAACTGGACTACGGGGGACAGAGAAAAAGCCTTTCTCCTTGGCTTGCAGACGGCCGTCTTTGCTCTGTGTTGTCGCATGTCCTTCCCCTCTGTATTTGAGTGCTAATCAACTCTTCTTATAAGGACATCAGTCACATTAAGTTAGGGCCCACTCTAATGACTTCATGTTAATTAAATTAGCTCTTTAAAGAGTCTGTCTCCAAATACAGTCGCATTCTGAGGTACTGGGGATTAGGACTTCAACATGTGAACTTGAGGGAGGACACAATTTAGCCTATAACAGCACGGTACATGAACATATAGGCCTCCATAAGGTCTGTGGATTGTATTCTAAACGCAAAAAGTCTCCTTGATCTGATTTGCTTTTTTTTTTAAAGGAAGACATTGGACTCTGTGTAGGAAATAGAGTCTGGAAAAGCAAGAAATAAAGTATAAAAACTAGTTAGTAGTCTATTGCAGGTATCTACATGATAGCTAATACAGGCTAATTTCCCTAAACCCTTACCTTTGCTTGCACAATTACATAATGCTGGCAAAAATTCCAGAAATACAATCCAAGTAGCATTTCTTTACAAAGGATTTTTTTCCTTTAATAATTTTTAAAAACTTGCTCCTTTATCAAACATGTAAGAACAAATTTCAAGATTATGTAAATAGTAACTATATTAATAAGCATGTGACTTTACAGTTTTCCTAAATATCATTTTCTATATTGTTAAAAGGAGAAATTTAAATTAAATGATCCAAGTTTTTTTCCAGTTCTAAAAGCATAGATTCGAACCACTTTTCTTTTTTTAAGAAAAGATCATTCTTGAAAGTTAAAATGTATTTGAGATGTAGTCTATGAATATTTCAATCAGCTCCATATGAAATCTAAAAGTATTGGACCAGGAGTTCAGGGGTCACCTTGAATTAAAATGAATACCTTTCAAGAAATCTGTGGAGAATCATTATAAACCATTGTTTCAGTCTCACTGAAAAGAGGCTTTCTGTAGCTTTTTAGTTTATCATTGTTCAGCTACTGAATCTGAAATGGACCCATCAACCTCATCTCAATGTATCAAAGGCTGTGCCTGTCTTTAGATTTATTTCTTGGCCGGACCATTAAAATCATATTCACAATCACAGACTTAAAATCATGACTAGTCACACATCTTTTAAAACCTTCTCACAAAGACAAAGGGCTTCCTTCTTTCTAATTTGTACTTCTGTCCACTGATGGTGCTGTGTTCAGGGAAAGCCTGCCCAGTCTCAGAGTGAACTCGTCCTTACCTTTATGACTTCTTCATTTTTTATTTTGTCAACCAAAAAACTGAAAGTTTTATAAGAGGCTGTTCAGTATAACTAATGTTAGTAAAGGCTGAAGTTTCCTTGTCATTATTTTCATTGATCTAGAGACAGCCTCATAGCCAGTAAGCTATAAACTGAGGAAAATGAAAAGACTTACAACTCCCCCCAACCCACCCATATGTATCAGCCAATTCCCAAAGTTATATACAAGAAGACTAAGCATATTAGTGTGCAAATGTGCCCCAGGGCAGCAACCTGTCCCCCCTATTTATCCCACTTCTGTGGAACAATTTGCCTGATTAGACAACCCTTCTCCACAAGAAAAATACAGCCAGTAATTTATCCCTTTATTTATCTTGCTATTAGGTTTAGTGACAATATAAGGCTTTTAGTTAACATCACCTTTTGTCTGTTGTTGATTCAGTGGTTTGCACTTGGCTTCCTTACTGCTGTTTCACACCATCAGTCATGCTTATGTTCCTTGAACACCTGTACCCAGAAAGTGCACGTACTATAGGTATCAACTGATTCCTAGTCAGAATCCCGGCCCTGCCTCCTCTTCTAATCTGGTCAATTATATTAGTCTTCCTACATGAACTTCTTAAGTTCTAGAATAAGTTCTAAGAATCCAGCACTCTGACTCATTTTCTTGTCTGTCTGCCAGTATTGGTGCACAATTCTTAATAAGCCCCAGCCTGAAGGGGCTGAGATTAACTAAATCCAGCCTCTCCCATACAAGAAGAGAGCTGCCTAAATGTAGGACATCACGGAGATAAGAAGAGTAATTAGTGAGTTCTTCCCTCAGTGTAAGTTTGCTGAATGCATGATTGAGCAAACAGAATGAAAATGATTGGGTTTCTCTGAAGGAGTTGATATACAATGATGAAAAATATGCTTGGAATCAAAGAAAAACATTATCTTTCTCAAATCTGTACTTCCCTGTAAGAGAAGACTTCTCCATCTCAGTGGATTCTGATCTGTCAACACTCTTGTTTCCTTCTTTGATGTTTGAGGGTCTCACCCCTTTCTGCTTTAGAAGTGACTTTCCAAACATTTCACAGAGGCTCATGTGTGCCATGAAGAGATGTTTGACACTTGGAGTCCCATAAAAAGTTATAAATAATGGTATAAAATGATATTTTTTTTCTTTGCATTTTAGAAAGATCTGATTGGCCACAATAAAGGCAATGATCTGAGAGGAAAAAGGATCCAAACAGAAAGACCAGACCTGACCTTCAGAGACCAGGACTCACACACAGAGAGTTGATTCAGGGAAGTGATCCCATGGAATAGGAATAAGTCTACTGGAAAAAAGTAAAACAGGAAAAAACCAATCTAAGTGTGCATTCTTGAGCAGATTACCACCATGTGCTTCAGAGTTGGGCAGCTTCCCCAGAGGAATGTTAATTCCTTTAGAACACTTCCAAGTTTGCTCTAGAACTCATGGGTTGACTAGCCCCTGCAGGAATTCCAAACAGGCAGCAGCAGGAAAATCTCAAGGCAGTAAACTAAAGGTAAGTGATACAGTTGAGGTGTGGAGCTATCAAATGACACTGCAGCTAACTGAATCAGCAATGCCAGGAGCCAACACTTGGGCAGAGTGGATGTAAAATGAACATTAAAAAAATGGTCAACACGATCTGCCCCTTGAACTTCTTAGATGTGGTTGTGTCTTATGTTAAGTCCAGTTCATCATAGAGGCTTCTAGTTGGCATGCCCACAATCTTCACACCTTCACAATAGATTCTACAAGAAGGCTTAGTGGAACAATCCTCGATGCTTCCACAGGAACCAGTTGCATGCCAACAATTCCAAATTCCCTTACCCTCAGCCAGCACTTTTTTCTCCAAGGAGGTAAAACCTATAATTACTTACCCTTAACTATAGTAGCTACAATTGGCCATATACATGGTGCACGAAGGCACAAAGAGACACTACAGTGAATTTTAAGGAAATCCTTTTTGCTCCCATTGTGTAGTAGCTCACCCTAATCCTCATGGCCACGAGGATCAACTTCTGTCTTCATCTGTGAAAAACGCAGCTGAGAGTTATAAACTTAGGTCCAGTAGAACTCTTATCAGTACCCCAAAATGAGCAAATGGTAATTATACTTCAGATTCAGTGAAATTGCCGCACCTACCAGTAATTAGGATTTCCAAGCCTGCAGAGCTTAAGATCGTAGAAACCCAAAGGATGAATTCCAAAAGTTCATCACTGAAAGTGATGGTTGTAAAGCCAAAACCTACTTCTGCCCCTCAGATCCTGGACAGAGGACCACATATCAGCAATATGTGGAATGTTGCTTTTCCAACACCATATCAGGTTGTTTTTGACTGGACCTTAATTCAGCCTTCAATAGGCCATTCCATCATCTTACTAGGCCAGCTAGCTGGTCTGAGTGATGCCATGTATAGTTTCATCACTGAATATATGATTATCTACCTACTGTTGAACGCCTTTCAGCACAAGAGGTCTGAAGCAATATTATACAGATCCCATCTCAGTGAGTCAGGCATTCTGTAAGTCCCTGGGTGGGGATGCTTACAAAGATGCTTAGTTGATTATAGGCAATCCCGCATGAGTCCACAGATGACAGCTGCAGAGAGGCATTAGTGCAAAAGGGGCTGGTAACAGAGTCAGGGCCACCTGTCATGCAACTTTCTGTGCCCTCAGAACTTGTTTGTGTTCATTCCAGAATGTACCATTTGTATTGAACAATGTGCTACTGTGACATTGCCAAATCTTATGATGCAGTGGATTGGAAATGACCCAGATAATGATGGACAACTCCAGTTTCAAACTCATTTGGTGCCCCATGTTCAGGTGGTCAGTCTACTAGGGCCCAACAGAATGTTAAGGATGCTTTTTAAATATTAAGTAGTATTTCTTTGCTGCAGAACATATGGTCTTGATCCAGAACCATAGCGGACTATATATCAACTCATCACACAGCACCCTTATTCATTATGAGTGACTCTAGCACTGTTATTTCTGTTGAGTCACACAGTCTGGATGGCTGGGCAGCCTTCACCACAACCTGGACTTGCTACAGGCCCTCTCTTGCTCTGGGCCACAATCAATGGTGGCTTTCTGAATTACTCAATAAAAGGGTAAGAATATTACTCCCAAGTGCAGCATATGCTACTTCAGAGTTCAAATAAACCAACCAAATATTATATCTCTTTCTTAAATGCTAGGAAGTGCTTGTCCTTTAGAGGACATGTCTAGGCACCTTCAAATGTTACTGCTCTGGCTGGATCTGAATCCCCATGGGGTTTATCTCTTAGACTCTGGCATGCATGGATCTTAGCAAGGTATCCACAATACCTTTCACTTCTTGGTCACCAAATTCAATTAGCATGGTGTCATCTATATAAAAAAATAACACAACACTCTGCAGAACTTTAAGATGATCAAACTCCACGAGGTCTACATTGTGATGGTCTCTTGAGACAAGACAGCGAATGGTATTTCTGGCCTTCATATGTAAACACAAACTGCTTCTGGCCCTCTTAATTATGAGGACTGAAAAGTATATTTATCAGATGAGCTGCTACAATGCATGCCAGGTACAGAGTCTATGTTGATTTGCTCCAGTAAGATTCTACATTCAGCACAGTAGTTGTGATTGGGGCTATAATGGGTTACATTTACAGTCAGCCATTGCCGTCTATGGTAATCCGCTTAGTTTTGGCAAAGGCCAACAATTAAATTGAATGGAGGAACCTTCTGAGGAACTGTGGAAAATGTGCTTCAGACTCGTCCACCCAAATCAGGAGGAGGGTGGTATTTATCACCAACTACCACCTGGATCGGCCAATGGCTACACACAGGGGGTTACCTGCCTCGTAGTTCCAGGCAGGCACATTGACCAGAACGGGCGCCTGTACTCTCACGGGCATCCCAAAACCCAGAGGCAGGGAGTGCCTGGGGCAGCCAAGGGGTGCAATGAAGGTGAGATGGAGGACCACAGAAATAGTCAGGGCATAAAGGTTGTTCAAGAAAATGTGACAGAGGGCCTAAAAAATATCATACATAACTAGTCAGTTTGCAGACTACTGAAATATTTTAGACATGAACTCATAAGAGTCCAAACTAAAGTAATGGTGGCAGATTTGATTTTTTAAAAAAAGGAAACAGTTTCAGTAAGCTATGCATAAGAAAGCTGTCAGAGAGGCAAAATAAAAAAGTGAATAATTTCCTACATTTTTGCCTTTAGGCTTCATGTGCCTTGTGACAAAATAATTCCTTAGAAAACTAAACACTAAGAAATGCTGATTCACACATAATTTGCCTACCTTCCTATCAGATTTGCATCCGAAATGCAAATTCCTGTCTCTAGATATCATCTCGTCTACGGATCCCCAGGCATCAGAGAGAAAAGCCCACGCAGCAGTGCTTGGACCCAGGCCCATTTAATTTGGACAATTCTGATATTTTTCTTTTGCTACATTATAAGAAAATGTCTAGTCGAAATGGAACTCCAAACAACGAGTACACGGCACCTCCGATATAAAAGGATATCAGACTAAATTCTGGCAAACTGTACAGTAGACGAATGCCAGCACCATGGGGGGCCCCTAATTTATGAGACTATGTCACAGCCAGGCAGTGTTGAGGTCTGAGATTCTTCGGACTTGCGCTCTTTTAAAACTTTTTCTCTCTTTTTAAAAATGTGTATCTATTTACACTTATTTTCCAATAATAATTTTGGTAAACAGAAAATCCATGCCTCAGATTTCTCTAAGGCATGGGAATCCTTTTGGGTCTCTAAACCCCAAAAGGAGTCCCAGGCACACTTCAGCTGTATAACTAGCAGTATAAATTAATGATGGATGGACACCATCCTTTGGGCTAGAAAAAGAGTGACTGAAAATCTCAAAATGTTAAAACTGGTCATAAACAACATTGGAGAAAGAAACTTTTGTTGTACAGTTGTGAAAATTAGAAGTCATTTTTTGGGGTACAGTAAAACAGAATTGAGCCAGGGGGATGCAGTAGCATGTTTGAACACTATTCCAGGAAACTTTATTTTACTCTCTAGTCAACTGTGGGCCTATTTCTTACAAGAGAGTTGGAAACAAACTTTCTGAATAACGGTGAAGTATTCTTACCAATTTCCGTCAAGTCCAACACATTTAAATCACTGGAGATAGTGACAAAAAGAGACTCAAAAGTCTTAGACAATTCTCTGAGAAACTGTAGAAATCATAAGTAATCAGAATATAGCCTTTTTTCTTAAACCATTGGTGATTTATAAAAGTTTTATCAAGCTCTCTATATTAAAGCCAGCCATCATTTGAACTCTGGAAAAATACTGCTAAAATACAATGATAGCATTTTTAGTAAATTACAGGATACAGTTGGACCTTCCACAAAAGAGCTGAGTTGGATGAGGGAGGACAGCCTACTAGGACATGGTTTCCATATTCTATTTCATGTCAAGCGCCACTTCTTTTCATTTTATTTCATTTTTTTAATTATAAAAGGTCATAGGGAAAGCAAATATTTACCCTGTGCACATGTCTTTCTTCCACTCGCTTTCCTAGTGCTCACGAAGGAAGAGATGCAATACTGATTAGGCAAAAGCACCTTGAATATTGATTATCTATTATATTCACGATACTCCCAAAACACATTTAATAACCTCTTAATTTTTCCCTCAAATATTCATCACAGAGATATATAATTCTGTTAAACAATTTCTATAATGAAGACAAAGGATATAACTTACAAAATTGCAAAAGGCCAGGATGAAAGCCTGCAGATTTAAAACATAAGCATAGTGTGATGTGGAGGTCCCTTCACAGATGACAAGCCAATTCCTGCATAAGCTAATTATTCCTGGGTACCGTGCCTACAGTTAAGCTACCAAGTAAGACTGTCTTAATATTTTACACACTGGCCAATTGGCCAAGTTTTCCTTAGATAACTCAGTCTTAAGACATTAGCACATAATTCACTGAAAATGCCTTTTGTAAAAGAAAAACAAGATTTGTTTGGCAAAACACTAATTTTTAATAGAAAGCTACGCAAATTTAAGACAATATACTATTTTAGAAATGGAAAGACTTTCAATCAAATTGAAAGTTTTTTCTGTTCACTCAGTTTCAGTGGAGGTCCCCAAAACTCATAAAAATGAGTAAGTCGCTCTGTATTTTAAAGAGAGCTACCAACTGGGGACCTGGCCCAAAACCCAGGCATGTACCCTGACCGGGAATTGAACCAGCAACCTTTTGGTTTGCAGTCAGGCGCTCATTCCACTGAGCCACAGCAGCCAGGGCCAGAATGCATTTTCTGAGTTGATATGGCAGGCTGCTAGTTCACACAAGCTTTTTCTCCTTCTTACTTGACATAGGACTGTCAACCCACAGAGGACATTTCCCAGCCTCCTTGTACCAAAAGTAACCACATGACTAAGGTATCACCAAGGCAATGCCACCAGAAGTAATCGGCACGACTTTTAAAAATGAAACTGTTTGCCCTGGATTTGCCTCCTTCCTCTTCTCTCTATCTGAAGAACAGAGATGTTCGTGACAGGTGTTTGATCATGCAGACCAAGGTAACAGCTAGGTGAGGGTGGGACAATAGGATGAAAAAAACTCCAGCCCCTAAATGACCTTGTGAGGCAAAGCTGGCCTGTTATGGGAGAGAGTAACAAATGTCTATTTTATTTAAGCCAGTGTTTCTCAACTTCTTTTTTCATTATTGCCCCATAAAGATAAAAAATAAATTTATTTACTTTAACTAATTTTGATTTTTTCATAATGAGAGATTAAAAACTAAGAAATCAGATTTTGTTTGAGCTTTAAAAGGCCACAAATCATTTTAAAACCTAAGACATTTTTTCATTCTTCCCTCCCTGCAAGACCCAGTTTTCAGTACTACTGAGAATGCATGATTTAAGCTATTATATGCTGGGTCTCTTTGTTAGAGCAGTTTAACCTTTGCCCCAGTAATACAGTGAAGAAACCCACTATTTACAGCCTACAACAGAAGTCTTGCCATGATAAAGGTCATTGGAGAATCAACAGAAAACTACAAACACCAGGTAAATAAAACGTCAGGGAAGGTAAATGGGTACTGTGGACTAAAGGCGCGTGTCCTCCTCAAATTCATATGTTGAAGCCCTAGCCCCCAATGTTACTGCACTTGGAGACAGAGCCCGTGAGGAGGTGATAAAGGTTCAATGAGCTCATAAGAATGAGGCCCCAATCCAATAGGTCTATTGCCCTTGTAAAAAGAGCAAGTGACACCACATGAGGGCACATCAAGAAAGCAGCCATCTCTAGGTCAGGAAAAGAACTCACACCAGGAACAGAATCAGCCAGTACCTTGATCTTGGACTTCACAGCCTGCAGAACTGGGAAAAGTTAAATTCCTGTTGTTTAAACAAGTCGTCTGCAAGCTTCTATCATGGCTGCTGAGCAGTCTAAGGTAATGGTCATGGACACATTTTTTTTCATCTTTCCTTCTTCTACAACCCCACTTGGAGGAGCTAGAAGCAAGGGCAGGGAAAATCAGAGAAACTTTCCATTGGGATAAGAAACCACAGTTTTGATTTAGACTAAACTAGACGTGTTAAAACTTAAAAAGTAATCAAAACCTGTGGGTTTCATACAAGACGTCACTCAGAAGTGACAATGAGATATTTACAAAGGCAATAGGGGCTGAAAAATAAATCTGTTTCCTAAACATACTCTACCAAGTTCAGTACACCCAATAGACCTAATTATCCAATATGCAATAAGCAAAATATGTGGACTGCAAGTATATAAGAAAAAATGAAGTACCTTCTCCAGCTAATCTTTAGCTGTTATCAAATTCACATAATCTAATTGTGATTACCCTTATCTTATTTTACCTATAACTTTTACTTCCTTTCATAGATGCCTACCAGGATTCTAATGTCTGTTCATGGGGTTCAATGATTTAATATACAAATTACCACTTTACAGCTACTAAAAGAATTTAGATTACTCTGCCACAGTGGTTGTCTCACTCTCCTAGCCCAAGATTATTGCTCACCCAATAACTAACTAATGAGATTTTCGGTGAGTAATAGAGAATGGTTAGCATCATTACTTCTTTACCTATTGAAGTGCGAACACTTCAATCTGATAAAAGAATTATGGACAGTATCTTTTAGAATGATATCCATATCTTTAATTTAATAATGATATTAATAAATACATACTTAATAATATTTAATAATTAATTTAACAATGATAATTTAATTTAAAATTCCTTTTATTTTTATAGTTTTGACACAAAAACTGTTATGTGTTTCATAATTGCAGAGGGGAAGATGGTTGCTTTTTAAAAATGTATCTTTCAAGAACTTTCTTTTTAAGTAAAACAGTGATTTCTGAGAAACTGTCATTAGTCACAGAATTGGCCATGTTTTCCACTAAAATTTAGTGATATTATTCTTCCTCTGTAAAGTACAGGTGGTAAGGAGTACTACAACGGAATATTTAAATTAAGTTCTCGGCTTCTTCCTTGGGCACCACCCCAGTTCTTATGAAGATAAAGGCCTCTCTAAGCATAAGGTATTTCCAGTTTTAAGTAAAGCTAATAGGAGCAAGAAGAGCCACTTTTTTTAAATTAAGTTCTTAAAAAACAAATTACCCAACTCAAAAATGTCATCTGTGAAAACACTTAGATCTCAAAAGCTAACAACAAAGAAAGATAAACAACAACAAAAAATGACTCATTTACTTCCAATTCACCTAGGGTTTGCAAACTCTCCAATCCTCTCATCAAAACCTCCCACCATCCAACCTGAAAAGAGATCCGTTTCCTCCTAGCTCCTCTCTCTTTCCCATCCTGTATTATAAAATCCCATCTCCCATCTGTGGAGTGGCTCGCTCTGCTCCCCACAGTTTTCCCTGGCCTGCTTGCCCTTGATGTCTTCTCCTAAGAGTCTTTGTCAGAAGGCCGAGGGGAGGGAGTGCTGGGTTCCCGGCTACCACTAAGGAAGGCAGTAAGTAGTCTATGGGTTTCTCACAGGCTGGAACCAAGTCTTTTTTGACCCTGTGTTTCCCAGTCAGTGCAGCACAGCGAGTATCTATTAAAGCTGGTTTTGTTTTCTTTTGTTTTGTTTTTGCATGAGTTGCATCACTGGATGAAGATAAGGATAAGAAATGTTGACTCTTCCCAGTGACAGGCCACCATAATAGCAGGGGTCCTAGGTGTTCATTGTCTATGAGTCAGATCCGTAGTGGGAAGATTCAAACTGTTCTCCTCTCCCTCTCCTCCTCCAGCCTGGATGGCCACCAGGGTTGCTCCCCAGTCTAGCCATTTGATTGGCTTCAGGGGCTGCCAAGAAGGGCAGTGCTGAAACTCCCGAACCGCCTAACTACCCTTTGTTCAATAGTCTCTCAGCATGGCTAGGTGACACCAAGAAGCTACCTTGAGTCACTAGATATACCAGCCATTTCCAAACTACCCACCTTCCAAAAAGCTCTCATTTAGGTGAATGAAGCAATTTATAAGCAAGATAGGAAAGACAGAAAGAAAGATGAGATAAAGAGCGCTGCTTCAGCTCTTTCAGGGAGGTCCAGTCGGCACACCAGTAGCCAGCCTTGTCAACTGCACACCACACTTCCTCGGGTAAGCTGCTACCCGGCACTGGAAAGTACTGGAAGTTGTTTTGGCCCACAGCCACTCATTACCAGGAAGAAAAATCACCTTCCTATTTGAAGCTCTTTTTTTCATCATGGCCCATTGGCCATGACTGATGGCCAGTTAAAGCAGTTAAAACTGCTTAACCTCAGAAAGCCTTATACAGCACATAAAAAGTGCTAGCTATAGTTGAGATAAAATCCAGAGGAGGAGGAACTGAGACGGGACGATAGGTGCCTTGTTCAAATTTCCATTCACCACCTTTCCAATAGCTAAAAATATAAGATTCTACTCTCGAGATTTTTTTTTATAATTCTCCTTACAAAAATGCCCAGGAAGGCAGAACAGTACCCTTATACACTCTGAATATTGCACAATACCGTTGACATCAACACACCCTTTATATTAGGATCGTACCAAAGAGGAGGATATGGATCTTATTTCCCTTACAAATGATAAATATATTATTTCGCATTTCACTTCCTGTGAAAAGAGTTCTCTAAAAACTCTTATTGTAACATTTTATACTTCAATCCCTTTTTCAATACTGTTCTAATCATTCTTAAAATAATTAGAATATGCTTTACTAGTTCCTTGAGCAACTATATTCTTTTTACAATCAATTTTTTATACAAAGCCTTCTGTGATTTTTATCTTAAGGTAACAGCTTGCACTACAACAGTCACTATTTCTCTCAACATATTTGAACTTCATGTGAAGATGGAGCCAACGAGAGGAGGAAGACTCTCTACAGTTTATTAACACTTAGCACACTAGACGTCATTTATAAGATGGCCACCTGGCATCTTCCATTCCGTCCACACAATTGCAATAATAGTGGCACGTATAAGGAAAAAAACTTAAAGGGCACTTACTTAAAAATTAGCCTCAGATGCATGAAGTAAACAATTTTAAAAACCCATTAATAGACAGCTAGTTAATAGTTATTACATTCAATAATTTCGTGTGATATGCATGATGGTTTTGACCTCCAAAATAATTTAGTGCCTTGAGCTGAAATTAAATGCAGAACATTAATTTTTCCCTCTGGTTGTCAAGCCAACCAAGAGACCCGTCAAATCTATTTAAATAAAGCCTGCATCATGTAATAATATTAAAGGAAATAAAATATTAATATGGGCCCGTGGTAGAACATTGGCCAAAAGAACTGCAGTGAGGCGCCTTTAATTTATTACCCTGACAATCTGTCTCGGTACTAAAACTAGGAGTTAAAGCTCCATCTAAGAATTATGTTTCGTGGCTAGAAGAAGGGCCCATTTGGGGAAGGTTACAGGTCCTCCAAATGCTGAGAACTTTTACTATCTCCAAATGAAGAAAGTCATGAGTTCCGTTTTAATTGTATTAATTTGAAGAGATGGCAAAGTGTAAATGCCAGGGATCGGTTGTAATGAAAATGCAATTTTAAACTAAAAGGAGACACTAACTCACTAAGTGAGGCCTGATGCACTTTCCCCATACCAGACGTGTGCCTGGGTCAATGTATTATTTGTGTGCCACGTACACCACACTTAATCAGTGCTTCTCCTACCAAACACATTCTGCTTTTTACCTCAGAATATTACGCACTTCCAGATCATTTTCCAATGAGTTTGTTCTCTAAAGAGTGGAGGTTTTAAACGCATCTCAATAATATAAGTAAATATTATTTTTCATTCTGAAAGTGCCATGCCTGTAGGAACTACACTTACTTCACCTAAAGAGGTGAGCTGAGTGAGTGTGAGGCTACAGACAGAGATGAGCAGTGTGAGAAACATGTGTGTGCTTTACTGTGTTCGAGGAGTCCTTCTATTGCCCTGAATACTCAGTAATCGTTCATTTTATCAAATGAGAAAACCGCATAAAGTTTTTTAATAAGTTTTATTTAAAAATTACTTTAAAGGTACCAAACATGTTCTTTACTGCTAATCACGGTGTTGTTCCCCATTAGAGCACAGACCAGATGAAAACCAGAGGCTGCATTCTTGCTTCCCCAACATCCACCCCACAGAGTAGTGCATCTCCCCTTAAGCTGAGCGTCCACTGACTTCACAATCTTCTGTGTGATGGAACCAGGCATAAAACATAGGGAGAAACCGAAATCTGGCCACAGGAAAAGAACCTTTTAAAATTCTAACCAAAGAACTGAATTCTCCAAACAGGGTGATGGGCTCAGGAACAATCAGATCAGATGTGAAATCACAGACGTTAGAACTGAGGTCAGCTCACCTTGTGTGCAAAGTGGGAACCAGCGCAGCAGTGACACAGAATCTCACAGCAAACAGAGGGACAGACCCTCGAGACGCCCGCAGATCTTCAGGCTCACCCAGAGTCACTAGATAAAATGCAGCGGATAAAACGCCGTTCTCGTATCTCAAGCATGGTTGTAATCTTCCAGGGTATGGAAAGACAGTTACATTCAAAGGGTCAGCTGAATTCCTTATCTCCGAACTTACTACACTTTTATTCACATTTTAATCTCTACAAAATAAACTGCCTGCATTAACTAATTTGAGCCACATCCATAATACGGCAGTGGGCTTGCTAATTAAACATAATTTGAAGGAAATACCATGTTTACTTCACATTCACCTGTGGTGTGTACCTAGGACTCAGGACATCTCACGTTGGTTGGCACTGTTTCCATGATCCCTCACCTCATATGTTAAATGCGCACAGTGACAATCAGCTTGGTGAGATTTCACTCTTCTTTATCAAAGCCCCATGAGAAAGGTCACAATTAATCCGAGAAAAGACAAAGAAAGATGTATTAAGTTTCGATCATTTGCCCAGATGAAAGCTGAGAATCGGAGCGATGCAAAAAGTAGCTCTGTCTCTAAAGGGTCACAGGTCACCTCCTGGAGCAGAGACAGGCCCAGAGAGGTCTGTGTGACTATCTTTCCGAGCTGGTCTCCTGCAGAATCACCGAGGTGAGCCTATGCTCTTGGTGGTACAGCTTCCCTTACAAATTTCCCAGCAGCACTTACGTACAGATAAATAGCTCAAAAAGTCCTTTCTAGGCTCAGAAAGTCTTCATGGAGATTATAGTTGAAACATTTGATTGTTTGCGGTGCTTTTCAGGAGAACTTTCCATCAGTCAATAAATATTTATTAAGAAGCCAACCCTGCTCTTCACACTATAAAGATACAGGTGCAGCACACCTATCCCTTAAATTTAGAGACCTTGTAATCTAAAGTGGTGGAAGGGATAGTGTTGCCACATAAAATACAGAATGTCCAGTTAAATTTGAATTTCAAATAAACAATGAATTGTCGTTTAGTATAACTATGCCCCAAATATTACATGGGACATACTTATACTAATTGTTTTTTATCTGAAATTCAGAGTTAACTGGGCATACTATATCTTGACTTGCTTAATCTGGCAATCCTAAGAGGCGACAGTGATGGAAAGAAAAAAGACAGGGAAAAGCTGCTAGATTACAGTAGCTAAACAGGAATAATGCCATTTATGTGAAGGGCCAGTGAGCAGCACTGGGGATGGCGCCAGCCTTGCTAGCAATGCCTGAGCTAAAAAGCCAGGTCAGGACACAGGTGTGGAGTGGCGCAGAGACCCACCTGTCTGTTCACTGTGGAGTGAGCGCGGTGCGATGTGTACAAACAATTGATCAGTATAAAGCTATGAAAACAACAGCACTACAGCTACTCACAACAACATGGGTCTGGCTCACAAACATAATATTGAAAAAAAGAAGCCTGACCCAAAATAATACCTTTTATGTGGTCCTACTCATAACGTTCAAACAATGGGTAAAATCCAAGTATAATTTTTAGAAATCCCTGGTGAGGAGGAAAAGCTAAAAAGAAAAAGAAAAGAAAAAGTAATGAAGTGACTACCACGAAAGTCGGGCTCGTGGCCCCTTTGAGGAGAAGGGATTGGGACGGGGCACAGGAGGCACTTCTGGGTCTACGGACAGGTGCTTTGTGTGATGTCCCAGAACCAGAGAGAAGAGGGCAAAACAGAGGGAAGGGTCAACAGTTTGAAATGCTGCTGATAAGTAAAGTAATAAATAATTATAAGCATTGGAGTTGACATTATGGAGTAAGTGGTTATCCTGGATTATTTGGAGTAAACTCCAGAGAAAGAGGGGGGAAGAAATAGAAGACTGTTGAGGGGGTTAAATGTAAAGGAAAGGATAAATGCAGAGGGAAAGGGTTCTGGTTTGGTTTTGTTGTTTTGTTTTGTTTTCAAGTTGTGAGGTGAGAAGTAGGAGTCTGCTTCAAAGTAGCCCGGGGGAAACTTTTCAAACAGAACAGAGAAAGGTTGCTGGGTCAAGGTTGTTGAATAAGCCCAAGATGAAGGGTTTTCGTGCACAGCAAATAGGTAAAAACAATTTGTAGAAGAGAAGGTAGAGTGTAAGTGCCCAGCCACAGGTAAGTATTTTAATACTTTCACAGAAGTATCAAAATAAAAGCTGGAAATGGGAATGAGAACAGGAAAGAAAGTATTGGAGTTGGGAACATAAAGGTATGAAATCGTTATCTAGGACAGAGCAGAAGAATCAAAGTCCTAGGGAGAAAGTGCATGACTGCCAAGGACACTAAGGGCCCTACTTGTGATGAGCAGTCAGGAAAGTGAATCGAATACTTCGTGGCTGTGCACATATCTCCAGCAATTAGCAGACGCAAGCACAAGTAGGTAGAAAATAAATAGGAAGGACAGATGACCTTCTGAAAAAGTAGAAAATGGTACAGCATCAGAGACTCCTCTGCAGAACATTCCCAAATTAGGAATAAAATTTTAGACTTAATAGTAGTAATTAACTATAAAAATAAGAGAGTAAATCATCAACCAAACTAATATAAACCAGAACAATAAAAACCCACACCATGACACTGATAATTTTTACAAGGTAATAGGATTTCATGGTATTCAAAAATTATTGCAGGATAATCCCTAAAAGAAACTAAGAGTTCTAGGAAAAAATTCTAGGAGAAGATGACAGCTAGTTGTGCGGGGGTGGGGGGGGTGTGGGGAGATAGATTAGGGGGTGGAGGGATTGAGCAAAAAGGAGAAAGGACTCATGGACAACAGTGTGGTGATTGCTGGGGGGGGGGGGGGACAGGGGTATAAGGGGACTAAATGGTAATGGAAAAAAAATACAATAAAGATTAAATTTAAAAAAATTCTGGGATCTAAGAGTTTAGCATATCAGTTCTCTCACTGATTTTATCCATGATTTCCAATTCTAAGGAAAGGATTTTTTTTTCATCTATAAAATACAAGACTCACAATTTTTTTCTTATTTGGGTAATTAAGTGAAAGAATAAGGAAATACTACCAGTTTGCTACTGCCTGACTATCATTATAAGGACTATATTTAATATAACAAAAATATGTATTATTAATAACACCAGCATGTTTGATTATGGTAAATATTTTAATAAATTTACATGATTGCCACACTTAATTGAGGTGATAAATATATAAATGTTGGAAGCCTTATCTTTTCCAAACAGAAAAATAATTGCTAGTTTTTAAAGTAGATTTTACGTTATATAACATGTTTTCAAAAATCTTAGTATAGTTGTTCTCCTACTTGTATATGAAAAGTACCACATTCTACATGAAGAAATAGTCCATACTCATTGAAAGTAGAATTCAACCTGGATTAAATTATTTTCTAAAAAAATTCCAGATATATTTAATTTCATTGAAGATGTTTATTATTTCACACAAATGTTTTTCACATAAATGGAGACATTTTGGACTTACAATATATTTTTAGTGAAATATATTTATCTTTTTGGTACAAAAACATGGAGATAATGAATGTATTCTTTAAAATCTTTCAAAAAATAGTTATATCACTGGAAGAAGGAATATAAAATACTTCATTTCAGTAATCATTTTAATAATCCTGATTTAGGTATTGAGAATCTGTTTCTAAAAGTCCACTTAGAGATTTGTTAAGAATGTCAAATTATATTCTTTGTATTAGAGTTAAAGTTTACAGTATCCAGTGTCAAACATTTTGCTGTATTACTCTGGTAATCTTAAAAAAACATTTTTGGGTAGCGTGTGTGTGTGTGCTTCTGTGTGTGTTTTAAAGAATTATAAAACACAGCTACTAGCTGAAATACAGATAACTGTGTCCTTTCCCAGCAGGGAAAGGACAAAAGTAGTATAACTATACATATTTGTAGTAAGAATTTCAGGGCTGGGTCATTTCACGGAGGAGCATTTTTATAAAAAGGAATAGATTATCATTATTCCAAAAGGGTGTTTATATGTAATATTGGAAAACTGACCAACATGCATTCATTCAAAAAGAACAAAAATTTCCATTTTAGGACTGGTTATACAATAATAAATTTTCAGCAAAGAAAAATATTTGGTATCTAAAACACTATTACATTTTTAAATTAAAATATGATAGACTTGTGTTCCTGGTAAATAATAGCAAGATAGTTAAAAGAGAACTTTCATTGAATGAATACATGTGGTTTTACATAATTCCCTATTTTGAATAGCTTTTTTGCCTTGTATTATAAAGCACAACATGAAGCCATAGCCTAGTCTTTGGGTTAAAACAATTTTAAAATGGAGCAAAGCAAATTAAAATAGTCTTGGATTCACCAGCAGCAAGCAAACAAAGGAAGAGGGGTAGCTTTGTGCTACAAATGTTGGGCAATAAATACATAGAAAGTAAAAGAAATCAGAAATTCAGAATTTTTTTTAATTTTAAAGACATATGCATAAAGTTTATGTTGCATTACATCTGGGATGTTTGAGGCAATAGCACTTAATCAACACATTAATACATTCAGAGCAAAAGCCATGAATATTCACTACATGAATGATAAATATAGACCAAAAACACTATGTAGTGTAAGACTTCGAACAGATCCCCATTCTCCAAAAACACTACTAAGAAAGCAGGCTTAAAGAAAAATCCTAAGAAAACTACTGATACCTTCCAATTTGTAGATAAGCAAACTGAAGAGGTGAGTAGGCACCTCTAAGAAAAGACAAGGGAAGACTTTCGATAGCAGAAGCCCTTACACACTCTTAGGGGATCTCAGAGACACAAGACTAGCTAGTAGGCTCATCATCTTCAGTTGGAAGAAACAGCCATAATTAATGGAACTAGACTCTCATAAGAAACAGTAGGATTTCAGAAAGCCAACCCAAAGTTGTCTAGAGCAAGGATTGTACATTTCCTTTCCTACCTTTGAACCCTCTGGCTTCAGAAAAATAGAACGGACAACCAATCATCAAAATGTAGCAAATCAACAACACCCAAAAGAAGGGAACTATGGCAAAGAGAACTTACCCACTGTATATAGTAACACAAACTTCCAGACAGAGTACCCTGTTAACCATGGACTGGATACAAGTGTATGTCATGGAAACAACGCAGAACAGACTACAGTTAAAAAGGAAGAAGTCCAGCATGGGAATGACAGATGAAGAGCTCAGTCATAAAGTAAACATAACCCAAAGAACAAAATTGATTCTCTACAAGTACTTTACACTATAAAAGAAATTTAAAGAAAATGAATTCAATAAAGTGAGAGCTCAAAAACAAAATGGTAAAACAGAAAAAAGGAAAGCTGAAGAGCTAATGGGAAAAACAGAACAAAAAACCTCCATCGCTATAAATCTAATAAATAAATTAGAAACAGGAAGAAAAAGTTAATCCTGAAATAGCATTGAGAATATCTTAAAACACCATTTAAATACAAAAAGGAAAGAAAAAACTGCAAAACACTTAAAGTAAATTGAAAGCAATTGATAAATGTAAAGTGCAGATAAATTACATCCTTTATTAAAGATAGAATAGAAAAACTATGCAGAAAAATAATACAAACACATTTGTCTACATTTAGAATGAAACAAATAAAATTTAAAAATTAAATTAAACCTAATATTGAAAAAAGTTGCACAATAATCATAACTGATATATATTCTCATTAAGTTATGAAATTTCAAAAATAAAGTCAGAATTCTTTAAGCATCCAGGCAGAAAAAGTCAACATTAAAAGAAAAAAGAAGTCACATTGACTTTAAACTTCTCAACAGTAACATTTCAAAAGCAGAATAATGGAACATGTTCAAAAAAAAACTCAGGGAAAAAAGCATGGCCTAATATTGTAACAATGATCCATTAGTTACTCAAATAAAACAGCAATTGCCAGACAGTCTCAAGCATGCAGGACCACTGGGCTTTCTTGAATAAATGATTGAAAAATTGGCAAAAGGAAGAACCAAATACAAAATCTGAGAATGTAGAAGCTGCTTTAAAAAGATTCAGAATTAGAATTGAATATACAACATAGAATTAAAACAGAGTGTCTGGAAAATAATGGCTGTAAAATATAATACAAATGTTCTAAAAATTCTTCACAAGATAAAAACAATATAAATAAAATCAGTAGGATAAAGAGAGGAAGATATCACTGTTAATCACTTTAACTTTCAAAACAGGGTCAAACTACACTGTCAATTAAAACTGTGTTATTTAATTGAGCAAAAAATTATTCAAACTTTTTAATAGATTTCCTAATCCTTTTTTTTATTGACATTAGAACAGTGTTACGGGCTGATACCTCTTTTGATAAAGAAAACTTTATCTTTTTTTAAAAAGGACCCAAAATTCATTAGCCATAGAGTAAAGGAAAATAAAATGGACTACTTTAAAAATTTAGAACTTTGCTAATCAATAGACATTATTCAGTCGCAAAACATAAGAAGGTATTTGCCATAAATATATGCAACAAGGTAAATAATAAATTTCTAAAAATCAACAACACAAACATGCAAATAGAAAATGGCCAAGACACCTGAACAGACATTTCACAAAAATAGACAGGTATTCAAATGACCACAAAAGAACTCAAATAGCCAAAGCAATTTTGAGAAAGAAGAGCAGAGCTGGAGCTATCACACTCCCTAATTACAAATTATGTGACAATGCTATCGTAATCAAAACAGTATGGTAACGGCATAAAAGCATACTCATAGATCAATGAAACAGTACAGAAAGCGCAGAAATAAGCCCACGCATTTATGGCAAAAGACGCGAGACACAAATTAAAACAGTATGATTATATTAATATAGGTTCATAAACAAGCATACTAATATATGTTTTTAGAAAATAAGATGGTTAAATTTGGAGAGATTGGTAGTGTGGCTGATTGGAAGAATTCACAAGGAAGGGAGGTTTCTGAGCTGGTGGCAATGTTGTTTCTCAACTTGGGTGGTATTAACTGAAGTGTGATACTTCATCAAAGTGTACCCATTTGTTTGGACTGTTTTCTACATGCATATTGTATTTTCACCTTAAGAGTTTATTAAAACAAAACACAGAAAGAATTGTAAACTCTTTCTGCATAGCACTGAAGACTCATTTCCCAAATAGACAAAAATATCTTTCCTGCTTCTCCAAAAGGAAACAACCCAAGGCCCCAATTCCTGCATCCGTATCTACATCAGGTATCTCTGACTTTGTTTACTCCAGGAGTTACTTTGCAATCCTGTCTCTATATTCACTAATTCATAGTTTTAATTAATGTATAGTCTAATTTATAATCTTGTGATATTAACTATACCATATAATATGTGAAAGGAAAAAAACAAACTATATTTAAATTATCTTTCTAATAACTTAGTTATAAATATACACACTAAATATCAAAGAAGAAAATACGGTTAGGTGCTACAATTCTTATTTCGGCCGCTGAACAGGAGCCGTAGATGATATTTATTACTTCCTTCCTGCACCATCCATTACAGGTATCCTCTGATTTCAAGTACCCAACTTGTATCTACCCAGCCAATTGACCCAAATCTTTATTTTTGAGATATCTGAGCCTCAGAAAACTAAACGTATAAAGTCTTCTATTAACTTTTATCTCTGGATATAGCAGTACTAGGAGGCAACCCAGCAGGGGTCCTTGATTCCATCCAGATCCCTGCCTGCCACCATGGTGTGAAAGAAATCCTATTTCCCCTTGGCAGCCAGAATTCATTATCCAACTCTACACCATGCTTCTTTTTATATCTGCTCACCCCGTGACATGAGAAGCCCAAAATGACCAGTTGCTATTCTCAGCTTCTAATTAAAGGACTCTTTCTTATGTCCTCTGGTGGAAACAGGTCTCCCTTGAGTACTAAGAGCTCTAAACCAGAAGAATTCAAAGACATGGAAGTAGGAAGAAAACTTTTTTGTAACTGGGCCACTTATCGCAATACTGAGAGGTGGCATTCATGTTTAATACCCTCTGTCCCTATAGTCTTCTGTTCTAACAGAGGAACAGCATTGTTATCGGTCATTGGTTTCAATCACATAGCATATCCTGTAGGGCAGCCATCCAATTTCTAAGGCGTTATATCCTCACTTGTGTTTTAATAGGGCCTTACCTTCACCTTCAAATTCCATAAGCATCATCCCCTTGCCCTATTTCCTTTGGTGTAAAGTGAGTTCTTTGGTCAGAGAAATGTTATTTGAAATACCTTAATGCAAAGTCCATGTCAATTGTGATGCTTGCAGCTGCGATGAATGGAAGACCCCATAAAAAGGTGGTATAAAAATAAAATACACTAATTATATCATAATTTACAATGTTAGGTGGTAGGTTGTGCCAGAATTGATTAATTCAACAGCTCAGAAATCTCTTAAGCTTCTTTCGCGCTTTGTTTTTTAGGGCCTATTGTATGGCCCTACAAAAAAGCTACATTCGTATTCAGAAAAGGAAAACCTCATAGGATTAATAGAAGTGAAACACGCAAAGCACTTTGATTGGTGCCAGGCACATAATAAACACAGAGCAAATATTTATCACCACGCTCATCATCTTCACTATTATTCCTCAACCAGTCCTCAGGAGAGAAAATGGAATCACCTTGACCCTAGAGAGCCCTGACCTAGACAAGGAAGAGGTCCAGCCTTTTCTAAGGAACACAGCCGCCTGAAACCTGCAGGAAGCTGGGGCCAGCGGGAAGGAGGACAGTCGTATCTGGTGAAGCCCTTGTATTACTGGCATGGACATTACGCACCCTATGCCATTATTTGGTTATATAAAGTAGGTAAGTTAATTTCTCTCTAATGTCAGAAAAGAAAGTTTGTGTTAACAAAGCTTTAGGACAAAATGCCTGACAGACATACACACAGCATATAACACAGTGCCCCACATTCGAGGGACGTGAGGTAAACACTCATAATATTTGATTAGATAAGAAACTCTGACCTCATTTTCTCCAGAAAGAAATCACTGGCAGCTATTTTTAGAGTAGTATATCTCCAGATTTCAAGTCCATTTAAAACAGGTTTCTAACACACTAAGAACCTACACATCTCGTATTTAAAAATTCCTCTCCAGTTCCATCTGACCACCTGTTAAAGAAGCATAGGACTCATTGTCTCAGCAGTTTCAGGACAGAAAACTACTGATTGGACAAATATGTGCACTGCCGGAGTCACGTGTACGAAATGAGTAACAGTAGGTGAGAAACGATCTGATGTTTTGGGTCATTTTAAAGGTTCAGTTGGACCATTGGGAAAGGTGACATTAATGTTCAGGCAGGCTTCACACAAAGCAAAAGTCAATAAAAAAAATTCAATCACATGCGGAAAGAGCTGAAGTCCACAAGAGTCTGCTTCTGTTCCCTGCTTTGTTATAGAAGATACACTTTATCCCCTAATTGCCTAGTCAAAGCAAAGTACCCATAAAAATAGTACATGTAAATAGCAATGCATTAACATTTATTAAGTTCTTGCTATGTGCCATCCTGTTTTATTTACTTTATATCATCTTACTATAATCTAGTCAACAAACTATGCAGTGGATATTATTTTTAGCCCATTTTATAGATATGTCAGAAAAAGTTGAGTGCCTTGCTCAAAAATCACTCAGCAGGTTCGAGTTGATAAACCAGGCAGAGCCTCATCTCTCAGCCATGTCCCCAGAAAGAAGGACATCTACAGTGGTCTAAGCTGGACTTGTTTACTGTACTATCCAATTGCAGCTCTATGCTTAAAACACATGGTTTTGAGGCCTTACTATTACTACACTGACAGCAGAGCTCTACCAGGACTGATTGCGTGCACAACTGGTCCACAAAATTCACAGACTAAAAGCTGTGATATTATTAATGAAAAAGTTACTCTCAAACAACAGTCAATTTTCTACAGCTTATAATGGATGCAAACTGACCCATTGCAATGACAACAGCTTTAGTAGGTGGAATGTTTTCTGCATAGCATGTTCAACTCAAAAAAAATATCCTATTTCTGAAAATCTAACTTGAAACCACTTTTATATCACACATCTGACAGTGACCTCAAATCTTATACTTTAAAAAAGTGTTTCTATTACATTGTCTCAAAACATGTAACTGTGATTATGGAATTTTTACTAATTAGGTTTCCACAAACATCTGTTAGAGCCTATTTATCCTGCAAGTTGTATGAGGCACAAGGGAAAGAATGAGTGGAAACGTCCTTGCCCTCATGGAATTTACATTCTAATAGGAAATGCAAACTAATAAAAGAAGTAAACAAATAAATTAGTTAGATATTTTAAGTGCCGTGAAATTGGCGATAGGCAGCAGGGACCATTCCCAGAGAAGATCATTATGACAAAAATAGCATTAAAGGATGAAAAGACACCGGCCACGTGAAGAGCAAGAGAGAGTCCTGGGTGGAAGAAGGAGCACGCACAAAGATCCTGGGGCAGGACAGAGACAGTTATTTTTAAAGATAAATGTGCAGAGAGAACACATGTATGAGCATAATTAAGTTACCGTAGCAACAGATGTAATTACTCTAACTAGGCCTGTCGTTCCTCTTCCTACCATTCTATATATCTGCCTGCTATAGTCCTGAGCTGCTGACATGAGTCACTATGTCCCGGTTCCCTGGCCAGGTGCTAAGTTATGACACATATTGTAAAATCCACCATATAAAAGGGAATGGGTTAGCCACTCAAGACGCAAAGATGAATTTGATTTTGCACCAGCCCTTGTGAAGGTCAAGTGGCATCTACTAACAAAAAGCCAATAAACTCGGGCTTGGGTGACAAGTGTTCAGGGTCCATGACTGCTCAGAGTAATGCCATAAAATCATGACAGACTAACTAACAAGGGTCATCTTCTTTTCTGAGAAATGCATCCAGGGGATTTTGAGTGTCCTCCTTTCCGATGCACTGTAACCTAACCTAGGTGTCCTGGTTGGCTCTGCCTACAAGTTGCAACTCCTTTCAATCAGAAATCTGTCAGCATGCATACTGCTTGCTTTTAGCATGATCTCTGATAGGGTTTAAAATCCTTCTAAACAAATCTAGGCATCTCCTGCTCTCATAGTTTTAGCAAGTTAATTACTCTTCCATAAGATGTGATTTCCTGAGATTCAGTGAGCTGACATAGCTTCGTGTTAATTTATTCAAGGCTGAACAGTTACATTGATTAGACAACTCCACAGTACCAGGTCTCAGTGCTTCTGGAGTTGCTCTCTTTGAATTTCAATGCAGTTAATGACAGAGGAGTGAGGCTGGTAGGTCTTCTGCTACTGCCTCGGTGGAAAGTTCAGTAAACTTTTTGAATGTTCTTGTCAGGAATAGGTTATCTGTGTGCAGCACTCTGAAAAGGAGTCTCTCAGTTTCCGTAATAGCAAAGGTTTGGTGGCACAAGCTTATCGTGTGGTGCAACTTTTGACCTTCCAGGAGAAGGGTTCTGACTGTAATGAAGAGCTTTCATTAAAAATGGTATTTTGAAGAATGATGCTAGCATGGTGTGCCCCTAGCAAATAACACAAGAAAGTGCTAAGGTGAATTACTGACATTTCTGCATGAGCTGCGAACAGAGTGATGTAATGTATGCAGGCAAACTCTGGAAGGAGACGAAGCATGGGAGAGCTAAAGAAGGTAAGGCTGTTGACTGACAAACAGCTCCTCCTGCCTCATTGTTTACGTGTTTCAGCATGGTGACCTCCTTTCTTAGAGCTTCCCTTCCTTCACCTCAGGTCCTGCCCAAAGAACAGTTTTGATCATTTTTAAATACACTTTTAAAAAGCACAGAGACCTTCAAAACACAATTCCAGAGAAAATGCACAGGATTTCTGACTCAGAGAACACTTGAAAGAACCGAAAAGATGTCTAAGAAAATACCTAAAGAAATAATGACCTTTTAGGACTCTAATAGCTAATGTACCATTCCCAGCAGCGGCTTACAGTGATTTTTGCTGTGATTCCTTTCCATTAGCTCAAACCTTCTCTTCAAAAAATTGCTATTCTCATCAACCTTAGTTAGTGATACATTAGAGGAGTAAAGAAAGAAGAAAATTGGTATCCAGTTTATGGAAAAAGGAAAGGCAGGTAGCAGAAGGGGAAAGAGAGAATTCAGTGTAAGAAGTCAGAGCAAGCAGGGCTCTGAAAATGTAATTCCCAAGAATAACCAAAGATATCAAGGAGGGCTAAATTTTCCCCCAATACAAAGAGTGGAACTGCAGATAAACACACAACATAGTGCAAAACAATCTTAATAAAAATTGGTTTGCTCCAAGTCTTTAGTAGTGTCGTGGAAAAATTGATGATCTTCTATTAATAAGTCTCCAAGTCCTGGCCGGGCTATTTATTATGTGTTTGACCTCGGGCAAGTCACAGTTTCCTTGGTCTTGTTCACCCTCTTTTCATGCTGGCTGCAAATGAGGAAGCCCTGTTCGCTCCTGACCTCTTCGTGGAGGGAACTCAGTCCTGTTGCAGTGGCCCTTCTATCTGGTGCATCTGAGTCGGTAAATTTAGTGCCGTCTGCAGATGTACTACTGCTGCCTTCCTCAGAACATGAACACGCAGAACTTTTGTGAGGCCAGGCATATAAAGCAGCTTTGTGTGTTCTGTGACTGAATGACTTCCTGCAGTGCGGGGCTCCTTCATTTTCCCAACGTTGGAAAGGGAGAAGAGGATGTGGACGGAAAAACTTATTCTTATATCATCAGCCTTTTCCTTGGGCCCTAGGTTTTTACAACATAAAAGCCAACACTTTGGAAACCCAAAAGTCTTTCTCTACTTTTCTGTGGCAGCATGACCCCTTGAGACAAGGATCCGTAACTGACTGAAAAGACAGAAGGGCAGGAGGGAATAAACACATAAAAAGAAAGCATGTTACATTTTATGTTGCAGTGTAATCTACAATAGCCAAGATTTGGAAGCAGCCCAAGTGCGTAGCAGGAGATGAGTGGACAAAAAAATCCTGTGGTACATTTACACAATGGACTACTACTTGGAAGTTAAAAAAAGAAATCATACCTTTTGTGGCAGCATAGATGGACCTGGAGAGTATTATGCTAAGTGAAATAAGCCAGTCAGAGAAAGACAAGTACCGTATGATTTCACTTATATGTGGAATCTAGTGAACAAAATATACTAACAAACAAAATAGAAACAGATACATAGATACAGAGAACAAAGTGACAGCTATCAGAGGGGAGGGGAGTTGGGGCACTGGGTGAAAAAAAATAAAGGGATTAAGAAAAAAAAACTCACAGACACAGACAACAGTATGGTGATTACCAGAGGGAAGGGGGAGGTAGAAGAGGGTAAAGGGAGAATAAGTAATGATGGAAGGAGACTTGACTTGGGGTGGCGATCAATACAATATACAAATGATATATATAAAATTGTATTCCTGAAACCTATATAGTTTTATTAACCAATGTCACCCCAATAAATTCAATTTCAGAAAAAGAAAGCATGTGACTTTTTTTTTTTTAAGTATCCTTTGGGTAACACAAGTTATTGCCAACTAACAACTATTCATGGACAATACACCACGAAGGAAATCCTAGAACACGGGCCTGAGATTGATCATCCCCTGCACCACAGAGACCAAAATAAACCACAGTAGAAGAGTAAGAGGAGCACCCCAGCCGGAATGGCTCAGTGGGCTGAGCATTGTCCTGCAAAGCCAAGGGTTGCTGGTTCAATTCCTGGTTGGGGCACCAGCCTGGGTTGCAGGCCTTCACCTGGGAGCACGTGTTGGAGTTGGCCAATCGATGTTTCTCTTGCACATCAGTATTTCTCCGTCTCTCTTTCTCCCTACCTTCCCATCTCTCTAGAATAAATAAATAAAAGCTTTTTTTTAATGAAGAGGATCAGCTACATACTGATTGCCTTGCCCCTCCCCCAGGCCAGTGCAACACCCCACTGAGAAGCCTCCCCTTAGCCTACGGTTCCCCCAGTGGGAAAAGAGAGCCCAGGGACATTCAGCTCCCACAGCACTGTTGGTCAGTTCTTGGGAGTCTCCAACTTTGGTCTTACGTCATAGGAAACCTGGGGAGATCTGTAGGGCTTGACCACTAGAAATCTGATTGTGACAGCAAAAGGGGACAGAGCTTGCAACAGCCAATGCTCAGGTCTTGGCAGACCAAGTTCCTGTAGTGCCCAGGTAGTAGTTCCAACTAGTGGCTTTGCTCATCAGCACAGCCAGGACAACGGCACTGCATTCCGACCAGATCACTCGTGGGTCACAGGTTAACTGGATTGGGTCCACAAATGAAGAGCCTTGCCAGCCCTGGACCTGGCCTCTCTCCCCGACCTGTCTCCACTCCAGGCAGAGGACTGAGTCAGAGCACAGCCTAATGACAGGCTGAGGTAGCTCCCAGCCCTGCCTAACCAGAAAGCCTGGCCAGAGCACCTGGATGCTACTTAGTTCATCAACACTCGAGCAGAGAGTCTGGCAGGCAGAACTGATCATCCACAGAACAAAGCCAGTGATACTGGCCAGGAAACTTGGTATGTGAGTCAGCTTGAGTCAAGAACAAAACAGCAAGCCTTGCTTGGGCATGGAGCAATTTCCCTGCTCTACCCAGGCAGAGGAGTTAATTTATAGCCCACCCACTGCTGGGAGTAGCTGCTGGTCCCGCCGAATCAAAAAGCTTGACTGGAACATCTGGGAGGATGCCTGGAGTTGGATCTCTGGCTTTGCCTGGTAAGGGAAGCAGATTAAAAGCCCCACACCTGCTAAGTTTAACTCCTGGCCACTGCTGGCCAGAAAGCCTGGCCAAAACACCTAGAAGTCTGTATGGCCTGCAGCACTCAAGCTTTGACTCCAGCAAGCAGAGCTTATCATACACAGAGCAAAGGCAGTGCCCCAGTTTGACAAGGAAATTTGGAGCATGTGTTGGCTTAAGTCAAGACCACCAAGAACCTTGCCATCCTTGAAGCCAGTTCTCTTTCTCTGCCTGGGCAGGGAAAATAATTTATAGCCCCATCCATTGCTGAATATGGCCTTTGGCCTGCCTAATCAAAGGAACCTAAACTTGAGAAGCTGCATAGCCCTCCCCACAGGCCTGCTTACAGTGGCACTGGAACAGAGAGCACAGCCTGTGGCTGGCCCAGTCTTGCCCAGTCTGCAGAGGAAAATTGGTGGCCACATCTGCCCAGGAAACTTAGTGCATATTAATATCTGATTCAGGCCCCCAAACCATGAGCTATGCAAACCTTTGGGCCTGTTCTGCTGCCCAACCTGGGCAGGAAAACTAACTCAGAGCACAGCCTACCTGTGAGTATAGTATACAGGACCAACTGTTTAGGAAGCCTCATCAGAGAACCTGGGCAACCACAGGGCCCATCCTACAGCATGTCTTGGGCAGGGAACCAAGCCAGCCATCCTATCTGACTATTCTCAGCCAGTGGCACCCTGCCCACCTCAGAGATCAGGCAGTGGTCTTGTGGGGGGGGAAAGACCCTATAACAAGACCCACCTGCCCAAGGAATTACCAGCAAACAGGCCCAAAACACCCAGATGGACTGACTGGTGAAGAACTATTTCTACCAGAGCAAACCTGTGCAGTCTGGAAGAGGAGACCATCTACTGAAATGTGCAGATACTGGTATAAGGGATCAAGGATCACAAAAACAGTGGGTAAAGATGACACCACCAAAAGAAACTAATAAAGCTCCAGTAACAGACCCTGAAGAAACAGAGATCTATGAACTGTCACACAATGCAGAATAATCCCATTAAAGAAGTTTAATGAGCTATTGGAACACACAGACAGAAAAGGAAACAAAATTAGAAGAGCAATGCATGAACAAAATGAGAAGTTCAACAAAGCAATAGAAACCATCAAAAAAAAAAAAAAAAAAAACCAGAAACCTTAGAGCTGAAAAATACAATGACTCAACTTAAGAATTCAATAGGAAGCTTCAAGAAGAATGAACGATGCAGAAGAATCAGTAACCCAGAATATAAGATATTTGAAATTATGTAGTCATAGGAGAAAAAAGTGAAGAAAGCCTATGGAACTGCTGATGGACACAATCAAAGAAGACAATATTTGAATTTTGGGAATTCCAGAAGGAGAAGAAAGAGAAAGGGACAGAAAGTATATTTAAAGCAATAATGGCTGGCAGCTTTCCAAACCTGGGAGAGAAGTGGAGGCCAGATGCATGAGTCCCAAAGGATCTCAAATAGGTAGAACCTGAATAGGGCTACACTGAGTTTGTCACCAAGTTCCTCACCACTAGCCCTGCCTTACAAAAAGGGAGTTCTTTGAGTGGAGGTAAAAGGATGCTAGTTAATACCACAGAAACACAAAAACTCACTGGCAATGATAAACACACAGTCAAAGTTAGATTCTGTAATATAGTGGTAATGGTGGTGTGTAAGTCACTTACAACTCTTGTTTAGAAGTTGTTTTTAATGTAGTAAAAATAATCATTACTACAAATATGTTATTGGATAAATATGAAAAATATGTGAACTGTACATCAATAGCCTAAAATAGGAGGCAGAAGAGAAATAAAAGTGTAAAGTTTAACAATGCTATCAAAGTTAAGTAGTTATCAGTTGCAAATAGAGTGTTATAATTTTAAGATATTTCCCACAACAGAAACACCTGTAGTAATTACACAAAAGAATAGAATAAAGAATCAAAGCATACTGATACCAAAATATATCAAAACACAAAAAGATAGCAAGATAAGAAGGAACAATGGATCTATAAAACAGTGATAAAACAATGAAATGACAATAGTAAGTCCTACCTATCAATAATCACTTTAAACATATATGGACTAAGTTCTTTAATCAAAAGACAGAAAAGGGCTGAATGGATAAAAATGAATTCCAACAATATACTGCTTGCAAGAGACTTAAAGACACATATAGACTGTGAGTGAAGCAACAGAAAAAGATATTTTAAGCAAATAAAAACAAAAACAAACAGGGTGTCTATATTTATATCAGACAAAATAGACTTTAAGCTAAAAATGGTTTTAAAAAAGACACAGAAGATCATTTTATAATGATAAAGAAATCAATTCGTCAAGAAGATATAAAAATTGCAAGTATTTATGCATCCAATATCAGAGTATCTAAATATATAAAACAAAAACTAACAGAGCTAAAAGAGAAATAAACAGTTATACAATAATACTTCAGTATTTTAAAACCCCATTCTCATCAATGGATTTACCATCATGAGAAAATTTTAAAAAAGACTTGAATAACATAAACCAAATGGATCTAGAGAACACATAGAATATTCTATCCCACAACAAAAGAATGCACATTCTTCTCAAATACACATGAAACATTTTCTGGGATAGGCCATATGTTAGGTCACAAAACAAGTCCTAGCAAATTCAAGAAGATTAAAATCATACTATGTTGGGAACCTCCCTGCCTGGATTCAGAGGCTGTAACCCCTCATGGTTAAGGCTGAGTCAGACTTGGGACCATAAGCCACTAAGGAGACAAAGCTTGTCTCCCTGGCAGGTGTGCCACCTCTGCCCACTTCACCCTGCTTGGCCCTGAGCTTGGCCAGTTAGCCAATGACGGGTAAGAATCCTCAAGGGAGGATCAACCTAAGACAGGCATGGTCATGGAAGAGGCCTGCAGGGAAGGACTCAGGGGGCTGTGGAAAAAGGGGGTGATGGACTCTCGCCCCTCGGCTTTGAAATAGCCTGAGTCCTCATTCTGTCTGCAAGAAGTCTCCTAATCTCTTGGCTGCCTTACTTCCCTTGCCTGACTTAAGCCTGAAGCAATAACAGAGGGCAGTGCAGTCCTGTGCTGGGAGGGGCGGATTCCCTGGGGAATCAGGCCTAACAAAAATACATACATTCCTGTGAAAACTACTTAATTTGTACCCTCAGTTTAAGAGATAAGGGTCCAGACCTGAGATGAGTCTGGCACCTAAAGTTTTATGGCCCTCTAACTAATTGGCTGTAACTCAGAATAAGCCCTCAAAGTTCTCTGTAAATCATGTATTGTTTAACCCTTACTGGCTGACAATGATTGATGAGCTTTATCCATATTCCTATGTGAATGAACCTAATAAAAGCCCCTGGAGAGAGAGGTTCTGGGCCCTTCTCCTTTGAGAGAAACGGCCACCTTTCCTCCCCAAGCAGATCATGCCTTGGTAGTCTTTTTCTTCATCCATGGCGGACTGGAGGGCTGCATTAAAGCCCCCCGACAATACTAAGTATCTTTTTTGGCTGCAATGAAATGAAACCAGAAACCAATAATAGGAGGAAAACTGGAAAACTCACAAATACATAGAAATTAAATGATACTGCCAAAAATCAATAGATCAAAGAAAAAATAAAGGGGGAATAAAGAAGTATCTTGGTACACAAAAATGAAAATACAACAAACCAGAAACTATGAAACATAGCAAAAAGAGTTTAAGAGAAATGTTCATGGGAAAGGGGGCAGAGAGGAGGCAGTAAAGGGTAAAGGAGTCAAATATATGGTGATGGAAGACTTGACAAAATGCAAGACACAGAAGATGTATTTTAGATCTATACACTTGAAACCTATATGATTTTATTAGCCAATGTCATAACTTTAATTTTAAAAAAGAAAATTTCACATAAATAATGTAACTCTGCACCTCAAGAAACTAGAAAAAGTAGAACAAAGTCCAAAGTTATCAGAAGGAAGAAAAAAATTAAGATTAGAGCAAAAGTAATGAAATAAAGAACAGGAAAACAGTACAATAGATTTTTAAAAAACAAGAATTGGTTTTTTGAAAAAAGAAACAAAATCGACAAACTATTAGCTAGATTAACCGGGGGGGGGGGGGGGGGGGGGGGAAAGGACCCAAATCAACAACATTATAAGTGAAAGCAAGGACATTACATTTGATACTACAGAAATACAAAGGACTGTAAGAAGTATTATAAAACCAATATATGCCAACAAACTATAAAACCTAGATTTAAAAACTCTTAGAAGCATACATCCTACCAAGACTGAATCATGAATAAATAGAAAATCTGAACAGACTCATTACTAGTAATGATATTGAATCCATAATCAAAAATCTCCCAGTGGAGGGAAAACAACTGAGAACTGGATGGTTTGACTGGTAAATAATACCAAACATTTGAAGAAGAACTCAGGCTAATCCCTCTCAAAGTTCTCCAAAAAATTAAAGAGGAGTTAACACTCCAAAATTCATTTCATAAGGTTAGCATTATCCTGATACCAATGTTAAAAAAGGGCACTACAAGAAAGGAAAACTACAAATCAATAACTCAATGAATATAGATGTAAAAATTCTCAATATAATACTAGCAAACTAAATTCTGCAATACACTGAAGGACCAACTGGTATTTATCCCTGGGATACAAGGATACAGACCGTGCACAATAAAGGCCAACATATACAATAAAGTCCATATGTGACAAGCCCACAGCTACCATCATACTCAATAGTGAAAATGAAGCTTTTTCTAGCCAGAACTACCAGGCAAAAAAAAAAAAAAAAAGAAGAAAAAAGAAACCTACACATAAAAGACATCAGAACTGGACAAGAAGTAAAACTGGCTCTACGTTAGCAGATGACAGGATTTTAGATACAGAAAATCCAAATGATTTCACAAAAAAACTGGTTAATCAACAAATTCAGTAAAGTTGCAGGATACAAAATTAACACACAAAAATCAAGTGTTTCTATAGACTAACAACAAATTATCTGAAAAAAATAAAGTGATCCCATTTACAATAGGTTCAAAACAATAAAATATTTAGGATGAATTTAAGCAAAGAGGTAAAAGATCTCTTCACTGAAAACTGAAAGACATTGACACAGGAAATTAAAGAAGATACAAATAAATGAAAAGTATCCTAAGTTCATGGACTGGAAGAATAATATTCTTTGATTCAATGTTATCTCTGTCAAGGTTCCAATAGCATTTTTACAGAAGAAGAAAAACCAACCCTAAAATGTATATAAAACCACAAAAGACCCTTTAATAGTCAAAACAATCTTGAGAAAGAACAGCAAAGCAGAACTCATCACATTTCCTGGTTTCAAACTACATTATAAAAGTATGGTAATCATTCAAAAACAGTATGGTACTGGCATTTTTAAAAAGACACGTAGACCAATGGGACAGAATCAAGAGCCCAGAAACAAGCCTATGCATATGCATTCAACTGTTTGACAAGGGAGCAAAGAGTAAGTCAAAAATAAAAGACAGTCTCTTAAATAAATGGTGCTGGGAAAATAGGAAATTCATACGCAAAAGATTGAACCTAGACCCCTATCTTACACCACTCACCAAAACTAACTCAAAATAGATTAAAAGATTTAAATATAAGTCTAGAACCATAAAACTCCTAGAAGAAAACACAGGAGAAAAGGTCCTTGACATAGGATTTGTTAAAGATTTGGGGGGTATGGCAACTAAAGCAGAAGCAACAAAATATTATTCAGCCATGAAAAAATAGCCTGCCACAGGTGATAACATGGAGGGCATTATGGTAATAAGTCAGACAGAGAAAGATAAATATTGTTATGATCTCACTTATACGTAGAATATTTTTTAAAGACCCAAAATCATTAGAACAAAACAAACAAAAAAAAGGTCAGATTTGTGGTTACTGCGGGCAGAGTATAGGAAGTCGGGAGCTGAATGGATGAAGACAGTCAAAAAGTACAGACTTCCAGTTATAAGATAAGTTAGTTCTGGGCACTGTAAGTTAGTACAATATGATGACAATAGTTAACACTATTGCATGGTAGACCTGAAAGTTAAGAGGATGTATCTTCAGAGTTTTCATCACAAGGAACAAAATATTTTTGGTATCTATATGATAATGGATGTTAACTAAACTTACTATAGCAATAATTTCACTATACATGTGTCATCATGACATTATGTTCTACACCTTAAACTCAGACAAAACTGTATGTCAATTATTTCACAATAAAACTGATGAAAGTTTTTTTTAAAAAATAGTAGTATCCTTTTAAGGAAAATATGTTTCCATTATTAATTAGTCAATCTCACAGTGCAGGAGGGATCTCATCACTCCTTGTAAGTCTTCTGCTTCTTCCATGAACACTGTAGAAAGCATGCAAACAGTAGTTTGTTAATTTGATGGTGTCTGGGTCCTGGCCCATTCTCTGAGTCTGCAAATTTTACATTCCTGGACCATTCTGTCTTTAAACATTATAATTCCTAATAAAATTATTAGGGATAATTTCAAAACAGGTTAAAAATGAAGTTATTTTGCTAGTTATAATATTCATTTGTTCATTCAATATTTACTGAGCACCTACTTTGTGCAGTGGTTGAAGTCTACGGAAACAGTAGTAAACACAGAGCTCTTGTCCCTAATGGGTATACATCACAGTAAAAGGAACAGACAGCACACGAATAAACAAGCAAATGTAAAGCACCAGATGGTGATGTGGGTGTGGAAAAACTCAGAGATCACAGACGCAGGGAGGTCAGGAGAGCGTGGAGAGAAGAGGGTTGCTCTTCTACCCAGGGTGGTTAGGAAAGGCCTCCCTGAGAATGAAACGTTGGAACACATGGAGACGGATCCAGCAAGATACACGAGCAGGAGCCAAGGATGTGAAGTGAGCACACCCAGCATACTCGAGAAACAGCAGTGCAAGTGGAGCAGAGTGCACGAGGGACAGCAATAGGAGGCGAGGTCAAGGAGCCACCCCTCCTGTTGGTAATAGCCCTTTTGCCCCACCTTTTTTCCTATAAAAACCTTCCATTTTGTGCAATCCCTTGGAGCACCCTTCAAGGGGCTACTTGGAATGCTGCCAGATTCATGAATTGCTTAAATAAAGCCAATTGGAACTTCAAACTTACTTGGTTGAATTTTGTTTTGTTTTCTGTTTGTTTACTTTTTAAGATCTAAGATATTTATTTCCCAAATAGAAGTGGATCGCAATATTAACAACTTGTGCATGTTAGCACCTGCTTACAAGGTCACGAGCTATGACAGTGACCTCAAACAAATAAACAAAGCCCCTCAGACTCACATAGTCGACATCCCCGCCATCCCCTACTGTCCAGCTATCTAAGCGGTAGGCTGTCATCCTACCCAAAGTCTCACCAATACATCACTTATACAAATACCATCACCAGTGACAGCTACCAGAAAATCAGCCCATTGAATTTTGTTTTCTAACAATAAGAAGTCGGGCACGAGCAGTCACAAGACCAGTTAAGGGGCTTTGCAATCATCAAAGGGGCCAGGCGGTGGTGGCTTGTTCCAGGGCGACAACAGGGACTGTGGTGAAAGCATCTGGATTCTGGATGTTTTGAAGGTAGCACCTGCAGGATTAGCTGCTGATACAAAACATCTGGACACCATGGCTTCCTGCACATGTAACTGTACCTTCTCCCCATCCAGTTCACATCCCTCCCCAATCACAGCTAAGCTCTTCATGTACCAGGAGAATTTTCAATGAGCAGTCATTAGAGTCTGCTACATTTTGAGCAAAGCTGACTTTAACTAATAAGAACAACCATCACGGAAGTTCCTGGCAGCGACATGCCAAGCATTTCCTCACCTTTCCCATCTTCACCTTCTGCAGCCTAATGGCTTCCCACTTCACACGGGCCTTGGGAGGGCCCTGCAGGAATTACTCACAGCATTTTCCAAAAGAGAACATCTGTCCCAGAAATTATATGGCTATCTGTCTAAGAAAAGTAGAACTTGCAACAGACTCCTAATTCTTTTTGGTAATAAAATTCCTGATCTATGCAATGCCTTTCTCCCGTTTCTCAAAACTGCACGTTAACAAAAGGTCACAAGCTGGCTCCAGTTCCCTGTGTACTTTGCAAGGTAATATACTTCTGAAAAGAAGGGCTTAACTTAAAGGTCAAGATACAAAATCTATTTTTCCTGACTATAAAATACTGAACATTTCCTTAGATTCATGGACCATGCTTTACTAGCCTGGATGGTATCAACATTCCTTTAAACTGAAATTCTTATATACCGAAAAATTGGAGAGAAAAACAACAACAAAAACACACAAGGGAGCACTCAAGCCCTTATCAACTCAACAGTCTCTGAAGCTTACTTATATCCGTCATTCCACTTCGTAGAAACATACTCACCAAACACGTTTTACATGGCTTTGCTTAATAAAGATACTTAAAGTCAAAGTATGTTTTCCATAAGAAGATAATTAATGAACTGAGGGACTTTTTTTATGTAAATGAGTAAACCAATCATTACTTTATTTTTACTGTGAAGATGTATACTTATACAATGAAGCCTTGGTTTCTGATGTAACTGTACATAATAAAATTGCAGTAAATATAGCAAACACACTGCTTGGGCAAGGTGCATTGTTACGTAGCATGTGGAGAGTAAATGAACTGAAGGTATAGTGAATCCTTATATTTAGGTGGGAGTTCAGGTTTTAAGTGTTTTATATTATCTCTTGTGATACCCACAATAACACCATGAAATAGGTAACATTACCTCCATATTTAAATAAAAGCAATTTTTGTTGTTACAGTTTTTAAATAATGTGGTAACTAGAACATTCCTAAAAGGTAGCTCTCTAAGACTACGGGGTGTGGGGTGGAGGGGAAGCAAATCACAAAGGATTGCTTATTTGTGTAATTTCTAAGCTTCTACCCTTTCTCAAAAATAACTTGAAGAAACATACAAAATATAAAGAGGTTAATAAATTGCAATATCATTTCAGTACCATGAAAATAAATATAAGCAGGTATATTATAGTAAGTCCCCACATCAGAAAAACAGGATGCTGAGCAATGAGCATCTACGAAGAGGCAAATTTTCCCTCCTGGAACCCAATTCTGAAGGAAAGTCTCACGCGAGAGTGTATGGAGGGCACATTAAATAATGTAATAGGTGGTGTCAGAAGTAAGTGAAGGAGCAAATGCCATGTGCCTCTTCCTTGTTGCAACTTCCAGGAAAACAGAACATCCCAACCACACCGCGGAGCAGGGAGGGAGTCCAGGAAGGAGAGCGCTGACCACCAAGTACACAGAATCGACTCAAGGATGCAACTTAAAGGCTGCCGAAGTGTTGCTGTCAATTACTTCCCTGAGGTGGTCTTTTCTAACAGATGCTTCTTTCAAAGGGGCATGTTTAAAAGGCTAAAATAGGACAATTTGGGTTTATAGTCCTGGGTGAGAGCTGAGTAAACCCCTTCATCTGGCCTTACGGGTAGACCTGCCTGCTGCAGACACCCGAGAGGCTTAATAACCTGTTTTAACCCTGAGAGTTCCCACCCCAGGCCTGCATGAGACACTGCGCACCGGTGAACCAGCTGGAAAGACAGGAGTTCCCTCAGGTGGCCCCTTTTGATTTGCTCCTGGACAGTTTATATTCTGCGAGAGTAGAAACCAATGCTCATAAGAATGAGCAATACAATTTTAGTTCAACAAAATGCTTCATTCTCAGAATTTCTTCATGTTCAAAAACATAAAGCTTAACAAAAATGTTTAGAGTAACACAATGAAGAATCACTCTTTTCCTAAAGATTATTTGGAGGATTATGGTTAGAGTCGGTTTAGAAAAAGAATTAGAATGGCATTCAAGGGTAGGAGAGAGATTAAGGTTATTTTAAAGTCATTTTTCAGTTTATTTTTTTCCTATTTTTATGTCTGAGATTCTTCCCCTATTTTGAATAACCTATATCATTTCCAACTTTATTCTAAAGAGTTCACTAGCATATAGGAGTCTATAAATTCAGGCAAAAGGAGATTGGGATTTCAATAGATAGATATCATTACCCTGTGATTTCCCTTTCCACCTTTTTTTCCTTTTTATTGAAGTTACCGAGGTGACACTGGCTAACAAAATTATACAGTTTCAGGCCCCACCCGTCCACGGCCCGTCATCTGTGTGACACCGTGTTGCATGTCCATCGCCATGCGTCCCCTTACTCTCCTCCACCGCCCCTCTAAAATCACCACACTTGTCCAGGTCCATAAGGTTTTCTCTTTCCTTTTGTTTTTGCTCAGTCCCTCCACCCACTCAGCCCTTCTCCTCATTCTTAAGTAGAAAACAGACAGTTCCACTCAGTTGCATGAATTGTATAGGCTGCAGAAAGATGAAGACAGCAAAGCAACAGACTCTTTGAAATCCCCCGCATAGCACGGGACTCGTGTGGTTGGCCTAGCTACTGTCCACGCCACTTCTGAAAACCCCGGAGAGGGGACTGAAGGTACGGCCGCTGAGCAAGTTTCCCTTCTGCAACAAGACACAAATTGGTATTATCTGATGTCTCTGAAACGCCACAGAGCTTCATTTACTTACCTCAGTGCAATCTTCCAAATACAGGCATACCTCGGAGACACTGCAAGTTTGGTTCCAGACCACCACATTAAAACAAATGGTGTCAGAATCTTTTTACTGGTGGAGGGTCTTGCCCTCAATTTGTAAAAACAGCCAACACCTGGAAGCACAACGAAGCACAGTGCAATTAAATGAGGTCTGCCTGTACTCAGTCCCCCCTTCTTTAAGTATGCAGTCACAATGAGCTTGTTCTACCTACTATGTGCTCCTTAAATTCTTTTATCAAGGCAGGCAACTGCTCAGCTGAATATTCAAGACCCATAGGGCTCAATCTGACAGTAACTTTGTTCTTTGCCCTACAGCCCGTTAAACTTACTCTGTGAGCCAATTTTTCCTATCCCTGCATGAAATCTCTGATAAAGTCCATAACCAATTCAACCACTATTAGACAATTGGAATACATTTACTTTCGAGCATAAGAATAGCAATAAATACATCCAACCTAGTGCAATTTTCTAAAAAGCCTGAATTTTATTTAAAGTTAAAGCATCATGCCTCTCCTAGGATATGGACAAGCTCAGAAGGCTATAATGGGGGACTAGGGGAGGGGGAATGTATTCAACTTCTCTTCTATTTTCCTACCTCCCTGCCTCTCCTCCCAACTGATTTTCTAACTCTGATTGGGTCCCTCCAGGTTTGGATCAGAGGAAGAAGGAAATGTAAAGGGCAGAGCAAGTATGATCTAGTGCTGGTTCCTTCTAGCAGTTGCTGTGGTCTACAGTTGTCTCTCGCTGGGAGGGGCGACCGCAGTCGCCCCGGGTCGTGTGTGTGACTGCTCAGACTAGTCTGAGAACAGACTGCACTTGGAAAGATAGCAGCAATAAATGTCCCTCCAGAAGGCACATTCGCTCCTTCTGTCCCTGTCCAGCCGGGAGTCCACCCCTGTTGCAGAGTCCTCTTGAACAGCATTTAAAATGGCTCTCTCTTTGGGGACTCACATCTGGTCCACAAGAAACACCCTCAGGCGTAATTGCCCCCACCCCACACCAACACCCAATTCATCTGTTCTGCTCTTCGCTCTGCCCTGCCATAGAAGGATCAGAGCCAGGGCCCCCGCCTTTTGCAGGGTTTCTCCTATTTCCCTGCAAGCCCTCCTGCAAACAGTAATTCGGAAGGCAGGTTGTTATCGTTTCTCTGATCCAACTGCGCCCCCTTCTGGATCTTCGTTCCCCCCAAGACTGCAGTTGTGCAAGACATCTTTACTCAGAGCACCCACTCTGGCTTTCCTTTTCTGACTGTACCCTCCCCTCATTTGGGCCGTGCTGAACATCTGTTACGTCATGTAAATGTAGCTGCAAATAAAGTGAGTTTCCCCATAGTGTGCCCCTTCCAATCCAAAAGTCAAGATGGATGGACGTCTAAAGTTTCTGCCATGACATCAAAATTAAAGGAAAACTCCCGTGGCACCCCCCCTAGATGTATGTAACTGGAATAACCTATGTTAGCTCCATCATCTCTTCTGTTCAAGGGAAAATGTCCTCGATATCTTTTTTTTAGGTTTCAGTAAACCCTATCAGTTTGTCTGTCTCCCTGGGGAGCACCTCCCATTACCTCTATAGAGATTAGGTGAACTCTTTCCTAAAGCAGTTGGTTTTTATCAAAAGGTCCCCTCCAGCATTTTTGACAATTTAGTGCTTTCCATTAACCCAAGACATAAGCTTGTGCATGATGGGTGAGGTTATTCATCACTACAGATAGAGTTCCTACATCCCATCTGTTGGGTTCCAACTGTGCCCAGCCACTCCAGAGCCACATGACTGTGGTGTCCAGGTAAGCTTGCCATTCCCGGAGATGCAGGGTGCACGTGGCACCATTTGGAATGGCATCTTCTGCTACGTTGAGCCAAAAGCAGTGTCACCATTCATCACCAGAGGAAAATTCTTTTGATATTCTATCCAGTGTGCTCTGAGAGCCACCTGCATCAGGACTGTCTGCAATGCATGGAGATTTCCATGCTCACCCAGAGATACGGAACCACAATTTCCAGGGCTTGAATGCTAGAAACTACATAATGCAAAAACACCCAGGTAATCTTACACACACCAAAGTTTGAGGACCCTGTGGTATACAATCAAAGAAGTAAAAGCCAGAGAATTTAAAGCTTAAAATAATCATATTCCTTTAAATCTTTGTTTCTACCTTTTTTTGCCTAATGGCCCCCCCGGTCTCCCTTTCACATCTGAAGTTGACCTTAATAATCAAAAAGCAAAAATACCGCTGAAAGAAGAGGGAAAGAAGAGAGGTAAAAATAAGAATAGCAAAGGTGATATTCCCATTTATAAAGCAGAGTGGTAGAAGATGTCATTGATAGGTATTAAAACAGTAAATAAAATCATAAACATATTATTTAAAGCCATAGAAGTCATCTGGAAAACCTCACGGCAGCAAGCATAAGTGTTAGCAGAAGCGACAGTAGCATTAAGCAAGCTAAATATATAGTGTGATGTTTTTCATCACAGATATGTATTTTTAATAAAACTGCTTAAATATAATTTTCAAAATAAATTTTACTGAACATGCTGATACACAATAAATTCTAATTTTCAGTGTGGCTGATATGGAACCCTCCTCCCTCAGGGCTTAAAGAATTGGTTCCAGCCTGTCGGAAGCCTGTTCTCATCATTCCAGGACCTCCTTTTCCCCGCTAGGTCTGGAGCATTTTAAAATGTCTGCTTCTGAGATCTTATTACGAGTTATTTCATTGGTGAAATCAGCAAAGGGAAGAGAGAAAGGAAATTAAACACTTTTTAGATGGGAGATGAAAAGGAAGTCCCTGTTCCCACAGAGCAATGACACTACCCATGGAACATCATTAAACACCCCTTGTCACCAACAGCACCGAACACAGCAGTTAACTCACTTCGTGCCCAGTGCAGTGCGAGGTGTGTGTCCCTGGGGCACGGAGCCGGTGAAGGCAAGATCTAACCACTGATCACAAGCTTTTATTTTCAGCGAATTCTTTCCAGGGTTGCCAATAACACCTATCTAATGGGAGCTCCGTCCCTGAGAGGGTGCATGTGAAAGATGAACATTTGCCTTAATTTTAGTGTAAAATGGGAAGAATGTAAGAGAGAAAATGTTTATTCAGTTCTGACAGTGTGCTCAATTTTTTTAATACTTCATTTCATTAATTGCCACCCTATGAAGTAGATATTATGAATTTCACTAATTTGTCAGACTAGAAATTACGAATTTCACTGATTTATTAGACTGGGGAGACTGGTATTCAGAGAGGTTAGGTAGTTTGACCACGATCCATTTAGAAAGCAGTGAAGTAAGATTTGACACTAACTCTGTCTAGAAATCTATTGAGAGCTACTGGCTGCTGGTAGATGTGCTGTGAGAATTCTACCCCCTTATTGGATTCTTTGGAGGACTCGGCATTATAGAGTGTATGTAAGGGCTCCTAATCAAAATTCACCCATGTTAGTTCTCTTCTCCTTTAGAAACAAGGCCTCCAGCCAGAGCTTCTTGGGGTTAAACAAGCTGAAATTGTCATCCCCAACTTCAATTCAGACTCCCTGAGGGCAGGGAATGTTTTATTCATTATGGTCTCTGCGGTGCTCAGAATGGTACATACGATAGATGGTCACTATTTATCTGCTGAATAAATGATTAAACAACAAGATTAAAGGAGATAGTACTAAAGATCTGATTCCTTATTCAAAAGACCAAAGAAATGACTGTCAAGTCACGAAAACAGTAAAAGGGATGAATGAAGCTGGACATTTTGATGTGACCCGCCTGAGGCACTGCCAGTCAAAGAGCCAGGACAAGAAAATCACCGCTTTCTTCTTCTTTTCTCTTGTAACCCAGTAATGGGTAATGCAAAAACCCGCAGCCCCTTTCTTCTCTGGGGCCTGATCACAGACACATTACCTCCCAAGCCCTGTTCCCTCATCCATGCATCTGGTACTGTGTCTAAAACCTACAGGGCAGCTTTCCAGCACAAGTGTGCAACCGCCAGGGTCTTCGTACATAACTGGAGAATTTCCCAGAGTCCTTGCAACTATCGGACTCCCCATGAGAATCGTCATCATTAGTGTGTATGAATGTCAGGGGTTATTCAGGCTGTGGATTCTGTGTGTTCCAATGAGGATTCAGCCTGAGGTACGTAGATACAGCTTTGTGCTCCATTCCATGGACTCCACCAAGGACTGTAGTAGATAACTTTAAAAATCCTCCAAACCGTATGTTCATTATCTACATAATAGCCCTGGTTAATTTGAAATTCACATTCACAAATCCACATTTTCTTAACGCACTCTCCAACTTGTATACACAAATACATATTCTCAAATAAGTGGGGCTGGTCAGTGAGGGAGGAAAGAAATATCCAAACATATTAAACCTTAGATTGTAAGCAAAAGAACCAGTTCTTGGGAATGGAATAATCACACTACGCTGAATATTTATTCTGCTCTACAGTCTTCAATCAAAGACATTGTTCCCCTCAGTTTTCTACAAGTTTCGGTCAGCTATTTCCGACGCGCTTTTTAGAAAACTAATTCAAAGTCTCTGCTATGACCAACAACTTCCATTATAGCCAGCAGTATCTAGCTAATGATGTATTTTTATCTACTCCTACTTGCCATAATATACCTTGGGTCCTTTCTAAAACCTCATGAAATTCACCTTGGTCCCACATGGCTAAGTAATAGCAGCAAATTCACTGTAGTCACAGCAGAATCCAGCTGCAATTTTCCTGTCATCTTGAAAAAGCTCAGACCTTGCTTCCAGGTTCAACTTTCTCTTGAACTTGGATGTGTTTTGCCTGGTTTAATCCTCAGCAAGTTATCATTTCTCTTGCTTTAATGCAAACTCTGCAAAATGCCATCATAGCTGGACTTTTCACTGAAGACGTCTGAACAAAGGTCTGTTTTACTGCCCTGACGAGTAGTTCAATTTGTCTTCATGACAGCAAGTTAAGTAACAGCACTATTTTTACACAAAGAGGAGTTTTTAAATGAAATATGAATAATGTTAAATCTGCAAAGGATTGTGGAATTTGAGTCCATTTTGTTTCTCTGCATTTCAAACAGCAGTCGGCTCCCCCTTTGTAACAGTGGAGACCATCTAAGTGTTCGGGGAGCATTCAGTGTACTCTCTAAGGTAGACTGATCAATCAACAGATCAATCGAAGATCTGTTGGACTATGTAATCTACTCACGCAGAGGACAAGATTTCTTTAAGTAACCATTGTTGGATATTTGCAGAATTGGGACATTGACACTAATATACATTCTGGAACTTCCCTTAAGGAATTGAAAATATAGACACCTTGATATTATTTTCCTCTGAGTTTCCATATGACATATTGACAAATGTCATCGTGCCAATGAGCTGATCTAGATATCTTCCAAATCTCTATTCTCCGCTTCCCATTTAATTTCTTATGACATAGAATGTACTGTATTTTGCTGTGTATAATGTGTACTCTTGTGCCCAATTTTTTGAGGGAAAAATAAGGATGAGCATTATACATGGGCAGTACCTGAAATACCCTGTATCTGTCCTTGTGTTTTGTAATTATTTGTTACGTAAAATTACATGTACCATAATGCATTAAAAAATAAATGCTAAAATTCCTTTATAACACAAAAAACCAAGTATCTAAATATAAATAAACACATAAATAAATAAATAAATTTTAAAAATTAAAAAGAAAGAAATTTTTCCTGAAAGTTTGGGCCAAAAACGTGGGTGAGCATTATACATGGGCGTACATTATACATGGAAAAATACAGAGATTTTCTCATTATCAAAGCACAACCAAAAAACTGCTTGCTGCTGAGGAAGAAAAAGGCAGCAAAAATAAAGGAAGAGAACTCTGCCTTCTTAACCCCATGCACTCAGAGCTCCACCCTCCAGGGCTGGCAGGACACTGTGAGACATGCTCATCGTGTGCTCCATGTCTTTTGTGGATTTTAGTGCAATTAATGTTCAAAAACTCCCCTCAGAGTTAGAGCAAAAGGAAGAAGACAAACAGCTCTATTCTACCTATATAACCACTCACTTTTCTGCTCCTGGTTCTTAACCCAGAACCTATGTATGAACTTGGATTGGGGGGAAAAAAAAATACATCTTCATTATTTTAAATACCTCTCAGCGAGAAGTAGCATTGCGTTCCATTAGAAATGTAGGATAGCAGTATTAATGATACCTGTCACTTTGTCACGAATAGCATAGATATTTTTGTATCTCACTATGCCTCAGATATCTCAAAATAGTACTTATGCTCATCCCTAATTAGAGCTCATGGAAGATCGCATCCAACTTTCCTGTCATAAGATGCTTATGCAACACAGCTGGCCAACTATTGGGTAATTTCTGTCTCATAGCTTTCAGTTAATAGTGAGATCCTGGACTTTCATATTGGTGCCCCAACCGTGATTTTGCTTCCCAGTGTTCTGCATCTGTAACTGTTTGTTACTTAATCTTGGAAGAAGATTAAACATAAATGTTAAAGTTTTACAAATCTAGACAGTTCAATTTTCAGTTCCTAATCTAGGACGGTACAACTTACAAGACATGAGGAGACCACAGTCTGCAAGTAGTTAACCTTCACACTGATAAATATTAAAAGCTAACATTGAACTTTAACTTGTCCATATTTTAAATGGTTTTATCTTGTTAATTAGTACATGAAAGCAGAAGCACATCTATTATATATCACAAAATTGTTTAACCCTGTGACAAAAGTATTTTAACATAATTGATTTCCTTTTCAATCCTATGCATTTTATTTTATGCATTTAAAAATATTATCCTGAGAAGAGGTTTATAGGCCTCCCAGATGGACTTAAGGTGTCTGTATTGGTTCTCTACTGCTGCTGTTACAAATTTAGAGGCTTAGAAACCCCCACCAATTTATTATTGTACAGATCTGGAGGCCAGATGTCCCAAGTAGGAGTCACTGAGCTAACACCAAGGTGTCAGCAGGACTGTGGCCCGGCTGAAGGGTGCAGGAGAGAATGCTTCCTTGCTTTCCCAGCTTGAGAGATGACCACCTTCCTTGGACCATGTCTCCCGGTCAGCAATGGCATCACACCAATATCTGCTTCAATCACTATATCCCCTTCTCTGACCATCCGGCCTCTCCTCTTTCCTTATAAGGAAACTTGCGATGATGTTGCATCCCCACAGATAATCCAGGATCTTCTTAATCACATCTGTAAAGTCCTCTTTGCTATGTAAGATAACATATTCACGGATTCTGGGAATTGAGACGTTGATCTCTTTGTGGGGCTCTTTTTCTACCAACTGCAGTGCCCCTGACACACGCAAACACACACACACACACACACACACAGATATTGAGAGCCCCTGTTCTATTTTCTACCACCCTATCTGTGAGTACAAAGATATCTGTGACATCCTCCACAACTCAAAATAGTGTGCCATGCTCTGTAATTTTGTTAAAAGTCTTATTTAGCTAATAGCTACTCTTGAGATTTACAGTCACATTCTAGAGAATAGGACAAAATTGTAATCACAAAATCTGTGACATAAATAAGTCCTAAAACTCAATGGAAAACGATTACATACACCGATCTAAAACATTAAAAAGTCTAGAATGTATACGAAATTGGTATAATGTATTGAAAAAAGCAAGAGAGCCTCTCTTTCGAGAAGGGCATCTCTCTCACATCCTTCTGAGGTACCAATGCAGAAGCTTCAGTGAACAAATTCCGAAGTCTCTTCTCCCCCCGAACAAGAGGACACCTGGGCAATCTGTCCTTCAATCAAGATCCAAGCTGAGCGACAACAGCAGCATTGCAAAAAAGTAGTTAGAAGAGTTCAATTTTATTCCTTTTTAATTTTGTTAAATTTCTCTCAACTTGTCATGCAATGCTGGAAAATTCATACAATGATTTATTCCCTCACACACATGCTCTCACTCTCCTTCGCTTTGTTTGCCAAATAAATACTGGTAAACTTATTTAATAGTCTTAGATGCCTAAAAACCTTTTAAAAAAAGTATAAGTACACTATCACATTTGATAGTCTTAGATGTTCAAAAACCTAAAAAATAGTGTAAGTACATTATCAAGTGTTTGTAACCATCTGATCAGCCGAAGCTAATATTATCTCTTCTCCCACACCTGCTCTCTCCTACCTCCCCAAGAAAGGTTAGAATGTCCGTGATCTGCCAGCAGCCTCCCTGATCTGGCGGCATGAAGTACCTCTGCCTATTTAATGTTGGACTGACAGGCTCTGTTGGGTTCTTCCATAAACATCTGATGCTACAATGTATTTAAAATCACAAGTTACCTCACATCCTCTTAGTAATTAGTGGTGACAACCTTCAAAAAATAAGAATTAACGTGAATTATTTTAACCATGTAATTCATTGATTTACAAAGTTTTAAAACTCTAAAATATTTATGTAAAGTAGATCTTAATTTTACTCTTTGATTGTAATAAAAATTTCATTTTTATAATTATGTAAAAGTAAATATGGTACATAGACACATCATCTATGTGCACATCAAAAAGTCAGATTAAAAAAAAAACAGCCCCAAGAGGCAGAAATGTCTCCACTCCCTGATACGCACTGTTATAAAGCTGTGGCTCAGGCAGGCAAACTTTTCAGATACTTTTCAACTTATTGCTTTTTTATTACAAAGCTGCTTCAGAATTCGTTTTGTTCTAAAATAAAAATTCCATTATTGTTCTTAAATGAAAATCGCTTACTAGAAAAAACCTTCTCCAGATATTCTTAAACACTTTTGTAGAGTCGTGGCTTCCTAATCAAACTTGAAGCCTTCTAGAATCCAACAGACTTTAACAGCCAATTTTTGTCTGCTCCCTCATTTACATACAAATTCTTTTTTCCTACTTAAATGCCATCAAGTTATCTCAAATTAGTGATGAGGTGGGAAAATAGAAAGAGTGGAATATTGTAAGAGATAAAATAATTATTGCTTTGCAATCCAGGACAGCGCCTTGTCTTTGGTGCTGTGCTGTCGGACGAAGGGAGCTCAGAAGGGGCCCCTCTGTCTGCGCGCCTGTGTGCCTTCTGAAGTCATCCGTTTGTAACCCCCTCCTGCATAGCTTTCTACAGTTAGCATCACATCATGATTATTATTGTGTGTAATTGTGCTCCACCGGGTTAAATGTGAAAATTAGAGTTCATTTGTTTTTATTATTCTTGACTAGGAGAAAAGTTAAAAGGAAGGTGGGGAGCTGGGGTGGGATAATGGGGATCAGGAAGTGCTGACCTCTGGTGAACCATTACCTCAACTCCCCAGTTGCGGGATCTCGAGTAAATCATTACCTTGGGGCCTCCATAACCCCCTCAGGCCCTTGCCTTCCCCGCCCCCACCCCATGCCATGCTCCAGGATTCTTAAAAACCACTATATGCAGATTTCACTTTTTTACTCTAATCAGATATGTCACTTCTCAAATATTTTAACAAATCTTAAAACAAGAATCAGAGTAAAGCAGTTCAAATAGCATCGATAAGACAATACTTTTTGTTTAAATTTCATTTAAAAATGTATAGAAAGATGGGAAATACAATTCTCTTAACAGCTGGAACCAGGTTTCCTCTTTGGAGATAAATGTGCCCTAAGAACACTGGTTACACTCCAGAAGACATTGCTTTAGGTGAAACTGAGCATTGCTAGCTAGGAAAGAGAAAATCTGCCAGACACTGTAGAAAGAGGATCAGGTAGAAGAAAGAAAAGACATAATGGGGCGTGAAGCCAAGAGAAAAAGAGCAGAGCATGACTGGTAGGTGACTACTCCCCGAATCACACGTAATTACTAAATGACTAAAGCCCGTTGGGAGTGAGCCTCCCGGGGGGACACTGAGAGACTAGTCTTTGCCTCTAGGCCAGAGACCAGCAGACTTTCTTCTAAGACAGCCAAACATCAAATATTTTAGGTTTTCAGGGTCATGTTTTAGGTTTTCAGCTGTGTCACAACAGCTGGGCGCTGCCATTGTTTTAGGCCATAATGTCAATGAAGCTGTGGCTTGTGTTTGTTCAAATAAAGCTTTATTTTTGGACACTGACATGGAATTCTATATAGTTTTCATATTTCAAAAAATATTGTTCTTCTTTTAACTTTTTTCAACCATCTAAAAATGTAAAATCCGTTTGTCATTCATGGGCCATGCATAGACGGGAATAGGCCGGACACATCCCGTGGGTCCTGCCCCCAGTTTGCCAAGTCTCCCTCTAGCCGGGGGTGGGAGGCAGGAGAAACAAAGCAGCACCTCTCTGGGTGATGAGAACGTGACCTCAGACATCAGCAGTTGTAAGGAGAGTCTGAAACCGCTGCTGGCTGGGGAAGTAAGGTTTGATTGAACTTAATCACATCCTCGAGAAGTAGCTGAACACAAAGACACTTAGATTACAGGTAGAACAGATTGGAAGAGCTGGCCAAGTATATTAATCTGAACTCTACAAACAAATCAAAATAACTTTAGCCAGTGTGAGAAAAAAAAATAGTGAGGTAGAATTAGTATAAGGACACAGGTGTGTCTCACTGAAAACAAGTACGGGAAAGTATGAAGTGAATCTCTAAATTTTCAGAACATAAGTCCTTTCGAGATACAATGACAAAAGCCTTGAAGAATGAGTTGAATTTGGAAGTCACGAGAAAAGGATTTCAGGGAAGAGGAACAGCTTGTGTGAAGGCACAAAATCAAGAATAAGTTCGATGTGCTGTGAATTACTGCAAAGAAATCAGGCTATGAGAAGGAAATCATGTGGAAGCCTGCCCATGGAGGACCTCAGGAAGCAGTGCTCTGAACCCCCACCCTGCTTCAATGCAGGGTCACAGCGGAGGCAAGAACATAGAAGAACAGGCAGATATGCCCAGGAGCTCCTCAGGTGCTCTCAGGGAATGCAACAGACCGAAAACCTACCCAGGCACCACGAGCCCAAGGAATAGCGTAAAGACCCATCCACTGAGGTCATCAAATTCCAGAAGCAGGAGGCCATGCCTATAGGAAAAGCTGGGGCCAGCAGCCGAACAGAAAAACATTAGAACGACCGACTTCCAGGAGAGTCCATGCTTTTCTTTCTTTACCTGTTCACCTCATCCACCACCAAAGAGAAAGAGCAGTTCTAGTAGTAGTCAAGGTGAAAAAGGAGCCCAAGGACACATGAGGGCACTGAAAAGGGGGGTGGATTATCTCAGGATACAGGGAACCTTGATAGGAAGCTCTGTGGCAAATAATCCTCTGGCCTCTGGCCCCTCTGTACCTGGTGGACGGCTGCTCCCTCTGGGAAGTGGTCTCTGAGTGGCAGGCACAGAGAGAGCTGCTCTTTGCAGGGGAGGCATCCCTGGCTGGGAACAGCTGACAGAACTTCTCGTCGGTTTTTCTTCCCGTGTCCTCTTGTATCCTCAGCGTGATATGACTGTTCCACATCAGAATCTGAGGGCTTAGGTCTCTCAGAAGTGGAGGCTTAGAAGAGAGGGCAAGCGCGGCCCTGCCACGCCTCTCAAGGTTCTCTCACCAGGAGAGGAGGGGTGTGCAGTAAAGCCCTGCCTCCCAGTTAAAGAGGTGCCCTTTGCTGGAGTGCCCTCCATGTACTTCCTCTCCTTTCGGGACCTGTGGGGAGTGGCTGAGCTAGAGTTGGATGCCCAATGGACAATTCAGGGATTTAACACCTGAGTCAAATTGATTTGCATCCGAAACAAGTGAGGAGTCCATGCCAGAGGTCAGGTTGGTATTCTGGGGCCTGCAGTGGGCAGTGGGTGTGAGCAGGGGTACAGCACACAAGTGTGGCGGTGGGTGCAAGGGCACAGCAGCGAGGGAGAGGGAAGGGAGGAAATGGGCTGGGGAAACAAGTTCACTCTGCTCAAAAGAGGGTATTTCCCTTTTAGAAGATGCAATAGGTGATCTTGGTGTCTTACCCTAAGGCCTGGAAAAGAAAGACAAGCTTCCCAGACTGGTCCTCAGAAAACAGTGCAAGTCTGTTTCCATGGAGTGCCTTAGGGAGAGGCCTCTCTAGACACCGATCTGACGGAAAACAGCATCTGCGCTGGCACGGACAGGACAGAAATAACCAGGACAGCCAATCCTCCTTCCCTTCGATTACAAACCGATCATTAGGTGGAGAGGGGGAGTCGTTTGTGCCCACCTGAGATTACACAATTAGACACAGTCTGGGAAGTTTAATGCTTTTCTCCACGGCAGCCACAGGAGAAAGAGCAGTGAGGAAGACCGACACGGGACCGTGCTCTGCCAGCATCCACCACCCGTGTGCTCTGAAGCGATTAGAACGCAGCGCTAGCTGGTTTCGCTGGTGTGACTCCTGTGAGCAGGGCAACCCTGAGGTGGTCATAGACCCACAGGAAGGTGACAGCTCTGATTACTATTCCTGAAAAAAAAATACCGATTGTGGATTACGCTCAATGAAACTGTCAATGCTGATGAAAATGCAAAAGAAAAAGTCATCGTGCGAACAAACAAAAATAACAAACAGGAAGAAAACTGGAAGATGGCGGCAACATAGGTGGGAGCGGAATCCACTTCCCCTCAGCGCCAGGGAAATACCTAGCTGATCTGAGGAGCAGAGCGAACAGCCAACAGTACTCCAGCATATACGAAGATTAGAGACCAAAGATAGAGGACATTGAAAGATCTGACGGTAAGAAGAGTGCTCAAGGACAATAAGGTCCCCGGGAACCGGGACCGCGCGGTACAAGGGCTGCAGAGGCGCCAGCCCTGGCGCAGGGGCTGCTGCAGGAGTCCTGGGAGAGGGCCAGGCTGCGCTGTGAGCAGCCAGGTGCTTGATTGGACCAGGGGGGCTTGAAAAGGAGGAATTTCTCAAAAAGAAAAAGAAAATAGAGACACTCAGGGGCTAGTTAGAGAACTCTCGGTGGTGGCCGAGGCCCCTGGCGCCCCTCCCCCCTCCGCCCCTGGACTGCGAACGCGGAACGCGGGATAAGCAGCACCCGCGCTCACCTGAGGTCCGGTTGCGTGCGGTCGCGCGCGCGCAGATTAGCGAACGGGGCCCATACATGAAACCCCGGAGGGGCGCCCACACCTGAAACCTCCGAGATCTTTTGGAGCAGAGACTAGCTGCTCCACCCACAGACCCAAAACCTCGGAACCGAGTACCGCGTGATTCGGTCCCAGGGCGGCCCCGCCCACCCGAGAGTCTAAAGCCCCCGGCGGCTGGATCGGGCCCCCAAGCGTAGAGCCTCTGGCTCGGCGGCGGGCTGCGCGCTCACCAAGCGTAGGGCCGGCTGGATGCGCACTTCCCAAGCACAAAGGGGCTGGCGAGAGTCGTAACACCAAGGCGGCTGAACCAGCAGCTTGCAGCGCGCCAGCCTCCCTAGCCTGGGCGGCTCGATTGGTCGGCCGGCTTCGCGCTCAGAGCCCAAATAACGTCACAAACCCAAAGCGGCTGGATTCCCCTGCTGCGCGCGCACGCGACCGGAGCCAAAGCGGCTGGAGCGGCCACTCGAGAGTCCCAAGAACAAAGCTGCTGGATTGGCTGATCAACGGCCCGATTGCCTGCCAGGGACCACACCTACAAAACAGTGAAGAGTGTGACCCAGGAAGGAAGAAAAGTGAAACCAATCCTTCCAACCACCCCCTCCCGTTGCACAGACAGGACAACAGCAGAAATAACCTGAACGGTTTAAAGCCAACAGAAGATTTTTTTTTTTCCCTTTCTTTTTTTTTTTTCCTTTTCCTTTCCCCCTGAACTCCTTCTTCCTCTCTCTCTCTTTTTTTTCTTTCATTCCTTCTTCCTCCCATCCTTTACCATTTTTATGTCTTCTTCCTGCCTTCTTTTATCTATTTCTATGTTTTAATTTTTGTTAAAATTCCTTCTTATCTTGCTTCCGATCTTTCTTTAATCCTTCTTCCCTCCTTCCTTCCTTTCCTCCTTTCCTATTTCCTTTTTCCCTCCTTCCCATCTTTGGTTTTTTTTGTTTGTTTGTTTGTTTGTTTTTTCCTTTTCTTTCTCCCCCCCTTTCTATTTTTCCCACAGGTGCGACAACAAAACCTGGAGTGCTGAAAAGACTAGAGTTAGACCGTGTTAAACACATAAACGTCAGCTCAAGACCAGTGAGCACAGGAGAGTAAGGAGACAGCACCACCAAATCCCATTGGCATTCTACCATAGAAGTTCATATCATAAACCCAGGGATTCAGAACAAAGCAATTTAAGAAGCAGAGGCCAACAAGAAGAGCCTCACAAACAATGGGAAGACAAAGAAACAATTCCCAAATGAAAGGAAAGGAGGAAGTCTCAGAAAGAATACTAACCGAAAAAGAGGCAAGTCAACTATCAGATACTGAGTTCAAAGCAATGGTCATCAGGAAGCTCACTGAGCTCTCTGAGCTCAAAGAGAACTACCAGAAACTACAAGGAAACTACAATGAACTCACTGCAAACTATATCAACATGAAAAAGGAAATAGAAAATATCAACAAGAGCCAAGAGGAAATGAAGAATACAATTTCTGAATTGAAGAACACAGTAGAAGGAATTAAAAGCAGACTTGATGAAGCAGAGGATCGGATCAGCGAGCTGGAGGATAAAGTAGAAAAAAACACCCAGAAGGAGCAAGAAAAGGAAAAGAGGCTCAGAAAGAATGAAGAGGCAATAAGGGAAATGCAGGACAACATGAAACGTAACAATATCCGTATAATAGGAATACCAGAAGGAGAAGAAGAAGAGCAAGGGATAGAAAACCTGTTTGAAAAAGTAATGTTGGAAAATTTCCCTAATCTGAGGAGAGAAAAAGTCACCCAAATCCAGGAATCACAGAGAGTCCCAAACAAGAGGAACCCAAAGAGACCCACTGCAAGACACATCATAATTAAAATGGCAAATTTCCAAGACAAAGAGAGGATCTTAAAGGCAGCAAGGGAGAAAAAGGAAGTAACATACAAGGGAGCCCCAATAAGGTTAGCAACTGACTTCTCAATGGAAACGCTCCAAACCAGAAGAGAATGGCAAAAAATATTCCAAGTAATGAGAACCAGAGGCCTCCAACCAAGACTACTTTACCCAGCAAGGCTCTCAATCAAGATAGAAGGCCAAATAAAGAGCTTCCCAGACAAAAGAAGTCTAAAAGAATACAGCTCCACCAAACCAGCTCTGCAAGAGATGCTAAAGGGACTGCTTTAAGGAAAGGAAGGAAAAGAGAAAGACAGAGGAACACAGGTAGGAAATAATGGCAATGAATAACTACCTATCGATAATAACCTTAAATGTAAATGGATTAAATGCTCCAATCAAAAGACATAGAACAGCTGAATGGATAAGAAAACATGACCCACACATATGCTGCCTACAAGAAACCCATCTCAGGACAAAAGACTTACACAGACTGAAAGTGAAGGGCTGGAAACAAATTTTCCAAGCAAACGGACAGGAAAAAAAAGCAGGGGTAGCAATACTCATATCAGACAAAATAGACTTCCAAAGAAGGGCCATAAAGAGAGACCCAGAAGGTCACTTCATAATACTCAAAGGAAGAATCCACCAAGAAGACATAAACATTATAAATATATATGCACCCAACATAGGAGCACCCAAATACATAAAGAAAATCTTGGAGGATTTCAAGAAAGATATTGACAGCAACACAATTATAGTAGGGGATTTTAACACCCCACTATCAAAAATGGACAGGTCTTCCAAACAAAAGATTAACAAAGATATTGTGTCACTTAACAATACCCTAGAGGAAATGGACTTAACTGATATATACAGAGCTTTTCATCCCAAAGAAGCAAAATACACATTCTTTTCAAGTGTCCATGGAACTTTTTCAAAGATAGACCACATGATAGGACACAAAGCAACCCTCAACAAATTCAAGAAAATTGAAATCATATCAAGCATCTTCTCTGACCACAAGGGTCTGAAACTAGAAACCAACCCCAAGGGTAAAAACCCAAAACACTCAAAATCATGGAGACTGAATAGCATGCTATTAAACAATGAATGGGTCAAGAACGAGATTAGGGAAGAAATCAAAAACTTCCTGGAAACAAATGAAAACGAACTCACAACAACCCAAAACCTATGGGACACAGCAAAGGCAGTCCTGAGAGGGAAGTTCATAGCAATACAGGCCTACCTTAAGAAGTTAGAAACAGTTCACACAAACAACCTAACCCTACGCCTACAAGAACTGGAGGAACAACAACAAAGACAGCCCAGAGCAAGCAGAAGGAAGGAAATAACCAAGATCAGAGCAGAACTAAATGACATAGAGACTAAAAGCACAATTGTAAGGATCAATGAATCCAGAAGCTGGTTCTTTGAAAAGATAAACAAAATCGACAAGCCTTTAAGTAGGCTTATCAAGAAGAAAAGAGAGAGGATCCAAATAAAAAGAATTAGAAATGAAAGTGGAGAGATTACAACTGATACCACAGAAATACAAAGGATCGTAAGAAATTACTATGAAGACCTATATGCTAAGAAATTTGAAAACCTAGATGAAATGGACACATTTCTAGAAAAATATAATCTTCCAAAACTGACTGAAGAAGAAGCAGAAAACCTGAACAGACCAATATCAGCAAAGGAAATTGAAGCAGTCATCAAGAAACTCCCATCACACAAAAGCCCTGGACCAGATGGTTTCACAGGAGATTTCTACAAAGCATTTAAGGAAGAACTAACCCCTATCCTTCACAGACTATTCGAAAAAATCCAAACTGATGGAAGACTCCCAAACTCTTTTTATGAAGCCAACATCATCCTAATCCCAAAACCAGATAAAGACACAACGAAGAAAGAAAACTTCAGGCCAATATCGCTGATGAACATAGACGCTAAAATTCTCAACAAAATATTAGCAAACCGCATCCAGCAATATATTAAAAAGATCATCCACCATGACCAAGTGGGATTCATCCCAGGGATGCAAGGATGGTACAATATTCGCAAATCAATAAACATAATACATCACATCAACAACAGCAAAGACAAAAATCACATGATCATATCAATAGATGCGGAAAAAGCATTCGATAAGATACAGCACCCATTTCTGATAAAAACACTCAGCAAAGTGGGAATAAAGGGAGCAGTCCTCAACATAATTAAGGCCATATATGAGAGACCTACAGCCAACATCACATTCAATGGACAAAAACTTAGAGCTTTCCCACTAAGATCAGGAACAAGACAAGGATGCCCTCTCTCACCACTCCTATTCAACATAGTATTGGAAGTCCTAGCCACAGCAATCAGACAAGAAAAAGCAATAAAAGGCATCCAAATTGGAAAGGAGGAAATGAAACTGTCACTGTTTGCAGACGACATGATAGTGTACATGGAAAACCCTATAGACTCCACTCAAAAACTACTCGACCTAATAAATGAATTTGGCAAAATAGCTGGATACAGAGTCAATACCCAGAAATCAAAGGCATTCCTGTACACCAACAACGAAACTGCAGAAACACAAATCAGGAAAAAAATCCCATTCGATATAGCAACAAGAAAAATAAAGTACCTAGGAATAAACCTAACCAAGGAGGTAAAAGACCTGTACTCAGAAAACTACACAACACTGAAGAAAGAAATTAAGGAAGATACAAACAAATGGAAGCATGTACCATGTTCATGGATTGGAAGAATTAACATCATCAAAATGGCCATACTACCCAAAGCAATTTATAGATTCAATGCAATCCCTATTAGAGTACCCATGACATATTTCACAGATATAGAACAAACATTGCAGAAATTCATATGGAACCATAAACGACCTCGAATAGCAGCAGCAATTTTGAGAAAGAAGGACAAAGCAGGAGGTATCACAATACCTATATCAAACTGTATTACAAGGCCACGGTAATCAAAACAGCCTGGTACTGGCATAAAAACAGGCTCATAGACCAATGGAACAGAATAGAGAGCCCAGAAATAAACTCAAATCTATACAATCAATTAATATTTGACAAAGGAGGCAGGAGCATAAAATGGAGCAAAAACAGTCTCTTCAACAGATGGTGTTGGGAGATCTGGACAGCTACGTGCAAAAAAATGAAACTCGATCACCAACTTACGCCATACACGAAAATAAACTCAAGATGGATAAAAGACTTAAATATAAGCCGTAACACCATAAAAGTCCTTGAGGAAAACATTGGCAGGAAAATCTCAGACATTCCACGCAGCAACATCCTCACAGACACATCCCCTAAAGCAAGGGACATAAAGGAAAGAATAAACAAATGGGACCTCATCAAAATAAAAAGCTTCTGCATGGCTAAAGAAAACAGCACCAAATTACAAAGAGAACCAACAATATGGGAAAGCATATTTGCCAATGATACCTCAGACAAGGGTCTGATCTCCAAAATATATAAAGAACTCACACGACTCCACTCCAGGAAGACAAACAACCCAATTAAAAAATGGGCAAAGGACTTGAACAGACACTTCTCCAAGGAAGACATACAGAAGGCCCAGAGACATATGAAAAGATGCTCAGCATCACTAGCCATCAGAGAGATGCAAATTAAAACCACAATGAGGTATCATCTCACACCAGTCAGAATGGCCAACATAAACAAATCCACAAACAAATGTTGGAGAGGATTCGGAGAAAAGGGAACCCTCGTGCACTGTTGGTGGGAATGCAGACTGGTGAGGCCACTGTGGAAAACAATATGGAATTTCCTCAGAAAACTAAAAATGGAACTGCCCTTTGACCCAGTAATTCCGCTGCTGGGATTATACCCTAAGAACACTGAAACACCAATCCAAAAGAATCTGTGCACCCCAATGTTCATAGCAGCACAATTTACAATAGCCAAATACTGGAAGCAACCGAAGTGCCCATCAGCAAACGAGTGGATCCAAAAACTATGGTATATTTACACAATGGAATTCTACGCAGCAGAGAGAAAGAAGGAGCTTATACCCTTTGCAACAGCATGGATGAAACTGGAGAGCATTATGCTAAGTGAAATAAGCCAGGAAGTGAGGGACAAATACCATATGATCTCACCTTTAACTGGAACATAAGCAATAGAAGGAAAAAGCAAACAAAATATAACCAGAGACATTGAAGTTAAGAACAATGTAACAATAGCAAGGGCGGGGGTGGGGGGGTGGGGGCGGGGACAGTGGGTAGAGGGGATTACAGGAACTACTATAAAGGACACATGAACAAATCCAAGGGGGAGGGTGGAGAGGGGGGAGGGAAGTGGGTTCACCTGGGGTGGGGTGAAGGGATGGGGGAAAAGGCATACAACTGTAATTAAATAACAATAAATAAATTTAAAAAAAAATAAAAATAAAAATAACAAACAAAAACTCATAGACACAGACAACAGTATGGTGGTTACAGAGAAAAGGGGGGTGGGGGAGGTAGTAAAGGGTAAAGGGGGCCAAATGTGATGGAAGAAGATCTGACTTTGGGGGGTGGGCACACAGTGCAATATACGGACCATGCATCATAGAAGTGTGTACTTGAAAACTACATGATCTTATGAACCAATGTCACCCAAAAAGTCTAACGAAAAGAAAAGTCACTGTGAGTCTTCCGAATGTCTGGTTCACCCACTAAAGGCAAAGAACAATGAACAAGGTGCTTTCTACCTTTTGTCTGCCAATTTGGATAAGCCATAGGTTATTCTCAGGCTGAAAGGATAGGAAACAAGCTTACCAATGACATCCTCCCGAACAACCTTGAAGGTCATTGGTTGAAGAGCCATTTTAAGGACTAGTGATGTTTCCTGAAACCAGTTTAATGTAGTTTTGTTTCTGAAAATACAGTCTATACAATCACTATTCAGTGCCCACTCATTTCCTCATCTGCAGCTACATAGAAATCGTCCGTTGGACATGGACTCTGTCATACACATGTGTATAAACACACCAACAAAGACTCAGTTCCTGTCTTCAAGGAATTTACAAGTGGTTGATGATCATTACTGTTGATTGCTACTGTAATTATTCAGTAACATATGAAATCAGATGCCATTTCTGAAGTTATTTTTTCAGTCAAATCTCTTAAGAGCTCATTTTCGAGAGAGGAAATTCTTTTCAGGAAAAAAATAACATTGGGAATTTTGAAAAGCACCGAGCAATAACACAAAGAAATCAAGAAGCAACGAAAGTTCTTAGACCTTCACTGCACTACTTCTTATCACCACTGTAAACCTTCAGGTGTGAGGTAAAGAAGACTGAGAGTAAGAACCACGATGAGGCCAGACTTTTCCATCAACTCATTTTAATTATAATAACCATAATTCCGAAAATGTTTCTTTAGCTACTAACAAAGAACTGGTTCTATTTGTAACCTAACATTACTACCTTAACTGTGTTCTCTACTTTAGAAGGGCTACATGTTTTGTTGGAAACCAACCTTTTTCCTAATATTATATACCTAAATACTTATTTTTAATGTGTTGCTATGGCTTTCAATAAAACAATAAAATTAATTTTAGTTCAAGGACGTGTGATAAATTCTGAGCCTTTACAAAAGCGGTTGACCATAATATGAAGAAGAAAAAAAAAGCTGGCTTTAGCAAGATCAAAAGTTAGAGATCCAGACTACTTAACCATCGTGTTGGGAATATTATCCCATCTCTTCTTCTCCTGTATGCAAATTTATCTTCCAAATTAGGGAGAGAAAAATAATGATCAAATATTTAAGGATTATGTTTCTTTTCTTTGAAGTAATTGGTAGAGAACTGCGAAGGAGAAATAAGAGGAAAATGGTTTTAAACAAAAAGATACAGAATTTCACTCAAAATTTATTCATTCTAATGTTTGTCCCTGGACCTGTTTTCTGAGGAGGCTCTGTTTGCTCACGATGGAGAAAACATTTCCTGGTAAGGAGAGGACCATCTTCTCTGTCTTTCACCTCTGGCCATGCCCCTAAATTCTACCTGCTCACCTGGACATTAATTAACAGAAAAATGACTCAATAGTCCTTCGAACTCAATATATACAAACCTTAACCATTTTCCCTAACAAAGTCAAACTCCTCACATGCTAAACACCTCACCTAACAGATCATCATCCTAAGTCCCACAAGCTAGAAGACTAAGGGTTAGTTTCAAATCTTCACATTTTCTCTCTTACCTCTGTTATGTCAAGCCCTGCCTTAAATCCACCTTCTCATCCATCTTACTGCCCTTTTCCTAATTTAACTCCACATGATCTTGGTGTTGAACTGATGAAAACATTCAATGCCTCTTCCCATCTTTTTTCTCCCTCCCCCATAAGTCCTTTGCACTAACACAAGAGCTATCTTCTAAAACACATGGAGATATGGTTGTGTCTCGATATCCTTCTTGAAAATCTCAGCTGAGAAATACTGCCAAGCTCTTTTGAGTGGCATTCAAGGCCCTTGCAATCTGGCACAATTTAACATTTAGAGTCTACTTCAATGTATGCATCCACACACCTCATGCTACACTGAACTCATCCTCCCAAAGCAATCGAAATGTTCATATTCCCAAGCCTTTCTCTCACTGGTCCTTGTGCAGAGAATGCCCTCTTGCTCACACTGTATGCCCAGACTACACAAGTCTGAAATCTCTGGTTGGAAACCGGAAGAGTAGGGGCTTGTGGAAAACTAGCCCTTGAAGCAAAAGCAGGTGGGAAGACATGATGTGGTCAAATATGGGCAAAGTTTAAGATTATATGACAAAGCTGAAAGTGCAAGGGCCTTAAATCTAAAGGGGGCAAAGCCAAGTGCAAAGCTGAAAAAATTTAATAAGGAAAAAAATCATGCTTCCTATACCAGGTATTTAATCTATCTATAAAATGGTGCGGGACAGTGATTCTTGGCTTGGTGCTTCTTTGGAGGATTCAAGACTCAACTTCCACGGGTTTTCTCATAAGCACAGACTTTATAAGGCTAGAATCCAACAAACTGTAACATTACAGCGTGTTCATAGGAGGTGTGTGCTAGCAAATGTCACTTGCTTAGAAAATAAGAAACTATTTCTCTTAGATTGACTAATAGGTTGGGTTCAAATGTTTTGGGTAGCATTTTTTCAAATGTTCTCTCTTTGGCACACTTCCTAACTTTAAGACTTTGTTAATGAAAAGCATTACTGACATGCAAGGGAGAGCTGAAAACAGCATACACAATTTTATATAACCAGGCTTATCCTAGCATGTCAGGTCACCTTAATCCCTCAGTGAGTAAGGACTAGTTGAACTACTGAGGCATTTCCATTCATTATAGTCTTATTTCTTGAATGTCTGAGGCATCTGTGACCGAGGGCCAATTACCATTGCAGGCCATTAATCATCACTGTTGCTGAATGCCAAGAACTGGAGTGAATCTGCCTAGACTGTTTTACCTAAGTTTCTCTACCAGATGCACACAAATGAATCGCTGGCCCCACAAGGGAAGGCCAGTCTTAGGTAGGCTCTCAATTAACTGCACATTAAGCTTCACAAAAAGTGTCTGCCAACAAAATGTGGTCTTTTATGTAGTTTATTTGTAACTTTTCTAAGTTTTAGCAATAAAGCATAAATTCAAATATCACATGTAGTATTTTTTGTTTCATAATATACATACAATTGAAAACTAGTCAAAGTTTTCACTGTATCAAGAGATAAGTTATGAAAGTGTTTTGAAAAAGTTGATGTGTATCAAAAAACTGCAGACTGCCATGTGGTCAATGAGTTTATATTTTAAGACGAATCAATACAAAGTGTATGTTTTCCAAAATAAATACTACTTCCTACATGGAAGAATGTTTTTATTTTTGATAAAGAACTATGTCGGTCAAGTGTATCTAGGCTTCTGTACTTTCATAGAACTCTAGAAGACAGAGTCACATTGGAAAGGAAATACTATTTGCTCAAAATGGACCTCAAAGATTTTAAAAACTAATTTTATCTACAAATGGGTAAAAATTATATGAGATGGATTTTGGTTTAATAATGAAAGACTGTCCCGATAGTCAGGTGTCCTAAAATAAAACGCAGTACCTTGGCAAAGAGAAAAAGTAGGATCATGGAAATGCAGAGAGGTTGAAGCTTGGGTAGTTGAGATGAACGTTAAGTGCAGAAATTAATGACTTCTAGAAAAGTAGACACCTAAAATTTAAGTGTTGCCCTGTAATTTAACTTTAGGTGCCATCAGCTCCTCCATTATTTCAAATCTTTAACAAAGACAACTACACAGAGATCTCGGGAGGATGGACAACCTGAATAGTGCCCACCTCCCACCAGGACAATAGGATGGACAGGGAGGAAGGGACCTCACGTGAACAAGCAGAATGCAGAGTGACAATGAAGACTTCAGAGATTGTGTAAACTAAAAAGAATGCTAAGTTTCCCAGAATTCACAAGAGATAGGAGCTAATCACAAAAGGAAGGATTTAAACCAAAATTTCTTTGGATTTCAGAAGACAGTATAAGCCCAGAATATTCCTCAGTTACCATTTATTTATCCAAAATTTATTGAGCACGTACTATGTGCCAGCCACTATTCTCTAGGCTTTGGAAAAAAGATATATAGCAAGTGATCAGAATGGCTAGGGTACAGTGAGTGGGGAACATAGTAGGAGATGCAGCTAGAGAGTTAACAGGGGCAGATTATAGGGCCCTGTCAGCCACTGAAAGGACTTGGTTGGTGAGAAGGGAGTCGCTGAGAGAGATAGGAAGCCATTGGAGAGTTTTAAATGGAGGAGTAACGTGACCTAACATTTCACCAGACTTCTATCCAAGGTGTCTAAAATAATCTCAAGGGAACGAGGGGAGAAACAGGCAGACCACCTTGAAGTCCGCTAGAATCCTCCAGGTGAGAGAGATGGTGGCAGGGTGGATGTTCACAGAGGAGGTGGTGAGAAATGACAGCGTGTGGGTATATTCTGAAGGTAAGAGGTCTGGTTTGGTGACAAATCAGAGGTAGGATGCAAGGGAAAGAGCACATTCAGGGAAGATTCTAAGGCTTTCAGACTGAGCAGCTGCAACAATGGAAATCAATTCAGATTTCTAAACCTGAGACTTTTTACCCAACCTTTAAACTCTAGGGAGAGACAGAACTGAAAACGTACAAGTGAACGTTACACTACCCACAAATTTTCCAGCCACATTCAGCCTGTTTTTCTCTCCATTCTCATCCTGAAACGTGAAAGAAAGGCAAGCTTTCTCCATTTTTAGCCTGCTAAGAGGTAAGGCTCGACAGTGTTTCACCAATACTGAAGTGCCAATAAGAGCATGTCACAAGTGTTTTCATTAAGTATAACTAACATGTTATTTTGACTTTAAGTAACTTTTGAGTAGATTTTCATTATTTGCAATTTTCTTACTTGGAGAAAAGCTGCCTCTAGTTATGAACAGCCTATCAATATCCAAGTTCCTTAGATAAGGATTAAGGCGGCCCTGGAAACATGACCGGAAGTCTGATCCTGAGTGGGTCAGCCATTAATTCTGAGTGGAGAGAGAAAAGGGGACAGGAGAAAGTAGGGAACAGGACACTGGAGCTAATTCTTGGCTCTGTAAACCCATCCACCCAGGACATACTAATCTCTGGGCCTGATTCTTCCAATTTGCAAACTTAAAAGTGAAAAAATGTATAACAGATTTGATGCAAAAAAAATGTCTTATTTTGCAAATGAAATCATTTAATGAAAATACTTTGCTATCACCCATGTTTGGGGTATAGAAGGTGGGGGGAAAAGTAGCTATACAGTTGTTCATATGGAAAACAATACAGTAATTAATAAATAATAACATAAGAATAAACTGTGTTTCACATATTCACAACTGTGAACCTACTTTTGCTCTGCCCTGTGTTTTCACTAAGCAATAAAAGTGAAATGTGGTTGGAGAAAAGTAATCATGACTGCTGGCCAGCTTCTACCTGACAAGCACTAGGATTTGCTTCCTTTTTGAAAAATATGGTCATTTTTAGCCATGATTAAATCCTACATCTGCAACAGGGCTGTACTCAGAATCATGTGGCACAGAGTCCACTACCTCCCTCTGGAAGATGGGCGAAGGCCTTGCCTACAGACTTCGGCCAGTCTCCCACCAGCTACACCCCCGCCCCCACATGCAGGAGAAAGCTAGGACCAGGACGAAGCCCTGACTCCTACATATAAAATTGCCTGAGCTATGTTCCATTTCTTATTTATTTTTTTAAAGAAAATGACAGAAAACATCTATCTGCAGCTTTCAAGGCAAAGACAAAAGAAGATTCACGTTCCTGTTTGATACCATAGGGTATAATAAAATCCAGAAAGATTTCAGACTTCTAGTATTGGTATGTTCAGAAATTTTATATTTCTCAGTTTTGTGATCTGTCAGATAGAAACAGAACAAAGAGAAAGATTTCCAGTGGAGGAATGAAAATACAACAGAAATTATTAGGCCTCTTCTCTATCGTGAATGTTATCTGTGTAATTGAAACAGGTAATAAGAACTTCATGTAAATTAAGAATATGAAAGATCAGCTATTTTCCATGGGGGATTCAGAATGAGTCTATCTGTCTACACCCATAATTATTAACCCTTCCACTTAGCATACTACACGACCTTAATACAGAATTATCTAGAAACTTTGCAATTTTGTAGGCTGTGGTTTTTAAAGATTCTAAAACCCCAGTTCTATATCTTGAGATGGTTTTAATGTGCCCTTTAATTAGAGGCAGGAAATTGATCTTAATATTAGACTCTAAAATAATTATTAAATTCCCTTCCAATGTGTAAATTATATGGCTTTCTGCTTTGTTTTAAAATAAAATATAACTGATTACCACAGCTAAATTTTATTAGAACTTTTCTGAAAAAGCAAATGTCTAAACTTCTAAAATTTCTCAATTTCTAAAAAAATTATAGTTGGAATTAAGTTGGGTTTATTTTTCCACCAATTCAATGAAAATGGTATTTTCTAGCAATTTACCTCTTTCAAAATATATTGATCATTAATACATGTTGTAACAGTCTACTTTTTCAGTTGGATACTTCTGGCTACACATAATGGAAAATCTGACTCAAAGTGGTTTAATCATATTTCTTGTTAGCAAAATGCTGGGCGAGGTGGCCCCCAGGCTGCGCCTGACGACATGAGGACCAGACCCCACCACCAAGCTGCACCCTGGGTCCTGACTTTTCACACCCAGATCTGCCACAGCCAGTTGGCTGCTGCCGCACCTCAATCCCAGCCTCAGAGAGAGCGTTTCCTCTCAGCCCTCTGTCCTTTCAGGAGGGACAATCTCTCCTAGAAGCTCCAGAAGTCTCTGCCTTTCCTAACACTGGCTGGAACTGGATTTCACGCCCCCACACCAACCGTAGCAATGAAAAATGAGATGGCCATGATGCCATTAAAACAGTCGTGACTAACCCCCTGGCCCTGGCCACACTGTCACTCAAGCAGCCTCAGGATTCTTTTGCAAAGGCAAGAGTAGGAACACCCAAGTGTCTGTTACATATATAACGTGTGCTAAGTACTATATACATATTTTTTAAATCTTAAAAAAAACTAGTACATATACTTATAATTCACGAATGAAGAAACTGAGGCTTCAAGAAAGCCAATGATGACACTGCTCATAACAGGCAAGTCTGCACCAAGGCCTCACCGGCTGGCGGCCGCTATTGGAGCCAAGCAGTAGTGGATACAACCACACCACGAAGAAAACAAACAGGTTCCTCCAAACATTAATATGTTTTTGTTCCTGCAAAGAAAAACTCTCTCTGAAGTTGAGGTGACAGGGACCATCAGTTCCAAGGAAGAAAAAGTATGACCCTTTCAGACTCTCCATAAACCAGTGCCGTGTGCCTTGAGACCAGAACAGGTGATATGTCATAGGTGGCATCTCGCTGATGATTTGAGAGCCTCGTAATTGTTTATTGACTCGGGCCCAGCTTCCCTTCACTTCTGCTTTAGGAGAAACTATTTTTCTATAATTTAGTGGTAAGCGATTTTTGAATAACGAGAACTTTGAGAGAGGAAAGAGGAAGTTATATGAAGCGAGACAAATAATTGAAGATGTTCACAACGCAAGTCATTTTTCTCCAGAAATAGCACCTGCTGGATTCCCTTTTCTTCTTCAGTGGGAAAAACATAACAAAAAAAAAGTTCTTTGTTGTTTTAAGATATTGATGCTTGGATATGAAGTGTCAGAGCAGCTGCTATTCACAAAAGTAGGCAGTAGCAAAAATTGAATCTTCTCCACAAGATGCTAATTATTTTTTCTGTTGATACAGTCTTACTGAAATGTCCTATTATGCGCCTTATTTTCTGTCTGCAATCTTCCATCAAGGAAAATTATATAGCCATCATTCTGTGTTTTTAGATACTGTTTTGGGGCAAATGTTTACGTTTAGAATAAGTTGAATCCTGAATGCTAATGAAAATAGACAATATTGATAAGTTAGGAGAAGGGAAAAAGAAGTGACATGGAGGGGCCATATTCCCAGCACAGCTTTGAACTTGCTCATTGATGCTGTGCAGTGGTAGCTCTTCCTGTCATATTCCCTTTTTCTTAAACGGAACTTGTAAAAACTTTTTAAGAAAACAATTTATTTTGGCCTTAGTGACACAGAGGGTAACAGAGGAGGTATGTTACATAGATCGCACATAACAGCCACACAATTGACCTGTCCTGGATGCCTTCACATCTATTTTGCAGGCAAAACCCCAAAAACAGTTCCAAAGAGGCAGAATCAGGAATACGATGGACTTCACGTGTTTGTGAGAAATGAAGAAAAAAAGAACTAAGCAATCTTTTATCTGAAATTATATAAAATATAAATTCCAGTCTCTGTGATTTCTGCGTTCTATGCTTTTTCTCATATATGCCAAGAAAATCTTTTTCAAGTTTGATGTGATATCTAAGGAAATTTGCTAATTATTCCCAATTTTATGCTTTTGTGCCTAGTATCTTAGAGATGTATTCTTGATTGTTTTTAAGTTTGGTGATTCTTCAAAATAGTAAACATAGAGTTGCCACATGATCCAACAATTTCACTCCCAGACATACGAACATGAGAAATAGAAGCATATAAACAAAAAATTGCCCACAATGTTCACAGCAGCACTATTGGTAATAGCTGGAAAATGAGAACAACCTAAACAGGCATCAACTAATGAAAGGGTAAACAAATGTGGCATGTCCGTACCACAGAATGTTATGCGGCAATGAAAAGTCACGAAGTAGTGGTAAATGCCACAACATGGGTGCCAAGTGGGAGAAGTCAGTCACAAAGGACCACTTCTTGTATCAGTTCCATGCGTGCAGAAGAGGCAAATCCATGAAGACAGAGAGGAGATCAGTGGTTCCTGGGCTGGGGGAGCAACGGCTAATGGGGACGGGTTTCCTTTCTGTAGTACTGAAATGCTCTAACACGTGGTCATGGTTGCACTCTGCACAGGTTAAAAACCACAGAACGATACAGTTTAAATCAGTGAATTGTATGGTATATAAAATATGTCTTCATAAAACTGTAAAAAAAAAAACCTAGTCATAGTTCAGGCTGCTATAACAAACTATCATAGACTGAGTGGCTTAAACAGCAGAAACACATTTCTCATAATTCTAGGGCTGAAAGTCCAAGATCAAGGTGCCAACAGACTCAGTGTCTAGTGAGAACTCACTTCCATAGTCACTGTCTTCTCACACAGTGGGTGGAAGGTGTGAGGGGTTCTTTGGGGTCTCTTTTATAAGGACACTAACCCCCTTTATGAGGACTCCACCCTCATGACCCAATCACCTCTCAGAGACCCCCACCTCCAAATGCCATCACATTGCAGGTGCAGATTAAGTTTTGACAAATATATGAAAATTGGAGGGGGCACAGACACTCAGCAGACAGCATCTAGTACAGTCGTGGTGAGTTTTCTAATTCGATATTCAAGATCAACTTAGTCAAAAGACGTGGGTTTAGGTCTTGGTCTTTTTACAAGAAGATTATGACCCAGGCAATCGCTCAATCTCTCTGCTGCTGCTTCCTCGTCTTATGCAAAGTCAGTCAGTTTTCACTAGTGACTTAAGACCCAGTCTAACTCTACAAAGTTAGGATTAGGTTGATCTTTACTGTCATAAAGGCAGAATAAGAAAAATGTCTTGTGATACGGACAGACCAGGATGGCACGGCTCGTGTTGCTCTGGCTGCCTTTCCCTGGGGTCTCAGACACTGTGAGAAGGGTCTGTGGTTGCTGGGGCAGCGTTACAGCTTAGGGAAGTTTCGAGTCACGTTGATCGCGTGGCTGTAATGGAGCCAAGATATTTGTGCACCAAAACTCTGCTTTTTAAAAATCCATTACAGTGTATGCCGGATACTCTCTCTTATAATGCCAACAGACTTTATGTAATCTGTAGAGTTATGGAACTTTAATTTGAAATATTTTTTCCTTTTTTACCTTTATATGTTTCCCAGACTATTTATGTTTTCCTATTTCGGTAGCTTGTTCTGATTATTTTAAAAGTGAGGGGAAAACATTCCCCCGGATGTACAATAATGACTTTTTACCTTGTTATAAATTAGTGGTTTTAGTTAGTTCCCTCTCATCCACCCCATCTCCACTTCCATTTCCTTCCCCCAAGTCCAAAGAAATCTGGAAATTAACAAAAGCAGGGAGGGTTTGTCATTTGGTTATCTCTCTAACCACCGGCACAGCATGCACACGCACAAATAATCAAAATGAGAAACAGTGTACGAGTAGCAATGTGAAAGACATACAGATGTATTAACGGCAGTAATATCTGTAAATGTTCACAACAGGCATTTATCTTAATGCATGTGAGACCCCACTCCACAGGTGAGAGAGTCGGATAAGGCAATGCTGCTATGCACACTCTCTCTGATCCTAAAGGAACAAATTCATTCATTCTTGAGAGAGGACAACAGGACTGTCAGGAAAAGAACCTGCCTTTCAGTGCTCTGAAATCATACATATCTCTCCTTCAATTTTCCATTCTCTAGGTGCCCATAACCTGATACCAAAAGCATTCACAGGAAGCCCTTGAGATATTCTCCCATAGGGCACACCTCACCTGAAAGAGGCAAAAATCAGGCTATTAAGGCTCAAGTCCCAAGGATGCATCCATTTTAATATCTATAATGAAAAACAAAACAAAACAAAACAGGGTAACACAGCGATTCCAAGAGTGTGGTTTGATTTTCATCCAATCTGGTAAGCATGCTCTAACTCATTGCTACAAGAGGTCATATCTCTTTCCTCAAGCTGCACGAATCATTGTTTGCAAAGCTCTTCAAGGCAAGCTGGGAAAGCATGTTTGGAAAACAAAAGATCTTTTAATTGCTGCTGACATGAATGAACTCTCTAAAACAACAGCTGTGTCTTGAGATTACATTACAAGGCATGTGAGCAGGATGCAAAGCATCCTCATAAAAAGCCAAAGCCAAAGAAGCCTTTTATTCTTTCTGAAAAAAATTCCCAAGCCAGGGATGCCTAATTTCAATTCCTGCAGGAAGCAGCAATCATATGTTTACAGAACAAAATTGAGAAGCAACCTTTGTATTTACTGTGGCTGATAAAAAGCAAAGCCCAGGCAGACAGTTTGGGTAGGAGTAGGAAATCAGTTGTGAAGGTTGTCCTTGTACACAGTCTAAAAGTTGGTTAGTGGCAATGACACCTGGCTATTAAAATATCGTCCCAGGAGATTATTTCCTTTCTGTCTTTCTAGTCACAGAATGTCTGCTGCTAGGTATAAATTATGGACAAAAGAACTCATTTGGAGAAATATTGACCCAGTCATACTCCATAGGTTTATTACTACCCTGAGAGAAATGAACCTTGTGAAATTATGACTGCTGAACTATAACCAAGATCCTCTCAAAGACGGACCCCAAGGGGAATGGAAGACAAGGTTAAGGTGGGGCAGAGGAAAATCCAAAGTGCTGAAAGAGGGGAGGAAAGGGCCAAGGAGATGGGGATTTAGTGAGCAGACCAATGGATCTGACACCAAGGTAATACTTATAGTGCTATTTCTATAACTCCATTCATCAAGCAGCTTTATCTTAGATGCTCAAGTCCCCCACCAAAGCTGCTCACAAAATGTGATGAGAGTGCATTTTCCCCAACATTCACCAGAGTCTCAGAAGGCTCTAGACAATAAAAAGTCAAGAACAATTGTAGGAAGGATTAAAGAAAGCTGCAAAACCTTTGATCCTCCTTTCATGGAAAACTGGGTTCTATTTTCCCACCCCTCAAATCTAAACTGGACTGTGGCTGCTTCCACCAATGGGGAGCTTCAGGGACGAGACCCTAGTTCCAGGCTCAGTCTGGACAGGCCTCGGTGTTCTGAAGCCCTGAGCTACTACTGTCCTGAGACCACTGAGAAGCTCAAGCCACCTGCGGAAGGCCCTAGAGGATGAAATGCTGTCTGGGAAGAAAGAGAGGTCGAGAGCACCAAGGCACCAGTGATGTGAAAGAAGACGAGCTGCCAAATGGATAAGAGATGAGTCACCCAGCCTGGCCCTTCCAGAATCCTGACCCACAAAACCATGAACTAAAGGAAATGGTAGTTTTAAATCGTGAAAATCAGGGATAAGTTGTTTTAGAACAAGAGATAACCATAACACACTTTTGAAGAGACATAAGAATGTGGCATAAAACTCAAAACTTGTGGACAGTCTGTGAAATTAACTAAAATGTGATTCTAAGCCCAAACTTTTTGTAAAGTGCTCATACACAATTTCGGCCTTTCATGTTGCTTGCCAATGACTTACTTAACAACTTTTTGATATTAAAAAAACAGTTGCCTAAAGAAAAACATGTGAAAAATTAGAACTCATCATTTTCAAACTACCTGTCTTCCAAGAAATGGTATTTAGTTTCAGTGTGTTTTCTTAACTCGACATCACACCTAATTTCTTCCTCATCCTCAATCTCACTTCTTTGTATGTTCTGCTCAGGGTTGTTCTTTGTTGACCTTGCCTTGTGATGCTTTATTACACTAATTAGTTGATAGCTGCTATAAAATATTTTAGCTCTCAGCGGGCTTACAGATGAGGTTCTTTCTTGAATAACCTATAGATGCTTTACTGCCTAATACAGAGCTCTGAGTTTATCTTTGCTGAAGATTGGTGCAGGTAACTTGCTCAACACCAAAAGATAGAAAATCCTGATATTTTTACTTGTTTAAGTTTAGACCCTACTTTTTCTCTATGCTTTCACATGACATTTTTCTTTCTAGTCTTTTGCGTCAAAAGGAAATGTTAACTATGTAAATCTCAACCTGATTAAAGTGAGCATATTTTCATATAATTTCCTATCCTTCCACTTACCTGGAATGAAAACTTACAAAGACTGGGTAAAGCCTAAATAATTACAAGTCCTACAGCCAATTTAAAACTCCAATCATGATTGCAATTTTAAAAGTGGGTTATCTAATTCCATATAACACTAAAATCTCCATATTTACCTTTACATTAATTTCCCATTTAGTTAGAGCCTGTCGCGAGTGAAAAACCTGCAAACACCTTTCTGATATCCTCGTTCCCCATCAGTTTTTACCTTAGCCTGCTAACTTTGGAGTCTGCATCGTCCAGTGACTTTGGGAGAGGCCAGTAGTGGAACAGGAAGAGATAGTGAGGGAGAGTTCTTACTTGACTGATATTGGTAAGAGTTTGCTCCAGGCTTTCTGGACCTGGCAGGTTTTGACAGCCCATTCTTCCTTTCATGGGGTTCTTCGGGAATTCCTTCTGCAGTACCCTTGATGTGGAACATGCATTCTCCTTTGGTTCGAGTTCCTGTAGCCCCTAAAAATCCAAGAGTCCACATCCAGCTAATTCTGCTGGGTTCCCACTTCCCCATCAGACATCTCACTGCGATAAGACCTAGGACAACTTCAAGCTACCCCTCACTGGAGCATGAGATAGAGATAGAGATTTTTTCTAAATCTGTGTTTCCAGCTTTTCTCCCCATAGCTGAATTTCTTCTTTTAGCTAACTCTGATGATTATAATAACAATACAGTGCAATCCCATTCCAAAGCGTGCCCAACTGTGCTCATATAACCCAATGACCCACACATGTTTTCTTCTCACTGCAGAAAAAACATCCCGAAATATTTTCTTCGGATAACATTTTATAACTTATATTAAGTGGTGGTGTGAGTCTCAGAATATCAATTCAAACCCACTCTTTTAAGTGGACTTTAAATGGCCATTCAAACATGGTTTGAGTATGGTATTTTCAAATCTTTAAATTTAGTACATAGTTTCAATGATATGAAGGTACAATGAAAGATACCTGCTAATCTCACCTTTCCTGGAAACACTGAGCTACACAAAGATCTAGCTACCAGTTCGGCAGGGAAAATCCTGGGAAAATACCCTCTGTCTTTTCATTCCCTGATGATAGCACCTAAGGGACCTGGTATTAGAAATTAAGTTTTACCTTCCTTAAACCAGCTTTTTTTTAATTATAGAAATAAAAATAATGATTATGTTCATTTGCAGTCATTTTGTGTTTTTTTCAGTATCAAAGATGGCAATTTATTTTCATCACCTGAAACATGACACCTAAATTAGCAGTTTAGGTGGAAATTTAGCAGGAAATTTCTTGTTTTCCTTTTTCATTTTCCACAAAACTTCTAACCCAACCTGTAACATTCCCCAGGAAAAACACTCACATTATGTAATTTATTCTGTATTACAGAATAAAACTCTGTATTACTCTACTTCATAAAGAAACTTCTAAAACACCTCCTCAATGTGAAATAACTGTCTTTGTCAAAATGCTCAGCATTTGAGGCTTTTCATTTCTTATTCCTTAATCTGATTTGATACTGTCACACGACTACCTTAAGTTCTGAAAATATAGGAACTCAGCTCCCTTGGTGAAAGAAAATATCATTCCTCAAATGTTCAAGACAAAAAAGTGCTGATCTTCAAAAGCCTTCTTTCAAACTCAACCAATCACATTTCAACTTATTTTCTTTTCAAAATAATGTGGCAGTGGAAATATACAAATATATTTAAGTGACTTGGTAAAAGACATCAACATGACGGAGTATACACATATAAATTCTCTGTAGAAACCTTTCTGGAAAATGTTTGAGTTTGTTCAAATAAAAAACAGAATACAAAATAGTATTGCATATTTAAGTAGTTTAAATATGGAAAATAATTTTCAGGTAATACACAAACACTTAAAATTTGTGTCAATTTTTGACAAGACAATTCAACAGGGAAACAGTAGTCTTTTCAACAGATTGTACGGGGACTTCTGGGTACCCACATGTACATGAATGGAAATGGATTCCTACCATTCCTTATGGACGATGGATATAAATGGTTACAGCCAAATCCATAAAATTCTTAGAAAAAAAACACAGAAGTAAATATTTGCGACCTTGACTGAGACAATGTTTTTTGTTTGTTTTTAAGACAAAGCACAAGTGACAAAAGAAAAAATAAATAAATTGAACTTAATCAAAATAAAAAAAAACTTTTGTGATGTAAACAATATTATCAAGAAAGCAAAAAGAAAACCAGACTGGGAGAAAATATTTGCAAAACATTTATCTGCTAAGGGCCTTATGTCCACAAAGTATAAAAAACTCTTACAACTCAAGAACAAATAAACCAACTTAAAAATGGGCAAAAGAGCTGAACAAATCATTTTCCAAATGGCCATTAAGCACATGAAAAAAAACGCCATTAGGAAAATGCCAACAAAACCCATAATGCAATACTACTTTATGCCCACTAGAACGGCTATCATTTAAAAAACAACAACAAGCTTACACAAAGATTAGGAAAAATTGAGACCGTCATACATTGCTTTTAAAATGGTGTAGCCACTTTGGGAAACAGTTTGACAGCTCCTCTACATGTTACACATAGACCCAGCAATCCCACATAAATAGCCGAGAGAAAGGAAAACATACATCCACACAAAATATTGCACCTGCCTGTTGTTCACAACAGCACTGTTCCTACTAGCTAAAGAGTGAAGACAACCCACATGTCCATCAACTGGTGTACAGGTAAATAAAAGGCAATGCATCCATACAATATTATTCAGCAATAAAAAAGGAATGAACTGATAAATATTAGAACATGACGAACCTTTAAAGCATTCTATTAAATGAAAGAAGCCAGTCACCAAAGACCACATACTGCATGATTCCATTTACATGGACTGTGCGGAATATAAAAATCCAGAGAGACAGAAGTACATTAACAGTTGTGAAGGGCCGGGGCATTGGGAGAGGTCAGGGGTGACTGCTAGTGGCTGCAGGGTTTCTTTAGAAGTTAATAAAATGCGCTAACATTAGATCGTAATGATAGTTGCCCCATGTGAATGTAGTATCATATATACTGTGAATATTAACATGCTATAGTGTGAAAATACTAAAAACCATTGAATTATACACTTTAAATAGGTGAATTTATGGTATGTGAAACATATCTCAAAGAACTGTTTTTTAAAAAGATGAGGGATAGTTGCTTTTTTGACGTGTTCTTTAAACTTTGTTAGTGAAATCATGTTTTAATACATTAATTATTTGTGGACATAAAAGCACACTGGTCACTAACATGCCAGAATTCTATTGATTTCTTTAGTTGCATAATAATGATAAGGAAATTTCCTAGTAATTTAAAAATGTATGAACACAGAAATGTAACAGAAACCTAAAACCAGGGCTTGCAAATAAATGTGCCAAGTTACAGGAAAAATGAAGACAATAAATATATGAATTCAGAAAATTGGTTACTACCGAAATTCTCCTTGGTAAGACTTTTTGATTCGTGCAAAACAGAACAGGCCCGTGAAAAGCGGTAGTGGAGAAACTGTAACGGCACTAACGTGGCTGCACTGAAGCGCCACATTCCCAGAACTACACCGAATACCTCCGCCCCGTCTTTGTAAGTCCCACCGCTGTCGGAGCGCTGTCTTGTTTCTCTTCCGTCTTACCACCTTCAGTTTAAACCTCCCCCCGTACTCATTCTCTTACACAATAATTTTCTGACTATTCAATGTTCCGATTTGCCATGTCTGTCTCATCAATGACTCAGGAGACACAGCATCCGGATGTGGTCTGAGCAGCACAGAATACGGTGACTATTACTCCTTTTGATCCAGACTAGCAAGCTGGCAGACGTGTGGGATGTGTGCCACCATGCTCTCGTCTCACACCTGTGTCTGCAGTACTCCTTCCAGAGGGAGACTTCTAACCCACTGCTGCTGGCATACGGGAAAGCAACTACCTGTTGGCTGCTCCTTTGCGTCTGGTCACTATACTAACAGTCAGATGGCCAGAGAGTCCAGGGCTCGGTTCACCCCAGGGCATGGGACCCAGGGAAGTAGGGAGGCTCTGGGCATCAGAAACTGGTCACAGACTGGGGCCCTCTCTCACATCAGTATTGATAGATTTGTGAGACCTCACGTGTTATTACTCTGAAGCTCACATGCATAACCCAGTAACTATCTAGAGAGGGGAAAGAGCCCCTCCTGTCACCTCCAAGTGAGCCCTCATGGGTGGGAAGAATGGGTGAGACGACGGAAGTGAATGGATGGTCACTCTGGACAGGTGGAATGGATTGATCTACACAGGGGATATCAGAAAAGAATGACAGCATTTCCAAAGGAAATGATCTGCATAAAATTAAGGCTACTGGCAACATGATATATGAACTTAATTAGATCTGAACAGACTATTTAGATGAATAATCATAAACACAACTATTCCGATGTAATGAAGCCATCCACTGGAAAAACATGGTCACATGAGGAAATCTTCCTTTAGTACATAGACAATAATTTTGCTCGATCCCTCAGCCAGCAGTAGAATTGCAGTCCATCATTGTTAACCTATTGGAGCTTTGGTCATTTTCTTGGTTTTTCTCTTTATTTCTATGGTGCCTTCTTTATGTATCTGACCTTCTTTCCCTATGTCTTTTTTCTTTGTTGCATCTTGGCATGCCAGAGAGCCAGCCAGCTCAGCACAAAAGATAAATAAAACCTCAGAATTAAAATCCCCTAAGTCAAACAACTAACTGAAGAGGAGACCAGGTTCAAGAGCAGGAAGGGAGTTTCATTATTTCAAGCCTGCTGAGCCACAGCCTGTCCTAACAGAAATGTCCATGGGCCAGAGGTATGTGACCAGAGGCCAAGGCCCCCTTCTCAGGCTAAGAGTTCAACTTTTCCAACTGCTACATTTTATAGTCCATGGAGATGTAAATGCTAGTTATATAGCTAGTTAGTGACAGAGTTAGTACTAGAATCTGCTTTTTGCTGAACAAACACATAGTCGTGGGTTGAATTGTATCTATCTAAGAAATATGTTGATGTTCCACCCCAACCCCTGGTATCTTAAAATATGACCGTATTTGGAAATAGTGTGATTACAGATGTAGTTAGTTAAGGTGATACTGGAATAGGGTGGGTCCCTAATCCAATACAATGGTGTCCTCATGAGAAGACAGCCTTCTAAAGACACAAAGACACAAAGGGAGAATGCCATGTGAAGATGGAGGTAGAGACTGGAGTTATCCAGCGGCAAGCTAAGGAATGCCAAAGAGTGCTGGCAGAACGCTAGGAAGTTTTTCCAGAAGCTAGAAAGAGGCAAGGAAGGACTCTCCTACGGGTTTCAGAGGGAGTATGGCCCGGCCAGCACTTTGATTTCGGACTTCTAGGCTGCAGAACTATGAGACAACAAGTTTTTGTTGTTTTAAGCCACCCAGTTTGTGGTACTTTGTTAGAGCAGCCCTGGGAAACTAATGTACACACCCTCAGAAAGTGTCTGTTCCTTTCACCTCATTCATGCTGAGCCCTGTGGATGATCGAGAGCCTTACTAAGAAGCTGCTGTTGAGTAGAATAGTATTGTCTTCAGGTAACAGAAATTGCAGGAACACTACTCCACAGCCCAGTCATTATCCCCGTATCAGCACATTTACTTTCAGGCACCAAAGCTCATGTGCCTACAAGTGCAAAAGTCAACAGGCAATTTTTTCTTTTTCCTTTGTGCTACATTTGAAGTCACATCAAGCCCAGAGGAGTAGGAGTCACTATCGCACTTGATATAGAGGACAAGGAAAATATCCTTGATGCCAAAACATCTCCCTTACTCTTCTGTGACACTGCGTCATGTGACAGAAAGCCCTGTAAGACAACCACTGAGGTCTACAGGGTCTCCTCAAATACAAGTCAGCCTCGGAGAGGCCATACCTGCTTTCCCTAATACCTCGGTGGGCATGAGTGCCCCTGACAAAAGAAATGTGCACAACGAGGCAACTCCAAATAAGGGGCAGCGTGGTGTGGTGGGAAGAACATAAGCCTTGGGGTAATGGAAATTCCAGCTAGGATCACGTTCTGCTCTGTGACTCTGGGAAAGGCATTTTACTTCTCAGAGATTCATTATCTATAAATAAAGACATTAATACCTACCTTCCTGGGTTCATGTAATGAGTATAGATAAGCTATTTAAAACATGTGGCCTGCTTAGATATACATTAATAACATTAGGTATATATCAATAAATTCATTAATGTGATTTTGTTGGTATTTTCATGATAATTTTTTTAAATCCCAGTCCTGGACAAAGATCTTGGGGGCAAATCTAATTCTGTCTTCTCAATCTTCCTCTCTCCCATACTGGAAGCATGACACAGAAAAACAAGGGTCCCTATTTGACGGGTTTGTCTGCCCGCCCTACTAGACTGCATATTCATGAGGCCATAGACAGGGACCAACGACTGTTTAAATCCTTGGCCCTGGCCACAGGGACATAGTAAGTAGTCAAAAAATATTTGTTGCATGTTGAATACATGTGCTTCATGATCAACTTTCTTCAGGATTCAAAATTGAACAGTCGTTTAAAATGGGCAAGTTAAAGATTCTTGTCCTAAAAACACTGATTACTGCACTTTTGCTATTAAGGAGCACCAAGTACAAACGTCACCCAAGTTTACCTGGACTCAGTTGGATAAGAAGCTGCACTGTACTACAGCTTCCCCAAACTAATGTTGTATTAATGATATTTACCTTGAATCATATTTTTAAATAAGTTAGTCCTTTGTATATAGAAGACAAGGAATGGATTATTCACACCTTCTGGATTATCTCTTGACCTAACTTTGCATCCACAGGTTTCCAAATACTCAATTTTCTTCACATAAGTTCATCTGGCCTCAGTTGTTTTTTTTTTTTTTATTGAATTAATACTCAAATGTACATCAAAATTTCCTGGTATCTTAAACATATAAATTTTGTTATTTTGGAAACAATACACACAATAGCATTTCTGATCAAGTCATCTAAGTCCCAAATAATATATTAATATATTTAATTAATAGTGTTCAGCTGTTACTATTTCAATTGTAGAATTATTAAATGTGTTTAGTATTTGAAATAATGATCTACAGATCATAATTACTGCTATAGTCTGAAACAGGAAGAGAAAAAATGTCTGTTGTGAAAATAAAACGATGCTTAAAAAGAAACAGTAATTTTGAAATGCTATAAGTCTGAACAAAATGGCTCTCGTCATGTAATGAGGAGTTTTCTTTCAAGCGTGAAAATGCCAGTTTTCTGTACAAACTCTGGTTAACTCGTCTCGGTTTTTAAATCTGAAATCTTCAGAGAGGGTGCAATGCACAGAAAATGTGACACCTGGTAACATGGAATGGGGTCAGTGTTTATTCCAGGGGTTTGACTTCCCTTGATTCTCTACAGGCGCGTCGCGTTTCTTTCCTCCCTGGCCGTATGCACAGCCTTAAGATGTGCGACACTCTCTGTATTCAGCCTATATTGTATCTCAGCTACGGCCACTTCCTGAGTTTATCACTCCTTCCCCGTTATTTGTGGACTGAGACAAACAAGAAATCCTGCTGTGGAAGCTCTAGAGCATATTTAATGTGATCCTTCAACAAAACCAGTTTTTAAACCCTGTGACTTGACTGCCATCTAGAGAGGACTAGAGATACTGACATTAACCAAGAGAATCTAGGATCCTGATTGGTAGGTTTCCTTTTCTCTAACCCTGTGGTGGAAAAACATAAGGAAAAGCAGCTTAAATGAGAAATGTAGAAAATATTTAAATGTTGTATTGTGGCTTTGGGTGGTGTCATTAATTTGTTGGTTTACAAAATAATATGCAGCAATTGTATTGTTCCTAAGGAAATATGACACTATTAGAGATGGCAATCTGCTTGCCTTCAAATTTATTTTATGGATTCTTTATGGAAATATACACCAAGGTAATGTAGTTATTACATCTACACATTTGTAATGCTGTAATTAAAACTGGATGGTTGTTCTCATTGAATTCTCCAGATTGTTTGAGGTTTATTTCCTCCTGCCATAAGAGTTTTTATCTTAAAACAGATTTCATAACCTGTCTATGCTGCTCTTATTATATTAATGCTGATGTTACTGGACAAGAAATTGCTTCAGCTTTGTAAAATATCTGTTTAGCAATTTTATCATGAAGTAGCTTCAATAAAACTTCAAGACCTAGGAAATTTAAAAATGATTTCTCTCATTAAATCACCCCAAAGTTTCTTCTGTTTATATACAACAAAGATTTTTTTTTCTTCTGGCTTCTACTACCTAGAAACATAAAAGAATTGGTGGTGTTCAATGTCCTTTACATTACACTAGGAATTATTTGCTACTCAAATGCCAAGAAGTCACAACTTGAACTTACAGAAATTCTCGACCATGGCCACAACAGGATTTTTGTCACAGTTTGCAAATAATGGTAATGAGAGTGTTAAATTCAGGAATTGGAAAGCTGAAAGACATTAAGATGAACTACAACAAATGAGGCACAGATTAAGGCTGTACATTGAAATTAGAAAGCATGAAGGGACATGAAGAGTCCACAGGGTATTAACTAAAACACAAAGGACTGAATTTTGATCCCGTCCTGTGTTGCCAGTTGTCACATTTTTTTGTGCATTGCATCCTCTTTGAAGAGGGCACTTGAGCCCATGTGAAAGAGAATGCATATTTGAAAGCCTATGGATGCAAATTTGGGGCAAGAGAAAATCCAGAAATTGTAAATATTTCATTCTTCATCTTCTATATACAAAGGATGTTGACTTATTTTTAAATATGATTAAAGCAAAGTGTCATCAATGCAACATCGGTATTGGAAAGCTCTGAGACAAGGTAATTTATTTTACTATTGAGTCCAGGTAAACTTAGACAAAGGTGCTCCCAACAGGGGTCAGCAAACTTTTTCTTGAAGGTTCAGGTGGATAAAATTTTGACTTTCCACATGACATGGTCACAATTAACCAATTGCCGTCGTAGCATGGAAGCAGCACAGGCAATGTGTCAACAAACGGGGGTGGCAGGGATGCAATGCAACTCTACCTGCAAAAACGGGCTGACGTAGTTTGCCTACCACTATGTGAGAGCAAGAGTCTTTAACTTGCCCAATGTAATGAATGTCAGATCGTGAAGCCTAAACATTCTGTATACTCAAGGAGTCAAATCTTAACTTAGGAGATTTCAGTGCAGCTTACCCTGGCGCCAACCTACTAGAACTAGTTCCATTTCTTTTTTCATGCATCTGGTACATCTTCTAACAATATCACTTAAAATAATCTCAGGAAAAATAACTTTTTCTCAGAGAGTAAAAACTCCAACATAAATTCAGACATACACACACACAAACACAGTACTCTTCTCAGATTAGTAATGCCACAGAAGGCGAAAGGTAAATTTGGGGTGGACAAATATTTATCATTGATGTGTATCTCCAAACCTGTTTTAGATTATCAGTAGTATCCTATGGCTGGATTCTGTAAAAGCTATGAGATGCATTTTCACTTTAAAACTTAGCTTATATCTCACGATTGGTCTTCTCCCACAAGTCAGGACTCTAAAAAGGACCTCAAGAAAGAATCATTCCCCTGAAACCCTAAGTACTGGAGGAACTGTGCCATACTGGGAAGCTCCTTATAGCTACTTACTGCCTGTGGAGCCGAAGAGTTGCGGCTATTCGATGGAGCACACTTGCAAAGGCAGGCTACAGAGAAACGGAAAGCAAGCCGACCGAGACGTTCCATCTTAGCCAAATGCAATGTTTTTTCCCTTTTTTCTCCAATGTGTTACCATCTCAAAGACAGTAAGAGAAAGTTTAATTGCCAGTTTGACAGGTTATCAGTTTCACCTTTATTTTTTTTTGACTCTTTTCAAAATTGTTTCCTCCTCTCCCTACTATGAATTCCTATGATCATTTACATCTGTAATATTTTTTTCTTTCCTCTTGATAGTGGCCAATGAGGTGTATAGAAAGAGCTGTAAAGAAGACAGAACTGATCAGAAAACTACACAACATTGAAGAAAGAAATTAAGGAAGACACAAACAAATGGAAGCATGTACCATGCTCATGGATTGGAAAAATTAACATCATCAAAATGGCCATACGACCCAAAGCGATTTATAGATTCAATGCAATCCCTATTAAAGTACCCATGACATACTTCACAGATATAGAACAAACATTTCATAAATTCATATGGAACCATAAACGACCCCGAATAGCTGCAGCAATTTTGAGAAAGAAGAACAAAGCAGGAGGGATCACAATACCTGCTATCAAACTGTATTACAAGGCCACTATAATCAAAACAGCCTGGTACTGGCATAAAAACAGGCACATAGACCAATGGAACACAACAGAGAGCCCAGAAATAAACCCAAGTCTTTACTGTCAATTAATATTTGACAAAGGAGGCAGGAGCATAAAATGGAGCAAAAATAGCCTCTTCAACAAATGGTGTTGGGAGATCTGGACAGCTACATGCAAAAAAATGAAACTCGATCACCAACTTATGCCATACACAAAAATAAATTCAAGGTGGATAAAAGACTTAAATATAAATCGTAACACCATAAAAGTCCTAGAAGAAAACATTGGCAGGAAAATCCCAGACATTCCATGCAGCAACATCTTCACACACACGTCCCCTAAAGCAAGGGACATAAAGGAAAGAATAAACAAATGGGACCTCATCAAAATAAAAAGCTTCTGCATGGCTAAAGAAAATAGCATTAAAATAAAAAGAGAACCAACAGTATGGGAAAACATATTTGCTAATGATACCTCAGACAAGGGCCTGATCTCCAAAATATATAAAGAACTCACACCACTCCACTCCAGGGAGACAAACAACCCAATTAAAAAATGGGCAAAGGACTTGAACAGACACTTCTCCAAGGAGGACATACAGAGGACCCAGAGACATATGAAAAGATGCTCAGCATCACTAGCCATCAGAGAGATGTAAATTAAAACCATAATGAGATACTACCTCACACCAATCAGAATGGCCAACATAAACAAATCAACAAATAAGCGTTGGAGAGGATGTGGAGAAAAGGGAGCCCTAGTGCACTGTTGTTGGGAATGCAGACTGGTGAGGCCACTGTGGAAAACAGTATGGAATTTCCTCAGAAAACTAAAAATGGAACTGCCCTTTGACCCAGCAATTCCGCTGCTGGGATTATACCCTAAGAACCCTGAAACACCAATCCAAAAGAACCTATGCACCCCAATGTTCATAGCAGCACAATTTACAATAGCCAAGTACTGGAAGCAACCTAAGTGCCCATCAGCGAAGGAGTGGATCAGAAAACTATGGTACATTTACACAATGGAATTCTATGCAGCAGAGAGAAAGAAGGAGCTTATACCCTTTGCAACAGCATGGATGGAACTGGAGAGCATTATGCTAAGTGAAATAAGCCAGGCGGTGAGGGAAAAATACCATATGATCTCACCTTTAACTGGAACATAATCAACAGAAGAAAAAAGCAAACAAAATATAACCAGAAACATTGAAGTTAAGAACAATCTAACAATAGTCAGGGGGGAGTGGGGAGGGGACAGTGAGGAGAGGGGATTACAGGAACTACTATAAAGGACACATGGACAAAATCAAGGGGGAGGGTGGAGGTGAGGGAGGGAGGTGGGTTCAGCTGGGGTGGGGTGGAGGGATGGGGAGAAAAGGCATACAACTGTAATTGAACAACAATAAAATTTTTAAAAAATTAAAACAAAAAAAAGAAAATATTTTTTAAAAAAAGAAGAAGAAGAAGACAGACCTGAGCTGGAGTCCCTGCTCCTACCCATACCGGCCCTGTTACCATGGAAGTGCTACTTAACTGCTCTGAGACTTGGTTTTCTCTGTGTAAAATAAAGATAATGCTAAGTATTGCACGATATTTTGTTAGGACTAAGTGACAACATTTTGTGAGAAATCCTGCATATTGCTCACTGGATGTTAGTTCACCTCTTCTCTCTCCCCAGACCCCTCTCTAAGACACGGACTGCTGAAGCTGGGAACGGACGTATTCATATCCTCCCTCCCTCCAGCGCCTGCCACCAGATTAGACACGGAGTGGGTGCTTCATGAATGTCTCTTGAATAGCCCGTGGATTCTCAAATCTTTCATTGTTATCGAAGATCTTACCATTTTAAACTGCTATGAAGATGAGCCAAAGGGTATTTTCCAAGTCATGTAAAGAAAACACGTTTCATAAGTTAAAAAAAACAAAAGAACATACTCATAGCATTGGCCTGCTATACACAGAGTAGGCACCCAAATATTTGCTGAAAAGATGATCCACAAGTGTGTGACTGCATTAAAAAGATACAAGTCATGATATTTCCCTCTGCTCTTGAGGGAGATATATGACCCACAATATTATCAAAACTGGGGAATAACAAGGTGCTTTATTGTGAGGTCTTATTACTTATTGTTAACTTCTGTAATTCACACCACGGCCTGTTGGTCAAATTTATACACTGCTTAGCATTGCCCAAGGAAAAATATTTATGTTTATGCTTTCTGTCAAAACTGGCTTCACATTTTAATTTCTTTTTTCAATCATACAGACTCTTACAGGCTGATAAGTTTGTGGAAATGTCATTCAGGGAATCGTCAAGATTAGATGTGACTAATTTGGAGTCATCCAGGCAAAGGATTTTTGATCAGAAGACAAAATTAAACTGAAGAATCATCTGGGGGGGGATAAAAAATGGAAAGAGAATAGGAACCAGAAGTTATTTCAGGGCTTTACATGACAGAAAGAAACAGAGCCGGAGTTATTGAGAATGTGAAGAAAAAACACTAGCTAGGGGCCCATGCACAGAGTAACTAAGATGCCAATAAAAATAAAATGGGATTTTTGAAATACCAAGAAGTATATTAAAAGAAACCAATTCAATAGAAATCTCTCTCTTGTTTTTCTGCACCCCTTCGGCTCTGGGGGATATGGGTTACAAATTTGTTTCCTTCTCTTTGCGTTTCTAGTCTAGAAGACATAGGTGAAGTTAGTCATGCTAAGAATTAAATTCTTATCAGTGACTTTTTAAACTTGAATTTTTCTCATGAAATATAACTACTGCCTCCCTTGGCTATCATTGTATACATGATTTTCCAGAATACCAGCATGAAACTAATGTAAAATGTCATACATATGTTCCCATTATATTAATAGACCTGCAGAACTTGTGTAGTTCCTGCTGTACAACATCCCTGCTGAGTTATCGATCTGGCCACAAAAGTCAGGGGGGGGGGGGTTGCAAAAGTCAATATGGTTTTAGGGGTATTTATGTTCACAGGAAAAAATCTCCATTCTAGCTTGGCAAAAACCCTAACTGTTCATTCATCCCCTACCCAGTTACAAGTCATTACACAGGTTACATCTGAACGACTCTGTGAAATCCTAACCTCTCTATAACCTCTCATCATTTAAAAATTATGTGTTGCTTTTTTAATGTCTTCCTCCCAGACTGAACATAACTAAATATTTAAAAGGAGAGAGGATTTGGGAAAGGGAAAATTACAGCTTTATCCACTGACAACTTTGCCTAGGAGTAGTGGTTTCTCCAGAGAAGTGAAATTCCATACATGCAGCAGGAGAAAGTCATTCAGTATTTATTAATGGTACTAGCTTCTCCAGAATAACTATGTCCTAATTTGTTTTCATCTAAAGCGATCAGAGCTAACACTTATGGAGCCTGTACTATGTGTTAGGCACTGTTTTAAACATCTTATACATCATGACAGAACCCAATCTTCACAGGAACCTCAGTAAGTGGGTTATTATTACTATCCTCCTTTTGCAGATGTACAACCTCAGGCCAAACAGTCAAGTAATTTCCCAAAAGGCTCGATTGGTAACAGAGCCAGGTCCTAATCCAGGCAATCTGGCTCCAGAGTTCACACCCGTAACGCTCATCTCCCAGGCAGACTGCTAGGGGTATCTAATATCTTAGACTTTTAGAAACCAGTTTAGTCTAGCCAACTCATTACTGTAAGTAAAAAAAAAAAAAAAAAAAAAAAGGAAAATAAACTTTAAAGAAAAGCAAGTTAGCTAGATGGAGCATCCTTCTGACATGCTTCTATAAAGAAAGAACATGAGCAGAGGAAAAAGCTTTACCATTAAAATCCTAACAACACACATATATACAAATTTCTCCCACAGCCTGTGAGTATTTTGCTCTACAGAAGCATAGTCAAACTTCTGCATTCCATTAAGTTAATCCATGATTCAGTATAACAGAAAATGTCCCACAACTCAATGTCCTTAAAACAAAAGAAATTAAATCACAAAAAGATACACTACTTACTGCTTAAGAAATACAAGAAACACTTGAACTAAGGGTTACAATTAACCAAAGACCTTAACTCAAACTGATTAATCAGCAGCTGTAATTTTTTTTAAATAAAGAATAATTGATATCAAAGAGTAAATAATAAGTAATAATTTATCTGTGTTTTTCATTCGGGCATTTAACCACTGTTGCATAAATTTTTACCAGCACCTCCACCAAGCATTTAAAGAAAGAACTCAGGCAGGATAATGGAATTTATTTCCCAACTTAATCATTTTTCAAAGAGCTACATCTTACCCTTAGATTCTTTTTTCATTTATGAAAACAAGATATTTTCATGTAATATCTCTTTATAGAAACAATTGTCCAACAATAATCATCTTGAATAATCTTGAAACTCCAAATTAAGATCTTGGTCTTGTTCACAAGCATCTTCTAAGTGAATCATTCTTCATAATTACGTAACAAGGAGCAGAAACAACTGCCACACAGATGCCAAACAACCCTGCCAGGTCCCTGATTTGGGCTTGCTGTCAGACTGATCTCCATGGTAGCTCGAGGAGTATCAATCCTTTGAGCAAAAAGTCCGCTGGATTCCCTCTACCTGCAGAATGAGGTCAAATAACATGATTCCTCCTTCAAGCTTAATTCCCATCACTCCCTTCCTTGTTTCCTTAGCAAAAAAACAAAAAAAAAACTCTATAATTTTGGGGGACATGCCCTGTTTTTTCCCATTTCCATCCTTATTTTCATGCTGTGTCTTCATTTCAAATACTCTTCATTCTTTCTTCAAAGTTCAGCTCAGATACAATTTCTTACACATGCACACATTTCTCTAGCTTTTTGTATGTGTGGTGACTAATTTTATATGTCATGTTGGCCAGGCTGTAGTACCTGGTTTTAGGTCAAACACCAATCTAGACATTGCTGTGGAGGTATTTTTTAGATGAAATGAACACTTAAATCAGTAGACTGAGTAGAGCAGATTACTCTCCATGATGTAGGCAGGCCTCATCCAATCAGTGGAAGGCCCTAAAAGAAAAGTCTGACTGGAGAGTGCAGCATCCAGACTTTCCCGGCATGCCCAACAGATTTCAGACTTGCCCGCCCTCACGATCATGTGAGACAATTCCTTACAATAAATGTCTCTCTCTCCATAAATGCACAGATGGAAATAGACCATAAACATAGATAGGCAGAAAGAGAGATGACAGATAGATGCAGAGATTTATATACACACCAGTAAGAGAGAGACAATATGCATATGTGTGTAGGATACATATTTCCTGTTGTTTCTGTTTGTCTAGGGGACTCTGACTATTCCTGAATGATGTCTGACTTCCCTACTGGGCTGTAAGCCCCTGGGAAGAAATCATCTTTATATTCCTCAAAGAACAAGGCTTTAAAACTACAGCATGTTAAGGAAATACTAAATGAATGACTGAATGTTTGGTTAATGAATGAATAAATATTTTGTTAATTCCATCTGCAAAATAACTGTTTTATTTTCTTTCCTTTGGCAGTACTGTAATTATGCACTTACCCTCTTTATCTACATGACTTGAGATTCCAGACCCTTACAATCCAAGTGTATGCTTCACATTGCAACTTAGGTGTCTCTGCCAAACACACCCACACACAGAGTCCTGCAGTGACATGTGGTGTCCCTCTATTGCCTAGCACCCCTCTACAGCTCTCATCAGACCCGCTTTGCCTCCATGGCAAGTTTGTCTTACTAACCTCTCTTACAAAAATGCTCCTCATAGGCTGATTGGTTAAGAAAAAAAGTTTTCTGTGTGTATTATTTGCCTTATACCATCAACAGTAACTGAAGAAAAAGTGATTTAAACATTTTAAGCTATGTCCACTTTACAAAGGCAGCCTTTATTGCACCACCCCCGGAGGCTGGGCATTTGGGCTGTGTGCTCCACCATCTCGGCACCAGAGTCTGCCTGACAAGTTCTCCACTTATGTTTGAAGTTAAAAGGTTACCTCCTCTGTGAAAGCCTCTGCTACCTCCTCCTTCCCTTCTGCAATCAAGTGGTTGTGGCTCTATCCCCCGTGTATATGTTCCATGTATGTTTGGTATGTTTCCCTCTGTAGCACGTGAGTTCCTCCCAGTCTGTATTCTCATCTCATTTATTTTGATTCCCCAAATATCTAGCCTATTGCCTGAAATAATTCCCCAACCACTCCCTAAAGTACATTTTTATGTTTTATAAGCATGCAGGAATATGTTGAAGTCAGCAGAAAACATAAATTATTGGCTTTTCTTTGGAAATTCTTTCCTAATTCCAGAAATAAAATTAGGGAACATGAAGAAGCATCTGATGCTGGGCACTGATGAACGAACTGCTTTTTCCCTTTTCATCTGGGCATTTTGACATGGAATAGACACAGCTGTATATTCTGAAATTATAACCTCTGGGTTTCTCATGTTTATTCCTGCAAAAATCCAAGAGTTGTCTGTTCTGCATCCAAGAAGACGAACTGTTATTAGTTCAACACAAAGGTTAAAGTGTTGTCTGTGGTGTCATCCAGCCAGGACCCATGAGCTTGCCAGGTTATATAGTTACTATCACCATTCCTTAGAAATATTGCTGTTTTGTAAATTCCTAACTTTTAAGATGGCTGAGCACAGGCAAAGCCAGATACAAAGCTGAAATCTTTTGATAAATGTCAAGTTGCCATTAGAATGCTGCTCATAGACCTGAGGGCACAGTCAACGACATCATTCTCATCAAAGAAGCAATTGTTCCCTCTCAATACCTTGACAGCTCTGCGTCAGTCCCATAGATTAGCACTGCCCTCAGAATTCTCTGGCATGTTTTAAACTGTTGAAGTATGAAAAGAATCAAGGGTGCTTCACAAAACAAGATCATAAAAATGAGCTTGGCCAGAGCTGTTTTTTTTTTTTTTTTTTTTTTTTTTTTTTTTTTTTTTTTTAACAGTTAATAGTTCTGTATTTTTCTTTTAACTTTTGTGGTCTAGAGGACTTCTAATAGCAGACTTAGGAACTCTAACATTAGAGAAATTATTGATGTGAAAACAAGGTGGTGTAACCTTTACAATAAATTAGGTGATTTCTTTTTTTTTTTTTTTAATATATTTATTGATTATGCTATTACAGTTGTCCCATTTCCCCCCCCACTCCACTCCATCCTGCCCACCCCTGTCCCTCCCACATTCCCCCCCATAGTTCATGTCCATAGGTCATACTTATAAGTTCTTTGGCTTCTACATTTCCTACACTATTTTTACCCTCCCCCTGTCTATTTTCCACCTATCATCTATGCTACTTATTCTCTGTACCTTTCCCCCTCTCTCCCCCTCCCACTCCCTTAATGACAACCCTCATGTTCTAGCTGTTTGCCTAGTTTGCTCTCATTTTTGTTTTATGTGTGGCCATTAATAACTGTGAGTTTGCTGTCATTTTTACTGTTCCAATTTTTGATCTTCTTTTTCTTAGGTAACTCCCTTTAACATTTCATATAATAAGGGCTTGGTGATGATGAGCTTCTTTAACTTGACCTTATCTGAGCCAGAGCTGTTTTTGATGGATGATTTTGAATCATGCCCTAGACCAAAAAAATAAAACCAAAAAACAAAAATAAAAAATCCAGCCAAGGACTGGAAAGCGGCTGAGACAGAAATGTTAAATTCAGCAGCTCATTAAATGCAAGAAGACATGAGTGCTCACTTAAAGGCAGACAAAACTCTGATACAAAATAAAACCAAACTTTTGAGAAAATTGCTGTACAATTGTTTCAGCATAAAGTAATCCACATTTGAGCACTTATACATAGATATTATATAGCTTAAACATAAATGATTAAGTACTGATTTCATTCCATACACAAAATGAGATCTCTTAACTGCCTTCTACTTTCCTTTCTTAAATAGCTTGAGTCTCGTGTTCCTCTGTAAAACATTCTGACTGCCCCCGACACGGATGTTTCTCACTTGTTTCCTGTACTTTTCCTTTTGTCTACAATTTTGCTTTGTCACCAAATTATTTGTGTCCCTAGGCCTTGTTATAACTGACAAGGCATTATGTAAGCTGATAAAATGAAAATGTAAAAGGAAAGGCATGTCACTCTCTCAATTAAAGCCAAGTTGAGCACAAGAAAAATCAATGGAATTCAGTCATTAAACACATGCTATTATTTGATGCCCGGTTAAGATGACTGTGGCAGCAAAAACATAAAACTCAGCAGCCACGCTGCTTGACAAAAGAAGAAAAGGAAAGCCAGTGAAGGCAGAGTGCTGCCAAGCTGCGGAAAGGGATGTGCCTCTCTAACTCCCCTTGTTTCTTTCCAGCCAAGGTGCTGCAACGCTAGCGTGTTGAGTCTGCTCCAGCACATCATCTTTTCTGTCCTGTTCCAGGCTTACTGAGCCGCCTGTGACTAATACTAATGAGAGACATGCCCTTTCAATTGTTATCTCAAAAACATGCAAAAACCACCCCGCTGTGCTCTCCAGCCTTGCCTAATTTCCCAGCAAAGAAATAGAACTCCAGCTACTTGACTGACTTTTCATATTGAATCCTGAGAAATCAGAGATGCTTCATGTACCTGCAACACTCAAGGAAATACAATAGCTCCCACTCGGTCATGTCTGATGCCTAAATTCACAACCCTTTCATTTTTAACATAATTCATTACTTTGCTTTCCATTTTATCTCCCCTGGTCTTGACTCAGATACCAGGATTTCTATCTTTTTAACCTCAAAAATTTACCAACTTTGACAATCCAAATAATCAAAGTGTAAAATCAATGCCAACTTCACTTATTGGGTGAGTGTGTGTGTATATTATGTTTTAGTTGGATTCACATTTGAACTTTGATGGGTTTTGTTTTGAAAATGTTGCAATTTGTGGGGGTTTTGAATAAAACAACTTCTATAAAATTATAAAATTATGCTTAGGAACAAATTTTAAACCCCTTAGTTTAACAATCAGAGGTCCTGTTATTTCTGAAATGGAAGAAACATATGATCCTTGTATTTGGAAAGAAGTAACCGAATGGAACTTCGGTGAGTATATGTGACAGGAATGAGCTTGATCCTTCCTCCACTCCTTCATGTGACACATATGTTCACAATAACACACAATAGAAATAAATACAGAAAAACAAAGTGTTAATAACCGAAGACTGCTAGTCTACCAGAACAGCTAGGGAAAGAACTATGCTAAGCTGTTTAAAAGGCCTGATTCCTTGTGTTGCTTGCCACATAAAGACTAGGAAAAAAAAAGACATGGAAATTAAGATGAGAAAGCTAAGAGGGACTGAAATTCAGTCTAGGAAGGAGATAGAGGAGCAAACCAAATACAATGAGCAGAGGGCTGCAGTCCAACAGAGAAACACGCTCAGGGGTGGCCAGGAGAGCAAGTTCAGTTGTTCTCCCAGCTGGTGAGGACTGTTTCTTCTCTAAACTTCCTATTTAGAGATAGGTGAGTCTATGGACTGAATTATTTCCCCCCCAAAATTCATGTGCTGAAGACCTAACCTCCAATGTGATGATATTTGGAGATAGGGCCTTTGGGAGCCACTTAGAGTTAGATGAGGTCGTGAGAGTGGGATCCTCATGATGAGATTAGAGCCCCTTTACAAGAAGAGAAACCAGAGAGCTTGCTCACTCACTCTCCCCCACCACGTGAGGACACCATGAGAAGGCCACTGTCTACAAGCCAGAAAGAGAGCTCTCACTAGAAACCAAACATGCTGGCACCTTGGATTGCACTTTTAGACACCAGAACTAAGAGGAAATACGTTTTTATTGTTTAAGCATCCAGTCCATGGCTTTGCTACAGCAGCCCAGGCTGGCTAAGATAGTTAGCATTCTATAAAAATTAGAAACAAAAATATGGAAGGTGCTGGAAAAGAATATTCTGAAGCGTAAGCAGAAATCATTGTCAATCTGGTAGGCAAGTAAAAACAAATCTGATATTGTAAACAAAGGAGAAACTCTGTGTCATAGGGTTTCAGACCCCCTAAGAGAAACCATCTCATGCTCCACAGACCTTTAAGACTGTTCAGAGAGAAGAGGTCTTCATGTTAATGGGCTGCCTCCCACCAATAAGCACAAGGCTGCCCTAGAGAAGCAACTGGAGAAAATCAGAAGGCGTGCTGTCTCCCCAGAGAATTAGGATGTAAGTGAGAAGCAGACCCACGGCAGCCAAGGCCCCCATGCTGCACACTCCCCGAAGGTGGCCTTCAGACTCAGGCAGGCGCTATCTGCCCACAGCTCATCGGAATCATCGGTCAGTGCCTACCTGCACCTACTGGTGTAGAAGATGGAGGAAATCCAGAAAACCAGCAAGCATCTCAAGGTACTTTGAAGCTCAGAGTTGGACAGAAGGGTTCACAAGCATCACTGCTGGTCTTATCAGTTCTGTCAGGCGATGACTGTGACTAAAGGAAAGAGAAACATGGTAGGAAGAAATAAGGTCCACATGCATGATATCAGAAGAAAAGAGTTTGGCTTTCTGAGCTTTGGTCTATAAAACAACAACACATTCCTGATAAAAGACTAGGTACATCTTACAAAAACAGAAACAGTGCATTTGTCCAGATACCCAATAATCGAATGAAAGAACCCAACGTAGATTTTAATATGAAGAAGGAGAAACAAAGCCTGGATCAGAAAAGCTGCTAGGATTTGTCCTCAGACAATTTAGCTCCAGGGTCTGCACTCCTAACGAACACACTAAGCTATATAGAAATACGAGGCCTACTAAGTAACAAAGTAAGACCATAAGGGCCTTTTCAGAAGACCCACAGTTCAAAAAGAAAGTGTCCAGAATAATGTGAGGAATCCATGCAGTTTTCCCATGTCGGAGGAGTTCCTACAGCCTATACCCCATGCCTGGTGCACCACAGAGTACTCATCTGGCTCTGGGGCACAAAGCAGCTGAACCCATGGTGAATTGCCACAGCTTGAGAAAGATGTTAAAAATCATAAATCCTGATTCCCAACTCTAGAGGGTTTTCAAATAACAGTCCTCAAGAACATCTGAGCCTTGCCTCAAGATTGAACATACCTACTCTGACGTCAATAGAGACTGCACAGCAAAGCAATTTCCCCGCCAGACCTGCTGCTGAGGGGTGATTCCATGAGACAGTGCACATTACAAGGCTGGGGTGGAATGGAAGAGCTCGGGAGGCCTATTCTTTGTTTTTCCAAACTCATGGGGAAAAGTGAGCGTTCACTGCCCGGGAGTCATAGTTATACACATACATATTTCATTCCCAGACTACTCAGCTTCATTTAGTTTCTTTTACCATCTGGTGCAAAGTCCCTGTGATCTGCAACAGTCTCCCATTAGCATTCAGTTAGACCCTCACTTCTGGGAACTTGCTCACGGCAGCGCGCATCCACACTGCTTCCTACTCGCACTGGTCTACTCGATCCCTACCCAGCCCTCAGATAGAGTTTCAAATCCTATCTCATCTCAAAGTCTCCTATAAAAATTCTGGAAATGATTTCTCCCGCCTACGGAGTTTGAGGACATCTGAATCGAAAGTTCACATTTGACCTTTATTATCTACTTCTCAGGGCAGTTGTAAAATGAAGTCAATAGCTGAAGTAATTAATGTAAATTGTTTAAGACAGTTTGTGGCATATAGTAAGATTTCTGTGTTGCTATTATTATGATGATTTCTGATATTTCTCCTTATTACATTATTTTATGCTATTATCAAACTAAGATGCTTTATTAATTTCATTATATGTATCCTTTGCATTTCCAACAAGAATAAAGTCAATATTATATCTAGTTTCCCCCAAATTCCCCAGGCCAGTAACATTGTACTGAACACAGAATGTACTCCCAGTAAATACTTAGATGGTTAAAAATGGGGGCACTAAAATTGTTGACAAATACTACCTTTTTATACTCTGGAATTTCTGAACCATGGTCAGGTAGCAAAACAGGTGGAATCATTCTTACCAAAGATTTACAGCACAAAGTAGGTGTTAAAATATCTGTCAAAGCAATAAACTGCCATTCCAAGTAATAACTAGGTGGTCTTGACCCCAAGATCTCATGTGAGCTGGAAATTCTAGGGAGAAGATGATGTATAGCTGACTGTCAATCTACATACATGTTTCCACATAAATTTCAGAAGCATTGGTTGGCTCACAAATGTCATCAGATGTAGTCCCCAAGACTCTAAAATACTAAGTAGGCAGACACATTTGACAATGTACATATTTGTGTTTTAGAAATACCATTCTGAAAGCAGCTTAGAAAAAAAGAATCGCACGTGGAGAGATAAAAAGGAAAGCATTAGAGGCTACCGCAAGGGCCCAGATGAAACATTGAAAACCTGATCTGAAGAATGCGAGTGACAATCTGGAAATCTGATATGCCGCTCTCCTGGGCCTTTCCAGATGCTGCTTTCTCTGTGCTCAAGTCCCCCTCCTTTATGACGCATTGCGGTCCCTGGATTCTGAGTGGAATGAATTCTTTCTACCATTGTTGGATGTCACAAGTCTCCTATCACAAATCACGTTATTTTCTCGTAGCTTATGATTGACTTCTCATCCTTAGAGTTAATTGATGTTACCCAAAGCACAATTCAGCACTGAGAGTTTTCATCATTTGATCTCTTCACTCTACCCAGGTCTCATCAAATGTCCTCACTCCATATGCTCTGCATATATGGAAAGATGTGCATATTGGAGTAATTAGGAAAATAAGAACTATTAAAAAAAGCAAATAACTGACCAAAGTCATGAAAAGTAGAAGTATAGTATACATTATTTACGGAGATAAATAGTACTGTTTCTAAGTGTCTCTAAGTAAAATGGAAAACTAATTTGAAATGCACACACACAAAAAAAACTTTAGGTAGAAGACAGTAATTGTCAAAGAAACATTGTGAGTTTTGTTAGTTTAAAAATTCTCGAAACAAATGAAATTGAAGAAGTCTCAAATAAATGGAAATATATCCTGTGTTCATGCATCGACAAAATAAACATTGTTAAAATGTCCATACTACCCAAAGCCATCAATAGAGTCAATAAAATCCCTATCAAAACCACAATAGCATTTTTCTCAGAAATAGAAAAAAATTCTAAAATTTGTGTGGAACCACTAACGACTGCAAATAGCCAAAGCAATCTTGAGAAAGAAGAACAAAGCTGGAGACATTGCACACTGTGGTTTCAAATTATTTTACAAAGCTATAGTAATTGAAACAGTATGGTACTAGCATAAATATGGACACATAGACCAATGGAATAGAATGGAGTACTCAGAAATAAACACTCATAAATATGGTCAGCCGATGTTTACAAAAGGGTCAAGAATACTTAATGGAAGAAGAATTTTCTCTTTAATAAATGGTGTTGGGAAAATTGGATAAACCTATGCAGAAGAATGAAATGGGACCCGTATCTTAAAGCACTTACAAAAACTAACTTGAAGTGGATTAAGGGTTGTACATGAGTCCTGAAACCATGAAACTCCTAGAAGAAAACACAGGAAAAACTTTCTTGACATTGGTCTTGGCAACTATTTTTTGGATATGACAACAAAAGCACAAGCAACAAAAATCAACAAGTAGAACTACATCAACTAAAAACTCCCTCAAAGCAAAAGAAAAAAAATCAACAAACTGAAAAGACAATCTACAGAATGGGAGAAAATATTTGCAAACCATATATCTGATAAGGAGTTAATATCCAAAATATATTTTTAAAACTCATACAACTCAATAACAAAAAATACAAATAATTGGATTAAAATGGGCAGAAGAACTGAATAAACATTTTTCCAAAGACGTACAAATGGCCAACAGGCACAGGAAAAGATGTTCACTATCACTAATCATCAGGGAAATGTAAATCAAAACCATAATGAGATATCACCACACACCCATGAGAAGGTTGTTATCAAAAAAGACAAGATAAAAAGTACTGGCTGGGATTTCGAGAAAAGAGAACCTTTGTCCTCTGTTAGTGGGAATGTAAACTGGTTCAGCCACAATGGAAAACAGTAGGGAGGTCCTTTGATAAATCAAAAATAGGACTACCATCTAATCTAGCAATACCACTTCTAAGTATATGTTTAAAGCAAATAAAACCAGGATCTAATAGAGACATATGCATCCTCATGTTCATTTCATCATCATATATAACAGCCAAGATCTAAAAACGGACCTAAGTGTCAATGGATGAATGGATAAAGGAAGAGGGAAATCCTGTCATGTGTGATCTCGAAGGCATTCTGCAACGTGAAAAGCCAGGTGCAGAAAGACAAACACTATGTGACCTCAGTTACCTGTGGAATCTTCAAAACCAGAACTCACAGAAACAGAGAATATATGGGTGGTTGCCAGGGACTGGGAAGGGAGGAAGAGGGGAGGTGTTAGTAAGAGAGTGCAAACTTCTAGTTATGAAATGAATGTGTTCTGGGGATCTGACGTTCACCCTGGTGACTGTAGTCAACAATACTGTGTTATACACTTCAAAGTTGCTAAGAAAGTAAATCTTAAAAATTCTCACCACAGAAAGAAATAGTAATTACGTGAGGTGATGGAGGTGCTAGCCCTCCCGTGGTAATCATTTCTCAGTATATCAATGTACCAAACCATCACATTGTCCACCTTAAACTTACCCAATGTAACATGTCAATTATATCTCAATAAAGCTGGAAACTAACTAACTAAATAAATAAATGAATACATAAATAAGTCTATAATGTTGGGGGAAAAGACAGCTTAGGTTGAAGACTTTATCATTGACAAGAGAATAATGGCAATTTTGCACTAGCTTAGAATTTCTCACTCCAAAATCTTTGTCCTTCTTCTCCATTTGTATTCCTAACAATGTCAAGGGGAAGCTCCTTGCCAAGATCTGGGCGATACGGCACACTGATTATCACGTTACCAGAAAGAACATCATGCGAGAGATGTTCCGTATGCATGATTGCTTGAGCATTAACTTTCAGAGAATCTGAATATTTTCTAAATGCTGGACTCATTCCTGGATTTAAAGTGGATGCAGAAGTCCTTGTTCCAAATGATCCTCTGGATTTTGAACATGTGATCTCAGCCAAATTGTTTTAAAAGTCTAATCTCAAAAGAGTAGCTTCAATAAAAATACCGCCTTCTCTTGCTCTGTGTCACAAAAAGAACCTTTATACTCTGTCTCTACCAAGTCAAAACAGCTCCTCCTTATAGTACAGTGTTTATTAGAATATGCTCAAGTTATATCCAAAAATATTTAGAATCATTAGAGATGTATGAAAAATCATTCTTATCTTTGTTGATTCCTCAATTTATAATCTTGATTTTTTGATCTAGGAATTAGTAAAAAATCTATATAATATCCATATGCATTTTTCTCAACTGCTCTATAAAAAGTTTTGTTAAATAAATTCTGCTTTTCAAAGGCAATTTTTATTTATTTTTACCCACCTGAGGGAACTACTGTCCAGTGGTGTACATTACAATTCAACTGTGCACACTTGTGAAGAATGAAGCTTTAACTCACCTAATGACTGCTGTCCACCAAAACTTTTGTATGCATCTTGCCCTGGCTGGATGGCTCAGTTGGTTAGAGCATTGTCCCATACACCAAAAGGTTGTGGGTTCAATCCCCACTCGGGGCACATATGGGAGGCAACCGATCAAAATTTCTCACATCTATGTTTCTCTCCCTCCATATCTCTCTCTCCCCCCTCCCCCTCCTCTCTCTAAAATCAATTAAAATACATGTATATGTATATGTATACATATATATGTGTATACATATATGTACGTGTATATGTGCATGTGTGTATATATGTGTATCCTCAGGTGAACATTAATAAATAAGAACAAAAACAGACTACAGACCCCAATAAAGCCCACACTGAAACCTTCATCCATCTCAGGAAAAGTCCCAAGCAGAGACGCCCTGCAAGGTGGGCACACCGCTGACCACAACATCTCCATGCACTACTGGCACATCACAGGTACGATCCAGCCTCCCTGAGAGGCTCTGTATGCTTTTATGAATAAAAACAAACAGACACTAAACTCTTCACAAGAGACAGCTGCCATAACATCCAGCATGGAGCAGCTAAAAAGGAAGAGAAACACATGCCCTGCCACCCAAGGCCATTAAGTCAAATCTGGAAATCAAAGGAACATATTGATGCAGCTATTCCTGCCAGAACCCACATCTCCAACAAAAACAGCCACAACAAACCCTAGAACTTGGCAAGTAAGAACATTTTCCTATTGTTCAGTAAATGCCGTTGTTGTCTGTCTGCATGCAAGGTGTTCACACGGATTAATGCCATGCTCACATTGCCCATTTTAATTTCCACTATTGCCTACATGCAAACTCACTGAGGAGATGAAAAAATACAAATGGATCATCCTGCAGTTTTTGAATTTTACAATAATAAAAGTCAAAATATGCATTTCTATACTCCTTCTCCATGCTATTTTTAAAGCATCCCATATTTAAACATCTTATTTCAGGTTTTAGCATTTTTCCCCTACGTTATCTAAGCAAGCTGTTTTCAGAGTCAAGTCTGACATGTCAGTCAAACCCAATGAATCCACATGACTAAGTGTGATAACTTGTAAAAAACAGCACCTTAAACTGTTAGCTCCGATGTTGGCAACAATCTCCTAATAATCGCGTAGCATTTTCTTCTGCTAAAGAAAACAACGTATGCCTTAAAAATATCTTTTGCACATATAATTCTATTTTTTCCAGCTTTATTGAGATAAAATTACATATAACTTTGTGTGAAATTAAGGCACAAAATGTAATTTGATATATGTATATATTGCAAAATGATTTCCACAATAAGATTAGTTATACCATCACCTCACATACCTTTTATAACCTGTTTGTGGTAATGCAAATGAAGTTTGTTCCTGTATAAAATATAAACCTCTGCAAGATAAATCATCGATTCAACCCATTTTAATGGTGTATAGGTTTCCTCATAATGAGTTAAATAAAATGCTTCACATGTGCTCATTTGACACGTGTATGGGGCTCATGATTTTTTACCTTTATGAAAATTATACTTTAATAATAATGAAATCCTATGCTTGACCTGCAGTATTTCCTTTTCTTTGATCTGTTGTGCATGCCAGAAAGAAATCACCACATGATTTGTCACAGTATGACTGGAGTCTACTGTTTTCACTTTTTCAGAAATAATCATTATCCACCACTCTACCGTTAAACCAATGTCACATATCTTAGATTTTTGTTACAGCAACATTCCACTCCCAGTGTTAATTTATGTGTCAGGGAAAAGAGGCAGCTAACATTTACTGAGTGCTTTTACGGTGTGCAGGCCACTGTGTTAATGAGCCTAAAATAGATAATCTCATTTAATACTGCCAACAACAGCCCTGTGAGAAAACTGATGCACAGAAAAATTAAGTAACTTGTCCAAAGACATCCAGCTGGTAAATCATCAAGGAGGATTTAAACCACTTCAAATCTCTGACTCCAAAACTCTGCTGCCTCTTGGGTTTCTGACAGCTTTACTAATGATATTCCCTTGTTATTTAGCAGGTGGCGTAAAGTTTTCACTGGTTACCTCATCCTTCTGTTGCAAGGACCCAGATAAGAGCAGTTAGGGAGGTCTTATCTGTACCAATCTGTTTATGTCTAGAAGGGAGCCCTTTGGCACTGCGTCAATACTCATCCAGGAAGTACTCGATAAATGTTTACTGAATGGATGAATCCCGTTCTAAAACTGTTAACAACAAATGACTTTTTAACTACCCATTAACGAATAAGAGAGATTGACTCAAAATCATCTCACAAGTGCTCGCATGGAAACCCTGTGCATTCGTGCTCAGGGTGGAATCAGGAAGGAGAAATCCCACAGAAAACGGGATGGAGAGGTGAGAAGTGGAAGGGGAGGATTATTCTGTAAGAAAAATGGGCAAGGTGTTTGACTCAAATAGATCAATCTCTTTGGATATACACTTCCAACCTAAGTCCATAATGAATGGTCAAAAAAATCCAAGGGAAAGAGACACTCTAAAATTTGAGACCCTCGGGGTGATTATTTAAAAAATTTTATCAGCATTCCACCCTCACTCTAAAATGCTCCGATTTTGGAGAAAGTGACATTGGAGAGCATCTGGGTCGCCTCGTTGACTTTTCCATAATAGTACCTATACTTGTGTTTAAAAAAAAGGGGGGGGACGGGGGGTACAACCTTTTACACAACAGTGGTCCGACGGGTAAAATGCACTTTCTGTGTCGCCACAGGCAGCCAGGTAATCACCAGCGCTGGAAAACTCGGCGCAAAGACCTGGCTGAACGCCCTTTTGGGAGCTTGTTGCAAAGAACCAAAGAAGCTTCCAGACCGTACGCAGGGATTAGGTTCGAGGTGAATTTCCGGCTCCGCCCTTGACTAGCCCCCCGCCCACCCCCCACCCCCCACCCCCCACCCCCCACCCCCCACCCCCCACCCAACACAAACAGCTCGTTCCGGCACTGGCGGCAGTCCGCCTGTGCCTCGCTGCGCCCCTCCACCCACTGTGCGCCGGCCTCCGGGGAGAAGCAGGACGGGGCAGCACCACCGCTGGCCAGCTATAGGCTGCTGCGCGGGGCGGGAGGGGGTGTGGCCAGGCCAAGCCCCCGCCTCCCCAGCAGCAACCAGAGCAACCAGGCGCGGAACAGGGAGTGAACGGTCCTTCTGCAGGTAGACTTTGCTTGTTTTGCCACCCGTCCTAGGCCGGTTCAGGACCCAGGCTCGCAGCGTTGCCTCCAGCCCGGGAGTTTTGGCGAAGCTTTCCTGGCAGTGCGCTCGAGAAACCAAACTCCTCGCGTGGGAGGAAGGCAGGAGTCACCTAAGGTGACGTTTCGAGAGAGAGCGAAGCGGCAGCCCCAGACGCGAGTGTTTGCTTGTGTTAGTCTTCAACCACTTAAGGAGCTTGGTGCTTGGGTATCAGAAACATGAATTACGCACGGTTCCTCACCGCGACGAGCGCAGCAAGAAGGCCTTCTCCCATCCGAGTCTTCAGTGAGTGCTGGGGCAGAGTCCCTCCTCCTGGGATGGTGGCGGGGGCGGGGGGCGGCTGTCTTGGTGGTGCCTGCAGTCACTCCTTGGTTGCAATCATTCATTCGACTGTGAAAGCTCAGTGTGAACCAGGCCTTTGTGCAAACATACACTCGGGCTGGAATTGAAGGCGGGGAAGGAGCAACAACAGAGAAGAACAAGCTGTTGCAGGAGTCGACCTTGGAAGAGACGGGGCTTGCTGCACGGGCAGGCCCTTCCCAGAACCTAAGTAGGGGTTAGGTACAGTGTGCAGGCCTGTGCAGAGTGAGCCGTGTGGCCTGTCAGCAGGCAGGGGCTAAATGAAGCAGGGTTTTCTGTTACTGAGGCCCTTTGCTTATCTTCCTGATCACTCTGCCTTCTCAGCTGCACATCTCCATTCCTTAATTCCTCCACCTGTGAGGTAGGTCTAGGCAAAGTTATTTTAAGTTTATCTTAGATTAGCATCCTATCACTTGACAGTTGTATTGACTGTAACACAACATACAGAACTATGCTGTTTAGGGAAGTCTTCAGGGAAGGTGTCAGTTCTCTTCCGTATTTGTCGTAGGTGAGATAATGCTGAGGTCACCGAAATCGCTCATCTCCTTGGCTACTGGATCACCAAATCCCAACGTGTTTCCTTTTAAGACTGCTGTTATCACCACAGACGACGGAAAGGTCATCCAGTTTGATGAAGAGATAATGAAGAAAGCACTTCAGTATTCTCAAAGTGCTGGGTAACTCATTTTCATGAGCAGTATCTTACAGGCAGCTGACAAAGTGACTTGTCTTTTTTTTCATGGGCAGTCAACAGTTAGGCAGGTTTGGGGACAAGTTTTCAAAGAATTAAGAGCAACAGAATATTGAACGCTTAATGCTCACACTCCTCAGGGACTTCATCTCACCCTACGTGACTGGGGGAGTCTGAAGGCTTCTGGAAGAAAAGTGCTCTACTGAGCTGAGACTGAAAAAAACGAGAAGACAGCTAGGTGAAGAAGTGGGTTAGGAGAAGGGAGGAAAAGGATGATCCAGGAAGCAGCAGTTTTAAGTGCTGGGGTGACTTTCTAAGGATTAGCCTCTCTTCCCAGCTGTGCAAACATGTTGCCTTCAGTTCAGATGTCTTCAGTTCTTAAAGGCAAACTAGAATACCTAGCTTGCCTTTAAGATTTTCCTTAGCTGATCTTCTAATGGTAAAGGATAATTTATTGTCTATAAATTATACTTTATCAAAGCCTTTGTTCTGTGATGGGAAACTATACTGAAATATAATACAGGTTATGTATACATGAATGATATGTAACATATCCATGGGCTTTTTCTTCCATGATACAAAGAACTTTGGGGGCTTAAACTTCTAGGTAACTTATGGGAATTTTCCTAAAGAGAACAAAGAGTCAATTATTAAGTGAGTGCTCTATAGTAAAATAAAGATTGCAGGTTTTTAGACTAAGAAAGATGTAGATTCAAATATGAGCTCATTTAATCACTGGCTGATTGACTTTATGTGAATTTCTTAATCTCTAAGTGTGTTGCCTTTTCTTGTAAATAGGGATATTAATATTGGCAAAAAGTTTTGTGGATTTAGAAATTGAATGTATAAAGTACCTAGTATATAGCTACCATTTAATTCCTGTCTATTATTATGATTTTTACAACCATAAATTTGAAAATATATCTTATGCTTTAGAATCCCAGAGCTGTTGTCCTGGCTAAAACAGTTACAAATAAAACTGCACAATCCTCCCACCCTCCATCGTCCATCCAGACAAGAAGAAATGGATATATGTGTCACAACTGGCAGCCAAGATGGTCTTTGTAAGGTAAGGCTGAAAGGAAAGGGTACCCCACATTAAAAGTCAAGCATTCATAAACACATTCATCTCTCACTGACAAACCAGAGGATCACATGTTGTGAATTACTGCTAGTCGCTCCTGTCTTTACCTAGAGTAATAAACAGGGAACTTAAAGACCTTCACCACCCTGATTTTCCTTACACATAGATCATGTGGTCAGTGACCCAGAGCTATGAGTCATGCAAACAGGACTCCCATGGAAGGAGCACTCAACTCCTACCAGAAGCTTTAGTGAGCACTGCTCAATTTCATCTGGCTCCAAAATTCATTCAGGTTACACTTTGTTTTATGTGGTTTTAGTTATGAAATTTCAATATAAGTTTTAAATTTTTTAGAGGGTATATCCTGATACTCTTCAGATGACATGAGTCCTTTGTATGCCCACTTAGGTAATCACCTGTGCTCACCACTGCTTATATCTTGTCTTTTCTCTGGGCTCTCTCTCTCTCTCCCCTCCCTCCCCCGCCCTCCTTCTCTTCTGGGTTCCAAGAGCTTCACAGATGTAACCACCAAAAGAGACTGTACCTATGGCTCTGTTTTATCTGTTCTCTTCTCTTTCATGACTAATTAGTCCTGGGTAAAGATTGTCTATCTTCAGTCTTTACATCTAGATTAAAATATGACTCATTTATCTTAATCTCGAGTAAGCTTCCTTTTTCTTCTTTTTTTTTATGTAAATGTCAAAGCTATAATCTGGCTAACTTTAATGAATTTTAGTTAAATTATTATTACAGAATAATTGAAGGAATTATCTTTATAATTATAAATTATAAATTATCTTTATAATTTTTCCTCCATCTTTTTTAATTAGACAAGATCAGGTGCATTCAGGGTGGTATGGCCTTAGACTATCTTTTTTAATTAGGAAAAATAAAAGGATTAGCTACTGTTAAAGTTTTTGCTTGAAGAGAAACACTTGTGATTCCATAAACTAACACAAAAGAGTTCTAATCCATGAAATTCTTTTCTTAGGAAGGTACACTGTGAATTTTTTTTACAGAAAAATGTTCCAGACAGTTTATCTGTTACAACATCAGTCATGGCAAAGAAGGAAGATAGCATAGATGGCCAAGTACACCAATACCTCACTCACTTATAGATACGCTAATTACAGAGCCCTCAGTGGGAATATGGTTTGATATCTCTTCCCCTTTGTTTGCCAGGATAGATGTTATTTCAGGTGCCTATATTTCTATCTGCAGCTATTCAAAAGTGCTGCCAGACAGCAAACAGCCCTCCTCCTCATTTAGGATATTGGACATCCTCATGTCCCCTAGTTGACCTGTAAAATGTATGTAACTAAGTTTTCATTTGATCTATTGACAATGCACATGCCACCAAAGTAATTTGCTTGGTCCTGGATGTCATGTAAAGCCTGAATCAATTAGAGACTCTTCAGAGGAGGATACTGTTTGTCCTAAAATGCCAAAGTTCATAAGGAAAAGGTCAAGGGAACACCCTAGGCCAAATCGGTAAACAAAAGTTAAATCTTATGTCTCAATCAACAGTAGCTGCACCATTTGTCAAGAGTTGTAGGTTGTTAAAAAGATGGGAAGGAAAGGTTTGAACTGGAGACTGTGAAAAAAACACAAGGCAAAAAGGATTACTTGCCCTGATCCATGTGGCTCAGTTGGTTGGGTGTCATCTCACAAAGCAAAAGGTTAGCTACCGGGTCAGAGCTTAGGCCTGGGTTGCGGGTTCAGTCTCCAGTCAGGGTGTGTGCAAGAGGCAACTAATCAATCCAGTTGATGTTTGTCTCTCACATAGATGTTTTGCACCCTCTCCATCTCCCTCCCTTCCCATCTCTTTCAAAATAAAAAAATAAAATCTTTAAAAAGAAAAGAAAGGATTATTCTGTGACTTGTGTAAGCTTTAGTCATAATAGACCCATTTAATTAGGCTGGAAAGATCTATTGTCTCGCTCCACTGATATCAGTGGGCATTACATTGTCTGCAAAATCTCCTAAGCTTTGTCAAGTCTTATCTTACTTGAGCTCTAAATATCCTTTAACACTGTTGCCCTCCCCCATCCATTCCGAAGCATTCTCCTGCCCTGGCACTCTCGGCACTGCACTAGGTGGCTCTCCTTCAGCCCACCTGCCCTGCTCCGTGGCAGCATCCCTCTATTCAGCCATCATTTATTGGAGCTCCTCAGGCTCAGGCCTCAAACCTCTGCTCCCCTGAATCTGTATACTCTCCCTGGGTGCTTCCATTCACACCCATGTGATCAATCACGCTGATAACTTCCAAGCTCCTTCCAAGTCCATTTGTCCATCTGTCCACCTGACATCATCACAAAATGCTTTGAAAGCACTTGAAACCAAAACACTCGTCATGTTCTTCCTCAGACATGGACAACCTTTTGGGTCTGCCTTTCAGTGAATGGCCCCACTCCCACCATCCATCTAGTTCCACAGCCAAAAATCCAGGAGTCCTTCTTGACACCTCCTCTTCGTCATGCCCCTGGAGACCATGATTATGTTCATTGGTTTTGAGGTCCTAAGTACCTCTAAGCTCTCCTCTCCAACTCCCCCATCATTGTCCTACTTCAGACTACCTGTATCTGTCTACCCTGAATAATTGTAAAACCTCCCAAACTTTCCACATGTATTCTCATTCATCTTTAATTCTTTCATATTATAGCCAGAATGGTCTTCTCAAAATGCATATCTGATAATGTGATTCCCCTTCCCACACTCTACTTAAAACTCCCACTGGCCTCACTTGGCCCAGTGCCTGCATGGTATGGTTTCAGCTCACTTCTGTCTGGTCTCACCCCACCCTCCTCGTGATACTCTGATTCGAGCAGCAGAATTCTTTTGGTTTCTCAAGGTGTACCTATTGTCAACCCGACTCCACCTCATCACTTCCTCAGGGAAACCTCGGAATACCCGACATCTCCTGAATGCCCAAGTCGTCCTATGATGAGCTCTTACAGGGTTGTGCATCTGTGCTTAATAGCACTCATCACTGGTTTAAATAAACGTTTATTTGAGTAATTATTTGATTAGTGTCTAGCTTTCCTATTGGACTAGTATCTATGAGGGTAAAAACTGGTCATATTATTCATTTCATCACTTTGTCTTCTATAGGACTGGCTTATAGTAAATATTTAATACATGTTCAAAGATGAAAGGATAAAATGAATTTTGGGAGCCGAATCAGTTACGTTTATGTTATTTTTCATCTAACCTAGAACAGAGGTTAGCTAACTGTGGCTTGAGAGGCAAACCCAGCCTTCATCTGATTTTGTAAATAGAGTTTTATTGGAACTCAGCCACACTCATTGGTTTACATGCAGGGATGGGCAAGATTAGGTCTACAGTCGTATGGAAGAAGACGTGCAGGTTATGATTATAATAATAGTAATAAAGCATTGAACTCTGTTTCACATACTCACAACTGTGCACCTACTTTTGCCTACTCCTGTATTGTCTATGGCCCTCAGTACAGAGGCAGGGGTAAGAGGCACGGTGGCAATGTAGACACCATGACCCACAAAATATGCGCTACCTGACATTACAGAATAGTTGCCAACTCCTAATCTATTGTCCTGGTGAGCTAAAACTGAAAGGGTGGGGGTTGTCCTAAGAATGGAAGCAATACTATCCAAGCTAACCTGTGCTTCTTTTGTTAGGTGTTTGAAATGCTCATTAATAGTGGAGATAATGTCCTCCTAAATGAACCTGCTTATTCAGGAACACTTGAAGCTGTGAGTATACATTTCTACAAAAGGTAACTCTCTTTCTAATAATAAATAAGAAGAAATCATTGCACTTTTAGCATTATCTGTCCACTGAAAACCGAAATAGTATCTTTCATCTGTAAATAGGAGAATCTTAAATGATATATGCCAATTATGGTAAATATACCCTCTACTTTATACATTTCTTGCTACCAAATTTAAATGAATAGGTGCTAAAAGTAGGTTGTGCAAAATCATGTCCAGTTTTCTTAAGATTTCACTCGAAATGTGACAATTTACAAAAATGTATTTTTCATTGCCATCTGTAATTATCATATGCCTAATTATAATCATGTCAAGTTAATATAACTGTAAACTAATATGGTATAATTAGGACTTTCCACTCCCGTGTTAAATTAATGGGACTATAATAACCAGAAAAAGAAAACTAACCGTCTGGTCAGAACACACGGCTGAGAATTAGGTTTGTTTGGGGCACAATACTTTAGGATAGATATGTATTCAAATTGGAGCAAAGAAGGATAATCAGAGTGAATTGGAAACTGGAAACCATACTATATGATGAATGATTTTAGAAACTGGCTGTTTTCTGCAAAAAAAACAGAAGACTCAATACCTATGAGGACTGTCCTCAAATACATAGAAGTCAGCATGTGACCGGGGAATTAGATTTGTTTGTGCGTGCCCTTGGGTTGAGAGAACTGGAACCGAAGGCTAGAAGCGGTAGGGAAGCAATTCCAACCCAGCACAGCGGCGTTGCGACTGTCAGTGTTGCCTGACTGCTCCTTACGCAGGAAAAGCTCTGCCGCTGCTGCGGGTGCTCAGGTTCTCCTGGTCGCCCCTGACACGAGTGTTGCAGAATTAATTCCAGCCTGAAGTAGGGAGTTGAATGAGATGACCTTTATGCTCTATTGATTCTAATTTCATCGATTTTCTTTTTCATTCAAATTTAAAATGATCTTTGTAAAAATCAGTATATACCCCGGACTGGTGTGGCTCGGTTGGCTGGGAGTTGTACTGCAAAAGGTCCCTGGTTCAATTTATACGCCTGGGCTGCAGTTTTGGTCCCCAGCTGGGGTGCGTGTGACAGGCAATTGATTGATATCTCTCAGATCAATGTTTCTCTCCCTCTCTTTCTCCTTCCCTTCCCGTGTTTCTAAAAAATAAATAAAATTTTAGAAAAGCTTCTTAAAAATCAATACGTAGAGCAATTAGCTAGTCTTGATGAAAGTTATATTACTCAACATTCCTAAGTAGACATAAAATGGATATTATAAAAATTTCTTCTTCCAAAGAACAATCTGAAAAGAAAATTAAAAAACTATTTTCATTTAAAACATCCAAGACATCACCTATTCATGGAATGAAAGACTTAATGTTGTTGAGATGTCAATACTGCCAAAGCAAGCTACAGATTTAATGCACTCTCTATCAAAATGTTAATAGCCTTTTTGCAGATATAGAAACGCCAATCCTCCCATTCACATGGGATTTTAAAAGGCCCTAATAATCATAAGAACTCTTATGATTATTCATAAGAAAAAGTAGAACATAGTTGGAGTCCTCACACTTCCCCACTTTAAAACCATCTGCAAAGCTACAGGAATCAAAACAATGTACTGGCGTAAGGATAGGACAATGGAACAGAATTGAGAGTCTGGAAATAAACCCATACAGTTGTGGCCAATTGATTTTGACAAGGGTACTAAAACCATTCAGTAGGGGAAGAACAGTCTCTTCAATGAATTGTGATGGGGAAACTATTTCCACATGAAAAAAGAAAGAAAATGGATCCTTACTCCACACCGTATAAAATTTTAACTCAAAATGGATCAAAGACCTAAATGAAAGAGGTAAGACTATAGACTCTTAAAAGAAAACATAGGGGCAAAACCTGACCTTGTGTTTCACACTGAATTTTTAGATATGACACTAAAACACAAGCAACAACAACAAATAGATAATTGGGCTTCATTAAAAAATTAAAACTCTTAAGCATCAAAGGACACTATGAATAAAGTGAAAAGACAGCCTGAAGAATGGGAGAAAATATTTGCAAATCATATATCTGATAAGGCATTAATATCCATAATATATAAAGATCTGTAACTCAACAACAAAAGACAAACAAATTTAAAAATAGACAAAGACTTAAACAGACATTTCTCCAAAGAAGATACACAAATGGTCAATAAGCACGTGAAAAGATGCTCAACATCATTAGTCATTAGAGAAATGAAAACCAAAACCAGAGGGAGGGGCTACTTCACTCATACTAGCATGGCTATTTTTTTTAAATGGAACATAGCAAATATTGGTGAATATGTGGAGAAATCGTAACCTTTGTACATGTGGAAATGTAAAATGGTGCAGCTACTGTGGAAACCATTTTTTCAGTTCCTCAAAATTTTAAACATAGAATTACCATGTTTGATTCACCAATCCCACTCCTAGTATTTACCCAAAAAGAAGTGAAAACTGGGATTCAAACAGAACTCACACATTCACTGCAACGTTATTCACAGTGGCCAAAAGGTAGGAGCAACCCAAGTGTCCACAAGCGGGTGAATAAATAAACAAAATGTACTTTATACGCACAATGGACTATTACTCAGCTATAAAAGGGGCAAAGTTCTGACATGTGCTGCAACAGGGACAAACCTTGGAACATGATGCCAGCTGAAAGGAGCCAGGCACAAGGGACACGTGTTGTGCGAGGCATCTAGAATAGGTAAATTCATAGAGATAGAGGTAGAACAACATCCCCAGGGTCTAGAGGGAGGGAGGAATGGGGAGTACAGAGTTCCTATCTGGGGTGAAAGGAATTTGGAAATTGATAGTGATGATGGGTGCACACATTGGGAATGTAGTTAATGCCATTGAATTATGCACTTTTAAATGGCCAAAATTTTTATATAGATTTTACCTCAATTAAAACAAATTAAGTAATTGCTTTTTTCCAATGATTTGACACTAATTATCAATTTTTTTCCTAAATTCTTAAGACTTACAATTACATATGCCTATAAATATAAAACTTGTGTCTATATAAATAGCACATGTGAAAACACACAAAACATTTTCACATACCCAAACAGAAACCATGTGCCACGCCGTGAGGAAATATGCTAATAAGCAACATTGTTCATTTCATGGCCCAATATAAATTTGTTTTATTCATGGTAAGACCTTTTATTTTATTTTCTATTAAATTTATTTGGGTGACATTGGTTAATAACATTATACAAGTTTCAAGTGGAAAATTCTATAATACACCATCAGTATATTGCATTGTGTGCTCACCACCCAAACTGTAGTCTCCTTCCATCAAGGACCATTTAAATTTGTCATAAGCAGGGTAGTGCATAATTCTACTTTGGACTGTTAAAAAGAGTGTTTGCATATCCTTTGAAAAAAATTTTTAAGAACGTCATTCAATTATTGCTATTTTTAATTTCTGACTTTTTAAATGTCTGTTTTCATCTAAGAATAAGATTCCACAGTACTTTTATAAGATTACGTCTGTAAGCAAGGCCACTACTTGCCAGTTCAGCCTTGGCAGGTGGTAAAACATTGAAATGCCTCCACACCCCTTGGTAAGCTGCTGCCCAGTGCCCCATCATACCGTGGTTTCCCTGGCCTCTCTCCCAGACCACCTTGAACGTCCCATGATACAGAATCGATGCTGGCAGGGAGCCTCCAGGACCTCCTTCCAGCCTGCAGGTGTATCTGATGTACCCATTGCACTTGTTAAATATTTTGAATGTCACCTCTGCTTGTAACTATTTTATGTATTAGCATAACAGATGCTTTACAGAATTACTCTATCAAAAAAATGTATTAATAAACACGTACTTTACGAACCAGTTCTAACTATACTTATAATGACAATTCAATCAGAAGAGGCTGGGTTGTGCTGTACAAAAAATGCCCCCAGTGTCTTGGTGGCTTACAGCTACAAAGACTTCTTTCTCTCCCACACTACATGTCTACTGCAAGGCAACTGTAGCTGTGTTTCATGTCATCTTCATCCCACACCCCAAACTGACAGAAGCAGTCTCTTTCTGGAACACTGCAAGTCTTAGAGCAGAGAGGGGAAAGAGAAATAGAGAAGTGCAAGCCGGATTTTAAAACTTCTGCTTGGAAGGAACACACACCACTTCTGCTCACAATTTATTGGCCAGAGCAAGACACCCAGCCAAGCCTGGTTTACTGAGCAGGGAAGTGTGTAACCCTTCCGCTGGAAATGGGTGGGATATTTGTGAATGATAATGGGATCTGCCCCAGGGCAGCAACAGGATTAGAATATACAAGCTAAACCCTCTGGAGGTAGAGCTGAGTGCAGGTTATATGTTTAAGGGTATCAAGGGTAACATTCTCAGTATAAGAATCATTTTGTTATCAGTTCTGACTCTTGGGCTTTCTTTTCTCCTATATGTTCAACAGCTACAACCACTCAGCTGCAACATTATTAATGTTCCCAGTGATGAATATGGGATTATTCCAGAGTCCCTCAAAGAAATACTTTCCAAGTGGAGACCAGAAGATTCAAAGAACCCCAAGAAAAACACCCCCAAATTTCTGTATACTGTCCCAAACGGCAACAATCCTACTGGAAACTCACTAACAAGTAACCGCAAAAAGGAAATCTATGAGGTACTTTACAAGGTGTTATGTGGCTAGTTCTGGGGGTTTTGTTGTTGCCGACTTTTTAGAGGAGTACTATGCAAGTTCCCTTCATTAGCTTCTTGCTTTCGAGGTAGATAAGTTTTAATAAGAGGACGTCATCTATGTCAAGGGTCCTAATAAATTTAAACACAAGAAATTAGTTCTTCCTTTGTTAACTATGAGATTTTTCTTTCCCTTTAATTGATATTTTCATAGAAAGAAACAGCATTCTTGGCCTGATGTTAAATTTTATGATGTTTTTTAATATTTGAACCCCAAGTTTGATTTTCACTATTTTATATTTGTATTTTCAACTTGTCTCTTTTCTCTCCATTTGTCATTTCAATTTACAAAGAAACTCTTTGAAAATAAGAGGCATGTTCCTTTTGTAAAGTCTATTTTAGCCACCTGACAACGATCCTTAAGCTTTTCACCATAAACATTTTTTAAAGTATCAAATAAATATGGAGCTATTCAAAAATCTTTCAAAAATAAGAGAAATGTGCCTTTGTAAAGTCTTCTTTATGTACCTGACTGTGATCTCTAGCCTTTCACTACCAATAGTTTTTCAAAGTAAGTACCAAACCCTTGTTAAAATAAGAGTTTAATCATTGCAGTGGAATCATAAGAAAGATTTTAAACACTTCCTTATATTCAATATATATATAATCAAAATATTGTCTGATTCTTATTTTTCACACACTTCTGGCCCTGTCCTCAGTTTCTGTTATTTACTTACTCTCCTTAGACACCCTCTCCCAGCTCTGTAAATTGCATATAACTTGCATGTAATTTAAATTGCAAGTTACATGCAATTGCAGCTCTGCAAATTGCATCTACTTGCATGTGACTGTAAATTGCATTTTATAATGGAAATGCCTGAACTCCACACTTCTCTACCCAACTTCTGTTTCCAACATCCAGCATAAATGCCTAATAGGCATTTCAAACCCAACACGGCCACACAGAACTCTTGCTTTTGTCCAGTCACCCCCCAGACCTCTCATCCACAACCACTTAACATTCTTCGACTCCATACAATGTGTGAGCATGATCAATTCCCTTTTATTCCTCTTTCCCTCTCCTCCCCAACCATCTCTGCTGCTAAATCCAATCCATCTGTGGGCTCTACCAACAAATTTGTCCAAATCCATCCTTTTCCCTCCAGCCGCTGCTATCACCATCTTCTCGGACACCACCTCCTTCCCTCCCTAGTCGGCAAGGATGCTCCTTCACAGGAGCCCCGCTGCTCTCCACTTTGGATGTCTAACCATTCTTCACACGGCCACCCATGTCCTTCCCCTGCTGAAATGGAAATGTAAAACCAGTCTCAGGTCCTCCTGTTTCCAGTCCTCCGGTGGCTTCTTCTTGCGGTTAAAATCCCAAAATTTTGTATCTGCCTTGAAGAGGCTCTTACTGTCAATGCAGACGCTTTGCGGCACTCGTACTGGCCTTCTCTCTGACCCTTACATGTGCCACGCTTCTGGCTCACCCAAGGGCCTCTGCTCTTTGCTCATCCCTTGGTCTAGAAGCGTCTTCCCTAATATTTGCACAACCATCTCTTTCCTGTCATTCTGAGACCTGTGTTACCTTGTCATGAAGGGCTTCCCAGCGATTCAACCCAAAATAGCTACTCTGTTTCTCTCTCTTTCTCAAACATCACCCTGTGTAATGTTTTGCCCGGCCCTTAAGTCCCCCATCTAACATTTCTTCTGCTCATCATCCATTGGCTTATGTGTATTCTGCCTTTCCCACTAGAATGGAAGTTCCATAAGAACAAGAGCCTTCACAGCCTCATATCTTTATCTTCATTGTCTAGACAGTAGGCTCTCAATTGCTCTTCCAATGAAAGCACAAATTGTGATTCCAAATGCTTTTAACTTTAGATAGCTCTTACGAAATAAATGCACTACTTTAACCTTTTTTAGCTCGCAAGAAAATACGATTTCCTCATCATAGAAGATGATCCGTACTATTTTCTCCAGTTCAACAAAGTAAGTGATGATGTGAACTTATTTGACAATTAGAAGATAAATTGTTGTAAGTTCTTGCCCTGCACTTGATTTTAGCCTGGCTGCTAATCCACTTTTACATTGGAATTAAAGAAATGATTGTTAATTTGCTTCCACTTCAACTTTCAGTCTTTTAGTTTTATTATGGAATTAGTACTTTTCGTTGCTGATATTACAGCTCTTTCTAGGAATTACTTACCTTGAAAATAGTAGCCGGCTCTCTGTACCATACACTGAACAAAAGAGAAAGTCAGGGCTGATGGTCATGAACTCCAGTTCCTAGGGCATAGCTCCTTGACCACGTTACCAGGGGTCTGAAGGGGTTTTCTCTTACGTGCCACCTGTAGTCTCTTCGTAGCGGCTGACTGGAATGTCCGAAGAGGATTTGGAAGCTGTGTTCAAGCTGAAAGAGAAGAGGGGCTGTGCTCAATTAGTGGTGTCCCTCATGGACACAAGATGAGGCATTCCCGGCAGCAGGGCACCATTTGCCCTCCCTGTTGTGAAGGTCCTGGGTCGTACCTGCAGAACCCTGGGCTTTAGACTCCCTCTGTAGTGCACCGCTTCTCACGGGCACTTTTTCCTAGTGGACACTTGGAGTGATGCATGCTCCCAAAGCCTGATTTTTCCAAATTAAACACTTCATTTGCTGTCAGGGCTGCAGAGAACATATACTTGGATTTGATTCCTTCTTTAAATCTACAGAAAAGGAAAACTCTTGCTTTTTCTGGGTGTATTGCCTGAATGAATTACACCTCACTCTCATCATGGCCACGGCCCCCTTCCTTGTATGCATCCACTTCTGGAGTAAATACTTAAGTCAGTAGTTCATGTTGACGGAATTTCTCCCCTTCAGTCTCACCTTGTTTACCGTTCCAGTTCTAAGAGGCAGCGTTCTCTTGGTAAACAATCCTGAGTGCTGCTGGTCCTCTGTGCTTAGTATATCTTATCCAAGCTCAGTTTTCTTGAATCCTTTCTCTAAATCTGTTCATGTTGGGTTTCAACCCGTGGGGCAAGGAGGACCTGAATTCATAATAATGGCATCTTAAGAAAATGGGTAAAGCCTTGTTTGTACTTTTGGCAGAAGTCATGCAGACAGGCATATGCTAATAAAAGAGCACGCATCTCTGTTTTTATTCCATTTTAGAGGGTCGAGGTAAAGGTAATGGGAAAGATGGTTGTGCCGCTGTTAATCCGAATCCATGCCCTTTCCAGTCTCTATGGGAAGTAATTGCACAGTCACTAACACAGTTCTCAAACCAATAGTGTTCACTTTTTCCATTTCAAGCCCTGGACACCGTCATTTCTTTCCATGGACATTGATGGGCGTGTCATCAGATCTGACTCTTTTTCAAAAGTCCTGTCTGCTGGGTAAGGCCTGTGTCTCTAACTCAAGGCTAGATCTAAAAGAGAAAGAAACTGTGCCTCAGCATCTTTCAGTTCCAGACATTCTTCTCATTTAAGATGCGTGTGTTCTACTTGCCTTAACCCACCAGTTACGTTATTAATTTGAATGTAGGCCTTTCCTCTCTGTTCATCTCCAGTTATCAAAGGAACCTGAACATTAATCTGAAGTTATAGAGGAATAGATCAGATGTTTGGTTTCATGTATAAGAGAGCACATTTAAGAATTCTTGGTCAAACTTCCATTATATTTTAAATGTATACTTAAATTTAAATTTGAATGGTAAATAAGAAGTAGTTAGCTTTATTACAATGTTTTAATTATCTAGGCCCATTTGCCCCAGGTCATGACCCTCTTCCTAAAGAAATCAGGAGAATGACAGGGACTCATTGTTAACACAGGAGTGCTATTGTGCCTTTTCTCTTTTCTGTGTAGGTTGAGAATAGGGTTTATAACTGGTCCAAAACCCTTGATAGAGAGAGTTGTTTTACACACACAAGTCTCAACACTGCACACCAGCACTTTTACACAGGTAAGGACAATTTAGGAAATAGAAAAAAAGTTTTAATTTGATAAGAATAGAAAATAGATGTTGGCAAGTGAGATTGATTTAAGGTGGCAGGGAGGGAAATCACTAGTACTGAATCTCTAGTTCCAGTATGGACTGAATTAAAAAATCTGACACTGCACATGGTTACTCGATCAGACACATCAGAGCTGATTTTATAACCTGGTGTTATTTTGTAGCATAGACTAAACTCCTTGAGAGTCAGGCTACCTTACGCATCCGGCATCCCGAGCATCTAGGCCCGGAACTCCGTAAAAACTGTTGAGCTGCACATAGTGGAGCTGAGCTTGATGAAGTACTGGAACTTGAGCTTCTCTGTCTTAAAACCTGTAATGAGAACAAGAATTGCAAACCTGCCGAGTGACACATCACCTTCACTGAACACATGCTAACCTTCCTAAAAACACTGGTTGGTGTGTATTTGAATTAAAATAAAGTTAATTTTGGAGAATGTATCAATTTCCTCACAAGCTTTGAGAAATATTGTATCCGTTACTAATGCAATCTTGAGAATTAGATCTTAAGTATAGAATTGCTGCCTAAGACCTCAAAATGCATACAAAAGTTTATGTGGAATAGGATATTTGTTTGATATTTTACATTCCATAAAGTGCCTTATCAAGTTGTAGATGTTTTCCTTTCCTTTTTTTTTTATTTTTGTATCTGTTATCAACAAAAATTCAGTATCCACTTATGACGCTTAGAATTTCCATTTTAAATAGGAAAACACCCACAATGTTAAATAGTTGTGTATATTATAAGTACCATATATTTCTTGTATTAGAGAGGAAGTGCAGGATGGCTGTCAATGGCACAGACCTGGTGCTGGACGGTCTGACTTGAACCCAGGCTCTGCGACTGCCTGTGTGCCCTCAGAAAAGTTACCTTAACCCTTGTTCTCAGTTTCCTCATCAGGAAAACAGAAATAATAACCTGCCGCATAAGGTTATTACAAGAATAAATTAACTAAAATATATTAATATATTACAATAGTTCCTGGCACATAGCAAGTACTATATAAATATTTGTCATTTTTTTTGTCACTTATTAATTAACATTTATTCTAAATTACTGTATAAAGCTTGGTTCAGCTTGTTATAGTTTCTTATGGTGGTTTACATGTAATCAAAATGATTGGCAAAAACACATTCTAGAGGATGAACCCTGATAGTTGTTATTGCCTTATCTCTTTCAGCTTATGGTATCCCAGCTTCTTCACCAATGGGGAGAAGAGGGCTTCCTGGCTCACGTAGACAGGTACTATATTTTAGGTCCCATTTTTTACATAGAATGGACTTCGCTTTATAATTCATTATAAAGCGAATTCAATTTTTCATTACTCCACAATAAAGGGAAAAACATAATGGTAAAAAGTTTACCACCAGGTCAAATAAATATACTCTATTCCCTTATCAAACATTCATTTTAATCAGGATAGAAGACATTCTTATAGCGCCTCTTAGCTTCTGCAGTCAGTGTTCTAAACACATCCTTTTCGTTGTTTTCTTCCTCCAGGGTTACTGATTACTATAGGAAGCAGAAGGATGCAATATTGGCAGCTGCAGATAAGTGGTTAAGTGGTGAGTGGAACGTATTTCCCGTCCTGTGATAAACAGTAGCACTGATGTGAATGAGTGATAAACACTGCATAGTATTGTTAGTAATCCTGGGGGGCAGGAACCAAGAGTCCAGGAGTCTTGTTGTAAGAAAATATCACCCTATAAACAATCTCAGAAGTAACAGTCTGCAAACTCTGGCACATTTCCGCCTCTCTCCATTTTACCAGTCTGCTGCAAAGAATTTGTGGTTTAAAAAAAAAAGACCAATTAATCTAATAATCAACCAGCAATAAGTTATCTCAAGCTAAATAACCTCTATACTCAAAAGCTTTCAGAGTTATTTCAAACTTTTCCTCTAAATAGAAGAGGAATTGTGAAATAAACAACATGCTCCTTTTCTAACTAGATTACATAAAGATAAAATAATATAATCTATGGGAGATTTCTCATTACAAATGATTTGCCTTTTAGTCACTAATCCCATTGATCTGTCTAATACTATCTATTGCTAATTTGATTGAGGGATGGTTTATATTTAATTTTCTATTAAAAATAAAGTGAAATTAATTATATGGCTGTAATTATACCATTAAAAATGCCTTTGGTATAAACAGTATTAAGCAAAAAATATCAATTCCTTAATTCTGTCTTACCTTATTTCCTATGAAGTCTTGGTAAAAACAGAATTATGTTTTTCATAAAGAGTACTACTCTACCATTTTGTACAATGGAGTTGAAGAAAAGGTTTTAATCAATAGCAACTTTATTTTTAAAAGAGGACAACAATCAAAATTGAAATAATTATCCTTCCTTCTTGGTTTTTCTGTCTTAATAATCAACAAAGCATAAAGCCTATGCATGCACCTGGAATTCCTGGTCTTGATTACCTCTTTTCACAATTGATTACATTCTGATAGAAACTTTCATTCACTGGACTTCTACACCATTACATAAGTGATAGGATTTATTAAAACACAGGAAGAAGTCAGAGCTGAAGAATCCTCCTCTAAAACTGAAAGAGTTATATTTGGCTCAGGCACGGTTCTAACTACAGGAAGTAGACACAAGCACGAGATTCCCTGCACTAACCTAAGACTGACCAAATATGCACACATGAGTCTTCCTCCCTCCCTTCACCCCCTCTCTCACTCGCTTTTTGAAATAAAACTCAGAACACCAATTTTCAGGACTCGTAAAATTATATTTTTTAAAAGTACTGTCACTGAAGGGACTTTTATGGAAAATACTAGTTTACAGTTCCTGCAGTTTTGTCATGAAATGATACATGTGACACAACAATAGCTTCAGGAGCTACTCCTTCTTTTATTTGCAGGGTTGGCAGAGTGGCATGTTCCCACTGCTGGAATGTTTGTATGGATTAAAATTAAGGGCATTAATGATGCAAAAAAACTGATTGAAGAAAAAGCCATTAAGAAAGAGGTAAAAAGGGGGGAGTTTTTTCTTTAACGTAGTTTCTTACTTAAAAATGGAGCCCTGTGCCAGTCAGGGCACACGCTGGGGTTGCGGGCCAGGTCCCCAGTTGGAGGTGTGTGAGAGGCAACCACACGTTGATGTTTGTCTCCCTCTCTTTCTCCTTCCTTTCCCCTCTCTCTAAAAAATAAATTTAAACAATCTTAAAAAAAGACAAATGGAGCCCTGGCCAGCGTGGCTCAGTTAATTGGAGCATCAACCAGTAACTGCAATGTTACAGGTTCAGTTCCTGGTTTAGGCACATGCCCAGGCTGCAGATTTGGTCAGTCAGAGGGTCTGCAGTCCTCGGTCCAGATACAGGTGATCTCTGGTCCCGGTGAGGATGGGAGGCAACCAATCGATGCCTCTCTCACGAAGGTGTTTCTCTCTCTCCCTTCCTCCTTCCCTTCCTCTCTCTAAAAGCAATGAAAAAATGTCCTCCGATGAGGATTAAAAAAAAAAAATGGAGAGAAATGTTTATCAGTGTCCACCACCCCATTCATGTTTTAATATCAGATATATTATCTCATTATCAAAATCATAATAGATTTTTTGGGGTTACATAATTATTCTTCTGGTCTAAATTCATGGGAATACAGTCATTCATCTCAGCTACTGGTTGGGTTAGTGGCTAAGAGCACAGTCTCTGAAGGCACATCCCTTGGGTTTGAATTCCAGCTCCACCCTTTACTGGATGTGTGGCTTTGGGTAAGTTACCCTCCCTGAGTTCTACCTGTACAATGGTAATAATGAGACTTCCTCCCTCATGAAGTTGCTATGATAATTATATTAATATGTACAAAGCACTTAGACTAGTACATGCTAGATAGGTATTAGTCATTTAGTGTTTCAAATAGAGGATTTCCCCCCCCCAATTATGAAAGTAAAGCATACTCATGATAGAAAACTTAGAAGATGAACAAAAGTATAATGAAAAATTTTTAAGTAGCCCATAATTTCACCACCCAGATTTTATGGCCATCGGTGGTGTATTTCCTTGGAGAGCTTGTGTATAGCTGGTATTTTGCACAATTACTTTACACGGTTAAAATTACACAGAAAGGTTTCTGTCCTGCTTTTTTCACTTCAAATTAGCCGATAAGGATTTATTCTGTGTTTTTTTTTTAATTCTCCTTTTGTACTTAAATAATAAATCTATTTACATCTCATTCAGGGGCATTGATTAAGCTTAGAAATCCAAATATTTTTCTGTGTAGCTTTCCAATTTACCAAATAAATCATCCTTTCTTCATTAGTTAATTCCTTTATCATGTTTGTCACTCTTTTGTAAAACCTAAAATCTATTTCTAGTATTAATTTTGTCTTGAAGCCATGGAATAGATTGTGCAGAAGGACAGGCTGTGTTGATGTTGGGGAAGTACCCTGCTCGTTAGTGCGTAAGAGAGGAAGTGGTCTGAGGGTTAGACCTGGTGACTGGCTGGACTCCAGGACTAGCTCCACTGCGTCGGGAAGCTCATTCTTCCTGTCTGACCACCTCACTGGAGGGCAGGGCGCATGATTTATGAATTGTTCTAATCCTAGTAACAGCGCACAGTAGGTAGTTAATAAATACTTAACTAACTGATTTATTTCAAAGAAATACATTTTAGTGTAACAAATCAATCTTATATTTTCTTTGCTTTTCTATCAATGCCATTATCTTTAAGAACATTTGGTAAGTGGCTATTTGTATGTATCTCCAAGCTATGTGCCGAGGGTATAGATTTCATATTTTATTGTAGTTATTTTCACTCCTCTTCATTTATTCCATATATCCTGTTGCATGTACCTTTACTTTTTCTAAATAATCTCCAACTTTATCACCACTGCCTGAGCCCAGACTTCAGTTATCTTGAAGAGTGTTTTTTTACTGCTCCCTCCTTCTCTTTCAGCAACCTGCTTCTAGCACATCCCACGACTTTTCTGCTATGTTGGAAAAAATGATTTTTTCATTTTATTGTTATTAAGGACACCAGAAAAACCTAACTTCCTCCTTGAAATATTTTCCCCAGAGCGCCCCAAATCCTTTCACTCCCTACTCATCTTACCTTAGCAGACAGTGCCCAGATTTAACAGCAAGCAGTTACTTAATGTTTTTGAATGTCATGAATGCTTTTTATTGTACTACATAACAATCTCAAAGACTTAACACAAAGTATATTCCAACTCACACAAAATTTTCAAGTTTGTGATCTGCAGGCAGCTCTGCTCTGAGCAATGATTCAGAGACCCTGTTTCCTTCCATCTCCTTGTTCTTCAGTCTTCAACACATAGATTCCACAGGGCCACAAAATGGAAAGAGGAGGGTGGGTCCCACAGGGGAAGAACTTCACGGGTCAGGCCTCAAAGTAGCACACGTGACTTCACATCCATTGGCTGGGATTCAGTCAGGTGTCCACTGCCATTAGAAAGCGGCTGGGGAATCGAACATATGCGTATGCCCAGGAAGCAGAGGACATGTATGTGCAGCAGCAAGCTCTCTGCTCGGGTGGTCATCAAGAACAGTGGTCCTCACCTCACCAAGGTCTGGACAGGCTTACTTAACATTGCTAATCCTTCGCTCCGTGTATTAAACCTTTTACCCTCTTTCAGTTAAGGGGGATAATTTTCTTCCCATCTCAGGGCTTTTACACTTCATATTCTCCCTAATATACTCTTCCCCTATTTCCTCTACTTTTTGCTTGGCCAATACCCACCTGTCTTTCAAATCCCAGCCTAAAAGTCATTTCCAAATTTGATAACTTAAAAATCGTATCTTATTGTTTGAACTTACATTACTTTTCTAGTTAGGTTACACATTTACCATTTTTATTTCCTGTGTAAGCTTCCCTTTGCTCATTAGGGCTACAAGTCTAGTGTTTTTCTTCTCAGTTTCTGTGAATTCTTTTTAGGTGGAGAAGATGTTGCATTTGCCATATTCATTATAACCATTTTTCCAGTTTCTCTGCTTTTAGTTTTGTTTATTGTATGATATACAGAATTTTTATAAAAATTTTTCTTGTGATTTGATTAATTGCCTTTAACTTTTAAAAGTCCTTCCCCATTCTGAGCTTTGATTTACCTGTATTTTCTTTCAGTTTTTCTTTAATGGGATGTCACTTATTTTCCATAAACTCTCTTAGATACTAATGGTTCCTGGAAATGCTTTCTACGTTGATCGCTCAGCTCCCAGCCCTTACTTCAGAGCATCCTTCTCTTTGGCTTCTCCAGAACAGATGGATATGGTAAGCACAGTATTTTCTTCAGAGTAACACTAGCTATCAATTCCATTTCTTGGTGCATAAGTTTATTCTGTGAATTCCAATATGCTTTAATGTCTTCTTGGGTTTCTCAAAAACAGGTATTAGTTGAAAAGTCATGAACTACCATTAAAAGACACTTTACTTTGTTGCTAGACTTCTATAAACAAATGAAGAGAATGAGTTGGAATTTAATTTTATTGTTTTTATGAATAGTTTTCAGACCAACTGAACAGTGTTCATTGATTACCATTAAGGTATGAAGAAAATCTCTTTCCTTTGTAGAATTAACATAAGCCAAAGGTACAAATTGAAGCCAGCAGTCTCTTTCACTGAGAAAAAAATCAGCAAGTCAAAGAGAATAATCTCAAATTAATCAACGTCTAGCTTTAACCAAATTAACACGAAGCAAAGAAACAAGTTCCTAAGAACTGTGTGTCTGGGAATCCAAACAGAAGGCCCATAAATTGAACGGTGCCACTAACTTTAAGATGAGTTTATACTTATATTTGCAGATGGATTGGTTCTTTGTGTGTTCTTTATTTACTTGCTTTCTTATGTCATTAAATATGCTTCACATAAGGTTTTTTTTGTTTTTATATAGTAGAGTTGGACAAGTAAAACTCTATAGGATGTATATATGCAGGTGAGAGAGTGCATGAAAAAATAAACCGTGATGTCAGAAAATAAAAAGAAAATTATGACCTTGAGGGCTACAAGAACAATAGGAGAAAAATCCGGGCATCTAACATGCTCATCTCTACACATACTGCGACACTGACGGCATCCTGCCACGATAAAACTGATGTCAAACTTGGCTTACATTGCCTCGTCTCAACCTTAGCTGGATATTCTTTGTTTGAATGTTTAAAGTTCTGACCAACTTTTCCGAAATGACATCCTAATTTCATTAATTCTTATCTATTTTCAATTCCAGGCCTTCCAAAGATTAGCACAACTTATAAAAGAATCTTTATGAAGACATCAGACTCTTCATCATCCTCATGGATTTTTTAGATAAATTATTCCTGTGTTTTAGCAGCAAGAAATGATTGTTGGTGTTAGACTTACTGATTGGGTTGCATCAAACATGTCATATCTCTAGTAATTGAACTGGACAACTTTTAAAGTGCCCTTAAATCCACCAGATTGCCAAAACGTATTTCTAATCCACATACCTTTTGATAAACTTTCAACCTGCAAAAAATTATTTTTATTGTGAACTTTATTGTAAAGAACTTTGCAATTGCTCTATAATTTCCCATAAATTTTCTTTGAAACTAACAGTTATAGGAAATTATTTTGAAAATGTAAGAAAATAAGTCCAAAATGGTATACAATGTAAACTTTTTCTATTTTTTAAAAAAATTTAATGAAAACTTGTTGCAAAAATTATTAGAATTTGACCATCATAAATGATTTCAGTAAAAGTACCACAGATATTATGTTATGCCATAAAAATCCATTTAAAATAAAATTCTAAAATTAAACATAGCTAAAGGCATCAGACCTATTAATTCTAAGTAAGAAGAGATGGGGACTTAGAAAAATTTACTACAGTGCTTTTTCATAATACTACACAATGTACAGAAACACATTCTTATCAATTATGTGATTTGAATCTACACGCCCCTTTGAGGTATTTATGATATATTATTTTGATGATTTTTTCTCACCTTTTAAGATGTTTATTTTTCCATCTGATTACTAAAGTAATATCACTTATTTTAAAAATTTCAAACAATCCAGGAAATATAAGGAATAAAGTAAAAACATCCACTTATTGTCTCACCCCCCCATGATAATTGCTGTCGGCATTTATCATTCATCCTTTTAGATGTGTTTCTATGCATATGCATGTCGCATGTACCATAAAAGAATAGGATCTCATTACAGTAGCGTATCATAAATAACCTGTATTCATTTTTTAATGCTGTGTAAAATCCCCACATTGTTCCAAGATCCAGTAATTGTTAGGCCCCTTAAGGAATTAGGAAATGTATGTCATTGTCTTTTATGCCATTCTCATATAATCATCTGCACTGTGGTGATTATACTCCCTAACTGATGGGTGAGATGTTACATCTTCCAACAGTTAAAGTTCTTGAGCAAAGTCTCACCTCATAGGTCAGGTCAGCTGACTCAAGCCCAAATCCCTTTCTCTAAGGCAAGTGGTGGTAGCTGTTTAGGAGAGATAGAAGACACGGGGCCTAGAGGAGGGATAAGAGGGAGAACCTGAGAAGAAAGACGAAAGTGTAAGTTAGAGAGATTAATAAAAGTAAAATAAGCCTTCCTCTTACTTTATTCAATAGTTTTCAACAATAACCAAAATTGCTTAGCCTGTACTATATAAAAGTGCCTTGTTTTGTTTGTAAGCCATCAGCATAGAGTAGTTGATTTATATTCCTCAGCTTTCAACCAGGAGGTTGCCTCAAACCACAATCTATAGGAATCTATTTATTCCAAGAAAAAGAGTAAGAGAAAAGCAGAAAACACAGGCTGCCCCTTATTACTCAATATCCACTTTTGTCCATTGAGGTTACCGTCCCCTGACACTTCAAAGCACCAGAAAACCAGAGTCTCACTTGCTGTCATTGCCATTGTAAATTTTTCCAGCCTTTTAAAAAAGCAGTTGGGCAGCATCGAGAAACATTAAAATGTACACATTCTTTAACAGCGTATGAGCTACTGTGGACTGCCTCAGTTGGCATCAGTTCTGGTTTCCTTCTCGTGCCTTTGAGCACTGTAAACTTGAAATGTGCATCTGAAGATGCCCTTGCAGGTCCAGCTCCAGGGATGATTTAAGTTTCTTCATTCAGACCTGAGTTAACAGGGGGTCGAGGCAGGAAGCAAGGTATCCATTTGCTGGTGTAGCTAAGGTAGCGTGATTTTACAGCAAGGAGCTTCTCAGTACTTTCTGCTCCTGCAAGAATGAGGTTCTGGGGCTAGGAATTGTTCCTGGAGTCTCCGCCTACTTTTTCAGCCATTCCAACCATTTTGGAAACCAGAGAATAGATGATCATGAATACTGTTTTGCTTAAACCAGCTAGAGTAGTTTTCATTATCTGAACTGAATGCCAAGTGAGCTGGGGGTGTCAGAAGTCTCTGCCACCACCCTCAAGCTCAATGGTTCCCTAACAAGATGCTTCTGGAGAGGGGCAGCTCTGTCCTCATCTTGTATTCCCAGCACCTCTCCCAGTAACTGCACATGGTTATGGTTGGCACCTAATTAACATTTACTGAACTAATTACCTTACTTGCTCTTCTTTACTGAAGTCATGATGGTTATCCCTCTTTCTAGCAAATACAAAGTTAGGGTTAATGAGCACACACTAATTAACAGGTAAGTAAAGCTACAGAAGCTTCAGATGTTCAGAAGACCCATGGGGGCATTTTTCTCCAGTCTGCAGATGATTTTTATCATGTCAATGCACTAAGTTTCTAGTCCCTGGAACTGCAAAGTCTGTCTGGCAATGAAAGGGATCTTCACATTATAAAGGGGAAGAAAACAAGGGTAAAAAATGGATTAGGCAATATGGATGAGATGAAAACTCATAGTCCTGTCTTGGCAAATTTTCTAACTACTGATGACAGACACATACAGTAACGTCTTCTGAGGCTAACAAATAACAATAATGAAGCTAAGTGCTTTTCATGCATTACCTAATTAATGCTCAAAACAACTGGAAGCAGATTTATTAGCCCTATTTTACAAATGAGGAAACTGAGGTTCTGGGAGGGCCTGAGTAATGGGTGACCCCAGGGCTGTGGTTTGGGTCAGCCGGAAGAGTGGGAGGCAGTGCTGGCTGGGGTCCTAGGAGGGAGGGACACAGCAGCAGCATCACCAGTGTGTTGTGTGGTAGGGCTCCAAAAAAGGAGAGGCGGAGGAGTGCAATTCTGCAGGAGGCCTAGCAGCACTTAACAGCCCCTCGCCTACAGGCACTCAGTTTCTCAAGAGAAAAACGCATGAACAAAACTTTGACCCTGTAGAAAAGACTCAGAAATACATAGCCATAGATTTGTTATCTATCAATGGTCATCAAGAGGCAAGAATAAACGAGGAGGGACTTGTGGTTATGACAGTTGTTAGAACATCGAGCTTTAATAATTTGTAACAACCTAGGAAATCTCATAAGTAGGTAGAATTGCTTCAAAGTGTATTACATCTCTATGCTGTAATGAAAAATGCAGTTTATTTGAAATGTAAAATGAAGTAACAAATCTTAACCAGTAGGTGTCAGGCTTACCCTATAATTAAGAGTTTGAAGAAAGGATTATTTTTGATTCTGAGTGATATTACAAAAATCCAAACATATGTCATATTTAGCATGAATTATGAATACAATATTATTTAATAGTACAGTGGCCTGGAGTTCCATTACTAATGTTGACTAAATCTGTTCATTAAACAGCAGGAGTACAAGATAATACATTTGGGTATTAAGAGAAATCATCAAGATATTTCTGCACACTAGATATGAAGTATAATATCTAAACCTTTCTAAGTAATAGTGGGTAGAAGGTGATATATTTAAATATTTACTTTACCACTAATATATATGTGAGATGTGTATAATTTTATATTTCATACTCCTGTTTCATTTAATTCTTTAAGTTTTTACTCATTCTAGAAAAATATTAAAATTTATTTTTAACTTTTTAGAAAGATTAATATATGCTTTCAATTTTTACAATATTAAAAGTATATTTTAATACGGTTCAAAATTAAAATGGTAAATCCCATTGGATAATCATGGTAAATTTATGTTGACTCTCAAAATATTTGCTAAGTCTAGTACCATAGATAACACATTTTTGTCTGTGGACTTTGTTTACATCAAAACAGCCTCTGGCTTCACTAACTAGCACAGTAAGTTCACGAGCCTGCCCCGCCTCAGCAGTGTGTTGGGCACTTAGCCGAAGAGCCGGTTCCTGCCCCACGGAGCACATACCCTTGTTACAGAGACAAGACCAACGAGTCTGATGTCCCTAAGCACTTCCTAAATGTGATCACACATACATTCGCAGCACAAAGCTTACATTATCGAAGTTGACAATGGCAGCGCATGTGACTTTTGGGTGAGGAATGGTAGGCTAGGCACTCGTTAACTCAGCCACTCTCCCCGCCCTCTCTCCACAGCCCCACCCCCACATGCTCGCACATCCAGTCTTCAAAACTCCAGTCATGGAGCAAAAACAGTCTCTTCAACAGATGGTGTTGGGAGATCTGGACAGCTACGTGCAAAAAAATGAAACTCGATCACCAACTTACGCCATACACGAAAATAAACTCAAGATGGATAAAAGACTTAAATATAAGCCGTAACACCATAAAAGTCCTTGAGGAAAACATTGGCAGGAAAATCTCAGACATTCCACGCAGCAACATCCTCACAGACACATCCCCTAAAGCAAGGGTCATAAAGGAAAGAATAAACAAATGGGACCTCATCAAAATAAAAAGCTTCTGCATGGCTAAAGAAAACAGCACCAAATTACAAAGAGAACCAACAATATGGGAAAACATATTTGCCAATGATACCTCAGACAAGGGCCTGATCTCCAAAATATATAAAGAACTCACACGACTCCACTCCAGGAAGACAAACAACCCAATTAAAAAATGGGCAAAGGACTTGAACAGACACTTCTCCAAGGAAGACATACAGAGGGCCCAGAGACATATGAAAAGATGCTCAGCATCACTAGCCATCAGAGAGATGCAAATTAAAACCACAATGAGGTATCATCTCACACCAGTCAGAATGGCCAACATAAACAAATCCACAAACAAATGTTGGAGAGGATGTGGAGAAAAGGGAACCCTCGTGCACTATTGGTGGGAATGCAGACTGGTGAGGCCACTGTGGAAAACAATATGGAATTTCCTCAGAAAACTAAAAATGGAACTGCCCTTTGACCCAGTAATTCCGCTGCTGGGATTATACCCTAAGAACACTGAAACACCAATCCAAAAGAATCTGTGCACCCCAATGTTCATAGCAGCACAATTTACAATAGCCAAGTACTGGAAGCAACCGAAGTGCCCATCAGCAAACGAGTGGATCCAAAAACTATGGTATATTTACACAATGGAATTCTACGCAGCAGAGAGAAAGAAGGAGCTTATACCCTTTGCAACAGCATGGATGAAACTGGAGAGCATTATGCTAAGTGAAATAAGCCAGGAAGTGAGGGACAAATACCATATGATCTCACCTTTAACTGGAACATAAGCAATAGAAGGAAAAAGCAAACAAAATATAACCAGAGACATTGAAGTTAAGAACAATGTAACAATAGCAAGGGCGGGGGTGGGGGGTGGGGGCGGGGACAGTGGGTAGAGAGGATTACAGGAACTACTATAAAGGACACATGAACAAATCCAAGGGGGAGGGTGGAGAGGGGGGAGGAAAGTGGGTTCACCTGGGGTGGGGTGAAGGGATGGGGAGAAAAGGCATACAACTGTAATTAAATAACAATAAAATATATATATATATATTAACCCCCCCCCAAAAAAAAAAAAAAAAAAAGAATGTAATAGACTGTATTTTAAAGAAGTGCATGTTGGATTTGCCAAGGTTGTCATAAATTTTTCTAATCAATTTGAATTTGAGTGTCTCCCTACAGATTGTTTCACTATATGAAAAATTCAGAAATAGTATAAGATGGAGTAAGGCTGTTTTAGTACTTTGACATCACAGTCAAGGTTTTTCATTCAAATTAGTGGATTTCTCATAACTAGAAAAGATCTTGCAGAGAGAGGACCAGCCAAGAAAGCTCTAGAAGGGAATAATTATTTTATTTTAATTGGAATATAACTCATCCACACTATAAAATGCACATTTTGTAGGTTTATACTTAAGTATTTTTCTTTTTTGATCTGTTAAACATGTTCTTTAAATTTTCGATTTTCAATTTTTCATTGACATTGTAAAGCACTATATCTGACTTTTTACACTAATCTGTTATCATGGTACCTGGACGACAATCACTAGTTCCAGGAGGGTTTTGTAGCACATTTGATATTTCCCATGCAGACAGTTATGTCTCAGCTTTTTTTGAAGATACAATTGACAAATCAAACTATAAGTTATTTAAAGCGGACAATATGATGATTTAATATATGAATACATTGTGAAAGAATTTCCCCCATTGAGTGAAAAAGCACATTCATCATTTCACATACTTACCTTCGTTTGTGAGAATATTTAAGTTTTATTCTCTCAGCTATTTCAATTATACAGCATAGTGTTATCAACGTAAATGTAATAAACAACACATTATCACCTGTCATATTATTACCTGACACACTGGGCCCTACTTCTGGGAGTAAAGAATAAGAACGTAAGCTTTCCAACATAATTTCACAAGCAGTTCATGATGTTCTATGACAAAGAAAGGTATTACGTAAATTTTGTGATAAGAATGCAGCCTCAGATTTGATACATCTGAAATATTCCCCAAGGTTCTTTAAAGCTCAAGATTTGGAGATCTTGAGTATTTATTCTGATATTAGAGTTTCATAAACAGTCACTGAAAATTTTCATAAACATTACCAATGCAGGGGTTGAAAAGTTGTGTCAAATCGGAACGAGGAAGAAAATGATAAATTCTCAAATTGGTCTAGGCAACAAGGAAAACCTGCAGTATATTTCTTGATACTAAGGCTATGAAAAATTATCTTTTTGCTTTTGAAACTGGAAAGTGCTATGATGGTTGCAAACAATTTTATTGGTGGTAAGAGCTGTAGTAATAATAACAGTAAAAGTTCTTGTAGCCATAAGTTTCTATGTATTAATATCTATTTATATAAAATAGTAACATTGTATTTATAAAGATAAATATCTTTTCTGTTTCCTTAAGCTGTAACTCTGAAAAAACAAAACAAAAAAAAAAAAAAAACTCCAGTCATTAAAACTTGTATCTCAGAAAAGTTTCCTGTGCCTAACTATCAGTTCCTTTTAATAACAGAACCAGAAAATTCTCACTCTATCAGGGCCAGGAGTCTAATAAATGCATGCTACGATAAGAACATAAGGTAATATGTACATCTCAAATGTCAGTTAATAAAAATCAGCAGACAGACTGGGCCACTTGTTAAAGGTTGGTGGTACAGATTACAAGGGCAGTGTCGGGCAGTCTGCTCGTGAGAATAGCTAAGAAAGATTTCCCCAAGGTGAGAAAGGTGAGCTGGAGTGGAGATGCTGGGGAAGAGTCAGAGAAAGAGAAGGAAAAGGAGAAGAGCCACTTTCCACTAGGAAAGAGACATGAGAAAACACAGAAGAACTTTAATTATTATGTTCCGTTTGGAGGACGCTTCACCTAATTTAATTTTTAAAATATGTAATATGCCCTTTACTGCCCACTGATCTCATGTGCAAAATAAGATGGTTGTATCCAGTGATCTTCCAGGATCCTCCTAGTGTTAACCCTCCATAGTTGATTATCTTCATGCCAGTCACATAGTTAGGGCTGAACTGTGCCCCCGCCCCCACACCACCAATGTATATGTTGAATCCTCACTCCAAGCACCTCAGGAGACCTTACTCAGAAATCAGGTTGTTGCAGATGTAACTAGTTGAGTCACCCTGGAGTAGGGTGGGCGGCTAACCCAGCATGGCTGATGCCTTCATAAAGGGGAAATCTGGACCGGACACGCTCACAGAGAGAATGCCACGGGAAGGCCGGAGTGATGCTGCCGCAGGTCAAGGACCTACTGGATTCCAGGAGAGAGGCCTGGGGCACATCCCTCCCTAGCGCCTTCCAAGGGGGACTGGCCCTGCTGCCACCTTGATGTTGAATTTTTAGCCTCCAGAACTGAAACAAGTTTCCATTTAAGTCACTCAGTTTGTGGTCCTCTGTTAACAACCTGAGGAAACTAATAATACACCTCAACCAAAATTAATTGTCTTTATCTAAATATTTTATATGTATGTGCATAAACACATACAGTGAAATCCAACTGAAGTATTCAAATGTAGACAGCACATTAGAAATGCAGATTGGGGGGAAACTGTTTCATGCAGAGGCTGTATAAATTCAAAGACTCTTTTACTAATTTAAAATTAAGTGTGGCTGCTGACGGAGCCCAGAGAAACAGCCAAGGGGACCGGAGGAGGCTGCTCTCTAGGTTTCAAATCCTGCGGAGGGCTGCTTGCACCTCTGCTGTAACCCGCCGCTTGTTTGGAACAGCAGCTGGGCTCTTGGAATTCCCGGCCCTCCCGAGTCCCTCTTCTTGTTCTTGGTCAAACGGCGCCTCTGTTGGCATACAGAGCCCCTAGTGTGGCAGAACTGGGCTATCCTCTCTGACTGCTAACCTGACGGATGATCCACACTGTTCCTGACGCTGATCTATTGTGACTCTCCATGTTTGGTGACAGTACTGTGCTTATCTGAAAACACCGTCCACATCTCTCTTTATTTGGTGACTTATTTCAGTGACTCTTCTATCTCCAAAAAGGACTTGAGGTGACTTAAAGCGCAAACACCAATGCAGTATACAGACCAAGTACCACAGAAATGTACACTTGAAACCTCTATGATGCTATTAACCAATGTCACCCCAATAAATTTAATTAAAAAAAAAACACCTGGACAACATGAACATTAGGAAGTATGTGGTCCAGCATTGACAGGGTAGTTACGCATTCTAGAAAGTCTGCCTTTTTGGAATGGAAAGGTCTTCTCAAATACCCAGTGGACATGTGCACCTGCCTGTGCTATAGAAGACATGTGCTTTCCCACTGGGCGATAATAGTTCATCTGCCATGACGCCATCCTTTACATCCAGCAGACATTCAGCGGTAAACGGCTCGATATAAATGGCAGGGAAAATAGGGAGAAAATGTTCTCATTTCTTGTTCTTATGTGCTCACCATATTTCCTTTCAACAGGCTCGGTAACACAATACGACTCCCTATGTGGGAAGACAACTCACTTTGTGAAAATTTTTTCTTCTTTGTGTGTTTCTAACTTGTTTTTGTACAAACTCTAAAGATGATAGAACTTATAAAAAAATATGAGACAAAAAAAAATTGAGATAATAGACATATATAACAGGAAAACAGGAGTATAAAAGGACAGGAGAAATTAAAATAATTGAGTAAATAAATAATTTTTTCTAGAGAAATAACCATTTAAGCACTACAACTCCTTATAAGGTATTTACACAGAGAAATATAATTCAAGAAAAGATGTAGAGTTAGGGAGTGACTTAAAATTTTTTGAATTTTTGATAAATTAATTTTTCAGAACATTTTTCTTTAAAAATCAGAGTCCAAGAATTTTGGTGAGAACAAAAATGCGCATAGGCCTTTTCTGTATAAGATTGTCTGAATTCTCCTAGTGTCCCCAAACAAACAAACAAACAAGCCGAAAACCAGAACCATTTCTTCAAAAGACATATATACGGCAGTTGCATTCTAATCACAATTCCATTTATACCATGTTCAAACGACTCCATAGCAACACGGCATGCTATTCCAAAAGCTGCATTACATCACATCCTCACGGAAAGGGAAGCTTCTCGGTCCTTCCTCATAGCGGCACTGAAGTGACGGTGTGCTGTCATGTGTGTGTGGAGGGGCAGGGGGCACGGACTGGGAGAGCTGGGCCGAAGAACGATGTGCACACACATGCATAGCTCATGGACACAGACAACAATGCAGTGAAGGCCAGCGGGAGGGGCAGGAGCTGTGTGGACACAGGCAAAAGGGGTGTGTAATGGAGGACATCTGTCATAGCATCAACAGTAAAAATAATTGTTACTCAATTGTTCTGATGTAAGCTGATTCCTCAGTACTGGGAGCCATGAGTCAGGGCAAGGATGGCACTGTGTTCTAGACAAATGGTTTCTGGAACCATACCGTCTCAGTCAGTTTGGGCTCCTACACCAAAATACCACAGGCTAAGTGCTTAAACAACGGACATTTATTTCTCGTAGATCTGGAGGCCGGAAAGTCCAAGATCAGAGAGCCAGCATGGCCGGCTTCTGGTGACATCCCTCTTCCTGGCTTACAAAGGCCTGCCTTCTCACTGGATCCTCATATGGGGGTGGAGAGAGAGTGGGAGAGAGAGGGAGGCAGAGGGAGAGAGAGATCCTCTCTTAGCTCTTCTTATAAGGGGACCAATCCCATCATGAGGGCTCCATCCTTAGGACCTAACTACTTCCTACCCCAACCTCCTAATACCATCACATTGTTGGGTAGGGCTTCGACATATGAGTTTTTGAGGACACGACTCAGTCCATAGCACAGATACAGTATTCACCCAGGTTTGCCTGCCCTCTCGAGGTCCTCTCGCATGTACATTACTTATGGGTGCACAGCTGGCACACCAACCCCACAGATTTTTATGGGGTTGCTAAGATGGTACACACGCCATCTCAAACGTAGTGATACATTGTATGCATTTGTGTACAGGGCTTTACAGTGAACATTTACACAACATACAGTCAGACTGTTCATACTTAAGACTATAAGCACTTGAGGAAAGGACCACAATGTCCATTTTGTACATGAAGAGCAACTCAAATGGCAGGAATACGCAGGTGGCAGGAGAGAGGCATTTGTGGCAGACCAGCCAGAGGGCACTGGCAGGACACACAGACAACACTCTCAGTCCTGAGTGATTCTGCAGGTGGAGGTCCAGCTACTCTGACACCATGGATAGCCAGGCCTGGGGGATGGAGGTTCCTTATACTCCACTCCAGGCTATAGATATTGAGTGTAATTAAATAAGAAGTGCACAGAAATTCATGGAGCTCATGGAGTCCTTGCTCTCCGTCATTAGGCTTCACTCAACAACAGGGCAAGTGTCAGTGCTCTTGTGACCCCAGAAAACCATGCTGTAGCTGCAGTCCTCTACAGTATTGCCGGAAGTGCATCTTGTTGCTAGAATAAGCCCGCATGACCGCTGATATCTGGAACCTAAACTTAAGTCAGCATTCCTGGCATCTACGCCATCAAGTTGTTTCAGGGAAAATCTCACAAGGGCTTTGATCATCCAGTTTCCTTAAACAGGTTACAAACGGGCCCTGGATGGCACTTGCAGTAGTAAGGATATCATTAAAGGAAAAGCTGAGAAATGTCCAGTGCCCTCACACAAAGGGAACAGAAGTACTACATCTTCTGTCCAAAACCATTACTGATGATGAACTTCAGACAGCTCACCAGATTCTCATTTTTCCTAATAACAGTGACAAGCTGCTAGTACTAATCCACTAAGCCTTATGCAACCTCCCTTGTGAGACTATCCTAAAATGGTTAGACAGTCTTCCTAAAACCAAAACAAAGTGAGATGAAATCCCAAACATAAATAATACCTCGGTTTCACTGCCCCACTGTCGTGTGCTGTGATCTGAGAGCAACGACTGGCCAAGCAGGCCGCATCGGACAATGCGAGCACATTGAACCTCTCTGTGCCAACCACGCCCCAGAATGGATACAGCACGGAGCTGCAGCAACTCTCAGATCCTCTCACTGAATCAATGAGTTGCCGTGGGCTTCCAGTTTCCCTTCACATCATAGAAAACTCTGTAACACAGAGGCAGTGGAGTCTCTGACTTGAGCATCTGATCCTACCCCACTACGTAAGATACAGAAAATGTGACTCCTTATTAGGTTGAACCCTCATGGTGATATGAATCCAAGTTATAAAGGTTTAATATTTAGACAGAATGGAGTAAATCCTGTGGGCTTTACTCTTGGGTGTCTCTCCGTAGCCTCAATTCACCTGGAATCTTGACAGGTAACTTCAGACAGATGGATCTGGCTGCCCAGACATTTGTATAGACTCTCATTTCATCCCTCTCTTTGAAAGTAGATGATATACTCAAACAGGTATGTTAAATTTTATGGTCAATGTGAGGGATTTTCGTGCTTAATTTTGACTACATCTTAATTTTATTTTTTAAAAAGATTTTATGGTGGTTTTTTTTTTTTTAGAGAGAGCTGAAGGGAGGGAGAAAGAGACAGACAGAAACATCAAACAGTTGCCTGTTGTATGCACCCCAACCAGGGACTGAACCCACAACCTAGGCATGTGCCCTGACCGGAAATCCAACCAGAGGCCTTTTTAGCTTTGACGGACAACACCCAAAAAAACGGAGCCACACTGGTCAGGGCTACATACTAATTTTAGAACCTAGCCCCCCATGAGAAGCCTCCTCTCCAAATACCGACTTGCTTCTAGCCAAATCCCATTCTTTTATTTTTGGGGGAAATAATTACTCAAAATGAAGTCATTGCCTTTCTTTCATATACTTCCTTTCCTAATATAGACTAGTTTATTTGAAAACTGTGTAAATCACTACAGGGTTCATATTTTATCCAACATTTAGCAAGTACCTACCATGTACAGGATAATACCCTGGATGTAGCGGCTGGACACGGCCTCTATCCTTAGGGGGTTTTAACTAGTTTGGGAGTCCAGGCAACATATGTTAAATGTACTTTGCATGATAAGACAATTTTAATGCACCAGGTAAAAATAAAATCAATTTGCTGTTTTGTAAAATTCTTTAGATGGATTTACAATGTAAATTCATCATATATTTATTGTTGCTGATATTTATTCTTACTATAATCCTGTTACTGAAAATTCATTCATCATGCCAATGCTTTTATTAATCTTCCACCATAAATAACCCATGGGAGAAGAGTCGCTCTCCAATTTGTTTTATAGCTTAAAAAAAAGGCATCCTAATTCTTTTGTAAATGAACTGTCACAATAAATTCTGCAGTGTTCCTAAGTTGTTAGACAAATCTGGCATATTTATTTTATAATAAATTAAAATGTATGCATTAGACTCGATGTTCCCACTTATTTTCATTATTAGTTTCACTGATCCAAAATACTACATCTAAACCTCATGAATTATATGGCTAGTTTCCTGTGATGCCATCTAAGAGCCAATCATACTGGAGCTTATAAAACATTGCCCAACTTACCACTTCCTCATAGGGGTGCTGGTGATCTCTAGTCATCTCAATGTTAAGGACTACTACAAATGAAAAATATTCTCACCCTAAAACTATCAATAGGCACTTACAGATATTAAAAATATTGATTCCATTTAAAAGTTGCACTCAGTATGAGGTGAAGATATACATATCCCCGTCTTAAATTCCGGTTTCCTGTCATTCCACGGTCCCACCTCTAGACCTCCTCAGGAACTCATGGCTCCAACTGCAACTCCAGATCAAGCTGCAACTCTGGGAGGTCTCCTGGCTTTTGAGGGGCTCTGAAGAGATCCCCAGGGGTGACCCACAGGAGGCCAGGAATCTTTGACAGGACTGGGTCAGGTGTAACAAGTGCCTCAGCACAAGAAAGTAGCAGGTGCTTGGTGAAGTGGAGATGATGAGAGGACAGTGGGGGAGCCATTCCAGCCCCAATACGAGGCTGCAACCAGGGGCCACCACAAGAGGCTGTGTGGTTAGAGGGAAGTTAAGGGCAGTGGCAAATGACCGCTACATTCTTCCATCCCCCTCAACCCTGATGATAGTAGTCAGGGACCATGAGACGGCTGGAACATGAAGCAGGACAGAACATTCCTGAGCCCAGGTGACCTTGGGCACCCAGAAGGTCCCAGCACCCTGCACCTTTGGTCCTCAGCCTCTTGGCCCTCAGGTACTGACTGCAGAGAGGTCCACTTAGACCATGACCTTCTCCTAACTGAAGTGAGACTCTGGTGGAGCCAGGAGCAGGGGTGTCATTGAGGAAAGTGGGGGTGGTTGAGCAAGGAATTTGACAGCACAGCAGCCTCTTAGAAGCTGGCACATTTGCTAATGTGGCTTCCACAACTAAATGCATTTGTAAGTAGATCTCACAAATACAAAAAAAGGTATTTTCATACAAAATGCTGGTGTCAAAAAGCTGGCAACCCTTAAATTATGTAACTTCTATGACCTGTCATATAACATGTTTATTATTAGGTTAGATGACTACTGTTTAAAGGGAAACGATGCCTGAGTCAGACTCTTACAAGAAATGAATCAACTCGACCATTTAAGCATGTGGTATTTGGGAACTGTCCCGGAAGTCAGGCCAACAGGAATGATGTCTGAGGGCTGCAGCCTGGCTTCCAACAAGTCCCTCAGATCCTTCTAGTGATGGCTTTGGTTCCTCATTTCCCCGTGGCTCCTCTCATGGGCCTTCCCATTACATTATGAAAAGAAAGCAAATAACAATCTCGAGAAAAATAAATAGCATGAGAGTAAATACAAATGAAAATAATAAATGGAGATAGAAAACCAAATAAGACCTTTAAAACCAAAGCACCTAGTACTGAAAAAGTACACAGGAATTTCATCCTGCCAACAATGCCTCGCTGAAAAACGAGTGTAAGGCGGGGTCAGGGGGTGTGATTTTCTCAGGGATGACTATATTGGTGCTCTTTTGTAACACTAATACCTTCAGAACTGTTTTTGGTTCTCCTGAATTCCTGGTGCCCTCAGGAATGAGGGTACAGTGCTAGGTGAATGATAGGTTGGTAAATGCCTAGGAGATGACAAGCAGTTCTCTTCTAGCGAATTCATTATCTACCATGTGTCTTACGTGCAATAAGCAATAGTGGACTTTTAATGTAATTAAATGTAATATTCATGTAACAGTAGAAGATTCCTAAAGACAGGATGGGTGTTCCCATTTCAAGTTTAGTCCATTTTCAGTAAGTAGTACTACAGGCCAAAGCACATACACAGCATTGTAACCGCTGCAATCAGTCACATCAGGACAGATCTACACGGAGGGCCCTTTACACGCTGCTCTGTTTTCTCCCTGCCATGGTCGGCCAAAGTCATTATGCTTATCAGCAGTTTTTAGCTGCTCGTCTGAGTCACCGTAGCCTACATTCCATACTTTAAGCAGCAAATTGTAATTTTTATTCAGCTTAAGAAAAGTGGCCCATTTAGTTCATAAATACAATCACAATATTCCTCAGATTTTAGGGATGGTTATTTTCAAGACAACTTTAAAATTCCTTTTAAAGCAAAAAGAAAGGCTCATTTCAATTAATAGCACAGTGTGCTCTCCCTCTGGGAAGCATGCCAGTGACTTTCCCTCCCCCGCTCTTCTTCCCCCACAGGCATTCATCTCCTAAACTCTAAGGGACCCCAGGAGACTCACAACCAAGGGAGCAATGGGCAGTGGCAGCTCCTCCCAGGCTAACCTCCTGAACTTGTCTCCAAGGCCCACTTTTGTCGGACTTCCCAGTGAGCTAAAGCAGCCCTGCCTCAATTCATTTCTTTCCTATAACAGTTCTAGAGAATCAAAGGAGCCCAGGCTGGGCTCTCCTGTTGCTTCTTCTATGTTAAGCCCTTCCTTGTTTCTCTGTATCCAGGTTTAATAAATGTACTCTCAATCAAAAAGAAAGAAAAGAAAGAAAGGAAGGAAGGAAGGAAGAGGGGAAGGAAGGGAGGAAGGAAGGAAGGAAGAAATAAAGAGGGAAGAAGAAAGAGAAAGAAATTAATAGCAGAAATGCTCTATTACAATAAATTATGATACTGAAGAATAGCCACTAACTATTCCTTAACCTTGTCCTTCAAAAATTTTTATGCATTTGGTCGATTCATCCACATTCATGAGCAGCTTTGCCTTTTTGTCAGCTGACCCAAATCAGGGAGAAATATGCTGGTAACAGATCGGAAACACTTCTTCAGGAAGAAAAGCAGACCCAATACCAGACAGACTGAGGCCAAAGTCTGAATGGCATTTCAGACCAACCAAGGGACGGATGGTATCCATATTTTAAAATGCCTGCCTCCAAGATAATCCAATGTGGAGTTCTAACACCAACTTCCAGCATGTAATTAAACAAAATTTACTGGTATCTATATGTGCTAGAATCTATACTAGATTAAATTGAAAAGACCACTAAAGAGAAGCTGCAGAGCTTATAAATGCCTGCAAAGCAGGTGTGGTCCACATGAAGAAACCTATTCCTCCAGCCAGATAAGTGCAGTTATATTATAACCACTGCATGGTCCATAAGTGAGGGAAACTATTGATAAGCATACTCATCCGTAGTGGAGAACAAACCAAGGACAATCGTTCCTGCAATTGCAGGTAGAAATGGTATCAGTGATTGGGAAGTGGAAGGTGGGATCATACTGAAGGTGAGAATATTTTGGATTGTGTCTTTTGTGAGTGGGCAGAAGAGTTTCAATGTGTTAAGTAACTTCATTCCTCACATTGATTCAAGCTACAATCATAGAAGTATCAGAAGTAAACTTCAGTTCCCACTACAGTCCTTTCCCATGGTGACAACTCACTAGTAGATGTTCAGGGCCTTCATGCTCCGCATGTGGTGGTCTCTCAGGGCAGGACCTGGGCTTTGGACAGCAGCTCCCTGATCTGTCCAACCATCACCGCACCAAGGGGAGGGCCGGAGAAAGGAAGCTGGCCATCCACATACAACAGGGCTTCTTTGCCTCCTAGTGCCCTTCAGGTCTCACCAGATGAAAATCAGCTCCTTCCACCTACTGCCAGGACAGCATCTCATTCTTATCATCCTTGCCTGTCAGTCTCCTAAACCATCAAATGGGATCCTACTCCCATCATCCACCTCACCCTCCAATCTCCCTGCACTGGCCACATGCCAGGGCTTCTTCCCAGCCTCCGCCCTGGCAAGAGCTCCCCTGTCCACACTAAGACTTTTGGTGTCACATGTATTGACAAGATAAAAAGAAAAAATAAAATATTTCCTATCCTCTTAGTTCTAGTCAAAAACTACTCATAAAAGAGAGGCTTGAAAATTACAATTCAACTTTCCAAGTTTACTTTGGACTCTTCTCATCATGCAGGTTTCTCAGGTTATTCCTGCTGAGGTTGCAGCAAAGCCGCAGAAGCTCACCTGGACTTGAGAGGTCCTCAGTTCTGAGCAACGTTCAAAGTGGGTGCTGTCGAGTGTTGTCCTTGTGGGCCATGCTCCGGGAGGAGGGGGTCATGTTGGCTTTTTGGAGTGCTCGTTTTCCCACTTATTGACCAGTGACTTGTTTCTTTGATTAGTTTTATCAGCCAACTTTGACCTCCTCTATCCTATGGTGGCTAAGTGGATATTATGCCTTCTGTCCTTCCCAAGGAAATTACACACTAAAAAACAAAAACAAAAAGAGAACCTTCAAGCTATATACATAACATATCTTTTCCAGAATCTAAGGTAAAGCATCTGTGAAGACAAATTTATACAAAGGAGCCCCCTCTGGGACTCATCTCATTTCCCCAGTCAGGCTCGCCACACTTCTCACAAGGAGAGCCCCTCCTCTAACCTTCCTATGCAAATGTCCAGCCACTTTCAGGAAGTCCCTACACACAGGAGGTGATTCGAAGGTTCATCCCTTCTCCTACCAGGATTCGTGTCCTGCAATCTGTGTCGCCATTTGCAATGAAGCCCTGAGGAGAGGGAGACTTGTCTGCAATGCCTGTTGATGTCCCAGGGCGGGAAACTGTCCAGGAGAGTGGGGCTTTGGTGTGGTCTCAAAGGGAGGTCCAGGAAGGGCATGCTCCTTCAAGCTGGGTCTTCTGCCCCACATGACTTGCAGGCGCGCCATTTGCTCTCCTTATTTTCGCAGCTGGCTAACTGGCTAGACCACACACATGCACACATACACCTCCACAGAACCAACAACATCAATGCTCAGTCTCAACCACAATGAGGAAGGGAGTATTTTCCTAATACTGACTCAGACTTTTTAAGAAGCTTTGTTCTCCTCAGCAAGTCACAAGATTATAGAGAAGTGTTTGCTTCCTTTCATTTCTTCCCCAGCCTCCTTCCTAATTGTACCCTTTTAGACTCCCAAGAACAAGGAAAAAGCCAAATGTAGGGTCACATTTGGACAATCACCTGTGATTGTCCTCCTCCAGGAAGGAAGTAAGGTCAGAACCTCCACTGTCCCATTCACCCTCTGTCAAAAGAGGCTGAATTTTGGAAAGAGATGCTGGAGAATAACACCTGGCCTACATGAGTCATCAAGTAAAATGCCGCTGTACTTCAACATGTAGAAAAACAAGCAGCTACCTGACTACGTACGTATCCATCTATATTCTCCAGACTCTCTAACATAAGCCAAGACTATTTAATGAGCACAAACATCAATAACACTTTTAGCAAATGGACAAATATTCTTCTCACCCACATATATCTTTCTGCCAATGAAAACCAATTTAGGGGCTACTTGAAGTTCTAGACTAATAGCTAATTTTTTCCTTTTATCCATATGACTTAAAACTGTGTTTCTCATGTATATCATTTGGGATCAACTGGAGAGGCTATAAAAATTACTGCCACTGGACCACTCTACTCAGGAGGTCTGGGATGAGTTCATCTTCCCTGGTTAAACTAAAGGAGGCAGTTTGTCCAGTCATAGTGCAGGTGCTCTCAGCAGACAAAGGGAACTGGTAGAACTATAAAAATTATGTCCATTCCTAAATGGTTGGTTCATCTGCCCTCCGAGTCCCATACTTTCCACCGAAAAAATAAGCAAGAGCTATTCTAAGAAGTAACCATAGGAGGTTATAGCTACACAGTGGAAAGAAACACAATGAGAGAAAACAATGGACTTTGTAGATTAATAAGCAATACAGCACTACGCTTTGTGCAGTTACAGACTGATAAAAGGAGTACATCAGACTGGCTCCAAAAAAAAATCCTGATTTCTGCGGCTGAAGAAAATCACTGGGTTTCAAATCAAATCCAAGACCTTGCTTATACAACTCAAAGGAGCATAACCATTCAGCAGGTTGGATATGATGTGACTGTTCTGATTTTTTCTTTTCACTCTATTTACAGTTCTCAGGAAGAACTTTAAAAATTAATAAACTACAAATATTACATAGGTATATATGTCTATTATTCACTTACCAAGTAAAGTTTTCTTGAGGACAAAGATACAAAGATTATTGAAAGGAGGTCATGTGGCCATGCTGCCTACAATGTAATGGAGGAGATGCAGGAAAATAAATCAAGTTAGGTGTCACAATAGAGACAAGGTATATGGTTCAGGTGAAGTATTCAAGAGGAAGTCACCTTGGGGGGGCCAGAGGAGACCCAGCCTACACTGAGTCTTGCAGACAATGTTTGCCAAGGAGTGAACATGGGGAAAGGACAGAGAGAAGAACTACAGGAACACAGAGGTGTGAATTCTCATGTCAAGAAATTCAGATCGTTAGGACATGGGACATTAAGGGACACTGGCTGGAGGCTAATCTGGAGGCAGAGATGGGGCCAGTTCATGTTTGAAATTTAGATTTTCCCCTGAAGGCACTATGAATCCATTTAAGGATTTTTAGCAGCCATGTTGAAATATAAATTGTCTAAAAAGAAAATCTGAGGAGAATGGATTGGCAGGAACACAGAGAGAAGGTCCTTCTGGAAGGGAAGGTAGAGGTGGAGGGTCTGCATTCACAGGTGTCTATGGGAAGGGTGGATGGTGCCAGCGACCAGCTAGATGACAGGGGAAAGGCAGACGGATGAATCTGAGATAACATCCACATTTGCGATGTGCATAGCTGAGATGGTAGGGGAATCAGTGAACAAGCTGGTACATACAGGCAGAAGAGCAAGCACAGCTCCTGAGTTCTCTTTGGGACATTCTGGGTTCAAGTTTCCTGAGTCATAGCAGTTAAGATATTTGGTAGATTATATCTAAGGGTCTGAACTCAGGTATGTGAAGTAATGGTTTGGGGCAAAGATAAGATTTAAAATGTTAACAACTGGCATGGACAGTCGGGCATAGACACTGACTAATCAGAACAGAGGCCTGATGGACCAGAAAGGATCCCAGCAACAAACAGCATGACCACATGTGCACACATCAACACAGCCTTGGTATTGACAGTCCTCAGGTAGATGAGAGCCCTCAGAGAGACAAGAAGGGAACAGGCCACAGGACAGAGCGCCTACAATGGGGGTTGGTGCAAAGGAAAAGAACCTGCAGAAGGAAGATGAGAAGGAACTGCCCAAGAGGTTTTGATTTCTCACTTCATATTTTTGCATATTTTAACCATGCTGGAACACAGGGGACCAGAAAGCTTCAGATGGGGAGGAGTGGTAGAATGGACTATTGGAGATATGTCATTACCCATTCCCAGGCCAGACTGTCTGTGCTGGAGGTGTCTACTGGGACCTGGGCAAGTTGAAGAGCAGTACTCAGGTATACCAGCAACAATGAAGTCGGAAATTTCAGGGAGGAGGATGACTTCAGCACAAGTTAGGAGCCCTAGGGGGGACTTACTCTTCCCAGAAGTGGCCTTCCACCAACAATGGTGTCTCCAGTCATGCTTAAGCTGGAGAGGGATGCAAGAGTGGGAGATGCTGAAATGGAACCAACCCTCACTGAGGGCATTTCCACTGTCTGTCGCACCAAACCTCACTGGGCAGTTGCCCCACCTGCCCATTTTCCTCCTCCCCAGATAAAACAGACAACTATCCCAGTCACCTGCCTGGGCTCAATGCAAGGCTCTGTGAGTTCTTGAGTTTATCTCAAGCCTATAAAATCTCTTCCCTGTAAGCTTTCTCCATTTCAGACTTCTCCTCGGTAACAGAGGATTAAAAGCAAGTTTCCCACACCTACCTCAAGTGTATCAAAGACAATATGAGAACATTCTGCAGGTTCTCTGAGATTTTGAAAAGGAAGCAGGAGAGTCTGATGGTGAATGCAGTATAGCCTGAATAAAATAAAGGAATATTGCAGAATTATCTGAGAGAGAGGACAAAGATTTGATCTTTGATAACACAGGTGAAATTTTAGTGTTCAAGTGCAACTGTAAAGAATGCTTAGTAAATACTTGAAAAACAAATAAAAGAAGGCTTGGGTTTCTTGAAAGAAAGCCAGACTGGAAAGTTCTTAGAGCTAAAATGTGTTGTTATTTGAGATGCCACAAAAAAGCGAGGTTAAAATATCATTTCTAATTTCAACCTTTTAGGGAAAAAGCATGCTCTGATTCATTTGTAACCCAAATCCCACGCACCCACTTCCCACGCACCCACTACCCCCGCACCCACTACGGATCTTGGCAGGGGGACCTGTCCGTCCACGTGTCCAGGCTATCACGCCCCTCTAGGGCCCTGCTTCCACCGGCCTCCTGACCTTCTATGTGGTGATGAGTGAGGGCAGCTACAACAATCTTGGGCAACCCGAAGCAGCCACATGCGGTAGCCTGGCACTGCCCAGAGCATGCTCAGTCAGGTCCTGACCCACTTCTACGGGTCTGAACTTGGGGCAGGGGGTCGGTGGCGCTATTTTGTCAAAGATCGAGAGAAGAAAGAGAGGAACTGCTAGCTGCTAAAAGCCTCCACTCTAGGTGACAGCAGTCCCTAACCCTGCAGCGGAACAGGACCAGTCTGGCTGCGGGAGCCACAATTGTCAGTGTGTGGAATCTACCTTCCCGGGTTTTGGCAGGAACCGTAGAGGAGGGACGTACTGGACTAAAAGGACCGCTGGGGGCGTGGCCAAGGGGCGGGCCTAGAAGAGCCAGGGAAAACTAGCTCAGTCCCGGACCCTGAAATTGACAGCCCCTGGCAAATCTAAAGAAAAGGGGGAGGGGGAGGGTGGTGGGAGACGCTTACAGTGCAAGATCTTGCTGCCAGATACATGCGGGCGTTTTAGACTAACGCATCTTTTTCATTTAAAAAGCTCCATTTTGTAATTAGAACAAAACTTAGGAACTACAAATAACAAAATTAAAAAAAAGAAAATTTAAAATCCCTGAACCACACCACTTAGAAGTCACCAGTGAACGTCCTGCGTACTTTGTCCAGCCTCTTATGTGTGGGATTTAGAACTGACAGCGGAGTAACCTGGGAAGGCCTGTGAAACTTTTGATCACAAGGTGGCTTGACAGGTGGCCCCGGAAATAGGGTAGGTTCGGGGGCTGTGTGGTTGGTTCTCTTCTGTCCCAAGATGGTATTCTAAGAAACCTATTCCTGGGTGTCCCTGAACAACTAGGCGGCACGACACTCAGAAAAGTTGCGGTGGAATCCTTGGTTGCGAATGCGTCTCAACTATCAGTCACGCTGCCTAAGCGCTACAGCATCAGAAGTAAGTGTCCTCTGCTCCGGTAGGTGTGCTGCAGTGGAGCCCAGTGGGCCACCAAGTCCCGCCCCAGAGGCTACGTGGACTGAATGAGGGACTCCCAGGAACACTCTACCCGCCTCCCGCTCTGCGGGTGGATCGGAGGCTCCCACTTGTTCCTGCAACACCGCCTTTCCCCCGGTGGCTGCTGCGAAAACCCGGCGGAGACACCGCGCCCAGTTCCGCGCCTCCGCACCGCCGGGCGAGCCGCACTGGGCATGCTCAGCACCAGCCAGCTCAGGCTCCAGTGGGTGGGAAGCGCCGCACTCCCGGCGGCCGCCCGCCGCGCAGCCGGCTTCGTTGCAGGGGCTGGCGGAGGCAGCTTGTCCGCAGTAGGTGCTGCCGGCTGTCAGAGGCAGAGCGCGGCGCAGCGGCAGCGGCAGCACTGAGGCTGGCCATGGCGAGGAGCGCACCGCAGCCACCTGAGTGGCACGGCAGCGTCAGGTTAGCTGGGGTACCGGCGAGCCGGGGGTGCGGGTAGTGGAGAGCACCGCACCGGGTGGGCGGTGGAGTCGTGGCTGCGACTATTCCCGGGGAACTTTATCTGGTGCTTAGGTCGGCGGAGCCCACGATGCAGCCTGCACACTTGTGAGGCAGCGAGATCCGGGCAGCAGGCTCCTGGGGTCGCAGGATGTTTCAAGATCAGTGCGGGGCGGGACCGGTGGGGGCAGATGGACTGGGGGACAGCAGCCTCTCAGGCTTATACCAAAAGCCTCCTACGGCGTGGAACGTGGTGTCTACCGCGCTACCGAGGAACCTCACCGGTCTACAGGGGGAAGGGGCGCAAAGGCGCGACAGGGGCTTTCGCCTAACTCCAGGTCTCTCGGGTCACCGTGCCTCAATTTCCCCGAAACAGAAGATAGGGTTTACTATCCTGTCCCGGAAGGCCCTGAGTTCGGGTTCCGGCTGTATCCGGGAGAGCGCGTCCTCTTGATGCTGCAGGAGTGCGGGAAGCTGTGAGTGCCTTGAGCCGCCGCCTCGCGACTGGAGCACTCGAGTTTGTCGCATTTGACTCAATAGCAAGTTCACATCGAATTGCTTTATGGCTTGGAAAGGGAAACGTGCATCCTTGGCTTAAAAAACAAAGTAATTGCAGAGCTGATTTATTTTACGCTCGACCATTAACCTGCCTTCCCCTCCAAAAAACTGGAGCATGCAAGCTGCAAGATTTATAAAGCAAGCTAGCAAAAAAAGGTTTGCAGTTCTATTATCTGCTCACACTGTAGAAAATAATATACTATGGTTGTACTGCCATTGTTTTTAAGGATACTTGTTACAGAAAAGTTTGGTTACTGTAGCAATATTTATTTTGTGTTATCTTGGCTTTATAGTAAGAAGTGGAAAGCCTACCATTGCAGAAGCTCAATGTTTTTGTAACGTTTTCTCACTTTTGTTTCTAGATGAAACACATTTTTTTTCTGTTGCTACTATGCTGAACATAGTAAAATTATTCGAGATGAAATGTAAGGTGAAAGGAGATTTATTTTCAGAAGAGTAAGTTAGAACAATGTAGTTCTACTGACATTTTACTTTTACAAAAGCAATTTGTAGATTCCACTGTGACTTCTACTCTTGATTTCTCCTAAAATATTTAGTACCATTACCATTCTTAGGATTATTGGACCTAATAAGAACAAGGCTATCAATCCTTGTTTTAGTAGGAACTAGTTCTTCCTCTAACTAAAGCTATATTCTCAAGCTTATTTCCATAAGTATCACTTAATGGGCTCAGTTGTTTTGTTTATTAAGCTTATTACAAAACTCCTTGTTTGCATTCTTGATAGACCGTAACAGACTTTGGAGGTGCATTGACTTTTCGTTGGGTTGTGACTAGCTTTTAATGTTTGTTCTTGACTTCTGTGGCTGTGGTTGTAATTCCAGCCGCCCTGGATGGTGTCCCCAAGTGGGCTCCATGCTGTGCCTGTACAGAACCAAGATCTTATAAAAGGAAAGGCTTGAAATGTCCAGACAATAGCAACAAATGGTTTCTATTTCTGTAAGTTAGGCCTGTAATCTTCCATTTTAGCCAAATAATTTGGTGTTCATTGTTCCTAAACACATTTCTGAATACATTTATAGAATAATTTAGACATTTGAAAAACCCAATACAAATATGCAGAAATTTTGCTTCCCTTTTCTATAAAAATGCCTCCGGTTGAAATCTCCCATGAAGCAATGCATATGTGCACAGCGTATCCTGTACAGCAGGCCCAGTGTTCTCAGGCCACATTCCCAGGTGGAAGTTAGTACTGTCTCCCCTCACCCTTGGCTTTTTCCGGACTTAGAGGAAGCAACTAAACCTTAGTTTTCCCTTTGTGAGTGTGAGGTTTAATACAGATCAATAGGCCCCTTTTTGGGGTCTGAAAATCATATGTATATATTAGTTAGGAAAGACAGTGAAACAACGAAATTTTAGCGAAAGACATATTTAAACACCACTCTTGGCTTCAAGAATGCCACATTCTCCTCACCTAAAACTAACAAAACCAACAGGATTTAGATTGAGGTGGGGTTTTATTATTGCTAATGAAGAAAAAATAGCGAAGTAGTTTTGTATTCAAACTAGGAAACAGGTAATTTCTTCTCTTTTGTACCTAACTGTTGGGTTTTTGCAGCTCAACTGTGTAAACTTTGCTTCATTGGGCTTTCTGTTCTATTTTTTAATGCAGGAACTTCCAGATACTGGAATACCAAATAAATATTGTGGCAAAGTTGTTTTTAACCTCCAGCACAGTACAGTCAGACCTGTCAGATGAGTATCATCTGTTTAGAGTTCATGAAGCATGTAGATAGTATCTGCACTAACTCAGCATCTGACCAAGCCTTTGGGGTGTGGCCTGCCCTTTTCTAGCCAAACCCAGGAGGACACTTAAAACTTTCACTGTTGTGATCCATGGCAGATTACATCGAAGTTAAAAATGGCCTTAGATGCAAATGGTGGGTTTTAAGCATGCTCTAATACTTCCCTGGAATAGTTAAAGGATTAAGGGGTTTGGTTGATTATGTGATAATATCCAGGTAAGGGCTGTCAGATCTAGCTTCAAATTGTACTCAAAACAGAAGTCCTGTGAATTTACTAGTCTTGCCTGTGCCTCCACCTGGGGTCTTTCCTCATTAAAACAGCACCTGCATTTTCCTTCCCCTCAATCTTCATAGTTAGGCCCCGGAGGCTACAGAAATGAGTAAGACGCAGTGACTCACAGTCCAGTCAGAGAGACAGGCTTGAGGAAAGATGAACTACAGTGCAGAGTAAGTGCTGCAGGGGCGGTGGCTGCACAGGGAACTGGGGAGGGTTAGGAATGAGCCCCCTGGGTTAGAGGAGGAGGGGCCTCAGGAAAATGGGGACACATCTACAGGACTTTAAGGAATGCCTTAGGAATTGGGTAGGAGAAGCAGACTTCTAAGCAGAGAAGTAGACTTTGCAGGCAGAAAGAACAACGTTATGGTAGTAGAATGACAGCCCTTCCTCCCCCAAAAGATACTCACTTTGGGACTTTGCAGATGAGATTCAGTGGAGGATCTTGAGATGGAGGGATTTTTCAGGATTATCTAGTGGGCCCAGTATAATCACAAGAGTTCTTATAAGCGAAGAGGGAAGCAGAAGTCAGCATCAGAGTGATGCTGTGTGAGAAAGACTTGACCAGCCATTGCTGGCTGGGAAGGTGGGAGTGGTCCACGAACCCAGGAATGAGGGCAGTTTCTAGAAACTGGCACAGGCAAGGAAATGGATGGTCCCCTAGAGCTTCCAAAAGGATAACAGCCCTGCCAACTCCTTGATTAACTCATTATGACCCATGTTGAACTTCTAACCCACAAAATTGAAAGAAATAAATGTGTGTTAAGTCACTAAGGCTGTGACTTATGTGCCATAGAAAAGAGCCATAGAAAGCTAATGCGGCCATACACAAAGAAGGGTTTGGTGTGATGGAATAATGGGCAGGGGCAGGAGCAGGGCAATGAAGTGGTCCTTTCATTGTGAGAAAGTCATGTCATGCAAAGGAGTTTGGATTTTATCCTATTATAGGAAAACAATGGGAAACCAGCAAAGGATTTTTAAACAGGAAGGTGCAATGACCAGTCTGCTGCCAGATTCATCTTCCCCAAAAAGCAGTGTGTAGCTAAATCTCAAGTTTCACAGGGCATTTTGACAAAGCGTATGTAACCAGAGGTGATCAGTGATGGATAGAGATCTGGAACCAGCATCTTATGGGATTTGGTTTTCTGAAATGCTCTGAAATGACATTTGTAGGCATGTGTGAAATTAATAGCTTAAGAAAACTTGTGTTCACAATTCCTAATAGAAAAGCAACATAGAAAGTAAGGCAGAAAGGCCAAGTTGAATTTGACTGCTTTGTTTCTGCCCATTGTCCTCTCGGCACACAGCTGCTCTGTGGCTACATACCATGCGGTCATGAGCCAAGAGCTGCAAAAGCTCAAATTTAACACAGTTAACTTGAGCATGTTGTTATGTCATCTGGGCCAACTCTGACCAGTTGGTAGAAGCTGCTTGCAGTGCTTTGGGCTTCTACGGGCTCAGCAGAGCAACTGCCAGGATCAATTAGCAACGTTTGCCATGGGCTCCATGTTTGCTGGGGGATGGGTGGTAGCTGTAATATTAGATGTTACAATGCAGAAGTTGACCTAACTGCTGCATTAAGTATACGGAATTTAGTCATTCTTTCAAACATATTTTATTCAGTCTCTTCTATGTTCAAGGGCTTGATATCTGTCCTCTAAAAACTTATAGCCCAGTTGAATGGACATCTCTGTGTCTGGAAACCCTAAACTGAAGAAATCTTAGTGTTACAGGAAAAACTCTGAATTGAAACTGAACTGTATGTTAGAAGAAGTGAGGAAGAGAGAAACAAATTTTTCAGACAGCATGGTAAAGAAAGCCATAGGCTGGCAAAATCTGATACTGGAAAGAACAGTAAGACTTGATTAAGATTTATACTAATGAAAACAAAACCGTACATCTGTATTATGTAGCCTCTAGTTACATAACTTTTTGATATTTTTACCCAAACTTCCCTATATAATGATGCAATAATTATTGTTTTCCACTGCAAAGGAAGAGCTCAGTGTGAGTGGTTCCTCTTTTTTGAATCTCTTTTGCCTTGGTCTCTGGGGTATGTACCCTAGATGTTTTTTCCTTTTCTAAATTTTTTTTTTATTGCTCTTTCTCTGAGTGTTTATCTTTCCAGTTTTACTGGGTTCTGACCTTCGTCTTCTCATCTTGTGGCCCACTGTGTTCTTTAACTTCCTCAGGACTGCATCAGTCACCCATATACCAAACCTATATCTTCAGATCAGCCTCTCTCATCTGTTCATTAATTAATTCACTGATTCATTCAACAAATATTGATAACCTGAGATCTTATAATCTGGTGGAGGGACAGATGGACAAAAAAGACAGTGACAGTGAAAACATGAAGTTACAGGTAAAAGTCAGTGAGAAAAGGAGTGCCTGGGGCTACCTGGGGTGTGCTGGAGTGGTAAGTAGGGGTCCACCAGTTGTGCAAGGTTATGGAAGGCAGCATGGCGAAAGACACAGGTTCAGGGGGCTTCAAAGAGTTCAGGAAGAACAACATGATAGGGATGGGGAGGGGATGCTCCAACAACGTGGTTAAAGAGGTAGATGGGAGTCTGGCCATGAAGGATCATGTATGTTCTGCCAAGGACTTCATAGTTTTATGCTACTGACAAAATGAAGACATGGAATATGTTTTAAATCAGATCGTTTAGAGTCTTCTGACTTCTGCAACAACATGGCGTATGGACTGGAGGTAGGTGAGACCAGAGGCAGGTCAACAAGGAAGGAGCCTGTTAAATGATGCCAGTCAGAGATGATAAGCACAATACCATGGAGTGGTAGCCATGCGGGAAGGAAAGGAAAGGATGCAGTTGGATTATCCATGCCAACTACTGGGGAAATGTGCAAGGCACACCCTCTCAAGGGATTTCTGGCTTAAAGCAGTTCTCTGGGGCTCTGCTACCAAGTGCAAGGCTTTGGGTTACTAAAGGAACTAACTTCTGCATTTGCTTAAGTAGGAGGAGCTAAAGTAAGGAAAGAGTATACACAGAGCTGTTTGTGAGGGAAGAAGTCAAAACTTCATCACCACAGGGCATAGATTTATAGAACAGACATCAAAGAAAGAAGAACTTAATTCCCTGATGGTTTTCCCATTTGTGGACAGAAGCATTTGGTGTTTGCCAATCAGACTGAAAGGAAATTAGTGTGGGGAAGGCTTACCTAATTCTGGATTACAAACTAACTGTTTTAGAGTCTAGGCTGAAATCAGCTCTTTGTAAACAGTGGTAAAGAGGAAGTTGGCTGAGCAGATTTTTAAATATAATCCCAACTCTTTCCTTCCATTGAGGACTTGAGTTGGCTCAGGGTGCCAGGAAGAACACAAGGGGAGGCTTTGCTGCTTAAGGAAATAAATGGGCTGGGGTAAAGTGCTCCTGAATTATCCATTGCAGGGGCACAGGCAGTTCAATTAAGGCCAGAGGGTGTGGCCTGGGGCTAAAACAGATCATTGTGATCTGTTTACGAGAGCAGTACCTCTCCTAGACAAGATGGGATGCTTCTGTTCCTGGGTCTGTACTTTTCTGTGCTCTCCTGAAACTAGTGAGAGCTCTATAACATTTATAACAGTGGAGACCATCCCAAGTCAACAAGCAGCTGACTTTTTCTCAGAAGCCAGGCTCCCATGTAAACAGGTAGGCAGATGCATAAGAACTGTGCCTTCTTAAAGATATAAATCCACTTTCCCTGGTCCTCAGCAGAGGAAAGTATTTGAATGAAAACTGCATTAGTGTTTGCCTCCAAGATTCACCCAATACTCGTAGTAATCATTGATGTTCCTTGCTTCTCAGCTGCTATTATTAATTTCATTTTGTAAATGTGGGCTTCCCTGGTGAAGCCAGACACTGGGCTGCTTTGCCCTGCTGCTAGCCTGCCTGCACTTCTGCTCTGGCCCTCTCTCCATCCATCTCTTTGCCATTCCTGCTGTCAGCCCCAAGTGGGAGGGAAACTTTTTCCCTTCAAGCTTTGGACAACCCTAGATTACTTGGTCTCTGAGTGAGTCTTTCTCTTATTGACTTCCTAAAGCTTTTTCTCCTTTCTAAAACACTCTTGAGGAACTTGAAATTAATTGCAAGAAAACATTTGAGTATTACTAATCCTTCGCTTTATTGGAGGCTGAGCATTTCTGCCCAGTGCCTATGAACCCAGGACCTGTAGTGGACTTTTGATCCTCCCCTGCCTTCTCAGGGCATCTCTTCCCCACCTCCAGGTCATGGCCACCTCCCCTTCTTTACTGGGGTGAGCATTTTTACATCCTAAGTAACAGATCATCTGTCCCAAAGTCCTCTTTACCATTTCTCATAAGAGGCCCTAGAGGCCTCTTATTAAAAGAATTTTGGAAGGGTGCCTAATATCCAATAGAATTTTTCTGGCTGGGCCTTGCTAAGACACATTGTAACAGATTTTTATTTTTAATTGTCATGCCATGTTTATTTCCACCCCTGCTTGTCTAAAGTAAGCCGTTACTCCTGCTGGGAAACTGCCCTGTCTCTTTATTCATCTTCCAGGACTTGGCCAACCCCAGGGAATAGTCTGTGACCTTTCCAGCTGGCCTGCCACTGAATTTCTGGTGTTTACCCAGTTTGGTGCTTAATTATATATGACTTTGTAAGCAGATGTCATCAAAATTCTAAGCACCTTTAGGGTTTTCTTTTTTAAATCGCCATAAGAATTGGTACTAAATTGATAATAGTGGCCTCATAAATACTTTGAGTTCAGTTAATTGATATGACTGGCTCCTCAAAAATTCTTTGTGGAAACCACTGAGTCCACATTTTCAACTTTCTTCTGGTGTTTTATTTTCCATTGTCACACTGAAAGTGTCTAGGGCCACTTAATTTGGGGGATTGATTGATCTTAGGATATGTGCAAAAGTATTGCTCTTATGTACAAAATTTAAAAAAAATTAAATAGTCACAATATTTTTAATTATTATTTTAAAATAATAATTATGATGGTTTGGACGTCTGTGGCATTTGGACTATTACCCAAGCCGTGGCATTCACTCACTGAGACTGTGTCCAGGTTCCCAGAGCCTGGCCTGGGTCCAAAGAAGTGTTTCCAGGAGGGTTGGTAGTTTGGCCTCTGCTTCTCTCACTGTCAATGTGTACAGAACCACACAAGCCTGCACGTGGCTCAGTGTGGTGTCAGATCAGATAACTTTTGTGGTAGTGTTTTGTAACCCAAAAATGCTAGGTGAACATAACAGACTTTATCATGCTCTTAGTAAGAATTAAATTGAGCAAAATTTGAATTGCAGGGTCTCTTCTGGACTGTCTTTCACTAAGATCCAGTTCTTAGTAAGAGGCTATTAAAAACACTTGGCATGAGCGATCAGAGAAGTGTTCGTTATGCAATTCCTCTTTGTGGAAATGGGCTGGTAAAGGAGGAAGGAAACGACATATCTCAAGCTTGTTAAACTACCCTTTCTGGGTATAGAGCATATTTTTTCAAATAGATGAAACTCTGATAAAGGAAGAAACCGCGGGTGATCCAGTTCTGTGCTGTAGCTCGGAATGGCCCCAATCAGACAATCACAGCGATAGGGAGTGAAGACTGGTTTCAGCATTTTGCAATCTAAACTAAGTAGGCAGTTGCTTTTCATTTCACCAGTAGGAAGAACATATATCTCAGGGGATGAGAAAACTTTCCCCTTCCCTTCTGTGTTAGTTCCTCTGGCTGGGCAAATAATTAAAATGACATAAGATAAATTAACAGGAGAAAATCAAGCTTTAAAAGTGCACATGGGGAATTCACATAAGCATGAAAATTCCAGACTGTGAGGCAAAGTGAGATATAGATGCCATTCTGGACTAAGGAGGCAGAAGAAGGGGTCTAGGACTTGAATTAAGCAATTCACCGGGAGATGGAAAAGAGTCAATGTTTAGGAAGCAAGCATTTGCTGGGCCCTCTTGAATCAAGGGTAGAGGGAAGACAAGACCTTTATGAACTGGGCTTTGCTAGATTCCTGCTTACCACACCTAGATCAGATTAGACTGTAGTTACCTATGATGATAGTTCTCTTCCTGGAGCAGGTACTCTGTCTTAAATTCTTTTAGGCAGTAAGTGGGAAGGCAATAAGGTTCTTCCTGAGCCTTCTGGGCCTTGATTGTTTTCAACTCAAAATGATCTGCCTAACAGAGTGGCACTTGTTCTGGACCCCCACACAGGCACAGAAGTTAGTCCCCATTAACTTACTCATCTCAGACAATGCCCCAGCCTGGATTCCCACAGCCCCCTCCTGCTCCCTTAGCCTCTGCTCCCAGGGCCCTGTCTGGAGCGCCACAGCCTCCCCGGCTGTGTTAGGAAAGGAGGCAACTCCAAAGACTGACTTTTAAAGAAATCTTAGTTGATATTTTAAAGTTAGTTTTGTGATAAATAATAGATATATTTACCTAGAATTTCTAATAAATGAGTGGAATTTGTCAGAAATGCAGGGCAAATGTAGCTGCCCAGTAAGTTAGTAATATGACCAAATGAAAGGGCATAAAAGTAATATAAATTCACTCAGCAAATATTCAGGTGCTTGGCTCTGCAAGAAGCACATTTCTAGGCATGGGGGACAGATAGTGACCAATGTCTGCAACAGAAGCCCAGTCCTCTGGGAACTTAAAACTTAGTAGGGGCAGACACATGCACACATACATGGTAGGTAATGTGTGGTAGTTACCAAAAACATGGGCAGGGTAAAAGTAGACAGCAGGTGATGGAGGCAGAGCCCACTCTTTTGTGTAAGATGACTAGGGAGGGCTGGCTGACCAGGGGACATACCAGCAGGTGCCTGAGAGTCAGAAAGGAAAAGTGTGGGAGTGAGTGTTATAAGTATCCAGGGAACTGCTTCCAGATGGAAGGAATATCAAGTTCGAGGTGTCTGGTGTCTGTGGCACATTCCAGGATGAGCTGAGCCCCGTGCGGCTGGTAGGGAGTGAGAAATGAAAATTGCGAGGCAGCCAGGGACCAGATATCACTGAGGCCGTGAAAGGGCCTTCTCTAGCTTTCACCCTTGAATGAGGAACTCCTGCAAATGTACATTATAATAACTTATTTTAATTTTCTTCAAGGTATTCCCCATGTACAGATTGTTACTAATCATTCAAAAAAAAAGTAATGAATGCCTCGTGCCTAGCACCGTCAACAAATATTTGGGCACCAACCATGTTTTGTTACAGGGGAATTTTCATGATAGAAATTATACCCAAGTTGCAAGAGCAGACACAATAATTCTGTAGGAATTATCCAGTGAAATGAAGATTTCAAGGCTCCAGGTGAGGGTACTGATAATCACCAGCCCCTCGGTGGTACAGCAGAGATTTACAGAGCTAGTGGCCCTTGGTCTGAAGAGGAAAGTTTGGGTCAGTGGTGTGGGCAAGGGTGCTAGGTTGATTAGCCCCATTAGTCCGGGTAGCAAGGCACGAGCAGCAAGGCTCAGTCCTTGTGCTGAGCTGCCCCAAGAGTGGGCTTGAAGGGAGAGGCCTGCATCTGTAGCCCTGAGGAGCATCCCTACCTGGCAGCCTCCCAGCTGGCCCATCCTGCCTACCTTAAAGAAGCCCTACAGGAATCTGAGCCGATTCACCTCTGCAGTGCACTGAGGACAGCTGAAGGTTACCGATGGGGATGTGGGGGGAGGGGGGGTCCAAAGACTTTGGGAGCTTGAGTCTCTGTTCTCCCTCGTCATGTAGTCCAGAACATAAGGGATATACAGAAAGTTGCATTTTCTATGGAGAACCAGTTCCCTTGTACATGCTGGGCCCTGGGCCATCCATTGAATCACAAATGGCTTGGCGATCATAGTACCTGGCCCTGGTTGAAATCCCTGCAGTGAGATCTTCATCTGTACATGAACAACCCCTTGTTTTTCCCTTCTTGTCTCCTCACCGCACCATTTCTTTCCTTTGCCAGCCCCAATCACGTCCCTGGCTGCTGTTCTTGGTCACAGAATGGTAGAATTGGGAGGGACCTAAAAGATGGGCCTGTGGCTCAGAGAGATCAGCTGACTGCCAGAGGCCACCTACTAGTAAATGGCAAAACTGTGGAAAGGAGCTAGTATGGCACTCCCAGTCTGTGAGTCTTAATCCTAAAAGGCTAAATGGGCCCACTTTTCACCTCAAAATTTCTGTTCTTGCTCTTAACCTCAGGACCCATCCCATTTTACATTTTAGGAGCCTAATTCCACCCTAATTCTGATCTCAGCTCCCTGGCCCCGGGGAGACCTGTGACAAGTTTCCCATCACAGTGCCTGTCACTTAGAACACTGGATGTATTCCTCTTATTACTCTCTGTCTTAGTTAGGCACTTAGTGATACTATCCTTCACACTCATTATGGGCGTGTGAATACCTTATTATGGGCGGTCCCACTACAAGGTAACCGACCTTTATATGATTGCTTCTATGAAGAACTTCCCTCCCAGTTGCAGACAAGAGCACTGCATTTAGCCGCTTGGGAAGCCATCTGTGTGTAATCAAATGGGGCAGTCAGGAAAGGCACTTTCACTATTAGGGCCTTAAGAGTTTACAGAGTATGTCGGAATCTGCATGAAAGTGTAAACTCGCACTTGCTTCAGGCCATGAGTCATATTTAGGAAAGCATGCTGAGAATACTGCTCTCTGATTTACAGACCAGGCGCTCTGTAGGCTGTACGGGGGACATGTGTTTGCCTCCTCCATCTAGGCAGAGTGTTGGCCCACCTGGACCTCCAGGCAGCGGCGAGGGGCCAGCGCCCTAATAAGACAGCTCTCCGATGCATGGGATCCTCTGGCCATCTTTCCAGGCCAGCGGAGGGTTCTGGCTCACTGAGGTGTGCAGGCTTTCAGGTATCCATCAGCTCCTTCCTAGTTTTACTCTGGATGTAGGTGCCTCCATACTAAATACACCAAGATCTTCTTGGGAAGTGGGCTTGAGATGAAATTAAAACAAGAAGAATTGAAAGCTGGCAGAAGTAGTGCTATATATAGGTTGGCAAGCAACAGAAATTAACTAGGCTATAATAAAAATTTATTAATCTCCCTGTATACATATTCCCAAAGAGCAGGGAGAACATTTTGAAAGGACACTATTTTTTATAAAGGGGATGGAGAGATGCTGGAAAAACTATCTGGTGGAAGAGACAAGCAGCAAGACAGAAGTGGCTAGAGATGCTTCTGACCCAGCTGTAGGTTGACTACAGACTTTGATAATGATGGTGTCAGAGATTAAAGAAAAATGCTACGACAGCATGCTAACCCTTTTATCTGCATTGTAATGTGTTTGGCGGCTTGGCTTGGCTGGCATCGAGGCACCATCCACCAGTGCAGAATCCCATTCGCAGGCAGTTCCCAGGTTTGGTTTATTCCCTGGGCCATCAGATCTGTGCGGAAACGTCTCTCTGATCAATTAAGGATTTATATTAATTGGGACCAAAAGTATTTCAGACTACTGATTTAGAATGAGAATTCAAAGAAATAAATACACACTAAAACATCAATAAACTCTTCTAAAAGATATACCTGTGATCAGAGTAGCCTTCATTGCATGTCTCAACGGCTAGAACAACTTAAAAATTGCCTATACAGCAAGAGATTTTAATGTACTATCAGACCCAATTTGGGCGTGAGCTTTTATCCTGGTTCTAAGCCACTAAGTTGTGTGACCCTGGGTAATTATGTTCTCTAGGCGTCCCTTTCTAGTGTCATATAAAGAAAAACTTTTATGAGAAAACATCCAAGTTTTTCCAGATCTAAAATTCTAGTTCTGTAAACAAATATCCATGGTAGACCTGTTTTTATCTTGCTTAATGATAATTATTTTATCTGTAGAGAAAAGCCTTTATACACACACACACGAACATATATATGTATATATACATATTTTTTTATTCTCACCCAAGGATATATTTATTGATTTTGGAGAGGGAGGAGAGGGAGAGAGATCTGTTGTGTCCTCTATGTGCCCCAACCTGGGGTCAAACCAACAACGTCGGTATGTGAACTGAACCCGCAACTTCTGGTACACAGGACAGTGCTCCAACCAACTGAGCACCTGGCCAGGGCTGTAGAGGAAAGCTTATAATATTTTCTCTTTCTCCTTTCTTAAATCATTTTATTTATGAGAGCTTTATTTTATATCATTCTTTTAATCAGAAAAAATATATTACATGGAAAAAATGTGATGAAGACCCAAGAATGATTTCTTAATATTTTGTACAATCAAAAATTAAGTATTGCAAAGATGGTATCTGGGCCCGCATTTCAGTTTTAGGTATGAAAAGAGTGACTTAGATCCGTTTTTGAAAAGTATGTACCTTTTGCATAGCAAAAAAAAAATAAGAGCATAAAATTCTGTAGAAGCTTTAACGTTAGAGTAGTTGATAGAAGAGAATGAGACCTTAGTTCTAGCTCTCTCTAAACTACTCGGTGCGCTTAAAGCGCTCATCCAGTGGTCATTCACAAAATAGTCCCTCAAGTCAGGGTGTATGTTTTGTTGTCCCCGTTCCGGGGCTGGAAATCATCCTAATGCCACACAGGTAAGCAAAGGGTGTGCCAAGAATGCCATGAGGTCCTCTTCCCTTACTTAGTCCCTCTTTCCTCCTAGGGAGTGGCTACTTTCATAAGACAGGTCCTAATTCTTCCTCTCAATTTGTGACAGTTCATAAATATAAGAGTCGCTGCTGCTGTTTGTTGTCATGATACCTCCCGCCAGTCGAGTTGCACAGAAAGAGAAGCATGAAGCTAGGGGGAGAGGTGAGTGGACCCGGCAGGAGCCACGATGGACTCTGCTCGGCCACTGCCAGCAGGCAGGCCCTCCTCCAAGTGTAGCAGTGAGTGTGCTGTGAAGCCCAAGGAAGTTGTCAGTTGGAATCCCTGATTCACGCATTTATGTGTATTCCACTTACAGTGCCAGGCATTGGTTCTTGACAAATGAGACGCTGCTTTCCTCAGAGAGCTGTCCGTGTAACCAGAGGCCCCACTGCTGGGGAGGTCTGCGGTGACTTTAACCTGCTCTATAGTCTGTCAGTCATTAAATCTTGTACATTCTAATTCCTGTTCCTCTTTTGGATTTGCCTACGTCTTTCCTTCCCCACTGTGTTTAGTTCTAGCCCCTGTTTCCTCTTCCCTTCCTGGACGTTGTAATAGGCTCCTAGCCAACTCTACGCTATCAGCCACGCTATAAACAAGGTGATCTTTCTAAACGCAAAACCGGCCATGTCACTGGTCCTTTCAAAACCTGCGAGTCCGCCCCATCCACGGCATTTCGTACCATCCCTCCATCATCTGGACCAGCCTGCCTTTCCAGTCTATTCCCCTTTTTTCTTCTGTACACCAGCAGCAGTGCCCAATTACATACACTTCCCCAGTTATGCCAGGTTCTGTCTGGTCACCACTTTGAACATGGTCTTCCCCTTTTTGAGTCAGCTTCTCTTCCCTAGTCTACTTGGTGAACTCCTTGATAATTAAGCTACATGTTCACTACTTACAGAAAGTTTTCCTGGCCCCCAGGCCACTTGGGTCTTCTTTCGTACACCACGGTGGGTCCCTGACATGCCTCTGGTGGGGCAGCTGTCACACTGTCTTGTGATTATTATTTTACTTGACTCTCTCCCCCTCCTGGATTCTTGGGTGACAGGGGGAAAGACTGTGTCTTAGCTTTGTATTCCTCACCCCTGGTGCTGTGCCTAGCGCAGGGAGGGTATAGATTTGGACTGAATTCATCTGTCTGGATGCTTCTAAAAGTAAAAATGATGCTCCTCCATACTTTCGTGTGATGATTACATTTGCCATCTAAGTCGGGAATTACCTTTGTGTGATTAGAAGCATTAAGAGTCTCTACTCAAATAGATTCTTGAACATGGGTAGGGAAAAAAGACGGACAGTATGAATCTCTTTCTGTAATGTGACTTTGGACACTGAGATAAAAGTTAGCTGATTTGACACTTAAACGATTTGATCCTAGACTGCAGTAATTGCTACGGGAACATTCTTCTTCTATAAATCCCTTGGCCCTTTGACTTTGGGTTCCCATAGTCCATATTCAGACATCACCTAAACTACCTCAAAACTCAGTATATGTTGGTCTTGAAAGTAGTTAGGGGAGAATGAATGGGCTAGTGAGAATTTTGTTGGTTAATTTTTCTTAAAAATTGCAAAAGAAAATCATTTTTAAATGTTTAAAATGACTACTGTATATATTTTTCATTAATTATGATATATGGGAAAGGAAGTTGCAGAAATATATTCACAACTAAAATGGTCTCAGTTGGCTGCCAGTTTTGCAAAGTTAGCATTTATGATATAGTGAGCATTTTAGTGCCTCTCTCCATTTCACGTGAAGTTGGGGTTTCTCGTCTTTGCTTCATGAGTAGAAACCTAGCAAGAGTGTCTTAAACTCAAAGGCAGCCTTTGTGGCATCATTTATGTACAAGTGAAAAGCGTGGTAACTCTCAGTAGAAGTTGTGAAAAAATCCAGTTGTGTAACTATAAAATTATTCATCATAGTTGATGGAAAAATGCCAGCATGAATACTGCCAAGAAAAAACAATAATGTATATTCATTTAGTTCAAAACACCCTTGAACAAGAGGCCCTTTTCCTCCCAGCTCCAGAAATACATGGCAATGTTTTATTGCCCGCAGAGAAATGAACAAACAAAAAGGTTCAATAGAGCATATTGTTGAATATTTTTAGATAAAATACAGTTGTCGGAGGTAAGGAAGGAATCAAGTTAAAGAAAGGACATTCGATGTTTGCTAAATATTTTCTCTTTTGTCTTATTTATAGAAATATTCTGTGGAAGTTTTCCCAAAGGCCATGAGCAAACACATGAAGCTTAACAACTTGTCCATTGTAGCTTCTGTTGAACCCGGGTGTTGGAATCTATGGCCTCTGTTCTTGTATTTTGAAGGACTGCATTTTAAGCTGATGGATTATAGTACTTGCGGTTTATTCTTCAGTGGGTAAAATGTCTTTCACGATGTTATGTAGTATTATTAACTGAACTTTTCATAATGGGGTCCAGAAGATCTGACAAGCTGAACAAAGTATATTTGTGGAATATTCCCCCAGTGCCCAAAGTGACGTGACGGCTTTGTGCTTTCTGGTAGCTCACTGTGACTTTACCCATCACCAACTGCCATCGGATCCCTCACAGGTGTGCTTTCGTACAGCAAGTGCGTGAGCATGACTTTGGCTGCCCAGTATTGAGGAAATTCTAAATCAAGAAGCTGTCCTTGTAATTTGAGACAAAACTGAGACAAGGGCAAGCTCATGTGCCGGGAAGAGTGCCCGAAGTTTGGAACTAGCTGCAGGCGCCACGGGCAGATTAGAAGGCCCCTCTGAGCCATGGGATTCACGGGAAAGGGGAGGAGGACTCGGAAGGGATGCTTGGTAGCTGTCACCCAGACAGGCGAATGCTCCTCCTTCCACCTACCCACCCCTAAGCTCATTCCAGCTGCAGAACCTACTGAAATCTGTCTCTCTCCCCACATTAGACTGTAAGCGGCCATAACCTATGACTGACTGAGCTTTGTAAGACTCCTAACCCATCCCCCCAAACCCCTGGCAGGGTGCTCAGCACAGAATAAATACTTAAAAAAAATGAACTGCAAGGGTATGGTGTAAGATGTAGTGGAGTGTTACTAAAAATGATTATTTTATTAGTGTTAATTTAATGCTTGATTGGCAGAAATAAATGTTCAGAGAGAATTTTAGAATAAAAATGTGTTGATACAAACAACCTATAAATTACACATTATGTTTTCTGTATCTTAGTAACTTTTCAAAATGAGAAAGGATGACAGAAAATAGGGGGAGGGAGGAATGAATTTGCTAACTGAAATGCCTACTACATTCAAGTGAAAAATCTTTCTCTGTACATCTCAAGATCTCTGAGGGAACTAGATGCAGCTTTAGAACAGTTACTATGTTTCTAGCCAAAAGCCTACTGACATTATTAAAATATACTAGAGCAGTAAGCAGTATCCCCTTCTCTTTATTCTTGCTAGCACAGTGTGTTTGAAAATATAACACCAGTGTGGCTGGGCTTTGTTTGAATACAGCCCTTGCATTATGCATGTTAAAACTGATCTTTCCATGTGTTACATTCATCTTCATTGTGAAAAAAAAAATGCTACAGTATATTTACTACACAGATTTATTAGAACCTATCTCCCATTTTGTCTTGTCTCTCATTCTCTTCCAAGGTATTTAGTTGGGTGTCTGCTCTGACCTGGGACTCGGGGAGTCCCAGATGAGTGAGTGACCCCAGCTAATGCCCTTAAGATGTTCACCGCCACATCTGCCTAGTGGGGCAGCTCACGCATTTTCAGACTTGAGTCTCTGCAAAAGGACCCAGTGCTGAAAAGAATTTCTAATTATTTCTAGTGGTAGGATGACAGTTAATAATGTATTCAACAAAACCAAAAACAAGGTATGTCTTTTAAATGATACAGTTTGAAGGATAAACTAAAAATCAACTTGAAAAGCACACTTTCAATAAAGGATGTTTCATACATCATGTTAATAATTCTTATTTATCAAGCTAAGCAGTATGGAAATGCTTTATGCACATTTGGCCATGGATCATAATAATTGTCCTATACTTGGAAGTACTTGGTCAGAAAAGCACAGCCCATGAAGGTGGTTAGATCCTGGCCCACACTCTATCTAAAACCTGAGGCCGTGCTCTCACCAACCGCGCTCTATTGAATAGATCGCATTTACAACTTCCCCACTAAAAGGAAACCGCACATTTGGCCAAGTAAAGAGAAACATCACGAAGTCATGGCAGGGTTATCTGTCATGCCGTGCAGTCTGTGCTATCTCCCTGAGCCACACGATTCCTGCGGGTGGAGTAGTGTGTCGGTCTTCCTGGCACAGGAAGGCACTCTGGTCTGGGGGGGCAGTGTGGAAGTCTACGGCATTCAGAGAACTCTTTTCTTTCCCAATGAACTAATCTATGGTCTGAAGCTAATTTATCACCCCCTCTCCCCTGCAGGACCTCTTCAGTATTAATGTCTACCAAATTGGAATAATAATTTCAGCCTTTGGAGAGAGATTCATTAATTCAGCAATTCATCAAGTATCTACCAGGGGTGTCCAACCTTTGGACGTCTCTGGGCCACACATTAAACTACATTGCGACATGTGATCACAGAAAAATCTCATGTTTTAAGTAAACTTGAGATTTTGTGTTGGGCCACATTCACAGCCATCCTGGGCTGCATGGACTCTCCCCAAAGTGTCAGGGACAACTTCAGGCACTGCAGATACCAAGCTAACTGAGGTAGACAGGATGGTCAGTGTGGTACTGGCATAAGGATAGACATAAATATTAGTGGACCAGAATAAAGAATTTAGAAATAGACTAGTTGTTGTTGTTTTTCTTTTTCTTTTTTCTTTTTCTTTTTTACAACGAGGCAAAATAATCCATTGCAGAAAGGACAGTCTTTTTACAAATGGTGCCAAAACAACTGGATATCCATTTCGGGGGAAAAAAATGAACCTTAGTCCATACCTCATGCCACCCATAAAAATGAATGGGTCAATGTACAAACTCAACTGGGAAGGGACACGGGAGCTTTTGGTAGTGATGGGAACACCCTGTATCTTTTTATTATATTAGCTACATGGCTGTGTAAATTTGTCAAACCCCATTAAAATGTGTACCCCAAATGGGTATACACTTATTGTTTGAAAATTACTATACCAGTAAAGTTGATTTTCAAAAAGAAATCATATTCTTTGAAATCATATACATTGAAAGACTCCAGTGAATGTTAGATAAAACCCAAATGCTTCACACTGTCCCACAAAGTCCTAAGTGATCTGGGCCTGTCTACTTCTCTGACCCATCTTGCCGCCTTCATTTGCTTTTCATGTTCCTTCTTCCTGGAATGCTGTTCTCCCAGGTTTAGGTGTGGCTGATTCCTAAAGCAGCCCAGTGCAGGAACTGCCTCCTCAGTGAAGTTCTCCCAGATTGCCTAACCACTCTAGTGCATTAGGGTGTGTGTTTCAAAGCATGCATCATCAGTTGAAATTCCTATTTACATGGTATTTATTTATTGTCTGCTTTTCCCCATGAGAATATCATGTCCACATAACAGGAAAGGTCTGTCTTCTCTTTCTCTTCTATCTATAGGACTAAAATAGTGTCTGCCTAATAGTAGATGTTCAATAATTACATTTGAATGAATAAAAAAGGTAAGGAATTCAGATTCTATGATGTAGACACTGCAGTAACATTAAAGGTTGCTAAGTAAAGAAATGGCACCATATAATTTGTGCTGTAGAATGGTTATAGGGATTTGATTGGGAACTGGGGAAAGATTGAAGGCAGACCCTTCAGAAGGCTATCATGCCGTTTCTGGTAAGAAGACAGGGAGGCCTGAAATAAGGCTCTCTCAGAGGAGACAGAAAGGATGAGCACTCTAGCAACATTCAAAAGGTGGAACCAACAACGTGTGATCACTGAAGTTCTGAGGGTATGAGGGCAGTAGTCAAGTTGAGGAGTAATACCCATGCACACCTGTATATTCGCTGCTGCTCTGAGCTGAAATAAGGACTCCCAGAAATGTAGCATATGTAGCAGATAAGAAGAATGTGGTTTGGCAAAGTTGAGTTACCTTCAGAACATTCTGGCAGAGATGTCCAGTAGTCAGTTAGTAATACCCATGTGAAAGCTAGAAAAGAGTCGGGACTGAAACAGGGATTTGAGAGTTACAAGGTTGGAAGTGGTAATAAAGGCATGGGAATGGAACCTTAGGGAGAGATGAAGGTATAAAGAAGAGGGCCAGTGATGAAACTCTAGGCGCTACCTAACTTTCAAGGACTGGGAAGAAGAGGAACTAGTAAAGAATAATGAGAGCAGTTAAGGGGAGCAGAGTATGGAAGCCAGGGAGAGAGTTTGAGAAAGAACAGTTAATAGTGGCAATCCCCACAGAGATTTGGCATGAGAGGGACTGAAAACTTGGCAACTAGGAGTGACTGGTGACTTGAGCAAGAGCTGTTTCAAAGAAGAGCAGGCAAAATACAGACCTGAGTAGTTTGAAGTAATTGGCAGGGGAGGAGTTTAGGATAAAATACAGGGTTCTTTTTAAGACAGTGGGAATTCATGCCTACAAGTCTTAGTAAGAGAAAGGTGTCTTTTGAGAACAGTAGGAACAACATTGGGCTAATGTGCTTGACTTGAAAGCTGATGATGTCCATAGCATTGTGAAAAGCAGGTACTGAACCAACCAGGCCCTGATAACCAGATTGCCAGTGGTCACAGATGACCTGGCTAGGGTTGGAGAGGGTTTCTTTAATTTGTCAATAACATGGTTGTATGCTTCCCTCCAGTAGTGCTCTGGCCTCCTGGGTGTAGGAGCCAAGACAATTAGTTTGATCATAATTGTGGCAGAGAACAAGGGGTGAGGATATTGGGGATTGGGTCTAGACTGGGACTGAATCGGAGCATGAAGGTGGAGGGTGGGGAGGGAGATAGACTCTGAGAAAAACAGAAGGGCTAGAAAGTCCAGTGAGAAGAGTAAGAGATCTGGAGAAATGGTAGGGTACAGTTAAAGGTAGTTATTTAGAACTTCACTATTACTTGGAACTTCAGAATTTAGAATTTGGACAGATGAGAGATCTAGAGTGTGGCCATATGATTAGTGGATGAAACAGAGGGTAGAGATGTAGGTGAAGGTTAGATCTTTGGACATGGAAGTGCTGCCACCCGTAATGTTACTGCATACGTACTGATGTTCACCCCAGCGTCTGGGAGGCAGACGAAGAAACTAGGAATTCAGTGAGTGATTAGGAGTCCATACAATTACATGAGACAGACTTGGATGGCACGAAGCTCAAAAGAGCATGGACAGCTGCATGGACAGCTGCATGAACAGGAAGGGTACCCGGGAAGCTGCAGTGGGGAGTCAGGAGAATGCAGACTGATTCTCGTAGCGCCCGTCCCCACACTGGCAGAGCTGTGGCCCCAGAAACAGGCAGGAAGTGGTGTTCCCTGGAGGAAAGTCGGTTAAGGAACACCCTGTGAACAGTCAGGGCATCTGCAATGAAGACCGGTGATGGGGTAGAAAGAGATCTTGTCAAGCTAAACAAAAGAAGCCCAAGTCAGTTTTTGAACTTTCTGAAGTAATGTGACAAATTTAACCTAAGAAATATGTATATTTGCTCCTACTAAGAGCTATATATGTCAGTAGCAAAAATAGCAGAATTATTTGTTATGATGCCTGTCAAAAAGTAACTTAATGTTTGAAACATCTGAATTTGAGTGTTGTCTAAAAATTATGTAGGTGTGTATTTTAGCTGGGTTTCTAACATTTTATAAATAATATTTTTAAGGTATGAATGCTAATATTTATGTATGTATGGTCTGTTTGTTTATCCGTTTTTAACAGGTTCTTGATCAAGAACCACCCCTCCGGAACCAGCACGGGTCTGTCCCACGGCCTGCTCTGAACAGCGTGCTGGCTGACAGAAGACTCCAGTGGCAAACCATCTCTGCTGCCTTACAGAGCAAGCAAAGAAGATGGATCGATTGAAGAGCCATCTGCCTGTGTGCTTTCTACCTTCTGTGCCCTGTTTAATCCTAGTATCCACTCTAGCGACTGCAAAGAGTGTGACTAACAGCACTTTAAATGGCACTGACGTGGTCTGGGGCTTTATGCCTGTAATCATTGCCAGAACTGACCATATTATAGTCAAGGAAGGGAATAGTGCCTTGATTAATTGTAGTGTTGATGGCATCCCTAATCCACAGTTCAAGTGGTATAACTCCATTGGCAAGCTGCTGAAAGAAGAGGATGAGAACGAGAGAGGAGGAGGTAGGCTTTAAAGTTGGGTCAAATGTCACAAAATGTAAATGGACTATGGAGCCAGCACCTGGAATGTAAGTTGTTCTTATTCGGGTCATTTAAAGATCTCATTTTGTCTTCTTTCTGAGGCAAGACACTGAAGTATATATCCTTAAGGATTCAAAGCAGTAATTAATTCATTGCTTTCACTCTGACTCAGGAAACAAAGGGCAAACATCAGTCTTTTAAAAGGCCTCTTGGCATGTTCTAATTTATGCATACAAAATGTTATAGGGACAAATGTAAAATGGATTTTCCCTTAAGTATATGTTCCATCTATATGAGGGAGTTTTATTTTGGTTTTGGTTCGTGCAACTGCTCAAATAAACAATGTAGCAGTTGCTTATCTTTAGATGTCAGTTTAATCCATGGACTGTGGATTTAAAGACCACACTTCTTAAAAAGTCTCTGTGCAAGTTCTCTGCCACTAAGCAGAGGTCATTCTGTGCTCTTGGAGACCTGGCGAAAATTTCCAGACTTTTGAGGCTGAGGCCCAGAGGGAGGAAGAATGCAATAGCAAGAAATAACACACTAATAGAAGAATGCTTGGTTTTCAATAAGTGAGTTTCTGACCCAAAAGTGTGAATCACCTACCTAAGCACTGAGCTTACCTAAAGGAAATTTCCAGCCAGAGAAGGGATTGCTTGGGTTACTGAGAATCAGTACATTTCTTGTTTTAGGTGTGAGAGTTGTCTGAAAACCCAAGCTTGTCCCATTTTCCTGAAGCAGTTAATGTACTTTCCCAAGCATTTCCTGTGAGATCAAGTAGGGGATTGGGGGCCAGGGAGTAAAAAGACCATTGTTGTGAAGTAACAGCTTATTGGTTTCTGCCGCCCTTTCATCCACACCTTCCTTATCCTAAAGCCCTTAACAAATGAACAAGCCCCAGAAGAGTTTCTGCTCCAAGAAAACCCACACTTTCAACCTCTTCCCCTAGTTTTATCTTAATTGCTTTGAAAAAGGAAGAGAGGCAAATGCCTTATGTCTCCTTAGGAACCGAGTGAAGGAAGTTTTCTTGCAACTACATACTTCTTGTTAACAGCTGTGCGCCTAACGGTTAAGGCAGCTCCAAGTCTAACTTGCAGAGATTGGGTTTCTCTGTCGTGCTCTGCCTTCTGTTGCTTTTGGTCGGCCATTCAAGGATGCACAACATAGAAAAGCTTCTTCCCTTTAATGAAGATATTATATACTGGGTGTCATACATATGCTTGTCTGTTTAACCTGGGAGAGTGGAACACTTTCCCTACCAAGTAAACTTAGGGGACCACAGAATTTTTAAATTAGAGGGTACGGTAGGACAATATACTACAAATCCATCTTTTACTCAGATTTTCCCAAGGTCCTGCTGTTATTAAGTGGCTATGACTAGGACCTTCACTACTGACAGTGGAAAGATGAGATACCACCAGTCCTAGCCCACATTTGGTTTCCATTCCTACAGTGCCTTCCTTCCCAACTACAAGGCAAAAGGAAGTGACATTACACTTGTGAAGAGGGACAGTAACTATGGTAACATAAACAACACTCAGGTCCCTGTAATTCCTCAAGTCTTTCTGCAGGACTGGGCCACTTCAAAGACTATCCAGGTGACTGAATTGAGGGAGCGAGGACCTTGGAGCAGAGGTTATCCCTGGGTATTGAAGAGTTAGGGCTGAGGCAGAGAACCCCTGAGTCCTAGAGAGGAAGAAAACTATGGGAACAGCATGGTATTGAGGCCTGAATTTCAGTTACAACATCTTGAGTACTTTCCCAAAGTAGTACCTTATTGCTTCAAAGAGATCATATGATGTCTTAGTTGAAGAGGTGCTTATACTATTGACTCAGTCTTGGCAAGCAGAGTCTGTACCTTCATCATCTGTGTATTGGGAACTTGAACTAGATGGAAGTTACATTTGGCCCAATATTCGTTTGTTTGTGGGTGCTCAGGTGGTCTGCGGCAGCAGCCTATCAGTGACCCCTGACCTTCGGTAGCCACTGGGAAGCCTTTGGCACGGAGAACTACCTGCTCTGTCGGAACTCAGCATTGTCATCGTGTTTGTAGCCAGCAGGCCTGCTGATAAATCAGCTGGTTTTAAACCTCATGAGGAAGATACACTGTAGATTTTTAAAAAGAACTCTCAATACTAGTACTTAATGTTCTAGCTCAGCTTTTGCAATTACAATGCATAATAATAGTAATTTCAGGACATAAGTAACACAAAGCAGAATAAAAACACTGTACCTAACAACCAAGCAAAACATAGGAAACGGTAGAAATGTTAGAATTTCATAACATATTAAATATTAGAATTTTAGTCCTACAATGGCCAATTAGAGGACCCATTGTCTTTAATCCCTCATTTCTAAGGGAGAAAATGCCTATATTATAACACAGACATAGATTTTAGTTTTCAGGCCAATAGGCCAGAAGTTTAAATAAAGCAATATTTCATTTATAATTCAACAAAGAGGTGATTGAATATAATGAAAAATGATGCTAATATCCTGGAATGTTGCCTAGACACAGTAGAGTACTGCTACAATTACACTAACAAAATGAATGTAATTTTCATTAACAACCACTACTATTGATTAAACCCCTGTACCAAGTTACATGCATTATTTCTAATCTTTACAGTAAGCATGACGGTTAGGTATTATTAATCCTCATGTTTACAGATGAGACAGCGGATGAATGGAGAGGAAATTACACAACGAGAGTGTAGACAAGCTGGTATTTATTCTCTCTGTGCCCAACCAGCATCTGCTTATCCCTCAGGTCTCAGTAGGTGAAAAATGTGGAAGACCGTCTAACCCAGACTGAGTGAGTGAGAGAAGCCCCCCTGGAGAGAAAAGGCGTTGTAACCACCACCGTCACAGGTTGACAGTGTTAGGGTGCATGCTGTGACATGCATGTACAGAAATGTATTCAGACCCCTAAGGACAGGCTCCCGGAGCACATTCCTGTTCGCTTTGTGATTAGCTGGGAAGGGAACAATTTCTTGTTTATACTGAAAAAGTGAGATAGCTATTATTCATGCCAACCCTGCCAGTCCTAGAGAAAGGGGGGTGTTTCCTGTCATTGGAGGGTGCCGCAGCTGCTTTGCCTTTCTTCCCTGTGTTTGTCACTTCAGTTCCACAGGATTAGGAGAGGCCAGTGTATAATGTTTCTGGAGGAAGACTTTTTTTTTCAGTCGTTCACTAAAGGACATGTTTGGGGTGGTGCACCAACTATATTGCAGAAATAACTCAGAATTCAAATAACATGAATAACCACAAATGGCCACATGATGTGCTGGTTTCAATTTTCCTTTTGCTAGAGGTGAGTAGAAATAAATATATAGTGGTCAAAGTATTGTGAAAACGTCCCAGTTGTTTCAGGTACGAATTATCTGGTGCATTTTTGCTGTTGACTTTTTACCCTAATTTTAAACCATTTAAATGCACACTAGCACCTTTATCAGATGATAAATAAGCTTTTCAAGAAAGTCAGCTGGCATAATAGGCCTTTGTAAACTTGTCTGGCTTGTTAGCAATTAAGTTTAAAATCATCCTTAAAGTGAGGTTTTAGACCTTTCTGTGGATTTGTTTTCTGTACTCTTGTAGATTTCTGTCACCAAAACTAATTAAGAATTGTCTTCAAAAGTAAACATGCACAGAGTGCACTGAGCTGAACCACACGAAGTCCATAATTGTCACAGCTGCTCCTTTAGCCTTGTGGAATTCATCATTATAAATTTTGCATTTAGTTGACATCAGTATATTATTTTTATCTCTTTGCTTTTCAGATTGTTTGAATAGACTATGAATTGCCTTGTAACTACTTCTGCAAAGGACATCAACAAGCTGTGCCACCCAAGTTTTAAGACTGTAGTGTATCACTTCTCTAGTTAATATGTATGAAAGGAGGTCAGTTCCCACAGTGTTAAATGTAAATTGTCCTTGGCCTCTAAGACCAGCATGAAGTAATGTGTTAACTTACAAAAATATCTTACTGAATTCCCATTTTAGAACATTAAATATTTGACATTTAAAAAATCAATTTATCGAAAGGCATTAATCAAAATGTATGTAATGAATATATTATTGGAAATTCCAAAGAAACACATGATAGTTTTTCTTTGAACAAGTTCCTTAATTTTTCTGAGCCACAGTTTCCTTATCTGTAAAATAGAGAATTTTTTTTACTACCATGTGAGATGGTCAGTGTTAAATAAACTATTGTATATTAAAAGCTTAATATAGTACCTGGAACATACCAAACTATCACTAAATCACAACTGCTATTATTAGCAACATAGTCCTATATCATCACAATAACAGATGCTAAACACTTAACTCTGTTTCATAAAACAATGTGTTTTGTAAAGAAAGGAAATCATTTTCTGGGTAATTTCTTATTCTCTACCTCAATTTCTCAACCTTTTAAATAAAATTTGATAAACACACAAAATTTGTTTCCCTTAAATGTTACTTAAAATTTCAAAATAATGTGACTTGCCGTGAAAGCAAGTTCGGAAACCGCGCCCCCCGCCCCCCCATCAGAGGCCCCTCTTTCCCAGCGCTTCACTTTTGTGAGCATGGGGCCCACTGATATGTAGCATTCTGTCTCTGGAACAGCGGTGCGTGTGGAAATTATAAAGTACCTGTATTATGCACAGGATGAACTTTACATTTGCTTCGCCCAGTGTTTCCAGGGCTGCTAGTAAACTTCCTCCAACGCACAGGATAGACCCCAATGGAGAATTATCCAGTGCAAACTGTCAGTGGTGCCCAAGTTGAGAAGACCTGGTCTAATCCAAAGAAGCACTCCTCAGCTAACTAAAGAATCACTGCAAAGTAGACCTTCAACCCCTAATGTATTTTGCCATAAAAGTGATTTAATTTATGGTACTTTGATTCATTTTCCAAATTGAGTCATATTAAGGGCCAACTTGGTAACAGAGCACCACTTATAGTGGGTTTTTTTTTTTTTTTTTAATGAGTTGTGCTGCACTTGGAATGTGAGCCCGGAATGCTTTAGCCTTAGCCATGAAAGATGCTTCCAGACCCACCTCAGATAAGTAGGACAGCTGAGGTTCCCAAAGTGTAATCTTTTTATATGAACCCAGTGTAGGGTGCTCTTGTCTTAGAAGACCACCTACAGCTACTGTCAGAAAAGACTCTTGCTACTTGGCCTGGAATTACATGCTTGGCAATTTTAAAAATTAATATTCCCCGATCAAGTGAGCTAGAGTGTCGGATATTTCCTTTTGTAGGAAATGAAACTATAGGTTCTCTCCAGATACTATTCATACCTTTACGCAGAGCAGCAGCACAGGCTCTGCGCAGCACAGTCCTTCCACCCTACCTTCTTGAGCGAAAGCTGAGCTAAGTCTGTGCTGTCCTAAGCTACTATGGCTCCACATGAATTGGGCGCTAGCTTGTTAGAGCTGCCCTAGTAGGGCTCTTTGAAGAGGTCCCTTGGGAGGTTTGGGGCAGAAGACACAAGAGCCCTTGTGGCTGGCAACGTTCATAGCCTGACGGCAGTGGCTTTAAGAAGCTGACATGTACTGCAGAGGCTCTGTAACAGGTGCAGCCACACGGTGCTAAATTTGTTTCCAATTATGCTTTGTAAAAAGGCATGAGTCCTTTCTTTTCAGAAGCCTATATTTCACACAGTGGAAGGTAAGGGCCACATTTATAACCACACACCCACAGTGTTTTTGTTCTTACTTGACAAGTGTCAATTCAATGTGATAGTCATTCAAGTGAATGTTACGTTTCATTTATGTTTACATAAACATTCACTGGAATTCTCACTATCCTGAAATTTTTTATTTATGTTTGTTTCAGGCAACTTAAATAAAATGTACTTGTTTTGGCAGATTGAACTCCTTTTTGAAAAGCATGGGTGTGAGGAGCTTAAGAGCCTAAGTATCTAAATGAGGTTATGAACAGCTTTAATCTTCTTACACCGCTCATTGGGGATAGAGACAAAGCATACATCAGTTTGTTTACCCATTCACAGAACTCTCTAAGGAAAAGAAATCCTTTTCTCCTAGCAAGTAATTTGACAGGAACTCTAAGAGCTTAGCATTTGAGTATAATGTTAATTTTTAATGCTCAGCGATCCTCAGGAAACCTGGAAAGACTTAGGATTTCTTAGACACGGTATTTGGAGAACGGCTGTAATTACAGGGTCTTTGTTGGTTGTGCTCTCACATTCCTTACGGTTCTTCAGTTCCAGAAAGTTTTGCTGCAGCTCATTCCTGTGTAGCAATACTTTGGACAGAAGCTGTTTGGATGGTGGTTATGATCTCGTGCCATATATTAGTTACACTTTGAGTCACAATAACCCCCATACCGTGGAATTTGGGGGCATTTGCAGGTTTAACTGTAGCCATCCAATGCTGTTGATCCCTTCTCTAATTGCTAGACAGTCTTCTTGACACTGTCCTATTGACGGGACATTGTGCTGTTTTGAGTGGCTTCCCCTCCACGTGTGCACGCAGGCCCCATGGTAAGCCTCCTTTCTGGATGGGACCGAGATTATGGCTTCTCTCAGAGAAGGTTGGCAGGGGAGGAACGCTCTGGAATTATGTGCCTGGAGAGAAGAACTATTCTAGAAAGAAATATTTTTCATTGCCTTGATTTTCTTACATTCATTAATATTCTTCCAGTCAATCTAGGCTTGCCTGATTTGAAGAGTTTCAAGAAGTCTAAACGTGAGTCACAGATTACATTCATTCTAAATTTTGAGGGATTCCTCCAAATCAACCTTCCAAAGGTTGCACCCACCCAGCTCCACCCTGCAGCGTGTGGGAGTGCCCTTCTCTCCATTCTCTTGGAAGTATCATGTACATTCAGTGCTCCGCCCCACCTTTATTTGGTACTCTGAAAGGTGAGACAGTTGATTTTTAAAAATTAATCCCGAGGGCGCCGGTGTCTGGACGTTTCATCCTTGCTGGCAGTGGCTGCCTTGCTTTCTGGTAGAGGCGTGGAGTGGGTGGCCGCGGCCTCTGGGCTGGGATGAACGGCGCTCTCAGTGGAGGCAGCGGAGCGAGCTGGAGCCATGGCCAGTACAGTGGTAGCAGTCGGACTGACCATTGCTGCTGCGGGATTTACAGGCCCTTATGTTTTGCAAGCCTTGAAGCATATGGAACCTCAAGTCAAACAAGTTTTTCAAAGTCTACCAAAATCTGCCTTCAGTGGTGGCTATTAAAGAGGTGGGTTTGAACCCAAAATGACAAAACGGGAAGCAGCATTAATACTAGGTGTAAGCCCTACTGCCAATAAGGGAAAGATAAGAGATGCTCATCGACGAATTATGCTTTTAAATCATCCAGACAAGGGAGGATCTCCTTATATAGCAGCCAAAATGAATGACGCTAAAGATTCACTAGAAGGTCAAGCTAAAAAGTGGAGAAAATGTATGAATTTTAAAGTTCTTATCAGTCATGTGTACAAGTACCAGCTTTTTATAAAATGTCCCAAAGCTACAAATTTTAGAAATGATTTAGCACAAAGTCAAACCCTTGTATCAGTTTGTTTAAATTTGAGGATTTTGTCAGATTATAGAATAGTTGTACATTACTTCTCAGTAATTACGGATAAATACATACCATTCAAATAGAAATATTTTTCATTACTCATCTAGCAAACAATTTAGTACTTACTCAAGGCAAAGTGAACATGAAGGTCTCTGCTCTCAAGGAGCCCCAATCTAATGGGAGACTGATGAACTGGTAATTAAAATACAATGTGATAAACACTATGATGGAATTAGCAGAGGTTATTATAGTAGACTCATCTCATTGGGAAGAAAGGTTGTCAAAGTACAGAGCGCTGGCTCGGCGGCTTGGAGCTGTGAATTTAAAAATGAATTTAGACACAATTTAACCTAAAAAAAAATTCACGTAGGTATGTATATGTCACTGACAGGGTTCAGATTTCATACATTAAAAACTTGATTTAAAAAAAATCCCTTCAGATTTTAATTATAATTTCATCTTGGGTTGTTTTCTACACTTAGATGCCATTTGCTTTTTTTTTTCCTGTGATTTACCCATTTATATCTTTTCCCCATTTTTTTTCTTTGGGTTGTCTTGATTTGTGGGATTTTTTTATGTTTCATAGTTATTGAGTATTTGTCAAATATTCTAGAATTTTCTCCCACTTTTTCATTTGCTTTTACCTTTAGTATAACATATTTTGTAGTATAAAGAATTTTAATTTGGGAGAAATTTAATCCATCAGTGTTTTTCTTTACATTTTCCTCAATTCTTGAAATGCTTAAAATATCCCTCTTGTTCCAAGGTTATAAAAATGTCTTAGTAGATTGTTAATTTTATACTTTTAATTTTACATTTAGATCTTCAGAATACTTCAAATTTATTTTTACATATCACATAAAGAAAGAATTTAACTATTCTTTCAAACGAGTAGTCGATTATCTCAATATTTTTCCTCACTGATTTGAAATGACACCTTTCTTATTTTTTACATTTCCCCCACTTCCTAGTGTCTGCTTCTGGACTTCGAGGTTCTTTCCACTGATTTAATCAGGGATCAGAGAAGGCTTTCGCAGCAAACAAGGGAAGATGCCAAGGTGGTGTCTCAACTGGGCTAAGAATGTGTGAGGTGGGGGCTTGGAGTGGGGAAGGAGGGGAGCATTCCAGGCAGAAAGAGCATGTGGGAGGGTCCTGAGGCCCCTGAAGATAAGAAATCAGGGAAAGTCTCATGAAATGAGGGGCTCCTTTTCTCTGACAGCATAAATATATTAAGCTCTGGAACATTCTGGCCTTGTGTGCCTCTCAAGCCTTGTCTCTGCCCTAGACCTCCTTGATTTTAAAAATGGTTTGTTAGCCACAGGAGTGTTGTACACTGGGTTCCATCTTTGGCTCAATGCTGCCCTATTCCACCAGCCATCCCCCTGTGGTCTTAAAAGTCCTTTCTCTTTACCCCCGTTCTCCTGCCTGCCTGCACCCTGCACTCCACCATGTCCTGGCCCTGGCGAGCACCTCAAGTCTCTCTAGGAAGACTGTCCTCCCTGTTCCCTTTTCCGTCCTACTGTCCTGCACCAGTGATCCCCCGGTTATTTGTTGGAGTCTGTGTCCCCCTTTTGGCCTGGGTGGTTTTCACAGTCAGACATCGTCTTTCTATTTGCACAGTCGAGCATGGAATCTAGTGTATGGATGGTTTATTCAATAATTGTTGACTGAAGGCGTGAACAGGATAGAAAAGGATTACTTCCCTTCTAAAAGTGTCAGCTTTGTTGTGCAGCATAGCACACACTGCGTCACAGCTAAGAAATAACATCTGTTAGCTTTTCTCTTTGCAAAGGAGACAGTGTCACCACAACATGACTATCACGTGTGGGTGGTCTTCACGTGTGATTCTCGTGCCTGGAGTTTCTTAGGGAAGACTGTGACAGATTCCTGGGCAAACACTGGTCTCCGGTAGAGATGCAGCAGCCCTTCTCCTGCTGCGTGTTTCAGTGTTTTAGCCTGAATCTTTCAGGTGTGTGTCACCTTCCAGGACCAGAGTGAGAAGAGAGGGCGTGAAGGAAGGGCGTTCCCAAGTGGGGAACTACAGTCTGAGCAAGGCACAGGATGGAAGTGAACTTCCATCAAGAGTGTTCGGGAAATATTTTAGCAACCTCTTTTATTATATTCAGAAAGTAATGATTAAATAGCTACCTCTTTTCTTTCCTCCAAAATCTTTGCACGTAGAACTGACGTAGCATCAGCTGCTGACATTTTAGGTTTTTATTGGTGCCAAAGTGATGCAACTTCATGAAAATTCAACAGGTAACTTTGACGTTCCCACTCAGTTACAATTTAAAATACATAGGGACAGCACTGGGTTTGCCTGATTCGTGTGTATAACACTGAGGGTGTTTTTATTTGTTTAGCTTCCTGACAGCTGAAGTTGGAACTGTTCCCGAATAAGTCTGGGGACACAATATAGACGGAGCTGAATGGTTACAGGCAGCACAGAAAGTGTTCCTGAGATGATCTCAGCTGGGCGGGTGCCCTGGGAGATGCTGCATGGGCCTGGGCTCAAAGCTGGGGTGGGAGGACCCCCAAAGTGGAATTTGTGCCACCTTCATAGTTTTATGGGATTCATGTAATAGTAGAACATGCAGAAATCTTTGTCACTAGTCAGAGGTCAAGCTGCAGCTGAGAGGCATTATTCAGAGTCTCAGTTCCTAGGAAGGAATGATGTACCAGCCTTTAAAAAGGAAGCTATACAGATGTGCATCACCTTTGAGGGCACAATTTTAGTTCTTCTGGCATTATAGTCCTTAGGATGTGTGTGTGTTGGCTTCCAAATACTTGCCGTGTGATCTGATAATAGAATGTTTAATCCAGGTGGCAGTCTAAATATCATTAATATTACCTCAATCCATAAAATAAATATGATGGTTGTTTCAAGAGGAACCTAGTAAAGGACCAAAAACTAAAGAGATGTCTTGGTGTCCTCATCTTAGACTGGACACAGGAACTTGCTGGCAGAAAGATATGGTCTCAATCATTTAACGGGGGTGTTGCAGCTCAGACTATAGGTAACAACCCAAGAGTTTTAGGATCATAACATAGATTTATTTTTGTCAGAGTTCATAGTTAAGCAAATATAGCCACAGATACATAGCTGGAATTCCAGAACAAACGAAGTTAGTGATTGAATAAAGTACATGAAAGACGTTAGTCTGAGGACCCACGATCCCGTAGGAAGCACATGTGCCCCAAGTAGTTATCTGTTGAAAATCTGTTTCCCCGAACAGGCCACAGGTGTCACTTCACAGGGTTGTGTTTGATTCCAAACTTGCCTCTTCGCACAGCGTGCTGAGAAATTTCCAAACTGACTAAGTTCTAATCTGCATTTAATCACTCAGGCCCAGAATAGATAAATACATGGCAGTACACAATGACAAGTATGCCTGAAAATAATTATAAATTTAAACATTTTTAAATAGAGGAAAGCATTGGTATGATAACTAATATGTATTGGAGCATTTCCTTTGTCTATAACAGAATATAATTATCTCTAAAATTATGATGGGGGTGAGGAGAAAGCTCTTTATATTACCATCGGATAGATGCCTGGCTTCTTCCTTTAGTGTTCTTTTCTGCTTTTGGTCTTCTGCATCAGGTTCAAATTAGTCTTTCTTTGAATTTACAATCAATCCCTCCATAAAAGGAATGGCAATGGGGAGGTTAGTAAATGGATGAACTGATCCTAATCACTCCCCATACAATTAACCTCACCTCATCCTCTTCCACCCTATTTCCTAATATGTTGTCTTACAAATGAAGGAAGATAAACATGAGAAACTACGGTGATGTAATGTAGTCTGTGATTCTCTGGAATCCATTACCTTCTATATCTATAATAAGCTTTCAGTCAATTAGAGTTTTTCCCCCCATGCCTGCTGTAGTCTACTTTTAGGAAACATGCAAATGTTAAGAAAATAAATTCATAATTTCCCTTGCCTCATATGATTATACACTGGGGTAAATCTGCAGCGAAAGTATCAAAATTCAGGTTCATGGAATGAAAGGGGTGGAAGGCTTGCTCTTGCCCCATCTGAATGAGAGAAATTTCACAGACCGGGTGTTAGGTTTGTTTATTCATGCACATTCACAGAGACTGAAACTTCACTGGATTTTTCAATCCAGTGTTTTCTGCTCCTGGGGAAAATACACTGGGCGAATTGTTAGAAAAGGGTTACTCAGGGACGCTAGAAACCACTCTTCACTGTTCTTTCAGAAAGTAAAGGAATGTGGCAGCATCCAGCAAAGGCATCCTGCCAGATTCGCCATGGCTAGCAAGTCGGAGGGACTGCCACCCCAGGAGGGAAGGACATTCGTTGGACTGCAGTCACCATGCTGTAGCAGGACGATGCTGGCCTAAAGAAGGCCCTCTGTCGCCTCATTTTCCCGGTCCCTTGAGACTTTGGTTACATATGTGCTCACAAGTTTAAAAAAGGAACACTTTGTTGCTTTGGGGAAATATCAGACTTATAATTAGAATGAAAAGTCACTGCCAGGAGGGAAGAAACAAGTAAAAACACAATGCAATAATAGACCCTTAAAAGGAAACTACACATTAAATTGTCCCATCTCTCCAGAGAGGTCCCTCTAGTTGGCTCAGGGACCTGCAGTGCTTTTATGGAGAAATATCTGCCTGCTCTGTTCCTTAGATTCCCAAGAGGGCTGACCTGGACCCTCCATTCCCTATAGGACAGTGTAGGGGGGTGGGTGGTAGGATTACAGAAAGGCTCAGACCCAAGATCCACAAGCCAGCATGGCTTGTATGTTGTCCAGGGCTCCTCTGACCTGTGGGTATACAAGCAGACCAAGAACCCCAATTAAAGAGTTTTGCCTGACTCAGAACCCCATTCTGAGGGCAACACTAGGTCCTTTCCAGGCCAGAGGGGGAAGGAAGAATTGCTGTTCTCAACATGCATTCTCTCTTTTGTGTGAGGCTTATTTTCAATTTGATGGGTCTATAATTTATTTGCAAGGCTGAAATTGATACTAATTCATACATAGCCTCTGAATCTGTACATTGTTAGCTTGTAACTTTAAGTAGTATAGACAATTCATTGTAGACTCTCAAAGTTAATGACATAATTATGTTTTCATTAACTGAGGTCATACAAGGATAACTTCAATATCAAATATGAGGAACCCAGGTAAACAATTATAATTTAATTGACTTACTCCAGATCTTAGGTTTGATCTGAACTACTGAACTACTTTATACTCTGAGAAGCATTAAACTCCCAGTAAACATATATTCAGTAGAGTCATGCTCACAGGCAGGTTAGAAAATCAAATGCTAGCATTAAGGAATTCTCCAGTAAGAGTTCAGTATTTTCCAGATGGTTTGCTTTTCTTATTTTCACTAGGAGGTAAAATTACACAGTGTGGCCTGGTGGTTAAGAGTACAGCCTCTTGAACTTTGAGTTCATCTTCTAGCTCTGCTGCTTCCGAACTGCTGACCTCGGGAAGGTTTAATCTAACTGTGCCTCAGTTTTCCCATCCTGCACATGGGGCTAGTACTAGTGCCTGCCTGTCCCGCAGAGTTGTGAAGACTCCGTGAGTTCGTACATGCCAATGTTGGCACACAGGAAATGGTCACTGTTGTGGTTGTTAACGGTAGATGTTTTTAGTAATATGTCAGTCTGTAGTCACACCAGTGGGCACCGTGTGTCCTTTTTTGAATGTTCTTCTCTCCCTTCCAACAGGAAAGTGGCAGATGCTCGAGAGTGGCCTCCTGAACATCACCAAGGTGTCTTTTTCAGACCGAGGTAAATACACATGCGTTGCTTCTAATGTCTATGGCACCGTGAACAACACGGTGACTCTGCGCGTCATCTTCACCTCTGGGGACATGGGTGTCTACTACATGGTTGTCTGCCTCGTGGCCTTCACCATCGTCATGGTCCTCAACATCACCCGCCTGTGTATGATGAGCAGCCACCTGAAGAAGACTGAGAAAGCCATCAACGAGTTCTTTAGGACAGAAGGTGCAGAGAAGCTGCAAAAGGCGTTTGAGATCGCCAAGCGGATCCCCATCATCACCTCAGCCAAAACTCTAGAGCTTGCCAAAGTCACCCAGTTCAAAACCATGGAGTTTGCCCGCTACATTGAAGAGCTTGCCAGGAGCGTGCCTCTGCCTCCTCTCATCATGAACTGCAGGACCATCATGGAGGAGATCATGGAAGTGGTCGGGCTGGAGGAGCAGGGGCAGAACTTCGTGCGGCACACCCCAGAAGGCCAGGAGGCCACAGACAGGGATGAGGTATACACGATCCCGAACTCGCTGAAGCGAAGCGACTCCCCGACCGCCGACTCAGATGCCTCATCGCTGCATGAACAGCCGCAGCAGATTGCCATCAAGGTGTCCATTCATCCACAGTCCAGAAAAGATCACGTGGATGACCAGGAAGGGGTACAGCTTGAAGTTAAAGATGAAGAGGAGACAGAACCATCAGCCGAACATTCCCCAGAAACTGCAGAGCCTTCCACAGATGTAACATCCACGGAGCTAACATCTGAAGAGCCCACGCCTGTGGAGGTATCGCTAGATAGAGTGCTGCCACCAGCTCACCTGGAAACCACAGAGCCGGCAGTAGCACACGACAGAAACACCTGCATTATTTACGAAAGCCATGTCTAATATCAACTCCGAAAAGCTATGCATATCAAGAAAATCAGGGGCTGCTCCTCGTAGTCCAGATGTAGTATGCACTTGCCGCTAAGCCTTACCAGGAGACTCTCATCCCTTAGGTAGGAGTGATGCCATTTTGAAAGGGGAAACACCTGTGTGCAGTTCACGTGACCGGACCTTCCCCAGCAGAAAAGGATGCGGGAAACATCAGGGTGCAGAATTGGTAATTTTGGACAGAAGGAGTCTGTCCAAGTGATACGAATTTTAGAGACTATTCTCTGCCAAGTACCTTAATTGGTGATGCCCTTTTGGCAAAGAGTACACTACTGTAAGATAAATTCTGAGTTCAAGAGTCCTGTCCAATGCACACTGCATTGCTTTTCTTTTAAAAAATTATAGGTCTGCTACAATAGCAAATGCACGTATATGGGTTTGTTGCACTTTCTTCTCAGTTTTTATTACTTTCACTGTTCCTTTATAATGGAGTAATTGTTGTTATATTAATACTAATTGCCCTTTCTGGTTTAGTCCTCTTTGTCCTTATTTTCCCCTAGAACATTTACCTCAGAGGCTTTGGTATCAGTCACTAGTACCAGGTCTGATATCTTACAAGTCACTTGTAATGTTCCAAAGTTGTTACTAGGCTCCTTATTTTTATTACTTCCCAGGCTTGTTTTCATACCTTGATTTTTATTTGTTTCCAATGAAGCTGCTGTTGTGAAACTGAGAAAAATTTTGCCCAAGAATAGCACTTTAATAGCCAAATAAAATTGTGTTTACCTGTTCAATTAGAGAGCATTTTGGTGAGCTCAACTGAGGTATGGGTGGGGGAGGTTATAAAAGGTTGAACATATCCATAATACTCATGGCATTTGATGAACTCCCGTATGCTGTAGAATATTGGCTACCCAGAGGAGCTTGCAGGGAAGGATATAAATATTATGACAATAGCATAGAAAACTGCACCATCAAATTTCATCCAAAATTATTGAATTATTTAGTCTCACAAGAAAGCAGTTATATGCAAGGCAGAATGATGTCGTAGACAAAGACAAAACTAGTCATTCAAAGGCCAACACCTTACCTGACTGTGCTAATAACCAGCTGCCTGGCTTTGGGCAATTCTGGCTTTCAGTTTTCTTATCTGTCAGATGGGCCACACTAGATGAGCCCTGGGCGCCATTTAAAGGGTCTCACTCTCTCACAGAACCAAACCCATGTTTTCACCCTTGTGTTTTTTCATGGTCACTTTAAAGATAGTTACTTATACATCTGGGTTCACCTAACATTGTTTATGCTGCATTACTTACTCAAATAAATGTGATGATTTTCAAAAATCATAGCATTTTAAGCAAGTTGTGGATCTCCCTCCACCCCAAATTAATCATTTAGACCACTTCTACAGTTTAGATTTAATCATGATGAGAATGAGTGGTGTTATTTCATTTTCTCTTAGGAACAGGGAGACACTGACCTTGAAGTAGTTATAAGGGCCTTGGCCACATCAAGTGTTGGGGTCATGACATTGGAGGTTACATGGACCACATTGGTAGTGAAGAGAGCAGATGCAGATATTTAGTCCTCATTCTGTCACTATCTGGATGAGTCAGTCACCTTGGACCGTTCTCTTATTCTGGGGTTTAATCTTTTTCACCTGCAAAATATAGGGGCTGTATTATACCTGATGGATCATAAGATCCCTTCTAGCTCAGATATTTATAGTTGTATGGAAAGTTTGTAATCTCTCATGTTGGCCCCCATTGCATGAGACAAGCAATATTAGGAGCAAAAATGGGTACATGAGGTTGGGTGCTTTTGCTGTCCAAACTTTGCAGCAAATACATCTAGCTCTGCAGGTGAGGGCAGAGGGTTTGGCTTTAGGAATGGCTTTGGCAGGGTCATTTTTGTTCATAGATAACTGATGTGGAAGGCATTCTACAAGACATGGAGTTTGATTAGACATCTCTTGGCCAGGAATGAACAGTTGGAATCATGGGTGGTCACAAAAAGAAATTAGTAGTGAGCAATTAAAAGATACCATGATTCCTGATTAGGCTCTCTTGACTAGGCTCTCTTATGTATCTGGGTTGCAGAAAAATTGTATCTCCAACTCTTAGAATATAAACATTTCCACTTGTTACGGAAGTCAACAAATTCTTACCATGGATCTGTATACCCAAAACAGCAGAGACTGAAGCTCATTTTGTGGCATTGTGTGAACTTCTTCTCAATATATTAAGTTTTCATTCCACTCAAACCCATGTGCATCTTTCCACATGAAAATTATAGGAGACGGCATCTATTTAATTTAGACATTGATGTGGAATGAAAAGTTTAAAATGGGCAAATTTTTTATGAATTAGGAGCAGAAATGTGTGACCAAAGAATGTTTCCATTTTGCTTTTAGCTTCTTTAGACTAGGGAGATTATATAGATTTTCAAAACTTGCCCCTCTTTAAAGTATCAAAAAGCTCTTGATATAGTAGCCAACTTAAAGGAAGATTGGCTTACAATGGAGATTTCTCCTTCCAGATGCTCTACATTCTCCCTATCCATCCTGTAGCTTCTTTACAAATTAAGAAAGGTTCTCCTGCTAGAATGTGAAATGGAGGAGACCTGTGACTTTCAGCTGACTTTTAAAGATATTACAGCTTCATAGAATTCATAGACTAGACATATGGCTGTGTGTGTGCAGACTCATTTGGGCGGTTTTAAAAGCTTAACACTAAATCCCAAGCCATGTTCTTTGGGTCATATGTTGTCGTTGTCAAAATCGAACAGTTTCTGGTTTCTGAGTCATCTGGTTATATCTCTAGCAATTTTTATCTAGAAATTCTGAAGATGATTCAGATACATGTGCATATTTAATTCACTTAGATGATCTGCAAACTTGGATGGTATTTATTCTAAGTGGAAAAAAAACAATTTTATACTGAAAATCTATGTAATTTATAGTGGTTTTGTTTAATATATTATATTTTCATATTTTTAGGGCACATCTACTTTTCTCATCTTTTTGTATATCATACTTGGCAAAAAGAAATACTAATACTTGACTAAAATCTCTAGGAACTAAATGTGCTACCTAATGTATAGAAATCACTAAAAATATGTCAGTGTTCTCACCCACCCAAGCATTACTGTGTCCTGTCCTTACATCAAGAACGATTTGTCTCAGATGCTTAGGAGCATTCCTTTTTTTCAAAACTAAGGCTAACAGGCCTGCCATCCCACACTATGGATTCTGGAATCTCCTTTTTCTTTTTTTATTGTTTGCTTCATTTTTAATTGTCTGTGGTATTTAAGCTTCCCTTAAAACAGCAAGTGTTAAATAAGAAAACAACTTGGTGGAAAGACTGAACTATGGCTCTGTAAATTATTTAATGGACTGATAACCTGCTTTAAGTTCAATGCTTGGATTCTTATTTATTAGTGATCTAAGATCTGCTCACTTCTTCAGCACTTGAAGAAAATGTGAGGCACAACGAATATTTGCATGTTTTGTACAGGCATACTCTCAATGTAGTGCAGCCAACACAAATCAAGTTAACTGTAGAAACGCCAGTCTCGACCACTGGAGGAACGGTTTTACAAAGGCAAATCAGACACCTTGTATTCGCAAATGGAAAGAGCGTTGTCTCAGTGCTGAACCTCTGAAATGGCAGCCGCTACGGTTCTGTGAATGGGGGATTTCCTCTGCGTATTTCATGTGGTACGAACATGGAGGGTTTAACTTACCTTTCAGATACTCTACTTTATACTCAGCACAGTTCAACTACTATCCTGTACCTGTCTTCACAAATCCTTTTGGCAGGATCTTATGATTATTGGTCTGTTTCTATTTTTACTTTTTAAACTAATTTATTCCATTCTTTAAATACCTACCAAATCTCATTGTGTATTCCCACACATATTTCAAGCACATAATATCTTCAAGATATTAGTCATTTTTATACTCATCTATTCATTTAAAAATTCTTCAGTAGATAACAAAGTTCATTTTCCTAATGACTTGCTTAGGGTTTGCACAGTAATTAATCAGGTTTGGATTAGATAAACCAATGATGGAGGAAATAAAATAAAACAGAATTGTCTATTATGTTTTCCAGAGGGCCGAGTGTTATACAAGAAAATATCATATGAGTCTGGTAATGATCTTTGAGACTCTATAGAGATTTCATTTTAAGGAGGCTAATATTTAGAATACCGTGATCAAAATTGAAGCTTTTAGAGAATATAAAAATAGAAAACAAATAGTTCTAACAATGTTTTGGCATAAATTATTTTTATTTAACCAGTAACTAAAACCTTCAAATGTATCTCTCAGGCTCCTACAGTGATTTAGGGTCAAAGAAGATGCTTGTATTTATGTTTGGTTTGCTGTATATCTAGTTCTGGATATCCTTTGTTACAATCGGAAAACAAGATAGAAGAAAATTTGCCTGAGCATAAATGTCAAGCCGGTGATTTTGTGAACTTTAAATGTTCACTTTTTTAAAATGACTTAAATATGGAAACAGATGACTACTGTTTAAGTTGATGTTATAGTAGAAAAACATGTGATCCGCCCTGGGTTTTGATTACTGCATTAATAAAGGGTGTGCACGGGTGTGCAGAATGCGTGCCCCGTCCCACCCAGAGGGCATGTCACTGTGGCCTGATCGACTCTTTCCAATGATATGAAATCGGCAGTCAGTTCTTTTCCCTATCTGTTGCATCCAAAGCATATCTTGGGGGAAAAAAGAAAAATAAAATAATTTTTATGTAAAACTATAAGCTTTCTCCAAACTCAGAAACCTAACTCTGTCTTGACAAACTTAACACCACTTATCTATATAAGTGCTTTTTATCTATATAGAGAAATCATTTTTGACATGTTACAGCAAACTTAATGATGAGAATCCAAAAATATCAGGAGACTCACATACCCAGAACTTCCCATGGGAATAGGCAAGAGTAATAAATGTGCCACACAACACCGAGACAACACCAAATCCAGGCCAAATCTAAGATCAAGCTAAGAACATAAGTTTCTTTGACAATCAGTAACCTTCGAAAGCTGAATTCCTCTCAGGTAAAGGAGATGTGGGGCTTGTAAGCAAAACGAGAAAGGAGACTACCAAATGGGAAAAGTAAAGCACATGAAAAGGGTAGAAAGTCAGTATTTTACTGTAGAGTAAAGAGGCAAAAAACTTACTGAGTGAGTTATCCAATAAACCATGCATATAACTAACCATCCATAGGTTCTCTCAAAAAAAAAGGGTCTAAGAGAATTATGCTAGCATTCATGAAAAGTATTAATGATTGTGTCCTCATAAAAGAAAATACGGAAGTTTTGTCCTAACCAGGTAGTTTTGACTGGTGCATATTTCAGACCCAGAACAAACAGTTACTAAATTATTCCTCCAGGGTTTAGAATGCCATGTTCTTCATGGGTCTTAATCAAAGGAGCTAGGTAAGGCTGAATGTTAATCAGTGATTTTTAAAGGACCGAGTCACAAAGTAGGAGGTTATCAGGTTTACCTATCTTTTCTACACTGTGCCTCACAGGTAGTAGTTCAACTCTGCTTGAAAATCTCTGATAAATAGGGATCTCACTACCTCATACAGCAGCATATTCTGTTGTTGACAGGTTTTTAATTCTGAGTCAAGAAATCTCAAAAATAGTACCACACTGGTCCTTGAGCTATCTGGAGCTGAAAGCATGAGTTAAAATTGTCTTTTTACTGTCAAGACAAAACCAAAATCATAAATGTATTCGTATAAAAGAGAGGATTGCAAAAATTGGGAGTGCTCCTAATACTACATTAATTACATGCCATGTGACGCTCACCCTTTCGCTTGAATGGTTTCTGCTAACTGATGTTAGAGGCAGAAGTCAGGTGCTTCCCCCCTGCCCCGCTCCCAGCCCCTGAGATGCCCCAAGGCTACAGCTCATTAAATGAAGGACGGTTGCACAGGTCAAAACCAAAAGGAAAGAACCAGCAGATTAGTTGCCTCAGTAGATTATGATTTTGAAGAACCGTTAGAATTGACCTACTGAAAGAAGTGTATATATGTGTTAAGTAGAATATTGAGGTTTTTAAAATAGCAATTAATGAAACCAGCACCAATTGCATTTATATCATTATGGAAAATGAAGACTCCAAGGCTGAAATAAGAAATTTCCTAAGATACTAAATACCTAATAAGTATTAAATAAGCTAAAAAATATGAATGAAGATTGATAGAGCGATATGAATTTTCCAAAGAAAAATTTCTCACTACCAATGGAGTGGATTTTCTTTTAATTGACTCATGCTTCAAAGTTCATTACAGAATAGGAATCCCAGGGAATCAAATGCACAGAAGTCTAACAATATTGGATGACTTTTTGTTGTTTAGTGTAAGTGCTGTACAGCATCTATTTCCTGAAAATGTTCATGAGTCAGTGACGCTGATGCATATTAGAGGCCCTTAAAGTGACCAGTGCCTCTGGTTTTAATTGATTATCATGTTTGCAAGTGCTGTACACTTCTTCCTCATAGGCATTTGATGGCTTAAGAAAATTCCTAATTCTAAGGATCAAGCTTTTCACATGCAGTGGGGAGAAAAATGACAGGTTTGAAGAAGAATAAAGTTCTGTACCAGCTGTGCAACTTGCCTTCATTGTCAATGATGTTTCCTATTCTCTTCCCTGCTGGCATTCCCTCAACTATCTGGCAAGTGGACCAACTTATCAGGCAAGAACTAAAATACTTGATTACAGAATAGATTCTATGAGAAAACTGGTCTAGCATGTAGTAGACAGTCTATCAGTTTAATATAAAAGAGGTAAATTTCAATGTTGCTGATGGTTAAAATTATTTCAAAACTGAAACATTAGCCCCAGCTGGTAGATTGAGTGCCAGCCTGCAAACCAAAAGGTCACTGGTTTGCTCCCTGGTCAGGACACATGCCTGAATTGCAGGCCAGGCCCACGGTTGGGGGCATGCTAGGGGCAACTTAACTATGTTTCTCTCTCCCTCTCTTTCTCCCTCCCTTCCGCTCTCTAATAAGTAGAACAAAACAAAAAATGCTAAATCAATTACTAACTTATAAAAAAACCCTGAAACATTATAAAAATTATGACCTGGCATCATATTTGTAGAAATGTCTTCATCTAAAGAAGAAATCTGAAAGTGTTAAGACCTCAGAAATTGCAGAAAATTTAAATACATTTTATTTACAAAGGAAAAAAAATGATAGCGGATATAGGGAATCTGTGATCATTACATTTTTTTAATGTGTAGAATATAACTTCCCTATATTTTCTCATTGCAGTAATTATTGAGATACATTAATATTTTTTAAAACCCTGCTGGATCCTGAAAAGTAACAAATTTAACCCCAAATTTAAATAAGTATTCTTCATCACATTCTCTACTTTATACTAACTTCTCATTCATAATGATTGAGGTGATTGAGTTAAATTATATTTTACTTTCTGTGAATCCTTTGAAATTGGTCATTGCTGTTTCATTAAAGTTCACTAACTCTATTAATCAAACATTTTACTCATTTTGAATCAATGAGAGATTTATAGTATGATTATAAACAGACTGTTGGATGATCTGTAAATGTTTTTATCTGTAGCTAAAAATGGAAGCCTTGTGCTCTAACACAAGGATAAGACATTGTTATTATACTGTACTATGCTCACAAATAGACTGAATGTTTGTGTTCATCCAAAATTTATATGTTGAAATCCTAATCCTTAATGTGATTGTATCAGGAGGTGGGGCCTTTGGTGGGTGATTAGGCCGTGAAGGAGGAGCCCTTTTTAAAAAGATCCCCCAGAGCTCCCTAGCCCCTTCTGCCATATGAAGACACAGCAAGAAGACAGCATTCTCTGAACCAGGAAGCCAGCTCTCACCACGCACCAAATCTTTCAACTTCTTGATCTTGGACTTCCCAGCTTCCAGAACATTAAATAATAAATCCTTGTTGTTTAAGCCAACTCAGTCTACGGTATTTTTGTCATAGCAACCCAAATGGACTAAGAGAGGGTGTATCATGGAAAATGGCACAAGAACATGCAACTTGTTTCTTCCAAGTCCTTACATGTGGATTTGGATTGCCTTTTAAAACATTTTCCTTAAGAGATTTTTTAAACACCTCAATATAAAAATCAATACAGATAGAGAATTACAAACCTTCAGATTATTTTCCTTCTTCATCAAACATTTACATTCACCAGTATAGAAAAAATATAATAGTCACGATTGTCCTGTTTATGTGAATCTCAAGAGGCTATGCTCTTTGACACCAGATTTAGACTCAGTCCATTACCTAAACATGAAATTGACTCCAATTAGTACTCAGAATGTGTATGGTAGGCTGAACCTTAACTACGTTTTTGTGGACATGTATGTTTGCTAATATGCATGTATGGATTTTATCTTTCTAAATACTCTGATCCTAGAATAGAAAACATATCTTTTAGATCCTATTTTTTATTTTGAGATAATTGTAGATTTGCATGCAGTTGTAAGAAATAGTACAGAAAGATCCCCTGTACCCCTTACTCAATAGAAATATGTTGCAAAAGTATAGCCTACTATCATAATCAGGGTATCAACATTGATACAATTTCCTAATCTGAATCAGATTTCCCCAGTTTAATATGTAGTCATTTGTGTGTGTCGATTTTATTCTATACAGTTTTATCACACGTGGGTTTGTGTATCCACCACTATGGTCAAGATGCAGAACAGCTCCATCATCACAAATCTTCCCGAGTTGCTCCTTTACAAGCACACCTACCCACCTCCTACCCGAGAACACTTGGTTTTAAATCAGTAAGCTCTCCTTAGATAAGTGAAGTTTGTCTGGAATCAATTATAATAAGTCTGTTTTCCATAGAAATATGCTCAAATTTATCCATTTCTTGATGTCTGATTTCCTGTCACTTTAGAAGGACTTACACAATGAAGACAGAGAGACGATTTCTGAAACATAAAGGAAGGACAGCCACACATTTGAAATCCTAGAAAACCCTTGAGAAGTAAGGGATCAGAGGCAGCAAGAGGTCATAATGTTCTTGGTGGAAGAAGTCTTGGACATTTAAATCACACTTGTAGCCAAAAGATGTAGAGCATAAAACAAAGGTGTGGTTTCTATATGCCTTTAAAAGTCTCAAGGAAAGAGGAAGCACTCCCTCCAGCATCTCACTACCCCTCATGAAGTTCCAAAACGAAGGGCACAGAGTGGTAGAAAATCTGGAGTAAAGGCTCCAACAACCTCAGTGATACTGATGATCTTGTTAACCTGGCATTCTTTTCCCTTAAGAAGACAGGACTTGGAGTGCCCAACACCTAGGCCATAATGAGATATCTATCATTTCTGATGTTATATTACATAAGCATTAAAGCTCTAATGCCAGTTAGTATCTCAAGTATTAAAATTAAGACAACTGGCCACAGTGTTGAGGGAAAAGAGAGCCTCTACTCAATTCAAGGGGAGGTGCAGGAGGCAGATTCCTGAGCGGGGGTCATTTGAGGAGTCTTGAAAGGTCCTCATTCAAAACCACAGCAGTGCTGCCAAGAAAGATTCATTCTTTCAGAGTAACAATTTTCTCTTATTATGCAAATGTCCTAGAATTGTAATCATAATTAGCCTTTGTCAGGTATTATTAATTCATAGTATGAATGGGTTTAATCCTAGGACTACTTAACAACCAGTGGAAATCTGATCAGCTAGGGGCACAGGAGTGTTAAGAGGGAGAGGAGGAGAATGGTGTTGACTCCTGAGGAGACCTGGGGGGAGCAAGCCTGGGTGGAGGTGCAGAGCAGCCAGGAAGCTCCTGCATGCGGACCTCTTGGAGGCATAAGAGGAGTTTCCAAAGGGAAGTCCTAGAAAACTAAAAAGTAACTTCTACTTCATACTGTCACCCAGACCCAGCCATGCTGAGGAATTTTTAAAATAGGGCAAATAGAATATGTGTTAGTTTATGTGAATCAATCATAAAATTACAAAAAATTAATACTCATTATCTAATATCTAGTCAAGAAACCCCTTCAGCTTTGTCCTTCTTGTCTCCTCAATGACATAAACCTCAATGTCCAATGCAGTTTGATCTAAGATAATCAGAAGTGTCCTGTTATAAAAATCAAGTTACTAAATCATTTCTAAGAAATTATTCCCAGTGATAGTGGAGGGCACACTTTCAGTTAAGTAGCAACATTAAAGCATCTTTCAAACACTTGTATATTTTGAGCATGATACACTAATTAGGATACTTGATCTCTATCAAGTTCAAAATGTTTTTTCATAATCGTCACATCAGTAACATTGCTGTTCTGTATTTTCACTCAAAACTGAGGATTAAGCACAAGATCTACACCATATCTAACACTGACGTTCAATTTTATTCTACACTAAGTTTGTTCTGTTTTCTCTGTATATGCTGTACTTCAGTCTTACAAAATTGTTACAGTTGTTTATCAACAGTGGGATGTAACATATCCTGTCATTTTTTTAAAAATCAGAGTATTTAGACAAAGCCAGGTAAGCCCATAAATGTTTTCTTTGGTTTTCCTTCAACAATATATATGCTTTTTCCCTGACATACAGGCAGGTTAGCCTCATAAATGAGCCCCACGTTCTAAAGAATAGAAAAGTTAAGGAATCTTCCCAAGACTGTAGTAGATTCCTCAGCTCCTACACTGTGAGCTCTGTACAGACAGGAATCATATGGTAGCACTACAGTGCTTCCCATGGAACATTAAAGATCACTAGCCTTTAGTAAATGTTAATTGAATGAAAACAAATACGTCCTCAAGCTAATTAGGATTTATTGGAATTGGATTAAATGCCTTCAATCATAGGGCCCAGTGAAGGGTAAAAAGTACGTTTTGAAGAGTCTCTTTGAACCTGAAATCATACTTGTACAGTGTCCCCCATTTCAAGGGTGATTTTTCTGGGTGGATTTCTTTTTTCAAGAATAATATAAATTTCTTTCCATTTTCTTTTTGTTCGCACTTTAACCTAATAGTTGAAAGGGCTGATTAGGTCTTCTGGGCAATGTTGTGTGCTCTAGTTGTGTCCAGTGGGACTCTTGTCTACAGTTAGAAATCTGCAGCGAGTTCAAGGGACGGGAATCGTGACAGTGAAATTACTTCCGTGCCATTATGTGTCTTGCTCTCTGCGGGCACTCACCAGTCGCTGGAAGACAGAGCAGAATCAAACCACACCCTGCAGCGCAGAAGTTGGCAGGGACAGTCAAGGCACCTCCTTAAGAGATTAACACATTAACTGTCCAGGTTGTCCTGACTTTGTTCTAGGTGTCTTTTACCACAAAAGACACAAAACAAGATTCTCCTGAAAAACAGGAAAGGAAAATCCAGTTCCCAGAGCCTGTGCTATCTTTTCCTTAAATCTTTACTGAAGCAGACTAGCTCCACTGGAAAATTAGTCCACAAACAGCCGATGACTTCAAATTGTCCTTTCCTAAGTGATAAGGTGTCTGTCTCCCTGATTTGCTTGCCTGGCACAAACAAGGCAGCACTGCATGTGGATCTCGTAATAGGAACAGGAAAATGTGACTCATTTAGTGAGGGAATTATTTCAAGATTGAGAAGGGATTGGTTATAACTGGCACGGAATACCAACTTAAGGATGCATTGACTCCAACATCCTGAGCCTGTGCATTCTGGTGTCACCCACACGCATTTTTCTTTACACGGCCAGTGCCTATGCTTGTGGAGGGTGCTACCCACCATTCACACCATTCATGGAGAGATGGACTTCTACAGCTAACTGGGGCATCATTTTCTCAAGGAGTCACCATTTCCTCCCTGCCTCCTCAGAGAAATCCAGTTTCACCTTGCTTTTTATTCCCCTCCACCTTGGTCTTATTACGGGGCAAACTGGACTGGTTTTTTGGCTCTGGCCTCAGCCCCCAGTGGGGAATGAACACCTTTGTTCTCCTCCTCCCTTGAAGTTAGATGCTTCACAAGTAGGCTAGTGCTCAAATTTACACAAGCAACTACTGAATGTACCCCAGGAGATAATGGCTTTTTTACTGATTCTTGTATTTCTGCTTCAATTATATCTCATCCCCTCCAGCCATTCTTCGTCACCATATGTGCCTGCTAACACATAAAAATGTCCAAACATTAAGTGCATTTAATGCTGTGGGTTAGTTTTTTTCCTCAAACTTTCCAAGGGCCCTTGAGAGATAAGCCTGCGGACTTCCTTAATTCCATCTCTCTTTCCAACCTTACAACTGATCAGGCCTAATGTATCTCCACTACCTGACTCCTTCTTACCGTTCTGGTCCCTGGACCTCACAGATTCATTCTCATTCTCCCCTTCTTGAGCTTACCCTCCACTGGCCTACACATGGACATGTCACCACCATGAGAACGTTACCATCATTATTCACCCTTGTTCTCGGGGACACTGAGCAAACTCGTCTTAGAGGTCTCAAGCTACTGACCCTGAACTGCTTCCCTATGTAATAAACTGCTTATGTCCGTGCGCCCTACTTCCCACACTATACCTGCATGTGTGTTCATGTGTGCACGTGCACCCACTCACATACACACAGTCCAGCTCTCCAAGGCACCCAGAGCCAGATAAGGAAGCAGAAGAATGCTAACAAGATTGTGAGCCATTCTGATGATTCTCAGAAACAGTAACTGGATCAAGAGGATGGGTCTCATAGTGGCAGAATCGCATCACCACAGACACACATGCGATCTTACACCACTAGTGGGATTAATATCTGCAACCAGAAAAATCAACCTATTCCCTCTCATGCCCTCCATGACACTCCGTGCAAACAGAAACACAACCAACCAAATCAGCCAGTTCTTTGTCTTGGTCCTCATACTATCCTTCCCTCCTATCCAGAGGCAGTAGCGAGGGTGGAATTCATAGCCAGATTTTAAACCTTTCTCCTAGAGTCCCTTTGCAGCCACTCAGTCACACTCCCCTACGTGGCCTAGTACAGTAACTGCTGCTACTCTAATCTGAGAAGGGTCTTGGATCCCAGAGCTCTCCACTGACCTGGCATCAGGCCACGTGGCTCGGCTTGGCTTCTGCTTTCTTATGTAACATCAGCCCAACCTCACTGTAAATCCTCTTTTCTAGCATTTGCAGAGTCATAAGAGGCTGGACTCTAGGTATTATTTAACTATATGGTAGAAATCCTCTTCAACCCTTTTGTAAATCACTTCTCTCCTTTTATTTGCTGTGTTTTTCTGAGCCCCACTTGACCTCTTTATCACCACCTGATGAAGGAACTGTTAGATCCAGATATGGATCAAAACTGGGAGCAGTTGTTTTTTTCTTTTGTGAGAATAGTTTGCAATAAAATCTTGTTATTGCTAAACACTAGAATTTAATTTTACCAATTATCAGTTGCTTACTTTGTAATCTGTCTTTATACTGAGCTGGAACTAATCCTACTGTGGTACAGAATTACATTATCTTCTTAACCAATAAGTAATAAATTCATGGAAATGAATAGGGTATATTTACTGTACAGTTTTCCTAATTTAATAACCTCCGGATCTAATTGTATTTTATACTGTGTACTAAATTTAAGCTAAACGGGAAAATTAAGGGCAAGAAAATGTGGAGAAAAATCTTCCCTATTTCTCAGAATCCCAGCTTACGTGGGCGTGTGTTGCACTGTTTTCCGAAGGCCAGCTGATCAGGGACTCCTGAGGTTCAATAGGACCTCCCTCGTGTTAACTGGAAACTGGAACTAGTAATTGTACGTCTCATCATGATACCTGCAAGTGAACCGCGCTGCACTAACCTTGATAAGGAGAGAAGTCTGCCCAGGGAATAAGTAGGCATTTGTGTCCTTTGCCTTGATATTGATACATACAATTTCTCGACTCATTGAAAACTAGTGGGTTTTTTTCTGTAAAGTAAAACATTCTTTTGTAAAGTTCAAATAATAATATTCAAATGAAATACCAAAAAGTATTTACAAATTTGGAGAATAACCCTGAAGTATATATGTTACAGTGAGTCCTCACTTAACATTTTCAATAGACTCTGTCGCTTTAGGCAAAATGTCATATTACAAAACCAATTTTACCATATGCTAGTTGACAGAAACAAGATTTAAGTTCCTATGCCATCCAGTCAATGTTATAATAAAACAATGGTGAATGAAACAACGTTATTCAAGGACCTGCTGTATTCAAACTCTATCATATTAAGAATACCTTTAAGATAGAAAACTAAGTATGTATACTGTCCTGTAGTTGATGTGAGTCTGAATTCATCACTCCTTACATTGTAATTAAAATATAATAAATTTTTTGGGGGGAAGGGAAATTATTTGGTTCAGCCAGTCAGTAACTGACCACATAAGGAATTCCTTAAGGGGTGATGAATTCAGAATCATATTTACTATAAAACTTTATAAATATCTTAGTTTTCTATTTCAGAGGTATTCTTAATTTTAAAGAATTTGAATACAGCATGTCCTTGAATGGTGATAAGCTTTAGACACACAAAACAGGATTCAGTGGAAAGCCTGGCACTCTTTAGTAATTCAGCTTTACTTACTGGGTGTTTCTAGCAGTCAAGGAAATGTTAGGCTCCAACAACACAAAAGGAACAAGACCTGGTTCCTGCCCTCAAGAACTCTCCCTTTCTAGGAAGCACATAATATATGTAGTAAATAACTATAATATTAATAGGTGGCTAAAAACTAATAAATGCCTTCACTGATAGATGAAACCCTAGTAAAATTCAGGGGAGGAACAGCATACTTGTTGACTTGAAGAAATCAGGAGAACTTTGTGAAGAAAACGGTAATTTCAGATAGTCCATGAAAAGCAGTACTTGAACAGATGGGACTCAATGTGAGATGAGAGGCTGATGCAATAAAGAGTTAAAAAGGACCTTCCCCTGGACTGCCATGGAGAATATGAGGCAGCAGTGGGAGAAGGTCAGGAGGTCGGCGGGAGCCAGCTCTTGGGACATTGAGTGCCGGCTCAGGCTTTACCCTTGAGCAACGTGTACTCGCAAAGGAGAGAGTGGGCATGACAGCTCTGTGCTTTAGAAAGATGAATGGAGGGAAAGTGGAGGCTCTCTGTCTCTCTGTGGAGCAGTCAGAAGGCGTTGGATGATGGTCTGCACCAGGTTACAGGCAGTAAAGCTACAGCGTATGGAAGGGACGTAAGAGATATTTCTAAGATGGCATCATCAGCAGCTTAGCAACACAGTCTCTGGAGCAAGGGAGTAGGAGGAACCAAAAATAAAATGGAGATTTTAAGTCTATATGACTAAGAGAATTATAGTGTCATCAACAAAAATAGAAAGAAGAACATAAAGAAAATAGAACATTCAGAACAATTATCATTACTAATGTAATTTTTAAAAGTTCTTTTTAGCTCCTTATGATTGACATATCTGTGTCGATATTCATGTAATTTGACAGAAATGTTTTCTTTCATTATATTTGGATTTATTAAATATCTTCTTGTCCTTGGACTTCCTTGCATAGAAGGCCTTTATGAGCCTGCTATGATATAAGAATATGAAATGACATTTCGTATATTGAAAATAAAATGCACATAACATTGCAATTTCTAGCACTTAAAATATAGTCAATAATTTGTCTTCTGTTGAAAATAGACTCATCATATTTGATATCTTGGCTTATTCACTACTAGAAAATCTTGCTGTTATTCAAAAACCAATTTATTACCAAACCAATGTTATTACCAAACCAATGAAGAGCAGGTAATTATAAAGACATGTTGCATAAACAGCTAGAAATGAAATGGCCTAGTTAGGATGCTTTTGGCTGCCAGTAGAAGAAAATCCAACTCAAAATGCGTTAAACAACATTAGAGTTTTTGCTCACGTAATAAGAACTCTGGAGGTGGTGAGTTTCCCAGACTGATTAGATAATTAGCATAACTGAGGGCTAGGGTTTTCTGCAGCCCTCAACAATGACATTTTCTCCTTGGTCCTTCAACCGGCTTCCCTCACGGTCTCCAGGCAGCAAAAGCAATGGCTGGCGTCATCTCTTCATGCTTGCCAGTTGGAAAAAGAAAACACAAAAGGGCTATTTCTTCTTCTTTTCAATTGTTTATTTGCTTTCTTTTAATGTTAAGGATAGGGAAATCTTTCTCATAAGTACACTCAGCAGACTTCCTCTCAGGACCAACTGAAATGCCCAATACCTAAATCAGTCACTGGCTTATATCAGTCATAATAAATACCCAGTTGATAGGGCCAATCTCCTCTGGAAGCTACAACTATTAAGAGGGGTGAGCAAAATCGAGGTTATAACAGGAAGGAGGAAGGAGGGCAGTGGAGACAGATGGTGGTTGGGGTGCGACCAGTGGTATTTGCTATAATCTCCAATGGTAGGAGAGAGAGAGAGAAGGGGTGAGGGAGAGAAGGGGAATAATCAACCTGAGAGTGGATTCAGAAACTGGATTTTTAAAAACATTTTACATCAATGAATTCAGAAATTGAGAAAAATCTGCCCTTATTTTCTGTCACTCTTTCGGGGGACTTTTGTAGCCATAGAAACTAGGACCGATTGAAATAAACTTCTTGGCCTCTCTAGTCACAGTCATCATTTGGAAGGGAATTCTAAGTCACCAGAGAGCTACTGCTTATTCTTGGGAGAATGGGAGAGCAAACCCTTCTCCCGCTGCCAAACTGGCACGGGATGCTGCAGCCACTCTGCAGATGACCGCACACAATAAACAAGCTGAGGGAACGAGCTTCAAGTTCTAAATGCCCTCTCGAGAAAAGAGAGAATGCAGTTACTGGGAACAGCGAACAAACGCTGTCAGAAAAGTGGAACCATTGATCTCTATCATGAATGATTAATGATCATTAGGGTATGGCTTATAATAGAAATGCAAGTTCTGCAGCCTAAAGAATGACTGGCCCTATCTCCTGTGATGTCTCATTTACACTCACTTGATAAAAGCATACCGATAAGTTAGACTGGCTCAGGTTTGTTTAAACTCGTTCACCTCAGATTCAAGAAAGTATTTACCCACGAATCCAATTTTCATTTCCATTCGTCATGCCTCCAGGATTTTTTTTTTTTTACTTGATTAGGGATGGCTGATACACGTCTATGGCTTTGGGTAAGATGAGTGTTGCATACATAGCTAAGTTCCTGGATCTTCACATCAATGTATATGGTCCTTTTAGCATGTCAACTTGATAGATCTGTGCTTTTGCCATCACCTTGGCCTTGAAAAATTCATGGCAAAGTATCCAAATCCAACTGACTGAACATTTATTCCTACCGGCAAATGTATAGACCACCCTGTCTCAACTCACTGGATCATATACAAACTACCACAGCCAGGTGATGAAGGACACCTGGCCTATTTGTTGGCTGTGCTGTTCCCCATTCTTTTCTCTTCATCTTCTCATAAATCAGTATGTAAAATACATATATCAACAGACTGAAATCAAAATATACCACAGCAAAAGGTGATGATAAGGATAACAATTATTCATTTAACAAATGTTATTAATTGCCAACTCATGTGTATGCTAGGTACTATTATGGGTGCTGGAAACACAGCAGCGAACAATGCAGCATCCCTGCCCTTATGGTGCTTACAACCTAGTCAGCACAGAATAAACATGTAACCAACTGAGTAAGATAACTTTAGAAAGTAATTTGTACTATGGAGGAAATAAATCAGTATAATGTTTAGAAAGTTATAGCATAACCTGTTTTATGCGTGCATGTCTTTTTCTTTCCCACACATTCACACACACAAACTTGTTCAAAAATTACTACCAAAACCCTTGTTACAGGTGTGCCTGCATCCACAGAGACCTCTTCTTAATTGGTCAAAGCCCAAGACTTGTTTTACAATACTAACAAGTTGCATCAGACCAAAGGCATCAAACCTAACAATTCTTTAACTTATGCAACAAATATTTACTGAGTGCCTGCTATGTATCAGGCAGGCATTGTTCTGGGCACTGCAGATACAGCCTCTAACAAAACCAATTCCCTTCCCTCGTGTAGCTAATATTCTAGGGGAAAAATAGACAGTAAGTAAATGAATATGTAGGCTATCAGATGGTGATAAGTGCTAAGGCAAAAATAAAATGCAGGGTAAAGAGAAAATAGGGAGACAGCCCCCTATTCCATATGTAGTGGTCTTTATATGGAGACCTCAGTAATAAGGTACTATTTGAGCAGACCCCTGAGGGAATCGAAGGAGCAAGCCAAAGTGGTATCTGAAGGAGGAACTTTCTAGGCAGAGGGAATAACAAGTACAAAATCCCTGGAGAGTGCTTGGTGTGTTTCAGGAACAGTAAGGATCCAGTGCGTCAGGTGATGGGGAGCAGCAGGAGGTAAGAGAGGAGAGGCATATCTCATAGGCCCTTGTCAGCAATTTCAGGAACTGTGACTCTCGTTTCAGATGGCATGCCATTGGAGGACTTTGATCACAGGAATGATAGTTGCTGCTAGAGAGGAAAAACTTTCAGAAGGCCCAGGCAGATTTAAAACCTCCATCCACTTTCAGGATGTCAGGCTACATAAGCAAGCCACCTCATAGCAGCCGTCAAAGCACAATTCTTTTCGGACCACTCTGGTCTAAGGGCACTGAATTTGGCAATCAGGTGAAACAGAAAAGAAATAGGAAGGAAACTAAGAGGACCTGCCGTATATTTTGACTTAAAATTAGAGAGTTACATACAACGAGCAACATTTTACAGGGAGGCTCTGGTTTTTAAATCCCACCTACCTACATATTTATTATTTATGAATAGCTTTTCACTCAGATGGTCCAAGTTTTGTCTGGAAATAACATCTTGCCATTAATTCATACTTCCTGGCTATCTTAAGGATCAGTGAGCAAATATAACTATCAAACATCATGAGCTCCCAGAACATTAGAGGTACATAATATTATCAACCGTGATTGTGGCCATTCATGTATAATGCTAGAAAACTTGCTTTTTTGTTTGTTTGTTTCTTTGAGTATTTGTTTGCCAGTGAAGTATAAATCTCAAGTATCAAGGGAAAAATTGTACTGACTCACCAGGTTGAAATCTCTCAGAGGCAGAGACGCATTTCCACTGGTTTCCCACATAACTATTTTAGACCATAGTCTTTCTACAGACTGGACTTGTGCCTAATCATACAATCAGATTGCTTTAACCCCCCAGATGCATGTGGGCAAAAGTAGTAATTCCACACCAAGTTATTATTAGCTTTTGCGGCCTGAATCATGGCTAAGATCTATTTGTTTTTAGAAGTGATATTGACATAATCAAATTACAACTAATTTGAGTATTTTCTTCCCAGCTCATGTTCCTATTAGCAGCTCTCAGTTAGAAATCCTCTCAGAAATGAACACGGTGTTCTTCCTTAATTATTGTCACTTTACCTATAAAACCTGAACCTTTAAGGAAGCCTGACTTCCTGTTATAGTAACAAGCTTTTTAGTTGTAAAACATTGGTATTAGATGTGGCTACTATTGTTTTAGGTCTAAGCTCTAAAGTTAAAACCAGTCACTCAGCAGGATAAGAGATTCTGAAACATTGAGAACTGCATACTACACAAACTATTAGAGTCAGAATAGGCACGGCCACGATATAACAGGACGATGCCCTCTATCTAACAGGGAGCGTGAAATACAGGAATCACTACATAAGTTGAAGTGTCTGTGTGTTTAATTGGAGTGATCGTTTGGGAAGTTTTATGTCACTTGGTTTCAAATAACCTTTAAGTCTTAAGGTAACAATTTTAAACCATCTAAAATCTTTTCTACCAGCAGACAGACTATAAATATACTAATTTGAAATGTAGCAAATAACAAATGGTGTTTCATTATTCAGAAGGTATGAGTTGAGTATTACTTTTAAAGACAGTATTGGGTGTTAAAATCTTTTCTATTATGGACAGAATATAAATATACTAATTTGAACTATAACTATATTAACAAATTGTGTTTCATTATTCAGAAGGTATGAGTTGGGTGTTCCTTTTAAAGACAGTATTGAGTGTTTTTCCACACTAGCAGTTCAGGTTTAACATGAATTACTGGCCTAATTTATCCTCTTATAAAGTCACTTTTTGAGGAAATCAGGCTAAATTAAACATGGGGGGGGGTATTAAATCTTTTTTAAAATTAAAAACTTTTTATTTTTCAATTACAGTTGACATTCAATGTATTACTTTCAGGTGTACAGCATAGTGGTTCGACATTTACTTAACTTGTGAAGTGATTTCCCAGGTAAGTCTTGCAACCACCAGACACCATAGGTAGTTACTGACTATATTCCCTGAGCTGTATTTTGTTTACATCCCTATGACTATTTTGTAACTGCCAATTTAACTCCTTTTTTTATTGTTGTTCAGTTACAGCTATTCCTGTTTTTCCCCCATTACTCTCCCCTGCCCTGCCTACCCCTCACCTTCCCTTTCCCTTTTTCACCCAGTCCCTGACCCCTTGAATTATGTCTTGCTTTTTTTAGTTTTCCATCTTTTCTTTAATCCCACCCTCATTCTTGATACCCCTGCTTTCACTAACTTTCTGTCTCATACCCCATTTGTACTAAATCTTATGTTTGTCCAGCTATTCAGGAAATCTCCAAGTAAGTTTGATCCCAGTAAGTCTTTAACAAGGTCAAAGAAATATCACTGATGGTAGAATTTTAGGCAGATGGTTTTAGACAATTGGGCCCAGGAGGAGTGGTTGGGAGGAATTTGAAAAGGGGGTTTTGAATCCCCCATCTGACAACTCTTAGGTTCTTAGGGACAGAGATAAACAATACTAAGAATACCCATCATGACTTTTTTTGCCTACCACAGATTTTTGCCAGACCAACCCCCTTCCAATGCCCTTAAAATAGATAAGCCAGAGACACCAACTCACCCCGAACTATCATCCTGTCAATAAAATATAAATAACTATAAATAACTTAGAATGCAGTTACTGGAAAAAATGGCAAAGCAAAAAGCTCATTTTAAAGTGACAGATAAAAGTAAAATTTTAAATCAGATCAGATTGAAGCACTGACAATATTTAATAAAATGTTTCTAAGCAACAGGGTAGAGGAATCAAAGAGCTTCAATAGAGCTGACATTAATAGAATTAAATGGAATCCAGAAATAGCCTCATTTTCTTATAAGCAATTCAGTCTGCAAAGTAAAACAAATTCCTTCCCAAAACTCAACCTTTTGAATCATAATCTCTTTCCAAACATCCCATATATGGTCTCAGCATGGATGACCATGCTAGTAGCCAAGTTTTAGTATGTATGAAAAAGTTGGAGAGTAAGTGCTGGGGAACAGTGATAATTTACAAGTTCTGACCACACAATATGCCCTTTGCAACCCTTGGTTATCAAGACAACTTACAAATAAAAAGGAATGTCCGCTATTCCCTTTGATGTACGCTGTAGACCTATCTACTAAGTGGATGTTTTGATATCTCACCGCTAGTGACACCCTAGCTTTGTCAGCAAGAAAGATTTTTCCTAGAGAAGCAAGCCCTGACTGCTGTGGCTCATTGGGTTGGGCGTGGTCCCACAAAGCAAAAGGTCACCGGTTCAATTCCTGGACAGGGCACATGCCTGGGTTATGGGCCAGGTCCTCAGTTGGGGGCACATGAGAGGCAACCGATCAATGTTTCTCTCGAACACTGATGTGTCTCTCCCTCTCTCTCTCACTCCTTTCCCCTCTATCTAAATAAATAAAATCTTTAAAAAAATAGAGAATAAAAATGTCTATAGTAGACCTGAATAAGTTCTTAATAGGTTCTAGTCTAGAAGAGAATATGTGATCTTTTCAGGTCATCTTAATGCCATAAAATCAACAACCTTTTAATACTTGCAGATAATCTTTTCCACCACTAAGTCTTTGAAACTGTAATTTACAAATCAATGAAAATTCTCATTAGCTTTTCCAAGAGAGGAGTTCAGTGTGTGTGTGACTATCCTTTTAAAGTAACCGTCTGTAGGAAAGGCTTGTGGCATACAAATGTGTATTCTCAGTTCTCTTTCACTCTGCACCAAAAGAAAAAAGAAAAAAAGAGAAAAAAAGTATAAAAGGAGGTCTCCATGCTGGCCATTGGTCTGGTTAATAAACCAGTGCTGGATTCTTTGGTTTCTTCATTTCTGCTGTCAGCTGGAGAAAGTTACAGAGAATCAGCATAGGGGACTGTGCAGACCATTTCTCTGCAGAAAAAGACACTTAGTGAAATACATACATATGTATATGCAGGAAGCATAGTTTTTATAGTAGTTTATTTGATCAACTACTTTTTAGAAAACTCACCCAAAATATGTATTTGTGTGTTCACTTAAACACACCAGACATGACTTGTAAGATTATGGGCACATGACTTTGTCCCATCAAGTTCCAGCCCAGTGACTTCATACCTCCTGCCAAAATGAGCCTGACTTTTCTCCCATGTCACTTCTTTATAGATTCCATATACAAATTCTGGAACTACTGATTTGCTCTTTTAAAACCACCTTCAATTTCAAAATGATCACTTTAACCCAGACTCATCTTTTTTATATCAGTCTGCTTGGTGGACATGTTTGAGACCAGGGCTTAATGTTACGGTTTTCATTGTTTTTAGTATTCCTGTCACTTTCTAATATATCTCAGTGAAAGTGGAAAGTTATCACAAAGTAAAGGGTTTCAATTTTTTATAGAAGTGATTGGTGCAATGTCCATTTGAAATCACTTGTAGAAAATCAAAGATTAGGCTGTCAACTCTCCTAACATTTTCCTGAGGTAGCCGTTATAGTGTGCCTCCCCCACCTTTTTTTAATCGTTATGTATTTTAAGTTCTACAGTAAGTACATGCAGAAGTCAGAGATGTGAGACTGAAATTGAGTGTGAGGTTAATGATCTTTTACTCAGCCTCCCTCCCTAATACTCTGCTAATAGAGCCATTTTTCCTTTTGCTAATGTAATGCTGTTTTCATTCAGAAATGCTGCTTACATTAATGCTGTCTGTCCTGATGTCTGCATGTGTATTTAAATGGCACCACACCATGCAGCAAGACATCAGATCAGCCACAGCTCACGGCAGTGAAAAACAGAGCTGAATTAATGGAGAAATTAAACTGCTTCCAATTACATACTGCATCTTATCTTGGAGAGCCAAACTACAACAACATGTTTTGCACTGGTCTAGATTAGCCTTAAAACAGCTCCTGTGGGTATGTCACCTGATTTGACCTAACCTGGGGAGTACCCTGCAAATAAATCCTGAGTGGCAGGGCATGAGATACCCCCAATTGCTCCCTTCTTCTAATCAACAAAACAAACAAGGAAGCAAAATATAAGCAGAGACACTGAAATTAAGAACAAACTGATAGTAATCAGAGGGGAGGTGGGAGGGGATAATGGGAAGAAAAAGGGGGAAGGGTTTTCAGGAACATCTATAAGGGACACATGGACAAAACCAAAGAGGGGTAGGATCGAGGGTGGGAGGTGGGGATGGCTGGGTGGGGGGAGTGATGGGGGGAAAATGGAAACAATTGTACTTGAACAACAATAAAAAAAAAAATTTTTTTAAAAGAGCCCCAGCTCTTAAGTCATCATTTAAGAGATTCAGAAGTGGTGCTGAATCATAAAATACTCTCTCCAAGCACGAGAGCTTTAAGAAACAACAAAGAACATTGAACTGAGAAGTAAAAGACAAATTTTCTTATCATGCTCAGCCAATAACTGGCTATGTGAGCTATATGAACACAATTTAGATCACACTTGTCATTTTGGATTCCCTAAGTGGCTCCAATACAGACCAAATTCAAGCTCCTACTGTCTGAGGGGCTGACCTCATGCAGTAGTGAGGTGTCCAGACTCTGAAGCCAGAGTACCTGCTTTGTATCTTAGGACTGCCGCTGGCCAGCTCTGTGACCCTGGGCAAGGTATTTAATCTCTCTGGGACTCAAGTTCCTAACCTATAAGTGAGAGATAATATAATAGCTGTTTGTAGAGCTGTGGTGAGAATTGAGTTGAAATTGCCATGTTCTTGCTATGGTAGCTGACAAAGGCTGTCTAGGTGTTTATTAAAAATAAGTCGTCCCTTCACTTTAAACCCCAACTTTAAACCCATCTGTTCCACAATGCTTTTCCAAATAAATGTGTATAGTTTAAAGATTAATGGACAATTGTGAGCTAACAGTTCAGACATGTTGATGACAATGAGACTGCTTTCCTTTGATTCTTGATTCATTCCCTAGTCACCCCTGTATCCCTTTTTCTTTATTTCTGTATTCCTGATGTATGTCGTTCCCCCTGAAGAACCACTTCTCACCCATTCCAATTCTTCTGGCAGACTTCTGCTTCTTCTAAGATGTAGCCCAAATATCATCTCTTCTGTGAAGACTTTAGTGACTCCCCATGCTGGTAAGGCACACTCTTTTTACAATAGTTTTTTTTTTAATTATCACAAAATGTTTTGACATTCTTCTCATTGAGAGGTAGGGTCTATGTCCCTTCCCCTGGCTTCTGGGTGGGCTTGTAGCTGATTCGTCCAAAAGAATATGGTGAAGTGAAGAGTGAAGAGTGGCTGAAGTGACACTAGTGTCTCATGAGGCTGGGTCATAAAAGGTGATGCGGCTTCCATGTCGTTTGCTGGAACACACACACTTAGAGCCCGAGGCCGCCATGCTAGGGGGAAACCTGGCTCTGGAGAGGCCGTGTGTATGTGCCCTAGTTGGCAGTCCTGTTCACTGTGTCTTCCCCATTGGACACCTAGGCTTTGTGGAACACCAACAAGCCATCTCTCTACTATTTCTCCTGTGCCCTTTCCAAATTCCTAACCCACCATATCTGTGCAAATAGTAAAATGGTTGCTTTACGCCACTGAGTGCTGTGCTAATTTCTTACAGCAAAGTAACTGGAACAATCTTCTATGATTCCAAAAGCCTCTGTATATGCCAATATTATAGTAGTCAGTGACACTGAAGCATAATAATTTTTAATTGTCCCACTCTCTGGGTCAAGAGCTCCCCAAAGGCAGGAACTCTGCTTTATTCATTTTTGTATGCCTAGTGCCAAATAAGGTGTCTGGCACATTAGAGATGCTCAATGTATGTTTGTTGAATAAATTATTTATGACAAGGCACAGATACCATATAATATTAAATTATAATTTATATTTATAATCACTAGAAAGTTTTGTCCAGCACTTCAAATCCTATGAATTCTCAAAAACGCATGTATACATTTAATGCACACGAATGTACACACACCATTTATGTGTGTCAGTTCACCCCAGTCTCCCTGCCCCCACCTCACCAGCACCTATGTATTTACTGGGCTCTTTATTTGATTAGAGAAACCTCTTCTTTTTTCCCTGCCACATAAATCATGCCTGAGCATAAAGCCCTTCTTGAAGTCATCCCTAGTAAATCAGCACAAAGAGCTGGCCTCTGGCTTCTGAACCAAGCAGACCAAGCAGGCAGTCAGCCTGTAAGACTCTTAAAGCATTCTTTTATGAAATATGCACACACCCTCTAACTAGTGTGGCTTGCACATTGTTCTCTATTTTTATGCAGTTTAAGTAAGCCAAGAAAGTACGAGTTGATGTTTTCATTGCCAGCTTTAGCTGACTATATATAGCTACACATTATATTCAATATATAACATTTACATGTGTAGTCACACCAAGTTTTCTCCACCTGCTAGCAGCCTGAGCTGGCTGACTCTGGAGCTCAGAGCTCCTGGTAATCCTTCAGGGAATGCTGCTCACTTGCTGTGCCAGGTACTGTCCTGAAGAAATCTCTGCCAGCTCTGCTGAATGCCAAGCAGAAGCTTCAGTCTGGCTTCATTTATTTTGTTGGGTTTGAGGTAAGTCTTTGATTCAGCATCTATAATCAAATCAATTTCACCACTTCTCAAATGTCTAATTCTCTAAGTAGAATTTCAAGAAGCCACATGTGTCAACAAGCATATAAAGGGGCTGAGATTAAAGTATACATGAATTGTATTCAAAACTGACATCACAGACTGAGATTGGCATTTACAGAGGGATGCCTGCCTCTCAACTATGAGAAGTAGAGGGTGCAATTGTCGGGGGTGGGCAATGCCTATGAAACCACATGATGGAAAGTGGGGGGTCATGGAGAGAGAACACATGGGCAGAGCACCCACTGACCTGTGGACTGTGGCCTGAAAAGAGGCCATATTCAGAGACCTGGTCAGAAAAATAAAAGAGGGGTCAAACATTTACTGAGGACCAATGAACTCTGTGCCAGGAATTTTTCTAGGTACTTTACTTGTCGGTCTACGTGCTTTACACGCCACCCTCCTGGCAGTCATTTCACGCCTCTGGGCCTGTTTCATCATGGTGGCACTGCCTCTACCAGCCCTCCCCCAAGCCTATTTGACCTCATTCCCATCTTTCATGTTCAGCAATCTCCTCTTTCCTTTGCTGAGATCAGGCTCTCTGGTGTGAACTCACTCCATCTCCAAATAGATCATTATCTTCGCTTATGTTTATCATTGTTTTTCTTTTCTGACTTCCCTAATACTTTCCAAGGCTCCATCTTTGATACCAGTTTTCCTCTCTCGTATCTTCAAATATCACCTCTGAATTAGTTCTTTTCCCTTACCCTATAAATTCTCTTAAATCTACAAACATCTCTATTGACTGCTCCCTCCTCCAGAGACTCTCTTCAGTGTCTACTTCAGGAAATGTTGAGCCCCAAAGCATGATGTTCAAGTCCCTCTAACTACAGTTGAAAGAACTTGCCCAACCTTATCTTCCACTTTTCTCCATTCGTACCATATTTTCTAGGCCTGTCAGATTACTTGCTGTTCTCCACTTTATGCCTGCATCTTTGCATACGTGCATGTTCTTTCCCTCTGGATTCTCCATTGAAATCTTACTACTCAGAGCAAATCTTACATTGCAGCCACTCTTGTTCTGTCCCCTATATATTAGCCACACTGAATTACTGTGGAATATTCCTCCCAAACTTTTCATAATTGCCTCCTTTACCTGATATCACCCCCCTCCATTGGTGTAGTTATTGAACTAGACCTTAAAGACCAGTACCAATGTCACTTCCTTTGTGTACCTCTCCTTATCAGGTCTTCCTCTACTCCATTAATTGCTCCTTATCTCGTTTTCTATATTTTAAATACACCCTTATTGTATCATTTATCACATTGTCTTTCAGCTATTTATATGTATCTCTTTTTCTGTCATTGCATAGCACACAAACTCATAATGATTAATATGTGTTGAATTCATGCCTCCCAGTTTCCCTTTGAGTGCAAGTAACTGTCACCACTTTTTACCCATCACTCCCCCATACCCAGTCTCAATACAGACACTAACTGTGAGCCCAGGAGCATACGCATAAACACAGCTTAATCTCTATTCGTGCGGGGGCAGAAATGCTGGGAGAAAGGCTGCGCCGGAGCTTGGAGGGAACCTGGACACCTAAAAGTGAACTGAGGTCCACTTGTGTTGTGAGTGATTGTGGTGAGTGTAAAAAGGAAGTAGGATAAGTTGTATGGCTTGTACTAGAAAAAATAATGACAGAAACCCGAGATGTGGAATGGGGAAGGTAAGAGTTAGAGAGGTAGGAGGTGCCTCTGCTCCACTTAAGTACTCCTGAAATTTTGTTAACCAAATTGTGCTCCACATAGAAGGCCTAGCTGGCAGGCATGGTGTTTTCTCAGGCTACTACTCAGTGTTCTAAAGATATGGCTTTCTTCATTAATTAAAGAATCTGACTTCCAAAGCCATCTCAGTAAAGCCTTTTGGCAGAAGAAAATAGAAAATCTTTAGCACCCAACACTTGTGGTTACTAAACTACTCAGGCAAAAATCCAGCCCAGTCTGGTTCTCAAACTTTCACATGTACCAGAATCACCTCAAGGGTTGTGAAAACAGATTGCTTACCCCATCCCCAGAGATTCTGATTTAGTAGATATGAATTGGGGCCTGAGAATTCCCATTTCTAGCAAATGCTATCCCTGATAAAGCTGAGGCTGCTTATCCGAGGACCTCACTTTGAGAACCACTGCCTTCGCCCATCTCCCATGCCTGTCTCCACACAGGATCCTGTAGGTCTGCATGCCTTCACATAAACCCTCCCTACTATTCCAGTCTAACGGGATGTAAGGCCAGGCAGCAAGTGTCAACAATGCCCAGGCATGCTGCATCTAAAGTTACAAAGAGATAAAGACATAGAGTTATTAAAAAAGGGAAGTGAAGACAGACACACATTAAGTTGGTAAGAAAGAAAATAAAAAATAGTCCATGCATTCTGCAGCACCAAAACTTATACTCTGCCAAGTGTAGAGCATGCCTTCCTATGAGTTCCTCTGCAAGGATTTTAAAAAACTATCTCACCTACAAAAGTTCTATTTGAATCTCCTCAAAAATATACTGTCTTAGCCCAAGTATATTGGTAACCCTTCCTTCCTCCTCATCCCTTCTATTGCTCCATGAAGCTCTAAACAATGCTGAATGGTTTATAGTTGTAATATTCATGAGAAGGGTAATCATAGACATTCAAATTTTTCACCTGGGATCACTTTATGCTTTAAAATTCAAATAAAATTGGCTCAAATTCCCAACTCATATGTTCTGGGAAATTCTCTGATCCTGCTAATATCTCCAGGGATTCCATGGGGTTATGTTTTTTACCTAGTCATCTCTAGCTACCTTTCTCTTCAACTCAATTTTAGAGCCCTCTCAAGTTCTGGTCAAGATGGCAGTGTTGTGGTAAATGTGGTACCCAGAACCTCCCACGGCCACATCAAAATTACAGCTAAATTACTGGAAACCAAGTAACCACTCAGAACCACCTAAAGTCTAGCTGGGTGGAAATCCTGCAACTAACAATATAAAGAAAAAGCCACATGGAGACTGGCAGGAGGGCCAGAGACAAGAGACAGGTGGTCCTACATCCATGTGTGGCAGATAAAAATCAAGAGGGATACCTCAGCTACAGAAGTCCCCCCAAGGAGCAAGTGGTACCAGTCCCACACCAGGCACCCCCAGTCCAAGGGTTCCAGTGCCAGGAAGAGAAGTCCCCATAACTTCTGACTGTAAAGACCAGTGGGGCTTGTGGCTGAGGGAAATGGACTGCTGGTGGAGTCCATGGCAGTTACTCTTAAAGGGCCTGAGCTCGGATTTACTTGGATTCACTCCATCTGAGCTCCAGAACTTGGGAAGCAACTTGAAAGTTACCAGGGACATAAAGGGGGGAACTGACTGTGTGGTATCAGGATAAGAGCTGGGAGTCAGGGGGCAGATTTCTCCCAGGCAGAAATGCTGGCAGAGGCCATTGTTCCTTTTCTGAGCTCTTCCCCCCACAGAGCCAGCAGGCAGGCTCATAGATATATGGAACATTTTGAAAGTTGCCAAATAGGAGGTGGGGGTTGGAGAAATGGGTAAAAAAGCTGAAGTCATTAAAAAGTACAGATTGGTACTTTTACAGGATAGTCATAGGGATGTAAACTACAGGCATTGGGAATGTGCCAACAATACTGTAATAACTATGTATGGTGTCAGATGGGCACTCAATCAGGGAGATCATGAGTTATATAAATGTCTAATCACTGGGTTGTACATCTGAAGTTGATATAATATTGTATATTAACTGTAATTTAAATTTTTAAAAATATTTTAAATGAAAAATAAAGAAGCAAAACCAAGTAAGACAGAAATGAGGTTGCATAAATAAATAATAAATATTGAATCTGTTTTTCCCACTCTTTTTAAAAAAGAAATGATGAATAAATTGCTTTGAGTGTTTTTCTTTCTTTATTATTGACACTATTACAGATGTCCCCTATTTCTTCCCTATTGCCCACCTCCACCCACCCCCACTCCCCTTCCCTGGCCTTCACCACACTATTGTCTGGGTCTATAGGCTATGCATATATGTTCTTTGGCTCATCCCTTCACCTTCTTTTATCCAGCCCCCCACCACTGCCCTCCCCTCTGACAGCTGTCAGTCTGCTCCATGTGTCCGTGCCCCTGGTTCTGCTTTGTTGTCAGTTTATTTTGTCCATTAGATTCCACAAGTTGTGGACTCTAGTGAAGATTTGTAAGCAATAGCAGAGGATTTTATAACTTTGCAACATAATAACCTAAAGTTGAATATTAAATATTTTTAACATGTGAAAAAAATTGTCATCATAAAAAAGGTTAAGAGAAAGGTGTGGAGCCACATGCAAATGGAACCACTCCTGTAAACTCTATCAGTGCTTAGACCTGTCTTAATTCCAAGATTCATTAATTTCTTCAACAAATATTTATTGTACAACTACTATGAAGCAGGTGCTGTGAAAGATACGGCAGGTACATTAACTAATGAGACAGCATACTATTGACAAATGAGAAGGTTAGTACTATAGAATGTGCTAGGTTCATCTTCCATAGCTCAGGTTGAACCCAGGATAAGGGAGGCTTCTTAGAGACAGTAACCTCTAAGCTGATTCCTGAAAGGTGAGTTGGAATGAGCCAGGTAAAGAGAGAGCTACAGACAGAGATGAGGCTGGAGAGGTACAGTGTGGCCAGAAAATGAAGGTCCTGAAATATCCTGCTAAGGGATTTATCCTTCAATGTGTATAATGGGAATCCTAGTACCTAGCAAAAATATTCTCAGTAAATTTTATCCTTTATGGTTTGTTCCATACACAATGAAAAGTCAATGAAGGATTTTAAGTGGGGAGTGTGTATGTGTCAGGGTTGGGGTACTGACAATAAGATTTGCATTTTGCAAGTTCCCTTTGGTTAAAGGAGGAAAAGATATTGTAGGGGATCAATATTACAAGCAATGAGGCAGTGTAGGAGCCTCATGGAGTAATCTGAAAAAATATGATGGTAGCTGGAGTAAAGAGTGGCAATAGAGAGGGAGAAAAGTGGTAAAGTGTTTTGATGGGATGAGATAAAGAAAGGGTGTTGAGGATGATCCTCAGTGTTGAGGATGACACTGAGTTTCCTAGCTGAGCAAGTAAGTGGATGCTTGTGCCATTCCCTGAAATAGGGAACACTGGAAGAAGAGGAGGGGAAGGAGAGAGGGGCACATAATGCTTTCTATTTTTGAATGCCTAGTGTTAGTGCCTGTGGGACATGAAGGCAGCTGGGCAAAGGCTGAAACTAATGAGAAAATCTGTCCTAGAAATGTGGCTTTTGGAACCTGACAGCTTTTAGAGAGTAATTAAATCCATGGACCTGGATGAATCACCTTGAAATGATAAGAAGTGGAGCCAATCTAGGGAAGAACCCTACAGATGAACAGAGGAACAAGAGTTGCTGATCAAGATCAAGACTCCAGAGGAGTAGGAAGAAACCCAGAGAGTGCATGGTATAGAAGGCAAGGGAAGGGAGGATTTCAAGGAGAGAGCGTTTCAAATTTTGTTGGAAATTCAAACAAGATTAAAAATGTTTAAAAATCTCTTTCCTGTACCACCCTCTTAATCTTAGTGAACCTACTATTTGCCCTTATGGAAATCTCCCACCCTTTAAACTCTGTTCTTATCATTTTTTAAAACTTACTCTTAACCTCATTTGCCTCTGACATAGGTTAAATCCCATTTACAACAATTTTAACATTGTCCCTACCACTGTTGGCCAATAGCTCTAAACCAATTCATGTTAAACAACATAAACTGACCGGGTCTGCTATTTAGTTCCTTTTCTCTCCCTATTTCCCTTCTAATCAACATCTGTGACATTCACATAGTATCTATTTCAAATATTTTCCACCTTCCTGAAAGCATGAAAACCCCCTCAACCCCAAAACCAGTAAACAACCTCACCTCCTATTTACCAGGAAGACAGAAGTCCACTGATGTGAGCTCTCTTGGAAACTTTCCTCTTACATTTTAAAATTTCTCTTAACTTCTTTGAGTCCTTCCCCCTTCCTATATATTAAAAATAAAAAGTCCTCTTCTCCAAATGTAACTTAACATGTGACCTGAACCTCTGTCCACAAATCATTTCTGACCTGTCTCTAAAGATTGATTGTTCTTCTCTGGCTACTGCCTTCCAGCTTCCAGTCTATAAGTACATGCAAGTCTTCTGTGGCAGACAGACTCAAAAGTCTATAATCCCCATCTCCTGGTGTTCATGACCTTGTGCTGTGGGACCTGTGACTTGTTTATAACAATTAGAATGTGGCAAAGGGGACAAGATACACATGATTATGTGTATGTGATTAAGACATGTAATGCCTGTTTTGCAAGCACACTCTTTCTCTTGCTGGCTTTAAGAAACCAAGTGCATGTTAGAAATTCTCATGTGGCAAGGAACAGAAGTGGCCTACAGCCAGTAGTCATCCAGACTATGGTCCTTGGTCCCACAGCCCACAGGAACTGAATGGGGCTAGAAGCCACAAAAGCAGGTACTTCCCCAGATGAGTATCAGATGAGACACTGCAGCTTCAGCTGACACCTTGACTGAAGCTTTGTGAGGCCTCAATGCAGAGGATCTAGTTGGCCAATCCTCCCATGAGAACTTAAGTTTATTTCTCCAACCCTTGAATCGCAGTTGGCGTTGTGGCTTGCTTTTACCATCAGAATGTGGTTGAAATAATGCTATTTAATTTCGGAGACCGAGACTTAAGAGATCTGCAGTTTTAACAACTTTTATGTAGTTGGAACATATCTTCTTATAGTCCCATTGCCAGACTATGAGAAACCCAGGCCTCATGGATGAACTATGCAGAGGACAACCAACACTCTGGTGAACAGCCCCAGCTGAACCCTCAGCCAAAAGCCAGCACTCACTGCCAGTCATGTGAGTGAACCATGTTCAATGTCCCTGTCAATCAAACTTCCAGATGACTGCAGTCTCCCAGTGCTCCAGCCAATACCACACGGAGCTGAAGAACCACCCAGAGGAGTCAACTCACAGAAATGTGAGAAATGACAAATTATGCTATTATTTTAATATACTATGTCTGGGATTGTTTGTAAATCAGAAAGAAATAGCTAAAATACTAACTTTTCATCTTTACTTCTCTGGTGAAGCAGTTCCTTTAAAGACCAACAATGACCTTAGTCTGAAAATTCAGTAGGCTTTTCTTTGCTTCAAATGGCACTAGTGAAATTCTATCTCTTGATGCCTCCTCCTTTTATTTTTGTGACATATTCTAGTACTCAGTTTCTTCCCCTCATCCCCTAAGTGTAGATGTTCCCCAAGGTACAAGGACATTTCTCTCTAAATTCTCTTTCTTGGCAGTCTCATCCAATCTCATTGTTTTAAATATCACTTCTATGCAGATAATGTCTAAAGCCTTTAAGAGGCATGATGATTAGAAGCTCAAGGACTGGAAATGGGCCAGACAGGGCTTTAATCCTGCATCTACCAATTACTAGCCATGTGACCTGAACTGAACCACTGAAGGGGTTTAACCTTTCAATCTCCATTCTCTTTTCTCTTAAGTCTGGTTAATAATGTCATGCTCATGAGATTATCACTTCAGCCTGCCACAGAATAAGCACTCTGTGTAAACCAGTGCTTCTCAATGCTTTACAGTTGTTCCTCTCACTGCTTACACAAGCAAAATGATAATATTTGTATGCACTCTGGGGTAAATGGAATCAGCTGCTCAGGTCAAAGGCAATGGACTTGAGAGCTCTAGACTCTCCAGCCCCTGTCCAGTCCTTACCCTAAAGGATAATCAATACTTAAACCCATTATTGGCACACCAATGGGAAGCTTTAGAGAAAAGGGTACCAATTATTATTTTTGTGTCTGATCATGATCTCCCTCCAGGGTTCCAGGCCCTCTATACTTGATACTTCCTACCACCCTGACCCACAAAACCAATGGTGATTCTCAAAGTGAGATCCCCTGGTAAGCAGTGTAAGCATCAGCTGAGAAGTTGTTAGAAATGCAAATGATCGTGCCCCAACATCAAACCTACTGAGTTGGCGACTCTGGGGATGGCCAAAATAACCTTGCTGGTGATTTTGATACAGGCTAAAGTCTCAGAACCAATGGCCCCAGTGATTTTAACTTGGAGTAGCCAAGCCTGTTCCTCTGCCTTTACTTCCTATTGTGTTTAATTAGTTCCACTACCTCCCAGCTCCCTGGGTCCAACACTTCAGATTAATTCTTGACTTTTCCATCTTACCTGCCTTTTGTATCCAATCAGTCACCATCCTGCCTTTGCCTCCAGCAACATTCTTCACATCTCTTTCTTTCTATTCTCTGTTCCCACCAGCACACCATTAGAGAAGGAGCTGGCCAATTTCTCTCAAACTCTATCACTCAAAATCCAATTTACCTTTACCAATGTCACTAACAGCCAGTTAGGATAAAGCAAGTTTAATTTTAAAATTAAATTAACATTTATTAATAAAAATCATAACTAAAACAAAAATTAATTAGAATACTATAAATAAAATAAATTAAAATTATAACTAAAATAATTAAATTCTAATTCAAAGGTTAATTTCATACAGTAAAATCTGCCCATTATTTTCTTCATGACTTCCATCACTTCTAAACTCACTATGTCCTTGTCCCTCCAGAAACACGATAAATACCCAATTCTATTTTTATAGTTTTTCTACACTTCGATTTTCTGACATTTAACTCTTGAATTGTCTGGATATTGTTTTTGGTTTTGTTGTAAAATGAAGGTCAAATTACCTGCCCACTTCTTGCTCAAAAGGGCTTGGCTCCTAATTTAAATGTTAAGCTCTGAATTCTGGCTAAGCATGAAGATCAAAGAAGATAAACAGGAGGCATGAAGCGCTGTGATTGTTTCACAAGCCAGTGGTTGTCCCACTTTCCACATTTGACTGACTTTCTCAGGAGGGCCTTCCTTTACCTTAGAATGGGCTTATTTGCTAGAAACTAAGGCAAAGTGTCTTTGGACAAATTAGTTTGAAAATCCTTAAATGCTCATAAACAAGTTAGGAAATTAAACCTTTTGGATCTTTCCTTACTCTGGGGCAGTTTCTCTCCCTGGCCCAGCTAAGGAGGTAGGAAGAAAGAGGAGATGGATTAGAAGTCACTGCAAGACAAGAGAAAATGGCAGACACAGTCCTCTGCCCTGACGGGATGTATACGGGAGGAAGCAGGGGTTGGAAGGCAGGAGTCAGACACATGTGGGGTGACTGCTCCCTTCCAGGCTGTCTCATGAGTGAGAGCAGCTTCACATAAACAGAGAAAGCTGACCCTGGAGGAGAGTGCTGAGTGGTCCCAGGCAACATGGGCAGTTGCAGCTGAGTGAAAGGAGCAGGGCCACATGGTTGGATGGAGAGAGCCTGAGTTACCTACCTCTTCTGAGCTGCCCCCAGGTCCTGTGTGACATGTGAATGTTCTTTCATGACCCGGCATTGAGAGGAAGTGAGAGCACTGGGCCTGAGCTGGGAGCTCTTAGAGCTCTCATGGCGAGGGGAAAGGTGACCCCGATGAAGAGGCTTCAGAGGGCTGGATGGAGACATGGCTAGACTCAGAGCAGCCTCTAACACTCACAGGATCCTGTGGAGGTCGAACCTGATAGAGCCAAGAGGAAACCAGAAGTTCTCGCATCTGTCTTACAGGCACCGGCCAAAGGCCCTGGAGCCAAAGCAAGGCCAGCAACCCCCCGTGTACACCATTAATTCACTAAAGCACTAGGCTGGGGACAGAAAAGTCCAAGCAAACACATGCAATAGTATCTTGCTTATTGATGGACATTAGGTGTTGGCAGGTCTTCTCATGGATCTCATACCTGTTCCTAAATACGCACCTATATAACTAGTTTTAATACATACTCCAAGCAAAAGACCTAGTTTAAAATACACTGAAATTCTCTTTATTCTTCTCCAGACTCTAGGGACCAACGCCATGTTTGAGTCAAGTCTACCAAATGATTGAATAAGCAAAGTATCCAGAAAAAAACAAATTAGACAAGGATTCTCCTTTCCCTCTCATGAGAAATGGATCAAAAACAGTTTTCCCCAAGGGAAGTCCAATGCTTCCCTCAGCAAGAAGAATTCTGTCCTTTTCCTCGTATCAGCAGTTGTGCGGGAACTCCGCATTGAATCTCAAGAAACTAGAGATTTTTCTATTGAAAGGCCTGAGGAAATAAATATACCTGGCATGAATTGTTATAGGAGTGAGAAAGTGCCATTATACTCGGCCTACCTCATCTGGTTGCCCTCCTGAAATATCTCAGATACAAGGTAACACTTTTCGCATGGCCTAATGCGAATGGCCTAATGGTCTTCGCATGGAGACTAATAACTACAGCCTGGAACCCAGAGGTTCTGCAAAGACTTAAGTACTTTGGGACTCTAGTCTTTGCAGCTTAGCATCGACCCAGCCTGATTTTGAACTACCTCTCCCAGTTCACTGAGACTTTTCTCCTTTTTCTGTTATCAATCACTGGTCAAAATGGTTTATACCTTTTATTTCTCACCCAACATAGCATTTAAACTGTTGAGGAATTCACTCAATAGTGTCAAATTTTAAGGTGTAGGTACAAGAAGACATTCCTTGCTCCCTCCTACTGTTCCCCCAGGTCACTGACTGCTTTTCGCTGTGTCCAACTTCATATTTTAAAGAGATCATTTCTGAGATCTAGTGTGACTTTTAAACTAAAGCCTAATTCAATGGAAGGAAGGGAATCAAGATCTTCTCCATGTTTATGATTTTAATATTTCCAACTCAGCTGTGCAGCATGAAGGGGTGGGTGTGAACAGAAAGCAAGCCTCGTTTGCTGCTGTTTTCTTGGTGTTTCTACAGCTCATCAGGAGGAAGTTGCCTGTGCCCGGCCCATCTCAACTAAAAATAACTCCTCCACAAGCCAGCCTTGTCTTGCAGGTGTTACACAATGTTGTTTTTAATGTAATTTATGTGAAAGGATAATTATGCAGTGGCCATCAGCTTTGCTTCACAGTCATTCATCATAACTGCGTATTTGTTGGTGATAATGTGCCACTGGAGACATGTGGGATTTCTATTTCAGTAAAGAAGAATTTATAAAAGTTTGTCCCTGACTTTGATGAAGGAGAGGTCTAAATGCCAGCATAACAAGAATGCAGGACACATTTTTTAAAAGCCACCCTGGGGGAAAACAAAACAAACACACAACATAACTATAAAAAAAATCCCTGAGCATTTAGGCTATAAATATTAATATTATCTTCTACTTGTATAGCACTTTACAGTTACAAAGAGATTTCTTTCATTCTTTCATTTAATCCTCACAACACCCTCATGATAAACGAAGAAAAGCTTTTTTTTTCCTTCTATTTTCCAGATCACACAACCATAATTCAAAGGCCCAAGATCATATGGCTGGTAACTGGCCTGGGCTTGAACAAGGTCTAGCACTTTCTCACTAGATTGCTAATGTGCTGTTCTGCAGACATGAGGCCTCTGTGTTGCTTTATCTAGTATTCATGACAGGCAAATGTGCCATAAACATTCTGCAGCCCAGTCATCTTGTCTAGTGATGCATACTGCTTAAAAGGCTGGTCCCAGCTGGGGGTTCAGTCTATATACAGGAACTAGACAGTTTTATTTAACTGGCATATATGGAAATCAAATTAAGATCTTGATTACACTAGCACCATGCTTTAACCACAATATTTTTTCCCAGTTGCTAAAACAGCTTTACAGGTATCTATCCACACTCTGATATGATGCAAATTTTTAACAAAAACAGAAGCTCTGACCAGAATGGAGACACATGGCACTTCACTGATCATGGTCATTATTAAATATTTGTCATGTTCTCTTGAGGTTGGAGTGCTAATGGAACTACACTGTCCTCTTGTCATCATCTGCATTAGCCAGAGAAGGGTTTTTTTTACAACCATTCTCCTCATTTGAATAACCCACAAGGGGAGGATTACTGATGTGGAGTGTTCTTAAAAGGATGACGATTAATAGAATTGGGATGAGCTATGCTTGCCTCCACTACAGAGCAAAGATTCACATCCCTAGACAATGCTCTTACCTGTGTGTGTGTGGGGGGGGGCGGTGCATGGGGGGAGGGTGTGTGCTTGCATGCTATGCATTTCCTCCCACCAGACAGGACAACGGGCTATCATCTGCAATCCATGTAACTTACAATACGGGTCTTCAGCTTTCCCTATTTTCCATGAAGGACCTACAAGAGTTTGGTGTTCTTCTCCCATAGAGGGACTGACCATTAACAAGGTAATTCATGGATCTGAATGACATCCTTGATACCAAGATGTTCTTCAGTCCATCCTAAACATTCCCAAGCTCATGAACAAGCCCACAGGTTATGACATGCCTGGAGAAAGAAACAAAACGTACTGGATATAACCGCTGAAAAGGCTTTACGTACAGGCTGGTTTCTCCCACCTATTTTAATAATGACTCAGTTTTTATCATAGTGAGGATGTTAGGACTGTGGGGAAAACTGTTTCTGCAGGGAGAAAGAGTTTAATTTTAGAAAACTTTGTCAAAATATATTCCTTTGAACTGGGTGTGGGGCTCCACGCTGCTACTCCCACAATGAGGGTGGACATCAGGAGGCTGATCAGTGTTTCCAGATCCCACCAGCCACTCTGTGTCTGCCCTCACTGTTTCCTCTAGAATGCCACAAGGTTACAGCAATGAAGGAGAAATTCCAGGACTGGAACATCAGTTACATTTTATTGATGGTGTAGTAGTGGGAGAAAGAGAATAGAGAATTATAGAGGAAGCAGAAAATGTAGGGAAATGCTAAGAGATTTAGTAGTGTTCTAAAGCAGGCCAAACCCAAGGTCACTGCCTTCTAGTTATGAATCTGGAAACAGGCCAAAGAAGCAATGAAAACATAGTTTGCATATTTATATATTAATATGCATAATTATAGCTAACATGCCCTGAGCAGTTGCTCTATGCTCTGCATAGAGCACTTCACACGAACCACCTCATTTAACCTGCACAAGAAGTCTACTAGGTACCAATATTATCCTCATTTTACCAATAGGGAAAGTGGTATAGAAAGAGGCTAAGTAACTTGCTCAAAGTATACTTCTAGTAAGTTCAATAGGCTTGTTATCTATCCTGTATTCTCTTGATTCTAGAGTCTGTACAGACTCCCACTAGACTTTTGCCAGAGGATGTTTTGTGTGAGATGCTTCTGCTCTGTGGGACTCCTCTAATATGCCCACAATACTAAGGCAGCTTCCCGGTCCTAACCCTTCTCAGGACTTAGATGAAAGACAACCAGGTATAGCAAAGAGGCTGAACTAAAAGTCAAAACCTTTCCTGCAGATGCACTTGTCAGACACTTGAACCTGAGCTAATCTTAGGTAGAAAGTTTGAATAATATTTTCTCTTCCAACCTGATACAATTGTTGAAAAAAGCAATGAGAGAATATCTTAATGTGAGTAAGCTTTAAAGACTATAAAGAATCAGAGTGGGCTTAGGGGCTTAATCTATTTGGGTAATCTTACCCATGACCCTGTTGGGTGGGTGGTTTCTAGGTACTTCCAGAGGTTCAAAATAAAGGTTTATCAGGGAGCAGTCTTAGAACACTCATCTTACAAACTCAGTCATCTTCCTTCTCTTCCCTAATCTCTCCTTAATGAAAATTGGTTGAAAAAGTAATGGTGGATTTCAGTTGTCTTGGGCTCCTCAGTTTCTTGATTTCTTGACCTGCCAAATAAGTATGATCTATCGTCTCCAATGCACAGTACTAGCCATAAGTAATATAAATTTAATTAGTAAAAATTTAATTCTTCAGTCATGCTCACCACATTTCAAGTGATTACACAAGACTAGTGGCTACTATGTTGGCAATACATTTATAAAACATTTCCATCATCTCAAAAAGTTATATTGGGTCTAGATCATTTGTAAAAGCCAGCCCAGCTCCAACTCCTATTGAATTACGTTACTTGTTTCTTACATGCTCTAAGGTCCTCTTGTATTTGATGTGTAAATATATGTGCACACCATATTAAAGAAGGTGTTGGTGTTGTAGTCGATAAAGTATATAACAAGCTTGACACATTATATAGGTTAAATATTTTTTAAATTTCTAATTGAAACGTTTCCTGGGGCAGTATATTTACATTACAAATCTGAAAGAGAATTCCTTTACTGTGAGTAGAAAGATGTTCCTTAGTAACTTCTTTCTCACTTCTTTTCCAATCTAGTAGGGGTTTCTCATATGTATCTTTGTTGCTAATGTAACCTAATACTATTTAGATAAGCAGATAATAAAGAGGGTAAATCTGCCAAATGATCTTGAACTCTAAAACTTGTGGTGGTTCTCTGAGAAGCAGCTGCTTCATCCCTAGGGGTATCAGGCATTTCAAACCCTTAAACTGAAGAAAAAAGTACAGAAGTTTCCAATCCATTTTTTAAAATGCTGACACAAACATTACTCAGTTCTTCATAAACTGAAAATAGACACAAAAAAATCTCCTGATACTTCAAGAACAAAGTCAAAGTTTAAAGTTTTTCAAGAATGTTTTACCAGATTTCTTTTTTCCCTCTGACCATTTGATAGTACTTGAGAATCTCTAACTCCCTTTCCTCCCTCTCTCCCTTTCTCCCTCCCTCCCCTTCTGTTTGTTTATTTATTTATTTTCTTTCTTTCTCCTTCCTCTTCTCTCATTCTGTCTCTCTCTCTCTTGATCTTAGTGTTCAAGGTATATTTATTTATTCTCCCTACATCCTATATTTTCAAAAATTATTCTATATGCAACGACACCATACTATGGAAAGTTTGGAAAACTGGAGAAAGTGGTGGGGCGGGGAACATATCTAATTCAGTGGCTTCGTCAAGTGGCTATCAGCACTTTGGCCTATTGCCCCTTAAATCCTCTTACATAAATACTTGCTTTTGTTTTTACTATGTTTGTATAATTAGGCTATGCATGCAAATGTATACTTATTTTTTTTAATAACATTTCTATTTTTTACATTTACCAATATAAGATTAGAGTTTTAAACAGAGCATTTCATTACTCCTTCCTTCTAAAAACAGTGCTAATGGTTAGGAGAGGAAATCAGAAACACTGCCCCCCCTTAAAAGTGGCATTAAGGCAGATAAACTTGGTCGAGTCTAATGAAGCCAAGCCAGGGTCAGAGAAAGAAACTTCTCACACATGAGAAAAGTCTAACAGAACTTGGGAGCGGTCAAAAGAAAGCACAGCTATTCCCCTCCCACCTCTGAGAAAACACAAGTTTGGTCATATTCTGTGTAAATGTGTATTCAGATTCTCACTGGGTTAGAGTAAACCCCACAATTTTCTAACTCATGTGTGGCCAACAATTCTCAATTTTAAGAATCCTTAAATTTCAGAGGATTTAACTTAGAACCCAAAACAAAATAGTCCACTTCTGTACCCCAAAACACGTATATAGTTAAAGTTCTTTGGGTTGCAAATAATAGAACTCAGGTCTATTTAGCTTAAAAAAAAAAAAAAAACTTATTTTTTTTAAATAAGGGAAGTTATTGGAAAGATATGGAATTAGCCCACAGAACTCAAGGATGAGTTCAGGTTCATGCCTCTCTTCTCTAGGAAGATGCCAGCAACGTGGCAACGTGACTTAGCTCTGAAAACTCTCAGACTCTGTGACTCTCAAGTCCAAATTTCAAATTTCCAGGTGAAAAGTGGAAACAGCTCACTTAGGGTCAAGCATGTACTTTATATCAGACAGCTTAGTGCAGGGGACAGTGTCACAATGAACTGCCAAGGATGCTGGAAGTTTCTCAATGTGAAATACACAGGAACCCCAAGGGACCTACTACTACTCCCCAGCCTCAGGAAAAGAGCCCCATCTTATCTTGAACAACACATTTTATATTGGGTTCTTTTTACCAGTTCTTTCTAGTAGACTAAATAAAAATATGAAGAGCAAGGTCCTGCTTTAAAGAGTAGGAAGTCAACACTGGGTACAAATTCTGTTTAGGAAGAGATTAGTGGAATCACTTGAGTTCCAAAGGAAGAAGCTCCTCACATTATTCATATTCAAATGCCAGCTAGAGTCACATTTGGAGCAGAATAGCCCCTCTTTCCCACTGTGGTGAGAGTAGCAACAGCTTCTAGACACTGCACGGCAATTTGACAGTGTGATGCCACCAGCTACATTCTTATGGTACAAAGTTTAGGAACAGGGAGGCCTGGCAGCCCAAAGTTCAAATGCAGTTTCACCAGTAAAGTCTTCCCTAGGCATCCAGCCAAAAATACTCTCCTTCCTCAAACCCCTGCAGGAGTGGTGGCCCCTGGACCTGACATTACTGTAAAGTGGTCTGTGAATCTACATGCTCCCCAATCATTCTCATTAAGCCAAACCAATGCTATATCTCTCCCGTATATTTTCTACAATGTACCTTCAAATATCTGACATTGTTGTGATCAAGAAAAGCATTTCTGATTTCACAATTGCCTTATATATATGTGTATAATTTCCTTAGTCAACAAATAATTCAACTTATTATCATAAGTGGGGGTCCCCCCAAATGTTTGATGTTAGAAAGGAGTCACTCGGCCCTGGCTGGGTTGCTCAGTTGGTTAGAGTGTTGTCCCCATACACCAAGGTTGCAGGTTTGATCAGTGGTCAGGACACAGACAGGAAGCGACCAGTGAATGCATAAATAAGGGAAAGAACAAATTGATGGGGGGGTTTCTCTCTCTCTCTCTCTCCCTTCCTCTGTCTCTCTAAAAATCAATGAGTAGAAAAAAAACTTTTAAAGGAGTTGCTCCATATGTGACATAACGGGGAATAGTATGCAAGACCAGCAAATGTCGTGGGACCAACTGGAGAGAGTCCATAAACAACCCAAGAGGCTCATGACAGACGTGCTTTTCTTCGCAGCACCTGGCTACAGCTTTGGTGAGGAGTAACGTGCAGCTAACTCCAGACTCTGTCTTTACATTAACTTTACTTTATGATCTATGAAATTATGTCACATAAAGCTACGTTTAACATACTTGCTAGGTAGTTTAACTTTACTAATTAAAATTAACTAGTACATCAATACATTTAATATATTTTAATTCAATAGGAAAAAAAGAGGGTCTTATGTTCAAAAAAGTTGGGGCTCCGTCCCCATTGCTGTGGCAAATATGACCTTCCAAGTTGTCACTGTCATTATGTACATATTTTCTCTTTTTATTTTTTGTTGTGTCTATTTTACACATAAAAAGTCTCAAATATGTGTTCCTGAAAGTTCACTCTTCCTGGGGGTCATGATGAGACTGTTAGGGATAACCCCCACGAACACTCTGCCACGCGCTGGGACCTTCCCACAGTGCTGCTTGGGCCCCGCTTCGCAGCTTCCGCAACCTGGTGGCTGTGCTCAGAGACACAGGTTCCTGCCATTCCGCCCACTGCCAGGGCTGGCTTCCTTCTCCCGCTCACAATAAAAACTCAGTTTTTCCAGTCTAGGACTAATAAAACAGTGTTTCTCTGCGTCCAGCTGGGGGAAACATTTAAACCAGTACCTCATCCCTATTTATGAAAATTTAATTTCTAAGGAAATAAAAATCTAACAAGCCAAAACCTTTTGCTAACCACTTAACTTCAGATTTAACTAGATATTAAGGAGATTATTAAACCTCCAATGAATTAGAGGTTAAAATTGGTCTAAGATACAATATTTATCTTTAAAGGTGAATTTCAGTTTTGCCTTCCCTTTGCTGAATTTGTACTTTTCCTTATGGTGAATAATGCCAACTTGAAATTTGATTTTGCTAAGTAAATTCTTTTTTTCTAGCAGATCTCTTGATGGCTGGGTTCAAGTTTATATAAATGCCTCAGTTGCTGAGTCATAAAGCTGGTACAGTTCTAAAGCTATTTTTTCAGACTTAGGACCGCGCAGAGCATTACTTAGTTGTCACTGTCTGGAGCCTGGGTGGTGGGAGAGAGAGTCTGAGGCAGGGGTGGGAGCTCTGCCAAGAGAAACACCAGCACCTGGACTGTGCTGTTCTGCAGCACACTGTGTTCGCAAGGGACGCCACGATTCCTTGTCAGGAACCACTGAGGCTCCGGCAGTGGCAAGAGATCTCATTTCCTGTTTCCTAACTCAGAGCCTTGCAGAGCTGTCAAAGCCTTTATTTCCTTTTGTACTTCAAAAGAGAAATTATAGCCTGGTGTCAGCATGGTAATCGCCTGGCCAAAGTGGAATTATACCATGTACAGGTAAAGCTGTACCTTCTGATTCCAGACAATGATTTCAATTCCTTTTCTATTTCCCTTCCCATCACCCTGCATTCTCTGCAGCCTCTTTCTCACTCTCTTATTTTTCCATCTGCATCTTTTTCTCCCCTCACTTCTTAATGCTATTCCTACCAATAAGACTGCAGGCTTCTTGGACCTCAAGAATCCAGACAAATAGCTAAAAGAATCTGGAAGCATCACTCCGAGTCAGGCAGATCTATTTGTATGCAGCACCACCACTTTCCACCAAGGAAAAGAGAGAACAAATTCAGGAACATTCAGAGGGTAAATTAAAGGATTTCTCCCCCCTAGGGTTGTGAATATTGTTTTTAAATAATAAATTTCTTAGGTGCTTGATATCTTAGGTCTAAACCATCTTGCCTTTCCCATTGAAATATTAAGTCACTAGATCAATGGCAATATACTCAGGACACATTATAATAAATAATGATGATAGCAATCGACTTCCCCCACTTATGCTTAGGACATGTATTGTGCACTATAACTCTCCTCCCACACCCTGTGTCACATCTGCTGTTTCTCCTGCTGCCTGACAGTGAACACAAATTTACTCCATCCTAAATGTGATTATGGGGTGTCAGGGAAGGGGATGGGGGGGAAACGTAAACAGAGCAAGGCAGAAAGGAGCAGAGAAGCAGAGAAATGTGTGTATGTAAATATAAGCTAGACTTCAGGAAGAAGAGAGATACGGCCTAACCGTGATCTCCCTAACACATTCTGCAAGGTGCCCAGGCATACATATAACTGCCATGGTCTTCACATTATCTCCTTTCAAGGGGTTCCCAGATTTGTGCTAATCCAGGAAGAAAGAAAATCCTACCAGAGACTGAAAGAGACCAATGAGTGTACTTCCAGAGAACCTGAGAGGAGGCACTTCCATTTGGCCCTCTTAACACCACCTGTCAAGCCTAGGAAGAGAGTCTGTTTGAGGACTTTAATAGCCAGCACCGCAAGTTCCTTCCAAGCCCTGGTGAGAGGAAAGGGGAGGTCACATTATATGGGGGAGCCCACCAGACAACAACCTCACAACTAATACACCCTCTGATGCACTTGCATTTATACCAAAAGTGAGCTTAGGGACCCAAACTCATTCTTTTGGTGAGTATTTTGGTAAGTCCTCAGCATAGGAACCTGAGCAATATGTGATGAACAGTTGCACAATAAATCTAATGGGGAAGCCTTTCTTTCCCCAGTGGTTAACTTCTATTCTACTCAGGTGACAGACTGACCAAACTGGTCATCACAGCTCTCTTCCTCATCATCATTCCATTTGCAAGTAAATATCCCAAGCAGGAGGAAGTGTGTCTTTGTACTTGCAGTTAAATATAATCAGATACTATCTTTATGACCATTCTAAATCATTATCACCAGCCTAAGGGTTGCTCTAGAGAGCTATAATCATACATACGTGTAGTATAAACATACAGGGAGTCAAGTGCAGAAACGTTGAGGAGCAATAAGTGCATGTGAAGATTTTATAGAAACTGTAATACATGTTGCAAATTAACTAATTTACACAAAAGAACAACTTTGTATAGAATATTACTAGGCCAATGGATTCTGCAAAGGAGAAAAATTGATAGAATATTAAAAACATTACCCAGTACACTGATGCCTGAAATTCCACAATCAAAAGTAGCCTGTTGTGTGTGTTTACAAATTATCTCCAGTTAAAATAGATGTATCTTTGGATGAGGATGTGCACTGAATCCCAGAGTCTGTAACTATGTAAATATCTATATATGTGCATTTATATTCTAAAAGAGAGATGGTATATTGAAATACGGTCTCATTCCTTTTTTCCCCTCACCTACTTACATTAACATTTCTCCCTCTTAACCAGAGGATTCCATCTGCTTTAGAAAACATTAAAATTATTACTGTAGAAATGTAAACAGAAAGGAAGTGTTTGACTTCCAGAGTGGATTTTTGACACCCACAGAAATGGCATAGTCTTGAAACCTTACAAGTTAGAGAGAGCAAAGGCATTTTTAAAACCTGAAATACTTCCCCTATATATCAGCAGCAAAATGTGCAGGACTGATCATAAATTTACTCTAAGCCATCAGCAGGAAGAACTCAGGATGTGCCATAAAGTATATCCCAACTGGAAAGAGAAGTTTGCATTTAACAAGTTGTTTTACAATTACAAGATTATGGTGGAGGAGTAAAGGTGAATGAAATGAAGTGCCTGAAGCATTTACCACAATTCCCAGCATGCAATAAAAACTCACATGTTTATATTTGCCACACCACCTAATAAATATTACCTCTCTGTTCTCTTCCTACCAGACTGTACATGTATTGAGGGCAGGGTTCTGTTTTACTCATTGTTGCATCCTCAGCTCCTATTACAGAGCTTGGTGCTCAATAAATATCTGTTGAGTGAGTGAACCTTACTGATTCTCCTAGATGAAGAAGAGGTGCAGTAGCAGGTGAAAGTTGGCCTTCCATCCATCTTAGCCATCCATCTACATGATACCACCTCAAACACCAGTCTGTGGGTGTGGCAAAGGAAACACAAATCTAAATTCATCAACTGCATTTCACGTTAGAGAAGGATGAGATTTTTAATTTTTTTTACTCTCAGGATGATAAAATAATCATACGGGCTACCGAGAAATGTGAAGGGCTCTCTATCCTTCGTGAGCTCAGTGAGATGCAAATAACGTCTGTTCTGGATGATTTAGACATTCCCCTGCCTGAAAACAGAGGGCTGGGCCAGATCATCTCTGAAAGTGCCTTCAGCTCTATTACCTATGATTCTATTAACCCGTTAATATTTTCCTGTAATTTGCTCTTAGAAACTGCCTAATAATATTACAGGTTCTTTCATACAATGCAATGATGTGACATTAATCTAATACTATGTAGCCATGCTGCCGGCTCCACCAATGTCACTTAGTCTATGACACTGGAGAATTATTCAAGGATACCTTTCCTTTTCTTCCACTAAACAAAGACCATCCTTAGGGCTGTATCCTCAGCACTTACTAAAAATCAACCCAGAGTTTCAGATTCTCCATTACCAGTCCTTAATCAGTTCCCTACTTTCACCCCATCCAATTACATTCATTTTGCTGTGAAGAACTACATCCATTTCTAACCATAAAGGCTGAATCAAGACTCTGTGTCAGCACATCCCAAAATACCCAGACACGCACAAAGCCCACTGCGAGCCTGTGCCCACCCTTCCCCAGTGGCACAGACTGACACCAACAAACCCAGAAGTACAGACAAGAAGAGAACCTCTAGGGTCAGAGGACCTGGGTAATCCAGCAACTGCTTTCTTCTCCACCTCTCAATCTCAAATCTCATGAAACAGAGATTAGAACTGGTTGTTTAAAGGAAACATACTGAAGCAGTAAATGTTATAGCTTCACAAAACAGCTGCTTTTTTTCTAAGGAAAATTAAAATCTGTGTGGATCCTGGGAGCCTGAACCAGAGGTAGGTCTTTTGCTGCCAACAACTTACATACTATTCAGCTTTGCCTCTGCTTGCCTTCTTCGTACTTTAAAAATTAAGTGACTGGGATTCAGTGATAGCCATAGTAACTGTCATGTATGGGGGCCGACTTTAGGAAAATAGCCTTAGCTAAAGAGAAGGCCACATTTATGCTGAGACCTGAAGGATGGGAAGGAGCCCATCACAGAACAGCAGAAGAAAATCTTCCCGACAAAGGAAAGAACCCATCGTACCAGGCGCTGAGGTGAAAAGAGCTTGCTGTTCAAGGTGAAAGGAAACTGTGTGCCTGGAATGCGTGAAAGAGAAAAGAGCAAAGTGTGCATGATGGCTGGGAGTCAGACAGGAGCCAGCTTTGCAGACTTTGAAAATGATTTCCATAAAGGATAGCACTGGAAGCCGAAATGGAGTTAGAGAAGATAAAATCAACAGATTATATGTCTCAAGAATATAGACAAAGTGAAATAATAACCAGAGGTGGTGGATCAAGGATTGACTTCTAGGGAAAAACTAAAATTAAAGAGAAAGAGAAGGCTTTGATCATGTCCTCGAGCTATTTAAGACAATTATTAAACTTGTAAGTTCCTTGTTGTTATTCAACCTTGGAATAAAGTCATCACTGGGGCCTGCGTTCTGACTTTCATTAACCAGACAAACCAAGATTCGAACTAATCCCTTATCTGCCCACGTCCTTGGCTTTTTTAAACTTTATTCTTTTCAACCTAAAATGGCATTAAAATGGTTTTTCGGAAGGCACACAGGAATAACACTGTTGTACCTGGGGAGAGAAGGTGAGGGCCTGTAGCGCGGGGGTGGGAAGGAGACGCGCACCAGGCATTTATTTCACCGTACCTACAGATTTTGGAACCATGTGGCTCTAGTACCTATTGAAAAAGCAAGTAAATAAAATGAAATTCAAATTAAAAATGTTAAACTGCGTTAATTCTGTGTAGCCCCAGAAAAAATGAAACGGTTCTCTAAAAATTCATTTCACTGAGAAAAACTGGCAATTTTGCCATTCCAATATTTTCAGAACATGATAGAGGCAACAACTTTACAAAGCATGTATATACATTTAACAACAACATGATACCTAGAAAGGGTATAAAGTAACAAAACAAATTAGTTTTAGAGAGAATAGAAGCAGTACAGGTAGTGATTTTAAAGTCAACTTATTGGAAAACAATTTGGAAGTTCTTCAAAAAATTAGTTACCATGTGACCCAGCAATTGTATTCCTAGGTATATACCCATAAAAATTGTACACAGAATGTTTATAGCAGCATTATTCATAGTAGTCAAAAAATGGGAGTCACCTAAGTGTCCCTCAACTGATGAATAGACTAATAAAATGTGGCCCAGGGCTACCTAGGGAAATCCAATGCTTTTCACAGTAACTGATTTTTTTCAGTGTAACATTTTTATGTTACAAAAACATCATGGGTTCCTTATATTCATTTTTTCCAACAGTTCCTCATATGTCCTCAATGACAATAAAATATTGGAATAAACAAAAAAAGAAAAGAGAAGGAAATAAAGTATGGTTTATTCATGCAATGGAATATTTTTCGTCAATAAAATGAAATGAAGTACTGAGAAATGCTACCACGTGGGTGAATCTGGAAATATTATGCTAAGTGAAAAAAGCTAGTGACTACAGACCACATATTATGTGATCCCATTTATACAAACATGCAGAATAGACCAATTCACAGAAACAGAAAGTAGAGTAGTGGTGGCCTTGGTCGGGGAGGCAGGATTGGGAGTGACTACTGGTGGGTATTGAGTTTCTTGGGGATGGGGGAATCTCTAAAATTAAATTGTGGTGATGGTGGCATAACCCCATGAGTATACCTAAAAACCACCGAATTTTACGCTTTAAGTTGTATGGTACGTGAATTCTATCTCAATAAAGGTGTTTTTTTTTAAGTCAAGTTATAAAGGGCTACTCAAACACCAGACTGTAATTCAGGTTAGGAGAACTGCCACTTAAAAGACCAACACTGCACCTGAAACTAAAATAATATTGTACGTCAATGATAATTAAAAATAAATTTTAAAAAAGGCTAACAACGTCAGAATACAAACATTTGAACTTATAAAAATGGACACTAACGGCATTTTTTTGTTACAAAAAATTAGTTTGGATTTCTTACTTATTATGCCTCCTTGGAGTCCGTTACTCTGGAACACATCACGTTGCCTGCAGCGATCTTCTTCCCTAACTGCCCTTGATTGTGCGGGGTAGTGGGCTGGAGTGGTGAAAACATTACAAAACTATAAATAGTCCCGAAATCAATGCGAATGGCCCTGAGGAAGCACTTTGATCCTCAGGGATACTCAGCCTGTGTGCATCAGCGCTGCAGTTCCCTTCTGTCCGCGAAAGAACACAGGTCCTGAAGCTGCAGAGAATCTGCAGGTAGCTAACCTACTCGGGGACAGTGAAGCATAAGCGCCACTGCGTGTCTGTAGCTCGTTCCTCTAAACTGCTGTCCACTCCTGACAGATGGTCTTCTGACAACCATGAGCAATAATTTCTTTTGTGTTATAAAATATTCCTGCTGTTTCACCTCATATAGTCTTGTTTTGCCACCTCAGTGTCTCTATTTCATCAATAGTAAGGGAGAATAAAAGAGTCAGCATGAATATTAAATCAGTTAATATACAGAAAAAGATGAGAAGAGTATCTGGCTCATAGGATCTGGCTCAATAAGTTTTAGTCCTGAGTACTACATGACTAAATCGGGCATTTAAATCTCACTCTGCAGCACCCTGACTGAGAATATCTCACCAATTTCAGCCATCCACAAGAATAATACGTAAGTCCTTTTTATATTTCTTATTACTTCTGTTATAACTATAAAGGTGACTATAAAAATGGTCTCTCTGAACAAAGGGAATTTCCAAAGATAAGTTCCAATTTCTATCCTTAGAAAGCAAAAACCAAACAAATGGAAAGCACACCATAGCTGCTCATGATCCTCCCAATGACATTTTTCAAATTCAAACAAAATTGTAAAGACCAGTCCTTACTGAACACCAAACACCTCGTTTAGGAATTTGGCCTTCGGTCTGATGGCAGAAAGGAGCCAGTGCATTCGAGTCACACTTTAAATGAAGTGTCACTTGATCAAGCTTGTGTTTGAGAAGTTCTCTCTGGCAGCAGTGTGGAGGACAGATGGGAGGAACTCCACCAGATACTGTATTTATAAACAAAAGATAAGCCAATCCCATCTTTCAGGAGATAGGAAGCAGGGAAAAGAGAAAAAGAAATGTTAAAATTAGACAATCCAAGAAGTGAGAGACAAGTAAAATAAGTAAATGTTTTAATCATTGTGCTAGAAAAACACACTTTTATGCTCAAACACTGTTAGCAAATAATGTTCTCAGTGACATTTCATAAAATATGAAACTCCATCCACAATATTTCTCTAGTTGCAAGAAATTTTGTAGATCAGTAATTTACAAAGCAATGTTTTCTACAGAAAGCATGCCCCTCTTTACCTTGTTTTTCCCTGGACTATATCTCCAAGATTTTCCTTTTATCTTCTAAGCTAAAAGAAAGTAGTAACTCTTATGACTAATGTCCCAAGATATAAACTCTTAAATAAACACAAACTGTGCAATACTGCATGATATAAAACATTTTTCAGGAAGCAAAATATTAATCTTATCTGGCACATCCTAGTACACTTGGGGCCATAAATTCTGCTATACTCATCCATTATATTTTCTTCATGAGTCTCTTTTTTGTTTAAATAGATAAGTAGTGGTTTAAATAAATAAACCAGGTCTCTGCAACCACAATTCTCTGTCTCTTTAGAAAAAGTGCACTCAGTTCTTTCTGTTTTTAGATTTTTTTCTTTTATACTTCCTAACTCTTACCATCCTCCAATCCAACCAAGAATCAAATAAAACAGAAATAAACCCATGTTCCAAGGGCATTTACCTGGGACGGGTTTTGTTCTCAGAAGGACAAAGTGTACCACAGATCCAGCATTCCCCAGGGGGGCGATTAGAAAAGAGCTTGCAAGACACACACACAAGCACACTCACACAAAGTGAAACAATGAGGAGGAAGGTCAAAACATCTCCATTCCCCTGGGACAAGGATGGTGTGTTATTTTTTAGAAAAACTGAAGCTTGTGATTTTTTTGTCATCTGAGCATCTCAAATGCTATTTCCATCATCCTTGTAAACAGGAGATTCACCACCACCCTACACTCCTGGCTCAAGAAAAGTCATGGAACAGGATTTAGCCTAGGAAACACTTCAGAGCTATAGATAGCAAAGCAGATGTTACTTAAAACTCTCAACCAAGTTGAAAATCATGGCCATTTACTGGGCATTGGCTATGTGCCAGGTGCTGTAATAGCAGCTTGCATGTGCTATATCCCTGCCACAATCCACTGACATAGGTGTCATCAACATGGTTTACAGGTAACAAATGTCAGGTTAAGGGGGTTAAGGAATTCTCTCAAGATAAATAGTCAGGCCTGGATTCAAAGTCATATCCATTTTAGTCATTTGTTCCACAAACATTTGATACAAGACTCCTATGAGACAGGCACTGTTCTAGCACCTGAGAACACAGCAGGGAGCTTACATTCTACTGGGAGGGAAAGACAATAGACAAATGTGTGAATATGTATAGATATAGACAGATATGGGTGTATAGTCAGGGAGTGAGGATTATGGTAAATAAAAACAAAGCAGACTGAGAAGAGAGGGACCTAACGAGGGGTGCAATTCTGGGTGAGGTAGCCAGGGAAGGCTTCTCTGGGAAGGTGGTGCCTGAGCAGCACCTGAATGGAGCGAGTGAAAAAGCCATGCAGGTATCTGGGTACAGACCCTCCCAAGCAGACCAAGCAGAGGTAGATGACACAATGTGCTGGGGCAACAATAATGTCATTGAGACCACTGGGGTTAAGACAGCCAGCCAGAGGGACAGGATGTGAGATGGGGCTGGAGGCGGAACCAATGGAAAGAGCTCTGGATCCTATTCTAAAAGAGTGAGAAGCAGATGGATTTTTTTTTTAATTTTTATTGTTATTCAATTACAGTTGTATGCCTTTTCTCCCCATCCCTCCACCCCACCCCAGCTGAACCCACCTCCCTCCCCCACCTCCACCCTCCCCCTTGGTTTTGTCCATGTGTCCTTCATAGTAGTTCCTGTAATCCCCTCTTCCCACTGTCACCCCCCCCCCCCGGCTATTGTTAGATTGTTCTTAACTTCAATGTCTCTGGTTATATTTTATTTGCTTTTTTCTTCTATTGATTATGTTCCAAGCAGATGGATTTTTGATCAAGGGATAAGATGATCTGTTTTATTCCAAAGCCACTACTTTCTCAGCTTCACTGCCATCCTTAGAGGAGACAATTTCACCTCTCACTTGCCCACAACCTGCTAAATTACCCTGTTTCCCTGACCACAGTCATGAGGCAATATGGTCATTGATGGCTTGTGTTATCCTTCCTTCTGCTCTTTGGACACTTATGAGTCTTGCACGCCCTCTGTTAAGGGCAGCTTTCTGAATCCGCCCCTGAAAACACCAACCCATGTAGACTTTCCAAGATACAGCCCACGACTCCCACTTCTCTGCATATAAACATCCCCACTGGTTCTGTGCTCTGATGTTTTCATCACAGAGCAAGATGAGTTCAGATTCACAGTCCCAGCCACATGGTCCAGGACAAAGGACAATAGGAGCCCCTATTATGACTTCTAGGTGCTAGAGAAACAGCAGCGAACAAGATGAAGCTGCTCTACACCTGGAGCTTACATTTCATCTGTACCTATGCAGTGATTCTCTATCAGGAAAGAATGGGCAGGCCTTTGTAGTTTGGAGAAGTAATTGAAATAAAATATTTATTTTGCTTTTAGTTACAACACTTTGTTTAAAATATTAAATAACTTTAAAGGAGGGCATGTTTTGTGTTCATCAGGGAAAACAGGCTTTAAAAGTCTTTAAAATAGTGAAATAAAGGGCATTAACAATACTCTTATTTTTGTTATATACACTGAAGTAGTCACTTTATAGGGGTAATTTCAAGTGATAAAACAGGGAAGGTGTCATAAAACATGGATGGGGAGGTGATTTGGGAGCAAGCAAAGTCCCCTCCAATCCCCAGGCAGCTTCTCTGTGTACTCACGGACTGCCCCCTCAAACAGAGGACTTGGGTTCCATCTGTTTATTCGCATAACCCTGACTCAGTGGTTACACCTTCTGTTCTTACTGGTACTGCTTTAATGTACCTTCCTGGCTACGCCCATGGTTAGATGTTCCTGTAAAGTTATATTCAGTCTTTTTTCTTTATTAAAAAATAATTCTAAGGGCAAGCAATCCAGACACTTGGCTCTGTATATTTATTCCTCAGAGCACGTAGCACAGTGCAGGTTATAGAGCAGAAGCCTCAAAACTATTGATGGATTCATTTTTTCATCTCTGACTTGTCAACTAGCCTATGTGTGTGATATATCATATAATATTCACATGTGTCAATTTTATATGCATATATTAATATGTGCATATATACATATATATGTGTATATCGGTATACCATATTCACTAACTGCTCATTTTTTTGTCAGCATAAGTTTGTTTTAATCAGAGCTAAAATTCCCTTTTCTCTTTTGGCCATTATCCCCACAGATTTAGTGCTTTGACCTATTTCATCACAGAGCAAGATTAATTCAGAGTCACATCCACAACCACACCTCCCAGGACAAAGAATGATGCTCGCACCACTGTTTCTCTAGGGTGGCATGGTATCTTCAGAACATCGACCCTCCCCTCCAGTATTTTTTACTTCTTTTAAACAGACATACATTTTTATTTCAGACCATATAAATGTATTAATGTTTATGGAAAAATTATGATTTACTTAAGATTACCTGAAAGTGAAAAATCTTGTATTAAAAAATTTTAACCAGCTTTTCTTACACACATCTGTTGTCTCTTATTTCTAACTCTAATTTCCCTGTAAACCATAAAAGACATATCAAAGAAGATCCTTTGGACTACTATATGGTTTACTGAGAGGATAAATTAAGCATTCTTGTGTTAATATTTATAATGATTAAAGAAGGGGAAAGGTTACTTTCAATAAAAACATTGTCAAGGAAGACTTCCCAACATCTAAAACCCCTGGGAGGAGTGGAGGTGGAGGGGGTAACCCTTGCCTTCAGAGGAGTATTTGTGGAGAAACACTGTCCCCATGCCCAACTGGTCAAAGATCAGACTGATGTCTGAGAAAGAGGCTTAGTCTCAGACACTTTTACTCTTCAGCTGTTGAATGTGAAAACAAATATACATTCCACCCTGTCCCAGAACAGGTGAAGTCATTTCGTAAGCAAATGCTCAGCTGGGAGACTTTCTGCTGAGTTTTCCACCCTTTCTGTGTTTCTTTCTTCTCCCTCTTCTTTCTGGCAGTAAGTCCCTAGTCCTGATTGCTCTCTATGGCTCACACCTTCTACAAATACATATTTATTGAGGAACCCACTGTGTGCTCTGTGCTAGCTGCTGTGTGACTATAAAAGGCATTTACCAAAGATATGGTTCCAGACTTGGAAATGCTCTCATTCTAGGTGGAAAACAAAAACAGATAAGAAACATACAGTTTCTTTGCAATAGTGACACAAAGCTGTTCAAAAGTGTGGGTTGGAATGCCTTGTGTAAGACAGAGACCTACGCTGAACCTGCAAGGGTTGTAGGCATTTGTGTATAAGAGTGGCTAAAAGCCCATTCCCAGTGAGGTAAGACTCAGGCATGAGCAAGAAGTGTGGGAAGTTCAATGAACAGACTTGTCTGATTCCATCAGAAGTTAACAGTATCAACATTCATGAGTGTGTATGTGTAATTTGCAACACCTGAATATTATTTTTTTTAACTCCTCTCTCAGGAGTACATACACGGAAAAACACAATGCTGGGTGATTCATATCTTTTCAAGGAAAAGCTGAAATAATTTAATACAGGGAGAGATCCCAAACCAGTACTATATATCACTCCCCAGAGAAAAGACACAGAAAGTCCTCCAAGGACCCAGCAGTATATTTTAACTGCCTTATACCCCCATCTGGCCCTGTATTTGTGGATGAATTTGTGGATGTCACTCTGAACACAAAACAAGAAGAAATTCTCAAGATGCTAATATTTCTTCCTCTCTTCTCTCTTCCCCCCCCTTTACTCAAGAATATGTTTGCTTTCTGAGCCTGTAGCTGCTTTCTGTTCTTGTATACTAGCCATTCCATAGCATTTCAATAAGTATGCATAAACTCTGAGTCAGAAGGCTAAAGTGAGCACCACGTAAGAACCTAGATGTGCTGTGGAGATTCACAGCCAGGATGCACAGGCTAAGCTGGAAGCAAGAACTGGGGTTCTTTTGTGATCTTGTGTCACATCTACATCTTCTCAGCTTTTTAATGGATTATGGTGCTTCTCTGGGCTCCGTGACTCACCAGTCCTTGCATATAGATAGATGGAGTTTGTTAATTTGTAAGGGATTTTTTTAGGGAGTGTGGATCTGGAAACCCCAGATAATTAGAAACCTCTAAAACTGTACAGTATTCTGAAGGAAACAGCAGATGCCCCTCAAATATTTTCTTCTCAAATTTGACTGACAGGCGCACCTGACTGGGTTTTACTCGTAGACGACTGGCTCTGCTGCAGCTTATGTCTCCCTCCCTATCACCAGTTCTAGGCTGAGAGAAGAGGAACGTGTTTAACAGGTAATTAGGAAAACGGACAGGAAATAGCATTTGGCCTCATGGAAGGTGAACTACAGTTTGTAAAAGATAATCTACAACTAATTTTACCAAAACCTCAGATGGCAAAGCTTGGGCAACATTACCTCTGCATTAGATTTATAATAAATTAATATTTCTTTACCTTGCACTGTACTTTAAATTTTAATCTTAATGTGGAAGAGAAGGACTAAAATTTTGCACAGGCTGAATCTGGAATACATTAGCTCCTGAGTCACTGCTGAATATAAGATGTAGAGATTAGGAATGGTAACTGTATAGGCTACAATTGAGGCTGGATTGCCCAGTGTTAAAAGAATGAGTGTTCACTCATGCTGCTGAAGAATGAAGGACAAAAGCAACATGTACTAAAATTTCAGCAGGAAGAAATGAAATCTGTTTGTAAACTTACCCTCATCTCAAATAAGGGGAAAGGAAACAAATCACTGATCCCATCTGCAAACCCCTATGGGGAGTTGGTTTATGGTTTTCCTACTGTTGCATAGAAGAAAAGTACCTCATTCTCCTCTGTATGGAAAGATTTACTTCTCAAAAGTTTGATCTCTATAGAAGTACAGGGACCATATGGCTCAGATCTTCTGGAAAGGTATCCATTTCAAATATTTAGATTGGGTCCGGGGTAGGACTGGGAAAGAATTGTTGGGTAAGCAGGCTAATGGATAAGTAGTCTTCCTACTCTCCCCAGGTACAACCTCGACCTCCCTTTTGTTATGGCCTGCTTTCCATCCATAGGAGTGGCTTTTTGCCCCATCCAATGCCCAAGAGAGACTCATGATATGAGGTTCTTGGGAGCTAAGGATGGAGATCATTTCTACACTGCCTCCCTTTGCTTAGGTCTAGAGATAGGAGAGGAGAATTACTGTTATTATTCCCAAGACCTTTGGGTATTATTTCCTAGCAAATAAAGAGGGGACAAACCAACTAACATCTCATACTCTTTTCTCTGTCCATTCCAGGAATTTTATGCTAACCCCAATAATAAATCAACCTTGTGTTCCTAACCTAGGAGAAATTACCTGCTATAATCAAGAGGACAGATGAACACTACAAAGGGCTAAAGCAAAGCAGTAAGTGTCCCAGCGGAATAAATTCCCTAACCTCTAACTCCTCCCATACTTTGCTCTCCTGTTAGTATTTCCATTCGCTGAATCTGTTTAGAAGCTAGGAGCAGAGGAGCCCAGGTGATGCAGTCCCCCGTTATCAGCCTCCATGGTATGCAGCAGAGCAAAGAAGGGGAGAAAATGATGTAGGATGGGGACAAATGAAGCAGTGTAGAGTTACCTTCAATTTGTAAGTTCAAGAGTATCAGAAGTTTTCATTTTACCTCGTATCACAGAATAGAAGGTAGGATTTCAAAAAGCTAGTCAATGTATGGATGAAAAAAGAGTTCTGTAATAAAACTGACAAATTCAGTGATGGAAAGTCACCTCAGCAGGTGACCTGATCATAAATTCCTAATGGGGCAGGTCATGGTGGGTAGTCAGTCATGCTCCAGGCATATAAAAGGTTTATCTTTGCCTTTAGCAAGGCCTGTCCATTGTCTTGTGCATCTAGGCTAACACACCTTTGAAATGACTCCTTTTCAGCCCCTGCAGAAGCATAACCACCCTCAAGAGAGCACACAATTTTAACTATCCTGTAATCAAATCCCTGCCTTGCTATCTTCCACCTTCATGTAATCTTCCTTGTGTTCCTTTCTTATTCCAAATGCATAAAAGAAACTACAAACTGTAACTCTCCAGAGCATTTAAAATATTGCTTCCTGGCACTGTAATCCCTTTGGCTCAAATAAAAGCTTATAAAAATGCTCTACAGGTTTGACATTTCAAAAATTGATATGGAACCATAAATGACCCTGAATACCCTCAGCAATTTTGAGAAAGAAGAACAAAGTAGGAGGGATCACAATAACTAATATCAAACTGTATTTCAAGGCCACTGTAATCAAAACAGTCTGCTACTGGCATAAGAACAGACACACAGATCAAGGGAACAGAACAGAGAGCCCAGAAATAAACCCATGTCTCTATGGTCAAGTAATATTTGACAAAGGGGGCAGGAGCACAAAATTGAGTAAAAACAGGTTCTTCAACAAATGGTGTTGGGAGATCTGCACAGGTACAGGCACAAAAATAAAATTCAATCACCAACTTATACCATACACAAAAATAAACTCAAGATGGACAAAAGACTTAAACACAAGTCATAATACCATAAAAGTCCTAGAGGAGAACATAGGCAGGAAAATTTCAGATATTCCATGCAGCAATATTTTCAATAGCTCCCCTAAAGCAAGGGACATAAAGGAAAGAATAAACAAATGGGAATACATCAAATTAAAAATCTTCAACATGGCTAAAGAAAACATCAGCAAAATGAAAAGGGAACTAACTGTATGGGAAAATATATTTGCCAATGATACCTCGGACAAGGGCTTGATCTCCAAAATATATATAGGACTGACATGACTCCACTCCAGGAAGACAAACAAGCCAATTAAAAAATGGGCAAAGGACCTGAACAGACACTTCTCTAAGGAGGACACACAGAGGGCCCAGAGACATATGAAAGGATGCTCGGCATCACTAGCCATCAAAGATACAAATTAAAACCTCAATGAGATACCACTTCACACCGACCAGAATGGCCATCATAAACAAATCAACAAACAAGTGCTGGCGAGGTTGTGGACAAAAGGGAACCTTAGTACACTGTTGGTGGGAATGCAGACTGGTGCAGCCATTGTGGAAAACAATATGGAATTTCCTCAGAAAACTAAAAATGGAACTGACTTTTGACCCAGCAATTCCACTGCTGGGATTATATCCTAAGAACCCTGAAATACCAATTCAGAAGAACCTATTGCACCCCAATGTTCATAGCAGCACAATTTACAATAGCCAAGTGCTGGAAACAGCCTAAGTGTCCATGAATAAATGAGTAGATCAAAAAATTGTGGTACATTTACACAATGGGATACTATACAGCAGAAAGAAAGAAAGAGCTCCTACCCTTCACGATCCTGGTTCCATCCATCCCAGCATGGATGGAACTGGAGAGCATTATGCTAAATGAAATACGCCAGGTGGCGAAAGACAAATACTATCTGATCTTACCTATAAGTGGAACCTACTCAACAAAACAAACAAGTGATCAAAATAGAACCAGAGACATGGAAATAAAGAACAAACTGATGGTGAGCTTAGAGGGGAGGGGGATGGGGGATAATGGGAAAAGAAGGGGAGAGGTCAAGTCACAGAACATGTATAAAAGACCAATGGACAAAGACAATGGTGGGGGGAGGATTGAATGTGGAAGGTGGGGAGTGGATATGGCAAGGGAGGGTAATGGGGGGGGAGAAATGGGGACAACTGTAATTGAACAATAAAAAAAAATTTTTTAATGCTCTTCAGGTTTGAAAGTTTCTTATATCAATGAAGGTCAACACCCAGTATTGGAACAAACCAATTTCATGTGCCTCTTGACATGCTGCACAAAAGAAGACACATCATCACTTCTGTGATAGTCTTACCCAAAATCATAGCCTAAAACTATCTAATTAAACCCAAACCGAGAGGCATTCTACAAATTATTCTCCAAAATTTTTCCGGTCATGAGAGATGAAGGATGACAGAGGAACTGTTCCAAATATTAAAGGACACTAAAGAGATATGAAAACTGAATGCAGCATGCCATCCTGGACTCAATCCTGGACCAGAACATTTTTATCTTTTACTGTAAAGGCCATTAGTCAGACATTCAAGAAAACTTGACTAAAATCTATAGGTTAGGTAAGTAGTTTCATATTAATTTTCCTGATTTTGACAATGGTACTGATTAGATAAAAGGAAGTCATTTTCTTGTTTTAAGGAAATACAGTGCTGAAGTATTTCATGCTAAAGGATACGATGTCTCCAAGTCTCAGAGGGTTGAGAAAAAGAGTGTGTGTGGATATATATACATATATATATATATATATATAGAGAGAGAGAGAGAGAGAGAGAGAGACAGAGACAGAGAGAGAGTCAGAGACAGAGAATGAATAATCAAGAAAGAAAATAAGGGAAAATGTAAACAACTTGCTAGATTTTGTTGAAGGGTATCCAAGAGATCTTGTTCTACTACGTGAACTTTTTTGTAAGTGTGAAGTTATGTTTTAAGAGAAAGAGAGAAGCACACTAGCCAATGATTGAGGATGATGCTGACAAGAACTGCTCAGTTACGTCGAGAGAGTGGTGAGTTCCCAACTGTTTCACCAGAGCCTCATTAAATGCATGCTACTCAGACTGCTCCTGGGCACCCAATGACTTCTCTCATTAGAGATCCTATGGGGAATTTCTATTCTTTTCATTAAAATGTGTTCTGTTTTCATTTTTAATGGTCTGTTCTCGATGTTTCAACATTGGAAGCTGCCTCTAATTCTTTCTGGAGGTATAGATTATCACTATAAATTGGAAGAAACCAAATAAAGCAAAAAGCCATGACATGTCTTTGTTAACGGACTTGGCATGAAATCACAGAATTTTCTGTCACTGATGTAAGGAAGTGAGTGAGTGATGAGCATAATGCTTATGCCCGCCTTGAAATTAGACTATTTTCCTTCTCCAAAACAAAACTGCTAATATATGACACTGGCTTTCTGGTGGAATTATAGCAACGTGCTTATTTCCCTACTGCCTCATCCAATCCCCTGAGCAGTTGTTTGAAAAGACTATGATTGCATCTATATGGTATGTACATGCATCTTTCTAGATGCCTTACAGAAAACCAATAACTGCAATGGGTTTTAGTGTGGAAAAAGCACAGCTACACCTATACAACTTCAAGGAAAGTTAGAATATAATTCCAGCTGTTTAAAATATTCTGAGCCCTGGCCAGGTGCCTCAGCTGGTTAGAGCATTGACCTGATATGCCAACATTGTGGGTTGAATCTCCAGTCAGGGCACATACAAGAAGCAATCAATGAAAGTATAAATAACTGGAACACAAATTGATGTTTCTCTCTCTCTCTCAAATTAATAAATAAATTAATTAAAATATTCTGATATTAATTGGAGAATTTGGTTTGTTTTGGTGGTAATTGTTTTTTGTTTGGGGAGTGTGGGGATGGGGAAATGTCCATGTTTTTCAGCATGCTATCTATTTTTACTTTAGCCCAACAAATGTTACCACTGAAATCTAAGAGAACTGAGGAAATTCTATGTCACAACATAGGACTGAAAAAAGGAAACCTTGGTACCAAATCTCAGCATGATTGCTTTTAAGATTTAGACTACCAGGTAAAGTATCATTAGCTTAAGTGTCATTTTTGTTAATGACACCAGAATTTCAATATGTTATTATGCACAAGCATGTATTAGGTACCTACTGTGTGCCCAGGAACCATGGGGAAACAAAATCAAGTAAGACTTGATTCTGACCCAACATTGCTATTATAGTCCATTATTTCCTTTTGCCAACAAAGTTGATGGCTAGTATAAACACAATTATTATACTTTAGCAGATACAAATTTCTATAAAAATACTACTTATTCCAAGAACTATACTTGGAAGAAATGTTTCAGGATGCTCACTGAGCAGATGGCTGGGGTGGGGGTAGGGGTGGGTGGAAGTGTACTCAGAGCCCAAAAAGCTGAAATCTCTGAATCAACCATGTTCATCACATATACAGTCCATTCATATGATGACTTCCTTTGCAAAAATATATCATTTTGTTAAGCTGCAGTTGAATGTCAAAAACACATTTTTGACAAATACATCTGGTTTGGTATTGCAAACTGAACAGCAGAAGAATGAGAATAAATTCAACATATGTTCTATCTGCTCATATCACCTTTGAGCTTATTAAAAATTATATGCTGCAAGACTCCAACTGTAACTTCAAAAGAAAAATCCTAGGCACGTGGTGACAACAGCCCAACATCACTGGACTAAGTTCACAGGTCCCCAGGTGAGCACTTTAAAAGAAACACTGATTTTTCTTTTAGGCACTCACACTGATTTTGATGGCTAGATACATTCTGGTGCAATTTTTTAAAATAACAGCATTATAACTTTATATATCCCTTTGTATTGTATATGCTTTTGAAGGCTATAGTAATATAATATATTACATATTTTAATCAACTATTGTCAATACATTGATTTGAATAAAATTATTAATAAATTAAATATTATTACTCCATTAAAATAATGTGGTAAAAGGGCCATGCTAGAGTGCTGTATGGAAGAGTCTTCGAGATGATCCCCACTGTTTCCCACTTCTTGGTATTACTCATACCCTTGTATAGTCATCTCCCACATTGTACTAGGGTTAGTGTGTAAGACCAGTGAATACAGCAGAAATGGAGATACGTCGCTTTCAAAATTATATTGTAAAAGACTGCAGCTTCTGTCTTGGTTCTCTCTCCTCCTCTCATCACTCCATCACTCACTCAGGGAGGCCAGCTTCTATGGCCTGTAGCAGCTTGTGGAGAGACATCCCTGGTGTGGAATTGAGGCCTCCTTGCCAATAGCGACATGAACAAAGTTGGAAGCCAATTCTACAGCCCCGTTAGTTACTGCAGTCCAGCCAACAATTTGACTACAGCCTCGTAGGAAACTGCTCCAGAACCACTCAGCTAAGCTGCTCCCAGATTCTTGACCCTCAGAAACTGTGTGAGATACTGGTTACCATTTTAAGCATCTAAGTATCAGCGTAATTTGCTCCTTACAACAGATAATCAATACTGCTAAATAAAAATCAAGAATACATGATAGGAAATTTGCCAAGATATTAGTAGTAATTACCGCTGACTCATGAGTAATTTTCATTTTTCCTTAGTTTACTTTATCGTTTTCTGATTTCCTATATTTATTATACATTTTTAAGCCAAAAAAAATGAAAAGGAAAGGTTTTTATTTGTTTGTTGTCGTAATACAAAGTGAAATTTAAAATGGATTTTCCTTCACTTCAATACTGTGTGGGCCACAGGATTTTGCAGGAACACTGAGCAGTACAGACACGGGAGGAGGGCCCACAACGCCAGACAATACAATTGGCCAAGCGTTTCAATCAAGTGCTAAGCCAAGATAACCAGCACAGAGGAAAGTCTGTAGGTGCTTTGAAAAAAAGCCTTTTTAATTTTGACAGACTTCCATACTTAGAGAAAATTTGACAGAATAGTACAAAAATTTCTGTATTCCATCATTCCTATCTACCAACATTCTCTAACTATGAACATTTTGCCACATTTCCATTACTGGTATTGATAGGTAGAGATAGACAGATAGAGAGATAATATGTTCATCTCCACTTCATAGCAATTATCACTGTTGCAATTTTACATTTCTTTGGGTAATTATTTGGTTGATTTTTGTCTTTCCAACTATGATGTAGTTTTCATAACCTTTTACTTGCCGTTTTTTTCATGGTGGTTTAAACGGGGTCATACATAGCAAATGCCCAATATTCTTTTATGAATGAAGAATGAAAGGAAACGAGAGTTGAAGAGAGAGTACATGCCTCAAATCTTAAAGTTTTTTTTTAAGTGATAAGCATTTTCTTTGTGCCCATAAACTGGGCTAGGTAGTAAGACTCAGGATGCAATGCTGAAGTAAAATCTGAAAGCTACAGGAAGGCCATAAGAAACAGGGCAGAGTTGGGCCCAGAAATAGCAAGAGACTAAGCAAAGTTTCCCCTTGAAGCAGCCTATTTAAATACTGTGTATTGGTCAGAACGGCCTAGGTTATGAGCTAGCAAACTACCCCAATTCTCAGTGTCTTAAACAAGAAAGATTTCTTTCTAACTCACAATACATGATCAATACCTGACTTTTGTATTCAGCTGGGAACTGTACGTCACCCTCACTCCAGGATCCAGGCTAATGAAGCAGCCACTATCAGGTGCCAGCTAATAATCATGCCAGAGGCAAAGGGAGTTTTGGGAGATCTCTGCCTCACTAACAAAATGCTGTGGCTTAACTGTGACATTTGTCATTGTCATTTCTGCTTTCAACTCATTGTCTACAAGTAATCACATAGGCCCACACAATTACAGAGGCACCAGGAAATAGGATTCCACCACATGTCCAGAACACAGAGAACTGGTCATATTTAGTGAAGAGCACTAATGACCACCAGCTTTGATGTAGCTATCACATATCTGGCTGAGCAATCTCTACAAAAAATTGGTTTTATAGAGTGGACATTAGTCCACTATACCAACTGTAAGAATTTCACAGAAATTCAACATAAAATCATTGCTTATATTTAGCTACGTACCAATGTTTCTACTCTTCCTCTCCTTCTCACCTGTCTTCTATTTCTTCAGTGAGATCCCTAATCATCTCAGAAATACTGAATAACAAAAAAGTAAAGCTTGCCCTGGCTGGCTGGCTCAGTGGGTTGGAGTGTCGTCCCGTACACCAAAAGGCTGTGAGCTTGATTTCCAGTCAAGGCGCATACCAAGGTTGTGGGTTTGATCCCTGTTCAGGGTGAATATGGGGGGCAACCAATTAATGTTTCTCTATCACATCGACATTGCTCTCACATCAATGTTTCTCTCTCTCTCTCTCTCTCTCTCTCTCTCTCTCTCATCACTAAACATATCCTCAAGTGGAGATTTAAAAAAAAAAGTAAAGCTTAATAATTTGTTTGATAGCTTTTTTAATTTAAAAAACTCTTTTATTGATTGATTTTTTTTAAGAAAGCGACAAAGAGAGAGAGACATTGCCTGGTCCTACTTATGTATGTATGCACTCATTGGATACTCCTTGAATGTGCCCTGACCAAGGGATCGAACTGCACGCAACCTCTGCGTATCCGGACAACACTCTAACCAACTGAGCTGCCCAGTCAGGGCTGTTTGAAATTTCTCAAGTATATCTACATTCATCCATTCAGCGAATTTATAGTCCTCATCTACTATATACCAGTATAATAAAACTTCTTCACTGGAAAGCATTAGTCATAACAGTTTAAAACTTCAGCTCTGGAACAAGATAATGATGTGCAAAAGCAAAAACACCAGTGTGGGGAATCCAAGTTGCTTGTGTTAATCACATTTTCCAAATACAATAAGGTAAAGAAAATGACCTTAATACTAATATTAGATTTCTGAGGGTAACTTCCATTGCCAAAGCCTGAGTATGTAGGTCAAACTCAATAATATTAAACTAAATCTCTAATAAAAGCAGATCAATTTACAATTATAATCTTGTTATCTGTTGAATTATATTTGCAAGACACACAAAAAAAACAACATTCAATCGTTTTGGCTGTGACTAGGCAGTAAATAGAAGAACTGGATCCTATTTCAGATCATTTAAATAATGTGAAGCAGAAAACAGGAGTTCTTCCAAATATTCCAGAGATTTTTGTAAACTTTATTAAATTGACTGAATAATTCAGCTCCCCCACATGCTAGAGTTCCTTTAACTTCACTCTCTGTGCATACATTTCCCCAAAGGGTGCAGGGGGAGAAAGAGAGGTAAAGAGAGACAGACAGACAGACAGACAGACTACTTTACTTCTCAACAAAAGCCCTAAGGTAGACCAGAGGGACAGAGGGCAGTTTTTGGAGGTTAGAATAATAAGTAAGGGAAAGAGGACTGATCACATGGAAAATCCCAGAAAAAGGAAAGCAGCTTCTGCTATTTCATAATTTTCCCCTTCATTCACTCAGCCCCTCCTATGTGCTAAGCACTATTACAGGAACTCAAGATACACGATGAATAAAATGAAAAAGGCCTCTGACTCATGGAGTTTACATTCTGGTGGGAGGGGGATCAGCACACTTAAAGAAATAGAAGACTATCAGACCATGACAAATGCTATGAAGAAAATAAAACAGAATAATCAGTGCCATCAAGAATGACCTGAATTGAGGCCCAGAGATAGGAAGAGGCAGCCTTGCCACGCCTGGAGGAAGATCATCCCATAAGGAAGGAAGAGCTGAGGCAAGGATGAGCGTGACCTATTCAAGGAAATTCCAGTTGAAGAAAACACATACCTAGTCATACCTTGATGAGAAATGTTAATGCAAAGGATAAATAGAAAATCTTATAAGCTTCAGAATAAACTTATAGGAAAGGTACTGTAGCTGCTACTGAAGTTGTCATTTGGCACATAAATGCTGAGAGGCGGTAGGTGACAGTGACAGCATTCTGAAGTGAAAGTTGGATCACTCCTCTGTGATGACAAAGGAAAGTCAGTTTCAGTACTGAAGACCCAGAAAGCCTCTCTTCTATACATCCTTTATCAACAAAACTACTCAGGGAAGTAGTCTGGTGAAATAACAAATGGATCAGAATAAAACCCTAAAGAAATAGAAAGACGTGGTATAAAAGGCAGTGAGTTGTGAAAACAGGCAACCTTACTACTATATTATCAGTAATGACGTACTTGCAGCATTTAAAGTAATTGTTCTTAACCTCCCTGTACCTCTTTCCCCTTTGTGCTTCTTATTCCCGGTACCTCTTCCCCCACTGCCCCCCTCCCCCTCCCCTCTGATAAACTGTTAAGAATAGTATTGGAAATGCAGAAGCCAAAGAACTTCTATGTATGACCCATGGACATGAATGGGGGAATGACAGTGGGGGCGGGTACAGGGTGGAGGGAAATAAAGGAGAGACAAAAAATGGTACAACTGTAATAGCTTAATTAATTAAATATATTTTTAAAAAGAAAAAAATAAATTTTAATATAAAGACTACTACAAAAAATTAAAGTAATTGTTAAAGATGTTTAGACTATGTTTAAACATTTTAATTTTCAATTGAAAGTAAAAATACAGATTTTTTCCAACTGAACCTGGACATTGAGAAAACAGAATAGGAAGAAATAAGGAATATAGGGAATATAAGGAATATAAGGAAAATAGGAAGAAAACCTCTCATTTTTAGTGGGGCGTGAGTTCAGATATAGACTAAATTTTTATTTTGTTCAAGAAATATAGTTCTGAAATGATTATGACAATGTAAGCATATCCACAAGTCATTATGCATTTGCCAAAACCCATAGAACTATACAACACAGAGTGAACCCTAATGTAAACTATGGATGTTACATAATAATAATGCATCAGTACTCATTCATGAATTAGAACTAACAAATGAAAGTTCTGCACGGCTAAAGACAACAGCATTAAAATGAAGAGAACCAACCGTATGGGAAAATATATTTGCCAATGATACCTCGGACAAGGGCTTCATCTCCAAAATATATATAGAACTCATACAACTCCACTCCAGGAAGACAAACAATCCAATTAAAAAATGGGCAAAGGACTTGAACAGACACTTCTCTAAGGAGGACACACAGAGGGCTCAGAGACATATGAAAAGATGCTCAGCATCACTAGCCATCAGAGAGATGCAAATTAAAACCACAATGAGGTACCACTTCACGCCGATCAGAATAGCCATCATAAACAAATCAACAAACAACAAGTGTTGGAGAGGATGTAGAGAAAAGGGAACCTTAATACACTGTTGGTGGGAATGACTGGTGTAGCCATTGTGGAAAACAGTATGGAATTTCCTCAGAAAACTAAAAATGCAACTTTTGACCCAGAAATACTTTTTGACCCGGCAATTCCACTGCTGGGATTATATCCTAAGAACCCTAAAACACCAATTCCAAAGAACCTATGCACCCCAATGTTCATAGCAGCACAATTTATAATAGCCAAGTGCTAGAAGCAACCTGAGTGCCTGTCAGTAAATGAATGGATCAAAAAACTACGGTATATTTACATGATGGAAGACTATGCAGCAGAAAAGGAGAAGGAGCTCCTACCCTTTGCAAAAGCATGGATGGAACTGGAGAGCATTATGCTAAATGAAATAAGCCAGGTGGTGAAAGACAAATACCATATGAGTTCACCTTTAAATGGAACCTAATCATCAAAACAAACAAGCAAGCAAAATATAACCAGAGGCACTGAAATTAAGAACAAACTAACAATAACCAGAGGGGAAGTGGGAGGGGATAATGGGGAGAAAAGGGAGAAGGGTTTGCAGGAACAACTATAAAAAACACATGGACAAAACCAAGGGTGGGGAATTAGGGGAGGGAGGTGGGGATGACTGGGGCAGGGGGGAGTGGTGGGAAGAAAAGGCCGACAACTGTACCTGAACAATAAATTTTTTAAAAAAAGAACTAACAAATGTACCACACTCACATGAGATAGTAAAATCAGAGAAACTATGTTTGGAATGCAGAGGTGAAGGGGAGGGGGACATGGGAGCTCCAAGTACTTTCTGCTCAATTTTTCTGCAAAGTGAAGTCCAACAATGAAAAAAAGAAATAAAAAAAGCATAATCCATCTAAGAACAGTTAAGGAAAAAAGTCAAGAAAACATTATAAACACAAAACAAAGAGCTAAAACAAGATGGCAGAAGAAAGTTCTGCCATCAGCATGATGTACCAATTACATCAGCAGTCAAAACAAACAATGATAAATTACAGGCCTATGTTAATAGAAGCAACAAAGTCCAGCAATATATTTATAAGATGTACCTAAATCAAATGAACAGATATATTAATATTAGAGAATAGATTAAAACATTTCAAACTAATGCAAGGAGAAAAAAGCATAAGTGACAGTATTAATATCAAGGTAAACTTCAAAAAAATACATTAATTGGATTAAAGGAATAGTTATTGATAAGAGTTACAACACACCAAAATAGTGTAACAATCTAAAGACTTTTACACTAAGTTGCATTGCATTGAATTGAAAAGCTGGCAGAATGAGTAAATGTGACATAGCCACCATCATATTTAGAAATTTTAACATACCGCTCTCAGAATTTGAATGAGCATTCAGAAAACAAACACACAAATAAGAATATATAGAAAATATGAACAATTCAATTAAAATTAATGAAATTAAAAATGATATACTAACAAAACTTGTTTTTGGAGAATTTGACATGTTTCTTCTAAATGAAAATGAATAATCATGACGGTGGGGGAGATGTTAATCTACCAAATAGTAAAACATCACAAAAAGCTACAGTAATTTTTAAAGTGTCATATTACTGGAAGAAGAAGGAAATAGATCAAAGATATAGAATAAGGAGTTCAGAAACAGACACATGTGTAAATGAGAGATTAGTGTACAAAAAGTGTGATATGCAAATCAATACAAGAACAATGGGTGTACCAGTTACCTTTTATGTAGAAACACACCACCCAAAAATACACTAGATTAAGATAAAAATCATTTATTTAATTCATGATTTGGTAGTTTGGCAATCTGGGCTGGAGTAAACTGATTTGTTCTTAAGATCTGGGCCAGGCTTGGCTGATCTTGACGCAGCTTGCTCATGAGTCTATGGGTAGCTAGTAGGTCAGCTGGAGCTGACTGGTTTTAAATAGTCTCACATATATGTGTGTCTCATGATTCACTAGGAGAAACAGGGTAGACTGGGGCAAGCTAGTTTGGGCTTATTTATATAGTACCAGAGTTCTAAATGTAGCAAATGGGTAAAGCCTAAATGCACAAAAACTTTTCAAGTCTCTCCTTACATCACGTTTGTTACTGTTTGGTTGGTAAAGGCAAGTCATATGTCCAAGCCCAGAGTAAGTGAAGAAGGTACTACCAAAGAGCTTGGATACAGGGAGGAGTCAGTGAATTGCTGCCATCACGGCAATCAATCCACCATCATGAATTATTCAGTAAGTGATGCTGGGAAAAGTGAACCATTTTTGTAGAAAGTGGGTTAGATTCTTATATCACATCAAAATAAATTCCAGATATATTAAAAATTAAATGTAAAAATTGTCATATTTTAATAACAAAGCTGACATAGCAATGTGGAGAAAATATTTGCAACATATATAGCAATAAGTTAAGAGCCATAGTTAAAAGAGATCTTAGAAATAAATAAAACATCTATATTAAAGCAGTGGGGGAAAATATAAATAGAAAAGTCATAGAAGAAATGCAAATGGACATTAATCAAAACCAAAAAATGCCCACAATCACTAATAATCAAAGAAATTCAAATGGAAACAAAACCAAGGTACCAATTTTGCCAAATACTTTGACAAAATGTAAAGGTTAATGTCAAGTGGTAAAGAGTGTGTGAGAATAGATACCCTCACATAATGTTAGTTAAAATGCAAATTGGCATTGAAATTTCTAGAGGACAAATTAGCACTATATACCAAAAGGGTTAATTTGCATACCCTTCAATTTCTGAGAATTTATCCAAAAGATAAGTGTAAAAGAAATAGATAAAATATATGACAGCCCATTTTTAAAAAGATAAAAATTAGAAACCAACCCTTCCATCAATAAGATTAAGTCATGATGTATACAAGCAATGGAATACTATGCAGCATTCAAATGAGTAAAACAGATGTTTAGGTATTGCTACAAAAAGATATCCACGATAGTTTATTGATGGGTCTATGTAAGTTCAAGAAAATATGACCCAAGCCATATTTTTGTCATCTGCATGAAAAAACTATGGAAGAATATTTATCAGACTGTAGGATTTTTTTCACTTTCTCTATTCTGTTCACAATTTTTTACAGTAATAAGCTGTCAGCAAAAAAAACATTTTGCAATGAAATTAATATCATTGTGCCTTTAAAAAATTGCCTCAAAAAATTCTTTGACAACAAATATTTATATGCTAATACAGCATTCTGGTGAAGTTAAACAATGCAGTTAAAAGTCTGTGAACTCAGAAAACAGAAAGTGCAGTCACAGACAGGGCAAAATGTTGCCCCTGGTAACAACAGAGAAGATAACAACAGGGAAGAGAGGTCACTAAAAGAAAAGAAATTTAAAGCAGCATATAAGCCGACATCTCCTGAGAGGCCATGGGCTCACAGAGCAGGAGTCATTTAGTGGGCCTGAGATGAAAGGAAGGTGGTAAAGATTAAGAGAGAAAGTAAGGGACGTTAGGAATCCAGCCTTTCAGTGAAGTCTTACACATATGCTGTAAATCTCTGTGTCACCTTTGTCTCAAATCTCCATCCATCTCTATTAATATAAGCCAATTAAGAGTTACATTTGTGAGCTAAACAAAAATTTATGGTCCTAACTGATGACTTAAAGTCATTCTGTATTTCCATTAATGCCAGAGCTAATTTGAGCTCTGGTGAAATCTCTCTCTTTTCAGGGATAGAGAAGGTGCCACATCACAGGAGGGTAGGGGTTTGCAGCAGAAGCCAACGACCACATTTTTCTAATTGCTTAGGCTCAGTTCCACACTGACCAGCTTGTTAATTCATAAATTTGGAAATAATTGCCATGAGGAAATAAAGGCCTCATAAGTCAAGTTAACAAAGGGCCAAACTCAATGGCATTTATTAAACATGAAAAAGATTTATAGATGAGGAGGGTGTGCTGCTTGGCAAATAGGATGAACTGATAGTGATGCAACATGGCCATTTCAATTTGAAGATGCATTTGAATTCCTCATGCTCCTATCCTATAATTTTTCAAACAAGGACACTATTCACTGGGAGGAGCTATCTCATCTTTAGGACTTTCACAGAGAAAATGTAGAGTGGAAAAAAGCAGAGATTTTGGAATCTGAATCTGCATGCCAACATCCTCTTCTGAAAAACAGGCAAAATATTATTCACTTTATAGGATGCCATGAGAATTACACGAGACAATACATAGAGTCTAGAATGTTGTAAACATTTAGTCACTGTTTTTCTTTCCCTTCTCTTCCTCTGGCCATTCTTAATTCCTCATATGACTCCTAGGGTCTTTGTTAACTGTTCTCGTACTGCCAATCCTTCAAAGTCCTGATCAAAACCCACCTCCTACAAACAGTTACTTTTCTGACCCATTTAACGCCTGCTACATGAGTTACTTGCATGCTTGGAGGATGGGAACAATTTTTTTGGTTCACTTAACACCTATGTAATAAGTTCCTAACTCTGTTACCAAGCACAGCCTTATCTCTTCAACTAGATTAGAAGTTCCCATGCTCTGGAACATTTCCTTAAACTTCTTTGTCTCCCTCACAGCACCCAGAATACAGGTTACTATATAATAATTAATTATGGGCCTACAGTGCTTGACTGGCTGGGAGATTTTATGTAAGGCATCCAAAATATTTTTGTGAATATTTTAAAGGCAATTTGGTACATCAACAATGCCAATGTCAATTACCAGCACCCGTGCTATATGGATAGTTTGTGAAAGAACAAAGAAGCCAGTTTTCAATCTGTTCTCATGTCACTTTGTTCATATCATGATCTTCAAATGCTCTTTTTTCCCCAATATAATTAAATTCTCAGAATATCTCCTATGTGTTTCTGAGGCTTAAACTCCAGTTCCATGAGGTTTACACAAAAGCTCCATCTAGTAATACTCCTTCCAGGTCATATGTTGGATAAATATTTTTGTACAATGGAAGAAGCAATATATCTGTTTTTGAACATACAGTGTATACTTTGACTTAAAAAGATAAATGGTTAACTTAAAAACATACTTTGGCTTAAAAAATAAATGGTTGAACATATATTATAAACTTTAACTTAAAAAAGAGACATTTTTTAAAATCTACTTTCAGAAATTATATTTTGTTTGTAAGTTTTGTTTGTTTAACCAGAAATCTTTGTTTCCATTAACCTGCAGAAAAAGACAAAAAGAGCAATCTGAGCATTGTTCCAGCATTTTAATTATTATTATATAACAGCTGTACCTCACAGAGAAACAGGTTTTGTTTCTGGGCAATAGAATGTTTTTAAATTCACTCTTCATTATCTAGATATTTAATTTTTAAATTTATATTTTCTATCATGCCATGAATTACTAAGAGTGGATACCACCAGACTGTAAAGTGGTGTAGCCACTATGGTAAGCACTATGGGAGTTCCTCAAACAATTAAAAATAGAACTGCTGTATGAACCAGCAATTCTACTTCTGGATATTTATCTGAAGAAATCTAAAACATTAATTGGAAAAGAAACATGCACCCCTGTGTTCACTGCAGCATTATTTACAATAGCCAACATGTGAAATCAACGTAGGTGCTCATCAATAGATAAATGACTAAAGAAAATGCAGGTGCACATATACAATGGAATATCACTTATGCATAAAAAATGAAATCATACCATTGAGACAACATGGGTGGACCTAGAGGGTATTGTGCTAAGTGAAATAAGTCAGAAAGAGAAAGATAAATACCATATGATTTTACTGATGTGTGGAATCTAAAAAACAAAATCAATGAAGAAACAAACTCATAGATACATGGAACAAACAGATGGTTGCCAGATGGGAGAGGGGTTGGAGGGATGGATAAAAAGTAGAAAGGGATTAAGAATTACAAATTACAAGTTATACAAATAGGGGGATATAAAGTACAGCATCGGGAAGATAGTAATATTGTAATTACTACATATGGTACCAGATGTATACTAAACTGACCATGGTGATCATTTCATAAAGTATATAAATGTCTAATCACTATGTTGTACACCTGAGACAAATATAATATTGTATGTCAACTGTAGTTAAAAAATAATTTTTAAAACACATTGAAAAAAACAGTGGATACCACCAAAGACCACTCCAGAACATTTCATATTTCATGTTGACTACCCCTTGGCTAGAAGGATGCAGAAGAGTAAGTCTTCAGTCACCCCAAATAAATAATTGAGTGACTCTGTTAAGTGATGGGGATGATTTCTGCAAGCAAGATCTGGGACAATGGGCAGCAGCAAACCCCTGTTGGAGGGACAGATTAGAGTGGAAGAATAAATCTATAGAGTAGTGCAGTGATTCAAACCCAGTTGCCATTAATTGTTTCACAATTACGTTAAAAGAAAAAGGAGGAGTGGGGAGGAGAAGAACAAGGAGGAGGGAAAAAAGGAGGAGGAAAAGGAGGAGAAGAAAGAGGAGAAAAAGAGAAAGAGAAGAAGGAGGGGGGGAGAGGAGGAGGAGTGCACAGCAAGTGAGCAGTCAAAAATCAGGTGAGCTCTGTTGGAATGAGCATAATTGTTACATGGAGAATTCTGGGGAGTAGCAAAGACAGACAATTAAGTTGTGAAATATTTGGTAATCAGGAAGAAAGGTTCAGCCCTGGCTGGTGTGATTCAGTGGGTTAAGCGCCGGCATGCAAACTGAAAGGTCGCTGGCCCCATTTCCTATCAGGTACATGCCTGGTTGTGAGCCAAGTCCCCAGTCAGGGCATGCAAGAAGCAACTGATAGATGTTTCTCTCCGACATCGATGTTTTTCTCCCTCTTTCTCCCTCCCTTTCCCTCTCTCTAAAAAATAAATAAAATCTTTAAAATAAAGAAGAAATGTTCAAACACACAAACACCTATATACACACACATAAACACAATGGAGATATGGTTGAAGTAACCTAGACTGAGCATCAAAAGAAGCAAGGTCAAAACGTCACTCTGGTCTTGAGAAGCCCTCTGAGGCTTATTTCTTCCTCTGTAAAATGAAGGAAATAATATCTGTAGCCCTGAATTCAGAGGAGTAAATGGATTCTTGGGAAAAGCCTTTATAAACTCCAAAATGTCTACATACAGTATTGCTTTGGGTTTCTAAGTAACCTGCAAGCTCCCATCTACTCCACCAGCCCCCTTTTTTCCTCTTCCAAGGATGGGTAGGGGTTAAGGGCAAGGGCAGTTTACTGGTATTGGTGTTAAGAACTAGAGCTTTTCCTACAAGAGCTAGGAAGCTAGAAGCTAGAAGGGCTAAAGCTGGATCAACAGGCATACAGTGAATTACTTCCACTGATCTGGATACCATAATTCCAGGTATGCATCTTAAATTTTCACTAGCATTTCAAGCAGCCAAACCAGCTTGACATCTTATATTGTACCTGCAAATTCATGTACAATTACAGATTTTCCTTTCTCTAAAAAAAACATTAATTCTTACTTTATACTTGAGCTGCTAGTTAAAACCAATGGGCCATGTTTTTATTCCTGTTAAATTGTATTTTGTTGACTGCACCCCTTACGTCCAGCTAGCTGAGATTTCACATTCTATCAGCCTACCATCCTAAATTGGTATCATCCATGAGAGGCAGTATCTTCCCTGGATAAACTTGAAATCAAATAAAGTGGTAAACTTGGTTTGGTGGCCATCATCCTGGACAGCCCTCTTGGAGATTTATACTGCACATGATCATACTAAAAGTTCTGATAGTCTACAGAAAAGAAATCTAGTTCGCCGTGTTTAACCAAATTTTGGCCAGGGAACACGCCTTAGGAGATTTTGGTATTGATAGGGAGTGGAATACTATTTTGCCATTAAGAAAAATAAGGTAGGTCCTGCCTGGTATGGCTCAGTTGGTTTGAGTATCATCTGGTAAAACAAAAGGCCACGGGCTCGATTCCTGTTCAAGACACATACCTGGATTGCAGGTTCAGTCCACGGTTGATAGCCCATACAAGAGGCAATCCATAGATGTTTCTAGCATCAATGTTTCTCTCCCCCTCTCTCTTCCTCCCTTCCCCTCCCTCTAGAAGGAGAAGAAGGAAAAGGTAGTCCTATTGAACTGACATGTAAACATCTCCAAGACATTAGGTGAAAAGGGAAGTCCAAAACGATAATCATAGTCTAACTGCATTTTAAAGAAATAAATAAAGTATATATGTATATGTGTACATAAGTGCCTAAGCAAGTATATATGGAAAGGCTGCAATGATAAATACCTACTGCTTTCAGTGGCTACATCTGGAAATAGGTACAGTACTTAATGGAATGGTGACGAAAGTCAGTAAAGAAAGTTTTGTGAGATGAGTTGAACAGATCTCAACTCATATCTTGGTGAAAAATATCTCCCACAGAGTTTATTCAGATAAAAATACGGGCACTGTGTAGTGTAATTTGTACTGCCGGCCTTGACTCACGTGATGTTAAAGTAGAGATGTAACCTCATAAGAGGGCACTACACAGCAGTGCAAAAAACTGTCATTGATGTTGGTTAGTTCTGGGTTCAAATACAGACTCCTCTACTTTCTTTTCAAACCTCAGTTTACTTATTTGTAAAATAAAGTTGTTTAAGACTTAACTGGAAAAACAAAGAGTAAAATATCTGGCTGAAAATTTACATTTAACTTTTTTCCCTTCCAAAAAATTTCTGAATTGCTTTTGGAAGCACGCTAGAAGTCTGAGAAAAAATTAAAGCTTTGACAGAAATGAAACCAAAAAATGGGTTTGGAATCCAAGAAAAGCCATTTCATTGCTTTCTAAGCAAGAATTAATGCTAACAAGTCCGTGTTTCCCAGTGAGCATGAGTGGAAGAGACCCTGATGAAGGGACTTGAGGCTGTGCTCTGTGGTCCTAGCTTGTAACCACTGCATCCTTACAGAGGCAGCTGAGCTGTTTTGGCCCCAGAAATATGAAACCCAGTTCAAGTGAAATTAGAGCCCAAAAATTCAGACCCACAGCAGCTACAGAACGGTGCATTTTTGAGAACACTGTGTCTTAACGAATTCTTAATAAGCACACAACATCTTTCAGAGGCTTCCAGGAACATGAGATGAGTCACTAAAGGGAAAAAGAGAGAGAGAGAACTAAGAGGAGAAAAAGGACTGGAGTTTATGAATGGCATAAGGCATAGGGGCAGTGAGAAGTAGTACAAAGAAGTCATAGGTTTGTGACTTAAAGGGGTACAAGCCAAAAATCATAAGACAAATATTAAGACTTGAGGACAGTGAATAGGAATAGATTTTTTTTAAGTACTGAATTTTCAAAAGCAATGGATTTACCTCATTGAGCATCAACTAAAAGGGTAATGTTTTAAGATGGACAGACTTGACCTTTTAGTGATTTTTATCAGTCCTGGAATCCTATTGTAAGCTCCTTAAAAATGTAATCTCTGAAAGGAAAGAAGAGTACCATTTCTAGGTATTCAGTAAATTGCATGCAATTTCCCAAGGACAATGGACTTGGGAAAGTTGCTTTCTGAGCTGTGGGAGGTGGAGCCGTGTTGCCAAGGAAACGAGGTGGAATCATGGATGAGTCCCTCATTATCAGCCTCTATAAATGCCTCTTGTGATGAGGGGCTGTGCTGCTAGCACCAGCTACTCGGGAGGCAACTGGGCATAAATCACTTCAGTTGAGGGTTTTTTCAAAGCGAATTTTTAAGCTGGCTAGTCCCTCTTATATGCAAGTAAGCACTTGTCATCTATAATCAGCACTGCTGAGGGGAAATATTTAGCCCTCTCCTCGTCTCCATGGGAGGGATGTTCCCCAAGCCTCTTACTTCACCACTTACTTCTCTGCTGTTGGTAAATTTGGAAAATGTATCTTAATCTATAGTTTAGCTCAACTTCCAGTTTTCTCTGAGGGGAAATTTATTCTTCTAATCTTCCTACTTATTAGCACTTCCCTGACTTAGTACTTACCCTAAGTACTCGGTGCTTAGTAGTTAGTTATCTAGATAGAAACATCAGCCCTGGTCTGGACTACCAGGCTCCAGGTGTATAAATCAGGCTAATCCTGGGGTTCAGTTATGGCTCTTTATTAATCCATATCCCCAATGTGACCTCTATTTGTGATACAGAGGATTTTTTCAGACTACATATTTTTTAATTGATCAAATTATTGAGACTGGAAATGATGGATGCCTCCTTGGAAGCCCCTCAGAAACCCTAAAAAGGGTGCTCAATTATGATGAGTTTATTTTAACTCTAGCCCAAATACCACCTAATTTAGATTTTTAACCTGATGTCTTTGCATAGGCTGTGAGAGGTCTGTGGACCCCCTGAAAATTTATAGAAATCTTTGCATATAAGTTCACTCTTCTGTCCCCAAGAAAGGCTAAGAAATACCACCTAAGTATTGACGAGAGTAAAAAATTTTTACATAAATCCCAATGCCAGGTATTTTCAGTAAACCTACCATTTTATATTATCCTTACTACCTCAAAGCTCCAAATATGCATACAATGAAAATTTGACTCTTTTTGCATTGTTTATGAACATAAGGCTCAGCTCAATGCCTTATGCAACAAAGCCCCTAGGTTATTATTTATACCTGGCCTACAGCAGTCAGTTTGTTTTGTTTTGACTTGGTTTTTTTATCATAGCTCCTTGGCCAATTCATTAGCATCTGCATTATAAATAAAATAAAAGAGATTTTCCTGAAGTTCAGGAGTTTGTTGGGTTTTGTTTGTTTGTGTTGTGACGAAAGGTCAAATACTGAACAACTGGCTGCAAACTAAAATTTACCATGCATACCTTGAGAAAAAGGATTCCAAATCCTGCAAAACTTTGAATAGTGGGTAAATTAAAATTACCTGCATATGTATACACACACGTGTGTGTGTATAAAAAAAGGACCCCGAAAAGTACAAAAAGTGTCCTGAAAAAATGAAGGCTTCACAATGGACAGGTCTAGATTCCATAATTCAGAAATTAATGTAAAAGTTTACCACAGACCAGTGATAACCAGAGCAGAACAAACAGAAGCAAACCACAAACTGCTCAATAAACCCAATGCATCTGAGTTCATTAAAAATAAACCTAGCTAAAAATGAGCCAAATATGTAAAAACTGCAAACCTCACAAAGAGGCAATCTGCCCTAAAGGAGAATCAACAGATGTGACCACAAGAAAATTAATACCTCCAAGAACCCAAGACAGTAGAACAAACTGAGAGACTATATAATCAGTATGTTAGAAATTATTACAGGAAAGATAATAATAGCTAACATTTATTTAGTGCTTAATTTATAAAGATACACTCATTGACATTAATGGAGAGGTTAAATGGCTCAGACAGACTTGAAGAAATTAGTAGAAAAGGTACACTATGGCTTCTCCAAACCATCACCAAAGGCTGAAGACTGAGACGATGCTTAGGACAGTGACAGGACTTGGTCTTGGATGCTGAGCTGGGCCATATGGTCAAGGACATGATGATGAAGTTCGTGGAGGAGATCTCTCTCATTTCCTTCCTTGACTTCTTCCTGGGGCCATTTCTGGAGGGTAAGGTACTCAAGATGGCACCTTTCCAGAGACAAAAAAAGGGGGACCAGCATACCAGTTCTAAGGTATCATTGGCTAGTGGGGATCATAATGACCCATTGATCTAGATGTCGAATGCTCCAAGGAAGTGGCAATTTCCTTCATGGGTGTCATCATCTGGGGAAGCACTCATTAGCTGCAGGAAGACTACTTAGGGAACAAATCAACAAGCCCTAGTCTCTCCTGGCAAGGTGGCTGGGACTGTCGCTCTGTGCCTGTACATCTGATCCCTTCCTTTCTCTGTGGCAATATCTCTGTCTTGCCTCCCAGCATGCTGCTAGTCAATGCTATTTTGCCACCACCCTGGGTGACTTGGCTAAAGCCATCTTTAATGCCATCTCCAAGCCACAGGCCAACTTTCTCACTGTAACCTGGGAAGAGATAGCACTCAGTCTCCTGATCAGGAATTCCATGGTCACCTTGAAGATCCACACCTGGTGTCAGGGCAGAGCACTTAGACTCTCCTGTGGCCACCACAGTGCTTTTTTATTCCAGCAAAATAAAGTGAATTAAATCTTAAGGGGAAAAACTAGATATACCAAGCAAGTGTTACACAATATTGACTTCTGGGGAAAAAATTAGTCGTAAAGATTAATAACAATAATAACAAGGAAAACACCAAGCAGATAAAAGTCCCAAACCTATATGTACCTAAGACATAGCTTCAAATTTTTCAAAGCAAATATTGACAGAATTACAAAGAAAAACTGACAACCCTACAGTCTCATAGAAATATTATACACCTCTGTCAGCAACAGATAATATAAACAGTCAGTAAAGTAAAGGACATAGAAGATTTAAAAAAAAAATTAAACCAGCAACTCTCAAATAATCCCCTTGGAGAAGAGACTAAATTCTCTCCCTGACTCAGGAGGAATTGTCCTGAGAGAGAACTGAAAAACCACAAGACTCCACAGGGAGCAGCCAAATGAGGCCAGTTTTCCTTGTGCCTGAGAAAAAGTCAGAACTAGAAAACCAGTTGAGGTTTAAGAACCAACCCTAAAAGGAAAGGTGAGAGCCCAACTTGACACTGTAGAGAAAAAGCAGTGACTACACACTTAAAAGGGGACGGGGGCTCTCAAGCTAGGAACCCACAGACTCCAGGGAACTAAGTATCCAGACTCTCTATACAGCTATACAGCTTTACCTACAGCTATAGGTAAAGGCCATGGGCCTCAGGGCGACCAGCTAAATCTGGCTGAAGTTTGTTTCAGGCCATGTTGGCTGATTTTGACACTCAGGCCAGGCCTGGTTGGTCATCTAAGTAAAGCAGATACTCCTGGGAAAGGAGAGTTTTGAACGTCTGCAGATTACACTGAAGATTCTCTTCCCATTTCTCTTCCCTAACAGATTTTGACAAGATGGATATTTTAGTTTTTAACACCCATGGCCTCCCTCTTTCCTGGTTCACCCCAACTAACCTCCTAGGATGCCTCACTCTGAGGCCAGGAAGAGGCTGATATGCTTTTAGAACATTCTCTAAATAGATGTTGAAATTAATAATTCTACTGGGTTAATTCTGTTGCTAAGAATTCCAAAGGCATGGGGAGGTACAATAGGTTTTTCAGATGGAAAGTAGGTAGGAATAAAGTGTGAAGGCCTTTCCCCTACACAAGCAGTATGTCTCCAAATTCAGGTTACAGAAAGTGAGGGCTTGACAGAGATTAAATGTCTCGTTTGGCCAGTAAACTGCACAGCCAAGATTAGAATTCCAGGCTCCCTGAGCCACTTCCTCTATCACACTGTTGCCTTATTTCCTGTTTTTCCACTCAAGCTAATCATTACATGAAATTTGAAAACCAGTCACCAGACTGAAGAATGAAAAACCTTCAGGTAATTAGGGGCATTGTTTATAAGGAGTCAAGAGTTCATGCAATTATTAAATATTAAAATATTTCCCCATGTATCAAATGGATAGATGTAAACTCCAACTATTAGGATTAATATCCTCATTCATTTTGTTTTGGCTGTTAGTTTCATCAAAACTAGACATGTTTTAGGTGGGGTATGCTGAAGGGCTTTTTTTGTTTATTTGTTTGGGGGTTTTAACTTTTCAACAAAGCTAACAACTTGAAATGGCAAGAAATGAATCAATCCAGAACTTAAATGTTTCTGCCACAGTCTTAGGTCTTAAAATATATATTTATCTATAACTTTAATAAGATATAATAGAAATAGAATGTCTTTTGTAAGAATTAAGGCATTTCATTCTTTGTATAAAAGGCTAAACTAAAGACACATTCATTATAGCAAATGGCTTGTTCTGCTATATATTTGTTCACTTTTATGCTCTTCAGCAGAGACTGGTAAACTTTTTCTGTAAAGGGCCAGGTAGTAAATGTTTCCAGCTCGATGAGCCACATAATCATCTCAGTTGCAATTACTCACCTCTGCCACTATAAGCAGAGAGCAGCCATGGGTGGCATGTAAATAAATGAGCATAGCTAGGTTTGGCCCAGGCCGCAGTTCACCTGATCTCTGCTTTCCAGTACTAACCATATTGTGTGGCAGGATAGGATAGCTTGCCAAGTAAACTATATAGTCTAAACAAGTTGCTATTTTTGTGTACAGTTAAACTTACTTTATCTCTCCTGTTTATAATTTATTTGTATGACTTGTTTCACATAGGAAATTGTAAGTTTGATGATGGTCACAATATTTTATTAATTTAATATTCTCCCTGAACTTCACACCAGACAACACGTCCCAGAGGAAAGACAATGGGCTTAACTGTCAAACTAATCAGAATTCCCATCCTGGTTATGCCAATGATTTGCTGTGTGACACTGGATAGTTTATTGACTCTGAGCCTCCATTTCTTCATCTATGAAGATGGAGATTATATCTAATTCATAGTGAGATTTAATATAATACAGATTAAGCTTTTTTATAAAATTTCAAAATATCAAGAATCATCAAACCAGTGACTCAACCAATGGAAGGAAGCCCTTGCGTTTTTCTCCACAAGGCTCTCCCTAGGGTGATGCTTGAGAAAGAGCACCAGAGTCTGGTCACAGACAGATGGCAGTGCAAGTTCTCCGGGCTGCCTTCAGTCTAAGGTACGTTACCACACATGGCGGTGGCGACTGTTTGTCCGCACATCCACACATGCCGACTGTTCGCTCTGTTGGCATGTGTGGATGTGAGTACAAACACACTCACACTCATAAAGGGATGATGCAGCAGGTATCCCTTGCCATTTTTGTGGAAATACTTATTCAACCTGGGCTCGAAGGACTCATACAAACTTGAAACCAATTTATTTTGGGTGCACCTGCTTAACAATCCAGTGATAGAGGAAAGCTTGTTCTATGGTAATTACTGTAATTCACAGGGTATCTCAAGTGTACAGTATTGTAGAGTTCACAACCCCAGTGTTACCAGGTCAGAAGCAAGCAATGGAGGGTCAAGGCAGTGTTCTTTATTTGCTTGCTGAGTATTAAGATTAAAGGGAATTATGTAGCTAGTGTTTCTTCCAATGAAAATGAAAACAAACTAGGTACCTTTAATGCCTAAAGCACTGGAAGTGTGCTAGTTTGGTTAAGACAATGATGATTGAAACCCTGAGGGCCACAGGACTGAGGTCAGAGGTCACACTGGCACAAGGCAAAGGGGAAGACATAAAAAGGATGCCTGATCGATGAGAACACTCTGCCATGGTTTTATTTTTCACCTGGATGTTACAGAAGAGATAAAGTGCAATTTGAGAAAATGAATCTCCTGGTGCCTATGGGAGACATACAATATGCTATGTAACATCAAAGACAAAATCATATTGCAATTTGTGAGCAGTCAGGGAGAGAAAACTTATTTTTGTCCTGCTAAGACTACAGAGCACATGAGAAGTGAGGGAAAGACTGAAAATAAGCAATGCACACCTAAGGAAAAAAGCTCCAAAGGGATTTCTTCTTTATAGATAATCAGTTGTAGGGGATGGAGGGTAGGGATGTAGCTCACTCTCACTGAAGCTAAATTCCCTGAACATGTTTATTCCCAAACTCCTTAGAATGCTTCTGGCCACCGTCTCTACTAAACAAGCCATCAGAGATTGCTGAGAAAAAGAAGCTAATTCCAATATTAGCCAGAGTGGCAGGTGATTGGCAAGGGAATTAGGCTCAAAGGAAGATGTGCAATGCATCCTGCATCCACTATAAATGATGTTTGGAATACCCATGCCCTGCCACCTTTTGATAGCGCTGGGTAGAGAGCTCTGATTTATATATCAATATTGCTTCTGTCAGGGATCTGCTCACCGATAACAATACCTACTGTTTATTGAACACCTTGGCACTTCTATTCATCTCATTTCACCTTCATCACAATTGTTCAAGGTAGATTGTATGTCCATTTAGAAAATGAGGAAAGTGAGCCTCTGAGAGATTTGGGAAGTGACTGAAGACCCAGCAGTATTCACTCATAGACTCAGGATTCAAGCTCAAGGCTGTTGATCTAAAGTTTATGCCCTTTCAACTCTGTCAAAAGCCACCAAAATGTTTGCTCAGTATTGCTACAGTGTCTGTCACAGAGTCATGCTGACTTCCTGATAGGACATATGTAACACGTAAGTGCCTATCAGCTACACACTGACTCCCACTAAAAAGGGTTTCAGTCTTAAATTATAAAAATTGTTGGAGAAATACCTGAAAAGACTGCATTTGTGAAATGCATAAAACTTGGAAAGAATGGAAACCAAGGAACTGGCTTAGTTGTGCTATTTTTTTGTTCGTTTCTTTTGGACAGAATTAGGACAGTAACTTGATTTCCTTCCCAGTCGTCCTCCATCAGTTACTCCACCCAGAGTAGAGCCTTCTTCCACTTCTGGTCACAAAAGAGGCTCCAGCTCAGGTTGACGAGCTGCCTTTATAAAACCAGTTCTACTGAGTTTCTACAAGTCCTCAGTTTCCCCAGAACTTCTTTAACCCATGTCTGGGGCAGAACTTTTATTTCTGAAGGGCTTATGGCAGTAATTTTATCTGAAAGAGACGATTGCAGCTACAATATCATAGCACTTTATATAAAATGGAAAAAGCACCATTGTCTATATCAAAAGGGACAGCTAACAATCCCCCAGACCTTCCTGGGAAGGCCTCAGCTCTCACCTCTGCTCCAACACCGTTTCTTGCACTTTCTCTCCCCCACTTGGACCTGAATCTTGTTTGCCCTGTTCAGTTATTTGCATTCTCAGACTTGTTAAGATATCGAAAGAAAACAAGGACAGATTTTATGTAATAGGCTCCAGGCCCCGCCCCAGCTTCCTGCTTTTCCTCAAAAACAGGTAGCTTAGCCTGCAGTGATCTGCAAAACCTAAAGAAAGGGTCATCATTCATTCCCTTTGCTTCTCCTTCAACTCTGCAGGGTTACTTTAAATTTGGATTATCACTGATCTGAGTATTTTATTTTCACTGTTTTTTACACAGACTAAGAACACTGAGATTATCCTCTCAGACTAAATGTCAAAAGACTAAAGCCCTCTTCTCTTCCAGCCACCACCACCCTCGCTCTCTGCCATCTATCTTTAGCTTGTACATGATAAAGTAAAAGCCTATGATTCAGTACTCTCCTCCACCACACGTACTACAGGGCTGACTGTGGGGCTCTGCAGCCAGCCTGCCTGCTCACCACTTAGCAGCCACGTGACCTTGTACAAGCTCCTGCACTTTCTCTAGGCCTTCGTGGCCTCATATGCCAAATGGGAATATTAATAGTACCCATCTCATAGAGGTGTTTTGAGGATGACATTAAAGAATCTATCTATATAAGTTGCTTAGCTCAGTACCTGCATTTGTATGTGCTCAATAAAGGCTGTGTGATTACTCCCAAAAGTCCTTTTCCTAAAGTCTCTGCTTGTGAGAGGCCTTTTGATTTTGATTTTAATAACTGTGCAAAGCATGGCATTTTGATTTTAGTAACAGTGCAAAAATAACTGATACCTTCTATGAAAGAGTATGAGTTTGTTTCCAGTGCAATGATGCTTTCTTCTGCTGGCTTTTGCTGGGGCCCCACAGAGATGTGCTCTCTTCAGGAGCCAGTCTCACACACAGATGAATGCCATTAATCCGGTCAAGATCACCCAGCCCCGTGGAAGTCAATCTTCCACCTACTTTGATCCCTGAAATCCATTTCTATGAGAGCAAAGTCCCTCATCACTTATTTAATATAATTCCTACATTGTAAAAATTCCCTTTCTATACACACCCCCTGCCCTGGCACTAGAAACACTATGAACACAGGTCATCCTTTGTTTCCTTTTAAAATTAGTCTCAGTACCACTATAGCAAATGAAGTGGAGGCAAGAACCTAAAGGGAAAAAAAACGTATACTATACATTCTTATCTGTCTGACTATTTAGACAAAGATGGTAGCATCTCTCTTCCCTGTTGTCTCCTCTACAAGTAGGAAGAGTGAGGAAAAGGCCTTCTCTTCTCCTTGTCATGGCTAAACCCAAATAAACATAAACAATGAGAACCAGCCAAGTCTGGTCCTTTAACAAGGCTCGGAGGAAAGACTGACAATTCTATGCAGGTGGTACAAGGAGGAAAGTCTTGCCTCTGTAAAAGTTCTGGCACTCTCCAAGCCAACCCCAAAAACCTGTGTGTTAGTGAGACATTACTGATGAAAGCAGAGACTAAACGCAGAAGGAGCCTGAGGCTGTGCATGACGAAGTAAGCAGGCCAGCGCAGGCCGGAAGGATGGGGCAACAAAGGACAGAGAAAACAATGGGAGCGAAACAGGAGAAAGAAACTGCTGGGACTCAATGAACTCTGCACCGTCCGGATTGCCACATAATCCCAACTCAAATAAGCACACAAGATTTACAAGTTTTCAAACTTTTGACAGTACATCTTGGTAGGGTCTGAAGAAGCTCCTCATAAAAGTAGCTCAACTACAGAATCTTAATTTCCCCCCCAAAAGCCAAGGAAATTGGAGACTAAGAGTGAACAGTTTAAAGACACTTGCAAACCAAACAAGTGAAGGAAATGTTATGTATTTTTCTTAACTGATTTAGTGAGGGTTTCACCCAGTGGTGTAACTCTACACGCCATCTGGAGCAGAGGAATGAGGCTTAAACCTTATTGAGAGAATACTGTTCTCCACTCTCAACACAGCAGCTGTTCCTTACATCGACTTTTTGTTGTTGTTGTTGTTGCAAAGAAATGCATCCTGCACAGGCAGAGGAATGTCCAGTGTTAAATAACAGGAAAAAGTAACAATTCAGGAACATTCACAGAGACAGTACAGATTTTATTACCAGACCCTGGACCAGTACAACCTCTAATTCTAGCTACTTCCTTCTGTCCCTTTACTGCTGCCCCTTGCCCTGCCCCTCACCGGTTTTCCCCCACAGTAAAGATTGCAAGTAACAGCTATTTCGAGATTAGAAAACCTCTACTCCACTTACTAGATCTACTATGCCATTGGTTAAGAGTAATACATGTGATATCAAGATTTATCTTTTAATGAAAAATTCATTTAAATTCATTTTTCCTTCAGATTTTAATAATACCCTTTGAAGTGACTTTTGGTCAACAAAACCATATTGGGAATCACTGACATAGTATACATTTGTTGGATACCATTCTAAATTCTTCCTCCAGAGGAAAGTTCTTAGAGGGAAACATTATTACAGCTCTACAACCCCTTATCCGCCATTCCAAAACCCCCAAAACTCTGAAAACAGAAAGTTTTTTATAACACAGTTGGCACCAAGACCTGATCTGACCCGAACTCACTTGAAGTCAAAACCTGACCTTAACTTGCATAAGCCTATTTATAGTTTTCATTTATTTCACTGTGCATTGTAAATGTAAGCATATTTTTCTGCAGAAACATTAATGTGCTTTATTCCCTACCTGGTACTGCCCTAGACCTCATTTTATATACTATATGGTATATTACCATTCTAAAATCTGAAAAAACCTAAATACTGAAACACATCTGGCCTTGCAAGTTTCCTATTAGGAATCGTGGTCCAATAAACATTTGTCAAATCAATATACGAATGAATGAACAAAGGACTTCATGAGTGCATATTTTACTATAGTAACCCCAGGTCAGCTTTAGAGACTATGAGCCCCTTTACCATCTCATTGGACATTCTTCCAAAGAGAGAAGAGCTCTGTGCCTTTGGCATTGCCCACAGCTTCCCCAGTTTCTTCTGTCATATAGAGATGGATGGAGGTTAAGCCCTGGCACCCAGTGCATTGTTATACTTCATCATCCACTTAAGCACTTACTCCTCCATTCATCCACCAATTATTTATTAAGTGTTATACCAGGCACTATGTTAGCATAAGAAATACAAAGATAAATGAGACTTACTCTCTGCCCTCTAAAAACTCCTATTTGTATACTGAGAGCAGACTGGTGGTTGTCAGCTCAGGACTGGGGGATGGGCAAAATGGTAAAGGGGGTCAAATGTACAAACTTCCAGTTATACAATAAGTACGTTATGGGAAGGAATGTACAGCCCAGTGGCTATAGTTAATAATATTGTTTTGCATATTTGAAAGTTGCTAAGAGAATAGGTTTTAAAAATTCTCATCACAAGAAAAAAATTTTTGTAACTGTGTCCTGTGACAGATATTAACTAGACTCATTGCAGTGATTATTTCTTTTTTTATTGTGTAAATGCCTTTATTTGAACTACTACACTGCTATCAGATTATATCATTTTTTAGACTTAGAGCAATATTATGATCTTGAAAGCTATGGCAAACAGCCTGACAAAGCAAGTGTATATAAGTCCTGCATACATGTTTTTATTTTTTAGTGACCGCATTTCCTTGTCTTAGGTGTAAATCAGAAAATCTGTTGTATACTTAGCATACTTGGCCTACTACATCCGCCTGCATTCAGAGCATACTCTCTCCCTGGAAGTGTCAGATGCAATAGCATTTTAAATCTAAAGAGAGAGTTTGATGACGCCAGTTTTAAAATTTATTTCATAATTATAAATATAGCAAATCATTTTGTTGTACACCTGAAACTAATAAATGTTATGTGTCAATTACACCACAATAAAATATTTTAAATTTTAAAAGTGAAACTACAATCATGAGAAGAAATGAAAACTCCTACTTATAATATTAATATTATAAAACAGAATATTAGAGATCTCAAATTATCTTCTCATATAAAATATTCATTCTTTCTAACATATGTTTATCAAATTCTACACTGTTCCAGGCACCAAGGATACAAAAGTGAAGAGACCTTGTTAAGGGCACTAAGTATAGTGGAAGAGGCTGGCGCTTAGAAAAAATTGTCCTTTGCAGCCATCCTACATATTGGGGGAAAATCTTAGCCAATCTCTGGCTAAGAAGTCAAAAAGCTTTCCCAAAGGTGGTGATATCTGAGCCAGAGCTGGTGCTTATTTAGGGAGACAACCAGAGAAAGGACATTCTAAGGAGAAGGCACAGCATCTACAAAGCACTGAGCGCAGAGATAGCTTGGCATATAGAGCTGGAGTCCACTTGGAATGGGTACAGTTCAAGGTGCCTGTGGAAATAGCCCATTTTTTAAATTGAAGGAGAGAGACAGATCATGAGAGGACTGTGTTCTACTCTAAGCTAAGGAGGGTCTACATTTTCCTCTAGGCAATGAGGAACACCTGAGGGATATTTAAAGTACCCAAATGACAAGATCAGATTTGTACACCAGGAGAAGTTCTCAGGGAATAGTTTGGAAAAGAACAAAGATAGTGAGTTTGTTTCTAGCAAGATGCCCTTAGAATATTCAAGTAAGAAATATTTGCCTCACAGGACTAGCCCTAAGTAAAAGCTATGAGGCCCTAAGTGAAATCATAAGGAAAGCAAAGTGGATTTTCACCACTCTTTGCCACTCTACGTCCCTGGGTCTCACTTCCCCGTGGGAATTTCTCAGTGACACTGGCATGCTCAAACTGGCCAAGCTGCATTAAGAAAGAAAATACAATTGCATTTCTTTTAAATGGAGGGGTAATGTACTTTCCCCTTGAAATATTTTTTGCAGCAAGATTAAATAACATACCACCACCACCACCACCACCACAATAAAACACATCATTTTCTCCTTCCTTTTTCCTCAGTTACATTTCACACCCTTTAAAGGCAGGAGGCATCCCAAGAACAAAGTGGTAACTATGGATTGTTCACACACAGCCCCCCAGAATCTAAGGCAATAAGGTAACAACTCAAATGATGACCTGTCAATTGCTTTTTATAAACCTGGAACAAATGAGTGTTACTAATTCTTGCGTAGAGCTCAGGAGGTCTGAGGGGAAGGAAATGTATATTTGCATCCTTTGATAGGACAGTATTTAACAATGACTAATTTTATTTCTTGGTCTGAAAACTCTCTCTAGCCTGTTAATGGCTTCAAAAGGATGGGATGTGATTGACAGGACCTTTCATGTCACTTAGTGTGGCCACAGTCACATGAGCATCTTAATAAAGAAGGTGAGAATACGGATACAGTTTAATTTGTGATGCTCTTCTGAATTAGTTCCTTTATCTGTGTACCATTTGACTCCTCTGAATAGGAAGTTGGAATGTTACCTTATGTAGGTGTCCTCTTTTAAAATTTAGATATCTTGGAATGAGTTCCACATCCAGTTAGTGACTTTGAGTTACACAGCTTACTTGGAAAAGACTAGAATCTAAAACTTAATTTCTGATTTTCTATTCGTCTACAGCCAACACTTCCTATTGCCTGATGATAATCTCATAAAGAAGCCTGAATAGGAAGGTGTTTCAAGACCAAGTTACATAAAAATGAGAAAATATTTATTGAGCACCTTGTTGAATGCTAAACACTACTTGACAGAGCCCTCCACCTCACAGGCCTTCAAAAAAGCAGTAAAATATCAATGGCATGAGTATAATTCTTCATCTGAGCTCCAGCTGGAAATCACTCACCACTCCATGGATAATGTGGGAAGCTCATGCAGCTCACCAAGCCTCGGTCTCCTTATCTGTGAAAACAAACAAACAAAAAATGAAATAAACTTTTCCTTGCTAACTTTTCAGGATGGTTGCTCAGTTTAAACCAGAGGTTGGCCAGCTGCTCTGGCCCACCACCTGACTTTGTAAAGTTTTATTGCAACACAGCCACACTCATTTGTTTATGTATTGTCTATGGCTACTTTCATGAATAATTAAGACCCTATGTCCAGCAAAGCATAAAATATTGTCTATCCATTCCTCTGTAGAAAAAGTTTGTTAACCTCTCATTTAGATAATTGTTGTATGTGTGCAGAAATGTGTGATATTGCATATATATTTTATATCTGGTTCAGGAATAGAGCTCAGGCTGGGTAGAGGACCAGCCCTATGGGAAGATGGGACACCTAGAGGACTAACCTTGGATTGGCCTGGTTGCCTAGTAAACACTCACGACAGTCAGAGTCATCTCCCTCCACCTGGTGAGTCTCCAGAGCAGCTGAGAGGAACCAAGAAGGCATCATAAATAAATAAACAGTAAACTTGGAAACAGTAGGGTATTACAGAATCTGACAAGACCTTTCCCCCTGGTAGGCTGTGTATCCTATGGGAATTAAGGGACCAAAGGGAAAATACTTTAGACTGGGAACACGCTCATAAGTTGTTTGCACTGAGAAGTCCTCTGTGTGCATCTATGTCCGGATAAATGCTTCCTTTTAGAATTGAGATAAAATAAAGTACACAGCTTTTAAGTACACATTTCAGTGCATTTTTATCTATGTATATCACTGAGCAACCAATACGTAGATCAAGATATAGAACATTTCCAACACACCAGAAGGCCCTTTAGAGACCCATTCAGACGATAGCCCCCTAAAGAAACCAAATATTCTTATATTCTGTATTATCATAAACTAGTTATATCTGGTTTTTGAACATCATATAAATGGAATCAGTATATATTCTTTTGTGCCTGGCTTCTTTTGCTATGGACAAGACACATGAAGATCAGTCGTTCCCTCCCTTGGCTGGGAAGGCAGCCAAAACAACACAGGAACAGCACAGGAACTGGGGTAGTCACCCCACTGCCTACCTAGATCCGCTGTGTCGGTTAAAGGTGGAATTCCCCCAGTGCTCCTGAGCCCACGCACAGACCAGCTTGTCGCAGTTTTTGGAGGGCAATATTGTTCTGCTCGGTCATAGCTAAAGGCCGTAGGGGAAGACTCTCCCTAATAGTTATGACTGGGTGATAAGCGCTATCACCCAGTGCTTGCTGCACCCTCAGCAATCTGCCCTCTCAGATCCCCGGATTTGCTAAAGGCTCGCACCTCAGCTTAGAGCTTGCTGCCTGCACCTCTGCCTCTAGAGAAACACAATCACCTGCCTGGGGACAAAGGTGCCAAAAGCTGCAGCAACTCACCAACAGGGAAAATTGAGCATGTGTAGCTTTTAGTACAGAATCACCGACACCAAAGGCACCTGCCAAGCCAGAACCTCAATCGTTGCTCTCACAAGCTGCACTTCTTGACAACATCCTAAGACTCGGCCCCTTGGCGCAGAGATGTCTGGCTCTGTGAGGTGGTCTGATGACTGAACTCTCCACACTGAGTTCTGAACCATTGGGAAGTGAGACAAAAGAGTTAGCTCACAGAGGGCCAAACTTCCTCGTTTTACAGATCAGGCCTAGGTTGAGGGACCTGGATCATACCTGAAGGCAAGTACACTTCATAATACTAAACCCTAGAATGAGCCCCTCACCGGGGGGGGGGGACTACATCCTCCCTGGCCGCCTTGACAGCATGGAAAAGCCAAGGAGAGGGTCAGCTCCCTGGGGGCAGCTTTCTCTCCTGAGGCAGAGGAAGAGGAAGGAGCCAGTTACATGTGCACAATTTCTCCTTCCAAACTCCCAAACAGATTAAATCATTCTTCCTCCCTGGGAAGAAGTGAATAAGAGAGTGGAAAGAAGCTAGAAGTTTTATAGTGAGTGCAGTTTCCTCCACATAGCAGGAAACATCAGAAAAGAAATATCATTACATATACATTTCTATCAAAGGAATACATATTTCTTTGTATTCCTTTGATAGAAATGTAAACTATCAATAAACTATTAGCTAATGCACTATTAATAAATGTTAACAGTTAAAAATATTAAACCATACTTAAAACATGGAGTAAATATTAATGAGAATATTTTATTAACTAATTGAAACCCCTCTCACTGACCATAAGAGACAGAATGTTTTTAATTTTTACAAATGGCTTCAGGTGTCAGAACAACAGTACAGATTACAACTAGGACATCTATGTTTTAAACAGGATATACTCATTTTCTGGATCCACTTTAAAAACATGACTTTTATTTTAATCACTACTATAAAATAGGAGGTAAAGGCCTCATCATGGGAGAATTCAAACTTTACTACTTAAATCTTTTCACCACCAACTATTACCTTCCCTTCAGATGTTGTGTTTTCATTACCAATTATTATGGGCCACTCTTCATTACAGTCTACACAGATTTAAGAGAACTGTGATTAAAAAGTCCCTAGGACAGTACTTCACACCAGGAACGGTGATTATTCAAATGATATTTATAAGACACAAATTACCTTTGTTCAAGAGCAGCCTCAAAAAAGTGGATTTTAAGAACAAAGCAGAGGGAGGAAAAATGCCAACATATCTACTAAAATGATGGATAAAGTCTTTTTTTCAAAACCGAACACTAGAAAATTGCTTTCTACATGTGAGATAGTACATAAACATGATATAACGATCACATTTTAAATTTCACAGCTAGGTTAGCAAAGTCAATTAAATCTTGCCTGTTATGAACTTTTTTCTACACGAAGAACAAAAATACAAATAGTAGTGGCCGTGAAGTTGTGTGCGGCCACCATGCTCACAGAATCTTCAAGCACAGTATATATAACTCATTACCAATACACTGAAAGCGGCTCTTCGCCTCTGTTCAAATACTCCTCCGGCTTCTCCCAGGCCGACGGTGTCTTTCCCGCAAGCTGTCAGTCCGGTGAACACGGCGCCCCCACCCGGGCCAGCGCCGGGGTTTCTAGCTGGGTCGTAGCACATTAGCCAAATTCTCACAACACCTTTCTAGTGTTCTCCCCATGGTTGTCTCGCAGATGCTCTTCGGTTTAATTCATTAAAGAGTTCCTGGGAGGTACGATACACACTGTTTAGAATCCAAAATCTCTAAAGCCAGTCTATCCTGCTTCAAACCTGGCTTTACTCAATGTGTCTCAGGAAAGTTATTTAACTTGTCTTTGCCTCGATTGTTTTGTCGTTTTTTTAATCTGTAATAGTCAGGTGATGCCAGCTCCAGCAGTTCCCCTCCTCCTTTTACCTGCAGTTTTGCTTCCGCCCGTTTCAAATATATTTCAGTGGCAATTCCAGGAATAAACATCCAAGTTTTAAATTGCCCGCCATGCTGAGCAGCTGAAATCTCGCGAGACCAGCTCCTCCCAGCGCAGCCGTGACTCGTGCTTCTGTCGGGAGACTCAGCACTGTGTTCGCCCCACCCACGCTCACTCGGTAGCCGCCCTGGTTATCAGATCGACTGTCCCGCTATCTCAGTGCTTGTGTCACGTCACCCTTACGGTCACTTATGTCACCGTACTGACGTCATTCACTCACTTCGTCTCCTTCCTTTTGCGGTGCATCATCTCAAGAAGACAGGTGAGCCCAGTACAATAAGATATTTTGAGAAAGAGAAAGTGACCACATTTTCACATAACTTTTATTACGATCTATTATAATTGTTCATCTCTTTTTTTATTATGTTATTATTGTTAATCTCTTACTGTGCCTAATTTATAAATTAAATGTTATCATAGGTAGCAGGTGTAGGGGGAAATGTAGTATATTTAGGGTTCTGTATCATCCACAGTTTCAGGCATCCACTGGGGGTCTTAGGACGTATCCCCCACAGATGAAGGAGGACTACTGTACTGGAAACATCTTACTAGACCATCCCTTTTATATTTGCCCTATGTCACTATCTTAGGACGTGTCTTTGTCATTTCCTACCTATTTGCTCCTCTCTTATTCATTCTATACATCATGCTAGAGAGATATTTCTAAAATTCGAATCTGCCCGCAACTCCTTTGCTGCTATTCCTGCCGTGTAGTGTGGCATATTTCCCACATCATTTCTGGGCCCTGCATTCCCACTTTCTTAGTTGTGGACCCATTAATTTTCATGAGATATGGTCATGACCAATGTCCCGTGGTCAGGAGACTGCCAACTCTGGCTCCAGCTCTGCCAGTAACCAGCTCTGTGTGACTGAGAGCTGGGCCATATTCTCCTGCCCCCAGGGTCCTCATCAGGAACGTGAAGTCAAGCAATTGTCATCTGCAAATCCCTTTCAGCTCTTCGACTTGGCAGAACCAGTGAAGTAGAGAGGAGAAAGTCAGATTTAGTTTTGAGTCCTGGCTTTCCCAATTATCAGCTGTGTGGCTTTGTGTGCGTGATTACACCTCTCTGTACCATTAGTTTCATCACAAATAGTATGGTGGCATATAACCATATTATATAAAATATAGAGATATATAATGAGCTCCTCCAGTATAGAATATGAAGGTATGTAACAATCTCTTCTAAATTGAGTCCTTTAGAAGATAAAATTGGTTACTTTGTAATAATTATTTGTACTCTAATTTCTCTTTTCAGTCACACCTTGTTTGTTATAAAATCAATTTTCTGCCTTATAGATTATCTGAGGAAATTCAGGGCTTTATATTCGTTCCTACCACACAATCAAGCATGAGTTACCAACAGAAACATTAAGTTAGTAACAGTGTAGAAACATGAAGTGCTGTGAAAGAGCACTTGGGGACCTCTCACTCATTCCCTAAACCTGACAAAAATCACTTTTTAATTTCCTGTTATTTTAGATTATCCATGCCTTTATCTCTTTATTTTGTTGTAAACAATTAAATGTTGACTAGCTTTTCTAATTGCCAAAGTTACTGTATTAGGAATGATTCATTCTTTAAGCATTTTTTGTGGGTGCCATGCCAGATTCTGGGCCTTTAAAATACAGGAGATAGTCCATGCCCTCAGAGAGCTCACAGCCTAGAATGTTGGTAGTCATGGTATATAATTATGAAAAAGGAGGTAATGATTTTTTATGTAGGTTCTATACATTTATCTTATTAGCACCAATTAGCAAAAATTAAATAAGGCTGTTAGGGAATCTCTTTCACGATAGAATAGTCACTTAAGGAGTTGAGGTGTTAGTTACTCTGAGCAACAACATGTATGTGTGTGTATATATACATATATGTGATAAGTATCTATATCTAAAGTTGAGATAGAAATTAAATTTCTGCCAGACTTATCCCAGATTCTATTGTTCAGTATTTCCTTTATGTCTGTAAGTATATTTAGTGAGAAAATTTTAAATCAAGTCAGAACAACTTGCCCCAGAGAATGGCAGTAGTTAGGTAACCCCCTTTTCTTTCCAGAAACAGGTGTCCAGACATCTGTAGGTATGTGCCAAGCAGTTGGAGGACCCAGTGGAGCTTGTACATGAGGAAAGGAAAGTGGGAATCACAACTCTGGAATCAGATGTGCAGGGTTTGAAGTGGGTGGGCCTGAAGTAAAGAGCAAGTGGAGTAGACCAGCTTTAGCCAAGGATGCACATGGCTCAGAGAAATTTGGGAGGAAACTGGATGTGCCTTCTCTTGCTGTGACAACCAGTGGCCATCAGTCATGCCCCACCTGAGTTTCTAATGTACCTATTTCTTCAATCTTATTCCTCTACAACCAGCATTCTCTGGTTGTACATGAACATAAACCTAACATTGTCATAGGTATTCTGGCCTAGATGTTCAGAGAACTTGATTTTCTCTTTATTTTAGAGATGGGTTCTTTCAGACTATATTCCCAGGAGTTATTTATCCAGTAGCACTGATAAGTTGCAAACACCAAACCAAAGGTTCGTATGAGTTGTAAGACATGCTTAGTGAGGAAGAGGTCAAATATAATCAAGGATGTGTGGACTTCCCTACACGCTCCAAAGAGAATGTTAGATCACTTTCTTGAGCAGTTGTTGCTAAAGTAGTTTTTCCCATTACGTTCCCTTACATGATAAACACGAGTGCTTCATAGTGACCCAGTGAACTTTACTTTCTATTGCTAAAGTTCTTACAACTCTGTAGGTTTCCAGCACTTAGGCTGGAATTAAATGTTTTAATAAAACCAAGTAATATCAACAAAATTTAAACCAATTTAAATTGAAGTATGACCCAGAGAAAGAAGTACTCTTTCCAAAGATCTGACACAAGATGTGGATATAAACTATTTCTACAGCACCCTTTCCTATAAAGCAGCCATACTTAAAAACAGATACAATTAGCAGAAGTGTTAAATAAAATTCCTGTGGCAGGAGGTAGAAATAAAGTATGGCATTCCTAAATCTAAGGTAACTGCAACCTAGTAAATATGTGGAAAAAATATCAATCACTTTATTCTTTTATACCTTGAACTGAATTGCCCCAAAACATAATATGTCTTAGGGTATAGGTTATTTTATTTTTAATTTTACTATTATGGCAAAAAAAACATATAAAATAAAATTTACCATCTTAACTATTTTTAAGTGTTCAGCAATATTGAATATACTCACATTGTTCAACAGATCTCCAGAACTTTTTCATCTTGCAAAATGGAAACTCTCTTCACATTAAAGAACAACCCCCAATTTCCCCTCCCCTCCCCTCTGGCAAGCACCATTGTACCTTCTGTCACCTTGAGTTTGACTGCATTAGGTACCCCATGTAGGTGGGATCATATGGTATCTGCTTTTTTGTAGCTGGCCTATTTTATTTAGCATAGTGTACTTAAGGTTCATTCATAGTTTTCCACGTCAGAATTTCCTTCTTTTTGAGGGATAGATGATATTAATGTTTATGCTTTGATGGACATTTAGGTTGTGAATAGTGCCTCAATGAACATGGGAAATGCTAATAGCTTTTCAAAACCCTACTTTCAATTCTTTTGGATATATACCCAGGAGTGGGATTACTGAATCATGTTAATTCTATTTTTAATCTTTTGAGGAACCTCCATACCATTTTACATAGAGAATGGGTTTTTAATAAACTTTTCTCCAGTCATCCTCTGAAAAAAATGAGATGCACAATTTACTTCTCATTGAATGAAAGAGAAAAGCTAGAGGAATTAGATCCAGCTGTGAAAGGAAATACGGTAAGAGAACCAAAAAATGAATCTAAGACTGTGAACCTCGTATTCCTAGACCCTCTCCCAAAGATTCTCATTCCTGATATTCACAACTCTGACACAGACCCAGGTTTGGGAGCCATTGGTCTAGGAAGTTACCAAGGCAGTTGTCACAGCAGACAGGGTCACAGCTATACCAGGCACAGGTCAGGTGAGGCAGAGGCTAGCCAAGGTCAGGTCAGGAAGAGGCCAGACAAGTGGGACAGAATTTGACTCAGGCAGTAGCCACTGGCTCCTTTTTGACAAAATGGCAAGTGTCAGGGCAAGCAGAGCAGCAGAACAACTGCAGGTCAGATCTGCATGGTCAGCAAGGACTGACGGAAGAGTCCAGCACCCTGGATAGCTCCCTGTTGGCCAAATTGATTCAAGCAAACCTGAGGTCTTTTTTTCTGAGTTTACAAAATAAATAGCCTCCACCTGGTAAAAGTCCCACACATATGGCAGATATAGTTCCCCTAGTGTATGAGAATCTTGCTATTCTACCACTGCCACCACTGCCACAGCTCTTGATCTCTCTATGAAACGGGAAAAACTCACAGGATTCCTGTGGGTGGCCGTACCTCTGCACAAGGGAAATTTATCTTCCCAGGATGTGTCTTTCCTAGGTGAATGCCAGATCCTACCAGATGGCCCATCCAATGACTTTTAACACTGTCAGTAATATTGAAAACAGTTGCTAACTGAAAAGTAGAGATAAATTGATACCTGGATACTTGAACTGAGGATTTAACTGATTAAGTCCCATGACACCTTCATTTCAAAGGCAGCCCTCCAACTAAATGAAAGAGACCATGGTATTGAAAAGACTCAATGAAATATAAAGGGTGTTTTCACTATCCTCTCACCAAAAAAGTTACTGTTTTAAAGGGACATTGATATGGAAGTCCAAGACGAGGCAGTGGTTTTCTAAACAAATGGATTATCTCAGAATCCAAAGTCTTAAATTCCGATGTATTATAGAGCAAAGATATTCATGATATTAATGCAAACATGACCTTTTATGTCATTTTTGTTCTTCTGACAGATTTTAACTCAACCTGCAACCCACAGGCTATGTGATGCAAATTAGATGCTAAGTCCTAGGATAGGATCATTAATAGTATGCTCTGACAACCTGGGAGTTTTCATGAAATCTCTCAAGTAATAATTGCTATATAGAATTTGACTTGGGGGAATGAATTGATCCCTTTAAAGATGCTTAATTTAAGCAAAGTGTTGATTTTCCCAGATAGTTACAATGTAAAAAGCTCTCAAAATGTCATGGGAAAAAAAGCATGTATAGCATCTCTAACAAAAAATGAATGATGAAACAGACCAGCCAAAAGCAGCTCATTCTTAGTCATACCTTCATATACTTCTCTTTCCACTGTCCCATTAAAGCAAAGGCCCAGAAGAACCACCCTGCCTTGGATTTTGCCCCAAGTGGAGCAAATGTAAATAAACAGGGAAAAACATAATTTTTTGCCTCTGGATTTTTTTGTTTGTTTGTTTGTTTATATTGGCCCACAATGACCATTGCCTGGTGTGATTAGCTGAAATTGGGTGATCGTACTGGGAACTGTCCCTGCTCTAAAACACACACGGATGTATGTGCTGGCAGTAACAGGAGAGACGCAGAGCTGATAGTTGCCGAGGAGAATTGTGTGTATCTCTACTGCCCATGATGTTGGGAGGGAGGGCGCAAAGGACTCAGGTTTGCTGTAAAGGAGTCACTTGGAAAAATGAGTCTTTTGTGGTCCTGCTTTATATATTCTTTCATACATATCAACCCTCGTTGGTTTACTAACTTGAATAGCATCAGGCCCTTTGGTTTATTTACTATTTAGATACAGCATTTAAACCCAATTTTATAATTAACTTTTTCAATTATTTACACATCTTAATTACTACTCAGTGATAAGAGGCTTATTTTTAAATGTCCTTTAGGGTTCTAAACCTGTTTCCAAGATCGTTATATTGAATGTAATCACACTATCCAAACCATTTCCATGAATGAGGTTGTTAATGTAACTTCGGGCTGGTTTTATGTGAAAACCTTCATCTCTCAGCAGAGTGGTCCTCAAACACCTGCATCAAAATCACCCAGGAGGCTCGTTCCACGTGCAGACTCCTGGCCACTGCCCCAAATGTGTGAGATGAGTGTTTCTGAGCATGGAGCCTGAGAAGGAGCATGCATAGACAGCTCCCCAGGTGACGGCGTGCATTGGACTGTTTGAGACCCACAGGTGAGCAGGCTGGGATCAACTGAGCTCCTTCCCATTTCACCACTTGACTCATTCAATAACACTAAATTTTAAAAAATTCATTAAACTTAAAGTTATGGGTGCCTTGGTTTTTCATTTATTTATTCAACAAATATGTGATTGCATAATGCTGTGCACAAGGCACTTGGCTGGGCTCTGGAGAAACATCAGTGCACAAGACAGAAACGTTCCCTCAAAGCGTGGAGCTAATTCTATCAGGGAAGGCAATCAACAAATAATTTCAGAAGTACTTGCCCAGTTACAATTTTGACAGGTGCTACTAAGGAGAAATGAAAGATATTCCTGCCAAGGGGCTCTGACTCAGTCTGAGGGCTCAGCGAGGCCGCCTCTGGGAAGGGATGCTCAGACAGGGTTCTGAAGACTCGGTGGGAAAGGGCGACCTAGAGAGTATTCCAGGTGGAGGGAAGTGGTGCCGGGGCTCTGAGGAAGGAAGTACTGGAGGGAAGCAGTAAAGCAGCAAGAATGCAGCTGCCAGAGTAGGCGAGGGCCACGGTATTCCAGCCTTTAGAGTCCTGTTGAGGATTTTGGGTTTTAATCTAAGAACAATAAGAGGATTTTAAATACTCCTGCCTGGTCAGTGAGTTCTGCAGCTGGGTGCTGAAGGAGGGAGAACAGGAGCAGCGAGAATACAGTGAAGGCTCAGGCAGGGTTCTGCCCAATGACAGTGGGGCAGGGATGGAGACTACGCAGTAGAAACAGAGCTTTCAAGTGAAGATGTTCAAATTATGTCCGATGAAGGCAGGGCCCTAGAACATTTTAAAGAGCTTAAAATCTTGATAACCTGATTTTGCTAACTTTAAAATAGCTCTGGCAACATAAAATTTCCCTTTATAGTCGGTGATAGTCATTCAAGAGTCAAATAACTAAAAATACCACTGGACATTTAAATTATTCATTCCATCCCATGCCACCGGGCTTTATGTGGGTTGTGGCGGCAGCCCCGTTTCGGAAAGAGAGGTTAGATTTGGTTGGGACCCTCTCTCTGGCTGGGTGCATAACCCCTGTTAGGGTGAAAACTGTGGTCACGGGGAGTGGAGGAACACTGCACTCAAATCCTGGAACCTCTTATTCTACGAAGTTAAACACAGGTTTAAGTTAAAAGAAATTGTGTTGTTTTAAAAGAGTCATGAACCACGATTTTAGTCAAAAGCACATAGTGAGTTAGAGTAACTAGAAAGGAGCTTCAAAGGAAGTGTAGAATGCAATCATTTCGGAACTTCTAGTTTGTGGTAGGTCAGTCTCTCCCTTTATCCTGAGCTATAATCAACAGCAAAGCCCTTCAGGTTCCTTCCTCAGCTCCTTGATAATGGGGTTTAAAACTTCGACTTGGATTATGTGCTACACTAGTGATACCTTGAAAACACGGTCAGCTATCCTTGAGGTTCTCTACTGACACAAAAGTATTTATGGAAACCACACATCAAAAACAAACTTTATTTATCTGAATACCACTAAATCAAAATCCGTGAGAGCCAATCTGATGTGATTATAATCTAAGTTTTGTAAGCAAATTTCTAATATAAACAAGATTGGAAGAAAAAATGTTAAAAAAATTTCTTATAAAAGAGTTCAAGAGAAGTCACTGTAAAAGCAGTTCATATACTGTCCACGAGTATCATCTGTTTAATATAGAGGGGCCGATGAGACCTCTAATCAGGTTCCTGCATATATGGCAATTTTTATACTGCTATATAAAATTGTGTATATTATTAATTGTATATTATATAATTAATTATATATTAATTAAATACATCTGTATAGACTTGCCATGTATACTATAAATTGCCAGTTCTTAAAGACTGAATAATGAAAAATGTTTCCAGAATACTAGCTAAATATAACTGAACCTTCTTTTTCTTGTTTATTTGTTTTAAGTTTACATGCGATACAGTTTTTGATGTTCATTTCTGTGAGCTATAACATATGCATAGATTCTTGTAATCACCACCACACGGAAGATACAGAACCTAACACCTCAGAGAATTCCTTTACGGTGGCCCTTTGTGGTCAGACCCTCTCCCCACACCTAACTCGTGCTGACTATTGCCCTATTCTACACCTACATAGTCTTGCCTTTTTCAGAATGTAATATAAAATGTATTCATACAGTATGTAATCTTTTGAATCTGGCTTCTTTCACTTAACACAATTCCTTTGTGATTCATCGACACTCGTTTAAAGGTCTTCTTTTGATGATTCCCTAAGTGGTACTTCACAGCTTGTGCATTGATGTGAACAGCATTTATACATCATATAAGGAGACAAATACGCAGAAACTGTAGGAGATAGGGTGCAGTTAGTACAACTTTAGTACATGTGGTACAGCTTTAATTGTTCTTCATGTGAATAAGATCTCAGTATCAATTAGCTTGTTTACCATTTGTTTCTTTCTAATAAAAGTGCCACAGAGAAGAGCAATGGTAGTTATTTGACTGTCACTCCTTTGCTCAGCAATTGTTCAAGGCTTCCCCATTGCCTGTGAACTTAAGTCCAAACTCCTCCGAAACCAAAAATGCTCTCAGAGTATTTTCAATCTTAGCTCTTCCAACTCCCTCAAGTCACCTACTTTCTAGCCAATCGGGGCCCTTCATTCATCCCTGATACACTTCTCACCTTTGCAACATTGTGCCTACTCATTCTTCAAGGGCCAGTTCAAATGCCACCCTTTGCATGCAGTCTTTCCTAATTCCTCCCTTCCTTCCCTCGAGGCTGCCCCGAAAGGGTATTTAATCTCCAGTTCACCCAGCATGTTTGAATACCTCTCTACTTACGTCCTGCCTTGTGAAAGAATCTATGTACCTGTCTTATCCCTTCCTACTTCCTTCCCCTTGCTTGCTCTCCCCTTCCCACACTAGATTGTATGCTTCGTCAGGGAAAGGTGTGTCTTTGTCATCTTTATGAAACATAGGGCCCCCAGCAAAACATCTGCAACTATTATTGAAGTGACACCAAAGGGTCATATAGCAAATAAATGTCTGGAAGACACAAGAGAGAAAAGAGCAGACATCTGAAAACTGACTGAAAAAAAATGTCAATGTGACTATAATGCCACTGGAAACATATTTTGCAGCATATTTGTGATATAACCATGTGACAGCAATTTCTGGACAAAAATTTTAAACTTGTAACAATTTGTCCGTAGACCACTAGTATTTTGTCTTGCATTAAATAAGATCCATATATAGTTAAGACTCCAAATCTCTGTATAAGCCACGTGTGCCATATTAAGAAAACAAAATGGTTTTTCTCTTTAGAGTGACTCATGCAAGCTGGTTCACCTGAGGATCAGAAAAATGGGCTCGTCTTTAACTTCAAAAGCATCACTTAAGAGTTATTTGCCTATAAGACAGTGAGTCATCACCTTCTCATGGTTCCTTATGTGATTGTTTTGCCTCCCTCAAGAAGTTTATAAACACTATGTGTATAACAGGAATCACATCTTAGGCATATAGGTATATATAGAGAGGTAGAGACAGAGACAGAGACACACACAGAGAGAGAGAGAAAGAGAGTAAGTATGAGTATGGTGTCCTGGAAAGTATTGAAACCCTCCCTGTGCCAGCCTCCTCCTACCAGGTACATCACCCACACATATGCCCTTCCTAGAAGAGAGAAACTACGCATAAAAACCACCCTGACTCTTAAAACATCTGTGCATTTGAAGTACCCCAACTGTTTCCCATTCCCTAAAGTCACACAGCCCTGCAAGGGTGCAGCATCCTTCCTCCAGCTTCTCTTCTCTAACAGGCTTAAGGTACAGTGCATATCAGCTTGGCCCTTGTGAAGGGTGGCAACAGTCATCTCACAATACCAACAACAGCCAGAGAGAGAAGAGAATAAGGTTCTGATTCGGTTCTTCAGACTGTCCTGGGCTTTGGTTTCCTTGTCCTTAAACTGGCAGGTGACATTAAATGTGTTACATCTGTGCCTCATTCTAGGTCCAATACCTTCTGGCTCTAACCTTGGGACACGCTCACGTGTCTAAGAGGCAGACTTTCATATCTGGCATTGCTCTTCACCTCCACCTAGTTTCCTGTCTGGACAAAGCTAAGCCCAAAGATTGGGCTTGGAGCTTTTTTCCCCTTCTCTGGCCTTGCTTGAACTAGGAGAACAGGAGTACTCTATTCTGATAGAACAATCAGAACAATCTTTGGAGTAAATAATAGGATGGAGAAGTTCTACTTGGTTTTGTCCTGTTTTGATGACTTTCAAGTCAGAAATTAATGATGGGATGAAAGCCTCATCAATATTGCAGACACATAGCCCTTGGTAGGTTCAGATTTGAGTGTCACAGATCTTCAATATCCCTGCTGTAAATAGATAATAAAAATTATCAGACCTTGAATTTATATTCAACAGTCCCTCTGACATATCTGGGGCTCTACATAAACAACTATTCTCCCTGGTACTCAAGTATTTTCCTGGGGGGTGAAGGAGCCTCATGGGAAGATTCATTAATGTCCACAGGTGCCTCTGGGGAGCTGTGTAGCCAGTTGTCCTGCTTATGTGCCAGCAAGAGAGCCCCATACCCCTTTTCTACCATCACATGTAAGAGAGAGCTTCCAGCGTTCTAGAGGGCAATGGGGCCAAGGTGCGTAGCCGGCCAAATGGCCACAGGTGACAAGAGGCTATTCACTTCCCTACCTCACAAGCTCTCAAGCTCTACCCACTCAAGGAGTAGGTCCTGTCTTATTTTTTGATATACAACTGAGTGGCTTGACTGTGACAAAATTACTTATGCTCCCAGACTTAGAATTTTTTAATACACTTACAAGTTTAACCAAATGTGTATGGAATCAGGGTGCTGAGAAGAATGCCATCTACTAAACTAAGTCTCTCTCTTCCCCCCTCCCCACTTCTCTCTGTAAGAACCTCTCAAAGACCCGTCTACAAGGTACGATATCTTCAGTCCTCTACAATCCTTTAAAACAGATGAAAGAAAGAGCTCTGACGACATAGAAACCTTAATGAAAGCAGTTTCACTATCGTGGTAAAGGAAGGTATACTCTGTGCCAAGTGCTGTCGGTCCCATCTTATTTAGTTCTCATAGTAACTACTGCAATACAGAGTTCTGTTATCCCCAATTTTAGAGACAAAGAACATCTCTAAAAGTAAAATAATAATAATAATAGTAATAGCCAACATGTGTTGAGTATTTACTTGATTATTAAGTGCTTTAATGCATCAACTCATTTAATCCTAACAACAGAACTATGAAGTAGGGGATTTTATAATTATCCTCATTTTACAGATGAGAAAAGTCAGCGCAGGGAAGCTGAGTGATTTGCTGAAGGTTACGTAACTAGCAAATCACCCCAGCGGCCTGGTTCCAGGGCCTGCGCTCTTAACCACTAAGCTGCCCTGGTGAGTGGTGAGTCAGGGAGAAAGCAGGTAGAGCTGCCAGATTTAGCAAACACAGATATAAGACACCCAGTTAAATATCAATTTCAGGTAAGCAATGAATAATTTTTAATGCAAGTATCCCCCATGTCATATTTGAGACATATCCTAAAAGAATTATTTCTTATTTATCTAAAATTCAGTTTAATTAAACAGCCTATATTTAAACTGGCAACTCTGTGGGGAAGGGATGCCTGAGATTTGAGCCTAAGCCTGTCTGTAGAGAACCGTGTCATATCTACTGCCATATCTGAATGCATGTTTCTAAGGTCAAAATCACGTGCCCGTTCTATCCTGGAGCTGGACTTTGGTTGACCACTAAATTAAAAGGCAAGCAAGCTTGACCCTGCATTAGCAACAGAAAACACAGCAGTGCTAAGGCACTATTATTTTCAGTCCTCTAAAACTCATTCAAATTCTGCGCTGGTTCATAAGAAAAACTTGATTAGAGACCTGAAGAGATGTTAGAAAAAATTAAAGGATAAGAAATGGGTCATTTATTTTTATGTTCAAGAATGCCATTTTCTCATAAATACTGTAATATGAAAAATCAGCGATGTTTTCCAAGTACTTAAGGAGCCCATCTTGGAACAGAGCTGACGATAAGAGTAAGTAGAACATGCAGGCAGATGATCCACCCTTTCCCCCTGTAACGTATGGGCCACAGTCCCACCCCGAGCCAGAAAGATGATGCTTCCACTTGGCTCACAGGAGATGTTTGTTTACTCAAAACACACGCGCAGGCTCCGGACAGCTGCAGTAAAATGTAGGGATTTTTACAAAGTCATCAGCTTAGTATATTTTTGATGACTTCTCTTTTAGCATTGGATGGTGAGTGTTCTCCATGATTCAGGTAAGTTTGTGTTCCACGTGGTTTCACATCACACAGGTGAGTCAGCAGAAAACTAGCATCTTTACCACTTTCACACTTACTGACAATGATCCCGCTGTAATTGTCCTTTTACAGCTATAAAACCTTCCCTCTCCCCTCCTAGGACAAAACACTTTAGGGGAAGAAGAGAATCTTGGCAAAATTCTGATGTTCAAAATAAGGACGAGAATGTAGAAGTGAAGCCCATTATAGGGAAATTTTACCCAGAGGCCCAATGATTTTACCCACAATCAGATAAGCCAGTTGAGTAGAATTCCATTCAGGGAGATTTACTCTGAAGGGGGGTTTAAATCACAGCTCCCCTACTTAGCAGCTTTGTGATCTGAGACCAGTCGCTGAACCTTTCTCTCTAAGCCTGTTTTCTGGCCTTTAAAATGAGAACAGTGATAGGCTACCTCACAGGGTTTTCTGGAATTAACGAGCTAGTGCATGTGAAGTGCTTTGCACAGTGCCGGACCCATTTAAACACTGAATGAATGGTACTAGTGTTGTTATTACTATTGATCATTTGACTCCAAACAATGCACCCGTGGGCCCTCTCACTAGGTTCTTAGCAGAAAAACATACTTCTGCTCTCAGGTCGCGTCCCTTCCCATCATAATTCAACTATCTTCTCAAGGTGACCAAGGAGGGTTGGCAAGTGCAGCTGCTGTATAACTGAATTATTGGCATGTAAATATGTCTATAATTAGATTTCAGTGTTTTTATGAAATAAGTTCTCAAGTCACAGTTTGTACATTTTTTAAAGCTGATGATTTCCACAGATATTTAAATATTTAAAATCTTCTAGACTAGTTATTGAAAAACACAGTAATTTTTAATTTCTTTTTTTATTTTTAACTGAATTTATTAGGGTGACATTGGTTAATAAAATTATATAGAGAAACAGCAATTTTTAAAAGAAAAGCTATTTCCTTCCTGACACTGTTTATCAAGTGTTTAGAAAATATATTAATTTGGAAGTGATTTTGTCTCTTTGTCACTTAGTTGAATACTTATACTTTGTCATAATGATTAGGTTAGACTTAAAATTAGATTTTAAGGCGAAAACAATTCTCTGCCTATAATAACATTACTTAAAATGCAAATTAGGTTGCAGATAAAAAGAATTGGAATTTTTTATAGCTTAAAAATAAATGGAATTCCAAAGTCAATATCATATAAATAGGTGTCCATCTGGCCAACCTTAAGATAGCCAAATTTCTTCGTTCAGTTGTTTCTTTGTATTTAACAAGAATTTAAACAGCTCCCTCTTGTGGCCTAAAGAACCCTTGGCAATGCAGAGTTTGATCAACGTAGGTCAGTTTAGTCCCTGCACATTAGTAAGTTACATTGTCTAATTTGCTGCAGTGGTGGAGGAGAGCAGACGTGGGAGGCAGGGACGAACATCGTTGCCTGAAGACGTAGCTCGTGTGGACGTAGTCAGCCTGCAAGTGTCAAATTGGAATTCTGGCATTGCGTTTGTGCTGCTTCTAATTCAGAGGCTGCACTTCTCCAAAATGAAAGATTGAGCTTTGACCAGAGCAGCTTATTGAAGGAATAGCTACCTACATTGATTGGGTGAACTGCAAAGAGCTCAGAAATCCTGATATTCAATTTATCTGTTTTCAGCTGAACAGCTTCAGACCCAGAAGGTATAAATCAGAAGTCCCCGTAATACATTTTCTGTTAAACTTTTCTATAATCTCTCACACTTTTCTTTAACCAGTTGTTCATACCAGAAAGATCTGGGGGCTGCAACTGTGTGCCACACACTGTGGATGCAACAGTAAACAAGACAGACACGGCGCCAGGTGCCCCCAGCCTAGCAGGATGATAGTATTAAACAGTCACACTGTAACATGCGTCAGTCACTGCAAATGAAAATGACAGGCAGTGCCAGAGGAAGGGGTGGGGGCACTAGGTGAAGATGGTGAAGGGACTGAGAAGCACAGATTGGTAAAAAGTAGTCATGGGAATGCAAAGCACAGCATACGATATATAGTCGATAATATGGTAATACCTGTACGGTGTCAGGTGGGTGCTGGGAATATCAGGGGGAGCACTTTGTAAAGTATATGGCTGTCCAACCATTAGGCTATGTCCCTGAAACTAATACAAACTAATATTAAATGTAAACTGTAATTGAAAATAAATAAATATATATTTTAAAAGAAAAAGAAAATGACAGGGAAATTGAATGTAGACAAGTACCTCAGAGAAGGCAGCCTCTCTGAGAAATGACTGAGTAGGAATATGCCAGATTAAGGGAGGGTGGAAAACTAGTTCAGGTAGGAAAAAAAATAACACCTATGGAAATTGAGAACAGGGATGAGCTTGACTCTCTGAAGGAACTGGAAGCACCTAATGGGCTGGAGTCGGGGCAGGAGAGGACTGGGGGAGGTGTGAGGCAGAAGCCAGGTCATGCAGGGCCCTACAGACCACGTGTGGGCTTGGGGCATTATCCTGAACACACTGGGACTCCAGGAAATGCTTCAAGTACGTGACTAAATGCACTAATCTGCTTTTGTTTAAAAGTCATGTTGGATGCACTGGAACCTGGATGATGTTTGAGGAGATGATGGGGGGGAGCAAAATTTTAGGTATATTTAAGATTACATTTGACTGGATTTGATGATGAAATAAAAAGTAAGGCATGAGGGAAAAGAAGCTTTAAAGATGACCCCCAGCATGGCAAAGATAATGAATGATCTACAACTATGTTCAAAAGTATGAATGAATCTCACAAATAATGTAGAGCCAGACAAAAGATCCAAACACAGTATAGCTCCCTGCAGCTCCCACCGACCAGCTCCCTTTTCTGAAGCTGCTGGGTGCCCACCAGGGCCTGTTCAGGTCATCTGCCCGCCAAAATAATGCCAAGAGAACCAACATGGAAAAATCAAAGCCTAAGATGTGAACAGTAGGAGACAACCAACCAATGAAGAAATTTATGGTAAACACCTTGGATGTTGAAGGAACCGCTTAAGCTCTGAGCAAGACTCAAATGGGACATGCAGGCCCTTTGGAGCATGATGTGCAACAATGTAACATAATCTAAACATTCTGGTCAACAAATTAAGGGAAGTAAAAAACAGACTTCGTTTACTTTTCTGTGATGATAAAAATGCTTACTGTGAATATATGATGAAAGACCCTCTATGCCATGCACAACTACGAGCGATATTACTTTGCATTTTCTGCTTATTTTTATGCCAGTTGTCCCACAAATTTTTTAGCTGTTCATATGAAATCAAAATAGATTTTCTGGTCCCAAAGCAGAAAGCTTCTCCTACTCAAGAAAAGAAACACCAGCCTTTCCAATTATCAGAGCTAGAATTAGCTTGAATAAAGAGCCCAAGTCTTTCAGCAGAGGGATTTGAATGGGGGGATCATCTGAGGACAGAGTTTGAGAATTTCCAATAGAAGTATCTGACAAGAAGGGGGAGGAATCAAAATTTTTATTTAAAAAAGGAAACTAAGATCAAGAGAACAAGAAGTTGAGTGTGTACGTCAGAGGCTTAATGCGGTGATTCATTTCAAAGGTAGTTGACAGGAAAGGGTTTAAGCAAAATAAATAAAACTATTTATTCTGACAGGTCCAAAACTGAATCAGAAATTTTATCATCTTAATCCCATAAAGGGGAACATGATCTTTATTATGGAAGGAAAGAAATGTCATTCCATCTGCTGTAGATGGGGCATCAAATTGACTCTTTTCAGAGTTTGATACATTGGTCTCATTCTTCACATTGGTTTTCAGGGAGAAAAAAGAAGAGCCAGACTATAAATCCTCGAGGAGAAGATAAGGAGATTTTACAAGTCAGACAGAGACTAATGATATCAGGACCCCATTTTTCTTATAACATTCAGCATCACAAGGTTGAATCTGCAGTGCACTTGCTGGTTTTAAGCAGACCGTCAGAGAAGCAGATTTGAGAAGCAGCAGACAGCAGCAAGCCACCCTAATCCCCTTTGCGCCCAGGGGCCGCTCGCCTGGCTGCTGGGAGTGCTGGCAGCTCACAGCTCGCTCTCGCACATTTGAGTCCCACTCTCGGGGAATCATTCTCGGCGGATAAAAGCCAGCTTACTCAGAGTCATGCTCTCTTTCTAGGACCCGCCTGTTCATACCCACTGACTGGTTAATGTGGGGTATCAAAGTCCAGCCCTCACCCCTAAAACTTGGGAATTCAAAAAGCCTTGAGTTTCAGCGCTCCTCATGGGGTTAGCTGAGGCCTTTATTAAGCATGATTCCATCGTGGCCCAGCTTCTTCCTTTGCACAGTCCTGCTGCCTTTGCTTCTCGCCCTCAGATGTAAATCTGAAGGACATTCCCTCATCTACTTTCTACCTTTCTAACATCTAGAGAAGGTCATCTCAATCCTGTGAAACCCAGCACCTCTTTTTAAAACAAATATTTTGTAATGCCACCTTTATGATTATGATGTAAAATTCATAGGTAATTAATCCACAAATTCAAAAACCAATATAATGCCCTAATTATAATATAAATTGTGAACTATGACCAAAAAGCAAATTGTAATTTTCTTAAATGTAGAGTAGTATGTAGGTACCATAGAAACAATCAGTTCCTGTGGCTTACATAGTAGCATCCTCCAATCATTGTGACAACCAAACACGTCCAGAAAATTTCTAAAATGCTACTGGCAGCTGTTCTGCCTTCCCTGAAAGTCACTAATTTAATCATTTAAGAGAACTATTAATAGAGAACTCTTTGCTGAGTATTTGAAAGGTAGCAACTAATTCCAATATTTGAAGAATTATGTGTGGCACTTAATAATTTATTCTAATTAGAACAAGACAAGACAGAAACATTTTCAAATAACACTCTCTTATGGGCTGAATGTATCCCTGTAAAATTCATATGATGAAACCCTAACCCTGGTACTTCAGAATGTGAATGTATTTTAATGTGAAGTCATAAAGGTGGGCCATAATATGACCAATGTCCTCGTAAAATGTAGAGTAGGACACAGAAAACAGGTAGGAGGATGAACACGTGAGGACGCGGTGAGAAGGCGGCTATCTGCAAGCCAAGGGGAGAGGGCTCAGAAGAAGCCAGCGTGCTGACAGCTTGCTCTCTGACTTTCAGCCTCCAGAATTGTGAGAAAATAAATTTCTGTTGTTCAAGCCACTCAGTCTGTGGTGTTTTGTTCCGGCAGCCTTGGCAAACTAAGACACTCCTCTGGGTGGGAGTCAGGGGGTTTCATCGGCCCTAGATCTTGTGCCCAGAACTGGCTAAAGTGAGAAGGAAAATGAAGGAAAGGGACTGAGAAGGAACACTTGAGTGGAAGTAGCTGGGTAGGAGGCTTTTGTGTTTAAGGAATCACATTGCCTGCTCATTAAATTTAGCACTGTGTTCAACATTTGGAAAAAGAAAGACACAATTCTCATAGAGAAGTCTGTTAACAACAGTTTCTATGTCAAAGCGGTAAAAGAGCGATTGTGAGCCAAACTAATTCTCAACTGCATTCTCAAAATGTAGTGTGTCTTAGTGTGTAAAAAACAAGGGAATTATTCAAGTAAATAATTACATGACTAGCAGAAGTTTGCTCCAACAAAATGGGGACAGAATGAGGTATACTTATTGTGTAAATTAATAAGTATTCATCTGTAAAGACTTGTTTTCCGTTTCCTCATTCTGTTCTACCACATGTTCATTTTGATGCGTTAGTCTGTGTTACTCAGACCCATCAGATTGTCTTTGCAGTCTGTCTGTCTCTACTGACTCACAATAGACCTGAGCTTAGCAACGATGAGCCCTCACTCCTGGCTTCAGTATTATTAGCATGGCACAATGCTTCCCTAGGATGTCCATACCAGCCATATCCCAATGGAAGGGGCGGAGAAGTAAGGGGAGTAGATAAGACTAATCCCTTTTACAATGGAATTAGAACACAAGCAAGAATACTGTAAATGCTACATGAACTGAATGAAGAAAATGTTTGTTCCATTACACTTCTTTCATAGAAACAATGAAATATATTTTAAGCCTTTATTATGTTCTGGACTCTACTAAATACTACAGAAATACCCATGAAGTATAAAAGCACTCTTGCCCCCAAGAAGGATCGCCCCTCAGAACGATCGTCTATCTGGAAACACAACACCAGCATATGTGAAGCCCTTGTTTTTACAGCAATCAAGTGCTAAACTCCCAGATGCTGATCACAGGCCTACCGTGACTGGGGCGGCAGAGGCTGAATCAGTCCAAGCACCAGGAGCCAGCACCTTCATTCAGTAAGGAACATGGGACAGAAGCACGCCCAGGTCTCTTCACGTTTACTGAGCATTGAAATGACACCTGTTAAATTACATCACCATTACAGCACAGAGGCATCAATCACAGCTCCGTTGTCATCTCAGCTTTGCTGACGATACCTGTGTCAGCGCTTCCAGTGGCTATTTTAATAATGGTGATATCAAATGTAGAGGCCAAAGGCAGTAGATTTAGGGCGGCATCCATGAGAAAGAACCCTGGACCCTGAGTGGAGACAATAAGTAAGTATCTTTCCAGCCTGGTTCCTGGTTCCCATAGATAAGACCAATACTATGTTTAAAACTCACACATTCAGGGAACACCTGTGTGGCCTTAGAAGGAGGTAAAGATAACAAGAAAAGAAGTAAAAGAGTCCCCAAGAGTCAGTAGATTTCTGACATCTCTTTTATTAGTGTAACCGAAATTTCCCAAGGACTGGCTAGCTTGTGCATACTGAAGAGTCCAGTTAAACTGATTCCTAGCTTTGTTCTTATACTACAGGGCTTTGACCTCCTGAAAAGTTCCCCTTAACTATTTCTGAGAGTGCTAGGGAAATGCTTCTATGTGTACAAACGGGCCTCTCTCAACTTCTTCAACTCTGCTACCTTCACCAGCACTGAGGTTGGTCCCTCCCTGAAATCTGTGCTGTCTCTGATGTCCCCAAAGAGAGAAACCCTGGAGGTCTGAAGCCTGGGGTTGTCACCAAAGTCATGTCATGTTCCTTAAGGTAACAGTCAGAGAGTTCTCCTTCTCTCTCTGGGTCACATTTTTTCAGTTGGAAATAAATGCAGTGTTCCCTGTGTCCCTGGGTCTCACGGAGTCCTTCCTGCAGCCCCTCTCCTCACGCAGCTCAGAAAGCAGTCCATGAAAGTGGGCTAGAGAAACATAAAATAGTATTAATAGCTGACATGTAAAAACACATATGTGCCATGCACTGCTTGAGGTAGTTTACACATATTAACTCAAAACACCCTTGAGAGGCATGTTCCTAATAATACCCCCATTTTACAAATGGGGTAGAAGAGAGTAAGTACCTTGCCCGCGATTGTCACTGGCCCATAAGTAGTAGAACTGGGACCTGACCCCAGGCCCTTGGGCTATAGAATCTGTAATCTGAAAAGCTACTGCTTGACAAACATCAAGTTAGCCTTGGGATCCAACCTGTCTGTCCCTCAGGTGCCACAGACACCACTCTCCTCCAGCCAGATCCCCAAGGAGAGTCAATGCCTTAGGGTGTTGGGTCAAGCTGGGAATCATGCTACCTTAGTACCTACAAAAGTTTTCTTTCCCGTCACAATTTAAAAACAGCTCTCTCAAGCTTAAATGTCATGCATTTGGCCATTGATGCTCACTAATAGCATGAGCTCGATTTATATGTCATTTTTCCTGTTCTCCTAGCATTGGTAAGCTATCATGGAAGGCCAAAGAAATCTGGAATAGGGGCCACTACCTGGAAATTACCAACTCTAGCAGGGCTCTAAAGTGGGAAGTAATGGGAAGCAGTGGGGACTGGAGAGGCAATAACAAGGTTCAGATATAAAGGAAATTGGGGTCTTGGCCGAGTGGCTCAGTTGATTGGACATCATCCTGTACACCAAAAGGCTGCAGGTTCAATCCCCGGGTTGGGAGTGTCCGGACATCTCATATCAATGTTTCTCTTTCTCCTTTCCTCTCTAAAAAATCAATAAACATATCCTCAGGTAAGGATTTTTAAAAAAGGAATGGAAGTTGGAGAGATGACAAAACAAACATCCTCAACGTAGTTTCTACCTTTGGCCACTGAAACAGTGGTCATTGGGATGCTATCGATGAACCTGACCTCTGCAATTGTTACTCAAATCCTTAGGTATTAAAACAGATCTACCTAGTTCCTATTTTTGTCAGCCCTCAAAATGCATCTTTTCCTCCCCAAGATAATCCTGACGAACACTTAAGTGAGAATTCACAGTTGTGTAATAATTTGTGAGCACTGGCCTCATAGAGATCTCAGGTGCAGATAATATGACAAAATCTCCAGAGCTTGCCAGAGGTGCAACCTGTAAACTGGTTATAATAGCAATTCATTCTGTGACAGACACCACATGATGACTTCTCTGAAAGCTCCTATTTGCACTGAACACCGCGGCAACTGACAATGACATCCCAATAGAAATATATTTTTTAATATAATAGAGATTCGGAAGAATCAGAACTTTCCTGAGAGCCTGGTATATCGGAGTGCTTGCTCCTGGCTTGTGCTATGGTGCCCAAGAAGCAGAAGCTGGGTAGGCACTCAGGGTGGTGGCTGCAGGAGAAGATGAAAGGGATCTGCTGACCTTAAACGAATAGACAGCCAGATATTTCTCCTGCAAAATGGGTTGATTGGGAAGAATAAAGAATTGCAATTTGGGACACGGCCTAATGGTGAACCATGTGGAAGCCCAGAGAAACAAAGGAGAGGAGTGTTCTTTTATGGATTTGGGAGGAGATGTTGTAAAGGAAGAGTCCACCGACAGACACAAGGTTTGGAGCATACTGACTTTTCATTGGCTGAGTTATGGCAGCCTTCCTCCCATTGGCTGGGCTCTTACTGGGCAAGAAGGAGTTTTTTCTTCCTTCTGCTGAGACAGTAGTGTCCCTTCCTGTTGAGTTCGGTAGTATGTGTGTATGTATGAGTTTTCTCTTGTAGCCTCCCCACTTTGCTTTCAATGGGGCTTCTGTTCTTTAATCTTCATGATTCTGTCCCTGGGGGGTGAGGGGAGGGAAGAGGTGAGAAAGAAGTAAAAGATGAGAACCGTGTAACCCTCCCAAGGCAGCATTTCTTCCCTTTCTGCAAGGAGCAGGTCATTCTCTCATGACGTTTTCTTCCTTCTGGTGGTTTGCATTGGCCTCCTGGCAAACACTTCTACCTCTAGCTGCTGTCCCAAAGTCGACAGTAAGCCTCATGGACCACTTACATTAGCAGCAGGACTTCTGTGGTGAAGTCAGAAAACAACAATCTTTTCCCACTTGACCATTCAAGTACACTCTTTGGGGCAGGCTCTTTCTCTTGAATTTGGATAAAAATTATTACACTCACTTTCAAATAATAAGAAGCCTTCCGGCAATGACATGTCATTAAAAATTACAGTAATCTTGATTCAGTGATGCTTACATGCAGTCTGGTGCAGTAAGTTAAAATTTCAGTCTTCATCAAAAGGTAAAGTCTTGCCTCTCTGCAAACGCCTGCCATGGGAAAGTGGAGCTGTTGTTCTTCTATCCTTCCTGGCTTCCACCTCCCACACCTGGGCAGCCACTGGCTCAGGTGCTCTGGGCCCCAGGGAGTGGAATTTTCCAGAAATCCTCTTTACCCCTTCAGACACTTTGATGCCTTCCCTATGAGTAATGGATTAAGAATTGCGAAACTGTTTTTGACCACCTAAATCAGGGATTCACTCAACCAATTCATTAAACTATCCATTTGACTCTTTGATCTAATAACTTAGGGGCTGTTTGCTACATACAGAGCACTGTGCTGGATACTGCATAAGACACTCTACCATCCAGAAATGTCCCTGTAGTTCAGATGAGAACACATGCACACAATAACTAGAACAAAAGGCTGTGTAGACTATGGCCCTGTGGTCATAAGTGCTACAAGAAATTAACAGAGTATCCTCTCCTACATGGACTATCAGAGAAGACTTTATGTGGAAGTGGGAAGTGAATTTGAAACTTGAAGGCTGGGTAATTCCAATAGCTCAATATGATGCTTTCTATGCATTTTATTCCTTAATCTCTTTAACAACCTTGTAAAGAGGGTGTAATTATTATTTTCACATACAAATGTGACAGTTAAAGCCTAGTTGCATCAAGTCATTTGTCCAATTACATAGCTGGGAAGTGAAGGATCAGGGACGCCAACCAACCTTGTCTGCTTGAGGAGCCTGGGATGAAGTCCCCACACTGGGAGGTGCAGGTGCAGGATAACACAAACAAGGGAAGAAAGGGAGGGACGGCAAGGGTTGGGCGAGTATGAGCTTATATCATTCTCATTTTGACTGAAGAAAATAATCTCAGTAGGAGGAAATGGAAGATGACGTAAGAATTGGATGGGACAAGGAACTCAATCAGCTCTGTACCTCAGTGGCCTCTACAAAGAACCTCTAACAGAGGAGCGTGTCTGGCAGGCACGTGCCCATTGCATTCTCCCACTTCCCCTAGTGCTAACCACACAACAAGTTTTTCTTGAGTTCAAGACTGTATTTATTTTACCTCTTCATTTCTTAATCATGACAGCAGGATTTGATCTGACATGTCTTTACATGAGGACGGTCTCTTGTTCCACAGTCCTGTGTTTTAACTGTGTGGTGTGTTGAAAGGGTATGAAGAGACATGTGAAAGACAGGAAAGAACAGTCAATAGAACCATATTGGGGAGAAAAGAGTGGGATGGTCTGGAGGGTAGATCTGTCAAAACTGAGAAAATTTTGATTTATCTGCTTAGAGGAAGATAATCACTTATGATTTTCAGAGAGTTGTTAGGACATGTGCTATATATGGCTATTTACCCTCAAAGATGCCTTTAAAAAAAAAAAAAGCAATGCATATTAGAAAAGAAGTGGACTTCTGGCCAAGATGGAGGCGTAGGTAGACACACTGTGCCCCCTCGCACAACCAAAAGAAGGACAACAAAAATCTAAAAACAAAAAACAACCAGAACTGACAGGAAATCAAAGTGGAAGGAAGTATGACAACCTAGGAGATAAAGAAGAAACACTCACCCAGACTGGTAGGAGGGGCAGAGACGGGCAGCCGAGTGGAGAGGACTCGCAGCAAGGCGGCAGCTGGGGGACCCAGTGAGGTGGCAGATTGTGGAGTAGGATGGACAAAGCTGCAACTGGCCATTGAGGCAGCAGCTGTTGGACCCGGAGACAGACCCCGCAAACCAGGGCTCCAGCGCTGGGAAATAAAGCCTCAAACCACTGATTGAAAACACCTGTGGGGGTTGAGGCAGCAGCAGGAGAAACTCCCAGCCTCACAGGAGAGTTCATTGGAGAGACCCACAGGGGCCTAGAATGTACACAAATCCACCCACTTGGGAGTCAGCACCAGAAGGGCCCGATTAGATTGTGGGTAGTGGAGGGAGTGACTGAAATCCTGCAGAGAGTGGAGCAGGCGCCATTGGTCCCTCTCAGCCCCTCCTCCACATACAGCATCAAAGCACAGCGACCAGTGTTACCCCACCCCGGTGCACACCTAAGGCTCCACCCCTTTACACAACAGCTGTTCCAAGACAAAAATATGTCCCAAATGAAAAAAGAGATCAAAGCTCCAGAAAAAATACAACTAAGTGATGAAGAGATAGCCAACCTAACAGATGCACAGCTCAAAACACTGGTAATCAGGATGCTCACAGAATTGGTTGAATTTGGTCACAAATTAGATGAAAAAAATGAAGGCTATGCTAAGAGAAACAAAGGAAAATGTATCCAGAACCAATAGCAATGGGAAGGAAACTGGAACTCAAATCAATGGTGTAGACCAGAAGGAAGAAATAAACATCCAACCAGAAAAGAATGAAGAAACAAGAATTCAAAAAAATGAGAAGAGGCTTAGGAACCTCCAGGACATCTTTAAATGTTCCAACATCTGAATTATAGGGGTGCCAGAAGGAGAAGAGGAAGAGCAAAAAATTGAAAACTTATTTGGACAAATAATGAAGGAGAACCTCCCCAATCTGGCAAAGGAAATAGACTTCCAGGAAGTCCAGGAAGCTCAGAAAGTCCCAAAGAAGCTGGACCCAAGGAAGAACACACCAAGACACATCATAATTACATTAGCCAAGATTAAAGAGAAGGAGACAATCTTAAAAGCAGCAAGAGAAAAGGAGACAGTTACCTACAAAGGACTTCCCATAAGACTGTCAGCTGATTTCTCAAAAGAGACCTTACAGGCAAGAAGGGGCTGGAAAGAGTATTTGAAGTCATGAAAGGCAAGGACCTACATCCAAGATTGCTCTATCCAGCAAAGCTTTCATTTACAATGGAAGGGCAGATAAAGTGCTTCTCAGATAAGGTCAAGTTAAAGGAGTTCATCATCACCAAGCCCTTATTATATGAAATGTTAAAGGGATTTATCTAAGAAAAAGAAGATAAAAAATATGAACAGTAAAAATGACAGCAAGCTCACAGTTATTAACAAACAAAAGCAAACTGAGCAAACAACTAGAACAGGAAAAGAACCACAGAAATAGAGATCACATGGAAGGTTATCAACAGGGGAGTGGGAGGGGGAGGGAGGGGGGAAAGGTACAGAGAATAAGTAGCATAAATGGTAGGTAGAAAATAGACAGGGGGAGGGTAAGAATAGTCTAGGAAATGTAGAAGCCAAGGAACTTATGTGTATGACCCAGGGACATGAACTACAGGGGGCAAATGTGGGAGGGAGGCGGTGTGCAGGATGGAGTGGAGTGAAGGGGGGGAAATGGGACAACTGTAATAGCATAATCAATAAAATATATTTTTTAAAATAGAAAGAGAAATGGAGTAGCCATTGAACCATGGACATGACCCATGGACATAAATAACGGTGGGGAACTGCCTGAGGAAGTAGAGGGTGCTGGACGGAGGGGAGCAGAGGGGGGAAATCCGGACAACTGTAATAGCATACTCAATTAAATATAATTAAAATAAAAAGAATTTTTGATCAACAAAAAAATAAATGACAGTAAAAGTGCATATTACATAGTGTTATGTTTGTTGATTTATAGTGATATCCCTGTGAAATGATAAGGACTAGTAATTTTTCTTCAAAAATCGGCAGTTCGAAGTGCTGCTCCTCCATCTCTGCTACAAAGGGAGAGCCAAAAAAAACTGGAATTATCTTCTGGAGGGCGGGCCCCTTGTCGTACAGGCTTCCCTCCCTAGTTGAGTGTTCTAGGAATCCATCTGCATCAGTGTTCCAGTTGGCGTGTTGTAAGAGGCTACATTCAGCTTCAGTGAATTTTTTTTGAAGACTCTTTCAGTACATTTGCCCATTTCATGACGGGTGATTTATGAGCGCACCTCCCTGCACTGCACTGAGTGTTCAGCAGATTTTGACCAAAAATAGCATGGCCCATGCCTCACCCTCCCTGTTCATCCGATCTATCCCTGACTGACTTTCTTTTTTTGTTTCCCTGGATTAAAAAAGTCCTCAAATGGAAATGCTTTGCCGATATAGAAGAGGTGAAACAAAAAACAGCAGAAGCACTAAAAGGCATCAAAATCGAGTTCAAAAACTGTTTGGAGCAGTGGAGAAAACTTCGTGACAGGTGTATTGCATCAAATGGAGAGTACTTTGGAGGTGACTGAAGTTTAAACATGCAAGGATGAATGCACAATTTTTTATAAATACATTCTGGGCCTGGGGGTCCCCCTCATATATGACCATGTCTCCCTCTAGAGTCAATGTCTATCCTCTTGTGCTTTGACTCCTCAAACATCCCCGAGATGTTATATTTACTAGATCCCCTGGCGACTTTTTAATTTTTCCCAATTAAAAAGAGACAAAATAGTACATTCAATCACATCGACAGCTGCAATGAGAACTTCAAAACTCTGGTGTCGAGATTCTCGTGGGGTCTGGACCTATACTGTAACTCCTATAGGAGTTGCTATGACTTTTCCTGTGAATGAGATCCATGACAAAATCTCAAAAGCATCAGGCATAGAATAGTTTCTATTTCCATGGGGGGGGGGGGGTTTCCACCATTTCTCAGAACAGGTATGGTCTCAGATTTCAGATTCTCTTTTCAGGCATTTTTTTTATATAGTAACGTTTGAAAACTTGCTTTTAGTCCCTAAAGAGCCACAAATGTGCATGAAACACCTCTCTAAGAGATTCAGAGTGAGGTGCTAATAAGTTCTGTGGTAAGGAACTGTGTTCAATTTTGTTTCACCTGGAAGTCCCATATTTTTCTTCTTGTAGACAGATGTTAGGAAGCACTGGTACAGATAAAAATAAAGACATGAAGCATCTGGCCTGTCAGACTGGATTATAATAAAATCCTTTTTGGTTGACAGAAAAAAGATATAATGAATAGTGCATAATGGCAACTGTATTTTTCATGCACTAGATACCCATAAACTGCATATCCTGAATATAAACCATTGCTTGAATTTTAAAGTGCTTATGATAAAAATAAAATAAATAAATCAGAGCTTAATCATTTCAAGTATCATTCTTGTGCTATTTCCCACAAATAAAATATATTCTGGGTTTCCAGAAAAATTATCTAGAATTTTTTTAATGAACATTCTAGATATCCCTGAGTTACATGCCTTGCCTTGTCATTTCACCTTTATAAATAATTATGAGCTGTTGAAAACTGCAGAGACACAATTGTGAGCGAGGACAGTACAACTGCAGAATTCGAACCCGCCATTCCCCCCCACCCCGAAACTGCAGTGGAATCCTCCTGTGGCTAATTCAATCCAGCAAATTTTCCCAGATCTAAGCAGAAAAACATGTAAAGAAATAGTTTTTACTGCAGCTGTAGCCATGACGATGTGCTTTGAGTCTACAACCCTTGGGAATAAACAGCCCAATGAAAAATACATATATCCTTAGAAAAAGAAAATAAAGCCTGAGGAAGGAAGAAACAGAGTTTATCTCTTTATCTTGCAGTCAGCATCTAAAGCCCTTCTCATCAATTTCAGGGTGGTGGTTTACTAAAAGGAGGGATCTAGAATTTAGAAGCTATGACAGCAGTGAAAAGATGTATGTACCTATAAAGAGGAAAACCCCCCATTTTCATTACTCAAATTTTCCAGATGTTAAATGAAAAAATAAGTCTTTTTAAAAAGATTGTATTTATTTATTTTTAGAAAGAGGGGAAAGGAGGGAGAGAGGGAAACATCAATGTGTGGTTGCCTCTCACACATCTGCTACTGGGGACCTGTCCCGCAACCCAGGCCTGTGTCCTGACTGGGAACTGAACTGGTGACCATTTGGTGTGCAGGCTGGCACTCAATCAATTGAGCCACAGCAGCCAGAGCTAAAAATATATAAATAAATAAAAATAAAAATAAAAAATCTTCTCACTTAACCAAAAATAACTTATCTGGCAGGTCTGTAGGTTGAATGTTTATTCCCTCCACTCACCAACCAATTCATATGTTGAGAACCTAAGGCCCAATGTGATGGTATTAGCAGGTGGGGCGTCTGGGAGGTGATTAGGAATCAGTGTCTTTGTTTAAAAAGAGGCCCAAGAAAGCTGCCTTGCCTCGTGTGCCCTGTGAGATTACTGTGAGAAGACTGCCGCCGAAGAAAAGGTGGCTCTGGAGCAACGTGGCTGTGAAGATTGGAGTGTGATAACGACTTTCATAACTCTTACTCCTCTTTTATCTGAATTACAAGAATAATGGCTATCCTATTCCTACAGGACTCTTCCATAGACTGCGAGCTCTGGGATATAGCAAATGCACAACCTTGGTGTCTCCAGTGCCTAACATAGATCTGTTACATACTTGGCACTTACATATCAATCAAATTCGAACAAGAACTGCAAGGCACACAAAAGCTTTCTTTGGGAGTATTTTTAGGAATTGCAAATCCAGGAGACAGATTTGGACAGCAATCCAACTGTGTTCCCAGGCAGAAAGGAAGGGCAGAGTTTACAAAGACAGAAAAAGAGGGTCTTCCAAAGAGGTCACAAGTTGCTTTCAAAGAGATGTAATTGGTGCAGGGAAGTGGACTTAGACTGTGCTATACATGAGTAACTAATTAGTGCCTATTGCTAGGTGAAAAGTTTATGTTTTACTAGAGAGTTCAGTGATGCAGTGCCAGTCCAGGAACTGAATCAGGATGTAGCCCTTTGGTTTAGCCCAGTGCCCATGGAGGGGGTGTGTTAGCTCAGCTTCCTGGAAGCCTCCTGGCTCTGCTTTAGATTGCTCTCTTGACAATACCAGCTCTATTTGCTGTTTGTCTTTCACATAATAAATGTCTCAAATGAATAAAAGAATGGATGGAAGGAAGGGTGAGTAATTATTTAATGATAGTGACTGCAATTCACTAGTGAAGATCAGCCAATCAATTAATATTTATTATTCATTGCACACATTATGTGACAATTTGTACTTGAAGCTAGATTCCACGAAATTGTGGTAAAAAAAAAAAGAGGATTGGTGAATCAGCTGGACTATTCATCCAGTGTAAATGTAAAGATTTGGACCCTTTTAAGACTTCTTAAGATGTCTTTGGATCATCCAGCTAGTGCTGACTATAGGCTACGTGGTCCCAGGGCTACTGATATGGATGAAGCATATTTGGGCTGACCAAACACAGTTTGGTCACTGTTTAATGGAGTGGTTTGCCAGGTGCAAGTGGTCACGGATAGTGTCAGCCTGTGGTGTCAAAGGTTAACTGATGCAACAGCTCATCTGCAGCCATCAGTGCAGCAACCTCTGGGATCAGCCCTGCCTGAAGATTCTGCTGACTTTTAATCTGGTGGTTCAGGCAAAAGTTGACCTTTCTGACATTTCCATTTCCTCTGGACTTAACACACTCACCTGGCTCTCCCTAACTAGTCCCTCATGATCAGTAGTCCCCAAAAGGAGTCCTTTTTACAGAAACGACCGAGAATCTGAATGCCCTAGGGGTTCTGGGCTTTCTCAAAGCAGATGTTGGCCTCTAGGGGTGGGCAATGGCCTTAATCATGGGGACTCATTTCATTCGATTGTTAGGATGGATGGTTTCCACCATACGGCTTAAACAAGCCATTTTAAGCCATAATTCCTTATACATGTGCCACTTTGTGTGGTTACCATGCTCCAAACTCTGCTTCAACGCTAAGAGTCTGGCTGTACCCCAAGACCTGGAGTCGTGTCTTGTCTTTAATTTGCAGCAGCTCTCATAGCAAATACAGAAAGAAGTGTTCATTCAAGAAATAGATGTGACATCCGTGGTCTTGAAAGCAAGCCAAAGATCGGAAATAAATACTCCTGTTAACAAATTTCTCATTGATCAGGAGATTGAAGTTAGCTGACTACTACAATCAGTCACTCTTTTAAAGAATACAGAGGAATGCTTGATTCCATTTTCTGTCTTGTATTAATCCCTGTTTCACTAACACCCTACCACCTAAGTAGTGCATCTAGTAACTTTTAGTCCTAAAATAAATTAAAAAAAAATATATATATATGCATTTCATAGCTACTATTGTTGCAGTATGTATTTTTTCCACCTGTGTTGTGGTCAGGATCCTTTTTTAAGCACTCTATTTGGCTGCAAAACCTGAACTATGCCATCTAAACATTTCCCTTATTGTGCTTGTCGCTATATAGTTCTGATAACACAAGTCTGAGTTCCCATTCTTTAGAATTCTACAGAATCATATCCATGTACTTCCTTTGACATGCATTTTTATTAAAAAACACGTTTAAAATATCATATAATTCTTTAATGGAAAATCAAAGGTCCTGGCAATCGCTAATCACTTCTGTTTTCATACAGAGAATTTTTCTGTAGAAGTCTACCAGTGCCATCACTAACAAAAACATCTATTTTAAGGTATGTTGGTGATAACTGTTACCCCAAATTTGGCAGAAAGAAAAAGTAACCCAAATAAATAGGATCTATGTAAGGCCAATTCATTAGAGGAAATCAAAGAATTGGAAAGATAAAAATTTTATAATTTCAAACCACACCTTCTGAATTTTGAGAACTTCCTAGAATCATATAGACATGGGCAAAGCACCAGTCAGCCCTAGTCGGCAAGAATGTAAGGTATTTTTTCTCCAAAGAAATAACAAAGAAATCCTCTACCAACTTAAGGCAACAGAAAATACTGATTGCGTGTATTTATTCTGTCTTAGTGACCATTTGGAAAACAAGGGACCCAAGGCTCTGTCCACCTTCCTGATTAAAGGGAGGTTCAGAGGATACAGTCAAAAAGATGCATCCTTTAGATGTGAATTTCCTTGGTTAATTCAAATCTGATAAAAATGCAAGTGGATTTCTGAACTATAGACCTTATTCAGTGTAATTACATAATTGTATAAACTCCACTATTTGTTAGAAAGACAATGTTACATAGTGTTGAGAATACTCTGTCTGTCAGACTATTTGGGTTTGACCTGTGTTTGCTGTGTGACCTCGAACAACGCAACCTGAGTCTTAGCTACCTTATCTGTAAAATGGAGATAAAAATAGTAATAATCTCAAGTCTTATTATGAAAATTAAATGAGTCAAGAGGTGGCCCTGGCTCGTGTGGCTCAGCTGGTTGGAGCGTCCTCCTGTAAACCGAAGGGATGCGGAAGGGCACATGCTTAGGTCATGGGTTCCGTCGCTGGTCAGGGCATGTACAAAAAGCATTGATCGGTTGATCAATGTCTCTCTCTCACACTGATGTTTCCTTCCCTCTCTTTTTCCCTCCCTTCCCCTCTCTCTAAAATCAATAAGCATGTCCTCAGATGAGGATAAAAAAATAAATATATAAAATATATAAATCTATAAAATCTATAAAATAAAAAATAAATATATAAAATAATAGTTTATAAATATATAGAATATAAAATTTATAAGTATATATAAACGTGTTTTTTATAAAAATGTATGTCAAAGGAGGTACATGGATATGATTCTGTAGAATTCTAAAAATAAATATAGAAAATATAAAATTTATAAATCTATAAAATATATAAAATAAAGTATAAAATACATAAATATATACAATATATAAACCATATGAGTCCATATGTGTAAAGCACTAAGAACACTACTATTGCATAGCAAATACCAATACTCATATGCTAAATTTTACTGATTCTGTAAAAAAATTGTTGTACCTGTGGGAGTTCCGACCAATGGAGGAGTACGTAGAAACCCTTTGCTTCCTCACACAACCAAAAGGAGGATAACAACCAATCTAAAATCAATAAACAACCAGAAATGCCAGAAGTCAAACTGCATGGAGCACCAACAACCAAGGAATTAAAAAAACAGTCAGCCAGTAAGAACAACAGTTCTTACCAACAGTAAGAACCCGCAGTGAGGTGGCAGACCGTGTGGGCAGAGCCGGCTGGGCGAACCTGGGGCCAGGGGGTGGACCGCATGGGCGGGGCTGGCTGAAGGGGAAACTGAGACCCAGCTGACTGTGGACTACGGTGGTTGTCGTGGTGGGAGAAACTCCCAGTCTCACACTAGAGTCCGTTGGAAAGTGCACTGGAGCCCATCACGCAAGCGGCGCGGTTCCCTCCCCGGCCCCTCCCCCACAGGCAGTGCTACGCCCTGCTAGGAGAGCTGCCCCGCCCCCTTACAACTTATCAGGTGCACCAAGATAAAGAAATAGGGCCCAAATGAAAGAACAGAGCAAAGCTTCAGAAAGAGAGCTAAGCGAGGAGATCGCCAACCTATCTGATGGAGAATTTAAATCCCTGGTAATCAAAATGCTCACAGAACTGATTGAGCTTGGTCAAAAAAATGAAAGATACCCAAAATGAAATAAAGCAAAATATTCAGAGAACCAACAGTGAGAGGAGGGAAACCAGGATTCAAAGCAACAATTTGGAACAAAAGGAAGAAATAAACATCCAACCAGAACAGAACGAAGAACAAGAACTGAAGAGAGGCTGAGGAATCTCTGGGACAACCTGAAACATTCCAATATCCAAATTATAGGGGTGCCATAAGGAGAACAACAACAGCAAGAAATTGAAAACTTATTTGAACAAATAATGAAGGGAAACTTCTCCAGTCTGGTGAAGGAAATAAACTTCCAGGAAGTCCAGGAAGCCCAGAAAGTCCCAAAGAAGCTGGACCCAAGGAGGAACACACCAAGACACATCATAATTACATTAGCCAAGATTAAAGAGAAGGAGACAATCTTAAAAGCAGCAAGAGAAAAGAAGAAAGTTACCTACAAAGGAGTGCCCATAAGGATATCAGCTGATTTCTCAAAAGAAACCGTATAGGCAAGAAGCGGCTGGAAAGAGTATTTGAAGTCATGAAAGGCAAGGACCTACATCCAAGATTACTGTATCCAGCAAAGCTTTCTTTTAGAATGGAAGGGCAGATAAAGTGTTTCCCAGATAAGGTCAAGTTAAAGGAGTTCATCATCACCAAGCCCTTATTATATGAAATGTTAAAGGGACTTATCTAAGAAAAAGAAGATAAAAAATATGAACAATAAAATGTCAGCAAACTCAAAACTATCAACAAATGAAACTAAAAGAAAAGATAAACAATGAAAACAAAAACAAAGCAAATAACTAGAACAGGAACAGAATCAGAGAAATGGACATCACATGGAGGGATTTCAGAGGGGAGGGGGAAGGGAGGAATAGAAGGGAAAAGGTACAGGGAAGAAGAAGCATAATTGGTAGGCATAAAATAGATGGGGAGAGATCAAAAATGGTATATGAAACAGAGAACTCAAAGAACTTATATGTACAACCCATGGACATGAGCTAAGGCGGGGATGATGGAGGGTGGGGAGGTGCAGGGCGGAGGGGGGATAAAGGGGGAGAAATTGGGAGAACTGTAATAGCATAATCAATAAAATATACTTAAAATATTGCTATACCTGTGCCTGCCTATATAATGCACTTAAGGATAAATGAAAAAAATCAATAATTACTTTGTTTCAATATAGTGATCACTGAGACCCTGAAGAAGTACACCAAATTTGATGAAATTTATCAATTTCTTCAAAATTGTTTTGGAATAAATATATGAATAGAATGAGACATTAAATGTCAAATGTTGAATTAAAATTTTATTCACATCAACAAAAGTGGCTAAAGTCAAGAAAAAGGAAAATACTTATGCAGGAAATACAGAATCCATCTCAGGAATGAGGCACAGGACATTCCCAGGATGGCAGTGAGAGAGACCCCGGGGCATCAGCTGAATGTACTGCCTCTCAAACCTTATGGTGCACAGGAATCGCGGGGGAATCGTGTTACAGCGCAGATTCCGATTCAATAAGCCTGAGTAGGGTTTAAGATTCAGAATTTTTAACGGGCTCTCCACAGGATGCTGCTGCGGCTGCTGCTTCGGGGACTACACTTTGCACGGCAGAGCGTAGAGAACAGTCCAAGTTTTCACAAGACTGTACAGAGAAATAATGAGAGAGAGAAATCAATTTGCTTCTGGGAGATAATGGAGGATGAGTTAGTGTTAGGCAAAAATAGTATAGTAGAAGAGGAAGAGGGGTGAAATACATGGAAAAATTACCCTTTTAAATAAATACAAATCAAGCAAAAACACGGACTGGGGGGAAGGCCGTGCCATACAACCAGGTGTTTACTTGCTCCTTGTAAACACCTGAAGAGGAAGGCCGGACCACCTGAACGGAATCAAATTCGTGGCTCTGGGGTCTCGGGAGCAACCCCGTAAGATGGTCTGGATGGAGAGATTAGCCTGCGCCGCAATGCAGACCTGGCCAGCGTAGAAGCACCAACACCCTCTTGCTAGTCGGGTAGTGGGCGGAGCCTCGCCGGCCCTTAGGGGGCGGGGATATGGGCGGAGCCTTCTCCCTAAATTGGTGCGCCAGAGGTCGTGCAGGGATGGGGATTCGTGGCTCTTGAACCCGGAAGCAGTTGGCGGCGCTCGGAAGCTTCGGCGGGACGCGGGAATCGGCTGGCGCTTGGCTTCACGATGGTCGGCGGCGGATGCGGGAAGCGTAGGCCCGGAGGGGAGGACCAGCAGGTACTGCCACGAGACTGTGCGAGCTCCGCGTGAGCTCTCGGTGCTAGCCAGGGCACCAAGGAGCAGCGCACTGCATTGTTCCAGTGATCCTTGCGCGCCGGGTCTGTGTCTTGGCACCGCGGCTGCCCCGCGTACCCTAATTGGCGCCGCCGTTTCCGCGAGTTCTGCTCGGTCTTCGGACCAAAACGTAGCGCCTTTGCATCTTCTCCCCTGCGCCTGGCGTGGTTCCTAGGGAAGCAGATTGAGACAGGCAACTGTTCATTGGTTCAACTAGCGAAATTGATTAGAAACAGTACAAGCCAGGCGCTGTGCGGGTCTTGTGGATTCAAGATGAATCCTGCCGCCTGCTTCACTTAGAGTCCCCAGCCCAGGGAGGCGGGGCACCAGTGAATATACCTGTTTCTGTAACTTTTTTGTTTGACATTGTAACAAAAATGTGTAGAAAGGGCTGTGGAAGCTTTGAAAGAGGATTTAACAAGTCTCTGGGGTGGGTGTTAAGAGGGCTTTTAGGGCAACTCAAGTTTGAGAGTGTTCTTGAAGGCAGAGAAGAAAAATAAGGGGTAAGGAGTAAGTGCAGAGAATGTTTGGACACAGCGGAGAGTTCTGCGAAGCTGGAGCTTGGGAGATCGGAAAGTAAGGGGGACATCATCGTAAAGGCACACTAATGAGGGAAGGGGGCATGAAGTATGTGCATTTTCTCATACTTTTAAATGATTTCCGAAGTTCTGTAACCACTACAGTAGTACCAATAAGACAGCAAAGAACTGTCATTGGGATAAGTAGAGTTTTAGAAAACTCACTCTGGCTGTATTATTATCGAGTAGGGGGAGACGGGGTTAGAGGGCCTGATTCACTGTGAGAGGACCATAGTCTGGGCGTTCATTATGTCGGTTGTGCTTTCTAGGAACACAAGGGTAAAGTGCAGCCTCTGAAGGGGACAGCTGTCCAAAATTCTAGCTATTGGGGATTTTGGAGATGCTTGACAGGTGTGTGAGGTAAGGCAGAACTGGAAAAAAAAAAAATCAGTGTTTCCCTTTGGTGCAATGAACCCCTTTGAGAGAGAAATAGTGTTAGAAACAAAATACCAAAAATAAAGATGGTTCTGTAGAGACTACTAACAATAGTAGCCACATCTATGTGTTATGTATTAGGACTGTTGTGTGTGTTTTCATAAATAACTTAGTCCTTATAGCGGCTGTATGATATAGGCAGAGTACTACATACGCCCTTTTTTTAAGATGATCTAACAAGGCACAGAGAGGTTAAGTAACTTGATCAAGGTGACAGAGCTGGAAATCAGAAGTCAGGAGCTCCCAGGTAACCTCTCCATTGTGCGAAACTGCCTTTCAGCAAGGTAGATTGAGGCTTTCCTTTCTAACATCTAAGTCTGAGCCAGTCTTTGAAAGCTTAACTAAAGATGGTTATTAAAGTAGAAGGGAGGATGGGTCAGAACTTGGTATGTTCCAACTGATCTGTATTTGTAGTTGGAGAAGCAGCATGAAGTGGTTGAATCTGTGCTCAGGAGCCAGCCCACCTGGGTTTAAATAAACCACTGTTCTTTCACTTTATAGTTAGGGCCCTAGGGGGAATTACTTCAGTTTCCTTATCTGTAAAATGTGGAGAATATCATCTAGCTCCTAAGGTAGTTGTGAAAATTAAATAAATTCATCCATAGAAAGTCCTTAGAACAGTAGCCTGGCACATAGTGAATGCATAATAAGTACTTTTTATTATGTATTGTTTTTATTATCTTTATTACTGTTCTTTGCTGTTATCATCAATACCCATTTTTGGGTCCATATTTCAACTCCTTTTGGTTAAATTTAATTTTTTATGATCTCAGACACATTATAATTCTTGGCATAATAAACTGTTACTATTGGCCAATACATGATCCTCTTTTACCATGTTTATTAATAATAAAACAAACACTTATAACCCCACTGCCCAAGCCGAGAACTGAAACACTGACAATAACTCCACTTACCTGTGTTCCTCACCTACCCTCTGCCTAACTTCCTATCACCTGTGCTCAGTAAAGCTGCCATCCTGGATTTAGTTTCCCCTTGCCCTCTTTTTATAGCTTTATCACCTATGAGTGTATGCCTAAATAACCTGTGTTGGTTTTGAACTTTTTACAAAAGTTATCATGTTATAATCTTCAAGAACTTTTTCCTTCATTCAACATTAAATTATGAAGGCTGATTCATATTGTGTGCACCTATACTTCCTTTTCTCTAAGTGTAATATTACATTGTTTGAAAGTCCTGTAACTATCCATTCTCCTATCCCTAGGCATTTTCATTTATTCTCTTTTCTGCTCTTAGCAATAGTGCTATCAAGAACTTTCTGATATGTTACCTTTGTAGATTTTGACTGCTACCTCAAGCAACATCAATAAACTTGAGTCTACTGGGAAAATGGAAGAATATAAATAGTAGAAACATATAGGTTAGAATTTTTCATCCTTGGCACTGTGGACATTTTGGGCCAGATAAGTGTGTGTTACGGGTGCCTATCCTGTGCATTGTAGGGTATTTAGCAGCGTCCCTGGCCTCTACTCTATCCCACTAAATGCCAGTAGCAACACTCCCCCCGCCACTTGCAAATTTGTATGAAATTGATCCTGGTTGAGAAGCACTGATGTAGGTGGAAAGGAAGAATAAAAAAAGAACTTAATCCAAAAGAAAGTTTTCTAGAAAGAAAAACAGATTGCTACTTACAAAACTAAAGATAAGTAACTTTCAGCTAAGCATTTTATCATTATAGAAATTTGTCAAATACCTAATATGCATTATAAAACCTAGCATAATTATATAATGAACCTGTACTGCAAAGATGTTGGAGATAAGTTTTATAACCTTGTCCTGACATTAAAGGGCAATGATAATGAAATAATTGTTTAACTGGTGGATTCCCTTTTATCCAGTTGTTTCTGACATTTTGCACTTGATACGGTGACTGAATCTAAACAAAAGGCATGATGATGACATCCTGTTTACCAAAAGAAGGCAAAACCTGCCTTTTCTTTATTCGTCGTTTCTCACCTCTTACCTTTTCTCTTTACTTTGGTTTTTTGTTGGTTTATTTTCTGTTTCCATTATCTCAGAGAAGTACATTAAAGACTTGCTGTGTGGGTCCCTCTTGCCACTATGTATTATAAACTGTTCTCTCTTTTTTTTTATTTGCCCAAAGAATCCCCAGATCTTACTCAAATGCCATTTATAGAATTTTAGAGAAAACACATGTATGCTGTAGAACTGGGTGAACAAACATGAGCAGTGTTGTTACTTAAGGGCAGTTACTGAAATTCCTCTCTGGAGAGAAAACCTTTTGTATGCCAACTTGCAGAGAGAAAAAACGGTTGATGCGAAGAAGAGTAAATCCTGTGAAGCTGATGTCTCCAGTGACCTTCGAAAAGAAGTAGAAAGTCATTATAAGCTTTCTCTGCCTGAAGATTTCTATCACTTCTGGAAGTTCTGTGAAGAACTCGATCCTGAAAAGCCGGCTGGTGAGTTGTTCCAGAATCATTCTCCTGCTTCTGCCTTTGGAAAAGACAGTGGGGAACTGAACCAAAGGTCTAAGCAGTTCATAGAAAAGAAACCTTTCAAACATCTTTCCAATAAGAGAAATATAAAATTATGCTGTAATAACATCGTTATCACCTATTACCCTGGCGGGGTAAATAAGTTCACAACATGCTTTGATGAGAGTTCGAAGGAAAACAAGTACTTTGATATGTTGGAGTTTTAGTACGACCTGGCAGTTCTGCTTCTAGGAATTTGTCTTATGGATTAGGTGAGCCGAAAATTATGTGCAGTGATGTTTATTGAAACAAAAAATGACAAGTGGCTTACATGCTCACCAGTAACGCATCTATTCAGTGAGTATTCATAGTTTTAAAAGAATGGACCAGATTTTTAGGCAGTAATAAAGTGTCATGCCTGAAAGATTTTGAAGTGGAAAAGAGTGTATGGCGTGTACTATCATTAGTATTTAAAAAAAAAAAAGTCAAGGATACCCACACATCCGTATATACCTTTCTGTGTGTTCATACTGTCTCTGAAAGGATACACAAAAAAACAGTAGTTGTGATGGAGTTACTTTTCACTGTCGCCATTTTATACTATTTAAATTCTTAGCATGCGGTAGGGTGAGAAACACTCATATACTACTGATGGAAGTATGGGTAGATAACTGAATTTTGGCAGTATATCAAAATACCTGAACTGTGCAGCAACTTCTCTAAAAATAATCATGGCTGTGTGCAAACATGTATTAGCAAAGATATCCATTGAAGCATTGTTTAGAATAGTAAAAAAAAGTAAATATCTATAGTAGAATAGGTATCTATAGTGGAATATTTGCAAGTATTAAAAATTATGCAAAAAATTTAATAGGATGGACAAGTATTCAGAAAATGTAAGTGGGAACAGGGTGGAGAACAAAAAATCCATTACAAAACAGTATGATCTCCCTTTAAAATGTCTATATGTTTACATGTGTTCGTAGAGTGGGGGAAGTGTTATTACTGAATTCCAGACCATTAACCTTGTCATCACTGGCTGGTGTGATGGGTGGTTTTAGGTTTTATATTACTTTAAAAATTAGTGGGTGCTAACCTAACTTCCAGCTAAGCTGAACTGTTTTCCCCCTGCAAAGAAACTGCTTTTATTCACATTGTTTCCTCTTCTAAGAATATTCTTCCTCTGTCCATCCCCACCTCATACACATCCTGATCCTGCCTGGAGTGCTTACCTCCCTCTTAGGGGAACCACGAGGACACATCTGAGGTTGTCCAGACCGCACACCAGAGCGGACGTCCTGACTCTGGCTCTCTGTAACACTCTCCTGTGATCTGAGGGTGGAGGAAAGGGACCACCCAGGATTAGGGTTGGCCAGGTAGTCAGGGAGGCAAAGGAATCCCATAGAGATAATTAGCTGAAGCAGAGGGAAGGGGAAAGAAATGTTTTTATTAAGTACATTTTTTTACTTAATAAATTATTTACCTTCCTAATGCACACTCACTTGTTGTCTATCTTGTCTCCCCCTTGTCCGGGTGTGCTACAATTATTTTAGGTTCTACTATGTCCATAGACATACAAAACAGTCTTGCTTTAGCCAAAATAACAAACAGCAAGAATAATTGAAGTGTATTTAGTGGTAAATTTAAGAGGAAATCCTAAATGTAACTGCCACATTTTTATCGCTGATTTCGTTTCCACTGAGTGTTTATAACTAATGTCTTCACATGTAACTGAAGATTTTTTCTTTTACTTTAGAAAGTTTTTAAAGACAATTGCTTAGAAATAGTTTACTAAGAAAAGGCATTATGTCCAATCTGCCTTCAGAAAGCTATTGTCTAAATAAACTTATTTAATTTATAGATTCACTTTCCGCAAGCCTTGGACTTCGTTTGGTGGGTCCATATGATATCCTTGCCGGAAAACATAAAATGAAAAAAAAACCAGGAAGCCTGAATTTTAACCTTCACTGGAGATTTTACTATGACCCTCCGGAGTTCCAGACAATTATTATTGGAGATAATAAAACTCAGTTCCACATGGGGTACTTCAGGTAAAGGACCTTTTCCTCTAAAATGCAGTTCCTGTCCTTCTAACAAGCATAAGCATTCACTGGTCTCACCCAAGGTGAAGGACATATTTTCCCCTTATTGGTGGATACATGGACCATCTGTTGTTCTGCAATCTAACCTGCCCTAGGGTGGGTGAACCCTAGGTTTAACCTCACTCATTTTTCCTTTGGGGTTCAGAAGAGCTCTTTTAGCTCCAGGAAGATAATTTAAAGCGGCTGCTGGGACTTTAAAATTAATCACCTGCTTCCAGGGGCCACAGAGGCAACCTGTGGTTAAGAATGTGCTCTGGAGTCAGACAGACTGGAGCCCGATAGACTGGTCCTGCTGTTCATTATCTGGGTGACCCTGTGCCAGTCATGAGTGACTGAGTTTCTGTGACTCAGTTTCCTCTCTTGTAAAAATGAGGATAATGTACATCCCTAAAAGAATGGTAAGGGGATTAAACGATATGTGCAAGGTACTTAGAATGTTAAAGAAATAGAAGTTGAGGGGGAAAATACTTGGTGCGCCGGTACCAGTGGAGACGTGTGTCATGCAAAGTGAAGATTAACCGTAAGTTAATAGAAGAGAGGAACTAGAAGACGTAGGCTCAGGGAGCAGTGTGGCGGCACAGCAGATGCACACAGCGCTGGGAATTGGGTTAACAATTGGATTCTGCCCCTGCCGTTACCTTCCCAGGACCTGGACTGAGTACTTCATTTCTCTGTATTGACTCCTTCAATTGTAAAATAATAAAAGAATTTGGTTGCATGTATATAAGTCAGATCCTTTCACCTGTAATGTTTTATAATCCTCTTCATCCTATTTACTTCGTTTTTCTACCTTTTTCTTTTTTTCACAGACTATAAAACTGGCAATGAGATGGTGGTGTATAATCTTCCCTACTTCTTTTGATAGGCCTTTTAAGGAGGTCCTAAGAATCTTAATTTTAGTTCCTGTTATATAAATAAGATTTGCCATAGCTATCCCTAAGTAATTTAGAGCTTACACCTTGCAAATTCCAGTTTTAAAAAAATGCAGATATAAATTGTTTATAGACCTAAAATACTTGCCTAATAATATAAATCATGGGCAGCTAAACTATTAATATCTTTTGCTTAATCAGGGATTCTCCTGATGAACTTCCTGTATATGTTGGTACAAATGAAGCAAAGAAAAACTGTATAATTGTTCAAAATGGAGATAATGTGTTTGCTGCAGTCAGGTAAGAAAATATTTCAGTCCCATCCTAATAATATTTGTTTATAATTTTTATGCTATATAGGGAATTGAGGAACCTGAAAATTCTAGATTTCTAGAGATAATTTCTGACTTTTGTAGGTAGTGTTATCTACATCCTATTCTTCCACTTTTCACCAAAATAATATACCTCGTATAATCGATTATTTAATGGAACTATTACTTAATCTTGACCTTAGTTCTTCCATGACCAAATCAAAATTTTTTTTTAGTAAAAAATGATATTTCAAACACCATAATTATCCAAACAGCAGGAGTTAATACATGAGGCCCGTGCTCATCAAGTCCGTGGGGGGGCCGATGGCGCAGCCCGGAGCTCCCGGAATGACAGTTGTGGCAGAACTGGCTCGCCTCTGGAGCCCGTGTCTGCCAGCATGAGCAAACTGGGAAATCAGCAAATGCTGCCAACTGCAGGAAGATGTGGCTTCGGGACCACACCGTCTTTGATGTGACCTGTGCCGGTAAAATGGGTGCCTTGCCCTCCGCCTCTCACCCTCATGAACCTGAGATCTCAGCCGCAGCCGCCCCAGAACAGTCAGGTGCCTCCACACCTGTGCTCACTGGGGACACAGCAGAAGCACAGCCTCCACCCGGTATCTCCCCGGCCTTTCGGATTTCAGAGTTGCATCTGCTTGAGAGAAGCTGTGTGGAGTCTGAGCTGGAGAGTAATATGGGAAATGCAGCAAGGTCTCTAGTGGAAGAGGCTTGCAGTGGAGCTGAGCCAGCCCACATACCAGCCACAGACAAAATTGGAAGCCGTTTGTCAGCAGCTAATACAGTTTACACTGTAAGAAAATGAAGGAAGCCCTCTTTATCATTTTTTAAAAGATGTTATTTATTTTTAGACAAAGGGGAAGGGAGGGAGAGAAACGTCAGTGTGTGAGAGAGACATTGACTGATTCCCTCTCACACACCCCCAACTGGGGGCCTGGCCTGAAGCCCAGGCATGTGCCCTGTCCGGGAATCAAACCAGTAACTTCTTGGTTCACAGGCCAGCACTCAATCCACTGAGCCACAGCAGCCAGGGCCATCTTTATCATTTTAAATACAATAAATAGATCATGTTGTGTGATACTTTTTATTACCTTTTTAAAAAAGACTTTTATGCCCTGTGTTTAATAATGCAGATTCACATAAAGAGCTCAAGCTAAGTTAACCTAGTGTACCCACTAGACTGGTACGTAAATGTCATATGTACTGGCATATTTAAAGGGCAACTCACTGTAGATGTCCACAAAAGATTATTTCTCTTCTGATGCCTCTGAGTTTTATGAAATGTTTCTTGTCTCTGTTCTGTAGTTCTTACACTGTCTTTTCTTATAGGAACTTATAATTTATATGGAACTTACAGTTCTTTTAAGCCCTTCAGATTTATCATTCAGTTGAATTGGTGCCTTCTTTGTTAGAAACTGTAGTTGTTTGCTTGCCTTTTGTCTGTCTCTTCCACTAGCATGAAGTGTCATGGAGGCAGAGGCTTTCTCGTGTACAGTACCTGCCCCATACTAGATGTTTCTTAAATAATTTATTCATTCTACAACTACTTGGACATGCCAGAACACCAAGGTTTTCACTAGTCTTATTTAAAAATCCTTTTTAAAAGGAAAGTTATAGTGGTTATCTAAAATAAACCAGACTGTTTGGGTATTTTTTTAACTTTTTGGAGAACACAGAAAAGAAAAAGAAAAAAAAATTGGTGATAAATTTATAATTTAGGTGAAGATCAGCAAGTAAGTATTTGAGTACCTGTTTCACTCAGATGTTTTCTATCTCCGATAATTTGAGGTAAAAAGATTATACCTTTCAAATATTACAACTATTTTAGTTTTTAAAACCTTTTCTTAAAAAGCTACTCACAACATTTAATCCACTTTATTTCTATATCAGCCTGAGTAAGGTCTTTTAAGGTCATTTGTTATAAATAAATTATTTTTATGCCCAGGGAAACTAGTTTATTCTGTGCCAGATTGAATAGTAGTCAAAGAAATTCAAAATCACCCAGCAAATATTAATAAAGATTAAAGAATGATCATATTGTTTAATGCACATAGAATACACACACACACACAGACAGTTTTCATTTATCTTTGGACAACTAACATAGAAATGAATTTTCCCCCATTCTGTTCTTTTTCTGTTTCTTTTCCTCAAATAACTTTAGCAATGCTTTTGACCTCATAGACCCCCCTAAAATGATCTCAGGGATCTCCAAGGGTCCGCAGTCTGTTCTTTGGTGACTGCTATGCAGTTAATGGTTTCAAGTGCGACTTCATATCAGAACCTCCTGGGTTACTGGTTAAAAGTACTTGATCTTGAGCTGTACAGGTCCTGTCTCTAGAGATTCCACTTTAGTACATCTAGAACAGAACTCAGGAATATTTTTTTAAATATACATTCCAGTTAAGTCTAAATATAATACAGAATTATACTTCTCTAATTTTAATACTTGAGTTTTTAAAATTTATTTACCCTATGTTTAATGAACTCTTATGTTGTGCAGGGCCCAAACTATTTATGCAGATTTAGTACTTATTAAAAGAATAAATGTATTTTATTTTGCCCAATATATCAGATCTTGTGTGATCTTGTTAAATAATCATTTTTCCTCTTGCCTGCTGCCCCCTCTTTCTGCCACCCTACCTTGCTGTACTGGGTAATGTGGATTTGTTGCACAGGCAGTGTTTTTCCAAACACTAGCTCAAAGTAAAGTACTATTCACTGGTAACCCAGGAGGTTCTGCCATGCAGTTCTCATCAAAGAACTGTGTGTCGACCCGTAGGGGGCCCAGCACCATTTGGGGAGGCTTGGGAGGCCAGAATGACTCATGGTAAGATGTCATTTTGGCACCAGTGGCCAGAGGTCACAGATGGAGGTGAAACTGCTGACGCCGGGATAGGAACCAAGGCTGTGGCACCACATGAGCAGCCACGATATTATCGATGGCAGTAATACCAGGCAAGTGCCATTTAAAATGTCGGTGATGATGGAGCAGTAGAAATCTGAGAGCACTCTGTCACGAGTACACGTCTCTAACACTGTGTGAGGAAACGGGGCACACGTAGAAAGCAAGCACCTCCGGGTACTCAAGGAAAAAGCTCCCGTCTGACAGTTGTGAGCTGAACTTTTCTCCACTTCCACTTGAGCGAGGGACTGACACATGGTGGTTATTCAGACACTGGTGCTTGGCAGACATTTTCTCAGCTGAACCAAAGCAAACAAGTGGCTGTATTTGTGGCCAGTGATTAAAATTCAAGGTTTCAAAAGTAAAAATTAGAATTGGGGAAACTTTCAACCACCATTGTGCGCTTGACAGCGCCTCACTCCGTAAGGACTTGTCTGATGTGACTGACCTGGTGGCGGTTGTAATGAAGGCGGTTCTCCATGCTGTGATGCATTGGAGGGAGCGCTAGAGTGAAGAGTCTCAGTACTCGGGAGATCTGCATTCTTCAGTGAACCCGTACGGGTTCATTCCAGTTCAAGGTACCCTAATGGATTTCAGTGCAACAGAGTACAGAGTGTCCATGGTTGTTATTCCAGTTTGTACTTGGCGATTGTAAGCATCAGAAAGCAAAGAATTAGAGAGTAAGTTGAAGCTGAGAGACAAAAGCTTCATACATTGGTGCCAAGGCAGTCATAATAATGTGAAAAGTGTGGAAGACAGCAGTTAAGTGCCTTAAGTAGCAATGGAAGTCTTCATAGAGACATTTTGTCTAGGCCTTGAATGCCTGTGAACTTACTAGAAGAAGTACACAGAAGGGTGTTCTAGGCAAAGTAGCAATATATGAATGAAAGTAGGAAAACAAGAGCCACGTAGTATCTGAAGGCCTAAATGCCACACCAGAGAGACTGAGGAGCACTATGAAGATTCTCTTCGACCCGACGTCTTTAGTTTGCTATTTTTAGTTAATATAAAATATTCTCTTGACACACAGCTGGTTATGGCTGAAGGTCACAGTGTAGGCCTGTGTGCTCTCAGCGGAGGACAATGATTAGGTGGTTTTGGTTTCTGTGGCACTTCAATCTGCCCTCACTAGCTCTGTGAACTGGGGTGAGTTGCTTTTTCTGTGCCTCAGTTTCCTGCATACAAAACGGGGATAAGAATAATACCCACAGTAAATGGTCTAGGCTTTGTACCACGCCCATCCATAGCAAACTGTCCAATGTTAGTAGTGAATGGAAGTGACTTTGCTCCTGGGAGTCTGGTAGTGGCCACAGAGGAAGCAGTTGACTTGTGTTTCCAACTGAGTGGTGCTTCCAGCTCTTTAGTTTACTCTTGTCTTGTTCTGCTGCTGAAAGTCTTAACCTGCTTACAATAAAACAATTATTTCCTTAACTGGCAATAACATTGTTCTGTTCACATGCCTTTAAAAACTGTTTTGTATTGTGTTTCTGTATAAGCTTATAAAGTAGCCTTGCTTTCCTTTTATGTTTTCCAAATTTATCTTAAAACAAATTTGAGCCCTGGTTGGAAGCTCAGTTGATTAGACCATCATCCCAATATGCTGAGTTGCAGGTTCAATCCCCGGTCAAGGCACATGTAAGAATCAACCAATGAATGCATAAATAAGTGGAATAGCAAATCAACGTTTCTCTCTCTCTCTCCCTTCCTCTCTTTGTAAAGTCAATAAATAAAAAGTAAAATTAAAAGTTTGAAGGTAACATTTAAAAAAATCTGCTGTTTTCAGTATTGTGATAGTGTCCCCTGGCTCTTTAAAAATAAAAATTCCTTTTTGGTGTTTATATACTGCTTCTTTCTGTTATGCCAGGCTTCTCCTGAGCATATCATTTCTTAGTAACAACTAATGCCGCTTAAAATTTAGCTTAATCTCAGCTTTGTAAATATCCCTTATACCTTATTGTAGAAAGAAATAATACAAATTTGAATCATGTTTGTTGGTTTTGTGGCTGAAAGCTTTTTATTGATGCTGCTTTTTCCTTGTTTGAAAAATCTATTAGGGATTCTGAGAGAGCTATTGGTAATTATTCTTCAGTCTTTTTGTTGTACGGAAATTGATGTTCTTTAACTTAGCTCCTTTCACTTTCCAAGGTCTGTGTACTTAGTGCAATGGCCTGTAGTGTAATGAAGGCTTTTACTTCTTTTTCAGATTATTTCTGATGAAAAAACTTAAAGAAGTAACAGATAAAAAGAAAACTAGTCTCTTGAAAAATATAGATGAAAAACTCACAGAAGCAGCCAGAGAACTGGGCTACTCACTGGAACAGAGAACAAAGAAGATGAAACAGAGAGACAAGAAAGTATGATTTGAATCTGTCAGTCACTGGCTATTTTGCTATTTTAGTATGGTTTTTTCTTTTCTCTCCTCCCCACCTGTACACGTAACCTTTGTTTCCTTGTCTCCTGCCGTATCCCGAGGGGAGCTGGACGCCACCCCCGGGGCCCCCTCCAGGGCTGTGCAGCGGCGGGAGTGCGAGGACAGCACTGGGGCCGGGCCTGGGTGGCTGAGTGGTGGGTTGTGGGTTTGTGTGTGTTTTGTTGGGTTTGGGTGAGGGTTTGTCTATTTACCATGCTTTTTTTTCCCCCTTAACTTAGGTTGTGACAAAGACCTTTCATGGTGCAGGCTTGGTGGTTCCAGTAGATAAGAACGATGTTGGGTACAGAGAGCTCCCTGAAACAGATGGTAATGTACTGCTTGTGTAAACATGTGCAAATGTGAACACGCATGTTAATTTGTGAGGGGAGGGTTTTCCTTACATACGTATGCCTTTATTGGACAGTCACTAGGCGAGAGTGACAGCGAGCAAGCCCAGGTTTTAGGGTCAGTCAGGCTCGAATTAATCCTGGGTTTGTAGCTGTGTAACCCAAAGCAAATTATTTAATCTCACTGAACCTTGTCAATTTTATCTGTAAAGTGGTTAATAATGATATCACTTATATGGAGGGGTTTTGAGAGTATAAAAAAATGTGTAAGGTGCTTAGCACAGTGCTTAGGGTACCTTATAGTACTTAAAATACAGCATTTATAAGAGTTCAGGGACTTTTAACCTATTGCCTAGGTTACATTTTTCTGAACTATTTCAAAACCTTCATTAATCAACATATTTAATAGTAATTACTGAAATAGTATGTTTTTATAGTTTTTTCACCTGCATATAAATTAACTTAGCATTCAGAAACCAAGACCTGAACTGCTTCATTTATAAGTATGAAAACCCTTTGAAAATAGACAATTCATACGCAAAATATAATTACTGCTGTTAAAACAAAATCGCTTCTCAACTCTTTCCCCTCCACTTTATCCCCTTCTTACTTTGAACATCCCTGTTGGCTTTGCCTTATTTATCATCCTGTGCCAGAGAGCATAGAGCTTAGAGGGAAGTCGAAATCAGCACTTCCTCCAGGAAGAACCACGCACCCCTGCCCAGCACGTGGATTTGGCCGTCCATTTTTAGAACAGAACCATCAGCCATGGTTGGTAGTCTCCGGGGTTGGGACCTAGAAATCAGAATTGTTAACGTCTCTGAAGCAACTGTTCTTTGTCCACAGTCTCTAAGCAATAGATTGAGGTGACTTATGTCAGTTATTCAGAGGTGACGTTTTGCTGGCTTCACCCCACATCAGAGGGGTCCACGGGGAATGAGTATGGCCGAGTTGCGTGGCACAGTGGCCGCCAGCCGTGCGTGGCTGAGCACTTCAGTGGGGCCTGTGTAACTGAGGAGAGGAATTTATAACTGATTTTTTTAATTCAGTTGTTTATAGTACATACTGAAATGATTATTCTGGATAGTTGGATTAAGTTAAATCTTAAAATTAATTTCACGCTTTTTAATATGAGAAAAGGTTTAATCGCACATGTAGCCTGCATTGTACTTGTTGGACCAGATACCTCCCCCTGCCCACACCCTCCTGAGTCCGGAGGTCATCAGTGTCTGAGAAGGCGTGTGGGCTCCACCTTACTGTTCAGTCTTCTGCCGACACTCCCCTCTTCTGCCTCTGGGCACTGGTCCGCTCCAAGCTTCCACAAGCGGAGTCACTGTCCCAGTTAGGAAAGGCTGAGAACATTTGCTGCGTTGTGGTGGGTTTTGAATTGTGCCCTGGAGTAAACCCTGTTATCCTGCCTACTCTGGGTGCGGTCCTGGGGCTTTATGCCCAAGATCTTTTTTTATTTCCTTTTACTTTTTTCTAACATTCTAGACATTAAATCTGTCAGTGGTTTAATGAGAAGTGGTAGCAAAACAAGGACCTAATATCTGGCTCCTGCCTCATGTTGTTTGCCAGGAGCAGCAACTGACTGGCAGTTGGTTAATATGCGAGTGCTCAGCAGTCACAGTCGTGGTCCTCGTTTGCCAAAGTTAAAAACCCTAGTATATCTTTCCTGCCGTTGCTAACCCTTAATACCTTATATTTATAGTTAGTCATCAGTAGAACCTTGTGCCTTGTACAGATAACTTGATAATCACCTGTCATCCTCGGGTGTGACTGTTCAACCAGTCCCCGTCTCCCCAGTACAGGAGCCAGTTAAAGATGTGTGATGCTGTGAGGTTTCCGTCATCTCCATTTTTTTCATTACTCGAGGAGGCAGTTTGTCAAAAGGAAGTCTAACTAGATGTTGTCCAGGGTACCTTTCATCCTCATAGGCGTCCAGAGGTCGGACACACTGGCACCCATCAGGCAGTAAGAGCAACAGGGAAAGCCAAAATAGAAATGGTAAACCACCGTTCTTTAGATAAACGTTAGAAATTTTCTGTGTTCTTTCTCCAAACTGCACTTCTGCCGTGGCTGCACTTCCTCCACTGTGGTAAAGGTTTAATTTTGCAATTTATTACCTGTTCCATTGTCTTTTCCTGTATTTTTTAAATGTGGTAGGATAGGGCAAAATAAAGTCACCTTTCTGGTCTGCTGGGATTTTGATTAATCCAACTCCTAATAAAGACTAGCCCAGGGGTGTGTTACATGTGGTCTCCATGGCCATATTGTTTTTTGTTTTTTTCCCCCCAACCTTTTAAAAATGGGAAACACTCTGAGCTCGATGGCTTTTTAAAAAGGGAGTTAGGCCGGGTTTGGGCCTACTTTGGCAGTTCCTGGACCAGCGTACTGAACATTGTTGAAAACTTAGTAAAATCACGACTGCAGCTAGATCCACTGTGAAATAATCACATTCTGCTAATACGAGAAATCATTTTGTTAGGCCATTGTTAGGCTTCAGTCTTAATTAGAAAAGTTATAAAAATGCCATTCTAAATCACAGTGCCATCCAAAGTTACTTGTATCAGTTGTATGAAAAGTCCTAAGAAAAAAAACCCAGCTTATATTTTTCCCTTTGAAGACGGTTATAGATAATTTTTAATATCATTGATTTCTTTCAGCTAATCTCAAGAGAATTTGCAAGGCAATTGTTGAGGCACCAGCTGATGAGGAGAGACTAAAAGCCTTTGCTCCCCTTCAGGAAATGATGACTTTTGTGCAGTTTGCTAATGATGAGTGTGACTATGGCATGGGGCTGGAGTTGGGAATGGACCTCTTTTGTTATGGTTCACACGTGAGTAAAAAATCATACCTCCCTCCTGTCCTGCACCCGTTGTCCCCCCCCACATGCACAGTACATCTTCAAGTCCTAGCATATGTAGCATAGGTAGAGTATGTATTTCAAAAGGAACTTTTTGAAGTGATGTTCTGGCAAACTTGAATAACCAAGGTTATTTGCCTTTAGGCTTCATTAAAGTGAGTTTACTTATTAGACACGAGTGGGGCATGCATGTGTGCACACCCCCTTTCCTAGAGCTCTATTTCCCATTGTCATGGGGGTGCTATTTGTTCTTTTGCTTGAATTCCTAGATGAAAAATAAATACTATTTTAAAATAGGCCTTAAATTACTTAAAATAGGAGATGCTATTTTCCATTAACTATTTGCTAATTAAATAGGAAAACCTCCCCAACAGTTAAGTCAGTGCTTACTCAACTGTGTGGTTGCCTCAAGGTCAAAGAGGCAATAAGGTGTAGTGTCTTCAATGTGTTTGGTTCTAGGGCAAAACTGTTTAATTGTAAATTACATGTTCCCACTTACAAGCTGTGTAAGGTTGGGCAGTTTTTCCAACCCCTTTGTGTATATCCTTACCTATGAAATTTGTCTGCACACAGACCATTTAATTCCAGTCAACCTATGATGTCACCTACAAAGCAGAGAGAGGTAAACCACCCTGCACAGGCAGTCTGGTTACAGTCAGTGTCTAAATCAGTAATTCCAAGATTAAAGATATCGTTAAAATGCAAGCTCTGTTTCGGTAGCCCTGGGGTGAGGCCCGAGACGCTGCGTTTCTGACCTGCTCCCGGGAGGTGGTGCTGCTGCTCTGCATGCACTCTGAGGAGCTGGACTAGACTGGCAGCTAACTAGCATGCACCCGGGCCGCCTAGAGGGCTGTGCAAACAGACAGGTGCACCCCCACCCCCAAAGTCTGAGTTCATGGGTGGGTCCCAGGAATTCGCATTTCTGACCAAGTTACCAGGTCTGGTGAGTCCGAGAATCACATTCCTGTCATTTCTCTGCCTTCCTCACTGCCTTCCTCACGTGGTTAGGAGTGAAAAAAAAAAAATCCAAATGTTTAACAGCCAGAACGACAGCCCTTGACCAAGCAGAATAGCTGCTTGGCCTGTCAGAAAATGGACCAGCTTAATAAAAAACATGACTGGTGTGAGAAATTAAGTAACAGAGTATATGAAGGTTTTAGTGTTAGCACAGTACTCAGCACGTAGTACTAGTTAATATTCATCAACAACAAAAGCGTTGACAGTTTAGTATATAAGAGCAGCAAGGCTAATTGAGTCACCTGGGTTAAACCTAAGGCAGTGACTTACAGGATGGAGGGGTTACATGGTGGGTGGGGGAGAGAAGGGATTTGAAAAGGGAGTGATCTGAAAACTCAGATTCAGCGTACCTATTCTTACAGTATCAACCGAGGAAATGACTAAAATCTTCACTGGTGGGGATACACTGAGGCAAAAAAACAGTTGATAAACCTTATGTGAGAGAATAGAGCAGCTTACATTTTTAACCTGGTTTTCTTCTGCATTTCTTCCAAAATATACCATTGGTCCTTCAGAGCTACAAGCTTGCCCCTTGGACAGAACGCGGCTGTCTGTCTCAGAAGTCACTGTCCTGGTCAACTGAAAGCAGCTAGCGTGGTTAGGGTGGCATGCTTTGTTAAACAGCTGCTTTTTTGAAGTATTTGCTGCTACTTACAGGGGATCTGGTATATTCTCTGCTTACTGGCACATTTTTATTTTTCAGTACTTTCATAAAGTTGCTGGCCAGCTTTTACCTCTTGCATATAATCTGTTGAAAAGGAATCTCTTTGCAGAAATTATTGAAGATCACCTGGCAAACAGAAGTAAAGAGAACATAGACCAACTTGCAGCATGAGTGAGAGTTGGCTTTTTTTGGTGTACTATTTTAAAGCATTAATATTAAACTTGTGATTTTTTGTTTGCTTTTAAGGGATACAGAAAATAAATTGATGGAAACATTTACTAAAACTTTTATAAGTCTCTTCTGGCCTGGTTTTCTTTTTTATGTGCAAATAAATGGTAGTCAAATCATCTAAATGGTGAGGCCCTAATCACATTTGAAAGAAAGTCATCAGACTGTCTATCCTCTCCTTCCAGGGAGTCCTGTTTTGGTGTTTAACGTGGGCAACTAAGAATTTAGTTCTAAGACTTGAGTTAGTACGTGCTGGAGATTGAGGACTGGGTGTAAGGAGGGCAGGGAAGGCACACGGGAAAGGAACTCGGGAAGCTGCCCAGCAGTCTCCCAGAGTCGAGTGCCTGGCCTGACCCAGTGAAACTGCGGTTTTAACTGCCTCCTGGGGACTCGTGTGCTCTCCCCTGAATTAGTGCAGTTACCCCATGTGGAATATTCTTTAAAACAATTCTCCTTGGATTCAGTCCGTATTTACTAGTCAGTAATTGCATAGTGTGTTGATAGAGTATACAAATCAATATAACAATTTAAATTTTAGTTGTTTGTTGCAAATCACTTCATTGGACTTGCAGTACAAATCTGTGGATAGCTGGGTTTTTACCAGATTCAGATCCTCATTAAACCTGACAAAATGTCCTTCACTTTAAAAACGGAGCACACAGATCATTGTTTGCAAACAGCAAACTTTGTGGACTAGGCTGTAAGCTCTTCCCCATTCATGTGAAGTTCAAGTCACCTAGCTGAGTGCCCACCTTGTGAAGACTGACGACTTACCCGAAGAACTTCTACTGAACAGTTTCCAGTTACGTACCCTGTGAGCCGTGTCCTTAAACAGATGTTAGGAGATAACTTTTTTTTGGTAGAAGGAGTAAGTGGACTATTAAAAGGAAACACTTGCAGTCAGGATGGTTAATTGAGTAGCATGCCTCACCTCCAGTTAGGAGTGTGTAGCCCCCTCAGTACCAAACCTTTGACTGTATACATGGCTGGAGGGAAAAAACACCTAAGGATGGTCTCATTTGAACCTCAAGTTGGTCATGCAGCTGCCCATCAATCCTGCTTCACGTCTTTCCTCAAACACGCAACACCTCCACCTTCAGTGTATAGCAAGCAATCTACGCCCACGCAATCTCTCCATGCTAACTCCCCACTGCTCATTCCTAGGACTGTTGCTAAGAACCGCTATGTGCCTGGGCGCCATCCCTTTTCCCTACTCAGGGACCTCTCCGAGACCATCAATTTTCCCTCTCACACATTCACACCAACAAAAGCTCGGATGTCCTGCATCTTAAAACACTTTATTGCTCATCCCCTTTCTGAAAACTCGGGGAGAACTGTAATGCCTGCCTTTGATTCCTCCCAATCTCTGGCAAACCTCCTCCAACCAGACTGCCGCATGACCCCACTGAAACTGCTTTGGTCACACTCGTCACACTGGCCAACTTTCAGTCCTCATTCACCTTTCAGGTCAGCGACACCTGACAACTGGTCCTCCTTAAAACCACTGCTCATCGGGCTTAGGGGACTACCCTAGTCTAGATGGTACAACTCCCCACCCTCCCTCCCTGGCTGCTCCATCTTCTGCTGGCTCCGCATCTCCAATCCGAACATGCAGACGCATCAGTGCTCGATCTGCTTCTGTCCACTTAACCCCAGGGTGTCTCATCTTGTCCCAGGGCCCCTCCCACAGTGTTGAGACCTCTCACGCTACACTAGAGGGTTTTTCACTGGGGCCTGAGTTTCATATAAACAACTGACTACTTGACACCCCCATGTGGAAGCCTAAACGTCATTTAAAACGATGTTGGAAACCAAAATTCCTCCATACACATCCCCGAATCTACCCGTGATGTCTTCCCCACTTCAGTCGGTGGCCATTCCATGGCTCCGTACTCCGGCCAAAACCGTGGGGACGTCCTGCACTCCTCGTCTCAGCGCTCCATGTGCAATCCCTCAGCACGCCCTGTCTACTCCACCTTCACCATGGCCGCGATCCCACCACTAACCGCCACCACCAGCTCATCGGGTTCCACCTCTATCACGGCTTCCCTTGATTATTCTAAGAGCCTCCTAGCTGGTCATGCAGCTTCCACCCCTGTCCCCTAATTCCCAGCGAAGCAGCCAGAGAGATCATGTCACTTTCTGCCTCACTGGCTTCGCATTTTATTCAGAATAAAAGCCACATTCCTACACACCCAACCTCTTCATCCTATGCTCCTTCTCCTTCCAGCCACACTGACCTACTTAAGTCTTCCCTGTGCCTGTGGGGCACATCCCACACTGCAGGGTCTCTGCTGTGTTTCCTCTTCTGGGGACGGTCTTCTCATGGACAGCTGTATCATCCCCTCACTCTCCCGGTATCTGCTCAAAAGTCACCTTATCCCCACGGCCTTCCTCCATCACTCTCTACAAAAACAGCATCCTCCCCATTACTTTTCTCCAAGAGAATTCTGACTTATTCATGCCTATAACACCGTGCGGCACATAGGAATCATTTTTTAAATTCCACTGAGTTCATGGTATTTATCACCATCTGACATATGTATGTGTCTCTTTCCCTGCTGGAATGTAAGCTTCGAGAACATAGAATAGTGCCTAGTACACAGTAAGTGTTCAATAAATTCTTAGTGAATGAGCAAAGGGAATGAATGATAAAAGATCTATCCTTGAATTTTTAGAAAAGTGTTCCCTTTACTAAAAGTTTAGTATTAGAAGACTACTGAAATCTTTTACCAATTCAAATGTTACCACCTCCTTTTAGGCATCTCTATTAGCAAATTTCCAAGGTAAAATTTAAAATGTAAATCATTTACATGTTTTCTCTTCATGCAAATAATATTTCTTTAAAAAAAAAAGTTTAAAAACCATGGTTTTGAAAGTAAACTGAAATGAAATCTTTCAGTATACCTGCAACTTTCACTGCCGTGGAGGCTCCACACGGCTGCTACTGTGTATTGAATATATATCTTGCTGTTCGATCCAGCATCTGCTGTGCCGTGGCTCCTTGCTCGCCGAGTGCAGAAATGGCTTCACACATACCACCCTTCGAGGCTGCATTGCCAGCTATTGGCCAGCTACTTACTGCTTAGAGCAGTAAAGTGGGAGGACTGTTACAGATATAATTAAAGGCCAAACCACAAATTGTCATATAGATTTTAATAGATATTCTGATTAACTCATCACAGTAATCACTTTTACTGTAATGATATGCAGCTTTACTACACTAGTATAAATGAAAACAGATAAATACAGCTCTAGGCAACATCACAGATTAACAAACTAAGCATTCTTCATGAACCAAACTGAAAACAATTATTGAGAAGAGATGCTGACAGCCTGGCCCATTCTCATCATACCTTCTCAAAAAGGGTACTCAAATAAGGCGCTCCACTTACTCTGTCGGTCAATTAATTTGCCAATCAGCTAGGCACACATATTTCATGGTCTCCGCTATTCATGGTCTGGTTAAAAAGCAGACACACCTCAACATATCGAAAAGGAAAATGGAACAGATCAGAATACCAAAGAAAACCACTGAATGCATAAAAATATGGCACTTTTCCTGTATTTCAGCTGTAAGACACATCAGGGTAGAAACAAATCAAGAAGAAAATTACTATCCACCCTGAAATGTCAGTCTCTGAAGCAGGATGGGCAATGAAAGGAGGTCCTAAAATCAAAAAAGAAAACATGAAAAAAGAAATCCATGTGAAGTTGAATGTTATGAAGCTATCTGCAAAGAAGCTCGTCTCTCCTTCGAAGACTTGTAACTCAGGACAAGCACGTTACTCAGTAGCCAGTCCTGCGGGGTTCCCGCTCTAGCGGTGCCTTGCACGCTGCAAATGCACTCAGACAAACTGGAGATAAGATACACGGGACTACCGTTTAGAGGTTATTCCACTCTGGATGGTCAAATAACTCGGAAAGGCCACTAAGGAAACCTGAAGTCTGCCAAAGTGGGGAATGTCTTGGAGAAAATACTAACTTTAGGCAGATAGCAAAACTAAGCATGTTTCACAAAACTGCTAAAATTTTGCTCAACTTTCAACTGTTATTCTAATATGGCTTCATGATCTTATAAATCTTCAAGATCTTACAGCTCTATTATTATTATTAAAAGCTAGGAAGAGACATTTCCAAAGAGCAGCTCACTGCCAGTTGTTTCAGAAAATGTCTGTCTGCAAAAATTTCACTTTCCGACCCAGAATGCATAATCACAGAATATTTAGGCCAGTCCTTCAAGTAAAACTGCCTTTGCCGATAGTGAATTAAGATCATGATTAAGACAGACATTTCCAAACACAAAACCCCCCAAAACACCCCAGTACCTTTTCGATTCATCCTGCAAAAATGTGCACTGTGGCTAGTCAAAACATCACTGAACAGAACACTTCCGGATGCGACATACCCAAAGATTCAAAGCTTGTGTTTAGATTATGATTTTAACTGTTACCTTTGCAATTTTATCATTTCCACTTGATTTTTTTTTTAAAAAGGTAAACACTATTTAACATTTGATTTTAATCGGCAAAGTGATGTGTAGTGTTTCCACTCTCCAGTTAATAGGTCAGAATGAACAGGGCGGAGGGCGGCAGCGAAGACCAGAGAAAGGGTTATGTACACACTGGGTCGGAGAGAAGCCACCACCACCTCTCGTGCACCCTTGTTCCCACTGTAAACTTTGTTCGTATCTCCGTGTTTGTAAATCTGAATTAGTCTATAAAAATTGCATTAAAAAGGTAAAATTACTTAAGTGAAATATTAACTGATCTGTATTTTATAAATTTTAATCCATAAAAATATAAATAAGAATGGTAAATTTTTAGGAGAAGAAATATACATTTAGTGCAAGTTATGAATTACATTTCTTCAGTGTCAGCAGTAAAATATCTTGAGGAAAGAAAAAAATGACTGATCTTATTTCAAGAAAAAAGAATTCCAGTGTTTCGACATGCAATTAATACCAGGTACAGCTAGACAGGACATCGCCTTCTCTTCCCCGTCAGAGCAGCAGCACTTTGCTTCCTTATGCTACACAGCACTTGCATATCATAGCAGTTTCCCAGACAGAAAACGTGCGTAAGACCAGGTCACGTTACCCATGAAGTCTGAGAGGAAAAAAACAAAAAGAAAACTTTACACGTACAAGTCACGTTTTGTTGTGGATTCGGAACCACGTGGCACACGAGCTGAGGGATCTCGTTCACGCTGCACTGGAGAGTTCCCTTTGGTCGACCTTGGCTGACCACAGAGGTGCACGCACGTGACCGCTCCAAGCACTCAGTGACGGTACCCACAACAGGGCTAGTGGCACAAGAAACACTCCCTTCTTGTGATGAAACCTCAGTAAAATCACAGTACATCTCAATATGAGAAAGGACTGCTTCAAAGGGTACACCGATTTAAAGAGGCTTTGTTACAGAGAGAGCGAGCGAGAGCGAGGGGGGGGATGGAGGGAGGGGGACGAGAGCTCTTCTGGAATGTAGAAAGGTAATGCTTAACTATACAATTCATGAATTAAACAGAACAGTTTTGATTAAAAAAAAAGGGCAAGACCTGCAGTCTTACAGATGGCTCAATTCGAAGTTATCCCTCCAGGAACAGGGACTGATTTCGTGTCTTTGCGATGTTGTAGTAACAGGCCAGGTGCTCGGAGCTGGGCTCCAGGGTCCTCTCCGCTGGGGCTCAAGCTGCCCTCTCCGGGTACGTCCTCAGCAGAAAATGCATCCCCTGCAGAACCACAGGAGTGGGTGGGCTGCTCTACCTCACTCATTTCTTTCTCTCTCCTTTCCCTCCTCAAACAATTCCTTTATTCCAGCAGCACTGTTTGCAAAACATGTTGCAAAAGCCTGGCTTTTATATCTCCTTTTTGTTTGTTTGTTTGTTTAAAGGAGATCTGTAAGTAGATGACTCCCTCGGGTTACAGAGTTGTGCTATTCAACAAACGAACTTCCTCTTCTGCCTCCTCTCTCTCCTCATCCACGAGATTCAGTTGAACATTACTGAGGCGGGGTCTTGGTTTGCCGTCTGGGCCATATGACGGAGGATATCTTTTTTTGTTATAATGCCAAGGAGGCGCCTGAAAGGGATAAACAGAAGACAGCCATTAAAATAAAAGGGAAAAGAAAAGGAGAAACAACACTTAGAGCTAAATCCTTTTTGTTGACAGCAAAAAAGCAAAGCAAGCAGCCTGATTTTTTATTTTCAAAAAGCATTTTACTGGTAAAGACAATCAAATTATCCAGCAACCATCCTTTGATAAAGTAGTATGGTCACTAATAGTACAATGTCCTTTCCACTGAGACTCTCATTGAAGTAGAGCTATTTTGATTAATGTATGCCAACAAAAAAGTAACAAAAAAATGGATGTGTGAGCAAGAAATGATACGGGTCCCATTTGAAGAGGAATATTCATTTCCATCACACCAAGAAAGCAGTAAAGTATCTGATGACCAAATCCCCTCAATATTCCACTTTTTTAAAAAACCAAAACTAACTTTAAAAACATAGAGACTGCTCAGTTGTATGCAGTCTTCATGAAAGCACATACAATTGAGATAAAACAGTCAACACAGGACTTCAATCACAAACTTCAGAGCTCCAAGAATAATTCTGTAAGACAACACAAGTTTCTAGTACATTCATCAATGTTTTCCTTTTTTGATTTTGACCAAAAAAGTTAAGATACAGTGCTTTTATGAAAGGCTTAGTAACTGTTAATGCTTACATTAAAAGATAGATGAAAAATCAAGAAGCAGTCCTAAAATATTATAATAAGTGAAGCACAAAGCAGAATGAATGAGTAGCTACTTATTATTCTGGTTAGTAGTTTTTTAAAAGGATGCATGAATAACTTGTGAAATATTAGCATACAACAGGAATACATAATCAGCTGTGTTTCAACCAAACTGGGACAAGTTTTATATAGGTATGACAATTGCAAGGCAAAATAATTTCAAGTATCAATTGCTAAAGCCAGACAATTTTTAGGTTATAAGGTAAAATAATAATTCAAAATGTATCTTCAGTCATTAAACCACTAGGACATAGAGCCAGTCAAAGCCAAGGCACCTGACCCTAAAAGCTGCTTACAGCATTCTAGAAGCATCATGCACGGGGGCACACACTCTTCTAGGTACACCTCACTAATGGAATGGCAGGGCACACATCACTGCCTTGGACAGTATGGGAGGCACGGAGGGTACAGCAAAAAAGAACTAATGCTATGATCATACACACACACACACACACACGTATACACACACGTACACATTCTGCTCTAGTTAGTGTGCGCATAAAAAAATCCATTTAACTGTCAGCAGTTCTAACATTGCTAAGCTCGGTTAAAATGATTTATGAGCTTAGATTTATCACAACATCAGGAAACATTTTTTATTTAAAAAAGGGGGGGATTTGGGGTGATGAGGTATGCATTTTTAACCAGTCCGGCGTCCTGAGACTAGTGTGACCGCTAAGGTAGACAGATATATTGTGTTACTTTAAAAATGTCCAATGATATTCAAGCAACCACCAACTCTTTACAGTCCTTAAACTGCAACTAATGATTCTGGTGCCATGTTAACTTTTGTTACTTCCCATGAGTGGGATTCACACATTTAAATGTATCTTACAGACATATTTTACGAGATGTAAATGTGATTGGCAGCATGTAGGATTTTTTGATCGGCAGGTATCTGGGACAGAAAGAACTGACAGTTCACAAGTTTCATGCTTCCTGACTTCTAAGGTGCCTGTGAGCAGATCTGATATATCTAATCACCAGGGGTTCGACGTGCTGCTTTAGTTGCTCGAGATGCTCTAATATGTTCTTCTTTGTGATGATCCCCAAGACAATCCTGAAACAGATCATGTTATGCTAATAACTGTGAGAAATTAAATTAAAAGAGGTTCCAATCACAATGATAATGAGAGGAAAAAATAAGAGCATGAACCATAAGAATGCTTTTAAATGAACTTTAGAAAAATATAAACAAAAATGATTTAAAATCCCCAGTGCCATTTGCATAAATTCTACTGACTTTCAAAAGTGACATGATACTATTTTTAAATATTGGTGGGTTGCTTTCCTTTTTAAATTGAAAATAAAAATGATAAAAGGTTCCCAGTGAAAATGACTACAAAGAAAAGTCCAAATAATATTAACACACAACTATAAAATTATGAAATTTTAGTTTCACTTTTCAGTGTTCCTTCCTTTGAAGAAATTACTTTTCTGTTATCTAAAATGCCACAGTGCCGCAGCTATTATGTGATCTACCGCAGCAATGAAAAGGTAGGAGGAGTCTGAGCCTTTATTGCCTATGAAGAGCTTCAAGCAATCCCTGGGATTTTAGTAATATGTGGAATTCAAATTAAAGGGAATGCGCACCAAACAAATAGTGCTGACCAATAAAAACACCCCCTAATTTTTAGGACCTGTGGAATGCTACTTCTTAAAATAGCCTAATAAAACATATTTAAGATTAGGGGTCAAAGTGACTTTTACTTTATGCATTTTTTTCTTTAAATGATTATTTCTCAGTTAATGTATCATTATTATGACATCGAGCAAAATAATGGACATAAATTCTCACGAGGATACTTAAATATAATTAAACTTTTAATTATTAAAACGAAATACTGGTTACTGATTTTCTAGTGAGAGTCAATGAGTTCAACTACAATATATGGCAATTTAGACAGTGAATGTCAAAAACCTTAGAAAGCTTTTAATCGTTAAATTCTGGAAGCCCATCCAGAATGTCCTTCAGAGTAACTGAACACATCTCCCTGGTGACCAGGTTAAGTCCATTTTACTACTAAACTGTCTTTGAACATTCTGACTTCTTCCAGGGGTCACCAGGGGACTTCACTTAGTCAAAGTGGCCTGGCCCTACAGATGTGTCAGTTGTCAAATCATTACTTCAGGTGATGCCTGGGTGTGGAGGTGGGGAAGCAGGGAAGGTGGGGAATGAAAAAGGCATAAATAGGTTCTCTGCTAATGTTTTTTCATTATTCTTGTTTAATTTATTGATTTTACAGAGAGAAGAAGGGAGAGGAAGAGGGGCAAGGGGGAGAGAGAAAAGAGAGAAGAGACAGCGAGAATGAAAAAGAGAGCGAGAGACAGAGAGAGAGAAATAGAAACATCTGTATTTCTTGCTCCACTTACTGATGCATTCATTGGCTGATTCGTGTGTGTGTCCTGACGGGGGATCAAAGACGAAACCTTGGTGTTTCGGGACAACGTTCTAACCAACTGAGCTACCACTGTTTTTTAAACACAATATACAGATCACTGAGAACAAAGATGAACTGAAAAGTTCTCAGAGCACAGGAGCAAGTCCTTTCTCCAAAAAAGCTGGGACACTGCATTACATAAAATATAAGCACTCAATCATTCAGCAGATGTTCTCCTGACTAAATGTTTGAGGTCAAATAAAAAACAACAAAAAAAAACATCAATTCACTTAAATTTATACTTGAAGTCAGGAAATGTGAAAATCTTGACAATTAAAATAATTCCAGTCTAATTCTTATTCACTTTTTCTAGCCAATTATGTACAATAATTAATTTCAGTTAATAAATTAGTAAGCTCTGCCAAATCATAAGGTACACAAATGAGAAAAAATTACAATTTTTAAGGACCAAATGGCAAATTTAGAGATTTACAAAGCAGTGTTTATATTTACAAAGTAACAGCCCTAAAAAGGAGGATAACATATTTCCTCTCTTTGGTTAATGGAGAAGAGTGATTTGAGAATGATCAGGCCAGGTTCAGTGCTGCTTTGTGAATTTCAGGAAGTGTAAAGAAAATCGATGCAAAAATGTGACTCATGCAGACTAATTTACTGTTTCCTTGTGGGCTACCAAACAATGATGGGAGAGTTAACAGAGCATGACCCGACATCTTCCCAAAGTACGTTCCAACAGCAGTCACTCGAGTTCTGCCCCCTTCCCTCCTTCAAAAGAAGGTTTGCTATTAGAGTAAGTTTGGAAAACTATGTTTCTATTATTCCATCTGAGAATCAAATAATATCAACATTTTATAAGTTCTAAGAAGTTTCTTAGTAAATAAACCTCAGATGTATTTAATCCAATATTTTACTAGTTTATATGGTCAAAACACTCTTTTGGAACAATCCTAGTAACTATCCTGCTACTTCCACCAAGACTAAAAGACCCTGAGAAACTCTGCTAATTAAAATAAAAATGCGGGGACATCTATAACAGCATCTCCACAGACACACCTCCCCCCATCTCTCTGCTCTCCTTTTCTCCTTACACCCAAGGCTCCAGATTGGTTTTGTCTCCTCCGCCAAAGAATTAGGTTCCGCTTCTGAGGACCCAGTGTAAGCAACTGTCTGGAACGTCACAGTCCACACCAAAAACCCGAAGATTAACTTCTTTTCTGGGTTAAATCATTTAAATGTAGGTAAGAACACTCTACTTTCTTACATATTTCAAGGAAAATGTCTCAAGAGCCACCACCCTGAATAATCTCTTCTCTTTTTATATCTATCAATGTTTCTTAAAGGACAGAAATAAGGGAAGTATAATCAATGCAATTAAACATACTCTTTCAGAAAAAGCCACCCCTCACCACAAGCTTTCTTATAAAAAGGAAGTATCACAAGATTTTAATTAACTATTCTCCCTTTTCCTCTACTTCATTATTTTCACACTTTCTTCTAAATATTTTCCTTTCCAATGTCTGTGCTGCCAAAACCCTAAGAATTAATCAGCAATGGGAAATACAGTAATTAACCCATATAGCTTTTTGGTCAGTTAATTAATCATGACTAGAGAATGATAGTATATTTATTTGGTAGGACATAAAAGGACAAACCACTCCAGGCATGGAGAACCACTTAAAGCAAGTAAAAGTTTGTAACAAGTCATCTTAGCTTCCAATTGAGCCATTTATAATTAAAAAGGCCCAAGAACCAATAAATCTTTATGAAAACTTACTCCATTTAACATGTTTTCATTAAGTTTTTAATCAGTGAAGTTGAGTACCATTATTTTTAAAGTTAAACAACATTAAAGAAAAAAGTTATTTTACCATATACATCTCTTCTACAATCAATACTTGTGGTATTTAATAATTATGACCTCCCTGCCCTTAATCAAGACCTTTATCTCTGTAATGATTTATTTCATATTACCTAGAGTTATTTTCACTGGTTAGCAAAAACGTTAAACATGGATCTAATTCTCTAGCTTTTATTTCTCTTCCTAACACAATACAGTCTAATATATTGTCTAAGAAAACAATAGTAGTTTAAGAAATCACAGAGAAGGAAGATATATTCCATCAGTCAATTACAGGTAAAATGACAGCAAGAGACTGGTTTTTAAAGCTACTTTATTCCCTGATCTCTGACTTGTTTAACACGTGACTAGGCAAGTTATTAAGCCTCTTGGAGCTCATTTACTACATCTACAACTTGGGATATCGCCACCTGCTTTGCAGAAGGGCTGCAAAGTTAAATGAGAAACATGAAGAAGGTGTTCAGTAAACAAATGTTCTTTCTTTTTGGTCCTTCTTCCTCCTTCCTCTAGATAGGAGTTGTGTGTTCTGCACGAAATGATGTTTTAAAAAACCTGCTGTGATGCTCTTAACTGTCCAGCATTCCAATTCATACTGTGCCTGCAGTTTACCCATAATCCTTCGTTTCTCATTTTGACTCTTTCTGACCCTTTCAGCCTTCAGGTAAAACAATGTTAAGTACTTCATCTAGAAACAGTAATATAATGGGAGAAAGGGGACTAGAGAAGGGGCCTGGAAGCAAATCCCGCGTCAGGAACAGAGGGAGCAGTGGGCTGAAGGAGCGCGTCTGCCACGGCACCTGGCACCCCATGTGCTCCTCTCCACAATCCCTGCGGCGCCTGCCCAGCCAAACCGTCCTATGTTCCTGTCCTCGAGAGATGCTGGCAGTTCATGTGTATAAGGCAAAAAGTAATCAATGTACACACTTCAAATACACAGTCTTTGTCATTAGCAGTTTACGTAAAAGGTTTGTGAGAAGGAAGAAAGGAGGAAACAAAGCATTTGCTCTAGGAGGTTTTCAACTACTTTACAAATTTCACTTCGTTACACATTATTTCTCTTATTACATGACAAGTTAAATAATGGCTGACGCAGTAAATAGCCAAGTTTCTAGAAAATTACTGCTGTACTAGAAATATATAGTCTAAATTGGAATCCTGACAGACAGAAACAGGTGTCTGCAGTGGTTCATTCGGGGCAGGGCCACTACTTGTCTAAGGAAGGAAACAACTCTCATACCACCTATGTGCTGGCGACGCTTTGCCAGCCCTCAAGTGTTCCTGACAAACGTCACTACATTTGTGGGGGGTGACATTTTTCTTTTTCTTAAGTGTCAATCTGACTGATCTTTTTTTACAACCAAAGTAAAAGACAGACTTTCCCACCTGCGAGCTGATTACACTCTCTCCTCTTAAGTGCGTATGAATTCCACTAAAAAGGATTAAAAGTTCTGGTAAGTGAACTTTTTTTTTTGATGAAACTCACCCATTGTGAGTTACGAGGCACTGCCTCAGACCCAGCTTTCGGAAGATGTCCACCACGATCTCCATGGGTGTGTGGTCGGTCACGGTGAAAGGGCTCATGTCAAGAATGCTGCGAAGCTTCAAGGGCCGGGGGCTCTCTGCCGGAAGAGACGGGGTGTGCTGCGCAAAACACACTCGGGAACTGCCCACGATTCCTTCTTGTTTTTTTCTTGCACTTTCTGAAAGATTGAGAAGACCAGAAATTAATGTGTTAGGATGTATTCTGTTTTAAGGGCAACATGCTCATTCAGAGATTAAACAAATAAATGCTCCCATGACTTTTGGTCCCTTCATTTTTTCCTATCTCCTTAATCAAAAAAGGAATCAACTAACAGTCATAGTAATTTCTTACATTTAACAGAATCAGAATCCACGAACAACAAATCACCTTCACATAAATAAAATATTATTGGTATATATTTTATGGGGCTGAAGCTGTTTTCCAACTCTGAGGGATAAGGAAGCCTGTTTGGAATATGAGATTTTAAAACCCGCACAAATTAGAGAAATCCATCATCAAATAATCCTGCCTGTGCTAACAGCAATTTACACTACACTGGAGGTAGGACTAAAGAGAGCTTCATCCTTGCTGTGACCATGCTCTGCACTTCACCACTGTGGACTAGCTAGTTCTTTCTCTTCTCTAATGTTTGAGTTTAATATTCTAGGTGAGTCCAGAGCACTAACAGGTGGGTTGAAACTACAATTATTTGCAAAGGCTGTTAACTGCCCCCTCCAGTGTGCTCTGCTGCCTACTTCCACTCCCACCTCTAAGAATGCTAGACAGTGGCAAAGATGCAGAAAGCTACAGAGGAAGAACAGAGGCCATGGAAACAAAAAGGAAATCCATGACACGGAGAAAGTACAAAAATAAAAGTCGGCTTTATGCTTCGATTTTGAATTAGTGTGTATTCAAAACTGTCCTTTAATAAGATATTTTATATATTATACATATATAAAGAACCTAGTGTATGGGTCTACTTTACCATTCAAAAACTTAAAACTTTACAAATACATGTGAGTAAATACTTAAGGTGTGTTCAAAAAGTCATGTGGGCTAACACTTCTGATGATGTGACTTGCTCTCACATATCCAAAATACCTCTATTCCCTGAAATGAATACTCTCTGCTAACTCAACATTCTATTTCTCAAGACAGCAACAAAACTAAAACATATATCCACTAAATTAGAGGGATTTAATTCTTAACTTTACCACTTTCTTCTAAAAACCTGGCCTCTTTCTTTAAATTTCAATAGAAATTCCAAAACCCTAATCTTTTCTGTTTCTTTGCCTGGCTACAATCAAAACCTAAAGAACGGGAATCTAAACAATAGAATTCTTCTCTGACTGTAGGTTTGGCCATGGTGATGGCGCAGAAGCTAAAGCCCTTGAACACAGCCAAGTCTGACCACATATTTTGCCCAGTCTGGCAACCACTGTATTACTTAAATCAAAACCTGAAATGATGGGATTGCCAGTCTTTGAAAAAGTCTTCGGAAGATGTAAGCCTTTCCTAAACTGAGTAAGATATTCTCTGTAGGCTCTTTCTTTCTCCTTCTCCTTCTTTTTTTCCTTTAATAAATAGCTCTTGTAAACTGAGAGTTTTCAGTTTGATTTGAGAAACACTCCCCATCCACACTGTGCAGTCTTCCCTCTTCGAATGGCGCCAGAATTGAATGTTTTACTCCCCTTTTGCAATGGCCACAGGGACAAGTTGGAAGGGAGATGACGGCCTCACAGGAGTAACCTCTGGAGACACCCCAAGTGCCACACATTTTCAGCTCAGGGTCCTCTACTAAAAACTGCGGAGTGCCAAAGCAATAGCTCGATGAAAATATTCTCTGTCGTCTCCGGGAGCTGAGGGGAGAGGAGTTGGTCTCCTCATTAAGACTGTAGTACTATTGGATAAGAGGGAAAATTAAGTTTGGAGGAACATAATTGCTTCCTCCTCAGAAAAAGTTTACTTATCTCCAAGAAATAACATAGTATGGCCAATGTCTTTAAATAATATTTTCAGGAATGTCAGCTCAAAATACAATAGCACTTCCATACTTTTTCAACCTGACATTTAACCAAAAATAAAATCTCTATGATTTTCTCACTTTTAAGTATTAGAAGTCAATGTTGTAAACCTAAATCCAAAAACTAAGAAAGTAAAACCTTGTGAATCTGATATGAAACAGACCAATGAAGATGGGATTTTCAGTGACTTGCGTTTAAATAAGCCAACTTTATTAAATACGAGTGTATTTAGCCGGAAGCCCCAGCACTTGCTATGGCCTTATACGACGTGTTAATCAAGAATAATGTCAATTTAACAAGGCTTATCAGAGTGGTAAAAAAGCATCTGACTCCAAATGGATAATGCCAGGTCAAAAGATAAAACTATATTTAGCAAGAAAACAATCCATGGAAGCATAAATTCCTTTCCTAAAGAACATAAGACCTCTTCTCCCACCAACCCAACCAATTAAATTTTATTGGTTTCCTTTCTTCCAGAAATCTATTATATATCCATGTCTACCTACCTACATACCAACACATGTAAGTGTGTGTGTGTGTGTATTTTTTTAAAAAGTACCTATTGCAATTGTTAGATCTCTTCTGAGGGCAAATCCCACTAATCTCTGAGATTCTTTTGACATGATGACAGGGAAGCCATTGTAACTGGTTTCATTAATCATATTTTCTATGTCATCCACTGTCATATTGTCCTGGGTCAGGACAGCCAAGGGAGGATCATTCCTTCGAGGTCTCATGACATCAGCAGCCAGGGTGGTATGAGTGAATTCTTCTTTTGCATCCAAGAAAGGGTATCCATTTAGCCGAATGTGCGCTTCATAAATGCCTTCCCTACCAAAGGCGTCTCCAACCCATTTACTGGTCATTACTGCGGCCATAAGGGGAACAATATATTCCAGGCCTCCGGTGAGCTCAAAAACGATAACCACCAAGGAGACGGTCATCCTTGTCACACCACCTGAAAAAAATAAGCACCCCTGGTCAGGAAGGACAGGATCCCCATGCGTACATGCTAGTGGAATCTGTGCACTAGGCAGGTTGACATAAATTGTAACTAGAATTTAGCAAAAAGGATTATCATCAAAAACTACTATTAGGACAATTTTCACTATTTAATAAGATCTAGAAGAACACTGAGCATCTTTGTTTATAACAGAAAACTTGAAATAACATTTCAAAACCTGTTTGATTCATATAAAAAAGAATACCTGTCCAACCAAAACAAGTATGCCATTTTGGTTCACTGCTAAAGCAAAGATGTAATTTCTCCCTTGTAAAAGATTATTATTAATTCTTAAGGAATCTGGTGAAGCACATCAGAGCTATCTTCTTTACTACTAATTTATACATTAAATTCATATGTGTGTAGAATATTAATTTAATTCATTTCTTCCCCTAAATCTTTCCAAAATGAGTAAAATATTTTGAGCTTTGTGATTCGTGGTAGCAGTATAAATTCCCTCCCTCAGAAAACTCACGTATTCATTCACCCAAATCACCATTCTGAACCATCTTCTCTACGCAGATGACTCCCCCACACCTCTCCACCTACTGCTGCACGTGTGTGCCCTGTCTCCAGCTCGGCGGCCTTACCTTGTGCTCATCTCATTTATTTGTGAAAACACTACACACTTAAAACTAAATTCCTCTCCTTCCCAAGGAGCCCCCCATTCCCACTCCCCTGACTCCAACAGTGGGCATGACGTTTGTCCTGACAACCTTGGTAACTATTCTTGGTTCACCCCTTTACTTTATCCCAACATCTAGACTCTCACCTAGTCCTCTGATTTGCTCTGCAAAATATCCATGGGCACCTTTCTCAACATTCTCACTGTTACCAACCTAGTCCGGACCCTCAAGATTTTGTTCCTTAATTTTAATACTATTTTGTGTTTACCTCCTTGACTGCAGGCCTACTACTTTCAACCCACTTTCTAAACCATGGTCCGGGTTAATCTTTCCTAAGTAATACTCCCCCCATGGTGCTTCTTTGTGGAAAACCTACCAGTGTTCACCAGTTTATACTATATTAAGCTTAAACTCTTCCTTTTTGTTTTTTAACCTACAAATAGAAGGGAGAAAGGACCTATCCTACATTATATATCTACACTATGCTAGACATGTCCTAGTCAATTTACAAAGGCATTTTTAAAAAATTATTTTTTAACTAAGCAATTATTTTACCTGATACTATGCTAACAACTTTATATGCATTTTTATCTCATATAATTCTCAAAACAACTGTAGGAGATAAGTAGTTATTATTTCCATTTTAAAGATTAAAAAAAAAGAAGGAACTTTCCCAAAGTCATCAGGCTACCTGTGGCAAAGCCACGACTGTCACAGATCTGTCACAGATCTGACCAATTCCAAATACGAATTCATCCTAACATAAATTGTGCCCCATAATCTGCTCCTTCTCACCAATCCAACTGTTCCCCCAAAATATTAAAAATGCACTCTCTTACTTCAATATTGTCAGTTTCTTCAGAGCCCCAAAACAGATTACTAAATCCATTCCTATCTAATTTCTTTGTCTTCACATTATTATAGTCTTCAACAAAGTCCTCTCCCTTAAATTCTACTAATCTTTTAAAATAAAGCTCATGCTCTACCCTACCTGAATTGCTTCAGTTCTTTTTCCCTCTAGGTTCCTACAGTTTCCATAGACTCTTTATCTACTGCTCACTATTATTTTCTCAGTGTGGGTCTTGTCTCTCCAGCTTGACTGCAGTGGAGGTTGGTCCATGGTTTATACTTCTTTTTCTATCACTCACTGCACCTAGCACAGTTCTAAACAGAAAGTGGATACTTAATAAATACTCCCTACCTGGGTGAAAAATGATTCTGTCCTTCACTTCCATTTGATACTACACTTCTGAAGATCACTAATAACTTTGTACACTTTTGATCAATAATTACTTTACATACTTTTAATGCATGAACAAAAATAAGTCAAAATACCAACTATCATGAAATATGTAACCGAAGTTCAACTGACATGTTCAATATAAAATAACTACTTTTCATGACCAAAAGGACAATAAATAGACTTGTATTTTTTTTTAATCTTCACTCAAGAATATGTTGATTGATTTTAGAGTTAGAGGAAGTGGTAAAGAAGCAAGAGGGAGATGGAGGGAGGGAGGGAGGGAGGAAGGGAGGGAGGGAGGGAGGAAGGGAGGGAGGGGGAGGGAGAGAGAAAGAGAGAGAGAGAGTGAGAGAGAGAGAGGAAGGGAGATGGAGAGGGAGAGACAGGGAGAGGGTGGGGGAGAGAGGGAGGGAGAGAGAGAGAGATTGAGAGAGAGAAACGTCAATGTGAGGGACAAACATCAGTTGGGTGCATCCTGGTACATACCCTGACAAGGATGAAACCCTCAAACTTTTGCGTACTGGGCAACACTCCAACCAACTTAGCTACCCAGCGAGGGCTAGACTCATCAGTATTTAATGCAGATAGTTTGCTTTTCTTTAATAGAGTAGTTATCTTTCTCATTTTGCTATAAATACACCTTAGATGGAAGGCAGCTGGTAAAGAAATCTTTTACTGAGGCTAAAAATAAATCACTGTGGAGCCCAAAGTAAAGCTATTCTGCAGCTTTGCCAGCATGCTAATCTCAGGAACCATGCTCTGGCTGGTACAGGTAAATCAAGATCCGTGACAATGAAAAAACCAAAAATCTCCTTGGACAGGATTCAAGTTAACCCTATGCTGTACTGAGATGTTTCCTGTTATAGAGCATTACGTGGTATTATAAAAATGCTGTATTAAATTTTTGCATTAACAGAGTTTCAGAGACAGGTACATAAAACCTAGTACTATGTAATACCATGTAATAGTAGTACTGTTTAATTTCTGTTAAAACATTCTATCCCTCTGTCCCATACCCCTCCCTCTCCCTCACTCCCACCCAGTTAAGCACGAGCAGACTCTTACTCTGTTCTCAGATTCACAAGCACCCAGCACAGACAGGCACAGTGGTATTACCTAGGCACGCAGCAGCACCAACCATAGCATAAAGGCCAGGAGTAATGCAATCCGCCCCGACCTCACACCACTCCTTAAAGATAAACCAGTCGTGGTGGTAATAGGCAAGCTGCTCCACGGCAATCCCCACGATCCTTCCCGCAATGGCGCCAATGGCCATGCTGGGGATGAACAGGCCTGACGGCACCTGTAACAAAACGGAGTGCTTAATCAGGCAGAGGTCCTCTACTTACCTCCTTGAAACCTACGTTCTGTGGATTGCTTTCTCACACTTGATTCCTTTCATATTTACATAACAAAATCCTAATATAAACTAAAACTTTTAGCAAAATCTTACTATATAGTATTTTGACAATTCTAACAATTACAAATTTACAAATCACATTCTCTAGACCAAAGAGAAAATACTCAAGGGTCATTTCTCCTTTATCTCAGGGGCTCCTTAATGCCAATCCCTACCAAAATTTTCACTAGTCCATGTAAAATGTGAGACCAAAAAACAACAGTGTGAAGCACTTTTCGTAACTCTAACTCAACTCAGTCTGAAATACTACCCTCTACTGCAAGACTATGTCCTTCCTATACATGTTTCTATCAAATGAAAGAAATATTAGATGCTCTTCCTCTTAAGTGGGCCAATGTCATCAGGTCTCCCAATGTTTTTTACTGAATATATATATGTATATATATTTATTCAAAAAACAATTTCCTCCTCTAATTAATTTGTACATATAACATATATATGTATGATTATATTTGTCCATGTCATATATGTATGAATTAAAAGGAGAAAAAGGTTATCGCCCAAATTTAATAAGGATAATAGGAATAGTAAACACCTTAAGCAAGACCATTAAAGACCATTAAAAGACTATAATAGCTCTAAACTGTTCCGCATAAGAAATAAGATGAGCACAAAGTGATGGCATGTTGAAGAGTTATCAGGATCGTGAAATGGACATCCAACTAGAAGGGATGAAAATATGTTTTACACTCTCCTGCCAGTCAGAACCCCTCGGCCAGAGCGGAAGGTCATAACGAGGAAGGCCTGCCAACTGCCTCTGGTTTCCTGTAGCTCAGCTGAGGATGAGAAAGTTGGGACTTACAGAAAATCAACTTACTATAGAAATAGGAGTTTTAACAACTCCTTTAATTTGATTCACTAAAAAAAAGGTAAAATTTCAAGGTTCTTTCTATTATTTAACTCACATTTAATTAATATAATGTGGACTAAATACAGAGGACAACAGAAAAGAGACGGTATTTCAAAAATACCACTTCAATTTCATAAAAATTCAGCTGCGATTCCACATAATGTACAGCTGTGAAAGCACACCACCACTAGAGAACATGAACTATAGGTACAATAATTTAAAGACCAAGGATTAGCAGACATCTGATTCCCCATACACGTTACTGACAGTCACATAATAGAATTATATTTACTGGGAAATCACTAATTAACAAATGCTGTTCTCACTTTTGTAAGTTCAAAAGAAGTTATGTCCCAGGGCATAAGGCCTTAAGTCTTGGATGGGAAAAGGCATGGTATTCAAGGGCCTAGTAATTTACCTCTCGAGTCTGCAGTGTCCTTTCAAGGTAAGGGACACGGTGAGGCAGGGATACGGTGAGGCAGAAAACTGGCTTCCCAAAGATATGGCTATCCTAATTCTGGGGAATTCATTATGCTATGTGGCAAGGAGGAATTAAGGTTGCAGAAAGAATTAAGGTTGTTAGCTGACCTTCAAACAGGAGATTATCCTGGATTACTTTGGGCCCAAACTAATAACAAAGGTGTTTTAAATGTGGAAGGATTTAGAAAAGTGAGTTTCAGAATGATGAGATAAAAGAAAGACTGCAGCACCATTGCTGGCTTTGAAGATGGAGGAGCTAAGCATGTCGGCAGGTGGCCTCTAGAAAGCAAAGTGAAGACTCTCGCCCAGAACCTCAGTAAATCCCTGTGAACACCTTGATGTTACCAATGAACCCATTTTGGATTTCTGATCTCCAGAACTGTAAGAAATTTGGGTGATTTTTAAATCAACTAAGTTTGTGCTAATTTATTACAGCAGCAATAATCACAAATTGTCTGACACTCCTTCCACTAAATGGTAGAGTGTGTGTCCCTCCCCCAGAACCTGGTGCGGGGGGTGGAGCTCAGTGACTGTCTAGACAATAGAACACAACAGAAGGCCTGCTGCTGGACTTCTTCGGCTAGGTCAGAATACGGTCCTCTTGGGACGCTTGCTTTGGAACGCTGAGCTCCCATGTAAGAAATCTAACTACCCAGAGACCGCCATACTGGAAAAACCAGAGAGAGGGAGAGAGATGTTCCAGGAGCCCCGATGTTCCAGCTCCAGTTGTCCTGAGTCTTCTCAGCCCAGGTGCCAGACAAGTGAATGTCTACGAGACAAGCGGCCCTAGCCACGTCTGAGGACGACTGTGTGAGAGACCAAAACACGCCCCGTTGAGTCCTTCCCAAATTGCTGACCCAATAAAGAGCAAAACAAGTTATTTTAAAAGATGCTAGGTTTTGGCGTAATTTGTTACAGATTAACAGACACTATGGCTCAACCTAAGATATCTCCTAAGGAATTATCTTATTCACTTCTTAAAATTAAACCCAAAAGATAAGAACTTTTTCAGGCAACAGTTATAAAACAACCACGTTCATCTCTCATTCCACATACAAGTTCTGATTATCTAAACATCACCCCACACTGGCACTTACCTTGATACCAAAAGTGAACACCGTCATTATGATTTTAAATATGAGGGCTAAGCATAACTGCCATATAGCTGAATATACTCCGAGGCCTGCTGGACGGTCAGGAATATCATCGACAATTTTACTGGCATTCATGTCATTTTTGTAGTCACAGAGAGAAGAGGATTCCAGGGGCCCACAGTCTGTAAAAAGCTCTCTGATCAGTTCACTGGTGTTGAGCCTCGTATATGGATTAGGAAAGGCTACCACAGCAGTAATGGCTGCAACAATAATGACTTCAAGAACAGGATACTTTCCAAATTTGGTGGATTTGCGTCGACGACACCAGGCAATATTTGCCCTAATGAAAAAGGCTCCCCAGAGCCCTCCAAATACCCCAAGGAGAATAAAAGGAAACAGTTCGAAAAGGTACCATGGTGTATGATATTCCACATAAAAAAGAACCAGACGGCTATTTCCAAATGGATTAATGGATCGCAAAACAAATGCAGCAACTAAAGCAGCAAAAAATGATCTCCATAAAGTTTTAAGAGGAAAATAATAGCTAACCTGAAAAAAAAAGAAAGGAAGAAAAATTAATGATGTAATTTTATAAATGTTTCTGATATATAACTTAAGTGGTAAATATCATAGCTCTAAATTTTGCTGCAGCTAGAATTTACATAGACTGGATTTTACTATGATAAGAAAAATATTGATTTTTAATTAACTTTGACTATCACCTCATTATACATTCACAATATCAACTAGTCATAAATGTCTAATAATTATTTATTATAATACCTAGCATCGCTATATTTTCTAAAGGAATTTCACTTCCAATCATAGTAGTTAACAACAAAATGTACTGCCACCAATGTTACCTCATACAGAAGTATTTACCTTTTCTATATTAAATTAAAAGAGAATAGAACACAAACAACTAGAAAAATGAATTTTAAAACACTCCTAGTCATATTTTTGTGTAAATGTGTAAAGTCTTAAGCACCAAAGAAAACAACAAAAAAAAAAACATTCCACTAAAGCATCAATGTTTCTTAAACATCAATAACTGCAACAGAAATAATCACACAAGAAAAACTTATAAAGATGATTTAGTAATTGTAAAATAAAAAGGCTGCATTTCAGCCAATAGGGATAGAATGTTTTAAATATATCCTATTAAGTCAAATTTATATCTGCTTAATGTCAACAAAGGTAATTTTTAAACAATAATTAATGTTTTATATGTAGATAATATTTTTAATTTTTTTCAAAGTAAAGAACATGTATAGTATGCTACTTTTTATGTACAAGTGGAAAAATTCTATGAAAATAAATTTGTAAACTTAAAAATAAAGTGTATCTATTACACTAGATATAAAACTGAAAAGTGTGCCAAAATATATTTGTGATGGTACTTATACATAATTTTAATTGCTATTTCTTTTTTACGTACCTCTTCCAGGCTAAAAAGAACCCCTCCAATCGGTGCACCAAAAGCTACAGAAACACCGGCAGCGGATGCAGCTGACAGCACCTTAGGAAAAATAATGGGGCTTATTTCATGTTTTTCTAATTCAAATATATGCCAAATAAACATTCTTCATGTTACTCGAATTTTTGAAATGACTATTTGAAATTAACCTCTCCCCTCCCCAAGCAAAGGCAGATATTTATTTTTTTCTAAAAAAGATTTTTTTACTCTTTTGCTTTAATTGAAAGATCATTCATGTATTCAATATTCAGTCAAAAAAAACTCGTGTGAGATACACAAGTGTAATTGGGACATAAAGAAGAGGAAATAAATACAATCAACTTTCAAGATGTTTGTGAAGACTAATGGAGAGAGTGGTAACTGGTTTGAAGGGAGAGTTGTTTATTCATTTTTAAATAGGATATAATTTCTTCTGATTTTAGAGCTAATGGCATCTTCATCAATAATTACTCTATTCTGACTCCTAGTAAATATCCAGGGAACTAAAAGCCCACTGAGTTCCCCTATATTTTCAGTAGCCTAAGTCCCCTGAAAACACTGCCACTGCCGACAAGGAGAGCCTCACTCTGACAGCACAAACAACGGCTACCCCTTATGACACAGTCTCACCGACCAGAACCACTGTAATAAACTGTCTTGTGGCTCTTCTCTCCAACGTCCTGGTCTGACACTTGGCACTGCCCAATCCCACCACTGTGCAGCCAACTCCCCATATTACTTCATTGGGCATTTATTTGTAATTACTGTTCTAGGAGTCTATTCTTTTCACTACAATAAATATTTGAGGCTACCAAAGCATTTCCTCAAATGGTCAATTTTTACATTTTTGAAAAAAATTAGAAATTATCAAAATTAAACTGTAAGTAATTAAGAGCACAAACTACATAGGAAGGCTGCTGTTTGCTAAATTAAAAATAACAAATGTTTGTTTTAATTAAATTGTATCTGGCTTTAAGAATGCAGACTCTGCTTATTTTGAGGAAGTAGTGAGGGAAAATTTAACTTTTTTCCTCCACAAGTGGAATTGCAGACAACCCAATTAACTGAATTCTCTAATTCTACATTTAATAAAATAGAATTTTATAATCAAGCTAACATCCATGAACCTATAACTCATATTTTAATCTCTTTAATCACTAATCTAAGAATCATTTAACTAAAAAATGTCAAGGGAGTGGGTATAGAAAAAAGACCAACTATGAGGTTTTAATGCATTAACCAACAAGTAAACTCTAGACACTTATGTCCTAAGGTGACAGGATAAAATTAATGTCATAAACATTAATAATCATCACAGTGAGTATATTAAAATTTAGGTGAATTTAACTTCTGTAACATTTTATAATAAATTACATCTTGCACTTATAATAAATAAATAAAAATAAAAGCCTTACCTACAAAATGTCAAGGTATAATAGCAAGTAAAGGAACCGAACTGGGGAGAAACCGCGACAGCTCCATCTAGGCACTGTCTAGCCACACTACAGTCTAGTTCAGGGCTAGTTGTGGACCAACATAAACACATGCCCACACAGTCCCAGGAGGAGGAGGAGGAGGAGGAGGAGAGTAGTTAAGAGTACAGACTTTAAAGTGATAGGAAAAGAACTTTTAATCCATACTCTGACACTCTGCTATGTAATCCTGGACAAGTTAGCCAAGATTTAGTTTAGTTCCCTATCTATAAATGAGAATAATAATAATGCCAAGTTAATAAGATTATTGTGGAATTAAATTTTAAAATGCAAGTAGAGAATGTCACAGAACCACATACACAGTAATGAATCAATAACATCAATTACTTTTGCTGTACAGGATAGAACGGAAATCACGGTCACCACTCAGAGATGGAGCAATGATGCTCTGAAATGTCCCACTGTTAGACTACTGCTAATGATGTGAGGACACTGGTTTAGTGCTAACATTAAAATGAACTAGAATTATTTCAATTGAGGAATCACATAGTTTCATAAAATATATTCCACTTTTTCCACTGCTGCATAAAAAAACAACAGGATGAAACATTCTCCTGTGCTAGGGCCAGAGACCCCTGGGTTCTCCATATTTGGTGATATGTAAAAATACTGTACCTTAAAAACCCAAGAGCTCTATACCATTTAGGGCTGCAGATTAACTGGGAAAACAGAAAGGGATTGGACCTCCAAAGTCTAGAGCTAAATCAGATGATTTCGGGAACCCACTTTCCTTCTAGAAAATATCCAGAGCAATCTAGAAACATTATGGAAACTCTATAATATATAAAGTTTAAAGATCTCCTAGGTGATCTCAGGTTGGCCTAAAAAATGGTAAAAGAAACTGTCCTAAACAGCTGAATAAAGAGGAATTCCTATATCTCTTTTAATGTAAACCTCTGATTTAAACCTCAGGAGGTCTTAGAGGCCTGATTTAAACCCCAGGGGGTCTTAGAGGCTCTGGGAACTTCCCCACGGTACCAAATAGCTCTCTGCAGATGGCACACAACTCCCACTGCATTAGACACTTCCTCCGGAGAAAAACAGAGCTGTTAAGATTTCCCAACCCTGGAGAAAGGAGTATAGGTGTTAAGATTTCCCCACTCTGGTGAGAAAAAGGAGTATAAATAATATTATATTTGAGAAACACTTCAGAGGAGGGGTGGTGTAATGCAAAGCAAAAACAAATGGAAAGACCTTTGTGAAATTCAGCTGAAATGTGTACACCAGGTAGTCCATCTAAAATTTCTCTGAGATATATAATTAACTGAGCAGCACTGGGGATGGATTATAGAAAGACATTAGTGATTAGTCACAAAAAGGAAAAGCACAAACAATTTTCACATTAAATTTTTCATCTGAATACAAAATTTACCCAAAATTTACAATACAAAATAATACAAAATTTAGTGATCTTTACACTACAAAAGTCTTCACTGAAATAAGTCTATACAACAGATATGTATATGTCAAATCGACTACAAAAGAGACTTACCTCCCTTTTTTTAGCTTCATTTGTGCTATACTTTGGAAAGAGGTAGGAAAATATATTTCCACAGCAACAGGCAACATGTACCAGGGGACCTTCTTTTCCTAAACTCAAACCTGATGCCACAGCCAGTACTAGTGTAATGGTTTTAATCATTAAAGTCCATTTTCCCAAGTAACCTCTGATGATGAATCCACTCAAAATAGTTTTAATCTAGAAAAGAAAAATCAAGGCATCTTAATTTCCTTAAACACACACACACACACACACACACAAGAACTTAACCAAAGTTATTCCCTTATTTTAGTCCGAAAACCACCTTGCAAATTTTAGTGGACTGTGAATAATTCACCATTTTTTCAAAAGTTTTAACTAATATGCTACATATAATAACTTCATATCATATTCTAACACTCCTCCCAAGAAGACAACCCTATCTCACAAACATAACTAAAATATCAGGCCATGTTAAAAGGAATACAGATCTTAGTATAAAGATTATAATTAGAAACCAGAATAAGGTGAATTTGAGTATTTGTTATAGGAATATAATAGTTACATTTCAGACTTTCTGTGTCAGAAACAGATATATGTCTTCTCATAATTCTGTCATTCTCTGTAACTTTTACCTACATGTCAAGAAGGAGAGTGACAACTGCTAAATACTACACGATACTGCTACTTATTGAAGACATTCTTTACTAGACATTCTTTAAAAGGCCCTACTATTTAGTTTTTATAAGAAAGGCCTGAGGAAAAGCTGATAAATTATTTAAAACAGAACAAAGGGGGAAAGAATGAGTTAGCATCATGTTCAATCATTATAGTCTCCTCTACTGTTGATGAACAATAAAACCTAAATGTTTGTGCCACTGACTCACCATGATCAAATGTTCATTTTAAAGTATAAAATGGTTATAAATATTATCTTCCAAACTCAAAAACTATGTAATTAAAATATAGTTATATAAAGAGAAGAAATGTATTTAAATCAGGTTCATAAGCAAAAGTATGAACTAATCCATCAAATAACTTTAGGCCACAAGATATTTTTTAGGATTCTTGGGGTTTAAATTAAGTCTTCTGATATTTGTTTAGCCACGTTATAAATTAGCGGTGAGAAAAAAAAAGTCAACCTCCACAGTAAATGATGAAATGACTATAGGGAGGAATTTCTTTCAATGATGTTTACAATTAGCTTACATTTTTTTTAATTTTTCTTTTTCATATTACGAACAAACCATTTCCCCAGAAAAACAACTACTTTTTCCCCTAGAGGAAAAAAGGTAAGCATCAGAACAGTTACTAAATGTTTAATGATACTAAATATTGCATGGCTTACCTCTGGGATTCCAGAGCCACAAGCATATGGAGCAAATACCTTCACCAGGGAAACAGCAAGGAAGGCAAAGCTCAAGGCCCAGAAGATGTACATGATGTAGTTCATGATGTACGAACCAGGACCCTAAAAAGCAAAGATTTCAATAGTACGAATTTAATTTATAGTGCACTTCAAATGCAAGCGCTTGCCTCATTAAGAAACTTGGGTAAAACGTGTACAGGCTCCTGGCTTACTTCCACAATAATAAAAGGTTTACATGAACAAAACATTTAAGTAGAATCCAAAAACATATTTGTATACATCCCAAGGAGCCTTAATCTATAACATTTAATGTTTTCCCTAACTTTTCCCCCATCCCTAAAATCTTGTCCAGAATCTCAGCTATACTTCAATCTCTAAAATTCAGCTATAACAAAATTTTTAAAACATATCCATATATGTTCATGTAACATTATATAATATTCTAAATCCTAAAATGTTCATTACAGAGCATCAAATATAGTAAAATAACCATTTCAATACTGTAATGCCATGAAGAAAAATCTGTGGATTTCTCCAAGGTACCTCCAGTTAGAAGGCTTATTTAACCAAATTTGTTGATAATTCGTATGTCCCAAATAATCATGAAGTAATATGTTAAGCAGTTTTAGCAAGATGACTTGATAATAACTTTTTGTGGTTACACAGATCTTGTTGCACTTCTTGTCTACAATAGGAAATAATTTCACGTCATAGTCCGGGAGACTCATGTGTGACTGCATAATTGATAAAAGAGTTTTTTGAAACAATACTTATATTTTACTTGCTGAAAAGTATTCTCATATTTTCCATTCTATCCTATTACATTTCTTTCTTTTTTTCCTTTAGTGCAGGTTGCAATCATCAATTACTACTTCATCCTGAGAAAAAGCACGGCTTACCTCTGCTTGACCAATGATTAATTCTGCCCATGTTTTCCACTGTGGACATTTATCCCTCTCCTCAAATGTTGTCTCACTAGATCCCCAACAGCACTGCTCATGGTTGTACCACAGCGCATTAAGGCAAATGCCCTCCTTTAGGTCCGTCATCCAATCGGCAGCAATGTCTATTAATCCAGCCAATGCCCCTACAAAAGTATGTTGGAGATGGTAAAAAGTTAAGTCATTTGGGGAGAGTTAAGAACTATCAAGTCAAAAGGGCCAAGGAAAACAGAGGACTCCCTACAAATAAAGAGTCACACAGGAAAATATCATGTGAACTTAAAATTTTCAAATCTTAGTTACCAGTTTTTATTACTTTTTTAAAAACTATAAATACCTATTCTTTAAAACTAAATTAAAACTAGCTACATTGTTCAAATTAATTGTAATTTTAAACAGAGATGTTTAAAAGATACTAAAACATCTTCAAAAGACATCTTCAAAAGACAGCTACCCAGCAAGAGGTTCACAAAATGTTACTGAAGTCACAGTTTTTACTACTACGTTTCAATCCAAAACTTAATTAATAGACTTACAAATGATCTCAATCTCATTAAAATGTAATGTCCATTAGAAATAATTAGTGAAACTCCTAGCATTAATTACTTTGATATTTTCATTTTGTCTTAAATAACAAAAGGTCAAATACATCATAATCACTTACTGACAAAATACAAAAAAATACATAAATTTATGGTCAAAACCTAGGTCCTTCTCATCAGCTAAAAAGATCAATGAGTCACATACACAGTGGCCACAAAAATCTTAGGCATGTCACTTAGCAATATCAGTAGCTCCCTCTATTCTCCACAATTTTAATTTTTCCTCATGTTCTTCTGGACAGAATCTTCCATGAGAAGCTGAAAGTCATTAAAACAGTCCTTAATGTTTGTTTTCAGATCTTCAATGCTATTCTTAAAATCTCACATGTCGTGACTTTGGGGTTACTCTAGCATGGTGGTTAAAAGCATAGGCTCTTGAACTAAACTGCCTGGATTTAAAATCTTTGCTTGGCCACTTACTAGCTACAATATATGACCTTAGTCAAGTTAATTAAGCTCTCTGTGCTTCGGTCCCCTCCATCTGTAAAATGGTGGTAATAACAACACATATACCAACGATCTTCAACTGGTGTACCACAAGAATTTTTAAACATGCAATACCTGACTTGTCAGGGGCACTGACCTCTTTTCCCTTAGACTGTCAAATAAAAATATGACAACAGCCAACATAACAACAGGAGTTCAGCATGAATGAATCAAAAATATATCTAGTATGTTGTTAGATCAGCAAAAAACAAATATTTAGGCATGCTGCAAAATTTTAGTAACTAGTTTATGTGTGCCATGAGATGAAAAAGGTTGAAAGTCACTGATGTATACCGTCGGGTTCCCATGAGGAAAAGCTTTAGAGCAGTCCATGACACAAAGGAAGTACTCACTAAATATCATCTCTTTATTATGAAGTTAACATTAAATGATACTTTATTCATCACCTGGTCCAAACCACATGCTTCATCATATATACAGAAACTGAGCCCAGAAAAATGAAAAAAAAAATTGATAGAGCCAAGGCTTGACTCAGAGGCCTCCTACCTTCTAGTCCTATATTTAACTTTTTGAAGGAAAGAAACAAACAAAAAATGCTTTTAAAAATCCAACAGTCTCCTTAAAAGTTGTGGAGAGGACAGAGAACTATTTATTATTCTGTCACTCATAAGAGGATTGCATTAAAAACTTCTTTACCTGATGCCAATCCTGTTAGTGTTACGACCAGCCACCCTGACCATGCGTCATACAGACTCTTTGTCATTTCCCATGCTGATTCCTTCTTTTTGCTGTTGATCTGAAATTAGAAATGGTTATGCTTCAGTTTTCAAACGAAAAATAGAAGCCACAATTACAGACTCCCAACAATTTTTCTCAGTTATTATACATAGCGCAGTCCTTTCTAAACTAAATAATAGGAAAGGTGAGTCTGGGGCAGAACCAGTATCAGCTGCTATACCTGTAAACCAGATGACAAACGTTTACCCAGAGATATGTATTTTAACAAGAATACCTCAGAATTTCAAGGCAAGGGGTCCACAAACCACATGAAGTCTGGCCCAGACTGGTCTAAAGTATATCAAATTTAGCTTGTACATGTCTTTTATATTAACAGAAATAAGACATTATAGCTTGAAATGTCTATCATACCCTAGTCATTCTCTGCTCCTAGGAGTTAAGTCCATTATTATATTCTTTAAAAGGTAAGATCAGTTTATAACAGTACCATGCCCATAAATGTAGTACAGAATGTCATATGAATAAAGTGGCTATAAAATAAATTTACAGTCCTGGCTGGTGTGGTTCAGTGGATTGAGTGCCAGCCTGTGAACCAAGGAGTTGCTGGTTCAATTCCCAGTCAGGGCACATGCCTGGGCTGCAGGCCACGTCCCCAGCATGGGGCACATGAGAGGCAACCACTCATTGATGTTTCTCTCCCTCTCTTTTTCCCTCCCTTCCCCTCTAAGAATAAATAAATAAATAATAAATAAATTTATGAATACATTTGTAGGTCTGTAAATATATAGCAATGAAGAGCTCCAATCCCACCGGTGGGGTTCAGAGGCTCTCTTTCATCACTGTGTAAGGCAGAAACGTCCTCTGGTGAATCCAGTGGAGGAGATGAGATTAGCAGGATATCAACAGATTTGATTTCCAAGTCTCACTCTATTAAGACACAAGAAGCCAAGTCTTCCCTCTCCTAGTAAGAATGCACTTCTAAACCTAAAACCCTAACCTTTTCTGTTTTACTAGGATTGCTGTTTTTGAAAGCCACAATTCCACTTAGATGTGGAATCTAATGAACAAAATAAACAAAATTGAGACAGACCCACAAATGGAGAGCAGGCTGGCAACTGTGTGAGGGAGAGGTTGGAGGTTGGGGGTCGGGTAAAGGGACTGAGCAAAAAAGAAAAAAAGAGAGAAAACTCATGGACAGGGACAACAGTGTAGTGACTCCTGGGGGGAGGAGAGGTTGGAGGAGGTGGAAGAGGGTAAAGGGGGGATAAATGGTGATGGACAAAGACCTGACTTGGGGTGGTGAACACACAATACAGTGTACAGATGATGTGTTGCAGAATTGTGCACTTGAAACCTGTACAGTTTTGTTAACCAGTGTCACCTCAATTAGCTCAATAAAAAGGAAAGAAAGCCATATTCTAGAAACTACATTACTACTAGCTACTATGAGCATACAGATAACACTGGCTAAGAAAAAAGTGGGAGGGAGCAATATTCTCTGCCTAGGACTTCAGTGCTCAAGTGTCCACAGGAGGGCTACAGATGGAAGTCGATGATTTGGTCTACTTCAAATATCTGGTCTATTTTAAGCCCCAAGGTTAAGCCCCATTCAAAAGACCTAGTAAGTTCTAAGTTAAACGACACAATTTTACTCCTTCTATTCTACTACCAATCATAGATATTAACCACTCTTTAGAATTAAAGGTGGGTAGTTTTTCAAAAAAATCTTTAAACCCATGCTGCCTTTTCTCAAAAATAATGTAATGTTTAATAAAATATGATATTAAGTAAAAACTTGGAAATCGTTTAAATGTTCATCAATATATTATTATGAAAAGTGCAGTACATCTATGTAATGAAAAATTCTGCAGCCATTAAAAGAGAGTATGACAGACGCAGTGTCATGCAGAGGGAAATGCACAGTGGATAAAAGTGTGTACAGTATGCTACAGTTTACATAAGAAAGGTAAGTATATAAATATATATGCTTGTATTTAAAAAATAAAAAGATAAACCATAAACATTTAAATGTAAACCATTACTTAGAATAGGAAAAAGGCAATAGACTGAAAGGGACAGGGGGTTTTAAAGCAAAGTCATAGTATATACAACCCTAGTGGGATAAACACTAAGCACAAAAAGTATCATAAAAAAGAAAAAAGAAAACACTAAAACTCTTCAGGAAGCATATTGCTGGCGATGGTGTTGGTCATATTATTCTGAAACTGTTGTATGTGTACTGTGAAGCAAATCAAATGATTATGTATGTGATGTTGAGATTTATGGCATGGCTCAAAGGTGAAACAGATTTAAGAACTAGAGGTTAAGTAAAAGCCCTACAGCATTGGATTCATATGAGAAAGCTCCTGTAAACTTAAGAGGTTATCAATGACCAACTCAGAAGCAATAAGTATCTCTAGTGCCCAGACTGACTCTAAACCATTTCTTTCCAAAGGAACCAGAGCTCCTTGGAGTAATGGCTGACTCCAGGTTTGGGGTAGAGAATGTGTAAGATGAGCTAAAGATCATCTTGTTTTTCCAGAATACATCAAAGTCTCTCAAGGATGTGTCTATCAAAGGATACATGCACCAACCAAAAGAAGCTCCACTTGTCAAAATGGAATAACACAGACATCAATAAGTATAATAATTGTGATGATTAAGACACATCAAATATGTTTAAATTCACAAGTGCATGAACATACAAAAACTCAAACCAAGAAAGCAAACAAAAACCTCATCAGTCAACTTTGGGGATGCTTGGGAACCATATAATTTCAAACTTTTTCCTTTTCTCTACAATTTAACTTAGGGACATCCAAGCAATTGGTATGAGGAAGATTCTCTTTATAGAAATATTCAGGGTAATAAATAAAAGAGGAATGACAATTAGATTAACACCATTTTGCAAAACACTGAAATAGCAGTATATCTGAAACAATATATTAATGTTGAATTGCTTCAAATAATGTGGTGTGGGAAGACTACAAGTATAATAAAAGGTTTAGGAGGAAAAAGAATTAGGTAAGTATATCCACTGACATGTTTTTTTTTTTTTAATTTAATGTCTTAAGAACAACAGTAAGACCATCTATGTGTAAAATTTCCCAGCTTTAAAAATTTTTACATTAATATGTATAAGCATAGATGAAAATACTGAAAACATGTGACTTATCTAAAAAGAGATGACTGGTATGATTAGCTAGGACACTTACTATTTCATAAAGTGTTACATTATTTGAAATGTTTTCAAGAACTGTGGACTACTTTTATAACCAGAAAACGGGGTGTGCTGTGGTTTCTTTTAGTTTCAATTTTCTCTAATTAAAATTTTATGGGCATGATATCTTAGGGATACTTTCATACTGCCTCACTTTAAAACGCATTTAAACCCCAACCTAAATATGTTATTTCTAAGTACAAAATATATTTACCTAACAGTGACATAAGATACAGAATTTATAGTGTGTCTGATTTAGGTTCATTAAATTTAAATGGTGGTTCTCATAGTGTGGGCCACATACACCCTGAGGGTCCATGAAATCTTCCCTAGGGGTCTTCAAGGTCAAAATTATTTTCATAGTAATACTAAAGAATGATGAGCCTTTTGCATTGTGTTGACATTTTCAGAGACAATTCAAAAGCAGTAACAAAATTGCTGGCTCCTCAGCACAAATGGAGGCAGTGGCATTTAAATGCTAGTGGTTCACTGTCACATAACCCAGTAAAAAAATAAGTGCCATTTTCACTTAAGAATGTCTCTGATGAAGCTGTAGAACTATTGTTCTTCCATCATTGAGTCTTTTTAATATTATATGTGATGACATAAGCATTCTGTCCCAAGAAAAGGCATCTGTGTGATTTGAGTTGCAAATAAACTGGGCACTCATATGGAACACCATTTTTACTTGAAAGATACCAAACTATGGTTTTTCAGACTTATGAATTTCACAGGTATTTTCTCAAACATTAAGCCAAGTAAGTCTGTCATTTCAAGTAAAATAAATGTGTATTTGTTTCCAATGTCAGAATTTGAGCTTTCAAGTAAAAATTAGAATTTTGGAAAACCTGTACCCATTACTGTAAAGATGACAGATTCCCAATACTTACAAACTATCCTGAAGAGATGAACATTGAAATTAACAAATGTGGGTGTTTTTTAATTAAGTAACTAGAAGTGTCAACACTTGAAAGAACTGCATAAAGCAGTGAATCAACATATCTCAAATGATCAATCACTGCATGATGTTAAAAATCATTTTTTAAAGTTCAAGGTGAACCAGTGGATTTTAATGAAAGAAAAGACAGAAAGTTCACTGACATAGTTTCAGATTACATACAGCAACTAACCTTTAAGAAAATACCACTTGTCACTTTGGTGCAGTATCAAAGAAGAATATCAACAATGATCTAAATGGTTATTAAAATATCCCTAGCTTTTCCAACTGTGAGGTTGGATTTTCTTCATCTACTTTAATTAAAACATTTCGAAAAAGACTGAATGCAAAAGATGGTATGAGAACCCAGCAGTCTTTATTACACCAGACAATAAGATTTATAAAAATGTAACACAATGTCACTCACTAAATATTTTTATTTGGAAAATAGTTATTTTTCATAAAAAAGTGTTTTTATGTCAATATGAAATGGGTTTGTTATTTTTACTTTTAAATGAATTTTAAAATTTCTCAGTTTTCATATTTAATATAGTAATATCAATTAAGGTAACCACATATACTAAAGATCCTTAGGCATCCTCAATAATTGTTTACAGTTTAGAAAGGACCAGAGACAAAAAAGTTTGAGAATCACTGGATTAGAACACTGTTTTCATGTATTGTGTCTCATTTTCAGTTACACCCTGTTTTCTGTTTCCAGAAAAAAATAAATATTGACTGGTGAATCTCAGAAGCTGTACTACTCATAAACAATATAATTCCAATTTCAGGTTTAAAATCCATGTACACATTAATATAAAAAGTTATAACTAATATGTACAAGCAGTTATTTTCATTTACAAGTAAGCTTGTAACACAGACCCCAAAGTTACAAAAAAGGGCTTTTTGGAATTTGAAATTTTACTGTCAGAGAGATTTTTTTCTCTCATTTTTAAACTAATTTATTTTTTAGATTATACTAATAAGGCACAATCAACAACAAGAAAGACCCATAAGTTGTACTTTTTAGTAAAAAGTACTACTTTTTTGAATAGTGATTCATTACAACACTCAATATTAATTTGAGAAATATCTCAGAATTTAAAAACTGAAAAAGGGGAGAAAAGAAAGAAAATAAATAAAAAACAAAAAAAAAGAAATAAAAGCAAAACCCCATAATACTATCTCCCCAGTAAGTTTCTTCTTTTTGAATAAGGATTATGTAAGAAGTTTCCTCTTTTGCATAGCTGCTGGGTTGACCAAAGCCAAAAATCATGCAGACTTCCAAATCTTGAACTTGGCTTAATTTTCCCCCTAAATCATATGATGTGTTTTCCCTTTCTTCCTTTTCTATTTTGTCTTACTACATACTTCTTTTTTTATTATTTTAAACTACCTCAAATCCTTTCTGGAAAGATATGTGGTATAAGTAAACTAAACTTAAATGTACTTTAATGTATAATATATATTTTGGCTGTCTGAGATCATTGGCAGAAATATATTACCAAATGATCTAATTATGAAATATATTTTTTAAAATCACTAAAAATACTTACCCGCCTATGCCTTTCTCTGTCTTTACATTTCTCTCGCACCCAATCAATAGTATGGAAATCATCATATGTACCAACACCTGGAATTGGTTCATCCAAAAGATCCAACAGGTGTGTAGAACTGTTAATGCTGCCTCCGTTTGTCATTGTGTAATGAGTTCCTACAAAGTAAAAGAGACAATGATTGTTTTATGAGAAACAATGGTGAACTATGTGACCTCCTAAGAAATCCATTAGTAATAATATCACTAGAAATAATTACAATAAAATAGAGAAAGTGAAAATTATCCAAAATCTGGAAATCAGGCAAAGTGATTATGGCATGTCCTTTCAAACTCATACCAGAGTATCAATAATAAGTATGCCTCACAGATTCTAGTCCTAGACAGCTAAGTAACTTTGGACAGGTCATTATTAAATGTTAAATATCTTTATGAAATATACTATACCTTATAAGAAAAGAAGTATTTGCCATTTTTCTAAAGCCCTAAAAACTTTAAAAAGCTGGTACATAATTTCAAATAGGTGGTTTTGGCATAAGTGATTACAAATTACATCTTCAAATTATGTAGCATAATATAGATTTTATACCAAAAATAATTTAGAAGTATCATTTTAATGGAAATATAACTAATTGATATAGAATATATAGAGTGGCACTACAGTAATGTTTAAACAAATACTGTAAAAGTAAAACACAAGAAACCTGCTTATTTTATTCTATGACTTTAAGACTTGCAGTCTGATGGTTTAAAATGACTCATTCATGTTTATTTACAGATAAACTATCATAAATATTAAGTCACTTTACAAAACTATCATCTGGCAAATTTAGAATCTGAACTTTCTCCAATCACTAGATTATATTTTCGCTGCCTAGATTACAGCAAGAGATTATCATACATCAATTGGAGGGTGAAGGGGAAGGGTGAGTTGCAATAAAAGCAACTCTAAAAACTAATTTTATTACTGCTAAGATAGAAGCCAAATAAACTACTGCAGGTTTCTTGATAATTCAAAGAAGCAGTGGAAACTAGCACTAATATAGAAAGGGTGAATATTTTAAACAATAATAATAAGTACTGAATATTGTACTAATAAACTTAAATGTCTATTTACTTCTACCGGATAAAACAGGTACTCTCTTATCTACCTTTTCAATACATCTGAATGTTTGCCTTGGAAAGTTGTAAAACTTCTAAAAGGAGAATGGTATATTGATTTCAGTGTTGTGGCAGAAGCACTCCAGGAATAAATAATTTAACGTTCTTGACTGAGGGTTTAAAGGCCCAATCCCTGCAATGGCCCACGTTCGCTCACAGAAAACATACACTCTAAGCCTTACACTTAAAGTGTTAAGTACACCAGCTCTTTCTTCCTCTCTCTCTCCCGATGTTATTCAGTAATTCCACTTTGTAAAAACTAACTAAAAGGCCATGAATTTTCTTAAGAGAAAGCAACTGGAGAATAAACACAGTAAGAGTATGTGTACTAGCTTGACCAATTTCAGGATCTCTGACTCTACTTTCCATGTAGTATTATAACTGGTGATTAAAAAAATGTTTTTGGAGGAAAGTGTCAAAAGCCTCCATGGACTTCTGGTATGATGACATCACTTCTGTGGTACTCTGATCAAAAATACATTAACTGAATCTTATAAGGAAATACAAGATAAACCCAAACTGGAGGAAATTCCACAAAATAAACAACTTGCATTCTTCAAAAATGTCAAAGTCATGAAAGACGAAGTTTGATTGAGGAACTGTGTTAAGTGAAAGGAGACTTCTGGATTATCACATCCTGGACCAGGAAAAAAATGTTTTTTTTTTCTTTTATATTAAAGAATACAGTGAGACAACTGGCAAATTTGAAAATAGCCTGTAGCTTGGATAATAGTACTGATCAATGCCAATTTTCTGATTTCGAAAACTGTACTGTGGCTGTGTGTAAGGGAGTATCTTCATAAGAAAATACACACTGAAGTATTTAGGAGTCAAAGTGCATTACGTCTGCATCTTATTCTTACATGCTTCAAAAAAAACCAGTATGTGCATGTGTGTATATGTATTAGTATATATTATATATTACACAGATAATAGCATATATAACAGCAAGAGACAGAAATAACTAATGTTAACATTTCAGCAATCTGGTAAAGGGAACATTATTTGTCAACATTTATCAGTCTGAAATTATAAGAAAATATTTTTTAAGTATACTATGACAAAATGTTTTAAAAATGTACACTATGATATATTTTGCAAACTTCAAACTTTCCTCACTATGTACCCTTATCTGGGTAGAGTTTAAGAGAAAAGGACTACTGATCTTAATTATTACTCTTCTATGCAAAAAGTAAAAAAGCAAAATTTCTATGCCACTTAATGTGCATCCAAGACAAGGTTATCAGCCCCAATGTTTGCACCAATGTAGATAAATAGGAAATGAAGCATGTATTCCTCCAACAGACTTTAGAACTAGGAAGCAGAAAAGTAGAGTCTATCAATCTCATTTTTATAAGGTAGCAAAAGGTATAGCACCATAATAAACTTTTATATTAGCCATGTGTCTTGCCTTCAGTGACTTTCAAATAATTACTCTGTAGAAACTACTCTGACATCTAAACTATGTACAACCAAAGTCCTGATTAGTGTATGACTTTGATTTAACACGTAGCCCCAGCACTCAGTCCAGTTTCTTCACAACATGCCCCATAAGCCTCAGCCCTTTCCCTTACGTTTTATTAACTTCCTGTGGCAGCAGGAAACAACAGCCAGGCCGTAACTAATGGTCACAAATTATCACTTTCCTTAAGCTGAGATAACATCATCCCCTAAATTACGTTTCAGTTCCTAAGTGAAACCATCCCCTGGCTATGTCCCCATGAAACCAGACTGAGGGACCCCAAAGCTCACCTCAAGACCTGAAATCACGATTTACTTCCCTTACTTCACTCTAGACTAATCACCCAAGCTCCGTATTCATGATGGCTTTTGCTCCATAAAGCCTCTCCTATGTAAACCATCCAGGAGTTGGATATTTTGGAACCTGAGCTCATCCATTCTCCAGACTGACGCCAATCCTAATAAACTAATTCTTTTCTCCCCTGAAAACTCCTGCCTGTACATTTCTTCCAGCCTGTGGGTGCTGGCAGATGAACTCCCTTTCAGCTCAGTAACACACATGTGCAGTAATTCTGAACACGTAAACACCAGAAATAAAGGACTCACACTTTTTAAACCAGAGGATCCTGTGGATCAATGTATTATGCTCTCTGGCTTTTATGTTGTGTCGTTTGGAATTTCTGAGGGTGCCACTGCATGTGTTAAGGTAGAAATTAGCCAGAGCACTTTGTGTCCCCACCAGACTGCTTAAAGGTCAGTCTGCCTCCTCATGCCTATTTATTTCTACCTGACACAGCGATGATGTTTGAAACCGTATAGTATAGAGGGAAATACTGATTGATCTTCTTGGTTTTGAGGGAGCCCACAGAAACAGATTTCCCCTCTAAATTATTTCAAAAAGAGGTTTGAGCGCTTCTTATGACTGTTGCTATCAAATTGGCTTGGACAGTAAACAAGATAGATTTTGTTATGAAAATATAAACTTTTTGCTGAGATAGAGCTGATTAGAATATTTTTTGGGCTCTGATAAATAGAATTAAATGGAATCTCCAGAAGGAGGAAGGCAGCCATTTCAATCTGGCTTTAACCTTTCTCCTTTTGTCCTGTTTCTTGTTCAATTTACTGGGGGTTAACCAGTAAGTAATAACCAGGGTTATTACTGACAACTGAAAGGTATCATACTGAATGTGATGTCAGTAAGCATTTTTAAATTTAAAGTCTGTTATTGTAAAAGAATTGCTAAGTAAAATTTAAGAATCAGCTGGCCATTAGAAAAATACTCCGACCTACTTTAGTTTATGTGTGACACTTCATATACTTTTACAGCGTGTTCTGCCAAACATGGAAATCTGAGCAGCACGAAGGAGAACAGGAAAGATTTTCTACCCTACTCTACACTGGGCAGGGAACATTCATTTCTAACGGGAGCACAGGAATACCTACACATCCCACAGTAAGAGTAATTTTAAAGGTACTATGTTTCCTGACCTATCATTTCTTTGTGTACAGTTCACTGAAACCTAGATTTGTATAAAGTTTAACTTACATATATTAAAATGAGATCAATACAAATAAATTAATGTGTTAATAAAGTGTTTATAAACAACACTACAAGTTAACCAATTTCACCTTCAACTTTATCTTAAGCACAAATGAAGCATATAACCTGTAAGTACCTCACAAGCACAAATTAAAGTTCTGTCATGTATAAAATACATCTCCCTCTCTTCCCTAAAATATTTAATTAGGAAATTATAACATGGCTTTCCCACAGCAGATACTGGGAAGGAGCTCTAGAAGACCAAGAGGTTTACGGAATGAAATAAAAGTGCTGAGGCTACACTTCCCTGATTACACCTTTCTTTGTCCTCAATAAAATCTCTTCTTATAGTGGATTTTATTAACACAAGGTGACGTAATCTGCTCAGGACTTCCCATTTCTCAAAGCACATGCAGCTCTTGTTTATTTATCTGTGAAGACAGTAGGAGAGACGTACTGGAATACTTTTTGGAACTAGAATCAAGGTTCCTCACCCACCAGTACTTCCTTGGCCTCTCCACGCATCTTCCCCCACAGTTCAGGGAGACAGCCACTGCCACAGTAACAGAAATACACAGCAGATCCTAGAGAACAAGATTCAGTAATGTGGCTCCCAAGTTTCAAATTCAGGCTTCGGAAACCCATATAAAAAACAAAACCTTAAAAGTCAATACCTCTGAGTTTTAAGTGATGGGTTTCTGTGTTTTAAAAGACTTTAGGTAAAAAGGCTTATTAGAGTTTGTACATGGATTAGCGTCATGGATTGAAAAATGAACTGATGAAAAACCAACTCAACATAGCTACATAAGGTTTGCTGGGGAAGCAGAGAGAGGGAATTGGATAATCAAGAGTTATAAGAGACTGGCAACTGGTTTCAGCCTTTAACATATTCTATAAACCAAAAATATAGATGAGGTTATACTGGCTACACTTATTTATAAGCTTCTCATTACTTAGCATATTTGCGTTACTAGGGATACTTTCTAAAGCCATCTCAAGTCATTAAATATATATGCGCATCACTTTCAATGTATTTCAGATTACTGCATTTAAATGTACTGACATACTGTATTCCAAACAAACTTCTGGGTTAGTCTGGATTACAGACAGTACGTGGAGTGAACATATGTGTAGTATACTTACTTAGTCATCCTCTTTTTCAATTAATTTTTAAAATTTTAACTTTTTTCTTGTTCTTACCTTTTTATCCCTAACCCCATACTCACATATTCAATATTAATAACCAGGTATATCTCCAAACTTCAAATAAACACATTAACCAGTAACTATCCTCAGATTAGGGTTATTACTTGTATAATGGACCCCCGTTTCTGCCAACTGGTAACCTTTTCCCTTCTTCCTGTAACAGAATCCAATTATTTTTAGGAAACATCTATCCCTCTATTGTATGCCATCCTGGTGAGGGCCTCAGTCAAGGTACCCTCCTTTCCCCAGCTAAGAAAAAGGCACTTGATCCAAGTTAAACCAATCAAACTCTATCTCCTAGAAATGTAAAACCTTGAGCAGAGTGATACAAAGACAGAAGGAGCCTACAAATTTTAACAACTGAATTTCAAAAAGACATAGGGTAGCTCCTGCTACCTAGATTCCCTGGATCGTGGATTGTAGGAAAGTGCAATCTGAAGGTAGTAGTTTCCAAATTTAATACAAGAAAAAAATTTTTTTTAAACTTTTCTAGAGGTCTGACTACCAGATGCCAGTGACTATCCTGTACTACTTGGCTGAAAAACAGCAACAAAAAAGACTGGAGAAAAGATCTTTTCAGTGTCCTAGTAAAGAAATTCCACGACCTTAATGCATTTTGAGGTCAAATTCCAATCTGCCACCTATTAACTATGTGATCCAGCACAAGTTACTTACTAACCCTTTTAGGTAGCTGGGTTTTCTCATCCACTTTAGGAATACGGTACGTGGTCTGGAAATAAACCGTGTGTGTGTGTGTGTGTGTGTGTGTGTGTGTGTCTGACAAACAGCAAGAAGCAATAAACACAAGCGATTATTTCTGCTCAAATATTCTGGCATTTAAAACTTTATCAAGCTGCATTATATTACTTGTTAGGTATTAATCTTAACCATAATACTGACAATATTACAAAGAGGAGGGGGAAATCTTACAAATTTGACTAGTGAGTTCTGCTACAACTGTATATTGAGCAAAAATCCTGGAGATTTTTAATAGATAATGTAATTCATTATACCTGACATGGACACAGAAACAAATTTCCAAAAAGTGTAGTCAATGACCAGCCTTTCCATACCTGAACACTATATAAATCAAATATCACTAACAATATTTCATACTTCAAGTATCACCAACACTAAAATGCCTCACCAAGCAGGAAAAATTATTCAATTAGTGAGCTGTGACTGGCATGTAGCTTTCCTGCAAAAATAACTTTGTTGATAAAAAGACTTTATGCCTTGTTTATTTTTTCCCCAGACACAGAACTTTATAAAATTCAAGCATACCTATATAAACACAAATTCATTATATACTAATACTGTAATATAAACAAAAAGTTCTTATATTATCTGTAGGAAATATTTAAATTATTATTATTTAAAGTAATATTTTCAACAATGGGAAAAGAAAAGTCTTTTACACAAAAGATGCTGGGACAACTGGCTATCCACACGCAAAACAATGAAGCTGGATCCCTACCTCACACCACACATGAAAATTAACTAAAAATGTATCATAGACTACAATGTAAGGGCTAAAACTATAAAACACTTATTAGAAAACATAGGATTAAATCCTTGTGACTTTGGATTAGGCAATGGTTTTGCAGATAAAACACCAGACACAACTGACGAAAGAAAAAAAAAAAAAAGATAAACTAAATAAACTAGACAGAATTTAAATAATCTTTCCCACCTAGAGGCCAGATACTGTTACTATCTAATGTCAAATAGTAATAACAATAAACCAATTAACATTTACTGAGGACTTACTGTGTGCCAGACGTTGTTCTTAGCACGTTACATGCATTAGCTCATTTAATCCTCAAACACCCCTGTGAAATAGGTTCCACTGTCTAATTTTACAAATTAGAAAAATAAGGCACAGATACAAAGCTATTAAGTAGTGGAACAGGGATTCAAACCCAAGCAGTTTGATTCCAAAGGCATTTCTCACCACTATGTAATACTGCCTAAAAAATAATTTCATGGTTTGTTTTCTTGTATATTTTAAGATAGGTGGACACTCTCCTCTCCAAGTTAGGTGGTGCCTTTTCCCAAAACTTGTGAACATGCATTTAGCTTTCAGACAATTAATACAATCCTACCCATCACCACCATCATGCCTCTTCGCCTTTGGTTCCAAACCACTTGTCCTACATTATTTAAAATACTGCAGTGAAAAAAATGTTGCAATAGTAGTCACGGGCACTGCTTTGTTACAAGCACTCACATCCCTATGCTTTAGCAGACCGTAACACACCCTATTCTCATCCTCAGATTCTTTCAGACTCATCTGAGGACACAAGAAGCCTACCTTTACCCCAGAAAGAGTTAACTGCCCTCCAGGGTGTATACTTAAGAAACTGGTTTTCAAACTTGTTTGACTGGCCCACTGCAAGAAACATTTCTCAATGACACAGTATACAGATATACCTAAGTAAAACCAAAGTTTAGTATACCTACTCTTTGGCATATGGTCTAATACTTTCATTTTTTCTTTTCTTTCTTTTTTAAAATTGATCATAACCCAATTGATTTAATAAACATGTTAAAGCCTGAAATTTGAGAAAGACTGAACTAGAGAATACAACATTAATGAAATTAGCTGCTTTACCATAAATAAAAACCTTTATATTTCCACCCACTAGCCCTTAATATCTATTTGGTGAACTGGCATCTATTAATATCTGTTTGGTATAAAATAGTACTTAACAGGTGCACCTTAAGCTGAGCACACTAGTAAATTTCAAAGTCATACATCTTCAGCAGTCTGTCTTTTTTTCAAAGGGGAATATTCAAATAATAATTTTACATGAAAAAGTAGGTATATATTTATTTTCTTAGCCTATTATTTATTACCTCTGGGGTTAATCTCAAAAGATGTGACAGCAGTGACTGTTATCATTTAAACTCATAATACAGATTACTGTTCTACCACATTTGCATAACACTCATTCAATTCTGAGAAATTGTGGCAGGCGGCAACCAGAAATCCAAAACTCCACATATACTCTAGCCCAGTTTCTTTCTCATATTAGAGCAGGAAGTCTAGTCCCCAATGTATTTTTCTCCCCTCTCTCTGTGACCTCACTGATAAGAATTGGTCATCCTGGTGAGAAAGGGGAAAGTAAATGTTGGAAATTGATAAAAGAAGTTCCAGAATGTCAGTAGACTCCCAAATGAAAGATTAAAAGGGAATGGCAAGCACGACACGCCTAGGACTTAGTTGGTGGTCAATTACATGTCTGCTGAATAAATGAATAGGATAAATAAAGTACATGCTCTTTAAACCTGTTCTGCCATCCAGTCATATTAAACTACCATCTATTTAAATTGCAAAGACTTGGCAGTTAAAAACAAATCCCAAAGAAGTTGAGCAAGGATACAAAACCAGTCAGTAGCATGCTGAACCCATTATCCAAGTCACTGTTTTCTTCTCTGATCTATTAACACTCCAAGAGAAAAAGGCACATCCTTAGGTTGAGATAATAAAGTGGATATTAAAACATCTGTATAACTGGATAGAAGTTCCATGTTCATTTATTATCTCTGCCTACGATTTATATATTATATAAATTTAAAAAATTATGAAATTTGCTCTCTTAAATGGAACAAAGAATTACAGAAACTAAATTAACTCCATTTTTATCTAATTATGGTTGTAAAGGGCTACAAAAATTACAAATTAAACATGTTTATTAAAAAACATAAACAAAACTTTAAAATACAATTTAAGCCACCAGTCTCCTCTAACTTTGTGGAGGCACGAAGACAAGACCTCAATGCTGGGAAAAAAAGCCAAGTTTACAAACCTAACCTATGCAAAAGACCCACTCACATGAAACCCTGATACACAAAGCATTTCTGACTTAGGACAAGCAGTGAGATGGTATAAAATTAACCATAGTAAAGTGTAGGTTATTTTTAGAAAATAGAACTAGAGATAGTAATATGAACCAGATTTTTTTGAACATTTTAAATTCAGATGCCGTAGGCAAATAAATTTAAAGACTGGCTTTGTTTTATATTATTGTTTTAGAATACAAAGACTTTCTGACATCAAATAAAGAATATTTATTTGTTCTTTTAATTTATAGACAGGGAATTAATTTGTAAAAAAGATTTTATTTTCTAGTTGGCTGAAAGATTGGAAGTAATAGAAGTACAATAACCACCTGATGCTTACAGTCATTTCACAAAGAGCCTACAAATGTGCCTATAGCAATAAAAATATCAGCTAGCAACTGGATTTCCAAATAATGTGCCAAAAAAAAATGCTAACTACTAATACTTTAGGAGGAAATTAAAGATGAACAAATCCATATGTTCTACTGAGAATTAAAAACTACTTGAATATATCTTTGAACTAGTGAATGTCAAGAAATGATTTAAGATAGAAACTTAAAAAATGTAAGACTCCAAAACTATTATTTCAATAGGAAGGTCACACTTTACAGTGTTTGAGACTGTTGTTAGTCTGGCCTTCAAGTTTCCTCTAGCATCCAGGACTCTTCTACCCTCCACCTTTCTATTTCCTGCTTTATGACGCACGAGATGCAGCAAAACTGACCAGGGAAACTGAAAGGAGGCATTCACTCCCACCAGAGCAGGTACTCATTCTACCCACTCCCCCGGAAGCAGCCTATCACATTCCTGTGGGTACTCGAAGACCTGGCCCACTTTGAACAAAACACTTGTCAAAGGGAGACTGATCTTTTCCTCCCCTAAAGTCCAGGAAAAGAACATCCAGTCTGTATCATTCACTAGAAATTTATTAACTTCGGTGGGGTTTTGTTTCTTTGTTTTTAAACTTGGGAAGCCTTCTCATGTCCCTTCCAGACTCAAAATGCCAAGTTATTGCACGTATATAGAGTAAAAATCAGTATATACCCATGATTAGAGTATGAGCCAAATCATGTGGATCAAATCCTGACTTTTATCATTTCCTTACCTCAGTTCTGTCAACAGAAATATGGGAATTAAAACAGCACCTACACTTCTCAAGTCTGCAATGAGGATTAAAATGAATTGCTACACATATATTAACAGATACACCTAAAGCACTTAAATAGTATCTGGCAAACAGTGAATTCTACACTAAGTATTAGCTATTATCAATATTACTATTACTACCACCTTTCTCCACATTACCAAGTAGTGCTTAATATATATACACAAGAGCTCCATAAATTCTTTGAATGAAACAATTAATATTAAAATAATTTTAAAAAATCACTCAGAATAAATGGAGGCTCAAGGCCCAAAAGATCAAATCCATGACAGGGTCTGGTAGAAGTAAGAATTGAGCTCCCCAAACTAATTAAACTTCTTGCACAAATTAAGAAGAAAGTCAAGCATAAAACTGACAATCCAAATAAAGCAAGATTTTTTTTCCTGATAAAAATGAGACATTTTATAGAAGAATTTGACAGTTTCTATATAGGAAAATTACACCAAGAGATGGCTAATTCTAAAATGTCATAATTTCTAATCTACCCATAATATATTAACTAATTATATTTTTAATCTACTGACATTTCCAAGCTCTAGTCACTTAAGTAGGAAGCTACATCATGTACCATCTCACCTAGAAATGTAGTATTACATTTAATTTACTCCACAAAGGTAATCCCTAACTCTAGAACTCCGGGTTTCAGTTTACTTTATTGGAATCCTTTACAATTTCATTCTTCCATCAACTGTCTCTTCTCCCTTTATCAGCCTGAAGAGATATATCTAGTCACTGTAATTTTGTCCTGATTCAGTTTTCTTGATTTGTATTAGCCACTTATCTCCACATCTCCAGTTCCTTTGTGCTGACCAGTGGCTACAATAGCTTATAAATTATGAGAAACCACCTCTTACCCACAGATACTAGGATATGCAATACAGTCAAGTAGACCTATTAACTGACTCATTGGTACTATAAAGACATAATTTTACTTTCAAATAGCATTAGCTTCTATCAATTGAGTAAGTCTCATCAAGGAACAAGGAAAACTATTTGGGCTGCCAAGAGACCTTACGCAAGATTCCTAAGGGATTACTTATGGGTATAATAGAAACAAAAAGCTTACATTTCAGTAATAACCATTATCACTAACCATGCTTATTCTCACATAAGCTTTGCTTATTTCTTAGTATTTGCAGCTCTTATACAGAGATGAACTCCAGAAGCAAGTTCTGTCATAAATTCTGTTGAAGACTGTTAGCTTAATACTGATAATTTAAATTTCCCAAGCCTAGGTCTTCTGGTTTATCATCATCAACAAACAGATGTTGTAAGAGCTCAAAGAAAACAGTTTGTCTTGTTTTACAGTTTAATTACATACTAAGTAGCAAATACTGTGACATTTGAACAGTCACCATTCATCCAAGTTGTTTCCTGTTTAAAGAAATCCTTACCAGAAAAGGGGTATGGTAACACAGGAAAAAGTAGAGTTAATGAACACACTAAGAACTGGGAGGAGGAAAAAACCTCAGTAGCTCCAGGTGGTAAGATTATGAGAAATTTTTATTTTCTTCTTCATGCTTTTAGGTATTTCCCCAAATATTCTAAAATTGTATAATTATTTTATATACTATTATATATAAATTGTATTAAAAGGGCAACTGTAAGAGAAGTATGATACTGTATATGTAACATGAACCTCATAAAACTTTTCTCAAAATGTGAAAAGCAAGTTTTTACTAACAACAGAATACTATGGACATATAATGATATAACTGTTCAGAGCCTAAAATAGTACCTAGTAGACAATGTACCTAATAAATATTTGTTGACTATATTAACTTTTTAATCTTTTTAATTCTAATGGAACTTAATGCTAAAAAAAGTATATCAGAATACAAACTGTAAGTAAAACAGGCTAAATATGCTCAGGAAAATCATGGCTCTTTATTTCATAAATAAAAATTTGGAATAAACTATAAAATGAATTTATAATACTATAAAGTAATTCAAATTAATGTGGTTCATAAATGAAGTCATCCATCTAAGATAGTTTTCTTAAAGTTCAATTTTTCTTTTTTTTTCTAGAACAACAATTGCCAACAGTCTATTTTTAGTATAACCAGTTTAAGAAAATTGAATAAAAGTAAAAGCAGTTTAATTAACATGTACTCAGTTTTAAGACCTTAACAGTACCTGCCAAAAGATTTATATGAATGCTGAGTTTCCTGGTTTTTTACAAACTATTGACTATTATTTTTTCTGACATGTAAAAATTACTCTAAGTATTTTTATTATATCAATTTTCAAAAGCTACCTGTGTAAGACAATGTGGTTGTGGTTAATGTCAATCAGTTGAAATGCATATTATATGAAAAATATTAATATAAAAATGTGTTCACCTTTATTGCTGTTTCAGTGTTCTAAAATGCTGGTGGAGTTTTTACTATAAATTTACTTTGTGCTGTGAAAGCTACATGGTAATTGGCAGCTGCTGAAATATAATGGTACATAGACACACACTTGATTTCTCGTGTAAATTAAAGGAAACATAAGTTTTCCGAAGGAAGTTAAACATTATTTTATAGGTGTCAACCAACACCACATTAGTTATCTGTAAAAGCGGATTAATTCATTTTCCCAGTTAAATAGAAAGAGGATTTCACACAGAACATGGAGTCGGAGTCCGATGTGATCTGAAGCAGTACTAATTTGTACAGAGAAAACAATCAGGACTACACAACATTCAGAAGGTTTCATTTGCCCCTTACTAACAACCCAGGTCAAATAAACAACATCTGCAATATTTAAAGGGCAATGGAGAACGTGTTTAAATAAGAGAACCACCCAGCCGCATGCAAAACATACCAACAGAAGATTCATAGCAAAGGGATGGCATTACCTCTTTTATGTAATTCCCTCAGGGGAATATAGTCTCCTCCCCCGTCATAAGGCAAATAAGGATCAGAAGAGGCATCCATGATTAGAATTTTTAAAAAGAAGAAGAAAAAGAAAAGCTTGCTAGCTTAAAAAGACAGTGGCATTTCTTCCACCCCTGCTGCAGCAGGCAAGGGAGATGCCATATTTGATGAGGGTTAGAACTGTATGTAGTTCAATTCGCTGAAGCGACTGTGTTCTTCCACAGTGGATGATGTCATCAAAGGGAAATTATTGCAGCCTGGTTGCTAGTGGCTACAATCTAGCAAGGCTTAGAGGCGGAACAGCCTTCTTAATCAGGTCCTGCTACGTATTATGATGACTAAGCTCCAAGTATAACAGACAAAACTGGTTTGAGAATTTTAAAGCATTCACAGTACAGCTTCTACAGCACCGGTGCCAACTACAGTAAGACAACAGAGCATTATTTCTTTTTGATTTTAAGATAAATATAGAAAAGAACAAAATTTTTAATATAGAGATATGAAAAGGCAATTCTGGATCTAGACAATGCCCCTTTTCATTTCCAACGTAGAAAAATGGAAGCCACACTCACAAGGTTGTGTGATTTTATAATATGTGTACTAATTTTTATACAGTAATGTCAAGTGAGTCATAAAGAAGCTAGAACATATCAAAGGTTTCAAGAGGCTTGGTTTTAAAAGTCAATTTTTAATGATCTCATTGTACTTCAGACTGCTTTGTGGGTTCAAAATATTTAGTAACTGAGTGGTTGAATGGTGCTTTATCTCACTAATCCCCTTCAGCAGCCTCTTGTTTCCTTCTTTTAAGAACTAACTAGTAAGATTCTAGCTTTTGAGGAGAAAGAAAACTTATCAACATAATAAGTAACTTGGCTGTTGTTTGAGAGAGGATGCAAAAAGAAGTTTACTAGGTAAGGGGTTTTCATATCCTATCTCACTATTTCCCTACCTCACAAATACTTTGTGCTTTAAAAACAACAAAAGACTTTTAGTAAAACGTGTCTCAGAAGGTTAACTTCGATTGTGTTTTTCCTGGAAATTTTTATGAAATTCAGAAATAAAGCAACTCTTTTTGTTTCAAACTGCCATTTAAAAAAAAAAAAAGCTAAGGCTCATAATTTTTACAGTTACCCTTGAGGTAATTCCTTTGGACTAAGAAATTCTCCTTCTGAAATACAATATTGTTTCAGAGCCACTAAATAAAAATGTGCTATTCATTAGAAGCAATTCTGAAAAATTTGTTTTCCTAAGTATTGAATGAGCCAACCTCTAAGGTCCAGTCCAATTCAAGGCATTTATGTAAGGACTGGGGTAACGAAAAAAGAGTGGACTCAGGGCAGTAAAGAGAAGGGAAAGTCTATTCACTTTGTGTAGTACAGTTTAGTTATTTGCGGTATTTTAAAATTTGGTTAAATAAAGTTTTTATATTTCAAAAACTGTAAACCTCAGAAAGACAGAAATTTTCATAAACTCCCAACTGGGATTTGGGAAAAGGGTTTTAATAAAAGAATATAGACTAGAATTAATGCCATAGGAATATTCTATTTAATTCTGATTCTAGCTATTCGTATTTATATTGCCAAGGGTGATTTTTTTGTTTTTTGTATTTTTTTAATTTTCTTGGAAATAATTTTTTAGACAAGGAAAGCTTTGAAAAAGAGCTAACTTTACTACATTAAATATGATCATCTGTGGTCATCTGATAAGTTCTACTATTATAAAACTTTTAAAAAATATGCTATATGGCATTCATAAATAATTTAATTTTTATGACACTATTTACATTCTTTCATGCCTTTATATAAAATGAAAATCTATCTACAAGTTCTCCTGGTATTTGTAGACAGTGTCTTAACTTGTTTTTCCTGATTACAACTTGGTCACAAAGAAAAATGGAAATGATAGCTAGAAAGCACTAACTACAAGGGGAAGAATATCTTCCCTGTAAAATATGACAGTATTGCCTAAGTAAAATTTTGTATCATAAGTAAATAATTATTTATGAATTATTTTTAGCTAATAAAATGTGTGCACAATTATACAATATATAAATTGTACATGATTTTTATGGAGTTCAGTTTAAAATGAGACACACCAAACTCTTAACAACTGTTATCACTGAGGAAGGAATGAGGTGGAAGTGGGGAAGATGATGGCACATTTAGTTTTTACTTTATACAATTCCACATTGTTTTAAATTTTTAAACATATATATTACACATTTAACTTTTTACATAAATACATTACTTTTGTAATACAAAAATATCTGTAAATTTAAAAAATTTCAAAAGTACACAAATGTCCATGCTTATGGGGTCCATGGCTGCCACTTTTTCTTAAAAGAATTATTACTCAGGCTAAAGTGCTTTCCAATTGTACTTTAGAAAAGGCTAAAGTAGGCCGGAAGGTGTGGCCAAAGAGGACTTTGACACACGGTCAGGTACTACTAGACTAATAAACTGAACTACAATGAGAATGGGTCTGAAGTGGAAAGAGAACAGAAGACAAGTTCAAGAACTCCTAGATGTACAGCTGGTGGGGGCTGGGGAGAAGCTCGGGATGGAACTTCTGAGAACACAAACACTAAAGTGGTTGCACAAAAAGGAACTTAAAATGCACAAGGGGAAGGTATTTCCACTTCCAAACGCACTCCAGATTCTAACTTCAACTTGACGTGGGATACTGGATAAATCACAACCTCTCTGAGGTATGTGAGAAAGGGAGGCTAAAGAGATGACAACAGATGATGGGGGCATTTTAACTACGTGACTGTGCAGCAATATGTACAACACATGTCCTGACTATTGTATTTTAACGCTCAGACGTTAAACCCTTCCTAAAATACATGATCCAAGAAATCTACAACATTAGAATTACTTAAAAAAATTATTTTTGCCTTTAGATCTAACTACCAATTTAAGGAAATACAGAAAACACAGAAACACGTTAAATGACAGCTCAGGAACTTAGCCAGGAAAAAAAACCCAAGTTAGCAAACAAATGACCAGATTTCTTCAACAAATAAATAGTAAGAAAAAGAGGGAAGGGGAGGTAGGGCACTACAGAATTAAAAACAAAACAATTTTTTATGAAACAACTGGGGAAATGTGAAATAGACAAGATAATTGATTTTAAAAATTATTCATACTTTACATATGACAATAGCCTTAAAAGAATTCTTATATTTTAGAGATGTAAAATGAAATACATATAGTCAAAGAAAAACCAGAGCTGGACAGTAGTTAAAATAGTAAAAACAGGTTTTATTCAGGACTACTGCAATGGGAGAAAAGAGACCTTGACATAGAACTTGGCTCAATTCCCAATACAACAAGGAAGTAGGAATTCAGAGTCAAGGAGGGAACTAGGGGGGTTATCAATAAAAAAAATACTAAGGATTTGGACTTAGGATAATGCTGGCCTTGTAGAATAAGCTTGGGAGTCTTCCCTCCTCAGATAGATGTTAGCTCTTCTTTAACTGTTTGGCAAAATTCACCCGTAAACCTGTGCAGTCCAGAACTTTTGTTTGTTGGGAGTTTTTGATTACAGCTTCAATTTAATTAGTTGTAATTGGTCCACTCAGATTTTCTGATTCTTCCTGATTCACTTTTGGAAGTTTGTATGTTTCTAGGAATGTATCCATTTTGACCAGATAAAGACACAACAAAGAAAGAAAATTATAGGCCAATAACCCTGATGAACACAGATGCTAAAATCCTCAACAAAATATTAGCAAACCAGATCTAGCAATACATTAAAAAGATCATACACCATGATCAAGTAAGGAATGCAAGGTTAGTACAATATCCACAAATCAATAAATGTGATACACCACATAAACAAAATGAAAGATAAAAATCACATTATCATATCGATAGATGCAGAAAAAGCAGTTGGTAAAATCAAGCACCATTTGTGATAAAAACTCTCAGCAAAGTGGGAATAGAGGGAACATTCCTCAACATAATAAACGCCATATATGACAAACTCATAGCTAACATCATACCCAATGGGCAAAAACTAAAAGTGTTCCCTGAGGATCAAGAATAAGACAGGGGTGTCTGCTTTCATCTCTTATTCAACATAGCTCTGGAAGTCCTAGCCACAGAAATCAGACAAGAAGAAATAAAAGGCATCTGAGTTAGGTAGGTGGAATAAATACTTTGCATTCATTTATCAGATAAGAAAACTGAAAACCAGAAGTGATAACACTGACCAATATCAGGGAGCTAAGTATTAATATAGCCTGTGACTTTCCTCCTGTGCCTTTTTCCTCCTGAATGATACATTTTGGTGGGCCCCTGAGCAATACAGTTGTAACAATATGGGTGATACAGTTCCTGTTACTCCACTGAATATCCTACCAGCTTCACAGGTACCCAGTTAAACTGAAACTTGTCTCTATATACCCATACTAGTTCAATAAATAAAAAGGAAAAGAGACTGCTAAAAATTATAAAATATGACTAGTTAATATGTTAAATAGATGAACATTCTAAAAAACAGCAAACTTTTAATGAGTTTCTACTGGGTACAAGCCCATATACTAAGACTTGTAAGAAGGGTGGATGAAATAAATAACGTATGTGGCTGTCCATTCCACATAGGGGATTACTAATATCCTTCCCCACAAAGATTAGAAATAAGGAAAATAAGATTGCACAAGAGTTAAAGCATGTACTCGATATATAACAGAGCAGCTCTAAACAGAACTATGCAGACAATAAAATAATGACTTATACTCTTATAAGGCAACAAGAATTAGCAGAATTATACTAAAGAATAATATAGTTAAATCTAGGAGGATGGAAGGCAATAAACAAATAAGACAAATAAGGAAAATCAAGAAAGCAAACAGAACAGAAGCAATACAGTTTACTATACAGAAGGGGCTCCTACCCAAACCTGAGAAGTCAGGTGAGGCTTTCTAGAGGAAAGGAGGTCTAACCTAAAAAGCAATGTACAAGTAATAACTGGTGTGCAGGCAAAGGAAACATGTAGAGAGACCTGGAGATATGACAGACAGGCACAAGCCCAAAGCTAATATTTACAAGGTCCAGGGCATAAGCAGAGCAGGAACGATAGGCCAGGTATGGAATGTAACTTGAAGAAAGCCCTGGGTGCCTAGCAATGGGCAAAACTGGGAAAACAAGGTCTCGTCCCCAGGGTGATCTTCCCTCCCCTAGCCCAGGGTTTAGACCCCCTGACCTTTCATATCACTGGTCACGCAGTTTGGACCCTCACCTGACCTCTACTCCCCTAGCATGTCACTAGTACTATGGTAACCTCCTTAGAGGAGATACAAGGGGGCCAGAGAATAGCCTCATAAGACTCCCATACAAGCCCTTGAATGACTACTCTCCTAAGTGTTAGGCCCTCAGGATAACGGGATTCATGCATCAAGTAATCTGAAAAACAAAGCCTCCGATGTGCTGACCAGTGTCAGAGTTTTGGTCAAACAAGAGATGACATTTAGGCCTCCCTTGTGTTCCAGCTGCAGGCTAGAATCCAGACAGAACCGCGCTATGGCTGGCATCAGGACCACATGCAATGTCCACTAGCCTCCCCTATGCAGACTGATCAGTAGAGACCACAACCGTGAACAGACACACATGAAAAAGCTGATGACCATTCCAGTGAGATCCTCCCCTGGGACCTCAACTAAGATCCCTGCCTTTACAGAGCACACAAAAGCCCTTAGGTCTAAGGACCCAGCGCGCTCTCTCGCTTGCTCTTGCTCATTCTTGCTCACTGTCTGTCTCTGCCTCCCTCTCTCCACCATGCCATCTTCCTATAGATGTGTCTCTTTGCCTTTCCTTCTCCTATGCTCCAAGGGCCCTTTTTTTTTTTGCCTCTGTAACTTGTTTCCCCAGCCCATACAACTCAGCTGGCTCACTTCTTCCACAATTCACTTCTTCTACCTCTGTGACTTCCTAAATAAACTTTTGCCTATATTTGAGTCTTGGCTCTGAATTCTCTCTTAGCCAGAACTCAAATACTGAGGTTGCTGAACCCTGGTCCAATTGCTGGTAACATGTGGTGCCATTCCACTGCCAAAAAGAGTACAAAAAAATGTCCACTTGCCACATGACTAAATATTTAAAAAGCATAAAGTTAGGAAGTCATTAATAAAGTATGTCCTGGCCTCCTACACTGAAATATATACCTTATAGTAACTTGAAAGTTTTGGCTAAGTTTCATAAATCTACAGTTTTATAAATTGGTGACAATTTGGAAAATACTGCGAGGCATTAAGAAAAAAAAAGCACCCAAATTCTATCACCAAGAGAAAAATCCTTATTTTGATGTACTTCCCCTGACAAATATGTGTGTGGGTATATGTAACATTTTAAGAGAACTGGGACCATAATATATAGATTTTTATCCTTTTCATATAAGTCCTTCCATCTTATAACTTATATTACAATACAGCAAGTTACCTTATTCAGTTACCCAATGTGCATATTGCAGCTAGCTTATCCAAAAACACAGTTCTCAAAGTGTGGTCAAGTGTATTTTATAGACCACTGGAGATCCACAAGATCTATTTCAGGGGGTCTGTAAGGTTAAAACATTTTCATAAAAATACATTTATGTATTTAAGTGATACATGCTCTCAGTTTCCCACTGCTACTGTAACAAATTACCACAGACTTCAGGGTTTAAAACAATACAACTTATTTATCACAATGCTGGAAGTCAGAAGTCTGAAATCAAAGGTCTGCAGGGATGCATTCCTTCTGGAGGTTTCAGGGGGGAATCCGCTTCCTTGGTTTTTGTTGGCTTTTGGAGGCGGCCTACATTCCTTGGCTCTTGTTCCCTTTCCCTTACCACTCTAACTTCTTGCTTCAGACTCTAATCCGCCAGCCTTCTTTTGTTAAGGGCCCTTGGGATTACCATGGAGTCACCCAGATAATCCTGAATAATCTCTCCATCCTCTCTCCATTAATTCAAAACCACTAAATTCCTTTTATCATGTAAAGTCACATATTTACAGGTTCCAGAAATTATGATGTAGGGGCCGTTATTCAGTCTACACAACGTTCTTTGTCTTTTTCCTTCTCTTTATGGTAGTACAGCAATAGTGGGTAAAATGGCTTGCATCTAGCACAAATCAAAGCAGCAGCACCAAAATACACTAGCAGTCATCGTATTCTTTCCCCCATGCATCCCCAAAAAACAAAAGGCCTGTTTCCCCTCCAAATGTCCTACATATAAATGTAAAAATTATTCATTCTATTAAATGGCAAGTCTTGAATGTACATCCTTTTAGTATCTGTGTGATAAATGGGAAGAATACATAAAGCACTTTTGCTTACACTGTGGAACAATGGCTCCATCTTGAGAAAAATCACTTGTGTGGATTTTTGAGTTGCGGCTGAACTCTTGTCATGGAACATCATTTTTATTCAAACACACAACTGATATACAAACTACAGTTACTTGGACCTTAGTTTCTGGGAGACATTTTTCTCAAAATGAATCAAGTGAAACTGTCTCTTCAAGTAAAACAATAAACAGTATTTGTTGCCAATAATAAGATTTGAGCTTTCAGGCAAAAATTAAATTTGGAAATCTTGTATTCACCACTGTGAGCCTGACAGCTTCCCAACATTTAAAGACTTATGATGGGATTGTGAGATAGGTGGCAGTATTTAAAATATGATGATTTTGTGTAATAAAATGTGTGAATACTAGCAAGAGCTGCATAAATGTGCTATATGCTCAACTGTGCCCCTCCAAAGTTCCTATGATACAAGCCCTCACTCTAAGTACCTCAGAACGTGACTGTTTGGGAGACAGGGCCTTTAAACAGGTAGTTAATGTCAAATGAGGTTACTAAAGTGGGCCCTAATCCAATATGACTAATGTCCTTATAAAAAGAGATTAGGACACAGATACACACAGACCAAGTGAGGACACAGGAAGAAGACAGTCATCTACGACCTGAGGCCTCAGAAGAAATCAACCCTGCCAGAACCCTGATATTTGTGCCTTTGGCCTCCAGGACTGTGAGAAAGTAAATTTCTGTTGAGACACACAATAGATAGTACTTTGTCATGGCAGTCCTAGCAAACTAATAGATCAGTGAATCAATTTCCAAATGACTAATGCATGGTATTATAAAATCATGCCTGGGTAATAAAATCCACTCAAAGCACAAGATAGGCCAATGGATTTTAATTTCACATGGCATAAAATGCTCATTAATATGGATTCAGTTTCCACACTGCAATTAACCTTTAAGAAATTACCATTTGTCAAGTGTTGGTATAGTATTAAAGAAGAATATCCAAAATGATCTGAAAGGCCATTTAAATTATTCTTCCTTTTCTGACTATATATTTGTATAAGGTCAAATTTTCTTATATATTTCTTACAAATGCATACTGGTATTCTTATGTAGTTGACCTTTGAACAACTTGGGACGCAGGTTGTTAGAGGCACCAGCAAGCCCCCTCTACCTCACCCCCACAGTCAAAAATCCATGTATGACTTCTGACTTTCCCAAAACTAATAGCCTATCTAATGTTGACCTTACCTATAATATAGTCAATTAACACATATTTCATATGTATGATATATTTCACTCTTACAATAAAGTAGCCTAAAGAAAATGTTATTAAGAAAATCATAAGGAAAAGAAAATACGTACTTCATGCATTCATGACATGCGTAACTTTTTGTTAATTTTTTGATATTCCTAGGTTACATAGTTTGTGGTTTTATCAAATCTCAAAAAACCTTCCCAATATATTTATTGGAAAAAAATCCACATATAAGTGAACCTGTGCAGTTCCAACCCACATTGTTCAAGAAGCAACTATATATATATATTAACATGTATTTCTTGTATGTTCCAACCAACCAATGCATCACAACAGAGCAAACGCAGAAGCAGCAGAGACTAGTTTTCTATCAAGCAAGCTGTTGTTTATAAAAACATGAAACAATGCCACTCTTCTCACTAAATTTATTTTTATTTTGGAAAACAGTTATTTATAAATGTTATTAACATTATAATGTACTGAGTTATTGTTATTTTAAAATGAATTAATAAAGTATTGAAATTTTTCTGTTTTAATTTTTGATATGGTAAATACTGATAGCTATAGTGTACATTTTTTTAAAAAAGCTTGTTAGAGTCTTCAGTAATTTTTTTTAAGATTTACTTATTTACTTATTTTTAGAAAGAGGGAAAGGCAGGGAGAAAGAGAGGTAAAGAAACATCAGTGTGAGAAACGTTTGATCAGTTGCCTCTCCTGTGCCCCAGGGGCCCAACCTGCAACCCAGGCATGTGCCCTGACTCAGAATTGAACTGGTGACCTTTCACTTTGCAGTAGGAGGCCCAACCAACTAAGCCACAACAGTCAGGGCTTCCATAACCTTTTAAGAATAGAAAGGGATCTTGAAAACAAACAGTCTGAGAACTATTTCCTCAAAAGCCAGTCATCTTGTGGATACTGGGAGAATGCTTTATTTATTTTTTTTAATGTCTGTGATAGCTACCCCCTTCAAATTTATCATAGCTGAAATTATCATGACCTTGTCACAAAGAATATAAATTTTAGACCTTTTGTTAATCTCTTATATCTTCTGGCAGATACAAAATTTTTTCAAAAGAAAGTTTCTGGTGTTGGGTCAACTAGTTCTCCATATAGGAAAAAAATGAATCTGAACCCTTAACTCATATCAATATAAAAATTAATTGCAGGTAGATTATAAGTCTAAATGTGAAAGACACAAGAAATAAAACTTCAAAAAGAAAATGGGAAATGATCTTCACGACCTTGAGGTATGGGAAGATATCTTAAACAAAACAAAAACACAAAGAGAAAAGGAAAAGATTAACTAGATTTCATTAAAACTGGTGACATATTCATTAAAAGATACCAGTAAGAGAGTGAAAAGACATACCACAGAGAGGGAAGAAATCTGCAATACATATATATGACAAAGAATCCATAATCAGAATGCATAAAGAACTTTTACAACATAGGCAAACAAAAAACAAAAAAATGAACAAGCACTTCAAAAGAGGCAATCTTAAAAAGCCAATGAACATACAGAAGACACTTCAACTCATAAGCCAACTCATGGCAAATGTAAATTAAAATCAAAATTCAAGACTACTGTACCCACACTAGAAGAGCCAAAATCTTTAAAACTGGTAGTAGTATCAAGTGCTTGTGAAGACGAGCAACAAACCAGACGCTCACACAGGGGCGGTGTCATCCCTGTGCTGCAACCACCTTGGAACCACCTTTGACAGAATCTGGCAGTGCTGCGATCCACATACCCTATCGCCTAAGAATTGCATTCCAAGGCAGAAATGCACAGAATTGTCTACATAATGTGCGCAAAAACATATGTACATGAAAATTCACAGCAGTATTAGTATTTTATTAACAACCAGAATCTGGAAAAAACCTCTAAATATCCATTGACACTACAGAATGGACAGAATAGATTGCAGCATGTTTACGCAATGTGATACTACAAGGCCATGAAAATAAACTAACTACTGCTATAGTCAACAACAGAGGTGAAGCTCAAAACGTTAGTAAAGGACACCAGACCCCAAAGTATATATGCGTAATTCCATTTATATAAAGTCAAATACCTGCAAAACTAATGTATAGTAATAGAAATCAAAATAGTAGTTTGAAACTGGAAGGGGGAGCAAGGGAGGATTCTGGGAGTCCTGATAATGTTTTCTTTCTTGATAGAGGGGTAGTTACATGAAGTGTTCACTTTGTAGAAATTCATCAATTTCCACACTTAGAATTTGATGGTGGTTGTGATGGTTAATTTTATGTGTCAACTTGACCGGACTAAGAGATGCCCAGATAGCTGGTAAAACATTATTTCTGCATGTGTGTCTGTGAGGGTCCTTCCAGAAGAGATTAGTATTTGAATTGGGAGACTGAAAAAAGATGCCCTCACCAAAGAAAGTGGCCACCATCCAGTTAAGGATCTGAATAGACCAATAAAGTAGAAAGGTGAATGAATCTGCTCTCTGCTTGCGCTGGGACATCTGTCTTCTTCTGCCCTCAGACATCAGGGCTCCAGGATCCAGGGCCTTCAGGCTCAATCTGGGACTCACCACTGGTTCCCCTGGTTCTCAGGCTTTTGGGTTTGGACTAGAATTACACCAGCAACTTCCCTGGGCCTCCAGTCTGCAGGCGGCAGTTCACAGGACTTCTCAGCTTCCACAATCATGGGAGCCAATCGTTCATAAGAAGTATCTTCCTACGTATCAGTATTAATCCTATTAATTCTGTTTCTCTGAGAACCCCAATTACAGTTGTGTACATCTCTGCATTATGTTACGTTTAAATTTTAAAGTTCATCCAAAAACAAGGTTTTCTTTGGGGGTAATGAAAATGTTTGGAACTAGAAAGAAGCAATCGTTGCACAACACTGTGAGTGTGCTAAATGCCACTGAATGGTACACTTCAGTGGTTTTTACGTTACATGGATCACCTCAATTTTTAAAAAGTTACTCAAAAACGCAAACTCAATAAAACAAGTATGTACGGCTTTGTAGATGTTCATGACTACAAACATTAAGAGTTGTAAAGCCAAACTTACCAACTACTGTGTCACCATCTAACAAATTGTCATCTTCAGAAGTCTGGAAGTCCATGATGACACCTGCTCCATCTAAAAGCTCCTCGTCACTACTCGCACTGGTTATACTGTTATAGCTGTTCCTATAGTAGCCTCTGTGGAACAGCTGCTCAGACTCCATTGAGCTGTCTGGTTATCTGAAAAAAGGAGAAAAACTGTTTAAAAAATTTCCCAACACATAATAAAAATTATCTAGTACATGACAGAAAGAAACTTCTGATCTTTGTATTGAAAAAATATTAAGTTCATTCACTGTAACAATAGCTCAACTTCTACCATGTTAAGTCTTTTGGGATGATTTAATAGTTCTATTCTCACCGTGCAGATGTAAAAAAGAATTAAGAATTTCTTCAGGTAGGGGTACATGAGTGAAACAACCTCCAAGACCAACTGTTAAGTTAAAGCACAAAGTACAGAGAAGTGTTCACGGTACACTACAGTGTACGTGGGGGTGGGGTGAAGGCAGTACACAACTGCTTGTGCCCCTACAGATTATCTCTGGAGGGATTTCCAAGAAAGTTGTCCTCAGGGCAAAGGAACAAGATGGCTGAGGTACCAGGTCTGAAAGTGAGACTGTCCCTTTTGCATATTTTAGGAGAGGCAAGCACCCGTTTTAAATACTATAATTTACATTATTTTAATATTAACTTCATTTTTCATCATTTTAAAATTTAAATCTTCAGAGCCCATTGTCAAATATCAGTCATGGAAAATATAATATGTAACAATTCTCATGTTTTCAAAGCAGATAGTACCAAATAAGCATAATTTTTCTTGGTTTACTCTTAGTTTGATTTTTTAAAAATGCATCTACCTACTTGCTCAACATCAAAATGGTTCACATTAGCAACAGGCGCGGAAGGTTCATGTGTAGGAGGGGAAAGATAGTCATAAAAATAACGAAACCAGTAAGCCTTGTAAAACAAGACTTACTACCTATGTCATAATAAGTATATACAGAAAATAAAAGATGAGAGGAACTAAGCATACTCCAATTTTAGTGCTGAATTCTAATACTGCAGACTTGAAAGGTTTTAAGACAATCTCTTGTCCTCAGTAAATTTTCCTTCTGCATATGGAAAATAACATCAAAGATCTATAATAATTAAAGACTATTTGTAAAGCTCTTATGTATTTTTTTAGAAAAATAAAATATCACTATTTTAAACAGACTTAATACATCAATTTCTAATTTAGAGAAAGTAAAATTTTGACAGCTTCTTGGGAACATATCTCCATTCAGCATCTGGTGGTGACAGGTACATAATATAGGGATAATGTCAAATTGTTTATTCAAGCAATGAGGTAAAAGATCAGTATTAACCTGATCTTGGGACAATAACGAAAAACTGCATTTAAGTCACAAAGAAAAATTTAAATATGTACTGCTTTACAACTCATTAATGTTTTATGGTTACCTCTACCAAAGATGGCCTATTATTACATATTGACATTTTTTAGAATGTACTAATTAAAGAGTTTTATATTTAAGGTAAATGTTAAGATAGAATAGTATGAAAATAACTGTAGTAAGAATTTTGCAATGTCCACAGAAGCAATCAAATTAAATATTATGGTGCTTGAGTAAATAACCAAAGGCTTTTTTAAGAAATAAGCATTAATAGTTCAAGAATCATTTTAATTTTGATGTATCAAAGCACGTAGGCTAAGATTTTGCAAAGAACGTAGACATTCTATTCCTCACTTCTTTACCTGATAATCGGACTAGAAGGCCTTAATACACATAACATACACCAAATAAACATTAGTTACAGGCTTCATGTCACCGAGAAATCTCTCTAAAATAATTAAAACTTTCTATATACTGAGATGCCAATCAGCAAGTTCCAACATATCTCCTCCATTTTATCCCTAAAAGCCCCTCAAAAACCCTGAGTATGGCAACTTAACTCTTTCAAAATGTTTAAAAAACTTCACTTCACTAACACCTCTGAGACATCTATAACTCCACACCTTTCCTTATAACAAGAGCAACCGACTCTGTTCCAAAAGTTTATTAAACTCAGACCTGCATGGGTTACTATTTCCATAAATTTGATAACTAAAAAACCCCCCAAAACAACAAACTCCTATTAACCCAGAAGCCTTTAGAGCTGCACTGCCTGTTCAGCAGCCACTAGCAAGGAAACATGCCCGGTCTAAATTGAGATGTGCTCTAAGGGTAACACATCCAAGGGATTTGTAAGAATTTACAAGAAAAAAATCAAATATCACATTCATAATTTTATGTTGATTGCATGTTGAAATAGTACTTTAGATATACTGGGTTAAATAAAATACATTATTAAAATTAATCTCATCATTTTCTTTTTACCTTTTAACGTGGCTCCTAAAAAGTTTAGAATTACATATATGTGGCTGGCAGTTACAGCACAGTATTTTTATGGACAGCACTGCCACAAAGTATTCAAAACTATGACAGCATAAGGGAAATATAAAGAAGCAATGTGGAATCAGTGTTAAATCTTTTTAAGTTCTACACTAGATTCCCAGGCTGGTCCACAAAAGGCTATTTAAATCAAAACACAGCACCTGAAATTTTGCATGTGAGAACAATACTACAGTCACCTTTTCCTTTTTAACTGTCCAATACATATTCAAAACACTATGATAGACACACGATAGCTTGCAAAAAAACCTTTTCGCAGAGTTATGAAGATTATAGCAATAAACTGATGAAAGTCTCCAGGGATAAAGCCTGGTTTGCCACAGTAAGTTCCTACGTGATCTATGTAGAATCATCTTGACCTCCTCTAATCTGACCTCCACATGGCAGCCAGCGTGGTCTTTTCTAAAAGCAAGTCTGACCAGTAATTTCTCTCACTCCATAGATTAGTCTTAATCATTTCTCACCACCCTTAGCAGACAAAGTTGAACCTAACGGACAAAGCCCTATGCAGCCTGGACTCTGCCTAGATCCCCAGCTCCATTTGTGTGTCTGTGTTTGTGTGTGTGTGTACCTCTTGCAGTATTTTTGGCTCACTAATCTTCCTCTCAACCCTACCAGGCTTTCCTGTCTCCAGCCTCTGCCTTTATTGCTCCCTCTGCCAAGAACATACCCTTCTCCTCTTTATCTAATCAACTCTCCTGGTCATTCTTCAGAGCAAGTATCCCTTTATTTATTCAACAAATTCTTAAACAATGTTTATGTTAGGCATTATCCTAAACATGATACAAATTAACTCATTTGACATTTGCATTAAATACAATCACAACCCTAAAGCTTAGGTGCTATTATTATCCCCATTTAATAGATGAGGAGACTGAAGCACAGAGTTTAAATAACTTGTCCAAACCATGCAGCTAGTAAGGAAAATCTCCTTTCACATACTTAGTACCTGGGCAGACCTTTCCTGAGTAGGTCAGATTTTCACTGTTACTTCTTACAGCTCTCCTTTTCTCCTTTTTGGCACTTATCACAGTTGTAATACTGTACTTATTTATGTGATTTTTAAAATAATGTCTGTCTTCCCTTCTAGAATGTATTGTGAGGTCTGGCACTGTGTCACTTTTTGCTCAACATTACATATTCAATCGTTTGCACTGTAACTGGCACATACCACTTCTTCATTTTTTTCTAAGCTTTTCGAGATAATTGTGACTTCATATGAGATCCTCATATACAGAGATCCTCATACGCTTTACTTAGTTACCAATGGTAACTTGTAAATCTATAGTATATCACAATCGGGATATTGACATTGATGAAGTCAAAATACAGGGCATTTCCATCACCACAAGGATCCCTTCTGCTGCCCTTGAACAGCTACAACCACATTCTTCCAACGTCCCTCGCACCCCTTCCTTAACACATGGCAACCTGTAATCTATTTCCTATTTCTGTAAGTTTGCCATTTGAAGAATGACACATAGCCTGGGCTGGTATGGCTCGGTGTATTGAACACCAGCCTGCTAACGGTAGGGTCGCAGGTTCAATTCCCAGTCAGGGCACGTGCCTGGATTGCGGGCTGGGTCCCCAGTGGGAGGGACATGAGAGGCAACCACACATTGATGTTTCCCTCCCCTTCTTCCTCCCTTCTCCTCTGTTTAAAAATAAAATAAATAAAATCTTAAAATAAAAAAGAATGTCATATAAATGGAATCATTCATGGTGGTACTTTTGGGGATTAGCTTCTTATAGTCAGAATAATTCTCTAGATTCATTTAGGTTGTTGTATGTATCAATCATTCTTTCCTTTTTATCGCTGAGTAGTATTCCACAGTATGGATATACCAGTCTGTCTAACCATTCACCCAATGAAGATCCAGGCATGTGTCCTGACCAGGAATTGAACCAGTGACCTTTTGGTTCATAGGCCAATGTTCAATCCACTGAGCCACACCGGCCAGGACAACATGTTTAGTTTTTTGAGAAACTGCCAATTTTACATTCCAATAAACAATGTATATAGGTTATACAGTTTCACCATGTCCTTACCAGCACTTGATGTTGTTACTATTTTTTATTTTAGCTATCCTAATAGGTGTATAGTGGTCTCTCATTGTTTTAATTTACATTTCCCTAATGACTAATAATGTTGAACATTTTTTATATGCTTATTTGCTATCTGCATATCCTATTCAATGAAATGACTGCTCATATCTTTTGCCCATTTTCTAACTGGATTGTTTTTACTGCCGAGTTTTATATTTTAAAATATATATCCTAGGCACCAGTCCTTTGTCAGATATGCTGTTTGTAAACATTTTCTCCCACTCGGTAGCTTTTATTTCTTTTAAGCAGGCCTATTACAGAGCAAAAGTATTTAATTTTGATGAAGTTTAATTTATCAATTATTCCTTTACGGACAATGCTTTTGGTGTCAAAACTAAGAACGCACCTTGCAAAGATTTTCTTCTGAATTTTTTCTTAGAAATTTTATAGTTTTACATTTTACACTTAACTCCATGATGCACTGTGAGTAAATTTTTACATAAGTTTCAAGACATAGGTTGAGGTTTGTTTTGTTTTGTTTTCTTGTTTCATTTTTTTACATATGGATGTCCAATTGCCACAGCATCATTTGCTGAAAAAGTTATCTTCCTTCCACTGAGTTGTTTTTGTGCCTCTGCGGAAATTAGTTGCACATATTTGTGTGGGTCTATTTTAGAATTCTCTGTTCTGTTACACTGATCTATGTGTTTCTACCTACAGCAATACTATGGTTTTGATTGTATGTCTTGAAAATGGATATATTGATTTCTCACTATTTTTATGTTTCAAAACTATATTAGCTATTCTAGTTCCTTTGCCTTCCCATATAAATTTTAGAATAATCTTGTCTATACCTACAAAATCTTTGAGTCAATTAACATTTATAGCATGAAGGAGTTACAAATGCATAACAGATGCATGGCACACATCTACTGAGATGTTACATGAGAACTCCAATTCACCAAGACCCAAACTTAACAAATATTTGCCCCAAACTTGCCTGTCCTCCTAATCTCCCTATAGGAGTTTACAGGACCACCATCTACCTAGTTGCTGAAGTTAGTTTTCAGAGTCACTTACTAATTCATTCAACAACCATTTACTCATCAGCTAGCATATACCAGGCACAACGCCAGGTGCTGGGGTAATAAGTAAGCTATGGTCCCTATTCCCAAGGCAGTGAGGTTAAAGACATACAAATAACTGCAGCATGGTGGGCGATAAGTACCACAGGAGAGCTAGGCACAAGCTATTTAATAATTAACACTGAAAAGGAATAGCATGCTGCCTGGGAAAATTTGTGAACACGTAGTAACAGAGGGAAGGTTTCAGTTGAGTACTCAATGATTAGGATGAGTTAACTAGGCTAACTATAAGATAAAGTCAATATAGACACAAAAATGTGCAAAAACAGCAGCACAGTAACAAAACCTGCTTGGGTGGCTTACAGAAGAGAAGAGGAAGGGGACTAAAGAGTAGCTGGAGAGATGAACACAGCGCAGATCAAGAAAGGGCTCATGTCATGCTAAGGAACTTAATTTTCACTCATTTATACACATGGGAAACCATTACGAGTTTGAAGAGAGAAACCACACATCAGATATGAATTTTAGCAGACCAATGCTGGCAGTACTGTGGAAGACAGATAGAAGGGCAAGAGACTGAAGGCTAAAGATAGGGAGAGGAGTTAGGTGATCCTTATTATAGTAGACCCTTAAACAATTCTAAATATATAGGATAGCAAGGCATGATGAAATAAGGCATAGCAACTCAGAGGAGTAGAAAGACTGAGAAATATTCAAGAGGATGTGGAAATAAAATGTGCGGAATGGAAAAGAAGAAATCTAAGATAACTGCTAAGTTTCTGACTTGACTAATTAATTCAAAAACTGTTGGAAGAAATGTTTTTGTCTCCTACAGCTTACAGGACTCAAGACTTAAGTGTTCTTTCCAACTGCAGAATTACAAAGGGGGACCCCCCAAAATGGAATTTATTTATAAAAAATTGTGTATTTATTCTTTATGCTTAAACTTCCGTCACCTTCAAAGCACTCTCCATTTGATGGAATACGCCTAAAAGACATTTTTTCCATAGCTCAAAAATGTTGAAACTTGTCAATTTTGGTGTCTCTTAGTGCTTCTGCCGTTTTTTGTTTCATCTCTTCCACGCCAGCAAAACATTTTCCTTTGAGGACTTTTTTCACAGGGGAAAAAAAAATGGTCGGGGGACCATGATCGAGTGAACAGGGAAGGCAGGGTATAGGGTCATGCCATTCTTGGTCAGCAGGTGCTCTTGTAAATCACCCATCATGAAATGGGCAAATGCACTGAAAGAGTCTTCCAATAAAAATTCACTGAAGCCGAACACAGCCTCTCACAACACCACCAGGTGGTACACTGATACAGATGGGTTTCTAGAATATTCACCTGGCAGCGGAAGCCTGTACCACTAGGGGCTCACCCTCCAGAAGATAATTCTGGATTTTTGGGGGGTCTCCCCTCATACTTCCAAGCTTTAGTCCTATTCAAGGCCAGATACAATAAAGGGAATGTAATCTAGCCCCCAAACTGTAACAGGTGGGGAGGAGTTAGAAATAAGAAAACTCTGGAAATGGTTAGTTAAGTGACTAATAGCCTGAGGAAGTCTACTGATTTTTTATAGCTTTCAAAAAAGTTTCACCTTATTCATAAAGAAGACTGGTTAGGGCTGAGGACCATAGCTAAGTGTCAAAGGCATGTCAGTCAGCTACCTGGGTGGCTAGTAAGCTGACAGAAAAGTATGCACAATATCAGTGAAAGAAATGAAAATCCCAAATGTTACCAACTAGAGAGAGAGAGAGAAAGTCTCAAGAACAATGATGGCAGGGAAGTGAAACCGACTGATGTAGGCATTTGTATGTAAGAAGCATTTTCATGTAAGTATTTTAAGAAATGTATGTGCTAAGTACTGAACATAGTAAAATGTGACAATAAATTTAAACAATTTATTCATTTACTAATGTTTCTAGAACAGCTACTAATGTACCAGAAATTGTAAAAAATATGAACATGACTGTTATTGATTAATAGCATATTTGTACATGACTTACAGCTTTCAGTAACCTTCAGTATAAATTACCTTACCATCCCCGAAAGGGATGTTGTAATATTTTCCCATAAATTACTATGTATTTACATAATAAAAGGCAATGCATGACAGATGTCACAGAAGACACAAGAATTGTTACAAGAGCTCAGAAAGAAGACCATGTTCCATTATATTTGATGATGAGAAGCCTTCTTTGGAAGAGACATGCATACGTTGGACCTTAAAAGGTCAGTGGGATTTTATGGGGCAGAGATGGGTGAAGAGGTTGTCAAACAGAACAAAAGTACTGGCTTGCATCAAGTTACGGAGCCAAGAAGGCAACAAACATACTTGGAGATGAGTATGTGCACGGAGCACAAGTCCAGTCAAAGGTCTCATGCTCAAATAAGCAACTGCATCTAGAGCTGTAATGGCTAACGGTGTGAGAAGGATTCTTGAGAAAACCTGTAGTAAGCATTCACCTCATAAACAAAATTTATGAACAGCTTCTCAAATTGATTTTACCATGGCATGGCATCATGAAACTCAGATGGTGACATTGCAGTAGTAAGAATTTATTCTGACACAAATTGTCAATTCATAACTGATTTCGCCCAAAAGTAATATTACTTGATTACTGTTATTTACTGATTACTGTTAATATTAACTGTTAATTAAGTTAGCTGGATGTCCAATTGCTATGCCTTATATTTATCTTTTAAAAAGTATGAAATGGGTAACTCCTAAAGGAAATTAGCTGTCTACTCTGAAGAAAATTTCCTTGATTCATAAAGAATGTTAGAGCCATACCAAAGTTCAATGCCAGATGATTTTAAAAAGAAACACACACACACAAATATAAGGCTCAGACTATAACAAGGAAGAAAAGTAAACAAAAATCCAACAAAAAGGTGCATGAAGACTTACACTTTGAAAATCAAGTAATTTTCATGATTTTACAAGACGAAATGGTCAACTACTTCCCATGAGGTCAAGAAATATATTAAACTTGGTTCCAAAGTTGCAGATCAAAATCTTTCCATATTTTAGCAATGCAAATGGGCAGTTTCCCCACATGGGTTCCCCCTCCATTTTATACTTAACTAAGTAAGGAACACTTATCTTTAAGAATCAAAATGAATCAAAGGTACAATGTTGATATAGACATGTGAATGTGCATATGAAAAAAATGCGAAAACAGGGTTTATTAGCGTAGGAGAATGAGAGGTTTAAAGTAAAAAGGAATTCCAGAGTTTCTGTAATTTTATAATTGAAACATAAATTAACCCACGGTGCCACCTCTCTCATCCTATTTTTTCTTGTAGCATTTTAATTAGTCTTGCCAGCATTACAGTGTAGACATTGAGAGCAAGAGCTCTAAAGTCATACTGCCAGGCTTCAGTCTCAGTTCTGACACTTACTGAATCCTTCGGCAAATTAATTAAATCCTGTATGCTTCAGTTTCCATATCTGTATAATAGGAACACTGGAAAGTGCCTACCCCATGGAGTTGGTGTGAGAACTGAGATAATCTACAAAAACCGCTTAGGAAAGATCCTGAATCATAGGGTTCACTCAATAAACATTAACACTTACTATGTCATAAGTTTTAAATCATTGCTGACCAGTTTGATTAGAAACTTAGCTGAAAGTTCTACAAAGCAGTCATAGTAGCCAAGCCCCACAGGATACACCAGATACTGCTTTGATATCTGACCCACCACGGAGATCAAATCTGGCTTCCTGAGAGGTCTGAAAATTATTACTAACATGTCACAACAGGAAATGGAAAGCCTAACACCAACGTGACCTGAAAAATGCCAATTTACTAACATAAAATCATAACCTCAGCAAATCTGCTTCCCTGAACTGTCGACATCCAAAACCTGGCTGAATATCTGCATTCCTAATAAGCAACATATGGTTGAAAACACATGCTAAAACAATTTCCAAGTAACGATGTAGGTACTAAGCATTCAGAGGCTCTCCTAAATCATCTGACCCATTTTTGAAGCAAAAAATCAAAGTCTTTGAGTTATTAGACATGTGGTGATCACATAGGGTATATAAATTAGAATAAGGCACATAAAACTGACATCAGTTAAATTACTTCCATACAGACCTCATCAAGAAAAAAATTTCTAAATTAGCTCTTTGGAGATGAAAGAAAATCACTTCTGGAAAGATTCAATAATCAATGACACAAGCCACAATGATGGTGCAGTCACTGAAGGCATAGATCAAAAAAAATTTACATAGTTTGCAGAAATGAACTTTTGAATTACCACCAAAAAAAGCCCGGTCCGGTCACTGTTGATTCAACTGTAATAAATGTGCATATGTAAATGTAATTGTTTTCTGTGTGCTCCAGTTTTAAAATGTTATACAAATGAAGCACATGCAAAATTAATTTGACATTCTAAGGAAGCTTCCAGTCCAAGATCAAAATACAAACGTTTTACATATACACATCAACCTAAAGAAATAAAAACTCAGTATTTACTTTAAATTTGGGCAAATTTAGAGAAAGTAAATCCCACTCTCTGAGTTCAAATTTAATCTTTTCCTGCAAACTACTTCCATTCTATTCAAAGGTCTTTCGACGTTTCCTGGACCAAACAGGTGAAATATTACAGTATGTTCTAGGGTATATAGCTCATCAGAGTGGATTTAACATCATGTAAGTACACCTGTTATACATAAACTAAGATAACAGCCTTGACATCACAGTTGACCCAAAAACCGTGAACAGGACAGCTAACGAATTTTCACTCACAGAATGCAACTCACCTTGCAGCTCAGAGGCATAGCAAAATCGGTGGCTGTTTTCTGCACTGCCTTTGGATTCTGCATCTGTTTCAAACCCAAAATCTAGCTAACCCTGGGAGCTCCACCTGAAGAAGCTTGACACAAGAACTACAGCAATTTAAAAAAATACCTGGGGTTTTCGACTAAAGAGGTTACGGAAATTTTCCCAGGTGGGACTTTTTTTTTTTTTTTGGTCCTCCAAACACGGGAGCAGCATAAAGTTAAATCAGCTTGCGTTGGGCCCGTAAGTCAACCTGCTGCTACCCAAAATTAAAAATAATCTCCAACATCACTTTCCTTTTAAGAGACCAAAACTGAATCCACGGTCTAACTCGGGATGAAGTAGAATGGCTTTCAACCCACCACACCCTCCTTCCTCAACGAGCAGCCGGATTCCGGCCGCGGGCGAACTTGGACTACGAGAAAGGTGCCGCAGGTTCCGGAACAGACCGTCCCCGACCCACGGAAGGGGAAGAAGAGCAGCAAAAAATCCCGAGCCCGACAGGTGCGTCGGCGCGTGACGTCACCGCGTAGACGTGAACGGCCGTTCGGCCGCCCCAACACCTCCTCCTCCGGCCAAGCCAGCTCCGCGAAGGCGCCTATTGGGCAATGCGGGAACAGGGGGCGGGGCGCCAGGAGGAAGACCCGGGGAGGGGGGAGCACCCGGTAGGGGGCCGCTCTGGGTGTGAGAGCTTTCCAGGGGGTCAGCTCGCGTCACTGCGGTTTGCTGTTTGCCCCGCTGGTGACCTCGCGAAAGGACCAGAGGCGGCTGCCTCCGGAGAAGGTGTCTCAAAGCCAGAGACGCGCGCCTCCACGAGCGCCCTCGAGGAGCTGCACTTCCACGCTGGCGAGAGAACCCAGTGTTCCGGGGCAGCGCGTGAAACTCCTACTTGCGTCGATCCCGAGACTGAAAACCAAAAGCAGCCATCGGCGAGCGCTAGTAACAAACACTTAGACCGTGAGAAATGTGGGCCTGTGAATTCAGACCAGCAGCCCGTGCTTAGAGGTCGCAGGCAGGGAATGCAGTGGGGTCCCCTCGCCTTGTACGTCTCCGCAGGCTCTGTGCCTAAAATACATGTAAAGAAAACCGATAGCCCGAGTTTAGCCATTATGCATTTTCAGAAATAATGCTTGCAAATTATATATTTTGGAGAAAGTATATAACTTTTTTTCCAAAGTATAAATTCAACTTATAACTGAATATGATATTGAAGGATTTTCATCGTGGGCATGACAGAATCAGTCACCTAGATTCAAAAAACCTGCTGTGTTTGTGTGATCTATATTTGGGTGTATTTTCCCCCCTGCGTGTGAAAGTGGGGTGCAGACATTATGATATTTTACCCCCTGTATACTTTTGCATACATCTACTAAAAATAGCAATCTCTTCAACACAATCAGAACACCATTATGACCTGGGAAACTACAGGGCCAAGTTACCTGCTCCCAACACTCCTGAAATACAGTGGTTGGACAGACAAAAAGTAACAGTTGTAGGTATTCCAGTTCAAAAAGTACTGGAAGGGAAGATAGAGTCACTGTTCTCAAATGCACAGCCACCTAACACAGGTGCTGAAAGAGTGCCCCTATCTTTCCCAATACAGTAATTGTTGGGGGAGGGGGGTTGCTGTTAATGAGGAAAGGAAACCCCCTTTGTAATACCCTCACCCAAGAGGGTTTTATACCTTAAGAGGCTTGAGCACCAGCCTTTTCAGCTCATACCTGTTGACACCAGCTGACAACCTGGCAGATTCAAGTCACCCATTCACAATCACTTTCTAATTCAGGGCCAGCACCAACCCATGATTCAGGTTTTTCTCAGTGTAACTTTATTTCAGAATCCCCTTTGCCCTGCCCTGTCGCTAGGCCTTGCATAAAAAATAGGAGTTTATGCAGTAGGTTTCCTTAACAAGCAGGCCAAAAAAACCCTGCAAAAGTGCTTGCTATCCAATCCTGAAACAATGAGGTCTAGTCACCCAACAAGTGCAGTAATCAAAGGACCATTCAAGTAACCTTTTCAGGAACAAGGAACTCAGCTTCTTGTAATTAAAATAAACTATACCCTACTATAATGAATAGTCTAAAAATTCTTAATCTGGTTTATTTGGAAAGCCTAAAGATTAAAAGGTCTTCTAAGGACATAGCTTAGAACCTGCCAAATTTAGAAATTCTCTCTTGTTGCCAGGAAAATCTACACTCGAGAGGCATTCTTTGGGGTGCAAAGAGTTGAAAATTATAGGATATTAGGCAAAAGAGTTTTATTCTTTGTTAAATTTTTATAACATAAAATGGTGAGTAACACCCAGGTATTACCTGCTTCGTGTTGTGTGAGGAATTACCTCAGTGCAGTGATCCCCACGAAATATACTACCAGGTGAGCTATCCTAGAAGTCATGGAAAGAAAGGCTAAGACATCATGAGAAGCACAGGAGTAGAAGGGAGAAAATTCACATACTTAGGATAGGGTAAAAATGAGACGGGAAGAGCCATGAATTGAAACCTGTGGTTATGCAGTGTCCCTATGCCCTGTCTCTCTCTGGCTCGTTGCCCTTCTTGTTGATGGTATTGTAATTGGACCAGAGTTGAGGTTTGAGCTAGGGACCACAGATGGAAGGTGCCTAAGCCAATGACACACTCTGGCTCAATTGGAGCAATACACTGGCAAGAATTTCTGTCCACAGCAGCAGCTTGCCAATTAATCTGAGCCGGTTCAGGTTTTGCACTGCTTGAGCGGGACCTGTGGGACACAGTATGACCATCACCACTAGGTGGCAGAACTAAGACCTGTGAATGTTGACTGTCTCATGAATATTTAGTGTGTCAGGAATATATTACGCTTAATGAATAGTAGTGTCTCTTGTATGTTTAGTGAGTCATGACTATTAAGCATCTCTTGGTCATTCCAGCCTTTTCTATGTTCATAAGTATGTGCCCTACTAACTTTTTGTGTGTCCCCCATGTGTCCCAGGTTAGTAACTTATCATGTAGTGGCTTGAAATAGCAAAAATTCATTATTTTAGAGTTCTGCAGATTAGAATTCCAACACAACTCTCACTGGCAAAAATGGTGTTGGCAGAGTTGTGTTTCCTTCTAGAGGCTCTAGGGACGAATCCGTTTCTGTGCCTTCTGCAGCTTGCAGAGGTTACTGCATCTTGGCTCCACTTAATACATGACTTTTGTCCATCCTATTTATATCTTTTCTTCCAGGAAGAATTGAATATTCTCAGACAATACAGTCCTGGGCTTCAGAGCATGGGACAATGCAGTCAAATTTCTTATGCCTCCATTACTTCTATCAGGATAGATTTAGTGGAACCATAGTAATTCTAAGAACAATATTCTTTTGTTTTACTCAGGAAACTGTTGAACAAGTTTATTAGATTATTTTTTTTAGAAAAATGTTGAAAAGCAAGCAAAAACCTTGCTAAACTAAGTGGAATTTTTCACAGGAGATTTCCAGACATTATATATTTTCTTCTCTCACTGCAGATATATTTCCTAATTTTGGAAAGAGGCACATAGACTCTGAGAATAATAGCCACAGTCTATTAATCAATTATATGCACTTTCTGTGATCCTTTAATAAATAAATCCTAAATCCTTTTATGGTAGTATATTTGTTCCTACATGGGGATTATTTCAAGTATCTTTTATAAGTGGGCAAAAACAAGTCTACTTGTACATTTGGTTCTGTAACATTGTTTATATTGTGCACTACCTTATTCCTTTATCAGAACTTGTTTACTTTAAAATCTATTGTTTGTGACATACATGATCATTTTGTCAGGAGCTCTCAACCTTCACTTTGTATCGGAACTATCTAGGGAGCTTCAAAAGAGATACTCCGGCTTGGGCCCCACCTCGGTAATTCTGTTTTAATTGTTCCAAGTTTGGACCTGAGGAAGCATATTTGTAATTATTCCCAGTTAATGAGCAGGACTCACTCAGAACCACTACATTAGACATGGGACAATCTATTTAAACAAAGAGCTATGTGATAGTTTGGTGATAAAACAATAGATCAGGGAAGAAGTTTCTCTGTAATTCCTCTAGTATTTTTGTCAGAATCTGGTGGTGGTAAACCCCCATTTCAACAGACTAGCTGTAAGAACTACAGCTAGATTCTTTGAACGTTTTCTTTATATGCTAAATAAGTACTTCCAACAGAATCTTACTTCTTCTCAACAAATGTTTGAGAAGGGACCCTGTTAATCATGGTACTTAACCAGATCCTCTACTTGGCGGGAGGTGATAAAGAAGGAGTTTCCGAGGGCTGAGATGATATCCAGTAAGGAGTTTTTACAGGTCCAGCTGTGGGCTTTTTAAACCACATGTTAAAATACCAGGGAGCCTGATCTCCATACTCTGCTCCTGGAACCTTAAGGGGACAGGCCTTTGTATTAGTATTCCAGAAATGTAGTGGCTTGAAATAGCAAAAATTCATTATTTTAGAGTTCTGCAGATTAGAATTCCAACACAACTCTCACTGGCAAAAATGGTGTTGGCAGAGTTGTGTTTCCTTCTAGAGGCTCTAGGGACGAATCCGTTTCTGTGCCTTCTGCAGCTTGCAGAGGTTACTGCATCTTGGCTCCTTGGCCCCTTCCTCCATATTCAAATTTAGTTATGGTGGGTTGAGTCCTTCCCATAGCCTACCATTCTGAACTTTTTTCATAGCTCCATATCCCTTGGACTCTGACTCTCTTTGCCTTCCTCTTTTACTTCTAAGGACCCTCGTGATTACATTGAGCCTGCCTGGATAATCCAGAATCATCTCACTATTTTAAGGTCAGCTGATAAGCAACTTTAATTCCCCTTTGCCATGTAACCTAATATATTCACACAGTCTGGGGAAGCGGGGCAGAGCAGGGACATCTTTGGGTGGCCATTATTCTGCCTACTATAAATTGCTTAAGTCAGCTTTTGACCACAGATGTTAGATGCATTTTTTAAAAGCCCTCTGTGTGGGTGGGGAGATTGGTTGAAGGTGGTCACAAGGTACAAACTTCCAGTTACAGAATAAGTACAACATGATGACTAGTTGGCACTGTTGTATGGTATACGCTAAAGTTATTGAGCATAGATCCTGTGTTCTCGTCACAAGGAAAGAGGCCCTTTTATTTTTTGCGTTTATTGAATATTTGAGATGATGGAGGTTAACTTATTGTGGTAATCATTTTACATATGTAAGTCAAATCACTGTGCTGTATCCCTTAAACTTATACAGTGCTATATGTCAGTTATATCTCAATAAAACTTGGGGGGGGGACACAAAACAAACATAAAAATAAATAAAAAGCTCTATATACAGGAAGCATTTTGAGACATAGCTAAAATAAGTCATGTGAGTCAAGTCAGCTTCTTCTACTTTAACTCATATGTTTTTGGTTAGAATTGAGCCAAAGCAGTAATAACGAAATTCTGCCCATACTCATATTAGCTTTACTTCTCCTCGACTGACCAACCAAAAGAACTTTGGAAAAAGGAAAGGGGAAAAAGAAGAAAAACTCACGGTGCTAAGGGATTACCTATTCCAACCAGGTCTGGGACTGCTTGTTCACTAGTCTTGCTTTCCCTGGCAGATAGAGAGAAACGAATGGTAGGCATTACCAGTGAGTGGAGGTGATGTAAGCCATTCCCTTCTGCCAGCAATTCCACCACCCTGAGAGTGGCAGGTTGTAATGTGCTATTTTGTAGAATTGGCAAAATAAGTAAAAAAGAGCACTGGGAATCACATTTCAGTTTCTTGTAAGTTCTTATTCTCTGACCCTAGTCAAGTTGCTGTAAGTTTTCTTTGAAGTAAAAAACTTGGAGATGGGATTATTTCCCATAACTATTTAAAAAAATACATTAAAAAACAGTTCTACAGAAAGTCAGAAGTGTATAAGGCTGTATAGATCTGTTTCATGTGTTTGTGAGTTGTTTCAGAAAAATAACTTTGATTTTATCGCTTATATTTTATACACATTGGCAAGAAGGAGAAAACAGATTAAGATGTTCTATTAGAAAAATAGTGATATTGCTCTAGTCTAGAATTTCCCTCTGATTCCATTAGCATCAGGGAAAGAGTTGAAAATGACCTTTCCTTGTCCCTTTCCTTTTTCCCTAAGAAAGAATGTGAAATTACCTCTAATAGATTTGTACTCCCGATTACATTGAAAGCTTTTGACATTGCAGACAATCTTCTTGTTTCATGTGGTTGTTTCCTACAAAACTCCTATCTAAGCCTCATTGGAACTTGATACACTGTAAGCTACTTCAACCAGGTACATCTTCAATTCAAACTCATGAGGTGACTCCTTTCTCAGGCTCTGCACAGCTAAGGACTCAATGTTTTCCTTTATTCTTCCTAAAAATAGATTATAATCTATCTCCCTCTTCAGATAGTCAACCCCTCTATGAGCTCTTGCGGGAGACCAAACCCAGAAAGCGAGAAACTCAAGAACTGATTAGATAACTGTTTTATCTTTGCATATTGAGCTAGGCCTACCTAATTAAGATTCATAAGTTAATCAGACTGCTACAATTTAAGTCCAAGCTGTATATAGCTAATGGTTGGTTCAAACAACTTAAGGCTAGGCAGAGTAGGATTTCTGGAATTGGTTTAAAACTAAAGATTTCTCTCTAGAATGTAGGGAGTTACGGTTCTAAACGCAAAGACACATTTTTTTTTTCTTTCTTGGATGTGAATATTACATGTCTACAGCAGATCTGGATTTTAGAGCATGCATTTACTCAGTTACGGTTTTAAAGCCTTCTTCAATCACAGAAGATTGCTCGTATGTCTGTAGTTGGATCAAATACATACACACACCTGCACAACACATGTGGTCTTATCGATAACTTCACAAAGGGAAACTGTTCAGTGTAAACCTACTATCAATTATTTGCTCTAATTTGTTATCCCCTAATTTGTTTCGTCTTGCTGCCTTCTTTCTGGGAAGAATGAATAATACCTGTGGCTATCCACACCATTTGCGTAGTGCTCAACCCATGTGAATAAATGACAATGTGTTTCTGAGAAATCTCTAGTAGAAACACTCTAGTAAGCTAGTGCCTTTTCACTGGGCATAGAATATAGTACTCTTAATAAAGGTTTAAGGAATTTTCATTTTTTTCTATCAGAAAAAGGCCTACACCTATAACTTTAAAATGATCTTTGGTATACAAGTTTACAAATAATTATTAAAATTAAAAAAATTATTTTAGTGTCAACATTTCTCAAAACAAATATTGTTATAGTATTGCTTGATTATTAAAGCTTTTCTTTTTTAAATTGACAAAATGAACAAGAAATAAATAGGTAATTAGAAGAGAAATCTCTAAGTAGATACAAATATAAATAGTAAACTTACATATGATAAAGTTTACATTTCAAATCAGTGGAGAAGGAAATCACACTTAATAATGCTGGTATAACTAACTTTTCTCTCAAAGAATATGAAGCTAGTCTCTTTATGTGAATCATATATAAAAATAAATTTCAAATGTATTAAACTTATCAATTAAATCACAACATTAAGATTATTTGGACAACTTTGTGGGTGAGAGAATATTTTCTTGGTAAAATTAGAAACCTAAATTACAAAATAAAACCCCGACAGATTTGATCACATACAAATTTTTTTATGGCTAAAGATACCATAAAAAGTATCAAAATATTAGTGAGAGACTGTCAAAAATATTTGTTCCACAATATGACAAAAGGTTTATTTCTACATTTTACAAATAGCACCTACAAATTGATTTTTTAGAAAGATATTCAAATATAAAAGGGACAAGGCATATAAAAGGAAGAAATTCAAAGTTTTTGCAAAATTAAGAGAAACATCCAGTGGTGGTGAAAATAGGCACTTTTTGTACAAAGCTATTGGGAGTTTAAATTTCTTAAACTTTTGAAAAATAATCCAGGATGTAGTAGATAGTCTACAAGTAGGCCAACATTGATCCCTCCCCTCCACATAAATCTTGCCTGGCCTTGAGCCTTGTTTACACCCAGAGTGTGGCAGATGTGACACTACACCTGTACCTGGTCAGGTCTTTAAAAGACTGGCACCTTCTACTGCCTCCTTATATGAAGCCAACTTTTATGAAGGGGGTATGACTATTCTGAGACTGTAATGTTGTGAGCAACCCAAGCTACCCATGTGTGTTTATTGAGCGGGGTAGGGCGTGGAGAGTGAGTGAGTTGTGGAGGAGTAAAGACATGTGAGTGAAGCTTCTTGGACCATCCAGTTCAGAATGGTCGTCCACTGTGTGAAGCTGAGTGAGCCCAGCCAAAGCCATGTGGAGGAAAAGAACCACCCAACAACCTGCTCTATTTCCTGGCCACAGAATTGTGAGGAAATAATAATCGTTGTTTTAGGTCACTAAGTTTTAGGGTGGTATGTTATCTAGCAATGTATAACCAAAGCACAGGAGAATCTATTAAAGTAAAAGAAAAGAAAAAAAAAAAGCATGCTTTTTGACCCAGCAAACCCTTTTAATAGATTTTGGTACATCCATATTAGGGAATATTGATATCATTAACAAGAATTAGTTATCTCTAGAGATATTCATGATATACTTTTAAATAAAATGAGAGTTGCAAAATATGTACACTATAATCTCATTTTAAAAGATTAAAACATACATACGAATAAACACTTATGTTTTTATAAGCTTACAGAAAAATGTATATGATATTTGTAAAATTCTTAACATTGGCCTCTTGGAGGAATAAGTGTAGGGGGACTTCTGGGGGTAGAGACTACAGGCCTTATTTTTGTATACTTGTGTTTTTGGGTTGTTGCAAGCAGCACAGACTTTGTTGTTGGAAAGAAAAATCCAATAAAATATTTAAATAAAAGGAATGAAAAAAATTCAAATATTCTTGTTGTAAAAAGAAAAAAAAAATAAACTCTTCAGAAGTATATAAACCAGAAAGGAAATCATCAGGTAATCCTCCTAATCCAGGTTACAATAACTTGCTTTCTTTACTCAACAATATATCAGGGGAATCTTTCTATGTCAGTGAGAATAGATCCAGATGACCCCTATAGTGGCTTCAGAATACTCTATTGTTTAAATATATTATAATTTATTTAATCAAGTCCTTATTGTTAGAGTTCACATTTTTTCTAGTTTTTCAGGTTGTAAAAATAATGGTTATCCTCATAATACATGTTCACCTACTTAGAAATGAACTTGTTGATACACATATTGCTAGCATGCCTTCTACAAAGACTCTCAGTTTATATTCATGCTACCAATTTATGACAGGAGCAAAACAATTGTCTAAGGAGGTATCTCACTAACCATTGATGAAAGCAGCCAAAAAGAATTTGCTAGCTTAGCAATTGGCAGATGTTTTCATGTCACTTTGCTGTACAAAGGGATGTGGGTAGAAGTAGAGTTATAGTGCATTCAGACACCAAAATTCCTACTAACTGGGGGTGGAAGACTCACAGGAGGTTAGTCTAGAAGTGAGAAAATGAGGAAAACAAGTCTTTTGTGCAGAATTTGAAGAGTAAATAAATTGAAGCAGATTTTCTCCAGTTTACCAGGTTGAATGACTTGCAGTGCCATCTCCTGGCAAAAAAGCCCAAACTTTCCATTGACATCTAGGAATAGTTTGTCTTGTAAGCACAAGTAAACCAAAGATTGGTAGGAGAACCCAAAGAAGGTCTTGGTGTTCATGTGTTGGGGAAGAAATAAGGGAGGAGGAAACAGATTTCTCTGGAGCAAAGATCTGAATCATTTTACCTCTGAGGTCTTTGGCAAAATCTGTGATCTCTCCAAGCTACGTACAACGTGTGTATAACGAATACAACTTGGAGTTGTACCATTCTCCTTCAGCTTCAAGTTTGGAATCCCAGTGTCTCAGGGTAAGGCACTTCAGCGGTAGGAAGAGCCAGGACAACACTCTTATATGAAAATTCGTTTCTACCTTAAAAGGTCCTGCAATGAAGGAAGGTACTTAGAGTACCAACCCTTTCAATATACTGGCAATTGATTTATACACACATTAGATATATAGATGTAGAAAATCACATTGTACCTACATTTATTTTCAAGACTTAAAAATACTTTCTTGTTTTAATCATCCAAAATGTACTAGAAAAAGTCTTGCTTTTTAAAGCCAAATTACTTTTTAAAAGTGTGGCATCCCTAAATAAAATTCTTCAGATTTTTTTTTTTAGAAGTTATTTTCTCTGTGTAGTGTGCCTGGGACAAATCTATAATATGCTTTATTTCAAATCAGCTTCTAGCCCTCGTTTCGCTCTGTCACACTGCTTCCAACTTCACACTTCGGCTTTTGCGTTCACCTCTCCCATCTGCAGGGCTGGTCCCCCGCCCCCTCGCTCCCCGCTGCTCTTTCCCTACCCGCCCCCCCCCGCCCCCCCCCCCCCGCCCCGCAGGCTGGCTTCCGCTCACTGACGTCACACGCCAGCGCCAGTGACACGCCGGCCGTTCCCCCTTCTTCTGCACTCTCCAGGCTTTAGGGGCGGTAGGGTGCGGAGTCTTCGGCCCAGGGTCCCAAGCATTTCCCTGCAAATCGGGGAATCTAGAGCCGGCATTGCAAGGCAGGAGGACGTGGCAGGCAAGTGGCCTCCTAGTGCCAGATGCCGCCAGCCCCCCACCCCGCCACTAGTAACCATCTCTGAAGTTAGAGAGGCGGTAACCGAGGCACTCCCTCTACTGCCGCCCGCCGTTTCTAAGGGGCTCGGAAATCAGTTTGTTTCCTCCCGGCACTGTGTACCGGTCTCACCGGGCGTTGCCCGCGACGGGACCGAGTCAAACCTGAGCAGTCGGCCAAACGCTGGTGTCAGGTGTGGGAGTTTCACTGCCCGCTTTATAGGGTAGCGGGCTGTGAGCTGCTGGTTAGACAGACTTCGTTTCTTTTTCAGGATGTCATTTTCGAAATACGGGATGCTGCCTCTGACTCATTAAGTTCCATAGGAAGATCGCTACACCTAGACCTTTCCTTATAGATCATCACCGTTATTCCTACCAACGTCTTGAGTCGTTGAGGTGAGTTGCGCTTGGGGGAAGCAATGATATGCAAAATGGCAAATCGTATTGGAAACGAGGAGACCTTGCTTAGACCTCCTTCGGTAGAGATTGCGTGGATACCTTGAGTGCACAGAAAAATAATATCCTTATCTCACTAGAATGTTAATTCTCCAAGGAACAATATGTGTTACAAAGCAAACATTGGACATTATTTTAAAAGCTGTTAAAATAATAGAAATCTAGGTATGCATAAGCAGTCATTTGCTGGGTTATATGTTGTCTCCGATCTTCAGTTACACATAAATTTAATCAGAAGATGAGTAGCAACTGGTTAGCCTATAATCTTATATTTCAGTTTCCATAATTTAAAACAATTCCTATATGTAAGGCATTAAAAGTTCTACTTTCAGAATTCATCATAACTCTCTTTATATGCAGGCCTAATTTTTACCCTCTAATGTAAGATTCACCCCCAAGAAACAGAACAAAATTTATTGCCATTCCAGGTTACATCAGAAATATTTATGAAGGATTAAGCTAATATCCAATATATACTAATGAGAGCCTTTTCTTATGATGCTGCAGTATTGTAGAGATGATGGAGGGAAGCCAAATATGGAGAGAAGTCCTTTGTTTCTAGTTTAGATTTGTCTGGAGTGAGAGGATCCACAGATCTTCTCCATTTAAAATTGCCCATTGTTCTAGGTGAAAGGTAAGGAGCTTATTTTGTGGGAAAACAGGTTTTTGCCCAGTAGAAGTCACCATTACTAAGGCTTATGGAACTTGGCCACAGGAGTTCTTTTGAGGTCATTTTAATAATACATTGGCATTGAATTCCAACTAAATTTTACTCTGTCTAATCTTCTACCTTCTAAGTCATGGTCATGACACCATTTCATTAATATAAATTATTTACATGTCAGTAGTTTCCACTTGGGAAGCTGTTAATTGCCTGAATAGACTTATGGAGAAGAAAAACAAATATTTGGGTGGGGGGATGTCTAGTAAAGACTCCTATTTTTACTTTCTGCTTTTTTGAGTACTAGAGATAAAGCATGGACTTTCCTTACTGAGAAGACAAATTGACCCCTTCCCATATCCCCAGTAGTATTTATTATTTTGGGAGAACTACATGTATGATTGTAGCTGTGGACATTACCGTAAGGACTTCTTGAAATCTGCTGACATTCCTTTACTGATATTTCCCGTTAAGACAACTTGTCCATCATATAGCTGAACAGACTTAATGTTTGCGATTGGTGGGGATGAAGTTTTTCATTCATATACTCTGACATTTTTCATATTTGGTGCACAGAATTTTATTATGCCAAGCATTGCGTGTTTGCGGCTTAGGGAAATTCTTAGTAAAATGTGAGGAAAGGTGTCTGACTTGACTAGAGGCAAGATATATACGTATATATTTTGGAGCATAGTTGACACACTTTGAAAAGAGAGTGATGCCATATGGAAAAACTGAATGTAAAGGATCAGAAGTTTGGGAATGGGGAATACTCAAGGATTTTAACCAGAGAAATTGATTTAGATAGTATTCTTCTTACTTCTTTCTAATAGTATTTATTATTAAGTTTAAATTTAACTTATTGTTTTGAACAGATAATACATTCATATAGTTTCAAATTGGAAGGTATAAGAAAATGAAAAATCTTCTCAACTACTCAGTTCTCTTCCCTGAAGGCAGTCAGTATTACCAATTTACTTTGTAACCCTTCAGAGATCTTACTTACTTATACAGGCAGTTTCGTGTGTGTGTGTAAGTATCAAAAATATTTATATACACATATATAAGTAAATGTAAGTATAAATACACATGTATTTTCTTTTAATATGCAGAGGGGAGTATGATATATTTATTCTGGTACTTAAAAATTCATATCAATATAAATGTTTCTTTCTCTTTCACTTGATGGATATTTAAGTTTGCCATTTCAGATGGTGCTACAGAGGATAACTTTGTACATGTCTCATTTTAATACATTTGAAAATATTTATAGGGTAAATTTCTAGAGAATTGCTGCATTAAAGTGTCTGAACATTTATAATTTTGGCAGACATTACTGAATTAATATGTCTTAGTATTTGTATCAGTTTGTATTCTCACCATATTCTGTTTTCTTACATTTTCCTCCAACACAGTACAATAACAAACTTTCTGAATTTTGCCATTCTGACGGCTAAAAAATGCTCTCTCTTTTTATCATGGTAAAGTATACATAACAAAACTTATCTTTTGTTCTTTTGAATTATTTTTCTTTAAGTGAGATTGCATACCTTTGCACATTGTAACATCAATTATATTCTTTTCTGTTGTTAACTTTTAACTTCATATTCTTTGTCCATTTTTCTGTTGGATTTTTTTTCTACAAATATGTAGGAGCTTTCTATTTATTAGAAAAATGAGCCCTGGGTGATCTGATCTAAATATATATATTTTTTTCTTTTTAATTTTGAATTTTGACTTATACTGGTTTTTGCTATGTAAGACTTTTATGTAGTCTTATTAATCTCTTTGTTATAGCTTCGTGATGAAGCTATAACACTTTGGTAAAGCTTCATGTTCTATCTTGTGAGTAGAACAAGTTTTCCTTCATTGGTCTTTTTCAGTATTTCTCTGGCTATTCTTGCTTTTTTCATATTAACTTTAAAACCAGCTTGTCTTATGTCTCTCACCCCCAAAGCTTTTGATTTTGAGAACAGCATTACTGGTAAATTTAGAGATTAAGAATTAAAATCTTTCTGATACTGAGTCTTCCTATTCATCCATCCATCTATATCTTTTCTTTCTTTCTTTCATACGTTTTTATTTTTTCCCTCTGTTCTTTATTCATCAAATCTTTTTTTCCTTTTTTAATATATTTTATTGATTATGCTATTACAGTTGTCCCACTTTCCCCCCTTTATTCCCCTCTACCCTGCACACCTCCTCCCACCTGCATCCCCCCCTCCCCTTAGTTCATGCCCATGGGTCGTACATATAAGTTCTTTGGCTTCTACATTTCCTATTCTTAACCTCCCCCTGTCTATTTTCTACCTAGCATTTATGCTACTTATTCCCTGTACCTTTTCCCCCATTCCTTTTACCCCTTCCCCACTGATAACCCTCCATGTGATCTCCATTTGTGTTATTCTCTGCCTGTTCTACCTATTGGCTTAGATTGTGGGCTTTTTTTTTTTAGGTTTGGTTGTTGATAGTTGTGAGTTTGTTGTCATTTCATTGTTCATAGTTTTGATCTTCTTCTTTTTCTTAGATAAGTCCCTTTAACATTTCATATAATAAGGGCTTGGTGATAATGAACTCCTTTATCTTGACCTTATCTGAGAAGCACTTTATCTGCCCTTCCATTCTAAATGAAAGCTTTGCTGGATAGAGTAATCTTGGATGTAGGTCCTTGCCTTTCATGACTTCGAATACTTCTTTCTAGCCCCTTCTTGCCTGAAAGATTTCTTTTGAGAAATCAGCTGATAGTCTTATGGGAACTCCTTTGTAGGTAACTGTCTTCTTTTCTCTTGCTGCTTTTAAGATTCTCTCCTTCTCTTTAATCTTGGCTAATGTAATTATGATGTGTCTTGGTGTGTGCTTCCTTGGGTCCAACTTCTTCGGAACTCTGTGGGCTTCCTGGGTCTCCTGGAAGTCTATTTCCTTTGCCAGATTAGGGAAGTTCTCCTTCATTATTTGTTCAAATAAGTTTTCAATTTCTTGCTGTTCCTCTTCTCCTTCTGGCACCCCTATGATTCAGATGTTGGAACGTTTAAAGTTGTCCTAGAGGTTCCTAAGCCTGTCCTCATTCTCATTTTTTTGAGTTCTAGTTTCTTCATTCTGTTCTGGTTGAATGTTTATTTATTCCTTCTGCTCCAAACTGTTGATTTGAGTTCTGGTTTCCTTCCCATCACTGGTAGTTCTCTGTACGTTTTCCTTTATTTTACTTTTCATAGCCTTCACTTTTTCCTCCATTTTGCAACCATACTCAACCAATTCTGTGAGCATCCTGATTACCGGTGTTTTGAACTGTGCATCTGATAGGTTGGCTATCTCTTCATCACTTAGTTGTATTTTTTCTGTAGCTTTGATCTGCTCTTTCATTTGGGCCATGTTTTTTTTGTCTCGGTGCACCTGTTCCATAGTAAGGGGCGGAGCCAGGGCGCCCCTTACTATGGAACCAGGGGCGGACCCTGGTTCACCAGGGTGGGGCAACCCACATCTCTGCGATGGGACGCTGTGTGTGGGGGACAAGTCCGAGAGTGAACAATGCTGTTTGCTCAGCTCTCAGTCGCCTTTCAGTCACTTCCCCTGCTCCCCCCAGGCAAGTTGGGCCCTTCTGGTGCTGACTCCCTGGTGGGTGGGTTTGTGTACATTTTAGGCCCCTGTGGGTCTCCCCAGTGAACTCTCCTGTGAGGCTGAGAGTTTCTTCTGCTGGCACCTCAACTCCCACAGGTGTTTTCAATCAGAGGTTCTGAGGCTTTATTTCCTTGTGCTGGAACCCTGGGTTGTGGGGTTTGTCTCACTCCCCAGTTGTTCCTCCCCATTTATCTGCCTGCGAATGTGGGAATGCGTGCTCTGCCAGCTGCCACCTCACCTGGTCCTCCAGCTGCTGCCTTGTTGTGAGTCCTCTCCAGTCAGCTGCCCGTCTCCGCCCCTCCTACCGGTCTGGATGAATGTTTCTTCTTTATCTCCTTGGTTGTCTGACTTTCATACCGTTCAATTTTCTGTCAGTTCTGGTTGGTTTTTGTTTTTAAATCTGTCGTTGTCCTTCTTCTTTTAGTCGGGCGAGGATGCTCAGTGTATCTATCTACACCTCCATCTTGGCCGGAAGTCTCATCAGATCTTTTTATTGGTTCATTGTCTAGGTTACTAGTCCTGTCTGCTGTAAAACCCATGCAATGGGTTCTTAATTTCAGTTATTTTAATTCTAGAATGTTTATTTAATTTTAAAAATAAACTTTAGTTCTTTGTTGAAATTCTCCATCTTTAAAATCTTTTTAAAAAATCTCCATCTTTAAAAAAGCACTTTTGTTCATCCTTTTATTGTCTTGAACATATTAATTATGATTATTAAAACTGTAACTCCATATTTGAGTCATTTTTGCACCTATTTCTGTTGTGTTCGTTTCTTTTCATTTTGGTTCTCTGGTTCTCTCTCTCTATTTTTAACATGCCACATAATTACTGATTGGATGCTAGAAGTTGTGAATGAAAAGCCTTGGAGTTTTTGGAACATTTATCTTCCAAAACCTTTTTGTTTTTGTTATCTTTGTTGTTTTGTTCTGGCAGGCTGATGGAGTATCAGCTGATAACCTTGATCCTGTCAAGGACTGGTTTTAGGCTTTGTTAGGACTAGCCAGTTTTATTCTTGCCCTTTTAGGAATGGGCTACCTGACAAGAGAGGAATTTATAAGCAGATTTTTAGACTCCTTGTGTTCTTTTCCCTCCTCTCCAGGATTTTGGCAGCCCTAACCTCTGACCTGTCTTTCCTCAGCCCATTAGGAATGCAGCTTTCTACTTAAGCTCCATTCTACTGTGCTAGTTTGGAGAATGTCTTCAGGGAAAGGGCTGGGGTAAATGTGGAACTCACTAGTATGTTCCTACCTTGCAATGATTATAGCCACTTAATTCCTACATGCTGTTTTATATATTTTACTCTGTGTTTATTATTGTTTTTGGAGGTGGGATGGTCTGATATGAGCCACACCATCATGGCTGGAATGGAGTCTCACCATCTACTATGTAGATTTTCATGTAATCTCCTAGATTACACAGGCATGCCTCAGAGATATTGTGGGTTTGGTTCCAGACCCCTGCATTTTTTTTTGCTGGTAGTGGGTCTTGTCTTCATTTTGTTAAAAATGCAACATCTGTGAAGCATAGTAAAATATAACACAATAAAATGAAGTATGATTATAAATATGGCCTTTCCATTCTCAGCTGTGTCAGATATCCCCAATCTAGAGAAATCTCTAGGCTTCTGCCAAGGTGAGAGAGGGATAATCACCTGATCGGGAGAGGTAGATGAGGCAAACTGTGTGTCTAACCGTTTCTTACACAGTCACCCAATCTTGTTTTAGCCCTAAGATTATCCCTACTCTCAGAGGCGCCTGGAGCTTCCAGTTATTGAGCTAGTCTGTAGTGGGAGTCGACTTATTTCCCACTGCTGGCTTGGGATAGAGCTTTCTTTAGTCTCCCAAGTCAGTTGCTGCCTGTTTTTGGTTTGTCAGCTTCCAGAATTTTGTTGCTATTGCATTCTTTCCTGTTCTTCCTCTCTTTTTTTTTTTTATCCCTTTAAAGTTGTGTTAGGGTTGAAGAAGAAGTAGAGGTAAATATGTATGTTCAATTGCTCTGTTTAACTGTAAGTTGCATTTTTTTTTTTTTTACTTTTTAAAGATTTAGGCTAAAGTAAGTACTCATGGTTTTCATTTTTCTGAAGAAGAGGCTTTGGCTATGTCTCTGTTAGTCTTTGTGTCTAATAGTGCAATTATAAACAATGTTAGTTTTCTATTTTCTCACCCATTCAGCTCTTTTATTTTCTTCTCCTTGAGTCATTATGAGAGTTGTTAGGGCCCCTAATGTTTAAATCTTCAGTGTTTTTAGATGAAGTATCTAAGGCTTGCAGAAGGCAGCTGGTTTGCTCTTGTTCGCGTAGCTTTTATTTCCCGAACCCACTGCTTTGTTACATCACATAACTTTTTGGAAAGCTCAAGTATCAAAAATGTCTTTGATTTTATGCGTTGACTATCTTCAATACCAGATATGTGTTACGGAGATTAAATTAATGTAATTGTTAGAGACCTTAAGAATACTGTCAAGTTGGCATTGTGATTTTCATTTTATGTTGACAGCTGAAGCATAGAAAGGGCATTTATTTCTGATTTGAGTTTATTACAATAATGAAATTAGAACAGGATTTTTGTGTTCCTTTGGTTACATGTTACAATGATTTTGGATATGTAAGCCTGTAGTACATTTTATCTTTTATTTCATTTGGTTTGAAAGTCTTCCAGGATTGTAATTCAGCTGAGAAGTCTCACAACTAGGAAATAAGTAGCTTAATCAAATACATTGTAAGACACAAAGTAATATGTCTTTCATGCGTTCCCTTTTGCTTCCTCTAATGTACTACGTTTGTCTAGCGTGGACTCTGCAGGAAAGGAGGGGTTGTCAGTTGCTCTGAAACTCTCAACCACAAGTCTTTCATTGTTCATAAAGGTGTCTGCACTTGACATTATTTGATGGCAATTAGGATCATCCTTCCTCACCACGGGCAGTGGATTGTACTCTACTGAGTGGTTAGAACCACAATGCTCAGCAATTCGGTAGGTATTGGAATGCAGTACTAGAGCCTCTTAGAGCTTCCATCTCGTTACTGTGGTCCCTTGAAAGAAACTGGCAACTAAATTTTGAGGCAGGGCCAAATTGACTAATTTACTTTTTCTTTCTTGGCAAAAGTTACAAAATAATGATGGCTGTGAAATAATCTCATTATTTGGTTATTATTTAATGCAATTTGAGTTACAAAATTTAATTTTCTAAGATGAGCTTAATTTTTTTTTTTCTAAATAGCATAGTAACGTAACATACTTTCATGGCCTGGAGAAGTCATTAAATTCTGGCTGGTGCCCAGATAGCCATTCTAGATGCCATTTGACCAAAGTTGAACTTGGAAGTGCTCGCAATGACGTTTCTACTTTAATTTACTGATAATGCTGTACTGCTATCATAATAGCTAATTTCTTGTCTCTGTTAAAGTTGCTAAAAGCCTTGTCATTTCTTACAGAAAATTTTCAACGGAAAATGGTTATAATGTTTTCTAAGGTAGAAGAAAGCTCTTTCCCACAAAATTTTATGAGGAATAATTATCCCATTGATTTTACAACAGGCTGGGTTCTGGCCTTTAGTCTTACAGACCCAGAATATGAATTTTGTCATTTAAGGAAGTTGGATCATTTTCTGGAGGCAAAATAAAATTAAGTAAATTTTAGTATTGACAGGTGAAAGGAAAAAAATGGATTTGTTCATTTGCAATGAAAAATATGGTAGACTGTCACAGAAATTTTAATATAGTCTTCAAGACAAACCCATCTTCTCCTAGAAGGGAATCATACATAGAAGGCCTGCCTGCTGTGAATGGAAACAGAAAAGAGCGAGTTAGGTAAATTGAATATTTATTAGTTTTAGATTAACACAGTGAATTCGTGTACGTCCACAGTGATGATGATCTGCCATTAGGCAGTGCTAGTGATGGCTTTTGTGACTCTCTCTCTCTCCTCTCCTTTCCTCTCTCCTTCCTCTCACTTTTTAAAGCTTTCACTACCCAGCATATTTGGCTTCTGTCCCCACCAGTCTCCTGAAATGACTATGGCTAAAGCCACTAATGACCTTAAACAAATATCCTGGTATGGTAAAGGTCTCGTTATACCAAAGGCAGAAATAGAAAGAAAAGATTGAAAAATTAATTTATATCAAACCTTTATATTTAAATAAAATTGAAAAGCAAATAGCATATATAAGGAAAAAAGAATTTATGACAGAGAAGGGCTCACATCTTCATTAAAGGAGCTTTTACAAATTAATTTTTTTTCTTTCATACTCAGCCTTTTATTCTGTTCAGGCCTTCAGCAGATTAAATGAGACTCGTCCACACTGAGGAGGACAATCTGCTTTACTCAGTCTACTAAGTAAATGTTAATCTCATCCAGAAACACCCTCACAGACACCCTACCCAGAGGTAGCATTTAACAATATCTGAGCACCCCACGACCCAGTCAAGTTGACACAGACATTTGTCACAGCATACAATTGTTCATAGTATTAATCCTTTTTACTTTTGTAAGTTGGTAGTCTTGTCACCTCTTTTTATTTTCATTTTTTGTTTTATAAAATGAGCTTTATTATTTTATAACTAAAAAATAAAGAAAAGTATTATGTGTAATATGTGAATGGTCAATTTTCAAATTCTTTTTTTTTTAAATTTTACTGTTGTTCTATTACAGTTGTCCCAATTTTTCCCATTGCTCTCCACTGTCTTGTCCACTCCCCGCACCGCCCCCCACACACAATCTCCACTTTATTGTCCATGTCCCTGGATCATCCATACAAGTTCCTTGTCTAGACCCTCCCCTTTCCTTTCCCTTTCTCCCCTCTCCCCTCTGGTCACTGTCTTTCTTGTTTCCATGCCTCGGTTCTATTTTCCTCATTTGATTTGTTTACAAATTAATTTTAAAAAGGCTGTTCCAGTAGAAAATGGACAAAGGACGTGAGTGGAGAATTCAAAAGATCGGAAATACAAATAAATGTTCAATAAACATGGATGAGCTTTTCAAATTCACTGGGAGGCAAAATAAATTCAACTAAAAATGAGACACCATTTTCCCCATCACACATAATAAATAACAGCAACTGGTAGTGACACTGTGCTCGTTATGTGCCAGCACTGTTCTTAGTACATTACCGAAAGTAACGAACCCTCCCGGCAATTCCGTGAGTGCATGCTGCCTTTATCCACATTTTACAGATGAGCGAACTGCGGCGCGTGAAGATGAGAAACTTGTTCAGGGTCACATAACAAATAAGTAACAAAGCCAGGATTTAAGCTCAGGCTCTCTGACTCCAAGGTTTCAGTGCTCTTTAACTACTACCCTTTATTTCCTCTCAAAGATTTAAAAAAAATAATAGCCAGTGTTAATAGAGTACCTAGGAGCAGGAATTTTTATATGGGTTAGAATAAGTTATTAGGCACTGCCAGACAGTTAAGCAATGTGTTTTTTTTCTTTTTCTTTTAATCTTTACCCAAGGATATGTTTATTGATTTGTAGAGAGCAGGGGAGGGAGAGAGAGGGGGACATTGACGTGAGAGAGAAACATCAGTTGGGTGCCTTCCATACACACCCGCCTGGGGAGCCCTTAGGTGTACAGGACAGTGCCCCAACCAGCTGAGCCGTCCGGCCAGGGCTGCAGTATGTTCGAAAGCTTTCATATTCTTTGGACTAGAAACTTATCCTAAGGAATAAGTATATAAAAATATATGTATGGAAATTTTACCTGAAGTTTTTTTAGAATAGCAAATGTTAACAGTTTAAATGCCTAATAAAGGATTAGTTAAATAACTTTGGGAAATAGTCTTATTAAGTTTTCATTCTTATTAGAGATAATAAAATAGTGCTGCTAACTAGCTCACACAAGAAAAAGTTCCTCTCTCCACATACATTAAGTATATACAGTATTTGACTTTACAAAGCATTCTTATAAAATTGAAACGTCACTGTTTTTCTTTTTAGCTGTAACCAGGTTGTATGAGTAAAATTGTGATAGTTTTTTTTAAGTTGCAATAAATATTTGAAATATTCTTTTTAGGCAAACAAATCCCAAATGAGTTATAATATAAATTAAACATTATAGTTGTTATAGAAGACATGTTTATCTGTTTACTTTTGTTTATGTCTAGCATATCAGTTAAGATGCCTTAGAAAAAGAACCATGGAGAAGTATGTTAGACTGCAGAAGATTGGAGAAGGTTCATTTGGAAAAGCCATTCTCGTTAAATCTACAGAAGATGGCAGGCAATATGTTATCAAGGAAATTAATATCTCAAGAGTAAGTGTACAAGTATTTTTCATTTGGTTATTTAAGTAATAGTCTGGCTACCAAAGGGCTCATTATTAGAGATTAAAAATAATATGTGGAATGTATAATCTCAAGCGGAAGACTGCCGTAAGCCCAGAAAAGCCACTACTTCAGAATAGTCTATATATCCTTTCAGATTTTTTTCTGTGATATGTGCTTCTGTTTATATGTCTACTGTCCTGTAACTTAATGTAGTTTGAACATCGTAAAATGTTTTTACTTGTTGATTCAGCTCAGTCTTTTTAACTTTTGACTGTATTTTTGTTATTTGGACCATGCTTTATTGTTACCATTATTTTTTTGAACCACTCACTTATTGATGGACTTCTGGGTTGTGTAGTGATGTTTAATTTGATATTTTCTTTTTTCCTCTCTTTTAAGATGTCCAATAAAGAAAGGGAAGAATCAAGGAGAGAAGTTGCAGTGTTGGCAAACATGAAGCACCCAAATATTGTCCAGTATAGAGAATCATTTGAAGGTCAGATAAATTTTTCAAGAGAGTTCCAAAAGCTCGTAAGCCATATGACAACTTTTTGATATTTTCCCTAAAAGGAATCTTTTTGTGAATGTATTCATAGGAAGAAAAGTATATAATTTTTGCTTCAGTACGTGTGCACATGAGTATCAGCTTGATTCTAGGAGAATACACCACACCATCCCCGTGTAGTTTAATAGTGGCTCACAGTTACTATGATTTCTTAAAAAGAAGCAATGGGGTGAGTGCAAGAATTTGGACAAAGCAGGAACAGTAATTTACATCTTTTTAAACTAAACTCCTTTTAAGTGCTACCAGTACTTCTACTGAGAAAATATTGTGATCTTTAGAAAGTAGTCTACTCATTAGTATTCTCCTGTATACCTCATTATTATAATATTGAGGTATGTTGAAAGTATTCTCAAGTTCTTAAAATGTCATAGCTGTATTGCTGTTTTGGAAAATATATCATTATTTTTGTTAATGCAGGAACTAAGATAAGACAAAACTTCTCGAAAGGTAGGTCTAGGTGGCTTATTGAAATCTGATTTATGTCATTCCCAATATTATCCTAAATCCCTCTAAATTATAAAACTGAAAGGTAATCTAGATTGAAAGTAGAAAATAGTTTAAATGGCTGTTTCAGGCTCACATCTCATACCAGTTTCTGAGTGTGAATTAGAACTAAAGTATCCTTGCTCCCAGATAAACTCGATATCTAGTAAAATAGAACATGCTTCAAAAAAATACGGATCAGCTCTGGATGGTGTTGCTCAGTGGACTGAGTGCCAGCCTGCTAAACAAAGGGTTGCCAGTTCGATTACCAATCAGGGCACATGCCTGGGTTGCAGACCAGGTCCCCAGTAGGGGGCATGGGAGAGGCAACCACACATTGATGTTTCTCTCCCTCTCTTTCTCCCTCCCTTCCCCTCTCTAAAAACATAAATAAATAAAATCTTTAACAAAATAAAAATAAAGATAAAATATGCATTTTTAACTTACCATATTTTTACTTTAAGATGGGTTTACTGGGACGTAGCCCCATTGTAAGTCAAGGGGTATCTGTATATCTGTCTACATATTGGCTGTATTTCAGAGGTGTCTGGGTCAATGTGGACACCACTGTCCATTAAGATGGTGTTTTCTTGATAGGAAAGCAATTAATGATAGAGTTAGTAACCTGAGTTACTATATTACCTATGTGACCAGTATACCTTGACTTTGTACTCTAAATCTTTTGAGTGTGGTTCTGCTTTTGGTTTAACAGAACACAATTAATTAATTGCTGCTTTTTAGTAAACGTTTTAGTACCTTTAATTTATCTATGCTTTTGATACACATGTTGACAAATGGAATGTAATGTTTACATTTTGTAGAAAATGGCTCTCTCTACATAGTGATGGATTACTGTGAAGGAGGGGATCTTTTTAAACGAATAAATGCCCAGAAAGGCGTCTTGTTTCCAGAGGATCAGGTGAGTTAGCATGTGGGAGATTGACTCTTCCTCCGTAATGTTATTGAGAAATAATTCAATAACATTGAATTTCTTTATGTATGTATTTACTTATAAGTACAAATGCTAATTGTAATTACTAGGGCAGTTCAGTATCACATTCTAATATCTTAGTCACATTTCTGTTCTAATTAGCTACCATCTCAGTTCAGTTCCCCATCTCATTTCCTGTCTATATATATTATATGTACAATATACAGGGTGGAGCGAAAGTAGGTTTACAGTTATAAGCACTTGAAACACAGAATTTATTCTTATATTATTACTTATTGAGTATTGAATTGTTTTCCATACAAACAATTGTAAACCTACTTTTGCCCCACCCTGTGTAGTCTGTGTGAGTGTGTATATATAAATGCATATATTTATGTATATAACTAAATTATTCATTGTAACTGGTTAATTCTAGTTCCTGTCAATCTGTCTTACTGCTGCCAGACCATATCTTCCTAAAATATGGCTTTGCTACAGAACTCTGGCTCTAGAGGCCTAGTATTGACAACTGTATTAAATCTAACCACCGTTTTGATTTCGGGGATCTCTAAAATATGACCCTCCCCTCCCCTACCTCAGTATTCTTATTTTTCCTATTATTCCCTAATGTGCACCTTTTTTCTTTTATTTAACAGATATTCACTGAACATGGATTTTGTGTTAGACATTGGGACACATGTTTATACATATCATTCTTTCTATGTGCTTATTCTTATTTCTTTACAGTATTTTGGTAATACCTTACCCCCCAACTCTCTCTTATTGATACCTTTTTTTTTTTTACAGATCTGCTTAAGTCTTATCTTCCATGACCTTTTCCTTCTCTAAATTGCATTTCTCATTATCACCTATTCGTAATTTTAATTGCGTACTTTTACATAGGGGAGTAGAGGAAGCTCTGTGCTAGGAATGCTGTATTTGTTGTCTTTTAATTCTTATAACTCCCCTGCCATGAATTAGTGTACTTCTTTCCTATTTAATAGGTAAGAAATCTAAGAGAGGTTTAGTAGCTTTCCCAGAATCACATGGTTAGTGTTTGAACATACCTCTATCTAACTCCAAAGTTTATAAAAATTTTTTACAAACTTAAAATAAATTGAAAAGTTATTTAAAAGTTCAGAAATGGAAAGTCCCCTTTTCCACTGCTCTGTCCCTGAGATTTAGTTTGGTACATTCTTCCAGAACTATTTTTTCATACTTGCACATGGGCATGTAAAAGTGGAGACACACATTCAGAAATAAGTTACTGTATATACCATGCTCTATCTTGCTTTTGTTGCTTAAACATTATCTTGATTATCTTTACATGGTAGTTCAAATAGATCAATTATATTCGTTTTAACAGCTGCTTTATGTTGCGTAATAGCAAAGCCTGTTTCTTTTTACTCTTATCTTCATACTCCATTTTCATTCCCCTCTCCTTAGTCAGCTATTCCAGTGTCTAATGAATATCTCTGCATTTTTGCAAAATGGCTATCATTGTTTTGTATATGTGTATTGCAAGTGCATGATTGTTGTATAATATCTCATTCAGTTTTACTCTTTTCCTAAGTGTTATGTTTCTGATATATCTGTTTTGCTATATGCACATATGTTGCTTCTAACTGCTGTATGATGCTCCATTGTAGTCTTCCATGTCTATACTTCTTTTTCCCGAATCGTGCACCCTTGTTAATTTACTGAATAATTTCACATCAGAACTATTTCCCCAACTAGGCTATAATTTACTCTAGAGCACAGATTATGGTTCTCAGTTACAGTGTATCATGGTACTTAGGAAAGCTGTGCCTATGGTAGACACCAATTTGGCATAACTAAACTGTTGGTTGATAACACTGTACAGGTGGGGACTTTTAGGCTCTTAGTAGTAACTAGAAAATATGGTGAGATCTTGAGTTATGTTATAATTAAGTATTACTAGGTAAGGTAATGTCATAATTCTCAGGCATTACTTACCTCCTTTTCCACAATTAAGCCTAGTAGACAGAGCACAGAACTTGGGAGTAAGAAGACTTAGGTTTGAGTTCTTGTTCTACTTGTCAGCTAGTAATTGTTATGGTAACTGAGTCTTACCATGCAGCTCTTCTAACAGTGTTGAGCTAATTTATGTATAGTGAGAGGTAACCTGAAAATTATTTTTTTCTAAATTTAGGATCTAAACTTGGGAAGGTGAAAATTTAAAGAGTTTTGGTTAGAGATTTGGTTACTTGATTAAGATAGGGCAAAGTAACAAAATATTGCAGAAAACAAAAGCAGATGGAGAGGATTCTGGGAGAATGACAAAGTAAAAAGCACTATCTATCTCCCCACCAATACAACAATTACAGTGGCAGAGCCTTTTTGATGTAACTAATTTGGATCTCTGGAGTCTGTTGAAGGCTGGCAACTTCCAGGGAAAGACTAGGATAGTAAATTGTGGTTAATTTCAGACAATTGCAGCTGTTGGCTTTGTAGTAGCACCTACCCACCCCCCACCTCTGAGTCCCAAGGCAGCCAGCCATGCAGGCATTCCAAGAGCACCTTGCATGCACCTTGTGGGAGCCAGAGTGGACAGAAAGCCCCTGTCTTCCAGATATTGGGGATCTGTGATCTGATAATTGATAGCTGCTTCTGATCTCCAAAGTACAGACAAAGAAATAGGCACCCCTCACCCCATTATAACAAGCCCCATTCCTTTTTGTTGAAGTAACTTGTAAGGGGTTTAAAAGGCAGGCACCCTTTTATTTCCTGCTTCATTTCTTTCTTTTCCTCTTTGGGAGCCAGACACTAAAGCAACTACATATACAAGGGGAATTGAAAAGTCGCCATGCGTAGATAGGGAAGGATGCAGACTTAGAAAAGACCTCAGAAGATTTTAAGTTTATACTTCAGGCTGATCCTTAGCTCAAACACAGCATATGACAATTTAAAAACCAACAATAAAAAATTCAAAGTAGCAGACCCTGGGGAAGGAGAATCTTTTTTCATAGTTACCACATAATTAGATTCAAATGACTACTGTTCAACAACAGAGTCACAAGGCATATGAAGAGACAGGAAAGTATGGCCGACAGGAAAATAAACAGACTGTCCCTGTAAAAGACCTGAGGGTGATCTACTGGACAGACTTTAGAACTTGTCAACTGTCTTAAATATGCTCAAAAACCTAAAGGACGACTTGGAGAAAGTTGAGAAAGCAATATGTGAACAAAAATGTAAATATCAGTAAAGATAAAACTAAAAAGAAGTTCTGGAGCCCAGAAGTACAGTAACTGAAATGAAGAATTTATTTGAGGAATTCAAAGGGGGGTTTGAGCAGGTAGAAGGAAGAATTGGTGAATTAAAGCTATGACAGTGGAAATTATTTGAATCTGAGGGGCAGAAAGAAGAAAACTGGAAGAAAAGTGAACTGACCGTAAGGGACCTGTGCAACATCATCTAGTAGAGCTTCACATGCTCTGTGGGAGTCGCAGAAAGAGGAGAGAGAGAGAGAAAGGGGCAGAGAGAGTATTTGAAGAATTCATGCTGAAAACTTCTCAAATTTGTTGTAAGACATGAATACAAATAGCTAGGAAGCTCAACAAACTCTAAATTGGTTGAACTCAAGTAGACCTACACCAAGACATTGTAATTAAATTGTTAAAAGGTAAAGACAAAGAGAGAAGTGACTCACTACATACACTAGCAATTTGGTAAGATTATCAGCGTATTTCTGTTTAGAAACTTTGGAGACCAGAAGACTTGGGCTGATATATTCAAGTGCTTAAAGAAAAACTGTCAAAAGTCCTGTATCTGGCAAAACTTTGAAATAAGAGTGAAACTAAGATATCCCCAGGTAAACAAAAGCTGAGATTATTCACTATTGCTGGACTTGCCCTGAAAGAAATGCTAGAGAGTCTTGCAGATTGCAATGATAGAACACTAGACCGTGACTGGAAGCCATGTGAAGAAATAGAGATCTCAGAAAAAGTAAATACACAGGCAGTTGTAAAAGCTTATTATCATAGTGATGGTTTGTAACTCCCCTTTTTGCTTTCTACACTGTTTAAGAGACTAAGGCAATTGTTAGTCTAAAAGCTAGTATTAAAACTTGTAGCTCCACATTTTGTTTTCTACATTAATTTGAGAGACCATTGTTTTTTTTTGACACAGAAATATGTATAAAGATGTAATTTTGTGACACCAACAACTGAAAGGAATGGTGTGGAAATGTAAAGGAGCAGAATTTTTGTTATTGAAGTTAAGCTGGTACAAATCCAAATTAGAGTATTATAACTAGGATAGTAAATGTAATCCCCATGGAAACTGCAAAGAAAACATATAGAATGAATATATGCAAAAGGAAGTGAGAGATGAATTTAAATGTTTCACTACAAAAAAAATCAACTAAACAGAAAAGAAAAAGAAGACAGTCCTGCAGAAAGTGAGGGACAAAAAAGCTACAAGGCATATAAAATGAATAGGAAAATGACAGAAATAAGCATCATATAAGTCAGCCTTAAAAAGGAAGGAAGTGTGCTATAACATGGATCCACCTTGAGAACATTATGCTAAGTGAAATAAGCCACTAACAAAAAGACGAATACTGTATGATTCCACTTACATGAGGTATTTCAAGTAGAAAAAATCATAGAGACAGAACGTAGAATAGTGATTTCCAGTCACTGGGGAGAAAGAGGCATGGAGACTTATTGTGTAATGGTTACAGAGTTGGTTTTGCCAGATGAAAGCATTCTGGAGTTGGATGGTTGGTGGTGGTTGCACAAAATATGAATGTATTTAATACCACTGAACTATATACTTAAAATGATTAAGATGGTAAATTTTGTGTTATGTATATTTTACTGTAATTAAAAATTGAAAAAATGTACACAAAGTTTATGCAATATTAGGATCCGTAGCTCACTCATAGTTGAGGAACCTTTGTTCAAAAAAAAAAAAAAAAAGATTACTGCTCAAAGCAGAGAAAACTATTGTGGTGGACATGGAGTACCTGCTTTCTGGGCGAACTACACAGAAGGTAAATAGCAAGTAAGCTATTACCTCTTATTAGATGCTGTAAGATCATTTCCTGTTCTAATACAGAGAACGCCAAGTTCTACTTTTTTATTAATATATTTGACAATGAAATGTTCTTAAGCTTTTTTTTCTTAATAAACCCATCAAAATTAAGTATTGTTTAGTAGAATTTTGACACACTTTATTGCCATCAAAGGAATCTAAATTTTGGAGCAGGGAAAGTGTATTGCAGTATTATTTTAGTGATTTAAGGCAATTTATAGTAGTGGAAATAAGTTGTACACGCAAAACTGTAATTCAGACAAGTGTATGTATATAATTACTATATGGTATTTGGGCTTGTTCAACATTTCATAGCATTTGAATTGTAAAGCTTTTTGAGCAAGAGAATGCCATTATCCTATCAGTATTGTGTAACAGTTAATATGAACTAATGTGTACAGGGAAGTAAAAAGGAAAGATCAGGAGTAGGGTTATAACTTAAGGGTCTTTCCTCTCCCTCAATTCCAACTGCAAGTAATCCACTCCTAAAGTAATGAACTCAGCTCTGTTGATACCCTCCATCAAAATTAGCTCCAGAACCACATCTGTTCGATTTTTTTCATCACCTCCAGGCTCTCCTCTGTGCTTCTTCAACACTCTCTGGTTTATTTATCTCCCTCAGTAGTCTTTGATAGGGACTGGCAAACAGTGGCCTGGAGGACAAAGTCAGTCCATTGTCTGTGTTTGTAAACAAAGTTTTAAGGAAGTGAGGTATCCTTGTTTGTTTGCATATAATCTGTAACTGCTTTACACTACGCTGGCAAAGTTGGGTGCAGACAGTGACCATATGGCCTGGAAAGCCTAAAATATTTACCATCTGGCCGTTTACAGAATAAATTTGCTGACCCTTGGTCAATGAGCTCCTTTATTTACTTTTTGTTGCTTCCTGTACCTATTAGGTACCTCACTGCTGCTGAATACTTTTGTAAAATTATAAAGGAGTCCAGGTATGGGAGATAGGGTAGTGAACAACCCTATCAGTAAATTGAGGCTTGGGTGACTTCTAGATGTGTTCTAGTTCTACAGATGGACTGCATAACAATAAGACCCAACTGAGCTTAATTGTCATCTTCTTTTTGTACTTGATTCTGACCTTCCATGGCTGAATTAATTGCTCTCTCAGTGTGCTAATTGCCATTGTAAGACTCGCGCATTTTATTATAGGTATTTGTTTACATTTCTCCATATGAACTCCTCAAAGTCAAAAGAACTGTATTTCATTTTTTTCTCACAGTGCCTTATGCGAATATGGAAAGGATCCTAAAATTTGTGTGTAGTCCTTAATAATTATCTATTGAACTGAACTGGGAGGTTTGCTTTTTTTAAGAAAATTAATTTTAGGTTATTTTAATGTAATATTTATTCTTTTAAGAATGCTAAAGAGATAATAGTAAAAAGGGAAGCTTGTTACTGACCTTTCATTCTGTTTTCTGAAATTTTTTTTCCTTTAGGTAAACACTGTTACCTGATTGGTAGCTATCCTTCTGGTTGTCCTCGCTTTATTCTTTCTTTCCTTCTTACACATACCACCCACTCCTACACAGTTATGTTGAGTTAGGTGTGTAATATACATAAACATATACTTTATGAGACTGACGCCCTGCCTACTGCGCTAACGAGGCACCTCATAAACATAGACTTTAAAAAGTAGGAGTATGCTGTGCATAGTGTTCTGTAACTTTCTTTTTTTCACTTAGCAGTGTACATAGAACTAACTTCTTTCTTTTCAGTGGCCGCATAGTATTTTAAGTACAGTGATATCACAATATATTGAACCAGGCCCCTTGATGGACGTTTAGGTTGTTTATATTTTTTGCTCTGACAAACAGTGCTGGGGTAAATATCTTTGTAAACACCCCTTTATATGTGTGATACTATATCTGTAGGGTAAATTTGAAATTGCAGTTTGCTCTTTCAACTGGTATGTGAATTTAAATTTCTTACAAACTTTGCAAAATAACTGTAATTAACTTTCCCACAAATAAGGTGTGCAAAGACCTGTTTCCCCACATTCTGAGCAACATTGTGTATTTCATTTTTGTCAAGTTCAGATGGCATATTTTTATTGTTATTTTTTAATTTGGAAGGAGGTCAGTATTTTGTATATGTGTTTATTGGTTTTTTTCCCTCTGTCATTTGCCCTTCCAGTCTTTTGTCCACTTCTTGTTTTGGCTGCCAGCTTGAAAATACATAAGCTTGATTATGTATTATTCTCAGTGATTTGAAAGAACTTGTGCATACTAGAGAATTAGCAATCTATCAATTTTGTTGCAGATATTTTCTCATATAATTATTAAGCTTGATTATGTATTTTGTCATGCAGATGCTTTAAACTATAGAGTCAACTTTCTCATTCTTGTTTCTTGTGAGTTGGGGGACTTGTGTCATGTTTTTGAAAGTTCTGCTTTAATCAAGGATTATAGAAAATTAACATGCCTCTTTTATTATCTATTATTTTTTTGTTTCAAAATGCCAACAACTTGGAATTATTTTTGTATGGTCTGAGGAATAAATTAAGCCTTTTTACTTTCAAGTGTCTAACTCCAAAATTTGTTTGTATATGGTAAATATGGGGAGAGAAAGAAGGAAGAGATGTTGTCCGAGTTTCCAGCCTGATTTTTTTCCTCTCGTGGTTTTTATTCATGTAAAAGAAAAAGCATTATAGAAAAAAAGATTAGTTTAAAAACAGTCACTCACTATCATAGTATCATACAATATAAATTATTTCCATTTTCAGTCCTGTCTAGAAATGTCTTTCCATATTTATTCATATTTATAAGAGATGCTTTGGTAGCAGTCTCTTACATTTTAAAGTTAGTATGTGCTTTGCACATAACGTGTCCATTGGCTTGAGTATTTATGTAATGTTAGTGACTAGACATTAAAAACAAGTTATAGCCTAAATTTTTTTAAAGGATTTAGTTCCCTTCAACCCCAACTATTCCTGAATCCTTTTAGTGGTCAAGGAAAGAGTGCTGTGAAATGTAAATTTTAAAGGAAATAACAGATCTCATTTCCCCCCCTAGATTTTGGACTGGTTTGTACAGATATGTTTGGCCCTGAAACATGTACATGATAGAAAAATTCTTCATCGAGACATAAAATCACAGGTATGTTTGTTCTATTAACTAAATATCTTCTGAATGGACGTAGAACCAGCATTGTCTTGGGCCAACATTTTTGAACCCAATTCAGTCCGCATCGGATTATGCTTTCTCCTTGCACTCTAATCCTAGGAGTCTTCATCAGCATCTTGGGTTCGATCTCCTACTTACTTCCTCTTTCTTGATTTACTTTCTCATTATAACAGAAAATATATACCAAAAATGGATGTGTGGAAAGTATATTTTTTGAGATGAAATTATTCCATTCTCTTTAATGATAATTTGTGTATCACTTTCTAGGTTGGAAATTATTTCCTTACAGAAATTTGAAGATATTTCTGATTTGTCTCTTGTCCTCTACTTGATGTTTAGGACTTTAAAGCCATGATTATTTCTCATCCTTTTTTCTTCTCTCTGGAAGATGTCAGGATATGCTGTCTGTCCCATTTTTGTGAAATTTCAGTGTTGCGCATTGGTGAGGGCCTGTTTTTATTCATTTTGCTGTGTACTTTTGATCAGAAAAGGTGTATTTCCCAGGGAACGTTTTGGAAAATGTTGTGTTATATTTTTTCAAATATTATTTCTCTATTACTATCTTCATGGTTGTCTTCTGGATTTTTTTCTAGACATATGGTGGAGCTTCTTAATCTATCCCTTCGAGTATCTTACTTGTTCCATACTTTAATTCTTTGTCTCTCTATTGCGTTCTAGGTGATCTCCTTACCTTGCCTTTTAAATTTTGTGTAAATTAGTGATTAATGTAATCTATTTTTAATAATAATTTAGTTCTCTTCAAGGTTTTAAAGTGAATTTTCACATGCATCTGTTCTTACTGGTTCTTCCTTCACAATGTTTTGCTTTTTAACTGGATATTTATCCCTTTGTTTATCTCTTTGCAATTTCTTAAGATCTTAGGAGTTTTTGCTGGACTGTTTTATAATATAAATTCTATCTGGAGTGACCTTTTTGTTCTGGTGTTTTTTTTGGCTATTTTTCTTTGCATTATATTCCTTCGCATGTACGGTTTGTCCCCACAATTCATTCATCTTTGCATAGAGGTTTCAACATTACCTCACTTAGGCTCTCTCAGTTCCCAAGTGAGCAGTACAGAGGGAGTTTGTTTCCTGTGTTAAAGCCTGAGTGACAGTTTTCTTACCTCACACCTGCAGCTTTTTTGTGGCCTAAGAGCCCCTAGATGAGTAGTGGGAAGGAGAGGAACTGTGGTGGAAGTTCCACGCCCCATCTTTCCTGGCCCTCAACGCCCTGACACCTGGTCCCATTTCACCCCATTTTACCCCATCCCCATCAATCCCACTTTGTGTTATTTTTAGCTGTGATCATGTGACTGATTCAAGTCTCCTGACTGATACAGATAGAATTTTAATTCATGTTATTCCACAAACTCTTGACTTCACTGTTTGCTAGACTGCTGGAGTTCTGTATTTATAAATGTACTGGAGTTCTGTATTTATAAATGCAAAATATTTAGGTAAATTATTGGAAATTTTAAATGTTTTTATATCTATTTCATTAGACTTTTATTTTTTATTTATTTTTATTTTTTGGATGGTGCCCAGGGATCTGCACTAACCCAATGAAGATTTATTTCTCTATTTTCCTCTAGAAGTTTTATAGTTTTAATTCTTGTGTTTAAGTATAGAGTCCATTTTGAGTTAATTTTTGTATAATGTGTGAAAGGGGTTTGTATTCATTCTTTTGCATGTAGATAACGAGTTATCCTAGCATTTCTTTAAGCTGCACAAAAATAATCCGCAATTAGTTTTTATGAAAAAAGTTGACTCAGAACTGAACTGTATTAATAATTCTGTTTTTTTCTCTTTTATAGAATATATTTTTAACAAAAGATGGGACAATACAACTTGGAGATTTTGGAATTGCTAGAGTTCTTAATAGGTAAAATACTAGTTTAAGATTTTGTTTTGATATGTCTTCTTCAGTGAAATTTTAATTCACGATGATGTGTATATGATAATTTATATCTTTAAGTATCTTAGGCTTCTCCAATAATTCTTTTTGTTTCAGTACTGTAGAACTGGCTCGAACTTGCATAGGGACCCCATACTACTTGTCACCTGAAATCTGTGAAAACAAACCTTACAATAATAAAAGGTATTTGAAATATTATTACATATATATTTTGTTTAAATCTTTTTGTTAACTATATATGTTAGCCTTAAGAATATTATTCTAAAATCAGTAATATACATATGTGTATATTATGTATATTCATACACACATTTTTTTTTAAGTCCTCACTCAAGGATATGTTTGTGATAGAAAAAATTGGTTTCAATTTTGAAAGTGCTCATAGAAGATAAAAGGCAGAAAGTGGTAGCTGGCCATAATGCGTGTTGTTTGTGATTACAGTCTGTCCTCTCTCTCCCCCAATTTTATTTATTTATTTTTTTGAGAATGAGGACGAAGCTGTATTTCAAACTTTAGCAGTAGAGACTGAGGACATCGTTCTAGCAATGTATTTTTGAAATCAACCTGTATTACAATAATCAGTCTAGTCCATGGAATATATTATTAGTAGATATTCTAAAAGATAACAGCATTTTCTTTCAGCTACTTTCACATTTTGATGTTACATCTGTGTCTTGTGGATAAGTCAACTGTAAAAACAAATAATTCTTTAAATTAAGAATGGATTTAATCATCCTTTAAACAATTTTATATAAAATTAATTTTGTGGAGAAAATTCTTTAAAACATAATGGATGAGCATCATTAATTATACTTCAAAATTCATATTTTTATAAAAGTATTTTAAAGTATTTTATAATAGGATCATTAATATTTTTTGTTTATACCATTTAATTTGTAACATGCGCAAGTTACTAACTAGCTTAATTATATTTACATTCTTTTCTCAGCTGAATCTAGAAATTAAACAGAAAATAGGGATTATAAATTTATATTTGTAGATTTTTGTGAGACTTCTGGTAAAGATAACCTTAGGATTTCAATAATGTGTTTTATTCTTTTCCCTTAAGTTCAGCTTTCGGGAGCTGTAGTTTTTGCTTTGTTGCCTTCTAAGGACCACTGTAATTCTGAACTTTGAGTATTTTTTTTCTTTCAAAAATAGAGGTACTTTTTTTAATTATAAAAATACCTGTTTATTTTAAGATAGAAGAGATCATGTATAAGGAAGATAGTATAACTAAGTCCTCTCCTTTTTAAAAAGATTTTATTTATTTTTAGAGAGAAGGGAAGGGAAAGAGAAAAAGAGGGAGAGAAACATCAGTGTGTGGTTGCCCCTCATGCACCTCATACTGGGGACCTGGCCCGCAACCCAGGCACATGCCCTGACTGGGAATCGAACCCGTGACCTTTTGGCTCACAGGCCAGCACTCAGTCCACTGAGCTACACCAGCCAGGGCCTAAGTCTTTAATTTAGAATAAAATCAGTGAATATATTCACTCTTATATAATATTTCACTCTTATATATTTCACTTGACTGTCACAGGTTTGTTTGAGACATGAATTTAGTAAATTAATATTTTCTTTGTGTTTATTAGATTTTCCTTTTATTTTTTTTGTCATATATTTTGCAAATAAATGAATAAAGCAGTTTGACTTGTGAAATAAAATAACAATGGAATACCTGAAATTTTTGTAATTAAATTTCTTTAATGAAGCTTTAAAATAATTGTGTGGACAGCCATTGTTTTTCTCATCTGGGATAGCTGCTTTCATTATTTGCTTATGGTTGAAATTTTAAGTTTTAAAGGACATGTTTTATGGAATACATTTTTGCAATTTTCATATTGGTATTGTTTTTTTAAATAAAAAAAATTAAGTAAAATCTGATACTTACAAAACTGTTTTTATTCATGTTTCCTAGTGACATTTGGGCTCTGGGATGTGTCCTTTATGAGATGTGCACTCTTAAACATGCAGTAAGTAGGAGTTTCTGAAATATTTTAAAAATTATGTCAAAAGTGACTATACTACTTTTATTTTTTAATAGTCATAATGCATCTTTCAGATGACCCTGTTGTACTAGAAATTCTGTCAGTTTTTAAATTTCTCAACTTCTCTGAAGTATAAATTTTAATTTATTTTCTCTTAATATGTATGCATATTTTACATATTGCATATTGTATATTTATTATAATACATATACTTTTTTCTAGGAAATTATTTCTAAAGACAAATTTGCCATCCTTTTAATGTTAAATTCACATATGAACTTGATATTTTAGCTTAAGAAGTGTTATTATTTGGCTTCTGGCCAAGATGGAGGCATAGGTAGATAAGCTTCTCTTCCCCGCACAACCAAAAGAAGGGTAACAACCAATTTAAAAACAAAAAACAACCAGAACTTCCAGAAAATCGAACTGTATGGAAGTCTGACAACCAAGGAGTTAAAGAAGAAACATAGATCCAGACCGGTAGGAGGGGCGGATAGAGGAAGCTGGGGCGAACTGGGTGGGCAAGACAGTGGCTGTTGGACTGGAGTATCCCACGTTCACATGCAAGTAAGCTGGGAAGAACAACTGGGGAATGAGACGGACTGCATAACCCAGGGTACCAGAGTGGGAAACTAAAGCCTCAAAACCTCTGGCTATAAAAAACTGTATGGGTTGCAGTGGCAGGAGAACTCCTAGTCTCACAGGATAGTCCTTTGAAGAGATCCACAGGATCCTAGAACGTACACAAACCCACCCACCTGGGAGTCAGCACCAGAAGGGCCCAATTTGCTTGTGGGTAGCAGGTGAAGTGACTGAAAGCCCACCAAGAGCTGAGCAAGTGGCATTGTTCCCTGTTGGACCCCTCCCCAACATACAGAAGAGTGGGTTGCCCCCTTACAATGTAACAGGTGTACTAAGACAAAGAAATATGGCTCAAATGAAAGAATGGATCAAAACTCCAGAAAAAGAACTAAGTGACCAGGAGATATCTAACCTATCAGATGCAGAACACTGCATCAAAACACTGGTAATCAGGATACTCACAGAAACATTGAGTATGGTTGCCAAATAAAGGAAGAAGAGAAGGCTATGCAAAGTGAAATAAAGCAAAATATACAGGGAACCAACAGTGAAGGGAAGGAAACCAGAACTCAAATCAACAATTTGGAACAGAAGGAAGAAAGAAACATTCAACCGGAACAGAATGAAGAATCAAGAAATCAAAAAAAATGAGGAGAGGCTTAGGAACTTCTGAGACAACTTTAAACATTCAACATCTGAATCATAGGGGATCCAGAAGAAGAAGAGGAAGAGCTAGAAATTGAAAACTTATTTGAAAAAACTAATGAAGGAAAACCTCGCCTATCTAGCAAAAGAACTAGACATGCGAGTCCAGGAAGCTCAGACAGTCCCAAAGAAGTTGGACCCAAGGAGAAACATACCAAGACACATCATAATTACATTACCTAAGATTAAAGAGGAGAGAATCTTAAAAGCAGCAAGGGAAAAGGAGACAGTTACCTACAAAGGAGTGCCCATAAGACTGTCAGCTGATTTCTTAAAAGAAACCTTGCAGGCAAGAAGAGGCTAGAAAGAAGTATTTGAAGTCATGAAAGGCAAGGACCTACATCCAAGATTACTCTATCCAGCAAAGCTATCATTTAGAATGGAAGGGCAGATAAAGTGCTTCCCAGATAAGGTCAAATTCAAGGAGTTCATCATCACCAAGCCCTTATTATATGAAGTGTTAAAGGGACTTATTTAAGAAAAAGAAGATCAAAACTATGAATAGTAAGATGACAAGAAACTCAAAACTATCAACAACTGAATCTAAAAAAACAAAAACAAACTAAGCAAACAACTAGAACAGGAACAGAATCACAGAAATGGAGATCACATGGAGGATTATCAGTGGGGAGGCGGAGGGGAGAGAATGGGGGAAAAGGTACAGGGAATAAGAAGCATAAATGGTAGGCACAAAATAGACAGGGGGAGGTTAAGAATAGTATAGGAAATGTAGAAGCCAGAGAACTTATATGTATGACCCATGAACATGGGCCATATGGACATGAACTAAGCTGGGGGGGGGGGGCGAGCGTAAGGCTAGAGGGAGGGGGATAAAGGGGAAAAAATGGGTCAACTGTAATAGCATAATAAAATATTCTGCAAAAAAAATGTTACTAGTTTCATTTTTGCAATTACTATCAAAACACCTAAATTATTTGAGTTTGGAATTGAAATTAAGGAACGTTTTCCAATATATTTATCTAGGGATTGTATCATTTAAATACTCTTTAATTCAGAGTTCTTAAAATTTTAACTCCTGAGATTCTTTTGAGACGGCACATACCACACCAAAAAGGGGAAGTTACTGTCTTTAATAGGTTGATTTTTAATGACTTTCCATTTCAGAATCTGCTCTTTAAAAAGTCTTCTCCCACTGATTAAAAAATAGTGTATTTTCATTAGAGAAAACTTAAAAAAAAACATAAAAATATAAGGAAAGTGAGTAAATATCAAAAGCAGTTCTTTCATCTGGTAATGACTACTTGTAATATGTTATCACTTCCTTCTAGGCTTTATTCTAGAATAATTTATAAAATGAGTTTTGTTCTGTTTTGTGTTTCCCCTCAAAAGTTTGATTACCTTGTATAAGCAGTTTTATAGCTTTTTTTAAATTGCATGATATTCTTTGAGCAGTATTTTTTTTCATGTTTGCGTACTCCCCCACTGTGTTGCTTTAGATTTTATTTTTGTCTCTTAAGGAAAAATTACAGACTGCTCGATGGTGCGCGATGGTGGTTGTTAGACCTGTATTTGAAGGGATCGGTCAGTTTTTCTGTGACAGTCATTTTCAGGGTAAATCAGAGTTTTGTTTTGTTTTTAAATATTTAACTGTCACCATTGCTTCTATATTTTGGTTACTCTTAAGTGGACATATGAAATTAAGTAATTGACTAACCTTTATTTATGGAGAGTTTGTCAGTTGAGAGATAAGTGAAAATTCTTTGTAGTGAAGAAATAAAGTAACATCTTTCTGTATGTAAGATTTCTTACACACATAGATATTTCTGGACAATTGAATTGTATTCAAAGTTTAATAAACTGAGCGACATATTTTAAATGTGCTAAGAGGATTCAGCATTTAACAGAAATATTTTATGATTGGTATAATCAATGCCTGATTTATGGCGTGTTTTATTTTCCTCGTGTGTATAGGGTGGGGCAAAAGTAGGTTTACAGTTGTGAGAACATGAAAGGTTTTTGTTATTATTTATTAATTATTGTATTATTTTTCCATACAAACAACTGCTTTTGTCCTACCCTGTATTCAGAACACATCGATAATGGACAACTCTTCTGTACCATTTTAGCTGAGATGTCAAAGTTTCATTTTACTTACCATCCAAATGACATCTGCTTTCGATTTTAAACTACCTCACTTCTGGTTTTGTTTTTTATTTCAGTTAGAATTCATATTCTGTTTAATCCTGAAATATATAGTATTCCCATTGGTATGACTTATATTCTCCTTTGGAATATTTGCCACATTGTTGATTCCGTGGCTTTTGGGAACATCACACGCTTAATAATAATGAGGAGTGTTTAAAAGGAAAGTAATTAGTACTTTTATTTATCATATTTTACCAAAATACTTTTAGTTCTGCAGTTGATTTCTTGTTGTAGTTACTACAATAGCAGCACAGGAAGGTAGGTCTTAAATGAATACCACCAGGTTTGTTTTGCCATCTTTGTTATTGTCATGTTTTAATAAAATCTTTAATTATTCCTTATATCCCATCTCTTAATGTGTTGAATAAGTAAAAATCTTATAGCAATTTATACATATTATGAGGACTGGTATTCTCTTTTAAATATGTTTATAAATAACTGAGTAAAGGAAATAACCAAGAGAACCTTGCTCTAGAGAACATATGCTGAGTAAAATATTTGAAAGAGGACTGTATTTCTGTTCTACACTGATAGGAAATGAACTACTTATCATTGTTGATATTTATACTTTCGAGATACATATATATTAACACATGTATATATGTATATACACTCTGTATATGTTACTTTGTTTTTTTGAATTTCAGTTTGAAGCTGGCAATATGAAAAACCTGGTACTGAAGATAATATCTGGGTCTTTTCCACCTGTGTCTTTGCATTATTCTTACGATCTCCGCTGTTTGCTCTCTCAGTTATTTAAAAGAAATCCTAGGGATAGACCATCAGTCAACTCCATATTGGAGAAAGGCTTCATAGCCAAACGCATTGAAAAGTTTCTTTCGCCTCAGGTACGTATTTTCACGTTAGAATTAAACTGAACAGTTGGGTTGTGGTACTTAACTAGAACATGCCCTCCTCTGTTCTGAGAGAAGTGCACTGGGACTTTGGGAGAATTAAGTGCTTTTTTCAAACCACACTGGAGTCACCTTCCTTTCCATTCCTGTGTAACTTCCCCTCCTGATCTGCTTTTCAGTTGTGAGTCTGTAGGAGGGAATACATTCCTTCTGTGTCTCCTCTTAACACTTAATCCTTGACTGCTGACCACCAGTTGTGTGGTAGCTTTCCCCCACACCAAGCAATTTTGTGGTACTAGCTGGTTGGATGTCCTACAATTGGACTCACTTCTGACACTATCCAAAAATATGTTTCCAATTATATATTGATAAGAGTGAAAACTCACTGGAGATGTTGAGAAGATTCAGAGTAAAGCTGAGGGAACTGAGAGGTTAATCTGAGAAGGGGATTATGAAGTAATTCTTCATCAGTTTTGAAGTAAATAAGGGATATGGGTACACAGAAATATAGAGGGAGGTTATTTCAGGTAGGAGGTACCTGTGTTAAATCGCTGGGATACAGCACAGGTGAGCAGTGTGGGGGGGGGGCTTGTGGTGCATTAGGCTAATTTGAAAAGAAAGCTTGTTTGGAGAAGTCATAAAAATAAATTGGTGAGATTGGGAGGATGTTAGTAAGAGGGGAATTTCTGTGAATAGATTATTTGGGTTTAATTAGTATAGTTTATTTGGCAGCATAATTGTTACTCAAAAGGAAAAAAATGTGTTCTGATTAATGGGTAAGTTTTTTATTTTGGAAATTTAACATCTTTTCTAACTTTTCCCCCCTCTTTCATTCTAAGCTTATTGCAGAAGAATTTTGTCTAAAAACATTTTCCAAGTTTGGAGCACAGCTTATACCAGGTAAATAAGTCCTTTCACCTGTTTGCAAGGGAAACCTATCACCTGTTTAGTAATTAGTATACTAATTATGCTAATTGGTAATACTTATTCTACCAATCACTTATGTCACTTGTATCCTAGTGATATATGTGGATATAATCAATTGGGGTAATTGTAGATAAATTTAATCCAGAGAAAATGCATTTTAAAATTATTTATGATATGACAATATACTTTCTCATGAATTAATAACAAAATTTCCATTTGTCTGCCTTATTTAAGTGAAATTTGCCTGAGATGTGAATTACAGCGTAGGGAATGTAGTCGGTACTATCATAATAACTATGCATGGTGCTAGGTGGGCACTACATTTATTGGAGTGATCACTTTGTAAGTTACACAAATGTGTAATTGCCAGATCATACACCTGAAACTAGTATAATATTGTTCATATACTATAACAAATTTTTTAAATTTTTAAAAATTAATAAAATGGTAGTGGAGGAGGAGAAAATTGGGAGTCACTCTGTAACTTGGTACCCTGCTGGTGCTGCACTGTCAGCCTCGCGAAGAGAAGCCTGGTCTTTGGATGTCCTCCAGGACCAGTGCTGGCGTGATAACCACACTTAGGCATGACCTTCGGCTGAGTGTTTCCCTTCGGGCCCTGTTTGTAGGCAGCTTCCGTCTTCCTTGGTCATTGTGCAGCACCAGCTAGGCACAGTGGTCTGTGATGGCCACACATTGGGCTGTAAGACATGCCATCCCTGGGCGAGGGATTAAAAATTTCTAGGACATTGAGGATGGTCCTAGGGTTTAAGAAGTGCCTGTAGATAAACAAACAAAGCTTGATCGATGCCTTGCTATACTTCCTGACCCAAAAAAAGCTGCTTTAAGACAGTGCACTGAAATTGTATAGGTGAATATGGTAACGTGCATTGAACGCAGACTCATTATTTTAATGACCACTTTCAATGGTAGGTTCTGTTCCTTCTCTGGTTGTCATTTGGTGATGGGTTTGCACTCCATTAATGTGGTAGAGTTTTTATAAACCAGCACGTCTACACTGAGTGAAACCTGCAGTGAGGCCAAGGAACACCTGATGTAATGGATCTGTACAGAAGGCCCTTTGTTATGTTTCACTGTCTGTCTTGAATAGTCAGTCTGTCTTGAAATTTTTTATCTTTGTCAAAAACTTAAGTGATATTCTGGAAATATTGTTATAGAATGTTATGAAATGTCTTAACTAAGTGTGTACATCTTTTTAAAAAATATTTTGATGCTTCGTTTTTGTGGGTTTTTTTAAAGGATTTTATTTTCAGAGAGAAGGGAAGGGAGGGAGAAATAGAGGGAGAGAAACATCAGTGTGGTTGCCTTTTGCACGCCCCCTACTGGGGATGTGGCCTGCAACCCAGGCATGTGCCCTGACTGGGAATCGAACCAGTGACCCTTTGGTTCACAGGCCTGCACTCAATCCACTGAGCCACACCAGCCAGGGCAGTGTGTATATCTTTATGTAAAATGTTTTTCTTTGAGAAATCCTTCATATTCTATAATTAAAAATAAATAATGTGAAGTTAGGTACTTTGCCAAATGTGGGCATTAACAGTATATTTGTAGCATTGTGGGTATGGTTTTTATGCCATGTGCATATATATGCATATATTTGTGTGAAAGGGAAATTATACTTTTTCTACATAGAATGACCTCAGAATGGACTTCTAAATTCCATGGACATTATTTAAGATTTGAAGAGTATATTGTTTTTAAAACATAATGTTTTTCATGTTCTACTCCATTATGAGTTTTGAGTATTAATAAAAATAAATACTGTATCATGAAACTGAGTTTCTGTAAGCTGGAAGCGGTGTGGCAGTGCCTTCTCAGGAAGACCAGCTACACTTAGTTCTTCTTCAAGACTCTTAGACTCATCCTCTCAGTGTGAGAGACCCAGTTCCTGGAAAATCAGTTCACTCTAGATAAAACTCACAAGGACAGACACAGCGGAATCAGCATGTCTCTCTTGGCAGTCAAAGTCCAGTCCCATGAGAAGTCCAATCTTAATGAAAAGCCTCATTGACACAAAGGCCAGAAATACCCCATGCCAGCACATTCTTTCCACATGGGTAAGCCTACGTACAAATTAGAAAATTATTTTGTTGTAAGAGTTGGATAGATGGAATGTTTAATAGCATGGGGCTAAAATAGGAGTTGTATTGCTGATCGGCCTGTATTTTGTGGACTCCAACTCCCTGTATTAAACTTCATCCCACTGGTGGCCTTGTCTCTTGAGCCTGAGAAATGCTCAAAAATCAGGTAAGTAATTCTCCTTCTTCTCTAGAAAGTGAATGGAAACTACTCATACAGTTCTTGGGACTCTTCATTTTTACACTTTTGTGCCTCTTGCCCCTTTTCTGGCATACAGAGTATTTCTTGAGTGACACTTATACATGTGTCCAGGTTACAGTGTTGCGACTTTGTATGTCCGTAGGCTGGATTAATACAGTTGAACTCGCACAGGGAAACTTTTTTCACATTTCCTAGTTCCTGTCAGGATACAGTTGGAATGTGTGTTTGGAAAACCTTACTCTGACGTACTCACTCATATCTTCTACCCAAATTACTTATGAATCTGTAAACTGCCAATCAAATAGATAATATTTTTTATTTTTATGAGTTTACCAAGTTAGATGAGTAATACATATTCATTATAAAAGTTGAAGAAATAAAAATTACCTCTAATCTTAACACATAGTTGTATTTGTTTTTTTTTTTTTTTCTGTGATAGCATGTGTATAGCAGTTGAAAATTGGGGTTGTGTTTTAAACAATGGTTTGTTTCTTTTAAATCATAGTAATAGATGATGATTATTTTCTAATACAGCTAAATATTCTTTGAAGAACTGAGTTTAATGGTGGTATTTCACTGTCAACTACCAGTTAATTTCTTCCTTCTTTCCCTTCCTGAAAAGGAAGAATGCTTGTTGGAAGAGATTGATTTAAATTGATTTAGCACATGGTCCAATCCTGACAGAGCAGGCTGGAAGGAGCAGAAAGAAGGCTGCTCTTAGGCTGCGAGCCAGCTTGAGCAGAGAGGTCCCTTAGCGGATGTGGAAAATAGTTAGAGAAAAGAGGGTCTTGGTAAGCGCTGATGTTGACTGTACTCTTTGACCTCCTTTAATGTCTTTGGAAGATGTAAATAGTTGACTTTCCTTTTAGTTACTTTACTTTAATTGTGTTTTCTTGAATGTGTCATTGGCCTAAGACTGAACCTTGTCTGGGCTTCAGTAACAGTTTAATGCATAAATGCTACAGGGTTTATCCTTGTGTATACATTTTTGTTTCTTTGATTATTTTTTTAAAGTCATTTCATAAACATTGTTCTTGATCTAGATAGTCCTCTAGAAAGTTTGACCAATTTTTATTCCCACCAAGAGTGCATAAAGGTACCTGTTTTATGGGATCATGAGCTATAATGACTGTTTTAAAGTGTTTGTTCTTCAATGGTCTGTAGTATAGACATTCAGACTATTTATGAAGAATATATTATTAAGCTTCTCACAGTGATAGAATTAATGTTTAACAGTTGTTCTTGAAGTTTATGTTCTGATTTTGAAAATAATTTCTAAAACAGTGAATATTCTTTTTAAAACTTAAACAGCTTTTTTGAGGTGTTAATTCACATACGATTCAGTTCACCCCTCTGAAGTCCTCAATTCAGTGCTTCCTAGTATGTTCACAGACACTGCAGTCATCACCCGTTGTCCATTTTAGCGATGTGCTTTTCTTGCATGAGAAATTGCAGTATCTTGGAGGAGCGTGGCTTTGGCTTCTTTTAAGAAGTAACGTTAGTAAAATAGTTATAATTAAGGCATTGACTTATGCTAAGGAGTGAACATGTTTAATGAAAAGTTTCAAACTAAGTGCTGTCAATGATTATGAAAACGAGAAAGTGCAATCTTGAAGAATTTTAAAATTTAAGATTTAACAAAGAACTCTGGAAAAAATTCTTTTCACCTTTTCATGTAGCTAAAAGACCAGCCTCGGGACAAAGCTTGGCTTCTGTTATCTCTGCTCAGAAAATTACCAAGCCTGCTGCTAAATACGGAGTGCCTTTAACATATAAGAAGTATGGAGATAGAAAATTGCATGAAAAGAAACCACTTCAAAAACATAAACAGGTATGATCGTGTTGCACACTGTGTCATTAGTAACAAATTCACTGTGACCTTATTTTATGGCAGCTCAATTCAGTTATCTTGGTATTTATAGGATTGCTTTTATTTGTTGCTGAAGAACATTGCTGTTCTCTGCTTCACCAGTCTTCCAAACCAAGAAGCCTAAACAGAAGTTATAAACATTAAGTAAACATATTAACTGAAGTAGCTGGTACAAAAAAGAAAGTGATGTTACAAATGAAATCATTTTTTAACAACCTAAGCAGAACCATTTGTTTTTGTGCATAAAACAAGTAAATATCTGTGACACACTTGATAAAAATCTGGGAAATTTTTATGTTTGAAAATTCACAAGCAGACAGATATGTCCACAAAGCCCACTTATAGTAGGGTGTCAGCAAAATCCATTGTATTCCAAACTTCTAAAGATTGTCCTCACTGTTTTTGTGTGAAGCCTGGCTGTGTCTGAACACACTGTTCGGCAGCTCTCTCACTTGGTGACTGCTTTCTTTCTAATCGGTTAATACCACTGAGTCTAGGGATGGAGTGAGGGAGGTAGTTTCCCTGTCATTGCCAGACTCTTTCCTGATCCCCCCTCCCCCGCCCCTTCCCCAAATTTCGACGCTAGACTAAATAATCCGTTACCCCTCTGTATTAGGTCATCTGCAGGGTCACTGTTCTCAGCACTGTCTTAACTCCTAGTGATTTCAGCATCCAAAAAAGATGGCCCTTCCAATAATACATGGCCTTTTATTTCCTTGACTGTTCTTTTTCAGTGCTCTTGTCTCCCACCATACCTTAGAACTTTCATCTGTGGTAATCATGCCATCAAACTTGATATTATCAGTGATAGCAACTATTCTGTAGTCTGTGTTATAAACATCCCCCTCCCTGATCACTACTTTCTGTGTTTGCTGCTCATTCCTCAACAGCTCTGCCTCCAAAACTTTTCTTATTTGGACTCATGGAACTTACCAGCTTTTCATTGCCCATTCCCTCCTAGTTTATATTTTCCTTTTCCAGCTTAAATTCCATGTTCTCACATTATAATAATTTCCAAAACCTCAACTCTCTTGCCCCTATTGAATCTGTTCTCACTTTAAATGTTTAACCAACAATGTCAAATGAGTACCTTCCGATTACCCTATTATATTTCCTCAGTCCATTTACTCTCCTCTTTTCTAGATGATTATTTTTTTACTTTTTGTTTTTCACTTCAAGCTACTGGCCTTGCTTCTTATTTCATTGAGAAAATAGAAGCATTGGAAGAAAAATTTCCTACACTCTCAAAACCAGTCCTGCCAATCAATCAGTCATATCCGTTTGAAATACTGTCTTTGTTTCTGTTACTTTGGATAATCTGTTCTCAACTATAGTCAGTTCTGTAATTTTTGTATTATTATTATTATTATTATTATTATTATTATTATTATTGCCTTCTAAAGGTCTTCGGGCTCTCCTGCATCATTGTATTTCTCCTCTCTACTGAGTCATTCCTGTTAGCAAACAAGTATATTGTATCTTTAGCCTCTAAAAAAATGTTCCCTTATTTCCCATATCTCCCCTCCAACTATTTCCCTATATCTCTGTTTCCTTTAACATCAAGACTGACCCAAAGAATTGTCTGTGCTGTCTCCTGTTCCTCTCTTCCCAGTTTCTTTTAGGTCCATTTTGCTTAGGGCTCTCTTGTCATGCTGTTATGTAATAGCTCCTGACTTGGGACGTCAGTGACCTCCCTATTGTTAAGTCCAGGGGTCAGTTGTTGTCTTCTAATTCCGAGCTTTTTTTTCTCACCTGAGGACATTTTTCCATTGCTTTTAGACAAAGGAAGGGAAGGCAGGACCAGAGGCAGACAATCGGTGTTTCTCACATGTACATCTGTCTGTCTGTCTCTCTCTCTCCCTCCCTCCCCTCCCTCCCCCCACCTCTCTTTCTCCCTCTGAAATCAGTGAATGTATCCTCAGGTGAAGATTAAAATGATTACATTGGTAAATTTTGTGTGTCTTTTACTACAATAAATAAGTAGAAAAGAATTTAAGAGTGGAGTAAAATAGAAAAAAAGAAGTGGCAATCAAATGTCTGGAAAGTTTTTCAAATCTTAACAATTAATGGAATTAAAGGAAAAAAATCTAAATTAGACAAGATTTTTAAAATCAGCTTTTTCCTTTTGGGTTTTTACATGACTCTTTTTTTTTAAAGATGTAATTTTTTCCTGAAAATCTAAAGCATCTTAGATTTTTTAACTTTCTATTAAGCTTAAAAATGAGAAGTTCTTAAGGAAAACCATACTGCTTAATGATACTGTCTTTTATTTAATTTTATTTGCAACAATTTAAGTTAATAGGCATTAAGTTATTATTACTCATCATACTTGTGTATTTTGAGTATCATAAAATGCTTGTGTATCATAAAACTTTCTTTACTTCAGTTCCTCTAAAAATCAGGTTTTTTTGAAGGCTTCTGTTAAAACAAAGAAGTGGTTATTTAGCCACCAGAGGGCACTCCATGAATACATTTCAGTATTTTGGCTCTGCTTTTAAAAAAGAAACAAAAAACATTTCTCTTAATATGGATGTTTTATGTTACCATATTTTTCTCTTCTGCATAAACATAGTGTTCTGAAAATACCTGTGTGATCTCATAGGAACAGTTCGGTATTTTTATTTATTTGAGTATTTTATATTGTAAGGCAATATGGAACATGAAAAGGTGAATATAATTTTTTTCTTTTATGATTATTTAATTCTATTTTTATTTTATCTTTTCCATTACCCTTTATCCCCCCATACCCTCTTCCACCTCCACCCACCCCCTCCCCCGAAATCACCACCCTGTTGTCCATGAGTTCTTTTTTATTTTTGCTGAATCCCTCCACCCTCCAACTCCTTCCCCCCAGAGCTGTCAGCCTCCTCTCCATCTATGAGCCTGTCTCTGTGTTGCTTGTGAGTTCAGTTTGTTCTTTAGATTTCATATACGAGTGGAATCATCTGGTATTTGTCTTTCTCTGACTGGCTCATTTCACTTAGCATAATGTTCTCCAGGTCCATCCATGCTATTATAAAGGGTAAAATTTTCTTATTTTTTGTGGCTGAGTAGAATTCCATTGTGTACATGTCCCATAGTTGTTTTATCCACTCATCTACTAATGGACACTTGGGCTGCTTCCAGGTCTTGGCGATTTTAAAAAATGCTGCAATGAACATAGGAATGCATATATTCTTTTTGACAGGTGAATATAATTTATGACTTCATGTAACGTACCTAAGAGTACGTAGGTATCTTATTTAAACATTCTTGTATTGTATTGTATTATATAATATATTTAAAACCTAGTCATTTAGGGTAAGAATGTATAATACTTGCATTAACATTTTTAAATTGTTTGGTGTTGTGGTTCACAAATTCTGAGACCTGTGCTGGATCTGTTATAAAGGAGTTAATCTGTGGGACTTGTCAAAATACAGAATGCAGGGCTCCAGGTTTAGAAGTAATGGTTCAGCAACTTTTGGGGATATATATTTTTTAGAAATAGATTTATTGAGATATAATTCTCATACTGCACAATTCATCCATTTAAAGTTTGGAATTAAATGGTTTTCAGTGTATTCACAGAATTATGTGACCATCACCACAGTCAATTTTGGAACATCTTCGTCACCCCACCCAACAAATCTTTTTCCCATTTGCATTCACTCCCCATTTGTTCCCACCCCTATCCGACTAGGGAACCACCCTTCTATTTCTGTCTCTGTGTAGATTTGCTTATTCTGGACATTTCATGTAACTGGAATAACACAATATGTAGTCTTTCGTGACTGGCTTTTTTTACTTAGCATAATGTCTACAAGGCTGTAACAGGTACCCGTTTTGTACCATGTATCAGTACTTCCTTCTTATTGCCAAATGACATTCTTTTTGTGTGGAAGGAATATGTATTTTTACAACACTCCTGGGTAGCATTCCTCAGTAGTTTAAATTTTACATACTTAAAACATGCTTTAAAATGTTAACCGTGTGTTTATAATACTATGAAGAGCATTATCTACGATTGTATTTTTTTCCTTGTATTTTAGTAATAGTGCCCTTAGAGCTCTTTCTGGATGATTTTAAACTGTGAGTTGTTTCTATTAATAGTGGCAAAATCATTTTAGTGGGTGAAGAGCAGGAACGTTTCTTTAAGTGATAGGATGGAAAGTAACAGAACCCACTGAACATAGTAAAGTTATTTTATGAAACTTTGGGAGTGGTTATGAAACATATTTCTTACTGTGGGTTACTTTTAGAAAAAGCTTGAAAGCTACTGTTCTTCAGGTATACTAACATAGAAAACAAATGTAGATACAAATGTAGGTAACAAATCCTTATCTAATTTGTAGTTTTACTTTTTGTCCAGGCCCATCAAACTCCACTGAAGAAGGTGAATCCTGGAGAAGAAAGGAGGAAAATGTTTGAGGTATAAAGACATCTGTCTGCTTGTTTTAAAGCTTTGCAAAAATAATTATAAGAAAAGAAGCAAAAGCTATAGAAACCTCCAAACCTTTCCTCCTTATTTCTTTCAAACAAATACCTTTAACTTATTTTTTTTACCTCCCTAGGCATAGCCCTACAATTGGTGTACTAACTTTCCTGATGTAACTAGGGAAAATAGAAATTATTATTGATAAAAAAAATGTTCTTTTTTATTTAAGGAAGCAACAAGAAAGAAAGGGTCGGAATTTACTGATAAAGAAAAGAAACAAAAAGATCAGGTAGTTTTTTTGCTCCTATTTTTCTTCCCTTGCCAAGCTGTAAATGATATTAGTTTCAACAGTTCTAAGAAGTTTTTCTCTAAAATTATTACAGATTAGTTTAATGAAGGCTGAGCAGATGAAAAGGCACGAAAAGGAAAGGGTAAGGGGATCATTCACGTTCCTGCGGTATATCCCACACTCTCCCTCCACCACACGCGCACTTTCTCTTTAAAAGGAAGACACTGAGTTCCATTTCGTTACTAAATGTATTTTATGTACTTTATATTAAATACTTGAAGTGGTGTTTTGTTTGTTTCTTTTCCCCAAAGTTGGAGAGAATAAATAGGGCCAGGGAACAAGGATGGAAAAGCGTGCTAAGTGCTGGAGGATGTGGTGAAGTAAAGGTAGGCATTTGATACCAATGTAGATATACTCTGCCATTTTGTTTTAGCTTCACCTTGCTCTTTAAAATAAAAGTAATTGGCTTTTTGTGTTCATTTATGTTTTATCTAGAATTCTTCAGCATCTCTTATGAATTCTTAGTTTTATTGCATGTATCTGATATGTAACTTGTATTGATAACTAATACGTGATACACTATTCCTGCCAGAGGAATCTATTTAAAAATCAAATACAATAACGTCACACCTTTGCCTCAAGTGCTTCTGTAGCTTCATGTAGCCTCAAAGATTGAGTTTTCAGAAGACCTGTATTAACTTGGCCCCTGCCAATCTCTCTAAGCTTATCTCCATCCATTCCCTACCACACACTATGTGCTCTAGTCGTGCTGAACTGAGACCATACTTACAGTTTCCTTACTGTGTGCAGTCTGCTGAATCTCTGTCTTTGTGCTCGTGTTTCTCTTTATTTGATAGTACTCTTCCCTACTTCCTCACTTTCACTTCTACCTCCAACCTTAAATAACCAACTACCTGTCCAACCATTAACCGGCAATTACCTAGCTGACAATTTACCTAGACCTCTTAATTCAAACATTTCTTTTGGATAGATCCAGACTGTATGACCTTATGCAAATCCCTTAAGTTTTCTGAGCCTTACATTCTTCATTAAAAAAAATAAAGAAGAAGAAAAATTTCAAAAACAGTACCTGAAGCTTGGCTAGCAAGGTCTCATATGTTAACTTCCTCTTTCTTTTCTTTTTCTGCCAGTCTTTATATTTCACTTCTTCTTTGGCTTCTTTGGCATCCCTTGCATATCTGTGGTAGGCTGAAATGTGAGTTGGTCCCTCAAATTCCTGACCCCTGGTGTATGCATCTTGTGTATTTCCCTCCCCTCGAGTATTTGTGGAACTTACGAATGTGGTGGTATAGCAGCTCCTTAGTTAGGTTTTATTTTATGGCAAATGGTGATGGGACAGTCTCTCCTGTGATTACATTGATATTTTATAAGACTTCCTGATGGCAGACTGGGGGGGGAGGAGAAAGTTAGAGATATGCTTGTGCTGGCCTGGAAGAAAGCAAACATTCTTGTGGTAAGGAAGTTAGGTGGCCTCTGGGGGTTGATAGTGATCTCTGGCCAACAGCTAGCAAGAAAAGGGTGACCTTGGCCGAGACAGCTACAAGGAAATGAATTCTGCCAGGAACCAGTGAGCATGGAAAAGACCTGAGCCCCAGATGAGAATTGCAGCCCTGGCCGACACCTTGATTTCTGCCTGGTGAGATCCTGAGCAGGTGTTCAAATAACCGGTACCCAGACTTCTGAGCCAGGAAAATTGTGAGATAATAAACGGGTATTGTTTTAAGCTGCTACGTTTGTGATCATCTGTTACAAAACAGTGACATTGAACACACTATTATTCCTCTGTAGTATAATTTTAATTTGTATCATCCAATCAGCTGTTAGTCAGCATGACTTTAAACTGTGAATTTTTCTGACCCGTGATCATGAAACTCGTTATTTAAGTGCCGAATAGATTATTTTTCAAGTCAAATTACCATTCTTACTTGTTTCTTTCCTTCAGCAGTTATGAATAAAAGCTTGCTTTGTCTGTTTTATGTAGACAAATATGTTCTGTTCTGGCTTTCTTGATTTGTTTTTCAGTCTCTTGACATGCATAAGTTTTTTTATATTCCATATCAGTAATATTCAGTAATGGTTACTTTTTTTAAACTTCTGTATTAATATAGATTTATACAATCTTGAGTAATACAATTTTATTTAAAATTTTACTGTTATTTTTGTACTGTACTATCTACTTTACTATGAAGTACAACTTACTACCTCCTGAGTGATAAGGAATGACTCAGACAGAATTTGGCCCATTCTCAAATAACTAACTTCGTATCTTATCTGACTGGAAGGTAAAAACTTACCAACCGAGGTGTAGGCCCTCAGAAATTGTCAAGCATTTTATATCAAGTCTATGATCAGTGTTGAGAATTTGATTATTTTCTTCTCCTTTTGTGTTTATCTTCTTCTATGAAATAAAATATCTTACTATGATACCTAAAGCTATATTTAGTCCTAAAGTCCGGTTTTATCAATATTGTTTGGTAACTGAGACAATTTTTCAATGGTGTTAGATAGTATGTACTTAACAGATTTCTGCCTCACTTTATAAATTCTATAATGCTTTCATTTAGCGTTAATAAAGTAACTTATTAGCCCTAACAAAAATTTCCCATGAGTCTAATTCTGTGTTAGTTTCTGTACTTATTCCCCACAGGGTTTGAAATATTTACTTCTTAGGCTATTCTATTTCTGTATAGTTGATAAGGATCTGGAGGCTCCTTATAATGTGAATCAAATTAAGGAGATCCCCAAAATAAAGATGAAACAAAAACTCAATATTAAGGGAAGTATCTCAAAATTAATATTATTACTATATGCCTCTAAATAATAGGACATTATTTACTGTATAAATAACCAACCATCTTTGATAATTTAGATCTGCAAAATCTGGGACATTTTTGCTTTATTCATTTTTATGTTAAATCTTAAGAATGTGTTTTAAGAAAAATTAAATATTCAACATATGTAGTTTAATCATAGTATGTCATAGTATGTAATCATAGTACGTTAGAGCATGTCTGTTTGAAACTATATTGGAATACGCTTCAGCAATATAAAGGAACAGGCTATTAATACATGCAACAGCATGGAGCAATCAGAACATTATACTGAGTGAGAGAAGCCAGACACAAGGGTGCATACTGCGTGATTGCATTTGCATGAAGCATCAACTTATGCTTATATTTGGTGAATAAGTGACTTTTAAAGGATCATATTGCTTCAGTACTCTAGTATAGTATTTTCGACACTATTTTGAGTGTAGGAATCTTTGGTGATGTTTACATAACTTTGTTAAAGAAAAACATTAAAACACTCAAATTCAAGTTAACATGATATTAGCACCAGACTAAACTTAAAGAGGAAACAGTCTCATAAGAGATGTGACTACCTTTGACCAGAATTCTGATTCTGGCCTTGAGATTCAGAGTTTGGAGATGTGTGTGAGGAACCCCTTGCTGGAGTCTCCTGCCTAATTGTCTCTCCTATTTCCATCAACGAACATTCATCTCTTCCTATTCAAATATATTTAATCAGTTATCTGTTTTTATCTTGAGCTGATATGTTAAAAAACTACGCTTTCTTACAATATTGCATGCAGCCTACAATGTCAAGATGTTAACACAAATTCTATCTTGTTGAGTACTCTGAAATTCCTTTTATTTGACTCTAATATGTTTCTTTGTATCTTTTCTTAGCCAGGCTTCTTCCTTAAGATGTTATCACTTGGCAGCTCTTCTTCCTTTACTGTCAGTATTCTGGATTCGGTTCTGACCACTTCAAGAAAACGGGTTTTTTAAACACTCCCGCTCAACTTTAGTCATGGCAGTCAGTCTTATTTTCAATGCCTCGACCTCCGCATTTGAGGTGATTGATTTTCTCATCTCGGTGAGATTTTCGCATCTCAATTCTTCCACCACGACTTCTGTAACACTTACTCCTTTTTAACTCCTACCTTCTCCTGATATCTCAGTTTTCTCACTGTGAGTTTCTTGAGTTCTTAGGTATCTCAGGTTGCATCCTTATGCCTTTGCCTTTATCCTTTGTCACTGTCACAGGGAATCCAGATCTCCCTTCAGCATTTACTTTTTAGTGGATTGCCTTTTTATTTTTAGGTTTCTTGGCTTCGAGGCAGGGCAGCAGGCCTTCTAATTAGTCCTCCGCCTTGTTCTCTCTCTTACTCCTGCTTTTCATGTATAATTTGACTTCCTGAACTTCTAAAAACTGTCTGCTACTCCTACTAGAAAGTTGCTTTCTGTAGTTTATATATTACATGAACTCAAACACCCGTGCTTGGCAGCAGTTAGCTGTACCAACTTTCTATGACCAAGCTTAGTGTTCCCTGGTAGCCTGCCTTCTAATTTTGTCTTCTTAATCCCTCCCATTGCTGCCAAAACCCAAATACAGTCTATGCATACGTTGCTTATTTTTGCTGTAATACCCTGGCTCATATTTAATCTCTCTTTTTTGCATTGCTTTGAAAGCTGGGTTGAACAATATATTTCTCCAGTGTTTTAGTTTTTAATTGTTTTATTTCTAGGGTTTTTTACTTCGGACAGTTATTTTTCTATTTTGTAAATTTGCTCAGTGCCTGCTGCTTTAGAGTGTGCCTATTACCATTCATTAGCCACAGGCCTGAAATATTTTTCCAGTTTTGTGCTTTGTTTGCCGACCTGTTTGTAAACTGCCTAAGGATAGATAGATGTTTTGCTTCTTTTAGTCATACCTAGAGTATGTTTCAGTGGTGTTTATATCTTTATTGCTTGTTAAATTGAATGATTTGGGGTATAATAAATACCATGTGTAAATGTTTTTGTTAAATTATAATTTTGAGCATTATAAAAGCAAGTTCTGCTTTACTTACAAGCTATACATATTAAACAATAAAATGGGATCACATAAAATGTTCACTAGATTCTTGTTTCAAAACCTGTTAAGACCAGATTTTTCCATATTTACTTAAATTTAGTGACATTTTATATTTTTTGTTACATTAAATTATATTTTATTGTTAGTAACAAAATATGCTACTTTTTATTGTTAATGGTTATAATATAGCAGAAAGACATTTTCCTCTAGGATATATGTTTATTAATATTTTCAAATTAGATAACTATATTTTAAAAGAGTCAAGTGTTGAAATTTTTTTCTTCTGAGGATACTGTAGGCGTTTTAGGCATTATGAGATAGACATGTAAGAGCTGTTTGTTTAATTCCTAGGCTACCTTTTTTGGCAGCGGAGGGGCTGTGACTCCATCTTTTTCTTCTCGAGGACAATATGAACATTTTCATGCTATTTTTGATCAAATGCAGCAACAAAGAGCAGAAAATAATAAAGTTAAATGGAAAGGAGGAATACATGGCCAAAGGCTTCCAGAAAGGTATGGCTATTCTTTGCTTCAGAGAAAGTAGTAAAACTTCTTGTGCATATTTACCTACAGAGGAATTTCACCTGGAGTACATGCAGGACTTCCTAATGGGGCTGCAGGTCATCACTGTTTTCCTGATGGTGACGCTACCAGAAAAACTTTGAAGAGATTGAAGGCCCTGTCTAAACAAACCAGTGCAAACCGGTTGGACTCTGATGATTCATAAATTCATCCTTGTGTGTAATTTTGTCTTATGTCATGTCTAGCTCAGTATCTATGCTTTGTGAATATTTTCTTTGTGGATTTCATTGACTATTTTTTGCCTTCTGGATGCAGTAATTTTCTCAGGTGCAAATTTGGTTTTTGATTACACATGGCAAACATGTAGTTCTTCAATTCAGCCTAATTTTTATAGGCTGAACATACTAGTTAAAGGAACATGTGATAACTTTGAGCTAACATATGGTTGTAATAACTTCATCCACTTGCTTTAAATAAATCAGAATATATTTAAATGGAATCACACTTTATGCAAAACTACAAAGCATGTTTTTTTTTTCTTTTCCTCATCACTTAGAACTCCACTTTTCTCTTTGTTGTTTTGGCTTGTTTTCTCTTTACATTCAGCTCTGATTTATGACTCTCTATGATCCTGTTCATCCGATTTTTCCTTTTCTTCCATTGAATTAATTGAATATGGTAGTAGTCAGTCGTTTTAGTTCATATAGTTCCTTTTTTCTTAAGTATGCATATGTGTTTTCTTAGACATTCCCATTTCTTTTATAAAACATTTTAGTTTTCAAAATATCATTTTGTGAAGCTGTAGGTACATTGCTTTCTCCTTGTCTTTTTAAGGAGAATACTTTTGAGTATAATAAAAATCTTTATGTTCCCCCTCATTAGAAAAGATGATTAAAAGATAGTTGAGCAGAGGTGAACATAAATTAACATCATGAATTATATGCAATAGCCTGAGGTATTAAGCTAATTGGAGATTCTCCATTTTTGAGAGAGGAAGGCTATATAGACTCACACATAAATGTGGTTTTTTTATGAGATGGCAAAACAAATTTTACATGTGGCTTTTATTCTTGTGTTATTGATCTTTCTAGTATGTAATTGGTTTGGCTTTGTTTTATTTTTATCATATCTCCTAAAATAAGTACATGTAATATAAAGAAAATAGGAAAAACTGTGTTTTGCTTCTTTACACTGTTCATCTTCCCGAATGTTTCTTGCTGCTTCACACTTGAAATGACAAATAATGGACTACATTGGGCCATTTGCATCAATCTCCTATTATAACCTTGAAATATTTGCATGTATTTATACTTGAGTTTCAAATATTCTTAAACAGCTGTGTGCCTCAGTTACATCTTCCAGTATGCCACACTTTCTAGTCAGTCTTTTTTTTTGAGCATCAGTTTCAGTATTTTAATTTTTCAATTTTTAAACCATTTTTGGTTGTGAGATCATTAATCCTTTTATTTGTATCAACTTTGGTGGGCTTAGCTCTACTCAAACGTATAGTATACATTTTCTTTTTTTGTGCTGGAGTTATTATCCATGATAGATACTATTTATGGAACACTTATTACATAACAAGTTGTATCAATTCATCACAGCAATTAGATATTATTTTTTAAATAAAGATGAAGAAATTAGGATTTATAGAGATTTAAAACTTGGACATGGTCAGGCAGCTAAGAAGTATTAGAGCTGGGATTTAAATTAAGTCCATCTGACTAGAGAGTTCAGCTCCTTAAAACAGTCTTCTGTGAAGCTTTCTCAGCTTATTGAGATACTCCTAATGAATAGGCTAAAAAGTTATTGATTTAGTTGGTTTTAAAGTTTGGGGAACTTTAAAAATGAAACATGATACCAAGTGCTGAATGAACTTCCATATACAGTGGTCCTTGAACAACATGGGTTTGAACTGCACAGGTCCACTTATACATTGAGATTCTAAAAATAAGTAGACGGTTGGCCCTCTGTGTCCCCAGGTTTTGCAGTGGACATGTCTGAGCACCATACCCTCTGAAAGTTTGTCCGCCCTTTTCAGGCCCAGCTTCATATAAATGGGGCGATAGCTGGCCAGCATCCAGCCTTGCCTGTATCATGTATTGGTATCTACTACCTAAATCAGATTCTTTCCTGTGTTAAATAGAAGTCATACTACTACTACACATCTTAACAAGGTCACTCTTACATTTATTTAATCTCTTCTACTTACACCACATAAAATTATTTTAGATTATACTTAATTACAGAAGAATGTCAGGAGCTTCCAAGTAAAGCTTATTTCAGAACTCTGTATAAAATATGTCTAACATCCTTCTTTAGTCAGTGTTGAAGTAAAATTAAAGCAGTATAGTAGCAATTTCAAAAATGAACAAAAAATTTTATTTGTGTGAAATTTCAAAATTATAGTAAAAATCAATGTCTGAATTCCTTGAATATCAAAGCTATGAAAAAGTAAAATAAATAGGTTAGGAAAAAATTAATAGCACAGTTATTTGTTTTAATCTTTTCCAATTATATTTCTGTATCTACTCTGAATCACTAGAAAGTATAAACATGTTGTCTAGACTACAAATAAAAAATACCGATAATAAACATTTATTGAACTTCTAATATATATTGTGCCTATTACCATGCTAAGTGTAGGAGATGCAGAAATAAATACAACCAAACCCCCAGTAATCATAGAGCTCCCAGCATAGTTAATTTTGGAGTCGAGGAATAAAGGGGAGTGAGTTGTTGCCTGTGCTTCTGCTCGGACTTTGTCTGCTAACGCGCACAAACTCCCTACAGCCTTTCTTTAGGACTGTATCTCAGTTATGCTCTGAAAACTACATGCAATAATGTGTTTCCTGTCTTCCACTAGATTTAAACACTTCTGATTTTTATGCCTCAAATACTCATCTTTTACATATTTTGTTAACTAACTGAAACTTTAAAATATTTTAGAAATGAAATTAAGCTATAAAAACTTAAAATCTTTTCCACCACAAAGCTGTGAATGAGCATGGCCTAAAGTTCATTTACCTTATGTGGTACTTAAAAGAGATTCTGGGGAAATTTCCATCATTGGAATCTTCTGGGATTAGATAATCTCTGAAGCTGGGTAAGAGCCTCTTATTATGACTCTCAAATATGTCTAGGCAGCTGAATTTTCATCTAGTTCCACATCACCAAATTCAGAAATAAACTCCACCCAAGTCACGGTAGCTTGAGGATTAGGAATAATGAAAGGGAAGTTTGTGCCTGTGCCGTGCACGTGCGCTGTCCTCTGCCTGTCCTACTACGCACTGTATGACTCCGGGGTGAATAAGGTGCATCTGGTCTGGATGCAACATCAGTCCTGTGCACACAATGGTATCTCTTCATTACAGAGGAAGATTTTGTGTCCTGTCAGCCTTTCTTCCTATTCTGCAACAAAGAAAACATGTAGAGTAATTTTTAACTTTATGGAATATTTCATGTTCAGATTTCTGACTTTGCCATTTGTTCACATTGCTCAGGCAAAGAGGGCAGCTAGCTGTGGAAAGAGCTAAACAAGTGGAAGAGTTCCTACAGCGAAAACGGGAGGCAAGGCAGAATAAAGCTCGTGCCGAAGGACATATGGTATGATTGTTTTTCTTCTGAGGGTTTTGAACGTATTAGTGTTCAAAGTGAAGGTCTGGAATAAGGTAGGTATAAGTGGAAAGAACTGTAATCTTTTACAAACATTTACCCTAAACATTTGCGGAATGTAAAGTTGTGATATATCTTAACTTATTTAACCCCTCTTCTGCTATATCTTTTATACCAGTGGTAAAATTCTGTTGTTGGTTTGATTAGTTGGGAGTAAGTTCATAGCTGTATCTTTCCTATAAAAAGAGTTGAAGTAGGTATAGCAACCCAGATATTTATATTGAATAAATTAGTTCTTACATTATTGCTTATTTTATATCCCCATATGCTTTTGATTTTAAATACTTTTTAGTAGCAGAGAATGTAAAGAAAAATGAGGGAAAATATGTGTAATGCACATTTACTCAAAAACAAATTAGAAACAAAAGTGTATCCATAGTTTTGACTTGCAGAGGTGCCCAAATGCCTTTGGAGCTTTTGTCCACAGAAAACGGATGACTGTTCCTTTCAGCTCAGCATCCCATGAAACATCATGCTCATGTAGGAAATAGTCAATTTATGGTAACATATTTTGATTAGACTTAAATCTACGATAAGTTCATAAGTGGTATCTTTGTGACTTAATGCAATCATTTTCATTTAGGATTTTGGGGGGAGAAATATATCATAGAAAGCTAATTTTTTTAATGGTTATCCTTTATATTTTTAACACACAATAGTTTATATTTCTCTAATATCTGGAATTAATCTGTATTTGTATGCTTCCTGTAGACAGTAGAAGAGAAGGTCCAGCATTTTCCCTTGCCCCATACCTCTCATATTAGCATCTGGAATTTTAGCTTCAGATTTTAATTTAAAATATTTTAAAATAATTATTAGAATTATCCAGATTTACCGATTTCTTTCCTTAGTATTGTTCTTTCCACCTTACTATTTTTCCCTCAGTTTATTTTCTTCATGCTGGGGAATGTTTTCTGGTAATCCTTTTGGGGAGAAATTTTTCAAGATTTTTTTGGAAATGTCCTTATTTTGTCTTCATTATTAAATGATAATTTATAGTGGTTGTCTGCTGGTGAATTTGTTCAGCGTTTGTGTGTCTGAAAAAGTATTTTGCTGCCTTTTTTGAAAAATACTTTTGTTGGCTATAGTATTATGGGTTGAAAGACTTTTTCTTTCAGTACTTTAAAAGTATCTCCCCACTTATCTCCTGGCATGTCTGACAACAAGTCCACTGTCATTCTTACCTTTTATCTTTGTATGTATGTACGGTTTCTTTTTCTCTGATGGCTTTTAACATTCTCTCTCCATCACTGGAAGTGATTTGGTTATGCTGTAGCTTAGTATACTCTTCATGTTTATTTTGCTGGGGTTCATTGAGCTTCTTGGATCTGCGGGTTTATAATTTTTGTCAAATTTGGAAAATTTTCATCTGTTATTTCTTCAAATGTTTTTTTCTGTTCTTCTCTCTTTCCTCCTAGGATGCTCAGTACCCATATATTAGATCATGCAGTGCTCTCTCAACAGCTGACTGATGTGTTCATTTGTTTTCACTCTTTGTTCTGTGTTTCACTTTGGGTGGCTTCTGTCACTGTATCTGTAGTGCATTGAGTTTTCTTCCACTTTGTGTAATCTGCTGTTAATCCCATCCAGATATTGCATATTTTTACCTCGGATGTTGAATATTGTGTGTCTTACCAGTTAATTTATTTAGTTAATTTTTATACTTTTCATGACTTTCTTTGGAATACTTATGCTTTTCTTGCCCTGGCTGGTGTGGCTCAGTGGATTGAGTGCTGGCCTGCAAACCAAAGGGCCACAGGTTCAATTCCCAGTCAGGGCACATGCCTGAGTTGCGGGCCAGGTCCCCATATGGGGGTGCACGAGGGGAAACCACACATTGTTGTTTCTCTCCCTCTCTTTCTCCCTCCCTTCCCCCTCTCTAAAATAAATAAATAAAATCCTAAAAAAATGATTATTTATGCTTTTCTCTACTTTCTTGAACATATGGAATATAATTATGATAGCTATTTTAATGACCCTATCCACTAATTCTATTATGCTTATCATTTCAAAGTCTGTGTTTGTTGATTGATTTTTATCCTCAATGGGGTCATCTTTTCTTGCTGGTAATTTGTGATTGGATACCAGGCATTGTGTATTTGATCTTTTTTTTTTTTTCATTTAAATATGTTAGTTCATCCTGGTACGCAGTTAAGTCACCTGGAAATAGTTTAAGTCTTTCGAGGGTAGCTTCTAACCTTTGCGAGGCAGGTTCAGAACAGCCGTCAGTCTAGAACTAATTTGGCCCACCGCTGAGGTGGTACTCTGGAGTACTCAACACCCTGTAATTTGGAGGCCTTTCCACTCCAGCTGCTGGAATAATGAAATACTCCCAGGCCTAAGTGAGCCTTGAGGTATTATTGACATTATGCTAATTGTCACTCAGCAGGAGACTCAGAGGAAACCCTGAACACATTTCCAGTACTCCTCTCTATGCAGCTGCCTGTTCTTTGGTTCTCCATCCTGCAAATTGTAGTGATCTTCAACTTCCAAGCTCTGGCTGCTGTTTCCTTAACTCAGGGAAGCTGCTGCGCTGTGTGGGGACCTGTACTGCAGCCTGGAAACTGCCAGGCAAGCAGTCGGACAGTCACCGGGCTTAGCTCGCTGGTTACCTTCTCTCAAGGATCGTTGTCCTACGGTCCAGTGTTTGGTAAACCATTGCTTCATTTATTCTGTCCAGACTTCGCGTCGTTCAGGAAGCGTGGGAGATCTGATCGTGGCTGCGGCTGAAGGTCTGGAATTATTATGTGGCCGGATAATGAAATCTAAGTTTGAAATTCTTTTTCATTCCACTCTGAAGATACTGCCTTATCATCTTCCTTTCATTATTGCTAATGAGACATGTGATAGTGTTCTGGTTCCTGTTCCTTTTTAAAGGATTTTCCCCCCTCCCCATCTCATAGCTTTTAGGACTCTTGCTATTCTTGATATTCTAGAATTTCACTTGAATGTTTCTTAATTGTTTTTTCATTAACGTAACTCATATTCTGACTGGACGTTTGCAATCCGAGGACTTATCTTCTGTTCTGGGGTATTCTCAATTAATATTTCTTCAAATGCTACTTCTTTTCCTTTTGCTCCCTAAGAGAACTTCTGCTGGACAGATTGGAACCTCGGCATCAGATGTGCTTTTTCCTGCATCCAGCCCCTCTGATGTTTCAGACTCCCAACTGTCACTCTGCACCCAGCAAGAGAAAGCTCTGCTGGTACAGGGCTCACGTGATTTTTTGAAAATAGAGACTTTGAGAGGTTTTCTGGTTATGATACCAAGAAAGAAAAAACTAACAAAAAGATCATAAATTACTCAGGTAGTAACATCTGTGTTGTAACTCCTGCCTGGCCAACAGTTCATAAGATTATAGCAGTTTATAAGATGTCATTAAATTAATGATTAGATGTACCCATTTCAGAGATATTAAAATGTGAAAAATATATGACGAGAGATGATATTCACTTCTTGTTGGGTTTTACTTTTATAACTATATTATAAAAGAGAGCCATTTTTGCAAAAGTGGCTGAGATTTTGTCAGTTTTCCAAAGGTCTTTTCTTAATTTTTTAATACCCAAAACATTTTCAGAAGCCAATGTCATAATTCTTTGTAGTTTCTTTTATTCACTTAACTTACTGAATTCTGTCATATTTGTATGTGATTTTGCATGGTATCTGAGGAGTTTTCCAATATCACTGTCATCTTCACGAAATCCTTTATCTTTGGCAAGATTAGCAACTTCCTTTGTCAATCAGTTTGTACCAGATGTGCATTATGTTGTCAGGTATTTACACCATCCGACAATCAGGGAGAGATGGATCCAGCAGAGGTGTTGGTGTGATGAATGTGACTCGACACTGGTGTTAAGTGCGGATGGAGTGATGTGTGAGGGCTAATTTCATACTGGTTATTAGTGCATGTTTCTGGGCTGTGACAACTTTTGCTTCTCAATCCAACATTGTAACTGCTGAGATCTTTATATAATAACTGTACCTATAGCACACTACAGTGAGGAATATTTAAAATAAGAACCCTCACTCTTTAAGAAAAATATGTCAGCATCAGTAATTTCAGACAGCACATCATATTTTTCCATTGATATATATTAATACTTATTATTTGTACAGTTTAAAAGTGTATGTACATTTACATTGAGACTCACCCTTCTGTCCACTCACAATACCTCTTCTTCCTGACGAAGGGAAGCAGCAATCTTACACAGGTTGTGGCACATGTAGGTCTTAGACTTAATGTGTGTTTTCTAATACTTTTAAAAATCACATAAACAAACGAACTAAACAGTTAAGATTCAGTTCTGGATCTTAAAGATTAATTCTCTGGAATTGGAAAACTGCTGTAGTTAAGTTATGTGCTTAGTACATTTTATTTACTGCTTTGGGAAATCCTAACATTGTATGGCAAATGAAATCAAAATCCTTGACCTGTGAATAAGCATTGAAAACATAACTAATTTTTAGGTGAAATTGTAATTTCAAGAAACTATGGATTTTAAAGTAACTTCATGTGCTTGTGTAGGAGTTCAAAATTTTCGATGTTTGGGTGACTGAAAGTTTAAAAAATACAGGTTAGGGAAATTGTAACAAGAACGACTTCAAGCCAAGTGGTGTGTTTATTTTTGTCTGAACAGTATTAATAAAAATTTACTAAAGTTACTATGAATCTAAACCTGACAATAATTCTCTGGGATGGGGTTATTAGTCCAAAGTTGCAGGTTTAAAACTGGCTCAGAATCACTGGTACTTTACTGAAGACCACATAATATGTCCAGAGGCAGGTACAAGCTAAGCTGTCTGACTCTCAAGGTTATCCTTTCAACTATTTTACTATACTGTTTGTTCCTTTTAAAATCCTCTATTAGTTTTTGCGTTAATTTCGGTACAGCTTGTAGACATAATAATTTTGTAGAGCAGGGATAGACAAGCCTTTTCTGTAAATGGGCAGATAGTAAATATTTTAGGCTTTGAAGTCCATATGGTGTCCTAACATAACTATTCATTCAACCCTGCCGTGGTAGTGAAAACCCAAACAAGGGGGTGTGGCTACACACTAGTAACGTTTTCTTTACACCGTCAGGCAGCTCGCCAGATTTGACCTGGAGATTAAGTACTGTAGATACTTAATCTACAGTATCCTAATATTAAATTCTTAACACTAAATTGTTTATTTTGAAAAGATTATTTTTCTGGTTTTAAAATTTTTTTTCTTTTATCTTTCTAAAGTATAAAGTTTGCATAGAAAAGAATATATATAATGTACATATAAATTATGAAGCAAAATAATATATCCAGGAGCCACTAGACTAACAATAAATTTCTGTGTATTGTTCCCTAATCTAGGGATCAGGAAATGTTTTACAGTGAAGGGCCAGAAAGTAAATAATTTAGGCTTTCTGAGCCATAAAGTCTCTGTCAGATGCACTAACTCTTCATTGTAACACAAAAGTAACCATAAATACCGTGTGAATGAGTAAGCATGGAGGAGTTCTAATAAAAGTTTAATTATAGATGGGGAAATTTGAATTTCATGTGACTTTCATGAGGTCATGAAATTTTCTTCTTTTCATTTTTTTCCACCATTGGACAAGTGAAAAACTATTCTTAGTTTATGGCCCATACATAAGTAGGTGGCACACTGGATTTGTCCTTTGAGACATTTTTTGCTAATCCCTGTCCTAACCTGTTCCTTTGTCCTCTCCCAGTGGTATCATTATCCTAAATTTTGGATTTATCATTCCTTTGAACTTTTTAAAATACTCTTTTCCACTTATGTATGTGTGCATAAATAATGCTTCTGTTTTGCTTATTTTGAGCATTATAAAAATACACTGTATATAGATTAGCACTTGCTTTTTCTCATCAACATTATTTTTTCTAAGATTTTCATGTAGTTGAGTATAGCAGTATAATATTCCATTGGTGAATATATCACAATTATTAACTCTCCCGACAGTAGGTTGGTTCTAGTTCTGCTTTGAACATTCTTGTACATGTTTCCTAGCACACATATACGAGGATTTTTCTTGGTTATCTATTTTTTTCTTTTGAATAACTTAACAGAAAAACTTCTGAATTTTATAAAACGTAGTGGAGTATTATTTCCCTTGAGAAATGTTACATTCTTAACTCATTTTAAATCATTCTGTGTCATACTAATAGGAAAATGCCTTTAAAATGTGCAGTTGTATTAAATATTTTATTCTTTCATGCGTATACTTAGTATTACACAAACATTTATTGTCTATATTATATTAGGTTTTGTGTCAAGAAGCATTTAAGATAAGGAATAAAGGAGATAGATAAAAAATAATAGCAACTGTTTATTGGAAGCTTACTGTGTCAGATGTTATGTTAAGCAATTTGTATGCATTATTTACGTTATTAGAGCTACTGTAACAAAATACCAGATGAATGGCTAAAACAAAAATTTACTATCACAGTTCTGGAGGGCAGAACTCTGACAACATGTTGACAGGATTGGTTTCCTCTGAGGGCCATGAGGAAGAATCTACCCTGTACTTCCTCCCCATCTTCTGGTGGTTGTCTGGTAATCTTTAGCATTCCTTGATATGTAGAATTATCACCTCTAATCTTTGCCTTAATTTCACATGCTGTTCTTCCTACATGTGAGTCTATCTCCAAATATCCCCTTTTTATGAGTATACTAATCATTGGATCAGGGCCTACCCTAATGATCGTATTTTAACTTGATGAAGATTGTATCTCCAAATAAGGTCAAACTCTGCGGTACCAGGAGTAAGGATTGTAACGTAGAATTTGGGGGGAACAATTCAACCTATAACATTCTCTTTAGTTTTTACAGCGATGCCATCTAACTCTGTTGAACTTTCATGTACTGGTCATATCATAGAATATATTGCAGTACAAAACCCTAGCCACTAAAAAGCAGTTCTGCACAGTTTGAGAACAATAAGGCATAGATTCACTTTTCCCCGCTCCTCCTCTCTAAATACAATTAAGTACTTTGGAAATTACTTAACACACAATGATAATGGGATTTTAAATGCTGGAAAGAAGAGGAACTGGCTAGGGACTTCAGGATTTGAGGAATAACCATGCAGTTTCATCCCCCATATGTTCTGGACTGAGGTTGGCCATACTTGCAACCCAGATCCACCATAAACACAGAGAAAACAAGAAAACAAGAAAGGCCTCTCACTCCCCAAAATACTAGAAAAGAAGAATCCCAATTCCTGCTACAGCAGGACTCCTGTGAGTAATTTTAAGCTGTGGGCAGCAGTGAAGCCTTAGGCTGGTCCAGCCCCATTCTGCAAGTGGAGCATGGGCAGGTGACTCACAGGGCAGTTGACCCATCATTGGCAACAAAGCCCTTGACCATCTGTCTCCCACTCAACAACTAGGGCACTAGTGATGATTCAATCTGCCCCACAACAGCAGTCACCACAAAGCTATCTTTCCGTGTTCTCCACCTAGTAACATAGGAGACCAGGCCCAGTGGCGTGTATCTACCTCTCACCCTGTGGAGCTCTTCCCAGAATAGCAAGTGGCCTGGGGAGGCAACAGGCATCTTCCCAAGATGGCAGAGACTTCCATAAGCACCAGAACAATGAAGCAGACCAGAATAGCGTTACAGGAGTTCATTGGAACGAAAGCCCACAACAGTAGGCCAGAACATAAATGCTAAACCTAAATGGGGTTACTGCCCACTAAAATAGAAGGTATAAATAGGATTGAGTCTTTTAACATAATAACTAAAATATTTAGGGTATAAGAAAAAAACTTGTCACACCAAGAGCCAGGAAAACCGCAACTTGAATGAGGAAGGACATTGAGCTGACGCTACTAGTACCAGAAGAAGCAGATAATTGGAAATAATCTGGCAAAGATTTTAAAGCTGCTTCAGCAAGCAATTAAAAATTCTCTTGAATGAATGGGACAATTTCAGTGAAGTAGAAGTTTTAAAAAAGAACTAGATGGATATTATATGATTGGAAAAGATAATCACCAAAACTTAAAATTCACTGATAGTATTAGTAGTGGTGGTGACAGAAAATAGAATCACAGCAGTGAACAGGACAGATGAATTGAATTTACTCAGTATGGACAACAGAGCTAAAAAAATACTAATAAAAATTTATGAGAGTCTTACAGATTTGTTGGATAATAACAAAAGATTTAATACGTGCTTCATTGGAGCCCAAAGCACAAGAGAGAGGGGGTTGGACTGAAAAAAAGTACTTGAAGAGATAACAGCTGAAAATGTTCTACGTTTGGCGAAAGACATATGTCTACAGATTCAAGAATCTAAGCAAATTCCCAAATAGGCTACACTTAAATTTTTACCAAGAAATATTATTAAGTACCTGGAAGTAAAAGACATAGAAAATATCTTAACATTACCTATGAAGGAGCACCAATTGGAAAGACAGCAGATTTCCTATCTGAAGCTGTGGAGTCCAGGAGGAGGTGGCATGGTCTTCAAATACTGAAAGAAAAGAACTGTTCTGAAACCCATGTCTAATGAAACTGCCCTTCAGAAATGAAGGGGAAGGGAAGACATTCTCAAACAAAGCAAACTGAAAAGAATTTGTTGTTAACGTAGCAAATAAAATTACTAAGGGCAAAGAGATTAAGATATCTATCACATAAGAATAGAAGAATCAGTTCAATAAGAAGTTACTGCAATCCTAAATGGATATCACCAAACATCCAAGTTTTAAAATACATAAAGGAAAAATAAATAGAGCTAAAAGGAGAAATAAACAAATCCACAGTATCACTGGGGACTTGAACACTCCACTCTCAGCAATCGACAGAACTGCTAGACAAAAATCATCAAGGTTATAGAATAGCTAAACACCACCACAAGCCACCCAGATCTAATTAACACTTGCAGAACATTCTACCTCACAGTAGCAGAATATCCTTTTTTCTTTTCCAGTTGCCTATGGAACTTTATTTAAGGTACACCATATGCTGGGTCCTGAAAGAAACCTGAACAGATTCAGAAGAATCAAAATTATACAGTGTATTATTTGAACATAATGGAATTAAACTAGAAATCAATAATAGAAAGATGACAAATTTATAAACATTTGAAAATTAAAAAAATAAACTTCTAAATAATACAGGATCACAGAGGAAATTTAAAGGGAAACAAAAATACATAGAACAGAATGAAAATGGACACATTACCTATCAAAATTTGTGAGATGCAGATAAAGCACTGCTGTGAAGGCAATTTATAGCACTAAATGTTTAGGAAACAAGAAAAGTCTCAAATCAATATCTAAATTCCCCTTAAGATTCTAAAAAAAGAAAAGAAAAATAGACCCAAAGCAAGCAGAATGAAGGAAATCATGAGAGTAGAATTCATTTAAATTGATCTCAGGAAAACTATTGAGAAATTTAATATAACAAAAAATTATTTCTTAGAAAAAAATTAGCAAGATTGATAAATACCAAGATTTATAAAATTAAAAAGACTCAACTCACCAATATTGGGAATGAAACAAAGGATATCACTATAGATTCTGTAGCGATTAAAAGGATAATTACAAACAACTTTCCACTTATAAACTTAGAAAAACTTAGATGCAACAATCCTCAACAAAATTTCAGTAAGTCGTATCGAGCCATGACCAAGTGGGATTTAGTGTGGAAATGCAATACTATTTCAAAATTAGGAAATCAGTGTGATACACCAGGCTAAAGAAGAAAATCATATGATTGTCTTTATTCATGCAGACGATCTTGGACAGAGTTCAACATAGATAGTAAAAACTGGCAGAACACTGAGAATAGAGGGGAATGTCCTCCGCCTCATAATAGACATCCACAAAAACACTTGGATCTGAGTTCCTGCATACAGGTAGAAGCCTGGGTGCTTCCCCTCTACAACTGGGAAAAAGGCAAAGACTCGTGCTTTCGTCACTGCTAATCGACATAGTACTGGAAGTTCTGTTACTGCAATAAGGCATGAAAAATGAAAGGCATACAGAATTGAAAAGAAGAAATAAAAGTATTGCTATTTCCAGTCGACATGATTAGCTGCATAGGAAATTCCAAGGACTTTACAAAAACACTCCTGAAACTAATGACTTCATTGTAGTTATAGGATACAAGATCAATACACAAAAATCAACTAAATATTTATACATTGGCAATGAACAAGTGGAAACTGATATATAAAAAAACCCTGAATATCATTTATGGTTGCTCCAAAGAAAATTACAAAATCTAACAAAACATGCAGAATTTGTGTGATTTCCAGTGACAAAATGACACAATGTTGATGAAATCAAAGAAGATATAAATACTTGGAGAATCAAACCAATTCCATAAATTGGAAGACTCAATATAGTAAAAATGGCAGGTCATCCTAAATTGATCTATATGTTTAATGCAATTCCTAGTAAAATCTCCGGAACCTTTTAATAGACATAGACAAACATTCTAAAATTTATTTAGAAAGAGGAATGCATTAAGGCAGCTGAAACAAGTATGAAGAGGAATGAGGTGGGAATAATGGCTATTCCTGATGATGAGGCTTATTTACAGCTGCAGTAATCAAAGCAGTACAGTGCTGGTGGATGGATAGACACATACAGCAGTGGATCAGTATGGGTAACTCAAAAATAGATCCATACAAGTCTGCCAGCTCATTGTTGACAACGAAGCAAAACCAATTCAATGAAAGAGGAATTGCCTTTTCAATAGTAGTGCTGAAGAAATTGGACATTCATTCCTAGGCAAAAATATAAACCTTGATCTAAACATCACACCATATAAAATAACAAAACAGATGTTCTGTAATGTAAAACATAATATTATAAAACTTCTATAAAAAGACATAAGAAAATTTCAGGACCTAGGACTAGATAAAGAGGTCTTGGACATGACACAAAATCACAGTCCATAAAAGGAAAACTCGATAGGCTGGACTTTATGAGAATTTAAAAATTTTTGTTCTGCAAAAGACCCTGTTAAGAGGAAGAAACAGCAAATTACAGGTAGGGAGAAACAAAGAACTTTATACCTACAATATATAAAGAATCACTCAAACTCAACATTAAAAACACAAAGAACTCAGAATATGAATTTTAAACACTTCACTTTTTTTAAACACTTTATTAAAGAAAATCTACGCGTGGCACATAAACACATGAAAAGATGTTCAATAACATTAGCCATTTGGAAAATGCAAATTATTACCACAATAATGTTCTACTGCACTTATCAGAATGGCGAAAATAACAAATAATGCTAAGACCAAATGCTGGCAAGGATGTGGAGAAACTGGATCACCCATATGTTGCTGGTAGAAATGTAAAATGATGTAGCCATACTGCAAAATAGTTTGGCAGTCCCTTTTAAGACTAAAAATGGATTTACCACTCCAAGAGGATGTAATTCCACTCTTGAGCATATGTCCCAGAGAATGGAAAATTTATATTCATTTAGAAACCTATATTTGAGTGTTCTTGGCAACTTTACTCTTAATAGCCCGAAACTTAAACTACCCAGATGTGCTAAAGTGGATTAATGAATGAACAAATTATGCTGTATTTGTACCATGGTATAATAGTTTGCAGTAAAACGTAATGAACCATTGATTAAATGCACCCAACACTTTGGATAGACTGCAAGGAAATAATACTGAGTAAAAACAGTCTCAAAAGGATACATACTATAAGATCCTATATATGTAAAATTTATGAAATGTAGAGATGGAGAACAGATTAATAGCTGATGGGTCTTAGGGATAGGAGTAGTAAATAGGGCTATGAAGTGTTATAGTAATGGTACAAAGTATCTTGGTTATGGTGGTGGTTACACAAAGCTATACGTGTGATAAAGTTACACTAATACAGATACACACGTGTACATGTATAACTGGTGAAATCAATCTTTGTGGTTTCTACCATTGCTAATTTCCTCGTTTGATAGTGTACTGTAGTTAAGCAAGATGATAAAGTTGGGAGAGACTAGATAAAAGATGCACACAACACCCCTGTACTTTTCACCTTTAATACTGCAAACTAAAATGTTAAAAAGGTTACTTCAAAGTAACTCGGATTATTTTTACTTGTGTCTTTCAAATACCATGGAGGGAAGGTATAATCAATCACAATGTTCAGTTTGCCGCCCACTCTCCTGTAGATACTCCCATACATCGTTCCAGAGTTCACCTCGTATCTTTGCCCAGCGCTGCCTCTTCCTTGTTTTCCCTCACCTCCCCCATCTCTGACCTACATCCCAAAAGCTCAAGTAACTGCCCAGACTTTGAAGAGGGGAAGAAACTGAGTGGGCAGGAGCCTTTTTTTCAGGCTGGAAGCGGAGAAAGGCAGAACATGCTCCTAGGGTAACAGTTTTGGTTCTGGGACACCCATGAAGTAGGTAGTATTGTTATGCCAGTCTTACTGCAAGTTTAAGTAATTTTACCGAAGGTCAGCAGTGCTTAGGTGCATTGACCAATATGTGAGCTGACAGATTTCACAGTCTGCCATAGTCCATGTTCTAACCATCATAGCATCCTGCCCCTGTACCACACTAATGAGTGCAACTGCAGGAGGCGTATATACAAAGCGGTATGGTAGGTCACACCTAACTCACTAAAGGAGGCATGGGCAAGGCCTTCCAGGGTGAGGCGTTGGTTTGCCTTTTGGAAGGTGAGTTAGCCATTTTAAGAAGATGAGATCATGGCCTAGTCCACAAACTGCAAGCAGTTGCCATGGCTAGAATGTAGACGTTATGATTGAGCAGTGGCAGAGATGAGACAGGAGATGCTTTATCTGCCATTCATCAGAATGTGGAATATGCCCTGAATGTAGTGGAACCATTTCGGGATTCATGTGGGACTCAGTGTGAAAGAGAATACTGGGAAGGTAACCCTGCCTCCTTGTAGAGATAGACTGGGGGAATGTGAGAACATGTGAGGTAGAGTGGTAAGTTAGGAAGCTCTTCTGGAAATCCAGAAGTCAAAAGAAGAGCCTGAGCTAAGGCAGAAACTAGGGATAAATTACTGAGCCAGTAAGAGGTAGAATTAGTAATTTGGTAGTCATTTGTATTTGACAGAAGAGAGAGAGAGAGAGAGAGAAAGGTAACTCCCAGCTTTCTGACTAGGGTGACTGGCTGTGATTAATAACCGAGGTAGGAATAAGCTCACGCAGTAAAAAGAATGATGATGTCCCATCTATACATTATTTGAGGAAGCTTTGCTACGTAAGAGAGGAGTTGTCCGGATGCCAGTTGCGTATACTCAGAAGTTCAAGAGATAGGACTATGAAGTTGGTTCAGATTTGGGAATTGGCAACATATCTTAGAGCCTGGGAATGAGAAGAAAAGGTGGTCCAGAGAATGAATCTCTAGAAAATACTGACATCAATAAGCCAAGAAAGAAAAAATCCTATAAAAAATAATGAAGATTGGAAGATCTCAGGAGAGAGTATTGTTTTAAATACTCAAAGAGAATATTTTTTAATGTGTAAATTATAATTCACGATTTAGTGGAATATTATGTAGTCAGTTAAGAGTAATGTTTTTTTAAAGATTTTATTGATTTATTTTAGAGAGGGGGAAGGAGGGGAGAAAGAGAGGGAAAGAAACGATGTAAGAGAGAAGCATTAATCACTTGCCTCGCACACACCCCAACCAGGGACCGAACTTGCAACCTGGCACGTGCCCTGAACCAGAATTGAACTACTGACCTTTCATGTTGCAGGAAGAGGCCCAACCTACTAAGCCATACCAGTCAGGGCACGAACAATGTTTTTAAGGATATTGAATGTGGAAAGAAACCCTGAATGTTAATGTTAATTAATATTACATGAAAAAATCAGAATAGAGTAAAATTCCAATTTTGTAAAAATAAATGTATATATATTCATACATATGCATAGGAGGAAATTCAGAAGGTAATATTCTTAAGCTTTGTCTTTCAAGATGGTAGAATTATGAATGATATATATATTCTTTATAAATTTTCTATAGTGGACATACATGATTTTTATGAGAGAAAAAATACTTAATGTAAATTAAGTAGATTTAGTCCAAACTAGTTTCCAGTGGAAATGTTAATTGCCAAATTTGCTCAAAAGGGTCCATTTGAATTGTGAACTAGAGGTTATAGGTAACCATAGAAAATTTTCACCCTGGCCGGTGTGGCTCAGTGGACTGAGTGCTGGCCTTTGAGCCAAAGGGTCACCGGTTCAATTCCCAGTCAGGGCCCATGCCTGGGTTGTGGGGCAGGTCCCCAGTAGAGGATGCACAAGAGGCAATTGCACATTGATATTTCTCTCCCTCTCTTTCTCCTTCCCTTCCCGTCTCTCTAAAAAGAAATAATAAAATCTTAAAAAAAAATTTTAAGAGTCATAGTGCAATCAGAAAATAGATTGTAGTGGGTTAAAAATTAAATGGCAAGCAGGAAAATGGAGGCAGTGAGTATAAAAAGTACACTTTCAATAAGCTGATAAAAAAGACATTAGATGGGGAAGTAGGACTGAAGAGTTTGCTAATTAGGGGGAACATGAAGCATAGTTGTGTGCCGAAGGAAGAGAAAATAGATAATTCAACAATCTAATACTTTTATTGAAGGATAATTCTAATAAGGTAATTTTCATGTTTATGATAAACTATGTTTAAAAATGAATCAGTTTGTGATTGAATATGATTATTTGTGGTATAGTAATAGGACATGCCCAAGTGCAAAGAGTTTAAGCTCAAATATTTTATATTGTGGGTTCAGTATATAAACAAACACGTAGAAATGATTGGCCCTTTGTAGAGGAAAAGCTTGACTTGGGGATTAGCTAACCTCCCAAGAGGCTAATAAAAACATAGCTGGTCTCTGTTTCGAATAATTATATGTGAGGTTTAATTGCTTCCTTCTGTTGTCACTGAATGAATATGTTGATTAAATTGATACAGGAAAATGCCAGGGTTTGTTATCAGTTTATCAGCTAGAAATAAATGATCAGAATTACCCAAAGGAAATAAAATGGCACCTGGATATTCCTAGGTAAGATGCTGATGTAGCCTTAGTCATTCTTTAAACTTAGTACATTAAATGATGAACAGGGAATCCTGCAAAACCTGGCAGCTATGTATGGAGGCAGGTCCAGCTCTTCAAGAGGAGGGAAGCCAAGAAACAAAGAGGAAGAGGTATGCTTCCCGCATGTTCGCTACCTCTGTCACATAGCCATTTTTGAGTTTTTTGCCTTCCTTTCCTGCATGGTTTAAATGCTTAACAATAACTTGAGGTTTTGTAGGTCTATAGGGACCTGTTAATATTTTTTTGACTGATACACTGTGTCATAATTTTTCCCCATAACTGTTATTCAATGTTGAGTTCAATTTCTTTTCTTTCGATAAAATTAAAAATTTGTAATTACAGTGTATTTCTTTTCAGAAATAAGTTGATCTAAATTAAAAACTCGAAAGCTAATATTATATTTCCATTAACCAGATTTCAAAACTTTTATTTCTTGTATTCAATTAACCCTTTTCTTTAATTGAAAAATAATTGAACAGTAAAAATGATGGTTTTCCTTTTAAATTAAAATGTTGTGTTTTTTTCCTCCTTGTAGGTTTATCTTGCAAGGCTGAGACAAATAAGATTGCAGAATTTCAATGAGCGCCAACAAATTAGAGCCAAACTTCGTGGTGAAAAGGCAGGTTGAATGAAAATCAATTTTTAAAAAAGTAATTGAATGATGTTATAATAGATTGAGATTAAAAATGTTGTGCCACAAACACAAGATAAAAATCTGATTAAGACAGTGGAAGTCCAGAAAACTATACATGAAGATAAAGTAAATCTTATTTAAAATTGATAAGACCATTTATTTGTTCCAGAGGAACTCTAAGAGAAAAATATAAATAGTACATGGCCATGAGCATGGAAAATGGTAAATTTTCTTTTCTTTCTTCTTTTTTTTTAATCCTCACCTGAGGATAAGTTTATAGATTTTAGAGGGAGAGGAAGGGAATGAGAGAGAGAGTGAAACACCGATGTACGAGAGAAACATTGATTGGTTGCCTCCCATGTGTGCCTCAAACGAGTCAAACCCACAACCTGGGGATGTGCCCTGACCAGGAATTGAATCCACAACCCTTTGGGGCACAGGACAATGCTCCAACCACTTGAGCCACCCGGCCAGGGCAAGTGGTACCTTTTCTATCATTCTCTTTTTGTCTTTTTCCTCATTTTCCTTAAGGGTTGATAGTTGTGAAGAGTTCACATGTAGCTGTGAAAAAAAATTAGTAACACTGTACAATTTATCATTTTAAATATTTTTGTTTGGTTTTATTTTTGACTTTTTATTGAATTTATTGAGGTGACACGGGTTTAAAAAATTATACAGGTTTCAAGTTTATTCATATTCTCTTCCACAGAGCTCTGCACTGAATTTGAGGTTCTATCCTAAGTGGTTTGCTCATCTACTTACTTTACAGAGAGAAGTTGATAATTCTGAAGGACAAGGAAGTGGGGAAGCTGATATGAGGCGTAAAAAAGTCGAAGTTTTTAAGGTATAGACTAGAAATAGTTTTCTTAGAGAAAATTGAAATCTAAGATAGAGAATTGTGTTCTTAAGTCATTTGTAGTTCAGGCACATATTCTCTTGCCTTAATTTTTCTTTCCCCTTTATCCCTCACTTTTTGGTTTCTGAAAAATAGCACTATTTCACACTTTATATCATATTTATGGAGAGAAATTTGATTAAACCATGGCATAAATATCTGAAATTATTACACAAGTAACCTTAAAAAGAAAAAAAATGGTAACCTTAAAAATGAAAGATATACATGGTCATTTCTATGAAGAAAAATGAAGTTCATGTATAATATAGTTTAAAATTTTTATGTTTGTATTTCTGTTAGAATGTATCTGAATTTATTTTCATTCAACAAGCATTTTTGAGCAGCTGCTGTTTGTGGAGCCCTGACATAGGGGCTGGGAATATGGAATATGGGGCTGGCTTACATTTTTATTCTGAAACACCACACCCACACGCACACACACTTCTTTTTTGGCTGATAAATAAGTATCTTTATAGACCTGAAAAACTAAAAAAAAAACCTTACGCCCTTCTTTCTGGTAACTTGCTTGTTGTTTTTATTTGCAGGCCCAAGCAAGTGCACGGGCCGCTGTTCTAAAAGAGCAGTTGGAGCGGAAGAGAAAGGAAGCATATGAGAGAGAAAAGAAAGTGTGGGAAGAGCATGTAAGATGCTTAATCCTGGTTGTGTTAATGCTCTTGTATCGCTTACCGGGTAGTCTGCCAGCATTATAATTTTGTAACTCTATTTTTGTCTTTTTGACTTCTTACTAGTTCTCGCTTTCTCTTCCCGTCTCCCACTCCTTTCTCTCTTGCTCTGTCACTCTCTCTCTTTCATATCTAAGTATGATCTATATGGAAATTATTTGGGGGTTTGATTTATTTATTTATTATTGCCAAGTAGCTAATCAAAGTCCCAGCATCATATAATGGCAACACTTTCCTTCCACCACTGATTTACAATGTTCCCTTTAAAATAAATTCTTATATATACTAGAGAATGAATCTCTGGTATATATGTATCATGCTTTCTTCTGCTCCATTCTTTGTTTTACCAGTACCACATTGTATTAGTAGTTACGGGTTTAGAATATATTTTCATTTCTAATACAGTTCATTCCTCATTTCTTTTTCTCTCTCTTTTTTTAATTTATTGATTTTAGGCAGCGAGAGGGAGAGAGAGAGGGAAACATTGATTTGTTGTTCCACTTATTTATGCATTCATTGGTTGATCTTGTATGTGTCCTGACTGGGGATCGAACCTACAACCTTGACGTATCAGGATGATGCTCTAACCAACTGAGCTGCCTGGCCAGGGCCTGCTCTCTTTTTCTTTATCAGATATATTTTAGGGTAGTTTTTTTTAAAATCCTGCTGGAATGTCTGTATTTATAGGTTTCTTTTTTTGACAGAATATTGCTGATATATGGAGAAATTACTGGGTTTTTGTTTTTTGTTTGTTTGGGGATTTTTGGTTATCTCTTGTGCAGTGAATTTACCTATTCTACCAATTTTCAGTTAATTTTATGGGCTTGTAACATGAGACTATATAATGGCAGGTAGTCATGGTATACACATAATAATTCCTACAATTTACTTGCTGTTTACTGTACGCCAGGCACATTATAACTGCGGCACATGTATTGCTTTGTTTAATCTTTACAACTTTACAAGGCAAATGTAGAAAGGATAACACAATTAGGTGAGGTCACATTTCCAGTAAGTGCCGAACAGGGATTTGAACCTGGTTCTACCCTGTGTCAAAGTCTTTATTCTTATGCACTACACCTTAATTACTTCTTCTTTTTATTAAATTGTACCTTGTATTACCATTTTATCCTTACTGCATTGGCCAGAACTTCTAGGACAATGTTAAATAAGAATAAGGTTAATATTTTCTTCCTGTCTTTAATGGATGTGCTTTATTCATTTCTCTGTTATGTCCGGTAAGATAGAGTTGAAGTTAGCATTACTGAACTTTCTGAAATGTTAGTTAAAAGTTTGTATGTATGTTGTTGCATTTTTCTTCATTAAGACCACATAGCTTTCATTGAATTCTCAAAAGTGTCTTTGATCTAACAAATGGTAAGAATTGCTGCCTTAATTATTAAATCTTTGGCTTGTATAACCAATTTTATAAGTTCTTCTCTCTGACATATTTAATGGTAAAAACTGTAGTACTAAATAGGACTTTAATATGGAAAAATTTTCATGTATGATGATAGGGTTTTTTCCCTCAAATAATATAGAGTTGCCTTTGTCACCTAACATATATGATCATATTGTGAGTGAAACATATAAGAAAGATACTCAATTTTTTAAAAAGATACAATGTATTTAGTAATCAAAATGCAATGAAAAATACAACTAGAGAAATTCTGTCTAAGGTAGGTTAAAGACTATATTTTGATATGATGAGTTCATATTTAATTTCATTTACCTTTCTTTTGTTATTTTACTTTGCTGCTTTCTCCTATTCTTTGGACCTGCCATGTAGGTCTATAGGCTTCCCCCAGGGTGGAAGCACTGCCCCCTTCCAGCTGCCTTGGGATGTTCTTTTCCGTAGACATTGGTATAAATGCACTGTAGCAATACTAGTTCAGAAACAATTTTTAAATACACGTATTTTTATATTTTTGGTTCTTTAGAGACAAGAATTCTATGAATTTGATAAAATTTGGCCATGCAGTATCTTTAGCTATATAAAATTACATGTGGAATTACTCTCTATTCAAAATATAAAATCAGGTCACTTAATGTTTTTCTAACATACATCAAATCCTTATTAAGCATTCAGTATAGACAGATGAAACAGTATTTGTATTTATCTGTGCACCAAGTAGGGTAAACTAACAGTTTCATGTGTTTGCAAACCTGGCCTCAGTATTTGGTGAAATTTTGAGTTTTGTCATTTGGTGGCACTGCTGGTTAATTTTTTAGCAAATAGAATTAGTGACATAAAATAAATTAAGTTTTACGTTGATAATTAAAAAACATTTTATGGAAAACTCTTGAGTTTTTGAACCTGGTGATAAAATGGCTAGAATAAAAGGCACCTAAAACAATTTGTTTTTTTAACCTGAGCTATGAAACTTTCAGGTCAATGTATTTATCTTTGTTACAATTTTTAAAAAGTCCTCATCTGAGGATACGTTTATTGATTTGAGAGAGGAAGGCAGAGACAGAAACATCGACATGAAAAAGAAACATCGATTGGTTGCCTCCCATACATGCACCGACCGGGCATCAAACCTGCAACCTAGGTATGTGCCCAGAAATCAACCCGCAACGTTTTGGTGTATGGGAAGATGCTCCAGCCAACTGAGCTGCCCAGCCAGACCCACCAAATGATATTTTAATGACATAAATATTCACTGTACCTATTAGTTCTTCCATGCTATGTTGACATTTTTATAATGAGGGCTCTTATGTTGGGTGATTGATATTTAAACTTTAAGAAGATTGTACCAAACTTGTACAAATTGCAGAAGCATTTTTAAAAAAAGATTTTATTTATTTATTTTTAGAGAGGGCAAGGGAGGGAGAAAGAAGGAGAGAAACATCAATGTGTGGTTACCTCTCAAGCGCCCCCTATTGAACACCTGTCCCACAACCCAGGCATATGCCCTGACTGGGAATCGAACTGGAGACTCTTTGGTTTGCAGGCACTCAGTCCACTGAGCCACACCAGCCAGGGTGTAGAAGCAATTTTTAAGTGTAAGATTAATAAGTATAATATTTTTTTCTTTCCACAAAATGTAATGGATGAAAATAAAAGTGAGAGGACTAATATTTAGTCTTCTAGAAGCCCATTTCTTTTTTAAGCTCACTCTATGAAACATTGTAATGCCGTGGAAAGGAATGATTTAGTTCTACATAATTATGCTTACAGCTGAGGCCTGAGATATTTTTCTTTATTCACTGATCTTTCAAGACCTAACACATTGCTTTGCATTATGAAAATGGAGGAATAACAAAAACTACTCTGGATAGTACATAAACAAACAGTGATTTTGTGTATACCTGTTATCTCTTCATGCACATATAAATTTTCCAATATGTATTTAAATTCTTTATTATAGTTGGTGTCTAAGGGAGTGAAGGGTTCTGATGTGTCTCCTCCTTTGGGGCAGCACGAAGCAGGCGGCTCTCCGTCAAAGCACCAGATGAGATCTGTTATTTCTGTGACTTCGGCTTTGAAAGAAGTAGGGATGGTAAGTTTCCTAAAATTTAGAGCTCCCTAAAGTCAAACAGTTATTACAGGATTAAATGTAATGAAATTATATTAATTTCTAATATTCCCTTGTTTTTTTTAGGAAAAAATTACTACTTGAGATTTTTGTGCATGTACTCTGAATATTAGAGCTTTGCTGCTCCTAAGTTTTATATCTAGGGCCACCTGGGAGATAAAACCATATTAAAATGATTTTCTCTCTCTCTCCTTTACTTTAAAATAACATTGAACAAATAAAATATATACACAAATATACCAAAAATAAACCAAATACATCTTTATACGCCAGCTTTCACAATAAACAAAGATTTACTTTTTAAGACATAATGTCTCATTGGTACTTAAAGTAATTCTAGGACATAAAGTTTAAGATATATTTACATTTATTTTAAATTTTTTTGGCATAGCAAGTATTAGCGGACTCTCTATAATTATACTTAATACATCAATTGTTTCTTTTACCTTCTATTTCTGAATCTCTGTAATGCCATATGTAAAACACAGATATATAGGGAACTACCGAATTTAAACTCTGAGGTATGTGTCAGGGATTCATTTAAAGTGGGAAGAATTTGGTCTTAGGATAAGGGAAATGGGCTCATGATGTGGAACTTCAGTCTAGAATTCATCAGACAGAAGGGAAAAAGTCTCCTGAATCATGTAATATAACATATTAACCTGATTTTCTTCTTTCCTGGTAATTAATGTCTGTGCCTTGTAATTGCTAAGTTTCATTAATTTTTTGTAGAAAACACTGGTGTTATTGGTACACCAATTTTTACACCTTCGTGTTTATCTTGAAAGCAAGACTGAGTAGGAAAATACAAATACAAGTTTCTTGGTCACTCCCAAGAACTTGATAGAAAAAACCATTGTTCTTCAAGTAGGTTTAGTTTCTTATCTTTCTGATAACGACTTTGCGTATGCTACGTTGTTCACTTCAACTTTAGATACCACTGTGTGGTCCCCCTCCTGGTACCCAGTTTCACATCTCTCAAGTAGCTGTTCATCTCTCTGGTTGTAGCGACTGCTAATTCCTGACTACTTTACTGGGTAAAATGCTCTTTGTCTCATTCCTGTATTGCTTTGAAAATGACCACTATACTTTTTTGTATTTTCTCAAATACTACAAATTGAGGTAACCCATGTAACTAAATGGTTTCTCTTCATGTGTTTTCTTGGTAAATATTGCTTACTTAAAACTTTGAGCATTGCTCTTCCATATACTGAGTCTTCCAGATACCTTTGCTTTCATAACTACTAATTTCTTCTTTTCATATATTTAAATATTCTAGGTGTCTAAGATTGCTATGATTTTACTAATCAGAAGACAGAATTTATATTATCATTAGTACATGGGACTCAGCACTCACTATTGTTACTCTCTTTGCTTAGGGAGAAGAGCCGGTTCTCAATTATGTTTAGTGATTTTGCTTTAAAAGAATGCATATATATATATATATATGAAAAAAAGAAAGTGTCAAAATAACACAGCCTATCTTGAAATGCTTTATTCATCATATAGTTAAATATGATGATCAGCAATCCAAAAATATGACAAATAATTGAGAATTGGCCCTTTTACTATATATTTAGTCTATTACTTGATCATATTTAACTGTTTCTCACTGCTGATAATGAAGGAAGTTGTGTTAACATTTACAGGAATAACATAATTTCACAAGGAGCAATTCAATGAAAAATGAAAGTAACAAAAATATCTAAAATTTTAAGGTAGACTTTTATAATAACATTATTTCTTACTCTGAAACTATCTGTATTTAAAGGACAGAAGTTTAACTGATACCCAGGAAACCTCAGAAGAAATGCAAAAGATGAGCAATGCTATTTCAGTAGGTACAGTTTTCATTTTTTTCTCTGCCATTTTACTTAATCATATACATCATAAAATACAGCATTTTAACTGTTTTAGAGTAAGCGAGAAATACTGCGTAGATTAAATCAAAATCTTAAAGCTCAAGAAGATGAAAAAGGGAAGAAGTGCCACTCTGATACAGGTGAAGCAATTGTTAATGAAGATGACAAAAAGCATGAAAAAGAAAAGTCGGTATCATCCGATCGCAAGAAGTGGGAGGCAGGAGGTCAACTTGTGATTCCTCTGGATGAGTTTACACTGGATATGTCCTTCTCTGCAACTGACAGTAAGTATAAAAGTGTTTGTATCCTATTTTGGTCTAGCACACATGTAAACTTGTAGACTGGACACTCTGAAGGAAAGAACACTTTAGAAGGATTGAAAGAAGCTGGAAGAACTTCACATATATGTGAAAAATGGGGAAAAGTATTCAATCTTAAGAACAGCAAAGATTGCCCTGGCCTGTGTGGCTCATTTGGTTGGAACATCGTCCAGTAGCTGGAAAGGTCATGGGTTCCAACCTGGTCACGGCACATACCCAGATTGCAAATTCAATCCCAGGTCAGGGTGCATATGAATAGGCAACCAATAGATGTTTCTCTCTCTCTATCTCTCTCAGAAAGCAATGAGAAACAAAAGTGTCCTCATGTGAGGATAAAAAGAATAGCAAAGATTGGCCCTGGCCAGGTAGCTCAGTTGATCAGAATGTCATCCTGATATACCAAGATTGTGGGTTCAATCCCCAGTCAGGGCACAGACAAGAATTAACTGATGAATGCATAAATAAGTGGAACAACAAATTGATAAGAGTCTTCTTTTATTATTATTTTTTATTCTTCTGTATGAATGTGCCTCATTTCTTCTCAGTGCTTTTTAGGTTTTGCCCCTAAGCCTTGGTTTTAGTAGATGTGACTATGATGTACCTTTGTGCCATTTTCTTCATCTTTCTTTTGCTTGGGTTTTGTTGAGCTTCTTGAATTTGTGAGCATATAGTTTTCATCAGATTTGGAAAATTGCCATAATTTTTTCCAGCCTTCCTTTCTAGAAGTTCAGTGTGGATCTTGTTAATGTTTTCTCTTTTTCTAATTATGATCATTAGTCTTGTCTCTAATTTGTTGAACATGTATAATTTAGTCATAGTGACAACTGTAAAAATTCCTATCTACTAATTATACCATCTTTGTTGTTTTCTGGTTGGTTTTGATTGGTTAATGTTTTTAATTTTTTTTTTAATTTATTGATTTGAGAGAGAGAGCTGAAGGGGGAAGGGAGAAAGAAAGAACATCAGTTTGTTGTCCCGTTTGTGTATGCATTCATTGGTTGCTCCTTGTATGTGCCCTAGCCGGAGAGCAATCCCACAGCTTTGGCGTATTAGAACGATGCTCTAAACTACTGAGCTACCCAGCCAGGGCTTGATTGGTTGATTTTTTCCCCTCTTTATTATAAGTTGAATTCTCCTGTTTCTATACAGGCTTGGTAATTTTTCTTTGGATGCCAAACAGTTAATTTTACTTTGATATGTGCTATATATTTTTGTTTCTATAACCTTTTTTTCTGAGACACAGTTCACTTACTTGTAAATGGCTTGACCCTTTATCTCTTGCTTTTAAGCATTGTTAGGTGGAACCAGAACAATGTTTAGTCTGTGGCTAATTTTTCCCCTTTTACTGAGTCAAAAACCTTTCTGAGTAATATACTTGATGCCTTGTGAATTATAAAACTTCCTCTTCTGGCTGGTGGGAAGAGGAACTATTTCTGGTCCTGTGTAAACTCCAAGTTTTGCTCCTTTTGGGTGTTCTTTTGTCTAGACTACAGTAATTTTTTCACACATGTGCTGATCAGTATTCACGTTAAGACTCAACAGGACTCTACCGTTCTCCCAAGTTCTCTGTTTTACTTTTGTCACCCTAGACATCCAGTTCTGTCAACCCTGCCCCCTCCCTGCATCCAAAGGGATGAAGCATAAATGTTTTCTTATGCACATTCAGTTTTCCAGTTCTATTTGTTAAAAAGACCACCCCCTAAGAGATTGCTTTGACATCTTTTTCAAACACCAAGTGGCTGTAAATCATAGGTCTGTTTTTGGGTTCTCTACTCTTTTTAACTATCTTTAAAAAAAAAGTGGCTCCCTGATCATAATCATTTTGGCTGTACAAACTGATTATTACCTGCTAATTTGCAGGTACTTACTTTCATGGAGCTGGTACACAAAAATTTGTATCAATGAGTATTTGGATACCATTGAAAGTTTATATGACTTATACTCTATAATATTTGAAATTTCATCCTATCGCTGCTAAATGTATTAACATTCTAAAGACTCAAACGTCAGTAGATAATTTTCCATTTTTCTGCTTTCCTAAATTTTATTTTTGAAGTGTACCTGAAATTATGATTGTCAGAAAGAAAGTGTTAGTTGCCTTCTTAAGATAGATAAAATAAAACAAAATTTCTTAGATATATTTTTCTCTACTTTTAATCCATAAGTGCATTTATCTTAGGATTTGTTTTCTATTTCTCTTCAATTACATTCATAGAAAAAATATTAATTTATATCTTATCTTTTCTGTAATCCAAATAATTGCTCAATTATCTTAGGTTTCTTTTCATTTTCTCAAGTAAAAATTGTATAGAAACATACATATTTTTTCTATTTTTATAGAAACTAAAGTCTCTATAAAACTCTAGAAACTAGAATTTGGGTTATAGAAAACCCAAAACTAGAGTTTAATTCCTTGGTATTTAAAAGGCAATTATAGATAGATGTTTTTCATTACTAGTATCAGTTGCTCCTCTTCTTTCTGTCTTTCCTCATTCGTCCCCTGCAAGTCTTTTTTAGGCACCTTCATCATATGGTCTTTGTGCCTCGTGAAACGCTCAGTTGAATGGAAAACCTCAAACCTGCCTTATAATGCAGTATTTTATTATTTCATTGAAATTATTTTCTATGTCTTTTTTTTATAGAACATACAGTGGGAGAGGTTATTAAATTAGATCCTGGAGGATCGCCACGAAGAGTCTGGGGGAAAAGCCCTACAGATTCCGTTCTAAAGATACTTGGAGAAGCTGAACTACAACTTCAGACGGAACTGTTAGAAAACACAACTGTGACCAGCGGTGAGCAGAAACTAGCTGTTTTTCTATACTGGAAATAATATTAAAAAATAAATGGTATTTTTAACATATGGTTAAGTAAATTTTTTGTAAAAGAATTTGTTTTGTTATAATAATTTCCTAATTAGATGAAGAATAGTTTTATTTTCTGGGGAGTTGTCTCAAATGGTAGTCTTAAGTTTTGATCTGCTGTAAGTTCAATGGGATCTAAAGATAAACAGGAAAGGAAATGTGGATGGGAGAACCAGAAAAGTAGAATTGTCAGAATGATGTTTTATGTTAAGAAAGATGTAGGAGCATTATATTGAAATGAATGGTGTATGTTTTAGGGTGGATTCAGGAATTCGGTTGACTCACAGACTAAAAGATACCTGTAGTGGGTATGACCGATATCCTAGGACAGGAGGGTGAGTTCTTGTGTGGAAAACATTTATGATCCATGAGTGTGTTGGCTCTTGGTATTGCAACTGTGCATAAACAAGTGTCTGCATATGAAACAGGTATTTTCAAATTGCACAGGTTATTCAAATGAAGAGGAAGTTGGATGCAGTATCTTTTAACGTTGTGTCTAGGCATGAACGTGTGTTCCTCCGTGTCTTTCTACAGTTTGATAGCTCATTTCTTTTTGGTGCCGAATAATACATTGTAAGGATGTGCCACAGTTTGTATGTTGCTCACCTATTGAAGAACATCGTGGTTGCTTCCAAGTTGTGGCAATTACACGTTAAATTGCTATAAACATTTGTGGGCGGGTTTTCATATGGACATAGTGTTGCAGTTCACTTGAGTGAATACTAAGGAGTATGATTGCTGGATCGTATGGTAAGGTATGTTTAGTTTTGTAAGAAACTGTCTAACTGTCTAACAAAGTGGCTCTTCCATTTTGCATTCCGTGAGAAATGAATGAGTTCCTGTTGTTCCACATCTTCAGAATTTTAGCCATCGTAACAGATGTGTGGCAGTGTCTCACTCACTATGTTAGTTTGCAGTTCCCTGATGGCACATTATGTGGAGCATCTTTTCATATGCTTATTTGTCGTCTGTGTGCTTTTTTTGGTGAGCTGGCTGTTCATAGCTTTTGCCCATTTTTAAATTGAGTTGTTTGTTTTCTTATTGTTGATTTTTAAGAGTTCTTATACATTTTATTTAACAGTCCTCTATGTGTTTACATGTTTTGCAAATAATTTTTCCCAGTCTGTGGCTTGTGTTCTCATTCTTTCAACAGTGTCTTTTTCAGAACAAAAGTTTTTAATTTTAATGAAGTGTGTACAGTTTATTAAATCTCTCTTTCATATTTTATGCCTTTCTTGTTCTATCTAAAGAGTCCTTGCCAGCCCTGGCTGGTGTAGCTCGGTGGATTGAGCGCTAGTCTACAAACCAAAGGGTCACCGGTTTGATTCCGTCAAGGCATGTGCCTGGGTTGCGGGCCAGGTCCCTGGTGCGGGGCACACAAGAGGCAACCACATATTGATGTTTCTCTCCCTCTCTTTCTCCTGCCTTTCCCCTCTGTCTAAAAATAAATAAATAAAATCTTTTTAAAAAATAAAAATAAAAGGTCCTTGCCAAACCCAGGGTCATCAGGATTTTCTGTTGTGTTACCTTCTTGAAGTTTTATAGTTTTGCATTTTAACATTTAGGTTTGTGATTAGTTTTGAGTTAATTGTTGTGAAGTGTGTCTAGACACATTTTTTCTGCCTGTGGATATCCAGTTGTCCAGCATTGCGTATTGTAAAGATTATCCTTTCTCCATAGAATTGCCTTTGCTCTGTTGTTAAAGATCAGTTGACTATATTTATGTGGTCTATTTCTGGCTCTATGCTGTTCCATTGACCTGTTTGTTTATTGCAGTACCACGTTGCCTTGATTACTATAGCTTTTAGTAAGTCTTGAAGTTGGGTAGTATCATTCCTCCAACTTTGTTCTTCTCCTTTAATACTGTGTGGACTATTGTGAGTCTCTTGCCTCTCTGCATAAACTTTAGAATCAGTCTGTCAATACTCATAAAATAACTCGCTGGGATTTTGATTTGGATTGCATTGAATCCATAGATCAAATTGGGAAGAACTGGTATCTTGACAATACTGAATCTTCCCATCCATGAACATGGAACATCTCTTCAGTTACTTAGTTCTTTTTTGATCTTTTCCATCAGAGTTTTGTAGTTTTCCTCATTATGTAGTCGTCTCCCCACCCCCAAATTTAGGAAAGTATTCGTAAGTTCACTTTTCTGTTTTGTTCCTTAAGTCTACTGAGGGACTTCTGCTGTGTGTACTTTGGATCTCTTTTGTCTTTCTTCATCTTTCACCTTATCTTGAGTCTTTTTTGTTGCTTTTCTTTCATTTTATTTTTTAATTATAATTTAGATTATTTTTGAAGTCCTCAAGGATATGCTGAGGGGGGGGTAGAGAGAGGCAGAGACAGAGACAGAGACATGGATGTGAGAGGGAGACATTCATCAGTTGGCTCCCTTGCGTGTCCTGACCCAGGATCAAACACGTAACCTTTAGGTGCAGGGGATGGCACTCCAACCAACTGAGCCTCTGGCCAGGGCTATTTAGATGATTTTTTTCTTCTTACTGCATTTATTAGGCCTTGCAGAGCCATCTTTAGTAATGATGATATCTGGCATTTTTGTACCTGATATGAGTAGACATTATTTATAGCAGAAGAATACAGCTGAATGAGTGAAAACACAGATATGACCTCTACCGCAATCAGTTTGTTGATGGGCTTGGTGAAGGGAAGATATTTCAGAACATGAGCAGCACCGGTTTTGTTCTCTGTTGACTAGGAAGAAGTAAGAGGTAACACAATTTACAAATACCTGGACACTACATTTTTCCTAAGGAAGCTAATGGAACCAGGGGCAGTCCCTGCCTGCCCAGTGTTTTAGGATGACTGCAGGCAGCACAAAGGGCCTACCTGAATTGCAGTCCAGACCAATAAGCTGGTTCTCTGTTTTTCTCCCGCCATTTCAACCATTTGTGTACAGACATAGTAGGCAGAAAATCGAGTTTTTACAGGGCTGGGGTTTTGCTGTGGGAGCACAATGAGTTGAGGATGTATGCAAAAGAATGATTGTAATGATGGACTTTAGATGGATTTTAATGGGGATGAAGGGGAGAGGAAACATGGTAGGATCAATACATTGTAGGTACTTGTGGAGAAACATTTATTAGAATTGGGGTGGTAGAGGGAGAAATAGGATGTTAGAAATTAGAAGGTGGAATATTTAACAATGAACATTTTGAGGAGCTGTGGATAATGATATGGTCTCCAAGGTATGACCATCGGAGTAACTGAGGTGTGGTGAATGCAAGATCATTGGGGAGGAACTGAGAAGCCCAGGTGCTGGAAGGATTATTGATGTAGGTCAATAAGAAGTCAATTAAGTCAGGTAAGACAGAATTAGTATTGAGAAGATCTGTCGGTGAGCTAGAAAGTAACACCTTAAAAGAATGAAAGGGAAAGACTTGGGTGTCTAATAGATAAGTGCAATGAGTTGTTCCGAGGTAAATCCATTCGCTACTGGCATCGATTAAAAGTATGGAGAGTTTCTGAGCAATTAGAAGTAACTAGCACTACCAGAAACAGACAAAACAATTAGTTAATAATTTCAAAACTACCATTGTAACATATATATTAGTGTCACGAAAAGGAAGAAAAAAGTAAAGCATATATTAACCACCCTAGAAATCGTTATGTATAATTTAAATAAAATTTGGCTGTTATGTATTTCAATGAATTACTAATTTCTAATATATAACAGTTTAACCAGTTACCCGTTATAAGAATGCAATTTTGAACTTTTTTCTAAATGCTGTTACAGGTAATATTCGAGTCACTTTGAAAATGTAGTATGATTTTTCATTTTTATTGTTTCAGAGATTTCTCCTGAAGGGGAGAAGTACAAACCCTTAATTACTGGAGAAGAACAAGCAAAGGGTATTGCACTTGAAATGAATGTATCAGCTACTGGTGATTCTTCTGTTGAGACAAACAGCCCGAAGTTTAGGGAGGTAGCTCCACAGATGTCTTCGCAACCAGAAGGAAATTTGGATGGTATGTTTTAACGGGTCAAAATGAGCTATATTTAATTTATTAATACTTTAATTTCTTCTTTGTAAAGGAATCATCAAAATATGTGTATATGTTTGGGTAATCATCTCAGATTAGATTCACTGTTTTTATACTTCTGTTAACTGGTCTGGTTTCTTTACTGCAGCACAACAAATCATCTCAAAACTTCGTGTTAACAACCGTCTTATTATATCTCATGATTTTGCATGTCAGGAACTATTTCAAGGCTTGGCTAGTGTGTTTTTTTCATCCATGTGCTTTTGTCTCTGGGATGGCTTGGGGGGGCTCAGCTGGCAGCCAGGATGATCTGACGACCCCATCGGCTTAAGTAACTACCTGGAAGGCTGGCTAAGCTGGATCCCTCTCCCTTTTCATGTAGCTTCCAAGCCTTTCTGTGCACTCTTTACAGCAGGATAGTCTGGTTTCACATATGGTGGCCCAGGGCTCCCAGAACCTTAGGTAAAAGCTACTTGTACTCCTGAACACTAGTCTTAGACTGGCACAGCATCACTTCTGTCTCTCTCCATTGGTCAGAGCAGTCACAGGGCAGCCTGGATTTACAAGATGGCAAAACACACTCCTCCTCTCAAGAGTTAAAAGAACTTGAAGCCATCTGTAACCTGCCATAGTCTGCCATTTAATCAAAAAATTATTCACATTTCCCCCACATGCTAAATACCCCTTCTCAAAGCTTCATCTTCTTATGACATTGGCTCAAGGTCTGAAGATGTTGTCAATGTCAGGCCCCTCTGGGGGTGCAAGATGATGTCACTCTCTGTCTTGTCAGGGCTCGGCTGGACCTGCTCAGCTGGGTGCCTTTTCTTGGTTTTAGTCTCATGGCCTTGCCACGTGGTCTTTCCTGAATAGTTAAACTCCTTTTACAGTGGCTTTGGCTTCCAGGTTCCAAGGTGGACAATGCCAGTTCTCTCAAAGGCTAGATCTAGAACTGACATAGCAGCCTTTCAGCTGTACTCAGCTGGTTAAGGCAATCACAGTGCCAGACCAAATTCAAGGGAGGGGAAACACAGGACCCTCTAGGTGAGGCAGACATCAGAGACTTGCCGTATGTGTGACCATCTTTAATTCACCACAGTAACTTAAATAGTCTTATTCATTAGAATCATAGTTAATAGGTATCTTAAGCCTTTTTTAAAATATAAAACACTGTGAGGCATAGAATAGAGGCTGTATAGCCTAGTGCACGAGTCAGCAAACTTTTTCTAACAAGAGCCATATGGTAAATATTTTAGACTTTAAAGTCAAACAGTCACAGATTGAGTTTGCAGAGTAAGGCATGTTTATACGGCTTAAGGTGCTAGAAAACAATTGTTCTTTAAAAAGTAGATTAAGCCCTGGCTGGTGTGGCTCAGTGGATTGAGCACCAGCCTGCGAACCAAAGGGTTGCAGGTTCGGTTCCCAGTCAGGGCACATGCCTGTATTGCAGGCCAATATTTCTCTCCCACTCTTTCTCCCGCCCTTCCCTTCTCTCTAAAAATAAATAACCAAATCTTAAAAAAAAAAAAAAGTAGCTAAAAAAGGATTCTCCCAAGTGCTTACCTTGTATGAGTGACCCAAAGAAATCATTTGAATAAAAGCTAAAAACTTTAAGGATTGATACAGTATCAATTATCTTTCTAAATAGGACAGATAATTGGAAACTTAAAATCTAGAAGGAAAGAGTATCTGAATTTCAGGAAAAAAGAGGGGGTAATGGTGGCTTAAACAAGATAGCATTGATATAAGAACTGGAAAGGAAAAAGAAAAGTCAACAAATGAAGAAAAAAGAACTCTTCTCATACTGTTTATTATCAGAAAATATCAACCAGGTAAAAAATGAGCCACTACCAGAAAACAGTGGTCATGCCCTGGTTGTTAATTATTTGAAGGTCTAGGAAATTAGATTTAGTGCACTTCCAATTATGTTCTCAACATCATTGTAGAAGTCTGGGTAATAGGGTTTTTTTTTTCTTTTTTGGTTGTTCAAAGATAGATTTTGATGATTGAATTTTCTTGTCAGTTTTCGAATCCATGATCCTTATTACAGTCTATTCTTCCTTGTTTCTAACCACAGTATTGTTATTTTTAAACTACTTTTTATACCTTCTTTAAAACAATTTGCATATTACTGAAATTTGAAGGAAGAGAAAATTTTATATACTAATGAAAATTCAGTGTACAATGTTTCTTTTCAGTATTTTTATTGCAATGAAAAATGTGAAAGGAAAAGTCAGAAATAGAAATAGCTGAACTAGACAGTTAACACAGTAATAAGATTAAATATCTATAAATAAAACATTTACTTTTTTTGTTATAATCAATATATTAGCCTAAAACTAGGTAATGATAATTTATGGAAATTTATTCCATTCTTTCTAAACTGATTTTGCTTTGAGACATGTTTTTTGGCATGTTTCTGCTTTTCAGAACCAGATGACTTGGAAACAGAAGTTCTGCAAGAGCCGAGTGAAGCAGACCAAGACGGTGGCTCGCCTTGCCCTGTTATTGACGTATGGGTTAGTGAGATTAAAGAAACAAAGGAAACTGAGTATGTTACCTCTTTTTTCTTACATGTCAAAACCTGGGTCCCATTTTGTACTTCCCTTTGAAGAAATACTGTAATAATAATTTAATATTATCTACATCCTGTTATTATAATACCTTCTAAAAATAATATGTTTTGGATATTGTATTTATATGGTTCAGAAATCAACAAGTATTTAAAAACATACAGTAAAAAGTCTCTCCCACCCCCACCCCCATCCAGCAAATTCCCTCTCTCCTTCCAGATATTTTTCATATGTACATAAGCAAAAACAAATATATTGTCCACCCCCCTTTTAAATACAAGCGTTAATATAATATACATAGTATTTTTCACATTTTTTATTTTTAGGCAGCAATTTGGGAATATTTTTCATAGTAATACATACAGTGCTTCTTTTTATTTTATGTCTACTTAGTATTCCATTATATGGATATACCACAACTCAGTGTGTCCTACATGAATTCATATTACCAATGATGCTGCAATGAGTAACCTTTTAATAAGGTCATTTTGCATGAATATAAGTATATCTATAGCATAAATACATAGCTGTATAATCCTGGGTCAATTGCATTTTTGTAAATTGCATTTGTAATTAAATTATTATTCCCTTTGGGGGTTGTACTAACTTATGCTCTCGGAAAGAACATATAAAACATCATATTTTCCCCACAGCCTTGCCGAACTTTTATTGTCAGTGTTTTTATTTTTGCCAATCTGATAGGTAAGAAATAGTATCTTGGTTTAGGATCTTTGTTTATCTCTCTTATTATTGGTGAAGTTGAGCAATTCTTTTCAAATCTTTGTTTCATTTCTATTTTTTGTGAGTTCTCTGTTTATATGGAAATATATCCAAAATATTGAGTGATTAATGAAACAAGATTATATCAAATAAAAAGCATTTCCACATAGTAGAATAACACCAGTGATAATTCTATGTAAATATTATTATATATGTTCTCAGGTGCATATATATGTATGTGAATTTAAAGGGAAATTATGGTAGATGTCCACAAAACCGACAACAGCAAGGGGTCTGATATTTGAGTGGTTAGGGCTGTCCTAAAACACTTCTTTTTGGGGGTTGAGGTAAATTTACATAACATAAAGTTTATCATTTTAACTATTTTAAAATGTAACATTTAGTATTATTTAGTAAATTCACACTGTTGTCCAACCATTGTCACTGTATGGTTCCAGAACATTTTCATCACCCAGAGGAAGCCCTGTACCCATTGCACAGCCACTCCCCATTTTCACGTCCTCCCAGCCCCTGGCAATCACTGTGTGCTTTCTGTCTATGGATTTGTCTGCTCTGAATGCTTCGTATGAAATTTCATACGTGGCTTTTTCTGCCTGTCGTCTTTCACTCAGCACAATGTTCTCAGAGTTCATCTATGTTGTAGCATGGACCAGTACTTCTTTCCTTTTTATGGCCAAACAATATTGCATTATATGAATGTGGCATACATTTTTATCCATTCAGCAGTTGGTGTGCATTCAGCATATGGTGGTGGATCCTTTCCAGGACTGTTTCTAACTTTTGGCTATTGTTAATAGTAATTTTGTGAACATTTGTACACAAGGTTTTGTTACAACACCTCTATTCACTTCTTTTGGGTGTAGACCTAACCTTGGAGTGGAATTTCTGCAGCGTATGATAATTCTGTGTTTGCCTTTTTGAGGAACCAAGGAATATTACATTTTAAACAAAGAAATGTGTCACCTGTCTGATTAAAAAGAATTTTTTTAAGATTTTCTCTACTTATTTTTAGAGAGAGGGGAAGGGAGGGATAAAGAGAAGGAGAGAAACATCAGTGTGTGGTTGTCTCTTGTGTGCCCCCTACTGGGGACCTGGCCCATAACCCAGGAATATGAATTAAATAAACGACCCTTTGGTTTCCAAGTTGGCACTCAATCCCCTGAGCCGCACCAGCCAGGGCAATTTTTAAAAAATAAAAATAGAAAACTATTCAAAATTTAAAACTGAAAAAGTAAAACTACTTAAATTCGAGATGGATTAAAAGTATTAAGAAAATAAAAATTGCCTATAAACCAGACCTCCAGAAATAAATTACGGGTACCTTTTGGAATATATTCTTCTCATCCAGCAACTTTCAATCTTTTTCATCTCATAGCACATGTAAACTAATGATTTAAATTCTACAACACATCAAAAAATACATTTTTTGTCAATCTGAAAAAATAGGTAGAATTTTGATTCATTCACACCAAATGGCTATTGTTGTGTTGCCTGTTGTCTTTTTTTATTTGATAATCTAAGGGAAAAGAGATCAGTGCAGCTGACTAAATAATCAGGTGTTGCATGTTTTAAAAATTCTTGTGGCACACTGATTGAAAAACCGCTGTTTTAGTCTTTAAATTTTTATTTAAAATATAATACATGAGTTTAATTCCCAGCTATATTGAAATAAAAATTGAGTTCTTCTTTACCTTTCAGCCTCGGTTAATTCATTCCCTTTGAGTGTTAAAACATTTTGTGCCTGTCATTCTATTCTTTTACTTTGCTACGCACCATTTTTTCAGAATCTAAACTAGTACCATTTAATGCTAATCGGCCTACAAACTACCTTGCTTACTTTAATAATATATCTTGACTCTCATTCCATATCAGTTTATATAGATTTCTGCTTCATTTCTTAAAGAGCTTCATGATATTTCATAGTATTACTATATCATGATTGCTTTATATTCTCTGCTATTAAGGGGTATTTTGATTGCTTGAAGTAGTGATTTTCAAACAGCAAGCAGTAGAATTGCTTTGAGATTTATTCAAATAAATTGCTTGAACTTATCTCCCCCCCCCCAAGTTTCTGATTATGGGGACTAAGAATTCACATTGCTAACAGTTTCTGTGTGTGTGGCTGCTGTCTAGGGACCATGCTTTGGGAATCACTGTTATAATAAATGGTGAGGCTGGTTGTTGTGAATGATTATAATCGGTGAAGGTTTGTACAGGGCAAAAATACATTGTGCTTGTGAGAGAAGGTATACTCGTATATATAAATAAGAAGAATATTTGGAAGAGGGATCACAACATGCTAGTGAACTTGAGTTCTCTTTTTTTTTAAGTATTTGAGTGTCCTATTGCTAGTCAACTGTGGGCTTTTTTAAAACTGGTGTATTTGTGTGGCAGATTTGAAGACCGCATTACCATGCAGCAAAACGAAGTTTCTGAAGATGCCGTCTCGAGGAATATGGATCAACTTAGTGAAGTTCACATAGGTAAACATCACTGTATTGGTCTAATTACTTTCTGGAACATTGTTAACACTAACCAGTTTTAGTTGAACAATATATTAATAGAGAGCATTCCTTATCAGCCACCTCAATCATTTAAAACATGTCATAGGCACAGGGCACTGGACTCTGCATTTATAGGCCTGGATTGTTTGACAGTGTGAGCAATAAAACTTTTAAGTCAATTATTGTATTGAATGTTCCAACTGAAAAGAATTGCTTCCCCAAACTAACCCAATAAACTAAGTGCTTCGATAAGTTGTACCCTTGTTTTCAATAGCATTAATTAAAATATAGGAGAAAAGATAAACTGAAACTAAAGATGAATGTCTAAACATTTTTTCTTCATATTTTCTTGCTTTAGTGTGTACCTTTTAGAACTTATAATGTGTTGGAAGTATGTAACATTAACTCTGCTTTCTGAAAATGAAACATATCTTGTTAAAGATTATTTATAAGGTAGTGTAATTATATACAGCAGGTCCTCTAATAACATCATTTCATTATAACATTGATGAGACCCAGTAGGAACTTTACTCTAGTGTATATGAATTAACCTGTCATAAAATTGGTATTGCTGTGTGTCTTTTCGGTTAAAGTTGCACAACATACTGGCAGCATTACCTGAGGACTATACTGTATATATTTTGATTTGGTTTTTCTGATAGACATGAAGGGTTTTTTTGCTAGACTCTGTTAAATACTATGCCTTATCAATAAAACTTAGAACTTTTATTTAAGTACTATATGCGCTTATCACATAATCTTTTGCTTTATACCACAGAACCGAGAGCAGATGATTCTGAGCACTCTAAATGTGACATAGATAAATCTATGCAACCAGAACCATTTTTCCATAAAGTGCTTCAATCCAAACACTTGAATGTAGTCTCTCAAATTCAATCAATTCTGTGTTCACCAGAAGAATCCTTTCCACTTCGATCTCACTCTAATTCACCACCAAAAAATAAAACCAAGAATTCCTTGCTGATTGGACTTTCAACTGGTTTATTTGATGCAAACAACCCAAAGGCAAGTATGCTCTTTGTTCACATGGAAAATGTTATTCATTTGATAAAATTTTTATGAATTTTTTTGGTAAACCATAATGAGTTTTAATCCCTTAAAAACACAAACACATATTTTCACACACACGCATTAGAACAATTTACAGAAACAACAAAAAACCTCCATTTTATCTTCTGAGATACTGAAAACAATCAGGACAAAGACTGTTTCATTGACTTCCTGTTCAAGATTCTTTTTATAGGGTCTTCTCTTATTTAGCAAAAGGTCCCTCTTATACCCTTTTATACTAAATTTCTTTCCCACTACCCAACCCACATCTCAGTTTGAGTATGAGACTAGGCTTAAGCAATATATCGTAAATGGATAGAAGTGCCATATTGCCTAATTTATACAAAGAAAGATTAATGGATGTTCATATGCACTTTCTGATAAAAGTTTTTCAAACCTCTTTTCTCATTTGCTAAATATGGAATTAATTTACTTCTTGGTAAGAAATTAAACATTATAGAGAATTTTAAAATGCAAATAAAGAAATCACATATCATTTTGTTATGTTACTTTGCACATATATAATTTTTATATATATCTTTTTACCAAAATAGGATATAGACATACTCTTTCCTGCTTTTCTATGTAATATGGATTATAAAATTATTACAAATAATGATACAAAAATAGAATTTTGTCATATTGTCAGGTTGTCTCATATCATCTTCAATGACCACAAATTTCATTTGTTGTGCTATATCATAATTTTTAAAATCTATTTCTTTAGGTTTGGGCCTTTACATTTCAGTTGTGATTGCCACCCTCTACATCTGCATCTGGACATATCTACAATTATTCCCATAAAATAAATTTCCATAAGTGAAATTTAAAAAGTTATGTATTGCCTAATTTCCCCATCAAGAAACAGTTCATAGTGCTGTCAGCAGTGTATGAGAGTCTGTCCCCTAAACAGCACCAACTGCTATCGTTTACTTAAAAATTATATATTTAACAAATGAGTAATTGTGTTCATGTTTTAAATTTTGTATTTCTGTGTTTACCAGTAAGGTTGATCATTTTTAATACATTTCTCTATATATGAATAAATTGCCTGCATTTTTTGGTCCTTTATTGGTTTTTAAATATGTCATTTTGATGTTCAATTTAATTTCCCAATTATACAAGCTTTTATTTTGTGAAGTATTTTTTTTATCCTTACCTGAGGACATTTTTTATTTTTTTGCTTTTAGAGAGAGAGAAAGGGAGCTAGGAAGGGAGAAAGAAACGTGGATCGGTTGGTTGCCTCCCACATGTGCGCAGACCAGGGATGGTAGCACCCATACCAGGTTTGGTTGTGGGATGACGCTCCAGCCCACTGAGCCACACCGCCAGGGCCAGGGCGGTGGAGTATCTTCTTACACTTATCTTAGATGTAGAGATTGCTGACTAATAGCAGTTAGACTTTCAAAGATAAACGCTTGGTGTATCCTTGGTGGAATAGACAAGGATGATCATATAACCCATTTACTTCCTTTTGTAGTAAAGGTGTATCACTGTCTTCAGCCCAAGGCTTTTTAAAAACTTATCGCTGTCTTTAAAGTTACTACTCCTCACATAATACATTTGATCATTTGATTTTCTTTCATGACCTCAGTTTTAGTCTCACTAAGTTCTATAAAAGTACTTACTCTGGGAGTATACACAGCAAAGCAGGTTTCACGTTAGAAGAAAGGGCAAGAAAAAACACAAGAAAATCAAAGCAATCTGTAGCCATTTCAGGCAAGGACAGAAAACCATATCTGCCTGTCCGATAAATCTCTGAAATATGAGAGTTCATCACTGGGCCAAAATAGTAAGTAATCAGTAAGTGGTGGTCTTGAATCATGAAGAAAAGGTAAAAATTATTTATAAGCATTTATTTAATCTGTTTACTAAAATGGGATAATTAACCTCTTACAAAGGTAGTATAATTACATACAGCTGGTCCTCTAATAACATCATTTCTTTATAACATTGATGAGATGCAGTAGGAACTTTAGTTTCTTTTTTTAAAATGTTGTTATACTACTTGTGTTATCTTTTCTCTTAAAGGAAATCCATCTTGTGCTTTGGATCCTAACCTCTCTCACCTTCTCAAGGAATCACTCCTTTTACTTTTGTCATTCTCACCTGTATTGTCAACTTCTTCCACTAGAGTGGATTTCCTGAATGTACACGTTCTAGTAAGTCCCATCATGAATAGTGAACTTCCTTTGAGCACGTGGCCTTCTCTAGCTGCCACCCCATTTCTCTGATCCAGTGTACAACCAAACATCTTGAATATGTTGCATCTTTCCAGTCTCCACTTCCATTTACTTCCCTCTACGTTCCAATGTGGTTTTTAGCCCACTGCTTTACTAAAATTGCTCTTGTCAAATCATCAATTACTAGGGTGTTATCACACCTTTCTTGACTTTTCTTCCTTCAACAGAATTGATATACACCTTACTTTTTAAATCATTTTATCTGTTGGCTTCCTTTATATCGTAACTTCCTAGATTTTCTCTGTGGTCATTAGTTACTCTTCAGTTTTCTTTGCTGGCAGGCAGCTACTACTATGAACATATCTTCTTAAAAGAATGTGTACTCTTCTCTCATTGGGTGAGGTGTTCTGTAAATGTGAAGAACTAAGTCAAACTGGTTGATACTGTTGTTCAAGTCTTTATCTTTCATGATTTTTTGTCTACTTTAACTATCAATTGCTGAGAAAAAAAGGTTGAAAATTTTAACTATATTTGTATAATTATTTTTTCAACTGTGTCAATTTTTGTTCCATGTATTTTGAAGTTCTGATATTGTGTAAATAAAATTTAGTATTGTTATGCCTTCTGGATAAATTGATTGTTTATTGTTAGGAAGTGTTCCTCTTTGATTCAGGTCTTCGATAGCCTTGCTGATTTTCTTTCCCCTTATCAATTACTGAGACAGGACTGTTGAAATTTTCAGTCAGTTGAATGTAAATTATTAATTTTTATTATTCTTGATGAATATGACCCCCTCATCATTATGAAATGATACAGTTGTTTTCCTGGTCATATCTCCTTGTTCTGAAATTTACTTTGTCTGGTTTTAATATAGCCATTCCAGCTTTCTTGTGCTTAATGTTTATGTGATATATATTTTTACATCCTTTACTTTTAATCAAACACTTTATATTTAAAATAGATTTCTTAAAGTTATCATATAGTCGAGTTTTGCTTTTTAACCATCTGACAATCTTTTAATTAAAGTCATTAGACCATTCAGATTTAATGTAATTTTTGATAATTATCATTATGATTGAGTTTAAACTAATACTTTGCTTTTTGTCTCATTACTTCTTTTGTTTTTGTTTTTTTTTTACTTTTATTCTCTCCTTTTGGATTGAATATTTTTAGTCTTTTATCTCTATTACTTGCTTACAACAGATGTTGAAAAATATTTAATAGTCTTTCTCAATTTTCAAGATACATCCTTAGCTTATCACAGTTTTTCTTCAAATAGTGCTATACCAATTCACATGTAAGAACCTTACAAGAGTATACCTACTTTGATTTCGACTCTCTTGTTTATCATTAGTGATATTGTTACTACTTGTGTTATATGTTAGAAACACTACAAAATATTTTTATTATTTATGCTTTAAATATTCAATTATCTTTTACAGAAATTAAAAATGGAGAAAGTCTTAAATTTACATATTTACCATTTCTGACATTCTTCATTCCTTTGTGTAAAATTCAGGTTTCTATCTGGTATTATTTTCTTCGACTTCAGAAACTTCCTTTGTCATTTCTTGTGTAGCCCTGTTGGTAATATTTTTTTTTCAGCTTTTGCTTATTTAAATATATTTTCATTTTCCTTTCATTTTAAAAGGATATTTCATTATAGCCAGACTTATATTGTCTTCTGGGTTGCGTTGTTTCTAACAAGAAACACTGTTAAAGAAGTAGCAGCTTTGACAAGGTATATGTAGCCCTGGCTGGTGTGGCTCAGTGGATTGAGTGCTGGCCTGTGAACCAAGGGGTCACTGGTTCGATTCCTGTCAGGGCACATGCCTGGGTTGCTGGCCAGGGCCCCCAGTTGGGGGCGCACAAGAGGCAACTGCACACTGATGTTTCACTCCCTCTCTCTCTCCCTCCCTTCCCCTCTGTCTAAAAACAAATAAATAAAATCTTTAAAAAAAGAATGACTTGATAAAATTGAGAGTATAACACTTAAAGAAGATTACTGAAGGTAAATGTTTAATAAGTCAAAATAAAATAGTCTGAAGATGTGATCTTCTCATGATTTGACTTGTGTAAGACAGAATGCAGGCTGCCAAATGAAGGAGCTACTTGTCCTTCCCTTGAGTCCCTCCTCACTCTAGGGGACAGTGGATAATGGTAGGGGAGACCAGATGTGTTCCCTGATACTTTTCTCATCTGGGGAGTGGAGTGGAAAACTGATCTCTATGAATACTTGAGAATTTCCGTTCTTTCAATTGACAACCAGACATGTACCTCGAATGTCTTCTTCTGATTTGCTAAAATATCAAGTCTTAGGTAATGTTAATAATTTTTACCTTTGGTAAATACTCATAATTTTTAAATTAGTGTTTTAAATTCATTTTTAATCTGGTTTATGGGTTGGAGTGAGCAAATACTTGTAGAAACTATTTTGAGAGCACACGGTTATAGTTTAATTACAGTGAGGAAAGGCTAAACAAATGTGCTCATTATAAATCACTTCATAGTATCACCATAGTACTACTAATTCATAATTTCGTATGAAAAATACTACAGATGTGAAAGCGAGTTAATAGTTTTTTTTCAAGTAGTTTCATGTGAAGTTTTGTTAGTGCAACTAGTATTAATTCTTCTAGTGTCTTACATGGCTGTCTTCATTTCTGAGGAAAAAATAGAAGTAATCCAACAATTTAAAAAATCTAAAGGAAGCATATATTTTTTTACTGTTTTTAAGTTTTCTAACACATTGCTCTCCTGTTTGATTTATAATGCCACCAAATCCTAGTTGTGTAAAATCATGCTGTGAAGAATCTAGGAAAAAAGTCTTGACTATAAATAGAGATCTATGAATGTTAAAACTAGAATATTGCTTTTAACAAGATAAAAAAATTAGTAGAATCAGAATTATAAAGCTCACAGTTTTCTTATATGAAATTTTCTGACCAAAGATGAATATCCTATTAAAAGCTTTAACAGTTTATCAAACAAGACTACGAACATTAGTGATTTTTAGCACAGGACGGATAGCTGTGGGGTTGGTAGGTGTGTAAACCCATTCTGGGAGGAAGGTTGTCAGATTACATAGCACTTGACTTCCTAACTGTATTGTTTATGTTATGGAAGTTATTTTAATTAGTGAAGGGAATAAATTAGATTGAGATGATTTTCCAGCACTAAAATTTATGTCAACCTAAAAAATACTCATCCTTTCATGTAGTCGCTTTGTATTTAGGCATGTAGTGCAAATATGCTATTAATTTTTTTGATTATCGTGTATCTGGAGAAACTGTTGCTGGGTGTATATTTTACATACTGCTGGTTTATAATAAACATGGTTCAAACCATTAAAATAATAAATGAGGCAAGCATACATTCTGCTGACAGTAGGAGATTCAGCAAAAAAAATACTTTTGGTACTATTACTAAGTGCTTTAACAAGCAGTGTATCCTTACCATCTTGTAGTTTGTAACCATTTGTTCCTCCCGAGTGCTATAATATGTAAATTATGTTCAAATAATGGAAATTTATCCTTTCTTATTCTCAAAAACAGATTGTACCAATAAAATTGGCCAAGTATACAAATTGCCATTAACATGCTGAACATTGTGTTTTCACAGTCTCCCATCTGGTGCTGGGTTCTTATCAGGGCCCTGGGAGTCCTGATTCGGATCTCAGGATTCCTTTGGGGTGAACCCAGCCCCGAGACTTCTATGATAGGTGTTTGTTTCGTAGCCCTGTCTGTCCATTGACATTCTCATTGTTGGTGGACAAAAGCTAGTCCTAATATCCCTGGTCAGGTCCAACACAAATTCAAATTCTAAACACCTCAGCTGTGTGCATTGTTTTTTCTCAGCTCAGTTTGCTGAGTTCTTTCTCACCTTGCTGCTACAGCTGATGCACTAAGAACACTTGAAAGGCTCCACTCGTAGGTAGTCCATCGCTGTGGGAAGCAGTATTAGGCTTTTTTTTTTTTTTTTCCAAGCTAAATGGAGGCCCCTGATTTAACCAATGTCGGCTAGCCAGCAACTCCTAGTGACAAAGTGATACAAAGAGCCACCAATTATGTATAACTGTGCTTAGCCAAGCTTCAGACTAACTCTAGGATTTGGGCAAAAATATATATGGAGGGTTGGCCCTAGGAAAGTAGAGGAAGACTGAAGAGAGACACCATGAAAGTGGGACAGTATCGACCATGAGTGCGAAGGAGTAAGCTGGCGGTTTCTAGCACTGCTGGGCTCCTGACAGTGCCAGTTCCATGCTACGTGCACTTCCCACAGAGACAACCCTCCCTGCCTTTTGAAGGTGACTTTGTGTTGAAACCTCTGAGCGGAAAATCAAGCATAACTTGCAGGTTTAGTTTCCTCACTGAAATTCAAGAGAATTTGTTCTCACCTTGGACAAGTCAGCCATTTATCTCACATGGATTTAATAATGAAGTTATTAGCTCTAATTTTCTAATTTTTTGGTTTTATTTTCTAATTATCTTACTTGTAATAAGCAATCTGTTGACTCTTTTTAGATGCTGAGAACATGTTCACTTCCAGATCTCTCAAAGCTGTTCAGAACACTGACGGACGTTCCCACTGTGGGAGATGTGCGCCAAGACAATCTTGAAATAGACGAAATTGAAGATGAGCACATTAAAGAAGGACCTTCGGATTCTGAAGACATGTGAGTATGACATCATTAACAGATAGTCCCAGTAACAGAATGTCTGACTTTATATATGTTGTAGAGATGATGACTTACCTAGATAGTTTTTTAAAGAATGATCCGTAGCTAAGTTTTCACTACTCCTTTAACTTTTTACAGCATATCTAAAGTATAGTCACGCAAATTTTCATATGTATTTCTGCCTCTGAATAATGTAACTTAATCTCACTTGAAGAAAAAAGAAAATAGTTTCTATTGGTATCCGCTCTCTTAGTCACCACTTAGCATCCAGCGAAATGACTTGCATCTGGAAGGTGCTTAATAAATATTACGTGAATGAATCTTAGCAGGATAATGACTCTTCAGTAGTGCCACACCACGCGATGCAGGCTTTGCAATGGGAATTTCTGAAGTACTTACACAGTAGACTACAGTGTCCCAGGAGGATGACCAGAAACTCCATCCACATCTCTCTCCTGACGTGAATGATTTCAAAACCATGGCTGCAGAGAGTTAGCGGGGGAATCGTTGTTTGATTTGTGTGTGTCTGCATGTGCTCACGTGTTGTTCTGCATGTAACTTAATAGCTTTCACAGAATTCCTTTTTTCATGATTCATGAGGAATCTAAAATTTAGGGGGGTGATTTCACCAACTCTTCTGAGAGGGTTGGAAGTAATGCTCTTTAGGCAGGAACCCTGCTCCATGTCCTCTGATACCAGCCAGCCTCTCAGCCCCTCAGACAAAGGTACAGACTTTGGGGGAATAAAACCAGAGCACCCGGGATTGAAGTGTGTGAGAAGGGACAGTGTATTTAAGTCACCAGGAAGTACATTACAAAAAATTAAAACTTCTTTGATTTATTTTCTCATTTATTAACTTGATTTTCTCCTTTTCACCTCTGCCATTCAGTAGAAAGAACTTGTGTTTTGGTCTCATGGCGCAGTGTGTCAGTCTCGCCATTTCCCCTCTAATACCTGAGCCAGGGCTACTTCATCTGCTACATTTCGTTTTCTTTGTTTTTGTTAAGCCTTGTTCCTTCTTAAGTTTCTAACCGAATTTCATCTTTTAAATGTTGCCCTTTATTTTCATTTTTCATGGAGTTCTGTGGAATTTTGCTGGTGCCCTCAAAATTTGGAAGAAAGGTTACCTTTTTATCCTTATTTCCTTCTGCTTAGCTGTGGTCATTAGCATTTTAACTGTCTTTTTATTAAGCCTATTGGAGAACACAACACTTCAGCACCTTTATGTCTGACAAAGTGCTAGGTTACAATTTCTCCCTCAAAGTTTTTATATAAAGTATCAGTTATCTGAGTGAGCTGTAGCTCGTTTGCGGCTTCTCTCCTTTCAGTCACTGGTTGATTACAGTTTATTTTACAATTTAAATTAGAAGCCTTTAACATGATTTTTTACATTTGAAAACTAAGTGATTTTTGAAAGTAGGCTATTCCATGTCTATATAGGAAAATTTCACTTGATATTTCCTTTGTGGCAAAAATATTTTTTAAATCCAGATTTTACTCAAGATAGTATAACATGAAAGCCTAGTTAAAAAGTGAATTTGGGACCAGGTTTTAAAGTACCTGACACAATTTTTTTAATGTTCACTTTATAAGAGATCTTAATCTTCTCACATTTTCCTCACAATCATAGACTTAGCAGCCCTGCTTAAAATAAGATTTTATCAATGGTTATTGTCCAGTCACTGTAGTAATGGTACATGGCAGATATGCCTGGTATGTTCGTTTTATAATTAAATAGTAAGTTAAATGCTACTGGTAGGATGATCCAAAAGCATTACACATTCTCGCTTTCTCATAGATGCTTTGCTTTTCTACAGGTTCTACAAAGTCAAAGTGTAGGAGTTTGTACCATAAGTAACAAAGTAAAGATATTTCTGTATTAAAAGGTTATTTTCTTTTTCTATTAATAGAAATTTTATTCACTGTCTCACATAATATTGTTGAAATTTTAGTGCTTCAGTAAACATTTGTCTGTTTGATTGGAAAGTAAACTTTAGGAAAGGTCTTTCTCAGCCCTTGTATTTGGTTTAGCAAGTTTTTCTCTTTGCATGCCACTTTAGGAGAAAGAAGTGAATCATAAGAGAGATAACACTGTGAGTACATTTGGGGGTATTGTACAAGTGTCAGGACACCTAGACTTCGGCCCTGTATTTGTCATTTATTGACTGGGTGTCTATGACTAAATCATTGAAACAGTTGAATTCACAGTTCCAAGGCTCTGAAGTGAGTTTTGTGGGAATAAAATTGAAATAATAGAATAAAACTAAACTACAATACTATATAAATATAAAACATTATTTGCATAAATTAGTTCATTTTGGCATTTATAAGTCCATGAAAATAGAATTAATATCCTCAGGAACTTCTTGGAAACAAGATTCCTCAGATAAGATTATTATGGTTAGTGTATTATAATTACAGTAATGTCTGCTTATTATGTACTTTACAAATATTTCCTTTTTTTTGAGATTTTATTTACTTTTAGAGAGAGGGGAAAGGAGGAGAAAGAGGGGGAGAGACACATCGATCGATTGCCTCTCATATGCTCCCCGACTAGGGATCAAACCCACAACCCAGGCATGTGCCCTGACCAGGAGTCGAACCAGCAGTGTTTCGCTTTGTGGGACAACACCCAGCCAACTGAACCACACCGTGAGGGCTTCAGAAATATTTTCAAGAATAAACATCTAAAGATAAGACTTCTGGAGACCATTTTATTCACTAGATCATCCTGTTAACATGAACATGTAATTCCCCTATTTCCAATCTAAGAGGTCAAATGCCCAGGGAGCGTTTATATGGAAAGTTTTTTGTATAGAGTGCTATACACCAAGATTTTGCTGACTTTCAAAATTGCATAAAAGAAAAATATTTCAATAAGTAGTTATTTTAGAAAACAAGTAAAAAACCTCTTTAGACTGTCCTCTTCAAATACTGACATTTTCTTTCAAAATTTAAGCAATGAGTAGTATTGATAGTTACATGATTCTCTTTGGCAAGTCAAGACCCATTTTATTTTAGTTTAGTTTTTATTGATTTGAAAGAGAGAAGAAGGGTAGGGGAGAGAGAGAGAGAGACATTGATTTGTTGTTCCACTTATTTATGCTTTCATTGGCTGTTTCTTGTATGTGCCCTGACTGAGGTTCAAACCTGCAACCTTAGTCTAACGGGATAACACTATCACCAACTGAGCTACCTGGCCAGGGCCTCATGCCCGTTTTAAATAAGTCATCTTCTGGCTTATGTATTCCAGACTGTGTGTCATGTACTTTATTTATCAGTTGTATTAATTCTTGTTTCTTTTCTTAAAAACTGTAGGGTTTTTTGCCATGACCAATGTGGCTTGGTTGGGCATCATCCCACAAAACAAAATACTGCAGTTTGATTCCCAGTCAAGGTACACGCCTGGGTTGCAGATTCAGTCCCTTCACAGGGCTCATGCAAGGGGCAACCAATCAATATTTCTCTTTCACATTGATATTTATCTTCCTCGCTTTCTACCCTCCTTCCCCTCTCTCTAAAAATAAATAAATAAAATCTTTTTTAAAAAACTGTAGGTTTTTTTCAAATTTCTTTTTATCCAATATTAGTACTTTTAAAGTTTAATTTTTTAATTTTCAGTGTATTTGAAGAAACCGACACAGATTTACAAGAGCTTCAGGCCTCTATGGAGCAGTTGCTTAGGGAAGAACCTGGGGAAGAATACAGTGAGGAGGAAGAATCAGTCTTAAAGAACAGTGACGTAGAGCAGACTGCGAATGGGACGGATGTGGCAGACGAGGACGACAACCCCAGCAGTGAAAGCGCCCTGAATGAAGAGTGGCACTCGGGTGCGTGGTCGTGGCCGTGGTGGGCCTTTTCCTTTTTCAGTGTGTACAGGTATTTCAAGTGGAGTATGCTTTTCTGATACCTGATTTGAACCATTTCCAATTTTAAATAAAACTGAAGCATGTTTCTTTGTCCTTTTTATTCATTCTTTTTCTTTTCACACAAATGCATATACCAATTGTTCCATTTTTCCCATTAAATTATGAAAATGATTTTTGAAGCATTTTTATTCTTCTTGACAGAATAATAATATTCATTTCTTCCTTTTTTAGTAATAAAGTAGTAACTTTGTTTTCTTAGCGTATTATGTTTTGCAGAGAGCATCTATGTACACTGGTTAACCAGAAGTGTGTTAATACTAAAAACAGTTTTTAAAACTGGTTTAGGAACTATTCTTTGTTCATAGCATTACCCCTAGAATACAAAGAAAATTTGTGTATTTCATTAACTATCTATTTGGAAAGAAGAACCCAATGTGAAAAGGAATGACTCCAGTAATTAGGTCTTTCACTAGAATTTTTCAAAGTACCTTTGGCGTGTATTTGACATAAAATATATAGAGCATTTATAATGCTTTTTAGGTGCTTGACTAAAGTTTTATGGTGTGTGTCTTAGGTTGTCTGCCTTCTGCATGCTTTTTTGATGTTTTGCCCCCTGTTTAATATCTACTTTTTAAAAATAGTTGTTAAGGTTGGTTACCTCCATGCAGAACATAGGGGTGTACTTTAAACATTGTTTTTACTAAATTTGATGACAACTCTCAGGAAGTTTTTATTCTAACCAGGTTTACTATTTATGTCTATAAAAGAAAAGATTTTCAGAGTAACATTCTTATTAAGACAGATTTATATATATATATATATACATTGATTACCTGCATAAATGACAAGTATAACAACAAAAACTTTTTATTTAAAGCACATAGTAGTCTATTTCAATGACATTATTTACTTATAGAATTTTAGTCTGTTAGGGTAATAATTATTCAGTCTTTTTAATCATAAATGATCTTATTTTTTAATGTTTTTTAGATAACAGTGACGGCGAGATAACTAGTGAGTGTGAATATGACAGTGTCTTTAACCATTTAGAGGAACTGAGACTCCACCTGGAGCAGGAAATAGGCTTTGAAAAGTTCTTTGAAGTTTATGAGAAAATAAAGGTAAGTGTAATGTCAATTAAAACATTTAATTTTGAAATATACTCTGTTTGAATTACTAGCTAAATGTCAGTGATTTTTTATTGGTTAATAGATTTATTATAAATAATTGACATAGTCTTCATCAGAGAAAGATGACATTCAAATATTACTTTATATTTGTAAATATGGTATAGGCTATTCACGAAGATGAAGATGAAAATATTGAGATTTGTTCAACCATAGCTCAGAATATTTTGGGAAATGAACATCAGCATCTTTATGCCAAGATTCTTCATTTAGTCATGGCAGATGGGGCCTACCAAGAAGGTAAGATTTCCTCGCATCTTTATACTTTAGATCAATGTGCAAAGAAACAAAACGACAAATGTAAATTGATGAGCTTATGTCACGTGCATTTTAGTGAACTCTGTATGGGAGCCATATCTAGTACACTTTAAGCAATTATAAAATTAGTTGTGTCATATACTTTTACTGGTTCTGACATATACTGATGCACTTTTATTGGCTTACATCCTTTAAGTCAATATTTTCATTTAATTTATAAATAGTATTTGAATGAGATTTTTTTAAAGTCTCCTTGTTGGATGGCTCTAGAAGTTGTAACACTTCCTTATCAAGGATATAGTGTTAAACTTTTAGACACGTATGCTTCAGTAATATGTAAAGTTTCTCCTAAATACTAACTGTAATCTCTTCCAGAGTAAGTAGAGTTCATCTATAGTGATGTGAATGTAACCCGTTTTTATATTTGGAAAATATTTACCTATAGAGCCACTCAAAATATGTTAGGCCTTTTTAATTAAAAGTTGTTACAGTTAAAAATGATACCTCCTTAAATTTAGTCAGGAGCACTAAACATGGAACCAAGAGACCAGTGTTATAGTCCTGACTCTTCAGGAGACTAAAAATGTGACATTGCGTGATTTATTTTGTCTTAAAAGTTTCAGTTTCTTCACTATGAAAATAGAGAGTTGATCTCTACTCTGAGGTACTATGGTTGGTTTTCGAAGTATGTATTGTGTGCCTCTTAGATGGCTAGCACTTCATTACTCTGGACATTAAAAGACCTAATCTTTGATCACATGTCATCTTTGATTACAGTTTCCTTGGGAGATGAGACATAAATATATGAAGGCACGTTTAAAACTATATATAAAAATACTCACCTTAGATACTTTTTAGTGCAGTAGGTATTAGAGAAGGGGGGGAGGTTGGACTGCCAAAAATGGAAAGAAATGTAGAGGGAACAACTTGTGGGGAAAACAGAATGAACCAGGAATTACTGTGTATTAAGATTAAATTGACCGTATTAGAAACTTCTTACTGAGAATTAGTCTTTGTCATTCTAAACTGAAGTGTTTAAAATACCCAGGAAATCAGTGAGGACTTTTGAATTGAAAGAACTGACATAATGAATGAGATGTTTTATAAAGTTCAGCCTGGCAGTTATAAAGTATTCTGATGGGTTGGAGAGCGCCGAGATGGGAATAAGATCTGTTTTGAAACTATAGGTGTGTTTGGGCATGAGATGATGCATACCTGGGGTTAGTGTTTGTAGAACTAGAGCTGTTAATATTCAGTTCAAGGATTCCAGAGCAAGGCTTTTTACAAAAATATATGATATTTTGACTCATGAAAAATGTTTGCTAAAAGGAAATTCAATAATTTTTTTAAATTTTGGAAGCAGCTTTACAGTTATGTAGACTTATTTACATTGACTGTTTTTTTCTAAACTTTTATATGTATTTTATAAAGCTCAACAAAAGATGTTTCTTTGAATTGCTTTAACAGAAGTAAAAGTCTTGTAAAAACTCTAATACTTATTGATTAATCAAACTAGAAAATCTTCAGGTACAGTGAATACTGATATAACATCAAAAACCATTGTATTTTTGTTATTCTTCTTAACAGAATAACTGTCGGAAAAAGTTACAGGAGCTACTATAAAGGACACATGGACAAAATCAAGGGGGAGGGTTGAGGTGGGGAAGGGAGGTGGGTTAGGCTAGGGTGGGGTGGAGGGATGGGGAGAAAAGGCATACAACTGTAATTGAATAACAATGAAAACTAAAAAAAAAAAAAGTTAATCATTATCGACATGTAATGCATTGAATATAGACCAGTCTTCTTCATAAGCCAGTAATTCATGCTGCATTTATTATTCATTATGATTTCCTTTAGCTCCCTTAGTAGTTAAGAAGATAACAATTCAAATAATATTTTATATCTGTGGGACATTTACACAATGGAATACTACTCAGCCATAAAAAAGAAGATTTTACCCTTTGTGACAGGATGGATGGACCTGGAGAATATTATGCTAAGTGAAATAAGTCAGTCAGAGAAAGATAAATATGTGGTTTCACTCATATGTGGAATCTAATGAACAAACTGAACTGAGCAAAATAGAGATAGGTTTATATAGAGAGAGCAGACTGACAGGTAGGGGGAAGCAGGGTAGGAGGTGGAGGGATTTAGCAAAAAGGAAGAAAGACTAATGGACATGGACAGCAGTGTGGTGATTGTGGGAGAGGAGGTATAAGGAGACTAAATTGTAACAGAAAAAAAAACAATTAAAAAAAAGAATTGACTGCATTAGGGAAAAAACTGGACGAAAAAAATCAAGGTCTGATGAGAGTTTCTGGATCTACCAAAAATTATTTTTTTACAAAAAAATTATTAAAGAACTATAAAATAACACCATTTGGAGGAAAAATGTAAGATTTTAATGTATAGATATTCCATTACATGAAATATCTTGAAAGTTCTCTTCTAGAATTTCCCAGACAGCTTGTATACCAGGTTCTTTTGATTATCCTTCTTGGTGCAAGTACATTTTTATTCTGGGGGCATTTAATTTTTTGGAAAAAGCTTCAAGTTACTTAAAATCAAGCTTAGTGAATGAATTGGGTTATCAAGGTAAATAATATGTGGTCTTCTGTTTTAAGTGTTTTACCATGAAGTAAGGAGTAAAAGAATATATAAACTGATTCTGATTATTTTGAACAAGAATATATTTCTAAAATATTTATCCAAAACTTCTATTGCTTTAAATGTATGATTTGTGGACTAAAATTGAGGATTTAGAATGTCGATGCTTAAATTTAATGATATAAATTTTTATTTATATTTTATGCTATTCCAAAAAAGTTAAAGATTGCATTTAAAAATATATATAGTACGAGATAAAATTAAATTAAGAACAAGCATTTGGGAAAGTCAATGTGTCAGGTAAATACATGCAAGCAATATAATATTAAGCTAAGTCCGAAGTTAGAATACAAAATTATGTTCAAACAGTCTCTCATTTTGTGGAAATAGATCACAAATTTGGGGCTGATCTTTCTAGCAAAGCAAGAAACCTAATTAAGCACATGAGTCACAGTGTTCAAGAGACAAAACATGTCAGTTACTCGAAGGACAGCTATTTTTGGTATTGAAAGAAAGGAAAAAATTTCCCATGTTCCTAAAAAGAGGGGACTATGATACAGTGCTCCTAAAATTTGAATAACATGTCAATTCCATCAAAGGGGAAGATTTTTTTTAGATTCCAAGAATCTAAGTTCTTAGATGTCAGTGAAAAAAGTCAAGTCTTAGTCCTTGAAAATGTCTGTTAGTTGTGGCTTATTATTATAAGCAGATGTTTTTTCCCAGAATATTAAAAGATTATTCTTATTATCAGCAAATTAAAAATATAAAATTAAAACATTAGCTGGAACTTGTGGATTCCTGATTTTATTGAGATCATGAGCCCCATTTTATAAAATAGGACTGAAAAATAATCCTCAGCAATTTTTACAGTATTTGGATTTTATGGGGCTCTTTCTCATAATATGGCATGGTGTAAGTTACTGGCATAAGTTCAGACTTTTAGTTTCTTAAGCAGGAAATACATATATTTTTTCCACATTCATTTTAGGTAGTACACCGTGCTTATGTAATGAAATTCTATGTAGTAGTTAAAACAAATGAGCTAAGCTTTCATCTATCAGTATAGATAAGCCCACAAATATCATCAGTAGAATAATAGTAAGTTCATAGTATCATTTATGTAATGTTTAAAAGCAATTTTGTTTAGGTGTGCCTATATCTGATAAAAGTGAAAAACCATGGGAGGGGAGGACACACACCAGATTCAAGATGCTGATAATGTCCTTGGAGAAGACGAGAGGTCAATAGGATTGGAAAAGGATACATTCTATCTGTGAAATGTTTTCCTTAACAAATAATCCAAACCAGTATGGCCACAAGTTAACTTTTATTAATTCTATGTGATTAGGTACACGTGTGTTCGTTATTTTAGTCTCTCTACTTTCCTGACAATTTGAAAACTTTGTGTAATTATAAAAAATAACTGAATTGTAGTACTGAGTAATAATCGTAACATTAGAAGGAATAAAATACATGTTGCATAAGGTAATGAACCAGCTCTATTGGAAGAAATAAAGATGTCAGGGTAATTCTTCCTAGGGGAGAGGACATCAGAGTTGGATTTTGAAAGATGAATGGGAATTTACCCCCAACTCAGCACGTGTACTTCTACACAGAGGGATGCAAATGTTGCACTAGGGGAACTATTTGCAGTCCAGTGTTACGAAAGCACAATTTGTGGGGATGCTTAGGGAAAATGGGCAGTGAAAGTAGAGAAGGCTAGGAATATTTAAAAAGCCGGATAATGAAGGGCTTTGCACTCCGTACAAGGGCACAAGTTCTATCCTGAGGCAGCGGGGCACCAGTGAAGGGAGTAAAGCAGTGCAGTGATTTGCGATGACACTTGGATTTTAATGAACAACCACCTTCGCTAGACTCTGGAAGATAGTGACTGTTACTTAAGATTAAATTAAGTGCTCTGTTTAATTCATTGAACAATGCTTTTTTAGAATAAAGAAAATTGGAAATAACCAAAATGTCTATAAATAGAAATGCTTAATTATGTCATTTCCATAAAATAAAATGCAATTCAGCCGCTGAAATTGACATGGAATATACCTATAACATTCTTTTTCAACATGTTATTGTACAATCATCATTATATGGAAATATTGAAAGAACTTTCCAGTTACCACCCATATACCCACCACCTATATTCTACCATTAACATTTTATTGTCTTGCTTTATTACTTATTTATCCATCTTTTCGTTCATTTTGTGTTTTAAGGGGAAAAACTCTTGTCTCAAAACTGCATTTTCTTATAATTTTTTAAAAGATATTTGTATATGCATAGGAAAAGACCTGGAAAGATTTATATAAAATTATTAATATAGGTTGCCTTTGGGTTATAGATGATAACCCACTTTATTCTCCATTGTATTGTCTAAATATTTTACACTGACTATGTGATATTATAATAAGAACTACATTTAATACTACATTAAAGCCCTTTTTCTGTAGCAATGAAAAGTATGAATTTTTTTTACAACTAGATACATACTGTTTTATTTGAAGTGAAATGAATTAAATTTTTTCTTTTTTCTACAGATAATGACGAGTAATCCTCAGAACATTCTTTAATCTTCAATTGTATGAAAGCATTTAAATTTGGCTCATCAGAATAACAAGCTTCAGTGGAGAATGTAGCAATTTTTTATAAATGATATGTCAGATTTAAGATGGGCATGCTGATTGCATGAAAAAGATGGACAAACATGACATTTTTCAATTAAGATTCAATTGAGTTCTACAGTTGCTTCCTGCAGAATGTATACTTTATTAAATCATCCAACCAAAGCAAAGAGACGTTGATCCAGAACTGGACCTAATGGTTTTGAAGATTTACTATGAAGTAAGGTGACTTTTACTTTCAGCAAATGTCTTTATGTTGAAAGAATTACATGGGTTGTGAAAGACCTGCCTGTGGCGTCTCATTTGCGTATTTAAATATAACTCTTTTTTTTCTGTTTACTTGTTTTCATGACTGGCAGTTAAGTATCAAATAACCTTGTCAAGGGCTCTATCTAAATCTTTACATTTTGAAGATGGAATTTTTAGCCTTCAAGTTTATATTCTCAGTCCCTTTTCAACCAGTGTGTTTCCTGAAGTAGCTCAGTGAAAAGTCTATAGAAACAGTCTTAGATATCATTGAAAAATTTGATTATGAAAGAATAGCAAAATTCTATTTCCTGATGTTAAAAAAGAAATGGTTAATTACTTTTGTTTCTTTTTAATGACCAGAACCAGGAATATTACATCTAAAAATTACTCTGTGAGTTTTCACATTGACCTAGCATATAGCATAAAGTTGTTCCTTTATGTTTTTTCTCATGCATGTACTTATTGGAGATTAAAAAGGAGAAAGGAATCGTTTTTATGTCGACACTGTGACAGTTTTGGTAACTGTTATTCCAAAGGGGGGAAATGTCTGCCTCTTTCACTTCCATTATGAGAAGATCATTAAGATGATTGTCACACAGCTTCATTACGTAGTTTCATTAGCGTTGTCTAAAGTCCAGATGCTTTGAGTAATAAAAGCAGATTTTTTTTGAAACGAGTATAGAGCAGCCTGATTGGCATAATCTGTAATTAGAACAATAAAATCGTGTCTGGCAGCACCATCAGTACTGTGCTGAATTTATTATGTGTATTATTTCTAACGTCCAAAACTACTTGGTTTTTATACATTTATTCTGTAATATTACTATTAAATTTTTACTGTCTACCTGAAGACCTGTCCACTGTTGGTTGTTATATATTTATTAGAACTAATCACAATAGAATTCTTTTACACAGAGCTGAGAGCACTTTTTTTTCTTTTACCTGATGGTTTTCTTTTTTCTTTTGAGTAGAAGAATATTTGAATTCTATACTTTAATTCTCTATAATCCCCCAAAATGGGAGTGATTTGGAGAGGGGGTTATTTTTTTGTCTTAACCTATCACAACTATTAGAAAAACAAATAAAGGTATACCAGTGGAAAAGTTGTTTACCCATATTTCAAAAGATGTCATATATATAAGAATAGGGATGACACATAGGGTTTGTGTCACCTTCAGTCAGGTGGTGGTGAGTGGCTCTGGAGTGTTGTTATGGAAAGGTGTTCTTGTCAGTGGGGAAGAGGGCTGTGTCGGTCGGTAAGGTGTGTTCAAGTGTTGGAGGCGAAGTGTGGAAGCATTTGTAGGTTGGTAGAACAGTGGAGCTAGAATGGGCTATAAAGGCAGTTTAGTACTATCTCCATTCAACAGGCAGGGGCATTGAGTTTTAAGATGAATGAAGGCACTTGCATAGTGGCCAGCGTGAGCCAAGTTCTAGGTCTGACACAGTGCTGTTGGTTACACATCTTTTTAACAATGTCCTTTTAAAAGTAAAAGTTTATAAACTTTATGAAGTCTGATTTTTCTTTCAGAATGTGTATTTTTTTGAAGTCTGTTTGAGACATTTTTGCCAAACTTAAAGTAACTATGATTTCCTCTATGTTTTCTTCTACTAGTATTGCTCCTTTTGATCCACAATCATGGTGTATATGCCCACTTAGGTCATCTTTCATTTCTCTCGGCAATGTTTTTATTGTTTTCAGTGCACAGATCTTGCACTTTTTTTGTCCAATGTATCCCTCAGTATTTCATAATTTTTGATGCTATTATAATCGTATGTTAAAATTTTCTATTTGTGATTGTTCCTTGTCAGTATGTAAAAATTTATTTTTAATATTGACCTTGTATCCCGCAATCTTGCTTAACTCTCTTTCCAGTTTTTTTTGTTAAAGATTGTATTTACTTTATTTTTTAGAGAGGGGAAGGGAGAGGGAAAGAGAGGGAGAGAAACATGAATGTGTGGTTGCTTCTTGTGCACCCCCCACTGGGGACCTGGCCAGCAACCCAGGCTTATGCCCTAGACTGGGAATAGAACTGGTGACCCTTTGATTTGCAGGCCAGCACTCAACCACTGAGCCACAACAGCTGGGGCTCTTTTCAGATTTTTTTAAAGAGCTAGATAGCATATAATTTAAGCTTTGTGGGCCAAAGAGTCTCAATTGCTACTATTCAACTCTGCCATTATAGTGTAGAAAGAGCCCTAGACAATACATAAATGATCATGACTTATTCCAATAAACTTGATTTTATTGAAAACTTGATAAGTCAAAAACAGATGGTAGCCTGAGTTTGGCCCACGGGCCATATTTTTCTGACTTTTTTTCCTGTACGCTACCATTTAATTGAAATTTGTCGAACTCTGCTTTTGCCTAAAAGAATATGCATTCTACAGAAGTAAAATCAATGTTCTATCTACCCAGTGGGTAAACTTTTAATTTAATGTAATTCATCTGTTATTATCTATTGATTTTTTATTGATTTTTCTATCAATTACTTAGAAATGGCTAAAATATCCCATTATGATTGTATTGTGCTTTTTTCCTTGTACTTTCGTCCATCTTTGCTGTATATATTTTGAAGCTGTCATATTAGCTGCATATTATTCTTATAAACTGATACTTTTATAATAATATAGTAATTTTCTTCTGAGGACTATAAGGCAAAAAGCATATCCAGAGTTAAAAAACATTAGTTAACTCTGGCTGGTGTGGCTTAACTTAGTTGGAGCATCGTCCGGTGTGCCAAAAGCTCTTAGGTGGCAGGTTCAGTCAGGGGTTGGGAAGAGGCAACTGATCACTGTTTCTCTCTCTGTCTGTCTCTCTCTCTTCCTCTCTCTCTCCCTCTCAAATCAATTTTTTAAATTAAAAAAAAAACATTAGTTTACTGTAAGGCAAATATCACTTCTAGAGTGAATTTTTGCATTGGTGTGGTCTTCTGGATGTGCTGGCGTGGCTCACTGCAACTTGTAAGATCTTCATTAGGGAATATGCAGGACTTTTATGAACTGGTTGTTACAACATTGAAGCCTGAAATCAAACCTGGTGAGAGTATCTACTGCGTAGGGCGTGGCGAGCACTGTAAATCAAGGTTTCTTTTTCCCCCTGAAGGCCAGTGTGCCAGCAGACCCCTGAATCTAATCTACTCTTTAAAACTTTCATTGACTTCTTTCTCCTTTAAGTAAACTCGTTATTGAAATGAAAATATTATAACAGGGCCCATTCATAATTATTCAGCTCAACTACTTTTCAAAAAGAGAGTATACTCCTGTAGTCAGCATGTGGATACATAAAGGGAAGACTTCTAGTTTCCCAGAAGCCCCATTTTGTTCTTACCCCTCACAGTAACCTCTGTCTTCCCTTCAAATATCAGACTTGTTTTGTGAACTATATGTAAATGGAATCATATGGTACACACTCTTTTGCATCTGGTTCCTTTTGCCCAACATTGTATCTGAAACTCATCCATGTTGTTGCACTGAGTATAGTTTGTTTACTTTGTTCATTCTCACTGGCGTATTATGTTATTAAAATATCACACAACTTATTTACGCATTCTACTGTTCCAGAGTTTGGATACTTTCAATAGAGCTGTAGTGACCACTCTTCTACATACCTTCTGGTGAACATATGTATGAATTTCTGTTGAATGTTCACCTAAAAGTGGAATTTTGGGTCATAAGAGATGCATGTGCTCAGTCCTAGTAGGCAGTGATGAACAGTTTTCCCGCCAGCGGCCCTGATTCGTACTCCCCGCGGCACTGCAGGAGTGGTCCAGCTGCTCCACACCCCTGACAACGTGTGGTTGCAATCAGTTTTTAATTTAAGTTATAATATTCTTTCCTTATACGAGTTGTACGTTTGTTTCAAATATGTTTGGTGGTTGAAGATGTGCATGAACTGAAGACAGAGAACTCGTGTGTGCTTTGTGTGTGATACTCAAGAAAATAATCATACATTTTAATAGTTGTGTGATACCCAGCAATTTGCATTACCAGCTTCTACATAAATGTATAGGTTTAATTATAATAATCCTATGAGATCAAAGGAGTTTATTATTATCCTCATTTTTATAAAAGAGGAAACCAATGCTCAGAACATCTGTGATGTACACAAGACCGAGGCAAAGCTGGACTCAAACGCAGATGTTCTGAGGGGTCGTTCTAAGTGCTTTCCACTTCCTTCTCTGACTGTTCGTGTCAGTGGCTAAAGAAAAATCAGATATGGCCATGGTACAGACCAGCTCGATTCTACTCTCTGGTCTATTATTAATAGTAAGTGTAACTTTATACACGCAAATATTTTGGATGTAATGTTGATTTGCCAAACACCTTGGGATCCTCAGAGATGACCGAGATAGATTAGGGATGGTCCGTCTCCTCGTCATGGTTTTTGTTTAATGAGAGAGGCACAGGCATACCTACACAGACTTGATAGATATTTATATAGGTGTAATCAGTAATCATAGAGTTAGAATAGAGAACTGAATTTGGAATTTGTTGGAAAAATTCCACACAATTTACTTAACAAATTTGTGAATGTTTATTGTGTGCTAAGCACTGTTTTTAGGCATAGCAATGATAAGATAAAGTCCTATCCTATGGAGTTTAGCTTCTAGTGGAGGTAACAGAGAATCAGCAAATAAACACAAATATATATATTTTAATGATTGCAGGTAGATATAATCACATTAGGAAAAGTGACATAGTAAATTATAATTCATAAGAATTATTAAAGCCTGACAGAAGAGAATTACTGGATTTTTTAAAAATTATTTTTAAAAGGGCAGGAAGTTTCTTTTCCAATTTAAAGAATAATAGATGAAAACACTGTTCACTCTGGGTAGGAGAGAATTGAACAGACGTGGGCCTCTGGGCTGACGGCCACAGAGGACAGAGACAGGTAGCTACAGGATTGATGATAAGCAAGTGAATTGAGGTGAGAATGCTAAAAAGTAAAACTTTTCTAGCGGGAGATTCAGTCTCATTAAATAATCCCTTCTTGGAGAAGAATATAAAGTACCTGCTCCGAAACTCTAAGAGTTCTCTGTGTAGTGGAATTGAACATGTAACTGTCAGGTTAGTGTTTCTGAGGGGTGAGTGTCACTGAAGTAGGTAGACAAGATATTTTGTGAGTACAAGGGTGAACATTTTTCCTTTTTGTGGGGAGGTGAGGGTCAGATTATCTTAAACCAACTTCCTCAGAAGCAGATCCTGACAGGGATTTGTGTGCTGGGGATTTCTTAAGGAAGTGCCCCCCAGAGGAGGCTGATACAGGGGGAGGTGGGGGTAGGACAGGGAAGGTACAATTTAAGGCAAAGTTTCACAAAGGGTGGCTTCTGCCTAATCTCCCAGGGGAACTGAGGAATTGTCCAAACCCAAGGTAAGGGAGGAGAGCTCTCACACTCCCATATGCTCAGGCTTTGGTTAAAAGCCACACCCATGGTACAAATTCAGGCTCTGCAAGTGTGGGCAAAGTGGCTCCTATAGCCTAGCCCGAGGGCTGTTAGTCAAAGAAAAGTCACAAGTGTTGACTGTTGGAAGCAAAAGCACACTGAAGCCTAGAGAGTGCACAAAAATGTTTAAAACAAAATAGAAACGGCGACATGGATATGTGGAGCAGAGTGACAGCTGTCAGGGGGGAGCAGGAAGGGGAAACCAGCTGAAAGAAGGTGAAGGGATGAGCCAAAGAACATGTGTGCATCACCCACAGACACAGACAACAGTGTGGTGATGGCCAGAGGGAAGGGCAAACAGGGCAGGGAGGAGGGGAGCAAAGGGGGGGAAATGGGGACATCTGCAATAATGTCAACAATAAAAATAAATTAAAATTCTCAAAAAAGAGATCCAAGGGGAACATTGTCCATTACAAATATTTTTGGGAAGATGTAACTAGCACATCAAAAACAATTTAATTTTTATAAAGTGACTCATTTAAAAGGATAATGTCAAGAAAATAGTGGCATAAATGGTACATAAGGTGAAAATGATTAAATTGACACGCGCTGGTAGGGTATTTGTTTTCATTTCTGTGGTGCAGTCAGGAGTTCAGCTGCCATTTGGTGGGACACTTCAGTCTTCTTTGATATTCTCCACACCCTCCTACTGTCCCAAGACAGGACTAATTGTACACTTCTTACATTGCCTACAAATCACTGATCGCATGTTCCTCCCCTAAGGGCTCGGGGAGGGTCTTAGAGCAGTGACTGTGCGGTAGTCCTCTCTGCACGTCTAGGGTCTGGCTCCGTGCCGGCTTACAGTAGGCAGTCAGTAAGGGTTTGGGGGGGGTGGGGGGGTGGCTGAATACAGAACTCCTTTAGAGCCTATGGAAATTCCAGAGAATAAATTTTATCTTCAGGATAAAGTTTGTGTCTTGTATTAACTAGGCAAAAGCAATTAAAATGATAAACTCCCTCTAGCATGCCAATAAAGGTTACTGAACCTCAGCAGATAACTTTTACATTTGGCACAGAAAGCTTTTTACCTGAAAATGGAAAGTGAAACCTTTAGTGGAGGAGGAGAGCATTCTTGATTAAGAGCACTTGATTAAAAAGAGCTCATTAATGAAAAACAGTACTATTTTTATAAGGACTGAGCTCCTTTTATCTTGCCCTGGTTTGGTTTCACGCTTCAATAAATAGCCCCCTTGGGCAGTCACGGCTCCTTGCACTGCCAAATGCAGTATTCGAGGTTGGCCATGCCCTTCCCTGACGTCACTCTGGAAGCGGCATCAGCTAATTAACTGCTCAAACTCGTCGCCATTATTGTTCCCAAGCTCCAAGTTGTGCTGTCAGATGGAATCACAATGACTTAAAAAAAAAAAGAAGTTGATTTTTTTTTTCTTGACATTACAGAAATGGTCCTTAGATGAAACTTAGGACAATTATAATGGAATGTGCCTGATTAAAGGTGACCTATAGATACTCACAAGAGCAGAAAAAACTCTCTTGCATAGGATGAATGCTTTTGGCTTTTTCTCCAGATTAGGCATGGAAAAAATGTCTGTTACTCAGATTTTAGCTTCGCCCTATTCATCCCTGTATAGTACCAGTTAACTGCTTCTTCTCACATAACTGGGATCTGGCATCTAGGCGCCTCTGCGCACGTCTCTTCCACTTTTCTCTGGTGGTCAGCACCTTCACTCTGCCCCTTGCTGGCTCGAGCCCCCACCCTCGAGAGGTCTCGTGCGTGCTGTCCTTGCTTGTGAAGACCATGCTTTTGTTTCCAAGGCAATACCTAGTCAGCTTGAAATTTGTCACCTATATCTATGTAAGTCTATTAGTGGTCGATCTTTTCATCTTTTTAGATAAAAATTGCTCAGAGAAGCAACTCCGTGTGGATGTTATGCCCTTTTGCAGCTGGAAGGGAAAGGATCATAGAAGAGGGAACATTATCTTTGAAGGGGCTCCCTGAATTACAGCATAAGTAGGTTAGGTCTTATTTCCTTCTCCATTCCTCTTTCTGGGAATGGATTTCCAATGCAGAACTTTAAGCTTCAAACATTTAAAATTTAAATAGAGTAAACTAATTCATGATTTTAGCCAAAGACCATTATATACAATACACCATAGTCTTTAAATTAAGGAATAAAGCACAGAATAAAGACTTGAATTATGGGCAGAGGACTTTGTATTAGAAATTTCCACGTTTATTTGAAATATGTACTCACCCAATCAAAATGTCACAAGGAATAACTCACTAAGTTGTACATTCCATAGTACAACTATGGGAAAGGGATTATGTTTAGTTCCCATTGTTTCCCTACAGTGTCTAGCTCGGAACTTCAGAAATTTATTGAAGTTTTATTAACACTCTTGAGGCACTTAATACAAATAAGAGGCCAGCCTCTTCAGGTCACAAACTTTTATATAAAACAATAATGTACTCAAAGGAAGTCACTTAGACTGATGAATTTTGCTCCAGAAACAGGTGATTTCTAGTCTAGTAACCTAGCTCAAGTTATAAAATAGGACTGCCTTGAGGTAGGGTTAAGGTTAAGTGAATAACATAAAATGCCTTGTTGAGGTTGAGATAACAGGTAAAATGTGCCTGGCCCACAGCAAGCACCCAGTATGTGCAGGTTCCCTGCTTCCTTCTTTCGGGTGTTAAATAGTCCCGATGCACATGTGACATGGTTGCAGATCCACGAACAAAACAGAACAGGGTGAGAGATAGTCCCTAACTCAGGCACTCCAAACGTTACTACTTACTGCAGTGAAATACTAGACAGCTCTTTTTTATTGAGATTTGTGCTCATTTTATTATACTATATATACCCTATTAAAGACCCTTGGGGTAATAAACGGTATTAACATCAGAAATACATTTCTCACAAGCCACTAGGTTGGTGTGTTTTTCTTGAACTCTGAATTGTGTAATTGGTCACAATTCTCTGTTGGCTGGTACAAAGCTTAGAATCAAGCTTGTTCCTTTATGTTTAGTAAGTATATAGAAATTCATTATATTCTTGCATTATCCTTGTTTCTAGTTCTATTTTAAACCTTTATTTTTTCCTTCTCTGCAATGTATTTTTTACCTGCATTTAATTAATGCGAACTTGATACATTATATATTTCTTTTTAAGCTGTCTTAAATCCTAGAGAAGAAGCTAGGAGACAGAGAGATTATATGTATATATTTATATTATATATATTTTTATTTATAATATATATATCTGGCAACAAAAATCACTTGTAAAAAAAGAAGTTAAAGTACAACAACAAAGACCAAACCGCCTTATCTATTTCCTTTGACAAAACCTAATAATGGAGGATTTTCCTATTCTCTGTGCTATTTTCCACCCAAAAACTTGCTTATCATGTTTATGTAGCCTTACCATTCTGGGTTTTTTTACTGCAAGTAGAAAAGGAATCTATTTAAAGCATATTGGGCAGGGCAGGAAATCACCAGGATTGCTCGAGAAATCCTCAGGAACATGGGGCTCCCTTGCAGCTGGAGCCACAGTCTGCACCTCACCACAAAACCAGTGCAGGGTGGGCGGGGGGTGGGGGGGGTGGGGGGTGCTGCCACTGTGAAATGTGCACACAGACCTTCCCATCTGCCCCTGACGCTCACAGACACTGAATGGATGGATTCTGCACAGCCGCCCTTTTTTCCTTCCTTCTTTTCCTTTCTTTTCTTTTCGTTTTTCTTTTCTTTCTTTCTTTCTTTCTTCTTTCTTTCCCTCTCTTTCTTCTTCCCACCCTCCCTCTCTGCTTCCCTCCCTCCCTCCTTCCCTCCTTCCCTTTCCTTCCCTCCCTCCTTCCCTTTCCTTCCCTCCCTCCTTCCCTTTCCTTCCTTCCTTCCTTCCTTCCTTCCTTCCTTCCTTCCTTCCTTCCTTCCTTCCTTCCTTCCTTCCTTCCTTCCCTCCCTCCCTCCCTCCCTCCCTTCCTTCCCTTCCTCCCTTCCTTCCCTCCCCCCTTCCCCTGCTCCTAGTTCAAAGTTCTGGTTAGGAGCTGCTCACTGGCTGAGTCTCAGTTACGTGATCATTCTCCAGTTGCAAGGGAAAATAGGAACATGAGTACTGATTTTTGAACATCTTTTTGCTGATCTGATCTTTTACATCTTTATAGTGAAAGGGGAGTTCTGTGTCTTTCCATATTCACCCAATGGAGAGTCTCCCCCAGATAAGAAGGTTCAGATCCAGGTCAGCAAAATAATGACAACTGTGAACTCCAACCCCACCCCTTTGCCTACCTCATAGCCACACACACACCCTGTTTTTAGCCTACAATTTTTTAAAAATGGTATTTACCTAACCAAAATACACAGCAAAAATACCCCCACGTTTCTAACACATTCCAGTGGGATATAACTCAGAGTCTCTGGGTCACTACAGACAGCTTCATTCGCACTCTGGCTTCAGCGCAGCCTTGTCCCAGTAGTCTAACACCTATTAAAGTTGCACTGTGAATAACACACACTGTGTAAAATAACGTAGAAGAGAGAAATGTGACTTTCAACTTAATTGAAACATATAAACTATCAAGCAAGGTGGAGAAATTTGGATCAATATAGAATCCTATTAAAATGTACACACATAAAAACAGACTTTAAAACTATTCATTTCCTGGTTCAAATTTGAGTTAATAACTCAACTATGGTTATAATTCATCAACAGAAACATAATTCTGTGCTGCATTTTGCTCTTAATAGAATGTTACATTTTATTGAGATTTATGAATTCATTATTCTGGTAGATGATTTAATTGTATAGTCTCACCTATGTTCTGCATACAGAATTTTAATAAGAGGAACTTCAGTATCTTGAGGCTTCCAAATGAAGCATAAAAGCTGCGGTTAAGTTATATAAATAGTAACTTTTTTGAGGTATACATCATGTGCTTCAAAAAACCCTATTTATGATATTTATCTCCTAGGTGTCTGCCTATTTTAAATAAAATAATATTCCTGACTAAATGTGCAATATAAAAGTTCTTAAAAATTTCTCGAGAATTGAATAGCATATTTCTTCATAGGTTCTCAGTTTTGGCTGCATATGGGATCACCTGGAGAGCTTCAGAAATCACTGACACTGATTCAAGCACACAAATTCTGACTTAATGGACCTCAGTTGTGGTCTGGGCATTAGGACTGTAAAAGTCTCCCCAGGTGATCCAGATGTACCGGAGGGGTGGGGGCAGTGAAGAACCTTTGATCCAGAGCTGCTCCCCAGCTCTCCTCCACATGTACTTTGTAGATAAAGGGAGACTTGGAGAGTTCAGGCCTTATTTCTAGTCACCAGCTGCTTGATGGTAGTTTATGACTTCAGTTTAGCCTTTTTCCTAAGACCCAGGGCCAGTGACTGAACTTGAGGCTTTCACCAGCAGGGCTCCTTTAGGCTGTCAGGACACAGAAGCGTCTGTCCTTGGGGCTCCTGGAATGACCACACAGGACAAGCCTCCACTGTTGGATCAAGTCGTCGCTGTGAGGTTGGCATGAATCACCCCCATTTCACAGATGATAAAATTGATGGTCAGATAGACTTTCATAAGGTCACAGTTATTTTAGGTTCTATGGGAGCTTTTGAATAAAATCTTATTATAATTACTCTAAAGTACTTCCAAGTTATTTTATTATTAGAAACCATATCCCTTAGCACTTAAAACTTAATTGATTCACAGCCTCACTTATGAATTAAATGAAAGGAAGCATTTTTAATATAAAGAGAGACATATGAAAGGATAAACACTTTTACTCTTGTGGCCATGTATAGTTAACGAGGTTTTATTTTAATGCCAATGATTCATTTGTAATGTTGTCTGTATAAGAGGATTTTCCTTATAACACAATCTCATAAGAAACCAAAATCTAATGGGAAATACTGAATTAGGATGAGTAAAATGCACGGGAGCGTGTGTAAAAGGATCATACATAACTAATGCATTTGTCAGTCCTATCCTGAGAGTGGAAGATAATTATGGTTTCACTGGGAAGGCTCGTGTGAGTCAGCATTGACCTCTGAGCCCACTGGCATTTGCAGTACTGTTGGCAGAACTCCCCCGTCACACTAGGTCTGTGGCTGGGGCCTGGCACTGGAGTGGGGGTCGGGGCAGAATAGAGGAACAACGCCTTTAGTTGATGAGGGGGGTGAGCACATAAAAAAGGGCCACGCTTGACTGTAACTCACAGTGACTCATGCTCTTACCTCTGAGGAGACAGTCACTTATTTCACACTGTTGCTTGTGACAGCTTTTTTATTGTAAACCTAATGATTATTGAAAATGTGCCATTCTGGGTGGGCAGCCACTTCCTTAGCACTCCAGGCTCCTTCCAGTTGCTGGCCAAACCCAGAAACTAGAGGGCTTATTCTTCTTCCAGCCCCGACAGAAGCCCCTGGCTGTCTGCCTGCGGCCAGACAACCCCTGTATCTGCTGTGTAGGTAATGGTAGCTGCTTATAGACCTGGAGATTTGACCAGCTGCCCTTAAAAGCTGCTGCCCCCATTCTTTGTCTTTCTTTTGTAAAGGCAAGAGAAAAGGGCATAAGAATTGTCTGTCTCTTTCATGGATGTGATTGATTTCCAGAATGTTAAAAAATGTTTAATACATAGATATATAGATATGCACATAGATAAATAACAGTTCTCTCTGAATGTATCTGTGTCCCTGTCTCTCCCTCCCTCCCTCCCTCCCTCCCTCCCTCCCTCTCTCTCTCTAACAAAGAAAAAAAATCAAAGAAAATATAGGATGGGGCAAAAGTATGTTTATAGTTGTGTGTGAAACAGCATGTTCTTAAATTATTATTTTCCAGATGAACAACTGTAAACCTACATTTGCCATACCCTACACATCAAGTTGGTAAATACTTGTCTCTGGATAGTAGATGACTTTTTTCCCATTCCTAGTTACTGTGCTTTCTAAATGTTCCATTATGAGCTGTATATTTTAATATATATATATTAAAATATTTTCTTGAGTGTAGACCATCTTAGCCCTTTGGTCTCTGACAAACAATGTAATTAGCTGAAGCACTGATTTCTTAAAACCAACAAGGTGGGTTACTTAAAACCTTATTTTTTCACAGGTAGAATGAAGTACTGGGTTAGCAAAGGAAGCGTATTCAGAGAGAAGTGGGAAGGTTGAAAAGATGCTGCTAGCTGTGAAAAGGCAGTGCGGGAGGCCCTGGCGATGATGAAAATGCTTTGTATCTTGACTGCCTCGATGTCAGTAGCCTGGAGGTGATGTTGTTAATGGTGATGTTGCTGTTTTTGACAAGATGTTCTCATTGGGGAAAACTGAGTAAAGGGCATATAGGATCTCTTCATTATTTCTTACAACTTCGTGTGACTCAACAATTACCCCAAAGTAAGTTTTATTTTTTAAAAGTTCCTAGAAAGTATTGCTCTGCTATTTCTTGGGAGTAGTAAAGGCAGAAAGGCTTCCTCATTGTTATCCAACTCAGAGTCATTCTGGAGGTGAATATTTAATACTCTCTGCTCATGACTTTGATGATAAAATTTTTGTTGCGTTGTCTTTCACTACTTTTTAGAACACAGACATGCATTTCAAAATAACTGAAAAACAGAAAGAAGAGAGTATTCTGTCAAATGGGAACATGTACTCTTGGGAGCCACACCTCCACGGGTTTCTTGTGTTTTTGCAGGTCTTGTGAGTGAGGCAGTGACTGCTGTTTATTCTAGATAATGTCTTCAAGGAGGTGTATTTAGCCAACAGCCTTGGGAGATAGAGTGTCCCCCTTGAGAGCAAAACGCAGGCATGCTTATTGCCCATATAAAAATATTTGGGTTCCCTAAGCTCAGAGTCCCTTCCTGTATCACAACCCACTGGGAATGCAGGTGTCATCTGGATCCCTTTGTGTCACTCTGTAGGGACTCAGGGGACCAGTGCAAAAATGACACTTAGGCTGCTTCTATTGCTGTAAATTATATATTGTCTTTGCTTCTGATCCAAGAGTCTCATGTCTTTTACCAGCATCCGTGAAACTACCAGGCTAACTTGGTAAGCTGCAAGTAGGGTAAAAAGCTCAGACCCTTCAAGTTTTTGACAGTTTTGGTGATGAGTAAAGAGGTGACTTTGTGGAAGAGGAAGGATGAGGGCCTTATAACCAGCTAATGGGATTTGAGGAATATCTGTGGGAAATATCAGGAAGTATGTTGATGAAATTTTATGATCAACAAAGGGAATAAACAGTCTTCCACTTTATTTCGTACTAACGAGGAAAAATTGGGAATTTGGTTGCAGAGCAAAGAGATTCAAAGACAGCTGCCCAAACAGTGCCCTGTGGTTGCTAACTATGATCCAGATGGAGAATTTCCTTGCTGATCTGGCAGACAGCCTCAGGGGCACACCTCAATGCAGCAACTAGTAGCAAGATTTGCCCTGGGTGGGCAGAAGTTTCTTTTCACTTAATAGTTACTGAGATCTGCACCTACACTTAGTATGAAGGGGGGAAAGGCATGACTGCTATGGGCAGAAACCAGGGATTCACAGATCACTAGAACTTGGGTTGCTTTGCATGGGAGATGAGATACCTTGGAACATGTTTACAAAGAAAGACTAACAACAGCTGTGTGTTAGTAGGAGGCTGAGAAGACCAAGATCAAGGCTCAAATACTCCTGCAGTCCATAAGGACAACCTCAGATCCATTTGGAAACCAGGGGAAAAGGTCTCAGATTTTTTTTTTTTCCTGTGGGTCCTGGCTTCCCTAGAGAATCTTGGGCCATTTTAGGGACACTTTCCTGAGACAAATTAGTTCCCATAGAAAACCACTGATGAGGCATCGACTAGTATCTGGGCTCCTACTGCCCTGGATTGGGTTTATTTACAATGCGGATGCAGGTGATCAACTGGAGAATGAGGATTGGACTCAAAGAAGAATAAATAAATTCTTGTGGTCAGTCTTGCCACCCTGACAAGTTCACCTGACCCTGATGTGGAAACAAGATGAGAACATGAGATGTTGTCTGAGTAATGGGCTAACAGTTGTCCCAGATTATGGCGAACTCCTCAAAGAAGGTCGCAGCTGTGTGAGCCATGCCTGAGTCAGCAGAGGGTATAAACCTCATGACCCCAGGAAACAATGCGGCTGTGGCTGTGGCTGCAAATCCAAGGACTCCCAAGGCTGAAACAGTAGCATCAGCCATGAGAATGCCACCACCTGGTGCAGAGCACTGTGAGGGCCAAGAACGGTGGAAGCGCGCTGGGTCGAGCATTGAGCCACTGCTGTGCTGCTGGAGACTAAAAGTAAACGAAAAGCCTTGCTTGACAAAGCCACAGCATCAGTCAGCTAAGGCTGGCAGAGCAGAATACCCTGCCTGGGTGGCTTAAACAACAGAAATGCCTTTCTCACAGTTCTGGAGGTTGGGAAGACCCAGATCAAGGTGCAGGCCATTTTGGTTCCTGGCGAGAGCCCTCTTCTCAGCTTGCAGCTGACTGCTTTTTCAGCGGGTCCTCACATGGGGGTGGAGGGGGAAAGGGAGATACCGAGTGCTCTGTTCTCTCTTCCTTCTCTTACAGGGACACCAATCCTGTTATGGCAGCCCACCCTCATGAACTTATCTATACCTAATTATCTCCAAAGACCCCAGCTCCAAATACAATCACATTGGGGGTGAAGGGTTCAACATGTAAATTTTGGGGAGATACAGTCAGTTCCTAACAGCCATTCTCAGCCTTAATGGACCTGATTCTTCCCTCCTGCTCTAGCTCAATCTCTATCACTTTAAGGAGAAAAACAGTTACGAGGTGATGCTGACATCTCTCTGTCCACAAGGGGGATCGGAGGCCATACTCACCTGTCTTAAGTATACTAGGGATCTGGGGGGAAAGAAGGACTTAAAACTTCATGGCTCTGTTGGATATGACTGACTGCTCAAGGCAATACCCTATCTGGTCCTGTTCCCACAGGGGCTCCCAATTTAAGAGATGGAATTTGGGCCACAGAGAAGGGAAGCTAAAGTGGTCTTGTGCCCGGGTTCTTTGGGTCAATGCAGTGTGCTGTTGTGGATCCACTGATGAATATTTCGTCATTATTGATGTTTTGTGCACTTGCATTGTGAATGTTGATGAAGTCCAGAGGGAGTCCCCTGACGGAAAAGAGCCGCATTTTGACAAGTGCCAGGGGAACACATACTTGCTCCTCAGTCCGCCTCCCTGATTGTCCTGGGTGGTCCAACAGAAACAGTTTAGAAGTCTAGGGGAGAACACCCTCAAATTTAAAGATAGCAGGGTCATAAGAGATGCCGTATCGTAATACAATAATCCTGTACAGCCAGTGAAAAAAGCTAACAAGAGCTGGAGGCTTACAGCAGATTACTGCCAGCTGAATTCAGTTGTTGATCCCACAGCCCCAGCTGTTCAGACATTGTGACTGTAACTGAATTCATTACGCAGACCGATGGCACTTGGCATGCTGTCTCGGACATTGCCATTGCATTCTTTGCCATACCACTGGCACCTAATAATCAAATACATCTCCTCTTCATGCTGCAAGGCCTCCCGTATACATTTGTGTCACTCCTTCAAGAGCACCTAGATTTCCCTGCTACTTGGGTCAGAATTTAGTGCAAGTGCCTCTACTTCTGGTGTCCAAAGCTTTCATTATATAAGTGATATCCTCCTGTTGGTTGGCAAGTAGAAGCATCAGTTTCAATGTCCATAGCTGAGATTATCATACCTCTGCCAGCCGGTGAAGCTGATAAATTCTGACAAAATTCAGGGGCAGCTTCCCAGGTAAATATGTGGGTAGATCGCAATGCCCAGTTGCCTTTGAAGTTAGGGAAAAACTGCCGTCTCTTTACCGCTACCACCACCACCATCAAAACGGATGCCCATAACCTTCGTGGACTTTTTGGCTATTGGAAACAGTATGCGCCTCATTGGGTATTCACTTGTTCCTTTACATCCAGATACTTTGAGTGAAGCCCCAGCAAACAGACTGCACTAGCAGCTTTCCTGCAGACTGTGACACGCCCTGTACCTTGGGCCCTCCACAACCCTGATGAACCCGCTGAGCTGCAAGTCTCTGCGGCTGCTTATTTTTCTGCCTGGAGCCTCCAACAAAGGGAGGCAGCCGCCACTCAGAGTCCGTCCTTAGGGTTTTGTACTTGTTACCTCCATGACATGGTTGATAGGTACACCCATTTTGAAAAGGAGCTGTTAGTTTGCTACTGGGCTCTTGTCGTAACTGAATGCCTGGCCCACAGAGGCCTTGTGACTCTTCTTCCTGTGTCCCTGTTTTGTGTTGGTTGACTGACTCAGTGGTAACAAGGTGAGAAGTCCCGTCAAGTCCTGTTTGTCAAATGGTTGTGGTACATTCAAGAACACAGCTGCCTGGCTCCCATGGTATGTTGGCTTTACATGGAAAACTGGCAGCTGTTTCTTTGGAGAAAACTCTATCTCCATTCTGCCACCTGAAGCAAAGCCTCTGGTTCAGTAGGGTCCTTGACTCACAGTGGTTTCTCTGAGTGTCTGGGCTGGATCACCGATGGTTCTACTAATCCAATACCTGATGGTGTCCCCTGGGCTGGCTGCTGTGACTATATAACTTGAGCACCAGCTGTGAAGAGAACCCAAATGTGGTCATTCTGCTCTGTGGGCAGAAATCAAGGGCATTCTCATAACTTGGACCTAGACCCCTCTTGATGAAGCTGGTTATATTTTTACTGACTCTTGGGCTGTTGTCAATGGCATAGATGCCACTTTGAAAACTGCAGCCTAGCAGATCAGACACCTGTCTCTGGGGCTATGCACTGTGGAAACAAATTGTGGCCGCTGATGGAACTGTACGGGTCATTCACATGGATGCCCACACTTAGGACCCATTCTCCAATTGGAATCAAACTGCCAGCTGAGCCCGCACCTCCCAGAGTGCCCCCATTGCTGTCCGGTTCCATCATTGCCCTGGTCACGGCCGCACATCCGCCGTCACACACTCGGCACTGAGTAAACACCCTGTGTTTCTGATGCAGAGGCCACCGCTGCATTGGGATTCCTGCCATAAGTTGACCCGTTTGTCCTGGGGTGAGGACTGCCACGTTGCATGGGGTGTTGCCTCTATAAACTCCTGGCAGATTGAATCAATTGATCCTTCTAGGGACTGTTGGCAATGCCTCACTTTTTTGGCTATAGTGTTGCTCTTGTAGTTGGAACACTTGAGTCTGCCCACACCACCGTGGCCCTTGAAATATATCCATGACAAGCTTCTGTTTTTCTGGATGATTTAATTCCAGTGACAGTGTACCTTTTACCACAAAAGCTATTCAGCAAAGTGCTGATACAGTCAAGGTTTTCAGTGGACCTTCCATGGTGCCTACAATCCACAGATATCTGATATTGTTGGCCATTGGAATGCCTCCTCAATACTCAGAGATTTCTGACTCAACCTTTCTCACCCCATCCAGGTTCCTACACCTGTCTGAGGTAGTTTGGTCACTGAGTCAGCTGTCCCCAGAAAGTGATCATCTCCTCTTGGCTGCTTCCTAGATAGTATCATGACAAAAGTGATAGGAGATCTTTTTTTGGAAGTTTAGGATTCTGCCCTAACTATTCCTGGGTATGGTGTGCCTTTCTTTCCCCTGAAAGTAACCCTAAGCTGGCCTGCTTTGAACACTGTCTGGGAGAGAAGGGCTCTAATGATCTGTAAGGATCACCCAGAAGCCTTCCCCGGGGAGGAAAGTGCCCTGGTGCATTGGGTGCCCTGCCTTTAACTGGCTGCTGGCTCTGCTATCCCCCGCCAGGCAACTCGGGCCAGAATGTGATCTCCATCCCCCTTACCCTTGCCGAGAAGTCTAACGAAAACATCGGGGAATAGCCCACTTCGTGCAGCACATGTGTCAGCAGCTCTGGATGTCTTCACACTCTTGTCCTTTTTTAGGCACCAGTCATTCCATGTAGCAAACATAGTGGCGGCATGGACAAAAGGACAGGCTGGGCTGACTGCTCTCAGGCAGTCCCTCCAAAACCAAGGATTAGACTCAGTTCTTCCCCCGCACTGGAAACGCTAATGCCTCCCAGCCAGCCAGGAGGTCATGTTTGAGGCACTGTCAGCCATGGTCCCCAGCTGGTGTACCGGCTCGAGTGGAACCAACAGTGGTAAGACTTTTTTTCTCTAGGGCACAGTATGCATTCCGAAGACTTTCATTCTTATGTGGAAGCCAGGCGTTAACTTGCCTCCCCGCTGAAAACGCAGTGATGCACACATTAGGAGTAGTCAACAACAAAACTTCAGCCCTGGAAAGTATTCAGATAACTTCAACTCGCCAGACAGGATGGTCATGGATGAGAGAATTGCTTAAGGCTTCCTGCTGTGCAATCCTTAATACATCCTGCTCTACTTGGAGCAATGCCTTGCGCCAAGGGGATTTCCAAGGTAGACTGATGTTTTACAGGGTTTGCTCAACGTGGGACGCGGGGAAGGAGAGAGAGTGGTGTGGTTGAGGTCGACTCTGTCAGTTGGACTTACGCTGGCACGTGCAGTCTCATTAATGGGTAGCTGTAATTAAATACTGTGTGAGACCATCTGAATGGATTTGGTCTTAGCCTCTGTCAGTCAGATTAATCGGTGCAGTGGCATATTCATGGGAAGATTTACCGGACCGAGGCCGAGATGGTTGGGTTGAAAAGTGGCCCCTAAAAAGATATGTCTGTGTCTTAGCCCCCAGAACCTGTAAATGTGACCTTTTTAAGAAAAAGTGCTACAGATTAATTAAAGACCTTAAAATGAGATCATCCTGGATTATTGAGATAGGCCCTAAATCCAATGACAAGTGCCCTTAGGAAAGACACAAGAGATAAGGAGGCCACAGGAAGATAGAGGCAGAGGTTGGAGTGATGCAGCCAGAAGCTAAGGTCCACCTGGAGTCACCAGCAGCAAGGGAGGGTTTGAGCCTTCGGAGGAATGTGACTGTGCCACAGCTGGAATCCAGACTGCTGGCCTCGGGATCAGAATAAATGTATGATGTTTGACGCCACCCAGTTTGTGGTAATTTGTTAGGTAGGGCACTCTCGGGAAACTAATACAAAGGTGCTGGAATGAGTGTTGGCTATTGTTGGGGGAATTTTACCATGAGTATCTCATTTTTCTGTGTGTCCTACATGCAAAGCACTGACTGCTCTTTATTCTGGGTTATCTTTCCAAGAAACAGATAGTGCCTCCCTTCAGAGCAAAGGGCAGGTATGGTAACTGCCCCTTATAAAAGATTCACGTTCCCCAAACTCAGAGTTTCTTACTTACAGTTCAATCTACGGTCTGTTCAGGTATCGTCCGGTCCCCTTCACATCAGCGGTGGTGCTTGGGGGACCGGCATAAAAAGCTGGTGCTTTGGCTACTGCTGTTACTGTGAGTTGTAAATTGCTGTCTCTAACCCCAGGAGTTTCGTATCTTCTACCAGCATCCAGGAAACCGGCAGATTAACTTGTTAGTTAGAATGTGGGTTAAATCTCAGCCTCTTCACAGATATTATTCTTCAATCTCCTGTAATTAGTCTGTGAGTATCACTTTAGCTCTGTCCCCACCTTCCGCAAATACCTAATTTCATTCTACCCCTCCTTTACAATTCTCTAAAATTACGTGAACATCATTTTTGTCAAAGCAGCACATAAATTGTAAAGAAGTTGATTTATTATAATATTTTGTATTTTCATCAGTTAGGGAAAACAAGTAAAGAAGAAATATTTGCTTTTGAAAATCTGCTGAGTCAAGGGGTGAAGACATTGATGAACATGCGATCATGAACAAATTTTATTTCTAACAAATCATATGGCATCAAGAATGCTTTAGTTAGAATATATCATTCCTACTTGTCACCTCAAATTAGGTGGAGAACTGATTCGTTGACAACTTTTCTTTAGGCAAGAGACACATCTTGCTCCCAGCTCCCGCTCCCCCACCAGCCTCAGAGAGCCGAGACCGGGACTCTGTTGGTGCATGCTGAACTTTATGAAGTGACTAATTGGTGCCGTTTGTGGTTAGATGTTGCAAATGCATCGTATCAACAAGCCTGTCGTCATTCAAAACAAGGCAGGAGAAAGGAATAAGAACAATGTTTTACTTAACATGTCTAAGCTGGTCAGGGCAGGCTGGAGGCAAAGTCAACTGTTGGTCTGAGCTCGTCTCTGGCACCACCCACTCCTTTTCTCCCTGGCATTGTGCACCAGGATCTTCATGCTGTCGCCCAGCTGCCTGGGGCTGTCATCTACAGTGCCAGAGCTCCGGTCCTCCCCCACCCCTAACATACCCCCAAGACATACCTGCCCAAGAATTTCCAAATTGTCCCTGTTGCACACTAGCAGCACCCCACTCATCCTAGTTTACTTTTCAATGGCATCACTCACTCACCGAGAGCCACCGTAGGCCCAAGTGGGCCACACTGTAGACTGAAAGCTATATGCCAAAACCTGGGAAGCTGTCTTTGACGGGTTGAATTGAGAAATGAATTTCTATGTTGTGTACACTCTGCCTTTTACCTTGAAGAAAGGGAGGGTGGCCAGGAAGAGGTGGGAGAAGTTTCCAATCTTGCTGTAGTCTCGTAGCTTTGAGGTAGGGAGAGTGTGAAAACCTGAGAGCCAGGCAGCTAGACTACACTGTATGACTCTTCTCAACCACTCAGTGGTGCCACCTGCCTGCAGGACTTCACTCTCAACACTCACTCTGTGACTTGTGCCCACCCGTGTGTCGTCTGCGGCTAGGGCCTCAGGGCCTCTGGAGAGGCTCAAAGGCAGTGCCTGCAGTACAAGTGAATGCACCTCCGTTCATCAGTCCCTGCTAAAATGGACAGACCAGCCAACTACTCTCAACCAACAGTGACAGCCATGGAATTTAATCCAGACTCTCAGTTATAAGGGACACAAAGCCAAATCCAACTGGTTCCATTTAAAATGGAGTTGCTGACTCTCATATTTAAATCCAGGGGTGGGCTGCATATCAGAGCTCAAGAAACTCCAACAATGCCAGCAAGTATCCCCCTCCGTAGGTGTGTCTGTCTCTGCCTCTTCTCTCCCCTCTGCTTTTCTTCGTCAGCTTCCTCCTCTCTCACCTCACATGGGTGTGTTTCCTGTGCTGCGGGGTTCAGAGGGCTTCAGGCTTCCATCACCCTGCCCAGCAGTTGTAGAGGAGAGAGAGTAGTTTTCTTCAAGTGCTCATATATAATCCGAGATAAGGACTCAGTTCCAGTTTAGGTCACATACCCATGTGGGGACCACTTTCCAAACTGGGCAGGCCCGTGTCACTTGCCCCGTCCTATCCAGTGATAGCCTTACCAGTGGCACTGGCATGAGGAAGGCTAAGCTCCCCAAAGGGTGGTCACTTCTTTTAGGTAGGGGGAGACTGAGAGTATAAGGGTGGAGAGCCTGGCCGGGTGTCAGAATAGATGTCTGCTTCCAAAGGCGCATGCAGACACAACTCTGATCTGGCTGTGAAAAAGCTGGGTGCTTCCATCTGGACACACGGTGGCTCAGGTAGTTCACCACTTAATCGCACAGCTGGCCTGGGTTTAGTCTATTGGTCTCTGGAGTTTGGGCTAATTTCTGATCACTAATGTCTGGGGGAAAGCACTTCATAAGAAAGATCCACTGTCAAATAATGCTGGGTCATGTGGAACTTGAGTCACTTATAAGCTTCAAGGAAACCAGGGCCTTTTAAACATTGCTGACTATTGATTTCTGTATCTTATGCCACACCTGTTGGCAGTCATTAAGATAGGGACAGAAAATAGTGGCATTCATTCTGCCACTCCCTAGTCCTATGTTTCTAGCAGATATTGCTAGTGAATCAAAACACTCTTGCCCACTGAGCCAGAAAGGGCCTCGTTCTCCAGGCAGCCCCTCCCTGCCTGGTGTGTGTGTTTGTATCGAGGTGAGACCTATTTGTTATCCCTCCGCTCTGCTGTAGCACGCCAATTACTCGATAACCTCTTTTTACTATGCCTTGACCGGTCACGTAGGAAGGACTGTGTGAGGTTCTCATTGCTAAAGTTGCATATAAACTTCACCAGACTGAAAAAGAAGTGAGGGCCTGTGCTCTTTGGGGGGGGTGTCGGGTGCTGAGCACTGTGAAAAATTCTGTCTTTAAAGACATTGTGTGAAGAATGTGTACTAGAACAATATATGACCTTTTTATCCAGATGTTTTCCAACTGTCAACATACATGTTATCTTTCCAGGTTTTCTCACTGAAGGGAGAACAAACTGAAACGACAGTATCGGGACCATGAGATTGTTTTAAAGTGTGAAAACCGGGGCTGGCGGCGATGCCGAGCGCTTTAGCACTTTGAAGAGGGGCTCCAGGACGGATGGCAGTCGGCCTTGGGAAGCGGCCTTTTTTTAAAAATCTCAAACAGTCACAGGAAAACACTAAGTTTATAAAACGATAGGGAAGATACAAAAAAAGCAACCGACTGGACAGTGTAGAAAACTGAATTTGAAATGTAAAACACAAATTTAAGAATCCAAAAATCAAAGACATAAGGATGAAGAGCATAAATGATTTGAATAAAACAACACACTTCTGTTATGGGTGTATACAGAAACCTGCACTAGGTCCAGATAGTGTTATAAATTAGCCCTACCAAACAGTTAAGGAATCTGTACCATATATACACTGTTTTGTTTTTAAAGATTTCATTTATTTTTAGAGAGAGGGAAGGGAGGAGGAAAGAGAGGGAGAAAAATATCTATGTGCAAGAGATACATTGATTGGTCGCCCCTCCCGTGCCCCCAGCTGGGGACCCGGCCTGCGACCCAGGCATGTGCCCTGACTGGAAATCAAACCAGTGACCTTTCGGTTCACAGGCCTTCGCTCAGTTCGCTGAGCCACACCAGCAAGGGCAAAATGTTTTAACATTAGAAAATTGAATATAATTCAACATATCCACAGGTTAAAAAGATAGACCATCTCAGTAAAAGCAGAAAATGCACTCGATAAAATTCAGCATTAATTCATAATTTATAAAATGAGAAATTTAGTAAACTAAGACTACAAGGGACTTTTTTAAAAATGATGAAGAGTAACAGTCAAAAATCTGCATCACACATGATACTTTACATTGAAATAGTAAATATTTTCTTTTAGTGATCAGGTACAAAAATGCCAGCTATCAACACATCTACTCAACAGCATACTGGGGATCTTAGCTGCACAGCAAGGCAAAAAAAAAACAACAGAAGGGATAAGGCCGAGAAAGGAAGAAGCCACCTGTCAGTATTCACAGATAACATAAGTTTCTCCACTGAGAGTCCAAGAGAATCTCTCTGTAGAAAGGTTTTAATGTGTTATTAAACACTGTGCACGTTACATATATAGTGGTATGCACATGTGTGTTCATTGGATAGTATCAAATGCCTGCCCTCTGCCAGGTTCTGAGCTCCACGCAGAGTATCCCGTGGTGAACAAAACAGATACGGACCCTGCCTTCGAAACTTATCACTAGTGAAGGAGATAAGCAGTTAGACAAAAGGATGATAATACACTGGGATAAATGTGATTATAGGGGGAAATTGCAGCAGGGACCTCTAATCCTGTTCAAAGAGAGGAAGGGAGTCATATGAATCTTCCAAAGAAATTGAAATACGACCTGAGGTTTGAGGGCTCAACGGCAGCAAGGCAAAGAGCCTGGGAAGAGTGTTCCAGTGGAGAGACTGCCGTTTGAACGTGCAGGAGAGCAGAGTGGGGCCAAGGGCTGTGGAGCTGGACGGAGGCAGACAGAGGTGAGGTGGGAGCGGTGAGGTGAAGGGCATTGGAAGCCTCAGTAAGCAGCATGAGCATTGTCCTGAGGGCTGTGGAAGCCATCCGAATCTTTTAAGAAGTTTCTGTTTTTGCTGCAGTGTGGAGAGTGAATGGAGAAAGAGTGTCCAGACTGAAGCTAAGGAGACTCGTTAAGGGGAAGTTGCAACAGTCCAGGCAAGAGGTGATGGCAGCCTGTACAAGGAGAGAGGCTGGGAGGCGCTGGGTAGGTGTGGGGTATATTCAGAAGATAGGGTCACAGGACTAGGAGACATGCTGGATGCCATGTATGGAGGAGACTGGTGTTCAAGTTCTGTGCTAGGATGTCCCAAACACTGGAATTTTAATATGTTAAAATTACATATTACTCATGAATTAATGGATGATTTTTGTGTCCTTTTTTTAATATTCTTTGTATTCCAGTTATCTAGTAAGTATTTACTGTTTTCATAATCAAGAAAAGGGGATGAATAACTGTTTTCTTGTTCCTAACATCTATTCCTTAGGACTCAGCCCCCTTCTAGGAAAAGTAAGCTTCTGTTATAATCCATGCTAACAGGATAATAGGTTGGCCATAATCTAATCTTCCATGTAAAACATTTTGCTTTTTATTGGTGGTTTCTTGTGGCGGTTTGTAGTCCCAAAGAACTTTATGGTTTGGAATCTAGCAATTAATATGAAAAAGTGAGGAAAACCCAAGTTTTACAGAAACAGAGACCTCTACTACCCAGTCGCTTAGTTGTCTAGGGAAGGTCACCTAATATCTGTGGATATACCACCTGTCACATTTTCAGTGTCAAGTGTGATGATGTTGGTGAAAGCACTTGTCAAACAGCAGACAGCTATTCGTAGTTGTATGTCATTACCTCCAGGTGAAGTTCAAACTCCTTTCCTGGCACTTTGGCTCTTACACAATTTCCCTGAAGTTACCCCTTCAATTCTGTCTTCTCATACTTCACTCTTCTGTTATGTCCTCCCCATAACTATATTTCACTCTCTCAATCCCTTGCACATTTGAGAATTCGCAAAGACTGAAGCCGTGGTGCACATGTTTTCAAAATGATGCCTCATAGCTTCAGTGACCGTATATATGCCCTGGTTGGCCTGTTGTCTCGGCACCTCATACACTTTACATTTATCTTGAACAACTGTGTCTTTCACTGTGCTCAGCTTTAGGAACTGTAGACCTGCTTGGTCTGCTAAATCCCCGTGGACTTTGGATTCCATCCACGGGGCTCAGACTTTGGACATATGATCTCTCTTTGAACTTCAGTTTACCCATCTGTAAGTTACAAGTAATAATACCTACCTTGTGGTGATAGAAGTCACCACATTCAATAAGTGCTTAACAAATCAATACCATTAGTCCAGAGGTTCTGTAGGAATTAGTCTGGTGATTTTTGTATTTTCCGAAATCAAGCAACAATACATTATTGTCATCAATATGACCAGCGTTTTGGTGAAGGAGGAATAGAGATTTATTTTTAATTTTTTATTGATTGATTTTTTGAGAGAGAGAGAGAGAGAAACATCAATTTTTGTTGTCCCACTTATTTATGCTTTCATTGGTTGATTCTTGCGTGCGTCCTGACTGGGATCCAACCTACAACCATGGAGTACCGGGATGATGCTCTCACCAACAGAGCTACCTGGTGAGGGCTAGATTGATTTCTAAAATAATGTTTTTCATATTCTTATGTAATGTACAATTTTCTGTGCTCATTCTGTGTAATTCTTTCACAAATTGGTTGTAACTCAAATAATGGCCAACTGTTCAATCAAGCCAAGAAGTTCCCAAAATCCTTAGCGTCCACTGAATTAGTTACCTAAGAGAAAACATTCTTTCACCACTATTCCTCTCAAACCATTTTATAGTCACAACTAGGTTTTCAGACCTGGTGGAAGAAACTTGGCAAAACTGCAGGGGAACGAGAGGTGGAGTGTTAACAGCCAGAGGAAAATTCACCCATTAATCTTCATCCCTTCCCGACGTAGGATGACATGAGCTTTCAATTGACATGTCCCCCTGGAAAGTATAGAGTAAAAAAGAACCACGTGCTGTGTAAATAAATGCAAAATGCTTTTTTAAAGTTATATTAAAGTTAGGTTTCACCCTTTCAAACATCCGGTCTGTGAGCAGGGTCTCAACCTTCAGAAGCTGCTTCCTCCCCTCAGATAAGAAGCGTCAGCAGCAGCAGCTGTCAAGTGCTTCAAAGGGTGGAGCTGAGATAAGGCCCAGGACCTCCTACCCTGCACAGTCAGTCAAGGGGGACCAGGGACCCAGAGGCGCTGAGTGACCCCTACCCTTGAGCAAGGTCCAGGGCTGTACTTCTGGGGTGACACAACATTTTTCAATTGGCCTTTGGGGGAAAGAAACATTTCTTTGTCCCTTTCTAAGACCAGGGAAGCAAAATTCAGCTGTCTATTGTCCCCAGAATTCTGAAAAGAACTGGTGTCCTACAGGCGCTTGAGCAGCCTGCCTATGGGAACAGTCAACCAGGAAACACAGGCACACGCGATGGGAGGAAAACCCCAAAGAACCAGTCAGCTCAGTCGTGGTCTCTCTCACATGAGCAGCAGAGTTCCTGTGAACCCTCTTTCCCAGGATCCACAGGAACTCAACCAGGGCTGATTTGGCCACAGGGCGAAATACATCCTTTTTCTTGGGAAAGCCCTGGGAAAGTAAGTCAAATTAAGCTATTGATACGGCTATATTAATCTTATTTTTTCTAAGAGCTACAGGATGCCTTGCCCATAATGTACTTGAGTAATTTCAATAAAGTATTTTACTTTTAATTTTTCTTTTTCTACTCTCTGATGTCTTCCTTTGGCATTTAAGGAAATAACTTATTTACAAACAGGAATGGCTTTCAGATGGCTTTTTTCCCAGAAGAGACATTTCCAAAATAGGCTGTAAATTAAGATAATCAGATGTACTGTTTGCCAGGGATGAATCTCGGGATTTGTAATGTTTGGAGCGACTTTATATAGAGCCTTTAAGACCTTCCAAACCATGTCTTCACCTCACCTCTATATTTAGGGTTGGAAGGGTGAAGACACTTGTCTGTAAAGACTGAAATGGGATCCTTGAGAATTAGGTGTCCGTAGGTCACCGGAGAGCGCACTCTGTAGTGGGAACGCGAGCACACCAGCACAGAGGCCAGGGCTGTTCGGCTGCAACTCAAGTGAGCTCGTCGCTGGCCTGGAGCCAGACCTGGGAGCTGCAGAAGCCATTTGCACTTTGGACCGCCTGGAAAGTGCCGGCGGATTGTGAAGCAGGCACATGCAGGTGACCTCTGCGGGACTCCCGTCCTTTCAACTTCAACTCCAGAACCACATGTTCTTTCTTTTCCTATTCAGTGAATTTAGGCATGCTCCCTTTTCTGGGCTTCATTTTTTAACAGAAGAATTGGCACCACACTGATATTCTTACACTTCACTGCAAGAGAAACATTTGCATGGGTTTTATTAATTTATGAGCTGAAAAACCATACAAACTGTTTATAGTTCCTTGGGTGACATGTGAAGTCTGAAGTGACATTTTACTTGCATCAGACGCCTGAGGAACGAGTCCTGTATTTTGATATCTCTTTGTTTTACCACCTAATGAAGGGACAAAGGGGCAGGATGTTTAAAAAGCACTGGCTTTAGAGACAAAAGCAGCTCTACTACTTACCAGCTGCGTGATGCCTGGTAAGTAATTTCTTTGTGCTCACTTGTTTGTGGGGGATAATAACATGGGCTCGCTCAGGTGGTTATGAGGGTCTCCCAGTAACAATAGTTGGCTTATGGTAGGCAGTCAATAAATAGTAGTTTCCTTTCCTTACCCCAAATGTTGACCCCACAGCTCTGGAAAATATTATTCCAACCTATCTGTGAAACATAAAGTAACAACCAAACTATCCTTTTGAACACCAGAAATGCATAGGACCACAAACATAATCCCATCCTGTGCTGTTAGGTGCACTGAGGAATATTTAAAAACTATGTAATATATAAATAACACAACTCGATAAGCAAAAAACAACTAATTATCCAGAATATATTTGTAAAGAACTCTTACAACTCCACAGCAAAAAGACAAACAACCCAATTTAAAAAATGGTCAAAAGATTTGAATAGGCCCAGCCTGCAGCAACCTCCCTGCCCTCCCCACAGACCAGCCTTCATATCCCTCGGGCCGCAAGGGGGAGCCCCTCTGGTGACTCACCTTTGTCCAACAGTTTAATTATTTGCTGCCTGGCAAGGGCTGAGGTATCAGTCCCCTTTTTCTGAGATTCCTGTCAATTCCTTTTGGAAAGCAGCAGAGGAGATTGTACAGGTCACATTCAAATACGGAAGGTGTGGAGACTAACCTGTGTTTTTGCCAGAGGAGAAGGCTATCCCACATTCACAAAGAGGGCGGCCACACAAATCGTGATGTTTTTCTCAGGGACAGCTTTGGGCTCCCCTTAGTACTTAAATACCACACGTGTTACCTGAGACCCCGAGTTTCATAACATAAGGCAGAAATGGTTTTGGTATGGAAAAGTTTTCAAAGCAGATGCTAGTGGTTGCCCACTGTGGATGTAGAAAACCTTTAGGAGTGGATTGTCTGATGGGGAGCAGCAGGGAATTAAAATACACAGCCATTTAAATAAATTGGTCATCGGGAAACATGCATAAAGGACCCATACACAAAGCCAAAGGGGGGTAGGCTTGAAGGTGGGAGGTTGGGGGGAAGTGGTGGCAGGAAAATGGAGACAACTGTACATGAACAACAATAAAAATAAAAAAGTTGGGCATAAAAGGTATTATGTTTCTGACCCTAGTTGATCTTCAACTTACTCAAATTTTGTGGCTGGGTTTTGGCTTTATGTCCAAACTCTCCCTGACACCTGAACCTGGGCAGCCCCGGTGTGAAGATGCCCCCTTTTCGTGTTGACAGCTCGTAGGAACCTCACTTTGCTCATTGGACAAGATAGGCCAGCTCCTTTATAGCCAGTCACCCATGAATGGAGTTGCAATGGAAAGCCTTGACCCAGAGAGCCTGAACAACAGCATGAAGCCATCATAGAACGATTCTGTTAATTTTCATGCGTTCTTAATACAAATTTTCCCCGTGCAACATTATCTTACTCCGACAATAAAGAGTAGCTATTAATTTTGATTTGGCTTATATAAAAGGTTTCCTTTATTATTTAATTTGAGGAGATTATGGCCTCAGTGAGCTTTAATGTTTGCATGTTTTTACCCAGTCTGCCATAGGCATACAGAGAGGCTGCCTGTGAAGTCAGTCTGCTGGGCCTACCTAGTGGTTTGGATTTCTGTCACCTGCTTAGAGATACTCCTGGGGTCTTTACTGACAAGACTCGTGGGCCAGTCTGAAAGTGGTTTTCCTTGACATGTAATCTCATACATGAGACCAATCCCTCTCAACAGGGGTAGTTCGTGTTAGAGGTGATGTGGGGTAGTTCTAAAGCTGTTAGCATGTTGCTGAGATGGCATCACGATCTCGAAGATTTTCTACGCAGGGCATGCCCCAGTCTTCCTACCGGATGGTGAGCCCGCCATGTCCATGGGTTGATCCTGGATTATCCTCGAGACACGAAATTGAACTGAGTTTACTACAGAGCAGGCAGAGCTTCTGCAGCTGCCAGGCAGCAGCACAGAATCCTCAGATTGGGGGGCCTGTAGACCACCTGCACTACACCTGAAAGGGGAAATGTGGACATGGATTAGATGCGTGGGTGCCCTTCTTTGCCATATCTGCCACTAGTCCTTTACATAGTAGCTTATTGAAGCCAATGCCATATGTAAGACATTTCATACCTGTGTTAGATCAGACAGCTGAGGCTTCAGGTGATTGGTAACTTCCTTGCCTGAGGTCACAGGTCCTCTAGGCGGCAGGACAGGATTGGGGTCCGGGGCTGCCTCCACGTTATGGTATCAGCCGGTCATCCTGGGAATGTTGTGAGAAAATTTAGAATCACCTTAATAATTCCTCTATGAAACTAACAGATGAAAACAGTGTGTGTGTGTGTGTGTGTGTAGATACCTAGATACTAGGTGCTTGCCCCACCAGTGTTTTCTGTAACGTTTTACTCAAATGAAGTGTTCAGCATGTGAAGCAGTTTAGGCCCCAAACTCGACTATTCATTCCTCTTGCCCTGCAGGGCTTTCACCAACAGAAAGGCTAGTTGTGAGAATCACCGGTCACACATGGACCAGAGCATAACCTTTGTATTAATGGGTTTTTATCGATAAACGGCTGAGCAGGGTTTCCAGGAAACCAGGCTGGAGAATGAGGCCTAGAGCTGCAATCTATTGGGGTCCTCTGCTCCCTCCCGAGATCTAGACTCTTGTGGCCACCCTGTCCACGTACACAGCAGCCACAGAGAAGCTCAAGCTGGCCGCCTCCTCCCGATTGCCAGAAGAGAGAAGCAGGAAGGGAGGAGGAACACTTTATACACTGGGAGCAGGAAGTGATAGGGAGGTCGCAGGCCGTCCGATGGCCAGCAGGTCCAAGAGAGCGGCAAGCCACCTGTGACCTGAGACACATAATCCTCTCTCCTACAGAAGCAGGGCCGCAGGAATGCCAGGCCCTCCCTCATCATATTAGCCGCCCCTCCCCCGTGTGGGAAGGACAGCAGGTGTCCTCGGGCCGTGCTCCCCTCTCGTGGCAGGGAACAGAAAATCCTGTCCTCGCTGGGAACATGAACAGGGATGATAAATGTTCTGGAGCATGTGAGCTATGCGGAAAGCACGACTGAAAACCAGAAATAAACAGGAGGCTTTGAGCCAAGATGAAGTCACAGTGGCAATCTTGTCATCCGAGCGAACTTTTCACGCTCAGAGGATTTCAGGGCCTGCGAGTGCACCCAGAAGCAGGCGGCGTCCTGTTCTCTCCGCACAAAGTTTCTGTTGGAATTTGTTTAGATTTAATCTACATTAGCTTGCTCTTAAATTTTTTTTGCAGCGAAATATAGTACTTTATTGGAGAAGTATTTTCCTATTTTGTACAAAATGATCCCAAAATATTATTTTACTACAGTTTAACTTGCGCAACCTTCGAGTGGATGTTTCCATATACAAACACTGATGTTGCAGTTATTACCAAATTATAGCAGCTAGAGGAATATTTTTGCTTTTGCATTTTATTTGTGCAGCGATGTAATTTTCTATAGTAATTACAGATTCACATCATCCCTGTTACCAACTTGATGCTTGAGCTTACTTTGTCAATAGCACAAAGTGTAGCTGTCATTTACTAATTATAGCAGCTACCACTTCCCATGCGCCAGGCACGGTGCCAGGCGCTGTTCTCTGTACTTAACTCATTTACTCCGCCCCACAGTCTCCTAAGGTACTTGCTGTTTTTAGCTTCACTCTACAGATGAGGAAGTTAAGGTAAATAAAAATTGTGAAACCTATTGTGCTTTTATAAAAGCTGGAGATATAATCTACATCACACACACACACACACTCAGTGGCCAAAAGTGTGTGTATAATAAATACATGTATAAATGTAACAGAATTCCCATATGCTCCCTGGCCCCCCACACATGCATAAACTCCCCCATTTTTAACGTTTCTCACCAGAGTGCTATTACACTTGCTATAATTATGAACCTACACTGAACACGTTATCACCCAGAGGCTGGAGTTTACATTAGGGTTCACTCTTGGTGGTGTAATTTCTATGGGTTCGGACAAATTTATATTGAGATGAACCCACCATTATAGTGTCATGCAAAGTACTTTCACTTCCCTAAAAGTCCTCTGCGCTCTGCCCATTCATCTCTCCTTCCCCCAATCCCTGGTAAACTGATCTTTTTACTGTCTCCATAGTTTTCCCTTTCCCAGAATGTCACAGAGTTGGAATCATGCCGTATGTATCCTCTTGAGACCGGCTTCTTTTACTTACTAATAGGCACTTAAGATTCCTCCATGTCTTTTCATGGCTTGATTGCTCACTTCTTTTTTAGCACTGAGTCAGGTTATTATTGTACATTGTCTTGATGGACCACAGTTTATCCATTCACCTACCGAAGGACATTTTGGTTGCTTCCAAGTGTTGCAATTGCACCTAAAGCTGCTACAAATATCCTTGCGCAGGCTTTCGTGTGCACATAATTTTCAACACCTTTGGGTAACTGCCAAGGAACGTGATTGCCTGATCATGTTTAGTTTTGTAGGAAACCACCAGACCGTGTTCCAAAGTGGCTGCACCATTTCGCGTTCCCAGCAGCGATTGAGAGTTCCCGTTCCTCCACATCCTGGATAGCAATTGGGGTCGTCAGTGTTCTGGGTTTTGGCCATTCTAATAGGTGTGTGGAGGTAATTTTCTGTTACTTTAATTTGCAGTTCCTTGGTGACACATGATGTGGAGCATCTTTTCATGTGCTATTCGTCAACTGTATTATTTTCTCTGTGAGGTCTGTGCTAAGGTGTTTGGCCCATTTTTAAATCGGTTTGTTGTTGGGTTTTAAGAGTTCCTTGTACATTTTGCATGACAGTCCTTTATCAGATATATCTGCTGTAAATACTTTCTCTTAGTCTATAGCTCGTCTGTCATTCTCTTGACAATGTCTGTCGCAGAACAGACGCCTTTATTTTAATGAAATCCATCTTATCACGTGCCTGTGGTGTTGCATATAAAAAATCACCACCAAACACAAGGGCATTTGAATTATCCGCTAGGAGTAGTTTTGTGTGGTACATTTTCAGTTGATGTTTGTGAAGTGTGTATAGCCTACGTCTAGAAATTGTTTGGTTTGTTGTTGTTGGGGTTTTTTTGACTGTACAATTTTCATTCTCCCAGCACCATTTGTTGAAAAGACTGCCTCTGTTCCATCGTATCACTCTGCTCCTTTGTCAAAGATCAGTTGCCTGTATTTATAGAAGTCCATTCCTGGGCTCTCTATTCTGTTCCATTGACCTATATGTCTATTCTTCCACCAATGCCTTACTGTCTTATCGTAGCTTTATAGTAAGTCCTGAGATTTATAGTATCAGTCCTTTGACTTTGGTCTTTTCATTCATATTGTATTGGCTATTCTGGGTCTTTTGCCTCTCTATATAAACTTTAGAATCAGTTTTGTTTTTTAATATACAAAACGATTTGTAGAGATTTTGATTGGGAATGCTCTGAATGTATGCATCAAGTTGGGAAAAAACTAGCATCTGGACGATATTGAGTCTGCCTGTGCATGCACATAGAATATCTTTTCATTCCTTTAGTTCTTTGATTTCTTTTATCAGACTCTTGTAGTTTTCCTCCTGTAGACCTTGGGCATCTTTTGTTAGATATATATCTAAGCATTTCATTTGGGGGGATGCTAATATGAACAGCATTGTGTTTTTAATTTCAAATCCCACCTGTTCAGTGCTGGTATACAGGAAAGCACTTGACACTAGCTCACGGGCCCTGTGTCCTGGAGCCTTGCCACAATCACTGATCAGCTCCAGGAGATTTGTCAGGCCTTTCCTACTTTCTACACAGATAATCATGTCACCTGTGAACAAAGTTTTATTTCATTCTTCTCAGCCTGCATACCTTTTGTTTCCTTCTCCTGTCTTATTGTTTCTAGGACTCACAATAAAATGTTGAAAAGGAGTGGTAAGAGGGGACATCCTTGCCTTGTACCTGATCTTTGTGGTGGACCTTCGAGTTTCTCACTAGTAAGTATGTTTCTTGTAGGGTTTTTACAGATGTTATTTATCAGGACGAGGAAGTTTCCTGCTCTTTGTGGTTTTCTGAGATTTTGTATCATAAATGGGTATTGGATTTTGTAAAATGCTTTTCATAATTGTATCTGTTGATACAATTATGTGATTTTTCTTCTTTAGTTTGTTGATGCGATTGATTACATTAACTGATTTTTCCAATGTTGACCCACTCTTACAAACTTGAGATAAATTCCACTTAGTCACGGTATATAATTCTTTTTATACATTATTGGATTAAATTTGCTGAGAGGATTTTTGCATGTATGTTCTTAAGAGATATTGGTCTGTAATTTTCTTTTAATGTGTTTGTGTGGTTTGGGTATTAAGGTAATGCTGACCTCATAGAAGAAGTCAGAAAGTATTTGCTCTGTTTCTATCTTAAGGAGATTGTGGAGAGATGATATAATTTCTCCCTTTAAAGGCCTGGAAGAATTTATCAGTGAACCCATCAAGGATTGGTGCTTCCTGTTTTGGAAAGTCATCATTAATTCGATTCTTTAACAGATACAACCGTATTCAGATTGCCCATTCATTTACATTATTTTTGTTTATAATGGAAGTTGCATTTTATTTCTCTCAGACACACCAAATTTGCAGACTTAGTATCTATGACCCTGTGGGATGCTCACTTGTTTTCTAAGAGTCAAGTCATGCAGTCCATGTGGTGTATGCTACCGCTGTGTCTACGCCATTATTTCTAAGGCAGGCACACAGTAAGTAAAGAATCTTCAAAAGTACATGTTCTGTAAAAGGCTTAGGAAAACTGGAAATTAAAATGCTTGAAGTTTGGCGTTTTCAGCACTTGAAAAATCAGTTTGGTGTGCATCTTCTGAGATTGGTTTAATTTCAACTTGACCTCGGGATGTGAATCTGAATGAGATAGACTCTGAGAGGGATTCCTGATGTGAACAGCCCTGTGTGGTCCGATCACACCTCAGACAGAAGCTGACCGGAAGGACTTGGATTGTCTGTCTTTGGTCATGGCCTTACATTCATCCATGATCACAAACACAGTGTTTAATGTATAAATACCTCTCTTCTGTGGGCCTGTCCTTCTACAGCAACGTGGCCGCATTCCTCTCCAGGCCCCCTGCATAGCTAATACTGTGGAACTTTCTGTCCCTGCACCCTGTGGTTTGATCCAGTCTCTTTCAGATCCCACAGCTTTTTCTTGTTTTACTGCCTTGTTTGCTGGAGCACATCTTCACATCTCTTCTTCAGAAAAGTACTTGAGAGGTAGGCTTTCATCATGTGTGAAGGTCTGAAAATATTTTTGCCTGTTTTTTACATAGTGGATAGTTTGGTTGGCTCCAGGGCTGCAGGATAAGAATCATCTTCCTCACACATTCCACGAAAGATGCCTAACCGTGTTCCTCAGCTGTGCTCTCTCCTCTTCCAACTCTGTGCGACCATGAACTCCTTGAGTGGAGCCCAGGAGGTGGGAAACGAGGAGACACAGGGCCTTCTGTGCTGAGGAATCCAGTGTAGAAAGAGCCTGTACTGGACGTGACCTTGACATTCTTTCAGGGCAGAGACATAGGGCCTCAGGAAGGTGCCTGGAGGCAAGGGTCAGAGCTCCAAAGTTTTTGGAGAGCTTGGCCCATGGGACCCAGCAATAAGAGGAAATACAGGGTCCAACACAAATAACGCCTCTTTTTTTAATTACAAAACCTTTTGTTACAAAATTGTAAGTGTGGGATTCTGTAACATAACAATATTACACTCAAGCATACCATATGACATTTTAAGCGAAATGTTCAAATTAAAACTATAAATTATTACACCCATATTATTAACCTACCAGCCACACTGAAGCTGACGTTACTTCTGCCGAACCCTGTGTTAGAGGGAGAACAATGCAGCTGTTTAGGGTGGCTAGATCAGCCATAGAGAGAGAGAGAAGGAAGTATACAAGACACCCAGTTAAGTTTGAATTTCACAGAAACAATTAATAATTTTTAAATACAAGTCTGTCCCATGTAATATGTTTTATCTGGCAATGCTATAGTTGACACAGCTGTCCCTGAAAGGACCTACTGCTCTCTCTGGCCCTTGAGAGTCACTGGTGAGTTAACAGGGGAGCTGAGGCCTCTGTGTTTTGAGGCTGGGAGAAAACTAACCTCAGTGAGCTGAGGAAATGGGGAGCAGAGAAGCTTGGATGAGAAACTGAGAGTTTTCCAGCTGATACCTTGTCTGTCCATAGGGGTGGAAACCACTGAGCCTCCTAGAACCCATGGGATGGATAGCTGTTGCTTAAGACCTTTACCCAGGGTGGATGCTATTGCAGGTGGGCAAATAGCAAAGCCAGAGAGGGGGAAGTGAGCAGAGCATGCTGGGTGGGCAGCTGCCAGCAAAATAGATGGACTGCAGGAGTGCATAGCAACTAGAACAAAAAAAAAGTAATTAGTGCAATCAAGGGGCACAAATTAGAGCATTAAATGGCTATCAATGGAGCTCAAGAACATGATTTCTAAGTTTAAAAACAGAGCAGATATATCAAAAAAGAGTATGGCAACTGTTGAGAAGTGAAGAGAGGCCTGGAAGAACAAGCAGAAAAAAATGTCTGAAAACCCTAAACATTTAAAGACAGAAATCATAAAAGCAAATATAAGAGAACTGGAAGATAGATCCAGAAGTTACAGTGTAGAGGTAAATAGGAATTTCAGAAGGAAGAAAAAGCAATAGAGGGAGGAGAGGCAATGTTTAAACAAACACGTGAAGAAAATACTACAGAGCTAAAGAAACACTCGAATCTTCAAGTAGAGAGGATTCTTTGAGTTCCAAGGAAGGAGTGACAAAGAAGGTAAACACTAGACAAGTTCCAGTAAAATGTCCTAATTCCAAGGATAGGACAGAGTCCTACAGTGTGCCAGATGGTAAAAACAAGTTATTGAAACAGAAAAAGACTCAGACTGGCTTTAGATTTCGATATGCAACTCTAGAATCAGGAGAGAGTAGGATAAGTTCCGCTGACAACTGTCAGTGTGGGTTAAAAAGCAAAGTCCATCCACATGTTACTAAAACAACTCACTTTAAACAAAGTGGTGGAGGTTGAAATTCAGAGGCTACAGAATAAAACATCTCATAACTATATTTCTTTTGTATTTTAATGGGACATTTATAAAAGTTCATCTTATCTTTGGTCCCAAACAATATCAAGGATCTCTAAACCAACTCACAAAAGTAGAGATTTTATAGGCTATATTCCCCAACTGTAATAATTTGTAGAAAAGGAGTAACTAATAAAAAGCAGGTGCCCCCCCAATATTCCTTCTCCCCCCTCAATATCTTCTCTAATTATTGGAAGTTAAGAAACAGCATTCTACATAATCCTTCATTGGAATGCAAATAAAACTGACATCGCAAACCCCTCCAAAGCAATGCTTCAGAGAACTTCACACCAAACACACACAGCACAGCTCAAACTCTTCATGTCGGGGACTTCTAGCCTTAAATGCTTTACTATTGTCAACGTAAGAATTTTTATGAGTTTATTTTGGCCAAACTGACAATTGCGGGGAAGCAAAACTTAAACAGTTGAGGAAATGCCCCAGAGAAGGGCAGTTTTGCACCTTATTTTATACAAGTAAAGGAGGAGGAATAAGGGGGTTGCTTGAAATTCATTGGTGATAGATTAGAGAGGCAGAGAAGCAAAGTAGGTCAGGAAATCTCTGGGATTTGGAGGTGGGTTTGGGTGGGGTGGGGGGAGGGGGGAGGAGAAAATGCAGAGAACTGTAATTGAACAGCAATAAAATAATTTTTTTAAAAAAGTAACCCGAATGGACACATACTGCTTTTACATGGGTGGGCACAGGGCAGTTAACAGTCAACAATGAACACGACAACACTGACAAATGAGGGCACTGGAGGTCTCTGCTCTGAGTGATGGTTGTACCATGAGGGGTCCAAAAAAAAAAAGAATTTACCCTGACATTGCAAAGGCATGTTCTCTTCGATGTGAAAAGACAATAAATGGGTCAGTTAAGGTGAAGATTGACCCCTGTCAGGGAACGTACCATCCCATGACTACCTGCCATGACCTGCTTTTAGCTAGGAAGTTTTCGTCTCAGTCCACCCTGTGTGGTTACTTTTGGTCTCCGAGTGTGTAGGGCCCACCACGCAGGCCTCCTTTGAACTTGTCCAGGTTAATATGTGGTCCTTTTTTCCTCCACATTATTTTAAGAGAAAGAGAGAGAAATTTAGAGCTCAATCTAGGAAATTAGAACAAGAACAACAAAATGAACCGAAGAATTAAAAGAGAGAATAAACATGGAAGTTCACGCATAAAAACCAAATCAAGTGCGAAGGATGAGTACACCTAAAGCTGATGCTTATGGAAGACTCCCCTGAGCGGACCGAGCCCCGGCTGAGGAAGGAAGATGCTGGAGGAGCTGCCAGCGCCAGGGTCACTGCCGGCCCTGGACTAGGCCAGGCCGCGCTGGGTGCAGCCAGGAACAGCTTTGTTTTCGCCCACTTCTGCCTCACACTTTTATTGTGTCTCGGTCAGAAAATATCTCCTTGCTCTTGGTGACATTTCCGCTAGATCCCATGCCTTTTTGCCCACTTTCAGTTCTAAAAACAATCCCATTTTAGCTATTTTGAAGTTCGATCCAATCTAAATGAAAGCCTCCACATCCCATGCAATTGAATGCTTTTCCCCTCGTCCCAGCTCAGGCCTCACTCGCTGCTTTCTCCCCCGGAGGTGAGGATGGCGTGTGAGTGCCCGTTTCACCTCCCCTCCCCCCAGGCCTCCTCCAGAGTGAGGCAGCCAGTGTGTGGAGAGGAAAAGGACTATTTGTACCACTGTTTTATTTTATTGTACTTTATTTTATTTTAGTAACATTGGTTGATAAAATGACATAAATTTCAGGTATACAACATTACCATTAGATATCTACATATTCCATTGTGTGCTCACCACCAAAGTCGAGTTTCCTTTGGTTACCATACATTGTACGATTTTTTAAATTAATCATACACCCTCTCTGATGACACACTTTAAAATTCTGGTTCTTTCTTGATGTGAAGCAGTTGAATCTTTGGGAATTTCACTTGGACAGCTCCACACCGGGACCTTTCCCTGGAGCAGCCAACCTCTGAACTGCCCCAGCCACCCCCAGCCCCTGCCCTCTGCCTTTTGTGTGTGTGTGTTTTTTTGGTGGGTGGGGGTTATTTTGTTTTGTTTTATTTGGAATTCAATTCACATTGGCCAGTAGCCCTCTTTCTAGGAATCATTTCAAGGTGACCCAATCCCTGCCACCTAACAGTACTATGAAAAAAGGAGGCATTCTTCTGCTGTGAGACGGCGAAAATCCCCCTAATTACATTGCAACCCTCCCTCCCTGCCCTGTTGTAGAGACTGCTGCAGTCCACCTGCCTCCTCCAGACTCAAGGAGAGACAAGCTCTAGCGCTACTGAAACTGGAAAAGCCGGGGTTCGTGCTGCAGTCACTACCAGACCCAATAAGCAGAGACAGGGACTGAATCTTTATGGGCGCTTTGTTCAGATGGCTGGTGATCTGAGAAGATGGAGAGTTATTTGCCCTAAGAGACCGTCTTACATTCCATTTCCAACGCCCTTTTTATGAAGAAAAGTGCAGGCAAAGGGTTTGGAATTCAGGGAAAAGGTTAATCAGATAAAGCGCTGCCACATACTTTCATCTGTTGACTGGGGCTTCTTTATCTGTGTCCTGGGCGGTGGACATCTCACCCCGGAGTGCAGTGGCTCAGATACCATCTCCATTGCTTGCAGTTCTCCTGAGGCACAGAGGTGGAACTCCTTAAGGCCTCTGGAGTCAAGGTGGGTCATACCTTTGGTTCCTGGAGCAGTAGCTTTTTCCATGCATTAATTACTAAGCTTATTGACTATTACCTAAAATGAAAAATGTCCAACTCTCGAGTCTTCCCCATCACTATGAAGTGACCCTGAAGTTTCAGGAGACACAGGTCAGCCGCTCCTAATGAAGCTTCTACTGCGCTCCGCTCTGGTCCCACAGCCAGGGAGGGAAGTGCCAGCCTCCTTTGCTATCAAACATCCACTCCTACATTCCTTAGAGATCACTTCACCTGGCTTGTGGGGGGAGGGGAGGGGGAAGGAGAGGGGCACTCCCCGGCAAGCCCATCTAGGCCTGCGACTTCCGCCTGGCTGGTTCCCTTCCAACCCACTTTGGAAATTCCAGTTTTGTCTTTTGTCCCTGGAGGAGCGTGGAGAGGTAAGTGATGATGGACCGCTGGCCATCCACAGTGAGTACAATGATGAATCTCATGCCATAACAAACAAACAAGAATCAATTCCAGATGATTAAAGACTTAAATGTAAACAACAACAACAACAACTGTTAAGGGACTGTAACTTAGGGTTTTAGTGTATCTTTCAAATGAAACAGAAGACAATCTAGAAGCAATAAATAAAAAAATCATAAGGAGCTCTTTCTTTTCCCTTTTCTTTTCTCATTTCACTTCCTACTCCTCTCCGTTTTCTCTTTCCTCCACTCCCATCCTTTTCCATTCCCTCCTTTTCCCTTCCCTACCTGAACAATTCAGCCCTAAAACCGTTACATGAAACTGAGGTAGATGCCTATGGGTGGTGTTGGGGGAGGTAGAGAGGAGTGGCACAGTGACCTGGGATGAACTGTCCTTGACTGAGTGGTGTGAGGAGGGCATGAGGGAGGTTACCCCAGCACAAGCTGACAGAGCTTGGGCAGAAGGATAATGAAGCTGTCCCCATAAGCATCAAACTGGAGTAGGGTATCAGAGACCTAATGGGGGAAGGAGAGCTGCTGTGAGGGAGGGCGGCCCAGAGGAGATGTCAGAACTGAGCAGGGTAAAGAAGGTTGTAATGCAGGAGCTACAAACCGGGGAGCTGCTTAAGTGTTCATGGTATTCCCCCCGAAGAAATAATTAAAAAAAAAACCCACCCGATGTACCACCAGATGTGGACATGCTGTTTCTTACATTACAGGAGAGTGGAGGGTTGGGGTGAGAAAGACCACATTTCTGTGTCCAAGACCGGTCCCAGACAAAGGAGGCACGTGTCCTGTGCGTGACTCTAAACTGCATTACCTCAGTGTAAAGGGAAAGTCAAGAAGCAGTCACAGGACAAGAAGCCACTCCCAAAAGGTGATAAGGAGGAAGTCACAATCCATTCCCAGAACAATACACATTGTGTCTGGCCAGAGGCCCTCTGACTAGTGCTCAGTCATGGGAGGGGAAAGAGCCATGTACTGACCCCCCAAAGATGACTACATGGAGGGGTGGCCAGGTGTGAACTGTTAGAGATGGAGCAGGGTAAAGAGTGGGTCTGGAAGGGAGGGCTCCCGCTTGGAGACATCCCAGTGTGGGACATCAGGGCCCAAGCCAGGTGAGGAGGGTTGTCTGCAGGGAAGCAGAGAACAATTTAGAGTGAAGAAGTTGCCCCCACAGGGGATGGCTTGTACCGAGGTGTGGAAAAAAATGATGTAGAGAGGATACCCTTGTGGGAGCCCCTGTGTGGGGAGCAGGATGGCAGAGCACAGGTAGAATGAGGGTTTTCTTCAAGAAGGAAGGGCCAGCGTAGGGTATGGGAGCTTGACTGCATACAGACGTGTTGATCGAAGAAGCATATACACTGAGGAAAGAGAATCAGGGGAAGGGAGTTATAAATGTGGAAAGGGAGAAAATAGAGTGAGCTCCATGGTATTGATTGGAATTAGAAGTATCTTGGGCTAATGGATTTCAGTGTGTATAGATACAGAAATGGATATGGATGCCAGTGTGTGTGTATGCGTATTCCTTCCTTATCAGTCCACAGAGCTGGCCTGGGCTAGAGAGACTCCAAAGCAGTGAGCACGGTAGTAGCAGGATGCTGATCCCAAAAACCATACTCCACTAAGAGGAGCCAGGGCTCCTTGGAGAAGTGAGATTCCAGGGCTGGGGTAGGGTAATTCCAAAAGGAACTTAGAACACTGTAGAGTGCTGAAAAGCAAGGGGATGTTTAAAGAATTTGGGGACAAGCAAAAAAATACAGAAGCCAGCCTAAAGGAATGCTTACAGATCTGGGATAAATTGAGCATCAAAATAAGTAATGATAGAAATGCATATAACCCTTTGAATAAAATTGAAAACCATGAAAATATATATAAATACATGAATAAATTGAAAGTTTGATAAAAGAACATTTAGTCTCAAAATGTATCCTTAGAAAATACCACAGAGAACAAAATACAACTTTGTAGAATAAAAGACACCGTCATAGTGAAGGCATCAAATTGGGCCACACCAGCTCCAAACTGTGTGCCGCCTGAGTACACACCATGTGAGGAACACAGCATCCCTTCCGTGACATTGTTTCCAAAGGTGCATTACCTGAATCTAAGAATGAAGACTATTTTCAAACCCAATCTCTCCAAAATATCTGGTCTATCATCTTCAAAAGAATTCAAGAATAAGAAATGATTTCCAGGTTGAAGGAGACTAAAGAGGCAAGATTATGAACGCAACGTGTGATTCTGAACTGAATGGGCCTTTGCTCCAAAGGCTGTTGTTGGCAACGAGGCTGACGACTGAGAGCTGGCTGGTGAGAAGGTGTGAATGCCCATGACCCGACTTTGGCGGTTGTATGTGGCCACGTCTGTCTGTGAGGTGATGGGGCACCGGGCTGGCAGCTTGCAGATGCTTCAGGAAAACGAAAGGTCTTTATACAGCACCTGCAACTTTTCTATGAATTTGAGATTGCCTCAAAATTTAAAAAATTAAAAAGTGAATTTATATATAAATGTGTAATTTATCTATAAATCTAAAAATATAGTGAAGGTGCAAAGACTAATTTCCATTTGGGAAACCTATTAGTTGTGCCAGTGTCAGATGCAGCCAACATCTTTAACATACCAAAGGCTCTTAGGAAACTGGGAAGATGAAGACTAACAAACTCAGGACAAAATCCGAATGACAAGTGAACAATAAACTCATAAGAAGAAGTTACCTCATTTGTTGTCAGGGTCATGCTATTTAAAACATTAATCTGATATCATAACACACCTACCAAATGACAAAAATTAAGAAGAATGGCAGCCAGCAAAGGTGATCCGGGGATGCAGAATAAGTATTTTCATGCCGTGATGGTAGAAAACTAAATTGTTTAGTTTTTGTGGAATTACATATGGCAATATCTGTTAAAAATATGCATTCCCCTCAACCTAGAGATTCCATCCTGGGGAATCTAATCTCTACATAAGGATATAGAAACAAGAATGTTTACTGAAGGTTTGTTTTAGTAGCAAAAAACAAAATAGTGAATGACTACTAATAGGAAAATGATTGGGATATGACCATTCCCTGGAAAACTATGCGACTATCATCAAGAATAAGTTAGTTCTATGCCAGTTGACTAAGAGGGATTCCTAGAGTATATTTTTAAGGGAAAAAAAATGAGATACAAAGAAATATATAAGATATAACTATTTTTAAACAAGTCAATTCCCCAATGTATGTACACGTGTTTTACATGTGGTCACAGGAGGGGTAAATACAGATAAGGAGATGACGAATTCTGCTCCATTGCTCCATTTTCACTCATTTCTATTGCTGCACACACAGTCCGTACAGTCTGAGTTAATTGATTACTGAGATGCTAGCAGTTTGGATAAATTAATTGAGATAGCCCGCACTGTGAAAGTGGTGTGAATAGTCTGTAGATCTAGAGCCAAGCCCCCGCTGAGAAGGCTGGGATCTGAGAACACCAGCAGTTGGAAGTAGGACAAGTGACTAACATGCTCAGGGGAAAAAAACGGTTGACAGCGAGTTCCAAGAAAAATTTAAGATAAAACCCACAGGTGATGACTGTTTCCCAAAAGTGGATGAAGAGGTGGTGAGTAGGAGAGGAAGATTCCAAACAGGAGAGTCAAACATCAGAGGGTATCGCTGGCCAAGAATGTGAAAAGTCTTAGGATCAAGCTCTTACAGTAAGAATCACGTAAGTGGAAGGTGGGTCTGGAGTTTATCTCGGGGAGGTGGAAGTGTTGACAAAGCACTGTAGCTGGGTTGGGCTCACATCTGCTCTTCCCCTGTAAGGCAGTTCTAACCCCTCAACATTAAAAGGCTTGAGTAGCTTCTGGTGCCAATAGAGAGGGAAGAGAGACAAAAACAAAAAAAGATAAACACAAGATTAAAAATGTAGAATGCTGATGTTAAGAGAATAATGCCCCTAAATTCCTTGATGTAACATAATCACGTCAATACTAATACTGATATTAATACTAAGACTAGTTAAGCTTTACTGAGTTCTTTAGAAGCCCTTTCTTTTAAAGTGTATTATCTTTTTGAAGCTTCACAACAACCTGTGAGGTAGGTACCATTATCTTTATTTTATAGATGATGAAACTCAATCTGATGCAGGTTGAAGAAAATTCTTAAAATCACATAAGTAACAATTCCCAGGGCCAGGACTTAAACCTAAGTCTGTCTGACTCCACAGTCTTAACTATTCTGTTTGTACAATAATTAATGTTTACAATTATGACCTGGAGTCATCTGTAAATGTTAATAGTTTATGTCTTTTATTTAAAAATCCAGGGTCTGCCCTGACTGGTGTGGCTCAGTGGGTTGGCTATCATCCTGCAAACTGAAAGGTTGACAGTTCAATTCCTGGTCAGAGGTTGTAGGTTTGGTCCCCGGTGGTCGGGGTGTTTCCAAGAGGCCACCAATCAATGTGTCTCTTTCACATCAATGTTTCCCTCTCTTTCTCCCTCCCTTCCCCTCTCTAAAAATAAATACATAAAATCTTTTAAAAATAAAAAGTAAATAAATAAAAAACAGGGATTTTCAAATATTTTCATCCAAATAAAAGATGATTTTCCAGAGTAACCCATGGTTCAGAGATTCTGAATAGCTGAAGCTTTAACTGTACTTTGCAGCTTCTTACTAGATTTCAGTAATTAGAACTCTACAAATTGATTGAAATTGAGTTGCAAATAAAATTTTTATGAAATACTATAAAATATATTGGTTATACATTCTGAGTACTATAGAGACTCTATTGCATTTCCTTGTGAACTTTTAAAAAAAGCCTTTTAAGTGTTTTTGGCAGAAAACACTTTATTTTTTCTAAATAATACTTCAGTATGGACTTATGCTTGGCAATCCATGCAATTTCCTCGAAGTTCCTACTGAGTATATCCTTACTATATAAACATAAAACTTGATTCCCCAGTAAAAGCATCAACCATTTGCAAATGCCAACAGGCTTTATAAGCAATTTGCAGCCTGTGAGTAAGGTCCTCTTTTTTCCATATTTTCTCTAATGCTGATATTATGGGCCATAGAACTCTTACTAAGGCTATTTGAAAATTCTTCTTTGCTTTAAGACCTCCAGACCTTTTGACTAAATATTCTTTCATTTTCTTGGAGTAAAGAGTCTGATTTAAAAACTCTAGCCAGCCCACCTGATCACATTTCCTCCAATATGTCAAGTTAGCCGTAACTGCTTTGAACAGCTAACCTTCCCTTAACCCCCGTCACGTTTCTACAACTACACATAACAATATATACAGTTCCTTTTCATTTATCAAAAGAAAGAATCCTTGGGGAATAAAGATTTGACAGCTCCTGTTACGCGATAATTGTAATACTTAAAAAAGAGAGAGAGAAAGAGACGAGACAGATGGCGTACACTGGAGACATGTGGAAGTTTGCTTGAAAAATAGCTTCAGAAATTCAATGGAGACTGAAAAGAAATTATGCAAATCATCATTTTTGCATAAAAACATCATGAAAAACAAGGAAATTATTTTAATCTTTAGTCTTCCACATTCTTGTCAAAGAGAAAGAATGTTAACTGGACTGATAGCATCTTAGTTTCCTAGTTAAAAACAAAACAAAACAAAAAACCTTTGTAGCTACTCATTTGAATTACAGAGAAAAGGGATTATTCTGAGTGAGATGATTAAAACCTACCTTCTATACTGCTGTGCTTAGGTCTAATTTGTTAACATCAACCATGAATACATTTTTTGATGAGTTATTCAGCATTTTTATCATTTATTATGTAATTTACATGGAGAATGTTTTACGATAAATTTTTTGGTATTCTATGCAATTATGTATAAAGCATAAAATGATGAAATTTTAATTTAAAAATTATGTTTATTTATTATTTATTAATTTTTGAATTATTGCAAGTACAATTGTCTCTTTTCCTCCCACCCCTCCCCCCATGTTTATTACTTTAAAAATGATAAACTTTACATACTTGCCTGATACACACACACATGACACACACATGTCAAGAAGCTGTGAGGACAGAAATTCTGTGAGAACGATGTGAAGATCGGGGTGGACATCCTGGCGGCATAGGTTGAGGTAATGTGGGGCAGAAGGATAGGAAACTGATTGCAGTGAAAGGAGGAAAACCACTTTGAATTCAGGTAAGGTTTCAGAAAAACAAATCTGAAGTGCAGCATGAGAAGTATCCGGTGTCATGACAATTATGTTCTTAGGAAGATGAATAAATATACATTTATTTAGGAGTCAGAAAGAGAGAAGGTGAAGTGGTATGCTACAGATAAAAGAAAATGTTATGACGTGATATTTTTATTTATTATGAAATCACAGAAAATAGGCTTGTATGTGAGTTAGGGTGGAAAAATTGAGAAAGACCCATATCTTTTGCTGACAATTACGTTGAAAAAAGAAACATGGATCATATGTGATGAGTCTCCAGTGAATTCATCACATTTTCTGTGTGTGTGTGCGTATGTGTAAGCTGGCCTATTTAAATACATTAGGAAAGTCAACATTTATCTTTAATTTGATCAGGAAAAAAGAAGTCTGAAAATTGATAAACAATCTTTAATATATAAAGGTGGGTTACAAAGAAAGATTATGGAATTTCATTTCCCAAAGTTGGTCAGATAAAGTCTGTTGGTCAGATGTTTTCCTACTCTCTCTCTCTAATAGTGTGGGTTAGGTAAAGTTTGCTTAGAAGCAAAAAGACCACTTCAAGGTTTAAACTTTTTAAATGACAATAGAATTTGACAAGAGCAAATATTTTTAATAGAAAGGAAGAAATCCTATTCAATTTTCCTTGTATGGGTTAAATTTATGTTTAAACTTGGGTCAGACATGTACTAGGGGCACCTAAGTTTTAGTCATGTTATCACTGAAATTTAACAATACTAAGCAAAGGACCTTCTGAGGCTTGATGTGGGTGACCCTGGTCTACTTTTAGGTAACTTGGGGGCCTGCCACATGTGTTTCTCTGGACAGGCTAATGTTTTAGCTCCCTTTAAAAATGATATTGTAGAAACCCTGTCCAGTATTTATTAAGAGCAGAAGCCAAGCACTGCATGGTGGAGTGGACTAGGAAGGGGGCAGACCGGAATGCATGGAGGTGGCAGCACTCAATGGCTCTCCTAGTTTCCCCAGCTCTAAGCTCCCATAACCTTCTCAACAAAACTGAACCCCTACAGGGCCTCATGTTGCTTCCGTGGTCAGCGCCTGGGGTAACCCCCTTTTAACGCGCCTCTGGGTGACTCTAGGTTAGCATTTCTCAAATTATAGTCCCAGCATCTCCTATATTAGAACCATGTGATTCTTGAACCCACGCTAGACCTACTAAGTAAGAATATCTAGGGAGGACGCTGGAGTGTCTGCATTTTTAAGGAGCTTTGCAGGTGATGCTGACTACACTAACCCTCCAGAACCACTCCCTGGAGGCAGAGCTGGATTTAGTCAGTTTAGAGAACTCCAGCTCTCCCCAAGTATTCCCCTGTCAAACAGCTCCTCAAATATTCAGACCTGTTTCGAGAAGGCTGGAGGAAAATGCAGTTCAGTTACCTCCCACTCATCTCCTATCATCTATTCCAATTGAAATGAAATCCTTGGGGAGTGCCCATAAATATGCCATCTGCTCAGATATTTTTTTTGGGGGGGGCAGACAGTGGAGTTCTCACCACCTTCCCACTCCTGTAGACCAAAATAGCTTCTTTGGGTCTGCCTGATGCTTACTGCTAGGAGCCCACTTTCCTGACAACTAGGGCACCTCAGGACCACTTGGCTTTTTACAAGAGGATTTCATTGCCTTTGGGTGTTTTATGCAGTTAGATGGAGATAAACATTTAATGCTGGAAAGAACCTTAGAGATAATCCAATCCACTCTCTAACTATGTACGGAAACAGATGCAGATAGATACATAGAAAAGGAGGCAGGAAAGAAATAGTGCCAGAAAGATACTGTGCTAGATTTTTCAATGAGTTTTGTCATTATTTTTCTTACAACAAGCTTTTAAAGTGGAGAACATTATGTCCATTTGTGTACCTAAGGACGTTGAGACTCAGAAAATTAATTTGCAAAGTCATTCAGTTAACAGGTAGTGGACCCAAGATTGTAGCTAGATTCTAACAAAAAGAGTGATATTAACTATCCTTTATGAAGCACTTACCATGTGTTGGGCTTGGTTCCAGACATTCTGTTTTTATTAACTTATGTGAAATTGCCATAAAAACCCTGAGGTAGGTGGTAGCATTATTCCCTTTTGACAGGGGAAACTAAGGTACAGAAGACTAGAAACATGCCTGAAGATCATTTAGTAAATGGAGAAACCTTTGACTCCAAAGATCTCTCTAGAAACAAGTACCTTACAGAGACCAGGAGCAGGGAAAGTAGTTAGTGTCCAGGCAGGAGATAAACAGACCTGAAATTAGGATTGGGAGGAAGGGACAGATTTAAGAAGCACTCCTGATGGTCTCTGGATCATCTGTCTGGATGGGAGGTTGGGGGGCAAGCATACACAGAAAAAGGAATTGGAAATAACTGCATTTGCTTGCTTGCTTGAGAAGTGTATGGTGACACCATTAACTATACCTGGGAAGACAAACTGGCATTGCCTTTATGTTCTGTGTTCCATAGATGGCATTTAGCTTTTTCTCCAGCTTAACTGTGAAACAAAAGAGGTTGGATAGCTCAAGTGGTTAGAGCATCATCTCCATATGCCAAAGTTGTGGGTTTGATCCCTGGTCAGGGCACATATAAGAACCAACCAATGAGTGCATAAATAGTGGGACAACAAATCAATATTTCTCTTTCTCTCCCCCTTCCTCTCTCTCTCTCTCTGTCTCTCTCTCAAGTCAATTTTAAAAAAAGTAATAGGAAGAATCATGTTTCTTCATCTTCCACATAAAAACATATTGATTGATAGATTATAAGACTTTCAACAGAATTTGGAACATTGCCTGATTTCCTATCTAAGGACAGTGAAGTACTAAGTACATATGTAGCTTTAGGATGGAAAAAATATAATTCTGTACTTGATTCATTCCTTATTTGAGAATTATTCTCTGGTACCCATATGGATTGGCTATGAAGGACACCGTGATGAAGAAGACAGACCCAGGCCATGCCTTCAGGGATCTTATATTCAGGTAAGGAGCACAGACAATAAGTAAAGAATCAAAAATTAGACAGTGAAAAAAAAATTATACAGTGCTGTGGTCGAGCATAATAGCCCAGGGCCCAGGTGATTAAGGTCTTGCAGGACATGGAAACCATTTGATTGCAAGTGTGATGGGAAGAAATTGATGAGTTTTGAGCAAGGAAGTAACGTAATCTGTTATTCCATTTTTGTAGCTTGCTATGAAATGTTACTATATTCAGGCGAAGATTGTCGGGAGACAGAAATGAAAGCAGAAAGGCTGGTTAGGAGGGACAGAAGTGAAGAGTGATGATGGCTTAAATAAAGGTGCAGTGAAGGCAAAGGGAAGTGGGTAGAAACTGAAATATATTTTGGGGGTTAGCTGGCAGGCTCATTGATGGAGAGGGATGAGGAGGAAGAAAGGAAGAAATCAAAGATGAGCCCTACGTTTCTCGTTTAAACAACTGGGTAAACAGTGCTGCTATTTACCATTATCATGGCAGCTGGAAGAGGAATTAGTTTTGAAGGAAAATGGTGGTCAGACATATGCGTGTATGAGTATGATAGCAAAGCTTAACCAAAGAGTGCTCTAGACTGGGAATTTAAAAGCCTGATTTGTGTCTGAATGTCATCAGTAAGAGCAATAACTTCTCTACACCTCATTTTTTCCCATCTGCAACATGGGGATGATTATATCTGTGTTTGCAGCTTCAGAGGGATGCCGAGAAGATAAATGAGATAACGTATATGAAAGTACTTTGAAGTCTTGGGAGGATAAAAACTGTGTAAATCCAAGCCATCATTATTATGAACAGGGTGTGTTTATATTTTTTCATGTATCTAATAGAAGTCACAGGGGCCATCAGTATATCACGCTTACATTCTTTCCTTCATGTTCAGTTCTCAGAAATGGCAAGATGAACATCTCATTCCCCACGTGTACCTTTACCGATATTGTATTCTCTTGACAGGATTCTGCAATTAAGAGTGTTGTCTCAGATGTTTTTTCAGACCGTGGGAAAGAAAAGGGTTTTGTTCAGTATAACTCAGCCTGGGTGGTTCTTGGCAGGTAATGCCAACGATGGTCTATCTTCTCTAACAGAGATGGACCGATTGCAGAGGGCCAGCACATTGTCTTGTTGACTCCTCCGGCCGCAGTCTAAGAAAGGTATTAGTTTCTCACCATTCGACAAAGGGAAGATGGCTCAAGAGGTTAAAGTACTTTGCCTAAAACTTCATTTCACAGCTGGAGTGATTAAGGCTAATGAAAGAGTTGTATTCTGAAAAATAGCGTGAACTGGGCCTAGGGATGTTCAAAGAGCTGCAGCCATGTCCCAGATAATATTCATGGACAAGCTCCTTTGATCCCTGTAGTCTTGGGCACATGGTCTTCACTTCTTTGATAATGGGTGCGACTGTTGATTTTCATGCCGAATCTTAAGAGCTGTACCATACACCATCCATGGCCTTGTGCTAATGTTCTAAATACAAACAAAAAATAAAATAAGAACAAAACAAAAATTGTCCCTTGCTCTCCAGAGTAATTATGTGATTAACAGTATGGCTTTTCCCTTGGAAGGAGATCATGTGCACTCAGCTCTGTCTGGGGTGCTGTTGTGCAAAAGATTGGTCTTGGGAATGGCAGGAAGAAAACTGGACTTGGAATCCAGAGACACAAGGTTGTGTCTCGGTTCAGAATTACTCACTGTGTGCCCTGGGGATGATGTGAACATATTGGAGCTTCAGTTTTAATGACTATCAACTGTGTATAATAATATTGACCTGTTTACTGGTTGTAAGCTTCCCCTTCATCTGCACAGTTCCAGAAACACTGGTATGGGGGTAAGCAGTCACTTTTCAGAGTGCCTTGTTTGTAGCTTATTGGACTAAAAATTCTCTGTTCTGTACTTTTCTCCCCTTGTCTTTCTCAGCACAAGGGCATGTGCATTTGCTCACTTCTAATGGAGGGGGAAGTGGGCTATTATTGCTGGTATCATACAGTATGACTCTCAGCATGTGAATCCACTCAGGACAAAGCGAAGGAGGAATGATGCATAGGGGTGCGTGAGGATTGGATTAATCCACGTAAAATGTTCAGCACACTGATTGGCATACAGTGAATGACTGACAATTGTTAGCTGTTTCGATTTTTCTTACTTAGGTGATTCTCGTTTGTCTCGAATGGTTTAGCTGTGGCCCTGTCTGGAGAGCAGACACTGATCTGACTCCCTTTAGAAATGTCAGTGTGGTCGCGAGCCAGGCAGGGCTTTCTTACATACTGTCTGTAACATTTTCCCTTATTCTTCCTAGTTTCTGCACACCTAGGAAAAGTATCTGGATAACGTTTTGTAAATTGATGGTATATGCAAGCAGAATAATGACTAGGTTGAGACAAAATTTTAACTTGTTGTTCTCTCTGAGTTGAGTCTGAAAAGCAACACTAAACCTGTGGACAACTTGTTTTTCAAAACTACTTTTCAGAGTTTACAGGTGTGTGCCCGGGGCAACCAAAACAAAGATTACAGGGATGGTTATGGCTGCCTCCCAGGCTGAGATAAACAGGCGCCTCTCAGTTAGCTTTGCGTGCCAGCTCACCTGAGGTCAGACTTTGAATTTTCCCCATTAACGGCAGGTAGAACAGGGCCTCCCAAGGTTGGGTTTTGAACCCACACTCCCGTTTCCCCAGCTCCTCTCCCTTCCCATTTTGAGTGTCTGGATCAGCAATCCCCCCTGTTGGTCAGGTGTGTGTCCCTGGGGAGCCAGGGTGGTGCCCGGATGCGGGCCGATCGATGGGGGAGCAACACTGGAAGGCGGTGGCCCCGGAAATCGGCCGGTGGACACCTGCCCCGGGACTGTCCGCCCTACGGATTGATTCAACATGCCTTCCTCGGGCCGAAAGGGTCGCATTTGAGTGTAACCCTACGCAGTGTCTCTCCTGGGCTGGGCAAACAGAAGCCTACCCGGGTGCGATCAGTTTCCGCCCGGGCTGCTCCCGCCCTCTCCTGGGACCCAGCCCCTCCCGCACCGCCGGCCGGCGGGGGGCCACCACCGGCCCCGGCCCCTTCCTCCTTTATTCACCCGCCGCTCCCCCAGGCTCTCCCCGCCTGTGGCTTCATTTTACGGGCGTGTGCCCCCATGTTTGCCCCCTCACAACCCCTTGGGGCCCCCGTTTCCCGAACTCCCGGCCCTTGCAGCGAGCGCCTCGGTGCCCCGCAGCCCCCGTCGCGGCCCCGGGGTGGCAGGGGCCTCGCCCAGGTACCTAGACGCCGGCTGCTCCGAGGGGAGGCGCTGTGGTGCAGCGCGGCCCCTCGCGCCCAGGGCGCAGGCTGCGGCCCGGCCTCCTTCTCCTCCTCCTCCGCTTCCTCCGCCCTCTTCGGCTGGGAAAGTGGGAGGCGGCGGCGGCGTGTGAGTGCGCGCGTGAGGGGGCAGCGGAAAGGAGTCTCCGGTGCGGCCGCCGCGTCAGAGGCACAGCGAGCCGCGGGCGCCGCGGGGCCGCATCCGCATCGGCTGCAGCCCGCGCTGCGGGGCCGCGAACAAAGAGGAGGAACCGAGGCGCGAGGTAGGTCGCGGGGACCGGCGCGGGCAGAGCCTCGCGGCGCCGAAGGCGGTGGTCGGGGCGTCCCCTTCTCCTTCCCTCCACGCCGATCACGCTCTCCGCCCCCCACCCTCGGGTCCCGGTGGGCCCGGAGCCGGGACGTGCGGGAGCGGAGCCCGCGGCCTCGCAGCCTCCTCCCGGCAGGAAGCTGCCCGGGCTCCGTGCCGAAGTCTCCGGCGCAGCCCAGCGTCCCCCCCGCTCTCCGCTGGCTGCGCGTCTCGGGGGACGCCCGCCTCCTCTCTGCGGGGTGATAGCTGTTTCCTGGTGGCACTTGGTGGGGCAGACTTTCGCAACTTAAGGGTTCGATCTATTTCTAAGTCCTTGAAAACTTCCAGCTGGGGGGGGAATTTGGTGCCCGGCCTGACTCTAAGGGAAGCGGAGATGCGGCTGTTGAATGAGATCCGCGTTCGGGCACCGGCCGGGCCGCAGCCCCAGCCGGGCACCCTTCCCTGCGGGTGCCCGCGACACCTGGCCCCGGGGTGTGTCCGCGCCGCCGCGCCTCCCTGCGGGTCTGGAGTACCTGTGCTGGGCGGCGTGGGAGAGGGGCGCAGCCTGGGCTCCCCCCGCCGCGACTGTCAAGAACAGCTGTTAGTACTCCCAGCAAAACCTTTCACCGCCCCCCCACCCCCACCCCCAGACATTCACAGTTACATTCATTTTCGTGGTGGTGGGAGAGCGGCGCAGTCGCTGGTTTAAAGGCTTTTTCTGAATGGCCCCGTTTTCATATGATGCCCAGTTTTCCGTCCAGCATTCCATTGTCAGATTCTTTGGGTGATAATTTTGCCAGATTTTCTGAATGGGATTAGGACAGGCCGTTCAGAAATCCGTTTCCGAGTGTGCTCTAAAGGGTGCTGGTATATTTCAGCTGCTTTCAAGCAGGTCTTTAGTTGTGTCCTTTAGAATTGTCACAACCTTCAGCTGAAATTGGTTGGGCAACATTAAACAGTTCTATTTTTAAGGCCAGTGAAGAAACACATGTATTTAATATTGGGATCATTTACCACAAGTGATCACATGAGGCATGGTTTTTCTTAAACACTAAAATTGGGAATTTTGTTGGATTTAAAAGTAATTTCAGGTGGAGGAAACTTTAGTTGCTTCTGTTCAGCTTCTCATGAGTTGAGGACTTTATTAAGGCAGCTAATATCACTTTGAGAACTGAAGAAATTATGGTCTTTATTGCATTTCATAAATCCTATTTATTGCAGGAATCCTGATGGTACCTCATAGCTTTTCTGCACAGAAAATCCTAAATATTGCTAGGAATTAATTTTGAATTGTTTTTAAAAGCCTGTTTTGTTTTTAATGGTTGACTTTGGAGTTCAGGAACCACATTCCAAAGCAAAGCTGCACTATTCAGAGGAAGCACTTTTGTGTACTTTTTGGTTCTTGGCTCCTCTGTGAACCTTTTCCCCAGAGAACAACACTAATTTTTTGTCTTTTTTCCTTCTCCCCCGTGACTCCAGAGCAAAGTCTGAAATGGATGTTACATGAATCACTTTAAGGGCTGCGTACAACTATGAATATTTCTGAAGCCTTTTCTCAGTAAACTAGATAAACATGGATGAGTCTGCCTTGCTGGATCTTTTGGAGTGTCCTGTGTGTCTAGAGCGGCTTGATGCTTCCGCCAAGGTTTTGCCCTGCCAACACACGTTCTGCAAACGATGTTTGCTGGGGATCGTAGGCTCCCGAAATGAACTCCGATGTCCCGAGTGCAGGACTCTCGTTGGCTCGGGTGTTGAGGAGCTTCCAAGTAACATCCTGCTGGTCAGACTTCTGGATGGTATCAAGCAGAGGCCTTGGAAGCCTGGCCCTGGTGGGGGCAGTGGGACGAACTGCGCAAATGCACTGAGAGTGCAGACCAGCTCTGTGGCTAACTGTAGCTCAAAGGATCTGCAGGGCTCCCAGGGTGGACAGCAGCCACGGGTGCAAGCCTGGAGCCCCCCAGTGAGGGTGAGTAGCCTGCAGAGCAGTTTGATAAATAACGGTGGTAATGACCACATTTTTTCTTTATTCTCTGACTTGATGTTTTCTAAATCAGCTTATCGCTAAAGAAGCCACACTTACCATAACAGATAGGAAATTATGCTTCAGGATGTTTTTTTTCTCCTTTTGAAAGGCGATTGGAGATAAATAATAAATTTGCTTGTTTTTAAATTCTCTCCAGTCTCTATGATCTTTTAAAATAAATTTTGGGAAACAAGTAGCAATTCAATGAAATTTATCACACAGCATTTTTTTTGTGCCCACTTGAAAATGAAAATTTGTTATCGTTTTACCACTTTGATGGATTTGGGAGAGCCATAATTATGTAGGTAGGTGTACATTTGTGTATACATGTTATAACTATGTGTGGGGATAAATCATAAGTATGAAGTCAAGCCTTAATTTTTATGTTGCTTAAAGCCATTCTGTTGGTTTTATGAATGCACAGCACAGAATTTACTGGTTGGAGGAATTCTTAACAAATCATGGCCACAGGTAGCAGAGTTTCGTTGCCGTAGCAACGAAATGTCATTTAGGACTATGCTAAAAAGCAAGAGAATCTGGCTTTTATGTTGGATTTTACAGGGGGTATAATGAAACATTCCATTAAAATGATTTTTCTTGGGTTTTGGGTTTGGACTGAAATAATTTTAAGTGAAGCTAAATATTTGGACAGTTACCACAACTTAAATTTCTAGAAAGAAAGGTATTTTGGGTAAATCTGAATTTATGTTGTGGGTGATGGCACAACAATAAGACATGCTTCTCTCATCTGTGTGAAAATAAAAAGTAGTTGTGGACATCAGACAGTGAAAACAATTCAGTTTGTGTTGGAGTAAACAATTTTGGTAATCGGCCAAACTGATAAAATACATTTTTAAAAAACAGCAAATCTGGATGAGAATATATGTTTTTCAAGTATTTGTAGTATATACACACAAAACTGGCTTCTTTAATGTAGGAACAGCCCATTGGGACAGTATTAGGGAATGTACATTCACACATGTGACTATCAGATCACTATTACAACTAACAGCCCTGTAATCATTCCCTTACTTCCTTCTCAGTTCATCTTTTAAAATGATATAAAAGTATTTACATCACTAGATGTAAAGTATGTAAAGCATTTTAATCACTAGAAAACAGTTTCATCACTGGGCTTATCAGATTTCTTTTGATGTATATGTAATTAACACTTTTTTTTTTAAAGACAGCAACAACTTTGGCTTAGGGAGGTTTTCTTTCTATATTTGAAGCCCCCATGTTGAGAAATTGATCTGCATATAACACTTTTCTTAGACTTCCTTTATCTTATGGAGTTTACCCGTACCTTGATTAGTGGATATGTATTCGTCAATATTTTAACCACAGATCAGTGACGTAGTTGATCGTTTCTGAGACACCTGACCCAGGCCTGCCTAGCTTAACTAGGCAGTAGATTTTGCTGCTTTGGAAAGATTTTGTTTCCTCATTAATTATACCAGAGAAGGCATAGCTTCTGGCTATGAATAGAAGTATCTTAGTGGTTGACACATGGCCTTACCTGTTGTGAGAAATACATCGAGGGCTTGATTCCTGATGAAAAGGAATTAATAAGGCTCAAGCATTCAAATTAACATTTTCTTTCTAACAAAAATTGACTAGGTAATGTTGTAATGTTCATTTATTTGCACTGCTAAGCTCCCAGAGTTGAGTTTCACTTTTCTTAGGTAAATTTTTGTGAGATTTTGATGATGTTAGTATTATTTTTCTGGCTTTTCCTAATTTACTTCATGTTTTTTTCTTTAGCATGAGAAAAGCTACTCACCAAGAAGGGCAACAGAACTTGAGCCTTGTAGCTTGTATAGACTAGCTGGGGTCTATAAAACAGGAGATGGTGCCTGTTACTTTGGGGCGGCACAGAGTGTGGAGATCGAAACAGCCAAGTTCTCCAGTTATCTGAGTCGATGCATAGGCTGTGATTCTTATAAAAAGACTAGTCTTTTTCTAGTCTAAAATAATTTGTCATTAGTGATTACTAGGACCTTTTATTTTCAAGTATTCAGAACAACCAGGCTACACAAATAGTCCAAGCATCTGAAAGGTCAAACCGTCTCAGAAAATACTCCTTTAAAAAGTAAGAAATCTGTAAGGTACAGACACGTGGAGGTTGTAATGCACTCCCTCGGACACTTTCTGAGGTGAGTGACCATAATAAATCCCAAACGTGCATCCTCCTCCCTTAGATGTTCTGACATGACCAGGCAGGGCGTGAGCCTCTTTCCACATGTTGCGCGAAGCTGAAAGTGATAACATGTGGAATGTTGCTTCAGTTTATTAGTTATGTTCTGTGATCCGTTAGGTTGTGACCATGTGGCTTCCTCATGTGTTTAGCCGAGGTAGAGTGAGTGTTATCAGCAGATACGAACATTTCCAATGTGTGACACACATCTTGTTCCCAGAATTTTAGTGTTTCCTGTCTAATATGAAGAAGAAAATGAAAAAGTGTTGGATTGGAGTCACTAGGGGAATCCGTCAGTTCTTTACCCCAAGTAAAGAATTGCTGTTGGTTTTAAGCCAAAGTCAAGCTGTGGAATGAGCCACAGGGAGAAGGTGACTATAGGTATCTGTTTCATGGACAAAAAAATACCTGCAGAGGATAGATTTCATATGTACATACAAAATGAGATATGGAAAGTGTATTTAAGTAATTCCTGTGGATTACGACCTACTAGGATAGCTAAATTTCGGCTTTCTCTGTGTGGCCCCCGTGTTCAGGATCTCTGTGCATACACGCATCTCTCTACGTTATTACCTAGTGATTTCACACTGCCTGCACCTCAGAGTGAGTCTGTTCGGCAAAAATACATCACATAGCCCCTGATTTACACTAATTTACACACCACTTACCATTTTTATTAATCTAACAAGTATTTGCTGAGCCCTTAGATGCCCGGCCCTGCCCTGGGTGCTGGATAGATAGTGAGGGACAAACCAGATACAGAGTCTGGTTAGGAATTTATGAGTGTGTGTCAGTATCGTAGGAGGGACACACAGGAACAGTAACAATGCAGGTAGGTAATTAAACATGATACGTGTTAATGATTGAGAGCTGGAGAGAGGATAGGAGAAGGACCTGTGCTAAGTGTGAGGGTAAATTGCATGTGTGTGTCTGTGTGTGTGTGATCTTCAAAAACTTCCTTGAAGAAGAGGCATTTGAGCTGAGGTCTAAAGGGGGAAGTGTATTATTAGTTGAGATGGGACTGGACAATCAAAGGGGCAGAGGGGAAGAGTATTCCAAAGGCCCTGACTTATAGTGGGACAGGGTATGGCTCTTAGAAAGAACTAATGAGAGGGGAATGTGAACTAAGCAAGGGAGTGGATAGCGACCTCTAAGACGAGGCCTCAAATGCAGTAATGTGCAAGGCATCAACAGCCGCCTCAAGACACCCTGGCTGGTGTGGCTCAGTGGGTTGGGTATTGTCTTGCTAACTGAAGGGTCACTGGTTCAGTTCCCAGACAGAGCCCATGCCTGAGTTGCCAGCCAGGTCCCAGGTTGGGAGCGTGTGAGAGGCGACCGATGGATGTTTTTCTCTTTCACTTTCTCCCTTTTTCCCCGCCTCTCTAAAAATAAACAAATAAATCTTTTTTAAAAAAGGCCACATGGGGCTCAGGGCCAGATGAGTGGTATAGCGAGTACGGGCTCTGCACTTAGAATGAGGAAGACAGATCGTAGGACTGAGGTGATCAGCAAGGCTTCAGAACAGAAGTGGAGCTTGGTGCCAAAGCACTGGGAGGCAGAGGAAAGGCAGGGCATTCTGGATATGGGGGAACACGGGCGCAATTTCTTTTCTCCAGCAAATGCTGTGTGTGCTTCGATTTCTCCAGTCATACCCACACCTCCTTTCTCTCCCTCTCCCTATTGCTGACTGTTATGGGCTGAATCATAGCCCCCAGAATTCAGAAGTTGAAGTCCTATCCCCCAGTACCTCAAAATTTGCCTGTGTTTGGGGATAGCACCTGTAAAGAGGTGGTGAAGGTAAAATGAGTGTATACGATGGTGCCTAATCCATAATATGAGTGTTATCCTTACATGAAAGGAGATTAAGACACAGAGAGACACAGAGGGAAGACCCTGTGAAGACACATGGAGAAGAGGGTTATCTACAAGTGAAAGAGAGAGGCCTTCAAAAGCACCCAACCCTGCCAGCACGTAATCTTAGACTTCTAGCCTCCAGAACTGAGCAAGTGTCTGTTGCTAAAGCCAGCCTACCTGTGGGATTTTGTTACGGCTGCCCCAGCAAAGTAACACACTAACTAAGGGCGTATTCCTAAAGTTCAGCCCATGGAGTGGCCCCTCTCTCCCCTGCCAGTCTCTTCAGTCCCGGTTTTTCCATAGACTGCAGTGGGTCCAGCCCGGCTGTGCTCTTTACTCCCGAGGTACAGTAAGCTTGAGAAATTGTGACACTGGTTAGCAAATTCATACAGGGGTACACTGTCTCCTGTGTTCCCCACCCAAGTCAAGTCAAGTCTGTCCATCACCATTCATCCCCCTATCCCCTCCACTACCTCCCCTGACCCCCCTCTCCCTGGCAGTCGCCACACTGTTGTTCGTGTCCCAAAGTTTCCCTCTTAGGAGGACACCAGTCACGCTAAACTAACGGGACTTCATCTAAACTTGGCTACATCTGCTAGACCCTGTTTCCGAATAAGGTCACATTCATAGATACTGGGGGTTCAGACTTGAACTTACCTCTTTGGAGGACACCGTTCAACCCATACCAGAATGAATGGATGTGTGAACGCATGCGTGAGTGAGCGAGTGATGCGAATTCTAATCACCCAATAAGGATCCTTGGGTGAACATTCTCCCAACAGCTGATATGTGCTTAACCCCTTTGTGTTGTTCCCTCTCAATCTGTATCCCTGTTTGTAGGTGGTTTTGTGGATAAATGCACGAACTGATATGCAAACATTTTGAAAATTATGAAGTCAATATATGGATATATTATTACTAGTATAATTATTATTATTAAAGTATCAGCTTTCCTCACAAAGGAATATTATCCTTTCTATTTGGGGTGACAAGAACCAAAGTAATTGAAAAGAAATTTGAAAGGTCACCCAGTGGATGTGTTGTTTGGATATAGGGCTACACAGAATGGGGGCCTGAGTTCAGTTATTTTGGTTCTTGACCTGTGAGAAACAGCCTGATGAATGTCCATTCTCTTTGGCTACCCCTGGGGGCTGCCCTCTTTCCCTGTGTCATTTCTCTGGGTGACTGAAGGAGCGGACAGGAAGGGAAAATCATTTTATTGTTGCTAGCTGGGCAGGAAAAGAGAGGAAAAGGAGAGAAAAATCTGGTTTTGCTTTAGTTAGTCCCTGCTGTTCTGCTAGTCTGTGAGAAGTCCCGCCTCTGCTCCCTGGTTCCCTGGCTTCAGCCCCTCACCCCAGCTCCAGCATCAGCTGGTGTGGAACCTCTGTAGTGTATTCACTTCCCTGCCTTCCTTCATTGCATTGCCTTGTCTTGCAGGTATGGTCTGCATTTTAAGAGGGGGAGGTGGGAGAAATGGTAGAAGAGAAGCGGGAGAGGGACAGTAGGGTGCATGCCGATCCACTTTCCTTCCTTAAATTGCTTACCCAGGTTTCTTTCCCAAGTTGTTCTTTTTGACCCATAATTAGTCTCTGGGCTCATGCAGGGAAGAATAAAAACAAGTACAAAAAAAAAAAAGGCATGAAGGTAGGGTACTCTGTCAGTCCCTATCTCTGACTCCTTTCCTGTTGCCTGTGGTCTCTCCCTCACCACTCTGGGAGCCCCTGGCTCCACCTCTGCCAGGAAGGACGCCTGCTTCTTCCACTGCAGCCAGGCACGCACTGTGTTTAGTGATCCATCCCCTCTCCAGTCTGTTGCTTTAACATGGTTTAAGCAAACCTGAGACAATGCATGACAAGCCTTTTTTATTCAAGGCCAAAAGGCAAATGACTGCAGTTCACTTTGTAGCAGGATTCTTCAGGAGGACCCGCAACAGTGGAGCAACATCACACGTGCGGTATAGTGAGGCACACCTGTGGTGGAGGTACTCCACCTGCAGACAGCTGTGCTGGTGAGGCTCCTTCCCTGTGGAACTTAGACCCTTCACACTCCCAGAGCTGTTGTCACGAAGAGCGTGTGGGTCTCCCTCCCCTCCCCACCCCCTCCCTCTTCCTCTCCATCCACCTTTTTTAATTTCAGAGACTTCTGAAAGTAGTAACCTTAAAAAGAAGAATTCTGAGCCCCAACAGCCCCTTTTGTGGCCCTTCAGTCCTTTGCCATCTTTGTGCCTGCCAGCGCCTAGTCTAGAGGGTGGCAGCAGTGGCTTCATGAATGGTGACATATGGGTGGCTGTAAACAGAGCCAATTTGAAGACATGTGTGAGTGGGCTCTTTTGGGGTAGCTGAGAAGGGAATGGAGATGCCATTTCAAAGGGTTGCCGGTAGCAGTTAAGTAGTAGATTATTTGCATTGTGAAACATGGAAAAAGAGCAGTAGGCGGATGTGCAAATCAATTTTAAGTCACATTATATATAGCACAGAAAGGCAAGGACTGTCAAGTGTAAACATTTTTCTGTTAGCCTAAGGAAATAAGTTCCTTAAAGCATTTTTTGTAAGAAAAAATACGCTCTTGAAACACTTCATGATCACTTTTTATAATTCAGCGATGAACGAACAGGAGTCAGTTTTCGTTACTTTAAAGTGTCGTGAGTGAACGGAAGCAATGAATCACTGTGCAGAGGTGACAGTAAAGTTTCCTGTGTGGTGCTCCACGTCCAGATTTAATTTATGTGCGGTGCCCCCTCCAGTAATACAGTAGCAATAGAATGAGAATATCAGCGTGGTTGGTTTGGGGTGGTGCACGCACAGCGCAGCGCACAGGTGACGCGTGGTACAGCCGTGCACCTGAAACCTGCATACTTCTGTTAGCCCGTGTCACCCTAATACATTCAATAAAAAGGAAAAAAGAAGAAGTCCCACTTTAAAAAAACGTCAGCGTGGGACACGAGCGGTCCTGGCATTTGTACGAGGTCTCTGGTCACGAGTTTGAGCACTAACGCTCGAAAGCTGAACTTTTGATTTGAAGAAGATTCAGTTGCTACAGAGCTAAAAATAGTCTTACACTCCTGATTATATAACTGTGTAGTTTTTAAAACTCTTTAAAGAACTGTAAAAGTTCTTTAACACATTAAGTGCGTGGATTAAACATTAATATATGAAATAACATTACATTTCAACCTGAAATTTTTGTTTTGCTCAGCTCATTCAAAGTGGCATTGGTTAGCAAATTGCCTCATTTTTTCCCTAAAGTTGTCTTTTAAGCACACTCTTTGATAAGCTGTTTCTAGCACTTCATGTGTTTTTCCTTCTTTCCCCCCCATAGTACAACACAATTGAAGAGCTTAAGTCCATGAGGCAAAACATTTTTTCCATTTTTGGTAGGCCTGATTGTTTTCATTCAATATTATATGTTTCATAGTGCATAATATTATGTGCTGGTGTTAGCACTTTCATTTTTCTCTTTTTTACTGAACTTATGAAACAAGTCCAGAATACTAGAATGTATGGAAAGCCTAATAACTTCTGTTGTACAAAGACAGTGATGTTGTTGAAACTGACCTGTTGGTTGACAGGCACCATCACCTGACAGCTTGAAATGTTCACATGTTCCAAGATGGCCCCACTGTGGCTGCAGAAAAGTATTGGGTCTTCACGCATGAGTACAGAAATGTGTGATGTGTGGACACTGAGCGTCACCTATACAGTGGCAAGAATGATGGAGACCTGGTTTCTAGTCTGGGGCTTTAAGCCGGTGATCTCTTGTCCACAGGCCATAGTTTCCTCTTCTATAAAACAAGGGCTTGTGGGATACGAGTCCCTTGCCGAATAATCTGGGCATGCAGAAGAAGGCTGGGCAGGAAAGCAAGGACAGCTTGGGGAACCTGACGTAGGATCAAGCTCCACGCCGGGCTGGCTTTGCTTGATGGGACTCAGCCAGCCGAGAATGATCTCTCTCTGTTCTGCCTAATACTGCCTTCATGTAAAGTCGTCACTGGCTGAAATTCCAGCTGTTAGAGATTGAGTGTCCACATATTAAAATGTTCTGCTCTTTGGAAGGGTGCAGATTCATCTCATCACATTGCTTTTCCCATTCTTCCTGACTTGAGAATGCCTACTCTGATGGACAGGATGTTGATGCTGAAAGGGAGGGATGGAAGGAACTGAGCTTCTATGGGGTCAGACAAGCCAGCTGGGGGAAGCGCAGTGAGAGGCTTAGGTGGGGTGACCCTGTAATTTATCCCTACACTGGGACACTGTTGAGAATGAAAAGGGATGCTGGTGATAATTTTGCAGAGTCAACAGAAGTTACACCGGACTGTCTGGGGCAAACAGGGCCGAATGGTTACCCTAGCTGAGGGCAGTGTGATTTAGCCCAGGATATAGAGGAAGGTTTCAGCAAGGATGGGGAGGATGCCAAAGAATACAGAAGCTCTTTCAAACATTTGCAGGGGAAGTGAAGGGAATTGATTTCTTCCTCTGAATGCTCCTTTCTGTGAGCTTTGTGGTTTTGCTGGAGCGCAAATGTGATACAGAAAACGCCAGGGATTTTAGCATCAGGCCAACCTTCCGCTATGCCCTGTTATCTGTGCAACTCTTGGGCGTGTTATTTCCTCAGTCTAATTTCTTAATTTGTAAAATGATGGCCATCTGCTTTCCGGGGTTGTAAGGATTACATGAGATAAGGGATCTTAAGTGTCCATGACCTCGTAGATGTTCAGTGAATGTTAGTACCTTCAGTTTTCTCTCTTTCCAGATACTAGAACTGTTAGTGCCACGTATCAGTTATATTATAAAATGAAGTCTGTTGGTGTGAGGGCATCATGCGGCTGGATGTAGTTTGGTAATTTAATTAACGTTTATAATGTTAGCCACAGGACATTTGGTTCTGTTTTAAACAGCCACCTTAAACCTCAGGTACACAAGCTGTTCATCAGTTAGCGGCTACAAATGATGTTACTAAATATGTGGTTTGTCCTGGTTCTACCAATAATTGTAGTGTGACACTGGTTCTCTGGGTCTCACTGGGAAAGGAGATGGCGAACACCGTGATTTCTCGTACCTCTTCCTGTTCCCTCATCCTGGGATAAGAGACCCGGCCAGCAGGACCAGGTATATATTAGACCACCTGTGACCCTTACGTTGCTTCCTTTCCCGTCCCTACCCTTCCCTCTTCCCTCTTCCCTTTTCCATCTTCCCTTCTTTTGATGATATGGGGAATAGCTCAAATGTTTTAAAATGAATGTCTTTTGGCTTTGTTCTTTGGCATAGTGTTGAACAGGAATAGATCCCTACGTGTGCTTTGTAGTGCAGTTTTAATTTTTAAAAATTAGTGTTAGGAAAGATTATTATGCCCTCACATGGGTCTTTTAATGCCACTGTTGGATATACAGTGTGTGTGTGTGTGTCCTTTGTGGCTGATTTTTCATACCCTTGTCGCCCTCTTCCCATAGCATCAGATTATGTTCCTTAAACAGATATTACTGGTCAGTTTATCCATGTTTTGATTATTTTTATATCCCCTACCTAGAGCAGCTGATTGTTTTTTTAATGTGGCTAGACCATCTCTGACTAAGTAAGTACATTTATGTAAATGGTCACTTTCTGATGGATTTGGGAAATGCAGCAACAGTCAAGAGCCTTACTGTGCTTCGGCTTTCAATACGTTTGTATTTTTTTTTAAATGGTGCTTCTATTTATAGTTAAAATATTCACTTCCTGATTTTGTAGGGTAAGAAAGGACACTGAGTGAACATTTTCTGACAATATCTTTTTAAAAAGTCTCATGAAAAGGACATTTCAAAAGCTTGTTGGTAACTTATTCCAGTGCTTTGCAATCTTCAGAGCCAGGAAGGTGCGCTCTCTCTCTCGCTCGCTCGCTCGCTCTCTCTCTCTCTCTCTCTCTCTCTCAAATACAAATCCCTGTCCTTGCTGTTTAATCACATTCCCCTCCTCCCGTCCTTAATGGAAAAGAAGCGCTCCCCTGTATACTGTCCTTCATAACCTTGCAGGCTGTTGTGCAGCCAGACTCCTCCCTAGCCGTCTTTTATCTGACCTAAATAACTGTGTTTCCTTTACATGTCCTCTTAGGACCTATTTCCTAACGTTTTAATCATTTTAGTCGCTCTCCTTTGGATGCTTTCCAACTTCTTCCAGTCTTGCTCAGGTCCAGAATAGCTCTTAACCAGGTAATAAAGTTCCTGCTGTGGAAGGGCTATCCCATGACCCTTCTGAGCGGGCTGCTTGTTTTTACCTGATCTTATGTACCTTTAAAAATTAAAAAAGAAAAAAAAAAAAAAAAAGAAGCCCTGGCTGGTGTGGCTTAGTGGATTGAGGCTAGCCTGCAAACCAAAGGGTCGTTGGTTCGACTCCCAGTCAGGGCACATGCCTGGGTTCGGGCCAGGTCTCCAGTAGGGGGCGTGTGAGAGGCAACCACACATTGATGTTTCCCTCTCTTTCGCTTTCCCTTCCCCCTCTCTAAAAATAAATACATAAAATAAAAAAAAAAAAACTCACTGCATTGCTCATTCTCACGTTGCCTCAGCCCTCAGATTTTTCTCTTTTACTTAATCAAATTGCTTTTCTCCCATCTTTTATTTGAGCCATTAGTTTTTACTACCATCCTAACTAAACTGCCTCCTGTTGTTTCTGTCATCCTCTAGTAGTGTCAGCAATTTGCAGCTATCAACAGATACTGGAAGATGTCAATCCAAAATTCTGTTGCTTTAATCGATATTTGTAATTATATGAATGTTTGATTTTAAACTCATATATAACTTGTTTATTACTTTTGTTTTAAGTATTCTTTTCCCCTATTTGGCATTTGATTGTTCTCAAGTTAATTGTGTTTTAGTTTTGTCTCCAAGTGACAAGTAACTTGAGAGCAGGATCCTCTGTGTTTTTTTAACCTCTTTTCTTGAGAAAGTAGTAGCTGTCCCATTCAGTAAATACACTTGATGGGATTGATAGATTGTTCACATTCCAGAGTTCCAAGGTCCTAGGGACACATTCATGTTTCCATAAGAGAGAGTACCTAGGCACACACCTCTTTTTGGTGCACTTAACGATACTCATTTTCCATTATTTAAGTCAGCAATGAAAATATTACCCAAAGGCTGGGTACGCCCTCATGAAACTTAGCTGTAATCGGATCCCGAATAACATTTCTCTGGAGGGTGGCCCTGGAAACATTTGTGTTGCACCCACCAGGGTGGTCTAGAAATCATGTTTTCCTAGTTAATTAGGAAGAATGTTCTGCTGAGTTTAATCAGAAGCTTTATACATGTTAAAATATGTGGTCTATTTTCTCCTATTCCCCAGGCACATCCTCATTCTGACACAGAGGAAAACGAAATGGAGTTATTAGGATGCAGGTTGATCTTCACCAAACACCTTGTGATTTCTCGGTTAGCAAATCTCTGCTTTTGGAATGAAAATGTTAACGTGTAATAATGGCCTCTGTTTTGATGCAGATTATCTATACACTAAGTAATTCCCACATCAGGGAATCCTGTGGATGGTGGGAAGCACAGGCAATGATGTGGTTAGCAATAGCACCTTCCCAGGCTAAATCGCAAGAGAGGCAATGTGCACATTCACAATTAAATTAAAATTCTTGAGGACGAAGAGGAAAGGGGGCAGAAAAGGGCAGTTAAAAGAACAAATTAGCTCCAAGAGACTTTCAGTTCTTGAATCATAAGCCAGCTGTTTATGACAGGAAACCTGACAAGGACCCCAGGCTCTCTAGTTCAGGTACCTGCAAGGCTGCTTCTCTGAGTGTTACACTGTAATGCATAGAAATACCTCGAGTTGTTACTGCCTCTCTCAAGAGACTAAGCTATGTGATACCCACAAATAAATCACACTAGATGTACCTAACATTTCATTATCGATGGAAGAGAATGGCATATCTCGAGGAGTAGCGTGTTAGGAGGGCTTGGCAACTTTAGAACTGTGTCACGCTGTGGTTTCTAGGCATGTTATGAATGAAGAAGAGCTTTGTATGGAAGGAGTGGCAATGCTGTGTGAATGTTTATTATGTAAATTTGTGTGCTGTTAGGTTATTTGAGTATCTTCTTTGAGATCCCAGCTTTCTGTACTTCCTGGACTGAGCGCATTTATTTTTCACATTAACCTGATATGTACATTTCTCAGCCCCCACTGGTGGCTTTTTTCTCCTTCCAATTTAGTGGTGTCATACCTGGGCAGGGAGTACCCATCGTTAACAACGAGCTAGTGTCTGTCTGTCTTTAACTTCAGCTATGCTCTGACCTACCCTCCCCTTCCGTGACTGGTGGTCGCTGGCCAATGGGGGATTTATTTAATATGCCTTGTGTTCAGCGACATATGTTGAAATTCAGAATGTATGAAAAGCATGCTTCTAACAATTGTTCAATATATATTTCTTTTCTGTGCTTGGGCTGAAAGGTCACCATTTCTTGGCACTGTTACCAGACACACAGGCATATTAAATAAAAGAACCAATAGATGAGTTAATGATAAATTGAGGCCAAAATTGATTTTCAGTTTGATACTTGATATCAATTTTCCTAGTCAGTTGACTGTTATCTGACAAGTACGCAAAGTTGCTAATTATTGGCAGCCACGTACTAGATAATACAATCTGCAAAGTTGGGAGTAATTAGATCACAACTATCTTATCAGTAGCTTCAGAATGGAGATATTAACAATTTTAGTTTGACAACAAAATCACTTAAATGGTCAGGAAATCATTTTAAGAGCTCGGATCCTATGGAATAATGTACATCCAATTCAAGAAAGTAAATTATTGACTGCCTGAACTCAGGGGAAAATATGTAACAAGATGTTTTGTGATCTTGAAAGGGTGAAGAAATATTTTAGTCACTATGTCCTGCTTGTTGCATTCTAGGGTAGCCCTGGATGAATTCATCCTGTTCTCAAAGAATTTGTTTTGCACTGATGTCACTCTTTGTAAAAGGAAGTTGCGATCAATTTCTTAAGCTGAAAAACTCAACATACCCTAAAATGCAAAAATGCAGTGCTTCCTTTTATAACCAACCTGAAAGTGCAACCTGAAACTAGGTTGCCTTTACTTCCCACATGCCAAGGTTCTTCAGCCTGGACAGCATACCGGAGGCCCTGTCCCTGTAGACTGTTTTCGTTTATAGCCTCCACCCGATGAATACACTTACGCGGTATAAACAAGTATGATCAAAGGTGATCTGAACAATTGTACATAGTTTTGATTAATGAATATGCTAGGCTTTTTTGGTAAGGTTTGAACAAAGAATGATATCACTAACAGTTTTGTTAATAAAATAAATACAGATTAAAGACTGGAACTGTTTCTGGTAGACTGCGGAGCCCTAAATCATTCAAAAGTAATGAAGCAGTAACAGATTGTGTTTCCTTTATGAAGGAGCCACCTTTGTTCCATGTCACCGATGCATTCCTTCTAGGTGAGGTCACTGCCTACTGATATCTTTTTGCTTTCAGAAAAGGGAGATGTGGACCCCTCCCAGTGCATTCCACTTCTCACAGTCTGTAAAATAAGGCTGAAATGTACCTGTCGATTAAAAGCTTTTGAAGGACGAAAGCCAACCTCAGAGGCTTTGTGAGCATGAATCGACAATAAAAGACAGTATGCTTCTGTTTTTCAAATAGCCTGTTTAAGGACAAAAGAACTACTCACTCCTACAAGACTTCTGTGTAGTTATAATAGAAGCAAGGAGGATGGTCATCTTTTGTGCATGATTTCAGGCTGCTTGACTGAGATTATTTGAAACAAGTTTTCAGTTACTCAAACTAATAAAGTCATTGAGAGGGGGTCTGTGTATACAGTGTATAAATGTCCTCATGTCTGTATCTGTAGGTAGAATTACATTTAAGAAGTAGCCCCCACCCCCCTGCAAAAGCTAGAGAGTGAAAACATTTAGAGAGCATCAGGGTAAGCTCTGTTGAAATAGTCGCCTAACTAATCTTCCCGTTCCACCGTGTCTCCTGGAGTTGTGCCCTTGCATCGCAGTCAGTGTGACGTGACTCTCTCGGTCAGAACTCTGCAATGGCCCATTACACTGAGGCAGTGTCACTGAGCCATGGCTTTTCCTTCACCTGTGCTGTAAGCTCATTAAATATTTTGACCCAGCCATACAGGTTCTCTTGGTGTTCATCAGACCACCAAGGCCCGGGGCCTTTACACCTGTTTGTTGCTCTGCCTGGAAGGAAGGTCTTCTTTCACTCAGATTTCAACACGGCTTGCTCATTTACTTCAGTTTGATCTTTTCTCAAATGCCACTTCTTAGAAGGGTCTTCTGTGACCACCATACCCCCAAAAGCCCCTCCCCCGACTGCTGTCAGTTTTCCTGCCTTCCCCTGCTTCACTTGTCTGTGTAGCACTTATGTCCATTTGAAAATGATAAATTTATTTCTCTACTCCCCTACCCCCTCAATGATGGTAAGCTCACTGAGGTCCAGGACATTGACTCAACGTATTCCTGTCTGTATCCTCAGCAGCTAGAACACTGCCTGGTACATAGTAGGCCCTCAATAAGAGTTTGTGAAATTCACAAATCAGTGAGTTTTACTTGATGTATGTTGGTCTTAATTGCTCTGCCAACCTCATGCTGAAAAAATGTGGCAAATAGAGAAATTGACTGTTAATCATTCAGATGTTTAGGTTGGAACTGAAAATTTTTATAGATGAGAGAATTAAAGTGTCATACTTTCTCATTCGGTGATTCATTTTGTATTGTTTTGTTTTATGAAGATAAATGTGGAATGATTTTAAAAATAATCTTGCCATGAGCCTTTACTTTTTCCAACCCAGAAGATGTGCAACGTGATCTCAAACTGTAGCAGTATCTCTGTTTTTAGCTTTTGGAAATGAATACGGACCCTTTGTAGCCGACAGTGTGCATGCGCGTCAGTGCTCACACTTCTAAAGCTACACGGAACGCCAGAGAATGAGAGCATGGAAAGGAATGCTGTCTTTTGCACATATTTCTGCAAACTCCTATGCTTCACATAATCTTGGGGAGAGAAGTGGCATTGTTTTCTGTACCTAAAACTGTTTAAGAAGTGGGCGGAAACACCTATTAATCTTGGCTGTGTCGTGACTGGAGCATATTTCCTCATATGAGGTAGTGTGGATTCAAATTAGCCTTCCCATATCCTTCCTTTTTCCTGTGCAGAATAGTACAGCTGAATTGTCGGTTGACTCTGTTGAGTGTCCCGAGCCTGCTGATTAATGTCAGAAACGAATTTCCTTTTTCCGATCTAAACCTGGCTGCGCACATTACAAAGGAACTCACGCGTGTGCCTGTCCGTAGGCGCTCACAAACGTGACTGCAGTCCCATGTGGCCCCAATGGCCATACGCAGAGCTGCGTGTGTTTTCTCTGGCGTATTGACTCAGGGAGTCCCAGCTCGCTGAAAGTTCACTTTTCCCATCATTGCCCGCTGTGTATCCAACAATGGAATGTGTCTTTGTATTTTTTTTTCAAGGACAGATAATTCTGTACTTTACCATGTATTGGTCTGCTTTCCACGTAGAATTAGAGGATGTCTTCTTTGCTGCTGAATGGGGAATCGCCAGATGCTATTTCAGGCAGTTCTGCAGGGTCACTGGAAGTAGGCAGCACCATTCAGGCTGGAGGAACTCCTGGTGTCAGCCTCCGAGAAATCAGTCATTCCGCTGTTCCAACCAAGCCCTGCATCGGGAAACAGGATGCTTCCTGTGGGTGTTTCCCTTTCCTACTTGTATTCCCACCGCCAGCAACAAAGTTTCCGTCATCCCCTGGAATGTCCTGACACCCCCTCAGACTCAGACCCCAAGGTCAGAAACACCCGTGTTGTCTTCAGCTAAGTAATACTGCCCTCTGGAGCTCCAGCAGGAGATTGGGGCCCCTCCCCAGCCTATGTGTTACTATTATTTGTCACGTTACACGCTTTCTTCACCCTCTAGATTCCAACCCTCCTGCTGAGCTCAGGGTCACAGCTCAGGCACACAGCATAGTCATCTCGAAGTGGCTGCCTAGCTTCCAGACCTCCAGGCTCCAGCTCCCACCTTCACACTCGCCTCACATGGCCAGGCCTGTGGGTGGGCTCTGTGGCTCCCCTCACTTATCACGTGCTAATTATTGTCCTCTGGATTAGGTACACGGCGCTAAGGTGCTGTGGACACCGTCCACCATTCATTCACTCAGTAAATATTTATTTGGGAGAAGATCCCTGAGCCGGTTTGACCACCTCTTCTGTTCACCCGCTGCAGTCTCTGTGGAAACCCATCAAGCTTGCTTTTTCTCCCCCACCCTTTTTACTTTTTGTTTGCCTCTTCAGGTCCCTCTCTCCTATATACCCCCTCCCAGCCCCATCTCCAGTTTCTTGTCTGAGCCTTTGTCTTCAGTCATCACCCTTTTCCCAGTGAGCCGGGAGGTCTTACTTGGCTAAACAGTCCCCGAAGCCCCTTTTTCAATTCCTTAACTACGTTCAATTCACGGTGGAAAAACCAATAGAGAATAAAGCACATAGTAAAAGGCAGCTTTAAGAGTACATTTCTCTAATTATCCTGAAAAATGGAACTTTATCTTCTTTCACCTTCCTTTTTTTAAAAAAAAAATATTTATTTATTTTTAGAAAGAGGGGAAAGGAGGGAGAGAGAGAGGGAGAGAAACATTGATGCGTGAGAGAGACCTCCATCCGTTGCCTCTCGCGTGCCCCCAACTGGGGACCTGGCCTGCAACCCAGGCATGTGCCCTGACTGGGAATCAAACCGGCAACCTTTCAGTTTACAGGCCGGCACTCAGTCCACTGAGCTACACCAGCCAGAGCCACCTTCCTTTTTTAAATGAAGAGCTATGAGGTTATTATTAAGTTTTTCTGTAGTAGCCTTGTAAGAGTGTCATATATACCAGGAATTATAGATGAAAAAATTTGAATTGACTTCTAGTTGCAGAGTAGAATAATTGCTAAATTTCTTGCATTGGTGGGTGGGACCCAGTTAATGTAAATTTGTCTTTCTCTTAAAATGAAAGTAGAAAAATTAAATTTATGCCTTGGTAATTCGATTTGTAGGAAGTGAGGAACAAAGGATTCCAAACAGGGCTTTTAAAGTCAGTTCTAATTAATTGTGTGTGCAGATGCATCAGCTAAGATTGGGAGGCAATTAGTCTAATTATGTTTAAAATACAGTTGCATACTTAAATAGATAATCACATCCTCAGGCCTGCCTATCTTTTTCTACTTTCTCCTTTAGTGAATTTTTTGGCTATTAAGCATGACCTCGTCAGTGTCTTTGGAGCAGAACAAAGTGAAAGAAGGCACATGAGCTGGGCCGCACATTGTCCCAGCTCAGTCTGCTATTTTAGAGACAGTACCCAGCACATCTAGATGGAAAGATTAAGCCATGCTGGGGGAAGATCTGTGTTCCCCTCCCGACTTTTAAATATTATTTTTGGAAAGCTGAGCTCTCTCTATACAACATGTTTCTCATGCTCCAATTTGGAGTAAACCATAGCTGAGTCCTGTTGTGAATGTTATACGTTAATTTGAGTTCCAGAGTCAGGCTTGAATAACACCTTGCCTAACAACATACTATTAGCACGAAAGAGCCAGTGGCAGGCCAGGTAGAGGGGCCAGGTAAAAATGTCATCTGGGCTTCTGAAGTAGTTGTTTTACCCATCAGGTCTTCAGTTGGTATGCCTTACAATAGATGTGACGCCCCTGACAAAACTGTGTTTTCCTTTCCAACCTAAGCAACTGGTGTTTGCACAGGTGAGTGAACAGAGAGGTTCTCCCTGCCTTTCATTAAAGACCAGTGTGGCCATTTTTCTCTTCGGTAGATTGTTTGATGGGAAGAACCTGTTGCAGGTGCTCTTGCGCACATATTCCCCTGTTGCCCTTCCTTTGGTTTCTGGTAGCATTAAGAATGACTTCTAAATTACATTTTCACTGTATAGGTTATCCTGCAGTTACAAGACTATCTAGTCCTTATTTCTGACCTGCTGCAGTGATTTTGCTTTTTCTTTCACCTACGTTTACTGTATTTCTGATTGGTTTTTCTTGGTAGCAGAAAACTGAAGTTTACTATCATTGCTGTGTTTATACTGGATTATGTGGTTTCTCCATGTAGGTTTTCTCCCGCAGAGCAGGATCTTGACAGATAGATAGCTGGTGATATTAGGCCAGCTGGAGCTTTGTTTTCTGTACTATTTTGCTACTCCCGGTATAAGAACACAAGCTTACTTCATGAGCGGCTATCAAAGTAGAGTGAACAGTAGACAAACCCAGATGGAGATTTGAAACACAGATGTTGACCAATAAACATGTAGATTATTGCTCAACATGGCCTGTGCCGTGACCCCAGGAAGCGCAGCCATTGGGGCCCTCTGTTCATGTAACATCCACAGACACAGGCTTAGGTCTAAGTGGGGTTGTTCAGAGGTGGCCAATGAAGAAAGTTTCATTTACTTTCTTCTTTGCGGTTACCCTGTTGGATGGAGTTGGTAGAGTTAAAGTTGCATTTGAGAACTTCATTCTTTCTTTCATCTTTGAAACAAACTGTTCTTATAATGGTACACATAAGTGTTTTTTTTTTTTCAAAATCTAGACCAAATTAAAGAGTTTTTCACCTGTTTTACTCAGAGCCTTTTATGCCTCTCTTTTTGTTTCTTATTAATAAAATATTAAATAATAGAACTTTTTAAAGATATTAAAGTAATTAACATTATAACAAAACAGTACTGGAAAACACTGATTAAGTTTAGAAAAGCTTAGCACCGTGGGGTTGTCCTTGTGTCCTAGTTAAATATGTGCATCTTAAACAAAAATTATTCTGTTTTAGGTGTTACTTTTTTAGACATTCTTCACATAGCAGTTTATCTTCAATATTCCCACATACATTTTACTTAGTTAGGACACTGGATTTTGGTTCATTCCCCTTCAAGTAGTGCTGGTTATAGTCAGCTGAATTTAAATTATTAATTTATGGTCTAGGAGAATTTAGATTGACATACTGGCATTGGCAGTATATTATATTTTTGAGTCCACAAAAAAGCTGTATTGTAAAACTCAGGAATTGGTAGAAAGACATCATCTGTCTAGTGGCTTTTAAAAAAAACTGGGGAAAGCTTTCACAAAAGCAGCAGGAAGTATTTACTGAACCATCCCTGGTCCATTGTGTGGAGGGGGTTGCAGATTTCTAACGAAGCCACTGAATACTTATGGTCCTCAGTTCACATGGAAAAATTTTTAAGTGGTGGTGAGGCAGGTGTAGGTATGTGTATACATAGCATAGTGCATGTAATGACTAACAGTGAAAATTAGAAAAAAGTCATATGTGGAAAAATTGAAACAGTGTCTCAAAAACATAGTAGAACAACAACCGCAAAGCCACTCCATGTAATTTTGAGATCAGACAAAAGGATGGCCAGAGCAGAATGGGAGCGTGTAGAAGCCTGTTGCTAAATCAGAAAGGAACAGGAATGCAGTTCAAAACCTCATTTACTACGCTTTAGTCTGTTGTCCTAGAGACAGACTTAACATATTGATTTTGGCAACTCCAAGGTAGCTTGCCCTGTCTGCAGTTGTTTAAGTGAAAATCTGAATTTGTGATCTAAAAATGTAAGTTATACGTAGTGAATGCAACAAATTACATTTGGGGTTGGGTGGGAATTTCCAGAAGGCTCTAGGTCATCTTTTGGAAAATAATGAAATAAATGGATCAAATAAAGAATTCCCAATTCTAAAAAATTCAAATAGGGAAACGTGGAAAAGGAAAGCAAGACTCATTCAAAACCCACAGCAAGAGGTTATGGAGACTGATTTAAATTTCAGGCATCATCTCACTTTGTTGCGTGAATGAGGTAACTGGAGAATGTAGATAACAAAATTAATAGTCAGGGGAATGCTTAAAATATTGTTTAAAGATTAAAATGAGAGAATTAGCTCAGAATGATTACAATTCCGTCCAGTAAATTATTTTCAGTAATTTCTTGGAGCAAGTGAGCTTTTCAGCGAAATTTCTCTTGCTCTATCTGCCATGCCTTTTTGTGTTCTTGTTATTCTGTAGTTGCAGTGAAAACTGCGTTTCAGAGATTTCCTTGAAAAACACTCATCCAACTAAGGCTAGTTTAAAAAGTGGGAAATGAAAAAAAAAATCATGGAGGTGGGAGAAGGAGTTCAAGCCTGGACAGCAGCTATCATGGAAAGAATTCTCTTCCCTGCAGTGCCAGTTTTGAAGACCACCTGCATCAGAAACACCAGGGAGCTTAATAAAAATGCAGATTCCCAGTCTCATCCCAGACCCGCTGATTTCAGTTTCCTTGGGCTGGGACACAGGAATTGTATTTTGAGTAAGTTCTTGTGCCCACTAATGTTTGAGGGAAAACACTTCCAAAATTTTAGTGCAAATCTTAGCTGTTTAAGACATATGAATTTAATGTTTCAAATTTCTCGTTCTTCTGGGTATCATTTTGGAAGCGGTATTTTATCCTAAAAATATTGCTTGAAAGGAAAAGATTATTTAGATGCTGGAACTTGAGCCACTGCGCAAGTGAAGTGAGATGTCTGTGTGGGGAGGAAAGTTTTCATGGAAAGAAGTTTTGTGTTTGTGATTAGATCATATGTCAGATTAATGATTGAAATGGTTCGGGCAGAGTATTTGCCCTTTGGGGATAGTGGTAGAGAATCATTAACCATTATAATTTTTACTCTTGTTAAAAAATATGTTCTAATTGAAGTAGGAAAATGTTTCATTAAGACTCAGATCTCCACCTTCCCATGAAAGGATCCTATTTATATTTTTAGCACATAAGCTTTATCATTCACATACATAATCTTCAGATTTTCTTCAAAATATGAATGCCCTGAAACTCAAGTGAGATGAAACTTTATCTCATATTTTTAAAAATGGTTTCGATTCTATGCTTTCTGCTATTTAAGTACCTGGTCAACAGACTTAGGGACCTTGGCCAGAGAAGCCCGCAGCACTGACTACCATGCGTCCCAGGGCCTTACAGGTGGGAACTACCTCCTGTGACCTAGAGCAGTATGTATTTCAGTAACTGTGCTACCAGGTCTGGTTGTTTGAATGACATTTCAGTAGGATCTCAGCCTGTGCTTTTGATTTTTCATTTTAGAAAGAGAGCCACACTCACCTTTAGGTTTATGTGCATTTCTACAACAGCTGAATTGGGGCCCTACTCCATCCAGGATGGGGCCAGGTGGAACTCAGGTGTGCTGATGTTGGCGGTGGGCCTGTACCAAAGCACATCTGGTTGCTCAGCTGCTCACCAACCCTTCTGTTCCCAGACGGCCTTCTGCTTTAGTGGGTGATGATTTTAAATGCAAACAGAACCCTCAGAAGTCCAGAGCAAACAATCTATACATAGTTGGGAGTGAGTTTTACTGCCTGTCTGCTGAAGGTAAATTTGTGGAAGGAAATCTATTCAGTTCCCTTCTAGTGTTTAGCATGTATTTATTAATTGGGGAACGTTTAAACTTAGGTTCATTTTACATAGACTTGAACAGGGGCATAGGTTTAAATTTTTTTAGCCCATAGTAGATGTTTCTTGAAGAAGACTTCACTTTTTTCTAGAAGGCCTCCCTGCAATGAGAGGGGGCTTGGATGAAGTCCAATTAGGTCTTGTAAGCACATGGATCCTCATTGGACTGTGAGGGGCTGGTGTAGAAGCGGTACCAATCAGGTACTGAATGAAGCAGGTTAGTATCCTAAGTTAATCACAATTTCTCAAACCGCTTCCTTAAATAATTAAGTGAAACTGCATTTATTATAAAACACGCTTCCAAGTCAATTCATTAATTGACATTGAACGAGTTGATTGTCTTAAGATTCCAAACTTAGGTGTTCCAGTGTCCACTTTGAGAGTTTGTGCTTTGTAATTCTCACTGTAGATCTTAATTATCTTTTAAGAAAAGTATTTTATTGATAGGTTTTGCGTTATACTTCACAATTAATTAATAGCAATTATTTTACTTTAAAATACTACACTCATTAATTAGAAATGTTCGATACTGGTCGACATTGCTAAAGCTGGAATGGTTAAAAATTTTAAATCTTAGAGTATGCCTTTTGATCTCTTTGGAAAAGTCTTTGAGCAGCTGTTTTAATAAAAATGCATACAGTGTACACATTGAGTAGCGGTGCCTAGTTCCAAGGTTGATCCTTACAGATGCCTGTTTTCTGAGCAACACTGTGACTCTGAGCCTACTTCGTTAACCTCTCATTATTCCTATGCTTGACTTCTTGAACGTCAGCTTCTTCCTGTGTGTCACTTGTGCGCTTGGCCTGCATTAAATTCTTCATGGTTTAATAGAAATATGTGATGGTAACAAAAATAGTCCCTTTATACAAAGTGGATAGATTGAGAGCCTCTCTTACTGGTGCAAGTTTGGCCAAAACAGAGACGCACATAGGGCTGTGAAAGGCAAAAATTCTATGTTGAAGAGGGAGGTGAATAAGAAAAAAAGAATGATGAAGGATTACTTAAATGAGCTCAACATATATTCTGATATTTAAGAATTGAGCAAGAACAGTGCCAGCAATTAAACTATCATTTTGAGAATGCATGAAAGACCAATGTGGTATCTAGAAACAGGAAAAGGACAAGGGAGCAAAAAGAGAATTAACTTGGGAATTATTTACCTGTCAATTTTTATACCTGAAATAGATAACCTAAAAATCAAATAGGAGGAAAAAGGAGAGGGAAGTAAATGTAAATGTTGCTTTTGAAGTGAGGGGAGGCGGAACCAGATGTGAGGCAGGAGGAAGATGTGAATGATAAAAGAATTCTTTGTAGTAATATTAGTGCAGCCAAAGTGCTTTCAAGGTGGAAGTGAATATTCCCTAAGCTAAGGAGCCCTGTAGTAAGTTTTATTTAGCAGTTATGTGATGGGAGAAGCCATCCCTGCTGTATAGTTGACTGAGTGGTTCCAGAATAATGGAGGCAATGACTCTGTTTCTTGTGAAAGGAGTGCAGAGCTGATTCTTGACCTTTCTGCTGTCAGATCTGATCTTGAGAAAGTCATTTCACCCTGGTAGACAATAGCCCTTGCTTCTCAGCCTGCGCTGCCTCACAGGTGTCTGTCAGGACAGATCTGTAGAGTGCTCTGTTCGGCACAGAGGCATCCCATTGATGGTTGGCGTTGGCAAGTTGGAAGGGCAGCAGAGTATCTATGGCAGCTTTATATTCCGTCTTTGTCTTAGTGGTGATGATGGCTTATGGGCCCCCCCATTTGGCTCATGGACAGAACACCTGGTGGACCCCCTTCCCCTCTGGTGGTTTTTCTGGTGCTGGCTGGACTTGGGCTGCCATCTCAATTCTGGAGGTACTCTCAATTCTCAATTTTTTTTTTTATTTATATTTGAACCAAGTCTTAGTATGATTGTAGAAAAACATTATGGTGTTTGAGCAACATTTTTGTAACAGTGTCCTAGAGTGGTGACCAAGTGCTTAGAGAGGCTGTATTGTCCTTCTGGCTCATCCCTTTGTTCTGATGTTCAGTCTCTCATCAAACTGTTGGTTTTAGCTTCCCATTGTCCAGCTTGCAGAAGAGGAAGTTTTTTATTCTCTTCTCTCCTTTCTTGTCCTTTGACATAGGTCTAGAGTGTCCAGAAACCTCTTGACATTTTTTCTCTTTTCTTTCTTCTAAATTGGTGTGAAGAATTCTGTGTGTACATGAAAATGGTTTGTTTGTTTTTCCTGAAGAGAGCGTCCACACACTTCCCTCAGACCCTCCTAGGGCTCCATAACCCCCCAATGGTAAGAACCACAGGTCTCAAATGAGTGTATTTCTTGTTTCCCGATGAAGACTGTGCAATGTTCTTTCTCTGCAGTCTGATTACTAACTCCTTTTTGGCAATATATATGTGTGCAGCTGACCTTCATCGTAACTGTCTTGTGTGCTCTTGCTGACCTTTCTTTTCTCAGGACACTCTCTTTAATTATTTCAAAGCTGTATAACTTGCACAACCCAACTTCCAGGATTCCATCTAACTACGTGCGACTCAGCTGGGCGTGTCTCTCCCTGCATTAGCCACCTTCAGGGCCTTGTAATTCAAATCTGCATTTCAAAATATGTAAAATTCCACATACACATTTTATTACACCAGTTCTCTAAATTACTTTTAGTAGAGCAAGGTATTTTTTTTAATATGTTAGTGTGGTTTTTAAGAAAGCCTTCTAGGAAGGGCAAGAAATTGAAAACTTGAAAAAATAATGAGGGAGAACTTCCCTGATCTGGCAAAGGAAATAGACTTCCGGGAACCCCAGGAAGCTCAGAGAGTCCCAAAGAAGTTGGATCCAAGGAAGAACACATCATAATTACCCAAGATTAAAGATAAGGAGAGAATCTTAAAAGCAGCAAGAGAAAAGGAGTTACCTACAAAGGAGTTCCCTTAAGACTATCAGCTGATTTCTCACAAGAGACCTTATGGGCAAGAAAGGGCAGGAAAGAAGTATTTGAAGTCATGAAAGGCAAGGACCTACATCCAAGATTACTCTGTCCAGCAAAGCTTTCATTTAGAATGGAAGGGCAGATAAAGTGCTCCCCACATAAAGTCAAGTTAAAGGAGTTCATCATCACCAAGCCCTAATTATATGAAAAATTAAAGGGACTTATCTAAGAAAAAGAAGATGATAAAAAATATGAACAGTAAAATTACAACAAACTCACAACTATCAGCAACTGAACCTAAAAAAACTCCCCAAAACAAAAAAACTAAGCAAACAACTAGAACAGGAACAGAATCACAGAAATGGGATCACATGGAGAGTTATCAGTGGGGAAGTGGAGGGGGAAAGAATGGGGGGAAAGGTATGGGGAATAAGAAGCATAAATGGTCGGTACAAATTAGACGAGGAAGCTAGGAATAGTATGAGAAATGGAGAAGCCAGAGAACTTGTATGTATGACCCATGGACATGAACTAAGGTGGGGGAATGATGGGGGGGAGGATATAGGATGGGGGGGAATAAAGGGGAGGAAAAAAATGGGACAACTGTAATAGCATAATCAATAAAAAATTATTTTAAAAAGTCTTCTTCTGTTTTTTCACCAAATTCTATCTAATAAAGACTTAAGAATCTTGTATGTGAATTGTTGATATGGGCAGCCAACTTGTGGGCATTAACAACCATTTCTCCTTGTGAAATCAGTTTTACTTCTTTTCTGAGTAAATAAAAAAAGCACCCGGTGAAAATCACCTTTGGATGATTATGCTCTTTAAAATGTTCCATGATTACCCTGGCTGGTGTGGCTCAGTGAATTGAGTGTTGGCCTGCAAGCCAAAGGATCGCCGGTTCGATTCCCACCTAGGGTGCATGGCTTGGTTGTGGGCCAGGTCCCTAGTAGGGGGCATGTGAGAGGCAACCACACATTGATATTTCTCTCCTTCTCTTCCTCCCTTCCCCTCTCTCTAAAGATAAATAAATAAGATCTTTAAAAAAATAATAAATAAATAAAATATTTCACGATTTTACGCATGACCCTCTTTCTAATCAGATCCCCTTCACTGTGTGTCTGGTAACATTCCAGGTTGGTTTTCCACATCACATCACTCCTTTTTTGTCTGTGTCTTCTATTCCCAGTTACTAGATGTCAGGTGCTGGTTTATTAGTAGACACCACTGTGCCTGTCACACAGCCAGTTGGCACCACATTTTTTTGGCTCCTTCTGATGAGTCTCTTTCTAGTTCTCTGGCAAATAAATCTGTTCATTGAGAAGGGTGTGTGTGTGTGTATTTGTGTTTGTTTTTATGTGTATTACTGGTGGAGGATGAGGCAGAAGTCAAAGTTGGGCTGGTTAAATACAGTCATCTCTCCTCTATTTTCTTTCTTTTGTTCTTGTTTCATTATTTTGTAGCTGAGGGGATTCTGGGTTTTGTTATTCAGTTTTTATGCCTGTCAGTCAATTAGTCCTTAGCTTTGGAGTCTGCATACTTAGCATTTTATTATTAGAATGATAAGACACAGCATAGGAACAATGTGCGTATGTACATTCCCGGTGCTCCTGGTGCAGAGCCCCGTGACCACAGTGGTAACACGAGGTAGCTTGCATGAGGGTGTCCACGGTAAGCTGTGTGCCAAGCGACGTTCTGGGTGCTTTACGTGTATTAGCTTGTTGAATTCTCCTAGCAACATGATGAGGTTGTTGCTATTATTATCTCAATTTTATAAATGCAGAAAGAGACACAGAGAGGTAAAGAGATTAAATAAGTTGTTTAAGGTCACACAGCCAATAAGCAACTATATTATTTAGAAGTTAAGCTGTGTGGTAAAGTAACAAACAACCCTTAAATTTGAGAGGCTTAACACAACAAAGTATTTTTCACTCATGATACTTGTCCAGTGTGGGATTGCCGGGGCTCTACTCAGAGAATTAGTTACCTGGAGACCCAGGCCTGTGAAGGCTCCATCTCAGCACACACTTCTGGGGCAGGTGGTGGGGAGATTGGTGATCAGCTCTGGATTTTAAAGCTTCCACTTGGCAGTGACACATTTCACTGCCGCTCACTTTCACTGTCCAAACAAGTCACTTGGCAATGAGCCCATTTAAAGGAAGTAGGGAAGTGCAGTCCTACGGGGTGCCCAGGGAGAGAGAAGAATTGGAACGTTTGTGACCCATCCTGATAATTCGCACCGTGGCGGAGCCAGGGCTGGAGTCCTGGCCGTCGGGCCGCAGGGGCTGTGCCGTTACTACAGCACAGTGACCATAACTGTAAGAAAACGTGTGGCAGGTGAGCTGAGGCAAAAATTGTCCAGAACAGCTTTGTCACTTAGGATGGGGAGGGCATGTCATTGAAAGAAATTAAGTAAAATTCTCCTCTAATATGCTCATTATTACATGATTTATAATTATTAACATGGCATGCTATTGAGTGAAAAAGCAGTGTAGCAGGGTAGGTGAGAACATGGATTCTGAAGTCAGGCTGCTCTGATTGAAAGGCCAGCTGTCACAGATTACCTGTGTGACCTTGGGCACGTTACTTCCTGGCTCTGTGCTTCAGTGGCCTCGTATTTAAATGGGAATAGTAATAGTGCCTGTCATATAGACTTACTGTATCATTGAAAGAGATTTTAAACATTTGTGTGTATGTGTTTTGTTATTAGAGAAGTAAGTATGGAATTCATAGTAAATATGGAACACATGTTAGTATTTTTATAATGAATTTTAAGGTCATAGTACAATAAATGTCATCTCTAAAAACTAAGCAAAAAAGTTTGATGACTAGGTTATTACTTTGTTATTATGTAAGCTAAATATTTTTCATGCTTGGATATTTTTAATGTTTATAAGTTTCCATTTGTATTTATTAAAAATTAAAGAAGTATTGTACTGAATATTGTTTCCCACAGTAGGATTATAGGTGGAGTCCTGTTTTAAGAATATCACGTAAGCCCTAGCTAGTGTGGCTCAGTGGAATGAGTGCTGGCCTGCAAACCAAAGGGTTGCCAGTTCGATTCCCAGCCAGGGCACATGCCTGGGTTGCAGGCCAGGCCCCCAGTTTTGTATGCAAGAGGCAACTGATCATCTCTTGCACATGGATATTTTTCTCCTTCCCTCCACCTCTCTCTAAAAATTAAAAAAATAAAAAATAATACATAAAAAGAAAACAAAGAATAATAAAAAAAAGAATATCAACATAAAATAACTTAACTTAGTTATTAAATATATTTGTACCCAGAAGGCCTAAGGTATGAAATGTAGATGTGGGAAACTTAAAGCAGAAATTGTTTTTTGTTTTGTTTTGTTTAAACTTCAGAGTGGTGGTTGTCAATGGGGCCATGGGGGCAGTTTTGCCCCCCAGGGGGACTTTGGCAGTGTCTGGAGACAAGTTGTCGTACTGGACAGGGCAAGGCGGTGCTACCGGCATCTACTGAGTAGGGGCCAGGCATTCTGCTCAATGCCCTGTAATTCACAGGGCCGCTACCCGCCCCGGCAAAGAACCATTAGGCCCAAATGTCAGCAGTGCCAAGGCTGAGAAACCCTGACCTAGAAGTGGAAGTTGATTGACCGTGGATTACTTTAAATGGAAAGAATCCTCAGAGTGCAGGTAGATCCTATTGTAGTAAATGCCACGGTAATGACTCGTTGGAAATAGTAGGAGGCTATTTCCAAACACTGCCAAGCGGCTTATTCTAGCAAAGCTGTACTGTGAGGTATAGTGATTTTTTACAGTGTTAGAAGTGTGTTAATTAATTCTCACCCATGCAAGCAGCTATTAGGATATCTCTCTTTAGGTATAGTAAATGTTCTTCACCACACCCATTGTTCTTTAAGTGCTGTGGCAGTATGTTTGAGGAGTTAGGTGTTAATTCACTTCTTGAGAGAATCAGAAGATGGTGGTACTTGGGCTGAGACCCTAGTTTAGATCAGGGTTTCTCAGCTTCACAGCACTGACCTTGTGGGCTAGATGCTCCTCTGTCTGCGGGGCGTCTGTTCCGGGCATTGTAGGATGTTTAGCTGCGTGCCTGAAATCTACCCTGTAGGTGCCAGTACACTTCCACTGGAACAATAGGGAAAATAAAAGATGGGTTTTGCCAAGTGTTCCCTGGTCGGGGAGGGGAGAATGCGCTCAGTGAAGCTCCAGAGTGATTTTGAGGAGGACGCTGCTTTCTCGGCGCTGGGGGTTTGGGCAGCATTCAGGTGGGCTGAACCGACAGGGTTATGGGAGTGAGGTAGGAACAGTAAATAGTAACACCTACAAACCTGGAGTGCTCCTTAGCTTTGGGGATCGACAGAGAATCAGAATGATAGTTGGCAAATGGCTCCGAGTACAGGGTGGGGAGGCAGATGGTAACTCCCAGGCACAGAAAGTGTTTTATAGCTGCTGTGAGGCAGGGGCAAAAATGCAGAAATCGAGGGGAAGGGAAGAACCTCAGACTTACCTGCAAGCTAGGTTTTCAATTACATCCCTTAATGAAATGTCAGCTTATAAGGGCAGAGCTGACAAGTATGGAAGAGAAATGGTTCTGTGAAATAATAGGGCCGAGGGAGGTGGTTTGCTGATTAAGTTGCTCATTATCTGGAGGCTATGAAGAAAATCAGTCAATGAGTTATTATGGTAGAATATAACCTTCATTTTGACAGATGCCAAACCACCAAAAAGAATTAAAATTACTGGATTTGGTTTTCATGACTTACAATGACAATTTTTGTTTATCAGTGAGTTAAGGAGGAAAAGTGTAATGCAATGAGTTAATAGAGGTAAAGCACCTGGAAGAGTACTGGCCCATGGTAAGCTTTGAATAAATGTTAGTTATCATTAGCTGTTAAAACGACCATGAATAATCATATTCAATATCGTTTTAATTTATTTTATTTTTTAAAAATTATGTTCTTTTTAAAATTATTTATTTTTAATTTATTTTTAGACAGAGGAGAAGGGAGGGAGAAAGAGAGGAAGAGAAACATCAATGTGTGGTTGCCTCTCGAGCACCCCCTACTGGGGACCTGGCCTGCAACCCAGGCATGTGCCCTGACTGGGAATGGAACCGGCGACTCTCTGGTTCACAGGCCAGGGCTCAATCCACTGAGCCACACCAGCCAAGGCACAACAATGTTTTAATTTTAAATGATTGTACTCTGTCTTTGAAAACTGGTAATTCTGCTATGATGTGTAGAATACATGTTAACTGTCAGGTAATCAGAACATCTCATTTAATAATTATTTTGGATAAACCAGAGTTTTATTATAAATCTGCTACATATTAAGACATAATATTTACAGCCAGGCAGTTTCCACCATTGATCAGATTCATAGATTATATATATCATGTTCAGAATTTAGGGATTAAACTAAATTCCTGCTTAATTGTTTGATGGGCATGAGCCTTGAGTTTGAGCCTCTCACGGAAGAAGGGTCAGACATATCTGGTAGCAGCTGACTTTCAGGACTGAAGGCACAGTTAGTGAGAATGTGCTGATCCAACCTGATTTTACATAGCTGTGATGCATGCACTGTGCTTTTTCAATCAGAAAGCATCTTATTAGTCAGGTTCAGTTCATTTGCCCCAGCTGCGCCAAGCTCATTACCACTCTGGGATGTGACGTGACCAAAGTTTGCCTTTCATTTTAACTTTAAGAGGTTGAACAGGCAGGACTGGTGGGATGAGAAGACCTGGATTCAAGGGGCCACCTTGGCCGTTACTTCGTCATCATTAGGGGAACTTCGGTGGGTCTTTCGATCTTGCTGAAGTTCAGTTTGCCATTAAATGGAATGATCATGCCTACTCCACACAGTTATTTTAAGAGTGAGCTGATTCTGAAGACGGTTATGAAAATCATGAAGCTCGATGACATTCTTATTCTCCACATTGCTACAAATGTGGATCTGAACACTAACTCCCCTGTTTAAATTTCTCCAGAGTCCTCCGTTGAATAGAGAATAAAGTCCAAAAATTTTCACACAGTCTACAAGACAGTCGGACTGTTGGGTCTGGCATCTACTGACTCTTTCACTTCCCAGGTCCTTCTGGTGCCTTCACCGGCCACCCAGCATTTAGAAAATGCCACGCCAGTTCCTGCACAGCTGCCTTTGTGCGCGTCATCCCCTCTACCCGCGCTTCTTTCCTCTCCCTTCGTCCACCTGACCAGCACTGACGTGGCACTCTCTCCCTCCAGCAAGGTTGTCAGGCCTTGTTTTTTGCCAGTGTAATAAATTCTAGACTGGAAATATTAAAATAGATGAAAATTGCCCCCACTTTTCTTCTAGGCTAATAGGTTTTAAAGACAGAATCTGAAACTTGTATACGAGTATCTTTATATTTCTGAGGTCAAACAGTGCCCAACATATAGTAGGTATTTGATGGACACAGGTAAGTGAATCAGTAATTGAAGAGAGATAGTTCAGGCAGAAGTAGAAAAAGGCATTGACCATTCAGGACTGTGATGGGAAGAGAAATGAGTAGTTGGTGGAGGAGTAAGTGTTTTTTCAGCTTTGGGCGAAAGCTAATTTTGGCAATTTAGAATCTTGAGTGTGGAAGAAATTTGTTTCCCTTCTTATTTATGAATAACAGATTTGGGCCAACCAACATGATCAGACAGAGTGTAGCAAAACAACAGAAATATAATAACAGGACACATTTGTTGAATGCCTATGTGCCAGTACTATTTTAAGTCAATTAATTCTCAGAATTAATTGACCCCATGAAGTAGGCATTATTATCCTCTCCCACTTATAAATGAAGGAATGTGGGCCCTGAGAAGGCTACAAGCCCAGGGCACCGCAGCTGCTGTGGGGCAGAGCTGGGGTCCCGCCCCAGGCCCAGAGCCTTGCAGGCCTCCGCTGTTTCTGACCCCCTCACAGCGGGAAGATGCCCAGTGGCCAAGACATTGTCTGTTAGCCTTTGAGCCTAGTGTGTTCTTTTTACTTAATGGCCCTACCCATAAAGAAGTAGGCCTCTTGTTTATAGAATTTTCAAAACGGGGGGAGCCAGCAATATGTGAATAGTTATTAGTATTTTAAGCTTAAAGTTGAGATTTGAAATTGAGATCGGAACATTTCTAGAATTTTATTGAAAACAGGGTGAAAACCACTTAAAAGAAATTGTTCATTTTTAAAAACTTTACCTTAATTTATTTTAATTGAATATTATTTTTTATTAACTCGGTGGACGCAGGGAAAAGGGCTTTGCAGTGCACTTTGTGAATCTGTTGTTTATACGAGTCCATAGTGATGGAGCATCTATGGCCCTGTCGGAGGGCCAGCGTTTTGAGTGAGATACATTTTGACTGTTTATAAACTTGGTATGGATTGTTTAGACTTGGATCATTTAAAGCCATATTGAGTTAAACATTATTTCTTTTAAATGACCCATCCATATAAATACAATTTGAGGCTGCAGTATATTTTTAGATTTGTGTTGTTCCAAGTAAATCTTAATCATAGTTGCAATTTGGCATTCTTTCGACATTTGATGTTTGCAAGTATATATCTCATAAGCTCTCCAGGACTAAACTGGGGTTGGTTTTGTTCCCAGTTGTGACGAGAGTGCCCTGAAGTGCTCACTCAGTAAGTAATACTTGAAGGAGATATTCTCTACATTAGTATTCTCTTCTCACTCTCCGGCCTCAGCCCCGATCCTTAAAACTTCCTGAAAACGGCGAGGTTGAACAACATTAGAAGTGTCAGTGCTTTGAGACTTAAGAATTTTATATAGTTAATGTGCCTCATGACCCTCAAAAGGGGGGCATAGTATACATCCTTTCCTAAATGCATGTGACCACAAAATAGGGCTTTTGGTTTTATTTTTTAGAAAGGTATTTTGATTTACATTTTTAAGTGTTCCAAGGAACACAGTCCGTTTGGGGAACTGAGAAGTCAGGTATTTTAGGATAAATTATTACTGTTTAAATTGCTGTTTTGAAGATTCAGAAATTGTTCCTTTGATCATTATTCAAAGAACAGAAGTATTAAGAGAATTAAGTTGTTTGACAAAAGAATCATTCTTAATTAAGTTTAATTATGTATTTTAACTAATCTGTAAGTCTCTTCACTTAATTAAAAAACTAGAGTTGTAAAGACAAGTCCATTTTCCCACAACTGAGGTTAGAATTAAAATGTCATGATTTATTTTTATTGGAAAGCAGTGACAGTTGAGACAGAGTTCAGATATCTTTGGTTAACCAAACGGAGACCTAAGAGTTTCTGGAAAAGCTCAGTCTTTTGAGATAAAATAAAATCAACTTTACAAAAGTATAGCCGTAGGTCAACCCGCCTCTCTAGCAGCATGAGTTGTAGCTGTAGGCAGGGACGTTAGCACCTTTTCCAGAGCAAGCCCCGAAACGCGATTACTCGAGTAGATATCCAACTATTTGTGAATCTAAAAGAACTCTATTGTGCTTTTATTGTTACGTTTGAAAATTAAAGTAAGATGATTTAAAAAAAAATTTTAACACTATAAAATTGTAGGAGATGTTTGTGGAGTTATTCAGCTGAATTAGTCTAGGACTCATAAATTCAAGTAGGGAGATCTGAAGAATTTTGTGTGTGGATATGGGTATATGTCTATGTGTGTGTAAGAAAAAATACAATGTTATGTTTACTAAATAGGTGATTGCAAATTGTGGGAGACAGAATAAATGTCCTTTTCTCCCAAAGATGTCCATATCCCAATCCATGGAAACTGTAAATATGTTATTACATGGAGAAGGGGAATTAAGCTTGGGATGGCATTAAGGCTGCTGATTAGCTGACCTTGAGATGAGGAGATGGTCCTGGGGTAGTCAGATGGGTACAATGTACTCACAAGGGCCGTTAGAGGTAGAAGACAGAAGCAGAGGCCAGTGATGCCATGTGAGCACTCAGACTACCGTGGCTGGCTTTGGTGATGGACCCATGGACCAGTGAGTGCTGGTAAAGGCAAGAAAGGAATTCTTCCCTAGAGCCTCCAGAAAGGAATGCAGTCCTTGACACCTTGAATTTATCCCACTGGGACCCCTTTTGGACTCCTGGCCTCCAGAATGGTAAGGTAATTTGTATTGTTTTAAGCCACAGAGTTACAGTAATTTGTACAGCAGCCATAGGAGACTAATCCAGTATACATGTGTATTGTGATCTGTTTAGGTGAACTACCTGTATCGGAATCACCTGATTTTATAGCCAGTATTTTCTAGTGCATATTCTTAGCTCTTATAGAAGGTAAAATATGTATTCAATGGTGATCTGCCTACTGCTCCTGGAAACAGTTTTAAAAGTAGTAACAGTGAAACAACTTGATGACGAAAGATAAGAATTGAAAATGCATTATGTTACTTTTATAGGGAATAAAATCTTTAATAAAGTTCATATCAGGCATTTGGGATTCGGAGTCACTTCATGTCTCCAGGATTTATGGAGTTCCCTTCATTTACTCCTCTGGCATTATTTTTTTAAAGTTTTCCTTAGAAGTTTCCCGAATTAAAGCATTTTGGGGTGCTGTAGATTCTGCTCAAGTTTCCAAAGATGGTATATTTCCAGGCGGGAAATTCCATCATAGCTCTTTCATTGCCCTTTGACTTTCCTCTTCAAAGTGTCTGGGTTTACCTTGGTGGCAGGTTTCTGCTGCCTGGGGATACGGAGTCTCTACTCTGACGCTGCTCCAGTCGGCGGGTGGAGAAAGGCACACAGGGAATACTCACAGATCCCTACGGCAGTGTGGTAAAGTAAACAATGCAGGGGTGTTGTAGGACACCCAGGGATCTCAGCCACCCCTGTCAAATGTTGTTTCAGAATGTAAAATGCTAATTCAGATTTTAAAAGAAACACTATGTTGCCGTGGTCTCCGTTACAAGCTGTAAAGCATGATGTCCAACTTGGCACCTGACGCCTGTTAAGAAAACCATGTGTTTTTGTAGTTGTGGATGGTCTCCGTGAATCGTTTTGCGATGTACCTGTTTGGAGACAGACACAGTTTATAGAACATTTAAAAAATATGTGGAATAGGGGATAGTTCTTTGTTTCTCATTTGCCATTTTGAATCTTTTTAGTGTTTAATAAATTGAGTTTGTTGAATAGGTTATTGATCAATGTTATAGTCTAGTATTTTAAAATTCTTTCCTGTTCTTGTCACTTTGTAATTGGAATTAATTGAACTCCTGATGCTGTTTTGTGTGTTTTTAAAACGAGTTTGATGTTTGAGATGGTACAACTTAGATTTAGAACCGGGGTAAGTAATGTTGGTTTAACTCATTCAGTTCATCACTCAACCACAGCCATTGTAACACTTCAGCTTCACTGACCATTTTGGCACACTGTGTAAAGTATAGTCTCAAAGATACATTTTTATTATCTATCATAGTTTCCTATAAAATTGATGGTGCATCATGGCCAATTATTTGAAAGGCTCCTGACCTACACGTTTGCTGCTGGCTGCGCTTTTTCTGTAACTCCCTGTTTTCAGACGATGGGTAGTTAGCATGAGCTATGATTGATTATCTCACTAATTACTTAATTCTTCTAGGTTTTCTGTTTTCTCTTGCTCCCTTTAAAAAAAAAATCAGGCTTCACCATATTTTTCCTTGTTAGAGCATTTTATATATATATATCCTGCTTTTCACTGCTGTGGAATGGCGGTGTTATGGTAACCAGGAAAAAAACTTGATATATAGACACGACAACTACAGTGAAAAGCAAAATCCGTTTGATTTATGAAGTTGAAACTGAATTGTAAATGCCAAGAGATTGCGAAAGACAAACCAAGTAGGAGTTTAAACTATTTTCAGACACAAAATACATTCTCTTTATATATAGCCTCGCCTCACATTGTCTGGAAGGTTCTTCATTCACTTACCAAAGGTACTTAACCACCCACCTCTTTCATTCACATTAAATGTATGAAACAAAGGAGACACTTTGTGAGTCACAGCATTTGGTTTTTCTGATGTCACGACATTAGCTAGAATAATGGCATTAGTCAGAATATTGTTCCTCCTAAAAGTGATGATCAGAAGTGTGTTATTATGTGTAGCTGTGTTCCTTGCCTCTTTGGTCACCCCATAACTTCACATATTATTGTCTCCAGCCTTGGTCAGCGGGGTCTGTCAGCAGCACACCAGCCACAGTGGGTCACAGGCCTGATCCCCTTCCCTTGGTGTCCCTTCTCTCCGAGGGTATCCTGTCTGCCCACCTCCTCTCTTACCTCGTGCCTTAGTAGATGGTTTCATCCTGAGTTTTAGTCTCTCCTTTTGCATTGATTCTTCTTTAAGTTCCTCCAGTTAATTCTTACCCTTCAGAGAAACACACACACAGCCCCCTCCCCTCAAATCTGCTACTCCCTCAAGCCCTCCACTCCTTTTGCTTACTTTCTTTTATAACCAGGCCTTGCAGGTGGTGTGCACTCATCTGTATGTCCTGGACAGACTCACTCCTTTCAGCACTTGGCAGTCACCTTTCTGTCCTGATGAAACTGCACTGCGGACAGTTCCTGCCTCCTCTTAGTCACGGAATCCACCAGCTTTTTCTCAGTCTTTATCGTCCTTTACATCTGTGCATTTGACCTTTTTATACACAGCCGAATTCTTGAAATGGCCTCTTTCCTTTCTCCTGTGCCTGGGATTCTATCCAAGATTTTCTCTGCCAGCCTCCGCTCTGTTGGTGACGCAGTTTCAGCCTTGTGACTTTAGAGGTCATCACCTTGATGATGGCTCCCAAACGGGGTCCCAGCCCTGACCGGCGCTCGAGCTCTGGTTGCACACACTCAGCTGACCTTTCTACCTGTAAGGTTGGCCAACACTCAGACCCAGTGTCTGTGAAACTGGACACACTACTCATCTCCTCACATCCTCTCCCTTCTCCATGGAGCCAGCTTTGTGTGTGGCCCTACCGCGCTCTGTCACCCAGGGTTGACTCTCAGGGTCAGCCAGTCAGTAACCAGCACTACCTTTGTCTCTGTGATGTCTTTTTTTTTTTAAAGATTTTATTTATTTATTTATTTATTTTTAGAGAGAGGGGAAAGAGAGGAAGATAAACATTAATGTGCGAGCGAAACATCGATTGGCTGTCTCTCACTTGCCCCCAACTGGAAACCCGGCCCCCCACCCACTGAGCTACCCCAACCAGGGCTTTGTGATGTCTTTTGGATTCACCAGTGCAGAGCCTGCTGCCTTCGCCCCCAAGGATTGGGGCTTGGGGCTCCCTCTCTTCAGTCTCTTCTCTTTCCCATTTAGTCTGCACGTGGCTGCCGGATTACTCTGCTTAAGCATGAAGTCCTTTCTCTGGCCCCTGTGACCTACAGAACGAGACTGCGCCTCGGGCTGGTGCTCCACGCCCTGGTGATCAGGTCCCGATTTCCCATTCAGACCTCATCTTTGACGCTCCGCCGGATGAGCCACATTAGGCAAATTCTGACTTCTCTTTCTTCAGAACACCCCTGTGATCACTACTTTCCCGCATGTCCACTGTGACCCACCCCAGTTTACTCTGCCACAATCTCCTGGATGCGTTCAGTAGCCGCCTCTCCTTGTACTGTTTGCATCACTTCTCTCACTTGGTTCAGCTCCCTGCTCACGTATCAGCCTCTCACTGATCACTCCTAGAGAAATCCCCTAAATCACTGAGCCCTTGCCCTGCTTTCTGTTTCTTCTTTGTATTTACCACTCCCTGACACTTACTTTGTATTTAGCTCTGGATCCGTTTGTCTGTCTCCTTACTGGCAAATACGTCAGCTCCGTGAGAGTGGTGACTGTGCCTGTCTTGTTCACAGTGGGCCTCTCGAACTGAGCGCGCTGCCTGGGGCCGTGGACACTGTGCCCATCAGACAGTTACTGAGTGATTGGAAGATATGAGCCACTTTTACAGATGACGTGTCATAGAACCGTGCACCTGAGGCCTGTATAATTTTGTTAACCAGTGTCACCCCAATGAATGCAAGAAAAAGGAAAAAAAGAAGAAGAAAAAGACATGGATCACTTTAAGATATGGAGTCGAATGAGTTTAAGATATGAGTCGAGTGAGTGAGCAGGGGTCTGGCCCTTGCCTGCCTCGTGCTGTGCGGTCCCTGCCTTCCTCACCTGTTTAGAGGGCACTTCATTTTGCATTTCTGATTCCTCCCCATCCTTCTCTGGCCTTCTCAGCTGTCACCTCTTTCACAGTCCCTTCTCTGATCTTGCCACCTCCTCAGAACTCTCACAGAGCTTGATCTCTCATGGGGGGGGGGGGGGGCAAACGTGGACTTACAGTTGGAAGACAATACAATAATTAACACAGTACAATACAATACAATACAATAACTGCACTCTAGGCCGTTCCTGCCTCTTCTTGGACATGAACTCTTGTGCTTCATTCAGCACTCACAACGGTAGGCCTACTTTTGTCCACCCCTGTAGGTGTGTGCTGCGTTCTGCGGGGAGGTGCGGTTACCTGTTTGTGTGTCTGTCTCCCTGGCTGGTTCATGGCCTGTGTTCATTTTATCCTACTGTCCCCATGTGCTGAGCACCATACTTTGCACTCAGTGGGTATCCATTCCCTGTCCGTTGGATAGGTGTCCTTCTGTACGTTCCTGAGAGGAAAGTCTCTCCTTGAAGTTTCATGCCTAGAAGGCCCTGGAGGAGTGCCACAAAGTAGCTGATTTGTTGGAGGACTGATGCCACGTGGGAAAGAAGTTGGAGGCAGTATTGCGTGCGCCTCACCTTTGTGAAGAGCTGCAGCTGGGCCAGCCGTGCGGGGCACACACTGGACCACATACAAATCCACAGGAGTGCAGGGTGCTGTTCACACAGGCATTTACAACCAAGCGTCTGCTTCTTAGTCAGACAGCTCAGAACTTTTCATTTGAGACTAAATTTTCTCAGCTGAACTCATGTATGGGAGGCGTGGTAGGGAACCAGATGGAACCCGGGGAATAAACATGTTCCATAAAAGTTGAAGTGTCACCAAGTAGAGAGTTGTTAACCTTAAGTTCTTTCTCGCACTTAGTTGTAAAATGCATTTTAGCAGGTGAAAGATTAATGAGGGAAGCAGTAAACTGACTGAAATTTGTCCCTCAGATTGTGATTTCACTTTTATTGTGGCAGACTTTGTTATTATTTTGTCATGGTATTTATCCAACACTTGTTAATTTGCAGTTAATTCTATTATCTTAAATCCTTGTTAGGAAGGTGTCAAAATACACAGAACAAACAATGACTTATAATTTTAAAGCTTGTAATAATCACCACATTGCTGATTTTATATTGCAGTATGCTTTGCCTTGGGAGGAAATATAAGTCAACCTTAAAAAAAAGAATATATATTATCACATAACAGACATTGACACTTGATATTATTATAAGAAAAATAATAGTAGAGAATGTTTTGGATGGGTGAGAGAGGAAGGCTTACTTATAGAAGGATGGATTGTATAGTTTATTATTATGCTAGTCTGTTTATCCACTGAGCACTAATTTATGCTTTAGCTTAGCATAAATTCACTCTGTATGCTGTATAAAGTCCTGTATATAGATAGTATCCCTCTGAGAAAGGCTATTAGAATTGTAAAAAAGAGATATTACATGAACGATGGATTTAAAAATTCCTGGCAAATTTTAGGGAGTAACAGATGAAATGTTATGCCACCTTGGATTTAACGGCTGTGTTCTCAATTTCATAAGACTAAAGAGGTTGCCTTTGGTTATTAATTATAAGGAGCACAAGAGTTTATTTGTTACAATGAAACACTGTCATGAACATTTTACCCAACGTATACATTTCACTGAACTTTCTTTCCCAATGTCACTGTTTTCCGAATTTTCCCAGAACCGAGCTATTAGTATAACTGATTATGGTAGATCTTAAGTCATATGTTATTTTTCTTTGGTGGAGATTAAAACCAACAATTTGGGCAATTGAGTTTTATTTCTGTCAAAGCTCGGTCTCAAAATGCTTCCAATTCCATGTCTGCAGGATGAGGTCTCAGCTGGCTGATTGTCCATCACAGTTTATTGGAAAGACCTATTTCTTTTTGTATTCAGATGCTTCTCAAAGTTCTGTTTATAAACAATGTCAGAAGCAGGGAGTGTTAGGAATCTTCCACTTGAAAGAAAAATGACAAAAAGAATAAAATCATCGCTTGACTTGCCCGTGGTCCGTGCTCAGCCTCATCTTAACGCCGCTGAGGATTACTCTCGCTCCCGCGAAAGCACCGCTGATGTTGTGTCAGCAGTTTGAAAACAGTGTAACATGCAGCGTGTGCCTCTCGTTTCTGATTAACCACTGGAGACATTTTGGTATTAAAGTTGTGTTTAAGAGATTTTGACACGTGATGTTCAAAGACTATGTACTTGAAACTAAACCAGAATTACTCGTCTGCTAAACTTCTGCCTTGAAGGCAAATTTTACCTGTGACCGACCTTCAATAATATCATTAATTTTAACAACAATGAAAACTGTAATGACTTTGTTCTTGAAAATTATAGATACTAACCTAGTAAAATGCATGGATTTATAGCTTCTTACTCCAGTTTTCGTGTAACTACAAGTTCCTTCGTGCATATGTGCCAATAAATACTAAGAGGTTGTTGGTCTGTTCAGGCTTTGTGGCGCATAATTGTGAACTCTCTGGAGCTTTGTGGGTCAGTTGTTTGAGGGACCCAGAGCAGGGACGGCTAATTCCACTGGAGCTGGGTCCTCTGGCGTCCAGACTGCTGGAAGGCTGGCAAGACTTGAGATCGCCAAAATTGCCAAAAGCCAGACAACGGCTGCTTTCTTGGAACAAAGCATGGGTTCCCTACCCCGAACACCTGCCCCGCTCCTCTATCCACCCTTGTCAAACTGTGTACTTTAAAAGTACCAGAAAAAGGAAACTGTATCCTGGAGAGGAGAGGATCAAACAGAAGTTCATTGGGTTCATTCATTTTTGACTGAGGAAAGCTAGTGTAAATATTTAATCATAGAATATGGGAAATGGTATGTATTTAAAATGAAATTATTCTTCATGTGAAGAGTCAGCTAGCCATGGACACCACTGATGTTTTTCTGCCAGTTGTAGTTACAAGAAGTTCAGAGTAAAGAAAGAAAATTACGGCAATTTGAAGTTTATTATTAAATGGTGAAAATTAAGCACAGTTTATAACACAGTTTCCTGCAGTGGTTCCTTCTCTTCATCATAGATGGGCATTGCAGTGTATGAGGCATGTTGATGGATGATTTACTTTGACTGGTTCGAAGTAATTTTAGTATTTCATTGAAACATAAACCAGAAATTTCTCTTTTCTTCTTTCCTCCCTCTGTGTTTCCCCTAATTTAGATCACCACAGACTAATTTGAATTGATTGCATAGATGTTGATTGTTAGTAAAAAAAAACCCCAAAAAACAAAACACCAAGTATTATTTTTGTTAGCTGAGACAAAATAAAAATCTGGGAATTAAAAGCATGACGTTTAAGTGGATAAAATGATTTTACAGAGGGTGACAAGTAAATATTGGATTCAGATAATTGCTTGCTTGCTAAGAGAAAATGGTAGAGGGGCACAAATGAAGAAGTCCTCTCTTCTCCCTTTATAACCCCCTGGCTTCAACAGCAAGAACGCACGAACACGGTTCCCGAGTTTGAGCTCTTGGAGGGACTGAGCAGCTGTCTGCTGGCCTTCTGCCTGCAAACGGGCTGAAGGAACCAGAAAACAGTAGACAAAGAAGAACACACACAAGCTGCCCCTTATACACATCCCTCAAATGTCTGGTAAGGGATTTCAGAGAAGAGCATATTAGCTTTTTAGCAGGCCATCTTTGATAGCATGGAAATAGTTTCGTTTAGGAAGAAAACCTTGAAAATAAAACAATGTCTCCTTTATTTGACATTGGATAGAAAGTAAGGTGTTCTTGTGGGTGAATATTTATCTAACTGAATTTTATTATGTCAGATACCAGAACTTTTTTTGTTGTTGTTGTTAATTTTAATGGTCTTTCCTTAAATACTTCAAGCACTCCTCACATTGATGGAGCAAAGACCAGACGGCAAGGGTGAACCCTCCGCGCGGGTTTAGGATTACCATATTTACATATGCTCACTGTCGCTCCAGGCCTCAGCACAGCCCAGAGTCTTCTTTCTCTCTCTTTCACAGAGGTCAGGCTGTCAGTTTTCCTCTCTTCTACATTATTATGCTCGCATCTATCAGCTACTCCTTCCAATTTTGTATGAGTTGGGAAATCAGATAACCAGACATACAGTGAATTCTCTGTTCTACGAGGAAGGGTTACTAAGGAGTTTGTGTATGGAGGCTTTGCGGTAAGTTGTATTTGGGTGGAAGAATCACGCTTCTGTGCTCAGGGCTATGTTTTAGAGGGTGGATCCGTTAAAAGTCTGCTTCTAAATACTGTAGGTCACTATGTTTTAAGGTTCCTTGAAAGAATGGTTAACTCCTAATTACCTGAAACAAAATTGTTCTGCTAGACTACCTTTACTTAACCTTTTAAAATTCTAAATGTGTCTTCCCATTAATTAATTAATTAATTGGCGTATTTATTTACTGGTCAGTACACCTATGTTGCATACCCTCAGATATATTTTAATATTAGCTTCGACCAGCTATAATTAGGCAGTGAATGCTGCTCTAAACGTTTAGCTAACAATAAATGACTTGGGCTTTGTCTGCATTTTAGACCATGGGTGGTGGTGGTGTTCCCTTCTGGTCCCTGCTCTACAGGCTTCCCTCCCTGCTCGAGAGTGGCTGAGCCCCTGTCTCAAGGCTCCTGGTCCCAACTCCAGGGAAATGGGTGGAGGGAGTTTCTGTTCAGGCCAGGGACTTTTATGGAGAGAGGGACAAATACGTAAATGTTGTAAATAATAAAACATTAGACACTCCAAATGTGCAAGTGTGTATGTATGTACAATATTTAAGCATGTGTGCGCATATATATCTACACACAACATATTTAGAGTAAAGAGGATCTGTCATACTTAATTCTGACGTAAACCCTGGCCATTGCTTCTTCCCTCTAGGGAGAAAAGCATTCACAGTCGAGTTAAGTTAATTTCTTGCTGGAAGGTCATTCTGTAGACTCTTTGTACTGCAGTGATTTGGAGGATCATAGGAAGTTTCTTAGGGAAATTGGAGAGATCCAGTATTTTTGATCCATCGTGCTAGAAGACATTTTCCCCTTGTTTTTGGATATTTATTTTTTATTGTAGTAAAATACGTATAACACAATTTCCCATTTTAAACTATACGGTTCTGTGGCCTTCACACTGTTGTGTACCCGTGTACAGAACTTTTTCATTTTCCCCTAATTAAACTCTGAACCCATTAAACAGTAAGTTCTTATTCCTTCTTCCCCGGACTAGGACAGTGTGTTATCTGTCACCATCAGGTCACATCTGATGCTCTCCTAGCTGAGACCTGTGGCTTTGTCTTGTACGCCCTCCAGGTTTGGGCTTTGCCTTTTTGTTTATTGTGCTTCTTTCCCTTTCAACTACCCCTGAGCTCCAGACTAGTGTCCTGGGCCCTGGGGCTGACCGATTTCTTTGATTTTGCCATTACCCACCCTGATTTCCTGTTTCTGATTCGCTGCCTGGTGACAGGCATTCCTGGTGGGGGGACAGCTTTGTGGAATCGAGTCTGTCTCCATTGCCTAGCTCTAGGATTTAGTGTTCTGCCTGCTAGCTTCTAGACTTCTTCCAGATTAATCTGTTTTTCCCAACACTGCCTTTACTTCGTTGCTCCCGTCCAGCCTACCAGCCAAACCTTGTCTGACCACGAAAGAATTAGTATCAGGCAGATTTTAAATATCAAACTAGCTTCTGTTATTGAAGACCATGGGAAGTCTACTATATAAGGTACTAAATAGTTTTTTATTATAACATGTAACATTGAAAAATTAAATGTCAAATGTATTTTATTTACCAAAATTGTAAAACGCAGGAAAAAATACTGAAGACTTAACTATCTTTCTAAAAATAGTTTTTGAGTTAGCAATTAGTGAATAATACAAAAGAGATGGAAGAGTAACTCCCTTTAATAGATTTGACTGTGTGTTTACAAAAAAAAAAAATTGTATTTACCCAACGTATGAAGATAATTTAAGTTATGTTGCTGTTACTGCTGTATAATAAACCGCCACTAAATCTGATGTCTTAAACAACAATTTATTATTTCCTATGCTTCTTGGGTTGGGTCAGCTGTGCATTTTTTCTGGTCCATGTGTTTCCTGCTGGGGTCACTCATGAGGCTGCAGTCAGCTGGGACCCTGGCTGGGGCTGGAACATTCCAGGTGGCCTCACCCTCACACCTGGCACCTCAGAAAAGTCTGCCTGGGCTTCTTTTCTCTCTGTGGTCTCTCAGTCTTGTCCACCCTCATTGCATGGTGGCAGTATCCCAGAAAAGATTTTATTAACATTTTATTCTAACATTTTTTAAACTTTATTTCTAACTTGATTTTATTAGTTTACGGTTAACTCTTTTAAAGAAATAGTTAAATACACCAATTATGATATATGATTTACCTGTGTGTGTGTATATGTTTGTATCTGGTAGACTAAAGAAAATAATTTTTGCTTGGGATAACTGGACAGTTATACTGCTTTCCACATGTAGATATAATTTTTAAATGAATTGCTCTCATGAGATATTCTTCATATGTTAGAGTGTAACATGAGTCTTTGATATGAAAGCATGAGGAGAAAGCCTTTCTTGTTTCTGAGCAGACATTGTTATGCTCCAGAGTAGTCATTGCATACATTGTATTTATACTCACAACAATGACAAAATAAGTAAAGGCAGTTACAGAAAATCTACCTCCGAAATACATAGTATTTCAAAAATGCTAGAAAGCAAATAAAAATAGCTGGGTATATTTAATTCAGGAATCATGAAGATGAATACTAAACTAATTTTTAAAAAACTTAAACCTCATAATTTTAAACATTGTAATTTCCAATTTTTTAAGCCTTTTTCAGAATATGGACTTTTTAAAGATTATTTACTTATTATTTGCCTGCCTTAGAAGTAATGGTTTATATTGTACAATAAAACTAACATATACGATAGTACCATCTTTCCACAGTCTTTTTAAGAGGATAGAGACAGAATGAATACTTTCTCACTCATTCTATGAGGCCAGCATTATCCTAATACCAAAATTATAAGAAGACAATGCAAGGAAAGAAAACTACAGACCAATATCTCTTATGAACATATTATAGATGTAAAATCCTCAACAAAATATTGGCAAGTTGAATCCAACAATATATAAAAAGAATTACACACCATGGCCAAGTGGGATTTATCCTAGGTTTACAAGTTTGTCTGGTTCAGCATTTCAAAATGAATTAATGTAATCCATTATATCAACAGGCTAAAAAAGGGAAAAACCCACATGATTATCTATAAATCCAGAAAGAAACACTTGACAATCCAGTACCTGCTCATGATAAAACTCCCATTAAAGTAGGAATAGAGGACAACCTCCTCAACTTGACAAATAGCATCTATAAAAACCCTACAGCTAACATCATACTTAATGGTGAGAAGGTTGAAGCTTTTCTAAAAGACATGGTACAAGGCAAGGGTGTCCCCTCTTACCACTCCTTTCAGCATCATACTGGGAGTCTTAGCTAATGCAATAAGACAAGAAAAGGAAAGAAAACATATATGGATTGGGAAGGAAGAAATGTTCACAGATGACATGGTTATATAGGAATATTCAGTAGACTGGAATAGAAGCTCAGAAATAGACCTACATAAATATCTTCAAATGATCTTTGACACAGGAGCAAAGACAATATAATGGATAAAAGATAGTCTTTTTCACAAATGTTGCTGGAACAATTGGATATCCACATGCAATAAAATGAATCTAGACATAGACCTTATAACCTTCACAAAATTCACTAATAATGAATCTCAGGCCTTAATGTAAAATGCCAAAGTATAAAACTCTTTGAAGATAACAGGAGAAAATCTAGGTGACTTTGGCTATGATGATGACTTTTTAGGTGTAACACCAAAGGCACAATTAAGAAGCTGGACTCCATCAACATTAAAAATTTGCTCTTTAAAAGACACTGTCAAGAGATTAAGAAGACAAAATCTACCAAAAATTCTTAACACTCAACAATAAGAAAGCAAACTACCCTATTAAAACTGGGCAAAAGACCTGAACAGACACCTCAGCAAAGAAGATATAGAGATAGCAAATAAGCATGTGGAAAAATATGTCATCAGGGTAGTTCAAATGAAGACAACCATGAGATACCCACCGCATCAGAATGGCCCAAATCCAGAACACCGACAACACCAAATGCTGTTGAGGTTATGGAGCAACAAAAACTCTTATTTTGATGGGAATGCAAAATGGTACAGCCACTCTGGAAGACAGTTTGGCAGCTATTTGCAAAACTGAAAAAACTCTTAGCTTATGATCCAGCAATTGTGCTCCTTGGTATTTACCTAAATGAGTCAAAACTTATGTTCATACAAATGTTTATAGCAGCTTTATTCATAACTGCCGAAACTTGAAAGCAACCGAGTAGGTGAATGGATAATTTGTGCTACATTCAGACAATGAAATATTTTCAGCACTAAAAAGAAATGAGCTATTGAGCCATGAAAAGACATGGAGGAAACTTAAATGCGTATTACCAAGTGAAAGAAGCCAATATGAAAAAGCTGTGTATTGTGTGATTTAACTATATAATATTCTGGAAAAGGCAAAACTATGGAGACAATAAACAGTCAGTGGTTGTCAGGGAGGGTTGGAGGGATGGAGGAATTTTGGAGCAGTGAAACTATAGTGTGTATAATATTAAGTGATGTCATTATACATTTGTCAGAACCCATAAAATGTACAACATCCAGAGTGAATTCTAACTTAACTATTGGACCTTGGATGATAAAGATGTGTCAGTGTAGGTACATCGATTGCAACAAATGTGCCCCTCTGGCGGGGATGTTGTTAGTGGGGAGGCTATGCATGTGTGGGGTGGGGCAAAGAGTATATAGGAATTAATGCTTCATTATTTTTTTTTGTGAACCTAAATCTGCTCCAAAGGTAAAGTCTGTTTACAAGGGGAAAATGCAAGGAAATTATGAAAAGAAAAAGATGTTTGCTTAAATATTAAAGAGAGTCTTGAGGTTATGGTGTCATTCTGTTGCTTCAAACTAGAACTTTTTAACCTTTTTGATAATGATTAGGTATTTCAGAGAATATTTTAAAAACTGGATGTCACAGATATCACAGAAATATTTCTCTTAAACACTATTCGTGAAAGGCTAAGTAATGGCATGAAAATTGGAGAGATGAATCAGCTACAGTTGAGAAGAGGCATCTAAAACTGGTTTTTGTGGTTTTTCTTCTAATTTTGGTATTAGGGTATAAAATAGATGAGAAGTCAGTATCACTTTGAAAAGCCCTGTGAGAGGAGAATCAGGAGTGGTGGCCATCCACAGGGTGACTTTGGGTGAGGTCAGCATAATTTTGTGCCAGTTTTATTGGCTTCTGACAAATTCTCTGACATCCACTGAAATAAGACGTGAATGCTTTCACCCACAATCACACACATATATTTATACATTGTTATCTAGGCTCTAATTGTTCATGGAGCTTCCCCCCTGTAATTATGAAAAAATGTTGTAGAAGCACACAAGGCCTTCACCCAAATTTAAATAAGTATCTAAGAACAGTTGGACGAGGTTCCTCCTCAGAGTAGACAAGTACTGATGTGATAGGTAGCCTGCTCGTTCTGAGATCTCCAGTGAGTGGTGGCAGCATGGTGATCTTGGAGTTAGTTCCTAGAGAAGAGGGTGAAATACCAAAACCTGCTCACTAGTGGACAGTGGAGTGGTGACTTCATATGGGAGCAATCTTGATATGGCCCCTGTCCTCTCTGGGCTTAAATTCCAGTGGGGATGGTAGACAAGGAATTAGACAGTTATAAGGCATGGTGGTAAATTCTCTGGGCAGGAGAATGCAGTAGGGAACTTGGGGTGACAACACCTGAAACGTATGACGTCAGGGACGGCGTCCTGGATGACGTGGACCCTTGTCTGAGAACTGAAGGACAGGGTGGCTGAGACCAAGACCACTCTCCTGCAACAAACTGCCTCACTTTAAAATTTTGTTTTCATTTTTTCCCTCTCCCTCTACCCCTTCCCTTCCTTTCTCCACTCCTTCCTTCCTAAACCCTTGCTTATTTTGTTGGCCATAGAAAGTAGAGTTTTGAGGGAAAAATTCTTATTTTTTATTCATTCTTGGGGGTTTATGCATGTTTAGGGCTCACAACCTGCTTCTTGACTTTGCCCCTTGAAGGTCAAATTCTCGCAGTGACTGTTGTTGGGCAGCTTCTGAGGAGCAGGACCTGCCTGAAGGAGGCACATAAGGCAAGCCTACAAGTTTGATGCTTGATTCAAAACTCACTTTCATCTCATTTGTCTTCAGCTGCTCAGGCAGGGTAAAGTGGGCATAATTAAAGGTGGCTAGTTGTCATTGACGGGCCTTTTAGGTTATGTGTATTTATTTGATTTAATAATTAAGAATGAAAATTATTTACTGAATCATTAGGGGAGCAACATTTGACTTGATAGCAATTTTTCAAGGGTTATTAAAAATAACATAAAATAGATTGTGTGCACACACGTTTTTTTAGGAATTTTGTGTCTGTCTTACTAAAAACAAAAGTAGCTTTATGGTGTTAAACTTATTTTTCAACCTCTTCCCACCCATACCCAGCGATCCCAGTGATAACTATTTCCTTTCTCTCTTAAGCTTAACTCTCTTAACTATTTTTCTTTCTCTTTAGGACTGTAAGTAGAAGTGAGAAGAAACCGAGGGCACAGTGGGCTTCAGTGGCAACAACAGGGTGAATGGAATTCCTGTAGAAGATGAAGTGGGTGGGAGGGCAAAGGTCATTTAAACTCTGGACAGAAACTGCTAATACTTGGAGTCAGCCCTCAGGGTTGTGGATGAAGGAGGTTAGTGAAGGAATGTGGTTTTCTTTTAGGAAAAAAACAAAACAACACTGGAGGCCTTAAATAAGCAAGTTGAAGCTGAATCTCTACATTTCTAAATAAAGTTCTCTTAGTTTAGTATGTTTCATTTTATCTGCTCTATACTGCAGATATGAAAACTTGGCAAATCAGACTGGAGGCTCCACTCACCGGTTTTGTTTGGGTTCCCCCCCTCCCCAGGCCCTGCCTCTCAGTGTGGTACAGGAGGACACCCCCCATGGTGTCGTCATTAGCCCTGAGATCTGAGCCCAGCCCCGCTGGGAGGGTTGCTCCTTGGGAAAGTGGCACCTGTATAAACAACCACGTCTCCTGTTGTCCTCTGTCATGTCTTGGTGGTTTTTGTCCCAGTAGACAAGCAGTTAAGAAAAAGGAGCTTTTTAAACAGTGGCCTCCACAGAGGTAGACTGGCTGGAACTGGCCTGGCCATCACATTCTGCTGTTGGGTTTATTTTCCCAGCAGAGCTCACAGTGGCCGGAACCTGGAGGGCTGAGCTTCCAGAGTGCTGAAGACCATAGCAGAGCTGACCACACAGACATGGAGGAGCTCTGGCTTTTCAGTCCTTGCTGGGGTGGTGTTGATTCACAGGCCAGAGTCTAATCCTCAGCGGTGTTAGTATGTTGTGGTGACTTGTTTTATAATGTAGGGATTTTGTTTTAGCAGATGGTAGAGTTTCTGGAAGTTAGCAGATCTCATTTCTTTTGAGATGAGGTGACTGCCCCACTCGCTTCTTCGCTCACCATCTTCTTCATTTCCCGTTGGTAAAATGACAGCACTAAACGTAGTGTTCTTACAGCTCCCGTGGCTGGATGTATTTCTACTGCATGCCCTATGGAGGCTGGACCTCCCAGCACCCAGGGTGTCCCGAGAGCCTGGAGCAGGGATTCTCAGTATAACTTAGCCTTGTAGCACCTTTGTGGAGCACTGCATGTGGCAAGCGCTGACCCAAATGTTTCTGGACTCCATTTATTTAATATTATTTTATTCTATGAGCATTGTTTTCTTTTTTCTTTTTAATGTGACGTTAGACCCCAGGGCAGTGTTGGCAGACCCCCTGGGGCGAAAGTGTTGCGAGGGGTCATGACTCCAGTGGAACGTCAAGCATCCTGCGTAACTGGAATCATTCATGGCTCACAGAGGTATCCTTTGCAAGGATTTGGAAGTGCTGTGTCATTTACAGCAGTCAGTATTTCCCAGGTTTTGTCACATTTTGTCTCTGCGTCCTCTTGAAGTGTTCCGATGTTCAGGAGTGCTCTTCAGAACCACTCTTCTAAATTCTTTGAAATGATTGATCTCAAGAGAGACTGCAGGTGCTCTGTCTCTCGGGTTGTTGCATTTGCTGCCTTCCGCAATTCCATCATTATTTATTCCATTGAAATATGAATTAAAAAGTGTATTTATTATTCTTATGTTGGTGGTGACGGGCAGAACCAACTGGAAAAGGCCCAGAATTCTAAGCATAGCTACAATGTCAATGTGTCCAGTGAGTGGGAGTTGCTTTTTCAGAAGGGGATTTTGCCAAAGGGGATTTGAGAACTTCTTGGGATATGGTTTGCTTGTTTTCTCAAGTCAGGATTTGGGTTTTTCCTGTGTGTATGTGTTGTTAAGAAATTCTTTAAATATTCCTGGTTTTCTTTCCTTGAAAAATTCCACCCAGCATCAGTGTACTGTGTTGGCAAATTTCAAGAAAGGGAAAGATAAAAATTTGTTAGTCCAGTTAAGGATGTCATTGGGCTCCTCTTGGAGTTTCTAGCTGTATTACTATGTGGAAAAACATGCTGGAAGATGTTTCTGATAGGAGAGTATTTGTCAACACTTTAATGAGATCAAATGGCTTAAAAATAACCCAAAAAGGATGTGCTCAGTGCTGCACTACGCCCCTCAGTTTAGGGCAGTTTATATGACATGCCTGGAAACCGGCCTGCATTTTTAGGTGATCTGACCTTATTTGTACAAAATTACAGTTACTAATATAAAAGAGAGAGCACTTGGGAAAGTTTGCCATGCTTATTATTGCCTTATCAGTGAGATAACAGAAATATAAATTGGTTTTTGTGATGGAAATCTGACAAGTAATTTCTGTTTCTCCAAAGCCATACATGTGGTATTAATTTTGACCTCATTCATAGTTCCTCTGATACTCTAACACACAAGAAGTGTGTGTAAAATAGCCAGACTTATTGGCATTAACTTCCTTGCAGCTCTTGCCAACAAAGAAACACTATGTACTAAATTTGAATCTCGTTTCAAAACAAATGTCAACATTTTAAGACACTGGGTTTACTGGAAATGTAAATAGCACGTTTAATGAAGTCATTTCTCTTGACTCACTGTTATTCTGTCAGCACATCAGGTGACTCCACGATGCTGGTGAATTTCCATCATAATATATGATTCCCATCTCTCCTTCATTCACTAATGACTCACTGACCCAGAGAAAGGCAAGTTTTGCCCTCTGATAAAGTCTTTTAATCAACAGATCAACTTCTCAATATTATAAATTGCTTCAAATTCCAGAAGCAAGATGAATGTGAATACAGACTCATTGAAGGCTTGAAGCTGATTCCTGTGATAACAAGATTCGGTCTTTCTAGTGTAAATTAGGTGTACATTAAATACCCAACTTCAAACTCTATTGTTTTCAGTGTATGTGGAAAATTAAACTTGGTTTATGTTGCGAAGTTTTTATGTTTGAGGGCTGTTGGAAGAAAGAGACAATACAAGGGGGAGACCCAAAAAACTTGGAATTTATTTATTAAAAAAGGTATATTTATTCTTATATGTTTAAACATCAGCTACCTCCAAAGTACTCTCCATCTGATGCAATATACCGGTTGAGATGTTTTTTCCACTGCTCAAAACAGTTTTTGGACTCACCAATTTTAATTCCTTTTAGTGCTTCTGCTGTTTTTTGTTTCACCTCTTCCACATTGGCAAAATGTTTCCCTTTGAGGACTTTTTTTCATCTGGGGAAACAAAAAAAGTAGCTGGGGGTGAGACCAGGTGAATAGGGAAGGTGAATGGGGAGGGTGGGGCAGGGGGGTCGTGATGCCATTTTTGGTTAAAAACTGCTGAACACTCAGTGCAGTGTGGGCAGGTGCGCTCATAAATCATCCATTATGAAATGGGCAAACGAGTTGAAAGAGTCTTCAAAAAAACATTCACTGAAGCCCAGTGCAGCCTCTCACAACAACGCCAGCTGGTGCACTGATACAGATGGGTTCCTAGGACACCCACCTAGCAGGGGAAGCCTGTACTTATAGGGGCTAGAAAAACCCCGGAAGATAATTCTGGGGTTTTTTTGTTCCCCCTCATATATTATTTTACCATAAAAATACGCTACTTTGATTTGGAAGATGATGAGCCTTTGACAGGGAATAGAATAATTTAATGAAATTATGTGCTAGAAGTTTTGTTTAATTAGTTTGATTAAAAGAAGATATATACCTGAAAATGAAAAGTGCAATACTGAAGACCTTTAGGAAATGGATGGGGAATAGTATTCCAATTTTTAGAAACTGGTTCTTTATTTTATCGTATTTAATGTGGGATTTGTTTTGGCTTCCTTTATCTCATTTAATAGCCTACTGTGAAGTTTTACTTATCCCTGAGTTTCTATTTCCTCAGGGCTTAAATTAGGGAAAAGTATATTAGAATGAGAGAGAAGAGAGAGACAGCGTGAGGACCGGTAGTTTTTGAATCTGTGTTCTAGGATTACGACAGGCACTTTCTTCACAGTAGTCTTGGGGGATGAAAACCATTTTAATTCCCGTTTTGCAAAAAAGTAACTACTCAGGATTACACAGCTAGTTAGTTCTGCAACCAGACTTTAAACTCAATATGTTAAGTGCTAAGTTCTGTGTTCTTTCTTCTGTCGTGTGCTCCTAAATACGTGTTTTCAGACCCACAGATTGCTGGGACCTCTTAGGGAGTCTGGAAGAGCAGTTCAGAAGAATTATCTCTAGAGTAAGGAAGAAAATGAAGATTGTTCAGTCCTTCGTTGAACAAATATTTTTATATGCCAGATACTGTTCTAGGTGTATCTTCAACCAACCTATCAATACAGCTTGCATTGTTTTATATTGTTTAGCTATGATATATACATTTATAGAGGATATTTCTGCTAGGGATTGCGGGTTATCTTTATTTTGTAGGGAACTACAAACAGCAAAATGTTTTGAGTTGTGAGTTAATACTCTGTGACACACTTTTAGTAACTGTTACTATTTGGCATAATTGGAAACGACTAAATAACAGCCTATCTTTGGGTGCATTCTGTGGGGTATTGGTCAACTACTTCTTGGTAATGCTTGGTTAAGTACAAATAAACAGGTTTCTTACTGCAAAAGGTCTTAGAGCCCTTAAGATGCAATGTGCACTGTGAGTCATGCTTTATTTCCCATGCTTATTTGGTCATGGGCCTTCTCTCTAAGAACAGTGTAGCCCCAATAGTGTTCATGAGAACTGACGTTACCATTAGATACTTTACTTCTACTCCTTTACTTTTTTTTTTTTTTTTGCTTTTCTGCGTAGAAGGCACACAATAGTCTTTTGAAGTTCCTTTCCTTGATGATCACCTCAGCATTTCTAACAGTAAATTTATTAAGTTTTACTTTAGGTGCAAAGATTAAATATCTGATGACAGTAATGTATCTAAGGGATTCCAAAGGGTTAGGCTTTTATTTTGTCATAAACTGTGTCTCCGCTTGTCATGAACTTGCCGGGTAAAATTATGATGCTATTTCTTTAAAAATAGGCACTTACACAGGCCTGGAATGAACTGATACTTTGGTTTCTGAAGGTAGGAATTTGCTGCCATTGTTTTTTCAGAGGCTCAGATGATTTTCACTCTGCTTTAAATCCAAATAATAATTATAAGCTGGCTACAAGCTGAAGACTTTTCTTCCTTTAAATTACCCTTTACAAAGAAGCAGATCCCCTCCTTCAGAGGAGATGGTAAATTGACAACAGCACTGACCACCCCGGACTCCCTTGCTCACCCGCACAGAGACTCGCTGTTTGAGGTCATTAAATGTGTGCTCTGTTTGCCTGGGCGTGTGGGCACAGAGAAAACACACAGGGCGGAGAACCAAGGCTGCTCTCAGCCGGCCTCCTCCGGAGGGAGGTGAGCGTTGAACCGAAGGAGCCGGGCACAGAAACAGTTTTCGTTAGGGCCGCAGCAGGAACGCTGCTCTTATCTTCCCGGCGCCCAGGCACTATCTGGCACAAAGTAGGCACTCGATACATATTTGCTGAATGACTAAAACAATAGCTTCCTCTTTAATTCCATATCCCGAGGTCAGAGGTAACTGTGTAAGTTCTGGGGAACTCAAGATAGTTTCTTTTTTAAGTTGACATTTGCCAGGTGCTGTGCTAAATGTCATGTACACATTGTCTCATTTAATTCTCACAACAAAATGAAGTACTTTTCCACTTTACAGATGGGGGACATTAGATACTGTGGCCAAAGAACCATACCTCATAACTGCTGGGGCCTGGGTGTGAATCCGGGTAGACTGACTCTGATATTGGCAGTTTTAACCAGTGTCCTGTGCTGCTAGGTTTCTCTCTCTGTGCCTCTGTAATCGTGATCGATGGGGTTTCAGCTTGAAGATCTTATACCCAGAACCTTAAATAATAAATCTGTTATTTACATTGGATAGAATAAAACCTAATGTATGCTTTTTGGACTGGGAAATCAGAACTGCAGGGAAGTCAGTAGTGTTTTCTCTGTGACATCACAGAAGGTAACCATGGAAATGATTGTGGTATTATGAATACAGAATTATAACCTTGAGTGGGAAGTAAGCTGCCTAAGGAGACAAAACACTGAGTAGCAGTAAAGTTGTCTGTCATGAAAGAGTTTTTTAGGTTTTAGGTGAACAAACTTAGCCAAATGAGCGCTGAATGCCTAGTCTCTTTCCGCATACCCAAACATCAGTGTTAAATCATTCCTTTGACTCTTGCTTGTTTTGTTACTACTTTCAGAACTTGTTGAAAGTAAAATAATTCCCATGTGTGCATATGTGTTTTTAGTTTAGCAAATATTTTTTTTTCAGCGCTTCCCCACCCCAGGCCCCCTCTAATTCCTGCTTCCAGATATTCCCAGTGTAGATAAACTGTTTTCCGGTTTTCGCATCAACCAGTTCCCTGCAGAGTAAGTTAGCACTGGTATTTGTTAATTGTTGAGCCAATTCTGGCAGTTAGATGGAGTAAGTGTATGATTTTTTCCAACAGAAACTTTAATTTCCAATTCCATCTTTCCTATTGCTGTTGAGTAAATGCAACGCTATCAAGAAATGCTTATTTAAGAAACACTGGACATATATCTTAAACCTTCTCATGGAAAAATATTTTTTGATCTCCAGTAATTGGAAGTGGCAACAGTACTGTATTGTCGTTCACCATCCAATTTCTTATGTCTGCATCGGGTCTGACAGGCTCCAGGGCACCCTGGAGACTTCTGCCACCTGCGCTTGTCACTGTACTTTGAAAGGGCTAACGTTCTAGATGGGAACCTCAGAGTACTTTGAGTCCCTTAAGCTTTAGAAACGTGTCAATTTACTCATTTCAAATGGTAGCACAGATTATTCTGGGATTCAGAGTATCTTTCTCCTCAGTCTAGACTGATCTGAAGTATTGTCCTCATCTGTGCACGAAAAGAGAATGGTGAATAGCAGTGGCGCTTTCTGTTAAATAAAAGGGAATGTTAAGATGATAAAAGGAACACAGAGAGAGTTGAATTAGTCACAGATATATGTGCCAGGGCATGAGGTGATAGTCATAATTGATGCATATAAAATTATGACTAGGTAAAGTGTACGTGTTATGGAACTTACCAGCCAACTGAAGGGCAGAACATTACCGGTACCAGTGAGGTTATTTGAATGTTCTTTCCTTGTTCCATTCTATCAATTAGTGTTTTAACATTCACTTGTCTCGTAAAAGTAGAGTTGTGTAGTTTACTACATAAGTAGAAGTAGTTTTTAAGGAATGGTAACACAGTAGCTGTAGCAATTTGTTTTTTTCCTTCAATATTGTGCTGCTTATTCATCCACGTTGTTGCGAGCTGTATACGTTTTCTTTCCAATCTTACCTTTAACTTACGGGTTATTTAGAAATGTTTAAAAATATTCCCTGGGGGGAAAAAAATTTTTCCCAACATAAGGGACTTTTAAATTTATCTTTGTATTACTGATTTTTTAACTCCCTGCTTTGTGATCAGGGGACATGGTCCGTATATTCTTGGAAACCCATTAAGATTTATTTTGTGACACATACAAAAATTTTGAAAATGTGTCTGTGAAAACAGTGTTCACTCTTTCATTATTTGGTGCACTCTGTGTTTTTACTATATCATGCGTGTTTTGCAGTCTCCTACTAAATAATCGGTTTATTAATTTCTTCAGTGTTTTCATTAAATTTTGCTCTATACATATTTGAGGTGATTTTAATAGATGTATTTATATATAGAATTGTTGTACCTGTCTGTTAAGTTAGATTTTTATCATTATATGGATGCTCTCTTCCTTTAATTTTTTTCCACGAAGTTCATAAAAGAGAATGTTGGCCTGGCACATTTTTCCATGTTTTCAACCTTTCATGTCTTTGCTTTACATGTGTCTCTTATAGACAGCATATTGCTGGACTTTATTGTTACTGTTTTAAAATACATTGTAACAATCTCTAATGTTTAACTGACATTATTTTACACTTATTATGATTAATGATATGTTTGATGTAGTACTATCATTTTATCTTATATTTCTATTTGTCTCACATTTTTATTTTTCTCTCTTCTCCTTTATTGTCCTTCTTTTTTAATTGGTTGAATTTTGTTTGTTTTCTTATTTCACTGCCCTACCCCACTGGTTTGGAAGCTGTGACACAGACTCCTAGCTGAGTTCCTAAACTTAATAGCCACTTTCTTGAGCACCCAACTAAACTACATTTCCCATCCTCCTTTGCAGTTACACATTCCATGTGGCTGAGGTTTAGCTGTTGGAATTTGGAGAGAAGTGACATATGCTATTTTGGGGCCAAGGTTTTTAAGGAGTACCCGAACCTCATCCATACTCTCTTTCACCTTCTGCTTTCTGGATGCAGAAGGTGATGAGACTCTAAGAATTGGGAGAGCCACAGATGGAAAGAAACTGAGTCTCTGAATCTCTGTGTGGAGAGAAACCACTTGCCAATTAAACATGAGACTGTTCTGAAACATATTGTGCTAAGCCACTGAAATCTGGGGGTTTATATAGCAGCTAATGTTTTCCTAAATAATGTCAAAATTACATACTTTTTGTTCTTTTAGTGGTATCCATGAAATTACCCATGCATACCTAGCAGAATCTAAAGTTAAATCCAATTGTAAACCCTTACCAAAAAGTACAAGGATGTTAGAACACAACTCCAGTTATATCCTATCTTACTCTTTTCTTTAAATCCCTAGACATTCTTACCGTTTTGTTGATTATTTAGGTTTACCTCCATTTTACCAATATTTTGTTTACCTTTCCACCTTGCAACTCAGCCTTGCTTTCTAGAGTTATTTTCCTGCTTGAAGTATGTTCTTTGGAAGCTCTAGTGGGTAAAACTCTACTGGTAATAAATCCTCTCAGTCTTTGTGTCTGAATATGTCTTTTTTATTATATTTTATTGATTATGCTATTATAGTTGTCCTGAGTTTTTTCCCCTTGCCCCTCCACCCAGCACACCAACTCCCTCAGGCAACCCCCCCACCATTGTTTATTTCCCAGGGTCATACCTATAGGTTCTTTGGCTACTCCGTTTCCTATACTGTACTTGTCATCCCTATGGTTATTCTGTAACTACCTAATTGTATTTCTTAATCCCCTCACCTCTTCACTTATTTCCCTACACCCCCTCCCATCTGGCAACCATCAAAACACTTTCTGTATCCATGATTCTATCTCTATTCTTCTTATTTGCTTAGTTTGTGTTTTAAGATTCAATTGTTGATAGATTCCCTACTTCTCATGACTTTGAATATTTCTTGCGAATCCCTTGTAGCCTGCAAAGTTTCTTGTGAGAATCAGCTGACAGTCTTACGGGAACTCCCCTGTAGGTAACTAACTTCTTTTGCTGCTTTTAAGATTCTCTCTTTAACCTGAGGCATTTTAATTATGATGGTCGTTGAGTGGGCCTCTTTGCCTCCATCTTATTTGGGACTTCCTGTGCTTCCAGAATGTGCATGTCTATTTCCTTCACCAAGTGAGGGAAGTTTTCTTTCATTGTTTTTTCAAATAGATTTCCAATTTCTTGCTCTTTCTCTTCTTCTTTTGGTACCTCTATGATGTGAATGTTGGACCTCTTGAAGTTATCCCAGAGGCTACTTATCCTATCCTCATTTTTTTGTATTCTTTTTTTCTTGTTCTGATTGGTTGTTTTTTGCTTCCTTATGTTCCAAATCATTGATTTGATTCTCAGCTTCATCCATTCTACTGTTGTTTCCCCTAAATTGTTCTTTATTTCGATTAGTGAATCCTTTGTTTCTGACTGGATCTTTTTTATGCTGCTGAGGTCCTCACAAAGTTCCTGGAACATCCTTATAACTGGTGTTCTGAGCTCTGCATCTGATGGATTCTTTATCTCCATTTCGTTTAGCTATTTTCCTGGAGTTTTGATCTGTTCTTTCATTTGGGCCATGTTTCTTTGTCTCCTTGATTTGTCAGCCTCCCCGTGTTTGTTTGTATATATTAGGTAGAGCTGCTGCTTTTACTCCATGTCTTGGTAGTGTGGCCTAATGTAGGAGGTGTCCTCCAGGGTCCAGTGGCACAGTCTCCCCTATCACCCAAGCTGGCTAGTCGAGATGTGCCCTTCTTGTGGGCTGAGTATACCCTCCTCTTGTAGTTGAGCTTTGGTTGCTGTTGGCAGATCAATGGAGGGATTTACCCAGGCCAGTCAGCTGCAAGGACTGGCTGCGACCACTTACCACCATGATCTTCCATCCTGCATGGAGGTTCAGCTGTGCAGGGGCAGGGTGGTGGTGCTCTGATGTTGTCTGTAGCTGTCCACTGGGTGCCGTGGCCCTGGGGTTTCCCAGGTGGTACAGGCCAAGGTCAGCCCCCACTCGTGTTTTGCCCAGAGCCACCTTGCCTGAGCTATAAAGCAATCTGAGAAGGCTGCTACTTGGTGATTCTCAGGAGAAGCCAAGCTATGAATCTAGGCTGACTGCTGCTAGTGCCATGCCTGGGGCTCACTGAGGCAAGCTGTTGCTTGTTTGAGAGGATTTAGGAAGTTGTGAAGCATGAGCCAAGACAAGCCATTCATATGGAAAAGCAGCTTGGGTGGGCCAGGAAGTTGGGTGGGGTGGAGTCTCTGGGGATCTCCAAGGCGGGTCAAAGAGTGTTAGCCAGGTTGATGGAGCCTCAGATATGGTACCAACTTGCCAGCTCTGTGGGGGAGGGTTTAGAAAATGGACAGTGGCCTCTGCTCACCTTGATGTCAGACACCTCAGTTTCTCCCTGTATATCACTGGTGCCTTTCAAGCTGCTACCCCGGTGCTGAAGCTTAGAGGGACTGAGTCTGAACCCATGTGTGGGTTCTTTAAGAGGAACTGCTTGGGGGCTCCAGCAGTTTCTTTCACCAACTCAATCCCTGCTGGTTTTCAAAGCCAGAAGTTGTAGGGATCTATCTTCCTGGCATTGGAACCCTGGGCTTGGGTATGGGGCTGGGACTCCTTGCTCCTGAGATATCCCTCCTGAATTTTTATCCACCACATGTGGGTGTGGGACCAGTCTGTTCTGGTCTGCGCCCCTCCTACCAGTCTGGATGGATGTGGTTTCTTTAATTATGTAGTTGTCATACTTCCATTCAACTCAATTTCTGATGGTACTGAGTGACGGCTGTTCTATATTTTAGTTGTAATTTTGGAGTGGCTGGGTGAAGAGGCGAGCCATGTCTGCCTACTCTGCCACCTTCTTTAGTTTTCTAGTCCTGTTAAGCCTGGGTTTTAAGTCTAGATTGGTGTCTATTTTCTTTAAGCACTTGAAAGATATTTTTACTAAGTTTTGGCCTCCATTGTTTGTTTTTGTTGGAATTTGTTTATCCTAATTGTCATCTCTTTGTTAGATATTACAATTTCTTTTCTCTTTTACCTTTTTGTGTTTGATGTTCTACAATTTCGTTATAATATGTCTAGGTGTGATTTCTTTTTATTTATCCTTTCTAGTATTCATTGCTTAATGTGTTTATTTGTACACTTATAAAGATTTATGTAAATTGGATGATCTCAAAAAGATCAATCATTTGATTTATTTCTGCAGAGCATGCATTTATATTAATAAAATGAATTTCCTTGTAAATAGTATAGAAATCAGAATGCATGTGTTGGTGCATTTACATTATATTGAACATGGTGTAAAAAGGTAGTGAAACCAACTATATATATATTTGGACATTTACAAAGGTACATAATTTCAAATACACATTTATATTCACCAGCCCTATGGAAAAATTATAGCATATAAAGAGTTAAGAACCTAGTGATTTAATACTCTTTTCATATATAGACTATATTAAGTGCAGAAGCAGAACACTAATATTAATATAACTAGGATGTTAAGAGTATTTAGTAGCCTGTGTTCTAAGAATAAGGCCTTTCATTTGTGACGCAAAGTGTTGAAAGCTACAGTATCCTGAGAATCAATTTCTGATTACAGAAAGCAAATGAAAGGTGGAGACAGGGACCCTTGTTTTGGACCTTTCCATAAGGTAGTTTCCTTTTTCTCCAGCCCAAAAATATTGCCAGAAAGGGTGGAAAATGTTATTAAATGGAATAGTTTTGGACCTATTAAGCCTTCTAAAGCACTATTATGAAACGTTTTTATTTTTCCCTTCAAGGAGAACATTCTGATTTTATATTTAGCAGTCAGAGGGTGAAGGTGGAGGAGGATGAATAGACCATGTACAGAGGATGTTTAGGACCATGAAAATACTCTGTAAGATACTGTAATGATGGGTACATGTCATTGTACATTAGTTGAAACCTAATGAACAGAATGTACAACACTCAGAGTGAACCGTAATATAAACTATGGCCTTTGGGTGATTGCGATATGCAAATGTGAGTGTATCAGTTTTAACAAATGTACCATTCTGGTGGGGGGTGTTTATATTTAGGGTGGGGGTGGGCTCTGCCTATATAGGGATAGGGTGCATATGAGAAACCTCTGTACCTTTCTCTCAATCTTGCTATGAACCTAAAACTTCTCTAAAAAATAGTCTTAAATTAAAAAAAAATACTACTTGGGGGCATTGGAGCAGTTATAAGGGAGTGAAAAGTTATGGGACCAGGGTCAGGGAGAATGGAGGCCCAGTTTGTAAGCCTCTCGTCTGAAATTAGGTTGAGGTGGTTCCGGGGTGCTGGTCCTGCAGGTGTCTGGCAGAAACAAGCTTACATCTCCTCCAAAGGAATATAACATTACCCTCGGCCTCAGATTATTCTGCTAACAATTTCGCAAAAAAAAAAAAAAGTTTAACAATTAAAAGTGAACACTTGAGGAAAAAAGACCACATTAGCAAAATGCAGGAAAACAATAGCAATAGAAAATGCATAGAAGCTTCATATTATTATTTTTCTATTTTAAAGAAAAGACAAGTCACAAGAACTGGAAAGTATAAATAAGAACCAAATGGAAATTCTGGAACTGAAAATTCTAATAAGCAAGGTGAGCAGATCAGTGGATGAGTTTCACACAGATTAGATATCACTAAAGACAGAAGGAGCAACCTGAAAAATAGGTGAAAGGAACTATGCAAAGTGAAACAGAGCAAAAGGATAAAAAGTACCGAACAGAGGTTCAGAGACATAAAGAATGTGCTGAGAAGGTTTAACATGCTTGTAATTGGGATCTTTGAAGGAGGTGGGTTCTGAAGTGGGGCACAGCAATATTTGAATAGAACATGGCTCAGATCTTTCTGCCTGATAAGTAACTTCTATCTGCAAACATAAGTGATCCTATGAACTCCAAGAAGATAAATAGAAAGAAACTCATACCTAGATATATCATTGCAAAACTGATGAAAGCAAAAACAAAGAGAAAATCTTAAGAGCAGCCAAAGAAAAAAGACAAATTGCTTTCCAAGGAGCTACACTTCCACAAGCAGCTGGTTTCTTAGCAGAAACCGTGGAAGCCAGAAAGCAACAGCATGGTCTCTCAAAAGCATGGAAAGAAAAAAACTGCCAACTCAAGAGTTCTCTGCCCAACAGACACATTCTTCAAGCATGAGGATGAAATAAAGACATTTTCAGACAAACAAAACTGGACTTTGTCACCAGCAGATTTTAGCTAAAGAACATATTCACGAGTGTTATTTAGGTAGGAGAAAAATTATCCCAGATATTTAGAAATGCAACTATAAATATGCTATACAGAGAAATCTATTAACTACATAAAATAGTGACAGTGTTTTGTTGGGTTTAAAATATACTGAGAGTTAAAACACGACGAATAGGTTTTGAAGAGGTGCTCAACATGATTTGTTGCAGGGAGATGGGAGATACCGTTTCCCTGAGAATAGTGAGATGCTAGCACACTCCACCAAGTGTGGCAAGGGTACGAGGCAGCTGTTGGGGAACATGAATTGGTCCAGCCATTTTAGAAAGTTGCGTGATCTACAAAGGTTTGTGATAGGCCTACCCTGTGATCCAGCGATTTCACTTCTTACACATGTAACAGAAGTGCCTACAACATGCACATTCAGGAACATTTATAACATCACCATTCATAATAACTAAAACCTGGAAAGCACTCACATGTTCGCCAAGATTAAATGGGCCAATTGTTCTATATTCACACGATGGAATATGTCAGTGAAGAGGAGTAAACTGACAACCACATGTCAACACTCGGATAAATTGCATAAACGTAATGTGAAACCAAAAAAAAAACCAGACACAAAAGAATACAGACTACACGATTCCTTTAAGTAACATTTGAAAAAGGTGAAACGGAACCGTAGTGTCTCTGAGTGTGTACTTAGGTAAAAGGTTGGTGGTTGGCTTTTGAAAAGGGAGGGGCTAGTTATTAGTGGGATCATGAGGGAGGCTGGTAGGTTCTTGCAAGTTGAGTGTTTCCCTTTGTGATTAATCTTTGAGCTGCACATCTTGTTCTATGCACATTTCTGTGAGTGATATGTTTCATAATAAAAAAGGTTAAAATACATATTCATATAATTTTTGAACCATACAGAAAAAATTTTAGATGGAGAACTATCTTAACTTCATATTATCTAATTGTGTGTGTCTGTCTCTCTCTATCTAAAAAAACATTTTGGAGGTTGTCTTGGTTCAGTTTTTCAGCGGCTCCCATGCCAGCTGCCAGGAGCAGACCAGTCCTCTAGTCCCCCTTTACCACTCTGGCCAAATATGAACAAAATCTCCATCCCTTAGTTTGCCTTAGCACAGCTGAAGAAAGATTTTACCAAGTATCCAGGGAGGAAAAGGCAGAAAAAAATACCAGTAACAACAAAGGAACGTAAACATGAAAAACAGTCTCTTCTGTTCAGAGTCGAGTCTCACAACAGCTAATTTATTCCCAAGGCTTGTAGACTCTGTCCTCTTCCTTCGTAGAGAGAGTATCTGTTCACTTCTAAATAGAGACCTCGTATGGTTGCAGTTCCCAGGCCAAGGGACCTTTCCTTCATGTGACTAGCAGGGCTGCGTGGAGAGACCCTGCCTCCTGATTATATTGATGGGGTGATGTGTTCCCTGATAGGCCCTACACGGTGATAATTACTCAGCGGTACAATCAGCCAAGCATGCTTAGTAACAAAGACTATTTATCTGTCCCAGAGGGAACAATTTTGGAATGACAGTTTTGACTTGCAGGCGTAATATCTGTATGTACTGAAGTAGAAAATAGCAGTCCTGGAATAGCTACAGACACTGTCCCGGGGGTGGAGTCCTTGTGCTGTATCTGGTGGAGGCTGACACATCTGCAGCATTTCTTCTGAAACTTAAACTTAGCTGGGGGAAGGGGAAGAAGAGGGAAAGGAGCTAACATTTGTTAAGTGTCCAAGCCTCATCTCTTCAGCCTCATCTCACTCCAATGAAAAAACTGAATGTCAGGGAAGCTGAGCAGTTTGCCCACGAGCACATGGCTAACTGAGCGTGGTGGAGCAGGGAGGTCTCAAGGCTTGTTCTTTCCCTGCGCACTCTACTTTCTCTTACAGTGTTGGGAAATACTGATTTTATCTTAAACCTGGGCTATTGCATGGATGGCCTTTGAAACAGAAAATTTGTGGACGGTTGTGAGATCTGCAGAGGAGCCACTAGCAGGGGAGAGCAGTAGTGTGCTTGCCTTTTCACCCCGCTCTTTCCCGGCCTGGACGCTGATCTCGTTCTGGCTTTTCGCGCCCAGGGCTGTGGGGAAGAGTAAGAACACTCATGCAAGCTCACCAGGACTTCTTGGCTCCACGTGGCACCCATTGAAATAGAATACCAGGTCTTTAAAGGAGAGTGTTTCAATGGGACTGAAATAACAGCAGAGTATCAGCACTAGGTGCTGATGGCTTTACTGCGTTATGACATATTTGACTAATTTCAGAGAGTCCTTTCTAAATTGACTTAAATGGTTTAGGGAGGGTATTGAGTTCATTATTGTGATAAATGTTTGCTTTATTCTGGGGGGCACTTGACTATTGCGTCATTGGAGAGAATCATGAAAACCACAGTGTGCTTCATCTTAAACATTTGGAAAAGCTTCTCCTTGAACCAGTAAGAGTCTCTTCAGAATAACGATTTACACCAAAGCTATCTGTACTAGAAGGAGACAGTTTAATTGTATCCCCACAAATTGTCCTGTTCACTCTATTTGTGTGTATGAATATATTTGCCTGTCAAGTATACCTAACTTGTTGAAAATGTCAAGGTGACTACATAATTCCATTGAAAAGTCAGTTACAAGTGATACAGTGATAAACTATTTCCTTAGTGACACAGCCACCAAAATACTGGAGGAGAAAAGAGCATGTGTTTAACATTCCCTGCTGAGAGCTTGAAACACACACACACACACACACACAAACTGATACAGGGGGTATGGAAGAAATTATTTTGCCAATTTTGGCCACTTCTGCACAAAGCTTCTCATTTAGAATGTATTGAGCTGTGGCAGGCAGGTTGAAATTGTTAAGTAAGCCAGAAAAGCTTTAAAGATTTTTTTTAAAGTATGTCAATGTTTTTAGATGCAGGCTTTTTTTTTTCCTGTGAATGATAGTGATTACAACTGCATTTTCATTACTTTTTGTACTGTTAATAAGGGCAGGGTTTTCAGAACCGATTAGAGAGAAACTGTATCATTCCTCAGTGGTCGTACCATTAAAATAACAATCTTCATATAGTACCTTTGATTTTTGTAGTTTGGTTTTGCTTTTGCCTTGCAGCCATATGAAGGAACAAAGAGCTACTTACTGAATGTAGGAACGAGTTGGTTTACAAGGCCAGTGATGAAGGGCAGTAAGGATTGCATTGCTGTTGATAGTAAGTAGGGAGTTGCTCCAGCGTGACACACCTTTGCTGCGTTAGGATTTCATTTTAAAAACAAATGGGTCGTGGGGAAGCTGTTTTTCTCCAATCATGCCTTTCAAAGGTATTACATATGTTTTCACGCCTACTGTTGCCAATTACCACAAACTGGGTAGTGTGAAACAGGAGAAATTTTTTCTCACAGTTCCGCAGGTAAGAAGGCTGAAATGAGGCGTTGGCAGGGCCTCGCTCTCTCCGAAGCTCCTGGGCAGAACCATCTCTTCTGTCTCGTAGGGGTCTGGTGAGCGCCAGCAACCCTTCGTGTTCTCTGGCTTCCCCTTCATTACTCTGTGTGCGCCTGTGCGGTCATGTCGCATGGCCTTCAGTCCTCTGCGAGTGTCTCTCCATGTCTTCACACAGTCTTCTCAGGACACCCGTCATTGGATGCAGAGCCCACACGAATCCAGCATGACCTCATTTTACCAGATGACATCTTCAAAGACCCTTTTTCCAAATAAGGTCACATTTTGAGGCTCCAGGTGGACATGAATTTTGGACTGTTTAGCTCAATACAGATACCCTTTTTTATTTGTTCCAAAGCACATTTATTCTAATTTTACTGATACCTCATTAATACCTAATTTAACTTATTTAAACATTTTAATTTGTAGGCTGCAGATACATGATTAGATATTTCATTTTAGTAAGACCTTAATTACTTCGTTAAAGCTGGGCATTGCTCTTGTGAAAATGGGAATAAACTTAAACAAGTTGCTTATCAACTAGTAGAGCAAGAAAGGTTTGTCATAAAGAAAATAAAACTATATGAAATAAGCTGATTTAAAGCTTTTAATCACAAGCTAGAATGATACTTGCTAGTAGCCCTAATAGTTGAAAAAAGAGTCCTTTTGTGTAAAGTAGAGAGATCTTGAGGTATTATAGAGAATCTTAATTTACCTGGGAGTGGGGATGGTGCTGAAAATTTAAAGGACTGATTCTTTACTGATAGGATATTTTAATAGTTAAGAAAAATACTGTGAAAGTACTGTTTTTATTACTTACATCTGTATTTTGTAAAGAATATTTTGAAATGTATGAAGTTAAGGGGATGCTTTTAAAACAGTAAGTGCAATTTTCCTTCTTTCTTGCACCTAAAGGAACAGGATATTTTATAGTGGGATCAGAAAGAAAACAGGATTTGAAATAAACAATCATTTTGTGGCAGTCTTTGAGAAGAAATAAGTTTTCTTCCGCAGTTTTGTAAAAGTAAGATACCCAAACTGCCTAAACCAGGGGTGTCAAACTCATTTTCACCAGGGGCCACATCAGCCCCGCAGTTGCCTTCAAAGGGCCAAATGTAGTTTTAGGACTGTGTAAATGTAACTACTCCTTAACTAGGGGCAAGGAGCTTGGTGCTTCCACTAGGTAGAAACAAGGTGCTGGGCCAGATGAAACAAGGTGGCCCACGGGCCTTGTGTTTGCCACCTGTGGCCTAAACAAACTTCTAAGGATGACTTCAGGCACTTTCCAGCTACCACTCTGAAGTTAAGTACTCAGAAGATGGGGCAGTCCTTACTTGTGTTGGAGGACAGATTCATTTCTTTGCTTGCACTAAATTTCCATATAACCTACAGGTTCCTAAATCTCTTCACTTTGTAACATGACTTTATCCGTAGTGGTTGAGTAAAATGAGTCCCCATCCCATATACCTGGGAAGTCTCTGTCCTCCCTGGTGTTTCTGAAGATCTCAGGAAGGAGTGGGCGATCCAGGGGATGCCTGTATGTGTGGAGAGAGCTTGTGACCTACGTTTTTCTGGCTTCTGTGACCTTGGGATCCCACTCCCCTGGGGTTCTGATTACCATGTATGTTTCTCCCCAACTGTGGTTGCTGCCTTTTCTCAGGCCTCATTGCTTCATGCCAGGGGGAAAAAACTCTTCTTGTTCCTAAAAGTACCATTTACCCAAAGCTGTTGTGTATAACAGACTCTCCTGAAGGCTTGGGGGGTAAAGAGGACTGAATTAGGAAATAGTTTAAAACAGACAATTTAACATCGATAAGTTCCTGTCACTCTTGAAACCTAGCGGTCGGGGCTGTGACTGTGGTGTTGGACTCATCCCCACCCTCCCAGACCCACCTTTCCACCACCTGGGCCTTCACCCTGACCTTCCTCCCCAGAGTCCTCCCAGTGAGCAGAGACTGCCCAGCTCTCCAGTTCCTTTTACCTAATGACGTGGAGTAAGTGAGCTCTCTCGTTTTCCTGTCCACCCCAGCTTTGAGGGTAGGGGATGGCGATTGGTCATCACCTTTCAGCCTAAGATATTGTCCTAAAAGAAAACAATAATGCTCCCTAAGAAAAACACTTCTTTTCCGTGCATCTAAAGAGAGCAGCCGAGCCTGCAACTAACTCACTTTTAAAATTTTAGAATGTCGTCTTCATCTAGAACATTTCAGCTGTTTGAGAAGTCTGGGGCTGAATTTCCTCCTGCTGCAGTTTCTGTCTCGGCACTTGTCCCTGGATTCCGGTGTGGGCTCCTGGCTGCACAGGCTCTATCTTTCTTGTCCATCTATTTTAGCCTCAGTGTCTAGCACGGTGCTTGGTGTGTGGTAGGTAGGTACCTGTGCCCCACTTAGCCAGTGTGCAGGAAGTAACACAGCTCTCTTACCTCAGCTAATTGAGAAGTTAGGAACCTTTTCTCCACCAGCCTTCTTCATCCGGAGAGAGGCATCTTCTTTTCAGTGGCTCACAGTTAATTAGCGGTTGCTGTGGATTGCACTTAATGGTCACGAGACTCCGCTCTCTTCAGAATATTACTGCATTGTTAAATATGAATGGCTTACATATTTGCAGGAAAAATGGAAAAAATAGAACACCCTCTTTATGTATAAGGAAGGAAATCTTGAAATTCCTATTAAAACATGTCTCTTTCAATTGAAACTTTATTGTAGGAAGCAGATAACAGAGGTAAGACCCTTGGAAACATTTGGAACAGGGAGGTCTTTATCTTAGTGGTCCTGCAACATCACTAGTTGAAAACTAAGGTGAGGCACAAAGAATTTGAGTCAGGAAATAAAATCTTTTATCTTGAAGATAATCCCTCACGTGTACAATCTTGTCCATAGCTGTCCCTTTTCTTCCGTGTGGCCCAGTTTAGTTTTAGGTGGTGCTATCCAAGATGTAATTGAGATTGTACATCTAGGGCATATTCCTCACTTAGCCAATGTGCAAAAACTAACAAAACTCTCTTACTTCAGGTAATTGGGAAGTTAAGAACTTTTTCTCCACTAGCCTTCTATCTCCAGATAGGCACCTGCTTTTCAGGGTTCATTGTTAATTAGTGGTTGCTGGGGACTGTGTTTAAAGGTCATGAAGCTCAGCTCTCTGCCACTGTTACTGCATTGTTAAATGTGAATGGCTCCGGAGGAAAAGAATAGCCCTCCTCCTGTGAGGCTCCGGAGAGGGAAATAACTTGTGGAGAAGTGAGGCAGCCTGGATTCAAGCCCGGGTCTGACTGACTTCACAGCCCGTGGTGGTTACACACTGCTTCGTGGCCTCACCATCTGGTTTTCTGGAATCTTCAAGTGTGGCAGGTCAGATCTGTTTTGATATGTGCATTTATGATGTGCTCTGGTATCGCGGCTGGAGCTAGAGCCATTTGAAAATTTAGAGTTGAATGAAGAGTATTGCTGTAAAGTATTCAGTAGATAATTTGGTTTGAAAACACAGATTTCCTGCAAGAGGTGTCCCGCTTTATGGAATGGATTTCGGAGGTAGGGGGTATGTAGGTTCACAGTCAGCCTGCTGATGGGTACCCCGAGGTCTGGTTCCATCTGTGAGTGAATTTCCATTAGTTCCCAAGGATTGTTTGTGAGTGCTCCCCAGCCTCCTCACTACTACATCCCAGGTGACAGATTGAAGGAAAAAGAATGACATAAGCCATTACTACTTTTAAAAACAAACAGCCTTTCCTGTTAGCCTTGCTAATGGAGACAGTCTGCTAGCTTTATCTTTGTAGTCTCATAAACTTCATGATTTTATAGAAATAGTAAGTCCATTTCCTACATTCCTACAATCTTAGCAAAGGCTTTCAACAAGTAGTCATGCCCTAACTCATTTGTTTCTTGTTCACATTTAAAAAATTTAAGCAGTTATTAAAAAGTCTTGAAAGACACTACTGAAAGCTATCTTCCCCCTATTTTTAACACTAGAAAAAAGCAATTCTTTACCTACTCACGTCATAGTGTAAGCTCTGTAAGGAAACGGTGAGCATCCTACTCTCTAGACAGTGTGTTGTTGTTATTTACACTTGACCGCTTTGCCTCCTCTAAGTCCTTTTCTAATAGAACCTGTTATGAAGACGGGCAGGAAAGGAACAGTCATTAACGGGATACTGAAACAGCATTGGTGTTCAGGAAAAACATTGCCTATAAGTCTTTGTAAGTCATATTAGAGCAAGATTGGATCTGAAAATCCGCAAATTAATCTGTGATAGAGACTAATAAAATGTCTCTTAAACTGTAGAAGTTAGATTTTATGTTATATCAGTTTCCATACTCTCAGAGTTTCCATCATATTTTTGGGAGGTTTTGAATTTTCTAGGCAATGTTGGCACATTAAGAATAGTTTGAAAAGAGCATATTTTGGTATCCTTAACTACACGTGTGTTGAAGCACACGGGTCACACTACCCTGTGTCCTCCTGTGCAAGCAGCCGCTCAGTAAATGGCTACTCTTGGTCGTCTCTTCTGTCAGTGATTGTTTTTTACATGATCCGACTGTAAAAATCAGCTATGCCTAATAAATCAGTTGTAATAATGTATTCGCTTTCTTTTCATTGATAGAATAAGATACAGATGACTTTAAAATTATTAAGTTGATTGCATGGAATCAAGGATATATAGTATAAGTATGACAATCATGTATTTGTATTTTCCAGAATAATCTCCATTTCAAATATTCTATGCCATTCTCCCACATGAGCCACAAAACATTTATTCATTCAACAAATATTATTTCGGTGCTTACATGATGCCAGGCACAGCTCTAGACACCGAGGCTACAGCAGTAAATAAAACAAACGTGGCCCCTTTTCTCATTTTAGTGGGAGAGACACAATATACAACAAAATATAGGTAACTGATAGATTATCATATATAGTACATGTGTACAGGTATAGTTGAAAGGACTATAAGTACTACAAAGAAAAACGACAGAGTAAGGGGATTTAGAGGTTGGTGGGAACATAAACATCTAACCATTTTTGTCAGACCATGCATCTTAATATTTAGTTTGAACAGGCAATGATGGCTCTTGCCAGTAGGGTTGGTGAAACCCTGACGGGAGAGGTGAACTCACTGAGACCATTTGCAGAAATGACCGCTCGGATGATAACCTTAGACCCTGTTTTCAGCTCTGAGAGCCAAAGAGGCCAAAGGCCTCCTGCTGTTCTCCATCCCACTCTGTCTGTACCACAATCTTAGAAGAATGAAAACAAGAGGGAAATAGTAGCAGTTTCAAAAGGACAGAGTAAGCAAGAGAGTGGATTTTAAGAGGTTGAAGTTTCAGTTATACAAGAAGAGTAAGTTCTAGTGATTGCTGTACGAGATTGTGCCTTGAGGTAACAATATTGTACTGTGCACATAATAATTTGTTGATCATAGATCTCGTGTTAGGTGTTCTTACCACAATGAAATGAACAACTGAGCAGGAGACGGAGTTACATGTATGCGGATGTAATAGATAACCATAGGATATAGATGCAGAGTGCTGGGGGGACTTTTACACACTCAGATCAGGGTGCCTCAGATTTCAGCATGACTTCTATTTCTTTGGTACCTAAAAGATCTTATAAATCTTTTGGAGTCTTCTATTAAAAGGTTTTCCAAAGTGAGTATAGTATGTAGTGTCAACAATTCAGTGAGGTGGAGTATCAGTGTTTACACAAACAATTTTGGATATGGGACATAGGTCTGAAGGGATAAAGAAAAGATGAGGTTCCATCAAATTAAGGGAGGAAAGGAGCAGGTGAAAGAACACAGAAAGGACATTGTTTTCAATACTGCTCTCCAAATGAACAGGAGCCCCAGCCCTGTTTCTGTTCTTACCCTGGAACAGCAGCAGGAGAGACTAGCCCACCATGGGATGCTCAGCATGGCAGGGGTTATGGTTTAATTGTAACAGCAGAGAAAAGAGATCATAGTTCTGTTTCTTCTGTAAAACAAGAGGAGTGAAATGGATGATCTTTAAACTCCCTTCCAGAATTGATGGTTAACAGGGCTGTGGTCTCAAACAATTGTAAAGAAATACTTGTCCTCCCAATGGAAGGATTGAGCATTTCTTTACAGTATGTCTAAGAACATTCAGAATACCCTGTGTGACTTTCCTGATTACTTGGTTTGGGCTACATTTTAGATTTAACTTACTAAGAAAAGAATACATCACCCTCCTTTCCCTAGAGCGAATGTGTGATTAAAGAGAAAAGGAAGGGTCACGGGCAGGTGAAACTCTTCCTCTGGCTGTGAGGGGAATGTTAATTTTCAAAGCATTTGTTTTTGTTTGTGTTTTGTTTTGTTTAGCTTAGGGTTTAAAAAGTTGAGAAATAAATGTGTCTAAAAGTGTTGGGTTTAAGTTGTTTGGCCGGAGGGGGGTATGTTAAAGTTTATAAATGTGAAGAATAATAGTGCCTGAGTCTGTTTCATATACATACTAATCCAGTGTAAATTAATATGTATTTTTTACTCTGTCACAGTGTCTGTGAGCGCTTTTACTGAAACTTACTTAAGTAGGAATCAGTGAAAGGCTGCACCAACTTAAAAAAAAAAAAAACAAAAAACAAGTGGGATGAGTGAGGGGAACCCAGGAACTCAGCTCCTGGATGGAGCAGACTCCTCTCATTTACGCTGCGTTAGTCTGCATACTAAACGTTCATTCTTTTCTGTCCCCTTTTTTGCTTTGAAGCTCAGCACAAATGTAGCTGCTGACGGGCAATTCACTGGAGTAGTTAAAATTCCTCTGGTTGTGGCAGTGTGTTCAGCTGTAGTGTTATTATTGTAACTGGCTAATTATGTAATGTCAACAATTCAGTGAGGTGGAGGATCAGTATTTACACAAGCGAGACTTGGAACATGAGCCTTTAGACTCTCTTCTTTGGCATATATTTCTCATATGCAAGTTTTTGGTTTAACTTTTCCCCCCCCATACTACTTTATTCTTCATGGATAATCCCTTCCCAAGTTGGGACACAGTAAACTGGAGCTAAGAAAGGAAAGAATCAGTTAAGACTTGGGTCCCATTTTGCTGCATTAGCTCCTTTTGCTTTTGCTGTTATGCACATGGTCTGGCTTCGGTTGTTCAGCGCAAGAACTACAAGTCTTCCTTGAATTCTGCTTGCCCCTCTGTGCAATAGATATGACCGAGGTTTATGCAGATTTCCTTTGTATTAAACTTAAGGTGTTTGATATATTCACACCTTCCTCTACAAAGCTTAGTACAGAATGGAACTCTAAAGGATTTGTATTCACACTGTAATTTACCATGATTACTAAGGCTCCTGGTATGACTTAGTGGGTGGAACATGTCTTAGGAAAAAAATGCATAATTCTGACAAGATGCTTTTTGAAAAGTCCAACCAGCTGTTTCAAGTAGAACACTGTAAAATTTATTCAAAGTCAATTTTATTTCACTTGGAAGCAAATGTAGTTCAAAGAATGAGCTAAAGTAAACAGTGAAATTTAACTCACTCCGAGTTTGTGCGGTGTTGTCTTCCTATCGGGCTTTCAGCAGCTTTCTTTTCTGTTGTCAAGCTGTGCCCCGTTCTCCTGAAGTTATCCTTGTATAACCCGAGGACTGTGGGAAGTTCCTCAGAGAGAGACGTGATGGAAGGCTGGGTCTGTCCCATGTGGACTTGGACCTCAGGCTGGCCAAGGGATGAGAATGTGGGATATTGATTCGCATAGTAAATTAGTTTTCTTTTGCTGCTGTAACAAATTACCATAAATTTAGAGACTTAAGCAACACACATTATTCTAATTTTGTAGGCCAGAGGTCCAACAAGGGTCTCCCTGGCCTGAAATCAAGGCATAGTCATGGCTGTGTTGCTTTCTGGGTGCTCTGGGGAGGGAATCTGTTTCCTTGCCTTTTCCATTGTCTAGAGGCTACTCCCTTTCCTTAGCTTGTGGCCTTCCATCTTCAAAGCAGGCAGTGATGCTTCTCTCTGCATCAGCATTCATAGCCAGCAGTGTTCTTCCACAGTCATATTGGCCTCTGACTTTGAATGTGGCTGGGACTGTTTTCTGATTTTAAGAACCCTGCGACTACCTTCGGCCTACCTGGATAATCCAGGATAACCTGCCCATCTCAAGGTTCTTAACTTCATCCCACTGGCAATGTTACTTTTGCTGTTAAAGTACCATCTTCTGAGGTTTTAGGGTCTTGGCTTTGCCACTCACCAGCTGTGTGGCTTTGGGCTCTCAGTTCGCCTTCCTGACCTGATGTGTGTGAGTTGGGCTGAGAATCAGGAAGGTCCCTTTCAGCCCCAAAGTCCTGTGATTTGTACCTCGAAACAGGGTCAGGTTCATAGTTACCGAATTAAAAAAATAAAAAACTCTCAAGGATATCATATGTGAAAACCAAAGCCTTACACCTTTATCTGTCAACTTCGTGAGTATCTGTATATGTATTCACATTATACACACACATATATGTTTTTCATTTGAATGTACAAGAAACTGTATCTATGAAGTACATACAGAATATTTCCTCTATTTTTTAACTCCTTAACTCCATGGAAACCTGTTTACATATATGTAAGCAATTTGAAAATATAGAGGTCTTTTAAAACATTTGAATACTTATTATAGTTTACTTTAAAATAGTAGATCACACAGTTAATGCTTAGTTAAAATGTCCCTCACTGTAAAATTATTAACATGTAAAATAGCTTATCTTAGACTAATCCTTTTAGTGTTGTAGACATATACAATGGATTATGAATGGTCTTTTTGTTTATTTGATGAACTTACTGCATTTACAAATTTCTTGTGTATTCAGTAAAATCAATGTGGGGGTCTTTCAGTGCTTAATTTTATGTCTTCTCTTTATTTCTGTTCTTGCAAATGTCCTTTGTTTAGTTGGCATCTTCGTAATTAATTAGAGGATGAAAAATATGTCCTTTGGTGCAAGTGTGTGTTTATAAAGTAAAGATCTCTAGGGTACAAGCTGAGGACATCTGCAGGAAAAGATCTGTGTTTTTAAAAGAATTTTAAATTGGAGGACAAAGAGACAAGCGAAACCCTAGTTATGAGGACACTCGTGACTGCCAGGCAGCTGTGTGCAGGGTTGACATAGGGTGGTATAGCGTCCCTTATTTGTTTTATAATAATTGAATTATATACAAGTGCTTTACCTGAAGATGTCTGATCATCCCTTCAGAGTAACTAGCTAACACTGCTTTTGAAGAGTTGTAAAAATGACCATTCAGCGTTCTTTGCGGTGCGTTAAAGTGGGCTTTTAGGTGGAAAACATGTATCATTGAAGACTAGTGATGAGAAGGGGAAGGGACCTATGAGTCCCCACCCAAGTTGGCTGTTTTCTGGGCAGCGTAATGACAGATGGTTAGCCAGCCTGCACTTGGACACTGCTGTTGACCGGCAGCTCCTTATTGGAAAATTTCTTCCTTACATTGGAAAAGAACTTGGCACATTGTACCTTCCCTCTGTTGTTCCCTTGTCTTTTATTCAGTCTGCTGTGAAGGCAGGTCTTCTGTAGTTTCCTGTACCTGTGTAAGTGGTTTTATTAAACAATGAGATACATAAGTTGATGTTCATCCCAGTAAGTATTTGCTTTGCTTGGTCCATATTGATCATCAGTGAAAATCTTTCAAAATCATATTTCTGTCACCCTGCCTGTTAGTTAGCTCTCTCTTCTAGGATTGTGTCACTAGCTAATTAATCATCCCCTAAATCCCTTCGTTCAGATTATTAATAAAAATGCTGGACATCCCAAAGGATAGACAGTTACAGAGCTTTGGGGCAACGTTACAGAGCCCTCCATCCAGGTTACTTTCCGTTGACTCATTCATTTTACCAACGTCTTAGTCAGTTCGGGCTACTATAACAAAATACCAGACTGGGTGGGAAACAACAGGTTATTATTTCTTCTAATTCTGGAGGATGGGAAGTCAAAGATCAAGATTCTGGCAGATTTTGTTATTGCTGAAGGCCTTCTTCTTGGCTTGTAGATGGCCAGCTCCTTGATCTGTGCTCACATGGCTTTTTTTTTGGTGCACCTGTGTGGGAAGAGAGGAAGAAGCAGCAGGCTGTCCAGTGTCTCCTCCTGTAAGGGCACTGACACCATGGTGAGAGCGCCACCCTCATGACCTCACCTAACCCTAATTACCCCCAAAGGCCCTATCTCCAAACGCCATCACACTGGAGATTAGAGCTTTAACTTAGGAATCTGGGGAGGACACAGACATTCTGTTCATAACAACCCACGTGTGGTGCCACCACTTGCTAGGTACAGACATAGGCCTATGATCCTACCTTGAACAAGACAAACTCAACTGTCTTTTAGACCCCATGGTCTAGTGTTTTGGGGTAAATGGGGAGAGACAGTAAACAAGCCAACACATGAGACACTAGTGTAAGTCCAGGTGGTGAAAAATGCCGTGAAGAAAATGAGCAGGGTAGAAAGTGCAGGGTGAGGAGATCAAGGTTGGGTGCTGGTTGTTCGAGGCTATTTTGGTACAGTTAGGAAAGGCTTGCCGGGGTGACATAGGAGTAGAGACCTGGACAGTGTGCAAGAAGAAGCCTGCGAAGAATATTGCAGGTTTAGGAATAACAAGGGAAAGATCCTGAGGCAGAGCAGAGCCCGAAGTGGACATGAGCATCAACAAGGCCAACAGGTATAGGCAGGCAGCAGTGGGAGGGTAAGGAGTGAAAAAAGGTGGAGAGAGCACCAGAAATTTAAGCAGGTTTTAGAAAGCCTTGGGGCCGTGGGAAGGAGTTTGTGTTTTATTGTAAGTGGGAAGGAAAGCCATTGGGAGGTTACAGAAGATAGTGTGAACAACACACGCTAGGTGTTCAAACTAGCAATGTGGAGATGGTGTTGCCTTGGCTTAGGCTGGTAGCAGTGGGAATTGGAAGAAGTGGACTGGTTTGGGACAGACAGGGTCCGGCAGAAGTAACGCCTGCCTGAGTGTGGTTGGTAGGGTAATAATGTGGGTGTAATAATATATAGTTTTGATTTGAACATTTCACCTAAAATGTCGTATGATGTGCTTGAGTGCAATATTGTTATGTTACAGAATTTCGTGCTTATGATTTTGTAATAAAAAGGGGGACGTTACTTGTGCCAGATCCTGCATTTTTGAAGGTAGAGGTCCAGCAGGTGTGCCAGATGTGGGATGTGAAAGAATAGGAATGGAAGCATCGTGGTAAATAAAGCTCAGTCTTTGCATCCCAGCAGCTAGGTGAATAGTGGGGCCTTTTACCCAAATGGGAAAAACGGGTAGAGGATCAGGGCTTAGGGAGGGCATGCGGAAATCAAGAGGTCTATTTTAGACAAGTCAACATGGAGACGCCTCCTAGACATTCAAGAGTAGATGTAGAGTGGGCACTTGGAATGCAGCGGGGAGGTCCTGGCTGAGAGCAGGTCAGGAGACATCAGTGTGCAGATCGATGGGCCGTAGCCCTTTCTGTGAGAATCATTAAAGAGCTTTTTGAAAGCCTACACTTCTGACCCAACCCTGGAAATTTTTATTTAATTGGTTTGCGGAAGGGCTTTTAAAGAAGAAAAAACTCCCTAGTTGATCCTAATATGCAGCCAGGGTTGGTAACAGCTCGTATAAATGGTTTTAAAAGAAGAGAACAGATGAGTTCACCTTGGGAGTGATTTTAGAGAGAAAGGAGGAACTGTCAGGAGATTGAGCCCTGGAGCAACTGAGGTAGGAGAACCAGAAGCTCTGTGTCTCTCTGACTTAATTTCAGGGGAAATTAAAATGAAAATATAATGCTATATATCCTTAGTGTCAGATCAATGGTGGGGGGGGCGGCGGGTGCTCTTACATTTCTAAAAGACATTGGGAAAAAGAGAGAAATGGCTTTATTTTAAACATTTTGAACTCTTGTCTTGGATTACTCAAGTTTTTGTGGCTGTGGTTCTAAGAATGTATATACTGTCAGCTTGCTATCTTCCCCTCCCCCCTTTAAAAAGCAGCTTATAAATGATTAAATAACTGGTAGTTTGGATCACACTTTGATTTCCTAAGTTTGCCTAAGAAGAAGGCATTATAGAAGGTGACATGTCAAGAGACTTCCATGTATTTCACAAGTTCAGTAAACAAACCCCTTCTGAATGGAGAGCATGTATTTACACTTTTATTTTCTCCCACGCAAACAGGCTTAACTCCCTAGGTTCCTTGCACAGCGTCTGAGGATCCTCAGCTTCTAGACCAAAATTCCCCAGGTGATTAATCAAATCGCAAGGTCTTACAGAAGTGGGGGGCATGATTGTAGAGACAATTTATGCCTTTCCTTTTGGGCTTACTATATATACTGTTCCTTTTTTATACCCAGTAAGGAAATTAGCACGGCAAATTAAAAAGTCTGTATGTATTAGAAAGATGGAGTGTGAATAATGGGAGTTCCGGGGGTGGGCATGGCGGAAATCTTACTGATGCTCTGTGGATGTCGAAGTGTCAGAGTCACTTAGGAGTAATAGCAGCGGGAGTAGGAGGTGCATCCCTAGGGTCTACCTAGCTTTGCTTCTTTTCATTTTCTCCGTATGTCTGAATTATTTAATAAACAAGATAATCTATTAAGATTTATAGCAAGGACATTAAATTTTACATATTTCATTCTTTTTTATACATTTTATTTTTTAAAGTTATACTTGTTCACAATAGAAAATATGTAACACACAGAGTATTCCAAAGTAAAAATGTCCCTCCTCTCATACTCTGCCCTGTTTTCCAAAGCTAAGTGCTTATACTATTTTCTGTTCTTTAGTTCTTCTGCTGGTTACCTTTCCAACCTCAAATAATATATCTCAATTTTTAAAATTTTTTGGCCTCAACAATATCAATTTCAGTTACCAGGTGAAATTAGATCTTTTTTAACATCCCTCCTCCCCTTCTTCCCTAACCCCTGATTTTTGTTCATTACATTATTTTTTTTTAATGTTATCAGGGTCTATAACATCCTGTTCTGTAGGTATAATTCACTCTTCTTTGTTATGTGTGGAGATTGATTCTGGAAATTGAAACCCCGTAAAAACAGCATTTTCAGTACTGTGATTATACCAACTCTGTTTTACTGCGGTGTGGTTGGCTCCATAAAGAAGGGACTTAGCCCATGTCACCAGGTCCTGCCTCCCTGGGAGTGGGACAAATCCAGCTTCTAAGTCCAGTGGGTCCTCTTTAAACTTCTTTTCCGTTTTCTTAGCTGTCCATGTTTCTTCTATCACATGTCACCTCCCTAGGAGTCTTCTGTGGTGTTTTGGGAGGTAAGTGGGAGATACCTCCTTGGATAATTTTTTCTTCATTTGAAATGCACAGGGGATACATTCCCTGAGATGTTGTATGTTCAAAAACATGGGGTTTGTTGTTTTGTCCACACATTTATTTAACAGTTTAGCTGGCTAAGTAAATCATGTTGTCTTAGAAACTTTAAAGGCATTGCTTTGTTTTCTTTTATTCAGTATTGCTACCAACAAATCAGATTCTAATTTCATTAATGGTAAACTCTTTTGTCCTAAATCTTTTAGAACCTTTGCTTATCTTTGGAGTTTTGAAATGTAATGAGATGTTTATGAATATGAATCCTTTTCCCCCTTATTCCTGCTTGGTACTTGATGAGACTGTTCTAGCTGAGATTTTGAGTGTCTTTAGCTGAGGGCAAATTTCTCTCATTACTGTATTTCTTTCGTGATTCTTATCCCTCTCATTGTTTCTATTACCTCTTCTTCTTTTATGAAGTTCACTTTGGATGAGATACTGGACCTTTTTAGAGCTATCTTTCGTTTCTCTTAACGTTACACATTTTCCATCTCTGGCCTTCTCCCTCTGTGTTGGGACACATACCCTTCCTCAGGAAGGGCACCGCCGTTTCTTCAGCCACTCTCCATGCAGTTTTCAATCCAGCCTTTGAAAGTTTTCTGATTCCACTTACTGTCGTTCTTCTAGAAGTTCCTAAAGTTTCTCTAGTATGCTAATGGATGTTTTCTCTATTTTCTAACACTGCTATGGTTTTACTATTTTTTTTAAATTTTTTATTTGTTGATTTTTTAAAACATTTTTTAAATTGCTGTTCCAGTACAGTTGTCTCCAGTTACCCCCCCACTCCTCCCTCCCCACCCATCCCCACCCACCTTCCACCCTCAATCCTACCCCTTTTGGCTTTGTCCATGTGTCCTTTATATATGTTTCTTGAAGACTCTTCCCCTATTATCCCTTGCCCCCCTCCCCTCTGATTACTGTCAGTTTGTTCTTTGTTTCAGTGTCTCCGGTTATATTTTGATTGCTTGTTTGTTTAATAATACTTTTTGTTATTTCAATATTTGACCTTAGGAGGGAGGCCACTCAGGCAATTAAATGCATGTGTGTAGGCCACCACTGCAAACTACTGCCTTGATTTAAGTCTCTTCCTTTGATTTCCCTGCCTGGGTCAGGTATAATATCAAAACTACAAGCACACCCCATGTCAGTCTCTGACCTTGTGTTTGGGTGGCACATAAAGGCAGACAGCATCTGGGCCACCCTGCTAATTTCCCAAGCAGAGTTCCCTGGAGTGGGACACCACACATACACTGCCAGCTTGGACAGAAGTACAAGACAGGAGGGGAGGAACATCCTCCTCTCTTAGAGTTGCTTAGAGGGAGGAAGAGTTGTTTAGAGGGGGGACCAATCTAATTCATTCAGCAAATATGCTTACTGTACAGAAGGTGTAGGACTAGACTCTGCAGGCGGATTCAGAAGACATCCCAGACCATCCCTGCCCGTGAAGGGTTTCTGTCTAGTCGGGTCATTAGTTAAGGACACAGAGGTGTATGATAAAAGGTACCATAAAGCCAACAGAGAACTATAAACAAAACCTGCTAGGGTTCAAAAGAAGAATCTACATCCATATTAGGAAATCGGGAAGGGCTTGGAAAATGTGGTATTTGAATTGTCTTGAACGGTGAGTGGACTTCTGAGAAGTGTACACGAGGGCTCTGTGGGTGAGGGGAATGGCGGGGAAAAGTCCCAGAGGAGGGAGAACAGAGACTGTGTCCAGGAACTAGAGGGCATCTAGCTTAGTTAGAGTACTGGATACTTGCTGGAGAGGAGAGTGAAGTATTGGAGAAAACCGTTTGGGGTCAGAATGTGGGCATCTTACATGCCAAACAGGGTTCGAACAGAGGTTGTTAGAAAGGGAATTTTAGTTGGTCAGACAGATGATGTGGAGAATCTGGTAAATCTTTAAGAAGATGCGCCTGGCAGGCCTCTGCAGTTTGGCCTGGAGCAAGAGGCCGCCGGAAAGCAGCCTTTGCGTAAGTGGTTCTGTGCCGTGCGCCGGGCTGTCAGGGCACAAAAGTGAGTGAGGATCAGTCCTCGCCCTCAGGTTGCTCGCAGCCTGGCGAACGTGGAAAACTAGTTGCTTTGCCCAAAGAAACATTTAGATAAATAATTTTTAAAAACATACGACTGTAGCATATTATATGAGTAGACATTTCAAAACAGTAATTTGTCGCCATGACCATCTCAGATCACCAGTTCTCTCACTATCTCAAATTTACTGTTATTGTGAATACAGGTAGAATGATATGGAACATGTATTATTGACAGAAGTAGTCTTGGGTGCACATGTGGACTCTGGCTTAGCTTTATATTCTTTGCTATATATTTAACCACCTAGAAATATAAAAAACAATATAAAGAATAACATAAAAAATCACTTTTATATAATAGTTATGCTCGTTAAAAATACTGTAATTTGTATTCTACTGTTTAATTATGTAAGCGAAAATAAAAGACTTGCATTTGGGCTTGTCAGAACTGGCTTAGTTAGTAAATCTTTTCCCCTTATGTTTCTCTTATTTTTTATTTTGGGTGATTAGTGTACTTGAATTTGAATATTTGAATACTTTTTTTTTTTTGGAGGGGAGCTTCAATAAAACTGCTTGTTAAAATAACTGTTGGTAAAATTATTTATTGTAAATGGATTTTTTTTCTTTATAGTAGCATTTCTTGCCCAGTCAGTGAATGGAGAAATTAGAAAGTAAAGGTAATTAGCATTTTCCAGTAACACTCATTTTACTACCACAGAATATTTGCAAGTATTTTTTAAGCCTCATTTTACAGTAGACTTGATCAGAGGTGAAAGAGCTTAGCTGTAACGTCACTACATTCAGGTAATACTTTTATTACATTTTAAAGCCAAAATTTCAAAACATGTGCATATTTTTAATAAAAAGATTTCATTACATTTTAAATACCTTCATTGTGCCCTATCAATTTCACAGAATCGGTTTTATATCTTTGTAATAGATTTATTCCAAAGTAAGAGGATGTTTCCTGCAGTAATCATTCAATTATCACTATGCAAACTTCGCATTTAATCGACTGGCAGAACACTGCTTTGAAAAGGAGTAGAGTAAAACACATTATGTATTACTTTTTTCAACATAAGCAACAATAGTAAGATAAAAGACAGCTTGGTGTGCTTGACCGCATTTGAGCGTCCCTCTTTTTTCCTGACAATATTATACTAGGTTGTGATAGACTTTAGAGTATTGAGACTGGCTTGATTTGATTTGATTTGATTTCTGCAGGCTAATTCATATTCTCATTCCCTCCCACCCCCAAATGTCCCTTCCCTGCTCACTCCCCCATACCTCATCACTCACCATTATTCTTGAGATTCCACCCCTAAAAAAGAAAGGACAAAATTATCGAGACTAAAATTGCTCTTTCAAATGATCTGATTGCCAAAGAAATCATAGTATTATTAGAGATCGTAAGTTATAATCTGTCCCTTTGCCTTCCCAGCTTGTGAAACTGTCCTATTTTAAAGTCTCCAGTGAATGATGTCATAATCCATTGAAAAATTTAACAACCTTCACCATCAGGAAATGCCTTTATCCAATTTAAATAATGCATGCATCGATTTAAGCCTGTATTTTTTTCTTCAGTGAATACCTTTTCATTGTACTTGAAGACTTACTTTAATGCTACCCACTAATATATTGCAGTTTCTGCAGCTTGTCTGTCATAATATTTTCCAGACACTTTTATCATCTCTATCCCTTCCCACTGAATACTCTGCAGTTTTCCATTCCTTTTGTTGATGGGATTCAGACCACATCCTGGACGTGTAGTGAGGACTGAGGAATGGTAAACGTGGGGTCAGACTGTAGCAGAAACCCTGCATGGCGCATCTCCATTTCTGTACATCAGTTTTGGAAAAGGAGTCATCTTTCTAGGCACAGAGCTCTAGACTTCTGGACTTCACGGTTCGTGTTTTTTCCAGTTCGTCATTTTCTGACAAATGGTTGCCATGTAGTTTGTTATCTCTGTGGAACTTTTATATATTTTCTTCCATGCGGGTACGTAGTCACATATCTGCTGATGTGGTCATTTCTGATTTTTTTCTAAATGCTGCTACTGCTTTATTTTGAAACATTTTAATAGTGAGGTAAAATTTACCTATATGAATTGCAGTTCTTAAGGGCAGAATCTATTAAGTTCTGACACATTTATGCCTGGATAACCAACATCCCAGTCAAGATGGAGATCACAGAAGTCCCCCTTTATCCACAAGGATGTGGATGCCTGAAATGTCAGATAGCAGCAAACCCTAAATATATGGTGTTTTTTCCTCTACATACACACCTGTGATAAACTTTAGTTTCTAAATAAGTCACAGTGAGAGATTAACAATAATACCTAGTAATACAATAGAGCAATTATGACAATATCTATAATAGGAGTTATGTGAATGTGGTCGTTCTCAGCATATTTTATTGTACTGTACTTGCCTCTCTTCTTGTGAGGATGTGAGCTGGCACGATGCCTCAGTGCTGAGACGATGAGGTGAGGGGCAGAGGCATTGTAACTATTGTTAGGCTACTCTGAGGGTGACCTGAACGCAAGGACTCGCGAGCACTGTAATACCCACAGGCAACCTGATAACCGAGACAGCTATTAAGTGAATAATGGGCGGGTCACGTATAAAGTGTGGAGACTCTGGCCAAAGGGATGAATCACGTCCTGGGTGGGATGGTATGAGGTTTCATCAAGCTACTCCGAATGGTGCTCACTTTAAAATTTATGAATTGTTTATTGTTGAAATTTCTGTTTAGTATTTTTGGACCACAGTTCACCATGGGTAATTGAAACCACGGAAATTGAAACCGCAGATGAGGGTGCGGGGGGACTACTGTACAGTAACAGACATTCTTCTCATGTCCCCTCCCATTCATTGTCCACCTCTTGCAGACAACTGCTGTCATGATTTCTGTACAGTAGATTGGTTTGATGTCCTTGAATTGATGAAATGTAACCGTATAGTTTTCATCCTGGGTTTTTTTCACTCATTTGTATCAGTAATTAACTTTTTTTCCTAAATAAGTATTCCAGAGTTTATCTATTCTGCTTTCCGGATGGACATTTGGGTTTTCAGGTATTGGTGTCAGGAGTCGTGCTGCGGTGAGCATCTTCGTGCAATCTTCCTGCGGACATACTGCATCTTCATTTCTCGGGTGAACGCCTAGGGTTGGCCTTGTTGAGCCACAGGGTAAGGGTGTGTGCCGATTTGATAAGAAACTGCTCAACAGTCTCCACAGTGGTTGTAACGTTTTAGACTCAGCCACTAGCAGTGTATGTACGGAGTCTCTTTGCTGTGTATCTTTGACAACATTCTCTGTTGTCCATCTTCTGAAAATTTTAATTATTCCAGTAAGTGTGTTATACTATCTCCCTGTGGTTTTATTTTGCATTTCCCTGATGACTAATGATACTGCGTACCTTTTCATGACTAGGTACGCATCTTTTCTTTGTGAAGTGTGTTCAGAGGTTGTGCCTGTTTTTAAATTGGGTTGTTTGTTGTCGATTCGTAGTTCGTTATTACTTCTGGACCCATGCCCTTTGTCAGAGATGTGGATTGCGCATATTTTCCCTATGTGCGGCTCGAAAGTTTTATATCCTAGTTGTGTGTTTCAATGAACAGAATTGTCGATGAAGTCCAGTTTACACATTTTTATGGTCAGTTAGGCTGCTTTTTTGGCCTACTTGATCACGAAGATATTGTCTTAGAAAACTTACTGTTTTAGCTTTCACATATGATTCTTGGATTTATCTCAAACTAATTTTTGTATATGAGGTGTGAGGTAGGAGTCAATATTCCTTTTCCCCTGCTATGGGCTTCTAATTGTTCCAGAACCAGCTGCTGAAAAAGGCTTTATTTTCCCCAGTTGAATTGCCTTAGTGCTTTAATCTAATTGTCCACATAGGTGTGGGTCTGTTCTGATGTTTTAATTCTGAAATTGTGAACCATCTTGCACATATAATGTCATGTTTAAATTATATGAGTATCTTCTCTCCAGGATATTAATGAAGGCACTGGACAAAAAAATAATAAAAAATCTAAAACCAGGCAATTGACTTAGATCAAGATGTCTCCCGCCCTTTTTACTTAATATTAAAACCTGCTCCCACATACCCTCTCCCTCTGTGTTTCTGACTCTCCCTGCCTTCCCAGGTTTCTGCAAGGGTTACACAAGGGCATGCAGAGTTCCTCGGATGGCCCTTCCTCCAGTGGGAGGCTTAGGCAGGGGTAAGGGAAGGGCAGGTGCCTTGCCAGGAATCAAGCTGTTTTCCAAATAGATAGAAACTTGACCTTTTACCAGGAATTATCCCTCATCTTGCCTTAAGTGCTGAAGATGGTAGCTCACGTTACTACAGGGAATATTCCCAATAAATTGTCCTGCTCTTTGAAAAATGCTATTGTAATTATTAAACACGTGATGAAACAGAAAACTAAAATTCAGAGCCATGAATGGTATGAATTTTCTGCATTTCAGTTCAGTAACTGCATTCTCAATAGCTATCTTCCCTTAGAGAAATGAATAAGATTTATTTTCTTTAATGGTTTGTCTGTCTGTCGAATACTCCCTTTTTAAGGCCATCCAAGAAAAAAGCTATATATCATTTTCATGACTATTTCCTCATAACTCCCAAATGAGTCTGTAAGGGAAATATTTGTTTGCTGTGGTTTGCTGCATAATTTGTTTCATATTTTTCAAACACCAACAATTTGCTTAGTACAAAGAGTTCAGCTGCCCATTTCCAGAATGTATTGTGTTTCCAGAGCACACTGAAGTGGACACCAGTGAACAGTCCTAGCTCTCGTTTCCCCACGTTTTCCTACGCCCCCTCTGTGTGCCCAGGTTTCCCAGCCTTCTTAGGGAGTGGGGAATGATCTTCCTCCTTCAGCATCACTGCTCCTCTATGTCTCAGTGTCGCATGTCCACCAAGTACCGTGCACCATGGGAGGCACTAGGGACAGTCTCAGAAGCACAGGCCCACGGTCTGCCAGTCACGAGGAGTACCAGAGACACGTATATACATCGGCGCACATACTGCGCAATATATTCAAAGCTGGTGGGCCTGACAGTCCATAGCATTGTCTTTCAGGTTGCTTTTCTTTGGATATGGTAATTTTCCACGTAGGTGTTCAGTTCACATCTGAATACTCAGCCCAGTAGAGACAGCATTTTTTATTTATTCATCCAGCAACAATCCACTTATAGACCCGAGGTGGGTGCTTATGACATGAAGTTGCTGCTTTGTTTCCTCTCCTTTTACTCCCAGTTTTTTTTTTCTCTCTCCCTCCACCCCTTCTTTAATCCATTCATACGAATAAAACAACAGGGCTGCAAACTATAACTGGCTGATTACTATTTCGTCACAAGCTGGGATAGAAACTCCATAAGAATTGGTGGATTGGATTGTAGCAGCTAAGTGTGAGGAGGGGATAGAGAGTGTGAGCCGGACCTAAGTGTGCAGAGAGGAGTGTGTGGACTGTGAGCAGGGGCTGACTGCACCCGGGCCCTAGAGCAGTGCACAGCCCTGCCTGGGTGAGCCCACTCCCTTGAAGCAGCAGGGAGCTGGAACCAGGTCTGGAGTAGAGGTACCAGGTCTGGCAGGCTGGAAGGAAACTACTCTCAGAGAGTTCTGAAGAAAATGAGTGTGCAAGAGGGGACACTGGGATTGTGGACTGAGGACAGAAAAGAAAAAATGTGAATGGAGAAAATAGGTTTTTCTTCATTTGTTTATTCATCACTGCTATCCTCAAAGTGCTGGTTGATATGATTCAAGTTAGTCTAATTAGAACATTTTTGTGTGGCAAATTTGGGGTGGGTGGGAGGTAGCAAGCGATCATCAGATAAAAATGCCCTCCACAAATAAATATTAAAGGAAAGAACAAATAGAAAAATGGAAGGATGATGGGATTCTCAGTCCCTTTTGATGTTGCTTTGGAAAAATAACTTGAGCCCTGACTTGTGTGGCTCAGTGGATTGAGCACCCGCCTGTGAACCAAAGTGTTGCCGGTTCGATTCCCAGTCAGGGCACATGCCTGGGTTGCAGGCCAGGTCCCCAGTTTGGAGTGCATGAGAGGCAACCACACATTGATATTTTTCTCCCTCTCTTTCTCCCTCCCTTCCCCTCTGTCTAAAGATAAATAAATAAATAAAATCTTAAAAAAAAGAACTTGTAATATTCTTCTTCAATGTTTGTTGTATTGAAGTTGAAATATTTCAAGTGATGGTTAAATAATATTTAAGTGATGGTCCAACTTAGACTTCTTGAGTTTAATACTTAAGATATTAACTATTAAAGAATCAGTATTTTTTATGAAATATTGTTATTATTTCCTGATAGATATTTCACTTTGTAGGGAAAAGCCAACATGTATTTTGTTGTACAGAGGGTGTTTTAAAAAACTTTTCCCTCAACCCATTTTGCTACTTATTACTCTGTAAGCAGTACCTTCTATTACTGTGATTTCCTTGTGCCCCAGTTCTTTCTGGATAGTTTTCGAAAGTCAAGTTGGAATCAGCCAGAGTTTGTGCCAATTAAGATATAACTAAATTACTAAGTTATACACACTTTATTGCTGTTCCCACAGCAAGAGTGTCTTCTAGATATTCTTTTAAGTAGGTCATTGAATCTTTTTTCTCTATGGAGCAGTAAGAAATGCATGAAGGAATTTGAATTTCAAGAGGCTGTCTTGCATTTATATCGGAGCATTGGCATTTAGAGACCATAAAATAAATTGGCAGTGAATGTTTTATTTACCTGTTAGACTCTCAGCTGGATCATCAAGTAGTACTTTGCCAGATATATTGGAATACACTTGATGGCACAGAAATGGAGTGTAAAGCATTTAATCAAAAATATTTGTGTGCAGATCCCATGAGGATTTTAATGGTCAGAAAAAATACCTGTACATGTAACATAGAAGCAAAAATTAGTGGAGAAGTAAAACTGGCTCGCTGTCATATGTATTCTTTCTTTTATATGAGCAAAACAGTCACTATTTATTGAAATGTATTTTAGAATAAGAATTGTTACACTGCTTCACCTGTCAGAATGGCCAAGATTTTCCATAAAGCTGGCAGCATGAATGACAGCTGCAAACCCAAGGTTAGACTGCGGAGTTGGTTTCTCTCTAGCTTTCTCTCCTTTTAAGCCTTCCTTTCATGTGTAGCCAAGTGAAATGTAAGCTGTGCAGATCCTCAGGGGCCTGGGCCTGATGAGAGGATACAGAAGAAAGGCATCATCAGTTTGGAAAGCCTGCCGAAGGCACCGAGGGCAAAGGGCCCAGGTGATGACATGACTCCCAGACCTTTGTAAGGAGATGAATGAGAAGGCAGCGCCTCTGTGAGCTCTGGATGTATTTTACTCACAAGAGTAATCCTAGGCTATCAAACCAATTGTCTTGGCTTTATCCTTCAGATGTTGCAAAAGAAAAATACATTCTTTTATTGTTCTTCCAAGTCGTTAACCATTCCTCCTTAATCATCCGCAGCCTATGTGGGAATAAGTCTTTTAAAGATCACTGAACTTTGCTTGATTTGAAATCAGAGTAGAATTCATTTCATTTAATGTGGGAAACCTCCTTTTGCGAAACTTGACACAAACTGGCTTCTTAGCCTCTTAGAATTGAATTGAAAAAGAAGAACACAGCCAGATGCACAGATGTCTGCTCATGGGTTAGATTGCCCTAAGCTTTATGATTCTTTGTCTGTGCTTATTGATCGCTGAAATAACCTTGGCAGTCAAGATTTAGAAAGTCAGTGTGAATGAATGAATTTCAGGTTGCAGTTACAGGCATGCGACTAGGCTATCCATAATGTATAGTGAGTGCTGTTATAAGTTTTGCCACTCGTTTAATGATTTTAGAAGCACTTAATATATTTGCTTTGGTGGAAAAGTTAATAAGTCCGCTAGGCCACTGGTGTGTAGAAGTGATGTGTGAAGAAATAAATTCCCTCAGTTCCCACAGCAGCATATCACAAAAGAACTGGCACACTGTGGATTGTTTGGAATTTTACAGGTCTCCTCAAGGAGCAAGTTCAGAATGGTTTCTAAGAGTGCTAAATCAGTATCCCTGCGCATGGATTTGGCTGGCATGGATTTGGGCAGAGTGCGCCAAACAGAGCTAATTGAGGTGGAGAAAAAATCGAGAGAGCAGGCCGTAATGGTGAATAGAGTTATTTGTCACTGAGTTTGTAATGGGATTTTCAATTAATTCATGCAGGCATCCAGTGCCTTACATTAGCCTTGTCAAGATGAACTACAGCCGCATCTGAAATGCCATCCCCTATTAAACGGTACATGTCAGTGAATTTGTAATTTCTTCTGTTCAACCAGAAGATGAATGGATTCCACTCAGAAAACAAATGTGTGCTTCAGAAGTGCACATTTTGAAATCCCGAACACTTCCTAGGAGGAACATTCTTTGCATTGTTATACAGTGAATATGTATTAAAATGTAATTGCTATGTGAATTCGTCCAAAAACTAAAGCATCCAGCTGTATAGAGACAAGTACATTTTCAGGTACTGCGTTTCACTGGTGAACAGGCTTTTCATTCCGGGTGATGGTGATGGTGACGATGGTAGTCCATGCATGTAGCACTCACTGCCTGCTGGGCCCTTTGTAGTCGTTTCCATCCGTTAATTCACGAAATCCTTGCAAGAACCCAGATGAAGAAAATGAGGCACAGAGAGGTTAACCTGCCCAAGATCGCACAGCCGAGCTGGGGTTCAAATCCAGGTGTTGGGCTCTGGAGTCTGTGCTCCAGCAGGTACCCTCTCCTGCCTGGTCCCGGTCCCATCAGCTACGTTCCAACACTGTTTTACTGCAGTGTTGTTAGTGCTCTGTCTCTGGGTCTCTCTCTCTCTCATAATATTTATTGCTGTGTTTATTTACTGTTATCTCCTCAAACCTATCTTGGGAAATATTGTTAAACTGTGATAACCAGAGCTCAAGAAACATATAATAAAGAAGAGAATGTATTGAGGCGTCTCTGTGAGGACAGACAGAGATTAGAATCCTTCCGCAGAGCTGGACACTGGATGGAATATGACCAAAGTTCACAGGACTGTGAAGCACCAGAGTTCCTGAGGGGCCTTTCCCTTTGAGGGAAACCAAAGGGCACAGCAGAATTGTTTACAAGATTAAGTCAAGGATGGGTAACAGGAGTCAGGCCATTAGAGGCAGGATCTTAAAAGGCAGGGTTCAAAAGTCGGGGGGCACATGCAGGTCCCAGGACTTCTGGAAGGCTCACGTCCTCTCTTCCCAGGATATTGGCCTCTGGAACAGCTCTAATTAACCAAACGCAACATCACGTGGACCAAGCCAAGACAAGAGGACTGCCAATAGCAGTTTGAGATCCAAGAATTGGCTAGTTCCCTTCAGCCAAAAAAAATGAACAAAAAAAAAAGTTTGGCTTTTATAAGTAGGTCAGACTCTAAATCCCTGACTAGAAACCAAACTATTATTTAAAACTATATTATGAAGGTTTGTTGCCATCAAGGCTAAAATATTTTGACCTACTTTTTTTTGTGGGTGGGGGAGCACTAGGGAGAAGATAGTAATATGAGTAATGCTCCTTATTGTTCTACTTCATTAGAAAGATTAAACTTAATAAAACTATTTCAACTAGTGTAGGCCTGTGCTTTGCACATAGCTGTCTGCCTACCAGCCCACTTCCTGTCCATTTCCCACCCACTGCCTGGCTCCTGGTTCTTACCAGGGCTGTCTGAGCTTCCAACCTGGGAGTGGCTGATCACTGCCTGAAGGAAATGGCACTAGGAATTCTTTGATACGTCATTCAAGACTCTCCATAAGCTAGCCTCTGCCTACCACTTCTATACTTCATATTCCATAATTCCTGTCCAGGAACACCGCGTTATTTATAAAACCCCACTCCCCCTGTACAGCATGCTCCATTTCTTTGCTGGTGCCATCTTCTCTGCCTGCAATGCCCCCACTTTTCTCTTTCTTTTTTACAAGTATATTTTATTGATTATGCTATTAACAGTTGTCCCACTCTTTTTTTCTCCCCTTTATTCCCCTCTGCCCAGTACCCCCTTCCTTCCATCATTCCCCCTTCCCCCTTAGTTCATGTCCATGGGTTGTACTTAACAAGTTCTTTGGCTTCTCCATTTCCTACACCATTCTTAACCTCCCCCTCTCTATTTTGTACCTACCAATTATGCCTCTTATTCCGTGTGCCTTTCCCCCCATTCTCTCCCTCCCTCTCCCCCTCCCCACTGATAACCCTCCATGTGATCTCCATTTCTGTGATTCTGTTACTGTTCTAGTTGCTTGCTTAGTTTGTTTTTGTTTTTGTTCTTTTAGGTTCAGTTGGTGAAAGATGCAAGTTTATTGTCATTTTACTGTTCATAGTTGTGATCTTCTTCTTCTTAGATAAGTCCCTCCAGCTTTGCCTGGCTAACTCCTTCCTATGTATTCTGTAAGACTTGACACAGGTGGCACTTCCTCCATCTAGGAAGTGTTTCATTTTTCCGCCCACCAAAGGCCTATTCTTTCTGCTCCTGTATCCAGTCTCCTTTGTTGCCGTCTCTATCCTTGCATAACTCTGTCGTTGCACTCACTACACACTGTACTATAGTTATTTCTAATATCCCTTAGGAATAATAAGCACGGAGCCCCGTTCCTCTTAAACCCTCAGCACTAGCATATTGCCTGGTCAAAAGGAAAAAGCTCAATACCTGTTTTCTGGGTGAATGAATAAATGAATAAGTACATGAAAAGCAAGAGCCCAGTAATCTCATTCAGCAAATTACTATAAATGTTTGATTTGTCATTTAGTCTTCGAATCAATGATAGGCCAAGAAGCCAGAGAGCTTCTTAAAGTGACAACTTATGCTCAAGAATGGGTGCCTCCACTGCCATTGGGAAATTTCATATTTAGTCCATTTGATGATTAGGTTACCTTGGGGGACACACACATTTTTAAACCTGCCATTTAAAGTCTTCATGCAATGCAGTAACATTGAAAACCTTAACTATCAGCGTATCAGCCTAACAGTGCCTGTAACTAGGAACGAGCAAACTTGAATGAGCTTATACAGATTGTGAAAGGACCATATGGCTGCATGATGATGGGTTACAAACTCTGAGAGGGCAGCAAAGGTGGCTGTCTTATGTGGTATTCTGGACCCTGGCATATAGTAGACCCTCAATAAATGCTTGAGTTTATGAGAGAATAGGACCTACTGTCCACATTAAATCAGTTAGGAAAGTTTTGCCCAAAGTCAAACTCTGATTCTTAACCAAGTTTAAGAGCAGCTAGTAAACGAATAAATGGTGCTTCTGTTTAAATTTTTCTTCTCAGTACTTATCATTTATCCTGCTGAATAAAGTGGTTACTATCAGAAAATAAGTTTGCTCTTTGTGAGTTTTTGAATCTTACACCAGGGAGCCAGACTCAGCAGGCGTGTTTCCATGTATTAAATACCCCAAACTGACCCTGCTAAAGTAGACTTAGGAGTAGAGAGCTAAATCACAAAGGTTGTGTGGGTAGTCCGGTCTTCTTATTTCAGTGTGACATTTATTTGGTTTGCTGTATCTTGGTTAGATACGTGTATAGTTTTTCTGTGTGAGATGTTCTTCCTAGGGCAAAGTGTTGGTTTGACCATGGCTTAAAAATAAGGATAACACAGTTAAGTTTTTGGACATTATGGGGACATTTTTTTCACCAAACCTCATCTCTTTCTTTAAGGGTATACCTCAGTTACCATGTGCCAAAGCATTATACAACTACGAAGGGAAAGAGCCTGGAGACCTTAAATTCAGCAAAGGTGACATCATCATTTTGCGGCGACAGGTGGATGAAAATTGGTACCACGGGGAAGTCAACGGGATCCATGGCTTTTTCCCCACCAACTTTGTGCAGATTATCAAACCGTTACCTCAGCCCCCACCTCAGTGCAAAGCACTGTATGACTTTGAGGTGAAAGACAAGGAAGCGGACAAAGATTGCCTCCCATTTGCAAAGGTAAAGGTAGAATGATATTGTTTTCCTCCTGTCAGCTGTTCCTCTGTACCTGGATACGTAGCAGTGTGGCTTGTATTATTTCGTTTTGCAAAAAAGGTACAATAGTTGTATGTGAACTATATCACTGTGCTGTTAAAAATACCTGGAAGCGGACTTCTCAGAGTCACATAGGAAGGAATTTTGTGCTTGGATTGTTCTATATGAAAGATAATTGTTTGCTGTTGTATGTGGTATCATTTCATATTCAGAGCCTAAATTTAATTCTGAGCCACTTTACAGGGTAGGTGTGCCACTCAGGGATTTTAATTCCCTGTGAATCATGAATAACAAAATGAAACTTCATTACTTCATTTTATATGTAAATTTCTTTGCTGAAAAGCACACAGGAATATGTCTACTGAATTGGTAATACCTGTATGCTTTGGAATTTTAAGTAGGATATTGTATTTTTTGTAAAGAAAAACAGTAGGATGTGAATTTAAATGGGCATTTGGTGTATTATCAGAGAGAAAGTGACAAGAGCCTGAAAATCAATCTAAGACAGTTTCAAGAGGCTGGGTAGCACCTGAGGTTGCAGTTTGCACATCTAAACAGAACAAGCAGCCAACCCTTGTACGGAAGGCTCCCTAGTTTAACAGTGTTCTGAAAAGGACACCAGGCTGACTGAAAGTTGCCATTCAGTTCATCACACCATTGGATTCATGTACTAAAGATATGCCGTAGCGTTTTATTCACGCACTCTTCAAATGTTGGTCTCTTTATTGAAAGGGAAATTAAGTGGCAGGCTTGATGGGAACAGTAGACTAATGTTTACTGTTTCTTTAGGATGATGTTCTGACTGTGATCCGCAGAGTGGATGAAAACTGGGCTGAAGGCATGCTGGCAGACAAAATAGGAATATTCCCAATTTCATACGTTGAGGTAAGTTAATCTGTAGAAATGTGTGTCGTGTTAGTATTCAGCTTAGCAAATAAATCTTAATTATGCCATTTGAGGATTAAGTCCTAATAATCACTTTACAGTATAGACATATATTAAATCATTAGGTTGGATCTCTTAAAGAAATACAATGTTTTATGTCAATAATATCTCAGCGAAACTGGAGGGAAAAACAAAGACAAAAGTCTAGTCTATTTTAAAAAAAGAAAAGTGCTCCTAACACAAAGCCCCGGGAGGGCCCTGTTCCCGATCATCGGTGCACGAGGAAGAGTCCCTTGCCCTGCCCTCCGGTAACTGAAGACTCTGAGACTATGAAATATTTGAAACTCTTCACTTTGTGCCCCTGCTCAACGCGTCCCTGTGTCTTGTGAAATGTCACTGTGTGCTTCTTGTCAGCACCTATGCTGTTTCCAGGTATTCTATTCCATGTGCCAGCTTTGGGTTCAGAAGGCTGATAAAGTTCTTGAGTAAGATGGAAGACGAGTGTATCTGTTTACTTGTTTACTTTTCTCTTTTATTGTCTGCCACATCATCAGAATGAAAAGAGTGATTTTTCCGAGGAGGCCTCCAGTAAACTTCAAATATATGAATGAATCTCCGTTCCATCCCAGCAGCAGCTTGTCCCTCTCCCTGTTTTTAACCAACTTACTCAGAAAGGTTACGGCCAACCTGATTCAGTGAAGTCCTTTTAGAGAATATGTCTACAGTAACATGGTTGTATTATTTTGAAGAATAATATGAATTAAAAATGAACCAGGGAGTGCAGTTTACAATAGGCCTTCATTATATGATACATCATAAACTTTGCTGTCCTTTAGTCAAAAGAATTTCTTGCTGAAAACAAAACTGAAGGCATTTTCAAAGAATGAAACACAGTCCAAACAACCATACAAGGTTAGCTGAGGTCTCAGGCTTCTGGAAACGTAAGTTCTTAGTGAGTATGTGTGTCATGGATAAAAGGGGGTTAACCAAGAGAAGTGGAAAAGGTGAATTTTTATGGCAGGAAGAATATTTATGCAGGAAGACCGGCATGTGCAAAAACCAAAAAGTAAGAGACATCACCAATTGCTTAGGGAGCTGAAAGCGATTCTGTTATTTAAGATATCAAAGCATATAAAAAAGAAAAACCACCATCACTCATTTTCCCATCTTTTTATCTGAGGCATTTGTTTTGGCATGATTCTCAAAACTAAAATGATACTCAGCTTCTCCCACAGAGAGTGAGATTGCCAAAGTTTTCATAAAAAATCAGTTTGACGGTTGTATATCCCTGGAAAAGTAATTTAAACCATCTATGAGCCTTGAACTTTATCCATACACTTCAGATATTCCTTTTTATTGAAATATTTTTTCCTCCTTTGAAAGTAAACACCAAAAACAATTCTTAACTCTCAGGCAGTCCTTCCTGTATATTATTTGTATATTATAACTATGGGTCATGGAAAATGACAGCCATTTCCAAGAATTTCAATAGTTACGCTGAAGAGCATGGGTAAGCACAAGCTTAGTAATGAAAGCCTGTCTTTACTTGTTAGGTATTATCAGTATTGCATGCCAGCACTCGGTGTGTGATGCATGAAGAAGGATTGCTGTACTTTTGTTATTGGACAGGTGCGGAATTGCTCAGATAGGCAGAAGGATCCACCTAGGGAAAGTCCACAGTCGGTTCGAGTCGCTCAAGTCATTGGATTGTTTCCTCTGACTTAAGTGGGAGAGATAAACTCTGCCCAAGTGGAAAGTATTTTTATTCTTCTGCCTCATTTCTTTCAAATGCATATTTTCCTCATTTGAACCAGAATTGTGGCAGCTGAGACCAGGTAAACAAATCATCTGTCTTCCAGAGACTGTGACTATTTCTTTGATGTTGGGCCATCAGATTGAAGTTTCTGATGGTGAGCGAAACATCCGGGGATTAGTGACACCTGGCTTAGCCTTTGGGCTGATAAAGGGGAAGTAGATTTCCATAGCAACCTACCAAAATTCTACGATTTAAATAAAGTATAGACTGTCTTACAAGGCAGTCCCAGATAGAAGAAAGCCAACTATAGGAGTCAAACTTGGGGATTTTTTTCTGAAAATTGCTCTTTCTTTAAGCTCTGTGAACTACTTCAGGGCCCAGGCCATCCTGAATGAAAAACAAGCTGTGTTACAAAAATTCATTTGTGAATTATTTTCTTATATCTTGTAAACATATTTACATCTCCATCAGTTACCTGCTTTTGCTTTTTTCACAGTGCTGCCAAAAACCGACCCCCGCCCCCACTGCCCCGATGTTTTGAGAAGATCAAACGTGATAATATATCTCAAAGGGTCTGGCACTGCTATGTCTTACGCATAGTGGTTTGGAGCTCAGATTAGACTGTGACTCACAGTGTGCCAGAGTGTAGTCGTGATCAAATAAAAGAATCTCACCACCACATGTAATGAGGCAAATGAGTTCAGAATTGAATTCCAAGTCACCAGAGAAATGTCTTTGTTTGCCACAGGCTTGTCAGCAGAAGCTGTAACTCCCCTTCAACTCCTTGGTTGGCTTTGGTAATGGAAAGGCCCAAGGAACTTGCTTATGGCAGAAACTAAACCGGGTGGTCCTGGGGGTAGGATTCTGGACTGGAGTAGATTCTTTGGGGTCAGAGGTTCAGCTGTGGAATTAAGCAGTGGGGTAAATTGAAAGGAGCTGAGCATTAGAGGTAAGGTAAAGAGGAGATTGAGTGGGAGGACAAAGATAGTGAAAAATGCTACTGGAATAGATGGCCCTCTCTTCTTGTCTTCAACTGCCCTTTCTCTTCTCCCTCAACTTTCCGTAGCTGTGGACCACAGCCTCTACCTGTGTTAGGGTAGGTAATCAAATGGTGGTAGTGGTGTCGTGACTTGCAAACAAATGACCTCACCCCATTAAAGTACAAAATTCTTCAAGAGAAAATTGGTTGAGGGGAGTAAGTAGGAGCAAGAAAGGCTGTATAAATGACCTCGAATTCTGTCCCTCGGAGTCTTTGTTTCAGTCCTTCAGACAGCATCCTCTTACTTTGATCACATTCACTCTTCCCTTCTGGAGATTCTCATCAGACCCTTTCTGGTCACCATAGAGCACAGGTGGCAAACACACCTGAAGGCCAAATCCAGCCCCTGACCTTGTTTTATCCGGCCTGGTACCTTGTTTCTACCCGGCAGCAGCGCTGAGCTCTCCCTTAACTGTTAAGGAGTAGTTACTTTTATACAGTCCTAAAATTACATTCAGCCCTTTGAAGGCACCCTCGCGAGGCTGATGTGGCCCCTGGTGAAAATGAGTTTGACACCGTTGCCATAGAGGTTGTGGTTTCTGTTCTGTTTAGACAGGATCTTCCTAAGCTTGAGCAAGTTGAAAATAGTGAGGGGTAAGAGTTTCTTGGAAAAACCCAGGGAATTCTGGAAGACACCATGCCAGGGTATGTATAAATGAGTATAGTTGTCAAGAACCGAATGCAGTTAAAAAAAGAAATCTTTGTTCAAAAATATCAGTCTTCAACAAAATGGAATGGAAGATTTTAGCACCCTCATTACTCGGAGCTGACTCATGCAAGTTCAGCAGTCATTTGGTTAAGGATGACATGATTCTTAGCAAGCAAAAAGTTTGAAGGAAATAAGTGCTAAACATCGGATTTTGGACATTTTTCAAACATTGTGTATTGCAAGCTTATGATAAGCTATAAATTTTCATTAAGTTTATCATTTTACTTGATTTCTAGTCATTTGTTTAAAATACCACTTGCCCAGTTTAAAAACAAAAACAGTATTTAGCAACTTGCTCCTCTGCTGTAGATACAATAAAAATAAGCATTCGTAATGGCATGTGCCGTGAGGTAGGCTGAACAGTCAAGTACCCTCAGTCTTTAGTTACTGCCAGGAAGAAGGGCCACGTGTCTCGTTCTTTAGATTTCTGCTGGAATGTCACTTCTTCTAACAGACTTCCCCTCACCACCTTGCCTAAAGTAATTTTTCTTTCTGTACTTGACACATAAGGCGGTGTGGCCGTAGGGAAAAAACTTGAACTCTGAATCCAGATGGCTGAGACTCAAGTCTTGAATCTGCCACAAATTGTCCAAGTGACTTTGGGCCTTGTCTCCTCATTTGTAAAATAATAGAACCCCTTCATAGGGTGAGTTAGTTCCAATGGTATTTATACACAGTGCTGGCACCTGGTAAGGGCTGTGTAAGTGATCACTATAATTATCACCTATGTTATTATTATTCCTTCATTGCACTTTTTACTCTCTGTTACTGTTCTAAGTTATTTGTTAATGTGGTTACTGTCTCCCAGGACTCCATGCCTCCATTAGGATGTGAATTCCTGAGGCCAGCATCTTGTCTTTCTGGTTTACCTTGTTCTCCTGAGGTCCTTGTATAGCATCTTCCCCCTAGTAGGCTCTCAATAAATGTTTGTTGAATGAATGAATGAATGAGCAACCTAAGAGCCTTTTGAACCTAAACCAAAAGCAAATGAGTTTTTAGATGTTGCCATCTTTTACATTTTTTCAACTATTACTCCCATCAATCACCACCTAAGCATATATTTTTTCATCAGTTTATCTTCATGCCATCTCAGGAGTTACAGTCCTCAAAGTCAGGTCTCTTCTGTGACCTTAGTGAGGTCTTTCAGAAATGAAGCTGAGCGAGTATTTGGTCATACCAAATTTAGAGTTTTTCCAGACTAAGATAATGGTGGATTATTTTGGACGCTCTGGGGATTAGATCATGGGGCCTCTATCTTTTATCTCTTACATAGAGAAGTCTCCCTGATACTTTCTGAGATGCATTTCCACCTGCTTGAGCTTATTTCTTTGGTTAGGGTAGTCTTTCTGTCAGGGAGCCTCATTAAAAAAAATAACTTTATTGAGATATAAATAATACGCAATAAACTGCACATATTTAAAGTGTACAATTTGATGATTGTAATGTGTGTTCTCAACTTTTAGAACCAACCCATAGACAAATCTTGGGAGACCTTCCTGGGGCTAGGGAATGCAATTGTGTTATCAGTCTTAAGGGAAAATCTCATGTGTGAGTCTCAAGTGGACTGAAGGGTGGGAGCACAATTTCCAAGTTAGGGAATTGGGAGATATTGTCTGTGTTCTAAGGAATAAGAAATGGAGGTTTAGATATGCAGTTTGAAGTTGCTAAGGTGACTCAGAGGAGCTAAGAATAGCAGTATTAACTTTATTTCTTAACTTGAAGCCTTTGTCTCAAAAATAATGATAGCAGAAGCCTAAATAATAGTCTATGATTTAATAATCAGAGTTGATTGAACAATATGAAAAGATATTCTATCATTTGTATTTTGAATGTATTCTTTTTCTTTAAAATTAAAAAGTGAAATGTTCAATTGATTGAAATCATTTTTATTAAAAATTTTAGGGAAAGTTGGAAAGACAGAATTATTACTACATTACTTAGCGTCCAAATCTACCCCCCTCCTTTATTTCTGAAGTAAATTCATTTTTATAAAAGCAGTTTGGAGAAATTGTTGGAAAGGCAGAATTACTGTGTTGCTTACCACTAACTTTCTCCTTCAATCCTGCAATAAATTAGTTTTTATAAATGAAAGTTGGAGAAACTGTTCAGAAATTAGTAAGGGAGAATTATCCCATTGCTTAGCATTGTAAGCATCTTGCGCTCATCTTTAATTCTGACTCACTGATACCACCCACAGCATTTTTTAGCTCTACGGGCTGCATCCCGTGGTGCAGGTTTTCATATCTTCTCAATGTTATCAGCTTGATACAAGTAATTATTGCCTTTCTTTTGCCACAGTGATAGAAGGAAAAATGACCTCTGGCTCCTGAATTTCTAAGGGCAAAGGCAGGTCTGCTCTGAACTCCAAGAACCACTGCTTAACACACATCCAGCTAGAGGCAGCTGGACTAGACTCAATCTGAAAAGGAGTCCTTTAGATTAGATAAGGAATTTTATTTAGGGCAGTTTATGCTCTGTCTGTTATTCAGCAGCTTCTTACTAATTTAAGAGTTTCCTTTTGTTTTCCATTAGGAAAACATCAGGGAGCTGAGAGTCTAAAGATCAGTTAATGTTTATTGAGTTCTCACTGCATGAATGGACAGTTTCGGTACTCTGGGTAGTTTTATAGAACATAAAAATGCAGGTCTCCTGTAGAGCCTTAATCAGAGGCCAAGGATAATGGCCAAATGGTGTCTAATGTCCACAGTGACTCCCCAAGGAACCCTCAAATTCGTTAGCCTGGCCCTATTCCCCTGCACATACCCAGAGCCCCAGGTAAGTTGGTCTGCTGATCATTCCTGGGAATTACATACCTTGGAATTGCTGCCTTTACAGCTCACCTGGGATAGTTCTTTGTACCTATATCTGTGGAAAACTCAACCTTTTTCCAGGTTCTAATGAGTACTCTTATTTCTCATGAAGTCTTCCTTTCCTAATTCTTTTGTGCAGAAACAGAACAGAACAGAAGAGAACACAGAATAATCCTTCCCTTGCTTTAAACTTCTACAAAATGCTCCGTTTGTTACCATCCTTATACATTTGGCACATGCAAAGAGTATAGTTCTACACGTAGATGATGTGGTGTTTTCCTGTGTGGGGAGCCAAATCTTACGTAAAAATATTTAAACTTGCTCCCAGAACATAATTACATTCCAGAAAAGTTGGAAAGGAAGTAAATGACCCATAGTGCCATCACATATAATTTTGTTAAATGTCCTTCCATTCTTCTTCCTTGTGCTTTAATGATACGACACCCGTGGTTTTGCCTTTCTGTGCATTATTATAGTGCTGCTAACCCTCAGTCTCTGCGACTGTGTAATGACTGTGCTCGTAGCTAAACCGTAATTTGGTTAATTATTTTTTCCATTGTTTAAACAAGTTAAGTGTCTCGTTTGGGAGTACACGCCCAGTAATTGAGAAGTGAATCTTGGTCTCCATCCATTACTGCCCTAGACCCCTTCACTAGCCTCAGAGCACATGCGATGCTAGTGTTCGTAATGTTGATACAGAATCACTATTTACATAAAGCTTCCCTTAAGAACTGTGTAGCACATATTGATTTTTCATCAAGAATAATGACAAATTTTCAATTTTGATTGGTGCCCACACCAATCACACACACACATAAAAAATTAATTTTCACAAATAATTTCATTACTCAATGGTTTCAAATATCTGAGGTTGTCTTTTTTAAGAGGAAAATCACAAATTAATTCAAACCTTAATATTTTAAGGTCTTACAAATTTTATTTTCTTTTCTAAAAATGTTATGTTGCTATATACACCTTCAATTTTGCTAATAACTAAAGGGTTTTTTAAAAGATTTTATTTAGTTAGTTTGAGAGAGAAGGGAAGGGAGGGAGAAAGAGAGGGAAAAAACAGCAATGTGCAAGAAATACATTGAACTGTTGCCTCTCACATGCTCCTAGTCGGGCACCTGGCTGGCAGCCCAGGCATGTGCCTTGACTGGGAATCGAACCAGCAACCTTTGTTTTGCTTTGCAGTCCTGTGCCCAATCCACCGATCCACACCAGCCAGGGCTAGTAACTAAGGTTTTAAGAAACACAGGGGGTTCACTTTAATTAACCAAGTGCTAAATCATGTCTGTATCCTATGAGGAAACTGGATCAATATTCTATACTGTTCTGCAGTCTTGTGTACATATGTGGCATATAATAACAGGAACAGGTGAAGCACCTTAATTACTACCCAATGGGGAACAAGTTTCTCTGTAGTGAAAGAGAATGTGTTGCAGGAAGAATTTTCCTAAGTCTTATAAAATGACATTGCCTTTTATAATAGAGGTTGGTAGTGATGTACCTATGAGGTTTCACATATGTATGGAATGAAAATTTGGCTATGTGCTGAGAAGAAGGAAGGTTTTGAACAAAAGTATGATGTCATTATGGCCAATACTCTCAGCATTCTCTTTCTGTGCCAGATTCCTTGGTGATTGCCCCCTTACCCATGTCCTTTATATCTGTCGGTCTTTCTCCCTCTGTCTCTGTCTCTGTCTCTGTCTCTGTCTCTCTCTCTCTCTCACACACACACACACACACACACACGTTAGGTACCAGGGCAGGGGGACTATTCATTCACTGATTTATTAACCAATTACACATCGCTATAGAATTTCTGTCAGTGTTTCATTTTACATTGACAAAGTTTTACTTTGAGTTTAATGACAATTCCATATTCTTACCTCCTGAGATACATATATGTTTCTTCTATAGTTCCTACATCCGGTAATGAGGTCCTTGAAAATGAATCGTGTCAATGGAACGTATCTTTTTGGTTTATAGACATTTATTTATAGTGTGCATTTGGTGAATAAATACCAAATAGAAGGAAGAATACACAAAAGCCTAGTGTATTGTCAGTGCCTATAAGCATTGAACTGAACTGAGCCCAATTTTTAAATTATTCATTAGTCTGTCTCCTCAGCAACATAATTAGAATGTAGCTCTATTTGTTGCTTCAGAAGTAACAGATTACTTATATTATTATTACTGCCTCCTTAGCCTTAACTTTCAGGGCAGAGCTTTCCTCTTTCTTGACATCTTTTCTGCAGTCACTATTCACAGCCTCTCTCTCATCTGGGTGGATGAAGTGTTTCTCTTCCTTTGCCACCTCCTTCCTCCTGGGTCTTTCATCACCAGCGACTTGGTCACATCATATATATCTTTAAGCTATGTTCTTTGACTGCACTTCCTTCCAGTTATGGTTCTACCTCTTTCTTTCCTTTTCCTGCCAAAATCCTCACAAGAATCACAGCCGCCCACTGCCTCTGCTCTCTTACTCCCTGCTGTTAGCCTTCAGCACCTGCGGTCCCTGAAGTTGTCCTCCTGGCTGCCGCCAACTCACTGCCTTTTCTTAGCTCTCGTTTTGTTCTTTTATCTTCAGTGACATCTCCTATCTATCTATCTATCTATCTATCTATCCACCTATATCTTGCTTGCTTTCTCTCTCTCCTTCCTTCTTTCTTTTTCTTTTTTTCTTTCTCTTTCTTTCTTTCCCCCATACAATTAACCATTGTGACCACCATTCTCAACCTCCCTGAGGCTCTGCCTTTTTCATTCCGGGGCACTGGCTGGATGGTTGGTCTGGGAAACCTTGCAAGCTCTTTCCGTAGTGTGAGAGTTCTAAGTGCCTTTTGCCTTTCCTCCTGCCCCTGCTTTCTGCTCTACTTTTTCCTCCCTAAGTCAGAGAACATCAACTAGTTTGACCCCCCATGACTTTTATACGTGGCTTACGGAGTGATTTTGTTTCAATTAGTTGTTAAGATAGAAAACTCAAAAGATTTTACAAGGGCCTAAATTCCTTGCATTTCTTAATAAACAAACAAAAATCAGTGGACACTGGCAAGCAGCTGCCCTTCTGAGGGAGGGTGGACACTCCTTCGTTCACCACAGGGTCTGCCACTCCCTGTTGGTCTCTATCTGGTCTTCTTCACTCATTGACCTCACCTGCTCAAGCCCTGCTGACACATGGATTTACACCTGCTTCCCTCTGTGTTAGGTCTTCATAGTGCTATTTCCTAAGTTCTCTTTTTTCACAAGTCAGAGGGGCTGTTTCTCTGTTTCTCTTCCCCCTCCCCACCCTGCCCACCCACCCATTACTATGCCTAGCTTTTATAGTTACTCAACATTTGGATGAGTGAAAGGCTCCATTGGGTTTGATTCTGGATCTGAGGGCTCTATACTTGACGCAGAGGTCTTTGCCTCTGAACATTTTTGTTTGGGGTTCAGAAATGTTATTTCTACTCTACATAGGCATAAAACCTTACAGATCACTAAGTCCAACTTCATGTTACAAATGAGAAATAGCAGACACATACAAGATAATGTGATTCACCGAAGGCAACAGAGCCAATGAAGGGCCTGCTAGAACCCCTCAGTGAATAGTGAGTATAACTCACGTTCACAGAGCCCTTTATCCTGTTCTCATTCCCACCTAGGTATGCAGAATTGACATTATTGTACCCTTATCGTTTCATACAGCTGAGGAAGCTGAAGCCACAGAATTTAAATGGTTCACCCAAGGTTACTGAACTAGTGAGGGCAGAGACCTGACTCCAATCTAGACCTTTCAAGTTCACGGTTTTCCCTGTGGTTTTCTCTGCCAGTTCTTTATTCAGCTCTTTAAGCTAAAATGTGAAGGCTGTCTATGAAGTGCATCCTCCCTTCATCCCTTACATTTCAAAGTCAGAAACAGGAAAAAGAACATTCTAGTTTATTTATTTATCGTTTGACAGCTGGGGCCAAAAGAAGTGAAGAGAATTAAAATGAGCCATGAGCTGAGTAACTGATGTTTCATCTCCCTAACCTAGTGCAGTGAGGCAGTTACTCTGAAAACCCCTCTCCCTTGGCAGACACTCTGAGGGCTGTATCGGGAGTCTGTGTTTCTCAGTCTTACTGCCAAAAGGAGTGACCCCTGTTGTTATTACCAGCGAGCTGCTGCAGGGCCCAGGAGGCTTCAGAAATGTGGCCTGTGGGAGGTCAAGAGAGCAGTTTCAGTCCTCCTCTTGTTGACATAAGAAAGGTCCAAACCTGTGGAGAATTTTCATGAGTTGATTTGAGCCAAACTGACAACAATTGCTGGGACGTGGAATCTCTATGGATTGTGAAAATGATCTGGAGAATGGCAGTTTTGTAGCTTATTGTACACATTAGAATCAAAGTTGCAGACAAAGGAGGGTTGCATGAAAGTCTTGGGTAGTATATTGGGGGGCAGGAGAGAGCACGATGGGGAAATCTCTGAGACTGGATAAAGAGTAAAACAGAGTCATGTTCTTCTTTTGCATCGGAGGGTACAGGGTAGTTAATAATTACCATTTACAGCACATGGAGATGGTATTTGGGGAGCAAGATAATAATGAGTGTTTGTGATCTCTGCTCCAGTGCGAGTCTGTACCCTGAGGGGTCTAGAAGAGGGGATTACTCTGACATTCCAAGGGTGTATTACCACAGATGCAAAAAGACAGCAGACAGCCTCACTTACCCTACAGACTGACCTTTGTCAAGGAAGCTACAGGCCTAGGATTGACTACCTGCCACGACCCACTTCTAGTTAGGAGTTTCTATGTTCAGACCATCCTGTGTAGTTGCTTTCTGTCTCTGAGTGTGTAGGGCCCACTATGCAGGCCCCCTGTGAGTTTGTCAGGTTTGGTTTGTGGCCCTGTTTTCTTCCACACTTTCTAAGTTCAGCAAATTGTTGTGTTTATTGAGCCTCCGGATCTGGCCACCTTGGAAGCCTGAGGTCTTGAACTGCTCTGCCCCATATGTAGGACCACTGAGCACTCGAAATGTGGCCAGTCCAGATGTGACACAAGTGGATTGCAAAGACTCAGTACCAGAAAAAAAGGAGTATATCTCAATAATGATTACATGGTAAAGTGATAGTGTCTTGGATATACTGGGTTAAATAAAATATAGCATTAAAATTCATTTTACTGTTTCTTTTTATCTTTTTTAAAATGTGGCTATTAGAAAACTTAAAATTACAATATGACTCATTATATTGGGTCAGCCAAAAAGCCCGTTACTTTTTTTTCTGTATAATGGCTCTAGTATTGCTTAGTTGTCTTTAACTTCATTCAAAACAGTTTTGTTAGATTGTATTGTGACAGCTGTCATATCAGCATGCATCTGTAAAAAAACATCAAAATTGGTAAATTTTTTGCTGCCATTTTAATATTGAAGATGGAAGAAAATAAGCAACATATTTGACATATGCTTTATTATTTCAAGAAAGGTAAAAATGCAACTGAAATGCAATAAAGGATTTGTACGGTGTATGGAGAAGTGTATGCTGTGACTGATGGAACGTGTCAAAAGTGGTTTGTGAAGTTTCTTGGTATTATTGACATTTTGGCCAAATAATCTTTTGCTGTGGGGCTGTCTTATGCATTGGAAGATGTTTAGCAGCACCCCTGGCCTCTACCCACTAGAGGCCAATCGTGGCAGATAGCTACATACTTAAAATATTCAAATCAGTAAAGTGATCAGTGAAAATGAAAACTGTGTCTTTTTTACAGAAAAAAATGTAAGTAGACTTTTTGGCCATCCCAGTACTTCAGCTGGACAATGCCTGACTAGAGGCAGCCCTTTCTTCCTCCCCTTGGTAGTTTTAAGAGAATATTTTTATTCATTCAGCAAATGTTTACAGAGGCCTAAATGGAGCTGTTACCTGAGGGAGGCTTTTGGATCAATTTGAATAGATTCCCAAGTAATCCCCTTCGGTCTCTCTAATTATTCCTCTTCTGTGGGGGGAGTCTTGTATTATAAATGAAGACTGAGTTTGCTTTTGTATTTAGGTCATCCCAAAACAAAAGCCTTTTTGCCTAAACTGCAGGGAAGAATAGAAGAACAATGGAAATACAAATTCCTCATCACCATTATGTGGAAAACATTTTGCGAAGAATTATAATGTGAGACAAAATATTTTCCTTCCTTTTAAGCGGAGGTGAATGGCACGACTTTCCACCCATAGCATTCACTCACTGTTTTCTTCAGTGTCTGACTCTCTGGAGAAGGCACACTGGGCCTAGCAATGCCGCAGAGGTCGAAGCACTCCACTTCTTTCTTTCTTTTTTAAAATTGAATTTGGGGGGGTTATAATATTTTATAAAAGTCAAGCATGCGACTTTGGCATACAGCATTTAAACATGCATGATGTTAAATTGAGATGCCATAATGGAAAAAGATTGATAAATTTGGCGCATAGTATAAAAATATATGTATAGCAAACACATGTCAAGTTAGAAAACAAATTGAAACAATATTTTTACTTTGATGGATATATATACACACATATATACATACATGCATATAATATTAGAGAATGATTTATATAATACCTAAAGAACACATAAATCTATACGAAAAATACCAACAACCTAATAGAAATATGGCTAAAGCTTGAGAATAAGCAAATCCTAGAGAAAGAAAATAGATGCTTAATATCATTAATAAATGGAGAAACAGATTAAAACAGGTTTTCTTTTTTAACCTCTCCAACTAATAGAAATTTTAAAATTATTGATAACACAAAACTATTAACAATATAAGGAAACAGGCTTTTTTATGCGCTATTAGAGGTGATGAAAATTGACTCTCTTGGAGTTCAGTGTAACAATATCTTTCAAAAAAATGTTTTAAACTTACGCATCAAGCTAACAATCTCACTTTCAGAAGTTTACCCCGGCAGGTGTGCGTGCACAGGCGTGCCAGGATGTGTGATGTGATGGCACATCCGCGCAGTGGGGTAGCGGACTCTCAACCTGCCCATCGACGTGCAAAGGTGTCCATGAGGTTAGAGGAGAGAGTAGTGTGCTGCTTGGGTTACAATTAATGAAGGAGCTGCATATTTAACAACAGCTACATGGAAAATATGTGGAAGGCTATATTACTTTTGTAATATATATTTTAAAATATTTGCCTTTTATTGAGAAACACTTAGGTTCAGGGCACTCTAGTGTGTTATTCATTCCTCAGACTTACTGTTTGTAGTCTTTGGTGCTCAAAAGCTGGAGACTGATTCATCTCTGAAGCTTCATTTAAAATATTGAGTATTCATGCTACTTCTCATGAAATTGTTTGTTCTCTTTTATAAAGGCGAAAGTCTCTTTAGCAGAGAGGATAGCCACATACTCAAAAATTTTTTGCTATTTCTTAAGTTCCTTGTTGTTGTCACTATTATTTTGTCAGTATTTCCTTTTTCTGTTTATACTTTTGATAAACTCAAAGACTAATTCTTTTTAAATTTTAAGGTTTACCAAAAAGGGACATTAGAGTTTTAAGATCAACAAATCACACTTGTCCATGCTTTTAGCTCTTGTGTCCGACCTAAGTCTTATCAAATATTCCTTACTGAGTACTTGGAAGAAGGTATTTTAGGATATAAATTTATTTTGCAGGTGATGAGTGCACTCCTCAACTTAAAGGTCGTGTCTAGGTAAATGTCACGAACAGCCCACACTGCTGAGCTCAAACATTCGTCAATGAACTTTATCAACCTTTCATTAAAAACTGTCAGATCTCTGCTTTCCTGTTGTTACTCCAGGTTAAATTATACTTATAACAAAAGCCTCCTGATGTTCCTGCTTAATTTACTTACTGCTTCTACTAAATAGTCCCAATTTTATTATTTTCTTTGTAACTCATAAGACGGCAAATAGTGTTCCTTAATACCAACCTCTGCTGCTTTAGTAGAACTCTAATTTTGAAATATGACAACATTCGTCTAACAAATATTAGCATCCATGTGTAAAAATGAAATGCAGGAAAGCTATACTAGCCTAGTTAGAGTAGAAATAAAAGGAATGGAGTGGAAAAATAAACGATACCTGTTTGAAGTGAGATCATTATACATCTGGGGAGCTAGAATGGACAAAAAGACCCCTGGCTCCACCTTCCTTATTTTATAGCCGAGGAAGCTGCCGTCGCGAGAGGCCTCAACGTGAATGGCTGTGCCAGGACTAGAACGGTGCTCTCCTGTCTGTGGTTTGCTAGTCGCCCACACCGTGTGTCCACCTGCGTACCCGGGCTTCTGCACATAGACTGTGTTTTTCTAAACATGCCAGTCCTGTGGCCCAGCAGTTCCACTCCTGGACATATACCCAATAGCCCCCAAAGGACACATACAAGATTATCCATGGCAGCGTTGTTGTTAAAGCCAAAATCTGTAGGGAGGAAGCAGAAAGGGAAAGGGAGGAGGGACAAGAAGGCAGAAGAGAGCAAAAGAAAGAAGGGGAGGGAAGGGGGACCCAAATGTAAATCAACGATAGAATGGATAAATAAATTGTGGTATGTCCATGCAATGAAATATTACACAGCTATTAAACAGACTGATTCATGGAGCAATATGCATAAAAACATATTGTTGAGTGAAAGAACCAGACATAGGAAATTATGGAGGGTCTTTGTGTTATTTATTAATGGTCCCTTAAGGTCAGGGACCATTTCCCTGCATCTCTAGATCTCGAGCACCCAGCCCGTTATCTGGCACATACCAGCTGCCCAGTGTATGTTTATTGTAATGGAAAGTATATGATGTAGATAAAGACACAAGGGAAGTGTTTCTCTATTGAGAAAAACAGCAGCAAGTAGAGGGAATAATGATTGATTTTCCATTGTTTTTATGAGAGCACAGCCTATGGAAACCTGAAATATTAATATTAACTGTAACTGACACTTAGCTAGGTATGACCATAACTAGATGACGGTGATATTTCAGAATATTTCAATACAGGTGCTGCTATTAGAGCCTATGGTTTGACTCCAGGATTAATTCAACCACGAAAGCAAGCAGATGTAATAGTTTCCTCTGTTCCTATTTTAGGAAGTCTTCTCAATTTCTTCCCCTATTTCTTACTCTGCAATGCAGCAGAAGTGCTGCTGAGTTAATTGGTCCAATTTTAGCACACCGATTAGGTCATGTTTTTGAGGATTTGTGCCTTGGGGACTGAATGAGCTTCTGTTGAAAGAAGGCTTTCTCCTACTCCTTGTCCTCTGGCCTTGCTGGGTGCACCGGTCCTTCATCTCATTGAGATGATATGTCTGGGACGAGGGAGATGGAATAGCTCTTCTGTCTGCTTTGATTTCGGACTCCTCATACCCAGCTTGTGTAGGAATGAGGACCCTGCCACCACATGGTCTGCTGAAGTTTATTAGCACTCCACACTGAGGTTTGGGCAAGTCCCACCACAACAAATAAAACAAAACATGGCTTCCTTGAGTCATTTGATTCTCTTAGGGACCAACCAGAAGGTGGGATGGCTAGACCAAGGTGGGATTGGTAAATTCAGGATCTCCTGGTCTGATGCCATCATAATGTTATTAGAAGACCATGCTTTAATACAACCTCATCTCTTCATCCCTAAACACACGCACAGAGTCATGGTTCTCCTTTGGTGTGATTATTCTATTCCTGCATTATTCCAACTTCTCATGTGGAAGAAACCCTTGAAGTCTATAGGAAAGGTATGCTCATGTTTGGAAAAGAAGTGCCCTACTAATTATAGATCGGACAGGCCAGACGAATTTGAGTCCTTGGGGGAACCACAGGAACAAATTGTTAATCAATTTGCAATCACCTTTAGAAGCACTGGTTACTGAGCTACCATTCATATGGCTTTGTGAACAGCCACTTGTGCCAAAGCAAGTTCACTGTTAAGCATTGACCGACAGGATTTTCACTTTTCTAGTAGGACATTCGCATCAACAGGATGAAGAGACACGGTCCTAACCATTTAGGTGGGTGAAAAATAACATTTGATGATGTTATTTTATCTAAAGGTATTTGTGAGGTGCTGAGCATGCAGTGCCGGGGTGGGAAAAATCTCTTATTTTTCCTGCTACCTAAATTAACCTTTAAAAAGTTTATTCTTTATCTAGTGTGTTGTATGAGAGGTTGAATTATGCTCACTGTTTTCCTGTTTTTGTAATACCTAGAAAGTTATAAGCAGCTTGTTTTCCGTGGAGCTATCCAGAGACGTAGTCTACCTCAGGGAAACAAAAACCTCATGTTCTTTCCTTTCTTGCTGGCGTTATCAGCCCAGAGCACAGCTTTTGACCCCTTGGCCCCTTATTTCCTTCACACTCAGGCACCTTTTGAAATAGAGGAGATTAGCTTGCCAACAGGACTCGAATCTCACGTTTTACCCTGCTGGGATTTAAAATTTTGGCACATATAGAAATAACTGACACTGTGACATGACAAAACTATATCAAGCTCCTACCATTGTTTTTGTGAGGCTCCCCCAAATTTATGTGGAAGTATATGAGGTAACATCCATGATTTCATTCTTCATCATCCTCCTCATTTTTACCAAGCCCCAAAGCTGCGCCTTCAATGTCCGTTTGTGCTCCGAGCAAATACCCAGCCATTGATGGGCAGCAGAGTCTTCAGGTGGACACGTGCATCTTTTTTCATTGCTCTTCTCCAAGTTTTCATTGCTCTTCTCCAAGTTTTCATCGCTCTTCTGCAAGTTTTCATCAGTGGACTGACATAAATCTTTGTTTGTTAGTGGCAAATTTTAAAATCAGGTATTCTGAAGATTCTTGGGAAAAATTGTTTTAACCTTTTTAGTCTTGCATTGGAATTGTTTATTCTTGATTTAGCATCTATCTGTGACATAGATACTACAAGGAAATCCCGATATTGAGAGAAAAGGTATCTCACGTGGAAAAAAATACATGTACTTGCCTGTACAAATTTTAGAGTGGTGATGTTCAATTTTAGATAAAAGTGTGTTGAAAGTCAGTCTCAGTGAGTCCTAGAGAATCATCTGACTTGTGTTGATTTGTTGGTCTGCAGTTTAATTCAGCTGCTAAGCAGCTGATTGAATGGGATAAGCCTCCTGTGCCAGGAGCTGACGCTGGAGAAGGTACCTCGGCAGCAGTGCAGAGCAGTGCTGCCCCAAAGCACTCTGACACCAAGAAGAACACCAAAAAGCGGCACTCCTTCACGTCCCTCACCATGGCCAACAAGTCCTCCCAGGCGTCCCAGAACCGCCACTCCATGGAGATCAGCCCGCCGGTCCTCATCAGCTCCAGCAACCCCACTGCGGCCGCGCGGATCAGTGAGCTGTCCGGGCTCTCCTGCAGTGCCCCTTCTCAGGTGAGTCATCTCGAGGGTGCGAGAAGAGTTGGCCAGATCTAGTCACCAACTGGATTTATGTGTGTATTCACCAGCTGAAGAATATTGTTTATTTTAGCCTTCAGAAGATAGCAGCTTTCCGGAGGAGCAAAGCTTTCCTCATTTTGTAGGTGGAAAATGGAGAAATAACTTGAGCGTGTTAATCCAGAGCTATTTAGTCACTTTCAGAGGAAAGACCAGAAATTAAAAAATGATTTATCAGTTTCACTAAGCAATCCCTCTATTTTACACAAAGCTGCTTTGGGAGATCCTGGCAACGAAAACTTTATCTCCATCCAAACTGAAGCTGCTATGGTCAGAACTCATAAGGTTTGCCATTGCCTGCATCTGTGTAACTTACCTTAATGTTTGGGTCCCCAGTCAGACTTATAGAAATGGGGCATTTAGTTTAGTTTAGTTTAAATTAGAAATCGGCCTAGCATTTTTTAAAAGCTCATTAATTCATCAACACTTTGGACTATTTTAAACAAATATCTGTACATTATTCATGTGTTAGTAAAAATGCTCAAGAGGATAGGGAACATTGATTAATTCATTTGGCAAACATTGGCTAGGCGCCTTATTGTAGGTTCTTCGTGGAACTACGTGTACCAAACAAAATACTGGGTTGGCCAAAAAGTTTGCTTGTTTTTTTCTGTAAGATGGCTCTAAAGCACATAGTTGTCTTTAACTTCATTTGAAACAATTTTGTTAGATTGTATTATGACAGTTGTCATATCAGCGTGCATTTAAAAAAAAACTTACCGAAGTTGGTGAATGTTTGTGTATTCATTTTAATATTGACGATGGAAGAAAGTAAGTGACATTTTTGGCATATTGTGCTTTATTATATCAATTGCGTAAAACAATTGAAATGCACAAAAAGATCTCGTGCAGTGTATGGAGAAGGTGCTGTGACTGATCAAACACGTCAAAAGTGGTTTGGGGAAAAAAGAAGAGGTTTGGAAAGTTTTGTGCTGGAGATTTCTCGCTGGACGATACCCCACAGTTGCATAGACCCGCTGAAGTTGATAGTGATCATGTCGAGGCATCGAGAACAGTCAGTGTTAAACCACACAGGAGATAGCTGACATACCCCAAATATCCAAATCAATAAAGTCATTGGTGAAAATGAAAAATGTGTCTTCTATTTTATGGAAAAAGCTAAACGGACTTTTTGGCCAACCCAGTAAGATAGAGGACTTCCCTATTTTTCGGCCTTGACCTTGGACTGTATGTGAGCATAGCACAGGCGCTGCTGTAGTCATCCAGTTAGAGGACAGCTGTGTCCTTCTCAACCCACAGTCCAGAGAGCCTCTTTCAAAGGAGCTGGCCACAAGTGGGAGAAGTTTCTTTGAAGTCTCATGTTCTATTGCAAAAGTTCATGCAGATTTTATATTCTACTCTGTAGTATCTATAGCTGTGGTTTTTTTTTTTCTTAGTTCTTATTTAAGGAGCTGTGGTTTCTTAATTCCTATTTTTTTTTAATGTATTGGTTTTAGAGAGAGGAAGAAACATCGATTTGTTGTTCCACTTACTGGTACTTATGCATTCATTGGTTGTTTCTTGTATGTGCCCTGACTAGAGATTGAACCCACAACCTTGGCATATGGGGAGGACATTAACCGACTGAGCTAGCCAGCCAGGGCTATAACTGTGTGTTTTTTGTTTTTTTTTAAACCATAAAAATAAATTATTTTCCCTTAAAGGAAAGAAACAGAAGGGAAAAAGAAAGAAAGAAACCAACACACACAGTCCTTATTCTCAAAAACCCTGCACAGTTTGATATTATCTGCTTTGGACCACAGAAAAACTTTACAGCAGCTTTTTGTATTCCTTGCTAATATTGAAACTTATTTTCTTCAGACTCATTTATTTGACCCTGCTCCTTTAGATTCCTACTGTAGGTTATGAGTTAAATGCTTTCACTCTCTGAATAGGATTGCATTTTGTCAGTGTGTTTTAAGTGGTGGGGCCATGAAACCTTTGGTCTTCTGAGCGAAATAGGACACACACACACACACACACACACACACACTAGCACACAAGGGCGACGAGGGCAGTGGTCTTCGTTGTGTTCACTGATCTATCCCAGATGTCAGACAGTAACCACTGCTGAATGGAGCACGACGTACCAAGTGAGGTTGCTCTGGAAGGGTACAAAAGGGAAGATTTTTGAATCAGGTTCTGATGGAGGAGGTTAGTAAACATTGTCATTCACGATCGAAAACTGAATCATTTGAGTGTTTTTTAGTGACCTGCCAACATTTGCATGGTGATTTTTTTTTTTCTCAAAGACTTATTTATATTTACAGAGAAGGAAAGGGAAGGAGAAAGAGAGCGAGGGAAACATTGATATGTGAGAGAAATGTCAGCCGATTGTCTCTCACATGCCCCCAACCAGGGATCTGGCCTGCAACCCAGACAAGTGTCCTGACCAGTAATTGACCTGGTGACCTTTGGGTTTGCAGGATGATGCCCTGCTTAGTGAGCCACACTAGTCAGGGCTGCAGTGATGTTTCTTGAAATAAAAGATCGGCTTCTGTTAAGAATAATGGCAACTCACAGTGGGAAATTGCTTTAAAAGCACGGGCAGTAATCTTTTGGCAGGAGAGAAGATGAAAAGAGAGGAAGGTAAACAGTGTTCGTATCTTCCTAGAGAACTCGGCAGTCAGGTGTGAGCATGCCCGACGCTGCCGCCCCAGAGCTGGGAGTGAAGACTATAAAAGTAGAGCTGTTTTTGTTGGGGTTTGAGTAGCTTAGGAAACAAGGCTCTTTCTGTGTTCCATTAAAACAGCTCCCCCTTCAACCATTCCACCCCCCTCCCATATTCTGATTCGTTCTGTTTTCAGTAGTAATGTGTTGCCTCGGGGAGAACTTATTTCTAGAAGAGGACGGGAGATGTTTGAAGTGCTGCCTGGCTTCTCCAGCCTAGGTTTACAGAAAACACCACTTGTCTGGGGTACTGTGTACGCGTGGGAACCACAGTCCACAATAAAGCCAGGAGTGTGTGTGGCATGCGTGACAGGCCATCACTCCCCCGACCACAGAGCGGAGGGGACGTGGAAAATGGTGCTTGTGAGACTGGTTTAAGTAGGGCTGTCTTTTTCTTCCGCCCAGGGAAGGACTGCTCAGTAGATTTGACTGAGGCCCATGGCTGAATGTGTCTCTTGCTATTGACCTGATTTTGTCTTGCTTTACTTTAATTAGGTTTGGTTGCATTTATTTAAAAATCCAAAGTCAGGGCCCTAAAGAAGTAAGTGTTCATTTTTCTCTCACCCAAGTGAGAGCCACACGTAGGCAGTTCAGTGCTGGTGTGCTGGTGCCTTCCAACTCACCTTTTCACCACGTGGTTAAGTCTTTGTCCTCATGTTTGTGGAGGGCGGTTGGAGATCTCTGTGTCCCATCCAAATTCTAGGCAACAGGATGGGGAAATGAACCAAAGCGAGGAGCAAAGGGCTTGCGTGCTATTTTATTCCGTGACTACTGAGTGAAGACAACTTTCCAATACATAAAGTGAAAGATTATTTAGCAGGCTCTGCTGTCCAGGTGGGCCATCAGAACAGATGTGCCCAAACGTCTATGACTGACACCTGTAAAAGCACGTGATGCCCCACACCTGTGATGGGTTTTTTTGGCCTTTGCCAGCTGGAGGACTGATTCATATAATTGAGTTTTTGTGGCACTTTTTTATGCTCAGTGGCTTCTGGGAAAGCAAGAAATCCACCCACTCATTCCCATTTGCTCTCCCCACCTGTTTCCCCTCTCCGCATAGTCCTTTCTGGTAGGGGGGACCCACCTCACTTGCAGTTTCACGAGAAAAGGATGAGCACAGCATACAGTCAGGTTGTCCCTCTTCAGGGCATTTATTCTGGACATGCCCACCTTCCGCCACTTTTCTGCTTTTCATCATGCTTTGGTGACTTCCCTTTCTTCCTTCAGCGGCAGCTCTGTGTTGAACTGGTGTTTGCAGGGTTCTCCATGTTCAATGCTTCACTCCTGTGCCTGTGATGGCAGAGACGTCAGGGAACCTCTGGTCTGGAGATGTGAAGTGACGTACTTGTCCCAGACCATGAGCTTTTTAGCAGCTAATTCTCCTGATTCCCAGTCTGGGGCTTTTAGAGAAACGTCAGAATTGTAAAGACCGTACATAGTGAGGTCTTTCTTAGATGTTTGTAGGGCCAGGCCCAGGAAGCTGTATTGTGGTGGGTTTTCTTCTGCCCCCAAATCTTCCTTAATAATGGCGCACGCTTTGAAGTGCACTCCACTGTGTCTTCTAAGAAAGACCATCTTTTATGTGGTGCCAATCTTGCAGGTGTCCTTGGAGTGTGTATGTCAACCTTCATTGATTCAGTGGCCTAATGAAGGCCATTAGGTTTTATTCCAAGAATGAAAAACCAGTTCTTCCTATTACCCAGTGTTCTTCCTATTACAGATTGATTAGAAATAGACTTTGATTCATAGAAGAGACAGAAAGTGAGGGTTCGAGGAGAAACTCTTGTTTGTGGCACCCCTGGAATCTGCTTAGGTTCAGTCAGTATGTGAGCTAACAGGTACAGAGGTAAATTTAAAAGGACGTGGGGTCCATGTATAATACAGATTTATTGGTGACAATTAAGTCACAGGCTGTGATGCTGAATCTCCCGGTCCTGGCAGGGGCTGACCCAGTGGGAAACTGTGAAGGTTCCTCAGTCCCTCTGGGAACTAACTAATCTCGGAGCTTTTCTTTGTCCTGATCATCTTTTTCTTAATTTGTGGGAATTGAGGAAACCATGTCTGGGATTAAGTTTTTATTACCAAAAGCCTAGCATTGTTTGGTGCAGCATTGTTTCCATGGGGAGACAAGGTCATGCCAACGCCACGTCTTCAGGAGTGAAGGAAAGACGTCATTTGCACAGGAACCCACACCCCTCGTTCTGCAGCATCAAGTGACACGCTGCTTTCTGCAGTCGGACCTGCTGTGCAGCTTGGCTGGAATCGATCGAGTAACCAAACCCAGGCGATGAAATGACCTGAGTAACTCAATTTCTTTCTAGTAAATTAATCTTAGGTAGTATCGAGGATAAGACACCTTTGAACACAGCTAATTTGGCTTGACATCGTTCCCTTAAAGGCTCTATAAGTAATTGCCTGTGATAGGCATGTCTAGGCAGCTGCATTTTAATTACGTGTCCCCACCGTAAGGTAGAAATCGTGAAAATGCTTCTGAAAGTAGCAGAGCACCTGAAAGATGTCACATAGATTCAACATACTGATAGAAAGGCGGGTATTAGGCTACGACCCCTGTCAACAGGATTGTCAGGGAGATGGCCAGCAGGCTGGTGGAGCACCCGAAGGGCCTGACCATCTGAGCAGCCACGTCGGTGGTCGGTCGGTCGCATCCCCGAGAGGCAGCACGTTATTGTGAAAGGCAACAGCAGTTGACCTCTACGTGTAAAACATTGTAGTGACCGGTACTTATCACGTGACTTCCTAGTGTCTTAATACAGATTAGCAGGCAGTAAATTTTGGTTGAATATACTGAAAGGGATTCTGCCTTCCAAAATAATAGAAATTATGGATTAAAAAAATTGTTACTTGCCTTTGCAAGGTTTAGCTGCATGGTATAATCCATTGTATTAAATACAGTCTTTTTGTTACCTTTTTTTCTTGGCAGGTTCATATAAGTACCACCGGGTTGATTGTGACCCCACCCCCAAGCAGCCCAGTGACAACTGGTCCTTCGTTCGCATTCCCATCAGACGTCCCCTACACAGCTGCGCTTGGAGTGAGTACAGTTTCTCCCATCTCTGTTTGTCGTTTAGGTATTAGTCACGTTAACCTGGCGCACTCCACCTCCTAACACCTGCAGTTTACCTGACACTTGCTAGGTGGGGCGTATCTCTTATCTATCTCTGTTAAACTTAGAAAAACATTAGAAAGTCTCTTGCCTGCGGCCTGCCAAATTTTTCACAGTGAGGGTCAGTGGCCTGAAGCTATTAGAAGAACTCTGTAAAATACTTTTAATTTTCCTTATAGTTCACCCTGATTTCCAGGAGATTTAACCTTTATTTCTTTTGAGTTTGTCGACCTTTTCACAAAAACACGTTAATAGAAATACTGAGGTAGCTGGGATCCCTAAGGCTAACTGGTTTTCTTTAGTCACACAAGTAAGTCGATTTCAGATCTCTGCATTTACGATTCACCTTCCTTAGTTTCTCGTCTTCTGTTGGTATAACCATAGCCTTGGCTGCCCGAAGGCCCTGGCTGCCTTGGAAGGCCCCTTGAACTATGTTGGTTTTCTTTCTGCCCATATAGCATCCTGCAGACAGAATCTAAACACTGATTGCTTTAAAACATCCTAATGGGGGAAATTAATAGGAAGAATGAGGGCAGCCCAGGGAAGTAGATACTAAGAAGGAACACTCTGGAGAGAAAATTAAAAGGGAAGAAGCAAGCAAAGGCAACCTCAGGTAGCAGAAACACAATGGTTTAAATCCATGTTTCCTAAAATTATAGGCAGTTGAACTGCAAGGAACCAGCAATTGTGAGACATCTCTCATTGAGGCCAGTGCCTTGCCTTATACTTTCAGACTGTTTCAGTGCTGAGTTGAGCGAGGATAGGAAAGATCACCAAGTCAAATGATTCCAGTGGACCCCACCCCTATAAATTACTCAACCAAATCTCAACTGATTGTGATATTTTCAGAGAAGTGGTGTGGCCTGTTGATGGGGGCACAGACCTGGGCTGGAAGCCTAGGTCGGCCACTTACGTTATAGGACCATGAAAAGTTACCCAGCCGCTTTCAGCCTCCATGTCCCTACATATAAAATGAGACTAATAATAATACTCACTTCAGAGAGTTAGCGCCACGCCTAGAACGTGAGCGAGGTGACTGTTCCTGACCTAGTTATTGGCCTCTACTGAGCACTGTGTCGAAGTGAGCCTGTGACTGTGCTCCTGGTTTACTTCAAGAATGCCTTGGAGGGCCTGGTGCACTTCTCACGGGTTTCTCTGCCCCCCTGTACCAGGAATAGTGAGGCTTCTAAGCAGCTGGTTTGTTTTTAGGTTGTGGATTTTATATATGTTGTAAAGATTATAGTTCCCTCTGCTAGAATGCTTAGAGCCAAATTGGTACCCTTCTCCAGCTGAGACCTCACACTGTTGTTAGTTAAAATGTTGGCCCCACCTCGTTTTATTGTCCTCATTTTATGTTTGCCTTGTTTTTCCTTTTATATTTGTCTTGATACATTTTATAAATCATTGAAAACCGACTTTGAAACAAAGTGGGATATAAATAAATGCAGTTGTAACCTAGCTTGACTTAGACTTTTGGAAACGGTTTATGGAGTTAAGCATGTTCATGTTTTTAAGTGGAAGTTAATAATGTTCTGGTTAAAGGTTAAAGGGTTTTTTTTTATGTTTCCAGAACGATTCTAGCTTCCTTGATAGTATAAGAGTTTGGTGCGGGAGGGCAAGTTGCATTGACACATCTGAGGAGAAGATGAAATTCCGTTAACTTGAGGAAATGGGGTTCCCTGACATTCCGGTAGCCTCTGGGTATTTCGACTGGAGCCCAGTTCCATAGCCACCCTGCCCTCTGTCCTCGAGAGAAGACTCTCCTTTCCTTCCTGCCCCTTCACCATCCGCTGGTATTCCCATTTCCAGAAGACTACTTTGCATGGAAAAGTTCTAACTTGATTTCTTAAGGGGGGAAAAACTGACTTTCCTGATCTTAGAAAAATTAATTAGTAGAAAAGACACAGAGCTGGCTGAGTTTCACCCACGTGAGCTAAAAATTTTACGATAATAGTAAATGGCCAGTTGCTCTTAGCTGGAGGTGCACTCTAGGGCAGATCAATGGGACCCGTCACAGGAGAGCACAAATATACAAAAGTTAATTTACGTTCAACGATTTTATCCTAGAATCACAGGAGGAAGCTTGCATGTTAAGCAAGAGGAAGGTCTATTAAGTGGTATGTCTACTGTGCCAATATCACTTAATGAACAACTAATTATAAACAGACATACCTGTCATCCCAGGAGATGTCTAGATCTCAGAGTCCCTGGTAGGTTGGCAGAAATGAATTTAATGTTAGGTGTAAGTGGAAAACATCTCAGTGGCACGCACCCTCTGCATCTCTGATTAATCACAGCAAGTATCCTTTTTGAAGTCTGAAGTGTTTCCCACGACCACGAGCAGCATCACAGCGATAGTATGCGCCTTGGTAGGATGGAGACTATGCTCTCCGTGGCGTGGGTTTGTAGGTAATAAATGCCACCTCTAGAATAGAAGTTGAACATTATGTCTGGTGCTTTTTATGAATTGAGAGTTTTTAATCTTTTATGCCAAATGAAGTTAGGAACATATTGTCTCATACATCTCACATGGAACAGTTAAAATGTTAAATATCTAATATTAGAAACAAAACTGTTATTATGTCTGTCGGATTCCGACATCAGTCTGTTAATAGTAGTGAGGGTTTTTTCCAACTGATTTTTTGAGGATAAGAGGATAAAGATCTTAGCCTTGCATCTTCCGTACAGTGGTAGAAAACCTTTTTCAACAAGTGATTCATAACCCCTGATCCTCTCTGCCCGCTGAGAGGTGTTTAGCTGTAAGATGTCATAGGGTGCTCAGGTCAATAAAGGCCAAATATGGCCCACAGACAACTTATAAACAGATTGCATCACAAAAATGTGTAACCCTAACTAAAAAAGTATTACACACACACACACATTGTTTAAGGAAACAAGATGAAACGATGCCAGGTTCTCAGAAGAGCCAATATGTAATTAATTCATTGAAGCCCACGATAGAGGCTAAACAGAATTTACTCCTGTCAATGGGATCGGGGAAGCTTCTAGAAGTGGAAGGATGGGGCTGCCAATCTTGGCAGTTTGAGAGGAAGAAATACAGCCTCTGGAATTGGCAGGAGTTCTGGAAATGAGGACGAGGGGTAGGATATGTCCAGCAGCAAGTGTGTCCTGTCCGCGGCCTGGCACCCAGCCCACGCCGAGAGAGGGCACTTCTTTCCTGGTGCCCAGTCACAAAGGCGGGGAATCAGGGACTGCCTTCACAGACGGGCACAGAATTCGGATCTGTGTTTTTCCTGATCCCAAAGCCCATGCTTCTTCTACCATGTAAAACTGGTGCTTCTTCCAAGATCAGTCGGTCGTGGGAGGGAACCCGGGCATGGCAAAACATGACCAGTTTACATTAGCAGACCACCACTAAGTCCTGTTTCTGAGCTAAGTGTTGTTCAGAAATAGTCACTCTTGCCTCAGGTCATTACCACGTACTGGTACACAGAAGGCCTGAATCTGTGGAAGCACAAGCAGGAAGCTCATTTTTAAGGAATATCAGCATAACATCCAGTTTTCTACATCAGTGTTTCTGTGGCCTGGGCCATAGCTACGGACAGCTTTACTGTGATGATATATAGACTTTCTGCATTTCCGTAAGGCGACCAGTGATGGGCACTGTTTAAGCCCCTATTAATTTAGCATGCAGTATCCAGTGAACATGGCATTTAAGTATAGGATCTGGCTCTGTACAATAGTAAGTTAACAGAATACGGTTAGCATGGTGTTACCTGTGCTCCTAGCAGGGACCATAGATGTTTGTGCTTTTTCCTGCTGGTGGAGAGTGCGTGCTGGCCGCTGGAGCCAGGGCCACGAAATAATAGGCAGGTCTCCAGGTCAGCTCTGGGTGAATGAAAGGCTGTGGTTTGCTCTGTAGAAATTTCAGGTCTTGCAGGATAGCAAACTGCCTGAAGCACAGCACCCAGTGGATTACCTTTTGAACTTCCACATCACCAGATTATTTCAGTTTAGGTTGTTTATAAAGCAACCCACAGAACTTCCTAGTCTGTCACAGCCCGGGACTCACAAGAGCCCTATCATTTTACCAGCCCCGCAGGGCTGAGCAACATCTAGGAATCTGATTTTAATTAGACTTTCTCTCTTGGTCTTTGTCTGTGTGCTCACATACCCACGAATACACATATACACACATGCACTTTTCCCCAAAGATAGGTAACCCAGCATCGGGGGAAAATCTGCCCGATTTTATTAAGATCACCTGTTTCAACCATATAACGGGAACTATAACTATTTTCTCTCAAGTACAACCTTTGTGAGCTTTCAGAATATTCTTTTATCCACATTTCCAATGCCTACCGTTTACTCTTTGTAAAAGTAATGTGCATGAAACATTTGCTTGCTCTATCCGTTAACTATGAGAGGTGACCTTTTTTTACATTTTGTTAAACCACGACACATATTATTATTAGGTCTATAGATGTCCTTGCCTTCTTTTTTGGACCAATTTAATACATCCTCTGTTTTAATAAGTTAAAATATAACAGGTGATTCTGATTTCCTTTCCTCTTGAAAATGCCATTCTACGTAGTGTGCGAAATGGAGCTTTTTGGTTCTGTGCCTTCGGTGCAACGTTAAGTAATTTCTAGGACCGTTATTGCCGGGCTCCTGCTGAGCGCGTGTCATTTGTCTTCTGCCTTTCCACAGCCGCGCTGTTGTGAGATTGGGCTCAGGGAGGTTGAAATGGAAATCAGTTCAATGGTAATTTTACAGTCTCTGTATATTATTGGATGTACAGTCTAGACTTGTTATCTCACTTGTCAAGCCACTGGTGTGTTATTACCCATGAACTGCCCAGGTCACACATTTGCTGAGTGTTTTACCAAGGGTTAGCTTTACTGCTCTCTTGCTTTGTCTCTGGAAGGAGACCAAATGGAATGAATGCTTGACCTTCTCCTGGTTAAAGGGTTTGAAGGCTCTAAGCCCAAGTCTATGCACATTCCAAAGCTGTAACAAATCTTAATGCTGCTGTGTTTTGTGTGGAGAACATGAATAACGTTCACGAGTTCTGACCTTCTGAGCTGACCTCCGCCTTGTCCAGGTTAGCACTCTGTAAGCAGCTCTACGCCTCATTTATTTCCGCTCTGACTTCTGCAACAGTGTCAGCTGCTGTTTGGGAAAAATTCTTCCTGAAAGCCACTTTAGCCAGAAAATTAAATATAATGTGTGAAACAGTTGCAACATATGTCTAGAATTTTGAAATTTTTTCTACTCAGTTTATGTTTGTCGAACTATGTACATTAATAGGCAGATGAAGTCAGTGTTGATGAGATTCAGATTTTCATTCCAAAAAATAGACATAAAATGTCTGCTATGAACTATGTTTGGAAGTCATTGGATTTTTTCCTACTAATATGTTGATGTATCAAAGTCCTTTATGTTTTCCTAGGTGCATTCTTTACTCGTCACGTTTCTCCTTTGCTTCAGTTTTTACATCTAGTGGTTCAAAGATTTGGGGAGGGCGAGGTGGAGGTTCAGGCAGGTCTTTGTGTGCCCGTTTTCCCAGGAGTTTCGGTGTACAGACCCTAAAGAATTATCTGGGGTTTATAGATCAGAAGGTAACAATTGCGCCATTGATTTTCAAAAGGCATGGAATCCTGTAGGCAGAACCCCATTAGTCTGTGCCCATAAAAGAACCAGCAGCTTTTCACTGGTGTGCTTGTTAAAGATTACCATCCTTGATAGTACTAAATTTCAAAAGCTGGCATAGTTAAGAAAAGAATAAGCAAAAGTAGCAACAACAGCCCAGTGATTGTGGCCTGCTATTGTTTGGGCTTTTTGGAGACCAGGCATCAAAGGGAATTTTCTTCTGGAGGCATGGTTTGAGATACAGCACAGCCCTATCGTTTTGTGTTGTGTCCAAGTTTCAGGTTACAGAAACAGTCGCAGGTTAACTCCTAGCAAGCAGTGTGACATTGTAGCTGCCTCCTTGGAAGGCATTTGGGTTCTTGTCCAAGTCTATACTTAAAATGTTATTAATCTTTAAATCGCCTGTGGTTGTTTCAGTTTTCCTTTCCCTCCTCCCAAGTGTGATAACTTACCTGTATGCTGAAAACGGTTGCTGTGGCTTTAAGATCTTCTAGGAGAACAAGATGGGTTTTTTTTGTTTATTTGTTTGTTTTAAGGAGGCTTTCATATTAGATGGCCTGCTGGTTCTGCTCTGTTTGGATTACATTAAAGTCTTTTCCCATGGATTTCTGATTCCTTTTCCTTCCCACCGCCTGTTTCTTTCTTATACCAGACTATGAATCCTCCCCTGCCCCCACCCCCTCTTCTGGCCTCCACACCACCGGGCGCTACTGCTGCTGCCGCCGCTGCTGCTGCTGCTGCTGCTGCTGCTGCTGCTGCTGGAGCTGCTGGAATGGGACCGAGGCCCACAGGGGGACCCCCCGACCAGATTGCACATTTACGACCTCAGACTCGCCCCAGCGTGTAAGTGAGGGTGTCGTTTATTACTGCTTAAATGTCCATTTCAAACTAAGCCCAAACTAAGCAGAGGTAGAGAAACGGCTTTCTGATATGAGCTGGTGACAGGCTTATGGCTTACCATAGTGGTTTGTATTCTGCAAACTTCCACCCAGTCATGCATATAATTAGGAGACTGCTGAAACAAAATGGGCCTGATACTGGAGCTCGCTGGGCAGCCGTCCTGCCGAGGGAGGGCCGCGCGTGGTTGAGGGAAACGTAGCTGTTTGCTTCTTCCTGATATTGGCTGTGGATGGGACTGCCTTTTGAGCCCTTTGTCTTCACGTTTGTTCCTCACACTGGGACGTTGAGGAACGGGAAGGTATTCCTCACAAATCAGATAGAGTGGTCCGTAGTATGCATGTGAAAAGCTGTAAACCCCCAACAATAAGTATCCAGAAAGGTCTAATTGTCTTGTTCAGGGTTTATCCATGGCAGCATACAGTTAGATTTTTGCAGCTCTTATACTGAGTGAGTTCATAGGATACAGAGAACAGTTTAGAGCCCCGGTAAAAACAATTGGTTAGTGTAGCCAGCCTGGTTTCCGTAAGTTGGGGGCATAGTCACCCTGCATTATGGGATTGTTCTGTACTCTCTGTGATCTGGACTTTTATTTCCCTTTGGCTTTTTCAAACTCTGTATTGCTCCTGGCTGAGCGTGCCAAAGCAGGTGCAGCCCAAGCCTCTAGGTCCAGCTTGTGTGTGGAAGGCAGCATGTCGTGCTTCCCAGGGGGGGGTTTTACCATATGTCCTCATTTGGGGCTACTTCCCTGGCCTAACAAGTGCCATTTAAAGAGCTCAATTTTCCCAGTGGGCACCTAATTTCCAGCAGCAGGTTAGGCACTCTGGGAAGCTGCATTAATTCTTTCACACCCTGCAAATACCACTTGGTGGGATAGTCACCTTCACACCGGGAGGACCTGCTTGGCAGTTCTTAATCAGGAGGGCCTCTGCCTTTTACATGTGGCTGGGAAAACCTGTTTCAAAGGACGAGCACCAGTACTACATACAGGGTAAAGGATTATACTTTGTTTACTTTGTACAAGATGCTCAAGACTGCATACCAAGGACCAGTTTTGAGCATCTTTGATTTTGTCTGTTACTCAGCCCGAAATCAGATATTCTTTCTACCCTAGGTATGTTGCCATATACCCCTACACCCCCCGGAAAGAGGATGAGCTGGAGCTGAGAAAAGGAGAGATGTTTTTAGTGTTCGAACGTTGCCAGGACGGCTGGTTTAAAGGGACGTCGATGCATACCAGCAAGATGGGGGTTTTCCCTGGTAATTATGTGGCACCAGTCACAAGGTATGGTTGGGAATAAATGGCTTACCAAGTTCTAAACAGAGAAGCTTTGTTCTTTCCCACGGCTCTCAGCCTGTCCGGGTTCCTTCTCATATTGTAATCGCCTGTTACAAGCCACCATTTAAAAAATCTGTATCTCTGTTTGCTGAGATCCCTTCTAACTCTGAAATGGTTAGCTTACTGTTCACATGGATATATATGAAATTGTAGGTTTCTATGAATAAATGTACTGGGTTTTAAGTTCCTTGCTTTAAGTAATATGTAGAAGACTCAACTAGACCATTTTTAATATTTTTGAAAATAAAACGTAATGTTTAATATAAACAAAAGCTATATTATTAATACTTACCTGTTTCTGTAAGGCTTACTATGTGCTGTGCAGGCAGATTTCTAAATGCGTTTCACACATTAATTCTTCAGTCCTTAAACAACTCATTGTTGTAGTTTCTGTCATGATCCTCACTTGATAGACGAGGAAATGGAGGTACAAAGAGATAAATACCTTGTGGGAGACCACATAGTGAGCAAGTGCTCAACCCCAGGTGGTCTGGCTCCATAGTCCAACCACTTGATCACCTCTGAATTTGGCAATTATTAATAATTTCTGTACTACAGACTAATAAAATTCTTAAATATAACATGGATCCTTTATCCTTCTTCGCTGAAGGTGATTTGGCTCCCCAGGGCCGTTGGGCAATGTATGGACACATTTTTGACTGTCATTACAGGAGGGGAGGTGGGGAGAGACATTGCTCTTGGCATCTAGTGCAGAGAAGCCAGGGCTAGGGTCCAGCAGTGCACAGGGCAGCCTCCCGCAGAAGGGATGATCTGGCCCAAAACGTCCCTGAGGTTGACAAACCCTGCTATAGGATGATGGGAAGTAAGAGCTTTTAGATATAAAAAATGTTCTTTATTTTCTTCAGAGATAAGGCCACCTTCTGGTCACTGAGGAAGGTAGCCTTGGAAACTCAATGAAATGACCTATAATGGCATCGACACTGAGGGACCCTCCTCAGTTTCTGGCCCCTGGGCTCTTACGTAGTCCAGGTTTAACTGTGTTAAATCATTCCCTAAACCCTCTGATTCTGAATAAATGGCTTAATGAATTGACATGTTTGTCAGATGTTGGCTTTGATTTATAGGTTGGCCAGCAGCCTAATCAAATGAAAATCGGTATTGTTGCAGATGGTGACAGGATGCTAGCTTTAATTAGACTCGCAGATTTGGAATCAATATAAGCCTTCTCTTCTGTGCATGTTAAAATCTCCACTCAGGATCCACAAGATGGTAGATAGACCCTCCCTGGTGGGAATGAAAAACAAAAACAAGGGAAGTAAAATAAACCAAACAACAACAAAATATTAAGTTTTCTTTTTAAAAGAAAAAGTTTTCATACAACTCAAAAACAAATTATTTAAGGCCTCCAGAGGGATGCTTAGAGTTAATCCTTTGTTATTCATCATGGTAAACAATAAGGACATTCAAGTTTAATGAAGTATTGTACTTAATAGAAAGTTGCTAGTAATAGAATTGTTTCAATGACTTTAGGATATCAAAAATTTACGTTACACAAAACTATATCAAGCCTAATTTAATGATATTCAACCGGTAAGTATTTAGAGCTGGCTACACCACTAGAACTCCAAATCCTGGAGAAACGTGAAAGAACCTTGTCACACTGGCCCTGTCTTCAGGGAACTTCTACTGAGTCGGGAATATAAGGAATTTACTAAAAAATAATGCCACATTTTGCAATCAGGGTCATAGAACAAAGAAATCCGCATGAACTAGAGCCATAAAATCTTAAGCCTGAGCTTAGGCCAGGCTTCTTGAAATCATGGGATTCCTGCTGGATCTTGAAGTGTGAGTGAGCGTAAGAGAAGGTTAAGAAAAGACAGAGAGGACTTCATGGAGTGTGTGTGTGTGCGTGTGTGTGCACATGCATGTACACAAGCACTTGGGTGATGTGGGGCTGAGGGCAAGTAGGGGCAAGATCAGAAAACATGAGCAAGGCCACGGAAGTGTGGTGATTGTACGATGACAAACCTGGCTCCTTGGATAGATGAAGTAGGAGAATCCAGGGCCTTACGTCAGTGGACAGGTTTGGCCTTGGTGTGGAACACTGAGCCCAGCAACTGTATGTCCTTGAACAGAATACGATGGAGAGTTTTCTGTGACTCAGAATACATTTCAAGACCCTTCTCAACCTCAGGGCCATTGTTTGTTTGAATTTGCTCTTCTTACACTTTGTAAAAATAATTCCATTCATTTTTTTTAAATGTTTTGTCTTAAAGCTTCTTGCATGTAGTTGTTGTTTGTTCTGTTTCCCCCCCAGGACTGATCAGACTGTCTGTGTTTCTGTCTCGGCAGGGCAGTGACAAATGCTTCCCAAGCTAAAGTCCCTATGTCTACAGCTGGTCAGACAGGTCGGGGGGTGACCATGGTCAGTCCTTCCACCGCAGGAGGGTCTGCCCAGAAGCTCCAGGGAAATGGAATGGCTGGAAGTCCAAGTCTTGTCCCCACAGCCGTGGTGTCAGCAGCTCACATCCACACAAGTCCGCAGGCCAAGGTCCTGCTGAACATGACTGGGCAGATGACAGTCAACCAGGCCCGCAATGCCGTGAGGACAGGTAAGGGGGAGCCAGGCTGCAGAGGGTCAGGAAAGGTGGTTGCCTGCCTGATAGCAGATCTTTTATGACAGATGTTGAGAAAGGCAGATGTGATATTAAAATAACAAATAACAGGAAGTAGAAGTAGGCATGGTCTAGTCAATGGCACTTTGCGTCTGCTTATTTTGGCTAAGCCTGCCCTGCACATTAATTCCAGCCTGACCTACAGATTAAAAGCCTGAAAGAAGTTCGGCTGCTCCTAAGAACATCAATAATATTTGGGCATATGACTTCTGTGGTCAAGATTACACGATCTCAAATCTCACCACTGCCACCTGCGTGTCTACTGCACGATAGTCTGCTGATCAGTGCGCAGATGTGTTTTTTTAATGAATTTAGTCACAAGTCTATTTTAGACCTCATGGGACCTTAAATAGCCTTCTCCTTTCTATAGCATTGAACACCTACCAAGAGTCTTGGATAACAGTGAGAGTAAATGTGTTACTTACCTCTGAAAAACCAAAAGAAAGAAAATGGTTAGTAAGAATGGAGAGAATAATTTTTAAAAAGGACAGGAGGCCAGTGTAGTTTGACCGTGTACACTGCCATCAGAACCGGCTCCGTGTCTCTAGCTGTGTGGAAAGGCCATCTCTCTCTAACCGAAGGGCCTTGGGGTTACAGCTAAGCTTCCAGGCACTCACCAGACTCGAGGGCTGTTCTGGAAGGGAAATGGCATCTAGGGACCCAGCTAAGATTAAGTGCTTTTCAACCACCATACATCCATTATTTACTGTAATAAATGCAATAGTAGCCTTTCATTATGGTCTGATGCAATGAAATGACTCATGTTTTGATGAGTAGCATTTACCGGAAAGCTAAATTTTACCGTGTTCCCTCCTGTCATTGACTAGTTTTGGCACACAACCAAGAACGCCCTACGGCAGCAGTGACGCCCATCCAAGTACAGAACGCCACAGGTGTGGGGCCCGCAGCTATGGGCCTGCCCCATCATCCCATGGCCTCCCCACAACCTCCACCTCCAGTAGCTGCTGTCAGTGTGGGTCGAGCCAGTGCCCCCCTAGCCTGTGCTGCAGCTGCTCAGATGGCCTCACCGAGCATCGCCTCCACCTCCCTAGAGACTGAGCCCAGTAGCCAGATAATGGCCATTCTCTCTGGACTTCCCACCTCTCCTGACAGCACTTCATCAGCTTGTGGGAGCAGTTCAGCAGCCAAACCAGACAAGGACAGTAAAGTAAGACCTACCTCCTTTTTCTCTGTTCATGTTTTGTCCCATCATTTCTACTAATGAAAGGATCCATTCAATGGCCCTGAAGTGCTCACCGTGCCGGTTACTGTGCAGGAGCTAGATTCATGTTTCTCTGCGTCCGAGTGCCCACTGGTTGCCAGGCCCCGTGTTAGATGCTGTTAGTCACTTCTCCGCCTGCAGCTTTCGTCTCATAGAGAAGTTTCCTTCCTCTGACTCATTCTTTCATCTTCTTGCTGTCCTTAATTCTTCTTGGCCAGCCAGTTTTGCTTTTTGTGAGAAGGTCTTCAGTGTGTGTGTGTGTGTGGGGGGCATACAGAGGGGATGAAATTGTTAATCAGAAGTGTTATTTGTGGGTTTATTTCTTCTGTAGTGTACTTGATGATAATCTGCATGGATAGTTTTTCTCTTTGACTTGAATTATAGGGGAAAATTATTTTGTAAATCCATTGATCTTTTTAAAATCTCTCACTTAGGGCTGAATTTCAAAGAAAACATAAATGGAAAGTTGTGTTTGAAAGACTAATCTATGGTTGAGTTTGGAGGTAGGTGGATGGAGGCAAGGGAAATTGATGATGATTTTGGAAATTGATGAAAGAGAGGACTGATAACAAAGTCTGGACAATTGCATTATAGTCATGACCTTTTCCTTAGTATGTCTCGCATTTCTCCTTTTCAACAATAAAACCCAGTTCTAGGAAGCTCTCGGCTAATCATAAACTCTTAGCCACCTGGTTCAGCGGTAATAGATGTCGCTCTATTTAAGACGTTAGGCCAGCCTGTAAATAGGGGTTTATAAGAAAATAAACTTTACAGCCTACTAAAAAGTTAATATTTAATTGTTGGGTTAACATGAGCGTTTTTGAAAAAGATTGGTATCTCTTCAGCGTTTATAATTAACTACATTAAACTTGTACTCAAGCCGACATGTTCAACTTTGTCAGTATCGTTAAAAGAATTATTTTATAGTTTAGATTTCAAAGTTTTGGAACAGCGTGTCTCAGGGCCCTTGTCCCTGAGGAGAACAGAGACCTCAGCCCCTGCCCTCCCAGAAAAGAATCCGCTGATGCTCTGGAGCTTGAAAGAGGCGCGGGAGACAGAGACGTGGCTCCCGCAGGGTGTCTACGTCCCACCCCTGACATTTGAGGATATGTTTCCCTCCATAGCAAAAGGAACATCACAGGTGTGATTCAATGAAAGGTTTTGAAGGGATTATCCTGGATTTTCAGGGTGGGATGAATATATAATCACAAGGATCTCCATGATGGGGAGGCATGAGGATCAGGGCCAGAGAAGATGTGACCTCTCTGAAGAAGCAGAGGTCAGAGTGATTCAAGGAAGGAGCCACAGCCAAGAAATGCAAGTAGCTTCCAGAATCTGGAAAAGGCAAGGAAAGCGAGTCTTCCCTAGGACCTCCAGAAGGAATGCAGCGCTGCCAACACCTTGATTTTCGGACCTGATTTTTATCCCGTGTAGTAAACTAGTCCAGGACCTTATGCAGGTATGCTGTTGAGTACCCACCCTCGACCAATGGCCCCTGGCCTCTGTTTGGATACCGTATCGACCACCAGCACCCTAGCTCCAGAGCGTCCCATGCCATTTTCTTTATGTTAAGATGCTGTGTGGAAAATGTTGGTCTCCTTTCTATAGGATGCCGTACAGTGTTTCAGAGTTACCTTCTTTTTGTGTGTGTGGGTACAGTCTTGAAGTTTGTTCACCGTTCTTTTTGTCACAGGTTACAAATGTTCCCTTCCTAAATCTACCACCTCATTTAATGTTCCAGGTCCACTGAAGAGACTTTTCCTGATTGATATAAACTCAGTAACTTCATGATTACCAAGACTGGAGTGTCATTTAGCCCCCATTTCTCCATCCTGTCTACAAGGACGGCATGGAAGAACTTTTCAAACCACCGCTGAGGTCCAAACGCCTTTCCCACTCTCCCATCCAGAGGGCTCCCTGGTGGCCCCTCCATTTTGGCCATTACTGTTAGCAAGCATTTCCTGCAGGAGGCTCCTCCTCACAGTCTCATGTCCTTTCCTAAGCAAATCTTTCATTAATACACTATTCTAGAATTTCCCAGGTGGTCTGCAAAGTGCATTGTTGTCTTTTTTTTTTTTTTTTTTCCTTTTTAAATTAGGACCACACACGCCCTTCTTTGGCCTGTTGTGTCGACCTGACCCCAGGTTCACCAGGATCTGTCGAAGATACTTGGTTGCATTTTAGCTGTAAATTTTCCCTGTACTCTGAGGTGAATTCAGCCTATCACGAGTACTTATTTGATCTCTAAATCCCACTCTCTTCATCTCTTTTCCTCTCATCAAGGTTTGTTCTTCCTTTCCAGTCAGAAGATTGCCCTTGCCTTTCTTCGTACCACCTGAGAACAACCGTCCATCCCCAACAGCAGGTTTCTGTCTTTCTTGTTCTCCTTTCAAACATAACTTTAAAGCAATGCAGCCCCCGCCCCCACCCCCTTTTTTTAGGTCTTTAGCATTTTTTGCAACTTTAAGCTCATATGGGCCATGATTATGTTCTTTCATAGGAGCCATTCTCTTCATCTCTTTGTAAAAGTCCTTTAAAAAATTGAGCCCATTAGGCTGCTCCCTGGGGGAATCACATTAGTACCTTAGGTGCCTCTACATTTTCATCTGGTGGGATAATTTGCAGTTGTCTGGTTAGAATTTTATTCCAGAGAGCCCTCCCTCTTGAAGTATCTTTCCTTTTGAGTTTCAGGTCATGCATATATTTTCTTTGAACTTTTAAAATATGTTCTCTTAAACTTTAGAGTTCAAATCTAACTTATCTTTGAGCGCTTACTTCTAAGTTCTCAATATTTCTGCTTCAGCGGCCGAACGTCTTCACCCCCTGCCCTGGTCTCAACCTTTCCCCCAGTTGATCAGAATTAGATCCAAAGTTGCAGTTTGCTCAGCTTGCGGTGAGGTTACCTTGTCCAAAAGTCAAGGAAAACGTGTATCAGAGATTCTAGTTTCAGTGGAGACCTCCAGCAAATAGTTAGGTGTTTGAAAACGCTCTCGTTGTTTCTATCTTCTTCTGTCATTTTGGGATGAGCATCACGCATTTACGCAGACCCTCCAGGCAGTGTGGGGTGTGCCCCCAGATGACAGCTTGTCCACGGCCCTCTTCTTTTCTCCGAGCCAGCGCTCTGCTGTGGCCACCACTGGCGTGCCGCGGCGCCGTGTGACTTTCCATGTGCATGCAGCACCGTGGCAGCTCCGCACCTTGCTGGGCTGTTCCTTTTGAATGGTATTTTATTCGGAAGTCCTATATCACAGAGTCTCAGACGTCAAAAACGGGTTTTTGTCCCTGACTTAAAGTCTCCAGCTAATTTGGTCTGGTAACTGCATTCTGTGATTTGATGAATGGGCATCTGAAACTGTGTAATATCTTCCCAAACATCATTGCAGTTATTTCTTGGTTGAAATCTTGGGCCTTCTTGCTGTTGTTCTTTCGATAAGATTTTTGATGTTTTCTACAGTTGGTAGTTTAACAGTTTTCTCTGGACATTTTTCTAACTTCGTTTTCAGTTTTAAGGCTTCATTATTTGGTTAGCTAGGCTCCAGGCAAGTGTGTTTACCAATCCTTATGAGATACTCATGACTATGTATGTATATTGTTACTGTGTTTTCTTATTATAAAAAACATATATATTTAGTTAGAGGGAATCCAAGCATCCAGACAGAAAATCTAAATATGGTTTGTGATCCGAGATTTTTTAAAAAACCATTAATATTGTTGTATATATATCTTTTTTCCCTGATATACCAAACTATAAAAAATATTATTTTGGTATAGTAAGCTTTCATCTAGAAAATCTTTTCCTTCAGCACCAATTACATAATAGTTATTCTTATACTTTCTAAAGTGTTAAAAGATAAACTGGGGGATATTAAAAATTTTAAGAGTTTATTTGAGTAAAAGTCCATTAAAGTTAGGCAGCGCCAAACCAGAAGTGGTCAGGAACAGTCTACCAACAGGAATCAGGGGCGAGACTTTTACAGAGAAGACAGGAAGCAAAGCAAGGAAATTATCTGATTGGCTACCTTGAGCAGTTGCCTCACCTGGGAAAGCCTTGTGGCCTGTTTGTGACGGGTTCTCCTTAGGTTTGGATTTCTTAACCGTGAGGCGTTTATAGGTTCAGGCTTCGGTGTGCTGTTGTAGGCTGCCAAGGCGCTAGAACCACCTCAGTCTAATGCCTCTAACGAAACCTCTAATGGTTTAATTAACTTAACAGTTCTAATCCTGGCATCAGAAATAGAGAAGAAGCCACCCCTAATGCCCCACCCCCCCCAAGTGCTCCCGTTTCCTACCCCTACCTTCCTAGTGTGGAGATGCCTGTCAGTCTCCTCCAACATTGTCGTTAGTTCCTGCAGGAGTCAGCAGGAGCGGGTGTTGGTTCTCACGCTCTCTGCCATGTCCCGGGTATGTTCCTGAAAGGCAGCATTTCTACAGAGGTCAGCATCTAGTGCCTCAAGCCCCCCACCCCCAAATTCCTAATGACTCTCTCCCCTAAGGAGCGAACCACAGGTTTTTTTTCAATCAACCCACCAATGTCTGCAGATCCTTTGCTATTAGTTTTGGTTTTCTTAAAAAGAGGGCCCATCTAGTTTGTAAATGCCCATTTTCTTCTATTCTGAACACGTGTCCTGAAGTCCCTAGTGATCACTTTCCCTGCTCACATGATTTTTCCTTTTTCCCCAGCTCTCATTTTGCTGTAAAAAACAAGGCGGTCTGTGGGCTTCGCCATTTCCTTCTCTTAAGGAGAAGCTCACTCTCCTTGTTAAGTGGTCCGAGGCGCTGTCACAGCCCCTGCCAACAGCTGGGATCCAGACTGCTTGTGGACGGGGTGGATCCGCACCCAGTGGTCGGCTCAGGGCGACCTTCGTGGTCAGCAGCCGCCGGGTAAATGTGTCTGCTCTTGCCCTTGCACGAGTAGGGGTAGGTGCTTCTGGAGATGATGCCTGTGCTAGACTCACAGAAGAGCAGGGGCCTGCCTCCAACGTCACCCCGTACTAGCAGTGTGATTTTAGGCAAATTTAGAGCAGTTCAGGCAATGGGAATAACACTGATGCCTATCTCATCAGGTAGATGTGAGGAATAAATATGGAAATCCTTGTAAGTGTGTATATTAAGATCTTTGAATCCAGGTGGTGTTTAACCATCTCTAGAATTTCACATGACCTTTCCCTTTCTCTATGCCCCTCTTTAAAAAATGCTCTCCTGCCCCCTCCCATTTGGCACCCCCTGGTCGATCTCTCTCCCCTGACCCTGCTTTATTTTCCTGCAGAGCACCTGCTTTCCAGCCATGCTGGGCTCTGGGCTAGAGAAGTGAACTGCTGGCTGTGGTATCCCCAGAGCCTGGCACATTGTTGGTTCCTATATGACACTCAGTAAGTATTTGTTGAAACAATGAGTGTCTGTTATTGGTCAATCACATGAATTAAGTTTTTGAAATTCCTTACCTAAGAATAGTGACTCTGATTATCGGGAGTCTGGCTGCATAGATTTTTGATGACCAGAGGCCTGGAAGACTATTAATGTTTTGCTCCTTACTCTGTATATTCAAGGGCAGGAGAAGAATAAGAGGAAGACTTGGGGGTAGAATATAGTTAATCGGCTGTTGCTCATATGAAATTTATTTTTGCCTGGAAAGGAACTCTGACTTGATATTTCCCATATTGTACTTACTCTGTGTAATGTGACTAATACAAAGATATTAAGTTGATATTCAGAAATTATTTTTATATGTAAAAATCACTCTTTTTGGTATCTGGTGATGATTTCCTGATCCGAGTAGTTCTTTTCACTTTTTGGGGTGGTGTCTGAGAGGCAGTTTTAAATCATCAAACTTTCTGAAGAGAAAATAATGACTCTAAGTCATTATTTCATCTGAGAATAATTTCTTGGGAAACCCACAGGAGAAGAATTATTAAGGTTTATGTTCAAAGATATGCCCCTTGTTTTTATGCATGCTAACATTACATTTTAAAAATTGCTTTGCTGAAGCGTAGTCTTCATTAATTCATCTATAGTTTTCACTTCTGCCATTGGATTTTGAAAAAACAAAGGTGCCCTTAGATGATAAGTATCTGAGTTTGCAGAATTATGTCTCTCATGTGGCACATTGTTCTGCTCATGTGGAGAACATCAGAATGTGATATTAAAAGCACAGCTCCTTGGAATTCTGGCCGCATCTTTTCCACGTTAACATCCCCCACACACCCCGCAACAACACCTAATCCTCTGCCTTCTGCTCTGTGGGTCGCCGCCAGCGGCTGATGATGATAACACATCCCCTAGAAGTCATTAAAGCAATCTGTATTTAATGTGTTTAATCATTTTAGATGAACCAAGTCATCTTTCTTGTTAATCACTTTAGAGGCTGTTCCCTGAGCGCCTTTCAGTTAGCTGATCTTTTTCTGAGTGCCCAGACTGAGCTTTTAAGAAACCTCTTTAGCTGTGGCTTGCCGAGATTGCAATTTCTCAATGGACTTGATGTTCTCAGCACATCTGTGGGGGTCCGGAGATTAGAGAGTGCTTTCTTACCTCATGGCAGAAATAGCTGGGAGCTGTGGCTGACTGCTGCTTTAGATGTGTAAGCCATTGGACGTTCCTCTTTCCCAGCTCATTTTCCGGCCCGCCACACCTCAGGCTCCGGTGAAGTGTAGCAGCAGCTCTGGCAGGTGTTTTTGTCCGGCCACCGCATTGGCCATTGTGTAGAGGGAAGTCTTTATCACCACCAGATAATCCACAATATCCTCTTACTTCTTTAGTCTTGGAAGGAGCTAAGTATTTTCCCCTCTCCCCACCTGCCTCATGCTCTTCCCGTCTTGGTCTCTCAACTCAGGGGGTGCCTGGCTGTGCACGAGGCACTGGAGGTGATACAGAGGTGTCTGAGGTCCAGGCACTGCACTCGAGCAGGTAGTCCAACTTTATAGGGTTATTTATTGCAACACATATAAGTAACCTGTTGGAAAGTGTGAGATCAGGTAAGTGAAGCAAAAGCTAGTATGGTGCATTGAGGCCAGGCCTTAAAGAAATAACACAAAAGAATATTCCTCAGGCTGGGGTGGGGAGAAGGAGGGGCCACAATCGACTGATGGGCTCTTCTCACCTGCAGCCTGAGTTGAGCATGTGCAGAAACGGCAGAATCCCCCACCGTCTCAGCCTTGTCTCTGTTTCTAACCCATGAGTAGCACATACTGTGCGCTGCGTTAGGTAAATGGGGCGTGTGGTGCAGTCTCCCCAGATGCCTTTTCATTGTCTGATGAATGATTACTCTTGTCTCTTCCTTTTCCCCTGCCATTCTGTGTCCAATGAAACTGTGTGATAACCGAGTCAGACTCTTTCCCCAAGGGATTTCTACTGAGTAGGAACTAACTCATATTACCAAGAAAAATTCCTTAGTGTTATATCTCCACATAGGCTCCTCATAATTCTATTTTTCTGCTAGTGGGACCTTAATGATTCTAATTTACCTGTAGAGTTTTCTAAAGAATTGTTTCTCTGTAAAACATTTTATTTTCAAGCCGTATTTCCATTCAGAGGACTTTATGATGTAGTTGACATCTTAGTAAAACATTCTGAAATGATGATTGTTACCTACGCTGGGTCGTCAGAAAGGACATTGACGTTTAGGGCTTGAGAATGAAGGGGAGCTAGCTCTGGATCTGGCTGTCCGAGAGGAGCAACGAACAGAAATGTCAAAGAGACAGAGCTTCAAGAACTGGCTTCTCTGGGGTGCTATTGCTGGGGATAAACCCCATTTGTACATTTGCTTGCAAAAAGAGACATGCAATGAATGGTTTTGATTGTACCGAAGCTTTCTTTGAATTTTTATAGAGTTGCTTTTGGCTTTCCAAACAGGGATATACTTGTACAATACAAATGGTTTGACTTCTGTTATTTTGGGCTTGTTAAATTTTATAAAGGTGACATGTGAGAAGTAGTTTAACTCTGATCAAAACATCACTACCTATAAATATAAGAAGTCAAGACTATGGATAGAGAGTAAAGTGCTATTGGGTTTATGTTTAATTCAGAATACAGGAACTAGAGATGGGATAGGCAAAATTTCAGGAAATTAAGTCAATAATCTGAGATTTCCATTTGGTCCTGAAATGTCTGCTTCTGCCTTCACCAAGCCTGAGATGTGAATTTGTGCACTTTCTGCTTTACATCTTTTTTATCTGCTTATCCTACCTCAGTAGAAGATAGTGATGAGTGATGGAATGCCCCAAAGAGGCAGAAAGGGAGAAGAAAGAGAAGCGCAAGGTCAGGTTAATGCCACACAGAGTTGACAGGTAGATAGATCATGGATAGCCAAATACCCACAGAAATAATTTTGAAAGATCAAACCAAAAATTGAAACTGCAGTGCCCCCTATAGATTACAACACAACAGTACTGTCAGTCTTCAACTGCTGTACCTTTTTTTTTTTTTCTAGAAGGAAAGAAAGGGTTTGTTGAAGTTGCTGTCCGGCGCCTCCACCAAACGGAAGCCCCGAGTATCTCCTCCAGCCTCACCCACCCTGGAAGTGGAACTGGGTGGTGGCGAGTTGCCGCTGCAGGGAGCAGTGGGTCCCGAGCTGCCACTGGGGGGCGCCCACGGCAGGGCCGGCTCCTGCCCCGCTGACGCGGATGGCCCTGCCTCCGCTGTGGCTGCTGGAGCAGCTTTGGCCCACGAGGCTCTTCATCGCAAGGCGAGCTCCCTGGACTCTTCTGTTCCTATCGCCCCACCTCCTCGGCAGCCTTGCTCCTCTCTGGGCTCCGTCATGAGTGAGTCTAGGCCTGTTGTTTGTGAAAGGTGAGTGCACCGTTTTTGCAGGAGAAAACTGGGAACTGTGTGCAAGCTTTATGCCGGAATATTTATTCTGATATTTAAGATATTTTTTCATATCCTCCTAATTTTTTAAGCTAAATATGTAATAACAACTAAGCATTGGCTTTCTTTTACCACTTGCTGTAACGTAGTCTAGTCTGCTTTTCCCTCCTGTGTGCCTTCTTGTGTATTTTCTCCAGACTACCACTCCAGAATTGTATCTGGATGAAGTTGGCCAGTCACTGGAAACTTGTTCACATCTCCTGCGTCTCGGCTTCTCTCTCCTATTGCCAGCGGTTGCTCCCTTGTTTCATCCGTTGCCCTTTTCACAAGTACCTGGTACTTGTAATGCAACTGGAGAATTCCGCCAACCAAGAGGATTCTCTCTTTATTCTTCCTGAGCCGGAGGAGTGTGGCTCATTTTTCAGAGACCTATTACCCCTCCTGACCCAGTGACTTGGTTCGGTTACAGTCAGAGCAATAGCCTGTTTTAGCGATTCTGTTCTTGAATACGGCGAGCAGTTGTGTTTGGTGCAGTTGCTGGGGTGTAGGAGTGCCTTAGGAAAGAAGATATATTTAATAAACAAATATCTGCTAGGATTCTCGGAATTAATAATGAAACACTGTTCATTCCCCAGGAAAACATGGTGAAATACACTCAGAGTAGTGGCCTACTTTCATAAACTTTATGCCCTTTGTACCTGCGTTTCATAAACAGAGAAGGTGTCTCATTTGGTGTTGCCTTTTAGGTAGCACTTCCTGTTACTGATTTGAAATCTTAATATAAAGTGTTATACTTTAAAATCACTTAAATTCATCTTAATTCAGTATTTCAAATGAACATTTTTACCCACCAAAATCTGAGGCCTTCATTCATATATTTTTGGCATTTATTTTTTTTACCCAAAAAATAAACTATAAAAGAATAAACTTCAAACAACCTATGTGCCTTAAGTATAAAGTACACAATTTATTGTATATTTTTATAGTGAGGTGAGATAATTTTCTGTAGTTCTAATCCTTATAAAGCCAGTTTTGAAATGAGATATTATGCTAAAAGTAGTATCTCATTTCAAATAAAATTCTGTCCATCCCCTCATCTCTTGTGCTCTTGTACAAGCTTTGAAATTTTGTCCTGAATTCACGTAAGCCTTTATTCTGAGAGTCAACCTTTTTTAATGCTGTATCACTCTGCTTTCCAGGGATGGAGCCTCTGCCCCTGGAGTTAGTCCAGTGACTTGTTTACTTTCTTTTGGTCGTGAGGGCTCCTCCTCTGCCCGCCTTCAGGCATCGATCTGCAGTTTTCCCTTGTGCCCTGAGTCGCTCTCTTCTTCCCCTGTCATTTGTGGTGTTTGTGTGTCTGTTCAGAGTGCGCGTTCACTTGGCCTAGACTCTCCCCAGGCGCTGGCCGGGCTCTGCTCTCCCGCCCCCATCGTGCGTCCCTTTTCAGTTGCCAGATGTCCTCAGTCTCTGTGGCTCCTGCACTGCAGCCCCTTCCTGGAGAGGAGCTCGTTTCTAACGGCAGGCTCCTGCTGTTCGGTGCCTCTAACAGAGGAGAACAGACAAGTGATAGTGGCTCAGGGAGCACAGGAGGCATCGGACAGGGAACGTGGGGACTTGAATGATGGGACACGTGGGCACGGACACTCAGGGATTCTCTGGCATGGTTTTTGTATAACCATTTCCATTTTTATAATTGAGAAATGAGTCTTTGGAGAAGATTTCTGCCCAAGTTTATATTTTTATAATCCACGTGTTCAATGGAATATTAAATGTGATAGCCAGGCTAACCACCTTTTCACAGTCCCTTTGCCTTCATGCACGTATGGTGATAATATTTATTTAACTTGGAGTCTTAGGTCTGCCTGGCTATAAAAACGGTAGGAAAAATGTGTGGAAACAAGTAGTAGGGGACAACATCCTATTTTTCACTGGGAATGAAATTTTTTCATTAACAGAAAGCTACCAACTATATCACTTTTGATATTTCAAAACTTTCAACACAATAAAAAGCACGTAATGCTACAAATGAAGCAAATGAAGGAACAATTAACTTTCACATCAGTGTAATTCAGAAAGCATCGCGGGCTCTTAGATTCCTTGATTCACAATGTAAATATCAACAATTCCTGCCCCGGCAAAGTGCAGAGTGCCTGGAGTTCTTTTGGTAGCATTTCGACGGATAGAATTTTGTAGAACTGTGTTTCAGTGCAGAGTATTGGTACAGTACAAGATAAGATTCATCTGCAGATTATAATGAGAACAAACATAATTTCTCCTCAGACCATGGCCCTGTCCCATAAATCTAAAGTGAAGGAATGTGACTAGGGCAGCCAGCGCTGTCAGTGGAAAGAAGCCTGCTCAGGATAGAAAGACCTAAAACGGTCTCACAATAAGGAAGGATGAACCTGGCGGTGTGTTGACAGGTCTTGGTGTCAGCTGAGAGGATTCTCTTGGGGAACAAAAGGATTTTTCTCTGTTTGTCAGAGAGACTGAAGAAAACAAGTAAGAGATGACGCTGTACCCTGGAGGCAGCGAGTGTATAATTGATGGCAGCAAAAATAATAGAGCAGATATTTTAGGCTCTGTTTTAGAGGGATTGAGGAAAAAATAATCGGGAAATTGCAAAGAGAAAGTAGAAGTAATATATTTCAGAAGGGATGGCAAAGTATATACGACAGCTCGTTTTGTCTTCTACTAGAAATTATACAGGTAAAGAAAGGGCTCAAGGAGATGTAGCCATTCATCTCTGTGTATATGTCTAGGTGCAGGAATTAAACTGAAGCCATATACCTAGAGGCTCACCTCCTAAATTAGAAAAGAGCCTGTGATCTCTGGTCAGGGATTAAGCTAGAACACTTGGAAACATACAAATTGGATAGAGATTAAAAATCTCTCTCCAATTTATAGAAAGGTAGTCGGCTTAACCAGCATGGGTCAGTGACAATGAACCCACTGGGTGAAGCAATGGAAATAATTTACTTGGATTTCCAGCAGACTGCAAAGACAGCTAGTATGGTTTTGCCAGTAAATTACTTAATTGGCTATTAGATTGTTGTAGCAACTAACAGAAAGCAGTAAATGGTTACCCACCCAGACCAGAGTGACAGGAAGAATGCCTCCCAGAGCCACCAGGGGTCCAATTTGGGCTATACCACGGGAGATTAGAAACAAAAAATGTACCAACTACAGAGAATGCGAGAGAGACCAGAAGAATGAAGGAAATAGAAAATGCGTACTAATAAAAGACTGCAAGCGCCCATTGAGATGGAAGCCAGAACACCATAGCCCAACCCAGGAAGGCTGGCAGTGGGAAGTCAGTGGAGCTTCTTGCTGCAGCAAGCTTCTGTTTCTTGAATTCCACCCTGGTAACTATCACCAAGAACTGCTTTAGCGTCCGTCCAACAGCCACAAGAGGCAGAGGCCCACTGAAGGCCAAGTCTGTGAGCCACACTGTACACGCCACACTTGCCTCCCAGGTGCTCTGTTCAGAGGGAGCAGGAAGCACCTTGCAACAACCAAGTTACCACTCAGTTTTGGATGTTTTTACTTTTTTTCCTCTCTAATCTTTCCATTATTTTTATTCGCTCATTCATTCCTTTATTTTTAAAATTGTGGCAAAATACATATAAAATGTGCCATTTTTTCAATTTCAAATCTAGTAGCATTATGTATATTCACACTTGTGTAACCACCACCATTGTCCACTCTAGAACGTTTCAGCGTCTCAGCCTGAAACTCTGCCCCCATCCAGCACTAACTCCTCCTCCCCTTCCCACCCCTCCCGCGGCCCCCGCAACCCCCGTTCTCCTCTCTGCCTCCGTGAGCCTGACAGTTCTGGGTATCCGTGAAATTGTGTGATGCTCTCCTGTTCTGTGTGGCTTGTTTCACTTCATATAATGTGTCACAGTTCATCCATGTTGGAATATTTGTCAGAATTGCATTATTTTTTTAAGGAACTTTGTGCATTTTTAAAAATAGTTTTACTGTGTAATTGGGCCTTTTCTTTTTGTCATTCAGCATGCGTTTTGAGAATTATCCCATGTGTTCCGCTGAAGGGTAGGAGGCATGTTAGTGAATTGCCGGTATCCCACCCCTCCAGTAGCGTACAGTCTAGTAGAGTAAACGAGGCAGGGATGCAGATGGCAATAGTACAGTGGAGACTGGGCCAGGTGCCATAAAAAATATACATGAGGCCTTTGGGATCTGGTCAAGCGTGAAATTACTTCCAGCCGTGGGGCTAGAGAAGATTTCACAGGGAGGACTGGAATGCAGCTTTGAGAGGCTGCTTGGGCGTGGATGGGCAGAGAGGCAGTCGAAGTCGGTTCCTCCTTCCTGGTGGGCGGAACTGCAAGGGCCCAGGTATGAAATGGGGGAAGTAAAGGTCATATTTGGGAGACGTGTTCAGGTTTAGAGAAGCGTTGGGTACATTCATGGAGATAATAGTAACTACAGCTATAAAGAGGGACTGAGGTCAGATCATGTAGTGCCTTACGTACCAGTCTGAGGATTAACCTCATTCACAGGCATTGAGAAACTGATAATGATTTTTGAGCAACAGGCCATTACAAATAGAGTTGCCAGTTAAGAAAATGAGTGTGCTCAGTGTAGTATGGAATGGGGACCGGGAAGGATCTGAGGCAAGGACAACAGGTAGATTATTTAATGAGGCGGAAGGTAATGAGTTTGTCCCCAAATGATGGCGGCAATGACAGCAAAGAGGAATGGGTGGGGTGCAGATTTTGAGGGAGGATCAGCAGGTCCCAGGGAGGTCGTGAGAGGGTTCTTTGACTCCTGAGGTTCAGAACTCCCCAAAAGTACTATTCAAATCCAGACAGGCACAATCCCAGCGAGGCCGAGGGCGTAGCAGCAGGCGGGAAGGGCCGCTACAGCTGTGCTTTACATCTGTTTGTTGGTCTGTAAACATTCTGCTTGGCAAACCCTTTCCGTGCCTGAGAGAGCTGGCCAGTTGTGCCCAGTGTTTGGCTTTCAGGGTTCGTATTGAAAATCTGTATGCAAACTACCTCGCAAGGCTCCAGGCCAGAATCGGAGCTGGAAGATTTCTAAGTAGAGTCTGTTACTGCTGCACCTGGTAGTCTTCATACAATCAAGACTGTGTCACAGTTTCCATTATGCACACAGTTGCTCATTCCACCCCCCAGAGGTTTATAACTTCGCCATGGAAATGGGCTCCCCCTGGGATCTTAGCAGGAAGATTATGTTCATAGCCCAGCAGCAGTTCGAGTTCAAAAAATTTTTGACAAAATTGGCTTAGTGCATTTCATAAAATGCAAATATTAATCTAATTCACTTCAAGTTTTTCAAGAACTGTTTTTGTTTCATTTCCCCTTGAAGGCAGCTCACAGAGAACCGGTGGGAACACATTTCATCAGACATCTACTCTGAATGATCTGAGTCACTTGTGTACTTTTTTCCCCCAGAATTATAGAGCTTTGCTGAAATTTAACTTCCCCCAAATGGCAACTGTTTACATTGCTTTTTACACGGATTTTTAGTGTGTTGGAACAGACTTGAGAAATCTCGTCTGGATCTCTTCCTTCAGATAAGTCCAAGATGGAATTATTTGTCTTGCTTTTACAGATGTCAGAGGAGGGATTCCAAGACCATCACTGCGCCATTCTAAAGTTTGTCGGATCTCGTTACCAGGCAGTTTGCCCTCAGGCTGTGTTCTGAGTCTGTTTCTGGCGCAGTGGTGGCCAGCTACTGCCTGGTGCATTGTTTACCCCCTAGAAGCACCAGACCCCGGCCTGCTTTGGCCGCAGCCGTATGATCATAATGGGGTGTGAACTATGTGAGCATCACACTTACACTCTCACTAATTACATGATAATACCTATTTAACTCACTACAGTCCTATTCTACAGATGAGGAAACTGAGACCAAGAGAGCTGAGATAATCGGCCCAAAGTTCATCTGCTTCAAATGACCTTTGAGGCCATGTCAGACCCAGACCAAGGCTCCTCCCACAATGCTATGCCTCTGCCCTCTTTCCACACTTGATTAAACCCTAAACCTTGTTGTCTATAAATATTCATGTTTGAATCAACTGAACCTTTCCTAGAATGACAAGCCAGCCTCCTTTTTGTGCTTTTGCTTCAGATCATGGAAGATAATTTAATCTGTGTGTTCAAAGTGTCTCTGGAATTGTTTGGGTAACCACTAGACCTTTGAGAGATGCCTTTTTAATAGAGTAATAGCCTGGGTCTCTTGCTCTGGTCCTTCTTAATGAGAATGGATTCTGATTTTTATGGGCTAGAGATTGGTGAAGCTAGCAATCTTCTGAAAAGACTAGGCTCTAATGGATTTTATGAATTTGGGGACAGTTCTATAGAATTTCATCTGACTATTATGTTTTAAATCATAATATTATTTACTTACAGTCACGAGAAGATTCTGTAATCAGCTGTGTAACAAATTACCCCCAAAATTTAGTGGCTTAAAACAGTACACATTTATTATCTCACAGTTTCTGGGGGTTGGGAAATTGGGAGCGGCTTCTCTGGGTGCTTCTGGCGTAGGATGTTCCTTGAGATTGCAGACCGGATGTCAGCCTTAGCTGCAGTCCTCTGAAGGCTTGGCTGGGCTGGCGAGCTCCCTTCCAAGGCGGCTCTCTCACAGCCCTATTGGCTAGTTAGCTGTGGTTTTCGACAGGAGACCTCGGTTACCCGCCCTCGGGTTGTCTCCATGGGAACGTTGAATTTTCTCACAGCGTGGCAGCTGATTTTTCCCCAGAGCACACATCCAAGAGAAAGTAAACTAGAAGCCACCTGCCTTTCATCACCTACCCTCATAAATCACACCCTGTCGTTTTCACAACATATTACCGATCACATGGTTTATCACGATGCATTGTTGGAGAAGGCCAGACAAGAGTATGAATACCAGGGGTACGGCTCACGAGGACCATCTCGGAGGGTGGGAAAAGCAAGAGAAGAGTAAAGGAGGGCCTTAGTGCTGGAAAAATAAAGAGATAAAAGGATATAGAGCATCTCCCTCAGGATGGAAACTGGATAGAGAACATTAAACCAATAAGGCTTCTGGGGTTTCCAAGTGATAATTAAATTACACCGTTACCCTCTGATGTCTGTGTTGAGAACCGACAGAGAAAGAGACGTTGTTACACTGATGGAGATAAGAATGTCAGCTTCCTTACCGGTGCATTTGGATTGAGTTTGTGGCCACAATCTTCCCCCCTCCGTCTAGACCTTAGGACGACCTGCCCCGGGGAGGATTTGAGTTTGTAAAGCAGATGGACTCCCTCAGATGTGCTGTCCCGTCTGTGTCAAGCCCCAGTGTGAGGGACACAGAGAGGCCGGCTTTCAGACCCACGCCCGCTCCCCCCACCCCGTGTGGAAGGCCTGAGCCCTGGCGCACTCTGTGCTCCTAGCTTGGTGGAGAGGCAGAGCAGAGCCCACTGGGCCTGGGGCAGGCACTCAGCTGGGGCTGAACCCACTGGCTGGGCTGCTCTCCCCAACCTCCCCATTCGGGCAAATCCACTCCTTTCTTCTTGGAGAAAGGAAAAGGCAGGGACATTTCCTCCAGGGAAATGGAATAAAACTTTCCTTCTGTGTTATGAATATTCGAAGAGGTCAAGAATGGCATTCAAAAAACCAGTCTGGGTTGTCCATACTGGGCTATTTAAGCATATTCAACCTGCTAATACCAGTCTCTACTTAACAGAGAATAGTTGTATTCAAGTTGTTTTACAAACATTACAAACAGACTCGTGCTACTTCCTGTGCTGTGTGTATACACCATTTCTTACCACTGCTCTGAATGGCCTTAACTAAAGTATCTCTCTTTTTTTTTTTTAGGCATAGGGTGGTGGTTTCCTATCCTCCTCAGAGTGAGGCCGAACTTGAACTCAAGGAAGGAGATATTGTGTTTGTTCATAAAAAACGGGAGGATGGCTGGTTCAAAGGCACGTTACAACGTAATGGGAAAACCGGCCTGTTCCCAGGAAGCTTTGTGGAAAACATCTGAGGAGGCTAACATTGAGGAGGCTTAAAATCCTATCACTCGACAAAAGAGCACAATGTAAATGTAACGGAAAGAGCACATCTGTGGACTCCAGATGGTCAGGGGAGAGCAGAGGATCGGCGTGTGACCCCAGTGCCCCCAGCACATTTAGAGCAGCAGGCAGCGTGAAGAAGGCCCGCGTGTGGGTTTTGTCACTCTGGATTCTGGTGTGTAAGGTGTGCCTTGTACTGTCTGACTTACTATACAGAGAAACCTTTTTTTTTTAAAGAGATATAGCTAAAATGGACAATTGTTTACAAGGCTTAACTAATTTATTTGCTTTTTTAAACTTGAATTTTTCCTGGAATAGATAAATTCTTTGGATTATGATTTTAAGGAATTATTAATTTATGAAATGATAGCTAAGGAGAAGCTGGATTATCTCCTGTTGAGAACAAGAGTCTTTGGAGACTGAACCCCTCCTCCCCCCACACCGGTGTTGGGTTTTTTGTCTTGTTGGGGTTTTGTTTGTTTGTTTGTTTTGGGCTTTTTTTTAAAGACAGAAATGCCAGTTCTCTGATTTGGTTTTCCTCTTCAGGAAACCGAAACATGCCACTGAATCAATATCAATAACGGCTTGGGGTCGGGAAGCAGAAACTTGAGAAAAGAGAAGTTAACGATTACCTGTCTTTCTGGTTTGGTCAGGAATCACCCCTAAGACCCAGTCCTCAATTTAATGTTGTGGGTTTTTCATTTTCCTGGAATGAAGTCAGTGAAAGGATAAGGAAGAATAAAGCACAACCCTTGATTAAAAATGTATTCAGAAATCTATTTAGTTTTATAAGAGAAGCAGCTCAGTCCATTGGTTGGGAATTGGAAAATTAGAAGTACTCTGGTCTCAGAATGGCTATGGAATATAATTTGCCCATTTTCTCTTAAGTGATCTGCATGCCCGGGACACAATAAAGCGTCTGTGAGATAGTGGTGGTAAGTGATGCTGTTGTGCTGAAGTCAAAGGCTGTAAGAAACACTGTGAAAAGTTTACATTCATCCATCGTGAATCTTCTCCCACCGTTTTGCATGTGTTTCTGGGTTCCCATGGTGACCTAGGCTGTGCATGGTCTGTGTGTTTCATTGCGACTTCCTGTTGAGGTGAGTTTGCCCTCGGAGTTGACCAACACGGGAGCTGTAAAATAAACAGTACTCTATTTTTCTTCCCCAAAGCCACTACTGACCAGTTTCTCTGAGTGCACTCCCTCCCTCCCTGGCTAAGGTGTCCATCAGCCATGACACGACGTCATTAGTGAAAGAGTCCTTTATCTGTCCCCCGAGCTCACAGATGTCAAGTGTGAGTCAGGGGGCTGCTCCTGTAACTGTTCTCTTGCAGCTCTGGGAGGCGTGGCTTGTGGGAGAGTGCCCGCACCTTACAATTGTGGCCGCATCCAGCTGAGCCTGTCTTTTTATATCCGTTCTTTGAAGTCGTTGGCCTCTTCTGCCCATTTTGTTCCCGGGCCACGCAGTCATGGGTCTGGGGCGTCCTAAAAACAAAAGGAGGGAAGACAGCCTGGTAGTGAATGAAATCATTGCCACAGTTTTCTCATGAACAGACAAACACAAAAACCTTTTCATTTCTTACTTCTAAGAATTACAGCTGGTAAATAAAAATACGAACTGAAAAGTCTCCTTGCAATAGCAAGAGGTTTCATGGTCTTAAAAAGATATGTGGTTGAAATGAAATCATTCCTAAATTAACCATTTTTTATAAGACACTGTACATTATGTTCCTGTGTGTTGAATTTTTAAAAAATACTTTACTTGGATATTCATGTAATATATAAAGGTTTGGTGAAATGAACTTTAGTTAGAAAAAAAAAGCTGACATCAGCTTTCATCTGTGTAAGTTGACACCAATGTGTCATAATATTCTTTATTTTGGGAAATTAGTGTATTTTATAAAAATTTTAAAAAGTAAAAAGACTACTACAGGTTAAGATAATTTTTTACCTGTCTTTTCTCCATATTTTAAGCTATGTGATTGGAGTACCTCTGTTAATAGTTTCCTGCTATGAAGTTGGTTAAAATTTCATCTGTTAATAGATCACTTAGATAATAAAATGTATGGGTTTTCTATTGTTTTTTTTTTTTTTTTGGAGACAGTAGATGGAGATTTTGTAACAAGGGCTTGTTCCACATTGATAGGGTAATGATAAAATCGCAATTTATCATGTTAATGATTTGAAGACTGGAGAAAAGGTTCAAGATTAAAATTTGATGTTCATCCTTAATATTCTCCTTGTGTGGGTCTTTAAAATTGTTATCTTTTATTTTTCCTTTTTGTAACCTGGGACACATTTGACTTAATATCCACTTCATAAATATTCTTTGCATATACATCAAACAGAAAATGCCCGCAATAATCATTTTGGTGGTTGTACTACATTTTATCCCTCCAACTAACCTCATTTGGTTAGTTCCCCAAGAAGTTTCAAGTCTTCTTAGAAGAGTTTGTGGAGTTTCACCAGGTATAACCCTTCTGCTCCCCTCTCCCTCTTTACGGTGACTAAATAAGGTCGTCTGGTGACTAGGGTTAAGTTTCGTCTTCACCGTAGAAGGAGTGCCAGACTGATAGGCAGCTGTGGGGTGGCCCGGCCTGGGGACATGATGTCTGATGTGAATCTTCCATGGAATGCCAGCAAGTCAACGTTTCAAAGGACCATGTGTGTCATTTAAAAATATATATTTTCCTACTTTAACTTTTAGTTGCTATCAAATTACTTATCAGAAGAAAAGATCATGAATTCTAGGTTGTATCATACCTTTGTCAAGAAGCTCTGTAATCACTTGAACAAGTCAGTTATCACTTAGTTTCCTCTCGTTGCTCCTCTGCCTGCCTCCCTGGGTGAAGATGAGGAGCAAAGGAGACAATGTCACCGTTTTTGAAAAATGCTGTGTTAATAAGTGGTGTTATTTTCATCTCTGGTTTCATATGTTTCATCTCACTCCCTTGGAGTATGTGCATATAATGCCTTTTACTGAGTGGAATTGGATTTAGAAGGAACAAATTGAGGTAATGTTTCCAACTGCTATGCATTTTAGTTTTCTATTTGTAATGAAAAGACATTTTTTCCTGCCTCCAGAAGTTCAGGTGAAAATTTCAATCCAGAGTTCTAATCCTTGGGATTCAAGTTTGGAAAATGTTTTCAATAGCCCAAGTTGTGTAGCTCATTGTGTGTATGTGAAAGTTTTAGAAGTATGTTTTGAATCAATTGATCTATGTCCTTACCAAGGTAGTATCTTATTGAAATTACTCCTTTCTCAGGAAAAGAATTTACCAACGTGCCAGAGTAATTCAGCGGATATTTACAGAAGAGATTAGCCAGTTCAAGCTTAGCCAAGGCTCACCCTTCACTCACTCCTGTGAGCTCCAGGTTGGAATGGGATGTGCTGGGGGGCTTTTCTTCTTCCTGGCAGGAAATCACCAGAGACAGGGCAGAACTCTGGGGAGTCGTAACCAGCCAATATGAACCATGACCGTTTTAAAAATACCAGCTCTCTGGTTTACAAATGAACATTTCTTAGTGTTTTTTATTACTAACGTTCTGACTGGGCTATTTCCGTTTCTAAAACATCACCTTGACCTTACTCAACGCAGATTCTTACTGTACTGCGATGACCCATATTCCCAGGAACCAGGCTGAGGGGCCTGCTGTTGGCGCTACTCTCTGGGCCACCACCCAATAACGTCATCCTGGGTCAGACCCCGGTTAGCCTTAATGCCACACCCTCTCAGTAGACCTGTTGTGTGGGCAAGTGAGATGGAAAAGGCAGAGTCCTTGCTGGCACTGTGGCTGGCGTCTTTTTCTAGCTCTTCTTGCAGAGTCTCCAGTTTCCCTTTCAAGAAATTCTGTTATTTTTTTTAATTTGATTATTTTTGAAAGGGGAGTCTTTGAAAGACCCACTAGTAGGGATCAATCAGCCACAACCCAGGCGACCATTAAATCATGAGACCTAATTGATGGCTCAGACAGGCTAGTGGTTGACACAAAATTGCCTTTGAATTGCTGTTTAAAAGCTGGGGCACTCTGCCTGTATGTAAGTGTGAGCACAGGGAAGTAAACTCGGTCAGTGCACGTTTGCTAGACGGTGCTGGCCCATAGCGTGTCTGCCCCGGAAGGTGACGGAAATGTTTTATACCCATCCACTCTGTCGTGGAGGCCCCTAGCCACCTGGGGCCACTGAACCCTCGAAAGTTGGCTACTGTGACTGAGGAACAAGATCTCTAATTTGATTTAATTTTAATTAAAATGTAACTATTGTAGCAGGGTGTAAGCCAGGGTGCCCCAGGGTTTCCCAAAGGGGTGATTTGTAATGGGGTCCAGAACTTGGCGTACCTGAGAATATAGGATGTCCCCCCACAAGTCTGGCACAGGGATGGGAGATGCTGAGCGTTGAGAGTTATTTTGCATACCAACAGTAGGCTAGGTAGGGATCTGGGTGTGACTTTGACCCTTGATGCGATGTGACTGGGAGGCAGCTCCTCTCACCACACTGTGCAGGGGCTTGGAGCTGGTTCGCTCCACCCCACAGGGCCATGCCTGCCGGGACTAACTATGGCACCCAGAAAGGCAGGAATTGTGGGAGTGCTGGCAGGTGTAGCCGATTGTGGGAGGGGTCAGAAATGGGGTTACAGGGAGGTTCGAGGTGGTTCCAGCGGGTATTTAAACCCAGGCATGGCAGCAGCCACATGTGGTCTTAACCATGTGGTTTTGGGAGCAGGGAGGTGGCTCCCTAACCACGCAGCTTAGGAAGCAGGAAAGCAAGATATAGCAGCGATGTAGAACTCTCTCTTAGCGGTTTGAAAGGATGCAGGACCCCCGGCTCGCCGTGAGGATGCAGTTTTGGATTAAGAACAGGAGCCTAGCTGAGCTATGGACTTATGTTTCTTTTCCTGAGATATATATACGGTACCCCTGACTGGCCTAGTTTGGCAAGGGGAGTCAGGACTGTGTGTGTGTGTGTGTTTGTGGGTGTTTTAAAGGGACTTTGGGATTTTAACGGTGACATTCTGCCGTTACTCTAAACCTGTATAGCTGTTGAATAAATAGTTCCTTTCCTTTTTTTACCACACTCTGGCATTGAGAGCCACAGTTCGTAACACCTGACGGCAGGCAAGAAGAACCATAGTACAGAAAGACCTGGGGTAGGGGCGGTGCAGGACTTGTTTCGGTAACAGTATCTGGGCCCCCCTCCCCACGGGTTCCTTTCAGTAACACTGTATTATCTGTACGTGTGTAAATGGCTACTGTATCAGTTTCATGTTTTAGAGAATTAAAAATCTGTTAGTGGGTATGCGAAAACGTGCCGTACGGCTCTTTCCTGTATCCTGCCTCTGCTCTGCAGGCACCAACTTACTAACAAGTTGAAGAACGGAGAACTTGATGGTGTTAGAAACCCTCCCAAGGGTTGTGAAAACATCTTAATTTTGAGCCCTGGAGATTATCTCTTTAATCTTGAATAGTTTCTTCCTTCCTCTGCTCCCCTCCCCCCAAAATGGAGGAAGTTATAGATGAGATACAAGAGAAAATCAGAGGATTCTGTTGAAGACTTTTCGTGTGGCTGAGTGGACCAGTGCCTTCTATGCTTGCAGAGATCCTGTCATCTGTCAAAGGTCAGGTCTTGTCTCTTCTAAGTGTGTCTTGATTTTAACATTCACCGTGATCTTGAATCCACTAAGGATCACCAGAGTAAACGCGTGACTCCCGAAGCTGTTAAGATGATGATTGGATGATTTACATTGAGTTGGGGCTTATAGGGGGGAAAAGTAATTCTAGCCCTCTAATTAAAGATGAAATGACACCTCTGGAACAAAGGCCAAGCTTCTTGTTTTCCAACCCCTGAGCAAGGTCAGTTCAGACGAAGGCCAGCACCTTATCTTTCCCATCACATCTTAGCTCCTTTCTTTGGCCAGTGAAAATTGAAAGCTTAATGGAATTAACCTTTTCCCTTTTTTTGAGCACTCAAGGGTGCTACAAGACATAAAGCAAACACATCCCTTTGAGTAAAACCAATTTCCTTATAAATTATATCACAAAAGCACATTCAGTAAACTCCCTAAAGGCAGAACCAAAGTAAAGACTGATGCCTGGCTGCCCGCTCGCCCTTTAATACAAGCTAATTCCATCATCGCCCCTGGTCTCAATTTGTAATCCCCTTTTGTTTTTCCTCTTTAACAAAGGTCTAGTAAGAATTCTGTTAAGAACTGATTGATTGAGAATCCTGATGGGGGGTGAGCGGGGGTTCTGTGGGTGAAAATCTATTTTCTGTGTTAGAAGCTGGCGCCTCCAATTCTTGTGAGTCTTCGTGTGAAACAGCTGGCGGCTTTAAACCACTCCTCGCCAAGTGGGACCACCTTGGTTGTGGGGATCCTCTGTGCGCAGTAAGATAAGATGGACATAGAGAATAATTTAAGAGACCTAGCGCTTAAAAGTGGCTCTTGTACTATGGTAGGCCCCACCACGCTGAAGCAGCCAAGACCACACGCTATTGCCGCCTGCTAGGACACGAGGCGAAGGTGAGGAGTGAGGACTGGTTCCTCCATTCCCTCCAAGGCGAGGAGTGAGGGCCGGAAAGGAAGAGCTGGGCTCTTGCAGATATGAGGAATAGGGTCAGCTGTCCGATCCCGCTCTTGCTCTGGCCACCACGGCAATAGGGCAGCCTCCATTTATAGCCCACACGGATTGTCCTGGAGTAGCAATTGTGGGTTCCTATGATGTGGTGACGGTTGCAGAAATCAAAGCTGGGCTTGAATTTCTACCCTTTAAACTGAAATGTTCTCTCCTGTGATTTATTTACCCGCCAAGACAGACATGTGGGATTGGCAGATTATCAGTCAGCCCCTATAATAAAACTGGAGTGAGTGACGTCTTCAAGAAGAAAGAAGAAATGGCAAAAGAAAAGCCTCACGAAAGCAAAGCTGTAATAATCTCTTCCGCATCTAAGTTCACCGAGGAGCTCAAAACTTTTAAAGTCAGAATCTTAGCCTTGGGTTCTGCACTGTTCCTTAATGCTGGAGAATGCATTTTTTTTTCTTAAGAAAAGCTGTTTTGTATTATTTCTTATCTCCCACCTCTCCTTCTCAGCCGCCACACTCCCCTTCCACCTGCCCCACCCTTTCCAGGGCGTGTGCCAGGCAGTGGAGCGTGGTGTGGTGTCTGGTGGGTAGTCCATGGACAAGTGTCCTCAGCTAGAAACGCTCTATCCACCGCCCCCCCCCAAGTCTGCACCTGAAGAGCCAAAGAGACTTTGGTTGTTACCTTTTCTCTCTTTAGCTTTAGTTGTACCCAGTCGTGCTCAGGGCACTGGGATGTAAAAAGTGACAGCCTGCCTGAGTCGGAGGGGCACTGACTTACATGATTCTGCCTAGATTCAGACTCTTAAGGAGCTGGGTTTCTTTTTAATTGTCTGAAATGAATCCACATACGCCTTATATCTGTCAAAACTATGGTGTGGGCCCTCACAAGCCCCTGTATCCCTAGCTAGCACAATGATAGGTATTATGGAAGATACAGAAAAAATGCTTTATTTTAATCCTGCCAGTATGTGGAAATACGTTACAAGAACGTGCACGATAAAAATGGTAAAAACAAAAACGGGAAATGGGGGACCATGGAAAACAAGTCGGCTATGGAGAGGAGGGGATCATTAGGGAGAAAGAAAGGATGTGGTCCCTGTCCTCAAGGGCATTACAGTCTGGTTGGGGAGAAAATACAAACTGAAGATTGTAAGAAAGATTAGAGGGGCGTTACCCAACGTTTTGGCACCAGGGACAGGTTGACTCGCTGGCCTGCTGCTCACCTCCTGCTGTATGGCCCAGTTCGCTTCCTAACAGGCCCCCAGTGGCACTGGTCCGCAGCTGGGTTTGGGATAACCCCTGGATTAGCGGATAGTGCGTCATTGTAACCACTTTAAGTCAGAGATTACAAATGCAGTACGAGCTCAGAGGAGAGGGAAAGGTGGGGGTGAGTTTTAGATAAAACAGTGACAGGACCCGGGCAATGAAGAAGGGAGAGATGTTGAGTAGGTGTCAGGAAGCGAAGGACATTCTGGGGACAGGACATCAAGCACAATGGCTGTGCAGCAGTCAGCAGGCACATTGGTGAGGAGATGGAAAACCCAGGACTCATCCTGAAAATGTGGATGGTTTTTGTTTTGTTTTGTGTTTTGGTAGTTTAGGTCCATCTATTAGCAAGTCACAAAAGCCAAGCAGAAGTATTTACCTGGTGCTGCTCGAGGTTTCCTAGTACAGAAGTGTACGGAGAAAAGATTAGCCCAGCAATATACTGCAAGATTAGAGTTAGAGAAAGGGGCTGTGATTGGGGGGTGAGGGGGAGTATGAAGAAGAGATGGGCACCTATACTATGGGGGGTGGTGCAGAGTGAGTGATGAAAGTAAAGCTAGGACAGACATTTGGGGAGAGGGAAGTCCATGGGTGTTGATGGCTGAATAAATACAGGAATGGAGGTGAGGAACAAAAATAACACCTGCGGTCTATATCAAGATGACTGTGGCATTGGTGGAGCCTTTGAACGCAATGCAGAAGTGGGATGGGAAGAGCATTTCCAGGGGATAGTGATGCGGTTTCTTTTCAAATGTTCACTTTGAAATCATGGCAGGAGTTTAAGTGCCTGTAGGCAGCCGAAAATATGGAACTGAAGTTCAAGTAGGGCAACAGTGAGAAAAGTCTCAATCGGGTGATCTTGAACTCCTTCAAGGGGAAGAGGAGTGTAGAGATGGAAAGCCTGGTACCCAAGGCTGCTGCTGGGAAAGGCTCCTGAGCAGGTGAGTGCACGGAGGGGAACGGCACACGCAGCATTTCCTTCTGATAACTGGGGTGGGGGGAGAGGGTCCAGCTAGGTCACACATCCTGAAAGATAGGGTCACTGTTCCAGGCAGAGAGGTCAACCGGGTCTATCACAGTAGACAGAGGAACTGAGAAAGAAGTTTTTATTTGCCAACCTCTTCTCACATCGCGAACAGTCCCGAGCGGGATGTTACACTTGACATTCTGAGAGATTCTGCTCAGAATGCTTTGAAGCAAACCAAGAAGTTCTTGGCAGCCATCCTGACCCTCTTCCCTCCTGTGTGAAAAAAGAGAGAAAAAGAAGGAAAGAAAAAAAGAAAAAAAAAGATGGAAGGAAAGAGAAAGCTATTCCTTTACTAGAGAAGAATGTAAAGATGTCGTCGACCAATCAAAGTTGAAATTAAATGTCTATGTTCTTGCTGTAATGTAACTGTACAATGACATGTAAGTCCTGCTGGCAGATCAAATGGGGGCTGGCATAAAGTGATGTCTTTTAAAACCATATAAAAACCTCATTGAACACAGCATGGTATCTGCTATGTAAATGTGACAATGTTTTCCTTGCACTGATTTTTCTTGTGCGAAATAAGAACACATCATTTGTAAGGACAGTAACATATCCTTCTGGGCCATTCATACAAGCGTGTGCAGGGGCCCCCCTGCCTGGTGTGAGGAGCAATTTCGGCAAGTGCTCGCTGCTGCGGACACTTAAACAAGCGTTTCCATTTGCCGTTTGGATTCACTTCTTGGCCAGTCGCTCCCTTTATGCGATTTTCCCCATCCCTAATCATTCTCTCTGCTTCTCATGTTACATCGTGCGCTCTGGGCGTGTGGCACGGAGAGCGAAGAAGCACGCATTGTTGACTCTGCAGTGCTCGTGGTGTCTGTTAACTCTGCTGGTGATTTTTCAAGACCAAGAACATAGGGTGACTGTAGAAAATGTTTCCTTCCTGACAGGACAAAATGAGAAGGACCCAGAATTGTTTGTGTTTCTTCCTTGCAGAAAGAAAACTTCCTGGGGGCCATAAAACACTTTGCTGGTCCTCAAAGAGCGCGCATCAAACCTTGGACTCCTGGGTCTCACATTGCCAAGCATGTTCCCTTTGCTAATGGGGGCTTGGCACGGGCGGGGAGGCGTCCTCCGAAGTGACTCAGGAGTCTCCGCAGCGGCCTGTGTTTGTACCTACTCTCCTTATGCCTTCTGTCTGGGTCGATAGGCACCACACAAACAGTGAGCTGGGCAGGGGTGTCAGGGGTCATAGGTTACCCATGCATGCCATACTAGGCGGGGTGGAGGCCTGGACTGTACCGCACAGTCTGGCTACAAACTGGAGCCCGCTGGGGCTCAGCTCTGCTCCCCCAATTCGGCTGGCGCGGGACCACCAGGTGTCTGTGCAGAACGCTGCCAAGGGAGGCTGCGGTATTGTGATTTATAAAAAGAAATATAGATTTGGTCTTTGTCCACATTCCTCTCAGAGCTCCTAAAACCTTGGTCATTTTTACGAGAGCATCAAAGGTGCTTCATGTTTTGTTAACAAGGTGACTTTGGGAGGCTTTTAAGGATGGGGGCTGGTTGCCGGTGGAGCCAACCCCATGATTCTGGGATTGGAACTTTGCCCCACCCCCTGAACTCTGGGAGGCGAGAGGAGCTGGAGGTTGACCCAGTCACCAGTGTCCAATGATTTAATCAGTCATGCCTACATAATGAGGCCTCCGTTAAAACCCAGAGGACAGGGTTTGTAGAGTTTCTGGGTTGGCGGGCACAGGGAGGTTTGGGGGGAGGAGGTAGCGTACCTGGAGAAGGCAGGGAAGCTCCACCTTTCCCCACATCTTGTTCTATGAGGGTCTTCCATCTGGCTGCCCCTGAGTTACATCATTTCATAACCAAGTAAGTAAAATGTTTCTCTCTGAGTCCTGTGAGCACTCTTGCAAATTAATCGAACCCAAGGAGGAGGTTGTTGGAACTGCCAATTTATAGCCCGTTGTTCAGAAGCACCTGTAACCACCTGGGCTTGCGCTGGTGTCTGAGGCAGGGAGGAGGGGCAGTCTTGTAGGACCGCACCCTTTACCTGTGGAATCTGACACTCTGGGTAGACAGTGTCAGAATTAAATTGAATTCTTGGACACCTACTGGTGTCTGAAAATTGCTTGGTGTTGTGTGGGAAGCACCTGCCCCCCAATACCTACCCCCAACACACACACTGGAATTGGGTCCAGGACCTCTATTGGAGGCCCACCTGGATATTGTCTTTTCTAATGACTCGTTAAGGCTGCGAGTTAAACAGTCTCTGAGTGTTTCTATTGTGTCTCGCAGTATTCTTCGAAAGGGGCCAGTTACTGCGGTGTCTCAGGTTGGTCTCTGCGCTGTTCAGTGTTTTTCTATGTGTGGTGATTTTTGTTGTGATTTCGCTTATCCTTAAAGAGGGGAGTCTATGTGTATCTGGTGATGTGAATTGAAATGTGTGTGTGTGTGTGTTTTAAAGTGGTGTGGATTCCGGTGCAAACCTGTGGGAGATGGGAAATGTTTAGACTTATTGTAGTTTTCTGTGACATCTTACACATAAGGATGTGAGTAGGTGGAGGGTTGTGGGTACCAAGGGCCATATCTCCTGGGCCTAAAGATTTCCTGGAGGAATAACATGACCCATTCCATCCCCAGAGAGCAAGTGGTCAAGAGCCCCTCTGCTTTCACATAATGGCAGGAAATCTAGAGGTCAGTCTTTCTGAAATGCTGCGACTCCTTTCTTCACATCTGCTGTGAGATTCCTGGTAGTTTGGGTGTGCAGCTGAGTCCAGATGGGCTTGGTCCCGTATCAGTACATGACTAGGGTGGAGAGGACCTGCTGACTGAACAGGGCCTCATGTTGACAAGTTACGTCCAGAGCCCAGAGCTGGACAAAGCCTTGACCTCACCTAGTGGCTAAGGGTATTCACGAGAGAGGCGGTATCTCCTGCAGAAATTGATCTTAGAGTTTGTGCTCCATCTCTTCTGGTCCTACTGGCCAGAGACCTTCTGTTAAAGACATCCCACGTTGCCCTCGTTTCAGTAAAGGGGGCTCCCAGCCACACCGGCCCAGGGACTTCAAGTCAAACCCCTTCCATTCTTTGTCAGCTCTGAGTGTAGGGTGGCAGAGGCTGATGGTGAGCACTCGCAGTTAAGCAGTTGGGAGTGGTTGGAAGTGGGTCTTCTCTGTGGAAGGAGATGGAGCAGGGATTGGATCTGTCTCTGAGTTTTGTGTCTCGGTCCCTGCTGCGCCATCTCGGCTAGAGCAAAGCCTTTTGGAGGAGCCCTGGAAGCAGTGTCTCCCTAGAGCCAGGCTTGGTTGTGGGGACCTCACTCCCTACTGGGCCCAAGCCCAGAGTGTTGCAGCCCTTAGTAGCCAACTCTTTCTGCATAAGCACATTCGCCCCAGGGGCATAACCCTGCCCAGGAGACGGGCCACAGCTCTGTATGATTTCAGAGAGCTCTGTCATTGTCTTGAGTGGTGCCTGCAGCGGTACCGCCAGGAGCCCTGGGTGGGAGTGATGTCCAGCTCGCCCCTCTGTGGGCAAAGACCACCCCTCCCCTCCTGCTCTTCAGGGATCTCTTTTTGAGGGCTGGGGCAGATTTCCTTTGAAACCCCCAAAGCACAAAGTGCCTGGTGAGTTTCCATCCCTTTGTCCAGGTGACGTGGACTTTGACCTGTGCCTACTCTCCCAATGAAGGGTCTTTTCTTTCACTTCTCAGCAAATTGGAGAAATAATCTCAACGCTTCATTTCTGGCAGGGCACCACCTTAAAAAGGCATCCCACCACACACATGTCTCACAGTCATTTAAAGCTGCCCAGGGTGGTGACCTTGTTCTACCTGCACAGCTGTCCATGGAAGAACCAGGGCAGAGAGGAACCTGACTTGCTCAGCACCCCATCTGCACTAAACATAAGCCCCAAGCACTACAGCCAGATGTCGCTGGCATGGGATCCAGCATCTGGTAACTTTTAAGAGGCCTCAGTGGGGCAAGTTGGCCCTGTTCCAACTGCCCGGTGGCCTCATCTCTGGCCTCACCCTACCCTCAACCAAACCAGAAAGGTTGGCAGGTTCCCACGGGAGTGGCTTTCCTTCTGTCAGACAGGACCTTCCCCAGAGGCTCTCGGCCTGGTTGATCCTCCTTTTCCTCTGGTCTTGACCCCAATCTGTGTTAAAGAAATTCCTCCAAGTTTGTGGCATGTGGTGACACTATCCCTCGCCTGCTATGAGTCGGATAGATGTAGAACCACATTGTGTTCTCAAGGTCATTTCAATGAGAATTGAGAAGAGAAGGGGCATTCTGGACGTGAGGCCCTGAGAATTCTTCTGCAGTGCTTTGTGGAACCTACTTCTGCTACAGGGGACACATCTCCTTTCTGCCAAGAAGCCCTGGTCACTTCATAGTGTCTTGTCTGGAATTCCTTACAAAAGCCTAACTGCCCACATCCCTGCGTCACCGCTCCTAGGACACTATGCACAGTTTGATGACTTAATTCTCAGAAAGCCCTTACATGCAGGTTTTGCTGGGTGGAATGGAAAAGGAAGCAGAATTCCTTTTCCACACACTTTAGTGCGCCTAAAGAAAGTGTGCCTTCTAGGAAGCAGCCATCTCAGAAAAACTGGTTGGAGTACATAGAAAAATGAAACATTTTGTTAAAGCACTTGAGTAAGAATGGACTGTGCACGTGTTTTAGAACTATAAGAGAAAAATGTCTACTACCATAGGGTGATTTGGCGTAATCTCCGAGGAATCATGAAAAATACAGGGTGCCAGTGGGAGGTCAGGAAATGGGAAGTGTGCGGTGTGCGCCTGGCTCCTCCCTGCTCTCTTCCACCTTCTCTTCCTTCCTCTCCCTCCCCCTCCCCCGCCCCTGCCGATATTCTCTCCACTCCTTTTTTCCTTCTCCCTGTGTTCTTTAGAAGTCTGGCACTCTCCACTCCCTTTCCTTCCCTCTTTGTTCTTTAGAAGTCTGGTGATTTTGAATTCAAATTGCTAGTTTGCAGCTTAAACACATTTTGCAGGAATGATGGAGGATATAAAAATTCAGAGGAATATGGAGTATTTAATCCTATTATTCTGGATACAATCATTCTCCTTGGAAACCACCTCTCCTGTTTTCTCACCTGCCTTATTCTCCTCTTCCTGTCTTAGATATTCTCCTTTTCTCACCTCCAACCCCATTTCTACTGAATATTTCATTATAACTGAGTGGTGGCTATTTGTGCACAAATTAAGTGAACCTAATATAATAATTTTAAGATCTATGATTCTAAGAAACAATTTGGAATAATCTTGCAATGCTTTTGTTGGCCAAAAATATGCAAGCTAGATTGAGTGAGACTAAAAGGTGATGTTTAATGAATTAAATAAGGCCTGGATGGCATAAACGACCTATTACAAGTCTTTCATGTTTTTCTGTGGTAGAATCTTAAGTATACAAGTTCGAATGGCCAGAAGGTATGCCTGGGATAGGTTACAGTTGTTTGTTTGTTTCCCACCAGTATTAATAAGGTATGCACTATGAAAAAGAGTGGTGTGTTTAGACTTGAGGGCACAGGGTTTTGTTCAGATGTCTGACCTTGCCGACAGATGGACCTTGATCTTCAGGGATGTGGACAGGTTTTGAGGGCATCCTGTAATGTAAACTAATGATGTACTTTGTCTTTAAAGCTAACAGAGAACATGGAATTCCTCAACTCTTGCTTTCCTTCTGCATTCTCAAAGAAGAACGTTCTTCAAATTAAAAAATTCAAATCAGATATATGAGAGGCTTGTAGGAGACTATTTTCCTAGCCAGGAAAATTGCATCCCAGGATGCTGGGAGAATTTGCAGAAGTGATTGAGAAATCGTTTGGATAATGTCTGAGGAATCATGAAAAAGGACAGAGCCATGAGAAATGGGGACGTTTTCATTTTAATTTTCAAAGGACAGAAAGAAGGCAGATTCTGTAAACTACAGATTAGTGAGCTTGGTATTGATCCTTGCTAAGAGTCTTAAAGAGAATACTAGAAGGTGGTTTCTGAGCTCCTAGAAAGGGAAGCAGTGATTAAGAAGAGCTAGTACGAGGTCATCGAAAATAAATTGCATCAGACTGTTCTCACCTCCTTTCTTGACAGGATTATTGGGCTGACAAACTTGTGATATAATATGTTTACATTCCAGAAAGGATTCTGACATGTTCACTCCAGTACTGAGGGGATCAGGTAGGGGAAGAAGGGTATTACTCACTGTTTTTAGGTCACAAGCAACAGAAGTTCTAGATAGTTTAAGCAAAAAGGGATTTTATTCAAGGCTATAGGGCTAGACAGCCAGGCTTAGACATCGCCAGTCAGAAACACATCCCCAAATTGCAAACTTGTCTTGTGAGGACATGACAGCTTTTCAACACTGGCATGGACACCACTTGTGTTGCTGACACTACAGATCCTGATGTCCCGAAAGGGGCATAAAGCTGTCCCCTCCCTGTCCTAGTAGGGAATCCTTGAAGTCCCAACTTCTCTGCATCTCTAGCTCCTAGGTTAGTGTTTTGCTGATGCCTCCAATTGCTGAAGCCTAGATCACCTAACTGTACCCTGGCTGCAAAGGAAGCTGGAAAGCCAGTAGGTGACATTTTTTACCTTTCACACTGAGAGGTGGTCTCTGCCTTCTAAAAGATTCAAAAGGTAGATAATTGCCCCAGATAGGAAAGAAGTTCAGGTGGTGGCTGCCGTGACGAATGGCTAATGTGCCCTGGCCTGGTGAATCAGTATGTTGGAGCATCGTCCTGTACACCCAGATGCTGTGGGTTTGATCCCCAGTCTGGCGAGTATGGGAGGCAACTGATTGATGTTTCTCACATCGATGTGTCTCTTTCTGTCCCTCCCTCCCTTTCTCTCTCTCTCTAAAATCAATTAAAAAAATATCCTTGGGTGAGGATTAAAAGAAAAAAAGAAAGAAAAGGAAAGCTAATGTTCTCACAGGGGTTGAGGGAACAGGGTAATTGAGTAGGTTTATAAATGGTTAAAGGATCATAGTAAAGATTACTAATTAATTAATCTTTTTAATTTAAAAGAAGGTTTTTATTGACATACCACAGGACTTTACACTTTTGTGCTATATGAGACTTTTTTTTTTTAATCAAAGGCTTGGCTAAAGACAGAAAATGTGCTTATTTTATTTGCACATTATTTTATTTTTTAATCAAAGGCTTGGCTAAAGACAGAAAATGTGCTTATTTTATTTGCAGGTGACCCAGAGCTAGAGTGGAATGCTAATACATTCGAGCGCAAAATCAGAACCGCAAAAGATCTCTAAAGTCTGAACCAATCAGCCCATATTCCAAGACCCGCCTGTCAGTAGTAAATGGCAGGCTCTGTTTGGGGGGCTTAAAAATTCAACTACTTATCTATGTAGTTACTGCTAAGAAACAGCCATAGTTGAATGTAGTTGCCAAGAAAGCTAATTAGACCCTAGGCTGTGTAAATGGATGCATAGTATTTAGCACAAAGCCTGCCTCGCTTTGCACTAACTAGACCAGAGCCGAGCCCTGTGCCAAGCCATGAGCACCAGAGTTTATGAGGGACCTGGCAAGTCAGAGGATATTGAGAGGGGAGCACCAGGACCGTGGGCAGTCTCAGATCCCTGGTGCGGGAAGCAAGGCGGCAGACACTGAAGGAGGTCGGCCTTGTGAGGGAAGGCCTTGAAGAGAGGGATGAAATAGAGGCATACCTTATTTGATTGCACTTCAAAAATGCGCTTTTTACAAATTGAAGGCAAGACCCTCCAGCAAAAAGATTACAACTTGCTTTATTAAGAGTCTTGCTTTATTGTGGTGGTCTGCAACTGAACCTACAATATCTCCAAGGTATGTCTTTGGTGGTCACCAATTATGCAATGAATTACCCATGGAAGAGTGCTCAGACTTATCCGACTGGGTGTCAAGAGGTGAACCCAAGCCAATAGTGCATATTATAGGGAAGAGCCTGTGCTGAGAGGTAGTGAGTGATCTGTCGTGAAGAGAAGAGATGGGTGGCCAGCATTTAGAGGTGCTGTTGAGAGGCCTAGAGCTATGCTTAGATTACATGAACTTTAAACTTTTTGTTTTAATATTTTTATTAATTAAAAAAAATTTTAAGATTTTATTTATTATTTTTAGAGAGAGGAGAGGAGGGAGAAAGAGAGGAAGAGAAACATCAACGTGTGGTTGCATCTCACACAACCCCTACTGGGGACTTGGCCTGCAAGCCAGGCATGTGCCCTAGACTGGGAATCGAACTGGCAGCCCTTTGATTCTCAGGCCAGCACTCAGTGCACTGAGCCACAGCAGCCAGGGCTTTATTAAATTTTTTTATTCAGATATAATTGCCATGACATTTTAGGCATGCAACAAAATGATTCAGTATTTGTTTATATTTTGAAATGATTACCACAGTAAGTCAACATTGGTTACCATACATAGTTACAAAATATTTTTCTCGTGAGAACTTTTAATATGTAATCCCTTATCAACTTTTCAGTATACATAACAGTATTATATAGTCATCATGTTGTACGTTACATCCCCATGATGTATTCATTTTATAATTAGAAGTTTGTATCTTTTGATTCCCTTCGCCCATTTTGCCGCCACCTTCCTCCGCTCCATCCCTGCCACGTCTGGCAACAAGCAGTCTGTTCTCTGTATCTGTGAGCTCCATTTCTTTGTTTCGTGTTAGGTTTCACATGTGAGTGAGACCATGGACATTTGCCTGTCTCTGCCTGGCTTATTTTGCTTAGCATAATGCCCTGAGCATCCGTCATGTGTCACAAAGGCAGGCTCTCCTTCTTGCGGCTGGATTGTATTCTGGGGTGTGTGTGTGTGTGTGTGTGTGTACACATGTTTATGCCACGACTCCCTTTCCATCCCTCTGTCAGTGGACACTTGGGCTGTTTCCTGCCGTGAACATGGGGGTATGTGTATCTTTTTGAGTTAGTGTTTTCATTTTCTTTTGATAAGTACCCAGAGGTGGAAATTGATGGATCATATGGTAGTTCACTTTTAATATTTTAAGGAACCTGTATACTGTTTTTCATAGTGGCTGTACTGTTCATATTCCAACAGTGCACAAGAATTCTCTTTTCTCCACATCCTTGCCAACAGTTGTTATTTTCTATCTTTTTGATAAGAACCATTGGAACAGATTGGAGGCAATAGCTCACTGTGGTTTTAATTTGTATTTCACTGATATTCAATGATATTGAGCATCTTTTCCTGTACCTGTTGGCCACCTGTATGTCTTCTTTGGGAAAATGTCTATTCAGATCTGCCCATTTTTAATGGATTATTTGGGTTTTGCTATTGAGTTGCATGAGTTTTTGTGTCTTTTGAATACAACTCCTTATCAGATATATGATCTGCAAATATTTTCTTTCATTCAGTAGATTGCCTTTTCATTTTGTTGACAGTTTCCTTTGCTGTGCAGAAGCTTTTTAGGTTGATGTAATCCCACTTGTTTATTTTTGCTGAGAACTTTTTAAGATTCTAGGTTTTTATGAAAATACAAGGCATTACAAAGGTAAGATAACTAGCTCTAATATACGTGTGAGCATTTAAAAAACTTGTTTAACAAAAAAATGCATAAAGATGTTTTGTGGATGACCCAAAGCTACCAAGACTGCTTATGTGCACAGGCAGCTTCAAAGGCAGAGGAGAAGGGCCACGGGGCGGGGCTCGTGGATGACCAATGACAAGGATCTACCAGGGCCTGTTTGATTTGGGCTGTGAGTGCAGGCCACCATAACGGAAAGTAAATTGCCAAGCATTTCAGCTCCTCTCTTCAGCACAGACTCAGAACAGAGCTGAAGCTGCAGTCCCGGGAGCTCCACGTTTCCTGGCCACAGGCAAGCCAACAAGCTACTCCCTGACCCAGAGCAGACAACCAGCAATCTCTAATTTAGTCTCCATTGAATACTTGGGCTACACTCGGTGTATAATGGGACTTCCAGAACGTCCTCGTTTTACTTACATGATTTGTAATGCTTTTATCTCAGTTACTCATGAATCATTACAGTCACACAGCCCTGGCAGCAGCAGCCTCCTCGTACAGAGGGGAAGGGAAGAAATGAAATTACTCCAGAGAAAGCCACCAGGGACATTAGGCTCCAGGGCCCTTGGAGAGCCACCGTCAGAACCTCTCACCCAGTCTCCCAGAGAAAAACAAGTCAGAGGCCTGACAAAGGGAAGCACACTGGTCACACTGCGCCCAGCTAGACAGGGCTGGTGTCTGTGAGGTCCCCCTAATCACTGCGGATGTCATTTAAAAAGGACAGTAGCAGCAAATGTGTGCCTTATAACTTCCTGTTCCCAAGACATCAGATTAAAGCGGGAAGAACAAGGAAAAGCATTAGACGCTGTGTTGTGCATCCCATCATCTTAGGTCCGGACGGCACAGCAGGTGATGATTTGGATGGCACTGGGGTTATCAGCTTTCATACCAGTGTTCAGTGTTCATGTCAACTACATTAGAAACAAAACCAATCAATAGTTTCTCTCTCCTGAACACCTCCCCAAACTAGAATTCTGGAAGTTCAGAGTAGTGCTTTGTTAGTAGCAGATTTCTGGAGGTTCAGAATATGCCTGTTTGTCTGGTCCGGGTCCTGCTAATTACACCCCAAATGTAGGCGCATTCTCAGCATACAAGGCTGCCTTTGTGGTCGGAGGTGTTTGGGGGCACAGAGAGGGAGGGCAGGCTTTCTGATGTGTAGGGTGGATTGCAAATTTATAGTGACATCTCAGATGTGCAAAAATGGAACTTTCTTTCTCTCTAACTGCACTCAGTGTGCTTGTGAGGTAGTGGAAAACTCAGTCTTGGCACTTTAGGCTAATTGACTCCCTTCTGGCTTAAAAGCCTCTTTTGGGTAATTCCACCATCAGTTCAGGATTTTAACTCCATCAGGGCTGTTTCCTCTCGTCTTCTCCTGGGTGAGTGCTGGGGGACTCCTGCCTCTGAGTCCCATGCTTTCCATTCTATGGCCCTAATTGGCCTCCTTGGAGATGTCTTGTCACCTTGGTCACAGGGGTCGGCCTCGGTCCCTGTTTCCTTCACTGCTGACCCACCTAGCCACCTCTCAGGTAGCATGTGGGGGCTGCTGCCTGCTGACCAGGCCCCTCCCTCCACAGTGGCCAGCTAGCTCTCAACAACTCCTCATTCTTGGCTGCTTTCCTCCCACTCCCCAGGAGCTGTGGCTCTTTTCCTACTTTCCCCATACAGAAAGGAGGTGGGGGATATGCAAGGCAATGAAGCTTTCTATCAGTCCAGGACTATGCTGCTGACTTTTCTACTCATCTTCCCTCCCCATGTTTTTGCAGGGCAGGTAGCAAAGTTTTAGAGGGAAACTAGGCCGGCATCCCTCCTGCCCTCACTCCCTTACTTTCCACCCCCAGCCAGCGGGATTTCAGCTCAAGTGACAGGGCACATCCCCTTCCCCCAGTATGCACTCCTATGTAACCCTTCTTCTCTTCTCCCCCTCTGTCTAGGCTCCACCCCCTACTCCTCTGTCCTGATTCAGGAAATATTTGTATTTCTTCTTTTGCGATGGAGAAATGACCTTGTACCATGACCTATATCCTTTAGAGGTTAACACCTATAAATTCTATGCCCCGGTCCTCCAAGCTTTTACTGTCATCTTAAAGCTAAGCCCTGTTGGGATTCAAAATAACAGACTCACACTTCTCCTCCCTCTCCCTCTCTCTCATGACTACTCTTTTAAAAAGTCTTTTCAAATTCAGATGCTGTGAATTATAAATTCATCCAGCACCTCCATGGGCAGCTTTCTTCTGGCTATTTCCACTTTCTCCATAAGTAATGGATGGCGTTGTGCCAAAAGGTAGAGAGCCAATGACTTTGGGAAGAAAAAGAACTTCGATTTAAAGTTTTAAAATGTTATTTTAATTGTTGATAACCCATATGCTTCCACTTTAAATAAATGAAGATCAAAATATGTGAATAAGCCCTAGCTGGTGTGGCTCAGTGGATTGAGCACCAGGCTGCGAAGCAAAAGGTCACCAGTTCGATTTCCAGTCAGGACACTTGCCTGGGTTGCAGGCCAGGTCCCCAGAAGGGGGGCCCATGAAGGGCAACCACACATTGATGTTTCCTTCCCTCTGGCTCTCCTTCTCTCTAAAAATAAATAAATAAAATCTTTAAAAAATATATGTGAATAAAAGTCAAAATGACTTCAGTCTAGCTTTTCCCAGTCCTGTAAGGTAAAGCAGGTGTCCCTAATAATAGCTCAAAGTAACTCTACAAATTTGTTGACATTGCTCTGTTTCTGAATCATCCCACAAAGAAAATCGCATGTAGATCACATTACCGTCACCAAAATCCAGTGGACGCTTATGCCGTTGGGATCCTGTCTTCATCTCCAAAGGACTGATTACATTTCAGACGAGCACAGTGTTCGTTATTTTTTCCATGGCTTACTCTCATCAAGGCTTTATGGTTTAGACTCAGAGGGAAGTTAGGTTTTTGTTCCTCAAATCTGCCTTGAACAAGTCTTAGATTGTCTCTCATGTATTTGTGTAAATTTCTGTTGTAGAAATGGTGTAGTTCAAGGTCAACGCCAGTGATTACTGGGGTGGCTGTTATGCCCTCTCCGGCTGTCCCAGATGTGTTGCACTAGCGCACGTGGCCCCGGAGGGGACCTCCTCCTCCTCCTCCCCAGGCCCCCGGATCTTGTAGCTGTTGGCAGGCGTCTCCACAGAGCTGATGAGCTTTGGGGGGATGAGCCTGATGGCAGGTGGAGAAAGGGGTCAAGAGGAGGTGGCTCTAGGGGACCTGGAGAAGTGTATGAGTTTGATGGAGTTCAGTCTGGGCTTGGAGGTGAAATGGAGGACAGTGGGATGGGGTGGGGGTGGGAGAGGGAGAGAAAGAACACAGAGCAGAGGAAATGATTTATAATGAGGAAGAGGGAACAGCATTTAATTCAGCCAACATTTAGAGTGTTCTGCCTCTTACATTTTCAACATTTTACCTAATACTTTTTTTTTTAAACATCAATGTGTGGTTGCCTCTCGTGTGACCCCTGCTGGGGGCCTGGCTCTCAACCCAGGCATGTGCCCTAGACTGGGAATGGAACCAGCGACCCCTGGATTCAAGGGCCAGTGCACAATCCACTGAGCCACACCAGCCAGGGCTACCTAACACTTTTCTACATGCTGAGGGAGGTAGAGGTGGATCTTGGTTTTGTGGAGCCTGAAATTTACATAATCTGGGGGGCCATCTTTACCAAAAAATAAATTATATTACCAAATTTATTATGATGTGATGAGTAAAGAAATCACAACAAATTACATATTTTAAAAAGCTAACAAATGATACAAAATCACAAATCTTGCAAAATGCATATAATATTTTTATGAATTAACTGTTATACTTCTTTACCATTGGTTTCTTCCTATATCCTTTGGCTGTATATTCTTTAGTCACCCCCTTTTTAAAAAAGAGATTTTATTTATTTATTTTTAGAGAGAGGGGAAGGGAGGGAGAAAGAGAGGGAGAGAAACATCAACACGTGGTTGCTTCTCATGCGCCTCCTACTAGGGACCTGGTCTGCAACCCAAGCGTGTGCCCTGCCCAGGAATCAAACCTGTGACTCTTCAATTCACAGGCCGGCACTCAATTTACTAAGTCACACCATCCAGGACCCTTTTTAAAGAACATAATTTTATAATTTCATTTTCTCTAGACAAGGAAACCACTCAATCTTTCCTCTGGCATGGTAGATTGAAATTTGTTTAGGGATAGCTTGAAAGAATTGTTCTTGGTAATGTCAGTTAAAATTCTAGGTTTATTGTTAAATTTGGGGTAATCTCTGTTAGGTTCTCTTTATATGTAGGCTATAAAATCTGGAAGAATTTCCCCCTGGACTGGCTTCTAGCCCCATGTGTTTCAAACTGTGTTCTAGGTTCCTGACCCACACATGTGGGGGTGCCAGGAGCCACAGCACAGTCTCCACTGTGAGGCAAGCCCTGACCCCGCACCTCTTGTCATGATTCCCCGTGAGCTGGCACAATGGGTGGTAGCTTTCCTGGAAGCCATTCCCACATCAGATGACTAACAGGAACTATGCACAGACATGTCTGTGAACCGAATGAGTATATTCTGCTAAGTCCAACTAAATGTGTCCTTAATTCAACTCCCCCTTAGCTGGATCCCCGGAAAGCTCGGGGCCACTTCTATGCCATCTAACACAAGGGGTGTACAGGGGAACGTGATTGGCCTTTACCATCTGCAGTTAAAATATATGACGTCTGTATATTTTATTTAAAAACATTAGCACATTGCCAGGGGCTCTCCTAGGATGCTGGAAAGAATCTGTGTAGATGAAGGATACTGAAGCTTCATTTTTATTGACTTCACAGTGTAGCCATATCTGATGGGACGGAGGGGCCAGAGCAAGGACAGAAATCATATTTTTGCAGAGAAGACCAGCATAAACGAAAACATGCAATGTCCAGTTCAAGGCCAGTGACTTACTGACTACGTCATTTGGAAGGGGAGGTGAGGGGTTAAAGCATGAATGGCCACTCAGAGAGAGATGGAGGCACCTGCTTGCCCCAGTGCCCACTAGCATGGGCACAGCCTCAGCATGATGAGTTTCAAGAGAGATTCAAGCAAGGCCTCTTAGCTTGTTGGACACTCAAGTGATGTGATTTTTGTTATCACTTTTTTATGCAATGTTCCTGCTGCAAATGGCTGGTACAATAGGTATTCAGTGACATGTTTGCAAACAAGGGGCACACTCTGATACGTGGAAAATGCAGGGACTCTGCCATCCTGGCGTGCTGGAGTTTGGTGTAGCACGTTGACTTAGAGGCCACAAAGGCAGCATTTAGCTAAGGAATTACAGTTGCTACCCATTAGGGTGTATTTTCCCCTGCCTGCAAAAGTTAATGTGTTTCACGGTTGCTACCTGGGAAGGGCGCCGGCCCTGGGAGACTTTGGTTCAACAATGACTGTCTTATGTAACAGTCATTTGCTTTATGACTACCTTAGGAACCACTAAGGAACATAATAAGAAATACACAGAACGGCTGTGGAGCTGCCCTTTCTCCCTTGAATTCAGACAGGAAAAGATAAAGCCACACGGCTCTGGGGACCTCTTGCATAAGAAACGTCTTTGTCTAATCATCAAGGCAGAATGATGACCAAAACGTCAGGAAGGAACAGTGAATATGTGTGGTTGTTAACCACTGCTTCTTCTGGCACTGCCATGCCTATCCGGTGTGATCCGAATATTATCTAAACACTCTTCCTATTCAACGCTGTCAGAATGTTAGCAGTGATGCTTAAGTAATTATCTTTTCCCCTCCCCTCTCCCGAGTTTCTCTTCCCTCTGAATCACTGCCAAAGCAACCAGAGACTCATAATTTTAGAGCTGGAGCTCAGGGAGAGGGGCTTGGATCCTGATGAGCCAAGCACGGGAGAGACTTGAAAACAAGTCGAACGGCGCTTAGTTGTTGATCCTACACATTTACTTAATATTAGCTGGTGCTGGCAGAGGTTTACATTGGAAAAACCGCAGTTTTCTGTGCCCCACGTCAGCAAGAGGAAACTCAGGGAAAGGAGTGTTGGTTTAATTTAGAAAGGCTCTGGTTTTTATTTGATGCTAAACAAATCATGCAGTTTACAAGTCCTGTGACGCTCAGAGATTTAGCCAGCGTTTTGAATAGGCTGCACGGGGCCTCTGGAAGAGAGACGCCAAGATGGGGGCGCTGAAAACATGAGACATCTGTAAATAATAACCCTTGGGCATTCCACCTGCAGTTGCTTCTTTTCTTTACGTTACTTTGTTCTAATATTAATGTTGACCCGGCCTCCTCTTTCTATCCTTCAAATGCTATTCGCCAAAACATGCATTTTTGGAACAAGAGGCAAATTGGGATGGTCACACTGAATTCTGTTATTCCCCAATCTGTCACCTTTTGCTTTTAACACTGGCCCTTGTGTACATGGATTTAAAGACCCAGGATAAGTAATGAGTGTACATGGCTACATTAAGTACTTGCCAATCAGGCCTTCACAGGCTTTGGCTTGACTAGTAGAACACATCTCTTGAATTTCCTCTGTGCTCTGCAAGCTGGGTGCCACAGGGGGTACATTCTTGCTCCCTTTACTGAGGAAGACTGGAGATTTTCAGACTCATTTCCTCTTCTGCTTAACGTATACCCAGGCCTGACTTGGGCTCTGTTCCTCCACCCTCGCCTCCCAAATAAGAAACAACAGCACGGCAAAGATGATTTCTGTTTTCCTGACAATCAGGATATACAATAGATGTGTAGACTTGATTCTGTGCTTCCACAGGTCCAATCGTAGCAATGGTGAGAGATTCCAGGCCATTTTGCCTGCTATCATGGGCACAAACCTGGCTACAGGGAAGAAGAGAAGCCACATTTTCTTATAAGTTGTCTATGAGGGAAAGAAATACAGGGAAGAAGTGGTATATAAGCCGCTAAAACAATGGATGTGTTGGTGACTCTCTAGCTTCCTTAATTAGAAAGAGAGCTGTACAGTGGTGACTTTCAAAGCCTGAGACCCGAGAAGCCATGGTGACTGCACAGAGGCCCCAGGAAGCTGAAAGTGAGGGACACAGTCCATCAGCGTGACTTCTGAAATTTCTGATCAACTCCTCTCCCGCAGTGACATATGGGACTCAAATGGTTGGCTGGAAAGGAGGCAGGCTTTAGGAGGTCTGGTTTGGGGGGTGCTCCAGGAGCTGAATGTTATATATTATTTGTTCCAGAAAGTCCTGGCAACTTGGTACAGCAAATTTGATCAGCACCATACGCCTGGCCTGTCTCAGTGATGGTGCCGTGCGTGTGACGGGGACTGCAAAGCAGCATGTGTTAGTGGGGGAACGACAGACACAGGAAGGAGAAGCCGGGAACACTGAAACTGTTCCTAATTGTGCGGTGAGAAAGAGAGCCTACTGCCTGGCAGCGTGGCAGGTTGGCTGGAAGAGGGGAGTGATCAGCAGGGCTGGCAGGAGGAGTGTGACTCGGGAGAGCTAACAGGAGAGGCACCAATCTGGAGGAACCTCAGATCACACTGCCCAGAGGGAAAGGGATTTCTCCCCGCCGGGGGAGCCGGGTGGGAGGCCCAGAGGAAGTGCTTGTGGGAGCTATGGGAAGGGCTCCGTGGTCCCGGAGGGATACGCCGCCGTGAACTAGATGCTAACCATTTTCAAAGGCTTTAACGTCAGAGGCAGGCTTGCTTCCGTTTGTGGAAAACACTTTGTGGGGGAGGATTTCTGCTTAGATCCTGGCTTGAAAGAAACACTCACCCTTTCTCCCCTGTCAAGAGTCTTTCTCCTTACAGGAGCCTAAAGCTCACAGGTTTTCTCCAGGGACACATTTCCCTCAAGTGGGATTACCTGTGTGTGGGGCCTGCAAAGCCGATTTACTGGAACATAGCCGTCACCACATGGGGCCTCCCGTGTGGTTGGTGTGGCTGACATTTATCAGACAGTGGTGTTTCCAACAAGGGCCTGAATGAAAAGAGAAGCTGAAGTCGAAGAAGACGTTTGTCCGCTTTGGGAAATGTTGAGCTTTCTGAAGCCTGAGCCTTAAACACATTGTCGTAGTTCTATGGAAAGCGACTCTCACTGACTTGTCCAAAGGGAGGCCGTAGAAACAGCAGAGCTACAGAGGACTTGGAGGAGTTGCCACTGGGGGCTCTTTCCCACCTTTCCCAGGGCACCCAGGCTCACACACAGCCCCGGGAGGAGAACGATGGTCCCTAAGACTCACAGCATGATTTTGTGCCTCCAAAAGGCACCATGGCATTAAGTGACATAGTGACCCTGTTCTTAGAACCAAGCCTGAGCTCAGGGGCACAGTGTGGGGAGGAGGGGGATGTAAGGAAGTTCCTCTGTCACTGTGCTTGGGTTATGAATAATTGTCACCACGGGAGAATGTTGACTTCAGCCAGTGGTGGATCTATGACTTTCCAAGCTTGTGGCTGACCCCAAGAGGACTGTTATGGACATTGTGGGACCCGTGGCCTGGGAAAAGAATTACTCCCTCCCTTCTATCCCATGAGCCCTGACCGCCTGGACAGCACGATGGCTGTTTGTTCTTGGAGAGGACAGGAACTTCGGGAAGTGGGGTCATTCCTTTTCTTCTATCGGTCATCTTCCCAGACTTGCCTGGGCCTCAGAATCGCAGGCTTCTGCTCTGTTTTGCATATCTGGTTTCTGAACCCCTTTTTGAAGTTTGTTTTTTTTTTTTAAATTATGAACTACTGTATTTCAAGCACACAGAAGAGTGCAGAAAGTTGTTTATTAGATATCCAACATCTACCATCCAGGTTTAACAAATACTAACATCTTACCCCATGTGTATTAGATATTTTTAAAATTGCAGATAGAATTAAAATGCATGCATATCTATTGTTGGTATATAGAAAAGCACAAGCAAGTTTAATTCCTAGTAAGTGGCCGGCTATACAGAGCAGCTTCTTTTAGTCTTCAAATAGTAGAAACTTGGTGGGTTTGTGTACAGCACCGAAGACCTGGCAACTCGCCCCAACCAGAAAGATTGCCAGTCGTGTTTGTCTCAGTGCTTGAACAGATTTTCTCAGGTTTATATTGTGTATCTTTCTCCACCGGTTTTTCAAATGTCCACAGAGTCAATACTCATCCCAACCAAATTCCAAGAACCCTCTGGCTCCAAAGATTATGGGTGTGAGAAAGTACATTCTATATACTTGGAGTCTTACCTCATTGAATAAGAAAGGATTACTAAATACTTTTGGAAAATTAACCCTTTAGATAATGTTTAAAACTTTTCAATGTCCACATCAGCAGAACTCTCAGACAGAGGTTAGTGTACCTAAGGTTTTATAGAGACGTCTTTCCTGAATTCTAGTCCTAAATTTCCAATTTGATTCATTTCTGCCAGAATGCCTGCAAATGGTTCAAACTTGGAATGCCAGAAGCTAAACTCATTCTCTTTCCATCTGATTATGTCCTTGTTCCAATTGCTCTATTTTTCCATAAGGTGCTACCATACTTCCAGCCACACTGAATCAAAGCCTCAATTCCCTTGTCTCTTTGTCTTCAACACCCAGTGATTCACTAAGTCCCATTGAATCTTTCCTCCAAGTGTTTCTCACACCTGTTTACTCCATTCCAATTCCACTGCTGCCAGTCAGGTTGAGATATTTTTACCTTTATGGTTTGGCTATTACAGCAGATTCTGCCTTTCCCCTTTCTCCCTTCAATCTATTATCAATATCAGATGAATCTTCTAAAAGAAGCATTCTGTGCCATTCTGTGCAAAGTGATCCAGTGATTCCCACAGCTTACCAAAGGCCAGATTTTTTTAAAAATCCAGAACCATCAATATTTTTCATGATTGTCTATCCCCATCCTTCTATATGTTTCCCACATATTTTATCGCTGGCGCTTCTGCTGCAGACACACAGCACCGCTTGCCCTTTCTGATTCTCTGACTGATGTTCAACTATTTCCTCTGCCTGAATTTTCCTTCCCCCCTTCATTAAATTAACCAGACTTCATGGGGCACCTAATATGAACAAGGTCTCACGGCAGGTTCAAAGTCCAACTGTGAACAACATAGACAGAACCCCTGCCTATACGACCTTACAACCTAGTGGAGAAAAATAAAAGAATGAATAGGCAGCTGGCATTCCAAGCTGTGTGTGAAGTACTATGACAAAAAAGACAAGAATGCCAGATGCAGGCATGGAGATCAGAGCCAACCTTCTAGAGGAAGGGACATCCCAAATTATGATTCATTCTTTATGACAGTTAGTGAGGTGAAGGAGAGAGACATGAAGAGGAAAAGAACTTTGCAGTAGAAGGAATCATTCTACTCAACTCCTACCCATTCTTTAATACCCAGCTCAAATGCCTTCTTGACAGACAAGTATACTATGACAGCACGGGTTGAGTGGTGCACAGACCCAAATTATAACCCTGACTCTGCTGTGTGCTAGTTGTATGAGGTCTGTCTGGAAAAGGACCAGCCTTTGGTAATATAACAAGAATGATTTGCACAACATTGATGTAAGCTAGCAGCCAAGGAGAGTGGACTGGAATGCGCATGTGTGAACAATGATGACTTCATTGTACTAATGAGTGGAGGTGGTAGACGCTGTTGAGGGAGCATGTGTACTGTGTGGCCATCGCATTCACAATGACTGAGTGAGTAGAGTAATGATTCTGCATCCAATTTTGAGTTAAGCTTGAAAATTCCTCCACAGAAACTATTCAGATGATTCAGATTTTCAGGGACAATGCAATGTGTGCAGCACAAATAAAAGTGTGGCAGAAATGCTTCAAAGATGGTCAAGGATCTGTTGAAAGTGACCCACGTTCTGGAAAGGCTGCAGTAAGCACAACACCTGACAATGTTAAACACGTACGGGCTGCAGTCACCAAAGACCGGTGACTGACTGTGAGAACTAGAAGCTGATCTGGGGACTCTAAACACAACTGTGTCTGAGATTTTGATGCAGGATCTGGGCATGAAATGTGTCGTGGCGAAATTCATTCATGGCTGGTGATACCAGAGCAGAAGGCACATCGTGCTGCAGTTGCTAGTGACTTCATTCAAACCACTACCGATGAACCAGTTTTCCTCAAGAAGGTCATAACTTTGAAGGGAGCTGAGATGTCATTGTCCTATGTACAACGTTTCTTGTATCTTGTATCTTTTTCAATAAATGTTTCTATTTTTCATATTACCTAGCTGTATCCTTTCTGGACAGACCTCATATAAATGACCACACTTAATTTACACAATTTTACTAAGAGTCAATCCCTTAATTTGTAAAAATATAAACTCTTACTTAAAGAAGTTACTCATCCAATCAAATATATTATGTGTAAGAGACAGGTACTGTTCTTGGTGATAAGGCTACAATTGTGATCATGATAGAAATCCTGTCTCGTATAGTACTTATATTCTGGTAAGGAAACATCAAATAAAATAAGTATGTAAATTATGCAGTATAATAGAGGGTATGTTCTATGCCGAAAATAAATCAGAGAGAAGGAAATAATGCAGAGGGGTTGCAATTTTATTCATTCATTTATTCTTTAACTCATTTATTTATTTTTAAAAAATAGTATTAAACACGCCAGGCACTGTTCTAGGCCCTGGAATACAGCAGGAAGCAACAGACAAAAATCCCTGCCTTTATGGAAAATAAGGAGGTGTATGGAAACAGGAAGAATGGATGGGCAAAATAGGTAGAGGTATTCAAATATTAGACAGAAAGGCCAGCTAAGCCCACTGAGGAAGCAGTATTTAATGACGGACATGCAGATAGTGATGAGCTAAACCATGGGAACAAATGGAGGAAGAGGACTCCAGGAGCAGCACGTAGGAAGGTGCCGAAGTGGGACTGTGCTGGTGTGGGCAGGAGAAGGGAGTGACAGGTGAGCAGAAAGAGAGGTGGGTGGGTAAGGGCCGGGAGGCAGGTCAGGTTCCTGGGAGGACCCTGGCTTTCATTTGGAGTGACACGGAGAGCCAGTTTGGAGTAGACGAGCCAGTTGATCAGGCTTACATTTTAGCAGGACCACTCTGGCTGCTGGGTCAACAACAGTCTGAAGGGGGTCTAGGGAAGAACCTGGGGGAGCAGCTGGGAGATGACTGCAATAATTGAGGCAAAGGGGAACAGTGGCTTGGATCAGGGTGGTAGCAACGGAGATGGGGAGCAGTGATAGGGTTGTGGATATATTTTAAAGGCAGGACCAACAGGACTTGTGGTGGATCAGATATGGGGTTCAGGAGAAATGATTTGTCTCTGATTTTGGCTTGAGCAAGTGGGAGAATGAGATTGCTCTTGACTGAGGTGGGGAACACTCTGAGAGGAGCAGACTGAGAGGAATATTAGGAGTTCAGCTGTTGACATGTTGAGTTTGATTTAGAGTGCCAGTAAGGTTTCCCTGAAAAGGAGACAGATCAGGAAAGACTTGAAGGACATGAGGAAGACACAGTGAGAGTCCGTATGAGTGAGCACCTAGCACAGTGCAGTGCCAGACAAGCTCAGGCCCAGTCAATCCCATTCCATCACCCATGAAGATTTGCTTACGCTCCAGGGGGCAACAACCGATGCTGATACATTACGACATCCTCCCTTTACTGAGCAGTCTGTACCTTGCAGTTGCTAAACAATATATTCTGAGGGTATGAGCAAAAGGAATCAGCTATAATTAGTACAGAAGACTGTCCCAGCCATCTTCCCTTCCAAGGATGAGATTCTGGCCATGATGCTTTGCATTTGGGGGAGGGGAACTGGGAGTCTGTATCCTCTCTCTTCTGGTTAATGCAGTATGGGGGTTCTCCAAATGTGACACCACCTGCAGCAGAGTCGCCAGGGGCCAAATTCCTGGACTCTTTCCCAGACCTCAATCTGAATTTCTGGGGGAAGAAGCTGGGATCTCTCTGTTAGAGACCAATCGAGTGATTTTTCAGAAACTAAAATTGTAGAACTACTGACACTAAAGAAGATGACTGCTCATTGACATTTTTTCCTTGGAGGCAGATCATTGCTAGCTGTGATGTGGTAAATTACAGCCACTCTGCAATTTTATGATAACGTGTGCTCATCACCTAATCAAACCGCTCCGGCTGAGTTGGAACCTGGCTGGCTCAGATCCGCACGCATGTTGTCAGGTGATTGGTTCAGCAAGAGAGGCCTTTTGCCAAATAGCTCTCAGTTGAACTTTGCAGCTCAGGAGGGAAGTATGAGGGAATACATAAATGCCAAATGTCTTATTATTCTAGTTTTCAAACAGTGAATACAATTCTAGCACACAAGCTCAAGAACTAAGGCAGCCCACCTATTTCACTCTTAACCATAATAAAGCAACAGACTTGGTTTCTTCACATTGTCTGTGAGCCTATCCCCTGTTGACTTCTGGTTCCATATATGAAAAGGGACAAATTAAAGAATAAACCAAAGATTAAACTGCTGAAGAAGCCTGAAAAATTCTTGGACAAAAGAGAAAAAGCTGCCCTGGCTGGTGTGGCTCAGTGGGTTGAGTGCTGGACTGCAAACCAAAAAATTGTCAGTTCGATTCCCAGTCAGGGCAGATGCCTGGGTTGCAGGCCAGGTCCCCAGTTGGGGGCGTGCAAGAGGCAACTGATTGATATGTCTCTTACCCATCTGTGTTTCTCTCCCTCTCTTTCTTCCTCCCTTCCCCACTCTCTAAAAATAAATAAGTAAATAAATATGTTTTTTTTAAATAGATAAAAAGCCAAGAAATCAGGCAAAGAGAATCTGAATGGTGAAACTGCCACAGACAAAGTTGTATGTGGCCCCAGTGCTCTGATGGAGAATTTTTGTATTGATTTTTTTTTAAGAGAGACAGAGAAAGAGAAACATCCATTTGTAGTTCCACCTGTTCATGCATTCATTGGTTGATTCTCGTGTGTGCCCCGACTGGACAGAGATGGAACTGGCAACCTTGGTGTATTGGGCACAACGCTCGAATCAACTGAGCTACCCAACTGGGGCCGTGATGGCAAATTAATGAATGAAAAGCCTAAGATTCCTAAAATGAGAGAGACAGGGATTACAGGGAGAGGGAAGGGGATAATGAGGGAGCTCAAGAGCTCATACTGTGGGAAAGAGAGAGACTACAGCCACAAGGAGAAGGCAGGTAGATCACCGTGAGACCGAGCCGGCTTTTCTTAAAAAGGAAGAAGAACGGAAAAAAGAGAAAGAAGCACTTTATGATAAAGGCAAGAGGACAAAGTACAGTCAGTTGGCCGTTCAGAAAACAAACAAAAAACTGGAAAGACGTGGCTGAGAGATCGCGTAAGAAACAAGGATCGCAGCCGTGGCGCTTTCCCAGCCAGGACCTGGAGGACACTGTGGACTCTGTCCCCGCCCCCCACCCCCCCATCGCAGTACCGAGTCTGGGGACTCGTCAATAAAAAAGGGTAGATCTCATGACCTGCGTGCCTACCCTCTCCTGGAAGAAAACCACACCGATATTTATTCCTGTTAAATAGCAACTTTCAGTCTTAGCTTCTTTTCCATTGATGTCAATAAATAACATCACACAACCAAATTTCTTTAAAGAAAAAAACAAAAACAATACAAAAAGCCTTTTATGCCAGCTCCACAAAGGCAATGTTACTGCTGCTCATCGCTCTTTCTCCAGTGCCTAGAAGAATACCTGGCCCACAGTAGTCACTCAATAAGCATCTGTGGGTGAATGAATAAATGCATTCTACTTCCTGAAGTGAAGAGCCAAATTTACACACATGTCCATCTGTGCAGTATCACTGTTTCCTGTAGTTTACTTCCACATACCTCACCCCGCCAGTTAACTACCCCCTACATAAATCTCTGCAGTTTTCACTTAAGATATAACTTTCTGGTGACCCCATAAAAAATTGGCAGAAATTCCCGGCAAGGATGATATTGTAATTGGTCTTGGGGGGGAATCCATGGAGGGATAAATTTCACATTATTCATGTTTCCAGATGGGCTTCAGTCCCCAGGGCTGTCATTCCAGAACCTTTTCTCAGTCTTAAGTTTACTCCAAGAAATATAAATAGTGATTTAGGGCTTGATTGCTCCCACAAAAGGCTCCCCTGTTTTTGTGCAGAGTGGGAAGTAGGGCAGAGGAGAAGGCAGCTCAGAAGCAGGATGAAGGGCTGGCGCCTGCCAAGAGGGTGCTGTGTGGGAATACGGTGCTGGTCTGCAGGACCTCCCTGGAGGGGTGCGGGTTCAGGGGCAGAGGGACAGGCTAAAGATAGCATTGGCTGCGTGGTCAGGCAGTTCCGGAAGCTTTGAGCTCAGTTAGCCTCGGATGCGGGTCCATCTCACCCTTCCACAAAAACAGTCTTTGAACACCAAGGCTAGTACCCAAGGCTACTTAGCTCAGCTGGTTGGGGTGCTATGCGGCTAATGTTTACTTGTGGTATGTCTTGAGCTTTGGCTAGACCAATATATTAAATCCTTCAACAAATATTTGTGTGTCAGCCTCTGTGCTAGGTACGTGAAATTCAGCCGTGCACAACGATGGGAGCAACATTTGTATCAGTGAGCTCTTGTCTGTCTCATGGCCTCAGATCCTAGCCCTGGTTAGATACTTCTCCAGTCCGTGTTGTTGTTCAACTTGGCTGAAAATACTCCAGTGACTTCCAGTCGCAATTAGATTAAAACCCCATCTCCTCGTCAGGATCTGCACTGCTGTAGGATCTGGCTCCTGCTTGTATCAGACTTTTCGAGAAGCTTATTCTGGGTTTGGGCTTGACCTGAAAACTCTCCCCATCTTTTCTTTGCTCTCCTAGCTCCTCATTATTCAGGGCTCAGTTCAAAGATCTTCTGTGAGGGTTCCTTCCTGACCATCCTATCTTAGGTGGCTCCGACCTTTTCTGCATAGTCTCTCCATCCCATTAGCATGTTTCATATTCATCACAGCAGGAACTTCAAGTGGATGACCTTATGTGTTAGATCACAGGTTATTACCCATCTCCTCCTACTAGAATGTAAGTTCCTTGGGAGCAGGAGAGTAGTGGGACTCAATAAATATTTGTTGAATGAATTATTACCTATCCCATTTCCCACGGTGACTGGGAATGTCACCCAGGGGTTTTCTGGGAATGTCTGTGACTGTTACCAGATGGACAATGGTTTGACAGCGCTTTAGAAATCATATTTGAAAACACGGTACAGGACACAGAGCCCCGGCACCTGGTGTTAACCTAATGCCTAGCACTTTTTGTTACACTGACTCGAACTAACTTATCAGGCCAGTGACTGGAACCCCATGAATTCTTCAGTGAGTCAGACAGTGGTCCAGGAAGGTGAGTTCATAATAGCTACTTGTTAAAAGAGTCGATGTCACCCCGCGCTTCCGCAGGGCTATGGCAGAGCCCAGGGAGCATGGTGCCACCCAAACAGCAGTAATCCATAACAGGGCTGGGGCTGGTCGGGGTGTGGTAGGCAGGTAAATGTACAGCGGTCTCACGCCTGATGCTATATTGAGACTAGATGTTGGTAGGATTGTGTCCTTCCATACGTAATATGTTTGGTAGCTGAATTGACAGCCTCTCTGTTTAAAACTGACAAGGAGAAAATTAAGGTTTCTCTTGTTTTCTGTGTTGCACATGAATAACCAATTGCTTGGCAGCTAGTTAAAATTCACATTTCCCTTGTCAAGGTTTTAGCAACTGTGAAGATCAGGTTAATATGTCTCCCTACCTTTGCCCTTTTGGCTAACACATTGGTTACATTTGCATTTATTTTTACATTAATCTTTTTTTCTGTCCCTTTACAGCATAGTATCAGAGATGGAATATTATGTTCACAGATATTTGGTGTTGGAATGTATTTGCTTTAATATAAATACAGAGACATAAAAAGACATGTTGCATATACCTATTCAATCTTTTAAGTGACTTAAGGTCAAAGATTGTTTTTTTCTCAGTGGAATGACCGACAACAAAAAGGATGTGTCAACTCCTAGGAATCTGAGAGATTTCTAATCCTGCCGGAACAGGAAGTTCTAAACATTTGTGAAATCGATTTTTCTACCCATATGGGTTCATATACGAATTCACACATGCATGTGTGCCATGGACTCATGGAAAGGGAGACTCACTTCAACTTCAGCATGTAGCTCGGTACCCGCCACAGGCCCGGCATGGTATCTGGCTGGTCCTTTCTTAGTGTGACCAAATGATCAGCTCTCAGATCTGTGGAAAACAGACAAGTTTTGCTCGAACCCTCTATTCATGTCTCTTCTTGATCCACAGCTTACATAGAATTGCAGCTGAGAATCGCTCACTGGCAGCTGTAGTCCCAGATCTTCTCTTCACATTTCAGAGAATTAACTAAGTAGGGAATCAAGAATTGTCTAGAGGTTTCACAAGCAATGACTCAGGACCCCGGCTGGTCATCACCCTGTACGAGGGATGAGAACCGGAGAGCAGGATATGAAATTTTCTCACCCCAAAGAAACCCTGGAGAGACACTCTCTTAAGGTTTATAGGAAATTTGTTTCTGACCCAAGGGTCACCGAATAGCTCACCATGAATTTTAATTGGCTGCCAAGTCACTGCTAATTCATCTCTGACTCTGGCAGAAAAAAATTAAGTGTTACCAAAAGGAATTTTACAGGAACGATTTTTCTTTTTCTTTCTTTCTTCCTTTTTTTTTTTTTTTTTAACATGAGCATAATGCTACAGCTGCTGAAAGCCTAGCAGAGGGGATGGTAAATACACATATGGAACTCGGGTGCGTTCATTTTCAGAACTTCGCGCTTGAGGAGGAGTCTGGAAAACTGTAAGGCTCCCTTTGGATTATAAATCCTTCATTCTGACGAGGGAGTTATCATCGTGTTACTGCCAAAACCCGGCCAAACCAACTTCGAGGTGCCGTGAGACAAGCTGAAGGGACAGGGCATAAGAGGACCTGTCACACTGTGCATGTCAAGTGCAACTAACACCAACTCAACTTTAGTTTGAGGAACTGAGCTCCCAGGTCCCTGAGCTCCCAGGTCCCTGACCTCCCTTCCTGTCCTCGGCTTCCGAGGATCCCTCTTTGTCCCTACCCATTCCTCTCGTTTCTTTCCTCCCCATTTTCCCCTGACTTTTCTCTCCTCAAACTCATTTTCTTTCTTTCTCCTACTTAGTATCGATTATATATACTCATTAAAATATGTTTATAAAAATTTACAGTTGAATCATCAAACATCCAAATATCTGTAATGAAAATTGGGCATCCTTCCTGGGTATTTATGCTTCTTGACAGATAGTGTCAGGCCGTTCATTCATCCCAGCCACCTGTGCCCTTGTTTCCTTTATTGTAGAGGATAGAAAGAAAAATTCTCAACTTCCTAGTTTTGCTCTCTTATTTTAAAGCAACTTTTAAATGTTTGCAAGTTTTTCTCCATAAAATTTTTTTTTAGCTTCCCAATTTCTCTTGCAGCTAGGTGAAGCCTGAGGAACCTGATTCCTGGTTAAAAACCTCTGTTGAATTTTTCAGGCCTGACTATGGGGAATTCCAAAGCCTTCACCTGGCAGACCTCCAAGGAGAAAGCTGTGTGTGGGACACCAGACCCACACACAGCTCGTGTGTGGCAGTCTCAGAGAGGCGCTGCCATGAAGGACTCCAGGAGCCCTGGATAGTCATGGTTTTGTACATGGTTGCATTCCTGGCCCTGGGGCCTCCGTTTGAAGGTCTCCTCGTTAGGGAAATTTGAAGACATTTCCCCCCGCTAACTCAGTACTTTTCCACTCCTGGACCTTCTCCTTACACTCTTCCCTCACCACAGGTCCGTAAAACTGCAGGAACTTTTTGCTCAGGGCTCCCTCAGGAGCCAGACAACCCAGTCTGTGCTGACCCCTGCCTGTCCTCCAGTGGTGTGGGTGTACCAGTCCATGGGGAAAAATACAGCTGGGGGAGTGGGCGCTTTCTCAGGTTAGCCTCCTGCTTATACTGTGTCACTAAGCAATTGAAGGCATCACTGTTGCTTTCATTTCAGCCTGTTGTGGCTTTAACTGGCTGCCCCAACAACACTTGACAGCTCAGCTGTCTCTCCCAGCTCACCTGAGCTCCTGACGGAGTTTTGGGACACAACTTTGGACTATAAATCAAAGGGGAAGTCATTGGGATGGTGTATATGAAAGCTTTTGCTTTCAGGCAAGTAAGATATTGGGGATTGGCGACAAATGGCTTTCTGCCTTCATCTGCCCAGAAACAGGTGTGATGTCTGTAGATGCAGCAGCCATTCTAGGAACATAACATGATAAGCCAAATCCTTAAAGATGCTCAGAAGAAGGGTCGAAAGAGCCTGGGTTTTTGATACCACTGTTGAGCTGCTGCAACAGCCGTGGGATATTGAGCTTTGTACTTCCTCTTGTGCGAAGAAAATAAACTTCCTATATAATTTAAAAATACATTCACAAATCCTGTGACTCTCTTCCCATCAAAAGGAAAAATCTGATTCCCCTTTCCTTAGTTATGGGTCAGCTTAACTCATTGCTTATAACAAACAGTACAGTAAGTGTGATGCTGAGGCCAGATCATGAAAGATGATACAGGTTCTCTATTGCTCTTTGTTTTTCTTGCTCTTTCTCTTTTCCCTCTCTTTCTCTTTTTCTCTCTTTCTCTTTTTTTCCCCTCATTCTCTCTTAACATACATCTTGGGAGCCCTTAGCTGACAGATAAGGTGCCAGCTGTACCGACAGGGCTGTGCTAGAGAGCCCACATTTTATTTATTTATTGTTTTTACATGAGCATGGCCTGCAGCTGTGGAAAGCCCTACAGAGGGGGTGGGGAATCAGCATGCAGGCCAGGGATGGATAGCTGGAATGTTCAGCCCTCGGATTTGGATAACTTAGCATGAATCATTCTTGGGGGACTAAGGAGAGCATAATGAATGCTACTAATTAGCCTGCTAAGTATTCTCTGCAACTAGAGGATATTTGGGTGCAACTAGAAAGCTGAAGTAATTATCTCTTTATTATGTATGAATCTATTTCCATGATCCACATGGGCATTTATGACTGGTTAACTCAGATAAATGGATGGCCAGGCTAATGACAACATTACGGATTCATGCCCTGCAGCTTCCTTTTATTCTAGGGCTATAGGCTCCATCCCTTGTAGCACACGGTGGCCTCTGAGTCTGAAAACACAAATATTATTTTACCATGTAATATTAATAACCCATTTATGATGTATTTATCTGTGTTTCCAAAATTCAGTGGCCACCATGGAGACACTTTTTTGGAGGTATCTTTACCAAAACTCAGTATCTCAGCTCTCCACCCATTCTACCTTCTCTGAGAAGTAGTCCTGAGCCACATAGGTGGGTGCCCAGCAACTCTGCCTATGTTGTGCAACCCTGGCCTCAGACGATTGAATAGCAGGTGAACACTTGATTCAAGCAGGGCCAATATATTCTCTCGCAGAAGTAGGAATGGAGAGCCAGCCAGCCAGTCTCTGCTAATGACTGGAACAGTCACAGATAAATTCATTAGCTGTGGCTCAGCCATGTTGGGCCTTATGGAAACGGAAGCAGAGGAAGCTGGACTTAATATTAGACGCTGAGGCAGATGTACAAGAAGCAGCAGAGGAGAGATGGTCCAAGAGTGCATCTTGGGAACATGGTTGCTTTTCATTTCTTAATTCCAGCCATTCCTCTCCACTCCTGCCCTGGGCTTCTTGGCACACTTGTGCATCCTTATACCAAATTCTCCCTGTTTTGCTTAAGACCAGCTCAGTTGGTTTTTGTTACTTATCACCAAAAAGAGTCTACCTAATCTACCTTTACACTTTAGGGGAGGAAAAATAATTTTCCATCTACCCTTCTGAGATCTGACATGAGACTCCTGTAATAAAAGAAAGATTAATGAGAAAAACAAACAAATGTTTATTAACGTGTTTACTTCATGTACACATTGGAGATGCCCAGGGAAAAATGAGTAACTCCCCAAGGTGGCTTAAAATTCACAATCAAATAGCATCTTAATAATGAAAGGGGATGGGGGTGGGCTGTAGGATACCTTAGGGGAGAGTAAATGATTTTTAGGAAAAATGAAGGGGTCCTTAGAAGAACAGATGGGAGGCATTTTGTGGCTCAGTTCATCTAGGTGTGCTGTCAACTTCTAGTCTCTTTTGTAACAATCTTCCCTGGCTGACAAAGCTCCTGGAAGAGAATTGATGACAATTGAGTTCCTTTTGGAGGATCTGCCTTTCTGCAGATAAGGGGAGTTCTGAGAAAGCCTCTCCATGCATTTGCTGATTTTCAAATGCCTAAAACTCGAAATAATCCATATATCAGAGCAGCAGATTTGGGGGATGGCCCATTCTGCTACCTTTCAAAACCTTGTCCCCCCCCCCTCCTCCCCTGGGAATGCCATCGGCCCTGAGGGTCAGGAAGGGCTATGTGGAGAAGGCGGACCGTTGTCACTGAAGTGGAAACAATTTGCGAGCACCGAGACTGGCACCAGAAGCCCCTCCGTGAAACACAGGGGACAGCCACCCAGACGTTCTGCCGAGCTCGGACAGCTCCTCTTTCTAGGCCCAACTTAATTTTTTTCTGATAGAAAAAAGTCTCCCTGAGGTGCCAACTGAAGAATCTGCTTTTTGCAAAACAATTCCAAATCCTCACACTCCAGCAGACCGTGGCTAAGATGAAAAAGTGTCCCCAGACGCCATGGCAGGATGGTCCTCGCAGGCTGTTTGCATTGTCCTTCACTAAAACCAGCTCCACCGGGTGTAACCCCATGAAGCTGCTCTCCAGGCTTGTTTCTCGTATAATGCCCCCCAAAACTGCCCTTTACCGGATACTGTTTCTGGTGGCTTTAATGGTTAGCAAAGGGGGACAAAACGAGGCTTTTTATGTTCATCTAGTGTCCCTTTTTGTTTGCACCTGGCAACTTTATAAGGCTGGGCAAACAGTAGGGGGGAAATGGCAAAAGACTTTAAATGTGAATGTGAAAGGCAAGAATAGAGGAAAGAGAAAGGCTAGTAACCCAAATAGCACAACAAGAAGCAGAGGGTGGGGAGCAGGTCAGTAGGTGAGCTTCCCAAGAAGACCACTTTGTCCCAGAGCCACGCACTTCCCTGGGAAGAGAGCAGGGAATGAAGACATGTTTGTCAGGTTAACTGACCGAACAAATGATTGAAGAGACTGATAAAGGCTGGAAAACTAGAATACCCACTGCGATAGGACACGCATTTGTTTCTGTCAAATTTCAAGTATTAAATCTTCCTGAATTTGTCCACTCCAATTAGAATCTGATGTGGCCTCTGGATATGAAAAGTAAAATTCTAAATGCTTGTCAGGCCCCCCAGTGAACGATCTCATATGTTTTGAATATGGGTGTAAGTCACGCCCTTGACCTCTCCACTGTGTAGATAAGCAGTGGGGTTCACTCTGTGCCATCAGGTAAACCCTGCCTGCACGACCACCTCAGTATTGTAATGTCTGCTCTATTTGGGCCACCACCTCCACAAAGGACAAGATGGGGAGGAGACGCCTCTGACCTGGTATCTCCAGTGTGGTGCCAGCCCTGTCACGGGGCCCAGGGGCACCGGTGCCATCCCTTTTAATTACAGTCTCTGGAAGAAGAGGCCGAACCCCCTCTGATTTGGAGCAAGGCTGGTGTCGTCATCTGATTAACAACAGATCCCAGCACTCCAGTAATTACAGGCCTAATCCTGAAGCAATCAAATTGCTTATTTGAAAGAAAGACTGTTTCCTTTCCCTAATGAATATGAACAGTTCCCCAGAGCCCAAAGGTGATGTGTCTGAATGCCCCACTGTAACCATGAAAAGCGATTATAAATAAATGACACAGGCTGCTCTGTTCTTAAAAATCACCGCGTGATCAATTTGAGAGACGTGCATGGAGATGAGACTCATGAGATTTTGTTGTAATTATTCTGCCCGAAGGAAAAAGATACTTTGTTCTTTGCTGGCACCATTTACACTGAAGCTTAAAGAGACTTCGAAAGCACCATCCTTTTCATCCTTCCCAAACCACTAGCAGGTACAGTTGCCCTCCTTTTGTAGGTGGGGAAATTGAGGTCCAGATGGATGAGCATGTTTGTTTTGAATAGGCTCTTTTTTAAAAAGATTTTATTTATTTTTAGAGAGAGGGGAAGGGAGGGAGAAAGAAAGGGAGAGAAACATCAGTGTATGGTTGCCTCTCGAGCACTCCCCACTGGGGACCTGGCCTGCAACCCATGCATGTGCCCTGACTGGGAATTGAACCAGCAACCCTGTGGTTCACAGGCTGGTGCTTAGTCCACTGATCCTTACCAGCCAGGGCTTGAGTAGGCTCTTTAAAGGTTCATATGTCATCCTATCCAACAGATTTTTAGGTTTCTCCACTACTCAACCGCTCTGATAATTGTTTATGTGTGAAAATACACCAGAAAGGAGAGAGATTAACAGAAGGCTATGGAAGAAGAAGGTGCCACCTTCTTTAAAATAATTTAAAATGAGGTGTGTGCGCATGCGTGTGTGTGCAGGTGTGAATATGTCTTGGTTTGGGAGTTAGGAAATAGCAAGGATGGAAAGGTGGGAGGAGACGAGGGCATTTCGTCCCAGCCATCGGCACTGAATCAACTGCCCTTCTGGAAATTGTAACATATGAGGCAGAGGGCTTGGGGCAGCCAGAGATGGGAGCTGGACTGACGAGAAACCACAGTTCTTTAGGAATAAAGAATAATACCCTTGGAATAAAATCTTCTAGAGTATAAAGAAGAAACCTTGTTACTAGTTGATACAAGACGCCCGTCTGAGTCCAGCTGCTGCTGAGAGTGGCAGTTGGTAATTACATTTTCATTCAAGGCTTCACGCTGCAGACTACCGAAGAGGCTCTCCGAGAGAATACTGAGAAAGCGGTATTTAGCCTTTGCCATTTATAAAACATAAAAATTGAATTCAGCCTGAGCGGGGTGGCTCAGCGGGTAGGAGTGTCATCCTGTACACCAAAATGGTGTGGTTCCGTTCCTGTTTAGAGCACATTTGAGAGGGAGGCGACCAGTCAATGTTTCTCTCTCTCTCTCTCTCTCTCTGCCCCCCTGTCCCTGCCCCTCTCTCTCTCCCCCTTTCTCTCTCTCTCTCCCTCTCTCTCTCTCTCTCTCTCTCTCTTGGAAAAAAAAAATTGAACCCATTTGAAATTCATAGATATGAGGCTACAGAATTCTCAACAAGACAAATTAAAAATTCCTCCGGATCCCCAGCATTTACGTTTCCGGAGAGTCGCTCCCGCAGTAGTACGTTGCCAGTGCTTCTTTGATGTGCTTCTTGACCCTGGGTGACCTGTGCCATTCTGAAGTGCAGCTGGGCACAGCTCCTTGCTGTGTGACCTTCACCGGGAGTTGGGAGAATCCTCCTCCCCCCCCAATTCAGAAGAACCTTATTTCTGCTAACTTTTAAAGGAGGAGAACACAGAAATTCCTTAGAATTGTTTCTGAAGTGTGGGTGTTGATATGGTTTGATAGTTTTAAAGGAGTCAGCTAATCCCATGGACCAAATCACTGGGTAGTGCAGTAAATCGGTCAACTTAAGGGATTGTCTGTTGTTGATCAAATCAATTAACTGCTTTTGTCTGGGTTTTTGTTTTTGTTCGTTTGTTTTGTTCCCGATATAGTGTAGGCACAGCTCCAGTTAAAGCAAACCAAACAATGCTTTTGGAATGGAAGTGGGCAATATTTTTAATATGTGAAAGTCCACATGAAAAACAGAGATTCATTAAAGAATTAGTTGGAATTAAATGGGTTAAGCTCATCAGAGGAAACAAATTAAAGGAAAAGGCTATTCTTGCCAGGGAATGAAGTCTCTGTAGAAATTGATTATATGGGGGGTCCCTCTGGGCCTTGGAACAATTAGCTCTCAGAAAATGAGAGGACAGCTTTTGTGCTATCAGAGATTCAGATGTAACAGGTGTACCCTGTCCCTTAGGAAACTCTTCACTCCTTCTAGCCTCTCAGTTTTTGGATGCCTGCCCCTGCAGGGTAAATGAAAACCTTTGAGAGTTAAAGATTTCGAGTCATAGGGAGTCTGAATAATTGGATTCTTGGAAGATACTACTTCTTCAAGATTCTGACACAGATGTACTTCCTGGGATGTTTTCTATCAAAAAAAAAAAAAAAATCCCCCTCCTACTGAGATAAGGCAAGAACTAAGATACTATACAAGGTCTGTCTGGAAGAAGTCCAGCTACTGTTAATATAACAAGAATGGTTTGCAAAACATCAGTGTGACCTGGCGGCCAAGGAGAGTGGACTGGAATGTGCCTGTGTGAACAATGATGGCTTCACTGTACTAGTCAGTGGGTGTGGTAGACACCATTGAGTGAGCATGTGTACTGTGTGGCTGTCATTCAAAATGACTGAGCGAGTAGAGCAACGAATCTGCATCAGATTTTGTGTTAAGCTTGAATATTCCTCCACAGAAACTACTGGGATGATTCAGAAGGCTGCAGCTCTGGGCAGCTGGTGATTGGCAGCTTCATGCATCACATAGTGTGCAGAGTTATTTGGCAAAACATCAAATCACCCAGGTGACTCAGTCCCCCAACAGCCCAGATTTGGTGCCCTGCAATTTCTGGCTTTTCCCAAAACTAAAATAACCTTCCCAAAAGTAGAGGGAAGAGATTTCAGACCGTTGATGAGATTCAGGAAAATGCGACAGGACAGCTGATGGCAACTGGAACTGTGTGAGGTCCCCAGGTGCCTACTTTGAAGGGGACTGGGGCATCATTGTCCTATGTACAACGTTTCTTGTATCTTGTATCTTCTTCAATAAATGTCTCTGCTTTTCATATTAAGTGGCTGGATACCTTCTGGACAGACCTTGTATTTCCTAAAGTGTGTGATGGAGAGACTATGCTTTTTTTGTTCCTTTACTAACTATATTCTTAGGACAAAGCAGCAGTGGAAGAAGGTGAGTAGACCTTAATCTTCTAGATGCCCACGAATGAAATGTGATCTTCATAGTGAGCATTGTTAGGTATTAGAGAAAGCGGGAGCACAAGAGAAAGTGGCAAAGGAGAGCAATTTTCTCATTTTACCTGCTGAGAACGATTCAGTGTGTTTATGCCGGGTGAGGGTTATTATCCTGAAGAAGGACAATATGACACAGAGCTAATGAAGGATCTTGAGTGTAAGGAGCTGGGGAAATAGGTATCTCCTCTGTGTGTGGAGGACGGAGGTGTGGGAAAGGTGGATTAGAATGGCAGGGTGAATACTTATCCAACAAGGCGGAGTCAGCACATTTTTTTTTCAGGGTAAAAGACTTGACACGTTTTGGTATGTATATTTTTAGCTGCTGATGTGAAAATTCCTCCTAGGGAGGGACCCCTCTTTGGGGAAATTGCCCCTGTAAGCCCCTGTAGGAGGAGCAGTGGCTCCTGGGGTTTGACTAGGTCAAGGTCCAGCTTTCAGAGGCCAGAGTCAGGCAACTTTCTCTAACAGAGGATGGGGCCTGAGAGGAAGCGGAGATAGATAGATAGATTGATTGATAGGTAGATAAGTAGATAGAAAGAAAAACAAGTCCTCAGAGGGGCTTCTGGATAGGCTAAACGTGGTAAGGTGTTTGGTATAAATGGACATATACATACCTATATAGGGTCCGGCAGAAGTAATGCCTGCTCGGGTATTGTTAGTAGGGTAGTAATATGGATGTAATAAGTTATAGTTGTAATTTGAACATTTCACCTAAAATGTCATATGGTATGCTTGCGTCTGATATTATGTCACAGAATTACATGCTTATGATTTTATAATGAAAGATTTTGTAATTTTAAAAAATGGGGTGTTATTTGTGCTGGACCCTGTGTATTTGGAAAGCAATGAAGTTGATCCCCCGGGAGTGGGGTAGAGGTGGGCTGTGTGGATGCAGGATCTGGAAGCAGAAGGGCCTTTAAAGCTGTGAGTCCATGGTGGGGGCCTGGGAACCGCAGTGGGCCCCACCCGATGCCTTACTTACTGAGAAAAGCAGGGTCAGAATTTGAGAGGGTGTGCGGCACTTTAACAGGTGGCTGCAGAGAGCCACACGTCGGACTTCCACCTGAAGATGAGAGCGCTGCTTTGTAACATAGAAATCCACTTCCGGTGGTGATTCTTATGGAAGTATATACACCGACGCATCTTTTTAGAGGGAACTTTGGCAGCATCTATCAACGCTTAAAATGCGCACACCTTCCAACTCAGAAATTACACTTTAAGGAACCTGCCCTATAGAAAAACACATGTACAAATATTAAGATCAATGAGGTTTCACTGAAGTACAATTTGTCATAGCAAAAACTCGGAAAAAAATGTGATTGTCCACAAATAGGATAATGTTTACATAGATTTTATACAATTCTGTGGGATGATCTCCAAGATACTGTGAACTGATTTTTTAAATTGATTTAAAATTCGCATAACATAAAAGTAACTATAAAGCATTTTAAAGTGTGCAATTCAGTGGCATTTAGGGCAGTCACGGTGTCATGCAGCCATCACATCCGTCTAGATCTAGGACATTTTTGTCACTCCAAAAGGAAACCCCATACCTATTAAGCACTCATTCTCCATTACCTTGAGAAATGATTTTTAAATGTCAGAATACTGGGTACAGTGTTATCCCATTTACATTTTTACAAACTTCCCAACTCTGTCCTGTACATCCACGTGTCTATAGAGGAAGTACAGGGTTGTTATCATAGGTGGGCCAGCCTGTGTGGGAGTATCTCGGTTCTAACAGAGACCAGCTGTGCATCTCTGAGCAAATATTTAGCCTCTCTGTGCCTCCATTTCCATCGGTGTAAGTTGGGGATACTAATAGTACCTATAGAGAATTGTGGAGAGTAAATCAGTGGGGACAAGCCTGATGTAGTCACTACATAGTCCTTCTACTTCTATGTTGTTTGAGTTGTTTTAAGCCCATATCATGGTCTCATGAGCAGATAAACCTATTTTCAACTAAGGGAGCAGATGTGCTGAGCATGCATTCCCTTCCGGATCTGGAAGAGCTGCTCCACCACAGTGATCGCTTCTTGCTTAAAGCAAAGGCTTTGGAGAGATGCATGTTTTTTAGTGGAAGCAACAGAGTAGTCATTCCTTTAAGATCTCAACATCACAGCAGAAATGCAGGCTTTAGGTATCAAAAAAATTTCGACTAAGAAATCCATGTGAAGTTCCCCCACCTTTTTTTTTTTAAAGAGAGGAGAAAGGAGAGAGAAAGAGAAATAGAGAAACATTGATTGGTTGCCTCTTGCACATGCTCCAACAGGGGACTGAACCTGCAGCCTAGGCACGTGCCCTGACCTGGAATTGAACCAGCAACTCTTTGCTTTGTGGGACAATGCCCAACCCGCTGAGCCACACCATTCGGGGTCAAGTCCCTGTTTTTGAATTACATCTAAATGAGGGACCAGCCAGCAATTCAAAGAAGAAGGAGGAAAGGTCTCTGTGAAGCTGAGATACGTAAAGGGGATAGAGAGGAAGGAAGGAAGGAAGGAAGGAAGGAAGGAAGGAAGGGAGGAAGGGAGGAAGGAAGGAAGGATGGAAGGAAGGAAGGATGGAAGGAAGGAAGGAAGGAAGGAAGGAAGGAAGGAAGGAAGGAAGGAAGGAAGGAGAAAGGAAAGAAGGAAGGAGGGAGAAAAGGAGGAAGGGTGGGGAGAAGAAAAATAAGGATCAAGAACAGGTTAGGATGAAGGAAAAGAAGAGAATGGCGAGAGGTGCAAAGTAACAGTCTTGCCTGAGAGAGACCTGGCTCTGCCGTGATTACAACCGCTACTAGTGGTTCAGGCTACAACAGAGCATGGGGAAAGCATTACACTCAAAAATTAAAAAGAGCGAAGAGAAGCATTTGTGACTTCCATTTTTAAAAAGTGTAGTGCTAATCTGCATTGAGATTAGAAAATACGGCAATACAAAGCTGCTATGGTTCCCTGTACATTTCCCTGTCAGTGTGAGTACAGCCACCCCAGCCCCCAGGTGCGCCTGCGGAAACAGCCGCACTGACAGTCCCCTGAGCAGCTTGTAAATCTGGTTCTAAATCTGAACATGGCCCCTTGCAGGTTCCGGGATGCCGGGCCATCTTAGGTTTGGGAATATTTAATGAGGTTTGAAGACAGTAAACACAAAGCTCAGGTCCAGTTAATTTCCTTAACAGAAGAATGTGGAAGGGCATGTGTAGGATTTGCTGTCTTGCAGAATTAAAACAAAAAACCAAAAACCCAAAAACCTGTATTGAACTACAGCTATTTTCTCAAAGGGAATATTTTAAATCTCAGATGCTACAGAACCACCAGAAATGAGGAAGATAGACAGCATTTTGCAAGTATATGTTTTCAAAGATTTGTAAAAAAGGTTTGGTGTGCTTTTGTTGATTCGATGAAGTGATTCGAAGGGTTAAGCAGGGCTTGACATCTTCAAAAGGACGACTTGCTCTCTGATAGTGTTCCAGAAAAATTAAATGTGTTGTTAAGGATAAATTACGGTTTGATTCAAGTTGTCTTGTTAAAATGTCATTCCTCTTTCCCTGCAACCTACTTCCCGTCTCATTAAGCCAGTTGACTAGATATGTCTAGACAATTATGACGGTGATTTACCACCTTACCGCTCAGTTGCTCCTGGGAGCTGGGGGGGTGGGGGAAGGGAAGTGACATCCGCATCTTCTCTGTCTCCATCTTCTGTGGAGGGTGATGGAGTCCTCAGCTGTAGCATTAAACACGGCAACAGAAAGCAGAGACACAGTAAGGCATTTTCACTGCTGTTATGAGCTGAGATATAAAATGAGATTTATTTGCAACAATCTGATAGAGAAAATTGAGTCCGGGGGAATGGATGTCCCAGGAAGCCTTTCAAGTCAGCCAGGAGTTACTACAGGACGTGTGTCTCACAGCAAAATATGAGTTGGAAGAGAAAAAAAATGGAATGCCATTTTCTGTAGCCACCATTAAAGGTAAAGGAATTGGCTAGTTTGTACAATATGAACGGCTGCAGTTACAGTCTTCCCGATCCAGTCTCTCCCAACAGCTGGATACCTTGGGCCCTTAAATTGGTGCCATAACTCAGCTTTCTGCTTTTTTTTTTTTAATGCTGTTCTTGCATAGATGGAATGCCAAATAAACAAAACCTGCAAATGGTGCTCTCCTTTTCCCAAAAAGCTTAATCCTAATAATTTCAAATGATGGTGATGGTTCTTCTAGAATTGCACATTTTATTTCTTAAATTTTCTGAAAATTACCATTGAAATAGGAATTTGGTGATATAACCACCCCCGGTTGATATTTTGAAATGAGAGTGGTAACTCAAAGTGTGCGTTAAATTTCATTTGCTCGGGTATTCGCTCAGCAGCCGGTATTTGCCACAATTCTGTGCCTGACATTTCTGGGCTATGTTCAAAGATAAGTGAGATTTTTCAATTTGTGTGATGTGCTTCCAGAATATTTCCCAAGTCTATACATGTTTGCAAACTATCAGGGATCACAAGTAAAACTTAAAAAAAAAAAGTGAAGGTCCCTAAATATATGAGGGCTTTGCCAAAATTGAAGAAGCCCCTTCCCGGTAAGGCCAGCTTCAGTTCTTCTTGTTAAGCAAGGGGTCTGCAGCTCAGAACACCAGCCACCAAAACCAGTTCTTCCTCCGGGTCCTCTGTGTTCTACCCAAGACAACGCCACACGGCATTCATATAGTAGCCACACCCATTTCAGCTGCTTGGGAGAGGTTTCTTTTCAAAAGTTACAGCCACATGGAGTCCCCCTTTCACTTGATTTTGGGAATTTTGCCCTTAACCCACAGCTATTTCTATGAAGGACCAGATGACCACTTCAGAAGGGAAAACTTTCTGACACCTTTTATCACCCACTCTAGACAGAAATGAGGGCCTGAGAACGTTCAAGGGCAACGGGAATGTTCCGTCGTAGCTCACGGCCTCACTAGAGGCAGGTGGGGTCGGCCCAGTGACGGCTTCTCTTACTCTCCTCGAAGAGAGTCTGTGTAAGAATTTTACAGACATTTCTTGTGCTGCTTGTTGTGAATATGTACAATTTATCTTTTGAGGGAAAGTACATTACAGCTTTTTGTAACTTGCTTAATAGTTACAATTTGTTAATTTCTTCTTTTTTCTTCTCAGAGAGGTGGGAAAAATGATTAATTCTGTGGTGGGTGACAGAGTCTTTCTTTGGCCCATAAAAGGCAATTGGATCAAGGGTTTTCCAAAACTTGAAAAATTCACATCTGCATTGTATTTATATTTACCTTATTTTTTGGCCTATCATTCATCTTTGAATAAGACCCTGAAGTTCTATTTTCTAACTACAAATTTGAAAACATTTTCATTGTTTTATTTACCATTCATCTCCAAGTCCAAAGGATATGTATTGTTCTCTGCTTTCTTCTTCCGTTCTCCAAACTTTTTTTTAACTCCTGGCCCGAGGATATGGTCATTGATTTTAGAGAGAGAGGAGGGGGCGGTTGGTGGGGGAGAGAAAGAGAGACATCAATTTTTCTCTTGCCTCCTGTATGTGCCCTGCGCAGGGATGGAACCCACAACCAAAGCAAGTGCCCTGACCGGGGGTTGAACCTATAAACTTATGGTGTATGGGACAATGCTCTAACCAACGAGCCACCCAACCAGGGATAACCCAAACATTTTTCTCTTTTCCTATAATTGTCATACTTTATCTATCAAGCTTAAAACTATATGAGAAATTTTAAAGAAAACATATAGATTATATTCAGAAAAGATACTTTGAATAGTTATCTCTTTTCTGATTATTAAGACTTTAATTTTATTTTATACATTTTTAAATTTTTATTTTAGAGAGAGGGGAAGGAAGGGAGAAGGAGAGGGAGAGAAACATCAGTGTGAGCTAGAAACACCAATTGGTTGCCTTCCATACCTGCCTGCCCCAGCCCTGGGACCAAACCTGAAACCCAGGCATGTGCTCTGACTGGGAATCAAACCAGTGAACTTTTGCTTTGCAGGACAGGGCGCAACCAATAGAGCCACACCGGCCTGGGCTGACTTTTTTTTAAGCATTTTATTTAGAAGTAATTATAGACTCACTGTAAGTTGCAAAATCCCCTGTACTCTTCACTAACCTTCCTCTGATGGTGGCATCTTATATAACTATAGTACAGTATCAAAACCAGTAACTGTCAACTAGACCATAGACCTTATTCAATTTTCTGCCAATTTGTGTGTGTGTGTTTATAGTTCTTTGTGGCTTGTCTCCAGGTACAGGTCTGTAAAACCACCACCACAGTTACGATGCACAATTGTTCCATCGCCACATAGGAATTGCTTCATTCGACTCCTTTATATTCACATCCTCCCTCCCTCTTTCCTTGTCCCAAACCCTTGGCAACCACTAATCTGTTCTCCATCTCCATATTTTTGTTGTTTACGGGATGTTATGTAATGGGAATCACACAGCATGTCACCTTTTGAGACTGACTTTTTTCACTAAGCATAATGCCCTTGAGATCCATCCAGGCGGTTGCATGTATCACTACGAGTTTGTTCTTTATGTTGCTGAGTAGAATTCTATGGTACAGACGTTCCAGGTTAAACCATTCAACCCTTTGAAAGACGTCTGGGCTGTTTCCAGGGTTTTACTCTTACAGAGATAGTTGCCATAAACATTCACGTACAAGTTTCTGTGTGTGTGTGTGTGTGAACATAAGTTTTCAGTTCTCTGGGATAAATGCCCAAGACTATATGATTGCTGGGTTCTGAGGAAAGCGAGTGTTCAGTTTGATGAGAAACTACTAAGAATTTTTCCAGAGTGGCTGTACCATTTTATATTTCCCTGAGCGGTATGGGAGGGATTATTTTCTGTGTCCTTGCCAGCATCAAACTTTTTTAGGTAGGTAAATTGAACATCAAGACATTGTAAGAAGTCACACAAAGGCTGAATACAGACTGAATGAAGTGCGTGGAAAGAGATACTTGGCTTGTATATGAGCCTTAGACAACTTTTTCGGAAGGGCTGACAGCCACGCTTGTTGTCATATAAAGTTCCCCGGGCCTTATCAGCCTGTAGCCACATATCAGGTAGCCATGGCTGCAAGTGAAAGCAAGCCCAGCTACAGTCAGTGAAGCACGCGGGGCTATTTCCTCTCTCACAAGAAGTCCCGACACCAGGGGTCGCAGAGGCTCAAAGATGATGGCAGCTGCTGCTATTTCAGGAATCACGTCGACCTTCCTTTGGGAAAAAGAGAGAAGGAGAAGGGGCAGTGTTTACATCAGGAAGGAAATCACTACGGTCTTCTGTTTTTGTCACATTGTCCTGAACACTGTCTTGAGTCCCTGGTGGCTGAAATGTTGTAGGGAGAAGGTCTTGGAATGCTGGTTGGGTCCGGTATTCAACATTGTCTGCCACGGGGGCCATGAACATTAACGGTCAACTTTGGCCAGCTTAAGGCTTCACCTGATCAGGCGTGGCCTCACCTTCTTCCAAAATCCCCCATCCTCAAGTGTTTCTGGCTGTGACTTATTTGTGCTCATAAACAAAGCCCCGCCCCCTCAGCAGCACTGGGCTCCGGCAGGTCCCTGTGAGGTGTGATGATGTGCACAGGGCCCCGCCCTCCTCCAGGCCTCTGCCATGGTCCTTTTGCTGTCGCCACGGAGGAACTAGAATGCTCCCACCAGCTGGGGCTGCATTTCTTCCCATAATGGGGAGACAACTCATCCTCCCGGCCATGTGCACCCTTGTCCACTCTGTGTGCCCTGTGTTTTGGGAAGCCCCTCCGGAACCCATTCCCTCCCTTGGACCTGTCACCTTCACTCTTCACTGGTTCTGATCTTATCCATGGGGCTGGGCAGGTGACCAGACACTGGTGATCCTTTCCACAGATACGTCTTTCTCATTTTTGAGATTCACAAAATAAAATACACCCTAACATGCACTTTGAGTGAAAAAAACAGATCATGCAAACAGACAGCTATCAAGGGGACTCCACCAATCTCACCTGTTCAGACACGAATCTCAGTTTAAGCCTGAAAGGACCGCCCTTATATACTGTCTTCCTGTTTGGCCACCTGTGCTAATTCAGCAACTCCCACTGACTGGATCACTACCTCCGCCTTCCCTCAGTGCTCAGTATTGGTTTCCCTGGTTACCGGTAGTGTTAGAGCCAAAAGCGGCTATTTTCCAATCAAGAATGAATACCCAGTCAGAGCCTCCCTTAAATTTCTGTGGGACAAAGAAAGCCCCCCCCCCATCTTAACTGCTGCCAACTTAGTGTATGCAACAGTAGTTGGGATCTGCATTAGTTAAGATGCAAATGCCAGTTGCTCTAACAAAGACTCCAGTCGAGCAGTGGTTGAAACAAGACAGAAGTTTATTTTTCTCCCTGGGCTCAGAGCTGTTATGGCACCTCATCTATATCAAACATCCAACTAACTGCCTTTTATCTTATTGCTCTGACATCCTCAACAGGTGGCGTTGGTCCCTGGGTCCTACCTGTGTGGCTAGGTCTCACCAGCATGCTCACATCTAGCCAGTGAAAAGGGGCCAAGTGGAATGGGAGGCAATATTCCTTTTATTTTAGGGTCATAACCAGGAGATTCTGCACATAATTTTTGCTGAAATCTTATTAATCTAACTTTTGTGCCGTTGCTCCATTTAATTTCGAGGGAGGTAGGGAAGTGAGGTCTTCATCCTAAACAGTCACAAGATCAGCTAGAGCCTCTATTATTGGAACAGGGTTACAGACATTGGAGAGCAGCTGGCAGAATCAGGTATCATGCCCTCCAGATTGCGGGCCAGGGAGGAGTGTCATAATTTAGGGCAGTGGCTCTCAACCAGGGGCAGTTTCGCCCCCCCCAGGGGATGTCATTGGTTTTCTCACCTGGGAGCGTGTGTGCTACTGGCATCTGTGGGTAAATGCTGCTAAACATTCTACACTGAATGAGCGAGCCCCCCTCCCAACAACATTAACATTATTTAGCCTGACATGTCAGCAGTGCTGAGGCTGAGAACCCTGCCCTCGGGATGTATCTTTACAAAGCCTTAGCCTACCACATGTTAGCAATCTCTTGGCTGTCATGTCCTGTTTTTCTCCAAAAAAAAAAAGGAAAACCACTATACTCTTGGTGAGATTTTGGTGCCATCAGTATGCTTGCACTAAATTAGGATTGAGACTTGCTGTGATCAGAATGCTTGTGTCCCTGCCCCATGACCCCAATTCATGTGGTGAAATTCTAACGCCTGATGTGATGATGGTGTGAGGAGTGAGGCCTTTGGGGCAAGCTTAGGTCATGGGGGTGGAGCCCTTCTGAACAGTATTAATGCTTTTATAAAACAGACCCCACAGAGCCCCTCTGCCCCTCCCACCACGTGACAACAGAAGGAAAAGTTGCTGTCTATGAACCCGGAAGAGGGCCCTCACCTAGCCTTCATGATCAGATTGCCAGCATCCTTGATCTTGAACTTCCTGCCTCCAGGACTGTGAGAAATAAATTCTTTTTGTTTATAAGATACCCAGCCTGGCCAGTGTGGCTCACTTGGTTGGATCATCCTCTCATACATCAAAATGTTGGGGGTTCCATCCCCTGTCAAGGCACCTCCTGAGGTTGCAGGTTAGGTCCATTAGCAGGGTGTGGGTAGGAGGCAATTAATCGATGATTCTCTCTCACATCGAAGTTTCTCTCTTCTCTTCTCTTCTCTTCTCTTCTCTTCTCTTCTCTTCTCTTCTCTTCTCTTCTCTTCTCTTCTCTTCTCTTCTCTCCCTCTCTCTCCCATCTCCCTCCCTCATCTCCCTCCCTCATCTCCCTCCCCACTTGCTCTTTCTCTAAAATCAATAAGCATATTTAAAAAATGCCTAGTCTGTAACATTTTGTATAGAGCAGCCCAAACAGACTGAGCCAGCACTGTAAGACAGTTTGCCATCCGTCATTTTAGCAAAGGAATGAAAGTTGTCAGCCATCACATAAATTTGCACAGTAGCCACTAAAACCCAGCTTTAGTCCTGAAGAGAAAGATTTCCTTCTCTGGGTTTTTAATAATATATAATACACCATTAATCCAGAGGAAAGCAGAAAATCTATTCAATTAAAGACAAGTGTAATTTTGTACAATTAATCATAATCTTCTTAAGGGAAATTAAAATAATTTGTTTTTAGTAAGAAGGAACCTATAATTTTTCATGAGAGTGGAAAACCCAGTCATTAATATATCATGTTTACTTTGGATGTGGTGACATGCATTGCAATTTTTGCTGTTAGTCTTTGGCATGGAAAAGTGTGTGTTAGGTCTTGTCATTTCTGGTTCTGATCAGCTGCTTTGATGACAGATTAAAAATGCAGTTTGGCATTTTGGGACATAAATCTCAAATAATGCCTGAGAGAGCAGCACCAAACCCTGCAGAGCGGTTTCCACACGAGACAAGGACACTTCGTAACGAATTCCAGGATCAGTGATGCGACTTGTCACTGGTGCAGCCCGAAGAGGCAGGAAAATGTCACGGTTGGAACAGTGATCACTCAGGAGTCGTATTCTCTAAACCTGGAAAATCACTCCTGGACATTCTCCCCTGGGAAGAGGATAAACTATGTGTCAGCCGTGTATCATGAAAACTTGTCACTATTTTGGGTTGTACTTTAGGTGTCATCCATTTTTCTTGTGCGCAGAAACAAGCAGACTGTTTCTCATTTCCCATTTCCCGGGATCCTACAGACCTTCTAGGTCCTTCATAAAACTTTCTAGTCATTCTCTTAAAACACCTATTTCACAGTGAATCATATGCTACTATACTTGTTCTTCTTTGTTCCATTTCTGCCTACTTCTTTGCTTTTCACATCTTTATTTTTGTCTTTCCTAGGAGACAGTAAATATCTTGAGGGGAAAATTTCACTTCTTAGGTTTTGCTCTTCCCACGACGTCTAGGGCAGTTCCTCATATATACCACACATCTTTATCGATTTTTCAGTTTCCACTTTGCCAAGTGCCGTGGTTATTAAGCATGCTCTCAGAGTCACAGTTAGACTTGTCACCATTATAAGACTGTATGCCATTACATTGCTCTTAAGCAGGAACACACAAGAATCTGGAAAATAGTAGAACAGAGAATAAAAGGTCTGGATGTTATGTGATTATGAGATTTTGAGTAGGAGAAATAAGTGTGCATATACACATTAAAATAATATACAGAATTTTATTCTGTTGTATCTGCTGATATGTAGTAAAGACCATTTAAAGCCGAATGCATCTGAAATGTTAAGCTTATATGTCAATGAAGCAAAACTTTTTAATATCTTTGCTCATGTGTGAGGTGGAAGGAGCATAGCTCCAGCAACCAAGACAAGGACCCGAGCCCCTGGTCACACCTCACCACTGGTCAGATGTGTGGCTGCGATCAAGTGACATTAACCTCAACCAGCCTCACTTCCGCTGTGCATAAAATGGGGATTTTAATACCTTCCTTTCCAAGGCCGTTGTGCGTATTATGCAAAGGAATTCACATACAAATTACCTAGCACCCTGGCTGAGACACCGGAAATGATAGGTATCGGAAGAAGGACAAGAACTGAGGAAAAGAATTCGTTCAAAGGAGGAATCAGAAGAATGGTGTAAGACCAGGCTCTAAGTGGTGATTGCTAACCCGTGGCTCTAGCGCATGAGCCCAGAAAGCCCACGGGAGTGAAGTGCTGCACTTATTAACAATCCCGAAGGGACCGCATTGTGCTGAGTGCTTTCTGTAAGATCAACTCCTTTGATGCGGGTAGAGATCTGAACTGAATATTACTTCTCCATCTACTGACACAGAAATTTTAACCAAGAGAGTTTGATAGTTTCCTCAAAAGCTGGTGGTACAGCCAGAATCAAACTCAAAGTCTAACTCTAGTTAAACACATGGTCTCTTGCCAGCCACACATTTGTCCATAGAGTCTTATTTTGGCTGAGAAGTATCATGTTTTAGTATTTCATTTTCTCAATAAACTCTTTTCAATTGATCTGTCTATGTCTATTCAGCAGAAGTGAAAACAAATACTTTCCATAATTTTAAGGATCATCCACTTCATACTCATTTACAATATTTTAAATTAGTATGGTCTAGGGATTACCATTATAAATTGGCCAGACAAATGAATATGTCATTTTTTTTAAAAAAAAGATAAACTTCCTATTTATTCTCCTCATAGGTTATATAGGGACCATAAATATTGGCTTCTTAACTCTCTAACTTCAGCAAATTATGATACTATTTCCCAGAGGGGACCAATTCTTACTCCTTATAGTTTTGGCACCTGCTCACTTAAAAAAATCCATATACCTCTCCCCAGATATCATCACCTCCTTTTCCATTTCTCTACATAGTATATGTTCCATGTATTCTGGGACCCACTGCTACTTACTTGGAACAAAACATTTAGACATTTCATGGAGCATTGAGTTCAGTTATTTTAAAAGAAAAAAAGGACAGTAGACTATTAAGGACAGTAAACGATGTACATTTTGCAGTTAATACAAGTGCTTATTTTTAGCAATGACCGCCTAGGACTTGGTCTTGTAGGGGTTATCTGACCTGCTGTGGAGTCCCGCCCAGCCCACGTGTCCATTAATAACCGCCGCCCACTCGGAGCCCCTGTGCAGGGCTGTGGTTGCACCTATGACTTCAAGCTCCGGGCATACACAGCATCCCTCTTAATCCATCACCTGGTAACGGCCAATCAAATCCCCCGTTTTGAACATAGACACAGAGTTTACCACTTGAACTGCAGAGTCTTATGGGGCCAGAGGGGCAATTTTCAACTCTGTGCATGTTGATGAGTACATAAAGAAAGTGACTCTGCAGGAAGTAGGAATTTATCTCAGAAGAAAGCAGAGGAGGCGGATATTGTGGCCTCAGAGCAAGAAGGACGAGGAGAGATGTGCTGCTGTGGACCCTGAAGCTTGTGGATGACCACTGCCACTTCCCTTGGGGCCCCAGCTTGCTTCCTGTTGATGTGACATCCTATACAGTAATCCCTGGGGATCTGAATTGCTTTAGTGAGCCTCTCTTCCTCGCAACCAGAAAAATCTCCACTGCAATTCCAACTACCTAAAGACTGTTTCCGGATCTGGCTTCCTGTGCATGTGGTACCTGTCGGGTTCCTACAGGAGACGTGGTAATGTACTGGCTTGGAGAGCGGGCTCTAGAGCTAGATTGTGGGGGAGCGGGCGGCAGATTCCAGGTCTGCCCCTTCCTGTTGTGTGATCTTGGACAGTTGAGCTTCTCTGTGCTTTGTTTTCCTTGTTTGCAAGATGAGGACAATAATACTTTTCTCCGTCACAGTTTGTTGTGAGGATGAAACACATGTAAACAGTACACTTGGTAAGTAGTATTCAAGTATCCAATGAGAAACAGCAGCTTTCTCACTAATGTGTTGCTTGGACACACACACACTCACACATACACCTGTGTTCATATGTACACATGTAATGTACAGATGCCTGTAATATAATAAACATACCTATAATACAAGAGCATCTATTTGATATGTATGTGTATGTGTTCACATTGTAGATGTAGGCACACACACACACCTCATTCCCTGGCCGAGTCTGAAGCTTTGTGCTCCTAGTGCAATTTGTCCATATTTATACTCTAGTCCTGATCACGGTGCATTATAAACGCCTTATGTATTGTTTCTTGTCCGATGTGAGCTCCAGGAATTCAGGCAATTGTCTTCCTGTTCTCTTATCCCCAGGGCTTCGTGTCTGGTATTGGGCATATTCCTGAGCTCACAACAGATTTGTGGTTGGATACATAGATGCCAGGTGATACTTCACTCTTAGGTTGTCATCTCCTTAACACTTGGCTCTCTGTTAAATTCACATGTCCCTAGGTGACTCAATGTTTCATACTGTTCTATTATTTACCATGTAGAGGGAATGAATTTCAAAGTCTCCCTGAAAGTGAGCCTCACCAAGGGAATAGGAGAGAGGCCTCAGGAGTGTGGATGTCTGTGAGCGATGGGCAAGTGAAGGGGGTGAGATTTATAATCTTCATACATTTGTCCTAGAATAGTTCTTAATCAACTCGCGTGGTCGGCAGTGGTGCGTGATGTTATCTGGCAGTGCTCGGCAGCGTGGTCGTGGTGGAGAAGAATGCAAACGGTCACTCTGTACAGTATTAGTCACCTGGGGCTGCTGTTACAAAACCCCACAGGTGGGTGGCTTGAATAGCAGACATTCACTTTCTCAGAGTTGCGGAAGCTGGGACCTCCAGATCGAGATGCCATCAGGGCTTGTTTTGGGGGAGGTCTCTCCTCCTGACGTGCACATGGCTGCTTTCTTGCTCTGTTCTCACAGGGCCTTCCCTCTGTGTGCACACAAGGGGAGAGAGAAAAAGGGAGAGAGAGCTGTCTGACATCTCTTTTTCTTCTTGTAAGGACACCAGTTCTAAGGGATCAGGGCCTTACCCTCAATATAGACTGAATGTTCGTGTGTCCCCAACCCCTATGTTGATACCCTACCCCTAAGTGATGGCTTTGGGAGGTGGGTCCCGTGGAGGCAATTAGGGTATGAGGGCAGAGCCCTGAAGAATGGGATTAGCGCCCTCATAAAGGAGACCCCAGAGGGCTCCTTTGCCCCTTCTGGTGTGAGAGGTTACAGTGAGAATGTGGCTGTGCATGAACCTGGAAGAGCATCCTCAGCAGCCTCTGAACCTGCTGGTGACTTATTTTGGACTTCCCAGCCTCCAGAACAGTGGGAAATAAACTTGTTGTTAATAAGCCCTCCAGTCTGTTATTTTGTTATAGACACTAAAATGGACTAAGACAGCTCCTATGACCTCATTTAACCTGAATTAAAGGCTCTCTTCCAAATACAGTCACATTGGGGGCTAGAGCTTCAACATGTGAACCTTGGGGGACACAGTTCAGTGCTGACCACATCAGTCCGAAGTGGAGGCCAATGTTAATGAAAAGTGTTTGGGCACAGTTGATAGGCCTAGTTTTTCTGGTCTGCATCACTATGTAATCAAAACCTCAGCTAAGAGCTGGTTTTCTGTAGCCTACAGATAACAAACAAATAGCAGCGATCGAGATAATGAGATCCCCATAGTCACACATGTGTGACCTAGAAATGAGGAAGCCCTCACATTCCAGTTTAGTTTCAAATGTTCAAACCACACAGTCTACTGTCTGGCCTCCCCAGGTGAACTTGGAAGAGGGAGATGTGCGAGCGCAAGGACAGTCAAGGGTGCCAGTCGGAATCTGTGGAGGGGGGTGGGATATCCCAGAGCCGGGACAGGGCCCCTGATGCAGACCTGTTAGTCTGAGGCATGGCAGGCCAGGGTGAGAAAGGCCCACTTCCATCTGGGAGACACAGCAGGTGAACTGAGAGCCAAGTGAGACACTCCAGCCAGAAAGGCAGAGCAGGGAAGGTGCCGAAGAAACAAAGAGGTGGAAATGGAATGAGAGGAGGATGAGACAGAGGACTGAGGCCAGCTTCAGAACTAGTCTGGGGAACACTGAGTTCTCTCCTGTGTAGCTTGGCAGACATACAACACAGAGGGCTTGATCTTAAATATCCAGAGTTGGCCTTACACCATTAGAAAAATCTTGGCAGATTAAAAAAAAGGAGTTCCATGAAATTTCAGGCATTGTACTCTTCCACAATATTTCCTGATATAATGTCTAAGCTGGGTGATCTCACCTGGGAGTAAAACTAACTCTACTTTGACTAATGATCTTTTTCATCATTAATGGTGAATTTTTAAATTAGGATTTTTATTCTTTATGAATAAATTATGCTGTCTTCCAGCTAATCTTGTAACATACTAATGGGTAGTAAGGTTTTTTATTTCTTAGTTATTATTCATTTACTTTAAGGACATTATATTCTCAAAGACACCTTCTCTGACCTCAGACTTCACATTGGATCACGGCCCCCAGTGATGCCCTCTGCCAGCAGCCTGCACTTCTCCCTGATGGGCCTTCTCACTGTTGCAATTACATTATAATTGCATGATTAATTGTTAAATATCTTTCTTCCTTACAAGATTATTTCCCCAATGAAAATAGGAACCAGGTCCATTTTAATAATAGCTATATCCAACATTGGTTCTTGCTCATTGCAATACATTCTTTTTAAATGACTTACTTGATTCACTCATTTATTCATCCATTAACTAATGTATTTAATATTCACAAGCCTAGGAACTATAAACAGGGAAGCAAAAGTTGTTGTGCCTACATTCAAAGAGTTCACAATTTAGTACAGAATGTTCCTGCCCATTGTGGGTGAAAGTTCTCCTTAAGAGCCTGAGGAAAGAAGTGGTCCCTCTCTCCCAAAAGTACTCACTTAGAAAGAATGGGAGAATTTGTATTTAGCTGGCTACGTTCACAGATCCCTGGAAGTCTGTTCACTATCTTCCTAAAATTCCTAGAGTTCTGAGGTTGGGACCCCTTCATGAGACACAGACTTTGAAACATGTGCAAGGTAAGGGGAGGGATAACAGAGGCACCAGCCTGTCCTGCTGGGGGTCAGGAGAGCTTCCACAGAAGAGATATGATTTCATCAGGAGGAGCACTGAGAGTGTTAAAGAAGACAGTGTGTGGAGGCATAAAATAGCATGTCACTTCCCGGAACTGCAAATACCTTGTAGAGATGAGAATGTGTGATTGGGAAGGAGTTTGGCGGGCCAGGGTGAGGCAGAAGTTGCCAGGAGAGGACCCTGGAGAGGTCACTAGACCAGGGAGGACTCTGCAGTATTCTGGGCTGCACGGTTTTGTTGTTGTTTTTGGTTGTCGGGATTCACTCCTGGGGTGACGGGATCTGATTTGTATTTTAGAAGGAGCCCTCTGGTGGTGGTGCTGAGGGCCGATTGGAGTCTGCAGACCAGCTGTACTAGTCACTCAGGCTCCAAGGCCTGAACAAAGGTGGGGCCGTGGGATTTCAGGAGAGGGTATGGGCTGGAGTGGCATTTCGGAAGAAGAGTGGGCAGAGCTTTGTGGAGTGGATGTGCAGTGTGTGAGAGAGGGTGGGAATGAACTCCACGGTTTTCCCTTAAGTGACTGAGTGCATGCTGGTGGTAGGTTTGGAAGGTCTCCTTGGGCAGCCTCTTTGGCATGAATGCCAATTCTACAAAATAAAGCAGCCCACAGAGACTTTTTTTTTTAAAAAAAATTCAAACTGAAATAAGCTTTTGTAAATGCTAAAAAGTACATTCCTTACAACTTAGATTACCCAGCAGATTGGAATGAAGAATGTCAGGATAACCAACCCTGCTTTTGAATCACGGAAGTCGCACCTGTGTGGTCAGAGGGAGGCGGCGTGCAGATCTGCCTAGCAGGGAGAGCGTGGGCTGCATCGGCAGCGTGGTTGGGCATGTGCAGTCCTCGTACTGTGCGGGTGGCTCACTTCTTACCCATAAATTTTCCTGTGGATGGGGCTCCTGGTGACTATATATCTAACTTAATGACAAACGTATCTGTGAAAGGTACAGCCCACTTACCTTTAGCAGATTTTCAAACTTAGGACACTGGGCTTTCAATTAATTTTTTCATAGCAGCTTTATTGAGATCTAGTAGACGTACCCTATGATTTACCCATTTAAAGTGTAGAATGCTTTCAATTAATTTTTCCCCATGGTCTTCATTACAGTGATTTTTTTACATTTATTGTGGTGACACTGGTTATTAGGATCACATAGATTTCAATATACAACTTTTGAAAAAATGTATTGATTTGAGAAAGAGAAAGTGAGAGAAACATTAATTTGTTGTTACACTTCTTTAAGCATTTATTGGTTGATTCTCGTACATGTCCTGACCGTGGACTGAATCTGTAACCTTGTCGTACTGGGATGACTCTCCAACCAACTGAACAACACGGCTAGGGTCCAAGTGCACAATTTTTTATATTTAAAATATTGTTTTTTTCTAAAATCACTTTTTGCAATTAAATTGTGTTTTCTGTTACAAGACAATGTACTACAAAGTATGTATGTTTAAACTTTGGCTAACAGTCCATAAGGGATACATAAGGAATTTCTTCAGGTGCCTCTGATTATTGGAATCAAGAAAGAATGTTGTCTTATGAGGGCTGAAGTTACAGACAAGTGGGAAACATGGTGGAAATATCATCACAGATGTGGCGTGTGGTGAGAGGACTGAAGGCGGCCGTGCTCAGGGCTCCCTTTGCTGCCCTGCTGGGGGTGCAGACCCAGTGCAATTCACAGCCTCTCAGCTCCTCCCCAAGTGGGTAGGGAGCCTTCCCTGTAGTTCCCCTCCTGGCTAACATGGATGTGTGGTGATGAGTGTGTTCTCACCTTGGGTAGCAGTGGAATTGTGCTGAGAGGCACAATAAATAAATAATAGCCTTGGGGTTTACAGTGAAGTATGCGTTGGGAAAAAAGCTCAACCTAACCATTACTGGAGATATGCGGAAAGATTGGACAGTTTTGAGAAGTTTGAGAATCACCTCACGTTGTGTGTTAATGGTCTTGGAGGTCGATAGGCTAGATCTAAAATAACCATGCTTTTTGCTAAAATAACAATTGTAGGAAAAATATAAACATTTTTCTACTGAAATCAACAGAACTGTCCAAAAGATGGAACCTGTCTGGTTTGCCCTGTGGTACCCGATGTCAGGAATACAACTGGCATTTAGGCTGACCCACATATTGTCATTGTTGAAAGCAGATTTTTCTTTCCAAGGTTGCATGTGAGAGGATAGCAAGAGGGGGTTAGACAAATTTGGTCCAGCCTATCCTGATATGACCGCTAGACTCTATGTTCCTAAATGCAGCTTTTATCTTGTAACTTCTGGGTTTAAAGTGCCTCCGTATTTAATGCCTGCATCTGCCTTTCAAGCCTGCTACAACCCAGCGCCATCCCAACTTTCCCACAGTCAGGTTTATTTCCGCATTGTTTCCAATATACAGAGTCATTCTTTGTGTCTGAAAGTTGCTTATACTGTTTAACTTGCTACTGAATTCCCTTTTAGTCAAGTCTGCTTTGGTGTGTGGTCCTCTGCTCACAAAAATAGGTGCTATTATAGCCTTGTAATACACTGTTTTTCACGACAGCGAAGTCCACTAAAATCTGAGTGTGTCCTGTGTGAGGCTCTAGGAGGAGGAAATTTCAGTCAGGCCTTTCTCCTGCACAAGTGTATGTATTTCTTATAGATATCACTACTTGTAACAGATCACGTTTCCTTAGGGCCACTGGGAATCACGTACACATCTCTTCCTTAGTAGTGAACATATTCTTATGACACGACTTTATTTGTATGATGTGTCCACTGTCCTCATGTTATTGTTCTGACTTTGGTGGTGAGAGTGGGCCTCTGCCTTTTAAAGTCATTTATTTACTCATGCATTTTTTGGAAGAGAACACACATTCATTAATCTAACACTTTCCACGGGTCAGGAGTCTAGGCACTGTGGAGTGGAATCCTCTGCTTATTTCTCATAGACTCAAAGTCAGGGCGTTGGCTGATGCTGCACTTCTCATCTGAGCCTCTGGGTTTTCTTCCCAGCTCCCTGATTATTGGCAGAACTCACTTCCTTGCACCCGAAGGACTGAGGGCCCTATTTTCTTGCTGGTTTTAGGCTGGGCTTGCTTGCAGCCTCTTCAGCTGTCCCTGGCAGGTAATAGTTTATAGCCAGGGAGTTTGCTTTCTTCTGGAGGACGGCAGGAATCCCTCGCAGGCCCAGTCCCTCTCATCCCTCAAGTGTCTTTGGCTTCCTTCTTCTGCCACCAGCCAGAGAAAATGCTCTACTTTTAAGGGTTAAACCTGATAGATTAGGTTTACTCATATAATCTACATATTTTCAAGTTAATTGAATTAGGATTTAATTATATCTTTAATTTCCTTTCACAGTTGTTCCTAGGTAAGTGTTGGATTGCATAGCTGGGGTGGGAGGGTCACCTGTAGAATTCTGCCAATCACAATCCCCATAATGTAGGACTATGCAGCAGTGAATGGAACGATCTCCAAGATACGTTATCCTAAAAAAAGGCAAGGTATAGGACAATAGTTACGTGTACAGCTTTTTTGTATTAGAAAATGTGCATACCATGCCTATGCATTTTCTAGCATTTTCAAAAAGAAAGAATGGGAGGATAAATAAGAGATCAACTAAACTGGCAATTTACAGGGGTAGGTAGAAAAACAGGAAACAAGGGCGAGGATGAAAGCTATACGTTCTGCATGTACTGTTTTGTGGTTTACACTGAAGAACCGTGCATGTAAATGTTTTATGTACTTAAAAGACAGAAAGTAAATAAAATTAAGGCATTTTTGAAAAACAGAAAACAAACTGGTATCAAGTTTATGCTGTAACTCCTTAGAGAATAAATATTTAAAGTGCTTTTAAATACCAGCATTTAAATGACAGTGCTACTATAGCAACTTCAAGGATAAAACCCAATCTCATTAAGAAACCTTAAACTGCAATCAGTATTCTTGTTGTCATTGTTAATATTTACATTGCTAGGGTATCCCCTCCCTCGATTTAAAAAATTGTGGTAAAGTACACATAACGTAAAATTGACCGTTTTAACCATTTTTAAGCGTGTGGCTCAGGAGCATGAAGCACATCCACATTGTTATGCAGTTGTCACCGCAGTCCCTCTCCTGACCTCTTTTCCTCGGGCAAAACCGAAACGTCGTACCCGTTAAACAGTAACTCTCCATTGCTCTTCCCCAAGCCCCTCCTTTCTCTCTGACTTCCACTACTCTAAGCACCTCGTGTACGTGGGATCACACAGTATTCATCTTTGTTGTGACTGGCCGATTTCATCCAGCACAGTGTCCTCAAGGGTCATCGTGCTGTGGCACATTGCAGAACTTCCTCACTCGCAAGGCCGAATAACATCCCCGTGTGTATGTATGTGCGTGTCTCGGTTTACTTACCTGTCGTCCCTTGACGGTTACTCGGGGTGCTTCCACAGCTCAGCTATTGTGAATAATGCTGCTGCGAACATGAGTACACAAATGTCACTTCGAGACCTTGCTTTCTATTCTCTGGAGAATATATCCAGAAAAGGAATTGCTGGATTACACAGTAGCTCTAGTTTGATTTTTATTTTTTAAGGAACCATCATACTGTTTTCCAAAGTGAGGGTTTACAGTCCCAACAAGAGTGCACAAGAGCTCTAATTCTCTATATTCTCACTGACACGTATTTTCTTTCTAATAATAGCAATCCTAATGGGCATGAGGTTGTACTCATATGTTTTTGCAAGTCATTTCAAATCCGTTTTGGATCTGGGCGGGATAAAAAATAATATTTAAAAAAGAATGCTCAATTTGCTTAGTTTTTTTGTCTTCTCATTTTCGTATTCTGCATCCAGCCCTCAAATCCAGCTTTTCCATGCGTTCCTCTTTCTTCTTCCTTTTCTCTGACTCTTTGCGTTAGTATAGTTTCACGTCTTATGATTTGGACTGCTCACTAGTGTTCCGTGTGTATTCAGTCCTGTCATCTCAGGTTGTGTGTGTACCTGTGTTTCCTAGTGGGGACTATGGTTTATACTTTCTTGAATCATCTCTAATGACATATTATATTAAAAAAGCTTCCTTTTCCACTGTAATCAAAACAGCCTGGTATTGGCATAAAAACAGGCGCATAGATCAATGGAACAGAACAGAGAGCCCAGAAATAAACCTAAGTCTATACAGTCAATTAATATTTGACAAGGGGGAAGAGGCATAAAATGGAGTAAAAATACCCTCTTCAACAAATGGTGTTGGGAGATCTGGACAGCTACATGCAAAAAAGAAAAAAAGAAAGAAAGAAAGAAACTTGATCACCAACTGACACCATAAACAAAAATAAATTCAAGGTGGATAAAAGACTTAAATATAAGTTGTGACACCATAAAAGTCCTAGAGGAAAACATCGGTAGGAAAAATCTCAGACATTCCATGCAGCAACATCTTCACTGATATGTCCCCTAAAGCAAGGGACATAAAGGAAAGAATAAACAAATGGGACCTCATCAAATTAAAAGGCTTCTGCATGGCTAAAGAAAACAGCATTAAAGTGAAAAGAGAACCAACTATATGGGAAAACATATTTGCCAATGATACTTTGGACAAGGGTTTGATCTCCAAAATATATAAAGAACTCACATGACTCCACTCCAGGAAGACAAAAAACCCAATTAAAAAATGGGCAAAAGACTTGAACAGACACTTCTCCAAGGAGGACATACAGAGGGCCCAGAGACATATGAAAAGATGCTCAGCATCACTAGCCATCAGAGAGATGCAAATTAAAACCACAATGAGATACCACTTCACACAGGTCAGAATGGCCATCATAAACAAATCAACAAACAAGTGTTGGAGAAGATGTGAAGAAAAGGGAACCCTAGTGCACTGTTGGTGGGAATGCAGACTGGTGAGGCCACTGTGGAAAACAGTATGGACTTTCCTCAGAAAACTAAAAATGGAACTGCCTTTTGACTCAGCAATTCCAGTGCTGGGATTATACCGTAAGAACCCTGAAACACCAATCCAAAAGAACCTATGCACCCCAATGTTCATAGCAGCACAATTTACAATAGCCAAATACTGGAAGCAACCTAAGTGTCCACCAGCAAATGAGTGGATCAGAAAACTACGGTACATTTACACAATGGAATTCTATGCAGCAGAGAGAAAGAAGGAGCTCCTACCCTTTGTGACAACATGGATGGAACTGGAGAGCATTATGCTAAGTGAAATAAGCCAGGCGGTGAGGGACAAATACCATATGATCTCACCTTTAACTAGAACATAATCAGCAAAAGAAAAAAGCAAACAAAATATAACCAGAGTCATTGAAGTTAAGAACAATCTAACAATACCCAGAGGGGAGTGGGGAGGGGAGTGTGGGGAGAAGGGATTTCAGGAACTACTATAAAGGACACATGGACAAAACCAAGGGGGAGGGTGGAAGCAAGGGAGGGAGTTGGGCTTGGCTGGGGTCGGGGGGAGTGGTGGGGAGAAAATGCAGACAACTGTAATGGAACAACAATAAAGTAATTTTAAAAAAGGCTTCCTTTTTACAGTATAATTGTGACAAACGTTCAGCTTTTAGCTTATTAACTCTCAGAGTACTCAGCACATACCTTTAGCATGGCAGGAACCTATTCGTGTTTGCAGCAACAGATCCTTGTTTTATAGAGCCTGCAGGGGTATTCAGTTATTCAATTAACATTTCTTGAGCTCCTGTTATATGGTGTTCTTGACAGGGCACCTGCCTTTGCCACACCCTTTTTAAATGAAATGGTAACATCCAGCTGGGGTGAGGTCCATTTCTGAGGCAACTTGGGAAAGGGATAGGTAGGATAGGTTTTTGTGTGCATCTGATGATTTGGGACCACTTCTTCATCAGGTAGGACATCACTCCCCAGCCAAACAGTGGGTCAAAGGCAGACAGTGTAACTCTGACTAGTGTATGGCTGACCCTTGAACAACGCTGGGATTGGGGGAGCCGACACCCCCCACCCCAGTAGAAAATCCGGCCTTAACTGCATATATTCTGGGTTCTAACTATGATGATCAGCTTGTATCAGTTTGATGAGGACTGTCTTGGTTTTAAAACAGAAAGTCCAGCGGCTTAACACCCGCATTACATCAGGCAAACTGGAGTGGCCAACGGAGCTCTGATTTTGACCCCCCACGTCCCGAGAGCAATGGAGTACATTTCGCACTGAGCAGCGGGTCAATGCCTTACCCCCTGGTACATCAAGACTACAAGTCCCAGCATGCAGTGTGTACCCCTTCCTAGGCCGACCTGGGTCACCCACGCAAGCGTCCTCTGAAGGCGCTACGCCTGGGAGTCCAAACGCCTCGTCGCGCTGCTGCCCTGCTCTCAGTTCCAGTTTCCACTCTTCAGGACCGCCGGAGTCGGGCGGCAGGAGGAGGGGTGGGGCGGGGCTTTAATTGCGCGTCGATCGGGCTTTTTTCCTTTCCTTTCTTTTTTTAGTTGCGGTGGTATAAAAGTCGGAATCTGGAAAGGGGCCGCCACAACCTAGCCTTCTTCTTTCCAAGGTTCTTCAACTCCCCGGTCCAAGATGAACAAAGTCTGTGCTGTATTTGGAGGCTCCCGGGGCATTGGCAGGGCAGTGGCCCAGTTAATGGCCCAGAAAGGCTACCGACTGGCCATCATCGCCAGAAATCTGGAAGTGGCCAAAGCCACCGCCAGTGACCTCGGCGGTAGGTACACAGCTGGAGTTGTCCGCTTGTGTGGCTGCGGCCCCAGCGCCTTAAGCCCCCCCATCTGTAAAGCGAGCGGGACAGGCCTTTCCGGTTCGGAGGTTTAGCACACTCACGTGCCCACGTGCAGAAGCACGCACCGCGAGCGTAGACTGCAGCTTGTGCAGAGATCCCCTCCCCTCCACACCGTCCTGTTTCCCGCAGAGCCCCTTCTGCCAGACTGCCTGCTGCTGAGGGCTGGACGCTTGGGGTTTTCTTTGAGTCTTACCAGCAGTCTTGTTGTGAGTCCCTAAGCACCCACTTCCCTAGCGCTAGCCTTGAGGGGCTGCCTTGTTTTGGCGTCGGGAAGGAGAGGGCCACACAACAGTTCACTTTTTCTGTAGGGCAGAGAGCTCAGGCACGGGCAAGATCGCGGGCGCCTGGGAGGCTGGGCTGGGCAGGAAAGGTAGGCGCGTCAGGCATAAAAGCCTCCCTTCAGTTTTTCTGTTGGTTGTTCCACAAAACTGTTTCCTAGAGACTTGAGTACCAGCCAGTTTTGAGATGTACCCAGTTTGCTTTAATACCTCCATAAGCACTTAATTGTTTAATAAATTCTTTTGGTGACTTTTACAAACAGGCAATTGAGATTTGTTCTGCCAAATCATTTTTATTGCATTTAAACGTCATTTTTTTCCTGTTTAATAATAGATCAGTAGCTTGCTTTTCATTGTTTTTGCGAATTTAAGTTACTCGATGATAGGGAGAAGGAGAGTGTTTCAAAGATACTAAGATGCTATTTGTGGAGTTGTTAGGATGGACAGATACACCTCATCTACTATCAGGGAGGCACTGGGGGAAAATAGAGGCCTGGTGGTGCATCTGGTAGCTGTAACCTTTCAACTAACATTACTTATTGGCCCTCCCTAATTGGTTACATGGGTAAGGAAAATACTGGACTTCCTATAAGAAAGAAAAACAACATAAGTTATAGACCAGGGAGAATTTCTGTGAATGCTGCCTGCTAGATTAAAACAGTTGGTTGAGCTTTCAAGGGTGTGGACCCAGCAGCTCTTCAGAGGAAAGCCAGGGGTGGGACACAGGATGCTTTTGGGCCTGTCTTTGAGTCACGGTCAATGAGTGATTGGTTTACACACAGAAAGTGACTTCCCAGTGATTTACTGTTTCCAATGGCTTGAGGAGGTACTTTTAGTGTTAACTATTAGGCAAAGTCTGCCAGAAAATAAGCAATTTGGGGTTGCTTTTTAAAAAAATCTACATTTTAGAGTATCAAAATGGTATTTCATAAGTAGAGAATGCTCCTTTAAGTGTAATTTTTTTGGTGTTTGAAATTTGAAAGAAGTGATCATTTTAAAAATAGATAAATAATAGTTGCATTTAGTAAAAAGTTTTTTCCCCAGCCTGGCTGGTGTGGCTCAGTGGATTGAGTGCCGGCCTGTGAACTGAAAGGTTGCGCTTTCGGTTCTCTGTCAGGGCACATGCCTGGGTTGCAGGCCAGGTACCCTGTTGGGGGTGTGCAAGAGGCCACTGATGGATGTTTCTCTTAAACGTTGATATTCCTCTCCCTCTCTTTCTCCCTCCATTTCCCTCTCTCTAAAAATAAATGAAATCTTTAAAGAAAATTTTAAATAGTTTTTTTCATGATTTGTAGCTTTAGCATTTTTATAGCTACCTGTTTTGCCTTATTTTTCCGAATAGTCAGGCTTGAATAATAGTGATGATGATGATGATGATAAAAATAACAACAATAATAATATATGTGCCATAGTGAAAAAGTAAAAGAAAAGAAACTCTTGAATTCATGCTCAGGGCAGGACCAGGAAAACAACGGGACAAAAACCTAACAGAATTAGACATAAATTTAAAAAAAACAAAAAACAAAACCCAGAATACTATTGAATTGAGTAGATAAATTCAGTCACAAAGCTATCAATTTTAGTTGAAATTTACAAAGCATTTCTAACACACAAAAATGCCATCCCCCACTTTTTGTCGATGCAAAAGAAGGTTTAAGATTTGCGTTCTGCAGCATTACTTCATCTCTCCTTGTTCTCCATCTGCCCCCATCCCAGTTGTACTGGACTGAGCCCTGTGAGAGCCCAAACCATGACATTGTCTTTTAACTCTGGCTTCGAGGCGAGCACAGGCCCAGCTCGTAGTAGATGTTTAACACGTGTGTAGTGAATGATTTTTAAATTCAAGTTCCAACTCAGAAGTAATTCTAATCTTTGTTGTCTAGGTGATCATTTGGCATTTAGATGTGATGTTGCCAAAGAACATGACGTTCAAAATACGTTTGAAGAGATAGAGAAAAATTTAGGTCCGGTTAATTTCCTGGTAAATACAGCTGGAATTAACAGGTTGGTCCCAAATTTAAGTACATTTCTAATTTGTCATTTTTTTCTCTGTGCCTTTGATTACTCTGAATTACTGTCTTAATTAACTTGGTTTATTTCTAATTGGAATAAAAACTGTGTATTTTAAAATTTGGTTTGTCACCCCATACATTCTTTTATACAATAAGGGTACAGTTTGATCGGTATTAACATTGTAAGCCACGTCCATGGTGAGCTATAGGCCTTTTCCAGCACTTCAGAAGGCTCTGTCTGTCCTGCCAGTTAATGGCTCCTCGTCGGTAACCACTGTTCTGACTTTGGTCACCATATTAACTTAACAGTAATAGAATGTGAGTGGGAACTCTTTTTTGGGGGGGTGGGTATTCTTTTTTATGATGAATTTGGGATAGAATATTTAAAATATATTAACTTTCTTGCTGCTCAAGGCTTAGAGGGCACTTGTTCAATTAATTCAAGCCGTTTTGGCCACATGGCATCCCTTTTTACAGCTAGGAGTATTTGCCACTATCTGATCGTGGATAAGAAGGTGGCTTTCAAATGTTATTTTAGTGCCTCTCAAACCAAGTTTAAAATGTGACTTGCTTGGTATTCTAGCTCAGAGATGAAGTGCTTCTTATACTCTATGTTAGATAAGAATGTTATATGTTTTGACGTATTTTGTTTTACATTGTGTTTAATTTACTTTTACTTAATTGTGTTTTTTAGGGATAGCCTTTTAGTAAGAACTAAAACTGAAGATATGCTATCTCAGCTTCACACTAACCTTTTGGGGTCCATGCTGACCTGTAAAGCTGCCGTGAAAACGATGATTCAACAACAGAGAGGGTCTATTGTTAACGTAGGTGAGTGTTCCCCTTTGTGAATTTGCAGTGACCTTTTAGTACCGTGGAAGTATTTAATTGACCAAATTGGAATTTGTTCCCGTGTAAAACTTGGAGGAAACATGTCTTTTTATTATCTGTGGAAAAAGGATTTAACTGATTAGTGAGTAGAACAGGAATCATAAATTGATAGCCTTTAGTGGTCAAGTAGGTGTTAAATGAGTTGACGCCGCAGGGCATTAGAAAACCGACAGCCCACGTCATGTGAGAGTGACAGAGGGTGGCCAGCTTTGGTGTCCGGAGGCCGTGGGGAATGGCAGGAGCAGCCACCGCTCAGATGCGGGGACGTCGCTCTGCACACACGCGGTCCCGGTTTTGCCAGCTCTTTTGATTTCGTAAGAGAAATTGGACATTTTGACTTTTATGTGAAACCTGGTTTTTAAAATATGGAGAAGGAATTAAAAAAATCTAGATATTGGGGGCTAAAAATGATGTCTAGAGCAGGTGCCTGGGTCACTGATTAATCTTGTGCAAAGGGTTAAGAGGAAGCTTTCCTAAGAGAGTAACTTTTCAGTGTTCTAGCGTGGGCTCATGGGGCGGATAAACTGGGTAGTGTGTGCCTGGAGACCTTAAAATGCAAAATGACTAGAAATTTTATTTCAGTGTGGTAATTTGAAAGTAGTGGCATACCATCTGCCTTTTAATTTTAAGTGGTAGTACCTTAAATTGCCACAAAAAGGGGATACTTCTTCATTGAAGTAAATGACCCTGTTTCTTTGAATATAGGGCATGGCTTTCCAAGCCAGATGTAAAGTTCTTCTGTTTTGAAAATGAGAAGATAAAAGAATGCTGTGCTAATAAGCATAAGAACTTTTTTGACATTTACATTTAAAAAGTTAGAGATCAGTTTTCTTATAAAAGATTAGTAATAAGTCGACCTTAGCTTTCTAACGCAGCCAGATAGGGATTTAAGGTTCTTGTATGCTGCCGGTACATGGCCTGCATTTATCACCCGATACCCAAGATGTGTATTTGTTTTACTCTAAAATATCTCCCTTTAAACAGATACATCTAAAAAACACCTCATCATTCTCTTTATAAGTATAAAACTTTAGAACTGTGCTAAAAGTAAATTAAAAAAGGTAATTTAAAATAAACTAAGAAAAGCTTATTATCCAAAGGACTACTTTAAACTGCTAAAAAATGTGTGATATTTCAGAAGTTACCACTTTTGACCAGAAGAGTAATAGCATGTGGCATGAGAGAAAGCTTCTGAAGCCTCCTGTTTGGCCTTTCTTCCATGCCTGTCTTTTTCTTCCTTTTTTGTGTGTCTCCGTGTTCCCCTTCCTTCCGAGTGCTCCCGTCTCTGTCCACCTGCATCTCCTCTGTGTGATACCTCTTTCCTCTCTTTTGTACTTCAGCCTTCTCATCCTTTTTCACTACCATATAATGTAGATAAATATTTTAATATTGGATTTGTTGATTATAATATAAAAAGTATTTAGAGTGTTTTATAAAGTAAAATTACTTTTCAAAAAATTTTGTGAGATTTTTGATTAATTTTTATATTATAAATATAGCTTACTGATGCAGAAAATTACTTCCCTACTTATGTTTTGCATGAATTAATTTACATACAGCTGATATTAGAATTATAAATTACTATTTCATATTCATATTAGAGGATACCCCAAGTCTTTAGTAGGCAACATGTTACAATTTTTAGTAGGCAGTGCAAGTTATAATATAGTTAGTAATTGAAGCCTTTCTTAGGTTGAGAGTAATTCAAATTTGATGAGATTTGTTGTCAGATGAACTTTTTAGAAGTGGAAATGAATGCTTCCTTATGTCTAATAAAATTAATGAGCCATTATCTGACTTTTCCTGGTTTTAACCTCTTCCTACTGGAAGCCTTTATAAATACTGTAGAATTTTCATTCTATCTGACACATTCAAAGGTGAGAGAGAGGGTTGCTTCCCCTTAATGGATCTGCTCTCACACCCAGTTTTGCATTCGAGGTTTCAGCTAAGCATCTTCCCAGTCCTGCTTTCTGTGTATCTGGAGCAGATTCAGACTCTTGCCACGAAATGGCAGTGGTGAGAACTCCTATTGTAGCAAAGGCCAAGGTAGAATGCTCTGTGCCTTTTTTGTGTGTTTAGTATAAATTACCTGCGTATTTAAATAATCTCGTTAAACTGGTTTGAATTTGCTTTCATTTTCTTTTCTAGGAAGTATTATCGGTCTAAAAGGCAATGCTGGCCAGTGTGTGTACAGTGCCAGTAAAGGGGGATTGGTGGGATTTTCCAGAGCTCTCGCTAAAGAAGTGGCACGAAAGAAAATTAGAGTGAATGTAGTTGCACCAGGTCAGTGAGAACTTCTTTTGAAACATGATTTGTGTATCTTTGTCTTCATACAGTGATTGCAGAGATTGTTCTTGTGTCTGTAGGTCCGTCAGCATCAGTGGGGCCTGGCCACGTCCTGACTGGACTTCCCTGGCCGCCTTACCAGGCTGTGCACTGTCCTCAAGGAGGAGGCAAGAGTGATGCTAGGCTGTTTCGTTTGCATAAACCACAATGCTTTTTTTACTGAATGGTTACTCCCCAACCAAAATCACAAGGGAAACTTCTCATCCCAAAATCAGTTATAAATTAAGAATGTAAGAATTTCAGGGGTTTGTGTTGGGGGGCAGGTGAGTATTTTAACGTATACCCAGTGGTTGAGCAAGTCCAGTGGTATACCTTTGGAGAACCTTTCCATTTTGAGTGTTCTTTCCTTATTCTGGGATGTTCCATGAATTACTGTTCACAACAGTTGCTGATTAATTTAGACTTTGTCAAATTAAGTTTGTCAGAGCAGAACTTCCCAAATATATGCTTTTATTCCCTAAATATATTCCATATGTCTACATTGTGGAAACAATACATCTCTATATTTAAAATATCTGAGCAGCTCTATAATACAATATGCTTTTAATAACATACAATCCAGAGGAAATAAGCAAGGCTACATAGGCAATATCATTTGCACATTTTACAAAGCAGCCATGTACAATAACTGATATATTCATTACTTCAGAAAGTCTTTATTTGTATAAAAAAAGAATTATCAGAGGTCATAGAATGTTTCTGTTCAAAATAGGCAAGATATCTTTGACTGGACTTTTTGCACCCCAGAGAGCTATCCAGGATTCTTGTCAGAAATTCAACCCAAAGAAAAATTTGAAGGAAAAAAAATATTTACACCAACTCAGGAGGAAGGAACACCTTTTTATTTTATTTATTTATTTATTTTTCTGAATTAAAAAAATTTTTTTTAATATTTATTGATTATGCTATTACAGTTGTCCCATTTCCCCCCCCACTCCACTCCATCCTGCCCACCCCCTCCCTCACACGTTCCCCCCCCTATAGTTCATGTCCATGGGTCATACTTATAAGTTCTTTGACTTCTACATTTCCTACACCATTCTTACCCTCCCCCTGTCTATTTTCCACCTATCATCTATGCTACTTATTCTCTGTACCTTTCCCCCCCTCTCCCCCTCCCACTTCCCTATTGACAACCCTCCATGTGATCTCCATCTCTACGGTTCTGTTCCTGTTCTAGTTGTTTGCCTAGTTTGCTCTTGTTTTTGTTTTAGGTGTGGTCGTTAATAACTGTGAGTTTGCTGTCATTTTTACTGTTCCTATTTTTGATCTTCTTTTTCTTAGGTAACTCCCTTTAACATTTCATATAATAAGGGCTTGGTGATGATGAACTTCTTTAACTTGACCTTATCTGAGAAGCACTTTATCTTCCCTTCCATTCTAAATGATAGCTTTGCTGGATACAGTAATCTTGGATGTAGGCCCTTGCCTTTCATGACTTGGGATACTTCTTGCCAGCCCCTTCTTGCCTGTAAGGTCTCTTTGGAGAAATCAGCTGACAGTCTTATGGAAAGTCCTTTGTAGGTAACTGTCTCCTTTTCTCTTGCTGCTTCTAAGATTATCTCCTTCTGCTTAATCTTGGGTAATGTAATTATAATGTGCCTTGGTGTGTTCCTCCTTGGGTCCAGCTTCTTGGGGACTCTCTGAGCTTCCTGGACTTCCTGCAAGTCTATTTCCTTTGCCAGATGAGGGAAGTTCTCCTTCATTATTTGTTCAAATAAGTTTTCAATTTTTTGTTCTTCCTCTTCTCCTTCTGGCACCCCTATAATTCGGATGTTGGAACGTTTCAAGATGTCCTGGAGGTTCCTTAGCCTCTCCTCATTTTTCCGAATTCTTGTTTCTTCATTCTTTTCTGGTTGGATGTTTCTTTCTTCCTTCTGGTCCACACCGTTGATTTGAGTCCCAGTTTCCTTCGCATCACTATTGGTTCCCTGTACATTTTCCTTTGTTTTTCTTAGCATAGGCTTCATTTTTTCATCTGGTTTTCGAACAGATTCAACCAATTCTGTGAGCATCTTGATAACCAGTGTTTTGAACTGTGCATCTGTTAGGTTGGCTATCTCTTCATCACTTAGTTGTATTTTTTCTGGAGCTTTGAAGTGTTCTGTCATTTGGGCCTTTTTTTTTTTTTTTTTTGTCTTGGCGCATCTGTTACTTTAAGGGGTGGAGCCTTAGGTGTTCCCCCGGGCAGGGTAACTGGTCGCTGCGCTGTGACGCTGTACGTGGGGGAGGGGTCGAGAGGGAGCAATGGCGCCCACTCCACTCTCCACCGTATTTTAGTCACTGCCTCCGCTACCCACAATCAAACTGGGCCCCTCTGGTGCTGGTTCCCGAGTCGGTGGGCTTGTGCATGCCCTCGGCCCCTGTGGGTCTCTCCAGTGACCTCTCCCGCGAGGCTGGGAGTCTCTCCTGCTGCTGCCTCAACCCCCACAGGAGTCTTCAATCAGAGGTTTGAGATTTTATTTCCCTGCGCTGGAGCCCTGGGTTGCGCGGTCTGCTTCGCTCCCCGCTGTTCGTCCGGTTTATCTGTGCGCGAATGTGGGGCCTCGGGGTGCTACCGGCCACTTTGCCTGCCCCGTTCTCTGCCACTCTGAGTCCGGCCTTCTCGGTTTATCTGTGCGCGAATGTGGGGCCGCAGGGTCTGCTAGTGGCTGGACTGCCTGCCCCGTTCGTCCCACACTCTGCTAGTCTCGGTCCTGCCACAGCAACGCGAGTCCTCTCCGCCCCGGTGCCCGTCTCCGCCCCTCCTACCGGTCTGGATGAATGTTTATTTTTTATTTCCTTGGTGTCAGACTTCCTTGCCGTTTGATTTTCTGTCAGTTCTGGTTGTGCGAGGAGGCGCAGGGTGTCTACCTACGCCGCCATCTTGATTCTCCATAGGAACACCTTTTTAAAAGTCACTCTATGAAGTAATAAGACTTTAGCACTGATGTCAGCATCACTCGCGTGTTGAATGTATGAGTGGAAGCTGACTGAGTGATGCTGTGGGAGGAGGGGAGTAGCAGAAACGGAACACGCATGCAGAGGCCTGCTTACAGCAACGGAGGCTTCTGGAATCAGACCTGTCTGGGTGAGGCCAACAGTGAAGGTGGTTACAGAGGGGGCTGTTTAATGAACTTTCCAAAGAGTAGGAGTCACAGTGGAAAACGTACAATAGAGCTATGCTGCCATGGGGAATCTGTCAGGGGCATTTGTGTTTCTGTTAAACGTGCGGGAAAAACTGAGCCCACAGAGAGACATTCCACTTGTGAAGAAAGCAAGTACGATTTGAGCTAAGTACACAGTAACCCGAGCCTCTTTAAGACGTCAAGAAGAATATTTTTGTGCACCTGTTTCTTTTATTATGCTGACTGTGGGTATTCCACATTACTAGAAATTATTGGTCAATTATTTGGAACCTAAAGCCAATTATCTTGGTCTGTTAGTAATTGTTAATTGGAATATATTAAAATATAACACTCATTTAGGTTGCTAAAGGCTAAAGAAACTCTTCAAAAAATTTTTTTTTGATTTTTAGAGGAGGGAGTCATTAATGGCCTATTTTAGTACTCTAGATTGATATCTGAGTGAATAGTTCTAAAATGATTATGAAGGGAATCAAATAATGAAGTGGTAACTACAAAAAATTTATTGTACCTTGTATTTCCTTTAAAATTTTTATTTTTAAATTTTACTTATGGAATAAGGTGAGGTGGAAAGGACCCAGCGATCACGTACTCCAGTCATTTTTACTGTTGGGAAGACTGGGGCCTAGGAGACAGGGGCGCACCCTTTAGCTTCCCCAGCTGAGGTCAGCTTAAACATAATGGCCCCTTAGATTTCCGATATCACTGGAAGATTTTAGGGTTTTTTTTTGTCCTTTTGCTAATATGGTCTGTCTAAACAATCTGGAATTATCCAATTTTGTAACTTTTACCTTTATATTATTTGTCTTTTGCCAAGCTACTGATGAAATTGCTTGGGTAGCCAAGAGGGTAGTACAAAGGCACTAAGACCTAAACCATGGTGATCGCTTGCTGGATGGTGTGATAGGAAGTTTGCTTAGGCACTTTCCTGACTTTGAGTGAAGTGAGTGTTTTCATGTACTTCTGCCAGTTAGCCGTGGCAGTTTTGACTTAGCGTACTTACAGGTATTTAAGAATTGACTACCTATATTAAGAAAAGACATTTTGTTTAGTGTTTTTGTTGTTTGTGAGAATGAGTTAGAAGAAGACTGTCGACACCTTTTTATTTCAGGTTACTAACGTGTCCATTTGGATGCTAGAGTTGGCGTTTTATTTGGCGCTGATGCTGACCCATAGAGATCAGGGAAATGGTCAAGTTGCTGTGGTAGCCCTTTTGCTGTATAATGTGCCTTCATCCCAATGCATTCTTTAGTCACAGAGACTAGTAAATTAAGCATTCCAAATCCAGGAACATTAGATAAACTATGGTTTGGGTAACATACATCCATTCTCCAAAAAAAAGAAAGAAAAAAAGGAAAGAAAAAGACAACCCACAAGCTGCACTGTCCCGCTGGTACTGCTTTCTGTGTGTGTGTGCACACGCGTGTGCGTGCGTGCATGCACGCGTGTGCTCTAACAGCCTGATTGACCGGGGTCAGCCTAGCGTGTCTGAGTGCAGATAGATTGTTTGTGGTTGGGGACTGCGTGTATTCCCTTCCTTCCTTTTAGGGGTTGCAATGGTGAGGGTGATGAAGAATTAATTCTGATTCATGGTGATTTCAAGGGTATTATAAGTGTTTTTAATTCATAATAAATCATTCAGCAGACTTCTTGGAGTGTGTCCTATATGCCAAGGGCTGTGTCAGGGTCCCAAATTACATAAATGAGTAAGATACTTCTGCCACAGGGAGCTGAGCATGGTGGGAAAGACAGACATATAAACAAATAATTACAGTGGTGTGTGATGAATATAAAAGTACATACATGACGCTGTGGAAATGCTGAAGAATGAGTGCTTAATTTTGTTAGAGTGAATTAGTTGTCAAGGCAACAGGCTAAATAGTGGGAATCCAGTTTTTATACAAAGGGAAGTCCTGTGAGTGTTATGGAAGTGTGTTTGTATGTATAGCCTTTCCTAAAGATCTTTCCAGTGCAATTTATATTACAGAAAAAGATGTTTTGCTAAATATGTGGCCATTTAATAAGGTGACCTATATTATATTTTGTTGGCTATATATGTTTAATATGATGTGTTTAATTGGTCAGAAGGAAAATACAAGTGGAAATGGTAGAATTAAGTTGATTGTGTGGATTATTTATTAACTTTAATTTTCATAGTCATTATAATCAGATTCTTCACCAGATATTTGAATAGACCTGACAAATATCAGAATTAACATATATGTTTCTTTTTACGTAGTTTTCACAGTCTCCTTCAAATGGAGTTTCCAACTAGGGAGAATAATTAAAAAGCAAATACAGTGAAAAGCGAGGAACAAGGAAAATCACAAATTAGGCTGTCATTCACTACCTGATGTTATCACTGATCATTTTTTCCTTTTTTTCTTTTTATTTCTTTTTATTTTTTAAAATTTATTTATTTTAATATATTTATTGATTATGCTATTACAGTGGTCCCATTTCTCCCCCCTCACTCCACTCCATCCTGCCCACCCCCTCCCTCCCACGTTCCCCCCCTATAGTTCATATTCATGGGTCATACTTATAAGTTCCTTGGCTTCTACATTTCCTACACTATTCTTACCCTCCCCCGTCTATTTTCCACCCATCATCTATGCTACTTATACTCTGTACCTTTCCCCCCTGTCCCCCTCCCACTCCCCTATTGAAAACCCTCCATGTGATCTCCATCTCTGTGGTTCTGTTCCTGTTCTAGTTGTTTGCCTAGTTTGCTCTTGTTTTTGTTTTAGGTGTGGTCGTTAATAACTGTGAGTTTGCTGTCATTTTTACTGTTCCTATTTTTGATCTTCTTTTTCTTAGGTAACTCCCTTTAACATTTCATATAATAAGGGCTTGGTGATGATGAACTTCTTTAACTTGACCTTATCTGAGAAGCACTTTATCTTCCCTTCCATTCTAAATGATAGCTTTGCTGGATACAGTAATCTTGGATGTAGGTCCTTGCCTTTCATGACTTGGAATACTTCTCATTTTTTCTTTTAGCCTTAGCCAGGGATATGTTTTTACCGTGTTTGTAGAGAGAGAAACATCAGTGTGAGAGAGTTCTGTCGGTTGTTTGCCTCTTGTAGGCAGCTTGACTGAGGGTTGGACCCACATGCCAGGTGTGTGCCCTACTGGGGATCGGATCTGCGACCTCCTGGTGCACAGAACGGTGCCCCGCCGAGCGAGCCGCCGCGCCAGGGCAATGTGTTCCTGGCTTTTTCCAAAGATCAGTTAGTTGCTAAGCTTTGACATTACTTCAAATATAAAATTTGTTATTTTTCTTGGATAAATCCCACTGATTTGAAAATATTGAATATTAGAAATAGTATTTAATAAACTGAAGCTTTAATGGGTACAGTGCTTTAAAAATATGTTTTCAATAGATAACATAAACACGGTATTAAATTCAAAAGTACAAAAAAGCATAGAGGGAAAAGTGAGTCTTCTCTCTTCTGCTCATCCAAATTCTTTCTTCAAAGCAACATACTATTACCTAGTTTCTTCTGTGTGTTGTATACAAGCCAATACAGTATGTGTCTTTGAAGAAAAGACAAATTGTGCCATAGTGTTCACCATCATCTGTACCTTGCGGTATGTGCAGATCAATATATCCTGTAGTTGAAGCTGATTCCGTATGATTCCATATGGAGCTGCTTCACTTTATTGAATGACAGATTTATGGAAGTATAATTCAAATAACATACAATCCACCCATATAAAGTATACCATTCAGTGTATTACTAGAGTCATGTAGTTCTATTATCACTGTATATGTGTGTGTGTGTATACACACACATATATATATATATACACACACACTCATATATATATATAAACATTTTCATCATCCCAGAAAAACCCGGTAGCCATTAGCATTTATCCCCATTTCCCTCTAGTGTCCCCCACTTCTGGCAACCACTAATCTACTTTCTGTCTCTAATGATTTCCCTATTCTGGATAGTTCTTATAAATGAAATCACATAACATGTGGTCTTTGTGACGGCTGGGTCACTTTTAACGGCTTGTAAGACGACGATTTTTGTTTTAGCGGTGCGCCATAATTCACTTAACCTGTTGCCCCTTGACGGGCATTGAGGTCGCGTCGGATCTTTTGCCATTACAACTGGCACCGCAGCGACAGTACTTGCACAGTTTACTTTGCACATGTGCAAGTGTGGGGTGTAGTCCTGGGGATAAACTGCCAAGGCTCTAAGGGTACGTGCATTTAAACACTTGACAGATAATAGAGCATCGCATTTGGTTCTGTAGGGTACCTTAGGTGTTCAGCCCCCTTTCTGCTTTTTTTTTTTTTAATCGATGAGCTCTAATGTTTACTACTGGGGAAAATCTTGTTGACAAATGCTTGCATAAATTTAGGAGCTACTCAAGACAGGTATTATTCTAGGTGCTGTTACGGGCTGTTTGGTATGGAGTTGAGTTTTGTACACTGGTTCCTTACACACTTTTACAAATGTAATATTAAGACATACAGATTTGTTCTGGTTCAAGTCTTGGTCTAGTTTTTGTGAGCAGCCTGTTTGTTCTACCTTAAAAACGTGTCTGGGATTATTTTAGTTCTTTGGGGTCCTAGAGACTTACAGCGGAGAATGGACACCCGAGCTGGTGGATGTACCAAGGAGTGCACATCCCACAATTGGTAATGCTGGTGGCAGGCGTCTTCTTTAATCATGAAGTCTCTGCTCTGTAAAAAACGTTCAACACTAACAAAGTGACCAGTGCTAGACAAATGAGATGCTATTTGTTTATACCGTATAGCTAGCCAGAAATGGATAAAGGAAATCCATTTCCTTTAGAATTTATCAAATATAAAGTTTCATTGGACAAGAACCACATACTTGCTTTTATGAACTGGAGTATTTCTGTTCCTAAAGAATTCGTATTTTATAAAAAGTAGTAATGTGTGTGTCGCTGTAGACCTAATTAAAGTAGGAGTCTCCTTGTTCTAAGTCGGTTGAGTGCATGTCATTTCAGTAACATATTTATTGGTTTGAGCAGTGAGAGCTTTGGAGCCAGCTGGAAACCTCCAGCTGTGCAACAAGTGATAGTAATCACACCATTTGTTAGGTAGTGGCACCTACTGGTAATTTGTCATCTTTATAGCCCAGCTTGAGAGGCATTATACATATGTATGCGGTAAAATATGTAGGGCCAATTTCTGGAATATTACAGATAAAGTGAAAGGATGGCATGGAAGAGAGTCTGGAGCTAAGGAGAGGGAGCACATGCTGGAAAGCAGTACAAACACAAAAATGGATGTGTGGAATGTTTAAGAGCTACTAATACCTCTGCTCAGGTTTTATGTGGAATTGAAAAGACTGTATGCAGGCCCTGTGAACATACGAGGAGGGACCCCCCAAAACACCAGAGTTTATTTAGCTGTACAGTTGTACTGCAAGTCAGCTGTACTTTGTGTGTGTGCCTCTGGAAGGGTATTCACTGGACTTCCTTATCTTATAACTAAGGGTGCAAGTGACTCTTTCCTCCATAAATTATAGGTTCCCCAAGGAATGCAGTTTTTATTCATGTTTATATGTACCCACTTACATTGTGCTGTGAGCTGGGCCAGATATTTGGGAATCACATATTTCAGTGTTAATGCTCATTGAGTTAAATCAAATAAAAATGTACTCTTGGTTACTTGATTGCTAGCAAAACTCTATATTTTGTAAACAAGGTTCATTAGGAATTTCAAATTTTCTGGAGCAAATTTATTTTTATTTGAAATTGAGCAAATGTTTTAGTGTCTACCCTTTTCTACTAAACAAACATTTCTCTTTTAGGATTTGTGCATACAGATATGACAAAAAGCTTGAAAGAAGAACATTTAAAGAAAAATATTCCTCTCGGGAGATTTGGAGAACCTATTGACGTGGCACACGCGGTTGTGTTTCTTTTAGAATCACCGTATATCACAGGGCACGTTCTGGTAGTGGATGGGGGGTTGCAACTCATAATGTAGTTTACAGATCACTAAATGATAATGTTTAGAATCAAGGGCACACTTTATTGGTTAGACAGTCATATCTACGTGGGTGACATTGCTAATAAACCCTATTCATGCTGTAAATGTTGATTTTCATCTTTCCATGAGTATATCTGAAAAGAACAATGTTTCACCAGTTGTGTTTTCTAAATGGTATGTAACTTATAAAGTAGCAATTTTAGTATATAGACATTTTTCAGGTGATATAAGCAGGTATTATATTACCTTTATTTTGTCTCAAAAATGGAAAAAATTATAGTTTAATTTTCATGAATTATTATGTCAGGCAGAATTCTCTAGAAGTTGAATTTGTGGGCCATTGCCAAAATAAGAGTATTTACAGAGCGTTTGTTTGTAGTTCTTTAGTAGCCCTGCTAAAGTTAAACACTGTATTTTTTCCTATGCCCTGGATGATCAGTTTTTCTATGGCTTCAAAAAAACAGTATTGATTTGATACAGACATGAATTTAGAGTCTGTTTTTTCCCCAGTGACAGTACCCCCGATTGAGCAGCTGGGCAAAATAGTCTACAAACATATGTGTGGTACAGTTGATCCATTTTGTAGAAATTCTCGATGATGATGAGCATTAACCCTTATCTTAAGGTTTCAATATCTGCTAAATTGACGATCTCATCAACTTAGGAAGTGGAAGTGTTGTGTTTTTTTAATACACAAAACAGTATAGCAAACTGCTTAAAAATAGTATAAAAAGTAATGACATTTTAACAATGAAGAGTATTTTGAATATGATTACCCTAAAGTTTTAGATAGTAAATACTTAATTGCTATTGAACAATCATAAATGATAAATATTCAGTAACTATGTAAGTTCCTTGTAAATATGGATGTATTTACAAGGAACAAAGCATTGGTCTTAAAAGAAAATATTTGCCTGAGAATAGAGGTAAACTCACAAACTCAATGCCAGCCATCAGGCAACATCTATTTTGCATTGAATTGTTTTGTGGGGAATAGTGTGACATTTTAATGTCACTGGATTTATGTTGATTTTTATTAATTAAAAATGTTTAAAATATTTACTGCATTTTAAAAAGTAATCTTACACTTTTATTGAGGCTGAACATTATTTTATATAAACAAATTTAATTTTACATTAAAAGTACAAAAGCTTGAATTAGGATGTAGAAATAAACACAAAGTAATAAAAATAAAATAAAAATAAAAAGTAATAAAAGCAGCCCTGGCTGGTGTGGCTCAGTGGATTGAGTGCTGGCCTGTACACTAAGAAGTCACAGGTTTTATTCCCAGTCAGGGCACACGCCTGGGTTGCAGGCCAAGTCCCCAGTTGGAGGCGTGTGAAAGGCAACCCTGTTTCTCTCTCTCTTTCTCCCTGTCTTCCCCTCTCACTAAAAGTAAATAAAATCTTAAAAATAAAATGTAATAAAGGCATATCTGTTTTAAATTAAGATGGCTAATTCCTTAAAAATTATTTCAGAATTTATCTTTGAAATAGTCTTCTTTTCTTACAGGAGTCTATTTAGAATTTGAGAAAGTTAAGTGTGAATAAAATTGGTGTTATTAATCAAATTGTCTACTAAATGCAAGCACAGTAATTTACAGAACTTACCAGGCATTAACAATTCTAGGTGCATATAGGAAATGCAACGTTAAAGATGTTTCAAATGTGGTCACTGGTGCGTCTAAGCTTGGAGGGTTTGCGCAGACAGAACGGGCCATTTTTCTATCCTGTCTCACCTGCAGGCCTTGGGCTGCCTGCACTTCCTCATCCTCTCAGGCTTGAATTCCTCCTCTGGACACCTACGTTCTGAAATTACCAGTGAGGCTGATTGGACAGGTGATTAGGAAGAAAGCAATGCACTTCATGGAACTGAGGACACATCTTTAGGAGAGGGCAGGCATTCTGTCTGCCAGAATGGAAAATCACAGCCCCCCACTCAGTCCCCAATCCTGGACTTGTTCCCCGACCCAGAGTTCATCAACTGAAGAAGTTGTGCTCCCTTGATGAAGACCTCAGCAGTAATATGGCACATACACATAGAGCAGTTTCTTGTTCTTCCTGAAAGTAATCGAAGATCATTTGCTCAAGCAATACTATACTGGTCTAACCAGATTTTTCAAGGATTAGTGGGAACAGAGTCAAGTTAACATTGCTACCAGGTGACCCAAGAAACCATAATGGCTTCCATGTGAAAATGGGGCACTTGGAGGCCAGGTGATAAACGGTGTCCTGGCCCAAGTCTTTCTCACAGCTGGGACCACTCACTCTGTGGGTACTTCCCTGGTTCCTGATGAGAGCGTAGTCAGCATGGGTATGCTTAGTAATTAGCAGAACCATTGGTTCATTGGCTTCATGGACCTATGGAGAAAGAGCCATTATGATAGAGAAGGACAAGTGGAAATTACAGGAAGTTCTGTAATATAGTAAATCCGAAGCAGTTCTGTATCCTAGTAGAATGGTAGAGATTAGTGTCAGTCTCAAAGACCTAGTGATTTAAGGGTAGTTAATCCTATCTTATTTCCATTAGCTGAGATCGCCCCTGCAAAGGACTGATAAACTCTGGTAGGTGCTGGTGACCTGTGAGGTGCAGTTAACCAAGCAATTTCCGGACCACAGCTGCTCTTTCAGATGTAATGTCGGTACTGGATTAGATCAGCACAGCCTGTGGCACTTCATCTGCCGCTGTTGACATGGAGAGTGCCTTCTTTCAGTGGCTGTCAGGAAGGAGGATCAGAAACAATTCATATTTCCTGGGGATGGACAAAAGTACACATTTATGCTCATGCCCTAGGGCTGTATCGCTTCTGCCCTCTTTCACAATGTAGTTCAAAGGGACCTTGCATGTCTGGACACTCAGCAAAACGTGATTTACTCTAATAGTGATACCACATTAGTTCGATAGCCCTCTTTGGAAATGCCCTACACTCCCTTACCCCTTTGTATTTTCATCACATCTCTCTGGTGCAAAACCATAAATATACATGATTGAGTTTCGGCTGTCTCTGTGAATGTACCAGAAAAAGTAAAGGCTGCGTTAGGCAGTCATATCGAAGGGCTGATTGGGTTTATGCTAAATTTATGACTATCAACCTCAAATGGTGACATTTATTTTCTCTGTAGGATCTGAGGAATTACTTTCTAGGTAGAAGGGCTTTAGGATTTGAGGAGAGTAGAGGAGGGATTTCTTTTTGAAAAACTTGTGAAGAGGTGAAAACAGGTTTTATTTAGGGACTACTGACAATAGGGATGCTGAGATGATCGAGTTTTTTAAAGGGAGAGTGAGGGAGGGGGGATAGCGACGGTCCAGTAGAGTCAGAGAAGTGGAAAGTTACAAAGGTTGATCAGTGTACATGTGAGCAGCTCAGCTCTATTTAATAGCTGGTGGTTACTGAAGCTGGCGTCCCATTCTCTTCCTGCAGAGACCAGGAGGCAGAGGCCCCGATGCTTCCTGATGATTATGTTTCGGAGGAGCAGTTCTCAGGCCCGAGAGTAGAGGAGTTCTGAATTTGTCTTTATGGACACTGAGAGACTGAGTCACTGGAGGAAGGTAGTACAATGAACAGGTAGTGTTGAAAGCCATCTCTGAAGACTAGCTACAACAGTTGAGGCACTATGTATTATTCAATAATTGTGTTTTCTCCCATTCCCATTTTTAGAGATTTTCTGGAGTTAATAATTATTTCTTTTATATTTGTTTGGTTTCAAATGGATTCCTCAAGATTCTATCCCCTAACTTTCTAACAAAACTAAAACTCCCAGTACCATGGTCTGTCAGTTTTTGTTTGACATACCTTTCCTGGTTGTCCCTCTCCCCACCCCTCCCACATTCCACCTGCTTCAGTCCGGGCTGAATGCTTGTTAGTGTTCAGCACAGTTTTCAAACTCAGGCTTTCTTTTACCACCATCCTAGAAATTTCTCTTGGCTTATCTTTGTCTTAGATGATACATTTCCTAGATAGCAGAGATTTCTGGTTCTTGGAGTTCATTTCCTTCTTTCATATTAGCAGAGCCCTCTGTTTTTAGTTCAACACATGCGACTTCTACAGTAAGAACTACATTTCCCAAAGTGCCTTGCAGCTAGGTGTGGTCATGTCACTAAGTTCTGAACAGCGAAATACAAGTTTAAGTGTCTGGTTCACTGTTACTGTAGAGCTTAACACAGTGTTTGACCCAGCTGCACAGTAAATATTTATTGGCTTATTAAATCAATATGTTTCTTCAGCCTTGGAGCCCTAGCATTTCTTGAAAGAGAATTTTTCCTGCTTATTGAAATCTTACTCTTCAAGGCTGCTTCTCTATTGCCCCAATAACTCTTCCTCCGTCCTCCCCACCCATTAGAATTATTTCTTATATTAATATTTATGCTTCAGTTTGGGGAGTGATGGGTGATATCCATTTTCTTGATAATAGTGGTCTCCATGGTTGCTATGGTGGCTGGGTTGCTATGATATGAAGAGCATTAGGTATTATTCTATGACATTTTTAGCACTGCTTGCAATAAAAAGTTGATGTAAGAGAAAAGGTCCCCTGTCTTGCGGTGAGGAAAATATCTTGTATTAGTTTCGTCGTTACCTATTTCCATTGGATTGTGTGTTTACACTAAGGGTCTTCTTTTTTGTTTTCCATTGCTGTGCCCTGTGTCTGGCACCATGACGTAAGGAAGTTGATTTTGACAAAACTGAATTGGGTGGGTGATGATTATATTAGATGGGAATTGGGAATCTTTCCAATGTTTAAGGTTACCTGTTTCCTTGAAGAAAAAGTAAATCAAAGGTTAACAAAAGCTCCATAAATATTAATACCAGTGAAGGTTTTTCTGGAGAGTGAAACCAAATATTCAAATCACTTGCTTTAAAAGTCATAAATGACAACAAATAAAACTTTAGAAGGGGGCTGGAGTGAAGTTGAGGTCGAAGGAGAGTTTGAGAGGACGTTATGTACTCCCAGGCCCTTGTCTCCCACACTAGCCTGCGTTCTTCTGCTCTCGAGGTTGGCTACTCACGGAGCACGAGCCAGGGGAATGCGTTAAAACGTAGTGACGGTCGGAATGCTGGGCTGGGCTGGCTCAGAGGCCTTTCCATGAAAATGTGCACACTTCCTGGATTTGGCGTGTCCTTGTTTTGCATCTTGTCAACATAGTGCACACTGGAGAAACATTTACTGCATTAACCAAACCAAACCAAACCAGTTGACCTTTGACATCATACGCTGTAATATGTTTATGAGATAATGCTTCCATTTTAGAAATCCCCTTCTTCCATCAAACACATTGTACAGAAAAGAAAGGGAAAGTTCTGGTGTGCCAGTAAACAATAGGAAAACTGGGAAAATTTCCATTTACAACAATGTCAAGAGATACAAAATATTTAGCAATAAATTTAACAAAGTATCTCTGTTGAAAATTATAGAATATTGATGGCTGTGAGAAATTAAAGCTCTACATGAATACAGAAATTTACTATGTTCCTGGATTGAAAGACTCAGTATTATTAAGATGTTAGTTTTCTTAAATTGATCCATATATAGACTCAGTGCAATCCCAGTCAAAATTTAAGCAGGTTTTTTTAAAAGCATAGAATTAATAGGCTGATATAAAATTTATATGGAAGTGTAAACAACCTAGATTAGTCAAATCGGTTTTATATAAGACGAACAAAATTGGAGAAATTCCTACCTGCTCTCAAGACTAGCTGTCATGCTACAGTAATCAATACAGTATGGTATTGCTGAAAGGATAGACATGGGTCAGTGGAACTGAAGAGAAAACCCACTCATGGATATCAGTTGATTACCAAGGCAATTCACTGAAGAAAGGAAAGGCCTTCGGCAAACGATGCTAGAACAACTGTATAGTCAGTGGTAGAAAAATGAACCTTGATTCCTTCTTCATACATGAAATTTAATTTGAAATGTATAAGTATAAAAACTAAGAAACTTCTAGAAGAAAGTATAGGAAAAAACATTGTGACCTTGAGTTAAGCAAAGATTACTTAGGACACAAAAAACAAAAATTATACAGAAAAAAATTGGTAAATTGGGTTTATTAAAATCAAGAATTTTTGCTTTTTGGAAGGCACAGGGAAATGGAAAGGATGTATTTCATCCATATATGAAAAAGGACTTGTATCCAGGCCATATATGTAAATAAAAGAAGCTGTTACAACTAAGTAATGAGACAATTAAATAAAATGGCCAAAAGATTTGATTAGACAGGAGGATTGTGATTTGATTTTATAAGAGGAGATAAATGAATAACCATAAAAACACGAAACGATGCTCAGTAGCTTTAGTGATCAGGAAAGTCCAAATTAAAACCACAGTGCGATACAGTTACATTCCCACTAGAGTGGCTACTCTGGCAAAGAAAGCTAAAACCAGTTGTCGTTGAGGACACGGAGCAGTCAAAACTCATATGCTGCTGGTGAGAATGTAAATGTTAAAATTCTTTGAAAAACTGTTTAGTAGTATCTTTAAAAGTTAAATATGTGTCTGTCATACAACTAAGCCACTGTGCTCCGAGATACTTGCCCAGTGTGATCACAAATGGGCGTCCACACAAGAACTTGGGCAGTGCTTTTCACAGCTGCCTGACGTATGACAGCTGAAATTGTAAGCAATCACACACACATTAATGAGAGAATGGACAGAGAAAAAGTAGCCAATCTGTACAATGTAATACTGCTCATCAATACAAAGAAATAATTACTGATACACTTGGGTGAATTTCAAAATAAGCTTAGTGAAAGAAGCCAGGCTCAGAATTTGAGTTCATGCTGTGTGCCTGTAGTTACATGAAACTTTAGAAAGTGCAAACGGTTCTAAAGTGACAGAAAACCTATGTGTAGTTGCCTGGCCCGGGGCTGGCTGGAGGGAGAGAATACAGAGGGGCGTTGGGAGGCTTTTAGGGGTGATGAAAACAATTTGTGTCTTGACTGTAGGGTGGCTTCATGGGTGTATATGTCTGAAAAATTAAACTGTCCACTTTAAAAGACTAAGTTACATCTCAGTAAAGTTGATAAAAGAGAAAAGGAGAATGGTAACGCTGGGGGTAGATTTTTAAATTTTGGGTGAGAACTCAGCTCGGGGCACAGCGTCTGGAGGACGAAGCTTCCTTCTGTCTGCACTGGTGGGCACGACGTCAGTTTAATCGTCTGTGGTAACAGGTCGTGTGTCGTCTAGCGTGACAGTTAACCACTCAGCCAAACTGATTATTTAGTCTTGTAAATAGAAGCCTCTAAATTATGTAAAACAGTAAATAGAATTACTTTTAGTTTAATCTAAGTAGAAATGTGTAGCATTAGGTTCTTTCTCTGAAAGTTTTTGGGCGACGCGGGCCTCAAGCGAATGGTGCTGGTGTGGGTGTTCAGACTATCACTAAGGGACAGTTCCTGCCTGCCTGACAGGGATAGTAATCTATGCCTTACCTTTAAAATATTTTAGCTAACTTATTCATCTAAGTTTGTGTGGGTGTATTTGAAATTAGTACCTCCCCCACTTCCCAGGGGTGTGACAGGGACTGTGTTTGTGTGTGCCTTATTGAAATTGAGTGGCCTCTGAGACGAACTGCTCGCCTTCCGAAAGGTGATTCTGTCACTCATCATTAGTGTCCTTTCATACCTGTTTAAGCCCTGGTGTTTAACAGCGTGTTTCACATCTCTTACAGTGAGGTTAGTGGCAAGATGTGGCTTGTGGAGCCAGAAAATCCTGGTTTCAAGTTCTAAATCTGTAACCAATTGACCGTGATTTTGGCCAATTACGTCCATTCTTTGAGCCTGTTTTCTCATCTGTAATAGAGACTACAATTCTTAGAATTGTAAGGATTAAATAAAATAGCATTATGTACTAGTATTAGTGCCTGGCACATAGTAGGCGCTTAGTAAATGTTATCCCCATTCCTGATAGGAATGCTTCGGGCTCATTGGGTCTGGAGTCTTCCTAGTGCTGGAAGCATTATGTGTTGTACTCTGGTCTTTTCTACTTTTAATAATGTGCTTTCCGAGCCTTATTTTTCAAGTCCTGTTTTCAAGATGAACTTATTTATCTTGAGGGAGAACATACGCGATATGAGCAGTGTGGTTTCTGGTTTGTTCAGAGAGCGCTGACTCTGATCTGTACCTCTGGGCACATCTCAGAGAGTGAACGCTTGTTCTCAGAGCAGTGCTGCGTGTAGATTTTTATAACAGGACAGCTCTTACTCTCCCCTGCTCATTTTATGTTTTTGATGTCATAATTCACAGCTTTTTGTTTTGACTATTCCTTAACTAATTATTGTAGTTGTTTTGACTCCTTTTATCTTTTACCCTTCACATTGGCTTTGTAAGTGATTTTCTTTCCGTCTTTAACTTTTGACATTTTAATGTGTCTTGGTGTGAGTCTCTGGGTTCATCTGTTTTAGAATTCTCTGGGCTTCCTGCATCTGGGTGTCTGTTTTCTTGCCCAGGATAGGGAAAGTTTCATCCATTATTTCTTCAAATATGTTTTCTGTCTTGCTCTCTCTCTCTCCACCGTTTGGGACCCCTATAATGTGAATGTTGGCTCACTTGGTGTCCCATGAGTCCCTTCAGCTATCTTTACTCTCATTTTTCTTTTTGTTTTTCTAATTGGTTAGTTTCCTGCCCTGTCTGTGAGTTTCCTGTTGTTCCTTCTTCTGCTTCGTCAGTTCACTGTTGAACCCCTGTATTGCATTTTTCAGTGCAGTTATTGTATTCTTCAGCTCTGTGACTTTTATTTTGTAATGGCTCTGGTGAAATTCTTGCTTTGCTTATTTTATGCATTTTCCTCCAAGCTCTGTGAGCATCTTTCTGACCATTATTTTTAATTCTTTATCAGCTAAATCACTTACCTCCATTTCATTGTCTTTTTCCTAGTTTTTATCTTCTTTCATTTGGAATGGATTCCTTTGTTTCTTCATTTTCCTTTATACTCAGTATGTTTCTCTAAGGTAACATAGTCACCTCTCCCAGTCTTGAAGGAGTGGCCTCATGCAGGAGATGGACCTTCTTGTTCAATCCTGTCCAGGCTGTTGGTTGTCTCTCAAGCCGTTGCAATTGTCCAGATAACTGGCCTTAGTCATGGCGGTTCCCAGTAGTTGAGAGCGTGCCAATACTTGTCCATGTCCCAATGGGCAGGACCTCAGTCAGCGCCTAGACTCAGGCTGGTGGGAAGCCAGATGCTCAGGCAGCAGTTTTTAAAGTAGAGAAGGGCATATCTGTCTTCTCCCTCCATGTTGAGCCCTGGCGGGTTATAGCCAGTTAAGAGCTCTTTGTTTGCTGTCGTTGAGTTGAACCTATGAACACAAGCCCACTGGCCACCAGAGTCAGGCCATCAAGGGATGTGTCCTCTGGGCAGCAGCCACAAAAACTGGGGTGCCAGATGTGTACATAGCTCCTTTCATGGAGACAGGGGTGCCCTGGGGCTGGGCAGAGTGAGAGCACCAAGCTGGTGCCTGCTGGCCTTCCCATTTCTGGAGAGGGCTGTAGTCAGTGCCTAGATGTGTGTTGAATTAAAAGCCTGACCCTTAGGCCACAGCTATGAAGAGAAGCTAGTTTTCCTTCCGTGGGAAGACTTCGGACTATTTTTCAGTCTGCTGACTGTATGGCATGCCCTGGGGCGGGGGTAGTTGATTAAGAACTGCTTTTCCGTCACAGTCCTATGGGACCCACAAACATAAGCCCTGCTGGATACCAGAGCCAGGCAATCAAGCGGTGTCTTCTGGGTGGCTGCTTCAGATGGGTGCACAAGCTTTTTCTGGAATATCAGTGACCCCTGAGCAAGGCAGAGGGAACGCGAGAAGACAGCACCTGCTCTCTGAGATCTCTAGAGATGATTACCCTTGGCTTTCAGATGTGTTTCATTAGAAGCCTGCCCCTTAGGCCACACCGATAGCGAGGCCCCCAGGTGTGTTAAATAAGATGCCCACAGTTCAGGCTGATCCTTTAAGATAAGCACATGGGCCTCTTTCACAGAAAGACTGGGCAGTCAGCTGTCTCTGCTCTGGGCCCCAAGTTGGCAAGCCTGTGCCTGCGAGCCCTTTAAAACTGTTTCTCAGACTGCGAGAGCCTTGTGGGTCTCTTGGATGCAATTCCAACTGGATTTTGAGATGTTTTGAGGGTGCTTTTCATTTGCAGGTCTTAAAAGTTGCATGCTCGATGTGTGGTTCAGACCCCTTTACTCCTAAGGGAGAAGCCTGGGGTTGTGACTTCCCTCCCAATTGTGGGCTGCTTTGCCTGAGGGCGGGTTCTTGGCAGGGTTGTGTCTCAGCCTCTCCTGCCTGTTTCAGTGTGCGTTTTTTCCTCTTCTGACCAGTGTATTTGAGTCACTCAGCTAGATTTTGGGTTCCTTTCAGAGGAAATTGTTCTGTAGGTAGTTGTAGATTTGGTATGTTGAGGCTTCTCCTGTGTTGCCATCTTGAGCCAGCATGCTGCATATTTAATGTCTCAGGGCGGGGATATAGTATGAGGTCACAGCATACTTTTGCTGGGCCATCACATGCACCAATATCACTTACATGCATACATGTAATAAACTGATGTGCTTGCCAGAATTGTAAGAAGGTTTTCCCATGATCTCCCACCTCCTGCTGTGCACACACCTTCTCTTCATTGCTTTGAAGCGATTTTGCAAGTGTAATTAGGTCCCAAATCCAGTGATATAAGAGAGATTATCTGAGTGGGCTTGACCTCAGGTGATCTCTGAAAAGGGACGGCTGACCCGAGATTCACAGAGTGGGAAGGATTTTTCATGGGGGCGGGGGTTGCTCATTGCTGAGTTTGAAGGTAGCTTAGGGTGCAGGTGGCCTGGAGGAGCTGAGTGGCCTCCAGATGAGAACAGTTTAGCAGACACACTGATTTTAGCCTTGTAAGACCTTAAGCAGAGAATCCGACAGGTCTGTGAGCTACGAAATAGGTATTGTTTTAAGCCTCTGTTTGTACTAATTTATTTCTGCAGTGATAAGAAACTGAAACAACTGAATTTTTTGCTTCACAAACTTGCAAGTGTTATTTGTTAAATATTTATTGATGTTAAATCCACATTACACCAGCACAACAATCCAAAGTAGTATGATAGTACTTTTTTTTTTATAAATACAACATAAAAGGTGGCAAAATAATGCTACTTAATCCCAAACCCAGCAAATTAGCAAAACAGTTTCATTCAGAGAAATTTGGCAAGAAAGATATGACGTAAGTCATAATACTACAATATAGATAGGTCCACGAGGGACTTTGTGTGGTATCTTAAATTCCACATGAGTAATGCATAGAACTGTGGCCAAAGCCACTTACACCACTTCGCATAGTGCATCTGCCGCCCAGTGCTCAAGCCTATTCATCATTTCAAACCTGGTTGGTTGGTGTTCTTACAAGGACGTAGAAAGCTGTACATGTGAAGCAGTAATATGAAATATATGGGGTGGTACACAGGTATAAAATTACTTTAAAAATACTACATATTGAATAACTGAGCTAAGAAGAGTTCAACATTTTATTATAAATAATGAAAGATATATGTGTTTTGCCTAAGGAATACAGTGTTTTCTTTTCATAGCAAAGTACCATTGAAGCCTCATGTTTTATAATATTAGGCCAAATTGTTTTAAAGTTTATTGGTTCCGACTTAAAACCATCAAGTCTGGTCAGAATCAACTCAGTCTAGCTGATGCAGAGTCATACGCGTTTAAAAGTCAGTCTTTGCTGAGCTACCTTTATACACTACTCAGAACACAGCACCTTCCGAAAGTAAGGTTTCACGGCAGCAGGGACGCGAACTGACATGTTCCAGTCACTGTATCTTGGTGCCATTGAAAAGACATCACGGCACAGACCTGTTTCTGTCTCTAAGTCTGCGTTTCCCTCAAGGGGACTGCACGCCGCAGGCAGCGCCTCCCTCGTGCCAGCCGTGCCGTCTCAGTCCACGTCCAACTTGCTCTGAACATCTAAAATCTGCAGCTACTACACCAGCCTCAGACACACCAGAGTTTCCACAGCACACGTGCCCCACTTCCAGCCGACCCTAGACTCCCTGACTGGTGAATCACAGTGTTAGGTTAATTTTCAAGAAAACCGAAGAAAAGCCCGGCCTTTCACATGTCTCCCGCTGCCTCTACTTTTATCTAAATGAATACAATGTAGTAAGTATGCTGGTAGCATTTTCCTTCACTCTTCTCTACTGCTTCCAAACCCCTGTTTCCTCCAGATTGTGTATGCCTTGGTCGTTTGGGTGGTTTGGATGCCGTTCCTGGAATGGACTGGAATATATTTCTGCTCTATTCAGAATACTTTATATTATTTATATTTAAATTAGCCTTTGAATATGGTTTGTAAATAAGCTTTCTACCAAGGTAGCATGAAAAGAAAATACAACACATAAAGAAAAAAAGGTTAAGAACTAAGGTATTACTCTTGTTAGAGAACTCTTGCTATCATTATGAAAGTTTAAGGCAAGTAGTTCCTTCCTTATGATTTACTATAAAGCCATTTGCAACAGCAAGGCATTTACTTGGATTTCCTTTTCACTTTGGAGTTACTTTCCTCTTCCTTTTTCATCCTTACGTATTGCACTTGGTTCGCTGTAACCGTCTGAATATACTGCCACGTAAGAATCATTTTAGTGTTTTCTGTGGTAGAACGGCCTCGTGTTAAGTATTCCGCACGCTCATGCTGTGCAGCACCTGATGCTAGTGTGTAAAGGCACTTTTGAGAATACAGATTGCGGTCACCTTTGAACACCGGTCTCCTGCAGCACTCCGGCATCTCAACCGCTTCAATGACAGCAGCTCAGAAGTTTTAAACGGGATGACGAATGTGACGTTTCTGCGCAATGTGTACATTTCTATTAGCATCTCCTACTTCAACTCTAAGTTTGGTATATCAAGTAAGAAAAATGTGTTTTTCTTTATCTCTTACAGTCAAACATATATTTTTGCCTTTTACATGGTGTGACAAAGGAATATGTTGGTCAAGGCAAGGCTGTTTCAGTGTTTGAGCTTTAACGAGGATGTCGGATTACAGGTCCTCACTTTCTACCAGGCCGGAGTTCAGGGTCAGGTGGGACGGGCTGGCTTCAGGCTGGAACGCTGCTTTGATGTCTAGTCCCTGGTCCGAAAGTGCTGCATAGCGACTGGCTGAGGGGCGCACTTTTTTTGGCTTGGTGCTCTGTGGCTGCTGATGCCACTGGGCTACAAAAGAGAGAAAAACAGGATGTTTTAACCGAGATTATTGGCCAGCCCTTAGGTGTTCCAAGTAAATACAGAATGTGTCTTGACACACACCAGGCACTTGTTCTTTATGAATGTGTGAACACATCCATGGAGGGGCCCTACAACTCAAGGAGGGTTTTACATTTTACTCATATGTTGCAGGTTTATTTTCTCCACAGGGTAGTGGGACTGTAGTAGCTAGATAATAAAGACAGAGTATAGTTAATCTTTATTCAAAAGCAAATATGTGCTTCAGCACAAGAAATCCTCTGAAACAGTGTCTGAGCTTCCTAATTCACCTCCCACCTTTTGTAATCTTCAGGGCTCATAATGGATGAATGCCACAAGAATTAGAAAACGTGGATGTTCTGGAGGGACCTTTTAACACTGGTCAACAGAAAAGGAATGGGGTGATAGGGAAGTTTGGGGTCACTCATTTTCTGAGATACCTCACAAAGTTCTTATTCAAGAAGATTTAAGTTCTTAATTTTTTCTAGTGATTTTCTTTATGTCAATAGATCACATATTGTATGTCAATAGATCACATATTGCTATTGTACGAGCTTGTAAATTGAATAGAAGTGATTAAATTTAGGGTGCATGTACACAAACACACAAATAATCACAAACCTGTTGTTCAGCTGCTTACGGTATATTAACTAGAAAAGCACTAAGCCACAAAAGTATGCATTACCGAATTGATGCTACACACGTTTAGAGTGCAGTAAGACTGGGATAGGATTATAATATTTTTAAAAAGGCAGTCATTTGCAAAACACAGTAACAAGTGTAATGTGAAAACACGTGGTTAAGCCTTTGCCTGCTGTTAACGCCTAAGGATGCTCGGGTAAGGAAGCCGTAGCTGACTAGCCAACATCAGAAGTCAACATGCAGTTTGCTAATAATGCAAAGTTTCTGAATGATACTTGATTATTTGTTCTCCTCGTGTAGTTCACTATTAATGTTGAGAAGCTATAAATAGAAAGAGAAAGAGCAACATGAAATTTGGCTAAAAATCCCCACTACAGTTGTTTATAAGAGTAAATAACAGTAGTGTGACTTGCTGTTCAGATGTCCCATTTTTCACAAGCTGATGAGCCAGTGCAGTCAGAGGAAGTGGCACTCACTGTAAACGTCCAGTCTGGCAGTGCAGGACACGATCCCGGCCTCGTTCTTGGCTGACACTGTGTACCACCCGGCGTCTTCCTTTGTGGCCCCCTGAATGAGCAGGCAGATGTAGCCATGACTATCCTGGTGCATGCTGGAGAAAAGGAGAAAGTCGTTAGGGTTCTAAATGTTTAAAAAGTGGCTTTGGACACGAAGCATCATTTTTAATTAAATCATTAAAAACACAATGGTGCGAGTAGCCGATAATAGGGTCATACCGATTCTGGAGAGGCCGCCAGCCCCATTAAAGTTAATGCGAGAGAAGGGCAGACGTCAAGAGGTTGAATAAATCTGTGCACTCAATTTCTAGTTAAGCATCTGCCTTTACAAAACCACTGAGTAGTTTCTCTGTCATCATTGTAGCAAGTGAATTCATTTTTTCTTTTAGATACAAAGATAAACAGAAAAAATCACCATGAGATTATTTAGAATGTGCTTCATCCCATAGCATTATAGCTGCTCTTCTAAAAGCTTAATCATACATTAGGGTAAAGAGTGCTTGTCATCTTTGAACTCATCAGTAGCATAACTCTTACAGAGATTTACCTGCCATATAAGCTGTGTGTTTGTAGGGTTAGGTTAAGTCACTGTGTATTCTCACCTCACTCGGTCAGTGCTGTGTGTGAGCGATTCATTTTCTTTCTTCCAAAATATCTGAGGTGGTGGCACCCCTGAGACACGGCATTCCAGTCGCACTGGGTACCCATCTGCAACTCCTGTGTTTTGCAGCTTCTCAGTAAACACGGGGGGCTTGTGTGCTTCTTTAGCTAAGAACACACGAGATGGATGGTCTATCAGTGGTAGACAAAGGGAGCACTACAAAGAATTCAGAAGCTTCTTGAAATATTGCTTAAATAGATGTTTTATTTCATGATACCATTTTTCACTTCAGGTGGTACGATGGTAGGCCTCTCTCCAAATCATTCTTTTACCAAGAAAGGTTACTATGCTTCATTCCACTCATTTGTTTCCTCAATTAATTCAGGCCTGACAGGCCCACACAGTCCACTGGCCATCTGCTCCACAGAATGCCTGGCAGGCTGCGTGAGACTCCTGAGTCACTGCTAGCATCTGGGCTGGCTTCACACTGTGCGAGCACAGCCTTTACCAACCACTGCCACCTAGTGGCGCTGAGGAGGACAAGTGTTTCTAGGAATTTGATCCACTTAAGACTCCTCTCCCTGCTACCTGAAATGTTTGCTATTAAGATTCTGAACATTGGAAGCCCTGGCTCAAATACCATAGGATTTAAGAAAGGAAAAACAAAGGAAAGGCATCTCCATCAAAAACTGGCAACTTTGAACAGTTACCTATAAATTACAGGTTCCAATTTGTATTCCTTGAAGGGCTATGGAAAGACAACTTTGTTACCTTGAGGGAAGAAACCCATAAAAAAGGATACCTTCATTAGCCTGAAAAATTCAAAACTGATTGTTAATAGCACTCTAATATTACCATCCAATGGGAAATTGTTTTCTTTGATCTGCGGTGGAAACAATTTCAGAGAAGAAGGTTTAGTTATTTTCTTCTGAGCTACCCATAGTGAATTTGAAGGTAGATGCCTTCCTCCTCCGCTTCCTGTCCTCTGGAGTGACAGATACATCAAAGCAGAGCAGCCATGGGAGAGACAGGTGAAGAGGATAAATATTCTACCCGAAATTTTCAAATACCCAAGACTGTCTAAGGCAGGGGTGTCAAACTTATTTTCACCGGGGGCCACATCAGCCTTGCAGTTGCCTTCAAAAGGCCGAAATAATTTTAGGACTGTATACATGTAACTACTCCTTAACTGTTAAGGAGTTGAAATTATATTCGGCCCTTTGAAGGCCACCACGAAGGCTGATGTGGCCCCTGGAGAAAATGAGTTTGACACCCCTGATCTAAGACACTGAATTATGGAGAGGGCTGTTTTTTTTTTTTTTTATTGGACTTTACATGATTACTTGGCCTAGGCTATTTGGGGAAGTGGGAACAGATCTCACTTAGGAAGGAATTTTGCTGTAATTATTTCATAGGGCTGTTGTGAAGACTAACTGAGATGATGGATAGGAGGTGCTTTGCAAATAGACGTATGACAAATAAACATTGTTTCTTTTTTTTTTTTTTGAGAGAATATCAGAATCTTTAGTTATGCTCAACTCCTAGGGATGGTACAGACTTTTCCATAAATACACTGTCCTTGTCTAAGGGTAAGACTTCATCTCACACCACTTTTAGAACATTTAACCAACAGTATAATCAAGTAAAAAGAAAATCTGAGTGTAATTTGACTATGCCATTGGGGGTGGTGAAATATTTACAGGTTTGGATTTTGAAATCAGTGTACATTGCATTACTTTACAAGCTAGCTCTAGCTGTAGAACTCTATGCATAAGCGAACTCTTACGTGTCAGGTGCCATTGCCCTTTCCTTACATCCCGCTGAGGGCCAACACCCACCAGGAGAATGACCCACAAAAGCCCAGGTCCTCCTCTCTCTTCGCCAGGCTAGTGGGAGAAAGGAAAGATAGACACTAATGGCTACACTGATGAAAAATGAATGTTCTGGTGTGCTAATCCTTTGAATGTATTCTAATTGGCTCTTTTGGTGACTCAATCTATTTTTTCAGCAGTTGGATTTATTGGTTAGTAATGCAGAATCACTTTACATTTCTAAATCTGATGTTCCTTCTTGGAGAGAGAAGGGGTTCACGGCTGAGCCTACCTGCAACCACAAGCTCCAGGCTGAATGAGTTCTGTCCTGCTCGGTTGGTGGCTATGCACGTGTAGATGCCGGCGTCGCGTGACGTGACCGGCTCGATGACCAGAGAGTGCACCCCGTTCTCACGGACGAGCATCTTGTGAGCACTGTCGGGGCGGATGGGTTTTCCATCTAGTTGCCAGGTTAGATCTGGGGTTGGTAACCCACTGACCTGAAACAGAAAGAAGATGCATATAAATGTCTCCAATATTAAGACAATGGAATTAACACCTAAGAAGCTAGCATAAATTCCTCCTTTGGTAGTACAGAAGACAGCTTTTAGTATCAGCTCTGGTTATTCTTTTGCTTAAAACCTTTCAGTGGATTCCTGAGCACTCATGGGCTCACTTTTAAACATTTCTTATAGAGCAACCTTGAGAAATGTGAAATGGGGATTAAAAAAACTTTTATCATCATCTTAGCTCACCAAGGGTTATAAAGATTACTGGGCTGATCTCCACATAGGGCCCTGAGCTCTTTGGAAAAAAAAAAAGTCCAACCATAATAACCATAACAAATACTCAGCTGGCGTTCACACTCTAGGAAGCTTCTCATCAAAGAGTTGCCATAGTTATGGAGACATGAGTAAATGCATCCGTCAGCAAGTTGGGCTATTGCTGTTATTTGATAATCCTTGAAACTAACAAGAACAATTACCCAGAAAGCCATATCAACAAATTTGCATCACAATGGAAGCATCATAAAATGTTGAGACCATGACTGTTGTGTTGATCAGAGATCAGACAAAAGCACAGTTAATTGCGAGTAACAAGTTGTGCAGTGAAGGGCAGGGATGGTTGCCATCTGTCAACTCTTTACAGCTTTGCCTTTGATTTTGAATGGGGAGAAAAGCGCCATTAAGGAAGGCCTTTTTACTCCACCCCACATTTACTAGTGGGAAATAACCTACAAAAAGATGTCAGCTGGACTGTAAAACAATAGTTTTGAAGACCCAGCTCTGCCAAAATCAGCCAGAGAACTCATAAATTCCATTCCTGCTGCGTAATATTCATTTATATCACATACCTAAAAGATGCCTCCCCACAAATGTTGCAAAGGTCTAGAGAACTTAAAGGAAAATATTACATAAATTTAAATTACTGGTTAAAAGATGAAGAGGTTTTGGAAGCTAACGTCAGTAGTTTGGCAGCTTAGCTTCTGAGAAGGGTCAATCTCTTACGTTCTCCCATCTGCCCACCTGCTATCCCCAGCTCTCCATATACACTGCTTTACCTGCCGAGAGGTCCCTGGAAGTGGAATGGCGGAGGAGGGAGTGGATACTTCCGGTCAGGGTCTGGGCCTTTCCCAAGCTTAGAAATGAAGTGGCACTGCCCTCTCTCACATGCTAGGTTAGAACCCAGACAAGCAGGACCGTGTATTGCTGAGGCCACAGTCTGTTTAGTAGGAGAGATGCCCGAAACACTGTGCACTGTCAGCCCACCCAGTTTGCGGTGCCTCTGGGCCAGTGGACCATAATTCACATACGGCAAAGGGGAAAATGTCCTACTCTACTACCCCTTTACCAATTCCAGCCTTTTTGGTTGGGCGAGGAAAGAAAGCTTGATCTTAGGAATTTAGGGTCATTATAATCATGTCATAATTTAAATAGATCCTTTTATTCTTTTTATACATTTCTACAAGCCCAGATTTACTTTTTGTAAAAAAAAACAATGCCCAAATCCTCTAAACACCTAATTATGTTTTGCAGTCCCAAAGAGAACCAGCAGAGGGAGCCCAAATAATTTTTTAAAATCTTGTCCATACTTAAGAGCTAAATTTTAAGACCAATAAATGGAGCAAAAAAAAAAAAAAAGTAGTTTTTAAACACTTTTGGCCTTCAGCTCTTTTGACAGATTGATGACAGCTGTATCACATGCACTTTTGTATTCAGTTTCAGAGTTCACACCTGCAGTGAAAACTGAATACCCAGAGTTAAGAAGCCTAGCTGTAAAGTGCGTGAAAGAAGGCTGTCGCTCTCACTCTTCTAGAAATAGAAAATGGGAGGAACAAAAGTCAGAGTCAATCTATGGATATAAAATTTGTATGAATAAATAGTGAAGCCCAACTAATCAACGACTAGGACATATGACTAATTAATATATTTATTACTTCAACAAAATGAAAAAAAAGGTAAAACCTTCCAGTGAGTTTCTGGAGTATGGTATATACTCCAGTATGGAGTATAGGGTTCTAAGTAACGAACATATTTAATAAGCATTTACAAGTAAAGGAAAAGAATGGTTCAAAACAATATATAGACATCCCTTAGGTTTCACCGATGATTTCTTCTCTTAAGCTGGAACACATTTTAAAGATGTATACTTCCCATAATTTCCTCAGAAGAAACTAAAGAGAAATGGCAATGAGGAGCAGGGAGACAGCAGAGTTACGGAAAGTAACAAGCTCTTACTTTGCAATCCATTCTGCAGAGTTTTCCTTCTTGCACAGTCAGATCTCCAGGAGCCTGCAAGAAGTGAGGCCTGAAGAACCGCTCCTGGATTGGTTCATTTTCATCCCCACTGTCCCTTGATCTGGAACGAGGCCTTAGAACAAGACAGAGAGATGGACAGTAGTTATTTTTCGGTTCTTAGTCATCTATTTTTTAATAACACATGGGGTGATAATACAGTACCTTAGCCCGATTTCTACCCCTGAGGTTTGCATATAAAAAAAGTTAGCAAAGCAAAATCTTGTCTCTTTTGGAAGTTTATTATAAGTGTAACAGTCTGCTAATTGCAGATCTTAGAGTTCTCCTCTTCTAACCCTTAAAGCTAGTATAAATCATAAAAGGGGAAAGGGGAGGCAATGGGGTGTAGTCTGTGTTAACCTGTTTTTTCCTAAATAAGTGTTTTAAAGCTGCGTGAGAAATTGCAGCAGCTGTTGCTCATTACTTCATCACTGGTTTTTTTTTTTTTTTTTAACAGAAATTACTGTAACTTTCCCCTGTGATTTTAAATGTATCAGAAATTAAAAGTCCTTATTATTTTATAAAATTAATATCTTTCTAATCAAAATTCCTTTTCACGTTAACCAGGAAAACAAATTGCATATGAAGGCAGATTTTCTTTTACATTGGTTATCCATGTACTTAAAGACACTTATTTTTTGCTTTCAAATAAAATTGTGCAGATCTCCCGGATTTTGTGTGTGCCTCTTAATTTTTAGGTTTGTTGCCGGAGATACCTTTGAGAGCAATACACTTTAAAGGAATGGCAGGGAAGACTTAAGAAAAGAGCAAGATGGTGAATGCAAATTCTTCTTGTAATCATTAGAAGATAAGTTTAAAAACACTTAACTAGAAAAAGTAAGAGTGGAACAGATGAGAGATTGGTATAATAGGCTAAGGGTTGTTGGGTTTTTTATATAATTTATTCTTCTACAAGTACAGATCTAATTTTTGAACTAAATGCTTTTCTAGGAGACAATGGCAAATGGGAAAGCTTAAATATATTGAAGACCATAAAAAAGCAGAAGAAAATAATACAAGAGAATGGATGAGCTACTAACTGTGTGTTACAGGCACTGATACAGGCCGCGGAGTCAGTGAACAGCCATCAGCGCAAGTAAGTTAGAATTCAGTTTGCATGTGCTTAGGTGCCAGAATCGTCCTCCAAATGTTGAACAAGGGCTCTGTGGGTCAGGTCACAGGAGGCAGTGTAGACTCGCCATTTGTTTGGTGTTGTCAGTTCTTCCTGGGTACCTTCTGGGAGCCTAACTTCATATTTGTTCTCTTCACCAAAGGTGTGCACATCTGTAGCCTCTGCAGTCAGGACTACTTGAACATGCTCTGTCTGTAAAATACCTAAATAGGTACCCAAGATGACAGGCTGATTGACTTACTGTATTTTTCAAGTGCAGATATGTTACTAAGAAGTAATATCCGTTCCCTATCCCTGCCTCTTATTATTCCATCAGCATCCTTGCATCAACTCAGGGCTACTAGGAATGGAAAAGCACTCTGTTGTTAGCAGATACTTGTCGAGCATTTAAAATATGAAAAATCTTACTTATAAGATTATGTTCTAAAATAAACTGTGTTGAACTAAGTAACTGAAAAATGAACATCAGCAAGCTAGGCAATTTTAAGAAACCTTGTGGCAATAGTTTATAATGGTCAATCCATACAGCTCTTGGTGTTGAACATTTGTGTAGCATTTACTAGCATTTTCATTAATGTGCCTGCCATTTAAAGGTGCTGAGTCTTGATTTCTTCATGTATAAATTGGGCCCTATTTAACACACTAGTGATGGTGTATTTGAGAAGGCTTAGCACACTTTAGTAAGTGTTTGGTCCCTCCCCCATTCTGAATTGCAAAGGAGCCTAATCAAGGAGCCGTACACTATATATACACACACTGTATATAGGTTGTGTCCACATTCTGTTTTTAGAAGAAGCTGACTTTTATGGTCACCATGATTTTACTTGTGTTGAAATTATTGACAGTGGTAACACTGGTGGAAAGGAGCAACTGAAATACCTTCTGACATGAGGATGGCCTGAGGGAGAGCGGGGACTGCGACCTCTTTGGTTGACAGCCTGTACCATCAGCCGTCCCGTACAGCTGACGCGGCCCTGTCAGAGACAGCAAGGAGAGGGATTATTTGCTGTGCAAAGGAACTAGCCATTAAGCACTATCTGTTTATTCTGTTCTCCATGAGACATTATTGCCAACTCAATGTGCCATATTTGTATTGACAGCAGCCCCCCAGAGTGGACTTTCTCTGCGTTGAATAAGCTTTACTGTTCTATCTAGGATGGTATTTAAAATGACAGCCTTCACTGAATCCACTGTAATCTGCTAAGTCTCCCTAACACAGGCGGTTGAGCAGCAAAATATAGCAGCAGGACGCTACTGCCTTGTGATGATTCCATTTTCATGGTCAAGGAGCTACCGGTTGTAGCAATTTCAAAATCAAACTAGATGATTTTAGTTTTCCGTCAGATCCTTTCAGTAATATATTTATTAAATGTGAGTGCCACCCCTTCCAAAAGCCATATACTGATGCCGGCACGATAAACTGAGCATCCTGAAATAAGTGTGCACAGTGAGGGCAGGCAGAACATGATGAATGCAGGGCACCCTGTCCGCAGGAAATGAACACAGTTGAGATTTAAAGACCAGAAGCAGTTAAGGTCCTAAAATATGGGGGTCCTGTGATAAGGGCCTATCTGATCAAAAGCTATATCTTATCTCTGAAATTTGCTAACTGAAAATTTGCGAAGTGCTGCCAGACAGTTAGACAGAAGTAGTATTTACAAGACCAGATGACATGAATAAATCACACATTGTTACGTGGGCTTTTTGTTTCAGCCCCGTCTCCTCATCTTTTTCCTCGCCGTTAGGAGCAGAGTAGCAAATCAGATGATTTTCTCCTCTCATCTCTCAGGAGAATGAACGGATGCACTTACACATTCTGACAATGGCCAAAAGGGAACGGGGAGGAAGGAAAAATGAGAAGCAGACTTATTGATTAGACGGAGTTCCAGCTCAAGGTTGAAGAGCAGCCCCGTGTGCACTTAGAGTCCAAATAAAATTTACCGCTGACTTCTATTTTCATGCCAACTTGCCAGTATAGACAGGCAAGAAGTGTTCTGTGTAAATTCCTCTAGCATTTGCAGTATTTGCTGTCAAGGTCACAGTAAAAACACTGCATGAAGTGTAACATTATGAAGGGGAATTATTTCTAATTTAGATTAATTGTAGCTGAAGTTCAGGCCACATCATATCACTTCTCATATGCTGCATTCTTGGCAAACCCTTATGATTCCCTAAGCTGGCTTGAAATCTGAAAATTAATTTCATCTGACCCTTCCAAATCTATACCTGTTATAAAAAATCTAGATGTGACTTGCTTAGAAGACGCCCGCTATAAACTACCCACTGACACGTCGTGGTAGACATTTTAACAAATGAGCATGGGAGAGCCATGATCCTCTGTGGGCCTGAGGCCAAGAAAGTGTATGTTTTGTTCTACACAAGTACCTTCACCTGGACTGGTATATGGGATGTGGCTTCCTTACTAGTTGCTTTGCTACTTCAAAGAATAATTGAGGTTTAAAACTCAGAGGCTCCATAAGGGAAGTTAATATTTAATCATTTATGTAGTTAGGAAAAGGTGTAAGTTAAAGTAAATCTGTAACCTTGAATTTGGGAAAGCTGATACTGGTTGCTAAAGAAAAAAAATCCTCTAACCTGGATTTGGGTCTTGACCTTCCTAAAAATTTCATCATATCATTGAATTTACTCAAGCCTTTGTTTCTTCTTCTGTAAAAACTAGGGTGTGGTGCATGATAATCTTGCAACCTAAAGTGATACTGTAAATATGGAATGGTACAGCAGCCCCCTATGGGCTTGAGACATTATGCATGTGCACACGCTTCAGGGTGACTTAGGGGCTCCGGCAGCGGGGTGGACTCCCATCAAATTTTCCAAGTGGATATACGCTGCATAAGATGTATAATTTTGACATTTTAATTTGAAAATAAATCCAGAATTCAGCGAAGCACTTTGGAAGATGCCGCCAATGTGCACAATTGAAAGTTCTGCTTTTTAAGCCTGAAAGTTTTACTTAGGAGGAAGATCATACGATATCAGCATTAAATAACTGTAATCATACTAATGTGCCAGTTAACCCTAGTAATCATCATAATTAGCCAGCTCTGGTGCACATCAGTGCGGTTGCTGTTAACTTTCTCATTTCCTCCTGCTTTATTATTAACACATGAGTTAATAATGGAAGTGAATGTTTAAAGTGAAGCTTGAAATGAGCCAGGAAACCTTATAATCCTAAAACAAAACACAACCAACAAACTATCTTTCTAAATTTATGTCAGCTGTGTGTTACTTGCCTATTCCAAACAAATCCACAGAGTTTAAAGCTATAGTACAAATAATAGGTTTGAATTTTTAAAGTGATTCTGTATTAAGCATCCAGCTTGTAAAGATTATTTGATGCCCCATGCGAGGCCAATTATTTGTATAATATGGAAATAACATTTGTATTTCCTAGTTTATGAAATTTAACTTGTGGCACACAGATCTGTCTAAAAGCTTGACACTTGTATACATACTGTGATTTTAGGAAACACCAAACTGCAAAACAATTCCAAAATCTAAGTGCAATACAGAGTAACTTAGCAACAGAACAAAGCAAACTAAAACATTCGTGTTTAGATTTAGTCCTGTTTAAAGACAGGACCACAGGCTAAAGTAAATCGTCTTTGTGACCCTCGTTCTGGCATCATGTTTGGCACAACGCCATCACTCACCGTTCCACCGAGCGGCGTGACTGCCTGAGTGGCACATGTCGAGCGTGGCACCGTCCAGTGTCCCCGGTAGGGTCTGCAAGTGGTCAGCAAGGCCTACTGTATTGTTTCTTATTCCCTAAGGACTGAGCCAGGTGGAAGAACATTCTCTACAGTATCCTGCTGAGCTTCAGTGTTCTCTTTCTTTGGTCCTCGCCCTTTCTCTCTGGCTGCTCTCCGTAGCTACTTCCCGCTGCTCAGGAAAGCTCTGTTCTCGGAGTTTCACCACCGACCCAGTTTCCCCTCCAGCCTTTTGCTCTTCACTTCCCTGAGGGCATTTCCCATCGTGTGGGCTACCGCCTACCAGAAAAAACCAGTGTAGTTGTCCCCCTTTCAAACCCAAATACTTCTAAAAGTTGTCTCTCTTTCAAACCCAAGTACTTCTAAAATGTGAAAAAATTTTAAGATAACCACAGGGCATCAAGGAAGTAGGGTGTCATCTTCAGTTTTCTGCTCACTGTGTGTTATGCTTTGGGATTAATATATCTTGAAAAATTTAGTTTTTACTTTGGAAATTTTTTCAGTGCCTATTATATCATAATTTGTGAGTTAAAACATGATTTAAAAGAAGCATGAGAATGGCAAAATATTTCATATACAATAACAGATGTTATAAAGTTGTGATTATGACACTGTTAAATATTTCTATTACAGTATTCCTAAACCAACAAATGATAACTAATGCTAAGGACTGAGTAGGAGATGGTCTGCCACTTGTCATGGTTTAAATACCACTTGGCTGTTCTAATGGGTGGGGAAGTCAAATCCACATTCAGGAGGATGACTTCCAAAACCTACATCTGGCATTTTTGGACATGCCCGCTATTGAAGACTCTAAGATAGAAAAGGAGTTTTAGTCTTGAAATTAGATCAACCAGGCAACATGCTCTGAAAATTGGACAGCAACTAACTGCTACTAAGTGCTATAAACATGAAATTTTCTCACACCAATTTCAATTTCAGGTCTCAATGTCCACTTCCAGGATGTCCTCAGATTCTCATCCCAAGTTCCCCCTCCTATGCCTGTCTCTGGTCATTTAGATAGAAAAGGAGATTGTTAGCCCCACCCACTTCAATGAGAATGTGGATTCGTTAGCATGGAGGGACGTGGGAATTCTAGGTATCAGGAACTTAGGGACTGCTCTGGTTAACTGTGACCTCTGGGGTTCTTTCAATCTTTTGCTCCCTCCGAGTAGTCACATCACTATTGGCTTAATCACAGGTGAGATGGGATGTTCTGTTAGAAGGGCTAGGCCTGTGACTACCTGATGTAAACTGGTCTACTTCTTACTTCTTTGTCTTCTCTCCAAAGGGTGGTCGAGTCAGAGAACCAGAGAGGGTTAACCATGGGCTTATCCTGCCTGGGATTAGGTAGAGGGGCAGAATTCACTGCGGCCCTTTCTGGGATGAGGGGAGTGACTGCTGTCTTGGTGACTGTTCTCTCCTGGGCCTTCTCTGGGTGCTGAGTGTGCTGGGCGCAGACAGTAGCCTCCCAGCTTCTTGGGTGGCTCCTCCAGCTGTGCTGTGGGTGTGGCCTGTGCTCCGGCTGGGCCGCCACCACTCAAGCCCGCAGCTGTGGCAGTTGTGGCATAGCCACATCTGCTGTCTCACTCTTTTCCCATGGGCCAGTCAAAAGGAAAAGCCAGGAGGTCAGAGGACCACACACCAGCAACGTGTTGGTAGGAGTTCCATCCCAAACTGACTTGCTTGCTTACTCTCTCACGGTGCTGTGGGAGCTGGATACCTAGCAACAGAACTGGCCCTTCACATCCCGATTCTGCAGCTTCTGCCAGCTCTGCAGGCTGCTGCTTCACAGCAGGGTCATTAGTGTCTTTGAATTACAATAATGACAATAGCTAACATTTATAGAAAGCACAGTGTGTGCCAGGTAAACAGAGTGCTTTCCATGTATTGTTTAAGTCCATATCATTATTCTCATTTCATGGAAGAGGAAACAGGAACGGAGAGGTTAAGTGACCTGCCAAAGGTGACACAGGTCAGGAGTGGCAGAACCGGAACTCCAGCTCAGGTCTGCCTGACTCTAAAGTTCAGCTCTGAGCCCCTGAACTCCACTGGCCTGGCTTCTCAGGGGCATCAGTATTGCTCTGCAGTTCTGGTCTCCGTTGTGCCGCTTCTTTCTTCCAGCTTTTGTCCCTTCCTCCTTTTCTGTGTTGACAAGGGGGATCCTCAGCAGCCTTCTGGTACCCAGGGACCCATCATGGTTTGTAAGTAGTTTTAAGTGCTCCGAGACCACTCACCCTTGAGGCTGAGCTGCTGCCTTCAACTCTGCACACTACCATGGGCCCTGGGCAGTGAGACCGTCCCCTTTAGAACAGGGGTGTCAAACTCCTTTTCCCCGGGGCCACATCGGCCTCCTGGTTACAAAGGCCCGAATGTAATTTTAGGACTGTATAAGTATAACTGCTCCTTAACAGTGAAGTGGGAGCTCAGCGCTGCTGCTGGGTAAAACAGGGTGCCGGGCCCACGGGCCTTGTGTTTGCCACCTGTGACTTAGGACTTTTTTCATGTAAAGATTAGTGTAATTTGAAGAAGGCTAGAAGCAGACTCATAGTCATAGTTTACATCTTCGTTGTGTTTTCTATAAAATTGCCTACTCCAGCGACAGTTTAAAAACCTGCCAGGGAGAAATGCCTCAAAAGCGGGAGGCGGACCCTGGTACTGGCAGGTGTTTAAGGAGCTCGGTCAGTTCCGTCTCCACAGTTTATCCCAGCCTTTCGGGGAACGAGGACTAAGGGACCCAACACGAAGCAATGTTTTAGATTTTGTTGAGTTCACTTTCAAAAAGGCCAAGAACTGAAAATTGAAATTTGTTAGTAATAGTCAAGGAAAATACAGTAAGAAAAAATCGCAAGTTCCACTTCTGTTCCCTCAAATACACCACAGCTGACCACCAGTAAACATTGAAATGTAACGTTTTGGTAAAGGCTCCGTGATTTTCACACTGACTTGCAGGCTTGGTAAAATTATTCTGTCACACATGGAGCTCTTAAGGCCCAATGCCACTTCGTCCTTATTTTCATGTCCCATGTACCCAGCATAGTGCCTAAAACATATCGGATATTCAATGAAAAAGAATTTGCAGTGTTGGAATGGGACCAGGGTACCCAGGTAGCTGCCTATTACATTCTAAGTAGTCAGTTGATTAATCTCTGAAGTGATATTATTTGTTTAGTTTGCTTTGTTTCCTGGCTTACCCTGTTTCAGGACCTGCTCTTTTCCTCCCCGCGGCCCTGTCACCTGTACAACAGGTGCGCACATCAGGCCCTCAGGGATCCTTGTGGAAAGAGCGCACACCCGCACCTGAATCACTCACACAGAAAGACGCCTGGTGGGCTACACAGTCATGAGAAAAGGGGGTTTTCTCTCCCCCAAAACCAGGATCGATGTAGAAATTGGGAAAATAGTTCCAAGTCAAAGAGGTGTGATTCCACCTCTTAATTAACCAGTTCCTCTGTTCAAATATAGATGCCCGCAAGCACTCTACAGTTGACCTTGAACATCGTGGAGGTTAGGGACGCTGACCCCCACCGTCGAAAATCTGCATGTAATCTCTGACTCCCTCAAAATGAGTGGCCTCGTGTTAACCGAAGCCTTACCGATAACATAGTCAATTAACACATATTTTGTATGTTACCTGTATTATTTCCTGTATTCTTACAATACAGTAAGCTGGAGAAAAGAAAATGTTAAGAACATCATAAGGAAGAGAAAATACATTTAACAGTATTTACTGATGAAAACCGATGCACAAGCAGACCCGTGCAGCCCACACCCGCGTTGTTCAAGGGCCAGCTGCACGCGGGACTGACGGGACCCGTGCCCTCCTTTACCTGAGGGTTGGCGGCCATGATCGTGTAGTTCCCGTCATCGTCCAGGGTGGAGGCCGTGGTGTGGAGCGAGCAGGTCCCATCGAGGTCTCTCTGGATGCTGTAGTGATCGTTCTTTGCAGAGATCTGCTTTCCGTCTTTAAACCAGTAGATCTGTGAGAGGAAACGGAGATGAACAATCAAGGCTGTGCGCAGTACCCCTCGGTCTGGGTGACTGACAAGTAACACCCGTGTTGTCTGCAGAGCTGGTCTGGGTTCTCCCATGGTAACATTAACCAGAACATCTGAATAGGGATTGGTTTTTGGGTGAACAAAGGAGGTAACAAGAACATTTAATTCTATTTCAGTTTTAAAAAATTATATATACTCCTTTTACTTTTAACAATATGTATGTAAGTAGGTATTTCCATTCAGATATTAGTTATATAGAAGGATCTATATTGAATTTGACAGTAATTATTGTTTGCTCCTCTGTTTTCAAATGTAGTGAATTATAATATATCACTTGTAAAGTGAAGGTAAAAACATTCTTTAGAGAACAAAAACAGACCCCGGACTCTAATCAGCCCACGGAGCTCTGTTAGACAAAGACAGGGTGGTGAGGAGGGAGGCAGCAGTTACGGGTTGGTGGCAGCGGGACTCGGCCACTTTAATTCTGGATCAAGGAGCATATGATCAGCCACTGAAAGTTTGCCGGCTCTTCCCATTATGTTCAAGAAAATAAAATAGTATTTAAATGTAATAATTTTCAAATAATATTTAAACATGGGTTGATAGAAAAATTAAATGTGAAAAATAAAAAATGAATCTTGACAAAGTAAAAATTTTTTTAAATGGTCAAATGACTTCTTCTGTACATCTTCCTTCCTTCCCAGGGGTGTCCAACCTGTGGCACTCAGGCCACGTGCGGCCCAGGACGGCTGCGAATGCAACCAGCACAAAGTCGTACATTTACTTAAAATATCATCAGGCTTTTCTGTGATTATGTGTCTCAACATATTTAATGTGTGGCTCAAGTCAACTCTTCTTCCAGTGTGGCCCAGAGACGCCAAAAGGTTGGACACCCTGACTGGTCAATACACCCCTCATGATTTAGTTACCATTTTTTATTTAGTTTCTGAACTACACAATTGAAAGATAGGGCCACAGTCATGAATCACAGTACCAGCAGCCCTGATATGGTTGAGATGCTGAATTAACGCCTGCACCAACCCACCTGCAGACTTAGCGCTAGGGAAGAAAATAAATCACCCCATTTTAAGTCACAAGTTCTTTGTCAGTTTTGTTCCTTGCAGCCAAAAGCATTCCTAACTGATTCCTAACAGAAAAAACCTGCTTTAGAGCCTTTAGTTTTTAAAATGAACTTTTCCTTAATATGAATCAATATGCAAATTGAGACCACAACTGGTATTCAAGTTCAACTCCCTGTCAAAGCCTTTGAATCTGAAAAATCTTTTTGAAACATCTCTTTCTAACCCAGGAAAAGGCCTGAAACATACAGCACTAAGTCAGTGCAGGAATAATCAGGGCCTGACTGCTGTAACTCTTCCAACCTCAGTTTTTCAGTTAGCTCCAAATTTACAGAAATTATATTTTTAATCTCCACAACCTAGAAATTAATCAACTAGACTAACAACTTTCAGTTCTAAAAAATTTAATTACGCAAAGCATGATACTTCATAATCATTATACTCTTTTTAGTGGTTTCACGATTGCCGATGGAACGAAGAAGCTGGGACTAGCACGCAGTTTCTTCCACTTGCATTCTGCTGCTGTGCTGTTGTTCGGGATCATTGCTTTCCTTTATCATAGTTTTCACCTCCATTGTACTTGGAATACAGCTTTCAAATGAAATTCAAGAAACAGTTCCCAAATTTTACTAAGACAGCTAATGGAAGAGGGGAGGGGAGGGTACAAGAAGTGAAAGCACAGGGAGTTAGAAATTCTTTTCAGTCTTCTCATGTCTCGATTAGAACAAGCATGCCAGGGGCATAATACATTTTTTTTTTAACATAAACTAAAAAAGGATGTATTTAAAAAAATATAATGAATGTTCCATGGTTGAATAACCTTAATATAATTTATATATCCTGCAGAAAAAACAATTCTTCAATAAACTGGGGGCTGGGGAGGGAGAAGAAGAAGGGCAATGAGGAGAGGAGGAAGAGGAAGAGGAAGGAAGGATGAAGAACAAAATCTAATAAAAAGCTGTAAAAAAATTAAGACTCGTAAAGCTGTGAAACATTTGAACTTGTACTAGGAAATGCAGTTATGTTATGAACAACAGGCCATCTTCAGTTGAATATACTGAATAATCTCCTAACTACTTCAGTGATCCTAAGCCTTGAATACAGTTTAAAAATAACCTGGGATCTTTCTGTGAATATTTTAGAAGTTCAAGACATAATTTCTTGTTAGACTTTCATTCAGAGGCTGCAAGTTTATTTTTAATACATTTGTTTGGTATCATGTTTGTGAATACACAGCAATTACCCAAATTATGTCAAGAATATAATAAAGGGGTTTTCTCTAGCAACAGTTTATTTAAGTCTCATTTTATTAGGGGTGGGTATGGGTTTGAAAACTTCAGGCTTTCCACCCTATGTTTCTCTGACTGCGGGGCTAGAACTTGGCCTTGGGGGAAGAACCTGGTGGCAAGCTGACCTCACTGAGAGGACAGAACAAGGCAGGGCACGCACACGGAAGTGTCAGGCTGTCCCGTCACTCTCCCTCCTCCCCGTCCGTCCACTGATTCCCGGGTCGGCTCTTTCCCACAGCTGCCGAGCCTTTACTTTCAGGGTGTATTTTTCACTTCTGTATGTTTATTCCATACATTTGCCTTGTCCTCGGTGTTGTCATGTTCTTTCTTAAACTTTCTATTTCTTTAAAAATTCCTTCCACTGGAAACCTAAAGATTTTAATCATCCTGGACTCAGTTTCCTATTAATTTCTCAGCTTTTGGCTCTCCATAGCATGTGACAGTGTAAATATGAAGTGTCATTTTCTCATGTTTTTTTTTTTTTTTATTCTTTTCTCTCAAGTTCTAGGGAAGAGTGTGATGCTGTCACTGCTTTGCTGGGCTACTGAGTTAGTCTAGTCTCCCTCTAAAGAGGGCAAGTCTTTACCCACAGACCTGTAGGGAGAGGCCCAGCAAGGTCAGCTGCGCCCTCTCGAGTGCCAGGTGTTCCTCTGATTATCCTTCCTCAACAGTATTGCCCCCCGCCCCCTGGGAAAGTATAGGAAGCTTTGGTTTTGCAGAGTAAAGAGCCGAAGTTTTTATAATTAGTAGTAAGCTCACTTTCTGTGTGGCACAGAGCAAGGGGTTCATGTTCAAGCCTGGCCACTCCCCAGCTCTCTGCCTTGGGAAAGTTAATTAACCTTGCTGAGCTTAGCTTAGTCATTTGCAATTTGGGAATAACAGTGATGACATCACATGAGGAAATGATGTAGGTATATGAAAAGCTCCGTGTTAATTACTCAGTTTCTGTTCTGTTTCTTTTCTATTCCATTCCATTCCATTCTATTCAAACTACATCCCTGTTTCACCCTTATTGATTTCCAGTGCCCCCTGAAGTTGGCCCTGAACTTACAGTCCTTCAAATACTTTAATTCATGGGTATTTAGAAAGGTAATCTGTATTTCTTTATAACGTACATGCAGTATTTCGGAAGCTAAACTCTTCCTCAGAAAACACGAGTCTTAAAAAGCCACGCTTTCCGCTCACCTTTGGCTTCGGATTCCCAGCCACTTTGCAGGTGAAAGTTACAGGCACCCCCTCAAAGGCCTTGTAGTGCTTTAGCTTCGTGGCGAAGAACGGTGCCACTCCGTTTTCCACGGGCGCGTCCCCGTGCTGGACTTCATCACCCGATTCATCCACAGGAGACCTTTCTAGCCGGTACTCGATTTCACTGATGAGTCTCTGCTCACAGCTGGAGACTTTGTATTCCTGCATCAAGCAGAGCAGGTCATGTTAACAGCCTCTGTCCTTTGCGGTACACTGTGTCATGAGGCTCAACCCCCTGTCCAATAAGGCACTTAGAAGACGGTGATATTTCTCCCACATAGCCCGAAAGCAAGTCCGGCCCACTCCCGCTCCATATGAAACAGAAAACATCTGGGAGTAAGGTTATATGATATTTCAAATTATCTTTATCAACCCCCCAAAACTATGAAGATGAATTTCTCTGTTCTTTTGAGGAGAAGTAGAGAGAAAAGGCAGCAGCTCTATTTGCCTAAACTGTTCATAAAAGTAGAGCACCACGGAACACTGATTTCTTTCCCTGGGGCGAAAGCTGAGGCTGGGTGGTGCCTGTCTCCAGAGGGGCAGTAACAGTGTGGCCAGCAGCTGCAGCATTACATAGCGTTTCATCAAACAAAGGGTGGGGAATGGGCACCCTGCTTGCTTGCTTGCTTGCCTGTTTTCACTCAAAGTCAGCCGCAGAGCCTCTGGACCCCTCCTCAGCCCTGCAGCGACTAGGAGCTATTTCCCATGCTCTTTTAAAGAAAAATAGGATTGGCGGTCCAATCAAAATCTTGGTTAAAAATGCAAAAGCAAAGCAAAGGCCTCATCATCACCTTTGTAAGCCAGCGACTGTAGCGTCAGCTGATGCTACTACAGTCGCTGGCTTACAAAGTACAATACCGTGAAGTCAAGCAGCCCATTATAAAGTATTAAATAAGACTGTTTTACCTAGGTTTCCACTTAAAGAAGTTACTCAACCTTTAAAAAAGTTTGTTGGCTTGCGAGAAGAAATACAACACTATGAGTGAAACTGCAAAAAATGCACAAGTTGTTTTGTTTTGTCTAATTACTATCAATTTAATCAGTTTAAGAATTAGTACTTTTTCCTAGAAAGGTATAACACTGAAAAACTTTTCACAATTTAAAGTTCAACTATCCACTAATAACACTCAAATTCAAGTTTGTAATAAACAACAAGAAAAATCACATTGCAATAATTTTGTTCATCTGATATTAAATGAAAATAGACACTGTCACAGTATTTATAACTTACATATGGCAGTAAAGATAGATACACAGATAAACAAGGAAACATAAGAAAATAGATACAGTGAAAGACTGGAAAGAGAAAGGTGAAAAGCTTAACCTTTTGACCATCCAGAGGACTCCCTACAGAAGCATGAGGAGATTCAATTTCCTGTAAGGTAGAAAAAAAGGAGTGAAGACTAGTAATAGCAACAGTGAGCATCTAGCACGATTTCTAGTTTTCTTTAAGTGAGATTTCTGAGGCAGCTACATTTAACACAGAAAAACTTTCAGATCCATTGCTCAACAGACACGAGAAAAAGTTTACTTGATCCTTTAAATTGGTTTTAAAAAACTTTCTTTACTATGGAGACTACATCTGGAAGCCACACAGAAGCAGGGGAGATTAAAAATGGCTTACATCAAATCCATGAAGTGACTTTGTTTTGGCAGTAGCAGGAGACCAGAAATAGCATTTTAGGTCTTCTGCTGGTTAGCGATTTATAACTATATAAGTGAAGGAAAATAGAGATTTTTTTCTGCACGTACATAGTTTACTTTGACTAGATATTAAAATGTAACTGGAAGTAGTCACTAGCCATCTCAAACAGTTTCAGGGAAAATAAATGATCCCACACAGAACTATTTTGCATGAGAGCACAGGACAGGAAAACTGGAAAGATACTTGAAAGGAGAATAAACTGATCAATAAGAAGATAAAAAGAACAGATATCTCTGACTGAAATAATTCTGCCCATCACTTAACACAATGTCTGGCACACAGCATGTGCTCAAGAAATACTAATAAAATGCTTTTCTTCGACCTGCCCTGTACCTTCCACAGAACTGATCCAGGAGTAGCGTCCGTAAAGAATGTGGGGAGAGCAGACCCAGTACTTGTTATTTCTCTAAGAAGCCCAGAGGAACGTGGTACCTGATGAGCTGTTTCCTCTTCCGGCTCCTGGATGTTAAAGACAGTCGCACTGTCAGCACCTAGTAATCGGCGAGCCATTCTCTCCTCGTATGTTAACCTCTAAACAAAGCAAATCACACAAAACACACAGCGAGAAAAGTCAGTTACATATTGCCTCACAGAAAAGAACTGTAAAAACCCCAACAAAGTTTGATGTTTCCTGTCACTACCTCTCTCTCCACCTTCAGACACCTGTGCACAAAAAGAGTCCTTTTCTTTCCCTCGCTTCCGCTGCCCCAGCTCTGCCTTCCCCTGCTGGTCCTGATGGCCCAGTCCACCGTGGGAGACAGGCTAACTGGCCTTGAGAGCCACCAACCGATGTAACACAGATTTAAGGTGAGTAAAATAAGCAACAAGGCATTACCACATAGAACATGTGTGTCATAAAGTTATCCTTAACCACAAATGTTTAGACCAGCTGGCAGTGATGGTCCTCTCTGCTTTGGGGGTCTCACCTATAAGAACATTTTCCTAAGTTGCTGTGTAACCTGAAGGTAGGCAGAGACAGTCAAACCTTGGTTCTCAAACGTCTTGGTTTGTGAACAATTTGGTTCTTGACCAAGTTCATGGAAAAAATGTCTTGGTTGTCTGACAAAATTTCAGGTTTCGATTCTCTGCCCAAAGGCCTCTCATGCTGATAACTTTCAGCATGATACGGGCGACACTTTCAGGTGACAAACAAAGGAGATTTGGTTTTCGAACAGATCGCTTCTGCAGCAGTTTTCCAGAAGGAATTCAGTTTGAGAACCGAGGCCCCACTGATCCACAAAGGATGACTGCACGTGGCTGAGGCAGCAGGAGAAGTACGAAAGATACGTTCTGACGCCAACATCTGCGATTCTGCTCAAAGGAAGACGGCTTGCCCCTCAAGCGAAGGAAGTGGTAATGTTTTCGCATCTAGCGACCAGCGCTTTTGGATCCGACCCAAACCATTTTTGATAGGCCATTCTTACACCAAAGAAATGCCAACGCTCTCATTCTGTGTATTGGACTGATTTCTGCTCTTGGATGCTGGTCCCAACATGCCTTAGAATTAGAGGTCTGAGATGAAATGTAAGAGACCAAAACAACTATTTGATTGAAAATAGAGAATAATTAGTAAGGCAGAATCTTTAAAAAAGGGTACAGAAATTACATCAGATAAACTTCCAAACTTCTGAATATAGATACAAATTTATTGGAAACTCTCTAATCAGAAAAATATGTTGGGTGAATTTACAGTTTCCAGTAATTGCTGATTCCAGTCCCAGCTGAAACCAGGAATTGAAACAAGTCAAGTGCCAAATGACAAACAGTCCTCAAGTTCAAGTTATTTCATTTAATAAAGAAGGGGGAGGAGGTGGAGGGAGGCGTTTGGTGCCTGGAGTGTCTCAGTCCAGTATGTTATTATTTAAATCCATTTTCTCATGTTTCTTTAAAAAAAACCAATGAATTTCCAAAGAGTTTTAATATCTGCTCCCTTCAAAGCCCCCCTAATGTTTGCTCATGGAGAACTGTACCAGCCCCTGAGAGAGGACTGCAGTAATTCCCACTCTGTTCCGTATGAGCAAGCACATGTAATGGACATCTAGTCCTGCACCAACCAGAATGCCCTTTCACCAGTAGCAGCCAAATTCAGTCCACAGTTTTGTCTCTAAGCACTATGCCACGTGGATACACAAGCCCTGTCTTTGGAAGCCAAAAAGAGTAACAATAATATGTAACGTTAGGAAAAAGTCGTGTGAGGGTCCCGTTTTCTAAGAAGGGAAACCTTACTTCTATTGCCCTTTTAAACTCTCCAGTGTGGAAATCTATGGAACTTACTGTGAATGTCATTCACTGCAAGACAGGTATTATATGTATGATACGTAACAGATAAGTAAAAATATTATAACATATAATATACATGGTATGCTGTAACAGCTTAGAGAAGTCTTACTTTAACCGAGAGAATTTTAGTCCACGAGGAATATTGAAACAAGCAACCAAAAAGGAAAGAAGAATCAAAGAACTGGAGAGATGCCTTTCCTTGCCCGGCTTGAAAAAGTCCCCACAGGTACCTGTTTCAATCTTTCAAGGCTTTAGTTGGCAGAGCCAGAGAAAGCTCCCAGAGTATGTACATGTACACAGGCAACCACTTATTTCAGGGAGAAAACATGTCCCCTTTGTGGAAGTCTTCTGTCCCCGCGAAAGGAGTAACTAACAGGAGACAGCGCCAGTGTTAGCCTTCCTGAGCCCAGGGCGGGACGCCCTAACAATTGAAATCCGCCGGCGGCATCCACCCTCTATTCCCCCGCCTTTCCAACCACACTGGGCAGTTCTCACATTTGTATTTATCAGTGCTTGATCATTAAAATCCCCAGAAAAATAATTAGATTAGAGAGCTTTCTCCTCTGAAAAAGGTGTCTGAGAGGGACTCTTGTACTTAAGAGCCAAGCAAATTTTTTCTGGTGCTAACTCCATAATAAAGCCATAGAAAGGCTCCTTTCCTTTACCCGGAAATCTTATTTGCTAGACTTGCTTTTCCTGTCCCCTTAAAATACGCTGATGTGAAAAGAAAAGGGTCAGTAAAAAAGTAAACAAACAAAAAAACAACTGATGGGAAAATGTTTAAGTCCAACAGAGAAAAATAATAATATATACACACGAGCGGGGACCCCCATAAAACTGGAATTAATTTATAAAACATTGTGTATCTAGTCTTACATGTTTAAACTTCAGTCCCCTTCAAAGTACTCTCCATTCGATGCAGTACACCAGATCTCTTCACCTACTCTACAGTTCTGCAGCCTTCAAAACACGGTTATTTTTTCCCTGAGTCTCAGTGTCTGGCTCTGACGAACTACAGCGAGGTTGGGGAACAGCCCTCACTCGTTCAGATAACTGAGCCGGCATCCGTGATTGTCCAGCAGAACAGAACTGGATGTCAGCGATGGTTTCCTTAGTATAGCTATTTTTTGTGTAGCAGCAGTGCATGCCATAGAATCCCAGTTCTCCTTTCGGTACCCGAATTCCAAGTCACTGCCTTGGGGTAGGTACAGATTGCTCCAGAGCACAGCTTTGCCTGCCCTCCCAGCCCCCAGCCCTCCCAGGGATCCTTAACATCACAGCTCCTCATTCGTGCCACTCCAGACCCTAAAGTCAGCCTTTCCTCCTTCCTTATCTCTAACTTGCTGTCATGGCTCCAAGAATAGTTTTGGGACCAATAGAAGGAAGCCATTTCACTTTCTCCCTCTCCCCCAGATTCAAGACAATACTAAGAGGAACGTTGAGATTCAGGGGCAACATCATCAATCTTGTGGACAAATCTTAAGGACCTAAGGCTTAGTGAAGTGAGGGAAGAGCTCTTTGGTGTGGGGAGCTAATATTCCAAGTTCGGGCCCCAAATATCTCAGTACCGGCTGGCCATTGTTCAGGAGGTCCTCCTTGAAGCGAAGTTTTCGTTCCAGGTCTTGAATGACAGCATCCTTTGTGCCTTGAATCTCCTCATCAGAGGCTATTCTAGCAGTTCTGCTGGCTTTCTTTGGAAATCCCCTGCAGGACAAAAGCACAAGGCGGTATAGTCAGTTGTCAGACATATAAATACAAGTAAAACATTCAAGTCCAATGGAGAGAACAATGTATCAACGTGTCTCTTCCCGATCTTTTTTGTTTTAGTGCTACACCTATGCCAACTAATTACCGAAAGAACCATGACAGCTGGATTCAGTGTTTAGGTAACACTAATTGGATCCAGTCTCCAGGGGAAGCTTAAACACCTCAGGGGAATGTGCCTCAGTGGTTAGGTAAAGGCCAAGGATTGGGAAGGCCTGCATTTTGCCCTATGGAGGCAGCCATGAAAAGTGAAAATACGTGATTTGTAATAATCGGTCCTAGGCTTAAAATCTGGCTCTGTCTTGTATTGGGTTTGCGACTTCAGCATCCACTTCGTGACCACGGGGGGAGAGCCCACAACATGAAAAAGACGGCAGCTGGAAAGAAGACCCGGGCCCGATTGTGGGGGACACTGACAAGCTCCATGGAACTGCCTGACCCCCACGTGTTGTGTACGACAATAAACTCCATGCATTCAATCTGGTGGTTGAGTCTTCTGTTACCTCTAATGGAAAAATTCCAGCTGATAGCTTTTTCAGCTTCTTCCTTTCTAGTTGTGTGCTCCTGCAGTTCACGTAGGATGATGTCAGACATTGGTTTTAAAGAAATAAAGAAACAGACCCCTGACCTCCTGTGCTTGTAATACACGAGTAAAAGTGATTGGTCAAAGTTTATGTTGTATCCTACTTGCTGGGAGTGGATCCCAGTTATCGGGAGATGAGGAGTGAGCCTGAGACATATTACTAGCAAAGAGCCATAGGAATTAGGATTCATAACCTTAATTTTTAGTACCATGCAACCCTTCAACAAAAATGTATATAGTTTGCCAACTTTCCTACTCCTGGGCCTCTCCCCCTTACTTTTCTTCCTGGGATGGTGTCGCTGGCCCTCAGGCTTTGCTTTCCTGTCCCCTTGGGAAGGAGGCCCTGCCCGAGGCCACCCCGTTGGCTATGGCACCGTGCTTGTTGGCCGCACAGCCCTTACCACACACTGTCATCCTGAGCTCTGTTTCACCGCCTCCCTCTCACCATGCCTCTCGGGTTCATCAGTGTGCTTGTCAAGGAGCAGACTCCCGGAAAACACCCGCGGAATGAGTGAATGCATGTACTGTCCGTCTCCACTGCTGACCTCTCTGCCTCCCCTCCTCAGGTGGGAACGTATGTGCCAGAGCCATGTGAAATCAACCCACGCGGAGCAAGTCAGGCTCAGAACAAGTAAGAAAAAAAAAAAAAAAAGACATGATTTTGGAAATAGTTTTTCATTGCTTTTGACTACAGCCTTGCATCTGAGAACCAGAGGAGCTAGGTTTGGAAGCCGCCTGAAAGGCAATATTGAACACAGCTAGCTCACTGTGCACCAGCTTTGTCGGGAACACACGGGCTCCCACTGTTACTCTGACCCTGACAGCATGAGCCGGTTGTGCAACTGTGATGATGAGCGGCCTCGGAAGACAGGAGGCGTCACTGTGTGTCTGCAGCAGGCTACACTGAGCACTGTGTTCTCGGCACAGGCGAGAACGGAAGGGGCAAACGAGTGACTTCCCAGGGCAGAACAGACCTTGTAAACGAAGAGGCAGGGAACTGTGTTTTTAAAAGACAGCCGCAAGTAAACACCCATCTATTTACGACTGAATAAGTCTCACTGCTTAAGCTTTTCTCAGTGCACTTGACTCTTCAGGGGACCTAAGGACAACTGTGCTAGACGTCACATACAGGAGACATTCACTTTGGTTTGGGTTCCTGCGCCCAGGTATTTTATAATTTCAGGGCACAGTTAAAACTAGTCTTTGATCCACACACAGTGCTCGATCACTCTGTATTTCTTTTAGCAAGACAATTCCCTGAGCCTATGAAGGTCACCAGAATTAGAAGGGCATCTACTTATCCCTGTTTCCCCCTATTTTTTAAGACATTATTTTCTTTTACTTATAGAATTTAAGGTACACATATTTTCTTGATTCTGACCAATTAACACTGAAATAAAAATCAATTAGAAGATTTTTAAATGTCTCACAGTCACTTCACAAATACCTACTGAGCATCTAGCTTCATCACTGCAGTCTCCACACTATTCTGGGACTGGAGCGTGTCTGTGAGCCTAGGTAATCTACACGTGACCTCATGTAGTTTTCCCAGTGGTGCAATGAGAGGCGTGCTACTGATACCCCCATGGTGATGTGGAGAAGTGAGCCAAATCCTAAAGGGTGGTCCTTGACCACAAGAGGTTACCAATCAAGTTGGACAATAAATGAAGGAATGAACTATTAGGTAGCAATTGTGGTGCAGTGGGAGGAAGAAGGAAGTGGGGAAGGAGGCTGGCTACCCTGACTGCTGATGACTCCCTAAGAGAGGAAGTAGCTGAGGTCTGGAAAGGGGGTGAGGATGTAGACCAGTGGAGAGGGGAGAGGAAGGACTCAGAGTCAGCATGACTAAAGGCAGAGAGGCCAGGGCCTCTATTTTTATCACTTAAATGCTGTGTGGCTTGGGCTAGTTACCTAATGGCTCTGTGCCTCGGTCTCCTTCTCTGTACAATGCGGGTGTCAGTAGTATGCCTGTCATAGTGTCACTGGGAAGATGACACGAGGTCCTGTGGGGATCCCCTAGGCTAACAGGCTCTCTCTGGCATGGAAGTGAGTCCCAGCCACGAGGCTGGCTGAGGGGAACAGAATGAAAGGAAGTAAAAAGGGTGCCAAGAACTCCTGACCGGAGTTTCCAAAAATGTGGAAATAAGCTTCACTAATGGACTTCTCCATGCTCAATTCTGTTTTGGAAATGCGATGTTGAACAAAACGAAGTCACCAGACTTACAAAAACTATACAGTGGGGAGGGATGGGGAGAGGACAGATGGAAGGAAGGACATGAGAAGGTGGGCAGTGCTGTGAAGGGACAGGACTGTGAGTAGATGACTCCATTAGTATAGTTCATCACCGGTCTGCAGAGCTGGCACTACAGCCGAAGCCAGGTGACAGAGGTGCCAGCTGCGTGAGGGCCTGTGGGAGAGCTGGGCAGTGCAAAGCTCCTACGGCCGGAATGAGCCTGGCAGGGTCACCTGGGCATCGAGAGCCCCGAGGAAAGAGGTGCGGGCAGTGTGGACTACAGTAATTCTCATACTGCTAATAAGGAACCTTTTCTTTTTCTCATACGGTGTCTCATTTGGACTAATTTTAGGAAATTATGTTAAAAACTGGGTAAAGGGTTAAGAAGTTAGTACATAAAGATTAGGGTTAGAAACCAAAATGGAGTGTTTGGAAGGGAGAGGCACCAGGCAAGAAAAGTAGTTATAAGTGTTTGAGGCAAAGCTTTGGGAACTGGGTTCATTTTTCCTATAAAACTAATTCTGTGTTGGAGTTTAAGGTAAAATGGCTGTGGTCTGCTCCCCCAAATGGCACCTACTTTGGATAAATGAAGAGCAACAACTCATCGGGAAATAAAGAGTGGCGAAAAAGGGATGATGGATACAGTTAAAAAAGGAAATACTTATTCAAAGTAAGTTTACCCAAACCAGCCCTCTTCACAAAAACCCGCACTCAGAAGCCAACCTCACCTGGTAACCAGTTCGGACAAGCTGCCCACACTAGACACCTCAGCGTGGACACGCTCAGCCCAACCGCGCAGCCAACATCACCGACCTGTTCACTCGAGCTTCAGCAGTAAGTCACTTGCCATTTAAAAACAACACTCATGTGGCTCGGGGTAAAAACATCGCAAGTATATACACAACCACCTGGAAGGTAAAATCTTCCAGATTCAATCACAAAATCCCAGGATGTTTTCTTTCTCTTCCCCTTGACTACCTAATCTTAAGAACATCCTCCTCTTGATACACTATTTTAGGCCGATTCAGTCAGTGTGTTTCAGAAACCCAAATCTCCAGAGTATAGCCTTGATTTAAGAGTCCAGGAGCCTGTCTAGCAACTAGAGACATTTTTTAAACTAGTAATAGTCCTCTGGTGGTTAGCGATAGCTAATGGTAATGCAGTTCCACACAATTCCGGAGTGAGCAAAATCATTACCGCGTTGGCATTTCCTTATCCCTCATATTCGAGAATTTAACATAGGAATTAAGATAGAGCAATAGAAGAGCCCCAGGTATACAAACTGAGGTCTTGCATATCAAAAGCCAAAGCTGTTAGAGTACAGTGCGCACCTTCAGCTCATTCTTAAGGAAAATAGATCACTATATACTAACATTAACTGCTCTACAAATTACTTTTCGGGTTCTCTAAAGAATAAACTCACACCCCTGCGTGTGCCACACCTCTTCATTAACCCCGTGCCACTCAACACAGCCATTCAGGATGGGGTGGGTCCCTTTCTGAGCTGCTCCCAGGGCAGGCATTTCAGCAGAATTGTCACCAGTCACAGCAGACCCTGAGACCTGTCCTACTAATTTCCTGGAAATACTTGCCCAGGAATAGATGCACCTTTGTGTAGAATCCCCTAAGATACAGGACCCTAATAAGCCCAATGACGAGGCCCCACTCGCCCGTTCCTGCAGGACAGGAGAGAGGCAGGAACCTTGAGATGATATCTGCGAAGTCCAGTGCAGCTTTTGTCTTTTCTGTAAGTTACTGTCCAATCACTGTCTTCACTTGAGACCTGTCTGAAGTACATCTGCATCTGTTTATAAATTTTCCTTAAGACTCATGTGGTTTTGTTTTGTTGGTCCGCAGAGTCTTCTTTAATTAAGAAATATCAGACACCAGATTTATTAGAGATCAACCAGGCAAGTCATTAGCTCTAATAAATACCTGCCCTGCTTAAGCTTATTCCAGAATCCTGGGAAATGCCTTCACCTCTTGGTGCCTCTCACCTTCAATGATGACAGTGTTCCCACCTACTTGTTCCTTATAAATCAGGGAGAGAGAGAGAGGGCCAATGACATCTACAAGGAGCTCAGTGACTTCAGAGTAAAAGCTCTTATCGAGACCTTTTACTTAGGACAAACATGGGCTAAAGTTTCAAAGCAAAGCCCTATTTCCGTAAGACAGGCAATGAAGGGTATACAACATGTACCACTTTGGCTGTGTGGCACCCCCTTGTGAGAACAGATTCCAAGAACGTTGAGGTGGGCAAAAGATACAGTGCCAACCAGTGCCATCTGGGTCTCGGGGATGGATCTGATCTGATTCACCCCGAGCTTGATACAGCCGCGCAGAGAGCAGCAGGGACGGAACTGCTTCACTGTCTTCAGGTGGCATCCTTCCCAACCCCCGGGCTCCCCACCACCTCTCAGGGCTGATCTACTGTGCTGCATGGAAGAACAGGGTTACAGCCCCGGGAGCTGTAAAACTATCAGCAATTGTGATGGGAGTAGAACACATTAATTTTATAAAAGTGCAAACAGATTTCTTTCTAAGGCATGTTCTCCTCGCTGCCTCCATCTGAAAGATTTAGTCACCTTAACATTTGCGTCTGTCAGCAGCTTTGAGAAGGGCAGTATTTTCTCTGCTAGTGACCCCAGTGACCTTGGGGAAGAATGTAGCTGTCTGAAGAAAGGCACTAGAGGGACTCCACGTGCGGAAGTTCCCCAAACCGCAATCAACCATCAGCTGAATGCTGCCACTGCTTCCAGGCTCTTCACTGTCATCTGTCTTCCTGACGGTGGTTTATCCCTGGCATCCATCTGCTTTTGTTCCCTGCCTTGACCTCTGCTACCCAGACATTCGAGAAACAGAAACTTACCTCCAGACTATTTAGAAAGTTAGTAAAATAATCAACCTTTAACAGGGACAAGGCTAAACATGCAAAGGAACCAAAACAGCTAGTATGCAACTGATGATTAAGAAAACATACCTGAAATTTACACTTCAGATTTTGGTGAAACAGGCAGGCAAAAGAAAACTCCCCCCAAAACACCAGAACTAATGTATTTGTACTTCACCGAGTCACATGTAATCAATCTATATACTGGAACTTGACATATATGGCAGAATCGTCCAATTAGAGAAATAACATAAAAGTGAAACTGAATTTGCTGTCACATTAACCACAAGTAACCAATGGAATATGAATGAAAGGAATTTAAAAGATTCATTTGACAAGAGTTTGGCAGTTCCTCCAAGTTCAATGATACCAATTAGGCATGGCAGCCCTGAAAGGGACACTCAGTCTGTGGCGAATTATGTGGATTATTATGAAGGATAAATAGCTACCTTTTTTTGTTTGTTTAATTCAGAATGCAAGCGACGGATCCCACATTATGCCACAGGAAAAAATATTCTAAAAGTCACATGTATCAAACCCAAAGAAAGAATTCAAGAGTGTGATTTAGCAATTGGAAAATTTCTTGAAGACAAAGGACAGCTATATAACGATGGCTGATTAGGCCGGCACAGAGCTAAAAATCTGCTGCTTGGTATCGCCACTTATCTCTGGGGTCACAGCACCTAATCATCTCTGGGTCCAGTTTGTACGGCCACAGAATCAGCATGACTTCTCCATGAACTCCAAAGAAATGGCAGGAGCTACTGAACTCCTACATTAGCAATTATAAAATATTTTGACCCCATACCATGAGTAACTGTGATAGATACTGATAAGAAACAAGTGCTTGTATTACTTGAAGTAGTCTCTTAAAACTGCTCATCTTCTTCAGAGAATTTCAAAGTCCAAGGTCAGAATAAACCACTGTTTTCACTTAGGATGATAAAAGGCACGGCCACCCAATGCCTTTGATATTCCATTCTTGGACCAAATCCTATATGAGGAATATTACATTATTTATCTTTCTGAAAAGCATATTTGGTACCACTTCATAGGAAGAGAGGATAAAGCGTCATGCAACAAACTCCCACTTTTTGAGGCCAACAGTTAGCATCTTTGTAGCGACGTAATGCTTTATTTCCTACCAGCCAAATAAAAACCAAGAGAAGTAGGGGCGAAAGAGAAAGGTTTTCTCAGGCAATTTGACTGACTCAACTTTCAATAGAAGCTCATTATCACATCATTACTATAGAGACTCCGCCTTTATTCCACTAATTTATGTATCCATTTGACTGAACTTTTTCCAATAAAGATTTGAGAAGACGCCAGATTTCAAACTTAGAATTCATGGTACTCCACATTTAGAAAGTGCCTACCAAAAAAATACATTGCGACCTGAAGCTCCTTGACATGCCCTGTCAAAGCCAAACTTTGCAGGTACTCCTTCTAAGGTGGTATTAGCACATCCCGGAATGGGAAACTTTCCCCCATAAATGAAAATAACCTGAACTGTAAGGTCTTCTCATTTTTATTCTTTAGTAGGGTTTCCATATTTCCTCTCTGAACAATACTGGGATTCCGACGAACTCTGAAGTAGGATTTCAACAGGAAAAGTTGAGATACGGGAACTGGCCCGACCTCTGCTAACCAGCGCTTACGTATTTCTGAACTCTTCAGTCAGACCAGTGTGTACTAGCTCATCCACAATTTACTCTGCACCAGGTGCATGCCGAACACCTGTACAGCATCTTGTTTGAAGGCTTTATTGTACTTTCGTAGACAGCACCTTGTTTATCCTCATAGAGTTTCTGTTTAAAGATTTCGGAGGGCTGCACTTCATCATTGTGACGTAAGGAAAGGCAGGTAGTAAAGAATATGCAAATAGAGAAAGAGGGTCCATGTCACCTCCCAAGACATCGCGGTTGGCTGGGGACAGAACTGGCACCATCATTTCTTCACTAGATTGCACATGCCCTCACTTGGGTAAACGACATAAAGACATTTACAGGTCTCCCCTCCCCTCCGGTCAATCACTACATAAGTGTAAAGGCTTCTTACTTCAGGTAACTTAGATCAAAAACATTAAGTGTGCCCTGGCTGGTGTGGCTCAGTGGATTGAGCAGTGGCCTGTGAAGCAAAAGACAGCTGGTTCCATTCCCAGTCAGGGCACATGTCTGGGTTTCAGGCCAAGTCCCCAGTAGAGGGCAGTAGAGAGGCAACCACACACTGATGTTTCTCTTCCTTTCTATCTCCCTCCCAATCTCTAAAAATAAATAAATAGTCTTTAAAAAAAAATAAGTGTATATTTGATAACCAAGCCCTAGCCCTCCTACTTCTATTTTAAAATTGATTTGAAACGGAACTGGAGTCAGACATGCATGGATTCAAATCTCATGGCTCTATGACCCTGGGGAAATTGTTTAACTACTAGAATCTTCCCTTGTAGGTGAGGCAATCGGTTCTCTTAGAAATGTGTCAAATGCCCATGGACATGAACTTATGGGGGGGGGAATGTGGGAGGGAGAGGGTAGGCAGGATGGAGTGGAGTGAGGGGGGGAAATGGGACAACTGTAATAGCATAATCAATAAATATATTTTTAAAAAAAAGAAATGTGTCAAATGAGAGAATAGTGAATTGCTTAGCACTCTGCTTGGTCAATGGTACCTGACGCCACTCTCATCAAAACTAAGAGCACTGCTTAGATTTTGGGTACTTCCTGAGAAGATCTTGCATTATTTAGTGCAGAAGAAAAACTGTTGACTGTAATAATGGTAAGGCAGCTACACAAGAACAGCTTGGTAAAGTTGCTGTGATAAGAATTTGAAATGTGGATGAAGGGAAGTATGTAAAAAATGTTACAATGGTACCCCTGGGCTGCAGGTGCTCTTGAAGGGTGTGTGCGGAAGAGGCAAGGGGGCCTTAGGTTGGGAGGGGGTGAGGGTGTCACTCACGCGGGGGTGACGCCCTTGGGCAGGCCCAGGGCGTTGACCGCAACGGGTGGCGGCTGCGAGGGCAGCAGGGCACTGAGGAAGGCTGCGGGCGTCTGGCTGTGGCCGAAGCGGGCCGCAGGGGAGGCGCAGTGGGAGGCGGTGGCTGAGCTCGGCAGAGGTGGTGGTGGAGGCGGCAGCGGAAACACGTCCAGCACCGGGAAGGCCGTGGTGGGGCTGAAGACTGGGGGCGGCGGCGGCGGGGGTGATGGCGAGGATGAACCCCATGCGGCCTCGGACTCGGAGCCAAAGGTCTGCGTGAAGGGGGATGCGGCTGCGCGACCAAAATGCTTCGGAGTTGGGGACATGGGCGACGGGAGGCTGGAGGAGCTGGGGCTGGAGGCCGGCGTGCCATGGCTGGACGCTGGGCCCAAGTTCTGTGCCGCGATGAACTGCTTGGGGCGTGCGTAATTGAAGGAGCCGGAGGACTGCATGGTGGGGGCGGCTCGGGGGGCCAGTGCACTCATGGGCTCCGGGGCCACAGGCGAGGTGCAGGCCGCTAGCTCGGGGAAGGCGGGTGGCGGTGGGAAGGGTGGCGAGGGCGGCGCGCTGCGCGGGGCACCGGTTGCAGGGTGCCGCGCGCTGGCCTCCTGCTCCAGGCGGATCTGGTTCTGCAGTTGCTGGATTTTTAGAGGGTCCCTGCAAAGAGAGAAAAGCGACACCTTCAGAGAGGGAACTAGAAGGAACGTTCGTTCGGTGCAGTGAGGTTAGGCTTCACCAGGACTTCCCATGCCTGCCAGCTAGCTCCACGCTGTACCTGGCGAATGAGGCACAAGTATCAGTCCTGGGGTATGTTGTTGTCTGCGGTTAATTCTGGACAAAGCACGAAGTCAATTTTGTATGATCTGGGAGCTCAATCATCTTTTCCCTAAGATGATTCAAACCAATTTACAAATTGTGGTGGAGATTTCTCATTTTCATGGGATCAGAAGTATTAAAACAAGAACTTTGACACGAGTCTTCTCATTTGTAGCCAATTTTTGGAAAAAGAAGTCTATCAGAATGAGACAGTTAAAAAAAAATACTTGCTTTGAGTTATTTTTGACAGATTTAGGTTAGTCCAGTTTGCCTACTTCAGTGCCATCAATCAACTTTGCCTTCAGTAAACACCACAGGCTGATTTTGGAGGTAAGATCCATTTTAATTTCTGCATTTCCCTCCCGCCTAAAAATACATAATATTTAATATACTTGAAATTTTAGTAGTAACCCAAAATGCCGATTTTTATACAAATCTTAATAAATACTGATACTTATATTTAGTGCCATATCTAAAACACATGCAAATAAATAATACCTATCTTTAACATGTAGGTATCTAATAAGCAATAACAAATTATTAATTTATAATAATGCAGTTTTAATTCACCAAGTATTTTTCCATTGAGAAGAGATTGAATTTTAATTTTTGCATTAAATTTTTAAATTAATTTTTGAATCGTTAATTTTAGCAATTAGCTAAAAATCTTACTCTATGTTACGCAGAAGCTTTCCTTTTTAACTGAATTGTACGTCCAAGATGTTTTCCTTTATTCAGGGCAGGCAGTGACCAATGGCTGTCAAAAGAAACTTCCAACAGAAGGTGGCGCTATAACAAGCAGATGAAACAGGACCAGTTCCATGAATAGGCAAAGCTATGCTCCCAACTTTAAACCTTTAAAACTAAAACACAAAAAACTCAAAATCTTCCTTATCCGTAGGTATTTAATCTTAAAAGTCAAGCTTTCATAAATTCAAAGCAATCACAGGAATTGAAGCTGCTGGTAAGGTAAAAAACATTTAGATCTCTTATCAAGAATCCTTAGATGTGATAACAGCAAAAAAGTTCTAAATTCTTTCCTGTGTCTTCTATTTGCTTTCATAATTATCCAGTGAAGTGATTACACACAAATCCATGAAGAGAGAGCGAGGGACACTTTTTTGGCAGCTGGAAAGTATAAAGAGACGATAGTTCTCTGTGCTTAATCAGGGCAGAGCCTCAAAGATTCCAACACCAAAGGGCTCTGTGAGGTCCTATGGCACTGACTCCTGGCATTTTAAAGCATCCCCGCCTCTGCTGGGATTCACCAGGATGCCCAAGTTCCAGATGTCCGTGTGGTTTGGGTAGGCTGTCCTGTGCACGTGCTCCTGCACTCCAGTGTTTAGAACTGGCCCAGGAATAGAACTCATAAATACCACCCACCAGCTCTGAAACTCAGCATCCAGCACTCTCTGAATCCCCAGTGCCCCTTTCTGATCTCCCCGCCTTTACTGTTTCCTTTTTATTTCCTAGCTAGGGCAGAATGCATGCTATTCCTGGAATCATTCACCTGCCCTGTGCACCTGGGCTGGGAGTAGTCCGTGTGGTCCTCCCTCAAAGCCACTGCGCCCCTACTCTGGCCTAGCTCGGGCTCCCAGCAGCTGGAGCCTCAGCTGTGTTTGACGGTATTTTAAGCTTGATCTGGCATCAGCAAATAGCTCTGTCATAGCTCTGGTGAGGCTGCTACAAACATCATATCGTACCCTGTATTTGGGGTGAGGAGTCCTCTACCCTGGATTAGGGAGTGGCTCCTGAGAAGCCAGTCTTCAAAGAAGCGAGGGCAGGGAAGCCCAGACCACCACTGCCCTGGGTCCTAGCTTTCTCTGTGGGCTCCAGCCTTCTCCTCTGGGCATTAAAAAGAACCACCAAGCCAAGTGGGCTCAAAGCAGCCATGATGCCACTTTTAGTAGTAAGTGACAGTTCCACAAATTATGAATGTAGCGTTTCACAAGAAATGAATAGGCGTCTTAGTGTTGTGGCTACCAGTATATATTGCAGTGAGGAACTCTGCCACGGTTTCCACTCTCCCATTTTGCACTGGGTGAGGAACATAACACTCAGGGGATTGGAGCGGGGGGAGGGGAGAACAAAACAGTTGTTTTGAATCTTCAAGTGTCTCGCTTGATTTCTGTACAAATCATCATTTAAAAAAATATTTGAATTAAATGGATCTGATACTTAGATTCTGAGATGATGAGATGTACAATTTTAAGTCACTTTCTCAATCCTCATTAAGAGGGTTTTGTTTGTTTGTTTGTTTAATAAAAGTAGGTTTTCACCAAGATAAAAAGGCAAAGGGAATGAAAGGTACCAGAAAAGGGAAGATGACCTGTGGCCTTTGGAAGTTACTTATTATAACAATTCATCACTTTTCTGGTTTTCCCATTTTTCCTGCTGCCCTGTTCTCTGAAAATTAAATAAAATGAAACAGAACTGATACCTCTTGGACATACTGGGTGAAGGTTGAAAATTTGGGTTAAGAGTTCTAGACGGCCTAGTCGCAGCTACAACACTTTGAGTAGCGCAAAGTCTTCGGTTTTGCACGCCTATTCCATCAAACCCTGCCCAGCCCTTTTCCCTCTCCCACCACACCTGTAATTCAGAGGGCTAAGGAATTCCCCACTCTTGCCCCTCCTTGAATTCTAAAGCTTTCAATACTTAAGGAAATGAGATGTCTAGATTTTTTTTTGTCATGCACCTGTCATGGTCCGTTTACAAATGGGAAAGGAATTTTAAGTCACTAGCAAGTTACCTGTCTAAGCAAGGTTAGACCAGTCCGTCCCTGGCTCCTTTCCCTACACCATGTCAACATAAGAGAACCCTGACCTAGTACTAGACTTATTGGGAGGGTCACTTCGTAAGTTGCATGTATATAAATGCCTAGCTGCGATGCTGTGCATCTGAAATAAATAATATAATATTACATGTCAACTGTAATTGGAAAAAAATTAAAAAAAGAGAAGTAAAAAAGAGCCCTGATTTTCAAAATGATTGATTAAAAAACCTGTGGTCATTTTTCCCTCCTAAGGAATTAACTCTCATCCCTCCTTGCAGCCATAGCAACCAGGCCCTTAGGGTCTGAATCATCAGTGAAGGTTTGAAGTATTTACATATTTAAGAATGTATTTAAGAATAGCTGACTTCAAACTTGATTCTTTTTAGGGTGAAAGGAGGCAACCATGAAAAGACCGTGGAGGGTCAGGACAGGAATATGTAATTACTGACTCAATGGATTCTCCTCCCTCATCACAGAATATCAAGACCCCCCACCCCTCCCCTGCCCCACCACAATGGGCTGGGTACAGGTTCGAAAGAGAACAGTTTTACAGAGAGTCGGATGAGGCCACGATTTGGGTTAGGCAGAAAGATGTTGGACCCGATTTACTCTCCAGTTCAGCGATCTCTCCTGCCACTAGATGAAAGCAGCCTTGGAGAAGGCGAGCAGCCGCGTGGTCCAGGCAGAGAAGGCTAGACTCGCAGGTGGACGGTACCAGCTTGGAACACAACTCCGCCAGCTCCTAACCCTGGGTGACTGTGAGGATCCAATGAGCACAGTGCCTGGTGCATAGTTTGAACTCAATAAATGTTCCACGGCAGAAGAGAACAAGCCATCCATCCTGGTTGCTTTACAACACAGAGATTTAAAAAAATAGAGATGATGTTCTACTTACTTCAGGGGATCTTCCTCTTCATCTGTCCCCCTGCAAGTAGCTGGCAAGGCCACCAGCAGTGGCACACAGGGACTTGGGGCAGTGGAGGTGACGGGTGAGTGGCCAGACCAGCTAAGACGGCCAGTCTCAGCCTTCCGCTGCTCCTCACCCTTCCGCCCACACAGCCGTAGTGGGGGTGGCAGAGGAGGGTCAGCACTTATCATCTTCCTGCCACTGGACTGACTCATGCACAGCCCTGGGGGAGGGGGTGGTGGTGGTATTGTCCCCATTTTCTAAATTCCTCATAGATTAGTGAGGTTAGGTAACCTGCCTGAGGGCAGAAGCTAGAGGTGAAGGGTGGCTGGTTGGCTCCAAAACCTTGGCTACATCATTGTCTCTGAAGCGCTCAGCAAAGAAAAAAGGTTTACTAAACTGTTAGTCACTGTTACTGCACATCACATTTTCTCTGGGGAACCGCAGCCCAAGCTCGAAATAAAGGATGTGAAAGTAAACTTCTGGAAAACAACTTTTCTGTAAATGGGTAATTCCCAGTGTGTCTCTCTGGAGCAATGTCTGGATGGCGAGGAGCAATTTTTCCCCTGCTTGTACAAATAGAGATGGAGTATTTATAACTGTCTGGAGAAACTCTTGGGATCATGAAGCTGGAAAACATTTGTGCTTTCAGAGTAAATACGCCATTGCTTTATATATTTTCTTCCCTTTTTATTGGGTGATGCAGAAGCCACTGCATGATGAAGAGCCGCAACACTGCACCCTCTGAAGCGGGAGCTCCTCTGGTCCTGCTGCTCATAAGCACTTCGAAGGCAGGGACCGGGACCTACCAGCACCCTCACGACACTAAATAGCAAGCAGCCTTACAACACCCAACCCCACACTCAACATGGTGGACACATCACTGTCAGTGGCGACACGGATGCTGATTTCTGGCTGCGATTTGCATACCCTGCTGGTTCCTCAGACACAGTCAGCAGGGCAGTCCTGTAACAGAGAGCCCGTAGGGACTAGGGAATTCGAAGACCTTTCAAATGATGGTAATCATGTCAATCAATACACTGCTTGTGTGTTCCCACAACACACTCCCCTCTGGCTGGGATTAGCTCAGGGTCTTATGTATGAGAGAGCTCAAAATATTAATTCTGAAAACTTATAAAAGAGAGAATATGAAACTCCTTCAGTTCAGGGTGTACTCATTAAAGTTCCACCTATGACTTTATTATATTTGTACTTCGGTTGTCTAGTTTTTCTTCTATTACTCATTTCTTACTCAAGGAAGACGCATTTATGTCTTCGCATCAGGGAATCTAGGTCCACCTGGTGAGGGTCAGTATCTAAGAACCTGCTTGGCTCAGCACCACGGTACCACTGCCCCTCAGTAGAAGCTATAGAGGTCATGACCTTGAGAAGAATCATTTACACAATAAGAATAGGTTAATATGAACCAAACGAGAGCATATTACATTGGATTCATGGGAAGTTATAGTATAAAAATAACTGAATTTAAATACATTCCCTCTAAGGGAGGGGGAGAGGGTAGTGGTAGACTGGGATTTTCTTCAGAGAATCATAAACATGAGAATGTACAAATCAAATTAAAATTGACCACTTTGGAAATGTGTGGTTAACATGTATTGCAAAATGACATAGGTTTCTTTATAAAAGACCATTTCTTTGATCTTTAATTCCTTCTAAGCCTTTTGTAAATCATGCTGACTCTAGACAGAGCCAGGACTGAATGCAATTAATTACGTAGGGGGGTTCAAGGAGGCAGCGACCTGCATGCAATGAGTCCACAACCTGAGTCCCTTTCAGAAGAAAGACTCATCTTTCCCACTTAGGAATAGAACTGCATTTGGCTCTTGTACAGAAAACCAGTAGCTCTCTATGTCTTGGTACATAAAGTTGGCCTCTACTTTAAGTCATTACACACACACCATGAGGAACAGAGGGAGCAACTGCTGACCGATTCCCAATTCTCCTGGGAAAGTCTCCGCAATATCAAAGGCCGGCTGTGTCTCTCACATGGCACCAGGAATAAGGACTGAGAGGTTGGGAGGTGGTGTTCTCATAGAGGTCAATACCAGCATGAGTTCGGTGAAACTTGAACCCTACCGCAGACTTCCCAGATGCAGAGGATTCTCCCTTTGGAGGTGTGTGGAGATCCAGCTCTCTAGGCTTAGTGGCCATCTGGCTTCCTGAAGGCTGCAGGACGTGGTCTGAGGCACTCACAGCCCCACCAGAAGAAAAGAATGTATATATCTCAACACAAATTGACGGTGATAAGGGATGGGCTTTGATGGTGTTTACAGTCTTGATAAGCCTGCTGTAGCCCAGTGACGTGGAGCTCCAGCATTTCAGCCTTAGCCTTTTCTAGGCGGGGGCGGGGTGGGGGGATGGGGTCAGGGTGAGGAGGAATGTGAGGTCAGGTTCTAAAAGCATCAACTCCACATCACAGTTAAATGCCTTAAATAACTTTCATTTCTATTGCCACACAGGCCAGTGAAAACAGCAGGAAGATATTAGCTGCTGATTCTTATAAAGACTCTGCTAATAAAATGGACATGAACAGGAATTAATATGGCCTATTGCCAGTTGAAAAATGTTTGGTATTAATGTTTAACATAGACAAAGTACATTTTTAAAGAAAATCTGTTCTCCAACCTTTTCTGTCAATGCTTGAGGCAAAATCAGTGATCTCATTTCTAACTGAAACACTGAAGAAAAGCTGCCTGAGAGATAGAGGTTGAGAAATTTCGAGGGCTTATGCACACAGTTTCTCAGAGATTTTAAAGAATTGGGTAAAAGAGATGGACAAACACTCAACTTTCAGCCTTACAACGAAATAAAGAATCTGGCCTACTTTGGGGCTTCGTCTGGTTAATGTTTCCTCCAATTTGCATGTTATCGCTGACAGACTTGCCCCACCCCTTCTGTATCACTTCCATTTTACTTTCTGCTTGCTGAACTGAGTATCTCTGAAACAGTGACGTGTGGCTTGTATCTGTAAGAAAGAATTATTACTGAGGACAAAGTGTCGTATCTTTTCCAAAGAAACTACCTACTCACCCAATGGCTTTATTTTACTGAAAAAATAAAATAGTAATTCCCTCCTTTCTCTACCGTTTTCAGACATTTTGTGTTCAATCTCTCCCTCTTTGTCCTCCTGTAAGATGCTCAATAAAGACTGCTGAATTTTTTTTCAACCCCCCCCCACCCCCCTGATTTCTGTAAAGCACACAGCTAGCAGTACCATGGAGCTGGAAGGCCCGCATCGGGGCCAGCAGCTGCGTTTATTATCCGAAGGCAGGACGGATATGTTGCACGGATAAAGCCACAATCACACCAGGCTATTCACAAGTGAGGACAGAGAGTCAACCAAAGTAGAGAAATGTTCCAACAGTCCAACCCCAGTTCAGCCACTAGCTATTTATGCCTTTGGATAATCCACTTATCTTCTCTGGAGTCCAGTTTCTCCACTTTAAAATAATGTAATATCTGTAAAGTGCTAATAAACTTTCAGATTTTATGATCCTTACTCTTTAGCCCGGTAACATTTAAATATTATAAAGAAGCTAATTTTAAAGGAACCTGTAAACAACGAACCAGGGCCAAGTACAGTGCGTGTTCGTACGCATGTATCGACTTTACGCGTATGCTGTTTTCACATCTGCTTCAACTGGTTTGAAAAATGAATATATCATTTTTAAAAGGCATTAGAGAGGCAAACTAAAATAATTCCACAGTAAATCTTATAAAAAGGATCCCTTTTGGTGGAGGAGAGAATACTTTTTATACCATGAATAATCATCACCTAAGTGGTTAACATTCGTTGCATTTTTTTGCAACGAATGTTAACAAAAAGACATATACTTGCAGATAAATTCTGTCCGAAAATTAAGAAAAACAGCTTTTGGGTTTGTGTGTCTCAAAATAGCCGCTGTGAGAAGTGGGTTGGATGTGGTTCTGCTACAATGTTCTCCCTTAAAGAACCACGCGAACTATTTCAGTGGCTCAGTCGCCACTGTTCTGTCAACAAACCTTTCCCCTCTTCCCCCTAACTTTTTTGTCCTTTGGCTTGATTTACAAACCTTCTAAATGTTAATTTAAGGTATTCTGTTTGATGCAAAGGTAGCGTTATGTTGTGCTCAAGACCTGCAATCCCGCAGTCCGGGCTTCCTCTGTTCTCATCCTAACTACCTTGGCCGCCTCTGGCAGTAGGAGCTCCCACCCCCTCTCCTCCAAGCCCACACTCTTCTCCCTGCCTTTGACATTGTGCCTGTTTCCCTCACTGGTCCTTTGCCAGCTCTCTAACTATAGACATGCCATCAAGATCTGAACTTTCTTTACCTTCTCCCAGTAGAAGGAGACAAGAGCAACACCCTACCTCCCTAATCTCTGTCTCTAACCCAGACCCAGCCTTGAATTCCAGTTCTATTCCCTATTTCCATGTGACGTAAACATGCTATTCTACTTCACACTTCGCATGTCTAAAACAGAGTCACCCTTGTCCCAATCTAATTTCTCCCCCAATGATGCCTGATATTTGAAGATTCCCCATACTTGGCCCACGGCAGCCCCAGCGTTCTTATCTCCAGCTACTACCCAATCTCACTTCTCCATTCTTCCAAATTAGTCTCCTTGCTCCCTGAACTCACTTTGGGTTTTCCTTCCTCCAGGCCTTTTTTCAGGTACTGCCCACTTTTGGAAGGCCCACCCCCACCAATTTCTCTCCATCCACTGAGGTGGTCAGATCGTTTTGGGCCCCTTGCCACATCTCTCTTCTTGAAGCCCTTCCTAATAACATCTAGAAATTCCTTCTCCCCCCAAACTGCTCCAGTCCACAAGGCTGGTCTGGCACCGTCAGGGGTTGGCAATGATGTTGTTACCCCCATGGCCAGATCTCCCGGAGCCAGGCTCGTGCTCTGTGTCCTCCTGGTGACCCCCCCAGTGCTGTGCACTCGGTTGTCACTGAACACCTGTGAAGAGATGGCCAGGCATCTTTTTGTGTGGAATATGGGAAAGGGAAACAATCAGAGCTCTTATATAATGATGATGGTACTTACATTGCTAGCTTTTCAGTATCCAAAATATGAACCTCAAATCCCCCAAGTGAAAGTGTCTGTGAGCCCGGTAGCTCAGTTCCTAATTTGGCGCCTGCCAGGCAGCCTCCCCGGTACCAGTGCCCATTTTCCCTTTTATTTGGTGATCAGTCAAAAATGCCCCAAGTTTATGTTTACCTTGCGGGCAAGTGCCTCAGGGATATTTTCAGTACTTGGTGAGAACTTGAGTCATCTCCAGGCAATTCTTTGCTTTCCTAGGGGCTGTTCTTCCCATCACTGCACTGTTCTAAGCCATTTATTTCCCCAAAGCATAGGCTGTATCCTGAGATAACACAGTGGGTCCCTGTACAGAGGGAGGAAACGGCTCGCTTGTGTGTGCATTGTGTGGCAGGTCGTAAAGACCCAGCAGAGTCTTACGAATGAGGCAGCATTGAAAGTCTGTGCTGGGGCCGGAACCCGAGGCATTGATGTCTGCCCGGGATTTCACACTGATGTCTGGACTCGTTATTCAAGTTGTTGCGAAAATACTGCCAAGAGTCCTTAACTGCTGATAGGAAGTTAAAGAATGTGTAGGCAGAGGCCAGCCTTTATTTCTGGAAGGAGAATGAGGGCATTGGTTGGTGACCTGGTAGGCAGCATTCACAAGAGCAAGTAATGACTCAGTAGTCAGTGGAGAGCTGAGTGAGTTCCTTCTTCAAATCCCAGTTGCCTGGAACTCCAAGAGGAGGAGACGTCTGTTGTTATTGTCTATGATTCCTGCCTTTCTTTAAGATCTGCTTCTACCCTATGCCTCATGGGTCCGCCAATCACAATGCCTGAACCCTTGGCCACAGGGCGAACAGGAGACCCAGGACTAGCTAGTCATTGTTTGGCTTCGGCAAACCCTGCACAGGCAAACACAGGGCGGGGAGAAAGTAGGTTTAGGCTTCTTCATGTGGAAAAAGACACGCAGGTTATGATTACAGTAGCTTTCTTCCCTCTGTGTTTCGTGTGCTCACTGCAGACCTACTTTGACCCATGGTTCAGTCAGGACCTTTTGTACTAAAGATGACAGGGAAACGTGTCTCTGTCCTCTGACAGGTAACTACAAGGATACATGTCCCTTGATACAAGTTGCTGTCATGGAAGGAAGCACCTATGGGAAGGAAACCCATACATAAAAACTGAGGCCCCGTGGAGAGATGACACGCAAGAAGGGAGACGTACCGTTACACGGAAATGCTTTCCTAGCACCTGATCCAGATCCGACCCTCAGGCCAGGTTTATCTCTGAATTCCGCACACAGAACAGTTGCTCTCTTCCCGCCCCCCCCCACCCCGTTACTTTTTTCTTTCTCGAGTTAGTTTAAATGCTCTCTAACACTTCTAAGAAAGTGGCCTTGGACACCACCCCATCCAATTCCTTATTGGATAGACACAGAAAAAGAAACAGCGAGAGATTAAAAAACTGCACAAAAATATCAGCTTGTTAGTGCCAAAGGCCTGACAAGAACGTCTTGCTGGTAAAACTAATATTAAGAATTAATCTGACAGCACCATCTGAAGGTGATGAATCACTGAATGGACAAATACATGCACTGTTCATAAAGTTGTGAAAGAAAACATCAGAAAGACTAAAAACAAATAAATAGTTAAAGGTATTTATCTCTGGAGAATGAGACTAGAATGAGGTAGAGAAGTCTTATTTTCATATTTTATAGTTGTCTATACTTTAGTTTGAATATTTTTAACCTAGTGCATATAAAATGGTTAAAAATATAAAGTTCTTAAAACATATAAATTATAAACATATAATTCTTTTTTTAAAAAGATTTTATGTATTTATTTTTAGACAGTGGGGAGGGCAAGGAGAAAGAGAGGGAGAGAAATATCAATGTGTGGTTGCCTCTTGCACACCCTCTCCTGGGGACCTGGCCCGCAACCCAGGCATGTGCCCTGACTAGGAATCGATCTGACAACCCTTTGGTTCTCAGGCCCACGCTCAATCCACTGAGCCACACCAGCCAGGGCAAACATATAATTCTTAAAACACATAGAATTCCAGAAGTTTATATTTCAAAGAAAGTCATATCATAAAGGAAGATAGAGTGTATTGCCTTAGACAGCCGCTAAATATCCTGGAAGCCTGAGTCTGAGGCCCCCAGGGGAGGCTCTCCTCCGAGGAATGTGGTCGGCCACGATCGTTACTACTACTGCTACCAGCCCCAATAGCACCACTGTGCTGCTCCTAATGATAATCGCTATTATGGAGCACTTCCTATGTACCAAACACCCTTACTTGTGCTCCATCTATACGAACTCATTTACTCTTTGTAAAAACCCTAGGAGGTAGGCCTCTTGTTATCTCCACTTTACAGAGGAGGGAGAGGAGGCACAAGGGTACACAGCTGGAAGCAGTGTAGGTGGGCTTTACATTGAGGAGGTCTCGCTCACGGCTATTATTTTGTGGGACCTCTAACGGAGGCCAGGGGATTCAGCTAGTACTTACTTCCATGTGCACTGGATTTCTTCAGCAGCCGCAGAGGAACTTTCTAATGTGGGTCCCCCCCGAGACTTGCTGTCATTCTGTCACTCCCATCCCCTTTGTGTCTTAGCTCCTGGGACATGGATCTTGCTGTGGAGCGCCATGCCACTGCATAGAGAGACAACCTGGCAATGTCCTGCAGACATTTCATTGGTATAATTTCAGGTCGGTAATGTTTCTGATCCATATGCTAAGCTTTGCAAACTTTGATTTACTGAAGAAACCAGAAGAATATACAAAGCAACTCGAAGGAGTTGGTTATGAAAGTAAGAAATTAAATTTGCCCCCAGAATTTCTTACTTCGGTATCTGTGTTATCAACCAGCATGCATGGCACTGAGAGACTATTAAAAGCTTGGTCCGCACTAACTGAACATCATCTATTTCCAGCCATACACTGAGGGCTGGAAATGCAGCGTGGTGACAGGAAGAGGAGACTAACTGGTAGAGATTCTCAGTGCATATTAAAACCAAAAGCAAATTTCTGAGAAGATTGAAGAGACATGTCACATAATAGCAATCAATACTTCCATGGAGTTCCTTGGCACAAAATTCCCACATACTTGTTCTGTCCTTTACTCTCCTCTTTGAAAAAGATGCTCATTGCAGAAAGAAACAATAAAGAAATAAGAGAACAATGTCCTAAGTAACTGGAATTGAATTCTTAAAAATGGCTTTGTGTCTGTAATCACAGATGGCCCCTTTTAGCATCTCCTGCCCCATGGGCTACTTAGTGCTGTCCCTGGCGGGAGTGATGATGCCACCAATTATTTGTGTGGCCTGGACTAAGAGAGACCCAAGTTTCTTCTTATCTGTGAAACAGAAAGTTGGACTGTTTTTAAATAGTCCCTTTAAACACGTTTCAAAGTTCTGCCAAGCTATAAAATCCACTATCTGGTCTTTCAATACTGGACATCTGAACATCATTAATTTGTCATGTTACTCTATCTCTTGAGAGGCCTCATCACTTCAATATACTGGAATTTTTAAAAAATGAATCTTCCACATGCTGACGAACAACACTAATTTGTAAAGATGAATTTTTAGATTACTATTAACATCGACCTCTCACCGAAGAACTAAAGAGCATTTCTGATTAAACAAAAAGCTGCCAATAACGTTTTCTCCATACTTCATTCTCACGAGGGTAAATAATGGAAGGAATGCACACTTGGACCTGGGTACTCGAGTAATTTATTTTCTCTTAAAGGTGCATCACTGCTAGCTTAACGTTAAAGGTCAAGACACGCAGCCAAGGGCTCCGCAGTGTAAAGGCAGGCCTCGCCTCGCCTGGCCGGATCGCTAGGCTCCAATTTTAACCTCTCATCCAAGGAGGGAAAAAAATTCTTGAAAAAATTAAAAAATGCATTTTGGCAAGTTCAAGAGATGTTGCTTAGCAGCATGAATTAAGAGACTTGTGACCCTGAAAAAGAATTGTAAACTTTAAATGGCTTTGACTCTTCTTAGCTTTTGACCATCTGACTCTGACATTCCTCAGAGGCCAGGGGAGGAGAAGGACGCAGCAAGGACAGTGCTGGAGGGTGGGCAGATCCGACCCTCCCGACAGTAAGGAAGTCATCCAAATGTGCCTTGGGAAGAACTGTAATAAATGAGGTTCCCTCCCTGAGGAATGACTAAAGCCACTAAAATAATTCTTAGATAAAGCAACCCAATTATTTAAATGTAGTTACTCTTAAGAAAAAATTGAGAGAAATTTATCATAGCTCCACGAAGGTTCCAGCGTGGTTATAAATGGCCGCGTATTGTCAAGTCATTTATCTGGTCCTGTCAAATGGAGTCTTCTATAATGTGGTATTTACGACCCTCGCCAATATGATGAAAAACATGGAACATCTTGAAATGCCTTTCAAGATGCAAGAGAGCTTATCTTACTGTGTTTTATTCATCTTTTCCACAGTATGTAAATAATGAAGTTTGTTGCACACCACATTGGGTTTTTGTGATTACATTGTAAGATGTTTATACATTAGGTGGTCCTGCATTTAGGGAAGTAGTATGCACACCTGGATGTGGTGGTTCTTTTTAAAATATAAGACAAATAATGGAAAAAGCCTCTGGAGTGGGCACAGTATCTCTGCAATGCCGTGCACAGGACATGCATGAACAGTAAGATGGAAGCACTCGCACTGTCTCACCCAGCGGAGTAAGAAGGTTTGTCCAAGTGCCGCACAGGAGGCCACCGACCGCGCTGAAATCAGTCACTAGTTTTTTTGCTCTTAGACTCTCCCAGGAAGACGTCATGGTACAAACTTCTTTTACTAACAGGCTTTCACTAACAGCTCAACCAAAAGGTCATTTCTAGCAAGAATGCAGACAAACATTCCAAAGAACAAAGGAAAGATGTGTCACCTTAGTCAGGTTGGGACAAGGGCTACTTCCTTCCGCAGAGTTAGGAGTGAGCCTTTGCTTAGGAGTCATGTAGGGCTGGCTGTGCAAGAGTTCCTGTATTCTGCTGTGTATAATGCACACTTATTTGCCCAAATTTTTGAGGAAAAAAATAAGGATGTGCATTATACATGGGTAGTACTAATTCTGTATCTATATAAATGTTTTTAAATTCTTTTATTTATGCCAATGCATTAAAAGTGTAACTCTAGAAAGCAGAAATGATATCCATATACAAAATAATACCCCAAAATACAATAATCAGTGTTGTTTCTAAATATAAATAAAAAATTGCATTAAAAGTTATTGTCTAAGGATATTAGTCTTGAGTAAAAATAATACAAAGTATATTTAACTATACTCAAATTCCTACCTTGACCTTTGAAGTATGATCTTTTATCTTGATTGTGTCCACCAGTAAAGAAAAGCATATCTGAAATCTCAGAAGCACAAGCAGTTCATACCGGGGAACCAATATTAGTAAGTATTTTTGTTGTTAATGCCTTCTGAGTAAGACAGGCTTAATGTAACAGTTACAAATATAGAGTTATGAATATACAAGTTATGAATTTACAAGTGATTTTTTTCTTGCTGTGGATATTGGTCAATCTCTAAAAATATATCATAAGAGAAAATTAAAGATCTACAGAATTTTTTTAAAACATCAGAATGAGCTGGAAGACACTCAAGCCATTTGTGGTATATGTTAATGACTTAATAGAGTAAACCTTTTTTTTTGTTTTTGTTTTTGCCTTTCAAGAGCACCATGCTATCAGCTTTGAAAAATTATTGCTATGTAGTGTCTGCAGGACATCAGGACACTGAGGGAGTGCGCACTCTACCCTTCACTGTGTTCACAGTGGAGGGACTTCTAGGACAGGAATGTTCCTGGCCTGTGTCTTCCTCCCCCTCTTTGTGGGGGTAGACAGTGGACCGGGGCATGCTCAGATCAGCCTCTCCCCTCCTCTGCTTGCTTTGGACCTGCTGCTCTCAGGGAGGGGGTTATCTTCTCCCCATCTCTGGAGGTGGGGTCTGCCCCGGTGGAGCTGTACGGAGCTGCGTGGGTAGCTCATGCTTAAATCAAGGGTGAAATACGTATTGGCAAGCTTACCCGGCCCAGCAACCCAGCTCCTTTCTCCTCCAGTCCTCCCCAATATAACCCGTGGCTTAGATGTCTCTCTCTCTGATGCCTCAGTTTACCACTTAGATGCCCCTAAACTTGAGCAGCTATCCTAAAACATACATTATTCATGCATTTTAATGGTCTGAAAGAATCGTCCATACTCATGTATCTTCAAGCCACCAGTCATTTGTTAGGCATGTATGTGGAGAGGCTAGCCTCAACTCCGGTAGAGGGCGGAAGAGGTGTGGGTGGCCGCAGGTTGACGTAGTGCAACAAAATAAAAGTATTAAATAGACCCACTTCCTCTTGGAAGGCAATCTGTGGACCGTCTATCGATAGCTCAACTTGTGCCTTTGCTGGCAAGGCCTCACTCCTTACCCGGGGACACAGAAAAGTTCCCCTCCATCACCTCCTCTTTCATTTCCTGTACCCCTGCCCTCTCCTGAAGATAGAAAATTTACCTTTATACCCCTTTACATTTAGCTGACCTAAATACTTAGTTTGGACTTACCCTGACAAATGGCATATAACATTTTTAGGTTCTTACCTAAATACTCCCATCGTTCTGGTTATGAAATTGGTTGAAAAAACAAGGCACCAACATAATCTTTTGACCAACAGAATTTAACTTCTTTGGCTTAGAGAATTAAAACACAATGAGAGTTCTCGAAAATCAGTGTAGCAGTCATAACAAACCCTTTTCTTTCAAAAATTGAACTCCTAACCAGTAAATGCAGACATTTCCATGCAATATTTCTTTTTATCTTTTGAAATTAAGTTCTATTTCTTAAAGTGCATGTGATTGAAAAATGCAAAACAAAAATCCTATTGGATTTTCATCTGCCAAAAAAAATCAACCTTAACCCACAATTCACATCTTATACAAAAATTCATTCACATGAACCTTCAACTTAAATATGAACCTGAAACTATTAAATTTCAAGAGGAAAACAAAGGCAAAGCTTTGTGACTATAAGTTAGGCAAAGATTTCTTAGACAAGATGCCAAAAGTTTGATCCATAAAGGAAAAACACTGAAAATTTGGACTTCATTAAAATGAAAACTTCTGCCCTTCCACAGGCAAAAGAGAGAAAAAGGGCACCTTGAAAAGTATGTTTTCATCTCTTACTCTCTTCCTCCCAATGCAATTTCCCCCCGCAGCATCCACTCAACACGATTACCATTTCTTGTGCTTCTTACCACACTAGCCCACACGCAATAAGCAGAGAGATATACTGCAGGGGTTGGCAACTGTATTTATATGTATGAATATGTGAAACAGTTTACTCTTGTATTGCTTATTAACTATTGCATTATTTTCCACATGAACAACTGTAAACCTACTTTTGCCCACCCGGTATACGACAGTTGTATTGCTCTTTATACCAAGATTATTTTAAACACAAAACATTCATATTCAATACATTTATGAGATTATTCTGTGTAGTCCACACTTTTTGACAGCATTCACTGCTCATACACATAGCTGAGACCAAATTCTTTGGAAGTAATTAGTTTCGAAATTTACTTAAGCAATGATGAAATAAAGATAAAAAAATTTTAATTTGTTGGCCCTGGTTAAACAAACAGACAAAATTTTTCCTGAGTTCTCAGTCTCACTGGGTACTGTCAGGCCACGCTCTGTATTTTAGCTCTGTCGGCTGTTGTATCCTGCGGGAGAGATGTCAGCTGGGGCGTGGTACCACAATCTTATTTGAAGTACGTCGAAACCAGTTTCTCCAGTTGCTTTCATTTCTTTGGGCACTGGTGTCTTTATATAATAAAATTCTCTTTTAAAGAAAAATGAGACCCTCTTTCGTCGTTCTGGTAATTAGGAAGTATTTGGCTAAGGCTGAACTGAAAACGTTTTTCACACTACAGAGCCCAATTCACGTCCTAAATGACTCATTTAATACGTAAGTGAGCAAGAAGAATACTCCTGTCTCCCTCTACCTCATTATCCCATTTCATTTCTTCACAGCATTTATCAATGCCACGACTGCACTTACGTATCTGTTTTTATACTTTCTGCCCGAGTGCCCGCCTCCGCACCAGCCCCCACACCCAGCTCTGGGAGGCCAGCACTGTAAGGGAGGGGACCTTCTCCAGTTGTACATGGCCTAGAGTGGGTTCTGACGCACAGTAGGTACTCAAAAGACACTTCTCTACGGAATGAATCTACTGCTGGGATTGGCTCTGATTCCTGCTATATGGTTTGTAAATTCAGCAGCAGCATCCAGAAGTGAAAAGGTGGACATGACCATTTAGAATATTTCACATTGTTTCTGCTATACTGGCTTGGAGCATAAAGCTTTGTATAGACCTAATTTTATATCCCTTACACCTGTGCTGTCCAAACATGGTAGCCACCAGCCACATGTGGCTACGAGCACTCGAAATGTGGCTGGTCCAAATTCAGACATGCTATAAGTGTAAACCACACACCAGGTTTTGAAGATTTAGTTTAAAAAGAGAGTGTAAAATGATCTCATTTATAATGTTTATACTACTTATGTGTTGAAACTATTTTTAATATATTAGGTTAAAAATATATTATTAAAATTAATTTCACATACTTCTTCTTTAAGGTGACTACTAGTAAATTTAAACTGCATATTGTGGCTGGTATTTTGGGTCCACGTTACATTTCTACTAGACAAAGCCCCTAGAGGCCTGGTTGGTTCTCAAAGTTCCCTCACTTCTTCTTCTCATAAGGGTTCTGTCTTTTTATCCTATGTAGACACCCCCTGAGTGGCCCCACTGAATTAGAATCACAGAATGCAGAGCCTTAGAAACTAAGGACAGGTCTCTGGGATAGTGGTGATGGATTTGTCCATGATCGTGGCAAAGAAGGTACCCTCCATTTTCTTCCTTATTTGCTGACTTTCCAGCAAGTAACATCAGAAATTATTCCATGATTGTGTTTCTCAAACTGTTCCACTCTCCTAAGATTCATATACAGTAGGCCTATTTGGGACACACTCTGAGAGTAGCCCCTTATCTCTGGCACAGCATTCTCCTTCGGGCAATACAAGGAGACTCCATTTCCTTAGAAAGCTTTAACCTACTGAGGTCACACTACAAGGCCAAGGTTATGTAGGACAGTTAGTCTGGCCAGATGCAGTGAGCATGCATAGGAATCAGCCATGGGCAAGAAGCTATGAGGTGAAAGGCCCAAGATTGCAGGCTTAGGGTAGAGAGGAGTTTGAATTTTCTATCACATGAAATATAGTACAAGCTTTGGATCACGTAATAGAGCAACACAAAAATGTTCTCACATGTCAACAAAAAATGGAACAACCAAGTTAGGAAGCCGAGGTTTTACATTTAAATAAGGGAACAAATTTGATTTTTTTCTCCAGTGTATAAAAGTATTTAAATGAAAGTCTTAATGAAAAAGTACAGAAACTTAAGATGCACTGGCTATTACTACATTTAGAGTAAGCTTAGGGGACAGGAGAGCATCTCGACTGAACAGTGTCAGAGAGTGGGTGGAACACAGCTCTTCGATGCATATTATCTTATTTATAAAAGACTGCTCTCCCTTACTACTGCCTCCTTAGTAAAGTCCATCCTGGAAAGCAAATATAATCTTCTGAACCATGGTATTATCATTAAGTATCTATCTTTTGACCCAAAAATCACTGTCTCAGAGAAAACCTGCCAACTTAAAGAGAGATTGCAACAGATACTTTCTTCATCCGCAGAGGAAAAGGTAAAATGTTTATGAAACTATTATTTATACTTGTCAAACTTTATAACAAGATGCCTGGAAAAACATCTTCGAGTGCAGTGATGAGTGTACAACTTTAAAAAAATGCCTCCTGGTATTACTAACTTAGTTTGGCTAAATATAGTCGGCAGCCTGCAGGCTGCGCAGCCCATTTTCCCCTGGAATTCAGCTAATGTAAATAAAACAAACAGAGGGAACCTGGCCCCTCCATGAACATTACATCAGTCTTCCTTATTAGGGAACTTCTTCAAACCTGACATGTTGCTCTAAATAACCGGAGTTTAATTCTCGGTGAGCAGCTCTGGACAGGGAGCTGCTCTAATCAGAAGGGCTGCTAAACGCCAGCAGAAATGCGGGTGACGTGCGGACTCATTTTACAATGATTTTAATTCCTTAAACAGGAGTGCCATTCTGGAAAGGATTAAGGAGATACATTTCATGTTTCCTGCTGAAGGTACATTTCAGAAAGCACATTTAATGTGCCTCAATTTTTTGCTTTCTATATATGTTCATTCATGCCTGTGATGGTGAACAGAAACAGGAGAAATTCTGAGATTCTTGATTTCTCGCCACTGTGATGAGGGTTCTGACCAAAGATTTTTGCATATGATTGATCTTAAGATGACGCAGAAGTTAAGAAGCTAAGAAAGACGCCCCCCCCCCCAAACGTTCCTCAGTGTGATGTTTAATATGCTAGACAACTTAGGGGTATTGTCTTTGCTCTTGAGATATTACTAGAGTCACATGTGGACCTGGCAGTGAAGGTTAAAATAAACTGGAGCTACAAAACTGAAAGCTTCTGCCCAGCAAAGGGAACTACCAACGAAGTGAGAAGGCAGCCTACCGAATGGGAGGAGGCACTTTCAATCATCTGTCTGAGAAGGGGTTAATAATGTACAGCATGATGGCTACAGTTAACAGCACTGTACTGTGTATTTGAAAGTTGCTAAGAGAGCAGATCTTAAAAGGTCTCATCATAAGAAAAATTGTAACTATGTGAGGTGATAGATAGTAACTAAACTTATTGTGGTAACCATTTTGACATACATTATATATACACATATAGTCATTATATTGACTAATACAATGTTATGTCAATTAAAACTCAATAACATTGGAGAAATCAGTCATATTTAAGTGTTGCATAATACACTTGTTTGGAAAAAAAAGTTAACTAATCCAGACTTCTTGTTATGGAGGTAAGATTTATGAAGTTAAAATGTATGTGTAAAATAAAAATCAATCAAAATGAACCTTTTCTTTAAACATGTTTTTGTGAGTACAAATAGGGTTATTCATCAGTTTGCTGATTCTACCTAGTATTTTACCCTTTTTTTCATCTTGACATAAAGACTGTTTTCATGAGAAACAAAGGAGTTGAAAACACTGTTCTAAATCCAAAGCCCATGATGGTGTGATGGTACTGGCGAAGCTAATGCTATGTTCTGAAATGATTAGTGTGTCAGTAAACAGTCCTGAGACGCAATGAGTTGAGTGGGTAATGTGATAATGCAAAGACGAAGCCTTCTTACGCAGCGGGCTACTTCTGGCAGGCAGCGAATAAGGAACTACTCATTTATTTCTCATTTTCTACTTTGGTTCACTAACAAAGTCACGATAATCACATGTTCATGCAAATGTGGAGGGCGAGGACTAGCTTGTGGCAGGAAAAAAGACTGGCCTGGAAAATAAGGGAGGATGGTTCTAACAGTTCCAAGTTTATATTTCTAAATCTAGCTTATTACTGAACTTTTTTCTCCCAACGTTTGTTTTTTCAAAGGAAAGAAAAGCAAACACACCTGAATCTCTTGCACTCAGTACAATTTAAATGGGATCGTGGATGGTCCTCATTGTTTCCATAAAGGGCCCAGCACCGGCAGACTGGGAAATGCTGTTTAAGAACTCACAGAGTTTTCCCGTCCAGCGGGCCCTTCCATCTTCTGGGAATTTTATCTACATACTTCTTACTGAATTTGGGATTGAAGGTCATGGTGTATTTCCCAGGAATGCAGGCTCTGGAGTTTGACAGCCTGGCTTTGCGTGACTGGGTGGGTGTCCTTGATCACAGTGTGTTTCTGGGTCCATTTCCTTATCCTTAAATGGGGGTCATCACAGCATTTGTCTTGGCTGTGAAGATGGAATGAGTTATTACATATGAAGTATGTAAATTATCACATATGAAGTGTGAAGTAAACAACGCTTGACCAAACTTCAGTAAGTGTTAGCAACTAATATTCAGGACGACCATAATTTAGTGTCTAAACGTGGACCCTTTTGCCTGGGACGTACGTGGAACTGGATAGAACTCTTGGACAACAGGCAAATTGATAGTCCTGGGAAAAATGGAATACACGATCACCCCATTAATATTACGTAATGTCAGGGTCACATAATGTAGAGATAAACTGATTTACAAAATTAACAAAACTTGTACCTCACTGATTAGATGGCGTAAGAAAGCCTTAATTAAAAACAATCACTAACTGTAATTTGAAATGTCTATCTTGAAAGAGACCTAACAGTTATGTTAATCACCCACTTGTTGAACTTCGAACATCCTTTTTCAACATTACCCCAAATGTATTATAAACTTTAGTTTAAATCATTTTAGCACTGTTCTGCTTCTTCCTCGTAGCCTCTTTTCCACAGACACCAGGCCATGTGGGAGTGGAGGCGGGGAGGGGAGTAACATCAAATAAAAAGGTACACAGCAGCGCATGGTGTCCACCGGTGACCCAGCTGTGCTCAGCACAGACTGACCAGCCGCATCTCCTCTGGCAACTCACAGGGCTGCTTCCCTCCCGACCTGGGGAGCCACCCCTCAGTGCGTTGTCATTATAGAAACAGAGAAAACACATCTGCTAAAAATGAGCTTTAGTGGAAAAAATTCAGCTGGCATTCTCTTTTCTCCTCTGTCGTCTTTTTTTTAAATAGCACTCTTATGTAAGTTCTTTACTATATATAGTAGAGAATGGGCGCTGACTCGCCCTGCTCAGAGGCCATCAGACGGGGCCTTTCCTACCACCTCAGGCCCAAAGGCAGCCCTACCTGCAGGGCAGAGGAGCAGCCAGGTCCCAGAAACCCAGCCCCCTTTAGACTCTGACACTGCTGAGCGGCTGTCTCCTCTCTTTGGATCTTCAGCCTTCCCACCTATAAAACTGGCACAATGCCTATTTCTGACCTAATGCATCGGGGGTGACTGTGGAACCTCAGAGAACATCTGGGAAACATTTTTTTGGCTTAGTCAACTACGTATATTACCTACCTCCCCGCTCCCCCCAGGCCCACAGCCATGTCCATATGAGATTTACGCATCTCTAGAATGCTAACATCTCTAAGGGTCTTAGACCATCCTCCCATCCTTACCAGCCCGCCCAAGCAAGACAACCCTATATTTATTGCCCGTTCCTTCCACTGGGCTCCAAACTCTCTAAGGGCAGGGTCCACATCTGTTTCATTCCCCAGTTGAGTCCATGAATGAATGAATGAATGAAGAGGCAGTAGCAGCGAACATTTATTGAATACTTAATAAGCACCAGACGCTGTCCTGTTTTATATGCTTTCCCTCTTTCTCCCCCTCCCTCCCTCCCTGTCTCTCACATGTATATATAAGTTCTTTCCAGTACCTACTAGCTGTGTGATCTCTGACAATCTTTCTGTGCCTCAGTTTTGTCATCTGTGTAAGGGAACAATAACAGAACCTATGTACAAAGGGCTGTTACAAAGATTAAATGAGAACAGTGCTTGGCACAGAGGTGTGTTCTGTTATTTGCTGTTATAGTCCTCTCCTCCTCAGTAAATGACACCTTCCCTGATACAGTTTCACAAGTCAGAGCCCCAGGTGCCATCCCTGCTGTCCCTCACCTGCCTTAACTAAACCACCACCAAATCCTGCCTCTCTCTCTCCTAGACACCTCCCACATGGCGTCCCATTCAGGCAGCCTAGGGATTTCTTCCAGATGCACATAGAATCTTGTGACTCTCATTTACCTGCCCCCAGTGGCTTCCGTTCACTCCTGGGATATATTCCAGACTCCGTAACCTGGCCCACCAGCCTGGGCCACTGGCCACAGCCTCTGCTCACTGTTGTACTGCCCTGCATTCTCTGAGAGTCGGCCCTCCTCTTCCACATGTGGTGGATGCCTCCTGACTTAACACCTACTCCCCCCCACCACCAATCATCCTTCTGAAGTCAGTTCAAACATCACTTCCTGGGAAAGGCCCCTTCTTCAGGTCTCCAAGCTGGATGAGTCCTTCGGTTTCCTGTCCTTCGAGGTCTTGGCACATTTTGTTCACCCATTTGCCATAAAGGCACTCTCTACAAGCCTTTTTTCCAGTCTCCGAGGTTTCACCTACCCAGACCCAGCTTCGGTAAAGTGAGAAGCAGGAGGCAGCGTGGTCATGGAAATGAGCGCAGGCTGGTGGGTCCAGTGTCAACTTCTCCCGGAGTGGCCCTGTCTGACCTCGACCACCTTGTAAAATCACCTGTACCACACTTGTAAGCACAAAATTTCTACTGGGGAAAAAAAAGAAAATCTCCGCACATGCATGGGAAAAGCTAGCAATTATGCTGCACAGAATAAAAAGTTACTCTGAGATGCTCATGTTAAACTCTCTCAGATGCCACTGTGTCACCTCTTACTCTCCGGCTGGCTGTGACTCCCCTCCCTTCACATAGCATTGTGGCCTATTCTGTGCCTCCCCAAAAGACCTGATGTGTGAAAACTGATTTTATGAATCCTAAAAAGTAAACTTGGCTTTTCTTACAAAGTTTAACAGTCAATGAACAATTAATATTGCCAGCAATAATTAAGGCAGGAAGAAAAGGCGATTCCTGCTCCAAGTCTTAGCATCCACTCACCATCTACTCATGAGTCAAATATTCTAGCTACATTATGTACATTTCTTGATATCTGCACCCAGAAAACATTTCAGGGAATTAGGAGAAGCAGTGGCCACTTAATTCATCCAACAGTCCACAAAACAGAATAAATCTAATTATCATGGCTCAAGGAAAAATTTAATGCCCTTGAAAATAACCAAAATTCAAGCTTAAAGAGCAAATATAAACTCTGTATCTACTATGAACTTTGGAGATGGTCTTTTTCTTTTTCTTCCTTCTGCCTCTTAGCCACTGAGCTCGGGGCTAAGAATCTAGCAATGAACACCACAGACCCAGTGCTTGCCTCCAGGAAGTCCCAGAAAAGCCAGCAAACAGTGTGTGGCCTGAAACAGAAGAGTGTTGAACTGCATTAAAGCAGCGGTATTCATATTGCTGGGTGGAGTCCATATTTCTTCCCTGTACAATTTAATTTATTCAGCTTTAAATTTCTACAGCACTGCCTGCCTGATGGGAAGACCTTCGGCATTCTGAGTCAGATGGCACGGGTGTGGGGTGCTGTGTCTTTGGCCCCTCCATTTCTCCAGCCTTGCTGGGCAGCTTCATTATATCAAACTCACTCAAGAGGGCAGGTGATTGCCAAGTCAACTCCACTGTCAGCAAGGGCCAAATGCTGGTGACAAAGTTGGCATCAGTGGACTCCCTTTCTCCGCCCTTACCAGTAAGCTCTTGCCTCCAGTTTCCAGAGGCCTGAACATGTTCCCAGGAGAAAGGAAATGTGCTGGATGGGTTCAACATGAGTATTTTGCTAGAATTGGCTATCATTTGGGGTTCCCACAAATGTCACCTTCATGCTTATCCAATGGGGATAAGAGTCATAGCTTTTTTTAACTTCTATCATTAATGGTTTTTGATAAATTACTCATTAGAGCGCTGAGGTACAAGTCTCTCAATACAAAAAAGGTTTGAAATACATGAGAAAAATTCACAAGAGGCTGGATGATTGTCCTATTAACTTGACAAATAAAGTTTGATTTGCCTCCTCCTCTTGTCTCACATATGCAGGCCACTTCTCATGCATGGGAGTAGGAGGGAAAGACATGATTTGGAGATGGGGAAAGGTCAGCAGTCTCTAAAGCAGAGCATGAATGCCAGTGTGCTTGGCAGGCTTGAGACGCCCAGGGAGGAAGGGGGGAGAGGGGGTGATAACTAAGCCAAAGACAAGATACGGTAGGAAATGGTGCACGCTCTGGCCTCGGGGACTTGGCCCCACTGGCCCCTGCCTCCGTGGTGCTCGGGCCTGACTCATTCATTCGGTGACTTTTTCTTGTTGCCCACAATATATACCAGGTACTGTGATAGGATCTGGGGACATTCACACTAAGCTGGACTTAGAATTATATGCTTTGTCCGACACTTGGCTACTTCTGAGCTAGACCCAGGAGAGAACATATTACTAATGACAGAACTAGAAATTGGTATATCACTACCTAAGTGGCCAAAGGAGATTGACTTTCTCAATAGTGGACTGGATTTTCCAGGCTTTTCAAGCAGGTTTGGAACGGGAGGAATTGTCATCGTTTAGAGGACTTTTATGAGGGAGTTTAATAGTGCATGCCTAGACACACCATATGAAAAACAAACCATTTTATAGTCAGGGAAATGTTTTCCTCTTATCTTCTGAATTCCTGGGGCGAGTGGGGACTGAGCCTCTGGTCCCTCCAGGAAGGGGAGGGGGGCTTCAGCGGGAAGGCCCGTCCCTGGAGGTGGGACAGAGCCCAGGTTGCAGGCCTCACCAGCTACTGCCCCCCATTCAGGTTCTGGCAGATTACTTAAATTTCAGGAACCAGGCGAACTAAGTTTCCTGGCTCTATGCTCAGACAAAAACATTTTCTTTGTAGTCAGACCCTTTACGTCTTAGTATGTTTCAGGTACGAGGGAGGATTAAGGGAGTTTATCGCCTCTTACAATTAAATATAATGAACAACTGGTTAGGAGTTAATTTGTTGTATTTTATGACACCAAATGTTACCTAATTTGTTCATATGTGTACATAATAAAAGAGAAAAAATATATTCCAGAATCCCTTTTTTTTAGTGGGAGTGTGGGGTGAGGAGAGGGCGTGGAGCTGGGGTGGTTCTGCATCCGTATCTTACTATGTGCAGAGTGAGAAGTCAGCCACACGTGGTCTGAATCTCAGTACTACCGGTCACTTAATCGCTCCACGCTTCAGTGTTTTTTTCTTTAAAAATGGGCAAAACAATACCTACTAAGGAGATTTCTAAAGTTTAACTGAGGCTATGAATGTAAACGTGCAATGTTGAACCTGGCCTTCAAGAAATGTTCGTCTCTCTTCACTTTCCTTCCATATTGATAAGCCACGAGCATTCATTCTGGTTTGTGCTGAAGGCCTGTCTAAGGTCTCAGAATCTAGCAGAGAATTCAATTCAGACTTTTAAAAGCTGTCATCGAGGTCTCAACAGGTTTGTTAATGAATTCATTGTTACTACTAAAACTGCCACATGCCAAAATATACAACCTCTTCCTTTCTTTCCACAAGGAGTCTGCCTGAGCATTACGGAGATCACCCTGAAAATGTACACTTCTTCCCCCACTGCAGTTTACACAGTGACGAAAGTCTGATCTGGCTTCTTGAAAAGCAAACAACAACAAAACATCCCAAGCACTTCACATTAGCCTGAGTCGCCCAGGGCAACGCTTGCACAGCGGCAGGGAGAAGTCTGGAACCTATTACAGCACGGTTCTCCAGGGGCAGACTTATCTCTTCCTCAGATGCTATCAGTTCCCCAGCCCAGATAAAGACAAAAGTCAACTGCTGTCCCCAGTCGGAATGCAAACCTGTTCAAGAATGTTGCAATACACAGAGCTAGATTATGTGGAGATGTGAGTGGCTCTCAAGCGGAGGACTGAGTCAGTGTATTCTGCTTGGAGGAAAAATTCTCATACACTGCATGAAGAGTTGCAGAAGAACCTCCCTCTCTTCATGGAGTGTGATTAGTATTCTTACTACCTTGAATCTTAGGGGAGAGTTCACTCGTGTCTGCGGTGAACTTAGAATTAATCACACTACAAAGCAGTGTGGAGAACGAAAGTCTTGAAATTCTTCCTTTCTTTCCCAAAATCAGAGCTCCAAGTAGCTTTTGACATTGATAAAGTCCAAAAATAAAATACATCTATTCATAAAATTGAATCTTCTCATTATTTAGCAAAAGACTATGATTCAGAATAATTATTCAGTGTGAGTGAATCTAAGCCTTTCCTTTCAACCAGGTATGGCATAGAATGAAAGTATATTCTACATGGAAGGCCGGAACCCTACCAGTTCTTAAATCTCAGAAATGAGAATGATTTTGACAACTATTCTGACTTTTTGCTTTCAGTATTGTCTCCTTTCATACACTGAGTGACTGTGTTTACATTTTCTTCAAATTATGTTACGGTCAGTGATGGTGTGAGAGGCCTTCTTTTAAGAAAAAAGAAACAGAAAATAATTCCAAGTAGAATTGTGCACAGTGGCATGGCCTACTTGCTGGGTTGGAGGGCAGTGAATAATGGTCCTTACTCAACAGTTCTGGTTTCAGTCCCAGACCACAAAGATTAGCACGTTCTATCTCTAAATTACAGAAGTTTACACTTTAATCATCAGTCTTAGAGCCTGTCAAGGACAAGCCCTAAGACGAAGCAGTGGTGGGCTCACCTTGGCATGAGTGGCCAGGACAGAAAGCATGAAACCTCCTTTCGGCTTCATTCATTTTCAGTTCAGGGGAGGTGGTGACAGGCCTCCCCTTTGCTTTTTCTCTGTCACCATTGGAGGGGGCCGGGCTCCAGCCCCTCAGCCCCTCTGGGCTCAGTTTCCTCACAAGCAAAATGAGTAGAGGAGGTTAAACTCTAGCTGTACATCTCTGAGTAGCTCTTATCAGGAGCGAGTGTCATCCTGAATAATACTGATTGGGCAACAGGGGTCAGAGGACAGCAGTTCGCACTGCTGCTGATTAGCTGTCCCTAATACTCCCAGGACTTAGTTTCATACTAATCTTTTTTTCCCCCAAAAGGAATATGTATTCATTGTGGGAAATTCAAGTATGAGACAGTATTAAGATAATAAAATGAAAACTCTGCCCTATAATAACCACCCATCTTCATGTAATCCCCACTGCCCAGGAAAACCACTGCTAAAGGTTTAGCGTTGAGCTATCTTTCTAGAACCTTTACCATGCACATATAATTACACATAACACACATATGTTTACAGTCTGGGTTTCCGTTCTCAAAAGTTCGATCCAGCACACGCATTTCCCCCGTGTTTTTTTCAATCCCCCAGTACACGTCTCAGCAGCCTTCCACGTCGGTTCAGCTCTACTCCGTGCTTTTTAAAGGCCTCGGGTTACTCCACGGGACAGGGAGCCACTCTTTCTGAACGACAGACCTGCTCTCTGTAAGTGCTCAGCAGGACCACTGGTATAGCGATGTAGAGCCTTTGCACAACCGGTTTGAGTTTTCTGTGTGAAAATCACTAGAAATGGGTGGGTCAAAGGGTATGTGAGCCCAACTGCCCTCAGAAGAGATCTTACGACTATCTAAAAGAGGAGGGAAGAACAGATGATCCACTTCCAAATGTTTTCTAACTAAACTTTCATTTCCATTCAATTAAGAATCTTTTAAAAGTAGAATGAAGCTGGGGTCACCTCTGAAATCCAGTTCCCTTTTGGCTGGTCCAGTACTTTCAAGCTTTTGCTTCATGAACAAGTGTTGAAACTATGCTTTGCTTTGGTGTCGGTTGTCAAACGAACATTTTTTCCTTAGTCATATTGCTAGCCATAAATGACAGTATAGTTGACCCTTGAATAATATGAGTTTGAACTGTGTGGGTCCAGTTATGTGAGGACTTTAATAAATACAGTAAATGTATTTTTCTTGTGATTTTCTTAATGTCATTTTTTCTCCGGCTTACTTTATTGTAAGAATATAGTATATATAATACATGTAACATAGAAAATATGTGTTAGTTGTCTGTTCGTGTTATTTTTAAGGCTTCCGGTCAACAGTAGGCTGTTAGTAGTTAAGTTTTTGGGGAATCAAAAGTTAACACATGGATTTGTGACTGTGCAGGGGGTTGGCATCCCTAACTCCCACATTGTCAAGAGTCAACCGCACTGGTCACTTCTAGAAGTAGGTAAGAAATGGATGCCCTGGCACTGGCATGTCATTACTTTCAACTCTCACTTACTTAAGGGACAATAAGTTCCTTTACAGCAGCGGTTCTCAAACTCTGATTGGACCTAAGAATTATCCAGAGAGCTTGAAAGAACACGGACTGTTGCATGCCTGCTCGGAGTTTCTGACTCCCCGGTATGGGATGGGGCCCAACAATTTTAATTTCTAACAATACCCCAGGTGAGGCTGACACTATGGGTGTGAGGACCATGCTTTTTTAGAACCACTACTTTTCAGAATGCTCTTTAAATACTGGGCATAACCTTGCAATTCAAGGACCACTGTCTGACTCTGGTTAGACTGTAATTTATATGAGTCTGAATGATCGTCAGCCACCTTAATTACTGTGACACATCTTCTTCCTGCTACACTTCACCGACATGACACCCAGGCACTCTTCACAGGCCACCTATAAGCAGCAGGCTGCAAAATTCCGCAGGGATCGTTCCCTGTGGCCTCGTATGTACCACACCTACTCACTCTCACATAACTGTTGTTTACAATTCATACAAGACAGGTGCAAAATAACTCCATCTCTTACTCATCCTACAAAGGAAACTGTTGATGAGATGTTACTGGTATGATGTCTTATGTGTTATTTAAGGCCTAAGTGTACAATCATCATCAGGTACCCATAGCTGCTTAAATTACACATATCAAACAAATTTAGCTCTCAGTACCCAAGTGATAAAAGCGAACATGAAAATGAATGACACACAAACTTGAACCTTCACTTGGACTGTATGTGATGGACATACGGTGCCCTTCCAATATATTTTCTACTCTGGATCCTACGTCTAAGAATGAAAATAGGAAAGTGTGCACTGGATGTAAAGTAAACAAATGTACAAGATAATATTTACATGTACATGCCAGAACAGTGGATTCTGTTGGGAAGAAGGAAGAAAATAGGTTATAGAACTTTTGTTTCAAGAAGAGATGGCCAAATCTGTCAGAATGCATTGTGCACCTAGAGACATTTTCACCCCTCCGTTGTGATGTTCCTCATTCATGGTGTGTTTTCAGAGCTGAAGTCACAGAATTAGTAGTTGAATTCATTGATAGGAGATAAGTTAGTAATGAAATGACCAAAGGTGACCACTAAGAGAGAAAAAGAAGGAGCAAAAACAGGGATTCTGAAACAACTGTTTGCTCTCAAATTATAGGAAGAGAAAGCCGCATTCATTCAGACCACACTAATCTGTGATACCTCTGAGAGTTTTTCTCGAACAGTTAAGAAGGGGGCTTGTTAAATAAATCAGTGGCATGAAGATCCATCCGCAGGACTGCTTAACACAGGCTACTGTCAAGTCCTTTGGGAGCATACATTAATATTCAAAACTGTGGCTGTACTTCCCACTGACATTTTCTTAGTCTTGACTATTCAAGTTCTTTGTATGAGTAAGTCTTTGTTTTTTAAAGAAATATTAAGAGTTTGAAGTCATTCAATCTCATAACAACCTGTCTAATGGGTAATCAAATCGGATGATGTTATGACAAAGGACAAAGGTGTTAAGAGAAGTGGTAAGTAGGTCCTAAGATGCCTTTAAAAAAGCATCTAGAAAGAATTCTCACAATAGAGATTAAACCTATGGATAAGGCATAGTCATATAGATCAATCACACAGAGATTGCATCGAAAAATAGAGAAATTAAAAGACTTCTTATAAGGACAGATACAAAATAGTCTGATCAACTTAATGAATGTATCTCTTCACAGAAAAAGCTATTTGCATGTTTGCTGTGACTGAGGGTGTGGTGGGCAAGGCCTTTCACAGCCTGGTAACGCCCTCCTCGCCTCCCTCTTCAGCTCCCTCTTCAGCTCCCTCTTCCCCACCCTCTCCTCACCTCCTTCTGTGTGGGCTCCTCCCTAGTCAGGTGAGCTGCCCACCACCCTCTGGACACACAATCACTCCAATGCTGGGCCTTTGGGCAGGCAGCCCAACTGCCTTCCCCACCCAGCTTCAACTTGTATGAAACTTCACTGTTGTCAGAACTTGAGTCGCTCCTGAAGCTTCTCCTACACACACACACACACACACACACACACACACACACACACACACACACACACACACCCAGCAGATCTGAGGACTGGGTCTGCTTCAGCAGCAGGCCTGATCAATCCATTCTGCTGCGGGGCTCTCCCCTACCCCAGCCCACTGAGGGCCTGGTCAGCCTCTTACTCACTCAGGGAAACACTAAGCACGGAACACACTGCATAAGCTTTCGCAGAGAAAATGAATGATACTGGATTTGTTTGCTAGCTTTTCAAAGCATATGGAAAGATTTGCAAATATGTCATACTCCAATAGTAACTTTTTAATATTTGGAATTCATCCTCTACTTATGAGGAAGTTGGCAGGGAAGATATGTCGTGGGATATCATAGTTCAATTTCCTGTTGCACAACTTTTTTCACCTCATATATCCTAATAAACCTTAGATAAAATTAGATTTCCACGGGTTAAAGAATACCACAGAAATGACAGCGTCTTGAACTTTGAGGGCACAGGTTTGTAGGGGAGATGGGAACTTAGAAAAGCTCAGAGTGAGCCGGTGGGTCCCAGCCCCTTGGAGAAATGCTTGAACTTCTTGAAGCTCATGTTTTCCTTCTGTGAAACGGACATGCATGTAAGTCTTCATAGGGTCAACAATGATCTCATGGAGTTGTTGGAACAATGAACATAGAATGTATATAAAAACACTGAAAATTAACAGCATGGAATAAGTGAATAAAGCCATCCATTTGGACATGGGTATAAAGAAAGATCAATTAAGAGCCACCTTTATTTCCAGGTAGAGTCCCTCATGATTGTGAATTTTTAAAGGTGATCTAGTAATTGTTTGCTGGAGGAACTGGGGCCTAAAACCAAACCAAACCAAAACAGAGCTCTTTGTCAAAACTCTTTTTTTTGTCCAGTCAAATACATTGCTTTCCTCATGGATAATAATTCACCGTAAATGCCACTTATGAGGCCCATTTTCAAAGGACAGGGGAAGCACTCCTACATTGCCCTTCTCTAATCTGCTAAAATACAAGCATTATTGATTTCTTCTTCACTTTATCGGAAGTTCTTGTTAAGAAAAAAAGTAAAGCTATAACTATTCTTGAGGCAATATGAGAGGTACCTATATTTTGGCAAGGTGTGGTAAATTTGGCAGGTAAGTTCAATTTCCATAACATTGCTTCCAGCCCAGGAAATGTCTCAGGTGGCTCGGAATGGGTGAGCTGCTGCCAGTTGTTCGGGTACGGGCTTGCTGCCCTTGCATGACATCATTTCACTGAATTCTTTACTCCGCCTACCCCACAGAACCCTCTGAATTCAATTAGTCTCCATTTTTCTGAAATACCTCATGTGATTCCAAAAGCCTAATATGGAAGCCCTTGAATTCATGAGATGAACCTCCTTGGCTGTAAAAATAGCAAAAGCATTTACTAAGGCACACTTCAGAACCACTGTGCAACGGGAAGGCTTTCTGATTACAGCGTAACTATTACCTGCAATAATGGGCTGTAACTATGACCACAGCATTATGCCAACAGGACTCTCACAGCACATAAATACTTTATTAAATATGTTTGTCTCGAGGTCTGAGAACTGAGATCATTGAAAGTCAAATGAAAACGGAGAATGTTCTTTGTAAATTATGCCCACTTTTCTCTAACTTGAGCTAAACGGAGAAGCTAAACTCCTGACCAGGTGGAACCTGTGATTTTTGCAAGCTGAACTTTTTCCTGTTACCCTAGCTTAGGCATTACACCAATTCATGAATTAATCCCATGTTTCCCAAATTACAGTATTCCAAAAGGTATTATCTTCTGAATTATAAATTAGCGTAAAGAATACCAAAAGGTCTGCAGGGAAGTCTTTTATTTATGCGCCATGGCCCACTAATGGCAAACCGTTCTGCCTTTAGAATTCCTTTCTGGCAAAGCCACAGCAGTCATGCTTAGAAACTGGGGTTGGGTTCCATGACAGACACATACCCAACTACACATCTGTTTAACCACCTCTGTCACTTTGGGGAGTAACCGGCACTTGGGACTTTTGTGAAGCCTTATTTCTAATATAGTTTTACCGATTATGCACAGACTTATAATTTAGAACTTAGACTAGATGTCTGAGATGCATCTTTCTATTTCTACAAGACTAGGGAATCAGACCCCATAAGGTCCTCGACTTCTCAGTTGTTTCAACCAAACATTCCATGACAGAGTGCAAAGACGGCGCAGAGGAAAGAAGTAGATGTAATCAGATGGGAATGCCTTTTATTTCCCTTCCGACATGGCACTGGGAGAGTAAGGCTGAGAAGGATATTTAAGCTCATTTCATCTAGTCTCTATTTTCTGAGAAGCCAACGGAGACCCAGGGGCAATATGGGATGTCTGGAAGAAGACAGCTGTCTGTGGAGAGCCTGGGCTGTCCCTAGCAGCCCCTCAGATGACAGAGTTAGGGTGACAGCCATTTTTTCAGCTGTTGAGAAAATAAAAGAAGGCAGCAGAAAGCATGCCCAAAAATCACTGATGCCTTTCTAAACTCAAGACATCTACGCCATTAGCTCAAGATATCCGCACCGACATGCAGATTTCCGGGTTGCCAAAGAAAACACCAGGTGATGTTACCCTTGTCGGGAGATGACCCAAAGATTCCGTCAGACCCTGTGGTTTCCTCGCACTTTGACCTTTAATCCGACTGCTAAGAGCTGGGATGCCGTCAATCTTTCCCCAATTCATCGTTTTAGTTGAATGCGTATTGCCAATAAAATAGATTTTTAAAAATGGAGGTTGTAGAGGGGTTACTTATATTTGAAACCAGACCTGAAGCACAGCGATGAAAGGATGGGCTGCTTATGTCACAGTCAGAAGAGAACCCAAAAGCCCTCAGATTTTAAAAGAACGAAACCCAAGATTCAGAGCAGAACCCACTGTACAACCAGATTTTGTTGTAAGATATTCAGTCTTCGTCAGATTCCTTGCTGATTATTCAAATGAATGAATATTAAAAATGTAGCTGGATTACTCTGTGAATGCTACATAATTATTTTGTTTATTTAAACCAATAATTGTTTTACTACATAGGCTATGAGATCATGCACTATCAATGTGATTTTGAAATATATCCTAATTATAGATGTAAGTACACTATAGTAAAAGAAAACAACTATAAAACCACGATAACATTGAGCAAACATTTAAGAGTCCAACTTGATTATCCTTCTTTTTCATTTTCAGATTTGTATTTGGCTTAATAAATAGATGAAATCAAAATGACGGGGTTAGGAAGGAGATAACCACACAGCAACACTGAGCTCCAAGCAGTGTTGTAGAAGCCACTCTGGCCTGCCTGGGAGCTACTGACATTGCAGATCCATATACAAGGAAGGAACAGACACGGAGCAGCTGGAGGCCCTGCAACACTGTGATGCCACTCAGCTGCTAGCCCAGGGCAGGTGGCCGAGCTGCAGAAAGTGCCACTGTGTAGTTCCCTGCGTAACCCGACCAGATTTTTCCATGGGACTTACTTTCTCAAGTAAACTGGTCTTTGGGATTTTAAACATTTAGCATTCACCCTTAAAACTTTCCTCCTGAACTTGTGACCAGTATTCTCAACTTGACTGCCAGATTTGCCATCTGTGCGTAAGCTTTCGGAAATTCAGCAGGTGCTGCCAGCACACGTGTTCAAGTGGCAATATTGCCCTGCATCTCAGAGAAGATGCTGTGTGTGCTGAAAAGAAAAGCACAATTGGAGTCAGGAGATCCAGGTCCTCCGACAACTGCCCCTTTGGGAAGTCACATTCACTCTCCACTGGGTTTTCAAAATCTGTGTAGCAGAGGTAAGGACGCCTGCCTTACCATCTCCCCTACTAGGATGTAGCGAAGGTCCTGGAATATTTAAATGAGTAAGACTTGGCCTTCATAAACAGTGCTGGATTTCACATGTCTCAATTTTGATATGCTTGTGATGGGCCTAGATTTAGATTTGCCTAAATCTCTAAATATAAAATAATTCCAGCTAACTTTTCAGATTCTATCATTTATTTGTAGCCCGAAGCAAGGAATTTGACCACAATGGGGAAAAAAAATCTGGCGGCTTCACACACCTGGTGGCCTCACCGAGCGTCTCTCTCACTCTATCGAACAGTTCTGGAAAGGCAGAAGACAAACTGATGTTAAATGGAGTAATTCTGTATTTTTGCAAACTGACATCTCCTGCTGATCGTGTGTGAAGAAGGGCCAAGGAATGCTTGGGTTTGGACAAGGGCCGTCCCATCCCTAGATGATTCTTCTACTTTTGGGAGAGATTTGTAAATTCTTGTATACCACTCTCTCTCTTGGAAATAAAAGCTCTGGAGAGGCGAGATCCAGCCCCTTATCTACTGTCCCTGGGCATCTCACAGTCACTTGCCTGGACAGATTTATAGTTGCCAGTGTGGACAGCATGTGCTCAAACGTTCGGTTACATAACACAACGGTGTGATGTGGGAGAAAAGTATGGAGTACATTTGGACACATTTTATCTCTTAATAAGTGCCTAAAATAGAACTTTTTAAAAAGCCACATGTCACTTTTCATATAAATATAGCCATTTATAGTTATGAAGACACATAAAAAATGAGGCCCTACCAAGGAAAACCACACATTTTTCCAGCTCCAGTTCTGAATGAGTTCATTTGTGGTTTCCTGGGGTATGCTTCACTTCAATACTCTGCCATTGGGCAGGATTTGCAAGACCAGAGCTTAGTCAGATGAGGGGAACTTTATGCCACCTTCAGATACTGGGCATTACATTCTCTCACTTTCTGCTCTGGTGGGGGAAAAGTCCTCGTCTCCCAAGGCTTTAATTACTGCAGGTGTTGATAATTCCCAAATCACCGATCTCCTCCCAGAATGTCAGACTTAGATTTCTAACAGCCTCCCGGACACCTCCACTTGCTATGTTCACGACCAGACTGGTCTTGCCTTCAGGGCTCCTCCACCTTCTGCCCCGACCACTCTAAATGGCAGCCCTATCTGCCCCCCCCAGCTGGCAGGACCCTTGGAGTAATGCCTGGTGCATCCCCCTCCCTTACCCTTCACACGCCCTCAGCACCAAGTATGGTTAATTCTATCTTCTAACCATCCCTGGAATCCAACCACTTCTTTTACTTCCTTTGACACTAACTTAGTTGATACCATTCATATCTATTCCCTGCATTATTCTAACTATCCCAACTGATTTTCCTGTTTCCCAGCTGCTGGCCTACAGTGAGTTAACCCACCAGGTGTGACAAAGTAGAAGCACAAGACAGCCTTGTTGTCGTACAACAAAGGCGTGATCTGGTAGGAGTGAGGTTTGATTTAGGGTGCCATTGGAGAGAAAAACACAAGAACATACAATTAAGAGTTGTTTCATAGTCTAAAGTTCAATCTTGATATCAGAGAGATGAGATTAACTCAATAGAACAAACTTGTGTTCAAGGGCTGTTTTAGGGACTCTAAGTGTCAAGAGCATTTCAGAGTAGAGAGGGATTAATGTGATGATTAGTCTAGAAAGTGTTACATGAAATTTCTGGACAAATGTGTACGAAGTTTATTTTAGTAGTCACTCAACAAACACTAATCATACATCTACTAAGTCAGGGGTGTCAAACTCATTTTCACCAGGGGCCACGTCAGCCTTGTGGTTGCCTTCAAAGGGCCGAATGTAGAGCTCCTTGCCCCTAGTTAAGGAGTAGTTACATTTACATTTATATAGTCCTAAAATTACATTCGGCCCTTTGAAGGCAACTGCAAGGCTAATATGGCCCCAGGCGAAAATGAGTTTGACACCCCTGTACTAAGTGAAGGGCTTTGCTCCATATAAGTGACAAATAAAGAAAGGCTGTCCCTTTTCTCAAGAGGCCAATGAGATTATAGAATTCTGAGGGCCAATGCACTCTGCGCGTGGACACAGAATTCAGCCTCAGGCAGACCTGGAGTGTACACATCACCAGCTGCATTCAGGCCTCTCCTCTCCCAGGGGACGTTTCACACCTTCCCTCCTCAACTTCCCTCAGACATTCACTCTCAGCTGATGACCATCCCTCCGAGCTCACTGAGAAAATGGAGACAAGCAGTAGAGAACTTCCAGGAGCTCCCACTGCCCCTTCTATCCACTTGCAGACACCGCCTCCTTTCCAGGATTCCAGAGGCTCTGCCTCTGTGCTCTTTGTGAAGGCCAGGCACCAGCCATCTCCAGGATGTCCCTCCGGCAACTGTCCCTGTCTTTCCTGACCTCTGGATAGACAGGACCAAGCCCTTTATCTGTTATCCTTAGATAGATCCCCAGTCCCTGGCAGGAGTGTTGACAGCGACTGAGGAAGACGGCACATGCGCAAGTACTTAGTTTTACAGAAAAGAATGGTGTGCCACGAGAAACAATAGCGAAGTACTAGGGGACTCATTCTGTGGACTCACAGCCACGCTTCGTCCTGATTTTCTGCCTCGCTGAACTGCAGCCCCCACCTCTAACCTGGCATTCCTAATCCTCCTCCCCAGAGTTATTTCTCCCCATAGCACAGAATTCCATCTGAAGTCCTGGAGGTTTAGATCACTTTGTTTAGAGTCTGTTTCCTACCACTGGAACATAAGCTCCATGAGGCAAGGATTTTCGCATATTTGTTCACTTAGGTCACTGCTTCATTCCTGGAGTCTCAGCCAGTATCCAGGGCACTGGACTTGCTCAACAATACTGACTGTGTTAGTGAGGTCCCGGCCTGGCCATTTCAGGTCTGTGAGGCTCTGGGCAAATTACTTACCCTCCCAGAATCTCACTTTCCTGCTTTTTAAGATTGGGGCACTGACAGTACCTCCTGCGTGGGACTGTGGGGACGGTTACTGACAAGTGTGCTAAACATTTCAGTACACTGTCCAATATAATGCAAGTGTTCAACAAGTGGCATTTATCGTGTGGTTATTCCGAAGACAGTAATTACACATGAGTACCTGAGTTTACCTAAAGGCTATGCATTCCCAAATAGGTGCTTGTTTGGGAATTTCATGGACTGCCGTCAAAAGGAAAAATAAGATGCCTGTAAATTTGCTTTCCTTTAGGATGAAAGATACCATTTAAAAGCTAACCCTGACTTTGAAAATAAGTGAACATATAACTAAATTAGTGCTCAAGTGTAGGCCCAGGTTCTGTAGCAAAAACTATGTTCAGTAAGGAAATAATGTCAACCAACAGGCAGCTCACATCAATTGGCTATCCAAAATAGGCCCCAAAGCGGGCTGGCAACTGGGCCAAACTTCTGTCCCATTTCCCCAGGCCTTTTCCCTCTCCTCTCTTTCCCCTGGGTTGCTATGAAGCCAGCCACTGCTGGGATCCCCTCCGGGCAGCCCTGCGGTGCCTGGGGTGAGGTCTCTGTTAGCTTAAGGGGAGGGTGAAAGGAAATGTATCTCTGTGTACCTTTATTTTCCCTTCAGGGTTTCAATGGAAAAAGAGAAGGTGGGGCCCTTTTGCCATTGTTGCTGGGATTAAAAACCATTAACAAAAAAAATCAAGTTAGAGCTGTGAGTGCATTTTCCCACAAAAAAACATATTAGATACATAGTGGCTCAATTCTAAGGTACTATTAATACAGCAGAATAATTTGGCTACAATTTCTGGGCTGTGCTGGGAACCTAACCATGAAGTGTGCCATACTTTCAATGAAAAAGTGTGTTTAGAACTTCCAGCAACCAATTTACAAGTCCACATCCAGAATCCAACCCATCTGGAAGCTGAGGGCTGCTAATTCTCAGTATGTTGGACAATTTTTCAAAGGCATCACTAATATCTCAGAGTGGGGCCAAGCTTCAGATTCTCATGGACGGTCGTCCAGTGGTGCTCCGTTTCTCTGTGAATGGGGTTCCTGATCCCAGTTCTAGGACAGTTCTCAGAAACGTGGCAGGGGCACCTCAGAGCATTTGTGAGAACGCAAGGTGGTAAAGGCTGCGGTGCACCCTGCAGCTCCCAGTAGGTGACAGCGACTTAACCAAGGTTAGTTCTTCACTTCCCTCCTATTGGTTAAACTTCAGTTCTACTCTTCTTACTTGTTTTTTGTTTTTGTGTGTCTTCCTACAAATCTATTTTTAACACCTCTATATGGAAAAAAACATTGCGAAGTTTTGCCAATAGAAATCAGAAAACAGTCATTTGCTCATTTCTTTTGGCTGACACACCTTTGCAAATGGCAGCTTCTCTCTCAGGAGGGAATCTTTTCCATCACATAAGCCTTTCTGCCTTCCACAGGTCCGTGCCAAACTGTGGAAATCACCCTCTTAGCTTACCATAGTGGTGGGGCTTTGACAGTTGGGCCAACACACGTTCAGGGGAAGAGTTGGAACTGACGTTAACTGTCCACCCCAAATCTTCAGCTGCTTTCCGTGTAGTCATTAACACAGTTAAGAGAGGCTCACGTACATGGAACAGCTTGTGTTAGCAATCACAGTTACCCCTACAGCACACAACCAATAAGACAGCTAAGATTTACTGCTCAGGAAGAAATCTGTGCCTTTAGCAGTGGATGGGGTTGGGCGGAAAGCGGTGCAGACCACTGCTTCCAGATGGCGTTCCTCCTGCCCTGCCACCTCTCTTTCCGTGCTTGCATTTTACCTCCATGCCTTTCCTCCCAGAATGGGCCACTACTTCCCTCTCACAAAGTCTCCGTGGCTGAAACCTCTCTCCTCTACCATCTCTAATTCTTTATCCTTTGATAAAATCTGATACAGTGCGTTCCTGAAAGAAAAAAATCCCTTGTATTAGTGTAAACTCACAGAGATTTTCTGAAGCAGAAAACCTGGGACACTGAATTAGGCAGATCCTAGTGCCTCAGTTTTATCTCTCAATGATCCTGGAGAAAATTCTTATTTTCCCTACACATTTCTTTATAATCTGGTAGAATTCGATTTCTTGTTCTGGGTCTCAATATTATTAGAATGAGCTAATAAATATCATATAGTGGGAACACTTTCAAAGAAGAGTTTAGGACTCTTTTAACATAGCCTTAATTTTTATTTACTTAACATATCCTTATTTTTAAAAGTGTATATTTAGCATCTACCCCCTCTTCCCATTTACCTGAAGAAGAGAACTATTTCGTAAGATGTTAAATAGTAGGTAATTTTAGAAGTATAGTGAACTTTGACTACCTGATGATTATCTGGATCTTCTGAAATAAATGCTGAAACAGTACAATACATTTTGATATGAAATTGTTTACGTGGAAATATACACAAAAGGAAAGACAACGTCTAACACGTACTTTTATAGTTCTCAATAATTATGAAAGTAATCTGGAAAGCAGGGGGGTGGAAATCAACAATGTTCACCCAATTAATAATTGTTTGAACAAATGAATAGCTTCCTCTTAAAATAATGACTTTAGCACCTTGGGCAGTGTAGACTCCATGATAATTTCCAGGAAATGCATTGTAATTCAGTAATACATAATTGTTTCAAATATAGTACGATATAAGATCTACCAGGGAAAATAAAGTTTTAAACACCAACCACAGTGCAATGTGGTAAGTAATAGTCACCTTTTATTCTATCTTAAAAAGTTTGAGAAGTCAACGAAACACTAGAGCCCACAGGATATACTGAAGCGTACCAGGGCTACTCTAACTAGGACGGCTACCTGTTGTTTACAAAGGCAACATCTTCACCTGGGACACACTGATCATTCAGTTATTGCACCATTTAAACCAGGTAAGCTACTGTATCACACCAGCCGTCAGAATTCTATGATTCATGGATGCCAACAGTCACAAACAATACAGCCACATTATTTTCAACCACCTACCTATGCTCTTCGTGCAGAGCATCAAGTTTTCACACAGCCAAAGAGATGGCTAGGATGTTGCCATGTTTTGTTATTCATTGTTTCCTACTAAGGGACATGGTGTGGGCCCTGGGCCACCCATCCCCATGCTTATTATAAAGACAAAAAAGTAGAATAAATATTAAATAAATCCTATTTTATGTATAATAAATGGAATAAGTAAACAATAAAGCTTAGGAATTAGTTGAAAGTTCTATTGATTATGTAGCTCTTGCCTATTCATTATACATCGTTCAAGGATGTACTAACCTCTTAACTTCCTCTCTCTTAAGGTATAACTCTTACAATTCCTCTAAGGCACAATATAAACAGAGTAGGAAGAAAAATTTCCTCAGATCTCTTATCACTAAGTCAGAGTTTGCCAGGTCTTGAGAAAAATAATATCCTCTTTCCTTAGTGGTGTAAAACAAAAACAAAAACAAAAACAAAACCCAAACAGATGTCTTTCCATTGCGGTTGAAGTAACCAAACCAAAGTCCCTGGACAATCAGCTGGCCACTTTTTCCTTAGTGGCACTTATTGAGACAGTTCTGACAGACGCCTTCATCGCACAAACCAAAGGCAAAACTTTGCATTTTCCAGATTTGGTAAGACCACTGCTCTGCCTGAAGGACTGGGACCGGGTGGGATTGGTGGCAAGGGCAGCCTTTTCAAAAGCTGGTTACCCGGGCACGGACTATTCCCTGCATCAGAAGCTTGGGTCTCTCCATTCTGCCTTTCTCATGCTTGTTCCATGTGCCTGCAAATCAAAAGGTAGATCCAGCTGGCGTAGAAAGCCTAAAGCCTAAAGACCGCTGGGCTGGGTCTGACGGATGCACAGCGGTCCTGGTGTTTCACCGGCACATCAGCAACAGGGCTTGGCTAGCCCAGGCCTGCTGCAAAAGCGAGACCTGGCTCAGAAAGGTGGGAAGATGCTTGTGCCCAAGGAGACCCGCTGCCCGCCTCCCCTTCCCCATTTCATTCCCGGCCTGCGCAAAAGTCTCAACCTCACTCCGGGCTCAAGTGACCAAACTCTCCATTCTGGAGTCCTGGACCACTCACCACTCCGGAATGATACGCCCCCAAATGTTAACAAGGGAAACAAGAAAAGCCCCCAGCCTCGAAGTGGGGCCGCTAATTCCAAGGGTCAGACCCTCTGTTCCCGCCACCAAACCCTGCACTTCAGGTTTGGGAACACAAAGCATCCTAGAGAGAGCCAGCCTGGCTATTCACAAAATCCCTTCGGTTGGCTGCTAAAGCCGCAGCCACGTCGTGGCCGAATCTGAGTCGCTACTAACAAAGCCAAAGCCACGAAAGGGGTAGAGGCGGAGCTCAGGGTCTAGAGCACCAGCAAGCCTTCAAAGCGCACCTACTGTGCGGTGGCCACCGCATACCGGTAAGGGAAGAGTCCCCCCAGCTACACTCTTCTAAAGAAAGAAGGATGGGGTTGGAGCGGGGCGAGGGTGCAGCACCCAGGCTTGGCTAGGGATGGATGGATCCCTCCTTCCCCCACCAGCCGAACAGGAATGAGATCATTCCCCCCCGCCCAAATCTCTGCCAGCCTAGCGTTCTGTGCCCTCCCTCGCCAGATCTGACCCCTCTTGGAGAGGGGCCCCGATTCAGGGAGGAATGGGCTCAGAAAAGTTAGAAGAGTGGGAGGGATCACTTGGGGCAGCAAAGTATCCCCAGTCCCAGCCCTTTTATGATGCAAAATTCCCACCAAAAGCTCAGCTTTCAAAGATCCCTGCACGCAAGGGGAGGGAGGGAACTTTGCAAGAAGACCAACGGCAGTGGTGGGAACGCTGCATTTACAAGTTTCTCTGCCTTCTTGCTCCCCACAGCCACCCTGCCTTCTAAAGCCCTCCCACCCCCAGCTCTCCGCCACCCTGGACCCTTCACTCCCTTTAATTCATCCTTTTCTACCAGGCAAGGGGCCGGTCCGGTGCCTACCTCTGGTCTCAGGGCTGCGCCGCGCCGGGTGGCTCTCCAGTGCCGGTCCCGTCTGGTGCAGCCGCCGCGGGCTGCGCACCGGCAGGTACCGGGCTATATACCGCTGTGACTCAGTGAGTCTCCGTCTGCCTTACGGTCCTTCAAAATAAGAGTCTCGGTCCCAGCCCGAGGCCGCGGGAGCGAAGGAGGCGGGGCTCTGCCTGGGGAAACATCCCCCAGTTTAGCGCAAGCTTCCCCGGCCCTCCTCTTAATCTAGCCCCTCCCTTTTTCTGGTCTCAAACCCCTTCCTGGGCAGCTCAGTGATGAATGGGGCTTTCCGGGAACTTTCAAAAATTGATAACGGGAAAGCATTTAACTTTTAACTTTTTTTTCTAGACCAACAGAAATGTTGGCTGCATGTTAGGATGAGTTGTGATTGTTTTTTCCTCTATAGACCAAAACGTAGTGTCCAATAAATCTGACTCCAGGGCAGCATGGAGGGCAAAGGAATGAATGCTCACTGTGGAAGAGGAGTCCTCAAGGAATGGCGGGCTGGGCGGGGAGAGGTGGGGAGGGGAGGGGCAGGGCGAGGTGGGGTGGAGGGGGAAGGGTAGGGTGGAGTGGGAAGGTCCAGTTCCCTGGGGCTGCTCACATTTAACCTGGGCGCTGAGGATTTCAGGTATCATGCAGAATGAAAGGATAATTTCTAGATTTCCATTAATTAGTTTACTCTGATCTGTGTCTAAACTAAATCCAGGACCCTCAGGGTAAGAAGTGTAGCCTTCCGATTGAGCAACTTCTTAGGAACACTGTCCTCATCCTGCGTTCTTCTGCCATAAACTACTAGAGGATTTGAGTCACGTGCGTGCACTTACTACAAGGGGGATTTCTAAAGAAGTGTTTTAAAGGAAGAAATTGACTCATTGATTCCAAAGTTAGTTTCCTATGTAAAATCTGTGAATTGTGTGGGCTTCACCCTAAGTCCAGATCAGAAACCTCCTCCTTTCACACACTCAGTGAAGGACACCCCTTGCTCCATGCATCGTCCTCCAGTAGCTGGGTTAGCACACTAAACCACAGTCATTGTCCTCCTGTCTGTCCCGCCACACTGTGCGCTCCTTGGCCAGTGGGACCAAATCTCTTTTACACACAACAAACTGTCAACAAAATGAATGGGTGGCTGGATGCTAACATCTCACATACTGAACACCTATTACTGTGTTAGGCCCTTCTGCACCATGGTCACCAAGTAAATACCAATAAATGTCGACTAGATTTGAATAGCTAGTGGACTATGTGTAAATGGCCTAGTAACTTTAGTCCTGCCTTCATCATTAATATCAGACAGTAGGGTTTCTAGGTTCACAGCCTGACCCTATCTTTCTGAAACAGCTTTATTCAATTTTTAGCTTAAATTGTGTCTGTAAAACATTCAAGCAATAACTCCAGTGTGGATGTCTCTCTGAAATTCCACCCTCAGAGATAAACACTGTTAACACTAACAGTCCACTCTTCCGGCCTTGTGTATATGTATTTGAACACATGTGAATATATCATCATTTACATATGATTCTGCAACGTATATATATCTTTTTACCTACAATATACAGTAGCCAGGCATAACACAAGGCATTTTCATCCTTTCAATTTTTGAGATGATGATTGGTGAACAAAAAACTCCCAGTACTTCACTGTTTAACTTTGCCAATTTTTGAATTTTTAGTTGGCTCGGTTCTGTGCTAAATGACCATTAGGGCCATAGAAAAGCATCACTTGGTACATAACAGGGTTTCCTTACAGACTGCAGTCTGATACTGAAGAAAGAGTCCTAAAAATAGATATACCATATGGCCCAGCAATTCCCTTTCTGGGTACTTATCCAAAAGAAATGAGAACACTAATTTGAAAAGATCTATGCACCCCTATGTTCACTGCAGCATTATTTACAATAGTCAAGCTATGGAAGCAAAGTGTCCATCAATAGATGAATGCGTAAAGATAGAATATACACATATACACAAAAATGGAATATTACACAGCAGTAAAAATGAATGAAATCTTGCCACTTGCTATAACATAGGTGGATCCAGAGGGTATTATGCTAAGTGAAATGAGTCAGGCAGAGAAAGACAAATACCATGTGGTTTCACTTATATGTGGAATCTAAAAAGAAAACAAAACAAAAACAGACTCATAGAAGCAGACACCAAAGAGATGGTTACCAGGAGGGAGGGGGTGGGGAATGGGTGAAAAGGGGAAGGGAATATAGTCAACAGTATGGTGATAAGTTTACAAGGTGACAGATAATCTCTAGAATTAGTGGGGTGATCACATTTTAAAGTATAAAAATGTTGAATTACTGTATTGAACACCTGAAATTAATATAATCAATATGAGATTGTATACCAACCACACTTAAATAAAAATAAAATTTAATAAAATAAAATGAGTTAGGACTTATCAGTCTGTGCCATTAACTGTGGAACTCTGGGGTTTTCTTATTTCCACAACAATGGAATTAATTTAATGAATTAAAACTTACAGTTCTTAAATTTTGTGATTTTATGATTTAGAAGTCCATTCTGAACATAAGCACAGAAAGAATAAAATAGATAAGCATGAGTTACTACCACTGCAAGCGTTTACATACCATGGGAGTATGTCTAGGATGGAATAGACCAGGAGAGTTGATTAACTGCCAGAAAACCTATCCAATTCCTTTACAGTCCCAGCGAAAGAAGGATGACCCATTAGATTTGCCATCTCTGCGTTATTCCTACTACTACAGCCCATAAAGAAGCATTCATGTGGACCAGTTTTCATTTTTCAGAGCTCAAGTCCAGGAGGACTTAAGGAACTGGTGCAAAACACGAAATATTATAATGCTTTTGACTCTTAAAGATGTATGCATGAAATGTGGGAGGAGTGGATACATCTTAGCTATTGCTTTGGCAAGTCCCAGAATTGTGAAAACTCTTATCAGTACAAGCACTGATAGGACTTTCTGCCAAGCTGGAAAAAGAACTCTATCCCCTTGTGCACATTGCAGATTCTGATCAAGAACCTTCTCTGTAGTTTGTTCTTTCTTCCTTCTCCCTGAGCTAGAACTCAGCGTTCCGAGGCTTTAAGGTGAGATGGAAGGGGTGGTGAACAAATGTGCCGGGGGCTGCGCTCATGGGACTCTCTCTGGCCTCACTAGAAGTGTGTGTAGCAGAGGGTCTGTTTTAGAACTCCCGCCGCTTGCTTCACCATTGCACGCTTTGGCTCGCAGACCTGTTACCAATAGGTCCATGTACCAATTTGAGATGAAGTAATTTGCTCGGTTTTCTAGTTGTTCATGGTAGAGTGTATAATGGGTGAAGGTAATCCTTAAAATCATTCCTTTATTCTCCTTTCCATATTCTCTCTCTCACAAATGAAAAATGTGAAACACAGGTGGTTAAAAACTAAAACAACAAAAGACAACTGAAAACAAATGGTATTCACTGAACAGACACAGAAACAGATAGACAGCTACATAATTCTTGGCGGGCACTACAAAACGCCTATCTCAAAAATGCTCACCGTAGGTAATAATGTTTCAGCAAGTCAAATAAATGTCTACTTGCCAAGCGTCCATTAGAAAAGCTACCACCACAAGTATATGTTGCCCAAGCATGCTTTTCGAACATTTACGCTAAGGCCAAAATTTGTATTTTCACTCCTTTTATTTACATGTAGCAGGAGAAGGCACTTTGCTTAAAATAATATTTCAATGAAAATTATCAAAAATGTGTAATTTTCTTAGAAGATTCGTAGCTTCTGAGCTGATAGAGGACTGGCACATTCTCTATCTGGAGGCTGTTGCTATGTATTTCTTCAGACTGATCTATGGTATATATAACACATGTTCTGATATCAATTCAGAGAAAGAGTCTATTTCCATTTACTTCCGGTGCTTTGATATTATTTTTAAAAACCTGTTGATTTGCCTCTTGCTATATCTTTAAAAGGCGCAGAGTCTTGGTTAAATGGCCTCGGTACTACATTTGCAAGGGCACCTCACCATATTCTGCAAACAAGAACAAGACTAGAAAAACAGGAATTACAGATTCTACCTGATATTGGATCCAACTAATATTGTTTCGGGAAAAATGTTTCTGAGATTAGAATGTTTAAGATCAGCTTTTATTCATATACGTAATGAGCACTTTGAATTTGACTCTGTAATTAATTGCAGCATTTTATATGGAATATTTATTTGATAGCAACATCCAAAGTGAGGCATCTCTGAAAGTGAAACGTGGGTCGTCTCAAGGCCAAGGCCTGTGCATCATTTGATTATGAACACAGATTATTAGGGGCGGAGGGGCAGGGCAAGCCTCCGAGGGCAATGTATACTTCAACATAAAAACAAGTGAATGTATTCCACTGGCCAAGGTAACTTTCTGCCTCTTCGTATGTAACTTTTTATTAAGAGAAGGAAGAAAGGACAAGGAAAAGAGAAAACGGAACTGTTTGTATTTGTGCAAATGTGACTAAGAACCCAGCGGAAATAAAAAACACTATGTAGGGGAACGCAACAACCCGAAGGTCTGCCGTCGTGGAATGTAAAGAAAAAACAAGAAATGGTGAACAAAAGCACACACTGAGTTTGTGAGAGCAGAGGAAACCCTGAACGTCTGAAACAACTCCAGAGGAATCCGAGAATCGGGGCTGGCAGGGGCCCGAAGAGAGAATCTAGAGGAAAGTGGTCCTGAGGAGGGCCTGGGCTTTGGAGCCAGATGGACTGGGGTCGACGGAAGGCTGTTTCTAGTGCCCTGAAACTCACAGGGCTTTTGTTGTATCACCTGTGGAGGAAGAGGTGTTTACCTGGGACTGCTGCTGAGAACAGAGAGAGGCTGCCTGTGCAGGTGCCTAACACCCTGTTTGGGATGTAGCAGGTAAGGATAAGTTTCCTTCCCCTTTTAATGTGTCCATTTATAAAGTTATAGTATCTCAGGAACTTTGTTGTAACAAAACACAGTATTTAGTTAGGGACAGAGTAAAAAATTAATAATCTGAACTTTATCTGTGTTGACACTCTACCAATCACTTCACATGCATTCTTCCATTTTATCTCACTCTACAAGCCATGGCGAGTATGGCTGTTACCATCATGCCGCCTTCATAGAGGAAGACAGTGAGCACAGAGAGGTTAGGTAACTTGCCCAAGGACACACAGCTGCTACATGGAGCAGCAGAAACATAAATTGTAAACTCCAGAACCAAAACTCCAGGGATGATAAACTTGGAGGAAAAAGTATATATACAATGGAATACTACTCAGCCATAAGAAAAGATGAAATACTGCCATTCATAACAACACGGATGGGTGTCTAGAGTATCATGCTAAGCAAAATAACACATAGAAAAAGTTAAGGACCATATGATTTCACTCATGTGGGATGTAAAACTGAAAGCAACAAGTGAACAGAGCAGAAAAACAAATAAAACTCATAGACGCAGACATCAGCAGGGTGGTTACCAGAGAGAAGGGGGTGGGTGGGGGTGGTAAAGGGTAAAGGGGGTCATATACATGGTGACGGAAGAAGATTTGACTTGGGGTGGTGGGCACACACTGCAATGTACAGATGATGTATCATAGAAATGTATACTCAAAACATATATTTTTATTAACCAATGTCACCCTAATAAATTTAATTTTAAAAGTACATACTTATGGAAATCCATGAACAATCTCAGGATACTAAGATCTCCATTAGTAAATCAGTAGTGTATTATTGCAAAGTTTTAGTGTGCACAAAAATGTCTGCTTGACCTGAAATAGTTAAGGCAGCTTCTAAACATGCCCTGCTTTACCCGCAGAAGAATCTGACTCATTATTAAGCACCCCTTTCCAAATCAAATGAGTTATGCTGGCTTTGATGGAATCATTCCCCATGGATTACTGGAAGGGCATAGTTACAAGTAGGAATTTGCCTTTTTATGTGAGCCTCCTGAGTCAATGGTGAAATACTGCTAGGAGCTGACTGGTGAGTTTCACTTTAACCTACATATGAAAAATCTTAAGCTGTGTCTTATAAATATAATGACTCATCGTGGACTAATATGACATTATCTATTTAGGATTATACATCTTTACATATATATTCATTCTAATGGCAATTTATGAAGTTATGGGTGAGATGGCACATAACTCAGTTGATTCTCTTAATACTGTTACCTATGGTGATACCGTAACAAGGAATCAGTGTTGCACTTCATATGGATGCATTTAGATGCTTCAAAAACACACAGGTCAGCTTTCATTCTATAAGTGCTCTCGGAAATATAGAAAGCAAAACTACCTTGGTAATGGAGCTGCTGTAGGTGTTGGGGGGCCTTTCTCAGAATGATGATTTCAATGCAAAGGAAACCTTGGACTCCAACGGGATACAGACAGGCAACCACATGGGCAAGAAGAAGGGGATCAGGCCTATGTTCTCTAATCCTGAAACTCCCTCCACCAAGTCCGTCACATCCTACACTTGCGCATCCATTCCCTTGAGTTAATACATGAATCCCCTGGTTCAAATGAGTAAGATTTTGTTACCTGAAGTACTTAGCTTTTCTCATTTGGGAAATACACAGATTGGCTGGGGTGCTGCAATGAAAGGTTTTCTAGCAAAGATATCCAACTCCTGAGAGGGCTGTTGAGGATATTTTACAGTATGTGTCTCTGATACAATAAAATATGCAAATCTCGACTCTGGTATGGACAGGGGATGAGAAGAGAGAATAAGGGGGAGTCATCTATTCCAATTAAATTTTCTTTTAAAACAGAAATTTAATGAATGCATTACACATTGGAAAATTCCCTGGATATAGATCTTAAGCCCCATATGATGAAATTTTTGGTAACAGTAGTTAAAGGAAAAAATTTATGTGATATATAGTATACGCGATGAACAGTTAAAACAATTAACTTAATAATATTGATACTGTCCATTATGGTCCCATTAAATGAATACAGTGTGTTGCCACTGACAAAATGAAGTACTAGATTTCAGAGAAAAAACATAAGGATGTTTACCTAAGATCCCATTAAATCTAAAAAATTATTTCCATTATTCCAAAGAATTGAGATCATTGGCATATCAGTATATCATATTTTTCTGTTTGCTTTTAGTTGTATTAGAAAGAGTTAACTAATTTTGAGGTAATTTGATCACTTTATGGGAAATCAAGAGTCTCTTCAAATTAAACTTTGGTTCAATCTGCTACATTAAAAGAAACTAGTGGCTTATGAATGTTTTCAAATGACCACGTCCTTTATAATATATAATAAATTGTGGCACATGGATAGAGCTCAAAGAGAGAAGACTACACTGAGGGAAATTAGAGGGAGCGCTGGTGTTAAAAATGTAATTTTTGAGCAAAGTTGACAAAAAAAAGACTCAGAAGATAAAGTTTTCAACAGAAGAAAAATGATAGCAACCATAATTAAAGACTGAATCGAGCCCTCTGCCTCCTTAAATCCAAGCCCTTTGCAAATCATTATCTTAATTTTTTTAAAAAGCCCCATCGCACATTGATTTATTAGCAACGGGTCTATACATGTTTCAGCCCATTGTTGCATTCAGTTCATTAGCTTGTAGGTGGTAACATCATTCTTCCACCCTTTGTGGGTGGCGCAAGCTAAGCTCGACATACTTTGGTGGCATTGTTCCCTTGTTTGTTTGCCCACGGTAGGACACTTAACGAAGCCTTGTGTCCCAGCAATGGATGAACTGGTCTGGCAAACACTATCCTTCCAGTTGACTCCGCTTTCGAGAACAAAGGCACAGTCTTTCTGCATCACCTGCCTTGCGGTCTTCATGCAATGGCCAAAGGAACCCCCCAGGAGCAGCCCTACAGAACACCAGTTTTTAAAATGCAATTTCTGAACAAAGTTGAGAAAGTAAGATTTAGAAAGGAGAGTTCTCAACCCCACAGGGCTCACTGGCTGGGGGCGCATACTGGCTTTTCTAGGACGGTGTGACTTCGGGAGAAAGGGATCCTTGAGCCACTTGTTGCTCGGATGGAAGTATCAAGAAACAGGAAAAAAAGAAGTTAAAGGGACTTGCAATGCTCAGTTTACAAGGAGGGTGAAAAGAGGGGAGGCCAGGTGCAGTTTACAAAGTGCCCTTGCCCGTCACCTTAGTCAGGGCCACACATGGGTCACAGCGGGAGCAGAACTAGCACCTACAACGCTTTCGGCAGCCCATAGAAACTTTAAATTTTAAATATTTTTATGCTCAGAAGGAAGGAAAATGAATGTAAATGAATATTACAAGGATAATTATATAAAAATGAATCCAGTTTGGGTTTTATTCCTCTTCATACTAATGCCGTTGTAAAATATAATTCTATTTTTTTTTTTAAATGAAGAAAGGAACCCACAGAGACAAAAGTGCCTAGGGCCTGTGACAATCGTAACACAGCCCTCGTCTTAGGGAGCTGATGTCTGTCTGGACGCTTCTTTCCTTTCGTTGTCTATAAAGACAGGCTTTCCCATCTAGTTGTTTTCTGTGTGACCCTAAGTCTGTAGGTGTCCCAAGTTTTTAAATGAAGGAAACCCCAGTTCCTATTCTCAACCTCTTTGTAATCTAAGGGAGGAGCCAAAATCAGCTGTGAACAACAGGTGCTTCGCAGTTGTTCATTCATTTGGACATTTCTTTTACGAGTCAGTTACTCGTAACTGCCGTGTGAACAAACTGCACATCTGGGGGATGAAACTGCCCGCTGAGAGTGAATTACTGAAACGTAGGTGGAGCACAATAGTTAATTCATTTGGTTACCCTTATAAGGCTTAACAGAAATCCCTGCAGCATTCAGAAGTCGGGCTCCTTTGTGTCTGAAGAATGGGTTAGTGCCAGGCTGAAGGCTGCAACGTGGGAATATGTGAATCCAGTTTAGAATGCAGCCCCCGGTCCTTCCCTGGTCACCCACTCTCATTTCGTCACCGCCCGTCCCGGAGCGTTTACTGACCCTGGTGTTCTTCAACCTCAACATGTTCTGCTTTCCCCTTTCAAATTCCTGAAGAGTTCCTTTTCAGTTTCATCTAGTTCATGGGAAGAAGAGAGCACGTTGGCATAACCCCCCTGCCAAAATAAGCCCCCCCCCCCAAAACACACCTCTACTTGGTAAAACAATTCCTAAGCTTGGTTCATTGCTGTCACACACCTATTTCATACTGATTTTTCCAGCTTTTTAAAAAGTGTGACTGGCTTATAAAAATTGTATATATTTAAGGTATACAGTGTGCTTTGATTGAAGCATACCTGTATAATTATTACCACAGTCAAGCAAGTGAACATACTGGTAACCTCACACACTTACCCCATGCGTATGTGTCTGTGTGGTGAGAACACCGAAGACACACTCTCCTAGTTCCAGGATTCTAGACTTTAAATACACAACAGATCTCATCGGGTCCTGAGTTTTCTTGGAGATGAGGTCTCCAGGCAAAAGTCCCTTAATTTCATGGTCACCTCATCTGTTCAGTGGAGGAGTTGGATGGCATGATCTCTTCTGCCATGGTTGTGGGATCAGGTTGAAGGTCACCCACCCTGACCAGGGTGTGGGACTTTAGTAACAACTCTTCATATGGGTGTTGGGCTATTATACAGAGCAATGGTCTTCAATGATAATCCATTGAAAAGTGAGAAAAACATTAAAACCTCTCTTTATCTTAACCTTTAAAATTTTCTACCTTTAGGTATATTGTATAATACATGCAATAATACACAATAAATGCCTATATTTTACATATTCATATATGGGTATATATACATATATACACTCACATACATACTTGTGTGTATATATATTATGCATGTTTGTATAACACACACACACACAATATTTTACTAAAGGGGATACATGTCCAAAGAAACTTCGTATCCCATTGTTTTAAGATACAAAAACACAATCAACTCAATTCACTAGATGTAGTCTGGCCAAGAGTCTGCTTTAGGATGTTCATTTCTAGTTTCCCCTTTAGCACTATTTGGCTCATAGACATAATAGCTTCAAATAAGCAAATTTAATTTGAGATAAAGGAATTTGATCCATTTTCCACTAGTTTGGGGAAGGGGATGGAATGAAGGGAGGTCATTCCTTCGAATTCTTTCTTGATATGGACATTCAACTTAATACCAGACAACTGAAGGCTAGAGAAAGCCAGGGCAGAGGCAGAGAAGCTGCCCACCGGGGCCTGCCCCGCCCTGTGAGTTAGAGCCCGTTACTGTGGGTGCGGCTCTGTGTCTGCCATGTTTGGGACCTGGATGTGGCAGGCAGGCAGAGCTTCTGACCTGCCAAATCTTTTTTCTGCTGATGTGGCAGAACCCATAATCCTAGAAAACAGAGACATCCATTACTCAACACTTTTAACTGAGACCCACACAATACATAAGAACAGTCTCACTAGAGTCCTTCACCGATATTATATATAATGTTTCAAAGGGTACCTGTCTGCCTCCAGCTTTTTTGCAGGTGATTTTGGGAGCTGTCTGTAATTACCACTGTCATATTCAGGCTGACAAATTACCACTTGGATACCTGCTTGGATATCTTGAAGTCCATTATTTTTTTTTTCTGAGTTAAAAATGGATGTTCTTTCTCCTATCCTTTGACATTTTCAAGAGAATTGTCATCTACTTGCGATACTTTAAGTGCATCCTCGAAAGATTTCACTACCCATCTATGAAGTAGAATGATTTCACATTTAAGAGCTCATGCTCTGCGTCTGAACCCCGGTTGTGTCGCTTGCTGGGTGTGCGTTTTGGGGCAACTTACTTAACCTCTCTGCGCCCCAGTTTCCTCCTGTGTAAAATGGAAACGGTAAGACCGCACACCTCATAGAGCTGTGGTGACGATTAAATGAGATATGAATGATCTGGCGCAGTGCACATGGTATTGCTACCAATAAGTGCAGCAGTTTCTATAGCTATCACCGAGAAACATGGCCATGTGGTGCCAGGAGGAATTTATATTCTAAATAAGTAACTAGATGAAGCAAACAGTTAAGGTATCGCCTTGACTAAGTCAATAATAATATGGATTAAAGCTGTTTAAACTCCTCGTCCATCAAGACAAGACCGACAGAAGTGTGATTTAGATGCACCACAGGAGGGGAGGGAGAAGGGAAGGGCAATAAGTAGATACTTGACAGAAAAACATCCACTGGGGACTTAAATACTATATTCAAGAACGGAGCTGGCTCCACTGGTAGCTCACTGGGAGATCTCGTACAATTCACTTCGAGTCCTGTGCCTCGGTTTTCAAGTCCGCACTGGGATTTATAGGGGGTTGGATGAGATTACATCTAACATCTGTAATTATTAAACAGTTATTATTCATCATCATTAAAGTTATATAAAGATATATTTATTTCTCTGTATCTCTGATTTTTAACACCTAGGTATGTAAATAATTTGTGCATTGTTCTAAGTTTCCAATAACTTTTCCTGTAAATAGAATAATTCAAATGAGCTGATTTGTGCAATGTGCTTTCTAAATACTTGGAAGTCTTCCTAATTACTTTCGATAGCAGAGGGACCATGAAAACCGAAGCATTGAAAGGTTAAATAGCCTGCTCTCACTGAGGGCTGAGGTCATAATTCGGAGCTCTGGACATCAAGGTTTGTGACCAGGTGCTGTCCGGTGCTTTGAGAAGGAGACCCTTGGGGGAGTGGTCTCCATGTTCTCTTTAAAGTGGGGCAGTGCTGGGAGGGAATCCTGGACCGCCAACCTCTGCTTCCCTCTCATTAACCAGAGTTACCCTGGAAAGATCACACAAAACTACTCTGCCATTTCAGCTCGTTTTCCTCAGAGAACTACAGCTAGCTTTGCTCTTATGACATAATTGGCATAGTAATTCAGTGAGGAAGTTCTATAACTCACAAAGTCTATGATAATATCATTAACTATGCAAACAGAACATTACATGTGCTGAACAGATAAACTCTGGAGCTTCAGTTCATTCTTACCCTAGAAACTCCCTCTTAGTTTTTATCGTCTTTTTAAAAAGGTGTTTACTACGAAAACATAAAATAATGGCCCCAAAAGTATATATTCATAATATACCAACACTATTATTTTCTCCACATTCTTTTCCAGTCTTCAAAGTGTAACGTGTGCAATTTTACAAAATAACTTTCAGCATCATTACGTTATTCATCATTAATGAGTTTTCTCTCACAGTTGTAATCATTCCTGGTTTTAGTGGCTGCATAATATTCCATTAATCGAGAGAACAGAATTAACATGCTGTGTTCTGTGGCTCTTTGGTGTCTTTCTTCCTTTTGAAATTGTACGATATGCTACAGTGAATACCTTCAGGCTTAAACATCTTTTTTCCTCTTTTGAATTATTTCTTCAGGACAAATACTGAAAAGTTTGATTTTGGGGTCAAATGCTGTTTGTATAACTTTTTGACATTTATTGTTAAATTGCTTTCTTAAAAAATTCAATATTTTGTAAGTGATGATAAACATTTTCTCCTAAGGCTGACAGTTTCCCGCAGAGGGTAATAATGTGGCTTATTAAATAGGGCTTATGTCCAAAGTTAAGAGGGCAGTTATTTTTGAAACCAGAACACACTGCATTCTGGGATCACCTCAATGCAGTGGTCAGTCTGTGGGCACTATGGTGTCCCCTTCTTTTGGCCTCCAGGCAGCTCTCTCTTCAAACTCTACCATTAGTGTTCTGGCAGTTTCTGGTTCAAGTCTGGGCTATCCAATTGTGTACATGGGAACAGAAGGGGAGGTTCATTCACTTGCCTAACTTGAAGTTGCCAGAAATTTAAAGTTATTGAGGAAGGGATTAGCCAAAGAACATACATGCACAACTCATAGACACAGACAATGGTGTGGTGCTGGCCAGAAGGAAGCGGGGCAGGGGCTGGATGGTGGTGGGGGTTGTGGTGGGGGGCGGGTAGGGGCATTTGTAAAGGTGTCAACAATAAAGAAAAGAAAAAAACTCCCAGAAAATTCTGACTCAGGATGAAGGCCCTATATCTATTCCTAGCTGGTCAACATAAATAAATCGATCTCTTGGTTAACAGCGAGAATTGCTGTATGTTGGTTTTGTGATACAAAAGGTTGTTTCTAGGGGTATCCTGAAATTCTTTTTCCAAACCTCTGTCCTCCTCTACCTATCCTACAAAAAAGTATCAAAATAAAATCAATGTTAATTCATCTTGTTGCTGACAAGTATTATTTACCCCTTTGGAGAGTTTGGGAGAGGAGGCTGAGAAGAATAAAATAGGCACTGGGAGTCTCTCTGACTAATTTGCTTCCTTTGACAACTTCTTTAGTAACTACCAACATATTTAAGTTAGACAATATGTCTAATGGGCATTTAACTAACTTGTTAAGAGGTAAGCCTTTCCTCAAAGGACACAACTATAACTCAGTGCTCAGAGCACATCTGAAAATGGGATTCAAGATATTTTTGTGGCTTCTTGGAAACTTTCATCATCTTTGGCTAAAAGTTTCATAAATTATACATAAAAGCAATGTTGCGGTGCTTTTAATGTACAATTTGCATTTTTCCATGTTTAACAAGAGAATGCTTATTATTTCAGCTGTTCAAAGAGTTTCTAAACATCTCTTCAGGCACATGTCTACAAAAAGCCAACAGAAAGGGAGAGAGATGCCTTTCTCGCCCCTGCCTAAAGGCCAGAGAAATTATTTTCCCTGTATATTTTGTGTTAGCAAGTGACACAAAAATCCTTTGACATTTTTCTTTGCTTATTTTTACTCTCCCAGATGGCCTCCCATCTCTGACACACTCCTATTCTGAAATCCTTCAGCACTGACTTCCTTATTTGGTTGCTGGAAGTGCTCTTTGTCTTGTTCAAACATTCTGCTAAGCTTGCAAGCCTCTTTTCACCCCCAGCCCTGGCTGGCCCAGTGCTCCTCCTTCCCTAAACACACACACACACACACACACACACACACACACACACAGGGCCAGCTCCAGCAGGTCACTCTGACTCAGCCTTCTGTTGTTCACTTGCCAATCACCCATTAGTTATGCCCATTTAAGGAGCACCTTTTGGAAATCATACGGGAGCAGAGAGCTTCCAGATATTTGGAAAGACTGCTCTGCTGCACACACTCCAAGTCACCTCAAAGCATGTATTCCACACAACTGCCCTCCTCATGTGGCAGGGTATGTATTTAAAAACAAACAAACAAACAAACAGACAGAAAACCTCAAAAACTCCAGGCTTCCTAATTGTGGTTACCTTACTTTACTCCTCAGTGTTCTGGCACTTAACTTTGGCTGATTGAGTGGTTTTATTTGATTTCCAGCTTTCCTTGATCTATGGTACGTGCCAAAATACTCTGATCTAATACTTTAAGAAACATATAACAGAGGCCCAAATGGATACACAATAACACAAAGAAAAGTGCTGGATCCCTAAGTAAAGAACACACTCCTCTCAGTAGCTTGCTCTGGAGTTGGGAACTGCGAGGCACTGGAGTGTAGAAGGGTGTTTTCTGGTTTCTCTGCTCAGATGTGTGTGGAGCAAGCCAGCTCTCTGCATTCCCTATTTCAGAAAGAAGCTGCCATGGCCCCTCCAATAAAACAGAGCAGTGTTTCCTTACATATAAACAACGGAGAAATTCCTTGGGCAAGCACATAGCCTTCTGGTTCCTGGAACAAAGCGGATGGTGGTATTTATTATGTCAAATAAACACATCATCCACACTCCAAAGGGAACCCTAAACAATAAGCTGAACAAAGCAGCTTTCAAGGTTTTAATCCTTTTGCAATTAGCTCTTGTCTAACTCGACTGAGAAATTAGGAATGAGCTATTTTCCCAGATGTACTCTTAGTGATTAAAATGCCAGTTTGTTCTCAACACTTGCTCTGAAACAGAATCAGAGCTCTTTCCAAAGGTGCATAATATAAACACACAGGATATCCTGTCACTTAATATTATTTCTCATCATCCATTGAAAATAGTCTGTACGTGCCCTTGTCTGTTGTGCTGATTATTGAAGCCCTGTTACTTGTCAAGTCATTGGACTAGATGCTGCAACCAATCTTTACAGTTGCCACTCTCATAATTACAAGGAACACATCAAATTCTACCGAAAGCACATTTTCTCTCTTCCTTGTTACCATTTCAGTCAATTTTGCTTATTTGCGTTCACCATAGTGACCAGTGTGGAAATAGCATTCGGCTTACAGAGTTCCCAGAGTGCACTGCCTTCTTTTATTTAGCACAGTTCCAGATCGGCTTGGATGAATTCTTGTTGGTAGAAGTCGTACACCCTTCTTGGCTATGGGCAGGGCATGAATTATAATAGAATTCCATTCATTTACATTGGTTGAAACCTCAAGGAATCTGGCTGTGCCTTATACCATGGCTTCTGAGTTCAAACTTGTTCACATTTTAGAGCACATGGAAGCTGAGACCCTATTATATTTAATTCTATCATAGAACACCAAGCGACTCTGCTACAAAGGAAGGATATGGTATGCCTGCAATACTGACGCACAGTCCCGAACACACGCCCAGGAGAAAGAAACCTGCGACAGCCTGTTTCTTAGTTTTTTAAATTAACATTTGCATTTGCTCATTCATCTTGATATAGAGAAGACAAGCAGCCTTGGTCAGTAAAAGATTAAAAAAATAAGAGGGGCCCTGGCTGGTGGGTCAGTTGATTGGAGCGTCATCCTGTACACCAAGAGGTTGTGAGTTCAGACCCTAGTCAGGGTGCATACGGGAAGCAAATGATTGATGTCTCTCTCACATCTATGTTTGTTTTCCTCTCTCTCCCTTTCTCTGTCTTCTAAAATCAATGAACATACCTTCAGGTGGGGGTTAAAAAAATAAAAAAAAACCCCAGAGGGTACAGGGGGGATAGATGGTGATGGAAAAAATAACATAAAATAAATACACTGTTTTATGGGAGAAACATTTAAAACTGAGAAAATTCAACCACGCTTTGGGAAAGATGTCCCCGTGTACTCTCAGCCCAGTGTTCTGGGAAGCCACTGGCATCAGGAAACCGCCGACTGTGCTGGGAGACCTGTGCTCCTGCCGGTTTTGCTGCACAGGAGCTGTGTCAGTTTGGAGGAAGTCGTTTCATCCCTATGAACCTTATTTTCCACATCTTCTAAAATGCAGACATCAGTTGAAATCAGAATTCCCAATGAGGATAGGCTTCAACATTCCCAAAAAGCCCAGCAGAACTTGTGTATTTGCTCAAGAGAGATGACCCAGGCCATTGCCCCTGTTTTGCTGGGAGACAAATTTGGTACATGAGTTGAGAAATCTGAAATCTGAGTTCTTAGTTAAAAAAAAAAAAAAAATCAGGAGCTACTAAATTAAAATAATTTCAAATAATTTTACCAAATCTAAACTCCTACACTCTTAAAAGGAGAAATATTATTGGTTCCTGTATTTTTGTTCTGAGATCTTCACACTGGTGATTCCCAAATTCAGCTAGAAATTGAGGCTGACTGAGACCCATCCTCTCTGTGTTCTTGAGCTCATGTACTTCCAGAGGCTGGTTTGAAACTTCTCAAAAATGCTGGCAAAGCCTATTACTGACAGCCTCTAAGTGCATGCTTCTGGTGTTGTTTCATCCCACACTCTCCCTACGGCAGTCTGAATTGACTTTAGTGGGTGCTTCCCGGGCCCTGTCCCTAAGCTTCCCTTACTCCGCTCACCACCGGGCTCAGAGGCACCACCAGGGGTGCTGGCAGCCCCACAACGTGGTGGAGCTCAGAGATGGAGAGAAGGTCTCTGATGCTCACATTCTTTGATCACAACAGGAGCTTTTAAAAGAAGAAAGAATAACTTTTTGTTTTGTAGAAGGGAGTCAATTATTATACACATCAAGTCTACCATTTAAAATATATCTGATGAGGCTATTAATTTTTTTCATTTTAAGTAGATTGTAACCACCTTGCCCTGAAGCAGAGAAAAATTCTCAGAACAAGTCCTCCTTTGCTCTCCCCTGTGTACCTAGGAAAATGTTGGGAGCAGGATGTAGTAGGGAGAGCCCTGACCTGCAAGTGAGGAAACAAGTTAAGTCCTATGGGTCCAGTAAAATTAACAATACTTTCATCATATCATTCTTTCAGTAACTTCCACAGGCTTGAATCTTTACTAGGAGTTACAATAGTTTTAAGAAGAAAGTGCATCATTTGGACTTTCAAACATGAGGCAGGAAAGAGACTCGGATTATTTTTCAAAATAATTACCTTTTTAAAAGAAAACAGAAATCCACACTGAAAGAGCTGCAGGGAGGACAAGCCTTTCTGTGCTAGCATTCCAACCATCCTCTGCCTTTGAGGAGGGCCCTCCCTGCTGGCCCAGCATCCTGAGAGCCTGGCATTCACGCTGGTTAGGGGATGTGTGTGGGGGTGGGGAATCAGTGCAGTTTTTAGGCCTTGGTCTAATTTCTACACCCATATTTATATTCCAGGTTGTGATGGAGAAAGAAGGAAAATGGTTGCCATATGCTTCTCCACATTTACTTCAAATGCAAAAAGAAACACACACACCCTTCATTATACAACTTCAAGCCAATGACTATAAATTAAAAACTGATTGGACTCAGATTTGACTCTGAACCTAAATACTCATCAAGGAGACCTAATTGTGAATATAACATGCTGATAACATAATGTCTTCTCATTAAACTACTAATAGGAAGAGCTGCAGAAATCTCCCCTGAAGTGGAAAATCTTTGCAAACCTGCAGGCAGGAGAAAGGCTGCAACTGAAATTATTACCAGCAGCGTGATGGAAATGTATTTTCCCTGACATCTGGCCATGACTCAGATCGCCATCCTGGATGCTTCCTTGCTGAAGTTCCTGCCAAACTCTCTGTTCCACGGTTGCTGCCCTCCTTGTCTATCCAGGCAGATCAGCTCTTTAGGTGACAGACTTCGTGATTAACCAGAAGAGGCCCAAGGGAGACATTTGTATGTACACAGCGCTTGGACAAATGGAGTGAAGTGAACCACCTCTGTAAAATGGCAAACAGAGGGCAGGGATTCTTGGCAAATCCTGGATACCCCTCACTAATGGTCTGTACAGACATATTTCCAAGGAGGTGGGATTTGGACAAGGAGCATCAGGAGTAATCCTCGCTCGGCTCTTCATGGGTTTCAGGCCACCGTCTGAGGTTAGTTTCCTCTGAACCCAAGTCTAGCCTTTGTCTTACCAATCTAAGAGAACAAGAAGACTTTTAGGGAGTCATTTTTTGACATGTTTCTCATCTGTCATCATAACCATTCTCCGCTCATGCTCTTCCCTCTCTTTTATTGAAATACTCTTTTCTTCTCTAATGGCCTCATCTAATAAACTTCCTAAAACAGCTCTGTAGCAACCACCTTTCTTGTGTCATTCATCAGACCTTCAGCAAGCCGACAAGAGTAAGATTGTCACCTTCATCTAGTATTTCTAACTGGTTTTTGCACTTCCAGTTCGCACCCCTAACACTCAAAGCCGAACATATCCTTTTCTCCTCAAAGCCTTAATATTATAAATTTCCTGTTTCTCCCTAAGTAATCAGCATTTTTTGAATACCTACTGGTTAAAAAAATACTTCCCTGTTTACAATGTGGATCGAGATATTTATCTTTCCTTCCAAACTGACACATACACAATGCCACTCTAACACGGATAAACGCTACTACAGGAGAGAGGAAGGGGATGTGTGGAACCAGTCTAGTGCTGTGGGAGAATGGCGAAATGATTAAGCAAGAAGACATGGAAAGCATCCTAGAGAATATGTTCAGGATGTCACATTACTGCCTTTTCATATTAGCTGAACTGCAAATCAGGCAATTCTGTCTCTTTGGTTGCTCACAATCTTTTTTTTTTTGGTGGTGGTGCTGCTTAAAAGATGCACTGGGATAAATGTTGCTCTCCTCAAGCCACCAAATCTTTTCCTGTCTCTTAACACCTATTTAAGATATCTCCATCATCTCACCTGTGATCACCAAGTTTCCTGTTCTCAACTTCTAACTTTGGAGGGGAAATACTATCTAAGCTTCAAATTTGGTCAAGGTCCCATGCCTCCCCAGGCTCCTCCAGGGCCCACATCCAACTATCATAGTTTTGCTTTCTTGGCTTTTCAATCCTCAAATCGCTTCCCCTTGTCGATGGGCTCCTTACAGATTTATCTAACCTTGAGACCATCCTCCCATGACCCTTCTTGATCATCGAGGCACCAGTTTTTTCTATTGCCTTTTATCACCAAGTGTTTTAAAAGCACAGGCTCTCTACTAACTGTCTTCACATATTCCTTTTCTCTACTTTCTTCTCAACCTCTTGCAGTCTTGCTTCCTCCCCTTGCAGTGTACTCACTGGCCCGAAGAGACCCTCGTTGCTCACTGGGGCACTAAGGTCTCTCCCTAGTGCTCCCGGTTTCAGCTTCAACCCCCTTAAGAATGACCCCTGCCTTCCTCAGAGGCTGCCCTCCACTGTGTGCCACAACACTCTCTGCTTCCTGTCCTTTTCCCTACTTCTCTGACCACTCCTACACAGGTTTGTTCACTGACTTCATTTTTTTCCTGGGTCTGACCCTTATATATAGGTATTTCTCAAGCATCTGCCTGCAGTCCTCCTCTCTTGCACTCTACAAACTCTCCTCGGGGGTATTGCTCCCATGGCATGGCTTAAATCTTTCTGTCTAGGTAGATGACAAAATTATGTGTTTAGTATCAGCCTTTCTTCTGAGTTCCAAGAACATCTTTCCAACCACATATTAGGTATGTCCACCAGGATGCACATCAGCACCTTGAACGTAGGTCTAAAATTGAACTTAATCATTCCCCTGATTCTACTACAAGTGCCTTGGTTCGGATCCCCATTACTTGGCATTGCACTACTGTGGTCACCACCTAACTTGTCTCTCCAGTACACCCTCTGCATAGCCAAGTTTCCTAAGACACCAATCGTAATCTAGAACCTCTGCTTCATGTAATAGGGCTCACTATCTTGATCTTTCACTGAAGACAATAAAGAAATGCATGATAAATTACAAAAGTCATTTTCTTCAAACACTGAAATGCTGTCAAGAAGCTTTTATAAAGAGAAATTTAAATGAAGGTGGGCACACAGAGTGATAAGCAGAGCACTTCACGCTTCTATTATTTCTGCTGGTTCTCACTCATGGTACCTTATTTCCATGTGTCCTTAGTAGTTTTACATGTATTTTTATTTGAAGGAATTTTCCAGGAGCTGGAAAATGAACTTTCGTTTTCATGGCCTCATGACAAGACAGAAGGAAAAACCCAAAGCTGAACTCAGGTGAGTAGTCTGGTAATCATAGACCCTTCCCTACAAAGTTGAGACGTCTCACCAAAAGTCCCTCATTGATGGGGAACCAGAAGTTAAAATGGTCTAGCCTCACACCTATGTCCAGGGCATTACAAAGGAAGTTACCCTGGTATTTAGAAGAACAGAGGAAGAAAAACAGTCTGGAGAAGCTAAAACTGCAGCTGATCCTTTTTGCAGATTTACAACCCAAATTGCCATTATTAGGATGATTAAAAAAAAAAACAAACAACAACAACCCTCATTTCTTTAGATGCCTGCGTGGCAGAATGAATTTTCTTTAGAAGAAGGCACCTCCATCACAGGCCCACAGAAATTCTCACAAACAATTTTCCAAAGAACACTAGTGGTTTTCAGTAAAAAAATAAAAACAAATAAAATTACTAAGGACACATGGAAATAACGTACTATGAGCAAGAACCAGCAGAAATTGTAGAAGAAACAGACCTACAAACACTTCCAATAATGAACTTAGATATAGGACATAAAAATAATACCGTGTTTAGAGAGATAAAACAAATCTCTTTCACCCTGACTGGGTAGCTCAGTGTGTTAGAGTGTTGTGCCGATATGCCAAGATTGTGGGTTCAGTCCCCGGTCAGGGCACATATAAGAATCAAACAATGAATGCATAAATAAGTGGAACAACAAATCAATGCTTCTTTCACTCTCTCTCCTTTTCTCCCTTCCTCCCTCTCTAAAATCAAAAAATAAAATATTCTTTGGTGCACTTTAATGAAAGGATTAGTGGCTCAGAGAATGTTTCTGTAAGTGTGCCCAGCTGCTTTGATAGCTTTTAGAAAAGTTACATGAAGAACCCAACTGTCAATCCATAAGATACAAACCATAATGTGATCCACATTTACATTAAAATATATTATACAAATTATTCTTAAAAAAGACAAATCTTTTTTCATTTCCTCATTTGCAAGTCTTTAGTTGATCCCCACTGCAAATACTTAAAATCCTCGGCCTGTTTATGTTAAACTTATCTGGATGTGCTTCCTCATATGCACCTACTCCATTTTCAGCCCCAATCCCATCGCTTCCATAAAGTCTCCTCAGATCTCCAAAGGAATGAATAAGGTTTCCATTATATTATCATGGGCTTATTGCAGTATATAGTGGTCATATTATATTACAGATATGTTCTGATTTTCTCACTGGCCTCTTAAAAATCTTAAGCTTCTCTTTTAAAAAAAATATCTGAATGTGTCATAATACATTGCACAGTACTTTCTGCACCATCAGAAAGTGACGAGTGTTTGTGGAACCAGGTTCCACTAAACATTGCTCACAGCGCTCCAATTCTTGCAGCGCACAGTAAAATTCTGGGGCTCGCAGCTTGTTGTTGGCCCCCAATTTCTCTCTACAACCTTCAGTCTTGTCAGCCTCCTTATACATTCCATGCTCATCTTTTAACTTCTGACTTTTTCTTGTGTTATTTTTCCCTCTTATTAATATGCTCCCTTCTCTCTGCTCATCAAAACATTATCCTACTTATTTTGTTTCTGGATTACACATGTGCCGCACGGATGTTTAGTGTTGAGGTTAGGCACCGTGGCGTACGTACCCTGACCTCCAGAGCTGAGCACAGCTCCAAGCATATGGTTGGCACTCAGTATGCATTTGTTGAAAGAGTAAGTGAACCATATGTATGTATGCATGTATACACACACACACACACATATCTTATCAACTCACACATGTTGTGAGCGCCAGGAAAATAAGAACACATACCTTACAATTTTTATTCCTCACATCTAACTGATGCTTGATAAAAAGTATCCATGTTAAATGACCAGTTCTCCCAGTTCAAGGGAGAATATCTACACTAAATTTTTACTCAACTAGGAGCAAATGATAATAAGCGAATAGCAACCTGATTTTGTATTTAAAATGATAGGTGACTGGAGCTCAAAGGACTTCACTATTATCCTTTACTGAGTATCTATTATGCTGTGTTGGACACTGGGCCAGGCACAAGAGAAACAAGTATGATAAATGAGATAACATTCCTGCCTTCAAGTGTCTCCCATTCTAACAGGGAAGCAGAGATAAACTATGACTTAGAATTCTAAGGTGCCAAATGCTATAACTTATTGGAGGTAAAACAGATAAGGCCAAAGCAATGGTTTCCAAGTTTTTTTTTGAGCTACCCCCAAAAGATGAGTTAAGTTGGAATAAAGGGGACATTCCAGCTTTGAGGAAAAGTACGTACAGAGGCATGAATTTCTTCAAGAGTCTAGCATGGTTACAACAGTGAAATGAGTTGGGACATAACCCAAAAGGAACTTCAGGTGAGTTTAAACATTGGACTATTCTGAGAAAAAGAGTGTGCTTCAGGCCTAAAATGGGAGAAAAGAAGTTCCCTAAATATTGTTTTTTTCCCTGCTCTCATTTTTATGTTTCTTTCCAAATGGTACCTGAGTTCAAGCCTCTCTCTCTTTTAACACAGAGCTTTCCCCAAACCTCACATTACTCAGGAGAAAAGTTATGTACTACACACCTTACTAGAGACTCAGCCAACAGACAAAGAAGGTTTGTTGACCTACTGAACACTAACCCTTTAAATGCACAGCAGAGGGATTTGGCCTCTCGCTTCAAACTTGGTTAATGTTCTCACTTTGCAAACTCTTAAAATGAGCAACTCCTGATCTTTTTCCTTCACAGAGAAAATCTACATCGACCCATATTTATTCTGAACACATGACACCTGAGATGCAAAGAACAATCCCCTTTAAAGCACCGACAAAGATTCAATGTTATGGAACGTACATATAATATTTACCCAGTAGCAAAACTAACATATGCTTATTTAATAATTGTGCAGGTGTGAGTATACACTTCTGAAAATAGATATTTATGACTGTTCGACAATTGCTACCTAGGCCCGCTACCCCAATAAAGTAAAGTGGGGACGATTGGTTATATGGCTCTGCATCCACATTTGTCATCGCTATAAACCAGAAGTAGCACACGGGACCAGAGCCCTAAAATCTTACAGTGAAAAGGGGCTTTACGTCCTCCTGCAGAGTTTGTTTAAGCTGCTATGTAGTAAAAGATAATGGCCCTGAAAATCTGAAGATTGTTCTGAAAAACATCTACCTGTAGACCCTCAGGCTAGAGTCTGGATATTACCAGAGAGGCGATAAACCAACTGGTTTCTGGTTTCTACCAACTTTTGGACAAATACATGGGCTTCATTACTGAGTTGTAAAGTGCTGCATGTTAGTTACTGAGTTAATATATTTCCAGTTTGCTTTACAAAGAAAGAACACAATTTTTATAAAAAAAATTTGTGAGGAAAGATTTGCTACCTGGTGCCGTTCTGGGCAATACTCTCAAGAGCAATATGTACGAGATCAACATACAGGGTGTGGGCAAAAGTAGGTTTATAGTTGTGTGTGAAACACAGAGTTTATTCTTGTATTATCATTTATTATTGTATTATTTTCCATACAAACAGCTGTAAACCTACTTTTGCCCCACCTTGTGCATTGTTCCCACACACAGTGAGTAATAATTGAAAAATCTGAGCCTGTAAATGAAAGGGAAAAGATGACAGCAGCGCATCACCAGCCCTGACGTGCCTGGACAGCATTCCCAAAACCCTTTAGCTGTGCATGCATGCACTCACACACGCGCACACACACGCACACCCCGAAACAACAAAAGAACAGAACCCAACACTGCTGCGCCAGCAGCCCTCAGTCCTCTGCCCGGCGTGAGTGCGCATCCTCGGGCAGCAGAGGCTGCCCCAGGGGCCTCTCCCCGGGGAGCGAAGGCCAGCAGACGGCTCTAACAACGCCGGCCTGAAGCTGTTCTTTAAACCCTCAGGCGCGGCCACAGTGAGATCCGAAAAGAAAATTAAAAACATTCCTGGAACATTTTTCAACCAGTGTAAAGCGTTTGTATTTTGGGTGAGCCAGAAAGCAGTTTCATAGGGCAGGTAGATTTCTAAAAATAGATCCTTACTGTTAAGGTAGTTTTTGTGGCTCTGTGTTGCTTGAGCAATTAACTCATGTTATGTGAGGATCTAGAATTTAGAGCACGTGATATTTATGGCACAGGCAAGTGAAGCATTAGTGTCCTGATGGTTAGAGAATTCCTAAAAGGCAACTCCCACTTTTGTAGGCTATCAACATTCCTAAATGGTGAACGGGCAGAGGAAATACAGGCATTGAGCTGAGGGTGCTAGCTGGCAGCCAAAAAAAAAAAAAAAAAAAATCCATGTTATCTTCTTCTTCATGGGAACAGTGCTAGATTACTTCCCCTAATTCTTCTACACTTAGAACTCAACAGGTCAGTAAGAAAAAGACAGTGCCAAGTATTACCTGGATATTACCCGGGCTGCTCCTGCCCTCACTGGCAGGAGAGAGGCTTCATATGCTCCAAGGGACGCCTTCACAGCTGATGTCCCGTGCGGGGCAGCAGCAGAGGGTGTGCAGGGAGCTGGCTGTGCCTCCGCACTGGGGCGATTCAGAACAAAGGGAGAGGTAGGCCGGCCCCCCCCCTATTACTGTCCTTCACGCCCAAGTTCTTGGTGGAGCCTATTTCATCTGGGACATCTGGAGGCCGTTCTCTCTCACCTTCTCTCTTTTAAGTAATTGTTAAAAATTTTTTTCGATCTGCACGTCTTTTAAAGAACCATTTACTGCTTAAGAAAGAATTATAAAGCAAGCACTCCTGCAACCTATGCCCAGGTCAAAAAATAGAACAGGCCAGGAACTACAGCACCTCTGTGACCCCAAGACCCTGAGACCCTGAGCCTGCAGTAACCACCGCCCCGACTTGGACGATTATCTTCCCACGTGACTCCCTTCCTAGTTTTACTATTCCACCTACCCATCTTTGAACACTATACTTTCACCCTCACCTCCTTTTAATTTTACTTATATAGAATATACTGTTTATATTCTTTGTCTTCTCTTGTTCTTACTATGTTTGTAAGACCTATCTACATTGCTTTTGTCCAGCTGTAGCTCATTTATTTGGACTGCTGAATAATATTTACTTGAATGACTACCGCAGTTTCCTTGCATGTTTCACTGTCGATGGACACTGGGGATGTTGCCAGAAGTAGGCCGTGAGGAACAGGACTGCCATGTGCATTCCGGTTCGTGTTCCTGGCTGCACACGTGTAAACATTTCTTGGAGGAATATGCTTAAGGATGGAATTGCTAGGTCATAGGGTTTGCGTAACACTGACTTTATCAAATGATGCCAGTCTCTTCTCCAATGTGGTTTTTACCAATGTATACTCCCACCGGCAGTGTATGAAGTATCCTTGCCAGAATTAGGTACTGTCAGACTGTAAAACTTTTTTTGCTAACCAGGTGGGAGTATGGTATTTCTTTGTTGTTTTAATTCATAGTTTATTACTAACAAGGCTGAACATCTTTTCATGGTTATTGGCAATGCGGATTCCCTCTTTGGTGAAGTGGCTGTTCAAACCTTTCACCTATCTTTAAATTGCCTGAGTTTTTCTTACTGATTTGTAGGAATTCTTTATTTTGAGTCTATGTATTCTGGGAGAGCCAGGGTTGTCTGTATAAGTGGAACGTATCTTCCGCCCTGTGGCTTGTCTTTGAACTCTCTTGTGGTGTCTTTTGATGATCAGAAGGTTTTTTTATTTTAATATATTTGATATTTATCAAACTTTTCCTTCCATGTCTTATTTAATCCATCTGAAATTAAGTTTTGCATACAGTGCAAAGAAGAAATTCATTAATAAAAGCATTAAAGTTAGCAGGTATTATTTATAAAAGGAGGAAATTTTAAAGCAAATATTTTATATTTTCCTCCTTTATTAAGGATATGTAGCCTGTCTCTAATAGGGACGCCACAGTGTCAATCTGTTAGTTCCCTTGAGAAGTAAGACTGTGTGTTGTCATAGGCCTCAGTCAGGGAATGGCCCCAAGGTTACTCTGTACAAGAGCTTGAATGCACACTCATGCACATACCATGAAAACGCTTATAAATTCATGGGCATATTTTGGAAAGATGCACAGGAAATAGTTACAGTAGCCAGCTGTGGGTAATATATTTTTAAAATTTTGTGCCTTGGGGAAACACTAATATACTGTTTAAGATAAGTTGCCAGAGTAATTTAACGGGAAAATGGCATCAGAGATCCCAGAATTTACTCACATATGTCCTTTCAGGAATCCATCTCTCAGACAGATGTGCTGATATTCAATTATTTCACATGTGCCTTTTCCACGGACACAAAGTATTGGTTACTGAAGCACAGGACTATTTTGTACAATGTGCTCAATCTTCCTTTAAGCCATAGGGCTTGAATTCCAAACACTATTCTCAAATTCATTATCTAAATAAAGGATAGGGTAGCACAAGTGATAAGGAATTTGTATACAAGTTCAAGGTGAGTAGGAAGAGTATGATTTAAAGAATTTGTGTGAGAAATTATGACTACCCTGGGTTAAGCAAAGGACAAGAATTTTCTTCTTCCTTCTACATTTTCTGCTAAACAATATAGCTGTGTAAGGAACTATGATTTCTCTCACCCTTTAACAAATGAGTCAGTTGGTTTCAAATATGATGAACAAGGGATAGGAATGAGTTACTTTAAGTATTACAGGCATAGCAAACAAGTCAGAATACTTATACTTCTAAAATGTTTAAAACATTTCAGCAGATATTTACTATGTGTAACTTAGTAGCATTAAATCAGTGTGTGTGTGTATACATATATACATACATTATATATATATACACACACATATATAGATAGATAGATAGATAGATAGAGATACAGTATGGTCCCATTTAAAAATATGTATATTTATGCATTTAAAAAGTTAATAGTACATAGAGATAGGTTGCAGGAAATTTATAATTTCCTCTTTAAGCTTTTGAAGTCTCTGCACATCTATATCTATATTCTATCTATAGGTAGATATTGTAGTAGAAGCAATATGAAAACATTAACAAATGCCCTAGTTCTAGTCATAAGAAGCTTTTCTTTCTAAGAAATGAATGAATTTTGCTGTATTTTGGCAATTCAGAAAATGGCATTGCCAATTGGTAAGTTCTAAACCAACTTTTCAAAAAAGAAAACCTTGATTTTAAGTTTTTATTCCTTTAAATATAACATAAATTTGTTCTAATGGCATTTTTATTCACAGCAGTTTACCAAATAGTAGCCTTACCTTTGGCATGTTTGGGGAGAGAGGGTGGACAGTTTAGCTAAGCAAAAGGTTCCCTGTCTAGGGAAAGCACACAGAAGTATACTTACTATCAAAAATCTATTAACAATAGAGAGTGATGTGGAACACACCCCGAACTGTCTTGAATTACCAATTCCTGACTTTTGACTCTGATTGCTTCTAAATCTGGAATTTGACTATATGTTCACTTGTTAATTCGGTCTCTGTTTGACGTTTAATTAACTTTTTTTCTTGCAGGTTCACATGAAGAGTAGTGTCACCTTGCTGAGGAAACTAGCAATTCTATCTGTATCATCGAGCAATTCTCTTTGTATCATTGCCACTTCTCCCAACCCTCTCTTCAAAGCAAAGCTGAGAATATAAATTTGAAATACAATCCAGTTCTCACAAATCTAATTTCTTTTCCTTAAGGCACTCGCTCTTTTCCAAGGTGAAAGTGCCTAAAATTTTCTTGGTTATGAAGTTGTCTAATGTAATGTAATTCAGGACGATCTGATAAACTTCTTTATTAGGAATTAAACAATTTTTCGGGAAGGATGTTGATGAATAGGCAGATGAGTAGCTCTGTTTATCCTGTTAGGTTGTCTGGGTGGTCTAAATATACTAAGAGTTTAGATGAGTCACAAAAACATTGCTACACAGTATTTGGCAAAGAAGGTTAGAAGTCAAAGAGAGAGGATTAGTGTGGTATAGATACAGGCATTTCAAAACAAGCATACACTCCTTCAGAAATATCTCAACACCATTTGATTTCTTTTTTCTTTCCCCATCTGACATTGTCTTCTTTAAGATGAGTAACTGTTCAGGGGGATAAAAATGTTCAAAATCTTCACGGACTTGAACAGGTCAAAATCACAAGCAAACGGACATCTCTACTACACTTAGTTAAATTTTTGTAAGCAAAGTGAGGACAACCCTCACTTATTTTAGTGACTTTCTTGAGAAGTAGACTTTTTTCCCTGAGGCAATACCCGCTGACTGTGCAGAGCAGGCCAGGTATTCACGATGAAGTCCAGGTTAGCTGTATTCACCAGAGAAGGCCCATGCAGAACCAAATGTACTTTACTCCTTGGAGCCCAACCTCACATGACTTCGAATTATGAGAGATGGAAAGTAAAGTGTGTTTCCTATAACAAATTAACTATTACTGTCAAAAGGTGGTTGGGTGTGTGCCACCTCACCTCAACTTGGTCAATCTGTATTTGAAAAAAAAAAATTTTATCTTCACCCAAGGACATTTTCTTGTTGCTTTTAGAGGGAGAGGAAGGGAGTGAAGAAGGGAGAAAGAAATCTCAATGCAGAGAGAAGGACTGATTGGTTGTTTCCTGTACATGTCTGGACTGGGAATGGAACCCACAACCTTTCAGCTATAAGACGACGCTCCAACCTACTGAGTCACTCTGGCCAGGGCGGTCAAACTGCATGTTTATGAGAAATTCTGTGATCTCATTCCTGGCACATGAATATTTTGAGACTTCTCTTCAAGTACCAAGGGGTATTGAATTTAAAAATATATACAAGAGATATGCCATTTGAAAACTTATCAGCCACCAGTGGTTTTCATCTAGCAGATGGAATCTCTACTCATTCCACAAATATTTATTGAGCAGAGCCTACATTTCAGGCCCTGGGCCTGATGGAGTCCCTTCTAGCCTCGTGTGTTTGTATCTTGATAACTCTTACTAGTGCAAACTGTGAATGCAAAAGCAGCAAAATCAGTTAACACTTGCGAAAACCATCACAGGACACGTAAAACAGCCAAACGGAATGTGAAACGTTAATGAACACTGACTGATGTTCTCTTTGGCTGGGCCCCGTGAGGAATCCATTAGAGAAGGAAAACTTGTTCTCTACTCATGTTTTTGGGGATATGATTGACATTTATTCTCAAGGAACAATTAGGGAAAAACGTAAAATGGGGTCAACATTACCTATAGATTAACTGTTTTCACTGCAGAGACCTATGGGGGGAAAATGCTCTATATTCCTTAGATTTCATCAACATACAAACTTGTTTTAGTAAGTTCACATTGCTTCTTACACAGTAATTATTATAGAAGAAAACCTCATTTGCTATGCTACAGCCTTGTGGCTTTTAATTTTTTTGACTGCAACTAATAATAAATACACTTTTAATCACAATATATATATGCACTATATATATACACACAATACTTATCTACATATGTACACACATATGTGCATAAAACATTGATTTATTTAAAAACAAAATAACTGTTTTGAGAAATGCATTCTTGATTTACTATCCTCTCCTTTACTCTTTGATTTCACTTAAAAGTTGCCACTTGAGAACATTTAATAGATTTCACAATAGTAGTTATCAAAACAATGCCACAACCTTACTTCTCAAACTATGGTAAACCTATAAGGACTATGTGGGGCCGTAAGAAATTACTACTGATCATAGTAATGACGAGTCACATTTGCCGAGCCTGTGCTATACACCCAGCACCGGGTGAAGTGCCTTCACATTTATTTCAGGATGCTGAGTGGTAAATCTTTCAGCCTCAGTTCTCACTGAGGCCTCACAGTCTCTGAACCATCAAACAGGTGCCAAGTGGATGCCCCACACCCTGAATGAAAGTGCTAAACCACCAGGCCAAGAGAGCAAAAGACAGACATATAGGATGTGTTTCGAGGCTGCAGAACCAGTTTGCTACCCTTAGCCACTAATTACCCCCTCCAGCTAATGGAAGCCTGGGATTGAGGCTGCCAGAGACTGGTGTTTGTGTGTGCGTGTGTGCTCAGACTTCTGCCCAGGGAGAGGGGACAGTGCATTTCCCTGCCATCAAGGAAATTCCAGCAGGCACAGGAGAGGGTCAAGCACCTATGAGTGCCCCCTCAGGCCAGGTCGGGCCTGGAGAGAGCCTGCCTGGGCCATCAGAGAACTGTGACTGAGTGAAGTACCCTCACTGAGGAGGCAGCTGGGTGGAGTGGGCCTCCTGAAGCCCGGAGGCTGGGCCCTGGAGAAGAGGGGCCACCCACATCTGGAGGAGCAACAGCAGCTCGAAAGTTGGGAAGGAGGAGGGGGGAGAGTCAGAGAGGAGGCCCACCCAGCTCCTCACTGCCTGCAGACACCCCAGGCACAACCAGGCCTCACTGCGATGGTGTGAGGGTGGCATTGGACTGGACCTGACTTTGGACTGTTGCACCAGACAGGATTTTCATTACTACAATGAGAATGCTGTAGTTTATGATGAGAAAACTTCTGTCTAAAGCTACTAAAAATCTAGGGGATCTTCTGGGATTTCATCTATTGCAGGGGCAGATCAGAACAACGGAGCCAGAGCTTACTGATGAGGGAGGGCAAACTTAGCTATGCCCTTGCTGCAGGGAGCCTCATCTTGTTCTGCGTGTTAAACCTTTCTGGGACACATTACACTTTTAATCCTCCCAAGTCCATGATGTAACTAATTTGCCACCCACTTTTTACCAAGGGGCAAACTGATACTCAGAGAGAGGTTAAGTAACCTCGGCAGAGCCAGGATTCAAGCCTGGGCCATCTCACTTAAACATTCCAGACTCTTCCTTCTGACACTATGACTGGGGTGGGTGGGAAGGAGCAGGATGGGAAAGTTAAATAATTTAACCAGTATATAGTTAAAGCACTGGTCTCCATTCTCCATATTCATTTTCATTTACTTATAAATTAGATATATTTCTGCACTAAGATGTACCTTTAAAAGTATGCCTCTCGGTGTGCATTTTAGAATAGTAAGATTAAATATGTATATTTTTCTGCTGGGTACACACACTCAACATACTCAAACACAGATATATTTTGGTAGACCACTTTACACTCTGTCCCTGGAGTTGCTGGATTATAAGCGCTCAGCCCACTCTTCTGTTTGGGTTACTTTTATGGAACAATTTGATGACAGGAAGGTTTCAGTTGAAGGACAAAGGAAAGCTTTTTGGAGTGGAGAGGACCGAGGGGGACCTTAAAGATACCAGCGTTTTGGGTAGGTGAGAAAGCAGAAGGACCATAAGAGAGACTCAGAAATGGCGTAGGGGCTGTTGATTGCAGACAAATTTCTTTCACTTAGCAGTACTGTTTGGTTAGTTCTAATAGTTTTCCTTAACTCATTAAGAAGCATGGAAATGGTGGCCTGTGCTCTGTGAAGTGATATGAGGTGTGACAAGGAAGCTAAGAGCAAGAAAAACCTCCACAGGCCCCTTAATCCATCTGTTTCCCTTAACAGACAGCAGACATGCCCGGACCCCATCCGTGCTGGAGTGCAGTGGCCTGTAGTCTCTGGAGTCATACGTGAAATTGCATCGGCGTGCGGATGCGCGTTTTCAGATGTAAGGTTTTCATCACATATTTGAAGAGTTCCTTGATCCCCAAAGTAAGAATTACTGTATTGGGTATTTGTTTGAATTGTTCTTCCCTTTCTTCTTTTGCTGACTACACATATATATTCATATAATATCCTAAAAACTGGATTGTACTTCATAGTATACTTAATCTGTTTTTCCAATGTTCCAACATTGGTGAATATATTTCGGTGCCAATCAGGATGCTTCTACGGTACTATTTTAATTGGTTTTATTGGCTGCTACACAGTGTTCCACTGCCCAAAATAGTCACGTGAATCACGATCCTGTTTCTCTCACTCAAGGCATTTTTTCTGTGTGGACTTCTGATGCTACTTCAACAACTCTGCCTAGTCACACTGGTTTTAAAATTCAGCATAAATCTCTACAATTTACTAGAATTAACTCGGCCCTCTTGCCCTAAACCTAACAGCCACAGCCCTCTCCCTTTGAGTTGAAAGGGCTTTGGATTTGAGGAGGTTATTAACAGGATCTCCTCCTTCCCAGAAAAGAGGGGGGGTATGCAAGACCTAGATGCACAGCTGCCCCATCTCCCAGTTTAGAGGTGGGATTTGGGAAGGAAGAGGGAACCAGGTTCATCCCTAAAGCAAATATGGGAACTTTCAGAAGACTCCTGCAGGATTTCCAAGGAGTGACTGCTTCCCAGGGAATGGGGAACCTCCAGATCAAAGAATAAATGTCCAAATTCCTCACTACAGTTCAGGCCTCGTTGTTTTGGCCTAACACCGAAAGTCTTTGAGTTCATCAGCATGAAAAATAAATTTGCGCTGGATTTATTCAGTATGGGATCCAAGCATATTTGCGGAGAAGATGGGCTCTGATGATGCACACTTTGTGCTAGCCAAGTCGCCAACTGGGAACCAGACGCAGAAGCAAGGACTGCGATTCCCTTTCATCTTTTGGACAAAGTTCCTTATACAGCACATTCACACGCAGAGCTAGCATTTGAAAGCATCCAGTATTCCCCTTGTTAAAACAGAATCTTACTGCCTAGCTAATTGATTCACAAGTCAGCTAACTAATTCCATACTAACAGCTTACATGAAAATTAATGAAACATATCCATGGCTCCATTATGTTTCACTTGTGACAACCTTTCTTTAAAAAAAAAAAGCAAAAAGGAGAAAAGAGCTGGGGCTACACGAAAAGGAAAATGCCTGGGCCATCGTCCTGGGCTGGAATGCACCCACAGCCAGAAGCATTCCTTAGACCGGCCGCCCTGCCAAGTCCCGGGGAAGCTGCTTCTCCGAGGCAGGAAAGAAATCCCACAGGTATCCTGTGACCAGACTGACCAGGGCTCAGAAGGCAGCATAGTTTGCAGCTCTTCAGGGCTTGCTGAAGATGGGAAAAATCTGCTCACATGGACTACTGTGCGCTTCACAACTTCACACTCCATCCTGCTGTGGAACTCACACTTGAGTCTCCTTAAAAAGTCAGGGGGGAGGCCGGGAATCCCTGTATGGTCTGCCCCCTCCTCCCAAATTGGAGTCGACAGCAGCAGCTTATTTCTTCCAAACAGATGAAGGTTCAAGGCCCAATGCCCTGATCTTTCTCTTGACCCGGTTCCCTCCTCTCAACATTTTGGTAGTTGCCTCTGTGCCGATGGTTCCCAAGCCATCATCTGCATCCCCAGCTCAAGCAGCCCTCTGCCTTCAGGCTGTCGCCACTCATGTGTTTGCAGGAATACCTCTCAACATGTGCAAAAGCATTCCTCATTTTGTCCCACGAAGTAACTCTCCTGCTTGGTTTCCTAACATCTTCCAGGGCACCGGATCCCTGAACTGGGGAGTGACCTTTTACCTTCATTCCTTGCTTACTTACTGCTCATTAAACATCAAGGGGCAATCACAGATGCCCCCTGGAGGAATCTGGCCATTGTTCTGACAGCGGACACGGCAGATTCTTGACTATATAACTACATGATCAAGTGTTGTTGGAAAATTATTCTGACCTCAATCTCACATCATCTTATCACATCTCAACCATTCATTACCTCTACCTCCAGCATTTATTTATCTCACAAGTATTTTCATAACATTTACTATGTGTCAGGAACTGTTATAGGTATTTTACAAATACTAACTTTTTAAGTCTTCATAACAGTCCTGTAAGGAAGCCACTGTTACTACCCTCACTTTATGGATCAAGGCTAAGAGGCACAGATAGCACGGTCACCTTGCTTGGCTAGCCTGATTACCTTGCTTTACTTTAAATATTAGGGTTTTTTTTTTATGCTCCTCCTAGTTTCATCACCTCTCTCCAGGACCCCTCAGAGCCACACCTCCTCACGAAGACCCAATTGTCCATTTCGCATTAGTCCTTTCCTTCTTTGGAAGTCTCCTCTCTTTCTCTCTGTATGATGTCTGAGCTACTGCTCACAAAGTTACTTAGCTGTCATATGTCCCAACTATACTAGAAGCTCCTGGAGGTCAGCAGTCAGTGGTCAGCAAAATAATCCTTCTATCTTCCTCTAATACTAAGTGAAAATATGGCTGGTACTCAGTAATTATTAAGTAAGTAAAAAATGGTAAGTATTGCCATTATTCAAGAAAACAGAAGAATAGAAATTAACTAAAGGTGTCTTTTGCAGCTACTATGAATATCTGTTTTCTCTGTTCAATGAGAACAGCACGTTATGCATATTTGTGGGTGGAAATGCTGTTTTCTTATTTTCATTAGACCAGGGGTCAGTAGCTATGACCCATGGTCCAAACCTGTCTGAGGACCAGTGTTTGTAGATAAAGTTTTACTGGCACAAAGTCACGCACATTTATTTGTGTATTGTCTATTGCGGCTTTCACACCACAAGGACAGAGCTGAGTATTTGCCATAGATTAATTTTCTTGTTGCTCCCTGCATACTTTTCAAGTTACGCATCTACCTATGGTTTGGGATCAAAATCAGAGTAAACATAATTTGCTCTGTCTGCATCACAACACAGTTGTGGGAACACTCAAAAAGAGTAGCCACGGTAGTGTGCATTGGAAAGCGTTTTTGGTTTTTATAAAGTTTCTCTGGAACCTCAGTGTCCCACTGTAATTCACATGTTTGAATGTTTTACAGAGTTGTACAAAAACATTAAGTCGCAGTCATTGTTAGCAGTCTGCTTCCTGTTAACTAGACTTCCCGTGCTGACGGAGGCAAGAAGAGATGTGGGTAATAAAATCAGACAAGCCCCAAGCCCTTCTGCCTGGTTTTGGAAGGCAGGTAGAGACAGCATTTGGCTCTCGTGGGTGGGTGCAGGGTGGTTTTTTTTGTTTGCTCGTTTGTTTTGTTGTTGTTTCTTATTAAAGCCTTGCCAGTGAGGGTAGGCCTTCTTATTAGTTATAAATAATAACGCAAAGCAGTCAGTCAGTGAATTAAAACCACGTATTTTCAATATAGGGATAAAACGACTTGAACGTTTTGGGGTTCAGTTTCACTCTTGGCTTCTGGGAACCAAAGCTGTGGGACTGAACCGTCTGTCTGCTTTGCCCCTCATTTCTGAACCCCTCTTCTAGGAACCTGCCTAATAACCAGTCCATTCCTACGACGGTGTGACCCTAATAGTCCTCAGGAGTTCTGATGCTGATAACAGCCCCGTGTTTCTACCACCTGCTGACAGGTTTCCTCCATTTGACAGCCGGCTCAACCCCCTCAAAGCTCCAAACAGCATTTGCTCCCAGAGTTCCTGTCATCATGTCACCACGGTGTCCTGGGCCTTTGACCCTACACCATGTTGTGATTATCCTGGCTACTGCCCCAGCCGTGCTAATCACCCGCGATGCTAACAGCCCAGTGGTTTTCCACCTGGCCCCTGCTCATCTGTCTGCCCTGCTTGGTGCACTGGACTCGGTCAGCTGCGTGTTGACTGGAGATTGGAAATGAAGGGAAGGATGATAGTTCTAAATACTCATGAAGTCTTCTCGAGTATCATACTGTTTGACAGTCACAAACCTGGTGCAGTTATAGCCAGAGTCCAGTAATTTTTCCCAGTTTTTACTTTACACTGAAGTTGGAAGGAGACAAGCTGCCTTTCTGCTCAGAAATCGCATTCAACGACGTTGTCATCGCAAAGGGTGAAAGTCAACAAGTGTCTATGGCTTTTTCCTGGCTAAGTGAGTATCAGTACGTTAGCATTTAAAAAATGTTCATTTCATGTTTTCGAATGCAGACTCTTGTCTATAGCTCTTTTAAAAACAATATATACATATATGTGCACACACACATGTGTATGTATGCACATTCCATATGTCATCGTTGGCACTAGCCTGTGGACTTTCTCACAGCTAAACTGCTGGGTTTGTCCCTGGCCCATGCTTTGATGACAACTGGCTAAGAAAGGGAAAAGGATGAGGGAGGGTAAGAGAGATCACTCAACAATTTCATGGGGAGGACACACTTCTGGAGCTATAAAACAGCATAATTATATTATGAGGAATACAAATCTTAAGAAACAGAAAAAAGTATTTATCTAATATTCCACAAAGGTAAGTGAGAAGTAGGAAAGGTGGATTAAAATTGTCAGAGAGCAAGACTGCGTTGGTCAGGGACTCGCTGTCAGTGGGAACTTGGTGTGCAGGGGGTCCGTATGCAACGTGTGGTTCTGCTCTGTGTGGAAGGGGGAGAGAAGGGAGCAGTTTGACAGGCTAACAAAAGTATATTTAGAACTTACAGTATGTTAGAGATGAAGTAAAGGAGGCATAGCAAAAGCTATTCCAGAATAAAGAATTACAGAAGAAATTTGAGGAGAATGTGATGATAAATGCATTTAAAAAGGTCATAAATCTACTCAAAATCAAGTCATTACATTACATCTAGAATATTCTGGGGGAACTATTTGGAGTCAAGCACTCGCCTAAGAAAGTTGCAGCAGCTTTTACACAATTGTAGGCTCTATTACGTGGATAGGAAATAGAAAAATATGACAGAGTAACAAAAGTTTTATTCTGTGGTACATTAAAAGCCAAATAAATTACACAATTGTAAGCTCTGTTAAGTGGGTAGGAAATAGAAAAATAAGACAGAAGTAACAAGAGTTTTACTGTGTGGTACATAAAAGCCAAATAAGTCACAAAAATAAAAAAAATTACATCTAGTAGTATGTGTTCATAGCTATTCCAGAACCCTTTAGTTAAATAAAAGGAGTGCGTATATCCAATGTACAAATTCAGTTTATACTTTAAAACTAGCCAATATTCCACTATCAATATAAAAGAATGTTTTTCCCCAGTATTCTTTATATTGGAGAGTTTGAAATGAACAGGTTTGAAGAAGGAGGAGAGATTTCAAATTTGTAATGCAGAATATGGGAAGGGAAAAACAGAATAGCTATAGGATTGTTTTATTTCCAAAGCAATGATGCTGTTTTAGCTGGAAAGGTAATTTGGCATAAGGGCCCCACTGCAATAAATGTATGGATAATGCAATGGAATCATTAATCAGAAGGTAATTTAGGAAGAGAAGATATATTCTGACGCCTGGTTCGTAAATCCTTTAGGTCAACGAAAACTTCGTAGGATCTCTATTTTTCATGTTGAATCATATCATAATCTCATAAACATGGATAACATTAATGATTAAAAATTCAGTATCAACTTATTCTTAGAAAGTGTTAGGAGCCAATCTGCTTGGGTTCAAATGCTGGCTCCTCCTTAGACCAGATACTCAGCCTCTTTAGGCTCAGTTTTCTCATCTGTAGGATGGAGATAATAATGGTACTGTCTTTAGACTGCGTGAGTGAGGAGTAATGAGTGAGGAACACACGAGCTTATCTTTTTGAGGTATTTAGAACAGTGTCAGGTACATAATTGGTACTATGTAAAGGCTGATTATATAAATATTTATTGAGTATTGACTGTCCTAAGAGAGTCAACAATAGCTAAACCACAGTTATGAGCCACACAAGCTAACTTACAAGCTTAAGCCTCTACTGATTTTTAAAATTTATACTGTAGGTCCTGTAAGTGGGCCAAAAGGAGTGAACGCAGTGATTATGTAAGGTACTTCACCTATCTTTCTTAAACCCTAAGCATACGAACTCCTTGGATCACTTCCTCAGAGTTTAGGAGGTTCTTCTGCAGATGGCTGGGTAGGGTTTGCCTGCTAGTCTCCAGTCTCCCACTGTCTAAGATTCTCTGAGTTAGAAACAAAAATCATGCTTTTAAAAGGCAGAAACTGGAGCATTGGAAGACTTCTCTCAGGAACGCTCCCTCCCCCCACCCCCTCCCCCTATACACAGGAAAGATAAGAGGAAGGAAGAGTTCTCTTGACTTTGGCTTTCACACTCATTTCCTTTTCCTTGTTGATCCCTGACTGTCCTCCCTCAGCCACACGAAGTTCATCCCTAAAGAAGAAGAAGAGTGGACACAGAAGGATACTCTGCAGTGGCCGTGAGTCTGGTACGCACTCCCCTGAGCACTTCGGGGCTGATTATAAAATAATCTGAGACCATATAAACAATTGGCAGAGGAATTTTCTTCTCTCCAAGCCAGCTGGCTCCCTGAAGTATAGTTCAAAACCGGTGATTCCCAGAGCAGGCCAGGACCCTAGAAGTGAGTGCTAATTAGACAGGGCTGGGTGTGCAAGCAAGTGACGGTCCCAGGCAGCATGAAGTGCCACTGTGTGTACCAACCTGAGCCTGAACCTGTGTAATGAGGCATTGTTCTCCAAGGAAATAAATTACTGCTAAGCTTGGATAGGGGGAAATATCTAAATGTATAGAGGAGAAAAAAGCATGCTTTTGGACTAACAACCTAAACTGTGTTGGTTTTCTTATCTCTGGGGGGGGGTGGCTTTGAGGGTCTCCACAGTCTCTGTCACCACTGATACTCTCTCTGTGTCTATGCATCGGACCCACTGAAACCCACTGGGTTTGTCTCCTTATTTTCACCTTCCAACTTCTGTTGTCACACAGGTGCCTTGTTGTCCATCACTCACCGCTTTCTACTTAAATCCACATGCCTTGAGTCCAGTTCTCTTACAGTCAGAATCTGAGTGATGCTCAAATACACTCATCTTTGTTGATAATGTTCATGAAGAAGGTCGGAGGCAAACCTTTGGTCCCTTTATCACATTTAGCTTGGGGCAGTGACTCTACTTTGGTCCAAGACAGCAGGAAGGCTCTGTCAAGGCTGGTGTATGGAGCAGCAAAGGGCACGGAGCGGTTTGCTGTGCTCTCCCAACATACTGCGAGAGTATTACTGCTTCTCCCCAATATCCGTCTTCCCTGGGCCACACTGAGGCTCACTGTGTAGTTAGTCTGCATCTTCGTAAACGCTGCTAAAAAGCCTCTTGGCTGGTCTCCTCTCTCTCCTATTATTTTCCTGTTAAACCTTGATTAGCCCCTCTCTCTATGTGCGATTGTGGAGATTGTGTGTGTCCCTCCTTGATTTTCAATGATCCTCGGCCACTGGCATGTTAATATTTAAAATGGAGGAAAATGTTGTAATTTATGCTCATTAAGTAAGTTGTGCCTGGCTTGGCTGAAGTTAGTGCACAGAGAGTAACCTAAGATACCAGATGGGGAGTCCAAATTATCAGTGTAACTGGAATATTTAAAATGTAAAGAAATCAAGCAAAGTTTTAGTAAATCAAATCTAACCCTATATACAGAAAGGATAATGCATCATTTTGAAGTGGGCAGTTCAACATCTGAAAATCAGTGTAATTCACCATATTTTAGAAAACTATATGGTCATTGCAACAGAAGCTGTAAAAGCATTTTATAAAATCCAACATCCTGATAAAAATTCTCTGGAAGTTAGTACCAGGAGGACACTCCCTCAACCTGATGAAGGTATTCTATGAAAAACTGCAGCTAACATTATAGTTAATAGTGAAAGGCTGAATGTTTTCCTTTTAATATCAGGAACAAGGCAAGAATATCTGCTCTCACCATTTGTACTTAACATTTTATGAAAGGCCTGCCACTGCAAAGAGGTAGTAAAAAAGAAATAGCAAGCATTTAGTTTGGAAAGAAGTAAAACTACGTTTATTTGCAAACAACTCTATAGTCTACATAGAAAGTCTGATGGAACTTACAAAGAAGGCTACTAGAATTAATAAGTTTAGCAAGGCTGCAGGTTGCAGGATCAATATACAAAAATGCATTGCACTTCTATACACCAGGAATGAACCATCAGAAATTGAAATTTAAAAACTCATTTACAATAGCATAAAAATACAAACCACTTAGGAGTAAGTATAATAAAAAATGTTCAAGACCTCCACCCCGAAAACTACAAGCAAAGCTCAGAAAAATTAAAGAAGACCTAGTAAATGGAGAGAGAGATACTTTCTCATATGAGTCAGAAGACTCAATATTCTGAAGGTGTCAATTCACCTCAAATTGACCTATAATCTCAATTTCAATCCCACCAGATTTTTTGCTAGAAATTTACAATCTGATTCTAAAATTTAGATGAAAATGCAAAGGACCTAGCATAGCCTAAATGTCTGTGATGTAGAATAAAAGTGAAGGGCTAATGGGATCTGACCTCAGATGTACTATAAAGCTACAGTAGTCAGAACAATACAGTAATGGCTTAAAGACAAAAAGACGAGCAGAATAAATAGGCCAAAAATAGACCCACACGTGTATAGATAACAAATTTTTGACAAAGTTACAAAAGCAACTTAGTGGAGAAAGGATAGCCTTTTCATAAAATGATGCTGGAACACCTGGATATCCATACACAAAACAGATACTTCAATCTATACCTCACACCACATACAAAAATTAATTGAAAACAGATAATCAGTCTTAATCTATAACACAAAATAATAATATATAGGGCTGGAAGGAAACACAGGAGAAAAGCTTTCTGAGCTTAGATTAGGCAAAAATTTCTTAGCTATAACATCAAAAGCATGATCCAGAAAAGATCACTTTGACTTCAACAAAATAAAAAACCTCCATTGTCACTGCTGAGAATTAAAAAGCAATCCACAGGCAAGGAAAAAATATTTGCAAAGCACATATCTGGTAAAAGACTTGTATCCAGAATATATAAATAATAAACTCTGTAATAAGAAATGAGAACACAATACGATTAAAAATAGGCAAAAGATTTGAACAGATACTTCACTAAGGAAGACATACGGATGGCAAACAAGTACATGAGAAGATGCTCTAATCACTGGTCATCAAGAAAATACAAATTCAAACCTCAGTGAAATACCGGTACACTCCTGTTAATACAGGTAAAGTTAAGACAAACTTATAACACCAAGTAGGAGCTAGGATGTGAAAGAACTGAACTCTCATGCACTGATGGTGGGGAAGTAAGTGATGTAGCATTTTGGAAAACAATTTGGCAGTTTTTTAAAGAGTTGAACATTCATCTAGCATATAACTTGGGTGCTCTACTCCTAGGTTTTTATCCAAGAGGAAAGCATTAAGTCCATCCCCAAACTTGCACACAAGCAGCTTTGTTAACAACGAAAAACTGGAAACAATTTAAATGTCTATCAACAACTGAATGCATCAACAAACTGTGACATATATCACACATATAGACGTATCATACATATCATATATAGTGTATATATATAATGTATAGGTATATAATATACATCATATACATGTATTGTATATATATATGGAATGGAGTCTTATTCGTCAATCAAGAGAAATAAATTATATACATGCAAAACAATATGGATGAATTTTAAAATAATCATGCTGAGTGAAAGAAGGCAGACAAGAAGAAGAGTACATACTGTGTGATTCCATTCATGAAAATCTCCAGAAAATGAAAGTAAATGTATGGTGACAGAAGGCAGATCAGTGGTTACCCAGAAGCATCAGGTGGCAGGAGGAGGGGATTACCAAGGGGTGGGAAGAACTTTTTTGAGAATGATGCACATATTTTCTCTCTTGGCTGTGGTAATTATTCCAAGGGTATGTACATATACCAAAACTTATCACATTTTATCCATTGAATGTGTGCTAGTTACTATATGTCGGTAAAACATAAAAAACATTAAAAAATTATCCAAAATAAAAGAATCTACCAGGATGTTAATACTGTAAGTTAGAATAATGCAGTGACTTTGCGGGATGGCAGGGAATTGGGGTGATCACACGGAAGGAGCTCCTTGGGCAAGTGGCAAAGTTCTATTTCTTGACTTGGGTGGTGATACCCAGGGCCTGCTTTATATTCCTTCATTATATACGAATTCATTGTATATACAAATTATATAATAAACTATACTTTATACTTATTAAGCCATAGATTTGGTTTGTGTGGTTTTCTATATCTGTGTTTTATTTTACAATGAAAAGATTTTTTTAATTCTAAAAAAAATAGGTAAGAAAATAATGGCTTGAGAGGAAGAGACACACAAAGTGTGGCTCAGCTTATGATAGGCACATTTCCAACTCTATTCCCAGGGCTATACAATACTGAGGAAAAGGAAATTGAAATGATACGTGGTTAAATTGAAAATGAAGTTAAATAGACTTGTTGAAGGGCTGGAGCATTTAATGAACATTTCCTAAATGTTGGAGGGGAAGCTAACTAAATGCTATCTGAAATTGGGCGTGTACCTGTGACCTTTAAGACTTGAGTGGGAGACAGGCAGTGGGGTGGGTGGGGAGGCAGGGTGGAGCTCAGCAGATGCCATTGAAACCAAGAAAGAGATATTAATAAGAAAGAAAGGCAAGGGGCAAAAGATCAGCAGGCCACGGCTTATCCTAGATGCAATTCGTTATGGGGTGGTCTATGATGGTGATTTCCAGTACAGGCTACAGAGTCAGATTATGTGGGTTCACATTTTATCCTGCAGACACTCAGACATGTACACTTGTCCGTTGTCTGCCTCAGTTTCCTCATTTTAAGGTAGTGACTGACAATGGTGTCAAATGTTGTGAGAATTATTTGGCAGTGCCTGACACGCAGTAAGCATATTACCTATTATTACAACTTAGTTTTTAAATTTGTAAATTTCAAATCTTAGTAGTTAACTAAAGAAACATGTTTTCCTTTCTTTCTTTCTTTATTAAAAAATCATTATTTTATCCCAGCCTATTTCTTGGGCTTGGCATGATAAAAACCTACCAGAAGCTCCTGCCAGGAAATCCGTTTAGAATATGTTTTCATCTGGGGCTTCTTCAGATACTGGCACTTTGACAGACAGTGGGCAGGGTCAGGTTTTCAAATGATGTATGGCTTTGTAAACAGTTATTCATGCTAAGGCAACAATTTCTGGTGCTTAGATATTAAACAATAGTAACTTCATTTGTTACTGCTATTTTCAAATGATCCTCTTATATTTGAAATTCTTAGCAGAATGTCACAGAGAGAAAGACAAGCCAGCACTGAGCCCTCATAGACAACATGTGTCATTTTGAAACAATGACTGTTAAGGAAAAATATGAGCTCACTAAACATCCAGCCCCAGCCGGGTAGCTCAGTTGGTTAGAGCATCATCCTGACACTCCAAGGTTGCAGGTTCAACCCCTGATCCAGGCACATACAAGAAGCAACCAATAAATGCATCAATAAGTGGAACAACAAATTGAGGCCTCTCTCTCAAATAAACAAACTAAAAACAAACAAACAAACAAAAAAATCAAACCCAAAAGGTCCAGCCAGTGACAGAATCCATACACAAGGGCTCATACTCCAAATAGAGTGACTTATCTACCATCTATCCCTCCTTCCCTCCTTCCTTCTTTTCTTCATCTTTTAGTTTTTGGCATGGCACTTAACTGGTCTTTTATTAGTTCTTTTTAGTAATTCATGCAGTACATTTATTGAGAACGGCTAGTGCTAAGTCCTGGAAATACACAGATGAATGGAATGCCTGTTTCCTGCTTTTAAGAAGCCTGCCCCCACTGGGTGTTAGAGATTCTAGTTTGCACTGTGGACGCGTGTCATTCACAGACAGAGGAACTGTCTATCTGTAGGCTCCCAGCTTAAAAGCTTCGTAGACAAGACGGAATCTCGGCCCCAGCAATCTGAGTGCCTGATCGAGTGTGGTCCTCACAGTCCTGGGGTCATTAGTTTGGGCTATTTGGAGGATGCTCAACAATTATCAACCCCATTTTACAACGTGAGCAACTCGAAAAGTACATAGAAGAAGAGGTGTACAATTAATATAAAAATAAGAGCAAAAGTCATGTGGAAACTAGAAGAGAGAGAACATGGCCAATGTCGTCTGTGTGGAATCACTTGGTGCTAACCCAGCAGCGCGGCTTGGAGTTAGGAGCCTAGAAGCTCAGCGACCTCGCTTGGTCACTTGCTGACTCTGTAACCTTAAGTAAGCCACCATCCTTCTGTGTCTCTGTTGCCTTATCTGTACAGTGGGACTAAAAACAGGGCCGACTCACAGGGCTTTTGTGAGGGTTGCAGGCTCCGCACATACGAAGTACTATTAATAATATTGTCCAGGAGAAACAAGTGTATACGGCAACCAACCACAAACTGTCAGACCCTGCCTGTGCTGGAATTATTACTATCAGCAGAATGGTTTATTAATGGGAAGTATGTTTCTTTTACAAAAATATATACTGCTTTCCTTTCCAACCCCAATATACCCTAAATACCACTTCAGGGAGTCCGTCTTGATTAGCAAGTTGAGTATCAATGGCACGCTACTGCTGCCTTCCCAGCATCCAGGGGACGTGCAGCGGATGCTGGGGACTGGCTGACAAGTGAGACTTTACAACAATCAAGGACAGCTTTGTTTTTGGGCGGAGGCAACCCAAGCTACAACCAAGGGAAGTTGGTAGAGGGAAGGAGGGTGCCCCTGACTGAACCAGATGGTAGAGAAACCCAGCTGGGTGTGTTTAGGGGGTGATGTCTGGGAACGAGTGTAGACAGGGCGCCACATGTCCAGGGTTAGGAACAATCCCGCTGGAAAGAACTGAATTGCACCACATTGATTCACTGCGTACAGGAGGGCCCGTGCTGGGCCTGGTGATCTTTGGAGAATGAAGTGGTGTTTGTTATGTGTGAATGTATAGGTGTATGGCTTCTATTGCTCCTGGGGAGAGACTGTATTGAGCAACTGCCAGGTAAGCAGGACCACACAGTAGCAAGGCTTGTTGTTTTTTCTGGGCTCTAAGCAAATACAAGCTGTTTTTTTTTTTTTTCCAGGCAAAGAGAGAATAAGTGTATTATGTTCTAATTAGGCCTATAAAATATGTCATAATGGGCTATGCTTTGAATATTAGGCTTGAATACCTCTGCAATAGGGGTTAGTCACAATTTTTTAATAGTATTTTACACACTTATATCTAGGGATGCATGCCAAAGGAAGGCACTTATCACATTTCAAATGTAATAAAATTTGTACTTTTGAGGTAAGAATTCAGATACCTTTGCAGGAATATCTATTTGCATTATTGCTTTCAGAGACTAAGTTTTGATTTTTAGGAACTTGTTAATTGGTTCCTGAACTTCTGGCTATATTTGAGTTTTTACAGAACGTGGGGTTTCCACAGAACTTTGGAAATGTTCAGGGAGCGTCATGGAGAACCATTTGATTTGGGGAAATAGTAGAAAGAGCCACTTCAATAGAAAAGGGCAGAAAAGCACAATAAAAACAGTGCTGTATGAAAGCCAGAGACGTCTCCTTCTCACAGGAAGGTGCCAAGCCACGGCGAGTACTCAGCTGCCACGGGGTCAGCGATGAGGCATGTGTCTCAGGCTCATCTCTGTGAGCACTTGTCCAATCAGCAGGCAGTGTGGAGAGCTGCTGTGGAGTGCTGCTCAGTGATTATTGACTGTGAACCTCCCACAGCCCAGCACTGTTCTCAGCTGAGGAGGGCACGCAAGAAGCATAGGGCATGGCCTCCACCTGCAGGGATACGCACCTCTTTGCCCTAACTAAGCCTTTGAAATTGCACCAGTCCTTGAACTAAACTTATGGGCAATGGGAATCTGATGACCAGGAAGGGCACAATTTTAAACAGCCGGTTCAGGAGTAGATGCTGATTACATTTAGTGATACAAAGAACCACTGTGATTGGTTTGCCAATTTGTTCATTTCTTTTTCCCAGGTCCTCCTTGACCTTCATGTATGACCCCTCTTCCCTGACCCCCACCCTCTGTCTCCCACAGAGATAGTGGCGTTTAACTTCAAATAAAGCAAGAGTAGGTTTGGGATGCCTGCCTGTGCTTCCCATGGATGCTGCTGAAAGCTTTGCACGGAGAAGGAAACTCGTGCAGGGCCTCGTTTGGGAGAGACAAAATATTTTAATGGCAGCGTTTATGTCCTCAGTCTGTAGAAAACTCCAAAGAAGCAAGATTTTACACCAAGCTTTGAAATGAAAAATATCACCCACTCAATGGAAACAAAATTTCATCCCTTCTGCCCTCTGGCCCTCTCAACGTTATTAGTGTCCCTCTAGATTTTCCTGCTCTCCTTGAGATTTCTGAGTCACCACACAGGGAGACCCAGTGTGATGTCTGGCCAAGTTTTGCAGGTTTAGCATTCTCGAGAAAAGCAAACTTAAAAGGTTCCTTTTCAGAGTTCCCTCAGCTCCTCAGACAGTCTGGAGCAGACACTGTCCTGGGACCGTAGAGTAGACTCCAGGCCTGGAGCTGGCAGGGGGGGGTTCAAAAGGGCTACTCTGGCCAGTGGCCGAGTCCTGGGCGGCAGCTTTGAAAACAGCCAGGCCCTGCCTCTCACAGACTGCGGCAGAGCCCCAGCTCAGAGTCCTGGCTCAGAGCCCCAGGCTCAGGCTTAACCTTCCACGTTTTGCCCTCTGAAGGATTCAAGACTGCAGTTCCCAATCCTTTTTTGTCTCCCAAAAGATGGGAACTTACACACACAAGGCAAATTTTTCAATGTCATTGTGAGGACAGTTTTAACAAATATCCCCGGACTCCTCCTCCTGGCGGACGTGCATATGTGCACGCTCTTCCAAGATCAAGTGCTTCAGAATCGGATTTATAAAAGCCCAGAGAACAGCTCATTTTTAACAATCGACAGGGTTAAAATAGATGTTCTTCACTGGAAAAGGCACCAATACACACTCAAACAACACACATACCATTCAAATTAGCTGCCCTGGCTGGACTTATTTTATATTAATTTAGTCTGTCCTTTCCAAAAATTGAGTCCATGTTACACTCTCCTAATAAAAACAATTTTAATAAATAAACTATATGCCTGTGAGTCATGAACATACACAAGTATAAACACTTGCAAGGAACTGTTTGGAAACCTACTGTCTTAAGTCTATTAAATAGAATATATCTTTCTTCCTTCTACTCCTAACCTTGACCTTTATTCCAATATCCAATCTGCCATGTTTTAGAGCTAAGTGTCCCTGGAGCCATCACACATAGAAGAGCTTAGTTCTTCCTTCTGTGACAGTTTCCAGATGCTACACTCCGGACAAACTAGAGTCTGCTGTGTGGCATGCGGCTCCTAGGAAAGGCGACATCACAGCCAGGCACATCCAATGAGAGTCGTTCCCCCTCACTCGTGGGGGGTACGTTTCAAGATCCCCAATAAATGCCTGAAGCCACAGACAGTACCAAACTGTGTATGTTTTTTCCCATATATACATACATATAGTAAAGTTTAATTTAGAAATTAGACACAGTAAGACATGAATAACAATAAGCAACAATAACTAAGAAGAACTCTAACAATATAATAAAAGTTATGTAAATGTGGTCTTTCTCTGTTAATGCCTTTTCTAACTTAACTAAGCTCTCATCATGCACGGTGGCCATAACTCCGAGATGCAATAGCAAAACTAGCACAAACTTTTTTTCCTTCTTCACAATTTCAAGGATAGAAGATTCATTTTTACCATAGATTTTTAGCAACCTCAGCATATGATCTTTTTCTTTTCCTATTAAGTTGAGCACTTTTACTTTCACTCAAAGGAAGCACTTCATGGTTTCCCTTCGGCATTTCCGAATTCCAGCACCACTCCTCTTGTACTTTGGGGTCATTATTAAGTAAACTAAGGGTGACTTAAACACAAGCACTGCACCTGGTACCAGGACAGTCGTTGATCTGATAACTGAGACGGCTACTCAGTGACGAACAGGCAGGGAGCTTACGCAGCACAGATAAGCTGGACAAAGGGATGATTCACACTGGGGACAGGGCAGAGTGGGATGGTGTGAGATTTACACTGTTCAGAATGATGTGCAATTTAAAACGTGTAAATTCTTTACCTCTGGACTTTTCTATTTAATGTTTGCGGACTATAGTCAACCACGGGTAACTAACTGACACTGCAAACGTGAAACCATGGATAGGGGAGGACTACTGTATGTACTCTCATGTGTGGTAAAGGAGCTATGTCCAAGATCGGCAGAGATACATATAAGGGAACGGTGCGTTCTCATGGAATGGGGATGGGAGAAGTCAGTCAAACTTCATGGAGGAGGTGATACTTGAGCTGTGCCTTGAAGGATGAATAGGAGTTTTCCAAAAGGACAAATGGAGGAAGATGGGGAACATTCTAGGAGATTACAGCATCTATGGAAGTCTGAACCATGTTGGGTGTGGTAACTGCTGAGCAATGGGTGCAGACGAGCCTGGAAAGACAGGGCTGCTGTAGCGTGAAAACCAGTGTTGGACTAAAGGCTTCTGCTGTGGGTATGCAGATATTCAGAAGCAGAGTCATATGATGAAATCAGAGACAAGGGGTGATATAAACAATGTTATGGCTGAAAGTAGCTGAGATCGTATTCAACGGCCTCTTAGTTGACAAAAGTGACTCATTCTGAGGCACAGTGACTTATCCCCAAGACCCTCCAGGTGGTCAGTGGAAGGACAGGGCCAAATCAATTCTCGCGCCTCCAAGGCCAATCCTCTTCCCCTAACCCCCACCATCATACTCCTCCCAGCCAGTACTCATGCCCAACAATGGCTTGACTTTCTCAAGAAGTGGGTTCCTAGTCTCTGGATGTGTCCAAGCACAAGCTGAATGTCACCTGTCAAGGATGCTGCTGGGGAATGTGATGGTCAGGGTGCTGGAATGGATAATCTCTCAGACTGCTTTCAAATCTATGTTGCTACAATTTGAATTTTGGAAAAAAACTGAGGATTAGGGTTGTGTTAAATAGAGCTCTAATATTCAGTAAAGAGAAGACTAGGAACATAGAAATAGTGGATGGAATATGAAGTAGGTGAAGGAAACTTCTTAGTAGTTTCCCAGTTTCTTAACAGGCCCCATCACGGTTGCTATCAGTAGTATTACGGTGGAACATCACTCCCACACCTCACATTTGGCAGGAGCCAAGGGTGTGTTGGGTGGGGAGAATGCTGTCTTTTGTTTTGGTCCCTGCCCTGCCAACAAGAAGCTGTGATAGTCCTACAGAAAGGGATTGCGTCCACATGGGTGTGCCCTGAGTGATGGCAGAATGCCACCTGGAAATCGTCACAGAACAGATTATAAAAACACTCAAAGCATTTTCATTCATTTTGGCCTATGCCAAGAAAAGACTCACCCTCCTCTCTTCGCCCTCACCCACCACACTGAAAAAATCCACATACCCATTAGTAATTCAGCCATTTATTTGGCTCACAATCATAGGAAAAGGGCTGAATTGCTTACCTCACTGGTAGCATATCCAGATCCTGAATCTACACTGAAAAGAATGTACAGTACAGGATTTCCCTCATTACCCATGAACTGTAGATGACAAACTCATTAATTAAAAGCTATTTTTTGGCTCCTGGTATGTCTGTTCTTTGGGAAAGAGATTGAGATCTGTGGGACACAGTAAACTGACCTGCAAAACCGGAACCCACTTCCTCAGTGTAAGCTGGCTCTAAACCGCACGTCCGTGGAACTGTGACTAAGTCAATTCGAGACAAAACTGTTCAATTGGAGCCCCTGTGACATGATGGTTTCACTTGGAGGTCACGCTAGGCCCCCAAGTAGCCATTCTCACTCGCATTACCTTGAGCTCTCTTTGGATGAAACTTCTAGTATGTTCCTATCTTTGCATCCTTTTCCCTATTAACATGTGGCCACCCCTGACCTCATGTCCTCAGGGCCGTGCTCTAAGGCCTCTGCAGATGCTTGCTAGCTATTTCAATCAACTATCTCCTCCACCTACAATCTCGTCACTGCTTCTATTTATTGAATATTTTCTTTTTAAAATTGGTTTTATTTTATTTTTCAGTTACCGTTGACATTCAATATTATTCTGTATTAGTTTCAGGTATATGGCATAGTGGTTAATCATGTACTTTATGAGGTGATCCCCCCAATAGTCCAGTACCCACCTGGCACCACACATACTTACTGCGCTATTACTGATATAACCCCTATGCTGTGCTTTTCATCTCCATGACTGTTTGCTAAACACCAGTGAATATTTTCTATTTGTCAAACATTGTGCTGTGCGTTTTACATATATCATCTCACTTATTCATCACTCTTTTTATCCTCATTTTTCAGATGATTAAAGTAACTTGCCCAAGTCAAAGCTATTAAGTGCTGGAGAAGGGATTCAAACAAGCTTTTTCTGACTCCCAAGCCTGTTTGCCACCACACTGTAACAGAGCACCTGGAGGAGAGTCTGCCTTCTGTGAAGAATAGTCTTCTTTCTAATTTATATTGGAAATTGTACATTGAGCAGTGTTTACACACCTGTTCTAAATGAGAGAAAGTTATAGGATGCAGAAGTGAGGCTTGATATGACGCAAAGTCTGAGCCTGCTTGGACCAAGAGGAGGGTAATGAGAAGACACGATAGAGAAGGTATTTATAGGTGCTGGAGGACAGGAGAGATGTGGGACCCAGAAAGCATGTTAGAGAGACAGGGGAATTTGGCTCGAGGTGGTGTTGCTTGATTCAGGCCACAGGGGTTGGTCTGAGAGACCCGAAAGGAAGGTTTTTGCCCGATACGTGGAGGTCAGTTAGAAAGGGCTGGGAAGAAAGGTTCTGAGGGGGATAGTTTGATCCAGAGGAAAAAACTGTAAAATATTCCTATGGGTTAAACTATAGAGAGACGTTTCTAGACTAGAGAACATATATTTATAAAAATACACTTTATATTAAGTATCGTGTAATAACATAGAAATAAATTACCTATAGGAAAATGATAGAAAGAATTGGTATTGTAGTAAATCACATCGTTCTAATATAGAGCAAGTACAAGGGTTAGTCACTCACTCCTCTAAATTCAGTCACAAATACAAGGTGGGGCAAAAGTAGGTTTACAGTTGTTTGTAGGGAAAATACGATAATAAATAATAATAGAAGAATAAACTCTGTTTTGTGTACTCACAACTGTAAACCTACTTTGACCCACCCTGTATTTATGGAGAACTTCCAATTTACAAAGTGCTATATTTATGAGAAGACATAGAGTAAATATATTCCTTAAAGGGAAAATTTGTGGTATCTCTTTCTTTCTGTCAATAGAACTGTTGTCACCAACGTCTGTGAGAATATCAAAGAATGTCATGGATGTGAATTTGGGACAGAGCTCTGAAGCTCTGTGGCTTGCCTTCAGGGACAGGGAGAGGCAAAGCCCTGTGAGAGGCCTGGTCACCCCTGACCTTTTTGCGAAGAGCACTGTGAGTTGAGTTCCTTTCTCTTGGATTCTGGACTTCTGTATCTGGCACTGACTTAACACGAAAACCTTGCCCAGGCTGCCATAGCTCCATGCCCCAGTGTGCATCCTAATTTCTATTCTGGAGCAGTCCCGATGGTCTCCACTCGGGGGACAACAGGGCCTGTCCCAGCTCCTCTGGGTGTGGCACCCCTACAGCACCATGCTTCCCTTCAGGAAAACAAGATTTTCAGCATCTCCTGGTAAGCGTGTGATTGGACTTAAAAAAAAAGAAGTCCATCACCTACTTCATGGGTGTTCAAACCTTTTGAATGCAGCATGGCCTAAAAGAGCCAGATGAGGCTCCAAATCTTACTCTACCCCTGACTCCACGTGTGCCCCACGGATCCATAATGGCTCTCGACCTCCATTTCCTCCTAAGTGAAAAGAAGATAGTGTTGTCTGCCTCACAGGGTCCTTGACAAAATGAAATGACAACACACAAATAGAGGATACCAATTAAAGTTATCTGGCACATAATGGGCACTCCATTGAGTCTGGAGATTAGGTCTAAATTCCATGACTATATACTGAAACAATTACTTTTACCTATTAAAACAATGCAATAATGGATTTCCTGCTCTCAGGTTAAATATATATCAAAATCTTTGTGTAAAGAATGGCATTTTTATGTTTTAAATTCAATAATGTGAAACAATAAATATTAGGGATGACATGTGAAGCAACTTTAAAAAATCAATTTGCCTCTATATGTATTTGAGTCTCAAATTATCTCACAATGTTTACAATTATTATGAAATACATTTTCAATGGATTTTTAAAATTACACTTGCCTTTCTTTTCTTTCCCTATGAACAAAAATCATAATGAAACAAGACTTTCAGGGAATGGAATAAAAGAGCATTACAAAGTAAGAAAGCCTAAATGTGTTTCACTAGGAAAGAATACCTATAGTGCGAACTCTCTGCAGGTGCAGGAGGACGGGGGAGACAGGAAGAACACAGCATCCTCAGCCACCACTGGGGCGGTCGGTCTCTAGCTGGCCAACAAGGAACGGTGCCACAGGTGACATCGTAATTCATGTACATCAAGTGAGCATGATTTTAACTGGAAAGAGTCTCAGTTTAATGTGAGCATAAAGCAGAGATGCTTTACAAAGATGCTCTGTAGGAGTGTCCCTACAGAGGAGCACAGGAATCTGGGGGACTCACTGGTGAAACATCCAGTTGGAGAAATACTGTTGTTTGGATGCCAGAGAAAAAGTCTTTGGAAAGTATTGTGGGAGAAACATACTCCATGGAAGTGCATGGTCTAAAAATTTGCCATATGAAGAAGTAAAATCATTTCTTCCTACTTCCCAGTGTTCTCATGTATAATAAGTGCCTTAAGAATGAGAGGAAAGAACTTCTGAGAAGTAGGTTTAGGTTCGAGCTTAACTTTTGTGAATGCTTAGACTTCAATCCATTCTTTGGTTAAAAGAGTGACAAAAAAATGCATTAGATAGTATTCTAAACATCATGTGGCACAGTTTTCCTCTTTGGTGATTCCTACTGAACTGAGCTACACTTCTTGGGAAGGCAAAACTCAATGGATAAAACAACAAAAACAACAAAATCTGACTCAATTCTGACTTTCAAAATAGATTTTTAAAGGTATGAGAAAAACCATAGGCATGAGTGTTCTGGATTTCAATTTTAAGAACTAAAGCATCTGAGGGAGAAAACATAAGTCTTTTCTTGGTCTCCCACAGCTGGGCGATGAATACCAGATCCAATCTTGGCACCTTGAGGCCAAAGAATCTTCCAACGTGCGCCTGAGTGAAGCAGAGGTTAGACCTGGGGTAGGGGCCATGATTTCCCTCAGAGGGAGGTAGTAAAAAACCCCTCCTGGCTGGGGGAATATTTTTCTGAAGAAATTTACAGGGGATGAGACTATGGTTAATTTGTTGCTTGGGTCCCTTTTCAGGTACCCAGCACACACTACTCCCTGTGACTCCTGAGGGAGGAGAAGACAGGCATGAAAGAGACAGAAGCCTCAGAGAGGTTGAGGGGGATCCAAAATCAGAAAGGCCTCACATAGCAGTTTGGTACTTAGAAGTAAGTCCCTGATCCTCAAGCCAAAGAGGAAGCCATAGCAGAAGAGCAAAGGGAATCGGTGCCTGTAGACTTTCCATTGGGTCTGTAGTGTCCACAGCCCGAGTGTGGCACAGAGGAGAGTCAGAAGTTTCCAGGTGCTCCAGTGAACCTGGGATGAGAAGGCCAAAGATTCTGGAGATTCTGGGGTCATGATGAGGAGGGCAAAGGATGTGCAGAGTTTGAGGCTGGAAGGCAGAGGGGGTTTGCATCAGTGACAGGGAGGCTGAAGTCCAGAAGCAAACACAGAGGGAAGAGTCGATGGTGAGGCCAGAAGAAGCCAGGTGAGGCCAGAAGCCTCTTCCCCTGCGGCCTCAATGTTACATGGCCTTCCTTGGGTTACAGTCTCCTCCTGCCTTGCAGGAAGAAGGAAAGGCTGGACGAGTGGGGTCCTCTGTGATGGGGTCCTCTGAGTACCCCAGAAAAGTTGAGTTGATCTGCAGAAGTCTACTGTTTGAAACAGGATGTAACTCATTACCTTGAATAGGTGAGTTAAGGACTACAACCTCCTTTCCCATCGAGTACAGCAAGTTTAGTTAATTCATTATAAATAAAGGTGCTTTTCTGCACGTGAATGGTTGTGAATTTTAAAAATGCATGTAAGAGTGGACTACTGAACTGGAGAACTGGAGAAAGGATAAGGTTGGTGGGGCAGTGTAAGGCAGCACACATTGTTCTTAGACTTTTAATCTAACAAATTTTCACAGGCCTAGTCCACTGATCTGCAGTCTAGCTTTTTTTTTTTTTTTTTTTTTTTTTTTTTTTTGGTGAGAGAAGCTAGGGATTTAAACTATGCACAGAGAGGGCATGTGGGAGAGGAAAAAAGCCATTTAAAACCTTTTAAATTTACTGTTCGTGGTTACAAGTTTCCTTAGGAGACATAATATTTTTTTTCTCTCATCTAAAAAAAATAATTTGGACTAACCTCAAAAAAGCTGGGTTTAATGTTTCTCAGACTGTTTCCAAGCAGACTAAAATACCAACAACTTCATATCCACAGGGAGGTTTATGGTTCACCAAGTTTGCATGATTCATGCTGATGAGCTTACATGCCTGAGATGCATGATGTGACTTCTGAATGCAATGTACGGAACACACATCCCTAAGCTGGAGTTCTTTACAAGGGGTCACTGTTGAGAAAGTGGAGTCACTGAAAGGAGGATGGGAGGGAGAGAACCGGCCACATTTCACATCCATTTCTGATCTGCGAGGGGAAAAACATTCTGAAATTCCAGTTAGATCTATCTCTGAGTCAACAGTTTCAGAGGGTTATTCAAGCCCTCTCCAAAGCAACAGTTCTGGGGCCTGAAAATATGAGCTGCAAATATATATATATTTGTGTGCATGTATATATATTTTTTATCCTCACCCAAGGACGTGCTTAGAGAGAGGGGAAGGGAGGGAGAGAAAGAGTGATGTGAGAGAGAAATACTGATTGGCTACTTGTTGGCACTCGTCCCACCTGGGGACCAAACCTGCAATCTAGGTATGTGCTTTGACCAGGAATTGAACCTGTGACCTTTCAGTTTGTAGGACAATGCTCCAACCAACTGAGTCACACTGGCCAGGGTGCAAATATATTTTTTTAATAATGCAAAGTCATGAAAATTCATCAGGATAGCTGAGCCATGCTCAATACTGTCAGAGTTAGACAATTTAATATATGTGAAAGAGCACTTTAAGTGGTTCATATGATTAAATTAAGTTTAGTGAGAAGGATTTATGAATGCTAAAGTAGTATGATAAGATCAGTTACTGTTGCTGTTGTTCTCGTTTTCATTTTTAGTCATCACTGCCATCAGCAGCTACAACAGGCCAAAGGTAACTGGTCACACATCTAACTGCTGTGGTCCAGCTGGCGGTGGAGAAGGAGGAGGCTCTGAGGTCTAATTACGGGCAGACAGATCTGTTTTGAGACTTACTTCCTATTAGAAAAAGATCACAATGCTTATTTAAATTGCAAAAATGGCTGTAAGTAAAATAATGAATGTAAGTTGTTCTCATAATAAAATTTTCAGGTGGTTTCTTAACATTTCAATTATTATTCCAAATTATTACATGAGCATCTGATGCAAGTGATGCTAATACGGCCCCCGGGCAATGCGGACACCCTCATGTCTAGGCCATTAGCAATGCACTCAGTGATTCTTTTGGCAGGTTGGCCTTTCAGTCTTCACCCCAAGATATTTCTTTGACTTGGAAAAAATACACTGGAGTTTAGAAGACATCTAAAACCTCTCACCTTGCAAATAAGAAATCTGAGGAAACTGACATTTCCAGCTAGGTATATTATTTGTATGACTTCACCATGTCTACTTTCTTACCTGCCATTTCCTTTCCTCAACACCTCATTCAAGTTTTTGTTTCCACCATTCCCTGGAAGCTTCTCTTGCTAAAGCCAGCCGGGACCTCCATCTTGCCAAACCCAAAAGATGGTTCTCAGTCCTCATTTTTTAAGGCAACTCAGCAGCACTGACAGAACTGATCACTCATTTCTTCTTGAAACACTTTCCTCATTGGACACCATACTTTCTTGGGTTTTGTCCATCTCACTGGTTTTTCCTCTTCTCTCCTTCCAGATCTCTCAGTGCTGGGGTGCCCGGTTCCTAGACTTCCTTTCTGTGTACATTCACTCTCACAAGAGAAAACAACATGTTTCATGGCCTGAATACTATCTCTTTGGTGGTGTTTCTCAAATTCACAGCACTAGCTCAGCATCTTTGTGGTTTGTATTTCCAATACCTACTTGATATTTCCAAGTAGAAATCTATAATAACACCTCGAACTCAATGTGGCCAAAACGGAATTCTGCATTCCCTTCTCCCTCCCCCACTGTTCCTCCCTTGCTGTTCGCCATGTCCACAAACACCGTCTTTCATCCAGTTCTCAGATACAAACTCAGGGGTCATCCTTGATTCTCTCTTCTTTTCACCCCAAATATTATCCATAAGAAAATCCTATCCTATGCATCCTCAATCCCCATAGCTTTGTACGCCCTCCACTGACAACCGTCACCCTCACAGCCACCACACTTTTTGCTCCAACTACAATAACCTACCAAGTGGTCCTCCTTTTCCTCTTCCTACACCCAGTCTGTTCTCCATGCAGCAGCCAGACAGATATTTTAAAAATTAAATTTTACCACATAGCACCCTTGCTTAAGAATTTGCTATAGTTTCCTATCATACTTTGCATGAACACCCAACTCCTTAGCCTGGCCTATACGTTTTCTGTTTATTTCTCCAGTTTCATCTTTTTCACCTCCATCCCTCTTTCCCATCATGCTGTACCCACATAGGTCACCTTTCTCTAATCTCTCTTACTCTAACCTCCCACACGTCAAGATTCTTTGCACTCCAGGGCTTTTAAAATTGATCTTTGGTGAAAATGCTCTTCCTCCAAATCTTTGCATGGTTTGCTCTTTTCATATCACTCGAGTCTTTGTTCGAAGTTCACTTCCCTGACCCTCTATCTAAAACAAATTTTTCTTTCTCCATGTCATTTTTTCTCTATGCCTTTATCCTGTTTTTCTCCATTTTCTTTTATTATAGATAATGGTTCCAAAATGACTTAAACAGTCTGGACTTTAAATTTTAAAAAATTTGTATTAAATTTATTGGAGTGACATTGGTTGATAAAATTGTATAGGACCAAAAAGGAGACGACATTTGCAAACAACACCTCCAGTAAGGGGTTAAGATCCAAGCATATAAAGAACTCACACAACTCAACACCAAATAAACGATTCAATTAAAAAATGGGCAGAGGACCTAAACAGATACTTCTCCCAAGAGGACATACAAATTGCCAACAGATATATAAAAAGATGCTCAACTTCACTAGCTATTAGGAAAGTGCAAAGCAAAACTATAATGATATACCACCTCACACCTGTTAGAATTATTTTTTTCATAGTACTCGTTAATATTTAGTCTTTCACAAAATTTAAGCTTCATGAGGGCACAGCCTTTGTCTTGTTTATTATTCTATCCTCTCTGCCTAAAATAGTGCTCATCATGTTTGAGCAATTAGTCATGCAAAAGAGATACTCACTGAGCATTTGAACAGTGTACAGTCAATGAAGGTTGAATGAATGACATCACACATCAAATAAATTGATGGGAATGAGACAGGGAAATGAGAATAAAACATTGTACTCTGAGATACTGTGAGATTTGGGTTGAATTCTTATTTTTGATTCAATATAAAGTCATACAATTGTTTTTCTTCAGCCTGTTCCCATATAAAAATCATTACTATGTAATAACCTTAAAAAGCACCGGAATGGAAAATACTAGTCAGCATAATTTAACAGTATTTGGAAAGCAATATTTGTAAAACCACAATAATGATCTTATCTCAGATTTGTTATGGAAAACATTAATAGTAATTTTACTCCAAAGCACTGAGGAACTGGCATTCAGAACAACCCATTTGAACGAACATAAATCCAATCATTACCTTAGGCTTATGAAATACACCATATGACCAAAAAAGGTAAACAAATAGATATACTCCTATGTAATAATCTTAACTAAATAAGGATGACAAACTTTAAAAATACAGACTGAAAAAAGTTAGTAGTGGATGAGACTTCTTAATTATATGTTAGCAGTGATTTCTTATAGGTTCTGGCATTCATCTCAGTTTCCTCTGAACAACAAAGAAAGACTCTGGTGCATCTTTTTCAATTCATATAAAGATAATTACTATAGGCTTCAAACATTCAAGGGGGAGAGAATTCTTATTAAACAATACCAACAAAAGCTTTGGACTTTTTAACCCTTAAGTCTCTGACCTTTGTTTGTTTTACAGTATTTGTATTACTGTTTACTAGTGTGTGTGTGTGTGTGTGTGTATGTATATCTATCTATCTATCTATATATATATAAAATACATATTTGTTGTATAACATATTTCCCCAAAACTTATTGGGTTAAAACAAAATAAGTGATGGTTATATGTCCTCCAAGGATAAGTGATGAGAATATTCTTAATATCAAATCTGGTTTGTCAAAACTCTCTCTTGCTTGCTCAGTTTTCCCATTGTGGCATAAATACACTACTAATATATTTGGGGGGTTTTGTCCTCCCAATGTTAAATTTTAGTCAGAAATCTAGTCCACATCCTCTTTCTCCTATTTTACTTCCTTCTCTTCTTACTTACTGTTCTCTTCCTCTAAATTCTTCCTCTAAAATATTTTGTAATTATTTACACTTTAAGTCTTTTTAAAAAACTTTTTATTTATTTATTTTTAGAGAGAAGGGGAGGGAGAGAGGAGAGGGGGAGAAACATCAATGTGTGGTTGCTTCTTGCATGCCCCCAACTGGGGACCCAGCCCACAACCCAAGCATGTGCCCTGATGGGGAATCAAACTAGTGACCCTGTGGTTTGTAGGCTGGCACTCAATCCACTGAGCCACACCAGCTAGGGCTACACTTTAAGTCTTAAAAATATCTTAGATACTGAAAGCAATAACAACCAACACACATTAGGAATTTAAGTAAGTTTGGTGGTCGCAAAAAACTAGTTATGGAGGTCACCAGTAGCTATAAATGGAAAAAAAAATTATCACCATATTTTCAAAGCATATGGATGGTGATGCTAACATATTCATCGAGCTGCTATCCGGGATCATTAAAAAAAATGTCTAAATAGGTTTATCATGTGAAAAGAGAAAATGAAAAAAATAGGGATGTACCTAATCTCAGAGCACAAATCTGTATAACAAAATTTAAAAAGGTACACGTTCAGAATCATCTTAGTACCCACACCCTCACACATGCAACTTGGCCAAGAAAATAATCCTCCATTCCACAGAAAGACACAGTAACATTTGCCTTTTTACTAAGAAAGTTATTAGGACAGACCCAAGATGGTGCAGAGTAGGTGGAAGCTACACTAACCTCCTCCTAGGCCTAAACTGGGATTACAACTAAATTATAGAAAAATCATCCTGGGTAACTGAAGATCGGCTGGATCGAAGCCTTATAACCAAGGACTTATAGAAGAAACCACACCATAGTATTGAGACTGGTGGGGAGTACGGAGGTGCAAGAGGGCTGGCTGGGCTCCCAGGGGCAGCAGCTGAAGTTCTAGAGGGATGTTTCAGTGGTTGTGGGGGGGGGTTCCCCCTGAGAAGAGTGGCATCTTAATCCCAAACCTGGCTCCCCTGCCTACAGCACCAGAACCAGGAAAGGTGCCCACATAAAATCTGGCTGTGAAAAGCAGTGAAGTTTTTGTACATCAGGGAGAGCCAGCTAGAGATGCAGACACCCTCTCAAGGGGCCAACACACAAAGTTTCATTTGCAGCCACTTACCCTGCACTCCGGTGAAGGAAGAGCGGAGTAGACTAGAGCTGCATGAGGAGAGCTGGGGTTGGTGGCTCTGGGGAGAGAGCTGAAGGGTCAGCCACCAGGATTCCTATGCTCAGTCTTTCTCCATAGTACATCTTTCTTGGGCAGAGCACTCCCTTCCACGTGGCATCAGCCTGGGGGAAGGAACAGCCCCACCCACAGGAATCCTTCTCTCTGCACTCAGTGGAGCTTAAGCCCTGCTGAGTACAGCTGGAGGCTGTTTAGTGATTACGCCTAACAGACAACCAGCAGGTGGAGGCAGATCTTAGGGTGTTTTGAGATTTTAGCTGGCCCTTTATCAGGCCTGGTGCTGGTAAAAACCAGCCTTGAAGCACAGCTTGGTGCTTCCAGCACACACCCAGGCCCAGCACAGAGGGCCACAAGCTGTGAATGACTGTGAGCTCAAAATGGGTTGGCCAGGGCCTTTCAAAATCCTAGAAGAAAACATAAGCATCTGACACAGATCGGGACCAGAGTCTTTGCAGATCTACCTAATACAGAGAACAAACACAAAGGGGCAGCTGAAGCCAAACTGGGAAGACAAAGAAACAGACCTCAAATGAAAGAATGAGAGAATTCTCCAGAAGAAGAGCTAAGTGAAATTAATGGAAGCAACTAATCAGATACAGAATTAAGTAATGATTCTAAGGATGTTCAATAGCATGAAAGAAGACATAGAAAGCATAAAAAAGGGCCGTCAGAAATACAGAGTGTAATTTGAGATAAATAACACACTGGAAGGAATAAGCAGTAGGTCAGATGAAGCAGAGGACTGACTGAATCAGCAATTTGGAAGACAAGGTAGAAAAAAACACTTAAAGCAGCAAAGAATAAAAAGAATTAAAAAAATGAGGATAGTTTAATGGACCTTTGGGATAACATGAAGCATAACCACATTTGCATGATAGGGATACCAAAAGGAGAAGAGGGAGAGCAAGGGATCGAGAACCTATCTGAAGATATAAATACAAACATCCCTCATCTGGTGAAGAAAAAAGACACACACACACACACAGGAAGCACAGAGAAAGTTATATGAACTGATTAGATTACTGCAAGAAATAAACAGAACTCCAGCATGGTACTCCAGCAATCAACTTTTAAGTTTGAACCTGACCTTGTGAATTCCCCATTTGGCAAGGCTGCAGGATAATGCAGTGGGACTTAGTGTTCAACAGAGCACTGGCCCGTCGGACATTCCAGCCCTGCCCGACCCTATGGAAACGGCTCATCATGCCCTGTGTAACCCTCAGAGCGCCGTTCAGGGAAGTGTGCTTATCCCCCCACCCCTCAGTTCTGTGAGCAAGACCAGCCTTCCCATGCTGCCGATTGAAGCAGAGTTCCTATGTCCTCTACCCTCCCTTTTCTCTATTGTTCTCACCACAAAAATCACCACCAAAGGTGGAGAATATTTACAAATAAAACTCAGAAGAATAGAGTGTCTATTTAGTCTATGTTTTTTTTAAAGAAATCCTTTATTAATTTTTTAGACAGAGAGAAATGGAGGGGAAAAGAGAGGGAGAGAAACATCAATGTGTGTTGCCTCTCACGTGCCCCCTGCTAGGGACCTGGCCAGCAACTCAGGCATCTACCCTGACTGGGAATCGAACCAGCAACCCTTTGGTCTGGAAGCCAGCACTCAATCCACTAAGCCACACCAGCCAGGGCTATCTAGCCTGTGTTTGACTGCAGTTACTATCTTCAGATGAACATGGTTCATGTTCATGCTCTCCTTCCAGAGATGAGCTAAAACTCTCGAGTCTTTGCCTTTGTGTGAACTGTGCTGGTATTGTCAAGAAATTTTAATGCTTCCAACTTGATATTAATCATGTCTTGATATTTGTTAAGCAATGACTAAACTAAGAAAAGCGAGGTTTAGAGACAATAAGTATCGTGCTCAAAGCCACACACTGTTATAAACTAGAGAAGCCAGAAATGGAGCCCATGGGTATCTCATTGCAAAGCTGCTACTAATGATACTACCTACTAATGTGATCACTTATCCTGAATAGATTTCAGTAAGCCCAAACAGCTAATATTAATTAATTGCTTTTATAATTCAACAAACCTTATTATTATGCATATATTATGCTGCTTCAATGGCTCCAAAGATATAAAACATGATTTCACTACCGTCACATCTGTTGCATTTCTCTTACAACCAGTTACTGACTGAAGCTTTAGTGATTTAGACATGAATGATGCAGGCTGATACGTAAGAGATAAATCACCTGCCCAAAGAACTGCAAGGTACAGTAACGCTGTGGGGATTACCAGGCAAAAAGAATTCCAGTTGGAAGTACCATCGAAGGCTTTGTGCAGAACAGAGATCTGAGTGGGGCGCTGGAGAACGACTAGGGGGTGGGTCTAGGAGGCCAGGGGAGAGAGTACGTCAGAGCCAGCAAAGCAGGATAATGTTTTCACGTCACTGAATTTTCCTCCTTGTTGGAAACTAAGCCAATCTTCGACCTCAACTTGCAAGATTATATAGTGAGTTACTAGATGATTACTTTTCCTTGAAAAAAGATGCTTTTCCAAATGTGCTTCATTTTACATTAAAAACTACACTAAATAAGTTGTGGTAAATTTTCTTAAAAAATGGTAATTTCTACACATGGCAAACACAACCTGAGGGACGGCAAGTTGTACGCCCCTTGCCTTGAGTGCAGGTGGAACCTGTGCCTGTGTGTGACCAGCGGAATGTGGAAAAAGCAATAGAAAGTCTCTTGCTCCACAGAAAGTCACTCACTCGATCACGGTTTATGGTAAAGATAACAGGGTGCCACTGCCATGGTTACGTTACCTCGTATAGGCCTCCGTCTCAGCAGACTGCAGAGAAGCTCCCTTGCCGGCTTTGAGAGGCTTGAAGATGTGAACTACCACGCTGGGAACTGTTCTGGCTGAGAGCCACATGGCAGAAATTTTAGGCAGCCTCTAAGTGCTGAAGGCAGCCTCCACCCCATGATGAATAAGAAACTGGGGCCCTCGGGCCTGCTGCTGAAGGAAAAATGAACTCTGGCAACAACCTGGAAAAGTTGAGAAACAAATGCTTCCCCCTTGGGCCTGCAGATGAGAATGGAGCCCGGCAGTCACCTTGGCTGCAGCCCTGTGGCCCCTGAGCAGACAACCCAGCTGACCTGTGCTTGGACACCCGCCTTACAGAAACCACGAGGTAATGAATATGTGCTGCTTTAAGCCACTGCATTTGGGGCAATTTCTTACATAGCTGTAGAAAACTAATACAGTGCTGAAATCAAGAAAGCTTTTGTGTGTGCGTGTGAAAATGTTGATGCCTTCACTCCATATTATTCAGAAATATCTTCTAAACCAACTGCACTTGCCTGAATGATTTATCCGGATCAGTGGCTAGTATCCCTTGGCAAGTTTGTTAAACTACAGACTGCTGGTTCCCACCCCAGAGTTTCTGATTCGGTAGCTGTGGGGTGAGCCTGAGAGTCTGCATTTCCCACAAGGTCCTGGCTGATGCTGATGTTGCTGGTTTGGGGAAACCCCCCTTTGAAAACCATCAATCTATATTAATTTATTTTCTAAACTTTTCTGTGTCAATTCAGGTCTCTAAACAAAGGATTACAATCCGTACTTTTCAAGTATGTTTTCTAAAACACTGCAGCCTTTGTATTAGCATTGTGCAAACATTTTCTCCTGTCCCTTCATCCAGCATCGATATTTCTCTTTTCTGAAGAAATAATTACAAATAAATTCAGAAAATGGAACACAGTGGGAATATGAAATGGGAGCTGATAAGAAAAGATATTGGACTTCTCTCAACATTTTTGTACTCAAGATACTGGAATACTAGTAAAACAAGGACAAAATATGAGTGGCAAAAATATTGCCATCCTAACAGTTACAGTCTTGTAAGATATTGGGATTCCTTTCACGATATTTACAGTAGTTCAACCACAAGATGTTACTATTCTCTAAAAAGCCTCTAAGAGAGAAGGTAAACTTCAGCTTGGGAAGGCTGCTTGGCCTCCGCAAAACTAGGAACAGACAGGATGCAGCCTTGCTGCTCCTTGTCCCACGGCAATTACGTTTCCCTGCCTTCGCTGTGCAAGGTGACCACAGAGCCTGGATTTCCTCGGACGGCTGTCGTTTCGAATATGCCGTCTCACTGCCATGACCTGTCTGAATTTTTGACTTGAAAATGTGGTCATTACATTTACATTTTTACTCTGAAGTATAATACCTAGAGTTGGAGCTCAGCTGCAAATCCTTTATTGTCCCCTCTCACTGCCTAGGCCCTTGCCGACAGTGAGACATGCTTTTACACAGGAATGGAAATTGACCCTCAGACTGAAGGTGAAACATCCTTACCCAAAGCTTCAACCTCAGGGGAGTGTCCTGACACGTCTGCTCCCGCATGTCTCTGTGGTAACAACTTACCCGCCCATTTGTCTGGCTGGTTAGAGCGGAACACCGACACTGCCATACAGTCAATTATGAGAGATCTCAGGGTGCAAGAGATAAATACATAGTAATTACAGCTCTCTGGTATTAAGCACCTATTGTGTGCCTTTAGCTGCACACCGAGGCAATTTGTAGTAAATGGACTCCAACTTGGATCCAAAATCTGTTTCACTGCTGATCTTATCTCCAAAGTGTCTCTTTATCATATAAACTCTACCTTAGCCCAGGTACTTTACGGCTGCCTTCCAGGTGTAAACTGTTTTCTCTGGAGACATCTCCAACCAGAATAGGTTATTTGATCATGCAGATTTGTCACTCCGAAAAATGCCAAATGCATTTTCTTAGATGCTGCTGCTACATCATTTTCATTAATGGCTTCTCGTCTGCTCAACTATTGTCTCAACCTCTTGGGATTGTTTTTCTTCATCTGGGTAGGATCTTAAAAATCCTTAATATTTTCCTATTTTTGACCTATTTTCATAAAAATATGAAAAATGTTTTCATATTTTAAAAATATTTTTGTTTTATATACCATCATATTTCTTTCTTAATTTTCAACAGACTATTTTTTAGAGCAGTTTTAGGTTCACAGCAAAACTGAGGAGAAGGCGCTGCGATCTCCCTGACCTCCATCCATGCAGAGCCCGCCCATTATTACCAGAGCGCTACATTTTCCACAAATGACGAGCCTGCGTTAACACATTATCATCACCGGGAGTCCACACTTTATATTAGTGCATTGTACGGGTTTGGTCAAATGTGTAAGGACATGCATCCACCATACAGCATCATACAGAGTAGCTTCTCTGCCCCTAAGACCTCCTGGGCTCTGCTTATTCAGCTCTCCTTCCCCTGTAACCCCTGGCACCCACTGATTTTTCACTGTCCTCGTAGTTTTGCCTTTTCCAGAATGCCATATGGTTGGAATCATACCGTATGCAGCCTTTTCAGACTGGCTTCTTTCACAGAGCAATGCACGTTTAAGTTTTTCCCATGTCATTTCATGATTTGATAGCTCATTTCTTTTTAGGACTGAGTAATACTCCATTATCTGGAACTCTAGTTTATTAATTCTGGGAGTTAATCACTAAACCATTAAAAATAATAACTTTCAACATCCATAGATTCATAATATTTTTCTGCCCTGGGGACAGAATCGCTATACTAGAAGGGCATATGCATACTTTATGCTTAAAGGGGGAAGATAGGAAAAAAGGACATGGTATGAGACTTGATCCAAGCTGGTGGAAGTGGAAAGAGAAGGGAAGAAAATGGGAGTTTTCATGGGCCAGAATGAGGTAGGGACACAAATTTGATTTTATTTTGGATCCACGATTTCCTAATCTTAGTGTACTTATAATGGGGTGAAGCTTAATGACTGAATCTGAGGGATCAGTCTCAACATTTCTGAGCACATACAGCAGCAAAAAAAATTAATTTGGAAAGTTTCATTCAATCTTCCTCTTCTCTCATGCACACAGAACTTAGCATTTCTCCAAAGGTAACCAGTTCCTTGGGATTGCTCGCATCCCATGCAAAGCAGTATAACAGTTCTGGCATGGATAATGCTTTTACTACCAAAACAATCACGTGGAATTTTGTAAGTAGAATGTACGCAATTATGAAAGTTCCACTGTGACAGTATCAGGATGAGAAAGGAATGATAGTAGTAAGCAGGAGAAAACTTTTAAATATGTGCTTCTTCATACACCAGAAATTGTGTTTCTAAAAGGACATTATTAAAATATAAATATAAATATGGAAACATAATCTAAAATAAAATTTAGGTTATTATATTGTCCTGATTCTCTTAACTATTTTATTATCTTTTAAAGAATGCATCATCATTTGCCCAGTGTCTCTAATCTCTAAACTAATGATTTCACCGTTTGCACTTTAACTAGTACAGAATGGGGTGCCAGATGCAGTATTAATGACATATGGAGACGATTCAAAAGAAATGTTGAACCGGGAAACTTGGGTCCTGAGCCCTGGATGTGATGGTGATCAGAATGATAAATAGTTGCTATCAATTTAGTCTCTTAGAGCAACAGACATTATGCTAAGTGCTTTCCATGAACTTTCTGTAATGTAATCATCTCGACAGTCCCATAAGTGCTTTACTATATTGTTTTATAGATAAGATTGAAGCTTAAAGAGGGCCAATGACTTACTCAAGGTCACTGTCAGAATAATGAGGTAGAGTCAGGATTCACGGGGATGCCCGGTCCCAGAGCTTCCACTGTCCTCTTTCCTGACAGCCACACCTGTTATGTCACTTACACTCTATGGTTGTTTCCTAGATGATGAAGGGGTTGGAACAGTGACCTCTGAGGTTCCCCTTGGCTTTACAATTTTATGAATCCTTTGGTCCACGGTTGGAAGACCATGAGATTGTACTTCTGTTTTTCCCAAGGCCTTACCTTGGCTCTGTTTCGTTCTGTTGTACACCTTGGAGAAATCAGAGTCACCTGTCTGTGACCTTCAGATTGTGGTGGGCTGTTGCGCAGGGACTCTGTAGACTGACCACGGTACAGAGAAAAGCGGACTGACTAACAGGGACACTTCCAACCCACTGGTCCCTATTCCAAAGGTGACTGCCTCAGAGTGTGGTCCTCTGAGTTGAAAGCTGTCACAGGGGACAGGCTTTCCCTAGCTTCTGACATCTGGTTCCTCTCCCCTCCCCCAAACCCCCTTGGCCAGGGAGAGCAGAGGCAGAGAACCCCATGGAGCTTCCAGACTTATTTTTTCCTCTGGGATTCCCCTCTATCTGGAGCAAAGACTTCTCAGACAAAGGAAGCAAGTTCCCATATGTTACAATTTGGAAATTTCCAAATTCCCCCTATTTATGTTGTGTTTATTTTGGAAGATCCACGAGATGTCCACAGATAAATGGAGGTCTCCTGAAGGGTGTTTTGAAAAGATTGCAAAACTGAATCACAGTGAAAGTCAAACTGCCAGCATGCTTTTATTTTTAGGCTCCATGCCAGACCTGAACAAACAAAACAGGCAGAAAATAAACAAGAACAGCAAGTTAAAAGGTCTAGTCAGCAACCTCATTCAAACTCGATCTACAATGGAGATTGGAGTGACCAGCTCCAATCAAAGTCCTACGTTTATCTTTAAGCTACTTGCAGACCTAAAATCATGGTACCACTCACCTACTAGGAACTGAGTAAAACCCGGGGATCTGTCATTGTACGCTGAGTGGAATTTGCAGCAGAGGAGTGCCTTTCCACAGGACTTCCTAATGATGGGATAAGACACATCATCGTTAAAGTCTTTACCCGAAATCTATAGTGTCCCCATTTTTAGAAACTTCAAATGCATTTGAACTAAATTAAATATCTGTCTTAGAATTGTGTTTGTTGCTAGCGATTAAAAAAATAATTGATACCTCCATAGATATGGTATTCCTCCAGAACAGGATAGCCTAGTAATGTAATCAAGTATTCAAATGGATGAATGCCACTCAGTGTGAAAATGAATAGAATCTATCTATTAAACCCACAAATATTTACTGAGTGGTTATTACGTGTCAGACACTGGGGTTAGGGACTGGGCCAAGGTGATTAACAAGGCAGACACAAGCCTGGTGTCAGAGAACCTTTAATCTTGTGGGGAGACAGCTCCTCCAGAGTAATGACATGCGCCTTATCATGGGAAGTCCTCAGTGCCAGGGGGAACACAGAGGGCAACCACATCTAGTCTGTGTCTCCTGGAAGGCAGACCGTGGTGTTCACATGAAGAGCTACTCAGGCAAATGGACAAGAGCAGGTGGGAAGGGTGGGAGTCCACCAAGTGACTTCTTTCAAATATATCTTTTCCTTCTCTAGGACAAATCTGGCTGTAACACTGAGCCAGAGGTCAGACAACTAAGGTCACCTCCTTTGGGTACTAAGCAAAAGCAGGAGCTGGGAGAGTGACACCAGCCTAGGCCTGGTAAAGAAGACAGATGTGTTCAAGAAGAACCATGTAGAGAACTCAAGAAGAATGGAGGAACCGGCAACAATTGCCATGCTGAAGCAGAGAGGCCATGACCTCATGTAAATAGTAGTAAACTAAAACCAATGAATTCCTCTGAATAGAAAAATCAGGTCTAGCACCACCCACGTTGCTTTCTCAGAAACCATACAAAATAGCCGAGCACATTAGCCTGCTGGGTAATAAGAGCAAAGGCAGCTGTCAGCGTATGTCCACTTTGGAAAGCCAGAAACTCAGGAGGCTTTCCCTAGTGGTCAGGGCAGGTTGAAATGCGGCCATTTGCTGCCTTTGGGTCCTGTTGGGGCACTGGGCTTTCGTGTGCTCTGCCCAGCAGAAAAATGAAGTCAGCCGTTGATTCAGTCTGGGTTTCTCCACTCTTCCCCCACTCCAAAACGTTCCTGTCTGTCCTCCAAGATTTGCCCAATATAAGCTTCCCAAGATCACTGAACCTCAGCAAAGAGGCACTCACATTCCAGGTTTTATGGGCTAAATTGCTCTTTTTTTCTTTTTCTCTCTCAAGACAATTATTCTTATCGAAAAGATCACACACACGTTCCCACAAATATAAGGAAGAAAGCTTTCTCAGAACGTGACTTTCGCACTAGCTCAGAAGCCAGCAACCTCAAACAATAGAGATGAAGACAAATAAGAATAGTTTTGTGAGCTGTCACTATTCTCTTTAACATTTCCTGCACTTTTGGTATCTTAGAAAGATGAGAGGGCCCCAACTGGGTCAGAGCTCTCCACCACCCCACGTTCGATTCGGTTGTACAGAAATGAGCTGTGCAGAGGGAGAGGTCTTGAAGCCAATGGAAAAATTTTAAACTTGGGATGAAGTTAATCAAGCACATGTTACACTTAACATTCTTCTCTATTAAATAAAGGTCACTTCCTTCAAGATACTATTTTAAGCAAATAAGATTTTTGCAATTCTGCAAGACTGAAGTTAATTAAACAGAATAGCAAAATGGAAAACAGATGTCATAGGACGTTTTAAAAAGATTTTAATGACATTCAGCCTGTTTCCTTAAACTCATTTGCAGTTGCTATCATTCCCTGTACTGAAGTTCATGAGTCGCTGGAATGGGAGGATTTATATCAATTTCATGCAACTGGCAGTTGAAGAGCTATTCAAAGAGAAGTACAGTTGGGGGAGTCTTGCAGAGGGTTCTCCCCCCTACACAACATGACCAGCTCTTTTGGCTTAAACTCTTGAACTCTATTAAACGAACATTTTCCATCTTTCAAAGGAACTTTCCCTACCACCAACTCTGACTCTAGCTTTTAATGGTTCTTTCTGGTAGCCTCATGCTCAATCATGCCAAAAGCACCTGTTAGGTTGTCTGAGGAACTTAATATCTGTCAATTCCAGCTCAGAAAAAAAAAATCATAGTGTGATGAAATTTTTGGAGATAAAAGTCATAAACTCAAATACAGACATCCACAATTAGACTTTGAGTGTATTTTTAAATGCTATCTAAAAGTTAAAATTATAAGATTAGACTGATTAAACAGGTTTGTTATTTTTTTTTAAAGTGCATTCACAAAGGGAAAATGTAGAACTGTAACAGTGACCAAATAGAGGCTATAGAGAGTCTTGTCACTAGTTTTTCTTCTCTTATAATTATTTTAAAACATCTTTTAGAATGTTTCCTAGGTTTTGAGGCCATCTGATGATACTGAAATTTGTCCCCAGGAGCATTACAAAATTTACAAGTACTTTTTATACAACAAATTCAACCATCTTTTGGAAATGTCCTGCACCGTTTGTTTCGAGTTCGTACGGGCATGGAAATTAAGAGGAAGCAATGAATTATTATGCTGTCTGTTGTTTATCTAAGCATCCCCATGCAATCTACAAATCAAGAGTTGTTTTAAACTGAAACAATGATCTCTGCTAAGTCAGGGAAGAGATGACATAAATGCATGCCACAAGTCTGAAGTCAAGAGACCAGGGAAGAATTCTAACTACAGAAGCAGTAAAGCAGATCAGAATGAGCAACCCACACAGTAGGTGGAGGCACTCCTCTTGGGCAGCGGCTTGCTTCGGGGGATGCCTTTAACGGGTGTGGTGGGAAGACCTGAAGCTTCTATGTTAATTATCACCAAAATGAGCAATTTTCCCTGCCTGGACTTTGTGCTGGAAAGACTTCTACTAGTTTTCTAAGAAAGCTTTACAATTTAAACTCTGCTCAATAACTATTACAATTACTAAGGTTGTCATTTGCAACTTGTAATATTTTAAGTATTATATATGCACATATGAAAGTAAACTGATGAAAACTAAAGGAATTGATTTGCTATTAGTCAGAGTAGGGGTGAACATGTGGGGTTAAGAAGGATTAATGCGAGGAGAAACTGGAGGCAGAAGGATCAGTTCAGATGTTGTGGGACTACTTGGAAGTGAGACGTGCAGGCCTGCAACAGAGTGGGGGTGACAGGGATGGAAAGGCAGGGAGAACTCAGTGCAGAAACACAATTCAAATGCCCGGACATGTGGACTGTTCATGATACTCGCCACACACAAGTTTCGTGTATGTACTCTTGTCTCCCACAGAGGCTCCCTCCAGCGTCTTGCATTCCTGAAGTACCCCCTCCTGCCCCGCCCACCCCATGGTCCTGTCATTCTTCTCAGGGTGTGTCTTTCGAAAATGAGATCTTAGTTATAGAAAATGACGCTGGAAGCATAATTGATTCCAAACCCCGACTAATAACAAGTTTTAAGTTCTCCTTTTTCAAATCAGTTTCTGGCCATGAATCAGTGAAAAATGCAAAGTGAAAGGCCTTGCAAATTGAGGAACAGGACAAAGGTGATGTGGTTTAAACATGAAAAAGAGCGGTCAGATTCTTTCCGTGCTTGGAATTCACTGACGCTACCCCTCCAAGTCGACTTCATAGTCCAGGAAATGCATTGGGCAACAGATGAGCCACACAGCTGCTGCTGTCTCCAGTTGGCTTGCGATGCATGTTATGCTCAGCTGAAACCACTGCCACGGCATCCAGAAAATCAGGCTGTCCTTGGTCTTTGAAGCGGGACTACTTGCCTCCCAATAAGCTCCACTTTTTTGAAGGCTTAGGAGTACGCGTTGAATTATCCCTCCTTTCTCTAGCAGGGTCTTGGTCTTTTTCATGACTAAGAGGTTGCCCGAGACACAGGGAACAAAGAGTTCTGCCAAATAGGTTCTTTGTAAAGCTAGGGATATCTGGGATTGACAGAACTGCCCCACATTAGTGGGCATAACTGGGATCTCACTAAGAAAGTGTAGAGAAGAGTTCAGGGAAAACAAAGTAGTGTGCTTTCGCTTTACTGTAGGGCAGGTTGTTAAGGAAGAAAACTGTCTTCAGAGAGAAACTGGCAGCTGCCATTTGTATGACCCATTAAGTAAAGTGAACACGCTGTACGGGGACAGTATCTACGGCAGACTCCTCGCTACTCACACAGCCAACAATTTTCTTCCGATTTGCCTTAATCTTGTTAGTGTGTTTTCTTCAGCTTCGCACTCCACAGATATCTTCTCTGTCTGGCACTCAAAAGTATTATTACTTGTTTACAAATTTTTAAAAAGGAAGACCCTGAATATGTTTTATACCCACAATTTTTGGGTTACATTAAAAGGTTGAGCATCTTGTTAATTAGCTTCCATTCCACTATTTTGAGGACTATTGATAAGCACACCCAATGTTTTAGCCCCAATCATTTCACGAGCCAGATGAAGTCTGGGTGCTTCCATTTTTCATGCATAAAATCTCACCCAGCCAATATTACAAACATGGCCATCACTTTGCGTCTTCTGGTTGTGCTCTAAAAGGTACCTAAAGCTGCCTTTTGAAAAAATGAGGTTTCAGAAGAATACTCACAGACAAGTCCTCTTCACTCCGTTCTACACAATCAGATTAAGCTCCTTCTTTTCTGTCTTTGAACATTTCACACTTCCTGTTAGTGACCATCCACCTCCCCCCACTGCTACTTCTTCTAATGGTCTGCTTTTCTCTCCCTGTGTCTTCTTGCCAACTGCCAGCACATTTTTGACACTGAGGTCACCAGTAATTGAAAGAATGAACTTGAGGGCCAACCTTTGTGAATGTTTTTAAACATGCTGTGGCAGATGATATTCCACTGTTAGCTTCCTAACAGCCATCCTGTTCCACCCAAGTTGAATTCTGATGTGTTTCCCCCCCCCCCAAGATAATGGATGGAGAGCCTTTAAATTCTGAGCCCTTTGCAAGCCCCAAGAATGTTATGACTGGTTTCAGCCAGTCATGTAATCCCACTCCCCTTTGCCAGATACTCACTTTCCCATCCTTTCTTGGAACTCCAAATGGACCCAAGACACAGTTGTGGTAATGACACTTAAGGGAAAGTCTGCTGGAAAGGATTTTCTTCAGAATAAGATAAACAGAGCTTCACAAAACATTGCCTCTGCTCCATCCTTCCCATTCTGGAAACGGATGTGAGGACTCGGTATGTGAGTGGCTGCAACCTTATAACCACGAAGGAAAGGCCAGGACACTCCCAGTGCACCCAGACACCCCTGAGCTCCTGACACAGGCCTGGGCTGCCGACACACAAACACCGTGTGTGTGTACATGTGTGTAGGTGTGTTTTGCCTGAATATGTATGTGTATATACAGAAAAATTAGGGGGTATATTTATTAAGGCAAATATTTTATACTCACAATATAATGCCATTTTTGAGAAAGGAAAATGAAAGAAAAACCGAGGCAACGAGTGGAGTCAAATTAAAATGTGATTATAAGCAGACTTTTCCTAGCAGTGCTCTCTCCACTGATACCATATCATTAGAGAGTTTCTGGGTCTTTGCCTACTCTCTCCCTTTAGTAAAGTTTGGGTTAACCCATGGGATGTTAGGAAAATGTCCAGCCATTAGTAGGAGTCACTTTACTTTTCACCTAGTGGTAATAAAAGTAATTTGTGAACACGGGAGGTAGAGGAACAGGGAAAGAGAAAGTCAGAATCAAAAAGAATGCACTTAATGCCCACTTTCCCAGAAGAGACACTTCCAGCAACACCAGAGACAGAGCCCCAAGGCTAAAACCTACTGCTCCCATCCGAAAACCACAACCAAAATGAAACAAACAAAAACAGGCACACCCTTCACATGATTTTCACCAAATGATTGTTGATTGTATATACAATGAAGGAGTCTACTAGAAGAACCCAAAACAAGTACCCAATTGAAATGAAAGGAAGGAAGAGATAGAAAAATGTTTTAAATTACAGAAAAGGAGTTTTAAAGTATGAATGGCTTTTTGGTCCCCACCTCCAATCTCTGACACCCCAATTCTGGTCACAATATAATATAAATGAAAGGAATGGATGAATAAAAGAGACAGCCTTTTTAACATAAAATGCATTTTAACTTTACTATAATAGGTGGTTAATATGAACAAGAGTGAGGTCTCCTTCCTTACAGCTGTTCTCCTGTGAAAGTGAAGATCTCTTCTAAATACCCTCCTTCCTTCTCACTGGCAGCTGGGGGTCGGGGGAGAGGGGATGGTAATGCTGTCAGGGGAAAGTACTAAATGAATTAAATGAACTGATGGAGAGAGGGACAGGCCCCCAGAGAGGAGGAGGGCAGGGGAGCAAGGACAGCAAGGGAGGGGAGGGGAGGGCCTCCTGACAGCCTTCATGGAATGGGTAGTTTGTCTGTGGATGAGAGGAGTGCATAACTGTTTTGACCCATATTTTGAACTCGGTGGGTAGGCTGGTTGTGTAGGAGTATAAGACATTGTTCAGGGGTGATGTTTTTCTGAGTTTGCCCTGGCCTTAATGTTCCTGCCTTAAATAACATTTCCAAGAGGTCCTGCATTGTTCTGAACATCCAATGATGTTTACTGGCCAAGGAGCAAACAAGAGTGGAGGAGTGACTGATTTTCTCCAAGAAAAGGCGGCCAGACTTCTTGTCAGTTCAGGTTGTCCTAGGCTTATCCCAAACAATACACATTACCTTTCTTCTGCATATAATGGTTTAAGCCTTCTCTAGATTATCTCCAGATTTGTTTTCCAGGTTATTTACAACTTAGCACTGCCTCTAAGTCAATCAATTACATGATAGTAGGACAGGAAATGAGAAAGTGGGAGCTTCAAAAGAATTGACCAGAAGTGTCAGAAATTCTTTGGAAACTCTTTGTACATATAATTTTGCAGAGCAGGGAATCCTCCAATGCCAGAAACTTGAATGGAAGTTCTAGGTATGTTTCACTTTGCACCTTTCTTTGTCACAGGGAGAGATGTATACAGGCCCTGGAGAGTTTAAAAACATCTCCTGGATGACATCTCAGTTGCTTATTAAAACAAAGTGCTTCTTTTCAGAGCAGAAAATGAGACAAGTATGAATTTTCAGCCTTTAGCCATCAACGTGTACCATGTCTCACAAAATACTCCTTCCACGGGTCTCATAACAGTTTCGTGTGTGACTACACATAGGAGCTTGCACAGAAGAACAAGTTCTCTATCAACATTTTGTGGCCTTATCATCTTACCCTGCTATCAGCACACTCCCACTTCTGATACTCAACTCACTAGAGCTCATATCTGTAATTTCCAGAAACAATAGAGTGATTTGAATGAAACCAAAAGCTTCCCTCCATTGGTCAGTGAGTTTCTTTAAATACGTATTTTTTTCTTTACCATCTTTTTAAGGTGGAGAAAGAAAAAAAATAACAAGGGAAGTACTTTGCAAGTTTTGCAGGTTGTTCATTTCAGAACCTTTCTATACAGGTGGTCAAGCATCTAAGGGTGCATTGTTGCCATTCTCTTATTAATAACAAAACAACAATGGGCATTATCAGATGAGCATTTGTCCTGAGGAATGCTTTGTCCTAGTGCATTATTTCTGTGACCACAAACCTGTGAAGTGGGTACTGTCTTAATTCCTTTTTACTGAAGAAGAAGCTGAGAATTAGGGGCACTGAGAAGTTTATCCAAGTTCGCTAGCTTGGGGGTGGTAGAGATTTTCTCTCTGTCCTATATTGCTCTCTTAGGCTGGAAAGAATCTTCCTTTAAAAAACAAGTTCCAAAGTCACAAATTGGCATTTACTTAAAAGTGGTGGATTGAAAAGATGTGTTTATTTTTGTTCCTTCCTTAAATCCTAAAAGAAACCAAGAGTAAAGGAGTGAAAAACTATATATTCCTTTGAATAAAAAGTGAATGGATGAGTTGTCAATGAGCAGGAGAGGAAAGTGGAAAGCCAAGTGCCTACAGAAAGTGAGGTTAGCAAGCAGGAAGCTAATTTGAGCAACTGAAACCTTGACCTCTAGATTCTTATGAATTTGGAGGAGGGCGATAAGGCTGCATGTAAGAGGACTGGTTGAAAGTTTGTAGGAGGTCAGCCAGCTCCACTCCCCACGCTTTGGTAGCTAGTCAGCCATTCCTCCTCCACCTCAAGGAGACAGGAAGATTGTATCATGGAGCCGTACAGCCAGCAGCATTTTAGACCGAGACACACCAAGTATAACACAGTGAAGGTGCAAGAGAAGAGGCTGAGGATGGGAATAAGGAATTAAATGAATATATCCACTAAATGATGACAGTCAGCCCTTTCCTCTGCTCAGCTCCCAAATGCTGTCTGCCAAACGTGCATCTGTCCTGCCTACCCTCACCCGAGAGAGGAGACTGAATATCTCTCCTTATGGAAAAACTGATTAACCTTAAAAAAAGACCTGCAGATGCTAGCACTCGGGGGTTCTGGCTTAATCGTAGGGCGACACCTACCAGCTGACAAATCCTAATCAATCACAGAGTTTTCACTCAACTTGTCTGTGCCAGAGGTCATGAGACTTTAAAGAAAAGCTTCAAACATGAAATTCAGCCCAAATAAATAAAGAGAAAAAAAAGGAACTTGAAAGAATAGAGAAAATGCAGGGAAAGGAAGGAAAGAAACTAAATTAAAACAGTAATAACAAACCTTCCCTCAAAAAACCCCCTGCAATGATTAAAATCTGTAAAGAGATAAAGGCTATTTTATTGTACTCATAAAACAGAATAGAATGCCATAAAAATTTTAGGGAGTGAGGAAGAAGCCTTGAAACAAATAGGATAGCAGAAGTAATAAGACAGCAGAATATCTGGAAGACAAAGGTGAAGAAAGCACACCAAAAACAGGCACAAGAAAATCGGAGCATCAGGTAGGAGTTCTGATATTATAACAACTCAAATTTCAGAGAGACTAGGGAAGATGGAGAGAAAATTAACAAATAATGTGAGACACTTTCCAGAATGTATACCCATGAGTTTTTAGATTGAAAGAGCCTATTAAATATCTATCCTGTACAATGTCTGAAATTATTACATATCATAAAATTTCAGAACACTGGGCTTAAAGGAAGTATTCTACATATTTTCAGAACAAAAAGAAAAGTAGGTCACATGCAAAGGACAAGAAAGCAGATAGGTATTGGACTTCTCCGCAATAACATTAGAAACTAGAAGAATCTGAGGCGGTTCCTTCAAAATTCTTAGGACAAATCCAATTCCAAATGCAGCCAAACAGTCAATTCGGTGTAAGGATAGAATAAAGACATTTTTCAGACATGTAGGGTCTAGAGACAATCTGTCCTGCGCTCTTTGTTTGAAAGCTACTGGAGGGCATGCTTCTGGCAAACGAGGGAATAAAACTAAAAAGCAAATACATGGCATCTAGAAATCAGGGGCTCCAGGAGAGGAAAGCAGTGCAAAGTGCTTGAGGATGATGGGGAAGGGAAGTCCCAGGGAAACAGCTGTGCATTCAGCCCAGAGAGCAGCTAGCTGAGGATGGAGCAGGGGGTGAGGAGTCACTGGCGGGGGGTCCTCTGCATTTCAGGGCACTACTTTCACAGCAGGAAAATGTCATGAGAAAAAGTGTATAAGAAAACGATGAAGATGCTGACTAGCTGCACTGACGGCCCCCATGCGACCCGACAAGGATATGCATAGTTCAGTGTAACAAAAATCCATGACTGGAACAATAAGAGTCAGCGAGCCATAGCATCCTCTTCTAAATATTTCAATAATGAATACTGGATCACTTACATTTGTCCAGTCTCTGCAATATATTTTTGTGTGACTTAAGTAATTCCTTATTTTAAAATGCCACACGAAGGTGTAACATGTCCAGGTTATATAAGAAGTAGCTGAAACACTTTCTGGAGGAAAAAAGTGCCTATCATGTCTACTTACTCTAAGTGCAGGGTGACGATAACTGCTTCTGTTAGAATAAACATCCAACCGATTATTCGCCTTGCTCAGGCATGGAGTGCCCGGCGCAGAGTGGAAGCCGTTGGCTTATGACTGTGTACAGTGGTGTTTCAGCGTCTGTAAAGCTCATGATAGTCCTGTTTTACCTTTCGACAGTCCACGGAAGGACACGCTAAATTCAACATGAACCCAGAAATGAAAAGTTTGTTTCCTAGAATAAGAGTTGTTGATACTTAAAGATTTCATGTGAAAATAGACCAGGGGGGAAACTTGACGCAAGAAGGGAAAATGACCCATTGGTCTGGGATTTATATCTGACAGATTGCTCATAAGCAAGTGGAATGCGCTTAGCAAGAAAACTCTGTTATTTTCTCCTATCACCTGGGATTAATTTGTTCTAGACTACTCAGTGTCTACAATTCCAACTAATAAGGATCTGGAGGAAAGAGATGAATTCAAAATTTTAGTTTATCCATCTACAGGCATGGAGAAAGTTGGTAAAACTTTGGGTCACTTTTCAGAGGACAAGCTTTTAAGGAAATGGCAATCTAACAGGCCAACCTCCTTCCCGGACCCTTAACATAGACTTAGCCTTGCAGGAGGGCCTCCCAAGGACGTACCACATTGACAGGCGTCTTTGGTCCCCCCTGGCTGGCACGAACCCCCAGCATCCTCCTCATTCTACCCAAATCCAGATTTACATGCTGGGGGCCTGAGCTGGATCCAGGCCGGGGCCTGCCACGCATTGCATCTGTTCCCACACACTCATACAGAAGAAGACAGCCGAATGGAGGAAGTGTTAGAGCCCAGCAAAACCATGGTGTAGCGCTAGGTGCAACTCCGGCATCAATTTCAGCGGGTGTCCCGCCTTTGCCCCGACTAAAAGGACCAACACCATAGACAAACTTTAAAGTATGCATTTTCCTGAGACCATTTCACTTCCAATTTTAGTAAGAATTCCAGTTTATTTGGATTGCTTACTTCTAGCACCAAGAGTATAAAACAGACCTTTACTTTATAAAGGCAATTTTTGGTCCCTTGTTAGAAAGCAAAGTAACAATATGCAAATGAGACTAACGGTCCCCTGTGTAAATCAACTTTTCAAGCGACAGGCCATTCAGGAGTCGTCTAATTGCTTTTAGAAACTCCTCTCTGCCAATTTGGGTAAAAATAAAAAGTTCGTTCTTATATAGTTCTTTCCAGTAAGGCAGCTGTTTAGTGTCAGAGAGTTTTAATGATGACAGAACCAAAATAATTCTGCTTTTAAAGGTAGAATAATGAAAACTGACATAAAGTGAAATTTGCTGGGATTCTAGAATGCTTCATCCTCTCCTGTGTGTAAGACTGCTTTGTGAGAGAATAAAAATAAATGTGAACACTTCCCATCTGCTTTAGAGGGTGTCCTCTTCATAAAGCAAAAGCTGTGAAGGAAAGGAGGGCACCAGACATAAAAACAATCACCTGGAGCAAGAAATTCACCCCTCTGGCTAAGCCTCCGTGGAAGACCAAGCAACAAACTCTATTTTAGAAACTACAGAGAACAAGAGACATTTTACTTTGCCCTGCATTGCACCTAGGCCACTTTAATGGCTTTTTTTTTTTTTTTTTTGCTACAGAAGACATTATTGCACATAATGATACATCCTTGAAACCAGATGGCTTATGAGCTATTTCAACAAAGAAAGAAATGAGGACGAGAAAATATTTGTGGTCTTTCCAGAAATCTTTCACAACCTTCACATTTAATGGCAATTACTAGAAAAGCAGCAAGTTTGAAATTATAGCTGAGGCATATAATTACCTATATTTGACCTATTTATAAACTCCTCTGAGGATAAAGGATACTGGATAGAAGCACCTAGTCTTTTTGGTTCCTGACACAGAAAGTGAAGTAAAAATATTTGGATAGTATTTTACTGATTCGCTGGTTTTACTAGCTTCATTTCAGGAGGCTCACAGCTGGAGTCCCTCAAATGCTGCCTACTGTGGACACATATATCATTACATTTAAATTTCACACACACACACACACACACACAACAGACCCAAAGAACATTGTGACAGGGAGCAGGGCACAGAGCAAAGGCACTTTCAAGGTTTCTGAGCAGAGATGGGGTAGAGTAGTGAAGTCTAGCAAACACAGAGAGAATGTAGATATAGAAGTGAAATAAATGCCAATATTTACTGAGGCCTCTCCTTTGAACATCATCAAAAATCATCAACAACCAATGCGTATTTTCACAAAACTCTTGATAAACAGAGGAGCCAGTATTATCCTAGCAGGAACCAGAGGTCAGAAAACAGGAAACTGGTATAGCAAAGTTTGAGGTTCTAAGTGCAACAAATTTATAATTGCCTTTTGAATAATGAAATAAATTCATGTACTCAAATTTGTATGTGATTTATCTAGCCACGGAAATCAAAATCTGCACAGTTCCATAAAATCTACACATTTTACTGAATTAACTTCATACACATAATATTCTTAAGACAAAATGAAAGACTATCTCCTTCCTCGCCACATATGGAAAAGATTTTCAAAAAAACAAGTCCAGAGTTATCCACAAGGTTTGTAATGATAACTTTAGTCAAGTAAGGAAACCGTCATTCTTAGGTTTGTTGAGAAAATGAACAGTCTGCTTTTACACATGTAATAGAAACCAACTAAAATAAACTTCCCTGTTACAAATGTTCTCACCATTAGGTGATGTATTCGTTTGAATGAAAAACGTACACATTCAAAGAAAAAGCAAATCAATGGTAAAAAACTGACAACCTAATGCATCTCAGCCTGCAGTAGAGAGAAATAAATTCTCTAGTAGTAAAAGCTGTAGACATGAAGTGGAAGTCAACTTATAAGTCAACTTAGATACTCATTTGCTGAGAAGAATTGTTTCAAAATACACAAATATAGAAATAGGCTTGTTCAATAAAAACCCAACTGAAGGTCTTAGTTCAGTAGAAGAGGTTAGTAACTACAAAACAAATCATGCTAAAATATAACGGAAATAAATAGGGGGTTAAAAAAGGAGCATGGGTGACACTGGAAATGGTCCCGTCAGCCTCCAGCTATGACTAATCTCAGTGGTTCTTCATGAAATGATAGCAAGTGATCCCAAGGATGAACATTCTTGTCCTCTGACCCATAATGCTCAGGTGCAAACCTACAGCTCTCTTCCTGTTCTCCCTATACCAGCTGTCCTTTAGAGTCCCTTTTCTAGGTCCCTTTCATTGTCCATGGGATTCCTGAACTGTTTCTGGTCAATATTCCCACTTGCTCAAATGCTTTCACTGAAAGTACTTTTGTCCTTAACTGAAATCTGACTTCCCTTGATTATGTTGCTAACCCCATCATGATCTTCTCTGATCGAGGAGGGTTCTGCGTGCTCTTTGTTTATCAGAGCTACTCCTAGAACGCCTTTGCCTTCATCACTCAACATCTGCTTCTTTTTGAAGTCTGTGTGCCCCACCTATAATCACTCTCTCTTCCCTGCTTGTCACCAACAACCTTGGTATTTCCTCATTGTTCTCAATGACTTTAGTACCTAGCATTTGGTTTCCTGCCATCAAGTTTGACCATCATTCATGTTAATGTTCCCTTTACCATCTTGACTTCATGGTTCCTTGACCACTTCCTCTACTCCCTGTGCCCTTAACTCCCACTTAAATCGTCCATTTAAACAGATAACCTTCAATTCCTTTATCACTTGGAAGGAGCTCTTTCTTTAGATCTTGAGCTTTCAGAGCCCTCAGGTCGATCACCTATGGTTCCCTCTTCATAGGTTCCTATTGCACACTCCCTCTGAGTCACTTACATTGTTGGTGTAACTTCCATTTTCTCGAGTCCTATCTTTTTTCCCTTAAATCCTAGTCTGGCTTAATCTGCTCCCTCTCTGATCCTGCAAACTGCTTGGATGCTGACTTCAGTGATACTTCTCATGGATCAACAAAGTAAACCGTTACAGCATCCCCATCTTGCCAGCACTATCTGTGTCCTTTGTTTCTCTCTTCTGAGTGCTGACTGTGGCTGAAATAAAGTCATGGAACCACGCTCACTATCACGGAATCGAATATGAGTCTTCGCTCTCTAATTTCAAAAGGGTTCTCACTGTTGCTGGCAAATACATGATTCTTTTCTTGGTATGTCTTATTTATAATTTCTCATAGTTCTCTTTAGTCTTTTTCACTCTGCTTAATTTCAGCGTTTCCACACTAGACTTCCTCTTAAAGCAGATGTTGTCATCACATAATTTATAGATAATATTGTTATTTATTTATTTTTTTAAAGGTTTCATTTATTTACTTTTAGAGAGAAGGGAAAGGAAGGAGAAAGAGAGGGAGCGAAACATCAATCAAATTGGCAACCCTTCGATTCGCAGGCCAGCACTCAATCCACTGATACACACCAGCCAGGGCTAATATTCTTATTTAAAGCAGAACTTCAATTTTCCTTCACCATTTTTTTCTCCTTCACCACTGTTTCTATGGGACAGTTTTCATCCTTTCTGTGGAAGGGCTTGTACAGATATACATTAAATATTGGTCTTGTACATATCTAGATTATCTTTCTTTAAAATAAAAAAAAATATTTTATTCATATCACTTCTATCCTGACACCTGAGATATGCAATTGAAAGAATGAGAGTTTTAGCTGGTGGGGGTTGAGGGTGTGAAAAGAGAGTATTTGTGGAGGAGCAAAGTCATTTTGGAGTACAGGGCATTTTTCTGGGAAGGGCTTTCCAGCATGGGTTCCAAAAACCCAGAGGGAATCCTGAAGTCATTGGCTTCCAGGATAAGAGAGAAGCTCCAAGAGAGAAGGTGAGAGCATTCAGTGCCAGAACATTCTGCTTCCAACTGTGCTAAATTGAACTTGGTTACTGTTATTTTTAGCAGGGAGCATCCACGGTGAAGAGCAAATTGAGCTGAGGTTCTATGGAGGTGGAAGGATGAAAGGGAGAGAACCAGAAGTATTTATTTCTTTAAAAATAAGATTGTACTTTGTAATTATAAAAGCTATAGACATTCTTGTTGAAAAGTTGGTTAACAAGAAAATATAGTCTGCTCAAATTCTACCACCCAGAGAAACACAGGTAACAGTTTGGCCTATTTCCTTCTAAATGTATAATACTCGTTTTGGTTGGATAAAGTCTTTTATTGAATTTTTTCATAAAATTAGTATTAAGCTGCATATATTATTTTGTTTCTAGTATTTTTGCTAAATATTAAGTTGCTAATGTTTTGACAATGCTATATTCATAGCATTACCTCTAAGCATATTGCTCGAATGAAGCTCTATTTTATTACTGAGCCGAGCCCCTCCTCCCTTAAAATTCAAAGGTCCCTGCTCAGCAGAGGCTACTTTTTTCAACTTACTTTACAATCACCACAGGAGCTCTCACACTTATTTAGACAAACTGAGATAGAAATGTGGAAGAAATATTGGATCATCGTGGACACGGTCATAGAAAGCACCAATATTTGAGATACACCTGTGGTATTTCTTGTGAATGGTTGAATACTACTCCAAACGCACACGCAGTATCTGCAACGATCTCCCCTATATTTTACACACTAAATAAGACCACTAACCATAAAAATAAGGACTCGAGTTTCTTCTGGAAATGTAATTAGAACGTTCTATTCACCAAGAGACTAGCGTAGCAAAGCACTATTATCCTAAGATCTAAGAGTGTGACACTGTGACAGAGCCAATATTTACGTGAAAAAGTCATGAGGAAGAATAGGTCAAAATGTTATGTCTTAGTTAAAAGTTTCAAACTTCAGGAAGTTCCTTGGTTGGACTTCCCATTTCAGAGAGGGTTTGTTTTCAAAGTGACCCTATGCCAACACTGTTAATGTGAAGTCATCCTCGTATTACATTTATGAACAGCCCAGAGCCACATGGCCAGCGGCTTCAGAATGAAGGTCATAGTTGTGCCTACACCGCTCAGTTATCATTCTCCAAAGTGCTCGGTGAGAGAGTGCGTACGTGTGTAATTTTACAGTGACAAAGTTTTAAATACTACTTTTTGCCCTAACATTATTTTGAAGGCCCCTCTGGTTCCATAGTTAGCACTTTCAATGCTACTGAATCACTTTGTAATTTGACTAGAGTCAGCAGATAACAAAAATCACTTAGGGAGAAATGGGAGCTGGTGCCCAAGTTTTCTGAAGGAAAAGCAGAATGGCTTATCTTGCAAACATTAAATTGGGAAGACAAGGCAATTGGATTGCACTGAATCTAATTTAGGAGTGGGTCATTCTTCTACAAAAGTTGTGTGATGTAAAAAGGTGTGTAGAATTTTGTGTGTTTGTTCTTGCCAACATGATCTTAGAAATCACTGGATTATAAATTATTCAAAGATAACGCTTTTGTTTTTTCACCTTTGTGTCCTCAGCACCCAGTGTTTTCCAACACTTGGCAGATGCTCAATTAACAGTGAGGGAACGAAATGTGTGCTAGATTTTTAAATACATTTCTGTCCATTTAAGGACCCCTTCACAATTGCTTGGTGATTATATCTCTTTGACCTTTGTTACCTATTTTTCCCCACATTGTTTTGCTTATCACCTTTTGCCTTTGTGTTTGTACGTTTAAATCTACCAGGTAAGGTTTATGCTAGACTGGAACCCAGGGAACCATTTGCATTCTAATGTCAAACAGTCATCTAGTGATTTCTTGAACCCTAAGTAGTAGAGGTTAAAGGATGGAAAAATGTTCAACTTTCTAAGTTACAGTGACCAAGCCACACACTGGAGTCGGAGCAGCCGTCCCCCATGAACAGGGCAGGAAGGGAGGAGCACAGAAGCTCTCAGCCCTTCATCCAGAGTCTGGCCTGTGATGAGGGTGTTAACATGTCAAGTACACACACCGTGAAGTAGTTTGATTGTCCTGTGGCCAAATGACATTGCAAGTATGGACTAGAGAGTGAGAATGTCCTCCTTGACCTTCCAAATGTCTCATGCGCTCCACAATGTTTTAAAGTAAGATGTTAATCAAACAAGAACACAGGAGAAATGAGGAAGGAGTTGAAAGGGTTCCCAAATTAAGTAAGTGGGTTGGACAAACTTTTCTACTGTAGTTCTATCCCATGGGAATCTTATTTAATTCTTTCATATTCATTTCATTTTTAAGATAAGTGACGTCAGTCTTAAACATCCTGTAAAATGGGAAAGCTCGGGGATTGGTGGGGTTTGTAAATAGAAGCCCTCTGGTACATCAAGGTCCAAAGTTAAGCAGAACAGATGGGGATGCTCTAAATGTGGGTGCTCTTTCTCTTCCTCCTTCTTGATCTGCTCTTGCTTCATCCTTTCAAAAATGTTTTTGAGCATTGCTTTTGTGAAAGGGCAGTGAAAAAAAACAGTTGAGTTCTCTACTCTCAAAAAGCTTATATAAAAACGATACACAGACCGACAAGCAGGTAAATAAGACACTGTGAGAAATAATTACATGCTCTGCGGTAATTAAAGAGGCTGATTCTTTGGGGAATGGCTGGGTGGCTGCTTCAGATTGGGTGGTCAGGGAAGGGGGTGACATTAAGTTGAGAGTAGAAAGCGAGAATGAGGCAGCCATTAGTAGCAGAACATTCCAGGCAAGGGAACAACTTGTGCTTAAGTTTGTGTCTAGCAGTGTGGAGGAAACCATAAAGAACTTCCAAATATAGCAAGTCTGGCACAGCTAAGTACTGATAAAGAGAGGATACAGGCTGCTATTTCCTTCTCTCCTGTCTCTTAAACAGATCGTCTCTCACTCCCGCATGTGTAGGGCAAGAACATTTCTCTGATTCTACACAGGCAATTATTATTGTGCTTATTAGTGTTTCTTTTTATGAAGAGGTAGCTATAGTTTGTTGGTCTGGAACTGGTCTGGGGTGACACATAAAATCCTTAGTATGAATGAGTTTATAGGAATTAAGAAAGGCAGGGATTTTGTTTCTTATTCACGCACTAAGTCCTAAGTTAAAAAAAATGTTTTTCCCTTGAATCTTCACGCATCATTTGTAGAGAGTGAGGCAGCCAGCATTACAGGGTGCACTCGTTTCAAACAAGGAAAATAATATAACAGATGGTTCTTAAGTTAGGTTTATGTTTGCTCCTTTCTCTGTTTCTCTGATAAGAAATCTGATTCAAGTACCTGTTGCTTCTTTTCTCTATGTTGTAATAGAAGATTATGAGCATCAGTCACATAAATAACTCTTATTTATGACTTTTTTCCTGTGCAGTGTCTAAGCGCACTTCTGGTCCCACAGCCAGGGGTGAGGCATTCCAGAAGTCCCATGTGCATGGCGCTGACACCAAATGGCCCACAGGTAATCATGTGGAACTTACACTTGAGGGACAGTGTCTTGGATAGAGACACGTGGAGATGCAGAAACTGAAACAGACGCCTCCAGGCACTGAGTGCAGAACTCACCCTCAGGTCAGGTGTGACCGACCCAACCGGAGTCCTGAGGACTACAAGGTGATGGCGAGGGTTTCTGTTGGGTAACAGATCAGGGCTGCACCTTGTCAGAGAAGAATTTGTGACATTTCTATCCTGTCATTTTAGTCTGTGATTTTTTTCTTCCCAAGATCAGTATTGGAGGTATTTGAGAGAAAAAAATGGAAAGAGATTTTCTTTCTGGAAATGATCTTTTTTTTTTTTTTCAGGAATCTGACAAATCAACCACCATTTTCAGGTTAACTTAATGCAATAGTAAATATTTTAATTCCTATTATTAGCCCCTCCTGTTTCCTATTTGTTCAGTTACAAATGATTCAGAGGAATGAAATGCCATAAAATCCCAAGATATAAACCTCTCCTTTTATGAAGGGGAATGAAATCATAGGCTGATGAGAGAAGATTAGAGCAATCCATAGTTTTTCTCTGCCAACCATAAGAGGCAAAATCTCATTTTCCCCCAATGTACAAAAAGACATAAAAAGTCTTGTGAAAGAATTTTACTTGGCAGTTACTATTAGTCATTAATTAGCAATAACTTAGAAGCCATGCTAAATTATTGGCAGATGTCATTCAATAACATTCCTCTATGAATGGATATAGCTTTTAAAACAATGAGCAAACCTTTTCAGGAAAGACCACAATAATAGAGAGAGGAGGGGAAGACCTCAGACTAGAGCAATAAAGTTGGTTCCCTCAAGAGGGTGCCTTGGAAGAGGAGGAGCAGCGAGAGCTAACTTTTTCTTTAATTACTTCTGTATCATTTCAATTGTCACATCAAGATGCACTTACTTTGTAATTAAAACAAAAGGCCATGAAGTATAATTCATAAGAAAACTTAAAAATTAATATGTGTTTTAAAGTGTCATCACATGTGATGTTCCACCTGGTAAAGGACAAGTACACTATATGCAAATTGCTAAGTGATGCGCTAAGGATGTACTTAAACACCTGAAGAATTTAAAAAAGGCAAACAGTGGGAAAACCTGGAATAAGTCAATGTTATTTCTAAGCTACCAGGTTCTGTAATTAGGTGCACTGCCTTTCCCCAAATTTCCTCACAAAGGGAAAAGTAAGTGACCCCTTTCTATGGATCTTAAACACGAAAGTCTGTTTTTCCTGTATCTTATTTTTATATTGAAAATCTGACTAATAAGCAAATCATGATGTCATTCTTCAAACTTGTGCTAAAGCTACACATCCTTTTGATAACCACAATATTGTTTTGTCTGTGTTCTGTAGACATGACCCCCCATGCCCACTAACATCACCACAGAGCGCAGCTGAAGGCTGAAGAGCTGTTGAAACTCCTGAGATAAGAAGGGCTGAGATGCCTGTTCACAGCTCCTCGGTGGCTCTCCTGTGATTTATATCTAATTGATGACAGCCATTATGGTGGATACAGGTCACTTAATCAAGAGCACAGACAAGTCCCAGTCATTAAACAACATTCACTCTTCCTTTCTCAGGAGAGCAGGTCTGTGGTTTCATTAAAAGCACTGTAAATACATATTTAAACTGCAAAGATAAAAGAGGTCAGCAGAGGCAATTAGTTTTATGCGTTGAAGCTACAAGAGTGTAAATCTCCTTTAAGGCTGCCAGTTTTGACCGCATGTTCAGTGTCTCAATGGAGTTGGAGTACAGGTAGTAAATGTTCATCTCCATCTTTCACACTGCCGTGTACAAACCTCGTAGCTCTGCTGCCTGAAACTGAGCCCTGGCGGCATTCAGAATTAAGTGCAGAGTAGTCATAGATATTCTACATTTTACATATTCTACCATTTCTAACAAATGAGCTGATGACAGAGAAAAGAGAGTAGACTGTTCAGTACAAGAGAACCAAAGAATAACTCCTATCCTAAAGTCATCTTTCCTGCCCTAAATCAAAAACATCAGACATCATGGGAAAATCTAAGGGGCTTTCCTAGAGCCTGGCACATTCATTCTGAAGGAAATGTGACCTCAAAGAGTATGTATACATTTTATACGACTCTGACATTTCCACTGACCTCTGTCAGGGCAGTAATTCAAGGTCTGTTATGCTATGATAGAACCTTTTGAGTTAATTGATTTCTGCCTCTCTCTGACATTGTAATGGCTCCATTCATAACAACTGTCTGCTGTGGAGTGCCAATGGAAACAGTTCAGGCAAGGTTTATCATCCTAAGAAAATAGTGGAAATCAAATACGAAGCTGGTATTCATGGAAATATGTAGTTACGTGGAATTCCAAAGTCAAGGAGGTCGTGTTGTGAAAGGCCTTCGTCCTCCTAACAAGCCTGGCCATCTCTGGTTTCATTCCCCTCCCCAGGCTCTGCACAATGAGTTTCCATCTGCAGCTTTGTCTTCCCGTGCTTATCTATATCAGATTTCGTTACTGATTCTTAAATTTAAAACATTCGGAAATGCTTTTAAGCGAGAGCTCAAAGTAGGTCCCTTTGCCCATCACCTCTGAGAAGTGGCTACATCCTTGCTGTACATTGGAAGGCCACACCAAGCACCAATATGTTCACAGCTGAAACCAGTTATAGCTTTTAGGAAAGGGCAGATGTAACCAAGCCTCTCATTTACCTTCTTTATCTTTAGGTATCTTTTATATTTTCCAGAGACCCCACTTGGTCACATCAGTCAGACAACTTGCCTGCAGAACGGGTAACATGCCACATAACTGAGTCCAAGCAGAAAGTTTTCACTGACCAGAAAGACAATTTAGCAGGGATATGGAAAGTATTATAAAACCATGCAGAAATACTCACAGTTTTGGTTTGGCAAGCAGAGGTGGTGGCTCCTTCGTGGGTGAAAGCAGGACAGCTGGTGTTGGAAGAGATTTATTACCGTTAGCTTTGCCGTTAATCATTCCGTTTACTCCATGGCCAGGATGGACTCCGTTGGTCTCCCTCTCGGCAGAGTTGAACTGCATCTGAAGGGCTGCCATGCCAAGTCCTAACTCTGGGCTGTTCACCTGCTGGATCTCAGCTGATTTCTTTGAAGCCAACTCAAAAGGACTTGTCTCCAAGATTGGAGGGGGAGGTGGAAAGTGCTGGAAGTGATCGCTGTTGGATTCACCCATGGAGTCATAGCTACAGTTCTCAGAATTGGCTGAGGAAGGGGAAAGAGGGGGAAAATAATAAGATGCTACTAATTTACTAATTCAACAGTTATTTTCACACTGTTGTGGACTGAGCATCCCTTGAACCCTACCTATGGTTACAGAAGAAGTAGCTGGGCTGCTTGCAGCTGATGCAAAAGCAAAGCCAGCTGGAGGGCTTGGTTCTTTCAAGCTTGTTTTGGGTGACTGCTACGTGTTTCATTTCCTGAATGGACCCACGGGGAGGGAGGGGTGGGGCGGGGACCAGCTACCGATTCATTAACAAATTTCAAACAAGAGCTAAAGACAGAACTTATTTTTTAAAAAATGACAACACAGACAGTATCAACTAATAATGCCTTGTTCTGTCCCATTTCAGCCATGGGTCTGACTGGACATCCTATCTGGGCTTTACTAATATTAGCTCAAGCTCTAAAGGTTTTGTGGGACAAGCAATGAATATTCATTCTCTTGGGAGCTAAATAAAGCTTTGAGTCTAAGGGAAATGTCTTATGACCGTATAACTTCTTTTCCAATTCAGATGATGGCCACAGCTATACCTCAGCGCAAAAAATATTTTTCTTTAACTTGTTACTCTCAGTAACCTGAATGCATCTTGAGGTAAGAGCATGCCTTCTTTGGATTTCTCACTTTACCCAGAGCCCAGCACTCCTCCTGGAATTTACTCAGAAGTGCCTACTGACCTGAACAGACAGCTGGAAAGTGTTTGTTTATTATGTGTGGCCACAGTAGATTTGCCCCAGATAAAAATGGGAAACGCTGCATGACAAGTTTGCCACACAGCCTTTGCGAGACCGGGGTTTGGGACATACTGCTGAGCACCGCACTACTGCCCTGGCCACTTGCTGGGACAGTCTTCAAGCCAACTCCGACTCCAGTACCGGGGTCCTCCTCACTCTCTAGCTCCGATAAGGACACATTTAAAGCATTCTTTCGGTCAACTGGTCTCCCACTTAGGTGAACCTTTAAATTTCTTCCCTCCTCCCTTCACTCCTTCATGTATCTATCTATCTTAGCTTTCAATTCCCTCTCAGCTGCCGTTATTTTAAAGATGATGTTCAGCTGTGATGCGTAGAACTAGGTGCCCAAACTCATGGCAGATGAGGAATTTCAGGCACTTTAGGGGGTTAATCTTGAGGCACGTCAGTTCTGCCTGAGCGTCCACATTTAGGATGAAGCCACAGAAACAATCCCCATGCTGCGGTCCCTAACCCCTCTCGTTGTGCCTCTGCTGCCCCCTAGCAGCAAGCTCCTACTCTTCCAAAGAAATCAAAGTGTGATCCAGCCAACAACCCCATTGATGGATCCCCTATTATATGCACTATGGGTCAGTCCCGGTCAAAGAGATATTTTAAAAATTGCTGTAAAATAAATAACAGAGATGAGGCAATAAAAACAAACTTAGGTATAGTGAATCAGTCACAGCAGAAAAGAGCCAGCTAACATTAACATAAAGAAAAAAGCTGTTTCACGCTGCCTTCGCTGGTGGTACATTTCTAAGTTTGAGAAATATCCAGATACTTTTGAATATTGGTTTTAATAGTACATTGCTTTAGCTTTTCATATCGCAGTTATAGTTCACTATCAGTGAGATTGGACATCTAAGATCTTTACAGTTTCTCCAAATTCCATCAGGCTTATCTTGTTCTACTTCTTCAGAAGTTTTGATCATGGATTCAGCACTGATTTATTGGTACATGTGTCTCCTCCCCTGTGTGGTTCTGCTGCGCATAGTGACAGCACCGCTCATTCCCAGGTGGCCCTCTGAGGGGAGCATGCTCCTGGGTTAGCGTGAGGATGTCAGGAAGCCATCTCTACCATTTCTATGAGCAAGACTGCACGATTTAGGAAACAGCCCCACGCGTGTTCAGTTGCTACATCATCATCTTTTCATTTTCTGGTCTCCATGTCTGCCCCCCTGCCCCACCAAAGCCTTCTGTTTGCTGCTGAAACGCTGACTGGGAGAGTGACCCCTGCAGCAGCAGCCAGCACTCCTAAAGCTGAGCCCTCCTTCTCGGCCAGTTCTTTCCGCTGTGGCGAGCCTCGCTGAGGGCTGGGGAGCGGACCCCATCACATTTTCTACTCCTCACATACCTGGGGTGACGACCAGCTGGGCAGTGCTGGTTACTGATCCATAATCATTTCTTGCGGAGCACGTAAAGATCCCTGCATCTTCAGGGAAAGTCTCAGCGATGACCAGGGTACAGATCTCCTCTGGAAAGGAAGAAGCGGACAGAATGTATCTCACAGAGTGAAACCACCAAGTCGCTGTGAAGGAGGCAGACCCTCTGCCTTTCGTAAATAAGCAAATGAGATTAATGATCACGGAAGAGTTGCTTTACAAAAGAGTGCACAATAGAATGTCTTCACATTTAATTTAGCAGTTTAGCTTGGTGGCAAAAGCTTTGGAGTCTGACCCGTTCTTTGCGATTTCAGACAAGATCCACTCTGGTTTCCTCATCTGTACAATGGGGATAATATATACCTAATGGGATATCTGTTCAGATGCAACCAGATGTTTGCAAAGCATATGCCGCTGCACTGCACAGGTGGGAGATGCTCAGGAGATGCTGCCTCCTTTCTCCTCCTGCCTCCTTGTTCATGTCCAGAAATTCTTTCTAGTACAGTGTAGCTGACTCTTACTTCTGCTCAGCTGAAAAGCAATTAGTGGGGGAAATCAAGCTTCACCGAAATGGCAATGGGAAAAACACATGCAAACGTTTAACCCACAGACAATTACTCGGGAAGCTACTGTTTTGCAGAGTGGCAGTGGTCCGCAGCCTGAGAGACCCCGACTGTGGACCCAGTTGCCAGGGCTCCAACGGGGCCCTGCCACACACCTGGCCTTTATGACTTTGGTTGATTTCCCCGAACGTCAGTGTTCTTATCTGTAAAATGGAGACAGTAGTAGAACCTACCTTGTAAGGTTTGTGTTAGTCATGACTCATAAAATTAACCACCACCGAGTTACTGTGAGGGACGATGACAACTGTGACCATAGGTGACAGCTACGTAGCCCTTATTAGGCACTAGGTATTGTTACCAGCTCTACACATAGATAAATTTGGCTTTAAATCTCATGTCAACCTTATCAGTTATGTTTATTATTAGCCCATTTTATTAGAAACTGAAGCACAGAAAGGCTAATGTTTCTGCCCAATATCACGTAGCCAATAAGTGGTAAAATCAGAATTCAAACCAAGTGAGGCTCCAGACTCCACAGTCCTAACAACCATCTTCTGTCCTTGTGATGTAGCGTGTCTTGTGCTTACAACACTACCTGGGCATAGTAAATGCTTTGTAGCCAGTAAATGTGAGCTGTTAGCTTCTAAATAAAGACCCCAAACACTTCTAATATTAAACACTGAAGTAAAGGTGAGCTACATATACATTTAAGAAAGATGAATAAAAACAAGGAAGATCATTGTCTTCCAACCCGCTTACACCAGTTTAGGGCCATGGGTGGCCAGGGCCTCTCCCAGCAACTCAGGGAACCAGACAGGAAGCCACTCTGGACAGGACACCCTTCTGTCACAGGGACACACACACACACACACACACTCAGACTGGGACAATGTAGACATGCCAATTCACCTCCCATGCACATCTTTGGGATGTGGGAGAAAATCAGAGTCCCCGGAAAAACACCCACGAAACAATAAAATTATTATATGAAGTGTGCTCTACTATTTTGTACTCTACTTCATTTTATTTTAAAATAATGGTCGCTACCACCCACTTTCGTGGGTCACAATCAACAATTTAAAAGTTGCCCTATAGGACCTAGCACAGCCCCCAGCTCAATAAATATCAGAGAATCCAGGTATTGAGTATATTAAGGAAAGGGTTTTTCTAAAAAAAATTGAAGACACTAATTCCTAAAGAAATTTGCATCCCGCTGTTCACTGCAGCACTATTTATAATAGCCGAGACATGGAGACAACTTAAGTGTCCACTGGGGCATGAGAAGGCAAAGAAGACGTGGCACAAATACACAGTGCTCAGCCACAAAAAAAGATGAAATACCGCCATTTGCAGTAATGTAGATCCTGAGGGCATTATGTTAAGTGAAATAAGTCAGACAGAAAAGAACAAAAAAAAAGTCATTTCACTCATGTGGAATATCAAACAAAAAAAGCAACATGAACTAACAAAACAAACGAGATACAGAGATACAGAAAACTCAGAGATACAGAAAACAGACTGGTTACTAGAGAGGAAGAAGGGAGGGGAGGGCATATGGGGTGAAGAGGTTCACACACATGGTAACCGAAGGAATCTAGACTTTGGGTGTTGAGCATGCAATACAGTTTACAGATATTGAATTAAAATGTTGTACAGCAGAAATTTAAATAATGTTATTAACCAGTGTTACCTTAATACATTTAATTTTAAAAAAAGAAAGAAAAGGGTATTCAGGCACAGGTCTGACAGGTACTAGTGTATTTAAAACACACAATTATTATTTGATTAAAATATCATAAATAGAAGGAGAATAATAGAATAGCAGGGCATGAAGTAATCTTGTAGGTTTTTTTCTTTTTATTGAATTTACTGGGGTGACACTGGTTAACAAAGTATACACATTTCAGGTGCACAATTCTACGACATCATCATCTGTATATTGTATTGTATGTTTAGCACCCCAAGTGAGTCTGCTTCCATCACCATTTCCCCCCCATATATTCTCTTCTACTTTAATCCCCACCCCACAACACGACACTGTTGTCTGTGTCCATGTTTCTTTTTTTTCCTTCTTGTTGCTCAATTGTTTCCCCCCACTGTACTGTACATAGTTCTTGGCTTTCCATTTGAACACGAAGATAGAAAGTATGGAAATAATTCAAGTTGGAGCTTCACATAAGATTAATCATTTGGAAAGCGAGATGGATCTGGAAACTTACAAGGGAGTGGGAATTTTTAAATTGAATGCATAAGGTTACATAATGAGTTAAAAGTGTGCTTAGCCAGAAAAGAATACATAAAACTTAGATGCTTCATGCTGTAAGGGATTTCAGTGATTGACTAGCCCAAATCCCTCATTTCTTCAGGTGAGGTCCAAAGTGATTCTCACAAGGTCTTGGCTAACTCATGTCAAAGTCAAAACGTGGAAAGGGGCCTCCTGCCTCCCACAAGTATGCTCTTTCCCCCTCTAGTTTAGAACAGAAGGAACCCAATGTAAAATGAGGCAATGAAAGATTTAAGATGGGAAACAAGGAGTTTCTTGAATCTGAAAATCTCAATTACTTTCACTTTCCAAATAATTCACCAGAAATTCATCTGCACAAAGAGATGATGGGTTCTGTGTCCTCTGAGATACAAGACACATCGAAATGGGATAGGAGCCATTAAAAAAGTACATTGGAAAGTGGAAATTCTGGTATTAGAAGAAATGAGCAGCCCAATCTCATTAGATTTGGGGGGAAAAGCCTCGCATACTGGCTGGCCTCAGAAAGATGGGCTTTGGGCAGGGGTAGGCCACCTTTGTTTCCTCTCAGCAGATGCTGCTGGGAGCCAGGAAGTCCCTCACTTTCAGCAGCACCTCTGAGCTTCCTGCCCGGGCAGCCATGGTTGCCAGCCCCACCCCATCCACCTTCCCAGAGCTTGGTGCCCTCAGAAAGGTCTTCTCTCAGCTATTCACACCTCAAAAGGCAAAGTTGCCGGAGACACTTAGCAGAAAGCCTATGGCCAGTTCGATGCCTGAGAATGCTTTACCGGGGAAGACAGACATAATTCTGTGTCTTGAAACCTACATTTAAAAACAAGATAAAATCTTCAGGGATTATATAAAGCAGTTTGGGAGTGATGATCTGGACAACTTTTAGATTCCTTCTTGTTTTCTATGATTTTGCAATTTTTAAAACAGGTTATGCTGTTTTAAGAAAATCTGAATATATATATACATATAGTTCCCCTTCTAGTCCAGAGGACCCCTTTGAGAATAAAATTTTAGCATCCTCCTCATTCATCCATGACTTTGAAGATAAATTAGGAACCCTTAATGGCGCCAGAAAGCCCTGAATGATCAGGCCCCTATTTCTTGCTGGGTTCCTTCTGCGCCTCTCATCTTCTCTTGCCCAGACCTCTGGATTCACTGGCTCTTGGGCTACCCCTGGAGGAGCCACATTCCTTGGTGTCTTTAAGCTCTTCTCCCAAAGTACTTAGTATTCTCCTACTCAGCCTCACCTTTCTACCTAAACATTACTTTCTCAAAGAATCCTTGTTTGGTTAGACTCGGTCAGACCCACCAAGGATGGCAAACTTTCCTTGGAGACATCTATCACAACTATAACTAAATGATATATTGTGCAAGAGCTCCGGATTCCTTGACTAGAGTATAACCTTTATGAGAGCAGAAGGCATTTGTTTGGTTCCTGCCTGTACTCTCAGCATCTCTGAAACAGTGGGCTCTCCATCAATACTTTTGAATAATGTTTCTGGGATAAAATTTAAATAGAGGGCAAAAAAGCTGAGGAAACATTTGCTTTACAAAAATATGTTTTCTAAAGAAATTCTTAGTAAAATGGATTTTCCTACAGGCTTCCTTTGTGTGTTTCACGTGTGACTGAGCAAAACTCACTTCATATGAATTTTCACGAAGTTGCAGAATAAGGAATAAGGAATAGGTAAGGAATAAGGAATAGGCAAATAAGGAATAGGTAAGTTATACAAGCATAGAATTATTGAGCAACTGGATATCTAGAGAAGGATAGCAGCTTACAGAACAGAATAAGAGAAAACAAAACAGCATTCAGATGTTCTTTTGTGATTTGCAGGCATTGCTATGTCTCAGTGATTTTTACCAGATAAAATTTTAATCTAATGTCCCAAAGGTTGTTTAGGTTTTCTTGCTTTGGAAAATGTCTTCCAAAAGGTACAACAGGCACACATTTTGTTGACAGAAAGGAGCACTGTGACCTGTATGGTTCTGACATTATGAACATAAAGAAAGTCATGAGGAAATGAGATGAGCCAGGTTGTACTGTTGAATTTTCATCTGGTAGCATCTTACTTATACAAAGACCTTTAACACATCTGTAAAATACATTTTCGTGAGGAATGGAAATCAGGAAATGACTGCTTATGTCAAATAAAGGGAGTTAGGAGCTTACTCATTTGTACTAAAAACACTGTCTCCGGTTTTAATGGAAAAATTTAAAATTATTAATGATGATAATTCTGACCCATTTTAATTCAATTTTACTAAGTGAAAGATTTATATTTGAGGGCATAATAATAAATACTAAATTAGTAATAATAAATGACTAAGCAGGAAAAATCCTGTTTTTTACAGTTACCTAAAAATTATTTAATCACATTAATATCTCCCAGAGGTCAACCCTGAATTTCATTCAACTCCTTGGACGTACTAAACCCTTGGTTAAATATAAACAAAACCATTTTGTTTGCAGAAACTCATAAAAAGATGAGGCAGCAAGGATATTACTACTAGGTCCCTTGAGTAATAAAAGGACATTTTTATAAATCCCTTCCCGTGCAGTTTTTTTTGGGGGGAGGGTGCAGTGAGGGGTCCAGCCTAACTGAAGAGGAATCCCGCTCTGACCTTCTAAATCCCATGCTTCGGCCAACACAGCTGATAACAAAGAACTGTGGGCCAAAATCACTGAGATTGCATTCAGTGCAATGAAATACAAGGCTTGTCTAAATTTTTATAAAGGATTTAAAAAAATTGTGAGCTGTATCATACATAGAGAAGTATAGTTAAAATGTACAGTTCAAGGAACAGCCACAAAATGAACCCCTGGACACTCATCATTTAGTCTAAGAGGTAAAATATCACCAGTACTTCCTGTAGCCCTCCCCAAGTGAATCTCCTTCTCCTTTTGAGATCATTATTGCTTTGATTTTCTTTATGTATTTACCACATGTTTACATCCTTCAAAAATGAGTTAGTTAAAAAAAAATGAGTAACAAGCACAAATCTTATTGTATAAAGAAAAGACAAACTTGTTACTGTTAGAAAAAAGCTCCCAGGACTAGCTGGGGGTCGAACTAACTTCAAGTTCCCTATGAGTTTACAAAAGCCTCCACAGAGGTAATCAACGAGCAAGGTCATTTAGTGAGTCCTGGGAAATATAACGCTTGGTGGGGACATCTGGCGGGCTAAGTGTGGGCAGCAGCTGGTGGAGTGGGTATCTCCATCCTTTGTTGTCAAGTTCAGCATGGCCGACATTCAGATCAGGGGGCCAGATCAACTAAGAGCACTCCCGTGAGGGTGTGACATGAGTGTTCTCAGCTGGTCCAGGAGGCAGTGTATGGAGGGGAAAGAAGGATAGGAAAAGTAGAGGTAAGAATTTAGGTTGGGCTTCCCACCCTACTATTCTGTCACCAGAGCCAAAGATGGAGCTGTGGCAATGAGCTCTTAGTGATGAAAGCCACCGTGTATCCATCTCTTGAGTCACACTGATCCAGTTGGGACTTGTCCCCCTGACATACAGCTACTACCCTCTTGGGGGTGCCTTTGCCTCTCACTTGTTCTTGAATTCCTGCTTCCTATACCCACATCTTGCTGTTTGTGGATGAATTCTCTTGCTGTGGTGGAGCATATCCTATGTAAAGGGTTGTGAAACCTTGCAAGATTGAGAAATCTTGACTATATCTTCATACTGAGTGGCAGATTTGGCTGGGTACAGAATTCTTAAGTAGAGGCAATTTTACTTTATAATTATGAAGGCTTTGCTTAACTGCCTCTTCATTAACTAGTGTGACACTGAGAAGTCCTAAGTCATTCTGATCTTGTTAGCTTGCATGTGAGTTGATGTTTTCTCCGTGGACACTGGTAGAATCATCTCCTTGTCCTGGATATTCTGAATTTCACAACAATGCACACTGCTGAGCTTTTATTTTCATAAATCCTACACTCAGTGGGTCCTTTCAATCTGGAAATTGATGTCCTTCAGTTTGGGGAATTAAAAAAAAATTCATCAACAGTCTCTCCCTCTTCTTTGTCCTCTCCTCCTGGAATCTCAATTGTGCATGTCCAGTGTACCTGGCAGGTTCTCTACTGTCTCTAACATTCTCACCTTTTCTCTTATATCGCTGCTCTTGGTCTTTTTGGCTTACTCTGTGGGGGCAGCTCCTCAACTTATTTCTGCTACCAATCTTTCATTCCAGGAAAATTTTGTTTTCCAAAACCTCCTCCCTTCTTATAGCCTTTTATTTTTACTTCTCAGATGCACTGGGGTTTCTTCTCTCTCTAAGGAGAGTGTTCATTTGTTTTTACATTTTCCCCTCTTGGCAAGCTTGTTTTCTTCAAGTTGCTTTTTAGGGGAGTTGCTTGTTTTCTTCTATATTATCTACAATAAAGATTTTCCCAGATGTCTTTCATCTCTTCTGGTCTGAGACAGTTGTGAGCTGCCTAGAAGCTCTGAGCATGAAGAGGAGGTTTTGGCTTTCCCATGCGCACACTCTAGATGGCTTCTTTGTAGGAGAAACTCCCATTCTATTATACACCATTAAGTATAGATTTTTTCTTCTTGGGATGTCCAGATTGCCCAGAAAAGAGTCCTTCAGGCTCTGCCAGAAGAGGAAAAATTCACAGGCCAGCCAGCGTGCCAGATGAGTGTGCAGGAAGAGGACTGGAAGTAGAATTTTAAAAGCTGAATGCTCCTAAGAGTCTCTCAATTTTCTCTTTGGTATACACTCCAATGGGCCTTCCCCGCCTCTCCCTGGAGACTGAACCAAAATTCTTGGTTCATGGAATGTTAAGTGTCTCAGTACTTTTTTTTTTTTTTTTTAGGCGCTTCAAAGCAAAAGCTATACCTAACAGCTTTGTTTGTTGAGTACTTATTTCCAAATAACTTAAGTATTTAGGTCTTAACAAGTTAGTTACTGTTGGGGGAAAAAGTACACATAAATGGAAAGAAAATCATTATTATTTTATCCCTAAATGACCACAATTACTTACTGATGGATGTGTGCACCTGTTGGATACTGTGCAACCCTTCTTGGAATCAGAGTGAACACAGCCAGCCTCGTTTCATGTTCCACATTGATTTTCCTGTGGCGCTTACTTTTTTACCACACACATAGATAAAGAAGTCCGTTTCACAAAGACATGATGTCATAGAAAAGAATGTAGAGTGATGTAATGTTGAAACTCTGAACTATTGCAAACTACTAGTTACCTCGTATATCTATCAGATGTCAAGTATCACATGTTCACGTGAGAAATTACAGCACCTCCCTCAGTCTCATGTGGCATCTCAGGGCACCGCCACGGCCCTCCTGCAACTCAGCACCTTAGTATTCCGAACCAAGTATCATCTACTTCGCACTCTGAATCACAGAACCAAAACATGCACTTGGCTGAACAACATCTAGGATGACGGGTGGCATTGGTGAGCAGAGATTCCTGCTGAAAGTACGAGACACCATACTTTTACATGTGTAATCTCTAACCAGTGAGATACTTTTTTGTATTTCAATTTTGCATGCTACTAGACAACGCTCTAAAAGTAACTCAATACAGTCTGTGGCTGTTTTCAGACAGTTGAGTAAGGGCCTGAGTATTAATAGCTGTCAAATGAGTCTTCTGTGCTCTCTGCCCACCCCATCCCCCCAGACTAGGCTTTGAAGGATCCAATCAGCGAAAAGTCAGAATGTCAAAGAAGAGGCCCAGAGCAGGTAATATGACAAACGGATGTTGGGCTTAGGTAAGCTGACTAGCTATTAATTCACAAAACAGTCTGAAGGGATTTGTGATGTAAGCTGACTTCTGTCTAGACAGAGAAGGGAGTGTAAAACATATTAGACAGATGCAACACAGTAGTGACAAGAAAAACCTGTTTCAGTTGCACAAATGCATTGGGAGGGAGTTTGCCAGGTCCTTCTTTATCTCACTATTTAACTCCTGTGGGGCCAGATCTAGGTATTAGGGAATTTCAATTTTATTTCTAGAGCTTTAAAACATATTACACAGGAATAAGAAATGGAAGTAAAGTGAAGAAAAAAAGATAAAAAGAATGGGGGAAAATGTAGAAAGAGAGGGAGCGAGGGAGGGAAGGAGGAAGGGAGGGGGGAAGTGGAGAGAGAGAGAGAGAGAGGAACAGACCGACTGAACGCTAGCCAGCAAGGAGAGAGCAGGAGTGAATCTGTCAGAGGAAGAGAAGAGAGGGTAATAAAATCTGAATGCTTAAATATGTTCCTGAATTTCAAAGGCTATTTATGTTTCAGCATTTGGAAAACATCACTGACCTAGTCCTATAAAATCTATCTCTTGCCTCAGATGTATTGTAGTCGTGTCTGCTTTTCTCCTTTTCACATAACAGTGGCTGGAAAACAACTACCAGGAAAGCCAGTTCCTACATATATTTTCTGGAGTTGAAGAGGTCACTGGTCTACTGGATGGAACAATCAGGTCATTTAAGGAAAGTAAACAGTTTAATACATATTTTGTTTTTCCCTGACAATGCCAGTGGTCAACGTCAAGGTCAAAGTAAGGGAAACATTTGGCTACTCATACCTAGTTTTGTCAGGCATGCCAAAACATTGTTTAAATACAAATATGTTCAACATTTGCTTGTTCTAAAGTTCTGACTCATAACAACTCACATACAGAGTCATCATTGGAACAGGCATTCCTGTGTTTAAATTGTTTGTTTGTTTGCTTAAAAAACACAATCATGGATTTAATGCTATACACCGATTTCAGGTTTCCTGAAGCAGAGCACTTCGATGCGCCACCGTAAAAGAGGAAGGAGCAATTCTAGCAGTGTCGCGGTAAACATAATCATGGCAAACTATCTAAGGTCAGGGAAAACTAGTTGCATTTCATTTTTAATAGCTTCTATGGCATTTTTTTTATTGTATTGACAGATTTGCTTGAAATATTTCTCTACCAAGAAATATTTGTTTTCAGCAAATGTTATTATTGTGGTTGGAATGGAGGAGTCTGTTTTCATAAATGCTTTCGGATTTAACAAAAGGGAAAAGAAAAATAAGAGAATCCCATCAACATGGAGAGGAGAAGCGGTTTTATACGTTATCCGGACATGCGGTTGAAAAGGAAGGTCTTCCATAGCTTTTTTCATGCTTTTGCCACATTAAAACCAAAAGGCATTTCAGTAAGTTCTAGAGGTCAGATTATTCCAGGAAGCTATTGAAGACCAGTTTTATTAAGTAATTCATGATCAAAACTATATTCTAGAAGCAAACCAGCAAACCATAACTAAAACAGGAGTGTTTGCGGTAGGAGGTAAGGGAGAACACGATGGAGGAGTTGGTGGTAGGAGATGCATCTCTTCTACCCCCTCACCCAAATTTACTCCTTCCTAGCCAGTACATTGAGTGTTTTCAACTATCAAACATGTACATACTCAAAAATGAAACTACGCAGTTTCTAACAAGTGGTTTGAATTTTCAGAAGATGGTTAGTTTATGATTTTCCAGCACAGATCACGGGAGACATTTCATAAATCATCACCACCTCTGCAGGTGAGGACAATGGATAACAGTACAATGAAAGAGAGTTGCACGAATTCACTCAGAATCCAAAATTGCAACATCAAAAGCAGTCTTAATCTGTTCCAGTAGTAATGCTTTTATAATTTTTGGCCCAACATTTTAGTTTCATTTGTACATAAGGCATCAGAAGACAAAAATTACTCCATAGATTTGTTCACATAAACTTTCTTGCAGATAAAAGAAGTATGTGGTTCGTTCTCTCTCTCTCTCTCTCTCTCTCAGTAGATGCAAAAGATATGTCCCAATTCCCTATAGGATTTCCACATTAGCTCATGCAGTAGATTAAATCTCAGAAGTTCCATGTATCAGGGAACCAGCATCATGCCATTTTATACAAAGACATATCACAGACAAAACACACAGCTGTATATTTCCATGGTTCAGAAAGTGAATACAGTGTCTGATGTGGTGACTGACACATTAAGTGGGGCGACATGCTCTAGTTGTAACTCATGACAAGAAGGCACCAGATCAATTCCAGCTGTTCCCTGAGGATGTTACTCAGCATCCCTTAAACTCTGGATCCTAAGAGGGTCACACTCTGCTTTCAATGATCCAATACCCAGATGTGAGAGGGTCAGGACTGACCGCAGTAATCTGAGCTGCAGTAGCTCACACAAAACCTTCAAGTTCTCAAAGAAGGGACAGATCAAGGTCACGGCTCCTGAGGGACAAAGGGTAGGAAAGAACTGCTTGATGCTGAAACAGAGGCACAGATTTGACTGGCTACCTTTTGGTAAGATGTAAAAACAGTGGCTTGGCTTATAGGAAAAATACCAAGAAAGTAGTCCCAAGGAGGATGGACTATGAAATACCTAGACAAAAATTTTAGTTTCCTTTACAAACATCATTTTTGTCCATGAAGAGTCAAAAATACATAAAAAGTCTGAGGCCAGAGAAAAATTGGAGCCGATGCTTCTGGATAACATAGCACTCTGATGAGGTCAAATGACCTAGTAATTAAGTGAGATACTAGGGCAGGATGGCTTTCTTCATGCCTGTAGTGCAGTAAAATTTTATGGCTTAGGACACATAAATGAGAAATGCCTGGTGGTCAGTGTTGCTTATGTCTTTGGGCTGCTCTCAGGCGAGACACATTTCTACGCTGGGGAGTCTGGCTGTTAGTGGGTTTTGGTCAGGACAAGTATGCGGCAGATTGTTCTTCTCCACTGGAATTTTAGGAGGATGTTTTTTCATCATTAGCTTCGTTTACTTTCTGAGTATAAAAGACTGTATTTCAGAAAGCCTTAAGTCACTGAGCCTGACCTTCTTGTCTGAGTGGAACTTAATGTTTTACTAATAAAGAAGTTGATGTAAAACGCAGAGCACAGACCCCACGATAAAGAAGATATTGTCTTTAAGGGGGTTTCACATTTCCAGGGAACTGCAAAAACATTGTTCCGCTTATGGCTTTGAAACAGAAACAAAGAACTATTGAAACCCAAAAGATACGTTACCAAAGGAGGGGGAAAGGCTGCTTACCAGGTTCAGCTGTAGATCTGGGTTCTGTTTGCCACATAAGAAAAAAAGGAAATAAAAATGGAGTATTAGAATGGGTTCCATTCATAATGAAGCAAGCTGTCTTTTCCTATTACCTTGTCTATCTAGGGCGCGTCTGCTGAAATGTTATAGACAAATCATAACATCAAATAAAGTGATAGATCCATTTACATTTCTACAAATACAAAATCTCAAATTCTAGTAACAGCTTACACTAGGAAGTTATTTAAACTGGAGTTCGTAGAAGATGTTATAGAAACTCGTAAGCCTCGTAAAATTATTTGCCCAACTTTGAGTTCAAATCTACCTGTGCATTTTTTCCCTAAAGAAAGAACATAAAACTTTCCCCAGAGTTTTAAGGGGGTCCATCAGTGAGCACCCCAGCTTCAATTTACTGGACCCTCTCATTGGCCACATATGTCCTCACCTCTCTATGACAATGGGAATTAGCTCATCTAGATGGCTAACCCCTTGCTCATTGTTCTGAAGCTTGAGAGGGGACAGTGCTTGGATTTGGGAGAACGGGCACCTTTCCTTACTTTTCTGCAGAATGCGGAAGTCTGGAGAGTCCTGGATTTCACTCCCTTGTCGGAACCACTTGACCTGCAGAGGGGGAGCTCCTCGGACCCTGCACTCCAGAACCACCACCTGGCCCTCGGTCGCTGCTATGTTGTGCAGTTCCTGAAATTCGACAAGAACACTGCCCATCAGACTTTGGTGCGTTCTTACACAATCTCATAACAGAGAATAAAACTTCCAAATCTCAGAGAAAAAAATGTGAAACTTGCATCATAAAGGAATTATTCCTAACTCGGAGGAGGATAAACACCTTTAAATTCATTCATCATCAGCTTTTCATAATCGCCGTATGATAAAATGAGTATAGTTTACCACTGGGCCCATAGAAATGTTGGGCCTGTCTGCAAATGTACTGACTCTTTTGTATGTACATACTTTTATGGTAACAACTGTTACCTTTCTTTATCTACATTTGAGAGTAAGCAGGTGGGATGCAAACTTCTTAAAAACAGTTACACACCTTATGGATGTAGGTTCCTATGGAAACCAGACAGGAGGAGGAAAAAGACATACATTTGTCTTCACATGCTCCAACCTTCTCCCCCGCCACCTCTGCCCAACCAGGCCCCAGTGTCAGGTTTACTGAGACTAAGGGTTTTGGTTATTTTCTCGTTTTGAGGTTCTGGGTAAAATCTTGAAAAATGCAGCACTCTTCTCTTGCTGACCTTCGTTTCCCCTCCCTTGCCATCACCCTGGCTGCGCCCCTCCCACTCCACCTCCAGGCCAGTGAATTTTTACAGTCCAGCCGGTTAGACAGTAGTTTGGCTTCACAGATACAAAGAGGTACAGCTTTTATATCCTGGTTATTAGATATCGAAAGCTTAACATTTCCCTTCCATATGTCCCCTCTCTACCTTCCTCCTCCAGGACTACTCAGCCATGGGGCCTACCTCAATTTTTGAGTAAACTTTTGACTATGGAGTGTTGGCTGGGATAAAAGGTAGGTAGACCTCTTAAAGTAATTCACATAGGATCAAATAATTCACCTATTGATAGACCAAAAGCAAAAAAATTCACATTAGGAAGTGTGTGTTTTTTTCTGTTTTGGTTTTGTTTTGTTTCTAAATTATCTGAAAACACAACAAATTGTGTGCTGGGAAAAACCCATCCTGCAGCAAATGGCCTTCGGTGCTAAAGAGCTTTGGAAGTGCTCACACACGTGATGCTGGCAGAAGAACTAAAGGAGCCCAGCGTGGAGTCTGAGAAGGACTTCGATAAGAATTCTGGTGCTGAAGAATGTCTTCGAGTCAAAACATAAAGGTTATTAGCTATTACTGATTGCATTTTTCTTTCCCACCGTATTTTTAATTGTAGAAAATCTCGGGCTTTAATTGACTTTTACTTTGTGATTGGGTCCAGAAAGAGCTAATTTAGTGGATCATAGCAGGGAGGTGTCACTCATGGGGCCCAGGGCGTGTGGATTAATTATTAAACACCCCCAGGCTTGCCCAGGAAGCTATTCACAGGTGATGACAAGCAGTACACAAATACCCTTCATTTTTGAGCTTACCGGCACCAAAGGGGACTCTGAATTCTTCCTAGGATTGCGTGCTGTTCAAACATCAGAAAGCCAGAGATGTATAAATGGGTAGATGCCAAGGATCTTAAGCACTTAACACAGCATAGTCATTCCAAGATTGCAATTTGGCTCCTCCAGGAGCAAACATTTTTTTATCTTGGCAAAAGCCACAGCTGAACAAAGCTGTTAGGGGACTTGTAGGAACATAAAGAGGAGTCTTGAGGGAGACAGAGCCGATCGTTCGAGGTTGTACTTGGCAATCTGGATCATCCATTCAGGGCAGCATTTGGGACCCCTGGGGCTTTAGGGTCCATAAAAGGCATCTGTGGACATACATCAAGTCCACATGATACTGTGATCCCCTAGAAGGGTCCAACTATTTGGGAAGAAATGGCACAAGGTGCTAGTTGCTTTCCTGGCCTCATGTGTGTCCCTAACATTCACAGTGTCACAGGGCACACCACTTCTGTGGCTCCAGCTAAGCCCAGTGGCCTGCAGGCAGAAGTGCTGTCTGTGAAACCTGGGAACGTTCCCCAGAGCAGTAGGAAAAAATAGATGGAGGCCCCCCTGGGACTGGCAGAACCCACTTGCCATCACTGTCAACCACTGTGCCCAAGAGACAGGTCAGAGAAGGCACTGAGGTCAACAAAGCACACGCTAACTTGAGTTCCAGACATCAGCTGATTTACTTCCTAAACCTGCTTCTCCAATAACCACAGCCCAGGCGCACGAAGGACCATGCAAGGCAGGAGGAGGAGTTGCACCAAGGGAAAAGGGAAAGACAAGCAGATGCAAACAAGGAAGGACACGATGGTGCAGAAGACAGATGTTCCAGAGCCCAGACACAGAGAGTGGCATCCCTGGAGATGCCTGGCGGGGGTGCCCTAAGTTTCCCATCACTCTACAGTTTAATATTTTAAATTCAATGTCGATAAAAGTGTAGACTTCTGTTTTACCTTTCCTTTTATTAAGCTAACACAGAGTCTCTGTGCTGTATGGGTCTCTCTTGGGAAACGGGGAAGCACCACTAATGGAACGCCAGTGTCTCAGAAGCTGGATTGCATAAAACACGGTTTGTGTCTAGTGTCTGAGGATTTCTCCTAGTGCCAGGAGGAATTCTGTGACATTTCCCCATGCCAGGCCACTGTGGTGAAGCCTGGTGGGGAACAAAAGCAAAATCTTACAATCTCTCTTCTTCCCCTGACACCACCAGCATGGGACTTTATTTTGATTAAAGCAAGAGGTGCGTTGAGCCTGACATCCCCCAAATCAACCGCGACTCAGGCAATAATACGTCAGGGAACGTGGCTCTTCTGATGATGGTCTCACAAGGCTCCTTATGAAAAGGTCTTAAACTACATAAAAATATGAATGTCTACTCCTCTGCAAACATTTCCTGTTCTAAGCATCAAAGGATGACTTCCCTGGCTGTTTGCAGTGTGACATTGGTTTTGGTAGGGTTTTATATGACTCTTTTCATTTTTTTTTGGTAGTTTACCCAGGAGGGGACTTTGAAAATGTTGCCAGCTATTATCATTTGTTGCCTGTGTCCGATAGTAAATGGTCTGTTTAGGAAAAGGTCTTTAATAAAGTTGGATACAGGTTGGCTTAGAAGAAAAAAATCATTTCCTATATGAAGAAAATTAAAGCGTTCTTCTCTACTGCCTCACAGAAGTTTTTATAGATTTACTTGTCACATTCGTCTTTAGTTTACTTGGCATTGATTTTTGTGAAAAGTGTGAGGCAGAAATCTAATTTAATATTTTTCACCTCTGCTTTAGCCATTCTTTACGCAGTTGTCTGCAGGTTTCTGTAGGTACTGGAGTGAGTTCTATTCTGATTATTCATCCATTTGTCTAGCCAGCTCCACGCTATCCTAATACTACACATTTAGGAGGTTGTGATGTCTCAGAGGGCAAATCCCACCCCTTCCCTAACACCACCTTATTTTTCTTCTTCAGGAGTGTTTTGGCTATTCTTAGCATTTCTTCCATTAGACTTTTAGAATCAAGTCACCAAATCCAGTATTAAACAAATAAACACAAGAAACCCACTGGAAATTTAGCTAGATTTGCATTAAGTTTATAGATCAAACTGGGAGTCACGCTTTCTCTGCAGTCTACCAGTCCACAGGCAGGGCACATCTCTCCACCTGAGGTAGAGGTGGGCAGAGGGAGAAGAAATGCTCTTTACATGGAAGCATTTCTCAGTTGAGCAGTTGTCCAATGAAATGAATGTCATTCAGCTTGGCAATGCAAAACACCAACTTCGAACACATTAAAAATTAGTCATTAAAAAAAAGTTCTATAAAGGTTTCTGGGTTTTCCAAGCAATATCCTGGACTGAATTTTGTCTTATTCTTTCCATCCTGGCTTTTCCACTGTCCTTTGACCTCTATCAGGTCACTGACCTTGCCCACATTTCTTCGGCCCATCCCAAGCTCACAGTCACATGGCCCTTGTTCAATACAAATCTACTGAGTCCCAAAGGTAACCATGATAATCAGTCTACTGATCTGTTCATTTTAGTTTTTCAAGACTGCTACACGAAGCCACACGAGAGTGGAACGACAGCACCAAAGCAAATACAGAGAATGAGACTTGCAGATGTCGGACCTTTGTAAAAACAGGAGGAAAGTAGGCAGAAGTGGTTCCATCAGGTCTGCAGAGATACGAGGTTGGACTGTGAACCTGAAAAAGCAGAGACACATACATCAAATTCTAAACACATAAATTGCTGAAAAGATGGACTGAAGAAGGCTCTCGTTATTAAGATCGCCCCTCATGAACGCAACGAGTGAATGAAAGTCTCTCCATCTATCACTTTGCGGATCTCCTCTTACAGGCACTGTCTGCTTCCTCCCTGCACATCTGTTACTGTTGTCTGCTCAAAAGGATGTTCGAGGGAAGTCCCCTGGGTCCTCAGGGATCCATGAACTGTTAAATGCTATTACCAAATGGATTTCTGTGTGTGGGACTTCCACAGGGGTCTCTTTAAAGACTCTCACAGACACTGTATTTTTTTTTTAATATAGTCAGGATTCATTGAATAAAAAGCACAAGTTACTGGCAGTGGAGGATAAATTATCAAACATCTACCTATCTTAATTTTAACTTGCATCCTTTTTTAACATAGATAGGGATTATAGCAAATGAAGAAAAAGGAATATATATATATTTTTCTTGATATGCAGAAAACAAAGGTGCTAAGGATTTCAGAAGAGTGAATGGAAAATATTTCTTTGAGTACAATCATGTATTTTCAAACACTCTGGGTTTATTCACTTCTCTATACGTGGTTACTAGTTTTTTAACCTAAGATGGTGGTGATCTGACATTATATGTCCAAATATGCCAGAGGGCATCACTGAGAGAGTTGGCAGAGTGGTAGCAAGGCTAGCATGGCAATGGGCCTTGTTCATCACCCTTGGAAGATTTTCATGGGCTTATTATTCAGGAGGCCTGGATAACAAAGAATGTATGAACACATATAATATTTAGTCTGTGCCGGGCACTGTTCTAAGAGTTATATGGAAATTAACTCACTGATTCCTCATGACAGTCTTGAGATGGATGGCATTATTATCTTCATTTTATAAGTGAAAAAAATAGACATAGAAAACTTATATTACTTGTTCAAGGTCCCTTAGTAAGTGGTTGAACGGGGATTCGAACCCAGGCAGTATGAATCCAGGGCATTAACCTTTATGCCACCTTGCCTACAATAACGCAATGGAGTTTCTCTTGAGTGCTTCATCCTCCCAACTATACAAGTAGGATATATGACCTTCCATTCAGTGTTCCTGTGAAATTTAAATCATTTTACAGGATTTAAAATCTAACCACATATTGAGATGCACACGTGTCTTCCTGCTTTCAGACTTCTGTATTAAACCGCAATAGAAGTTTCACCTTCTCTATTAACCGTAATAGAAGATAAACCTCGGTCTATCACGTCTGAGTATTTGATGTGTAGACTTCATGTTTCCCATGCAGTTTGTAGACTGTTTGGGAACAGAGCTGGTGATGATGTATTTTCTTCTGTTGTGACATGTCTAACACAGTGCTAAGCATTGATTAAATACTTATCAATACTTAAATATGAAACATCAAAAAAATTCACTGATTTAATCAGAAATATTTCTATAAATTCCACTATCATCATTTAGGGGCTTAAAGGAAATGCCTACAATATATGCCACGTCCAAGTAACTTACATGGGTTGGTTCTTTGCAAGTTTATGAACTCAGATCATACATGTCACAGAGGATACGTCACTCACGCCTAATTACTAAAACACGTCTGAGCGCTCGTAGATAGGGAGAGGGGAGTGCCCACAAAACACACTTAACATGCTTACGAGTAAGGCATGAGTTTACAGTTCAGGAGTGCTGGGGGGAAGCCTTTTGTGGGTGCTGTTTTTAAAGAAACTCATCATAGCACAAAGGCAAAGTAACACACATTTTATTCCGAGATATTTAGATTGTAATATTATTACTTTAAAAAAATTAATGTAGTTGGTGTTTGCAAAGTAAACTTACTACACTTCCTTTCCAGTAGTTTAGTACCATTGTTCTTTCTTGGATAAAGCAGTCTTAAAATGAAATAAAAGCAAGATAAAATGAATGGCGAAGTCAAGGATTTGAATTTTTTTTCTTATTATCTGTTTAGTGCTTAGAGCAGGGGTGCCAAACTCATTTTCACTGGGGGCCACATCAGCCTTGCGGTGGCCTTCAAAGGGCCAAAATAATTTTAGGACTGTATACATGTAACCACTCCTTAACTGTTAAGGAGTTGAAATTACATTCGGCCCTTTGAAGGCCACCACGAGGCTGATGTGGCCCCTGGTGAAAATGAGCTTGACGCCCCTAGCTCAGAGAATGAGAACACTCCTGTTGGTATGTAGACTTCTCTTGCCTTCTCACTTGTTTAAATGATAATAAGTTTGGCTACAGATAGAAGAGAACCCACAAGTGGGGGAAAAATCAAAGTCGTAGATCAGATAGGTAGCATTTACCAGGTCACTGGCGGTTAGGGAGGTTCCCAATGGAAATGAAGATGTTGCGGGATTGGTGGTGTGGCTTTGAGTTTTTAGTGGATCAAAAGGAAGAACTTTACCTACTACCATTTTCTTTTCTCCCGGTTGTATTTGTACTTAGGAACTATTTCAAGGTTATGGAATAGTAATATCAAAGCGACATACTTTAACCAGAAGCCCGCTAATGGTGCCGCCCCTGCGGGCCCTGGTCACACACACTCACCTGCTGCACAGGGACAGACAGAGGCTGGATCACAGCGGTGGTCACGCCTGTCTTCGGAGAGGACGATCCTATTGTCAGGGACACAGAAGTCGTTTTCTTCTGAGCTCTGGAAAACGGGGAGGCAAGTGTCCAGTCAGAATCTTTTTTCAAAGCAGGAAGTATTCTTTAAAACATTTCCACAGAATAGCCCAGCTTCTTATTGTGTACTTAATCGGCTTCAACTCTGAAGTGCTTCAGAAATGGGAACAGTTACAATAGCTGTGGCCAGTATATGCACGGAATGAATGGCAGAGATATTAGCAAAAGAAACACATGGATAAAAGAACAGTAGCTACAACACAGCCATTATTGGCGAGGCTGAAGTACTGAACTTGAAGATCATGAGACAAAAAAAAAAAAAATATTTAGAAAAAGTCTAATCGTTAGCAGTAAGAAGATATTTGAAATCTATAGGACTCAGGGTCTATATTTAATTCAATGTTTTGGTGGTCTGTTTTCAGTCTAGCAGTTGTTTTTGTTCTGCTTCTATATTTTGTTAAGTTGAGAGTGTTTTGAAATTTTTGTCTTTCTTAGTGCATAAAAGTTAGTGAGGTGTAGACAAAGGTTAAGAAGAATTGGTTTCTAGACCCCATTTTGTTAACTCGTTGGCTGTGGAATCCCAATCAAGTCAGGTAACTTCACTAAACTTGAGATCCTTGTCTGAAGTGAGAGGTGGCAGAGTACCTATGTGATCCCATTAAAGTCTCTTCGGCATTAATACTTGGTAGCAATTTGACGTTGGATGCATACAATTGTTATGTATATACACTAGCGGGTCAAAAGAATTTGTTAACACAGTCTCAATATTCATAGACTTTTCTACAAAATTCGGACAGATTTTATTTGATTTTTTGAAAAACAATTAAGATATTAACATTTTACTAATAATCCATGTGTCTTTGTAGAAAGAACTAAATTTTGAAATTTTTGTGACAAGATCAAAGTAGAGTCTTTATCCAAATGGAAACACATTGCAGGCCCAATGAGACATTTTCCAGTTTCTGTAACTACATCGATTCTCATTTATTTTTAGTAGTGGTTTAATACATTTTCTCTCAATATGACTTTTCATAAATTTATAACTGTTGTCTTTGAAACTATTATATATGGTTAGATTTTGGCATATTGATGATGAAATGAAGGTTTCAAAGCTCAAATTCATAACTTAAAAATTATGCTCCAAGTTGAAGTATTTGATCTGATTGATATCAGTTGACCTTTAGTTGACCTTTTCCTTGAAAGCACAACACGGTGGCTTCGTACCCCCAACCCTGCCGCCAGTCTTTGCTGTGTAACTGATGAAGTCGTAGGCACTTACTGTGGCATAGCTCCAGGTTTTGATAGGAAAGCTAAACTTTCACTGTCAGAATCTGTTGAACTGGCACCTGGGAGAGTTAAAAATAATAAAATTAAGATGTAAATAGTACCTATAATTGCTTCAAAGAACGATGTTCTTTATTTTTAAACAATGACAGTCTGTTTTGAAATAGAGAACGGTTCAGACCATTTTTACTTGGACTGTATCTTCAGAAAATCATTTGAAAAAAAGAACTACTATGAAAAGCTTTCTTCAAAGCAACAATGTTTTTAATGCCAGATTTATTATTAGTCTCATTTTTATCATTTTGGCCATCACAACCATTACTTTTAAATGGCTTATAAACTGTGAAATAAATTTCAGTATGTCTGTGGGCAAAACATTCACGGTTTTAAACTTTAACCATTTCCCAGGAGATTTAATGGTGTAGATTATTAATGTCTTCATCACTCATTAATTAGGAAATGCTTTCTGACTCTTGGATAAAAGGGTCCATTCTTGAATAAAAGGGTCTCTGATTTTGGATCATGCTTTCCCACATTCACTTGCCTCATTACTGTTTTTGAATTAAGGGTCAGATTTTTAGTCAAAATGCATACTGTACTTACATATTAACGCTCATACATTTTGCCACAAGAGATTTGAGGTGACATTTAAAATAACTGTGATGGCTAAAGTATATTCTTGATATTTCCTTTATGCAACTTGAGTTATTCAAATGATCTATTTAAAAAATATTTTAATGTAAAATAATGCATGCTTTTGGAAAAGTAACCAAATAACCTAGAATTGTGTGATATCGTAGTAAAGACCAGTTGGTACCTTCCCTAATGCCATGCTTCATATATTAGCAGCCTGGTGTGTGTTTTTCAGATAAATGTAATGTATCAACATACATACATTTATATACGTAGTTACAAAAATGGAATCACACTACATGTATTCGTTGCAATTAGTTATTTTTGCCTACCACTACATTTACAATAGATACATTTACTGAATTCTCTTGGATGGCTGCCTAGTGTTCCTTCCCATGACTATAGTACATTTTTCCAGCCTTTTATTGATGTGGAAACCATCATGCTTAGGTAATTCTGCTGGAATGTTTGCTGTCCCTTCCCATTTATTTCTGTAACTACCGCCGAGGCGAGGCTTTCTTCACCTACTTCCTGGACCACCACGATAGAAGCTTATCTGGTCTTCCCATTTCTCGCTCTTCCAAATTTGTCTTTGCCCTATGTCACCTTAATGCTCCTATCTTCTGGAACCTCCCGAACGTCCACCTCACATAACCCCAATCCAGGGAGTTGGACATACTCTCTGGTGTCTATTCACAAGGTAACGGGAACACAGCAGTGAAGAAAACAAACACATGCACGGCCTTGGCAGAGATTACGTTCTTTTGAGAACACACATGATAGATAAGGTAAGTAGATACACTATGGTGGCAAGTGAAATGAAAAACCGTAAAGCCGGGTAGGGGCGTTGGGTGCAATGGAAAGCAGTGGATACAGTACTGAGTCGGGTGGAGAAGGCGGCTCCACCGAGACGGGGACTCTAACAAATGAAGATCCAAACCTGGTAAGGGCTTTCCCTTCCCTCTCTTTTCCCATGACTGTACCTTTAGTTACATTACTCATCCTTGTAGGAAACTCCTAGCCAGCCTTTTCCTGATATTCTGTCTTTTAAGATCAGCCCAGTCATTTTTCTGAGCTCTGTCTTCTCTGAACTCCTAGTGTCCTTGTTTACATTACTCACACCACTTAAAATGTTGCATCTGCTAGAAAATTATAAGTTCTTTGAGAACTGAAGTGGTGTTAGGAAGGGAACTACCAATTTCTGAATACTTAGACTATTTGCCTGCAGCCTGCTAGGCACCTCATGGCATTTAATTGTTATAATAACGAAGCTCACTAAGAGGTTAGTTATATCCAGTTACAGATGAGAAAATTGAGGAACCAAGAGGTTAGGTCATTTGCATACGGTGAAGTAACTAGGAAGCAGTGGCAATGAGATTTGCACTTGGGTTTTTTGAGTTCATGGTCCCTGACTTGCCCCCTCCCACATGAGCTCCGAGTGCCGTGCACGTCTATATTCCTCCAAGGGCTTAGCTTCATGCCTTGTTCGTGGCAGGCCTTTAACTTCTGGTGGAATGAATGAGTGGAACTAAGGAATCGCAAAGCTTGCTTGAGGACAGGGAGTCGACTGTGCAACTAGAGAAGAGCAGTATCTTGGTGGGGTGGGGCCAGGGGGAGGCAATGCTGGGAGGCAAGTCTAGAAACAAAGGGTGAAATACCAGCGCTGAAGTGTTTGGAATTTACATCTAGGCACTGAGAAGGGTGAGTGGGAAAATTAACTAAGGGTGAGTGGGAAAATTAACTACGCCGGGTGAACTGAGGGAGTAACGGGGAAAGCAGAGCAAAACAAACAGCAAACCATCTAAAACAGGTGATAGAGAAGGAGAAAGTTTGATCAAGATGAGGAGGGGAGGGCTGAGCAGGGGGAAAACCAGTAGAGTCGGTTTTCATAAAGTCACCATAACCTGAGGGAGAGCAGTTTACTGGAACCGTGGCAGTGTTAAGCAGAGGGCTGGCAAAATCTTCCAGGAACTACCAGACACTCTCAAAGTGGTCTGAAATTAGGAAGAAAAGAGCTATTTTTCATATCATTCCCAACATTTAAATCATTTCTAAATAAATCCCCTATGATTACCTCTCTTTAGAAAGACATTCTTTTTTAATTCTTTTTTGCTACCTTTTTTCCAGCTGACTCTCAAAGAAAAGGATCAAAAAAAGCTGGTGTCCCCTGAGAAGACATTTGCTAGTTTTTGCACACCTGTCCAACCCTTGTGAAATCTCAATGTCACCTTCCGTCTCAGGTGTCAGAGCAGCTCCTGCAGACGGTAGCAGATCCGATCTCCCCATCTGTGCCAGCAAGCTCCCTCCCTTCCCCTCAGGACAACCCTCTCCTCTCCCGCCCCCTCCCTTTCGTCATCTGCTCTGCACCTGCCTTCAGGAAACACCACTCCTGTCTCAGGTTAACATTCTTCTCTGTATTTACCGAACCATCACTTTCATTGCTTTATGTAGGTGCCAGTCTAAAGGAGACACACGTTCCAGTCCTTGCAATTACTCCCCACCTGTGTGTCGGCTGTGTACCTGCTTCAATGCTGACCGTTTCTGCGCTGCCTCCCACACAGAGCCAGGGGATCACGGGCTGATCTTTGCTCTACTCTCGGGGTAAAGTGCAGGTGGAAGTGACACAAAAAGTGCAGGTGGAAGTGCCACAAAAAGATGAGTCTCCTGCCTGGACTGTGAAAGTGGCCCCTTTCCGTTCTTAAAACTCACCCAATTTCACTCCCTTGTAGGCAAAACCCATAAGATGCACAATAGCAAACAGTAAAGAAAAATCATTTGGAATATCACCGTTTATGTACTTTGGAGTACATACCCTTAAAGTTTATGCCTGTGTACATAAAAAATAATAAAATATATTTTGAAAGGATGACGATACTGTCGCGCTGTCCAATTATTGTTTTCCTTGAATTTAATATATGTCAATAAATAAATATGTACTTTTATAGTTTTCTAGTGGTTGCTTCAACCTCATTTGTGTGGATTTATCATAATTTTATTATTCCACTATTAATGGATATGTGTATTATTTCCATTTTTTAACATCTCTCCAGAAAGGCGTGTAAAGTAGCAATATATCAAAATGCCCATTTCCCCATACTCATGAAATCACTGTTTTTAATTATTTTTATTTTTGCCAATCTGGTATCTTCCATGATTTTTAAAAAACAAATTAGATATAAATCATGCAGCTTCGACTTCAGGAAATAGAACATCTTCATAAAAGCAGGTGTCAACCATTAAAAATTATACATGTATGTGTATATTTTTTTAAACCCTGAGAATCTCATCATGGAATTCATCCTTTTGCACTTGTTTTGGCCTTCAAAATTTAAGGACTAAGTACACCCTGCCACCATTCCTCACCTTTCTCCCTCCCTTCTTTCGCACTTGCTATAATTACCAGCCTTGCAACAATCATTCAAAACATTGAAAAAACGTGAGTGTAAATTCCGTTGCCACTGCTTTCTAGTTATATGACCTCATGCAAATTACTTAACCTCTTAGATCCTCAATTTTTTAAACAAAAATAGGTTAAATTAAAAAAAGGTACAATAGAGTATACAGAATAAAATATACACATATAAAACACAGGATAGTGGAATTACATGTATTTTTATATTTTCTTTTCAATGTATGTTTTAGATTTTAAAAATCAAAATGTCCTTTTTTTGTAATAATAATGATAGCTCACACCATGTGCCAGGCACAGCTCTAGGCAATTAACTCAGTCGGTCCTTATAACAATCTAATTTTCTCCATGCAGAGACGGAGAAACTGAATTCAGAGACAGTAAATGACTGTTCAAGTTCACGGTGCTGGAACTAGACCAGGCAGAAAATATTGTAAGAATGGCCAAAACTGGGCTTAGACTCCTTCAGCTTCTCTTAACACATTTTCAAGAGCCAGCAGAAGAAACCGCATGTTTAGAGAGGCTTTTTCTTGCTGGGATCAACAGGAGCAGCCACTTACGTAACATCTTAGCATACATCAAAATGTCACTTAACAAGGGAACACATTTTATTGGATTATTTGAGGAACTGAGAACCTATAAATATCAAACAGAATCTGCCAACATGCATCAAACTTGAGTATTCCTGCCCCACCCCTACCTTTTTAATGTCACTCTGTCCTCTTCCCCATAGGACCCAACTCCTTACCCACAAGGTCCAGTTTAATCCACCTTCCTTCAGCCCACACTCAGAACCACCATCCCGTCCTCTTTGGAGCTCCTAAAGCTGTAATGATTGGTGTAATCCACTTTGCGGTCAGGAGGGGTGGCAGTGGTCGAAACTTGAGATGTATTTATTTCATACGTTTACATTTACCTTTCCTATTTACATCCTGAAATTCCTGAGACTATCTCGGTACCATCTAGTCCTGGAGAGTACCTCCCTCGCCACCTAGCACTCAGGTGGGCCAGACTCTGCTTCCTGTCTCCTTTTCAAAGACTTTGCTCTCTTTTATTCTCCCTCCATTCTGCAAGGCCTATGTTTTTTTCTCTTGGATTATTTTCACTAGCATATAAACCCTATTAATTATGGCATGACAACAAACAAGAAAACACACAAACATACACACAAACTGCCAAAAACCATCTTTATTTTCAAACACTTGTACGTCTGGGTATTTATCAAAAGGAAAGAAAAACACTAACTTGAAAAGACATCTGCCTGGCACGTTCATCACAGCCTTATTTACCACAGCGAAGCCATGGGAGCAACCTAAGTGTCTTGGATGGATGGAAGGGGAAGCAAATGTAAGACACACACACACACACACACACACACACAGAGAATATTACTCAGCCCCCCAAAAGGAAAGAAATCCTCAAATTTGCAACCAAATGGGTGAACTTCGAGGGCATTACACTAAGTGAAATAAGTCAGAGAAAGCCAAACACCATACGATGTCACTCATATGTGGAATCTTAAAATAAAAATACGAAGCACAAACCTAAAATCAGAGATACAGAGAACGCGTTGGTGGTCGCCAGAGGTAGAGGGTTGGGGAGGGGGTGAGATGGCTAAAGCGGGTCGAGGGGAGCAAACTTCCAGCTGTAAGTCCTGGGCATGTCACGTGCAGCATGGGCACCACAGGACAGAACACCGTATTGTATGTCTGGGAGTTGCTAATAGAGTAGATCTTATAGATTCTCCTCCCGAGAAGAAACAATTCTAACTATGTATGGTGATGGATGTTAACTAGATTCCTGTGATCACTCTGCAATATATACACTGAACAAATCATTATATTGTTCACCTGAAACTATTGTTGTCTGTCAATTATACCTCAATTCAAAAATCTTTTTTGACCCCACACTGTTTTGCAAACACAGGCCCATATCTCTGCTGGTGTTTGAACAAGACGTACCCAACAATATTATTTATTGGTTGCTTCTCCTTCCACATTTTGCTGACTTTCCTTGCTTCATTGCATTTGATCGTTGGTCCTTTTCAGGTTGCGCAAATCCCTCTTGTTAAACATCCTCAGCTGCTATACCCAGCAGTTCCCTCCTGTCCTCATCTGACTGGACCCTCAGCAGCAGTGGACAGAGCTGGCATCACCTTGCCTCCTAAAACACTCCCTCATGCCTCCCCCCAAAACACACACTCTGCCTGGCTTCTTGCCCACCCCAGGGGCTCTCCTAACTCTCCTTCACTGGCATGTCCCCCTCTTAGAACTTTCACAGGGAGGAAGGATTGTCCAGGCTCAGACCTGGTTCCCTTTCTCTCCCTCACTACCCACTTTCTCCCTGATAGGCCTGTCCAGTAACACGTCCAGTCCCACAGCTTTAGCCACCATCGACATGCTGCCACTCCCAAATGCTTTACTCCCCCTGAGCACTCGACTATATTCCAATGTCCAATCACTGACGTGATGTATCCTCTCGGCTACCTAAATAGGGGTTTCAAACTCAGCATGTTCAAAACACAACACTTACCTCCCACTGTCCCCTGACCCTGTTCCTCCCAGTCTTCCCCATTTCAGAGATGGGCAACACTGTCCACACCGATGGTAAAGCTGAAATCCATGGAGACACCTGATTCCTTTCCTCCCCCACCCCCTCATTAAATCCACCAGATGGCTTTTGGAGTCCACCTGACTCTGCTTCACCTCCATGTCCACCACCTCCTCCCGCAGTACGGTCATTTCTCCTCTACCACAGCGACAGGCTTCTAGTGGTCTCACGTCATACACTAAAGCAACAGTTTGATACAGGGTGGGGCCAAAGTAGGTTTACAGTAGTTCATGTGGCAAATAATATTGAATAATAAATGCAAAAATAAACTGTGTTTTAGATACTCAAAACTGTAAACCTACTTTGGCCCCACCCTGTATAAATCAGCTAATGTGACTTTTCAGTTTAAACCCTCCATGATTTGCGATCTTATTTAGACAGATGGCACACTGCTAACAGTGACCACAAGGCCTCATGTCCCCACGAACTGGCCGCTGCCCAACCCTCCAAGCCGCCTCTTCTCTCTTATGCTTCTGCTACCTGGGACTTCCTTCTGCTCTTTGAACACACCTGGTCTTCCCTTCCCAGGGCCTTGGGGTTGTGCCTTCTGTGTAAAACACTCTTTTCCCAGTCTTCCTATTGGTTTCTTCTCAGGGTTCTGGTCTTAGATCAAGTGTCACCTTGTCAGAGAGGCCTTCCTGATCGCCCTCACCCACCAGCCACCTTTATTTTCTTCCCAGCACTTGCTGGTGTTGGAATTATTTGTGAGTTTACTCTCCCTCCTCTTCTGGACAGTCAGTGAAGTAAGAACGCGGGCCTACCTTCTTCGCTGATGGGTTCCCACTGTCTACATCGCTCTGGCCTTACAGTAGTTCCTGCGTAAACACTTAATGCAATCTAACTAGTGCTCAGTATGTGCCCTGAAAAGGGCTTTGCTCAGATCCTAAACCCTGTTCCTAGACTGAGGTGGTCACAGACAGACTACAGCTGTCTCGGTAATGAGTCCATCTACCTTTCACTCTGTAGTGGTTGAGAACGCAGATTCGCAAGTCAGACCGCCTGGGTTTGAATTCTTGAATCCCACATGTGCGCCCGTGCACACACGTGTGTTGAGTGTGATTTTGGGCTCCACTCTGTAAGCTTCAGTGTCCTCAATCATATAATGGGGGCGATTTTTGTAAAGGTTAAAGAAGATCATCCATGTAAAGATGAATTGCTTGGTCCTAGTTAAAACTAAATAAACATCAGCCACTATTCTTAAGTTATAATTTCTTTTGTACCATTTTGAAACTTGATGCATAAGAAAGTGAAATTCAGATAGTTTCCAACTAGTGGGTTGTTAAACTTCTAGGGAAGGCTTTGCTTGAATTTTTACATTTTACAGAAAACTTCCTACTCTCCCAAAGACCCTCCCTGACTGCATGCTGAAACATTAATAACATGTTCTAGGAAACAATTCAATCAAGACATGACTTAGTCTTCTTAGTGCTGGATAAGTAAAATATAAAAATTTATTACTTCTAGTCATAATAGCCTAAGAATTTATCTAAAGTTCTGTTCTCACGGATAAAAATATACTGAAATCTCTCAGGTTTAAAAAAAATTTTATTATCCATATTTCCCAAGGCTAGTTTTTTATATTAGGCATAGGAGACCAAATCTTAATGGTTCTTTATCCTAACTCTGTCCAGCTTCCTTACCCTCCTCTTCACATGCAGTCTGTCTGAAGTCACAGAGGCCCAATGGTGGTGGGCTGGCTAAGTAAGTAGCATTATTATGTGGAAAACTGTGTACTGGGAAAAAAAAAATCCACTTTGTTGAAGTCCAGAGCATGAAATGGCAGATAGAACTGGAAGTGTATTTTCCCGTATTGAGGACTATTGGTTCAGAAGCTTTGCATGAAGAAGCAAACTTAAATAAAATTAAAGACCATGTTGTGAATGTTTTGGGTCTACCGGAGTGAGACACTGAAACTGGTTTCAGAGCTAGAGACATTTTTCCTTTTTCATATGAAAAGTGAGGATATCTTATATATATTGCAGTTAATTTTTAAGTTCATTTGTGACCATATAACTCTTTATATATTTCTGTCATATCACTTATTACAATATCACCCATCACTGTACATTCTGTTTTTTTTTAATGTGCCCCTCTCTGCTGTTAGATATCAGGACCTGCGTCTTAACCATATTTGTGCCTGCACTGTCTCGCACACAGTGGGGCCTTAAAAAATGCTGGCTGAATTGAGTAGATAGGCTAGACTTTAATGTGAATTCATGTAACATCTGTATTATAAAAGCAATACACACTAAAATTCACCACATTTCTAGCACTGCTGGGGCAAATGAAGCACTTAATTCTAAGGTGCTCTATCTGAACTTGGATTTGGGAGACAACTCTGCTCATCATTAAGAAGCAGGTCTTCAACAGAAGTTTAAGTTCCCTTCATCATATTCTAAAATACTTCAAGAAGTTTGCTACACAGCCTGCTCGTGACTTATACTGCTGACTGATTAAATGTTAAACATCTTTGTCGTTCTTTTTCTATTACTTTAGCACTTTGATGTGTGTATGACAGTGGGTAAGAATATGGGCCCTGGAGAGACTAGTTGGGTTGAAATCCCTGTGTAACTTTGAATGAGTCCCTTTGACCTCTCTGGGTCTCAGTTTACTCACTTGTAAAAAGGGAATGCTAGTAATACCTCATAGGCTAACAGTGAAGTTTAAAGGGAGTTTGAAGTTGCATGTGTATATTACGTGTACATTTATAAGTCCCATGTAAATATTAGTTACTGCCATAAACAGAATGTTTGCTTTTCTTAACAGCACTTGGTCCCTTGAGGAGCTCCCAGATGTTTGCTCTCAAAGATAATGCAGAGGAACCTTTTATGAGAAGTAAAGGTACACACTCTTAGTGAGTGGTAACAGTTTCTTCTATAAATTGTCAGCTCTTGAAGGAGCTATAAACGATGGCTCACATCCTGCTTTTTTCTACTTTAAACATGGAAGAAATCTGGTGGTACTAAACAGTTAAAAGTAGTAGAAAGATGAAGAATAAGGTAGTGGAGACCTCAGGAATTTAAATTTTCTTTATATACATGGTCTGGCACAAATAATGCCCCTTTTAGTACAAAGTCATAAGAATGTCATTCTGTAACATGATTATTATACTCAAGCGCACCATATGACATTCTAGCTGACATGTTCAAATTAAAACTATAAATCAGTACACCCATATCATTACTCTATCAACCACACTCATGCAGGCGTTACTTCTGCAGGACCCTGTGTTTGATTATTTTTGAAAAGCACCCAACTAACAGGATGCACATTGATATACGGATTTAGGGAATAATGTAAGACTGTGGTGCATAAAACACTTTCAACTTAAGCTACTGGTATTGGTCAAAGCCCTGACTGGGTAGCTCAGTTGGTTAGAGTGTTGTCCCGATATGCCAAGGTGGTGGGTTCGATCCCCCATCAGGGCACATACACAAATCAACCAATGAATGCATAAATAAGTGGAACAAGAAATCGATGTTTCTCTCTTTCTCTCCCTCTCTCTCTAAAAATCAATTAAAAAATTATTGGCATGATCAAAATGCCATAATAATTTAAAACTAAATACTTTGACACCAAGTTTCTAAATTCCCTACAGGCTGAATCTTGTCAGATATACTTAAAAAATATTTACTTATTCTCATGAAAATTTCAACTTTGGTTGATAGATACAGTACTTCACTATGCTTACATTCTTTTTTCACTAGAGAAACCAAAAGAAAATTGGGTGCTTTATATTTTAAATAAATTGAGGTGAATGTAGCTGAAATGTTGCACATTAAAAGGAACAAATACGGACATTAGACAGGGTTGATGCATTCCTAAGTGTCAGAACCCTTCGACCTATTTATAAAGTTTTCAGGAGAAAGGAGTTTTGGATCACAGCACCATTAGGCTGTTTGCACTGGAAAAGCATTTTCACAATGCAGCCCTGCTGGAGCTGAAGCTGTTGGACCATTCACGCTGCTTTGCCGCACGCCTCTCCTCACCTTCAATGAACACCTCTGCAGATGTTGTGTCTGAGCCGCTGGGGTTCGTAGCCAGGCAGGTATAGCGACCTGTGTCGTCCTCAAAGGCCTCTGCTATGACCAGGGTGTGGCGGTCCCCACCCTCACAGCGGATCTGAATGTCAGGAGTGTTGTGCAGCTTCTTCCCCTCACAGAACCATCTGCCGGCCAAATGGAGGTCAAAGGGCAGGAGAGAAAGAGAGGAAATGGTGATGCTTACAATAATAAAGCAGAAGAGAAAGGCTGGATGCTATGTAATCAGATGCTTGTTTGATCAGAAAAGATCTGTGTCAATATTACTGATGGAAACTCTACAATTTAGACCATGAAATTAACGACTCGACAATTCCCACAGGTTTTGTTTGTAAAGCGCCTTGTACATTTTGTCAACATTGAAATAAGTGACATCATTAAACTTGGAAAGACCATTCCAGTTACAAACGAAAAGGAACAGAATTTCAAAGTGCCTTATAAAATGTTTTATAATGAATGACTCTTACATTTATTACAGTTTTATCTATAATTTCTTATCTAAAGAAAAATATGAAAGTAATATAAACGTTATGCTCAAAATATCTAATGTATCAAGGGAAACTAATCATCGAGTTAAAAAAATCATAGGCAGCAATATTTTTGTTGCCCCTAAGACTTCTGATCAGCTGAGCAATAACAGATTTAATGCCTTCCACATTTCTGATATTTATAAAACTTTCTAGCAGACCGCTTGGCTTCTACAACTGGAGAACTGGAGCGGCTGTAATTCATTCTTGCTGGTCAGCACTTTTCCTTTCCCAAACAACCAGGACCGCGGTTGGTGTGGGAGGCTGTGAGCTGCCAGACTCTTCTAGCACAGGTTCTCTCTCACACTCTTCCCTGTATTCCCCTAGCACCTCAAACTCTCCACAGGAGTTTTACAAAAACTACAAAGCTGTCCAACCTCCTCCCCCCAACATGTGATTTATTTTTAAAGAAATATGTAGGAATGTGTCACAACTAAAAGGATCGAAGTCTCTGGGACTGGATTGTCCACTTAGCTCTTCATCAGCACTTGGATATTTTCTCTGAGTCTAATCTTCTAGAAAATTCTTTGGACTTGGTACCCTTTTGTGAAAATATGGCACACAAGACTATTTCTGTATTTAGATAGCATAGTATAGGTCTTTGTCTGTATTTAATCTGAAAATAATGTTAACAAAACAAATCTGTTTGCTAATACTCAGTATTAACTCCAAAAACTGTATTTAAAAATAAATATGGGATACTCACAAAAGAACAGATAAGACTTGTGGAATTAAAATACATTAAAAAAAATACCAGCCAACTGAGCATCCTATGTAATGCAATGCATATTACTTTTTTTTAAAAATCCTTACCCGAGGACATTTTTTCATTGTTTGTTTAGAGAGAGAGGAAGGGAGAGAGAGGAACATTGATTGGTTGCCTCCTGTATGTACCTGGACCAGGGGTCAAACCCACAACCTAGGTATGTGCCCTGAGTAGGAATTGAAGCCTCAACCTATCGGTTAAGAGAGGATGCTCCAACCAACTGAGCCAGCCGCACCAGCCAGGGACTACATCTCTTTGAGGCAATTGGGAAGAGCAGTATTTATTTCTGGGGTGGTTTGTGGTCCCTTTGTTTTCATCAAGTCCTGGAGAGCACTCCAGACTAGAACCATCTTTCAGTTCCTTCTTTCCTGTTCTCTTTCCACAGTCATAGTCCAGATCCACACCCATGAGAACTATGGCTTACATTTTAATTGCTCTGAAGTCTTTTAGTTGATCTCTTCATCTATAGGAAGTTATGGATCCTTCCTATATCCCAAATCAGATTAAAGTTCTTCACACTCTTCCCTAGATACATCATTCCCTAAACTTCAGATCTGAATTGAGGCATTTCATGTAACTTGGCCCCGATTTTATTTTCAATCATTTTCCTATACTAATCCTCTGTTTCTGTCAAATATTTGCATGGATTTATTGTTCCTGACATAGCCCTCTGCAACCCTGACTTGCCTGCTTTCCCCTCCTTGAAATTCTCTCCTTACGCTCTTCATTAATCCCATCCAAGAGCTACTCCTCCTTAACAGAGATGGGAAAGACTCCTTCAACAGATTAAGCTCAACCAAACGCATGCCCACTGGGCTCCTCCTGTGTGGAAGGCATTGCATTACCTACTACAGGTGGTAGAAAGAAGGATGCCTGGTAAACTCTGGAACTGGTTGAGAAGTTTGTCTATCTGTACTGTCAATTAGGATTTTTTTATTTTCCATAAAAAACATATAAGCCAACTATTAGAGGGAAAACAAGGCATGAAAAAATGCAACACAGGTTTAACAGAAAGATTAGTTGCTTTGGTTCAATGTGCTTCAGAGGGAAACCTCTGCTAACTCCCCGAGGGAATGTCATACCTTGACCTCTAACTCGTAGCTCAGCAAACTGACAGCCTGCAGGCCCGCGGCCTGTTTTTGTATGGCCCACAAGCTAAGAAATGGTCCTTATACTCTTAAATGTTTGAGAAAACTTAGCAAAAATAGTTTGTGACATAGACAATTATGTAAAGTTCAAATGCCATGATCTGTACCTTTTTTTGGTACACAAATGTGCTCTTTCATTTACATATCATCTACGGCTGCTTTTGTGTTACAATGACAATGCTGAGCAGTTGCAAAGGACGGTATGGCCCACAAATCCTGAAATATTTACTGTCTGCACTTCAATAGAAAAAGTTGGCCAACTCCTGCTCTAACTTCTTGCTCCTCAAAGTGTGATCCTTGGACTAGCAGCGTCGCCGTCATTGGGGAGTTGGTTGGAAAGGCAGAATCTTGACCCTCATCCCAAATCTACCGAATCAGTTCAGGTCCCCTTGGTAATTCACGGGCACGTGGAAGTGAAGATGCTCAGGTCTATTATGTTCGGATCACACTAACTTGCTCCACAGAGTCCTGCCTTTTCTGTAGGTTATGCACTTCTTTAACATAGCAAACATGTTTTATGTGTTTTGTATCTCTGCCCCCTTGCATATAAGTGCAAGAAAAATAGTGTTCTGTTTCTTTTTCCCTTCTCTGTACTAAAAAAAACCTTTGCATTATTCATTTGATAATTGATGATATATCACCTTAGGATATCTTCTGTGTTGTTGCCTTATTTCACTATTTGAGTCTATTGCATTTATGCCTTATTTTCCCAGCTAAAAAATTGACCCCATTGCAGAAAAAGGCATTTTTAAAACTTTTTTCAGTGATCCATGGTGCACTGCATGTAGCTGATGCTTTCTTTACAAATACTGTCTGCTACTCATTACTTTAGAATATGCTTTCCGTGCATAAACCAATGGTGAAGGGTCTGTGACCTACTAGATTTGGAAGATACTGCATGGTATATATTAGTCCTTGACATTTGCAATTCACATTTTCTTATTAAAGGCCCTTAGAAGTCATGCAGGAAAAAAATTTGTCTAACATTGTCTAATCTAGCGTTTAACTTGACTATGACATTTTTTTTCTTATTTAGCATCTACTAACATCCCATGTGCAGCTGCAGCATGCTTTTCTAGCATATTGATCCCACAGAACTTGTACATTTTAAAAAATAAATTAAGATCAATTATAATCTGAACAATGATGATTAGTATAAGGCTAAATAAAATAATCAGTAAGCACAGTAAAATAATTGAAATACGTTTTAATACTGACAGAAAGATTGAGGCAACAATGCATTTTCTGCAACAGTGTAACAAATCTATTTAGTCTCCTGAAATGGTTCATTATGTCTTCAACACTTGCATATGGTAAAATGGTTGGCGCTGACCAACTTCTAGGCTGACCTATTTTTTGCTTTTAAACCTCATGCTTTTTGTTCTCCAACTCTGTGAATAAAATTTAAAAAGCATCTCAGATTCTAACCCATGGAAGAAATAGTGCACTGAAAGACTAAATTTGTCCAAATCAGGTGGTAAGGACATTAACTAACATGAGTCATTGTACTGCACTGACACTCCCAGGGAAAAGTCAGATTCTTCCTGATTTAATTACCTGTCAAGTGATCAGTGCTATGTTGTTACACTGTGGTAAGATACGGTGGAACTTAGGAGGAGAAAAAAGCTACAAGTATTTAGATGGTAGACTCCCTGTAGTGACAAAAAGGGCAGGATACTTCCTGGACAATATTTAGATAAATGTATATTTAATTTATGATTAGAACCATTTGCACAATGGAGCTCATAACAGCTTGGCAAAGAGGCCCCTCCCAGGAATGGCTCGTTCTGAGCTACAGTAAATGTTCTCCTTCAGCACTCCTTCCACTTGACAACTAACCCATCCAGAACTACGTCACCACCACCTCCACACCCAGGGCTATTATTCCCTTCTCTTAATCACCCCCAAGCCGGGTAGCATCCAGAGACAGCCCCTATGCCCCAGAGCCCACTGAAATTATTCAGACTATCCAATCCCTAACCTGTCTGCTGCTTCATGCATTCCTTCCCATGGAAACCACAAGGCAGGCCCTTGCCCAGGTTTGTTTGCTCCCTCTGCCTCCTGGCCACCTCTGAGGCTTCCCTGTACCCCCCCACCCCCCACACACACACCTGCACCCTCACAAAATTTTGGAACAATGATAGTTCCCAAGGACATGTATAAATTCAAAGTAAGGGAAAGAGAATTACAGTAATACTTACTGAATGATTATTATATGCTATGTACTTTGAAAATATGGCTTTATTTTATTTCTCATCAACTCTTTAAAGTAGTTTATTACATTTTCAGATATAGGCAACTTTCATTTATATACAGAAATGAAAAAGAGGAAGATGGACAATTCAATCCATATAATCTTCAAAATTTCACTTTCCTTAATACGTGTTGTTTCACCTTTCATTAAACTTTTTACTGTGAAGATTAACAAGTATTAACAAAGTTTACTAATTCTTCCTTCTTAAACTCTGGTAGGGCTACCAGCAGATGGGTAAGTGCTACACAATGAGGAGCTGAGAAGGAAACCTTAAAAAATTAGTGTCCACTCAGAATTGTTGAGAGTGTTGGACTGGGTGTCAGACTTCAAGGCCCTAAACAGGCTATGAAAATAATCTTACATTAATTGGGAAATAAAATGGAAAAGGGTTAGGAGATGTAGTCATCTTCACTCATTTAATCAATCAAACATTTATGTATTCATCAAGGGGCTTATTGCACTTCAATTCCAATCCAAGGCACTGACTGGGGGTACAGATGTCAGCTAGATTGGATTTCCTATTTCATGAGACCACTGGCAGGGTAGATAGAGATGAAAACTCGGTTATAGACACGGAGGAATGCTGAGTACACTTCATCTGATGAATGGAGGTTCTTCCATTCCATGCAAGCATGTACTGCCTAAAAAATCTTTAAAAGTTGGTTATTGCTTCATACTTATAGTTTGCTTTGGATAAAATACGTAGGTTGAAACCAACTGATTAGACAGAGAATAATGTAGATGGACTTCATGAGTCTTATATTTTTGCTTTCAATTCACAGAGGATTCTAACACAGAGGAAAAAAAGGATTGCAGAATTTAAAGCTCTATAAGATGGCACATTTCTTTTTATTATTTTGTGCTAGGATATTAAAATCAACATTGATATATAAATATAAGGCATATGTATATAAAAGAGATACACACACACACACACACACACACACACACATATATATATATATATATATATATATATTTATTTTATATACCTAAGCCTAAAAATGAGACGGTGCCAAAAATTCAAGGATCCTACTATGGCACCAGCAGGATGTAGTAGGGTTGAAATTCAAGGTGTTTTATGTAGAAAAATTCAATGTGGGGCAGGGCAAAAGTAGGCTTACAGTTGCTTGTATGAAAAATAATAATACATAATAATACGAGAATAAACTTTGTGCTTTGCACACTCACCGCGGCAAACCCGCCTTTGCCCCACCCTGTAGTTAACTGCGCACACTCCACCATTCAAGGTGTAACCTCTGACTTCGCCGGAGGTGAGTGGCTGTGCCCACGCCTTGGTTAGATCAGAAGAGGTCAGGAGGACAACCAGAATCGGGGGGATCCCAGCTGCTTCTAAGCAAGCGGCTGGCTTTGAAAGTCACCAATGGCTTCCATTCTTGGTGTTAGAAAATTTTCCTCCCTGATGTGGCCTTCCTTTTTTCTCCTCTTCCGACCCTGGCAACTGGCAGTGGGCCTCGAACTGTGTCCGGGAGTTGGGATGTACACCTGGGAGTGCTCGAACACTCTGGTGCTCTGAGAGAGGGCGATGCCATTGACTTCCATGAGAATAAACTCAACCACTTAAATGAGAGGAACTAACAAATCCACTAGCAAAGTATAACATATACTATCCAATGTACTATGCTCCCAGTTGATGTTCTAAAAAATCAAATATGGCATCACTTGGCTTACAAGTTGACTACTAAATATCTATTCCGATTCCACCACTCAAAAGGAAAGAGGATTTTATGACTGACCGTTTCTCTTGGGATCTTTATTTTTTGGAACCACAACTATGTATCCCAGATATTTTCTGTGTCCTGCATTCTAAACACGTGGCTTTTAAAATGAACAAATCTCACTAGTAAAAGTTACAAAGCTTCATCAGTGAATCTTAGCGGATAGTCTCCAACTCTGCTAAGGAAATGGTAAATCTTAGAAGTCATTCAATAGAAACAATAAGGTGCTTTAAAATAAAAAGCTTTAAAAACAATTTTTATTTTTTCTTCCAAGCCAGCTTCCTTATGCTCAGAGGGAAACACAGTTAAGTTGAAAGATGCCTATTTTTGCTCCACAACTCCGCTGATTTGTACTTCCTAGAAAAACGTATCTTCAAAAGGATGTTAGTGATGACTGCAGGCTGGCAAAGTTAGCCCGCAGCTGCCCCCTTCTCCCAGAGATCGAGCAGCCACATGGTTGCATGGAAGTGCACGGTTGAAGAAAACTAAAGGAACCAGTCTCTTTAATGTTATAACCAAAATAAAGGGCAGAAAAAAAAAAAAAAACCCAGAGACATCAATGGTTCCGCAGTGGTTATATTTTCCAGGTGTTCCTTTCTCCCAGAGGAATGGCAGTGCTCTGCCGTGAGCTGGAGAACCCCCAAAACGAAACTGGCAACTTAAGCCCAAGATGAATTTTGTTTATGCCTAACTCAAAGTCAGGTCGTCTGTAAATATCACATTTCATACATCCGCAATCAAACACCAATTAATTTTCATGGGGTACTTTTTGTCTTGTCACCACAGATTTCTTAATTTTTTACATATGTTCGTGTTAACCACGAGACACACCATGTTTATTCTGTCATGTGGATTAATAGGCAGACCAAAGAGAAATTAGTCCTTGTCTAAATTTACTATGGCTATAATTTCAGGAGTGCTTAGCTCAAAGACCAATAGCTCAATTTGTGTGGGCGACAGATGTACTTTAACCCTATGGTCTGAATAAATAGATTGGCTTTTTGAAATTCAAAGCCCAGGAAATGACAAAATAGATTTTGATCCCAAACAAGACTCATGTCTAGCAATTCTTTCCTTTAATAATTATGTTATCTCTTAAGAAAGAAAGATAGAATGGGAGGGCAGTCAAGATCAAACCAAACTTCAGAAGTGATTACATCTTGTTTTGTGTGGACCATGAGAGGTAGCTCTGTGTTTGAACACTACGAGCATGCAGACATTTAATCATTATCCCTAAAGAAAAAAAAAAACAACTATAAAAGTAGGCACCAGAAATCTACACTATTTGTGCTGCAAGGAGCTGTTAACCTCTTAGATGGCTCCTAATATTTTCCACATTGGGGATGGAAGAGAAAGGATGGAAGACTAGGAGTCAGCAGTCCTGGTCCATAGACCAGCTAAGCTGAATTGTGATCCTTTCTTTCTCTCTTTGGTGGCTTATTTCCTTCTTGGTGAGAAGTGAGGAATGAGCCAGCCCAGTGTTATCTCAAATGTGTCGTAAGAAAGTAGTTCTGAAGCAAGTTGGCAGATACAATTGAAAAAGGCTTCTGTAGCCAATTAGGTTTACAGAGCCCTGGGTTAAACAAAATTAAACATCTGTCTTTAGTACAAAATTTTTAGAACTTTGTACTCAATTTCCGAGAGGGAACAATGGGAGGCATCATTCTCAGTCTTACTTGACCATGGAACAGATGTTTAGAGAATCATGTTGAAGAATTAGTATTCTGTGGAACACGTTTTAGAAAACACTGGGTTGAATTATATCACCAACATCCTATCTGACTCTGCAATTGTATTGTAACATTTAATGCTGATTGCTAACATCTCATCTGACCTTGACTGTTAACTCTTAAGAATTTTTTTGGGGGGGGGTGTGTGGACAAGCTTCCTTTTTCATGGCACATGAAATTACTGTTATTTTTTTTAATTCCCCTTTTGGAAACAGGATGACCATATAATATAATGTCCAAGTCAGGACATTTCTGAGAGTAAAATAGGCTACTATTAACAATTACAGAATAAATGGGGATTGTTCCAGGCACACCATGATGTGGTGTCCTCATACTTAAACTTCACTGTGAAGAGCAACTTGAAATTGTGATTTTGGCCTTACTGCATATTTTGACTCTCTGTAAATGCGATTCATTCCCGTGGGTCAACACGAGTAAATTTCACAGTCTATGAGAGGAAAAATGGGTTCCCAACCCTCCTGTCACTCATTCACAAATTCTCAAGTTACACCTGTTAGTTAAAAAAAAAAAACAAACCAGATTCATCCACGTCAAACCTCTATGCAAACACAAGAACAGGTCAGCACGACCTGAGAAGTCACTCTTCAAAGTTTCCTATGGTGTGAAAGTGTGTGCTGAATGTTTCCAAGCCTTCAAAGCGCTGGGGAAAGAATGGATTACACAAAGAGCCTGAGAGTGAGAAATCACATACATAAAACAGCTAGAGGTGCACATTCAGCTACTTTGTTGCTACGGTTAGGGCGGGTAATTATTAGCCATTGTTATAACTTGGATTACATTCCAAAGGGCATAAAGTGAGAGATGTTTTATTAGCTAATGCTGTCAGTCTCCTATGCTCTTGGAACTTGTCCACTGAAATGCCGTAATTACCTCAGAATTATGAAAGCCAAAACGACTGCAGTCAAAGCAGGGCGTGGGGAAACGCTTCGCCCTGTGCGGGGCAAAGCAGGTCCCCTTGGCGTGTCTTCAGCTCCACAGAACTGCAGAAAACCACGCACAACAGTTCCCGCCCAGACTCCCAGAAAGCCCACTGGTTATCTCCTGGCGTCTGCTAAGCCATTATGCTGAACACAACTTTTTCCTGAGCAGTGAGTGGACCCTCTTTCCCCAAAGTCAATGAACAAGAGGTTTTGTCTACAATTTTTCCTAATTTATTACTCGACCCCTCCATTTCTTGCTTTCGTCATGCTGCCAGCTCATCATGATTAGGGGTAAGGGAGGAGGAAGCACAATGAAGTGAGGGCAGAGAATGAGGGGAAAATGCCTCTCTTTCTGAAAAAGCTGAAACTTTAGAAGTGAAAGGGCTTTGCATCTCTATCTTTCACCTCACGTCCAAAGGAGCCTTCCTTTGGCTAACACTGTGCTGGGTGAGGCCCCGTCTGCTGAGCCAAGCTCAGCGGCTCCAGGAGGCAAGGAGGGCAGCATCCCCTCCCAAATCTGGTGGACATTCTGGCCGAGCTTAAGCAGGGCTCAGCGGCTTCCTCGCACAGTGTTCTGAGGATGGAGATCATCAGATCAAACGTGGCCCGGGTGACCTCTGAGCAACCCCAAGTCCGACATCGGAAACAGACGAGTGAGTACACAAAGTTAAACTGTGCACCCAGCACGCTCATCTCAGAGCCGCCCTCTCTCCAGAACGCATTTCCCCTTTGTGTTCCTTCTAGAAGCTTACCAAGGAGAACTGTAATAAATGAAGTATATAATAAATGAAAAAATAATAAATGAAGTGTCTACTGTGAGGGATTGGGGGGACTCTCTTCATTAGAGAATGAAAAGGGAGGTGCAGAAAGAATTATATTGTTAGCAAGTAACTCTCAGGGGTCCTGCACCAACAGCCCCATGAGCTAGAGAGCAAGCACCTTCATCGAGAATGCTGAGTGGTGTTTTACACACACACTCTCACACACGGACAGCACCACACCGTGGAAACACACACACACCCACCCCCTGGACTTAGCCGCTGAGAAGCTCCTTGAATCGAGGCCCTGAAAGAGGCTCAAACACTGTGCAAACGCTGCCTTGCAACCACCTTGCCGAGCCTAGCCACACAGGTAGTTCTCCAGATCGCACCTGTCCTCTTCCTCCCAACAACGTGCATCAAATACATACTTTTGAGTGTGCAGAAAAGTGAGCCATTCCCCAAGAAAGCCGCCTCTGTCTGCTGCTTCCGCTCAGATCCCGGCTCAGATCCCGGGCGTGCAGAGCAGTGGCTGGAGCAGGGAGGGGACTCAGGTGTGTGAACAAGACCAGGAAGTGAGGACTAATTATACCTTGTCGTATTTGGCAATCTGAATAACAAATAAAATGGCATGTTTCATTTCAGGTGGTTTTTCAGAGCAAATTACCTCAGGCTGATAGTTTTGATCCAATGCACTACATTTTTTTAGGTGTTAAAATTAATGGTATGGTCAGATAGAGACTTAAGTCTTTTTCTTTGAAAAACATGGATTTTCATGAAGAAAATGTTCTTTTCTTTTTTTTAATTCTCACCCAAGGATTTTTTTTATTGATTTTATTTTGGGGGGCAATAATATGATTTATTTTTTCATTGTTTTCTTCCATTACCATTTAGTCCCCTTGTGCCCCCGGCCCCAGCAATCATCACAGTTTGTCCATGTCCACAAGTCCTTTTTTCCTTTTGTTTAATCCCACCCCCCACCCTCTGCCACTCCTCAGCTGTCCTCCTGCTCTCTGTCAATGAGTGTGTCTCTAATTTGCTTGTCAGTTAAGTCTGTCCATTGGATTTTAGTGAAAGAGAGTAAGGGGTGGGGCAGAGAGAAAGGTGAGAAACAGCAACATGAGAAACAAACATCGAGGGGTTGTCTCCTGTACGCACCCTGACCAGGGATCAAACTTTCAACCCAGGTGTATGGCCTGATCAGGGATCGAACCTGCCCCTGGCTACATGCCATCATACCATTTACCCTGCATGCCCCTGTGATTCCACAACACACAATTTTTAAAAATTGGCTTCGGAGGCACATAAAAACTTTGCAAAAGATGAAACAAAATAAAAACACCTCAAACTATTGTGTGGTGCAGGTACCAGGGGCAAAGGCTCAATCTAGCATATGCAGTTTACTAGTTAAAGGAGTTATAATAGTTTCTTTGCTTGTATAAGTAAAAATGTGTCATGACCTACCTGGTGTGGCTCAGTTGGTTGGAGTATCATCCTGTAACCAAAAGGTTGTGGGTTCGATTCCCAGTCAGGGCACATATGGGAGTCAACTAATTGATGTCTCTCTCTTTCTGTCTCTCTTTCTCTCTCCCCCTCTCTTCTCTTTCCCCCTCTGTTCTGCCTCACTTTCTCCCTTCTCTTCCTCTTTCCTTTCCTCTCTAAAAAAGCAGTGAAAAAAAAATATGCCCTCTATGAGGATAAAAAAATGTTTTTTGTATTTAAAAATGTCACTGAGGATAATGGTTACATGTGTTTTCTGTGCAGAAAAAGGACAATCTAGTCAAAATTTGTCTTGTGGAGCAGGATTCCAATTCTGAGCCTGGTGTGTGTGCATCTAGAACCTCACCCACACCTCTTTGGAGCTTCTAAGACTTAGGGACAAAGAAGAGTACCAACAGCTCTTTTTATCTTTTCCAGTTTGTGAGAAAGCCTCTCATGACTACCTGTTTCATTCTGGCAATCTATAGGTGTTGGGGAAATAAAAAGCACCCTGTGCTAGAAAAAGGTGGAGTAACGCATGCTCCCTGTTAATGCTATTCTCCTACTCATGTCTCTCTCAATTTGGGGGAGGTGGGGCAAGGATTGTCATAGTCTCCCTCCAAATTTCATGTTCCATTGGCCCACAGTTTTCCCAGATTATAACCTAGGCTTAAAAATATTTGTCTGGGTAATATGTTAGGTCAGTTCTGAAGAATCTCCCCTGAGGTTTCTTATGGCTAAAATAATTCCATATGCCCAAGATAGAACAGCCTGGAATAATGAGGTAGTGAGTTCCTTGTCACTAGATATATTGAAGATGGAAGAAAAACGACCAAAGATCTTGTCGAGGGAATTCAAGAACTAGATGGTTGGTGGAGAGACTATAACGACTGGTGCTATAGTCTTTCAGCGAACAACTGACAGCCGATGCATGAAAGTGGAATAGCACCTACCGCCTGGTGCGCTGGATACTGAAGAATGGCCGAATCCTCTTAACTATGATCCATTCACCAGATTAGTCTGATTTAATCAAGACAACTCGGTGAGATTTCCGGGGGCTTTTAAATTAGGATAGTTTAAATTAGAGATCCATTAGCTGTTAAATGAAACATATTCAGCACACAAATGCTATGATGTTTCCACATTTACAACCAGTTTGCATTACAAAATATACTTTTAAAAATATTTTGTACTTTAGAAAAACACTTGGGTCAATATGACCCAAGATATCAGAGTATTTCCTGTAAAAGAAAAGTTCTCTAAGTTCATTATTATTTATTATTATCTTGCTTTGTACTAAAGTTTCCCATCTTTCTTTGCTGACGTTCATGCTTTAGTCTTATTTCATTAATGCAGAGCCTCTCTGACTTTGAAAATGCTTGTGTTAGGAAATCACATGCTCAAATTCAAACCCAATGAGGTGCCATTTAATTTTTCAAAAGCACATTTGAGAGCTTTTAAAATTTTCTATCATTTAACCAAAGAATAATTTTTACAAAACTTATTTCATATATGTATTTTGATAGTTTCCCAAATTCCCAACCCTCTCCCCAATTTTTGATTTCACTTCTTATTTTTTCAATATTGTTTCTTGGCGAAGAATCACATGCCACCTACAGAATAAAAGAAAATCGTGATTTCTGCCTGGGACTAGCTTGCTCATAAAAGTATCTGTTGGGACTAAAAAGCCTTTTCTCTATAGAAGGGACCCTCGGGCATGGCCACACTGTGTGTGAGTCTTCACAAGCTACACCTGCTCCCTCGACACGTCAGCCCGGAGACCCAGGCCTCTGCAGCAGGTTCTAGCCTCCCAGCTTCTGAGCAGAGCACTTCATCTGCTTCCACCCCACCAGATCCCATGATTGAGAGGAAAAAATAAAACCAATTAATGGAAAACCAGCCCTTTAGCTACTTGTACAGTACCACTATTTTTTGCTATGCACTTTTGTTCAAAAGTAACTCTCCTGCATATGATGCAAAATGGGTGTTTTTGATCAATATACATAATATGCATAGTAATAATCATGACCTCACATTTTTTTTGAATTGTCCTCATGTCACTGGGAAGAAGGTACAAATTTCTCCCTCTACCCCCTTCTTCCCTGACCCCTTCTTCCTGTAAGGCATCATTATGATTTCTAAGAGACTAAAAATTAAAGTACTTAATAGCTCTAAATTCTGGTAAGATTAGAAAGAGATTTTCCTGGCCAGTGGCTAAAGAGTTAGATTAGAAAGAGATTTTCTGGCCGAAGAGTTAACCTTAGACATTACAAAGAAAATGTCTAATCTGTTGCCAGGTCATTTACTGCAATGTTACAAGCTAAAAGAGTGAGTTTGCCCGACACTCCAGAGCCTAATAATGTAATTGTAACTAGTATACTGAGGAGATGGAACAGTCTTCTAACACTATTTTGGAAATGATTTATTGATCCTCACACAAATTTTCAGTAATTCAAATAAGCAGAATTTATAGATTTATTCCTAACTTCAGGAAAAATTGACTTCACTCCTGTGCCCTTTGCCTTCTCACATTAATCTTTAAATTGCAATTGGCTAGGTTAAATCATGACCTTGAAAGGCGTTCCCTCGCCCAAGGGGCACAGGATCTGATTTTGCCGGATTTGGATTGTATTACTTCATCGTTTCAAAACCATTTGATTCAGCCCATTTACATTTTTAGGAAAGAACATCATTGGACTGCATACACTGTATATGAAAGAGGAAAGCAAGAAAGAAGCAGAGGGCATTGCTGCCCTTGGCCGTGTTACTGCGCACACCGGAAGTGTGCGAGGTGTGTAGGCTTCTTAGTGGAGGGGGTGGTGGAGGAAGGATGCTGGGCTTTTCCAAATGGGAGCTATTTAAACATTTAAAAGCAGAATGAAATTTAAAATATAAGCCAATACTGCCATATATTGAAATTTGTTGTAACTAAGTTGGGGAGTATGAATCAGTGTAACCTTTTAAGGAGAGGATTGGGCAACGCTAACATGTAGACACGCCTGCATTTGACCCAGCTGTTTCCCCTCTAGGAAGCTACCCTTTGATACGTTCCCACAAGGGCACGAGGACGTAGGAAACATGCGTACAAGGATGTTCGTGTTAGCGCTTTTTTCAAAGTAATAGGAAAACACTCATCTTGCCCTAAATGTCCATCAAAGAGGAAACAGCAATTTAATGATGGTATCCAATAACTATGGAAATACTATGTGGCCTTTAAAACTAATGTGACATAAAAACTGTCAAAAATATATTATCCAGTAAAACCACAACAGTAAAGAATGGAACAGTAGACTTCTGGAGGGTTATACGAGAAACTTGTCACTTTTAAGTTATGTGAAGAGGAGGGACTGATCTTGAGGGAAGATAGAAAACTTCCACTTTTCATTTTGGAGCTTTCTGTATGGTTTTACTTTACCTCAAGCAAATATTACTTCATACACATTAAACTCATTAAAATATACAAAAAGGAAACCTAAAGAAAAACATAACAATATTAGCATACCCATTCTATGCAGAATTTTAAAAATTGAAAAGAAATATATATATATATATATTTATTTATTTTATGGCAATTATGTTTTATTAAAGGAGACTTGATTATTTCATTATTCATCAACCACCTGGGTTTTGCAACACATTTTATTTCTACTACCCTCAGGATATTAGGAGGATTAAACAAGGTGATGCATGTCTAACCTTGGGTTTGGGGCTCGATGGAGGTTAGCTAGCTGTCATAATTTCTTACAGGAACCGAGGGGAAAGTCTGCTGTGGGGGCACATAAAGCAATTCAGAAAAGTCTCTGACTTTGGATGGATGCAACTAAATATCAGTTCTCTAGTTTTCCTTCTATTTGAGAGCGCTTCCACTCGACTTGGGTGATAAACTAATGGGTTTGTTGTATTTGCCTTTATTCTTTCATTTATCTATGAAATGTCCCACTGCTAGGAGGGCCACTGTACACTTTCGAAAATCACGGTTGCAATAAGGATGGAATGGACCTGATTAAGGAAAAATGTTAGTATGCTGTCTTATACACATTAGTACTGAGTCCTAAAACTAGATGTATTGATGCAAAGAGGTGCTTAAAAAGTTTCACAGTGGCCAGGGATTATCTCATCTTGCTCCGGGTAGTGGGCGAAATATATCACAGTGTGTCATAAATGAGGATCTATGGAATGTGACATGTTAGGGTTGTAATCTGTTGTGTTTCCTTAACGACCAAGCAATAGCTTATAGGAAGGTTCTTGGCTCTGCTGAGGCCACGTTCCAAGATCAGAATGGCTTTTAGCCATGAAGTGATTCTTGCAGAGTTCAAAGGATCCTGAGTTCCATTCTCCAAGTGTTAGGTAGCAGCAAGGAATGAGTGGCAGGAGGGGAAATAAAGGCAGAGCCCTCACCAATACATTCTACCGAAGATCTTAATACAGGAGGCTAGAAGCAAAGGAAGACTGGTCTCACTCATTGGTCCAGCCGTCCTGAGCCTGGTCTAATAAGTTTGCTAGGCATTCCGAGTAACACAAGCAAATCTATGATAGTACAGGAGGAGGGGAGTGTCCTTGAGACTGGGCTTATGTAAACTGCTGTAAAAATCTTACTAAGATGGCCAGGTTGACCTGGATATCCAAGACCTAGAAGGTAGGAGGGAAGTCCTTGAAATTCTATGTACCGTTTCCACTATCAAGGAAACAACTCCCACACGTACCTATGTTTGGGTAGTCACATCTCCCCCAGGGGGAGGTTGGTACCACCTTTACCCACCAACCAATACGTAACTCCCTCACCCCCATCCTGCCAACTATATAAGTTCTCAGAACAGAGGACCTGATGCCTTTGGTCACCCACACTCTTGCCTTACACCCCCACCTTAGTTAGGCCGGTTCCCTTTCATGAGAACTAATACATTTTGCTTGCCCACTAATAGGCTTGCTGATCTGCAATTCTTACTGTGACGGCAAGAAGAACGGATTTTCTCCAGTAACATAAACATCCTTTGGGTTGGATCTTGAAAATCTTGCTGGGAGAAGAGAGAAGCTAAATAAGAAGCAAAACGAAGACCTAGCTAGGTAGGAGAAAGACAACACTGTGCCTACTCATATGTAGCTTTTACTCCAGTGGGTGAGAGTGGAGAGAGAGATAAGAAGCACTTAAACCACATACACAAAGTAATTTCCGATAGAGCAACTCCGTAAAGAAAACAAAATACAGTGAGTGATCGGAGCTCCACAGGTAGGAAAGTTGTGGAAGAGAGCGAGGTCATTTCACACTGTGAGAGAATGGCGTGATTGGTTGGTTGGTTGGTTGACCAAGATTGTGTAAGAATAAAGATACCAGCAAATAAAAAGAGCCTGAAAGCGGGTGCTCGATGCCTAGAGATTCTCTAAGAACGAGCATCACATCACCTACCTCCAAAGAGGCTCTTTTCCCTACTTGGAGTTATTAGGACTAACTAGCAAATCTCTCAGCTTCTGGGCAAATAGAATTTACACTTTCCTGAGAGCATTTTCTCATGTTAATTTATACCCATGAGGACCAAAAAAATTTTTCAGTTATGACTTAATACAGAATTTGAGTCTATCTCCACAGTGAAATGGCCCCCTTTCTCTCTCCATTATGTCATAGAGTTCTAATTCTTCTCTCCGAAGCTATAAAACAGCTGTTGCTAATGCATATGGACAGATTTCAAAATTGAGGCTACTATTATACTATGAGCATTTCTCTGGTAGCCACTGCAGACTGTTCGGCTTTCTCCTTTGCCTGGAACGTTAGGAGGGCTCTGGTGCCTACAGAAAGCAGAAGGCTGTTGGGTAAGCACTGCCTGTGGTACTCCCTGGGGCACATGTGTTCTTATAACCGAAAGCCAGGAGAGAGTTCATGTCACATCACCTTCAGGAGCTGTCAATGACCCGAGAAAATAACCATGGGAAGGAAAAAGAAAAGGAGAAATGATATAGCTTTGTTCTACGTACGCAATTCGGATAAATAAAAAGCGAGGAATTCCTTTCTTGAAAGTTAGTGTTAAATCCATGGGCATTCTCTGACTTGAGCGGTTCCTTGGAGGGGCTCGGACAACCTGCCAGGGGCTTCTTTTCCCAGATCCTCCTGCGGACGGACATTTCCTAAGAGGTCATCTCACACACGGGCTTATTCCCACCGTGATCAACTCTTCTGGTTTGCCTTCCTAGCAGCCTTAGAAACATCTTTTTTCTCTGTAAATATTTTAATGACTAATCCTGAACTCGGAAGAGGGAAAAAGGCATGAATAAGAAAAACACATCCCATTGCAATGACTGTGCCAGAGAACCTGTTTTGTGCTGCAGTCCACATTGTCAGGCAAACCTCCCTGAAGACCCGACCCAAGCGCATCGGACCCTTCTGAAAATTTAAATGTCAGCATGAATAATTTAATTCTAATCTTTACCTTTTTCAGGACTTGTAGGTTTAAAGGGCTACTGAAATCTTCAATTCTTTCCACATTTGATGATTAGTATAGCACTTTTGAAGCTGGTTGAAGAAAGGAAGGTAAGCAAGAGAGAAGTAAAGCTTTTTTTTTTTCCGAATGGTGGACTTCTGAATTTGGCTGCTTCTTTCCCAAACTATTTTTTGCTATGCAAATTGAGAGAGCGGACTAGTTTTCATAATAGTTTAGGCATAAGTATTGTTTCATGTTCTGTTAACATAAATACCTTAAACTTTTTTATCAGTTTTGAGGACTGAGTTCCTCTCATATTTTTACGAATACATGGAGCAATTATTTGTATTCTTTTTATAAACCAAATTACCTATTTACTTATCTATTTATTTTATTGTTGTTCTATTACAGTTGTCCCAATTTTTCCCCTGTTGCTCTCCCCTACCCCACCCAGAAAAGTATAAATAAAGGTTCCATCTCATAAAGTGTTATATTCTTGAATGATGAGACTTACATAGCTATTATCTTTACCACCTGAGATAATAAAATATAAGACATCACAGCTAAGATACTACTTATTGTGTGGCAAAGAGAAATAGACTGTTTCTATAGTCATTGTTTGGAGCCACAGAAATTAATCTTATGCCACTGATATCAAGGGGAAACCAGAGGCCTTAAGCTATGTGTTGGCAGTGGGCCAGATCTTGATTCATTCTTGGAAGCCTCATATACACCATTTCACAAGCAATACCTGGAGACCACTTTAAGTATATTTCATTTTGGTGTTGGGGTTGTTCTGGAGAGAAGAATGTTTCAGGGGTGGGTGGTACAGTTGTAAATAGGGACTGATGGACTGCTATCTCCGCAATTACACAGCCCTGTGCTCTCCACACACTTGTCAAAGCTTGGCAGCAAAGCCCTGGGCTTGGCTGGGAGCAGGGCTGGAGTCCTGCTGTGGAAGCAGATGGCTGGTGGCCACTAAGTCCGGGACCAAAGGGAATTCACCCTCAGTATTCTGCTGGGTGGGTTCCACCTCCTAGCTCTCCCGAAGGGAGCCCTTTGGCAATGTGAGCCTGGAGGAGGAGGGGCAGGCATAGCATCTGGCACAGGACACTGGCCCTTCCCCTTCTTCTGAAGTCTGTGTGGGAAAGGGGAGCGATCTGCACTCAGGAAGAGGTGGTGGACGGCCTGGGACCTGCTTAGGTGAAGCTACGTGTTGCCGTCCTTTGAACAGCGGCCAGGAGACCACTTTACCACCTGGTGATGGAGTTGGCTTCCTGCCTCAGTTTCTTCTTAGAACAGCAAACAGCGCACAAGGCTCAGCAACCCTGTGAGGTCGTCTCCTGGTTTTTAATAATTCCCTGTATTTATTTAGTGCCTTTTTCCTCTCCCCAGAGCAAACTATAAGAGTTTTCCATATGTTACTTCAATAATCCTCATTACAGCCCCGTGCCTGGGCTGGTTAGAGAACGGTGCTAATGGGGCCAAGGTCGGCACTCAGTCTCTCATGAGCCCCCTGTGAGCAGCTCCGTCTGCACCAAAAAAATCTGTTTTGGGGTCTTACTCTGCACGGCTAAGCATAATCGATGATTTCAGAAAGCTTGCAAGAGGCCACAATGACAACAGGTGGTAATAATAATAATAATAATAATAATAATAATAATAATAATGGCGGCAGCTAACATTTAATGTGTGTTCACTCTGTGACAGGTATTTTCTAAGCACTTATCATATATTAACTAATTCAGCTCTCCCCAAAACTCCATGAAACAAGTACTACTTTTAGACCCATTATAAAGAGGAGGAAATTGAGGCCCAGGAAGGTTAAGGTCACACAGGGAATGGTGGGGCAGGGATTTTAACGCCATCAGTCTGCTTCAAGGGACCAGACTTGTAAACACTACTCAGTACTGCTCCCTATAAGCAACACTGTGAAAGGCACACCTCAAATTCCTTACTATCCAGGAATTTCCAGACAAATCCCTTTAGCTGGATAGTAAGCACAACTTACTATCGTATTTTGCTGAGTATTATGCTCACTGTTGCCTAAATTTGTTACGGAGAGAAGAATGTTTCAGGGGTGGGTGGAATATGAGGGAAAAATAAGGATGCGCTTTATGCATGGGTATAGTGATTACGTATCATGGGTATAATAACGGGTATACTAATACCGTGAATAATGTGCACAAAAATGTGGGGCACATTATACATGGCCATATACAGTAATATTGAGTAAGATGTGAAGCGTTGGGAAGAGGGGCTCAGTTAACATTTAAAGGACACTACTCTCTACACATTAGGTGCTGTGCTATACACACCATAGACTTTGTCTCATTTAAACTCTAGAGCAGCATTTAGAGTAGCTTGTATTGCCTCCACGTGACAGCTCAGGATACCGAGGTCACACAGGCTAAGTGATTTGAATACTGATATTTAGCCTAAGAGCCAGAATTCTAAAAGAAATCTGTCTGTTTCCAGTGCATATGCCATTTTCCTGAAATGTCAGAGACGCTCCCAATGTAGTTAAAGGAAATGTTACATATGTGAAAAAGAAACAGAGGTTTAGATGAGACTTGTCATGAGCAATGGTGTCCAGGATTCGAAGCACACTTTTGGACTTCCACTGCTGTGTCCTCTTTCCTACAACTACCTATGATGTCCACATGTCATAGTCAGAGAGAAAATAAACACCTATGGCCACAGGGACAATGCTGGGTGATGGGAGAGAACAGAAGGTTACCATGGGGGGAATAGGGATACCCAAATCTGTATCATTTTATTGGGAGAATTCAGTGATATAGCCTATCTAAACCACAGAGAAAGTAAATGGGAGACAAATGTTTAAAAGACATTAACATCAAAGAGCTCCTGTCTATCATTTGAAACAAATGGGAGTAATTACTTAATCATTTCCATCTCTGGATGCGCCAAATGGTTTTGAAGGAATGGCCTCCAGAAAGCATGGGCTCTGGCATCAGACACATTGAGGTTAGAAGCCTGGCTCTGTCATTCCCTGCATGAACTTGGCTGAATTACTTAGCATCTTTGAGCTTCAGTTTCCTAATCTGGAAAATGCAGATAAAAACGGTACCTGTGTCATGGCATCATTAGATTAAAGGAGAAAAATGAATACAGAGCAGCTCCCAATCTGAGCTCAGTAAAGCCTACCTATTATTACGAGAGGGAAGATCTTCATGGGAAAGAAACTCAGTTTTTGTGAGGTCACCCATGATCTATAAAAGGAGTTCACTTATGTGTCCCTCTGGCTTCAGACACTCTTAACCAGTCTGCTTTTGTAAAAGTGCTCATTTGTGGAGGAGCATTTTGCTTTTTCAGCAGATAGAGTTTCAAAGTGTACCGGCAGGGTGTGTTGGGTGCCTTGATGAATGGCTCAGCAGATATTCATATTGGTAGTAATAACTAGCACATGTGTACTGGAAATCACACACAGCATGTTGTGCGCTCTTATTATGATAAACAGCAGCAAGATGTTAAACAGGGATGGTTTGGCTAGCTAGCTGTGATAACTGTTAACACTACAAATGCCAGCTTCTGGACTGCAAGTTCCTCGCAGCTTAAATATCAAAACCCAAAGGAAGAAAAGCCCCCAATTGTTTCCTGTGCATTATGCTCAAGTCAGACAACACAATCTGGATCTGAATTCCACCCGAAAGCAATACTTCCACTGTGGTTAGCAAACCAGACTGCTTTTCCTTTTTAGTTTAACTTGACCTAATTAAGGATTGGGTATAGAATCTTGACATAATGCTCTGAGATCCTTTAACAAGTCATTTAACATTAGTATTATTCCATAACTTGCCAAGTTATAGCATAAAAGGTAAGTGCTTATTTCAGCAAAACCTAAGCTGTCTTGTATGGACAATATTTTAAGGCTCACACTAACAGGGCTCCAGGCATCCCTTTCCTTTCAGCCCCAAATACTCCGCTGTCTTCTCAAAGGGCTCTCACATCTGCTAAAGATAAGGCAAGGTACATATCTGACAATCACTCAGGAGGCTTATGTTGGGAAATTTCTCATCAGGGTGTCACAAGATAGCAGAGGCCAAGGTAGGGGGAACACATGATTTCTTCACACTGCGTTATTTGCTATCAAAATATGTTATTGTTTCCTGTTCTGCTATCACAATCTGGACATGTTTCTTAAGAGGTGCAGAGGAGGCTAGACTATTGTGTAGAAGATTCCTGCACTGGAAAAAAGAATATAAAAGAGGCAGCAAGTGGACCAGGTCTACCAAGACTGGGAGTCCAACTGGGATCCATGTAAATTTTCAACCACTCAATTAGTCTGCTTTGACCCCAGAAACTATTTTCTTCACACTTCACTTCCTTCTCAAGAAAATATGCTCAGAACCAGAGACCTCTAGCCAGAGACTTCTCACCTAGTTGATGAGTCTGAAAGACTTGAGTGACTTATATGTGGTAGGGCTCAGTATTTTTAATTAGTGAACATATGATCTCTAAGTGCCCTGAGACTGGGAAGTGGGCACCAGCCTGGAGGAGCTTTTTATCAGTGAGAGGGCAATACACACAGCTCATGGGAAGGGGCCGGCATGGGGCCTGTGTCTGGTGGGTGCCCAATTAATGTTGACTACACTGAGCACTCTCTAGTCATCTCTTGGTCTCCTGGAGTAGACAGTTTTCAAATTTCAACTGTGAGCCTTGTTGAATAGTCCACAATGTTTCTCCTTGAGGGAGTGGGTTGTGGAACTTGCCCTCAGAGAAGTTAATAAGCCATACCCAGCTGACATGTGTGTGATTAGAAGGTTTCCCAGACAAAGACCTTCTGGAGAGTCATCAGATTCCCTCTCAATTCATGGTTCAGGTCCATTATATGATCACATCTGGAAAGGCCTTGGGGAGACAGGCTTTTCATCTGGAGCTATAGAGATTGACAAAGTCAGGGGCCAGAGCTTAGCCAAGAGCTGAGTGGGGAGCTAAGGCGGAGTACTCAAAAGAGGAGAGTCAAACAGTTTGGTAAAAATGAAGGGGCCCACAGCAGGACTAAACCAGGTTCTGAGGTCCACAGCCATGGGCCCAGGGTATGCAGGGAACCTTCTTGAACTATTGTCTGGAGTAGGCAGGTTTTTGTGGCTGGTTTCTATGTGCCAACTTTGTCATAGGGCAAAGGCAGATCTGCTGCATTCGAAGAGTCTGTTCTAGAAAGGATGGCTTAGGAGAGGGTTTCTTCAGGTATGATCTACTGACACCTTAGAACCCTCTGAGGTGCTTATTACAGGTTCCAAGGCTCCACTCAGGTCTCATGAATCAATATGATGTGGACCCAGGGCTTCAGAATCTGTATTTTTGACAAGCACGCCCACATGCCACTATGGGATTTTTAGAAACTCTAAGATTTGAAAACCACTGAAATATGGTGAAGTGCAAGGAATTTAAAGACAGAAAACCTGAGTTCTATTCTTGGTTGTGTGATCTTTGGAATCACTTAACCTAATTGAACCTTAGTTTCTTCATCTGTAAAATGGGGATAATGTATTTTTTTCATAAAGGTTGGTTAAGTTAATGTAAGTGTTTGTGATTACCACATTTCTGAGCCAAAGTGAAATCTCAGAGAGACTCACCAATGTACCTAAGACAGATCTGGGCTTGGTTAATTATCTCAGAACTGACCAGCGCTATAACCCTTAGCTATGTGTCTCCTGGAAGGCTCTCCGTGGTCTCTTACTTTATCCAGCACTTACAACTCTTATCTGATGATCAGTTTGGGCGCCAGCATTGGGAGTTGGACTGCTAGCTTTTCAAATCCCAGAGACATGAGGCAGAAGTGCTTTGAGGGGCCAGAAGTCTCAGGGGTCTGTTCCTCTACGGGTGAACTGCAGGGACTTTTAATGTGCTAAGCTACTTGGGACAGTAGCTGGGGTTAAGAATTAAGAAAAGGAAGAATAGGATTAGAGTCCCAAGTGAGTTGATGAATTGGAGAAGTAGTCAGGAACAAAAAACAGCTCAATAGGAAATGGTCGGGATGATACATGGAGGAAATGATTATTATCACAAACGGGCTAAGCGACGTCCAGCCAAATGAGGATAAGAAGCTGAAAACAATCCAGGGAGGTCTAGCGGTCACTTAAAACATGAGTGTGAAAGTTGGCTGCACTAACTGAAGCATGGTTTGGAGGAATGTGAGGTAATCGTCACTTTATCATACCTTTATGAGACTTCTCTGTCTAGTTCTGGACTTCACAGTTCGAGAGCCACGGAGTATTTGGACATAGTACAATGGCAGAAATAAAAATGATGAAATTGTTGGAGGACAAGAACTATGAGGAAAAGCAAAAAAACCCTGGTATTATTTAACCTAGAGAGAGTGTGAGCTAAGGGGAGACTTAACTCTTCCAGTCCATGAATAGAGTTGAGACTGACTAATTTTTGTTTGTATTCTGTTGAGGAGCAAACAGGCTTACGTTCAGTTAAAGGGATGTATGTTCAGGAAAGAAAAATATTTGTGTGTGTGTGATGAATGTTAAGAGCCCAAACAGGATCTTGCGGCAGGAGAAAGCCTCCTTTCCAAACACTGACTTAGGGGTCTCACCAGAGTGAGGGATGTGGATGTGACAAAATGCTGATTAAAACCATTTTGAAAGTTGGAAGGAAAAACAGTACTGATTGGATTTGGAATCAGCCCCAGTTTAGGCCCAGAGCTGTGACCTGGGCAGGCAGTTAACTTCTATGGACCTCAGTTTCTGCATCTTTAAAAATCAAGGTAACAGAGCAGATGATCTCCAAGGTCTTTCTCAGCTCTAAAAAGTCACAGTCTGTAGTGTTTAAGAGTCATACGGTGGCTGTACTTACCATGTTAAAGTTTTCCTTCCAATAAAGCAACAACAGTAAACATGCCGAGGGTGGGGGTGGCATTTGATCTGGGCTTGATGGGCTGATGCCATGGGTTGGGGGGGAGCAAACTGTGGAGAGCTACCCCCTTTGTGGGGAATTATCTGGTTATGAGAGAGAGGTGGGGAAGAGAATGCAGGATATTCCTAAGGAGGGGTATGCCCAGAGTGGAAGGGGAAAATGAGGAAATTAACTGCAACCCAAAACCAAGAGGATGGGTCTGTATTCAGATAGGAGAGTCCTCAATTTTTTGGAGACCTAAAAATCTGAAAGCACCCAAGCTGTGAAGCAAAACAGACTTGGTTTCCATTTTGCCTCTGTTACTGACTACCCAGGTAATCCTGGGCAAGATGCTCATCCTGGTTAGACATAACTTCCAGATAGTAAAGTGCAGATAATAGAAGTACTTCATAATATTTTTATGAGGATGAAATATGGGTATGTGCCTGATAATAGTAAACGTAAACACTGCTGTAATTCTGGGAATGGAATAAAGGCAGAATAAAAAGAAACTTCTGGGACCTCATGGTTTGTAGAAAAGGGCCTGAAATGGGACTACTACGACTACTACCCAATGATCCAAACTAAGTTTTTCATGACATGGTCACCTGTGTTCCTCCATCTGATTCTCAGGAATATTTAACACTGAAGTAGGGATTAATACTGCCCCATTTCCAAGATGAGGAATTGGGGCTTATAGGGGATAATGCCTTGTCCAGCTCAGTCAGTTAAGTTGTGGTGGTGACTTAAGTCTTCTAGTTTCAGTCATTGGTTTTTCCCTAACATCTATTTCATGGGAGAGAAGCAGGAGGAACATGGGATATGGGTTAGCATTTTAATTACAACCAAGTTATCTGAATAATGGGAGACTGAACTTGTACTTTGGTCTGACTTCTAGACAGTGCCTTGACCTTGAAAGGTTTGCTAGGCCCTAAGCCTCTCCTCCCAACCCTGTCTGCCGCCGAGCCCGCCACAACAAGCAACGTTGGAACTAGATTAGCACAGCTTTCTGTCTGTCACACTTACTGAATGAAGAGGAATCTTCTGTTTGTGTCTTTAAATAGAACCAGTACCGCTGATCTATAGTCGGCACTCTCTCCAGGAGCCCTTAAGATGGTTACTGAGTCACTTAGGTCTTTTTTCTTCAAAGCCAAGTAATCATGCCTTTGGTCTCTCCTCACTGAATTCCTTTCCAACCAGCAAAGCCCGCCCCTGACTCTCCTCTCCTACTTCAGATATTGATCCCAGGACCAGACACTCACTCCTCGTGAGGCAAGACTCGCTGCTCCTGAGCCCAGAGAATGGACCCCTCTGCCAAGCCCTGACGTGGTAGCTCCTCTTCTCTTTCTCACCCCAGAATGCAGTCAGATGCACTCTGGGACCCTCTCCTGCTCTAAGATTATTAAAAATTTTTAGATGGCTGACATTTTCCTTTCAAAATAGTTTAGAGTCCCACTAGAAGCAAAGAATATGACTAAGTAATTTCTTAAAGCCCCTTCCAGCCAGTGATTCATCAGACATAGACTTTTAAATGGGAATGGAGTGTTATATTCTGGGCCAAAATGTCTCATTTTTGCAAATAAGGAGAGTGAAGTCCATAGAGGGTAAGAATTGTGGAGGCTGCTTCCTACAGTGGAAAGAACACGGGATTTGAAGTTAGAAATTCTGGATCTGAGGCCAAACTCAATCAGTCACATGCTGTGTGACCTTGAGGAAGTCATTAACCTCTAGAGCTTCAGTTTCCATGTTTGTAAAATGGAAATAAAACTACATAGTCTACCTGATCCTAGTACAGTTCTGAGGATAATGTGACATTATGTTTATAAAAGACAAGGCAAAATGTAATACTTCATCAACATGCTGCACTAGTAACTAGCTTGTTCAAAGTTACCCTGTGGCAAAACCAGGATCCTCGATTCCAGGGTAATTTCAATTTCCATCCTACAATGCTGCCTTCTTGACATTTTTCCAATTCTATAGTTATAAGACTTTTCTCATAAGCCACCACACTAATTTGATCTCCACATGCTTTCCTTTAAACCCCTGGATATACATAGACTCACACTGTGGGACTCCAGACTGGCTCAGATGGATTAGAGACCAGCAACTCTGAGGACTTGCTGGGGATCTCTCAAGCAGCGTTCCATTACATCATGGTTATGGCCCTCAGACCGCCACTTGATGGCTTCTGAGGGACTGGGAACATTCAGGAGCTAACCTGCCCCATTCTTTGACCAGTTTCCCAACACCAAACTGGACATTGGAGATGGCTATCTGACAGCTTATAATGAACTATTAGGCTACAGCATGTACCGTGAAGATTGAAATAGAATGAGAGTGAGCCACAAAGTAAAGTGATAATAGGTAGTTGAAGTCCCTGCTGGACAGAGATTTGGGAACATGTTCAGCAGTAATGGGTGGTTTACTGTGCCAATTTGCGGTAGTCCGCATGGGAGAGGCAGGAGATGGCAGCTTAGTCTCACAAATGAAGTGTGGGCCCAAGGGACCACGAATGGAAGAGGCCGCTGGGCTTTGAGCCCCACCCTCAGTATTAACACAATAGAAAAGATCAGCCATGTCTCATCTGGTCTCCTCATTAATCACCGTGTAATGGTCCTCAGGAGGACGAGCACAATCAACTCTATTCATGGAGAGACGCGCATACACTGCCCTACTGCGTACGCACGTCTGACATTCTGTGGCCCTCTGGTACAACAGGGTGCCTCTTCCCTCACCGATGCCTCCCTGAGTCTGACGTGGAGTAATAGCCTTCCTTCAGTTATCGGAGACAGTTGAGTCTATTCTCTGACAATGGTCTTTGGCCCTTGAAGAGCACAACAGAGAAATTCTACTTTTCTGTTTTCTTAAAGTCTAAAAAATGTTTCAAATTTAAGAAATAATGGTGAGGTCAAGCCTACCATAAATAGAGAATATAGCTGTTCTATCTAAGCAATCAAAGAGAAATAAAGGGGGGAGGGGAAACACTGAGCCAGTTCAGCCAACAATTTCCCTGTTTAAAAAAAAAAAAGTTCAAGTTGGAGCCATGTGGTCTCAATAAAGTAGTAAAATATATTTTCTTTACCCTACACTTCATGTGCCCATAACCTTCCTTTTAAATCATCGCTAACCAGCCCCAAATCACTGACCGCAAATCATTTGGGGGCTTTGGTCTCCGGGCAGTGGAATGTGCCGGAGCAGACGGGGAGTCGCTACCAAGGGCGCTCAGAGGCGCTTCCTCTCCCTCCGCACAGGCACACAGACCCCAGCGAAGCCCCGGACGGGTTCCGCACCGAGATAGCACATGACATCATAGCTCAATCATTCAGGAAAAAACTGCAATGGCTGCAGAATAGCACAACATGCCACAAACCACAGTGGGCAGATAAAGCCAAAGAACAGCTTTTCTTATGAAAACATTCGCGAATACCACAGGCAGCTGGCAGAGACACGTTTAATTACATTCACAGAAACCCATTGTATCCCTCAGACCTACCATCTTTAAAGGTGACCAGCAAATGGGAAGGTCACTGAAGCCCATCTTTGAAATGGGGAAGCCAGAGGAGCTTGAAGTGTATGTCACTGCATTTCATAATGTGTGCTAGGATGAGACTTGACCCAGCTGTACCACCATTGGATAGGCTTTGAAAGGATTTCCAAGTGAACTAGCCCTCAATAAGCAACCTATCTTTAACTTTATAGCTGGAGATTCAGTGTAGCTGAAGGTGTGAGAAATCAATTATTCAATTCATGGTTAATTTAAGAGGCACCAAGCTTGTCCTGGGCATAAACAAAGCTCATGCGACTGCCATCTGCCATCACATCAGAGGACCCAGTCTTGTATTTTGCAAGTGCCATTGGAACTTCTGTTTATTTTTTTAAAAGAGCTGTTCAAAGAGTAAGTACATACCCTTCGAAGAGATGGTAAATGTATTGGGGGTGGCTTTAGGCTTCTTAGAGAAACAAAGTTCAACATGCGTTGGTAAAGTATGATTAAAGCTTAAGGGGAAAAAAAAACTGTCCAAGTAAAAATTCTGTCTTAAAGAGTCCTTAAGCATCAGGTTACAATAATCACTAAAGTGGAAGTTTGAAAGGCGAGTCTGCAGAATCTTCTTGGAGACAACAAGGATATGCCTGAAAAGTCCTGTGGATTTGTCTAATTTTAGCCCCAGCAAAAGATCCATGCTACTAACTCCAGGCTGTGACTTCACCTGAGTGAACGAGATTTTTCTACAGAAAAAGAAAACAAGCAGAACCACACAACCAACAAAGGAGTGAAAACCCTGAGGTGATCAAAGTCAGTCTCATCCCTAAAGAAAAAATGAAAGACTACATAGTAGCTGCAGACGCTAATGTCTAGTGGCTATAATCTTTTCAGAAACGTTACTTTACAGGCTGGTAATATATCTGGCCATAATCTTTTTCATCAGACACCCCAGGATAACTTTCCATTTCAGTTGGGGCGAGGGAGGGGAAAGCTCAAATGCATGCTCATAATATCTTCATGTAACCTCTAAAGCAATGGTCAGGGAAAATGCAAGACTCTTGGGTTACTGGAAATAACCTGTTTGCCATTATGTGGGGAATTATAAGCTGGGACTTGTTTTAAATTGCTGGGTTCAGCAGAGATTTCCCATGGATTTATCAGCAACAGAAATAAACAAGCATTCCACAGCTCTCCATTTGGAAGTGTGAGCAGGACTACTGAAAGTCTTTTTCATCATGTGGACAGGACTTCAACTTAACCTCATTAAAGCACATTACAGCATCCTGATGATTCTCTTCATCAACAGAAAGTTGAAAAACTTCGGTCCCCTTCTCAGGTGGGCCTCCCCCTTGGCCCCTGCCACACACCACAGAACCCCCTCTCCCTTCATTAATAGCCTATCTGCTGTCAAGTGAGAGGTGACTTCGCGTCCTTGTGGAGCTCAGGCATCAGGGGCTTCGTGCTTGTTGTGCAAGTAATTAGGGAAAATCTCTCTCTTTAAAATTCCTGTTGGTTACCTCCGGATTATCTAATTTCAAGAACCAAATCTTTATAGAACAGTGACTGCATGTTTTCCATAAAACTAATGGAGAATGTCAGTTTTCAGTGCAGTCTTTCCATGGTAGGAGGGCCATCAGGAATGCAGCTCTTCCCTATTGTATTCTGCCTGCCACTTGTTCTCTGAGAACTGCAGCCAGCTGAACGCTAATGGGGACAGGGACCCCATCCAAAGGGCTTCAGGAGAACAAGAGAACGAAAATGAGCAATTGAATTTGTTAGACAAAGGACTGCAATCAAGTCGAACCCAGCAAACACACACACACACACACACACACACACACACACACACACACACACACACACACACACCTTTCAAAGGTTGAAGAGCAACAGGTGTGAAAACGCCCAGAATTGTCTTGAGGGAAAAAAAAAATCACCAAATCCTGCCGTTAAAGGGTTTCCAGCTAACGTTCATTCAGCAAATGAGCAGCACTGAGCAGCAACTAGGCTGTCAGAGACTGCTTGCTCCCTGCAAGTTTCCTTCCACTTCAGCCCGGACGAGCCGATTACAAAGACATTAGAAGTACAAACCAACCTGGTGCAAACTGCTCCAGGCATATAAACGCCTGAAAGATGAAGCTTCTCTCAAAGGTATCATTTTTTTTTAAATGGGGGGAAGTAGGGGGAGAAATTCAAACTCACTCCTCGCCCCTCCCCCAACGCCAACTCTAACAACAGAGAAGTCGCAAGAAGCAGGACCCGCCACCCCCGCCCCACGAGAGCGCTCAGAGGACGGATTAGGAAAACCGTGGCTGCAGACGGGCTTCTGAGCCCACTACCAGTAAACACCCGGGACGGTACGTTTCAAGGAAGTACCTGCATGCCACTGCCCAGAAACGCTACATACATTTAATGCTGTCACTTACCAGCTGAGCAGAAACACCCTCTGCCCCTAAAGAAGCTCCTCTGGGGGGTCTTTCAGATCTCAGCTACTCCGAGCTTGCAACCTCAGAGCTCTGAATTCAGTCTAGTTTGCAGAATACAACAGGGAATACGAGCCGGCAGCCCAGTGACCAAAAGCCCAGCCCCTCTCAGGCTGCGATGAAGACGTCTTGGCGGCGAGCAGCGGGGAGCAGGCTCGGTGGAGGCGGCCCGACTGCAGCCGCTTCCAGTGTGCCGCCTCTCGCCCAGGGGCCCCGCGTGCACGGGGGTGTCAGGGAGGGGGCTGCTGGGGAAGGGGAGAGGGTGTGTCCTCGGGAGGAATGCTGCTAACTTCCAGAAATAACACTGAGAGGGGACGGAGGAAGATCCATCTCCCCTCACTCCAAGCCCTTATCACATTTAGAAAGGCTTTTGTTTCGGGGGATTGCAATCACCCGTGGAGAAGGTAATAAGCAAGTCCCACCCACGCTTTCTAAAGCCGGTTCAGCTGTGGCTTGAAGCATTTCTTAAAGACCTCTGTTCATTTAATCGACCCCGACACCTTGGGGGGAAATCCAGGCGGTGACTAGCAGTGATTATGTATTAGTTACAAAAGAAATCAATTTCCATCTTGACCTTCCTTATATACCCTTCCAAGCAGGGGTATCTTTCAATTAGACTCTCCATCTACGCTACTTATTGTGAATTAAATTGCTTCTCTGGTGCTGCCTTACTGCAAAGCTATAAATTAATTATTACATTACAGATGAAGCCCCCAGGAAAAGGAATGCCAAGAATAAATCTGGTTTTTGTTCTGTTTTTAAGTTGAACGAGTCTGCCATTAATCAAGACTTTCCACCAACATCTAGGAACCGACCCAAGACTGCGACTCATTGAGATGAACAGTGCGCACGTCTCCAAGTCCTCCAGTCTTGCTTCGCAGCATTACGTCATGGTGACTCAGTCACCAAGCAGACGTTACGGAGAAACGATATGAGAGACAAAACCAGCCATTTAATAGACTGGCCTGCTTGCTAACTATAACCAATTAGCAGACAGGACCTAATGTTTAAGTATTTTAAAAGATTAATTCACCACTTCCCTTGTGCTCTGTCTTTGAGTCACAGAACTGCTTGCCATTGGTCAACCTGGGAAATAGAAACCCAGGATTGTATTTGGACTTTAAGGAAGAGACTCAAAGAACCCGATGAAGCTATTAATTTTAGTGTAGTGTATGCAATGTCAAAGGCATGACACATTCTTGAAGGCAATCAGAAAACATATCAGAAAGTGTGTTGCTGGGTTAGATTATGTTGAGAGGTCCAAAACCAAAACAGAGATAGTGTAAAAAAATTTTTTTGAAATGAAAATGAAATGTTGAGAGTTTACTATGTATCTGTGGTTTATTATTATTATTTTTTAAATCCGAGGAAGTGGTGGATCATGAAATACTGAATTTTTTTTCCTGTTATTACCTGCTCCACCGTTTGGGGAAAAAAAAATCAGTGTAAAGATAGTAAGGGTGAGTTTGGTTTTTAAACTGAAAATACTCTGAGTTTGGCAGGTTCAGTCTTCTCTCGTATGTTATTAGGTCATTTTACTTTGTAACTCCACACTTCATTTGTAGAGTTTTACTGGAGTCACTGAATAACAAATACCTTTGTCAGCTGAAAGGCATCACTGTAGGGCAGGGTGGCCTTGTGGGGTACGTCTAAGATACATTTCAGATCCCAACCACCTTTCTCATCTCCAGAAGGGCTGTTAGAACAATCTTTCCTCTGTGAATTAGCAGAAACATTTTATTGATGAAAATGCCCAGGCAAAAGCAGAAGGAAAAATTGGGCCCGAGGGTTCAGTGTGTGGTGGTCATTATGAGGACGGAAACCTGAGTAGTCCCTTCAACTGCCTTTGCTAAAACTGAGCACATTTTTGAAATCTAAAATTTCGCTGACGTACCAAATGTCTTAGTCAAAGATGACACTTCTTCAGTGGTCCTGTGCAGACGAGACTGAAAGGATAAATGAAGTTTCTGCCCTCCTTCCACATCATCTACACAAGGAGGCAACCTTTTGGGTGAAGCTAGTAGGGCCTCCCAAGGTTCCTAGACACTCTGTCTTTTGTTTCTATGCCCTGCCCATTCGCTTGTGCTCCCAGTGAGAAGTAGCCCTACCTTTCCTGGGTCAGGAGAGGGCGTGGTGATGATGTGTGTGATCTGTGAAGCACTCTCTCAGAGGTGGGAAGGGGAGCTTGTCGAAAATGCAGATTTCCCAGCCCCTATTCGGAACTACTGAATTAGGATCTTTCTGTCTGAGGCTCATGACAGCAGCTTGTGTGTGCATGTGTGTATAACTGGATGTGTTGAGCAAGTGATATATTTGCACAGTTTAAACAGAGGTGTATATACTGCAGTCCCCTTCCAAGCACAGTTTTCCATAGGTCTAGATACAGCTCCTCTCAGGTAACCACTAATAATGTGTTTTCTGTAGACCTCCAAGTTACTTTATGCACATCCCTGCAAATGTAAATTCTCACTCTTCCTTCTTTCTTGCTTAACAATACTATACGTAGAGCTATATCCACTCCCTTGGATAAATGCATCACAATTTAATTAATCAGAACCCCACTGATAGACATTTGAGTTTTTTCCCACATTATGCTACTAAGCAATGTTACAAACTTCCACATATAACATTTTACACTAGTGTGAGTATATCTATGGCATTCGTTCCACAGTGGGATTCCTGGATTCTGCATTTCCAATTTTGATAGACGTAGCCAAATTGCCTTTCAAAGGGCTAGACCCACTGACACTCCCACTAACAATGATGACTAATGCTTGCTTCCCTATGGCCCTGCCAACTGAGTGTGTAATCAAACTCCTGGGTGCTCGCCAATCTGATAAGTGAAAAAAGGATGTTTTAAGATAGTCTGACTTGCATTTCTCTGATTTGGGGTGAGGTGGAACAACTTTTTCATATGTTTAAGAGCCAATTCTATTTCCTTTGTTGTGGCCTCTCTGTTTATGTACTTTCCCCATATCCTACTGAGTTCTTGGCCTTTTTCTTTATAGATTTCTTGAAGCATCATGTATATTAAGAAAATTATCCCTTTGCAGGACAATGCCCAACCAGTTGAGCCATTTTTAATTGAGTTATTTTTGTTGTCTTTGTTTTAAAAAATATGTATATATTATGATTTTAATCCCTTATCAGATATATGATTTGCAAATATTTTCTCTAGTTCTTCAGGGCTGGCTTTTCACTCTGGATTTTGATGCACAGAAGTTTTTCAAGTTTTCTGTAGCCCCACTTGTCTATTTCTGACAGTAGTCTCTTACTAAGGTTTTGAGATGCCATTTTTAACATGTATTAAATTTCTGTGTACAGTTGGGTTTATTTCCAGACATTTTATTCTGTTTCCTTGGTTGATCTCTTAGTTCAAATACCACTACCACACTGTTTTAATTATTGAGGCTTTTCATTTTAATAACATGTGGGCCTAATTCTCTCATTGTTCTTCTCCATTATAGTTTCCTGTTTTTCCTTATGAACATCAGAGTAAATAAACAACAATAGAAATCCATATGACTACTTTTTAAATTATAATTAAATTTAGATAATTAACATAGAATCAACATCTTTATATTGTCAAGTTTTCCTAGCTAAGAAAAAGGTAGACCTTTTCATTTGTTTAAATGTTATTTCGTGGCCTTCAGGAATGTTTTACAGTTTTCTTCATGTGTGTCTTGCACATTTATTGTTACATTTATTCCCAGCTGTTTTATTTTTGTATTGCCATTGTCAGTGGGGTCTTTTCTCTCATCACAGCTTGCTGGATATAATCAACTAATTACAGGGTATTCATTTTGTACCATTTTACCTTAATAAATTCTCTCATTGTCTATTAATTCTCTCATATTTCTAACCATGTGATAGTATCATTTGAAAATAAGGTTAACTTTCTGCTTTCTGATTTTTATACTTTTAATTTATTTTTCTAATATCATTATCTATTAGGTCTAGTACAATGTTAAATAGCGGTAATGAAGGTAGGTGTTCTTGTCTTATGTTTGATTTTTTAAAAGTTTATTATATTTTATCCATTACCATTTAACTCCATTATACCCTCCTCCCCAGTGCAACCACCACACTGTTGTCCATGTTCATGAGTCCTTTTTCCTTTTTGCTCGATCCCTCCACCTTCTACTCCCCCTCATATCTATCGTCTTGCTGTCTATGAGTCCGTCTCTATTTTGCTTGTTTGTTCAGTTTGTTCCTTAGATTACATATATAAGTGAAATCATATGGTATTTGTTTCCTCTGACTGGCTTATTTCACTCAGTATAATGTTTTCCAGGTCCATCCGTGCTGTCGCAAAAGGTAAAACTTTCTTCTTTTTTACAGCCGAGCTTCTTTTTTATGGCTAAGTAATATTTCCTTGTGTAAGTAACCCATAGTTGTTTTATCCACTCATCTACTGATGGACACTTGGGCTGCTTCCATATCTTGACTATTGTAAATAACTCTGCAACGGACATAGGGGTGCTTAGGTTCTTTTGAATTAGTGTTTTGGTTTCCTTTGTATATATTCCCAGAAGTGGGATCATTGGGGCAAAAGGTAGATCCATTTTTAATTTTTTGAGGTATCCCCATACTGCTTTCCACAATGGTTACAACAGTCTACATACCCACCAAGAGTGCAAAAGGGTTCCCTTTTCTCCACATCCTCACTAACACGTGTTGTTTGTTGACTTATTGATGATGGCCATTCTGACAGGTGTGAGGTGATATCTCATTGTGGTTTTAATTTGCATTTCTCTGATGATTATTGATGTTGAGCATCTGTTCATATGTCTATTGGCCATCTGTATGTCCTCTTTGGAGAAGTGTCTATTCAGGTCCTCTGCCCATATTTAATTGGATTGTTTGTTTTTCTGGTGTTGAGTTTTGTTAAGTTCTTTATAAATTTTGGATATTAACCCTTATCATATGTATTGGCAAATATGTTCTCCCATTCCATGGGTTGTCTTTTTATTTTGTTGATGGTCTCCTTTGCTGTGCAAAACCTTTCTAGTTTGATGCAGTCCCATTTGTTTATTTTTTCTTTTGTTTCCCTTGCCTGGGGAGATATATCAGATAAAATATTGCTATGAGCAATGTCCAAGATTTTACTACCTATGTTTGCTACCTAATATTTGCTAAATTCTATTTAGAATTTTTGCACTGATGTTCATAATTAAGATTTTGATAATTTTTTTTTGTTTTATTGCATTGTGATCAAATGTTGTCTGTAATGTTTCTGTCCTTTGGAATTATTTGATTTTTTTCTTTGTGGCCTAATTTATAGTCAATTTGCATGTATGTTTCTTGGTCACTGGAAAAAATGTGGGTATCTATATTTTCATGGCAAAGAGTAGAATAACATATATCTTATTACTATGTTATTTATGTTTCAGATATTTTATCTTGATTTGTCATGGACTGAGGGAGTTTTCATTTCTGTATATTTTTCCTTGCTTTATATTATTTTTCTGTAATTTCTGCTTTATACAGTGGCTGTATGTTATTTGGTGACTATATGTTCATAATTGTTACAGTTTCATTTTGAGTTTTATCATTTAGCATTACAAAGTGCTCTTTCTCTAATTTATTTGTTGGTTGAAATCCCTCTTTATCTGATAATAAGGTCATAATCTTACTTTATTTTCCGTTCCCTTTGCCTGGTACATCTTTCCTGGGATGTAGTTCACTGCCTCCCTCCTTGCTCACCTGGTTTCTGCAGCAGGTATTGTTGCAAAGCAATGGATATTGCTTTCTGATGCTGCTCTTCAAGGGTGTCCTTTATCTTCGGGAGAGAGAATATTTTCCCTGGGGCTTTGTGAGATCCCAACACCTAGTTTGCTTACCTGCTATTTCATGAACCAAATGTTTGTATGTGTCATTTAGGCTTATATTTACAGTATATTTTTTTCAGGAGTCCCTGTTGTTTCTGGAATAGAGTAAACTTAAACAACTACATGCAGATTCAGCATTAGAATGATCGTTTTGGTAGTGATATAAATGCTACTCTACTTGGGCAATGTGACACATGATCTGTTTTGATGTTCCCAATAATAGCAACTTTGGCAGAGCAGGTATCCCCATTAAACAGTTGGGAGTTTGGGGTAAGGCTTCTCAAAATTTATTTCCTTATGATTTCTTATACGAGTAGGCAAGTTAGCTCTCAGGTGCACTACAGAGAGACCTTGATGCGGGGAGAGATGTTTTCTAGGGCCCAAAGGTTTCAAACCAATAAGCGAAGTGATAGAAGGTTTAACTCTCTTTTGAAAATGCTAACACCCTTGAAACACTGGAGAGTTTACTTAGGGAAGTCATGGAATCTACTTTTCTGGGGAAGCATTAAAAATAAAAGAGATCCTCATCTCTTTCAGACAGTTTGAGTGTGGTCCTGCCCCAAGGCACCGGTGACCAGATAAGCCTCGAGCGTCTCCTTCCTCCAGAATGCTCAAAAAGAACAAGTCAGGAATCCGGATTATCAAATATAGGCCTGGCAGTATGATTTCTCAGGAGATGGTTATCAGTGATATTCAGATTTAAAAGCATAAAGTGGTTATGTAACAAGATGCCACCTAATGGAGAAATTTAAGTCAGGACCTAGTTACAGCATAATAATGCTACTTCTCTTTTGGGGTAAGGGACAGACAGATTACAATCAACTTCAAATTGCCTCATGTTAAAGGAAACATAAGAATTTCCATGTTTCAGACCTGGCTGGTATGGGTCAGTGGGTTGAACGCTGGCCTGAAAACCAAAGGGTCGCTGGTTAGATTCCCAGTCAGGGCACATGCCTGGGTTGCAGGCCAGGTCCCCATTTGGGGGCATACAAGAGGCAACCACACATTGATGTTTCTCTTCCTGTCTTTCTCCCTCCTTTCCCCTCTCTGTAAAAATAAAATAAATAAAACATTTTTTAAAAGAATTTCCACATTTCTTTTTCTGGGTTGAGAAAAAGAAAACAAAGGGGGAAATACATGGAAATCTTTCACATTGAGACACCCCAGAATTATGTGTTCTTCTAACCAGAAATTCCCAAGTCGTCTCAAGATTCAACATCTGAATCATGCCAACAAGCAAGACATTGTTTGAGCAAGACTAAAATTCTGAACATTCTCAGAGGCTTCATAAAAATCCCCAAATGGTGGACAAATGCTTATGTTGTGGTCATGCAAAGAAAAGCCCCCTCCTGATTTGGGATTGAGTTTGTTCATTTTATATTTACAGTATCTACACCAAAGGAATGTCAAATTTGGCATGGGGAGAGGATGGGGAAGTAGGGAGAAAGTAAGGAATGGGTACCAGCTTCTGTGTGTGTGAATATGTGTGTATTTTAACCTAGAGCCTATGCAGTATGGGGAGAGTGTTTGATAGCTTTGTTCATTTGCTTTTAAAGCAGAATCTTCTTTAGGTCTCTAGTGTGGAAGAATTTTTCCCTTTTTTTTTTTTTTGTTGTTAGCAGCCCCATCTGTTTACAATGAAAGCTTGGCCTCCACTTTTTGGCGCAAATAAAAGCCCTAGGGTGCCCATATAAGTCAAATGGATGAAGCATGTGTTTGCAGACCTAAGGAGTCACCCTCTTTCGCCTGCCCAGGGCTTTCATGGCAGATTTACACAGCATCTTATCCTGACATAAAATCAGGATGATAAGCTTCTGAGAAGCAAAGGTGGGTCACGGGTCACTGGAATTCACAGCCCAGGCAGCTCATCTGCCACTTAATGAAATGATGGACCTCTGGGGTCACACTTGCCAAGAGAGAGGTTGGCAAGAGGGAAAAGAGCCATACCTTTCACCACTTGTCATGGGATTCTTACACATTTGGGAGAAGGAGTTACACACCAAAAAGGCATGTTTCCATAAACAGTAGAGCATTAAGTTAGCAAACACGAGAAACATTCCTAGCACCAAAATATCAAGCCTGGGGTGGAGGGTGGAAGGTAGAAGGCTAAGGAGTTGAACCCAGAAGCCAGGAATCCTGCCTTTCTCCCTCTGGTTAGTGTTGCGTCATTGCTCCAGGGTAGGGCCCACGGCTGTCTACCTAGAGGCTGGGGGTTCTTCCCCACTTCTCGGAAATAAACCTCAGATAAGGATGTGTAGGACAATGACACCAGTGAATATGAAACAATAAGTCTCGAAAGGTTTCATTAAGGATGATAGAAGTTTCATGTAACAGTGTTATTTGCATGCCACTTGATCAATCAAGTGTTTTTTCATTGTTTATTGAGCCCAGCCTCTGCTGGATTATGTGACAGAAGGCCCAGGCCTAAACTTTCAGAGGTTTATTAATGGCTGGGGAAGAGAAAACAAAACAAATCCATATGCATGTGAAACAGCTGCAGAATAATTAAGTATGTATCCTCTAGTCTGCAATGTGGTTCTCAAGTTGTGTGCATGAGAATTAAATGGGTCTCGATAAAATGCAGATTCCTGGGCCCTGACATTTGCATTCAGAGGGTCAGGGGAGGGGTCAGAAATTTGTATGTGAAAGCAGTATCCTCCGTGTTTCGATGGAAATGGATATCAAAATCTACTCTGAGAACCACTAGTCTTAGAATGTTATGTCACTTTATTTAAAAAGAGGTGGGAAGGAAATAATATTTATTGAGTTCTTACTACCTATAGTTTTTGCGAATACTGTGTCCTTGAATTCTGATAAAAATTCTTTATCCACAATTAGGTTGGGGTCTGCACCTAAAGTCCGGACTCCTCTCTTGACCAGGGTGCTGCCTCTTCCTGAGATGGGAGACCATCATGGTGTGCAGGGAGGTTGCACAGCCTGGGTCTGATGTGTGCTTGGGTTGGGCCGTGTCCCCTAAACCAGCTTCCCTGTGGCCCTAGAGTCATCAAGCAAACACAAATCTGACCATGGCATGACATTATACTATCTTTATTACTCTGTGGCTTACGTTTTTCATCAAGCAGTACAATTTAGACATCTTTTTGGTTGGGTTCCCTGGTTTTTTGCCCATTGGAGGACAATTTTTTTGGAACAGCCATCAGTGCAAAAAAGGAATTAGGTATCATTAATCAAGCCTGTTGACTGCATTGCTAACTTGGAGCGAGGGTGGTGTGTGGCTTGGACTCCGTTGCTCTCTCTGTGTTCCATGAATGCAGGCTGTGTGTTTATCCACTAGTCTTGAACATTTACGCCGAGTCAAGAAAATGTGTGGACGGCTTTGCACAAACTCATCACTATCACTGGAAAGCTTAAAGTTCACTTTCTACTGATCGTTGTTTAGGAGAATTGTATTTTTCATTATGGAGCAACATGTTTTTGTTTAAGACTGAGTTTGGTTACAGTTATAGCTGATGTGTTTGAATGCTTACAGAGAATAGGCCTGGGGTGAACCCAGACTCCTGGATTCTGCTCTTTTAAGGAATACATTAGCAATAAAATTCAGAAGTTTCTTTTCAATTTTAATCAGACTTCTCAAACACTGTGTATGTGAGATAACTCTGGAGCTTGTTACAAATTCTACAGATTTCTTAGTCATTCTTGTCCCCTACTGGTTTTTTTTTTTGAATTTACGTATTTTAATTTTTTTAGAGAGAAGATAAGGGAGAGAGATAGAGAGGGAGAGAAATATCAATGTGTGCTTGCCTCTCGTGTGCCCCCACCAGAGGGGACCTGGCCTGCAACCCAGGCATGTGCCCTGACTGGGAATCGAGCGGGCAACCAGCCAGAGCTGTCCCCTACTGTTCAGAGACCATAGATCTGAGGTGGTTTTATTGAAGATCCCCACCACAGTGTGAGAAATAGCAGATCCCCAAACTTCTCCAGCTCTACCGTTGCCAGCCCAGTCTAAGCCGCCATTCTCTCTAGTCCAGACAGCAGAAGAGCCTCCTGCCTGGTCATCCCACAATATCAGCAGTCATCATCTTAACATGCAGATGGAGTTAGGTCATCCCCGTTTAAAACAATGAAGTGGCTGCCCACTGAGATTGCATTAAAAACAGGAGTAATTTAAATGCTCCATGGGACATGCTTGATGTGGTTGCTGCTTCCTTTCTCTAGGTTAGAAACAGGTACAAAGGCCCTAGATGTGAAAGGCATTAATATGGACCAGGAGCTGAAAGACAGCAAGTAGATGGGAATGTAGAAGGAGAATGGTGGAGCTGGAGAAGTAAGTAGCAGCCACATCAAGTGTGTCCCATGGAGTATTTAAATGACTTCTGTCTTCTTCCATCATTACACTCTGCTTTCCCGCCACCTGTCAAAGATACTTGGTGCTTTTGGTGCAGGGACTCTCATGCAGAAGGGTGGGCTCCATGAGCGTATTCACATCTGTAGGTCAACATCCAAGGCAGGCCTGGCACACAGTAGCTGTTCAAGCCTTGAGAGGCTGGTTTGATAAGTACCCTCATTCAACAGTGCAGGACTCTAAAGTTTGGAGGATTTGGGTAACTTCCTGAATAGGACATGAAAAATAAGTGAGAGGCCACTATTCAGAACCAGGGAGTCTGCTCTTCCTGCAGCCTTTGCTCTTAGTCAACGTGTGATACCCTCTCTTGAACTGTGACAGGTCACACAGGGTTGCGGATCTCCCCACACCTTGATGAGCCCCAATTCCTTCTCTGGTGACTCAGGAGCTGCTAACGCTCTGAGTCTAAAAGTGAGGGAACCCATTTCCAAACCCCATCTCCGACGGTGGACTGCTTGCTTACAAGAAATCAGCTTATCTACCAACCGATAATAACCAGGTTCTAGGCTTATGGAAGGGGAAGCATACAATTTTCCTTGGTGTCTATATCATTTAGGAATAGATTCAGCTGCATATAACATCTACCCTACCCACCTCCCAACTAAAAACAAAACAAAGGAAGAAAATTGTGATTACAAATTAAACTAGACAGACATTTACCAGGTAAAAGAGATGTAAAGTTCTCTTTATATGAAAAGGACAAAAATCAACAAAATATTCTTTTAATTCTGTGAACTACCCTACTCTGAATTAATTTTGGATAGTTTTCAAATTTCAGATTCATTCTTTGAAAATTAGCTAATGTAGACTTTTTTATCTTTAGGGCCTGAAATGAAAATAACCATAACCATCTTCAACGATGCATGAAGCCATTAGAATCCCTTCTCCACATGATTTAAAATAAAACAAATCGGAAAGGAGTATATAAAATGAAGACAGGATATTCATGGTTACAGATTCTTTGGTCACAAAATTAAGGCTGACTCCTTGCAATCCAACCCAGTTTAAACTCACAGCCAAAAGGAGTACGTGAAGAATAGGCCAAAAACACGATAGCAGTCACCAAAACCCAAGGACTGTTGAGAGAGAGACAGAGAGGAAAGAAAGGGAGAAATGATAACCCTATCATTCCTTCTTTAACAGTCACGTCATCAATAACCTTCCCCTGCTAGCACCAAACTCTTCATCTGTAACTTGAAGGCAGAGACCTCATAAATTGACTGGGACATTCTTCCCCTGTCTGACCACAAGGCAGTGATCATTTAAAACTGATGATATGTTTTTCAGAGTGAGTCACTGCTGGGGTTCAGAACAACTGACATGCACTGCTTTGGTGACTGGCACCTCAAAGATAATGTGAGAGGGATCCCAGGCTCCCCGTTTCGCTGGGGGTGCAGCCACTTGGTCTTTCAGATGTCGTCTCAGACGTCCCTGAGTTCCGTCCTGAGGGTCACTGACATTGCTGCCTGCCCAATCAACCCGTGGCGGGGCTGCTTTTGACTATTGAAAGCGAATGAATATAAAAAAACAAAACCTAATCCAAGAAGGAATGTAAATCCAGTCTGTTCGTGCCTTGTTGAAATGTAATGTCAGTACTTAAGAATTCCTTTGCCACTAAATGGACTCAGGCCAGATACTGACACGCAGCCCCCAAGTTGTGTTATTTGCCTTGTGAAACTATAAGGAAAATGTCTTCACGATTACCAATAGTATGTGTGGGTAGATGGTAATGAAGATAAATCATTTTTTCTTTCCTGATACCCGAGCCCTTTGTGGTATAGGTCCTATGGAGCTTTAAAAAATAAAAATTACGTATTTATTTTCATGGTGTTTGGATAGAAAGTGTGTGAAACTGAAGCAGGAATACGATTTCTATTCTTAATGTCTTTTATAGGAATTTTAAAAGTGACATTTCATAAAAGTTATTTTTTTAAATTTAGCATCTTCCCTAGGAGCTAGGGCAAAATTACTCAAAAGATGCATGCATTGCAAGAAATAAGAGGCAACCCCTATACATAGCAGTTTATTTCATTCTCTAAGCCTATTTCTTCAATCATGTTACCCTAATTAATCAACCTCTTCACATCCACGCTCTAGGATGCTGGCTCCAGCTGCCCCTCACATTTGCAGAATCTTGCTGCCATCGCGTTTTAACTACCTACAGCCTGTTGACAACATCACTGCTGTTGCTTTTTATTTACGTTTTCAGTTTTGGACAATTCAAATAGCTAATTGAAATGGCACTGGCCCACGTTAATGTGGTTTACCCTGCAGGGCTATGGAGAAACACATGCTTTTGGAAAGAAGAGAGGCCTTTGTTATTAGGATTGATTTCATTTCATTGTATTTTGGGCTCCTTTTTTAGCCTTAGGTTCTTTCTTATGATCCATTAAAAAAATAATTGTGAAAGGTATACCCAAGATAGTGGATGGAAGAGGGACCCAACCACACCTGGAAGTGTAGGTGAGCAAGGAGAGTTCACAGTACAAACACAAAGACAAAGTGAGACCCTTGAATAAACACTAGTAAAAGCATGCACCATAAATACTTCTACAGGGGTTTTCACCAGAGTTCCATTTGTTTATTGCTGCTTTATGGTTTTCCAAATGGAGAAAGCTATTTCAAACATGTATGATACACATATGAGCAGTTCCAGAGAAGAAGAAATCTTTGGCAAAACCCATCCAGCAGCCTACTGGAGTAGCTGTTCTCTCCCTCTCTTGGTCTGGGGGGGCTGTTCTGGGCTGCAGGGCTCTCCCCAGGGCAGTGCTGTCATGCTCATGCGCCTCCCATTAATTTATGCTATTACTTTTTAAATGTGAATAAGAGTGTCCACAGTGTCCTTTTTAATAATCATAACTCCACGACTTTTAAGAAAAAACTATCATGACCAATGTAATGCTTACATGATAGAAAAAAAAGACAAGAGGCAGAAACTCAGCCAAGAGGTAAAGAGACTTTTCATTTTCTCCATTAGACTGGAGATTCTCCACTAGAGTTAAGGCGCCATCCACGCAGACGGATTTACATCTGATGGACATTACTTATGACATTACTTAAGCAGAGAAAAAACAGCCGAAACCAAATTCTCCAGCCTTTAAATAAATTCCCAGCTACAAACCAGGAGAATAACACTATTAGGTCTTCAGGGCAGCTGGATTGGAGCTATGAGAATCGAGTTTCTTTTCACAATGTTGGCAGGACTGTTTTGGATCCACGCATTATTTATGTGGCATTACTACCATGTTTTTAAGTGATCTTTGGACATATGCCCATGAATTAGTTTAATCTAATTCTCCCGCTTTCGTCCATAATGAGTTCTGGTCGTCATAGCCAGCACGACTTGGGGCACACTCTGCATCTCCTGGAAGACTTGGGGTAATCTCAGCAGCTCATTATTTCTAATTATGTTATATCCGAATGTGTAGTACTGAGCTCACTCCACAAACCAGCCAAAAGAGGTAGGATTCTTCTCTCTACCACTTTCCTCTCAAATATAAATATGTACATTTCACAACTACACCCTTGCAGCCAAAATCTAAAACCTGCATCGATTCCTGGCAGTGTTATCTGGAATACAGGATGTAGCACAATTAATTGTGTAGAGTGTTGACACACATCCAAAAGATGAGCAAAAGATGATGTGGGTAGGTAAAGATTAGGGCTGGGGCAGGATATAGGGCTGAGGGAGTTCTGAAAAGAATTACGGCGTATGCTCTCTGATTCAGCCCAGCCATCAGAAACATATGGTGCCTTAGTCAAGACATTTCATTAGCGATATTTCAGGGTTTCTATTCATATTGGGCAAAGAACTAGGGGGACCAACTCATCCAGGTGTGCCCTGCACTTCCTTGCTCTCTGGATTGACTTTCCTGTGTCCCAACAACCCTCCATCCTATTCAAAACCAGGATGATTGGTCACCCAACAAAGACGCAGACACAGATAGGTGTTTGGGAGATGTAAATGCAGGCAATGCATTTCAAAGGCTGTCATTAGAAATTAGTTTTTTTGTCACGCCACCTCTCAGAATATTTTCATTATTCTCTACTTGTTGCCAAAGGAAGCTGGCAAGGAAAAGGCTTTCAAGAAACTGAACTTGCAGCCGTCATATTAGCAAGGTGGACTTCTTCAGGACATACGCCTGGTGGTTCTGAATACTAGATGGGGATAGTGTAGAGAGCATTTTCAACTCCATGGTTTCAGAGACACCAGTCCTAAAGTGCAGGCACTCACTTTTCATTCATACCCCCTTCCTTTAAGGGAATTCTATGCCATGCTGCTAGCTCTGGGGCCCTAGGAGAAGACTTGCAGAAAGTTCAGTTCTGTGAAGCACTGTGTGAATCCCCCAATCTATTCCTCGAAAAATTCTAATAAAATAGAAAAAAATTTTTTTCATTAAGATATTTTGGGTGACACATCTCTGCTCCTCTTGGATGGGCCACCATGTGGACACAGACCTCTGAGCAGTTGCAAGGCAACCTAGTTTAATGCGGCTTACATTTGGGGGCAAATGTCTTGGATATTGGATGCAAAAGATAATGCGCAGCTGCACCTTGGATAAAATCATGACACCAGAATGCAGCCAAGAATACTTTCACCACTGCTCAGCTGTTGAAATATGGAGGAAAGGAGTCGGGGGGGGGCGGGGCAACACGACACAGGCCATATGGTTCTTGGAGTGTCATCCCCAAATGGGATAAAACTGCGGCGGTTTCCCTGGGCTCAGAGCTACCACTGTGGGAAAAATTGTGCACTGAGGCTGGATGGGCCATAGGAACCACCACATGCAGATGGTGGCACATGAGTTCCCTGAGTTAGAAGAGGTGATCTTAGAAATCATAGGTGGAGCCCGTTTTAAACCCAGATTTTAAAGACACAGCTATGGAACGTTTGTGTCCCTCTAAGGTTCACATGTTAAACCCTAATCCCCAATGTGATGGGGCCTCTGGGAGGTAATTAGGTCATGAAGGTGGAACTTATTTGCGTTTTTATAAGAACAGACAAGAGAGAGCTTGCCTCCCCTCTCTTATGTTCTCTGCACCGTGCGAGGGCACAAAAAAAAAAGAGTTCTCTGCAAACCAGAAAGAGGGTTCTCACCCGGAATTCACTTCACTGGAACCCTCATCTCAAACCTCTGGCCTTCAAATCTGGAAGAAATAAATGACTGTTGCCTAAGCCACACAGTCTATGGTTGGTTGTTACGGCAGCCTGTGCTGACTAAAACTGAGCCATTTCAGGACGTGGAGAAGAAGCTGGTAGTGCACATGTTTGGACCGGTGTATCTGATTTCACAATGGGGATGTGTCCTCTGGCAGGACAAAGAATCAAGCAGCCCTTGAAACCTCTGGTGAAGGCCACATATACCAGAAACTAGAAAAATTTGTAAAGAGTGTTAGATCATGTTCCAGGTAATTGTGCATTAAAATGGTGCTGGAACAGCAAAACCTCAAAATGGAGAAAAGCTGGATATTAATTGTAGCCTGCAGAATTCGCCATTTGGACTGGGTCATAGAATACGACTTCGCAGGCCTCAGTTTTGGTTATAGGTAATCCAAGGTCCTGCAAAACTCATGTGTGAAGTTGAGAGTTGATGAGATTTTGATGCTGAGGGCTTTTGTGTGCTTCATTGTCTGTCATGCATAAACAGGAAGGGGAGGGAAAGGTTCTACTTCTGTTTGTGGGCTTCAGGGACTCTGGCAGCTGGCCCCCTGGCAAGGTGTGATGGAACACGATTTATAAGATCAGAGGCAACCAGTTCAGGGCAGTAGGGAATGATTTATAGCCGAGAGTTCTTGAACAAGCTTGGACTTCTCCACAAACTGGTGGACTGACCTGAATTTTCACTGCCAGTGAAGCTCATTAGAGGAAAGAAAGAGGAAGACGCAGTGGTAGCAATCCTCGGGAAACAAAATCAAATGACAGAGTTCGGCAAAGGCTCGTAGAATAAACATGAAAACTGGGGAATAATTCAGTTCGCTGTTATCAGATCCAGACCAGCAAGGACCTGGTCACTGATGACCAGGGGTCCGTACGGAGTCCTCTGGCACTGAGTCATGGCCGGCATCCAGGGTGTGCTTCTAGGATTGGTCACAAACTCATTAAAGATTAAACGCTAGACATTAGTAAGTGGGAGACAGATTGGACAATCCTGCTACTGAATAATTAACTTCAGGATCCTTCTAGATTCCCCAGCTTTATGAAAAGGCAAGGCCCTCAAGTATCTTGGAAAGAGTTTTACTCGGCTCAGCAGAAAACAGGAAGGGAGTGGGCAATGAAGCATGAACTGGGAGAAACCCTGGGTGCTTCATGGGGATGGCTCCTTCTTTGTAGAAAACTGCAATGATTTCAGTAAGACAAAACTTGGTTAAGGCAAGAAGTATGTCCAGCTTTTTCCTTTCCTCATCTTCTACTATCCTATGACTAATGTTCTGATCAGAGTAGTGGGTGGAGAAAAATGAAAGACACCAAAAAAAAAAAAAAAGCCAGCAATTCATTTAAGTTGCAGCACAGAAAAAGCTTCCAACAAACAAAATCAAAACCACCACCACCACCACCACCACCACCAAACAGCTCTGGACATGGGAGAAGGCTAAGAGAACAGAGGGAGTGGGGTGTGGGTGAGGGGGAAGAAGAGAAATACCTAATGATTTTGATATGTATTAAACTATGTAATTCTTCCTCTTAGTTACTTCAAGACACTTCAGGAAGCACTTACATTATATTGCAAGGATTTCAGATATGAATCTGTGCTTCTTTGGGAAGCGATATCATGCTGATATGTCATGAAGTCTCAGTCTTGGGAAGACGAACACTATAAAACTTCACGAACATTAGAGCATTTGAGAGGAGAAGATGCAACCGTCTTCTGATGAGGATGTGGGCTCATCAGGGGAGTGATGGGGCTTGCTACGATCACGCTTCAGATTCATGCCTCTGCAAAATTGTGCAATTTTAGTTCTAACGTTGGTTATAAAGCATGTAGTTACTCATGGTTCATTACCATGAGTAATGAACCAAGGATCTAGTTGTCTGCTCAAGGGTCTCTCCTTCCATACCACTTTATTTATTTATTTGTTTGTTTATTTATTTATTTATTAATGCTGATGTGTTCTCTTGTGGTCTTTTTTAAAAAAATTATTTTATTGTTCAATTATAGTTGTCTGAATTTTCTCCCCACCCCTCCACCCCCCCCATCCAAACCCACCTCCCTCCCTTGCTTCCACCCTCCCCCTTGGTTTTGTCCATGTGTCCTTTATAGCAGTTCCTGAAAACCCCTCTCCCTACTGTCCCCTGCCCCCTCCCCTCTGGCTATTGTTAGATTGTTCTTAACTTCAATGACTCTTGTTATATTTTGTTTGCTTTTCTCTTCTGTTGATTATGTTCCAGTTAAAGGTGAGATCATATGGTATTTGTCCCTCACCACCTGGCTTATTTCACTGAGCATAATGCTCTCCAGTTCCATCCATGCTGTTGCAAAGGGTATAAGCTCCTTCTTTCTCTCTGCTGCATAGAATTCCATTGTGTAAATGTACCATAGTGTTTTGATCCACTCATTTACTGATGGGCACTTAGGTTGCTTCCAGCACTTGGCTACTGTAAATTGTGCTGCTATGAACATTGGGGTGAATAGGTTCTTTTGGATTGGTGTTTCAGGGTTCTTAGGGTATAATCCCAGCAGAAGAATTGCTGGGTCAAAAGGCAGTTCCACTTTTAGTTTTCTGAGGAAATTCCATACTGTTTTCCACAGTGGCTGTACCACTCTGCATTCCCACCAACAGTGCACCAGGGTTCCCTTTTCTCCACAGTCTCTCCAAAACTTGTTTGTGGATTTGTTTATGTTGGCCATTCTGACTGGTGTGAGGTGATATCTCACTGCAGTTTTAATTTTCATCTCTGATGGCTAGTGATGCTGAGCATCTTTTCATGTGTTTCTGGGCCCTCTGTATGTCCTTCTTGGAGAACTGTCTGTTCAAGTCCTTTGCCCATTTTTTAATTGGGTTGTTTGCCAGACCACTTATTGACAGATGTGGTGGGATCTTATGCTATGGCCACAGCTAGTTAATTACCCTAAGGATGGCCATGTGACCAAGTGGGCCACAGAGTCTCCTCTCTGGAACTGTGGGAAGGGGGCCTATGGAGAAGGAGCCAACTTTTTAAGTGGTGAGACTTATAATATGCAAAGTTGGGAGGCAATAGTTTTAACCCCGTGGGCTGGGAGCCAGAGGAAGATGTCAGCAAAGCATGGGAGACAGAGCAGCAGGATCCTGCCTGTGTAGGGTTCTTTGTTGTCATTGGTTTCTGAGGCCCAGTGACATCCCTGTCCTTGGGTTCTCCTACCCTCATAATCATGTTTTATTTATTTACATATTTTTAAAAGATGTTATTTATTTTATTTTTAGACAGAGGGGAAGGGAAGGAGAAAGAGGGGGAGAGAAAAATCAATGTGTGACTGCCTCTCCCACACCTCATACTGGGGACCTGGCCTGCAACCCAGGCATGTACCCTGACTGGGAATCAAACCGGCGACCCATTGGTTCACAGTCTGACGCTCAATGCACTGAGCCACACCAGCCAGGACTAATGTTTTATTTTTGCTTTGCAACCATAAGTTGGTCCTCTGTTTCTTGAAACCAAAATAGATCTTTTATAACAATCACAAATAACTAGTCTTATAGAGGAATGAGTGACTGCTTGACCCTGCCTTTTGACTGGGTTATGTTAGTTCTGTCACTGTGGACAAGTTACTTCAACCTTCTGTTTCTTCATCTGTAATATGGAGATGATAATTTTTATCAGCCTTATAGATCTGTCATAATTAAATGTGCCAGTAATACATGTAAAACACTCAGAACAGTGCCTGGCCCTCAATAAACATTATCTATTATCATGTTTACTGATGCTCTAATCATTAACACTTTAGAATATAAGGATCTGCCATAGTCAATTATTTAATTTTTACAGAAAAAAAGCTCATACTGAGTTTGGGCAAACCTTCAAAAATGTATAAAAACCTGTATTTGCATTTGTATAGCAAAAAGCCTGCAAACCAACATATGAACAGTAAATTCCTCTGGTGGCAGGAATTCCTTTTTTTATATATTTTATGCTATCTAAATTATTTTATGGGATGAAAACTTTATTTTAGGGGGGTAATGGCGGTGCTGAGAGTATAGGTGATAACAGCTACAGAGATCGGTGGGACAGGAATGCTCACTGCAGCCCCTCAAGTCTCCAGAAAGTTCTGCCTTGCTCATCCTCAGTTTAGACTCCCCTGCCCAGTCTGTGGGTCATTTTTTTGGAATCTCCCGACTAACATTTGTTATAGCCCTTGGGCTCCCACCTCAAACATTGGCCCGTTTTCTATTGTCCCATGTGCTGGTTCCCCAGCAACTGACTGTATGCTCACTGTTGGCTAGAAGCATTTTCTTCACACTTAATTCTTTGAATTTTTGGCTCACTCATTGGAGATTAGGCAGCCTACCCAGTCACTAGTCGTGAATGTAACAACAGTGGTTGGAGGCTTTTGACTTTTATTTGAATCACCTAGCAAACTTTTAAGAGAGAGAGATTCCATTCCCAGAGATTCTATCTGACCAGACCAGGATGGGGGTTAGGCATGAGGATTTGTTCAATCTCCCAAATGAATTTAATGGTCAGTCGGCTTAAGAATCTGTTATGGGAACAAAGAACACAGGGCCCAAATCAGAGCAAAAGTGTGATTATTTGGAATGATTTGGAGTGACCACCAAAAATGTTCCTCTTAAGATACTTTGGTCGCCTCCTTGGTCAGGCTCCTGAACTGGGGGAGCACTTTTCAACAGAAATAAATCCAGTTTCACAAGGCGTGCGAATGCAAGGATTCGAATTAAAAACAAAGAAAAACAACAGAGCATTGCAGAAAACTGTATCAGATAAGAACTTTGGTTTTTTATCCTCTATTTGCAACACTGAATAAGACCCAGTTTGCCAGGCATTCTCCCAGGCTCGTTAGACCTGTGTCTGAATTTCAGATGAGTCACCAGCGACACTGTTAAGTAGCAAGCATTTCCCCAGCGCAGTTCTTTCCAGTCATTCACAACAGGGATTCTCAGAGACATGTATTTTATTCAACCTGTTTGCTATTAAATCACATGCACTTTTAATATTCCTATTGCAACATAAAAAACTTACACTTTATACAAATATGCTCTTTGTTCTTCCAATTTCTCTGTGCCTTAATCAAGCATTGTTAGTCTGCTAATGTAACTGTTCTTTTTTGTTATGTCTAGAGATGTTCAAATTCAGACACTATTATATAATTTTTTCAGATTGTTAGGCTTACTGTTAAACAGGCCACGCTGTTTTCCATTTATAAGATTTTATGAGATTTCTCTGGAAGTTTGTTGTTTCTTAAGATAATTTGTGACACTTCCTTTGATTTGGTTTCTGGTTTAAATTAAATTAGAACTCAAAGAAATAAAGATCATGGATGGATGGTGTGCTCTCTGTCCCTAAGACTATCCTCGATCGAGAGGGAAATTTGGCTTGTGATTGTCAAGTGTCTTTTTGTCCCTCTCGGTTTGTGGGACACTCTCGAAGTTATGGTCTAGCCCTCAGTTACTGCAGCACCATCGGGCGTGTTCACTTTTATCTCTCCTTGTTGCTCATCACAGCTCTCATAAACTAGTTTCTTAAGGGAGGGTTTCAGAGTCGAATTACTGTACGATAAGGAGTGTAATGTAGGGTAGAATTTGCCAGATGATGTTTCATAGTTAATCCCATAAGATACTTCTGGATATAAAAGATTTTATGTTAAGTACGTGTAGGAAATGCTGCAGACTCTCTCTCTCTTGTTGGAGATTTACAAAGCACATTAGCCTATATCGATTCTCTGAAATGTCTACAGTTTTTAAAAAAAAACTGTTTGGCTTTGCTTATTCCAACGTTTCCTAAATTACTTTGTCTATAGAATTTTTTTTTTTTTTTGCATCCTGTGGACATTTTTGAGAAGGGCTGAATCTGTCACCTGCACAACTTTGGGCAAGTCACTTAACTGTAAAACGTACTTGCCTCATTTTAAAAAGGGAATGATACCTGTCTCTTTGCAAACTGAGGATTGCTTTAAAAATAATAAGTAACATCCTGAGCAAAACATAATGATCAAACTTAGAGTTAAGACGTAGAGTTTTTGTACTTTGAGAAACGGTGAGTGAGTGGTCTGCAAAGTGCTGGCCAGGCAAGCACATTGCCCTCTATTGACAAATATCTGTCCCTTCCCCAACCTCATTTCAAAGGGTTTTCCGTGCTTAGTCCCCACGCTTTGTGCCAAATGACTCTGCCAGTGTGACCCCACCTGGCTGGACCGGCTGCTGACCCAAACGTTGACGTATACAGGCTCTGTTCTGGGCTGTGCTTGTTCTACCTGACTGTCCCCTCCTGTCTTGGTTTTATTCAGTGGGAGGCACGCAGCTCCAAAGGAAAGAGGGCAGAGGGGCATAGAAGTAGAGAGGCTCTGAAAGATGGCCCGTGGAAAGAAGACGTTGCGTCACACAACAGAACTGCTGTGCTCTGGAGTCCCTGGTGTGTGCTTTTCCAGCAAGGACTGGATTCCCACTTCTCCAGGCCAGGCCGTGCACCTGCTGAGACTTTGCTCTCTTTTATAGCCTCTCGTGTCGATGTACTAAACTTCTATTACTTAAGCTACCCCGAACATGCTAGCTGACCAGGCAATGCATTTTTGTTTCTGTTTTCGCAGATCAGGAAGCGGAGGGTTGGACCTGCCCACGGAGAGGAATCGGAGATAAGGCTTTGTGCATGTGGCCTTTCTTTCAGGTAGACCCAGGTCTACGGCAGGTTTTTCAGTGTGGTGCTAAATCTCACGGTGGTGGCAGTGGTGGTGGTGGTTGGTTCTTTCTAACTAGTTGTTTACGGTGTCCTCATGCATATGAAGTTTAAGAGTCATTGCTCTTTAATGACATATGGATTGAGCTAATAATGCCCTAGAGGTTTTCTGGACCAAAGTGACCAACAACTAATCTTCATCTTAGGGCCGTTCATGCCCAAAGAGTAAATATACTATGATTTCTCTTATGTGTGGACTCTAAAAGACTAAACAAATGAACAAACAAAACAGAACAAAACAAAGCTGAAACAGAGTCATAGATATAGAGAATAAACTGATGGTCGCAGAGGGGAGGGAGGTGGGGGCGTGGGTGAAAAAAGTAAATGGGAATAAAAGGTACAAACCTGCAGTTATAAATTAAGTGGCAGGGATGTGATGGACAGCACAGGGAATGTGGCCAATAGCATTGGGATAACTTTGTGTGGTGACAATGGTTCATATAGTTATCGAGGTGATCACTTTGTAAGGTGACTACATTGTACACCTGAAACTCCTATAATATCGTATGTCAACTGTACTTGAATAATAAAAACAAACAGTTTTGCTCTGAAACAAGCCACCGAGTCTGTTTGATGTTGTCAGACTATAGACACATTATTTTAAAATAAATAATTTGTCAAAAGCTAGGTTTTTTGTACCTATGTTGTAACCAGCTAAGATTACCTTTAAAAAGGTCTATGGCAAATCCAAACTTGCAGAAGAGGAAACATTGAGATACAAGGAAACAGTAATAAATCATTGATTTCTTAATATCCTTACATCATTCAGTAACAGACGCCAAAGATGGCTCACCAGCCAGCCTACGTGTTCCCCTCTCCCCCAGGCAAAGTTGGCCTTGCATCACAGATTCTATATTCTTTATGAGTTACCTGTTACTTTTTCAGGCAGACATTCTTGCAAATGTTCTAGAATGTACCCATCCCTTTTTTCTGAGATGACTGGAACTTGTCTAGTCTCTCGGACCCTATTAATAAGCACTTAAAGGTGAGGGTTTCTTTATACCCCCTGTTTGATCTTGATGCCCACTCTCCAAAATAATGACTACTGTGGTCTCAGAACGAACCCCCTCACACAGCTCTAATCCCCCACTCGTCATGCCATTTTATTCTACTAAGGCCTTCCTCAAGAAATCCTAAACACCTTTGGGTGTATTTTTGTACTGAAGTTCTGGTCACAAGATTGAGATGAATACAGAGCAGTCAAAAACGAAACCCCAAATAAAAGAGAATAGTTAAGAGTGGTGCAGGCCCTTTGCAAGCAAGGGTTCTCGGGAATGCCCTTTAATTTAATGTTGTAAAAAGATGAGTCTGAAGAGAGAAAGCAGTAATCTATGCATGAGGAGTCAGAGAACCAGTTGTTGAGCAGTTTACATATTTTTATTATAAAATAAAACATTTTGTTAAAAAAGGAGGAAAAGCTGGTAAAGATACAAATATTTGTTAGATGCCTTCTGTCCTATTGATCCAGTCCCTAGAAGTATCAGCTATAAAGAGTGTAACTTGTGCCTGCCCAGAAATCTTCTACATAAATGTAATTATACACAAAGTTAATTGTGGCGGGACTACATACATTGATTTACAATTTACCTTTTTATCTATAGTTTGGATGTCATATATATATATATATATATATAATTTATTCTTAACTTCCTTTTTAATAGCCACATAGCATACCATAGTATGGATATCCATAACTCACCTTACCAATTCTCTATTAATAGAGTGTTCCTATTTTTTCCTCCGCACAAACAATGCTTTGAGGAATATTCTTGTACATCAAGTTTTGTTTGTCTGTGAGAGTCTATGTGTAGAGTGAATTACTAAAGGTGAGAGTATTGGATCAGAGGATATGAGATTCTAAATTTTGGTAGGCACTGCCAAACTGTCCTCCGAATACGTGATTAAAATTTCTACTTTCACCACAGGGCGTGCTGAGGAGTATGTACAACGAGCTAGTTAATCTTCAGCATCAGATCTCCTTACTTCCACGGGCTCCTTTAAAGGCTTGGGACCTGGAAATGTATAAATGGTCCTAATAATTTTGTAAAATTAGTAAAAGTAAGCTATTTTCACTGCAGTTGGTAATGACTACTCTCTCTACTCTGCTTCTCTCTCTCTATAAAATATAAACCTTTCACATGAAATGATGCTCAAAGGTATGCAATCAAAAACTCAGGCATACTGGTACTAGAGATGTGTGCAGGGCAGTAAATTAACACAAATACTTTGTTTTTTCTAGATTTTGCAATATTTATGGTAGTTGTTACCTTTTAAAAATGTATAATGCATTACAGTTTTTCTTATTCTAAGTGAAAATTCAAGGTCATAATTAATAGTGGATTGCTTTTCCTAAAAGTCCTCCAAAACTGCATGAGCTCTGGGCACGCATGCTACACCCACCCCTGAGTTGATGAGACAGCCTGTTTCCCACGCTCGTGACGATATTAGGCAGTGTTAACACTGTAATTGTCGATCTGATGAGTAACATGTGGTATATCATTATTGTTCTAATTTATATTTCTTTAATTATGAGTTAAGTTACGCATTTTTATATTATTTCCTATAGAATTCTATGTCCAATATTCTTGCCTATCAATTGGCTGCCCTTTTTAATTTTTAATTCATCTGTGAGCGCCCTGGGTGCGGCACAGTTCTTCGCTCTGTCAGTCACGCCACAAATCCTTCTCTCAGTTGTCTTTGCTTATGGTATAATTATTTTTTATCTCCTTCAAAAACATTTAATTTTTGTTAGACTTACCAACTGACAGCAGCATTTTGAAATAATAAAAGTATTACATTCAGTATATTGAAGCTCAGATATGCCTTGACAATTAAATACCTTTAATGTTAAATAAATATAATTTAAGAAACATCAGAAATCTGGATACTTTGGCTTACTTCCTCTATGCAAAGAGATAGTTAAATGATTTCTGTTAGGATCCCTGTTCTAGGTAATTTCTCCCTTTTCCTTTCTCTGTGAGGTAAGTTACTCTGCACTTGGAATTGGAGAGAGAACAGGCCCCAGCCACAGAACTTGCATTTTCATGGCCACCCTGAGCTACCCAGGCTGCTGTCCTCCAGAGGACGAGCCCCTGCCTTTATTCTCCCTGGACTGAAACACTCAAAGGTCACTTCCCGAGGCGCCTAGCTCTGTGTAGGTTTTGATGAGTAAACAACGCCAACCTCATACCAAAGACAAGAGTGCCGCACATGGGAACACATTCTGTTCGTTCAGAAGGCTCCCCCAGGACCACAAGCCTTGGCTGCCCACCTGACTGACAAGCTACTTCTCCTCTTACAGGCCCCCTTCAGTGCCCCCTCAGTAAAACTTTTCTGGATTCTCCAGGAGTAATTAATCACTCTCTCATTGATGTTTCCAAAGCACGTATTTCACAGTACCCCTGTGGCACTTAGATGTGCTACAATGTAATGTATTTTGTACATGTTTCTACTCCATGGGACCGAGAGATTTTTGCATTTAGGAGTATGTGTCATTCAGCTTTAAATCCATAAAATCCAGCATAGGATTTGGCACATAATAGGTACCCAAGACATTTTTATGGAATGTGCTTAAAATCTATAAATATGATTTACATGGAGGATGAAACATTATACCCAAACCACCAAAAAATCTTATTATAGATCCATTTATAACAACAGAAATGTGGTATGGGTTGCTTGGGGGATAATGGAAAGGAGAACACTCTGCTGAGTAGGCAAAAACAACGCACTGCGTGCAGGCAGATTCGATCCTTACGTCTCCCAGGCCCTCCACTCCCATGACTGAGAGCACATCCCCACCCACTCTCACGTTCCAGAGACATCGCCGCGGCATCTGGAGACACTGTCTTGCTTCACTATAAGCAAGTTAACACATTCATTGCACTTACAACTATACTTTACATTACATGAAATGCGCTAACTTCTATAGCGAGGCATGATTTTGCCATTAAAATGACAATATAGTTACTTTAATAAATACTCGTTTATATAAGTAGACATAATAAATGTCTTAGGCAAAGGCTTCAAAGCCGCGTGAACATTTATGGTCAATGATGCGACTGGTGGAGGAAAGGGGGTCCCTGGGAGAGCCCACTACCATGTGCTCCCCTGTCTGCTTGCTCTGTAGTGCAGATCTCAATAATCATTGCGCTTGAAGCGTAAGTTTCTTGTTTATTCTTCCACACTTGCCAAAGTAGTGCAGAGTTGGGAAAGTTAAAATAGCCTGATATTCATTGGTTCTAGACATGCACACTGACAGATATTGTCAAAGAAACCAAATTGTTGATTCAGTGAAGAGAGCAGATAGCCCCAGGCCCTACCACCTTGCATCCTCATGGAGGTCAGGGACAGAAAAATACTCATTTGGGGGTTTTATTGACATCTAGTTGGTTTATCTAATCCATGGCCTTTGCATGGTTCATCATTCATTTGGGGAAATGCATCCTACAATGACTAGTTTAAACACGTGAACTTGAGCTGCACAAGAGATAATTCATTTACTTGGAATAGATAACTATGTAAGAAGATTCTATTAATTGGATCCCTTTTCGAAGGTCATAAGGCGAGCAAAGTTTCTATAGCAACTCTGACAATCCCACATAGTGTTAGTTATGTTTATTCTGCTCTTGATCTACTAGCTGTTGCAATACACCGCAGGTTAAAAACATCTACCGTATTTGGTACAGGTTCAAACACCGTGGGTATGTCGCTGGACACATAACCTGTAAGGCATCATTGGCAGGTTTCAGAAGCCTAATAAGTGTCAGTTATTGAATTTCTAGTCAACACCAGCTGTGCGTAAAGTCCTCACAATAACACCTGTATGCTCATCTGTAATATATCCCAATGGAGGACTGGAGAGTTAGACCATTTGTCCAAGATTACATATCAGAGCCAGAATTCAGATTCAAGTTGGTTTGATTATAGGTGCATGTCCTTTCCATTACTCTGGTTTCATTGAGTTCTACACAAGCTTGTCTAAAATATTGACACCCTGTGTTACAAACATCTGACTTGTGAATATTTTTTAGGGTAATGCCTCTCCTTCCACACCTCTGCTTTGAGTAACTGAACAGCCAGGAATGATGGTGTCACTTGGGGACCAGAGTAAGAAATTCCCCTTTTCTTTTTCTAAGTTTTCACACACCTTGTGTATGCTCACATGCTCTGTGCCCCCCCACCCCAGCCTTTCACTAGTAATTGATAGGCAAATTCCAGCTTACAGTATTTTTTACTTCTACTGAAATCACCATTAGTCATCTCCTTACCTGCCCTCTCTTTTTCAAAGGTTGTCCAGTTTTTAAAAATAAACAACCCCTTTCCCTGTTACTTCTTGTTTTTATTATTTGTTTCCCCTGGAGTCTCCTAATCGCGACTGACAAATGTAAAAGAGCCAATAACGATACACCGAAAACCCAGGGCCATTGGTGTCTTGTGATCTGAATCACACCAACGGTCCCTTCCTGCAAGTCTCCGAAAACTCATCTTACTCAACGCCTTTCCACAAGCACAACATTTCCCAAAAATAATAATCGGAAAACTACTTTTATAGCTCTAAAAATGTTCAATGACTAATATTGCAACAGCATTGTTTTATCCTACTTTTCATTTAGAATGAAATGAATAAGGTGAGATGAAATGTGATGTGCTTAGACCACACAAGCAACAAATTAGTAAGTGTGTCTGCTTTGTAACATTATTTCTAACAAGGAGTGTATTCTGATTCCAAGCAGTGACAAGTAAACTGCGGTACACTACTCTAAAAAATCTCTCCTTCTATTCTATTTCAGAGGAGATGCATATTCCCATTTTAATGACTGTGGATAATCGACTTGCTTTGGGATCCTCCTGTCTTCTGGCCTCTTCCTCCCCCAGTCTCTGGGTGGATGGTAACTTTCCAAAAGGGACCAGCTAGGAGGGGCTGCACGTGGGAGAGGACATGTGCATTGGTGTGAGTTTCAAATCTAAACTTTTGATTATCCATGGTTCCGTCTGTACCACTTCCCTTTCCTTTTGCCTGGAGACTGGTAATTTCTTTATTAAACAAAATACTTTTCTTGGCTGAATAGACATATCCCAAGGAGGAAGAATAACCTGAGGGGTATCTCTTTAGTTAGAACAGACCCAGCTGAGGGAAGGTGGTGTGAATAGGCCACTATGTTAAGAATCCAAGAACTAACTGTAGTTGAAAAGAAGTTTAGTAAAAGAGATGAGGATTTTAAGAGTGGAGAGGGAAAACCTTATCAGGGTATTCGATTTAATTTACCATACACATTTAAAAAACATATATCATGATTTTTAAAAATCCAGTGGAGCCTATAAAATAAAATTTATAGCCAAGATTATTCAGGAATCATAATTTCACTCTGTGTCATACTTCCTTGTCTCTTGTAGTAATTTTGCACAGTTGACTGTTTTTTCAACTGTAAATCTCAGAAGTAAAACCTTGATTCATGTGACTGTTTGGCAGGGTTCTAGACAGGTAGGTGTCTTGTAAACTGTAAAGCTCAAATCTGTCAGGGCAGTGACCTAGATTCCTCTTCAAGTTCGGTCCTGCCGGGCCCGTTGCCTCACACAGCACAATAGCGCCATTCTTCACACCTTAGCTTCGGAACGGATCAGACGAAGTTAGAAAAGACACACGATATGGATAAAGATGAGCTTGTCTTAATACCTCAAATTGCTACCTCTACAACGGTGATTTGATATCTAAGGAATAAGCCACAACAGAAGAAGAGTTAGTGTGTCAAATGGTAAAATCAAGGAAAATATTTTCACTTTTCTTTTGTGCTGCAGTGCGGTGATCTTCAGGCAGTGGAGTTCCTGAACGTTAGGAGCAGGTCCGTTTTGTTAAACTGTGTGCTCCTTTTCTGACAACTGTTTTCCGAGGCACACCTTAGCATGATGTAACCAGTTTTTGAGATACACCAATATAATACAGAAATAGAAGTGCTCACACATAAATGCAGGGTTGATAGTACTGAGCGAATTTTGCAGGTTATGCTTAGGGTTGGAGGTAAGGTTTTAGTGAACGATTGTACTGGTAATGAGAAAGAATCAGCAGTGATAATAAAAGTTGTGACTACCTTTTATTGAATGTCTGCTATACCCTGGGTATGCAATAAACCTACCTCTCTTAGTCTCACGTCAGTGTTGAAGGGGGATATTATAACCTCTTCATAAACTGGTAAATCCAGTTAGAATCAAATGGTGAGTATTTGGCTTGCTGGGATTCGAACCTATCACCTATTCTATAAAACCCAGTGTTTTTACTATCCTGATGCAGACTCACAGTATTGCTAAAATTTCCTCTAATGCCATTGTGTGGGAGGAGATCATGCAGTAACTCTGCTGGCAAGAAGCTGGGATTTGCTTACATGAAAAGTCCGAACTTTCTCGACCCCCTTCTGCATGAAGAGAAAATGATCTTCCTTACTTCTTTCACCCCACACTTCACTGCATGATGTCTGCCCTGCTCCGAAGTACAGGTCTGCTTAGGTACCAGTCAGACTGCAGTGTGCTACGAACATCTCCCAACCCCCAGTCAGTCCCTTGCCCGCCCTTCTCCTAGTGTTTTGGTGACGAGGAGTCATTCCTTACGCCTACTGGGTAACTAAGATTGAAAACTGTGTGTCCCGATACTTAGAATGCACTTAATATTTGATCGTTAACTAGAGGACATGAAGTGATGTTGTGCCATCAGTGTTAGAAACCCAGTGTTATCCTTGTGAATTCATAATGGATTTGTAACAGCGTGGTACTGACTGGTGTCAGAGTTTCTCTGTGGAAGAGACCATTTGTTGGAAAAATTCAAGATATCCACTGGAAGTCAGCTGGCGTTCAAACTTATTTGGAGGGGTTAAGACTTCTGGTCAAGTTCTTTCCCCAAGACTTCTGGGAAAAGAACTTTGAGCTACATTTGCCAGCCCTAGAGGCTTCAGCAAATTCTATTGCCATGTGACATTTGGGTGCAAATGTACTTCCTTGTAAAAACTGGTGAAGGGCTGGAGTTTACATTCAAGTTGATGTGGGGCCAAATGGAGGCAGCACATGTGTACGAAGAACAGAAGCAAAAAAGGGTCCAGAGAGCAAAAGCAATCTGGAATTTTAAGAAATCTTCAGGGGTTTAAGTCTCTCAGGCAGGGCATCAAACAAAAGAGCCCATGAGACTTAATTCTCTCTGTGTCAGGAAGGCTCAGTGAATGCCTGGATTATAATATAATTTAGCATCTAAGCTCCGGGTGGCTCAGGGCTGGCTCAAGTGCTGGCCTGAGAATCAGAGTTGCTGGTTTGATTCCCAGTAAGGGCACAGGCCTGGGTTATGGGCCAGGTCCCCAGCGTTGGGGGGGGGGTGTGCATGAGAAGCAACCACACCTTGATGTTTCTCTCCCTCTCTTTCTCCCTCCCTTTCCCTCTCTCTAAAATGAAATAAATAAAATCTTAAAAAAACAATAACTTAGCACGTAAGCTTCTCATCCTTAGTAACTCCCAGAACTTCGCTTTCCTGTCTTTGCTGTAGAACGCCAGTTCTGAAGAGAAATGTCAGCCCTCACTCCTGCACTTTCCAATATGAAAAGATTGGCTCAGCAACACATTTTTTGGCGAGAGCAGTAGGGGGAACCGCGGGTTGGGTTATCCAGGAAAGACGATCTCATGGCTTCGCAGCAAGGCATGGGCAGGGGTAGTCACAGGAGGAAATGAATAAGGAATCATCTTTTAAAAAAATGACTCAGAATTCTGACTCAGAGGGATTTGGGCCAACTTCTGACCTCATCCTGGAGCTTCCTAAAGCACCTGGGCTGTCCCCGGAGGTCTCCTACCTAGAATGGGGCTTGGGTCACACCTGTTTGGCCCTGAGGGAATAAGCTGACAGAAACCCTGCCTGCAGGGGGATGACGCAGCTGTTCCCGTTAGATCAGACATGGATCGGATCGGAATGATGGCTTTTCTACACGCATGACTTATCATATATTCCCATCACGAATAACTAACGACGGCACACTCAAGAGCTTTAAAAAGGACGCAGACGTTCCCTGCTCAGGGGGGCCAGTAAGCCAGTGTTTGACAACAGCCGGCTTTACGCTAGAAATGTTGCTTTATTATCTGGAGTTTTACAGAAATCCTTACTTCAAGATTTGATCCAAACATGAAAACTCATTGTCAAATTGAGAACTGAATTTCATGTAAGGTTGTAAATTGAGTGTTTCATAGAAGGAAGTGCTTGAAAGATGAAATTTGGCTGAAGGAAAATTTTACTTCAAGGGGTTTTTGATAGAGATTAAACCAGGCTGTTCCTTAGAACATGTCATTCCTTCTACATTTAAAAAATTAATTTAGTGAAGTAACATGAGAAGGATTATAAACCAGAGTCTGCTTTAAAAAAGAGTATCAGAAACTATTTTCTTTTCTCCATAAATATCTGCAGACAACCCATCTGGGGTTGATGAGGTAGGCAAACAGGCTTTTAAAAAGCTCCCAGTCCTTCCCCATCCAATATTTCTTTGCCTTTGAAGCTTTTTGGAAGAATGGGCCAGCTTTATAGTTTAAGGGGTTTGGCTCCAGGGGTTTCCCACAGATCCAAACTCCCTACCAGGGATGCTGGTAGGGAACTGGGAATGGGATCAGGGAGAAGAAAGCAAATCAGTGAGTCAGAATTGCACAAACTTATGAGATCACCGCAGAGAGGCCTGTGGCTGCCGCACAGCATTCTCAGACCACACTAGAGACTGACCCAAATCCAACAGGGCCAGTTTGGAACAGGCTCATCTTAAGAACGACTCAGCCAAGTTTCTGACTAAATGAATTTGTCGTGGAGAAAGACAGCAGAACACTAACTTCCTGTGACCATCTCACAGCCCTTATCTCCTTCCCTTGCTCCTCTCACCTTGCCTTTTGAGTCTCCCCTCACACACCCTTTCTATGCATTCCACTGCCTTTTAATGAGTCATCTGAGCACTGCTGGGCCAAGTGGTGACTCTGTTCTTTGGCTGTCGAGAATGGCAGGAGAGTTCCCCAACTCAGTACACGTAGGAGATTCCTGTGTGGTGGGAAATGGGGGGTGGGCAGTGGAATTCTCACTCCTCAGTACTGCTGGTTAGGACTCGGTACACCAGAGGACAAGTAGAATAGGAAAGAAAACAGCTGGCAAGGGTTAACCTCAGCCACGCACAAGGCGATCTGAGCTTAGAGAAAGAAATGGAAGAGTTGGGAAGAATTGGCAACCCCCCCACCCCCCACCCCACCCGTCATGGCCTTCACGTCCACCTCCTTCAGCACCAAGCCTCCCTGCACTTCAAGGTCCCTGGCAGAGCCTGTGCTGGGCAGCGTTTCCTGGGAACTCTGATGTGCTGTCTGCTGCTGCAGCCAAGCAGGGCTGCTACTGAATGATGTCAGCGCTTCCTGTTCTTCAAGGGCAAAAGGGTGTGTCCCAGTGCACCAAGTAAAAGGTAAAAACGATTTCAAATTCAAGGCAATGATTTGACCAGATGTCGCCTACGTGGCCTTCAAAAAACTTCTCCTTTGGTGATGGCCTACCATGACTCCAGGATTTTCCAGATTCCTAGACACTTGAAGACCTATCCAGCTGCCATGCTTTGAAAGTTTAGCAGATTATTTGTTTAGATCTCCACACCAGGGTTTCTCAAACCCAGCAATATTAACCTTTGGGGCTGGAGGATTCTCTGCTGGGAGGGCTTTCTAGTACATCACAGGACGTGTGAGCAGCATCTCTGGCCTCCGCCTTCAAGATGCCAGTAGCATCCCCCCCGCGCCCTGAGTTGTGACGGCCAAAAATGTCTCCAGACACTGACAAGTGTCTCCTAGGGGCAAAAGCCTCCTCCCTTTGAGAAGCACTGCTCTGTGCTGACACTGCGAGACGCTGCACCTCTTCATCTTACTGGCCTTCTTGTCACAAGCTTTTCCTGGGCATAGTCTCTTTGCTCTGAGGAAACATTGTTTGTTTGTTTGTTTTTTAACAAGGAAGTCCAGGAGAAAATATCCTCCAAGTCTGCAAAAGCTTTAATGGAGAGCTGCGAGACTGAATTGATGACTTGGTAGGGTAGGGTTTAAATTAGGCCTGTCCCACAGACGCCCAAATTGCCCTCACACGCATGACCCTTTGGACCCAGGAAGCAATAAACTCTGCCGCTAGGAGCACTGGGCTGGCTGATGACCAGCAATCAGGTGTATAATTAGAATCCAATGCTGGATTCTAATCCATACTTGGAAACTAATTCAACTTATATTTTAGCCTGACAAGTCTATAAACGTCTGGCTACCTCAGTTTCGTGAGTTCTAAAGTAAAGATAGAGACTTGTCGCCCTTCCCCAAATTCCTAAATTAATGATCAGCTGGGGCAAAGGTAACTGGGGCCAGCATCTCGGTGATGGTCAATTCTGGGCTGTGCTGGGTGATGGAACCCGAGTTGAGGTTCACTTACGAGGTCTAATGGGGTGTGTTAAAAAATGAGCTCTGTATTCTTCAAAAGAGAGTTGCAATATACATTTGGGACCTTGTCATTCGCCAGGGGTTTGCCGTGAGTTTGGGAAATACTGGAATAAAGGAGGTGGAGACTCAGTGTTCGTTTTGGTGCGACTAGGAACAGAACTCTGATAATTGTTGCTTGGATAGAAGGCCATTCATTTTCTTTTTTCAGGTCTTTTGAGAACCAGGAGAGAGGTAGTTTACTATGGCACTCTAGCTATCTTAAAGTGTTCCTCACTTGGGCTAAACTAAAAATTTTCAGAAGACATTTCTTCCCAATTTCAAACAAAATGACCAGAAAATAAGCCAATTACTAACATCTAAACACAGTGTTAGTGGCTAGACCTACGACAGGAGCATTACTCTATTGGGTTTCAGACAAATGAGTTTATCTAGCCAATGTTATCTCTCTTCCTGACATTCTGCCATGTTAAGGACCTTAGATCCAATATTTTAAAATAGTACGTCAATTGTGTGAAAATCACAAATCTGGTCTCCTAAGTGTGCCAAGAGGATTCTGCCAGTCCACTCTTACATTGTTCTGAAAACTTGCCTCATGTAAGTAAGTGGGGGCTGCCTGTTCTAGTCCCTGCCAGGGAGATTTTCACCAGTTACTGTGTCCACATGCTCCCTCAGCTGGTGTCTCGGAGAACAACAGGCTACACACCAGACTGGCCCAGCGCTCTCAGCATTAAAGTGTCCAGGCCAGGGGCACATGAGATGCCTGAGTCCTGGGGGCTGGATTCCCAGTCCCTCTCCCTTCTCTCTTCGGTGGGAGAAAGACTTCATGTGTAGTCAGTATTGTGTAGGTGACCTATGAGATGGCCCTAATCCTTACTTCATAAAGAATCAGCCCTGGCTGGTGTGGCTCAGTGGATTGAGTGCTGATCTGTGAAACAAAGGATCGCTGGTTCAATTCCCAGTTCAATTCCTGGGTTGCAGGCCAGGTCCCCAGGTCAGGGCATTTGTAAGTGGCAACCACACACTGATGTTTCTCTCCCTCTTTCCCTCCTTTCCCTTCTCTCTAAAAATAAATAAATAAAATCATTAAAAAAAGAATCATAGAGGTGTTAGATTAGTGGAGAGAAATGGGGGTAAAAGCACAAGGCTGTTTTTAAGTCTCTTTCTGGGATCTACCAGCTTGACTGAATCTCCAGTTAGTCACACCTCTAATGTCCTCATCCGTGAAAGGGGTTAGTAATATCTTGTTCCCCCTTCCCTTTCTTGCACTGACATACACATACATATAACACATTCTTACACTTTTACACACACTCACATATTCCACTACCTGCACACAAACCACTCACAAGACTGATGTGAGATTGAACACGATAATAGTTATGAAACAGCTTGGAAAACTGTAATGAGTTAGAAACCTGAAAAATTGTTGTTATGCATCACAGACAGTATACGCTGTGGGCCTTACATCTTTAAGAGGCTGCTCAATACATTGGAGACATTGTTATCTCTGTGATCAACTAGAATTTTTTTTCTAAAACAAGCATATCTTCTTGTCAATTAAAATTCCTATTGTATTAGCTAATTTGAATTTTCAGCGTAGAAAGACTGTTTGCCATTATTTGAAACTGATACAAAATAGCTAATAGATGGGGAAAAAGTGCAGTGGAAAATGTGTACTTCCTGTGTGTGTGTGTGTGTGTGTGTGTGGTGTGCGTGTTGAGGGAGTATTATGCTAACCCTCCCACTCCTATTACCAGGACAAGAGTAAATGTCTGTTAAATGAATGAATGAAAATATATAATAATTTTCCATCAAACCATCCCCATCCAGTCTATCTGTATTCTTAGCCATTAGAGAATTCTCCATCACACAGGGTTCACCTTTCAGTGTTCACATTTGGAAACACAGTTGGGTATTCCTAAAGTTTCCTTATTTTTTGAAATAAGGAAACTTTAAGAAACAAAGATTAATACGGAGGACATTTAAACAACATCTCTGACATGCTTGGTGATTAAGAGAGAAAAAAAATCTTTAACACTTTAAAAGTGACATTTATTTTATGTAGCCCACTTTTCATAAGCAAATCATACAAATTAAGTGTTAACACATGTTTTAATAAAGGCATAAGTTGAAATCTAAATTAAAAGATAAAAAAGACAAAATTATTTTGGGGGAGGCTCCAAGAAAGATCATTCATGAACATGTCTCTTTAAAATTATGTCTGTTTGATGCCTGAGAACTAGAGAAGGCGTCACCTTCATTATCTGGCATCGGTCCCACACCTGCAAGTATTCCAGATCAGCCTCGACAATAACACTATATATAGCAGTGCAGCAGAGGGATGCTTATGAGGTGTGGAAATCAGAATTTATTAATATTAATTGTTATACATTAAACTTGAAGACAAGAGGTGAAAAAACTTAAGGGCCTTAAGTCACTCCATAAACTAGGGTTAAGTTTTCTGTGATGTCCACACGTCACGGTTGCGGATTATACAAAACCACATTGGAGATAAGTGGACTAGAAATGGCATCTGCTCTTGGTACATCCGTTTTAGATAACTGTAGGGGAAACCTCACTTTAGACATTCGCGGCCGGCACTTAGCAACACATCCTACTTGGTCTTTTGTCTTGGCCTTTGGGTGGTATGATAAATACGTAGGAGCTGGCTAAAATATTTACAAGAGACTTACAGTCCTATCAGGGAGAAACAATGAGAAACTTTCCTAGTAAGTACGCTTTTACTCTTTTATTATAAACTCTTGTCATTTTTATTATATTTGTTATTATTTTATTATCATCTCCAGTCGTCGGCCCTAGTCCTTCATGGCTTTCAATGAAGGGTGAAATACTGGACTTAAGTAGTGTGAAATCATCCAAGGGCTCAATGTCTTCTGTGCTTGGGCCTTGGCTTAGATTAGAGGCAAAAATGCATGTAATATACAATTATGTGTCAAATATCAGGTAAGAAATTATTTTGAAAAAATTATGGATGTAATAAAAGAAGCCGTCTTAAGCAACCGGTTCATCTTCACAATAGGGGTATGGACAGATGCTGGTGTTCTATTTGTCATTTTTCCTCTAAAAATTATTTTAGGAACACCAACTTAAACCATTTCTTGGTTTAATACTTGGTTTTAACCGCCAAGTATTATTTGCATATTCATGTTTGCCTACTTCAATATATGTTGATTTCTATGTACTTGTGCACATATGTATTACCTGCTTTTAAAGGAACTGCTGCAATATCTGAGTATTCCCATATTTTTCAAGTTCAATTTCTTAAACATTCATAGACTGAAACTTAGCCATTGGTTGCATTCGATAATAATGATAGCTGACAGTCATTCAGTACTTATTGTGTGCTTCAGTACAGAATTCCATTTAATATTCAGAACGCCCCTCCGGGGGAGACATCATCCTTACTTGCATTATATGAAGGTACAAAATGACGCTTAGGGAGACTAAGTGACTTTCAAACAGTTGGACTCTACATGGTGCGGCCAAAACCGGTGCTATTAGCCACCGTGGCCGATGACCTTGATGTCCTTCCATTGCGGGAGCATTAATGGGACTTCCTAAGGACTGAAAGCAAGGTCTGCCTCAGGTGAAAGTATAGAGCTGAAGTCTGTTTTTAGTTATTTTTCCTTTATCTCTTTCTCTGTTCTCCATTTGCTCCTTGTTTCCTATGAAAACCCTTTCCCTAGTTGAAAAATAGAAAACTGTTAGGACTTACTTAAAACTTGAAATTGAAATATATAGAGGGTACCAGCTGAAATTCTACAGAACAGAGGTGGAAATGGGTGTGCCTTAAATAGTTTTCTTTTCAAATGAGTTTGGGAAGTCCTGAGTTTGAAAATATAAACAACTTTCTTTATCATAGGTTCTTTCCCAATAACATCAGTAATCTATCTTCTTTCTATCTATCATCTATCTATCTATCAATCATCTATGTGTGTTCTGTGTGTTCTTTTTTTTCCCATAAATGCATAAACATTTTCCACACTCACTATCGAGAACACTGATTTTGGAAATGCTTTTGTAAAGGCTATTTGATTCAGAATTACATTTTTTTGAAGCTCTAAATTAATGGAGGATTTATGTCCAGGGAAACTTCCTACCCTAGAAGATAATGTAGAGCAAACAAACGTTATTTTTAAATTTCAAATTAACAAGTTTTTCATGACTGGCCCCGATCACCTTGTCTCAGTATGTGCTGTATCCAAAGGAAGCACGCACTAAGTTCAAAGAACTTTTAAAAGTCGTTGGGTCTTTACAGAAGTGTCTCCAAGAAGTAACGGTGCTTTGCACACCTTCCTAAACTTCCTCATTCGTGTCTCACCTCTTCCTGAAGTTCCACTGCTCAGGCAGCTGCTCAGCTCTTTGCTTTTCTCTTCTCCTGCCCATCTCCTCCTACTGGCTTTCTCCTTTTACTTCCCTTCTCCTCCTCTCTTGCCTAGTGCCCTTCCAGAGTCCCTGGAACTGAAAGTCTTTTCATGAAAATCAACATTGCCTCTCTTTGTTTTTGCAAATTGCCTCTCTACTCTGCCCCTAGCACAACACCTATTTCTGTAGAAAGGGAAGGAAACTTGCAAATATTTTTGATGTTTTAAAACCTTCCCATAGAAGAGAAACTTGGATTAAACTATACTAAAAAGTGTTGATGTATAAGGTCAATTTATTTGTATTTCTTCAAAACATTTGAAATTAACATACTGAATTTCATAGAAAGAGCCTCCATGTTTTATATGCCAATCGCTTTATGTACACAGAGAAATAGAATGCTGCCGCAAGCACATTTCCTCCCAATACACACCGCAGATCATCAGCAATAGAATCATCTGAGGTTGCTCATTAAAAATGCAGATTTCTGGGCCCCAGCATAAGTCTACTGGAACAGAATCCTGTGGCAGGATCTGGGTGGTGATATTTTAAAGATTTTCATGTGATTCTAATCATCGGTCAGAGAAGAGAACTTCTCAAATGTAGTGAAAGACCAACGGCAATGGTATCACTTGGGTGCTTTGTAGAAATGCAGAATCTCAAACCCCTCCCCAGGCCCAGTGAAGCAAAAACTGCATATTAACTAGATACCCGGGAGATTCATAGGTGCATTAAAGTTAGAGAAGCACTGACACTGGGTGGTTAAAGGGTTTCTGGGCCACCAGTAGTAGCATCACTTAGGAACTGTCTTAGAATGCAAATTCTTAAGCCTCAATGCAAACTGCATCAATCAGACACTTGGGGGATAGCCTAGGGTGGAGCCCCAGTTGTCTTTGTTTTAATAAGCCTCCATCTGGTTCTGAAACTTGGAAGAGTGAGGGAGCCACTGCTGTACCCTTTTTCTTAAACACCCTAATGACGAGCTCTCATTATAACTCAAGGAAGATAGTCAGCTGGAGGCAGATACCTGTTTTGCACACATAGCAATTAAGAAGCATTAACTAGCGTCTCAAGGGCCAATTCAGCCTTTAGTCCCAGATACTAAAATAATTGCAGCATTATTTACAGTCGCCAAGATATGGAAGCAGCCCAAGTGTCCCTCAGTAGATGAGTGGGTAAAACAATATGGGACATTTACACAATGGAATACTACTCAGCCATAAAAAAGAGGGAAGTTTTACCCTTTGCTACAGTGTGGATGGACCTTGAGAACATTATGCTGAGTGAAATAAGCCAGTCAAAGAAAGACAAATGCCCTATTATTTCACTCATATGTGGAATCTAATGAACAAACTGAACTAACAAGCAATATAGAGACAGATTTATAGAGAACAGGATGACAGCTAAGTGGGGGGAAGGCAGGGAGTGGAGGTATATAACAAAAAGAAAAAAGGACTCATGGACATAGACAACAGTGCGGCAATTGTGGGGGGGGTGGGGAAGGGGGTATAAGGGTCTAAATGGTAATGGAAAAATATTCAACAAAAATCATTAGGAAATAATAGCAGATATAACTTGGGAAAAGACAGATAATAAAATACTGATGAATGTTGATTTCCATTTTTCAGTCAGAGAGTGATAAATATATTCTATGCTTGAGAAATTTATCTAGCTTTAATCCTTTACTTTAGCTTCCTCTCTACCCCGAGTATTCAGAGCAACTGTTGACAAACCCATCATGTTATGAGTTCTCTGTAGCATCTAATAAGTTCTACTTTGAAACATGACCAACCTCCCACTCAAATTCAGGACAAAGGAGTAGGGTACTGAGTATTTCTTTTCCCTGTTTATATAAAGGGGGAGCTGATGATGTAAAGATTTGGGGGAATGAATGCTTCATCATTCCCCCAAATGGTTGGTTATTCAGTGCCTACCGTAAGTCAGACAATATTGTATAATAAGAATTCAAAAGGCATACAGTCTATTAGACACACAGCAGCTAAATAAGTTCACTATAATATGATGCATTGTATAATGGAGGTATGAAATGATCATTATAACCACTGGCCTAAAAGCAGTGTGAAGATGGACCGGAGGAGGTGAGAATAACAGGTAGAAAGACCAATAAGAAGGTACTGTAATAAGAGTTTAAGCAGGAGGCTGAGCAATGGCAACATGTAGAAGGGACATCCCTGCAAGTGTCTTCTAAAACAGGATGAGTTCCAATCTGCTATTGATCTGTTGCCTTCACGAGGGGTGAAAAGTGACTCAGGTGATTCAAAATAATTTTTCCAAAAAACAAAACCTCTGACTTTGGAAGGTTTTATAAAAATCGTATTTTAAAAGATCCAATAAGTGTCTGATGCTTTTGGACATACTCTTTTTATTATCCACAGCATTCCATACCTATATTGTTGATGCCAGTACTATGCTTAATTAAGCACCATGACAATATCAATAAGAGTCAGAAAGCAAGATGTGGCACAGAGCATCCAACAATGCAGCTCTCCTGGCAAGCTAAGGATAAACCTTGCAAAAAAAAAAAAAAAAAAAGAGATGTTTCCCAGAAATAGTTCCTCTTTAACTAAAAGATCCAAGAGCAAGAGGCTGTATTCCAGGAATAAATGAGCATAGCGATTCGATCATGGCAATGTTTGTAGTCTCCAGCACTGGAGGCATAGCATCAGGGTTCACCTGCCACACCAGTGATGTGATGCAGCTTCAGTCACTTTAAGGAGGGCACCCTTATGCTTTCTCGTCACAAATGAACAGAGGTTACGAAAGAGGGCCTGCTGTAAGCACAACTTTCTCCAGGGAGCCCTGTCCAGCATGGTTCCTGTCCAACTTCCCATGTTCTCTTAGAATTCCTTGCATTTATATATAGTTCATGTCCATAGGTCATACTTATAAGTTCTTTGGCTTCTACATTTCCTACACTATTTTTACCCTCCCCCTGTCTATTTTCCACCTATCATCTATGCTACTTATTCTCTGTACCTTTCCCCCTCTCTCCCCCTCCCACTCCCTTAATGACAACCCTCATGTTCTAGTTGTTTGCCTAGTTTGCTCTCGTTTTTGTTTTATGTGTGGCCATTAATAACTGTGAGTTTGCTGTCATTTTTACTGTTCCAATTTTTGATCTTCTTTTTCTTAGGTAACTCCCTTTAACATTTCATATAATAAGGGCTTGGTGATGATGAGCTTCTTTAACTTGACCTTATCTGAGAAGCACTTTATCTTCCCTTCCATTCTAAGTGATAGGTTTGCTGGATACAGTAATCTTGGATGTAGGTCCTTGTGTTTAATCTTGGGTAATGTAATTATGATGTGCCTTGGTGTGTTCCTCCTTGGGTCCAGCTTCTTTGGGACTCTCTGAGCTTCCTGGACTTCCCGGAAGTCTATTTCCTTTGCCAGATTAGGGAAGTTCTCCTTCATTATTTGTTCAAATAAGTTTTCAATTTTTTGTTCTTCCTCTTCTCCTTCTGGCACCCCTATAATTCGGATGTTGGAACGTTTCAAGGCGTCCGGGAGGTTCCTAAGCCTCTCCTCATTTTTCCAAGTTCTTGTTTCTTCATTCTTTTCTGTTTGGATGTTTGTTTCTTCCTTCTGGTCCACACCATTGATTTGAGTCCCAGTTTCCTTCTCATCACTATTGGTTCCCTGTACATTTTCCTTTGTTTCTCTTAGCATAGGCTTCATTTTTTCATCTGTTTTTCGAACAGATTCAACCAAGTCTGTGAGCATATTGATAACCAGTGCTTTGAACTGTGCATCCGATAGGTTGGCTATCTCTTCGTCGCTTAGTTGTATTTTTTCTGGAGCTTTGAAGTGTTCTGTCATTTGGGCCATTTTTTTTTTTTTTTTTGGTCTTGGCGTGTCTGTTACTTTAAGGGGCGGAGCCTTAGGTGTTCACCAGGGCGGGGTAACGCTGGTCGCTGAGCTGTGATGCTGTACGAGGGGGAGGGGCCGAGTGGGAGCAATGGCGCCCGCCTCACTCTCCTCCGGATTTCAATCCTTCACTCCGCTACCCACAATCAAACTGGGCCACTTTGGTGCTGGTTCCCGAGTAAGTGGGCCTGTGCACACTCTAGGCCGCTGTGGGTCTCTCCAACAACCTCTTCTGTGTAGGAAATGTAGAAGCCAAAGAACTTATAAGTATGACCTATGGACATGAACTATAGCGGGGGAATGTGGGAGGGAGGGGGGTGGGCAGGATGGAGTGGAGTGGGGGGGGAAATGGGACAACTGTAATAGTATAATCAATAAATATATTAAAAAAAAAAAAAGAAAAAAAAAAAAAAAAAAGAATTCCTTGCATTTTTCCATCATAGCACTCATCCTTCTATTGTCCTTTTCCCCACTGATAAAAGCCAGAAGAGTGTTTGGGTTATATTGACTTATAAGACCATCCATCTTCTTAGCCATTCATTCATTCATACTCTATTTTAGGTGCCGCTTTAGGAACTGGGGATACAGCAATGAAAAAGACAGACTCCCAGCTAAAGGTCTATGGAAGGACAAGGATAAACATATACAGAAGAAAATAAAGAAATAATTTCAGGTGGCAATGAATGATACACAATTTTAAAAAATAAACAAGGCAATAGGATGGGATGAAATGGGGTGGGAGAGAAATCCTTTAGCTAGAGTGTTCAGATCTGGCCTTGCTGAGTCGGTGATTTTTGAGCTGGGGCCTGTGGCCATTCGAAGACATGGGCTTTAAACAGTGTTCCAGGCGGAAGTAACTGTAAATGCACAGGCCCTGTGATTTCCTACGCTTGGAAATCTTAAGAAATAAAAACTCCATTTACTCAGAACATAGCAATAGGAGTTAGATGAGGAAAGAGTGTCAGATGAGGTTGGAGAGGGGCGTAGGCTCTAGCCTGGCTTGTAGACCATATTAAGGACAGTGGCTTTTGTTCTAAATGCAACAAAAAGTCTCTGGTGCGTTACAAGCAAGCTAATGTCATGATCCAATTTATATTTTTCAAAGACCACTCTGACCACCCTACGGAACACAAAAGAAGGGCTATTGTTTGGAAGGTAGCTGCTGATGTCCAGGGAAGAAGATGATGGTTTGGACCAGGCTGAGCAGTGGAGGGGTTCAGATTGGGAGGATATGCCAGTGGGCCTTGGTGATGAAGTAGACTGTGGAGGACCAAGAGCCTGACTCCTAGGCTTGTGTCAATCATCTGGGTAGATGGTGGTGTCACTTACTGAGAAAGTAAGAGGAAGACATTGGGAAGTGGGATGTTAAAGCAAGTGTTCATTTTTGGACACACTGAGTTTCAGAGGACTCTTAGACATCCGTATGTTCTGGAAGGGCTCAAGACACTAGGATAAATCAAATGGCGAGGAGTTCTCTTAATATTTTTCTTCTTAATATTATTAAGAAAATTTTATTCTTAATAAAATATTAAAATCCTGGCCTTTGGAGGGAGGTAGTCCTGAGTCTATGCCCCAGTTTTCCTATTTAATCAAACATGCTGTCTTGGATAATTAGCCTCTTTGGTCTCAGTTTTTAAAGCTGGCAAATATCTACCTCATTGAACTGTCTGGAAGATTAAATTAGATTGAGTATGTGAAATTCTCCATGGAGTGCTTGCTTGGAACACAGTGAATGTTCAACCGTGATGCCCAAAACTGGTGATTATAACTGTGGTGATGACCCGGTTAAAGGGACAAGTGCAGTGGGAGGCTTCACTGGCAGGTAGAGGGAGTCACGTCTGCTGCACCGAGAATTGCATCAAGGACAGGAAGTCTACTTTTCAAGTAAGCAGTGTCTTTCTCTTCAAGCATTAGGTTTCTATTACTTCAGGCCTTATGAGGGCCAAGCCTATTCCCCAAGTTAACATACTGTACATATAATTTGTTCTCCTCATCATGAATAAAATATTTCTTTTTGTATATGTTTTTTAAACATGTTTTACTAAAATATGCAGTTGACCCTTGCACCGCAGGGTTTGAGCTCTGTAGGTCCACTTACATGTGCAGTTTTTCAATAAATAACTGGAAGTGTATTTTCTCTTCCATATGATTTTAATAATATTTTTTCTCTAGCTTACTTTTTGTAAGAATACAGTATATAATATTTATGTATATAACATACAAATGTATTAATTGACTGTATTAATGGCTATTTGTAGTTAAGTTTTGGGGGAATCAAAAGTTATGCGTGACTTTTCAACTGCATGGGGTGGGCAGGTCAGCACCTTAACCCCTGTGTTGTTCCAAAGTCAGTTATATGTAACAAAAAATTTACCATTTTAACTTTATTTAAGTGTAAAATACAGTGGCATTAAGTACACTCATATTATTGTGCAACTATTGCCACTCTCTCTCTCCAGAACATTTCATCTTCCAAAACTGAAACTCTGGAGCCATTGACAACGCCTTCCCATCTCCCCTCCCCCAGGTCCAGCAACCATTATTCTACTTCCTGTTTCCATGAATTGACTACCCTACGTACTTCATATGTAGAATTACATAGTATTTGTCCTTTTGTGACCAGCTTATTTCACTTAGCATATCTCCAAGATTCATCCCTGTTGCAGCATGGGTCAGAATTTCCTTCTTTTTCTGGCTCGATACTATTCCATTGTGTGTATATCCCACATTTTGTTTATCAGCTAGTTTGTCAATGGACCCTTGGGCTGCTTCCACCTTTTGGTTCTTAGGAGTAATGCTCTTATGAACATGGGTGTACTACACAGGAGGTTTTGTGAAGTAGTATATTCAGTTGCTTATTAATTTATTTACTTATTTTTACCCTCAACAAATATTCCCCCAAGTGCTTACTCAGGCCAGCAATGATGATGCTTATGGGCAAAAATTCTATAACTCAGCTAGTTGTTTGCAATATTCTCAAGAGGCAATAAAATTATTCAGAACATTAACTTCTGTCAGGTTTAAAATGTGCAGAGCAAACTTTAAGACTGTTTAGTTTAGCAATTCACTCAGCAAACAATTTTTGAAAGATGGTGTTATATACGGCACAAAATTTGCCTCAAAGAATCTTTTATGCTGCCTCACAAAACCAGAGTTATAAAGAATGCTAAAAATTAGATAATAAGGAGAATAGAGAAAAATGAGTGGCATGTCCTGTATAATTTTCATGATTCTGGGTCTATGAAAAGTAACTTATATTTTAGAATTTAGATGACACCAAGGATTGCCATGAAATTTTTTTCCTTACATATACCTTAAAACTACTAATTGATTAGTTGATAAATTATATAAATATTAACCTTACGTGTATTGTAGCAAGATAAGTCTTAAAGTGGGTGAATTTGATTAATTTGGAGATTGTGCTCAAATTTAGAAAAGAATGTTCTCTTAGTTATAAAATGAATCCCGTTAGAATCCCCTACTTAGAGAGTTCACAGATTCACACACAAAATAAACAGACAAACTGGCTGGTAAGTGTTCAGAGTGTGTGCGGCAGAGGAGATGAAGGAGAAGAAAAAGAGGCAGCCGTGGTAATCGATGCAAGAGAGGAGAAAAGAGAAATGAATGGCAAGGGTGGATAGGATGAAGTGCCAAGTCAAGTCACCGCCCCAGAGGTTTTCAGATGTCTATGCTTCTTTCTTAGAACAAGAACCCTGCCATCATTTTGAAAGAATAGAGCCAAAAAAATAAGTTCCACAGAGTAAAAATCAAGATTACAAAACTGAGTCAGGCATAAAGCCTAAATAAATGTTTCATAGAGCATATATTTATGTTCACCTCTTTGTTATCTTTAAAATGTGATTTGAGAAGAAATGCAGAAGAGAGAAAACTTTTCCAATTTTAGGCATGTTGGAGGGTGAAAACTGATCGATATTCAGAAGTTTACCAAGAGTGTCAATCCAGGACAAGAATGAGTGTGAACAGCTGTGCTCCCCAGTGTGACCTCAGGACATTGGACCTTTAATATTTCCATAATACGACTGTAAAAATATGTCCCTCTAGCCTTATTTGCTTCCCTGAATGGATAATGCCTCTGGCTTGGATCTTTGTGTGGAAAAAAAGGCTCTTTTGTCTCATAAAATGTTACAGATGCTGCTATGGTAACACACTTTAATTTTATTCCTATCTCAGAAGATAAACATGGAAAAATGCAATTGGCAATTTGATCTAATATTTAGCATTAGCTTTAGGTCCACAGAGTATTTTGGGTTTGTTTTTAAGGAACATTGGCACTTTTGTTAACCTGCTGTACTCAATTAGGCAGAATCCTAGAGCCCTGTCTAAAAGGTATTACTCTGCCAACTTAAAAATACCATGTGGCCAAGTTTCAAAACCCACAGGGGAAAGAAAGCATGCTGTGTCTATGACAAAATTCTTAGGTGGCCAGAGTGAGTTTGCATTTGTGGGAATTTTCTTCTGGGCTAAAAACAAAACCCAAACATCTCAGCATTTATAAAGACAGTATCAATCTGGTTTGAAATAAAGCCCATGATGTTGAATGGAGAGAGAATTACTGGATGGTTTTTTTTTCCTGTTTGCAAACTTGCAACACGTTACGTTAAAACCTTTGACATTAAAGCAAGTTGTGGACTTTGCACTCAGTAAACAACCAAGGTTATTGTACCCCGAGGAGGTAATTTGAGGCCCCAATTCCCTGTTGAATTACAACAACACACCATTTACACAGGAGGCAGAGGCTTCCAAGCTTGCCAGCATCATAAAAACAAGACCAAAAGATCAAGTAGAAGGAAAGACGCCGGAAACCTGGTCAATATTGCACTGTATGGAATCTTGTGATATTTTCTTTGCAAATGCAAAAAGAAACCAGCCTCCAATCATGTGTTTAAAAAGCTCATCACTGCAGTTACTCTCACTTCACAATTTTTATTAAATTTTCTCTTCTGTGATATAACAGCTTGGTAGCAGATGAGTTAATGAAGGGTGCAGTCAACAAAGTTTCAGTCACAAAGCAGCGGGGGGCAAATCTGATTTTGATTCACCGCACGCCACACTAACTGGTTCCAGAGTGTCCATTCTCCTAGTGTCTCAGAACCAGGTGCCTGGTCCATTCATCGAGTGATTAGAAAACATGCAGTCTGCTAAATTTTAGTTACTCTAGAACTTTCTTGAATAATCAAAACCACCATTGCCATTGATTTATGCACTGACATTTAGAAATATCCACAGTGACTGTATAACACTACAGTACTTTTCAAATACTACAATATATACAAATTGCCAACAATTAAACTGAAGTGCCTACCTAAGTTGCTCTTGAAGCAAACTTCAGCACTTTGTAATATTTTCCCTTCATAAAAGTCCTCAAGTATTTACAGTCGGTAGATGAGATCATACTCTTGAAACGGTAAAGATTGAATGAGAAGGGAATGAGAGTGAAAGAGAGGTTGTTCACACTAACACTACTTGTACTGGAAAGGTTTGACAGCACTATCTTGGCTCTCATTGGTCACTCAGCGGACTGAAACAATATTTGCCCAGTTGCTATGTAGAGAGGGGTGGCTGCCAATTCACTTCACTAATAGGTCTGAACCTGGCCTTTGCAGATAAGAGTGGTTATTGTTTGAGTTAATGTGTTTGCTGATAAGATGCTCACCAATGAAGGTGAAAGGGATATTTTTCTTTTGTGATACACTGTAGGGCTGCTATGGACATTTTCTGCTACTCTCCAAATTCTAACAGCTGTGGCAAGAAGCAAACCAAGAGATGACTTCTGGGTTGTTTTTTTTTTTTTTTTAAAGACTCTTCCCTTTTAGAAATTCACATCTAAAAACCACGCAAATATATATTTTTATAAAGGACCCTACACCTGAAATATAAAAGAATAATTCATCTACCCCAACTCTGAGAACCCATTAAAATATAATTAAGGCAGTACATGGTGACTTCACACACACACACACACACACACACTTCTTTAAAAAATTGTCTTAGTGGAGGTTTACATTAGGAAAACTTCCCCAAATTTCAAGTGAAGCACTTTGGAGATGTGTGTGTGCGCACACACACACACACAGTATACACATACTCCGTCACCAAACTGTGTGAGCATACATAACACACACATATGTATGCAAGTTTGAACAACACAGGACTAATGCAAAGCACATGCCAATTTGGGCAGGATGTAAAAGAAATTCAAAGGCAGATGTTTCTCTTTTTGTGTTTAGAGAAACATCCTACTATTTTTTCAACTTATACTGAGTGTGAGTGCATTTTTGTGGGATTGTGTGAGGGAAGACTGTTTAGGCTCTGAATTTGACTTCATGTAATGAAGAGAGGCACATGAAAACAAGCATATTAGATATGTCTTTAACAAATAATTTTGAGTAATGGTCATAAGTGTGCCAAATACTAAGAGAAAAATGGAATAAATTATCTTAACAACTAAGATGCTTTTTAGTTCTTTATGTACCTCTGATTTGCTCTTTATCACTGGTTAAGTAAAGCACAATAGACTTTTGACTATGTATTTGCTTATTGGTTATTAATAGAAAACCCCAAAATATTAATAGATTCACAATAATAGATGAACAAAATTTCTCATAGAACCCGAAGGGACCATGGTGCTTTAAGTTCTGTACCAAAACAGGAATGTCAACTTCCATCCTGAGTATTTTTCAAAATTAAAATGAAAGCATTTCTAGAAAATTGAAAAAAAAATTCCATGGACAACCCAATAGGTGATGTTTCTATATCTAAAAAATAATGATTTCTTGAACTTAAACATGGGAGGACCACGTGATGCCACTGAACTTTGCCTGTGTCTAAAATAGACAACTGACAGGCACGTGCGGATCACGGTCGGCGCTGGAAAGGGTGGTGCTGCAGGATGCGGTGCCAGTTGTTTTCCTGTGTTGCCTTTCCCGTCACAACCAGGCGTTTCACAAGGAAAACCTGCTGACCCCCCAGCCCACGTGCACTTTCTGGTCTTGGCAGAGCCGGCAGTCCAAGCTACGTGGAGACCCTTCAGTTTGCACCCATGAAAAACACAACAGAGATAGTCCCACTGTTTATATCAATATACAGATTTCTTTGCTTAGCACTTTTAATGCAATGTCTATCTTAGTCAAAATGAAGGCTAGAAGAAATGAATGAGATTGGTATTCCTCATGTCACCGTGGGAAGAAACATGCTAAGAAGCAATATGTTTATTGAACAGAACATCCACATATTTTCATGGAATCAATACAATTTCTAATATGTAAGTACTTAGAATTGGTAATTATAGGTATTTCCCCGTAACAACTGGAAGAATTTTATTCTTTATAACAAGGTCTAAATCTAGAAAAGAGAGTGAGCTGAAGTTGGTGTTTCTAAAAATATGTTACTTTTTAGTAACTGATACTCCAAGGCTCTCAGAGAAAATTTTCTGTTGGATGATGGCCAAAGAGATTAACTAAATGCTAAGGGGCCGTATCCTTTCTGTTACATTATCTCTGATCTATTTCACACTATTATAATCAAAATAGTCCCTTTGTGTCCGGAGTTTGGTCACAGGACAGCTCAAAAATTCTATGGGTATTTTAACAAAGAAAAAAAATAGCACTAAATAACACAAAACACACGAATTCTTTAACAGACACCAGCATTATTTGGTGAGATTTAGAAAACAAAATTTTCTCAAGACTATAAAATTTCATGAAGTACAAAAAAAAAAATCAGCTTTTTGACTATGATACCTTTTTTCCCCAATTCAAAACATTTCTCTGTTAATGAGCTTTCTTTTTCCCCATGAAGTGGGGGTGATGATGACCAGGTAAAACACACTGTTTAATAACAAACTAGAAATGCTACGAACCAACAAAACTCTTGCATCCAGGAATGGTCTTTTCAGAGCATACATCTGACCACATGTTTTGCTGCCTAAGGCCTTCACGGCTTTTCCTTGCCATCCAGATCACATTAGAACTGGTCCCTCTCTCTGGGGCTCGTTTTGTTTCGGTCAAGTCAGACTGGTTTTGCATGAATTAATGCACTGTATTCTTTCTCATCTGCAGCTTTCACACACGCAGTTCTCTTGGCCCTTCCTTGCTTCTTTTCCTGATTTACCCCTAAGCCTCCTCCAGGTTTCAGCTTTGGTGCTGGGTTGTCCTCTTGCTTGAAATACACGGGACTTGGGTTTTCCTTTTAGTAGCACGCATCACATGTGCAGTTACTTTTGTGCGAAGGACAGGAACTGGGGCTGAATGTCCCCACCGTATCCCCAGAGCCTACTCCAATGTCTAGCTAGCATACAGTGAACAACAGACATTTGTTGCATGAACATGAGTTTGAGCTGAAATAGATGCTTATGTTGGTGGTATTGGTCAGGAAAAAAAAGTAAAGGACTAAAATTTTCTCAAGGATAATACAATGTTGACTTTAGGAAAATAATGTGGCTTCTTTTTGGAGCAAAAATAATGAGGATGGTTCTGCTTCTGATTGACCTAGAGACCTGTAAATTAATTTTAATCTGCAGGGATTTTCTCCACAACATGAAGATGCAGACCTAAAGTTAGTAATTACATAAATCACCTTGGAGTCTTGGAGAGATTAATTTTGAAGGTGTAGTTCATATCGTTATCTAGGCTATTGTTTTCATTTATTTCTATTTCTAGGTTCAGTCCCCAAACTTTAAATCTCTCCATGGATTTCTGTCATTAGTCTCAGTTAAGAATTTTAATAGGCATTGTATATTCTCTCCTTGGCCTCATATGGATCACATCTTATTGCATCTACCCGTAATTTTAGATTATTTCATATTTTCCAATAAGTTCTAGAAGAGCAGTGTATTTCATTTGTATTTCTATCTGTGCCTAATACAGTTTTATGCTATAGAAGCTCCTCAGATTTGTCTATGAATATAGACAAATGAATAGAATGATAAGCACTTATATTTTTACAAAAAGAATTGTAGAGAGATTATATGTGAAAACTTGCAGTAGACTGAGGGGGGAAAAGTCACTTTACTTGCAACACTGGTTACGTTGGAATCTACATGGCTTTATCTAATCTCACTTCAATAAGAAATACCAGACTTTGTTAGCATTTAAACGAGAAACCTGGAAACGCTAACTCAGGCATCTCAGTCACTGTTGAGGGCATTCCCAGTGTGAACTATGATAATGTCATAGTAAAGGACACTGGGCTCAGAGGGGACATTTCAGCAGAAGGGAAGCCCAGGCAAGTTTTCTTTCATAGCAGTTCTAGAATTGCCTCACAATTCCTTTGTTTCAATCCAACGCACTCTGAAAATCAGCACCTTGAGAAAGGGAGGCTCTCAGGGGAAGCCTAGTTCCTAGAATGTAATTCACATCACATTAGGTGAAACTTCGATAATGTATTATCTCTATACATGGGGGTCCCCCCACCTCCTCACATGCACTTTCATTGAGGATGAATAGTTTTTCTTGCTAAACCTTTATGCCTATAAATCTACACTCATTTAAAAGACATACATTAAAATTACCAGCATAAAGAAAAGTTGAGGGAGAAAATTGTTTCATATGTGAGATTTTCATATTCAGAGATTTTCTCAATGTGCTCAGTTACACTGAGACTTGTTTTTTTAACCATTCAGCTGGGTGGTGAAAGATATCTGAGCGATAACAGAATGCCTCAGATTATAATCTATGTGTCCTTTAATTGATAGAGACTGGGGACAGAAAATGACTGCTGGAATGAGTCATAAATTCCTAACTGAGCAGGTCACGGCAGGTAGTTATGCCCCAGGCATATAAATTCTTTAGTCAAAGGTTTCTAAGCAAGTCCTGTCCATTGTTATGTGTATCTAGGCTAATGTCTTTGAGGGGGCGGAGGTATTATCTCTTGAAGGTACAACCAACCACTCCCAAGAAAGCACAGAATCTTAACTGTCCTGTCATGTGATCCCTGCCTTGCTTTCTCCCACTTTCACGTAATCTTCCTCATGTTCCCTCCTTAAGTTCAAATGAATACAAGAAGCTGCAAAACTGTTATTCTCTAGTGCATTTGAGATCTTGTGCCCTGGCCTACGTTGTCAGTTTGGCTCAAATACACTCATAAAAATTCTCTACAGGTGTGGGCGTTCCTTACATTGACAAGGCACTGAAGGCACTGTCTAATTTCATTTTCTAGCAGATCAGATTCACACGGCTCCATGGCTATAAGTGTCTGTATATGCCACCTTCGCCCTTTAATTTCCAGCTCTGTCATTTCCACTGAGCTCCAGGCCCTTACATCCAACTGCTCTGCCATCACTGATCCGAGAACTGGCAGGCTCTCCATCCTCACACGCCTGAAACAGGAAGCTTGATTCCAACTCTCTTCTCAATCACTTACCTGTGAAACCTGTCCACCCACCAGTTGTTCCCATTTCGGTTAATAGACCCACTCAGCTGAGCAGGCCTCACATTATCGTTCATTCTTACATCTCTCAATTACCACAACCAACCTGTCAGCACGTTTTTCCAGCTCTACCTCCAAAAATAGATTGTAAATTCTGCTTCTTTTCAGCAGTTCCATGACTCCAACAAGCCACTCATTTTCCTGTTGAACTCATTTCTTTCATTTCACATACTCTCCAAAGTGCACTCTCCACAAAGAGTATGGAGCCATAGATATCTTCTGAAGACAAAACAGATTATTTTTCTCTCTTACAATCATCTAATGGCTTCCCGCTGCAACTAAAATAAGACCCAGCCCTTTTGTTTGGCTCAGAGGCCCCACACGGTTCGGTTCTCTGCATGCTCTGGTCATACTGGCCTTTCTGCTCTTCACCCCTGCCACTCCCACCCCCGTCTCAGGACCTTTCTTCAATGGCGTTCTCTTCCAGTAAACCTTCCCTTTCTGCTGAACTGCTGTTCTCAAGATCTTCCCTGACCACGCCATCTCAAGTAATCCCACATCCCTGGTTACTCTCCAGCCTACATCCTTTATCTTCCTCAAGTTCTCAACACCACTTGAAGTTATATTATTTGTTTATTTATTTGCTCTTATGCCAGAATACAAACTTGCCAGAACATTAAACTCCTTGAAGGCAGGAACTTAACCTATCTTGTTCATAACTATATCTCTAGTGCCTAGGACACTGACATCTTTAAGCCCCCTTTAATGATGAATGAATGGTGAAATGAATAAATCTCAGGCATTACTTAAGCTCTCCTGCCTGTTTCCTACTTTCGGTATTGTAAGGCTTAGAAAACATGTGTGTAAATCACCTAGGAGAGTGTCAGAAACATAAAACACACCGACCAGATATTTACTGACTGGAGGAAGGGTGTTCTTAGCACACACTGGGAGGTTATTTCGTGGAGTGAAAAGATACTTGGAGTTAGAAGTCCTGGATTGGAGTTCTTGTTTACTCTATTATCTGTGTGACCCTTGAGCCAATCCTTTAACTTCTCCAAGTCCCATTACATTTTTTATCTATAAAATAATAAATCAGTTGTTAGGAGGATAAGTGCTCAGGCAATGTCTGTAAAAGCGGTATGTAAAGTGTAAGGTGCTGATCAAAGACATGTAATTCAAATATTATTATTACATGGACATGTCTGTTGATTAACGGGGGGAAGGGCTTATGGTAGCTTTTATTCTTTCCACCAACATTTATCCTGAAATTGCTCAGTGTATACATGTTGAATCTCAACACGGATTCCGTTTCAGATGGAGTAGTCCATTCAAACACCAACAGATGGGATCTCCTCTAGTTCAAGTGACAGTAAACTTTGGCAATGCCCTTTAAGGCATTGGGAAATAATAAAAGTTCGAATCTGTGAATTGTAGCATGAATGAAACTCTTTAATAAGTTAAGAAAGAAGTTTATGAATATGTTTCAAACTTTCTTTTCCTAACTAAAGAAAAGGTTTGAAAACTGGTCATCTGCTTATCAGCCCTTATTGATGAGTGACTTTCCCAGCATCTGGATGCGGCAACTTCGGGAAAAAAGGTTCCCAGAGGTGAGATGGGCTTCACTGCCTCATCTTTGCATCCAGGGAGGCCAAGGAGCATGGGACTCTACACTTCTGCGTCCTCAGAGGGGCCGGCATGGGTCTCCCTGTCATCTTCCCGGCTCTGGGGCAGGTTAATGCACACCTGACAGACCTCCCCCTTGACTGCAGATGTGCTTTCTTACCTTCCCACTGATGATGCTGCCTCTGTTACTGCAGCAACTGTGCTTTGCAGAGCAAATGAATCATAACTGGGTTAGTCAGTTCGGGCTGTTATAACTAAACACCACAGACTGGGTGGCTTATAAATAACAGAAATTGCTCTCTCACAGTTCTGGAGGCTGCAAGTCCTAGATCAGGGCACCAGCATGGCCAGGTTTGGGTGAGAGCCCTCTTCTAGGTTGTGGACTGCACTTTCTCTCAGTGTCCATACATGATGAACAGGGGGAGACCTGTCTGGGGCCTCTTTAACAGAGACACTAATCCCATGCATGAAGTCTTTGCCCTCACCAGCTAATCAAGTCCTAAACGCCCCCCTGCCCCCCATCCTCATACCTTGGCCATTAAGTTTTCAACATAGGAATTTTGGGGGAATACAAACATTTAGCTTATAGCATTCTATATATATTAGTGATGGTTCTCCAGAGAAAAAAGTATTAATAGGAGATATATAGAAATTTATTATGGGAATTGGCTCATGTGATCACTGATGCCCAGGTATGCCACAGTGTACTGATGTGCTGTCTGCAATCTGGAGAACCGGGAAAGTTGCTGGTGTAATTTGACCCAAGTCTGAAGGTCTGAGAGCCAGGGGTGCCTATGGTATAACTCCCCATCCAAGGCTGATAGCCTAAGAATGAGTGGAGTGATATGTTGGTATAGTCCTGTAGTCTATAAGGCTTGGGAACCAAGAACTCTCATGTCCTGGGGCAGGAGAAATGAATGTTTCAGCTCAAGAGGAGAGAAGGAATTCACCCTTCCCCCACATATTTGTTCTATTCAGGCCCTGAGCCCATTGGATCTTTTTCACTCCGTCTACTGATTCAAACGCTAACCTCTTCTGGAAACAATCTCGCAGACACAGCCAGAAATAATGTTTTCCCAGCTATCTGGGCCTCTTTTAGCCCAAGCAGGTTGACACAAATAATTAACAACACAATAAGCAACAGCTTGGTTATGCTAGAATATTGTGTGTGTGTGTGTGTTACCATTTTTCAACAGTATAAAATCTTTGTCCATTTCTAGCATGGATATCCAAATGGCAAATCAACTTTCTGTGAAAATGTATTTAGGGGTTCTAGTGCCATGAGGATAGGATTGGATCTGCTTTCCATAAGTTAATACTCCTAGTTTTTAATATGGTTCCTGGCACTTGTTAGATACTCAACACCTGGTGGTTAAATGAATGTCTGGATGTTTGAATGAGATTCTTCTCTGACCCCCTAATGGCTCGATCACAGAAACAGGTACTATGGGAACAGATACTACCTGGGAAGGTACTAGGAGTCACTTAATTATTTTACGATTATTTACTTCATTTTAATTACTGAGAATCATTTCTTTTCTGAGACATGTACCCTTTGTCTTCCAGTTTACGTGCAACTTTTAGAGAAAGTTTCAAAAGAAATCTGTTTCAGATTATGTGTGAACCTGATGCTAGAAATTGCTGAGTCGTTTCAGATTACACTGTCAACATTGTGTACAGATCCAGTACCTTCTCTACTGTCTGCCTCCTGCCCAGCTGCAGTTTTACTGGATGAGAAGGACTTTGTTCTTACAGGATTGTGTAAGGTGATGGGTGTCATTGTGGAGAGCAAGTGAATGGCTTTCCAGAGGGGACTGTGTTTTAGATCATGTATTTCACTTAGGATACCTCAGCTATTTTGTTTCAAAGCAAGCTACAAATCGAGTTATGGGTCTTCAGAAAGAACATTCTTAGCCTGTTTCAGGCCATGCCTGTCGTGAAGGCACTCAATCACACCCCTTCATATTCCCCCTGACACTGCGCTTTGAGGGTAACTTTTATGGAGGAAATATGAAGTTGAAATTTGTAAAAGTTGTTAAAATGGGTAAAATATTTATGAAAGCATGTTGCTATTTACATTTCATATGGACTTGAATATTTTTAAAATTAAGTAGGTAACATTCACTGGTTTACACATCCCTTTATTAAAGAGACTCAAAATTCTCTAAAAGTGGCTGATATCATTCCAATAATGTTCATTCACTAGAAACATGCATATTTAAACATCATCTTAAAATATTTCAATTATGTTTGAATTTTGATATAATTCTACTTTCTAATGATCAAAATCCACTGTCAAAGTTAGGCCATACTTCACCCAGTTGAAAAGAAAATAGCTTTTGAATCATTTATCAGAAAGGTTGGGTCAATACCCCTGATCTGTACTCCTACCAACCTCTCCTTTCAGCAAAACTGTCCTGAACTTCTGTTATTTTGTTTGTTTGTTTTTGTTTTGTGGTCTTGCTTTGGCTTTGGCTGGCTAGCTTGCTAAACTAATTCAAGCTTTTAGAGATTAAAGACTTCATATGAAAATAATCTTAAGGCAGATATTTTATAGGCAATTATAAAATGCTGTGAAAACCTTGTTATGGCTAAAAATCCAAGATTCCTTTTGCACTTTACCGCATTCTTCTGGAGAAAATATTTCTGCTTTTGTTGCCAAAGGCGTTTGTGATTCAGGGTGAGCTAAAGGGGAAATTTCTAGCATCATGTTGGAACTATATGGAGCTATTTTAGAATAAATCAAATCATATGGATAGTCCAACCACTCTAACCTCGTCCTGCAGTGAGCTCTTGGGCTGTGATTTCAGTTGCTATGTGGAAAATTACATTGCAGTGTTAACCTTGCCATTTTGTAAACACAGAAAGCAGACACACCTAGGTCATGCTTTACAATAAACGGCAGATCATTATTGCTTCCTTTGGTATTTCCTTTGTAATGCTGATTATGATGAACTCTGGCATCGTGACAATAAATGCCATTCCAAAGAAATTCCATTTTAACTTATGTAATAGGATTTCAGAATGGGGCTCTTCCGGCCTCTGCTTCAACTGAAGTACAAGTGTGGAAGATATCAGGTACCCATGTGTGTATGAGACCAATCCACACATGTGAGTTTTCAAAAGAAAATAATTAAGAACCAGTTTCAAGATGCTTGAGCGGTTGAGGTTAGGAAGGATATAAACAGCGGTCAGAGCTTGCAGAGACGGGAAAAACTTGTCAGGAGATTCATGTGGAGTCAGCTGTTGCCAAACATGCCCCAGTTTGGGAAAGGGTTGAAAGAGGGTGCTACCTCCAGACCAGGAGCCTAGCGATGGGGGAAGGGCCACCTCTGGAACTCTGAAATGTGCTACTTGTGTGTGGGATACACAGAACATTGGTCCTTAAGCGTGACTGAGAAAGATGCAGTGTACTGTTCTCCCCGAAAATTTGATGGGGATGAAGCTCTAAGTCCCTCTGAGCCAGGGAAGTGTTGATGTGTTTTTACTTCCAGTTTGTGGAGCCAGGGATGCGAGGTATGCACAGGTAGGACGTGTAGAATGGAGCTGCGGGAGGTCCAAGAGGGTGGCTTGGAGGCATGAGAGGAGATCACGTCTGGAAGGGCTGGAGATGGCACACTGATTTGCAGGGGACAAGGAAGGAGCTGCAGATGGCCCTTGAGAATGAGAATGTACCTGCCAGATCACTGGAACTGGAGAGCAGGGGCTCAGCAGAAAGACTGCAGAGCTCACACAGGTACTCAAGGAGAAAAAGAGCTGACTTTGGCCATCACAGGCCCAGAGAGAGCACAGCCACCTAACCAAGTAGGGACTATCCTGCCCCCTTACCTCTCCTGGGATCAGGGTTTCTTATTACTGAGGGCAGCTGTGCTTGTGAGTTCAGGTGAATGTAGGGAGTTTTGTCTAAGAGTGGACAGTTCACATGCAGGGCAAAGAGAAGATTCTCCGTACCATGGAATAAACTTCAAGGAAGAGTGGAAGAGAATAATGCATGGAAATTTGTTTACATTCTGCGTTGTGCTGGTTCAACATATTGGTTGTGTCCAGAATGAATTAATGGATATGTTTAACGGCCATAGGTTCCAAAGTTAGCAGTCACATAGAGAAACACAAACATAGAGAGTTTAATAGTAAATCTGTTTTGAAACAGACTCTGATCTATTGGGACCTCCTCAATGCATGGGACTCTCTAGGGCAGCACATCGTGAACAAATACCAAGTAGCAACAAGAGCTGAGAGCCCACTGAAGATGGACACCTCCTGGGCAGGATGGCTGAAGAAACATCTCCTCCGTTCCCTCTCGTCTGTGCCAGGGAGCTGCCTTTAGAACAAAACAGGGCTGCAAACTATAGGCCGCAGTGGTTTAGACTTTATGCCTTAGTCACAAAAGACTATGGAGCACCCTGTACTTCAGAGGCAAGAGAGCACCAAGGAAGTGCCTCAAACTTTGGAACTTCCAACCACACCTTTTTCTCAGGCACGTATTTCTGAACTTTTCTGAGTCTTTTTTGTTACACTATTTTCATTGAGGATGTGGAGTCTGGTATTAGCAATGATCTTCCCTTAGATATGACTAACATGACTAAAAGAATAACAAAGGTAAATGGTGTCAAGCTTGTGTGTGGGATAGGTAGTTTTGGCTTTGTAAATTCATGCTACCAAGAGATTAATTTGCACATATTGGAAGCATCCTGCTGTGTGCTCTGCTTACTCTCATCCAGGAATTCTACATCCAGAAAGCCCATTTTTAAGAAATGGAAAATATTTGTGAACAAAAGATGGAAAATACTTCACTTTCTTGGAAGTTCTCTACTTTAAGAAGTACTAATAATATGAACCACCATTCATGAGCACATAGTATGTGTTAGGAACTTGGCTAAGAGGTTTTCTAAGCGTTTTCTCTTGACTCTACAGTACTGGCCTTTAAGGTTGTTCTATCCACGCTTTACAAAAACTGAAATGGAGGTTCGAGAAGGTTAAACAATGTGTCTTAAGTCACACAACCAGTTTGCAGCTGAGCCTGGAGCTGATCCTGTCTTTTTGACTAGGTTCCTAGCTCTTAACAACTATGCTATACAGAGCTCAGCTTTTGCGTAAATTGTTAATAAGGTGTCAAGGTAGGCCATGATGCTGAATACATAGATGGATAATGAGGGATTGAATCAACGGCCTTGGAATGAACTGTATTTGTTTCCAAATCTGTTACACTTGGCAGATCTATTCGGCAATGGAGCAGCTGGCCCACTTACTCTTGTGGTGGTGATCTTCCTCATCGCTGATTTAACTGTATAACAGAAAGCAGAGAACGGGATGATTGATCTGCTAATATTGAATCCTTCCTTCTAATAGTCAGATGCAGACTTCTAAAAAAAATTGAACACAGCCTTGTGGCTGTTCTGGAAGAAACCCAGGGAGAAGCAAGTTTTCCCAGTAAGCAGAGTCAACAGAAGGCCGGCTGCAACGCACAGGTCTGCGTAAAGTGGCTCCAGCCACGGCAGAATATCTCCCTCCTCTCTAAGCAGATCCAGGTCATCTCCCTCCTTCTTGGCTATGGAAAGGCTGCAGCCTGCTGTGGGTTTTTCTCAGGCTTCACCCCTCTGGAGCAGCTCTGGTGGTCTTCAGATTCTGTGGTTCCTTTCTCTAGGCTCTGCTTCTAACCAGCATTAACAAATATCCACTTGGCAATTAATGCAGGCAGTTAGAGTGTAGCAACAAGTTCAATTCATTGAAAAGAAAGGGGGAAACACTTAATATGACAGAGCTGTATTTTTTTTGGGGGGGGTGCTTATCTTTCATAACTCACTAGGAGAAGACTGGGCTCCAGAAAAATACATGAAGTATTTTAATCATTTATATTTTTCTTATGATAAATATATCATTGTATATAATTAATAAATACAGGGACATAGAGAAAAATCACTCAGAATCATTCTACCTAGAGGCAAACACTGTTTTCACTTACATTAATGACTCATAAAGGAATTACCTTCTTTTAGAGTGAGTACACTCTACTTGCCTTAATTTCATCCACCTCCACTTTTACAGATGTTTCTAAGAGCCCTTACGTGACTTTCTCTTACCAGACTGACTTGCACTCTTCACAATCCCTTCAAGTCCCTTCATGGAGATGGTTCTTCCTTTTATCACGTATGGGGGCAGCAAAGGGTAGACTGTTGGACTCGTTTCAGTTCCAAACTCCTCACTTACTGGTGGGCAAGCTCCAGTGATATAACCTAATATCCCAGTCGCTCAGTTTTCACATATGTAAAATGGGCCAGTGATACTGGAGACAGACCTCATAAGGATGTTGCATGACTTTAATGAGTCCATGCAACATGTTAACATGATTCCTAACGTGTATTAAATACATAATGACTATAAGCTTTTAATTTTTCCCTTAAGATTCTCACAGTTTCCCTACTAGAGAGGTGTTGTGATCTGGTAATAGCAAGGATAAAGCTTGTCACTGAGCTTCCAAACAGGGAAGCGTAGCTGTTGAACTGGGTGGATTTTTTTCTTGCTTGTTCGCACTCAGAGCTCATGTACCAAGTGGGCAGTATAAGGTCATAGGTTCCAGAGATTCATTATTGTGCAACATTTAACTTCCTTAAACTTACAATCTCACACTTGTCCACATTTAAATCCACTTGCCTCTTTTCTGCCAACTCAAAAACCAAACAAACCAACTTCTCATCTCCTTCCCACTCAAAAAAGAAAACTCATAGGAGCTTTATGTTATCTGCAAGTAGGAAATGTCACTGCGTACTTCCTCTTCCAAATCATTGTTATAATATTAAAAGCATCCATTTTTAACATTGGTCATAAGAGCACACTACTTTTTAATTCTACTTCATTTAATGTCGATTTGTCCTTGGTTTCCTACCTCCAAATCAGTTCTCTATCTGTGGCAAAGCTGCTTTAAGTCTATGATTCATAGTGCCTGTTTTTTTGTTTTTTGGTTTTTTGTTTTTAGCAAGTTACAAATGTGTCTTACACTTCCTGATTCAATGAAAAGAAATCAAAGCATGGCAAAATAAAACTATTTTTAATCTGAACTGTTGTCAAAGGCCTTTGAAAATCTTAAACTATCTTCAGTTTGACTTTAATCCACATGCATAACTCATCCTTCAAAGAGCAGATAATAAGTTCTTTCTCTTTTCTGCTCAAGTGGCATGATTGTGGGGTCAGGGAGGCGGGTGAGAGGAGGTGGGAGAGGGCATAAGGGGGCTAACTGGTAATGGAAAAAATATAACAAAAATAAACTATTAAAAAAGGAGTAGATAATAAATTAGTCAGCCATAGTTAGTATTTTTGAAATTTTCCTGTATTTCTTTTTAATGAAGGTACAAAGTACTCAAGAATTGTATTTCTTGCAGACAAGAAATTGTGGCTCCCAAGTTTGTAGTTATGAGGTACACTCATAGAATCCTTTTTATTAATGAGGTCACATTGTCAGTTCTCAAGCAAATAAAAAAAATACAGTTTCCTAATTTTAGCCTTGAGTTTCTTTCAACTAATGAAATGATGGGCAAAGAACCTGAGCAAACAATTCACAAAAGAATGTATCAAAAGACTGGTAAACATTTTTAAAAGTAATCAATATTCAAAGAATGCAACTAAAGATAGATTTATACTTTATCATTAAATTAATAGAGATTAAAAAAATAGATTATCCAGGTCAGGCAAGAATGTGATGATTGAACTTTCGCCTACACAGGCCGGTATAAGAATATATACGAATAGTCTTGTGGGGAACAAGGTTTGTCATAAGTCTATAAGAGGTACAAACATTTATAATATGTAACAAAGACACAAATAGCAGTGCATAGGTAACTCTCAACTTTTGTCACAGTACTTATAAAATATAAAACTTCCTGAAGCATTTGAGAACTTTGTAGCAGCTACACACCAGTACTGGCAAATTCTCCATTCATTCAGGATGTGTATATCAGTATTAGTAATAAGAAATATTGTTAGAAACCATTTATTTCACAGAACAGTGGTGGTGTGAAGGTTAAACATTATAGTTCAATGAAAGAACATGTATTTGGGACAGAATATCAAACTGAAAATCAAAGCCAAATTAATCCATGAAGAGTTCATGACATGTGCTTCTTAGAAGACAAAAATACTGGCCCCCTGAAAATGAGAATAATTTGCTTGCTTAGCAAAAATGTGATTCTGAGAGCCCAGTGTGATTAGTAAAGCTACAAAAGAGGCACTCCCATAGTGAGTGGTGAGCGCAGACTCAGAAGTCCAGGCGAGTGTCTAGCTTGTGGAGGCCCTACTAGTGGCTCTTTAGAAGCTCATAAATCCCTCTAGCTTGATGTCCAGATTAGGCTGAGGGACTGACTTACTGTGCTTTGTCATTTTGCCAAAGAAGCCAATTTTAATTCAGTTTCACATTTGGCTTTTCCTGTGAGTCTCATTGAATTTTATTCTATTTTATCCCAGAAGAACATAGAAGTACAATAATTAAAATATTTGTATGCTTGCGGGAGCTCAGGTGGCTTGGCTATGGTAATTCTCTCCATTAATTGGTGAGATGGAAGTATGAATTTTATGTGCTTCTATGTTTTCACTTTCTATTTTGATGAGGATTTTATAGTTTCATACTGGCTCAAAGGAAAGCCATCCCTTTTAAGTCAGGATTATCCCCGAGGACCTGCTCTTTCCCTTTGACCATCTGCGCTCGTTTCCCCAACCCCCTTGGATTGTAGGCTCACCGTTATCCTAGAGACTTAATAAGATGTTTCGAACCCAGAGAAGTGGCCCTGGGCTTCGAGAGAAACGGACCTGGGTTTTTAGCCTCAGTGTTTTGTATCCGCTACAGTCAACAGATGTTATTTAGTCAGACTTATATTCTCTATTTATGAAATGATTACATGAGGATATTGGGAGGAATACATGTATGAAAGTGCTTTGTAAATAATGTAATTCTACATAAACGAGTTATTATCAGCAGCATCATCAACTTCATTTTAGAGATAAAATTTCATTGTCTTTTGCCTTTTGCCAAATGCTACTATAAATAAGATATTTAAAAATCTCTTGGTTTTCTGAGTGTTAGAAAGTTGTTTTTTAAATTCCAACTCACATGTTTTTCCGTGAATGAATGACCAGCCATGTTTAATTGTTACCTTCTCTAAAAATGAAGAGCCAGTGGACAGATTTCTTTGGTTTTGCAACTCTGGCCAAAATATTGAGATAAGCTGTGAGATATATTTTCCTTAAAAATGGAATACCACCCCTCCCCCTTTTTTGGAAAGAGTTGTGTGAAGTCTTTAATAAGAAGGAGAGTTTGGGTTAAAAATGTCACGATCTTATGTTACTAGATGTTAAAAAAATCCATAGGAATAAAGGATGGAAAAGATCAATTAATCAAGTAGCTGATTTTAACATGTTGTTGCCTAACTAACATCACCGTACCAAGCAGGTGAGCACTTAGATACATTGAAATTAAGAACAATGTAACAATAACAATAGCCACACAGACTTTTAGCCTGAGCCTGTGGGCTGAGACCGTGCGAACACATGCGGCGACATCTGACTATAAAGCTTGTTGTGAACACCCACCAGGGTGAACATCTGTTTTCCATTGACTGCTCTCATGCTTTTTGTTCAGAGGCTGCAGCACTGACTTTTTATTTTAGAGGTGTGACATCACAGTCACTTGACAGCTTTAATTATGACAGCAAAACCGTTGTCAAAGGAGAAAATTTGTCACTCACGAGGGATACTACACTGAAGTTTAATTAAATATGCAGAAGGGGACATGCACGTGGTTTAACTCATCAGGTGGGTGTTTTTGTGAGGTAGTTATTTTCTCCTTGAGCTTTAATAAAAACTTCAATTTGTTTACCACCCTCCCCAAATTTAAGAAGTCAACCTCAAGAATGAAAATATTTAAGGCAATAATTTTAAAGAGCCTTTAAAACAAATCAGTATGTAAGATAGTTTTATAAGAATTTTAAAATATTTTTATTCCTGCCCTGGCTGGTTGTGGCTCAGTGGATTGAGCACTGGCCTGTGAAACCAATGGTCACCGGTTCGATTCCCAGTCAGGGCACATGTCTGGGTTTTGAGCCAGGTCCCCAGTGGGGGGCACTCAAGAGGCAACCACACATTGAGGATTCTCTCCCTCTCTTTCTTCCTCCCTTCCCCTCTTTCTAAAAATAAATAAATCGTTTAAAAATATTTTCATTCCTTTATTATATCATAGGATCCTCCTCTAGAGAGCTTTCAACCTAAACTTTTGCTGGGGCTTTATGTCTCAGACAGTGATTCCAAGTAGGACCACACTATAGATTGCCCTGCTGGTTCCGAGGCCTCACCCCAGACCATTTCAATAAGAACCTCTGGGGGTTGGAATCACTTATCCGTATTTTATTTGCCATTTCTGAGACTCAATCTCAGGGAATCTCTTTAGATCAAACTAATCACTGGAAAGAACTTCAGTCTTTAAAAAAATCATCTTCTCTTCTCTGTGTATACCAGAAACCAAAGATGTGTAAAGATATCTTACAAGTAATAAGATCTACTGAGAGAATGAGAGGTTTTTTATTTTTTCCTTTTTTTCTGAGTCAGATGGAAATGATCCCTTTTTCTTCTTTTTATCTGATAAGAGCAGAGAAAATAGCCTTTCCTTTTTTAGAGTAGAGCAATAATTGTAAATATTAGCTCTTAGTGACTGAACTCTCCCCTTCTCTGTCATCTTTAGAATTTCTCACCGGAGGCTTGAGATAAGATGCTGGTGTCTCACTAGTTTTTTTATGTTAAGCACATGGTGCGTTCACTATATACAGGGTCCGGCAGAAGTAATGCCATTGAGTGTGGTTGGTAGGGTACGTGAATGTCTCACACCAGATGGACAGTAATGTGACCATTTCACCGAAAATTTCATATGGTGTGCTTGAGTGTGATATTGTTAAGTTACAGAATTACACGCTTCTGATTTTGTAATAAAAGGTTTTTAGGTAATAAAACAGGGGTGTTATTTGTGCCAGAGCCTGTTCATAGTAGGTAGGCAAGAAGCAAATGTTGGATAATCGGATGTATCAAGCGCTCAGCTGGGAGGAGATACTCATGGGCACCCCAGCCATGGGCACCCCAGAGGACTCTGCACGCTTCATGGCCTTACAGACACGGCCACCTTGTCCTCACAGAACACAGGGATGCTACACAGGTTAACAATATGCACATTCACACGACAATCACTTTAGTTTAAAGGGCTGATTTTGCAAGAGTGTCTATTTACACACTCACACCTCTCTTGATTTCCATAATAATGATATGATCTGAGGCAAATGTGGCAGAGATCGGCTTTTGTATTTTATAAGTGGGAAAGTTGAGGTTCAGAAAAGTTCAGGAACTGGCCCAACTCAAGGGACACCCAGCTAGTGATAAATATGGGTTGACAATCCAGGGCTTGAGATTCATATTCCTTTTCTTTTTCCACAACACCTTACAACTCCTTACAGGGTGAAGGCATACGGATCAAATCTGCAGCGGACTCAAGGGACAACAGAATTAGAGCTCTAAAATATTTTAACAGGTGGGAATGCTGGCCAAGAAAACCCAAAAGATGAAATTTAATAGGGGAAAATATAAGGTCTTAAAGTTAGATTATAAAATAAAATTCTTTAGTGCAGGTCTGGGAGAGGAGGAGGGGACCTAGCTGGTTCACGTGAAAAGAAATCTGACTCTGAGACAAGCGCGTGGTGGGCGATCCACAGGATGTAACGTAGGCTGCGTTTACAGCGCTAACAGACGTGCACAGTAAGCTCCGGGAAATGAGAAGAGTCCTGTGTTCTTCTCTGTGCTGGAGAGAAACCATTTGGGATTCTGTACTATGTCTTCGCCACCACCTTTTAAATGGGACCGACTGATGCTGGTTTGGAGGAGGGTGACTACTATCATCCACACACCAGCTGGCGTCCTTCAAACCCAGACTGTGCTGGACCACCACCTCCCAGCCCAGGACTCATGGAAAGTTTAATGACCTTAAGAAACCTCTGAGAGTTCTCTCAGGCTTGAATTCTCCAGGTAACTTCTGGCTCTAAGTTCCTTCTTCTTTAAATTTAAATTACAGGCCCTGGCTGGTGTGGCTCAGTGGATTGGGCGCTGGCCTGTGAGCCAAGGGGTTGCTGGGTTGATCCCCAGTCAGGGCACATGCCTGGGTTGTGGGCCAGGTCCCCAGGAGAAACAACCACACGTGATGTTTCTCTGTCTCTCTTTCTCCCTCCCTTCCCCTCACTCCAAAAAATGAGATTATATGTACCTATTGTATTCTTTATGGACCCAGCTAGCTAGGCTTCTTGTTCTGATTTCCACAGAATTTAACTCACACAAGGCTTTTGGGTACTAAGAGGTTTACTGATAATTTGGGGAGGCAAGGGAGGTTTATGGAACAGGACCAATAAAAATTTTAAATTGAAAAACAGACATCCCCCTTCTTAAAATGTTATTTATTTTTATTTTTTATTTGTTATTGTTTTTATGGTTGGCCCTCCTGCTCCTGGGAATTTCTTACTGTCTATGTTCTCAACACTCTGATTTTACTGGCTGCTCTACCCTCTCATTTTCATTCTTCATTTACTTCCTCTCAGATTTCCTGCAGGAATTCCATATGTTTTTCAGATTACTACCTACATCAGCCCGCCTTCCTCCATCCCTTACTCTCCAACTCAGTTGCAGCCAACGTGCTCCTACACAAGAACTATTACAATGCTCAGTTAAACCACCTTAGGTTTTCTCCCCCAGAAGAAACCATTATTCCTAGAGTTCTGTTCCTCAGTTAAATCAGGAAAATGAAGGGTTTGAAATAAGTGTGTCTCCCTACCACTTATTTTAACTAATTTAAAACAATTAGCTCGTTTTAAAGTGCTGTGTGAGGGATCATTTCATCTTTCTACCATAATCATATATGAATAAAACTATTCTTCTTGAAAGTAGAAAATGCGTATTATGTGAACTCAGTTGTTGGGTCATTATAAACGAACACTGGCAGTTATGGCAATGGCATCTTTCAGACAGGGGAAGAGTGCAACATTGTACATATGGAATGGATCTAGGGCAGACTGGAAACAGTATTAACAAGAGGCTCGGACTAAAACAGCCAGGAAGGTGAGTATTAGTTTGTATACAGTTTGCTACATATCGGCTGGAAGAAGCAAAAGAGAAAGAGAAATCAAAGTACTTGTGAGTTCAGTGAAAAGAAAGTAAAGGAAATAGTCATTGGTAGCTGAGGACTCAGGCTCTAGAGAGAGACTAGGTAAGGAATCTGAGTTTTGGAAACGAGAGGATGGGAAGAGAAAAAGAGAAAGCTCATGGGGAAAATAGCTTCAGCCTGAATTTGAATTGTGTCTGGAAACCACCATTTGCTTTCTTCTCATGGGCTGAGAGAATTAGCCTAATTGTCTAAGGACTGGAGATCAGACTTGCATTTATCCAGGTAATGCTGGCCTCTTTCCAAGCTGAATGACGGTCATTTAATCCACACGTATGGTGTTTATGCCCTAACAGCCCCCAAGGTGTGGAATAGCTCTTGCCCTCCAGCCCTGGGGATGTCTCAGAGAGCAAGGTTAGCTGGGTCAGCCGGGTGAGCAGGGGCAACAGGGTAACCAGTGAAACAATGAGCACCCCTTTCCTTTTAGGGTGGGCTGACTGGTAAGATCACCTGCAAAACCAGTGAGCTTTTCCAGGGAATGCTCTTGGAATTTTCTGAATAAACAAGTAAATAATAAGGAGTGTGAAACTTTAGACCAGTGCTGATAATAGAAATAAGTATAAAGCTTACTCTTTTGATTTCACAATTCATTAAGAAATTTTACTACTTCTAGATGATTTTAAAAGTTGTATGATTATAATTTTATATTTTAAATTAGAATAAAAAATTTAAGTGGATTTTTTTTGTCTTAATTCATTTATAAAAACAAGCCCACTGTTCCATCCTCAAATATCCTATTAGTAAACCAGGGGCAGGTTCCCATTAAAAGATGCATCTGCGGATGTGTGATTGACACGCACGTTAACCTCAACACCCATCAGTACGTGAGCTACTCTGCGTGTCCTACTACTCGAGGCCAGGACTGCAGGTATTTCTCCTGATCTCCGCAAGGTCTCATAATGCTGGGCACATCGTGATGCTGAAAATGTTTGTCAAGATGAATGAATAAAGCATGTTCATTTCTTAGTAACACTGCAGGACAGCAATAACATGGACATAGGACTGAATTTCAAATGATCTTATAATCAGTACATACAAGTGGGAAAAATTGTGAACAGAAATATACAAATCAGTTTCTGATTTGTAAAGTTAAGACCTATAGATAGATATGTACCCATGGTTAACCAATGATATTTGGAATAGCATATTGTGTGATATTTGCATTGTTATAAAAATAAATCAAGAAATTGTTTCCAGCATTTGGGCAGTAAAAACAGAAAGGGTGTAAATATGGCAGTTACTGTTGCTGGACAGGAGTGCCCTCTTATCCATGGGGATGCGTTCCAAGCCCCCCCCCCAGTGGGTGTCTGAAAATGCAGGTAGTACTGAACCCTATATATGCTGTTCTTTCCATTACATGCACACCTATGATCAAATTTTATTTATAAGTTTGGCACAGCAAAAGAATAGCAACAATAACTACTAATAAAATAGAACAATTATAGCAATATACTTTAATAAAAGTTATTCACCTAATAATGTGAAGAATAATTTGGTCTCTCTCAAAATATCTCATTTTCCCAGTACCCGCCCTTCTTCTTCTGGTGATGATGCCAGATGATAAAATGCCGAACCTATTCCTGAGTCTGTGTAACCATCCCTGACTCGCAGTAAATGGTTTGGTGTCAGTTGTCTGAGGGGATCGCTTGCTGAAGTCTTCACAGAGGCTTATTGCTTTCTGGTGCAACGTGTTGCCCCCAACCGAACACATCACCCACAAACTTAATGCTTTTCCTACGTTAACTAAACATTTATCTCACACAGTGATCCTGACTTTTGCACTTTGAGCTTCCACAGCAAAACCAGCATGATTTTGCTTTGTTCACAATTTCACAGATAGAAGATTTATTCTGATTATAGGTCTTAGCGACCTTAGCATACGGTTATTTCCTTTCCTTATTAAGTTGAGAACTTTCACCTATCCACTTAAAGGAAGCACTTTCCGGCTTCTCCTTGGCATATCTGAATTGCCAGCATCACTGCTCTTGAGCTTGGGGCCATTATTAAGTAAAATAAGGAAGACTTGAACACAAGCACTGCTGTTGGGAACCGCCCTGCCTGGTTTCAGAAGCTGTAAACCCCCATGGCTAAGGCTGAGTCAGAGACCGTGGGACCATAAGCTACTAAGGAGACAAAGTTTATCTCCTTGGCAGGGGTGCTGCCTCTGCCCACTTTACTTTACCCTGCTTGGCCCTGAGCCTGACCAGTTAGCCAATGACAGGTAAGATTCCTCAAGGGAGGGATGACCCAAGACAGGATGGTCACGAAGAGGCCCACAGGAAAGGACTTGGGGGGCTATAGAAAAAGGGGGTGATGGACCCTCGCCCCTCAGCTTTGACATAGCCTGAGTCCTCATTCTGTCTGCAAGAAGTCTCCTAATCTCTTAGCTGCCTTACTTCCCCTGCTCCACTTAAGCCTGAAACAATGCCAGAGGTGGGCGCAGCCCTGTGCTGGAAAGGGCAGGTTCCCTGGGGAGATCAGGCCTAAGAAAGAATGCATAAAACCCTGTGAAACCTGCTTTGCTAATACCCTCAATTTAAATGATAAGGGTCCAAACCTGAAATGAGGTTGTTTCCCAAAGTCTTATAGCCCTTTCGCTAACTGACCCTGATTCAGAATAAGCCCTTAGAGTTCTTTGTTTGTTATCTATTGCTTGATCCTTACTGCCTGACAATGATGGATGAGCTTTACCTGTATTCCTGTGCAAATTGAACCCAATAAAAGCCCATGGAGGAAAAGCCTCTTGGCCTGTCTCCTTTGAGAGATTGGCCACCTTTCCTCCCCAAGCAGATCATGTCTTGGTAGACTTATTCTCATCCATGGCAGCCAGGGGAGCCATGTGGGTGGAGCCCCCCACACTGCGATACCTTGATAGTCAATTTGATAACCAGAAGGCCACTAAGTGACTAAGGAGCGGGAGTACAGACAGGTGGAAGTGAAGACAGCGTGGAGTTACTGGGCAAGGGGATAAGTCACTGGGCTGGACGGAGTGGGACTCATGAGATTCCAACATGCTACTCTGAATAACACTCAATTTAAAATTTATGAATTGTTTATCCCCCAAATTTTCCATTTAATATTTTCAGACTGCAATTGACAATGGGTAACTGAAACCATGGAAATTGAAATTGTGGATAAGTGGGGGACTACTGTGAATATTTTTATTCCAAATGGATACCAACTTATTCATTCAACTTATTCAACATATTTTTAATGAGCAAATACAACAGGAATAATTCCTACCTTCATGGAGATTGCCTTCTCTGTAAAGAGAGAGGGTTTTTTCCCCCCCACAAACACTAATGTGACTGACCAGAACTAAAATTTGTGAGACTTTGGCTATGAAATACAATCTGTAGACTTTCTGTTTGCTAAGGCTGCTTGAAAGGTTGGAGGGAGCCAATGGCGTCTGTAAGGCAGGGCACCTTTCCGCAGCTCGGCTGGGCGTGGGAAGACACCCTGTAAATAACGAGTCAGGCTCTTAGGACTGGGTGCAAGAGGTACCACATGCAATGATTTAAAAACTTAATGCTTCATTTCACCTCCTCGACCTCACTGTGGTTGTGGAAATGTCTATTCTTTGTGGCAGCAGCAGAGGTGGAGGAAGAAAACCTCCCTAAAGTCATGGTTTCTATATTAAGCTGGATGCTCTATTTAGTAGCACATCTTGCCTAGTTAGTTCAGTTCAACTCAACTGTAGCCCCGGGCAGCAGAGAGAGGACTAGGTGGAGAGGGAAGATGTTATAAAAAGGAGAAGAAAGTGATTTACATAGCACCTGCTGTGAATCAGGTGTCATCCTGACCACTTTTCAGTCTATTAACTCATTTATTCCTCTTAACAATACTATCATCTCTATTTCACAATTGAGTCAAATGGGGCACAGACAGGGCAAGTGACCTTCTCCCTTCACTGGGCTGGTAAAGGTGGGGCTGGGCCCTGAGTCCCAGCTGACAGATTCAGGGGCTGGGCTCTTTAGCACTAGGCTATCCTTTCTCTCCAAGGTAGCCGAGGTAGTTCCAGCTCACAAGGATTTGAGAACTATTGCCACGGCACAAAGTCCTAGTAGAACAAAAGACAGTGTATAATTACGTCATGTGGAAATGGGAGATGTGAGAGGTGTGAGGCGGCAGGTGAATGAAATGGGGCGCTCTCTGGGCGTGGCTAAAGCTACATTTTGTCGGACTTAAGCGAGTGTGATACTAATAATATCACATTCCCAAGAGGTACTATTATCTCTGTATTTTCCAGATGAGAAAAAAACAAATGAGCACCGTGTGTTGCGGATAAATTCCAAGGTCGTAGCCGGAGTCTTGGTGAGGCTGCATCTTGGAAAATGATGCAAGTTGGGGGGCTCTTGTGTAAGTCTAGACTTTTCTGAGAATGTGGCAGTTTCTTACCCAAGGTTGGTTTCTGTCTAATTTTTTCATGTATAAAGTAAATAAAAAGAGCTGGCTTTACACAGTCATGGGTTTAATTTCCTTATTTAGAGAAACTGCTGGATTACGTTTGATATGAAGTATCAAATTAGGTAAAAGACAGTTCTCAGGTGAGAGCACGTAATAAACTGCTGCAGAATTCTGTGTCACTAAACACCTGCGCAGACAGTGGTGGTTAATGGGGGGCGGCAGTTCTAGGCGGGGTGGAAACGCAGACTCCAGAGCCACGCCGCCTGTCATGTACAACCTGTGTGACGGTGGACACAATACTTATCTCCCGGTGCCTCAGTGTTCTCGTTTGTAAAATACAGATAATAAGAGGATAGTCTTAAAGGCGTTGTGTGTCTGTGTACCTGTGTGAGCCCGATGGCTGTATGAGGTTAATAATATGAGTGTACGGTTTGCCCACCACCATTTCCTCCTCACCCCTGCAACTAAAATGTCAGCTCCAGAGGGCAGGAACTTTTGTATTTTGTTCACTGTTGTATTCAAGGCACCCTGAATAGTGTGTACACATAGTAGGTGCTCAATAAAGTCTGTGGAGTAAAGGGTCACTTTTTAACATTTTGTAGCAAATGAATTAGGTAATCGGACAGCTTGTATTTCTTTAAAGACCATCTATACTGTAAAAGTATGTGAGAGAGAGTAAAATAATAAAAATTCAAATTCTAAGTTTTTTAGTTTACAAAACATGTGTATCACAATGAATAAGGCAATGAAGAGAGGATATTTTTCTAAGATAGAAGTCTGGATTTTGTTGTTGAAAATGCTGTTGTCTGAATAATTCACATATGAGAGAAGAGCAAAAATAAAGAAAAAATATAAAAACCTAAACAAACATACAAATGGATGAAGAATGCAGTTGCCTCCCTATTTATCGCCTTCTTAAGTCCTGCCGCATTAAGAAATGAACTGCTCAGTTTACTGAGTATTCGGTAACAATGAGTCAACATATCTGCAAAAACACTGCAGTGTGTTTGTACCATATTGTCCACTGTTTTTTTTCAAGTATAAATTTCATTGAAATATACTGTACTTATTATCAGGAAGACTGTGTAAGCAACTTTGCCTCTAGGGAATTCTGAGACAAACTACAGTTTCCAAGATAAGTCAACCAATTTAAAGTATATCTAGAGTCCTTTCACAAAAATGTAATGGGAGATGAAGGCTGGGGCGGGGTGAGAAGTGATGCCACATAAAAACTCCAGCTCCCTACAGTTAATTCAATAACATTATAGTGCAAAATGGCCCTTTATCACTCCAGCAACAAGCAATTTTCTCTTCTCACCTCCTGGCAACTCTCAGAAGGGAGAGGCTCAGAGAGTCATTGGAGGTATAATAGAATGTTCAATAGTGTGAACTCAGAGAATTGTATCTGTCAAAATGGACTTCTTGTGGTTAATTGGGCCCAAACTCATAACTAGAGTCAAGGGGTGGTTGCTGACTGGGGGCCTCTCATGCACTCTGCATGATGCAAAAAGCCAGAGACTAAGCTTTCACCTCCTGTACTATGCTTCTGCTGCCCTCGTCAACCTCTATAAGGAAGTTCCTGGTTTTGCCTTAAACCAAAGAACTGAGACCAGCCCCATCCAATCAGAACTGCACAATTATATCCTCATTTGCATCTACACAAACCAATCAGAATTGCACAATTTGGAAGCCTCATTTGCATAAATTGGGCCACATTGGCTACTTGAGTGGAAACTTTTTCTATAAAAGGGAAAGTTGTCTTGGTGGAGCACACCTTGTTCCCACCAGCAGCTGTGTCTCCCTGGTGTGCAAACTATGTGCCCAAATAAAGTTTCTCCTTTCCAGAGAAATTTTTTGTTGATAATACTCACAATATTTCTTGGCAAGGGAGGAATTTATCATCTTTCACTGCTACTGTAGTCATTAAAATGTAAAACAAGATGACAAAAAGAGAAGGAGGAATGTAAAAACAAACACAAACACACCTTCTGCTCTTTTATCAAAAATGGACAAACTAAAGAAGGATGGAGATTCATTTTTAATAGCTCTTGTTACTTTAGCCAGAACTCAGGCTCCTGTCTAGACGAAAGGGAATTGTCACCATTTGGCATGTCCCTTTACTCGTAAAGCCCATTTCAGGACGAAAACATCAATTAGGGCAACCTCCACGAACATGAAGAGTGTGAGGTGCTTTCTGCAGTTTTGTGTCTCAGAAGGAGAAAAGGAAGCCTGGAGAAAGGTAAAATTACTGTAACGGACACGAATCAAACATAATTACCCACCCTTATCATGTGAAAGCCTTTCTGATCTTTTAAGCTTGCCTGTAATGTATCTTTGGAGACTCTGCCTGTTAAAGTGAAAAGCTCAGAAGGAACCAGAGCGTAGCAGCCTATTACTGTGGGTAACCGGGCACAGGCTTCATGGAAACCAGCTAGACTAGACTATCTGCTAAGGAGAAAATCATGAGGGCTCATGTTCCAGCACCAGGACTGGAACGACCTGGTCATGATACAGTGTCGCAATGTTCTTTTTTTAGCTTCAGGTACCACTGAGATTCTTGGAGTACAGTATGCTTTCTTTCATAAAAAGCATTAAAAAGCTGAGCATTGCAGCCGTGTTCCAGTTCAGAAGAATCAACAGGAAATCAACGAGGGTGACGAAGGTAATTTCAAGCCATTTGGTGTTAGGACAGCGCTGCATGTCACGCAAATTAACTACGGAAAGAAATCGTGAGAGGCCCTTGCAGGACCTTTAGGCTTTCCAGTGAATCCTAATTTAAACAGCAACAGTGAGACAACTTGACTGGGGTCTCAAAACTTAGATTTTATCTTAGATTTTATAGTTTTCTGCCTGATAAACTGTGGAAAAGTTACTTAATTTCTCTAAGCCTCAGTTTTCTTCATTTGCAAAGTGGGACAGCACAGCTGTTGTGAAGATGAAGTAACATTAGGTGTGCCACTAAAAATGTTTAAAAGATAAATCCCAAAGTATAATTCTGGAAGCTAGGTCTACTTTACACGTTATAAACATACGTAGATCTGTAGAAAATGTCTGTTTTTTATAGACAGATAAAAATGTCCATAAGATTAGTCTTTTTATTGTGGGCATGGAGGTGGGGCTGCATTCTGAACAAGGGGAGTGTGAACTCATAGCTTCCAAAAAGTGGGGGATCGTTGCAAAAACAGGAGGGACTTTAAGAGTTGGGAAGATTTTTCCCCCCAAGATCTGAAATTATTTCAAAATTATTCCTAGTGTAATTTGAAATTTAACCTGGAACTGAAATTTATTTTATGTTCAACTTTGTAGGATCGCTTCTGTTCTGGACAGTAAGAACAAGCTAAACAGAATGAGTACAGCTAGAACTCTAACATAATTAACCTGAAAAAAAAAAAGTGTCTCTAAGGCTAATTAAATAAATTTCATAATTTTATTTAAATTTAAAACAAAGGTGGCCTTAACTTGGAATGTCATGCCTTTAGCAATTTCTCATTCTATTACATATTTAGATTCCCTTTTTATGCTTACCTTTTCATTTTAAAAGGGCTTTAAAATATTTTACTATATTACAGATAGACAAAAAAAGGGTGTGAGCTTATAGGAACTAGTCAATTATTGTACTCTCAGTCATGAGGCACGTTTTATTACGTTATTCACAACTCCCATTTTGTTTCAACTCACATGTTTTTTTTTGTCTTAGTTAATACCCTACTTGCTTAAGTAAATACCTTACTAAGTATTTACTTATAATGTCTATATATTAGAACAATTCAAATAAAAACACAGCTTGTGTTGGTATTGCTGCTCTTGTGTGTTAAAACGGGGAAAGGATCCAAGAACATAAAATAGCTCACAAAAGTTTCTTGAATGGTTATTCTCACTCTAAGTGGGAGAGAGTCCAATTTATGACATTAGTAACAGGTTAAACATGAATGTAGCAATAGATATAAATTATGTAGAACTGGTTTTAAAGAAAATAAACTTTTCCTTCTCATGTATCTTCATCCATTTTGAAGCTTTCAAATATTTAGATAGAATTCTCTCTCTCGTTTTCATCTGCCTTTGGAGTCTGACTGTGAGCCAGGACTTGAAGCAGACACACTGGGCTTTTGCAGAGAAAAACTGCCTGTTCCCACAAGATTGCCAGCCAGATTTTGCAGACTCAAGATGTTTGGAGAGTTTGGGTAATCATCGCAGTTCTTGGACGCCTATCTGAGGTGAACAGAAATGCCAAACCTTGAGGGTCTCATTATTACTCTAAGTATGATTCACTATGAGGTATTTCTGTTCTTAGCTGCTTGATTTAAGATAATTATAAGGTTTCTTAATTGAAATGTAATTGGAAATACAAAGTAATGCATGTTAGTTTATAAAGCATCACAGATAAATAATTTTCTCCAGCGTACCAGATGAGTAGAAAACTAACACTCTTAGAATGGCTAAGTGACATTTGTACTAATAATTGCTTCAATATTTGAAAAAATTTTAGTACTTTTTGATTGATTAAAACATTTGTTTGTTGTCATAGTTAACAGGTGAGGACTATATTTTGTGTGTGTGTGTGCCTGAAATATTCCCTCAGTTTTATATTCTCCACCTAAACAACATATATACCCCAAAGGCATATCATTTTAAGAAATATGTCTGTAGTAAAGACAATTTGTACATGCAAAAGTCTAGGAAATTTTTTTCAATGCCAAATATTTTCTAAGGTAATACATGGGAGGTGCTGGGAAAGGGGACTAAAATGGGTGGCTCATTAATGCCTTAAATTCCAAGAGAGCTTTATCCTGGTCACCGAGTTTGGGGGAAGACTTGTTACAGAGTTTGTCTCAATCTGAGAAGAGCCTTCCATCATGTGTTACTTTCTTTGCTTTTGTTTTGCTGAAAGGTCAAAGGGAATCCATTTGGGCTAAAGGATGAACTGAAAAGAGTGTCGGAACCAGGGGTGTTTAGTGGAAGCCCTGAGAAGCAGGAGTCACAGCTCTGGGGTAATTCGATGATTCAAGCTAATACTTGAAAGAAGAGGAGCAGAAGCTTCTAAAGATTCAGGACACTTCTACTTACCTCTCCTTTTAATTAAGACAAGTAACGAGTGACTGAAAATTATAGTTTATTAAGGGAAGTCTCTAACAGGCACCTGGGTGCTTAGAATTCTTTAAATCTTGTTGTACATTACACACCATGTTGCTTATGTGATCGTTTATGCGATGATGTAATAGCTGTATTTTTATGTAGAAAGAATATGAGCCCAGATCTCTGCTTTTGCTCAGTTACCTCCTAAGGCTAATTTTTGGACACTTGCCATTCATATGTTTCCCTTCCTTCGTTTTAAGAATAATGGCTAAAAGTTTTAAATTGTTATTTTGTAGGTTCTTGATTTAGATATAATAAGGGAAGTTATGTATCAGCAGTTATTTAAAGAAGTGATTATAATTCCCTTTATTTTCCTAAACTTGCTGCATGTCCCAATAGGGGGGTCAGTTGGTATTCAGATGGGTTCATTCTCATTGTGCCCTCTCTAATATTGTAAGAGGTTTAATATTGATGCCACAGGTATCTTTCTATTCGTTGTGACAACCACAATGTGATAACCTTGCACATTTCTACCATTTCTTGGAGACTGGTATATGCATACACACTCCATACTGTTTCCCACCCCAACTCCCTGCCACCACCACGTAGGAACCACTGGCCGAGGACAGGAGGGTTTAGGTCTCTGAATCTCAACTGTTACAGAAATAAATAGCAGTTCTGATAGTCAAGGGAGAACCCAATTAAGAATCAAGAAATCTGGATTCTAGTTCTAATATTGAATCTTTTGGAAAAATCGCTGAATTTCTGGAACCGCAGTTTACCCATCTATTAAATGGTCATGAACTTTCCTATTTAAGGAAAATTTATAAAAATCAAAAGAGCTTATGTACATTAATTTTTTTAAGTATAGAAATCTATATAAGGTTAGAATAGTATGAATAATCCTCAGCAGTCATATCTGTGGGTAATGTAATAAATGATAATTAATGAGCATGAAATAAACTATGAATGTTTTAGACACTGTTCTAGGGCATGGAGAGAATTAAAAGGAGAATAAGGCACTAATGGGGTGACCGGATCTTACATTACAGAGGGGAAGATAAAACGTATGTGGTTGAAAAGATGACAATACAAAGGTAGTAAATGATTAAAACCAGGCACGTGAAGTTAGCAATAATTACTAGAGGAGTTTAGAAGAGAAAATGTGTCCAGTGGAAGATGTAAAGAGCTAAAAATTGTGAGGGAACCACCTCCCCTATTATACCATTTGAGATGCTAGTTCTCTTTCATCATAATACACATTAGAAAAGTATCAGTCTTCTCCATATGGGTTTTTTTAGGTCATGGATCTTGGGAATATAAATGATTAAAACTTTCTTCTTGGGAAATACTGTCAGACGAGAACCCATTTGCCTGCCAACTTTAATAAGGCAGAGAAGGAGCGCTTAAAGGAAGTTCGTTTCAAACACATATGGCAGCAGCTGAAATGTCCTCTGACTGACTCAGACTGACACCTCCGCTCCTGGTGTCCTGTAGTCTCTGTCCTTTGTGAGGCTCTGCTTTTCTTCCCGTTGGCTTTGGCTGCTGTACCCTGGCATCAGTCCCACTCTTCTCCTTGAACTTGGCACTTCTGGATTTGTAGTTTGACCTCAGCTCGGAACCCTGGAAGCCCATCCTGACTGTCTGACCTCAGGTTTCTTCCAGAAATCAAGTTAATGTGCTTCCTGAAAAGAAATTTTAACCCCTTTCTTTCTTAAAATGTTAAAATATCTCAGTAATGAAGAGATGCCAATGTTAGAACAGCCTGATGAGCTGTTTAATATATTATGTAAAATTATTTCACCATTCAATTATTTATTAATCTGAAATTTCTCAAAGAAAATGACATGGTCAGTTGCCCAAACTTGCATTTCTATTCTTCTCTCTCATAGCCTTTGATTTGGCAAATGTTTCTCCTCTTTGTTGAAAATGTCTTTCTTTAGCCGTGTCACTGAATGCTCCAGATTCTCCTTTTTCTCTGAACACTCCTCGTCAGCTGCCCTAAGTGCACGGCTTCCCACAAAGCTCAGCCATCGATCTTTGTCTCCCTGGTTCATTCATCCCACGGCCCAGCTATCTCTACACTTGACATCCCTCCCAAGCTCCAGCCTCTATTTCAGATCACAGTCCGGGCCTTTTATATGTGTTCTCTACTGGCAGCTCAAAATCAGAATAAACATATTACCTACCACCTTTTCCCTCACATCCAAAACAAATCTATTCCTCTACTGGTCTTTCCCATCTGAATGGCATAATCATTCAGCTAGTTATTCAGACAAGAGTTTTAGAAATCACCTTTATCATTTCTTTCTAACTCACCAAATCATGAGAAGTATCTTCCAAATGTTCCTTGAGTCTGGCTTCTCATTTCTATTGCTGTAGCTTTTTTCTCCTTTAGTTTCTTGCTGGAAACTATTATAATAACCTTCTAATTGAATTAACAGCCTCTAGTCTCTTTTCCTGGCAATTAATTGTGTTTACTACTGCCAGAGTTAACATTTTCTTTTTTTTTAATAATTTAATTATAAAGGTAATAAAACAACATTTTAAAAATTAAAGCAGGGTAGAAATGAAAAAGTGAGTCTTCCTTTCTAGTTCCCTGAACTCCCCAAAGTTTGATGTATATTCTTCCATTTGCAAACATATGCACAGAAGTATGATTTGCATTACTGTCCTCAAGGTTTGAGTGCTCCTGTTGAAATGTCAGGCGTTCATCTGATTCTATCTCAATGGATTTGGGTAACCTATTTTGATTCTTAGAAGCTTTTAGAACTTTCTCTTCATCTTGAGATTGAATGAGGAGCTCTATAAATCCTGTAACATTTATTCTGCCCAGAAAAATTCTGTCTGAAGTTGCCTTCATTTCTTTACCAAAGCCTAATTCTGTTCTACTATTTCTTTCATTAATACCCCTCCTCTCCATTATCTTTGTTTTCCCCTTATAGAATTGTACTAGACGTAAATTGGCCTCACAAATCTCCCTTGAGTCACTATCCTTTCCCCCATACTTATTATCTCTTTTTCTTTGTGATCTACATTCTAAGAAATGTCATAACTTTTCCTTCAATATGAGTTAATCAGCCCTCTCCTTTGATTATTCACACCATCCACTGAAATTTTTACTTTCATGATTCTATTTTAAATTTCACTATGTTCTGTTCTTTTTTCCCTCATAAGGACACATTTTTGTTTTATCAGTGCTACGTCTTCCTGTTGTTAATTAGGAGTAAGGGGAAAAAAACCCTTCTCTTGTAACCCTTTTCTTAAGATACCTTGGCTTCCTTGTGGTATCAGTTCTACTTGTTCATCTTGAAGAATAGAGAAATGCAAAGTTCTTTCATGCTATTTATTCCCCTGTAATACCTGGTGCTTCCTGGTGGATCATATCTGTGAATCAATATCTAGGATGGCTCATAGAAATAATGTGCTGTAGTAAAGACCTTAGTTCCTTGTGGGTTCTTTGTAATAGGAGTAGGGCCTACGGATGGGAAGATTCCTCCACAAGACACCCTACGCTACCCACACGTTGTCAAGGCAGGAAAGGATTTACTCCATGGACAGAGTACCTTTCCCTAGAGTGACTTTCTCAGTGGGGCAGCTGTTTCTGTTGACCTGATGGCCATCATTTGTATGAAGACAGCTTCGTATCTGCCTTGTATCTGCATTGTATTAGCATTAATCTGAATGAGGCTTTTTCATCACCATTCATGTTTTTTTTGGTAAGTATTCATTATGTGTGGTCTGGCCTTTTGGTTTATTTGTAAACTTCAGAGCCTGAGCTTCTTAGGCCAAGTTCATTAGAACTGAGACAGAAGATACGTGACTGGCAGCACCCAGGGTCCTACTCATTCACTCCTTCTGACTTAGCAGCTTTGCTCAGATCAAAACTTTGGTACTTTATCATTCCTGTGCTTTAAGATGAATTGTATCTGAACCTGAGGCATTCTTTCCAGAAATTCAGAGCCAGCCGTCAGTGCCATAATTTGTTCAAGCAAAATAGAAGATTCTGGGCCTAATCATCTATCTGAGATTCATCATCAGCAGCTTAAAAATTATCTTAGTCTTTTTAAACAATGTTGTTTGTTACTCTAAATGGCTTTATAACCAAATAGTATTAAAAAATCATCACATATCCCACAATTATACATATTCATATATTCATATTCATATACACAAAATCAATAAATCTTGCTTCTATAAGCAACCACTAATAATAGAATATATTATTTTCCTTTTTATTCATGCCTTGAACTAAGAGTATGTGATAAGAGGGAGAATATTTTAAAAATATGATTTACAGTTTACATACGAGTTTCTTCCAGGGAGAGAATTCTGGTTGGAAATATCTGTGTCAGATTGTTCCAAGACTTCAGAGGAGGGGAATGCTGCCCAGTCTATTAGAAGAAAAGTAATTCGGAACTTCTATTGCTATCCGAGAGAGAAGGGAAGGTCGAAGAAGTGGAGGTGGTTTGGAGAGAGACGTGAGAGCAGGATGGGGAGAGGTGGGGGCTAGGCAAATCTGTCGGAATCCCAGAATGTGTGGCTGTCACTGATGGTTGTTGGTGAACCTGCCTGTCTCCCAGAGAGACATGCATTCCCGATCTCTCACCTGTTTCTTTCTACACCATTTTCTGTGAAGTTTATCAGGCCTGTGAAAGTGAATAAATTTTTAAATGTGAAACTTGGAAGGGATGCTGCATTTACACATCTGAGTCCAGTCACTGCGGCACAGAAGCAGCACAGAAGCAGCAGAAGTCCAGGTTAGGAAGGAAGTGGGAGAAATCCTGGGGTGTGTTTTGATCTTTCACAAGCCATACATACAACTGGTGAGAGTAGGCGACAATTATATCTGTATCTTGAGAGGCAGGAATGTCCAATTACAAATAAATATGCTGCCTGGCTCCCGTGTGCAATTCTGTTTGCAGAAGTGACGGACCAGATCATTGTATCATTGTACCCTCTGACACCTGACGGAGCTTTACCCTCAGACAGTATTCTGTAAGTGTTCATCATATGAATATTCCAAATTCATGCGAATACATTCAGTTAACATTAAAGTAAAAGGGCAGAGAACCCACTTGCAATGAAATATTTATTTTGGTGGGAAGATTGAGGTAATCAGGTAAAATTCTGTATTGCAGCCTTTGAGATCTTAATGAACTATCTTCCTCTGTTGCCAGTTGCAGCGGATAAATTAAAGTTAGCTGCTGTTACTCCATTTCTTCCGGTTACAGACATTCCCTGTTCTGGAGAACACCTAGTCCTGAAGGATTTATTCCCACTATTTCAATATGCAATTATTCCCACACAGGACCTGAGGACCACAGCAGGTTGATTAAACAAAATATTTTTTAAAATGTGTACTATCTAGAGTGAGGGAAAACCTGGTTGAGAAATGTGAAACTAGTTTGAAATTTACACATACTGTAAAATGAAAATATGTGTTTGAACCTGTATTTTAGGTGCAGAAGGAATGTGTTTTGCTTTGATGTCTTAAAACATTTATTTTCAGGAATTTAACCTGGTTTTCATTTTGAAAAACAAAACTGTCCATACTGAATAATTTTGTGTGTAATTATGTGATATAAAATCACACCTGCTGTATCTGATTTTGTAACAGTCTTCTACTGTTCTTCGAGACCTCCTACCAGAAAGGCTGGTGTTGAATTAGACCTTACATAGTTTTTGAAAATGAAATATGGTATCTCAAAAAACTTTTTTCATATTAAATGATTATTCTCTAGTTTTAATGAAACAGACAAGTTGAACGTAGCAATTTACCATTCAAGTTTCTGGAGGGGAAAACTAGCTTTGGCTTTTCCCTCTGCATCTCAGAAATGCAGTTCAGTGAGAGTGTGAGGAGGCCGTGCCCTCTGAACTGCGCGATGTCCTGCTCTCCTCCTTCATCCCGCCCCTGCCCTCCACTCACACTCTGCTACATGGTTCCTTGCTGAAGAAGGGAGTCTACCTTTGAGGGGCAGACAAAATTTTAAAAATATATATTATTTTTATTACAATTGATATACAGTATTATATTAGTTTCAGGTGTACAACCCAGTGATTAGACATTTATATAACTTATGAAGTGATCACCCCAATAAATCTAGTACCCACCTGACGCCATACATGGTTATTACAATATTATTGACTATATTTACTATGCTATACTTTACATCCCTATGAGTATTCTGTAACTACCAGTTTGTATTTCTTAATCCCTTCACTTATTTTTTTTATACATCTATTCAAACCCCCTTTCATCTGGCAACCATCAAAATGTTCTCTGTATCTATGGGTCTGTTTTTGGTCTGCTTGTTCATTTATCTTATTTTTTAGATTCCACATATAAGTGAAATCATATGGCATTTGTCTTTCTCTGTCTGACTTATTTCACTCAGCACAGTACTTTCCAGGTCCATCCATGTTGTTGCAGATGGTGAGATTCCTTTCTTTTTATGCCCGAATCATATTTCATTTTATATATGCACCACTTCTTCTTTATCTATTCATTTATTGACGGATAAAGAAGAAGTTGCTTCCATATCTTGGCTATTATAAATAGTGCTGCAATGAACATATGTATATATCTTTATAATTTAGTATTTTGGGTTTCTTCAGATAAATACGCAGAAGTGGAATTCTTGGTCCTTCGTTGTCTCTTGTCAAAGTCTTTGTTTTAGTCTATTTTGTCTGGCATAACTATTGCTATCTTAGCATTTTGGGGGGTTTCTATTTCATGAAATGTTTTTTTCCATCCCTTTTTAATTTTAGTTTGTGTGAAGAGCACAATTCTTTAAGGTACTCCTAATTCATACCTGGGGCACTTCCTCCTTACCTTAATTTGGACTCCTCTGTCTGCCTCTATTTCAACTTCTAGTTCAAACTATCACCCCGTTGTACCACCCTCCTCACTCTCACCCCATGGTATCCTGTGTCCTGGGTTCTCATTAGAGTCCACTCAGTCCAGCATCACTGACATGAAAAAATTGTCTGAGAGTGCATTTGTGGTAGCTAGCCTTCAAACAGACTAGCAAGTGAAAGAAGATAACAAGAACAATTGTTCTTTTAAGTCACTAAGTTTTGGCACTTTTTTAATGCATCATTTTTTATACAAAACACCACTTCAAATAAATAATGCACTAATAATTAGGAAGTCTGCCAAACAGTCAACTCTTAGAATTAGTAATTCCCTATATACCACTAACCAAGAGTGCGTCTTTGGGTAGTTTACTTAACTCTTCACATAGCTCCCTACCGGGAGGAATGGTGATACTATACAGTAATCATGGAGCCTACCCTAGAGAGTGCTCATGAGGCTTGGATGAGAGAATGCATGCAAGATCCTTAGAAAAATGCCAGGCATATATAATGATCAATTAAGTGCTACTCATTATTTTTCTCATTGGCAGAGGATATGTAAATAAGGAAATTCCACTAATGACATAAAATGTGATTTCCACCTTCACATAAATGTGATTCTTTTACTAAACCTCAGAATTGGAGTTGAAGTTTACTTAAAAAGCCTAAAAGTAAACAATGAGAAGTAAAAGGGAACACAAAGCCAGAAAAATAATTTCCAACCTGGATAACTTGCCTGTGAGTAATTCACAATTTGCTTTAGTAATTTCAGGGTAAAGTATTTTAAGAGTTGGTCATGCTGCCATATGCGGATTATATGGATTTGGGGTCATCTTTCTCCACAGATATGGGTGATCAGAAGAAGGATGCTGTGGTCTCAGCTAGGAAGAGGGGATGCAATAAATCTCAGCGAGCGTAAAGGGGAGTTCCATGACAGGAGGAGATCCAGAGGTGCTAGGTCCATGGGGATAACATGTCAGTTGGGGCTATAGGGCAGATTGTTACCACACCTAAGCCTGCCAGACCAAGGGCAGAAGCAGCTTCCTGAACACAGAACAGAGTAGCATGTTGAGAGGAGACCTTTATTTGGCAGATGGAGACAGAACAAACCCATAGGGATGAAGCTAGGAGACTAAGTACCTTGAATTCCTCTCCTCCTTTGTTCTAACCTACCAGGGCTCCCTAGGGCCTGAACCCAACCAGAACCTGAAGAAATCTGCTGCAGTCCCCCCCAGGTTAGCTTCCAAAGGCAAGAGAGGTGGAGAAGAATGGAGACAGGATCCACTGGGGCCTGTGAAAGATGACCATTTGGAGGATAGGTGGGGGTAGAGGGCCAGATTTGCAAGAGCAGACCAAAGAGCACACTCATATTTAAATACTTGAATTTTCACAACCTCAATACAATTTTGTGTTAGCTGGTCCAAAGGCATATTTGCAACTTTCTTTTCTGGTCCATTAAGAAAGAATTTTTAAAGGCACAGGGAACCCAAAGAAGGTATTGTCTTCATTTCCTTCCATGCCTATACTGTTAAGAGATAAGGAAGCAACCCATGAACATTACTGTTTTCAGCAATGACCTAACTCACTTTAGGATTGTTGTCACGTAAATGTGGTGAGCAAACAAGTATTTCTTCACAAACAAGTATTTCTTCACAAATAGCTAAGAAAAATTTCAAAACTGGCCAGCAACACAGGAGACTCCTGCATGTTAACTTCTTTTCCCTGGAGGTTTGATCTGCAAATATCTGGTGTATGGCTGTGGTGATGGTCTCTAGCACTCAGCCATCTCCAGCTCTGCCTTTTCTCATTTCTTCTTGGAACAATTTCTGAGGCCATCTGCTTCTAATCCTTCACCTGGCCTCTTTCTGATTCTCTGTTTCGAGCCTTCATTTGCCTCTCGGTAATTTTTTAACCCCTGACTTCAAGCTTGCTTACTGCTTTGATAATCTAAGATCTGCTGACTGTATTTGGTTGACTAAACATACCCATGCAGGTGAGGATTTGAGGAAATACTCTACGTGCCAAGAGGCTCAGGTAAATTCTAATACTCATGACCCATCATCCTGTGGGCATTAAGCAGAGGTGATCCTAGCAGGCAAGTCATTATATTGGAATGCTAAAAGGCACACTAAGCTGTATTTCTGTAAATCCACCTGAGGGGTATGCAGGCTTCCTAGATGAAAGCGAGGCAAGAGGACAAAAGATAGCACTCAGTGTGGTGAGTAAAACACAACACATCTGCAATGTGGGTATGAGTGAGAGAGATGAACCCAACTCATTTTTCAGTTTGGATCATACTTTACTCTTAATCCATGAATGTGAGAAAATTTAACATATCAACCAGAGCAAACTATAATGAAAGACAGGTTTTGGCTGGGTTTGATCTTTTCCTGATTTGTCAAAATCTGAAAGCCAGACAACCCTCAAAAGGAGAAGAGAAGAAACACATGTGTGACAGTTGAGAACTCGAGGAAGACCCTATGGAGTCAAGAAACTGCTGAGATCATATAGTGCATTCTGAAAGGCAGGTAGCTAAGAGCTGGTTCTGAGGAAAAAATGACTTTGTGAGCTCAGGACCTGTGTGTCGGGAGCTGAACTCTGTGTGGGGAGGCAAGGCGTTTGTTTTTTGTTAGAAGAAAAACCTTTAAATTGCAAAGAACTAAAGGCATTTTACAGAGCATACTAGATGAATAAATGTTCAGATTTTAGCATTTACAGATGAAAGAGAGTAGGTAAATATGAACTTTTTAAATTACGCAAAGCAATACAAGATTTAATGCAATCCCCATCAAAATTTCGAAGACTTTTTTTTAAGAAGTAGAACAAACAAAACCCATCAGATATGTATGGAACCACAAAAGACCCCAAATAGCCAAAACAATCCTGAGAAGAAAGAGTGAAGGTGGAAGCATCACGCTACCTGACTTCAAATCATACTACGAAGCAGTGACAACCAAAAGAGCATAGTGCTGGCAACAAAACAGACACACAAACCAATGAACAAAATCGAGAGCCCAGAAATAAAATCACATGTGAGTGGGCAAATAGTCTTTGACAATGGAGCCAAAACACACAATGGAGAAAAGAAAGCTCCTTCAGTAAATGGTGCTGGTAAAATTGGAAAGCCACATAAAAAAGAATGAAACTAACTGCAGTTTGTCCCCATGCACAGAAATTAATTCAAAATGGGTCCAAGGCCTAATATGAGAACGGAAACAACAAATTACATGGAAGGAAACATAGGTACTAAACTTATGGACCATGATCTTAGAGAAGATTTTATGAATTTGATTCCAACAGTAAAAATAAATGAATGGGACTATATCAAACTAGAAAAGCTTCTGCACAGCAAAAAACCAAACCAAAACAAACAACAACAATAGAAACAACAACCACCAAACAAACAAAAAGGCAACCAATCTAGTGGGAGATGATATTTGCAAACAACAGCTCCGACAAGGGGTTAATATCCAAAATATATAAAGAACTCATACAACTCAACAACAAACAATCCAATTAAAAAATGGGCAGAAGATCTGAACAGATACTTCTCTCAAGAAGGCATGAAAATGGCCAACAGATATGTGAAAAGATGCTCATATATCACTTAACTTCAGTAGCTATTAGGGAAATGCAAATCAAAACTACAATGAGATACCACCTCACACCTGATAGAACGGCTATTAACAACAAAACAAGTAATAACAAGTGTCAGAGAGGTTGTGCAGGAAAAGGAACTCTCGTTCACTGCCAGTGAACATGTGAACTGGTACAGCCACTATGGAAAACAGGGTGGGGTGCCCTCAAAAAATTAAGAATAGAGTTTCCATATGATTTAACAAACCCTCTTCTGGGCATCCACCTGAAAAACTTGAAAACATTTATTCACAAAGATATAGGCACACCTATGTTAATTGCAGCGTTATTCACAGCGGCCAAGACATGAAAATAACCAGTGCCCTTCAATCGAGGACTGGATAGAGATGTGGTGTACTATGGAATACTACCCAGCCATAAGAAAGGACAAAAGACTGCCATTCGCGAGAACATGGATGGACCTTGAGAATACTGTGCTAAGTGACGTAAATGAGAGAGGAAGCGAAGAACTATGTGATTTCACTCATATGTGGGACAGAAGACTGAAACTCACAGGCACAGACAACAATATGGTGGTTACCAGAGGGAAGAGGGGTGGAGGGTAGTGAAGGGGTGGGGGTTAGTAAATGGGGCCAAAATGGTGACAAAAGATTATTTGACTTGGGGGGGTGGGCATGCAGTACAATATAAGGCCATGTACCATGGAAGTGTACACTTGAAACCTATATAATCTTATTAGCCAATGCCACCCCAGTGAATTTAATTTTAAAAAAGAGAAAAAATAAATTGGCAATGTAAGTATTACAGGTATCTCTTATATACTATTCAGTGGTAGTAAAGTTACTTTGATTTGGGGTGGGGCACCCTGTTAGTGGAGTCATTATTCTACCTGCACTGACATGTTAGAAGCTGGAAAAAAATACAATTCAAACACACAACAGTTCTCATACTAAAGTGATTCTACTGGCTGTTTCTCTGTGGGATTTCAGTTGTTTAAAGTAGAAGTGATGGCATCTCTAATTTGAAGTAGTACCTTGGTATGTTCCCTCAATGAATAATAAAACAAACGGCATCTTTAAATCATATGCTCCAGAAACCTCCAATTAAAATATCCTCTCAAATATTAAAACCTAGGATAGAGGTGAACGGGTCAAGATATTTGTGGAGCGGAGTGTGTACTACTGGGCAGCACTCATTTCCTCTAAATGGAACTGAGGTAAGATGGCATGTTCCGCCAGCACCCCCCTACCCCCAGTACACATGTAACACCCACCCCCAGTCTTCAGCACACTGTGTGGCCCCTGGTGAATGGTCGTTATGCTGGGCTCTCATTCTGATGTGCACACGAACTTTTAATGCTGTAATGATGCTCGTCCAATGTGTCATCCACAAAATCAATTCTATTTCTTCAATATTGATACTTCCTTCTTAATAGCTGCCTGTTCGATGTTAAAATAATTTATTCTGTAAGAACCAACCTTACCATATTATATTTTGTAATCGCCTTTTGTAGAAAAGGTCTATTAGAAATCAATTGAACTAACGCAGTGTTGGTGTTGTTGGGGCCTGTTTCCCTTCTATTTCAGGCAGTGCTGATGTGTCCTTGTTCTTGGAGTGTGGAACGATTCCATGTATCAGGATTCCAGCCAACATAGGACAGCACATTCTTAATTAAAATGCTGGCCACTAAACATAAGAATTAAACGGTACCATACTAGATTACAAATCATACCTATTATGTTCTGCTTGGGATTACTGCTCTGTTTATGAGAGAAAGAGAGAGACCTGGCTCAATGGCTTTGATAGTGGAAGTTAGAGCCCATGCCCTCACAAGCTACATGAATGGAGATTGTTTGTACTGCTGGAGATGCTGGCTCTCCCTCATGTGAACACTACAGAGTGGGCTGGGCATGTACACAGGGTAAGGTTTTCTCATGAGGACCAGTAAATCACTGATCATGGCTCTTTTCCAAGTGTTTCCAATGTTGTGTGGGACAATGGCATGAAGCCACTCACAGGCACTTAGTTTTTAGAAAAATACAACTACTGTGCTAGGCATTGTTTAGGGTAAGCTGGAGATCACCCTGATTTTCTGTGGGAGTACGATTCTGTCAGAAGGGCACTGTCCCTCCCGTGGCTTTGTTTGGTGGTACAGGGCAGTGGACAAGTGGGCAATTTCCCCAAACAATTCATGCCTTAGTTCCTTTTTTAAAAAAAATGGAGATAATATTGTATTCATTGACTCTAAGATGCCGCTCACTATATGACACCATTTAAAAAAATGAACCATTAAGAAAAAAACACCAGCATGTAATGTCAACAGTGCAAATAACTAAAATGACAAAAGACACAATTCTTACCAAATCTGTATGTGCACAGGCAATGCCAGCCACATCACGACTGTGGTCTGATGGTGGCTGTGAAATGCTCTTCACTGAAGGGTCCCCATTCTGATTACAAAGACATTCAAGTGTGACAAAATACATGTCTTAGAATTCAAGCAACGTGGTAGTATCTACCTCTAGGAATAAGTGAGTTTATGAATGTAGAGATCTCAGAAGAATGACTGGCACATGCTAAGAATTCAGAAAAAAATGCTGGCTATTAATATTATTATATCTATTATTATTACCAGGAGAATATTCTTGACCACCTTTGAAGCATTTGTCCCACACTTTTATTTGTGCTGCACTCATTGCATCATCCCCAAAAGCCTTCTTAATCATCCGAATAGTTTCCATGGAGGAATGTTCAAGCTTAATGCAAAATTTGATGCAGATTCATTGCTCTACTTGCTCAGTCATTTTGAATGCGACAGCCACACAGTACACATGCTCACTCAAGGGCGTCTGCCGCCCCCACTGACTAGTACAGTGAATTTGTTATTTGTTCACCAATGTGCATTCCAGTCTACTCTTGACTTCCAGGGTACATCGATGTGGCACAAAGCATTGTCGTTACATTAACAATGGCTGGACTTTTTCTGGACAGACCTTGTCTGTCTAATGCTGCACAATGACTGCACAGACATACTGCTACAGTTAAGTTTCTGATGTTAACCGTCAAAGCCTCTTCATTAGGGGAAGGACAAAGCCCCTAGGCAGGAGTGATTGGCCCTAGCTAAGCTCTAATGCTTGATCAAACCCTCTCATTTGTGATGAATACCTTCTCATCACAGTTTACTCTAGAAAGCTTGCTGGCCCACGTTGGCTCCTTCATCAAAACCAAATCTGTATAATGATGTGGAGAATTCTTATTCTCTGTCTGTGGTGGTTCAAAATCCAAAACTGAAACAGTCACATTTCTGCCTCATCTTCCTAGACTTCATCAACTACACGACTATTGTCCTCTGTACACATAAGCACAGTTGGAACCTTCTCTGTTAATGCTGTTGGTCTGTGACACCTTCTATGATGATAAAAGTCATTTAGAAAATTGCTCTGGGTTTTAAAGGAAGAACCAATTATCTTGAAACGTGAATTTTCTCCTTCCCTCCCTTCCTCTTTTCTTCACCTTCCCTTTCTCTTTCTCCTCCTCTCCCACCTCCTCCTCATTTGAAGATTCTCCTCCATTATTTGGAAATCCTTTTCCCAAGACTTGTTCTCTGTTTTCCAATTAGAAAGTACTTGTGCAATTCCAATAACCAAGGCTAAAAATTGTCACCTTAGGAAAAAATTCTTATTTCTTAGAGTATTTTTATTTAAGTTTCCTGGCCCCCATGTGGATTTTATAACCGATTGGAAACTGTTTCCGTGGCCTAATTTACCATATGCTGTTATACAGAACCAGACTTCACTGTTAGAACTCACAACCAAGAGAACAACGTTTCTACTTGTAATTAGTAATCTTTTTTTCCAGGAAAAGACTTTTGATGGGGTCTCCTCTATCAGTGCTTAGGTGACTAACAATTTACTCCTATTCTAGCAGGTATTAAATATGACACTATTACTTGGCTCAAATTAAAATTAAACAGGAAAAAATAGTTTCTATTGCTACACATCATTTGAATACACCAACTCGTAGGAAATTTTTGCATCTTAGCGTGGTAAGCTGTATTAAATTTCAGACTTATAATTATACTTGCTACAGATGTATTATAAAGTAACTCCCTGTAACCCTGCAAAGAATGCAATGTCTAATGGAGTTCTTCAATTGCTGTGATTACACCAGAGCGGATTCAGTGCTCCGGGATGTGATACTGCCCTGGGGCAAGTGGGGAAACTTGTGAGTAAGTACTGAGAGTAACATTTGAGACACTGAGTAGTCTTGACTGTGAAAGTCTGAAACTTCAGAGTCAAATTCTTTGGAAAGAACTGTTTCACAGTAGTTTGCATAACAATACATTAAACTTCCAAAAAAGCACATTCTTTTCGTTCTGAGAGTTTGGCTGTATGGTATAATACTTAGGAGGAAGAAAATACAAAATCAAAGCCAGTTTTAATCTAGCAAGGGAAAGAGCCTGCATTTGTTACTTAAATTATTTTTAGTTTTCTTCCTGCTGAAATTATTGGAATAAAAAAAGCCCCACAGGGAGTGGCTAAAGTGTTGAGGAACCACTTTCAATTGGCTTTAGCAAATATTTAACAAGCTTGAAGTAAACTTAGGACAATTGCCAAGTCATTTAAAAAGCAGCAAGAGAACAATAGTCAAAGAGATTTGATTTTTTGAAGGCTTTTTAAATTGATTGTAATCCACAGTAAGGATGACCTTCACAGCTTTGAGCATTAGAGAGAGAGGATGGGAAGATAATTAGTTGTAGGAGGGAGGGGTAGAGATGGAAATCAATTACTTTTCTTTGGCTTTGATCCCATCCCCTGCAGCAGTGAAGGAACTGAGGGCCAAGTGAGGTAAAAGTTTCTAGAAAATGCAAACAGACAGAGCCAAGGGGAAAGGACCCCACTGTACCCCATGGCAGCCATGACCTTGTCCTGCAGATACAAATCTAGGACTCACTGTCCAAATAGGGTCAGAAACACCTTTCAAGACATATTGTGTCCCTTATAAATTTTTTGCTTAGCCTATAATGTTGAAGTGTGCCCTCTCTGTAAACTCAATACCATTGTGAATACTTAGCAACACGGAAAATAATTGTAGGAAGAAGATTTTATAGAAAGAAGACAGATTCAAAGGTTCTTGAGAAGGTAGGGTGTAGGGAGTTTATACCAAATTGATGACAATAAACAATAAAGTGAAGACTTTATAATAATAATAATGCTATAATATCTTAACATATTACCATGTGCCTGGAATAGTTCTAAACTCTTCCTCTGTGTGAATCGACTCAGCACTCAGAGTAACACACGAGGTAGGTGCTCTTAGCATTACCATTTTCCCAGGGAGACCACTGAGGCACAGAAAGGGTAAGTGACTTGTGAAGGTGACCCTGCTGCTGGAGGACAGAGCCACGGTTCGCACTCCCGCTCCGGAATCTTAGTACTGCAAGTTACTAAGCTCCTCTGCTCTTCGTTCCCTGAGCATACACACGTTTTTATGCACAAGCATATTTTTAATTCTAAAAGGATTCTTTGGGACTACCTCTATTTCTTAGGAAAATTTATGTTGGTGTTTGTTTATTGACTGGTGTTCTTGTTAAATCCAGACACTTGGCCACTGAGATGCAAGCTGCAACGGTAGCATCAATGCTTCAGAACAGATGCTGCTGTCTAATGTGGCTACTGCTACGTCATGGCTACATACCAAAGACTGTGACAATCCATTCAGATTTCTGACCATAGTAATACTCCCCGTTTGCCTTGAATATCAAGCTCGCTCCTTGATTCACTGTGATAGCAGCATTAGCAGCATTGACATGTGTAGTGCAGGGGACCTGGCACAGCACCTCGGTGTCAGGGGTTGACCAAGAAAAGGCGATAAGGCAACTGCTGTCACTCTGTAATGTTCATATCATTAAACAACTCAGGGGTGATATTTCTTGGGTTCAGCGGTACTGGGTTCGTCCATTTCACTCACTGGCCTATAGAAGCAGATCACTATTTACGTTAATGATGGTCTTCTGGCAGTTAAAGTATGGCAGAGGGACAGCCACTTTTTCTAGTGAGAATCACACGTGGAGCGATTTTGGATGAAAACAGGGATTGAGAAAAAATGGAAAGTATAGGAAAGAGGACAAAACAGCATGATAGGACGTATCCTTTTCATGTCTTAACTTGCAGAAATCATCTGCATGGAGGAACAGAAAATAAAGCTGTATCTTCATTTCAGTGAAAACAAAGGGGCCATTCTGTTGCTCAGTCTCTTTTGTTTTCTAGTTCAATGGCAATTTAATGTCTTAGCGAACATTTATTGTCCTGTGTAAAATCTAAAAGACTTTGTTTTTCAACTCAGTGCAAAATGTACAGAGAAGAAAAAAATCTTTAAAAATGAATTAAAAATGAAATAATAAAAGAATGAGGAATAGGAAACTATAAGATTGTGTTGTTTCCTTTAAAAGCTGCCCAATTTTGTGTGCTCCTACCACTCACAGTGATGGAAGGAAGGCTGTTGGGATGGTGAGAGACTGAATATTACCTTGTTCATCTTCAGACTTTTGCTAGTTCTAAAAAGGTACCTTGTGTGTACATGTGTGTGTGTCTAAATGTGGATTTTTGTGTCTAAATGTGGATTTTTTTTTATTAAGAGCAAGAGACTCATATATAAATTTTTGCACCTTCAATAGCCAATAAACCATGAAGATCACATGATAAAAGATTTTTGGTACAAGACTGAATACATATAATATTCTATTAATGACATCGGGAATTCAAAACACAAACTTTTTTAAAACTCTAAAATACAAGTAAAACAACCCACAAAATTGATTAACTTCTAACTCACAAAGGCGAACAGCTAAGAGCCAACCTATCTAATTTGCATTGCTTAACACCGGGACATTTTCTGAGTGGCATTTAAGGAGTAAATCACGCCATAAGGAATAATGCTGATGAACATACCAAACACATAACTGGGTTGGCAGAGTAAAATAAAAAGTCATTATTTTTCAATAAGAATAAAAATAAAATAATTTATCCCTGTGTCTCTACTACCTATCTTTATCTCTATGGTTACCACTACATGAAATTTAGTATGTGTCATTCCTGTGTATTTTTCTGTAGAAGACTCTTACCATATGCCTACGCCTGAAAGAGTCCTGTTTCACAATTTTAACCTCATATGGATAAACTTATTCATGCAATCTAAATATTTTTCTCAATTTCTTAAATCGCTATTATGCTTGTGAGTTTCAGAATTCTGATTCATGAAACTCTAATTCATTTGTCATATGAATATACATCAGAACTTATCCATTTTATTTTTTGTAGTTTTATTGAGAAATAATTGACCTATAACATTGTATAAGTTAAAGGTGTAGGGTGTGATGACTCTCCTACTGCTACAATCAGGCTTATCAGCACATGTATCACCTCACATGATTACAAGTCTGTGTGTGTGTGCAGTGAGAATATTTAAGTTCTACTGTCTTAATTTGCAGGTACATAATAGAGTATTGTTAACTACAGTTACTATGCTGTACATTAGCTCCCCTGACTTTTTATCTTATAATTGGAAGTTTGTACCCTTTGACCCACGCCTCCCCATTTCCCTCCTTTCCCCAAACCTTGGCATGAGTTTTGCTCTTTAAAGGTTCCACATATGAGTGAGATCATGAAGTATTTGTCTTTCTCTGTCTGGCTTATTTTTCTAAGCATAATGCCCTCACGGTCCATCCGTGCTGTTGCAAACGGCAGGATTTCCTTCTTTTCTATGGATTAATACTATTCCATTGTACATGTACGCTACATTTGCTTTATTCATTCATCCAACGACAGACACTGAGGTTGTTTTAGAATGGCTGTTATCAAAATGACGCAACACAGCTAGCGCAGGCGAGGATGTGGGGAAAAGGGAGCGCTTGTGCACTGCTGGTAGAGATGGCAACTGGTACGGCTGCTATGGAGGACATGAACCTTCCTCAAAAGATTAAAAATAGGACTACCACTAGACCCAGCAATCCCACTCCTGGGTATATGTCCAGAGGAAACGAAATCACTATGTGAAAGGGACATCCATTTTCTTTTTGATGAATATTTAGATTTTTTCCAGTTTTTTTGAAACAATGCTGCTATGAACATTCTTATGCATGTATCCTTGTACACATGAATAAAACTTTCTTTAAGGTATACACATAGCAGTGAAATTTATTCATTTATTTATTCAATACGTATTTTTTGAGCACTCAGTACATTTTAAGCACCATCCTAGGCTGAGGGGACACATGATAATAATCATATAGAAGTTCCTGACTCAAGGGATTTATATTCTGCTGAAGGAGACAGACAATTAAAAAAATTATTAACAAGTAAAACAAAACTAGAGAGTGGAAGGGAGAGTGCAGTGGGCAGGACCTGCTCTTTTGCACAGGGTAGCTGTGGAAGGCTGTACTCTGAAGGTGACATTTAGGGAGAGACGTGAAGAAGATGAAGACTCCAATCCGTCCTGCATATATCTGGGGGAAGAGCATTCCAAGCAGAGGAAGCAGCAAGTGCACAGGTCCAGGGACAGGAAGCTGTACCCCCGGTATGCTGGGGTACAGCAAGGACTCTGCTGTGGCTGGAGTGGACTAAACAGGGGTGATTGAGTAGTAGTCGGGGATGAAGGCAGAGAGATGGGGCCTTATTAGAGTGTGTAAGGACTACAGAATTTCCTCTGAGCGAGGTGAGAAAGCACTGACGGCTCTGCAGTGTGCTGTGGTCATAACTTTATTAAAGAGAAGCATGTCAGGGGCTGTACAGCCTGCGATGAGCAAGGATGGAAATAAGGAGAGCGATTAGGAAGGATTGCTTACATCAAGAGAAAGGTGATGGTGGCTTGGACAAGAGCCTCGTCAGTGGAGGTGGGGTGAAGTGGTCAGATTCTGGCTATATTAGGGGTAGGGCCCCCTAGGTTTGCTGGATGGATTGGGTGATGTGAGGTGTAAGAAACAGAGGAGACAGAGATAACTCCAAGGTTTTTCCCTTGAACAGCTAGAAGAAAAGATTATCATTTGTTGAAATAGAGAAGATTTAGAAAGAGAAGATTTTGGGAGGAGAGGAGAATCAGAAGTTCAGTTTAGATATATTAAATTTGCTATACCTATTAGATATCAAAATACAGATGTCAAGTAGGCAACTGGGCATTACATAAAGTTTAGGGTATGCACATCTTTAACTATATTGTGTATCACAAAATTGTTCCCCCAATTTCTTCTATCTACTTACATTTCATGTGCAGTAACGACACTTGTATTGTCAATTTCTCTTATTGATAACCTAATAGAACTATCTGGTATCTCATGGTTGACCATATTCTTTAACAAAACAATACTCCTGAGCTAAGCTCTTGATTTTACAAGCACTACATGCATATTTATTATCTACTGGCTGGTGGTGCTGCTGCCACATTGTCCCAATCCAAAGTGCTCAATAACTGGGATATACCACACACCCTTAGTAAGAAAAGTGAATCAGCGGCCTGTTTATATTTCCATTTTCTTTGGGGGAGATGGAAACTTCTACAGACAGCACTGCAGTTTTGATCTGGCTAAGCCTCTTGCTTCGGCTTTTGACGATGATCAAAGTCACGCTGACGTAAACTAATTAGAGGCGTTGGAGATGCTGAGTTTTCATTATAAAAAGAAAAAAATTTAATTGCTTTTAATTATATACACTAATTGAAAGTTTCCTAGGCTAATATTGATCACCTAATAGGCATCTTATGATTAGATATGAATAATTAGAATATTAAAAATGCTTGGACTGCTGCTGGGTTCAATTTTTACTGCAAAGAGTGGGTATTTAAAAGTGTTTGTTTCCTATGAGTATGTTCATATTTACCTTACAATGTAATTTGAATATAAGGATGATTTGGACTACTGTTCAAGAATTGGGAATGATGTCTTGTTTGTAGTTATTTGATGGAGAGTATCTGCCTCCCCACTTCTACTTAAAATTTGTTTTGGTTTACATTGATTGAGTTATTTTACAGTAGTAACTTACTGCAAAGAGAAGAAAGAGAGAGAGAGAGAATAACTATAAATGGCTATATTTTTAAAATATTGAATAATGTTGTGGAAATTATCGGGATGCCATTTCTTTAAAGATATTCAGAATATGAATTCCAATCCTAGAATATTTTAAAACATATCAGTTCCATGTGTCTCCACTTCTGGAGCCTGTCAGTAGGCCTCGCCCAGGCAGCCAAACAGCAATGACAGTAGCTAAATTCTCTCGTGAACCACTACAGAACCTCATCAGAAATCAGAAAACCCGAGTTATATTCCAGTCTCTACAAGTAATTATTTTCTGTTACTAGGCAAATAATTTCTTGCTTTCTGTCTTAGTTTCCCTATATTTACATGCTTTATAATATGTGGTTGCCAGAATGAAACAGTTTTAAAAGTATAAAGTGAAAATACAAGGCCTCATTTTTAAAATACTCTAAGTCAGGGGTGTCAAAATCATTTCAGCGGGGGCCACATCAGCTTCGTAGTCGCCTTCAAAGAGCAGAATGTGATTTTAGGACTATATGAATGTAACTACTCCTTAACAGTTAAGCGAGAGCTCGGCGCTGCCACTGGGTAGAAACACGGTCCCAGGCCAGATAAAACAAGGTGGAGGGCTGGATTCGGCCCATGGGCCTTGTGTTTGCCACCTGTGCCCTAAGTAATTTTAAACTAAAATCCTTTGTAGATTTTTCACCAACTAACAAAAGTTGAGAATGGAGAGGACAGGAAAGGTAAGTGATGTAAGGGATTTCTGACTTTTTAAAAATTTCATGTAATAATTCAAGTTGTCAACAAATAATTTGCATATAACTTGACTAGGACCTAAATTGTATACAGCTGAGTATTATCTAAATTATATAAAACTGCAACTGTTATACACAGGCTTTTCTTCTATCAGCTTTTCTGTCTTTTGTTGAGTTTTTGTTGAACTATGCGGGCATAGAGGAGCAAAAGGAAATTTTTTCAGGCCTATTTATGGTCATAAGTGGTATTAGCGCCAGTATGTGTGGGGGAGGGTGAGGTGATAGGAGAAATGTCGTGCAGTGACCGGCCTGGCATCTCGATCCTACTGTTTCTGTCAGTCCTGCCTGTAGCTGGAGCTACTCCATCCACAGCTGTAAGCTGCACTGCACCCGGTTCCGGACCAAATGGTTTCTATTTAGGCCAAATGTAAGAAGCCGCAGGCCAGCAGCAGAGCAGCCCAGCCCTGTCAGTCTGGCAGTTTGCTTCCCTACGCTGAGCCCTGCACAGTTTAGTCACTGAAGTCCTGCCTCATTTAATTATGTCTGAGTCTCTACTTCCTGCTCCATGCTTTTGTGTTTTTTGAAGCGGTTAAGTAGACTTAACTTTTCCTTAACTAAACTTTGAAAGGGTAGAATGCTCTCCCTGTGCTGCAGTCCCTCACATCTGGAACCCGATACCTGCTGCCATATTATCCTGTGGTGCATTCCTTTTAAGTCAGTCTGGATCTTACCATTAGCGACTGCGCCACACCTCACTCACCTGTACAGCTGCCACCTTCTCAACACTGCATGTCTCTGCATTTACCGGCCAGTGTCTGCCGGGCCTCTGCTTATAGGGGTCTCTCGTCACAAGTTCTGTTACCTGCTTCTGGGACCTTCCGAGGTGGGCTACCTACCAATCAATAGTCCCACCCGATGTCTGGGTGCTGAGTCCCTGGACTAGTCAGTGTGAGTCAGGTTCTAAAATGGCTCAGGGCATGCAACTCTTTATTAAAAGTCTTCTTCCTCACACAAAACTTCCTTCAAAGAAGATTTTCTCTTTAGACTGTCAAATGTCTCACATGGAAAAGGAGCTCGGTGAATGTTCTTAGGTATTTGGTGCACTTTCAAATCCATGAGAGACAACAGGATCTTTAGAGCAGAAATTAAGAGAATCCAATGCATACTTACTTTGCCTCTCAAAACAAACAAACAAACAAACAAACAAAAAAACCCAACCTCCTAAATCCCCTAAACCCCCAAAATGTAAAAAAGATACAAAAATGACCAGCTAATGGTAGTCATTCAAACAATGGAGCATTCTCATCAAATACTTAATTACTCTGGAAGGGCACAACTTGTAATGACTAATGATCATTGGTCCTGGGCTCTGGTAGATGGAGAGATGACAAGACAAAACGGGTTGAAAATTCTGTAGCTACTAATTAAATTAACACCTCCCTCATAAACAAGAGGCAGAAGCATGCATTTGATGGTCCCCCAATTATCAGATGGTTAAGTGAAGTTTGGTACAGTTGAACCAATCCTTTGACATTAAATAGATTGATTTTTGTCATTTTTGAAGGGGTATGGTATACTCGCTTGCCATGATAATACATTCGGAAGGGGCCGGTTTTAAATGTAAGTGGAGCCCTATGTAGTTTGAAAACCTGTGGAATTGTTAGAGCGACATGTGGATATATTTCTAATGAAGAATGTTCCCACAATTAGTGGGTTTAAAAAATTAAATAGAATCCAAAAGAAATACTGAATTTCATTCCTATTGCTGACAGAACTATAAGAAGCTTTTTTTCTGGAAAAGATAATGTATAAGATGACAGAATTTAGGATGACACGTTTAGTTAAATGAACTCATTAAGAAGCTTTTTACTGCCCCCTGCTGTCAGTTTCTATAATATAGTATAATTACTGTAAAAACTGACTTAAGGTGAATTAAACAAATTGTTAGGAAAAAAATTCCCTGCTTCTACACCACTTTTAAGTCAGTAATGCTAATGCTTACTCCATGTTTGTCAAACTAAAGAAATGATTAGTCAAATTAAAGAAAATGACTCCAGTACAATGTGTTTTAGTGGTTGTGGGGTGAGAGGTAGTTTGTGATGTGAAATGGTAATATTAATAAGAGTGTTTTTTGCCAATGAGGTCCTTTATCATTTCTCCAAACATGTTTCATTAATAAAAGCAAAACTTTCAAAATAAATGAATGAATGGTTTATTTTTATAGTATAATCTCAAAATGTTCTTTTTAATTTGGCATGGGACATTAAGAAATGAGAAATAATAAAAAAAAATAATGGGTGGTACCATTGTAATAGTCACTAGGTGCAAGGTCTTGTTTTACTTTTCACATATTATTTTACTTAGTTACCATAAAATAGAATGAGGTAGGTATTGTTACCTTTCCCATCTCACAGATGAGGAAACTGGGCCAACAAAGTAACTTGCTTACTTGGGAAAAGGTGGAGACAAGATTGGAAACCCCGCAGCCAGACTGCAGGGTCACTCCTCTTAACCTTTTGCACAGAAGGTATAAACTCCGCAATGAAGGAGGAAGAATCTATAGCACTCACGATGGACATGGTGACGTAAGTGTTTTTGACTCCAACTAACTGTGCGCTCGTGCACTTGTTACTTTTTTGCAGCACCTGTGCTCTAGTGGCTGGGGCCTGTGCAGGAGCAACAGATCTGAACCACGTGGTTTGGTTTATCTTTGTTAGGACATTTCTGCCCTCCACGGTTGCCCAGAGAACACGTGTGGGTGTGCTTACCTTAAGTGAATATGTGCTGATTTCGCCCAGGCCTCGACCAGATTATGTATTTGGTGATGTAGGGAAAATAGAGTCGGTCAGGCTCCCTCGCCTGGATAGTCCGGCAACTATGCCTTAGCAGTGTTCTTATTAAGTTATATAACCTTGCAAATGGGCTCGCACGTGCAGAATCAAGTTCTGTTATATAACATCTTGGTCCCCTGCTGGCTTTGTGTGCACTTGGTATATAAGGGAGTTGGGACTGCCCCACCGCACCACGTGCAGCTTGCGTGGATGGCCCCACCCCAGAATAAAGGCCCCTCAGGCATTCCCACTGCTCCTCAATTTTCTTCCTTCTGTCCGAATCACGTGTGAACCTGCTCGGGCAGGTTGCAAAAAGCGCTTGCAGAAACAGGTGGCTATGATTGTGGTCGGCCTCAGCACACCTGTGCCTTTCACCTCGGTACTACCACACAACTTCTAGTTCTAGCCACACTTGCAGCCATCTTCAGAAGCTCACACTGAAATTAGGCACACACTTTTCACAGGACTTTCAATAAATACATTGCACATTTCAAGTTTCCCTGGCTGTTATTAATCCGGAGTCCAATATAACAACTGTTTGTACTTCTCTATGCCTGTCCGGTCCTTTGTTTTTCCCAGGTATTAGGTGGTTCATGACAACAAATATATCCCACCAGTGACAACTTGGTCAACTACTATTTGCCATTTTGAGATGCTTTCGCCTTGCACGTACTTGAAAACACTATTTCAAACCCTAGAAGGCTAACTATACAGGAAATAATCTCCTCCCACATTAAAGCAAACACCAAAGCTCAACACAAATCATTCGGCATTCGTAATAAAACAACGCTTACCTGACTCGAGGCGGTGGGTTTCCAGTGACTCTGCACTCCAGATAAACTCTACTTCCTTCTGCCACTTCTTGGCTCCGCAGCTTCTGGATGAACCGAGGAGCCGATGGGAAGTGGAGTGTGTTCTGGGGCTGGGGGAGAGAGATGCTACTGATCGGTACTGCCTCGTCTTGGTCTGCCTGGTAGCAATGCCTGGCCTCGGGTAACTTCATCTCTGCTTCCATTTCTTGTTGGTCTTCGGTGGGGCTCTGGCTGGTGGAGACACTCATCAGGGCTGACGGCTGACTTTTAGGAGACAGGTAGCCACTATCTGGTGAAGACGACTCCCCATTGGGGCTCCTGCTTCTTGGTTTTGACGCTTCTTTAAATATAGACGTCAGCTCCTCGATGAAATTAGCCGCCTTATCACACAGCTGGCTCTGGGGGCCAGACTTACCTTGATATGCCGGTTTAGGCTTCACACCTGTGTTGGGAATTTTAGTACCACGTTTTTCAGCCTTCCGCAGGCTGCGGATATAGCTGGGTCTGGCAAGCAGGGGTGAGATGGCAGGTTTTCTCTTTGGACCGGGTGAGGAGATATGCTCAGTCTGTTCTTCTGGCCACTTATCCAGAGGTCTCCCTAAGGAGGCTGGCTCACCCAATTTGATCTCCTTTTGGGAAGAATTTGCACAGAAGCTTACAGGAGAGGTATTGAAAATCTGTGAGATCTCCTTTTCTGAGTCAAAATCTTCTGCCTCCGAGTTGGTTATAGCTCTCCGGGCCAGGTCAAGGCTCTTGTTTATCTCCTCCTGGCTGAGAAAAGCAGATAGCTCAGGGAAGCAGTCAGCATTCTTGCTTTCTTCCTGCATGTCTGATAGGGAATCATAGAAGGAGTCATGGGAGGAAGTCTCTGACATATTTGAAAAGTCGTCATACACTCTTTGTCTGCTTTCAACAGGAAGGCTAGAGGCACTGGACGTCGGTTTACTTCTGAAAGACAACATAGACGGCATTGCCATGAGTGGAAATACTGGGGCATGAGTGTGCGTGTGCGTGTGTTACCCTAATGCTACTAATTTACAAATTGGGAGAAACATCACGGTGAACAAATGTACAGTTGACCGTTGAACAGCACAGGTTTGAACTGTGTGTGTATGTGTGTGTTTTTCCAATAAATACAGCCTGCCCCACCTATCCTCCGTTTCGCATCTGCAGATTAAACAAACAGTGGTGGAAACCAGCATTTTCACATTCCCAACTGCAGATTCCCAGCTGCAGGTTTGCAACTGCAAATCTAAAATACTGTTTTCTATCCATGGTTGGTTGAATCCCTAGCTGCTTAGGGCCAGCTGTAGTTAAGTTTTGGGGAAGTCAAGTTATATGCAAATTTTCAACTCCAAATAGTGTTGGCTCTCATAACCCCAATATTGTGCAAGGGTCAACTGTACTTTTTAAGAAATGATTTTTCTCTAGTCTGTAAGTTGGAACAAACATTATGTATACTTGTACTTATCATCTTACTTTAATATTTGCCCTGTGAGTGAATATTAAGGATGCTACAAACCAGCACGGAATAATTGAAGATGATATCTACAGTAAACCCTGGTAGTGTCTGGTCTGCTGCACTTCCCTTCTGCCCCCACTATGCACCTCCTGCAAGTTCTAATTTCATTAACGTTATGAGATTAGTAGCTTATTGACATTTTTAGTAAATCTGACCCTGCTTACCAAATGACCATAAAATACATTTTGATTCCAATCTTCCTTTGTTTTTGGCTTTCGATGAAATATTTGGAACCTTATTTCCTTTGTCCAACCACATGCATTCAAATTCATTTACTGAACAGTTAATTTAACACATGGTTAATAATCACTTATAAAGTTCCAAGTGCTGGAGGTCTAGTCATGCTCTAGACCAGGGATTGGCAACTTTTTACATGAAGGGCCAGGTGGTAAATACTTTTGACCTTGTGGGTTGTTGTGGTCTCTATCGTAATTACTCAAATTTGCCATTGGGACATCAAACCAGCCATAGAAATACATGAGTACATAAACATGGCTGTGTGCCAATAAAACTTTATTTGTGGACACTGGTGTTATTTACAATAGTTTAAAAGCATAAAAATATTGTTAGTTCACAGGCCATGCAAAAACAGGTGGTGGGATGGTTTTGGCACAGGGGCTGGAGTTGGCTGACTCTTGATCCAGACTGTGGACGCCATCCTTATGTTTAAGGAGCTAAAAGTCACGTGGTATGTTAAAGAGGGGGAAGTGGAGAAGACATTAAACAAATAATATACAAATAATCTAAAATTTGGATACCGTGCCAAAGGAAAGGGAGAGCTTAGTTGCCATGAGAGCTTACCTAACCTTCCAGGACCTGTGAGAGAACTATGTGCTCTGAATAGGACATTTATATGGGATTATTACCAGCATTAAATGAAAGGTGTTTTGTTATATGTCAAATAACTGGGCATCAGTCTAAATTCCACTGCATTTTGAACTAAATATTGTGAGGCAATTACTTTCTCATTACTTTCTATGTTGCTATTTTTCTATATATTGTTCATAGAATGATAGAGAGAAGACCTAGAAAACTTCAGAGGTGATCTTTCCCTCAAGATTGAATCTGAAAGTCAATAAAGGAAGCTTGCTGGGTGTGATGGAGCTCAACTTCATAAGTTGGGTCAGGAGTAACCTGGTGAGATATTCATTCTCCAGAAGGTAAGTATGCCTTGTGAGGGCAGAATTGAACTGCTTGTTTAGAAAGTTTCCCATCCAGGGATTCTGCCTAGAGTAATGAGATTTTCTTTTATTAAGTGAAATGTTATTTTCTCTCTAATCTCAAAAAGCATTAGGTAGAGGGATTCCAGAAGGATTTGCTACCATGTAGGATGTTGTGATTGATAGAATTTGCTAACTCAACAGAAGATTTGTATAACCAGAGATCCTAAAGCTCATTAGTAACCTACCCTATCTTCTTTAGTTGAATGTTATACATATGTCCTAGATGTCCTCTTAGAAAGATTACTCACTTTGACGAGCCTCAGTTATGAGATTCTCTGCACTCTAGTCCTACTCTACCTACCAAGCCATATTTCCCACTGTCGTCCAAGTAAGCCTGAAGTTGACACAAAACTGAAAACCCAGGTAGATACTGGAAACAAAACCATTGATTCTGAAGTGACTAACTTTTGAAACAGATGGATATCTCTTTCTCTTTCAAGTCAATAATAATAATAATAAAGAGTGGGGCCATTTTTCATTTTTTGTTTCCACTTGTGCAATCTGGTGAAGTAATTTCTCTGTGGAAATAGCTTAGCTATGAGGCCATCTGGAAGCGCATACTTGTCCCCTGGATTGTGTGAAGCGCGCGATCTCAGAGACACTGTAGCTGTGGCACATTTTGGACACAAAGGATCCCAGGAAGCACATGACGAACTGACCACTCTGCCACAAGGTCCTGTGCATCTTGGTCCCCTCCTTGCACAGCACATCTGGGGAGATCATGATTTGCTTTCCAGCACCTGCAGCTCTGGGGTTCCGTTGGCTTGCAGCAGCGTGTGGCCCGCATCCTGGAGCTTTTTCTCTTCCTCAGCCAGAATGCAAATACCAAATGCAGTCAGCACCAGTGTGCAAGTAGTAAACCTGGGGAAGGTGGCTTTGGTCTTGAGACCAACACGAGGGAGAAAATGCCATGTCAGTATTTAGCCAGAGAATTGTCACTCCAGGCACAGCCCCGAGATGATGCAGGATAGACTCTGTGTTATTGCAGAGGATGGTGAAGTTCCATCCATGCCTTGAAAATGGTTCTGATTTTCCAACTGGGAGTCTGCTTTTGTGAGTGCTGGTGTCCACCTTGCCACACAGTACACTGCCACGTGGCAGTCCTCTGCCACCAGCCTCTAGGACTCTTACTCAACTTGAGCTGGTGTGGGCTCCTCGATGAAGCACATGTTCATAATGTTTCTTGCGGCTCCATTAAGAGTTGTTAAAGAAACAGACTTTTCCCTGTATGTACACTGGTGGGAGTGATGCATCCTGTTCTGAGAGGCATCTGCTTCAACAAAAGCTATCTGGAATAAACACCAGCCACGGGACTAGATAAAGAGCCAGGGCATCTCCTGTGACTGAGGCTCCTTTGTTTTAGATGTTGGTTGATTTTGATAACTAATTATTTGGGCTGCTTTTTAAAAAATTCCCATGCTTTAAATTCTCACTCTTATGTTTTAAACTCACCAATAAAGAGTGAGCCCTCCAAACCCTAGGGCTCACCTCAAAGCACACTCCCCTCACACTCCCACAGGGGCTCTGTGCCCCATATACTCCAGAGCCGGCAAGTTATAAACTCTTTTGTTTTTCAGAGTTTCCTAATAGTCATTAGTGAAGTGTTTTGCAATCGTAATAAGAACCACAAGGTTGAGCCAGGTGTAACACTGGCTTGGAAAGAAGAGATGTCTGCGGGAAGCTTATAGGACTCAGGTGAGTGCCCCAGGCATTTCTGTCCTATAGTGCTGCTATCGAGTAACTGAGATCAGTGAACAACAGTAATGCCTTACACCACGCGACTTTAGGGCAGTTTACGTTATCCCTAGGCCATAGACATTTTTCAGCTCTGCTGCAATCCTGTGGGACCACTGTCGCGTATGCCGTCTGTCATTGACCAAAATGCCCTTATTCAGTGCCTGGCTGTACAAAGTCTTGCATCCCAAGAGAGTACAACAGACCCAGGTAACTCAGAGAGTTTCAGTTAAACAGAAACCCATCTGGAGATGGGGAAAATAGCCAGAGATTAAGGTTAGAAAGCAGGAGTGGGGTCAGAGAGGGCCTGAAGCTATGTGAAGACTTGAATTTTATCTTATGGGAAGTTGGGAGACAAAAGAAGACTGTTTAGCATGTGAGAAATCCCAGAGTTGCAATTTAGAAATATGACTGACTGCTGCCTGGGTTGGAGACAGAGTCAGGGGAAGAGGAGGCAAGATAAAAGAAGGCAGAGAGAAGGCTTTTGTGATATTTAGGGATTGAGTATGTTTCTCATTGTTTTATTTTTGATTGCCCATTATCTGAACCTCCTTCTTAGTTTGGATAATTCCTTATATTATGAGCCTCAGTGAAAAACTGAGTTTACTTATCATAATGGAATGTAAAATCTCCAAATATTTGCTTTCCCAGCACCTCGGACCCTGGGCACAAGTCTTGGCACACAGCCTGGACTTGGCAATTAGATGCATGCGTCTTGGACTTTGAAGCAGGCTACCTGGTAAAACCATTCTGACAGATGGATGCTGACAGTAACAGCAGAGGCAGCAGCATGGAGAGTTCAGGGCAGCAGTGGTGACTGTGCAGGGGACATCCAGCGGTGGAGATGGGAGCTGTGGTGTGAACTGTTCAGCTGTGATGGAGGGATCGCCACACAGGAGCCTTTTTCAGGCACAGCTCTGACTGTGGTCTTGCCTCCAGCGTAGACTCCTGGCTTCATTATGTGAGTTGCCACAACTTCTATCAGTAAATCTCCTTGCACTGAAGATGAGCAAAGAATGGTTCTGTTGCTTGCTACTGAGAAACACAATTAGTAGTAGATTAAAAAGATGATGAAAGTGTGAACAAGTGACATTGAGGTGGAAACCAGTGGACTGAAGCAATAGGTAAAAGACAGAAAGGACAGAAATTGATGACTGATTGAATGAGAAGATGATGCAGAGGCGGGATTATAGATTTATTACTCAAACGATGGGATGCACGGCACCATTAACTCACTTAACACAAGTAGGGGAGCAAGTTCTGAGAAAAAAAATGAAGCTTAATTTTGGTTTGCACTTTTTGCATCTGAGGGAACTCTGGGACCTTTGGTGCTAGGAGGCAATTTGAGACAGTGGTCCGGAGCCCAAAGAAGGGAAAGGGGAGCTGGACTGAGAATCACTAACTCATGGATGGTACCCTAAGCCATGGGAGTAGATAAAATCATCAAGAGAGAAAAAAAAGGAAAGAATCCTCCAGGGAGTTGGGGTAGAAAGCAGGAGAGTGAGGGTATCATGGAAATGTTCCATGAAGGCGGGTGTGCCCTTTGGTGTAGCACCTGGGAAATTTAGCACAACTGGCAGCAGCAATTTTGGTTATGTGACAGAGATATAAACCAGACTCCAGTTATGCTGGGAAATTATGAAAGGAAAGGAAGTATAGACTGCAAGTGTGGTTGGTTCTTTGGAGAAACCCATAGAAAGGAGGAGAGGCAGTGTAGCTGGACAGAAGTATGGAATCTAGTGAGGTTATTTATTAGGATGGGGCAGAGGAACATGTTTCAGTGCTAACAGGATTTGTCAATAGAGAGGGAGTGGCAGAAGATCCATGTAAGAAAGTCAGGATGATATACAGAAGAGGTCTCCCGGGATGTGAGATGAAATGGGTCATTCGGTGCACAGATGGCTTCAGGTTGGAGGGGACAGTTCTTCCTCTGTCAGAGGAGAAGTAATAGTGTATGTGTGTGTGTGTGTGTGTGTGAGAGAGAGAGAGAGAGAGAGAGAGAGAATCTGGATAAATTTATAACTGAAAGAAAGGGGGGGCCCAATTTTGAGGCTTCTGTGTGTTTGGAAGTTTGTAAGAACAGGAGACAATTTGAAATAGTTGTTGTAGAGAGAAATTTCCTTAAGGATCTATAGGCAAGGGTGAGAGGACTTAGTTGGAGTTGGGTGTTGTATTTATAGTGTCATTATTCTGTGTGATCGGGCCCTTCTCTCCACCAGAGCTCCACAGTCCAGGTGAAGATGTGGAAGCGGATGACCCAGGTTATGACACACACAGGGCAGATGGAAAGGAGATGGGCAAAGTTGTTGAGAATATTGGCAAGACGGGTGGATTCTAAAATCTATACTAGATTGGAATTTATGGGTAGGCATTTGAATATAAAGAGATTAAGGGACTAAAGACATAATAAAAAAAGGTGTACTGAGAACAGCGGAGGGATCTGGGAGGATGTGTTAAGATAGTGAAATGTCTGAACGGATCATTCAGAGGCACAGCCTTTGGACTTATGACTGCGTTTAGACTGTGGCCGTCAGACTACCTTGACTGTTTTTGTGGAATAGTGTCCGAGTCGAGTAGTTGCAACAGAGACGGTATGATCGACAAAGCCTAAGATATTATCCAGACTTCTACAGAAAAATTCTCCAACTTTAGCTATAGAACATCAGCTTCTTAATGAATTCATATAATTTACCTAAGCCCTAGTATGGTGATCAAGATAATGACAGTGGCTAACAGTGGACTGCTCACCATGAGGTAGGCATTGTGTCAAAAGCCATTAAGTCGATTATTTCACTTAAAGTTCTCACAACATGCCCCAGTTTAGAAAGAAGAAAACTGAGGCAGAGAATGTAAGGGAGCCATGGTTCAAGCCCAGCCGGTGACTCCAGAGCTCGTGATTTTAACTGTACATGTTATTGCCATTATAGTTTTCACAACCGAGCATCCTGAGCAATATATCAGACTAACAAAACTATAGATCAGAAATCAGAGTACTGCTATTCATTTAATTATATTTCAGGTGAACTGAATATGAGGATATGTTTTAAAACTTCATGAAATATTATATGTGAAAGCTTAAAGCAAACTTCTGAATGATGAAACAATTTTCAGTTGTTTTTTTTTTTAAATAGGAAGTGTTTGCCGGAGGCAGATTAAATCACCCGCTTATTAACTTATATTTTGGTTTTAAAGAGGCGCCATCTGACGGGATCCAGTCGTTAGGATTAGATGTAGCTTAAAAACGGCTTGCATGGTGAAAAGGAAAATAATAGCTCCATGGCATGTACGGTTCTGATTTAATTTGCAACCCAGTTATTGCTGCTAGAACGTGCACGTTGTCTAGGGAAAAGGCTCATTTAATGTGGATGAGCAAGAGAAGTTTCCAGGTGGCCCAAACTCACTGGAAAATTATGCTTCAGAGATTTCCGTGTCAGTCAGCACCCCGAGATAAAAAGGTTGTAATCAAAAGAAATACAACTGCAAACATCTTCATTATTTCCCTGAGATTTCATGTTTTATTTCAAACAGTGCTTTTGGCAATTCTATGCTGGCGTGATAGACACAGAAAAGAAATACATTCAAAGGAACTATTATACAGTCTTTAATGAGTAAAGAGGAAGTGAGAGAAATGCCAAAAACATGAAAGCGTTCCATTTTGGCAAGTGGAATTGTAAGGTTTTGAAATTTTGAGGACGTTTCTCCTACATTTTTAAATTGTTTCTGCCCCTTGCCTCTGTCCTCTTAAGGAATTTGAATCGCCTGGAAATTCCCTTCTTATTTTTCTCCTCTGTGTCATCTTCATCATTCCATCATTAATAATTTAGCCTAGTTGTCACTTCAACTAAAACTCTCGTAAGCCACAACTACTTTCTAATATTTTGGAATGTGTGTAGTTCTAGCTTCCTCACCATAGGAGAAATGGCCCTTATTTGGCCCTGCTCATTTTATAGTTATTCTTGCTTTCTCCCCCTTCCCTTTCCCAGAATGATAAGTGGAAAAGTCAATTGAACAGCTGTTTCATCACTTACTATGTGCAAGGGGAAGCTTTGAGAAGGGCAAAGATGAGCCAGGCGCAGTTTTTCTTTTTAATGATCTTCTAAGCCAGTAGGAGAGATTTAACAAAACTGAAAACAGCTTAACCACAAGGAGGAACATGAAAACTGCTATTAAAATAGTTTCAACAAGTAGCTGTAGGATAGCTAAGATGGTAGGAATGGTCTATGTCACTCCTTTGGTATTTTTTTCCCCAGTGATACCCCCGGGCCGATAAGAGAAGGTCTAAGCATGACAAGCAGGTTATGTAAGGGCCTCTGGACAGTCTGCCCTGATGTAAACTCCCCAGCCTCCTGCTCCATCGTTGTAACTCTGACCCCTACTGCCATCATGCCTCACTGGCCTTCTCATCGTTCCTGGAACATTCCATGTTCTTTCCTGTCTCTGTGCTTTGCAGGTCCTGTTCCTTTGCCCCGCCCTTGTTTCAGTGTTTCAAATCCCAGTTCATCCTTGAAAGCTACTTAGTTTCACTCCTTTTTTGTGCTTTCTAGGGCTCCCAAGTCAGTGTAATCTGCTCCTTCTTTCGTACATGACACCCTGTGTTTTATTTATTATAACGTTCATCCTACTGAATTAAAAATATCAGTTTAGAGAACGTTTTCTCCATGAGTCCCTGAAAGCAGAACTGCACCCCTCAGTCTTCACACGGCTACTACTTGGCACAGCATCTGAGTCGTGCAGATGATGGAAAAAGTATAACTGGCATTTGATATTGAAAATTACGCCTGCTTTAGGTTCTCTCAAATGGTTTCACGGAGGCAGTTGCAGGTGTCCTCGTGGTGTTCTGAAGGCAAATTATTCCAGGTGAATTATGTGTAATGCCAGGCTGGATTTTCTTCAAAAATTTAAGTATAGTGACATACTATATCGTATAATATTATACTATATAGTGACTCAACATTTCTATACCTTCTAACGTGATCACCGCAAGTCTAGTAACCATCTGTTCCTGTACAAGGTTATTATGACATTGTTGACTATATTCCCTGCAAGCTCTTAATCTTAAGTAAGTGTGTGGTGAAGCAAAGGTTTGGGAAGGTCAGCAAATACTGTGAGGCAGTACAGATTCCCTTCGACCTTAAACTTCAACAGGCAGCTTATATACATCTTGGCTTATCCCAAGTCAATATTACTTTCAAATGTAAACTTTCCTGGTCACCTATTTTGTTAAATCATGCACATTTCATTAATTCTTAGAAATTTTATGCCACTTAACTTACAGATTATTTCCATTTGTATTGGTATGGTTCGCAACTTTTCCCTAAGTGAATTTTGTTGGACTGATGCTCTACTCTGAAATATAGAGCATACGTTTTCATTGAATATTTTATATTTGGTATGTATATGACACATTTTGACATAAAACTTTTATCGTAAATTGTCTTGGCACTATTATCCTAGTATTTGGGAAAGCATTTATTTTTGAGTTCCTGAATTTGTAATATATAAATATATAAAATTCACATATACATGTGAATATACAAATAATAGAAAATAGAGACAAATTTAGAAATGATTAATAGCATTTGTTTTTAGAATTACTAACTTTTGAGGATAATATCTACAAACCAGATCTGTGATATCCAGGATAATCCTGTATTTTGTCGGTAAAGATGTGCTGTGGACGTGCCCTCCAGGGTCCCCATGAGACCAGGCACTATAGGCTGTCAAAAGATGCAGTCTAGCCTTGACTGGGGAGGAATGAGGGAAAGTGAGTCTGTCTGGTAAAAGGAAGAACTCAATTACAGACAAAAAAGCTGGCCTCCCTGAAGACTTACTATACAACAGCTTCTGAATTGTCTACTTTCATATAGTAAATCATTTGATTCTCAGAATAATTGATGGGGTAAACATTATGTTTATTATTCCTATTACCTGAATTAGCACATTAAAGTGTTCAATTATCTGGCCAAAGTCGAACTGTCAGGGAATGGTAGACTCAAGGTTGAACCTTCATTTAACCACAAAGTTTTCTTTTCCCATTGGGAATGTTAAGGGGATTTACGTAAGAGTTTAGCTGGTAGGGAGTTTTTGCAACCTGTTTATGGGATACTTGGTAGAGACATTAACAATTTTGAAGGAAAAAGTATTTGATGTTACAAAAAGTCTGACAGATACCAAGGATCACGCAGTATCCCAAACCACACGGGCCAGGCAATTTAGAGAGTCCAGACAATAATGTTTCAATAGGCATTTGAAAAGGAGTATATGGTTAGGAATAAATACATGAAAAAGGCTGGAACCGTTAATGCTTATTACCTCTGTGGTAGGGCTTGGGCGGGGACAGGGTTGAGGGGTGGGACATTAAGGGGAATCTTTTGTTGCTTATTTCACATTCTTTGAAAAAAAAAAAGTTAAAATAAGTGATTTTAAAATTTAAGTGATTTAAATTATAAATCACTTTATAATAAGTGATTTAACAATATAAATTTAGTATTTTACTTGTTTTTTTCATATTCAAACAATTACTAAAATAGTAGTAAAAACTGTTGGTACAATAATTCAATACTAAAAATCTTTTAAAAGAAAACCCAAACTATGAAAACCAAAGTTGAAAAACTTTAAAACTTTTTTTCCTCTTGTTTTAGAATCACAAGCAGTCTCTAGACTAAATTTCTTCCTTTTGTTGAAATACATTTCTAGGCCCATCACGGGGCTACTCTTGCCCGTGGTGCCACATCAGCAAACTGAAACCAAGATAATTCTTGTGTCCTTTCAAATGCTCTGCTTGACCCGAAACGCAGTCCACCCAGTCAGCCAATCCCCAATGCCAAACCAGTGGGGCTCTGTACAGGCCTCCTCATTCCTTCTCACCCCAAACAAGGTCGACTGTGTGGCCCAAGCCAATCGGATATTTTCTACTTTTCTCTTTCTTATTCTTTATTCCTCATCCTATAAAAGCTTCCTGTCTTTTGCCCTATTTGGCAGTTCTCCAAAAAGAGAGCGCTTCATGAAGTGTTGGTTTTGTTTGTATCACTGAAATTGTCTTTATTCCTTTCTTCCTCCCTCTCTCCCTCCTTCCTTTTTAACTTCTTTTTTTCCTTCCCTCCTCCTTCCTTCCTTCCTTCCTTCCTTCCCTCCCTCCCTCCTTCCTCCCTCTTTTCTTTTATTGCAATGTTCTTTTCACCAAAGACCCTATAGAGCAAGAGTCGAATGTGAAAAATTTCTAAAATCTTATTTGATGCAAAACCCACAAAATTTTATAATCTATTTCTTGACAATATATGTACATTTCTTTTTTTATTAATCTTTAAATAAATTATTATTACAGGAAGATATGTTATTTATTCTACAGTTTTAAAATACCCACCAAACACTATAATTTATCTCAATTTCAAGGGCATAATATAATATCTCATTTAATTCCCATAACAGCCATATGAAGTATTTTACAGAGAAAGTATTTAGAGTCATCTCTGGGAGCCTTTTCATATTATCAGCTCCGTCCACCAGATTGAACCAGTTGCAAATATCCAGATTTTACTTCTAAATCATCCATTTCCACTGTCATTGTCCTCATTCAGGGCTTCATTCCTGTCCCCTAAATTCAGATCCTATTTACTAAGTCTGTTTCTATAGTCTCTAATATAATTTAACAGTTACACATTATAGCCAGGGCCGTTCTACTCGTCTTTGTTTTCTTTGCTGGAATGTGACAGGACACAACCATGAACTTCAGGTGATCTAAATTCCTGACTGGAGCTTCATTATCATGATGCCCTTGGACATCTCCACACATGTGATTTTAGTGAAGCGGAGGTTCTTGCCTTGGAGGCAGACTTCACTTGGCGTGTCTATAAGAATGTGCCAGATTTATTTTGAAATCTGACTAATGTTTTCTCACTACATTTTAAAAAAATGAGGTAAATAAGTCTAAGTGCTGGTAATTGCCCCGTGTGGTTTACATCCTTACTCTGTTGTGAAGTCTCCTACAGAACCTTTTTTTGATACTCAGTTTTAGCAGTAAAACCGAGAAGCTCAGACAGGGAATTGACACGGAGTCGCCAGGATACAGACCCTAATCTGCGTCGGACACTAGAGCGTGAGAGGACTAATTTGTTTCTAGGAATATGTAATCATGCATTTAAAGAGCCATTGTTGATAAATCCTTAGGCCGTGTTTACCGTTAGCAAAAGTTTGTCAAATAGACTCTGATTTTTAAAATCTGGATAATTAAAGTGAGCATTCAAGTTCTTTCTTTGAGGAAAAATATCAGAAAATATATTTATCAAGTAATAAGAATTGAATTTCTGCACATACGTGATTGAATAGATTTTGGTTAATATTATATTGTCAGAGAAAGGACTCTGTATGTGGTCATCTTATTCATGCTAAAGGCAATTAGTATTTTTAGCAAATCTTAAAAAGTAATATGAGACTGAAATCATTTTGCATTCACCTTATGTACCAGATTCAAGACAATTGTATATGTAACTTAAAACAATGTGATATAAAGTTATAATGTGATACTTAAATTTGACTGGGCTGTAGTTTCCCTTAGTAAGCTTTATCTTTTTAGAAAAGTATGTAAACTTTCTGCATAGATATAATTTAAAATGTCTGCTATTACTCTCAACTGATTTTAAATAATCCTTTGAAAGTATAATTAACATGTTACTAATATCTATAGTATATCATTTAAGCTATCAGTATTTAGCTTAAGTATACGTGAGGTTCAAATGAACTGCATTCTTATTTTCTGTAAAAGAAAACACATACACGATTTTGACAAATGTAGATTCCATAACTACGTTTAATCCTTTTGGAATAGATAGCAGCAATTTAGCATGCCTAAGATTATTATAGAAAATGCTGTTACTTGACAGTATCGGTAGAAATAAAGCCTACAGATAAATCTTACATAGTCTGTTTTTGAAAAGACGACAAAATTCCCATTACTTTCCCCCTCCAAATAAGAAAAATCAAGGCATCCTCTAGCTAGTATTATACCTTCAGGGAAACTACTATTACATTTTTAGCTTTAAGAAAAGTAACAAATGTTGCCCTACTAATTAGTAAATTATGATACATCTTACAGACCTTTTCAATCCTCGGTTACTTTGAAGGCTCTGAAGATGTGATGGGGTTCAGATGGGCCTTTCTTCCTTTCTGTGGGAGCAGAGGTTGGCCTTGCCTATTCATTACAGACTGCTTGGTCCGTGGTCACTTTGAGGCAACTGTGGCCTCAGAGTTCCGCCTGTCCTCTTACTCCACTCGACTATATTTGGAAACTGAACTCATGTTTCCTCAGGCTGCCACCATCAGGAATCCCAGCAGTGAGCTGGGGGCAGCCCCAGGTCTCAGGGCTGGGTTCTTAGAAATTGAAGGTGCTCAGTGTAGAAATAATCTTTTTATGGATCTAATCAACACAAAGTTTACACTTATTCCTCTACACCCTGACTTTGTGGCTGAAAATCACTACCTTTCTTTTAACATATTCTTAATCAATTAGAAGAACTTCAGTAATTCGAAAGAGAAGAAGTGACACTCATAAGGAATACCCTACTTACTATAATCTTCTCAGTGCACTTAACTTTTAGTTCATATGGTAGATTGTCCTAAAATACTAAGTCCACTAACTATTGAAAAATTGAGGACCTGCCAAATTGTGTGAAGAGTCCACTGTTGTCTTACTTCAAGTCGTTAATTAAAAATTATTATATGACTAGGATGTGTATGAAAGACGGACCTCGTAGTAGGATTGCATAGACAAGCACAGAGAGACTGAATTTTATGTGCACTTCAACATCGAGTTCTTAGCCCAATGCCTATCACGTCATGAGCATCCAACAAAAATTTGTTGAAGAAATAAATCAATTTTGAATGAATACTATCAGGACAAGTAGGAACCCTCTTATTATTGTAAAAAAAAAGTTTCACAACCATTTTATTATTCTGTAGAATTCCGTTGTAACATACTCTAACATTCTGCACTTTCAAATAACAAGTAGCTGTGAGAAGAACAGAAAGCTTTTCTGTTCCAAGGTCAGGTTGCAGAGCCAAATTTAAGGCACAGAAAATAATCACACAAAACCACCCTCCCTGTTAAGTTCACTTGGAAATGACGTTTTGTGTCTTCCTTTGTCTGGAAAATACCATTATAGTTGATCCAGTTTCTAATCTAAAGGACACAGAAGTTGAAAAAGACGAGGTCCTGGAAGAAATTTCTGGGACCTGGATCAGGAAAGGGACCAGAATCTTCAACTGTATCTAGTGCTGTATTTCTAAAAATTGGTAATGATGGGCAAAAAAAAAAAAAAAAGTAACATTTGATACATCTTGGCATTGTTGTGAGTGTCTTTACACTAATATTTGTACTTTTTTGTGTTTGAAAATGTCATAATCAAAAATTAAACAAAAACCTCTATTGTATCCTAGGCAAATTGAATATGGAAGAGGTTATAGGAATAAATATGCTGTAACCTGTCCATGATATTACCTTAGTTATGGAAAGAATTGCTGAGATTAACTAGGCAAGTGGTTAAAAATGCCCTATATGCAGTGAGTATATTAATACCATTATTATTAAATTAAGCATAAATGGATGTTAAACCACATGACTCAACCTTTGTCTCACTGTTCTGACAGATTTTAATGCTGTACTGATGATACATCAGGTAGGAGCCTCCAGGGTGTTTTCCCCCTGGACCAGATGGCATCCGGGCAGTAACTCATAATTCCCAGGTGCAATTACAACCCCACCTGTATTATGTGCTGAGGACATGCACACTCATGCTGGTATCTTTCTCTACTAAACCAGTCCCAAGAAGATAAATATTCTTGAAATGAGTGACTCATCCTTTTTTTGTTGTTGCAGAATCTTCAGAAATGAATGTGAAAATACATTTTCTCTTTCTCTTTCCAGAAAGTATAGCTAAGTTTTATTATGTTTAATGTTTTTCTTTAGAGGAGAAAATCCACGTTTGTAGAAATGAAAAGTTGAAAGCATGTGACATTGATTTGCCAAAGGAACATGGATTTGCATATAAGAGTGAAATTATATCACTGGATTATCTGCAGGAGATGGGGGCTGGTGCTTGTACAGGGAGAGGGTGGTTCCAGCCCGAGGAGAATTAGGGTTCTTGGAACCAGGAAGGACAGAGGAGTGATGGGACCTGTGATTGGCCATGACACTGAGCAGGGTCCGGGCATCGATGCCTAGGCACTGAGCATTAAGCATCATGGCCTCGGGAGCTTCAGGGAAGGAGGTGGGCACCTCTGCCTTCCAGTGGGCCATGGGGCTAGAACAAGGAACCTCACAATGCATCTAATGGTGATCTTGTGGGTCTGACTGGAAGGAGGCCTCTCCCATGTTCCTCTGGAATGCCTGGCTCCTAGATTTTGCTCTAATACCAGGAAATGATAAAACTATAAGAAAAAAGAAAAGAGAGAGACAAAAAAAGGAAGTGTGGGGGGGAGAGAGAGAGAGAGAGAGCGAGCTTGTAGTCCTGAGAAAGGTCTTAAAGCTAGATATAATTTTATTCAAAAAGATAAAGAAATGTGACTTTTCTTGCATATTGTGAGCAGTGCAGTAAACTATGCTTATTTTTAAAATACTATAAGAATCTGAAAAACAAAAGTTCTTTTTCTTAGAAAAGCTGTATGGCTTTCTCCACACATAGTGAATGAGTCTTTGAACAAAATTTAACATCTACTGTCAATTTTCATCTATGTGGGATGGGAAGAGAATGGCTCCACCTTAACGTGATACGAAGATATATTAAAGCGTATGTGTTCGTTTGTGCATGCGCACACAGACACATACTCATTCCCACGATTGTTACCAGAGGAGGAGTTGCCCTCTAAAACTGTTGAAGTACTAACAAATTCCTCACGGATGAGAAGCAAGGAATGGAATAATGAATTAAATGAAATTGCATCTTATGCTTGTGTAGAAAGAACATTACATTGAAATGGCAGCATAAGTTAAATAAACAACATATGTTTTGGTCTATTTCTTGACCTTGTTCAATTCCACTGACCTTAAAAAACTGGATCCCTGTTTCATTTCATTCACTTCATTCAGCAAAATTAAAGTTCTTTAGGCTCACACAAATTGGAGGAAAAAAGGATGTGGAATGAGTAAATAAGTATGTAGTTATGAGACGATACTGAAGATAAGATTAGGATAAAAGTATTATACCTAACAGGGCATAACATTGTCATATATATATATATCCTCATCATATTATATATATGTATATAACCATAGTTATATGAGATATATACCATTGTCTATGTCTGTAATTTCCCTTTTGCCTGGAACTTGCATCAAAAAGTTTAAAATTTTCCGGGAAGGTAACAGCGGCTACTCCGGGAGAGCAAACACACTCTGACCAGGGCTGTGAGCAGGGCTGGGTGAGGGACTTCCCTCCGGTGCGCATGTCGTGTTGCTGCTCCCAACAGTGGCGTCCATCAGAGATTATTCTGACTATTACTCTTCTCACTCCTTATACTTGTCCTTATTCGTATGAATGATATTTAAAATGTACTTTCTAATAGGGTATACAACAAGAAGTGATATGGAAAAGATCTTGCAAATACACTGTTAAGTAAAATAAGCACATTGTACACTATTTATTGTATCGGGAAGGTAATATTAAAAGAAACTGTGAATTATTTTTTTCCTTTTTCTTTTGATATTTCTTGTGCTTGTATTACCCTTACCACAAAAATATGAACCCCCTAAAAATTATCACACAATGAACTAAAAATCATTTTAATCTTTTAAAATCCCTTCTTTACTGACAAACTACTAGAGAGTAACATTTTTTGAAGTCCTTTGGTTATAAAATAGAGAATAATTAAAGAAATTTTGAATTCAGTAGGTTTCAATTAGGTAAATTAAAATAAACTTTATTGACTTTAATATATTAAACAGATTTCCACTACTGTGGGTCAGCTGTTGTCTGTTAATTTGCAAATCATAAGCTCCATTTACAGGTGGACATATTCTGTATCTAAGTATTTCTCTTCATCTGGCTAACCTTCAAATGTCATATCCTTTGACCTACTCTACCCTAGATCTGCTCTGAGGACATAATGCTTACTCAGGAAAAGCGTTGTGGAAAACGTGTTCAGTTCTACCTTGTCTATAGTAGCAAAAGTTGAAGCAACTTAAATACAAGTTATGGAATGACTTAGTAAACATACGATTTTGAAGTAGTCATAAAAAAGCATTTTTTCTGGTATTTACATTAGTATAGAGAAAAAGCTCATTATATTACCCTAAGGGGAATAAGAAGGAAACAAATAGCGTTACGGTTTGAATATAACCTTAAAAAATGTAATTTTTGCATGGCTGGAAGCTTTTTGGTTTAAATGGAGCTGGTTTGATATATATTTTTAAAAAGTATGAAGTCACTAAACTTCAACTATGAAGTCATTTGGGTTTTCCTCCCCCTCCATTAGAAGGGAAAGGCAAAACTTCCAAAATAATTGGATATTTCAAATGTGTTTGAGACTTATTTGACCTAAATGAAAACTCATAGCCTTTTGTTTCCCTTAAGGTCCGCATTAGACATGCCTGATGGAGAGACTTAGTGGGGGAAGGTCCAACTTGCAAGTGGAGTGGTCGCTGCCAGACAACTAGGGACAGCTGTATAACAATTTCAGAAGCTGCTGACCAAAGAAAGTTTAATGTGGAAGGATGTGGCTGTCCCTCCCTGAAAAAACAGAAATGAGGGAAGAAGATGGTAAAGGAGGAAATCAGCTGTTGGACCAAAAGAGGCTTTAAACATTGAAAAAAAAAAAAAATGTCAACCGTTGAAGACAGTTGCTATGCCACACAAAATCCTGAGGTCAGTCCATCATCCGCTTCTGTTAGCCTAGCAATTTGCTCAGCTATTGCTATTTTGGGAAGGAATTTCCACAGAGCTGGCATATCTTCAGCCCCGGAGGTTTCCTCTGATTGACTGATCAACAGGTGTTGAAAAAGCCTGTGACAGAAATATTGCAGACCCAGTGCTCTCATCTAACTTCTATAACTGGGACTGTAGTGTCACTGAAGTGTATCGTTTCTTCATCAGGGGGCCTTTCTGCAGGAGAAGGCGAAACACATTGTGTACAGCATTGGTAGGCGATAGCTTTTCCAGACACAGCGTATGCATTTGTTAACGCCGTGCTGATTTATGATTTAAAAATTGAATATTGTACGGATGATTACACAGCGGAAACCTGAATAAATATGATACAGAATGAACTTTTCAAAGAAATGTTGTTGGCATTATAATCCTAAAATATATTAAACTACTGTATCTTGGTTTATTTGTGTTTCAGAAGCAAATCGTCACAAAAGCTATTAGAGCAAGGGTCATCAGTAGTAGGGGAAACAAACCCAAAGAAAAAGTGTATATAAAGCGTTAGATTGTCAAACCCTTAAGGAATATAATTTATTTTATTCCTTTTATACTCAATTTTATTTCTTCATTTAAAAGGTTACTCAAAGCAAAAGAAAGCATTGGTATATATGAATTATTCAAATTTTCATAAAAAATTTAAATAAGGCCTAAATTCTCACCATATTTATCATGCCATACATTTTATCATATTCAAAGTAATATAGGCAGACCTGGCTGGTGTCACTCAGTGGATTGAGTGCTGGTCTGCAAATCAAAGGGTTGCTGGTTCAATTCCCAGTCAGGGCACATGCCTGGGTTTTGGGCCAGGTACCTGGTAGGGGGTGCATGAGAGGCAACCACACATTGATGTGTCTCTCCCTCTTCTTTGTCCCTCCCTTCCTCTCTATGTAAAAATAAATGAATAAATGAAAATTAAAAAAAGAAAAACAAAGTAAAACCCAGAGTCCTTATTTTGGTCTCTGGGGTTATATATAAACTGTCTCCCCACTCTCTGTGACTTAATATTCTCCCACTCTCACCCTGGTCTTTCAGTTTGAGCAAAACAGAGCTTTCTGCTGCTCCTTAAACCCGTGGGGCTCACTCTCCTTCCGGGCTTTGCTGTGTCTCAGTACTCACTGGCTCTCCCAGAGGACAGAGCGGCAGGGCCCATCACTTCCCTCAGATCATTAAGCAAAAAGTTGCCTTCTTGGTGGGGTTTTCCATGTTTATCCTACCTAAAATTTAACTTTCTTTTTCCATCAATATTTTATATCCCTTCTTCCCTGGATATTTGTTCTCGTATGGTTCATTTTTAACACAATGTTCTTTTCCCTTCTTTTATGGTTTATATTCTCCACTAGAATGTGAGCTCTGACAAAAGGGGTTTTATATTTTGTTTACTTTTCCATCATCAGTGGAGTGAAAAGTACCTGGGACATAGTAGATACTTGATAAATACATGTTTAGTAAATGACTAGCAAGGACTGACTAGAAAATGTGGTGTCTGAGTACAATTGGTTTGAATACTACTGTTACCACTCACACGAGGATGTTAAGACTTGTATCTCCCTTGTAACTCAGGGAAGGACTTGTTTTCTGGTGCTCCATTCAGGGTTCCCAGTATTTCCTGAAGACAGTAATAATAACAATAATAATAACCTGCATACTATTGCTTTGTACTTGGCCTCTTTACAAAAACTAATTCATTTAATCCTTTAACAGTGCTGTGTTAGTCCTATTATCTGCATTTCAGAGATGAGAAATTGAGACTAGTTAACTAACTTATCCACTATATTGAAGCTAATATGTGGTGGGATTTTTAATAGATAGATCATCTGAATTAAAATACTTATTTGTCATCGTGAAGCTATGGTGTTTGGGAGATCTAAAAAGAGATGAAATATGAATAGGCAGATCTAATCTGAAAGCAATGAAGATATGTTAATGGATTTTAAACCAGGGAGTGACACAATTAGGCTTACGTGGTAGAGAAATTACTCTGGCAGTAGAGTGGAAAATGGAACAGAGGGAACAGGCTGGAGCCAGGAAGTAAATAGGTTGTTGCAATAAATAAGGGAAAAATGTGAAGCTCATTCCAGTTAGTGGAGGAGGTGACATATATATAAAAAAATAGATATGTCATGAGGAAGAACTTACTGAGAGTTGAGGGAAGTGAAAAACCAACAATGGCTCCCAGGTGTCTTACTTGGGAAGTTAGAAACATATGACAGTGCAATTAAACCTCATTAGGAATGTAAGAAGAAAAGTAGACTTGGAAGAGAATAGTGTGGCTGAAATCAAGGGAGAAGAGGCCCTTTCAAAAGGAGAGACTGGCATGAGGTTTCAAATACTGCCAAAAGTTCAATAAGTCAAGGACTCAACAGTATTGTTTGGATTAGACAATCAATAGATCATCATTGGTGCTATTTGGCAGATGAGCTGCAGGACAGATTCTGATCTAAAGGTAGACCAGATCAATAATCTTTAGGAGTTTGAAAGGGAAGAAGTGGAGGTGATAAATATATACCCTTACAAGATACCACATGGGAAAGGAAGAGATGAAATAGGGCAGAAGCTCATTCATTTCCTTGTTTTAAAGATGGAAGTGGCTTGAATATTTTAAAGGAATGGATGTTAAATGCCAGTTGTATTGGATTCCTGTTGCTTTTATAATAAATTACCACAAACTTAGTGGCTCAAAACACACATTTGTTCTTTTCACAATTTGGAAGTCAAAACTCTAAAATCAAGTTGTTAGCAGGGCCATGTTCCCTCTGGGGCATTCAAGGGGGAAAGTGTGTTTTCTGGCTTTTCCAGATTCCAGAGGATGCCTGTATTACTTGGCTTGCAGCACCCTGTTCCACCTGTCAGCCAATAGCATAACACCTTCTCTCCTCTCTGACTTCCTGTCTCTCTCTTCTAGGGATTCTTGAGATTACATTGGGTTCACCTTGGGTAATCAAGGATAATCTCCAATCTCAAAATCTTTAATCACATACAGAAATTTTCTTTTGCCACATAAAGTAATATTCACAGGTTCTGGGCATTAAAATACAGACATCTTCAGGGGCCATTTATTTGTCTACCTAGTTCACTCTGTGTCTCCAGAGGCTCACATCTATTTCATATGCAAAATATATTCACCCCATTCCCAAGTCCCCCAAAGCCTCAGTTGACTACAGTATCACAGGTCTAAACTTCCATCTAAATTTCATCAGATCAAAAGACCCAGATCTCATCTAAATTACTTAAATCAGACATGGTTGAGACTTTGGATATGAAGTAAAATTTGTGAGGCAAAATTCCTCTTCCTCTGTGTTTATCTTTGAAGCTAGAAAACAAGTTACTCGCTCCAAAATACAATGATGGGACAGGGATAGAGTACCAGTTATAGACATTCCCATTCCAAAAGGAAGAAAATAAAAGGAAAAAAGGTACCATTGGTTCTCCCAATTTTTAAATCTAGCAAAGCAAACTCCATTAGATTTCAAGGCTTGGGAATATTCCTTTGCGCCTTTGGGGAAAGGTAGCACATGTTTGAAGGTGAGTAGTTTAAATGACTGTTTTCTTGTGTGTAGAATTTTGCAAGTCCTACAGCCTTCTTTCATTTTCTGTCCCTTTCAGATTAAGCTGGTAGTGTTTCTGCTGATGGAACATCCTTGTGGATCTCCTATGTAGTCACAGGGATCCGGTCCAGTGGATAAGAGTCTTTCTTGAAAATCCCATTTATATTTCTGACTTTTGCTGAGAAGGCTGAAGGGAGTCCATGAGTCACATTCTTAATCTCTTCATGAGCACTCTGTGTGATTATTACTCTTACCTTTTGAATTTTTTGAGGAACTAGCAAAAGGTTATCCAGCCATACTCTTGACTTTGTTAAGAGAATGATTTCCTGACAGTGAATCTTCTAATTTTAGTGTCTTCTGCAATCTGAACAGGCTGAGAATTTCCCAAATCATTAAGTCCTTGTTCCTTTTGCTTAACAATTCTTTCCTCTCGTAAGGACCCTTGTGATTAAACAGTTCCACACGGAAAATCCAAGATGGTTCCCCCATGTCAGGAGTCCCAGTTTAATTGCATTTGTAAAGTTCTTTTCACTGCACGAGGAGACATACTCACAAATCTGAGGATTAGGACATGGACATTTTTGGGGGGAGACCATTATTTAGCCTTCTATATCTGTAGACAGGGAGAGGTTAATGGTATAGGAAAATTCTTTTAAAGGGGTGGGATTGTTCAGGAAGCTGGAGATTTTGGAGATAATCAAATCTAAAAGGGTTTAGTTTTATTTTTTATGAAGTACCATATAGTCTGTAGGATACGAATAAGGATGTAGGTGGAGTCAGAAAGTTGAGATGATTCTCTTGAAATAGCAGATATACTTGCTGAAGGGACTTGAAGAGGACAGTAAAATGATGTAGGGTTTCCAGGACCACTATAAAATCAATAGGAAAAGGTGGTCATAAGCAACACATATGAGGTGATAAATATCAGACAATTTCTCTCAATGTCCTGGCACAGAGAAGGATGGTGTAATTGATCCAGGTCACCAAACAAGTTCTTAAGCCTGCGTCATATTGCATAAAAATTATTTTCCTTGTCTATACATTCTTCAAGGTTATTATGACTTCCTACATTTTGAATTCATTCTTTTGCCACCTAAATAAGTTTTTAATTTTTATACAATATGCTATATTGAAGTTTTCTCAAGTGACTTTTGTGTTGTTGTAAGTTTGAAAAACCTACTTCCATCTAGATAAGTGGTAAGTGTTCTATTGTGTTTCCTTCTGACTATTTTATCACTGATTTTATATATTCTTTAATATATTTGGAAGCTATTTTACTGTCTAATAAAAAGAGATACTCTGAGTTACCTTTTTGAACAGTTGAAATAGCAACACCTAAACAATCTTGATCCTCCTGACTCATTTGCAGTGCCTTCAAAACACCATCTATTATGTTATAGCTGTTATTGTTTATATTTTGATAACTATTCTTTCATACTTTTATCTATTATTCTGTTGTTTTATTTACCATAGCTTCATAACATTTTTGAAAAACGATTTTTAACAACCCACAAAAATTAACTCTGAAAATACTTCAAAGTTTAGCCAATTATATAATTCCCTCTTTGTCAATTTATGCAGATTGTTTTTAAAATTATTTTTTTTAACTCTAGGCTAAAAGCACACTGAAGAATCTTAGCCTTGATCTGTTGTCAAGTTTAGAAGATATGGTAAAGATGTTTCCCTTTCTCATTGACAAGTTAAGACAAATGGATAATTTGCCTGGGCTATTTCTTTGGTAAGTTATTGAAGCTTAATTTTGTGTTAAATTTTTTTGTTTTGTTTTTAATTTGTCTCACTTATATAAAGTGGGTAGAAGTAAAACATTTGCTATTTTGGTGTGTATTTAAAAATATAGCTGATTTTAATTGTAAAGAAATAGATATATGTCTCTAGTTCAACCCTTGCAAAATTATTTGTGCTTATCACCCTTTTAGTTCCCTGACTTCTGACTTTTTGACATTTCTTAGCTTTATTAATTTCTTGTAGGTAACCATCATTACTTAAATATGCACCTTAGAAGTGATCCTTTAGCAATCAAATTGTGTATTTGTGCACACATGTAAAAGCATATAAAATGCTCACAATTTCTTGATATGTTGGTTTTACATTTGTAGACAGGAAAACGAATACCCAGAGGCATTCCTGAATACTACGTGCTATAATACCAAAAGCTTGAATAGATTTTGAGCATCTAGCTTTGATAAAGAGAACTCAAATGGAATGCATGACGTAGGTAACACTTTGTACCCCGGATTAGCTCTGGTAATAACTTTGGCATCAGAACAGAAACCATTGTTTTAGCCAACATAACTTTTAATTACAGAAGCTTTATATAAAATAAATTCCCAGTACCTTGATCTATAGTGATGTTAAATTATATATAGAGACAAATACACAAACATATATACATGAAGATACATTAAATGATAGCACGAAAGCCAAATACGTGTTGTTACACATCCAAATGTCCGTGTTGGTGGTAGGTAACTGAAACCAAATGATGACAGACCTAAGATGAGAGTATGACTGAGAACACGTTTTGGGAAGCGTCAGAAAATTTCTCCTTCCTCTTTTGTGATTGGGCCAGAATAAATGAGGCATTCTGACAATATTTATCTAGATCACTGTCTAGTGTGGCTCTCAGTTTTAGTTAGAAACAAATGTATTCCTATAGCTCCGGCATAGCTGAAAGTATAATTTTGAGATACGGATCTAAAGAGGAATTGGATTCATTATTCGTAATCTCATACTGATTTAAAATTTTTAAACGAGTTATTTTGTAAGATATCTAAATATTTCAAATATCTGGGAATGTGATCTTGGCAAGTTGCAATGAAACTTTCAGGTTTCTTGAAAATATACTGCAGGAACCCTAGTTCTTACTTACTGGAACACTGGAACACTGAGAACTGTGTGCGACAGTTGGTCTAGGCTTAAATTGGATCAGCCAACCTTCCCTAATCTGGACTCTGGTAGAAGTACATGGTCTGGCAGGGTGCATGTTTGGTGTCCAGCACCCATGTAAAGGAGTGGTTAAGAGCACACACTTTGGGCCAGACCTCAGCTTGAGTCCCAGCTCTCACCTACTTCAGCTGCGTAATGTCAGGAAAATGACTTAAGGTCCTATAGCACATCTGAAACATGGAGACAGTAATAACTAATTCATTAAGTTGTGGTGTTAGTTTAATGAAATAATTTCTGTACAAAACTTAACTCAATGCTAGAAAATACGATTGGTTCAGATCCAACTACTAGACTTCTTTTACCTTGAACTTGGGCATAGATACTCAGAGGGATTGAGGAAGGGACCTAATTTCTAAGTGACCTAGGCTGATTTGTTTGTTGCTTTAAAGCATTTAATGCCGTCCTGTAAGATATCATTTGCAACCAGAAATCCATGGGTATTTCACATTAATTTGTGTTTCTATGAACAGGGAGGTAAATTTAGCATGGTGATAAAACAAACAAACAAACAAACAAAAAAACATGGCCTCTGGGGCTGAGTTGCCGGGGCTCTAATCCCAAACCAAGCATTCACTAGGCTGTAGGACCCTAGATAAGTTTTTAAATTTCCTTTGGACTCTATTCCCTCATCTGCAAAATAGAGATAATAACAGTACCTTCTTCATAAGGTACTAGTGGGGATTAAATGAGTTAATTCGGCAATATAGAACAGTGCCTGAAACTTGGTAAGCATTTTGTAATTGTTTGCTGTTATTATTTTTGCCTTGCTTACATACCAGGTTTTCTACCATGTACACTAGACTGTGACTTTCCTTATGTTTTTTTAATTGAGATATAATCAACATATGACTTTCCTAGTCTTTATTTCTCTAATACACTGACTTAATCTTGATCAGCTAAACAACATTCCTTTTCAAAGCCTGCTTTTCTGAGCTTGCTTTCTAAACATGGTAGTAAATCCATGGACTCACAAATAATGTCCTAACAATTTCTTGGGTAGACCAACCTATAATGAGTGTAGTATAACTTAAAGTAACATGACATGTTATGCTGTAATATTTTAATTTAATTGGAAGCCAGAGACTGTATGTAGTTTTCTTTAGTAAGCTTTACTGTTTTGAAAGACAAATATATAAATTTCATGCATTATTATAACTTAAAATAGCCATGCTAGTATTTCAAATTAACTATTATATCTAGGGAGTTATTTTTTAAAAAATCCTTTGGATAACCCACGAATTCCAATGTCACTAGAAGATACAATATATCAGTATTTAGCTTAAGTATGGTGAGGGTCTTGATAACTACCTACTTATTTTCTGTGAGACATAACACATGCACAGTCTTTATAAAAGGTGGCCCTTTTGAAGCTCTTGCAGCCTGGGTTGACGATCCTGCACCCTGCCTCATTTAATCAAACTTGGGATTCAGGTGGACTCTTGGCTCTCTTCTTCACCCCAAGTCCTCCCGTTATCTTGGCTGACATCAGCGCACCCTGATGTCTATTTTTTCCACACCCTGGCATATTCATCTTAAACTCCTTGGTTCTACAGCTACACTTGGATGTGCTCCAGTTTCGAAATCCTGAATCAAAATGTGTACCAGTTATGCATTGTTAGATAGCAAATTACTCTGGAACTTAGAGGCTTAAAGCAATACATGCAAACCTAGTATGTTTTTATCCAGAGCATTAAAATGACCCTCATTGATTTTAAATCCCTGAAATAAAGTGTCCTCTACTCCAGGCCAGCTCTTGTCTGCGAATTTCCAAATCTTTAGATTCATTTATAAGTGAATCTAAAGCCATTTACAAGTGGCTTAGCTTCTGCACACTTTAAATGTTCACCATTAAAATGTTCATATCTTTTGGCCTGTTCTATCCTACTCTTCTTTGAAGACATGTATGATATCATGTTTACCCCAACATTATGTACAATAGAAAAACATTGGTAACAACCTAAATCTCCAATGATTAACTCATAGAATTTTAAAGTGGTCATAGAAAGTGATGTTTATGAAATGTTTATAATAGCAGGAGAAAACTCATTATAGAATGATAGTAGAAAGAAGAAGAAATTTGCATTTATCAGATGAGTGAATTATTAAAAATGTAAGCATCTTTTTATGGCTGAAGATTTTAATATTTTAGATTGAGTTCATATAAAGAGAAATAAAAGGCTTGACTGAGTGAGAGTTTGTTTGTTTGTTTATTTATTTATTCATGTTCACTAAGGGGGGAAAGGCAAATCTCCCCAAAAAATTGAATATGTAAAAATGCTTTACAACTTAATTGAACTAACTCAAAACTCTCAGCCTTTTGTTTCTTTTAAAGTCCACATTTTACATGCCTTGTGGAGATGCTTAGTGAGGGACTGTCAAACTTGCAAGTGGAGTGGTCGCTGCCAGACAATTAGGGACAGCTGTGACAATTTCAAAAGCTGCTTTGAAAAGAAAAAAGTTTAATTTGGAAGGGTGTGCTATCACTCCCTGGGAAAACATAAATGAAGGAAGAAGATGGTAAAGGAGGAAATCAGCTGTTGGACCAAAGTGGTATTTAAATATTTTTAAAATGCCAACCATTGAAGGCAGTTGCTCTGCCACACAGAGTTCTGAGGTCTGTTCCCTGTCTACTTCTGTTAGACTAACGATTTGCTCAGCACTATTTTGAGAAAGAATTTTCACAGAACTGGGATATCTTCAGCTGCCTACGTTTCCTCTCATTGACTAGTCAACAGGTGATGAAAAGCCTGTAGCAGAAATAACACAGACCCAGTGTGCTCATTTTAATTTTATACCTACATCAGTGATTTTGTTTGAATGTTTTATCTGTTTCTGCAGGACAGAGAGGTAAATTATTGGTGACATAAATATTTTTCCATAGGTATTCAGAAAATTTATTATTGCCATATGCTTATTTATGATTTATAAATGTAATATTGAGGTTATGATCACAAATTCAAACCTAAACAAATTCAGTAGCGAATGAACTCTCTGTAATGAAAGGTGTTGGTATTCTGATTTTTAGAAAGCATTCAACAATCCTGGCTTTTAAAAAATCCATTATATCTGGAAAAATGTGCTATTGAAAGTCCTTACAAAGCTAACATGTGAAGTAAGCTTCAGAAACAACCGTCACATTGTAATCAGAGAAAAAGTTTTAAAAAATAGTATGAGACTGCTACACTGAAATAATTTTCAGTAATTTAACAATAAGACCCAATTACACATGACCTAATGAATGAAGGGGTGATTATCCTCACTGCTTCTTCATTCAACGGTCCAGTTTGGCGTGTTCCTAAACCTGAAATGAATGAGTGGCTTCTCACAGTGGATCACCACAACTTTAGTACTGTAGGCCCCATTAAGGCCCTCATACCCAATACTCAGTGTTGTTAAAATTATTGGCTCCATCCTATTATACAAATGACTAGTACAGCAGTGTCCTCCTTATCTGTGGTTTCCCTTCCTGTTGTTTCACTTATCCATGGTAAACTATGGTCCAAAAAAAAAAAAAAAAGTGAACTGTGGTTCTAAAAAGAGAGGAAATACTAAATAGGTAGATATAATCCGATAGCAATGAGGAAGTGTCAAAGTGTCTTTTAACAGGGACTTGATATGCTTAGTTTTAACACTAAGAGGACCCTGGCAGCAGGGTGGAAAATGGAAGAGTCGGGAGGGAATAGGCTGTTTCAGTAATCCAGATGAGAAATGGTGACACTTGCTCTAGCCTTTAAAAAATAGGAAAGAGCAGAGATTCTAGATTCTGTAAGTGTTAGGGATTCAAGTTCACTGGGATTTAAGGGGATGAACAGTGGTTACCAGGCTTCTAATCTGATCAGAAGTTGTGTGCCGATTTCATTAGTGCTAATAGAAAAGGTGGGATGAGAAATAGGTTCAAAGAAGAATACTATATCTGAACCCAAGGGAGAAGAAGCTTATTGGAGAAGTGAGATTGGTTAAAATCCTTCTCATATTTCAGAGATATGAACCATAGTAATGAGTCATAGAATAAACTAGCATTGTTTGGAGATAGCAATCACTAGACCATCATTGGTGACCTTAGAACAGTTTCAGAGTGGAGCTGGACTAAAGGGGCCTGTGGAGCAGGGTGAAGAAGTGTACACTTCGGTTGAGGACCACAAAAGGGTACTGTGCCTACAAGAGAAGGGAAGAAACAGAGCAGGGGATCGTTTTGTTAGTGTTTTAAAATGGAAGCGACTTGAGACTTTTAGTGGAATGAACAGTGAATTTTAGTTGATGGCGTGCAGCTGAAGATGCAACAATCTGAAGAATGATGGACTGAGATGCTTGAGGAGGCAGCCAAATCCTAATCATAAGGAGTTATTCATGTTGGGTGTGGGTGGTGCCTGCTGTATTCTTCTCAGACTCTAAGTAAGGGTGTAGTATGGAGTTATCATAAGATTTGAGAAGACATGAAAAAAGAGACCTTCTGCAATTAGAAAGCACTTGAGGTGAATATAAAGTTCTGTGGGGTTGTAACCAATATTGTAAAATATTCCCAAGGCTTGGGGGAAAATAAAAAGCATCAGATGTATTTGTAAACAGTGTGATGGGACACAAATGGCGTCGTTTCCCTCAGTGTTCAGAGAAAAAAGAGACGAATCGATCCCAATGATCAAACTGCAGGCAGAAAGTGTAGAGGGAAGTCTACAGGCTTGAGCAGTTGAACTTGTTAATTAGGGAAGGGTGGAACTGACTCCTGGCTATCATTCTGATAAGAAAAACATTCAGGAGTCCAAGAGGCTTAAGAACCCGATTAAAAGGGAGGGGGTCTGAAAAGCAGCAGGGGGGTTTGTGATTATCAAGATTTGGACAAAGTCCAGGGTATGCTCCTGGGTGTAGGTTGTTGAGTTGCAAAAACCCATCTAGACCAGAGCTTTTGTGTGTTGGTTAAGTCCACTGGAGTGTGAAATTGAAAAATGTTGGGTTAAGGTTTATTGAGGGTTTGCTGTCATTAAAAATTGAAACAAACATAAACATGTGCACTAAAAACTTAACCTCTCAATATTTCACCAAAAAAGAAAGTAAAAGGAAATTATTTGCCCACTGCTAAAAGACATTCAGTTACAGAATGTGAAGCATTTGTCTGAGATCATGTAAGAGAGAAGATTTTAGATAGGCCTTTGGGATACACCAGGTTTTTAATCCTGGCAACATTCTCTAGTTATGTTATCCCTCTAGTTATGTTATCCTTAAGCCTTATTTGTGTCATCTACAAAATGACAGAAATGATAGCACACACATCATGGAATTGCTACTTATTATTATAATACAGTCTATAATTTCTGCTGCTGGCAAATATGTTTTCAGTTTGCCATATTCATTCACAATAATGTATTAGTTTCTTATTGCTGCAATTACAACAAACTTACTTGCTTAAAACAACACAAACTTATTTTATAGTTCTGAAGGTCAGAAGTTTACAACCCACCTCAATGGGCTGAAGTCAAGGTGTCAACAGGGCTGGTTCCTTCTAGAGCAGAGGTGGCAAACACAAGGCCTGAATCCGGCCCTCCACCTCTTTTTATCCTGTCTGGCCCCTTGTTTCTACCCAGCGGCAGCACCGAGCTCTCACTTAACTGTTAAGGAGTAGTTACATTTATACAGTCCTAAAATTACATTCGGCCTTTTCAAGGCAACCACAAGGCCTTTGTGGCCCCCAGTGAAAATGAATTTGACATCCCTGTTCTAGAGGCTCTACAAGGGAATCCATTTCCTTGCCATTGCCAGTTTCTGGAGACAACCTGACTCCTTAAATTATGGCCCCGTCTTGCATCTTCGAAGCCAACACATTCTGTCACTGACTTGGCTTATGTCATCACATTGCCACCTTTGATCCTTTGCTCGTGCCTCCCTCTTATAAGGACCCTTTGAGTCCACTTGGGTAATCCATCATACTTCTTCATCTCAAAATCCTTAATTTGGTTTATTCGGCAAAATGCCTTTTGCTCTGAAGGCCAACATGTTCGCAGGTTTCAGGTGGTAGGACACTGACCCTTGGCTGGAGGTGGGGAGGGCATCATTCAGCTTAACCACCGGCAAGTTCGTTGGAGATGTTCATGAGGGATGGATATGAATATGGTGTCACTTTAGGCCAGCCATGTGTCAAGTTCCAGGTTCTTTTATTTTCTTTCTCAATGTCATCTCAACAAACACAGCATGAATTTGCAAATAAATAAATGAAAGCCTGATGGATGTGAAAAATGGCCACCCTCTCCAACCCCACCTTTTTCTTTAACAACGTCACTCTCCAATGTATGACAAGAAAGTATGTCATTCACTGTCCCTCTCTGCTCTGTGTTCCCTGTGGAACAGTGCCTAGCCCCCTGCTCTTACCTGTCCTGCAGACAAAGCAAGCCCCGGGGGCTCCCCACTCTCCCTGACTACTCAGAATCCGCTGCTGCCCCCACACTCGCTTGCTGGGGCTCTCATCCATTTGCACATCTTAGCAGTTATGAAATTACGCACACTAGGCCACGAGAAAGAGAGGCTGGTGTTGAAACCCAAACTGCAGAAATTAAGTGAAAATTACATCAATGAAACCACGAATAAAAGTGAGCACGTTGCATTTTCAATTTACTTTCAAATGGTGTTTCTTGGCCCATGAAAGTTCCAAATATAGTTCACACAGAACAGTCATCAACTTCTCATAACAGAAACTCCAAGTTCGTGTATTGTGACATGCTGTTTTTGTTTTTCTTCTTGGATAAAGGTGGAGCAGCAACACCCCACAACTTACCGTCTAATTTCAGAACATCGCATCTATTTCTAAATTCCACACCTGTTGATTTTCCCTTCCTTAGATATCCCGGATTTCTCTGCCTCATTTCCCTCTGTTTTGTTTCTAAATTCCAAAGTCCCTATTATGGCCTCTGCTATCTCTTCATAAGGCTCAGACTGAAGGGAGAGAAAGATCACGTCTCCCGATTCCTGATGACGAGAAACGAAACTCAAATGCCGCTGGGTTGAGAAAGGAAACCGAAAGTCACTTCGAGGTATTAAAGACGGCCGAGGCGGCTCCGCGGTGCAGCTCAACGCCGGTCCAGGGCTCCCCGCAGCTTCCCTCTGGCTCTGCTCACGGTCCCCTCCCGTCACTCCCTTCCTGCGGAGCGTACCGATCGCGGCTCTTCGGAAGCTGCAGGTCTGGTTCTGAGTCTGGACTCGGGGGGAGGAACGGGTGGTACTCCGGAACCCACGTAGGGCTGGCGGTGTGTGCTTGTCCAGGTGAAGGGTTTCCTTGTAAAGGGGACCGGAGGGGCGATGTCCGCGGTGGGGGGGCGGGGGAATCTGTAGGTCTTGGATCAAAGAGGGAGGTGGTCTGGCAGTGGCTGTCGGGTGGGCGCCCGGGCCTGGGGTGCAGGGAGCTGCTAATACCACTGGGCTCCCTAAGGCGGTGGCGGACTGGCTTCTGCTGGCTCTGATGCAAGGATGGAGCCAGGGGACCAGAGGTAAGGGACACCCGTGATGAGCTAGGACGTCTAAAGTCTGAAGGAGAGGGGAGAGTGCCAGGCATTTAAACAGTTCTCTTCAAAGAAAGTGTGCCTGGGATTTGAAGTATTGAGGACAACCAAGACACGTTATGTCTGAGCACAGCCACAAGCAAACACAAGCAAACCAACCGCAAGCCGAAACAAAGCAAACAAAAACACCCTAGCAGCACGCAGTTTCGTCCTCTGCGCGGAATCTCAGACCCAACTCCAAACTTGTAGAATTAGAATCGACATTTTAATAAGATCTCCCAGATGATTCCTATGCACCCTTAAATTTCAGTGGCTTGACACAGTAAGAATTTATTTCTTATATAAAAGTTAAAAGAATATATTCGTGGTTTAGGGCATGTATTAGTTTTCTATTGCTGCATTACAAATTATCACACATTTAGTGGCTTAAATCAACAGCAGTGTATGACTTTACAGCCTCTGTGGATCAGAAGTTCTAGCACAGGTTAACTGGATCCTTCACCCAGCATCTCACCAGGCGGAAAGAAGGAAGGCGTCTGCTGGGCTGCCATCTCATCAAGGCTCTGGGTGCTCACTCAGGTTGTTGGAAGAATCCAAGTCCCGACAGCTGTGGAACTGAGGTTTCCTGTTTTCTTGCTGGCTGTTGGCTAGGGGTTACTCTCAACCTTTGGCTTCTGCCCTCAGGTCCTAGCCACGTGGCCCTCTCACAACATGGGGGCTTCTGTCTTCCAAGCCAGCAGGAGAACCTCTCCCTTGTCTGCCATGACAATGTAACCTTGTCATAGGAGAGGCTGCTCCAGTAGACTCACAGGTCCTGCCCACACTCAGGACAGGAGACTGTAGGGGCATGTAGACCAGGGGGGCTGGATTCACGGAGCCCATCCTGAACTCTGCCCACTGCTGGTTAGCTCTTCTCCAGGGTTTCAGGGACGTGACTCCTTCCATAGGATGGCTCTATCATTCCCCAGGGCCTTCTCTGAATTGGGCCATCTCCCCTCTAATACACAACCCACAATTTCTCCCCCACCCCTTCTCTTCTCTTCTCTTTTTTTTTTTTTTTTGAGATTGTTTAAGTCAGAATTCAAATAAGATATTGACACCACTGTGACCAGATAAGTTTGTCATAATATCTTTCATCTTGTGATTTTTTTTGTTAATAAGTGCTCCCCCCACCCCTGCTTAGTCTTGTAGAGATTCTTCTGGTCCTTCTGATATCATTTAACATGTTCTTCTGTCTTCTAAATGTTTTGTCATTGCTCCTAGAGCTTTGATCAAGTTCAGGTTTAATTTTTGTTTTGTTTTTTGGCTAGCATATTTCAGTGGTGGTGCAGTCCTATATGAAAGCAGACATTTGCCTCTATAAATTTCCTGCTATCCCCTGAAATACCAAGATCTATTAATTCAATAGGAGTTGTAAAATCATTATCCCATCTCCTTATTAGCTGGATTACTTCCAGCTAATGGAAATGAAACTTTCCATTTCCATTATTTGGTAACCCAATGGTACAGTACTTATATGAAAGTCAGGTTAATACCTTAATTTCAGAAATCCTTAACTTTTTTTAATTTTAGAGAATTTATTTTTTTTAGAGAGAGAAAGGGAGGGAAGAAGAGAGGGAGAAAAACATCAGTGTGTGGTTGCCTCTGGAGCACCCCCTGCTGGGGACCTGGCCCACAACCCCAGCATGTGCCTTGACTGGGAATTGAACCAGCAACCCTTTGGTTCACAGGCAGGCACTCAATCCCCTGAGCCACACCAGCCAGGGTCTTAATTTTTGATATGTTATCTTTAGATGCTATCTATAGACTTTCTTCTATGAAAAATGGGAACTTACTATATACTCTTCTCTTTCTATTATTCATCCCTTTCTGAACTTCCCAATTTGGTTAATTAATATTATTTTTATATCATCAGGGTTAATCATAATTTATAGTATTTTGAGACTTTAATTTTTGTGATTTGTGATTTACTTCTGTGTTGAGTCAAAAATGGAAAATCAGTAAATAGTTACAAAAGTGTGATTATGTACACATTATTCATTGTGGAAGCAATCTATATGTTTGGCTGGGAAATGTGGTACTAGATCATTAATGCTACTATTTGAAATTGATACTGTGAACCTAAAAATAACAGTGAGAGGAAACAAGCATTTATTTAAGATAAATAGGAAGAGCTATTTGGGAAGAACTGATTCAGGCAGAGGCCCAAATAATGTTCTGATTAGGAGACAAGGGCAAGGGTATTTATGAGAAAGGGGAACAATCGCATCAGTAGAAGAATGACATTTCTGTTGGTGCAGGTATATACCACTATCTTGGCCCTAATTCTACACAATCTTTACAATTTGTAGTGTGGTAGACATCAGTCTGGTAGTCATAATATTTGCTTTCTTGTTATCTTTGCAAAAGTTCTTCGGGACAAATTGTTGCTTTAGGCCCACTGTCGAGGTCATTTTGCCTTATTTTACCATTCCAGACGTTTGGCGTGCGAGGCAGTTCCTCTGGCGTGGCAGCTCCGTCTCCATTCTAAAATGGTTCCATTTATAATTTTTTAATATTTTTCCTCTATTTCATCAAGACATGTCCTTGAAAGTGTCACTGATCAATTAAAAAAAAAACCCCAGCAGTAATCAGTTATTATAAGTAAGCATCATTGCTTCATTCTTGTCAGGTGGCTCCTTTTGGGTATGTCATGCTGTCGTCGGTCCCTCATCACCAGGAAGGTTCATTCTGGTACGTCACATCCCATGTAGCAGAGAAAGTGGTTTTCTTTTTCTTAGGAACCTTAGGCCACATTTGAGCAACAAGAGCACCAGATAAAAGGAAGGCTTTTCAGTCATGTTTCTTTAAGGGCAAACATTTTTTGTAGTTTCTCGAGGTTTCTCATATGAGGTCTCATAGGCCTTAGTAGTCATTTCAAAACATTGAACAACTATTACCTAAGTGATGTCTATACCATTGAGCTATTGCAAGCAAAGTTTCATAACAGCAAACATTTCTATAATAACAAACAAAATGAAGAATAGATTTGAACTAGAAGGTAATACTTGAGGGCAGTTAGCTGAAGATATTAAAAAACCATGAGGTATCATTGGGCACTGTACTTAATCATTGGCTTGTACCCATATTTTATTTAGTTCTATCTTTATTTTACCAGAGGTTTTTTTTTTTTTTTTAATCCAAGTACAGCAAAGGCATTAATAACAGAGCAAACCTCACCTTACTTAGGCAATATGGTCAAGAGCAATTTTTTTTTGTCTATTATAACTAATGCAAAGAAATGTAAAGATTTTTCCTGGTTGACTATTGTAGTGGTAGGTATTGTAATATCTGCCCCAGGAAGAAGAAATTTTCCAAATCTGGTACCTTTATTGGAGTTGACATCACCAGGCATTAAGCATCCTTAGCTATGTGTGTAACAAGTTGCCCATTTTGACCTGTGAAGTAGGTTAAAAATGATGCAAAATTTTGAGTTATTTTTCTAGTCAGAAACTAAGGGGAAAAAAGGAAATGATACTTATTATAATATGTGTTGGGAACCATCCTGCCTGGTTTCAGAAGCTGTAACCCCACATGGCTAAAGCTGAGTAAAAAGACCTTGGGACCATAAGCCGCTAAGGAGACAAAGCTTATCTCTCTGGCAGGGGTGATGCCTCTGCCCCCTTTCATTTCACCCTGCTTGGCCCTGAGTGGATGACTGGTTAGCCAATAACAGGTAAGATTCCTCATGGGAGGGATGACCTAAGACAGGCACGGTCATGAAGGGGCCCTCAAGGAAGGACTTGAGGGGCTATAGGAAAAGGGGGTGATGGACTCTCACCCCTTGGCTTTGATGTAGCCTGAGTCCTCATTCTGTCTGCCAGAAGTCTCTAATCTCTTGGCTGCCTTACTTCCCCTGCCCTACTTAAGCCTGAAATAATGCCTTAAGCCTGAAACAATGCCAGAGGTGGGTGCGGCCCTGTGCTGGAAAGGGCGGGTTCCTGGGGAGATCAGGCCTAAGAAAGAATGCATAAAATCCTGTGAAACCTGCTTTGCTAAGAATACCCTCAATTTAAATGATAAAGTCCAAGCATAGAATGAGTTTTTTCCCCAAAGTTTTATGGCCCTTTAGCTATCCTACCCTGACTCAGAATAAGCAACCCCCCCCCCCCCCCCCCCCCCCCCCCCCCCCGGCACCACAAGTATGTGCTTGCCTCATTATTTGTGAGGTATTAAGGAATTAAAGTAAGGATAAAAGGGAAGTATAAAGGGGTAAATGATACAGGCCTAGTCTGGAATCTTGGGTTAGTTGTTCACAACAGATGTCATCAGCTTCATTTCCAAATAATTAAAAAATTTCAAATCCTATGTTGGTTGAGCAGTCAAATCAGGTGTAAGAGATTTCTTTACATAAGGAAACATGCATCCAAGAGTCAACATCTGTAAATTCAGTTACACATGGATTAGTGAGGAGTACCTGAAATTTTAGAGGGATCAGACAGATACGAAAGAAAAATGCTTTTATTTCTGATAAATAATTTAATTCTGTTTACAAGGGTATAATTTAACAAGTTACTGTAGGTCCTAGGTAACTTAAGTGAATTTTTTCTTATATCTGAAAGATAAAGATAAAAAAAGTGATATTTCATATAAAAATGACAAAATTATATCTTTATCATTTCATTCAGCCCCATATTATTAATTCTTATTGATCTTGATCTTTTTGTTAGCAGTTTTATGAATCCAGTTTCTCCTTAGAGTTCTGTAAGCCTTTATCCATTTCAGTGTTATGTTTTTTGGGTTTTTAAAAATTTTTTTTCCTCAACCAGTCACGTGTCCTGACCAGGAATCAAACTAATAACCTTTCAGTTTGCAGGATGCTGCCCAACCAATTGAGCCACACCAGCCCGGGCCAATGTTATGTTTTTAAAGTTACTAGAAACCTGTATTTTAGAATACTTTTCAGGGTTTTCTTTTTTTAATGAATCTTTGAAAATGAAATATATTTGTAAGAATATTTTCCCCTAGAGTATCATAGTAAAAGATAATTGTCTGTGCATGATAAAAAACTTAAAAATGGCTATAATCTGGTGAGAGTTCATATTCATACACATTTAAATGATGTACAATAATTGACTTAGTTATTCATTCCAATGTTAGTTTGACCATGTATAATTTTATTTTATTTTTTAGATCCCTTCTCCACAAACCTTTTACAACTTCCATCAACCTTCTACAACATACACAAACCTTTTGCAACTTACATACACCTTTCATTTTTTGTCCTGTCATTTCCTTTCTTATAGTGAAACAATATTTTTTATTTTAGGACAAAATTACTTTCCTTTTCTCTTTCTTCACCAAAGAGGGGAAAACACTCATGTACTTCATATCTTCCTTATCTGAAAATCACATTCTCCTTTCTCTCAACAAAAGCACATTTTCGTGCTTCGTATTTTCTACTAATAAAAACATAATCCTATATTTTATATACAGTCATTTAAAAAGTATTTTTAGTAGTTTTGTAAAAAAAAACCATAGCTCCTATACAAATCAATTTTGGGTTTTTTTTTTTCAAGATTTTATTTATTTTTAGAGAGAAGGAAGAAAGAGAGGGAGAGAAACATCAATATGTGGTTGCCTCTCGAGCACCCCCTACTGGGGACCTGACTTGTACGGCATGTGCCCTGACTGGGAATAGAACTGGTAACCCTTTGGTTTGCAGGGCAGCACTCAAGCCACTGAGCCACACCAGCCACAGCAATAAATCAATTTTGGTAAGGGAACTTATACAGCAGTTTGTATTTTTAAAAGGCCACTTTTTTTCCCCCTTCAATTTCTCATGGCCATGATTTGCTTAGTTTCTTGGTGTTTACATTTCAAAGACATAAGTTTTATAACTTTCAGGGATAGAGGAAGACTAAGTTATTTAGTATTATTTATTTGACTATGCTTCTTATATTTTAACATACCAAATGAGCTTAATTAGTTTATCCCCCCTTTTTATTTTTATTTTTTTAAATATATTTTATTGATTATACTATTACAGTTGTCCCACTTTTTTCACCTTTGCCCCCCTCCACCCAGTACACCCATTTTCTCCAACAATCCCCCTCCCCCACCAACTTAGTTCATGTGCATGGCTCATGCATGTAAGTTCTTTGGCTACTCCATTTCCTATACTGTTCTTAACATCTCCCTATTTTGTACCTACCAATTTGTACTTCTTAGTCCCTGCAAGTTTTCCCCCATCTCCTCCTTCCCCCTCCTTACTGATAACCCTCCAAATGATCTCCATATCTATGATTCTGTTCCTGTTCTTGTTTGCTTGGTTTTTTTAGATTCAATTTTTGATAGTTGTGCATTTATTACCATTTTTAATGTTAATAATTTTGATCATCTTCTTTTTCTTATATAATTCCCTTTAACATTTCATATAATGACCTGGTGATAATGAACTCCTTTAGTTTTACCTTGTCTGGGATGCACTTCATGTGCCCTTTAATTCTAAATGATGGCTTTGTTAGATAGAGTAATCTAGGTTGTAGTTCCTTGCTTTTCATCACTTTGAGTACTTCTTGCCAGTCCCTTCTAGCCTATAAAGTTATTTTGAGAAAGTTCTTTCAATTTCTTCTGTCAGAAATCACCTGACGGTCTTATGAGAACTCCTTTGTAAGTAACTATCTGTTTTTCTCTTGCTGCTTTTAAGATTCTCTCTTTTATCTTTAACCTTTGACATTTTAATTATGATGTGTCTTGGTGTGGTCATCTGCCTCCATCTTGTTTGGGACTCTCTGTGCTTCCTAGACTTGTACGCATATTTCCTTCACCAAATTAAGGAAGTTTTCTTTCATTATTTTTTCAAACAAGTTTTCAATTTTTTGCTCTTCCCCTCTCCTTCAGGCACCCCTATGATTTGGATGCTGATACGTTTGCAGATGTCCCAGAGACTCCCAAGCCCGTCCTCATTATTTTGAATTATTTTTTTTTTCCTTGCTGTTCTGATTGAATGCTTTTTTCTTCCTTATGTTCCAAATTGTTGATTTGATTATCAGCTTCATCCCCTCCACTGTTGGTTCCATGTAGATTTTTCTTTATTTCACTTAATGTAACCTTCATTTCTGCCTGGGTCTTTTTTTATGCTGTTGAAGTACCCAATGAGTTCCTTGAGCATCCTGATAACCAATGTTTGAACTCTGCATCTGATAGCTTGTTTATCTCCATATTGTTTAGTTCTTTTCTTGGAGTTTTGTTCTGTTCTTTCATTTTGGCCATATTTCTTTGTCTCCTCATTTTGTCAAACTCTCTGTGTTTGTTTCTGTGTATTAGGTAGAGCTGTTTGACCCCCTGTCTTAGTAGTATGGTCTATTGTAGAAAAGCACATCTGGAAACTGTATGGGGCGGAGCCTTGGTAAGTGCCAGGGTAGGGCAATCTGTGTCACCACTGTGGCTCTGTGGGGGGGGGAGGGCTGGCAGAGGGGACAATGCTGCTGCCTGGCTTCTGGAGTTCTCTTTCAGAGGAAGCTGTCTCCCAGCACTTGCCCTGATACCAGTTACTTCACTTTCTCCCCATATGCCACTGGTGCCCTTCCAGCTGTTGCCCTGGTGTTAAATCCCAGGGGGAGTGAAAGTCCTAAGTCTGTTGCAGGCCCTTTAAGAGGAATTTCTTAACAATCCTGCAGTTTCTTTCACTGCCCTAACCTCCACTTGTTTTCATAGTCAGAAGTTGTGAGGACTTATCTTCCCAGCGCTGGAACCCTGGGCTGGGTGGTCTGGTCTGGGGCTGGGATCCCTAGCTTCTGAGGTATCCCTCCTGATTTTTAACTACCACACATGGATGTGGGACTGCCAGTTCTGCCTCTCCATGCCTCTCCACATTTCTGCCCCTCTTTCTGGTCTGAATGAATGTGGCTTCTTTAAATCCTTGATTGTTGGACTTCCATATAGCTTGATTTTCTGACTATTATGGATGATGTTTGTTTGGCAGTCTAGCTATAATTTTTTCTGTAGTTTTTTGTGGAGGTGAGGTGTTTTTACCTATGCCCCCTTCTTCTATTTTTCCCTTTTTATAAAGAGATAAATTTTCTTTGAAATGTTTCAGAAGCCCTCTGGAATATCCCAAAGGTTTTCCTAGGTCAATAAGATTTAATTTAGAATATCTGGTCTTGGGAAGTTTGTCAAACATATCAAAAGTTTTAAAACATTTGGTTAAATAAAATCAGAGACCATAGAGGATTGTGGAACAATACTTAATGAAATATTACTTAATTATTCATTTTAAAAAGTGACAATAAAAAACTTCAAAGACAAATATAGAATATTACAATACATAGTTATGAGCAAAATTCAGCTATTGCAATATTAAGAAGACTTGGTTTACTTAAGAAATTAAAGGTTTGATTCTAAAAATACAGAAAATTATTTATATAAAACATAATATGTTCTTAAATAATCTTTTTAAAGGATATATCAATAGTACAGGAAAATTTTGAGGTTTTTTTTAGCATAGAAATAACATTAAGTTTTAGCTTTACATAAGCACATCATTGATATTAAAACCTAATTTTAAAAAATAACCCTTACGACAGGAAATTTAATTTTAGCCAGCTTAATTATAAGAGATACATTTTTGAAATAATAGGACAGTTTCTATTTCTTAATTTATATGAGAGCTTAATTTCTCTAAGCCAATTAAAGAGTCCTCTTTATAAAGCAACTTCATTCAATCTCTGGAGGCAGACATACATATATAGAGAAGGAGACAGATAAGCAGAGACCTGGTAGTTTTAATTTAAAAAATTTTTTTTAGCCACAAGAGAGGGAAAATCCATCAACATAATAGTTGTAGTGAGTTAAGTTTATTCTTTCAGGTGGCTAAGACTTGTAAGATTTGTATTTGTCCTCGATAAACAACTTTTTGAGGAGACTGGAGGGAGGACTGCTTAGCCAAGGGAACCTTTTCAGCCACTTGTCTTTTTTGCCCTTTGGTTTGTTTAGCGCCAGGCAGTTGTGGACTGTGTTTCCGTTTCTGGTCGTCTAATACTAGAAAGACCTTAAAAAGCTACTGTAGCCTAAAAATTTTATTTGACTTCTAAGTTTTCCAGATTTTTAATCACAGAGTTAATAAATTCTTTGAAATACCTTGTCAGGTTTTACGTAGAACAAACAGTAAGAAATTTTGTAGCACCTAATCAAATGGCCAAAGTTTCTTTTTAGGATTCTCTTAGGGAAATTATTTTATCTTTTAGGATCTTCAGATTAGTAACCAAAGATACAATCCATTGTCCAGGAGAGGTTTGGATTTCTTATGATTTTTTTTTTCTTTTAATGGCAAACAACATAACAGACCTAGACAGGAAAAGGAAACAGAAGAGCGATGAAATGAGTACTGCTGGAGCTGACCTCCTTCCCCACTCAGGGCACTTCTTACAAGCCTGAGCCATGAAAAGTTCTTCTGGGGGGCGGGAAACACTGTTCTTCCCCGAGCTAGCAAGCTGCCGCAGCGTCCTGCCGCTCCTGAGCCATCCTAGGCATGCTGGCCCCTAGGGCAGTCACCCCCTTTGAGGAAAACCCCTCCTTTGAGGAGAAACCTCTCCCTGGAGAGAATAACCTCTCTGGATCTCAGATAAAACATTTGACCTCAACTGGAAAAAGAGGGAATTCAAACCTAAGGGGGCTTCACAGTCAGGGAGGCAGCAGTCAAGGAGGTGGTGAGCACAAAGCAGGCTGTGTGGGTGCCACTCCTGGCTCCAGGGGAGCTGGCCTCTGAAAGTGAGGTGACTGTAGGTCCTGCTAATAGTCACCAGAATACTTTTTTAAATTCAAACTATCACAGACCTCTTATTTTTCTTTCTTTTATTTGATGTTTTAACTCAATGTTTTATTTTGAAATAATTGAAGATTCACATATTCTTGTAAGAAATGGTATAGAGAGATCCTGTGTACCCTTTACCAAGTTATTCCAATGGTGACATGCGGTAAAACTATCATACAGTATCACCCAAGGACACGGGCACTGATACAGCCAAGACTGCGAACAGGTCCATCACCACAAGGATCCCTCACCCCCTTTTACAGCCCCGCCCCTCCCATCCGACTCTCACCTCCTCCTTAGCCTCTGGCAACCACTAGTGTAGTTTCCCTTTCTATAATTTTGCCATTTCAAGAATGTTACATAAATGGAATCATACAGTTTGTATACTTTCGGGATTTTCTTTACTCATTAAAATTCTTTGGCTATTCACCCAGGTTGCTGTATATGTCAATAGTTCAATTTTCTTTATTGTTGAGGAATAATCCATGGTATGAATATTAACAGTTTATTTAATCATTCACTCATTGGAAATTATCTGGCTTGTTTACAGTTTGGGGCAATTTGAAATAAATCTGCTATGCACATTTGTGTTCAGGATTCTGTGTGAACATGGGTTTCCATTCAATGCAATTGCTGGGTTGTATGGCAGTAGCGTGTTTAGTTTTTGAAAAAACTGCCAAGCTTTTTGCCAGAGTGGCTGTACCATTTTGCATTCAAACCAACAATGTAAGAGTGACCCAGTTTCTCCATATCCTCACTAGCATTTGGAGTTGTCACTATTTAAATTTTTCCCATTTTTATTGAGAAGTAGTTTACATACATCACTGTACCAGTTTAAGTCACATTGTGAAGTGATTACTGAAAAAGGTTTAGCTAACATCTCTCTTCTCATAAAATATGCTTATTTTTCTTTACAGCTTCCTTTAATTCTTCTGGATTGTCCATAGTTTCACTGTTTCTTGCTTTTTTCCAACTTACTCTTTAAATAAAATTATCATTTAAAATAGGTAGTTGGTGGAATTTATGACTTCTTACATGTCTAGTAATATTATCTTTTAGCCCTCTTGTTGGGTTGAATGACTGGGCGCAGAATTCAATTGTAAGTTCAAATTATTTTCCCCTGAGAACTTTAAAAACATTATTTTATCAAAACATCCAATAATGCTGCTCATTTAAATGAGTTCTAACTGTGTGCCAGGTACTATTTTCATTAATTTGTATCTATCAGCACATATATTAAGTAGCTTGAAATCCCAACCAGAGGAGAGTACTATTACTCCCCATTGCAATCCCAATTTTACTGATGAGCAAACGGAGACCTAGAGACAGTAAATAACTTGCCTGAGGTTATAAACATTTCAGAACCTGGATTAAAACTGGGGGAGTCTGCCAACAGTGCCCATGCACCGAACCACGGCACGTCCGGTCTGTCTGACTTCCAGTTTTCGTGGCACTTCTTCATCTTTGTTCTTGGACCTCTGCAATGAGCTGTGTCTAAGTGTGGTTTTCTCTTTTGTCTTTATTTCTGCTCAGTATTTGTAAAAATCTTTTCAACCAAGAATGTATATTTTTCTTTAACTTTGGTTTAATATTATTATATTACTTCCTTGTATCTTTGATTATTTTTATCCTCACCCCATTTTGGAATCTTAGTTCTACTGGAATTACCATGAGGTGTATTTAGAACTTTTTGATTCATTCTTTTAAAATATATATTTGTTTATTTTTAGAGAGAGGAGAAGGGAGGGAGAGAAACATCAATATGTGGGAGAAACATCGATCAGTTGCCTCTCACACGTCCCCAACTGGGGGCCTGGCTGGCAAGCCAGGCATGCGCCCTGACCGGGAATTGAACCGGTGACCCTTTCGTTCAGGGGTCTGTGCTCAACCCACTGAGCCACATCAGCCAGGGCTGATTTATTCTTTATATTTCTTAGTATTTTTTCTTTTCATTTTTGTTTTTTCTTCTGTCCTAAGAAATTTTCTAGATTTTTAATCCCTAGATTACAGACTTGAGATTTCAGCATGTCTATTTATTTTATTGTTCTTCATATGAATTTTTCTGAAATTATATTTTATGAGCACTTACTTTTTTTGTGCTGTAACCATCTTTTTTTTAAATTAGATATCATTGTGACTATTGAGAACTTTAATTAGAACTTTTTAAAGGACTGTTTTGCCCTTGAATCATCTTTATTCATCTGGCTTCTTATTTCCCTCCCCTCCAGTGATTCTAATTTTTTAATACATATTCACTTAGTGATTACAATGGTAGGTAGCTGGTTTTATTTTCCCCACTATGCTTCTTCATTAAATGTGAGTGAATTGGACATGTGACTGTAAATTCTGTATAAATGTTAGGGAAGGTATGACTTTGGGGTAAAATTTAGTAAGGAAAGTTTCCAGTAGGATATGTGAGAAGAGAGTAGGCAGGAGACTGTGGGATATCTTAATCGTCAAATTAACGAGAGTTTTGTCCTGCCCCTATGGCCACTGTGGAAAAGTTATATAGTGTCCAACAGCCACACATGTTTCATTCATAACTTCTTTAATTTAAAAAACTATTATTTCTCTCAATTTATGTGTATTGTCTTTTCAAATGAAGTTGCTAGGACTTATTACTTTGGAGCTAACTATTTAGTAAATGAACTATTAGATACCTATTCTTTCCTAGGAGTACCATAAAATATTCCTGAGATCTTACGTGCACTGTGAATATCTGGGGACCCATGAATGAACTTATTTTATTTTGTAGAATCTGATACTATCTTTTTGGAAGATTTCCCTTCTGTAACATATTTGGGATTAATTTTCTCTTGTCTACCTGATTCTCACTGACCCATCTTTTCCATCTGGGTGTAGTACCACTTGGAGAACGGAAGACAATATGGCTATTGTGCAATCAGCGAGGTTGACAGTCACATGGAACGGATGGCAGAGAGTTATCAGGAAGATGCCAGAACTTAAATCTGAGGCAAAAGGTCCTTATAATCTGGGCCATACCTAATTTTCATTATAATCAAGTTACGCTGTGTTATGCCGGGTAGAATGACCTGTGGAAGCTCGAAGTTGTCATGGAGTTTCTCACATCTCTGAGTATTACACCAGTGTTGTTTTGCTTCCTGGGATGCAATATTCTGTATCTCTTACCTTCCCCAGCATGCTGAAATTCTTCATCATCATTCAGTATGTCCTTGAAACCTCAGAACATAGGACCCTGACCACTCCAGCTGATTGAAAAACTCCTTCTCAATCCTCTGATGGCTTCTTGTGCCATTTCGGCTTGATCACTTTAACGCATTATACTGTTGGATTTAATTCTCTTTAAACCCTTAGCAGGTTGTCAGGTAAAGGGGACTATATTTCATGTGTATTTGGATATGTTTCAGGTACAATGCTTGGTAAGGAGTAGATGCTCTCTCTATATATATCTTCAAAAAAAGATGCAATAACTGGGTGAGTCAGAGACCAAGCTTCTGCCCCTGCCTCTATTGTCTCCTAAACATCCCAGTCCTTAGTCATTGCTTCGTTCTTCAAACTTACTCATTTTTACAGCCATATACTTCTTTGCATTATTAGTTTAACATTTAATATCAATGTGTACCTCACCATTATATGTTCCTTAATGTCATGTAATATGTATCCATCAGGTTTCACAGCCCTAACACACTGTATACATATTTGAAAAATGCCTCAGTATTTGTTTCCTCTGACAAAAGGCCCCAGTGCATTTTCTTTGGCTACTTTCATAGTTTTCTCAGCTACCTTTGCAGACTCTTCCTCCTCTCTTAACATTTATTAGATATTAGTGATCCGCAAAACTGGATTTTCAGTCCTTCTCTTTTCTTCCATGATGCTGTGTCTTTCTGTTCAAGCAAGCTCATCTACACCCCTGACCTCACTTATCAAAGTAATCAGGTTACCCACATATTCAGGTCTAGCCCAGACCGTGTGTTTGACTTCTAGAACTGTATATTTAATTACTTACATGACATATCCATGGCAAGTTTCAAAAGCAAGTCAAACTCAGGTTGACCACAAATAAACTCATGGTCTTTCCCTCAAATATGGCCTTGTCCCAAGGTTTCCTGCCTAGGAGATGGCCTAGTTATGTATCCTATTGCATCAGGTGGAATCCTAGGGAGTTATCCTTGACAACCCTCACACTCCCCTCTTCTCCATCCATACCTGATTCATTACCAGTTCATATCAAACTCCTCTTCTAAATATTTAATATCAGTATGTGCTTCAAACTACCATCAAGCTCTATTAGATTGAACTGTTGCCATTACTCTTCTAAACAATGGCTTTCTCTCTACTAACTGGCTCTTCGCTTCCATCCTACCTATTCTCTGTGCTATAGCCAGTGTAACCTTTCCAAACGCAAAGCCAATCATAATACTATCTGCTTAAAATCTATCAGTGGATTTTGGGATCAAAGACACGCCCTCAAAGGCTTTGGGTGCCCTTATATTCCTATAGTCCTCTCTAGCACAGTTGGCTTTTCCTTCACCCGCTATACTCCAGCCTGGCTTCTTTTCAATATCTGGTTCCATCCACACTCTTTCATGCCACAGGGCCTTTGCACATGGTATTCTGGTATTCTCTTTGCCTGCCCTCTCACCTTGCTTAATTAATTCTTATTTCAACCTTCAGAAGTCAGCCTAAGCAATACTTCTTTGGGGAAGCCTCCTCTGACCTCTTTAACTTTCTCACATTTTTAATTTCCCATTCTTTAGATGATTATTTGATTGTTATTTATCTTTCCAAAGGGATTTTAAGCTTCATGAGAACTGACAGTGTGTTGACTTTTGTATATTCTTGTACTCCCAGTGCTATTTGTTTTGTTTAACACACAATAATCATTCTGTACTATTTGTTCATGGAATAAATTTCTAATTTTTATTTTCTTTTTGTAGGTCTGCCATTTTAATTAATAACTGCCACTTAGAGCTACCCAAGTAAAGGATATTTGCTATATTTAATATTTTCTCATTCAGGATGGAGGCAAAGGAAGCAGCAAGAATGGGTAATTTTCAATTTAAAATATTCATAATTTTAAAATAGTGATTCTGTATGCTGCACAGTTTTAATAGAATTAAATAACTTTATTACTGTTTCTTTTTTTAAATAATAAGTAAACGATAGCTCTTTTTAAACAGATAGGTTGAAAATAACCCATTTTCTTTCTCTCTCTCTTTTTTTTAGGTTCAGAAGAATATACAGAGTTTTTAAAGAAAATGTCAGAGTTAATTTTGAATGAAATGCCAAAAGCTGAGTGAGTAATGTTGTAGTAATAAAAAGATGTAAAATTCTGCATTATATTCCTATATGTCTTTTTGACCTTCAAGAGACATCTGTTTATCTATATCATCATCTATGTTGGTATATATTATAGTATAGTATATGTATGTGCTTATATATGCGATCATTTAATACAGAACCTTCGGAGATGTTTGATGGTGAATAGAGACAGGTTTTTCTTGTCTTCTCTATCTGTCAATGAACTCTTTATTTTTTTTTATAAACTCATTGTTATAAAGGAACGATTGTTATAAAGGGATGAGATTGGTTGGGCATGAAGGAAATGTGATACAGGTCTCTATTTAGAATATGGGTGTTCATTCTTGAGGCCAGTCCAGATTTGGCCATATGGCTTACATAATTTTCCCTATCACTTGGAGCCTGAGTGGGGCTGATCCTGCCTTCTTTTTGTGAAGATGGTCATGCATATGGATATATTTAAAAAGTCTTAGCATGGAATATGACATAAAATAGTTACTCAGTATATTCAGCTGTGGATGATAGTGATAATAATAACAAGACCGCTACCTTTTTAGGACCCTATTTAATTTATATGTAATTTTTGTTTTACTGCTTTCATTTTAGATATTCCAGTATATTCAATGATTTTGTGGAATCTGAGTTTTTTCTGATTGATGGAGATTCATTACTTGTCATGTGCATATGTGAAAAGTCATTAAAACAGGGGCAGGAGCTCCACTTCTTCTACCTTATTGAACGCTACCTTGTGGATCTCATTAATAAAGGAGGACAATTTGCCATAGTTTTCTTCAAGGTATGTGTAATAGTTGGGTTATTTTCTATGATTTTGAGAACTAAAACTAAAATTGATATTGTAAAGGTTTTTTATGATTGAAATGTATCTACAACTATTTAGAAAATTTTAAAGGAAGAACAGAAAACAATTACCCATAATTCCAGTATTCAGAATTACATTTAAGATTATTCTCTATTCACAATAATGGGACTTCATTGTAAGGACATTCAGGGGCAGAAAGAGGATGAGAAATCTCCTGACCAGTGGTCTAATTGACCTCTGGGTTCCAGTCATCCCACCTCTGTCTTCGAAACTCAGCAGACAACTTATTTGATTCCAGAAGAATGTCAAACTCACTAATGCTGCTTCTATATTATTTGCTCTATAATAAATACCTCCAAGTGAATGTATTTAGTCTGCTTTTTTAAAATTAAGAATTTCATTAATACCATTTTAACAATTTCAAGTTCAGATATGCATAACCACTACCACCCTTTCCTCATCCTGTCCCTGGAGGTAACCATCATGTTACTCTTGAGGATTCTGGTGTATCAGTCAGTTTGCAATCCACGTTACTGTTAGAGTTTTGAACACTGCTGACTGCTTGCAAGCAGTGTTTTGAGTAAAGAGCCAGGGTTCTAGCCTAATGCTTACAGTCACTTTATTACACCCATTTTGGTCTGCCGAGAAAAACCCGTGCTGCTGTAGGCAGGTCCCCGTGACCCGGGACGTCCTCTCAGACACAGCGGCCACGGCTGCTTCCTCTTCCTGCGTAGTCTACGTACACCATCCGCTTTGATGTGTTGTTGTGTCATTTTTTTCTCTTTGCAATGACGTTGGAGAGGAGAAGAGTTAGTGTGGGGAGGGAACGTGAGACAAATCCGGAGTGTTGTGTGCCTCTTTATGAGGGATGCATGTCTTTAAATCCAACTAGTGGTTTATGGCAGGTGTTTGTGAAATGACAGGCAAGGATTAAAGTTCTGTCCCCTGACTGTGAATCATAACAGAAGTGTGATGGAATCAATTCCTTCAATGACTTTAATGATATGTGTTAATTAACTAAACTAGAAAATGACTAAATAACAATTTAAAACATAATGTATTTTACTCCTCCCGCACAGGATGCTGAGTATGCATATTTCGACTTCCCTGAACTTCTTTCTTTGAGAACTGCCTTAATTCTTCATCTTCAGCATAATAACACCATTGATGTTCGAACAGCATTTTCTGGATGTTTATCACAAGAATGGGAAACTTTCTTGAAAGAGAGTTGCCCATATTTCCTGATAGTTGCAGATGAAGACTTGAACCATCTACAAACACAGCTTTTCAACTTTTTAATCATTCAGTCTTGGGCAATGAAGGTCAATGCTGTGCTTTCCTCAGGGCAAGCATCTGATATTCTTCGACTTCATGCGTACTTCATGCCAAGCATACACAGCAACCAAATGTTTTTCAAGAAGGTAATTTATATCAAAAAGACAAATTTCTTCTAGACTTTTACAAAATTTTCTAAATTGCTTGACTCTTCTATTTTTTACCTCTTCTATGGAAATCGTCATGGATTTAACAGAGATGTATAGAATATTAATAAACTAATATAAATGCAGTCATTTAGTGGGCACTTACTGTCATAACAATAGTGCTTGGCTCTTCCTATGAGTCATTTTATTTCACATTCACAAAAGTCCTATAAGGTAGGTGTTAGTATCATCTGTGTTTTGCAGATAAGGAAGTTGATACTCGAATGAGCAATTGCTTATCAACAACACCAAATTAATAAGAGTTTGGATTTGAAAAGAGGCAGTCTGACTCTAGCCTTTGCTTGTTTAGCTACTGTGCAGTGTACTGCCTTTGAATTAATGAAGGTCAGAAAGGCATTCAATTGGAGGGAAAAGTTACGCCTGTGTTGCTGAGACATACTAATGAACTGATAGTTAAAACATGTTGCTTTTAGTGAGAAAACCATGGAGAAGGTTGATAAAGAAGGAAAATAACTGAAATAAGTTTATTTCTTAATATTTAATCTAATAGCATTTAAAAGTATTTAGGTTCCACGATCTAATTCCACAATCTTATATTTTCTTGTGTTGGAATATTTGAAAATTCTTATATTGAACTTTTGGGAGTCAAAAGTACATACTGATTTTATAAATGAATCGAATTTCTGTTCAATTTTCACTACTTATAGTGAATTCTGAATATGGAGAAATTCTATATGATTTTTGAATCAGTTAACATTTTTCGCCCTTTGAAACTAGTGTCGCACCTGCCTCATGGTTTTGGAGACATCCAGATGGTTATCACAAAGCATGATAAGATAGTTTATTTTGCTCTAGTTAGAACTCCAGTCATTAAACTCTAGTTGCATACTGTGAGCAGAACAGTCCCGGGAGGTACCGTCGTCACCTGACCTCATTTCATTTTCTTAGGGCAGACTCTGAGTCCGAGTTCGAAGGGCGCCTACGAACATTCTTCTCAATCTCTCCTTGAGTGATTTTGTAATGGAGGATTCTATCTTTGATAAAATAATTTATTTCCTATTATATTAAAGTCACCTTAAAGAGATTATTTTATTTATCAATTTGAGGACTGTGTGATATGCAAGTAAAAGTGCATTTTATGTTGCTAAGGGCTGTTGCTGAATGATAGGTACCTGAGAGGAAGTGATGCTATTTTTCTGTTTATGTGTATACTTGAAATTTTTCATAATAAAATATAATGCATTAAATGATACAACGATTCTTTTTGAAGTGTTGGAATTGTAAAATTCAATTATGGTAATGGTTGCACAATTCTGTAAACAGCTAAAAATATAGAGTTGTACACTTAAAGTGAGTAATTTTTATGTTGTGATAATTATACCTTTATAAAGTTTGTAAAAATCAAATGCACTAAATTCATTTGGCAAAGACAAAATAGCGCTGGCTGGCAGGCTTTCAATGCATAGCTGATGATGTATAATTATACTATTATAACTTTTTTGCTTAGAAACACAATATATTATAATATCTTCAATATCTGATTTTTCGGTATTAGAAATTAATTAGTTACTTTATTTAAGATAATTCATGTGACTTGACTTCTTTTTGCAGAATAAACAACAGATTGAGAATGCTTATAAAGTCCTGATTAAACAATTGAAAGAATATAGAGTTTTCGCATTTGAACCTCTTTTTGGAAATTTAATATGGGACAATATGATGGAAGAGGTACTGAAACTTATTTTTTAAAAAACTTTTTATTTGAACTAATTGTTTAGTTATAAGAAATTTTCCTATATACCTCTCACACAGCTTCCTCTAATGTTTCCATGTTATGTAACCATAGTACGAGGCTCAAAACCAGAAAATTAACATCAGAATAATACTATTATTAAGCTTCAGACCTTATTTGAATTTCACTTATTTTTCCACTAATCTTTCTATCCCCAGATTCTATCCAGGGTCCTACATCCATTTATTTAGCTATTTCTCTTTATTCTCCTCCAGTCTGTAATAGTTTCTCAGTGTTTCCTTGTCTGAAATGAGCTGGACATTTCTGAAAAGTATTGATTAGTTATTTTGTTAATATCCCTCAATTTGGGCATGTCTGATGCCTTCTCATGATTGGAGTGCGGTTATGTTTTCCTCAAGCAGGCCCCTGAATTGCTGTCGTGTCCTCTGTGCAGGGTATTGGAGGTCTCACAATGTTTGGCTTAACCCTGGTGAAGCTGGTGCCCGCCAGCTTTCTCCACTGCAGAGTTATACTTCCCTGACTGTGCAAATCCCGTTTCTTCTCAAACTTCTGCCCATTAATTTTAGAACGCACTGGTGGACTTCGTCTATAACAGCTGTTACTGATGTTTTTACCTGCGGTTATTTTCTATTTCACTCTTTCATTCTACATTTATTCATTAGGAATCTACTGCGAGGGAGAGTTGCTCTAGCTCTGCCATTTACTGGATTATTTATATCAGTATGGATTAATGGATGTATATTTTATATTACAGATTAAAGTCCAATATTATAATTATTTGGGTGCTCACTTTGTTCCAGGATTGAACATTAGAAACTCCTTCAAGTTTGTACTGGCATTCTTGTACCAGCTGCCCCTCTATTTTGTTTTTATAAACTACTTTATTGAGGTATTTATCTTCAGTTTTTTCAATAGTGCCTCATTTTTTGAGCACTGTCTTATTTTTTGAAATCATAACATGTTCCAATCTCATCTTATATTTTCTCTGTCCCAGCCCTAAAATCAACCGCTTCTCCCGGGAGTTCTGGTTGCTTTTATTGGAAAATGGCATTTAGAAGCCAAGATCTGGGAATGATGTTGGTTCATTGTTGCTGGGGTATCATTGCTGCTAGGACTTTTCATCAGACAGAGCAAGGAAATATATCTATGTGTACTAACTCAGGTGTATGTATACACCTACTTTTATCTAATATCTATCTATCTAATTTCTCTCTTATTCATCATATGATATGTTCATACTGATGTTTTTACTCCAATTCATATCCATATAGTTTATTGTACCCTTGCCCTTTCTTTATTGGTAATTGTAATTGTGAGAAGTCCAGCTCTCTTTAACTATAATATATGTACTTATTTTTTCAAATTCTAGTATAAACATAAAGTAGTTTTAGAATTACTAACCATATCTCATGAGAAACATTCACTAAGTGGATTACAGGGTTTATGTGCAAGTCTTCAATCTGTAGTTATAGAATATGTCAAAATATTGTTTTCCAATGTTATTTAGGTCAGTTCCTTTTCTGGCCGCCTCCTTTAGTGTGACTGTGTTTATTTATTATTAATAGAGTGAGTTCTTTGGTTTCAGTTTGCATTTCATTTTGGGTCCCTCCCACCCATATCCTGGTGTTTTAAATTACATTTATTTTGGGGGGGTATGTGAAAGTTAAATGAAAAATTACTATGATTTTAAGAATCGAATGTATACAAAAAGATACACTTAAAGAAGTGGCACTTTATTCTTATCTTTGCTACTCTAGTCCTGTTCTCTACAACTCACCCCTTTCCTAAATACTTTCTGTGGGTTGTCTCTTTCGTGTCAAGTTTTCCTTCCTGTATTTCTTTTGCACAAAAAATCAGAACATATGTACTTTCTTATATCCCCTTCTTTCTTAAAAAAGGATAGCATATTATAGATATTTAAAAATTTTTTTCTTTTTGCATTTAACAGCACGTCAAGAAATCATTTTAAAGCAGTTTGTAGATATCTTCCTCATTGTTATATAGCTGCATAGTACTACCTTGTATGGGTGCACTATGGTTCCTTTAACTGTTTGCTCTTGTGACAGTTGTACTGTTTCCAACATTTTGCAATTACAGTCAATGCTGTAATGAATAATTACATGTATATGTACTTTTGGATTTTTGGCAGTGTATTTTCATAAATGGGATAGATGAGTCAAAAGTTAGGTGTATATGTAGCTTAATTAGGTTTTATCAATTTTCTTTCTAAAAGGCTTATATCCATTTTTTGTCTTTCAATTTAAATTTTAAATGTGATGTATTTTATGGATATGTTTTCCAATTTATAAGTTGTCTTTTTACTTTTGACTTTTTTCTGGTGTTTGTCATGTACATTTAAATTACATAATGTCATATTAATCGATTTTTGTTGTAGTCTCTAGATTTTGGTCACTGTTAGAAAAACTTTCTCTATACACATCAAGGTTAAAGAAGAATTATTCCTGAGGTTTCTTCTTATACTTTGATTTTTTTATGTTCAGATCCCTAATCCACTTGTAATTTATTCTTGTGTACAGTGTGAGATCTGCATACAGTCTTTTATCTTTTTCAAAGGTATACTCTGTGCCACCTTTGGAGTGCACATGACTTCAGATGCCACCTTTGTCATGTAATAAATGTATATATATATTTGGAGATAATTCTAGACTTCCTACTCTATTCCAGTGGCTTATATTTACGTTTCACACTCTTTTGATTCTAAAGACTTTGTAGTATTTTTAATGTCCCATTAGGCCAGTTTTTCAGTTTATAGTTTTTCTTTAATAGTGTTTTCACAGCTATTTTTGCATCTTTATTTGCCATATAAACTTTTGTTAATAACTAGCCTAACTTCAAAAAATATCTTCTTGGTATCTTTATTGGAGTATATTTAATTTAAAAATTAAATGGAGAGAATTGGCATCTTTATAATGTTGAGTTATTCCATGCAAGAGGGAATGTATTTATATTTATTTAAGTCTTTTTTGTGAATTAAAAAAAATCACCTCATGTACATTTTGTACATTTCTTAATTTTCTTTTTATTTGATGTTTTTGTTGTTACTGTAGTTTTTCTCTACCATTATGTTCTCTCTTTGTTGTTTGTGCTTATGAAATCTATTGATTTTTATATGTCAATTTTATACCCTGATGCGTCATTGAAATTTTGAATTTTGAATTTTATTAATTCTTTGTGATTTTCCATATATCATCTGTGAACAGAGGTGGTTTTGCATCTTCTTTACCTATTCTTATGCCTCAAATCACTTTTTCTTATCTAATTGCCTTAGCTACTAAATCTAGTACAATGGTGAATAGTAGCAGAGATAGTGAGTATTTTTGTCTTGCTCCTGATCTTAGTGGAAATGTCTCTAGTGTTTCCCCATTTTACATATATGTAAATGTAGCCCTCAACTTATATAGTTTTAGTGTTTCGATTATGAATGTGTATTGAAAGTATGGATTAAATCATGATTTATTACGTTAGGTTTACTAATATGGTGTTTTGATATCAATGAATATTTAATATTGAAGCAACTCTGTGTTCCTGCTGTTCAATTAATTGTGTGTTCTCTTATGTTTATATCTCACTTGGTCATGGTATATTACTTTTTTAATATGATGTTGGGTTCTGTTTGCTACTATTTCGTTTAGAATTTTTGAAAACAGTATGCTTAAATGATACTTTTCTAGAGGTTTTTTTTCTGTGTTCGTATTTATTGGGTTCGGTATCAGTGTTATACATGCTTCATATTCTAAAGTAAATTATAAATTATTAGTATTTTCTGGTCTTTGAAGATTTGCTAGAATTTCCCTATAAATCCTAGTGGGCCTGGTGCTTTTTTGTATGGCAGTTTCTTAATAATTTTCTGTTTTTTTGTCCTGCTATGGAAATTGGTTTCTTTAAGCTTACTAAATGGGAACACAACAACTCAAAATTTATGGGACATTAGCAAAAACAATCCTGAGAGGGAAATTTAATGGTTACTCCACTGTAATGGAGTCAATTTTAGTAATTTGTTCTTATGAGAACATTATTCATTTCACTTATATTTCAAATTTCTTTGTATAAAAGTTTGCAAAGTAGACTTTTATGACTTTTAAAATTTCTTCTGTTTTGATGGTTATTTTCCCTTTACATTTTTACTTGGCACATTTTTAATGAACCTTCCATTCTCTTATGTTTTATTTTTTGGTTTATGAAAGTTATATTAGTTTGGTTAGTTGTTCTTCAGTAAACTTCAGCATCCATCTCTTGCCTATAGTTTTTTTTTTAGATTATCATTTTAGTTATTTGCTGTTTTATTATTTTAGTTGATCTTCAGGTGTCTGATAAAACAAATATTGTTCCATATTTGCTTCTTTCATTTTTACTATTTTTTCTCCAGCCATTTTTTTACTTTTTAAATGTCATTTGTTTTTTTCTTATCTTTGTTCAGTACTTCTTATTAAATTTCTATTGCGGTTACTTTCTTTTGGTTATCTTGTAATTTATTCTTCATTTCTGACTTGGCTTTGCCTTTCCTAAGGTTATTTTCTAATGTTTTTTCTGAATTAAAATAACTGTTTTGTTCATTTTCTCCTTTCTTTCCCATTCTGTTTCTGGTTTATGATTTGCAGAATAAAGATAATTTTTCATATAATCAAGTACTTGTTTTATTTTTTTAGTCATTTTAGGGATAGATTCATGTATTTCTTCTATTTTATGATTGTTGTTGCTACTATTGTTATCATTATTTTTGGTGGTGATAATGAGATTTTCCTTAGTTAATTTGTGTGAAATTTTGTTCCTGCTGTCATTTTTTGCAATAGTTCTCTATGCACTTCCCTTTCCTTTTATTTATTTTTTGATATTAAGGTGTGTTATAAGATCCCAAATTTAATAATTGAATTTAATGTAATGGCGCCCCTTTCTGTCAGTGTAGCAGAGTTAAGGCAATGCTAGTGGGAGTTTTGTTTATTCGTTTGGCTGGCGGGTGAGGGATTGCGAGGCCTAGGGTTTTGTGGTTTTCTTTTATCATCCAGGGCCCTGTGTGTTCTCTTTGTCTCTTTCCCCTTCACTGCTCACCGGTAGTTGCTATAGAATGCTTCTTCCTTCCTTTCAGCTTCCTTTTGTCCCCCAGAGCTATATTTTCAGAAAAGTGTTCCTTTAAATTGTTCTTATAACTGTAGGTAGTTTCTATCCTTTTAAGTCATATTTGACCTTAAAAACTGATGCTGCCTCTTTAAATCATGAGCCTGGTCCTGAGCCATCTGATGCTTCAAGTTGTGCATTCTTGGAAATTTGTTTTCTGTAGCCTGTGCTATATTCTACCTGGTTACGTTTATTGTATTTTCACACTGAGGGTGGATTTAATTCTAGTGGTTTTTCCAATTCAATTTTCACTAACATTTCTCCTTTATGTTTCCTGTAATTTTTCTCCATCTCTCTTTGGTCACTGCAAAGCCTTGAGCAGGGCAAGCGTGGCACGGGAGCCGAGGGATGGCAGAGCTGGAAATTGTTAATGTTTCCCTTACACACACTTCTTTCACAGTATCACTATTCTGTCTTCTTCATGCTGAGGGTGTGATTTTGTGTAGAATATTGACAGATATAAAATACTTAATATTTTCAGGAAGTTGATTACTACAGACTCCATTGTTCTCAACTACATGGAAATCCCACAAAATGATCTATCTATATGTGTATGATAGAATTTTAGAAAGATACATAATATAATTTGAAAAATATAAAAATTTCCTGTAATACAATACCTCACATTGGAATATAGGGTGACTTAAATTTCATCAATAGAAGTATAATATCCAGGTTTCAGTGTGTTGTTGTTTTATTCCTCTGAAAACTTTCATACTCATTATACCATGATTATCCCTTAGAGGTGGAAACTCACATTTTTTGAATACATCCTTTCAATGGTGTTCTATGTATTCTTACACAATGGAGAGAATATCATATATACCCTTTTTCATTTTCTAAATTAATACTATTATTTAAACATTTTCTAATTATCAAAAAAATTTCACAATTTTTACTGGATGCATAATATTTTCCTAATGATAAACATTTAAATTGTTTGAAAATTGACTTTGACAAATAACTCTGTGATGAACATCTTGGCACATAAATCATGGGACACATTTTAATATTGTTTACCCAACTTAGATTTAGAAAGTAAGTAGCCAAACAAAAAGTATCACCATATTTAATGAACATCATAAGTAATAATTCAGTACTTATTTGTACTCTCATTAGCAAAATATGAAAGAAAATGACATCATATTTCAGTGCTATTATCATTAAAATATACTTTGCTAACTTGAAAGAAAAAGTAAGATATCTAATTGTTCTTTTTATTACTAAAGAGATTGAACATTTTTCTTTCATTTTATTTGTTTCTTTTTTGTGTTATCTACTCATGCCTCATTAAAGGCGTAAATGTTTTCCTATTGATTTATAAGAGCTCTTTACATATTTAAACTTTTAAGGCTTTTACTGAAGTATTTGTTGGAATAGTCTCATTTAAAAATGTTTATCATTTTCAACAGCAATATTTATAGTTTTATGTGGTCATATCCTTCTTTTCTGTATCATTTTTTCTAGTAATATCACTTATGAATAAAAATATCTTTTTTAATTTTTAAAAATATTTTATTTATTTATTTTTAGAGAGGGGAAGGGAGGCGGGAAGAGAGGGAGAGAAACATCAATGTGTGGTTGCCTCTCGCATACCCACTACTGGGGACCTGGCCTGCACCCAGGCATGTGCCCTGACTGGGAACTGAACCTTTGGTTTGCAGGCTGACACTCAATCCACTGAGCCACACCAGCCAGGGCTAAATAAAAATATTTTTGTGAATATCATGACACTTTACAATTTCCTTCTGTGACAGGCACGTGAAACTATTTCTCAGCTTAAGCAACTCTGGCCGGAAGGATCTGACATTCGGCGTGTTCTTTGTGTTATTTCGTGCTCATTGTCTTTGAGAATGTACCACCACTTCTTAGAAAACAGAAAGAAGACTACCTCTTGTCAGGAAACTAACATCCAACAGGTATGATTGTTGTAACTTTACTGTGAAACACCATTGTCCTCAACTTCAGAAACTTCATTGATTTTATCTGCTGTTTCTTCCACTTGATATTCATTTATTTCCCTAATTGATTTACATAAACTTTCAAAAAAAGGCAAAATCTAGAATTTGTTTATAAAAAACACCTGTTGTGCTGTTATAAGATTTAGTGTTTTAGTATGCAGATGTTTCCTTTAGTACGTGTTCAGTCAAATTTGTCCAACCATCCAGAGGAAGGGGAAATGGGAAAGGAAATTAGCACTTGGAGAGATCTTATAATGTTAACAATGTTCTTGGCTCTTTATATGCCTCATGCTATTCAATCCTCACAACAGCATTTCAAGGGAGGTGTTATTATCCCTGCTTCACATATGAGAACACTCAGGTTCAGAGATTCCAGGTAACATTCCTCAAACCAAAGGCATTAAAGAGCAGTGTGGATTAAACCTCAGTCTGTCTTGCGCAAGTTCCACAATACCAAACTGTATTTTGAAAGAATATTTCTGCTGTAGTGTCTCAGTGCCATCCTAGCTGGAGAAACACTAAAAGCTTTAGCCTTTTGGGGGTTGGTAGACTTCATTAAGAATATGTTGACCAGTATGGATTTGCTCTCAACTGACTAGTTATCCCTGCATGTTTGTGCACACATGTGCATGTACACACACCCAGACACGCACTCTCAGGCACACATGCTTGTACATAGACTAGTTTGTGTACAACTGGAATGCTGAGGGATCCTTGATTAAAGATTCTGATTGAACAAAAATGAAGTTTCTCTCTCCTACAATTTCAGAAATGAACAGGACCCATTATCCTTGTCTAGCATTCTTTGTACAGTATTCGGCTTTTTGATGTCTGCTTCAGTATATTCTTAGTAAAATATTTGTACATGATTAGGCATGCCATTTTAAGTTGTCATCAAAAATGATATTAAGCCCAATGTGTCTCTGTGGACCATCTAATTATTCAAATAGACCCTATGTGGCCCTTGGAGGTGTTCTGAAACAAGTCTTCGTCTTCTTTCACTCACAGCCCTGACAACACCTGGACACGGCTGTGAGGCCCTTGTCCTGCCGTGTTAAACATGCCCACTTCTTGACTCTTCCTCTAATTGGATAAGTGTCCCTTCATCCTGGTAATTTTTAGTACAGCTTTTAAAACACAATGCACTGGACAGAATAGAGCATTTACTCTGTGGCTCTTCGGGACTGAGTCCTGTAGGATCATCGCTTTACATGAGCTGCTTGGTCAGCCCATGTGAAGATTGACTTGACTGAAAATACTGAAAAATGCTTTATGTAAACGGCTATTGAACTGGCAGTTTCCCGTCCCTCTTACCTCACATCTGCATAAACTCAGCCAAGTTTGTGTATGAAGGAAAGGACTTGCTCAAAAATGTAGAATGAAGAATGTAATCATATGTGATTCCTGCATAGCAGAATGTGGCGGCCGAATTTTGCACGCTGCAAGTCTGGTTCACAGCCAGCTGCTCTCTGCCTTACCCTCTTTATTTTATTCAGGGGGAAAGTAATTGCTTAAGCCTGCAAGAGGTGGAAGATTTGTGTAAACTGCATTGTCTCGGTGTGGTTTTTCTACTCCACTTGCCTCTTTCCCAAAGAGCTTGTATTAGATTCATCACTTCCTGTTGGATTAAGGACATTCAGGCTTTCCTAAAAATGGTAAATATGTTCTTTATTAGTTTACTTATTTATTTATTTTTTGTTTCAATGGTTTGATATAGAAATGCCACAATCACCACAAAAGTAGATTTATATGTGAACAACGTCAGTCCTTTGGGGGCTTTAAAAGTTTAATGGCCTCAATCAATCACTTTATAATTATAACAACTCTCTGTAGCAGTAATAATAAACAGCATACTGTCCATTCAGCCTAAAGAAAAAACCTCTCCATTTTCTTTCTTCCAATCTCTGTCAAGATTAAGTTTTTGTGTCATCAACTATAAGGGATCAGTAACTATTGTGTTCTACTCAAGACAGGAATTTCATAAATCAGAGTAACAATGTATGATTTTTGTCTGTTATAGAGCATAACTAGAGAAAATGTATAGACTTTAGGAAAATAGAAAGCAAAAACAACAGAAGAATTTATCTGGTGGCCCACCACTTAAATGAATTTTGGTTACTATTAACATTTTGGTTTATTTTCTTTATTTTAAATGGCTAGATTTATCTGTCATTATTTGTTATTGTTTCTAGTGTTGGAAATCTAGATATTTTTTCATGTATTTTTTTCTATTTTCTTTCACATTCTTGGCTAGCATCATTTTTAAATGGCTACTAGTTACTTTTTAATGGATGTACTATGGTTACTTACCCATTTCTCTGTTACAGGGTATTAAGAGGGTTTGAATTGTTGTATTATAAGTGCTGCTATGCTCTAGATTATTTGATATAAGCCTTTCCCTTTAATCTGAAGATATTGACTTAGACTGATGTCTAGCAGTGAGATTAGTGGATCCATGGACATGGGTTTTTGGGTTTTTTTAAAGGATTTTGATACTATATTTAAATGTTAAAGGTAGCTGTTTTAGAACCAATTAGTTAGGAAGCCGGTCCACAAATATTTATCCAATACACATGAATTGTGTGAAGCACTGGGCATGCAGTGAGAAAAATAAGAACTGCTCATCCCACCCTACCACCTTCATAGACCCACATTTTTGCAGCAAAGACAGATATTGAATTTTTAAAATTACTGTGAAGAAGGAACTACTCATTCTAAAAAGTATGGCTTCTCTTAAGAAATGAAGGGAAGTAACCCAAATCATGAAGGATGCATAGGAGTTAGCAAGTTGAGGAATGGACGAAAACTGGATTCTAGAAAATAAAACAGCATGAGTGGTCATCCTGAGGATGGCATGGCCAAGAAAGTGAGATACATCAGGTGTAACAGGACTGGAAAGAATACGGGAAAGTGATAAAGCTGAAGAGATGGGTAAGAAACAAACCATGTAGAGTCCTATAGGCCCTGTTAAGGGAATAGAGATAAAACTTGACCATAAACAGAATGAGAACCAATGGATTGGTTAGTATCATTCAAGCAGGTGAGTGGTACTTTCATTTAAAAAGTTTTCTCTGGCTTGCAATGTAAAGATTGCATTGTAGAGGCACAACAGTGGATCTGGAGAAGCCAGTGAGATGACTGTTACCTTAGTTCACAGTACTGTTGATAATGTGAGAGATTGAGGGAATAGTAAATAAGGATGAATAGCAGTGGGTAATTTCAAGAATTAAGGTATAGCATTGACAAGTTTAGTGATTGAATGTGGGATATGTGGGAAAGGGAGAAGTCAAGTGACTCTAAATCTCTAGCTTGAGCATTTGGGGGGTGATGCCACTGTACAAAGGACACTTGCAGAGGACGATCATGAGTTCAGTTTTAGAAATATGGTATTTGAGGTGCTAATGAAATATCCAAGTGGAGAGATCAATTGATGTTAATTGATGTCATGTTGTAGATGAAATTATTTTGGGAGAGAGATATGAAGGGAGGGCTTAGGACAGAGACCTGAGATATTCCAGCATTAAATAGTTAAGGAAAGGTTGAAACAATGACAAAAGACACTGAGAAGAAGCTGCTTAGATGAATAGAAATGAGCCATGAGAATGGGTTGTTCTGAAGGTCAGTGAAACTGGGTCTTTTAAAGGTGGATGTGGATAATCATATTAAATGATGTATGGAATTATAGGAGATTGGGGGTTAAAAATGATACCTTGGGTTTAATAGCATAGGGCTCACTGTTGATCATAATTAAGGGGTATATGAATGGAGTGGTGGGAAGCACAATGTAATTAAAGTGAATTCAATAGTGAGTGGAAGGGATAAAATACAGGTGAAGAGTACTTTATATGTAAGATGTTGAGAATAAGTAAAGTGACATAAGATAAAGCTGGAAAGGAAAGTGGGTCAATTACAGTGCTTTTAAAATGGCAGCCCTGGCTGGTCTAACTCAGTGGATTGAGCACAGGCCTGCAAACCAAAGCATCACTGGTTCGATTCCCAGTCAGGGCACATGCCTGGGTTGCAGGCCATGTCCCCAGTAGGGGGTCCGTGAGAGGCAACCACACATTGATATTTCACTCCCCCTCCCTCCCCCACTCTCTACAAATAAATAAATAAAATCTTTTAAAAAAATAAAATGGCAATGATTGAGCATGCTTAAATGTTGATTATAAAAGTTAAGAGAGGATAAATGAAAATACAGGGAAATTAAGGTGAGCAGGGATGGGATCTAGGGGGTTACCTTAGATGGAGGTAGATTCCCTTCTGTGATTAGGATTGCATGGATTACAGGATATGAAAGGAATAGTTACCATTTATTCCACACCTGCTTTGTGTGGCCCTAGCTACCCTATTCAGACAACACATTCCTCTCATGTTTTCATTTTACAAGTGAAAACCTTGGGCTCAGAGGCGTTAAATGGACAGTCAGCACAGCTAATAAATGACTAAGCTGAGATCTAACCTCATCTCTGTTCAGCTTCCAAGTCTGTGCCCTTCTCACCATCTTCTGCTCTCTTGATGTGGGAAGCAGTTGATTATTCCGTGGGCAAGCACCCCTCTGCTCTTTCCCACTCTCTGTGCTTCATCTTGGTAATACTCTATAGCTGGATAAAGTCAGAGAGCCTCTAAAATTTTCACAATATGAGGCCTATTCTGAGGCCTCAGGAGAAACGCCTAAGCAAGCTGAAGGGAGAGGTTCGTGTTTACTCGAGTCTTGATGCTCAGAGACCACACAGGTGTTCTGGTATGAAGTGAATAAAATAAGGAACAATTGCTGTGCTGTTTTCACAGATTGCTATTTACTCAGTGGTATGGGAGAGGATTAGTAGGGTGGGACTTGGTGGGAGGCGGGTCTTACATAGCAGTGATTCTCAAAGTATGGTCCCCTGACCAACAGCATCAACATTATTTGGGAGTTGTTAGAATTGCAAAGTATTAGGCTTGACCCCAGATGACTTAAATCAATCTTAGGGGATGGTGCCTAGCAACCTGTGTTTTATGTAACAACCTTTCTAGATGAGGTTTATGCCGAAGTTTGAGAACCATTGCTCGACAGTTCCATGGAAATCTCTCTAGTGTTTTACAGTTATGCACTGCATAATGATGGAGATAGTTCTGAGAAGTGCATTATTAGGTGATTTCCTTGTTTTACTGACATCATAGAGTGCCCTTAATGAACGTAGACGGGGTAGCCTGCCACTGTAGTTGTCTGTGCTGTAGTTAGAGTGGCCAGCAAGTGGGGTAGGTTTGTTTACACTGGCGTCACCACAAACACGAGTCAACCCTGACACTTGGCTTTTCTTTCTGTAATACAGGTATCTGAGTTAGGCCTTGATTGCCTAGGCACCCATTTCAGAGAGGCATCCACTTCAGGAGGGCTATCTCTAATAAACACTTTGTCTGCCACGGAACAACACAAAAAGCTGGGGCGCCTTCCTCCCACACCCACCCCAGACTTCTTTGTTTTAGAGGTTTTGGTTGATTTCCCCAAATGACCATTTGCGCTACTTGTTTTTTTCTCTTCCCGTGCTTTAAATTTTTGCTCTTATGTGTTAAATTCACCATTATTGAGTGAGCCCACCAAAATCCTAGGCCTCCATGCTCAACCCCAATAAAAGCCAAACTCCAGGCCTATGCTCAGTCTCTCTCTATACCCAGGACCTGTGTTCCCCCACCCTCCATCCCACTTGGTACACTCTTGGGCCCATAAGTAATAAACTCTGTTTTTTTCCTTCAAAGTTTCCTAACTGTTGTCACTGAATGGTGTCTCACAATCATACTGTAATATGAACCACAAGGGTCAGGCCAGTTGCAACATCGTTTTGAAAGAAAGATGTCTGTGGGAAGCTTACTGGCCCACGTGAAGGCCCCAATCGCATTACTATCTATCGATTGGCTGAGATGCGCACAAAACAGTAATGCCCTGTGCTATGACATTACGTTGCAGCTTTAGGGCAGTTTACCACATACAGCTTACCATGTCACTAGGCAACAGGAATTTTTCAATTTCCTTATAATCCATGGGACCATGGTGGGTCATATAGGGGATCTGTTACTGATGTTATTGGGCCCTTGACTATATTTGTAGATAAAACTACACTCAGATAGGAGGTTCCTAGTTCTTTGATATTTATGACTTCGTGAACCTCTGGCAGCCTCCCTAACTCATCTAGTTAGAGCTAGGCTGTTTAATATAGGAGCCAGTAACCGCAGTTGTGTCCTTGGCACTTGAAATGGGGGTAGTCTGAATTGAGATGTGCTGTATGTTTAAGAGAAACCAGATTTCAAAAACTCAGCATGAAAAACATATAACATGTAAACTATTCTGTCAATATTTTTATATTGGTTACACATTGAATAAAACTATTTTGGATATGTTACTTTAGATTAAAATTGTCAGCTTTTTTTTTTTACTGTGATTTCAGAAAATTTAAAACAACATGTGCAGAGGGCCCATGTTACATTTTAATTGGATAATGCTGGGTTAAAGTTCCACATCACTATAGATCAACAAGTTGTTCACATTTGGAAAGTGTTTGTGTTTTATCATTAAGGGAGTATGGAATAGAGAAGCCTCAGTTTCCCCCCTTGGAACTTAACTCCCCAAACACTATCATTGACTGAGGGGGTGACTAGGCTTTCCTGTGCTGAGGATGCTTCCTCCTGTGTACATCACTCCGAGCTAAGTGGGTTCAGTGAAGATACTCTCCCTGTGTTAGGTGGGAGCATAGCCTCATATCACAAACCTGGTAGGTGCGCCGTCAGTGTAGACAGATGAGAATCTTTGAGTTTGAGAGATTCAGCATCTTCTAGATCCCTGAACAATCAAATACTCTTTATTTTTTTGCTTTTTTGACCTGAAAGTAAAAATTTAAAACATTAAATCCTAAGTAAAGAACACAGGCACATTTGAAATCTTGGGGCTGTATCTATGGATTACAGTGTAAGAAAAAATGGTATTAAGACTCAAATATGGATTTCTCTGCTTCACAATAAAGAACTACACTGGATTCATTTTTTTTGGTCAGTTGAATTTTATGTTTTAATTTTTTAAGGTATAAAGTTCATACACACAGAATGAAAGGGCTTACATGAGGAACTGGAAAGAGCCTGACCAGTTTACCTGGTAGTTGGATTACAGAAATTTTTGAAGTCATAGCTTATTGCTAATATAGAAATTGTCGATAACTTGGTTTTATTTCCAATTTTCAGAAAAAGTGGTGTGAACATTTTCTCCTAAGTAATATAGACACCTTCGAATTTTGGAATCTGAATTTAATTCACCTTTGTGACTTAAGTGATGAGCTTTTGTTGAAGAATATTGCTTTTTACTATGAAAATGAAAATGTTCAAGGTACTGCTTTTGTGTATTACAGTAATTATACTTTCATCCAGAAATAAACAGTGTAAAGAATTTAAAACTTCAAAATCATTTTCCTGTATCTCCAATATATTAATATAGCATAGCAATTATTCTCTTTTCACTTGTTGTTTACACAGGTGAATGTTTTGTTTATTTGCAGTTAGAGTATTATATTTTTAAACTTCTCTTAATATTACTCCACACATATTTTTGAAAAAATATTGGTAATTTAACAGTTTAATTTTTAATTTAATTATATGCATAACATTTCCCATAATATTTACTCTAATTAATGTAATCATCCTACTACTATTAGATAGGGAATTTTTAAAAAAGTTAAAGCTCATTTATTCATTTATCATATGTGATTTGTTTTTCTTTGAGTTCTTTTCTTAGAATAACTTTTCTGTTGTTTCTTAAAGTAAAAAAATAAAACTCATTTTAAGAGAACTACAACTGATCGAGCATTATTTAATCTTTGACCCCTAGATTTGGGTCTTTCATATTGCAAGCATTGAAATGAATTGGCTACATAGAAGTTTAACAACCCTCTATAAATTTTCTCATTTATGAAAAATCATAGTTTTGATTCAGTTTTATTGGCTGTGAAGTTTTGTGTAGCATCACATTTTTATTACCTTAAATGATAGTTAGGTACTCGCCATCTGTTATTGTTAGCTAAGATATAATTTTCATACTTAGTTATAAGGAAATGATAAAATTTTAGATGTACAATCTCAGAGTCAGTGCTAGGTGCCATTTTCATGTAGGTGCAGTGTAGAACTTGCTGAAAATTTTACTTGTTTTCAAGTATTTCAGAACTCTATGAACTTAGTGAAAATGTGTTTCTGTGCATATGTGTTTCTATGTGTGAATGACTTTTAATATTTAGTATTTTTAATTATTACATAGGCCTACATTTGAGTTTGGGAAATGTCATTATGAAGGATTATAAATATCTCTGGAATGCTGTATCAAAGCTGGTCAGAAAGTTTGATGTTGGACAGCCATTTCCTCTGAGAACAACAAAACTTAATTTTCTTCAAAAGAATCCATTACCAATCAAAGGTAATAAACCTCTAAATTAATCTGAAATAAAGACATTATTTCTCTGAAAATGTTTTGAAAGTACCACTAGCTGAATGCTGCAACTATAAATGATTTTCTGGCACTATGCAATTTAACAATAAATTACCTTTGTTTTCATATCATCTGGGTAATATGCTATGACTATAGTTTTGAAGTATTATGTTTTTCTCCTAAGTAATGTTGGGTTTTTTTTTAAAGTCAGATATATGTGACTTCCATTTTCAAAAATTTGGCACTATGATAGAGTAAGTGATAATCTTCTGTGGGAAATGAATGGCTGGATAAGGGATACTAAACATCTTTTTATGTAATTATAGCTAAGCTCAAAACAACAGAAGGAAAATCCCAGGGGCCAAAAGTAAAGAAAGAGCCTGCTCTCTATGTAATACCGAGTAAATCACTTGGAGTTTCTGGTTATTGATCCGCCCTTCCAAGAAATTGGGGCTCCAGACTCTATTAGCAGGGCCAAGACGACTCTAAGCCAGAAATGAACTTTGAGTGGTTAAAGGAATCTGGCAAATTCCCTGTAAAGGAACACAACTTAAACCCTGGTTTTATAGGATTTTCTGCCAAATATTAGGGCAAATGCAAATTTATAAAACAACAAAGGAAATAGACCCTACAAGAAACAATAAGCTAAAGAATTAGAACTCTTAAGTACTTCAGATTTTTAATTGTCAAATGTAAAATATACTATATATATGGTTAAAAATAAAGAAGTATCCTTGGCTGGTGTGGCTCAGTAGATTGAACGCCAGCCTGCGAACCAAAGGGTTGCTGGTTCAATTCCCAATCAGGGCACATGCCTGGGTTGCAGGCCAGGTCCCCAGTAGGGGGTGCATGAGAGGCAACCATACATTGATGTTTCTCTCCCTCCCTTCCCCCCATCTAAAAAAATAAATAAATAAAATCTTAAAAAAAATAAAGAAGTAAAATATGAGATTTGAAACAGAAGATAACAAAATATTATAAAACACCATTTTTATTTTAAAATAACCAAATTTGTAGACATGACCGTATTGTCAACAGAAGAAGTGTTTCTACCTGATGAGTTTCAGGAAGACGAAAATGATCCCAGAAGGAATATGAGAAGAAAAGCTAATAGGATTTTGGGGTGTATTGATATAAGGATATTTCTCATGATATGGAGAAAGAATATACAATACATACATTCTCCTTCCTTCTGTCAGGATGAGTTCCACCAGACAGAAACTTGAGTGCAAGTAGTTTATGATCCCAGGAAGATCAAATAAGGTAGTGGTAAGATTAGATAAGGAAGAGAAGAAAATGAACGCAGGACATTTTAGTGAGTAGATTTCCACTGTGGGCAACTACAGGTCCCTTTTACTGGGAATCTCCGCCTCTTGCTGAGGGCTATCTCTTGAGCATTAAATTCTGAATACTGTTCCATATGGGCTGTGAGATAAAAAGTGCTCAGGCAGAGAGTTGGAGAGCTTGTAAGAGGAAGGTACTGGGCAAAGACAGAAACAGTGAACACCGAGTGGGTAACAGGCAGAGAGCAATGTCAGGTTACTTAGAATTATGAACCAGATACTAAATAAAGCTTTTATCAGCCAAGCATCATGTATACGATATTTTTGTGATATGTATGCTATCTACCTGCCTACCTACCTATCTGCCTACCTACTTAAATGATGTCTATTTTTTATACTCTACTTGTGCCAAAATGTTTTAATGTGGGAAATAGTTTTATGGGAAGGGCTTTGATAAATACAAATAAGATCAATGAAAATTTGATAAATACAAATAAGATCAATGAAAAATGTTTTTAAATGTAAAGTTTTAGAAAATAATGTGTAAGAGCCCTGTATGAAAATTTCACGTTTGACCTTGTATTAAAATTTTATTCATTTACAGATACCTCCAAGGAAAAGATGCCCAATTTGGGTTTTATTCCAATGTCATCTGAGGTGATTGATAAATTTGCTGGAGACATTTTGAAAGATTTGCCTTTCCTAAAGAGGTATAGGCCCAAAAGTAGCTATATTTATACTTGTGTGGAATGGGGAATTAATCATTAAGGATTCTTTGAAATGTAACAGATTAGAATATATTAGATTTAATACATGTTTGTAACACATAATGAGCTTAATATCAAATTTCCTTAATATCAATGTCCTTTGATCAATACTAGGTGTAAATTAACATGGTTCTAATCTCAGAGTAAAATCACCCTAGCTGCATGTTTTTAATTAATGAATTAATGAATGGATATTTGTGGATGTCAATGGGACTGTTAAAAACATGGAGTGGATTCTGGGTTATGAAGCTCCTAATAAACTGTTCTTGGGATTCAACCATTTACATCATATCACAGAGAGAGGAAAGGGGGCTATGATTTTTAAAAATATTACTGCAGAGTGTAATCTGTGTCACATTATATTTGAAAGCATGCACTTTAAAATATGGACATATTTCCTTTTCTCTCCTAGGGATGACCCTCGCGTAACCTCGCTGGCTAAACATAAGGAATTTGATGAGCTCGTGCACTGGCATTCGCACAGGCCCCTCAGCGATGACTATGACCGGACCAAGTGCCAGTTTGATGGTGAGCCCTGTGACTGGTGAAATAAGTCAAAATCAGTTTCGCTCTCTGCCTCTTATCTCATGATGAAGTATTAGCGTATTATGTGCCACAAATTCTGATTCTGGAGTAAGACTAGTCCAGAAGATATTTAGATGAATGTCAGTAAAGATAGTGATGAAAAGTCCCATCTTGTTCCCTGACAGTCATAGTACATACGTATGCAGGAGTCTTAGGAGGAAGTACACACACTCTGCATTTGTCCCCACGAAAGTTAGAAGCTGTCTTAAGCAGACACGGTTTATAGTTGAAGAAATCCGTGTATTCCTTGAGGTCAAAAAAATATGGAGGTCATAGTCTTTGAAGCAATTACAGCTGCTTTCATACCACCCAGGCGAGTGCGTGTAACTAGCGCCAGCATTTTATCTGCCTGCAAGCTCAGGATGGTAGGAACTGCAAAAGGAGACCCATGGAACTACTCACCATAGAGCAACAGAGATTGAATTAAGGATCTGGTGTTCTTGGTTCATTCCTTGTTTCATCTCACCTTTGTCTACCCTTGTGTTCACGCCTACCCTCTTTCAAGTTGACAAAACTTCCTTTCAGAAGAATCTAGGAGTGTGCATAGTAAGCCTACTTGTATGAAATACTTATCAGGCTGCTTATATAAACAGCTACCAAATTCTTGCAAGATGTGAGGGGATATTTTAGATTAATCATTAACATCCTTCAAAGTGGGTTGATTTGATAAACGTCGATAGACATAGAAACATTAACTTGCTTAGTTATTCCCTTTAAGTGAATATTATAGTTTTCCTTGGGTAAAAGAGTAAGTCACATCTTGATTGTTAAGATTTCCTATTGTTGGATTTTGCCATGCTGCAAATTTTTCTCAACTGCCAGGTTGTTGATTCTAGGGCTGTGGTCTGGAGTAATGATTTTTCTATCAAGTGATGCAAGAAGCCAGAATTTCCCAAATGGATACCTTCTTGACTTTACCTCTACCTTCCTTTTCCTAACTTTATTCACAGGGCACATGACAGAGGTAATACCCAGAATCTGTAATTCCTCATAGCATCCTGATATTTGTTTTGAGAGGTAAACAGTGAAAGACTGCTTTGTCACTTATATCCTTTAAATAAAGTAAGGAATTATTCTATAGACAAGAGAGTCTGAGTTAAATATTTCCTCTTTAATGAAGGTGAACAGTAAATCACTATTTTAAACTAGAAAGAAAAGTGCATGTTTGGGTGGGATGACGTGAATAATTAGTAAGAATACTATTGAAAAAATTTGGTTGTGTTACAGAACAGACTGGGGGCAGGGTGAACGATATACTATTACCAAAAGGACCCCTCTTTCTCTTTGGGGGTCCCCCCCCCCACCTACTGGGTTCACATTGCCTGCTGCCAGGGAGAGACCTCTCTCAATGACAGAGATTGGTGAAAAGGAAAGGAATTATTTATTTAAAAGCTATACAGACTTAGAGTAGTGACTTAATGTCTTCATTAAAATACTAAAGTCCTTTAGACTCACACTCACACTCACAGACGCACACAGTCCTTCCTTCTCCTTCTGCCCAGTCTGGGGTACCATATCTCAGGAAAAGAAGTCTGTGATTCAGGCTCCTGGAACCATCAGCTGTGTCATCACCATGAGGTCCCCACTTTGCCAAAGCTGCATGGTTCTCTCCCCTGTCAAAGCCATGGGGTCCCCACTCTGCCAAAGCTGCCTGGTTCTCCCCTCCTAGTCTGCCAAAGCTGCGTGGTCCTCTCCCTCTTCTCCAGGGTATGGCTGCCGTGCCTGGGTTTAAATCCCAGCGCATCTTCCTCTGCAGCCCCATTTCCAACTCCTCCTACAATCAGTTACACCTGCCAGCATTCCCTATTCTTCCAGCTTTACTGGGCTGCCATAGTAAGTCTGGGCAGGTGTGACCCCATGGCACAGAGCCAATCTTCTCCAAGCTCTCATGCAGGCGCTGTAACCAGGGGGAGTTGCCTTCCAGTTACGTCCTGGGTGGAAGGCACTTCCATCCCCCTGGCTCAAAGCAAAGCTACAGCTATTTAACATATCTATGAAACCAGTTAAAGGTTATAGATATGTTAAATGACCATGCCAGAGGTTAGCTGCACAGCTGTTGCTGTACAAAACAGCTCTGAATGGCCCTGCTCCATGTGTCCCTTCCCCCAGCTCAGGCTTGTGGGGGTGAGGACATCCTATATATATTTTTCTAATATTTCCTGGACACCTTGAGTTCTGGACCCCATTACAAATCCCTATTTGGGGCCCCCTTCTTGACTGCACCCTGTTACAGTTGTGCTACATTTAAGTCTTTTCTTTCTCAGAAAAATCTAGAGATCCTTATGTTCTTAGAAGTGTGCAAAAGTATCATGTTTTTCAACGATTTTATGGAAGTTCATTAGAATCGATCACTTCCAGAATCATTGTAACTCAAAATATCAAGCCAAAGAAGAATTTCAGTGAACCCAAGGGCAAAAAGGCAAATGTAAGTTCTATAAATTCTATCATAATGTTTTACTCTTTTTGTCTCTTCTTAAGCTGATTTTTGTTCAGTCTCTGGTAGTTTCTTTCATATATATATGTATGTATATATATACATATATATATACATATATACACATATACATATATACATATATATATCCTATTTTATTTACTTGCTAAGATACTCTGAACTGCATATCTATGCATATTAAATATACATCTTTTTTAAAGTGAGACATTGACTGAGGGCTTGGTTTTAGAAATGTTGAAGTAATGGGAAATGTATAGCTCTTTGGGAGTTCTGGTTCAACATGGCAACATATAAGAGATTCCTGAACTCATCTCCTCCCATGGACACAGTGAATTTACAGCTGTCTTAATTACTCCCTTTAAAATTCCCTTAGAAGGAAATCTAGAAACTAGCTGAGTGACTCCTACACATTTGGTGAATGAGAAAAACACCCAACAAAACAGAAAGAGACTGGGACATACTCTTACAGTAAACCTCACCTCTGACACAGTGACGTACAGGGTGGAGCAAAAGTAGGTTTACAGTTGTTTGTATGGAAAATAATACAATAATCAATAAATAATAATACAAGAATAAACTCTGTGTTTCACATTCATAACTGTAAACATACTTTTGTTCCACCCTATAAAATATGAAGGAACTCACAATTCTCATCTCTCCCTCAGGAGGGGGTTTGGACCCAACATCTAGTACCCCAACTTCTAATGGGCCCCCCCAAACATCTACTCTGAATGCCAATGGGGCTTGTTCCCATGGGACCCACCAGACTATAGCAAACAAAGACGTGATTCTTAACAGGCTTGCACTGTACTGGCCTATAGCTACCCCCAGGGCTCAGCCAGAGGCTACAGACTACAACAGCTATCTCCCACTCTTTCCCTGAAAGAGGCTAATTTTCATACTTTAAAAGCAGCTGCCTTAGGGTCAGTCTTCTCATCTCTTTATTCTCCCTCTGGCCTGCTCCAGGTGAACAATGTAATAATGTAAATAAATGTAAGATGTTTTGCATAACCCAAATGGTAACCACAAAGCTAAAACCTATAACCCATAGACAAAAGATGAAAAGAAAGAAATCTAATTATACCACTATGGAAAATTATTAAATCACAAAGGAAGAGACAAAGAGAAGAAAGGAACAAAGGAATTATGGAACCAGCCAGGAAAAAAATGGTAATTGTAAGTCAGTACCTGTCAATAATTATTTTAAAGGCAAATGGACTAAATTATGCATTCGAAAGACATAGACTGGCTGAATGAATAACAGCAAAAGACCCAACTACATGCTGCCTACAAGATACTCACTTTTGCTTTAAGGGCACACAGACTGAAAGTAAAGGATGGAAAAAGATATCCCATGCAAATGGAAACCAAAAGAAAGTAGGAGTAGCTATACTTACACTAGAGAAATAGACTTAAACACTTTAATACGAGAGAAAGAAGGTCATTATATAATAATAAAGGTGAGAAGTAAAGATAAGAACCTGAAAGCTTTTTCTTTTAAGATCAGGAATAAGACAAGAAAGCCCACTCTTGCCACTTTTATTCAAAATAGTACTGAAGTCCCAGCTAGAGCAATTAGGCAAGAAAAAGAAATAAAAGGCATCCCAACTGAAAAGAAAGCTAAAACTGTCTCTCTTTGCAGATGACACAATAGCATATGTAAAAAAACCCCAAAAGCAAAATACAAAAACCCTGAAGACTCCACCAAAAGACTTTTAGAATCAATAAGTAAATTCAGTAAAGTTGCAGGTGCAAGTCAATGTACTGAAGTCTGTTCCATTTTTGCACATTAATAATGAATTATCAGAAAGAGAAATTAAGAAAACAGTCTAGTTTACAATTATGTGAAAAATAATAAAATATTGAGAAATAAATTTAACCAAGAAGGTGGAAGACCTGTATACTGAAAACTATATGACATTGATGAAAGAAACTAAAGAAGAAACAAAGAAATGGAAAGACATTCCATGCTTATGGGTGGAAAGAATTAGTATTGTTAAAATGTCCTTATTACCTGAAACAATCTATAGAGTCAATGCAAGCACTATCAAGATTCCAATGGCATTTTTCACAGAAATAGAACAAACAATTCTTATATGTAAAATCTAAAAAAAAGTGAAAGTTCTAGAAACAGATAGTACATAAGTTACCAGGAGCTGGGAATTGGAGGTAACAGGGAGATTGGTAAAAAGTACAAACGTTCAATTCTAAGAGGAATGATGTCTGAGGAGCTAGTGTAAAACATGATTACTATAGTTGATAACATTGTATTGCATCATTGAAATTTGCTGAGAATAGCTGTTAAATGTTCTCACCAAAAATAAATAAATAAATAAATAAATAAATAAAGTGATGGATGGGTTAATTGACTCAATGTGGGAGTCAATTCTTGAATTCTTTGGAATTCTTCCAAAATTCATAGGTATATCAAATCACCATGATGTACACTTTAAATGTTTTACAATTTTGTCAAGTATACCTCAATAAAGCTTAAATTAAAAAAAGGAAGTCCAAGAAGAAATGAGGACATTTGTTCTAATAGTAAAAAAGCTCCTTCCCCAAGCCCAGCTAAGTGGTCATTGATTTTCTCTTTGCCATGGTGACCTTTTTCATAGCCAATTTTATTATTAATGAGACCATCCAATTACAGATTTTTCTCTTTCACTTAGGGCTACCAAGATCCTGCTGCTGTGGTTTCTCCTCCTTCTCCTTCTTCTTCCTCTTCCTCCTCTTCCCCTTCTCCTCTTCCCCCCTCCTCCTTCTTCCTCCTCCTCTTCCTCCTCTATCCCCTCTTCCCCCACTTCCTCCTCACCCTTCTCTTCTTCCCCTTCCCTCCTCCTCCTCCTTCTCCTCTGCCTTCTTGACATTATAAAATGTCAACTTTGCAAAAATCCTCACTATGTAGTACAGGTTACAAAGACTGAAAAAAGTTCATGCTTTTTTCTTCTTCATTGTTAGAAATTAAATAATCTCATGGGAATTAAACACCCGTAGCACTATGTAAGCGTGGTCTTCTAGCAGCAGTTTAATGAATGTGCATATTCAAGATAGAAACATTTTCCATGGCAAAGAGCCAAGGGTTATCCTTGTCTTATTGAGACAGAACTAGGCTGAGTTAACCCAAGGCAGTACATTTGGAAGATTAAAATATTAGGAAACCTCAATATTTATTGATTAGAATTAAACACTGAGAAAGTGATGGCAACTAAAATGGACTTCATTATAGGCAAAGTTTACATATGAATTTCATAACTAGCCAGAATAGTGGAAGGTTTGTCAGAATTTCCCTGTGAATATAATTTTCTAACTTGCCTTTTTATATTAATAAACCAAAGTGGGAAAAGTGGCCCCATGTTGTCTTTTAAGTCAATTAGAAATGCATATCTAGATAGAGCAAATCATTTGTATTTATATTGTTTCTTATATGCACTCCTTTCCTTTCTTTCTATTTCTTCATTCCCTCATCGAACATTATGAAGCAAATATTTTGACTTGGGACATACAACAAATTTCACACATTACTGTTTCAAGGAAATTTATCCAGAGAGGAAGTATGACAAATAAAATCATAGATCCAATACATGTGATGAGAGCTTTGATAGTGCTTTGATGCCCAGGAAGAGGAGGAACACATGACCTAGTCTTAGAGTTAGGAAAGGCTTCCTATAAGAAATACCCTGAAGGACATGTCAAGGACAGAGAGGTGACCATGGAGGAATGGAGGAGGGAACCAATTAGAGACAACAGCAGGAACCAGTGCGTGGAGACATGAAAAATATTGGCCCGGTGTTTCTGATTTGTTATATTTACTCTTTGATTTATAATCTATACCACCCAGAAACCTAAAAAATTATCTCCATGGAGTCTTTATATTCATTAAATTAAACTGTCATAAGTTTTCATTTTAAAGAGGCTTTAATTTTCAGAAACAGACAGAAACTAAAATTTTGCCTATTCAGGAATGGGGTGATGGTCAAAATAATCTACATACACTTAAATATATTGTCTCATTCATGAAATATCATCTTGGAGTGTTTCCATCTTGATTCATGATGTTTCTTTCCTTTGGGGGCAGGAGACAAAGGCTGAAATAATTACTAGAGAGAATAAGAAGAGGTTATTTGCCAAGGAAGAACAAAAAGAAGAGGAAAAATGGAATGCTTTGTCATTTTCCATTGAGGAAAAAATGAAAGAGAATTTAAACTATGGAATACGGAACCTGGAAGATTTTTTGAAATCATGTAAAAGTAACTCAGTGAAATATCGAGTTGAAGTGGCTGGGTTAACTGCCTGCTTGAAAGCATGGAAAGAACATTGTAGAAGCCAAGGAACAGGTATATGATATAAATATATAAATATAAATATATATCTCTATATGTATTTAATCCCCACCTGAGAATGTGTTTATTGATTTTAGAGATAGAGGAAGGGAGGAAGAGAGAGAGAGACAGACAGAAACAGACATTGATGTGAGAGAGAAACATGGATTGGTAGCCTCCCGTGCATGCCTCAACTGGGAATCGAACCTGCAACCTTTTGGTGTGTGGAACAATGCTCCAACCAACTGGGCAACCTGGCCAGGGATGCAGTTTTTATTTTGATGAATCAGAGAATTAATAAAAAAAATGATGATGATAGCTGTCACTTATTAACTGGACATTTGTATTATAAGCCTTAGACACATTATCTGATTTTATTCTTACAAAATTCCACTAAGTATTCTTACCTTTATTGTATCAATGAGCAATGAAATCTCAGAGTGGATCCCAGTAGCAAATATTCAGCACATTCACAAGTAAATTCAAATCAAATCACAATCAAAGAGAGGTTTGAGAAATACTGCTTGCAAATTTGTGGGAATGGTTAAGGGAACCAACAAAGATGGGGAAGCACCCAGGGAGAATCTGTCATTCATCGTTGAGATCTGAAATATAAATATGTTCTTTCTGGGTAAAACTGGGATCATGTTTGTTAGTATGTTGAGTTCTTCCAAAAGTTGCTGTGGTTCTTTGTACTCTACAATTGCTACAGGAGATAGAAGAAAAGAAAAGGCAAGAAGAAGAAGATAAAGGAGACATATAAATTGATAGCAGGTGAAGTGATTATGTGCTTTCCCTCCAAAATGACAATTCTGAGTAAACCTATTTGATGTCAGTCTTGAGCATCTCCACACTTGACTCCATTTAACACATGGTCACCAGGTTCTTTTTTCCCCCACACTGTCATTTTATTAACTTCAAGTTGCTCTAGCAAAGTCACCTTTTCACTGTAGATTTTATCAGAGTGAAAAACTAAGACTTGGCCTGTATGTTTCTCCTGAACCAACATGTTGTATCAGGATTTAAATTGGGTGTTACTAAGAGAGATCAGAATCAGCAATGGCTTACCCTCCTGAACAGTAAGAATTCTGTACTAAATTTCTTTTGTAGTTTCTTACAGCATTTAGTGGATGTTTGGTAATATTTGTAAGTGTAAGTTGATCGGACGACAGGTAGAATTGAACACAGCCTTAAAATGGTACGTATGGAAAGATTAGCAGTAAGGAGGGGAAAAAAGGTTATATATGACTGCAAAGACGTGAAGAGGAATTAGTGAAGTCTATATCCAGCAGTTGTATTAGGCTGATTGAATGGAGAGGCTCCAATCATTATGCCAAATGCTTATCTATGGTCAACAGTAGACCTCGTAAATGTTGCTAAGTTTTAACCAGATATTTAAAGTTATCTGAATATTTTTCTTTGAACATAATAGAGAAGGCGTAAAAATAATAGGTGAAGAAAATATTTGTTGTTCCCCAGAACTTGTACAAACTTGACCTTTAATGATCTTATTTCTGTCGTGAACTATAAGATTTTTCTGTTTCTCCAGCACTTACACAGCTACTTCTCAATTATCCATGGAGATGATGAAGTGTGTATAGTTGAACTTTAATGTTATTTTACTTAGTACTTTATTATTTTTGGTGGTCTTTATGACAGTTCTGTTGTGTATTCTTTGCTAAGGTGAAAACACAAAAGATTTAAGTATAGCTGTCCAAATGATGAAAAGGATCCACTCCTTGATGGAAAAATACCCAGGACTTTTGCAAGAGGCACATCAGCAACTCATTGCCAGATGCCTTAAGTATTTAGGGTTTGATGATTTGGCAAGTTCTTTACATCCCGCTGAGGTAATGTATTCAGAATAGCTTCATCTTAATAGAGAAATTACTATGTATACATAAAGTGTCTTGCACATATAGCCACCTCTTCTAGATTTTTTTAAAATGAAAATATTTACTCTGAATTCATAATCCTTATTGGCAATCCAACTACCTGAATTTGAAGTAATCTAGAATTAGGAAGCTTGTTCAAGTGCTTGTTTGGACAAACATTAAATAATTTCTGCAGACCCTTCCAACTAATTCTGTGTTTAACTGAGGCAAAGAATTTAAATAATATGTTCTGATTCTTCAACTGCCTTTCAGTATATATCAGATTGTAGCTACAAGCACCATGGTGGATATTTGAAAATCTTGATGTCTGCTACTTTATTCATAGTAAAGATGATTAGGTGGTAAAAGACTTCAGTGAATATTACAAAATTTTAGAAGTGGTAAAATAGTTTTCTCAAAGTGCTAGTAATACATATTTTAATTATTTAAATGATGTTGTAATTTAAAATCACTTTCCAAATGGACTTTTAAAATAATATAGGTTGCAGGAGATGACATGAAAGAGAAGAGAAGGAGTAAATATTCAGTTGGCATTGGGCCCATTCGGTTTCAACTGCAATATATGGGTCATTATTTGATACGAGATGAGAGAAAAGACCCGGATCCCAGAGTCCAGGATTTCATTCCTGACACATGGCAGGTAAAGATTGAGTGAAAAAACCATTTTTGTATTTTATTATTAAACATGATCTCAGGAGCTTCTCATTATAGTGGCTCTACATGTTACATTTGCCGTTAACTTCTTAATATTGAGTCATATCATTTAAAATTATTTTGTCGTTGGGAATGTCAGATATAGACTTTTTTAAATTTAAAGAAAGTGAAGTTTTCATTTCATTCATTGTTTTTTTAGTTAATACACCATTTCCTTGGAGGTGCCCTGATGAATTCACATACATATTTGTGAAGTTACGTGTCATCCAGTTTTATCATGGGGCAGCCTCCCAGGTTTCCCTGTGTCAGGAGGATTTCATATGTAAATATATAAGTGTGCACAGAGGAATTCGGTACCTTACACTATATAGACAATAGATATTTGCATAGCTCATCTGTCACCATAGCAGCTATTCCTCTATAAATAAACATACAATTAATATTTATGGATATAAAATTTGGAATAAAGTGGTGTGTTTCTGCACAGATTGAAGTATATGAAATTGCTGATAAATTGAACATGTTTACCTAAAAAAAGTGCAATTGCCTAGGTTCAGTCTAATAGACTGTCCTATTCAGAATCTGACTTCATCTTTTTTGGTTCATTTTGAGGAAGGTAATATCAGAAATGTTTACTTTCATGTTATATAGCATCTTCTTTCTAGGACAATTTTGTGTTGATGCTTTCTTAAACTTAGCACCAAAATGACAGACATTATCAGTAAGGGGTGTGTCCCGAGCATGTTGCTTTGGAGAATCGGAGGAATTCAGGACGAGATGAGAGACTCTTGTTTCGCACCAGTGCCGCACTCAGCCCCGAGACCCAGTGCTGCCTGCCAGTTCGCCCGACTGATGACTTAGGTTTACATTTCTGGATCTGAGGCGCTTTCCCCCCCCACAGAGATTTCACAGTCAGAGCCTGGACAGTTGTGCATACTATTCTTTAATTCCCCATGAAAGCTTAGTCTCCCACGGTTCCTTCTAATGTAAGATAATCTAACCCTAGTCATAATTGTGGAGCTCCAAATTTCTTTTTCTTGTAGTGGATTATATTCATTTATTTTAAATTACTTTAGTTTTAATACCCCCTTCACCCATTTTTGTCCCATTCATCACCCTGACCTCTGGCTGTTTGGCAACAAACAATCTGAGCTTTGGTTTTTGTTTCATTTTTTTTCTTTCTTTTAGATTCCACATATAAGAGAGACAATATAGTATTTATCTTTCTCTGACTGACATCTCACTAAGCATGATGATCTCAAGGTCCATTCATGAAGTTGCAAATTACAAGATTTCAATTTTTATGGCTTAAAAATACATGGATACATATACATAGATATACATATCTATGTATACATACACACCACATTTTTTTTAATTCATTTAATCACTGATGGATGCTTAAGTTGTTTTCATTTCTTGGCTTGTAAATAATGTTGCAATGAACATGGAGGTGCATGTATCTTTTCAAGTTATTGTTATCACTTTCTTTGAAGAAATACCCAGAAGTGGAATCTCTGTATCATATGATAGTTGTATTTTTAAGTTTACGAAACTTCCACACATTTCTTCATAGTGGCTGCACAAATTTACATTCTTGCCAACGCTGCAGAAAGTTTCCCTTTTCTCTGCATTCTACTAACACTTGTTATTTGTTGTCTTTTTGATTAATAGTCATTCTAACAGGTGTGAGGTGGTATCTCATTGTGGTCTTTGATTTGTATTCCTCTAATTACTAGTGATGTTGCACTTATCTTCATGTACCCTTTGGCCATCTGTAAGTCTTCTTTGGAAAAATGGCTGTTCAGATTAGCTTCCCATTTTATAATTGGATTGTTTGTTTTTGTTTTTGTTTTTGTTTTTTTGGCTTCCACGCAGCTCTTGCATGAATTCTTTGTTATTTTGGATATTAACCCTTTATTAGATATATAACTTGCAAATATTTTCTCCCATTCAGTAGTTGCTCTTTCATTTTGTTGATGGTTTCCTTTGCTGTGCAAAAGCCTTTTAGTTTGATATGGTCCAACTTGTATTTGCTTTTGTTGACTTTGTTTTTGATGACAGATTGAGAAAATCATTGCCAAGTCCTACGTCAGGGAGCTTAACACTTATGTTTTCTTTAAGGAATTTTATGGTTTCAGGTCTTAAATATAAGTCTTTACTTCATTTTCAGTTAATTTTTGCATGTGGTATAAGATAGTGGTTCATTTTCAGTCTTTGGCACGTGGCTGTGCAGTTTTCCAAACACCATTTATTGATGAGACTGTCCTTTCCCCATTGCACATTCTGGGCTCCTTTTTCATGAATTTATTGACTGTGTATGCATGGATTTATTCTTGGTTTCCATTCTGTTCCACTGATCTGTGTGTCTGTCTTTCTGCCAATGCCATGCTCTTTTGATTGCTATGGCTTTGTAATATACTTTGAAATCGTGAAGCATGATGCCTCCAACTTTGTTCTTTCTCAAGGTTGCTTTGGCTAGTCAAGGTCCTTTCTGGCTGCATATAAATTTTAGGATTGTGTATTTTATTCCTGTGAAAAATGGCACTGGAATTTTGATAAGAATTGCATTGAGTATGTAGATTGCTTTGGGTAATATGGACATTTTAACAATATTAATTCTTCTAATTTATGTGCATAGAGTATCTTTATATTTATTTATATCTTCTTTCATTAATGTCTTGTAGTTTTAAGTGCACAGATCTTTCATGTTGTTGGTTAAATTTATTTCTCAGTATTTTGTTCTTTTTGATACAATTGTAAATGGGCTTATTATCTTAATTTCTCTGATAACTTGTTGTTAATATATAAAAATGCAACAAGTTTTGTGTATTGATTTTGTATCCTGCAACTTAATTCATTTATTAGTTCTAGCAGTTTTTGGTGGAGTCATTATTGCTATCTACCTCCCTTCTAGAATTGCTTTTGCTGTATCTCATACATTTGGTATGCTATATTGACATTTTTATTTGTCTCAAGTTATTTTTATATTTTTCTTTTGATTTATTCTTTGACCCATTGGTTGTTGAGTAGCATGTTGTTTAGTCTTTCCATATCTGTAAATTTCCCACTTTTCTTTGTGCAATTGATTTCTACTTTCACACTATTTTGGTTGGTCATGCTTGATGTTGCTTTATCTTTCTTAAGGTGATGATGGTGGGGGAGCAGGAGAACCAGTGCTCACTTCGGTGGAAGACGCAAGGCAGTTGAGTTCTCTTCATTAATCCCACAGACACTGTGATTCTTTCGATGCTCCCTTCACTCTGAGGTGTGTCCCAGAGTGGACCTAGATTAAGAGACTGTGCAGATGGGGGCTCTGGGTGTTTTTCTCCACATACCTTCCATCATACAGGCTTCTTTGAGTAGTCATCATTTTGATGCATGAAAGGATAGGCTGAAAAGTGATGAAGATCTCACATGCCCTTCAAAGTAGGTACAGGAATTTTTCATGTGTATTGAAATTAGAAGATAAGTAATAAAATAATGAATCACTTTTTTTTTCTCTGTTGTTTTTGTATCATCATAAAAATACATATTGGCTACTTCTTAGAACTGAATTTCTCAAAGCCATTCTGCACTTTATCAATGACAAGTAATTAGAGGAAAGATCTTAATAACAAGATATTTTATTTGAACTCACTCTCCATTTTTCACATACAAACACGCCTCCAGTTGCTGAAAAGCATAACAGTTCTCTCTTCTGAGAGAATAACGTAAGTTCTTCAGGTTTTTCTATACATCTCTTCATGTGTTTGCAACTCCCAATCGTTCCTTGTGAGGTTCAGAAAATTATTTTGAAAGCATATTGCTATATTGGTTTTGGTAGCATGCTCTTCCCATTGCTGACACAAATGGTGCTCTGAACCCTGCAGCGCGAGCTCCTTGATGTTGTGGATAATAATGAATCAGCTGTGATTGTTGCCCCAACGTCCTCAGGCAAAACCTATGTTTCCTACTACTGCATGGAGAGAGTGCTGAAGGAGAGCAATGAAGGGGTCGTTGTGTACGTTGCACCAACCAAGGTAGTGCTCGAGTGACTTTAATTTGCTCTTTCATTCTTGATCCTCCTCTTTTGAAATAACGCATGTTGTCAAGTGGTGAATTTGTTTCACTTTTTATTTATTCATTGCCCAGTTTTATTGAGATATAATTGACATATGATATTGTACTATTTAAGATGTACAACATAATGATTTGACATATGTATATATTGTGAAATAATTACCACGATAAGTTTAGTTAATATCCATCATGTCTAATAGTTACAATTTTTTAATGATTTAATTTATTTTAACCTGCATTTTCTCTTTTAAGTTTCAGAGTCCAAAATAATACTTTCCTTAGAACTGTTGACATGAAAAAGCCTGGTCTTGTGATCTTGCCATTCAACACTACGCTTGAATTGAGAGCAGCACGCACACTTTGCTGGGCAATGTTGAGTCCCTTATCAATCTCCTGCTGCCTCTGCAGAGTTGTGGACTTTATCTAAGATAATGTTGGCCATAGTGCCTGCCCTATTTCTCAGGCCAGGTTGTTTTGTAATATTTCTTTTATGTATAGAACTCGAAATGTCAAGCTTAAAAACAGAAAGTGTGATTTTTGTCATTTAGGAGAAAGTCTGATTTACAGGAATTATAAGCATTTATAATGATTTGTTTTAAATGGGATTACAATTGAGAAAGGCAAATATAGTTGGGATAAATGTACAGATTAATATGAATTCGGACTCTCTTTTATTTTCTAGGAAAATGTGCAGTGTTGAGTGACTTGTGGTCAGCCTCGGAACCACACTGATCAATATATTACTTGTAATTAGCACTTTCTTTTTTATTGTAGCATTTTCGTTATGTTTATAAAACCAATAAGTGCTCATTGTCAGAACTTAATATATCAAGAAAAATTAAGTTTGCTAGAAGTGGATTTGATAAGTTAACATAATAAATATTGCCAAATTACTCTGCTAAAAGTTTAAATCTATTTTTATTCCACTGGTAGTATGTGGCAGGGTAAATTCTTTTTTTTTCAAGTTCTTATAATCATTGAAAAAGTTTTTGCAGTACTGATAGGTGAAAACTTTTGTTTTACATTTAAATTTGCATTTTTGTGATTACTAGTGACTTGGAATCTTTATGTGTGATTTTTGGGACTTGATATTTCTTTATTCATGAACCACTTGTGGATGCATTTGCCCATTTTTCTTTTTTGGGGGGGTAGGAATGTCTTTTTAATAATTTATCAGAAATTTGTATAGTTAGTATACGATTTCTCTTTAAATTATAATGAATATACTTTTGCAATTTTATCTTTTTATTACATTAGGTTATATTAATGATAACATTTTGTTAATATTTTTGTGTAGTGATATCAATATTTTCTTTTTTTAAAGATTTTATTATTTTTAGACACAGAGGAAGGGAGGGAGTAAGAAAGGGAGAGAAACATTGATGTTTGTGGGAGATACATCAATCAGTTACCTCTCCAATGCCCCCAACTTGGGGGCCTGGCCCACAACCCAAGCATGTGCCTTGATTGGGAATCGAACTGGCTACCCTTTGGTTCACAGGACGGTGCTCAAGCTGCTAAGCCAGGGGTGTCAAACTTATTTTCACCAGGGGCCACATCAGCCTTGCAGTTGCTTTCAAAGGACCGAAATAATTTTAGGACTGTATAAATATAACTACTCCTTAACTGTTAAGGAGTTGAAATTACATTCGGCCCATTGCAGGCAACGACAAGGCTGATGTGGCCCCCGGTGAAGATGAGTTTGACACCCCTGCAGTAAGTCACACCTGCCAGGGCATGATATCAATATTTTCATTTAGCTTTTCCATGTGTGCTCAAGTAAATAAAATACACAAAATGCTTACTTTCTTTTTTATTTATTTTAATTTTTTTAATTTTAATTTTTTTTACTTTCTTTTTTTAAATGATTTTATTTATTTATTTTTAGAGAGAGTGGAAGGCAGGGAGAAAGAGAGGGAGAGAAATATCAATGTGTGGTGGCATCTCACGCTCCCCAACTAGGGATCTGGCCTGTAATGCACGCATGTGCCCTGACTGGGAATTGAACTGGTGACCCTTTGTTTTGCAGGCCAGTACACAATCCACCGAGCCACAGCAGCTAGGGCTCAAATGTTTACTTCCTATTACTTTTATACTTGTTTTTAAAGTTTACATTTTAATCTCTGTGTATTTTTTATGGCATAAAGTGTGAAAGAGAGAGATGTTCAGAGGTTTACACACACTCAGATTCTACTGACCAGGCTACGTGGTTGCTCCAGAGCACGGTTCTGCTTCCTCATGTCTATATTCAGACTTAAGGTGTCTGGGGCAAGTCCCCAAGTGTAAGAACCACAAAGGGACCTTGACTGTCCCTCATTTGACCTTTCCTCTATAGAGGGCTCACAATTATCTCTAAACTTTGGTCATTCAGATATCAGCTGTTTTCCTTCTTCCTGATGTCTGCGCAGCATTCTCTGTTTTTCCTTCCTGATGAACATTTTTCCCCATTGTACTTTATGTCGAGGTTTATCAATGAGGTTCACATGCTTAGTACAGTATCTTAAAGGGAGCGCACCAGTGCGTTTAGAGGGGATGAGTGGATGTGAGCAGTCATTAAGCTTTCTGCACTCATAGCAGCATATATGTTCATACGGTCCCTGTGTTCTCTGAGGTTTTACCTGCACTTTATTATGTGATTAATGGATCTGTTTCCTTCTCAATTAGGCCCTTGTTAATCAGGTGGCAGCCACTGTTCAGCATCGTTACACCAAAAATATGCCAAATGGCGAATGCCTATGTGGTGTTTTTACAAGGCAGTATCGTCATGATGCTCTAAACTGTCAGGTAGGATTTATTAAAGCTTTTGTTTCAAGTCATATAATGGTACTTGCGTGCCTTTTTCACTAGAAATTCAATATCCCCACAGGGCCTGAGGAAAATTATTTTATTGAGCTTACCAAAGATGAAATATCTTTAGAGGAATTTTAATACTGATACATTTTAAAGAGTGGAAAATAGGTGGACACTTACATTTTGATTTCAGATTTCATTTATAGTTCATTGCATCATCTGGGTTTATAACTTGCTTCCAAATGATATGAATTAACCCACTGTTATAAAAAAGTAACAAATACCAATTTTCAATCAGAATTACTTTTTCTTGATAAGTAAAATTCTCTCTCATTTTGCTTGATGAATAGGATACTCATTGTCATCTTTTAAATGTTATATTATGATTAGAAAATGGATGTTAAGTAAATCCTAGACAGTGTTTTCCTCCTTGAACTCATAGATAGACAATTAAGACTAAACAAAAAGTAGAAACATGATTATAGGACACTGCACAGCAGATGTGGAGATGTGCTACTAGATCATCTTCCAGGGGAGGACTTGCTGTTCAGAGGTGGAAGTGTGGTCAGGACAAATGCCAGCTGTCCATTCCCCCAGTTCTGCCTCCGTGGTCTGTGTCCTGTGACTGAGCTAGGTGCGGGTATAGACACCGGGCCATTACGGCTTCGTGTGGAATTGCTCTGACAGCCAACATTCACTCCAGAACTCTGAGCCAGGCTGGTTCAGGCTTCATCAGGCCTATTTTGAACTTCACCTCTCCCTCGGTCCCGTCTTGCTTCCCCCACACTTCCATAGTTGTTGATTCTTCATGAACGTTTTTCAACCTGAGCTGTATCTCACCGTCAGAGTTTGAAAAAATGAACATATAAACCCGTGGCAAGGAACTCTTTCTACTTTTATTACTTTGAATACTCACAAATAAGAATTTAAATTTCAATCTGATCTCTGCCATTATGACCTATAAAATTACAGTTTCATAAGGTTCCAACTAATATATCACAATTTTAATGAAACACTCTTGGAAGCAATATTATATCCTATTTATCAGCTGGTACATTCAGGAATTGTAACTGTCTTTTATATTCTTGTAACTCTGTGTGTCCATAGTAAATGCTCAAAATGTTTGTTTATACAATGTCCTTCATTTTAGGTACTTATTACAGTGCCTGCCTGCCTTGAAATTCTGCTGTTGGCTCCTCATCGCCAAACATGGGTGAAAAGGATCAGATACGTTATATTTGATGAGGTAGACTTGGTGTTATTTCTCTAGGTTAATTTCCTAGTGTACGTGAACATAGAATGAAGATCTTTGGGTCTTCAGGGTATTTGTCCCTTTGTATGGAGTTCAGATTTGGGTGGCACTTCCTTCTAAATGGTTTTCCCAGTGAATCATACTCAATCTGGTGGCTCCATTTTCCCAGTGAGACTCAGTAGAGTATATGGGAGTGTGTTGCAGAGCTCTATTTGGGAGAGAAATCTGTCATTGGTGTGACTACTCTTTCAGAGGAACCAAAATAACCACCATGGCATACATTTTCCAGAGATGTCAAAATTCAATCTTTAATCTCTAAAGCAAAGAATTTGAGCTCTAACAATGATGTCACTTATATAAGTGATTTTATCAATCATGGTTCCAGCTGAAAACAAGTGGCACACTTAAAAATACAACTTAAGAAGAGTGTTTTCCAAAGGTGTACCTGAGGACAACTATAATGTTTGGTGCAGTAATTCAGAGCTGGTAGCTTACCCTTAGGTTTAAAGGGACAGGCAAAGAAGCAGGTACTTAGACTCAAAAGGAGATTCTGATTGAGTTGGCCACAAATGAACCATTACTTTAGTTGAGGGGCATAGGTGGCTCAAGGTAACCTTCCAGGCAGGGAGCCAGTAGAGTAAAGACCTCATTCTTATTCCCCTGCCTTCTGACCACTTGCAAGGCTCTCCACTGGACAAATACAATGGAACTAGAGACCACTGGAGATTTGTAGGGGGAAGTGGAAAATATTGAGAACATTTTATAGCAGTATTGTTAGAAATATTTACTCAAAGAAACTTAAAACATCATAAAAGGATATATTCCATTGTTCCAAGGAGTTTTCAGTTTAAAGGGGAAAAAGATGATGTCTCTATTTAACTTAACGTTTCTTGTTATAAATTTGGAGCTGCCACGCAGGCTGTGCTTCTGATTTGTTTGACACTGATCTTTGGTTAGTCTGTAAGTGGTACATCTTGAGGGCCTTGAACATTCCTGTTCAAAAACCATCCAACAACCTGGTCTTCTCAACCTAGAACCTTGAATTGTACTCTAACCTCAAAACTGTGAACATTTTTATGGAAGGGTACAGCTGAAAGGTCGTGAAGGCTGACGTTCTGGTAGGGTCAGGGAAATGTGCGTCCACTACCAAGCCCAGAGTTTGTATCTGCAGAGTGGTATATTATTGGAGCAGGGGAAAGCCAAATGGGCAGTGGAAAAAAAATGTTTACTTATCTTAAGTCTTTTCCAATTAATTACCAGGTGTCATACTTCAATCTGTTTAAATAAGACCACATTTGAGAATCTTCCCTGAATCTCTTTCAGGCTGTTTTATTTGGTCAAAAGACATTCATTTATTTATTCAGCAAATATTTAAGGAGTTCTTCCACACTGCCAGGCACTATTGGTGCTGGGATGCCCAGGTCTAAGGTCACAGAGTAATGGGGCAAAGCTAATTAAACAATCAAGCACACCAATGGCTATGCCAGCCCACAGTGGTATACGTTGGGAAGAAAAAGGAGGGGCTATCATGACCATGGCTGTGATAATGGCAGGGAGGCTGTGGGAGGACAGCTCTGCAACGGACAGTCAGAAAAGTCTAATAGAGTGACACAAAGCTGAAGTTAATACAGATTGAAAAGAGGGAGTAAGAGCATTTTAAGCAGAGGGAACAATATATGTCAAAGCTCTGGAGTAGGAAAGTTATGATCAAGGAATGAAGAAAAGGCCAGTATGTCTGGAGAAAATTGGAAGCAAGATGAGAAAGAATGAATGGCTTGAGATGAAGCTGGAGAGGCAAGAAGGGGCCAAAGTATGTAAGGCATTATACGCCTTGTTAAGGACTTTACATTTTGTTCCACATGTGATGGGCAGGCATTGAAGGAAGCAAATTAGGGACATGGCCTCATCTAATTCACATTTTAGATACATCATTTTGTCTGTGATGTGAAGAATGTAGGGGGCAGGGAGGGGGAAGCTGGGAAGATAGGAGGATACTGTGGTAGGCAGCTGAGATGGTGACTTGGTTGGCAGTGAGCATGGAGAGAAATGCATAGATTCCTAAATAAGTTTGGAAAGAAGGATGAAGAGGAATTATGAATGGATTGGCTATTAGGATTAGGGAAAATTTATGTGTCAAGATTTTCTGTTGCCTGAATTTATATATATATATATTTATATATATATAACATTATATATATAATATATACTATACTCTATATATGTTATATATACTATAATATATTATATAAGTTATATAAGGTATAGTATATATATTATATACATATAAATTTGGCACAGTTGATTAAAGGTAACAGGAAACTAGGTATGACAATTCAGCCTTCTGTGTCTATTTTCATGTTTTATTTTTAAATTAACTTTTTAATGGAGAAATTTTTGTTCTTAATAGGTCCATTGTCTCGGGGGAGAAATTGGAGCGGAAATCTGGGAGCATCTCCTCGTCATGATCCGATGTCCCTTTCTGGCTCTTTCGGCTACAATAAGCAACCCTGAACATCTCACTGAGTAGGCAGTAGATTCTGTTTCGGATAAAACAGTTTTTTCTTTTGAACATTGAACATTGAACATTCTTTTGCATATCATACTTCCCATATGGGTTCTGAAACATTTGACAGCATCCTGGTGAATTTGTTAGCTTATCTGTGGATGTTCAAGGAAAGAGTCTCTCCAGCACATCCTGGCAGGTGTTGAGCAGGGCTACATGCTGTGAGGGAGAATCAAGCATTCTCCCAGCCAGACCTGCAGCTGAGTAAGAAATTCCCCCCACACCTCAAAAAGGTTCCCCAGAGCTAATCAATTATGGTTTGTTTGTTTTTTTTTGTCTTTTACCAAGAAAGAAAAATAAAATGGAATAATGAAATACTCTCCCATGGACCTTGAGATTTCTTATAATGTCCCACTTTCTACATATTTAGAAAGATAGAAAAGCCTTGTTAGTTTAAAGCCTCATATCATTTTGTCATTGGGTTATATTTTTGCCCACTAAAAATAACAATCAGAGCAAAGATGCCAATATGCCAGGTACTGTTCTAAGTGCTTTGCCCGTATCGATTTACTTTACACGCCCAACAATCTTATGATTTCCTACTTCCATTACTACTATTAAATAGCATTTCCAACACTACTACTATTATTTCCATTTTAAAATGTAGAAAATAAGGCACAGAGAGATTAGGTGATATAATTAATGAGAGTCACAGCCAGTAGTGAGGAGGTTGGGATTCAATCTCAGTTTGTCGGGTTCCAGGGCCTAGTACCTTAAGTGCAGTGTTTAAGGCACATGGCATTTTCTTTATTAAAAATATCTGTTGTCACAGAAAGTAGTTTCATATTCTGCCTCAATAATATGTCAGTTTCTTTTTTAAGGTGGCTACAATCAGTAAAATGGTACTGGAAACAAGCAGACAATATAATAGAACAAAATATGGCTTCTAAAAGAGGTGCTGGCTATCGTGCCAGTTTTCACAAAGACTTCTCTCAAAGAAAGCAATCGTATAAAGTTAGACTTGGTAAGTTTGATACATTCGTGGGGGTTTTATTCTTTATTTTAAATTGTTCCAGTCATTGTGTGTTCATTCACTTGGAAATTCTTGCCCTTCATTTTTAGTGCTCTATGGAGAGAGATACAATGATTTAGAGAAGCATATATGTTCAGTAAAACACAATGATATTCATTTTGACCATTATCACCCATGTGCTGTACTAACGACAGACCATGTAAGTCATACTTCAGCCGTATTCGATCGGAGTGATATAAAGTCCATAACTGTTGAAAAGATGCCTCATTGACACATATAAGAATTAAGGTATAGATACTGTATAACAGATATTTAACCCTAACTTTAAAAGTATCAAGAATAGTTTTCACTAGTTCCACAATGTTGTCTGTATCCACAAAACTTAAAAATGACTGAAAATTTCGACCTGGAGTTTTTTGGTTAATTTTATTTATTCTCGGATATTATCTTTGTCCATTGCCTTTCTTCTAGCACCCACGTCTATCTGTCTACTTCTCTGAAACTAATTCTTCTCTTAGTGCAGCTGCAAATACACATGGACAATGTCTAGTGCATGTGACAACTTGATCACCATGAATTAGGTTAAACAAGGAAAATCACTTTTCACTAACTTAGCAATCACAACATGGTTTTTTGGAAGTGAAGCAATAATATGGACATCTTCAGAGGCACTGGGGTTTGAGTAGGGCAACATTTCTGATTTTTTTCTTGCATATTTTTCTTCTTTTCTCATCCTATTCCCAGGAATGGCTCATGGTTGCTTCTCAAAGTGATAATTAGTCAATAGTTTGCCTTCCTTCCAAGACCTGGCAAATTAAATATGTTCTAAATGCTGTTGTCATGTCAAGCCTTCTAATCTGACCATTTTTAAGGCATGTGAAACTTTAGACATCACAGGAAGTAGTTCCATGTTCTGCCTAAATAATGTTTCTGGATCCACAAAGCTAATTTAGATGAATAAGTCATAAAGATAATTCTGATTTTGCCCAGTCTTTAGTGGCTTTCCTTTGGAAATGGCTAAATACACACTCCCAGCGTGGCTTCCAAGGTCTTCTGTCACCAGGCTCAACAGTCCTCTCTATGATCTACTTGATGTACCTTACCTGGGTGTCCTCATTGTTTATATTGTTCTTGGAATATTTCACCCCAGGTGCCAATGTCAGTTGTCCCGAACCTGTTTATCTTTTATGGCTCTTCTAGTGTGAAACCACTTAGAGTCCTTCTGTGACTTTCTCAGCTGGATGTAATCTTCTCTCCATAGCACCTTTTCTGTATTTCTTATCTGACAATAGTCAACGCCAGCTGGCTGCTAAAGTTGTTTACATGCCTTTTTTATCTTGCTAGAATAACTCCTTGAAGACAAATTTTGGTCCTTATAGTTCCTAATGAACGGCTATGTATATAAAAGTACTTAATAAATGTATGTTAAATAAAGATAGCCAGCCTAAATTGTGCACTTAATTTGTGTTCTAAGAATTTTGCATGTTGCCTCTTTTAACAATCACAACAATTTTAGCATGGATGCCATATTAATATTCCCACTTTACAAATGAGGAAGGTGAGGCATAGAGAACTTAAATAACTCACTCACTCACTCACTCAGTCACTGTTGTCTTAAGTAAGCAGTGGCGCTGGGATGCAATCTCAGATTGATCCAGAGCCTGCTGTCTCATCCTATTCTCAGGAATGGCCATTGAAGCTCTGGTTAGCCCAGTATTCTGAATGGTCTGTTCAACAAATACCTGAATGAGGGAATGCATCAGAATCACCTTATAGAACTTTGGCTATGATACGATTGCTTCTAAAAGCAACTGAGTGAATCTTAATGATTGTGATTTTCTAATTGGCTTTTGTTACAGATATTTCGTTTTTGTGTTGCAGTGGCCCAATCTAAAATCTAAATAAAACTAACATGTGGACAAAATTCCTGTGACTTACCCCAAACCCCAAAACTACAATATAGAGGACAAGCCAACACATAAATAATACTCCTTTCTCTCTTGTTTTCTTTCCTTCATCATTACCTGGCATTTTAAAAACAGCATAGTATTTTTTTTTTTAATATTTATTTTGGGTAGGTTGGTTCAAGGCAGGTTATCATTAAGTAGCAATGAGTCCAGTGGTTTGGAGTACTTGACAAGATTAGCATTTTGGTCCAAGTGCCTTTCCTCTACTTTCAGTAGCTATTAATGGAGTACCTGGAAAGCAGCGAACAGCTACAGTGTGCTCTGACCCCATATGACTTCCGCAAAGGTCATGCTGCTGTCTGAATCTTCTTAAGACTTCTAGACTTCTGCAACAGCAATACGAGACGAACACAAAGGCTTAGACATTATTAAATATGTTTTAACACTGTGTGTGTAACATGTTTATATAGGATGCTTCCTAAAGTAGTAGTGATAAAAAAGCAAGGGGACTTTTCCAAATGAGCAAATCATTGTGTACTATACTTCAGATTAGTATGAAAGAACTGAGTGGCAAGAAAAAATTGAACAAACTGTGGCAACATGAAGAGAAGAACCATCCACCTTGGTTGTCTCCTCTATAGCTCTATCATAGCAATGGTTTCAGAAGGGAAGGGGTGGGGCAGAATGAGTGAGCTGACCTTAATCTAACTGAGGTGAGGGATTGCCTTCAATCTATATAAGGCTTGCTTCTGGCAAAGAGCAGAGTGTGGCCTTTGCCACCAATTAGGCCGCACGGGAGCAGCTGCTCACTCCTGGGAGTCCCCAGAAGTCCTTGAAAGAACTATTGCCTAGCTCTATTCAGCGTGGATCAATGTTGATCACTGCCTATAGAGTTAGAGACAATGTGATGTACAAAAATAACGTCCTGGTATAATACTGGTGTGTTTATCAGTGAAGAATGACTCTAATCTATGACTTTTTAAAAAATTAAATTTATGGAGTGCCATTGGTTCATGACATTTCAAGTATACAATTCTATAATACACTATGGCCTTTATGTCTCTTTTCTACCTAGACTGGCTCAGTTTTTGCCAGCTCATTAGTTATTGTATGGTGGAGAACAACCAAATTTAATTCCCAGCTTTTGGCCATATAATTATTAAAGTGAATTTTAAAATTAAGAACTTTAAGTTAATTAATCAATCATGTGAACAGTTGAGGCATCAACCATGTGCTAGGTGTTTTACTAGGCCTATCGTGTATGTGACCTAACTTAATTCCTACAACAAATCCATTCATAGACAGAATTGTGCTTCATCTTAGAAATGAGGAGACTCAGGCTTCCGAGCAAGGCTAAGAGACCTAAGAAACCAGACGCACTCTAGTGACTGAAAGAGATTTAAATCTTGAAAATTATAATTCTTGGATTTATTTATTTATTTTTAAATTTAGATGGAAATTTAGTTACCACTTTCAGGAAGTAATAATAAGAGAACAAAATGCTAACATTCCAAAATAATATATTTATTTACTATTTTCACATAATGTGTGCTAAGTTTCAATGCTCAAACTAAGAGATGCTAAGTGATGATTCCATGCAATTATTTGCATCCGATAGTTTTTTACAAGCCTGATTGATTTTTAACTGAAATATATTTGACATATAAGATTGTATAAGTTTAAGGTGTACAACAGGTTGATTAGATTCATTTATATATTGCAATGTGATTGTCATTGTAGCCTTAGCTAAAACTTCTATCAAGTCACATAATTATCATTTATTTTTGTGGTGAGAATAATTAGGTCTCATCTCCTAGCATATTTGAAGTTTGTAATATTGTGTTTGTCTATAATCCCTATAGCGAACACTAGGTCTTCAGGACTTATTTATCTACTAGTTTTAAAAGTTTGAAAATCATGTGTTGATACATGTATCCTGTCTGATTTTACCACAGTCTGTAAGATGAGATTACAGATATTTTAATTCCTGTATTATGGAGGAGGAACAAGCAATTATAGGTGGAATTAGAACTAGACCTTCTGTTTCAGAATCTACTGACTTTCCATTCTACCAAACAATTTTTTTTCAACTGTGTTGTGTTTGGAACACTTTTTTCAGTCCAGAATTTCAAACCTGAGTTTTGTAACTTGTTAAAAGCTACTTACTAAAAACAGGTCTCTGATTTTCAAATAATTTTGGAGAAATCGTGAAGAAGCCTATTTAATAAAACGGCTATGAAAACACAGCCCTGCCTTTTCTTTTGAAGAATGCCTCTCAACATCTCAGGGGTCATAGTTCAACAGGCAACTGATTCATGGCAATAGTGGTTGAAACCAGTGGAAAACACTACAATGCAACATTTTCAAGGGCAGGGTTTTTAAATTTATACTTTTAGGGTATTTGTGGAAAAGTTAGTGACTTACATATCCAGAAGGCTTAAAGCAGAACCCAGTCTGTGACCGGGAGAGAAGCTCCCCTGAGTGTCTTCGAAGTGATGTGATAGCCTCAGTTTTGAAGTTGACCGGCTCTGATCTTAGAACGTCAGCCAATAAAATTTGCCACTTTTAGCCTTGCTTGGTAATCAAAACAAATAATCACATTCATAATTAAGCTAATTTCAGTTTCAGCTGCTAGGTGGAAGTCTTGTTTTCCTGTCTAAAATGAGTCCACATATATTTTAACTTCCCAGTACTCTAATTTGAATGAAAAGATCTTAGGAGATAACACAAAAACTTTTTGGATGGTTTTTTTTCTATTTCAGTAAGTTAGGGACACTCTTGGTTAGTGTTTTGTTTGCATTTAGCACTAATCAGTGTTTAAACATTTTAGTTTAAGTGCTGTTTTCAGTGTCTTTGGGTTCATGATAGTGACTACGAGGCAAAGGTTTGAACACAAGATGAAATAAAGAAAAAGTTTAAACTTTCAATTTTATTTTAACCACAGATTGAAAGATATGGATTCCCTTCCGATCTTATCCTTTCACCTCGAGAAACCATCCAGCTTTATGACGTCATGTCTGAATGCTGGGAAAGCTGGCCCAGGGCCCAGGTAAATAATAATTATGGAATTAATTTGATTCTATTTTAGTGGATGGCAGCTTTACTGTTCAGAAAGACAAATCTTACCCTTTCTAATCACTTGCATCTGATCTTTTAAAATTATCAATGGACTCTTTCCAAAGTACAATTGCCCATTCTCAGACATTCTTTCTAACACCATGTGTTTTACTTTAATGGCGTGGAATGTCATTGAAAGCGTTTCTTCTTTCAGTTTCTGAGAGACCTTAGTCTCCCCTTATGTCTTGGGTTTATATACCTCCATTTTCTTTCATTGCAATCCCCTTCTTTCTCTTTACCCTAATTGCTGCCTGTTTTAATCTATTTGGCTTTGCTCTGCATTCTTTCCTTTGAAGAGTTTTTCCATTTTATCAGTTTAGGTTCTAGAAACAATGGGGAGAAAGGACGTTCATGGGTTTGTACTTTCAAGAAGTTTGTTATTCTGTTAAGGAAATGCATAATTAAGAAACATCTTTGATTTTCTGGCATGATTTTATTTAATTTTGTGGTATTTCTCTTCCAGGAGCTGTGTCCAGAGAACTTCATTCATTTTAAGAATAAAATAGTCATTAAGAAGATGGATGCTAGAAAATATGAAGAGAGCTTAAAGGCAGAATTAACAAATTGGATTAAAAATGGCAACGTAGAGGAGGTAATTTCACACGTTTTTGGTGAAGTGTGCTATCTTCTTTGTTTTCTTCACCTGCATTGTTCAATCATTACAATTTTTTTGTTTTTCTTTTAATCTTTAATTTTCATTTTGGGGTTTTAAGCTGAACATGAAGTCTAGATTCTGAGATAGGATAAAAAGAGAGAAAAGAAATTAATCTTTGTCTCATTCTCTGTGTCTCTTAAAATATGTGCCAAAAGCCACGAGTTCCTGATAGATGTTATGACACAGGAAGAGTAGAGTTGTCACCACAGTCAGTCAGTGTTCTCAGTACTGCGGCCACACAGATACTGAAATCAGAGTTAACAGTAACTGAGAAGAAGATTTGATTCAATTTTTTAGTAAAATTTTAAAATAATTATTATTTTAATTTGTATGAATTATTTGTATATTAAACCCTTAACCTGGGGTGCCCTGGACGATGTGGCCCAGCTGGTTGAAGCATTGTTCTGTAAACCAAAAAACCACAGGTTCGATTCCCAGTCAGGGCACATGCTTAGGTTGTAGGTTTGATCCCCAGGCAGGGCATGTACGAGAAACAACCCTATGATGTTTGCCTCTCACATGAGTATTGCTCTCCCTCCCTCCCCCTCTCCCTAAAATCAGTGAGCATGTCCTCGAGTGAGGATTAAAAAAAAAACAACAACAACAAACAAAAACCTTAACCTGGGCTCATATAAGTTATTTTAAGTAAGTTCCTGGCCTTCATATTTTGATGTTTGCTTTATTGCCACATATTGAAGTTTCTGATTTGGGGGGAGTGACATAGATTAGACTTTTCTCAAGTGATTTTTTTGTATTATATTTTAACCTAGATTTTCTCCCCCATGCAAAACCATAATATAATTAACTTAGATTTTCTTCTGCTTATATTGTCATTAAAAAATAATGTGTTTGGAAATGATTTTTCTGCATGACATGAAGAAAACTGGCTCACCCCACCTCCTGCCATAGTGAAGCTGGCATCATTTGCTAAGCTGGCTGATTTGTGTTGCCTTAGACAGTTGCACGTTACGGTGCACATATGTCTACGTGCACGTGTTACTGTCTATCTTTTGTCCTCTAGTGTATTGATTTGTATGTTTCTCTGATGCTTCTTTGCAAAGATTTATAAAATAATTAAGTGTCCTTTATTGTGTATAATTTTTAAAAATCATAGCAACAGAGATGAGGCAACAATGAGAATATTTTAGTCAAAAGTAATAATTCCTTTCTTTGTTATGAAGAACTTAAGAACTTAAATATTTAAGAACTGAAATATTATAATATTTAACAACTTAAATAGAATATTTGTTATATAACAAATAAATATTTGTTATATTTATTTAATATAAATTGTTAAATAAATAAACAAACTATTTATTTATTTATCACTGCAGGCCAGAATGGTCCTGAACAATCTTAGTCCCGATTTGGCTGTTTCTTCAGAAAACATGACACAGATGTTTCCACTTCTCGTTGAAAAGCTGAGGAAAATGGACAAGTTACCAGCATTATTTTTTTTGTAAGTCATGTATTTATTTTTATTTTTAAATTAAATTTATTGGGTGTAAGTCACTTAAATTAAGTTGTTTTTGTTTGTAATTTGTATTGTACTCATTCCTTTAAGTCGAGGAACGTTTTACTAAGTTTACTGTTGTGATACAGTATTCATTACTATTTTTGGTGCCCATTTATTATCAGAATGAATATTTAAAAATACACCTTTGTAGTTTAATTCTCAATAAAACACTTTTTACTTGTACTATTACAAATTATCTTCTTTATTTAGTTCCCTTCTCCATTTCTTGTTTGCTTTTTACTACTGTATTATTATCAAGGTCTTATTAAATACCCATGTTCAGTAAATATGTAGGTTTAGTAAATACCTAGGTTCTTTCAAAACAGATAGAATTTTTATGCATGCAAGCATCTCACATAAAATTAAAGTATCCTTACAAAACACTAGAGTCTTCATTGGTGGGATGTTTTATTGTTTTTAATCTATATAGTTATGAGAACTATAACTTACAGACACTGATGTCTTGATGAATTTTATATCAATATAACATGAAACAGCTTCAAACTGAATATAGTAGTTTAGTTTTGATGAAGTATAGATTATACTAAAATATAATTTATTCATTTCATAACATCGTATTGTGGATTAACCATGATCATATATTTTGAGATCAGAACAGAATGCTTTACTTGCTTTGGGCAACTTCAAACTACTTTAAGCCATGGAGACTTTATGTAAATAAGGCCATAGAATCTTGCTCAAGTGGCAAAGTTTAATGAAATTTGTTCACACATAAACACGTATAGGAATGAGTCGTTATGATATATACTTAAAATAATGATGATATTGAATACATGGTTGTATTCTGGAGAATTCACTAAAATTGTTCCTTTGCCTTGGTTGCTAAAACAAGAAAAATAAATTTCTGAACCACCAAGAAGTTACACAGCTCACCTACTTTACCAACATGATTCAGTACTTGGGATAGCTCTTAAAGCCTAGTTACAAAATGGAAATCCAAAAATAACTGGATTCATTATTTATATAGATATGCAAACTTAAAATATTGGAAAGTACAGTATTTCACAAAGACACTTAAGGTTTAATTCTGCTTGAGGAGTGGAATCTTGACACGTCTTTATGGAGTTTTGGGTTCTCAACAAGGCATGCCGTGCAAATCCTTGGTCGTACATAGTTTTATTTAGTCCTAAGGAGCCTCAGGTCGACAACACATCTGAAGCTTTGTCAAGACTCACTCTGTACCTCTGGGAGCTCTTCAAATAATAGTCTACCTGTCAACCTTCTCCAATCTGGTCTCTGGAACAAAAAATACGTGGAGCGTGGTTAGAGTGTAGCGACCGTATCAGTGTGTGCATTCTTCATGGTCAGGCCCACGTTTGGAACCTATCTCTGCCCCGTATCAGCTCTGTTACTTCTACACACCTGCTTAATAGTTTTGAGCCCTAATTTTCTCATTTGCAAAATGAGATCATAAAAATAATAATGCATAGGGTTGGGGTGAGAATTAGATAAAAATAAATTATGAAATCAGTACAATACTATAACATATTAAGGGCTGATGTCCATAATATGGTTATCAGAGAGATTTTAGAGGACAAATTATTTCCATGTGATCCATTTTAAGAAATGAAATGCTATGATGAAAATTACATTGCTTAATACACAGTTTATGCCTGACCACAGTGACTTGCATTCATGTAAAAAGAAAAGCAACATGATGTCAAGGTTAAGAACACTGAGCCCTGACTGGTGTGACTCAGTGGGTTGAATGCTGGTCTGCAAAAAGGTTGCAGGTTCGATTTCTGTCAGGGCATGTGCCTGGGTTGCAGGCCAGGTCCCCAGTTGGGAGCATACAAGAGGCAATCAATCAATATATCTCTCACACATCGATGTTTCTCTCCCCCTCTCTTTCTTCCTCCCTTCTCCTCTCTCTAATATATAAATAAACAAATAATAATAATTAAAAAAACCCCAGAACATTGGCTTGGATGCCAGGCTCAGCTGCATGCAAAGTATAGGATCTTTAAGGTCACCTAATCTCTTTATGTTTCTATTTTCTCATCTGCAAAACAGAGATCATAATAGTGCCTTCCTCATGGAGATGTTGTGTTAAATGAGTTAATATATTTAAGACATTTAGAATAGTGTCTGACAATAATAAGTGTAATGTTTACTATATTTATTATTTTGTCTCTTACATAAAATTTCTTGCCATGTGGCATAGACTGCCACTTTTTAAAAAGTTTTTAATTGTTTTTCAAGTACAGTTGTCTCCATTTTCCCCCTACCGCTCCCCCCGCCCCAGCCATCCCCACTTCCCACCCTTGATCCTACCCCTCTTTGGTTTTGTCCATGTGTCCTTTATAGATATTCCTGAAAACCCTTCCCCTCTTTTTCCCCCATTGTCCCCTCCCCTCGCCCCTCTGGTTACTGCCACTTTCGTAATCCTTCCTTCACCAATATATCAATTTATTTACTCTTCACTAGAAAACATTTTCTCTTCATGCTAGTTCTGTAAAGACTTTAGAAAAGCCCTTTGCTGTACAATTTACATTAAAAAAAAACTTTATTGTGTAGACTCAATCTGTGATGAGCCATGATTGATAAACTGATAATGGCTATTGGCTACTTCCAGGCACAGGACTTAGCTGATAAAGTATTATAGGGGAGTAATACTGAAGTGGATATTTCAGTCTTCTTGTCAAAGGCCCTAGCTTCCTGATACAGGTCAATGTATATGATATAAAGAGAAAGAATGTTTGATTTTACTTTCCCTAGAACTATTTTGCTCTTCACATACCAGGAGAATTTATTCTGTAGCAATTTAGCTAGTTAATTCCTCAATCTCTATTTTAAATTCCAAAGTGCCAGGAAGTCTGGACCCTAGGCATTTACATTTCAAAAGATATAAAGCCCAGACTCTGGATACATTTGTAGATTGTAAAGGCCAGCAATATCTGGGGTTTTTCTGGTCTCTGGAAAAAGTTGTCACATTCCAAATGATTAAGGTGAGAACCCAAGATTCTCTCTCTCCTATTCTCTCCATCCTATATGTGGACTATAAAAAAGCCTAATTCCTAGAAACAGAGAGTAGATTAGTGGTTGGCAGGGAAGGCAATGGGGTGGGGTGGGGGAACGGAATGAGATGCTGACTGAAGGGTACACACTTCTCGTTGTAAGATGAGCAGGTGTATGGAATCTAACGGGCAGCACGGAGACTGTAGTTCACAATACTGTGTTGTGTGCTTCAAAGTTGCTGGGAGGCTAGGTCTTTTTTTTTTTAACAATTTTATTTATTTATTTTTAATTGAATTTATTGGGATGGCATTTATTAGTAAAATTATTTAGGCTTTAGGTATGTAATTCTATAACACATCACTTGTATATTGTACAGCGTGTTCACCACCCCAAGTCAAGTCTCCTTCCATCACCATTTATCCCCCCTGTAACAGCTTCTACCTCTCCCCACCTCCACTTCCCTCTGGGAACAATCATACTGTTGTCTGTGTCTGAGTCTTTTTTTTTCTTTGCACTCATAGATACAGAGAACAGACTGATAGCTGTCAGAGGGGAGGGGTGGGGGCTGGGTGAGAAGGGTGAAGGGGGAGTAGGTCTTAAATGCTCTCACCGCATGCAAACACAGACAAGGCAATTGTGTGAGGCGATGGATGTGCTGGCTAATATTATTATGGTCATTTTGCTACATATATATTTGTATCAAGTCATCATGTTGTAAACATAAAACTTATACAATGTTGTATGTCAATTATATCTCAATAAAACTGGGGAAAAATAAAGAAGTCACTAAAATTCACAAATGATTTGGCTATCAAGAAATCTGAACCTAAATATATTTACTGCACAGTAAGGGCCTTTAACTCTGTTATGGACAGACCTAAAGTCAGTATAGTTAAATACAAGAACAACTACCAAAACAATAAAAATAAATAAAAGAGCAAAAATTATTTGTTAAAAATTTTTTTCCCTCATTTTTCATGAGGGGAGAGAGGCATCTCTCCTCTGTATATAAACAGAGAAAATCATTTATCCTCTGTCCCTTGCCTGTGGAGTGTCTGACTACCCCTACAGGAAACATTTCCACAGGCTCTCATTACCATTACGCCCCGGGTGAGGTCTGGGGTGCAGAGGGGAACTTCTTACGTACTATGACATAGTTGCTAAGGAGTCTGCTGACACAGGACACCTTGTATGTCGATTTGGGATAAAATTGATAAAGATGGATATTAAAACTCAATAGGTATGTGTCAGGCTGATAGCAATAAATGGAAATATGATTGCATTCTATTGATGATTTTATTTTCAAAACAAGCATTCTTTTCACTTGTTTCCAGATTCAAGTTAGGAGAGGTAGAGAACAGAGCTAAAAGTGTGAGCACTTTTTTGGAAGAGAAGCAAGAGAGAGAAAGGCCTCCCAAAGCTGATAAAGAAGCCCACGATATGTCTAACAAACTTCGAAAAGTTAAAAAATCCATCGAGAAACAAAAGATAATGTAAGTATCTAACTAAACAAAAGGGGTGATTAAAAGGTTAAAATAGTTCACAAATCCCAGTAGGAAACATACATTGAATGTGCAACAAAGAAGTTCTAGTTATTGCTTGGGTGTGTTTGCAAATTCAGTAAGTTTGGGTGGGAGATTAGGGTAACAATAAGTAGCCGTAATATTTACGTGTTTCTAAATTGGGTAAATTAGTCTCATTTAGGGCTTGGGAGAGGCAGGACCACAGCCTATGAGTACGGTTAGACTGACGTAATCATTCCTCAAAATAAGCACATCTTTGATGCCTACACACTTACTCTCAGTCAGCCCTCAGAAGGCTTAAACAAAGTCTACCCAAAATATAGGAGTGTCACTGATGTCATCATAATCACATGTGACATAGAATGAGCTTGAAAATGGACCAAAATGTCAATTTTAGCTTCGTAGCAGTTTGCTCTTTTGACTCCTCTTCCTTGTTCTCAGTGTCTAATTCTGACAACTCCAGGTCCAGAATGTTTATTCTCTTTACTATCTTCTCCAGCGTTAGTCACTGCCTACCTGAGGTGCTCATTATGTCTTCCTTGCAGAGGACTTTAAATGTTTTAATCTTTTAATATCTTGTTTAGCCCATCATTATACTGAGGATGAGTGGGGCCCCTGCCCTGGGCTCTGTGCTTTGGAAAGTACCACTCCGGTCCTCTTCCATCTGCATCCATTCCCGTAAAATTGTGAGTCAGTGGAGCTCAGGCATGCCCACCTGGAGCTCACTCCCACCCTTTTAAATTCCAAATTTTTAAGGAGCTATATTTGTCAAAGTAGGAGGATAGAATGTACTATTTGGTAGGTTATAACCTTGATTTAAAACTCATAGTCAGACAGCAATACGTGGGCCTCCATCAGCATTCTGTTCCTCACTCCGCACACATTAGGGCCAGGCCTTCCCATAGTCTTGGCATTCTCCCCGTAGGTTGTGTTAGTTGGAGGTGAGAACACTTGATGACTGTGTACAAGTGAGCTTATATGTGGAGCTGTCTTATGTGCGTAGTTAAGAGGCAAACCGAAAGATCCGGGTATCTCTGAAAGGCTGTTACACTGGAACAAGGGATAATAGAGTCTGGTGACACAGGGTTATCTAAACCAGGGTTTATGGAGTGATGTCATAGGTCAGATTCCCCTAGTGACATCCGCTGTGATGGGCTATCTGTGTAAGGGATTTATTGAAGAGGTGTGCTTAGGAGGGACTATAAGGAAGTGAGGGAAGGTGAAGATAAGTAAGGATGTGAGTTTTGCTAAAATATTGCCTGAGCCTGGTCCAACAGAGAGACCTGGAGGCACCACAGAATTGTCCCAATTTGGGTCAAGGTGGCTAACTTCTGTACCTCCTATCAGTCAGTTACTGGCTGTGGGCTACTTCCCCGTTCCCAAGGGACATTGTAACTCCTGGGAATTTCCAACAGACTTGTCAATTGAGGGCCATTCTGCAGGGAACTATGCAGCCAAGAGCCCTTCGCAACAAAACTCAGAGCAGCAGCAGCTATAGCACCCACCACAAGGAAAGAAGGAGAATGGCCTGCAATTGGCAATGTGGAGCTAGGAGGTCACCCACCTGACCCTCAAGCCTAGTGTTACCCTCAAGCCTTGTACCCTCAAGGGCTGAGGAAGAAAAAATGATCATTTAGAAAGCGGACCACTTATCCAGGTCATGTGGGAGAGAAGGCTCCTTAGAGCAAAAAAGGAAGGAAACATTTGATGAGAGGGCTCCTTACAGCAAAAACAGTAGGAAACCTTCCGAGAAAATGTGCGTATGTAAGGGAATTTCTTGTAGGGACAACAAGTTCCGGAGGCCAATGAGGAAGTGCATTAGAGGAAGAAGACTGAGTGAGTGTATTACGATGTATGTAGGAGTGAATGTCTGGGTTATGAGGAAGATTTGGGAAGTCTTAGGTTTCCTAAAGTGGCCAAATTCATTATGTAAAATTGACTTTGATGAACAGAGATGAAAAAAGCCAGAAGAAGCCCAGAAAAATGGATAAAAGCCTAATATATGAAGCTGAACATGATAATCTACTCAAGAATTTAGAGAAGAACCTGGAAATCCCTCCGGAGTGTACATATGCTGATCAAAAGGCAGTGGGGGCCGAGGTGAGCGCGCCCAGTGAAATGGTTCTCCAGGAAACTGTTTCCCTCAGCAGCCATTGCTCCCCAGCGGTAGACAGCGATGAGCAGAACAACTAAACGCAGTCTCTACCAGAACAGACATCTCTGTGTGGACCTCCTGGCCACACATAATATTTAAGGGCTCTGGAGAACATGTGTAAAAAGGACAGGATTAGACTTATAGATTCTTTTTAAAAAAAACTTTTATTTTTAACTTTTAGAGAGAGAAGAAGGGAGGGAGAAAGAGAGGGAGAAAAACAGCAACATGTGAGAGATACATTGATCGGTTGCCTCTTGTTCGCCCCCAGATGGGGACCTGGCCCACAACCCAGGCATGTGCCCTGACTGGGAATCAAATGAGCAACCTTTTGGTTTGCAGACCAGCACTCAGCCCACAGAGCCACATCAGCCAGGGCTTTATAGATTATTTCTTGCTTGTTTACAATTCACCGCTCAGGGCGACTGCCCTTTTCATTATTTGTTTCTGTGATACCGTTTTTCACAGCTTGAATTCTGGGTTTCAGGCTGATATGCCTCATTTGAATATTTGGGTACCTGTAGTGAAATATGCTTTAAATAATATACACAGAATCTCTCAAATTCAGAGGCTTTTTATGTAATAGTCAAAACATTCCACCAAAAACGGCATTGAAATACCTGTAAGTGGTATGCTGTTTCTTCTTTAAAACATTTTTTAGATAAAATCAATCATGTTTAGGATAGACAAATTTGAAAATGTAAATTAGTAGCAATAAAGAGCAATGCTGTCAATCAGAAGCAATCATTACCCTTCCTGATGAACCTTTTATACCCTTTACTTGTGACCACACACACGCACACATGAACACATGTGCACAAAGTGTGTACACACAGTCATAGGGCGGGGCAAAAGTAGGTTTATAGTTGTGAGTACACAAAACACAGTGCTATTCTTATGTTATTGTTTATTAGTTATTGTGTTATTTTCTATACGGACAACTGTGAAAACCTACTTTTGCCCCACCCTATGCACTCATCCATTCTGTTGTATTCATGTGTACATTCTTCGTAAACTTCATGGTCCCTTCCTTCTTAATAACCATGTATTTATATCACCATTTTTAGTAGATCCTTGGTAATCCATTGTGCAGATGACTATGTAACTAAAGTGTCTTAGGAATTCTTTTTCTTTTTCTCCTCATAAGCAGTGTTTGTCTTTGTACATATAACTGTCCATAGTGGATTCCTCCTTAGGGTATAAATATTCTTAAGGCCATTTGTGACCAATTTACAGTGAGAAGTAAGCATTCCTGGACCATACAGGGTAAGGGACCTGCTCCGTCTTTTTGGTGAATTCTCTCTCTTTCTCCCTGAGACTCCTAAGGATGCACTGGGGAGCTGACCTCCCTCAGGCAGGAGCAGGGCCTACTTGCTCGCCCCCTCTGGGTCTCCTATCTAGTGCTTTGTCAGCACTTCCCAGCCTGCAGAGGGGTGGGCCATGGTGAGACTGTGCAAGATCCGTTCAAGATGAGGGAGTGTTTCTTATAGTTACTGTTACTGCCCGAAAATGTTCTCTGTGCGCGGGTTGAGTCAATTCCAAACAGTTGCCTCTGTAGCCAAATTACAACATAGTTTATCTATTATTTTGATTTAAACACTCTATTCTGATTTACATTAAAATTAGATAAAAACGATCAAAATCCCTAAAACTCTTGCTTCTTTCAGATGTTGCAGATGGTGTTCGATCGCGTAAAATTCACAAGAAAAGGTGCAGAACTGAAGGCTTTGGCAGAAAGGGGTGTCGGATATCATCACAGTGCTTTGAACTTCAAAGAAAAACAGTTAGTTGAAATTCTTTTTAGGAAAGGATTTATTAGGGTAGGTAAATATTGTCATTCTAAAATTCGAAGCTGTGTCTACATAAGGATGCATACCCCATGACAAGGGGGAAATAACCACTTTTTTCTCATCTAATTGTCCTTTTTATGGCTCCTGATATGACTGCATATTTCCCATCTCATTTATCCAAGGGAGAGGTTTTGACATTTGTCATTCCGTTCATCTCTTTTTCATGAAATTAAAATCGTCCCTATAAAGATACGCTTCCAATTATTTCTGTAATTAAATTACCTCTGCTGATCTTAGAACAACCCCTTGCTTTTCAAATTTATAATATCTAGGGAATTTGTTCAGCTGTTCATATAATTTTAGCTACAGACATTCTTTTATGGGCTTGGACAACATGATAGTGCTTCGATTAGATCTTTTCTCAAAATAGCTAAAAGAAGAACAAGAATGTATCACTTCCTCGCAGCCCACTGCATATCTTGGCAGTGTTTTTAGATGTGTCACTCCTAAATGCTCTTTCTTATCACTGATAGTGGACAAGAAGATGATTTCCTGAAATAGCCTGCAAGCCAACCCCTCATTATGTTTTATTTATGTCCCATGAGGATGCATGGGGGTAGTCTGGATAAATTCACAAAGAGGGTTTATATAATTTCCTAATAATTTAGATCTCCAGTAATATTTAAAAGAGACCCTGACTTTTTCAAATTATCTATATTAAGGTTTTTATTTGTATCATTGCCAGAGGAAACAGTATTCTTCTCTGGTGTTGCAGGAAACAAATTTTAAGGACACACGCATAGGAGGATTTGAGGCATAGTGGCTAGATTTATTGGCGTGAAAACAAAGGAAGGGCTTAGGCCATGTCTCATTCATGACCAGGTAGCTCAGCTCCATCGTGCTATGGAAGAAGTCCAGTCTCTGGGGCCACAGGCCCGCATTTGTCCCCATGAAACCAAGGAGAAGGATCAGGACCCAGAGCTGCGGTGCCATTAGCCCTGCATCGGAGGCTCCAGCAGTCCAGTCCCGTCTCTGTTCCCTTGGGCTGTGACTGGCACTGCGCTTCCGCCCGTCCTCTGAGCAGCTGCTGAAGAAAGAGAGCTCCTGGCACCTTCGTTAAGCTTTGGTTATAATTCCTTTGGCTTGGGAGAAGTAGGCTTTCTTTCAAAACTGTCCGATATCTTTCCCGGCACTTCCCAGGGCTGTGCTGGTGCCTCCTTTATGCATTCCCTTTCTTGTATATTCCCAGGTTTCACGCCCTTTATCCTATCTTGTTTTATTCCCCCCACCCCCAGATTTCCCCAGGGTAGACTCCTCCCCTTTATGTTTGCATTAATAGGGGGAGCAGGCCGGTTGTCATCTGGGGAGATTGAAAAGCCAGTCTTTCCTGCTTGCTCCGATGCCTGGAGTGCTTGTGAATCTGCCCCTTCCTAGTTAATCCAGCATAAGTAGATGTCTGCCCCCTTACTTTAATACCTAACTAGCTGTGTGCTGTAACAGTATGATGTAAATCATATGTGTGTGTGTGTGTGTGTGTGTGTGAGAGAGAGCGAGAGAGAGCGAGAGAGAGCGAGAGACTGAGTTTGAGATTGATTTTGCTACTGCGAGTAATGTCTTTTGATCTTCAATAAATGTTGAGGAAAATCTGACACCATAATTAAAGGACAAATCTGTAATCTGGAAAAAAACAAAGTATATCATTAACAACTTTGTTTAGTTTTTCTCTTAAATAATAAGTTATTTATTTATTTTAAAAGTAAGTAGCTGGAGACAAAAAATTTTCTACGTGATTTTGAATTGAGGAAAAGAGGCACCTCTATTCCGATCAGCATTTCCTGTACCTAAAATAGTACCTGTTGTATAGTAGTTGCTAGATCTTGATAGAAAAGTGATAGGGAAATAATGCTAGCTTTGTGACAAAGAATACATTTGTATGAAGGTATTTATTCTCATTACATGTCAAATTTAATGGTCTTTTTCATTTTTATTCTTATTATTTTTAGATAAACAGTTAATGGTGTGTTGCATTTTGACAGTCGTCTTCATCTCTGGTACAGAATAATTAGAGAAAATCACCACATATACTTAACCATTAACATTAACCATGGCACATATGATAATCAATATGCAGGGAAAGAGAGGGCAATTAGAAATGCCCAGCATTATATGAAAATATAAGCAAAAGTAGATTGTTTAGTAAACTTTAAAGTTTACCCGACCCCTTTTCTGGTTATGGCAATTCAGAGGAATTTGCTCATATTTCTTTGATATGCTATTGCCACAGAAATAACCTTCACAAATTAGTCATGAAGTAGCCCCAGGGCTTGTAAAAGCATTATTACCCTTTCAGGAGAAATTTCCTCTCTAGTCATTTATTCAAAAATATTTACTGAACCCTTACCATGTGCCAGGCACTCCTGTGAATGGGGCTGCGAGGCCGAATGGGGCTTGGGCCCTGGTGCAGCTCTTGTACACAAGCCAACAGTATTACTCGAGGCCGTCGTTAATTCTCTGAGGAAAAATGCTGTGGGATAGGGAGAGGATAGGGTGGTTATTCTGAGTATGGTAGGCCAGAAATTTCTCCTGGATGTTTGGGCAGAGAACTGAATACACCCGATAAAAGAATATTATGTGCAGAGCCAAGAGTGACCGGTATTGAAGGCCCCGAGCTGAGAATGTGCTTGATGTGTTTGTAAAATAGCAAGAATACCACTGTGGTTTAACTGAAGTTCAAAGTTCAGTGGCAATTTATAGAAATCCTATTCTGTGAGGTAATTGTTCTATTCTCTTTCTAGGTGGTGACGGCTACGGGGACACTTGCTCTCGGAATAAATATGCCGTGTAAATCTGTGGTTTTTGCTCAAAACTCAATCTATCTCGATGCTTTAAATTTCAGACAGGTATTGTGATATGCACGAATTCTCCGCTGCATCACTAAAATATGGCCATAAAATAGTAAAAAGAAAAAGTGAAACTTTAGTTTACAAACAGGCTGCAATTCATGGGCTAGTACACTTGACATTCGTTCGTGCCTGACTATCATTTTTAGCTGTGGAATAATGAAAAGCTCCAGAGTTCGGGGTTATGTGACCATCACTAACCAGACATGTGACTTTGGGTGAGACATCCAAACTGCCCGGCCCTTCTGACCTGCAGAAGAGGAATGATAATTAACATCCCACAGCCAGTTGGCAAGAACTAAAGGAAACGATTTGTAGGGAAGACACACATTGTGAGCGTGCGCTCGCTCATCTGCCGTGCACACGGTTTTGTGCTGTGGGGCTTTAGTGCTTCCTTCTTCTTGGTTGCTGACACCCGGTCTGTTACTGAGCCCATTTTGTGAGTTTCCTGTAGTGGCATTTAATTTTTGCCTTGCAATTTCTTTTTCAACATTTCATCAGACATTCTTGGCCTTGTATTATTAAAATGATTTTTCTGAATTTCACTTCTCCTTACTCTGCTATGTGCTGCATGTGGTGTAGTTTGGCTTCATATAGTTTCCCTGCTCAGGAATATTTGATGAATATTTTCACTAGAGGCATGAAATTTAGATATATCAGCTAATATTCAAGTTTGTATCAAAGTGCCACCCTTCCCTTTCTCTCTAAATACTTCTTTTGGACATATAGTCCTTGCTTCTTATTTCCTGCCACTCCAACCCCTGTCATTTTTATTTCTCCTCCTGCTTCTATGCTGTGCATGAACTCTCTTCCCTTATCAGCTTTGGGAGTCTCATGCTTAGGGCTCTGGAGCCAGGGTGCTATGCTATTTGAGATAATGAACTTGGGAGTGAAAAGTCAGGGGTTGAATCCTGGATCTCCCAAGCAAATGCCTGGTTGTTTGACTATGGGCAAGTTTCTTATATTCCCTATGTCCCAGGTCCTATATTGTCAAATGGGAGTAATGATTAGACTTACCTCATATAGTTGTGAGGTCTGTAGACAACAATGTTTCAAGGACTTAGCACATTCTAAGCACTTAAAAACTCAGAACTAATAGAACTTCTGTAAGGAGTTCTTAACTTACTTTTTATACATAGTGTCTGAATTTTATCTTGCTCATGTATTTCCTCAAGTTGGGCAAATTTTTATGGTGATTTGTAGCTCAACACACTTGTGTGTGAGAGAGAGTGCAAGAGAAAGGGATGAGGAAGGGCAGATGGGAAGGGAGAGAATTTGTGTAGTAAGTTAAGCTGTAAGTAAAGTCGAAATGAGAGCCTAGTCTTGTCTTCCCGTTTTTTGTTTCTTCTGTGTGTAATACAAACGTCTAGCGTGATTTTTGGCGTGAAATAAGTTTACAGTAATAATATATGTCCCATTTTTAGCTCAGTCGCAGCCTGGTAAATTTTGTAAGGCCTGCATAGTTGGATTTTACTTTCAGTTATTTGATGGTGAGACATAGGCACATATCTGTTCCAATCCCGTGTAAAGGTATCAAACAAAAAGGGGAAAAGGAGTTATGGACATGGACAACAGGGTGGTGATTGCAGGGGGGTGGGGGGAGGGGGATGAGTGGTAATGGACAAAAATACAATTAAAAATAAAATTTAAAAAAAGTATTTAGGTAAGTGTTACACTGTTATTCTATTCTGTTTCCAGATGTCTGGACGTGCTGGGAGACGAGGCCAAGACCTGATGGGAGATGTATATTTCTTTGATATTCCATTGCCCAAAATAGAAAAACTCATAAAATCCAATGTTCCTGAACTAAGAGGGCAGTTCCCCTTCAGCATAACCTTTGTTCTGCGACTCATGCTCCTGGCTTCAAAGGGAGATGACCCCGAGGACGCCAAGGCAAAGGTACTGTGCTTGACGGTGTCTCAGGTAGAGTGTTCATTACTGGCCGGACTGTGGGCAGGTCTGCTGTTCTCTCAGAAGTCGATAGCAATAGATTTCAGTTTCATTAGTGTTAACTGCTTTTTACTGTCTTGAATAAGATAGCATTGGGTGTGGAGGGAAAGAATAGCAACTCATTTTGTTTGTCTCCTCTATCAATCACAGAATTTGTGGCTAGACGGGCGTTTAGAATTACCCAAGATTATGGTTTGCATGTGTGACAGACCTTGTCCCATAGTAATTAAGGGCGCTGGCTATAGATTTAAAAAGATCTGGGTTAGATTCCTATTCCTACTACTCAGAACAAAAATATTTGTTTTTATGATTTCGAAAGAAAAGTTTATTTTTCATAAAAAAGTAACCCAAGTTCATCAAATAATATTTGGATAATATAGAAAGTTGAAAGAAGAAAAAAAATGCCCATACCTAGTTCCACTATTCAAAGACAATTACATTATCATTTTGATATTTTTAAAGTTGTTTTCTAGGCATAGGTGTGCATTTGGATTTTAAACACGGATATATATTTATATTAAACTGGACTTCAGAATATGGTTACAAATTTTACTGAAAGGTTTTTCCAGATAAATATTTTGCTCCCAATCCCTAAATGAGAGATTTAAAATTCAAAATTAAATAATTTGATTTTCATCTTTGTGGAGGTGCCTTGCGATAGGCACCCCTCCTCTCTGATTTTGTATATTGATCAATATGCCCAGTTAAATCAGATGCTGTTTGCTGAGGTGAGGACTCCTGTGGGAATTTTGTGATGCCTTGACTCTTAGGTTGGTTGATGGTGCTCCAGGGCAGGGACAGATCTTTTAGAGCAAAACTTCCTTGTTGCTGAGTACTTAATTTTTACCTCTGAATGGGAGAGAAGGTAGGTTGTAGAATGGTTTATTTTCTTTGCCTTGGCATATGTGAGAAAACCTATCAGTAACCTTCACACATAAAAGGCTTAACTGAGTGTGGGCATACAATTAGGCTGTTGTCTGGGCTGGTCACATCGAGCTGAGCCAGGTTATCGCCTTCTGCCTTTTCCTGTTTTAGAGGAGTTGACTCTTTTAGATTTTTCCCTACAGGAGCCATGCTCATTCCTGTTCTCTTGGAGTTAATTTGATTTTGGGGGAAGGGGAAGGGCTATGTCATTATATGAATCTTTCTTTTTAATCCTTACATTTCAAATTCTTTACCCTAGGATTTTCTATTTTGGGGTCCTTTTTTAAATTGATGTTTTAGTTCTTATATGATAAGAAGCTCAATCTTCATGCTCAGATACTTTTATTGTGTTAAAATATACATAATAAATTATGTGTTAAAATATACATATTGTGTTAAAATATACATTTTAACTATTTTTTAAGTAGACGGTATAGGAATGATAAGTATATTTGGATTGTGCACCAGTCAGGTAGATTTGGAACTAAGAAAAGATTTCTTAAATTTGACCTTTGATGTTTGCTTCTGTTTTAATTTGCTGGGTTTTTTTTTTTTTTTCAGGACAAGTTATAATTTTTAAATTGAAAATCCTTTTTTTCATTTGTTCTTCATTGTTGAAGAACATGAGATTTATCTTCCACACTGCTGATGAGGTTCTCCAAAGTTTCAGTCCTGCTTTTTAGTAATACATATGTGGATTTTAGTTCTGCTATTGATTCTGCTATTTAGTGCTGCTATTTAGTTCTGTTGTAGGTTTTTCTATTTTCTCACGTTTTAAGCAAGTTACATCTATCCAAATCTGGTGTTTTGCCAAGGAAAAAGATGTATGATTTTCTTTCTGGCTTCACTCTCTGTCCAGCTAAATACTGTTTATATACCCTCTTAGATTTAAAGCTAGATGAATGTGTATTGGCCCAGATCTCAGTATTGAGTAGACTTTCAGCTTATGTAGCTTCCCTGCACTGAAAATGTATCTTCTACTTCTGCCAGCCTCGCCGACACACCGATCATGCGGTTGTCACTCATCACTGCACACTGGAGAACACGTCGCCAGCAGGGTTCTTAACTCTCCCAGTGAGGCCTGTGTGGCCTTCATCCTTAAGTTTACAGCAAACCCCCATGGGTCACTCACCCTCACACACTCTGCTGTTTTCTGGCTGTTGCCATGTATGACTAAATGTAGAGCAAGAGAGAGAACAGGTTGTAGGAAAAGGCATTTTTGGTGCCCTCAGCAGTTACTACCCCAAAGTAAAGGTGATGGACAGTACACCCCCTTCTTCTGCTCCTTCTTCTCTGCCTGCCCCCTTCTCCCCCTTCCTTCCATCTAGTCCATTGGCCTTATAATGAGTCGAGGCTCTTCCTAGTTTCTGTGAATTTTCACATCCAAAGGCTTAAATTTGGTCATCTTGGGAAATTTTCTTTTTAATTGGCACCTGATAGAATTTTAGTGGGCAATTTTGAAAGGTATCTGAACTGCTACCTCAATATTGTCTTATACTGAAAACCAAGCAATATTTTTATTACTTTGATTTAATCAACCTAGTTCCATTATTTTGGAATAATACAGTATTCCAAAACCTAGGACATGGAATAATACAGTATCTTATTTTCTTCCAGAACAACCCAAGAGTTAAAAACTTTGAAACTCAATTTGTATTTATTACCAGGTTATTTGGAAACATTTAATTTCTGATGGTTCTGTTTGATACATTCTGTTTGTTTAAGGACAGATCTGCCATGTAAAAACATGGTAAACCAAATAATATGAAATCTAATGAAATCTTATGTATTGCTGGTATTGTAACCGAGGAAAGTGGGGCCCATACAGGGGGTGCCTTAATGCATGACCCAACAATTAGTGTCGTGGGAAACAGGTTTTTATTCCAGGGGTGAAATCTCGGGGGGTGGGGGTTGAGAGCACTCCTTCTCAGAGCCCTCCTCTCCCACGAGACCCAGCACTTCCCTTGCTCTGCCACCAGGCTATAAGCCCAAACCAAGCCTAACAGTTCCCCATATCCTTACCTGTTTTTAAGCTGACTGGGCAAACACTTCTCCATCCCCTGTGGAAATGCACTTGTGGTTTTCAAAGTCGCCATCCTCTCTCAGCAGCTCTCTCCTTCAGGATCTGGGGTACCTTGTCCTCAGCCTCCATGTAATAGTCCCGGAAAATATGTGCCATGTTGCACTGGATTATGGTGAAGTCCGGGAAGGCACAAGTCCCAAAAGAGTGGCCTCTCCACATGTCCCTCAGAGAAGCAGAGGTCTCCAGGCTCCAGCCACGGTTCAGCATTCCAGGCCTCTCCCACTAATCCGTGCTTGACTGGGCAGGTTCCTGCACAGCTCCATCAGCTCTCTCCTCTCACCCTTTCCTCCTGCATGGTTGCTACTTCAACACAGACCGCGTGCCTGCTTCCTTACCATACCTGGTGCATGGTTGCATCCTCAGAGGAGCAAACATAGCTCCTCTCTTACTAAGGCAGCATAGCAGAATCTGTCTTGGATCACAGCTCCTTGGCCACCTCCTCCTTGTCTCTCCTCATGGTCAACCTTCATGGCTGCCTCCTGCTACAGCCTGCATGGCTCCTATGCCACTACAGACCTCATGGTGGACCCAATCCTCTTCTCTTTCAGACCACCCTTATTTTAAATGCTGACCTGGAACTTCCTATGTGACCTCATATCCAGCCTCTCCTACAATGGGTTACTTTTGCCAGTTGTCCCATAGCTTTACCTTCATTTGGCTGCCATGTTTAGTCAGGGCAAGAGTGAATCAGTGATGCAGGGGCTTCTGCCTCCCCTCGCTATATCATGAGTCAGGATACATTCTGAAAATCATGTACACCTTTTGCCCAGGGTGGTAGCACAGCTATTATCTTGCCTTTTATTATGCAGAATATATTAAACCCCTTCTCCCATGCCCCAACCATGGGCTGTGGGGACTTTGGAGATCTCTCACTCTGCACCTCATTACAGTATCTGTGTGGTACAATAGATATGGGTAGTATCCATAATGTTTTATATTCGTTTATGTGATGGTCAGTCAGGTGAGGGTGTTGCTGGAGAAAATGGACTCTTGTGATGTTGCGAGAATTGAATTTCAGACACGCACACATGGGAGAAGTGTAAGCAGAGTGACAGATATATGGTATAAAAAGAAATAATACTCCCTTGGGGATATAGAAAGCAGGCAGGCTCTAGTAGCAGCTGCCCCAGTGTCCTTGCTAATCTTTTATACATTTTCTTGGTTTCAGAAAAAAGCAGGCTGTCTTTCAAACTGTCCAACCTGTTTCCTGGGTTCCCTTGGGGCTTCGCTGGGACCCATACTTATCCAATCCTTTTCCTGGCTCTTCTGGGATTTTGTGTCCTTATTGTGGACACAAAATTGTGGACAATCCTTATCCCAGATTTTCCCAGGATAGACTCCTCCCCTTTATGGTTGCCATGTGGGCTCCTACTGTCCACACCTTAAAGTTCTACTTCATCATTTGGCTTCTACTTCACATGTACTTAGTAGAAGGACCTGCCCCTGCACCATTTTGGCTTCTACTTCCCATGTGCCCAGCAAAGGAATTTCCCCCTTGCGGTGGTTCTTCCTTGGGGAGATTAGGAACAGTTTCTTTTCTGTCTGCTCAGAGGCAGAAGATGCCTCTCTCCCCTGGGGTGTCTGTGAAGCAGTAGCTTTGGGACTTAAACAAACGTAGCCAGTTTTGCTTCTTTCTCCTTTGTTAATATTTAACCAGCTACCTATGCTAACAAGGCCACAACAGGAGACAGAGGAGAGACTCAGAAAAATAAAGTATTGTTCTCAGAGGTCCTAGAGACAGGAGGCACAGCATGCCATGCAGGGCTTTGTGGAAAACACACCAGAGTGGTCAGAAGGCACAGGACAAGAGCAGCGGAAAGTTCAGGCCACTGCCTTTGTACAAGTTTCTACAGGAAAGGCAGACAGGTCAGAGTGAACAGTCTAGGATTTGCTAAATTGAATAGTTCCAGAGGGCTTTGGGCTATGTGAGCGGTCTCCAGCTGCCTGGTGTCTGCCTCTGGGGTAATTTAAGGCAAGAGAAATACCGGCTTGGCATGTGAGTTAGGTAAGAAAGTAGTTGGGGGTATAAACTTGGGATTGGTTAGTTTGCATAGGGTAGGCATGCTTTTAGGCAAGTTGCTATCTTTATGTATTAACTAGCCCTGGGAGGGGCAGTTTCTTCCACAGCCAGAATGGTTTTTGCAAGATGTCAAAATCACATAATATACAGAAAAAAACTTTAAATTACAATATACCTGTATTATCATTTATGACTCTATTTTGTATCACTCACGTGGCGTGATTTAAAGTATTCTTCTTTAAAGGTGCTGTCAGTGCTAAAGCATTCGTTGCTGTCCTTCAAGCAACCCAGAACCACGGAGATGCTAAAACTTTACTTCTTGTTTTCTTTGCAGTTACTGGTGAAAGAGGTATGACTGTACTTTGTCTTTTTGCGAAATAACATGGGCACTATCTCTGCTTCTGATCATGCTGAATAAATTGCAGTCTTTAAAATGTCATATCCAATGATTAATATTACTTATAATTGATATAATTATCGAAATTGGGCCAGGTAATTATCATCACTCTCTCCTATATTGGTATTAATGACTATTTTAACCTGGCACTTCATACATTCCTTATTGATTAATGCATATGGACTTGAGTCAAACTAATAAATTACTTTTATTCCTTAGGGCTATTTAGATCAAGAAGGTAATCCGATGGGGTTTGCTGGACTTGTTTCGCATTTGCATTACCACGAGCCTTCTAATTTTGTTTTTGTCAGTTTTCTTGTAAATGGCCTTTTCCATAATCTCTGTCAGCCAACCCATAAAGGTAAGCTTGATGTGTCCTGTGTATAGTCTAAAGTCAGCCACAGGGCTACAGTGAACCTAGCACTTGAGGGATATTTTTCTACAAAGAAAATACAAGGTAGTATTGAGATAATTTAGAGATAGGAAATTAGGTAAAATAAACTTTTATATACCTACTAATATAGATTAGAGGAGAGACAGCTGTATTTGGTGATACCTATTTTAAAATGTCAACTTCTTATTACCTTCAGTGATTCCTTGATTCCATGGTTCAAACACATTAAATAATATATAGTATTTTAATAAACTTTTAGTAAAAGGTGGAATATTTGTGCGTTCTGAAGAGAAACCAGAGTATAACTTTTAAAAATTAAATTTAGTACATGCTCATTATAGAAAAGAAAGCATTATGTTAAACACAATATTTACCATTATTTGTGAATATTTTCTCCCAGTGTTTAAAATATAATTGTATAGTATATTTAAGTAGCTTATATTATATTAATTATATTATTTAGAATCTTGTTTTCTCCCTAAATATGTTTTTGCTGATATTAATTTTATGTTTTTGTTAATTCTGTTTGCAATGCCTGTGTAATAGTACATCTAACACAGTTTTTGATTTTTATAATTAAGTAGACCCCTTGAACTGAAGTGTTCCTGAGGCAGATGTTTCCCACTCATACTTACAGTTTTTAGAGTTCCTAATGCCTGGTGAAATCTGCCTTTTTCAGCATTGCTCTGTCTTCTCTCATGAACTGATAGAAACAGTCTGTCAGTCACTGACTGTTTTGCAAAACAAGGATACTCAGGAAATTCTGTCCACCCAAAAGCTCTGTAAGAGGAGAAATGATTTCATGCATCGAGATGTGTAGTTTGTATGAAAACTGTGTATGTAAGTGGAGACAGCAGTGTATGCAGTTACAAACATGGAGATAGAAAGTCTGGTAACTTTATAAGGCAGATAATATGGCTACCACTGCTTTGTGAGTGAGGAAACTGAGGCACAAAGAAGGTAAATAAATTGCCGTGGGCACAAAATTTTAGTAAGTGTCAGAGCCAAGATGCAAATATAAGTAGTCTGACTCTAGAGCCCAAGTCACTCAATGGAGTACCTTTTACACCACTACCATGTAATCCTCAAGCCCAAGTCACTCAACGGAGCACCTTTTACACCACTACCATGTAATCCTCATGTGTTGTGATGGGTAGAGAGTAAGTCAAGTTGATCAAACCTTAATATGAGTGACAGGAAGATAATGTAGGGAGAGGTTATTTATAGGCTGAATTTTGGGAAGAGTTAAATGCTAGGCTAAGAAGATTGGATTGTGTTTATGATACACTGAGATGCAACTAGAGATTGTTGAATAGGTGAAGGATATGATCATAAATGCTTTGTAACACTGATCTGAAGCTGTGTAAAACTGATCACAGACTGAAGAGGGGAGAATCCAGATAAGGAGAAAAGGCAATCTGTGTTTGGAATAACTGAGGTCTCCAGCAGAGTGGGAGTAGGAAGAATGAGAAAGAAGGCACAGATGTAAAACTGCTAGGTGGTAGAGTTGTTGCTTAGTTGCTATATTTGTCAAAAAGTGCAGTTAATGTGAAATGTGAAGTAATATTCAATTTAAACATTAAAAATGGGATGAAAATATTGTTTTTATATTTGTTAACAAAATATTTTGTTTTATGTAGGCTCAAAACATTTTTCTCAAGATGTTATGGAAAAGCTTGTGTTAGTATTGGCAAATCTGTTTGGAAGAAGATATCTCCCAGCAAAGTTCCAGGATGCTACTGTCAAATTTTATCAATCAAAGGTAAAATTTATAATTCTGGTATCACTAAATAAATAAGATTAATAAATCCCACCACAAATGATTCAGCAGCAGTACAATTATAGTAAATGTAGGGTTCATTTGTTTTATATAATAATTTTCCTTCTTTTAATCATTGTTGTATTTAATCTGTAATTCATAAATTTCCCCCTGTAAATCTATCAAAAGATTAAATACCTTAAAGAAAAAAAAGTGAGTAAATAAAAAATTTTGCTCATGCTGCCTATTTGAAAGTATCAAATTATAGCATTTAGTGGCTAAAGAAAAAAAATGTACATAATTTAATATTACATGAACTAAATAGTTCCCAGCATTGAATTTACAGTTTTCTTAGGATTTTTTAGCTTGAAATAGGGTTGTCGATAGGAAGTATATATTGTGAGCTATAATGTCCTTACTGAAAAAAAATATTAGAATAATCGTCTAAGAAATCATCTCTTGACTCATGTAGACTAAAAGCAAGATTTGCAACATTTGCTTTGATCACGATTTCCTGTCATTAAATACTATCACTAATATGCTCCACCGGAATCTGAGAAAGTGGGACAGGCTGGTTATGCCAGATAACCTTATTTAAAGGTGACAAGGAACACAAAGAGAAGAAGTTCATCTATATTGTCTAACCCCCAATGTCAAGTTACAGATCTTAGCCCTTGCAGAATGCTCTCTGCACCAGTGAACACAACTGTGGGCATTGACCTCTATCATCTTCACATTTTTAAATTTACATGTACATTCCTGAACTATTATTTAATTTCTTATTTACATAAATTTATATTTAACTTATAAAAGAAAATTCAGTATCTCTTTTCTTACCAATAAGGTCATCATAGACAATACAATAAAAGAAGGTTTTGAGTGGAGGCCTTCTGTCTCTCTCTTTTTTTTTCCTTAAAGAATATTGTGAATTTGTGCATGTTCTGGTGAGATATAATACATGATCATTCTCCTATTGCAACAGAGAGCTGCGAATGTAATGGGGTTAGGTTGGCTAGAATGATGAAATGGCAAGAATGTATCCCAGGTGTGATAGGAATCTCCAACTGTGGTTTTTTTTCCCAGAGAATTTATCTATTCTGGAAATGGATTGAAAATTGTGAGCTATAATGGTGAGCTATGTTATCATATACAGAGAGCCTCTCCTGTGAGATAATACAAACAAACAAAACACACAAATTCAAGAAACAACCAATTAAGCTATTTGTGACCACATGGGGCTGGAGTGACAGACTAGAAACTTGAGAGATTCAGTGAGCTTTAGCCACTGGAAATTTACTGGTACAAGGTCTGCACAAAATGTTAGGGACTGCACCAAATTTCTTGTAACCTTGTAGCATTTATTAAATAAAAACCCATTGGAGGAAAGGATCTGAGTTTATTTATAGGCTTGTATCCCCTGTAAGACATTTTTGAAGCCATCAAGGGCTGGAAGATAAAGCTAGGTTAGGAAAGAGGTGGATTTTTAGCAGTCTTTTACAGCTCAGAAGAATGAGACCCACCATTTTCATACCAAAATTTTAACAGGACCAAGATGTAAGGACAGAGATAAGTCAACATAGACTGAGGCTTATTGAAACTGGAAAACAGGACTAACCAACTTCATTCTATACTTGGACTGAGGTGATCACATCTTTACTTACTTGGTCAAACAGAAAAGTGGGGGAACTCATTCTAGTCAAGATAACATCATTTAAAGACTTTTATGTCCTTTTATAAACATTTTCTAGTGAAAAAACAAAAATCCTCAAAACTAAAAAAAGTGAGTAAGCAAGAATATATGACCAATTTAGCTAGAAGAAAAGCAGGCAGTAATAGGAGACACACACATGATCTAGATACTGGAGTTTAGATAAAAAGACTTTAAGTAGGATTAATATGTTCAAAAAAATAGGGGAAGAGATAGATAAAAGTGGCAAAAGGATGGATAATTTCACTAAATAATTAATGGGCATTTCATAATTGAAAAATATATCTGATCAGAATATACATATCAGAAGTCAGAACCAGTGAGGTGAGAAAGTATCTAGACTGTAGCACAGGGAGAAAAAAATGATAATAAAAGCAGATAGCATAAGATACATCTGAATATTCTGAAGCTGATGAAGACAGCACTTCCTAGTTTCAAAAGTTCAGTCAATTTCAAGAAGAATAAATATGAATAAGCATTAAACCAGAATTAATGGAAATAAAAAACAAAGATGAAATCACAAATCAGCTAGAACCAAAACAGACATTTCCTTGAAAAAAGAAGTAAGATTGATATTTGACTTTTTAACCCAAATAATGAAAGCTAGAAAAAAAAATGGGAATTTTTTCACTCTTGTTTACTTTCATACATAAACCTGTACTTATATTTAGCTTATGTTCTAAACATAATTTAAAACAGGGTAGATACATTGTGATTGATTTGATAACATCAGGTGGATATACTTATGTCTACTTAATTTTTTTAGCATTATTGACATATAGTTGATATATAAAATTGCACATATTTAATGTTACATCTTAATGAGTTTGAAAATGTGAAATATACATAAACTCATGATATTATCATCATAACCTAGGTACTAAATCTATCTCTCACTTCCAAACATTTCCTTGTGGGTTTTTTTTTTTTTGATAGGAACACATAACATGAGATTTATCCTCTTAGTGTATGTTAAAGTGTGCAATAATTTATTTATTTATTTTTAGACAGAGGGGAAGGGAGGGAGAAAAAGAGGGAGGGAAACACCAATGTGTGGTTGCCTCTTGAGTGCCCCCTCCTGGGGACCTGGCCCACAACCCAACTATGTGCCCTGACTGGGAATCAAACCAGCAACCCTTTAGTTCACAGGCCAGCGCTCGATCCACTGAGCCACACCAGCCAGGGCCAATAATTTATTATTAACTACAGATACTGTGTTATACAGCAGATACCTAAAACTTATTTATCTTGCATAATAGAAACTCCACATCAAGTGACAAACAATACCCTATTTCTTTTCCACCCAGCCCCTGGCAACCTCAATTCTATTCTCTACTTCAATGCATGACTATTTTAATAAGAGGCTTTATACAGTATTTGACCTTTTTGACTAGCTTATTTACTTAGCATAATGTGGTCTACATTCATCCATGTTCTTGTAAATGACAGGGTTTCCTTTTATTAAAGGCTAAATAACATTCCATAGTATGTATGTACCACATAACCATCCATTTGTCTGCTGATGGTGTACAAATATTTTCTTCCATTCCGGAAATGCCTTTTCAATTTGTTGATTATTTCTTTTTCTATGCAGAATGTTTTAGTTTGCTATCATCCCACTTGTTTATTTTTATTTTTGTTGCCTACACTTTTGGTGTTATATTAAAATCATTACTAACACCAATATCGCTACATTTTCTTCTGTGAGTTTTATAGTTGCAGGTCTTACATTTAAGTGTTTAATTCATTTTGAGTTTATTTTTATGTACAATGTATGGTAAGGGTACAATTTTCCTCTTTTACGTGTGCATATCAAGTTTTGCCAACACTATTTGCTATAGAGACTCTGCTTTCCCCATTGTGTGTGCTCTTGGCACCCTTTTTAAAGATCTGCTAACCAAGTATCTGGGGGGTGGTTTTTGGAGCCTCTCTTCTGTTCCTTTGATCTACTTGTCAGGCATGCTGGCACCTTACAGTTTTAATTACCTAGCTTTGTAGTGTGTTCTGAAACCAGGGTGTGTGATGCCTCCAGTTTTGTTCTTCTTCATCAAGATAAATTTGGCTATTCAAGATCTTTTGTAATTCCATATGAATGTTAGGATTTTTTTCTACTTCTGTAAAACATACCATTGAGACTTTGTTAAGAATTGCACTGAATCTGCAGATCAAGTTGGGAAGTATTGACGTCATAACAGTATTAATTCTTCCAATCCATGAGCATGGCATGTCTTTCCATCATCAGGTCTGGTATAACTTCTTTCATCAGTGTTTTATACTTTTCAGTGTAGAAATGTCTCACCTCCTTGATTAAGTTTATTTTTAAGTATTTTATTCTTTTTGATGCTATTGTGAATGAGATTGCTTTAATTTCCTTTTCAGATACTTAATGTCTAGAAACACCACTGATTTTTAAATGTTGATATTGTATCCTGCAACTTTACTAATTTTGTTTATTAGTTTTAATGCTGTAATGTGGTAGAATAATTAACAAAAGATTAGCAAAATGAAACTAGTGAGGTTTTAAAAACCCTCACAATCAAGTGAGATTTATTCCTGGCACGCAATGTATTTTATATTGGTGCTTGCTCTCCAAATGTGTGACTAGATTTTTAAAATTATTCATAGCTCTAATGTCATTTGAAAACATGCTGCTGTTTAATATTTGGTTTTGATTAAGTAGTGTGAAAACACATTTTTAGAAGTAAAAGTAATGGTTTTGTAAATGCAAGTAGAAACAAAAATGAATTTCACCTTCATTTCCTGGATGAGGGAACAGAACAGTTGTATTATTGACTAAATAAATAAATGTAGAATTCTATTGCAACATTCTTTGCCCTTCTTCCAAAATTTTAGTTTTCAAGGAAAGTATAAAGATGTCTGAAAAATATTTGGTTATTTGGTGCTCTTGATGATCTCCTTGATGATATAGGTGTTCCTGGAGGACCTCCCTGAGGATTTTAATGCTGCTTTACATGAGTATAACATGACAGTTACAAAGGACTTTGCCTCCTTTCTACTAATTGTTTCCAAATTGGCTGATATGAAACAGGAATATCAACTCCCATTGTCAAAAATAAGTAAGTATATCTTATCTTCATCGTGAAACAATTTAAAGCATATATAATTTTACCTAAGAATATTGTATCCCAGAAGAAGAGACTCCAGAAAATATCAATCTGCCTTAAAATAAGGGGATTCCTTCTTGCTTTGCAAATAAAGAAACTGATTATGAGAAGTTAAAAGGGCAATGGAGAATGAAAGTCAATAGTCATTTATAAACCATCTTGATGAAAAGTTGGCTTTGGGTCGAGCCTGGAAAATGGAGTAAGGACATATATGAGATGAAGAGACACTAGAGACTATTCTGTCACTTTTTTCCTTGCGAGGAAATATGCAGAGTGCTCATGAAGGTTGACTCTCAGCAGATACCTGGCTCCAAACTATGGCTCTGCTACTTATTAGCAGTGAATCCTTGGATAAATGACTCCATGTTCATGCCTCAATTTTCTCAACAGATATATGAACAAGAGAATAACATTATCTGTTTAGTTCGAGTGAGATTAAAATAATTAAATTAACATATGTGAATATCTTAAAACTGTGCCTAGCATTATAGACACACACTAACCTTTGCTATTGTTTTTCATAAGCTGTTGCATGGAACTCTTCTGGGGGGAAGTAAAGAGGAAACACATTACTGGGATAAAGGCAAAGGATTGAGCTGTGGGCAGTAATTTCATGGTTGCATTCTATCCTAATATCCTCTGTTGAAAAAAGTCGAGGAAGTGGAGCTTGTAGCTTCCCGGCCGCTATTAAAGTGGGCAGCAACGCAAAGGAAAGCAGAGGATATCAGTGCAGCCCTGTGAGCATCCCAGAGGAGACAAAATAGGAGTGTGTGAATATCTTGCCTCCGTTACACAGTAGAGCCAATTTGGAATACATGATCCGGTGCTTTGTAAGAGTAGGAGTGGAAAAAATATTTCTTCTCGTATGCCATTTCCCAGCCTGGTGATAGTGGCTACTGGGAATGCCCTTTCTAGAAAGATTGTGAGGCCAAGTCTGAGTTCAGTGGGGAAAAAAAGTACCAAGGTAATAACTACAATTCTGTGTTTAAAGAGCTTATAATTTAAATTTAGTACTTTATTACCTGTTGATCAAAGCAAATGAAATAGAAAATAAAAATTCATAATATTGATAATAATATTAGTAGCTAACATTTGCTGATATTCATTTTATGTGACACATCTTACCCAGTCTTCATTAAGATGTTGGTCCTGGAAAGCTGCATGGTCTAGAGCAGGTACATAGGGCTTAATAATTTGGCTGATTTTTAAAATGAATCTTCCCCAACCTGTCATGGCCAGATTTCATGGGTAAAGAATGTGAAGACTCCCAACTTGTATCTCACTTGATGAGCTGCAAGGAAGGAAGAAGAGCCATTTCTCCATTTGTTTGTCTCTCTGGGAACTCTGATGGTGATTTGCTTCAACCAGAAACTCCAGACCATGTAAGTAGAAAATGGAGTTTATAAATAAAAGGTCTTTAAGGGAAAACAAAAATGGATTTACACTTCCGGGCAGCTTAGAAAGGCCTTCAAATTTCCCAAAGTGAAAAATAAAATCTAGGCGTATCAACAGATATATCCAGGAAATGGTGCTCTTACGGCCAGTGTGATTTGTTCCTCAGTATCGGCCCGAGGGACCCTGCTCTACTACATAAAACTTCCGGGGCCACCGCTTTTCTTCCACCTTGAAGACTCTAGGGAACATTGACACCGTTTGCAGTGAAAAGATCACCTAAGACTATCACAGGCTTCCCCAGCATTGCTACAAATGCTGTAAATCCCTCACATACTCTGGACCACTGATGTCCAAAATGGAGTATGAAGAACTTGACACAATTGGAATATGCTGAGTAGTTCATTTGACCATTGGAATAAACTTTCAGAAATTTAATTTATATCTTAATACAAATTTTGAGAGAGAAAATAAGTTTTGCTACATTTGATACACATAGTAATATTGAATATGAACTGTAATTGAACAATAAAATAAAAAAAAACAGAGGAAGCGATGTCCAAGGCAAAAACCACAAACAACAGAACAAAGTGGAGACCACCGCTCCAGATCCTGTGTGCAGCTCTGTGTGGGTAGCTCTGTAGAGCTTTACCCCATCCCACCAGTCTGGTTGATAATAAACTGCTTTTGAAGAGTATGGTTTTCTAGCACAGAAATAATAAAGGTGTGTACTTCAGCTTAGAAGATCAATAATTTTATGGAGGCCTTTTTCCTGTATTTTATTTGTACGACTATAAACAATTATTTACATAAGGGAATTTAGAATATTTTTCTCTTACATTGAAAAAAGATATTAATTGTTAATTATAATTTCCCCTTCTCTATATCATACAATTACTTCAAATTATGGACACTTTCCATGTGCAACTTTCTCCATGACTATTGAAGAGACACTGATGAAGTCATATACAGTAGGATATAATATCTATGTCTTCCTGCCACACGATCACTATGAATTAGCAGTGACCTTTAAGGGGCAGGGTATGAAGTGACTCAGACTCATAGGTGTTATTGATGATGCGCTGGAGAGAAGGGGGTGCGTCTATTTCCTCTGTTTTGAAGCATCTTGCATTTGTGCCTGTTTCCAGAGTATTGCTTGTGGTAACATGCTCCTTGCCTTACCCAACTCACTTTATACAAATCTACTTTACTAGTGTAAGTTATAATCCCTTAAAACATATTTTGCTTCTCTTGTTTGTTGCATTTTAGTATAATACTAAATATGCATACATACATATCTTTTTCAGTCTTTTTAAAGATTTTATTTCTTTATTTTTAGACAGAGGGGAAAGGAGGGAGAAAGACAGGGAGAGAAACATCAATGTGCGATTGCTTCTTGTGTGCCCCCCACTGGGGACCTGGCCCACAACCCATGTGCCCTGACTGGGAATTGAACCAGCAACCCTTTGGTTCACAGGCCAGCACTTGATCCACTGAGCCACACCAGCCAGGGCACCTATCTTTAAATGGCATATAGATAAGGTAGAAGGCATAAAACTAATAAGAGCACTTATGTCTTATTTCAAATGTCTTATTTCATTCACTTGTCTCTCCCCTTTTCCCCATGACAGCAACTGTCCTAAACTTTGTGGTTGTATTTATCCTTTACAAATGTCAGATTCCAAATCACATTTTATTTTTGCTGCTTTTGAATTTTATAAAAGTGAAGGAATACTGTGGTCTCCTGGAAGTTGCTTTCTTATGCCCAACACTATGCCTCCAAGATTCATTCATGTTGTGACGTGAAACTCTATTTTATTTTTACTACTTCATTATATTGTATAGTATGAAAGGGAAAAAACCTGTTGATCTATTCTCCTGTTAATTAGTGTTTGTGTTTGTTTCTAGTCTTAATTTATTCATGGGGCTGCTATGAACACCTAATGTACGTGTGCAACAGTTCCCTTTGAGTATAAATTACCTGGATTTTTAGGGTCAATTTTCTGGATCATAATGGAATACAAATGTTACAAGAAATGTTAATAATAGTGACTTTCCAAGCCACTGCCAAGTCATTTTAGAATACAGTTGCACCAATTTACACTCTCACTAGCAATGTACTAGAGTTCCTGTTGGCTCTGCCAAGTATAGTTTCCAAAAAAAGAGCAGACATGGAAAACTATTCATTGGCTTTCTTTCTTTTCTTATTTGCCATCTTTTCTTCCCTCCTTCCTCCCTTTCCTTTTTATTCCAGTAACTGGATTATACAAATTGTTAGCATTGTTCGGAAAAGTACTAACTTCCTGATACTGTGTTTATAAAGGTATTTCCTATACCAATTAGGACAGTGATGAAATTTTAAGTCAGCTTTCCTTTCCGAGTGAGTCTTGCTGTATCCTAAGCTGGGCGGTTGAAGCTGCCATCAGTGTGCTTGGCGAGGCAGTGATGTTCTCAGGCGGAGCCACGCCATTCTCTCGGCTGGCTTAGGATGGCACTGCCCCGTGTGTGTGAAAGACGTTCTCCTCCCTCACCGAAGGAGTGTGCTTTAAAAATATTGGCTCATGGAAGTAACTGAAAAGCACAATGTAAGAAATTATAAACTTTCTTTATGCAGAACAACAAATTAAGAAAAATTGTATTGCCTCAGGTCATGCTGCGCACAATTGGTATCAGTCACACTCAGGCTCCTTTGCTGTGGCCACAGAAATACGATAGCCAAGGAAGAAGAATGCCGCTTAATGCCTATGCACTTGACTTCTACAAACACGGTTCCTTGATAGGATTAGTCCAGGACAACAGGTATGTTTTATTTGCCTCTGTGTGTATTGCTACCTCTGTCTCTCTCCACATCCACATCCGTGTCTATGCCTTCATCTCTCTCTCTCTCTCTCTCTGTCTCCATCTGTATTCATCTCCCTCTCCATGTTGGTCTCTAGCTCTCTCTCTCTAAAATTTCTAAAATTCATTCTGCCTAGTAAATTTTAGGCAAAAGCCTTTTTGCTATTTCAAGTATGGGTTAATCATGCTAAACATACTGGCATTTTATTCCTAAAGACTAATGGCTAGAGAAAAAAACAATTTCTTCGTTGTTTTTGTTTGTGGTTTACCAGAAAAAATCTTGGGACTTAGGCTGACTCCCTTGACATAAAGATTTACTCTAAAGGTATATTTTCACATGCTCACTGATGTATTTTTACTTATTAAGTATCCTATTTATTCATTATTAGATATTTAAAAACTGAGTAACAATAACAAATAATGCCATGTTCTTCATTATCTGAGAGAACTATATAGAAAGTATGTAACTCACACATTTGAGGACTGAAAAAACAACAATTGTTTTAGCCCTTTGGCAGGGAACCCATTTTTAAAAATACTCAGTGGGAATAAGTCCTCTTGGATTTATTGGCCCAGGCACAGAGCACAGAGATGAGGAAAAGAGCATTCCGTCACTCCAATCAGGAATTCAGTGTGCATTTTACATAAAATTGGAACAGTCCTTATCGAAATAAGGTATTTATAACTTCTGACACTTGAGAAATAGTGACCTTTTAAAAAATACGGCTCATTATTGTGAATAAAACATTGCGATGTTAGTAAATAATCTCCTGGTCTTCTCGCTGATTCTCTAGCTCGCATTCACTGTCTTGGGCATTACTTTCCTGCTTGGGTTTCTCCTGAGATGGTCAGCCTCCGGCGCGCTTTGATTGTCTGTGGCTGTGATGCTTGCGCCTCACACTCACAGTCCTCACTGCCACAGATTAAATCACCAACTGGGAGTCTGTGGCAGAAATGATTCTGGTAAATGCATCTTTACAGACAAAAGTCATCTATTATTATTGACAAATCTGGCATTTCAGTTATGAAATAAGGAGTTCTTTAACGCTTCCACACCATTAATTTTCCGAATATTGTTTTGTTTAGGATGAATGAAAGCGACGCTTATCAGCTGTTGAAAGATTTTTCACTCACCATTAAATCTATCAGGTATGTCCTATATTTTAAATACTAACTTGGAGCTTTCCAAAACTTAGTGTTCAGTTAAAAATGTTGAGCTCATCCTTAAAGATGTCATTGAGCCCCTGATCTGCATGTACTTCTATACTTTATGAATGTTCCTTTTTCTGTCACTTACTTTAAAAAATGTATACCTACGTATAATTTGCCATGAATCCCTCCATTATGGGATTTTTTTTTTTTTTTTTTGCTAATCAGGTCATTTTATTTCTTTGATCTGAGATGAGTCAGACATGTTTGTGCTTTTTATATGGAGAAGGAAACTTTTAGAATGGTGGAACAGAGGGAGTTGCTCTCGACTGAGTATTCCTTGAATGTTCAGAGTTATCCAAGTTGCAGTCTCTAGAGAATTCCAAGAAACTTCAGAGACTTTGGAGCTCTCTCAAAAGCGGAGCCTAGGAAAAAATCACTCATTCATTCATTTTTATAAAAGTATTGAAGTATTATTGGTTTGAGGTATAGTCTAAACATTTGAGATACAGAGAATTATTAAATCAATTCCTGCTTTACACAAACCTTAGTGTTTTGAGAGGACACTGACTTGCAGATATTACAAAGGTAGTAAGTGCTAGGATGGTGGATCAACGGTGACCTATTCTTCCTTGAATTCAGAAAAGGATTCTCCAATGAAGTAGTTTTTTGACTAAGTCTTAAAGGATGGGGCAGAGGGAACAGCGTTTTCGAAGGACAGAAAGGAGAAAGGGCCTGATGGGTGGGGCAGAGGCTGCAAACACAGTGTGCTGGTGTGTAGGATGTGGTAGGGGTTGTGATAGGGATGAAGAGGTCCTGGGCTGCGTGAAGCAGCTTCAGAGGCAGTTTGGGTGTATGTGGGAAAGGGCTTCATTATCATACTGTAGAGTTTGAGCTTCCTATTGTGAGCAGCGTGTAGACAGTGCGTGTGAGTGAGTGTGATAGGGGCCCATGGTGTACGTATGACAGAATATGTGTATTATGATTATGTGTGTGGTGGAGACTCAAAGGCTGCAACAGGCATGCAGGTGGGAGGGAGTGAGGTTCCGAATTAAGGAAAGAGAAGTGATGCTGAAGAAGTGAAATACTTATGAGAGAGTGAATCTACCCCCCCCCCCCAAATAAATGTACAGACAAAGGCAAACAAAAGCAGACTCATAGAAACAGAGATCAAGCGACAGTTGCCAGTGGGGAGTGAGGTGGGGGATGGGCGAAAGAGGTGAAGGGGAGCGCTGTCAGCGATGTGGGGGTAAGTCTGTGTGGGGCCAGCTGATTACTAGACTTGGTGTGGTGATCACATTGTAAGAAATGTAAATGTTAAGTCACTATATTGTATACCTGAAACTAATATAATATTGTATTCCAACTTTACTTAAGTAAAAATAAAAACTAAACAATTCAAAGACATTGTCAATAAATGTCATGCCATTGGTGAGAAGATGCCAGCGTGTCTGTTTTAGATCCATAGGAAACATAGGTGTGCCGATGACATGTGGGGACTGACAAACACAAATAGTGCGTTGCAATATCTGTGGGATATCATTCAGGAGGAAGTGTTCCGTAGTCACAACTATGTGTGTGAGTAGGAGGAAATGCGAAATTGTGAATAGAGATCTGATCGTTCATTTTGGTAGGTCAGTGAAGACACTAGGAGTAAGACTGGACGTCTAGTGGAACTAATGCAGATACAATTATAAAAGGCTGATGAAAGTCAGATCTTGGTTGTTTTCAGTCCTTGATCAGTCCAGCTGCAGCATTCATTCTTGAATTTCCTCTCTCCTTTCTCCTCGCCTGTGTTTTAGTTTCTTATTGCTGCTGTAACAAATTATTGTACCACAAACTTAGTGGTGTAAACCTATACCAATTTATTCTTACAAGTTTGGAGGTCAGAAGTTCAAAATGGGCCTTACTGAGCTAAAATCAGGGTGTTGGCAGGTTGCCTTCCTTTCTGGAGGCTTTGGGACAATCTCTTTTACTGTTTATTCCAGCTTCTAGAGGCTGCCGGCATTACTTCCATCGTGGCCTCTTTCTATGTCCAAAGTCAGCATTGGTGGGTGGGGGCTCACCTTGCATCACTCTGAGTTAATTTTCTCCTGCCTCTCTCTTCTACTGATCAGGACCTTTGAGACTTAAGGATCTTGGCCTACCTGGATAGTCCAGGGTAATATCCCCATGTCAAGGTTAGCTGATTAGTTGCAACCTTAATTCTCCTTTGCCATGTAACCTAACCTGTTACCAAATCTCTGGGCATATCTTGGAGGGTCATTATGCTGTTTACCACACCATGTTTTCTTTATTTTCTCACACATCTTGGTAAAGGAAGGAATATTTTGCTCTTCATAGAGCTAGTTGCTTGTGGATTTCAGTATATACTGGACACAGTAGCAGAGAAAAACCACAAAATGACTTCGTAGGTGACTTGGGTAGAAAAGAAGGAAAGTTTTGGTGGCTGCTGTTGGAGGAAGGAGGGATCCAGTTACACAGAGCTTGGTGACTCTATCATCCTCTTAGTAATGGACATGGACTACAGTAATAGACTGGGAGTTGTCTTGTTATCTTCGTTTTTCTGTACAGTTTTTTAAAAATAAATATTTGTCATTATTCTTTATTTTTTACTAACATTTCATCTTCTAATGAGATTTACTTCATCTGCCTACCCGGGGAAAGCTCTTCTTTTAATACTGATGACTCCTCTAAAACAGGTGTTTCATGTGTATTTATTTTTATTTACAGTGTTTCTCTGCGTGAGCTATGCGAGAATGAAGACGACGATGTGGTCCTGGCCTTTGAACAACTGAGTGAAACCTTTTCTGAGAAACTTCAGAAAGTCTAAAAACAAAGTCTATTCAAACCACCTAAAGTATCTCCATGGGCATTTTTCAAGTCGTATTTTATGATTCTCGTCCTTTTGGTCGGAAATACAAGTGGGATAAAGGAGAACGAGCACGTGGAGTCCGAGCGGCGGTCAAACCTGCCACGTCCTCTCACGAGTGCCATTGTATGGGTTATTCAGGTTTCTGAGTTTTTGTTTCTTTGCACAGTTGAGTAATCACACTTAGGTCGCAGCTAGTTTCAGACTGATTGAGAAAATACAAGGACTTTGTATGTGACTCAAAAACAATTTTTACTCTGTGAGACTTAACCAAATATTGCATTTGGAACATCTTTCACCTCTAAGTCATAGTTTGTGAAGTATTTATTAAGGCTAAAATTAATGATAACCATATTCTCAAGTTAAAATATATTCTCTCTAATTGACCTAAATGTGATTACATCACTTAGATATATGGCCATTAAAATAATATCTTCCAGTGATCTTAAACTACTAATTTAAAATTATAAATAAGAGTTTTGTTTATAAAATTCTCTGATGTTTTAAAGTTAAACATAGCTGATGATTTGGTTTGATTTTAACTGTGTATAAGTGGCATGAAAACTACAAAGAAATAAAGTGGGTTTAATCTACATACCATTGGTCTCTTTGTGTTAAATTAGTGTATCTGTCAATCCATTTGCACACACATATGAATTTTATATAATATTTTATACATACATTTTACCCTTCAACAACAGGGGCTTGAACTGGGTGGGTCCACTTACATGTGGATTTTTCAATAACTATATTGCAATTTTTTTAGAGACTTGTGACAATTTGAAAAAACTCACAGATAAACCACAAAGCTTAGAATATCGGAAAAATTAGGTGTGTCATGAATGCATAAAATATATGTAAATAGTAGTCTATTTTATTGTTTACTACCATAAAATATGACAGAGACAATCACAGAAATTTTGGAAAGGACTGTGGATATGGCAAAACAAATAAAAAAGGCGGTGACGGTGGTGAAGGGTTTCAAGATGTGGATCTTCGAGAAATTTGAGAGCTAAAGACACCGTGCCAGGAGTTAACGGAAGAAGACTTGCTGCAGATGAATGCTTAGAAGCCCGTGCCAGGCCTCGAGGAAGAAGACGTGGAAGAGGCGGGGCCTGAAAACAGAATGACATTAGATAGTCAGGCAGAAGCCTTCTGATTATTCAAGACTGCTCTGACTTCTTTCACTACACGGACCCTTCTGTGATATGGGCACTGGAACTAAAGCAAATGGTGGAAGAGGGATTTGTATTGAATAGCAACATTTTTAGAGAAACGGAAAAGCAAAAAAGTCAGACAGAAATTGAGATGTATTTCTCTAAAGTTACATTGAGAGTATCTGCCTCTTTCCACCTTCTCCTCCTCTTTTGCAGCTGTCACCCACAAAAACAACATCTCCTCCTCCTGGTCCCCCTCCTGGTCCTCCTCAGCCTGTGCAATGCAAAGAAAACAAGGATGAGGACCTTTGTGATGATCCAGTTCCACTTGATGAATGGTGAATAATTAGCATGCTATATAGTTAATAAACTTTTCTGTTGTGTATGTGTGTGAGTGTCTTTGTATAACATAATAACTGTATGGCAAGAACTATATGAGGCATTTTGGTGTCATTGTCGTTGTCATCATCATCATCATCACCTAAGTATTCAACATGCAGAACATCCTCTGCAAGGCTTCTGTGGAATTAGATAGGCTATCCTTAACATAAGTGTAATGTGAGTGATATTTAATATAAAATTAATGTGTTAGTTTTCTTACTGTTTTGTTACTTTGCTTCCAAAGAATTACATTACATACAGCATATCTCTCCTGTAATTGGAGAAACTGTGTATCACCCTATCATCAAAGGTAAGTGGTTTTAAAAAGTAACATTGTTTCCAATAACAATGGTCTCCTGACTCTTGCTTCTCCCTTCTTATCTAATTCCACACCCCTTCACCCCAGAACTTATTCCTAAACTCTTACAACTACTAGCTGTTCTCATTTTGTAATTTTTTCATTTCAAGACCTATATTGCTGCGGTCCAGCCGCAGCAGAGTCCAGGGGGTCCCAAAGGTGCTATGAGGCGTCGGCGCGTGGAGATCAGGCAACTACACAGCTCAGAGGCAGGTGAAGCACTGATTCGTTTATTGCAAGTACAAGTGGATTTTTATATTTTCTTTTCTGGCATAGATTAACATTTGTAGGTGCATAGCATGATCAGTTAAGCAGAAAAATTAATACAAAGGTAACCAGGAAAAGTATTTAATTATATTAAATGAGGATTGTTTCGACTAAAGTTTTCATAGATTCAGTTATAGTGAACAAAGATTATTTTAACCAGGACAGTCATGAATCAGACGATTAGACATTTTTAGAAATTGTTCATAGGGCAAAAGTATACAGTAGATTGAGCAGAGGCAATAAGGCCTTTGTGATATCTAACTTAGCTATCTATCTTTTCTGTCTAAAATGTTTCTCTGTGTACTATAAACTTTAACTTCATAATCTTTTCTGTCTAAAATGTTTCTCTGTGTACTATAAACTTTAACTTCATAATAACTGCTTCTACATGCTTAACAGCTAACCAGCTTTTCTTATTTCTGTGGCTGTCTAATTGATATATATTCCTATTCAAGGTAAAGGAGGGGCTGTTACTCTAACGACTTTTAGACATTCAGGGACTTGTTCACCAGAGACGCATTGGTCTGATTATATCCTGTTTGTGTCAGCTGCTGGTCATTTCTAAGAGTGGTGATCATTTCTAGGAGATTCCAGATGATTAAGGCAGTAAAAATACAGATTCCAAGAAAGAGAAAGAACAAAATCACACTCAGATCCCAAGTAATGCCATGTCCTCCAGGCCAGGATACGCTTCTTTGAAGACATATCCCCCATGTCTGGACTTTGTCAAACAACATGGTTGACCGTACTGGAACTGGACGTGGCACTATATAACTAGAATCATATAGTATGTAGCCTTTTGATACTGGCTTTTTTCACTCAGCATAATTCCTTTGAGAGACATCCAAGTTGATGCATTATCAAGAGTATATTCCTTGCTGAGTAGTTTTCCATGGTATGGATGTGCTACATTTTGTTTAACCATTCAACATGTTGAGGTAAGTAGATATTTTATTCTTTAATATTCTTTAAGGGCATATTAAGGACTTAGTTACAATTTTACCTTTGGCATGTGCTGGGTACTTTAGAGAAACTATTTCTTTTAATTCTTACAATAAACATTGGAGATAGATATAATTATTGTTTGCATTGTGTTGATGTAGAAATTTAGATTCAGAGCAATTAGATAACTTGTTCAAGATCATGCAGCTAGGGAGTCGAAAGCTCACTTATTTGATGAATTTGAACCGAAACAATCTGGCTTGAAAAGGCACCCTCTTAACTACCATACTATACTTCTGACAATAATAACAATCAATCTTTATTGGTAAATTATAATTTGCTAGGCACTGTGCTAAATGTCTTACAGGTAATATATCATTTACTTTGTAAAGCATCTCTGTGAGATAAATATACACAAGTATAATACAATACTTTTTAGGAACACAGAAAAGGTAGCAATTGTATCTGCTAAGAGTTATTGGGGAAAGACATCACTTAGACAGTTGGACTTTTATTAAACACTTCATGGAGATCCACTGGAGGCAGCAAAGCATGTGGGTAAAGTGTCCAAACTTCTCTTCTGGAACGAAACTCTTAGCAGCTGTGTAGTGACTGCAATACAAAATAATACTGGAGATCCAGACTGCTTGGGAGGCTCTTAAAATAGTCAAAGTCAGAGGTGATAAAACAAGAGCCTTAACAAAGGGGAGCTAGACATAGAAAGAAGGAATGAAGAGGAAAGGTGTTAAGGAAATCCAATTGACAAGCTCTAAAGTGGGTTCAACATGGGTCTGGTAGGAGAAGAGGCAGGTTTCTCATTTGAATGGCAGAATGGGTTTGGATGCCATTAAACTATGTAAGATATATCAGGGCGAACATTTGAGGAGCAGAAGATAATGGTTTCAATTTGGGGCATATTTAGATTAGCTACCTCATTAACATTTCTGGTAGGTAGCTTGAAAGATGGGATCTAAGGTTGAGAAAGATATTCAAGCTAAAGATAAAAATTAGGAACACAACATTCATCAGTGAATATTTAATATTTGGAGGTACAGAGGCAATTTATACACTTAAAACTCCATGATATTTTCTCAATGACAAAATCCAAACTCCTTGGGATGCTATTTGAGACCTCTACAATGTGGCATCCTTCTGTCTTTCAAGCTGTATTGCCCACTTTTTGTTAATATATTTTTAATAATCTGGCCGAACTAAACCAGTCCACAGAGTGCCCTCCAAAGTGAAGTTTACATTTTCCTCTTTTTAAACCAATTATTTGGCTCTGAATTTCCCCCCCAGTAGCTGTCTCTAAGTCTCAGCTGTGCTTTAAACCCACCTCAAATACCATCATGTCTGTGCAGCTTTTCTGCCAGATGATCTCATAGAAAGGGAAAACATACAAGCAACTCTTCCAGCATTCTCCAACTCCAAATCTTCACCTATGAACTCAAAACTTAATCATCGTAATGAGCTGCATTCAAACTTCTATTAAGTGTCAGAATATTTTCTGTAGACTGAGAGAGCAAAGCCCTTAAACTGTGATATTGTCTAAATGCTAGAAACCAAACTAAAAAAGAGGATCAGCACATTAGAGAGAATGGGCAACCTATAAAAAGAGGTCTTCAGAAAGGAAGGTGGCTGGGGTTGGGGTTGGGGCCTTTAGTTCTATGGAGGGAGGAGTGTTTCTCTGTGGGCTCATTCTACTGTCGTGGAATCGAATCCCCTTATTCCGATTGTATTCTCATGATGGAAACTAACATTCAATCAGCTTTGATAACAAATATCTTTACATTATAATGAAAGACTTGTATTTTATTGAGTGTCTCTAGTGCTATATGCTTTATAGTTTGATAATAAAAGAATGACAGTGATAATAACAAATCTAACAACAAATCAGAGGCTGCACCAAGTCCTTGGACTAGTTGGTCTCGAGGGCATGTCCCAGACCGCAGTGAAGTAGTGAGGGAGGTATGTATCTATTTTGCACTTTGCCTTCAGTGTTTTTTCAGAGGGTGTGGCCTAAGGATTTTTTGTTCCCAACCCCTCCAGGAAATGAAACCAAAAGCAGGGTGACTCAGCTGGTGCAGAGAAGGTGCTCTTGCTCACTTAGAGAGTGTAGCTCTGAATGAACACCTCAGAGCTGACTTCCCCTGGCTCATGACCTGGGGCTGGCTTTTGGACTGTAAAAGGAAAACTACAGATCCCAGGTAAGAGAGGGTTTGGTGCCTTGTGTGTAGATGAACTGGCGAGGGAAAAAATTGTGTGCTGATACTGAGGGACCATGTAAGAAGAAAGAACTGGCTGCTCAGAGCTAAGTTAAACTGGCAGGTTAGTTATCCCTGGGGCAACGAAGTGGTGGTGGTTTTAGTTCGAAGACAAAATAATGTATTTGCAAATAAATGAACTCCAACATCCATTTGAGATTGATGTTAAAATAGCTGCTTTAGAATGAATTTTATTTGTGAAACATGCTAGGACTTCCCGGTGCCAGCTGGATTATTAAAAATAGATGTGGCACACAATTTTGCATTAGGCTTATAGCTTATCATCACAGACAGGCAAATGTAAAATGACACACACACATATTAATTTAAAGAAACATTTCTAACTGTGTTGGGGAAGCCAAGGATAGGACAATGATGAGTTTGGAAGGACTGATTGAGAAACAATGCTGTTAGTGAGAAATCTGCCTTCAATGGTGATTTGTAAATTTGGATTTTTAAATACTGTTACCAGAGCTATCTTGAGTGTATTTCTAAATTTAATAATAGAGAATGCATTTCTCTTTAGGATTGGTGGGGATGTGTGACTCGACTTAACGGAGGTTCTTTAAACAACTGAGGCTGTTTCTGCACTGTTGCAGTACAGGTGGAAATCAAAGGAAAAGTTAGTTCTTGTCTCTGTAATTCTTTCTGATATGTAATTGTGGAGCCCTATGGAGCAGCCACTTCCCTTTTAATGCCACAGGAGTATTGCTGGTCTAACAATATGGAATTATTCAGAGGGCTACATGAGGATGAATTGAACAATTTTCAAAACACATTTTTATATTTTAAAAATACTGACATATTGTGTGGTAGAACAGCAACCCCCAACCTTTTTGGCACCACCGACCGGTTTCCTGGAGGTTGGGGGGTGCTAGGCGGGGTGACCAAAGGCAGAAGGTGGAGTTCATACGAGTTTCACTGTACCTCTGTGGATGCGGATGGGGGGAGGGTTGAGGGGGTTGGGGACGGGGTAGGAGGCAGGAGGCGGCGCTCAGGGGAGCTTAGCGTGCAGCCGGTTCCTAGGCGGCAGCAGACCACAACTCGCCTGCGACGGGGACTCTTGTAGAATGCAAAATTTGTATGTATTTTTACTAAAAAAAATTGTGAAGAATGTGACACCAGTGAGATTGTATGCTTGCGAGGGCTGCTGATAGATCGTTCCTTAGATCCTTTATCCATTTGTCTATAGGCGGGCACGTAAGTTGCAGCCATATCTCGGCTATTGGAAACAATGTTGCAGCCCTGGGTGGTGTAGTTCAGTGGATTGGGCGCCGAACTGCAAACAGAAGGGTCCCGGGGTTGGATTCCTAGTCAGGGCACATGCCTGGATTATGGCCAGGTTCCCAGTTTGGGGCACACCAGAGGCAATCACACACTGATGTTTCCCTCTCTCTCCCTCCCTTCCCGGACTCTCTCTAAAAATAAATAAATAAATGAAATCTTAAAAGAAAACAATGCTGCAATAAACATAGGGCTGCATTTATCATTTTAAACTACGGTTTTCATTTTCTTTGCATAAATACCCAGCAGTGGAATTGCTGGGTTGTACGGCAGTTCTATTTTTAATTTTTGAGGAACCTTCATTCTGTTTTTCATAGTGGCTGCAATAATTTATAATCACACCAAAGTGCACATGGTGTTCCTTTTCTCCATATCCTTACTAGCACTTGTTATTTGTTGTCTTTTTGATAACATCCATTCTGACAGGTGTGAGGTGATATGTTATTGCAGTTTTCATTTGCATTTCCCTGATGATTAGTGATGGTAAGTATTTTTTCCATGTGTCTGTTGGCCAGCTGTATGTCTTTGGAGAAATGTATGTTCAGGTCCTGTGCCCATGTTTTAAATTGAATTGTTTGTTTGATGTTGAGTTGTAGAGATTCTCTATTTTTCGTCACTGGACACATCTTTGCCCATTCAGCAGATTGACTTTTTGTTTTGCTAATTTTTTTTTTGCTATGCAAACTTTTTTTAGTTTGATATAGTTCCATTTGTTTATTTTTGCATTTGTTGCCTTTGCCTGAGAAGACGTATCCAAAAATTATTGCTAAGGCCAATGTGAAAGAGTTTACTGCCAGTATTTTCTTCTAAAGGTCTATAGTTTCAGGTCTTACACTTAAGTTGCTAATGCATTTTGAAGTCAGTTTTATATACGGTATAAAAATGTGATCTGTTTTCAAATTTTGCGTGTATGTGTCCAGTTTTCCCAACACTATTTATTGAGGAGACTGTCTTTTGCCCACTGTGTGTGTGTGTTTGTCTCCGGTGTCGTAGATTAACTGACCACATATGCGGGATTGTTTCTGTTCCATGGGTGTGTGTATCACGTGTGCCGGTACCACACTGCTTTCCTCACCACAGCTGTGTTGTGTAATTTGAAATTATTGGGCGTGACACCTCCAACTTTCTTCTTCTTTCCCCAAATTTCTTTGGCTCCTCAGGGTCTGTTGTGATTCCCTATGCATTTTAAGATTTTTTGTTGTTGTTGCAGTTAAGTGAAAAATGCCATTGGTATTTTGATAGGTATTGCTTTGGGTAGTATGGACATTTTAACTACATTAGTTCTTTCAATCCATAAGCATGGTACATGCTTCTATTTATGTCTTCTTCAATTTATTTTATTAATGTCTTACAGTTTTCAGAGTACAGGTCTTTTACCTCTTTGTTTAAATTTGTTCCTAGGTAATTTATTCTTTTTGATGCAATTGTAATAGGATTGTTTTCTTTATTTTTTCTGATAATTCCTTATTTGTGTATAGAAACAAAATAGCTATTTGAGTTTTCTAGTTTTATATTCTGCAACTACTGAATTCATTTATTAATCCTAATATTTTTGGTAGAATTTTTAGTTTTTTAAAAAATATATAGTGTAATGTTATCTGCAAATAGTGACAATTTTACTTCTTCCTTTCCAAATGGATATTTTTTTCCCCTCTTGTCTCATAGCTGTGGCTAGGACTTCTGACACTATGTTCAATAACAGTGGTGATAGTGGGTATCTTTGTCTTGTTCCTGATGTTACAGAAAAAGCTTTCAACTTTTCACAGTTGACTATGTTAGCTGTGGGTTTGTTATATATGGCCTTTGTTATGTTAAGGTATATTCCTTTTGTACCCACTTGGTTGAGAGTTTTTATCATAAATGGGTATGGAATTTTGTCAGATGAGTGTGTGCTTCTTGAGGCTAGGGGTCTTGAGGATATTGCCTAGAATGGTGTCTGGCCTTATAGTAAATACCCAATAAAAGATGACTGAGTAGATTAATTAATGCACAAAATAATTTTATTACTATAGGCACTCAGTAGGATGACAGGTATTGTAGCCCAATTATGCTCATATAATCTTTATACAAAGATAAAGCATTGACTTTTGTGATTCTGTATATGTAGTTTCTTTTTATATCATTTTATCAGTATATCTGTGATATCTTTTAAAGAGCTCATGACATTAAAATACCTTGGTGACACTACTTACGTTACTAAATTGGAGTTTATTTACAGAGAATGATCGTATCTGCAAGTAACTGTATTGTGAATCTAAGTATTGATAGTAGCTATGATTGTATCTGTTTGCTTTACGTATAGAGTGACCCTTTAGTAGTTTGATTTCTGAGAAACCATACTCGATTCTTTCCTCTGTTAGCTGAAAAATGAACATTTGATGCTGTCTTCCAGCCAAGACCATGTCCCAATGTTGGTATCTATCTTCCTGTCGCTACTTAAATACTTTACTATTAAGAAAAGGACAGATAAAGAAAGAGTACACATGTGGATACAGTGAGAGAATACACGTTTTATAAACTCAGTTGAAACAATGATGAAAGTCATTGGGTACACAGAAGCCAGCAAATTGAAGCATTAATTAGATGCTAATTCATTTTAATCTGGTTGCCTATGTGCTCAACCATGAAATAAAAGAGTACAGTCAAAGTAATATTAAAAATGCTAGAGGCCCTGACTGGGTAGCTCCGTTGGTTAGAGTGACATCCTGATGTGCTTAGGTTGGGGGTTTGATCCCTGGTTCATTCATTGATCGATTCACATACAGGAATCAACCAATGAATGAATAAGTGGAACAACAAATCGATGTTGCCTTCTCTCCCTCCCCCCCATCTAAATCATTAAATTAAAAAAAAATTAAATCTGGAAATTTACCTATGTAGACTGTTCCAGAGTTAAAGTGTATGTAGAAATGTTTTCTATTTTCTAGTTTTCCTGGATCAAATCTTCCTTTAAACATATATGTTACTTTTTTGTCTTTGTCAATGTGACTTTCACATACACATTTTCATGAATATGTTTTGCCCTACCATGCAGCCCCACCATCCCTTCTGAGTGATTTCATTGCGGACATATTTAGTGAGAGGACTATGAAAATTATCCTTATTAGGAAAATAGATAATGATGAGATTTAGAGAAAAGAAAGAATTGAACAGATTTTATTTCTGAAAAAAGTAAAGCATATTGTGATATGTTATTTTAAATGAAGTGGTAATTAATAGCTTTGTTTGTATAGACCATGGCTTCTGCACCTCCCACGTCAAACGAAACGTCAAGCCCTAGTAACAGTGAGAGTGAGAGTGAGCGTGAGAGTGAGAGTGATGCTGAAAGTGACAGCTGTGACGGCACTGAGACCATGGACAGCCTGTCCTCATTTGATCAGTCTGAAGAAGAAGATCATCTAAGCTCAGAAGACATAATAGAAGAGCCAGCCTCTGGGCCATTGCTGTGTGAGTTTGAAGTCGAAGAAGAGAAACCTTCCGGCGTTGAAGCTACAGATGAGAGCAGCTCTGATTTAGAAAGATCAGGTGAGGGACAACCCAGGACAAATTACCCTCCCTCCCTTCTTTCTCCTCCCCACTTCTTCCTCCTCCTCCTCCTCCTACTCCTCTCTCTCTCTTTCTCCTTCTCTCTCAATTATGTCAGTGCCTTCAGACATTTTCTCTTTTATAATAAAGAAGGTTTTTGTTGTTGTTTTTAGTTTACCTGGAGTAGTTCGCTTAGCCTGGAATCTATATTGTAAAAACAAAAACAACAACAAAAAAGGTTTGGGATTTTTAAAATCAGTGTGTAAATTTTATGAGTGTCCCTATTTTATTTTTTATCAGCGCACATAGTGCATGTCCATATTTTATTTACATTAAATATGGGTCTGCTACTTCCCACTCTAGTACAGATTCTTAGAATTTTCTTCAGTACAATTCAATCAATAGATGCTCAGGGATAGGGACTGAGAATCAACAAGTATCATAAGATTCTCGCATGATTCTCATTATAATGGTATGAATTTAAAAGCAGGTCTGCAGAGCCCGCTTGACTCACAAGTTCAATGAGTGCTACAGTGTTAAGCTTGAGTTCCTGAGTTACACAGGGTGGGGCGGAATAGACTTACAGTTTTGAGTATGCAAAACACAGCTTATTCTTGTATGATTACTTATTAATTGTTGTATTATTTTCATACAAACAAATGTAAACCTACTTTTGTCCCTTCCTGTATCAGCACATAAAATATAATTCTATTGAATGTAAAAACATCAATACCATGTTGAGTTTTAATATATATCTTAACATACAAATTTTATAATAAAATACTGTATCTTATCAGATTAAAGAAAAATATTCAATAAAGATCAACAGTCATTCATGATTGCTTTGCCACCAGTTAGGGAAAGAAGATAGTTACCTAAACTCGATAAAAGGCCTGCTAAAAATCTACATCAACCATCAAATAATAACACTTTATCTGCTTTGCCACGGAAGTGAGAAACAAGAAAGCTTTCACTACTACTATTCAATATTATATTGGAAGGTCTAGTTAGTGTAAGAAAAACCCCAGAAAAGTAAATAAAATATGTGAGGGTAAGGAAGAAAGAGAAACTAACTGTTATAAAAAATCTATCTTGGACAGGGAAGAAAGTCTACCTAAAATGTTCAAGAGAATCTATACACGACAGAGAAATAAGAAAAATCTCTTCTGGGAATATTAGATCAACATTTTAAAAAATAAGTGATCGTAATTGCCATCAGTATGAAAATGTTCACTAGTATGGAATATAGTTCTGATTCTAAGTACCAAAAATTACCAATTTGAAATGCATTCAAAGAAAAAAACCCCATCAAATTAGCCACACAAATGAAAATATACTTAGGAATAAATCTAACAAAACATATTAAGGAGAAAATAATTTTGAAACATTATAGAAAGACAATGGTACTGAATAAATGTAGAAATATACTAGGTTTTTCCTTGTTATTACTCAATGTTACAAGTATATCTAGTATCACCAAATCAACCTTTTAATTTAATGCATCTTCAACATGAATCTACTCTTTCATCTTGCCACTACAAAAAAAATGAGATAGAATATCTTAAGGATCTTGGGTAAATTCTTTTTAAATAAAACAAGTACTGGATTTCTTAAATGAGATAAAGGAAAATTTCAAATAAAAAGCTAAAAGTTTGATAAGCTTTACCATAATCAAATAAAAGAGCATCTATGTAATAAAAAATTCCAAACAAAGCTAAGAGCACAGACTGGAATGAGACCGTAAATCCATGTCTGAATATAAGACATTTATCCAGAAAAAGTAAAGACTGTATACCAACTAATTGGAGAAAGATAACCCAGTAGAAAAGGAGCAAAGGTCGTAAATTAGCAAATCACAAAAGGGAAATCTGAATGTTAAAAAAAATAGATACATATTCTACAAGATACCATCCTTGGTAGTAAAGTAAATTAGAACTATGTGACACCGTTTCCCAGATTTCTCAGATTGGAAATATTTTAAAATTTGACAATATCGATACTGTGAATATGAACTGAATACTATCTATAAAGTTGCTCACCTCTCTAATCCTTACCTCTTAGAGAATCTCTCTTGCATATGCTCAGTGAGACATATTAAAAATAATGTATAATATGCCATAACTTGTAAGACAATAACAAGAAAACAAACAACCTAAATACTTATCAGTATGGAGTTTGGCTTTAAAGAGCGATATACTCATATGATAGAGCATTATCAGCTGCTGAAATTAACATGCTGTATTTTGTGTATCAACATGGATAGATCTCAAAATCATAAAGTTGCATGAAGAAAACAAGTTGTGGGATGACACCATTTAATTTAAGGAGACATAATAGGATATTACATACAATAATACAAAATCGTGGCAAAGAAATATCACAATGTTGGTTGCCTCTGTGTTAAGTGGAATGGGAATTCAACTATATCTTTGATGTTTATTTCTCTTTAATAAATAAATTTGAAACAAATGAGCAAAATTTAACATTAATCTGTTCCAATGTTGAAATACATAGATATTTGCTAATTATTCTTTATATTTTTTTTGTGTTTTTAAATTATCATCAGCCCTCTCCCACAAAATGACCAACTGAATTTTAGGGTTGCCTAATCAGCAACCACATTTTATTTTCACCTTTATTAAATTCTCTAGATTTTTAAAAATTCTTCATCTGGATGATACATGAATAACATTTACCTGAAGCAAGTATTAATAACTTACCTAAGCTCAAACTGAAATATTTTTTACCTACTTACAAACTAAAATAAAAATAACTAAAAGATACAGTAAACCAACTTAGTGTGTTTCTAAAATTATTGATGCAATTGAAATTGAACTTTAAAATACTCTTCCAAATGAATATTTTCACATGACTCCACCTGTTAGGCAGGCTTACATAAGCAACACTTAAGACATGGTGACAGAAAACTACTCTGACACCTTACATAAAACTTTGAAATCTCGAATCTGTGACTGTTCACAATGTTAGCTTCTTGGCTTGCTTCTCTCAGCCCCGGTATGAAAATAGTAATGATGAAATGAGATATGGAATTCTACGGGTACGAGATGATGGGCATATGGAGACTGCTACATTAACTGTAAGAAACACTAAGTAATTGTAATTTTAATGACAGGGAATATATACACCCAAATGTAGCCTTACCATTGGCTTAACAAAGTCCAAAGTAGCTTTTAGGAGCGAGGAGCTATTATTAATAAATCTGGCCCTGCATATGGGCATGTCTAGGGACCCCAAATGTTTAAATATTATTTTATAATACCTAACAGCCCTCAATTATGCACAAATTCACTTTTTTTTTTGAAGAAGCAGTTGGGAGGATTCAATTAATTATTATCAGTCATAACATTATGAGAGACGACTAATACTGTAACAAAATGCCAAACAGTCTAGACTGTGTTGTACTATTTCTGCCTCCTTTTTTTCCTGAGACCTCACAGGCCGACTAGAGGAATGTTTGTTTCTTGTCCACGTCCTAATTTCTTGATAGAATGCATTTAACAAGGGCATAGAATATTACAAAGGAATTTGCAAGAGAAATTTATTTCAAAGAATTAAATCGATTTTTCTTTTTCCATATATAGGAAAGTAAAAAAGAAATACACTATTTACCATTTTATCATTTACCTTTAGTAAGAGAACTTCTGAAGATAGACACGGTGTTCATATCTATATATCTATTTATAGATATCTAACTATATATTCATATTAATTCATTTTGAAAGTGGTCAATGATCAGTTTTCTGGACATTTTTGTGTTTGGGGACTTGTTATAATTTATGTATATCATTAAAATTCATTTGCAACTGAGGCTATATTATTTTAGAGTTTACAAAAAATCTAATTTTAAAACTATTAAGATTGGCTTACCTTGCCCATAATTATTCTTTAGGGAAAGTAATGTAGGTATGTTCTCATTTTTAACATATCTGTTTGTCTTTTGACATGTTACTGGATATTCATGTCATGAATATTTGACATGAAACTGAAATATTCCATTTCAGCCATGCTTATATAGTCTTGTACGAAATGTAAATATACTCAAAGGTAGCAACAGAAGGAATTATCAGTTAAAATTAATTTAAAATCAAGTATGAAAATTTACTGTTACTTATGGTTAAAGGGTTAACTGAATGCAAGAAAACTCTGCGGACACTCTCATCGTTGGTTTGGAATACTCTGTCAAAATCTCGGTAAGTGCAACACAAATTCTTAGAAGTAATGTATTATTAAAAGTAGTTCATTTCCTCTGTATGGCATCATTTTTTATTTCTTCCTGCTAAGAATCATTTTTGGAGAAACTGCCAGTGGGCCAAGAGATTAATTTTTTGAAAATAGGTAAACATTTTCTTTTCTTGGGAAAGGGGTATGCTATAGAACTTTCATTCAGCAGCAAGGAGTAATACACTGAAAACTTTGAAGAGAGGTGTATGGGCAGGAAAGATTCATCTTTCTTTTAATATTGCACAAGACTAAAGTAATGATTTAATTGGCATTATATTACATGTCACAATATTTTCAAGTCTCTTAAAATTGTCTTTGGTATGTTTAAACTAATGCCAAAACATTATGTTTTGCAACAAAGGCAAATCCACCAAACCAGTGCGTCATTGCATTCCCTCACCTGTTATTTTGTGTGCCCGTTATTATGCTAGGTGCTAGGGAAACAGTGATGAAGAGTGTAAAATTTCCTATTTAGGTGATTTACTATGTCTAATCTTATGTCATTTATCTCCACTTTTCTAAACTAATTTAATGTAAGATGTGCTATAATGACAAGTGCATACAATTACAAAATAAAACCCAAACCCAAAACATCATTTAACATATGCATGTTTTAAGCATATATTATGACTTTGGTTCTAAGAATTTTATAATATCTATTTCGTGAATTCTCACTACGTGAAACTATCTGCTTAATTCATTCTTAAATTGAGAAGCTGTAGCACAGAATAGAGAAGCAAGTAATCTAAAGTCCCAGAGCTTGCTAGCCATGGATTAAGAATTCTAATCTGGAGCCTAAAGCAATGTCTTTCTATGGTCTGTTGGCCATTTCAGAATTTAGGAAATGTAATGGTCAATTCATTAGAAAGAAACGTGTGTGTGTGGGGGGGGAAGAATTCTAATCTCAGCAGCCTGACTACAGAGATTGCAGTTTGGTTCTCTGTGTTCAAATATGCAAATTCTGAAAAATTCTGAAAAACCACACAGCAGAGTTAACATCTTTCTGCTGTCTTTTAATTTTTTTAAGGAGCATGTGGTAGCTTCTCACATCCTAGCCACAAAACCAAAGAAACAATCCCCCCAACATCCAAAAAAATTAAATTAGAAGAAAGCATGCAGTTCATGTTTTGTACAGCACCAGGATGGGAAATTATGTAGCTGAATTGAATTCCTGGCGTCTGTTAATGCAGGTATAATTGTACACAATTGCTTTAGAAAACAATTTGCTTTTGCTGTATGATTGTGCATTAGGAAACATCTACAAGGATGATCATTGCAGCACAGTTTGTTACAGCAATAAATGAAGGAAATAATTCAAATGCTCATGGGAAGGAGAAAGATATAGAGTAAATTGTGATTAGACATATAATTGATATTATACAGCAGTAAAGTTATTGAGGTATAGCTTCCTATAATCTTAAGCTAGAATTTTAATAGTAATTGTAATTAAGTTTGAAAAGTAAATCCCACAAAACACAGGTAAAACATTGTCCTTTTAATAAAAATCCAAAATGAGGCATACACATATTCTCTTAAGAACTTTAAAAATTAAGCAAGAGAATGATGAAAACTAAATTCAAGGCAGTGGTTGCCTCTGAGGGAGAGGTAGGGAAATAAGTTTTGAAAAATGCTCATTGAGTAGTAGATTTAAGTTATAGAAAATCTTTTATTTCTCGGAGTGGGTGAAGAGTTCACAGCTTTCATTATACGTTAATCTAAAATGCAAAATAAGATAGTTCCATGCATATAATTAACCAAGGATTATGATTGCTTTAATTTTTCACACTAAAAGTACAAAAATAGCAAATATGTAAATTTAAAATACAGATGCACTTTTTTCACACCAATGAATTCCAGTTTCACTTTGGAATCATCATATCTTTATCTAAGGGCTATTTACTATTACAGAATAATGGGGATGCCTGGAAAATTGTTACTTAAATATAGTAGGAATTTGGGGTTAGTTTTTCTTTAAGTTTCTTGATTAAACTAGAAAAAAATTTGTGTAACCAATTGAATGGTAGAATTTTATCTCAAGCTGCTATTAATTTAATAATCTTTGCATTATGTTTTATATTTTTAATCAGAATGGTGAGCTTACTTAAAGACTTTGTTGAGTCTGAATTTTTTTTGATTGATGGAGATTCACTACTCATCACTTGTGTTTTAAATGTGAACTTCAAGAAAGGACAAACTCTTCACTTCTTCTATATTGTAGAACAATTTCTGCATGATTTTATTCAAAAGGAAGCCAAATTTATAATAGTTTTCTTTAAGGTAACAAACAGACTTAACTCTTTGTTCTCATTTTGTAGAGTTTAAGAAAAAAGTATTCATTTTTAAATGTGATCAGTCATTATTTATTCTTTTAGATATTTTGCTTCTTCAGGGTATAATTAAATTCCCACTAATAGAAATAATACTAAGTATTATTGATAGGAAAATAGTTAATGAGTATTTATCTGACATTTCTACATGATCCAGAAAACTTATGTTAATAACCTTGAGCTTCTTAACTTTTTATATCATATTGATATAACAATTTATATACAATGCTAATATTTTGAAAAATATTTAGTTACTCTATTTTTATGTATAAAATTAATATTGTTGTGCTTTTTCTACAGGATGCAGAAAATCTGTATTTTAATTACCCCGGACTTCTGGCCCTTCGTACCATATTGATTCAACATTTAGAATACAATACTGATGTCACTATTCATACAGAATTTTCCAACTGCCTGACACCAGAATGGGAGATATTTCTTAAAGAATGTTATCCATATTTCCTAATTGTCTCAGAAAAGGGAATAACACCTCGTCAAACAGACTTTTTAAACATTTTTATCATTCATGCTCTTCAGAAGAAAATCAATGTTGTACAGTCTTCAGGAATAGAGTCGGATGTCCTTAGAATTTATGGATACTATGCCTCAAGTTGCTATTTACACAAACAGTTTTTTGAAAGGGTAAGTGAGGTTCAGTTGCCCAGAAGAAATAAGCAATGTAAGTATGGAAAAATTAACCAGAGAACCAATAGCATAAGTCTTTATTCAAAAATTCTGGGCATGAGACTACTCTGAAGGAATTCTAACATGGAGAAAGAGGGCAGAAGTTTTTATATGGCTTTAGCAAAAGAGGTTAGCTTAAGGTGTTGCCTATTAAGCCTTTGTATGGGCAATTTTGAGAAGTAAGGAGGAAAAATATGGACTAAGGTCATGTACAAGAGACTGGGGAGGAACAGTTCAGAGAGGGCAATGACATGTGAGTAGCACAGTAGGAAACTCTCAGCCAGTGTCTTGTACATAAATTACACGTTGTGTGTGTGTATACACAAACACATATTCACACATATATAAACATTTATTTATATTCTCCTATATATTATATATACATGCTTTCTGTGTATATATTTTACACATACATATGTGTTGTTTATATATGTGTGTGTATGTATATATATGTATGTGTGTGTGTGTGTATATTTATGTGAATAATCTGGGGTGATTTTTATCTATATTCTCACCTTTTAAATTAAGACAGTTACCCTGACTGGTGTGGCCCAGTGCACTGAGCATCTTCCCTCAAACTGAAAGGTCGCCAGTTTGATGCCCAGTCAGGGCACATGCCTGGGTTGCAGGCCATGTCCCCAGTTGGAGGACTGAGAGAGGCAACCAATGGCTGTTTTTCTCCCTCTCTCCCTCCTTGCCCCTCTCTCTAAAAATAAATCAATAAAATCTTTAAAAAAGTAAGATAGCTGATAGAGAAAATATTTTATCATCTTCTTTGTCAGTACGTTTTTGCAACTTTTATTTTTTAAGATTTTACTTATTCAGTTTTAGAGTGAAGGGTTGGGGGGGAGAGAAACATCAATGTGCAAGAGATACATTGATTGGTTGCCTCTTGCCCATCCCCCAACCGAGGACCTGGCCTGCAACGCAGGCATGTGGCCTGTCTGGGAATTGAACCAGCAACCTTTTGGTTTGCAGGCCAGCACTCAGTCCACAGGAGCCACACCACACCAGCCAGGGCTTTTTTGCAACTCTTTTGAATAGTTGTATCCATTAAAAAGACAGCTATGAATAAATACTAAGCTTAAGAACATCGCTTGCAATTTTCTTTCTGATTTGTAAAAGAAATAACAGACCAGGGTGGGGCGATACAGAAAAATTATATTACTACTAAGGCCAGTGCTTCTTGATGGTTGGTTTTTATTAGAAATAAATGCATTTTAATTTCTCTTCTTATATTCTAATAACTTCAGCAGTGAATAGTACAAACAAAAGGAGTGGAAGTTTATCTCAACTTGAATTAGTGGCTTTTTTGTTTTGTCTGTAGTAAATAATCATAAACATTATTTTCCACCTTGTATTTAGTTTAAGTAGAGGTTTGCAATAGGTATTTTTATTTGAACCAGAAGACTTACTTAGTGTTTTGTTTTTTAGAACGAGATACAACTGCAAAATGCCTTACATGCCTACATAGTAGAGTATTACCAAAAGTCTCAGGAAAGAGAAGTATTTCTGTATGGTCATTTGAGACTAAACTTGGGAGAAATGCAGAAAGAGGTAACAGCACATTTATCTGGAAACTAAAGTTCAGCATCTAAGAAATATACTTTCAATGATTTGTTGCTTCTGGAAGACACATTTTTAACCAACTCAGGTCCTTACTGATTATATACACTTGCATCTTCGAGCTGCATAGCACGGAGGTGGAGGGAGTCTTGCTAAATTTACTGATTATAAAACCCTAGACATTTTCTACAGAAAACCCTTTGTGCAAAATATACAGTAAAACTGGGGGAAGATCTCAAACTTTTATTCTTAGTATATGGCTGAAAACTCTCTGAACTGACATTGAAGAATTCACGTTAGTCATTCAGGAATTTACAAACTGGGTGTGGTTTATCCAGACTTGTTAGAGAGTATATAAATCAGGAGGAGAAATAGTTACTAATATTAAAATGATTCTGAGAACCTAGCTAGATACAGCCTCATTATCATTTTTCATTAAACATTTTTAGGCATATCTTTTATATTCTGCTTTAATTTTTTAAAAGAGTAAATTTGAGTGTTAATATTATTAATGGGAAAAATTAAACTGTTTTTTTTTGAGGGCTGAATATCACCTGAGCTTTGAATCTTGTCCCTTGTAATCAGTAGGTCTTTAAAACATTTTTTATTGCAGACACATCAAGCCTTGTCCTTGCTTCACAGTCTTGGCCCTGAGGAAGCTGATGTGAGAAGTGTTGTGTGTGCTGTTTCATGTGCTGTGACACTAAAACTCTATACGAAAATGTTACATGAAGCACAAGCCTGTGCAAACCCAACCACCGGCACAGAAAAGCAAAACACACAGGTGGGATTGTTTCAGAATTAATTTATCCTTCAGTGTTACTTTTAAAGATGTGGCCATGCTTTTGACTAGTAACTATGGGTGTAACCTCATCATGAAACAGGAAACATGTGTTTGTCACATTTGTGGAATAAACATCGATAGGTATATTGATCCTATTCTTATGAAGGCATGCGGGGCTCTTTACAGAACAAGTTAGGATAATTTTTTTCCCCTGGAATGAGCTTGTCACCTCTTTCTTCCCTGACCGAAGGGCAAATATCTACTTCATTCATGTTCTCAGCTGATCATCACTGATGCTAACTAGGCAAATATCTACTTCATTCATGTTCTCAGCTGATCATCACTGATGCTAACTAAGACTTTTGTAGACCAGTTTCAAGGCCTAGGTGGTGCCATCCCACCGGAGGGTTAGCCTTTGTTACAGCTGATGGAGAGCAGTGTTGCTGGCTGTGATCAGGATGACCCTGGATAACGAGCTGTCCTACTCTGTTGCCCAAACTCATGTTTTCTGTTAATCCCAGTAACTATGCTGTATACCTGAAACTATTATAAAATAATATTGAACTTCAACTGTAATTGAAACATACAAGAAAAAAGAATACCAATAGTAATAGTGATATTACTATTAATAATAGAAGCTAACTTTTACTAAGTCTTTACTATGCACCAATGCCAGGTACCTTATACACATTACTGTTAATCTTTACAGCCATTCTGAGAAATAGGTATTCTTGTTATTCTACTTTATAGGTGAATAACAGTCAAACAACTAACTGCTGGCAAAGCTAGTATGCAAACCCAAGTTTGTTTGTCTCCTGCTAGACTATGCTGCCTTAGTGTACAGGCCATATCTCCCACTAAGCCCTGGTCTTCCATATAGGAACAGACATAACAGTAAGAAACTTTATTACCCTCCTTGTATTTCTGCTTTGAGATTGAAAATACATAGATAGATACTAGCCATGCCTCCAACCAAGTGATCCTCTGCCACCATTTTAAAAAATGAAAATGTTAGATACAGTAAATGCTGGGGTCTAGTTATTATGAAAAGTCTTCACTACTAAGCAAACACAATTAGTTGTACTATTTAGCAAAATAAATCATATGCTTATTTAAAAGTTTCTTAAAACAAAATAATTAAATAAGAATACATCTATCATGGAGAAATTCTGAGTAAGATGCTTTAAGATGCTATTCTTGCACATCTGAATTTTTATGTTGCCTGTGTATAGGTTGATATTTTTAAATTCATATTTTTCTAGGACTTGAAGAAAATGCCAACAGTAAATGAAGCTGCAGATCTTTGCAGAATGCACTGTCTTAGTGTGATTTTCCTTCAACATTTACCCCTGTTTCAAAGAGCTAAGAGTAGAATCATTAGTTCTGTTTGGGTCAGAACTCTTGGACCATTTCTAAGAATGGTAGGTGAACCATGTAGAAATTCACAAATTTTGTAAATTCAATAAGGCAAATGTTAGAAGGCAGAAGACTTTGCTTTTTTTGATATTACTTTTATTTCTGCATGCTTCTTGAAAATTGCTGCCGACAAACAATGCATGTTTTTAGGAAAAATAGTCCAGTCATATATAAAAGTACTCAGTGATAAAAAGTAATTCAACTACATATAAAATGATACATACTCTGAAGAAATTCAGATATTTAGACAATTTCTTTGAAGAAACAACAATCCTTACTATTGATATATACAAAGTAATTAATAAAAATTTTATATCAATTTGCATGTTTCATCTTATTATTAACTAAAACAGAAAAATGAATTTAAAATTCTTCTGTCACTTTTTGTGAAACTTCAAAAATCTTTGCTCCCATAGTTCAGCATAGTGCTTTCTAGTCTGATATTTTTGTTTAGTGCGGCGATTTTCAACCTTTTCCATCTGACGGCACACATAAACTACTAAAATTCTGCAGTGCACCAAAAATATATTTTTTTGCCAATCTGACAAAAATAGGCCTACTTTTGATTCTTTCACACCAGATAGCTGTTTTTGTATTGGCTGTTGTCATTTTTTAACTCAACATCTAAGGGAAAAGAGGTCAGTGCCCCTGATTTAATAGGCAGGTATTGCATGTTTTAAAAATTCTTGGCAGCACACCGGTTGAAAATTGCCTGTATAGGGTATTACAATCTTATTTTGGATGAAAACTTTAGCTCAAGGAAAAAAGTTGCATTTTGGAACAAACTTGAACCCAAAAGACCATTACATGTTACTGTACTTTTATTACACTTAAGCCTATAAAGAGTAAAATTATTCCCATTGGCTTTAGCACAGTAAGAGATAAAGGGATGCTAAGTTACAGAAAGCTAGAATAGTCCCTTAGTGAGATATTGAGAAACCCATACAATACGATAAATTAAGGCTAGTTGGGTGGTGGTAAAACTGCACTGTTGGTTGTATTACCTCGTCATCGCCAGCACGGTGGTATTGTGCATACAGGTGACATTTTTATTGTGTATTTAAGAAATCCCATCTGATATGTCATCGCATTTTATTTGGGCCCTAACTCATTAAACGATGCCATAAGCAACTTTTAATTGAAACTATAGCAATAACAATGAAATACCCACTACTTTTCTGTAATGACTTTATTATTTTGAGTCAATGAAGGAATATTTATTGTACTCATGATTGTGATACGTTCAAAAGAATCATTTCATTTTAGAGCTACAAGGAATATTGGAAGGTATAGATTAGCCATGTTATGTTACAGTTCTAAAAAGTGAAGCATAAAGAAGGCAAGTTGTTTTATACAGTCACATATTTTGTCAGTGCCAGGGGAGTGGCATCGTGTTTCCCCATATACTCTAGTTCCTTTTTCGTAGTTTAAGGCATGTGTCATGTCGAGGAAAGTTTAAGGAAGACATGAACATTCTGGGAAGATTTGGGGTTATTAAAATATGCATCTCTCTCTTTTTTTTCCAGTTAAAGTATTGCGAATTTTTCACCCTAAAACAATTAAAGGCTAGAAATAATTGGAATGTGAATTACACTGCCCTGCCTGACTTAACTGATAATAGCTTGTGCAGAAATATTGCTTATTATTATGAAACTGAATATAGTAGAGGTATGTTTTAAATAACTGTGTAGTAAAGTTTTTAATTTATTTTGGTGGGTGGGTGAGGGTTGTATCTGACAAGTAATGGCAATGAGCTATTCATTATATAACTACAGTTGGGTAGGAAGCTTGCTTTGCAGATGTTTTCTGTAGAAAGCCTACATTTTCATAGAGGTAAGTGTTTCCATTGAGGACCTTGTAAGAATTTTTTTTTCAATACTATAAGACAATATCAACTATTGGGAGGGGAGAATTTAAATGCAAGGATATGGGAGCTACTCCTAGAACTCTACGATAAATGTTACCATTTATTGTATATCTTTCCTATATGAGATAGTTTGCGTACGCTATGAAACAGCACCATAGCTTTGCTGCTGATTGTTTTGGACAAGGTATTGATTCTGTGGACATGGAAAAGGAGCGTCAGGTGAGAGTGTTAGATGAAGGACTGAAGCTGCACAGTGCAGAAGCCCTGCCCCATTTCCTCCCGCGTGACCTTCCGAACTCCTGACAGTGACTCCTGACTCCTTCACCTATCATTTTGGAGCCGTGGGCTGACTTCTCTTTGGCCTATCTGGCTTCGTGAAGAGTGACAAATACAGCAACGCCAGTAGCACTTCAAAGATACTTTTACTGTTTTAAATAACATTAGTTACAACATGAAAAATATGCCAGAGCCTATTCTATTTGGTTTTAAGCACCCAATATGAAATTCAGACCAACACGTAAAATAATTCATGTACTCATAGAACATAACATATGGTCACTATCACTCAGGTGTTAGTTCTTCACTTGGATCTGTGTTTCCTTCTGTTTAGGACTAACCCTGGCGCTGGGTGACACTTTGACAAGGGGCTATCAGGAGCTGTGGAACACGGTTTTAACAGTATCAGGGGATGGTGATTTCGGAGGACCCGTGCCCGTGAGGACGACATCCGGGCCATTTCTTACACACAAAGAAACATCACCTAGAGGTGCTGACACGTTTTTAAGTTGATCTCCTTTGGGACAGAAAACGATTAGTAGTACAATCCATGTTTAGAAAATGAATCTGAGCTTTTAAAGTTCTATCTTTTTGCAGGGTTAGTCCTGATGCTTATTCTCCATAACTACACAGCTTCTTTGTCTTCCCATTGCTTTACTTGTTTATTTCTTTGCTTATTTATTTATTGTAAGGACATGAGAAAGGGAGCTAACTTTTATTAAATACCCATCCTGCCAGATACAGTGTTTTGCCTTTCAAAACAGTCCTATTCATGATATAATTCATCGTACATTACAGATAAGTTCTTGGGAAGGTCTTAAATCACATAACAAATTTATGGTAGAAGATTAGAATCCAAATCTAATCTTCTGCACAGTCAGACATACAGGGCATATTAATAATATCTTTATTGTATTTTCTACAATAAGTTTTGCTCAGGCTCATATGAAGAAACCAGCCTGTACTTAAGTAGACCTGTGGGGCTTGCAGTTGGCAGATTAGACCAGCCTATGTATGTGGCACATTCTTATTTGGACTGAATGAAAATATGAGGTTTCTTTTAAGTTTCAACTAACCACTGAAACGGAAATTATTTTATTACTATTTCATTTTATTAATATTGATTATTAAATTTAAAAAGTGTATAAAACCCAATTTCTTTTGGTCTCTGGAAAAATGTGCATATTTCTTACTGTGTTTCAGAATAAATACTTATCCTTTCTAGATTGCATAGTGATTTCTTCACTATTTCTCAAAAGCCTTCAACTTGATTTGAAGTGAAATTCTACATCAATTCACTCAATATACATTTAGATTTGTGACTTAATAGGTATAATATAAAGTTGATCTGAACATCCTGATTTGCAACAATTCTACTGAAGTATTACTTATTTTGTGTTTTTTTTGTATTACTTATTTTGAAATAAATCATGAAACTGTTTAACTTTGCTATTCCAGGAACATTTGCATCACAATGGTAAATTATTATTAGTTTTCTGTTCAAATATTAATTATATTTCTAAATATTATCAGGGTCAAATCAAGAAATTCATAAATTAGGACTCATTCCTCTGAAAGCAGAGATTATAGAAGATTATGCTGGAGATATTTTGTCAGAACTACCTTTTCTAAGCAGGTATTTATTTATTTTAAATTTTATAAGCAACTATGCTGGCATTCTGCTATAGTTAACAACAGAGGTGGCATGAACGAGGCCCAGAACGCCAACCAGCGACTGGCTGCGGCTCTCCCAGGAGTGGAGCGCTTGCCTGGGTACAAGGCAACCCAGGCAGCTGCCTACAGCTGGGGTCCAGGCAGGTATTTACAGCAAAGAAACTTTGCCTGTTTGTGATATCACTGGGTATAGTGAACTAGATTTATTGTTGTATTTATTGTAAACATATGATTAAAATTTTGCATTGGAAGATAATTTTAATGAATTTTGCTTTATATGTAATTGATTATTGTAATTTTTAAAACTCTTACAAATCTTCCTTAAATAACTTTTTTTCATTTCTGACATATAGAAAGATCTCCTTGCCTTTTTCTCTGTAATAGGTACGACAAGTTAAGGGCATAATCAGTGGGTGGCTGAGGTGTGGTGGTGGTGGTAGCCAAAACGTAGAAATTAAAGGCCCGATGTGAATGAATCATCAGTGTGGATCTTGAAATTATCAAGATGACAGGGGAAGAAAACAGGGAGGAGAAAGACAGTTAGCTAGGTTTATGCCTTCAGTGAAAGAAAGGGAGTAAGAAGAGGATAACTCTCTTAAGAAAGAAGGGTTGTCAATGCTGACTTGGGTAAGGCTGCATGAAGTACACTTATACAAGAATGTATTCATTGTTTATATGGAATTCAATATATTTCTGTGTCCTACCTTTCTATTTGCTGAATCTATGAATCTCATATCAGAGTCCCATATTTCAATAGAATGGAAAGGGGAACTGATGTCCTGAAGCAGCGAAGAGGAGCGAGGAGGGTATTCCCTTGTCTTTAGACCTGATAGTAGGGATGGGATGGGGAAAACAAAGAGCAAGCAATGAAAAAAAAGGAGGAAAGTCCTCAGGGAAGAGTCAGATCGTAGAGAAAGCTGGGTGAAGGGAATATTCAAAGAAGATTTTACAGGCAGATGGCATTACGAATGACGGTCTCTAAATTTCAGAAGATGTCATGAAATGATTTAGTTGGGTTACGGAAATAGATTCATAGGAAAATTATAGTCTGGTAAGGATGAATGGTGACCTTGTAATTGTAGACTTTAAATGAAGAATGAGATAAACAGAGATATCTGATTTGATGGAGCTATGGTTCTGAAGGTGGTTTAGGTAGTTCAAATGTTGACCATCATGCTAGGGATATGTCTTATAGGCAGTTAATAGTGATGAGACCAGAAGGATGGTGGGGAAGTGTGGACATTGGTGGTCTCACAAGGAGACTGGAACATGTGGAAGTACAAGTGATCCTATAATATCATATATGAAAGACATGACAAAATTAAACATTGTGAAAATAACAAATTATTTTGTAAATGTTATATATTTTTGAAATATGTATATATTTTTTCAAAATTGAAATTCTATCTTTATAAGACACCATGCAACAAAATAAATTCCAGGTGAAAAGAAATCTAAATGTAAAAGTCAACAGTCATATCTGTGGAAAAAATATAAGAATATATTTTTATGATCCAAGGTAGAGGTATCAGAGTATTTAAATACTATATAAAACATGTCATTTAAAAATGATATTGACAATATTATAATTAAATATTGCAATACAAAAAATACTGGAGATGTTTAGAATATATGTAACCAGCATAGGATTAATATAAATAATTTAGTGTAAAGAATTCCTACAGTTCATTAGAAAATTATGAATGAGACAAAAGAAAAGGAGGGAAAGAATAGGTACAGTTAATTAATAGGCAAGCAAGTATGGTAATAGCCAATGCTACTTTGAAAAGATGTTTAACTTCATCATTACTCAAGGAAATAAAGATTAAAACTACAATTAGCTGTTATTCAACACCATTTTGGTAAAATTTACAAGACTAAGTGATGCCAAAGATGTGTAGCAATGGAAACAATGCTTACATCTCCAGAACTGATTCCTTTTACAATGAGAAGTTCGTATCCTTTGACCAATATCTTCCTATTTTCCCCATTCCCAGTCTCTGGCAGCCACCATTCTACTCTGTTTCTATGAGCTTGGCTTTTCAAAAAATTGCACATAAAAATGAGATCATATTATATTTACCTTTCTCAATTTATTTCGCTTAGCATACAAGTGCCTTCTAGGTCCATCCATGTTGTCTCAAATAGCAGAATTTCCTTCTTTTTAATGGCTGAATACTATTCCATTGTAAATGTTTATCTATCAATTTATTTCTCTCTCTCTATCTCATTTTTTTTATCCATTGATCTGTCCGTGGATACTTAGGTTGTTTCCATGTCTTGGCTATTATGTTTCTTGAACACAATAGTCCCACCTCACAGCCTTTCTACCTGCTGTTCTATTTGCTTGAAATGGTCTGACTCAGACAACCCTTGGCCCATTGCTCAAATACCTTCTCAGCAAGGCTTTTTCCTGACCATTCCTCTTAAAAAGTCACACCATCTTTTCCTCCCAGAACTCACTATCCTGTCTTCCTGCCTTATTTTCTTCCTTCATGCTTGTCCTCATCTGGCCTGGTATTGGATATTCAAAGTCATGCACCATAAGACATTTCAGTCAACAATGACTGCATCGATGATAAGATGATAATAGTTTACAACAAAAAAGTTTCTTTGTGATGTTGAAAGTAAAGGCTGGACCCAACTACAATGTTGAATTTACTGCAGGATCTGGGTGGTTTAAATAGACAAGGAGGCTCAGCACGCTGTCCTGTACCTGCCCAAGACAGTGGCCCTGAATTGGCAAGGGAGTGAGCCGGAGAGCAGGAGGGAGAGCAGGAGCATGTCCCTCCCAGGACCCAGCCCTGCAAGCCCCTGTATACCCACATGCATGCACACGTACACACACTCATGAGCACGAACTCATTTCCCTTCCTTTTCTAGTTATCTCTTTCCTCCCAATCCCTTTCTGTTCTCCCTCTCACTCTCCTTCCTCTCTATCCTATCCCTTCTCCTTTGTATGATTTCTCTTCTTGAACTTTATGTCTTTGGGTTGCTTTTGATCTCTACTCTCCCTTCTCTCCCTTACTCTTTCTCTCTCTTTCTGATATCCTCCCTCTGAAGGCACCTCCCTCCACAGTCCTCTCCCTGTCCTTGCAAGTGTGTGTGTGCATGCATGCGTTATCTTTTATACCATATTTTTACTGTACACTTTCCATGTTTAGATACATAAATACTTAACCATTGTGTTATAATTCAGTACAGTGGCATGCTTTGCAGGCTTGTAGCATAGCAGCAGTAGGTTATAACATACAGCCTAGGGATGGAGTAGGCTATACCACCTAGGCTTGTGTAAGTGCATTTTACGATATTCACACAATGAGGAAACTGCCTAACAAGGCATTTCTCAGAACATATCTCATCATTAAGTGGCACATGATGGTATTTTACCTTTATATTTCTCCATTGTCTGGAAACCTCTGTTAGATTACATAAAATCCATAGACATTTTTTGGCATTTTTAAAAAGTCTGTTTTGCTCATTATCATATTTGGAGCATCTAGAAGAGTGCCTGGAACATAGCAGGAACTCATTGAGTATCTTGGAATAAATGAATAGTATGTTCATGGGTGTCACTTTTCCCTAATTTTTTCTTCTATGCTTGACATATTTTATAAGTACACACATACACTCAAACAAGCTAAAATAATGCAGAAGTGTCTCTCAACTTTAGAAATATCATGTCTTATAGGTAATGCTACATGCACTTCATTATTATTTGGTACATAATTCAATCCCACATACAAATAAATTCTTAATTTGCACTTTTTATTGCTATAGAGATGACATTTCTATGGATACGCTTGCCGACTTCTCGACTATTTCTTCATGAGATTCATTAAAAACATACTTTTGTTCATTTATAATTATAAAGTTAAGGGTAGAGACCCATTAAATAAGTTCATGGCTGTAGTAGAAACTAAGAAATTGTATGTGTTTTATAATATATGCTCTTTGATTTCTTTTTGCTAGTGATGATCCAGCTGTTACATCTCTTTCTAAGAAGAAAGAATTTGATGAACTCATACACTGGCATTCTTCTAGACCACTCAGTGATGATTTTGAAAGGATGAAGTGTGTCAGTGATGGTAAGTATAATATCGTCAACATTTTCAACATTCTTACATATTGAGACTTTATCCTATGTATAAGAAAAAATGACTCCTCTGAGATTAATGAAATCTAATGTATAGTCTTCTCCTTCTGTCTCTCAGGCCATCATGCAAATTTCCAATACCTTTCACATCAGAACCAGGAAGAAGCAAGTTTTTATAGTATGAAAAATGAGATTTCAATCAATCTGTTGGGGAGTGGGGAAGTTATTTTGTTGGGACAGGATCTCTTAAAATATTTTTTCTTGGGTTGCTACAACAAATTACTTTGTTTGTTATTTTAAATGGTCCTTTAGTTCTTTGTTCTTCTCAATGAAAAATTCCTGTTGTGTTATGAGACCCAATACCTTCAGTAATCACATATTTTCATTATTTGCCCAAATTACTAATTCTATTAACTACTTGGTTTAAAATACTGTTTAGTAATTGTTAATTAAGTGAAATAAGTCATAAATATTCAAATAACTTAGTAATTATTTTCACAATGAGAGATTCTGGGCCAATATAGTTTTCTAATCTTGTTATTTTCTTAATTTAAAACTGGTACATGCTAATCAGTGTAGGAAAATTAAAAATCAGTTGCACACAATTAGGATTCCTTATAGATTGGGAAGTGGCAGCCATATTGGTATTGCAGGTCTCTGACATACTCATTCAGCATCTATCCTATGAACTGAGAGTTACTATGTGCCCAGCTTTGGGCTGGGCTCCAGGTATTCAGCTGGGAACATGGAAGATATGATATATTCCTGCTCTTACAGTGCTCACAGTCTAGCAGGGAAAGCAGATGTTAAACAAACCATTACAGAAATATTTATTTAAAATTATGGTGAATAGTATAATCAGGTGCAAAGGGTATGAAGAGAGTCAGCTCAAGGGTTTGGGAAATTTTCCAGCCACATCTGGATGTGGAAGACAGCTAGCTGGGCATGCGTTAGTGGGGGGACCAGTAAGAAAGTGGGCAGAGAGCCTGTACTGCAGAGCGATGTGAGATGAGTCTGAATCATGTGGGGTTTAGTGGGGATTTTGAAAGATGGGTGGGGAACAGGGAACCACTAGAATGTTCGAACCACAGGAGCAATGTGCTCAGCTTTACATTTACTCGGCAGCAGTGCAGTACGTTCCTTTCAGTTGTGTCCAGTTCTGCTGCAGACTAAGAGGAGTCTGCAGATTGGCAATTCCTTGTTCCAGAGTCCATTCTATGATATTCCCTGGAATTGGATCAGTTGTTTTAGCCAAATATTTTTGACCTAATTTGGGGGTAGTTTTCAGAGATTCTGTTTCTGAACTGGAAGCTCCTGTGGAGTATTCATGTCCTTTGCTCTTGACCTTATGTCCAGTGCCATCAAAAATGCCAAAGGGCCGAGGTTTCTTTAGCAGTTTTGATGTCCTGGAAGCACAGGAAAGCATTGATTTATTCTTTGAGATGTACCCATGAGGTTTATAGATTGTAACAAAGTGAAAATGCAAATGACAGACACTGATTTAAATTCTACTATGTTGTTTACATATGGCTCAAATAATTTCCATTTCTATATCTCAATCTCAGTCTCTAACGTGTCTATAATTAGATTAGTGCAAGATTTAGGGGCTTTGTCAAAACCTTTTTCATGAGTGCTTTCTAAATGAAATTCTTGTTCACAAATAGCATTGTCAGTCTATTTTAATAATGTATTTATTTCCTACAGCAAAATCCAAAGATGCCAAAGAACAAAGGCAAATACAGAAATTACAGTGTTTTTATCACCTCTTTGGAAAATCTATGATAGGAAGTAACAGATCAGTAAGGGTTATAAGAGGAAGAGATCTGCCACCTCCAGAAAATTCTTCAGTGCAAAAGAAGAACAAACACCAGGTACAGTCTTGATCTGTCAGGGCTCAGTCCCATGCAGGTCCCAAGACGCTGCACATCCCGTGAGAGATCTTCCTCAACAATATCCAGTGCTGTGCACGTTGGTAATCTCATGTCTTGTCAGAGAAGAAAAAACCCACATTTTTCTAAAAAAAAAATAATAACTGTCAAATCAAGTATACTCTACTAACTATGAGTTAACAAATATACTTTTAAAATACTTGTAAAATGAAAAAAAAAGTGAAACGAAGAAAACAAAATCCTAATAGGATTTAAGCATTTTGGTGCATTGCCTTTAGTCATTTTCCCCTCATGTTATTGAAAATCTTTCAGAACATATTTTTGTGACTGTATAATCCATAGTGTGGCATGCTATTATTTGTTTCATTATTTCTTTTGAAATATACAAAAACAGGTAAGAAAAAAGGGGAGAAAATAAAACGCTGTCTCACATCCCACAGATAAACACTATTAACATATTCACGTACATCCTTTCAGTCATTTTGATTCATGATGTGCTTTCCCCCCAAAAAAATCCCTCTATATAGTTTCAACCTATTTCCCTACCTAACAATATACAATAGACATTTTTTCAGTGTTATTAAATGTTTCCACTATAGCACGTTATTTTCCAAATTTTAAATAGCTTTTTAAAAAAAGAGTATAATGGTCAAACATATTTAGTAAACTTAGACTATCTAGAAAAGGATTTTCCAGACTCCTCACATCCTCTGTGATGTGCTACTTCAATGTGCTAAATGTAAACTAATGACCTGAGATACTAAATATTTCTTTCAAAAAAATACCAGATGTGAAACCCATTCTCTTCTTGCCGCATTATTAAAGGATAATGGCTGTTCTCTGCGATCAGACTGTGGACATTCTAGGAAATGTGGACATCACTCTAAGGGACACAGTTATTGTGAAGGGCCCCAGAGGCAGCCTGCAGAGGATATCAATCACATCAACCTAGAACGCAGTCTCCTTGGAAAGAAAAGAAGAGACTCAGATGACCAAGTAGTGAGAAATAGAAAGGAAATGGTACCATTTGTGCTACCTGCAGTCAAATACAGAACGTAATCAAGGATGTTACCCTGGGCTTTCATTAAAAGATGAGATCTGTGTATGCTCACTTCCCCATCAATGTTGGTATTTGGGAGGATGGTTCTCTTGTTGAAATCTTAAATTTTGAGGGTGAAAAATACATTCACGGAGTTCAGATGAGGTCAGGTGTTGTTTGTACAGTATCTCAAGCCAAGAAAGCTGAGTGAGTTCTTAAAGGAAGTGACATTGAACTTGTATCAAATTCAGCTGCTTTGATTCAGCAAGCCACAACAGTTAAAAACAAGGATATCAGAAAAATTTTGGATGCTATCTATGTTTTCAGAAAGGGAACAGTCCAACAACAAGCTGATGAATAAGACTTAAGTTGTCCAGCTACAGGAATAGCAAGGTGCCAAATTATTTCTCAGACTTATTTTTGGTATTTTAAAGATACAATTAAAGCCATGAACTGAAAAAAGTCAAATGGATTATCTTGGAAACTTTTGTTTTATTGTTGGCTTTTCCTATTTCTTTGTTTTTTTTAGAAGACGAGTGCAGAAAAAATTATTGAGGAAAATCAAAAGAGACAGCTAGCTAAACTAGAGAAAAAAGAGGAAGAACGATGGAATAACTTGTCTGAATATATTGAAAAGGAAATTAAAGAAAATCCTACCTCTGGAATAAAAAGACTAGAGGATTTTATCCAAATATGCCATGTGAAGTCTGTAAAATTTGCTGCAGAAATGGTAGGACTGGATGCCTGTTTCAAATTCTGGATGGAACACTGTTCAAAAACAGGTGTGTAGACCATGAATTTTCAAAATTCCTTAAAACATTAATTAAAGGTCAGTAAGAACAGAGCAGAAGAATGGATGTTGGCCACATATGTTGATTTTTCTGGCCTGTATGACCTTGAGAATTCTTTGATGACTAAAGAGTAAGAACATCCCTTTTGTTTGATCCACTAATAACATTATGACCATTTGTGCATCTGAAGGGTGTTGGTGAGTAGATTTAATTTGAAATTCAATTTAGTAAAGAGTTCTTCAAGGTCAGTCATGAGCTGGCTACCTTATTAGGTGTCCACGTGGCTTCTGAAGAGAAGAGCATAGGACCTCTTCTGAAGGTGCACGGCGACATAACCACAGCCAAAGCTGCACACAGTGCATTCTCATGCAGAGTCGTCTATAGGTCCTGTGACGTTAGGCAAGACAACGTATAGTGAAACTACTTTTACCACAGGCTTATTCATAGTCACGAGAGTCAAGTTCCCAAGGCACCGCATTAATGTTATAATGAAACAGTCTTGAACAAAATGATGTTATCCAAGGACCTACTATGTATACATATATAAATTCTCACATTTCTCTGAGGTGGGTTTCAGAGGTGCCCTGATATTGTACCTAAGAAACTGAGGTTCCAGTAGGACAAGTTATGTGCGCAAATGTCAGTGACAGAGCAAGAACTTTAATACAACGTTCTTACTCCAAAGTGTATGCACAGTTTAAATAATTAGTTAAATTGGGGCATAACAGTGTTTGGATAAGGGCCAGAAAAATTAGTATTTTTCATTGGAGGGAAGATGAAAGGTATTTATCTTTTAATTGTGTTCATAGGAAAGTAAATAATAAAAAAATAAAATATGGAATAGCCTTCTTTTAAAAATGTCAATTCATCCCATTCTCTGTATTAATCCTTATGATTCATAATAACTGTTGCCATTTTGTATGAATTAATTTATATAATCTTAATAACCATATGAGGTAAGACCTATTATTAGTATCTCATTATCTACCTAAAGAAAACAAAGCTTAGAGATGTAACTTTTCAAGTTCCTAGACAAGTACAGGCAACTTAAATTTGAATTTCAGATAAATAGCATTTTTTAAAAATTCATGTCATGAAATATATACCTCACACAGGATCTTTTGCATTTTTGTTTGCTAAAGCTGGCAATCCTACTCTAACTTGAAGCCACACTCTTAACTGCTATGCAGTTGACTAGTCACTATGAATTCTTCAATTTTTATGAGTGATTCATATGAATATGCTTGCTATCCTTATTCTGCAATAAAATTAAATCAGGTTTAGGGGTATTATTATCGATGTCTTGTGTAACTTAAGTTATTCATGCCAATATTTTTTTTAAACAGAAGCAGGATCCAGAGATATAAACATAATTATTAACTTGATGAAAAGGATTCACATAATTCATGAAAAACATTCTGAATTATTACAAAATACACATCGACAAAAAATAGCCAAATATCTAAAATATATTGGATTTGACAACTTGGCACACTTACTATGTCCTCAGGTAGAGTTCTCTGGGTAAAATAATTTGAACAATGATATGTACTCATGAGATAATCCTTATAAGAATATTTTCTCTACTAAAGATGCCGTTTTAAGTTTGGCAAGAGTCCCTTAATTGAAACACAAATTTTAGTGAGTGTGTGTGTGGGGGGAGGGCTTGTTCATATTTAACAGCTATCAAAGATTATACTGAATTATAACTAAAAGATGAATTTCATATTGTACTTTAATTATATTCTATGGACCATAGTATTGCACATAAAACAATATTTAAAAATTATAGTGAAGATGTAGTATCTATATCTTATCCTTCATTGATTGTTAGCTCTAAACAATGTGAAACATGAAATAGTAATGTTGTTGAAGTGAACTACAACATGAGTGATATTAGGTTTTTTTTCTTTTTGCTCAGATTTAAAATTTCAAGTATGAAAATCTCATCTGTCATACTTATTTTCGGTGCAGGAATCAGGTTCCGAGAAGGGTATTTCTAAATATTCAGTCCACATGGGAGCAGCTCGGTTTCAGTTAACATTCATGGGCCCTTACTTACTTCGAGAAGAAAGAAGTGATCCAGATCCCAGAGTGCGTCATTTTATACCAGACACATGGCAGGTACTCATGGAAAAAATCTGCAGCCTGGAAAAGCCAAGAAACTTGATGGAGACAGTTGGTTCGGATCTCACCACGTGCAACAAGTTTGGGATGTGTAAATCGTTATAGAATATAACATAATGACAATGAAAATAAATCATGTTTTCACCGAAGACATAAAGGAATAAAGAAAAGAGTCAATTGAAATGAAAAAAAAAATTGGTTCTATTCAATGATAGAGCCTGGATTAAGAATTGAGCTAACTCCACTTAGACGGCTCTTATCAATTAAACTATGTAATTTTTATCCACATCAGTGTAATTTCAAAATGTAGTATCTGATGTTTAATGATATATATATTTGGCAAGAGTTTACTGTTTTCTGAAAGTAGTAGTGCTTTCAGATTGTCCCAAGTTAAACAACAGTCATTCATAATACATCATGATAAATAATGATAAACACATAGCCTATTACATACGTGCATGTTTTTTTAAACTGCCATTTTCTACACTGTATTCATTGGTTAGCCTTTTATTTATAAACAGAAAAATGGAACTCTAAAGAATAGTAGATTTTGGTAATTTTGATTTTAGTCTAAGTTTCCCCAACTCAAGCTAAAAAGAATGCAGAGAGCTGGGCTGCACGGTAACCTGGGCAGACCCCTTTGTGACGATGTCTGCATATTTGGGTATTTTTATCCAAGTTTAAGTGAAGAATTTTTTAGTAGCAAGTGTGATGTGAATTAAGTAATTTGGAAGTAACAGAATATGGTGATTCCCTTAACTACAGTACCTGCCCCCTTGAACACTACTGTGTCTCAGAAGAAACTGTGAATACTCATTTGCTGTAAAGTTGCCTTTAAATTACAATTTGACACTAAATATGTATTTTCAAAATGAAATGTGGTTTCTTTTTATACAGAGGGAACTTCTTGATGTAGTAGATAATAATGAATCTGCTGTAATTGTTGCCCCGACTTCATCAGGGAAAACTTATGCTTCTTACTACTGCATGGAGAAAATCCTGAGAGAGAGCGATGATGGGGTGGTTGTGTATGTGGCCCCAACCAAGGTATCGTATCCATAGGACACTAAATATCTTACATAACTTTTCTCCACTGTAGTTGTGTCCTTAATCCTAGGGAGGTACCAGAGTATACAGGTTCCATCCTTGCAGTCATGGATTTGCGTGCTTTGGTGCTGTGTGATTTTGAGCCAGTTTCTTACCTTAGTTTCTCTATGTGTAAAAAGAGGATACTAACGCTTACATTATACAATGGTCCCCCCTTATTCATGGTTTTGCTTTCCCTGGTTTTTGTTACCTGTGATTACCCATGGTCCAAAAGTATTAAATGGAAAATCCCAGAAGTAAACAGTTCATAAGTGTTAACTTGTGTGCTGTTCTGAATAGCTTGATGAAATCTTGTACCATCCCATTCTGTCCTGCCCAGGACCTGAAGCATTCCTTTTCCAGGGTATCTGGGCTATATGCACTCCCTGCCTGTTACTCACGTAGCAGCCCTCTCCCTTATCAGACTAACTGTCATGTCACTGCCGTGCTTGTGTTCAGTAACATCATTTTACCAATTAATGGCCCCAAAGTGCAAAACTAGTGATGGTGGCAATTTGGATATGCCAAAGAGAAGCCATGAAGCGCTTTCTTTAAGTGAAATGGTAGGTATGTATAGGAAAAAGCATAATACTGTATGTGAGGTTCACTGCTATCCATGGCTTCTGGCATCCATTGGGAGTCTGGCAACATATACTCTGAGGGTAGGGGGGGACTGCTGGACTTTAATTCTAAGCATTCAGATGATGTATGTAAAGCATCTACAATAATCCTTGGTGTCAGTATTGATCAATAGTGATTCCCTTCACCCTTATTTTTTAAAATTTATTTTATTGCTTAAACCCCCTTACGTCCAGCAATTATTAAAAATCAGGATTTAACACTTGTGAGAATTTTGCTGAAAGAAAACATCTGGTTCAGTGCCAGGGTTAAGGCAGCGTAGATAAGCTCATAAGAGACAACGGGAGAGGGAAAAGCAGCCGTTCTCACTTTGCTGTCACTGTCTGAGGAGTCACCCCCTGATCATTACAAGTGCTAAAGGTGTCTTTCTTTATAGCATCCCGTGTAAAACAACGTCAAGGGCTATTAACTGAAGCAGAATTTTTTCTTTTTCTGTAAGGGATTTGGGGTATTCCTTCCTTTCTCTTTCCCATGGAGAATACTTGATGTCAGGCCTTAAAGATACACTGGGAGAAGAAATTCAGAATGCTAGTGTTGGGAGGGGTCATATTGCATGGTCCTCCCACTTTACGGATGAGAAAACTGGGGATTAGTGAAGTTAAGAAATGTGCCAATATGGGAGAACCCACTAGGGTTTTAAATAAAAAATCATCATATGATTTCACCTGTAGAGATATCACATTTATGTGGCATAAATTGTTATTTATTGTTCTTAGCCATCACATTAATAAACACTGTAATGTATTATTGTACATTAAGGAAAACTTAAAATGGAACTAGTGGGAGGCATTTAGTATATGTAATTCTTTGATGAAGAAAGGATTATGTAAAATTGGTACTCTACGTTTTGCATGTAAATTTGTTCCAGATGGCTTTTTTTACTTTAAAAAATGTCTCCAGTGTTGTCAATAATTCCTGAATAGCGGATTATGTCTTTTATGATTTAAGGCTCTTGTTAATCAAGTGGTGGGAACTGTCTACAGTTTATTTAGCAAAGCATTGCCAAAAGGATTGACGGTGTGTGGAGTTTTCACAAGAGACTACCGCCACGACACCTTGAATTGCCAGGTACGTCATGGACGCGAACGCATTGTAGGTAACTCCATATATCAGCACTTTAGTAGGCACGTCAAAGTTTTAATGTGAGTATACACTGAACTCACAATTACCTTTAGAAATAGATTTATGTTTTACCATTGGTTATGTTATTTTTATTTAATAATTTGGATAACTTTTACAAAATTGTATTTTCTATGTAAAGTCAAATGCTTTTCATTTCTGAAATTTCAACACGAGGAAGCAGCTGCCTTCAGCGGTGATGGTTTCAAATTGTGATGATTTTATTTTCCCCATGTATAATGTGGGAAAATGTGTCTTAACAAAATCAGCTTAGCTTTTTGATAGATTTGTTACACAAATTTGTTCTCCTTTTCCACAAATGAGATTGAACATACTGTGTCATTTAAAATCTTATTGATGTTTAAAATTTGAAGCTTGAGATTTTTCTAAAAAATTAAGTCAATGCTTTTCTATTTTTTTTTTAAACAGGTATTGGTGACAGTGCCTCAGTGTTTGGAAATACTCTTGTTGTCACCTCGTAGTCAAAAGTGGGTAAAAAGGATAAGATATGTCATATTCGATGAGGTATGGTACCTTTCATTACTACTGCTCCACTAAATATTTTGATGTACATAGAACATGTAGCCATGTACTTTAGTAAAGATGGCAATCATATGGATAGTTATTAAAATAAATATTCACTTTATGGAAGGGATAGACTAATGTGCTGGTGGTAAAAGACGGATCTGGAAGGAGTGAAAATGGGAAAATGGAACAAATTATAGGATAAAAGTGATCATGATCAGTGGTCATGAAGTGATGTCTTTTGAAACAGGGATAAACAGGCAAATGGGCCAAAGAGCCCAGAAATAGAATCATGTATAGACCTTTTATTTAAGAAAAAAGTGGCACTGGAAACAGTATTAGAAAAACTAAAAATCCATATGAAGAGAAAAAAAATTAGGTTTGTACACCAACGTAACCCCAATAAATTCCAATTAAAAAAAGAAAAACAGTTACATTAACGTTATAATAAAGCACACCCACCAGACAGTGAAGGTCAGAATCTGGCCCTGTCCAGTGCCATGGAGTAACTGGGGCGATGGGAAGACTCATACACGCTGGAAATTTTTTTGACAAAACCTAAAGAATATGATACTTCATAAACAAGGAATTCCAATTCTAATTATATGCCTGAGGACTAGAAAAAAAGATTTTAGATCTACAAAACTAAGACAATTTAAGACCTCTCACACATGTGGACCAGGAGATGTACAAAATGTTTAGAGTAGCAACTCAAATGTCCATTAGTATGGAAATAATATGTGGTATATTCATATAATAGAATACATAGGACAATAAAAATAAATATAAGAGAATAATCTTAAAATATAATACTGAGTAAAGGACGGTAGACACAAAAGGACACATGCTATATAATTCAAATTGCAAAACCTTACAAAACTGGCAAAATCAACTTTACATTGTTTGTGAACACACATATGTATATATGAAGACATGTAATGAAAACCAAGTCATAATTTAAAAAACAACAACAACATAGTAACTATTGAAGGAGTTTGTTATAAAATGGACTTCTGAGAGACTAGAAATATTTGTCCTGGTTTATGAGAATTTTTGCTTCATTTAATTAATCTGGATAATACTTTGTTAATATGACAATCTATTTTACACAGTTTATTGAATGTTATATTTTACAATCAAACAAAGGTTAAAAAAGAATGCAAAGATTGGATTAGATAAAAGTAATTGTATTACACATATTGCTGTACATAAAATTCTAATAACTACCATTATTTTAATGTTTACTAGTGATATTTATTCTAAATGATTTCCAGCTATAATGCCATTTACTCTTTGGAAAAAAACCAATAAAGTAACTTCTGTTTTTATGGCTACTGAATTCAGGGAAAGAGAGATTCACTTTCCCCAGTTCACCCCATGTTAACTGCAGAGCCAAGGTTAGACAGAACACAGGCAAGTCTGCTTCCGTTGTCTGTGCTTTTCATGCTCTGTACTGCTTTTCCGTGCTGTGAGGCGGCACAGGCACGCAGAGGTGTCTGTCCCTGTAAAAGGGTGAAATTAAATGTCCTCTAATGTAACAATGAAGGAAAAAATTGCAAAATGTTCATTTTAAATCTTTTGTATCTTTAGTTAAAACACTAAAAAGAATGCTGCTTATGAAGTTTCTCTTCATTATAAATTCCACATTCATCTCTGATTTATTAGCACTTCAAACACATGCTCACAACTTTATTTATTAAAATGACCTTGTTATCAACATATTTCTGATGTCATTTACATATTTTTCTTTTCTCTCTCTCTCTATTTTGACTAAAAGCTTTTTGAAAGCTTCTCTTTACCTCTCCACAGTGCTTACTTCATAGTGGATAAGTGCTTCATGAAGGATAAAAATCTTCAGTAAAAAGCAGAAATAAAGTATGAACAAGACTTTTGACATTGAGTTGGTTTTTATCTCTTGTATTAATTCTGTAAAGTGTAGGCTATAATATACATAAGGATCTAATTTTACTAAATAAAAATATTGTTAGCTGAGAATCTTATAGAATTTGATTAAAATCAAGTCTTTTAAAGTTGTTCTGGCTTTCATATTATTATTAATTTCCCATGTCATTGTGGCAAACTAATAATAAATAAACTAATAATTACTGCACTTATTCTGTCCCCATTTACAGTCAGGGGACTAGGCTTTCTCTAGATTTCTAACTAGTACAAAGGAAGTGCTCTATGTATATTTATAGACTGAAGCCTGGAGAGCCTTATTTACATCAAATAAATTTGTTCCATAAACATTTTTATCTGCATTTCAGTGATAGAATTAGTGACACATGAGTAAATGTTTTATTTTTATAGAGATTCTTCTTCATCTTATCTTTTTGTGGTAATCGCTATAATTTATCCAGTATGTCATTTGTAAACAGGACTTACACAGTGTATTCTTTTGCTCAATTTGTTTTTGCTTATGAGTATTATTATCATGGCACGTGATAATCTTTTCACAGTTCAGGTGTCACCATGCGTCACAGAGAAGTCATCTCTCAGTACGTTGTTCTCAAACCCAGTTTAATTCTTCTCAAAATCATGTTGGGATTCTTTGACCAACTTTGTCAGGGGTGAATGAACATTACTGAATGTAAAAAGTGAAAGAAATAATAAGTTCTATTAGCAAAATGTATTAATATTTTGGGAAAAAATTGTACCTTGTTTTATACTGAGACCATGTAACCACATTGCCAGGTTCACTGTCTCGGGGGAGAAATCGGAGCAGAAGTCTGGGAGCATCTCCTCGTCATGATCCGATGTCCCTTTCTGGCTCTCTCTGCTACTATCAGTAATCCTGAACATCTCACTGAGTAAGTCTTAGTTTTGCATTCATTGTAATTGCTATTAGTGATGATGATAATAATAATTAATAAGCCAGTAGATTTTTTAAAGAGTGATATCTAAAAGAAAGCAAAAAAATCTCTTCAAGTAAGACTTATTTTCTTTAAATTTTGTTATATGTAACTAGAACACATTTGCTTCCATCCTTTGACTAGATAGATGTAATTTATATACCAGGTTCTTGGAGAACTTTGTGTGAGAGTTATTTAATTGTCCTGTTCATAGCTTGATATTTAGATTCCTAGAGAACAGCATGCAGCAGATTAGAACTATCCTTCCAATATGCTGTGCACACTACATTCCTGTACAAAACACCAAAAATGTTTTCAAAAATATGTCAACCCATATCACAGAAGTGGATATAACTTTAATTGCATCAATGACTTTCATAAGAAACCTCAAAGTATCAGTTCTTGGTGATTGCATGAACATAACAACTGATTAAAATATGTGAATGTAAATATAGTTTTAGTATGTCTCACGTTGAGAAGATTTTTATTAGAATCAATTTTAATGATTTTTCTTAGAAAACAACGGATGTAGTTTTTCCTGTGATGATAATACTTTTCTTTTTTTTTTAATAACTAGATGGTTGGTGTTAATTAAAAGATACTGGCAACATGTTGAAAGCACAATGGAAAATTCTGGTCTATCGCAAAATGCCTTGAAAGTTGCCAAGAAACAACAAAGAAAAGGAGTGGAAAAGCCGTCCTACAGAGTTAGACTGGGTATGACCGTCTCAACCCAGGAGAAGGAGAGCTCTGCATGCTTGTAATGCATTAGGGCATCTTACATGCATAAATCAATCTGATTCTTGCTACAACTCTGAAAGGAAATCAATTTTGCTTTAATATACAGTGGACCTTGAGTAAGAATATTAGCTCTAGAAGACTGATATGCTGAACGAAGCCCACACAGCTAACAAATGTGCATCTAATAAACCTGATGATCAAACTCTTTCCAGAGATTATCTCTTTTGAAACAATGTAAATTCCTGTATTATTCAGTGTGGTTTAAGACAGAACTGTAGCACAGATAAATGTTTCAACTCCTTATTTTGTAAGAAAACATGAAAGACAAAAACGTTTCCAGAGGGCAGTTCAGTTTTGTTCTACTGAAAAATCATTGCTTCAGAATAACCTGTTTTACTTGTAACCTGGTCTAGTTCTGTGTCATCACTCCTGTTTCACAGCACAGAAGCCTTTCTCTTCATGAGTTTTCTTGACATTTAGATTATTCATTGATCCTCACAACTTGCCTTTGCTCTTTACATTTCTTTTTCTGGGATAATCTTTCATCTACACTTGACCCAATTCTATCTATTTATTATTTAAGAGGTCTTGTCTAGAGGCACAGCTCAAATACAACCTTAATTCTCTGAGCTCAAGCCCCATAGTATGTCTGATGTTATGACATTTCCTACTGTCTATTGTAACTATTTTTATATGTCTTATTTTCCTTTGAAAACACTAGACATTTTAAACATATGCATATATATATCTAAGTAAATAGATAATATAAAATAAATTATGCATAAAACATTTTTAATCTATATCATGGTGTCTTTTATATGTACTCTAAATGTTTTACTACTGAATGAATGAATGTTGCTATACATTATATACTTGTGACTGTTTTTATATGAAGTCTATAAAGTAGTATAAAATTCTATTTTTCTGGCTACTTTTCAGCTAAGAGCTGCAGATACCCACGCGACACTAGTATTTTCACTTAACAAATGTGAAAATGCCCGCTGGGGGCCAGGTCCCATTATTGTCCCTAGAATTACAGTAGGAAACATCTTGCTTTTCTGGAGCTTAAAGTTTAATGTGGACACTGATTAAACAAAATGAATAGTAAATAAAGTAAGAAATAATAAAAAATAAATAGCATGCTAAGTAGTAGTAAGTGCTAAGAAAAAAAATAAAGCCCAGTGTAATATTAATAGACATACTTAGACTATTAGCTTCTTCAATTAAAGAAAAGGAACAGAAAAAGAGAAGAATGCATTCTTTCTTTGACCTGGTAATACTGTTCTTAAAGATAGAGAGATAATATAATAATAATAGTAATAGTGATACCCAATGTCCCTAATTAATTGTATGTCTATATATTTATTTATTTACCCCATGCCCCATTATACAAAGGCATGCTTTACAAGAATACATAGAGATATAAATTAGAAATTCATAATTAAATACTAAAAAAAATGGTGATATAATTGAAGATTAAGACCAGGAAGAAAAGGAAAGCACAGATAGGCAGTACGGATATATTGAATCCTCTTTCAAAGTTCTTCCCAATGACCAGCACTGTTTCTAATGATTTATTGGCAATGGGCTCATGCATAGGTCTTCCTAGGCCTGCTCGTAATTGTGAAATCATAATTAGGTCATTGTTTTGAAAGCAGACAAATCTTAATGATCATTTCAATCCTATAATTACAGTATGGTACAAAGAGCGATACAATGACCTGGAAAAGTATGTGTGTTCCCTCAAGGATAATGACTTTATCATTGAACACTATCACCCATGTGCTGCACTTACAGTCAAGCATGTAAGTATAAACCACTTTGGAAAATGTGTATGTACCCAGATTGTTAAACATATGTAGATGGAATGCAAAATTAAGAATTCTGATATTTTATGGTCTTTAGTTAGAGAAATATGGAATCCCTTTGGACCTTGGATTTTCCCCACGGGAAAGCATACTGCTGTACGATGCAATGGTGCACGTGTGGCCCGAATGGACAAGGATGCAGGTGTGTGCATATATACACTCAATGGCTGATGTCTTACTTCTTTGGCTATGGCAGTCCATTAACAATGAGCAAGTTCATGAATGGTTTTTATTCTGGTATAGATAAAGGCAGCATATTTCATTGTTTAGAATTTAAATTCCAGAGCCACAATGCTCCAGAATTGGGCAAGTTAGTTCTATTTTTTTCTATGATCCATATTTTTTCCTACCAAAAAAATATCTACTTTGTTGTGTTATTATGAAGATTAATTGAATTGCTATTTGTAAAATGCTTAGAATAGTGCCTCACCATGATAAAAACGATGTATTTTTAAAATAAACATTTTATACATTTTTATTTTTTATCTCTAAAACTAATTGCAGTATTAAAAGCATGTATGTGTTGGTACATTCTAATGAAAACCAAATAACATGCTACCGTTACATAGAGGACAGAACTGTCAGCCTACATGCAGTTAACTTTAACTGAGTATGGATGAAAAAGACTGCTGGAGAGATTTCCTTCATAATGGTGTAAGTGGAAAACTACAGAAAGGATGATGACTTCATTTTACTTGGTATTTGTGGGTCTTCGTTTTCAAGGAGTTAGAACCTGAAGAATTCAGCTGCTTCAAAAATAAAATAGTCATTATGAGGACAGATGCCAAGAAATATGAAGAGGAACTGAAAAAAGAAATGATTCGTTGGATTCAGCTGGACCCAAGCAAGGTAGCTACAACCATTTAGGATTTTCTTTTAATTTCATATTAATAAGAAAAGGACCTGACTTTAGGTTCAGGAGAATCACCTATAAAGCTCTCGAGGATTTGAAGATGAATACCCCATTGCCATGCTTTGCTATTCTAGCTTAAATGCAGTTAGCTAGATGTGGAAAAATGCAAAGAATCACTACTTGAGCTCCAGTTTGGACAACCCGCACATGCTGGCACCATGTCTTTCCTGAATCTCAAGTTGGGCTATTGCTTTTCATAGAAGACAGGACTTCTCTGATTTCTGATACAACTGGGTCATAACCCTGACTTTCTTCTCCAATATTTCCCCAAAGGAGACCTTTTGTCTGCTTTCTTATATGAATAGGTGACTGCCCAGTTTCTGTCTGTTGCCAACAAACTAGAGAGATTAAAAAAATATATAAGTAGTATTTAATTTATGTTACTTACTGTAAGTTGTGTTTTTTGACTTTACTTATTTGTGATGATAAAATCCTGATGATATTTACTTCCTGAAAATGGGTGCTACAGCATTTCAGTGCACAAGCAGTGGCCCATATCTATGGTCGTTCATATCCATGGTTACCCAGGGCTGACACACCAGACTGTTAGAAGAAAAAGAACATGGTCCCACTCATTTACATTTACCGATATGTAATATCAAACAGTCTTCACTACTTGGATCCCAAAGTCATGGTTAAGATGGGATTATTTCTTGATCAGTTCAGGAAACAGAAGCAAAATTTTAATTCATCCCTATTTTCTCATTCTCTTTCCATGGGAGATGGAACCCATTTTTTCTCCATTTTTTCTTTTTATTTTAATTTCACTCTGACTTGGGCAGACCACCTGATCTGCAAGCCTGAAAACCACCAAATGTCAAGAATTACTCTTATATAAAATAGAGGTTTGCAATACTAGCTGCTTATAAAAAATGCAGCTTATTAAAAATTCTGATTTGATTGGCCTTGTATGGAGCTGAAGCCCTGGAATTTTAAAAACAGATTCTATGAAATTTTAATGTGCAGACAGGATTGAAAGCTTTTGGTTTATCATTGCTATTATCTGGCTTTTAACCACTGGGATATAGAGGTACCAGCCTAGATCAAACTTAATTTTACTTAGTCCTCTTGACTTACAGTGTTTTAGGAGGTGGCAAATCCCTAAGCTCTAATTAGTTTCATCCAATCTCCTCTTCAGTAGGCATGAGTCATAGATTTCCTTCCCTTAGAGCAGGGGTGTCAAACTTATTTTCACTGGGGGCCACATCAGCCTCACAGTTGCCTTCAAAGGGCCGAAATAATTTTAGGACTGTATACATATAACTACTCCTTAACTGTTAAGGAGTTGAAATTACAGTCGGCCCTCTGAAGGCAACCGCAAGGCTGATGTGGCCCGTGGTGAAAATGAGTTCGACACCCCTGCCTTAGAGCTTATGACATACCTTGTGGCAGTCAGTGGTGCCATTCATAACATGAAAATCCTCTTTGCATCTATTGTATCCGGTCTAAAAATTTTTGTTGAATATTTTACATTCTTTTCACCTAAAATTTTTAGTTTTAAACATTTATTTTTCATTTTTAAATTTTAGATATTTTGTTTAAAATATGATTTATAGACCAGTAGGGTATATATAGAATATCAGTTGAATGAGTAACTGAATAAAATTATTTCTTAATTTTATTTTTTTTACCAGGCATCCTCTGGTATAGTAATCTATATTCTGCTTTTAGTTAATATTTATGTGGCCAGCTTTTTCTCTTGCTATATCATCATATTTTTATTCTATATTATTTTTAATGAGAAGACCGGTTATAAATATTACCTTATCCCAATTATTTTACTAGATAAAGTTGTTTTGATTTTTTAGTTATGTCACTTCTTTGTGGTTTGATATGGCTTTGATTAATGTTATAATTCTTACACTGTTGGGGATATCAACACATTTTCCAGTTATGAATTGAGATACCTCTCAGCAGATATTTAACAAGCCCTGGTTGACATACTTTAGTCCTAGAGTTGGTAACAGTCTTTTTTCCTGTGTTGGCATCTATAATGATTTCTTGTTTATCTGAAGTTCACGGACGCCTGTTTGTTCAGAACGTCTAGTTTTACTATATTTAGGAAAAACCTTTATTGTGAGTCTCATGTTTCAAAATGTCTTTTTAAAAATTTTTTCTTTGTATTTTTTTCTACTCCTCTAGTTAATTTTTTTTTTTAGCCATATATTTTCCTCTGTGGGCTCTTTTGGCACTGGACATATTTATTTATATTTTTCAGAACTTCTTATTCTGAGGTTATTGTTCTACTTCCAAGTCCTTATCAGCTAATTCCAACATCTTTATAATGTTTTATGTTTATCTGGGATAACTTTCTTTCCTCCTGAGAAGGGGTCATATTTTCCTTGTTCCTTATATGTTGTTATTTTGTGGGATTGTCTGCTTTTTGTTATTTTTTGGACTGTGAATGTTATATTGTAGAGATTCTATATTCTGTTATAGTCCTCGGGAGAAATAAAAAAAAATTATAACTTAAGTTACAAATTCTGTCTTCTGAGCGACAGCTAACATCCCCATTCTTTCATCCTTAGTTGGGCTGAATGGAGTTGTCTTGCCCACGTGCGGGTCAATAGTTAAATAAATTTGGGCTTAGTTTATTCATAGATTTTAGGAATTTTCTTTTGTAGGTCTCTTCTTTCTGGAATTCTCTCACTTTAGTGGCTATTGTTCTTAGCAGGATTTTCTGTTTCTTTACACAAAAGATTGCAGGATGGGGGTGGGAAAGGGTTTGTCAACGTTTTGGCTTGGCTGCATGTCCCCAGGCTAAAAGCCAGGAAGCTGTGTTTTTCCACTCCTGCTGTTCCCCTTCCCTGCATGCTCTCCTCCAGAACCTGTCTGCTTTTGTTCCGCTTTCCAGTCATTGTTTGGTTGTACTTTTCCTCAAAGTGGCAGTTGTTACCTGCAAGAGGGTGGGGTCCAGTGGGGTCTCGTTCAGCCCTAATGAAAGCAGAAAGAAGCAGGACTCCTGCTTTTCTCTTTTCTGTTCTCAGAGAATTTCTCTCACACTCCTGAAGGGGAATATATATCCTCCTAGATTGCCATAACTTTCTGGAAATTCCATTGGTGCTTTTCATATATACTGACTTATCTCTTTCTGTTCCATTTTACCTATAGTATATAGACTGTCTACTGATGAAAACACAACTACTTTTTCTCAAAATATTGGGCAACAGTATCAAAAAGAAAACAACCCTTCTCGTTTAAAGGTAGAGAAAGCTTTACCACAGCAATTTTATTTAATATTTGGCTTCCTCTACTGAAGCTGGAGCTATTGAGGCCTAGTGGGAGTCCTCTCGAAGGCCATAGGCCAGGCCAGGGAAGGCTGAATCACCAGGTTCTTGTGGAGCAGATTAATCTCTATGTTATAACAGTTGCAGATGGCTCCAGGATGTGTTTCTTCAGGGTGAGTCAACTGATGGAGTAGAAGAAATGAGAGAATGGAGCAAAGCTTGTTCAAGTTTTTTATGATAGATTTATTTATGATATATAAATTGAGTCATTAAACATAAACAAAAAATAAGAAAACATGATACATGTGGTTTGGAAAATTGGAAAAGTTACCCCAGTGTTTTATTCCTCCTTGAGCTTATATTGAACCACACGCTTCTCTAACCCCAACAATTATAGGGTTTTTTGGTTTAGTGGTTGATTTGTTGTGTCTCTCACAGCTGGGTTCCTAAGCCCTTGGTGAGTTAGCTGAATTCTCTTCTGTAATTGTATTTGTTCACGTTTCTTAGTTTTCCCAGGACAACCATGGTTTGCACCTCTTGTTTTTAGCCTCCTTAATCCTTCCCCCTTAACATTAATTTGGTATTGATATTGTACAAATTCATAACATCTGTTTGGTATTTGTAGAATTTTGAGCAATTTTGACTCGATTATGTTAAAGTCTTACTTCCCGTGCCTTGTGTTCACCATGTTAAGAACCAGCATCAATTTGTGACAATCTCTGTCCACTTCCGTGAACACCATCGGCATGATTGTAATGTAGTTGAAATATCATTCAAGTTTTCTTAGATTTTAACTTTATTTAAAAATGTGCATGATTTAGATATAATTTCCAGCTTACTCCGTGAAAATGTACTAAGCTTTACCACTTTGATTTTCAGTCTCAAATGCTGGCTGATTGTGACATCTTTTCTTCACAATTGTAAATATTTAATGACTTATTTTACTTATAATAATTTTATTCAGGTGGATCAATTACTAAAGTAGCTTAAGCCTCAAACTTTTGACAGTGCAGAAACAGAAAAGCAAAGAATGTTTCCCCGTTTTGTGGAAAAACTTAAAGAAATGAATAAACTGCCTGCAATATTCTTTTTGTAAGTAACATTTACTTACCTTTGTACTCAATATTGTATGAATTTGAAGACTTTCAAAAACAATAATTGAGGAAGGATATGGATGACCTCTGACTCATATTAGAATTTTAAGAAATTTTAACTCTATGTCGAAGTCCTATTTATGATATCAAGCTGGATATAGGATGAGAGGGAGGAACACCTGTCTTAGTAAAGTATACTTCAAAATCTAATTGTGTAGTTTAGTGCAGTAGAATTCTCTGGCTATCAGTTATTAGAAGAGTTCTTCATACCGTCAAAGTCAGATAAAAGGAAAAGGGTAAAGTGTAGCGTGCACTCGCCAAAAGACAGCATGTATGGTAACACACATGCATTCCATATGCACACGTATGACCTCGCAGTGTTTGTTCTCTGGGCTCTTTGAAAAGTGGCTACATCTACACTCATCACTAAAAAGGAAAGACCTTCTGTCTGCTCATTTTCCTTTTTCTGTTTTTCTCTTCAGAGCCTGAAAAGAAAGGTTAGATGGGGCTTGGTGACAACATCGAATAATTAGCAATCATGTTTTCATTGTACTTAAAGTACAGATTTTCCTTTGGGAAATATTCAATCAATCTATATGGATGAAATGAGCTCACATTCAGTTCACTGCACTTTGCTTCTTGGTGCTGGGCCCAGGACTCAGGGAGGCAGACACAATCTGCGACTGGACTGCCTGTGAGGAATTGATTGTAAGAGTAGTTGTGTGTGAACTTGAAACAGTTCGATTCAATAGTTTAGCTAGTCACGATAAATACAGTTACATAATGTTTCAGAATTTAAGGCATTCTATAGATGTTAATAGTGAATATGAGGAGATACTTGTCACTCTGGGAACATAGGAGAGTAAAGTAGTAAATTATTCATTGTAAAGCAGTCTGTTCCTTAAAGGTATAACATAATATACGTTTGAAATAAATACGTGATAATGGCATTAGGTGCTTCAGAGTTTAGTGGGAAGAGGCATCAGCGGGCTAGGGTGGTTACAGACACTTTTACAAAGGGGCTGGGCCTCAGAGTGTAGGTATTCTAGCCCAGGAGGAGAGAGGAGGAAACCTGGATCTAATTTAATCTGTTCCTTTTGAAACAAAACAAGATCTCCAAAGCAAACAAACAAATTAAAGGTAGATTATGAATAAAATTACATGATTATATAATCTATCTCATATATAATCCATATATGAGAGATGTAACATATCTCACAATATGAGATATATCTATAAGATATATGAATATATATATAAAAGAATGATGTTAAGATGAAGTTTTTAAAAATTCTGATAAATTTTAAATTTAGATTCAACATTCACTCCGTGGAACGATCAGCTTCACGACTTCTTACAAGTTTGATAATGAAACAGGATACGCATAAAGACCCAAATTCTCAAAGAGAGAAGAAAAATTTGAACAAGAAACTATGGAAAGCAGTAAAGTCTCAAAAAAGAAACTGTGCTGCGTGAGTATTTTTACTTGAGTTGTGAAATTTTGAAGTTTAAAATAAATTGGATGAGTCTGCAGCTGTTTTTATAATTCAAACTTGTTTTTATAATGTGATAATGTGATTTTCTGTCTCCTTTATATGACACATCAAATTAATTGACTAATACTTCACTTTTGGGAGGACATCCAGGAAGGGACTTTGTTGAGTATTTTATAATATTAAAAAATTATATAATAACTTGCAATAATTTTCTTCATTGTACTAGCTTCTTTCCTTTTTCTTAGTAGTGCAAGTTACACATTTGCTTTTTAGAAATTGCAAGTTTGTAAATTTGCTAGAAATAAATTGTATAATGGTTTACACTCACTTTTAGAAGATAGCTATTAAAATATCAAATAGCTAATTAGAACAAATTCACTAACGTAATTGTCTTTTTATATAATACAGGAAATAAGATTTTTTTGTATTTTTATGCCTTTATTGTCTTGTTATGAAGTATACCAATATGTGAAGAAATGCCTCTATTTTTGTTTCATCCTAATGTACGAATTAACCTGGAAAACGTGACGTAGGAATTTTGTTACATAACTTAGTTTGATCATAGTTACACAATTCTCACCCTCACTCAGGATTCTTTTCTAGCATTTGCCCTACTGATTCTTGAAAGAAATAATAACCATGATGCAATAAATTATACTTTTCTGACTGTTTCCTGTGCTGGAGGTGGTCATACAGAATAGGTTGGAATCCTAGAAGAGTGAAGCTGCAGGTAGGATGGCTGATACAGATCTGTGTCAGTGGCCCAGCAGCTGGTCACCCTTCCTCTGTATGCCCTTCCACCCAAGCAATGACTTATTAAGAAGTACCCTGATGTATCTCCAGGTTCATTTTGGCATGTGCAGAAAGTCAATTATAACCTATGTTAGGAAGAAGACAGTCTTGCAGACAAAATTATTCTGTACTTCTTCAACTATAAAGAATTTGCATTTTTATGCAGTTATTAGGAAAGTTAAATTTTTCTATCAAATTTAATGTCAAAAATATTGTTCCACTGGAAACAAATCGATGTTTCTCTTTCTCCCTTCCTCATTCTCTCAAATCAATAAAAAGATATTTTTTAAAAAAATATTGTTTCACTGGATGTAGAAAATAAATTAAAATTTGGCTGGCATGAGAGATAGGAGAGGTGTAGAAGGTTTTTCTATTTTTTTGTTAGGAGCATTTTAATGAATATATTTAAATATACTTTAATGGGAAGCTGATAAAAGAGACAATTGAGGTAATTAAGGCCTGATGAATATTCTCTACTAAGCACATTGTGTTTCGGGTTTGAATTATCTGCATTAATTTTCACCTAGCATTTATGTATATAACCTCAAACTTAAAAAAAAAAAAAGAAGAACAAGCTAAATCAATATATTTACTGATTTTCCATATTTCTTATATTCAGATTTTTTAATTCAGATTCAGGTGTCAGAATTCAAAGAATCATAGTACTGGCCGCTGAAATAAAGGAAATGAGGAAAAACCTTAAGAAGTATTATGAAGTGAGTCCAGACTGTACTTATGCAGACCGTACAGTTGTGGATAACCAGGTAAGGGAAAGAAACAAGGGTACATTCAGGTGTCCAGGTGGGCGTGTTGACCTGCTAGGGCTGCTGTAACAAAGTGCTACAGAGTGAGTGGCTTAAACAGCTGATGCTTATTCTCTCCCAGTTCTGGAGAGTTGAAGTCAGAGATCAAGGTGTTGGCAGGGTGGGTCCTTCCGAGGGCAATGAGGGAAGGATCTGTTCCAGATCTTTCTCCTTGGCTTACATCTTCTTTCTGTATCTTCATTATCTTCTTCCCTTTTCTGTACCTGTTCAAATTTCCTCTTCTCATAGGGACACTAGTTACACTGGATGAGGGACCACACTAATGACCTCATTTTAATTGAATTACGTTGTAAAGAACCTATATTCAAACACAGTCACATCTCGTACTGGGGGTTAAGAGTTTCACCTAAGAATTTTTGAAGAAACAGTTTAGTACATAAAAGTCCACATAGTGTCTATGTTCTTATATGGAATTTATAAAACATGCAATACAGTCTAAATCTTGAAACTATAAATTGGACACTAAAGTTGGAGGCCAGAAAAATTAAGATAAGTTTGCTTGAGCTTATACAGTCATTTAAAAGCAGCTTGAAGATTTGTGCCAAAGTATAACTCTGATATCTATGAAATTGTATTTATTAATTGAAGTTAGTTATAACTATTTCTATATATAGACAGATATATTAAAATTAAATATATATATTTTTCTGAGCTATAGGCTTAAACAACAACTAGCTAAAAGAACCTCAAAATCATATTTGTCTTTCTTCTGAAAATTCTTTCTTGTCTGTTTTTTTTTACCTATCTTGTGCCTAGTTCTTCAAAGTGGAAACTGTGGAGTTAGGATGTCTTATGCTTCTCCCTTATAACACACCTCATTCAGAAATGTAGCTCTAGAACATGAATAGACACCCTGAACAATGGGTGCTCATAAAATGTTTGTTGGTTGACCTCACAGTTCATGGTAGTAGTCAGAGAAATATGGTTATTACTTGTTTATGCCTTTTTCTTTCCTTAAGTTATGGGAGAGAGGAGAAAAATAGGCAGAATGAGAGAAAAAAGGATGAAAAAGAAAAGAAAGAGAGGAAAAATAATAGTGACTGACAAATAGACAAAGCATACAGAAATAGACCCAGGGAGTTTCAGAGAGAGAGAGAAAGGAGAACAAGACAGAGGGAGAGAGAGAGAGGCAGAGAGAGGAGAGAGAGAGAGAGGAAGAAAGAGAGGGAGGAATAGAGGGAGGAGTGGGGAGAGAGAGAAAGAAACAGAGACGGACATAAAGATAACACAAAGAAAAAACAGGAAGACACAAAGAATGAGAGAGAGAACAACCAACACTGATCAGACATGACTGGAAATGCTAATGAAAAAGAAACCCAGTAAGTTAGATTTGAATTAACAGCAAAAATAAAACAATATTAGGGTGGTAGCAAATTAGACTAAGCTGAGAATTTAGGCAGGGATGGGTTTTGGTACTAGCCTCAGGGTACTCTGGTCCCTCACCCCTCTTACCTTCTCCCTTCAGTGTTTCCTCATTCCCTGAGGGTTCAGTCCATTAGAGCTATAACCAGTGATTTAACAGTTTGGGACCAAGGGTAGGTCTCAACCATGCAGTGGGTATGGGGAAGAAAATGGGGTACGTGTTCCTGACAAAGAAATAGATGATGAAAGCATCACCACGTGGAAGGTTGGGTTGCATTTGCTGGTATCAGATATCAGACTTTGAATATCAGGTACTATGAAACCATTCTACTAAAATACCATCCATATATTGGGCATTTTGTAGTTTAAATAGGTTTTGGATTCTGGTCACAACTATTTACAGAAGTGTGTCCAACTCTGCATTGATTTCCAAACAACTTTTTAACACATGACATCATTGTTAAGTTGAAAGATGAATGCTTTAAGTTGATACTGCAGACTCTTTGTTTGGAATATTTCAGACTTTATCAAAGATCTTATACAGACTGAGAGGAACAAGAAAAAGCTACAAACTGTACAGTCTGCTAAGGCGGGGCATCGGATATCACCATGGTTCAATGGAATATAAACAAAGACAAGTCGTAGAGATGCTTTTCAGACTGAAGCACATCAAGGTTGGTGAACTCTGAGGATAACTTTCCTAAAAGCAGTGCCCTCATTCCTTTGGCCTGAGTAGGAGGAAGAAATGTACTCTGACATAATCCCTCCACTTGGGGGGATGTTCTGCTAACATTTTAGGATATTATATTATGTTCTTTCAAATATATTTTATATAGTTAATATATAATGCATATGCAATTAGGGATCCTGTGTGCCTTGCCTAATAGTATATAATTAAGTTTATTATGAATTAGCATTACATAATGAACAGTTTATGAGTACATGATAATATACTTACATATAATTCATTTAAACATTCTGCTATGTTGAAATTTTTGTTTATAAACATATATCATTATTTTGGATTATTGATGGGATCAACTGATTCTGCAAAGTGACATCACTGTTTCAAAAAGCAAAAGTAATTTTCAAGCTCCAGAAATACATTGATAAATTTCTTTCCTGACTTACTTCATTTGTTTACTTCACCTTGACAAATTTTGAGTATTATGGTTAAAAAATGGAGTTATAAATACAGTGCAGAGAGTATCTTATATGACATGCACCCAATTTTCCATTTTAATACTTTACATTAGTATAGTACATTTGTTATAATGATTTAATATTAATTCACTTTTATTAACTAAAGTTTATACTTTATTCAGACTTCCTCAGTTGTTCCTCTAATGTCCTTTTTCTGTTCCAAGATCTCACCCGGGATGCAACATTTATTTATTTGTCAGACCTTTTTAGGCTCTCTTGCCTGTGACAGTTTCTTAGATTTGCCTTGTTTTTTGAAGATCTTGATGGTTATGAGGATAATTGACCAGATATTTTGTAGAATATTACTCAGCTGGGAGTTCACTGATGTCCTTCTTCATGATCACATGGGGTCTTATGTGTTGCTTGTAGGAAGACCTCAGAGGTAATGTGTCTTTGTCATCATATTATATTGGGGTTACAGACTATGGACATGACACCACTGTTGATGTTAATCGTGAGCATCTGGCCGAGGTCATATTTGTTAAACTTATCCACTCTACAGCTATCTATTATGGTCACTTACCATACTGCCCCTCTGGGAAGGAAGTCACTATGCACAGCCCACTCTTAAGGAGTAGGTAGTTCAGTTAAACTTTTGTCCTTATAGTTGGACTATCTACATAAATGATTTAGAATTATTCTGTACAAGAGTTGCATTTCTTCTCCCTCATTCTTTTATGTACCCAGCATTTATATCAGTATGGACACATGGGTATTTATTTTATACTTTGGATGTAATTCAATGCTACTTTACTTATTTTCTTGTTCAAATTGTTCCAGTTTCAGCAATTGGGAGCTCTTTCACTTGCTTTCTCTAACCTTTTGGCATGCTTCCATCATTGTGAGTTGTTTGTTTTTGAGTACTTCCTTACTTTCTGGCAAAGTAAGATGCTCACTCATCTTGTATATTTCTTGCCCCAGCCTTAGAATAAGTCATGTCTCCAAAGAGCCCTGATTTCCTTTAGATGAGCCTGAGAAACTTACAATCAAAAAGAGGCAAAGGAGACATGCCTATCAAATGTCATATGGTACCCTGGGTGGGTCTGACAAAGGACATCAGGTAAAACTAAGGAAATCTGGGGGAAATAGGAGCTTTAGTTAATGATATTGTGTCAATATTTTTTCATTAATTGTAACAAATGTACAGGACCAATATAAGATATTAATAATAGAGAAAACCGGGTGCAGAGCATAGGAACTCTGTATTATCTTTGCAAATTTCTGGAAATCTAAAAGGGTTCTAAAAATAAAGTTTATTTAGCAATATGTTCTTTACATGTATTAAAGTATGCATTCTGTGGGTCCTGGTTTCAGTGTTCTGTGAGGCTTCTTAATTTAAATCTGTATTATTGGACCTCTTTTTTTACATTCGATCAATTATGAGAGTAGAATTACAAGTTAGAAAGTATTAAAATCTCTTATTGTTAATGTAAATTTTTTATTTCTCTTTGTAGGTCTGCTACTTTTACTTTACATGTTTTAGTATGTCCTATATTGTGTAAGAAAATGACATTAAAGATAAAGCACATTAAAAGAACTCTGAGAAAATAGATTCTCAGAGTAGTTGAGTGACAACTGACTTGTCAAAAGCAAAATGGAAGCCAGAAATAAGTGAAATTTTATCTTAAAAAATTTAAAGAAAATAACTTCCAATTTAGATCTTATATACAGCAAAATTATTTTTCCAGAGTGAGGGCAAAGTGGAGAATTTCAGACAAATAAATACAGAGATTTTTGACCATTTTGCCTCATCAATTATATAAAAATTCTAAATGAGGGCGAATGGTAGTAATTTCAGAAAAATGAGAGTTGTTTAAAAATACATAAAGAGTAATCCTAGAAAAATGCAAATATAGTTAAATTAAAACTTTTATTATGTGAATAAAAATATCCACTTGGAATTTTTTAAAAAGGGAAAATAATGTTACACTAGTGTATGTCTCAGAAGTGGAGGTTATTTGAGGAATTGTCTAAAGGAGGATAAAATTATTGATTAATTTTGGACCTTTAAAAGAAGTAAAAACTATGTAAATTTGTCAATACTCACTGAAAAAACAGAATTTGAGTGTTCAACTTCCAAAGTACAGAGGAAAAGTAAATGGCATTAAAACATCTAAATGAATGAAAAAGTAACTAAGAAAGCAGACAAAATGGTTAAAACACTGTGCTATGAGTATAAAATGATAGCCAGATCACCAAATATAACAATTGTGTTAAATAAACTGATGCGTATGAACTCAATGACTCTAATTAAGAGGAACATTTTTGAAGCTGATTAACAAAATATCTAACTACATGTTGATTATATGGGACATGTTTAAAACATAAAAAGAAAAAAGAATTGAAAGGAAAAGAAATATAAATAATAACCGAAAGAAAGCTGATGTGGCCATGTTTATATTAAACAAAATATATTTGAAAATAAAATCATTACTAGAGGTACATCTTGGTCCCACTATCAGAAAGGTATACTAATTTAACATTTTTACAGTGTAAAAATATAAAAAGAAAAAATCATAATGGAAATAAGAAAATATAGAGTTGATAGGTAAGTAAAACACTATATAGCCAAACTTATGTAGTGGAGCTAAACTAGTATAGAGAAAAAAATATATTTTGAAGGGAGAAAGTCTAAAAGAGAAATAAAAAACAGTACAAGCAATCTCAGGTGGGGTTGGGATAAAATAGAGATTAAGACATTCTTGCTGTTAGCTTCAGTTTTTACTAAGAAATGTGAGCTAAAATAGTATTTTTAAATTGAGATAGGAAAGTGAAATCCTAGGAAATTCCCTTTATTCATATATTTATCTCAATTGAAAATACCATTTTCTACTCCATACACCATCAAGTCACCTCCCCCCAAATCAAAACACCCCATCAGATTATTCAGCTTCAATCATCACCTCCTAAAATTAGTTCACACACTAACCAAAGCTACTTTATAACTCCTCGTTGTATCACATTACTCCCCTTTCTCTTAAATCTAAACTCCTTAGAATTTTTTTTTTAATGCTTGATGTGACCTGGTTCCTGCTCCCTGTCTTTGAATTTATCCCCTACTGTGCTTTTAGAAATATTTTCATGTAAAATAATACTCCTTTTGCAACCTAATGCTTTTATTTGTGCACAGTAACTACAAATTTACTGAACGACTATGATTTCACATCATTTTACAATCTAAAAATGCTAGATAATTATAATGTTAAGGAAAACATAAAAGTGAATGCAAATCTCTATGAGAGCTATTTATTAAAAAAAGAAAGTGTAGTTTATATTTTTGGTGACATTGGCTTTCCATTGGAATTTTACTCAAGAAAAATTATTTCAAAGGAGTCTAATCTAATCAATATTTAAAGACTATGCATACATTGATGTATTCTACGTTAAATTTATTTTTGATTTTTTTTACCCTTCACCCTTAGGTGGTAACAGCTACCTCCTCCCTTGCTTTGGGAATTAACATGCCATGTAAATCTGTTGTTTTTATGGAAGATTCTGTTTTTTTGGATGCCTTGCACTTTCGACAGGTATTTATACAACCTGCTTATATTTGCATACGTAGGGATTGGGAACATCTATTCAGTAAGCCAAAAAAAGATCATGTTTATTTTGAAACTTTTGGGGATGAGTTCACTTATTAGGTCAAGTAGTTTTTCATAGGTTTTAGATATGTTTGTTGATTTTAGAAACAGAGGAAAAGAGTGGGGGAAAGAGAGAGAGAAACATGACAGGTTGCCTCTCTTATGTGCCCCAGCTGGGAGCGAACCCACAACCTACACATATCCAGACAATGCTCTAACCAACTGAGCTACCAGGCTACCAGGTCAGGACCTCCTTGCTTGATTCTAGTATGTGCCGTGACTGGGAATTGAACCTGCTACCTGTTTGTGTACAGGACAATACCCCAACCAACTGAGCCAACCAGCCAGGACACCCCTACTTTAAAAGTCATGATAACATAGGCATTACTAAAATGGCACTTTGATAATATATTTTTAAAATAAAATAATATTTTAAACTTTGCTAAAATTGATATACCAAGCAATAAAGAACTCTTTTGAGGTTTTTGAAAGTTTAATGATTTCTTGTGGTATAGGTAAGTCAGACATTAACCATTTACAGAGGCAAGATTTGAAATGACTTAAAAGTGCTATGTGATAATCTCTTTCGATGTCTGGTCGTGCAGGAAGACGTGGAGAAGATCTTACAGGAAATGTGTTCTTCTATGACATTCCATTACCTAAGATAGAAAGGCTCTTAAAGTCGAACGTGCCCAAACTGAAGGGTCAGTTCCCTTTAAGCATTTCCTTGGTTCTCAGACTTATGCTCTTAGTTGCCAAAGCAGAGGACAAAGAGGATGCCAAAGCAAAGGTACACTGTTTCATATTATTTACATTACCTAACTAAATATTACCATGTAAGCTCAATTTTATCGTAAATTACATAAACCGAAGAGAAGAAAATAACAGAGAATAAAAACTCACTTTAACATTTGATTCTACTTTATAGTTCCCGTATTCAACACAGAAACTTGCTTTTAATGTCACACATTCAAACATTTGGAAAATTAAGCCCATGATTGTCCTGTTTTAATAACCTCTGGGTTCCATAGATATCAGAAAAGAAACATTTTAATGTACTTATGTCTGGTCTCAAAGATTTAAAAAACACATTTCAAAGAAATACATAATGGTTGAAAAACAAAAGATACTGCAACATTCATAATTAGTGGTTTTACATTTTTATACTTTATTTTACTTCTCACCTGTCATGCATAAAGGTGTAATTATTTATCTTTCCCTCAAGTTTTTCTTACTATTTTCAATTACACACACATGCAATATAAAGCCCTATGGAATGCCTAATTATAATAAGTATAATAATTACAATATAATAAATCAATATTCAGTGCCTAACGTAAAAATATGTCATATGTTATATAGAGTACATAAATATTTATAGCACTCTGTTCTATAATAGAAATGTTTAGTTGTCCTTTGGATATTACATTTGGGAGACACACTATAAAATTTGCTTAATATCTAACTTGATATTTTGATATATATATGTATAGGCATTATCAGTTCTCCAACATTCACTGATGTCCTTCAAGCAACCAAAGATCAAGTGCATGTTAAAGTTTTACTTTATATATTCTTTGCAATTCTTGGTCAGACAGGTAAGATTTAAACTTATTTCCACTAAATTAAGATGCTAGTACACATGTTTGACTCCTCTGTACTAAATTGTCCTTTATGAACGACTTATTTGTTTGATATTTCTGAGATCTGGAGACTGAGGTTAACATGTGAAATTTAATTTGTAGGAATACTTGAATCAGGAATGTATTCCCATTGGATATTCGGGGCTTGTGTCTCATTTGCACTACCACGAACCCGCAAATTTTATCTTAGTGAGCTTGCTGAGGAGAGGTGTATTTCATAGGCTGTGTATTCCAACCAACATGAATGGTAAGCAAATACTCCTTCAGCAAACTTTTACTCATTAAATTATGTGCACAAACACAAACATAGACCACATGTGTGTTTACATACATCCATGTAGTCCCCAGAATACATCCACTTTGGAAGGGGTGATTTTCTAACTGTGTTCTCTCTTAATGTATTGTAAACATTTTTCTTATTTTATATTACTAAATATGTTTATCAAAATATTAATATATGCACGGTATATTTATAAAGTACTGTAAATATTCTAATGACCATTTAATGTCCTTTAAAAAATGAATCCTTAGAATAATAAATATTATTATTCTAGAATCACAAGACATTTTAACATATATCACATAGAAATAAATTTCAATAATAGATGTAAAATCACTAATTTGTCTTTTTTGTATCTGGTCATTGATATGAAAAACAGGCCTCTTTGTGATCTCACATTTAGGCCCTAATCATTAGCTCTGTCATAGTCAAACATAAAGGTAACAGTTCAAAGTCAAATATAAACTGTAGAAATACATTGGCATCACAATACTGTCCTCTTAAATGATGGCTTCCATTTTTAAAATCATAAATTACTTTTCTCTTTTCCATAACTTTAACATAATGAAATTTAATTTTCTATAGAGAGGAATAAAGTGATATGATTCAAATTCAAGTGAACTTAAATATATGTACTATAGTTAATACCCCATTGTGCATTTTATTTTTAGTAAATTACCAACTTTTTAAAATAACATTAAAAATAATGAAACTATTATATAATATTACCTTAGAACTAAACATAAAGACTTTAATCCATTATAAATATATTTTTTCATGAAAGATCATAGAAAGTAATATCACTAAATTCTACTTATAAATATTGTGAATAATGTATCACAACATTAAAGGAATTAGAATATAATCTGAAAAAAATTTGCCAAACACTACCAGTATAAACACATAAAGTTGAGGTGTTTTTTGTTTGTTTGTTTCTCTGAAGTCTGGAAGCTTCACTCTTAACACTCTGTATTTCTCTACTAGCGTGAGTCAGCTGTGGCTTGTTTCCAAGTTCTCACATGAGTGGGTATCCATGTGGGCATAGCACTCGGTTAAATACTGTGGCTGATTAACAATCTGGAATCAGACATAGGTTTTCCCTTGAGATTTAGTACCTAAAATACTGCAAGAAATATCAGGAGCATGTCAATAGGAGTAGTTGCGAGATTATTTTTTGGACTGTAATATGTGCCAAAGACAGAGTGGGTAAGGGTTGACATATGGCCTTGAACGGCAGATAAGGAATTTGGAAAGCTGTGTAAGGCCTTCATTCCTTAGGCCTTAGGTTTTGAAGAGAGGCAGAAAAACTAAATGAAACAAACCAGCAAAGGCAAGATTTGAACCCCACGATGGAATCTGGAGCAATTCCAGAACTAAAGGCCAAATGGCAAAGTGGCAGTTTTTTTTTTTTTTTCCTTTTGGTTCCTTCAGCTAAGAGTGGATCCAAGGATATCAGAGTCTGTGTCAGTAGGATGCCAACTGGTCTGTATTATTATAAAGTAATGTAATTTATTTAAAAATTCACCAAACATCTGGAAAGTGGCTTTAGAGAAAGAGGGCAAGGGAGGGAACAAAAGAGGGAGAGAAACATCAGTGAGATACATCTGTGAGTTGTCTCTCGTATGCCCCCAAATGGGGACCTGGCCTACAATCCAGGCATGTGCCCTGACTGGGAATTGAACCATCAACCTTTAGGTTCACAGGTCAGCGTTCGATCCACTGTCTCACAACAGCCAGGGCTTAAGTTTAGATGTTAAGAACTGACTCAGTATATTTATTTCTTTTTTTTTTTAGTATATTTCTAAAATGATGAATTTTGTTCTCTAAAGTTTGGAAAATTAAACCCTTTATTTTAAACAGGCCAAAAGAGATTTTCTGAAGATGTGATGGAGACCTTAGTGGTGGTGTTAGCTAATCTTTTTGGAAGACGGTATTTTTCTCCCTGTGTGAACAAATCTGAAACGAAAATTTCTCCTTCAGTGGTAAGAAAAAATATATACCATAACCTTGTAATTTTATTTAAAATCTTTCCATTATAACATGCAATGCAGTCATATTTTCCCCAAAACAAAGTTTTGCTGTAATTTACTAGCATTACTTCTTCATCGTGCCTAGTGATTTCTCAGGTGAGGAAAAGGTCGAGGTCTTTTTAAAAATGGAAAACTTGCCCTGGCTGGTATGGCTCAGTTGCTTGAAGATTCAGCCATAAACCAGAAGGTTGTGGGTTCAATTCCCAGTGAGGGCATATGTCTAGGTTGAGGGTTCAGTCCATGGTCGAGGTGCATAACAAGAGACAACCAATCAATGCTTCCCTCTTGTATTGATGGTTCTCTCCCTCCCTTCCCCTCTCTCTAAGATCAATAAGTATGTCCTCAGGTGAGGATAAAAAAAAAAAGTGGAAAAATTTATTTCTGTTAGACATTTTTAGCAAGTGAGTAATATAGGATTTTTTATTACATTGATGATTATCTCTATCATTACATTTAATGGTGAAATAATGGCCATAGTAACACTTAACCTTGAAACAAGAAGAAATGAATGCCCAATTTAACAGCCATTTGAAATTATGGGAATTCCACTCATGGCCAAATGACAACATAAAAATACCATATAATTATGGGAAAGGTAAGCATAGTGAATATGAAGTACTGTAAAGTAATTTAAAGCCAGATAGATTCCTGGACTTCTTCCCAGCTCTGCTACTTAGCACATAGGTGGCATTAAGCAAATTTCTTTGTCTAGGCCTGTTACTTATCTGTCAGTTGGAAATCATAATAGTACCTATTTCAGAAGATTGCTATAAGGATTAAATTAATTAATATATGCAAAGTGCTTACAACAGTGTTTGGTACTTAGGAAGCATCCAATAAGTGTTAGCTCTTATTTTAACAATTATTTTTATTTACAGAAGAAATGACTGGCTACTGAAAAAGCCAAAAGGATCAACAGGAAAATGATAACAATTAATGACAGTTTAGTAAGGTCTTCAAATGCAAAAGCGATATAATGAAAATTTTAGTTCTTTCATATGCTAAAGTTGTAAAAAAAAGTAAAATAATCCTACCAGTTGTAAAAAAAAATGAGTATTAACAAAACACTATAGTTCACTTGTTAATATGGCAAATATTGCAATGGACAGTTATGTTGACGGGACTATAAACAGACATATCCTTTAAAATATTCTTTAATGTAGTATTGCTACTTCTTTGAAATTATAATAATGATATAATCAAATTATATCATTGTGTAAATTATTGCATAACAATATTATTTGATTAGTTTCCTTAAGCAGTTATAGCAAAGAACCACAAACTGCCTTAAACAACAGAAATTTACTGTCTCAGTTTTGGAGGCCGAAGTCTAGGCAGGGTTGAGCACCTCTGGAGACTGAAGGAAAGATACGCTCCACGTCTGTCTCCTAGCTTCTGGTTGTTCTTTGGCACCCCTTAGCTTGTAGATGCATCGCCCCAATCTCCACCTTCCTGTTCACAAGGCATTCTCCTCGTGTACATGTCTCCCTATCTAAATTTCCCCCTTTTATAAGAATACCAATCACATTGAATTAGGGGTTCCTCCTATTTTGGTATGACCTCCTTTCAGTCAATTATGTCTGCAGTGACCCGATTCCCTAATAATCTCACATTCTGAACCTTAGGATTTCCACCTGTGGTTTTTGGAGGGACACAATTCAAGCATAACATCTCATAATTATTTATAATTGAAAACTGGACGCTACCCATATATCCAACAAAAAGAGAATGGTTAGAAGAGTTTTAATAAACCTGTATGTGGCAATGTTATATAGCTGCTAAAATTTATCTTTTCAAATAATATTCCATGCCACGGGCAAATACTCCAGATATAATATTAAGCGTAAACATAAGACAGAAAAGAAACTGAATACTACAACACAATTTGTATAAACAAGACTAGAAGGAAATGTCATATACCCAAATCTTTAAAACATATATTCCTGGGTGGTAGGACCACGTGTGATTTTAGGTTTTGTATTTATACTTTTATAAATAATAGAATTTATATTTAAAAATATTTTTCATCCAGACTTTTAAATATATTATGACCATCTGTCTCACAGACTTTGTTAACCCTCTGCTTTAAAAAAATAGTAACCGTAATTTAATTCATGGTTCCTAGGTAATTCTAGATGCTCTGCCCAAGGAATTTGCTGAAGTGGTGGAGGAACACAACAACATAATTCAAAAGAATTTTGGTTCCTTCCTCCTAACAATTTCTAAGCTGGCTGACATGAGAAAAGAATACCAACTACCCCTCTCAGCAATTGGTAAGATTGTGAATGTACATAAACAGAATGTGAGGTTAATAAAAGAAAATGTAAATATTTCTGATTAAACTAAACTTTAAAAAACAAGGACAAAACTATTGCAGAAAGAATACACAGGAAACTAACATAATCCTTCAGATCTATGTTGTGGAAATTAAATACTGAAAACATTATTTGGAATTAGACAAGCCAACATGGATTTGATTTAACACTAAATAGTTAAAATATTCCTATATTTGCTGGTGTCATTATAAGCTAACAGACCATGAACTGGTCTAGATTTATTCTAAAATATTTCCTTTCCTTTTGATGCTATTTTTAGTAGGTATTGATGTTCTTAAGTAGTTAAACTTTCAAATCCAAATAACTATGAAAATATAAGGAAAGGAATATTGGCTCATTTATTAGCGGTCATCAGTGTGTTCTACTCCCTTGGGTACTGTGGGGGGCATTAAAGAAGTTAAGTCTTTGCACATGTCCTTGAGGAAAAGACAGAATAAATGAAAAAGAACATACAAATATACGAAAAAAAATCAGCAGTGTGTGCCAGATAAAGCAAAGGGATTGGAAGTAGAGAATACACTCAGTGCTCCAAAACAGAAAGATAGAAGGATTAAGAGGTAATAGGAAGGTGGCAGAATTCTGTTTTCCAGAAGAAGGAAGGAGGAAAAAAATGGAGCAGTAAGGGCTCATTTGGGTTATTCATACTTCTGGGCAAACTATTATATTGGAATGTAGAAGGCTTATGAAAGACAAAGAAACAATGGTCAGTTTATTCAACTATGGGATGAGAACATTAGCCAGGAATGAGTCAACTTCATGGAAAAGACTGTAAATGCTCCCAGGCAGTTTCCTACATTTGGGACTTGATGGTGTGAATACAGTTATTTTCTTTTCTGCTTTTTCTCTGAGATGTTTATTGTGGTAGGCAGAATGATGGCCTCTCCTCAAGATGTCTAGACCCTAATCCTGGGAACTGGAGAATATCTTATATTATGTAGTAAAAGGGAAGCTAAGATTGCAGATTGAATTAAATTTTCTAATCAGCTACCTTAAGATGGGGAGATTATACTGGATTACCCAGTATATGTGTGGCCCAATGTAGTCATAACAGTGCTTTTCAGTAAAAGAGAGAAGCAGAAAAATCAGAGTTAGGAGGATGCGCTATGAGCAGTATTTTACCAATCATCACTGGTTTTCAAGATGGAAGGGGTCTCAAGCCAAGGGCTGCGTAGCAGCCGCTAGGAGCTGGAAAAAGCAAGGAAATAGATTCTCCTCTAAAGCCTCCAGAGGTCAAACAAGCTCTGACTATACCTTGGTTTTAGCTTAGTGAGATCCATTTCAGACTTCTGATTTATAGAACTGTAAAATAATAAATATGGGGTGTGTTAAATCATGGATTTTGTGGCAATTTGCTACATCAGTATTAAGAAATTAATATAATTTCTAAGAAATGACATGTGAATAAATAATAGTGACCAATACATGCATAATTTTTCCTAAGTTTTTTTTTAAAAGTCGAGGTGAAATTCATATAATATATAATTATATCATTTCCAAGTACTGTATGCTATTTAGTAGCATTTAGTGCAGTAAAATGTGCAACCACCACCTCTAATTAAAACAAATAATGTCAGATAATTATAACTGTTAAAAATACAGGGTTACTTATTAATAAATCATAGTCATAAATTTAATTTGGGGGGCTTAAGGGTGAGACATTAAACCTTTGTAGTTGTCTCCTATACTTGGGATCAACCGAAAAATTGACAAGGGACTAATATGTATAAAGCTGATATAGATGCATGGTTTCCATTTTCAGTCAAATGTGTTTCACAGAGCATAGCCCTGAGAGAAGCTGCACTTTCCTGGCTCCCAAATGAAACAGCAATGCCCCTCTCTTATAATTCTAAGATACCACACATAACAGAGATAAGAGTAGAATGTATCTTCTTAGTCACCAGGTAGATCTGAAGCAGAGATTGAAAGACACATAGAAACAAAAGGACAAAAGGATAATAGAAACAAATAGAAAGACTGACAGAGGCAGACACAGAGAAATGTGTGTAGGAAAGGCAGAGATACATAGAGGAATAGATATGTAGGGTGATCACAGAAACAGAGAGAGACAGCAACTGAGAGAGAAATAGAGACAAAACACATGGACAGAAAGGCAGAAGAGTGGCAGAGCTATAGAGAGAGATTCATAAAGAGAGACAAAGGGAGTGAGACAGAAAATAGACAATACAGAGAAAGGTAAAAAAGAACAAACATGACAAAGAGGCAGAGAGAACAGCAGAAGAGAGGCAGTGAGTCAAAGAGAAACAATGAGACACAGAATCAAGAGTGGCACTGTTATAGAAGGAAGTCAGAGAAAAAAGAAACAGAGGAAGGAAGGTAGAAGGGAAGATGATAGGTAGGTAGGTAGGTAGGTAGGTAGATGGATAGATAGACAGATAGATAGGGAACCATTTGAGATGGACATAACAACAGCTCTTTTTCCCAAACTCACCACTCAGGGCTGAGGAGACATGGTTGATCTCCACAAGACCTAGAAATGTTTTTTTTATTACTTTTGCCTCCTGATGAATGAAGTAGGAATTTCTTTCCCTCTGTTGGAATATGAATGATAGGGTTAATCTGAGAAAGTGAGCATGATGTCAATTTTAACTCTATTATGAGAAATTGTGCAGTTTTTGTGGCTCCATAGGATTTTGAGAGGAATTAAACAATAATGAAATTCATTCCAGAGGACGGGTGGATGGTGCTGGTATTTGGTCTGGGGTCCTCAGATCCACTAATGCCTAATGAAGCGTGTTTTGTACTTTGTCAGCAGTGTGCATCTGATAAATTTCTGAGTGGACAGACATGGAGTTACCCAACTGGACCAACTGATAACTACAAACAATAGAACCGCTAGCCGATGCCAGAGTGATTTTAGTTTATGAAGAAAGTCTTCTCAATGATCATCTGGCATTACAGTCCTTCATTTTTTCTCTTAAATATTTTTGTTAAAAGAAAGTTTAATACTTTGTCTAGTAGTAATGGTATAAACAAGTATATAATCTGTTTTAAATAATTTGTGTTTAGTAGGAGAACAGTTTTCAGTTATTTTCTTTTCAAATTGATTTCTTATTAGACTTTTCAGGTAGAGAATGCGAAGTCTCTGAACTGGTCTCTCATTTGATGCCTGGAACTGAGAGCAGAACTGCTGTCTCCCCGTTTGCTTGCCTGTCCGACATAACTGATCAATATTTATTTCATATTAATGTGGTAAATGATGTATGTAAATTTCATCATGAAATTTTCTTTTATCCTATTTATCATTTAAGACACAAAATTCTATGTGATTATACTACTAGCTAAGTGTCCGGTAAAACAATTCTCATTCCAGAATTATAGTTTTTTTCACTGAAGTGGAAAACAATTCTCTGTCTCTCTTTTTTTTTTACTGCATAAGTAGTTTGAAAAATAGAAACATTGAATTAGATAATGAAAAGAATGTTGTCTCTCAGTTAATCATCACGTAGCAATCATGTTGTCGTACTTGTGTGAGTCACTATAGCATAAGCCCTTGCCACTCCAGGTGGGAACCAGAGACCTGAAACATTGGTACCACCGGCTAGAAATGAGGAATCTTGGGAGCTCTCTCAGGACACTTGAGTTCAATATACCCATCAACATGAAATAGACTGATAGATACAGAGAACAGACTGATGGTTGCCAGAAGGGACGGAGGTTGAGGGGCTGAGTGAAAAAAGGTGAAGGGATTGAGAAGTACAGATTGGCAGTTACAAAATGGTCATGGGGATGTAAAGTACAGCATAGGAAATTTAGTCAATAATATTATAATGACTATGTATTGTGCCAGGTGGATATAGGAACTACTGGGGGGAGCACTTTCTAAAGTGTATGATTGTCTAACCACTATGCTGTATACCTGACACTGATACAAAATAATATAGAGTGTAAACTGTAATTGAAAAAACAATAAAAAAATTTAAAAATGGAAAAAGAGAACATTGGAGAAACCCTGCTATAAACCATTTGAGGACAGTTTTGTTTGTTTCACCTCAACCTTGCACCTAAAACTGGGGAGTAGAAACTCAATGAGTACATATCAAGCGCTTTAATTTCTTAAACTGACACAAGAGCCACTTCGTTCCCTGCCCCACAAGATTGGCAATAGTGAGACTACCGGGCCTACCTGGACCCCGGCAGCTTATCCATAGCATGTTGATGGAAATCAATCCCAGTGACTGTGATTGGCCAAAATCAGGTACTTATATCTCCTCCCAAAATAGATGTGTATGGGGAAACATAGAGCAAACACTATTACTATTATGTGTAGCTGAAACCATATAAGTTTCTAAGCTTATACAAATATCTTTTCAGGAGAAATGATTTATTTCTAAGATTGAGAATATTTCTGAGATTGTAAAAATGACTATGTCTCTTCAAACTGAATAAATTAGATATATCATTTTTGTGAGTTCAAAAATAGTTTTAATATTTTGAATAATGATGTTTTTACTGATTTTATTTGGTCATTTATATTAAAGTTTAGAGGACCTTAATATACTTAATATTTGATGAGACTTCATTAAAATATATTGCATTATTGTTTTAGTTAGCTAGATGTAATGAACCACAATAATCAAAGTTCGTAATAGATTGAAGCACATCTCAAAAGAAAATGCTAACAATCTGAAATCTCTGCATTCCTCAGGCTATGTTACGAACAATTGATGTGGATGTTACGAAAGTTCCTTACTTTTGCATGACTAAGTATGATAAGAATGGAAGGAAGTATCCATTGAATGGTTATGTAATGAATTTCTACAAAAACCGTTCCCTGTCAGCACTCACTAGGGATAATTGGTATGAATTTTTCTATTTTAACATTCTTTGTAGAGGTATGTGTGCTTGTGTAATTAATGTTCATTGTGCTGTGACATTATAACTGATGAGGATAATTTTAAGGTACAATAATTTAAGAAGAGTCATAAAGATGCATTGGAACTATTTTTAAATGTTATTACAAAACTTTTGTTTATTGAGGGGATGTTCACATAACATGAAATTAACCATATGAAAGTGAACAATTTGGCAACACTTGGTATTCATGATGTTATGCAGCAACCACATCTACCTAGTTGCTAAACATTTTCCTTTTCCTAAGGGTAAAATCTATACCCATTAAACAGTAACTCCCTTCCTCTCTTCCCCCATCCTCTGCCACTGACCAGCTGCTCTCTGTCTCTATGGATTTACCTCATCCGAAAATTTAAAATAAGTGAAATCATGTGTGACCTTGTATGTCTGACTTCTTTCATTATACCACTTTAAAGTTGTAGCATTGTCAGTATTTCACTCCTTTTTATAGCTGAATAATATTTCATTGTATGTATATATGTAGTTCGTTTATGTAGGAGAACATTTGGGTTGTTACAACTTTTGGTTATTGTGAATAGTACTGCTATGAACACGCATGGACCTGTATTTATTTGAGTACCTGTTTTTAATTCTTTTGGGTATACTTCTGGGAGTAGAATTGCTGGGTCATATAATAACACTCTATTGAAATTTTTAAGAAATCATTGAAATATTTTCCCCAGCAAATGAACCATTTTATATTACCACTAGCAAAGTAGAAGTTTTCCATTTTCTCCATAATCACACCACATTTGCTATTTTGATTTTTAAAAATTATAGACATTGTAATGGGTGTGAAGTGATATATATCTCATTGTGGTTTTGATTTGCGTTTCCATATACACCGATGATATATGTTCTTTGTAGAAATGTCTATTCAAGTGTTTTGTTCATTTATAATTGTGTTGTTTTTCTTTTTGTTCTTTAGTTGTAGTTGTTTATATATTTTGGGTAATAGACCCTTATCAGATATATGATTTACAAATATTTCCCCCTTTTCTGTAAGTTGTCTTTTCATTTCCTTGATAACACCCTTTAATATTCAAAAGTCCAATCTATTTTTCCTTCTGTTGTTCGTGCTTTTGGTGTCATACCTAAGAATCCATTCACAAATCCACGGCCATGAAGATTTATCCCTATGTTTTTTTCTATGTGTGTTACAGTTTTGGCTCTTATATTTAGGTGGTTAGTTCATTTGCAAACACATTTTCTTTTATGGTATGGTATGTGTTTATATTAACAATTTATTCATTTGCATGTAAGCATACAGTTGTCCCAGCACCATTTTTTGAATTCTTTCCCTACTGAATGGTCTTCACGACTGGTCAAAAGTCAGTTGGCCGTAGATATATGGGTTTATTTCTGAACTCTCAATTCCATTTCAATAGACTTCAATAGGTCTACCCATATGCTAGTACCAAACTGTCTTGATTACTATAGCTTTTGTATACAGAAGTGTGAGTCTTCAAATTTTGTTCTTTGTATTCAATATCGTTTTGCCTATTTAAGGTCTTTTGCAATTCCACATGTATTTGAGGATTGTCTTTTCCACTTCTAAAATAAAGACTGTGGAAATTTTGCCCTGGCTGGTGTGGCTCAATGGACTGAATGCTAGCCCGCAAACCAAAGGGTCACTGGTTCAATTTCCAGTAAGGGCACATGCCTGGGTTGTGGATGAGGTCCCCAGTAAGGGGCGTGTGAAAAGCAACCACACACTGATGTTTCTCTCCCTCTCTTTCTCCTTCCCTTCCCCCATCCTTAAAAATAACACATAAAATCTTTTAAATAAGACTGGAAATTTTGATAGGGGTTGCAATGGATCTGTAGGACACTTTAGATAATATTGTCATATTAACAATAATAAGTCTTTCAATCCATAAACATAAGATGTCTTTCTATTTTTTATGTCTTTAATTTCTCTCAGCAATGTTGTAGTGTTCAGTGTATAAGTCTTTAACTTCTTTGGTTAAATTTATTTCTAGGTATTTTATTTTTGGGATGCTATTATAATTGGATTTTTCCCTTAATATCTTTTTCAGAGAGTAACTTGCTTATTTATAGAAACACAACTGAATTTTTAGTATTGATCTTGCATTCTATAATTTGACAAAATTTATTAGGTCAAATAGTTATTTTGTAGATTCTTCAGGACTTGCTATGCATGGGATAAAGTCATTTATGAATAGAGAGAGTTTTACTTCTTTTCCAATTTGGATGCTTTTTTTCTTCTTCTTACCTAGTTGCTGTGGCTACTACTTCCACTAAAATGCTTAAAGGTAGAGGTAAAATCAGACATCCTTGTTTTGTTTCTGATTTTTGGAAAAAGCTTCAGTCTTTTATCATTGTTAGCTGTGAGGCTTTCCAAAAATGTCCTTTATAATGTTGAAGAAGTTCTCTTGTATTTCTAGTTTTGCTGAGTGTTTTTATCATGAAAGGATTTTTTTTCAAGTGCTTATTCTGCATTAACTGAGGTGATCATGTAACTTTGTTTCCTTTATTTTATTAATGTGGTATATTACATTAACTGACTTTTTATTCCTATTAAATTGTATTAATTTTTTAAAATTGTTGTTCTATTAAAGTTGTCCCAATTTTCCCCTGTTGCTGTCTCCTGCCCTACCCACCTCCCACCCCTGCTCCCACAGTCAATCTCCACCCTGTTGTCCATGTCCATAGGTCATTTACACCTGTACTTTGATTAGATCATTCCTCTTCTTTCCCCTTAATACCCTCCCCCTGCCCCTCTGGTCACTGTCAGTCTGTTTCTTCTTTCCATGCCTCTGGTTCTATTTTGTTTGCTTATTTGTTTTGTTCATTAGGTTCCATTTATAGATGAGATCATATGGTATTTGTCTTCCATCACCTGGCTTATTTCACTTAGCATAATACTCTCCAGTTCCATCCATGGTGTCACAAAAGGTAGGAGTGACTTCTTTCTTTCTGCTTTGCAGAATTCCATTGTGTAAATGTACCACAGTTTTTTGATCCACTCATTTACCGATGGGCACTTAGGCTGTTTCCAGTACTTGGCTATTGTAAATAATGTTGCTATGAATATTGGGGTGCATAGGTTCTTTTAGATTGGTGTTTCAGTGTTCTTAGGGTATAATCCCAGCAGTGGAATTGCTGGGTCAAAAGGCAGTTCCATTTTTAGTTTTCTGAGGAAATTACATACTGTTTTCCACAGTGGCTGCACCAGTCTGCAATCCCATCAACAGTGCACTAGGGTTCCCTTTTCTCCACATCCCTGACAGCACTTGTTTGTTGATTTGGTTATGATGGCCATTCTGACTGGTGGGAGATGGTATCTCCTTGTGGTTTTAATTTGCATCTCTCTGATAGCTAGTGATGTTGAGCATCCTTCCGTATGTCTCTGGGCCCTCTGTATGTCCTCCTTGGAGAAGTGTATGTTCAGGTCCTTTGCCTATTTTTTAGTTGGATTGTTTGTCTTCCTGGTGTTGATTCATATGCATTGTTTATATATTCTGGAGATCAAACTCTTGTCTGAGGTATCATTGGCAAATATGTTTTCCCATATGGTTGGTTCCCTTTTCATATTGATGATGTTTTATTTAGCCGTGCAGAAGCTTTTTAATTTGATATAGTCCCATCTATATATTCTTTCCTTTATTTCCCTTGCCCTAGAGGATATATTGGTGAAAAATTGGTGTGTGAGATATGTGGAATTTTACTGCCTATATTCTCCTCTAGGACTTTCATGGTGTCACAGCTTATGTTTAAGTCTTTTATCCATTTTTTGAGTTTATTCTGGTGTATGGTATAAGTTTGTGGTCTAGTTTCACTTTTTTTGCATGCACTTGTTCAGATCTCCCAATACCATTTATTGAAGAGGCTATTTTTACTTCATTTTATGCCTCCCCCCTCATTTTGTCTAATATTAATTGACCACAGAGATATAGGTTTATTTCTGGGTTCTCTATTCTGTTCCATTGATCTATGTGTCTGTTCTTATGCCAGCACCAGACAGTTTTGATTACAGTGTCCTTGTAATATACTTTGATAACAGGAACTGTGATCCCTTCTACATTGATCTTCTTTCTAAAGATTGCTGAGGCTCTTAGGCCATTTTAGGTTCCATATACATTTTTGAAATATTTGTTCTAAATCTGCGAAGTATGTCATTGGTATTTTCATAGGGATTGCATTGAATCTATGGATTGCTTTGGGTAGTATGGACATTAATTGATTTTCTCATGTTGAATTTTTTGCATTCCTGGGATAAATTTCACAAAGTCATGGTGTATAATCTTTTAAATATGCTGCTGCTTTCAGTTTGCTGCTGTTTTGTTGAGAATCTTTGTACCTGTATTCATAAGGGATATTGGTCTGTAGCTTTCTTGTATGTTGCAGTTTGGTTTCGGTATCAGGGTAATATAGGCTCATAAAATGAGTTACGAAGGTTGGTATTAATTCTTTTTTAAATGGTAGAATTTACCAGTAAAGCCAAGTTTTATTAGATTTTTCTATATATTTTAAAAGTTTTGGTAATTTGTGTATTCCTAGAAATGTGTTCATTTAACATAGATTATCTAATTTTTGGTGTAGATTCAGTTGTTTATAGTACTCTCATATAATTTATTTTTTCCTATAGCATAGGTAGTAATGTTGCCATGTTCATTCCTGCTTTTATTTATTCAAATCTTTCTTTTTCTCCCTTGTCAGGCTAGCTAAAAAGTTCATCGATTTTGTTGATCTTTTCTGAGATCCTACATTTGTTTCATTGATCCTCTTTATTATTTTTGTATTCTCTGTTTCATTTATTACTGATGTGGTCACCAGCCTATAGTGTCCGTGGCATTATGGCTGAGACAAGACAAATTCACACGGACTACCCTGTCCTGTGGAGAAGGGACAGCACCGCCATTCTCTCAAGGGGAGAATGCCCTGACCCCCTGCCTTGACAGGCTTTTATTGCTTTTCTGGGCACATTACATTGAAGATGGTCCTCATTTACTAGGCACAGGTTTGCTTTAGGTGGTTACCTTTTGCAGAAAACAAAGGAGAGGATGTTGCTAATTACATCAAAAAGGAAGGATATTTGCAAATGTAAAGGGAAAAGTGGTTGAACTGGTTACACTCATCCTTGGAAGGTTTAGCATAGATTTTAGGAAGTTACTTTAAAGATTCGCAGTAGACATTTGCTGCCTCAATTCAGGGTGAGGAAGTTTTAGCAAAAAGCAAGTCTCAAAGCGGCCTAGGTACAATGCAGGCCTGATTCCCCACTGAAGAACCCATCCTTGGGCGTGGTCCTGTGTGCTGGACCTCGCTTTCCACTGGCCTTTCTGAGTGGGAGCTGGGCCCACGCCACACAGAACGGTCTCCTATATATTACCATTCTGATCTTTTTCATTTCATTTCCTCTGGTAACTTAGGTTTTAGATCACTCTTCTTTTCCTGGTTCCTTAAGGTGTAAAATTGGGTTGTCGATTTGAGATCTTTTATATTTTTCATTGTAGGTATTGACATAGAAATCCCTTCCTGAGCACTGTTTTCTTTGTATCCTGTAAGTTTTGGCGTGTTGTGCCTTTACTGTCATTTGTGTCTAAGGGCTTTCTAATTCTCCTGTGGTTTCTTCTTTGATCCATGGTTTGTGTGCTGTTTAATTTCCATATATTTGCTAATTTTCCAATTTTCCTTCTTTTAATGATCTGTAATGTCATTTCATTGTGGTATGAAAAGTTAGTCTGACTTGAACATTTTTAAATATATTTGTTTTGTCTAAAATATGGGCTCTTCTGGCAAATGCTTGGTATGCACGTGACAAGAAAGTATGTTGCTGAATGTAGTCATCTCTGTCTGTGAGGTCTGGTTGGCTTACGGTGTTAAGTCATTTATTGCCTCATTGCTCTTCTCTCTAGATGTGCTATCCATGATTGCAAGGAGGGTATTAAAGTATTCAACTATTACTTTAACAGTCAATTTCTCCCTTAATCCTGCCAGTGTCTGTTGCATATATTTAGGGGCTCTGTTGTTTGGGGTCTATGTTTGTCATCATTTTGTCTTCTAGATGAATCAACCCTTTTATCCATATATAATGTATTTCTTGTCTCATGTCACAGTGTTTGACCTGAAGTCTATTTCGCCTGATAGTACAAGCCACCCCAGCTCTCTTTTGTTTATTATTTACATGAAGTATCTTTTCCATCCTTTCACTTTCCATGTTTTTGTGGTTTTGGATACAGAGTCAGTTTCTCCCTGACAGTATATGCTTAGATGATGTCTATATTTTATCAATATGGCCAATCTTTAACTTTTCATTGAATAACTTCATTTATTTACATTTAAAGTAATTATTGATGAGGAAGGACTTACTTTTTCCATTTTGTTATTTGTCTTTTATGTCTTATACTTATTTTTTTTGTTTGTTTCTCAGGCATAATTTCTGATAATTTTGGGTCAATGGGCACAGTTTCCTGTTTCTTTTCATGCTTCAAAATCTGGGAGCTCTACATTTTGAATATTGTCATGTAATTCTGGAATTTTCTCTCTTCTCAAGGTTTGTTTTTTTGGCCGGATGTAGACCACTGTGTGTTGTTTTACTTAGTGACTTTTCTAAACTATTTTTAAAGTCTGTATTCTTCATTAGGTGTGATTTCCAAAGTCTTTATTTTTTATTTTAGTTTATATTCAGCTAGTGTTTTGACAGAGAATTTTTGGAACACAAGATGGGTGATAACATGAAAGGAAAGTGAAAAAAGTGTGTGTGTGTGTGTGAGAGAGACAGAGAAAGAGAGAGGGAGAAGGAGGAGGAGAAAGAGAATAAAGGAGGAAGAGAGGAAAAATGAAGAAAAAATTTCTCCCGTTTTTTGAAGTTTGGTTCTGAGTTTGGATACTCCTATAAACACTTACTGAATTTACAGTTCTGTCTTCTCCTTCACTTCCTGCTCGTACTAATCTTGAAGACCAGCCAGAGGGTCTGCTCGGGTCTTTTCTAAGCATGTGTCCTGCCCTAGGCATGAGCATGACTTTCTACAATAATTCCTCAATACACTGTTTACTCGTTGCCAGATTTCTCTCACAGGTTTTCATTACTCAGTTGCATTGACTCAATTGTAATCTTTTGCCCTAGGCAGCCAGCTATGGTAGGCAAAAGATTACCCTTTGCCTTTTCACTTTCCCTTCCTGAGTGAGGTTTGAGCTAGGCAAAACGAAGATAAGCTCCTCACCTCAATCCTTTATCCGGCTACCACACCCGTTAAAACAGACAGATGAATGCATTCCTTGTTAAAAAGGTCAACTCTGCTCCCTCTGGAACCAGGGGTCAGGGCAACACTGGGAACACAGTTTCCTGAACAGCAAGTGGGGTCCCGCTGCCCACCTCCACCCTCTAAGCAAAATTCTGGAGGCAAAGGTTTGGTGAAAAAGGAAAGGAGTCTTTATCCAAAAGGGACCCAATTTTGGAATAACAGCTTTCAACATGCATGGATCACTTGAGTCTATCAACGAAGGCTAAAATCTTTAACTCTTAAATTCCCCTATCATCCCCTCTGTTAGTTTTTAATTATCTCATTTCTGTAAGATTAGTTTACAAACTAAAACAACATAAGATACAAAAGCTACACAATTTTGGAAGAATGGCAGGCTTCTGCCTCAGCATCCATAGTCTCTGGATACACAAAGAAGATTAATTCCACCACCCTCTGCCAGGCCAGCCCGATCCTATTTAAAAACACTGCCCTTTGGGAAACACAGGCAGCTCCAGCACCATCATCCAGGTGGCTCCCCGAGGAAGAGAAAGAAAATCTCTGTCTTCCTTCTGTTTAAATATTTCTGCCCGTAATTCCTTGTGCTGTAGAGGCATCCAGCTTCTCAGCCAATCGGTCCCAGAATGGCAGATTTGCACTTCCCCTGCCAAGTCTCCACACAGGGGCGGGGAGATCCCTCAAGCTCCTAGATAGCTTGTTTACCGTTGCTTCGGGCAACCTCCTCCTAGGGCCCCTCCCTCGCTGCTCCCAGCACCTGGCTAGTATCAACAGGATGCTGTCTTCAAGATTATCCCTAAACTGGGAGGAGGGTGGAGACAGGGCAGATCAGGTATCACAAAACTTTTCTACCTTTTCTAAACTTTTTCACTATTTGACTCAAACCTTTGACTGTTTTCCAGAGTTCTGACAAAGTTGATTCTGGCAATGTGTACTTATATACATATTTTTGATGTTTCTGTGGAAGGATTTGCCCTTGGAGCTGCCTATACTGCATTTTCAGTGACATCACTTGTATTTGGCACTGTTTTTAACCTATGTGACATACTTCAATTTGGTACTAATAATGTACTACTACATAAAAGAACGACAAGTCATAATGGTTTTGATACATGATTAGCCTCTTTACTAGTTTAGTCAGTTTAGGGCTAAGATGAGCATAATAAAATAATGGCTGCAAAGGACACACACACTACTCTGCAGTCTTTCCATATCCACCTTTATTTTTTGTGGAAAAGTCAGCAATTAGATGGTAATTTATGTCATTACTGTAGATTGATAACACACTAAAAACAAATTTATTCTTTTAAATGGTACTTTGTCTTTTTTTTTTACAGGTTAAATATGGGAGATGCTTATCATTTACTCAAGGATTTTGCACTTACTGTTCGGTCCATCAGGTATAATAAACAATTTTGCATTTAAAGATCATATAACCAGCTAAACATCATTAAGTACAAATAGCAATGATAATTATTGAAACTCTTAATCTTTTACAGGATTTCACTGAGTGAATTATGTGATGATGAAGATGACAATGTTGTGTTAGCATTTAAACAACTGAGTAAAGCATTCAATCAAATCTTAGGAAAAAAAGACTGAATGTTAAACTTTACCCAGGTACTGTGCTCCTAGAAAACAGAGATGGTCAAGAAATGTTCTTGGTCTTCCATGTTTCAGGAAATGGTTTACTGCAAAGAACCACCCTTTCTAATATGACTTAGATTAGACTTTCAAATGACCCGCTTGTTTACCTATGACATCGTCAACGTAACCCTCCTTTTCTTGGTCTCGTAAATGATTAGCTGAACTGTTTTCTCCTGTTGACAAAATATCTGCTTACTTGACTGAACCAACTTTAATCAGGCTTCTCCCCTCCCCTCAGGCCCTGAACCTTAATCCGCACTGAGGCCTCTCCTGAAAATGGCCTGGAGACCTTCTCAGCTCAGGTTCCCTGTTCAACTATCTCAGATCAGCTAGGCAGTGGTGGTCGGTTGGCCAAGGACATTCCCAGATCAACTGTCCAATCACAGCACGCATCACACCATTCCCTCACACCTGATTCTTTCTAGGCTGGTTTGCTTATCCCTACAAATTAACATTCTTTTCTGGTTGACCTTGGAGACTGCTGAAGACCTCAGAGGCAGAAAGTTTTACTTATTTCACTTGCCTCCCTTTACCTGTTGCAATATGCCTCTTCGCCTATTGCAATCATTTTTTCAAATAAAGTCTCTCATTGTTGAAGTTTGGATTTGGGTTTGATTTGTCATTCTGTACCAATGAAATAAAATGTATTACCTAGCTAAACTATAGATTTCACAATGTATTGACCAACTTATCAAAAGATGTCCTAGTCTTCTCTGAGCAGCATGGTTCAGTTCGTTGGGCATTGTCCTACAAAGCAAATCATCACCAGTCAATTTCTGAGTCAGGGCACGTGTCTAGGTTTTGGGTTTGGTCCCCAATTGGGCATATAGGAGAGGTGACTGATCAACCAATCAATGTTTATCTCTCCCATTGCTATTTCTCTCCATCTCTTTCTCCTTCCCTTCCCCAATCTCTGAAAAATAAATATTTTTTTTAAAAAGATGTCCTAGTGAGAAGGTTTTTATTTAAATATCTAAAATCTCATCATGAATTCTAACAATATTTTTCTTCTAAGAATTTTAGCTTGTAGAGTAGCTATGCCAAATGGCTCTAACAATTATTCTTTTCAGCTTGAAATGTGATAATTTTTTTAAACATAGAAACCAAACCCAATTTATATATTTATTTATTTTTTATTTTATTGCATTTATGGAGTGATATTAATTAATAAAATTATATAAATTTCAAGAGTCAACCCTTGGGGGGGCCTGCACTGCCCCCTACAGGAAGGCAGGGGCCCCTCTGAGGCATTGCAGGGGTACAGTTCTATAATACATCATCTGTATATTGTTTTGTGTGTTGACCAAATCTCCTGTTGCCCTCTTCTACTTTCCCCCACCCGCCTCCCCACTCTGGTAATCACCATACTGTTGTCTGAGTCTGTAGTGTTTATTTGTTTGTTTTCCTTAATCTCTTCTCCTTTATCACCCAGCTCTCCAAGCCCCTCCCCTCTAACAGCTGTCAGTCTGTTCTCTGTATCTGAGTTAGTTTCTATTTTGTTTGTTTATTTTGTTCATCAGATTCTACACATAAGTGAGATCATATGGCATTTGTTTTTCTCTGACTGGCTTATTTCACTTAGCATAATAATCTCCATGTCCATTCATGCTGTCACAAAAGGTGAGATTTACTTTTTTTTTTTTTTTAATGGCTAAGTAGTATTGATTGTGTAAATGTACCACAGCTTTTTTATTCACTAATCTGCTGATGGGCACTTGGGCTGCTTCCGAATTTTGGCTATTGTAAATAATGCTGCAGTGAATGAGGGGCACATGTATTCTTTCAAATCAGTGTTGCAGGTTGCTTCAGAGATATTCACAGAAGAGGAATTGCTGGGTCATAAGACAGTTCCATTTTTAATTTTTTGAGGAAACTCCATACTGCTTTTCACAGTGTCTGCACCAGTCTGCATTCTAACCAAGAGTGCACAAGGGGTCCCTTTTCTCCACATCCTCACCAATACTGGCTGTTTGTCGATTTATTGATGATAGCTATTCTGACATGTGTGAAGTGATATCTCATTGTGTGTTTTTTTTTGAATCCTCACCCAAGGACTTGCTTATTGATTTTAGAGAGAGGAGAAGGGAGGGAACAAGAGAGGGAGAAACATAGATGTGTGAGAGAAACATCAATCAGTTGCCTTTCTGAACTTAACCTGCAACCAGGCTTGTGCCCTAACTAGGAATTGAACCCATGACCCTTCTGTTTACAGGAAAAAGCTCCAACCAGCTAGGGGTCATTGTGGTTTTAATTTGCATTTCTCTGATGATTAGTGACATGGAGCATCTTTTCATATGTCCACTGGCCTCCTGTATGTCCTTTGGAGAAGTGTGTATTCAGGTCCTTTGCCCATTTTTTAATTGGATTGTTTGTTTTTGTGGTGTTGAGTTTTGTAAGTTCTTTATAAATTTTGGATACTAATCTTTATTGGATGTATCGTCGGTGAATATGTTCTCCCATTTAGTGGGTTGTTTTTCATTTTGATGATGTTTTCCTTTGCTGTGCAATAAATTTTTAGTTTGATGTTGTCCTATCTGTTTATTTTTCCTTTGTTTCCCTTGTCCAAGAAATCAGAAAAAATATTGCTACCAGAAATGTCCAAGATTTTACTGCCTATATTTTTTTCTAGGATTTTTATGGTTTTTAGTCTTAAACTGAAGTCTTTAACCCATTTTGAGTTTATTCTGTGTATGGTATAAGAAGATAATTGGTCTAATTTCATTTTTCTGCACATTATTTATCTAATTTTCTCAACACCATTAATTGAATAGGTTATCTTTTACCCCACTGTGCATTCTTGCCTTCTTTGTTGAGTATTAATTGACCATAAAGGCATGGGTTTATTTCTGGGCTTTCTATTCTGTTCCATTGTTCTATATGCTATTATGCCAGTACCAGGCTGTTTTAATGACTATGGCCTTATAGTATAATCTGATATCAGGTAGGGTGATTCCTCCAACTTTGTAAATGTGTCCCATTTTCTTTGTGCAACTTCATTAATCACTGCTTCCTATGATCTTGGTTTTTGGGTTTCCCCTTCCTTATGTTGGGAGCCCTTTGTTGTCGGCTCATCCATCCATGTCTCTGCTTTTATTCTAGGGTAGATTGTGGCGGTGAGCTAGAGTCTCTCCCAAATCTGACCTCAGTGAGTTGCTGTTTTTTTTTTTCTTGCTGCTTCTAATATATTGAATGTTGAGACACATAAGGCTCTACTGATGGCACAAACCATAAAATAATTTTCAAAAGACTTGGATGCTGATATTAAGAAGTGAAAACAGCTTGTCCAGGCCAGCGTGGCTTAGTTGGTTGGAACCTTGTCCCACAGACCAAAAGGTTGTGAGCTAAATTCCTGGTCAGGGCACATACCCAGGTTGCAGGTTCGATTCCCTGTTGGGGCACATAGGAGAAGGCAGCCGAGCGATGTTTCCTCTCCCGTCTCTCTCCCTTTCCCTCTCCCCCTCTTTCTCTCTCTTTTTCCCTCTTCTTCCCTCCTTTCCTCTCTTCCTCCAAAAAGCAATGAAAACATGTCCTCGGGTAAGGATTTAAAAAACAAAGACGTGAAAACAAAAGCTGTGGGCAAGTGGTTGTTCAGGCACCAACATTAAAAAATATTAGCTAGAGGTGAATTACCTTTACCAGACTGGTTGCCACACACACACGCACACACACACCCCCATACTCCCCTATTTTTATATCTAGTGTCTTTCACAGCTAAGTCTGATCAGCATATACTTGACTGTATTTTGCTGTATTATACCTTTATTTTCTTTTAAAGGTGGCTTTACATGTTCATTTTAGCTATATGGCATTTGTGCAAGAGATTTGAATGTTCTTCTAAGAGACCTGGCCACACACTGTGCTTTTGCTTGTTTCCCAAGCACGCTAAGGACAGCCGCAAGCAGAGTCTCGGTTGTAGGGAGTGTATATTTCACATTTAAATAAAATCGAATTCAACATAATAATTTTTATTATGCCATTATACACAATTTAATAAATTGTTCATTTAGATAATAAGTAAAAATTCAGTCTCACATAAATTCATCACTATTTTCTTTGGCTTAGAATAATTTTAAAGATAGAAGGGGAAATATGATTTTATGGTTTTTTATAATGCTGCTGACAATGCAAATTCATGACAGAAGTCCGTATGTGACAGGTCCATAAAGTGGGGTGCACAGCCCTCTAAAGCCTCCCCTTGATTTAGTAGTCTTCAGCGTCCCCAGCGCAGATGGCAAGCAGAGCTTTCTCATAGTGCCCTGAGGCAAAATTCTGGAAAAAAAGTGTATTTAAAATAAAATGTTACAATATTTCTGAAAAAACCCGTAATTCCTCTGAACTACAGTATGAAAGACCCGAGGGCCATTAGCTTTTCCAAAATTATTTACTTTTTTCCTCTAAAGATTTAATATGTCCTGAGAATTATTCCCAGTGGAAGTTGTTGTAAAATAATACCATGGTTAGTAGAAAGGGGTTTATATAAAATTAATTGAACCCTAGTGTGTATTTATAAAAAGAATAACTGGAAGTAGAGTTAAATCTTCTTCTCAAGTTAGAAAAGGGTATCCTAATATTATTGCTATAAATCCTTACAGTGTCTGGAGGGCAAATTGACAATATGCCGTAACATGACTTCTAAATTTTTATTCATTAATGCAGTAATTCTACTTCAAGAAATATATCCTAAGGAAGTAATGATCAAGTATTGATGGGCGTAATGATTTATGCTCAAAAATGTACACCATAATATTATGTATTATAGTAAAAAATTAAAAAGCAATATATAATAAAGAATAATTTATATACTTTACAATTTACACACTAAAAAACCTTTTAAGTAGTAAAACATATTAATATTTATATATATTTTTAAAAAGACAAAAAGCACCTAAAACAAATTTTATTACTGGTTATCTGTAGTAGAAAACTAGGGTAATTTTTATCTTCCTTTTTATAACCTTGTATAGTTTCCAAGTTTTTCAAAACAATGATAGTAATAAATAAATGGAACTCTAAAACTTGTCTTTGTTAAGAATCAGCCATCATATTAACCTTCTCTTATACAATGTCATATAATTATAATTTACTGCTTTAAATCTACATAGTAAAGTTGCATTAATATGTAAATATCAGTAGATTTTGAGATGGCTATGATTATTTGCAGTAAATATATTAGAATTATTTTATCCATTTAGAAAATGATTATGACATGCATTTCACAATGAGAAATGTTTATCGTCACTAAAAGTTTAGGATTTTGAAGGTGATGTAAAGAGAGTTTTATCAAAGACACAGAATAGGATTTCTCTTAACTGGTTCATCAACTCTTCCTCTTAAAAACCACTTTGGCTACCTGAGGGCCTACAGGGTCTTCTGTTTTTTGTGATCTCTGGGTTTGGGTTGTCGAGTTGAGTCTGGGCCACTCTTTCATTTAAGAAGCTGTTCATGCAATTGAAAATTTCAGTGAAAACCAATGTAAACAAGGTAGGTATGAGTGAAATAAAATTTAAAATATATTCAGGGCCCTGCATTTGGTTTAATGTTCTGCTGGTGCCATCTTGAAATTCTTTATAATTTTTTTGTAAAAAAGATCAAGCATTTTCATTTTCTACTGTACATTCTGATAATTCTTTTCTAGGTGTTATCAAAATCCAGGGTAAAGTTTAGACATATCAGAATGTAAAATTGGCCTGTTACTTCTGAATCGTTGCTTCTTTGCCCTTCAAGGACTAAAGGGCTATGCATATATAGAATTTTACATAACTCCCGGTTAAATGCCTCCAGATTACGGTTTATGGAATTTGACTGGCAGCCCTGCCTTCTATGACAGTCTGAGAGGACTGCTGAACCGATCGAAGGAGCCTCTTCACAACTTAGGTGGTCTTGTGGCAAAATGTATTTTCTCGATGCTGATCACACTTCAGAATTTAGCTCATAAAACAATTACACAATTAGGAAATGAATGTTTTACAGCACTACGTCAATGGTTTTTGCTTAAAACACATGGAAGAGGAGTAAGATCTGTCACTGATGGGAAGGGATTTCCTCAGCCCTGCTGATGCACTAAAGGGCTGTCTGATGGACTGAAGTCAACTGTCCCTGTCAGTCTATTTAACTTTCTAGATTCTGACATGAAGTTATTTAAATTTAAGCTCTTGTTTCAGTTTCAAAAAAGAACAAATTATGGGTCAAAATAAACCAGGTGTGGGAGACTCACTCTGATGTCATGAAATAGGGATTTTCCGTATCTCTCTTTGTATCGCTTCCTTATGGTCATCAGGTCTATTTCACTTCTGGCAACTAGCGTCCTGATCACAGTTTTATTGTGGAAGCCAAAGTCCTAAAAGATACAGGCAGAAGAGGAAAAAAGTGAGAAGACACTGCTTACAGTTAACCGGTCTACAAGAAGCCCATCCTCTCTTCTGAAGCAATCTGCTCTTCTTCCTGTACCCCTCCAGCACGGGCGTCCGCATCCAGGAATTGCCCCAGCTGGACTCTGAGAGTGACCTCTCCCTTCCCCTCTCGCACTGTGCACACAGACAGTGAGGAATCCCACCTATCTTTCTTCTTAACCTCTTACTTCCAGGGCCACTGCCTTGATGCTGGCCCTTCTCCTTTCACCCTGATTTGCAATTTCCAGCCTCGTCAGCCTTCACACACTGCACTGTAAAATGCACATCTTCTCATGTTCTCTGTCTAGGTAAAAACTCTTCTCGGCTGCGTGAGGGGTGGGGAATCCGGGCCAGGTGGGAGGAGATTCCAAACTCTTAGAGGAATGTTCACATGTCTAACACAAGGATTACGGTTTTTATTTTATAGCCTGTTCATTATTGAAAATTGTAAATGTAAACACTCCAGGTACTTGACACATTTACTGATTTAAACTCGAATACTAAAGTACAAAAAAAAAATCAATTTTTGTGTCATAGCCTCAGAAAAGATACTGTTTTACAAAGAAATTTTAAGCTGTCTTTTGAAGTGGGGCAATGGTGACATCCTGTGGCTGGTGAGCATAAACTAAGATTTGATGTCTGAATGTTTTAGGTGTGGAACCCCTAACAACCTTTTCCTAATTTGAGGTGACTAAAATGAATGATCTAACCAGATTGTCACATCTAACTCATAACATTCATGTAAAGTCTGCCGGAAAAAAACACAGACATTTTTTTTGGTTGTGGGTGGTGAAAATAGCTTTTGACCAATATTTTACATGAAAAGGCCTCATATCAAAAATTTGATTACTTGAACAGATATTCCCCCTGTTGACCTGCAGACTCTTTGGGGGACACATACCTTCCTTTCTTGCGTGACAACACACACAGCAGGAGTACAGTTTTTATTTGTTATTAGAATAAGTAGCCTCATTCGGGCATAATTACAATCAGAGTAATTGTGATTATGTTCTGTGGTCACTCATAGGTGAAGCTTTATTCTATGTTGGAGAAGAAAACTGTTGAAATCATCCAATAGCATTGCCCAAAATAAAATTTTCTATAATTTTTTAAATCAAATCAACATTTTCTGCTTGGAAATAGAACAAGAGAGAAAAGGAAGGCAGTGAGCATTTGCTCTTCCTCCCATGTTCCGAGAATACATGGGTTCCTGTACACAAATAAAAAATAATCTTTACCAAGATATATAACAGAACTATTCTTGACAATCAGCATATTACCCCAGCACGGTGGCTACTTTTAAGAAGTTTGTCTATTAAAATTTCTTTGATAGACAAATATCATATGATCTCACCTTTAACAGGAACCTAATCAACAAAACAAACAAGCAAGCAAAATGTCACCAAAGACACTGAAATTGAGAACAGGCTGACAGTGACCAGAGGGGAGAGGGGAGGGAATATTCAGGGGAAAAGGGTGAAGCGTTTGCAGGAACAATTATAAAGGACACATGGACAATAACGGGGCGGGGGGGGGGGTGGAAACAGGGGAGGAAGGTGGGGAGGACTGGGGTGTTGGGTTGGAGTGGAGGGAAAAGGCACAAAACTATACTTGAACAACAATAAAAATTAAATTAAAAATTTCTTTGAGGATAACACACTCTGATGTTAAAATTACTATACTACTGAATTGTTTTTAATAATTTCATTGAGTTTTCAAGACTATGATGTATGTATAATGATCTACATCAGGCCTTTTTCTAATTCTGTTTCATGGACATTATGAATAAAGCGTGAATTGTCTCAGGCATTTCATTGTTTGTTTCTTCAAAAATGAATGCATCACAGGGTGTGAGATGGACTAGCACACTAAACCGTGGAAAACATTCTCATTTAATTACAAAAAATAGCTTTAGAGTTTCCTGTTGTCTAGCTGTCTCTTTTTAAACACTATTTTTAAAATAAGACTTTATGTTAAAAAATAACCACTAATATTATTTTGTGTTTTTAAACTTCAGGGCTGTAGCAGTTTCTTACAGTTTGTAATGTTTTGACCTTTTCTGCTTGATGCCACGTTTTGTACATGTACGAGTATGAGGTCGAGGTCTTTGCGAGATACAAAAGCGTTTGGATCTAGCAGTTAGTTAGTTGCTAAGAAACACTAACGCCATGGAGGAGATAGAGCCCAAGGAGTCATATTTCTTAGGTTCCTCAATTTGATACAGAAGGCACACCACTATTGTTATTTGATGGGTCTCATTTTGGTGTGTACCATATTTTTCTCTTGAGAATATTTTCTTTTAAGTGGGTATATTTGCATGTCAGTTTAAAAATGAAAATCAATATTTAAATAATGGAATTAAAGTAGTTCTTTGAGGAAGTAGACACAATTTCTGGAGAAATTTAAAAAATATGAGGGTCATACTTACATGGATTGCACTATACAGTCTATAAGCAAAATAGGCTGGCTTGTCTCGAACACAGAGAACTACAAAAAATTAGGAAAAAAGAAACTTTGAGAGTGACAATGTATATTTTCTTCAAAATTTGACAAACAATGAGCACACTTTTTTTTCAGTTACAATCTTGGAAGGGTCTTTGTAGTTAGTTCTAGGGTGGATCACTCGTGATACATTGTATATTACAATTCCAACACTTAAATTAGGGGTGAAAACATAATCAATTAAAATATAAAGAAACAATATTATAATGATTAATTCAGAGTTTCATTTATCTTTCTTTCTTGGAACTCTCTTATTTCCTTCATATAATGTATCCTCTTTATCTGAAAATTAAATGGAGCTTCAAAGAGACCCAGGTTACCACTGCTATTATAGATTTTCGTTATTGTGGAATTCAGTTTGACACAGTCCCATGCAAAGCGTTCATTTTCCAAAACACTATTTTTAGGGTATAGACTTGTGAATGGAGTTGAGGCCTGTGAAGGAGGCGGTAATTGGTCTATACCAGTGTTAGAAGTCATCTAATCCAAACCATGACCACATGCGAAGAGACTAAAGCCTAGTTAACAGTTGTCCTTGGTGAAAGTCAGTTGATGATTATAGGCATTCAATATAGTTTATTTGAATAACTAAATAAATTAATAAATGAACGAGTAATCTATGTGAGTCTATAACTTCTAGGTAAAATAAAATCATCATAACAGTGTTGTCGCCATAGTTCAAATGATTCCTTTAGGCTGGGAGACCATCATCTGCATCTTTTGCTTTTCTACATAACTGCAAGCCCCCGAAGCTCTCTTGGGTTGCTGCTGCCGTGAAAGTGCCCTAAGGACAGGGACTCAAGTTGATTTTGTCGCTGTTTCACTGTCCTATCTGCAGTGCTGAAGTCAATGACCAGGCTAGTAAGTACTCAGTAAATGTTCATTCAGTGAATGGACAAAGCGGGTCAATTGTCTTCTGTTATTTCTAATGTCCACTATGTCCTGTCTCCCGCCCATTGCTTTGTCTGTGGCAGTGGTCTAGTGGAAAGAGCGCCATCCTGAGATTCAGATGGTGTGGGCTCTAGTGATAACTTTGGTGCTAATTATATTTGTTGGAATAGTCTCTTAACGTCCTTAGGCCTTGTGTGTAAAATGAGGAGTTCTGATGTATGTAATTATTAAATTATGGTAAGAATCTGCTGAATATATGCACCTTATTCTCAGAAAAATACACAAATGTTCATATTTTGTATACTATTTTAGGGATTTCATACAACCCACCAAACCCTTTTTATGGAACCCTAGCAAAAGCTCCTTAAAATTCTGTTATCTCCCAGCTTCCGTGGCCGTGCACATCTGTGCCGCTGTAGGGATGGAAAAGGCACAATATTTCATTTACTCAACAAATATCTGAGTGGGTACTCGATGTGTGCCCACTGTGGGCACTGTGTCACCATGACCCCTCATTTCAAGTCACCATCAAGTCCCAGCACAGCACAAAGTCAGGCATGGGTACTTAACAGTAGTTTTTATGGTTAGCTACGACTGCTTTTCCCTTCATGGAGGGACACTTTTTCTTACTCAAGAAGAAGCAGAAGGCATACCTCTCTCACAGTAGCCTGCAGAAATCATTACTAAGGTAACTTGGTAAATCTTTTCCTCTAGTAAGACTTTCCCCTGAAGGCAAATTTATTAGAGATGGTAACAAAACACTGTTTTCCTCATGGAGACAAAGAACTGTATTGCTGGCATTTATCTTCTCTTTAACAAGGAAATGGAAATCAGTATTTATAAAATGAATTTAGAGATGTGAGATCCCAATTGCCTGAGAGACAGCATTTGAGAATCCAAGGTTTCCTAGTATGAAAGTTAAAGTAGCTATTAGGAAGATTATTTGTTCATTAAAGTTATCCAGTTGCCAGTTTAGAGCATTGTATCAGTAGCTGATATACTTTTCTTCCATGAAGTTAACATCCCTTCTAAATAATTAAATTCAGGAGAAAGTGACTCAATCAAGAGCTTACTCATGCATCTTTAATATAATCAGAGCCAATCAGCATTTGTTGTGGAATAAAAGGTTTGCTGTATACCAAATCAATTATTACTTACCTATTGCAACTAGCAGCTCTTGAAAGTATCCATCGTAACATTCATTAATGGCATCTACTATGTCTTGCCCAGAAATATTTTGAAATTCCTGGAAAACTGTAACAAATTGATATAATTCAATTGAAATATTATACATCTGTAAATACAATGATTTTAAAATACAAATATTGATTAAATTGCTACACATAATGAAGGTAAGTGAAGTCAAGGGATGGGAGTTGGGTTGAACTAGATCGTCTTTAAAATTTTTGTATAGATTTCTCTGTTTTATATATGTAAAAAAAAAAACCAAAGTTTTTTTAAAGAAAAAATAAGAGAAGCAGAAAGGTACAGTGGTTTGGGGGGAAGTCAAACAAAGGGCAAACTAAGCTGGGTGCACCTCTTAGACCAATATGGCATCGCCGCATACATGCTGATGGCAATAACAATGATCTTGTCTCACAGTAGACTGATTAAGACGTGTTCACTGTATTCTTTTTAAGAGTATATATAATATGCATGATAGTAAATAGTAATATATTTGAGGACATTCTCCACCAAAAACAGAGATGGGTTTTAAAGGTTTGGTATCTACAGTTATATTCAGTTTTTGAAAAAAAAAATATAGGGAAACTTGTTCTTTAGTAATGTCATTCGATGAGGGATGTCTGTATAAACATAATTCAAAATTAGTGTCTTTGAGATAACTGGCTTTCTTCTATTCACATGTAACATTTCCCCCCATGCCTACTTTTTTTTTCCCCCAGTAAACTACTTGCTCTCTGTTACATAATGTTAAGTGTCTGAAAAGGAACCAGGTTAATAATTACCCAGCCATAGCTGTTGGTAGCTCTTGTTGCACAGGATCATTTGTAGCATGGTTTTGTGTTCCCCCGTCTTCCGCTGACAGGCTTCCCACAGGACCTGGAACAGCACACAGGCGGAGGTGGCACCCCAGCCTCCCCACATCAGGCTAACATGAGAGAAAGAAGCTGGTTCTATTTACCATTGCATTCTGAGCAGCCATAGCAGGGTCTGTGTATCCTTCCTCTCTGCTTCCCTGGAAAGTAAGCACAGGGTTTCCTTTGTAACTGTGCTCTTTTTATTTTTTTTTAAATTTAATCTTTATTGTATATATTTTACATTACTTTTTAGTTCCTTATACCCCTCCCCCTGCAGCCATCATCACAATGTTGTCCATGTCCATGAGTCTTTCTTTCTTTCCTGAACTGACAACTCACGTAGAATTGTTGGGGCAAAAACCTTTGAATTGCAAACACATCGGTAATTCCCAAGGAAGTCCTATCATTATTTAGAGTTAGTCTTATATTTCTTGAGTACTACATGAAATATCTTGTCTTAAAACATGGGTTCTCTTTTTTTTTCTTTGCAGCAGTGATAGTGTTTCAACGATGTTAATATGATTTTCACCTTTTCAACTTTTGGGGCAGTATCTTCTTCTCCATCTAAGAGTATCCGCTGCCTGGCTGTGGTGGGTGGCAGAGATGGGATTCAACACTGGTAGAGTGCAAATGCCCAGAGAAAGGATGAGCTAACATTTGGTCTCTGACATATGAAATAAGATATAGGCAACAGTAAAATAATCATGACATCCAGATGCTGTGGAGCGATTGTATTTTGTAAATTTGTTTCATCCTCAACCCTTTCATCATATAAAGAACAGACATGGTCAAGTTAACCTAAAGAGTGTCCATTTCAAAATAGGAGGGCTAGCCAATGCAGGACCCTCTGGTCCCTGAGTGTGACGAGGACAAGAGGGGAGAAAGAGGTAAGAGCTTATTTAACCTTTCCCTTGGGTTGAGATCTGGAGGGAAGGCTTTTAAAGTATGTATATACACATATGTAATCCGTGCTAAGAAAACACTGGCATAAAGTGGCTTCTGCTCCTATTGCCTCCCCAGACCTGGAAAGGGCCACGTTGCAGTGACACAGCATGGCTGGGCAGAGGGAGGTGCTGAACACAACCCTCGTGAATTAGTGTTAATACCTAAGTAGCATGACTGATTTCCAAATTTCTTGTCTACAGCTGATGGAGACACTGGCGTGCTAGCTGAGAACCTGTTGAGGGAGCTTGACAGATGGAATTGTTTATGACCATGGTAAGGACAGATTATTCCAGAAGCCAGGGGCTACAAGGTAGACCACATTGGCTGGAACTGTGTGAGAGACACAGTTAGACATTAGGAGGATTCTTTAGCTCCGGTGAACACAAAGGCGAGGCTAAACAATCAAGAAGTTTACGTGGTTCTGACCAAATGGAGACAAAATAAAAGCTTATAAATTCACCAGTTGTATGGTTTGACAGCGAACACAGAGAAACACTCACATCTACACCTCATATGCTACATGTTCACAGTTGCCCAGAACTGCCATTCCATTCCCGAGATGAGCAAGGGTGCAGAAAATATCTTGACCTGAAGACACTATCCCTCTCTTGTTGCCAAGACATCCCATACACCACACACACCTCTCCACCAGGTGCCTTCTTAGAAAGGAAGAGAGAGAAGACCAGAAATCTGACAGTTGAGTATTTAACTCAATAAATACATAAATGAGATTGACCGTGTACTCTCACATTGGCTATTTTACATATTGTACATGTTAGGGTTTTTTCCCGTTGCTAATTAAAAGTTGGGCATATATGAGAAGGATCAATTTATTCACAGTGCAATTTTCTTGTGAGTAAATTTGTAGCCCTGGAAATTTAATATGTTTAATCATAACTCAGGAGTTGTGTATCATCTAGAGGAGTACAGCTAAGCAAAAATTGATATGAGCCTCTAAGACACATTTCATTTGCTCCATAAGTATCGGGTGACTAAGAATGCACACATGCAATCCTTATTTTTAAAATCTGTGTATTTATATATATAACTGTGCTTTATACATATTTGAACAAGGAATAGAAGACAACATTTAGAGTGAACATAATTTTATTGAGTGGTAAAGTATCAGTATTAACTTATTTTCAAATTACAGAAGTATTGAGATGTAGGGACAATAATCATTGTGTAGTTTTGCCCCCTGATGATAAAAACATAAATGGGATTATAGATATTAAGTGAGTTAACCAATTTCTGATTTAGAAAAAATGATTATTCTATTTCAGTGCTATTTCTGTCTCTGGTGTTTGGTTACTATACTCTTAACCTAAAGAACTCACTATTTTCAGACAATCTCTTCTGGTTTCTCTCTTATGGTTTGAATTCACACAAAGCAAGAAATGACCAAAAGCAATTAATATGCTATATATTCTATGGATATATGCCATTTATTTAATAACACAAACTTATCCCTGTAATTCTTAGCCTTCATCTTATTTGGCCCATCAGTAGAATTGAAGCAATTGATCGCTCTCTCCTCCTTGCTATACAGTCATCCCTGGGCTTCCAGGATGGTGCACTCTCTTCTCCTTCTACTTCAATGGTTAGTCCTTCGTAATCTTGTGGTTCCTTTTTTACTTTTCAATCTCTTAATGTTGGAAAGGTGTAGTACTCAGTCTTTGATCTTGTCCTTGTCTGTATCTGCAACCTTTCCCTTGTTAATCTTAACCATGCATGTGGCTTTAAATCATTCTTTTTATTTTTTTAGTGAGTTCCAATTAAGCTAAATAGCTAGGTAAACATGTACTCTTGGAAAGTTTGTAAGAAATATTTAAGAATTTTCTGCAGTTCTGTGTATCTGAAATTTTTTTGAAAGGTAAGATTTTTTGGACATTTATCTTGAAGTGGTACCTACCTGTTTAATTCTTTGTGCGGTTAATTGCCAAGAGCATTTTAAGCAGACTGGCAGATTAAAAGGATGTGAATAAGTCTGTGATTCAGCTTTTTCCACCAAGGCTGAGTTTGTCTTATAAAAAAAAAACCTAAGATAGCAGCTTTGTATGTGTAATTGATGTAAATGCCAGAGAAATGGCATAAATGAGTACAGAATTTGGATTAGGGGCAAAAAAATGTCAGAGGAAGACATAAAGGAAATTAAAATATAGCTGAAACTATTTGGAGCAGGTAAGTCGAATACAGATGATCCCTGAAAGCTTTTGGCGATAACATCCCCAGAGGCCTTGCTGGCGAAGTCCAAGAAACTGTCATAAGGAGAATCCCGACAGCCAAGAAGAGGAGGAAGCATCCATTTGGGTAGTTTCCATTGCTTCTCTTTGTGAAAGCATTCATCATCTCCAGGGTAATTTGCACATATTGATTAATTAATCCCTAAGTGACTCATTTTTCATTATTTGACAGATAATTAGATCTCCTGTAAATCTAGTTTAATAAAAGCACACAGGAAGTGTTGTGAGCCAGTTTAATGATTGGCATAAGTTTTCTAGAAGAACGTGTTTTGGCTGAGTTGTTTGTATTAGAAAGAGCCCCGTAGGAAAATACTCTATACATTAAGTGAAAGATCTTCTCTCCCCGAAAATATGACAAATTTTCAGCACTTTGCATTTCATGAACACCTTAAGGCTCTGGTGCTCTAATTCCCTGTCTCTGTTAATTCACAAGAAGAGATGTGTCTTAATTTTCATGATGTGAAAGGCACGGACAGTCTTTCCGTTGCTTCTGAATGTGACCACACAGAGGGTGGTAGACGATATAATTATAACAATTGGAGAAATGTGAATATTTGTACTAGGAGGGCACTGAGAGAAGAATTGGTTCATGTCCCTTAATTTACAGATTTAATCTCTCTAATCTAAATCACAAAAAGGTTAAATGATAACCCCAAGGACATACAACTGAATTAAAACAGAGCCCAGAGAAACAGATATCTAAACACATACCTTGTTGATTTATAGAGATGACAGATGACAGATGATAGATAGATAGATAGATAGATAGATAGATAGATAGATAGACAGACAGAATAATATTCTCAAACAGAGGGTTAGAAGGGATTTCCAGAGAGATTCAGTTACACTGAAGCACTCCTCAGTTGTCTGGTAGGAACTCATCAGCTCTGAACTTCACACCCCTTTAGGAAGAAATTACATTTTCTTTTTATAAAATATTTAGACAGACTCTTTCTGAAATGGTAAGGAGAAGGGATGGACTTATTCAACTTCCTCATTCACTTTATATCTTCTTCCAATCTCCTCAGCTGACTGACCCAAACTCTGAATTAGGAGTTCTACACAGAAGAGCCATTAATGTACAAGTCAGGAGTCAGTGGAAGATCTTCAAAATATTAAAAAATTTAAGATAAATTATACATTTTACTAAGGAGTATCAATTATCATGGGACTTTTGATTTCCGGTAAGATGAATTTTAAGGGAGATTATACATCTTTTTATGAGTTCTCTTCTATTTTCTATTGTGAGTAATTTATATTAAATGTATATTATTTTATACATGTAAAGTGTGTTTTATATATTAAGGATAATGTATTGTGAAACTTTATAAGTATACAATTTTTAAGTAAACCATATGAAATTTTCTTGGTTTCTGATAAAATTTGGGTCTCTATTTACCCTTATTTTTGATATTCTCTGTTGATAGGAAAATTTTATTACACTAAAAAGCTATTTTAAAATTAAATACACATACAATAAGGTTTAAAGTCTAGAAATTGAACTTAATAAATTATACTTTATCCTGTAAAATCACATTACAAATTTGGTGAAACCCAGTGATGAAATAAATTATTGTGTGTTATTTTAAAGTATTTGTGTCTATACAGCTAATATTATTATAGCTATAAATACACATACTCACTTATATATTCTATCAAAGTAAAGCATTATTGTTTAATTTCAGGAAACAGGGATTGCAATTATGAGTAAGATTGATTGCCCTATTACACACCAAGGGAAAACATTCTATAGTTTTTCCCCCTTCTGATTTATTTTCTTTCATGTCTAATTTTCAGAAGTGTTTTTTTTCCTGAAATATAAGGATATTTGCTTTATAACAGTACCCTGTGATCTGGATTCTTAGATGTCAGTTACTTTCAGGTGGTTTATAGCTCATCCTTTAAAGAGGTTCAGAGATTCCGAGAGGTTATTTGTTTACTGATCATTGACATTTTATGAAATGGAAGTAGAACGGGAGTGGAACCCAATGGGGTTGCGGGTGAATTAAAGGGAACAATGGAGGTATAGTGTACTAAAGTCTGTTTTTACATTAGCCCTCTCATGCGGTACATGTGTAATTCTGGGCAAACCATTTAACCTCTCTGGGGTTCGGTTTCCTCATCTTTCCAAGGAAAAGATGTAGTCTTTTGGGTTCCTGAAGAAGGTGAGTCTGAGATGGAGATCAGCATGGGCTTGTTTATTATGGAATGTGCTTGGGATCAACACCAATGGAAGGGAGAGAAAAGAAGCAGAATTTGGCCAAAGGAGAAGGCGGACTCTGATACAGCCCTACTGGAATGCAAAGTAGTCCTAATTAAATGTACTTTTTTCCATTTAGACAACTTACATTTTTCTTCAATAATTATAATAAATTTCTATTTGGATATTAAGAAAATAAAAACTTGTTTGATATCAGAATACAGCTCATAAATTTACAATGAGATATTGGCTTTACTCTTCTATTAGGAATTATATGTATACTAACATGAACTTCTGACTAGAAACTTGTTTTTATTTATATTATGTAGCATCAATACTTGAAAATTAAAAAAAACAGTGACCCTTCTAAATTGAATGCTTTAATTAAAATTGTTCTTATGCCATTTAAAAGTTAGAAAGTATTCAACTGACATGACAAGTGAGATTGTTTTTAAATATTAATAAGTATTAATTTTTCCATTATAATAACCAATTCCTCTACAAATTAAAATAAGCCCATTTTTTTACAACTTACACAGAAATCTTAAGTTGGGCTATAAAAAACCAAACTGTGTACTCTCTCCACAGATATTGCAATCCTACATTCAGAATCCTCAGGATAGGATGTGATCCAAGGCAAATCAAATAAAAATCAAACACAATAAAGCAAATTCTTAATTCTTTTAATTGAAAGTTTAAATTTAATTTGCTTAGTACTATGCTGCTTTTTTCAATTCAGCCATTTGAAGGAATCCAATCTGAGCAAGTTACCATTTTCCTCAATTTAGGGAAGTATATACTTGGCTTCCTCAACAATGTTTTCTTTTGTACTTTATTCCTAATTCAAAACTGACAGTAACTTGGGCACAAACAAAAACACACTCACAAAGAATTAAAATCCGTGCTTCCTGGCAATGAATGGAATTGTTAGTTTGTGCTATAATCTGGCTAATATGTTTATCTATTTTTAATTAAATCATACAAAATATATGTGAACTACAGGATGAAGTTTTTAATCATGTTAAACTCAGATTAAAATAAACCATACCTTCTGTCTTCGATTTGACATATGAATCCACCTCAAATGAGGAAGATGGCAAATTAACAGAGATGGTGTACTGTTTGTATTTGTTTGTCTCTATACCCAACTCATGTTTCTATTATAGTGACTTAAATTGAGATGATATTCAGTAAATGTTATTATACAGAATTTACTGTCAAGCTGGAATACAATGGAGTTTTCTGTTCCATTCTTTGAAAATGAAACATGTCTATTTTTGTAATAGTGCACATTGGTGTGATCTTTTGAGTATCATACCTGGACCAAGTTCATGAGAGTATCTCTGAAGTGTCCTGAAGTCTCGGAATAAATGTCTTCTTGAAGGTTACTGCTGTATTCTGGGTAAGAAAACATCCATGTTAAAGGTATGAGTTATTATAGAACCATATACCAATGTGCTTTGAATAAGTTAATGCTACTTCCTCAGTTGAGAAGTCGAGAGTGGAAACTGCAGGAAATACAATCAACCTGTTGATAGTTCTTTGTCCTTTACTATTTCTACTCAGACGAAGCGGATAAACATTTCACCAGAGAAATATGACATGTAACAGTAACCTAGGCATGACCTGTTCTCTTAAAAAGTATTATCTTCATTCCAAAGTTGAAAAATAAGATGGGAAGTCATTTCACATTCTCTAATTCTCAAAATTTAGAACTATGGATTACTTTTCCATAGACTGCTGCTCAGCCCAGAGCTTTCTGCAAGCGCTTCATCTCACTTTCGTATTTCAAATGAAGGATCTTACTTCATTCCCCTTGGGAAAGTCTTGTATTTGTTCAAGTGCAATATAACAGGCTGTCTGGAACATTTTCTTGACATTCAATGTCACACATTACATAACGCATTAAACCTTTCTGAAAATGAAAATAGTTAACTTTCTACTTTTAAAATGTGTAAAACTATGATTTTGAGATAGATTACAGTGGTTATGAAGTTCATATAAAGTGAAGTAGTTATCCACATTTGTACCATTGCTGAGAACTTACTGTACTTTGCTTGTTCCATGCACTTGGTCTCTCCCGAGTAAGAGAGAAAATGCTCCTTGACACACTGTGCTGGGCACTTTCCTGTCTTAATGTAAACATTCACCTCATGTAAGCCTGTAGTTATTGTCCTGGAAAATTTGCTTAATTTGATTGTCTAGGGAATTGTTTCATTTTTAATATCATATCTATTTTACTCAGGGAGTTGAATGGTCTTGAGTGAGTCGTATTTCAAATATGAGTGTCTTAGAAAACCCTTTAAATATATAAACACATATTTTTGTGTTATTTGAAAAATATAAGGTTTAGTCCTGGCTGATATGACTTAGTTGATTGAGTGCCCGCCTGTGAACCAAAGGGTCACTGGTTTGATTCCCAATCAGGGCATGTGCCTGGGTGGCAGGCCAGGTCCCCAGTAGGGGGAGTGCGAGGGGCAAGGACACATTTGCTTTGATGTGTGCTTGCCTCTGGTGAACATTTGATGTGTGTCTCCTCTTTCTCCCTCCCTTCTCCTCTGTCTAAAAATAAATAAATAAAATCTTTAAAAAAGAGAAAATTATAAGGTTTATACATGTATAAAATATATGTATTTTTCCTTACGCATATAGTAGGCTTCTCGCATTTGGAAAATTTCTCCATTTGTTCTTGAAGCTAATATATCAATGAGGCAATTCTCTTTGGTGCCTGCTCCCTGGAAAGATAGAAGCAGAGAGAAATATGAAGGCATTTGTATTGGGAATAATAGTGCACCTCATGTAATACAAGGGATACAGCATTCCTGGAAATCTGAGAGGTGGCAGAGGCCAAAAGAAATATGTTTGGGTTTGAGATAAGCCCAGTTCAGTTCTGGCTCTGCTATTTACCAGCTGTTGGATCCTGAGAAGATAATATTATTTGAAATCTGCTCCTTCATTTAGAATAAAACAATGTGGGCGTTTCTGAACAACGTGGGAAAAGATGTCTAAAGAATGCTCATGACACTGACTTTTCTGCTGCTCAAATACCAGTTCTGCGGCAAGCTGAAATCAGAACCTGGGTCTCAGTTTGCTAACGCATGGTTAGGGACCTCTCCATGTCTTTTTCTAGATGTAGAATTTTGTACCATTTGCCTAAAAATTTGAACTGGGTAGTTTCCATAGTGTCTTACAGTCGAAAGCATGTACGGTTGTTTGTATGGCAAATAATACAACAGTTAATAATTAATACAAGAATAAACTCTCTGTTTCATTTTCTCAGAACAGTAAACCTACTTTTGCGCCACCCTCCATTCTTCTCTGGAAGTAATTTTAAAAACAGAACATCTTTTTCATGAATCCTTACTATTCTATGAGGTAAAGATAAAGTATTAGTTTCATCTAAATAGTAACCTGACTTCCTTCTTAGTTTTGAGTCGCACAACTTTGCAAGAGGTAGTAGTTGACATATGCATCCTAAAAAAAGCAATTCATTCAAGTTCATATGGATTTTTAGACAATGCCTATTCTGATCTACAAATATATGGTGGCAAATTTTCAGGTTCCCTTAAATATTTTTTCCCTTTCTCTTGCACACCGTTCACAGATCGTGGCGACCTGCTCATTGGCGGGCATTGCATTGGAATGGTTTCAACAGTTCTGCAGGTGTTTAATACCAACATTGGGGAAGACGTGAAAAGCCTTTTCATCCCCAACGAAATCTCGAACAAATCTGTAGTCAATTTATTTCATAGACATTACTTTCCTGTGAGAAAGAAGGTTCTAATCTTTCAGAAGTAAAATTTAGATGGATTTGAGCAATAGTTTCTGTAAAAGACTAATTTAAGATTACAAAAATATCCAAATAAAAATGTCATCTATATTTGTGTCTGACTCAGTATCCTATTTTTACTTAATGAGCCAAATTTTTACAAATAATTTAAAGAGGTTCATATAACATAACATTTGTCCTTAATATATGAATAGAACACATACTAGGGAGAGACAAATCTGAGTAGGTCCTTGAAGCTCGTGTACTTTTTCCTTTTGGTAGCTCAGCTGGGGTAGCGAGTGAACTTGTATACCAACAGAACACGCTAACCTCAGCCAGTGGGCTTTAGAGGACCCCTTCCTAACAGGACCACTTCTCCTGACCATAGCATTTCAACGGGTTTCTTTTTTTTTAAAGATTTATTTATTTATTTTTGGAGAGAGGGGAAGGAAGGGGGAGAGGGAGAGAAATACCAATGTGCTAGAGAAACATTGGTTGCCCTGACCAGGAAGAGAACATGCGACCCCCTGGATGATGCCCAGCCCACTGAGCCACACCAGCCAGGGCTCCATTGTTTCATCTTTGCTCAGATATTCCCTCCCCTCTCCCTGATCACATGTAGCAGCATCACAGGGTAGTGTCCTCTCTCCCGAAATGTGGACCTGTACCAGTCACAGACACGTTTTTGTCAGACCTCTACCTTCATGGCATGCCAGAGTTCGTGAGCGTCATAAGATGGTGGTGAGTACAGGAGGCCAACCATCACATCTTTGAAGTGATCCGAAAGCTTTTCCTTCAAGTCACCAATCAGGTCCTATAAAGAGAAAAGTAAATATTTTTATTATATCAGTTACCAACTTTACAAGAGAAATGGGATGATTGCAGAAAGTCTTCTAGTAAAACCTCCTTTTCCATGTTATTTCATTTAATAACAAGTCTGGTTTTGATTCACACATATATACATGGATTACAGGAGATGACGAACTTGAAGGTTTGCAAATGACTGATGGAACCACAAGTGTCCATGAGATGTCATCTCTATGGACATTCTAGTCATATGAACATGGAATAATGTTCTTATTTTCTAATCTCAACCCCAACCCTCTTTTGACCTCATTAAAAAAATAAATAAAAGTTGAAACCTAGAAACATTTTGGTTAGGAGTTCTCAGTTTTCTTGTGTGGAATTAATGAAACAGTCCTTAAATAAAATATGTGTTTTATTTTATTATTCTAGCGGTCTCTCTTAGCAGGGGCTTTCTGGTTATACTATTGCCAAAAAGCTTGTGTAAATAATTTAAGTAACCTTAGAACTCTCTTCAAGTAGCCACATTCCTACATTTATTTAAAATATTGAAAGTTAAACTGTTATAGAGAAAATAAACATCATGAATTTTTGACATTGGAAGACATATAAAAGTATAAAATTGATCATTTTATTTTGACCTTTATTTTATTTTTAGTATAAAGTGTGTATTTAAAAACATATATATTAAATTTATCTCTTGTAGGGTTACAAAAATATCTGTTTAAAATTTATCATTTTTTGCTGAAATGTATAAAGTATATTCAATGTTACTTTAAAATGCACAATATTTTAGTTTTGAGGAGGGTCCACAATAGAATTCAAGTGAAAGATCCCAGTGAGGCATAATAAGCTTTAGTACAATAAAAAACAAGATAGTTACAGTATTTATTTTGTTTGGTCTGATGTGACAGCACCTCTCCCATAATGTAATTTCTTTGTCAGCAAATGAAAACATTCACCCACATGGTGGTAATTGGTAACACAGAGGATCTGTTGATTTTTTGCTGGGGTCAATGCAATTTGTTTGATGAGCAATTATGTCTAGACTTGTGTCAGGTGTTTGAGTACATATAAAAAGCACAGTCTCCATTTTCATGAAACTTGTGTTCTATTTAATCCCCCTATTACTTCCCAGTGACTTTTTCTAATTCCTTTACCAAGTAGCTGTTAAGGTGCTATTATGATGCAGGCATTCTTCTAGGTACTGAGGCTAAAATAATAAATAAAACAGAAATGAACATATGATCTTATAAAGCTTATATTCTCATATCAACAGGAGGTCAATGAATATTTTTTGAATGAAAGGTTGCAGTTGCTCAACAGATATTTATTTAGTACTGTTTCCCAGACATGGGGGTATGGGAAAAACGCAATGCAATCTGTTTTCGAGGAGATTCACATTCTACAAACCCAGAGATAAACATAAGTAAAAAGAAGTACTGTAAAAATGTGAGCTAACGTACTTTCTAGGGCTGTTGATATGATTTTTCGCAAAAGATTCTAAGGCAGGAGTACAGGAAGATCAAAAGAATTCAGATAAGCGATCAGAAAGGATTTATAGGATTAGGGAGGTAGGACCTGTTTAGACACAGAAGGACCAGTAGCCTTGTGATAAGAGACAGAGAAGCCATTTGCAATGGTTCATTTTCTGTCAAGGTGACATTTTTATGGGTCAATGTTTGATGCACTTATTTGGTCAAACATTATTCCAGATGTTTCTGAAGAGGTATTTTTGATGAGATTATCATTTAGATCAGTAGACTTGAGTAAAGCAAATTATTCTCTGTAATGTGGTGGACCTCATTCAGTGAGCTGAAGCCTGGATAGAAACAGACTCTCCTCCCTGGAGAGAATCCCACCCCAGCAGACCACCTTTGGAACTAAACTGCAAATCCTCCCCAAGCTGCTGGTGGAGAATACGCATTTTGACATTACTGGTCTCTACAACCACAAGAGCTAATTCCTTAAAATCCCTCCCTCTATAATTATAGATATAGATTATAGATAGATACAGATGTAGATGATATAAATATGTGAAGAGAAGAGAGGAAGAAATACCGAGATATTTTTTGGTGTGTGGATGGGCAGGGAAAGGATGGACTGGGATGTGCGGAGAGACAGGGACCACTCGGATAACGCACAAAGAGCCAGGCCTGCAGCTCAGCTGCAGCAATCCACTCTTCCCAGTAGAAATCTGATCTCGCGGGATCTCAGGAGTTATGGGATGGCACGGGATTCCTGTCCTGAGAAACACCTGAGTATCTTTGTGCTGAGGCCGGGTGTCTCAGACTCCAGTAACGAGTCTGGCTTATGCCACCTATCAAGCAAGTAAGTACACGTACGGGTGGATAACCCTGGCTTGTACACCACCCAGAAAGGTAAGTCAGTTGGTTAAGAGACGTGTAGAGTCAGGGGTAATGCTGTCCTTGTGTGCTTGCATTTGTGGTGGAAGGCGATCCGAGGAGACTGAAAGGTCCACTTGGGGACAAGACGGCTATTAAGTTAGGCTTCTAGCTCAGAACTGCGTGGTGACTGTGGATCTTTGCTCCTGTGGGAACGCAGGAACCAGTGCGGCTTTTGGTGAGGAGGACACTCTAAGGCTGTGCTCCATTAATTCACCAAATGATGATGGCTTCTTGAAATGATGACTTTCTCAATATGCATCAGTAAGAGATACGACCTTAATTAATATTAGTTATTTTAACTTTAATGTCTACCTCCTTTTAATTTCAAAATGGGATATCTCTTAGAAGGCTTGGGCCCTTAGAATTATTTTCTTAAATAATTTCCAGTTAGTTATTTTGTTGTTTTAAAAGTCTGGGTGGGCTATAACACCTTTTTTTTTTTTTTCCTTAATGGAGTCTCCCATGCAAAAAAAAAAAAAAAATTAACAGCTATTTAAAGGGAATCAGAGGTCTTCTAATTTAGTGGGTTTTGACCTTTTTTTCCATACTAGTATACCATAGAGAAAGTATACACTTCACATTAATATTAATGCCATAAAGTAATGATTCCTTTAATAGTGCTAGGGATGGGGCCGCATGAGAATTCTAGGTGGGAAGAGTTTCTAAAGTTATTCAAATGAGTGTAATATAATATCCTGTTTGAAAGTGGGATGGTTGTTCCTGTACTCCAAGTGAACATCATCGAAGTAGAAGAAACAGTATATACATAATAAAAGCAACGCTGTAATCTGGTATATATTATTAAAGGCCAAACTGAGGCTCTCACGGGCACCGCATAGAGTCTCATAGAATTACAGAGATTTGTAGAAGAAAGATACTGTCAATAAAATGCAGGTTCATGGAAAGTGTGGATGAGCTAAACCTCGAAAGATGAGGTGGGAGTTAGTTAGGCAAAGATGTAGGAGATATCAACAATGGACAATATTTAAGGACAGAGAAAATACTGATCTGGGTAGAGAAAAATGTGCATATGGAGGGATAAGCTAGCTCTTAATAAACGCTGACTTGACTGAAGTCTAAATGTTTTAAAGGAGACTTTGAATGTCAGTTCTTCTTTTGACTCTTTGAGTTCAGAGTGGAAATTCCAGCAGGTCAGACAGAAGAGCATGATAATTCTAATAACCACTAATATTTATTGTTCACTGTGCCAGGCAGCAGTCAGAGTATTAGAATAGCTGTGATAATTTATTACGACAGCCCTATGAATTAGGAACTATAATCACCCCGCTGTATAGATGATAAAACCATGGCACATGGAGCTTAAGTAGCACGTTTCATATAAATCAACAGGTAAGTGATGGAACCTGGATTTTAAATCAAGCCTTCTGGCCTTTAGTCTCCTTTTTATGTTATGTAGGCCGTAGGAAGCCACCAGTCATATATCATCAGCAAGGTGGTGAACGTAACATATAGGTGGTGAGTGGAGCATTTATGGACATTTAAATTTAGTGGCAGTGCTTTGAAGGTTTAAATTCAAATGGCGAAATAATGGTACTCAGCAGGTGCTGGAAAGGTAGAAACATTAGACTCATCATCCCTCTTATGAGCCTTCCTCGTGAAGTGCATTCTTTCTTTGTGAGCACAATGCTATCTTCCCATTTTTTACACTAGAGTTTAATGACCATATTATTTGCATTTATTTCCCCCTAAGTCTATCAAGATGTTTCTCATACATTTTTCTAAACTTCTCATTTAGCTCTAGCACAGTGGTGAATGTACAAAATGTGTGGAATATAAAGTATGTGTGTGTATATATATATAATATAAATAAATGTATAAACAAGTGAAATAATAAATGAAAGAATGTGGAAAGAGAAAACCCTCAATTTACTGATTCAATTTAAAGGATAGAGGAAACGTTCAAACTGAAGATGGCTTGGGCATTGCAAACATCTTTTATTTACTCTTTAGTCACCTTTTCTTTTTTTTTATCACTGCCCCTCCCAAACATTTACAGTATCTTCATCTACTTTGTGCTAATACTGAACACCTCTGTGCACAGTCCACCGTAGACTGAGATAAGTAAGGCCACTAGATGGTGCTGGTATGTTTTTATTTTGTAGTGGAGGTGTCCACGCGTGCGTGTACACAAGGCTATAGCAAACTGATTTTATAAAAGATTGCAATGAATTTATATCATGTCAGTGAAAGAAACAGTATCAGATGTCATCTAATGCCATTAGAGAGTACCGGTTTTGGGGGCAGATTGTTTAGTTTTGAGTCCTAGCTGTCCGAAGTACTAGCTGTGAGCTTGCACTAAGTAGCCTGTTGGGCTACTTAACCTCTTGGCATCTGCTTCCCTATCCGTAAAGTGAGAATAAAAATAGAACCTACCTCAGTGCCTTCATCTAAGTATAAAAATATTTAACTTAGGTGAAATTTTAAAATATTTTCTGGCACGTATTAGACACTCAAAAATGTCTATTTTTTCCTCCAAAAAATATTAAGTAATTTACTGCAGATCAAAATGGCAAATACTAGATTATCTCCCTGTCTCTCCACTCTGTCTGTCTCTCTCTAGCTCAGTCTCTCCGCCTCAGAAGTTTATTCTATTTGTCACAACTTTTCCAATACCCAATTGTTCGTAAATTTTATTGTCTCTAACTTACAAATACATCCAGAAACAGAGGATTTTTTACCACTCTTATTGTTATAACCCTTCTCCAGGGCACCACCTATATTAATGTGGTAAAATTGCCTTCCCTCCTGTATTAAAGTAGCAGCCTCCAAATGAGTCTCCCTTCCGTCCTTGTACCCTGTAGTCTCCCCTCAGCACATCTGACAGTGTGATCCTGTGAAAATACCAAATCAGAGCAGTCACTCCTCTGCTCAAAATGCCCTTTCGCATTCTGCACTCCCGGATCAGCTACAACCACTGTTGGCTAGTTGATCTCAGGCTACAGCAGACGTGCCAGGTGTTCCAGTCCTTGCACACGTCACAGTCCTTCCAGTGGCCCACAAGGGTCACTTCTCGCCCTCGTGCCCCACTGCTCTCCTCCTAGCTCCTGATTTCTGTACTCCGCCTACAGTGAGTGGAATGTGAGCTCTGCCATCGGCAGGGCTTTTGGTCTGTTTTACTCATGGCTCGCTCCCAGCCCCCAGAACTGTGCCTGATGTACAGACAGCACTTACAAAGTCAGTATAAAATGAATGAATGAGGACCGCTTGTAATCCAGCCATTATTTGCATGAAGCCATTCTGGTCTGCTCAAAGAGAAACAAGCCGTTTTATTTAGTGGAGGGTGCAGAAACACAGAAATTGACATTTTCCTACAGGGCAGAGAGTGCTAAGTGCTACAGCAGTGGAAATCGTATGATATTATCAGGACATCGAGAAGGAGATATTACTTTCAGTTGGGAAGATAAATATTGAATATTATGTTTAAATAGCTAAACTTTGCAAGTACAAAGAGGAGCCTTCAAACAGGTTCTCTAATTAGAGTCTCGAATTCTCACTTGGAGTTATACAAATAACTTTACAGAGGCAACTTGGGAGTGAGACTTTCCCCAGCCGACTGCCTCTGCTTTCTTGTCTGCGGACGACTCGCCTTGAAGGACTCTGTGGGCATCGCAGCTTGGCCTCGCACAAAGCTAATGAGTCCGTGCTTTTCCAATTGAGCTGACGAAACTGCAGATCACCCCCACTGCACCTCTTCTGACTGCTCCATTTACACTGAGAGTAAAATGGCAGTTTCTTCCTTGTTCCCCTTTCCTTGATCTAATTATGTTTAACCAAGGGCAAGAAGTAGGAGTATGACTAACATTTTGCCTGTCTGGATATGCTCGGGGGAACAGTTTTATAGTTTTATATGCTTTCGACTCACATTTTTTTCCTATTATCATAAAAAAATAATACCTGCTATTTAAACACGCAGTGATGTAGGCCTGTATAAAGTGTAACTAAGAATTTGTTTTAATTCTACCTACCCTAATATTTATTGTGTAAACACTTGCACAATTTTGTATTATAGAAACGTTCGTACAAGCCATATCTTCTGAACAGCTTCACTATAGGGATGTTTTCACAGTTTATTTACTGAGTCACTCTCCAGTGGAAATTGGCATTATTAATTTTTTGTCTGACAATAATGATAATACTTCAGACTCTTGGAGAATCAATATGTGAAAGACTAAAACTTTCCCTTTCCAAACAAAAAAATATAACAAACATTCCTTCAGAAGCATAGTTGATCTCGGAAGAAAGAGAAACCCCTGGGTGTAAAAACCAGGAGACAGATGAAACCCAGAGGACAAGCACAGGAGCTCACCTTGGCAATGACCTTGCTGGTGACTGGGGGAAAGTAGAGGGCAATGTGGGAACTATTTATTTTGGGTGTCAAAACCCAGCGTGAGACATTATGTGAGGTCTGGAGAACATTTATGGGGTCAGTGTAAAAGAGGAAACTAGGGGAAAAATGTGGAACAACATGGCAGGTAAGGGGCACCAATTCACTGCACGGTGGAACTTCTGTGTCTAACCTAAGTCAGCCCTCCCTGTGCATGGACGCCCACCTGCAGAGTGACAGTTCGGGCCATTCGGCATTGGAAGATGGGCAGAAAGCTCATCTCTCATTGCCTGGGTTTTGAATTGAAGAATACTTCTTCCTGAGAATTCAAACTGATAGACATCTCTCCCTGAGGCTTGAATTTTCATATGAACTGAGATGTCCATGAAGGGAAATCTTCATGAAAGTTGGCCTTGAGCTGGTGATTCTTTTGGAACACGAGGAAAAAGCAAATGCAAAATAAATCTAGGGCAATTCGTTGACTCTCCAGGAAAAAGGAAGATCCTCACTGAAGAAAACGAGCTGTGCTTGAAAAGTCCCCACAATACAAATGTGATATGTACTTAGAATCAATTTTCCAGAGGGATGGACTTTATAAACAGCAGAATTCAAAACCTGTGAATTTGAGACAATAACAATCTGAAAGAACACTCTGAAAAAAATAATAGATTTGAAAAGAAAGCAGGTAAAATTCTAGAAATTAAAACTTCTAAAAGTAAAAAATACAATATATTTTAAAGAGTAGGTAATAAGCAGCTAAATATGGAATTAGTAAATTGGGAAACTCTCTGAAAAAAATGACCAAAATTGCAGAGACAGACAAGAAACAGGTCATTTGAACATAAGGTTCAGAGACTTGGGAGACTGAATGGCAAGAACAAACTTTTGTCAAGTAGGATTTATATAGTGAGAGAATGTAGATAATGCCAGAGAGATGCTATTTCAAATACTATAAAACACGTGAAACCTTAGCTGTTTAGATAAAAGTACACAAACCTGTTGACTAATGCAGTGAAATTGCAGAATCCCAAAGATGAGGAAAATACCTTAAAAGCAACCAGAGAATAATAGGTAACCCAGAAAGGACAACTTTTAATGAGAGAAGAGATAAAAGCATCAAAAGAGATCAGGAAAAAAATTATCTGCAAAGACCTAAGGAAAAATAGCTAGAATGTAGACTAGAATTCTATAGCCATCTAAATTAATATTCAACAGTGAAGAAAAAATGAATATATTCTTAAAGAAAAGACCTAAATGGTTTAACCATTATCTATTATTTATGGAGAAAAAGAAACTGAAGAAATACCCTTTTGAAAGATGACATCGAACTCGGAAACATGGAGTTGGACATTAGAAGAAAAGTGTACAAAGAAGTTGGAAATTATAAATGAACTACAGAAGCATTAACTTATAAACAGCAAAATAATGATTATTTGGGGGAGTATAAAACAATATACACAATGGTAATATGCTGCCTAGAAAATACCCCTAGCCTTTATGTAAATGCCAGGCTTAAATTGAAGAGATGTCATTTTGAAGATGGAGCAGCAAATGCTACAGAGTCCATTTCAAAGACAAATTTGTTTTTAAAAAAACTTCCCAAGCAGCGTGAGCCAATTCCAATCAGTTTCACGTCTGTGGCCACTGAATCCAGAGCATACATAGCTGAAAACATATGGTGTCCACAATGATGAACTTGCTACCTGATATAGGACTTTGTGTAGGCCCAGAACATCAAGGTTATTTGATTGAGATGCGTCCAGCAAACACCCAGAAAAGAAGAATCTTGCTTATTGATAACTGATCTTTGCTGTCCCCTCAAGTGTCTCCCTCCCTTCTACCCCAGCCTCTGCTGAGAGAGAAATGGGAGTGGGACCAAAGTCTTCCTGTCCCATTGTGGACTGAAGGCCATTCACACTTGTCTGACTATGCAAAGGGACATTCAGGAGAAGAACTCAAGTTTTTTTAATGAATTTGTTAGGTACAGCTTCCAAGTCACCATTCTGTGTGGACCCACTGGTTGAATTTGGCAAATACTCAAATTCAAATAATGGCTGTGAGCAAGGTTTGTGGTGGAAGAAGGGAGTCAGTGATTGGGCCCCTTTGGGCTGATTCACTGTACTAATCTAATAACTTCCGTTGTTGACTATAGTCGATGTTTATTTTTTTATTTGTTTCTACTGTGAGTGTGAGTGCTTGTAAGTACCAAAGGGGATGCTCTTGATAGAAAAAGAGCTACATACCGGGAAGTGCTTCCACCTTTAGCTACATATGGGAAGGCCCTGTAACCCCAGTGATCACTCTCTGTGACAAGTCTCTGTAACACATGCTTTATTGATGGGAACCTCTGGCAAGAGGAGGAAGCTTCCCAGAAGTTCCTGTCGGTGTTTCAAACTTGTTACATTCCTCATATGAGGTTCAGGTACATCATATTTGAAAATCAGCAGTTGCTTTAGTACTGAACTCTTTTAGAAACCAAATGCCTGATCTATGGAGGCTTGTGACTCTTTTGCCTGATAGTCCCATTTTGGTGGGAAACTGGGACTCGGTGACTAGCAACAGGGGCAAGAAATCCTCTCACTTGTAACGTGGACATGGCACACTAAAGGAGACAGCTATTCCAGCCCCAGGAGCACCATGGCTTCACAGGAAAAAATAGCAGCTATTATTTTTTTAAGAAAGCCTTTAACCCCTGCCTTGGACTTGCAACAAGCTGTTGAATCAGTGGAGACTTTAATCAGTTGCCCTACATGCCTTGACCTGGTTCACTGGTGGTTCAGAAAACACTGAGACCAGATGGCGTCCACCGGGATGCTGTGGCTGTTCAACTCGGTAACAGCTGTAGAACCAAGAATGGATGATTTTTGTTCTGTGGGCAGAAATCAAGACTGTTCTCATAGTTCTGGCCAGTGGTCCCCTTGATAATTTTTTTTATCTTTTTACCCAGTCTTGGGCTGTTAGACATATCTCTTTGTGTTCATGCTTGGAAGAATACAGGTTGCATGTGAAAAGGGGGTTTCTTTGAGGCTGTAGTCTGTGGAAACATACTGTGGTGACTGGTAGGGATTTTTGTGTCATTCTTATAGATGTCCACTGCAAGGGCTTATTCCCTGATGATACCACCTGGCCCCCAGCTGCTGATCAGGCCTGCAGAGGCCGGATTACACCATTGCTCCCTGGATCCGTCATCACAGTGCATCAGACACGTGCATCATTATAATCCGGGAACGCACAAAATATTCTCTGTGTCTGGTGCCAAGGTTACCACTGCTTGTCAGCTTTGTGACTGCAGTCAGAGGTTGCCTTGCTCGGTCCATGGTGAAGGCAGTCACAGTTCAAAGGGCATTGCTCCTGCACAGCCCTTTCAGTTTGGCTTCATCAGTCCTTGATCCCCTCTTAGGGCTACTAGTTGACTCTCAACTATTGACACTTTTTCAAGTTACAGGGCTGCTAGCCCTCTCCAATCAGCCGACTCTGGACACACCATTATGGTCCTCGAAATGAATCTGTGTCATGTATTTAGCATGCCAGACTACGTGCAGTCTTATCCTGTACAGTTTTTACTACAGAAGCTACTTAACAACAGACTGATGGTCAAGATGTTTGAGGAATCTTCCATGCCACCACCATTCATAGGCTTCTGGGGTTGGTGATAATTGACCGACTCAGTAAGGTTTCTGGCTGCTCCTTTAGCTCTTTCTGGTGTACACATCTTTGTGAGGCATTGGGTCCTGAATGCAGTTGTCCCTACTGACTAATGACGACGATGAAGGTGGAGAGTTATTGTGACATAATTGTCACTATATGTATTTGGTCTTCAGCCCAGTTCTGGAAACAGAGCTCCTGAAACCTTGTAATTTTCTGAGTGATAGGAATGAGAGTATTGTCTCTTGTTGTTTATAATATGCCCCTTTCAACCATACCTGAGTTTATGCTAATGACAGCATGGGGGGCTGGTTGCCATAGGAACCCTCAGCCCTACCCCTGTTCTTTAGGAAGGAGAGAACTGACTTAGTCGCCAGTGACCAATGAGTTAGTTAATCAGTCATGCCTACGTAATGAAGCCTCACAAGAACTCTAACTTAAGAGGCATGGGGTGCTTCCAGGTTGGTGAACACATCAAGGTGCGGGAAGGTGTCATGCCGGCAGATGACACGAAAGCCCTGCACCCTTTCCCATGTACTTGGCCCTATCCATCTCTTCCACTTAGTTCTTCCTGAGTTGTATCCTCTATCATAAACCAGTGATTGTGAACACTTTCCCGAGTTCTGTGAGCCATTCTAGCACATGATCAACCCCTGGAGAGGGTTGTGGGAACCCCTGATTTACAGCCAGTCAGTCAGAAGTTCAGGCGACAGTCTGGGGCTTTCGTTTGGCATCTGCAGTGGGATACAGTTTTGTGAGACTGAGCCCTTAGCCTGTGAGGTTTGTGGTAACTCTGGGTAGTGGGGATCAAAATCATTTAATTTGAGGAGAAGAATTCCACACAGTTGGTGTCAGAGGTGAAGTGCTGAGTTTGTGTAAATGTAGAGAGAAACAGTTTTCCTTTAGTTATGTAGACATGTTTTGAAAATTTGGGACTCTCCCCTAACCATTCGTGGGCATGATGATTCTTTCCTCTAAATTGTCAACCTCAGGGTGTACTGGTTGGCGTATTCTGTGGGTGGCAGTCTAACCAAAAGTGGGCATAGGACTTCAGACAGTTTTGGTTCAGCCACCCGGGCTATCTCTGGACACTGATAATTCTAGATCATAAAGATAATGGCTACTTGGTTGTATATACACTGATTGTGTGTAGGACATAATGACTTTTTGAAGTTTCATTAAAATGCCTTTGTCCCTCTTGCACTTGACCATTCCAAAAGAAAGTTCTGAGTGTGATTTGGAAATAAGAGGACAAATGGCAAAGTTACAACTACTAGAATAATGACACTTTTCTAGTGGCACAGTAACAACAACCACCTTGGCCTCTGGAGACAGAATGTCTAATCCCACCACTTTGGACCTAGTGGGTTTTAGGACAGCCTCGGTTCGCCGGCCAAATCATTACGGATGATACACCGGCCCTGGACTTCCTCTTCGTAGGCCATGGTAAAGTCTGTGCCACTGCTAATACATCCTCTGTATCGAGACGAAAACTTCAAACCAAGTGGAAAGGTCGTTGCTAAAACCTAAAGAGAAAGTCACTCAGCTTTTTTAAGATAGGCCTTGATGATTTATGGGATTCGTTCAGTGCAATTGGGTTCAGGCTCCCATGGGGGCATGGTTGGGATCAATGCTGCCAATTGACCTCCCCCTGCTTCTTGGAGTCCTTTGATAATTAAATGCTGTGTGAGACAAGTTGATGGATTTGGTCTCAGCTTTTGTTGGTCAGAGTCATAGAAGTGGCTTAGGGATTGGTGTACTCAGAAAAAAAATGTCAATAGTGAAAGTGGCATAGAAATGTGGGGCGACATTGCTGAGAGACAATTTTCTATAGTTTTCGTCTTTCTGAAAGTTCTGCAGAGGGAGCCACTGACAGCCCTTTGTTCCGCATTACCTTCCCAAGGGTCTTTGTACAGTGAATAGCACTGGGCGGTAGAGCTGGTGTCTCCCTATGCGCTCTGCCCAGAAGAAGTGATGCGAGTTTCTACACTCATGGTTTTTCTTCGGCCGTGGGGCGGCTGCATGTGCAGGTGTTATCTGGACATCTTTGCATTGACCCGGGGGAGCGAGGCTTGGGGAACTGGTGCAAAAATGCTGATAGTCTGGCTACCACTATTACTGTGAATGTCTGTCTTTGATTCAGGCATCTCCTGGGTTCACCAGTGTCTGTGTCATCTTGCTGGTTAGCTTGCCATCTTGTAAACACAGTATTGTCTCATACCCTTCACATTTCTTCACACAAGATTGACAACATAGTGTGAAACGAATCCATCTGCTCGAAGAAAGTACTTTCAGTCTACGTATACAAGACATGACTGAGGTCCAGCTGAGATAAAAAACTACAAACCAGTAAATAAATTATGGCTGCTGAACAAAAAATGCACTAAGAATATGAAGAGTTAACTTAAAAGACGCAGGAACCAGAATGTAAAAGAAACCTATGAAAAGGTGCTCAGCGTTACGTGTTATTAGGGAAAATGCAAGTTAAAACCATACTGAGATTCCATTTACATTCATAAGAATGGCCAAAACCTAAGAAGTTTTATGAGAATTTAAAGGAAATGAGAATCATTTTCTATTGCATGTGGGAGTGTAAATTTACAGAACTGCTTTAAAGAGTGTTTTGAAGCCTAATACAGTCTGGCTTTAGCAGTATCAAATTTTCTTTCTCCCTTATTTCTTCCCACCCTCCTCCTCCCTCCCTGTCAGAGATTATGTATGTTATTTCAAAGAGAAATAATTGTTCAGGATATAACAAAGATTCACAGGGGGTTTACAAGACTTATAGAACTTTGATTCTATAGAAAACCTTTTTGAAAAAAAGGGTTTTTTTTGATGGTTAAGTTCCCAGTTTCACCAGAAGGAGTGTATTTAACCCATGATATATTTGAAAGATAAGGTAGTTGTACCATTTTAAATTGTTTAATTCATGCTTATAAAATTGATGTGTGATAAAATGTGTGATATAATTCAGCTTTTGAGGATAAAACTGCACCTGCCCCACCAATTCCCAACTAAAAGTGAGGATAGAAAAGGTACAAACCTATTACTGGTACTAGTGACATGGTAATTCTACCTCTGAAATACATACATTGATTTTCCAGCCAGCACTTCCTACGTATGTTGATACTTCAAGATCAGCATTTTTAACGATGAAGATGAGAGGAGATGGGGGAAGAAATTACGAGAACAAGATGGATGTGAAGTGCACTTGAACTCTTCTTGCAATCACAACTTCTTACTGAGTAACAACTGTGCTAGTCTGCTCGGGCTGCCATAACCCAACACCAGAGACTGTGTGGTGGAGTCTGGAAGTCCAAGATTAAGGTACCAGTACGGTTGGTTTCTAGTGAGGCCTCGTTTCCTGGCTTGCAGCCGGCCACCTTCTCATGTCCTCTCATGGCCTTTCCTTTGTGTGTGTCCCTCTGGTATCTTTTCTTCTTCTTAAAAGGACACCCATCCTATTGAATTATGACCTCACCCTTATGACCTCATTTAACCCTAATCATCTCCTTAAAACCCCATTTCCCAACAGGCACAGTGGGGGTTAGGGCTTCAACATCTAAATTTTGAGGGGGTGTATTTCAGTCTGTCATGCCAGTTATGTGCCTGCCCCTGTTGTAAATGCCGGGGACACATGAGTGAACAAAAGAACGGTCCTTTTCCTCGCTGGGCTTGCGTTCTAGAGGAGGGTGGCAAACTAAGTATTAATTATAACATGTAACTAAATAATTCCATGTGTTCGAAGGCAGGAAGTATAGAGAAAAACAGAAGAGCAGGTGAACCAGATGGGGAGTACGAGTATAGGCTGTGGGGTGGGTGGTGACAATTTAAAAAGGGGAATCAGATCAGGCCGTCCTGAGTCCTGACACTGGGTAAAGCTTTGAAGGATATGAGGGAATCAGCAGCACAGACATCTGCCCTTGTTGAGTCTGGTGTTTATTCAGTTGGGAACAACAGGCCTTATTGAGAAGCTTTGGCAGACTCGATTAAGAGTCAGATAACCTTGGTGCAGGTTCTCACTCTGTGTGATTTGGGGCGAGTCGGTCTGCTCACTGCATTACACAGCCAACAGCACAGGGTTAATGAAGTGCGGGTGCCAGGATATTTCGGAGCTGATCATTCCTTTTGAAATGAAAACTGGGAAAAACAAATGGCTTCACTGCTGAATTGGAACTCCTTCATTATCAGGGATGGACAGGCTCTCTCCCCAGCCTCAGAGTCATCTCATTGTTCCCCTGCTTTCACCGCACTGTCGATAGAATAGCACTTTTCTCTGGTGTGGAGGATCAGAGTGACCTCATTAATGATATTGATAAATATGTCAGTCAGAGGCCTTCCAAAGGGCTTTTCAGTTGAGTCTAGGGGTCAGTTTCTGCTTTGGATGAGGCAAAGTTGTTGATGGAGTTCGGCAGTTCTTCACTGATGTTAAATATTAAATAACGAGTATTTATGGAGCAGGCCTAGAATTGCACTTTACTCTGTAGCTAAGAAAATAAGTGTCAAATCTGGATTACCCTTGTTAATAAAAAATAAAGGTATCAATGATTAAGATACAGGAAATCTATAAACTCTTGCCACAGAAAGGGAGAGGTATCAGACGACACACCTTGGTGAAACAGAAGAAGGAATTCTGAAAGTGAGCAGAGGGGGAGGTCAGGTAGGTTAACCTGGGAGCTGCTAGAATGAGGCAAAAGAGAAATTTAAGCAATTTATGATTATTCTTTTTAACTACAAAGTGGCTAATAAAGGAGTGTTCTCCTTGTTTTAAATAAAAAAGCATAGGCAGAATATAATTCCTGAGATTTCCTTATTCTGTAAGTAAAGAGCTTCTTCTGTGACATACCCTGGACTGAGCTCTGCAGCAAACAACACAGCCCCTGGTTTTCCAGAAGGCTACAATCCAGTCAGCAAGGGAACGGCAGGAAACCGATGCAACCCAGTGTGGCAAGGCCAGGGTAGCATAATGCACAGGGAGCTCTGGGAGCCTAGCAGGAAGCCCCTGGCCCAGAGCGGAGAGTGAGTGTGTTGGGTGAGGGTTCCCAGGAGCACCGGAAGCAGCCCAAACCTTATTGTGTATTACGGGAGGAGGTGCAATTAGCTATGCCTTCACATTGTCATTCAACAAACATGAACTAAGCGATCTTGGCATGTGAGACAGACCATTTGTGCTGAACTCCAGAGATGAACAAGATGCATTCTAGCTTTCAAGGATTTAGACTCTGACACACAGAAACAGATATAAAAAGCTCAGAATGTGTCACTGGGTACCACGGGGAAGTTACATAAACGATGCAGGAGCAGCACAAGTCTTTTGGGAGGAGCAGTGTGAGGAAAAAGGTCCAGTGCCTGGGAAGATGAGTAGGTGTGCAGCATGTGGAGTGGAGAATGGGGCCACTGAGGCCAGATGAAACACCATGACTAGAGGGGAGGGAGTGGGAATGGTTAGTTTGTAGAACTTCTGATTGGCTGGCCTTGAGCGGGGGGGCGGTGGAGAAAAGGGAGAGAGCCGAAGGCTGAGAGCAGCAACAAAGCAGGCAAGGCTTTGTGTGCCCTGGACAGGCACTTGGGTTTATTCCAAGGACATATGGATATTTGTTAGAAATAAGGTAAAGATTCGGGATTAAAGTGGGAAGTATAAATTTAGATTTGGAAGCATTCTGATACAGTGTGGATAGGCCAGAGTGGGATGGACGGGGAATAGCAGCTACTGGCTAGGAGTTTCACCACTACTCTGGACCCCAAACGATGAAGGTCTAAACAAGACTGTGTAAGTGAGGGGAAAAAGAGAGACATGTGAGAGGAAACGTAATGTATAAGACATGACAACTGATTTCATGACAAGGGTATTTCAAGGCAAGGGGCCAGCGTGATTTCCTACCTTCCAGTTGGTACAATTCAGGTAGTAGCCGCGCTTCCCCACATGGCATGGATTATTCAGCAGAAGTGAGAATTTAACAAACTCTGAGACCTTAGACAGTGAAAGTGCTCCACTAGAGTGTAAATGTTTAATGGCTTTTACATTCCTTGAGCGAGTACCTCATTTTTTAATCATTTGAATCTGTTGTAATGTAATATTGTAGAGATTAATAAAGTAATACTTTAACCTAATTTACCTGATGTATTAAAAGCAAAGATATATGGTAATCTTTGGCTTAAAAAAAACTCACTTAAAAGTGACCTCTCATATTTGGTATGCATATTAAAATAATATTAGATTACTAATGCTTCTACTTGTGTGGTTTTTACATTTTCTTTCAAAAGAAAACTGGCATACCGCCTGTGTCATAGGAACATACATTAAGGTAACAGTTTTACCTGGATTAAAAAAATCATTATTGGTTTCCCTCTTATGGCCTAAGTCAACTAATTTCACTGGTAGTTCTGGCTTTTTGGATTATTAATTCTTTCTAAAACAGAGGGCTATCCTTTATTTTATGTATGTTACTTTCAAAGACTGAGGTTTTACCGGAGGTAAATTTATATGGACTAACTCTATAGAGATGAGTTTTATGATAGGGTCTCACTGACAATGCTCAGTGAAGGAATTGATATTTCAGGCCCTTTTGGCCTGAACAGTTTTTATTCTGAATCTGTGTTTTAAATGCATAACAAAAGAAAGGAATCTTTAATGGTGCCTGCTTGAAATTAGAATGTGATTACTTTAAAACACTGTGGAGAGTTTTATTGCCTTAAACTATTTTTAACTGCCATTCTTTTTTAATGGTCTCTATAGCTGCATGCTGTTAAGGGAAGAAGTAGTAGCAAATTCACTTTGGTTGAGAGTTAGGTGAGGACCTGCGGAAAATTGCAGGAAAAGATCTTGCTTTTTGACCTTCTGATCATTATTAGTTCTTCCTATGCCTTCCCTAAAGCTTGACACGGGTATTCCTGGTGTGACATTATAGCCTAATTGGACAAACTAGGTAAGGCTAGCAGAACTTTCATTTTATGAAGCTGAATTATTTTTGAGAAGAGACTGGTGGACTCACTGTGGGTGTGAACATAGCTCACACACGGATACATTTGATGATGTATCTTTCTTGTTTTCCTTGAAGCATACTAGACACACAGGAACTGTTTCTGATGCATATACCGTGATGTCTGAAATCTTTGTCCTCCGTGAGACTGAAAGGAAGAACAGTACCTGTTCTCTAAGAGCGTTGTCATTTCTTAGGTATTTGCCCTAAAATTACAGCGAAGATGAAGAGACCTTACCCGGCCGTACATGCTCTGGTACGCTTCTGCAATCATCAGTCTTTGTGAGTTACAGCGTTGAGTCAGAATGTTGATCAGCATGTCTTTGTCGCAGCCTGGAAAAGAATAATAATCGAAGATTAGTGAAGTCCCTGCTTTGTAGTTAAGGAGAATCCATTATCTAAGAATTGAAACCAGCGTACAAGCTTTGTCCCTGATGGTACTTCAAAGCAGGGAGGAATTTCAACTAAGATGGGAGGTCCCAGAGCAACCCTTGATGAAGCCAAGGTTCTTCGGTCTCTTATTTTGGTGCTATTACTGCACATTTTCCATTTGAACAAAAAAATGTAGGCAACTAAAAATGTAGTCCTTCTTCAACCACCTCTCCTACCCCACAGGGAAAGGCTTCCGTGCCCTGCAAGCTGATTAGTGTTTAAATGGGCACATTATCTTTCTCATTTTACAGTTGAAGAGTTGTGACTGATAATGAATATACATTAAGACACAAATATATTAAGACAAAAAAGAACCTCCAGGAGAAGAAAGAGAAATAGAGAAGGAAATTATAAATGTATAAGGGGTGTGTACCCTCTGAGGGGTGGGGCGACTCTCCCATGATCTGCATGAAACATGTTAGTCTTGTCATAAAGGCTCGATTGGGGGCTAGCAGGCATTCAGTGTTCGTATAGCAGCCCACTGCACTGACGTCACACCTGAGTGCACAGCTGGTTTAAATATGTTGGGCTGTAGTTATAGTCATAGTAGAGCATGACGAAGGCCTTAACATTTTCCTCAGCTTGACTAAGATTTGGGTTTCTTCATGACAGTACACCTTTGATCTCCATTTCCTGAGAGCTCTTATTTTAGAAAACTTGCAATTGTAAATTCTCTTTGTGCCCTTTTGAGATGTAAATCTTCTCCCCACCACTTGTCAGTTTTACAACTCAGAAATGTCTTTCTTAAGGACTTGGGATCTATCTCTGTAAAACATAGCTGTTGAGAAAGGTCTCCCTGTCTCCCAGTCTCCGTTGAAGGGTAGAAACCTAACGTAAATACCAATTAACAGATACGGGTGGCCTAATCACATTGACCAACACCCCACACCCCAGTGCCCTCCATTACTTTCCACTAGCTCACCCCAGGCTTAAACACTCTCCTGTGTTTTGTTTCAAAGGGCTTGAGCTCAATCTCTCACCTCAATTAAAAAAAGATCTCATCCCTCCTGCCATAGAATTGAATAAAGTCTTCTTTGCCTGTTCAGGTCTTTGTGGTACAAATTTTCTTTGACGAGAGGATACATTTAATGGAGATGAGAAAAAAGATGAATTGAAAGGCTAGGATGCTGGGCAGATCATCTTCCCGGAAAATGAAAGCCATCCTGGATGGCCGAAGGCTCTTAGGAGAGCTGTGAGCCAGGTACTGACTGTGCCGATGAGAAACAGAACAGCAGGGAGATTTCTGTAGATGAGAAAAGTGGTCTGAAAGTTGTAAAATGGAGGAAGGGAGGCGTAGGATCAGCTCCAAAGACCGAACTGGATGATTTCTGATTAAAAAGGCAGCCTCCTGTGCAGAGGCCTAGCGCAACATGGGACCGTGGGGCTACTCTGGGGAAAGCGCTGGACTCAAAGGACCTTCAGGAGTCCTAGAGGAGCCTGTTAGATAATGGGTATGCCAAAATTAACACATTTCAATAGTAAATAGAAGAATTTTCAGTTATATCCATTGTTATTTTTTCTGTCATCACATTTAAGTAATTATTATTTGTTTTTTGTTGTTATGCTCTTGTGGTTATCCACTTAATCCACAGGCTACCTCTCTGAATTACTCTTTCAAAGTGTTCACACCAATTCTTGCTCATTTATTCTCCCAGAGATATTTCAGAAGAACTTTATTAGAAGAACTTTATTAAAAGTACTTTATTAAGAACTTTTAATTCTTAAGAACTATATTAAAAATTTTTAATTAAAATAACTATAAACTTAGGAATCAATTAATGAGGGTTGTCTTTCCATCACTAACATGATGTATCTGCTGAATTATTTGTTTTTCTTTCCTAAATGGCTTAGTAAAGATTTGCAGAATTTTTGAAAATGACAAGAAACTTAATTATGTTCAAATTGTTTATTTTTGCCTTTCTATTGATATTTCAAGTCATATTTTTATTTTCTTAACACATAATTGCTTAAATAAATAAATGACATTGAAATTTATGTTTACCTTATATTCAGAAAATTATCGAATGTAAAGTTTTTAATAACTTTTTAGTTGATTCCCTTGGATTTTGAGATATATAATAATCTCTGTAAATAATAAGAATTTTTATTACTTTTTAAAAATCATTATACGTTTTTCTCTTTCTTGCCTTATTGCATTAGGACAGGAATTTTTAGATAGTTCTTATTTTCTGCTTTAATAGAAAAGCCTGGCACAAGGAACCATAGCAATTTATAGACTTTTATGATGTGCAGTCGATTCCTGTTATTTGTGGTCATTTTCTGCAATGTCACTATGAGCATTGAGTTAGCATTGAGTTAGTACATGTATTGCTCCTGGGAAGAATACAGGGTTAGCTTTTTATGACCTGTGGCCACAACATTTTTGTTAGCAGAAATGCCAGTTACATTATATATTTTTGTTCATAAATGTCCTTGTAAAATAGTCTCATCAGCATTGAAAAGTTCTCTTTTCCACATATGCTTTTCCTGTATAAAACTTAGGAGGTGTTTCTAAAGATTACCTTAAGGAGGTATTCTTCTGTACCCTCCTGATCTGCAAGACTGGGAGTTTAACAGTTTTTACACTGTATCATCTTTTGGAACATGCAAGTCAGCCAGTGCTACTTTCAAGAGAGAGCTGACCATGATGCTTTTTATTGTTCTTATCAGTTATCATTTCATGAACTCACAAATTTGTCTGCTTTTCCGTAGCTTCGTAATATGTATATTCCTTTAGCACACTCTACACAGCCTTATGCACAGGTCAGTAAGTCTTCTCTTTTCTATTTCAATAATCAAACCAAAAAAATAACCTACAAAATGGAATACAATGTTTGCAACCTATATATCTGGTAAGACAGTATCTAAAATATATAAGGCTCTCACACAACTCAGTAGCAACATACAAATAATTAGATTAAAAATGGGCAAAAAACCTGAATAGGCATTTTTCCAGAGAAGACATACAAATAGCCAAAAGGTACATGAAAAGTACTCAACATTTGTACTCATCATGGAAATGCAAATCAAAGCAGGAGATACCACCTCACACTTGTGAGCACAGCTATTACCGAGAAGATGAGAGGTGAAAAGGGAATCATTGTTCACTGTTCTTGGCACCATAAATATGGAAGACGGTAGAAAGGTTTCTTTCAAATTAGAATTAGAACCACCATATGATATAGCAATCCTCCTTCTGGGTATTTATCTAAATGAAATGAAATCCCTATCGTGTAGCGATATTACACCCCCATGTTCCTTGTAGCAGTATTCACAGTAGCCAAGATATGGAAATCACGTAGGTGTTCATGTACAGAAAAATAGATGAAGAAAATGTGGTATATACATATGTATAGATACATAGTGAGGTATTATTCAGTAATAAAAAAGAAGAGAATCCTGCCCTTTGTACCACATGGGTGAAAGCACTATGCTAAGTGAAATGAGTCAGAGTAAGACAAATGTAGTGTCACTTATATGGAAAAATCTAAAAAAGCTGAACTCATAGAAATGTTCAGATGCTGGAGGGCGGGGGAAATGGGAGATGTGGTCAAAGGGTACAGACTTCCAGTTACAGAGGAGTGAGTGACAGGGATCGAATGCACAGCATGGGGACCTTAGCTAACAGTACTGTTTGTGTTGCTTACTTGAAAGTTGCTAAGAGAGTAAATGTAAATATCTCACCATAACAACAAAAAACGGTATTATATGAAGGGTGTTAACCTTTATTGTGTTAATCATTTTGTAATATGTAAGTATATCAAACCATCACATTGTCCATTTTAAACGTACATAATGTTATATATCTACTGCATCTTAATAAAGCTGGAAAAACACCACAGTCATCAAGGAAAACGTTAGTAATTGTCTTTCTCAGTTGCACTTGGCCGGAGTCATTAGGATGGATACGTTTTCCAGCATTTTGAGCTGTGTTTGTGCTCTGGCAAGCTAGCGTGGACGCTGCAATCAAAGCCAAAACCTCCTCAATTTCTTCAGCCTAAAACACTGACAAAAAATTACAATGGTTAAAATGAATCCGTATTCCATCCCTAAAATTACAGTGGCAGGAAAATGAAAACTGGAGCAAAGAAAATGTTATCCAGTGAATAGATTGCTCTGATTTACAGTTTTAAAGCAAAAATTACTCTCCTGAATAAAACGTTCACCCATAACTTTTTGTTATCTTGTCTCTATATTTTTTCTAGTGATTATTGATACTTTAAAAGGTATGCCAGCTTTGCAAACTCCTAAAGTCGACTTTATAGAGCACATTTAAAGTCCTTTATTGTTTTCCTGTGGGTTCTGCTAATGAATAAAACACAAAGTGAATCAAGTTCTCATAAAGGTGACCTTGTCTTTGAAGTTAAGAGCTTGCTTTCTTATGAAAGGCTTTGCATGTTTTACGCTAACATTTTCTTTATGTTGCTACCATTTATCTTCATGCTCACCAGAAGTCTTCTTAAAGTAGCTATTACTTAATGAAAATATGTGGATGTTTAACAGTGCCATATCATATCTTAAAGATTAAATCTTTTTTTAAAAAAACCAACACATTTTCCTCCCTTTTCTATATATCCCTTTTCTACACTCCATTTTCATTCATTTCGCATCTGTTTATTAAACACCTGCATGCCAGACTCAGCTCTCTGGGAGCTGACAGACTAGACAGCAAGGGAGACAAAAAGGACAAGTCCAGTGAGATCAGTAACACAAAAGTACAGAAGCAGGATGCCCAGGGTTCGGTATATCTGGTTGTGTTTGAAGTTCCCAAAGCAGGATTTAAAGAGGAAGACTCATTTCAGGAGAATCTTGAAGGAAGACAATTTGGATGCAAAGTAAACAGCAGAAAACAGCACTCCAGGAAGGGGGATTACTGGGCCAGTTTACAAAGATGTGGAAAAAACAGACCTGTTGGAGGGGATAGCAGGAAGTTTGATTTAGCTGGAAGCGGAAGTAGCAAAAGAAACAGGCTGGGAAACACAAGGGCAAAGAAGGATGTTTTATCCTAGATTAAGGTTTTTTTGGCTTGGGATTTCATTTAGTAGTGAGTGATGAGACATAGAAGGATTTAAGGCAAAAACATGTCAAGATCAGATTTGCACTTGAGAGGCAAATGTGTTCACCATTATTGTCTTGTTCTATTATTTTTCTTGTTCTAGTTCTTTGCCCAGCTCTAAAAAAAAATGATTGTCTTCTGTTAGACATCAGCTATTTAAACCCATATTACCGTCTAGAAGAAGGTAAAGCAAAAAAAAAATTATTACCAAAGGTGATAGAAATGATCAGACTTACCAAATCCTTGGAGCGCTTCCCCTAGCATCTGGGCATCCATCATGGGATTGCAATTGGGAGCCGGGAAGATGGTTCCCTGCACCTGGTGGGAAGAGTTCATGAGAGATACTGCAATCATTTGCCAAAAGATCTCAGGGTTTTTTCACATAAATGAAAACAGAAGTATATTCTATATGTTTAAATTACTCTGAGATGTACACATACATCTATAAAGTATGGCTTAGGTAATAAATATAGTTAATAATATTGTAATAACTATGTATGGTGCTGAGTACTGGAAATATCAAAGGAAACACTTTGTAAAGTATATGACTGTATATACTTTATAAAGTATGTATAGAACCACCGTGCTGTGCAGCTGAAACTAACACAAGATAATATTGAATATAAGTTACAATTGAAAATTTAAAAAATCCTTTAGAAAAAAATGTTAATTGTATTTTAATTACAGAGAGCAAATTGGTTTGAATTTTTTAAATCCATTGACTTCTACTATTTTGGCATCTATTATTAATCTAGGAAAGTTAGATACTAGAACCAATAATAGGAAAATGTGAGAACAAATAAATGTATAGCTTCTTAAAAAAACAACAAGCATTTTAGGAATTGGTAACTTTTATAGAAACTGAAAAGAGAACTGTATTGGGGAATTCATGTCATTTATATGCATTGTAAGTAGTGCTTGCCACCACAGCTTTTTTATATATTAGGGATCCTAAAATATTGGAGAAAATTGAAATGTTTGAATTTAGGTTATGCGACTCATAAAAATATAGATGATGTAGATAGGGTAGAGAATTTTTAGCTGAAGCTTGCAAACCTGCAGAGGAAAACATGGAAACCTGACAGACATTCCATTTAAATTTTGTCTCTTGCCAATAATCAGATGCAGGACACTTAAGTTAGGCTTTGAAACCACATGGTCTATTATTTCAGACAGACCCAGTCAGTACTAGGCACCATATGACCACACTCAGCACCAGAGAACTGTCAATCAAAATTTATTAAAGAAGGGGAGCCCTCCCCCTCTTTGTTGTCAGCATGCCCAGAAACATTGGGAAAAATGCCTTTCCGCAGGAAACAGATCTACCAGGCCTTGCAAACACAGGCATTCCCCGAGCTCATCTGCAGAAGTAACAGCTGAAGATGGAGCCTTTCAGTGCCCGTTGTCTAATGGTAGAAAATTAATTAATGAGAAGACTGGTCCATAATTTGTAGCCCAAGAAATATTCCAGTACCAAAATATTTATGAAAAGCTTTTTGGAGGGTTAAGAATATTGTTCACTTGAGTTAAAACTAAGAGTTATATTCAGTTTGAATTCCTTTTGACTCAGTAATAAACAGGAATCTATCTGAAGTAGACTGGAAACCTTATATTAATTGTGACATGGCCATATTTTCATACTTAAAAGTACAACCCTTGTTAGTGAAATACTGTTCTAAAATGCCTCTGTGGACAGATATATGTAATTAAAATAAGGACGTAGTTTTCATCTGTATTCGCCATAGTGCATGAATGTACAAACTAAAATCCAGTTTACTTCTGATATATCAAGTTTATTGGGGATGATGTAGAAATGAAGTTCTTTTGAGCCAATCCTCAATTCTAAAGCTATTATATTATGAGACAACATGAGTTTTATCTTCTTTATTTGCTAACCTGCCCCACTGGGTGAGACTCTACTAAGAAAACTGACTTTGATTCTTCTTTTATTTGGATAAAACCAGTTGGATGGCCGATTGTAATGTAAATTCCTAGGTTGAGTTCTTCTCACCTCAAGGGTTTTCTTTTGTATCTTATAACCCTAGAGAAATTTAGGATTGAAACTTTTGGAAGAACAGCCATACCATTAAATGTGAAGATGATTTTCCTTGCTGCTATTCGTCACTGCCTTCTACTATCCTTTTCGTCTCTGTAATTCTTTCTTAGTTTTTTCCCCCTAGTGGGGAAATTAAGAGTTTTTTCGAGGCATGGGAAAGAGGTACTTTATTTTCCCTCTTTTAGGAGTTGGAAGGCTTGTTTGGACCAGTTTTTGTGTGGCCAGTACTGTTTATTGACTTGGTGACCTTAATCTTCCTGCGTGCTATCAGCCAAGGAATGTTTTAAAGTGTAAAAGAGAAAATGTATCTGAAGCACTGAGACATACTTTTAAATATGTGCACGTTACCTAGGCAATTTTTAGCAGAGTGAACAAATACTCACCACAAAACATTTCATTGCTGGCCAGACTAGGGTCCCCCAGAGTTTCTGCTGGAGTAAATGCTATAAAGTGAAACCCTATATATATGTAAAAACCTTTTAACGTTCTGCATAAGGAGAGTTAGAGATACCTATCATGGTTTTTCCAGTCTATAGGCAAAAGAAAGAAGTCCACAGTTTTTTATTTATGGTTTTTTAAATCCTTGTACATATTACAATTTCTTTACAGTATAAGGTAAAAATTGCCTTTTTATTTTTTGTAGTTCTCATTTCCTTTGCCATTTAAAATTATTATCTCCTTGTCATTTGGCCCTAAAGTAAAATACTAAAAATGTTTTGGAAATAAATTCAACACTAAAAGACAAAAAAAATTGTGAATGCTTTGTAATTCACAAAGCACAAATTTTCTAGTAAGCATTTGCTATTCCTGCCCATTTATATAGCATATTAAGTCATTTTATTCATTTTTATGCCAATTATGCTTTAATTAAGCTCATCAGTGACATTATTTCATGTAAGGTACATAATGTTCCTTTTACACGTTTTATCATTGGCATACTGAATTTGTCTTTTAATGACCACATTTCTGGCTACATTAGTATATAATTGATATATAACATTATCTAAGTAATATGTAACATTATGTAAGGGAATACAATGTGATGATATGTGTATATATTGTGAATAATTACCACAATAATTACACATCCATCATCTCACCAAGTTTCCTTTTTTATTTTCTGATAAGGACATCAAGATCTACTCTCTTAGCAATTTTTAAGTATGCTATACAGTACAGTATTGTTAACTGTAGTCACCGGACTGTATGGTAGAGGCCGAAGACTGACCTTATCACTGGGACCCTTTGACCAATGCCTTTCAAGTGCCGTTCCCCAACCCTGCTCCAGCCCCTGACGACCACCAGTCTTTCAATGATCATTCATTGCTTTGGGCCATAAAACTTTGTTTTTCAAATGACTACATTATACCTAGAGGTATATATTCATCTACTCTAAGGTAATTTGATCTCCTTTGTATTAAATTTTTTTCCAGAGTTTATGCTCAACCATATTCTATGCATTTCTTAATACCACTCTTTCAGATGAAGTCAATCTACCGAGCATTTCTTACACTAACTCCTTAACGCTCACTGCATTTTTATTTACAGTTAGTACCTTAGGTTTTCTTATGTATCACCTGTTCTTAAACTTGGGAATTTGACTATGTCATATATAGTATTGCTTTGCAATACATTACTGTGGCTTCATTTCTTATTCTTCTAATTACATTTATGTCCCTTTTCTGCAGAAGATGTATTGAATCTATACTATGATTTTCTGTGTGGTGAGACTTCTTTCTAAAATGTTCTCATTTACAGGTGATGTCACTTAAACGATTTCTTTAAAGTTTTTCAGTGAGATTTTTGGCTGAATGACCTCCTGGCTTTATACATAATTAACAAAAAACTTTTTTTTTACAAATGCAGAGCATACATGAATGAATCAAGATTCTTTTAATCATTGTATTTCTTGTTTTGTATGAGGAAAACTGAACAGAGACAAATAAGAATTAGCCAGGAGAAGAGGGTGTAGTGCGAGGAGGTGCTCCTAGCTGGCACGGCAAAATTTTCCCAACCGTATGTGTGAGCAAATAAGTAAGGAATAGAACTACAGTCAGGCTTGCCATTTGACTCCTGCGAGAGGCAACAGATAGGGGTGAGGTGCGGCAAAGACATGATTGCTAAGGGACTTCTAAGTTTTTAAGCAAGAAAATGAAATAATCTAACTTGAGTTCCAGTAGTAATACCCTATTACAATGTAAAGGATGAAATGAAAATGCTGCTTTAGGTTGTGGGTGGTTAACTTGAAACCCAGGTGAAATATAAAGCACATTTGAATTGAAGCAAATAGCATGTTTTTAAAATAAACACAGATTGCTTGGTTGACTGAATGTGATTTAACTTACTAATTTTTGAGGTATATTATAAATTAACCCAGTAACTTTGGTTTAACCTTTTGAAAGAGTCAGAGGCTGCGATTTCAGGTGTTTTTCAGTATATATGCCTTTTCCCCTCTTCACCAGAGGATATTTATTAATTTTGACACACAGAGAGTGAGAGACAGAGAGCTTATTGGGGAGAAAAACACTAATGTGAGAGAGAAACACTGATCAGTTGCCTCCCATATGTGCCCTGACCAGGGATCGAACCTGCATCCTAGGTATGTGCCCTGACTGGAATTGAACCAGCAACATGCTGGTGTACAGGATGATGCTCCAACCAGCTGAGCCACCCAGCCAGGGTGCATATATACCTTTTTAAGCAATGTCATTTTTAATGTACATCTATCCAATTTTTTTCATGTCTTCGAGAAGATTGGAAATTTTGAAAAACTGGGCACTTTCCAATTTGACATGAAAAATAATAGGTATATGGTAAAAGCATTTTATTTTTCTTGCTTTGAAAATTGTCAGATTCAGAAATAGTATCACTTATATAAAGCAAAATAAATTCTGATGTCTGTCATTTCAATTTGAATTCTTACCACAAGGTAATCAAAATATAATCTTCGCTTTTACTCATGTGTAAATTTAGGTTTTGACAGAGGAATAAAAAATACTGCCTTTTTTGAAAGACAAAATAAACTGCTTCATAATCGCACTCTGCAGAAGAGCATGAGTAATTTGTAGATATAAAGTTGGTTCTAGAATCTATCCCCTGAGTAAATAATGAATTAATTTCTTTTACTGACAGAAAAATGTCAAAATTATTCTCTGAAACTGAATACAGACTGAAAATAATCATACATATTTTACTCATGAAGTAGATAAAATTATTTTCATCATTTCGTAGCAGTAAGTACATCAATAAATGCATATTTCATTTATTCATAGCTAATCTAGTGGCTGGAGTCCATGAACCCATATCCCTCCAAATTCACTGTTCATAGGCCAACCATGTTTTAGGTCTTTTTCTCAAGTGGCTTTTGAGCCGCACTCACATTGACAACCTGAGTACCTCAAGACTTTCAGACTTTGAAATATTACCAGGGGGAGTTGGTAATTTGACTAACTGGATGCCCTTTTAATGAATAATTCAGCATCATTGAAATACCATAGCTTTAGTGTAGCTGAGGATTACTAGATCTCTGGTTAAAAGGGGGTTTTTAGAGTCTTGAGAAGAAATTCTACAGAAATCTTGGGGTACTTCTGTTTCCATAAGGCACTTCCCTTGAATCAAGCATTTACTCACCTTTGGGACATTGGTTTTTGGCTCAGGTTAAAATCCCCTAAACTTTCCTGAAGCTCCTCATGTCTGACCAGAGTTGTTCTGAAGTATTTTCGATGGCTTTAAACACAAGCAACACTAAAGGGTGGAGTAACGAGCATATTGTTCCTCTCGTACTCTTCCACAACTACTGTGTGCTTTGGTACAACACAGTCTGCTCTCTCCTCTGCATGGCTTTCATGTGATTCCCCTCCCGCTACTACTACCTTAGAAAAGCCTTTACCTCTTTTCCCTCGGGTTAGATCCAATAGGCTGCTGAGCAGGCCCAATTTGGTTTCACTGCCACAGTGGTACTTCTAAAAGATAAACCCATCACTTGTTTTTGCATGCCTGAAATCCTTAATTCCCAGAGTAATGCTTCTCAAGTTTGTTTCCTACTCTGGCCCACAGGGTGGATGACTTTTACATGAAAGACACATCCCTGGGAACATCCGGGTTTACGAACACCTTGCGGTATGCTGACCTCACTGACATTCCATTCCAGCCTTTACAAGGGAGTACATGGTAATGCAGCTGAGTGAGAATGTCATATGAGAGGGAAAAACATAAATTGTATGGAATAGAAAAAGACATTCAAATTTTGCTCATTATTATTAATGACAATATTTTTGGTGTAATACTACAACTCATTCCTATGGCTGAGACTAGGAATTGTGGGATTTAATCCTAATATTTTAGTGTAGTAAACAATGTCTTCCATGACCTGGTCCTTTACCATCTGTGTGGGTTTAATTTCTCTTTCCTGAACCTCTCCACTCCCACACCATGACACACAGCAACACATACTCTAGCCCAAGGGATTTGTGGGGCATCTGTTCTCTGTCATCTGTGTGAAATTCCCCCCTCCCCTCCCACTTTACTTTCCCCATCTCATGATCCCACATTATGATCATGCTGAACATCTCTTCAAGATTTAACTCTCAAACTTCAGCTGCATTGTCATCCTTCACGGGGAGCTCTTTCCCCTTTCTGATGCCTCCAGTAGCAAGGTCTTCTCTCTTCTTCCTAGTGCTCCCACTGATGGTCCAGGTCTGCAGTACATCCTACTGGAGCACCAGTAGTAGTGCCTAAGCGGAAAATATCCACCTCTAACTGTTAACAGGTTTCTAAGAATAATGAGTCCTATGAACTGGGCTTCATTTGTTTTGTCAAGAATGAATGTTCAGGGGAGTGGTTGTGCAACCTTGGAGGTTGAACTGTTCTCATGAATAAAGCAAGAATATTTGGATATACAGGGAACAATTTGGGAAGAGCTATGGCATGTAACAGGAATGAACAGTGAGGTAGAGTTTCTGTGATTTCTTCTTGCTATTCATAACTTGTAATTAATATTTGTTAAAAGGGATTGTATGTGGACTTTTTTGTGCAGAAACTAGGAAAAATGATGAGTTATTTGGGTTGATTCTGGGTGAAAAAAAAAGAAGTAATGTGTAGCTTTAAAGGTTTGTATGGAGGGAAGGTGACGACCTAAGACATGGATAATCTGAAGTCTGGGGAAGGCTTGGGACTTCATGGCACAGAAGCAAGGCATTTGAGATGATCTTATGTGTACACTGCCCCCAACACACACAGATTCTGGCTTGTGCTTCTTCCTGCTGCTTCATGGCTCTGAGTCATCGAAGCCATAGTTTGTGTGGTGTTATTTTACTAGAGGTGCTAGGTATGCTTTGAAATAATTGATCAGTTAGTCTTTTCAAAGTTATTAGTGGGTTGTCAGAATTTTGATAACACATTTCTTCACCAAATTAACTTGAAATTTAGGATAATATTACATCTTGACATCAATTCTAGGTATTTCCTCTCTATTTAAAATTCACACAACTGGAATTTAGATCTACATGAAATAATATTATGACTGGGTATACAGTTTATGTGCAAATTCCCAGTTAAGTTACTTACTAGATAGGCCAATTAAAGGGAATTATTTCCTAATCACCTGACCTCAGTCATAAACTCTCCCTCCTCTTATTACCTTCATATTTCTAATTAGATTAGGATGATTGAAAAGGGAGTCAATATGTCACTGATCCAGAGATACTGTAACTGACATGGATTTAAGAGAACGAGTGGAAGGTGAAAATGGAGAATTAAAAAGTTGAGAACTAAAAGAAAGTGTATCTGTACAAAAAGAACACATTCAGGGGAAAGATTGAGATTATGTAGGAAATACAGAAAATATTTTTAGTGTATACATTAGAATGTAAGAATGTTATTTAATATCTTAAAAGATTTGAGCCTTGAATTTAGACCAAGTAGCACAGCAAATGGTCTCAGTTCTTAGCTCTAAGTATTTAATACATCCGGTAGCTGAAAACATCGCTACCAAAAGATGTGCTGTGATCAATTTTATACCTATGAATATGACAATTTAAATTCCTTGACAGAAAAAACTATCAAAACTCACTCAAAAAACAAATAACATGAGTAACCTGATATTTATTAAGAAAATTGGATTTATAGTTAGAAATAGGTTAACAAAGAGAACTTCAGTTATATAGTTTCACTGGGAATTTCTACAAAATATTCAAAGAATAAATAATAACTGATTTTACAGACTGTCTTACAGAAAATAGAAAAGAACACTTTATAACTTATTTTATGGAGCCAGAATTATACTAATACCAAAACAAAACCAACATTAGAATACAATAAAATTACAAAACAGTAATCCCTAAGAAATGGATACAAAAATGCCCAACCTAATATAAGAAAATCCAATGTAGCAATATATAAAAACAGTAATGCAGCATGATCGAGAGAGGTTTACCCCAAGAATGCAAATTGATTTGACATTCAAAATCAATCAATTTATTTCATCATATCAATACATTTAAAAGAAAACTCATGATCATCAACACGTGATACAGAAAAAGCACTTGACAAGTATAGCATTCATTTATGTTAAAAACTCTCAGCAAAGTTAAAAGAGAAGGCAACTTTTAAAATATGATTAAAGACAGCTACAAAAACTTTGCAATGATACTTAACTGTACAACGTTTCACTTGATGGAGAAGTATTGAATGTTTCACCACCCCCTACCCCCACCACTGCCCACCCATACTGGGAAGAAAGCAAGGATGTTTTTTTGTCATCACTTCTTCAGCATCCTACTGGAAATCATGACGCAATACAGAAATGGAAAGAAAGAACACAAAACCGTGCTAACAATCATTAAAGAAAGACCTAAACAAATGGAGATATATGCCATTTTCATTGCAGGAAAACAGCATTTTGTGTAGCTTTGGACAATTTGATTCTAAAATACCTGTGGAAATGCAAAGGGCCTAGAAAGCTGCTGGAAAAGATTTGAAAAAGAAAAACAAAATTGGAGGACTAATGCTAATTGATATTAAGAATGTTTATCAAGCCAAAGTAATAACAAGAGGATAAAGTTGGCTAACATTCCAGAAAAATAGACCAACAGAATATAATAGAGAATCTAGCAATAGAGCTATACAAATACAGACAAATAGTTTTTGACAAAGTTGGAAAAGCAATTCATTAGGGAAAATCTCTTTGCCAAGATATGGCTGTAAAAGCTGTATATTTGTATGGAAAAATTAAACTTGAACTATTCCTTATTCCTTACATAAAAATTAACCCCAAATTGACCATAGACCTATATAAAAATATGTGTATAAAATATCTGAGAGAACATATAGGAAAACATCTGCATGACTTTGGGTTAGCCAAAGAAATATTTTCATGGCAACAAAAACATAATCTATAAAGAAAAAATTGATCAGTTGGACTTTGTCGAAACTGAAAACTTTTGCTCTGTGAAAAATACAGTTAAAATAATGAAAAAAGTCACTGAATTGGGGAAAAATTTGTAAATCACATTTCTCATGATGACCTTTTATTCAAAATATATCAAGGACAATAAAAAATAAACAAAACCACCTGATTTTAAAAAATAGGTATTCTAAACAGACACATTCCCAATTAAAATATAGTTAATAAACATGAAAAACTGTCAATATCATTACATATAAAGAAATGCAAGATAAAACTACAGTGAAATACTATTGCGATATGCTGTTTGGTTGGAATACCACTTTGTAGAGCCACTTTGAAAAAATAGTTCGGCAGTTACCTATAAAGTGAAACAGACCCTTACTGGCAATCCTACTCCTAGATGTTTATCCAGAAGAAATGGAACCTTGTCTTTGCTCAAAAACCTTACCTGGAGTGTTCACAGATACTTTTTTGTATTTCTGAAAGTTAGAAACAACCCAAATGTTTTTCAGACTGAGTAGATAAACAGGTTGTGGTGCATCCATACAAAAGAGTACTTATTCAGCAATACAAAGACAGAACTATTGATTCATTCAACAATGTGGGTAAATATTAAATGCATTCTACTAAGTGAAAGGAGCCATATCCAAGAGGTTTTATCGTCTGTGCTTCCATTTATATGACAGTCTGGAAAAGGTGGAATTATAGTAATGGGAAAAGGATCAACATTTGCCAGGGTTTGAGGGTTGGGGTCATGGTTGACTATAAATGGTAAGTATGGAATAATTTTTGGATGATGGAAGTCTTCTATAAGGAAATGTGGTATTAGATACAACACTTAAAACTCATACAACTATATACCACAAAGAGCATATTTTACCACTCATAATTTTAATTTAACAAAATCAGCTATAATATAGGGCGAACCCAACAGGGAATGCAGATTGTAGCAAACCAATTTGTCCAAATTACCACTGAACCGCATTGGAGAGGTTTGGGAGAAGGGACGTGCCTCACTTTGGAAAATGGTGTCTGGCTGAATACGGTAAAGCTAAAAGATGAAAAGAACCCAATGTTTTCTTGTTGGCCAATTGCTTTCACAGGGCTGTGATTTAGCAGGTTTTAATCTACATGTATGTAGGGTTGAACAAATACACACATATTTTAGATTTTGATAGTCATAGTTTTTGTGGTATGAGAAGTTATAATCAGAAGGCTAAAGTTTTGGTACGGGTAGGCTGAAGGTATCAATGTGAAGATAGATGTGTGTGTTTGTGAGAGAGAGAATGGCAGATACATACATACATACAAATGTACATACATACATACATCTATAAATATAGAATAGGTGTGTGCAGATACATGGGTTAGTATATGCACATAATCCTTGGCTTTGTCATCTGAAAGAGCTTTGAGCAGTTAGTCCCCTGTAACAGTGAGCACATCTAGCATCCAGATCTTGGTTTAAATATCTTGGTTTTTAATTAAGGGAATCTGGGCTCTTTGGAGAAGTAGTTAATTCCAGGGGTGGGGCAGAGAAAAATATGGTAGACAATTTACCACACTAAAGAGTTCACTACACCTATTCCAAAATTAGTTTCTCCATCAAATTCTAGACTGCATAAATTTTCTTTTGCACACTTTCTAAATACACAAAAACAATTAAGAAAATGGGATGAAATAAACCTAGATCATAAAATTGCACTCTGGAATCTTTTAGGAGAGGCTGGCCCACCTGTTTCTCATTGTTATATATAACCCTGTGATTCTGAGAAGAAATGTCATTTAAGACTTATTTCCCTCTGCTAAATAACTAGAACCATTTTCATGTCTGAAACATTTAAATTACTTCAAATCCGTGTTACCAATAAAAAGGCCAAGTGCACTAAGTCATGGAATTAGGAGTCACTCAATATGGTGAAGGAAGAGGCGACATGTCCGTACACGGCCATCCTACCATTCACAGTATCTGGGAGGAGACAAAGTAAGCACTGTCGGCGAGTGAGTCTGGAAGAGCTTCTGCTGGTCATTAAGTTGTTAAAGGTTCAGTTGTAACTTCGGTTGCACAAAAAATGCTCATTTCAAAACAGATAATTTACCCATCACTGAGGGTTCATAAATCTGCCATTTTTTGGCTTTGAGGGGACCGCTACCCTCACTTCTAGTATTTCCTTTTGTTATATAGTCTGCATGTTTGATCGTACACCTAGCAGTCAGTACAACGGGTAATAAAATGTACAGGAGGTATGTGTGCCCCAGGTACAAATGCCTCTGTCTTTTAGTGCCTTTGTCTATTTTCTTATTCACCATTTAAAACAATGGTATTTTGAAACTGGCAGCTAAATGAAAGCTTAGAAGAATGTGGACATATATGTAATATCTGTAAAGAACTGAACAATGAGTCAAGATTACTATTATAATGATGGCAACAATACAAGAATCATCTGACTATGAAATACAATGTGAATCTTACATTTTTTAACACCATTACTAATACACATTACTTAGGACAATGTGCCTGCTGGGGTTAAAGTACTTTTTAAATAATATTTGAAAAATACTTGTACAATTATTAGAGATAAGATAATAAAATACATTGAATTATCCTGCTGCTTAATTACAAAATGCCACAAAATAAAGATGTAAAGCCACTCATAGTAGGCTGTGAGTGAAGCTGATTCCACTCTACCCATAATAGGAGTACATAAAACACATTATCTTATGTACAATAGCCTATAATTACTTTTATGTTTTGTACAGTATACTTGTCATGGTCTGTTAATGGGTTTTTTTTTTTGGTTCCTTTCAGCATAATTGCCAGAATGTCTGAAGGACATAAATAAAAGTGTAATTGAGAAAGAATATATTCATAACTATGTATTGTGCTAAGATGGGATGCGGGTAAAAAATGGATCTTGAGAAGTGGTCTTCTGGAATGTAATGGCTTCTGCATTCCTTCTTTCTCTCTTTTTTCCCTTTATTTTGATTGTTGACACTATTACAAATGTCCTCGTCCCCCCCCTTTGCCCTCCTCCTCCCAGCCTCTGCTCCCCCTTCCCTCTGGCCATCGCCACACTGTTGTCTGTATCTATGTGTATGCATCTATGTTCTTTGGCTAATCCCTTCCCCTTCTTTCATCCAGCCCCCTCTCCCACACCCCCTCTGAATTCTGTCAGTCTGTCCCATGTGTCCATGCCTCTGTTTCTATTTTGTTCACAGGTTTATTTTGTTCATTAGATTCCACATATAAGTGAGATCATATGCTATTTGTCTTCTCTGGCTGGCTTATTTCATTTCACCAGAACAGAGACTCATATACACTACTTGTTTAAATTCGTAAAAGCGCTCTGTGATATTAAATCTTATGAGGAAGTCCAAGCAGGTACTGTGAATACCTTGCTCTTAGTTTAAGACCAAACCCTCTGAAAAACATTTGAGACAATGTGGGGAATAAAAAGCAGGTACATTTTTTACATTAAAAAAAGGTGGCCTTTTCTATGCCTCACCTGAGAAAGGCAGGTATACAACCTATAGCAATTTTACGACTCCTTGGACACAATCCAAAAGAGGCTGAGGCAGGGAGATTGACAGCATAAACTCTGAACTACTTTTAAAAATTCCTGTAATCCTTTCCTATTTGGTGACTCAGACTGAGTTACTCCTGATTACAGGGTTTTCTGATAATAGAAGAAATCTATGGTAGGAAGAGGGTGGGGTGTTGGTCTAGGAGGTGATACCACAAAATGAAAAATCAGCAAGTAATGTATTCTAAATGTTGTCTTTCTGTTTTCTTCACACCACCTAGTCCCAGAAATATATGACTCATTAAAGTAGCTGTGAGTTTCATTGCTTAAACACATCTTATTAAGACTTTAACCTCGTGATTTCAGAAAAATATGTATAGTTTCTAAAATAAATGATTTGCGATAGTATAACTTTTTCTGTCCTGTTTGTTAAACAAGTTGATCAATTAGAAAACATAAAATTGAAATATGATTAATTATATTTTTTTCTGTTACTTGAGTTTTAAAACTTCCAATGTTATTTAAGTTTGAAGAGGGTTCTGGGCTTAACACCTTGCTTATTCAAATGAGTGCCAGGCATTAATGTTAATAGTAGAAGTACAATGCCAAAATAACTTTCCATAAAATTTTATAATCATGTGAAAATGCCTTGCATTTGAGGGAAGCTAACATTTCTAGAGGGGTATGTGAGAGAGGTGTGTTATCTTCCACAGGCCCTGTGTTCTGTGTACTATAAGCACTTTGGAAAATGCAAATGATTCTGCAAATCTAAGCTTTATTGTTATTCTTGCTCTTATGGTAAATACGCAGAGAGCCTGTAAATGAGAACCAAAAGCTTTCTCACAATCTCCTCTGTAATGTTTCTACCTTCTAGTGTGTGACTTTCTCTAATTCCAGAATGACATTGGCTCCTGTACATCAATGGAATGCATGTTTCAAGAATGCAGTTTTTGACAATCATATTCACTGTTTTCTGCATAGTATGTAGAAGTGAGAGCAAAGATGGAAGCAGAGAGACCAAGTAGGAGGCTACTGCGTAAAGGTGGCAAATGATGACTTTGGTGACTTGGACCAGGCTGGTTGCCATGGAAGTGATGAGAGGTGGTCAGATAATGAATTTGTGGTGAAAGTAGAGCCAAGAAGTTTTGTTAATAGATCATTTGTAAGGTGAGAGATAAAGGGGAGAATCAGAGATAAATCCTTTTTAAAAAATTACTACCTTTTTTTTTCCATGAACTAGTCAGAGGATGGAATTTCCACTCACTGTATTGACACCTGGTTATATGAATCTGGGGTTCGGGCATAGATGCTAGGTTGAGATAGAACTTCAGAAAAGACTCTGAATACAGTGTAATTAAAACCATTATTTTGGATACAATGACCAAAGGAGTGGCTATAGGTAGGAAAGAGAAAAGTTTAAAGAAATCAGCTCTGGGACATTCCTGGCAAGGAGACTGTCACACAGCACTCTTGTATCTCGTAAGGTGAGAAACGGGAATTAGGCCTGGGGTTCAGGCCCGGGGAGGTCATTGCTAATCTTTATAAGAAGAGTAGGTGGAAATCCAACTGGAGAGGATTCAGAGAGAATTGGAGGAGAGAAATTAGATGTAATGAGTACAGTACACTTTTGAGGGGTTTTGCCATAAAAAAGAGATTTGGCAGTAAGTGTTGAGGGAAGTGGGATGATGAAAATTTTTAGCATGGCAGTGCTTTATTTTTTTTATTTATACAAATAAAGATTATGCTGAGTTTAAGAGAATATATATTTCCTCTCGTAAAACTTTTGATGTTACTCTAGTTTATTGATATATTTTATGAATAATTATACATATGTGTATACATATACAAATTTAACATTAGTAATAGATACAAACTTAACCTCATCTCTACAGACAGTTCCAGGGGTTTCGATTTAGAGCTATGTTCAAGCTTGGTACTGTTACTTAAAAATGTTAATAATGGCTCGTCTTTTTGGGGGGTGCTATTTGTGCTCCAGGTCTTCTTCGTGCTTTACCTGCTACTTCTCAAGAGACTCTTACATTACATGTAGATGCTATTATCACACCCATTTTACAGGTGGGAAAATCGAGATACACAGAGTGTTCAGTAAATTGTCCTCAGTAATATGGGTCCTATTGGGTAGACCTGGCTCTGACTGTGTGTTTACTACTTTATAGTCATGTCTTCCAGCCTCTACATTAAAAGCAAACAGTCTCCAGCTAGTAGATTTATATACATTGAACAACTTGCCTATATAACACTTCAAGGAAAAAGTTAGTACATTTAATTTTTCCAGCTCAATATATATCAGTTCGAAAGAGGCTTTAGTAAGAGTTGAAACTATAACCAGCATGATTCATAACTTTTGTTGAATCAAAGTATGTAAAGTTCAGACAATGTAGTCTTGTGATAGTAAAAAGCAATCTAAAGTATGAGTAACCTTTTATTAATATTTGTTCAGTAAGTCATATTGCAGATAAACAATCAAAGTCAGATTTCTTGGATGGATTTTTTTCTCCCAGGAATACCTTTCAGTAGGAAAAGCCTGCTTTGAAACAATTTTACCTACTCAACAGCCTCGGCTCCCATGGGAGGTCTTCTCAGCCGCAGTCCCTCCTGGATAGAATGCTCTGAATTTGTTTCTGATTTTCTGAGTGCCCTCCCTTCATGATATGTAATTCACTGCTAAGCACCAATGCAGGTACTCCACACTAGGTGGGCCGAAATGCAGAACGTCTTGTTGCCCACACTAGGCATTGCCCGGACTGCTGTTGTCTGACTTCGTTACTCTTGAGCCATTTTGGGGGCAAATTTGTTAAGTAAGAGCATCTTTGTAAAGAGACTGCTGCATATTTTATGTCTCTTAATTAGGTTCACAAAATACTTACTTTTTGCTTTAGAATTTGTGGTCAGGATAATCATCATAGTTAGGCACTTTTATCTTGTTTATTTTTGTAGGGGAAATGTTCTTGGAGTCAGGAAGGCCCCTACTTCACCACTGCCTGGCTTTTCGCTCCTGGGAAAAGTATTTCACTGCTCTAAGCCTCAGCATATTCATGTGGGAAATGGAGGTGGTAAGACGTTCCTTGAACGTTGTCAAGACTAAAAATATATGCAAAACCACTGAGCAGAATAGCTGGTGTCTCCAAGAAGAATTTCCAAACCCTTGCATGCTACGTGGTATTCTTGTGTTGTGAAAAGATTTGCTTTGAGTATTAAATTAGACAAGGTATGCAAAGCTCTGAATATAAAAACACAGGATATTCTCATAATTGTTTTTCTACTTTAAGTGTAATGCATAGGGTTAATTTAAGTGTGGAATATGATACAAATATGTTATATTGCTTGTAATACTCCTATGATTAACTTTCCTATCAGTTAATAAGTATGATAGAGACAGGAAAGTTGTCAACGGGATAGGAAAAGGAATAGGATTACAGTTTACTGAGAGGCAAAAACAAAGGGTCTAATCAAAAAAATGAATCTATAGTAAATAAAATGCTGCCATACAAAAGAGTGGGGATCAGCGACTAACAGGACAAAAATGGCCAACAATTTCATTAGAAGAATCAGGACGTATATTCGAAAGAGGCGTCATATTTTAGCTTGAGTTACAATCACACGGAGATGCCTGGGTTTGGATCCTCACTTGAGTTTATTTATTTTTTTAACACTCTACAGTGCAATTTCCTCCATCTAAGAGGGATACTATCTTCCTGAAAGTTGATTTATATCTGAGTAATTAATAAATCAAAACAATCCCAGGCTTGCCATAATCATTTAATGAAATCTTGCTCTCAATAGAGTCAAACACATAAGTAAAATACACTTAGGAATCAAAGGTAAATTTATCTTCTTAGAGTTAACTAACCCATTTAAACTGCCTTAATCATTGATGGCCATCTAACTCCATGTTTCTAGAAAGTTACTTTAAAGCATTTTATATATGCTTATTTCTTACAGAAATGTAACTGCTTTTTTAGGATTCTTTCCTCTTACTTGACTTTTTTAAATTTTCTATTTTAGTTTTGTAACAAAGTAATGAAGTACATCATGGATCTCAAAAATGGTCATGAATATATCAAGCATATAGTCAGAGGTCATACATTTACATCAGAACTACTGATTAGAAGGCCCAGGCCTCTGTTTTTTTTTTAACCAGCAGCCCAGTCAATTGTTATCCACATTATAATACAAGAACTTCTGCTTTCTTGCCCGTGCCAGGACAAGTTTTTTGTTTGAGGACACTGGACCCAAAATGGAGATTAACCAGAAGAATTTGGCCTCAAATATTGGTCTCTTTAATACCAAATTCTACCCACTTGGGCCATATGCCTTGTGATAATAAATAATTGCTTTAAAATATGATAACACTGATTATATAAAACCATTCTATCATCAAAACTTGCAGAAATAATACATAAAACCCAAGAAATTTTTATCTGATATAGATGACTAAAACACTTAAAATGAATTTTAGGTACGTTCAAATGCAGCTCTTTAATCTCTGACATTTTTATCTATTTCAGAAGTACAGCAAATAATTACATTTCTTTAAAACCTTATCATTGCCGCTTTTAATAATCCCTGGAATATCATTTAAATATTCTCTACATGTTTTTTGATAAATTAGCATATACATGTTAATATAAGATATAGCACAAAGAATATAATATTAATTATTTCCAAATAATTGTACTTGAATGAATATAAATGGAGAAAACTGTGTAGCTTTTTATAAATAAACAACTTACTACACTGGCCTGAAACCTAATGAACTTTATTTCCCTGGAGTGAAATGTAACTACTTCATAATTAACAAAACAATAATGAGAAGTTTCAACTGCCGACAAGATCCTGAAATCTCAAGGTGAAATAAAGATTCTAAAGACAACAGTGATGGAAAGTAGTCACATTTTAGGTCGCATCTAATATTGAATTTGAAGAACAAAATAAGTAAGTTAAAATGTCCAGTAATCATTACTTTGTAAATAAGTAAATAATATTGTTTTGTGCCAAAGTTTACCAAATACTTATGTTGTAATTTTTTTTTTTTGCATAAAGTAAAAAGCTTTCTGAAAGCATTTTTCATAATACAGATTTCTGAAAAATTGTCTATACATGCCACACTAAGGTGCAATTTCCCAGGTCATGTGCATTGGATATCTTTTCATAAATGTGTATTTAGATAAATCAGTGTCTGTGTTGGTTCTTCAAAAGTTCGTGGACCGTTACAGTAGTTGGGTCAAAATGATTCAGACAAGAAAAAAAAGGAAGTGACCAACCTGAGTCCCACACTGCTTAAATTCAACAATTATTTAAAAATAAACTGTATTTTCTGAAGAGATCATGACTTTAAAAATTAACAATCATGCTTATTTTTAGTTTCTGATAGTGAGAAATATGGAGACAAAAAATCTTATTAGAATTTACAGTTATTATTCTAATTCTTACAGTTAGAATAATAAAAGTAAGTGTAACTAAATTGCATCTATGGAGTAATATATTACTTCAATATTAGCATGGATTTGAGGTTTAATAATACTAACTTTGTTTAATAGTTATATTGAACCCCTACTAATTAAAAATTTAATAAAATAAATTAAAACACCAATATTCCTGTTGAAAATGTCAAGTACCACAAATGAAATTTTATAAGTTTTAAATCTCAAAAGACTAGAAAGCTTTACAGAAAAAGCTATTATACTTACATAGTTTCCACAAAACATGTTGACAATAGTGGTTAACTTCAGAGGAGGTCAAGAGAGTTTTAGAAAGTGATCAACTCTACAGACTGGTTTTCCTGTGTAGCTAGAAAGAACTGATGTTCACTGTTCAATCACATTTAAGCATGTCTGCTTTTCACCTTGGTTTTTCAGGCAGGAAAATACGGGGTCAATTCTGGATATAGCATGTCTCGAGATACAGTATCTATGCTGAGCTATCAGTCATAGGTGACTAAGCAGAATTATTGCACAGAATAAATAGAGCCAGTAGCCTAATCCCTGGTCCTGTGTTGATTTAAGAAACATAAATTAGCCAATCAATGAAAGAAGTATAATCTTTTGAGAAAGCTGCTGACTTATGGAAAAGGTCATTAATCACAAAGTTAATAATTTATTTTTTGCTTTATCATTTTTAACATCCAGACTCTTTTAGGAACTTACACCCCCACCTTCATTTTTAAATTGCTAGCTTCTCTGTGTGTCTGTAGCATTTTAAAAATATTTTTGACTATTATATAGCTAGTCATGTTAAAAAATAGTGTATTTAGGACAGAATTGATTAACCAGAAAAAAAATCTTTGAAGAAATGATACATTCACCATTATTTTCATACTTTCTATACACTTTATTCTAATACTTAACATTATTACATTTTAAGGAAACATTTAAAAATACTTTAAAGTCCCATATATTGTTTGGAAATATCTATCACCAAACATTTCATACATTATTGCAGAAATCAAAATAAATATGGATTATATCACTTTATAGCCACTTACCACTGAGGGAATAGTACAGTGTTCATTTAGTCTCTAAAAACTGAAAATATTTGGAAGACAAATTAGGGATAAATATTTCTTCACTGAAAGAACAGAAAATTGCAATAGTAAGTATCCGCTGATCAGTCATAACTAGGACTGCTTTCCCCCACATAAATCTGGTGTTAAGTATGAATTAACTTTATTAAGCAGGATGTCTCCATGTAATACATATTATGAGCAGAAAAATGTATGATTTCTGCAGCATTCAGTTCATAATAGGATCTGATGAACTTGACAATGCACTCGTCACTGTGGAAGAAGTAACGCACGCCTGCTTTTAAAGAAGCTACCTAGTAAGTCAGCCAGGTACGTGGGCAATGAATGTGCGTGTTTCTGTCTTTTAAGTGTTTGAATCGTGTGTATATTTCAACACCATAGTAATCACTAAATGAATAGGTTACACTTACATGTTTAGGATTTAGAATTAAAAACAAAGGAAAATGAGGTTTTGAACTAAAGTTATCTATTATTTTCTTTTTTATAATTCAAAGGTTGCGTGATATGTGGCTTTAATTATAGACTAAATGTGTCAACACAAAATGAAAATTGTCAAAATACTTGAGGCAAACATATGTTCCTTAATATTATCAGATTCGGTAATGTGAGATTTGATCCTGTTTCCTATTCTCCTCCAGACAATGACTACTGAGTGTTTATTTTGGCTCTCCCTTGTTTTAATGGCACCGCCTCCCTGAGCCCTACACACTGCTTACAGTCCCAGGAAAGGAAGCTGTGAAAAGGAGACATTTCTTTCCTTTTAGACAGTGGTCTTCAAAAAGTTTGCATTAATATTCCCTAAAATTTTTTGAAAAACTATGCACTTTTTAATTTTTTTGTAAAGGCTTCATAGAAATATTTTCATTCAAGATGAGATACTTGCAATTATATTTTTTTTTACTTTACTAAAAGCATCCAATGAAATCCAAATACCATAGGAATTCAGTACCCACCTCATTCATCTAAAAAAACACACGATAAGCTCTTAGTTGACAGTTGAGTATTTTTACATCATTCCTCTTATCTTTCAGAAGAGAAATTGCCATTCTTCCCTTATGTTTGAATATCTTTCTGGAGATCACCTTATCATTTACTGTATTTTTCTGTGTATAATGCACATATTTTTTACCAAATTTTTGAGGGGAAAATAAGGATGCACATTATACATGGGTATAATAATGATATGCCATGGGTATACTAATATGCAAAAAAGGCAAAACAGTAGGTGCACAATATACATGGCAAAATAGGGTATGTATACATTATATGTATATATTTTTTCTCTAATTTTGCCTGTAAAGGTTTCCATTTTCAATTAAATCTGGAAACAAATGGCTCTGGCTCTTTGCTAGTAATCTTTGTTATTTTCATAAACAACTTTAATATAAATTATCTGTAGTCAACTGCATCCTCTTACAGTGTATTATTCAGTAAGTTCTGAAGATATATTCATCTATCTGTGAAACTAAAGTCACAATGAAACTCAGAACACTCCCATCACCCACATCCTAAGCTTTTCCCGCAGCTGTTTCTCCCTCCATTCATCTTTTCTCCCAGACAATCGCTGATCTGTTTTCTTCAACTGCAGGTTAGTTAACTTTACCTAGAACTTCATTTAGATGGAATTATATGATATGTACTTTTGTCTGGATTTTATTTCAGCATAATACTTGTGAGATTCATTCATGTTGTATATACGAAATAGAGTTCATTCCTTTTTTTAATAGTTCTTTTATTCATTTTTTTCCATCACCGTTTATCCCCTTTATACTCTCTTCCAACTCCACCCCTCCCCCTCCCCCCACCACAGTCATCACACTGTTGTCCATGAGTTTTTTTCTTTTTTGCTCAAACCCTCCATCCCTCAACCCCTCCCCAAACTGTCAGCCTGCTCTCTATTTATTTTGCTTGTTAGTTCAGTTAGTTCATTAGATTCCACATATGAGTGAAATCTTATGGCATTTGTCTTTTTCTGACTGGCTTATTTCACTTGGCATAATCTTCTCTAGGTCTATCCATGCTGTTGCAAAGAGTAAATTTTTTTCTTTCTTTCTTTATTTTTTTTGGCTGAGTACTGTATTATCGTGTAAATGTACCATAGCTGTTTTACCCACTCATCTACTGATGGACACTTGGGATGCTCCCAAATCTTGGCCATCGTAAATAATGCTGCAGTGAACATAAGGGTGCATATATTTTTACAAATTCGTGTTTCAGGTTTCTTTAAATAAATTCCCAGAAGTGGAAATGCTGGGTCATTATCCAAAATTTATAAAGAACTTGTAAAACTCAACATCAAAAAAACAAACAATCCAAATAAAAAATGGGCAAAGGACCTGAATAGAGATTTTTCCAGAGGACATACAGATGGCAAATAGACATATAAGAAGATGCTCAACATCACTAATCATCAGAGAAATGCAAATTAAAACCACAATGAGATATCGCCTCACACCTGTTAGAATGGTTATCATCAATAAATCAACAAACAAGTGCTGGTGAGGATGTGGAGAAAGGGGACCCCGTCTGCACTGTTCGTGGGAATGCAGACTGGTGCAGCCACTGTGAAAAGCAGTATGGAGTTACCTCAAAAAGTTAAAAACAGAGTTCCTTCCTTTTTATTGATAAGTAATTCCATTGCATTGATATACTGCATGTTATTTACCCATTTTCCTGTTCATCTTTTATAAAGATGCTTTTATGCCAATACTTGATATTATTTTTTAAAATTGCGGTCATCTAATTGTGCAGTTGTATCACATTGTGCTTCTAATTTGCAATTCCTTTTTAAATAAATATTTAGAGTATCTTTTTTATGTTAAACGGACATTTTTACATCTTCTTGTGTAAATTATTCAAATTCTTTATCCATTTTCCAGCTGAGTTGATGGTTTTAGTATTGAGTTTTAAGGAATCTTGTACATTCTAGATAAAAATTCTTTAGCAGCTTTGATTTACAAATAGTTGCTTTCAGCGTGAACCTTGTCTTTTCAGTTTGGAAATGGTGTCTTATGAATAGGAAAAGTTTATTTTTAATTAATAATTGGACAAAATCCGATTAACAATTTTTAACCTTGTTATTTGTGTAGTCTAAAATTTTTTGTCCACTCCAATGTTACAATGTTTCTTCCAGAAGTTTGCAGGTATATCTTTTTCAAGACATATGACCAATACTCATATATTGTATGATATAAAGTAACAGTAATGTTTCATTTTTTTTCCATAGGGAAACTCAGTTGTTAAACCATTTGTTTAAAAGATTTTCCTTTCTCCATTGATTTATCCTGGCACTTCAGTCAAAAGTCTTTTTATTATGTCTGCTTGGCTCTGTTACTGGACTGTATATTATCCTCCATTGATCTGAATGTCTTCCCTCTCACCAGTACCGCACTGTCTTAATTTATAGCTGTAGCTTTACACTACATGTGGCAATCAAGCAATGGGAGTTCTCCAACTTTATTGATCTCCTCCTCCTCCTATTTTTAATTGCTTGGGCTCCTGTAAGTAATTTTTATTATTTTATGAGTTTTAAACAGCTTGTCCATTTCTTTTAAATAGCCTGCTGTAAGTTTCATTGGGATATCATAGAATTTACAGATTCATTTGGAGGAAAAATGTTTTTTAACAACAGATAATCTTCTGATTTGTGGGCATAATGTATTTCTTAATTTATTGAAGTCTTTTTACTTTTGTGAATATTTTGGGGTTTTGATGCATTATTTGATTGATTGATTGATTGATTTTATTCAGTTACAGTTGTCCCCGTTTATTTTAATTTTATCTGAAATATCCCACCTTTCTGATTCCAGTGAAAATCATATTTGCTGTTTCATTTTACTGTTATTTTGTACTAGTAAATGGGTATGCTATTGATTTGTATGCATTCACATCCTATACTGAAATCCTTTACTACTTTTGTCTAACCCGAATCATCAGCAAGTCCTACTGATTTTATCTTTTTAATGTATCTTGAATAGGATCACCTTTCACCGGATCCGCCCTAGCTACCTTAATTCAAGCTGAGACGATATAGCAAATTCCTCCTCAGAATGCTCCTTTGACAACTCCTTCTACTATGTAGGTTCTGTTCTGCACACAGCAGCCAAAGTAAATCAGACATGCTATTCATCTCTTTGAAACCCTTCAGTAACTTCTGACAACACTTCAAATAAAAACAAAACTTCTTCCCAATTCATACAAGGCTTTACATGATTTGGGCCATGAAAACTTTCTGTCCTCTTCTCCAACCTCTCTTCCCATGGCCGATTCTACACTAGACCAAATATCATCTTCCTGGTGTTTTGGAGACTTAGCTTGCCTCTAAATCATAGCACTTGACATTAAACTTTCTCTTCATTTACGTAGACCCCAACCCCTGTGTTGTGGTAAGGGTGGCTCTTTCTTCTTATATGGAACTCTGCTGAATTACTGCTTCTTTACTGTGTCACACTGTTTTTAATAGATCCTTCTGCTGGCATCACTGTCTCTACTTTATTCTGTTTTTTATTCATTTCTTCAATAATGAAAATTATATTTTTCTTTATTTTTTAAAAATGCATTTCTACCACTGGAATAAGCACTAAAAGGATAGGAAATTTCTTGGTTTTGTTCACTAATATGCTTACAGTAAATAAAACAGTGTATTAAATATAAAAGCATCTAACAAATATTTTTTGAGTGAATGAATTCGATTTTTAGGAATTTGGGACTGAGGTCAAGAAAGTAACTAGTGTTGGTGGGCCCGTTATACTTTCCTTGCTGACCATTCTCTGTGGCAGTTCTCCTAACCTCTGATGTACATATGGTTTATCTCTTACTTTAAGGAGCAAAGTTATACGTCACCCAGGTCCACGTTTTTTTTTCTTTGAATTTCTTTACCCAGAACTTTAAAAATCTTTATCATTGGTCATTCTAGCTAGCAATCTCTGTAACTCACTCTTTGTCTTCTTCAAGATATTGCTAAAACAAAAGAGAAAAAAATGATCTTTTCTGAATCATATTGCTTATCACTTACAATAAACTTTTGTTTTACACATCACACTTGCCCTACTCAAAATGCCACTCTCAATTTTTATAGATTAACAAAGAAAACTGATGTTAAAATTTAAGGCAATTTTTTTTCAGGTAAGTCCACATTCAGTGCACACGTATCCATGTCACAGATTAATGAACAAAATGTGATTTTAAAAATTATTTTTATCTCTGTACTTTGGATATATTATGATATTCTAAAGTCCATTTAAGGTTCACTTTAATTGGTAACTTGCACTGACACTTCCCATTTTGTAACAATAGAATTCATGAATAAAAATAACCAATTTTTAATTATTCTTCAAATCAGATGTTCAAATCCTTATAAAAGAAATTTAATTAAAAGTCAAAAAAGTAACATACTATAAAATTATTTTCATTACTTTGAAAATTAGATTCCAGCACATTAGTCATGTTTAATAATTTGAAACAAAGTTCACATTCCTGGAATAATATTTTTCATATATTTTGTAGAGATGAGAAATTAGAGAATAACGTCATTAAAGAAGAAGAAATATTTGTGTTGCCAAATTGGTTTCATCTGAAATTGTCATTAAGATCAAAGTATATTAAAGAGTAATATCAAATGTTTCTTGATCATATTTACCTTTTAGTTTATAAATTTTTTCTTTTGTTTTGATATAAACTACATGTGATGCATTTTAGTCATATTTGATATTTTGACCTGGTAATAGGGAAGAGTATGTTTTCTTATGGAGTTAATGTGGCAAAATTAGAGCCTTAACTTGATTAAACTTTTCTTGAGATCAGTAAATACAGATCATATAATATGAGAATATTCTGGTTTATATATGTGTGTGTGTGTGTATTTATATATGCTAATCTTATCCATTGAAATGCGTAATGTTTTAGGTAAAATAAGTTTTGTTATGATGTGTGACTACGAAGTAATTAAAAAGAAACGTTAGAATTTATATATCCAAGTAGGTATAGTCCCTTATCTTGGGAGATTATATGTTTACAATGGTAATAATGCCATTATTCAAGAGTTAAAGAGAATTTTGTAAGCACCTAATGCACCAGCTTTGTTCTAAAATCTTTAAGTGATTTAATTTATTCCTCAAAACAACTTTATGAAGTATCATTACTCCATAATATAATTGGGGACTGAATGGATTGAAAATTAGACTCAGGTCATCGAAATCACTCATAATACTTCACAGAGCATCCTTGTATGAGGCCCTCAGTAAATGTAAGGACACCGTGGCAGAGAAAGAGAGTTCAGGCCAACAACAGGGCGTGCTTGTCAAAGTCCTTGTCACTTGCTTGAATGTGACTCATCTCCATATTGAGTTGTCGTTTGTGCAGTGTACCTTGTTTTGGGTGAGCTTGCTGAAAGTTTCTGTTGGGGTCTTTTATGCTACTCTGATTATATGGCCAAGCCAGGCTACTAGCCAGTAATAACAGCTACCAGAGTTATTTGGGGAGTCACTAGGGGGTTAGTTTGGAAGAGCTGTATTTCGATACCCGCCTCTGGTTCCATAGCACATTTCATCCTACAGCACCCCACATGGGAGTCCTTTTATCTTCCAGTCTCCTCGGTACCGTTTACTAGACCATAGCGACTCTACTGGCTACTAAACAAGCATTGGCAGAAGTCACTTTTTACTATTGTCTAGTTCCTCTGATGCTGCAAGGAACACCACTCACTATATCTGTCCATTTAGCAGATATACCTTTTGCCTCTTCAGTTAATGTAACATTATCAACACTTCAACAGTGCAGCTGTTTCTTAGGTTGAATGTGGTTTTGACTGGTCTTCTAACCTTGAGGACCGTCTACAAATCCCGCTGCTCATTTGACACCCTTTGATAACATGTCAGAGGGTGGGGACCATCCATTACCTCCTCATAAAACTCCACAGGAAGAGGGCTGTAGTGCCCAAAGGGATGGCAGGCTTTGTTCATCTAGATGATAAGTACTCTCAGTGCTCCACCCTATTGTGTGTTCTTGAATACAGGATTTTCATTCATGAAGAAATTCCTCTCTCCATTTCCCTCCATGTAGGATGATGATGTGACAGTAACCCAAGAGGATGGGTATCTCAAGTTTCAAAATAAATTGATGAGGACTCATGGACACGGGCAACAATGTGGTGATTGCTGGGGAGGTGGGGGCGAGGGAAGTGTAAGGGGACTAAATAGTGATGGAAAAATACAATGAAGATTAAAAAATAAAAAAAGGAAAAATTTCAATGAAATCTCCCAATAACAATAACAAGCCAAGGATTGTCTTCAAATGGTGTATCTTGCAGTTATGTCAGATTTGTTTCTAGTCTAAAATACCAGCAGTTACCAGTGGATGGCAGTAATAGGATTTTGCCAAATGCTCCAGCCAGCTTTTGATGGATACTTACCAGTTTTTGAGGGATATTTTTCAACATGGGGGTCTTAGGGGACCATAGAGTAGCAGGATCATGAAGGGCTAGATAGTGCTATAGTTGTTTGAAGATCCAAAAAAGGAAAAAAATTGCTGCTGTTCAAAGTCCCCCTCAAATTGAGTTTGTCTTTCTTGTTAAATTTAAAAATAGGGGCTAAACAATTCTGAGGTTGTATGTGATTTCTACAGAAACAAACAACCTAATCAATTTTTATACTGCTTGCTTTGATTTTGGAGTTGGCAGTGAGATATTTTCGGTTGTTTGAAAGGTTCCCTAGTCAATCCTACCTAAGAAGTGTCTATTTGTTTCACTGTTTTTGTGGAGCCCTCTACTGTATTTCAGCTACTCAGCTATCCTCTCAGGTCATATGACTAGCAAGCACTTATAATTCCATTTTAGTTTAGGATTTAGATTGAGATATAAACAGTATATTATTAACATAATAAATAACTATACTTTTCAATTGAGTTGGCTTAAGTTTAAAGTCAAATTATAAAGAACTCATACAACTCATTTGATGTGGTCAACAGCAAGCAGTGTCCGTGGCATTGTGGCTGAGATGAGACAAATTCACACAGAGTACCGAGTCCTGTGGAGGAAAAGGGATGGCACAGCTACTATCTCAAGGGGAGAGCATCTCAGAGTACCTTGGCCAATCCCTCAAGGGGAGAGCACGCTGACCCTTGCTTTGACATTGGCTTAATTTGCATAAGAATGCAGGGCATATATGGAAAACTCATCACTGTCAGGCAGTAATAATCAAATAGATAACATTCAAAGAACTCTGAGGGCTTATTTTGAGTCAGGGTCAGATAGGTAAAGGACCATAAAACTTTGGGGAAACAAACTCATTTCATGCTTGGACCCTTATCATTTAAATTGAGGGTATTAGCAGAGTAGGTTTCACAGGATTTTATGCATTCTTTCTTAGGCCTGATCACCCCAGGGAATCTGCCCTTTCCAGCACAGGGCTGCACCCACCTCTGGCATTGTTTCAGGCTTAAGTCAGGAAGGGAAAGTAAGGCCGCCAAGAGATTAGGAGACTTTTTGCAGACAGAATGACTCAGGCTATGTCAAAGCTGAGAGGCGAGGGTCCATCAGACCCTTTCTCTATAGCCCCCCAAGTCCTTCCCTGAGAGCTTCTTCATGACAATGCCTGTCTTAGGTTGTCCCTCCATTGAAGAATCTTATCTGTCATTGGCTAACCGGTCATGCACTGGGGGGGCCAAGCAGGGTGAAGTAAGGTGGGCAGAGGTGGTGCTCCTGCCAGGGATATAAGCTTTGTCTCCTTAGTGGCTTAGGGTCTCAAGGTCTCTCATTCAACCTTAGCCATGGGGGGTTATAGTCTCTGAAACCAGGCAGGGCAGTTTCCAACACTCATTAGCAAAAATACAAACAATCCAATTTAAAAATTGGCAGAGGAACTGAATAGATATTTTTACAAAGAAGTCCTATACAAATGGCCAACAGGTACAAGAAAAGATGCTCAACATCACTAATCATCAGAAAATGCAAATGAAAACCACACTGATACATCATCTCATTCCTGTTAGATCGCTATCATCAAAAAGATAACAAGTGGTGGAGAGGGTAAGGAGAAAAGGAATTCACTGTCAATGGGGTTATAGATTGGTACAACCACTATGGAAAACTGTATGGAAGTTCCTCAAAAAATTAAAAATAGAACTACCATATGATCCAGTAACTCCACTTTTGGGTATATATTCAAAAGTAACGCAAACAGAAAAGGAAGGAATATCTGTATTCTCATGCTCATTGCAACATTATTCATAACAGCCAAGGCTTGGAAACAACCTACTGTATTTTGCCGTATATAATGTGCTCTTGTGTACAGTGTGTACCCACGTTTTTGTGAACATTCTACACAGGGTTATTGTACCCATCATATCCATGGCATGTAGTCATTATGGCCATGTATAATGCGTGCCCTTATTTTTCCCTCAAAAATTTGGGCAAAGAAGTACACATTATAAATGGCAAAATGTGGTAAGTGTTCATCAATGGATGAATGAACAAAGAAAATGTGATATATAAACATATATATGTGTATATATATATACATATATATATATAAAGAGAGAGAGAGAGAGAAAGAGTCCAGAAAAGTCCAACCATTGTTAATATAATGAGATTGGTTTATGTGACATCAATGTAACCTGGCAGCCAAGGAGAGTGGACTGGAATGTACATGAGTGAACAATGACTACTTCACTGTACTACTTAGTCAGTGGGGATGGTACATGCTATTGAGTGAGCATGTGTACTGTGTGGCTGTCACGTTCAAAATGACTGAGCAAGTAGACCAATGAATCTGTATCAAATTTTGTGTTAAGCTTGAACATTTTTCCATGGAAACAATTCAGATGATTCAGAAGGCCGCAGCTATGGGTAGCTGGTCATTGGCAGCTTCATCACAACAATGCACATGCAGAGTTTTTTGGGGAAACATCAAATCACCCAGGTGACTCAGCCCCCCTAAATCCCAGATTTGGTGCCCTGCAACTTTTGGCTTTTCCCAGAACGAAAATCACCTTTGAAAGGGAAGAGACTTCAGACCATTCATGACATTCAGGAAAATATGATGGGACAGCTGATGGCGATTGGGAGAACTGTGTGAGTCTCAAGGTACCTACTTTGAAGAGGACTGAAACTGCATTGTCCTATGTACAATGTTTCTTGTATTTTATTTAATAAATGTCTCTATTTTTCATAGTACATGTCTGGATACTTTCTGGAGAGGCCTTGTGTATGTGTGTTTGTGTGTATGTGAGACATGTATGTATGTATATATATGTGTGTGTGTATATATGTATACACGATGGAATATATTTAGCTATGTAAAAGAACATTCTGCCATTTGTGACATGGATGGACCTTGAAGGCATTAGGTTACGTGAAATAAGACAAGGAAAGACAAATATTGTGTGGTATCACTTATATGTGGAATGTAAAAAAGCCAAATCCCCAGTAACAGATAGTGGAATGGTGGTTACCAGGGCCAGAAGGTGGGGGAAATGAGCAGACAGGTATTGGTCAAAGGGTACAAACTTCCAGTTATAAAACAGTTAAGTTCTGGGTATCAAATGTATAGGAAAAAGTCTGTTTATTTCATTCATTGCGGCAATGACAGGAAAATTTAAGTATCTTTGTGAAAACACAGTAAAAGTATGGCTTTCCATATATGTCACATGAACACGAAACAGTTTTGTATTTCTTCATGAGTAGAAATGGAAAACATTAGCACATCAGTCACAAAATTACAGTCTCCCTTAGCTTGTTACACAGTTTGAATCGTTAATATCCTATTGTGCACTATTTGTGGCATGAGCTACTGTTTATTAAGACTTCTGCAACCTATAGTGAATCTCCAGGATTCATCAGCTTTTCTCACAGGCCATTAAGCAAGGAATTTGTGGGTATTGATATAACTGCATCTAAAAGATTTTTAATTAAAATCAAAATTTCTTTGTGTACCTTAGGTTTCCGACCCTAGTGTATCCTAATTGCTTTAAATTAGCCACTCGAGTGGGCTTAGGTAATTTTAAAAGTTTCTCTTTACCACACTCTATTAAAAGAGCCCAAAGAACAGATTTGCAGGACAACCTTTTCCTTAGTAAATTGGTAAGATAATAAATAGTCTTCCATATGAACATTACTTCTATTCTGATAACATATTCTGGCAGGATGAGAAAATTGTACAAAAGTTGCTTGTTAAATTCCTACATTTTAAGCCACGCTTTTTACCTGTATCTTCTAGAGTTGCTCACCATATCTCCTCAATTTAATTACACTGCACGTTAATGTTTTATTATGCTTTAGATGACATTGTATTGGGCACAGTGTCTAGCAATCTAAAGTTTCATCACCAGCCTCTGGCCATTTTACCCATGTCAATGTAAATAACCTTGGTTGTTGGGGGTGGAGCCAAGGGACCTTGACCTTCCTGTCATCCAGAGTCATAATCTTCTCCTCTGTTCTACGTAGTTGTAATTGGCATTGACTTGGGTGGTCATAAATCCATTTGTGCACAATAGTCAGATTTTTAAAAATGTATTAAGGCTAGGGAAAATTAAGCACACTTGTCACTCTGCTTTTACAGTTTGAAGAATTGGCCAGGCAACCACATCACTTTATCTTTGTATAGTGATTCACTGAAATTTTAGTGGTCGTATCATCTATCTTCTCCTTTTTCATGATATTTTAATCAGCCTTTTGAATAGTTAACATTCAGTTTAATTTTTCTGAATTTTTTTCCATTTTACCCTTTTCATTTTTATTTTCTTTCTTTTAAACAATCCTAATCTTTTTTTTTCTGTAACTAGCTCCCTTTGCATTAATTGGCAAAGAGTCTCCATGTATTTTCCCTTATCTCATCCCGTCCCTATGATAAAGTTATACACATAGAAGAACATAAGAAGTCCAAGCCCCTGGAGCCTCTTATATCATAACATCAGCTGTATCTTCACCAAAATTATATAATTAGGAGACACCTTAGCGTTATTGCAGCTGATGTGTTACTTTTTTCTTCAACATTTCAGTGGCCTCAGAAGAAGTATTACACTTAATATCTAAGGGTGGATTTGGACAGTCCTTTTCAGGGCTTGTACTACTTATCTTTGGGTTTATAGAGTCTAATAGATTAGGAGTTTGTCCCTCTAGCTACATTTCTGCAAAAGCTGCAGTAAGTGAGAGACCTGGGTAAGAAGTAACAGGCTTCTCTATTTGACAGTATCTGATCAAAGGGCCATAAACAGCAATTGATTTCAATAAAGCTTCAGAAGTGCGTTTGTGATAATCTACAAAATGGCTTAACTATTTAATCGAATATTCCACCAAAGTGTTCCTTGGACCTGCAAAATTGTTAGAAATGTAAATTTTCTAGTCTCTTCCCAGACCTACTGATTTACAAGCTATGGGGAAGGAATTTGTGATTTTTGTTTTAACCAACTCTCCGAATGATTCTGATGTGTACTAAAGGTTGAGAACCACAGCTTTAAAGGATCATTGTGCTTTCCACAATAATTATCTAGAAGTAGTGATTTGTAATTCAAGAGAATCTGCTCTCTGTTTCCAATTTCTACTATTCTATGAATGTTGAATCTCTCCTCATAGTCTTCCTCTTATTTTGAACTTGGTCACAGCAAAGTGATGTGGAAGTTGTTTCATGGCTCTGAGAACTGGAGGTTTGGCCAAGGACACACCTGTTTTGGGATGAGTGAGGAACATTGGTGAGGGGAGTGTTATGAACTAAGAGTGAGGGCTTGAAATTGGCTATGCTTTCACAAAGTTGCTTTAGCTCTCAAGCCAAGATCTGAAAAGTGGGGCACATGGACTACAAGATGTTCAAACTTACATTACTAATATTGTGTACCAGATATTCCAGCTATTCCCTGAAGGGCTTCGATGTGCTAAATGGCAAGGCTATTATTCATGAAAGTCCTGTCACCGAAAACACGTGATTCCACAGTTCCTTTCTGGTTGCATATTTTTGTCCAAGGAATTTATCATCCTATAATGTATCTATTTTTTATGATGTGCTGTTATACACCAATTTAGCTGATTTATCATGGGCTCTTTAGCTTTGTTTCAATAATCACATAAATTAATCTGTCATAAATTATGCAGTTTATTTAAAATATAAAGCTCCCCCATTTTAATGTATTTTTATATATGATTTAAATGAAAGTAAAATGGATGTACAAAACCTTTTTTAATTTTAAATATAAAGTGACTTCTTTTGAAAGGAGAATTCTCACAATATTGTAAGGCATATTTTACTAACTAGCAATATAGGAATGTTTCAGGATATAAACGCTCTGTAATTATTTGCATTAAGAACTAGACAATGACCCTGGCTGGTGTGGCTCAGTTGGCTGGGTGTTGTCCTGCAAAGCAAAGGGCCACTGGTTGATTCCCAGTTGGGGCACAGGCTGGGGTTGCAGGTTGTGTGCTGGTTGGGACACATATGAAGGGCAACTTATCGATGTTTCTCTCTCGCATCGATGTTTCTTTCCCTCTCTCCCTCCCTTCCCCTCTCTCTAAACATAAATGAGTAAAATCTTTAAAAGAAAACTAGACACAGAGGTAATCAAGCACAAGAGCTGCAATATAACTTCAGCGTATTAGCGTGTAAATGCTGAAGGAAGGATATCTGACCTCAGCATTGTAATCTTAAGCATGTTTGACTTTACACTCTGTGCCCCCATCTAGGAAGCAGATTGCATGAGTCAAAGAAGCGAAATACCCACCTTTCAGTATTCTGCTGTTTCCTTGACAACTGGTAATTGGCATTAACTGTTGTTTCACTTGTTAAGGGAACTGATTTTTTAGCAGGCAGTTTTATTAACAGCAGTTAGTTTAAATATATAATTGCGGGCAGCTCAGTGGAATTAGCGTTGTAGATGCAGATGGCTGAAAATGTCACTGTAATTACTTTTTATGATTTTAACTGCAATATCCATTCATCAAGCAAATGTGTGGCAGTTAACTTTCCGAGGGTTAGGGGTATGAAAATAATTTTCTTTTCCTGCCTCCCCCAGTTCTATCTTCTCTCTATGTATTTGTACTTGGCTTTTTAATCTTTTAAAAACTGTATGTTGACCTCTTGAACATCCATAGTTGATGGATTAATACATTTACACAATCTGTTCCTATATCTGGATACCAAAATTGGATACTGTGGTTCTACCCCAATAAAAAAAGAAAGAAAGCCATTGACATTTAATAGTACAAATAAATAAACAAGGGTGGTGATTTTAAAGTCATCGAAACTAAAGTTCAGATTTATAGGATGAAACGTTTTCCTTTGTCATGTGAACTGTGTGACAAGGAGAACCTGATTGCTGTCCGTGTGTGTGTTGGGTGTGTGTGTGTGTGAGGAGTGTTGGGGGAGAGTGTGTTGCTCATGTGTGTGGCAGGCACAGAGTGGTGTTGAGTGTAGGAAGGGGACGAGGGCAGAAATGAAGGGGAAAATCCCATACATATTTCTCCCAAGAGATTTGTCTACGATGTTGTCTTGAGTACATTTTCTGTACTGTATTTCTCAATTGTTGCTTGTGTGAGAAGCATGAATCATCAGAGGTGAAGATACAGTCAGAAAGCCTGCAGAGAGAGTCATTATGCAGAAACCTTGAAAACGCTTCCATGATTTTTGTGGGATCATTATGGAGCAGAAGTTAGGTTCACTTTGTGACTTATTTTTTAGAGTTCTAGGTAGTTATGAGATCAGCCCATAAGTAGTTGAAGACTTAGAGATTTTATTGCTGCATTTCTTCAGTTTCATAAAAGAGGGCATTTTTCTTTTCTTCAAATATGATTTTTTCTCTTAAATTTCTTAGTGTAGTGATTTTCACTCTTAACATTATAATGTTGTATGGTTAGTCCTTTAGAGAGCAAAGGCTGAATATGTGTGTACAGTTTAAATAAATTGAAACCAATGGTGAAATATTACAAATACAATTTTTTGTTATATAAATGTTTCATTTTTGTGAAATTCTGGTGCAATTCTGCATGTAGTGATTTTTCACTATTTTTTAAACAACGGAGTGAATTAGCATCTGTTTTCCAATGACAACATTCAGGAGATATGCCTCACAATGAAAGCACTTTTTTATTGAATTTATTAGAGTGACATTGGTTAATAAAATTATATAAATTTCAGGTGTACAATTCTATAGTACATCATCTATATATTGCCCTGTGTGTCCACCACACAAAGTCAAGTCCCCTTCCATCACTGTCACCTCGTATTCGCCCTTGACCCTCTTCTGTCTCCCCCACCCCCTTTCCCTCTCGTAACCAGTCACCACTCTGTGCTCTGGGTATGAGTTTTTGTTCTTTCTTTTTGCTTCATCCCTTCGCCCTTTTCAGCCAATCCCTTAAACTTCTTCCCTGCTAAGAGCTGTCAGTCTGTTCTCTGTATCTATGAGTCTGTTTCTATTTGTTTATTTTGTTTTAGATTCCACATATAAGTGAAATCATATGATATTTGTGTTAAAGCACTTTTAAATATAGAGGGTGCTTTCGCTTGGAAAAATTCCAGCACTGTCATTACTTTACAGTGGTTGCAAAAAACAGTTCTGAACTGTGAAGTTAAAGATAATATTAACCATTACATATAAATCAGTGTAGTCTGAAATCTTTGGATTTGATTATTTTCATTCCCCCGAGTTGTGCTTTCTGATCATATAATAAAATAGTACATTTATTTTTGAGAATTCATTCTTTCAAGTTTTTGTATCCATCACATGTTACAAATTACTTGTTTTATGCATATGATAAGTTACAATTCTTTATTTTTTATTTCTATTATTTCTGTATTATATTTTTATTGTTCTACTTATGTTTTTTATTGTTTAGATAAGTAGTATGAAAGGTTTTTAGATTGTGTTTAAATATGCATAGATGTATATGTGTTATTGTAATAAGAACATTTAACGTGAGATAGTACCCTCTTACACTTTTAAGTGTACAACACATATTGTTAACTGTAGGTGTGATGTGGGATAGCAGATATCTAGAAATTATTCATCTTGCATAAGTTAGATATTATCTTTTTATTATGTTTAATGAAAGTCAAAATTTATCTGAAGAAAATAAAAGTCTACATTGATGACTATATTTTTAGAGTATTGAATAGTCTATGAAAAATTTTAATTTTGATTTCACATATTTTCAAGAGCTGGTATAATAGCAGTCTCCAGGAAACTCCTCATAGCTTACACTAACCTCATTTCTTAAACTCAAATAATAAAAGAAGAAATACTTTTTTCATGCATTTGATTGAACATGTACCTATTTCTCAATGAAAACATGATATTTTCAAATTGATTACCTCTGTTCTACACTTAGAAATTAATTTAAGGTTATTTCTAAATAATATTTAGATCAATTAAGGAGAATTCCTAGGGAATCTACCTTCTGATTGATTTAGGCTGTGATGATGAGGTTTTAGAAGCTAAATTATACACACACATACCACACAACCCATGGCCAATGGCTTTTTTAAGGGAAATGATAGATAAGATGGCTTGTATTGAACATTTGACTCTGCATTGTGGGAATATGATACAAGCGACTTAATTTTTGGAAATAATTTGACAGTGGTTGTCAATTTAATATGAAATTCTTGGTGTGTTTATAATTTTAGTCTAAATATATTTACCCTTATTGTCTGTTCTAGTAAAATACATGGCTGAAAGAAAAAATTATAGAGGAATTACGGGCTCTTTGCTATGTTTTTAAAAGAATTGAGATATAACATCTAGGCTTTTTGTTTCGGGGTTAAGGTGTATCAAATAAATAAAACTTTTATATATGTCTATCTATAATTATACCATAAAATTTGAATTTTAACCCCCTAAAATAGTACAAAATACTTCCTTCTACATGAATTTTGTGTGTAAATGCCATTTGAAGTATTCTCTGCCCAAGAGCTCCAAAATTACGTGAGAAGGAAAACAATGAAGGTTATTTTTAAATATTTAAAGTATTGTGATAGAGTTCACCCCCCAACTAAATCTGTAAACTTTATTTTCTCCCAACTAAAAAAATAAGTTTTAATTACATTACTAACACCAAACTGCTTTTGCTATTTTTGTTTGCTCTAGTATGTTAGTAGTTGGTGACGACTGACTCATTGTGGCAAAGAAAAGGTTAATATAACCTAAGCCTATAGCACAGCACTTTATAGAAGGACTCTCTGCCGTGAAAATATTGCAGTGGTACCAGTCCACACTGCAACCTTGAACTGAAGTAAAATCTCAGTCGCTGCCCTGAAGTTGCCGTTTCGACGTAGGCATTTTCTCCTGGTCGTTGAGCATACGCAAGGCTACCGTGTATTCGGGATTGCTGACGACATGGGGTAATCTGAGAGGTGTGAAAGCTGGCAGAGAGCAAGCAGCCTGGGCCCAGAAAAAGGAAACAGACCAGCCACACCTGGGAAATAACCTAGAATCAGCAGAAAAGAAAAGCAGCCTGGTAGTCAAGAATTTCTTGACCTTATGGATCTGTTACCCAGCCCCACCTTTGGAACTTACGCAGTGGTGAAGCCCGACTAGTGCTTCCAGCCCGAACAGGGCACAGAGGCCTGCTGGTGTTCCACAGTTCTGGGCCAGCTTCTTCTCCGAAGTCCACAGAGCTTAGCTCCTGGGGGTTTCTTTTGGAAGGGGGGGCGTGACACTGGTTAATTACGTTATATAGGTTTCAAGTATACAGTTCTGTGACACCTCATCTGCGTATTGCATTGTGTGTTCACCACTGGACGTCCAATCTCCTGTCGCTGTATGTTTGACCCCTTTACCCTCTCCTACCCCTCCCTCCCCACTTCCCTCTGGTAACCACCATGCCACACTGTTGTCTGTGTCGATGAAGTTTTGTTCGCTTATTTTTCTTGTTTGTTCATTTGTTGCTTTCAGTGTCATATTCTGCATGTGCGTGAAATCATATGGTCTTGACTTGTTCTGCCTGACTTGTTTTGCTTAGCACGATATTCTCAAGGGGCTACATTTTGAAAAGTCTTTCCTTCCATTACTTGTCCTTAAATTCTGTACGATCTCCACTGTACTATACCTCAACTTATTATTTTCTTTATTATTTGGTGCATTTAAAAATCCCAAATGAAGACCAACTGTTGTTGTAAAATATCATCAATCAGTACTTTCTTCTAAACATTATCTCTTACTGTTTAACTAGCTTCCTGCATCGACTAGGGGCAGGCAGTCTTGACTAAATGACAGCTTAGCCAGCTCTGATGCTAGCTTACAGCCTAGTCTGGTACAGACACAGAGATTGTCATGAAGAGTTTATAAGATAATTTATTATTAAAATGCTAATATTTCCTGGAAATATATTTTTGATCAGTATGTAGATGGATTTGTAAAATGAACCTTTGTTTCTCATATCTAATTATCTTAATTGATATTATTCTGCTTGCAATGTGTAGATGATAACTTCTAATGCATATGTGACAATTTTGTAATGGGCACAAATTGTTCCAGAACACTATTATTGTGTTCTGATAATTAGATTTCCATTTTAAGCTCCATGTTCCTCAAAATGGCAAAAATTCATCTCAGTGTACTTGAGGTTTACCTCATTTCATCTTATCCACAGACTGTGACTAAATTTTGGAAGTCAGAAAGGCATTCTAAGGGCAAAGATGTTGGGATGGAACACCTTGTCCTTGGAGTCATCACCCAGATATACCAGTATCCACTGACTCATTCTTGTATGTGGTTGTACTGGACACATTCTTGTCCTGGGTTGTTGGCCCAAACAGGGGTGTGTTGTGACCTGTCAAGTCCAGGCTGGTTCACACTGGATTCAGACAGATGGAAGAATATTCACAGAGCTGTTGGGACGTCTAACATGCCTTTATTCAGTGGTGGGCAATCCAGGCATGCTGCCAGCCACATGTCCCTACCTGGCACCCAGTGGGAAGTCCCAACTCCCTTATAGACTACATGCACACAAAGCCAACAGAGTACCAAGATATTATACAACAGAGCTTCGTTTTACACTTGCGAGCCCTCTCATGGCTGTGGGGACTGTGTATTGGACCCTGTCTCAAGGCATGAGAACACTGCTTATCTTAGTTCCCCAGACATCTGGGTGAGGGAGCCAGACTGACTCCATTTACCCTACGAAATGACAGCAAAACTCTCCATTGTTTCCAAACACAAGTGGGGCCTTTGCTGTGTTGGCCTCAGTTTCTTAGGTTGGGGCATTCTCTGAGGTATTTTTGGTACTTCAATATGGATACATAATAGATTTTTTTTTCCTTACAGTGTGATGGTTGTGGTAAGGGCTTGGATGTTAGCTGCTCACTAGGCTTTATCATAGGACTAATGCCTTCTACTCTTGTGTTCCTAAAGCTGCCTCCTCCTCATCCTCACCTACATTCCCACAGCTGATGTAAGGTTATAATTCCCCTTCTCAGTGTCTAAATCCTCTAACACACACCTTCCCAATGCTCAGGAAATCGCTATCTCATCAAGGCCCTGAGATCAACTCTATCAACACATGATGATGTACATCCTATGTTTTTCCAAATATTTGGTTATATGTATTAAATATAAAAGTTAAGAATTAATCAGATTTGATTTCTGCATTCTTCTGTGTTTTCCCACTCCCAAAACAAACATCCTAACTTCCTGGGCTATGGAAGGGGCCATAGGATTTAGGAATTGCATGGAAAAATCTCCTAGATTAATGTTTCATCGAATACTGGTACAATTACAATGTAAGTATTGATAGTAAAAAAAAATGTCAGCAGGCTGAATGGATGTTTCTGTCAGTGTGTAACTAATATACTTCAGGTATTGTGTCGAGCACTGAATTGGAGCTGTAACAAGATAGACACTGTGTTCTTATAAAACTTAGCTTTTTCCCCTGGCCAGTGTGGCTCAGTTGGTCAGAATGTCATCTGTAAACCAAAAGGTCACGGATTTGATTTCTGGTCAGGGCACATACCTGGGTTGCAGGTTTGATCACCTGTTGGGATGTGTGCAAGAGGCAACCAGTTGATGTTTGTCTCTCTATCTCTCCCTCTCTTCCCCTTTCTCTAAAATCAGTAAGCATGTCCTCGGGTGAGGATTAAAAAAAACCCACTTAACTTTTTCTGGTACAGTATCTTGCTGTGGGCCAAGACTATTTCAAAGATCTAGGGGACTGGATGAAAGAAGGTGAAGGGATTAACCAAAGAACACATATGCATAACCCATGGACACAGACAGCAGTGCGGGGATTGCCTGAGGGAGAAGGGAGGAGCCAGGTGGAGGTGAGCAAAGGGAGAAAAAGCAGGAACAACTGTAAGAGCATAAATAATAAAAGACACTTAAACAAAATCTGTAAATCTAACAGTTTTAGCCCCTCTGGTAAAATTAACAAACCCAACTAAATTCACTGAAGGTTGCCAGTGGAGCAGTACACAATCGGTCGTTAATAGTTGTTTTCTTAGTGTACATCCTCTTCCTGGGAACTCTGGGTGAGGCGATCTCTTTCAGACATGATTTGGAGCAATAATTAGAATGAGGTGAGCCAGATGCTTGGAGAATATTGTAGTAAAATTGACCAAGTGAAATTTGGGATGTTTTTGTCTACATAGTAACTGTGGGTGCTTTAGAATACAGACTACTTTCCTTTGCACACTGTTGCATTATACAGCTACAGCTTCTCAGTCTGCAGCGTCACTTAAAATATATTGTACAACTTTACTAAAAATGTTCTCACAGCATCCCAGAGAGTTTGCATTACAATCAAATTGACATTATTTTTTAACCATATTAAATAGATTTTTTCTTGTATATGTCTCCCGCATGCAACTTGTATTTGTATCTTTCGCAAGTTCTCATCACCAACATGTGCACAAATAATTCCTCACAGTTAGTTAATTCTACAAATGATTAAAATAATGCAGTTAGACTGTCAACTCATGAAGGCCTCCCCCCGTTTTGTTTACTGCTTTATCTATGGTTTTTAGTGTAATGCATGATTTGTAGCAGGGGTTCAATATGTGTTTATTAGCAGGATAAATAAATCTGAGCATGTCGAATTGTGCTATTTTCAGAGAGAAACTTTGCACTCCAAATTCTGGGAGCAGCTCGCTGTATAATTTTGCACGTAGTGGTCCCACTGGCTCATAACATCTTAGGTAGCATCACAGGTACAGAGTTCTCAGAACGAGGTCAGAAAATCAGCAGCTTGTTGGTCTTTGTTTATATGGACCGCAGAGTTCCCTGATCAGGCCCAGTGTTCTTGCTTTGGGTTTCGCCAGCAGAGGAATGAAGATGGTGGTATGGCCAATTATCTACTGAACTTAGTGACCAGGGTGACCCCACACACCACCAACTACACATTTAGGACACATCGTTAGCTCTGCCACCTACCTTCTCTCCAAAGCTAGAAAACAGTTTTGTGTACAAAACATCCAATAAATTACCTAAAACTAAAGATTGTTCCCCCATTATTATGTAGTTTATGGCCTTGACATCAGTTGCTTGATCTATTAAAACAACCTGCTAATTGATCTTATCACTAAATTCCCTTTTTTGACCAATACATTGTCTCCATTTCCATATGACTGTCAGAGGTTTCAAAGATTTTTTCCAAAAAATCTAATTTATTTTATTTTATTGTATTTATTGATTTGAGAGAGGGAGAGAGAGGTGATAGATAGATGATAGATAGATAGATAGATGATAAATAGATGGATAGATAGATACTGAGATTTGTTTTTCCACCTATGTATGCACTCATTGGTTGACTCCTATATGTTCCTTGACTGGGATCAATCCCACAACCTCAGCATATTGGGATGATGCTCTAACCAACTGAGTTACCCGGCTAGGGCTTCAAAAATTTCAAATTTTAAAATAGCCAATTTTTTTTGTCTGAAGGATAAAATATAAATTTCTTATTTTGATTTTATGAAGTCATTTACAATCTAACACTAACTTATTACTCCAACCTTGTCTCTGGGCATAATCCAAATTTCTCCTCTCTTTCTTCCCATTAAGTCTTGTGGTACATTGAGTAATTCTCTATGCTAAGTCCTTCAGAGCAAAACCCCTGAAATGATATTTCTTTCTCTTCATTTGGCAAACACCTGATCATTCTTCAAGATTTGGCTAATGTGTTTCTTCCTGTGAGGGTACATTGAACTTCAACAAGAAAAAATTTGAATATAAATAAATAACAAATTTATATTGCTAGTAAAAGTATTTTAACTTCAAAAGTTATTAATTTATACTATAAAATATAAATTAAAATTCTAATGAAAGTCATTATCTTTAAGTAAAACATTAAATATGCTATATGGCTAATATGAATTTTACATCATAATATTTATTTCCCATTATATTCTGTCAGTGTTTCTGTTGACAGTCTTTGTATCTTTGGTAAATTATCCCAGTAGTCATCTTTAATAAGATTATACCAATTAATATATTTGTCTTACTTAGAAATACAACATGAAGTTTGTATTCTATAATTTCTGATATCTTTTATTTCTGAATGATGCAATATGTAGTTAGCAATTTTCAGCACTTCACTGTCAGCTTAGATTGTGTTTCAAAGCAATTTCAATAATTAAACACACAAAGTTAACTGCTGGCACTGGAATTATTAGAGAAAGAACATTAAAAAAACTGTATAATGACACACAGCTTGTGAATTAGAACTTTGCACTCTTCTAGTATATCAATGGGCACAAGTCATATTTTTGGTAACACTATTGCATTTGTAATGTGGAAAAGTTACTTTTAATAACTTAAGGATTTATGTAGAATATTTTTAAAAACATGTATATTTTCCCCTTATACCTTAGTTTAATTATATATATATAATTTTACATATACATATATGTGTGGTGAGGGCTATTAAGTTATTTATGATCTCAACTACTATTGTAAATTCTAGACTTAGATTAGCGCCTGTAAATATACTTGAAATGAAATGACAACAAGTACAACATGTTGTACAAGTCCATCTAATGTTTAATGCAACTGGACGAAGCTGTAAATATTTATATTTATATATTTAAGACAGACTAGAGGCCCTTCCATGTAGTCTGCCAATTTTTCCTTCATTTTAAAGTGGTATTTAATTTTAAATTTAGAAAGAGTCCTAAAAATAACCTAGACTAGATGGATACTTTTCATTTTGTAGGTGAGAAAAGGGGGAATATCTGACGTGCAAAATTATTCTTCCATTTCTATTAGAACTGTGATAAATGAGTAGTCTCTTGGCTCTTCCTGCCCTGCTCTGACTCAGCAAAGTGAAGTTCTCCGAACTGCATGTGCATCCCATGGACCGGTTCACACACCAGTCTTGCCCTTCACGCAGGTCCACTGCTCTGTATTTCTGTTCACATGCCAGCGTGATACTCCATCACTTAGCATTTCCTGGTGGAGAACCAAATCACTAACAGATTTCAGCTTTAATTGTTGAAAATGAATTCAATTTCCAGTGAATACAATCATTTCTTTTGTAAATTGACTGAAGTCCACTTAACTTCAGGTTTCAAGTTGGCTTGTGTATAATACACCCAGCTTTTGTGTTTGCAATATTACTAAACTTATTCTTGTGACTCAGGATTTTTACTTCATTCAAAGCTAACCACTTCTCCAACCCTGCCTACTCTACGTGCTAATATATTACTAACCTGGAGATATGTTGTACTCAAAAATGTTTGTGGTAGAAATATTTTTTATCTTACAGTATTGACTTTTTATTTCCCTGTCTGTACTTTGAATGCTGAAAGTCATATCTGAGTTTCTTTTCTTAACATTACAGCAGATTATGTTCTTCAGCACATATTTTAGCTGTTAAAAGTAATAAGAAAGGTCAGGTTTTGCTTTTAAATGCAAAACTGACAAAATAGTCATAGATGTTTAATGAAACTAGTGGCAGACTGTGAATCCTTATGGAGACGTATAAGTGAGAACAAAATATTTCAACATTTGTCATAAATGCTTGCTAATGAAGACAGCCTTTAAAATGAGAATATTTCAACTCCCTCTCATTCTTTAAAATACAAATTTGGCTAAAGAAAAACAGAGTAATGTTCATATTCCAACAGCCTCTTTTTAAAAAATAGAATATGCATGGAAATCTACCCGTGTTGCCAATGTTAGGAAAATGTTCCTTCTGAGATATTCTGCTATCCTTCTGTTTGTGACAAATTTGCTTGAGCAAATTCAGAACTTCATACTTAAAAATTTGGCCCAAAGCAGATAAAAGTTTCAGCGGCAGAATTAGAATTGTCATGACTGTATACTGTTGGTATGGTATTATCCAATATAAAGAATTTTCTTCCAAGGGTTTCCTTTAATAATTACCATGACTCCATTTTTTAAAAAATGAAGACCATTTTGGCATCCTTTGTTGGCTCCCATAAATTCATATGAAACATTATTGAAATGTTTTTAAACACATTTTTAGACCTCTGTGGTATATTATTTGCTATTCCTCTTTAATATTAAAATATTTTTGGCAATAGCTAGGACTTGAGTGATTTATTATATTTTATTATACAAATTTATTATTATGACATAATTTCACAGAGAACTTCACCTAATTTCTAAAGATCCCATATCACTGTCTTTCTCACTGTTATTTTCATTTCTAATGATTCCTTATATTTACCTAAAAGAATGTTTAGAATTGACATACTCTAAGTTTTTTCCCCCTGTAAATTGATGAGATCAGAGGTATTATTTGTAGGTAAAAAAACCCTAGCAAGGAAGTTTGCATGATTGTGGATTCAGTAATGAATTTTAACTGCCAACCAACTTTGATTCAGGAAGGGCATGATCGAAGTAATGGGATCAATTTGCTAGGTACTTACATAGCAGAATTAAGAAGACTGGAAACCAGAGAGATTCTGTGTGTCTCTCTGTTGGTACAGACACAGCTCTCAGTTGTCATCAGAATGCTGTCTCACCGCATCCTGTGGGAAGAGGCTATATTACAAGTAACTATTTATATTTGATGGTGAGGTAAGAGTGCTGGCCAGATAAAATTTGTCATTACAATACCCTCATGCTCAATTTCTGCTTCTGTCCATGAAAATTTTTGGTGCGGAACTTACAGTCTGCTACGAAAGTGGAGCGGAGCGTATGAAACGTCTGTTTTCAGGCGTTGGTATAACAGGAAGCAGAAATCTGCAAACCTCGAGAGGAGCATCAGTGAGATCACACCTAACATTTCCCCGGGCTTCTTAACTGGATGCTCTTTTCAGATCACAGTACAGGAAGGAGAATATGAGCACAGCTGGCAATCTCTCCAGATGAAGAGAGAAGGATAGGAGTTGTGAGAGCCGAGGCAGCCGTAACTTGAGGGCAGAAAACCATAGTGGAAGTACCTCTGAGGCATGAAGAGCTGAAGAAATAAGCAGAAGAATCCTAGTTAGAGTGCCTCGCTTACTTAAATACTCCTCCTTATATTTTCTCCTAACAGATATATCCTTTTGCTTTTCGTATTTATATCTGAATACATGTTTTAAATGGAGACCGCTTTTAGTTATGGTACAACAAAAAGCTTCAGTTTTAATTTTCCCCATGAAACGAGGCATCTACTAAAAACAGAATGTCCCTTTATCATTTATTTCTGGTGCCATTTTTACTGTCTATGAAGTGTCTGTAACTGCACTGGGCCCTTTCTAAAGGTTGTATTATTTTTTGTCATGAATCCATTTACCTGGTCTTATTCCTGTTCCTTATTGCTTTTTATCATAACTGTAATACTGAGCTCTGTCCAGAAAGTATCCAGCCATGTACTATGAAAAGTAGAGACATTTATTGAAGAATACACAAGAAACATTGTACATAGGACAATAATGCCTCCGTCCCTGTCAAAGTAGGCACTGTGGGACCTCACACAGTTCTCCCAAACGCCATCAGTTGCCCCATCATATTTTCCTGAATTTCATCGACAGTCTGAAATCTCTTCCCTTTCAAAGGTGATTTTAGTTTTGGGAAAAGCCAGAAGTCTCAGGGTGCCAAATCCGGGCTACTGGGGGGTCTGAGTCCCCTCGGTGATTTGATGTTTTGCCAATAAATTTTGCACAAGTCATGATGCGTGAGTGGGTTGTCGTGAAGCTGCCAATCACCAGTTGCCCAGAGCTGCAGCCTTCTGAATCATCTGAGTAGTTGCCATGGAGAAATGTTCAGCTTAATATGCAACATTTGATGCAGATTCATTCCTCTACTCAATCATTTTGAGTGCAATTCCGACACGGTACACATGCTCACTCCACAGCGTCTCGTCCCCACTGACTAGTACAGTGAAGTCATCATTGTCCACACGTGCTCACTCCAGTCCACTCTCCTTTGCTGCCAGGTTACACTGATGTTGTGCAAACCATTCTCATTATATTAACAATGACTGGATTTTTTGTAGACACACCTCATATGTCTAGGTCTCTGGTGGGAAATTTCTATAAAATTTGAAGAAATTCCCTAAAATTTGAAGCAAGTGCCTCGAATGTGTTGTTGTGAAGTATGGCAGCAAACAAATGTCTAATCTCGGTGTTTTAGAATGACTTACATTGGAAGATGCCTGCCATCTGTCATCCAACCACTCCTGAAAGGCGGCGTGGTATGGTGATTCAGAGCGTGGGCTATGGAGCCGAACTGATGGGTCTCATGCTGACTCTATCATTCGGTTGCTGTGAGATCTCTATTGGGCTATTAACTTTTCTCTACCTCAGTGCCCATATCTCAACAATGAAGATGACAGTAATAATACTTTCCTCATGGGAATGTGCAAGGAAATAAATAACGCAAATCTCACAGCTCTTTTAAGATACCGACCGTAGTAACACCGTGATTTCAGATTGCTGGACTTCAGAACTGTGAGGCTACTCATTTCTTTTGTTTCAAGCCACACTGCTTGTAGTACTTGTTACTGCAGCCATAGCAAGCTAATACACCATGTAAGTATATATTTTAAATTAAAAAATACACTCACATAGTTTGATTTAATAATACTTAATTATGTAATATAAGCTGATGTTGAGTTTCTGATGTAAAACTATGAGATAAAAATTTACAAACCTATAGAATTCAAATCATATGTGGCTTAGCCTCTTAATTTGTGGACACAAAATGTCATCTCCATTACAATGATCAAAAACACCATGAATTACGAAAGTACCTAAATAGAGGTATATTGAAGCCCTGTGTAGCACATTTTAAGTATGCCTCAGGCCTATTTGCAATCACAATTAAATGCCTAGAGCAAATTTGGGAGCAGTCATATCTTCCAGTGAAAGAACAAACTCTATCAAAAATGTGTGAAGGAAAGATTTTTTTCTCAGTAGGACCATTAAAAAGAGTCAACTGCAAGTTAATGAATGCTAATGACATTAGTTCCACTATAAGACTAATTAAAGAGATACAATGCAATAAAAAACATTTATGCTTATTCATTGATGTGCACATATCATTACAAGAGAAGAAAAACTATTAATTATGAGCCTTTATAGAATGGAAATTTTAAAATATTTCTAGTAATTCAGATTTATCAATGAACAGCTCTGCAAAACATTTTTCATTCACAATAACTGATTAATGAAAGTGTAGTGAAACTAAATTAATAATATCTGACAATATGTCAAATTGGTATCAGTCACATTACTTTAATGATGTATTAATTATCATTAAGTAATTAAAGATTTTGAAGAATATGTGACATATACTTGTACCAATTAATTTTATTAGGATTGGGTAAAGCAGACAATTAATAAATTCCAAATTTTTAAATGTTTAACAAAAACTTTATATCCATATATCTAATTTTTCTATTTTCAGATTTCAAAGGAGGAATTTTTATCAGTCCAGTGAAATATTAATTTAGCCAGAATATAACTTAACATCAATCTCAGAATTCAGTCTAACATTTCAGTCTAATATGTTTTTTGTAAATCTGAATTAAATTATATCTTAGGGAACCATAGATACTCATATGTACAAAGTAATTTAAAAACACACCCCGATATATTTTCACTAAGTGATAACATCATTGTTTACATAATTTTGATTGCAGGCAGTATGTGAAGGACTGGAAAAAAAATGAGGAGGGATACATGTGCCAGAGTAAAACTCCATTTTACATAGATTTTCCATGTTTAACCAGTTTTTTTTACATTGTACAATGCAAACTGTAAGGTAGCCATTGACTTTGACTCATTGAGATTCTGACCCCTTTTATGAAGGTCACACCCTCAGAATAAAGTTGACATTTGCAGAAAATGAAAATAATCATGATGACTGCTAACGGGTAGGAGAACTTACTGTTATATTCTGAGCGCCCACGACTGCACAGCTGGACAGTGACAGAACTGTCCGTGAGTCCAGATAAACTGGTTCCAGAGTCTTTGTTTTTAATCTAGAAGAAAAAAGTGACTTTGTATAAAATGCCAAGAGACACAACAATTCTTGCTTTTCTTTAAAAATATTTAGTGTATTGCCTCAGTAATAATGAGGGCAGATTGCCTTTGCCTTCAGTATTGAGAATGTCAGTCCCATCAGGAAACAGAAACACCAGAACCAGTAAGTGGTTCTCAGATATGCGAAGTAGCTGAATAATGATTGCCCAATACAGCCTTTCCTAATGCATCATACAGCTTGTTAATACACATTTTTAGAAATTGAGTTCCATAATTAAAATGTCTGGGAACCTGGGACTAAAACCAAACATGTTTATTTCAGGTTGTTTCAACGCGAATATACCAATGACTTTGATGTCTACAGGGGGCACATAGTTATAGGCCTTCCAAGTTCTTTTATCTACATGTAAAAGACCATCTTCATTGTTTGTTTTGTTCCTGTGAACTGGAAAACAATTATTTCATAGATTATTTTAGAGCAGTTTTAGGTTTACAAATAATTGAGTAGACAGTACAGAAAGTTCTTATGTACTCCACCCCTCCCGTTTCCCATATTATTATCATCTTGCACTGGTATGAGACATTAATTAAAATTGATGAATTTATATAGATACATTATTAACCGAAGGTCATAGTTTTACAATAGCATTCACTCTCGGTGTGGACAGTTCTGTGAGTTTTGGTAAATGAGTGGTATCATTATCCATTAGTACATCCCATAAAGAACATTTTCGCTGACTTATATGTGCCTTTGCCACACCTATTCATCTCTTCCCCTTCCCCTTCAGTTCCTAGCACTAACAATCACTCATTTTTACACACTGATTTTTTTTTTACCATCTCTGTCGTTTTTCCTTAGATTAAAAAAAAGTCATATAGTTGAAATTTATAGTGTGTGACCTTTTTAGAATGCATTATTTCACTTAGCAAAATGCATTTAATATTTTTCCATGTCATTTTGTAAAATTTTAACTTCAATAGCTCATTTCTATTTATCTTTGAATACTATTCCATTGTCTGGATGTACCAAACTTTAACACTTCACCTATTGAAGGACATCTCGGTTGCTTCCAATTTCTGGCCATCATGAATAAGGCTGCTATAAATATTGGTGTGTAGGTTTTTGTGTGGAAAATAGTTGACAGGTTATTTGGATAAATCCCTAGGAGACCAATGGCTAGATTGTAAGACTATGTTTAACTTGGGAAAAACCTCAAACTGTCTCCCAAACTGGCTGTACCATTTTGTATTTCCACCAGCAATGAGGAAGAGTTCCTCTTGCTCTCCAGCCTCACTAGCACTTGATGCCGTTGCTCTTGTCGATTTTATCCATTCTAATATGTATGTAGGGGTATCTCATTCTTTTAATTTGCAATTGCTTAGTGACATATGGTATGGAGCATCTTTTCCTATGCTTACTTCCATCTATATGTCTTCTTTGGTGAGGTATTTGTTCAGGTAGTTTTCCTACTTTTTAATTGTGTTGTTTTCTTATTGTTGAGTTTAAAGAGGTTTTTAAATATATATATATAACGTGAATACAAGTTCTTTATCAGATATGTGTTTTGAAAATATTTTCTGCCAGTCTTTTTTTTTTGTCTTAGTCTGTAGGCTTTTAAAGAATTACATATAATTAAAAATTGTAATACTCCCTCAATGAACAATTCTGAGTTTGCTTTAAAATGAAGTATATGTGTTTCGCACTCACTCTGCCCCACCCCAACCCGTACTGGATACTTAGAGGGGTGGAGGCCTTTGCTTTTTCAGGCTGTTTGGTGACACGCACAGCTGCCGTTTATGATCTGCCCAATCACAGGGGATGCATCAGGATAGTTTACACATCCAGCTATTTAATCTTTACAATGAGAATTAGGAGACGTTATCTATGTTCTGCAAAAGTGCAAAATTGTCTCTGAAAATTTAACTTACTTACCCAGAATTTAAAAATTAGTAGTTGGTATACTTTGGACTGTAGCGTACTCTGCATGGCTTCAAAGTCCATGATTTTCTAACTATATAGGATGATTCCACAGATTTCTCTGCTATTCATTTGAGAACCATCTTGAGCAGGAGGACGTCATGACTAGTATACAAAAAGTCTTTGTCGTCATTTATCAACTCCAATTAAAAGAGTAAATCCCTGTTTACGTATCTAATACCTTATTCATTTAAACTACACTTCCCTACTATCATCTCACAGGGCTGGTGTCCAACCTTTTGGCATCTCTGGGACACACTGGAAGAAGAAGCATTATCTTGGACCACACATTAAATACATTGTGACATGTAATCACACACCAAAAAATGTCATAATGTTTTAAGTAAATGTACGATTTTGTGTTGGGCCACCTTCACAGCCATCCTGGGCTGCATGCAGCCCGTGGGCTGCAGATTGGACACCCCTGATAGAGGTAGTAAGGATTAAATAGTGCATGTTAAGTGGTAGCATGCTGTTGTCTCATAGTAAGAACTCTATAAATTGCAGACATTCCTGCAACTACTAACAGTGTTGCCATTATTATTACTTTTTATTTTTATTTTTTATTACAGTTATTAGTCCTTGTTACTTGCAGAATGTGAGTCTTCCGTGGGCAAATCAATTTCCTTTTCAGCACCTCTGGTTCCTCAGAAGTAAAATAGGACTTATGATACAGATTCCTTCACAGGGCTGTTGTATCATTGGAAATGGATAATGCATGTAAATTACTCAGTGAATGACAGATGCAAAGTCTCTGCTCAATGAAGATAGTTTATCTTCTTTTCTTCCATTCCCTTGAAGAGTATTTACCTGAAAATTTTCACTGGCTGCCATGTGTGTATATGATCTGATTACTGATACTGTAGAGTTCACTTCTCTTTCTGAAACATTATAGATTTTTTAAATATTTCAAGCTGGTAAATGATCTCTGTTTAGATAAGATACAGTATATTTGTTGATTATCCAGAAGGGCCAGGGCAAGTCTTGGCTAAAATGTAAAATGAAATGTTTGCATGCCATCAGTGTAAACACAGAGATATTTTAGCAGTTTCTGCACCTCGAACATCAAATAGATGCCACTAAGAAATAGTAAACAAAGTAACAGAATTATTGAAAACAAGGCGTGCTGACATGAGATAGAGAACATGGTCCTGTTCTTCCAAACTGTAGTTTAGACATGAAATGGAAATCACTTCTGCAAATAATTCTCTCCGTGTTGTCGTAAGTAACAACTTATTAGCTCAAGTCTTCCCGTTCTCACTCCAACCCCACAGCCTGTGGACTGTCATTTCCAAGATTTGATGATAGGGTCCATGTTAAAATGTCCTCTGTAGGTTCCAGGATGATTTTCAGATCTTTAAAGTTATACTGATTTCCTTTTCTTCTATTTCCCATACATTCTGTACTATATGCTAAAATACAAAGTTACTGGTCTCACGTTCATTATCTTTCCTCATCTCTCAAGGATCAAAAGTATATAAGAAAGGTAAGTGAGAAGCAAATAAGAAGAAATTGAATGCTTCCTTCTTTTGTTAGAAGTCAGAAAAAAAGGATCTCTTGGTTAAATAAGGCAAACTAAAGATTTTTTAGATGAAACAATGAATCAAATTTTGTGTCAAATTATGTATATTTACTGAATGTCTAGGTATTAGTGAGTAACTGTTCCCTCTAGTTCAAAAAATTTAGTTAATTAATCTATTCAAGGAGCTTTTATTGGAACCTGCTTTGTGCCCGTATTCGAAGACAGGTAGCATGATTTCAGAGCTCACTCTCTTCACTGTAATATTTTTTGCTTTCCATGATGTATGCATGTCTCTCTAAAACACACGTGTGTGCTTGTTAGGAAGATTAGAGCATTTTACTTGTTTCTATACACTTACACGGTGTACATGTTACCTGGTTCATAGAAAATAACCTGAAATGTCTCATTGAACTGGAGAGAGATTTTTCTTTTTGCCCACTATTCAATTTATTGCATTAAATAATTCAGGTACTAAAGTCAATACTTGATCTTAACTTTCTAGTTGATTGTTTAACATACTTCATGCAAACAGAAAATTCTAACTCACTTTTTCCCTTCAGTCATGTTCACTCAGCTTCTAGAAATATCCTATCTGATAATTTACTCAACTTGGATAAAGAAATCTTTGTAATTATGAGATACTTCTGAATATTTTGGATCACACAGTAGTAAACATAATTTCCTTGCCACTAACTTATCAGACTCTGATAAGGATCAAAAGATATTTATGTGAATTTTCATTGGAAATCTTTAACAATATACATTGTAAGAGATTGTGTTACTATTACCTTAAAAATTAATAACTAATCACTGAGAAGGTAATAAAATTTTTAAAAATATTTTTGCACTAGGTTAATATTGCTTGATGATGATTGGTTGAAACTCAAGAGCATGGGTTTCTCTCTCATGGAAAACAGTGTTCTGTTAATAATCCTTAGGATTTGCTGCACATCAGGCAATACAAAACTCCTCTGTTTTTTATTGGTCCTTCAGTACAGAATTAATTTATGAGGTCTTTAAATGAATTGAAAATAAAAATGACCTAGTAGATGCTCCAACCAGCATCATATCAGAACTGGAGCATAAAATCCTTTTGGGTCTCTGTTGCCTTTTCTTCTTGATCTGGTCTTATTTCCCATGGGATCAGCCCCTCACAGCCATGGTCTCTTCGTTTTCTGTAGTTCGGCTCTTCCGTTCTGATGTGGAAGTAGACCGAGTAACCTGCTGGAGTACAGGAGCCGTGCTGGTTGGTCGATCTGCTTGTGAGTCAGGCTCCGGGATCGCCTGACTGTCAGGTATGTTCTGTAACTTCCGCTGCCTTTTCTTCTCTGGCTTTAAAAATTATCAAAGATAATCAACCTAGAAACTAATTTTAGATGTTGAAAGAATAATGATTGATTCTCTAGACAACTTCTTGTTATAAATGATTTGCTGAATAGGTTTGTGGGCCATAATAATAGCCAAGAAAATTAACCTCAGACATATATCAATTCTTACCCATTTTGTAAAAACATCAATGCAGGGATTTCAGTGTGGCGATGTCAAGTTTATTCCAGAGTGTGGACATCGCTGTTCGCAGTATGTACTGTAGTCCTTTTCTCAACCATTCTCTTGCTGCTTCAGATAGTATTTTAAAGTAAAAGCATCAAGTTTCATATCCCACATATGAGTAAAATCATACGGTTCTTGAGGAAAGGGGGATGAGCAGTTAGTAAGGGTGGAGGGAGTCAAATATATGGTGACAGAAGATGATTTGACTTTGGGTGACAAACACACAATACACAATGCAGATTATGTTCCATAGAATTGTACATTTGAAACCCATATAATTTTTTTCACCAATACTACCCCAATAGATTTAATTTAAAAATTATAAAAGATGAAATAAAAGCACCCAACACTGGAGAAATCATATTTTTTCAGCCTTCCTTTCCCTCCGTTCTCCATCCCTCAACCCTATCTTTCTCATCTCCCCTCTCAATAGATGACTATGACTATATATACTCAGCTTCCACCTGTCTACTCCTTTAATAAAATAAGCACAAATTTCACACTGAAATAATAAAAATGACATGCTTACCCATTTTTGCAAATTTTTGTATATGCAAAATGACTTCCTTAGAAATAGGTTGTTCTACACAAAGACATAGATTAAATGCTTTTAAATTAATCATTTTTTGTTTTTAAAATGTATTTAAATGAGCAAAAAAATCACCCATTTTTTTTACCTCCTAATCTACCACCTCTGGCAACCAACCAGCAATCTGTTCTCTGTATGTATGAACTTGTGTATCTTTGTATCTATATAGGTGTAGATACAGATGAAATAGATGTACATTGCATATATAAAAGGCATCATGTGGTATTTGTCTTTCTCTGACTTATTTCACTTAGCATAATGCCCTTAAGGGTCATCAGTATTGTCACAAATGGCAAGATTTCATTCTTTTGTACAGCTGAGTAACAATGTATATATACCACATTTTCTTTATCCATCCATTGATGGACACTGAGGTTGTTTGCATGTCTTGGCTATTGTAAATAATGCTGCAATGAACATGAGGGTGCAAATATCTTCTCCACTTAGTGTTTTCATTTTCTTTGGATAAATACCCAGAAGTGGACCTGCTATGTCATATGTAGTTTTTTTCTAAAAATTATTTTATTGTTGTTCAATTACAGTTGTCTGCATTTTCCCCCCACCCCTCCCCACCCCTACCCCAGCCAAACCCACCTCCCTCCCTTGCTTCCACCCTCCTCCTTGGTTTTGTCCATGTGTAGTTCTATTTTAAAGTTTTTGAAGAACTGCCAACTGTTTTATATAGTGTCTGCACCAATTTACATTCCCACCTGCAGCGCACAAGAGTTCCCTTTTCTTGCCTTTTTCATAGTAGTCTAACAGGAATGAGGTAATATCTCATTGTGGGTTTTTTTTTTTTTTTTGCATTTCCCAGATGATTGATGAGGTAGAGCATCTTTTTATCCACATGTTGGCCATCTGTATGCCTTCTTTGAGAAAATGTCTGTTTAGATCTTTTGCCCATTTTCTATGGAGTTTTCATAGAGTATTTTGGAGTATAGTGTGTTTTGAACATTAGCCCTTTATTAGATACATGATTTGTACATATTTTCTGTCCATTTTCTGTTCAGTTGTATGAGTTCTTTATGTATTTTGTATATTAGCCCTTTATTTGATACATGATTTGCACATATTTCCTTCCATTTAGTAGGTTGCCTTTTCATTTTCTTGGAGGTTTCCCCTTGCTGTGAGTTATTGTTTACTCCAGGTGATGGCAGTAAAGGACCTATGCTCCAGCTACAAAAATAAAGAAACAAAACTCAAGCACTTAACCTCCTTCCACACGAGAAATAAATGGCCCCTACTTTCCAGATACCACACACACACATACATCTCACAGTCATACTGAAGATATATGTAGACAAACGGAAAATGATTAAACTAATAATATGTTTTAATATTAATAAATAAGTTGTGCGTGTGTGTCATCCATTGCTAGTTTATGATGTGTAAACTAGCATAAGATGCTAGTTTACACATAAGATTCAACTGATGCATAAGATTGATGCATAAGATTCAACTCATATGGCTTGATAAACTAATAGAAATATTGATACTCCACCTAAAGCATTTGAAAGTGCACCTGGATAAAAATAATAAACGGTATGTTGAGGGATAGGTGAGACCTCGAAAAAGCTGTTTAGTTCAAACTTGTCACATAAGGCAGATGGCAGCAGAGCTATGTTATGTCAACGACAGATTTCAAGTGAAAACATTACATCAAGCCTTAGAATGGAAGGTGGAATTGCAATGGATAGGATGCTGAAGGAGGAATAAATGGTAGAAAAGATGCTTAAAATTAGAAAGAAGTTGACTCATAAACACCGTAGAAAATACATTCACTGAAGAGTTTTTTAATTGCTGACCAATAAGCATATTCTGACTACTCTACCCAATGAGATGCTAGTCCTGTCGTATTCCCTGGTAAATATATATGTACAATAATGGTTATATTTACACAGTACGAAAAGAAAAGTTATTACTCGTTGATATTGACTACTATAATTAGAATTTTTCTGTGCTGTAAAAATTCTAGATTCTCTGGGTTGGCTTTATATTATTTGTTTTTTTTCTACATAAGTGAAATGCTGGAAGGTCCTGTTATAATTGCTGAGTTTTAATTATTAGCCCTTTTATGCATAGTTTAATTAACTACATTCAGCTTTCATCATTCTAAATTTGTATTTGAAATGGCCCAAGACTCAGGGACATTCAATGACTTGCCCAGAACCATAAGTTTCTTAGTAGAAGACCTGGAAATGAAACTCAAGACCATTTTTCCTTCTTTTGCATCACGCTATTAATCTTTGATTGTGATCAGACAAACAGAACCTTTCCTTTGCTGTGTACAGATTCTCCTCTCAAATGAAGCTTATGTGTAGATGAGGAAGAACATGCCTAGTCATTGCTGGCTTCGCTATCAGGAATGCTTGAGTTCTAGAATTCTTGAATTGCAGAAATTTCACTTAAAGGGGCAGAGCTCCTCTCTCTATCAAGTTGTCTCTATCCTGGCCCTTTTACCATTAAAATACAGGTTGGGTAAAAGCAGGTTTATGGTTGTGAGTACACAAAATGCAGAGTTTATTCTTGTGTCATTATTTATCAATTATTGTGTTATTTTCCAGACAAAGAGTTGCAACCCTTCTTTTGTTCACCCTGTTTGGTTGCTTGTACACTAAGGGTATCCGCCTTCTTTCTCAGCACCTCATCTTTAGCCTTATGCAACCTTACTTCATATAAAGATACATATTTTTTAAATTTAATTTTCAAAACAGGGCACTTTCTCTATATGAATGAATAACTTAAGTAGGGGACAATGTAATGAGCTCAAGAATAAGCTATATTTTATATGATTTCCCTATAGGATATTTTTAAAGTAACTATTATACATGTAATATATCTCATATATGATATATAATATTTACATTTCAAGATGTTTTCTGAACTAAAGTTTTAAATTGTGTCATAAGAAAACAATGTAATTAGTAGAGCAAGAAAAATTTTTATAGTCCATGTCTAAGATGGTCATTGAAACATACACTGGGAAGAGTAAACCATGCAAGAAAAGGATATAAATGTGCAATGAGGACAACAACAATAAAACACTGATAATATAGAATAAGATGATAATAACCTAGTGTTAAAATAGCGTACAATTATTTGCCTCTTGACTGCTAAGAATTATAGAAGGACTCTTAGGAAACTTTAGCAATAATATATTTATTCAATGTCACTAACCTTTCATTAGCTTTTCAATTGGAATATGCATGTGTGCTATGTTCTATAACTAGGTGATAAAAAATAAGCACCAGTACTTAAATATATAACTTAAAGAAATAGCTCCCATACTGGAATCCTATGAATTGAACCTTTTGTTGCACCTTCCCTACCTCCCCCTCTGCCCCAGCCAGATGCATACAAATTGAGAATTATAAACTTTATAGTTAGCTTGCTAAAAAGATTAGAGCAAGCCATATGGCTAGAAAAATCATTTAATGATTTAAATATCAGGCCACACTTGCTGTTTTATGGGTTTGAAAAATTTTCCTAATTGGATGTATTATATGTTTTCTATGCTAATTCTAGCAATAGAATAGGATTTTAGGTAAAGTAGACACCATGTACATATTATTACATTTAGTGATACAAAAGAATTTGCTTATGTTATGAAGGAAAACAGCACAGAAAGCTGTCTTCCAAATAGTTGATGGCTGGAACTCAAGTACCTTGTACTCCTAGATTGGAATGCTATGTAATCATATATGGTCTACTCTGCTTCTAAGCATATGAAGTATATAGAAAGACAATAAAACAAAGTTTGGGATAAAATAAAACTATTAGGAAAAAATGTCAAATGCAAAACAAAAATTCTTTGCAAACCTTTTAAACATTCTTTACATTCTATGTATTTAACATTTATAGAGAAGACAATGAGAGCTACTTGACCCCAGGTCTGGGAACCAGAAGACCTAAGTTGACTGCTCCCTGCAGTCCCCTGGCTGAGTGTGGCAAGGTCCCTGAGGCATCCTCATTCCTGAGATACAGGACTGCCCCTATTGCAGACCGTATTTGCTTACTTAATACCATCTTGAGATTAGCTTCTCAGAGGATTCAAACTAATGGAATTACCAAGGACTTTCTGGATTTCAGAAATCTTTCTCATACTATTCCACTACCAACATTGTCAAACGTGGAGCTGGTTAAAACTAATTAACTAAGCATGGATAACATACAAGTTTCATTGTTATTTTCAGTTAATAAATTATGTGTGTAAAAAATGAAGTCAAAGAGCGAATATGTTGAGCATTTGGTGATAATATGCTTTTCTAGCGTGTGTTCTAATTATATAAATTATTTGTTCTGCTATAAATTATCAGTTCCTTTAAATATTATCATTTCCTTAGTATCTAAACACATGTAGGAAAAGTCCATTTATGTAGTTTATTGTGTAAGGAAACATTATCATTTTCTTAGTGCCTAAACACAGGAACAATCCTATTACATAGTTTATTGTGTAAGGTTAGCATATAAATTGAGAACACAGAAACTTAATTGATAAAAAAAAAGTCAGTGTATCAGAAATTGTTGCAATGTGGGTGGTTTCCCTCTGACCACCAAGGTGTGCTGTGAATATTCAGGAGCATCCCCTGAAACCAAAATTAGAATAGCATCGAGTCCAGTTTTCACTACAGGGACATTTTTAGGGTAGATCCATAATTAAGGTCAATCCCATTACAAGGGACTAATTCAATGTTTACCTGTAGTAACTGCTTCTTTAGGTGTATACTTTATTCCAATCTACTCCTCTCTCTGAAGACTTTTAAAGTGTCTACAGAAGCAGACCTGTATAAAGTAAAGGTGGGGTGCACTGCAGAGTCTCAGAGCGAACCGGAACTGCAGTGTGTCCTCTGAAATAGCAGTAGACAGCTATGGACCCCAGAAAAAGCATTGTCATCTACCTTCAAGTGAGAGAACGGGCACTCATCTACAAAAATTGTTTATGGCAATTTCCAGAAAGTCAGTCTTACAGCTATGGCACAATCTACTGAGTGTTGATGTAGTTTATATGCAGTTTGGATATCTCCTTCCCTCAAAATAAAAACAAAAAAACCTTTAATGGTGAACAGAGAAGCCACTTAAACACCAAATCAGCTTAGAAATACACACATATACATAAAATTACAATAATTCCCATAATAAAAGAACAGTGAATGTTTTTCTCCTCAGTTTAATTTGTGCTGCTTAAATAATAATAATAATAAACATCTACAAAGGGAATAAGCTCCCCCTTCAAGCAAACACATTTGTTTTTTAGTCTCTCAGAAAACTTTTCTGGAAGCTGGCTCTCAGGAGGTAGATTTTGCACAAATAGACACACACACACAAATGATGGGCAAATGCAATAAGAAAATTTACTCTCAGTTTATTTACTATTGCTGAATATTCTCAATAAATTGGCAGTTAATACTACAAGGTTAAAAACCCTAAGTGGCCAATATTAAAAAAATAACTGAACTTCTGATGGAGAGAGCCACAATACCCAATGTTATGTCACTTTGCCACTTACATAACATAATCCCTGAGCCCTGCAGACAATTTAATAGGATTTGACTGACTTTGTTCTCTCCTCCCAATCCCACTGAGACTATGGTTCAATCTTGTCAAGCCCTGTATCACTTTCATACCACACTCTTTTACTGCTTGTATCTTGAATTTGACTCTTGTTCTCTGGGGATCTGAGTGCAACTTCAGGAAGTCATTTCACTGTCACCTTTAACAACCATCCAAAAGATGGAACTGCGTACATCAATCCATGATGGGTTTGAGTTTTCACCTGTCCAAGCACAGGGCATTAAAAAAATACTCACTTTTGATTTACAATTGTGTTGACTGGCACCCATTTCAACAACTGGGGATCACAGCCTGGGACATATTCTTGAAGTGATCTAAGGATTTTTTTTAACCACTAGACATTCACATGGATAAATTAATAAAGTAAAATTAAGAAATGTGGAGTAAAACTGAATCTTTTTGTAGTTGTTCTTGTACAAATCGACTTAAATCTCCTTCCTATTTTCATTTCAGTTCTCTTCCTGTGATTCTGTAATTGGAATTTTGTGATACTTAAAATATTTGAGCTCCATATTCATAATTTATAATAATATTAGCTACTATTTATTGAGTGCTACTATATGCACTGGGCACTGTTCTTACTGTTTTATATGTAATGACTCAGTTAATTCTCACAGCTACCTTGCAAAGAAAGCTTTATTTTTATTCCCATTTTACCTTCAAAAACAACAACCAGCCCTGGCTGGTGCGGCTCAGGGGATTGAGCATGGGCTGCGAACAAGAGGGTCGCTGGTTGGATTCCCAGTCAGGGCATAGGCCTGGGGTGCAGGATGGGTCCGTGGTGGGGGCCACATGAGAGGCAACCACACATTGATGTTTCTCTTCCTATCTTTCTCCATCTCTTCCCCTCTCTCTAAAAATAAATACAAAAAATCTTTAAGAAAAAAACAACAACCAGAAAACAATTATCCATCTGCCTATATTGATATTCTAATGTTGATGTACCGCCTTCTTTTCCAGGATTTGCTTAATGTAAAGAAATGTGTTTTAACTGAGGAAATGAGAAAGAGAAATAATCTCACAATGACAGGAATAGGTTTAACTGCTTAAATAGGTCAACTCTGCTTGTGGAAAGGATAGTTTGACAAGCTGGTTAGTCTGTACAACCACTGGAATTAGTATCTAAACCACAACTGACATTTTACTGAATATATGTATATCTGAAAACCATGTGTACCTGTGTGGCACCATCCCTTTTTATCTAACTTCCAAAGTGCTGCTTCGCCAGAAGGGAGTAACTTATAACAATGAAGTTGACAAAGAGCACAGAAGAATGTCGTTTTATCTGCCCTTTTGTGTGCGGCAGAGGCACTCCTATGGAGCATCTATATAGAAAAGGCAGACATATTCCTGCATTATCTGATGGTCTTTGTTTCCACAATAGAATCACATTCAGGACAGGACCATTATGAAGACTTGGAACTTGTAAGAAGAATGAGGAAAATGGAAAAGTAACCTTGATTCTTCATGCATAGGTAGCGGATTCCCCACTAGGAGAACGTGTGAGTTTTCCCTGTGGGAATGAGATATTATCCTACAAAGGAATACCTTAAGGGATGTTGAAATAAATAGAAGAAGGCCAATGTGTTTGAAGTGTTGCTATCTGTTTATTAGATTTTATTTATTGAAATTGCTTTGTTTCTATATTTTATAAAATCAAGATAGTTAAAATTTGATTTATCCCTTCAATTATTGAGTTTGTAAAGATTGTGTTGTTTTTAATAAGATACACAAAAGCATTTGCTATAATTAACCTTTTGGGAGACAAAGAAAATAACAAAAATCATAGTCACATTTTTCCAAAGAAGATAGAGAAATCAGCCAATTAAGGAAGCATGATAACAATTTCACATATTGTGTTTTCTTTTTTTAAAAAAAATTTAATGCTTGAGTAGAGCTTTTTATTTAGGGTTAGTTTATCTTTCTTAAATCATTTTTATTGTTATTCTATTACAGTTGTACTAATTTTCCCCCTTTGCCCTCCTCTGCCCATCCCACCCCCTACTCCTACAGTTAATTCCCACACCATTGGCCGTGGTTGTGTGTTTGCGAGTCACTCATACATTTTCTTTGTCTAGTTCCTTCCCCTTCTTTCCACCATTATCCCCTTCCCTCTGGTCACTTTCAGTCTGTTCCATGTTTCCATGCCTTTGGTTCTATTTTGTTCATTAGTCTATTTTTTTCATTGGATTCCTCTTATAGGTGAGATCATATGGTATATGTCTTTACCGACTGACTTACTTCACTTAGCATAATGTTCTCCAGTTCCATCCATGCTGTTGCAAAAAGTAGGAGTTCCTTCTTTCTCTCTGCTGTGTAGTATTCCATTGTGTGAAGGTACCACAATTTTTTATCCACTCATTTACTGATGGGCACTTAGGCTGTTTCCAGCACTTGACTATTATAAATAGTGCTGCTATGAACATTGGGTGTGATTTCAATAAAATATTATATTTCTGACTTGTACTTAGATTACTTAGAATAGGTTATCTTTTTTTCAAAATATGTTTAAAATACATAGCATAATTCCTAGGTAATAGGCATTATTTTATGAAATTTCTGTGGAGTGGCAGACAGATCCTAGGGCAATTCCAGATAGTTCCTATCTTGGGGGGATCCTTCCTTCCTGCTTTCCTTCCTTCCTTCCTTCCACTTGGGTAAGAGTGCAGTAGAATGTACTTGTGGTTTTCATTTACATTTCCTAATGACTAGTGATTTCATTTTCTTTCAACACATTTAGATATCCTCTTCTGTGAAGTGGCTGTGCAAGTATTTTGCTCACTTCTTAAATTGAACAGCTTGACTTTCTTAAATTGATTTATAGGTTTTCCATATATATTTTGGAAATAATCTTTTACCAGATTCTGTTTGAAAGAGCAAGACACCTAACAGTGAGGCAGGGTGTCTGTGAGGCAGATGGAGCTGCATTTCACTTGGTGGTCTACATCAGTGCCCACTCAAGGCCAGAATGTGCCAGCAGCATTTTTCTTAGTTACTGGTCACCTGTTTGTTTTTTTTAGTCTAGTCTTCAATAGCTCTTGAGAGCTGTAACGTGTGTACTGCGTAGGTGATGAAGTAAGGCGAGAACCTAGGATTTGAAGAGTGAGTTGGTACAGAATTGTGCTAAAATTGCGCCGGTATTGCCTCATTCCATTGCCCCAGTTATTTTCCATTTGTGGACAATACTTCCAAATGCTTAACAGAGAAATAGGTTTTATATATACATGTTAAATTTAGAAAAGTCTTAAAACTTCCTGCTGCTAATGAATGGGGATTCAATTGGTGCAGGTTCTCAACCCGATAATTAAAAGAGTTCTAAAAGTAGTGGCTAATGGAATCTCAATTTACTTCGTTTTCTGCATCAACAGCTTGATTTTAGAAACTTTTAAAAAATAGCTATAATATTCTCAAATATTTTATGATAGCCTGACATTAATGATCTAGTAAGTAGGCTAACTATAGATTCTATTTCAGACCTCCTTTGGAGATACTTGTGTTCAATGCTTAGAGCTGGTAGAAAAGATTTCGTTCAAAAGTCCCTGGTATTTAAGAGATTTTTGACTTTCTTAAATTTATAGAAGATAAAAATCAAACTTTGCATATAGTATAGATTACTTGCCCATGAGTATGGGGGAGCTTTGCCCGCTGAGTACCCCCATCCACCATGGATGAGAATAAGTCTACTAAGACATGATCTGCTTGGGGAGGAAAAGTGGCTGATCTCTCAAAGGAGAAGGGCCAGGAGCCTTTTCCTCAATGGGCTTTTATTGGGTTTAATTTGCATAGGACTACAGGGCATATATGTAAAGCTCAATCATTGTCAGTCAGTAATGATCAAACAATAGATAACATTCAGAGAACTCTTGAGGACTTATTTAGAGTCAGGGTCAGATAGCTAAAGGGCTATAAAACTTTTGGGAACAAACTCATTTCATGCTTGGATCCTTATCATTTAAATTGAGGGTATTAGCAAAGTAGGTTTCACAGGATTTTATGCATTCTTTCTTAGGCCTGATCACACCGGGGAATCTGTCCTTTCCAGCACAGAACCGTACCCACATCTGGCATTGTTTCAGGTTTAAGGCAGGCAGGGGAAGTAAGGCAGTCAAGAGATTAGGAGACTTCTTGCAGACAGAATGAGGACTCAGTCTATGTCAAAGGCTGAGGGGTGAGGGTCCATCACCCCCTTTTTCTATAGCCCCCAAGTCCTTCCCTGAGGCCCTCTTCATGACCATGCCTGTCTTAGGTCATCCCTCCATTGAAGAATCTTACCCATCATTGACTAACCAGTCATACACTGGGGGCCAAGTAGGGTGAAGTAAGGTGGGCAGAGGCGGTGCTCCTGCCAGGGAGATAAGCTTTGTCTCCTTAGTGGCTTATGGTCCCAAGGTCTCTCACTCAGCCTTAGCCATGGGGGGGTTACAGCTTCTGAAACCAGGCAGGGTGGTTCCCAACACATGAGAGACTTTTACATCTTTATATTGCTTGGGAAATTATGTCTGGGTCCTTACATGTTTTGCATTAGGCAAGGCACATAAAAATTCCTGGTGTTCTCCATCCAAACTAGTAAAATGACTTTAATAATTATTCCATATACAATACCAAAGACAAATTTAGAGAGCTCATGGACCTGAGGGCCCCACTGATGGATTCTCCCTGGGTCCATGGATCTATGAATTAGAACCCGAGTTTACAGGATTAAAATGCTCCCTCGCTATTACAGAGCCTGACACCAGGCTCTTTCTGTGAATATCACAAGTGAGTGTCCACTGCCCTTCAGTTGCCACCAGAAGAGGTTCTGAGAACACAACAGGGGGAGGAGTGGAGCGGTGGCACGGGACAGGGAGGTGGAAAGAGCTGTGTGCAGGGAGTGTTAGGACACTACAGTGATTTTCCTAAGGTCCTCTTTCCACCCTCGATGTGCAAACCACATGCATTTAAGGACTGGGAATGTAAATCTGATGAACTCCTTCAAAGTTACCATCCCTGATTTTTATAGTCTTATCAGCTTTAGGAACTCAAGTCAGTGCAACTATTTTCCATGTTTCAGAAATGTACCACTAAGACTTTTCCATAATTGTTTTGAGAAGGGAAAAATGAATCGAGTCCCTAGGTGAATGAAGAAATATATATGTTCCTAAAATGTTTTTCCAGAGATTAACAAACAAGCATGGGCACTCTTATAGAAAAGCTGTTCTCATGGGTTACACGGCCAAATTTGTTGGAAATTCAAGATTATGTAATCTAGGGATCCACTTGTATTTTGAACCAGTTCTTCATGACAACCAAATCTATATTCCAGAAACCTTCCAAGATGTGATAGAAGTTTAACCTTGCTCTTTGTATGACAGTGCTTTTAGCAGTTGTATTGAGTACACCCTCCTTTCATTACCATGTTTGGTTTTGAATTTTTTATTGAAGCTTTGTAGTCTGCATTTGTTATTGATGTACAAAGTACACACAAACCTGTCTCTGTGTGTCTCTCTCTCCCCCTCTCATCATGTGTATATGCAACATTTGGTACTATGAAACCTGGGCAAAGAGAAATTTATAACTTAAATATAAATAAATTAGAAATGTGAAAATTAAATTTCAATTACATTATCTCATTAAACAAAGGACAAAATAATTTAGTCAAATGCAGTTTGGCTTTGCTGTGTATTAAATATTTTAAAATAAGTGAGATGTTTGCTAAAGACTGTCTGTTTAAACAAATTCCTGTGTTAATACGTAGCACTTAAGGTAACAAGATTCCCAATTAGTATTACATACAGAGAAGATATGCAGTGAGGGTCACATGTTCAAGTTAATTTCTTACATAAAGACTCTCAATGATTCCGAATTCCTCAGAATTCATGTTCACCTGGAGCCTGTGAATGTGGTCTTAATTGGACAGTGTTCTTAGAAGATGCTCTCAAGTGAAGATGGGCCCATACTGGAGTATGGTGGGCCCTAGTCTAGTAGCTCGTGTGCTTATAAGAAAGGGACTATTTGGGCACAGACACTTGCAGAGGGAATATGGCTATGTGTAGATAGAGGAAGAAATTGGGGTGACGCTACCACAGCCAAGGAACTCAAGGATTTCTGGCAACCACCAGAAGTGAGAAGATGAAAGGAAAGATTCTTTTCTGGACACTTCAGAGGGAATATGGCCCTGCTGACCCCTTGATTTGGGACTGTTAGCCTCTGGAACCTGAGAGAATAAATTTCTGTTGCTTTATGTCACCTGCTCTTTGTAAATTCATGATGACATTTTTAGGAAATCCAGATTCCACTTGTTCCTAGATGAAGTCCCAAATCCTTACAATGGCTTGTAAAGCGTTTTGGATCAGGTCTGTACTTGGGTCTGCAGTCTATCCTCTTGACCTCCTCTTTCTGTAAAGTTAATTGAACAATGTTATCATTACAGGTGTTGCTGTCAGATAAAATTATATAGGTTTTGATTTCTGTACAAATCCCCATTTTTAAGTTAGAAAACATTTGTCAAGAAAATACTATACTGCCAAATCTCAGTGAAAATATGACTAGCACAGAAATGGTTTTACTGCTGGATTTTTAAGTCCTGATAACAATAGTGATGGTTTCTTGGCAGCCAGGACTGTATTACTGCTGAGTCACTTTCATGTTGCTAATGATTCATGAGGGAGAAGTGGGAAAACTAATAGTAATCCACCCATCCTTGTTTATTATATTATAATTGCAGGTATGATTCAGTTTAGGAGCATGAACCCTAAGAGTATGACTAATTCAAATAGATTTATAAAAATTATACATTTTATGATATTATTTATGATGAACTATTTGACTGGCAAGAATCCTAAATTTTGGCAAAACACCTTCAATACAAGAGATGAAAAAACATTTACAAAGGCTTTGAGTCTGAGGTCATAATTCATCACCTTTTCTTTCTAACTGTAAATAGTAGCATCCTCCGAATGTTAGTTTCCTCATAGGAAAAAATAATTAATCACAGCATTATAGTGAGCATAATAAAGTGTATGAGATTGTATCCTAGTATAAAACTCAATATATCCCACATTTTTCTTAGCAGTGGTGGTAAATTCTTTTTTTTAACTGCATCCGAAAAGTAAGAAATTAAAGCCAGTGTGTACCAGTTAGCCACTGCTACAAAAACGTTTCATAGCTAACCAACCCCACACTCAGTGGCTGTGAAACAGCAATAATTTCTATCACAGATCGGAGGGTCATTTGGGGCTTGGCTGATCCAGTTTGGCCTCAGCTGGGCAGATTCAGCAACGCTGCCTATGCCTCTCAGCTCCTTGTGGGCATGTTCTTCTCATAATGGTGGCAGCGGTTCAAGAGATAGAGGCCACATCAACAGAGTTTTTCAAACCGCTGCTTGCATTATATTTGCTAACATCCTATTGGCTAGAACAAGTCCCATGAACAGTTCTAAGTGTAGGGAAATATATCCCTGCCAGAGGTAGGGGTGAGCGGTGAAAGGATTCCAAACTGCCATAGAGAATTGGAAATTGGAGTCATTAGTGCAATTTACCACAGTTACTGGTTTTACATTGTTTATAATATAAATGAATAAGGATAAGAGAAGCATTTTTAACAGCAAAAAGATATTAGATGCACAAAGAGAAGATACCATCCATTGAGCATTGGTGAAAGGCACACAAGCCAGTGTGTGATTGTGGGGAGCTGGGGGCCACGTTCAGTCCCAGACCAGCTCTGTCAGCAAGGCCTCCAGCTTCAGGCAGCAGGCCCTCTTCTGCTGCGGACAGCTGGGGATGGGGACAATGCAACCTTACTCAGCCTGTGGATCCGGCGCTGGGAAGCACGCATCAAGCAGTCACGCCTGCTGTGAGCATCTGAGCCTGCTAGCAGGACTGCCCGTAACCCTCAAATAAAAGTGTGTGAAACAAACAAAAAAAAAGAGGAGTCTGCTTCTACCTCTGTAAAATATAACTCTAGGACCCATAGGCAAATAATCAGCCAGTTATCTCAGACATCTTAAAAAAATTTATTCCTAAGGCAGAAAGGAGCCTAATCACATAACTTTTTTTCAGTTGCTATTATCTTGAAGTTAACGAGAAAAATAAAGGATTCCACTATCCTTACAATGTACCACCTGAGGCTCACCACCATTATTAAATAGGCTTCAGCTCTCTATATTCAACATTTCTGGGTGGCCTGCTAGGGTGGTGTCAGGCATAGAAATAATTAATCACTGAGGCTATGAAAGCATGCAGAAACATGATTATATGTGCATCAGAATGCATGGATCAAAATCTGCAGTCTCCAAATGGGTACTATTGCAAGAACAAAGTATGCTCTGAAGAACAAGATAATTAAAGGGCAGGCCTGTCTCTCAAAGGAAGCAACATCGTTACACTGCTTCTCCCAGAGAATAATGGTGGCAAAGTCGAAACATTGTGTGGTTTGAAATCAGATGGCCCAGGTTTGTGTCATGGATCAACCAGTTTACCATGTGACAGTTATAAGCACTTTTAAAACCTGTTTTGATCTCATTTCCACAGTTGTAAAGTAGATATTGTTATCTCTCACAAAGTTAAGAAAATCGATTGAAGTAATATTTGTGAAAGGGTTTTAAACCGAGTGTAAACTATTAACTGTATTATTGGTTGGTATTTCAAGTTAACAGACTGATATCATGGCTCCAAAATTCTGTCAACTTCCCAGAAAGAGGGAGAGAAGATGAAGGCATGATGGGCTTGGTCACCAAACGCCATATACTTAGTGTTAAAGATTCTTGAACTTCATCTAGAAGGAATGGCTTTTTCCTAGTTCCATCCTTACCCTTGGCCACAGAGTACATTGCTAATGGTGAATAGTGGCCCCATAAACAAGGCTCATCTTCCTGAAACATTAAGAGAAGTTGTCCAGAATGATTGTTGTCAAGACTCTGGAATTCCCTTTGGCATTCATTTGTTTGTAGATTTTCAACTTGTGTGTTGTTGGGAACCACCCTGCCTGGTTTCAGAGGCTGTAACCCCCCATGATTAAGGCTGAGTCAGAGTTGGGACCATAAGCCACTAAGGAGACAAAGCTTGTCTCCCTGGCAGAAGTGCCACCTCTGCCCACTTCACCCTGCTTGGCCCTGAGCTTGGCCAGTTAGCCAATGAGGGGTAAGAATCCTCAAGGGAGGATCAACCTAAGACAGGCTCTGGTCACCAGGAATGAACTCACAGGGAAGGACTTGGGGGGCTGTGGAAAAAGGGGGTGATGGACCCTCGCCCCTCGGCTTTGAAATAGCCTGAGTCCTCATTCTGTCTGCAAGAAGTCTCCTAATCTCTTGGCCGCCTTACTTCCCTTGCCTGACTTAAGCCTGAAGCAATAACAGAGGGCAGTACAGTCCTGTGCTGGGAGGGGCGGATTCCCTGGGGAATCCGGCCTCACAAAAATACATACATTCCTGTGAAACCTACTTAATTTGTACCCTCGGTTTAAAAGATAAGGGTCCAGACCTGAGATGAGTCTGGCGCCTAAAGTTTTATGGCCCTCTAACTAATTGGCTGTAACTCAGAATAAGCCCTCAAAGTACTCTGTAAATCATGTATTGTTTAACCCTTACTGGCTGACAATGATTGATGAGCTTTATCTGTATTCCTATGCGAATGAACCTAATAAAAGCCCATGGAGAGAAAGGCTCTCCTTCTCCTTTGAGAGAATCAGCCACCTCTCCTCTCCAAGCAGATCATGTCTTGATAGTCTTATTCTTCATCTGTGGAGGGCCAGGGGGCTGCGTTAAAGCCCCCCCCCCCCGACATCGTATCTTCTGCAATAATAACAACCTCAGCTATAGGAAAGACCTACAGAGGCAGACTCTGATGGTTAATTTTAGGTGTCAGCCTGAGCAGGCTAAGGGATGCCCAGATATTTGGTAGAACCTTGTCTCTGAGTATGTTTGTGTGGGCCTTTCTGAAAGAGATTAGCATTTGAATAGACACACCGAGTAAAGGAGATTGCTCTCACCAATGCAGGAGAGCATCATTCAATCTGTTAAAGGCCTGAAGAGAATGAAAAAAGGGGAGGAAGGGCCAGTTTGAGCTGGGACAGCATCTTCCTCTTTGCTTGCCCTGGGAGCATTACAGTTCCCGGTTCTCAGGTCTCAGACCACAGGAACTCCTGGTTATTCAGCTCACAGACAGCAGATTGTGGGACTTCTCATCCTTAATAAAGTGAGCCAATACCTATTATAAATCTCTTCACATATAAAGAATTTGGTTCTGCTTTTTGGAGAACTCTGGGTACTTCATAGACATATCTGTGAAGCAACTCAAATACTGATGAATTGCAATTCTAAATGTGGCTTCTCTTTTCTTCTCCCATCATGTTTGCTTTGTGACTTTCCAGCAATGACCTCTAAACATTTTTTGAAAATAATAAGAGAAAGGGTAATTTTTACATGTCTATATTCTGTGACTATATAAGTATAAAATATGATGTACAGTGAGGAAGTGGGGGGAGTTTGAAGATTGATTCTTAATTTTTTAGGAAACCCAGAATCAGGTACTTAGTAAAAATAAACTGTAAAGTGAGTAATTTTGTTTCATATCTGTCTTAATCTAAAGCTTATCCTTGGCCTGAAAACCACTACACAAGAACATCTCACCTGACCTGGATTGAAAGTGTGATGCTAGGCCACGGTTCACTCCCCGGGTGAGTCATTGTTTCCCCCCAGGTGAGAACGAATCCTGCTGATACATCACCAAACATGGCAGATTTGTTTTTAAAGCAAGCACAGCAAAAAGCAGCAGGAAGGAAATTTAGAGCTGTTGAATAAAATCATGTAAAAATCCTGTCTGATGCCACTGAAAAGTAATTGAATTTGTGAATACCGGCCAAACGGCTCAATGAAAAGTAAATGATATGCTGATGTGTTGACATTTGAGCTTGTCCTATAGAAAGAAGGAAAAAAATAATCTTTAAATGTGAACCTGGAGAAATCATTTTTCTGCCCTTTGTGACTTCTTACGTGGGGATCTCCATTTCATGTAAATCAGTTGAAAAGAGTCTGAAATAAGTTCTAATAAACTTAGCATAAACTTAAAAAGGGGTTATTGAATACACTAAGCAAGAGATAGAATATCAAGGGGGGAAGATTCCTCATTTTTGAGAATTGTTATTAATTTAGTGTGTTTTTAAATGCAATGGCCAAGTTCAAGCTAAAATAATATCAGGATCTTAGTTAACAAGATATATTTGTTTTCTCATGGTGGCTGCAACCCAAGTCAAGTCATATATTTGAAGAAATAATTCGTTTTTATGTAGAAGGTGTTGCAACCCTCTGGCAGCACAGCTGGGGCACATCTGTGTTACCCAGCAAAACTCAGTAGCTCAAAGTCACCCATTTATGCATAATGAATGCCTTTGGTTCACATCTGCGTTACCGATGGCTAGTCTTTTTTTATGGTGCATCATTCTACAAAATGTGTGCAATTTTCTAAACGTGCAGTTCCAGGCAGGTTTGTATTTCAGTGTGGTTTTGATTGAAATATGCAGCAGTTTCTCTAAAACAATGCTGCTTATTGTGTTCTTTCCTGGAGGAACACTGTCAAGGTGAAAACGGGATGTGTACCCCAGCCCACAGTGGGGAATGCAGGTTGTCAGGTGTGTGTAGAAGGACAAACTGTGGGGAAGGTGACCATGTTCTGGTCGTGCACACTCTTACTCAGCTCGTTGTGTGCAAAGGCTGTGCTGTGCACTCATCGGCCCTTAAATTAGGTCAAGTCCTGTGTGTTGGGGACTGACGCACTGAAACACTGATCTCCTTCCTTTACTAACAGTTTTACACAGAGGAAACACATTTTAAAAGGCCTAGGCAGATAAGAAAAGGGTGAAATGGACATCAAATAGCCTTAAAAAAAGGTGAAAGAATTCCACTATAGGATGGCCGGTAAACTAAGAAAAATGTGGAAGGAAGGGATGTAATTTGCCTTATTTTTACTGTGGTGGTAAAAATGTTGGTTTAGATAAATATATAAGTGACTCAACATCTCTGTTATTTCATCTGTCTACTTATTCATTCGTTAGTAGTGGATGGCAAGAGAAACAAGCAGTTTGGTCTTGTAGGAGAGTAAATTTCAAGGCGTGGATGGATGAACGTTGAGGCTGAGGAGGCAGGCAGGGGCCAAATAACAGACGGCCTTCTGTTCTGTACGGAGTAACCTGAAATGTGCCCTCTAGCTCTAGGATACAGACATGAGTTGGTGGCGGTGCAGGATCTTAGGTAAAGAGTATTGTGTTTAGGGTGCTGTGTTAAGATGTCTCTGTCTATGGAACGGAGGGTAGAGTATGTGGGCATTGAGGAAGAGAGAGCAGAAAAAAACAAGAATTGTTTCCCAGTTAGCGCAAGGCTCCTTGGGAAGAGAAAATGAAAACCTTGACCAAGCCTTGTCTCAGGTCATCAGCCTCACAGTCCTTCCTTCCTCTCCGTGATAACTGGGGTGACTGCACCGTTCTCTAGACTTGTGGAATCAGTTCATTACTGGCATTCAAATTGGGGGGGATTATAAAACCACTTTAAGCTCTTTACTGCAATTTTAATTCACTTAGGCAGATATTGCTTACTGCATTCCCACTCTGTGCCAGGTGAAAACATGTGTCCGCAGAGAGCGAATGTATAATCTAGGGGCTGGTGTGCAGGCAAGTACACTGAATACAATACATAGAATTGTATTGTGCCCTGAATAGAATACAATACAAGAGACATTCTGGCAGGGGCAATACACAGTTAGGGGAGGAATTGGGAGGCTGGGGGAGGATGTATTTCTTATCTCAATCAAAGGAGTCAGGAAAGGATTCTGAGAATTCAAGGTCTAAAGTGAAGGAGGAGTAGGGGTTAGTTAGGGACAATGTGGGGAGAAGGGAACATTTAGACAGAAGGAAGAACAGTATAGACACAGATCCTGGCTCAGCTAGGAACCTGAAATTAGTCCAGCCTGGTGGGACCAGAGACTGGCTCAGGAGGAAGGATCCAGAGATGAGGCTCACTGTACTGTGTGTATATATTGTCATCCCAAGAACACAAATTACTCCAGGGCAGGAGGTTGTTTAATTGCTATAATTTGTCCGATCCCAGCCTCTTTAATATCCAGTGTACGCTTCAGTCAGGGAGCACAGACAAAGCAACTACTTATGGGGTATAGCTCCTGCCCCTTCCTGGCAGGGAGGCTAAGGAGGAGTGGTTTCCTGGCAGGGCATTTGTGTGTTTCTCACCCTGCAGACTTCTTTTTATCTAAACAGGGCCTTGGCTCTTCCCTCTGAAACCATGCTTTGTGGCTTCCCAAACTGCAGGGACTCGAGTACTGGTGGCATTGCCTTTGCTCAGGACAGGTTTTCTAGCACTTAGAATCAATCCAGTGTCTCCTCTTCATGTAACTAATGCCCTTTTTTTTTTTTTTTTTGCCTCCAATACAAGTTTCCCTTGAGATCCCTCACTTTCTGTTCTTCCTCCTCTTTTCCATAGTAGGCTGCCTTGCCTGCTATTTATCAGAGGGTCTGAAAGGAAGGTTTAATTTTTGAATTATTCAAGGAGGCTCTTGGGGGGTCTCGTTCCCTGCACCGCTGACTTCCGGACCGGCACAAATTGAATTCCATGCATGCGTGCTTATCTGTCTTTGACAGCCCCTTGGCATCCGCACTCTCTCAGCGCAGATGCAGAGGCTGCCGCCATGCCCAGCCCCCTCACTTAGTGCCCGTTAGTCCCTCTCCTCCTCTCCTACAGATGCTCCTTCATCTAGGGCGTGCTGTAGCGTCGGCTCCCCGCCCCTGCTGACTGCAGTCTTCTTTAGCAAATGCCAGACCTAAAGTGTATGTGGGACAGTTTCCAGATAAGCAGCACCGCTGTGCCCTGAATAATAACATATGTTAATTTGAGTGTAGCCTGTGCCCAACCATCTCTGAGTACTGCGCCTAATCAGAAAATGCGAAGTGCAAAATTAAACTGGAAAGAAACAGTGTGCCAACAGAATCTCTAATTGCAGGGAAATAAAGCAAATACCTCTTCTTAACCAGAGAATTGGAGCAATTTTTTTTAAAGCACAATCTTCATGCTTTTTCAAAGGTATAAGAGATACTCTGAAAAATCTGTGACTTCCATTGTGAAAAAAATAGGGGGTAGTTTCTTGACTTCTAAATGATAGAAGCCCAGTCCGAATGAGATGCAGAGTTAATGGACGTGTTGACAGGTGGCCGTGCTGAGGTGGAAAGTGTGCAGCTGGAAGTAGCTGCCAGGACATCTGCGGTAATCACTGCTGATAAATGGGCTTATTTGTTGATCAGTAGCTTTTCCTTCTTACCCCTTCATAGTTCCTTGTGGGCAGCTACTGAGGATGTAGAAATTGAGAAGAAAGAGTGAATATCCCAAAGATACGTACCCAGTGAAGATTTTCTCTCAAAAGAAATATAGTCCCCTCATTAATAAGCTGGCCAGAAGGTAAATGACCAACACGTAGTTAGAGGAGATACGTACACAAATGGACAGACGTACAGCATATGAGAGGTTGGATGCAAAGTCTCCCTGCAAACGTGTACGTATAGGAAAGGAAGTACGTATCCTAGGAGTATATCCATTCTTAAGCTCAGGGGTAGAGGGCTCCTCACAGCTCTCCCAAGTTAGATTTCTGTAAGGAAATAACATACTCCATGTCCATATAAAAGCTGCTACTTGAGTCTGTCTTTACCTACATTCATTAAACTGAAAGCTACGGCAGTTCTTGCCAAAGACTTTGATTAGGAATCTGAGGAAGAACTCAGGAGGGCTGTTTGACTTCTACATGACAGTGCATTTGACTCTTCAGGTTTTCCTTTGGTGGTAAATTTTGCTCCTGCTGACAGCAAGAATAATTGCTGCACACAAAGTTTAACTCTATTTTCTTGCTCAGTTTTTTACAGTGTAAGCAATCCTGCACTACGAAGCCTCTCAGGCCAAATCCTGCTCTGAGAAGGAAAAGCACATGGTTTTCGGATGTCCAAGCCTGTGACAGCCTATTGTGTCCTTACGGACAGCGTACTTACTTTGAATGGATCTTGGCATTTCAGGTAATAAAAAAATATAGATTGGGTTCCTTTTTGAATTTTACCTGCTAATTGTTTTATTAAATAAGTACAACTGCATGAGGTGAAGTTTTCATATTGTCACATATTCTCAGCTGTTAGGTTATTTGTATCTTATTGTCTTGCACTATCTACAGAGTGTTGTGTAGAATTTACTGCACGCTTCCCACATGTGGCATTTCCATTCAGGAATAATAGCCTTGTAGACAAGGACATGACTTTAGCATTAATGTACAGTATTTCATTATCTAACTTCACCGATATGACCTGTTTCATCTGCTTGGGATCTATAAAAATGGTCACTACTGTTTTCATCTTCAAAATATATGCAATATGATTCTGAGTCCTCAGGAAATCTATTCTTTTTGTGAGGTTCCTTCCCAAGTAATGACCAGGGACTTAAGAAATGCAAACACATTGATGATTTACTCCAATTCTTTTTTCAAATCTTGTCCCTGTTGAGACTTGCAGTTTTCCAGGCTGCTCTTGTCCTGACCTCTGACACAAGTTTGCTGGTCTCCAGTCTTTCCCACAAGAGCCCTCTGTGGTCACTGATTTTCATTTTTGCTGCAATGCAATCCCAGAGAAGGCTTTATAAATTTTCTTTTTCAGAGGTATGGATGTGGAGGGTTGCAAGGACAGCTGAGAAGACCAATCATCTGATGCAGAGCTGTTTGCCTGATCCAGGGATCTGCATTATTTCTGCCTGTAGGTAGAAAAGACACTTTCCTCTTTGGCACCACCATACTCCACAGGTAAGAATCGTGACGTCAGGATGGAGGGACTCTGAAGCTGACAGATCCCCCACTAATCACAGTCTGTGGCATGACCAACCATGTCCCAGAATAATTGGCAAAGGAAACACCCTCTGTCTTTTTTCTCTTGTCCAACAATAAAATACCAAATAGTCAGAGGGGTCGTTTACTAGATCTGGACTATTCATTTCTAGCCATGATCAATTTGTTCCGATAATGATTACGATAATTCATTGGTTTCAAAGATAAATACTGATTATCATACACTGTGTGTTTTGAGTAAATAAAAAAATTAAGACATTTACTGATTCCTTCAAAGTCACCAAAAATATAGTGGATAAAAATGTTTTTCAAAAAATATATGTTTTGGATTATTACTCTTAATAATTATATTTTGAGTTCATGCTTTGAATATTGCTTTGAGTCTATACTATTAATTTTAAATACATGACAAAATTTAGAATATATAAAACACATATTTTATTCTCAAAACTTAAATGACAGGTTGAGCATAAAATACAAAAAGGTAATAGTTTAGTAAAATAGAAAATTCAATTTGGAAATAGCTACAATATAAATGTTTATGTTAACTCAAGATCCACGTGTCACATCCAGGTAACCATAGCCACGTGACAGATCCCAGCTGACACTAGCAAAGCTTAACCCATCCCGTGGCACCACCATGTGATGCATAAGCATGTGAACAATAAAAAATAATTGTTGTTTTATGTCACTGTTCTTTGGCTGATCTGTTATACAATGAAAGTTAACTGATGTAGAAATTGGTTCTTGAAATGGAGATTTGCCATAATACAAACATTAGTCTGAAGAGCTGGCTGAGGCTGGAAAAATGGAGAAGAAATTTTTAGGAGTGTTGGAACATGGTGAAGGAATTCATCTTGGAGTCTAGGAAACCGATAACCCAAATCATACACAAAATAATTGGTGAAACTATTACATACAATAACAAGGAAGATTGAAAATATACTTCATGTACTCTGGATTTGGGGGAAAAAACCTCAAGGGAAGATGTTGAAAATGCTAGCTGGTTGATTGTAGCGACATATGATAATACATGGGAAGAAAGTAGACACTGGAAAGTACTGGTAAGTTTGCAAGTGGAATTTAGAGGGGATCAAGTGAGATCAGACTTTAGTTGGTTCAAAAATTAAACTCTTCATATCAAGTCTTGTTTATGTTATTGTTTATCAGGTCTTCTTAAGAGTAGAAGACTTCCGAGTACACTCAGTTTAATGGACAAGGATCAAATCAGGAAGTCTTTCTTGAGACTTTTTAAATAATTAAATTGGTGCCTATAGACTGTCTCCACCAGGAAAAAACAGTGTCCTCAAACCTAAAGGGCACTGTAGACTATTCCCAAATTATCAGGATATAGAGGAAAAAGCATGTTTTGAAATTAATTTTCAATGTGGCTTTTGTCGAATGGATTGGAGTCATTCAGATTCATAAATCCACAAAGATTTTAAGGAGGTTGCATTTTCATAAGTGCCAATAGCCTGTGCTAAAGGGGATTGAGGTGGTTGAAAATACAAAAAAGTAGTAGGTCCCCAAATTTCTATAGACAGGAAAAAGGCAAAGAAATGTATACAACCTCCCATACAAGCTATTTTTTAAAGTCAAGGAATAATGAAAAAATAAAAGGATATCTCAAAGCACTAACTCAGATATTGGAACTGAGAGTCCTGGAGGACATTGACCTGAGTGGTTGTTCCCCCCATGAAAGGAACCTGCACTAATTAAGAAACACTTTATGCCTCCAGAGTAGGGGTACCAGGGAACACGTGCTCAGTGGGATTTCAGAAATGCTATGGACTAGTGACAGCTATGGAGTTTTCATGTTTACTTTTTAAGATGGGAGTATTTACTGTGGTTATTCTATCCCTGTCTCACCATGGAGTGGCAGATAACTGCATTTTTAGCTCAGAAGTCTTTGGATCTAGAAGAGTTGTATCTAAGGGCCCACTTTCAGATATGATGAAGACTATAAGCTCTTGGATTTAGGGACTATTATGATAAAGTAAGCATATTTTGCATGTGGGAGGAGCAGGACGAGGCCAGAGGAATGACTGTGGTCAATTATATGTAAAAATGGTCCAGCGCTCCACCTTATAGCCTGCATCGACAAGCAGTGTGACTTTCAACCATCATGGGGTAGAGTCTGGTCTGTGAAGTGCTTTGGCCGATAAACGTGGGAGAAGTGAGAGCCCGCCAGTTCTGAGCCTAAGCCTCAATGGACCTGCCATCCATCTGCTCCCCTTTTTGTAGCCCTGCTGCCACCAGGTGAACAAAGCTTACTACTCTGCTGGATCTTGAACCTAGTGGCCTAGTCACTCTGTCGCCCCTGCTAATAGCCAGTCAGTTACAAAACCTGTGAGGGAGGCTATGCTGGAACCATCACCTCCAGGCTACCTGAAAAATGACTGTAGACACATGAACAAACCAAGCATAAATATGTTAAAGTTGGCCCAGATCAGAAGAACTGGTCCATCCAAGAAAACCGTATCTGTATTCACAAAACTGTATGATTGGTTTTTAAGTCACTATGTTTTGGAAGCTTTTGTAACATAATAAATGTGACACTCTCTTATCCCCCAGAACACCTCCTCTACCAGCTCACTGAATGTTGACATTCCACAGTTACAGATCCTTCCTTGATTTATCCACTAACTTTATTATTTTTTTTAAAAAAAACAAACACCCAATGTTTGAGATGATAATCAATTGATCATTTTCTTTACTGATTTGAGAAAAGGAACACTTGGGAGCAGATTGAAGATCTTGGAAAAATTTCTGATTGACAAGAAAATATCATTTTCTTAGGAGAAGTATTACAGAGAAGGCCCAAGTCCTCTGTACTAGAATTTAAATGAAGACAAAGAATTGAAAGGATATTAAGAGTTGGTATGTGTTTTCCTTGCAAAACACATGTGTGAAATAAAGCTCTCGATGGAAATCTTATGCAGCAAACATTTCTCTGTGGTTCTTGACAGAAGTAGATGTGAGTAATGCCCAGGAAGCAAAATTTGGAAGTTTATGTGACTCTGTTAGATATTTAGAAAGTAGGAAATGTGTTGTTGTGACTGCTGTCTGTATTTTTCCCTTTTACCTCTAAAAGAAACTTGATTTTGTGTGGAAAGAATCTCCCTCTTCACTGTCAGCCTGTGGGCTGTGCATAGGGCTGACACGACTATCATTGTTCCAAAGGAAGCACGTGATCCAGGACACACAGGGATTGAATATTGGGATATTTTCTGAAACCATGGGGAAGGAAAGTTTATACTGCTGTGAGAGTTAGTAAGCTTTCATAAGGTGAGTCTTTGTGTACTGACAACCGCCTTGCCATCAGCAAGGGACAGCTGCTTATAAATCAAGCTAAAACAGAAGGAAGATGGCATTGAGAGTTGCACAGAAACAGATCTCCAATGAACTTGACCGATTCTTGAGCCCATCAAGGAGCTCAATGCAGATCTCTGCCATAGCTTGTTATTTTGGAGCAAAATTACTTCTTTTTTTCTTAGCCTCTATGAGTTGGGTGTTTGTCACTTGTAAGCAAAAGATTTTGAACTAATGAGTCTTGAATTTACATGAGCAGAGGGCATTCAGCTGAGCTAAATGTTGGTCATAATCAGTGAAAAATTTGTATGAAATTGTGGGATACTGTTAAGTGTCAAAAAATAGCAATAGCTTAGCATTCCTGACATAGACCATGGAGGGGTAGAGATAAAATAGAAGAGGAAACCACCTAACATGCTGATTGTTTGAGGCAGGTCTGTGCTTTGGAAGATCCCTGGTAAGAAATGCTTGACCAAATGGTAATAAATTCAAACAGTTTTTAAACAGCTTCTAATTCTTGCACATTTATGCTGATTTTTTAGTACAGATAATTTCTTATGATACCAGAATTTCAATACCTCATGGCTAAGTAAGCAGTTAAGAAAGTGAATTATTTAAATATAATATTCTTAATATTGTCTACTGAGATAAAATTGGAAGTATATTAAAATAAAATAATGTTTTGGTGGCAACTAAATTAATTCAGGCAAAAATAAACCATATTCTTTAGAATGCAGTAGTACTAACAAAACACTTTAGTAATAAGGTCAGTTTAAAATACACTTTAACTTATTTTTCATTCAATATTGTGGGGTAATTATTGTCTTATATTTTCTGAACTTTTATATACTTACAAATATTATTGTTCAGAACTATGAAACATAGCAATGGACTCCTTTTGTGCTTTTAAAATACTGATCATTATTTTTGTCCAGCTGAACTGTTCCTACTTTCTATTAATAGATAAAAGTTTACTTTGTATATTTCATTCTTAGAAGATAAACTTGTTATGTTTATCTTACTTTTGTGACTTTCATCCTTTGAGAAACTTAGAATTTCACAATGTCAAATGATGTTTACTTAAGTGGAGTAATGTAAGCCAACATAAAATTTCAGGATTTTAATCTGTGAAACTATAAAAGATCATCAATATCTCTTAAACAACTATTTTGCTTTCTGTTAAATTAGAAATTGGGAAGACAAAAATTCCATTTATTGAAAACTAGAGATAAATTACTTTCAAAATAGAACCTTGGTTTTTTTGAAAGATGTCTTATCTTCTATTGATTGCTCTCTTGAAATCATGGTAACAGTTCCATTAGACGCCAGACCACTTTCAGGTTAGAGCACTGCTTTGGGTTCAGTTGTGTAGTTAGTTAAATTGAACGTCTCATGGAGCCCTAAGCAACACATCGCTCAGTTTCAGCTCTTACAGTGTTATCAACCTCCATGTCCCTAAATAAAGGAACTTACACCTTAGGTGTCTTCTTGATGTTGTATTCAAATTAGCCCTAATATTTCAACATTAATGTACCTGAATTAATTTTGAGCACATAGATGTGCTAATAGGCATGGTTCCTTTTTTTTTTCTTCACAAAAGTTTAATTTTGCCACAACTGTCAGCATCATAAGGTTCTCTAACTTCTGTGCACTTACACATAGACCTGATACGATGGTTCACTTGTAGAAAGTAGTGACTACTATATTCAAAGTTTTGCTTTCAATTTAAATCTACTCTCAGACTCATCTAGGCTTGAGAGGATGCAAGACCAGAAGAGAAGTTCATAGTAGTGGAGAACAGAGACAGATATGTAAGTTTTAATTGTAGACTATTTAATTGAGTCATTACCAGACTCCTGTTAGTGATGGCGATAAGAAAATTTATAAAGTATTTCTTCCTTTTAAAATTTCTCTTCAAGTTTAACTGCAAGACAGTGGGAGATAGTAAGGTGATCAGGAATGATGGCAGATTTAAGCTTCCAATTGGTCTAGGTTTAAATCTAACTTTTCTTTCCTTTTTCTTTTTAAAAAATTTTTTATTGACTGTATTGAGGTTACATTGGTTAATAAAATTATATAGGTTTCAGGTTACAATTCTATATAATACATCATCTGTATATTGCATTGTGTGTTCACCCCCCAAAGTTAAGTCTCCTTCTATCACCTTTATCCCCCCTTTACCCTCTTCTATCTCTCCCCACCCCCTTTCCCTTTAGTTATCCAAATACTATTGTCTGTGTATATGAGTTTTTCCTTTGTTTAATCCCTTCACCTTTTCACCCAGTCCCCCTAAATTGAACTTTTCTTTAGCATAATCTTGGATTATTTAAGCTATATGAACTTCAGTTTCTTATATGCATAAGGATATGCATGGTATTTTGATTTTTATTTCACATTAGACACTGTCCTAGAAAACTACCTAGAATTGTTTATTGCATGAAATACTTTCCATGTATTACTTGTTTATGGTATAATTGATACCATGAAATAAAATGTTTACCTCTTTGGAACTTCATTTTGCTTCCAGAAGGGATCAGGTGTGTTATTTAAAGTCAGTTGTCCAGCTGGGCAGCAGGCAGGAGGTTTCTCTCTATGGTCCCAGAGCCTTTGGTCTCTTTTGTACTCATGAGCAAACGGTGTGGGAGATTTTTCTTTTTTAAATAAAATGTTGAAGAGCTCAGGGCACTGTGCTAGATATACTTCTAGATAGTTGGGACTTTTGCTTGTTATTATTATGGCCTGTGATGAGTTACTAAGCGGTGTCTGAGCTTTATTCTACCTTAGTAAAGGTGAGCTATGAAACCTATCTTTAAAACTTTCTGACAAAAGTTTTTGTCTATAACACATTACCGGCAAGTTGCGGGTTCTCAATAAATGCTCGATGAAAAAACACATATCGTAAGAGAGGTTCCCAATAAAGGTTTTCAATAAAGTGGTTGCTTCTGGTATTTGAGAGGCAACAAAGGTTAAATGCACAGGAGAATATGTGGGAAAGCAGAGGTAGATAAAGAGTTATTTTCCTTCTCTTGGGTAGAAAACAAACAAAAAAAGTAAAGATTTTGGAGGATTTTAGATTCTTGATAATGAGCCTATAGGATCCCTAGAGCTGTAAAAAAGAGGAATTTTAGTATAATTATAAATATAAATGACTGTTTTTCCAGAAGAGAGAAGACAAATTTGCTACCTCATAGCGTTCTATTTCTGAAATGGAGATCTATAGCGAAGTATAGTATGTAAGTATGTACAAGTATTTTATTTGTGATATCTTTTCTGAGATTACTATGATTTATCATGTTATATTCTTCTCAGCTAAGCTTTCAAACACTGAAGTAAGATTTTAAAACATAGTAAGAGCCATGAGCGGGTAGATCGGTTGGTTAGAGCATCATCCTGGACACCAAAAGGCTGCCCATTCGATTCCTGGGCAGGGCACATCGATGTCTGTCTGTCTGTCTCTCACTCTGTCCTTCCTTCCCTCCCCCTCTTCCCCCTTCCTCTCTCCCTAAAAGTCAATAAACATGTCCTTGGGTGAGGATTAAAAAATAGTCAGATCTAGTATAAGAAATTGTGCTAGGTGGGCTCAAATTAGTGATGCTCTAGGCCTCCATTTCTGTTTACAGATATGTTGACCATTCCTAATACTAGTAAGTATTGGGATGTATCCATGAAATCATTCACCCTTAGAATGTATGTAACTACAAAAGAAAGTTGGACCAAAACATAGAAAATATGCTAAATTTTGTTTAAAATTTCTATCTTAAATGATTTTCCCTTCTTTGTACTTCCATAGTAATGGATGGTTTTATGATAGCACTTATTTAGTTTTGAATTATATTTAGTTATGCATGTTATTTTTTGAGTATGGAAATAAAACTCTTACACCAAGATAATTCCCACACCCCGAACAATGGTTTGTGCATGGAAGATGCTCATAGTTTGCTGGTTAATTGCTATTTTACACGATTAATGTAACAGTAGTGTACAAAACTGAGGGATAGAACTTCATTTACTTGAATTTATTACACAATGTTTGAAGACCTATATAGTCTAAACCTATGGCTTTGTGACTGGAAGTCTATAGATTTGGAGAGGAAAAGTTGCTCTGGAATAAAATTTTATGAAGTCAAAAGGCCACTCGATTAAAGAAATCTGGATTCAAATGAGTCCATTGGGCTTGTTCTTTCATTTTGTTTTCATAAATATGGTTTTGAAGGAACAAGGTAAGTGCCATTTACCTATTGTTTTTATTGTTTGTTTTTAGAAATATGTTAGCTATACAAATAAGTTCTTCTATTTAAGAAGTGTATTTAGGTTGTCTCGTCATCCATTCTCTTTTTATGTTCTTCGGCTTGAACTACATAAATATGTAGTGTTAATGTAGTTGTTTAGTTCTAAGAATGGGATATAGCAGAGTCTGAAAATCCTCTTATTTAAAATCCATTTCTTTGTGTGAAAGGAAGCTTTTACTACAAGTGAGTGGAGAGGATTATTCTCAAGTGTGATAAAAAAATTTCAGAACAAACTCAATTCTAAACTTCATTGTCAAATTATATCTTGGTCTTTCAAACTTCATTCAAATTATTTCATTTTCTTTCATTCGAGCAAAGAATATGGGCTTTGAATGATAGCCATCTCATGGCAAATCTGTTCTCATAAGAAAAGTGTGATATAAGGATGACTCATTTTATCATGCTGCAGTTTAGAAATTTTTTCACTGATTGATTTTAAAGAGACAAAAAGAAAGAAAGGGAGAAGGAGAGGGAGGGAGAGAGAGAGGAGAAAGAGAGATCAATTTGTTGTTCTACTTATTTATTCATTCATTGGTTGATTCTTGTATGTGCCCTAGCCAGGGATTGAACCCACAACCTTGGTGCATCAGGATGATGCTCCAGCCAACCCGGCCAGGGCCTGTATTTTTGTTGTGAAGATAATATACATGATTGAAATCACTCTCCTAGTACTGCTTGTCCTAAAATTCTCCTGAAATTAAAATCTTCTTTTGCAGTGGACAGATACATTAGGCTATTATTTATTGAATCATATTTCTCTATTTAGAAAGTAAAGACAAGTACAGTATAATATACAGAATGGTGACTATAATTAATAATACTGTATTGAATATTTGAAAGTTGCTAAGAAAGTATATATTTTTTGCCCTGAATGGTGTGGCTCAGTGGGTTGGGTGTTGTCCTGCAAACCAAAAGGTCACCAGTTCAATTCCTGGTCAGGGCACATACCTGGGTTTCAGGCCAGGTCCCTGGTTGGGGAAACCAATCGATGTTTCTCTAGCACATCAGCATTCCTCTCCCGTTTTTGCTCCCTCCCTTCCCCTCTCTAAAAATAAATAAATAAAATCTTTTAAAAAAAGAAAGTAGATTTTCTAGAGTAGGTCTTAAAAGTTCTCATCACAAGAAAAATATATTTCTAAATATATATATATGGTGATGGATGTTAACTAGACTTACTCTGGTGATTTTTTCACAATATATACATATATCAAATCATTGTGTTGTGCACCTGAAACTAATACAATGGTATATATACCCCCCCTGCCCCCCCCACAAAACAAACTAAAGACAAACAAATGAAAGGAGTTATGGGAAAGGGGCTTGATCGCAAGAGTGGAACATGAAATACTGGGATAAGTAATGAGAAAGAAAACAGACTCAAGTAAGAATTTAGAAATTTCCAATTTGTCTCTGAGTCTTGGAGTATTTTTATGTCCAGTTCATTTGCTTCAGTAAATATGCCCTTTCCTTTCCTCTTCTTGCTGTACCTCCCAAAATGTTCAACTACCACAGAGAAAAAGCTCTTTTCTGTGTGGACAGAGTAAGAGGATTATAATGTCATTGGCCCAAAATTCTATATAAACAATGAGGTCTAGGAGTGATATTTTACCATACTATCAATCATAACATTATTATATAAAGTATACAATTTACCCTAGTATCTGTGATTCATTGTTTGACCTCTTCACTCATTAGAAGTTAAAACAAAAATTTCATTAGGAATTCATTGACATCTTCTCAATTATTAGATGTAGATGAGTAATTAAACATAACTCTAACCTTAGACTTAGTTCTTACCTTAGGTCAGACTCTTGGATCTTTTGGATTTTTACTGTATTGTCGTCTTTCCCTGGAAAGACATTAGCTGGTGAAGGAAGATCAGATATCCCACTGATCTGATATTAGCAGCCCACCCAGAGTAGTCTACCTAAGGTGTGGTTTTAGCTATCTTTCTGTTTAGATGCTTCATTTATGTTCCTGGCTATATTTATCCCCTTGGGAACTTTGGTATCTGGTTCTGTATATAGGAAGTTTAAAGTATCACTTCCTCCTAACAAGTAAAAAGCTGAACAGACCAAAACATCAATGACTCTTCTGGGATCAATAAAAATGGGGAAGACACAGTGCAAACCACTGCCCCCAAGATTGGAGAAACTGATGGGAGAACAGAGGGGTCAGGGTTTACCAGAGCAGAGACTCACTCATTAGTGGAAGCCACCATGGAACCAGAGCCCAGGTAGGGAAACCTGAAATGTAATAGATGAAATACTGGACTCTTAGTGTGGACAAGTCTGAGAGTTAAAGGTTCCAGGGAGACCCAGTCATGCCAGGGGGCAGGGCGGGGAGCACACAATATTGTAAGATTTATTTCTAGAAGTTACACCAGGTTCCTGCAGTAAGTATCAGACAAAAGTCTCCACAGGCTTCCAATAGAGGCAGAGAAAAATAAACTATTTTAAAACTCACCAGAGCACTCTGTGCTTAGGAACATGGCTTGCTCTCAGAGGAGAGTAGTTAATTGGAGCCTGACTTGCTGATTATCAGAGCCCCATCAGCCTGCAGAAGAGAAATACTCAACCCCTGTCTCCTCGAGCCGCTCTGTTGCATCTAATGGGGGACCGAATTCCAGGACTATAGAAGACTTTTCTCCTCCTACACTTCACCAATGCATTACTAAAGATCTATTTACAATAATTTCTTTTATCCAATCATGTTCAGCTATTAAGGGGAAATGACAAAGCATATGAAAGTTAAAAAAATGGAATTTGAAGAGGCAGAGCAAGCATCAGAAACAGACATGGCAGGGATGTCAGAATGACCAGACTGTGAACTCAAAAGAATTATGATTAATATCCTAAATATTCTAAAGAATAAAGTAGACAGCATGCAAGAACAGATGGGCAGTGTCAGCAGAGAGATGAAAACCCTCATAAAGAACCAAGAAGAAGAAATACTGGAGATAAACAACACTGTAACAGAAATAAAGAATGCCTTTTTTAGTAGACTGGACTTGGCTGAGAAAATCTCTGAGCTAGACGACATGTCAATAGAATTCTTAAACACTGCAAGGCAAAGAGCCTTGCAAAGGCTGAAAATAAACAATTCCCAAGATCTGTGGGACCACTACCAAAGGTGTAACATATGAATAATGGGAATGTCAGAAGGAAAAGAGAGAAAGGACAAGAAACAATATTTGAAACAAAAATGACCGAGAATTTTCCCCCAATTAATGTCAGATATCAAACTACACAGATCCAGGAATCTTAGAGAACACCAAGTACAATATATGCAAAAAACAAAACCAAACCCCAAAACCCTATACAGGGACATATCATTTCAAATTATAGAACATCAAGGATAAAGACCAAAAAACCTGAAAGAAGCCAGAGGAAACACTTTACTTATAGAGAAGAAAAGAATCACATTCGACTTCTCAGAAATCATGCAACCAAGAAGAGAGTAGAGTGAAATACTTAAAATGTTAAGAGAGAAAAAAAATCCACCAACCTAGAATTCTATAACCAGTGAAATTAACCTTCAACAGTAAAGAACAGTCAGACAAAGTAAAAAAGATGGAATTTGTGTCCACTAGAACTGCCTTGGGAAAAGTACTTACAGAATGTAAATAAGACTAATTACAACATCAGATTTGTTTTGAGAGGAAATGTTTACTGTAGGAAGGGCAGAGTGAATAAAATCTAGGACTTAGTTTGGCAGAAAAGAAGGGAGAGAACATTTTATATCAGAGAATTGTCATAATGGGAAGTTCCATTGACTCCCATGATGAAGAGAACAAATGTTCCTAATAAATGATGAGCCATGGCTAGGTTTTCAGCAGCTAGGTGATATTTTCGACATTTTCCGTGAAGTAATTTGCGAGAGTGAACAAGGTAGGCTGTGGAGAATCTCAGGAAGGAGGTCAATACAATCGGAAGAACAATTTGAAAGCTGCTGTAGCAGGTAGCAATTCAAGCTTGAAAGCATCACACACCAAACTATTGGTAGAGAAACAGACAAGTCAAAGGACTATCTCTAGCAATTGCTTACCTGTGTAGACCACCTGAAACTTTCTGAAGCTCCCGTGGATTCCAGTTTCAGTTCCTATTAAATTTTTCAATAAAAATTTCCTTAAAAATGATATAAGTTAATTCTTTAATGTTTTAAGATGCAATATATTTCCAAGTTGGATAATGTGGGGAGTCCTTCATCTTATGCCATTCACTGGGCAGAAGAACCATATGATCAGCTTGGAAATTGCCCACTAGAATTGTTTTAATTGATTCGCCATGATATGACAATACCTAAGAGACCAATTTTACCTCACAAGATAAAGTTTCTGCCTATGTATGTTTGATCAGAAAGCTTTTGGTTACATAGAGATCAAAATGCCCGAATTGATCCCTGACCGAATATTGCTGTCCATATAGGGTAGGCATATGTGATCACGAAGATTTGTAAACCATGAAATCCTCACGCCACGTAAATTAAATTGAGGAAACCAAATTTGTTGGTGGGAATAAATTCAACATTTATAAAGTGATGAAGAGCCTGGAAACATGATTTGTCTCTAAAATTTGGATCCATAAATGAAAAGTAAAAAGTGAGATGATAAGCCCTTTTTTTTGATATTTGAGACCTTTCTGATAATAGTTTTATAAAATTTTGTTAACAATTGTTTAAAGTGTAATCATTTCATTTTTAATTCTGATTTTCCTCAAATATAATGCCTATCTATTTAAGGAAACAGACTGATTCAAGGAACACTTCAGTATGAGAGAACTTTTAACTCTTCGGAAGGCTGCAAATATGGTTACAGATGTAGGTTTGATGCCATCTGGGATTAGCTGTTTTTTATTAAAGTTATTTTTTCCTACACAATGTGCTTCTGTACTTAGTATTTATTTTATTTTATTTTTCACTTACAGTTTACATCTTGTTTTAGTTTAATCTGTACAACATAGTGATTAGACAGTCATGTACTTTACAAAGTAATCCCCCGATATTTCAAGTACCCACCTGGCACCATACATAGTTATTATTTTCACATTTTTTAACATCACTAGTCACTCACTTTTTCTCTCAACAAATAATCTTTTCTCTGAATAATAACAGTTTTTCAGAGAGAGACATGATATGCCAGGATTGAGGAGGCAGAAGATTTTAGCTTGATTTACACATGGAGATTTAAGTATGCCTGAGTGTGAGAAGAGGCATGAATACAGCTGATTTACAGTTCCCACTGAGCTGAAACCTGCTTATTCAGATTTGTGTCTCATCCCAAGATAATGAGAAAAAAGATCTAGATGCTACTTAGGTTAACATGATAAAATTAGTTAAACTGCATATTCATTCCCTTTTCCCTGTGGTTTTCAATGAGCTGCATCATCAGTGTGTTAATATATCGTCATTACCTTGACATTGACACTAATATGAGCTTTATTGAACGTCATGTTAGCTTCTTCTGCTTTTCTCATCGGGGTTTTTGGGGTTTGTTTGTTTGTTTTTTTGGAGTTTGTATGCCACGGATGGCTTCATTGGTTGGAGTAGAAATACTTTCACAGGAAGGAATTCAGCTCCCTGTTTGAAGGCAGGAAACAGCTCATGATCAGTCATTCACAGAATTCTTCCTTAAACTTCTGAATCTGAAAATCCCTGCTTCTGCTCCTGTTTTGTCAGATTTACATGCAGGGCTCGTTGGTTCTCTATTTTCTCCTTTGTTCCTGTAGAAGTGCACATGGCTTCTCTACTCATGCCAGGGCTCCATCTCCCCACTCCCAGCTCCACCGAGCACAGCCAGACTGCACCACCCGCGAGAGCTCTCATGCTGAACTTGGTTGTGATTGGGCACAGGAGACTGTCACAGACAAGTCGCAGCAATCCCCTATGCTTGTTTTATATGGTAATAATATAAGCAAGAAGCAGAAGAGCTTTCATGATAGCCTGCTACTGCTCCAAAATTGCTTTGAGACCACCTTAAATTGCATACTCTGTTTGCAAGGCAGACAAATGTCTAATATGTTTTAGAAACATGTCTAGCAAAATTCATTTGTAGTTTTCACACTTGCTGCTGACAGAAGTACATTCCACTTATCTAGGGAATTGCCACAAATGAAATGGTTGATTCTCTAAAGTGAAGAATAAATGAAGCATTAATATAAACAGATAACTATAAATTTAAACAAATACTCTAAACACATATAAGGAAAATAAGGAAGACAAGTAAGGGGAATCTCCATTTTTTTCTTTCCTATTGGATAGTCTAGCAGAAGAGGCATTACTTTTTGCATGTCTGTGGCTTGGTGGAACACAGCTCAGGAGCACTTCTAATGTCCACTCTGTTCATGTGTGATCTTGGAGATGATGGGGAAAAAGCTCTTCCTGTTCATTACTGTTTTACTTGTCAAGGGCCTACTCCTGCCTATGAGATAAAGAGCTGTCTTTGAAACTCTACGATGCATTGCCCGTGTTTCATAATCAACTGTGACTTCCTAGCTAGTGTGCTTCATATTAGGCTGGGACAATGTATTAATACAATAATAATCTAAATATAATAGCAGTACAAGTAGTCAGTGTTAGGCAGCAAAGAGAAAGATTTGGCTCAAGCATCTGTGATTAGTTATACAAGCAACCTGACACCTTCACTCTATTTCTTCACTCTGATTTTTCTAAATATTATTTTATTAAGACATGGAAAGAAAAATAGCTTTAGTCCTTTTTCTTTGGTAAACATTATCACAGACTCAAAAACTCATGACTTATGTACAGTTTTCCACCTCTTATGTTTATGTTTCAGAATTTGAAAATTTCTTTTATGAAAATATCTTTTAATAGCCTGTGAGAAATGTGGTTTTACCACCCCTGCCCTAATATTTGTCTGAAGAGAGTAAGAAAGACAAATTCGATGAGTGGATCTTTAGTTCCTCATTGTTTTGGAGTGTAGTCCAAAGCATTTGATATTGATATATACACCCATGACCTGCATTTTATTTAGTCTCTTGATATTTCCAATGTCTGGGACATATTACTCAGTCAGAAGCATTGATTACAATAATGAGACAGATAAGCTATTTTGTTGTTCTTTGCTGGACTTAAGGAAACCAGTAAAAGAGGTTATTTGCACAGGCCTAATAGCACCAGTTGGACAGGGCTGGGACTGACACTTGACTGCCCAAATCATCTCAATTCTTTATTCTCTTCATCTCAATTCTCTATTGCTCTCTCTCTCAATGTGCGTGGTGGGGTGGTTGGCATGGGAGCAAAAGAGAAAATGGCTAAAGAAACCCCAGGAAAACAAAGAAAAGGTGATATATTCAGTCCTTTTGAAATAATCCAAATGCTAATGTCCCCATTTGGTTTTAGCTTGAAAATCTAGCATGACTTTACAAACCAATTTCCTGCACTACACTGGCAATCAAATACTTAGCTATAGCATGCTGTGAATCCAAATGGGCACATCTAAACTAAAATGGCATGCATTTTAACATTATTCCATTTGACAAGTCTCTCTTCAGAATCAGAGTAAACCAGGATTTTATTGAACAGAGAGCCTGCATGAAAGTGATATGTTGGAATCTTTTATTTTTCTTTTTCAAAGTAGCTTTTGCATTGCATAAAATGCCCTCTGTTCTCTAATGGAAGTAATATAAAGTCACATCCTTTCAATATAGATAATATTCAGGTTTATTACTCTTTTAAAAAAAAGACAGTCTGCAGTTTCATGCCAGTGATCACATCTGCAAACAATCACCAAGAAAATCTGTTTCTCTGTACATCCCAGTAGAAAGTGTGGAAATTACTAGATTTTACTGACTATCAGAACCATCTTGTTGAAATTATAGTTTATCCACAAAACCCTACCACTGACAGGTAGATAAGCACTATGGAAACAGAAGAGCACAATTAGATATCAATGATTATGGTTTCTGAACCATGTGCCTATTCTTAGAGTAATAGCTGCTGTTACTGGCAATGTCAGCTCTTGGTTCTTGAGTTCAGCAAAGAAAGAATTCAGAGCCAAGCACTCTAGTACAAAAGGAAGTTTATTTAGCATGCAAAGCGAAAGCACACTTGAAGAGAAGAATTAAAGAGGCTTTTCAGAGAGCTTCCTTGGCCTTTTAGAAAGAAAATTACAGAGGGAGAAGAAGTGAGCCGGCTGGGCTGCATAGACTCAGAAAAACAAGTTACAGAGGCAAAAGAATGGCCCTTAGAGACAGGTTCAGGGGGCAAGCCCAGACCAAGCTGCCACTGCCTTCTGCTCCCCTGGTTGCGATTCTTGTAGGGGCACCTAGAGCTCGGGAGAGGGAAGGCAGAGATACACAGCAGAAGAAAGAAGGCATGGGCAAAATAGAGCACACACTGGGTGCTCTACCTAAAGGGCTTTTATCTGTTTTCTAAAGTGAGGAATTTTAGGGGCAGTCTCAGGGAAGGATCTCAGTAGAATATTTATCAGATTTCCAGGTCTGTTCTTTAATATGCTAATTCATCTAAATGAGCATATAGAGTCAGGGTCATGGTTTCTACTGATTGACTGGCACTAGGGTAAGGGGTCATTGGTCATTGCATCTGGTGCTGATGCCAGCCATGGCATTATTCTATCTGGTTCTGCTGCTTTTCTGGGCCTGGAACTGAAATGAAACTGATGCCTAAATCTAATCTCTAGTTTGACCAAAACTCTTTCTCTGTGGTCAAAAGACCAAGAAGAGGCTTTGTCCCTAAGATTATTTGATGCTTATTGGAACTTCATAGTCTTGAAGGCCTAATGCTTAAGGGAGTGGTCAGGGTTCTGGATGAGGCCAGTTTGAATGGGCTCTCTGTCTCAGTTTTCCCATTCCACTTGCCAAGGAATTTTCCTAGCTTCTTACTCGTCTATGTCACTAACATTATTCCATGATACCAGCAATTTATTTACAGTGCATAATGACAAAAAAAGATATATTAGTACTATAAGGAAACCATCAAACTAATTCCAGCTTACTTCACTTATTCCACATACATAAATGTGTTCAGTTTAGGAAAGCATTAGTGGTTATTCCAAAACTACCAAAGGACTTTTACATAGGACTAAAAGAGCAAAGTAGAGTTTACATAAAGAAAGTAGGAAACACTAAAATATAACTAATTATGCTTACAACTGTTTTTTAAAGAATTTAATAGTATAAGATCAGAGGATGAAGTATGGACTCACAAAGGTCATTCTTTACCTTAACTGAGCCTGTCTATTGTCTTTTCGCATCTATAATGATATACCTTTTCAATACCAGGTTAATTTCCTTTTTCCAGACCCCTCAGGACATAATCGCTGCTCCAGAGCAGAGACCACAAAACCCCTGTTGTTATTATTATCGTGTTAATTGTTAACTGTTAACTATGCTCTATCCACCAATGTAAAAGAAGTATATGTCTATTCATTTTACTTTTTACCCAGTTTTAGAGATTTCCCCACTTTGCTTTCTCCTGCCTCACTAATCTATTGTATCACCAGTGGATTTCATAAAACCCCCTTACACCTCCTCCTTTAATTGTAACGTATTAAACAAGGTGCAACACTGTCATTCTCTGGAGCATTTTCTCAATCCATTGATATTTTGCTTCCCAGCAATTGTCATCAGATAAACTCAAAATTCCCTACAGGTTGGGACATTTCTTATGTTGACAGAGCCAAAAAAAAATATCCAGTAATGGCACAATCCTGTATGTAAATATATTATTCTATGAATGTAACCCAGCAGTCATCTGTCTGCATGACCTCAAAAATGCTAGTTTGTAAAGCCATTTCCTCTCATCCCACAGGTGAACACCCTGGGGGTTATAGCTCTGCTAATTATCTCTCGCTCTAATTTCCTCCTTTCCTTGGGTTTTTAATATCCCTGGTTTTCTGCACTTGTGATTAATCTCTTCTCTCTGCCATGTATCAACACAAATCTGGATAGAACTTTTGTATTTAATATTAGAAACCAATAACCAATGTGAGTCGATTGCACGCCTGGGGAGTTTTGCTAGACCGGAAGTAACAGTGAGGCCGGTGCCACAGGAACACAGGCTGGTGGAACCCAGAGAATGCAGACAGGAGGTCAGTACTGAATATGGATTTGATTCTTTCTAGTGCTCTCTACTGACTTCAACGTCCAGAACTTTTGCTCTCCTGGATTATAAGATTTTTTAAAAAAATAAGTGATCTATATCTTTTAAAATTTTTATTTATTGATTTGAGAGAGAGAGGGAGAGGAACATCGATCAGTTGTTTCACTCACTTATAAATTTACTGGTTAACTCTTGTATGTGCCCTGACTGGGGATGAGACCTGCAACCTTTGGCATATCTGGACGATGCTCTAACCATCTGAGCTTCCCAGCCAGGACTAGACTTGGTTTTGTAAGCTGTACTCACTTCGCTGAAAAAATAGTCTGCTGGTTTGGCTCATAACGATGAATTGATTTTGGTCTGAGTTGTTCCTAACTATGTCAGTTATAGAATAAGTACATACATATTTTCATATTTTTATGACAACTCAATTTAAGATATGTACTAATGTATTAAAAATCCCACAAAGTTTGCATCAAAGTGACATTTTATAAGCATTATGCTGCCTAAAAATCTTCCCCGATATTGGAATCATCAGGCAAAGACTTTAAAACAACTACGATAATGATGTTAATAAAACATGGAAAATGCATGAACAGATGGAGGAATTTCAATACATATATATGTAAATGATAAAAAGAGCCAAATTGAAATATCAGAAGTGAAAAATGAATAAGAAATTAAAAATTCATTGGGTGGGCTTATTATTTGACAATATCAAGTAATGATATTATATATAATGATATCACACAATACATATTATTGTAATCACAAGAGGGGGAAAAAAGAAAGAAGAGCTAATGCCTGAACACGGTCCAGAATTGAAGAAAGACAGCTCACCATCAACTCTAGGAGCCCAGCACACCCCAGGAGGGGAAACTGAAAACAACAAGGCCAGAGGTGCATCAGACTCCAGCCGGTAGAAACTAAGAGCATAATGCTGCCAGCTGCTTTTGGTTGTTGTTGAATTTCTTTTACACGTAACAATCCACTTTTCAGTATTCTTCGGTGTTCCCTCTGTGCTAATTTAAACAACAAATACCTATACTTTATTTTCTAAATCCGAAACAAATGGTGGGCGTTTTATTGTTTGTGGACCAAACCTGGCCCACCACCTATTCCATGTGGCCTGTGAGCCTGGATTGGCTTTTGCACTTTTAAATACCTGAAAAGTATAAAAAATAATAATACTTTATGATAAGTGAAAATCACGGAGTTCAGGTTTTACTGCCCACAAACATAGGTTTATAGGGAGGTGGCAGCACTCACTCATTCACGTATTATTGTCCGCACTGCTTCGCACCACGGCAGCAGAGAAGTGGAGGGGTGTGGAAGGGACTGTTGAATGTGGGGCACACTCACTGCGGCACACTGTTGCAACCCCCAATTGTGGTCACACAGTTATAACTCGGCAGCATTTCAAATGCCACATATCGCCATAACATATTTTATTTATTTTGTATCCCAGTGCATACTCATAAAACATGAATATTGGGTTTTAAATGTTGCATTTTTAAGGCACAGTGTAGTATGGTTTACTTGTACCAAATTGGATAGAAAATCATTGTTTCTATGCTATGACACTGTACTTGTGCTTAACGAATATGTATTGACATCAACAGATTAAGCACTTGTAACAATGTTACTGTCTCTTCACCTTTTTCACCCAGTACCCCTACACTCCTTCCTCTGACAGCTGTCAGTCTGTTCTCTGTATCAATGAGCCTGTTCCTGTTTTGTTAGTTTATTTTGTTCATTAGATTCCACATATAAGTGACATCATACGGTACTTGTCTTCTCTTACTTGCTTATTTCACTTAACTTAACACTCTCCAGGTCCACCCATGCTGTTGCAAAAGGTAATATTTCCTTCTTTTTTACAGCCACGTAGTAGTCCATTGTAAACATGTACCACCACTTTTTTATCCACTAATCTACTGATGGGCACTTGGCTATTTCCAAATCCTGGCTATTGTAAATAATGCTGCAGTGAACAATGGAGTTCATATAATCTTTCAAATTAGTGTTTTGGTGTTCTTTGGATGTCCTACCAGAAGTGGAATCACTGGGTCAAAAGGCAGTTCCATTTTTAATTTTATGAGGAAAGTCCATACTGCTTTCCACAGTGGCTGTACCAATCTGCCACCAACAGTGTGCTAGGGTTCCCTTTTCTCCACATCCTTGCCAACACTTGTTGTTTCCTGATTATTGATGATAACCATTATGATAGGCAAGAGGTGATAGCTCATTGTGGTTTTAATTTTCATTTCTTTGATGATTAGTGATGCCAACCATGAAAGACCCTGAGTAGCCTCAGAAATCTTGAGAAAGAAGAACAAAGCTGGAGGTACCATGTTACCTGATACCAAACTATACTACAAAGCCATAGTAGTCAAAACAGCATGGTACCGGCATAAAAACAGGCATATAGATCGATGGAACAGAATAGAGAGCACAGAAATAAACCCACATTTTTATCATCAAGTGATATTTGACAAAGGAGGCAAGAACACAAAATGGGATAAAGGCAATCTATTCCATAAATTGTGTTGGGAAAATAGAACAGATACATGTAAAAAATGAAACTAGACCACCTCCTTACACCATACACAAGAACAAACTCAAAATGGATTAAAGACTTAAATAAAAGTTATGAAACCATAAAAATTCTAGAACACCGAGGCAGTAAAATCTTGGACATTACTCATAGCATGCTTTGTTCTGATATATCTTCTCAGGCAAGGGGAACAAAAGAAAAAATAAGCAAATGGGACTACATCAAACTAAAAAGCTTTTGCACAGCAAATGAAACAATGGAAAAAATGAAAAGACAACCCACTGAGTGGGAGAACAAATCCACCAATGATTTATCTGATATGGAATTAATTTCCAAATTTTATAAAGAACTTATACAACTCAATACCAAAAACAACAGCAATAGCAACAACAATCCAATTAAAAAATGAGCAAAGGATCTGAATAGACACTTCTCCAAAGAGCACACATAGATGGCCAATAGACATGTGAATAGCTTTCTTTTATCTGCACAGGTACTCAAGCCCATTCTCTTTACTCCCACTACAGAATTCCTTTAAAAATATTTTAACGCTTGGTCTTTTAAAAGCACTTTTAAAAGGGAACATAGCATTCATACTGATAAAAATATTCAAACCCAACTTGTAGAGGGTTCCTCCATCTCTGTTTATCCTTCCATGGGTACTGTCCCTAGGATACATATGTACTATGGGATTTCCATTAATATTTATATATCTACTCTCCTATTTTATGGCTTAAAATTTCTTTATATTAAATGTCCCCCTTTAAACTACAGTGTACATTCTGTCTCCTGATTGGACTCAGACTGATTCATAGGAATTACTGAAGACCATGTAAGTATATTCTACTAAATACAAACTAATTTCTCCTTGGCTTGGACCCCAAAATGTCTATGGCCATTAAAAGATCATCGACATGAGAATAAGGGCGAAGTCAACCCATGGTTGAAAGAGACAGCAGTTTTGATCGGTGCATTTAATTCTCTGTGTGTGAGCGTGCACACACACACGTAGGAATCTTGGTTCTGGAGAGGGGCCATGAAAGTTAGCTTAACATGAACTTCTCAGCCCTGAGAAGTCTAGTCTCTGTCTGCATAGCCTTTTCCCAATTAAAAAGAAAAATCAGTCCCAGCGTTGACAAACTATTGCAGGCAGTATCAGTCCAGTTTGCTGTGTGCTTTTGTAAATAAAGTTTTATTAAAATACACCCATACATATTCCTTACATATTGACTGTACCTGCTGCTTTCATGCTATGATGGCATAGTTGAGTAGTTGCAACAGACACTGTGTCTCACAAAACCTAAAATATTTACTGCTTGGTTTTGAGCAGATAAAGTTTACAGATGTCTGCCCTATACTATTGGGTGGCATTAAAATTTTGAGTAGAGATAGTGATTTTTGTTGCATACACACAAAAAATGTGAGCCCTTTGAAGTCAGCCATTAGTTTCTGATCTAAGAACCCAAGGACAGTCTGTGTGTTTCTGTGTGAGGTCAAGTGTTTGGGAGACGCTAATTTTTTTGCCATTCAGGAGCCTTGAAATTTGACATTTAGTTCCTCTGCTATGAATTATTGTTAATGTCAGAATTATGAAGGAAGTGGAATTACAAATTTTTCAGAGTTTTCATGTTGAATGCAATCAGGAAGTAAAGGATTATTGGGATTTCGATTTTTAAGTACATTTAATTATTTTTTCATAATATGGTTACACTTATGATATTTTTTAGCTTTTAAAAATAAGTAATACATGTGATCTCTCATTCTAAAAATGTTCAAACAAATATATACCTAGTATAATTGATGCATTCATTTTCTTAAAATACTCTCCAAAAGTTATAAAAATGCCAGATCCCCCTGATTTTTGATACATCCTCTGAAAAACCTGACAATAAAATTTAAAAAAGATAATGATTTTTTGACACAACACATTGAATTCTTACAGACAGAATTCTTAAAAGAAAATTTCCTTATAAACTTTGAATAATGAAATATTGAACCGTGTACATAACCTCCCAAGATTGTAGCTAGTATAGATAAAATGATTGATATTTAGGAATGTCTTCTACCTAGAATCTACATATACGGTATGAGTTTGTTCTTTATCACTATTTGGACTTTTTGTGCTTTTTAATTTCATTTTTTCATTTAAACATATTCCAAGCATTTGAACCAACAAGGTAGTTTTCCCAAAGATAACTTTGAGGGTAGATATTCTTGCTTTAGGTCATATATTTTTCTGTATGATTTTCTCTTTTTAGAGAAATTCTATATTTACGGAATTTTTGGAGACTCCCCAAAATTTTTATTGGAATAGGAAGATTCAGCTACAGAGTAATCATCAATTCTTAAAATCTAAAATACAAAAGAAACAAAATTTCACCTACTACCCACAAGTGGAAATAATACAGTGAAGTAGGTAAATAAGTATGGGCAACAAGAGTAGAAGTAGAAAATAAGAGAAAGGCAATTATGGAAGCATGTTTGGAAGAAGCTCAGAAAGGAAAAGCTAAGATCTTAATAAATAGAAGGAGGAGATGGAGAAGGAGGAGAAAAAATGCTGACTTAAAACTGCCCGTGAAATGTTTTCGTTGTAGAACTACAGGACTCTGTTTACTGGGAAGGAAAAATAAAACTTCAACAACGTCATTTGACTTCATTGCAGGCCAAGAGATGGGCCACAGAATCATAAAAAGTAAAATGTCATTATCTATTACTAAATTTTTCACTCATTTTAAAAGCCCTGGCTTAGAAACCTAACAGAAAATATGCTGCCCAATTAGGAACATAGCTTGAGCTATTTTAGAGAACACACATGTTCATCGATGTGGTCCTCAGACTAACGCTCCCATTCCCAAACCTGTAAATATGTTAAGTTACATGGCCAAGAGGAAGGAACATTGCAGGTGGAATTAAATCTGTTAATCAGCCGGCTTTGAGATGGGGAGATTGTCTTTGGTTGTCTCGGTGGGCCCAGTGATCTCGACAAACCTTTATGGTGAAGAGGAGAGCAGAAGAGGGAGAACCAGAGAGATGCGCCATGAGAGGACTTGGCCAAATGGCCTGGCTGAAGGTGGAGGAAGGGGTCATGTTCCAAAAAATGCAAGAAGCCTCAAGCAGCAGGAAAAGGCAAGAACTCCATAGATTCTAGCCTAGACCCTCCAGAAGAAATGCAGCCTTGACAACACCTTGCTTTAAGACCCACATCAGACTTCTGACATCCAGAACCGTAAGGCAACAAATGTGTGCTGTTTCAAGGCCCTAAGTGTGAGAAAACTGTGCTGCTTTACAGCTGCACTTAAAATATTAGATGGCTTTAATGAACTAAAAACTTAATCATGTGGCAAACTTTGTGATGACGGATTTTATTTCCTTTTCCTTTCACATTTTCCACAGCACTTTTACACAGCAGGATAATAATAAATGATTGCTTATATAACGGCGAATCAAAGTACCATTTCCCTGTCCTTCTTGGTGAGCTAAACCCACTATTCTTAGTGTCTAGTCTCTCTGCTCACCAAAACAAAGGTATATGATCAGATATCCCCAGAGATCCTATTCAATTCAAATGGAGAACATTACTTACTCTCATGATTCAGTATGAGAGAAAGTAGTTTAGAATAGTAAAACAGTTTTTACATTTATTTCATTGTTCCCAAAGCTCTTCTTTAACAAACTTCCATAAATTAGTTTTCTCTGACATGTTTTAATAATATAAAAGAATGAGCCAAAAGACAACACAAAATAGATTCAAAATCTTACCATTGTAAGAAATGTAGGTATTTGAAAGGTAACCTTAAAACATGGAGATTCAAAGATACATTTATTCAACAAACTGAATTGCAGAGGCCTGTATTTTATGTTTATTATTATATATTTTGTTAAGAATTACTGTCTTTTAGAGACTAATATCTGAAAGAATTCTTCAAAAAGTATTTCATAACTGACTCCTCCCTCTAACGTTTGAAGCATTTCTACATGGAAGGATTGCAAAGAGGAAATGTTACTCATCGTGTTTAGAAAAAATATTCTCTCATAAATATGCCAATATAAATGTTTCAACAGTGTCCCCAAAGCACTTCACAATGCCTACTCCACAGTTTATCCTGATATTTTCTTCCTAGAGACAAGTTGGAAACAAGCTAAATCTGCTTTTTTTAAAAAAAAAAACATTTTTCCAGTTTTATGGAGAAATAATTGATGTACATCACTGTGTAAGTTTAAGGCATACAGCATGATGGTTTAAATTACATATATTGTGAAATGCTTACCACAGTAGGTTCAGCTAACATCTTTTCATGCAGATACACTAAAAAGGAAGATAAAAGAGAAAAACATTTCCTTGTAATGGAAACTTAGGAGGTACTCTCTGTACTCCCTTAACAACTTCCTTGTCAGTATCTCACACGGCAGTGTTCGCTACAGCCGTCGTGTGTACGTTGCATCGCCAGTAATTATTTATCTTATAACTGGAAGTTGTAAGTTTTGACCCCTTCCTTTAATTCCCTGGCCTTTCCACTCCCTGCGTCTGTTAACCAGGGGTCTGATCTCTTTTTCTATAAGTTTGCTTGTTTGTTTGTTTCTGTATTCTGCATATAAATAAGATTATACAATATTTGTCTTTCTCTGTCTGACTTACTTGACAAGTAATGCCTTTAAGATTCATTCATGTTGTTGCAAATGGTAGGACTTCCTTGTTTTTAATAGCTAAATAGTATTTCATTGCACGCATATACATGCATATGTATTTATTTATTTATTTCAATTTTTAAATTATTGTTCAATTACAGTTGTTGTATTTTCTCCCCACCTCTCTACCCCACCCCAGCCAAACCCACCTCCCTCCCCTGCTTCCACCCTTCCCCTTGGTTTTGTCCATGTGTCCTTTATGGTAGTTCCTGAAAACCCTTCTCCCCACTATCCCTTCCCCTCTGGCTATTGTTAAGATTGTTCTTAACTTCAATGTCTCTGGTTATATTTTGTTTATACATGCATATGTATTTATACATATGTAATACGTCATAATGTTTTTACCCTTTCATTCATCAATGGACACTTAAGTCAGAGTGTCCATATATTCAGAAGTGGAATTCCTGGGTTGTACAGTAGTCGTATGTTTAAATTTTTGAGGATCCTCCATACTGTTTTCCAAAGGGGCTACACCAATTTCCGATCCAGCCACCAGTGAACGGGGCTCCTTTCTCCCCATACCTACTCCACCACGTATTTATCTCTCGTCTCTTTCATGATGAGCACTTGAACAGGCACAGGTGATATCTCATTGTGGTTTCAATTCACGTTTCTCTAATGACGAATGATATTGAGCAGCTTTTCATACACTAGTTGGCCTTTCCTTTATCATCTTTGGAGAAATGCCTATTCACTTTTTTTGCCCACCTATTAAATTAGGTTTTTTGGTCTTTCTGCTATTGAGTGGTATAAGTTCTTTTTACATTTTGGGTATTAACCCCTTGTCAGAAATATGGTTTGCAAATATTTTTTCCCACTCTATAGGCCATCTTTTTCCCTTAGCTGATGGTTTCTCTTACTGCGCAGAAGCTTTTTAGTTCAATGGGGCCCCTTGTTTACTTTGTTGCCTGTGCCTTAGGTGTCATTTAAAAAAAGGTCATTAACAAGACTCCTGTCAAAGAACATAGGGCCTAAGTTTTCATCTAGGAGTTCCATGGTTTCAGGTCTTACATTTAAGTCTTTAATCCATTTTGAGTTAATTTTTGTGATGTATTATGAGTCCAGTTTTATTCTTTTATGTGGTAAACATTTACTTATCCCAGCCCCATTTGTTGAAGAAACTGTCTTTCTTCCATTGAGTGTTCTTGGCTCCCTTGTCAAATATTAGTTGATCTATGTATGCTTGAGTTTATTTGGGGGCTCTTGTTAATCTACTTTCTTATATGAACATCTCTCACATTTTAGTAAAATGTCCACACTCTTTGCACATTTTTGTTCTTACGTGTCACAAACCAAGTATATAAAAGAGCACAGCTCCATTGACATTCATGGGTGGTGATAATTTTAGATGACTTTATGTGCCAAACACAAAGCAGAGCATGAAGCAGAACAAGATGACTTAAAGACCATTGCCTTCCCAAAGGTCATCCAGCAAGAGAGCTCGAAAGAATGAGAGCTGCCAGTCTGAGCTGGTCTATTTTGATGCTATAAAATTTAATTTTTGAATAATTCATTAGTCCTATTTCTACTTGCTTGTATTAAATGCCTGAAAGTTTAAGTAGTTGAAGATTGAATAGCTTAAAGGAAAACACTTATTCACTAAGGTATTTTTACTAGAGATCAGAAAGGGCAATGACATTACTAATAATAACAGCAATGGCAAAAACAATTGCTAACTGGCACTGTTTGGAATGCTAAATCATTCAGTTAACTATTTGCCATCCACAAGTAAAGGAGGGAGCACATCTAAATATGTGTCTATAATATTCTCTCTGCCACTCACATCCTAAACATATATACATACATATATAGTTTTATATAATCATATGAGTCATCATATTATCTGTCAATTCTTACATTCCTTAGAGTTTTAAACCATAATTGCATGTGAAATTTTGGCAAAAACTTTTTCACATTTAGGAATCATTTCTTATTGGATCTATACACCATACTAGGTGTATGATATTAAAGGATTTCCTAATATTGAATTAGCCTTGCATTCCTAGAGTAAACCCCATTGGCCCATGGCTTATCATTTATTGAGGTAGAGGTAGATTCTTCTTTAAACACATTTTCTTTGCTATCTTTGAGTCAATACCCATAAGTAAAATTTCTACTTTGACTAGGATGGAGTAACAAAGACGGGCTTTAAGCATCTCCTTGAAAACACTAAAAAACTGTCCAGAATATATGAAGCAGTGGTTTCTAGTATTGGGCATCAGCTGTTAAATATTGTAATATGGGCCCTTGAGAGACATGAAATGAATTAAGTGAACTCTATGACTGCCCAACCTTACTGCCAAGAGACTATTCCAAGGTCAATGTCATTGAAGGAGGAGTTCAGTAGAACCCAGCAGGGTTTGGGGAGCATGCTGAGTTTAGTGACAGTGCACATCTTTCTCTTGTTATTGTAGTGAAACTTACTATGTAAGGTTATCTGGAGCATGTGTGGATGTGGATATTAGGAAGCATTATCATTCTACTGTGTGTGGAAATGGTTACATCTTAGGAAAGAGTCATACTTCTTTACATTGCATATGATGGCCGAGGCTTAGTGATGAATTCCCAGAAGAAAAACAAACAAACAAAATAGAAAAACACTGTAACTTGTGGTTAGTAATTTATTTTTTTATTATTTTTTAAAAAAATTTATTGTTATTCAATTACAGTTATCTGCCTTTTCTCCCACCTCCCTCCCCCACCTCCACCTTCCCCCTTGATTTTGTCCAGGTGTCCTTTATAGTAGTTCCAGTAATCCCCTCTCCCCACTGTCCCCTCCCCACTCCCCCCTGGCTATTGTTACATTGTTCTTAACTTCAATGTCTCTGGTTATATTTTGTTTGCTTTTTTCTTTTGTTGATTATGTTCCACTTAAAGGTGAGGTTAGTAATTAAAAAAAAAGATGTCATCTATTAGAAAATTCCCAGAGCTTTATGGGGAAACATTCTTACTTTAAATTGAACTGTGTGAAGCCTGAAGAGCTTAAGAACACAACAGTTTCAGTACTCAGTCATTGAGTGATAAAGAGATGCCACTTGGGAAATTGTAGCCTAAAAAATGAAATAAATGGTCTTACTACTTTATCGTTTCAATGAATCAGTAAAGTGTAGTACAGAGTCAAATTTTACAGCAATGTTTTTAGAGTAGACTGAAGAAACTCTTAAGTATTTACTATAATAAAAAGAAAGCATATAATTTAGAGCTCATAAAACTGAGCTGACATCTCTAAGAACTAATTATCTCCTGATGCTCTTAACCTTATTTCAGGTTGTGCCTATATTCATGACAATGAAGCAAATTAGGAGGCATGGAATTTCAAAAACTTGTGTTAAAATGTCAAATTCAGATGTTACCACTATTAATAACAATAGGAAAAATGAGACTAAACTGGTCTTAGAATAATTGCAGAGCCTGAGAACTGAGGGAGCATAGCATAAATTGTTAGACTCAAATATTTATTGTACATAGCAGTTATTCATGATTTCCAGAAGACACACATAGCTACATCCATGCACAGCTTCCCTCGTGTGCCGTGTTCGCCTCCCGTGTGCCAGGCGCTGTGTTATGCCGGATGTGCAAGACTCTGTGGGAGACGCGGCGCCGGGTTCCCAGGTGTCTGCAGTCACATCTTTTAGCAATTTTATTGTTTTTTGATAAATAGCAAATTGAATTTTGTTTTCCTTTTTGCAAAGAGTGCACTGAAGCATAAGAGAAGCATTTAATTTGGCCTTTGGTGAAGGAGAAAATAAGTCTCCTTAGAATACATGAGTTCTATAGTATTATGCTAATGATTATTTGGAGAGGTACCAAAGAAAATGTGTGATAGGTAAAACGAACAAACAAAAAAATCAAGACGAGCAAAGTCCCAGAAACAGAAGAACAGAGACAAAGACTTAGGTGGATAATTTCCACTCCATTAAAGTGGAAAAAAATATAACAAAGAAATCTCAACCAGTGCAAGTTGTGATGGTTAATTTTGTCAGCTTGACTGGGGTGACCAAATATTTGGTCCAATATAATTCTGGGTGTTCCTGTGAGGGTATCTTTAGGTGAGTTTAAAATTAAATTAATAGACTGAGCAAAGCTGATTGTTCTCCCTAATGTGGGTGGGCCTCATCCAATCAACTGAAGGTCTGAACAGAACAAAATGGCTGTCTCTCCCTGAGATCAGAGGAAAATCCTTCTCTTCCAGCCTGATGGGCTTGTAGCTGGGACACAGATTTTTTTCTCAGGCCTTCAGGCTCAAAGGGAAATGCCACATCTTCCTGAGCCCAAGCCCTCCAGCTCTGGGACAATGCCTACACCATTGGCTCTCCTGGTTTTCAACTTACCACCCAAAGATCTTGGGGACATATCCATCACCATAATGATGTGAACCAATTCTTTATATTCAATAAGTAACTAATAAATGAAAAAATAAATAATTTCTATTGATTTTGTTTCTCAGGCAAACCCTGAGCAATACAGAGTTTGAGCTACTAAAACTACCTAGAAGTCATGGGAAATTGAAAATACAAAAAATATGATGGACATAAGTTCAAACATGTCTACAGTCATAAGAATTTTATCGATTTAAAAACACAAAATCGTATATTCAAGGTGTTTGAACAGTTATAAGTGAGAAGTGAAACATTCCTGGTGGTAAAATAATTGGACAGGGTCAAGTGTAAGGTCTTATTCTCCAAACAAGTATTTGATCTCTTTGTTCTGGTCCTCTGTCTGCCCCAGTAATGACAGCGCTCCTGGGGTCAACAGTGGACCATGTGAAGGTCAGACTGGAGAGGTCATGGAACACAGGAAAGCAAGGACATTCTAGATGAGGAATACTTTACAATGCCTTCGTAATGTATATGTTTAGTTGTCTAGCTAATCATGCACCAGCATAGTATAAGATTTTAAAAATTGCCAGTACTCATACACAAGATTTTTATTGTCTTTACATATCTGTATTGTAACAAGTCATCATAATTGTATAAATTATCCAAATATAATGAAACCAAAGGTGGAATTAATACCTGATGTCTTTGAGTCATCTATATTTTAAACCAAGTGACTTGTACATATAAAATCTAGCAGGGGCTACATGATGTACAAAGAATACTAATTGTTCAACTGCCAGTGATTCCCCTCAGTTTTTTTCCTCAAAGTAAAGATTGGAAAATATTCACCTGTAACTCTAGGAAATAGGACACTAACACGTAACATAGCGTATATAAGCTCATGGCTTCTCCCTGAAAAGGCTGTACAAGCTGTGCATGTAACTGTATTGTCACACAGCGTTTATTTGTAATCATTATTAGATGACAGGGGCTGGGAGTCCAGAGATAGTTCACGCTGGCCAGGGGGAAGCCTGGAAATGGGAGATTTGGGGTTGAAGGGATGCTTGAGGTTTACTTTATGGTTGATTTGTTGTTCAGTGTCACAGTTTATAGATCAATATATTTTGCCATACTGCAGCATGTAGATTTATTTGCCTGTTTCATAAAATGATATATACCAGATGTTTATTTTTAATGTGAGCATAATTTTGGGATATGTGAATCATAAAAAAAGTACTATAAAACCCTGCTAATGAAGTTACTTGGGCTAGGTAACCATATTCATAGCTAAGTACCTGTCCAAGCAACATGTTGATGAAAGCTTGTTGACACCTTCAACTGTTTTCTGTGTTACCACTCAATTAAAAAAAAATTCACAAGGCGCCATTTTTAGACTATTTGAATGTTTTTCATCTGGAAAGAGAACCAGCTACGGCGTTTGTCAAAAGAACCACAAAATATAGGGAGCTACATAATCAATCCTGTTTTACCATTACTTTAAAATATGCAAGTCTCACAGAATCTAAATTTAAGTGGTTTGTTTTAGTTGACCATGTAATTTGTTAGTATCTTGAGACTTCCTTTCTTGGGAAGTATTTCAGTTACTATTTAGTAGTCTTTGTTCCTTGATTAATATAGAATAGGAATGACTTTATGAGACCTGTGGAAATTATAGGAAGAATCTATATGGGAACTTGTATTTTAGGTTGTCCAATTATTTGAACATCAGAATAATTTGTTTCTTCATCATCAAATGTATCATTACTTAATAGTGTATCTTGCTCCATAACAGTGAATCAGTAAAAAAGTTGCTGCATAAAGAAGCAATAGTTATTTATACTTTGAAGTATCCTTCCACTACTGTGGATTGGGCACTATTTATATATCAATTATCTCATTAAGCAAGTATATATATTAAAATTAGATGCCCATTCTTTCTGATATTGTGTTAGTTTTGCATTTCCTTTCTCATGAATGTGAGATCACTAGTGTGTTTCGTTAAAGAATGAATGGTATCCAGCAGACAAGGCTTTAGGTAGGTTATTGCAAGATTTAAATTCATTTGCATGAATATATGAACTAAAGATAAAAGGGCAGTACACATTTTTATTTAAAAATATTAAAACTAGAGTGGGTATGCAATATCCTGATTGAAGTCTTCAGAAATCTAAAATTCAAGCAGTAAAAATAGTAAGAAATATAAAACCCTAACTCCTGTTGATGAAATAAGACTTCAACATGAATGAACATTTTGTATTGAACAAATAATGGAATTTTAGTGATATTGCTAATGGAGTATTTCAACATTGTGTGTTAATGTGCCTGAACACTTCCTATAGGTAAGTTTTGGTGCTTACCAATAAGAAGCAAAAAAAGATTTAGGCTTAGGTGAACTAACTTAATAACAATACAAATAACATAAAATAAATGCCAATATACTGGGCAAACCAAATATTCTGAGAAGTTACTGGAAGAATTTTGATTTATTACAAAATCAGAGGTCAGAAAAGAACACATCTCAGGCAGAGGAACGGCGAGGAAGGATTGCACGATCAGTTCTCACAAGAGGAAAGCTGCCCATCGTCAGAGACCAGGACTCCAAAGCCCTTGCTTTACCTGACGAGAAAAACAGGAGTGCTTTAAGATGCTCAGATTTTTGTTAAAGGTTGCAGAATAGTGATTGGCACATGTGAAAAAGAGAGTATATTAACTTTTCATCAAATTGTGTATGCAGATAATACATTTTAATCAGATTGCTCTAACCTCTGTGGTGTTCTGAAAACACATCAGGCAGGGGAGGCAGCCCTTATGCCTCAGTGACAGGGGAAAGTAAGAAAAAGGAATAGAAAATTGGAGAAAATAAACATAAAATGAACACAGGTGAAAATATTCTGGAAAGAGGTAGGACATTTATCAATAATAACTCAAAATTATTTTTATTATCCTGTTACAAAATTTAGGGATGCACAGGAAAATTTGACTCATTGAAGGAAAATATAAATATTTTTGTTTTGGACAACAACTAGAAATTAAATAGTCTATAGGAAAATGAGAACTATGAAACATAAAATGCCAACAAACTCACTGGGTTAAAAGAGATTTTAAAAAGTGCTTTGCTCAATGTGTATGTTTCAATAGAGTGAAGAATATTTTAGAGTAATGTCAGTTAATCATTGGGATAGTTAATAATAATTTTAAAGTGTCCAGGGATAAGCTGCAGCTGAATGGCACTAAACTTCATGGCTCCAATGGACATAAAAGTCACTAACTAACAGAAATTAAATCTGCTCTTAATAGTATGGGAACAAGATGGAGAAAACCAGTGGAGGGTGAAAGGCAGAGACTTAACAAATTAAGACTGAATTAAAATTACTACTCAGGCTATTCCATATGATTTTTTTGATCACTCAACAGTAGGGGAAGTATTATAATACAACTCTTTAAAAAAGAATTGTATTAAACGGGATTCAACTTGATTAAGACTTTAAACTGTAGAAAACTTCTTTTTTAAAGCTGTTACATTTTTTTAATGATAAAAAGTATTCAAGGGCATATCTGGCAACCCCCTGGCTAGGGCAAAGGTTTTTAATAGCTTTCAGTGTTTTTTCCTATTTAATCTTATTTGAAAGATTCAGAATTCTGCACGCTGCACTCCCAACACTTTCTGTTTTCTCAGTGCGTCAGGGGAAAGAAATCACAAAGCAGGCTCATAGAGACATGAAAGAGGCTGCTCGTGCTTCAAACAAGCTATCTGCAGAGTGGGGACAAGCACCGCTGTCCCAGCGAATGAGAGAGCACTGAGGAAAGCGCAGACATGCACCACCGAGTACAGTAAGTCCTCAGTCCATAATTTCTTGGAAACGGTGACTTTAAGTGAAACAATGTATAAACATATACACCATAGGCTACTTGATATAAACAAAAGTGAAATTCCTATGGCATATTTCTGATCAGAAAAACATTGCTGAACTTCTAAATAAAGACCCAAAGGACTCCTAATATTAAATAATAAAATGAATGTGAGCTATACATACAAGGTGCAGTTAAGGTAGAGTTAAAAAAAAAAAAACAGGAAGATACCAATTCTTTTTCCAATCACTTATTCCAGTGCACCGCCTACGGGTGCCAAGCATCTTTGGACAGCTCAGGGCACAAGGCGGGGCCCCGCACTGGACAGGACACCCGCCCATCCCAGAGCACACTCACACCCCGACTCACTCAGACTGGGACGATTTAGACATGCCAGTCACCTAATGTGCACATCTTTGGGACATGGGAGGAAAGCGGAGTCCCTGAAGAAAACCCACGCAGACATGGAGAGAACATGCAAAGTCCACACAGCCTGTGGCCCCAGGCAGGAATCTTTTTTTTTTTTCTCATTAACATTTTATGACATTGTATGAAACAATGTTATTTTAGGACCTACTGTATGATACTGGTAACATAGGAGCAACATAATTTCTGATAAAGCATGTAGCTCAGTTGGAAATCTTAGATACTACTTTTTTACTGGCAATTGCCTGGAAACTAACAGTGCAACTTTCCTTTACAGTAAAAGCTGGGAGTTAATTTGGGGTACATAGTACAGTCATACCAGGTACTCGTCGGCTTCAGAACTTGTCAAACCTTGTAATTGTTGCATTCTGATGAGAAAAAAAATGTTTTAGCACTCGACACTTGCTAGGGTCTCATCGTCACGATGCTGTTCAGCAAGAGAAGATGCTTCATCGTTCATTACTCATCAGTTTTGGCACTCATCACGAGCTCCAGAACGAATTACCATAATGACGAGTCCCGAGGTACCGCTGTAACTGGTTGCACAAAAGCTTATAGTCTCCGTGTGCATCAGTGTTCTGGTTTAGGGGGTCTGTTGCACACTGTAACTCTAATTGTGCTGCTCTCACTCTTTTGGAATACACAGTGCGTTGCTATACTTTTTATGGAAGAAATAATAATAAAGCCTGTAAAGTGTGAGGAACACAAAGCTATCACCAGGTATCAATCCACAGCCCTTTCTCTACTGGTGACAGTAAATTAAATTTCAGCTCTCTTAATCCTAAGTCTGGGAAAGAGAATAACGAATAACATCAACCCCTCTTCTTGACATAATTTTAACTTTACATCAAAATAAATCCAATGATAACTTAAGCAGTTTTTAATAGTACACCATGGACATTTTTATAGAATTTCAAATACAGCTTTTAACTACCATTCTCATTCTGTCATCTCGCCAACCACACCATCAAAGCTTTGGGAAGAGAACTACTAGAGCATTTAACATTTTCATACCTTTCTCCTTTTCAATTAAATTTTGTAAATAGTGCTGTATCTCAGCCCTGCGAGCATCACGCGGCGTGTGGAACATGCTTAACTCTCCCATTTCAGTTACTACACACAGAAGATTAACAAAGATAATAATAATCCAAATGTGTACGTGAGCACCTGTGTGTTTGGGACTGGGGTACACTAGAGAACTGGGGGAGAAAAAAATCTAACGTTTTATTTTACATTCTGCCTAACATGTTTTCACCCCCCACCCCCACCCAGCACTATATGCCTATTTTTACAAGCACCACAAAGTAGAATGTAAAAGAGATGGTTGGATTCTCATCCTTCCCTAGCAGAATGTTCGCACTTCAAGCTTGGGGTTAACAGGAGACTTCTAAAGTCTGATGACTGGGTGGGGACTTAGGGAACGATTCTCTTCAGGTTCGCTCCTCCTTCTCTGATTACTCCTTGGTATTCTTCCCTGGCTCCTATTTCTCCAACTGAGCTTTCTGGGTTCGACCTCCAAAGGCACTGGTTTTGGGCATTTGCCCTCCTTTATATGTATATTTTTATCTGAATAGAAATGTATGGCTTGAAATACCATCCCTATGCAAACAACTATGAAATCTGTATATTTATTGTAGATTTCTCTTCTAAGTTCTGTTTTAGACACCTAGATCTGCCTGTGCATTCGATAACTCAGCTTGGATGTCTCCTAGGAAAAACACATTACAGTAAAATCATAATTATTTTATCTATCTTTATATTGTCTATCTAAGTAGGTATCGTTGGCCATTCAACCCCTAGTTCGTGACAGAAGCTTAGATGAGTGTTGATGGCTCTTTCTCATTCCCCGTGGACACCCGGTAAATCAGAGTACCCTCTCCAGGGAGATTCTTAACTTCTCACTTTTCTCATTTCCACTGGTATCCAACACCATCTTTTTAAGTTACCATTACTGTGCCTTTCTCACTGATTTTTCTGATTCTATTCTAATTCCCTCTGGTCCATCCACACCACAACAACCAAATTCATCTCTAAAGTGAAAGTCTGTTAATACCATGTGCCTAAAACAATGCCGACCAGGACAAGGTAGTCTGTTCCCTGAATGATAGTCCAGCCATCTTTACCTCGTGTTTTTCTTTTCCTCTCTTTTAGTCATTAGTTCTATTTATCAGCTATGTTAAGTTTTCCTTCTGAGCTCACATTACATAAGAATCATGCTTCCTTGTCCCCAGGAAGTTAGACATGATCACATGACTTGCTTTGGACTGTGAAGTATGATCATAAGTGATACTTGTCACATTCATGTAGCATTCCTTAAAAAGCAACATAGAATTCATCATTCTCTTATCACCAGTGATCTAGACAAGGGGTGTCCAACCTGCAGCCCACAGACCTCATGCGGCTCAGGATGGCTGTGAATGCAGCCCGACACAAAACTGTAAATTTCCTTAAAACATTATGAGTTTTTTTGTGATTATGTGTTGTAATGTATTTAATGTGTGGCCCAAGATAACTCTTCTTCCAGTGTGGCCCAGAGGCACCAAAATGTTGGACACCCCTGATGGTCAATGAAGGGTGAAGAAAATATGAAGAATGAAAATAAATAATCACCATTTTTTCAAGGACTGTTTGCTAGTCTTTCTATTCTCTAGCATGGCCAATCCTGTGTTTAAGAACACACCAAACTCCTTTATATTTCTGGACAATCACATCTGCTTTTCTTCCATCAGAAATGCTATCCTCACCCTGACTGGTGTGGCTCAGTTGGTTGGGCATTGTCCTGCAAAGCAAAAGGTCGCCAGTTCGATTCCTGGTCAGGACCCATGCCCGCATTGCAAGTTTGGTCCCTGGTCCAGGACCAACGAGAGGCACTGATCTTGAGGTTTCTCTCCTACCTCAATGTTTCTCACTCTCTCTCCCTCCCTTCCCCTCTCTCTAAAAGTAAACAAGTAAAATCTCATTAAAAAAAGAAATGTTATCACCATATCCTTGCAAACCATTTAACTTTATCTTGTTAGCTCTAATCTATCTTCTGCATATCAGACTAAAGAGACCTTTTTAACACACTGGTTTATATGTTCCCATAATGCCTATATATTTAACTACTTATCATAATTTAGAGTATATGGTTGTTTGTAAAACATAAAAATAAATTACATATTTACTTTATTAAATTACCTGGTCTGTGAGCTCCATGAGGACAAGGCCCAAGCCTATCTTATTCACAAAAATGAGTAAATGAATATAATTATTTTGATATTGTCTACAATGAGACACAGTTTGCAGTTTTTCAGAACTGGGTTTAATTTGGGCTCTGCTATTCAATAGTGTATAGCATTTGAAAAATTAGTTAATTTTGACAATGGACAAAACCAAAGGGGTAGGTTTGAGGTGGAAGGTGGGGGGGAGGCCGGGGGGCATGGTGGGATGAAAATGGAGACAACTGTACTTGAACAACAATAAAATATTTTTTAATTAGTTAATTTCTTTGTCTTTCTATTTCCTCACCTGTAAGTATTTTAGTGTTTATCTCTAAAATTATCTTTTTATCTCTAAAGGTTGAGATAAATAAATTCAAGGGCTTAAAATGTTTATCATGATGCTTGGCCTGAAGTAGATGCTCAAGAATGATAGTTCTTTTCCTTCCGTGGGACCAGGTAACATGTCAATGTCCACAGCACCAGAGCTGTGGGCACCTTTAATTAGCCACACAAGGAGGGACTGCTGTTTTTCTATACCCGGCAATAGTTCAGAAACCTTATCAATTTTTTATCAGCTTCATTAATTATTTTATTTCTACCAAATTATTGTTATCAAATTATAATATTTTAGATCATAAGTTATTTACTTACCAAATTTCACATCTCAACATGTATCTCCATATATGGCTTTTAGGAATAAATAGTTTCAAACCGATATGACATGTCTGTATGGAACTGCGGTGTGTCTTATGAGCCGGGCTGACGGGAGAGCACTCTGTGGGAGGTTGTACTTGACCATTAAAGAAGCTGGTCAAATCCCCAGGCTGACAGACAAGCTCTGTGCTGTCTGTGCAGCTCAGTCTTGATTTCGGACGATTTAGTTTTATGATCATGCTTTGACTCCCCACCCCGGGCACAGCCTGGCGCAAGTTACTATCATTTTCCGATAGCGGGGTTGCAGGAGAAGTCACAGTGTGGTATGTCTGGTAGTTTAATAAATTACTTAAGTAAAAATCAGAATAGTGTAGGCCTTGGCCAGATTTTAGAAAGACTCCTCTGAGCCCTTGTTCCAATTAGTCCTTTCTCTGGGGCCCATACTCAAGCCTGACTGGCCCCGTTGCAGCAAGAATTCTCCTGTCTCATTCCATGTGGACTGCTCTAACAAATACCATAAACTGGGGGCTTTTCAACCAACAGATATTTGTTTCTCACAGTTTTGAAGGCTGCAAAGCACAAGGTCAAGACACCAGTAGATTTGGTATCTGGTGAGAGCCCCTTTCCTGGTTCTCAGGAGTCCATTTTTGTGCTGTGTCCTTATATGATGGAAGAACAGAATTAGGGAGGAAAGAGAGAATTCAATAGTGATACCTCTTATAATCAGAAACTTGTCAAATCTTCATGAGCTACTAACCCAGCAAACTTCTTTTGTAGGCATTAGTTTATAACTCTTGAATATTTTTTCTTTATGATAATGTTACATAAAAATAGTTAAAATCTCAAATTTTTATAGCTATTTTGTTCCACAATTTTAAGAAATATTTTATTTACTGGTTAGCGAGAGAGAGGGAGAGAGAGCAAGAGAGAGAGATATCAATTTGTTTTTCCACTTATTTATGCATTCATTGGTTAATTCTTATATGTGTCCTGAGCAGGGTTTGAACCTTCAACCTTGGTGCATTGGGATAATGCTCTCACCACCTGAGCTACCTGGCTACCTGGCCAGGGCAGAGGTTTTTACATTTGGGAATAAATTTTGAATCATGTAAGACTTGAGGTTTGTGCCCTCCCGCTGAGTGAGTTGGGTTATAAAATCTAATACATAGACCCTGGATATTTTATGTCTGTTACAGGATTATTAAATATGTAATGCTGATGTGCCTGGACTGTCCAGTACTGTTTTAATAAGCACAGACTTTTAACCCAGTTCTTAGCATCACTGATACAAGTAAGGGGGTTTTGGAATTAGGAAACAAAGATGGACTCCTATGTATCTGTTCTGATTTATACAAGTGAAAACCTCAATTAATTAAAAAGTAGCATCTATAAATTGTGCTTCTGGTAGAGACGAGAAACTTTAGTGCTTAGCGCTGAACCATGCGCACTGGTAGGGCAGTATTCTGGGAATTCGAAATTGATGTATTTGAGATAATTTGATTTTTGAGCCTTCCACAGATCTGAAGATTATCGCAGCCAACACAATTCTATTATAGTAAATACAAAGCAACATAAGAGTATTGAACTCAACAACAGATGTTGACATTTAAACAATGTAGTATTTTCTTTCATCAATTAGCATTTCATTTATTCATGTATCAGATACATTTCCCTTTAATTCTCTTGCCAGTTCCAACAAATTAGAATTTATAACCATGGAAAAGTGACACCTTCGAGTGCTGCATCAGCATGTCCTGTTTTTAAAATGTGCGCTCTGAGCACACCTTCCTTTGTTTCCTGATGAGTGTTGCACAAGATGAACTTCACAACAGAAACGCCCAGTCTGATGTTCATGTTTGAAGTGTGTAAAAATTTTAAAAGGCAATGCTCTTTGTTTTAAAGCTTGTTAATTAAAAAAAAATTTCCCCGACACAGCTGAGTTTTGGTGACTTCTGATCAGCAACTGCAAACTACATTGAACCGTAATAATATTGACACTGTTTCCACTGGGTTGGTGTTATACAATCATGAATAAGTTGCAACAAACACAGTCTTTTGTAAAACACAACTAGGCTTTTCTAGAATTGACAGAGATCTTTGCAAAGAAGAACTAAGCCCCCAAATGAAGTAAATGAAGCAGTCTACATTAAAAATATCTATACCAGAAAAGAATATTTGGAAATGTGGGAATTTGAGGCAAAATATTAGTGAAACTTTTGCTTGTGTAACAGCAAAGCTGTGCAGATTAGAGTAGCCTAGTTATTTAAAGAGCATTGAAAAGAAATATTTAAAGATGTAACTAATTGGGGAAACAAAAGATGCTAATTTCAGCACACTAAAATTCAATATACTTGCATATGGTTTAGTTTGCAGGTCAGCACTCAATCCATGGAGCCACACCAGCGAGGGCAAATATACTTTCATATGGTTTAAAAACATAAAAATCCGCTTGGTTTAGGTTGTATTCAAACCAATCCCTTTATTTTTGTTTTTAAAGGAACAATGCAATTATAGCTTGTTTTTTCACATAAAATTTTTCTTGAAAACTTAATTGTTTAAAAAAGATTTGTTTTATTTAATAAAGCACCAGTTTTTTATTGTAAAAATTTTAAATGTCTAGTATAAAAGGAGAGTCAATCATATTTTAATTGTCAATGAAGTCAAATATGGAATGATATTTACTCATATAAACTGATGTATTTTAGCCAATTCAAAGAAAATGTTACTGCATATAAAATATAAGTATTTTTATTTTTGTGTAAATAATGCCTAGTACTTCTATATTCTTTCATAAGTATTTATTGAGACCTTTCCTTACAAACTATTTCATAGGGGGCTAAACAATAAAACACAGAATCTGTTTGTCAAGGAAACTAACAACCACTTGAGCAAACATTCATACTTAAGTTTTTCTCATTTTTCTTTAATTTTATATTTGTAGTTTCATGACTATTGTTTCGCATTTAGGTTATTGACTGTTTAATTTATAATCACAGGCATCAGGCATACTTCTGCTTTCAGCCACAACTGTTTGACTCGTGGAAAAATTACCTTGTTGAAGAGACAACCAGCAAACTGAACAAAACATGTGAAGCAACTGTTTACAGAATTCGACAACTGCTGGGCATCACTGTGATCCCAGAGAAGAGGGAAACAAATGAGGTGAGCTCTGGAACGGGCCCTGCTCTCTGCGGAGGGGAGCATTCTGCTGTGCGCAGGTGGGAGAGGAAGCCTGAGCAGAGGATGAAAGTTTTCCCGAGTTGAAAAGGCAGACATCAGAGTTTGAGAGAGCTGAGGCCATGGAATCAACCATATATTGTAGCAGATAAGAAAGGAGCTGCTCAGTGAAAGAGAACAAAAGAGCTCCATGGGAAAAGAGACTAAGCTTTGCAAACACAGGGTGAAAAGCTGGACAAAGCGCAAATACCAGGGGACCATCAACTGGACAGTCTGTGGAACTGATTCAGTGTGGGGAACACTGAGGTCCAACAAGTGACAGGGCCTGTGGTGGAGACTCCCTGTGACTTCCCCTTGGCGGTGGGGCTAGTTTATTCTTAGAATAGATTCTTCTCTTAATCCATGGTAACGAACCTTAAAAAGAAGCCTCACAATGAAAGCTGATTTCCAAGTAACCTAACTCTCTGCAAGCACAAATTTCAAAACTCCTTAATGTAGGCAAAATTTCAACTTGCTCAAGATCATAATACCTCAAATGTTCAGTATCTAATCAAATATTACTAGGCAATCAAAGCAAGAAAATGCGACTGTAATCAGGAAAAAATTAAAATCAGGCAATAGAAAGAAATTCAGCAATTACCAAGATGATGGAATTAACAGGACTTTAAAAGAGCTTTGTAAATGTATTCATAGATATAGAGAAACAGGAACATTATGGAGAAAAATAAAAGATAAAAAAAGCAAATGCAATTTTAAGAGCTCAAAAATATACTAGCTAACATGAAATTTTCTGAGTTGGCTTCCTAGTGCATTAGTCATTAATAAATGAACTTGACACAGAAATAGAAATTACCCATATTGAATCACAAGGATTAAAAAAATTAGTGCCAAAAATAATAAACAGAGCTGTAGGGACCTGTGGAACAATATCAAGCAATCTTATTTATGTGTAATTATAGTTTCAAAAACAAAGGAAAAAGGGCTGCAGGAAAAGTTTGAAGAAAGAATCGTCTTTCTTTTTTCTTCTAATTTGATCAAAACCATAAACCCAAAGCGAGAAGTAGCCTAATAGAATCCAAGCAGGATCAACAAAAAGAGAGCTACCTCACGGCACATCGTAATCATATTGATGGAAGTCAGTTACAAAGAGAAAAATCTTAAAGGTAGATGTGGAAAAAGACACATTATATAATGGGACAATGACAAGAAAAAAATAACCAAAAACTTCCAGACGGAAACAACGCAAGCCAGAAGACAAATGAGCGATGTCATATAATGTTGGTAGGGAAAACAAACACAAAACACAACAAAAAACTATGAAGTTAGAGTTTCATATCCACAAAAACATTATTGAAAACTTTTATTCCAGCAGACCCGCATTGTAAAAAATGTTAAAGGCAATTTTTGTGGCAGACAATTTGAATAGTTTTATATAAGTTAAAGAATAGATTTATAATAAAAATTACCCAACAAAGAAATCTCCAGATTCAGATGGCTTCAATGGCAAATTCTATCAAGTATTCAAGGGAAAATTAACAGTAATACTACCTAATATTATTTATAAAAATAGAAGACAGGGAACAACTCACAGTTCACTAATAGGATTTCACCGATACAAAGTTACACAAATATGTTACCGCAGAAAAAAACTGCAGACTAATGGCCTCATGAACATAGGTGAAAAGAAATGCTTAAATGTTAGCAAATTGAATCCAACAATGTATTTAATAGACAATATATTTTATGGAAAAAATGGATTTTATTCCAAAAATACTGGGCTGCCAAAATTAAAAAATCAAACAAGGTACTTTAGCACATTAGCAAATGATTAAAACCATTTGACCATATTGATAGTTGCAGAAATCACAATTAAGTTCAGTACTCACTCAAAATTAAGGAATGGAATGCTACTCATTCAACCTGATAAAAGGCAATTAATAAAGAACCCATTATTATATTTAATGGTGAAAGACTAGAAAGTCCTCTCTAAAGTTGGAAACTGGCAGATGTCTTCTCTCTTTACTGCATTTTGATTTTTGTAGAGGCTGTAGCTATAACAGCTAGGCAAGGAAGAAAAATAAAAGGCATACACTTTGGAAAGGATAATACACAACTCTTATTCACACATGATAGACTATATTTATGATGATTTATGAGCACAAGGAAGATGCTTGACATTTATTCTTCAAGGAAATATAAAGCAACATAAAAAGATGCCACTGCATACTATCAGAAAGACTCTGATAAAAAGACTCATAATACTAATTATTTGCAATCATGCAGAGCAAGTGAAAGGTATTAAAAAATATTTACCTCTCAGGAGTGGGCAAAAGTAGGTTTTCAGTTTGTATGGAAAAAGACATGCAGGATATGATTATTGCAATAGCTTTATTAATTCAAGGAATGTCAAAATGCAACTGTAAGCCTACTTTTGCCCACACCTGCAGTACGTTTTTGGAAATCTGGAAGTTTCTTATAAAGACAAGTATACATTGACAATACAAACAAGCAATTGCACTTCTAGACGTTTTCCCATAACAAAGTATATGTCCATATACTGTTCCTCTTCTGTGATTTAGGCCTGCCCCTGTGTTCATATATAGCCGCAATTGTTCAGAGAGGAGTCAATTTCCCCTCTGTTTATACATTTAGAAGAGAAATGATTGAGCAGGTAAATTAAATTAAACCTATTAATTGATAGATTTAAATTTTGATGAGAAGGCAGAAAAGATGCCCATAAGAGTAAAGAACAAAAAATATAGGTAAGTTAATAATTGACAGAATTTTGATTTATGCTAATGCCTGAATATCAATTCCATAAAATAAGTTACGGATGACAGTAGAAGTGACAAAGGAGGAACTATATTATACAATCCAAAAGTAAGTTTAGAAGTTAGACCACAGTTGAAGTAAAAGTCCGCAGCCAAACACAAAAATAAATGTATACCTTATTTTAAAATTTCTCTGAATTTAGTGAGCACCACAAATGTCATTTCATACAGTTCTACCTTATGCGGAAATACTCACCTAAGGAAGAGAATAGTCTATTCATGCACTTCAATACTACAGTAGAAATACCGATGTGCAGCGAGAGAAGTAGAACTAAAGTGTAAGTGCTGTTTCAGGATGGAAGTACCTGCCTAGTTAGAGAAGACTCCCCCAAATGATGTGGATTTGAGTTTGGCCCTCAAGAATGGGAAGTGTTAATGAACAGATCTTCATCTTAAGGTGTCTCTGGAAATGCTGCATATCTTGAATAATTTTTTTTAAAAATCAGGAAATAAAATCATATAGAGACCCCCCCATGAACATCTAATTCTTCCATAAGTAATGTTACAAATATATGTATTTGTAAATCTTCATTCGATCTTTGTCATTCTAAATTCAAATCATTTTATATAATCACTAAACTCATAACAGACTACTTTAAAATATTGACTATTCTGATCTGCTTGTACATGAATATAGCTCAGCACATAGTTGGAACTTGTTAAAATGTTACATAAATGAAATCTTAATTAAATCATTAGGAAAGTGTTCAGTAACTTGAGAATTAGAGCTCAGGAATAATTCAAAATGCAACTATTGAAGATTCATGACTTGTCCTATGTGTATGCTGATTACGAAACAGCTCTGTGTGATGAGCCAAACCCTAACACCCTTCCGACACCCTAATTCTACAGCTGGCCTTGCGTTTCATGGCTTCTGTGCACAGACAGTCCAGAGCTGTATTTATCACAAGCAAGACCGAATCCAACTTTTCTCTGATGGATCTAACACGGGGATCTTTACTTACCAAAGTTACATTGACAGGAATAAAATGGGACTTTGGGAGGGTCGTATTTTCCTTGGATAGCAGTATTCTGAACTATAAAGTGACAGAGATTTTGGTTTTTTCCATCAAGGTTTTGGTACAGAGGTTATTTATAGGGCAGTTGCTATATTTTTCTAAATGCCAGTAATTTAGTTACTTTCATATTCTGTATGCAACTAATATCTTTCTTTATGGAAAAGGTTACATGAAAGAATTCATCATTTCCTTAAAGATTTTTGTGCCTTTCATTTGTGCCTCTTTTATATTGAGTTTTCTTTTTTCTTATCTGAGGAAACACTTGCCTGGCTAATTGATCACTCTTGAATTTGAAGACAAAGCCAAAAAAAGAATAAAAGCTTCTGCCTTTACCTATAATCTGTCATCAATTTCTATACTCTCCAGAAGACACAGTATTGTTTGCCATTTCCCATCTGAAATTGTTTCTTTTGTTTACCTTTAAATATATCCTACAGGTTGCAACTCATTTTATGGTTTTGCTTTCTGAGTTTTATCCCAATTTTATTATATGATTCCTTTAATACTCTGTTTTACTGGATTGATTTTATTATATTACTTAATTTATATTCATCTTTCTATGTTCTGTATCATTTAGGTTTAGATGAACTTGACACTTAAATAATTTAGGTCACTGGCCTTTCAATAATTCTAAAGAGTTATCTGCTATATCCACTATTCAAGTTTAAGGTTCTTTTTCTTTTAGAAACTTTATTTTCTTATAGAAGCTTTTCTCTCTTCTCTTTAAACACTATTTGCAGTTTTAGATATTTATTTTTCTAAAATTCATTTTATTTACATTGCAACAACCCTCTTGGTATATTTTAAGCTGATGCTCAATTGATTTGTCTCACTTGGCGAATGAAGTGAAGATTATAGAGTGACATAATAATGCCATTGAGTCTCTGCGTGTCTTCTACCCATCGTGAAGGACTGAGCTCATCCCTCAGTGGAGGAGCACAGGGCAGCCCGTGCTGGTTCTCAGGGGAACTGGTAGGAGCTTTTCATTGTTTCCCCCAGTAGCCAGGGCTTCTGGAATTGCTCTGTTAATACTGAGACCAGTTGGGTGCAAAAGGAGTAATGGGAATTTAAAAACAGGACAGATGTGAGCAACTATTAGTGATTGAGAGTCTTGGGGGTGGGGGAACAATTAATACATATTTTTAACAAATATTTATTGATCTCACACTATGAGCCAAATGCTGTGCAAGGCATTAGGGAGATATTTGTGGTTAGCAGTGGACCTTGTCTCTAATTAATGAGGTTTTCATTCACATCGTATATATGTGACATGAATATATATATACACACATATATATATCTTTTATTGCTAAAATAAATTTAGCTTGTACCTTTTTGGAAAAGAGTTTTTACATAGCCTGAAAAATACAATGCTAAAAAGCAGTGTCACCAAAGTTGGAAAAATATCTTCTTAGAGCAGTTAATCCTTAATTTAAATCAGAAGAAAAGGACTAAATTATACTTTCCTGAATACATTTTTCTTTCTTAAGACTTTTTTTAGCATTTAAAGTTTACAACAAAATTGAGAGGAAGATACAGAGATTTCCCATATACTCCCTGTCCACACACATTCATAGCCTCTGCTATTATCAACTTTTTCTACCAGATTGCTACACTTGTTACAATTGATGAGTCTACAATGACACATCATAATTACCCACGGTTTACTTCAGGGAATTTTACCTCACTCTTGGTATTGTACATTCTATGGATTTGGACAATTTATAATGATATTGATCTATCATTAAAATGTCATACAGAGTGTTTTCACTGTCCTAAAATCCCCATGTGCTCTCTCATCTCCTGACACCCACTGACTTGACTGTCTCCACAGTTTTGACTTTTGCAGAATGTCATGAAGTTGGAATCAAAGAGCATATAGCTTTTTTAGACTGGCCTTGTTTACTTAGTAATATGCATTTAAGGTTCTTCCAGGTCTTTTCATGGCTTGCTAGCTCATTTCTTCTCAGTGCTGAGTAACATCCCACTGTCTGGGTGTACCACAGTTGGTTGATCCATTCACCTACCGAGAGATATTTTGGTTGTTTCCAAGTTTTGGAAATTGTAAGTAAGGCAGTTACAGAATTCCAGGTGCAGGTTTTTCTGTGGACATAAGTTTTTAGCTCCTTTGGGGAAATACTAAGAAGTATGATCACTAAATGATTTGGTAACAGTATATTTAATTTTGTAAGAAACAACCAAATTGTCCAAACTGGCTATAAGTTTTGCATTTCCACCAGCAATGTATGAGAATTCCTGTGCAGTCAAATGATCTGGATTTTGACCGTTTTAATAGGTATGTAGTGGGATCAAATTGTTTCCTTAATTTGCATTTCCTTGATGACATATGATATGGAATAGCTCTTTATATGAGTATTTGCCATCCGCATATCTTTTTTGGTGAGCTGTCATTAAGGTACTTGGTGCATCTTTTAATTGGGTTGTTTTCCTTATTGTTCAGTTTTAACAGTCTTTGCATATTTTGTATAACAGTCCTTTATCAGAGGTGTCTTTTGCAAAAATTTCCTCCCAGTCTGTGGCTTGTCTTCTCATTTGTTGATATGTCTCTCATGGAGCTGAAGTTTTTCAAATTAATGAAGTCCAGCTCATCAATAATAGTAATTCTTATCTTTGTTCCTTTAGGTAAGGCAATTTTTTCCTCTGGGTTCACACAGGATTTTTTACTTTATCTTATATTTTCTATAGTTTGAAGATGATGTGCCTAGGTGTAGTTGTCTTTGGCATTTGTCTTGCTTGGTGTATTCTGAGCTTCCTGGAACTTGGTTTGGTGTCTGACATTAATCTGGGAAAATTCTCAGTCATTATTGTTTCAAATATTTCTTCTGTCCCTTTCTCTCTCCTCTTTCTGGTATTCCAGTTATGCCCGTGTTGCACTTTTTTAGTTGTCCCTCAGACTTTGGACATTACATTAATATTTTTCAAACTTTGTTCTCTTTGCTCTTTATTTTTCGAGGATTCTCTTGATTTTATTTTCTACCTCTGAGAGTCTTTTCTCAGCTTTGTCCAGTCTACTAATAAACTCATTAAAGGTATTCTTAATTTATGTTACCAGTGTTTTTTTTGTTTCTAGCATTTCTGCTTTTTGGTTCTTTCTTAGGATTTCTACCTTTTTTCTTATACTGCCCATCTGTTTTTGAATGTCATCTAATTTATTCATGAGAGCCCTTAGCATTTTTTTGGGGGGGGGGATCCCCACTGATCATCAACCCTTCCATGTCTGGTTTTGATGCTTGCTTTGTCTCTTCAAATTGTGTTTTTGGCCTTTTGGTATGCCCTCTAAGTTTTTCTTTTTTAAAAAAGATCTTATTTATTTATTTTTAGAGAGAAGGGAAGGGAAGGAGAAACAGGAGAGAAACATCAATGTGTGGTTGCCTCTCTCACACCCCCTACTGGGGACCTGGCTGGCAACCCAGGCATGTGCCCTATACTGGGAATCGAACTGGTGACCCTTTGGTTCACAGGCCGGTATTCAATCCGCTGAGCCACACTGGCCAGGGCTCCCTAAGGTTTTCTTGACAGCTACACACAAACTACTAGATAAAAGGAACTGCTGTAAGTCAGTCTTCAGGGATGTGGTGGTGAGGTATGGAGGGAGAGGAAGCAGTCTGTAGTCCCCCAGTTAGGTTTCAGTCTTCTCGTGAGCACGTGACTCCGGCGTGTAAACTTCTCAAGTGTTCTCAGGAATTTTCCCCCCACCCCCCACACTTATATGGGACATGATGGCTAGATTGGACTGAGTTCAGAATTTTCCTTCATCCATGAGGAAAGCTAGAGCTGCCTGGAGTTGTGTATTTCTCTTCCCCTGGTTAGTTCGGCTCTGATTACACCCCAGCTGGTTAGGCTCTGGTTAATTAGTTTTCCCTGAGGTCAGGCCTTTTTAAGGAGAAGGGAAGGTGCTGCAGTATTTGAAATGGTCCCTTTTCCCCCAGCCCTGCTGGAAGCAGGAGAGGATTTTCCTCTGAGGTTGTCTGAGGAAATATTGAGCTCCTGGAGGTAAGTCTTACATTATCGCCTGCTTCCCCTGCTTCATCAGGGTCCCCCTCAAATTTTTAATTCGGAGTTGTTTTCTCTGGGTCTCCAGCAATTTGTGAATTCCAGGTGAGGCTTTTCTCTACCCTGGCCCTGTGACTGCCCGCTCTGGTCCCTGGGTGGGTCTCTCCAACGTCAGGGGCATGTTTGGCCCTGTGTGCTTCCCTTTTATGGATCCAAAAAGAGTTGTTTTAGTCTGTTCAGCTTCGTACCTGTTATTAGCATGGAGGGGCGACCTCCGAGCTTTTAATAGGCAGAACCAGAAACTGAGTGTGTTTTTCTAGGGAGCTGAGTTAATGCACTGACTTTGGGCTTTCTGGTAACTTGATGTGATAAAGTTGCATAGAGTTTACCCGAGGGAGTATTAGCGAGGAGGGGTAGGAGACAGTAGCCTAGTGCCCGGATCAATTCCATCACAAACCGCGGCTTTAGTTGAGTTTGCAGGAACTGGATAATTTGAATTTAAAGTGACTGTTTAATGGCTGAATTCTAGGTATTCTAGAATTAACTGAAAGAGTTAATCGAAAGAGTGTCTTCTGATACCAACTGGCTAGAGGTACACTTGACATAAATGTAAAAATTAAATAATCTGGGTTGTAATTTCATTCTTGTGGAAGATGTGTTTACAGAGAAATGCTACAGTCATGGGCAAGTTAAAAATATTTCCCGGGAGGGAAATTTAGACCTGATTAAAACAAATTTGACAAAGAATTGACTGAAGCCCTAGGTTTCTCTTCCAACACAATGGAAGACTGGTAGATTTCCTTCGCTTAGCTCTATTAAAGACAGCAGTTTTCCATGATCTGACTTCAACTATTTTTTTTAAATAAGATTTTTGAGAAAGATTATATTGATGGTAGTTTAACGGTTACACTAAAATAAGTTTGGTACACATCAACCTGTTGTATAAAGTAGTTTAGAAAGGGTCCATCTAAAAATTCTGATAAAATGACAGACTATTAATTGCAGAATTAATGACATTGAACTGCCATTTCTGAAAATAAGTGAACCATAATTTTTCTAATTGTTTGCTCCCCAAGTTCATTATCAGTACAAGAATGCATTCATGAACAAAAAATAGTGTTTCATTTGCCGTCAAAACTACCTGAATGCATTTCAGCTGTGAGTAAAATGTACTAAAGGAGCATTAAGTCTTGAGCGTGGCTTGATCTTTCCCCTTAAACTTTGCTATCTTTCGAGTTTATTGCATCAACTCTACCATTCCTGCCTCATTCTGATTTCTGTATTTATGTTAGGTTAAAATTGGGGGAGAGGGAGGTGTGGACTGGTAGCACATCCCAATGCTGCCTCTGTTCACCTGAAACGTGAAGGTGGTTTTCCCTCGGTCAGAATGTTGGTGCGTGACACCTGGAAGCCGAGGGAGGCACAAGGACTTGGGCGCAGGTTGTTTATTTGGAATGTGATCCAGGGAGCAGGGATGCCTGGACAGAAAGACAGGGAAGGAGGTAAAACCCTATGGAGTTACTGTTCTAGGCCACAGGGACGCTTTTCCTGGAAGCTCTGAGAAATGAACCCCCCCCCCACACACACACTTTCTGACTAGGCCAGAATGAGGGCTGACTACCGGCACAGGAAAACATCTGAGCTCCCGAGGGCTTTCCATCACACCTGCGGCTAACATGAGATAACCTGAGGCAACACAGGTGCCTGCTGCAGGCCTCTTTTCTCTCCTCTGTTTACATGATTAACTTTTTAAAACCCCATATACAAGGTTTTCAAATGTCTCTGTTAAATTTTATATTATTTTCTCATTAAAAGGTATTAATATCTGTAAAAGATCTTTACTCAGAAATTCCAAGATTATGCCACTTACAAAGAGAATATAGGTGTGTTTCCCTGTCGTCTGATATTTCTTTATTTCCATTCTATTACTCTCCTTATCTGACCGCTGGAATTTTTCTTGCACCCCTCACATACAGCCAGCCTTTGACAGGTACTAATCCACCTGGAACTTGCAAACCTACAGTGTAAGCTGGTGGTGCAAACTCAGTGATATTGAATAATTGAGGAATGCAGTGTACTGCAACCTGAAAGTTTTTTTTTTTTACATCAAAATTTTAAAATAGCTTTGGAAAGGACAGGTAGCATGCTTGATTCTACTCTCCTAAACGCTGGGAATCTCTGCTTATAGATTCTATAGGTTTGGCTTTTCTTTGCTGGCCTTTTTCTGTTTTCTGTCTCTCTTTTTCTCTAGTTAGGGTTTTCTGTTCCAAATCATTGGAGGTGATTTAAACATAGGGAAGGTAATATAATATTAACATGCTTTTCTACTAAATTTGTGTTTGTTTGTTTACATTGCAATAAAATACCTTGTCAGAATTCTGCTGCATCATGGTACAGAACTTTATGGCTTTAATTATTTATCTCTTTAAGCTTTCTACAACCAAGCCAAAGAGTTTTCTGTGAAGTAGCTATGGGAGGCACTCACTCAGTTAGGGGCTGTTAGATATTAAAATCTCAGGTGCTCAATCCTTTACTTCCCTGACCAGAAATAGAAGAATTAGGAACCTGACTGCTTATTCATCTCGCCTTTTCATCCAGTAGGGAAAAGACAGGGACAGATGAACAATTGCATGAGAATAGGAATTGGCAATTCTCTTTCTCTTGTGTTCCATCACCGACCATAATGTCTCATCCACAGAATTCAGAGTTCAGCAAAAAATTGCAAAGTAAAAAAGGAGGTAGAATATGTCTGTGTGTGTGTACAAACATAAGATACATGTCAGCAAATGCAAAGTGTAGAACTGTTTGGAACCTCATCCAACAAACCAACGTTAAAATTAAAAAAAAAAAACCCAACATTTTAATACTTATTAGATATTTGGTTATGTGGTTATGTCAAAAGAAGCTCTCATATTTTAGAGCTGCAGATCAAAGTATTTATGGATATAATTATATTACATCTGGGATTTGTTTCAAAATAACCAATTTAGAAATTGAATAAAAGAAGGGTGTTGAGTTGATTGTTGTATCTATGTGGAGAATATATGGGAGTTAATTACATTCTTCCTTCTCTGTTTTATTTACTTGAAGTATTCCATGAAAAGGGAGTTTTAAAAAGTGCTTGCACAAATATGACCACTAATATGTTAAACAATGAAACTATGCATATTTTATACAGATAAAAATGGGGCTGCCTAAATAACTGAAGGGACTTAATCCCGTCTCTCTTTCCTTCTCTAGCTCCTCACCTCTTGTCTCACTCTCTCCATTCCACCCTGACTCTACCTCAAGCACATTGGGCGGACACTGGACTTTTCAATCTCTAAACAATCTCTTACGCTTGATGAAGCATAGCTACTTGACTCTATTTCAAACAGCAACCCTTCTGACCTTCCACCCCCATTGTAAGTTTTCCCATGTTACTTAACATAATTTCATATGTATATGTATACTCATACACACACACACACACACACATATACTTTTTTTCTGTCTATAAATTACCTCCCCCAAATATGATGTGAACCTAATCAGCCCTGGGATTTTTGATCTGTTTTACACACCCCTGCCTCCCTGGTGTCTTTAAGGAATTCAACAAGTATTCGTTGCTAGGATATTTGATTGAAGTTACACTAAACAATAAGTTACTCTGTGTGTTTACTTTTTGCTGTGCCCTATTATTTTTGTTTCACTTATTGATGCCTTTATTGGTCGATTCTTTTTTTTCCACATTTTTTTATTGTTGTTCAAGTGTAGTTGTCTCCATTTTCCACCCACCACTCCCCCCGCCCCCCAGCCATCCCCACCTCCCACCCTCCATCCTACCCCCCTTTGGTTTTGTCCATATGTTTTTTACAGATGTTCCTGAAAGCCCTTCTTTTGTTGATCTTTTGTCTGCAGTTGCAAAATATTGTCAAAAACATTCACTCTCATTATTCTTTGCCTTTTTCCCATAGAGCTAGCTGTCTAGGATATCAATCTAAATAAGATATCAACACTTTATAGACTAAAATTTTGTTATTTTTCTCTGACTATAATACTTTACATTTTGACTTCCGTTATTTTTTTTCTATTTACTAATGAAAATATGTGCTTTCCTCCTGCAATGTAGCATCATCAGTCCAGCCTTTACTACCAGAAATATGTAGTATAGTCTACTGTTAGATTTTACCGCACCTATACTGTCCTAAATTATTTATTCAAATTTTAAGTAAGTTCCTCACTTAGACTTTTAAGACTTGTTTTTATATCACATGTTATCATCCGTGAAAATGACAATAAGATGCATTCTTCTAAAAATCTTTTGGAGAGCCATTTTCTCTTTATCTATGTGTAGAACATGGCAGAGATTGCGTTTTGGGTGCTGAAACATTATGGGGAAGAGAAAGATTTCCTGGGAGTGTCAGAAATGAGCCTTAGTGGAGGTCAGAAAATAAGTTTTACTGGAAAGCAGTTCAACATATAAATTGAGTGATATCTGCTATTTTATTCTCTTTTCTCTCCACAATTTTGTAGTAAAATGTTACTTGTTAAATGTAACCTGACTCACCTCTAAAAGAAAGTGGGGTTTGATTTCTTAGCTATTGGTTCTTAGTGAATGTGTGTGCTGAACTCTCCTTCCAGCCAGCACTTGTTAGAGAACACTGTGCATTTTGAGGGTCCCCAGGCAGCCCTGGTTTCCATCCTTGCATGTGTGGACGCAGGGTTGATGCAGTCGGCAAGAGTGACGTTGGTCCCTTGTCTGTTTTAGTAGAAGGCAGCCTGCACAAAGGTAAGAAATCTCTATTCTGCTTAGAGAACAAAGCGTATCCAAAGTGAATACTCTCCGTCTATCCACGTGAACTGAAATAATGTGTGTGTTTTAGCTTCCATTGTTACTTTTCTGTGACATCAGATTCACGTCACAACACTCCAAATTAAGAGGAATGGCCCGAGGTGATGGCAATTTCAGTGATTTCTATGTTCACCTGTTTTTGTAACCAAATAATTGCTTATATTCTTGGAGAAATTTATAACTCAATGAAGAACTGGCAAAACTGGTCAGAAGTCAGCATCAATATCAGTAGCATTCCACCAGATACAATGTGCATCTCCGTGGACAACAGTTTTTGAATCACTATCACTTTTGTACAACTTTTATCTTGAGCCCAGTCAGAGTTGAAAAAAGTGGGAATAACTGAGACCACAGGTAGCAAACACAAGGCCCACAGGCTGAATCTGGCCCTCCACCTTGTTCTATCCGGCCCGGCACCTAGCCCCTAGTTAAGTAGTAGTTACATGTGTACAGTCCTAAAGTTACATTTGGCTCTTTGAAGGCAACCCTGAGGCTGATGTGGCCCCTGGTGGAAATGAGTTTGAGACCCCTGAGTCCCAGATGGATGAGATAGCCGGGACACACACAAAATTGCAACAGCTGACGATTTTCCTTTTCCTTCTCTACCCATCTGGCTAGTTCCACAGATACATTGTACAGAAAGGAAAAAGATGTAAGAGGAACTGTGTTCGACTTGACTGCTACTGTTTTTAGCTTATGGCCCATTCTCCAGCCCAGATGGGCATTTAAACACTCTACTGAGAACACCTTTATGAACTTTCTAGAGCTCCCGAGTGTGAGTCATGTTGGAGCTCTTCCTCTCGTGGAGTGAGGTATTGCTCTCTGATCATAACTTTCTCTTTGCTCCATCTCTGGGCATCAGGAGACAACCCCAGCTTCTCTTTGTTGAGATTCGTTCATGACTGTGTCTCTTGGACAGGTCCTGAGGCAACTCCGGTGTCTTTCAGATGGCCCATATCTGATTTACGGGGAATAAATCCATCTCCTGCCTTAACATATTTTGGGGTTGCATCCCTCCTAGTGAAACCACTACAGTTTCAGTGATTATATTAAAAGGCTAAAAATCACTTTCTCATTTTTTATATTGCTCGGGTGAGATTCAGACATATATGTGTCCACAATGCGGGGTCACATGCCAATGTTATCAAATACTATTTAAGTTCTACTTGCTCAATTGGATCGAGTGGGGGGGAGGGAGTAAAACTCACAGACCACCAACAAGTCTTATGGGGGAAAATGCCTATCCATCTTCACTCTCCCTTTCCTTGACTTTTGTAATTTTTTTTTATTAGCTGGTGGTGGGTGTCGTAGGGTTGCCAATGTACTCTGTGCTTTGAAAGTCCTGAATATTAGTGTGAGTTTCTGTAGTTTTAATGCTTTATAAGAACTGAGACCAGAACCGTTCCATTTCCACTTCTTAGTTATGGAGAAAACTCATAACTTTAATCTGCACATTTCCATGTGGGACCTGTGATCAAATAAAAGAAATCTGGACTTAGGTAAGGAGAGACCTTACTTAAAAGTGTTATGGTCATACAGTGAGGGGGCTGTTGCAATGAGAGAATGTTCTGACCACAAAATCTGTGTGCCTCACAAGGGTTGAGCAGAGAGAAATTTCTTCTTACCGACAGGAGTGAATAAGTCTAGCAAGAACTGGGTATGGGGGAGCGTGCTGAGAAGGTGGGGTGACCTGACAGGCAAGTAGGAAATTGTCCTCTGGAGGGGAGGGTCTGTTAAGCAAGGGTCATTCCAAATCAGATAATGCTGGCTAAGGCTGAGAGTGAATCAATGTTCAGGGGCCTGGGGCGGGTTGGGGGAGGGCAAAGCATAACTAAAGTTTGGTGAAGGCAAGTTAGCAGGAATTTTGTCCAGACTGGCCATAGGGTACAAAGAAGGGGAATCTGGTGGGGCTGCCTCTGGCCTGGTCATAGGTAGACAAAAAGGCACCCGTGAATCTTACCTGAGTTTTATGGGGAAAGAGCTGTTTGGGGGTAACTGAAGGGTGGGGAGATTTTTTTTTTTTACCTTCACTGTTTTCCCGAACACGGCACTGAGGAGATGTTTGACATTATCACTTCACATCATGTGTGTAACCCGACTTACTTACATGGTATTAAGTGTTCTTAGTTCAGCTTCTCCAGTTGCATCTTCCAAAAGAGAAACTGATGAGATTTTATTACTTTTTGGAGAGTAACACAACAGGAAGGCAGGATGCAATTTTGCAAGGGATACTGGAAGAAAAATTGGCTTTAGCTGCTCTATTTCTGAAGAGACACAAAGCTTCAGGCCCATGAAACGAGGCCATATAGCTGGATCCTTTATCATGTTTTTTTAAATTTATTTATTTTTAGAGAGAGGAGAAGGGAGGGAGAGAGGCAGAGAAACATTGATGTGCGAGAGAAATATTGATGTGGTTGCCACTCATGTGCCCCCAACCAGGAACCTAGCTGGCAACCCAGGCGTGTGTCCTGACCAAGAATTGAACCAGTGACCTTTTAGTTTGCAGTACGATGCCCAGCCCACTGAGCCACACCAGTCAGGGCCTTTATCACATAAGAATCCCCACGTGAATAATTCTGGACAATTCTAAGCCTAGTGAAGAATATTTGCTTTAGAGAAAACTAGAATGTTCCTATATAAGAGGAAGCAAAGTCTGTCCAATTAGTCCAAGAACCAGACTGGGAGAGAGCAGCACTCCAGTATCTTTTTACAGCTTCCATAGAGGTTTGCTATAGTCCCCTGCCTCAGTCTTCCTGTTCCTATAAGTTATTTTTGCAGAAACATTTCACAAGCTCCTTCATAGTCATAGACACAGCAGCAATCTGTGCTGGACTTCGCTTGTATATATATCTATGTACAAGTAAAAATCGATACAGAAGAGTTGTGAAAATACTAAGTATATGTTTATTGGAACTTGCATGATACAGAAGCATAGAATAAACTTTGTTTTAGTGCTCACTGTATTCTAGGCTTTCTTCTAAGAAGCTCTTCACACATATTCCTTTATTTAACATTTGCAATAGGACTTCGAGGTTGATACCATTATTACTATGATTTTACACACGAGGGGACTACAGGAGGGAGAAGGTAAGTAACTGGCCCAAGTTCACCTACTGGAGATGTGTGGTTTTGTATTGTGATGGGTGGACTCGGGTAACTTACTGTTGGTAGGTAATCCAAACAAAGGGCCTAATGAAAGGAGAGTCTGAGTTAACTTTCTGTATCAACAACTGGTCCATTTGATAGGAAGTCGTTAGTAAATACAGTGTTTTAGTCACATCAATACCTGGACAAAAGCTATAAGAAGTCATTTCTGTCTTAGATTTGAGGGAGCGTGCCTGCATATTGAGCATTAATAATTGAATGCCAGCTCTATTTAGAAAATTTACAAAACAGAAGTCTGAATAGATGCACATCCTTCTAATTGATATTTCTGGTAATTAACGTTATGGTGAAGAACATATTTTACAAGCTGTTCTTCAGAGGGTTAATGAGGAGAGTTTTAGCCTATAATTCAGCCTCGAGATAATTCCCGAGTAAATGGGGACATTATGTGTTAATAGATTCATTTGTCATAGCGCTCTAAAGCCTGATAGACCATGAAGTACCCCATTTTGCTTATTTGTCATTGTTCACCCCTCATGCACAGGCAGAATCTGTGGCACGTGTGAGTTTATGAAATTATATTGAGAGGTTTATCAATGAAGTATTGCCTTTTCTGATAATTTCTGCACATGTCAGGTACACAATTAGGTAATTATCTGTCTTAGGAAATAAAACAATTGACTCCCCTTTTGTGGAAAGATCAAACAAAATTTGGAAGCTAAACTTTGTCCAGATGATCACATTTCCGACCACACGTTTCCATTTTAGCAAATACAAGCTAAAATGGACCAGTGCCTGAAAAATGGAAAATGTGTCCCTGGAGTTTATATCACCCTTTCAGTCGATATAGCCTATCATTCTTGAGTTCTTCCAGCTTTGATGGTTTAGATACAGAACTTTCTAAAAGTTGCAAACAGCTACATTATCCCACAGCAGGCAGCAGCCTTTACATTCCATAAGAACTGGGTGTCTCGGAGCAAGATTTGGCCCTACCAGTGATCTAAGGGAGCACAGAAAGTGAAAATGCATTTCCTAGTCTCGGCCGTATGCTCAGCTTTTCAGAACTTCTCTGGCAGCTCAGAGTCACCTGCATTGTTTGTCAAGTTTAGAACTCCCTGCTCTCTCAGGGGAAGCGTGTGTGAGGCTGCACTGTGTTAACTGTTAATACATTCCACTTTTCTACGTCCTTTGTGATGGCCAGTTGTGTCAAGGTATCTTCTTCACGTAGAGTATTCAGTCAGTTTATTGATAAACAGGAAGAAAACCTGGAGTGACATAGTTAATGGGGGTGGGGGAGCATGCAATTAGAATGCAGCACTGGGCAACATTTGTTCGTAATGTAACACCAGAATCAGGAAAAGATGTATTCATGCAGCTGAAATTCTGCTAGAATCCTTTAGAAATGAGCTAATTTACTGAAAGCATCAGTAAACTAAAGAAGTGAAAAAAAAGAAAAAAAGAAAAAAATGAGCTTCTGATAGTTAGCACATTTCACATTTCATGTCGGGTGGTGTTGAAGTACATGGTTCATTTCTACCGCTCGCAATGACCTGTTTGCCAAAATGCAGGGTCCGGCACAAGTAACATCATTAAGTGTGGTTGGTAGAGTGTGTAAATGTCTCGCTTGAGGTGGACAACAATTTGAACATTTCACCTAAAATGTCATATGGTGTGCTTGAGTGTGATATTGTTATCTTACAGAATTACATGCTTATGATTTCATAATAAAAGATTTGATATAGATTACCAGTGCATAAAGAAGGGGCGTTATTTGTGCCAGACCGTGTATGCTGTGGTCTCTATGAAAGTTAATATATATACATATAAACCATTATTACTATGAATACTAATCTATTTACAGTTTTTCTGTTCTTCAGTTTATAATTAAGATATATCTAAAAAAGGGTCAGACCCTGACCAGAGTGGCTTGGTTGAGTGTCATTCCGCAAAGCGAAAGGTCTCCAGTTCGACTCCTGGTCAGGACACATGATGCCTGGGTTGCAGCTTCGGTTCCTGGGCCGGAAGTGTAACTGATCACTGTTTCTCTCTCTCATATTGATGTTCTTCTCCCTCTCTTTCTCCCTCCCTTCCCCTCTCTAAAAAGTAAATAAATAATTTTGTAAAATTGTTCAGGCTAAAATTTATTTAATAAATAAATTAGACAATTGTCCTCAGGATCAGCAGTTCTTAATAAGCACATCAAAGTCCAGTTGCTACCTGTTCCCAAATGTGTTTGGCACTTCTGAAGCATCTTTTCTGTATTTATGTTCGTTTCTGTAAGTTAAATTCCTACTCTTGTTCCTTTCAACATGTTATTATGGAACATAAGTGTAGTTTTCTATCATAATACTGGCAAGATTTAAATTGGGCAGAGGACATATGTTAATATTGCCTCATTTTCTTAGTAGTCTTCTTCACTTTAAATTCCAAGAAACACTCCAGGAATTCATTATCATTTCTGACACACACAGATTACCCAGAAGCTATCATTTGGGAGCCCCAAGTTCTGTTCTTTTCCTTTTCAGACTAACGATGCCAAAGGCTTCTGTGGCACTAAATTCACTAGTGTTGGGATTTTGGAGCTGAAACATATTCCATTGCAGAAACATTGGGGGAAACTGCGAGAAGATGAGCCTGTCTCACAACGGAGGAAACCTGTGCTGGTCTCTGGAGCTGAACACCTATGCCGCCAGCCCCGTCTGTGTGGAGGGCCTTCGTTAATTCTTCTGAACCTTTTTGTTGGATTTCGTTTTGTGCCAGGACCTCGACTGACTCAGGAAGGAAGACAGCTATCTTTTTCTGCTTGTTTGTTTTCAGATAAGAAGGGCTAGTTTAGATTTTTATAAGCCCCAGAACTTTAGTGTTTTTCTTTTGCATTTGGAAAGATCATATCATTTTAGCCCATTTGGTTTCCAACACTCCCTTTCTTTAAATCTCTTAAAGTATTTGATTCCCTGTTCTCAAATGGATTTATCCCTTTACTCAACATTCTTCATTTTTATGAATTTCTTTTTTAATCACATTATTTATTTTTTAAAGATTTATTTATTTATTTATAGACTGAGGGGAAAGGAGGGAGAAAGAGAGGGAGAGAAATATCAGTGTGTAATTGCCTCTTGCGTGCCCCCTACTGGGGACCAGGTCTACAACCCAGGCATGTACCCTGACTGGGAATCAAACCAGTGACCCTTTGGTTCTCAGGCCAGCACTCAATCTACTTAGCCACACCAGCCAGGGCCGATTTTATGAATTTCTTTTAAAGAAGTACTCTGAGGCCCACACCATCAAGTGCAGGTTTGATTTGCTAGGGAATGATTGTGAGATGGAGGGACTGGTGCCGTTGCCCCACTTTTTTGTCCCCCACTTGTTCTCAGCAGACCAATGTCACCTTGCCACAACTGTAGGGAAGGACAACACTGCAGGGTCAGTTCAGCATTCCTCTCAAGGAAGACTGAGATATCATGAGGGAGGAATACGTACACCCTTTCATGTTTCTGAGTCCACTGGGCCTGTAGCCCAGATCCACGGTGCTCAGAGTGGAGGTTTGTAGTCGCTGCCACCGTGGTCTTAATAGAGCAGAGGTTTCTTGCGACCACTTCTCCATCGCTCTTTCTGCCCCCAGACAGAAACTCTGGGAAAGTAGACAGCAACACAAATATTGCATAGGTGGCAACAGCACTGGTTTCCTCTGTGTAAGACAGGTTCATTTTCTTGCAGTTTCCCCCAATGTTTCTGCACTGTAGTATGTTTCAGCTCCAAAATCCCAACACTAGTGAATTTAGTGGCACAGAAATCCCTCCCAAGATAGTAGGGTGAATGCATTTTTCTCTCCAGCAGGTGGTCTCTGTGCAAAGAAATTTAATAATTAGAAATTGTTTGATATTAGTGATTTATATATTGGGTTGGCCAAAAAGTTTGTTTAGTTTTTTTCTATACGATGGCTCTAGTAGTGCTTAATTGTCTTTAACTTCATTCAAAACAATTTTGCTAGATTGTATTGTGACAGCTGTCATATCAGCGTGCATTTAAAAAAAACATCAAAATTGGTGAGCTTTTGTGCATCCATTTTAATATTGAAGATGGAAGAAAAATACACATTTTTGGTATATTATGCTTTATTATTTCAAGAAGGGAAAAATGCAACTGAAATGCCAAAAAAAAAAGTTGTGCAGTGTATAGAGAAGGTGCTCTGACTGATTGAACGTGTCAAAAGGTGGTTTGCGAAGTTTCTTGGTACTTTGACATTTTGGCCAAATAATTCTTTGCTGTGGGGCTGTCTTATGTATTGGAAGATGTTTAGCAGCACCCCCGGCCTCTACTCACTGGAAGCCAAGAGTGGAAGATAGCTGACGTACTCAAAACAGCCAAATCAACAAAGTTATTGGTGAAGATAAAAAATGTGTATTTTATTTTACTGAAAAAACTAAACAGGCTTTTTGGCCATCCCAATAGTTCTGTGCCCACTAATTAGGATAAGAATAGTTGATCTTTAGAAAGTATTGCCTGATTCAGAGAATTGAGCACACATATGTGTGGTTGCTGATGCCAGAAATGCTATAAACTAAACAAGTTATATAATGTGAAATTTCTAGTTTCCAAGTAGAGTGTTTATATATTAATGTGGCCTATAGGAGATTTAATTTGGTGATGCTACAAGAAATTTATTATTAAATACTGTGATTTCCAAATTTCATTACACTTTCAGCCTATAGGAATTATTAGTGTAATAATTTTAAATAAAACATTTACAATCATCGAAGCTATGGATTTAAAACAGGAAGCTGGTGTGTTTAAATTGCTAATGTGACAATGCAGTTCTACAAAACTACTAAAACCATCCATGTAGATTAAAGTATATTTTTCATAAATTAGAAATATAATCTTAAGATACAATAAATCTTAGAAAACTATAAATCATTTGTTGCAGGTATTTCTGAGAACAGTTATAACATTCCTCAGAAAAATTTTCAAAGTCATTTTTCTATTCAAACATCTGAATTTGCCTAAATTTTCTTTCATTCTTTATAAAGGTATTTTGTTTCCCAGTGAAGCTTTCAGTATAAGCTATTTGTTTCTCTAACAAAATAATGAATACTCTGCTTAATGTAAACTGATGATTTGAAAAAGACAAAACTCCATGGAATGAAATAAAAAGAAATAAACTGAATTTCCCTTTTATACTGCCTCAGTATGTTTTATTTTATAAAGGAAAATCACAAGACATAAGAATGCAGCCATTTCCATTCCTGAAACAATTTTAAAAATTAAATCTTAAGTCGAATAACGAATGCAAATCAAATTGACACAGGGGAGAAAGATGAAAACATAAGTTAGATAGCACAGAAAAATTATTCACAACAATATCAAATCCATGGAAAATTCTAGTTTCTTATATTTCTGAATGCAGGTTAGCACAAAACTCTCCAGGAAGAAATAATAGAACAGTTCAGCAGCCTAAATAAGATTGCTTGCCAAAATTTCAGAAAAAAGGTTTGATTTTTACATTTTCATACTTGATTTTGTTACTCTAGATAGAATGGAAGTTCCTCATTCTCGTATTTTGGAAACTATTTGGTGCAATAAAAAGGATTAAAAATGCTTTATAGGCAAGTTTTCCTTTGTGTGCACACACACACATCAAGGCACATTTTAGAAGAGATTGTTGTTCTTTTTTATGTTCTTGTCTTTGAAAAGTAAGAGCTAAATCCCTAATATCAAAAACTTTAAATATTTTTTATTATTTTTATTTTCTTGTTTTTTGAGATATATTTGACATTTAATGTTACATTTGTTTCAGGTGTACAACATAATGACTTGTTATAATGTACTGGGGAGTTGTCACCACAGCAAGTGTAGGTACATCCCTTACCACACAGAGTTAGAAAAATCCTTCGTGATGACAACTCTTCATATCTACTCTCCCAGTGGTTTCAACTCTGTGATACAATTCCATTAACTGTAGTCACCTTGCTCTACATCACATCCCCAGGGCTCATTTCTATGGGAACTTTGTACTGTTTGACTGCCTTTGTGCATTTCACCCACCTCCCACCCCCCTCTGGCAAAGCTGGCCTGTCCCCTGCATCTGTTGTAGTGATGTGTTTTTATTGTTTTTTTGATTCCGTACATGGGTGAGATCACACGGTATTTTAGGTATTTTATTTTCTGTTTCATTTCCTTTGGAAAATTCCCCGAAAGCAGAACAGCTGGATCATATGGTACTTCTGTCTTTAATGGTTTGAGGAACCTCCATACTCCCCATAGTGTCTGCACTAATTTCCATCGCCAGCAACAGTGCCCAGTGTCCCCTTTCTTTTGTACCCCGGCCAATACTTGTTGTTTCTTGTCTTTTGGGTACTAGTCGTTCTGACAGGTTTGAGGTGATTTCTCACTGTGATTATGACTTACGTTGCCCTGGTGACTGGGGACATTGAACACTTTTCCATGTACCTGTTGGGCATCTGTGTGTTATTTGCAAAATTTTCTATTTAAATTCTCTGCTCATTTTTAATTGGGTTATTATTGTTTGCTTTTGAGGTGTATGGGTTCTTAATTTATTTTATATATTAACTGCATGTCAATGTCGATTTGCAAATAATTTCATCTGTTTCACCAGTTAACCTTTTCATTTTGTTGATGGTTTCCTCTGCTGTGCAGAAGCTTTTTAGTTTGTAGTCCTACTTATTTATTTTTATTTCTGGTGCCTGTTTTTGGCATCAAAGCCAGAAAATCATTGCTAAAATTCATGTTGAGCTCATTACTTATGTTTTCTTCTAGTAATTTTATGGTTTCAGGTCTTATGTTAAATCTTGAATCCACTGAGTTGAATTTTGTGTAGAGTACAAGACAGTGGTCCAGTTTCATTCTTTTGTGTGTGGCTGTCCAGTCTTCCCAGCACTAATTATAGAAGCATTCTCCTTTCTCCATTATGTATGCTTGGCTTTTTATTATAAGTTAATTGACTATATATGTGTGTGTTTATTTCTGAGCTCTTCTTTCTGTTCCATTGGCCTATGTGCCTGTGTGTTTTTGAGTACCAGTATTATGAAAACAATATTATACTGTTCTGATTGCTATAGAAACATAAAATACGGAAGCAAAATAGAAAAAGATTTTAAGATATACTCATGTGTTCCCTGAGTCTAAAAGTTAGCCCTCATTATATACCGTATAGATTACATAGAGTGAAGATCCTTGTTCCCAAAGAGAAAGGATTGAACCTCTTGCGAGGTACCTAATGATCATTTTAATGCCAGTAATTATTGCTAGAAAGGTTTTCTTTTTCCACAGTAAATCTTCTTTCTGCTTGGAAAACAGGGACAGACTGATGAAAATATTGCCTTAAGAAATTCAGTCTGAGAGATGGTTATTGAGGCCTTAATTATCCCTTCTCTTAACGGTGAGGAGGATAACAAAGCAGGATGGGGCAGGACAGGGTGGTGTTAGTTGGCACAGTTTTCTTTATGTGTGTCTTTGTTCTTCTGCCAAGGCTTGAAAAGGGGATGGTGTAAAGGTACTGATCTTTTACAGACCTCCTGAGTTACTGTTTTTAAATTAGGAAAAGTTGAGCTGGTAAGAATGAGTTACCTTAATTTTCTCAAATTACTTATCCCCAGAGTTTTGTATGAATTTTTATTGAAGTTATATAATTTTTTAAATCAATTTTCTAAACAAAAGTATATTTATCATTTGTATCTATTGTGAAGTGTGTCTTCCTTATCAGAGATTTTAAGATATTTAGCTGATGCTCACTCTTACGTCATGCACATAGCAGGTGTTCAATAAGTAATTTTGTAACAAGTTAAATGTGAAATGAGAAAAAATTAAGGTTCAATAGAGCATTGGCTTTGTCTATTTTTATGCTGGCGCATCCATAATACTCCCCAGAACTGCACGTAGTTCAGCGTAAGTGCTCTGGACTTACTCCGTAAGCACTTGTGGAAGGAAGGAAAGGAGGGAGGGAAGAGAGGATGAGAGGCAAGAAGAAGAAAGGAAAAAAGAGGGAGAAATGACCAGAACTGAGGATCTCAACTTTTTGTGTATTTGTAATGAACTTGCTCTGAGATTAGTTGTTTATGGAATATTTCTGCATGCATATTAGATTAGGCTGCTTGTCTACCTACATGTAAGAAGGGTCACATATAGATTATATAATGGGCGATTTGGAGATAATGACTTGTCGCTGCAAGAGTGAGAGGTAATGTGCAATGTACCCGGCGTGAAGTCTGGTGACAGGAATGAAATTAACTCATGTCACTACTGTGAAGCGAGGTTAACTGGAACTGAACTGTATTTCATCCTGCATCCACTTAGTAATGGCCCTGCCACAGGATGGTTAGGAAATCAATTAACCGAATTGTGATATAAGGCAAGCTTCTAATGATGCCAAAAGTGTGACATAATTCATATGATGTTAATATTCCAAGAACTCTATCTTGAATCTATGTAGAAAATAATTTTGAACTAAAGCTTGTAGAAATTACATTAGTTAAAGGGCTTGGGGGATACATCCTATCTTCTGTCCTGCTTCCTCGAGTCTTAATGGACGTTGCACGACTCAGGCCTAAGATTTCTATATAGCAAAATATTGGCTGTTCCCAATTAATTACCATTTGTATTTTTTGGAAAATACAATTCAGGAAAATGATCACTTCTGCTAGATGAATTTTTTCTTGTACACTGTATTGGCTTGGATTTCTTCTATAAAATATTTAATATCACTGTTAAACTTATTGTTGACATTTTAAGAAACATGTTTCTTTTTCAATCATGGTTAGGTTAGGAGGAAACCATTCCCTAGAACATAAATAAAGCACAGAAGAATGTGCCACAGTTGTTCATTTTTTTCCTGACATTTTCTCCATTATCACCAGAAGATTACCAGTTAAAATAGGTGTTCTACCACTGGGTCTATTTTAGTTAGATAAACATACAGATTTAGTAATGTCTTTGAGATGTAAGCATAGCACAGTCCTAGCAATGGGTACATTTTTGTTGCTGTCTTGTGTTTTTGTTTTTGTTTTTGTTTTATAGCATTTCCTCAGCATTCTGTAGAAAAATCCTTCTTACCTGTATTGGAGAATCTGGCACAGACATTGGACATTTATCATTTACTTGGTTTTATGTACTTATCTATTGCTTAGTCTGTTTCCTCTAATATATTGTGACCTTCAGGTGGGAGCACTAGGGTGACTGTTTCTCTGCCCCAACCCCGGACATTGAGGGTTTTCAATGGAAGGCATCAATGAATATTTGGTGAGTGATTATATGAATAGGACGTATCAATACCTCAAAAATTCCTTGGGCACTAAATTTCCTAATTTTTAGGAAATGAATAATATGAAAAAAATTATTATTCCCCTGATTGACAAAATATAATTACAGTCAAACTTTGGCTATTGAATGACTTACCAAGTTATTCAAGGAAAAATATCTGGTAGTCAAGACTCTGGTTCACCACCCCACATCTCTTTCATGCTGATACCTGTATGATCAGTCCTGCGTCTCTCAGGCGACAAAAGAGGTTTGGTTTTCAAAAAATCACTTCTCAAATAGCGTCCCAAAATGAATTAAGCTAGAGAACTGAGGTTCCACTGAATTCAGTGTCTAAACTGTAAGTGACAAGCTAAGATCTTCTGGGCAATGAAATACTACAAAGGAATCTACCTCATTACTAACTGTAATTTATAAGATAATTGACTATGATATATGCATCATGATTCCAGAAAGAGACATAGGAATAGTTCCCTGAAAATAACAGTTGCTCTACCCTGAAGACCAGAACAAACAAGAAACTCCCATGCTGCTGGCACATAATTCATGGTGCAGCATCTGCTCCACTAATTAGAGCTCTCTTTGCTGTAACAGAAGCCAGGCTCAGTGGGGCTTGAGCAAATCAGAGCGGTCATCGAACCTAAATCAAAACATCGTTTTTGTGTGATTTTTCATTATTCAAAGTTAAATTGTAGGAAAAGATAATGGCCGGAAATTGATAGGATAAAATTATATAACATCATAAAAAGAGTAGATGGAACATCCATGTTTTTAATCAAAACCTGGGATACTAGAGGATCCCTGAAAGCTTGAAATGCTTAGATTAAGAAATTAACAAATCAGATTAAGAAACTCATGGATCCAATTAAATTCTAAATAGAATACAGAGCAACAAATAGATAATTTCAAGATATTTTTTAGATTATTCCCTAAGACTAATTGTTAAATGAAGATACATTTATTCAATGACACATTTTTTTTGTTTCTAGGAAGAGAGTTTCACCCAGCCCGCTCCCATAAAATCCTTTCTTATCACAGCATGAACCAGAACAACAGATACGATAGACCCTCACTTTATCAATAAAATGTGCCTTATATATTTAAGTGGCAGTGTCCTGAAGATAAAATACCTCGTAAGTCATGGTTCACTTGAACTTTGGATGGGCCAGAGGTGAACACTGCTGCTTTCCGCTCAGCCCCATGTGGAGGAGAATGTCAGTTTCAATTTCTGGAATGTGCGCATCCGCAAACACAGCTTCATCACACTCGTCTTGCCATTCAGAGTAATTTCTCATCTTCTGTAAACTAATGAAAACCGACAGGTAGGGGATCACAGGACTGACAAAGCACAGCCAGTGTTCGTTTCAGAGACAGCTCTCCTTTAATTTAGTGATGGGGCAGAAGACTCTAATTTCCACGGGAGAAATGTTTGTTCACTCTCATAGCACCTTGTGCCTCATAATATGCAATCCAAGCGAGGGAAGCATTTATATTGCTATAAAGGCTATTGGAACATAGGAAAATAAAAGGGAACAAATCAACACTTTCAGAAAAATAAATTCCAGTACTAATAAGACAGCATAATGCCATCGCTTCTCTGGAGAACAACTGGAGAACAAGGTATGAACAGGGATACAGTAGTCATAACAACAAAAATGTAAAGTCATAGCAGAAATGTACCACTCAAGAATCATATAAATGATCAAGTTGGCATAAAAAATAACAAGAGAGAAGTTGGAAGCTAAATTTGACGCTATATTTTTTAAAAGTAAAGGAATAGCTGAAAAGTGGTTCGGGAATACAAAGGGAAGAGTTAAGTTTCTTAATTAAAGGAGAAATAGTTTCTGGACTGAAATACTACTCTTCTCAAAACTCAGTTCTTTCTGTGCATTTTTGCACACCTGTGGCATGACCATTAGATACACCTGGACACCAGCTATTTTTATGTATAGTTTTAAGTAGAGACCCTAAAATTACTACCCTACTGTCTTAAGGCAATGCTGCCCTGTGGAAACTGAATATATAAGGATATAGTCAGGAATGAGGCCAATAAAAATTCACTAGGGTAGTTTTGTTGTTTTACCTGTTCACATAGAGAGCACATTGGCCTGTGAGCCTTCAGGTAAGCTTATGCCGTGAGCTGTCTCTTCTGTGCTTGCACGGTGCTCTGGGTATTTTTTATACAGTGTTTATCCCATTGTGATAGCCAAGTCTTAGTCCTTTCTAAACAAAATACATCAAAATATTAACAAATGAAAGCACATATACAAGGAAAAAGTGTTACACTTACTTACATTCTTGTCTCTCTCACTAGATTAGGAGAACTGTGTTTCATTTGTCTTTCAGCACCTGGCACAGTTGTTGGCACACACTTGGCACTTAATAATAAGTAATTGCTGAAAAAGTGTGTAAATATTTGGGGTTTAGGTTGATTTTCAAACCTTTGTAGAGCCTCTAAGTCATTACTGTTAGGGATTATGAGCAAATGACGAAGGTGGAGTTCATGAAGTTTCAGAGATGTCAATGATTGATGAGCTTGTCTCTTCAAAACAATGTATGAAGGGCCATGGATTTATGCATGAATATAAGATGTTTCCAAATTCGAGAGTGATAATCGAGGGAAATCAAAGGTGACAAAGAAAATTTATAGGAGGTAGAAATAAAAAGTTAAGACGTGATGAACACTAAGAATTCATCACGGTATGCCAAGATTATAGTTAAGACAAAAAGTTACCCCGTATATTAATATATTCACTCGTTGATCTATCCACTCATTCATTCAGTGTCCTGTCAAGTGCAGGGTATATATTCTGTGATGGGAACAGCAGGGAACAGGAGAGAAAGAGCCTGTCTAAGGGCTCATGGGTAGGAAAGGGCACCGAACCTTGAGTGTGGTTATTAGAAAGTGTCCGAGGCAAAGAGAAGAGAATAATTAAAACGTGTTTAAGACCCAGAGGTAAGAGATCCCATATATTTTCAAAGAATTAAAAGGTGTTTACATGCTCTCTTGCATAGACTATACATACTTATCTAGGAGAAATCATCTTTTCCAAAACTCTGTAATTATATCAAACTGCATAGTCAATTTCTTTCACTTTTAGTGAGGCTCTCTTTCTCTCCTCCCTTCTCCCACTGCCTGGCTCTCGCAACCAGTACCTGAGTTTTCTAACATCTCAAGCAAAGAGGGCTTCACAGAATGCTACCTGGTTTGCATGCCCTGTTTTATTATATATGTATTGTTAAATTTAAATGAAAAGATAATATTTCTCACCTTGAACGCTGTCTCATATATACACCACATAGTCTAATTTTTCTCTAAAGCGTGTGACAGAAAGCACATTAACCACGCTCAGTGGGGTAGGACAAACAGCTCATGTGACATTCCATGCCTGAGTTGGAGAGTCAGGCAGTGATGATTCCTCAGCAAGGCTTCCAGTGGAAGAGGTTATATTTGATGCACAGTAACTCCAAAAATGTTCTAACTCTGGAGGTTTGTATTTTGTTTCTTGATATGTATTCTAATAATGACTCTACTGGGAACATTCTCTAGAAGTATGGATATGAAACAGGCAGCCTTTTAACTCCTTGAAATGTTATGCAAATTTTTATATGAGTGTAACATGCACGATTCTCAACCAAGTGTGTCTGTCCATGGTTTTCATCAGATTCTTCCAGGGGCCCATGACCCACCAGATGGTTAACGTTATTTTTAGGAATTAAACAAGATATCAAAATCAACCCAAAACTTCAAGGTGTTTTAGTTTCAGACACCAGTTTCATCCACTGCAGATAATCTGCAAGTGTGGCCTTAAATAGCAGGCCAGTGCCTGCTTCAGGGAACAAGGCCTTTCTGGAGGAAATGGTCTTCCACTTGCGTGCCATCTTCATCTTCTCCTTTCGTGGAGTAAGGAGTGAAAATTTCTCAGGACAGGCACTTGAAATTCCTCTCTGTAATTAAATGTTTTTCTGGTGGCCTAAGATACATCATATAGAACTGCTCAAGTGACCAAATTGTTACTGAGGGTACTGAGACTTAAAGCCCAGCATTCCTATACAGTTCTGTCTCGTAGAAATAGCAAGAAGAGCTAGAAGTTCATTACCGAATTCTGCCATGTATATTAATTACCATGTTAAATATATGTATTTATATATATAAAATATATACAATCACACAATTATATATTTATACATAATATATAATAAATGAATTTATATACATTTATATAGTTATATTCATATGTGATAGTGTATAATAAATAATATATAGAAGGTTTGTCCAGAATGTATCCAGCCACACCATATGGAAGACATTGTACATAGGACAATGACACCTCAGTTCCCTTCAAAGTAGGCACCTTGGGACCTCCCAATCACCATCATCTGCCCCCTGGTATTTTCCTGAGTCTCACTGACTGAAATCTCTTCCCTTTCAAAGGTGATTTGAATTTTGGGAAAAGCCAGAAGTCGCAGGGTGCCAAATCTGGGCTGTAGGGGGTGTGAGTCACCTGGGTGATTTGATGTTTTGCAAAAAATCTTTGCATGAGATGTGACACATGAGCAGGTGCATCATTGTGATGAAACTGCCAATCACCAGTTGCCTATAGCTACAGCCTTCTGAATCATCTGAATAGTTTCCAGGAAGGAATGTTCAAGCTTAACACAAAATTCGATGCAGATTTGTTGCTCTACTAGCTCAGTCATTTTAAGTGTGATGGCCACAGAGTACATATGTTCACTCAATGGTGTCTACCACCCCCATTGACTAGTACAGTGAAGTCCTCATTGTTCATGAACGCCCATTCCTGTCCACTGTCCTTGGCTGCCAGGTTACACTGATGTTGTGCAAACCATTCCTGTTATGTTAACAATGGTTGGACTTTTTCTGGACAGACTATTTTACATATATATATACATATATGTATGCAATGAAATATTAATGAAAATATACTTTTATGTCTTTTTAGCTTACATTTTGCCTTAAGGACAAATAATATATACAAATTCTTAATATATATAAAACTGTCTCTTCAACATGAATTAAGTTCTTTTCCTTGAAGAAAGTAGTTTGATAGGTAATTCCCATTAAGGGTTCAGGTTTTGTGCCCCAGAAAGACATGTGGACACCCTCACTCTCGGACTTGTGTAGAGGGGCATTGAAGGTAAACTGCAGAATGCAACCTGATTTGGGAAGAGGGTCATTGTAGATGTAATTAGTGAAGAGAGGTTGTACGGGAATAGAGTGTGTGCCCTGAACCCAATGTGGCTGGTGGCCTTTAAGAAGAGAAGAGATGCAGAGACACAAACGCATGAGGGAAGGGGCCAGAGGACCACAGACACACATGTTGAAGCGCTGCAGCCACAAGCCAGGGAATGTCAATAATTTCCCACAACCCCCAGAAACTAGGAGGAGGCACGGAAGGATTGTCCTTTGCAGGTCCCAGAGGGGATGTGGCCCTGCCACACCTTGATTTCTAACTTCTAGCCTACACAACTAGGAAACAGTCCATTTCTGTGTTTTTTAAGCAGGTCGTGGTACTTTGTTACAACAGCCCTAAGAAACAAATACAACTCCTAAGAACTTCCAGCTCAAATATCCTACAATTCTTTAAAAACAACCACTTGTTGCTGCTATTTGCTGTAGTGCAGAGCCGTGCAAGCATAACATAGCCCTCCCCCCATGTTCTTCATCAAGTTACAACTGTTCCTATTTACATTACAACAGCACTATTGACAAAACAGTCTTGTAACTCGCAGCTCTGCAGTGAGAAAAATATGCATACAGATAGCTGCATGGTACTCAGAAAATAAAGAACAAGGGAGCAAAATTCAAATGTCAGTTTGATTTGGGCATGGAAACATGAATAAGAAATTCAATTATATTCTGTAGTATACTAATTCTGACTTTTAAATGGTATTTGGCTTCTAATTGCAAATATTTGCAGGAAACTTAAAATGTAGCATAAATGTATGATACATTTTAAGTCGTAAAGCCTGTGGTGTGTAAAAGTGTGTCATGAATTTTGTAGAAAGTGTTAAACTCTGAAAATCCAGTCTGTAGTTCATACAGTTCTCTCAGCTCTTTAAAGGGTTTGAATTATGTTCAAAATTTTTCATTAATTGAAAATCTCAAAATACAGAACTTTCAGAGTATGGAACACACTGCCCTTCACTTGTAGCCACCTCTGAAAAGAAGACCAAGAGAACACCACAAACAGTAATTTTAGAGTGTGTTCTTTTTCTGTGACTGCCTTTAGTGGAGAAGAGATAATTGGGCCACCATCCATCATACATCTGTGCTGGGCTCACCACTAAATGGGTCACAGACCTTGCAAACATTTTCTTTCTCTTTTCTAGTTTAAGCAGTTAAAGATCAGGGTGATTATCACTAGTCAAACCCAGTCTCCTACTATAAATGTATTATTGATTCATCATTTCCCACAAAGTTTTAAGGATCAAGAATGATGGAGGTTAAGGTGCCTCCGCTGCTCTCAGTGCCTCCCCTGTGACCATTCTATGTGTGAAAGGGTCCTGACAGAGAGCTGCAGAGCCTCTGATGAAATACAGCAGTCGGGGGAAAAACCATTTTTCATTTAATAAACACTTCTAAAGGCTTGTCACCACACACCGTATTTATGGGCACGGCTCATTTTCTTCAAGTTCTGCTGCCATAAAACTCCCTTAATCAGCTGGAATTGGATGTGACTCTAAGGCCATAAATCTTATAAAGGGGTCAGGTAAATGAGCCCCATTTCAGAGGGGCATTTAGAGCATGTTTTATTGATATTGTAATGACAGGTACTACTAGGTTTTCTGTGGTTGCTTTCCAAACCGGGGTACCAAAACACTCATTAGCTGGGAAAACTGGGACTCAATGTTTAAAGAATCTGGAATATTAAAAATAAGACGTTTTACTTCTTCACTGCCTCACTGTGCTTTATATATTATATATTACTTTAAATCAATTATTCTCTGGTCAGTGTATTCACATTGTGTCTCCTCTGTGACATCCCTTTGGTCTCTCGGGAGCTACACCTGTGCACGTCCTCTTGGGTGGGTGTCTGGTAAGGGGAGCTGGGCATAGTGCTGTTGCTTCAAAGGGATTCAGAAGTGAGAGAAGCATTAGTCTCTCTGATGGCTTTATTATCACATAAGTGTAACTTCTCCAGTTTTTATTTCAGTAGTGAAACAATACTTCAGAAACTGTAGAATGTTTTTTCTTTTTACCAGAAGCAATGGTTTCATAAAATGTCTTAATTCAGACTTTTTGCTTCAGGTAAATTCTTAAAAAAATTTTTTTAATTTTATTTTTCCATTACAGTTTACTTTCAATATTATTTTGTACTGGTTTCAGGTATACAGCATAGTGATCGGGCAATCATATACTTCACAAAGTGGTCCCTCCAATGTTTCCAGTTCCCACCTGGCACCATACATAGTTATTGCAATATTACTGACTTTATGCTCTACTTTACATCCCTGTGACTGTTTTGTTAACTACCAATTTCTTTTTAATTCCTTTACCTTTTTTACCCAGTCCCCAACACCCCTCCCAGCTGGCAATCATTAGTCTGTTCTCTGTAACTGTGAGTCTTTTTCAATTGTTTGTTTATTTTGTTGTTTAGATCATATATAAGTGAAATCACATGGCATTTGTCTTTCTCTGACTGATTTCACTCAGCCCAGTACCCTCTAGGTCCATCCTTTGCAGTAAATATGGATTACCCCAGGAGCGAAATGACTCCACAGAAAGTTCCTCCTGACTCCAGTGCATGAAGCCAGCTCATTTTAGGCTGGGTCAGTGAATAAGACTGTGTGTAAGCTGTGGGAGCAGACAGAGAGGAGAGTTTTTCCAGAGGGAGGATGAGGAAACTTGGCCCCCCTGAGTCCCTCTATTCCGTTGTACAAAATGAGGATTATGTTTTCTCATCAGGACAGCATAAGGCGTATATTTCATGTATATGTTTTATAGCATGGAATATGACAATTACTTCACTTAAAACTATGTATTTAAAAATTAACACCACCATATTATATGTTTGAAAGCTGAAAGAACAGATCCTAAGAGTTCTCATCACAAGGAAAAGGCATTTTTTTTTCTTTTGTACCTATATAAGATGATGGATGTTCACTGAACTTACTGAGGTAATCATTTCACAATATATGTAAGTCAAGTTTTTATGCTCTATACGTTACCCTTACGCAGCACAGTATGTCAGTTATATCTCAATAAAACTAAAAAATACCGTTACGTACAATACTAACTTTATGTACAGTACTACTACTGTTATTAGTCTTATTAGTGGTCATATTAATTTACAATGACAACAAATGCCAATTAAAGCAAACTGTCAACTGAATTAAATGTGTCATGGATTTATTACCATTAGTAAACTTTTGTGAATATAGAATATATTTTAATGGCTCAATTTATTTTATTGTGTGTTCATTTGGTTAAAGAACTAAATCTCAATTTATATGTAAAAGTTATATTCTTACAGAACATAAAGGAGATATTTACCTTCATACTTCACCAGTGAAATAAAGCAGAAAAATGAAATGACTTTCACAGTTCATAAACAATCCATCATCTATGCTTGGTTACTTAATATACAAACCTGAGAAGTTTAAAAGAATTTCTGTATAAATATAGCTCCTAATGTGATTAAAATTATAAATGGAAATGATTGCCTATCTCTATCAGAAACAAAATGTTTTTTATTAATCACAGACTTTAATTATAGTTCTAGATTTAAATTCATTTGGAAAATTTATGCATAATTGTTTTATGAAGATATTCAGATCCTACTGAATTTATTGTTACATCCCCCAGTGGCAGAAATTTTGCAGGACTTACTTTTTACAATAGTTACAATTTTAATTCACTCCAGAAAGTTTGTTGATTCATTTTCCCATTTTTCTATCAAGATTCCTGTCTTTTTAACAGTTGAGATAATTGGCAAATAACACTGTGTAAGTTTAAGGTGTAAAACCTGTTGATTTGATGCATTTATACATTGAAATATGATTACCACTCTCGCTTTAGTTAATACCTCTGTAATTTCATATAGTACAGTTTTTGTGTGGTGGGAACATTACATCTAGTTTCTTAGCACTTTTGAAGTATGTATTGCAGTATGTTGATTGTAGTCACCATGCTGTGCATTAGAACTCAGAATTTATTAATCTTTTAATTGCAAGCTTGCACACTTTGACCAACATTTCCCAGTGCCCACGCCTCCCAGCCCTGGAAACCACCACTTTACTTTGTTTCTGTGATGTCGGCTGTTGCAGATTCCTAGTATAAGTGCCATCATAGAGTGTTTTTCTCTCTGTCTGATTTCTCTCCCTTCGCACGATGCCCTCATGGACTATTTATGTTGTCACAAATGGCAGGATTTCCTTCTTTTTTGTGACTAAATAATATTTATTTATATATATAAATTATATATATATCATATATATATTGTATGATATATATCTCTCACATCTTTATCCGTGCATATTTTCTTCCAGGAGTTTTAAAGTATAGACTTATTTTTAAGTCTTTAATTTGAGCTAATTTCTGTGAGTGGTATACAGTAAGCCTGGACTTGGACAAGTGTTCAGTTGTCTGTGAGCGTCTATGTCAGCTCTCTCTAGGTTCTCCCCCGCTTGCCAGGGGCTGGGCTGGTTCGCTAGCTCTTGCAGGTTCCACAGCTGTACTGACCTGCTCATTGCCAGATGCACAGGTGAGCAAGACTCCCCTTGGGTCCTCTGGCTTGTGCTGCCGGGTCCCATGACTTCCACAGATTCACTTTGTGGATAGATACTGAATTTTAGTTGTTAAAAGGGGGACACAAAGAGGGACATCTTATACTACCAGGATGCTGATGTTGCTTCCAAGATTAGTACTTACTTAGGATCTGCATTTTTATTCCTTTAATATGCTCTGTTATTAGCCAACAGGGTAATTATACATATTTAAATGAGTTTTAGAAATTAAAAATGATTTAACAATGGTACCTTTTATTATTAAGAAGAGCTGGAGACTCTTCTGGGTCAATATTTTATTAACGTTTTCTTTTGACTTCAGGCTTTGTAATGTTTATTAGACAGATGACATGAATCCCCTAGGAAAAAATAGTCATTAATATGATTTTTTAAATTGATGGAATATTGCTTTGTTGTACTGGTAACTATTAAGTTGAAAGGCTCCAGTCCTAGAAAATAAAATAGCACAGCATCCAATTATATTTATTCCCCTGTTTAGAAACCCTACTCATACTTGGATATGGAGAAAGGGATTTGATTAATGTTAGGCCACACTGGGTTTCTGTAACAAAATATTTCACCATTAATTTTCGAAAGAGTTTTACCCCAAAGTCAACTAAGGTCCATTGACTGTGACCATTTGGGAAATTTTCTGTAAACTTAAGTCTGTGCTAGTTTCACAGAAGGCAGAAAATTGCCTTGTGTTCCCAGAATATGGTTGATCTTTGTCCCTTTGTCCCTTTTAGATGTGACTTGATCATACGGCACTTGTATGTAGACACTGCATTTGTCCCCTTCATGGCATAAAGTATTTGATCACTGATTTTTCTCTTGTATGGTTCTCTTTACTATGGCCATGGAGAATAGTTTCTACTAGTTTCTAATTGTTCGCGGAAGCTGTAGCGCAGCTGGAAATTTGATTCTGCCCAGCTCTTGTCTCGGAAAACCCATCTTTCCATTTGGTTTGAGGTGGAAAGGCCATCGGGCTTTCTGGGTGTGTTCAGGGCCACTCAGAGAGTCCTGCCACGAGCACAGAGAACCAGAGACTGGTGTGGACGTTTCTTCTCCAGGAATGTTCCTCATTTACAACAAAGTACCCACCACTTTTGTCAAAGCGATCTTTGGTCTTTAAGCAGTAGGTAAGGATTCAGAAAAATCAAGTGTCTACTGATGAGCACTTTTGCTGTTTCTGGATTTTGGCTATTGTAAACAATACTGCTGTAAACATAGGAATGCATGTATTCTTTTGAATTGGTATTTAAGGATTCTTAGAGTATGGTCTCAGAAGTGGGATCACTGGATCAAAAGCGGGTCTACTTTTAATTTTTTGAGGAAACTCCATACTGTTTTCCACAGTGGCTATACCAGTCTGCATCCCCACCAACAGGGCACAAGGGTTCTCTTTTCTCTATTTCACCAGCACTTGTTATTTGTTGATTTATTGATGGTAGCTATTTTGACAGTGAGAGGTGACATCTGATAGTGGTTTTAAAGATTTTATTTATTCATTCATTCATTCATTCATTCATTTTTTTAGAGAAGGGATGGAGAAAGAGAGGGAGAGAAACATCAATGTGTGATTGCTTCTTTTGTGCCCCCTACTGGGTACCTGGACTGCAACCCAGGCATGTGCCCTGATTGGGAATCAAACCTATGACCCTTTGGTTCACAGGCCGGTGCTCAATCCACTGAGCTACACCAGGCAGGGCTCATAGTGGTTTTAATTTGCATTTCTCTGATGATTGGTGATTTTGAGCATCTTTCATATGTTGATTGGCCATCTGTATGTTCTTTTTAGAGAAACGTCTATTCAGGTCCTTTGCCCATTTTTTTAATTGGATTGTTTGTTTTCCTGGTGTTGAATTGCGTAGGTTCTTTATGTATTTTGGAAATTAACCCTTCATCAGATGTATCATTGGCAAATATGTTCTCCCATACAGTGCATTGCTTTTGTTGATGATTTGTTTTGCTGTACAGTTTTTAGTTTGGTGTACTCCCATTTGTTTATTTTTTTTTATTTTCCCACCCTAGGAGACATACTGGCAAAAATATCACCATGACAAATGTCTGAGATTTCACTGCCTATGTTTTCTCCTAGGATGTTTTATGGTTTTGCAACTTACATTTAAGTCTTTTATCCATTTTGAATCTGTGTCAGAAGGGAGGAAGGAGGGGGAAACTGGATGAAAGAAGTTGAGGGGATTAATTAGCCAAAGAATGTTTATGAATAAGTCATAGACACAGACAGCAGTGTGGGGACAGCCAGAGGGATGGTGGGGATGGGTTGAGGTAGGCAAGAGGGAGGTGGCTATGGGACATCTGTAATAGTGTCAACAATAAATTAATAATCATAGTAATAAAGATAAATGTCTACAGGAGCTGTGCACAGACAGAATTCATCTTGTAACCTGTCGGTTTTTGATCTTTGAAAGATCTTGTATGAGTATGTTTATGAATCCATTCAAGGGAGATTAATAATTTCCTCACTTAAATATTCATAGTACTCATTCTGCCTCTTAACTATTTACAGAAGTGTGAATGGGGTTACTGGAACTAAAAGAGGGACTTAAAAATATTATTTATTTATTTATTTTTAGAGAGAGGGGAGGAAGGGAGAGAAACATGGATATGAGAGAGAAACATCAATCAGTTGCCTCTCACATGTACCCCAACCAGGGTCTGCCCACAACCCAGAGACCTTTTGCTTTGTGGGACAAGACTCAGCCAACTGAGCCATGCTGGTTAGGGCAAAAGAGAGAGATTGAAGCACCCAGGGAACAGCATCATCAGGAAGCCTTTTCTACCTCTGGGCCTCCATAGACAAGGAGAAATGCATTGCCAGACCCTAGTGAGAGCTGCAACTTGGATTAAGGATCAAAGAGGATATTTAATTAGAAGGAAGTAGGAGGAAGCAGTGATGGAACCACAGCAAAATTGGAGAGTTGGGGTTGAGGGAAAAAAATATTCCACTTCTCAGTGCTGCATCCTATGGAAAAAATGAGACAAACGCAACTGCACACCACTGTTTTCAAGGACGCGGCGAGGTCAGTTTGGTGAGCCTTCCCTCGACATGAAGCAGGGCAGGGAAATGCGGAGACTGCATCTGAGGAGAATGGGAGAAGGACAGAAGATACCAAATATAGATGGTGAGCTCCTGCACTCAGAGCTTGTATCTTATCTGCATTCGTGACCCATCTCCACTTGCAGCTGAGCTCTGGGCACCATGGCTAACGGACTTAAACTTGCAGAGGCTTTTCAGTTGAATCTGCTAAAAACTGTATCTGCTTTTAGACAATAGAGAAATCCAAGAAGGTGAAAAACAGTTGTTTCTTCTACTTCTACAATTTAAAAACATGTTTGTTGTCCTCATTCTTCCAAATGAAAGAAAAAATACAATACACAGCCAACGAGTAAATTACTTGCATTTACATATTATTTTGCCTTTTGTTGGGTGGTGTTTGGATTTCAATTGATCCTGTGTTTCTTGGCAGCGTGGTACTGAGGATGCAACATCTGGGTAAAAAGGATGAAGGGATTAAGCACAAAAATAAGAGACATAGTTTTTAAAACTATATCATTCCCCTGTTTCCTTTATTTTGTTTCTTTTCTTATCATCAAGGAAATATTGCAGAAAGCCCACAAAGTATTTTGTTTTGTTCTCTAATTATCTTTGGAGGATATTTTGTATGTCATCCTGTCCAACTCTCCCTTCTCCCTGTCTCTTGCTTTCTCCATCCATCTCTAAAGATCATTAAAATACCTAGATTGTGGAATTTAAGCTGAATGTGAGGGTGTGAGTGTACATGTTTAGTGGTAAATGCTTACTCTTTAAGGTTCTTGGCAAAGTTTAGGGGAAAATTAGTGTTACATGGGGAGAAGACAATATAAAAATAACTCAGATACTTGAGCATGACAATGATCAATTTTATCTCAGTATTTTGTGTGCATATTCCTTAAAATCTGCACATCAGACCTGAGCCCTGCTATTTAGAAGCATATTCTCTCTACCAAAGATGGAGGTTGGATGTTCTCTAGTTTTAGTCTGTGACTCAAATTTGCAACATTCCACACACTTTCATTACAATTGGACTTAGAAATAAGCCTCTAAATTTGGTCAAATAAAACCAAGCCTATCTTTCTTACGATCATACTTCTGCTATTTGTCCTAATTTATAAAGATTGGCTCTTTAGATTTTGCTCACTATCATTTTGACATTTGCCACAGCCACTAGACCTTGGGTGGTTTTCTTCTATTTCATACTATAAGGAAATTGTGCTGCTATTAAAAACTATGTCCAAGAAAAGACGTGGCAGAGCAGGAAGCCAACATTTCTCTACCTCGTCTGCCTCTCCCCAAGGGTCCATGGCAGGTGATGGAGATCCTAACTGGCACCATCTCTAGTGCCCCATCGCCAGCTCCATCATGCAGTCCTGTCTCCATAAACTCAGGAATGTTGGTGAGTTTTCAACGAAGCCTTTTACTAATAATTTAAAATCATTTATCACACTTATTGGAAAGGTAGTTTTGTCTCAACTTCCAATATTATTTTTATTTAATCCTAATCTATGTAAAATGCTTTTGTAATATTTTAAGAAAGAATTTTAAAAATTGTGATATAAATCTAATCCATATGCTTTTGAAGTTTTCTATCGTACTTGCGATTTGTTTCATTTCGGTGACTAAACCCATCTTTATGCTACTAGGTTTAACTCAGGCAAGAATAACAAAAGGAAATAGACAAAAATAATCGTATACTCCATATTGAATCATTCAGTGTTCTTTAAAAATTCTCCATTTCTCCTAAAATAAAGCCCAGATTCATAATATGGCCAATGGGTGCCTGTGTCCCTCTGCAGTCTCATCTCTCATTCCCCATCCCTAGGAACTGGGGCTGCAGCTCTCTTGACAGAGTGGTAGTTTTATGTAGTTTTGTGTATGCCATACTTCCTCTCAAGTGTCTTTTCAAGTCTACTTCCTTCCTGGCCCTGTGCCTTACTCCTGAGTATTTGTTGAGACTTCATTCAGTCACTGTGTCCTGCTGGCAGTTTTACTGTAACACCTTCCTCCTCACATCAGTAAGTGCACACAGACAGACAGACACCCCTGTGCAGGTATCAAGCCAACAGTCCCCACATCCACCTGCCATTGCATCTGTAACTGGCATTACATCTGAATTGATACAGTCTGCTTATTCTCCTGTTTTTACTAATAAACTGTATGGTAATGGGCCCATTGTTTGACCCATAATTGAATATAGTTTTTCTCTGAATTAGTGAACTGATTCATTACTTATACATTTATCAGAAATCATTGTATACTTCCGTATACTTTTAGCTCTTGTCAGTGTTAAGAATACCTTGTTACTACCTGTGAAGTAAAGTAGTCTAATATAGTCTATAGTTCATCTGAAACAGCTCTCAACACATTCTTTCGGTACTTTCTGTTTTCAGCTCTCCAGCGTTTAGAGAACAACATCATGTTCACTATGTTTCATGTCTTTTGAGATTTTATAATCTTGAATCATTTGATTTCTTTAAAAATATTCTAATCCGTTTGCACTATTCAGGACTGGCTCTCTGTGGCATATCTCCCCTGTTTCACTTTTGTCTTTTCTGGGTCTTGAACGGCTTTTACCATGTTTCAGACCTGGCTATAACTCATAATGTTTTAGGAATAAAACATCCTAGTTTCATACATGTATAGGGATAAGAACATAATTGTATTTTCAGAAAATTTTATGTATCTCACTATTATTTTAATTTCTCTACAACAATAAATAGGATTATTATTTTCCAAAAGTAATTTGCAATGATTCCTAAATCTGTTTTTCCTAAGTTATAACTAAAAGTTCAGGGCCTGTTTCCTCGTAAATGTAGTTTAGGATATTTTTCGAAGGTTTTTTTTTTTTTTAACCTATATTGATGTTCACCTGCCATTTTTCAGGCCACGGTCAATATGAAAAGATTCCCATGTAGTTTGTTCTTATCAGCCTGGCATTTCACCAACTGGAAGAACGTGGTGGCTTTCAACTTCGCTCTTTCACTACTTTGTCCCTTGTCATTCAACTCAAATGTTTAACAAAAAGTCAAGATTGATTCTGCCACCAATTTAGGGAGACTAGAAGAGTCCATGGAAAACAGTGTCAAAAATGTAGTCACAGGGAGCACACGCTGTTTTTTTGTAAATAAGTAACAGTGGTTAGCTTTTAGCAATCAGTAACTAAAGCAATAAAAAAATAAGTCAGCCCTGCTGGTTTGTTCATAAACAGTTTGTTTTCTACCTGGTAACCTAGGTAGGTATGGGCACAGTGATTGATGCCACTGCTAGTCTGTCAAGTAAACGACAGTGCTGTCACGGGCCCCCGGGGCCTCCTCGCCGAGCAGCAGGCACACTGGCGCGCTGCAAGAATTTTTTTTAATCCTCACCCGAGGGTATGTTTATTGATTTTTTTTTTTCCTTAGAGATGAAAAGGGGGAGAGAGAGAGTAAGAGAGAAACATTGATTTGAAAGAGAGAGAAACATCGACTGGTTGCCTTCCTTATGGACACCGATAGGGATCCAACCTGCAACATTCTGGTGTAAGGACGATGCTCCGACCAGCTGAGCCACCTGGGCTGCCACAGGAATTTTTAGAACGTGCCACCCCTGACTATTTAGTTAGGAGCCGTGACCTCTTTTCCCTTAGATTGTCAAATTAAAAAAAAAATGACAACAGCCAACACTATAGCCATCCAGTGTGAACAAATCAAAATTATACCTATTTTTTGTCAGATTGGCAAAAAAAAATGATATTTCCTGGTGTGCTGCAGAATTTTAATAATTAGTTTTTGTGTGCCATGAGATGGAAAAGGTTGAAAGTCACTGTTTTTAGAGCCATGAAGCACTTTCAGGGAAAAGTGTATTTAATTCTGAGTCTTAATTATGGCTTTGATCCCAGAATTGTGTAAAGGAGTACATTCCAAAAGACCCAGTCACAAAATAAACCCTTTTGGGGTTGAGCCATAAAGAAGTACTGTTGCGCGTAGGTCTGAGAGTCATATGTTTCTTGCATAATTGTAGGGATATTGTTTCACTTTTTTGGTAATTATTCACTTTCAGCTCAAAAATTTCTTTTTGAAATTCACCCTTAATTACTGGAAAGATTATTTATGATTCAGACAGTAAATGAAATTGCTATTTAGAAAAAATCAGACTAACAACCTAAATAAAGTTTCATACCATGCATAATCTAAGGAATTCCTCTGAAGCCATGCTCACATGTCTACCAGAAATGTGCTGTAGTTTTTTGCTTTTTTAAACTCTGTGATTCTGTTGATCTTGTGTAATTGGATTGCCCAATAAACATTCCCTAGGATGTGGTCTGAGTGCTAGTAACTTAACTGTTACCTTGCCAGTTGTAGGAATTTGACTTGATAAACATTAAACACCGTAACCTTAAAAAAATTCTCTAATTCCATATTTCCAATATAGGGAATTAGGATAAAATTCAGGTCCCATGTACTCAATCCACATACAAAGTTTGAATTTAATATTTCTACTTGCTTCAAAAAAACCCTTCAGTAGTCTTGCTGTCTTACAGCCTTATGTTTTGGTTGTTCTTATAATATAGAGAGTAAAATCGTGTGATTCACTGAGGATATGAGAAATCAAAATATTCAGAACTCTTTCATCCAAAGATGTGAACTGAGCAATCAGCTCAGTAAAGTTGATTTATTTCCATTATCTCTTTCTCTAGCTTCCTCAGAAAAATACAAATCTTGGTACCTCATGTTTTTAAATTTTTTTAATATATTTATTTTTACAGAGGGGGGAGAGAGGGAGAAAGAGGAGGAGAGAAACATCGACGTGAGAGGGAAACATCGATCAGCTGTCCCTCAGATATGCCCTGACAGGGGACTGAATCTGCAACCCAGGCACGTGCCCCGACTGGAATCAAACCGGTGACCTTATAGTGTACCCAACAATGCTCAGCCACCTGAGCCACACTGGTCAGGGCGGTACCTCATGTTTTAAATACAACCCGCTGCCATTTCTCATGCTCCCACCTACCCATTCTCCAGGGATTACTACTGCAGCAACTGGCTCGCACAGGTATAACCAAAAGGGCAAGGGTGTTTACGACCCTTGTGGTAATTCTTGGCCAGTGGAGGATGGGCACTAGTGAATATGTGCTCCACTCTTTGGTTCCTTGAGCAAATAATGCTGACGTCATTGCACACGGCTCCTTAGAGGATCTCTGTGAGTTCAAGTCCCATCTCCCACAGTGGCAATAAGCTTAAAGATCCATCTCATTTTCTCTGTTTCACTCTTCCAAGTCTCTTGATTCCTCATGTAGGAAAACAGACCATGGCTTCCTCAGCTCCTTGGGTCAACTTCTACTCTCTAGGTCAGAAGAAGTCAGGATAAGAAATTTTGCTTTATTGTGTTTCTGAAATCCTAAAGATGAAGACAGTGGAGGAGGTAGTCATAAAGTAAGCTATCATTTCTTGCCCATCTGTATGATTCAATAAAACTTTCACATCTACATATGAGAGTGTACACATACATAATCTTTATGTAGATAATTTGTTCCATTACAAGTGCTCCCACAAGGAGGCAGCATAATTTGCAGACTGTGTATGTATCGGATCACCTTTCTAAAATGTGGAAAATGTCGAATTCCTAAAAAGGTTCAATCACATGTATTTTGGATTAAGGGTTGTGCACTTGGATTCACTGAAAGGTGTTATCGAACATTTTAATGCATATATTTTGGGACCCAGGTGGTCATAGAATTCACCCACTGTAGCGGGCAGCACATTGATAGGAAATGCAGGGTCTGACCGAGTGCTGTAGACCTCAGGAATACACGTGCGAGGATTTTGAACTAAAAAGTAGGACGGGGCAATTCAAATTCTAGGAATCCAGCAGGGCAGATGTTAAAAAAGGAGAGATCATTGCATTTGACAAGGTAGAAGGAATAGATTCAATGTCAAAAATCTGATCGTAGTTTATTCAAAAAACTATGGAACAGCTGAAGGATGGGCTGGATTCCTCCAAGGATGAATGCTGACATGTTTACAGTAGAATATGGAGCAATGGTATTCTTGGCATCATCTCCATGCAAAAGCCCCAGTTCATTTAGTATGTATTTGCTCAACTCGATTCAGTTCTTATGTCTTTTTCTAGTCTCAGAAATATTCCTTACAAAATGTATTAACTACCCCTCGGTTATTTGACAGGATAAATATTAAACTTAAAAGTTTTATTGTGATAGTTTTACACTCAAAGAACTAAATAAAATGAACATTCTATTTTAGGATCTATTCCAAGCAACCTTTTGGCTTTACATACATTGGTTATCTAAAATAATGCTGAATGAATGTTTTAGATATTTTTCTTTTTTAAAATTTTCCATTTACCTAAAGTCACCCTTAAAAACAAAATTGAAAACTAGGATCTTTTAAGCAACTCTGCTTTTCTGTATTGCGAGAGTTTAGCAATAAATGAAATCACTTTCAGTTTTATATTAAGAAGTTACTAGTGTAAGCTCGGTGACTTTTCCTTTGATTCCCATGACTTCGAGCTTTCACATCTGCAGTGACTGCAGTGTTTGCGGGGCTGCCTAATTACTCTTCTTATGGAATGAATCCTACGTATTGATTTACCTTGAGTCTTTTGAAAAGTAAGGTGCTAAATAAATAAACATTGATTTTATATGAGCCTAGTAAATGGAAAATCAGGCTATAAAACCATAGTACATAAAAGAGGCCTAGAAAAGACCTACCTTAGACAACAACGGTAAAAGTCACAGGCTCCATAACTTGTCTTCAAGGAGCAATTAAATTGTCCTTGAGCAAGCTACTTAAGCTTATCCATCTTCAAGGTGAGGGTGTTAATGTGTATCACCTATCATCCATTAAAATTTGACATATTTACAAAATCACTGTAATTTCCTTGGAAGAAGATTTTATTTAAGAATGATGAATAAATGGATGGAACCTTATTTATGTCTCTATTTTCATGTAAACTAAGACAACTTTACTGAGTTTTTGCTATGTATTAATGGCGAGGGAGGGTCTGCTGATGTGACATAAAATGGAAAGAAATTTTGGCTTTGCCATTTACAAGTTCTACAAGTTTACATAAATGTATTTACCCATGTCAAACTCAGTTTTCTTGAGAGCAAAAATAAGGATAATAAATCCTGTCTACTACACAGGATTATAACAATTAAATGAAATAATGTGTATATGTAAAAGACTTTTGAGAAATTGTACCATTTTTGAGAAATTGTTTTAAAAAAATTCAGAGTAACAAGATCCAGAGAAATTTTTGTTACATATTTTTTTCAGTTGAGACTTTATGAGGTCCACAGATATTTTAACTAGGACTATCTGAACCCTTCGGAATAAAAACCCTTTGATTTTATAATTACTTTGAGAAAAATATATAAAAAATTGATAGTTCTGATACTTCATTAAAGAACTGTTTTCTAGAAATTATGGGTAGGGCTTATATCCATTTTGGTTGTGTGCCTCCATTTTGTTTAGTCCTTTCTCTGGAGTTTTGTGCTGTTCTTTCATTTGAGACAGCTTTCTTTGTCTCCTCAATTTGTTTACCTCCTTGTGTTCATGTCCAGTTATTAGGTGGATCTGCTTTGTCTCCCAGTCTTGGCAGAATGACCTTACGAAGTAGGTGTTGCCGGGTTCAGTGGTGCAGTCTCCCTGCTCATCTGAGTTGGGTGCTCCAGGCATGTCCCTGGTATGAGTTGTGTGTATCTTCCTGTTGCAGGTTGAGGCTTGATTGTTGTTGGCGTGTCGGTGGGATAGGCCCTCAGGCTGACTGGCTGACAGGGCTGGCCATGACCACACTGGATAAGCTGTTGTGCGAGGCTGTCCCCACAGAGCAAGAGTTGTTTTAGCAGGGCTCTGGCCAACTGACTCTGCCCTTTTGGAGTGCCATTTGTGGAGCTGGTTGGGTGGTGCTCTTGCGTGGTCTAAAGCTGGCCACTGAGTGTGTTGTTTCTGGTGCCTCTCTGGAAGGGCTCTGGTGCAGGCCAAGGTCAGCTGTCATTTTTGCCTGGCTGAGGGCCACCTGCTGGGAGCTACTAAGAGATCTGCAATTCGTTGCCTCTTGTGCTGGGCTGGGAGGCACTTGGGAAAGTCTGTGTCGTGAACCATTAGTGGGTACCATGTTGTGAGCTCAGGGCAGTAGCCACTTGTACCTGGCATGTGCCTGCTTAGAGGAAGCTGTGTTCCAAGCCAACAGTGGCTGTGGCTTAAGCCAGGTTTGGGACACCTGATGGAGGTTACAGTGCAAGTTGGGACCAGTTACTGCTTGTGTCAAGCTTGGGCCACTTGGAAAGGGGTAAAGAGCACTCCAAGGCCTGCTGCTGCTTGTATGGTGCTTGTGGACCTTTGAGAGATTTTAAGAAAGCCTGCAGCATGAGCCAGAGCAGGCCACTTGTGTGGAAAAGCTGCTGAAAGAGGCTCAGCTGTGCTTGGAAGTTGAGTGGGACAGGGTATCAGAGAATCACTGGAGCAGGGCAAACTGTGTTAGCCAGGTTGATGGATAGCTCATCTTTGACACTCACCTGTGCTGGGCTGGCTGGGTCCAGGGAGTGCTCAACAAAGAAATAGTGGCACCTGCCAGTGCTTCTGTCCCCAGAGAAAGCTGCCCTGACACTGCCCCTCTAGCCCTTACCCCGAAGCTAGTCAGTTTAGTTCCTCTCTGTATTCCTGGCTTTTTCTGAGCTTCTGCTTCTGTGCTGGAGCCCAGAGCAAGTGAGTTTGTCAGTCTGCAAGTCTGTGCAGGCCCCTCAAGGGGAAGGCCTGGGACTCTAGCAGTCTTCTGTCTTATGCAGGTGCAATACCCACTGGTTTCCAACAGCCAGATGTTATGGAGAATCCTCTTCCCAACAAGGGTGCCCTGAGCTGGGATGCTCCGTGTGGGCTGGGCCTCCAGCCAGAGATATCCCTCCTGGCTCTTAATGACTACATCCCAGGTGTGGGACTTGCCTATTCCATGTCTCTTCCCCTCCTACCAGGCATACCATGGTAGCTTCTTCATATCCTTAGTTATAGGACTTACGTTCAGCAAGACTGCAGGTGGGTCTCAATCAGGGTTTTTATATAATTCAGTTGTAATTTTTATGTAGTTATGCAGGAGTTGAGCACAGCATGTACTTACTCTGCCATCTTGACCAGAAGTCTGAAAGTTATTTCATGGAAGGGACTATGTGGCCCCTTCCTTGCTGCCTCATCCAGATGGAAATAGCAAATTTCAAACATGAGTGGTGATGAATTAAATTTCCAATTTGCATGTACATTTTGGGCAAATTATGATTATTGTGGAAAATTACTACTTGATTTTCTGTCTCTGAATGCTAAATATTCTACCACAGAGATGTGTGTGTAAGGAAGTATGTGCACATGTGCATGTTATGTAGAATGATGCTCTTGGAGAAGGAAGAAAATTGCTTTTCAGATCAATCATAGAGCATGTCTCTTTTCCTCTATCCATGAATGCAGTTGGAATACACCGAACTTTAAAAAAGAAGCCAGAAGAGCAAAAACTAACAGGAAGCGTACAGTTAAATGTTGTGTTACAGGAGAAAAATAGAAAAATAGGTCTAAGTATTCGGAATTGGTGAAATTTACAGAACATTTATTATTTTGAACTACAAATCATTTTAAACAGCACTTAGCAGGGCCAATTCCTTCTTGAATCATATACTTGTCTTACTCTTATAACAGTGGGATCATCCCCAAACTTATGTTTACACATCAGAAATAACTGCTACCCAATAGCTACAACTACCCAAGAGTACATTGAACTTCACAAAAGTATAATTTAATTAATTAAAACAATGGAATGAAAAACATTATGTACTGGTCAATATACTTTCAAATGTTTTCACTGCTATAAACCTTAATTGTTCCTGTTATTGTCGGTTCTGAATGAATAGCATTTTAAATTAGAAATGTCTGTCGTAGGCATGTTTTTTCTTACATCAGAAAGGACACTTCTAACCTGTGACTTGCAGAGATTTTCATTTGTCATTACCTGCACACTATACTTCAACTCTAGGATTTCCGCGCACAGGAGGGGTGTGCTTTTAAATGGAACACTTGTTTGGACAATGTGCTATTTCTGAACCCTGCTCACAAGGCTGGCAACACATCTATTGTCTCATGGAATGGTAATGCTCCACATCATCTCCTGAAACTCGTTCACCCATTAAATGCTAATTGACACAGGGCTTCCAGTGAATATTCCGAGAATGCTGCTGCTTGAGCAGATACCTTTGTAACATAAATACTATGATAATCCAAAGGAATGCAGCTACAGCCTCCCAGATCTAAGGAGAAGTACCTTGATCCTTCTGTAGGTAGAAATGGTGATGCTTTGAAACACCTTGAAAATAAAAACCTTTTTTACTGAAGGACAGCTTGAAAGAATCTTTAAGATTGAAAGCAATGGGTTCTAGTAGTTCTTTCTGATCGTTTTACAGATTCTATACTTTTGAAAAATGTTTCCTTCAGCCATGAGCTGGAGAATTTTAATTAACACATTCATCCAAATCCAAGATATAATTAGCATTCTGAGGATGGTAACAGCAAGGGTCTTCATCAAACTATATGCTGTTTAAACCTGAGATATTTTCCAGTAATTATTCCCACTGAGGTGTGTTAATATTTCAGTTCTCACATTTTATTAGATCTTTATTACATCAAGTACACTGTAAAAATAGCAATACTGAAACAAAATGTATCAATTTAAACTTGTTTTCCTTTTAATCTCATGTACTTTTACTGACTTGCTTCATCAATTTATTCATGGTTTTAGATGTTGAGAGTACAGTGATAAAAGAGACAGACTGGTCTCCTACCTTTGTGGCTTGCATGTTGTAGTTTGGCAGCAGAGACAATAAACATATTCAATACGTAATAAGAAGTCTATCTGATGTCCATATATTATGCAGGGTAGTAAAAGCAGGGAATGCATCAGAGTGACTTCGTGGCAACTCTGGATTCAGAGGTCATAGAATATTTGTCCTCTTGTTTTAGGAGATAGCATTTAAGTTGCTTTCTGTATAGTATGAAGGACTATACATGCCAAGGTAAGGAGACAGAACATTCCAGAGAGGAAAAGCCTGGAGGAAAGGCTGTAAGGCAGGAGCAAACAAGGTACAGTGGAAGAACAGCAAGAAAACCGAGGTGACTGACATGTAACTGGCGCTCGGGAGAGAGGTGCCAGATGAGGAATCCGCGGTTAGCATGGATCACTCGGGGCATTGTACTCTCAGGGAAGGCGGTTGTATTTGAGTCCAAGTGTGGCAGAAAACCACTGGAGACTGAAAAAGTGACAGTAAAGCTTCACTGGAGTTGACAGATGACTGGAGGATAAGTGGTAAGGACAGGGATAGAAGTTGTGGAGCTGTTTCTCGGCAGAACACCAACTCTTCCTAGGCTGGTAGTACTGGAAGAGAAGGGGACAGCTGCAGGGTATACGTGAGATACATAGACAGTGGGATCTACTAATGGGTGGAGTGTGGGAAATAACAGAAACAAAAAAGACAAAAATAAAACAAGGTATTTTGGAACAAGCAACTCTATGTGCAGGCGATTTTGTGGTAAGTGACAAGGATTCAGACGTGAACCTACTGAACTTCACCATAGCACCTTACTGCTGCTAGACTCAACCCATTGACTAATACTCAAAGCTTAGACTTAATATCAACACTTACTTTCAAGACTCAACACTTGATTCAATATACACTGGTAATGAGAACTTATTTTATTTTGAAAATGCCTTTGGGAAGAATGAGAGCATTCTATAGCTCAAATTAATGGAGACAGTGCCATAACGAGATACATTCAGGTTGATTGTAGTTATAAGACTGAAACTCTGATAAAATATTTTTAATACTCATTTAAAGTTTAGTTGTTCAGAGACACAGCCTCCACACCTATTTTTCTCTCATCAAAAAAATACACATTTCTACAACATTTAAATTTATCACAAATGTACCTTTTGCATGTTGAAAAAAGTGCTATCTGGCTTGTTTCTGATTTGGACAAAATATATAGCTAGACTTTTAAAAGGAAAAATAAATTTATAACCACATAATAAATCATACAGAGCATAATACTGAAAGGCAAAATCTAAAGAAAATCCATTTAAAACAACAGAATGTTATCAAAATTGTGACATTTGGGCATTCTTCACCAGTATATACCTTTTCTAAGTTGGCATAAGAAAAAAATAACCTAAACTATGATAAAATAATAGAGTAAAAGACAATTTAAATGCATATTTCTATAATAGCAGATTCAATAAAATAGTTGAAATCACCCAAAATTTAGAAATCAAATCATATCAGGAAAACTCAGACAAAAAAGATACACAGCTCAATTTAGCTGTCATCATAAAGTCTAAAAAGAAAATTCTATAACTTTTGTTTTCAAATTCATGCCACTATGACCTTGTGATCTTCAACCTCAGCATGGCCACTTCAGTATTGCCCAAGAATCATACTCTACTCCAGGACCTGTTCTGGTATCATTATCTTGGTTTGTCCCCAGAAGCAGACCATAAGGCAAGGATTTGAATTGAGGACATTTATTTGAGAAATTTAACAGAAGTTAACAAAGTCACAAAAAGGCATTATCACTCTAGTTACCACCATGAAGAATGGGAGCTAATCTTCCTGGAAAAGCTGGGGGATTATGCCAAACCTGCCTCCCAATTGTTCCGAACAAGGGATGAGAAAGTTCAGAGTATATAGATATATCTCTATGTATCTACATGTGTCTTCTTCTACTTGAGATTAGCTGCTCTCGGGAGCACTGAATTCCCACACCGCTTACTGCCCTTTGCGTGGGCCAACAGAAAGCCCTCAGATGGAGTCACAAGCGTCTTGGGAGGAAGCCGTCATCATTAATAAGAGATTGAGTCTTTTGTTTCTTCTAATTATATAGGACTTAAAATTGACTATAAAACTATCAGAAAATTATGCCAGAGATTTTACGGTCTGGAGTATATACTAGATGTGAGCTGGCATTGGGCTTTGGCTCCAGGCTTTCAATCTTGGTACCTTTATGGAAAGGAATGCATCACGTCTGCATTGTTTAGCATACGTGATCTGAAACAACACTCGTGTGTATCAGTTAAACACAGGTGGGGCAAAGGAAGGTGTATAGTTTGTGTAGAAAATGATATAATAATTAATAAATGATAATACAAGAATAACCTCTGTGTTTCACATACAATTGTAAATCTACTTTTGCTCCACCTATAGTGGAAGTTTACTGAGATATTTAATAAGAAGTAATGTCACCCCAATACACTCAATACCAGTAAAAAAATAAATTAAGATAGAAGAATGTTTCCATGTAATGTAAATTAATTAAATGCTAATGAAGCCATTCAAGTGTGATTTCCTTGAAGTTTGCTATTTGTCATTATAGCTGCAATGTCAAAGGCAATGCCTGTCACAAAGGAGATAATACATGTTTGTTAGGTAAATAAAAATGAGTGATACATATTCATGATATTTGAAATAAATTAGTCACAGTCACATGAATGCCGACTAGCAAATCCATCAGCAGGTTGCTTAGTCCCAGGGTTATGGAACATTATTGCCATGGAGGCAAAGAAACATTATGTTGAGTGGGCGGGGGGGATTGAAATTGGATAAATTGTGGCAGTACCTTTAAACCTTAAAAAGAAAAAAAAAGCTGTGGTTTGGGTAGACAGTGCTTACATCAAAAGACTATGCCTGAAGTAAGGAATTGTTATGGAAATAACAGGAAAAAATACTTGTAAGGATAGTAGGACATCTTTGAGAGGACATACAAAAAAGAAGCCTTAAAATATTTATAAAAGACAAAATGGTATGAAGAATGCATCAACTTAGAAAATGCAAACCTGACTCTCAAGACTTTATTTGCTAACAGTGATGGCAAGTGGCAGGTGACTTTCCCCCAGTGTTATGAGATAGAGCTGACATGTAGCTCTTGTTTTTTTTTTTACTTTTTTAAATTGTTGTTCAATTACAATTGTCCCCACCCCCCCACCCCCATTACTCTCCCCTGCCATTTAAAAATATTTACTTTTGAATAGGTCATCCCTGCACTTGCTCAAAAATCAGAAGGTACAAGAGAAAACAGAGTGAAACGTTCTCTCTCCCATCCCATTCATTGGCTGCTTAGTTACCTTCCCTAGGGGCCTCTCCTGCGCAGCTAGTTTTTTGCATATTTTTCTGAATGTGTCCCATTCAGTTCGTTGCTATCGATAGGATTGAGGAAGCTTCGCTCCAAAGGGACCCTCACCCATCATCGCTGTAATGTGACTGTGCTCAGGAATCCCCTCCTGTAGTCCCCCTTTCCTCCCAGGTTAGTCACTTGGTTTCCTCTACTTGAGAATAAGCCTGAATAACATGCTCATTAATACTAATGAATAATGACTTAATTGCTTCTTTATTTGCATCTAATCACATAAAGGTCTTCAGCACATCCATTAATTTGAGATTGACATGTTTGAGGGATTAAAGTTTGTTCTCTTGAAGAATTCAATCATATTCATTATTTTGGGAATTTTGTAGTTAGAAGGAAAAAAAGTATTCCTCAGGAATAATTAGTAGTATTAGCATCTAGAGAAGTTAATTTTGAGAATACACATTTTTAATGTTTTCCCAAATATTTATTAAATGGGTCTTATTTTGCCAATCAGTTTTATCAGCCAAAAAAAGCGTAAGTAGAATATTTTATGAATTAATCTGTTATTCAAGTGACAAAAAAGTCAACAGCATTGACCTAAGCAAACAAAAATATTTGTGTATATGTAATACATAAAAGCAAAACCATATGTATATTTTAATATAAGGAAGCAGCCCAGAGGAAGGCCTGCCTTCAAGAGCAGCTCTACTGTGGTACTTTTCTCCAGGCTCTGCCCTCTCTGTAGTCAGCGTCATTCCCAGGGTGGCTCCTCTTTTAGAAGCAATCCTGCAGGCCCCTGCCACATCTGCTCAGTCCCAGCACTTGTAAAAGACAGCATCTGTGCTGGTCTTCTTCCAGGAGAAGAGGAAACACTTTCACAAAAGTCCCAGGCAAATATGTCACTGTGTCACTGGCCTGAGCTGGGTCACGCACCACATTTTCATCAGTTAATTAACATGGTGGTGTGGGGCCATGGGGAGTGAACTGCAATGACTGATATGAAGCCTTCAGGGTCCACCCCTGAGCTAGTAATGGAGTCCCTCCACCTGAAATACAAGGCTGAGAATAGATAGGAGAGGTGGGAATTCCAAAGAAACACGTAGCTGATTTTAGACGGGGAGGATGGAAATGGCTGATGCAGAGGGAGCACTCGTCTACAACAAAACTGCACAAAGAAATTGGTAGTCATTATTGTTAAGGGAAAATTCATGGGTATATCTAACACATATCCTGAAGAGTGGTAAAAATATAGCCTTTCCTTTTTAACGCTAAGTATATCTTCTGTTGTATTTATTGGAAAAAATGTTATTTTAATAACATTGGGCAGCCTGAGACCTCACCGGGGAACTTTTACAAATAGGTTCCTTTATTGACTCAGGAGAAATTTAGCAATGAAATTCAAGTACATGAAAGGTTACTTAAGAGGCAGGTGGCCAGCTGTTCTCAACTCCCGCAGAGGATGCCACCAGGGACGTGTGTTTAGGTTGGAGCACAAAGGGCGTGTAGATAATGTAAGTGCCAACAGTTCAGAAATAGCAAAAATAAGACCAATATATCACTGAAGTAGTGATTAGTAAAACTTTATTGTCCACACATGAAAAAGTCAGTTTTCAAACCAGCAACACTCAAAACATGGAATGAGGCTCAGGGGCACATAAGCCACTTCTCAGGTGAGGCACTGTATTCTTCACAGTGATTAGTTACAGTGTTGGAATTTTTAGTGGTTACCTCATATCAGCTTTGGGGAAAGCAGTTCAAGTTTTGCTTATGATTTCCAGAGGAGTAGGCAAGAAATGACCCAGGTTAGTCTTGCAAAGTAAGCTAAATTACGCTTTATTTTTATGACTAAAGTAGTTTTGTCTGCTCAGGATATTTTCAAGACTGGTCTTTGTGTGGTTTTGATTTTAATGTCAGCCTTTCATGTTAGTGGAGTTATTAAATCCCAGAATGCGTTGACATTGACAAGGAAGGTTCTGGAATTTATTGTGGAAGCCTCTATGAAATAAAATGATCTTTTGTTTGTTTTACTAATATGCAAATAACTTCTGCTTAAAGGATAAACTGGACTTTTAAATAAATATTTAATAAACATTGATTTTTTTTAAGATTGATATTTTCAGCTGGAAAACATTAGCCAGGAATAGACTGAAATAAGACAAATCCCTTTTCAAATAGAACTAAATCTCCTGTTCCTCATGTGGAATACTAAATCAGCAAATGGCAGTGATTATATTTTAGAGATAACAAATGTTTCTTAAAATATCAGTTTAAAACCTTATGTTTAAATTGCTACTTTTAAAATAAAATCTATTCAGCCTGTAAACACTTTAGGTGCAAAATGTTTAGAACATGGGAATAATTCATTCTGTGAAATTAAGACCAATAGTTTCTCTAATGGCATAAAATCAACCTTTTTTTTTTAGTTCTGTGCAATTTAAATCATACTGGCATACATTAGTCATAAACCAAAATTCAGTTCTACTAATCAGGGAACTGGTATCAGGTAATTACTGGATGTGGCATTGCCGTTACTGCGCACAGCTACGCATGGTCCTTTAAGTAGAGCGCACTTCAGGAGGAAAATGGAAAGCAAAAAGACTGCCAGCTGGCAATCAAAAGTCCATTAGAACCAGTATTGCGTCTTTCCTTTTAGCTTTGTGATACATAGTGCCACATTGTGCCTTTTGTATTCCCACGGCGTAAGGCACCCCACAGCCAATGCTTTAATTCTTCCCTCACAAGAGAGCGAGGGTCATAATGGCAGTGAAGTAAATAATGCTTTCTCAGAATGCTGGAAATTATAAGATACGGAAATAAAATCTTTGAGTTACAAATATGTTTGCATGTAGAAATTGGAGAACGAGCCTTTAAATTTCCACAGTTATTAAGAAATGTTGTTCATCTTATATGAATGATGAATTCAGTATCGGTATAATTCACCTCTACAGTTAAGTTAATTATATTTTAAACAAAAAATAACAAATACCTGCTTTTAAGTTTTGAGTCATGTAATCAGTGCAAGTTTTTCGTTTCTTTTCTTGGTGGGGTCAGCATTAGAGCAAAATTCTATGAAAAGAAAGTGATAGATTATCTTGCTAACTGATGTCTATCAAGAAATAGTTTCCTTGAAAATAAATGAAATGCATACAAAGTTATTTTGCATGATTAATTTAGGTAACAGGTGTCATACCTTTCAGATTCCAAGAGCATAATAACCTACTTAGGATTTCAAAAGCCTGCCAGAACACCGAGAAGTGTAACCTAGGTTAGCAGTTCTTTCTGCTCAGAGAAAACAGGACCATATAGCTGATTCAAGATTACTAAAGTACCCCATGACTTACAGATGCACAGTTTTAAGAGACTGATGCAAAACGATCAGAACAGTGGAAGTAGCAGTATCTCATTCGTTCTCAAATGATTTTTTAAGCTCATTTATGTAAACACAATCCTACATTCTTTGTTTTCTCTTTCCAGCTCTGCTTAGGTTTTATATATTTAATGCTTTTTTCCACATAGTGAATGTAAATGTACAAATTCATCCATAAGATTGATATTATTTTGACTTTTTTAATGGAAATGTATATATATCTTTAAAGATTTTATTACCTTTAGAGAGGGGAGAAAGAAGGGAGAAAGAGAGGGAGAAAAACATTGGTGTGCAAGAGATACATTGGGTGCTTCTTGCACACCCCCAACTGGGGACCAGGCCCATGATCCAGGCATGTGCCCTGACTGGGAATCGAACTGGCGACCTTTTGGTTTGCAAGCCACACCGGCCAGGGCATGTTAGTTTGACTTTGAATATGCCAGTCGAACTTTACAATCCTGTGGGTGGAAAGTTTCTGCTGCACTCTTGCTTAATTATGAACGTTACCCAAGAAACTCTGTAATTTCTCTATTTGAATCTCGGTGTCCTGTACACAACTGAGATTACCTGCTTTCAAAACTCTGTGCTGCGTCTGTGTGGGTACGGATTCCCATGTGCTCAAGGAAGCTAACTTTCTAGAAGCATGCTGCCTCAGAAGTGCTCAACAGTATCATTACAGCTCTCCCGGACAAGAGGCATTCCTCACGATAGGTGCAGGAGGGCTCTGTGGAAGTCTTTTGTTAGGTTGCCCTCGTTCATAAATGCCAAGCTGCTCTACTACTCTGAAGAGCTGCATAATTCACTCTGAGAAAGTCTGTCTGAGACTTATTTTTCTGACCTGTTAAGAAATATCTCAGTAGGATTGTGAATCCTTATTTTGGAAAATGACCTAACAAAAGATGAAGATATATGTTTTACCTCCTTCATACAACCATTGGGGGAATATTGCATTTTAGAATAATATGTAGCAAAACAGAGCGAACTATGGCAAATGTGGAATATAAACTATTATTTCCACAGGGCTCTTTCCTGATGCAGATGTGTCTCCTAATTGCTACTTACATGAAACATGAAGGTGAAGGTATCTTCTTAAGTTAGTGTTTCCATTTCCTTTGGATAAATACCCAGAAATGGAAGTGCTGGATTATGTGGTGGTTTATTTTTAATTTTTTAAAGAATCTCCGTATTGCTTTCCATGGTGGCTGTACCAATTTACAATCCCACCAACAATGCACAAGGGTTCCCTTTTCTCCACAGCCTCACTAAGACCTGTTATTTCTTGTCTATTTGTTAATAGTCATTTTAATAGGTGTGAGTATAGTGATATTTCCTTGTGGTTTTCCTTTGCATTTTTCTGATGATTAGTGGCCTCTTTGGAAAATTGTCTATTCAGTTCTACCATTACTTAATCGAATTGTATTTTGTTTTTTGTTTGTTTTGTTTACTATTGAACTGTATGAGTTCTTTGCATATTTTGGAATATTAACCCCATATCAGGTAATATGATGATTTGCAAACATTTTCTGCTGTTCAGTAGGTTCCCTTTTCATTTTGTTGATGGTTTCCTTGGCTGTGCAGAACGTGTTTACTCACAGTTCGCGGTCATACCACTTGTTGATGTTTTGCTTTTCTTTGCTTTCGCTGTCAAATCCGAGAAATCATTGCCAGGACTGATGTGAAGGATTGTTTTTCCCTTGTTTTCTTCAGGGAATTTTATGGTTTTAGATCTTGCCTTCATATTCTTAATCCATTCTTTTGTGCATGAAGTAAGATAATGATTCAGTTTGGCATGTGGCTCTCAAGTTTCTCAACACGACTTATTGAAAAGATTGTCCTTTCCAATTGTATATTCTTGGCTCCTTTACATTATTTGACTTCAAGTAATGTAAGTAAATTGAAAATTTATGTGTGAGTCTACTTCTGGGCTGTTTAATCTGTTCCATTGGACTTTGTGTTTGTTTTGATGCCAGTGCCCTGTTGTTTTAATAGGTTGTTGCTGGTGTATAGAAATGCAACTAATTTTTTAAATAATTGATTTTGTATCCGGCAACTTTCCTGAATTCATTTATGAGATCTAACATTTTCTTGGGGGAGTCTTTTTACTTACAGATAATGTGTCATCTGCAAATAAAGACAGTTTTACCTTTTTTCCATTTGGATGCTATTTACTTTATTTTTAATGCCTAATTACTCTGGCTGGGACTTTCAGAACTATTTTTAACTAAAGTGGTGAAAGTGGACAACATTTCTTGTTCTTGAACTTAAAGGAAAAGTTTTCAACTTTTTACCATTGATCATGAGGTTAGGTGTGGGCTCGTCATACATAGCCTTTACCATGTTTAGGTACAATCTCTCTATAACCAGAGTTCGTAGTTTTTATCACAAGTGGGTGTTAAAAGTTATCAAATGCTCTTTTGCATCAAGGGATGATTTTATATTTTTTATCCTTCATTTTGTTAGTGTGGTATATCACTCTTACTGTGCTTTGAACTACGCTAGCATGTCTAGAATTAATCCCACTTGATCATGTGTATGATGCTTTCAATGTATTGTTGAGTTCAGTGCACTAATTCGGTTGAGAATTTTTGCATCGGTGCTAATCAAGGACACTCTTTCCTTGTAGCGCCCCGTCTCTCTCATGTCAGGGTAATGCTGGCCTCCTTTCATAAATTTGGAAGAGTGCTTTTCTCTTCTGTATTTCAAAGAGTTTGAGAAGGATTGGTATTAATTCTTTATATGTTTGAAAAATTTACCAGTGAATCTGTTTGGTTCTGAATATTTATTTGTTGGATAGTTTTTGATTATTGATTAAATTTTTATAGTGGTAATCTATTTGCATTTTCTATTTCTTCATGATTCAATCTTGGTAGCTTGTATGTTTTTAGGAATTTGTTAATTTCCTAAATTAACAAATTGGATGCTAGGTGACATCCAATTTGTTGGCATGTAATTGCTCTTACAGTCTCTTAAAATCTTTCTATTTTTTGGTATAAGTTATAACATGTCTTTAATTTACGATTTTATTTATTTGAGCCTTCTTTTTTTTTCTGGTGAGTCTATTTAAGTTTGCCAATTTTGTTTATATGGTTAGTCTCTATTTCATTTATTTCCACTCTGTTATGACCTTCCTTCTACTAAATTTAGGCTTTGTTTGTTCTCTTTTCTAATTCCTTGATGTGTAGTTATTTTGGATTTTTTTCTTGTTTCTTGTGGTAGGCGTTTATAACTATAATCTCCCCTCTTACAACTTCTCTTGATGCATCCCATAAAGTTTGGTGTGTTGTACTTCCATTTCATTTATTTCAAGGTATTTTTATTCTACTTTGTTTTCATTTCTTCATTTACCTATTGGTTGCTCAGTAGCGTGTTGTTTAATCTCCATATTTGTGAATTTTTCAGTTTTCTTACTGTAATTTATTTCTAGTTCATACCATTGTGATTAGAAAGATGCTGGGTATGATGTTAGTTTTTCTAAAAATAATTAAGACTTTTTTGTGGCAAACCATATGATCTGTCCTAGAGAATGTTGCAAGTGTGCTTGAGAAGAATGTATATTCCCTTGCTTTTGAATGAAATGTTTTGTATATGTCCTTTTAAGTCTACCTGTTATAACATGTGTAAGTCCAGTGTTTTATGGATTTTCTGTCTGGATAATCTATCTGTCCATTGATTAGAGTGGGCAATTAAAGTCTCTTACTTTTATTGAATCACTGTGTGTTTTCTCCCTTTAGGTTTGTTAATATTTGCTTTAGATATTTAGGTGCTGCTTTGTTGGGTTCACAAATATTTGCCAATGCTACATCTTCTTGTTGGACTGACCCCTTCATCACTTGCAAGGACCTTCTTTCTCTTAATACAGTCTTTGTCTTGAAGTATATTTTGACTGTTATAAGTACCCCAGTTCCCCTGGCCTCCATTTGTGTGGGACACCTTTTTCCTTCCCTTCACTTTCAGGCTGTGTGTCTTTACATCTGAAGTGAGTCTCTCATAGGCAGCATGTGGACTATTCTTGGGTGATTGTTTTTATTCTTCTTTTTTAATTCTTTTTCCATTTGCTGCTCAGATTGGTCACATTCTTCTGCTTCATCTAGTCTGTTGTTGAACCCCTGATGGTATTTTTCAGTTCAGTTACTGCACTTTTCAGTTCTGCATCTTCTCTTGGGTACTTTCTAATGTTTTCTGTGTCTTTGCTGAATTTACCACTACGTTCATCTATTCTTTCGAATTCAGTAAGCAGTTTAGTGACCATTATGTGGAACTCTTTATCTGGACATCACTGATCTACAAGTTTAATAAGATCTTTATCTGAGGTTTTATCTTGTTCTTTCATTTGGAACATCTTCTTTTATTTCTTCATTTTCCTCGAATATCTGTCGGATTCCATGCATTTGATAAAATAGCCGCCTCTCCCAGGCTTAAAAGGGTGGCCTCATGTAGGAGATGAAGCATATTGTTCAGTTATGCCCTAGCTCTTGGTTGTCTCTCAGACCTTTGTGATTGTCCAAGCAGCCTCCTTTATTCTTAGTGGCTCCCAGTAGTTGAGGGTGTGCCAAGCCCTGCCAGGGTCGCCAAGGGCAGGGTCTCAGTCAGCACCTAGTTTCATACTCTTTGGAAGCAGACCCTAAGGAAGGAGCTTTGAAAGCGTGCAGAAACGCCTCTTTCCATGGAGGACCGGGGAATGGGCATTTCTGGATGCTCCCTTCGCACTGAGCCCTGGGGTAATAGCCAGAAAAGAACTGATTCCTTTTTTTGCTACTATCTCCTTGAACTTGTGCATAGAAGCAGTGTTGGCCACCAGAGCCAGGTTGTCATGGGATGTGTACTGAGGGCAGCAGCCGCAAAAGCCAATATGTTACCTTTGCACACAAGCTCCTTCCTTAGAAAGATAGAGCTCCCCTGCTGGTCCCTAGTGGCTTTCCTGGTCTCTGGAGAAGATTGTGTGTATCAGCCCCGTGATGTGTGTTTGATTAGAAGCCTGCCCCGCAGGCTACTGTGATAAAGGTAAACTAATAGTCTGCTTTCATAGAAAGACTGGATGATTCAGTCTGCTGCCTCTTCACTGTGCCCTGGGGTGTAACCACTGAAAAACTGTTTCTCCATTTATTATAGTCCTAGGGTGCCTATGATCATAAACCAACTGGTCACCAGAGCCACACAATCAAGGGATGTCCCCGGGGGCAGCAGCCATAATACGCAGACTGCCAGATGTGTGCACAAGCCCCTTTCCAGGAGATACTCCCAGCCTGAAGCACGGCGGAGGGAGAGCATAAATATGACACCTGCCCGCCTCCTGTTGTCTGAGAATGTTTCAGGAGGCCCCTAGATGTGTGTTCAGTTAGCTGCCTGCCCCTCAGGCTGAAGCTTTAAGTTAATCAAATAAGCCTCATTCACAGAAAGACTGCACTTTTCCTTTGGCTGCTTCTCTGCTTGTCCCTGGGATATAGCCAAGTGAGTCTGTAGGAACTGTTTATCAGTTCACGGTGGCCTTTTGGATTTTGTGGACACAAAACCCATTGGCTTTAAAAGCCAGGTGTTTGGGGGGCTTGTCTCTCAGGTGCATGTCCTAAAAGTTGAGATGCCACCTGTGGGGATCAAATCGTTTACTCCTTAGGGAAAAACCTGGAGTTGGGAGTTCTCTCTGTATTGTGGCTCGCCCCACTAGGGGTGGAGTTTATGGAAAAGTTGTGTCTCCGCCCCTCCTACCCACTTCAGTGGGTTTTGTCTCATTTGCCTCTTGTGCAGGAGTCACTCAGCTGGGTTTCGGGTTTCTTTCAGAGGAAATTGGTGTAGGCATATATTCAATGTGTCTCTGTGCACAGAGGAGTTCCAGATCTTTCTACTTAGCCATCTTGAAATAAAAAGGACTTCTCTGATGTCTTTTATAAAATATCCCTTGAAATCCTTCATCTTTAACTGAAATTCTTCTAAAAAGAAATAAAAAGTAATTAATTTAGGACCGGCTGAGCGGTGGGTTTATTTTATTGTGTATATGTGTGTTGCCTTTTCATAGGGTTAGAAACCCAGGTGTTCTTTGGAATTACATATGGGGAATATTAATTTGGGGTATAGTCAGATTTACAAGCGGGTCTGCATTCAAAAGCATGTGAGTGATAGAATTTGTAAGATAATGTTTAGAGAGATTTCATTTAAAGTGTAAAAGTGAGAAAAACACTGAGTTAATATCATCACTCCCCAAGGAAGCGTAAGTTATATGCTTAGAAACTTACATTTTGCTTGAAGAAACTAATATCCATATAAGATAGAAATGATTATTTTTTACTGTGTGTTTTAACCATTTTATTTCAGTTCTACATTCTTTTGTTGATCATTTACTATGTGTCACTAAACTCTTTAAAATCTCTATTCAACACCAACTATGTATCAGGCAATGATACATAGTTATAATGTCTCTGCTTCTGCTTTCATTTCTGATTTGCTTTATTTAAATCTGGCTAAAGTGTTTTTTTTCCATTTTTATTTTTTCACAGAACCAGCTCTCATTTTCACTGATATTTTCTGGTGTCTATTTTATTTATTTCTGTTCTGCTCTTGTTATTTCCTTCCAGCTGCTACCTTTGGGCTTAACTTGTTTTTTTCCTAGCTCTTTGAGGTGTAAAGTGAGATTGTTTGTGATCTTTCTAGTTTCTTAAATAGTCATTTAATATGAAAGACTTCCCTCCCAGAACTGCTTTTGCAGCCTCTCATAGGTTTCGATATGTGGTGCTTCTGTTTTCATAGGGTTCAAGATACTTCTTGATTTCTCTTGTGAATCCTTTGTTCAAACACTGGTTGTCCAGGAGCGTGTCTGACCTCCACATTTTTATGAACGCGTACAAAACACCATAGCAAGAGAAAAACAGGGTGATTATATAATGACAAAGAGGTAAGTTCATCAGGAGGATATAACAGATGAAGACTCTAGGCACACATATTGGAGCACTTAAATACATAAAGCAAGTGTTTTATGTTAATCACTTTAATACATTTAGGTGCTCCAATACGGGGTGAACTGTTGCCCTGAAGTCTATTTTGCCTGATATAAGTACAGCTACCCCTGCTGCCTCGTGTGTTCCATTTACTTGTGGTATCTGCTCCCAGTCCTTCACTTTCCACTTGCGTGTACCTTTAAAGCTTACGTGAGTCTTGTAGGTGGCATGTAGTTAGGTTCTGTTTTCATTATTCGGTCAGCCACGCTATGTACTTTAACTGGAGAATTTAAACCATTCGCATTTAAAATAATTATTGACAGGTAAGGACTTACTAACACCATTTTATGAATAGCTTTCTTATGTTTCTGAATCTTTTTCCCTCTCTTATGCCTTTCTTTGTTAGTTGGTAAGTTTGTGTGGTATAATTTGATTCTTTTCTCATTATTGTTTGTCTGTAATTACCATGAGGCTTTCATAATATATCTTGTCATAACCATCTATTGTATTTTAAGCTGAAAACAAGTACAATTGCATAAGAAGGTTCTACCCATTTACTTTCACCCTCCCAATTTATGTTGATGTGCCAGTTAAAATTGTGTCTATTAACATAATATTGTAGCCATAGTTATTTGTAACACTTTGCAGTATTATGGTATTTTTAATTTGGCAACATATTTACCTTTGTCAGTGAATTTTTATACTTCTGCATGTTTTCATGTTACTAATTCACATCCTTTTTTATGAGCTCAGGGAACTCCTTTTACCATTTCTTGTAGGACACATCTGGTGGTGATCAATTTCCTTAAGGTTTGTTTGTCTGGGAATGTCTTTATTTCTTTGCTGGATGACAGCTTTTCTGGGTAAAGTATTCTTAACTGACAGTTGTTTTCTTTGGCCGCTTTGAATATATCATTCCACTCTGTCCTGGTCTGTAGCACTTCTGCCCAGAAATGCTGCTTGCCGTATGTTGACTCCCTCATACGTAGTGATTCTTGTTCTCTTGCTGCTCTCACACTTCTCTTTGTCTTTGATTTTTAAGAGCTCGATTATATATAATGTGTCTCAGTGAGGATCTTTTTCCATTGCACCTGTTGGGGATCTTTGAGTTCATTGTACCTGGATGGTGGTACCTCTTTCCAGATTCGGGATGTTTTCAGGCTTTCTTCCTTCCATAACCTGCACACTCATGGGTGGGACTCAGGGCAGCAGGCCCCCGGCAATGCTCCGGAGCTGGGACCTGGACCCTGGTCAGTGGGGATCAGTGTGATGGCAGGACACCCTGAGAACTTTGGTCAAAGCTGACTTGGGAACCAGGGAGTGGCACTTATGACAGCAGCAGGGTCCTCAGCAGTGACAGTTCAGAACTGCAACCTAGAATGCAGAGCAGCAAATGCACAGCCTGATGATGGCAGCCAGGGCCTCTTGGGACGCTGGAGACAGGTCTCTGGGTGGGAGAGGCTGTCTCAGTAGTGGGGACAAAGCGTGTCCTGGGGCAATGAGTGGGCAAGGAAGAGTAGCAGCTCTAGTCTCACACATGATGAAGGGGTGTGGTGCCTGATCCCGGGGGTACCAGCAGAGGGGAGGGCACCAGCCGCTATTGCAGCTGAGGGCAGCCTCAGAGAAGAGTGTGGGATTCTCTGTAGCAAAGGCCGAGATGTCCTCAATGGCAAGGATTGCCAGGGTCCTGCTCTCCTTTGCACTGTGTGGTGAACTTACTCCGAGGCACCCCCGCCAGTGCCCAAGGGCTCCTGACTGGAGGGTGGGGGGACTCGGGCAAAGTGCTTCCTGTAAGCTTCTATTTGTCCATCCTCGATTTTTGAGCTCTACAAAGTTCTTACTGCTTTTTCTTTGTGATCCTGAGATTTCTCTGAGCTGCTTTTTTTTCAGTTTATAATTATTTATTGTTTTTGTTGTGTTTTGGGGGGAGAGAGGAGAGCTGGAATCTCCTTGCTCTCTAGCTTGTTGATGATCCTGATATAACACAATTTTAAAGATCCATTCTCCTTTGGTTGTATCTTTGGCTTATGTCTAGTTTGGGACTGTTAGGAATAAAGCTGCTTAAAAACATTTTTGCATATCTTTTTGTGCACATATTTTCATCCTCTCTTGGTTAAAAATTAAAGACAGTCTGGGTCATAGGTTTGATGTATATTTAACTTGATAAGAAAATGCCAAGTTGTTTCCCGAAGTAGTTGTACCATTTTACACACCCAGTTTCAGTGGGAGTTCCTCTTGCCTCCCACGTTCAGCAGCACTAGTGTTTGCCATTTCAGCCATGTGTTTTCCATTCCGACCATGGCAGTGGCCGTTGTGATCTTAATATGCACGGTCCTGATGACTAAAGATGCTGAGCAGTTTTTGTTGTTTGCTTATTGGCTCTTTGTGTCTGTGCTTTTGAAATAGGTCTAAGTCTTTGTCCATTTTAATTGGCATCCTCCTTTTGTTACTTACTTGTGTGAGTTCTTTATGTGTCCTGGACAAGCAAACTTTGGCATGTAAAGGAACTGCAAATCTTTCCTTCAACTATGTGGCTGGCCCTTTCATGCTTTTAATGATATGCATTTTATGAGCCAAAGTTTATATTTTTGATAAGATCAATTTTGTGAATATTTTGTCTTTTATGGTAAGTTGTTTTTGTGTTATAGCTAAGAAATCCTTGTCTATGCCAGCACATAAATGTATTCTCTTAATATTTCTTTCCAGAAATGTTAGTTTTAGCTTTTACACTTAAGCTTATCATCTCCCTGAAACCAATTTTTGTGTGTTGTGTAAAATATTTTTTCTTGTTCTGTTTTTATGTTTCCAGTTATTGAAGAAATGTTCGTCGACTTGCCTCTCAATTGCCTTGGCAGCTTTGTTGAAATTCAGTTGACCCCGTACATGTGGATTATTTCTGAACTCCATTCTGTCCTATTGATCTCTTTGTCCTTTCGTCAATGCTACACTATATTAATCGCTGTAGATTTATAGTAAATCTTGAAAGTAGGTATGAAAATCCTCAAACATCATCCTTCTTTCTTAAGATTGCCTCTTTTAGGTTCTTTGTGTATCCTTATAGGTTTTGCAGGTAGTCTTTCACTTTTTGCAAAGGGAATTTTTGCTAGAATTTTGATGAGGATTCCATTAAATATGCAGATCAGTACAATGAGATGGACAACCCACCAATAGTTTAGTTCTAGTCTATAATTATTGCATGTCTCTCCATTTGTTGTGGTTTCTATTATTTCTTTCAACAAGGTACTGTTATTTGCCATGTAGAAGTGACCTTGCACATCTTTTGATAAATGTATCATTAATTATTTTATGTTACTGGTACTGTTACTGAGCAAACCAGGGCTCAGCCACCTGACACCTTTACATATGACTCAACAAAGTTGAAGTTTTTATTCACAGGTGTCCAACCTTGGTGGGTGTCTGAGAGCACTCCTGCTCAGAGCCCTCCTCTCCCACAAAACCCAGAACTCCCCTTGCTCCCTAAAAGGCTACAAGCCAAAACCATGGCCAGAAGTTCCCCATGTTCCTGTCTGTCCATCAGCCAGTCATGCAAGCAGGTCTGCATCCTCTCTGGAACGTGCACTTGTGGGTTCCAGAGTCGCCATCCTTCGCAGCAGCTTCATTCAGGATCTGGGGTGTGCAGTTCTTGGCCTCCGTGTAGTGGTTTGGGAAAACATGTGCCGTGGTGGAGTCCAGGGAGTCCAGGTGGAGTCGTGGTGGAGTCCAGGGAGGCACACATCCCAGGAGAGGACTTCTCTGTACGTCGTTCAGAGAAGCAGCAGTTTGCAACTTAGCGTTTCCTGGTCATGATTCAGCTCCAAGCATCCCTCACAAATCCAAGTGGCTACCCTGCAGCTCCATCAGTTTGGCCACCTTCTCCTCTCACTGCTGACCTCATGGCTCTCTCTCTCCTCTCTTTTAGCCCACCCTGATTTAAATGCTCGGCCTGGAACTTCCTGCATGACCTCATACCCAGCCCTCCCTGTGCTATGCTAGGGTTCACCATTTTTGCCAGTTCCCCAGTGTCTTTTACCGTCTTTTGGCTGCCATCTTTAGTCAGGGCAAGAGTTCCCAGTCATGACATAGCCCGGTGGCCATCTGCCCCCTGCCCCTGGGCTACATCACGAGCCACTGAACGTCTTCACAGTCACTACACAATTTGCCCTAGGTGGCACTATTAACTTCCCATTGTTATACAGCGTATCTTAAATGCCATATCATCCACTCTTCCCTTCCCCCCCCCCCAATCAAGGATTGTGACGTTATGCTCTGCACCCCATCACTATAACGCATGATTTAGTTTTATTTTATAATTTTTGTTAGTATTAAGTAGAATTGCAATTTACTTCTTGTATTGACTTTATATCCTACAACCTTGCTAAAATCACATTAGTTCAAACAGGTAGCTCTAGATTCTTTGTGGTTTTCTATATAAGCAATTTTGTTATCTGTGAATAAACAAAAATTTTACAGCTTCCTTTCTAGTTTTTAAGATTATATTCCTCCAAAGCACCAGCGATGAAGGGTTTGTGTGCTGAACTTGGAAATGACTCCCATACATTTTGCTGACCTTTCACAGCTCAGCGATACTCTGCTGCTATTGTACTCTAGCTCCAGAGGTGAGAAAAATAAAGTCTACCCATAGACAGCATCTTCAGTCTGTGGCTGTGGAGTTGAATCCTGCTTGTGATGTTCCCTTTCTGGCCACTTGTCTTTTAGATTTGGGACTAGCTTAGTTATCCCCAGCAATTATGTAAGTCAAGTCTTTGTAATCAAATAATATATAATCTCTTATTTTTATAAAATTACAGACTCCTACTGGTTCTGCTTCTCAGGTTGAGCCCTGACTGACATAGGTTTTGCATATTTTTTGCTAAGTTGTGTTATAATTTATGAAATAAATTGTCCTAATATATTGCTATTTGAGGGAGCTCTAAAACAAAATTCAATATACCATATTTTTTAGACTATAAGATGCACCCCCCAAATTTGGGAGGAAAATGGGGGTGCGTCTTACAGTCCGAATGTAGCTTACATTTACATTGCTGAAATATTATGTTATTTATGTTATTAAATACTTTACCACATTTTTTGCTTCAAAATGTTTTTTCCTATTTTCCTCCTCTAAAACTTAGGTGTGTCTTATGGTCCAAAAAATATGGTTTGTGTTTAAAATATTTTATTGCCTGCTACTTAATTTTATTTAAATCAAAATGCCTACACAGACTCTTGAAAAAAATTATGTCAACTCATTATGGTGACATCAACATCTACCCACCTTTTTTCTTCTTTTTAATGAGTACATCCAGCTCCACAAATCTGTCTGACCCATACATGCTAGAATTTTAATATCAGGTTAATACAAGTTCTACACTTTATGGGAAATCTCTCTAGAAGCTTCCAGGTATAATGTAGATGAATGGCTATATACATATCATTAAAAATTTATAAAATATTTTAAATTGGCATTTGCCTTTTCATCTATATTAAGACCTGTAGTTTTGGCCTTAATATAAAGATTTGAATGACATTCCCATTTTATTTTGCACACAGTATTTTTCTTGCTGACTTTTTATGTTATCTGTTATTAAATTTTTTTCTGATTCACTCTGATACAGCTATTCCTTTAATATTTATAACCTTTGATATTTACCATCTACCTTTATGGGTGTTCTCTTGCTTTTGGGGGTGAAAATAATTACATCTTTGGGAGCCTAAACACTTAATTTCACCTATTCATGCTTTCTAAAAATAGTCTAGCTATTAGCTAGAGTGAGAAGTTAAAGTTACTAAAGAACTGTTAATGTTCATTTGCTCTGTGTGTGGCCTCTTTGTATATATATAGGCTGTGGTAGTTTTAAAGTGAAATATATAAGAAAAACAGTAAGAAAGGGGAAGTGGAACCTCAAGCTCACTCTCAATATTCCTTTTAAGTAAGCACATATAGCGTAAAATGATATTTATGTCTCTCTGCATCTCTCTGCTTCTTCCAAGGGAGTTCCAAGAAAAGATTATAATTTTACATATTTCTGGTTTTATATATTTTGCTTTAATTTAATTTTGTTTTCTTTCCATTTTGTTGATAGAGCTGACATACAGCACTGTGTAAGTTTATGGCATATAGCATATTAACTTACATATATTGTGAAATGATTACCACAATAGGCTTAGTTAACATTCATACCTTAAACAGAACAACACCAAAAAAGATTTTTTTCCTGATGAGAATTCTTAGCAACATTCACATATACCATACAGCAGTGTTAACTATAGTGATCATGTTTTATAGTACATCCCCAGTACTTACTTACAACTAAAAGTTCGTACCTTAGCCACCTTCATCCAATTCCCCCACCCCTCACCACCTGCCACTGATGACCACAAATCTGATCTATTTTTCTAGGAGTTCAGTTCCTTTGTTTTTGTTTAGTTTTAGAGTCTGGGTATAAGTATTTTTTACAGACATTTCCTTTAGCATAATGTCCTCAAGGTCCACCCATGGGGTTGCACATAGTAGCATTTCCTTATTTTTATGACTGAATAACATTCTATGACTTTATCTATTGTCTGGTCTATTGTAAGTAATCCTTTAATTTATTTGTCTCCTTCACTTTCTTTTTTTCACTGCCTCGGTTAAATTTATTTCTAAGTATTTTATTGTTTTAGAGGTATGGGATCATTAAAAAAGACCTCTGTCATATTTGCTGTTAGTGCACAGAAGCTCTACTCATTTTATATGTTACTTTTGTGTCTTGCCACTTTACTGACATTGTTAACCAGATCTAACACTTTTTCTGGTGGCAGTTAGGGTTTTCTCCACATAAAATCATGTCATCTGAAAATAGATACAATTTGTTCTCTTCCTTTCCAATTCTGGCACCTTTTATTTCTTTTCCTTGCTTGATTGCTCTGGCTTGGAATTCCATTATTATATTGAATAGGTGTGTTGTCAGTGGGAATCTTTGTCTTGTTCCAGATCTCAGACAAAAATATTTCAACTTTTCACCATAGAGTGTTATGTTGGCACTGGGTTTGTCATATATGGCATTTATTATGTTGAGATCCATTCCTTCCATACAGAATTTGTTGAGTGTTTTTATCATGAGTGGATATTGAATTTTGTCAAATGCTCTTTCTGCACTTATTAAGATCATGTAATTTTTTTCACTCCTTGTGGTGCATCACATTTATTGATTCATGTATGTTAAACCATTCTTGCATCTCAGGAATAAATCCCACTTGGCCATAGTGGATAATGCCTTTAATGTGTTGCTAAATTCTCTTTGCTATTATTTTTCAGAATTTTTGCATTTATACGCATCATACTGGTTGTAATCCCTCCTCTTTCATTTATGATTTTATTTGTTTGTGTTCTCTTTATTTATTTATTTATTTGCTTGATGAGTCCTGCTAGAGGATTATTATTTTATCTTTTCAAAAAACCAACTCTTAGTTGTATTAATCTTTTCCATCATTTCTGTTTTCTTTATTTCTACTCTGATCTTTATTTCCTTCTTTTGTTCACTCGGACTTTTGTGTTCCTCTTTTTCTTGTTTCTTTAGGTGTAAATTTATATTGTTTATTTGGGATTTTTGCTGCTTTTGAGGTAGGCTTATACAGCTATGAACTTTCCTCTTCACTGATCTTGCTGCATCCCATAAATTAAGCTTGTGTTTTCATTTTCATTTGTCTCAAGGTAGTTTTTGGTTTCCTGTTTGATATCTACTTTGATCCATTGGTTGCTTAGAAGCCTGCTGTTTAATCCCCGCATATGTGTGGGGTTTGTTTTTTCAATTTCTTCCCATAGAAGGTTTCTAGTTTAATGCCATAGTGGTTCAAAAATATGCTTGACATATTTTCAATATTCTTGAATTTATTGAAGCTTGTTTTGTGGCCTAGTATGGGAACTATTCTGGAAAGCATTCCAGGTGCACTTGAGAAAAATGTGTAATCTTCAGTTTTTGGAAGAAATGCTCTATGAATTCAAATTGGTCTAATAGGTTATAAGGCTATTATTTCTTCCTAATTTTCTGTGTAGACAATCTATCCATTGATGTAAGTGCAGTATTAAAGTCCCTATGACATTATTACTTTTAATTTCTGCCTTGATGTTGACTAATATTTGCTGTGAATACTTGGGTGCTCTTCTGTTGGGTGTGTAGATAGTTACAGGTGTTATATCCTGTTTTTAGATTGAGCTCTTTAAAATTACGTATGTTCTTCTTTGTCTCTCTCTCTATTTTTTGTGTTAAAGCCTACTTTGTATAGCTACCCCAGCTTTCTTTTCATTCTTTTGTATGGAATATCAAATTGATCCTTTCACTTTCAGCCTTTCATTCTAAAGTGAGTCTCTTTTAAGCCACGTAGAGATAGGTCCTGTTTTTCTTTTTTTTAAATCCATTCTGTTTCTCTGTGTCTTTTGATTGAAGCATTTAGTCCATTTACATTTAGAGTAATTATTGATAGATATATGCTTGTTATCATTTTGTTAATTATATTTTAGTGGTTGTTCTGTTCCTTTTTTTCTTGACCTCTTTCCTTTTAATGTTTCCAGGTCTTTTCTTCTTCCCCAAAGCATTGTTATCCTGGAAAACTTCCATAGGTGCCTTTGGGGAAGGAGGCTGTCCCCAGGCATGTACTTCCTTCTGCAGGTGCTATAGGACCTTTCCTCAGAGGCATGTGGCTTATCCTTGAATCAACTCTCATTTGTAAATGGGATGGGATATGAAAAGTGAGTGAGAGCCCTTTACTCTCCATCGTGGTGACTCGTGGCATGACTTTGGCCATCTATACAAAAGTATTTCCTGTTATACAGACTAATAACTTTAGTAGTTGGCTCACAAATTTTATTAACATGATCAATTAGCCACAGATGCCTTTCAACCCAATTATTCTCATTTCTACTTTCTCTACTAGTCAAATATACAATTTAATTATATAAAATGATAGTATGATTATAAATATGAAATACACAAATATGTATGTCATACCAGATATTTTCAGATATACAAAGCACGCTTGGGCTGGATTAGGAGGCCTTACCACATATGTTATTATCATGTTAACACACTTAACTAGGAAAGAATATGTGCCTGTGTGACATGAGGGGATGGTTTCTGAGGCATCTCCTTGGGAGATTCTAATGCTAGGAAACAGTTGTGAAACACGGCACTTCATGTAAAGGAGCTATATTCAAAGTCTCCCAGTCTCTCCCTCTCTCACATAGTCACACTGCAAGGAATTATTTTATTTTTTGCTTAAATACAGTACTTCTATTGGCCTTTATTCCTGGCCCCTGGAATACAACTATTTCCTACACAGAATCAACTGAAGAAGAACACAAAGTTAGAAAAAGCAGTTGGCCAAAGATGTAATTTTTGTGTGTTTATAACAAAAAAATAATTCAGGCTATAAATTTGAACTAATTTTAGGAGGAAATGATGCCCAAATTACTAAAAACATGAAAATAAAGGGTGCTTGTCACTATGAGAGCCTTGCGAATACATTAAAGGGGGCCTGCTGTTATTCTGAGCACCTTCCTCCTGCGGCCCCTCTGGATGATAGACATGATCCCTTAGAGATGTCAGAAAGAGCCTTGTAGACAAATGCAGACTGTCTGACTCTAACATCCCGGAAGGCAAAAATGTGTTACAGCATGCCATCACAGTTTAAAATTACATTTAGCTTAATGTTATAAATATTTAGTGTCTATTGAAAATAAACTTTCTTTAGGGAAACAGATGCAGACATTTATATTTGGTAGCTCCTTTTCATCTAGTATGTTTCATGACACTCAGCTTAATATAAATATGACAAATCACGTAATTATAACTACTAAATAAATAGTTGCATTTTCCCTGTATTCCTTATGCTTCTAAAGATGAAGTGGTCGAGACAGCAGGAGTAGCTCGTGCTAGTCATACATCATCTTTGGATCTCAGTTTATTTTTCCTAGGAAATGAGGGGGTGTTCTAGCAATTGATCCTTAACATATTTTTTGCTACATTTGTCCTGTCAGTGTTGGCAAATCATTAAACTCTTCCCATTTTACATTTCACGTAAAATGAAGAGACAATGTGAGCACACATTCCAGTACATTTTATAAATTTAGTTGTTTTCTTCCAGATTCTAGAGAACGCGTTGAACACTCAGATGGCCAGTAACTCTTTCCTCTCTACAAAACTCTAATGAAATTTTAAAAACTCCTGGTATTACATAAATAAATCCGAAGTAACAAATGGCTGTATCTCTGATGTACCAGTTTTAACTACTGGGAACCAAGCAGTTTAATTACAGATTGTATTAACAATGACAATTGTAAAAATCATAAATTAGTTTTGATCATCAGATACTTAGGTGTATCTCATTAATGGAAGAAATAAGACCATATTTAATCATGGGTAAAACAGTGACTGCCAATTATTACTGATGATCCAGAAAATTCTCTCTATATTTATGAGTTGAAAGATAAAAATGCTTTAGATGAGACTCAAATTTACAACTTTAGGACAGTATAGTAAAATAATCGTCCCTGATCTGAATGGAAATTATTCAAAAGAATATATTATTGCCACTTATTAGTTTTCAAATTAGCAGTTTACTAAATTTCACAGTTTGAAATATAGAATGAGTATTAGAGGATTTATGAGATTGGACTAGAGAGGTTTTGGATACAATTATATGGAAGAACAGATTAAAAAGACATAGATACTACAGTAACAAGAAATAGGAAATAGGATTAATAATAAAAATTTAAATGTGCTAGAGATAAGACCACCACCCAAAAATGTTTCTTGATGAAACAAATGAAGTCTAGATATGACTAAGTTATCATGTGCGTTTTCATAAAATGATAGAAAAAGTCTTGGGAACAAAAATTGATAGAACACAATGTTATGGTTACCCATCACATGTACCTATTTTATATACAAAGAATAAAAAGGCATAATGTTAGGACTTGGAGGCCTGAAGAATAAGACAAGAACCAAGACTCATGCTGCGGGTTTTAGACTTCAGATATAGCATCTGGGACAAATTGATGGGTTTTCCCCAAATATTAGCTAGAACAAGAAGAGAATTCCCAAATTACTTCTCTAATCACGACCAGTTCTTGAGACTGGTGTGGGAATCTAGGGATACAGATTGTAAGTTAGGAAAAGGCCAAATACATACAAATAAGTTACAGATATGGGTGTGAAATTCAGTTGGTATGCCTTGGCAAATGGTATGACTAACTCAAGAATTAAGCAAATAGGATCATATAGTAAACCAGACTATTTTATTACAGATATATTATATGGACATAAAGAGCAGAGCAATACCAGTTCACAAAGCAATCAAAACTTTTGTGCAAAAGTAATATTGTGTGGAAATTCAGTATTACTTAGCTACTGCATGGCGATAATCAAAGCAATGGATAAGCAAACTAAAATTTATAACTAGTTGTAGGACATTCAAATTGGACCAAAGTAAAAAGGTAAGCAAATGGTAGTTGTAATGCTAAGAAAAATTGTCATATATACTTAGGTGTGATATCAGGAGTGGAAATGTTATTTGCCTACCCAGTAACTCCATTGAATATTAACCTGGTGTTGAGTTATTTTTATTGGATAATAGAAATGAAACACTCTTCTAGTAGTGATTGGATTACCCCGGTTGATTTCACTGCCAACACAGATGTGGATTCTAGGGTAGTGAATAATTTATCTTTGTCTGAAAGCACCTTAACATTTGGGAAAATAATAATTTAATTAAGGAATTTGATATTTTAGATGAGTAATACAGCAGGCCAGCCTGGTATAATCTAGACATATATAGAACTAAAATATAAGCAAGAAGTCAGGTTTCACACAAGTTCTATTTTTCTATGATAAAACCATTTAATTTTTCAAAGGAAGAACTAGAGAAAATAGCTCTTCATCTTGCTCAACCTTTCATATACAAAGTGACAGAGAAAGTTTATCACCCTCTGTTGATCAAATGGAGAAATTATAGAAACAGTAATTAATACTATACAGGAAGATATAATGATGGCAAAATATTTGACAGAGATTCCAACGAATGTTCTGTTTGGAGTTATGCTGCCTCTCACTTTGGGGAAGTGAATGGAAAGGCACTCTAGATAGTGTAGGAAAGATTGGACTAATTGGACTCATGTTGATACCACTGAGTAAATCAAAGACATTATAAGATTTGATAGTGTATTTAATAATAGCAATAGATACCAAATAAGACCTCAAGAGATTTAGGTCTAAATCAAACAAGGAGACTTAAGGATGAAACATCCTGGGGATAGATTGTGATATACAAAACAAGACCATCTAAATTTTAACAGAATTTAATTAAAAATTCTGTGTACTCTACATACAAGTATCAACCTTTCTCGTCTAAAAGTATAGGTGATAAATGTACTCATCTACTGCACTCAGAGGGCAGGCAGGAAATTGCAGACACCCTGTCCAGGGCTTGTCAAAAGGTGGCAAAACTGCAGTGCTGTGATGCTCACCCCCCCACTCTCAAGTCACCAGTAAGAAGAAGAGTGAGCTAAACGTTGGAGAGCTGGAAGGGGCCCTGCCAGGGGTGGAAAGTGTTGTGGCATTCCCACCGTGTGAAGTGAGAGTGATCCCTCAGTGCTGTTGGTGCCTCCAGAAGGGGAATCAGCCTCCTTCTTGGCAGCTGAGTGGTGGCGGCCAGCACCAGCATATATGCCCCTATTGGAGTGGCCAATGATATGAAAGTGGTGATGATGAATTTGGGGAGAACTTAAAAAATTTCAAGTTTGGGGCCTCACTCAAAAATCAACAGAAAAAGAACATCTCATTCAATATTTAGTTATGCATGGATATTTATTTTGATCCAATAATTGCATAAAATGAAAATACCTGCTTAAAATGTCAGATAGTCAATGGCATGGCAAAAACGTGAATAAATCCAAAATAAAAATTACCTAGATTTGCAAAATTGGGGTATAATTGACTAAGTGGTGATTTGGCACAGCAAACTATTGTGCTGCTATGAAAGCAATGTAGGTCAGACCCACAGAGCTGAAGGAGTTATTATACATCTGAAATAACGAAAGAAAAACAGAGAGAGCCATTTGGACCATAATTCCACTTTTAAAAATTAACATAAACCAGAAGAAAACCCCCCTTTATGTTCACTCATGATTGCATAAACATGGGAAAGAGTGTGCAAAGATGCGTGCCAGGCTTTTAGCTCATTTTACGGGACAAGGTGGCAGTGAGTAACAAAAACAGAGCTTCCAAAAGAGAAACCAAAAATGAAATATGCACAGTATTCACAGGAAATACAGGTTTCTATGTATAACATCACTCTAAATAGATGAAAACTAAGCACAAAGACAAAGACCAGAAGGCAAAAAGGCAAATGAAAACATTAATTTGATTTTGATTTGGCATCGTGACCAATTTAAATTGGGGTTTTGTTTATTTTAATATAGCTTCTTCAGTGAATCAATTGGGGGAAAAAAGCCTGGGGTTTGTTTTGAATAAATGTTTCTCAGGCCTTCTTTCAACAGCAATTTCTCCATAAAAATCTTCCTTTAGCACTTCACATTGAATTACTTCATTCCCCCTCTAATATATTACAGCAATTATGTCCTGCATAATGTAACAATTAAAACAATTAATCACCTACTGTACCTCGTGTCATCAATTTTTTTTTGACCTACATACATTTTAAATTCTTATTGAGTTTAAATGTTTGTCATATTACTCAGTTAGAGTTTGAATTCCTTGAGGTTATAGAGGCTTTCTAATAAATTTGGGGCTTTCTCCAATCATTCAGTGCTTTGCTTTGCAAGTTGAGATGTCCTCAACAAAAGTTAATTTAAGAGTGAGGCTTTGGACCTAAGGGGGCCATTGATTTAATGTGCCACCCTCTTCCCTCACTCAACAAATGTTTACTCAATGGTCACTTTAGCAAAAGCTGCTCTTGTGGGCACTGGCATTATTGGGTAGAGATCAGATTGCTGGCAATAAACAAAAATACGATATACCAGCAAACACAAATATGAGCAATAAAGCACAGATAAGACAGACTAGGGCAGAGGGAAGGTACAGGGAAATGATTTCTATTTATCAAGGTACCCCTGAGAAGAGACCTAAATGCTGTGAAGAAAGAAACGGTATGGAAAACAGAGATGATTACTTCAGACAGAATGAGTGATGCTGGAGGTGGTACAGGAAAGAAAGGAAGTCCCCATGGCTAGAGAACTATGAGCAGGAAGAACAGGGGAGGGGAAAGAAGCCAGGTAGTTGGCAAAGGGCCAGGTCATGCAGGTGCTTCTAGGGTGTAGCATTTTATTCCAAAGTTTTAGGAAGCCGTTAGATCATCAGGTTGTTTGACCGAAGAAGTGAGGGAACGTTTCCTAACTCATTCTTTAAGGCTGTCGTTATTCTGATACCTAAGGCAGACAAAGATATCACAAAAAAACTACAGACCAATATTCTTCATGAACATAGATGCTAAATACTCAACAAAATATGACCAAATTGAATCACAATTTGAAACAATAATGAGATACCCACCTATTAGAATGGCCAAATCCAAAATACTGACAACACCAATTCCGGCGAGGTTCTGAGCAACAGGGATTCTCACTCGTTGGTTGTCAGAACACAAAGTGGTGCAGCTGCATTGGAAGATAGCTTGACGGTTTTTAATAAGACCGAGTATACTCTGACCAAACAATCTAGCATTCACACTCCTTACTGTTTACCCAAAGAAGCTGAAAACTTATGTTGACACAAAAACCTGCACATGGATGTTTTTTAGCAAAACTTGGAAGCAACAAACATTTCTTTCAGCATGTTAACAGATAAACTGTGGCAAATCGAGAGAATGGAATAATACTCAGCTTGATAGATCTGAGCAATATTGGCTTGATAGATCTGAGCAGTATTGGCTTGATAGATTTACCAAAAGGAATTACTAAGGGAATATTGGCTTGACAGATTTACCAAAAGGAATTACTAAGGGAATATTGGCTTGACAGATTTACCAAAGGAAATGACTAAAAAGAAATAATCTATCAAGCCATGAAATAAAACAAGGAGAAAACTTAAATGCATATTATTTAGGGAAAGGGCTAGTCTGTAAAGGCCACACACTATATGTTTTCAACCATAAGACCACCTGGAATAGGTAAAACTATGGAGACGGTAAACAAGATCAGTTTGTTGCCAAGGGGAGAGGGTATGGATGCACGAACAGGCAGAGCACAGAGGAAATTATTATACTAGAGTAGCCGATACGTATTATTATATATTTTTCAAATCCGTGGGATGTATAACACCAAGATGGAACCCTAAAGTAAACTGTGGCCTAGGGTGATAACATTGTATCAATGTAGTTTTATCTATTGTAACAAATGTACCACTGGTGTGAGATGTCCATTGTGGGAAAGGTTGTGTGTATGTTGCATGTTGAGTGCAGGTGGTATATGGAAACTCTGCTTACCTTCCAGGCCATTTTTCGGTGAACCTAAAATGCTCTAAGAATAAAATGTATTAATTAATTAAATAAAATGAAACTATGCTATAATCTTCCCCCAAAATCCCAACAAAAGTGTTATCTGCACTACATGCTGTACTTTTCCATGTGTGGGAGCTATGATCCATTGCTTCAAAGGGAATTAGTAAGTTGCAAACCCTGCTGAGGCTAATAAATATTTCTGGTGAAAAAGTCGATACTGTTGGAATTCACATCTCAAATTGTGTCCCTTGGCAGTTCATAAGCAAATGTGTCCCAGCAGACCTGCAAACAGGAGGGTTTGCACGCGGACACACTGGGAGAAAACCCAGTGTTAGTACTGACACAAGCACCTCAACTCACAGCATCTCCTTTTGGACTGATGCAAAGTTCCCCACTTCCTGAGGCAGCTGCTTGGATCTGGATATATTTTTCCCATTAATGTAGATTTCCAAGGTACTTTCAAAATCACTTATAAAGCCAATTGGCTTCGAAAGTAATAGGCTCTAACCCAGAGCTCTAACAGGCTTATGAATCAGCCGAAGGTCTTGTTCAATACATTTTCTTAGATGAGGCCCGAGATAATCTAAATGTCCAACAAGCTCCCCTCGCTGCTCGCGTTGCCAGTAGGTGGCCTGTACTTTTATAACCAGGCTCTTGACCACTTTTTTAAAGTGTAGTCTAAGAATAAACCTGGCTGAGAATCGCCTGCGGTGGTCGGGACAATTTAGATTTGGGGTCCAAGAGCTACCAAATTATACAGAAATCTGATGATTGTCTTGTATATCAATATTTGAAAACCAGAGCATATCTAAATGAGTTAGGTCTGAACAGGTCTATAAAGTAGTCCTTTTCCTTCAAGTTCTATGTGAAACTGCCACTTTTGAATAAGTGCAGAAAGTCAGCAGTTATGACATCACTTACACTTTAAAGACTTACAAAGTCAGAGTGTGAGTTTAAACTATGTTTATATATCATAGTTTATGGTGCCATTTAATTTATAGTGCCATTTAATTTTTCTGTCATTTCCTGAATTTTAAATGCAAAGAGAGGGAATTGCTCTGCTTTTGCTGCAGGCACTGTTTTGATTTGCAAGCCTGCTGTCTCAAACCTGATGAGAACTATTGTCTGTCTTTATTGTGGCTTGTCTCTTATTTTAGGAACTTTTTGGAGGAATAAAAAGCAAACTTTTTCATAATATCCCACTTATTAGAGACTCTGCCTCCAGGCAGACTCTACCACTCAGAACTCAGACAAAAAGCTCGAAATAAGCAAAAGCAGGATTTCAGATATGGAAGTGGCAACCCTAAACTCCCCCCCCCCCCTTCCGCACTCACCTGCACAAATACCTATTTGTTTTGCTTTTAGGGCCTGATTTCCTAATTCAGTGAAGTCCATATTTCCTTTTACTGCCTTGTAGAAATTTCACAATAGCTTCGGGGAACAAACCATAAAACCTTGAGGACCATTAGAGCAAGGACAAAAACAAAATGGAAGTGCAAGTAAACACAAACAATTCCAAGTAAAAGAAAGTACAATTGTAAGGTTTCAAGTATTTTTTAAAATTTAAATTTAGTTTCCCACATTTAAGAATGAATGGATATTTATGTTTGGGTCAATTTTTATGGAAAACTACTGAATGACGTATTAGACCATAATTATGTTTCACCTATCTGAAAAGTTTATTCTAATATCCTATTTGATTCTGATAGCACAAAATAAAATATTCATATATGTACCATTCTAAGACAATTCCAGAGTTTGAGCAGTCTTACATGTGCTTACTCTTTTCCTAATAATTAGACATTAAAAATTATTCTCAGAATTTGGTCCGAGGTTCACATGTGTCCTTGGTCATCTTTAGTTCCAGAGCGAGCAAATGAAAGTCAAGTGAGCCAATATTTTGTAATCACGGAAGCTCCATTTTGCTACGTAGAGAGGACTGAGGATAACTTGAAACATCACAAACCTAAAGCGGATCCGGTTAATCAAGCGTGACAGGTAGGAAAAGAACAAAATCACAACACTCAGCAGAGTAAGACAGTCCATTTAAAATGGTGATACATGCGATTGTCATCCTATTTCACTCTTGACATCCCCTGGCATTTGCTCATATCAGTTATTTAGTATAGTTTGTCAGATGAGTATCAAACAATCATGACAAGCAAATAAATGTGGAAGTCTGAGAAAATGTACACACTCCGACGGGAGCCACAGCGGAGCTGGAGTGGCAGGCCCCCAGTGATACTGGCAATTGAATTTCATTTCGACTGGAAGGATAAGCATCCTTGCTCTCACCTCGCTGTGGTTAGGCATATCGTGAGGTTCTCACCTTAAATGCACACACACAAAAACAGCCTTTACGCAGAAAACCCAGAGAACTGACTTGTGCACATTCTATCCATTGAAACCACTTGGAAGATCAATAAGGTCATGAGAATAGATGTTAACTTTCTAACAAATTGCTATGCATTATTTTGGGGGAAAAACATCAATTTAAACAGATCCTACTTAGAGGTGCAGCACCTAAAAATCTCCCTGGGGTCTATTAAGACTCAATAATGAAAGTCTAATTCATCTCACTTGCCAAAGTGAGCCCTTGGGATGTTGATTGCCCCACACATTCAGTGTCTGCCCTCTGCATAGCACACAGTCAGTGTTTTTTCACCGTTAGGTCAATAAAAGCAACCACTCAGTTGAGTTGGGGGAAAAAAATCTTTCCTTTACCAGCACTGGAGAATGAAATCTGCCATTCCAAGTTTGCCCTGTATATTTTTTTCTGTGAATAAATGTTTTAAAAAGCATTTTCCTATAATTTATATAAACACTAAATTCAACCAAAGGGTGAAATAATTAGGCATGCTTAATATGTAAATAATTTCCTACTACATTGCAGCTTAATGTTCCTATATACTTAAAGGTTACAAAGTCCTTATGACTCCCTTGAAAATAGATCACAAAATAGTGTTTTCAGTGCATCTATATTCTTTTAGCTAAGAATTAGTATTTGAAGAAATAATTAACATTGCCGATAGAGGACTATTATCCAAAATACACAAATAACTCTTAAAATTCAACAATATGAAAACATCCTGATTTAAAACTGGTTCAAAGACCTTAACATAAACCTCACCTTCTAGAAGATACACAGATGGTAAACAAGCATATGAAAAGCTGTTGCACCTCAGGTTGTCAGAAAAATGCAAACGAAAATGATGAGATACTGTTACACCCCTGTCACAACAGTCAAAGTCTGGAACACTGAACAGGAACTCTCATTTATTGCTCTTGGGAATGTAAGACAGTACAGCCACTTTGGAGGTCAGGTTGGTGGTTTGTTACAAAACTACACATAATTTATCATACAATCTATTGCTCTGCTCCTTGGTATTTACCGAAGGAGTTAAACACTTATCTCCACACAAAAACGTGTGCATGGGTGTTTATGGCCACTTTTCTTATAATTACCAAAACTTGGAAGCCACCAAGATGTCCTTCAGTATGTAAATGGATAAACTGTGATATATCCAGGCAATGGAATAGTACTCCACACTGAAAAGAAATGAACCATCACACCATGAAAAGGCAGGGAAGAAACTTAACTGTATATTACTAAATGACAAAAGCCAATCTGAAAAGGCTAACTACTGTATGAACTCAACTATATCACATTCTGTCAAAAGCAAAACTACGGAGACAGCAGAAAAGTCAGTGGCTGCCAGGATTAGAAGGTAGGAAGAATGAGTAGGCAGAGCACAGGGAAGTTTTAGGGCAGTAGAACTGCTCTCTAGTTTGCTGCAGTGATGGACGAGTGTCATTACGGGTTTGTCTAAGCCTGTAGAATGTACGACGTGAGGGCGAATTCTAACGTGAACTATGGAATCTGGGTGACAACGATGGGTCAGTGTGGGTTCATTAATTAACAAATGCACCATGCCGAGGGGGATGTTGGTAACAGGAGGCTGTGCGTGAGTGGGGACAGGGACTGTATGGGCAATCTCTGTACTTCCCATTGGGTTGTACTGAGGACTTAGCAATCAGGAAAATTAAGCCAATTAAAAAGGAAGAAAGATAAACAGTTTACACTCGTTATGTACAAAATCTGTGGGACTGTTCCAGATTAAGTAAAATAATTGTGGCTCATGTGCAGGGTGAAGCAAAAGGAGGTTTACAGTTCATATAGAATATGCAATAGTTAATAATACAAGAATAACTTGTATTAACAAATAATAATACAAGAATAACTGTGTTTTGTGTACCTACAACTGTAAACCTACTTTTGCCCCATCCTGCATTCCTGCTGTACTTATGTGTGGTTTTAGATGTTGATATATTTACTTCTCTCTTCCATTTATTTTTTGCCTAAATTAGGCTATAATTGTTAAAATATATTTCTTACATTCTCTCTTCAGTGTGTGAAAAGCAAACACTAACAATAAAGACTATTTTTGGTGGGACTTTAAAATATTTTATAGGTATTAAGGTAGAAATATAGTTCACAATCTGTTTTGTGTTCTCTAAAGGATAAAATTCCACTAAGTAAAATTATGTTTTATAATTTTTATGATAGAACATTAAAAAGAAAATGTATACTTAGCAAATAAACTCATAAAAATAGATTTTGCCTATTGTAACCAAAAACTGCTTGGAGGAAATTTGTGTCCTTGTGACAGAGAAGCCAGTTTTTCCAGGGACATGTGAAGATGCACCTAGCAGGCCTCGTAAGTTTTTATCTACTAATAATGTTAAGAAGGCTTCTGAATACATATTGCCTAGTGCACTGATTTTACACTGAGACCACCATTAGAAGAAAAGATTTTTATGGTTTGGTAGATTATACCTGAGTCACAGAAAGGAGTGACAAAAGACCCATGACTATATAACTGTTTAAGTTTTTGTAAGTGGTATTTAAAATAAAAATGAAAGATAAAAATCAAATATATTTTAAAGAAAATTTTTAAAAGAGGCAAGTCTAGGAGATAGGAAAGGAATATATTTTGAATAGAAGCAGCTACTGTTAATACCCCAGGAGAGAAACTAATTTGGCACATTCACAACCCAGAACATGGGCCAGTCAAAGACCAAGATTAGCTGTAACATACGGCCCAGCAGTTCCGCTTCTGGGTAGAAAACAAGAACACTAATTTGAAAAGATAAATGCACCCCTATGTTTATTACAGCATTATTTACAGTAATTAAGATAAGGAAGCAACTTAGGTGTCCATTGATGGATGGATAAAGAAGATGTGATATATATATATTTTTTTTTTTTCACACAATAGAATGTTATGCAGATTAAAAAGAATGAAATCTTGTCATTTGAGATAATGTGGATGAATCTAGAAGGTATTATACTGAGTGAAATCAGTCAGGCAGAAAAAGAAAAATACCATATGGTTTCACTTACATGTGGAATCTATAAAACAAAGCAAAACACACCAAACAAAAACAGTCTCATAGAAGGAGACCAAAGGGATGGGTACCAGAAGGGACGGGTAGGGGAATGGGTGGGAAAAGGAGGGGGAATCTAGTCGCAGTATTGTGGTAAGGTTACACGGCGACAGGTAACCACTAGAATTAGTGGGGTGATCACAAACACGAATACCATGGGGTACCATATGGTATTTGTAGTAGCATGTTGATCACTATGCTGTACACCTGAAACTAATATCACTACACGATTATGCCAACTGTACTCAATTTCTTTTAAAAAAAAAGATTACAAACATCTTCTCTCCGCAGAAGAAAGGTGGCCAGGTATGAGAATTATCTAGGACAGAAAATAAGTAAAAATTGATGACTGACTAAAGTTAGCGGTTGAGAAAGGGTTGGAGTTAAGCTTAGGCTTGAGTGACCGTGGACATGATTTAGCAATAATTAGATAAGAAATACAGAGGGAATAAATGGTTTGGGGGGAAGATTATAAATACTGAAGGATAAGTAAGTAAAGGAGACCACTAAGCCATCAGATATACGGTCTGAAGCCCGTATGGCTCAGAGAAATTAGATACAGAACTTCAAGTCTGGGAGACATCAGCATTCATATTACTGTATAATTGAAGGTACAGAAAAACACAAATCTGACTAGGAGAGGGATTCTAAAGAAGAACCCTGAAAGATTTCAGCATTTAAGGGATAGGCAAGAAAAAAGGTTGCAAAGGAGACTGAGAAGTCTCTGGCCGAGAATTGGGAAGAAACCTAAGGAGTGTACTGTCATCTGAGCCAGGAAAAGTTTCGGGAGTGAGCACTTAGAGGAGCACATGCTGCTGAAAGTTTAAGAAAGGTGAAAATGGCCTCTGTACTTAGCAAATAGGTGTACTCATTGAAGTCAGTATCAGTGGAATGGCACCTGGAGAAATCATGCTGTGAGATGAGGGAGGTGGAGAAAAGTAACAGTAAGCAAAGGAACTCAGATATGAAAATCAGCTTGAAAGGGATAAATGTAAATAAAGGGTCAAAGAAGGTTTTCAGTTTTGGTGATAAGATGAAGTGAGGTGAGTTAAATTAAGGTAAAATTAGATAAAATTTCCTATATTTAAGTGTATGGTGCCAGTAGTATGTAAGGTGCCAGTCAAATGTGAAATAAGAGAGGATGTGATTTGTGAGTGAATGGATAAGAATGAGAAAATGGAATCCTAAGAGCACGCTGGAGGGACTAACCGAAGACAGAAGGAGGATGAATGCCTCCATGGCTTAGAACCTGGAATCCAACTTGTGAGACTGACTGGCTGTGTGATCTGGGTTAAATAATTTCACCTGTCTGTATCTGTTTCTCTATTGAAAAATGAGGACAGTGATTTTGATCTCATAGGGTTGTTGCCAGGATCAAGTGGGCCAGTACTTGTAATGCACTCAAAACCATTTCTGTTACATAGCAAACTTTCAGAAGTATTTTATTGTTGTTGTTATTATCATACCAGCATGAAAGGATAGTTGGAACTATAATCAGGGTCACAGGTTTATACAGATGGTCCATAGTACAGGGAGCAAGATGTTCAAGTCATTGGGGAAATGAGAATCAAAACCTCAACGGGATACCACTTCACATCCATTTTGAGGGCGACTATTAAAAAGATGGAAAATCAGAAGTGTAGGAGAAGTTGCAGAGAAGTTGGAACCCTGCTGCTCAGTTGGGGGGAATTTAAAATGTTACAGGTATAATGGAAAACAGTATGGAAGTTCCCCCCCAAAATTAAAAATAGAATAAGCCTTTAATCTCCCAATTCCACTTCTGGGCACACCCCCCAAAATAATTGAAAACAAACCCTTGAAGAGATATTTGTACACCCACATTCAGAGAAGCATCATTCACAGCAGCTAGAAGGTGGAAGCAACCCAAGCATTCATCAATGGATGAATAAAGAAACATGGTACATACATATGAAAGAATAGTATTTAGCCTTAAAAATGAAGGAAACTCTAACCTGTGCTACATCATGGATGTACATTGAGGATCTTATGCTAAGTGAAATAAGCCAATCTCAAAAGGACAAATATTGTATGATTTCACATATGAGATACCTACAATTGACAGAAGCTGTAGAGACACAAAATAGAATTGCCTTTGCCAGAAATTGGGTGATGCTATTTAATGGGTAGAGTTTGTTTTGCAAGATGAAAAGATTTAGAGAAGGATGTTTGCTCAATAGTGCAAACGTACTAATCCCACTGAACTACACACTCAAAAATGGCTAACAGGGTAAAAATTTTGTTGCATGTGTTTTACAACAATTTTTAAAAGTTTTAAAAAAGATTGTAGGTTTGTGCTTAGCCACAAATTGTGGAGGTTCTAATCTCAAGGATTCTCTGGCCTCTGAATTTAAAATCAATCATTGTTATGCATGAGGGAGGAAGTGTTGGGAGCTGAGGGGTGAGGAACAGAAGAGTAAGGGTTATTTTCATCGTGTGGTATACTTGTTAATATGTATAACTGCTAATAGTTGCTCTCTAAAACCTGATTATAGACCCTTCTATTGCATTAATGCATATTTTAGCTATTATATGTCCTTATTTGTGCATGAGTTCTATTGTGAACATTTGCACACCAATTCAACTACTTCCTTCCAATCAAATTAACCACTGTTAACCATCCTTTACCCTGTTTCCTCTTCATCATCAATTGCAGACTCTTAACATTACCTAGAGCAACAATTCTTTGTTAGGAAATGTCTCTTGCTCATTCTAAAAATCAGGAGCCTGAAACTTTGATCCGTTCCTAGCTACAGGAGGATCTAGTTTCAGCCACTGTGTGCTAACTGTACCCTGGATGCTGATCTCCACACCACGCAGATCTACAGTCAGCAAAAGAGAGGTCCCCGCACTTAAAGCTGCTAAAATCGAAAATGAGGATTTTTGTCCTAAACCATTTAGACTTAAACTCCTTAAGCTATACACCAATAACTTGAAATGAGACTGTTTCATACTTCTGTGAATCAATTCTGCTTAAAGGTAGGCAGTAGCTTTTCCAACAGCATTTACCAGGTAACTTTTGCTTCTAGGACTCAGGTGCCCAGTGGTCTGAATGTGTTTTCCACCTACCGGGCATTGTGCACCCCTGTGCAATTTGCACCCTCACCCAGCAGGACTCAGGGGTGGCTGATGGGATTGGGTGTCACAAGATTTCTTTGGCTCATAAAATACATCCCGGGGCCCTGTGGTGAGCATCATGTGTAGGAAGGCACTGTGTGTTTACTGGCAGATGTCCAGATCCTGTGGGAGACAAACTATAGCCAGTCGCTCCCCAGTGCACAACTGTTCTTTTCTTCTTGAGCATGCTGATGAAAACATATACTGTGAAAAACAATATGTGTTCTCAAATAATTAGGTGGAATTAATATGTGTGTTCTCAAATAATTAGGCGAAATTATGTGTGTTCTCAAAAATTAGGTGAAATTATATGATTAACAGTGATCATAGAAATAGCCAAGAAAACCTAAGTAACAGTTAAGCCAGGCCAGATTTTCCATCAACATCTAAATGTGCATGATGTAAATTATTTTTAAAAGTTGCATTTTAAGTATACTCTGTATTTCAGTTCACAGCCAGTTATTTCCACACCTAATTTATCTAGTATTTTCTAAGTTCTAAAAGCTTCGTTAGAATACAGCATTTTTTTTGGTAGTAGTTGCTGTAACACACACTCACAGGGAATTTACTTTTCTCCCAATTCCTAAATAAAGACTTCAAATATTTGGTACTAAAAGGCCGTGTGTTTTTGTCAATTTCACTGATACTAGATTCTTGACTGACTGGTATTGCCTGGGATTTGAACTGGTGACAGATGGCAACTAATGTTTGCTTGTATCAACTCTGTTTCTACTGCAGCAAAGTTTCACTTGAACTTTGATAGCTGTCTTTTATGTTTTGTTAGAGGGATCTTTTCTTTGATCCCTCGGCAACTCACAGTGATGTGAGACATTCTTAGGTGCCATAAATGACACTTTTATCATCTGTTCCTTTGCAAATGGTCATTCCATGCAAACAAGTGTGTTCTCCTTCCGGACCCCCAACCACTAACCAGTGAGGGAATGAGACAATCCTGAACTGCAGTGAATGAACGTTCAAATTTACATTCTACCTCCAGCACCTCTCTAGGCTCCCTTCCCAGGTCTTTGCTTAACTAGGCAGATAGGCCAGGTTCTGGCCACGGTAATCTCATAAACTCCTGAATTTTCTCCCCTGCCTGTGGAAGTGGTGCTATCTCAGATCGTCCTTTGCTCCTGAAATTTATCTTTGTGTCCTGAAAACTGCTTTCACTCTCCTTAGCTCCATGTGTGGCCACCTGAGGGCAGCCTGCACTTGCTCCCCATCCAGAACCTCTAAGTGACCTCCTCCAGGGTGGGGCCTTTGATGCTCCGCCTGTTCCTCCAAAGGGGATTGAGGCAATTATCTCTCTAAACATCCCTACTGAAAGTCCTCAGGCAAACTCAGCATAGTTCAACAAACAAAGAACCAGGAGTCTTGGGGCACAGCAGGAAGACTGCAGCACACTGGGATGGGTTGAGAAGGCACGGGAGCTGCATCCAGGCAGAAGAAAAATCACGCATTGAACTACCTGAGTGGACTGAGGAAAAGGAAGTGGAATGAACTTCACATTCTGGGAACGCCAAAGTGCCTACTCCAGATAGGTGGCTCACTTTTCCATTGTTAATCAGCAAATGATGTTTCAGAAACCACTACGAAAAAATAAACATTCACAAAAAAAGTACCAGAGCGTAGACATTAGCAAAAAGTATGAGGGATGAATGAGGTTATCTGGTAACTTTGGGGTATATGTATATATCTTTCTGCTTTAATAGTTGAAATGAAAAATAGTTTTCAAAAAACATGAAAAGAAGCAAGTTATAATTCTATAATCAATGAAAAAACAATTCATCATTTTGCATAAATTACTTAGATATGACAAATATAAAGACCATAAGTTGCTTAGAGTACATACTAAGTTCCAAGCATTTTTACACACTTGAAATAGTATCTTAGTTCATTTAATCTGCACTCTGGAGAAAACAGACTCAGGAATGCGAAGAATTATTCCAATTCCATCTAATAAGTGAAAAAGACAGTTTTTTAACTCAGATCAAATTCTAATTTTGTTTACTTCCAAGGCATATTTTGTTATCCTTTCCTTTTGGCCTTTGGGGGTGAGATGAGGAGTGGGATTCTGTGTTTTGGGAAGCACAGAATAAGAGACACCTGGAATTTATTCTTGTTGATGCCCACCCAACCTCGAATGCATGAATTTTTTTCCTCCAAAACTTCACCTGATATTTAGAAGATAAGAGAAGATGAATGGCATCCAGGGTAGCAGAGTGAGTAGAGACAGATTCATTGTGGCAGAGAGTGAGTGACACTAAAACAGTGAAACCTAATGGCTATTGGATGAAATATGGCAAAAATTACCCTTGAAAGGTGACCTGAAAAGAATGCCCAATAATGGACTCTGAGTCTGGCTACAGCATGCTCTATACCATGGTTTGTTTGCAAGTGCCTGGAACCTCATTAAACTAGCCTCGGCTAAGTGGTAGATTTATTGATGGAGGCATGGGACAGCTACAAACAAACAAAAAATAAGACAGAGTAGAGCTGTGCTAAGACACTAAATCTTGGGAAGCAGAAACACACAGACTCTCATCTCCCCTTCTTCCCCCTACCCTCAATTTATTTCTGTTTAAATATGAACATTTATTATGATCTTTCAGAACAGTTTTCTCTCAGATACTTAAAACTAGCTTAAAACTCAGCTTTCCACCAGCACATTTAAAAAATAGTGTGGCTTGAAATCTACCTGGCCTGACTTGGTTTTCTGACCACCAGAGATTAGCCATGAAAATTGGGGGTGGGTTTCTTAGCATGGGTTCCCTAGAAAACCAAGTCTGAAACAGAAGTTGTAGAGGGATTACCAACCCAGAAAAGTAAGACTAAAGAAGAAGACAGGAAGCAAACATAAGAAGGTAAGTGAGCAAGTGGGCTAACGCTTCATTAGAAATCATGGCTGCTTTCTTGTCATGCTGCGTGACTCAAGAGAAGCCACGTGTAAACACTGGACGTCTGAATAGTTCCTAGAGGTGGAAGAGAAGTCCTCCCCAGCCTTTCCATCTTCCATCCTTCATTAGGCAGAGTTTGCCCATTGGACATGAACTAACCCCGCCCCCCCACTAGATTCTGTTACCTGGCCCCTCACATAGCTGCTGCTAAAACCATCTCAGCCTGAAGTAGCAGCAGCTTGCACTGCTCATGACCCTGACTGCAGGGGGAGAGGGTCAGCAAAAAGCCACTGGCCAGCGGCCTAGTTGCCTGCTGGCCAGAAGCCTAAAATCTCACTGATCTGGCCAGGTGGGAAATACAGGGGTGCTGAGTAGGCCCTGAATAACTGAGCCTTAGAGGGAAGAGCGAAGCCCTGGGTAGATGACGTAAGTGAGGTATGCCGCGGGGGGCGTGAGGTTTTAAGCACCAAGCAACATGGGACACTATTTGCTGCATCAGCTGAGCAAGAAAAAAGGTGGAGTGATAAAGTGATACGGTTTATGCCATGACAGTGCTGACAGAACGCTATAAATCTCCAATAAAGATCAAAGCCATCATTCCATGGCCTTCACTCTTATGACTGATGCCAGGAGATCTTCCTGGAATGCCAGTCAGCCACACTGAACAGAAGTCTATGGCCAAGTAAGTATATGCATGCACAAACATTAGGTGCTGTACACTGGGGTGCTTAATTATTACACAGTGCTCGACTCAAATGACCATTTCTTTGTTAGTTAATACGACTAAGGATATTAGTCATTTAAAAAAGAGAGTCATTTCCATGCATGCACAAGGAGAACATACAGATTGAGAATGTTAGAGACGCTAGGAGGAAGGAGGATGGGAAATAAGTACCTAAATCAGAGTATGCAATACCCAAATTTTGTACCTAATGACTTGAACAAATAAAGAGGAGTGGGAAAGAAGAGACAGAAACGGAGGCAGATACACACACGCAGGCCGAGAAAGGAGCAGAGACACACACAGGAAGTGTGATCGAAAGAACAGGAAGGGAGCAGAGGTAGATGGTGGGATGAAAAACGATCAGGAGAAAAGTGGAGTTGGTGCCCTGACCGCTGTGCAGATCATCACATGTGCCTTAGTCAGATTTTGGAAGTTTAAGTATTCGAGGATTGCTGGACTACCAGCAGGCCATCAGTGACGTGGCTGGTTTGGTGAATTTGACCATGCCGTGGATCTTAAGAATGCTCTACCTTGTATTTTCTTTCTCACTTCAGTTTATGTAATAACAAAACTCTCCAGCCTTCTTCATTATGATCACAAAGAGCTTTCCTAATTGAATAATGAATTGGATGTATTGGACACTGAAGTAAGGCAGCATCTAAATACTTAAGATGGAAAGAACCAGAAGTTGTACCATGTGGTTACTCTGTAGTACTGGGGATGATATAAATGAAATAACTTTGGAAGCAACCTGATTAAGTTCTTAAATATGTCTATATATTTCTATCTATACAATATGCACATATTGTACTATATTTTATGGCCATGTTTATATAAATATGTACATACTAATATAGCAAACCCTATCAATGTATGTGAAGAGTGTTTCTGATAATAGAGTCCCATATCTGCATTGCCTCACTCCTCTGCTGGGTGAGCACACTCATCACTGCTCTGATTCCATGTTATTTTCTTGTTTGCCTGTTTATTATCTGTCATCTCTGCTTGAGGCTGTGAGCTCAGGAAAGCAGCAATTTCTCTGTCTTGTTCACAGTTATACCAACACCCAGAACATCGCCTTGCACAGAGTAATTGTTTAATGCTGAAACACCAAACGTGTTTTTTTTCACTGACAGTCTCTCTGAAGGAATTCTCTTCAGTTCACTGTTACCACAAATTTATCTCCAGTTATTTCTTTTTGATTTTATATTTCGCTAAGTGCACTTACGTGACTGAGCACTTCTGTACGAATTATAGATTTTTTTTGTTCACTGTACTACCAAGTTTTCACACACACACGAGTCAGTAAAAGTGGTGATAGTCACTGTAGTCCCTTCTCTGTTATCAGGGCATTGTCCTGATCGTAAATCATTACTAAGCAGTAGTTTTAAATCTTTTCTATTCAGTAATAGTTGATCCTAAGTGCCGATTCAGAAGCCAAAGTTAATTTTTCCACTGTATTTTGTAGTGATTATTTTTTCTATTCTGTTGTTTTCCCAATTATTTTAAAGCTCATTACTTATTCTACCTCTCTGAACAGACCCTATGTTTCTCCTTGTGGCTCTTACATAGGTATTTAATTATTTAGAATATTGGAACTTTTGGCAAAATGGTAAAATGGAGCGTGAATGTTTCAATATCTCACATCAACACATCAGGAAGCTAGGACAAAATGCATACCTATTTGCCACTCCTGGTGTGATGTCCCCAGGTTTAAGGGCCTGTGAGGTAACCTTACATTATGTTCACTTTTTACATTGGTCATGCCACTGTCTAATGATTAAACACTATTACTTTGGAAAACAATAGCTTTTCATTATGATGTTAGAATATGGGATGAAGTTTCAAAGGAGAGAGATATTCACATGGCTTATTGTTCTTTGCATTCATATCATGTACTTCATATGATTCCTCATAATGTAACCAATATTTCATCCCACATTTTCAGTTAATAACAAGCTATGCTTTAGTCTGGAAGGTGAATATGGTCTGAGGATGTTATTTCAGTCCTAGAAACTAGAGCAAGGCTCTGAGACCTCTATTGTTTTTCCTTTCTAAATGTCACATTCACTGGATATCAGGCACTTATCATTGGGTGAATTCTTAACATGAAAGACAGCTTGCTGTTGATAACATGGATGAAGAATCCAAACATACTTTAACTTAGAAGTTGCTTCCCTTTTGCTAGATTAACTGAATTTTCTTCTCCTATTAAATATGACAGAGTATATTTGGCCAACCTCTAAGGTAAAGAAAAGTACTTATTTTTCTTCCTTTCTTCTATAATATTGGATATGAAGTCATGAAAAAATTATTGCATGTGATTAAATTAAAATATTGGCAGATTACTCTTGGACTGAGAGTGAGGTAACCATTCTGCATAAGCTCAAACCCATAGTGTAGTTACATGACAAATCCGTTAAACAGGGAAAGCTAATGAAGTTATACCTGCTTTCTAAAAAACATGCTTGTGCAGCCCTGACATACTGGCTTCAGAAAGACTTTATTTCGAGCATATGCAGAGCACATTATGACAGCAATGATTTTAAATAATGCCATAAGAGCTGGAGAATATGCACATGTGTATTCTGAATAGCTTCCCCTGCTTAAGCCAAAATTTACATCCCATTTGGGAAGTGTTACTAGGATGTTATATGACATGAACTAGAATTTTATTCATAATGGTAATTCCTATATAATAATCATAGATATGAAGACAGTTTGAAATCCAGAGGTAGTCTGCAAATTTTATTTTTTATGTTTATCTGTCATTTCAAACCCTTTCTAATCTTCTAAAATGTAAGAATTAAAAGAAGCCAGATTGACTGATTTCCTCTCTCTCAAAGCAGGTATTGGTTAGTCGAAGGAGAAAAAAAGTGAAATAACTAAATTAGTACTTACAAACTGAATCTAAGTTTTCATCTAGCATCATTTAGACAAAAATCGATGCATAAACTCAAATTAAGACTACTCACAATTATTACCGAGTATACTCAGTAATAATAATGACATTTAAAAGACCAACTATCAATGTTGGCAAAGATTTGAAAGGAACTAAAGCTGCCCACTTTTCAATAAGTATGCTAATTGCTTCAGTTACTTTGTAAACCTTTTGCATTGCCTACTAAAGATAAGCATATTCCTGTGTCAGGTCAGTTTCATTGCAAAATGTGTTTCCACAAAAACATCTGCATAAAAATGTCCATAGCAGCTTTGTTAATAATAGACCCAAATCACATGCTGTTCAAACATCGATCAACTATAGAGTGCACCAATAAATTATAGAATATTTAATACAGCAGAATGCTACTAACAAAAAGAATGGACTTCTGCTACCTGAAATGGCATGTATAGATTTCATAAACAAACAATGTTGAGTAATAGAAGCCACACGCCAAAGAACAAATGCTAGATATAGATACTCTGCTTCCACTGAGGATAAAGAAGGAAACAAAGTTAGCCCTCAATCTAACAATGAAAGGATTTGGGTAGAGTACAAATTAATAACTTCAGTTAAGCCTATCAGAGTGCTGGGTTTGTAAAGTAGCTGAGCTGCCTCAGTTCTCAAAAAGGATAGGCCCCTCCAAGGAGAGATGAAACAGTCCACCAAGTCTTCACTCAGAGAACTCCGTAAGGGAAAACTGTATCAACATTCCGGGCATATCTTATTAAACCTGCTGAAAATCAAAGATGAAGAGAAAAGTTTGAAGACCACCAGAAAAAAGACATATTACATATATAAAAACCTGTAGTGTAGATAAGAATTAAAGGAGAGTTCATGTCAAAATTATGCAAGTGAGGAAATTATGCATGACAACTTAAAATGCTGAAAGAGAAACAATAGCTGTCAACAAGAATTCCATACCCAGTGCAAATACCATATAAAAATGGGGACAAGACAGAGACATTTTCAGATAAGAAAAATCTGAGAGAATTTGTGTGCTCAGATCAATATAAAAATGTTCAAAAGAACTTCTGCAGACAGAAAAAATATATTAGACAAAAACTCGGCTCATATAAGTCAACAAGTCTGGAAATGGTAGAAATGAAGATAAATATAAAAGACCTTTTTTCCTTATTTGTAATCACTCTTAAAAAAGCATATTATCTAAAGCAAAAATAATAATGTATTATGAGGCTTCTTATAAAGTAATAAAATATATAATAATATCACAGTGGATATCTGAGAGGAATTAAAAGTAGACAATTAGATGTTCTTATAGTAGACATGAAGTAATATAATAGTATTTTAAAATAGATTGTAATAAATTACAGATATATAGAGCAACTATTAGAAATTGTGATGAAACTGATGTAATTAATAAATGACTAAAAATGCTCAATTACAATAAAAACAGACTATGATGGAAATAGGGAAAAACAAAATAGAGATAACCAGTATGGTGGCAAATACAAATATAATCATATCAATAATTAAATTAATTATAAATGGCCACCCCCCCAAGTGCAAATAGTCTAAAATACAGAAATTGTCTAATTTGATTTAAAACCAAGCTCTATGTGCTATCTACATGGAATCTACTTTAGATGTCAACGTATGACTACAATAAGAGTAAAGAACAATGTAAAAGATATACCATGCAAATACTAATACAATTATAGCTAGAATGGCTATCTTGTCAAAGCAAATTGGGAAGATTGCCAGGGAAAAGCAGGAACAGTACATAATGATAAAGGGCTGAATTCATCAAGAATACCTCATTTCAATCTCTATACAGCTAACAACAGATCGTTAAAATGTGTGAAGCACAAAACAGTGCATCTAAAAATTAAATAGACATCCACAGAGTTGAAAAGTCATATTTGTTACTCATTAATCAATAGAATAAGTAGAACATATCAGGTATTAGATGTTAATACCAAACACCAGTAATTAGAACACACATTCTTTTCAAGAGTAATCTAATATTTATTAATATAATACATATTCTCTGGACATAAAATAAACCCTGACAAATGTAAAAAATTGTAAATCATGCAAGGTACATTTTTCCGATATTAATCAAATTAAATTCATATAACAGAATAAATATGTGCAATAGCCCCAATATTTGGAAGTTAAAAATAAAATTTTAAATTACCCATGAGTCAAAGAGAAAGCCACAAGGGTATTGAGAAAACTATTTGAATTACAAATTCAAATAAAACTAAAGGCACACATATAAAAATATGGAGAAAGTATCCAAATGTGCTAGTATTTAAAAAATTAAATAAATGGAGTGGTATATGGTGTCCACGGGTTAAAAGACACAATGTTGTCAAAAATCAGTTCCCCCCGAAGTGATCTGTAGATTCGGTGCAATCCCAACCCTGTCCCCAGTGAGACTCTGTGTGTGTGTGCGCGCACACACACACACGTGTAAAGTGAACACTCATGTAGAAAATCAAAGGAAATGAATGGTCTCTTCAATTTAAAAAAAAATTAAAAATTTTTAGGCCTCTCACTTCTGATTTTACATTTAATGTGAAGCATTTCATTTCATATGTAATAAAGAAAGTGTGGTTTTGGTAAAAGACAGACACATAGACCAATAACCCAGAGTAAGGAGTCAAAACTAAATCCATACATGTTTGGTTAATGGCTTTCCAACAAATTTCACCCAGCAGAAGTGTTTCAACCCTGTTTATCCTCAACCCTTAACCTCCTCTCAATTTGTGGCATCATCATGATTTTATTCATATTATTACGTGATTAATCTGACAACCCATGCAAAAATAGTTTCATGGGTATAAAATACAATGAGCAGTACACATTTCTAAGGTAATTTAAATGTAGAGTGAAAGGCCAGTGCACTGATATTTGCTCATGGTCAATTTATACTTGCGGAAGGGCAAAATAATGTAGGAGACTTGTTAGAAGTATCTCTAAATTTATAATTGCTATTACAAACTTTACATTTATAATTCTCTTTTAGGCCTTTAGAATTTACGCAACCATTGCTCTCTAAAAATTCCATATGTTCAAAATCTAGCTGTGGAAATCTAAATGGCATTGTGAAGTGAAGAACCTTTTATAAAAGCTTCTTAGATTCAATGTAAGGCTAAAATCCTGATTTAAATGCAAGGCAACTTGGTGATAATAGCCCATTTCATGAAATAGCTATTACTTTGATAAAAATGTGTTTAATAGAAAATTATACCAGCTTTTTTAATATTTACTTAATTAGAGTTAGAACATCATCAGCAAAAAAAAATATGCCCATGTTAAGAATTCCAATTCAATTATTTTGACCTTTATCTTTTTAGAAACCTGATTGTGTGTGTGTGTGTGATGTGTTTAGTTTAGGCTTAACCTTCATTTACCTTAAAATTTGAATCAATTTACAGCCTATTTTCCAAGACTATTTCTTCTCTAAAGTGCATATCAGCCAAATGCAGAAGTATTTAACTCTTTGGTCCATATTTTAAAATACCAATAAGTAATTGCGTTTGAGAGTTCAACTTGCTAAGGACTCATACAATCATAATTGGACTTTTAATTATGTAGGAATGTTTCTATAAATGTACTTGAAGGCATTTTGATGTTCTACAACCTATTATAATCAAAACACATTAAATGTCATCATAATTGCTGCTGCATATTTTGTTGGGCTGCTTCAATCAAGGATTCCAAAAATGGCCTAAGTCATAAGTAACAGTCAAGCTTTATGAGATCAAAATCAAACTACAGATACCAAAGCCCATCTCCTATGAGCCAAACCCAACTGGTATCTGAAGTGTGGGTTTTTTTTGCTGCAAATCTTTAATAATGCATCATTTTCTATTTGGCATGGCTCTGTGTTCTGTTGAAGCCCTCAATGAACCTTAAAAATAATTGTGCTTACACAGTGGCTTTGGGTTGCTAACGTGTTTCCACATGTAGGCAGCATCCTCCTAAATGTCATGGATTTAATCAAGGTCTACATGCTCCACATAAATATTCATACTATGGAATCAGTGGTTAGTATGATATTCTCTTATGTGGAGAGCTGTTTTGAACTCATGCCTTAATGTTCTCACCACATAGTGGGCCGTGTCAAATTCTGCATAGTGCCTACATTTTAAGAAATCATTTTCATCCCTTAAATTGCCACAGTTCTATCACAACCACTCAGATCACATGGAAAACTGCAGTGAGAAGGGAGAAACAATGGAGGGAATTAAAAATACTGATTGCTGACTTTTTTCATGGTCCTTAAGATACCCCTGAGTAATGAATTTTATAAGCTTGGAAAAATTGCTTCAATTCTTCCCAGGGTATAAATATCCCAGAAAAACATTACCACTGTTGTGATGGAACATGATTGACTTACTGAAATATTAGCCTGAAAACTCTGACTTGCCCACCGGTGTGAGAATTTCAGGTGGACCAGGAGTGACTTTCTTTGATCTTCTGATGCCTGATCCCAGACCTTCACATCCTGATCTTCAGTTGCCTCACACAAGGATAACCTCTGTAAAATATATCTTTTCTCCATAATGTTTACAGTCATCCTGCTTCCCCAGCTGACCTCTGACTGGTAAAGAAATTAGTACTTAGAAATCAATTGCTGTCATGTCATAAACATTGTTTTAAAAGCCTAGCTAGTCATCTATTTCACATATATTCATACATGCATATTTTATAGTGTATTTACAAACATCCTTTTTTCCAAAAAAAATTTACAAGTTGTATAAGATAGGGGCCCCTGACTGCATCTGTTCTCGGTGATAGTATGCGCTTGTGTATGTCGAAAAGGGGGGAGAGAGAGTGAGAGTGGGTTATGCACTTTTCTTTAATAAACTGCAATGTCTGCACTCTGATCCTAAGTCTAGCAGTTCTATAAATTTCTCTAATGGTACCTTTATTTTCTCAACTGGAGATAATGCCCAGCTGCTCACACTAGCTGAGAACTGACCCAGTTAAACTCTGTATTCAGTAATAACACTTAGCACTGTGATTATTATATCTTATGATCCGTATACACTCATTAAATTTCAGCTCGTATGATAATCTTGGTGTTACTGGGAGATGCTTCAGTCAATTTAACTTTTCTCTCCATATTGAGAAAGATCCTAGCACCAAGGTGTACTGTGATTATTCACAGTGATTAAAAATACAATCAATTTTGACAGAGAGTAGACAGTCCCCCAACTGTGACAGGCCAGGGGCCTTTGGCTGAGTTTATAATCTGTCAGAAAAAGCAGGAACCAAAGCCTAACGTGGGGCATGCGTGTCGGCTTATTTGCCAGTGTTGCGTCCCTTTGCTATAGTATCATCTGGGACCTGTATGGCCAAACACAGTTTGCGTGTGTGATGTGTGTCTTTCTTTCAGTGAAGTGGCTACTAGTTTGTCACATAGACTTTCGCTTGAAGTGACTGTGGAATAAAACAAATAATTTTTTAATTGAGCAAAAATGAATATATTAAAAACGATGATGTTGCAATTCCTCTATACCACCTTTGCTAAAGCAGTCATTTAGTACTTGCTGCCTTTAGGCTCTAGCCCATCACATGTGGGAGCTGGGGGCACGGCCTCAAGAGTTGATTGTGCACATCTCTTCCCAACTCTGTTTTCTGATGCTCCACATTGACAGCTTAAAATTGGCATTTTGTGGGGATATTTATACCACAGACATTGCCAAATGCTTCAAGTCCAGGTCCTCTCATCTATGGAGAGCCTATTGTTAAATATTCACCACCATCTCATACAACTAAGGCAATTCAATTTTTTCTTTTTACTTCGCTCTATGTACTTAGGTTATATATAATTTTCTTTTTTTATTGAGTTTTTACATCTTTTTCTATGTTCTTTTTGATATCCTGACTTTCCAAGTTTATTTTTTTATTATTTCCATTCTATTTCAAGATCTTTCTTGAGCTATTCACTTAAGTTATGCAAACTAGTGACAAATAACCTTAATTTTCATTTATCTGGAATATCTTGGCTTCTTCTTCATTCTTAAAGGCTGTCATTTCTAGACATAGAATTCTGAATCTACAGTTCTTTATTTTTTTCAGCCCTTGCAAAATATCAAGTCAATTCCTTCTGATCTACATGGTTTCTGATGAAATATCTGATAGCATTTGAATTGTTTTTTCCCCTCTTGGTAAGTTACTATTCTCTCTTACTGCTTTCACGAATTTCCCTTTGTCATTAGTTTCCAGACGTTTAATTGTGATAAACCATGATGTGGTTTTCATTGGATTTATTCTGTTTGAGTTTGATAAGCTTCTCAAACTTGTATGTTTATGTCTGTTGGCAAATTTAGGATATTTTCAGCCCTACCCTTTTCTTCCTCTCCTTCTGTGGCTGCAGTGATGCAAGTGTTAACTATTTTTTTTTAGGTAATCTCATGGGTCACTGGGGTGCTGTTTATTCTTCTTTGAAGCCTGTTTCCTCTGTGTTTTTCAGGTTCAGTAATTTCTGTTGTTCTATCTTCATGTTCACTGATTTACTTCTCCATCCTCTTCATTCTGCTGTTGAGCCTATTCATTGACATTTTTATTTGATCACTGTACTACTCAGTTCTAAAACAGCCATCTACTTTTTCTTTCTAGCTTCCATTTTGTTTCTGAGACTTTATTTCTTGGATGAGACTTTCCACTTTTTTAAGTTAGTTTAAACATGCTCATAAAAGCAGTTTTTTATGACAGTTGTTTTTAAGTCAATATCAGATGATTCAGATATCTGTGTTATCTCAATGTTGACATCTGTTGATTCTATTTTCTCACTAAAATGAACACTTTTCTGGTTTGTGGTTTGATGAGTAGTTTTCGATTGTATTCTGGACATTTGTCTACTGATGTTATTGTGACTAAGCGGAGGAGGAATGGGTTATTATTGTTCCACATGTGACTTTCACTGACATAATAAGGGACAGGCTCATCACACTGTGTGGTTGTGAAAGTCGTGAAGCCCCTTTGACACCCTCAGTTGGGAGAAGAGGGAAACTTTGTTGGGTGGAGCAAAGTCTAGGTTCCCACATGTTCACCAACGACACCAGAGGAGAGAGGCTCATTGGCTCATTACCATCCAGGAGGAGTAAAAGTGCTGGGTTTCCAGTTCCATTTAGCCTTCTCCATCACCAGTTCACCAGAGATAGGCAGTTAGGAGTTTCTGGTCACAGCCAGGCAGGCATGGAAGTCTCGGCTCCCACTCAGCCTTTGCTACTGGGAATGGCACTAGAATATTTTTCTGTTGTATTTGCTGGGGTTGGAGTGGCCATTGTCTAAAAGCTTTGTGTCTTCCTTGGCTGTCATTTTCCTAGTAGTTGAGCTAGAGAAGGTTTGCTCTTCATCTGCTTTCTGGCATTTGCCAGTTGGCATAAATAAGGCAAAAAAAAGGCAACTCGGGAAAGTCACTGCTGTGTCATTCCTTGGTTTCCAAGTCCCTAACAGCATGCCTCCTCTCCCCATTTCAAAATCCTCTTATATTTGCTCTAAACATAATTTCCACGATTTTTAGCTGTACTTATTAGAGAAATAGGGAAAAGTGAGCTAACTTAATGTGTCTGGAACTACTATCATCCCACATTTAATACTCTCTATATTGCCAAATCCAGGTCATTTGCAGGCCACTGTGTGTTTGTGTGTGTGTAAAGATGTTCTTACCATTTAAGTCTGATATATAGACACAGAGGGGAAAAAAGTGGGAAACTGTCTATGATACGGTCCCAAATATGGAGTTCCCAAAATGTTTCACGATATGACCACCTTAATTTGATAAAAGTACATCATTTCTAATTTATCTTTTTAGAATTTCAGTCTTGAATTGGGTGCTCAGATTGTGTATCTTAAAAATTGGTAGCCCTGGTCGGGTGGCTCAGCTGGTTGGAGCCTTGTCCCGTACACCAAAGAAAAATGTTGCAGGTTTGATTCCTGGTCAGGGCACATACGTAGGTTGTGGGTTTGATCCTCGGTTGGGATATGTATGGGAAGCAACCAATTGGTGTTTCTCTCTCTCTCTCTCTCTCTCTCTCTCTCTCTCTCTCTCTCTCTCTCTCCTCTCTCTCTCTCTCTCTCTCTTTCAAGTTAATAACATGTCCTTGGGTGAGAATTAAAAATTGTTAATTATTACTTACCTCTAAAAAATAATGTTATTTTGCATTTGTGAGTTTTATAGAGGCTACATGTGTTTCTGCTCTTATTTTGTAGTCTGAATATGGTATTTATTTTATATTTTTGCTCAAGAAATGGTATTTGGCTTGGGAAACCATGAAAATCTGAGGAAAAAAATCAGTTACAGAATTATAAAAATCTAATTTACAGTGGTACTAATGTAATGATTCTGCCATTATAATGAGATAGAAGGAATAAATGCCAAGAGGAATATTTAAAAGGTTGAAATAGAGTTTTTTAAAAGTTGATGTTGTTTTTTAAGTGCCCTACTCCAACATATTGATTTTAGAAACAGGGAATCTACCACTGGTTGTGGTTCTCCTGGTCTTTACTTTCTTAGGAAATTTTATTTTTCAGATTGTTTGGCTTAGCTCGTTTAATTCATGCTTTCTCCTTTGCCCTGACAAAGCCTATACTGCACAACAAGAAATGGTTACATGGAACTGGATTAAGAAGAACTAATTAGGTCCAAAACAAACTACTTGGGAAAAATAAGATTTTTCATATGCCTTCAACCACCTGTTCCCAGGTAAGAGTAGCAACAGAAAGATAAGTTAGAAGTCTGACCCAGAAGTCCAGGTGAGGCTGGCCTGGATAGGGGTGATGCACGTGATGTGGAAAGAGAGGATGGATTTGAGATGTGGCCTTGAGCTAGAAGGGACAGGGTTGCTGACAGGGTTGGACGAAAGGGTGCTTCTAGCAGCGGCATAAGCATTGGTTCCACTTACTGAGACAGGCAGACTGCGAGTGGGATAGGTTTGGAAAGGGAAAGAGTTCAATTTTAGTCATGATAATTTTAGAAGTATTTGTGGTACAAAAATGGAAAGGTCACTTCGGTAGTTGCATATATTGCCCTGGAGCCCAGATGGGTGGCCTTATCTAGATCATCTATTTGAGTAACATAATGTTAAATATATGATCCAAAGATATGAGGATAAATATGGTCAATCAGGAGAGAAAATGTATGGATTGTTTCCTAATTGCTAAATATTAATACTATTAAAATATTAATACTATTAATGAATATCACAGTAATTAGGTTATTTTAATACATATATTAATGTTATAGTAGCAATTAATACTGAATATTTTTGTTTATAAAATTATGGTATTAACATTATCAATGTTGAATTATATTAATATTAACATTTAATTAATATTAAAAGCACAATTTTTATATAGCTTGGTGGAAATTCAAGGCTCTAAGAATAAAGAGAAAATTCTTAATTGGATCCACAGGGTAGAAAATATAGGTCAACAGAAAGCCTAGGGAGACAATAACCTTATAATGAACATCTATTTCCAAAAGAATATGTGTAAACTACCATAAAATGAAAATTGTGTCCAATAAATAGGAAAACTGTAGATCTCAATAGCCTTAGGTATATACAAATTCCCAAGTAGAAAAACATTAAATTTTTATTGACTAGTTATATTTTTGTTATCCATCTAAAAATAATAGCCAATGCATTGCCTTATTTCATAGTTTCATTGTTTAGCAGAGAAAAAGTAGAAATTAAAGGATAAATCAACATGTACAAAACTGGAGTAGAGGATTTCAACTCCATCTCTGCAGTTAAGTACTGTGTTGAGACATGAAATTGCCAATATTTGATTATTTTCATCTATGAAAGAATAACAAATTGACATTTAAACTAATAGATTCAAAACAAACATTCTAAAGAGCTTGAAGAACACATTTAAAATCTGTTCACTATGTTTAAAAGTAAAAAAGACAAAACTCCCTGCTCTCAGTAAGCTTCGGTTCTAGAGCAACAAGAGATGATAAGCTTGATTTAATGGATATTAAAACAGATTAGCAAGAGCAAAAATAAAACTTCCTGGATTCTCAGTGGTTCTTCAGAAGCTCTGGCCTCCAGAAATATATATGACATAAAGGGCATATTTAGTTTTATTTACCCCAGAATACTGTACTTATCACACACCATTAGGTAGCCATTTGTCTAGTTTATTGCTTTTATCCAAAAGGATAGTAAACCTTCTCTTATCTCCCAGAGAAAGCTTCATGGTTCCAGCTCATGTTCTGCCTTTAGGCTGAACCCTAGAGTGTCAGAGAAACCGAAACACTATCTTTCTAGATATTTACAGGGAAAAATCTCTAGGTAGGAAAAAGTGAGATACAGAGACGATCTAGCTCCTGGATAAATTTTATTTAACCAAATGATTATAATTTAAGATTCAGTCCCTTACATTTCCAAAGAAACCCTTTCAGAAAGGGAGAGAAATAACTGCCTCCTCCCCCATTATGAACAAAGCATAATAATTTTTCTTCATCCTTCTCCTATGGGGGTCTCCAAGAAGCAGTAAAATGATTGCCCTGGCACTTACCACAATGCCCTAGAAGTAAGGACTAGGGCCAATGGACGGTCAATGTGCTTATTATTTACAATCAGGTATTTAATAAGCAATCTGTTTTTGACCCAAAATACCTCATATGATTATTAAGAGGCCAACAGATAATTCTTTATCCAACAAAAATATATGTATGTGAGTATATCATTTAATCATCTCAAAACCATTAAATATATAAATCAATAAATTTTCAAAACAGGTATTATACAGTTGTTTTTCCCTCGGACTGGAGTACAAAATAGTATCAATGGGAGACTGGTTGAATAAATTATGAAATAGCACAATGGAGTATGAACTGTATTTTTAAGAAAATTGTTATATTTCTGAACATTTTATTCTATAGAATTTTGATAGACAATGTTACAGAGAATTTTATAGACACAAAAGTATAAAGAATCTTCCCATACTTATTTTCTAGCTCCCAAATCATTAACTCTTGGCTAATCTTATCCCACCCATCACGAATTTACTATTTTATCACCAATTAGGAATAACAGTAGCAACTGCCTCTGAGAACTGCTACTTAGTCTAAGACTTGAGATTGCTGTGGCTGGTACTGCATCCACCCCAAAGAGTGAATTCCAGATACTAGATACTAACTTGCCCTTCTCGCCCTGGCACTCACAGAGCTGAGCCACGTCTCACCAGAAGCCATTATCTACAAGGTGCCCTAAGACACATTCCTTCTGATAAGAAGCTATTCTTTTCCAGATCCATCAATAAGAAGTAAAGAGAACTGACAATTATTTTCATTTCAGTCATCTCCTTTTTATCTGTATAACCAGTGCAAAATTTTCCTTCTATTTTATTTAGGTGCCTGGTGTTAAAAAATCCTTAATCTAGTTGATATATGACAGTGAGCTAGAGAATTTGAAAAGGACTATAAATTACTGAGGTTTGCCCACAAAAGGCATTCTGCAGTAGTGCAAGGTCATTCAATGCATTCAAGACGCCATTAACCTAAGAGGCCCCCAAATGATAAAAATCTCCTTTTTAATTTCGGAATAAATCCTCATAATATAGTAATTGTACTCTCAACTTTAAAACCTGGGTGGCTTATATAAGGCATAAAACCGGTAATAAATATTATTTGTGATTTTCATATACATGATAAAATTATCTTGTGTGTTTTTATTTACTATTAAATAAAGTGTGTAAAGAAAGCCATAAAATGATTCTTTTAGCCACAAGTTGTATTATTTGTCTGCCTTACTCCTGAATAAATATATTTACTTATACTAATCATACATATATAATGGTGGCTCGTTCCATTTAGGTTGGCACTTAAAATTCATGATAGAATAAACTACATTATATTATTCAAGTCACAAAATAATGTAGGCCTGAAATAATATTACTTACCATAATCAATAACTGCGAAATTGACTCAAATTTTTTGAAAGAAAACAAATAAATGTCAAGCACAGCAACAAAGGAATGAGGTAAATAATCATTTAAATCGAATCTATGACCTGGCTTTTGCAGCAGATTAAGTTTGTCGCAATTTTAAATTAATGGTAATTTATTATTGTGAAAAACAAAGCTGCATCATAGAAACCACTAATAAGTTTTCTAATGCTCAGAACATCCATCTCAAGAATTAAAATCCCAAGTGACAAGAACCAACACATTCATTTAAGTGAATTTGTCTGCATGCCTCATGAGCTTTCTAACCAAGCACAATCAATTCAGCGGAGTAGTAAAATTGAGGTACTTTCAGTATTAAAAAGGGGTTGATCATAATAACTAATAGTTCTCCGTGATTTAAAGAATATTAAATGAGTCTTTACCTATAGTAACTGTAAAGTTAATAATAATCTATAGGCCAACATCTTTTTAGAGAGAACATTTGATTTATACCTATCGGTCATGACTGTTAAACTATTGCATCTCCCTCCCACACCAAGGCGAATGGGTGGAGCGAACTGCTCTTGGAACCTCTAATGCTGTATGTATAGATCTTATGTTTCCTCTTTCAAGGTTGTCGTGCCGTTTCATTTTTCCTGGTTTCATCTTTTTTAAGGTTGGGGTAGGCACAAAAGACAAGGACAAAGGGATTAGAAACAGCCCTGCATGTCACTGGCTAAGAAATGGCTCATGGGGGCAATTAATGGTCCTGCTCTTTTCTCCCATTACTCACCTTTGTCAGCCTCTTTCAAATGACATTTTGAATATATTGTTACTAGGCAAAGGTTTGTAAGAGAAGAGAATGCAAAATTAAATTCACTATTAACTGCGGTAAGGAAGAAATTAGAAATTATGATTCTGAGCTGCAGTCTTAATTCAACCTATTTATTTAATAAATCTGACATCAATTGATTGGCTAGTCCTCTTATTACAAAAATAACACATCAATTTAACTAAAAATGAACCTCAATATTCTGTATTTGTCCCCTGACCAGTACCAAAATTACAAATTCCTATAGGAAAATGACAGGTGGCTGGCTATGAGACAGACGGGTCTACAATATCACCATTACAGAAAATTGTCAATCTTTCGAAATACTTATCCATGATTGGCAAGCTCTGGAAATAATGTGATTACAGTAATAGAATGAAATGGCTGTGCTCTTAAAGCAATAGGTGGCTTTGCGTAGTGCGGATGAATTTACTGCCAAGGAATACATGGGCCATGCACAAAAGCAGCGGTGGTTTGCTTCCTCAGTGTGGTTAAACTACGCTCCGAATCAGTGGTGCTCAAAATTGGTCGCAAGTCCCATCAAATACAGGAGCAATAATGAGACAGATTTTACTCAGCTTGATATTTGCAAGCTGAAGTTAAGAGGCTGCTTTTCAAAAGAGGATTATTTTAAGAATTTTGTTTCCTAGTAAACATTTAAAGTATAGTTGAAGTTTTTCATGTTTTACTAAGTGCCATAAGAGTAAATTGTTTGCCACTCCATTATTAGTACCTAAATTGAGCACTATTTATTTGTTATTTCACAAAGTATATGTAACAAATGCTTAGCAGGCACTAGGCAATTTTCTGCCCACTGCGAACAAGGAGGCCCAAGTCCTGCCCCTCAAGAGACTTAGATTTTTCCTGGGGAAAATAGACAATACATAAATCATTAATAAAAAAGATGGTATAATTTAGTTGGCATAAAGCACTGCGTGAAAACAAAACAGATAAACAATTAAGAGTGACATGGGTACAGAAAGACTTTCTGAGGAAGAGACATTTGTGTAGAGACCTAAGGAAAAAAGGGGCAGATATTAGGAGGGAGAACATACCTCGGCAGCAAGTGCAAAGTCCTGCTGTGGAGTGAACTTGGCTTGTTCAAGGACAATGTGATGCAGCAGGATGTGTGGGGACAGAGATTAGGAAATGGGATTGATGAGAAAGAGCCAGGACAGCTTTGTGGGGCCCTGCAGTCCATCACAGTCTACTGAAGGGTTTCAACAGATGCACTAAAAAATACTTGACCTTTAAAAGAATGGCCAAGGAGGGAAGCTACCAGGATTTATTTTTTCCAGCAATTTAGAAAAGATAAAAGTTGTGAGGAATACATGGGCCGCAATGAAGTTGGGAAGTGTTTGATTGGGACTTATTTTGGGTGTAGTTCCAATAGGCTTTGTCAACGTGCAGTGGGCAGTGGGTGAGTCAAGGAGGAGCCTGGGGTGTGAGGCCTGGGTATTTGGTGATGAGGGAGCCTGGAACAGGAGCAGCTTTGGGACGGGGGAACGCATCCTACACAGGATACATAGTGGCTTTATAAACAAAGAAAAACACGGACAGTGTCATTTCTGAGTTTGAGAAAAGGCACAAAGCAGGCCTTAAGATGTTTCAAGTGATTGACACACTATGTTCTGACAAGGTGTTTAAGTGAGAAATCACAAAAGTAACAAAAAACGTTACATTTTGAAATATCAAAATACATTTCTCACAATCTCATGATAAAATCTCAGGTCGATTTTTCTTCAGACATAAACTCTAATTCTGAAAGTAAAATATCAAGACTTGAGATATCAGCTAAAGTAGCATTTGGGAACATGTGGTGTCAGTTGGGTCCTAGACTCACTGGGCTGACGGCTTTGTAAGTTACACAAATGTCTAATCACTATGTCACTGAGCTGTGCACCTGAAACTAATATAACATTGTATGTCAGCTGGAATTGAAAACTAAATCACTTTAAAAAATGAACATATAAAGTGTATTCGGGAGGCCAAACTTAGCTCCATGCCGGTGCACAAACATCATCCTTGACTCTTCTCTTGCTTATTACACATTGGCAAATGCTTTTATTAAAAAAAAGTGGTTGGAAAACTTAAATCAATGAACTAAACAACCAAATTAAGAGATAATTTTGCTTCTTAATTTATACCAGTATTTGGTGCTACATATTTGGAAGGGGGTACAAATGTAAGTGTGTGAAATGGTATCTCAGTATTTTACATTGCACGCTTCCGATCACATCTGAACCTCTTTCACGTTGTTAATTGGCTTGGTGCGTACCTTCCGGGAGCTTTGGCTGTTCTTCTGTTACAGTGTCTTTTTCTCTTGGATTCCTAAAAGCTCTTTATAGGTTCTAGAAACTAATACTTTGTCAGTCGTGTGTTTTTCCAGATAACTACCAGCAGTTCCCCTGTCTGTGGCTCTTCTTTTTATTTCACTATGCTGTTTTCTGGCATACAAGCATTTCTTAATATTTAATTTAGTAGTGCTAACTAACCATCTCCCCACTTTTAAAATAACTTAAGAAGCCTCATCTTTTTGTTCAATGATAAATCACTCCCCATGTTTTCTTCTAAAGTTTTAGAATTTTGTTTTTCATTTTTAGTTCTTTTATATACCCATAATTCTGTGGTTCATGATGAGAGGTAAGATGACAATATTTATTACTTTGTAAAGGTCACCACATGCCATTTTGTGTTTATTGAATAGTCTCTTGCCACTGTATCTGTAAGGTCATTTCATAATATGCAAATCATTCTAACCTATGCCGAATACTTCGGCTTTGTCTCTATGATCAATAACTACTGTTTAAAATGCTTTCCCTTTGCAGTCATCACTAGATGTTAGTAGCATTTGAACTCCACACAAAAAGTGTCTCCAGACGTTGTCACCTGTGCCCTTTTGGGGAAAAAAGTCACCCCTGGCTAAAACCACTGTTTTAGACCAGTGAATTTAAAATTATAATAGTAACTTGAAATGTGGTTAAGAATTCCTGTGAAGGTCATTTTTATGTATCAACTTGGCATGTTTGTGAATGGCCAGGAAAACACGGCAGGTACTGACTTTGGAGTTACAAATAATTATTAATGAGTTGGCAAATTTGCAAACATGGAATCTGTAAATAAAAATGAGGACTAACTGTATATCCTACTTATTCTGTTTCTATGGTGGATATAATTTTTGAAAATATGCATAAGAAATAACATCTTTGTGAGATGAAGGGAAGAAAAGAATTTTCCAACATAAATATAATTCTAAAGCACAGTGATGAGGAGCTTAATATTGAAAATAAGACTACAGTTGCTGACATTTCTGTTCTTAAGAGATCTTAGTTTTGACAGTGATTTATCTACATTGTGGAACATTTATTTCCCTTCTCTATTATTTTTCTCTCTTACAAAAACTAAATTTATCATGAGGACCAGTTAAAACCATAGATTTGCTCAAAGTCATTATACAAGCCAGCCAATGGGGACGAAAGTGCAAATGGGTTTATGCACTTTGTGGATCTTCCCTGACTCCCTACTAATTTCCTCACACTCCCGCTACCTCATAAAAGATGGTCTAACTAAAGTGAGTAACACCAGTAGCTACTTAAGTAATCGCATTGATGCCATTAACACCGATTATTGAATTATTATCAATAATTCAATAACTTTTGGAGAGCATATTAGAGTAGAAAGACTTAAAATATTGCAAATTATTGAAATTTTAATCCTGGTTTTGTAATTCATTACCTGTGACCTTGGGAAAAATAGCGAATTTCTCTGACCCTTAGTGTCCTAACTTGCACATAACCTAAGTTGTAATTGCTCATTCCCAGGGAGCTTTAATGCCAGAAGTTAGCTTTGCTCAGTGAGTCATTACAGCCCCTTCTAATTAGCTCCCTAAGCTTCTGATTAACGTGCTCAGTAACAGGCTTGAGTATTCTCTCGATCTAGCCCCTTCTGCTGCTATGTTATATCAGCTGCCCAAAATAGCATCGCTGGGCTACGCATCTGCCTCCTGCACACCCAATCATGACTGGTTCCACTTTCCTGGACCTGAGAACAGAAAATAGTTTCTCCTCATCTACTTTCCCTTTCACCCTCCACCTCACTGCAAGGCCCATAGACAACTATTTTTAATTCTTAGGATTGGACCAAAGTGAAAGGTATGACAATACTGTAATAATTTCCAAGTATTGCACTGGTCTACCCATACCAGGGCTCCTACGGAGGCTGTCCCCTCCAGTTCTCCTGCCCACCCCACAAAACACCAGTTATAGCTCACAACACAGCTCACAGCAGGACCTGGGAGAAAGGATGGAACTTGTTCTCACATTTTTATAACGTGTATCTCCCTTCATTTACTGTTTCAGGATTAAACTTTTCTAGGTTGATGGGCTTTGACAGTATTCCTTCTCTATAAAAGAACCCTCAACTTTCTCTCTCTCTCTCTCTCTCACACACACACACACACACGATTGTGGTGGCCATAAACATGCGACCAGATGATCAAATGTCATGTATCTATTTCCCAAAGTCTGAAGATTTCCATCTTAAGTAATTTTTTAATGTGGGTGTGAGTAGATTGGGCTACAGTGGTTAGTCCCGTTCTACCTCTCTTCTCATTAAGTGTTACAAAATATGTCAGTATCACTGAGGAATATAGTAATAAATATAAAATGAGCTTAAAAGTAACTACTCAAGAGTGTGTTATGTGGTAATATGTGGAAAATATTAAGTATTTAATTTGTTCTCAATTGATGGTATCTAATGATAATGAAAAAATAATTAAAATAGTTAATAAACTTACATCTCTGCCCTCAAATGTGAAAAATCTTATTCATCTTATCATCCCCTACACATAAAACTTAAGATTTATTCTAATTGTGCAATCAATGGCTTTGTCCCCTTGTGAAAGAATTTTCAGCTCATAGGGAAATAATTTTGCTTGTAGGCAGTGTCTTAATTGTGATTTAACTTCTCACACTCAGTCTTTAAGCAAGTTTATCCTAAGGGCAAAGCTCTTACCAGAGAGGAATTGCTGTTATTTTTTTTTCTGTCAGACTGAAACAATTATATACATGGAGTGAAGCAGTAACTGAAAAGAAAGAAAAACTCTGGAATAAAATTGTGCCTCACTCTTAAATAAATCTACACACAAGTTCCCCACTTCATCCTTGAAAAGGGGTCCTGATAGGAAAGAGATCTCTTGCCACTATCAATTCCCATTTAAACAGTCCAGTGAGATTACTAGAGAGTGACTGTGGGTGGGGATGGCTGGCAATGACACGAGGTCAGTCAGATGGTGCTAACCTCCATCTGAGAAACGGAAGTGACAGATCTTGGCTAACTCTAGGAACTGTGCCAAGTGTCACTGGGATCGGGGCGCCTTCTGCTCTTGTAACTTACTAGTCATTAATCCCCTTCAAGCCCTATTGTGTGGTCAGATGTTTCTCAACAATTACAGTTTACACATCAATACAGGCTACACAATAAATACTCTCCAGAATTAGACTCCGCACGCTTGCGTTATAATACACAATGTATAGCAACCACAGCAGGACTCTCATTTGTCTCGGATCTGGTATATTCCTGTAGATCCCTTGATTTGATTTTGCAAGAAATCTGACCAAGTGTCAAGTCATCAGGCATCTCTGAAGCCAGGACAACATGTTACTATTGACATGCTAACATTTTTTCTTACATGTTATACTTAATTGCTATGTACATATCCAATAAGCTAAAATACTGTGGTCTGCATCTCTAAAAGTAAATATACAGTGTTTCAGACTTAATACCTAGTAAATCACATAGAATTGATTTAGTTAAGGATATTTATCTCCAAATTAAAAATACTATGCAGTAAAAATATTAATTTGACAATGAGATAATACCAAAATTTGAATTGGATCAAAATTTTATATTTAAGACAACTGGATATTAATCAGAAATTATAAATTTTTTAATTACTTTAAATTAAATGAAAAATTTCAAAGGTAAAATAATCAATCGCACATGAGGAAATGAAGGTAAACCAAATCATACATATTGTAAAGGAAACAAAGATGTCTTTCTATGAATTTTTATTTAGTAGTTTTAATTTTTATTAAAATTTAGTACTTTCTATGTTAAACTGAAAAAATTTGGAGTTCTAAAAAGAAAAACAAAATCCAGATTTACCGTGAGAAAAAAACCAAAGGGAATTTTCATATTCTTCTTTCTCTTCAACTTTTCAAGACTGAAAGACAAGTGTCTAGTATTATAACTCTAGAATTCAATGTCATGTAATAAGAATCAAAGCACTAATATTTCAATGTCAAATTACTGCTTGACTAATTTACTGTGGTTATATAAAAGAATGCCTTTAGAGAAGATTCTCTGGAAACTTTACACCCTTTCTTCTCCTCCTCAATTCTTTCCTTATTTTCAAAGGTAATAGTCTTATAATTGATAAATGCAACAACAGAGAGAATAAAAACTGCTAAAAATGAGGTTCATCATGCAGGAGCAGAGCCTCAGCTGATGAGAGTGGTAAACAGAACGTTTTGAAAAGATACAGGAAAGACATGGAACATGGTGGACCATAGGGGACTACAAGGGTCCCCTGAACTCAGGGAACATGTGCACACACACACAGGCTTTCTCATAGAAACTGCAGTATTCCTTTGGTTTGAAATTGATTGAAGCAACTCAAAAACTGAAGAGGGGCAAACACATTTCATCTATTTCAACCTTTGTCTTTCAAAAAAGCATTTATTGCTTATATATTATAGGCAGGGTGTTCCCTAGGTGTATGGAAAGATAATGCTACATAGAAACACAAGAAACACAATTGCAAACCATAGTAAATACCCTTCATATTACAAACAAATGTTTATATATGTGTACATACATATATACATACATACACATTTGTATGTATATGTATATACACATACAGTTTGTATATACAAATAAAAATGGCATTTTAAATATGTTGATGTTTACACAGATGTGCTTGGTCACTTGGGACAAGTTTGGACATAGAGAATAATGCCAGTGTCACTTTGAAGCAGTAACATTGGCCTCGAGGGAACCGGGTTATAAAAAGTGAGCTTACACAATGCAGTAGGCATATATGACATTGACATTGACATCAATGTTAACCTTGGCTAACCATTGAAGGCAACCAAGGAGAGTGGACTGGAATGCATGTGCGTGAACAATGACGACTTCACTGTACTAGTCAGCGGGGGCGGTAGATGCTGTTGAGTGAGCATGTGTACTGTGACATAGCATTCAAAATGACTGAGTGAGTAGAGCAACAAATCTGCATCAAATTTTTCATTAAGCTTGAACATTCCTCTGTGGAAACCATTCAGATGATTCACAGGGCCATGGCTATAGGCAACTTGTGATTGGCAGCTTCATCACAACAATACACCTGCTCATGCATCACAGTTTGTGCAGAACTTTTGGCAAAACATCAAATCACCCAGATAACTCAGCCTCCTGACAGACCAGATTTGGTGCTCTGTGGCCTCTGGCTTTTCCTAAAACTAAAATCACCTTGAAAAGGGAAGAGATTTCAGACTGTCGATGAGATTCAGGAAAATACAACAGGGCAACTGATGGCAATTGCAAGAACTGTGTGGGACCCCAAGGTGCCTACTTTGAAGGGGACTGAGGTATCATTGTCCTATGTACAGTGTGTCTTGTATCTTCAATAAATATCTCTATTTGTCATGTTACATAGCTGGATACTTTCTGGACAGACCTGGTATGCCTTTCCAAAATAAGTGTGAAAAGGACTATGCAATATAAATAAACTATATGTGATATGTTCACTGAATTTTTGAAAAATAAATGTGAATTTAACAAAGAAAAAATATACACGCAGCTATGACTACTCATTTAATTTAATTTTAAACACGAGGATAGCCTGTCTGATCAGGAGTCCATTATGTAAACACAGAGCTTCCCGAGGCCTGTGGGTTCTCATCCTGTCTTCATTAAGCTCCATGTGGCAGGGCAAAGAGGGAGATAGCAGTCCTGAGAGCAGAAAGAAATTGCTCTGTCTGAGGACGCATTTGCAACCCTCTTGGGACTGAATCCAGTTAAACTTATTTCAATGTTCCTTAAAGGAGTTTTTAGTAAATTGAAACAAAATTTGAGCCAATGCCTCCATTTTGGCAGCCAAAAATTACAAAATTTTGGTAGCCTTCTGTCAATTGAAGGGACTCATTTTCTGTGTGCTAACATATAATATGCTCTTAATTACAATGGCATGTGCTTACGTACAGGGAAAATTTTTTGATCAAATGTAATGGCAAGATGTGTATTGAACATGAACGATGAATAAGGACATTAACTCATTAAAGTTTGACCTAAAAAACAGGTTGCCCATAACAACTGCTTATTTCAATCTTACAGTGGAAGGAAAGACACTTGAAGCTCTCTGGATAAGATCTTCAAGAATCATTTCAATTATATTTCTTCATGGAGAAGATGGGAACTGAACAACTCAATTATAAAAGCCAAGCTGGTAATATGAAATCAAATGACCGTTTACTGCATTCACAGCTTAGCATTTGTCTCAAAGCCGTCCAGCAATCAACCAGGCCGGGGTGTGGCAATCACCCAGCAGGCTTAGGAAGCAGCTGTGTTAAAAAATTTAAGCCATTACATTTATTTCGATGATTGCACAACTTGGTAAATTTACTAAAAACCATTGAGTTGTACACTTGAAAAAGGGGTAAATTATATAATGTGTAAAATATTTTCTCAAAGTCATGAAAAATTTTTAAGACATTACAAAGCATAGGCTAGTGTGTAGTGGACTATATGGAAGGTGATTAAATATTCACAAGGTGTGCATATGTATAAATATATGTATAAGTGTGTACTTAAAGCATGATAATTTTTAACAAAGTCCAACCTCAATATTGAAAATTATTTCAGCAATGTCTGCAAAATTAAACAAATTATAATAATGACAAGAAAAAAATGCAGATAGTGAGAACCTCCCAAGGGAGCCCCAGGTAGGAGACCCTCCAGTGCCTCCTTTGTGCTGCGGCCGCCAGACTGTCACGGCCTCCCAGGCTTGGCGCCAACAATTGAAGGCAACAACCTCATCCTCTGACTCAGGCTAACTCATGTGGAACTTATTTTGAATACCCAGCTCAAAAACACAAGTAGCACAGTTATAAAATATGTTTAAAATTTTGCTTTTTTTTTTTTAGTTACTTCACTGATCTAGAAACCTCTCAAAGTTCACTCTTAGTTCCCTGCTCAAGCCACCACAGCCCACTCACTAACGCATTAAGTCATATCCCTGCTTGCTAACCCCCTCAACTGACCTGTCTGTATTTACTAACACTCAACTGTTAAAAACATCCCTGTCTTTTCCTGAAGAGCCATTAAGCTATGAAAAAGCCACTATAAATCCCTGATGACAAATGATACAGAGCATCTTTGCAGATGCTTATTTGCTATCTCTACATTTTCCTCTTTGTTGAGGTTCCTGTTAAGGTCTTTGATCCATTTTTTTTTAAAATTTTGTTGTTTGTTTTCTTATTTTTGAGTTTTAAGGGAATCTCTGCATATCTATTTTAAATAACAGTCCTTATCAGATGTGTCTTTTGCAAATATTTTCTCTTAGTCTGTGGCTTGTCTTCTAGTTTTGTTAATATTATGTTTCATGGAACAGAAGATTTCATTTTAATGACGTCAAATTATCCATTTTTTTGTGGATTGTGTTTTTGGTGTTGCATCTAAAAAAAGCTTTACCATGACCACATTTATCTAGTTTTCTCCTATGTTATCTTCTAAGAGTTTTATAGTTTTGAGTTTTACATTTAGGTCTGTAACCCATTTTGTAATTTTTTGTGAAGGCTGTGAGGTCTCTACATTCTTTAAAAAAATATTTAGATGTGGTTGTCCAATTGTTCCACCACCATTTGTTAAAGATACTATCTTTGTTCCCTTGTATTGCCTTTGCTTCTTTGTCAAAGATCAATATACTATACTTACAGGCGTCTATTTATGGTTTCTCTATTCTGCTCCATTGATTTATTTGCCTGTTCTTTAACCAATACTACACAGAAGGCTCTGTTTCTTTGTGGAAGCTCTAGGAGAGTGTTTCCCTGCCTTTTTCAGCTTCTAGAAGGTGCTGACATATCCCCATTCCTCTGTCTTCAAAGCCAGCAACATTGCTTCTCTCTGACCGTTCTTCGGCGGTCACATCTCCCTCTCACTACATCAGGAAGGTTGTCCACTTTAAGGACTTCTATGATGAGACTGGGCGCACGTGGATAATCCAGGATATGTTCCTCACTCAAGGTCCTTGATTTAATAACTTCTTCAAAGTCCCTTTGCCACATAAAGTACATGTGCATAAATTCCAGGGATTAGGACACTGGCATCTTTGAGTAATTTTAAGAAGTAAATGCTCCCACTCAACAATAAGCAGTATTCCATTCCTAGGCAATTAAAAGATGTTAAAGAGCCCTGGCTGGCATGGCTCAGTGTATTGAGTGCTGGCCTGAGGACCAAAGGGTTGCTGGTTCGATTTCCAGTCAGGGCACATGCCTGGGTTGTGGGCCAGATCCCTAGTAGAGAGCACTAGAGAGGCAACCACACATTAATGTTTCTCTCCCTCTCTTTCTCCTTCCCTTCCTCTCTCTCTAAAAATAAATAAAATAAAATCTTTTTTTAAAAGATGTTACAGAGACTTTTCCTTGTTTTTTAATATTCATTACGACTTTTCAGTATGGTCTGTACCGTAGCTTTGTGCAGGCATAGGTGTCCTCTATTGCTGCTTTGCTGTTGCCATTTGAAACCTAATCATAACTGATTTCATTTCCAGCATTTCCACTTTTCTTTGCTGCACTTTGTCTTTGGCGCACAGTTTCCTGTCTTGATTATACTTTTTTTTTTTTTTGGTAAAATGTCCCTTAGTTTTACCACTGTGAGTCATGGAGATCACACCACTACGCACTTTGCTCTCCGTGCATGAACCAATTGACAGGAGCACAGTACCAACCACTGACGGGCTTCTAAAGGACATGGGTGGTCAGTGACCGTGATGCACTTCTGCTCTTTGCATAGTGCCTTGTGGACTGCGAAGCTAGCACTGAAGTTTCTACTTCATGCAAATACTCACATTTACTATGCCATGGAAAATGAAATTTGAAACACGTTGTTAGGGGTTGTTTAATGAAGCAGTGGAGACAAATTTGTGCATATCAGAACCGTGAAAGAGGGAATAGCCTTGACTCTATGCCATATTTTGCCACATATAATGCAGACTTTTTTGCCAAAATTTTTGAGGGAAAAATAAGGATGTGCATTATACATGGGTATTTCTAGTTCTTTATCTATACAAATGTTTTTAATTCTTTTATTTATGCTTACATGTTAAAAGTGTACTCTAGAAAGCAATAACAATATCCATATGCAAAATAATATCCTGGAATATGATAATTGGTCTTATTTCTAAATATAAATAAATAAAAAATGGAATTAAAAGTTAAAATGAAAGGTTATTTTCCTGAAAGTTTAGGCCAAACACATGGGTGCTCATTATACACAGCAAATATGGTAGAAATGACAATAAATAATTTTTACATGCAATAAAAGCATGTAAGATTCTCACAATGTGGTACGGAGCAAAGGAAACCACACACAAGAGTACATGCCCCATGGTTTTATGTGGACAAAGTGTGGGGGAGGGGAACCTTGTTTTTGGTGCTAGGCATCAGGATAGGCTTTATATTGGTGGCAAACAGTGGGTTGTAACTGGAAGGAGCATGGGGAAGCTTGATGGTTTTCTAGATTTGGCGGTGGTTGCATGGGTGCGCTCACTATGTGAATATGTTGAGCTGTATACGTATGATTTGTACACCTCTCTACATTTTATACTGAAATAAAGTATTTAAAAATATATAGATTGTCATAGTAAATTCAAAACACCACTGGACTTGGAGTGAGGAAAATGGAGTTCTAGTATTAAGCTCTCATGAACTTATGTGTGACCTTGTGAAATCAGCTGACTTGTCTGGACTTCAGAGCCTCCATGGTAAAACTAAAGCATTTGGATTTCTTCCAACTCCGTGTTGCAATAGTTTTGTGACTGAAGTAAGATGCTTTCCACATTTTAAGAGCTAATAATAGACACTTTTTAGACTGGAAAATGGTTTATACAGTGTGGAGACAAGAACAATTGTTTTCCTTTATACAGTGGAACAATTATCAGAAATGTTTATTTAAAAATATGTAGCTGTCATGTTTACACTGTGAATTGTAAATTGTGGCTCTCACAATAGGAATGAAAAGAATGAAGAGTTCTCTCTCAAATGTTAACAGTAGAACAATATCCATAGTTGACAGCCTGATGTCTATTATATGCTTTCTGTCCCAATGCTGCAAAACGCAATTTGTTAGAAGCCTTGCTCTGCAGCCACTTTGATCTGGGTTCTAAGAAAAGTTCACATTTTTTAGTAAACAAATATAAAATTGTAATAAAATTTTTTTAAATATATGTGAGACTGTAGCAATTGTACCTGCATTAATGGGAAAGGAAGAAGTACTGTAATGATATTCCCGCATGCCGAGAGTAACTGCATACGTGTGATGGGATTACCTTTGACTCTTACTGTTGCCACACGCGCGCACACACACACAGAGGAAATTTTTTTCACTCCAATCCAGGAAAAAAAAAAAAAACATTTTAGTTTTTCTGCTATCTCATTCCTTCTTCATGTCCTCAGGGAGGAGTGACATGTCTGACTGATGAGTTTGGGAGAAGAAATTGAACAGTGTCTTGGTTAGCGTTTTAGGTGGAGACTCAAAGTGTTCTGTGCTTCTCCATTCCATAACATTTGCTGCAAAGTAGACTCTACTCCATGGGCAAAGCCTACAGTATTAAGAGTTCCCATCTAAGTCAGGGTGGTTAGAGCAAGTCTGTCTGTTCATAGGTAGAAAGTCACGATCTGAATCTGCTTTATTACTAATAAACAAGCATTTGGGTCTCCACCTTCTTCTGCGTCATATTTCTCAATGGTTCTGAATTAAGGAGGAGAAAGTGAGTCTCTGCTTGCTCCACAGATTCTCAACATTAATGAAATTCCCAAAGTATAAAAAGAAGAGGGATAGGTAACTGTATAGATAAGGTTACTTATAATTTTAGGTTAAAAAATTAAATCAACACACACACACACACACACACACACATGAAATTGTCCCGAAAGCTATGCTTCAAACCTATCTGAATTATTTGGAGGAGGAAACATGCCTGCTTGCTTTGCAGAACATCCAATTTTCTCTGAGGTTGAGTACCATGAGCACGGTGCACACATCATACTTTCATTTCATTAAAATATCCAGAACATTGCCTTGTTTATGATAAATGTGCAAATAATCAGTTTCTTTTTCTTTACCTTCCGTTTTCTAACATCTATGGAATCTTATTTTTGCCCATGAGTCTGTGTTTTAAAATCTCCTATTCTAAGTTTTCTTGATCAAAAATGTACATAAGAAGAGTGGTTTCAAAATTTAAAATATTCAAGAATAGGTTTTTCAGTCTATGTAACTCACATTTCATAGGTGCCTTTATGTCTGCAGATAACAGAACTGAGAGAGAGGCCTGGAGAGTATTGTGAAGTACGAGCCAACCCCAGCTTGGCTGCCTGACACTTCAGAACAGTGATGAGCCTTCTGATTGCCCCGAATATAACTTAAGGGAAAATGTACTCTAAAGCAGAGCTTATTTCCTTTGAGTTACACAGTCTTCTCTGTAATGATGTGTAATATAATAGGGAACACAGAACATTCAGTTCTTCATTTTAGTGTAACTTTATTCTCCCACTACTTTATAAGTAAGCATGGGCTGTGTACAGTACTTAATACTCTTCTCAAAGGAGACGTTTTTTAGGAAAATAGAAAAACCGTATTTTTGTAGAAAGTAATAAATTTCTATTAAATGTTCTCTACTTCAATTAGTCAATCCCCCACTAGGATCTTAATGAAGTTTTATTGGTGTGTATATATTATATTATTCTGGTAGCATAAATAATTTTATATATATTTTATTTTCTGATGCATGATGATTGATAGAGATAAAAATAAAATGTTTTGTGTTAATCGTGTAGGTAATATTTGACTATCTAATTGGCTTAGAGTATTCTGCACTTAGAATAATATAAAATCACACTGGTTTTCCAAACAATAAAAAGGTGATTTTACAAAAATATATGCTCTAAATTATTCTTTTTAAGATATAAGAATGTGCACTGCTTGAGCTGACATAATTGCCTATGTATCTAGATGATTTTTTAATAATAAAAGGAAAGCCATGGAGCATTTAAATTACTTGCTACATTCATTTAAACGTCGTATTCAATAGTACCTATTTAAATTTGCTCATTCTGCTACTGACAGCGGGAAGAAAAGCGTTAGCTTTTTGGAGTAATTTTTAATGCAATGGATTTGTTGCTTTTTTTCTGTTTAAAATACTGTTCGCTGGTTGCTTGCAAGTATCATAATTACATGCAGTTATGACTTTATTACATGAAGAGTGTTTCTGCCTCTTGCTTAACATCAGCCACCTTGTGAAATAAACTCGTTGTTCATTTTAGTATCAAACTGGAAATTGTCCATCTTACAGTCTCTGCCAACTCAATAGTTCCTCTCTCAAACATAAAATTTTAACATATGATAAACCAATTACTACTTACCTTCCTGCCCAGCTCCTGTCAGCTTGTTGTTGTTGTTTCACTTATCCATGTCTCTGGGGATGACTACATATTGGACTTCAGAGGTGGGAGAGAACATGAATCCTCCTTTTCAACAATCATTTTCAAATATGTTGATACTTATTCTTATTTCATTGTTATATCAAACAAAAAAGAAGTAGACAAGAAGGTCCTGGCTGGTGTGATTCAGTGGATTGAGTGCCGACCTGTGAACCAAAGGGTTGCTGGTTCAATTCACAGACAGAACACTTGCCTGGGTCTCAGGCCAGGTCCCCAGTAGGGGGTGTGCAAGAGGCAACCACACATTGATGTTTCTCTCCCTCTCTCCCTCCCTTCCCCTCTCTCTGAGAATAAATAAAATCTTTTTTTAAAAAAAAATAACTATACGAGAAGGATCATGTAGTCATTTTTCTAGATTTCTTTCTTGCATAAACTCACAGGATTAGAAATAATATAGGATATATCTATGATATGATAATGTACATAAATGTTCCCAGGAAAGTGAAAATTAAAAGGGAGACCTTATATCAGCTTAGTTTAAATATAGTATATTAATACTTAATATACCTTTTTAAAAGTCTATAGACCTCTCAGATAAATCATTAAAAAGGTATAATCATGTCCAAGCTGATTTAAATTATGGTTCATTTTTTTATTATTGTTCAATTACAATTGTTTCAATTTTTCCCCCATTACTCTCCCCTGCCCTACCCCCCCCACCTCTCACATTCAATCCTTCTCCCCTCCCCCATTACCTTTGTCCATGGGTCCTTTATACATGTTCCTTGACTTGACCCTTTCCCTTCTTTCCCCTGTTACTCCCCTAACTCCACCCCTCCGGTCACTGTCAGTTTGTTTTTTATTTCAATGCCTCTGGTTCTACTTTGCTCACTTGTTTGTTGTGTTGATTAGTTTCCACTTAAAGGTGAGATCATATGGTATTTGTCTTTCACCACCTGGCTTATTTCACTTAGCATAATGCTCTCCAGTTCTATCCATGCTGTTGCAAAGGATAGGAGCTCCTTCTTTCTTTCTGCTACGTACTATTCCATTGTGTAAATGTACCATAGCTTTTTGATCCACTCAGTTACTGATGGGCATTTAGGTTGTTTCCAGCACTTGGCTATTGTAAATTGTGCTGCTATGAACGTTGGGGTGCATAGGTTCTTTAGAATTGGTGTTTCAGGATTCTTAGGGTTTAATCTTAGCAGTGGAATTGCTGGGTCAAAAGGCAGTTCCATTTTTAGTTTTCCGGGGAAATTACATACTGTCTTCCACAGCGGCTGTACCAGTCTGCATTTCCACCAATAGTGCCCTAGGGTTCCCTTTTCTCCACAACCTTGCCAGCACTTATTTGTTGATTTGTTTGTGGTGGCCATTCTGACTGGTGTGAAGTGGTATCTCATTGTGATTTTATTTTGCATCTCTCTGATGGATAGTGATGCTGAGTAACCTTTTATATGTTTATGGGCTATCTGCATGTCCTCCTTGGAGAAGTGTCTATTCAGGCCCTTTGTCCAAGTTTTAATTGGATTGTTTGTTTTCCTGGAGTGGAGTTGTGTGAGTTCTTTATATATTTTGGAGATCAAACCCTTGTCCAAGGTATCATTGGCAAATATATTTTCACATACTGTTGGTTCCCTTTTCATTTTCCTGGTGTTTTCTTTAGCCATGCTGAAGCTTTTTATTTTGATGTAGTCCCATTTGTTTATTCTTTCCTTTATGTCCCTTGCTCTAGGGGACAAATTGGTGAAAATATTATTGTGTGGAATATCTGAAATTTTCCTGCCTATGTTCTCCTCTAGGACTTTCATGGTGTCATGACTTATAGTTAAATCTTTTATTCATCTTGAGTTTATTTTTGTGTATGTTGTAAGTTGGTAGTCGAGTTTCATTTTACTTCCATGTAGCTGTCCAGATCTCCCAACATAATTTGTTGAAGAGGCTATTTTTACTCAATTTTTTGCTCCTGCCCCCTTGGTAAAATATTAATTGACCACAGAGACATGGGTTTATCTTTGGTCTCTCTGTTGTGTTCCATTGATCTATGTGTGTGTTCTTATGCCAGTACCAGACTGTTTTGCTTATAGTGTCTTTATAATATAGTTTGACACCAAGTATTATGATCCCTCCTACCTTGTTCTTCTTTTCAAAATTGCTGAGGCTATTCGGGGTCCACATGAATTTTTGAAATGTTTGTTCTGTCTCTGTGAAATATGGCATTGGTATTTTAATAGGGATACCATTGAATCTATAAGTTGCTTTGGGTAGTATGGACATTTTAATCTTCCAATCCATGAATGTGGTTTAAAAGTTAGGAATTGAAAACCAATATAGTAATCAGCAAAATGGTAGAGTAAGGAACTCTGAAACTGTGCTCCTCTGAAAAAGCAATGAAAAAACAGGGTAAAGCCATTGGAATCAATATTTGGGAGTGATGAAAATTGAGCAAAGGCTTTCAGCAACTGGCGTAGTGCTTACTCAGGAAAAACAACTTGACAAAAACAGCAAGATTTGTGGCATTTTAAATTACCTCATTCTTACCTCCTTTTTTCCAACTTATTTCAATAACAGCTCAGATTCCCAAGAGTACCATAAGGAGAAAAATGGACCTCATTGACAAGGAAATGTAGTTATTAATTATTATTTTTTGACCTGGATGGTGGCTTACAAGGCTTGTCTTTATTTCACCTGACTCAGAACTTCACCAGTGCTAAAGCTGCAACCCGGGGGGAAGAAGTAGAATGCATATATGGAGAATATTTTCAGGGAAATATTTTAATTACTGCTGCCTGAGGTGAGAGCCAACAACAGACTAACTAAAAATTGGGAGGAATGCCTGGGAAAAGAGATGTTTATAATACTTTGCAAAGCTCTTTAAAAACAGGATCTGATTTTTAAATCAAACTATTCAAAATATGTAGTCTTCAACCAAAAAGTATGAAACCTGCAAAGAAACAAGAAAATATGGCTCACATGCAGGGGAGAAGAGTAATCAATAGAACTATCCTTGGTTAAGGCCAGAAATTAGATGTTCTAAACTAAAGCTTTAACTCAGCTGTTTTAAAAGTATGTTTAAGAGACAGGTCCAAAATAATAGCATAGAAAAACCCCAAATCACCTCCCATGGACACTCCACATGTACACCTACACACACAGCAATTGCCCCGAGGAACTACTGCGGGCTGATTGAACGTTATCTGCACAACAAATGCGCAGGAGAGTCACTACGTAGAGAAGGGTGGGGAGCTAGAGGAGCACTCTGGGATCTGTGAGAATTCTCAGGGATCATTGGTGCTGGTGAGCACCAGTGTTTACAGTCCACCTCAACCTAGTTGGTGCAGGTTACAGCTTGGTCCAGGTCTCTACCCCACCTGCAAGGCCAACAAGTGCATCCTTGGTCGTTGTTGCCAGTGCCTACTCCAGGCACAGCCAGCAAGACCACCAGGGCACCACCACTGCCACGTACCTGGAACCACCCTGCCCCTCACCAGCTCCAGCCCGGGTCAGCTCGACTGCCAGGGTGCCTCTGGGGTGGGTGTACCACAGGAAACTGTGACGCATGCTTCTCCGGTCTCCAGCCAGCCAGACTGCCAAGGCCACCTAGCACAATCAGCCTACACAGAGGTCACTCCTGTACAAGGCTACACCTTCAAGTTCAAGAGAGGTAGCGGTTTCATCTAGTTAATGGAAACAAAATAGAAGGTCAAAGAAAATAAAAACAAATTCTAAAATGTTCATAGAAGTGTTATTCACAATATCCAAGACATGGAAACAACTTAGGTGTCAAGTAACAGATGAATGGATAAAGATTATGTGATTAACACACACACATACACACACACAGGATTATTACTCAGTCATAAAAAGAATAAAAGTTTGTCTTTTATGACAACATAAATGGATCAAGAGGATATTATGCTAAGTAAAATAAGTCATATTGAGAAAGACAAATACTGTTTGATTTCACTTATATGTGAAATTAAAAATGATCAAAACAATTGAACAAACAAAACCAAACACAAACAGATTTATATATACAGAAAACAAATTGATGTTGCCAGAGTGGGGTGGTGTGGAGGAATGGATGAAAAAGTTGGAGGGGGAATAAGAAATACAAACTGCCATTTATATAGTACATATGCCATGGGGATGTAATATACTATGCAGAGAATATAGTCAATACTGTGATAACTTGGTATGTAGTGATCCAATCTTAAGGTTTATAAATGTCAAATCAATGTGTTGTACACCTGAAACATATACTATTGTAGGTCAACTATACTTTAATAAAAATGTTAAGAAATAACAATGTACTTAATGAGGTAAGGAAACAGTGTCTAAAGAAGTCAAAGTCTAAAGAAGAAAGTATTAGAATAATATCTCAACAAATACAGACTGTAAAAGGAATGGAAATGATAGAAGGCCCATGTAGGAATTCTGGGGTTGAAAAGTATGATAACTAACACGAAAAATGCAGTGAAGAAGCTCAAGAGCATATTCGAGAAGACAGATCCTGGAAAGCATCCATTGAGATGATCTGGTCCGAGGAACAAAAATGAAAACAATGAAGAAAAATGAGTGGTCTCAGAGGAAGATTTCATTGTACCAAACTATGCAGAATAGCAGTTTCAGAAGAACAAGAGGAAAAGGGGAGGCAGAAAGAATATTTTAAGAAATAATTACCAATAATCCCAAATGTGATGAAAAACATTCATTTACTAAAAGAGCTCCTTCAGGCTGAAATAAGAGGACACTGCACATGAACTCAAATCCAGATGAAGAAATAAAGAACAAGAGTAAAGGCAAGTACATTGTAAATGTAAAAGATAGCATAAATGGATTTTTGTTCATTTTGTTATCCTCCCTTAATGAAAAAACTGCACGGAGCAGTACTTACAAATCTGCGTTGGTGGTGGTCCACGTGCATAAAGATGAACTTGCGACAACAGCAGCACCAAGAAGGACCTAATCTGTACAAAACTTTAAATTTTTTATATTCTGAAGTTAAATTGGCATGTAACCCAAGCTACAGTAAAAGTAATGACGGCAATTAAATTATTACACTAGAAAATATATGTTTCATACAAAGTCAGCCATAAAGGAGGAGTGAAAAACAAAACATCAAGAGACATACAAACAACAAAGACTAGAATTAAATCCTTTTTTCTTAATTATTGCATCACATGTAAATGGACTAAAGTCTCCAATTAGAATACTGGCAGCATAGGTAAAACCAAAAATGATCCACTGTGTGTTATGTATGTGACTCGCTTTAGTTTTAGTTTATCCTCACCTGAGGACTTTTATTTTCACTGCCTTTAGAGAGAGAGGAAGGGAGAGAGGGAGAGAGAAGCATCTACTGGTTTCCAGCCATATGTGCCCAGGCCAGGAATCAATGTCCAGACTGGGGATCTAAGGTATCCAGACCGGGGATCGAACCACAGCCTAAGTATGTACCCTGACCAAGCATTGAATGTGTCTTTCAGTTATGGAATTATGCTCTAATCCACTGAGCCACACCGTCCAGGGCTGCGAGACTCACCTTCTTCCAATTAGGAATAGAAAAACTAGAGTGAAGAATACAAAACAAATAGAAGTATTGAACAACAACTGCATTTCAACTAGACGTAACGTATTTGTATCGAACAGTTCACCTAGCAACAGGAGAACACACATTCTCAAGTGGGTATTAGCACATTCATAGGATAGACTGTTACATCAAAAAATAAGTCTCAAATTTTAAAAGATTAAGTATATACAAAGTATATTCCTTTACCACATTGAAAAATTAATAACAAATCTGGAAATTTTACAAGATATGGAAATTAAATAACACAAAGTGATACCTGCTAACCTTCCTCAAACACTTCAAAAAATTGGAGTGGGGAACACTTCCTAACTTATTCTGTGAGTATTACTCTGCAATACAACTCATTTCCAAAGAAGGAGCAGCAGAGTCTGCAGAGCAAAAGGGGGCATGTGGCATCCCAGTGACACTGCCCACATACCAGGAGGGAGTGAAAAGGTACAGGACTCCCATATCAAGGCTTCTGGGGAGAGTAAGGCAGGCCTCCCCAACTGGTACTAAGTGGCTTGTGAGATCAGATAAAGGGCACTGGTTAAGGTTTTACTGTGGCTCGGGGCTAGGGTCAGGGTGAGGATCCCTGGTGCTTGCAAGGTTTCAAACACTCATTGGAGCCAAGGAAGGGAGCAGGGGGGCTTTCTTATCAATTTGGCCGGCTGTGGGAAGAAGGGCTGAGGCTTAACAGCTGTCGGCAAACATGAAAATATAATAGTCAAACTCTTTACAATTGTGTGGGCAAAAATCTGCCCAGGGTGGCTTCGGGAGAGACTGCTATGAAAGAATGGGGACATAGTGGGAATAGATAACTCACAGAAATTTTCCATAAGTGGAAGGAGAATAAAAGGATGATGCTGGTGTAGAAATAGGCTCGAGAGAGACAATTTAACATGGAATAAATAACAGCATGTTGATAGGTATTATCAGAAGGAGAACTTGGTGCAGGAGATAGAGGACAGAATTGCTTGCGTGGGTAGAAAGGAAAGTCATCTAAGTTCCATAGCAACAGAACAGAAGGCAGAGCGTAAGGGCACAGAGCAGGTGGGTGTTCCGATGAGAAGTGACAGCGTGTGGAGGAGTTTGCTGCTTGCTTCAGCTTTCTCCGTGACATAGGAAATGCATTTGTCATCTGAGAGCAGGAAATGGGGATGAGAGTCAGGATTTTAAGGACAGAAGAAAAAAATGAGCAATAGTCATCTCCCCTTTAGCCACACTGGAGTTCACCCAGACAGCGCTAAGAATGGTTTGACACTGAAAATGTCTCACCCCACATGTTGTGTTTCTAGGTCTTCTTCTATTCCCTAAGAATAGTCTTTATAGAGTACATTCCAAAATTAAGTATTAAAAGGCAGAAGTGTATTTGTATTATTTTTTTTTTACAAAAACCTTTCTTAAAGAAGCAAAACTATTTTGCTCCTTGTAAATATGAGGAGACCCTATCGGATTCTATATAGAATTCTACAAGATTTACCTAAGTTGATGCTATTGAGGGGAAAATGCATGAAATATTTAAGATGCTATGCCTCCAGGTCACCGCCAAGCCTTCTTATTTTATGTAGACGTGCTATGTGCCTCCATTAAGCATTTTTAAATTGCATGTTTGTTAGCCTGCCAACACAGATGATTCTCTGGCAGAAGTGTCTTCAATTTCAGGCAGTTTTAGAGAGCCTTTCTTTTTCAAATAGGATCACCGTCCTCTGATAAATTGTGGTTTACATGATAAAGTAACATCAAAGTATACATAATATATATGTACATACACACATATTTTTAAATATTCATCATAACCCCTGAAAAAAGAGAGAGGTAGGATTTGCCCATTTGAGAATGCTAGAAGCATCCTGTGTAGTGGATATCATGAAGTCATAAATTTATAATGGGAAGCCATTGTGGCTTGAGGGATAAATATTCAGTACCTGGCATTACCTGATAAAGTCTTATATATGTATAGCTCCATTTTATGTGATAATTACTGAATCTAGCTCAGCATCCGCTCTTACCAGATAAACCGATTTTTTTTTTCATTTTGAATAAGGCAGTCACAGTAATTCACAGCATTGCAAAGAATTGACAAATAAAAGGTTCAGCAGAGAGAGGAAAGGTGAGTAGGAGATTTTATTAGAAATTCCAGTCATAAAATGATGGTTGTCTTTGTTATGTAAATGTTTAGAAATTATCGATTACATGTTTAAACTTCATATTGTCTAGAACAAGCTTAACATAGAACTTAATCCAAAGGCGTCTGGAGGGTTTTTGAACTATCCATTTTAGTCTTTGAATTTCAAAGTGACTTTTACCATGTTTCAAAATGACTGTGCATTTTTCTCTTTACACTCACAATGAATAACTGAATATGTTTCTCTATTTCTTGTTCAACTGCCTACCATCTAGAAGCAAGTGATAAGCTGAGCAATGTATTGTAGTAATGAAAAAGATAAGCTAAAGAAGAATGTAGGTAGTTGTTCAAAGATATGGATGTAATAAATCCACTTTCACAGCTATAGAATTCTTTTGCTTAGAATGATCAACTTTAAGTTGAATCTTTAAGTTGCCTATATCATAAATGCCACCTTATTTTTCCTTGATATATTTCAAGAACTCACATTTAACTCAGACACCATCACTTTTAATATATTTTGAACTAAAGCAGTAACTCCTTGCTAGCTGATCCATATGAACATTCAAATTCCTAGTTTTAAAAAAATTTTCATTGCTTTTAGGTGTTACTTTAGATAAGATATAAAAGTTAAATGAATGCATAAATAGGAACGTTAAAAGAATTCCAAGTAAACAAAAAGGAATATTTAATCTTGAACTAGGAATGTACATTCTAACCTTAAAAGTAGAATGTGATATCATAAAGAAATAATTTTATATATAAAATAAAAATTCTGCAAACAAAGTTTATCAGAAAACTAGAGAGGAATTTAAAACATGTATAACCAAAACATATAAATAACTTTAATACATAAAGAATTATTAAATAGAACTTAGAAATAATGAATATCCAAAACTATATAAAAAGGTGGGGTGTGGAAATAAAAATTCTCAAAAGAAGTAACAGTCTCTATTGAGCATTAAAATATGTTCAATCTCCAATTCATCAAAAATGAATTAAGTAAGACTAGAGTAGCACTATTTACCTAAATTGGCTACAATCTTTAAAGATGAAAGTTAAAATACAGAGTGCTCATTTGGGGTCCAATCACAATCAAAGGTGAAAAAGGTTAAAGTTCCAGAACAGTGATTTGTCCGTAGGTCTTAAAATCTTGCTATCTTTTGGTTTAATGATTATACTTGTTAAATTTAGTTTCACAAACATAAAATAAAAGATATACACAGTAAGTTTATTTCCTAGTAGTTTTTAAAAAATCAATAATACTATATAGAGAGATTTCTCCCACTGTCTTTTGTTAGCTTCTCTCATCTCTCTCCACCTCGCCCCCATCATTCTGCTTCTGTCAATCTTTCTGTCTCTCTTTGTACAGACACGTACCCAGTAGATGTATGTATGAATATTTACATGTAATATACCAGATTAAAATTTTTATTTGCCTAAAATATATATGTGTATATGTAAATACAAAATACATACACATAGATAAATAAATGTTTTTCCTTGTAACAGAAACTTGATAGTTTTGCCTACTTTGACATTAGGTCTTTCCACCATCCTCAAATGTGTTATTCCCTTCGCTAGCTTCAGATAATATATCCAACATTTGAAAACTTTGCTTATTGCTTATTCATCTCTTATTTGTTTTTTTGCTGGTCCTCTGCTAGACATGGCCAATAGAGTATTGAATTAGGTCAACAGAATTCTTGCCCTCCTGATCATATAGCTCAGTGTGGAACATGGGCCTCGAATAAGTAATTCCAAGTGCAAAGACATATGAAGGAGAGGTTCAGAGTGATAGAGTGTCATTACATAAGCAAAACTGATGTAATGATGGGGGGGGGGTGTTGCATGACAAAATTTAGCATTAAACAAATGGGATGTAGATGGGGGTTGGGAGCTAGAAGTTGCAAAGGGTGAAGGGTATCATGAGAAAAAAGAAATTTCACACAAAGGAACTAGCCTTTGGCTTCAAAAGAGTAAATAAGAAATAAAAGGAAACTTGCACAATTAAATATGGGAAGAAGAAGAAAGCAAGACCTGACTTATAACAAGGGATTTGTAATGGGGATTCACTAGAGGATTATACACAGAGGATTAAAAATGTAAAAAATTATATTATAATATATTTATTTTTTAGAATTTAGGAGGCTGAAGAATTATTCTGATTTGGGCTAGTCTGTTGGGATTGTGAATGAAGAGATGTGGACAGATGTGAACTATATAGTAATTGCTCTTAAATGGTGGTGATGGCCAAGGAGATTGATAAGTCAAGGAGAAATCTCAGAATTCTCTCTTGAGCAACTAGGTATTTGTAAATGCCTTTTACTGAAATGTGGAAGATTCTGAATTCTTTTGCCATTAACAATAACACCTTGTTCTATGACTATAATGTAAAAAAATTAAAAGTCAAATCCAAAAGAAAGCAAAATTTAAAAATGAATCACTTCTGACTAATTCTTTCACTAAAGAAAATACAATGCAAATTATGAAATATTTAGAGTTGAGAATCAGCAGAAGTTTTAGCTCAAAATATGCAAGACACAATTTCAAACAATATTTAGAGGAAACTCTAACCTTGAAAGCATTTATAAAAATTCAATCATTGAAGATAAGTGAACCAAAATTTAAAATGAGAATATAGAAAATGAAAAACAGTAGTAAATTCAAAGAAGATAGAAGAAAGCAAAACTAAAGACTCAAACATTAATGAGATAGAAAACTAACATTTAGAGGAAAGGGAACTAATAAATAAAATCAATTGTTAGCTCTTTTAAAATACAAGTGAAATAAATACAGATCTCAATAGACTTGTTTAAAAAAAAGAAAGTTGTAAGTAATTAATATTTGGAGTAAATGACAAAATTTACATTCAGTAGAGATTTTAAAGAATCATAACAAAACATTTTGAAGCAACAGATTCTAATACTTTTAACACAGATGGAATAGGTGCTGTATTACAAATAATTTTCAAAATGTGAATATATTAACAACTGATATATAAATTACAGTGGTAATTTAAAATAATGTCATGAGGCCCAGATGTTTTTTTCAGAGAGTTTCAGCAATAATACCAAAACCACAAGTTTATTCTATTACAGATTTTTTCCAGATGTTGGGAAAATTGTAATAGCTATCCAAGTCATTTTAATAAACTATTAGAACATCAAAATTAATGTTTGATAAAGATAATATAAGAAACTCAATAAGTAACCTTGTTGTGTGAAAATAGGTGAAAAATCCTAAATTAACTATCGGCGAATCAGTTTTTTAAGCAAAGAAGAGTGAATGACCCAACAGCATGAGGAAACCTTTCAGAACATAGATGGTAGCAGGTGTGTGGTTTTTATCCCCTGAAATTTGCTTTTAAAAAACAGCAAAGCATGCGGTTTATAAAATTCTGTTTTATGACTACAGTGCAATACACTTAGACCCTATCAGGACCTATGAGGTCTGGATGTCAGAATTTAGGAGAGGGACATCCGCCCTGGGGTGGTGGGGTTTTTTAAACTGCAGGCTTGTGGCAGCCTATTGGCTTTGTACTGACTGTGAGCTTTATACTCCTCCCAGCTATAGGGCAGGGAGGAAGCTTGGCTTTCATACTTGTCCTCCCTCTTCTGCAGTCATGGCTGGGAGAATACCAGCCCCTTTCCTGGGGTGTCCAGGGGCTGGAGCCCAGGTCTGCAGGTGCAGATGTACTACAGTATGGACAACCAGCTGCCAGCCTTGATCTGCGTTCTACCAGCATCCACTGCAGCAGTCAGCTTTTGCTCATTTCTGGGGAGAGAGTTGGAGTTCCCAAATTATTCCCCTCTGTAAGAAGCCAAACCCTTTTAACACATGTCAGTCTGCAAGTAGTAAATCTTTTTGGACAAACTAACATTACCTTGCAGTCTGGTGCCCTTCTTTGAAAGGGTGGACTCTGAGCATTGTAGCCCATTCTTTCATCCCCTATCATCTCAACCCTTGAGAGCTGCAAGGCTAGCTGCTGACTCCCAGTAGAAGGCACAAGAGGATGGGATAGGTGGTGAATAGGAAAAGGAAGACTATGATTAATAGCTGAAGCTCTCCTAATAATATGAACTAAGAACATGTCTAATGTTACATAGCACTATGAACACTATTTTACAGGAAGTTTGCTATTCACATCAGGGCCAGAGGATGAAAACTTGGTAGGGGGCCCCTTCCAAGTGTCTGCAATATTCTCCTAAACATTCTCCAAAATCTACAAAATTCTTGTCACCCAGTGTAGTGGAGGATCTGTCCAACACAGCATACTTGGTTTAGACATCTGAAGTCTATTGTTGGAATTGGTTTGATTCACAGGAAATGGTGACACTGCCTCATGACCTATGCCAGGAAGCCGATAGGATCTAGAAGCAGAGCTGAGTCTTTAAAAGATATTGGAATGGCTACAGCTCTCCCCATGCCTCATTTAGTATCAAAGAAAATAAAGCAGCACATAATAGTAATAGAAAAAGTCAGTCTTTATGAAACTATACCAACAAGTCCAGGGTAACGTGAGTGGCAATCTTCCTGGAAGAATCCAAATGCAAGAGAGTTGACATGCACAACTCTTGTTTCCTGTCTCTTATAATTTCTGGCAAACACCTAGTTCTTGAAGCAGCATAGCTCTGTCTCATTCCCTGAGTGCTCACTGGAAATCGGAGCCACATTCTTCACCAACATGGTTTCCGGTAACTAGATTTCATTTATTTTGTGTGCACCGCAGAGCGATGACAACCATCTAGCATAGTGCCCCTTCAGAATGTCTGGATTTAAAAATGGAGTGTCACCAAAAAAAAAAAAAAAAACCCACAAAAAAAACTGAGGTCGGTGTGGTTCAGTTGGCTGGAGTGTTCTCACATGCACTGAAAGACCACGGGTTCAGTTTTGGTCAGAGCACATACCCAGCTTGCAGGTTCGATCCCCAGCTGGAGCTCATATAGGAGGCCACAAATTAATGTTTCTCTCTCACATTGACGTTTTTCCCTTCCTCTCTCTCCCTAAAACTCAATAAAATATATATTTAACAATAAACACATACATACATAAGTAAGGAAATCAATAAGAAGTGTCACAAGAGACAGGGTAGAGTAATGAGTGTAGCCTCAGGTTGGACCCACGATAGGAACCAGAAGAAAGCAATGCCTTCAAGTCAATGTTACCTATCTTTTAAGACGTGATGAAGTCCAGTATTTCCAAACTCCTGACAGAAACCGATTAGAGAATGAAAGGAAAGGTGTGACCTTTCATGTATGTCTACCACTCCAGACTTCTACCGTCTCCCCACTTCCCTACTTCCAGCCCCCAGACACGTGAGAGAGCGCAAATGAACACTTGCAAAGGACAGCTCTATTCAGAGTGTGCATAGTATTATATTAGCCCAGTGGTGCAGCCTATCCCATTAGTAGATGGCACATGCAGGCTCAATACATATGTTTTTTGTGTTAACTGTTCCAGAGTTCTACTGCCCCGTTTTCTGAGTGATAAGAACAGGGTAGTCACCTGACCTCATCTGTTGGGCTATCTACATATCCCAATAGTAAGCAGAGTTATCCCTCAAGGATAACTCTATTCCGTGGTGTGTGTTTGGATGCATATGCATGTCTGTGCTCACACACACTAGTTTCCACAGTTGTCTTCACCTCAACATGAGTTATCAGATGAATCTGGACCCCTGGATCTTGGGACAGTTGAAGCCAACCAGCCTGGGGACTACAGTTGGGATATATCATCTTGAACTCGGCTGGCCTCAATGAGACCAGAGCCAATTTAGGAGTGTGAAGAGATTTTTCAGATGCAATTAAGGTGCCCAATCAGGTGCCCTTAAGGTAGGGATATTTTCCAAATGGGTCAATTGCATGCACCATTTAAATCTGGTTCTTGAGATCAATACTAAGATGTTAGAAATTTCAAGCACGAAAAGGACTTGATAGACCATTACCAACTTGAAGATTGTGGATGCTACGTGGTAAGGAAGGCAGGTGGCCTTGATGGCCAAAGAACAGCCTCCCTGCCCCCACCTCAGCTGATAACCAGCAAGAAAATGGATACCTCTATGCTATAACTTCAAGGAATTTAATCCTTCCAATAATAAGAATGAACTTAAAAACAGATTTCCCTCAAACAAAAAAATCACCCAGGCCAGCGCCTTGATCTTATCCTTGAGATACCATGATCAGGGAAACCGGATATGCATGGATGATTTCTGACCTGCAGACCTGTGAGCAAATAGATGGGTGCTGTTTTAAACTACTAAATTAGCGGTGATTTGTTATACAGCAATAATTAACTAGTACGGTACAGTGTGGTAACAACGGTATTCCCACTCAGATTCCATGATGAGGTTGCAGCTCCAATCACTAACATGGACCATTGCAGAATTACTCACTTGACCTTGTGTTATGCATTTTTTCTTCTTTCACATCTATGTATTTTAATTGTGGTAAAGAAGTCAAACAATTCTACTGAATATTTAGCTTTAAAAGTCATAGTTGTAACACCTTGGCAAATGCACGCCTGCTGCAACCTCATTGCTTTGCTGAATTTTTACAAGTAAACACTTTAGTTTGTAATGAACCCCCTGAAACCTAGCAACTGAGACTGAAGGTTTTCAGATCCTGAGTACTAACAGGTAATTTTTGTTTATAAAAATAGTTCGAATAGCTGAGAACCTCTTACTATATGATGATTTGGAAATAATATTAGTATGTATTTATGCTATATTATAGATCATTTAATTTCCATCACTTCGCTTCCTTGGGGGTCAAGGGTGAACACCACAGAAATGTGGAATAAGCAAAAATCACTCTTTGTTCCCTTCCTTACTTGAGGATCAAACTCACTTTGTACATGGAGATAGCAGAGAACCACTCCATGGTTAACAGAAAGCCACAGCTTTCTAAAATGTTCCGAAAGCCTTTTCCGAAAAGGATGGTAGTAGGGTGCCTCGCATTATGTTTAATAAAGGAAAAGAAGGAGAAGAAAAGAAAGAGAGAGAGAGAGACTAGGAGAATGGAAATGTGGCTATTCAGATACCAGAGAGACAACTCCGTACAAGTGACAGTATGTTAATTATTTAAAGCTGCCCTAAGTGGACCTGACAGATAATTACTATTGACATCCTTGTGGTAGGACCCCCTGAGGAATATGGGTAAGCTGATGCCAGTCATTTGTCTATAAACATCTGGTTAAAGATCATTGTTCTCTGACCAAGTTGGAACATAATATTAATTAAAAACCAAAGGAGTGAATGCTTCTTTATGGTACCAATACAGTAGGTGCCCCCACCCCTACATGTGGAGTTTGCCTTAATGGTTCAGCCTCATGTGCTTTGCTTCTCTTAGTGAGAAATTAACTTTAAGAACACACAAGTGGAAAAGACGCTTCTCTAAAGCAAAGTTTTGTACATTTATAAAACCTTGGAGAAAAAGTACCTTTATTTTTAATGGTGGTTCTTAACCTTTGTGTGAAAGGTGAAAGACCCTTTCACTTTTGGAGAATGTGATAAAAGATACAGTAACTTTCGCTGCTGACTATGAAATACCTGCACAGGCAGACCTTTCGTGTTTTACAAACAAGAGTCATTCCAACTCTCAAGTCCAACAGGGAATCACAGGTTAAGAACTTTTTTTTTCCAATTACTTAAACTCTGGCAACAATAACAAGCTATTAATAATAATTCTATAATGGTATAAATACTTCTACAACCTTAAATAAAAACATTGCGAAAATAAGCATAATGCTATATATTGTCTCAAAAAATTTTCCCAAAACATTGACACACGGAGTGAATAGATTTAGCATTTAAGAGGGAGAACATACGTTGGTTTTGTGACAAGCAGCATCAAAGGACGCTGACAGCTTTCAGATACAGAGGCGGGTGAATCAGGAGAAAGATTTTCACCTTGCAACTGGATGTGATTGGAAAAAAGCATTTACTAAGTAATTTCTAAATACATAAAAGTGTATCTAGGGATGCTTTACATAGCCTGTAGGAACATTTATGTATCAGATTTTAAATGTATTTATATTACAAAAAATAAGACAAATCTCCTAATTCCATGAAAGAGTTATTACAGTAATGTAGAAAGCATAATTACAAGTAAAGGTAGTAGATTAGTAAGCCAAAGCAGAAAATAAACGTCAGTACCAGTCTTTGTAGGCAGCGATGTTTATGGCTGCAAACACATATATTAATTATTTCAATTTAAAAATGATTGCTTTGTTGCTTGGTTTAAATAACATTAAAAATTCATTTATCTCACTTGACAGATGTGTATGGAGCTCTTGCCATTTGCCAGGGACTGTGCTAGGCAATGGGAATACCATAGCAAACAAGAGGGGTGTGGTTCTTTTCTTCATGGTGGAAGAGGTGGCAGAGTGGGGACTTCATGTCATCTCATCCTAGAGTGACTTTCTGACCTCTTCTTGACCATTTCCCCATTTTTCTCAATACTACACACCAACAATCTTTCTTTTAGGTCCTGTCTTTATTGGCCTCCATCCTTTTATATTCAGTGTTCTTTGCAAAGTTCTTTCTACAACACCCACCCCCAATACCTACCTGTTCTCCTTTGGCTAACCTCAACTTCTTTTTACGGTCTTTTTTGTTGTTGTTTTTCTTCAAGGTTACTTGAGCTTTTATAGTTCCCTAAATTTCTCTTTCACACTCTTTACACTTTAAATTACTTGTTCAGATTCTGTATTTTTTACTAAACTCTGTGATCCATAATGATATGGACTCCAAGATCCACCCAAATTCCTGGTATGGAGTAGGTGGGTGATAAAGATTTAGAGAATAAACAAAGATATGAATACACGAATGATCAGCTAATGTATTATTGAGAGATTGTAATTCATAGGAGCTGGAAGTGCTGTGTTGAAAGAGAGAGACCTATAAAGAGAAGATAGAGTTCTGTTGCTGGTGGTGGATGCCACTGTCACTCCCGGCGAAAACTGAGTGTACTGTGGCATACTGTAAGTCACAGAACAATGTATCCGCTTCAGACCTTCAGCTCCTCCATTCAGTCACCCATGATTTACACAGCCATACAATATACTCAGTGTCCAAGAAATATGACATTGCTCTACATTTATATATTTTTTAATCCTTACCCAAGGACATGGGTTTTTTTAATTTTAGAGAGAGGAAGGCAATGGGGAGACAAAGAAAGAGAGGGAGAAAAGAGAAAGAAAGAAAGAGAAAATAATCAGTTGCCTCCTGTACGTGCCCTGGGGATTGAACTCACAACCTAGGTATGTGCCCTGACCACGGATTGAACCCTGCAACTTTTTTGGTGCATGGTGCCACCCAGCCAGGGTTACATCTGTCTTTTTTTCATAGGATTTTCTAGTATAGACCACAATGTCTAACATATGGTAGGAGCTCAAATACTTATTTCTGTGGATATATGGATAAAAAAATGCACTGAGTTACAGCCACAAAACTGAATAAAAAGAATACATTTTAAGATCAGGGTAAAAGAGACTGCACCCCTACATTTTCTCAAATACTAATGTTTTTGCCAAAATAATCCATGTTAAATATTCAGACCTCATAAGCAGGTTGGCACTTTTAGAAATTAGACCTTCTTTCCTTCATTAAATGTCTTCATTAGATGATTTATTTCTAAGTTTAAATCCATTGAAAATGCACAGAAATAAAAAGAAGCAATATCGAATGACACATTTGCAAACATTTAAAATCAAAACAGAAAAACAGTCATCAACTGCTCCTTTCTCATCATACCTCAATTTGATATACAAATTAGCATGGCTTCAGCCCATATCTCAATTTTACTTGGCAATTGGCTAATTCACTTTCCTAAGATAGCACACAGACACAGACATTTATACATAAAATTATACTGAGGTCTTTTTATAATTTCTAATATTTTATTAACAGATGTTGAAAGTGTGATGATGTTTAATACTCTAAGGTAACCAACCATTTTACTTTAAAATGTTCTCTAATCTTTTCCCTGATTACACGTTTGACTTTATCCCAACAAAATGACCTCATTTTCCCCTTATACACAGGGTGAAAAGCCCAATTTAATAACACTGGGCTTTTTTTATGGAAGAAGAAATAAACCCCCCAAAGAACTTTCTGAATATGAAATTTTCCTGTACTTATCCTTCATGAATAAGCTAATTAGCATCTCCAAACAACCTATTAATTCAAGAATTAGTGGCTCTTTACTGAATTCCGCACGTGATTTGTAAGGCAGAATTGTGCATAAATGCAGTTTGAACTTCTATAGGAAAAAGTTTACTTAATCATTAGTTATTTTATCAAACTGTTTTACATGATTTTTTATGTTTGAATTATTCATGTATGGTACTATTGTTTCTTCTCTATTAAGTGGGTTACTTATAATAATTATGTGCTGATAGTTTGCATACATTAAACTGCAGAAACAATAAAAAATACGGTGTTCAAACATCATGTGGCATTACATGGTCTTCTAAGTATATCTAAGAAATAAGAAGCATTGAATATCACGAGTGACTTTCTCTTTTATTTTAAAGGAGCAGACTTCCCTAAAAGAGAGACAAGTCATGCCTAACAGGTAATAATGCACCTTTATAAATGGTCACATGTATAAAAAAGAGGAATTTGGTCCACTTGATTTTATAATTTCTTAGATCTTAGAGGATCTCTTAACATTTTTGCAGCCTCTAAGCATGTGAATCTGCCTTCTGCTTCAGACTTGGCCAAGGAATGGGTGAAAGCTCAATGTAGTGTGTGAAATAGCTCGACTTCCAGAAAAGAGGGAGAGACTTGGGCAATAAGAAATTGGTCTGTTATTTGACTCCAGTGTAGTCTTGGACAGTTTTGCTTCTACTTTCTCTTCTATAGAATGAGTGTATTAATAATAAATTCTTCATAATGTTGCCTTGAGAATTAATTTAGGTGACACGTTCAATGTGTGTCATCACAGTATTTGGTCTGTGGTAATCATGAGATAAAATTTAGCTTGTAGTAGCAATAATATCGTTACATCAGTTAAACAAAGTGGCCATTAGACCAAGATGGCTGCCTATAAACGCCTCAAAGTTCAGAAACCTAAGCCTAAGGACAACCAAATCCCAGCAATAACCGACTAGCCTTTCTCAAGTAAGGCAACTATGTAAGTTACAGCCAAATTATTTTCTTGCTGTACTTCTCTGTAGAAGTCTTGCCCTACATCCTGTTGGTAGGGTGTGCCTAGCGCCACTTCTGGTTTGGGGCTGCCAGATTCAAATGGACTGTTGCCCAAACAAACCTAACCTTTTTCATGTGCTTCAATTTATTTTCCAACAGCATTAGTATTTATAATTGAATTGTGTGCTATAAATCCATCATGTGAGACCTTCTACGGATTTATAACATGACCATAAAAGTTACTTATTTACACGGGAAATATTGGGCACACTGCACACACATGCTTTTTAGTCCAGTTGAATTATCCCTGAACCCTGTGTCCCTGGAAAATGAAGACAATTAAAGGAATCCTTTCCCTGACTCTTTTGCATTCCCAGGAGCAACACACTACAGTCACCCCTGTGACTAGACTGTGGATGAAAAGGGAGTTCTATTAAACAAAACAAAACAAAACAAAAGAAACAAACAAAAACTAACTGGCAAGTCCAGTGACGGAAAGTAACCTCACAGGATGATCTGATCATGAACTCCTAACCGGCCATTCCTAACTGGCCAGGTCATGGTGGGTGGTCATGCCCTTGACATAGAACATTTTTAGTAACAGGTCTATCTTGGCCTTAAGCAAGTCGTGTCCATTCTTCTTGTGCATCTAGGTTAACGCACCTGTGAAACTCCAGAGTAATCCTCTTTTTCAGACCCTTAGGAGGCAAAATCACCTCCAAGAGAATGCAGTCTTATTAACTATTCCTTGCTTTCCCCCACTTTCATGTAATCTGCCTTGCCCTCCTTCCATAATTCCAAAGGTTTAAAAAAAAATAAACTACAACACTGTCATTCTTTGGAGCATTTGAGATCTTGCTTCCCAACAATGGTCATTTTGACTCAAAGCCATATCAAAAATTCTGTGCAGGTTTGGGCATTTCTGATGTCAAAAAAGGAAGCCTAAGTCAACCAATTAGCACTTGTCTTCTCAGCACAAGTGACCTGAACCACCTCCAAGACTTCTGTGTCCTTCATACAAGGGAAGTAACCCTGCTTTAACCAATCAGCTGATGACTGCTGACGACTTACCTGTTCCTGCTCACTTTGGTCTATAAAACCCTCTTGTGTAGTACAAGTCTTGGGAGCTCCTTTCTATTTTCTAGACTGGGTATTTCCTGGCTCATGAAAGAGTAGGAAAAAACAAAACAAAACACTAACTAGATCTGAAAATTAAGTATCTGTGAAATTTCTTTTAAAAACTCAAAGATTGTTCTTTTTGTTTCTTTTACATTTTATTTTTAAATTTTCCCAAACGATTGCTTCTGCTGGGTATGTGGCATCACTGCAGGCTTACCCGCAGAGGCTGGACACCCCCGTCTCCATTGCGAGGACTAAAGCAGGAAACAAAGATACTTTTACTTTGATTTTCCACAGTACCGGTAATTCCTCACAACAGGCGGTTGTGCGCCGCAGATATTTCCGACAATGTGAGCGCAACAGGGGGGATTCCAGCACAGAGCAATGTGCAATTTAATACCAACAATGGGGTCCTCCCCCCCCCTAGGACTTGCCTTCCTATCTCTAGGCTCCTATATTTCTCCCCACCCAGTTGCTTAGAAGTGCAACATTCCTTACACTTTGTTATGTAGAACACTTTTCCTCCCAGGAACTGAGCTCTGAGGTTGCTTTACATATGCAAAAATTCATTAAGTATTCTGTTAAGCAGAGATCCATTTACTGTAGAACTCCAACCTTTAGCAACACAAAGCCCTGACAAATGCTTTGAGAGTAAAGTCTTCCTTTAATATAAGCCGGCAGAACTTTCTAAGCATCCTCCTATTCTCTGCAGACTTATCTAAGTGGAAGGGAGCAGAATTAAATGTGCCCTCCTCTTAATATTAATTATGAGATTTATTTTATGACAGACCATCTTAACTCACTTCTGCTGTTGTTACTCTAACTTACATTTTAAAAAATCACAGCTATTCACATGATGTTTAAAGAGTATAAACCTCTGAAAAACTACAAAAAAGAGAACCAAACCAAAGGCTCCTTGGCTTTTCCTCCATATTTTCTTTTCAATTGGAAATCACACTAACACATGAATATACAAATGCACTTTCACTGGAAAAATATTCTAAAGTTACAGAATCATTCAAATGATCTCTGACCCACCACTCTAATCCAGTTCCCTTTCCCATAGGTATGCACGTGGTTATCAGTGTGATATGCATTCTTTCAGTGGATTTTTCCCACATTCATGATTTCTTTTTTCTTTAATTTTAAGCTAAGATGGTGCTAAAGGAAATATTATCCATGATATGTGTTATAACAGTAAAGTAGACAGGTATAGGTACTGAAAGGGGGTTTTGCAGCTGGGAAGAAAGATTGGGCTCAACTCAAATACAAGAAAAAGTGGGAATTTGTAGCCAGGGAGGAGATCAGTGGACAGCAACTTACTAAAAGGAAAGCCAGGGTTCAGGCAGTGGCAGGGATTCTGGTGATACCAACGTATAGGGTTCTTCCTGAAGTCAGGCCATAGTGATCATGTATCAGTTAGGGGACGGTGGAGGATAGACTTCGGCCAGGTCAAAGGTGAGCAGATATTGAGGGTGGGAGACTCTGGCTCACACTGGGATCTTGAGGGCACACTCGTGGGTGGAGCCTCCTTGAAAAAGAGCTCAGCGGAGCCTGGCTAGCACTTGGTCAAAGAGAGAATCTTTGCCACTTCCTTTATTTGATTATGTTCTAATAAGCTTTATAAATTTATCTCAAACTAAGTCAATTACTCAAAACTGAAGTAGCAAGAAGGAATGTTTTGAAGGAATAGTTCCACTTTTTGTTCCCCACGTTGCTTTTTCTATCTTTGAGTTATCTCTCTTCAGAGTCCGGTGGGCAGGTTGAAAAGACCACTGGAGCACAGGGCTCCAAGTGCTGGCTGAGGAAAGCCTCTCAGCTCTTTGCACCACAGATTCTGCTATTCACTGATGCAAATGTTTGCTGTAAGTCTCTCTGCAGCCGTCACCGTGGGCATATAGACACCTAGCCTTGAAACTGATAGCTGTGTTCTTCTCTGAATTTGACCCAAAATATCTTCATTTGCCTTCTCCTTATGTCATTCTTTCTTCCTATAGAACTCTCCTTTATCCATTTGTCTCTATCTCAAAACTTTCCTTCCATAAGCTAATATATGTCCAATAACTTTAAAATATTAAAAAAGCCTAGATGAAATCATTAACATTTTCCTTTTAAACCTTTCTAAACAGCCCTCATTTTTCCTCGTTTTACTTCCTTTTTTGTAATTACAATATACAGATATTACATACATGCTAGAATCTTAGATATAAATGGAACTTCTCTAAATTATCCCTTTTTATGCAGAAAAGAATGGGCTATAATTCAATATAAATTAGGTAGGGTGGTATTTCTTGACACAGGCTAATAATATAGAAGTATTTTAATTTATTTTAAATAATATAGTATTTGAATCTTGACACATTTACCTTGATACACTTCTTGGTTTTCTAATTAATGAGTGTCAAACATGTTTTTCAGATACTTAATAAGCATAATTGGCCAGATTTTATGAATTGATATGAATCATATGCATTATCACATAATGGCAAAATTATTTCTTTAACTTAAAATAGCGTCCCTTTACCTGCTGCCATGGAAATAAACCAGGTAGTCATAGTATCTTCCATTTAATTTGCTTCAAAATTTCTGAGTATCACTCTTATCCCTACCCTCTAATAAACCAACCACTGTTTTTTATTCTTTTGAGATAACCAAGTCTGTGAATTTGCTTTGCAATTTCTATTTTCTTAAACTATTATTTTATAAAAATATTTTAAAAATAAACAAATATGGCATAATAAATCTGTGTTTATATTATTCTTACATTATAATCTTTATCTGTTGTTTGTTTTGCTATGAATAATTATGTTGTCATTCTGTAGAGAAAAATGACAGGCAAGACTAGGTAAGATGTATTTTCCAAAGACAAATCTTTTTTATTCTCAAAGCATTTGCTCCACTCCAATATCTGTCTTTGAACTGATCACTTTATAACTCATCACCGCTGAAGAGAGAGGCATCGTAAGAAACTTAATTGCTCAAAATGTGAATGATGCTAATAGATGGGAGAAGAGATGGCCATGTTAAATCCATTAAGTTTTCAAAAACATCAGATGCTGCCAGGAAAAGTACTCCAGAGACACATTTGACAATAGTGCTCAACTCGTAATAGTGCTCAACTCAAATCTGAATCAACTCATGATTCAGATTCCGCTGAATCAGTTTTGTACAGTCTCCATGTAAATTGTGGAGAGATTGCATGTTAACAAGTGGGGCTGACACTCAGCTGAGCAGTGTCAATATGTGTTACCCGTCCATTCTTAATTTACTGATGCTGACAGTGCTGACTTCTCTATTGAGTGTTTCACTCTTAGCAAGTCTTAATACCCTAAATGCACCCAGCTTGTATCACATCCTTGACCCTCTTAGCTCTCTGCATCTCTCATGAACTCATTTGTTCCACCTTCTCAGAGAAATGGGAACAGAAAGAGGGTGGTGGGCACACGATGCAATACACAGATCATTTATCATAGGAGTGTACACTTGAAACCTATGTGATCTTATTAACCAATGTCACTCCACTAAATTTATTTAAAATAAAATTTTAAAAGTGAATATGACATTCATCTGCTATCATTCCCCAGTTCAACACCTTAACTCTAGTCCCACTTTAATTGACAGAATTTGAAAGGAGAAAGAAATAAACGAGCTGAATGCTAATATTATCACAGTTTGACATGATCGTTTTTATACCAGCTTATTTATTAGAGGACAGCTAGGTTGCCTAGAGTTGAAGTCCAAAGGGCCTTCTGTAGAATGTCAAATAGTCTAGTTACGGCCTTATTGATAAATCAAATACTAACTCTATGCATGGAAAATCAAATTGGAGTTATTCAGCAAATACTTGTTGAGTGCAGCCTGTGGTCTACTCTTGTATTAAACACTGGGGGTTCTGCAATGAACAAAAACTCCAAATCTGTGTCCCAGCAGGGCTTATTTTGAGTGTATGTAATTGTGAGGGGCAGGCAGGGTAAGCATTGTAGGGGAGAGTAAGAAAGACACTATTAGATGGAGGTAAGCACTATTTAAAAAAGCAAACCAAGCATAGAGCTGGACAGTATGGAAAGGGGAACCGTCGATGTAAATCTCACTGAGGTAACATTTCAATGAATGCAAGGAGGAAGGGAACCATAGAGGAGGCTGGGGAAAGATCATTCCAACTATAGGAACTGAGAACATAGTATGGAAAGTATAACTATGTCAGGGGTTCAGGTAGGATGGAGCACCGGATAATTAGAAAAGAGTGTGACCTAAGCCTTTGGTGGGTTCAGGCTACCTTCCTTGGTTAAGAGCACTCTTATCTTTCTGTAAGAAACAACACACCTACCTCATCATTATACTTGAAAATCACATAGAATTAACTTCCTTCACACAAATCCTCCTCCTCAAGACTGTAGTATTTGTTTGACCTCCAATAATAAACAATGCAGTGCCAATATTTACATTTTCGGGGGGAAATAGAAAGTTCATCTCATTCCACAATAACTATTACAAGCTGCCTCTGTTCTTCCACCTGAATATTATTGAAAAGAATGCTTCAGGGAGCAGCGTGGGGCCACCAGGAAGCGCCACTGTGAAGCTGGCACTGCTGTAGTTAGACCCAAGGGAAAGAGAGAATCTGGTTCCCTGGTGGTAGCATAGGAGCCCCCAGATCAAGCCTTGCTTGATCTAATTCTGAATAGTTCAGTCATGAGTACTGCATATATTCTTTCCATTATTAAGCCAGCGGGACTTTTCAAAAGTGCATGCAAATTTTATTCTGCAGAATCTGGCTATAGCCTCTGGAGTAGCAAATGACCTAAGCTAAGGATTGAAACTGGCATCAGAGATAGACTTTAAAAATTATATTACAAGGTGTGATTTAATAACAAATTGAAACTATTATTGGGCACGTTGGGAGATAAAAATTTAGAAGTAGTTTGAGTTAATAATGAAAAGGAAATAAATTTTGTGTAGTCATCAGTAATGGGATTCAGGATATGCTACCCCCAAGGTGTGGCCCTGTGGTATATTAAATATTTTAAACTTCTGATGTTTAAAAAACAAAAGCAAGTAGGTCATTTTGACCTTTTCCCACCCTTCTCCCCTGAAACAGGTCATTAAGCCCTCATGTGAGAGGTGTCCTTCCTATACCTGAAGGAAAGGAGCATCCTTATCTTCTAAGACAAAGGGACACTGAAAAGAATTCAAACAAATAGGCCTTGCTAAGTTTCCCCAGTTTAATAAAATCACCTTGGCCTATTATATTTCTCTATGGTTATCTTTCATTAAACCTCACATAAAAATACTCAATTGTAACTATTTCCTTGGGTTTTCATGTCCTTATAAAGGCTCTTGTGTCATATAAAACTACTATTAAATAAATTTGTATGCTTTTCTTCTATTAATTCAGCTTTATTAGTTTAATTTTTCAGACCCAGCCAGGGACATTAACAAGGTTAGGGAAAACTTTTCCTCCCCTACATTGGCATATTGAACAAATTAATATTATCTTGCCTTTGGTTCAACCAGTTAATTGGAGGTTTGGAGAATAGGATCTGCTAATATAATTATTTCCCTGTGAGTGAATTTCTGTTTCTTCTTTGCAGAAACGTGTTATAATATGAAAAGTAGAAATGAGTATAAACAAGACAAGACTCAGATTTAGACACCGTGACTAAACACCAGAATAGTTAATGGAGAAACCAGTTATCAGAGAAAATGTTAGGAAGAGACCTTAACTGTAATCCACAATTTTGTGGGCACATCTAAAACTGTTGCCATGTATTATTCTAAAACTGGCCTTTTTGTGAAGTATTCTTTTAAGACTGACATTCTAATTTGAATCATTTCTTATCTGTTGTTTCTTCCACTGCCTGCAATTCATACTGTGCTTAATTCAATATAGGTGGTCTATAGGATAGTCCACTCATCGTTTTGTTATAAACAATTCACAAATTCTTAAAATCTAGTAAAGTGTAAAATTTATTTTTTCCAAAAAGATTAAAAATAACTGTACATTTGAATGTAAAAAATGCCAAAATATTAAGGTGTGTCCTCCAAAAACCATTTTCTACTTTTAGAATTAAACAAATTTTCACATCATCAGACTATGCTGACACAGGAATTGATTATGTCGTGAATGAAAAGATGTTAAACTTATTTAAATAGTAGAATTGTAAGTATGTTAATGATAAAGATATATATGGAAAATATGTTAATAGCTGCTGAGTTTCTTGCATTCTTTTAAATGATGAATGATTACTCTTGAAGCCTATACTCTTCAAGATTCCCAAGAGGGTTTTTTTGTTTTTTTACAATAGAGGTTTTATTACAATTTTACCAGATATGCCTATGATCATGAACGAGTAAGTCCCAGAGATACTATTTCCAGTAGCCACACTGTTCCACTTTATTCTTTCAACCACTTCATTTTCTCATCAAGTTTTTTATCAAGGACAGGACAAGAGGCCCAGGTCTGACCGCCCAGGGCTAAAAAGAACAATGGTTCTCTACCGATCACTTAAGCTACGGTGAATACTCACTACAAGAAAGCAGATCACTGCATAAACACAGAAGTTTCCCCCCAGTGTGGCGGATGATGTGCAGGGACAGGAAGAAGAACAGGATTAGAAGCTCTTTCTGCCCCTGCGGCCCAGCATGGATAGGTGTAACTTGGGAATTACACAGACCCTGTGCAGTGAAGCTCACCCACTGGATGGCTGAGTAGTCAAGAAATCTGTTAAGCATTTGTTCATAGATTTCTAGGAAAACTGTCGTTGTTTTTATAAGCAGGGGTTCCCTCTTTCTATGAAAAGTCACAGCAGTTTGATTTATTGGATTTGAGGGCAATCATTCAAGCCTTCGCTAAACCCAATTGCCATATTTGACTACTCATGCTATAAATCTGAAGATTAAATACCCACATTTATCTCTTTTAAATTCCCAGAAGGATTTCCTAGATCTTAAAACAATTAAAATGAAAAAAATCTGCATCGTTTCTCTATTTGATTACATCCATCCCCACCCCAGCTGACTCACTGTCAGCTTCCATCATTTCACCTACTTTAAAACTGCAATCCCAGCAGCTTATGGCTTGGCGAGCATGTCAAAACAGGGTTATGTCTTCAAAAATTGCATTTGAAACCTCACTGAGCTCCGAAATATCCTTTGGCAAGGGCATTGCTGTAGGATATTCCCCCCATAAAATTTCAGAAGAGATATTTATTTTTATCATTAACATCGTTCACCTGTCTGGTCAATCTTTTTATTCATTTATCAAATATCGTATTTATTATATACTAAGTGATAAGAATACAGACCTGGAAACACATGCCCCTCAGCTCTTAAACAGCTGAAACTTTATAAGGTCTCAGTCACGCACGCACACAGGATTACATTCCCTCTTCTAGGATCTTAGCGTTTGTAAGCTCAAAGGTATATGAGACAAAAATGTGCTTAATTCGATAGTTTTACATTTTAATGTAGCATTTAGAAACCATGAAAATGGGAAATCATGTTTATTTCTTTATAAGGCTCTTAAAGTGATTTATCCTTATCAGAAACCACAGATCAAAAATACAAGAAGTGTTCGGTACAATGTGACTGCTGTGACTATCAGCGTAGGTATAGAAAGTGCCATTTAAAATTTAGTGAGTCAGAGCCTGGGGATGCTTCCACCACCTGTCACTTCCTCTTAACAGCTCTGATCTTGGTCAACTACTTAGAATATTATTGCACCATTTTTCAATCTCTGCCTGCAGTAGCTTAACGGAGTTGCTGACACTTTTTTCTGCAATCTAAGTTAATACAGACAAACATTTTTGAAGGCAGCCCTAAGGCCAGGGGGAGTATTTATATCCGCTGCCATTCAGAGAATAACTGAGCCAATAAAGCACTCGATAGACTTTGTACTTTTCCCAATATGTTTCCGGGCCTCCTGTGGGTATTTCACGCAAGACTGTGGGTGTTCTTCATCAAGAAAAACAACGGATTTCTTCCGTCATTCTGTTCTTGCCATGTTTTCATTTAGACGGATCTTTCGTCAATTTTGAAGTTTCAAAAATATTTACTTTATCCACTGGCACATGTACCATAATGGCTCTAAGATATTGGTATTCACTGACCACATTCAATTAATTTTGTTGGACTGAGAAATGCATTGAAGTTTTCCACATAAGAAGTTTGTTTGTGTGTGTTGTTTCATGAAACCCAGGCATGGCCAATATGGATACAAAGCAAGTATCCAGTAAGACTCAGTGTGAATATAAAAACCCAAATTCCATTCAAGTTGAACACTAGGTGGAATCCTAAAATGTCTAAGCTACTATACTAACTAGCATTAACTAAATTTCTTGCATTTCAGTATGAAGAAATCTATCTACGAGCCTTCTGGCATTCCTAATTGTTGATACTTCCCAAATCAAGATAAATGGATAGATTTGTTAGATAGGTGATAGATAAGAAAGAAAGAAGAAAGAAAGATAGAAAGAAAGGAAGGAAGGAAGGAAGGAAGGAAGGAAGGAAGGAAGGAAGGAAGGAAGGAAGGAAGGAACGGAAAACTACATACTGAATCTGCCAATATGTACACAGAGTAAAAATTACCTATTACAGTTCCACCTGATTCATGGGGGATACATTCCAAGACCCCTCAAAATTGTGGATAGTACAAACCCTGTACATACTATGTTTCTTTCCTATACATAACATACCTCTGATAAATTTAATTTATAATATTAGGTACAGTAAGAAATTAACAACAATAACAACAATTATAACAACATATTAAATCTAACTTATGTGAATGGCATTATTAGGTAATACAAGGGTCACTTGAAAACAAACTCTGAAATATTAAGACAGTCAACTTAAAACTGAGGTGGCTACTAAGTGAGTAACAGGTAGCTTATAGAGCATGGATATGCTGGACAAAGAGATGATTCACAGAGGGACAGAGCAGGGTAGCATGAGATTTCATCACACGACTCAGGATGGCGCACAATTTAAAATTTATGAATTGTGCATTTCTGGAATTTTCTGTTTAATATTTGTGGCCCTCAGTTGAGCGTATGTAACTGAAACCACAGAAAGCAAAACCAAGGTTAAGGGGGACTAGTGTAAAAAATTTGACATTAAGTAATTGAAAATATTTTTTAAAGAATTGTTTAAGTAAAGAATTTGTTGCATTCTTGTTCAGTTTAGTACTAATAGTAAAAACTGCCCTGGCTGGTGTGGCTCAGTGGATTGAGTGCTGGCCTGCAAACCTAAAGGCCACCAGTTCAATTCCCAGTCTGGGCACATGCCTGGGTTTCAGGCCAGGTCCCCAGTGTGGGGGTGTGAGAGGCAACCAGTTGATATTTCTCTCACACATCAATGTTTCTCTCCCTCTCTCTGTCCCTCCCTTCCCATCTCTCTAAAAATAAATAAAATTAAAAAAATAATAATTTAGAGGTATTATAGGGGTATAAGAGATAAAGATGAACTAGCTAATCAAGGGTATCATGAGAGGAGTATTCTAAAGAACTCATGTCTTTCCACCGTAAAAAAATGTGATTCATAACTGTTATTATATATCTAGGATCAGAGCAGAGTTTTGTGTAATATTTATTTCTTCCATTTATTTCCTCTCAATATGAATATACAGAAACATAGAATTTGATGACGTTGAATAAGATTTACCCTTTCTTTTCTTTAATTACTGAATGCCAGTGCACCCCTTTAACACATCCACATCTTACCAGGAACTCTGACCCTTGTTTTTGCTTGGCTTATTCTTTATTTGCAGAGCTAATGGAGGACAAAGAGAATTGCTCCGGTTTGAATGATAAAGTTACATAAACTTTTATTATTTCTAAGGAATGAATGATCCAAGGAAATCTTTCTCTTCATGTTATATGCTTCATATGGATAATGCTCAGTTAGGTTATGAGGTTATATTTTCTAATATGTTAACCTTCTATTCTGAAATGTTTAGCAAGCACAACTTAAACTACATGAATTTACAGAAGTCATATGCCTTCCATCATGAGTCATTGCCGCAACGATGAGTCCCTCACACAGGAATTACTTGACCAATGCTTTTCATGGTTAGTTGGCGACAAGAAAAGAAGAGGGACATTAACAACATTTCCTGTATTGGTTTTATTAAACTGATAAACACAGAAGAAATATGACAGCTGATCCTCACAATCAAATCTATCACACTGTGGAAAATTGAAACTACTCTTAAAAACAGAAGTGAGGGAATATCCTTTTGGTTTTGCTAAATTCAAATATTTCTTTTCATGTTCTCAGACTTGTAAAGAATAAAATCAAATATCATACATTAATCTGGACACTTTATTATAGCTAAATTATTATAAGCCTTTCATCTCAAAAATTAGGTTATTTTTTAAAAATACAATGTATTAAATAATGAAGGCATGATATTAATGGTCTTGTTACATAATGAAAAGCATTCACAGTTATCAGAACAGATTACATAGTTTTTTAAAAAAATGTATTTATTTTTAGAGAGGGGATAGGAGGAAGAGAGAGGGGGCGAGAAACATCAATGTGTGGTTGCCTCTAGCAGGTCCTCAAGGTTGGGGACCTGGCCTGCAACCCAGGCATGTGCCCTGACTGGGGGTCAAACCCGTGACCCTTTGGTTTGCAGTATGGCACTCAATCCAGTAAGGGCAGATTACATAGTTTTATCATGGTTTTACTATACTTAAAATATAATATGCAATGATGTAATGTGATTTATTTATGTTGTCGAACCTAACAACATAAAGAACCCAGTATCACTTATGAGTCCTAATTTCATAATTACATAATTCAAGAGCATGGAAAGTTCCAGAAATGTTTATACAGGAGAGGTATGCAAAGGCATACAAATACACAACATGCTCAGAAAAAGCAAATGGTTCAGGGCATCAGGAAACCAGTGTTCTTCACACTGGGGAATGCAAACCCCCTGAAACCACCCGAGGCTAGCAGACCTCAGAGGGTTTTAAGTCAGTGGAGGGCTTATTGGCATACCTATAGTAGTTTTAAATTTTTATTTTCTTCTTTAGTAGTTTTTCTATGCCTTTACCTGGACTTTTTATTTAAGAGTGTTCATAGTTTTTGAAACACTTTTATGATAGCTCCTTTAAAATACTTGTTACATAATTCCAACACAGGATCATCTCAGTGTTAGTGTTTGTTGGGTGTCTTAGTCAAGTTGAGATTCCCCTGGTTTTTGTTCATAGGAGGAATTTTGGATCATATCCTGGACACTTTGGGTATGTTGCAAGGCTCTGGTTCCTATTTCAATCTTGTAGTTTAGCAGGCACTCAACCTACTAGGGTCAGAAGGTACACCTTGGCTCACATTTGCTGGCTGTGGTTTGAATGTTAATTTAGTTTTCAAAGTATTTGCATGCAATCTGGTCTGCTCCACTATGGACTACCCAGTGGCCAGTCTGAAACCTGGGTGCCATTTCACAAAGTGGTTCTGTTTGTAAACTTTTGCTCTTTTTTGTCTCCTTGGTTTCCCATATGGACCACACAGAAGTTCTACCAGGACTTTACACATAGATTTAAAGAATCCTTTCACCAGCTCCTTCACCTCTGTAATCCTCCTTTAATTCTGGTAGGGGTAAGGATTTATAATTGTGTTGCCTTTCCCTTCATACCGGGTGTGCGAAGCCTACAGGGCTCCACCCCACGGTCTGTGCAGTCCTAGTAGGGATGAGCAGATGAACCATCTCGTCAGTTCTGGGTGGGGAAGCGTGGCAGGACTTTATTTATAGTCTGTGTGGCTCTGGCACTCAGTGGAAAGAGAGGGACTTAACTTTCTGAGTAGCCTTATTCTGGAATAAAGCAGATTTAGTCAAAAAGGTTTTGTCCTTTAGAACTGCTCTTTTCTGGGGTTTTTTTTTCCCTTCCCTTTTCTGAGGTTTCTCTTAGATGCTTTCTGTATTTTTTAGTTATATTTAGTGAAAACATAGGGCAGAATGGGCTTTTTCAGTCTCCTTAAAAACTTCAAATCTCATTTACTCTCTTATGTTCCCAAAGAAAATAAAGAACACCATCATTGGAAAAGATACATGCCCCCTATGTTCACTGCAGCATTATTTACAGTAGCCCATATGTGGAAGCAACCTCAGTGTCCCTGGGTGGATGAATGGATAAATAGGATGTGGTGCATATGTACAATGTAGTGTTACTCAGTAAAAAAGGAATGGATGAACCCAGAGGGTATTCTGCTAAGTGAAATGAATCTGGCAGAGAAAGACACGTACCATGTGATTTCACTTATGTATGGAATAAAAACCAAAATAAATGAACAAACAAAACAGAAACAAACCCATAGTTACAGGGAACCAATTGCTGTTCACCACATGAGACGTGGTTGGGGGATGGGTGAGAAAGGTGAAGGGGTTAAGAAGTACAAATTCCCAGTTATAAAGATAGTCATGGGCGTGTCAAGTACAACATAGGGAATACAGTCAATAATATTGTAATAGCCATGTATGGCGTCAGATGGGTACAAGACTTGTAGGGGTATTCCATAAGGTATGTACATGCCTGATCACTGTGCTGTACACCTGAAAGTAATATAATATTGTATGTCAACTCTAACTGAAAAGTAAGTTTAAAAAACACCACCATTTTTAGGTTGACAAGCCAGGAACTTAGTTTGAGACTTGGTCCTACAAACTCTAGAATTTGTGTTCTCTTCATCACCAGTGCCACTGACCTAGTTCAAGCACTGTTCATTGTTCATAATTTCTAGTCCTGATTACTGAAAAGTCTTCATGAATGTTTGCTTTGCTTCTAATATTTTCCTGCTTCAGACTATTCTGTAATCAGAATAACCATTCTAAACTGAACATATGACCACATTACTTTACTTAAAACCCTTCAACAGTTCCCAATGTTATTTCGAAAAACCTCCATAACTCTTTACAAGGTCATTTACTACCTGCACGCTCTTACCTTTTTACTTCTTTTTTTATACACTCTGCTCCAACTACAAGGAGCTTTCACTTCCCACCTTGTCAGGCTTTTGCCTCTCCCTGACAATAGCCCATCCTCCTCGCCTGGGCAGATAAAACTGATCATCACCACTTTCAGAAGTACCCATTCTTCAGCATCACCTGTTGCTGTTCCTTAAAGAACTGAAAAAGTAGCACTTACTGCTCGATGTTAATTGAGGTTCTGCTCTCTCCAATAGACTATGAGCTCAAGGCGAAAGTCACAATTTCTATTTGCTCATTCATCTATCCCCAGAACCTTACCCACTGTAACCCTTCAAAATAAAAAAACACCCCCCAAAAATTTGCTTGAAGAAATGAATATGTGAGTGAAAGGGTTTGAGCCTGGGTGACCTAAGCAGATAAAGGATAATGGTGCCGATATCCGTTAGGGAACCTAGTAGAAAATTAAGTTTCCCGACGGATGAATTAAACCCTTCTTTGAACTTGATGCCTTCAGGGTGGCAATAGCGCTTCTGTTCTCGTAGACATCTCTATAAGAATGAAAGTGTGTGAATGTGCCCACACTGTGGACCCCTACATGAACGATTACGGATAGTAATATGTATAACCAAGCATAGATTAGAAGATTTGGCAATATTTTATGAGGGAGAAATGTTTCTGGTAATATGAAGTCTGAACACATTTCACTGAAAAATGCACACTGTTATGAAAGAGTTGAGTGTATAGACTTGTAGCTGAAAATCCAGGAGAGCACAGGGAGTTCGCAGAGGTCAGTTCCGTGAGAGGGAAGTACAGCCTCCATAAACGAGTGGGATTAAGAGTGAACGCTGTTGTTTGTCCTTGGGTTTGAGGTTTCTACAATTCAATGTTGCTCTCAGGTTACCTTCCCAAAGCCTAATGTTGACAAAACTTTATTATATACCTCTTAAAAATGTAATACTTGCCATAAAGGAAATCAGAGAAATTAATTATTTTAAATGGACAAATATAGACACTGAAATATAGCTTTTGGGTCCAGAATTGCCTCTTTTTTGAAGGTGATAATATTAACCAGTTTACACGGAAAGAGTAGTAAGAGTAAAAAGCACTAAGAAAACTTGCAATTTTCAGTCTGGGAGATAAGGAGATTAGCAGTCACCATTCCATCATGACAAGAAAGAAGCTAGACAAACGGAAACCTAAATTTCTGGAGCCTTATTAGCTTTTATGTCTATTAAGTAAGGTGGAAATGCCCATTCCATAATAATGATTCAGCATCAATTTGATAATAGGTATAAAATATTTACCCCGTGTCAAGGTCAAAGTAAGAAATCATGAGGGAAAAATTTTAAGCTCATTCAATGAGCAATGACAGAAGGAGACAAAATTTCTCTCATAAAAAGTATTTACACAGAGGCAGGATTTTGTTTATTTTAGTGAATATTAAATCATCGGAAAAGTGTTAAATCCTTTTCAGAAGGGCCATGCAACTGAAATTTTGCGTGACGGACCATTCCTCCAAAACGTCCAGGTTCTCAGTTTCTTTTTTTATTTATATCTTTATTTATGAAGAAGTCATTTATCAAACATGGAAATAAGCAAAAGGAAACTGATTCTTCAATATTTTGAAGTATAGTTTTTATAAGCATACTTCATTGTCATCTAACTCTCTTGAGATAAATATGTTTGATGTTTTCCAGCCCCATAAATTTAGAAATGAATATACTAAAAATGATAAATTGTAATATGTGTGTGGCCTGTAGGAGTGATAATTCAAAGCTCGTGGTTCTGTTGTTCTACAGAAATTTACCTTTTAGCTAACTTGACATTCTTACTTTGTATTCTTTCCTTAATGAGTTATTCAAATACCTATAAGCACAATGTATTGTTTTTTGCCTAGTGCCTCATTGGAAAGTAGAATAAAAATTTGACCTGAGCCAAAACAAAACAGACTTTGAATATTTTTCATTTACCCATGGAGCTTCTACATCCTCGCCCTAAATCATCTTCTTTCCTCTGTGCCGTCCTTCTTCCCCTTATATCTCCTCTCTCATCTTTTTCTTTTCCTTTCTTACTTCCTTTTTTCTTTTCCTTTACTTTTTCTAATTTTACCCATTTTTGACCAAGCTGTATCTAGAATACTAACAATTGCCTACGCATTCACAGTTTGTATCTCATTATAGCCTTGTTACCACGCAGCATGAAGTGCCTTGGACTTTATGTTGTTATCTTACTTCTGGGACTGAGTAACAGACAAATATGATAAACTATCCCACCCACAAATTGTGAGAATTGATTACATATACTTATTTTTAAAAAGTGAATTAAACTATCAGGTAGCCAGGGGAACAGACTCTGAGCCTTTCTGCACACAGGAGGGAACCACCTCTGTGAAAAGCTGCACGCTTGTTGTACAGTAAAAACAGTGCTGATGCTTGAGAAACTGGACAACAAACAATGAACCTGAGCTGCACTATGATGGACAAAAGTGCAAAAGTACAAAATAATAGAAATGTGTGACTAATAGAAAACGCGGTATCCAAAATCCAACAGCTAAAACAATAAGACAAAAATCATTGTGAAGATGGAAAAATACCAAAAGCATAAACTAAAATGAAATACTGCTTTGTTATTAATGGCTCCCATAACAGACACCCATAAATAGGGAGCTCTTGTAAACCTGGTTTGGATTTAATGATCTAGCTCTGGGTCTACCAGCTCCAGCCCAATGACCAAGTTACCACCCCCACCTTGCATTTCGAAAATGAAGTTCTACTGGAGTACTGCCATGCCTGTGTTTCCTTATTATTTGTAGCCACTGTTAGCATGATCCGCAAAGCCTAACGTGAATGTTCGCTCACCCCAGGTCAAGAGTAAAGGCTTGAGAGATCCTCTGCATTCTCAGGAGCCCAGATTATAACCTTGGGAATTTTAACGCCTCCAGCAAGCCACAAGATTCAGAAGATGAAAAGCATATTTAGGCATTACTATCAGTCAGGATCCCAAACATGGGTTGGCCAAATCAAAATTATTTCCAGAGTTTTTTTTAACTGTATGGATAAGATAAGGGAACCTTATTATATATGTATAAACCACCCTGGGACACAGCCACCCTGAGGTACTTCTCTGGGAGGGAGCCAGAGCACGCCCTCCCTGACCTCCTTCCCTCCCTCCAGTCCTTCACTGGGGTATCTCACTAGGAACAGAAATGGAAGCCAGAGGGCACAAAACCACATGTTTGTTGTAAACCAGGTCCGCCTCTCAGGGCACAGGGCAGAGCAGAGTGGGTAAAGGAGAACAGATGAAGAGACAGAAAATATGGAGAACATAATGATTTACTTTTTTCAAAAGTAGGACCACCTGACCAACTATTAATATATAAAAATACACACATCAGTAACCTCCAATCAGAAGAGCAAAGTGTGTACGTGTGTGAGAACAAGCAAGGAGGCAAGAAGGGTCTAGTTCACTCCGATGACTGAGAGCACAGGTTCACGTGCACACACAGCCTGATGAGAGTACAAAAGGAATTTAGCTGTTTTTCCCTAAATATGCAAATTCCTAACACTGCGCTCTAGTCACTTTAGAAATTGATTGAATACTTTCAGAAAACACCAAAGAAATCAGTCTTTGAGCATGTTCTTAACAAATCATTATCTATAAATTATTTAATGGAGAAATTTGTGATAGCAACTGTAACCAAATTTGAACAATGAAATTATGTTTTGGGGAAACATCCTCTGTCTAGAATTATTTATGTAGGTTACAGCAAATAAAAATTATATCAGTAGTCTATAAAATTCACTTTAGTTCTTATATCTGGCCTGCCAAAATGCATTCAATACTTAAAGTCTCTTGCTTGGAAACTTAAGTTCCACCTAATTATCCTTTTTGTTGCCATGACATCACAAGTTATTTCCAAATATTTCCTCTGCTTATTTCATGGGGTCAGGAAAACCTGTGAACAACTTTGAAATGGACAAACAAGATCACTGGGTAGTTATCGTTTAGCTATCTTTGTCTTTCATTTTCCCTGAGATTACAAATCTATAAAGTTGTAAAAAACTGATAATATTGCAAATGATTTTTTCCATAGATATGTGAACAAACAGTCCAGCCAAAGCCATTGCTTTTTCCCTGTGGATACAGCCCAGTTTTGCATCTATTTGTAAATTTAGTTCCACATCCTAAGTGCCTAATGATGTGTTGTTGCTTTTTTGAATTCTCCTTGGAACCAACTGTAACACCTTAATGTTTCTCTTATTACTTGGTTAGTTAGATAAACTCCTTAACACTTGTTGTCTACTTTATGTTTGGATGAGTCACGATTTTACCATTAAAATTATCTTTTACTGAGAGCATGACTAAAGCCTGGAGTCATGATTTAAACTGGAGATGGCACTTTAGTTTCTCAAGAAGCTTTAAAAGATGTCGCTGATTCCCTAGAGGGTGGAAGAAGGATTGCTCAGCAGTAGTTCAAGTAAACATCAGTTTAAACACCATAGGCTTTTATGTGTCAGGTTGCTAAAGGAAATGACTTAAAAAGACAAACATATAATACTTCTTAACTTGATCTGTGATTCCATGATCAACTACAGTATTTAAAAAGCCCATTATGTAGTACTTTGAAAATACTTCAGAAAATGATAGGATATGATTTCTGTCCTGTTTTTAAGATAGAGAAAAATAATTTTATTGTTGTTTGAATATTTTTATTTATATCCTTCACACTTGGGTTTCTTTATTATGAAAATTACAGGTTTCCTACTGTTCCATACTGTTATCAGGTTGAGGAGAAAAGGTTTCTCTCTCACACAAGATTAATTAGGTTTTTTGTCAATTTGAAAGGTATCATCTCTATCCTGTAGGCTCAGAAAGAAGCAGGCACCGTCGCCAATCACTCCCCAGTTTGTCAGGGTACCAGTACATTTAAATAATCTGAAGGCAAGCATGCTTCGTGTAAAGCTGCAGAGGGCTGTTTTCCTTTGAAAGGTTTAAATTTCAGGTATCTTGGATGCTAGCCTGAAATTTCAGGCTATATTAAGTGCCAATAGTAAAATAAGTGTATGTATTTTTAATTGATATTCTTTGGAGGGGAAATCCTGCTTAATGGCTGAACTATAGGCATGTGAGAGAGCAAGTAGAAACAAAACTCAGATCTGTTCAAATATTGGTAAGTGTCACTTTGGTGTAAACAAACCAAAAACCAGTACTGGTGTGGATTTATATCTAGTAACTCTTCTGACATAGAAGCAAATGTTAACAGAAATTATATCCATCAAATGTCAGTGCTATATACTGTTAAAAATTCCATAAACTAGACACAGACTTTCCTGGTGTCTCAGCTGCTAAGGGATAGGGTACAATTCTTATCCTGAGGCTTTGAATTTGTCCTTATCAGTTGGTGAACATAAACATAATCCCCTGCATAGCAAAGGGAACCCTCAACAAAATTAAAAGGGCAACATAATCAATGCGAGTCAATCTTTGCAAATAATATATCTGATAAGGGGCTAATATCTAAATATATAAAGAACTCATATAATAGCAAAAACTGACAATTGAATTAAAATTGGGCAGAAGATCTGAATAAACAGTTTTTTAAAGAATACATACAAGCAGCCAACAAGAACATGAAAATGTGCTCAATATCACTAGTCAACAGGGAAATGCAAATCAAGACACAATGAGATAGCACACTGCACTTGTTGGAATGGCCGTCGTAAGAAAGACAAGACAGAGCAAGTGTTGGCGAGGGAATGGAGAAAAGGAACCCTTGTGCACTGTTAGTGGGAATGTCAGTTGGTGCAGCCACTATGAAAAACTGCAGAGGGTCACCACAACTTAACACTGGAATGACCATATGATCTAGCAATTTCACATCTGGTAATTCTCCCAAGAAAATGAAAATACTGACTCAAAATGATATATTTATCCCCAAGTTCATTACAGCATTATTTATATTAGCCAAGATATGAAAAACAACCCAAGTGTCCATTGATGAATGAATGGATAAAGAAAATGTGACATACACACATACTTGCATACATATGTGTGTGGTGTGTATGTGTCTATGTATATATATGTATATAGACATATATGTATATATGTATATAGACACATACATAGAAATCTTGCTATTTGTGATGACATGGATGAATGAATCTTAAGGACATTATGCTAAGTGAAATAAGTCAGACAGTGAAAAACAAATACCATATGATCTCATATGTAGAATATAAAAACAAAACCAAACCAAACACTAAGCTCAAAGATACTGAGAACAGATTGGAGGGTAGCAGAGACAGGGACTAGGGGGGAAAGCTGGGAGAAATAGGTGAAGAGCGTCAAAAGGTACAAACTTTCACTTATAAAATAAGTCATGCAGATGTAATATCCAATTTAGTGACTATAGTTAATGCTGTATCACATATTTGAAAGTTCCTAAGAGAGATTCTAAAAGTTCTTATCACAAGAAAAGAGTATTCTTTGTAACTATGAAAGGTGATGCATGGTAACTAGACTTATTGTGATGATCATTTTCCAATGTATAAATATCAAATCATTCTGTTGACACTATTATAATTTTATATTACATGGCAATTATACCTCAACTTAAAAAGCAAACAAACAAACAAAATCACACCTCCCTCTCATTCAACACGTAGTGACTTATTACTGACCAAAAGAACAAAGTCACCATCAGAATATTTTCCCAGCACCAGAAAGGCATGACAGTTAGTGGTCCTTTAGCACAGGGTCAAGGACCTATAACAACTTTTTGCTGCTTTCTGTTTGGATCTCACTGAATCCCAATGAGCACTGGAATTTAGCCAAGAAAGCAAGATAGTTTAGATGCTGATAAATAGACGGTAAATAGCAAACAGATCCTTTGACCTTGATGCTATCTACTCAATTTCCTTATTTGGGTCAGATTAATAGTTTTCTCAAACTGGATGACTGTCATTCAAAATAATTACTAGCCATGGTGGAGGCCAAACCTGGGATGCACATACCTGCTAGTAAACAAGGAAATAGTTACGACATCAGCTACAACTTGGATTTCAGCCAGGACAGTATGAAATTGGCTGCTTCTATTTGTGATATAAATAAAAATTTTGCAGTTAATTTTAACCAAAAATAAAATTATTTAGAATAACATGCCTCTGATCCCTATTGTACGTTGACATATTTCCTTATTACCTCTTTGGACAGATGACCAAGGACATTTTCTTGGTTTCTGCCTCCAGGGCAAAATGGATCTGACTTTATAGTCATCTAAAATGTCAGATTCTGTGATTTGTGGTATATGACTGAATGTAAGGCTAAGCAGAAAATGCAGACATATTTCTGCCCTGGCTGGTGTGGCTCAGTGGATTGAGTGCCAGCTTGTGAACCAAGGGGTTGCCAGTTTGATTTCTAGTCTATGGCACGTACCTATGTTGTGGGTCAGGTCCCCAGTGGGGGGCACACGAGAGGCAACCACACATTGATGTTTCTCTCCGTCTCTTTAAAAAGAAAAAAAATGCAGACATATTTCAAACACTGTTTCTCACTTACCACACGCATTCATTCCCCACCCCCTGCTCTCTCTCTCTCTCTCCTGTAGAGAAATAATACCACTAGGTTGTGAACCTTCAAAAAGAACTAACTGTAACCTGGCCGGTGCAGCTCAGTTGGTTGGAGCATCGTTTTGTGAACTGAAAGGCCATGGGGTTGGATTCCCGGTCAGGGCACATGCGTTCGTTGCGGGTTTGGTCGCTTGTGGGGGCACGTGCCAGAGGCAACCAATCAGTGTTTCTTTCCCCATCACTCTAAAATCCATAAGCATGTCTTCAGGTGAGGATAAAAAGTAATTTTAGGTTTGAAGTCTCTTAGGGCGATTAAAACCTGCATTAGTATTTTGTGTATTAGGCAAACTCTCAGTACAGATCTCTCATACACCTTTCTCTAACATGCATTATTGCTTTTAATAAAATTTGAATCTTATACTTTCTAATTATATCAGTATACATCATATTGCCTTTTTCTTTTCAGCATCATTCTGATCTTAAAGTTGCTTAAAATATTAATCTTGCTTCAGGTGGCTTAAATCTTTGCTTTTCAGTTTTAATGTGTTTGTACTTCACCACTCCTAACAATGAGAGTCACCTTAATAAGCTGGGCCCTTTGTCCATTGTAACACACCAGACATTTCTGAGAGCACTATTGCTTTTCATCAGCCATGAAATGTCCCCGGGTCACCTTGCTTTTTCTACCCAAGGGTCCATTTCTACTTACCTGCTGAGGAAACTTTGGTTCCTCATAGTGAACAACTGTGTAATGAGAGCAGAGTCAGGGGGTGGGAAAAGCAGAGAGATGCTTACTTGCTGGGTAAGCCAGGTGACATCAGAGAAGCAGTGGCCAAGTGAAAGTTTCAACTTTTTAATATTACTAACTGTATGCGTCTCATTTGACTGTGTAATATCCTTAAGCCAGTTTAATTGTATCATGCTTAACAATGGAACAACTTAAAATAATGCCCAACACTTTACATTCATATCACACCCAGTCAAATCCCAATCTGTTATAGTCACTTTGTGGGGGAAAAAAAAAAAGAAACTCTACTGATTTAAGGCCCTAAATTTATCTTGAATGCTCCCATTTCACTGTATTCAATTTATAAATAGCATTTCCATATATTGTGTATACAGAATGACCCATAACAGTGACAATTCTATACAAGATTGATTTATACCTATCCACAAGTTTGTATTTGAAACATGTAGAATAAGTGGAAACTATGAAACAAAGACTTTTATATATTTATATTAGCATACAGACCGATCCAATTTGTACTCTTTGAAAACAGAAATTAAATAGACTTGATATCATTGGACATCCAGAATAGTCTATGTGTTTTAAATGGTAAAGCATACAGGCGAATGGAAAGCACGGATTTGTCTGTGACATGCCGTCGCTTCTGTCACATTCATTTTTCCTGATCCTTCTCTTGGGATCACTGACTCCAACTGTCTATCATGTGAGAGTTCTGGAAGCTCTTCAGAATGACACCACTTTTTATTTAATGACAAACTGCTACTCTGCCCCTTCCAAGTTGTGAGATAATGCATCTTCCTTCACAGACACTGTGATGGAAAACTGTTTAATGTCAGGCAATATTTAACCTCAGCCGGTAGTTTGCTCGTAAATGATTATTTCCCACTAGCAACATATAACATTGTTTTATTTTAGAAGCCTAACAATTGCAATTAATTTTTTGCCAAGGTAGGATGCTAACTACTCTAATTTATACACAGATTATCTACTGACACCTGTTCTAATCCTCCGCTGAGCAGGTGGGCCAAACTGCAGGGCCTTTTGATTGATGAGGGAATGTTCACCAGGTCAAATTCTACCTAAGAAAAAAAGACATCAAACCCCCCCCCAAAAACCCTCTGTTAATGGACCATAGTAAGAAGCTAGGTTTCGTAGCTGATGGGAAAGACTGATGCTCCCCAAGAGCATCTGATAAAAGAACCCATTGTCTGTGCTATCAGGCTTATTTTAGTGGAGTGAGAAATGTAGTCCTGATCTTAGTGAAAACGTCTTTAATTATCCCCATCGACTGGATTGAAAGTAACTGAAAAATGCTTGTTGGAAAGTGATTAATCTTTGGGCCTGACATGACTCACCGAAGCTCAAAGTCCACGTCTTTGTTTATAGTAATTACATCCTTGATGTGATACATTATCTATATGTCTGTCAACAGCTCTAAATAGTGATGTCCCTGTGAGCAAGCTGGAGCCAGAAATAGGGGGTTTCACATATAGTAACACACCAGTTAATGATGCGGACATGTTCTGAGAAATGTGTATTAGGCGACTTCGTTGTTGTGTGAACATCATAGAGTATACTTAAACAAACCTGGATGGCATAGCACTACACACCTAGGCGACATGGTGCAGCCTATTGCTCCTAGGCTACAAGCCTGTGCAACATGTTACTACACAAAACAACAAAAGATCATATCGAGCACGAGAGAAAATGATGGAATCGACAGATGCTGTAAACATGAAATGTGCGAGGCCGGAATATCACAGTATACTGTTTTACAGCAAACCTTTCCCTTTCATAAGTATAAACCTTTTCCTTTACTACACTTTTTATAAGTATATAAATATAAAAAGTATAGTAAATGCATACTGGTGACTATGTATGAACACAGAGATGTATTAAACTTTCTCCAGAAATATACTGAAAGCAGAAAAAAGGAATGGATATCATATTAACTTTACGTGAAGCCAGAAAACCACTGACTGTAGAAATCAGCATTGTCATTCTCAACCCAGTGCAGAACCATTTGTGGGCAGAGGAAAACAAAGTCTTTGCAAACACATGCTCAAGTTAATTATAATAATAGAAAATATTATTTCAGGAATTATTTATAAAGTAACTCCTACATTCAGTCTAAAGAATGACAGTGCTTTACTGCTAACATCATTCAAGAAACTGAAGCAACATTTTGGCTCAAAATTTGGTTAGAATAATGTGTAGTTTAGGGCTCAAAATTTTGAACTTTTGCTTGGGAATTATAGATTGTTCTTCTAGAAATCTAATAACCAAGTATCCAGCTAAAGTTATTTGGGGTATCTATTTTACTATTTTCTAAGTGATGTGAAGGATGCTCTCAATATTAGAAGACAGATGAAGCTCATTGAAGAGAATTAAATGATTTCCCTTTTGCCTATTTTAAAAAGATAAAAATGCACGAAGCATATGAACTAATCTTGTTTAAGCTTCACAGTAATCCTGCTTTACCTGCTTTGTTTCACTTTATGTCCACCATAACCAGACGTAGGTACAATTTTTATTATCCCCATTGTACAGGTGAGTATTTTCCCAAGCTCACACAGTAAGATGGGAAGCTAGAGTCAAATCTAGGTCTGCTTGCTCAGTACATAAATCTTCTGCTTCTGTCAGAACAATTCAGGCCTTTAACCACAGAAATGTTGTAATTTATAATCCATGTATTTGATTTTATTTTATTTTTTATTCTTGTTCAAGTACAGTTGTCTCCATTTTCCCCCCACCACTTTCCTCTTCCCCACCCTCAACCTTCCCCACTTTGGCTTTGTCCATGGGTCCTTTATCCATGTTCCTTGACGACCCTTCTCTTTCTTTCCCCATTAACCCCCTCCACAATCCATTAAATACTACATATTAAAACAAGAGTAGCAAATGTTGACACACTAAGCAGAAGTAGTTATTGTCATGATATCTAGCCTATTGCTTAGAGAACAGTTTCTCCTGACATCCCATTGCTCACCCTGCACATACACACACACACCCCCGTCTTACAGACAGTTGTTTTCCCACGTTCATGCGATCACCAGGACATCTCTGTCATGACCATCTGACTCTCCTGCTTGGCATAAACACTTGCTCCTGGATATGCTGGATCTGTATCCCAACAGTCAGAATATCGCCCTTGGATTTTGTACTTTTTAAACTAGACCTGAGAAAGTTACTCAATCTCACTTAGAGCTAAAGTTATATGTTCGAAAATTTGGGGAATATTGGTGGTCATGAGCCATTCATTGTTTTTAAAAACAAAGCTATTCTGCCTGAGGGGAAAAAAAGAAGAAAGAAAAGGCCTGGTACGGTTGTGTCTCTGGTTCCACTTGCTTCAATTTCCTGAGGAAATGAATTTCACTTTTGCTTAAGCTAGTTTGAATTGAGATCCTATCACTTTTAACGAATGTGGTCCTCAGACAACATTTTAGAAAGCTCTTATCTTAATTTAACAAAGCTGTCTCTACAACATTTATTACATAGGCATTACAGGGTGGGTTCTAAGAAATGAGAGGACAGAGATAAAGCATTATGTCTTTCACAGTGGAGAAGAGAAAGAGACATTGATAAGGAGGAGCAAAAGATTTTTCCCTAAATGCACAGAGGTTGCTACAAAGAATAATGAACTTTGCATACTTCATCTAGCCAGTGGTTACATTCAACAAAATTCCAGTTGTCTTCCAGGGTGAATATGTGCCCATAACCAAGGATAAATGAACTTTTCTTAAAACACAATGTGAAAACATCATAACAATGTTTAAAAACTTCTTCATCATTTATACATAGAAAAGGATATAACTTCAGACCAGGAACACTCCCAAGTAGTCAGTAATGAGGAGCAAGAAAATAAAAATACAACCATAGCCTTTGTATTTAGCCTTGAGGTGATTGAAGATTATCAAAGTTTTGTCTCCCTTCCACAAAATAAGCTGAAATTTGAACATCATAGTAAGATATGTATGTATATGTGTGTATATGTGTGTATATGAATGTATGTTACATCCACACTCAACTATAACCACCCTCTTCACAAGCACGACATCTTCACTTTTTTCTATTTTTCAATGAAGCTTAATAAGTGGGTAAGAATTTCTCCCACTAGACATGTTTTTTTCTTTTTTGTTCACTGCTTTTTTTCCCTACCAACAAAAAGCTATTCGTGACTCCTCACAAGTGTCCGTCTCATAGGCTGTACCCCGCAAGTCAGAATTTTGAGCTTCACTTCTATCTTCATTCTCTCATATTCCAACCAACCTACAATCACAGTAAGAAGAGAAATGGCAAGCTGAGATCCAGAGGCACATATGAACAAAAACGAACACACCACTCCAAGGGACAAGGAGGGCAAAATGTGCCTGCAGGGGAGGTGGCGAGTTGCTATGGTTTATGAGTGCTTTGCCAGGACACATGAAATGCTCCCTGGTAACAAATGTTTAGTGTAGTTTACTTTGTTTTTCTTTCTTCTGAATTATGTTTATGTTCTGAAGTTAGTTTATAGAGGGAAAGAGAGATGAAATTTAAAAATTCCCAACAGAGAAGTACTTATTAAGAGTGGATTCAGTAAGTATTGTGTTAGAACAGGGAAGAACTATTTGGGGAAAGATGGTTAGTAATGTTAGAAAAGGACCATGTAATATAAAGTACTTTGTCATCAAAATAGTTTTGGTTTTGGTTAAACATATGTTATAGCTATTGTGTGTTTGTTATGTGTTGTATCCTGTATATTATATATTACATTATATATTATATTAATAAATAATCTCATCATTTAAATATTTGATAGAATAATGAATCAAACCATTGAGAATTCAGTAAATAAATAGTCTTTTCAGAAAAGCTTTGACTAAACAGTTCTAACAAAATCTTTGGGTTTGTTTCTGACTTACATTGATCTCTCAGGAACATATAGGCACTGAGTAACAAACATCAGAATTATATGTCAATTACTTAACAAACAAACTCATATTTAATAAGTGTGGATTTATAGATACTAGGAATATATTTGGTAATCAGATACTAGTATGAGAAAATATATTTGAAAATTTGAACTGTAAATCAAGGTATTTGTATCTTTTAAAATCATTTTTTTTATAATGTTTACTATAGCATAACTTATTGTGATCAGATTTTCTTTAAAAGAAACACATTAATGAAGTATTTGTGTTTATAGTTTCCTAAAAATATGAACTCTGGTTTTTGTCCACCAAATACTCAGTAGGTTTCCTAACAGTACTGAGGGGAAAAACAGCACATCAGTTACTAATGACATTGATTGGATCTGATCCAGGGCCTATCACAAAAATAAACCAAGAAACTAGGAAATGAAAGAAGAAATCTGGAGTCACAAATTAAAATTTATTTCCAAAGGCTGTTGCTAGAACATCACTAATAGAAATAATAATTGAGTATCACATATAATAAATATGCTACAGACTGTTACTCTTGGATAGGTTAAATACTTTCTTTGAAGTTTTATAGTAAGTAAATGTCAAAACCTACACTTTAACTTTGGCCATTTAGGCCTGTATTAGCTATTTATTTCTGTGTACTTTCTTGTCCTCTGATCTGAATAATTCGTATCCCTCCCAAAGGCAAAATCCCATTTACCTCTCAAGGTCCTGAAAGTCTCATTGCTTTACAATATCATCTAAATTAGGTCCTGGTGGGGAAGAGGTGGCTGGGGTATAGTTCCTTATGTACAATTTCTAGAGTGCAGGTCTGTGAAAATAAAGTGTTATTTGCCTCCACACACCAATACATTGTTGGGACAGGCATAGGATACTTACAGAGATTACTTTTCAAGGGATTGAGGATGGGAGGTAAATGAGTCATTGGTTTAGTAATTCTGGAGTCCAGCTGGGTGGGCAAATGCTGGAAATTGCTTGGTTACGTTTCAAGGCTGGAAATAGTTCTATCTGGCCTCAGGCTCTTCTGTGTGCTCTCTGGGTCATCCTTTTGCCAACCCTGCCAAACAAAACAAAATAAATGTGGCATGGGTCCTTAAGTAGTTTTATCAGCCTGTTTTACTTCAGTAGAATTCTACAGGTCCAATGACCTCTTTTTATTTTGTACTGCCTCTATTCCTTTCAGTTAAAGGTGTTATTCTTTTGGTGGATATAACTCTCCCCAAAACACTGTGGCCCTTCTATGACTACATCCTGAGGATTATTCGCTCAGATTTCAAAAGGCACAGCCCCAGCTTTCTGTGTGATAATCTCTTCTCTGCTTTGGGCTCCTGTTGCGACCGCAGTGGTAAAACAACCTCAAGCTTCCTGGACACCCAGTTTTTTAAGCAAGAGGATCTCTAAAGCACACCCTTCATCTCTTTAAAGAACCTTTCCTTTTGCACCACCTTTGGTCTTTCTGACATCTTAACGAAAGCTTTCACTGTCACAGCTAGCGCTTTATCTCTCGACCAGTGATTTTCAACATTTTCCATTTACAGCCCACGCAAACTAATTACTAAAATTCTGCTGCACAACAAAAATTATAGTTTTGCTGACCTGACCAAAAATAGGTATAACATTGATTCATTCACAGCAGGCACCTATTGTTGTGTTGGCTGTTGTTGTTTTTTATTTGACAATCTCAGAAAAAAGATGTCAGTGGCCCCGACTAAGTAGTCAGGGATTGCCTGTTTTAAAAATTCTTGCAGCACACCAGTTGAAAATCGCTGCTCTGGATAACATTTCCTGGAAATATCCTGGATTCAATATTCACTCAGAAACCAAACTTAAAATTTTGTCATCATTTGTCACTTGAAAAAGTTAAGAATTTTCAAAACCACCAGGTCTGGGCTCCTTTATGTTTAATAGTCCTTCCCTCAATTTCTCTATTTACCATTTTACAATAAACAGCACACAGGAATCGGGGTCATATTCAGCCCTCTGGTCAGAAATCCCCGTAGCGGGATCAGTCAGGTAGCTGTGCACATTTTCTGGTTCATGCTTGAGCACAGGCAGTAGTGCTGCCCCTCTTCTGGGCCTTGCAGCAGACCGATTTGCCTTCTTGCAATTTTAATAACACATTTTTTACCTCCTTTTGTGGCCTCAATGGCACTATCCTCCATTTCTAGGATTCTATGAACAGTCTGTTGAAAACAATTTAGGCTTTTTTTGAACCCATTCCTCAAAATCCTTTCAATCCCTGCCCACTGTTCCGAAGCCACCACCACGTTTTAGATTGTTGTTAAGGCGACACTCGCCCTGCTGCACTCATAGCAATACTAGTTATCTAGGGATGCCCCAAACACCACTTTCCATACCGGCCGATTAAATAAAACCAAGTGTGATCTCAGCTTCTGGGGGTCAGGAATCCAGATGCAGCTTGGCTGGTAGCTCCCTGTCAATGAATCTCAATGTCTGAAATGAAAATATGGAGTGATTGATGATTGATTGAGTGGGGCTCATCTGAAGACTTTATGGAGGAGGTATTTGTTTTCACATTCATTCACCTGGTTGTCGGCAGCATTTAGTTCCTTGCAGGCTGTGGAACTGGGAAAGCCCAATTCTTTAAGAGTGGTTGGCTAGCAACCCCCCTCTCCCTAGAGCACTTTCAACATGGCATCTGGCTTCCGTCAGCACAAGTGATTGAGGGAGGGAGAGAGAGAATTCTGGGAGGGACATCTCAGGCCTTTAGTAATTTATCTCAGAGGTGACATCTCATTACTTATGCCACATTCTATTTGTTAGAAATGGACCACTAGGATCTAGTCAGCCTTCAAAGGCAGAAGAGTTTACAAAGGCGTGAATCCAGGAGGAGGAGATCCTGGGCCAACTTAGAGGCTGCTTACCACGAAGTCGCACTCTGAAGTTTTCCTCCACACCACAGGACGGATGTCTGGTTACATTTATTCTGGATCTCCAGCACAAGACGGAGTGGAAGCACAACTCATTCGTGGCAGTTTTTACTACTGTGCAAAATACAATCCACTTTACAATTATGCACTAAGTTTGCGTGAATAAAGGTGGTGAGATACATAAAGCAGGCTTTAAAAAGCTATTTGTTTTAGTATTTCATTGCCACTTTTATTAGTGTCAATATTGTTATTTTAAGATTGATCAGAGGCAATTTTCTGGATCCATCACATTTTTGCACATGTTATGCACAAGGTACTAATCACAATTTGGTGCCATCTTTGCGGTTATTTTTGGTATAGTAAATAGCTTTGGAAGATAGTGTGTCTCTCTCCAGAGCAAAGGTCACACATACTTATGGCCAATATTTAAATTTTTGGTTTCCTAAATTTGATTTTCCTCTTCTGTATCAAATCCTCTGTGCATGCAGCTTTTATCTGTCCTTCTTAATGTGGGAATTAGTGTTCTGAGAAAAATAACGCTACTGCTCTGGTTACTGCTATTGCTGTAATGTATTTTCTTCCTTCTCCAACCCAACAGTCTCGTATTTTTAGCCAGTATCCATGAAACTAAAGCGGGCTACTGTGTCGACTTCTAAGCATGGTAAAATCTCAGACCTTTTACTTGCTTTGAGAATGAATGGTTTAGGTAAGATATACTTGATTTTTTTAAGGTATTTATTATTAAAAGGGTAATATTCCATTGTATAAATTGTTGTAGTTTACTAACCCATGATTCACCTACTTTTAAATTAGTAGTCTTTGAAAGATACCTGTTTTAGTCATTTTAAATTTCAATTGCCTAGAAACAATTAAAATTGTTTCCACTCAGTTTTGTCTATTCATGCCATTGAACAAAGACCGAAGCTAACAATTATTGACCATTAGGAAAGTATTCTGTTCATATCATTAGTATCTTTTGTATTCTGCTAGTGTTCCTTTAATAAAAAATAACCACAGGATTTAGATTATTTATGTGGGAATATGTTAAACAAAAAAGTCTATGTATTTTCTCTTTTTGCAATTTAAACAAATATCGTTATTCATTTTGTTTTCAAAACACGCCAGTCTAAACTGAGGAGCACCTGTTTACCCTGGAGCATAGCCTGGGCATTACTGCAGTGCTCTGAGCACCAGGAAAATAAACACCTGTGCACTTGGTCATGAAGTTATTGTACCCTTACGCCAAGGGAGAGTGAGGTTGGCAGGCGATGTGCTGTTGTCTAGCAGAACCCTGACAGTACCTTTTATAAAATAATGCAGTTATTTTGTTAAGAAATTCTTGTGTAGGTAAGTGTTCTGTTCACTTGGTTATATATTCTTTTACTTAACTTTATTTAGCATTTTATTAGTAAGCTTCAATCATGAAAAATGATGCCAGTCTAGGTTTTCTGAGTGGAAAGATATGTAATACTGGGAACTAAATAGGCTTCCAAAGCCTCTGATAGAGTAAAAGAACAAAATCTGAGAACTTTGCAGGAAATTCCAAATTGTACTGATGACAAGGTGACTATCACCGAGGAAGTTGGCCACCTGCAACTCCAAGGTGGACAGTTCTCAGGAGGGTGCCTGCAAGACACAGGTGAAACTTTGCACTACTGCCTCTCAAAGCCCATAGACCTGCTGCCAGCAGCATAATAGCACTGCCTTTCATGTCTGTCCCCGCAGTTTTGCACAATTGCCTCTACAGACAGAATGTAACTGAAGCACGATGTCAAGGGAGTTTTGATACTGTAGTTTCCAGAGTTCATATTCCTGCAGCACAAAGGGTAACTTAGAAGAGTAGAAATGGTACCGAGCATTAACAAATGATATCCAAAACAGTTCACCCTTTGTCATCTTGGCATCCCTACGCATCCTTCTATAGTAAATTAAAAAACAATTCTAAAACACAGTGAGTTTCAGAAACTGGCAGGTATAGGGAATTGAAATTTAGAAAAAATAAAAGATAAGTCTTGATAAGTAGAAGATGTAGAGCCTGCATGTCATCTAAGAAGTTTTATACAATAGAATTCAAATTCAGATTAAATAAAATAGAATTTTAGAATCTGTTTCCCTCTTATTAAAATTAAATGTAGGAGGTTACACTCCATTGGCCTGGCTATTTGATTCCAGATGTGTAGGTTCTAGATTTCCAACAAATACCCTAGAGCAATACCCTGAACTTACAAGGTTTTAGTCTCTTAGATGATGCCAAATATATTGAAGTAAGCCATTTCTCAATTTTATTAGGTCCCATGATTCTGGGGATTAAGGTTCGTGATAAAGATGAAGAATACCTATTATCCCATTTCTCACTGTGATGTGACTTCCCCATTCAGAAGCAATGCTGCATGGAATACTAAATAAAGCATAGTAAGTGAAATGCATCCCAGGTTTAGAAGAGATATGACTAGCACAGGAATAAAGTATGTTTACAATGTGTTAATTTAATTGAGCACAAATTATTACTTTTTGCTTTCTGTTAGAAATTAAGTATGTTTTATATAACATTAGGTATCTGGCTAGTTCTACCATATTGGGGGCTAAGACAATACAGGTGTTTGATAGTGCTCGGGTCTTCCACAGTGAAGCAAAGTCTTTATTATTGAGCCCATGTATGTGTTTTCCATCCCTATCACTATAGCAACTCAGTGTGTGAGACCAAATTGACAAATAACGAGGAACTGAGGAAAAAAATAGGCTGACCAAAATACAGGGTCCAGCACAAATAACACCCCTTTTTAATTACAAAATCTTTTATCACAAAATCATAAGCATGGAATTCTTATGGAACCTCTAACAGTATCACACTGAAACACACCATATGACATTTTAGGTGAAATGTTCAAATTAAGATGAGAAATTATTACATCCATATTATTATCCTACCAACCACACTCTAGCAGGCCTTACTTCTGCTGGACCTGTGTATAGAAGTTTATCTGGATTATAAATACTCTTATTTGTAGTAAGGCCCCTTTGGTGAGCACTTCCGTGGGACACAAATATGAACTGAGCCTATTCTTAAAAGTCACTCTGCTCCCCTTTTTTTTTTTTTTTTTTGGTCAATCTTCTTATTTGTCCTTCCAAGTCCTTGGTTATCTGAGTTATTGTTGACTTCTTGCGTCCGCCATACCTTTTTCATGAACAGGGAAAAGTAAGAGACTCTAAAATCTTTCCTATTGGAAAATATTACCTTCTCCAATGTCCTTTATAATAAAAAATAACTCAAAATGGATTAAAGAATTAAACACAAACATAGTACCTGATACCGTAAAACTCGTAAGATAAGACAGAGGGGTGAAGCTCCTTGACTTTGGTCTCAGCAATGATTTACCAAAAGCATTAGCAACAAAACCCAAAAATTTAAAAATTAACACCTTAAAATCTTCTGCACAGTAAAAGAAACAGTCAATAAAGTGAAAAGTGAACTACAGAATGAAATAAAATATTTGTAAACCATATATTGGATAAGGGGCTAATATTCAAAATAGATAAAGAACTCATACCACTCAACAGCAAAACAATCTGATTAAAAATGGAACTAAATACACATTTTTTCAAAGAAAACCAAATGGCAACAGATACATAAAAAGATGCTCAATGTCACTATTCACCAGGGAATTCCAATCAAAAACCACAAAACCACACCTAACATCTAGATAACTCAAGAAGACAAGAGATCAATGTTGGCTGGAACCTGCAGAAAAGGGAACACTTCTGCACTGCTGGTGGGAATGTGCACTGATACCCATGCATCCACTAGGAAAATGAAATGGACGTTCCTCGCGCATTTTTAAGTAGAACTACCCTATGTCCCAGCAATCCTACTTCTGAGTGTATATCTAAAGGAAAATGAGATATTGGAGAGTTATCTTCAATTCCATGTTCATTGATGGATTGTTTATAATAGCGAAACATGGACACCAAAGTGCTCATCAATAAGCTAATGAATATAGGTGTGGTAAATATAGACACAATAGAATATTTTTCAGTTATCAGAAAAAGACAACCTGCCATTTGTGACAACATGGAGGGCATTATGCTAAGTGCTATGAAAGTCCGGCAGAGAAAGACAAATACCGTATGATATCACTGATATGTGGAATCTGAAAAAAAAGCCACAGGTCAAAGCAAGAGAGTAAAATTGTGGTTACCAGGAGAAGGGGGTGGGGGGACCGGACACTGGCACAAATTTGCAAGGAATAATAAATAAGCCCTAGAGATCTAATGCACAGTATGGTAAATATGGCCAACAAATTAGAACCATCAAACTTCCAATAATTGACAAACATAATTGTCGATTAGAAAGAAATGATAATTATGTGAAGTGATAGAGGTGTTGTCACTGCAATTGCGATCAGATTGCAATATACAAATGTATCAAATTGATATGCTCTACACCTTAGATTTACACAATATTTTATGTCATATATTTCAATAAGAATACTTTTTAAATAAAGAAAATTTCAGAAGTAAGCCATCCTCATACTAACCGCTTCAGGATGAGAAACTTCTGTACAGATAATGTTCACGATGATGCATCAAAATGAAAATCAGTCACCTGTACCTACTCCCCACCTTTAAACAAAACTAACTTCTACTTTATAAAATTTGCTAAGTACTTTTTCTCTTTGAGGGACCTGACTCAAACAGTATCATCTTAAAATATTTTTCCTGGTATTATAGCTTCAAAAACTCTTTTTATCTGACCTAGACCCATCATGTGTAAAGCTCCTATTTACTAAATGATTTTTTGTTTCACATTAAATGGATATTGAATTTTAAGAGAATATTTTCTTCTCAAGGCACATTCTTGTTTCCGACAGCGCACTGTGCTCGTTTCCTCAGCTCCGCCACGAATGACGTGGTCACTGTTCACTGTATTCTCTCAGGTTCACTTGCAGTTGACTCTTATTCTGTGTTTTAGGAGATATATTTGAATAATCTAATGATTTGAGGGAAAAGCTCAAGAAAGATGTATTTTACTTCTTTAATTTCTTGCACTGAATCTAAGCATTTTATATAACATTAAATGACAAGCTGTAAGCCAATTGTAACTTGCAGCGTTTCCAGTGTAAGATCTCACATCTTTCTCTAAGGCAGAAATTATCAGTCCCATCTGACAGAGGGGAAGCTCGGTGCAAAAGTGGTCCTCTTGAGTAGTTCACACAAAATTCTAATTCCAGATTGGCTTTGCCTGCAGCGAGTAGTCTGTTTCGGAGAGCAGGTGTTGGGGGTAACAGGCAATCCCTCTTCTTCCTTCTCCTCTTCCTTTTCTTTCCTTTTTTTCTAGGAGCTCAGGAAAATCACATGCAAATGCAAATGTGCACTCTCACCCATCTAGGCATGGAAATGACCAGAGAAGTGGGATATTCTAAGCAGAGTTAGGAGAGGCTGAGGTCTTCAGCCTTCTGATTTCTCTGTAGTATCTGTCAGGAACACACACACCATCCACATCGTTTCCTCAGCTTTATTCCTCAGTCGTGTCAAAACAACGACTACAAGTAGTTGTTTAACCTACTATAGGCTAAGCAGCATTTGAGGATACAAATCTGGATAAAAGGGTCTTTCTTTCCTATATTTAGTAAGTTGTTGCTTTGCTTACACAAAAATTAGAGGAGTACCATTGGCAGCTAATAGTGTCATTGGATCATAATTTAAGAATGATAAAATCTAACAGTTTAAAAAATCGTCAAGGCATGATCCATAAGAGGATGGAGAAGAAACATGGAATTTGAAGTAAATAGGCTCAGTAAGAGTTTGAAATCCATTAAGAATAATTAAATAACTTATAAATTACAGTGATTCGCTGGGTCCTCAAAACACAGCCCACAAACTAACCCAAAACTGGAGCTAATATTTTCCTAAGAATAAAGAGTTTTATATTCAAATGCTAACTCCAGTTACATAATGACACATGGACGCGGTATTCACCTAAATTCCCAAATACCTCATAACCTACAGTGTAGAGCAGCCCACCTGAACAAAATTAATATCTCGTGTCTATTGTGACCTTTCCTATCACATTTTATTATATGATTGTCCTTAGTGAAATTTCTCTTATGTGCCTATGCTTTTCAAACGGCCGAGGAGAAATAAAAACGACAGGAAAAGGTCACACCGCTGCACGGCGTGCGCCTCCAATTTCAAGGGAATGTGAAATTCAGATGCTGAACAGTGCTGGATGGCTTCCACGAACCTGTCAGGAGAAGGCGGCGGCCTGTAATGATCACAGGCCTCTTTGTTCAATTGAGTGTGACTCCACGAAGCGAGCATTCAAACCGAGTCTCCTCGCTGAACTGTCTGCTGATTGAGATGTAGCTCCGCGAGAGGAGAACGCTCCCTAGGGATTGCAATTCTACTGAGAAAGCAGGAGCACAAGCTGATTTCAGGCTTGGGAATGTACTTCAATTCAGAGGAAGTGTAAAATTCTAATTCAGTAAATAAGAATGGGTTGAAATGTTCAAGGCGCTTTCCTTTTTTGTCTAGTAGATATTCCCCTAAAAAGTTTTGAAATATTTCTTCTCCAAAATCTTAACAAAAAATATTTTTTAAATCTAATTTTACCTAGATTTTTAAATAGTACATATTAAGTCAAAACAGATCAATTTGTATTGAGATAGACCAAAAGGAATAACAGCATCCAACTCATTTTGTGTGCATGTTATTTAAAAATAATAAAACTGCATTTTACCCCGGAGCCTAAAGTTTGCACTGCAAAATGTTAAAAAGAACATTCGAGTACAAGGATGTAGAGGGCATCTGATCCAATTCATTCACTTCACATGTAAGCAAGCTGAGCACCTACAGTACCTTGTAAGGAAGTGGCACATTAACCATTGGAATTTCTGTGGCTTTCCTGCCTGTCTCAGGTTTGACCATGATGAAAAGAATGGAAGTTCTAGAAACACATACAAAGTGAGCACACATACCAGTTGTTCCAAAGTGTGGTCTGGGACCAGCAGCACAACCCCACTGGAAATGCGTGTTCTCAGATCCCACCCCAGGAGTCCTAAATCAGACACTTTGAGGGTGCCACCCAGAAATCTGTCTTTAACAAGCCCCTGCTCCATCCCCCTGGTGATTCTGATGCACACTGAAGTTTGAGAACCAGAGATACGGATGCTTACAACTAAACCCTGCTCACCTTACACCTTGTTTTGTCCATGTAGACTTCAGATTCAACTTGTCAAATTCTGTCAAAGGAAACTATGGTGGAGAGATTTTAAACAATTATGGCATAAAACCTACTAACTTTTTGATATTTGATTTTCCTATCCAAGAACATGAGATAGTGTCTGATTAATTTAAATATTCTTTAGTGTTTAATAAAATTAAATAATTTTCTCTATAATACTTCTGCTCCTATTCTGTGGGATTTGTTCCTATGTACCTTGTTCCTTCATTTGTACTTAAAATTATAGTTCCTATCAGTTTGTGCTGGTTTACTGAAATCCTTTTTATATACTGATGTTGAACATAGAACCCTTTCTGAAATATTTAATTCAAGAAATTTATCTGGTATACTGGCTGAAAACTCCAGTGGTATGTAAATTAGATATTATGATCATAAAAGGAATACTTCTTAATATAGCTCACAGTACTTACAATGGCTAAACATAAGTTTGAAGGAATATGCCTTTCATCAGGTGAAATTAGTTCCTATTGATTCCTTTCTAAAGAGTTTTATCATAAATGATTTCTTATATCAAATACTTGTTTTCTGATCTACTGAGAAAATCATGTTTTTATATTTGCTACTGTTATGTCATTCTTGCATTCCAGAAGCTTCTGCTTCTTCCTCTTCTTTTTCCTCTTTCTCTATTTCCTCTCTTTCTTCTTTGGTTTCTAAAGAGTTTATATAATGTTGGAATTACCGGTGCGATGAAAAATTTTATGGCCTCTACATGAAAAGTAATCTGGGAAAATTGTTAGCAGGAATATTTAAAATACTGATTCAATTTGTTTACTTACTAATGGATTATCCAAAATGTCTAGTTCTAGTTCTTCTTTTAATCAATTTTGGAATATCATATTTTCTCTAAAATTTCTAAATTTTTCTAAATTTTCAACTTTATTGCCAAACAGCTGTTTATACTATTTCCTTAACTGTTTTTTTAGTTAAGCACACTTTTTTACTTCTTAATGTTACTTATTTGGTTTTTGTTCATTGCAACGCTAGATTCCATTTTGTAGTATTTTGTTGAGGGTTTTTTTGTTTTGTTTTTGTATTAGTGTTGATAAGAGTTCTTGGTCTGTAGTTTCCTCTCTTGTGAAGTCTTTGTCTGGTTTTGGTATGGAATATGGCCTCACAGAATGAGTTGAGAAATATCTCCTCCTCCTCCATATTTTGGAAGGGTTTGTGAAAGATTGAGGTTTTCTTTTCTCACTGGAAGAATGAAAAAAATGAAGCAATTTTGCCTTATTTCCTTATTAATTGTTACTTGATTACTAATTCAATTGCTTTGTCATTGGTCTATAAACATTTTCTATTTATTCTTGAATCAGTTTTGGTAGTTTGTTTCTTTCTGGGAATTTGTCCTAAATGATAATTTGTTAACATATAATCATTTCTAGTATTACTTTATAAGCCTTTTTATTTTTGTAAAGGTTTAGTAATACTCCCTCTTCCATTCCTAATCTTAGTAACTTGAATGTTCTCTCATTTTTGTTGGTCAGTTTACCTAATGTTCTATTATCTTGCTTCTTACCACTCCAGTCTCTCCTTCTGCCGTTGACCCCTGATGAACTTAACCCTGCCCTTATTTCAAATCTTCATTTGAGTCATGCTTTCTCCCGATCCAAGACTTTTCGTACACCTTTCCCAGTAAACATTTACTGATCCTTTCTCTTTTTTTACCTGGTTAATTACAACTTCGTTTTTATATCTCAGTTTGTGTCATTTAATCAAGAGCTATCATGCCCAAGCAGTTTTATTTTTTCTTTTTAATAAGAATCCTCACCTAAAGCATTAATAATAAATTGTTTTGCAATTATTTAATAAAAGTGTTTTCCTTCTAGTGTGAAAGCTCAGTGAAAATTATCACATTTCTCTGCTTAATATTTACTAGAAAGAGCATGACCACATCATGGGCTCTGAATTGATATTACTTCTATTTAAGATACTAGAACAAGACAGATATAAAACCTCATAATTTCAATCCCAAATTTTCAATAAAGAATCTTGCTGACTACTTCGATTTAGTTTTCATGAAATCCTACTAGAGGGCTGAAGCACATAGTACAAGATATTACTACAGTGTCCCAAGCAGTAGGCCACGAAAGCTGTGCAGTGGGTTCTTGTGAATTCAAAACATACAGGAAAGGGAAATTACAAGTGTCCTCTTTTACAGTATAAATTCTTTGTGATTAGACTGCTTTGCACACAAAAGTGCAATTTTTTATTACACCCTGACCTTGGCATGATGGTTTGCATGTAGGAGGCACTCAGTACTAAGTAAATTTAGTATTCTAAACTTCGATGGGTGTCAAAAACTGGAATTTTTAAATTGCAACTTAACCTTTATTATCTCCTTGTCACAAAGGTCCATGTCATTATCTTTGCTCACATAAAAATGAAAAATAATAAGCTTTTATGTCTCTGTCAAAAACTGAATATTTGCAAATAACTATATAAAATCAACATGTGGGACTATATGTATGAAATAAAAAATAAGTGGCTCAGAATAACTTGTGGATAGATACAGATGAAAAATCAGTAGATCTGAAGTACATACAAGTTTAATTTTTTTAACCTTTTTAAATTGATTTGAGAAAGAGAGAGATCGATTTGTCATTATACTTATTTATGCATTTATTGGTTGTTTCTTTTATGTGCCCTGACCAGGGGTTGGGCCTGCGCCCTTAGTGCGTTGCTATGATTCTCTAACCAACGGAACTATCTGGCCAGGGCCCAGTTTTTGAAGTTCCATGTAGATGTGAGAAGTCTGCAAAAATGTCTTTAAGCCCACAACTGGCCTCTTTTTCAGAACACATATTATTTTCAATGTTTGACTTATTTTAAGAGTAATCATACTGCTAATTTAGGAGAGAAATTAATTTTAAGATGTGGTGTTATTTTTACACTTCTAGAAATACAGAGGTGCCCAAAATGTAGGTTTATACTTGTGAGCATATGAAAGTTTATTGTTGTATATTATTTATTATTGTTATTAACTAATTATATTAATTCTTTTATTACTTATTTGTATTACAACTGTAAGCATACTTTTGCCTACCCCACATATTGCTAAAAATAAACTTCTACCCAAGGCTTAGTAAGGGATGAAATTCATAGGTAACAAACATGGGGAGTAAAGTCCCCAAGAGTATCTTTTCTGTATTGTCAGTTACACCTTTTTAATGAAAAACTATGAATTTAAATTAGACAGTTTGATAGATGTGAATTAAAGTAATGGAAATTAAAAGTGCAGTTAGAATAACATTGTTTGCATAAGTGCTAAAGTAGCAAAAGTGATTAAATAGGTTTCCTGGGATTACCCTATGGATAAAGAGCTGCTCAATTACTCATATAGACACACACATAGCAATGCACATTTTCATGAAATTTAAACACTTAAAGGCTACCTTCTTTGGAGATAGTATGCTACAATACCTTGCTAAATTCCTTTAAGTGCAACAAAACACAGAATTTTATTAATTTTCTGCAATAGTCAATGTATTTAAAAATGGAATAATTACATGACTCATTCTCAAATTCTGAAAAGTAAAATTTTACAATTGACATCTCTCATTATTTTAAATTACTCCTTTTTCCATTCCATGCCTCCAATTTACATTATTATTATTTCAATTCCAGAACTGAGGCCCCAAAGTCTATTTCCACATTAGATTAAGTTTTAGTTTAGAGGTTTAAGGAAGAGTCATAAAATTAGATCACATAGCTGAAAAACCAGTGTGTGAAACGCACTATGTCTACTACACATGATAACTTATGTTCTAGATACCTTCTCAACTTCATGCTCGTGCATGCCTACCCCACCTGAAGAGTGATTTAGTCAATTCCCAAAAGAAAGAGAGGTCAACTGAATGTCCTCACTCAACTCAATGTTACAAGACACCTGTTTATGGAAATATTTATTAAATACATTTTATATACAAGGGGGAGCCCCCCCCAAATGGAATTATCCTCTGGAGGGTGGGCCCCTTGTAGTACAGGCTTCCCCTGCCAGCTGAGTGTTCTAGGAACCCATCTGTATCAGTGTTCCAGCTGGCATTGTGAGAGGCTGCATTCAGCTTCAGTGAATGTTTTTTTGAAGATTCTCTTTGAACATGTTTGCCCATTTCATGATGGGTGATTTATAAGTGCACCCGCCCATACCATGCTGAGTGTTCAGCAGTTTTTGACCAAAAATGGCATGACCCTCATGCCCCCCTGCCCCCCCTGTTCACTGAATCTCTCCCTGAGCCACTATTTTTTTGTTTTCCTGGATGAGAGAAGTCCACAAAAGGAAACCTTTTGCTGATGTAGAAGAGGTGAAACAAAAAACAACAGAAGCTCTAAAAGGCACCAAAATCAATGAGTTCAAAAACTGTTTTGAGCAATGGAAAAAATATCTCGATAGGTATATTGCATCGAAAAGAGAGTGCTTTGAAGGTGACTGAGGTTTAAACGTGAAAATAAACACATAACATTTTATAAATAAATTCTCTTTTGGGGGGCTCCCCTTGTATTAGGTACAAAAGGAGAAATATCTTTACCCAGAGCTCTGTGAACCACTTCCTCATCAACTTCAATATTTTCACTCACTGTTAGGAAATAAATGCACTCTTGGACATTAGAACAGCCAGTCTTATGTAAAAGAAGAACTCCACACTCTCAGTTTAGTACAACTTCCTTCCCTACCTTGATCTCATTTCACTCTGTGAAGCCTGTAGGGAGAAAGGCACATGATCCCTTTCTCCTCTAAATGTCCTGTAGTAACATAGGACAGACCACTGCTGTTTACTGCAGAAAATGCCGATAACTGATTCCTACAACCCCTACATTGGTCTCTGCATCCGATCATACATGTCAACATTGTTCTGCTGATATGACCTTGCCTCTGGAAACAAGGCCCTCTTATGTGGGGTCATTTTCAAAACAGCTCATAGCTGTTTTGCAGGGACTCTATTTTGCAGGGTCTATGTTGCATTCTCTGAATCCTTAAGCATCCTTGGTTGATCTTCTGTCCCAAAGCAGACACTGAACTAGCCATTTCACTGAATCAGATGTCCTTCCCCAAACCATTCCATCTCCAAAGCACATGAGCCAAAGTCTACAAATATTTATCTTGCACTTGACCTCATATAGCTTAAATGATGTAGGTTAATCTCCAAAGGCACCACAAACAGGCAATTTCCCTGATATAAATTCACACTCCACAACTGCTACAACTTTCAAACAAATCACTCATATGTTCTGCGTTACTAATAAACTAAGGATCATAAAAACCAGTTTCAAAATATTTTATCCGGTACTATATCCATGGTTAGCATTCACTTTACCTTCCTGTACCTGTGGGACCTCTGACAACCAGAAAAGTCTCATTTAATATATTTGTATACATAGACTAACTTTTGCACATATGAAGATTCAAAGTTATCCTATTTTTTTCTGCAAAAGAGGGAAGGTAAAGTTAAGAGAATGGCTTAGGATTTCACAAAGGACAAATTGCAAAGCAAATGATTAAATTCCAATATAGATTATATATAGTTTAATCAGTTATCTCCTCCATTTTGATGATGTCGAAAGATAATAAATGTATACTATGTATTTGTTTTTAAGGAGATGTGAGCCCTTCTATCTGATCCCACAGTATCCCTGAAAATAGGGTACAATAAATACCTCTGCCTATTGAATAAGAAAACACAGTGTCTGAGATTTGTTAGTTTCACCACAAGAAAATGGCGGATCACATGTCAAGTCCAGGGCCCTCAGAGCCAGAGCCCAAGCACCTCCGGGGACATTCTTCTGTCAGTATTTCTGTATAATCAGCAATGGGGAAATTCAAGGCCCTGATTACTCTTCTTAATTTTTTATAGATCTAGGTAATTATTTCAGTCAAATTTTAGTTTTAATGTAACTCCTATTGTTCCACTAATGATTTTTAATCTAGGCATTAGTATATCTTTAAACAATGTAATGTGTTTGTACTGAAAAATTATTATCCAAGACTGAAATGGGTTAATTCAAAGAAGACTTTTTGGGTAATAATAAGAGGAATTTTAATATTGAAGACTCCACACTGCAGGTATTAAACTAAGATTATTCTAACTTGTGGAACGCAAGGGATATATATGTATATGCATATGTGTGGCATATATTAATATGTATTGTAGAGTATATATACATATATAAGAGAATATGCATTTGTACAAGAGATCAGAATACAAAATTGAGGACAAAATTATTTAGATTGGTACAGTGAGCAGGAGAAGGGTATTTATTTGACCTACCTCTAGGTACCTAGTTATTCTAACCCCAAGAAATAGTGCTGAGTACCTACCATGTAATAGGTGAGTAAAGTAGACACATCTGTTTTAATGGGGCTTACATGTTATCAGAATTAACAATGGAACAAGTGAAATGAGTGTATGGTGGCTGTATGGCGGCTGCCTTCTAAACACTCACCATTTAACTCATGTCAGTAATTAGAGGTAATTAACAACCCCTCTGTTTCAAACAAACAATTGTAATTACACTTGCCCACAGCTTTCCAAAATATTTTGCCTCTTTTATCAAGAGCCAATCTTAGGTTAGAAAGGAGTATTCCCTCAGTAGGAAAAAATAATTCCTTAAAGTGAATCCACAAAAGGAGCTTTAATGAGTAAGGCTATGAAACTGGTCAACTAACGTAACTGAAAGACTTGTCACAGCCAAATTATCTTAGAGATTAGACAAGCGAATATTTTTACCTGTCAAGACCCTTAGGTTACATACCATAGTTACAAGAATTAGAGTAAGAATCTGTTTATCACTTTGTTGAGGTCAGATCACTAGCACACAGTTTTTAGATTATCTTAGTTGTTAGTAGGGCTTGTAATTGAGCATGAGGAGCGGCTGCCCAAGAAAACGTTACAGTGTTTCAAACAGAACCTAATAGATACTGAAATGTTTTGTGTTGTGATTCCTCAACCAGCCCAAATCCACCAAGCAGCCAGGTCACGGCTGCTGGGACTGTTCCTGCTACAGATTGAGAAACCCCCTATTTGTGGCACTTATTGGCAAAACAAGTTAATTACAGCAGTGGCCCAGCTGGAGTGAAGCTTCAGAGGACCTGGCTTCCCAGGGAAAGCCTGCAGGGGATTTGGATGCACAATACAAAACCACAGGTGCATGAATGCCCAGCAGGGACACTGGCCAATGGAAGACAGGTTATGGCAGGGAGTTTTGGGATAAATTCGTTTCCCTCCCTTACCCTTTTAAGACCTAATACTTCCCATGGTCTCCCTAAAGATATCCAGGGAAACTGAGCATTTGGTTACTTCTTGGTGTGGTGGGATATTTTAAGATGTATTTCTTTAAAGTCCCTCCTAGTTTGGCAAAGATTTTACCCAGTTTGCTTTATTGATACAATATGTCATACCAATTTCCCCATAATTAAGTTTATCCTCTTGTTCATTTTTCATTTCTTAATTTATTTAAAAACTATGGACAGAGTGCCTACTATGTGCTAGTAACTATTCAGGATATAGCACAAAAAACAACTAAAAAAGTTTCTGCCTTCGTGGAGTTTACATTCTAATGTTAGAAAACTAAACATAGAAATGCATACACTTTATTTAGCAACAGCAGGTAGATATAAGTGATGTGAAGAAAAATAAGGCAGGGGTGAGGACTATGTGTTGACTAGGGAACATCACTTCAAGGATTGGACACTGTCATTCTCAATGAGGAAGCATTATAAAGAACTTTGTCAAATGAACTGAAACCAGACCATAGATTTTTGTGACTTCTTGGTAAATCCACTGAAATTGCAAAAGTAGTATTAAAAAGTGAACCAAAAAAACATTTATGGCATTGGCTGTTGTGCCTTAGTGATTGATCAAGGGCCTGTGGACTGAAAGGTCACCAACTATATTAGCATCCTCTTAATCTTATCCACCCAAAGTTGGGTATCAAGAAAATGTTGTTAGTTTGATTGGCATAAAAACAGACACATAGTTAAATGGAACAGAATATAGACCCCAGAAATAAATCCATGGCTACATGGTCATTTAATTTGTGAATTAAGAGCCAAAAATACTGAGTTGGCAAAAAAAAGTCCATTTAGTTTTTTCTGTAAAAGACACATTTTTCATTTTTACCAGCAACATTATTGATTTGGATATTTTGAGTATGTTGGCTATCTCCCACTATTGGCTTCTAGTGGGTAGAGGCCAGGGGTGCTGCTAAGCATCTTCCAATGCATAAGACAGCCCACAGCAAAGAATTATTTGGTCAAAATGTCAATAGTACCAAGAAACTTCGCAAACCACTTTTGACATTTCAATCAGTCACAGCACCTTATCCATACACTGCACAAATCATTTCTTGCATTTCAGTTATGTTTTTACCTTTCTTGAAATAATTAAGCATAATATGCCAAAACTGTTGTGTATTTTCTTCCATCTTCAATATTAAAATGGCTACACAAAAATTCAGCAATTTTGATGTCTTTTTAAAATGCGTGCTGATATGACAGCTGTCACAATACAACCTAACAAAATTGTTTCAAATGAAGTTAAAGACAAGTAAGCACACTACAGCCACCATGTGCAAAACACATTGATGAACTTTCTGACCAATACAATACAATGGGGAAATGACAATCTCTTCAGTAAATGGTGTTGGGAAAACTGAACAGCCACAAGCGAAGGAATGGCTAGACTATCTTAAATCATACACAAATATTAACTCAAAATGGAGTGAAGACTTGAATGTAAGATATGAAAACATAAAACTCCTAGACAACATAGGGAATAAGTTCCATGACATCACTCCCAGCAATCATTTCTTATGACTCCAAAAGAAAAGGCAATAAAAGCAAAATAAATAAGTGGGATTATATCAAATGAAAAAGCCTCTGAACAGCAAAGGAAACCATCATCAAAAGTAAAACACAACCTATTGAATGGGAGAAAATATTTGCAAATCATATATCCAATAAGGGATTGATATCCAAAATATATAAAGGACTCATACAACTGAATAGCAAAATAATCAGCATCACATAAAAATGGGCAGGAGATCTGAATAGACATTTTTCTAAAGAAGACATACAGGTGACCAAAAGGCACATAAAAAATGCTCAGTGTCACTAATCCCAGAAAATTCCCTACCTCTTGCCTATCCCGGTCTACAGCCAACCACCCGCCCTTCTACATCAATTTATTCCCTCCTGCTTTTCCTTAAGGCATCTCATTCTGTCTGTTGAGCAGTAGGGCCCATTGTGGAAAGAAATGAGAGCTGCAACCTGAGTAATAAAAATAGTTAAAGAACCTCTATGCCTTAGAGCTGGAATTCCTTCTAAGGCTTTAAATTCTCTGGTTATTTTGATTAAACCTTAATATCAAAAATATTTTTATAAAATACAGCCATTTTTAATTTGCTGTATATTTTATACTTTATTTATTTTATTTTTTACCAAATGATAAAATTGTAGCTCTAAAGATTTTAAGCCTGGACACTAATTTAAAATACAGTATTGCCTATGAACATTTAAACCAGGAAACCAGTATTAGGCTAATTAGCCTGTGTAACAGTTACTTAATAGTAATCTGCCCTTAGTTCTACATAATACAGAATTCATTTTCTTACAATTATGTCATACATATTGATGTGTATTAGGAAGTATGAAATGGTTAGCTTTATTTGGATGTAATGTACAGTTACTTTTTTCTTCTCTTATCATTTTATTACTTTATAAAAAATGTTAATTACATAGGTAGTTTTTAATTATTATTAAGTACATTTCAATGTAAGTTTCCTTGATCTTTTGATAATATATTTAACCAAAGTGTTCTTGGAGAAAATACAAGATACTATTAACACTTGGAAATGACTATAACATTAAACTTATGACAAAAGAAAGGGATAAGCTTAGTTTCAAAAATATATTCCAAAAATCTTCTGAATATCATTTGAATAAATGTTTTTGATAATAATGAAAAGATAGAAAAGAAACGATAATCCATTTTTGAACTGCTTCTGAACTAAAATGATACTATTACTAAAATACTCCATAGAATACTTGAATTTCTATGTTCACAGATATTTCAATATAGTCAAGAAAAATGGCTTAAATGGAGTCTATTATCATGTTATCGTAAATATGATGAGGCGATTGTGGTCCTGCAGGAACAGAGTATTCTGGGTATATTACCACTAGTCGTATACTAAGGGGAGGTGGCTACCCTCCCACTTTTACAAATTTTCTTTCTCTGTTAAATTAAGACTCTAACATAATCATATAAGAGAAGAGGAGTCTCCAAGGCAACTTAGTTAACTTCTGGGACAAAGGCATCCAGTTCTTCCTTGTTTCAGTGATATGAGATTATGGGGAAATGGGAGAGGAATATTTGCTGGGCAAAAGAAAGATTCTTGATAAATGTAAGTTTGGAAACTCTATGGATCCAGGTTTTACCTAGGTGGGTTGTAAATACCCTCCCCTCAATATTTGAAAACGTTGGCTTTAGAGGTCCATCTATTTTTAGAAGGATAAACAGTTGAGATTTTGTGTTTGGAACTTCCTTTACCTAATTTCTCTGTGAAGATTCTTAAAATATTCTCTTCCATAATTTAGTTATGAAACTAATTAATAACTGTTTCACAGGGTAGCATCTATAAGGTAATCATTTATGATTCATGATATATAAGGGAAGTTTGCTTTCAAATTTTAATAATATTTAAGCTGATTAAAGACTAGATTAATCTGTTACCAGTGGTAATTAGCTAGGAAAGAGAGCAAAGGGAACTCGACATTGAGTTGAATAAACTGGAAAGCATAAGCCAGCTCGCTAGCCAGGAAGATTCAGCGTCACACTCCAGGGGAGCACAGCACTGTACTCTGCCAAGAGGATGAACAATCCTCCCTGCCCCCCCACCCCCCCCCTCAGGTACCAGATTGCCAGGTGGGAGCAGAGGAAGGCAAGTCCATACAGAACAGAAGTCAAAATGGCACAGGGGGAGGTGCTGGGCCAGAGAGGCCTGTCAGTCTTGTCTGAGGAAAGAAGGGATTGGTTGGGAGGTGGACCCATTCAAAGCACATGAAAGTTTGGGAAGTTGATTGGCCATTTTGAGAAAGCACTTGGTCTATCCCAAGTCCAAGCTAACATAATCCAAGGGGAACAAAGAAGCTCTCCCTCTCTTTCTTGTCCAGGTGACCCACACTTGCCCCAGGCATTTGTGCATCCTCTCTTCATGGCCCATGTGACCTTAGTAGCCGTACGGTCTGTGGCCATGAAAGTCCACATGGCAGGCTCCAGGAGGAAGCCTGAATTGGACTGCAGCTAGAAACACATACAAGCTGGGCAGATGCTGGACTGAACTGTACTTGAATATGGAGCATAAATCTGGACAGTGGCTTTCATCCTGGCTCTACTAAAGACAAGATTGGACCTTTTCCCTGGCAAGGTGGATGGAGATGGGACATTGGGAATTCAGAAGGGAAACCCCCTTAATCATACATCATCAATAAACCATACCACAGAGCTATATCTTCCCCTGCAGGTCTCAGGAAATTATTTTCCTTTAGATATCACAATAGTCCCACTTCCACTGGTAACATAACCCTCCCCCAGTAACAAATCTACTGGAAAACATAACTCTTACTTATGCTCATTCTCCATAGATACCAAATTAAAAGTATCCAGCAGTTTGGTAAATAGTCTTTTAAATCAAAACAATTATCATCCAAAACAGAAATTATATGAAAATAAAACATGCAAAAACTGTACACTTCCTTAAGCTGGTCCTTAATTTTGTCTTTATAATGAAATCCTCTGAGGAGAGTATAAACGAAAAGGCTTGAACGTGTGTTCACATGGGGACATAGACTGGGGATTCGTTTAGAGTAAAGAAACTGGAAAAGCAATTTACTTTTAAATCGGTATTTCATAAGTTGCTACCTTTGCTTGAATAAAAGTTACTAAAACACTTAGAGCATAAACTTACACTAAGGTGCAAGGTTCAGAATATACCCCCCCAAAAAATAGAAAAAAAAAGTTACTGTATTATTCTTCAATTTCTGTCACAAAATTGTGTATATGCAAATAGAGTTTTCTTGCATTATCTTGTAAGAAGGTGGTAAGCCTTCTTACAGACTATAAGATTAAATATATATATATAATCCTTGTTCAACAACTAGTGCTGTCAAAGCAAAAATCTCCAGATACAGTTAAACAAACAAGACAGGCTTCATTCAAGGCTATCACAATAGGTGAGAGAAGCCAGTCTCTGAGCTTAACTCCACTGAGACAAAGGCAGGAGAGTTTGGAAGAGCCCATGCAGGAGGGATCTAGGTCATCTGTGTTTTCCAAATGGCCTAACCCAAAAGAAAATTAAGATGTTTCTTATTTTTTTTTTTGACAGGAGGCAGTTTTACAACTTGGAACAAGGGGCCCACCAAAGTGAGGCTCCTACCAACCACAGAGCCTTGGGGTGCTATCTTCCTTGATAATTATATTTCAAAGGTCCTTGGGAAAAATGACCTTGGGTTATAAAACTGGCAGGAAACTTTTCAGAAAGATTTACATCTCAAAGGGGTACAGAAAGAATTAAACATTTTTCTAAATTAAATTCTGTAAGAGAAAGGAGGTCGTGGCCTAGAACTGGGAAGGAGCCTGTCTAAAGGTTAGCCAAGGCCAATGTTTAGCTCAGCTCGGCCAGCATTCACACACACATTGACATGCATGTTCTTATGTAGTAGCAAAATAATGGTGATAGTAGGTAGGTGCTCTGTGGTCATTTATCTTATTTAGTAATCTTAATTTGTCCTCTAATCAACCCTATGCTCCCCTTCCCATCATTATTCCAGTTGTAAGATGGAAAACCTGAAACTCAGATACTTCAAGTAGCTTGCAGAAAAGTGTTATGTTCTAAATTCTTATAGAAAATAAGTAATAAAAAGAAGCTGAAAAGAATAAAAATGCAACCATTGGCCTCAATGTAAATAAGGATTTGCATATGATAAAACTTGCATTTTCAGTAATTGGGTCAACTATACATTGTTTAATAAATGATGCCTGTATATGGATCAATCAAGATGAATACAGATGGATCTGGAAATGACACAAAAGTATTTGAGGAGGAAAGTTGTCTTTTGTTCACTAATTATTTCTATTCTCAGAGAAGTTGCAGATCATAAAATCAACATATAAAAATCAGTAGCATTTCCATACACTAACAGCAAAATATCTGAAAAAGAAATAAGAAAACTATCCCATTCATAGTAGCATCAAGAATAGTAAAATGCATGTGATCAATATACCAAGGGGCTGAAAGATCTGTTGAATGAAAACTACAAAATTTGTGGAAAAAGCTGAAGAAAACAAATTGAAAGATATCCCATGTTCATGGGTTAACATGCACATGAATATTATCATGGTTAAGAACTAACATTATTAAAAAGTCCATTCTACCCAAGCCATCTATAGAGTCAAAATAATGCCTATCAAAATCCCAATGGCATCTTTTACAAAAATAGAAAAAAAATAATTCTAATATTTGTGTGGAACCTTGCATAGCCAAAAGCAATCATGAAAAAGAAGAAACCCACACTCCCTGATTCCAAACTATATTGCAAAACTATAGAAATTAAAAAGAAAAATTAAAACAGCACTGATATAAAAAATATAGACAAATGAATGAAGCAGAATCAAAAGCACAGAAATAAGCCCTACTTGTGCAGTCCAGTAACGTTTGACAAGGGACCCAAAGGCAGTGTAGAAAGGATAGTCTCTTCAACAAATAGTGCTGTCGAATCTAGGTTACCACATGTAGAAAAGTATTACTGGACCCTTATCTTGCATGATTCATAAAATTAACTAGAAATGGATTACAGACTGAAATGTAAGACCTGACACCATAAAACTCCTAGAAGAAAACATAAGGAAGAATCTCCTTGATATTGGTCTTGGCAATGATTTTTTTGGATGTGATACCAAAAGTACAAGCAACAAAGCAAAAATCAACAAACGGGACTTTAAAAAGTTCTTTAAATCCTCTAAGTAATGCATTTTAGATAGAAATTAGGAAAACCATTGCTAAATTGCAGAATCATTTGTCTGAACAGTCAATTTCTGCTATTAATAGTCAGTGTTCCAGGTATTGAAAGCCTTTAAAAATCATTGAATATTGTTCCTGTGTTATCGTCAGGCTTCAGACCACATAGCTCTACATCACAGATTTTCAATAAGGTGGTAATTGTGGACAAAATTTCAATGACAACATAGTCAGTATTGATACATTTTCATAATGTTTATGGTCACTGAGAATTGTTTCAAGCTCCATTTTCTTAGGTAGAGCTGAGAAATAGGAAATTATGGGTTGAAGTAAATGGACTGTTAAAATTTTATGCCAATAATCAGCCTTGTTCCTCTTAAGGAACTATTTATGCTTCGTATTCCATGTACCTTTTCCCCCATTCTCCCCATCCCCACTGATAACCCTCCGTGTTCTCCATTTCTGTGATTCTGTTCTTGTTCTAGTTGTTTGCTTAGTTTGTTTTTGTTTTGTTTTTTTGGGGGGGGTTCAGTTGTTGATAGTTGTGAGTTTGTTGTCATTTTACTGTTCATATGTAAGTCCCTTTAATATTTCATGTAAAAAGGGAAGCACACACCAAGCACATCATAATTACATTACCCAAGATTAAAGATAAGGAGAGAATCTTAAAAGCAGCGAGAGAAAAAGGTGTGACTTTTCTAAATCTTTGTGTTCTGCTTTCTTTTTCTTAATAGTTTGCTCTTTAAATCCTTTCTTCTTGCACATTACTATAAGCAGCCAAGAGGAACTAGACTGTTCTTTCAACACTTTCCTTACATGTTTCTTCAGCCAAATATCCAATTTCACATCTTGCAAAGTTCTACCTGTGCCTTCCACAAAACACTAGGACGTGAACCCAATTCAACCTAATTCTTTGCCATATTATAGCAAGGACTGTTTTCTGCCACTTTCCGATAACATGCTTCTCATTTCTGTCTGAGACCTCGTCAGAATGAGCTTTCCTGTTCGCAGTTCTGCCAACATTCTGTTCAGGATTACTTAGGTCTTCTCAAAGAAGATGGAAACCTCTCCAGCTCTCCACTTCTCTTCTGAACTCTCACCAGAAACACAGAAGCACAGTCCATTCACAGAAATTAGGCTTTTTCTAGCATGCACCTCAAAACTCTTCCAGATGCTACCCATCAGCCTTTTCCAAAGCCTCTTCCACGTTTTGTAGGTCTTTGTTATAGCAGTGCCCCACTCCTGGTACCAATTTCTGTCTTAGTCTCCCATTGCTGCTGTAAAAAAATGTCAGACTGGGTGGCTTATAAACAATAGAAATGTATCCATCACAGTTTGGAAGCTGGGAAGTCTAGACACAAGATGCCAGGAGGTTCGGTTTCTGGTAAGGAGCTGCTCCCTGGCTCAAGGAAGGCCATCTTGCCCCTGAGTCCTCACACGGAGAGAGGAGGTGAGGGGAGCTCTCTGGAGTCCCTTTTATAAGGGCACCAATCCCATTCATGACATTTCTACCCCCAAGGCCATTATGATCACCTCCGAAATTTCTTGCCTCCAAATACCAGCACATCATGGGGTAGAATTTCAACATATGAGTTTGTTGAAGACCAAATAGTTAATCTACAGCAGACCTTGATGGGAGTCACTGAAGAGCATGATACTTTGCCCAAGAGTAAACAGTAAACACTGCTTATGTGTACTCTGGAAAGAAATTTCAATTGTTGAAACTGTTGTGTGCTAATACTGCACACACACACAAAAATTAGAGAGTGATATAATCTTGACCAAGACCTATGAGTACCACAGACACTGCCACCCCTTGCTTCTTATACCACTGATTGAAGTCATTCCTTCCCCAGGTTAACTAAGGGTCAAGTTTGGAAAGAGTAAGAGTCATATTACTTGTCTTGATATATTTTTGAATATGATTAAATGATCACTTATTGGCCTCTGATAATGTGAACTTAAACCCAATGCCTATATCTATGTCTCACTTCATGTGGTCTAGGAACTCAGTTTTCCTTGGTCTCATTCCCATAGGGCAAATGTAAAATTGCTTCATGGAGGGGCAATGTAATCACACTAATTTGTTTAGAGTTCTGTTTAGTGATATATGACCATTTTAATTAGTGGAAGAAGTTCTTACTAGGATATAAAAATTAAATTATTTTCATCTAAAATTTTCCTTGTTAGTATGAAACTTTAATTGGAGAAAATTTTAAATAGGATAAAAGGCAAAGTTATACAGGAAGATGATATTATTAATAACATTTTTCTCATTAAAAAAACAGGGAAATGTCATAGTTATATAATATTAAAACCAATTTTAAGATTGTTTTAGTTATACTTTAGTTATACTACCAAAGTACAAAAAATGATAGAAACTAATTGTATTCAAAGCAAAAAGTATCTGTAGAAAGGTTTGTTAAAAGAAGGTTTATATCTTTAGGACTCAATCAAAATTTTGATGAGGAATTACAACTGGGACTTGTGAAAAATATAGAACTCTAAATTATTTTTCTTAAGGTAAATTCTACATAAACTGAAACATTGATTTAAGGATTTTAAGATTTAAGCTATTCACCTTCATGTGTATATTAAAATAATTTTAAAAGACAATTAAATTTTGTTTGAGTCATTAAGGAATCATTTGCCAAGACAATATTCCATATTATCGCACTGCATAGGATTTTTCCTTTGATTTTGAATATTTGAAATCTTTTCTTACTTTTATTATAACTGAAAATATGTTCATCTCAGTTCAGTCATTTTTTTAACATTAAAGCTGCTAAATTATTGATTACCTTAATTTTTAAGAAACAGTTTATTTCTCATGGCTCCAATAATTAGTTAAGCACTATATTTCACACTTATATTCATAATATTACAGATATTTATCACTATTCTGACTTTTTAAAAATTGGTAAGCAATTTAAAAACTTATCAGTTGCTTTTATTTATGTTTTAAAAGCCTATTAGAATATTTTAATTAAATAAATGAGATTGTGGAGGAAATGATTAAAATACTTTTTTATGAATACAGAAATGTGTATCTGATGTAAAGCAATAAATTAAAAAAATTTCAATGGGAGATTTAATGGTTGGCTAACATCTAAAACTTTGGGACACCCATAATTTAAGTACTGGGCTCACTCTGATAATGTGGCTTATTATAAGGAGTAAATTTTCTTTATTCCAATGTCAAAAACCAATTATTCCACATTTTGATATTTATGCTATCAGTTCCTTATGTATAATTGCTTTTTAGAAGATGACACCCAATTTGCATTTAAAAATGTATAAGGCTGATTTTCACTGAGTATGAAGTATCTGCAGACTCTTTGCTGAGCCTGCCTAGTGTGGCAAACGGTCCGACCAGCCATATTACACATCTGGCGTCTTTTATAATCTAAGCTGCCATAAGAAGGGACGTGCATTTATGTTTTATAATGAAAAGAAAGTGCCTGAATGTCAACTGGTACACATTAAAGATGATTATCTGAGTTGCCAGGCTTGGGTTATCTGACAGTAAATGTTTTAGCAGCTAATTCTTATGAATTACTGATGTTCTCATCATTTAGCAAATGGATCACATCACTGTAGTAATTAGCATCCTGCCTCTCCTGCTTATCATAGTTAATGTGTCATGAAAGAGTGTAGTTGAGGACTTTAAAAAAATACATGACCAGATTTGTTTATGTCCCATTGCTAAACAGAAGATAATAATCTAGGTTTAAAGGATACTGTTCAACAGGTTTATGGTCTTAACAGGGTACTGTATTTTTCAGACTATAAGATGCACCGGACCATAAGACGTACCTAGGTTTTAGAGGAGGAAAATAGGGGGAAAAAACCCTGCTCCACCACTGCCTGCCACCCACCCCGCCCCCAGTAATCCAGGTAAGCTACATTGGAACTATAAGACGCACCCTTATTTTCCTCCCAAATTGCTGGGGCGGGGGGAGGTACATCTTATAGTCCAAAACATACGGTGTATATATAGAGCTATCCTTTCTCTTTCAGGTATTTCTTTGGAGAATTTAACATGCTCCCAAGTTATCAAAAATCACATTACTTCTAATAGTATGATTGATTTTAGTCAGGCAAAGAAAAATTTTCAAAAGAGTTGCCACTTTATAACTACCTTTATGTCTATTATTATTTATTACCAATAGTTATAACTTCAAATATTCTACTTAAAATACCTTAAATAATTCTCATCTAAATAAATGCTAAGTACCTAAATATAATAGTAGATATTATGAATATTATACTTTTATTCCCTTTTTGGTTTTTAACTTCAGTTTACAACGCAGTAGTAATGCCTAGGCTTCAGGCATCGTTGTCACCTGGATTACATTTAAGAGTTCTTAAAATGAAAACAATACAGTAAACAGGGATTTGGTAATCCTTCAGCAATTTTAATAAGCAAAGTTTGTTTTGTTACAATCATCAAATTTGTTAATGTCCTTGGTATTGGAAATAACTCCATTTTTGTAAAAGTTTAGTATCCCTATCAGTCAACTAATATTGGCTTCAAATATCCTCTCTTAAGAAAGTCATTTAATCTTGGAATAAAATAGCTCCCCAGCAGTTTGCCGCTTTCTACCAGCAATAGAATCATTTCTGATTGTTTGTCAAGCAGTTGTATGTGTTTCTAGGTCCTGGGGTTCTAAGGATGTGATAAGTCAGAAGCCAAAAAATTACACCCAGAAAAAAATCTCTCTTCTACCTATTTGCTTCTGTCTCTAAAATAATGAAAAATTACACTTGCCTCCTCTCTGTAGTACCCAGGCACTGGGCCATCAAACAGTAAGGGTTCTGGAGCAGAAAGTAGCTTTATTGAATGACACTAATTATATCCCTAATAGCTTGAGGGGTATGGGTACCTATCGGACAGCATTATATGGAAATTGTCTTTGGCCTACAGAGTTTGAACTTTAAGCAAAGAGGATCCTGGCAACCATGAAAAATACAAATGATTACTGTTGAATATTAAAATGTTCATACAAATGTTGAACTAAAAAAATAAACAAGAGAAAACATCAAGTGGAAAAATGCAAGTAATTTTATGAAATAGTGGTAAGTGTGTCTATGTAAAATTGAAAACAGTGAATATGAACTCTTTCACTAGAGTTGCTGATAATCGTTGTTTTTTTTTAAAAAGTATCAGTTACTCTACTCAACCTTCTTTGATTTCCCTGGAGACCTCTTTAACACCAACCCTAGAGCACACCTCAGACCCAGAGTCTCCAGGTCTCTGCAGCTGTGTGGGCAGACAGCTTGCAACTGCTCAGACGCAGTCTTTATCATTTGGTGTGAAACTTTAGGCTAGTTAAGCTCTTCTGGAATTTAAAACATGACCAAGTTTGTCTAAACTCTATACATTGTAGAAACTCTTGCACTAGTTCGTGATACTCATTGAAACCATGATATCACTTCTATCGTCATCATAACCACACGCATTCAACCACAGCAATCATGATTTTAGATTCTCACTTTAATAGTGAATCTTTATTCCACATCCAGTGTTAAATCAGCACAATTTTATGAACCTCTGTTAAAGCATCTGTTTTTCTGTTTGGCACAACCTTAACCTATACAATCCAGTACAGAAGACAGCATCAAAATTCCTTCAGTGACCCAAGCTAGAATCTTTAGTGTGGTTGATAAGTCAATCAAAATATATTTATTGAAGTGTGCTCTATACCTAACCATATGTTGCTGATGCAAAGCATGTAATAATGAACAAGACACCCTGAATCTCTACCCTCAAGTGATGGCCTGTTCTCTTTCTATTCAGGGGACTCGGGCAAAAAAGAAACTGCACAGAAAGTAGCAAATAAAACCGTCTTAGTACTAATGAAAGGCAGTTCAGGATGTGTGGCAGAATTTGGAGATGGAGAAGAGCTGAGTGCTCCTAGAGCCAGTGTAGTGATGATGGTCTTTTTGAGAAGAAATCTGATTTGCAGACACAGTTATGCAAAGATATGGGAGAATAGGATTTTTAAGCAGAAAAGAGTGCAATGAACTTGTCATGAGGATGAGTACATACATTGTGCTGCATGAACAAAAAGTAGGCAAAGAAGACCGGAGCAGAGGTGCCCAGGAGGAGAGGGTAAAGATGAAAGACAGTAGGGTCCTATATCCATGGGGCCCATGAGGGTAAGCAGTTGATGGAGACAGCTTTCGATGAACCCACTGGCCTCAACAACTTATACATGTATCTCTTCCCCTGAAATCATTTGAGCTGATGGGATTTAGCTCTTCCAAATATTAATTCTACTTAAGTGTTTAAAAGTGAAATCCTTAGCAGAGGAGTTTTCTGAAAGAGTAGCACGTAACGAAAGGGGTCAATAGTGGTACTGTAAGGTTTGGGGCTCGCCTCCCTTGGCTTTACACTCTATTTTTTCCTTAACTCCTACGGATCAACGCTGAGCTTGACTTTTTAACTCCTCTCTGACACAGTTACTAGGCAGAATGGCTGACAACCTCAAGGTAACGTGAACACACTGGTCAAAATAACTCGACCTCTCAAACTAAAAACTACACGCAACCTACAGCACCCAAGCAGACTTACGGGAAGAAGAAAACAAGCATTTAGAATATGCCAAAATATATGCAGAGTTAAGGGAAGTATTAACAGCCTGAGATAATACAAGAAACGATAATAAAGGCCTAAGTGAAACGTGATTAGTCAGCAAGCTGGAGAGCTAGAAAGATGATAAGCAAACACCCTGCCTGCCAGGCCCACACTACTGCGGCAAGCCGCGGACAGCCAGATCAGTGACAGAGCCCCAGACTCTCTGGCCCAGCCCCACAGGAGACCTGAGCAAGCATACACTTCTGACCCAAGTGCAACTGCTGACTCCCGAGGACACAGGTACTGTGATAGTGCCATGTGCACCCACTCCAGGAACCCGACTCTGCTGCCACTCTGGGTGCAGGTGCACCGGACCTGGCACCAGGAAGAATTTGCTTTGGCTGGAACTTACTCCCAAAAGCAAAAAAGAACAGAAGGACCCTGATAGCACGAGCCACCACGGCCACACACTGGACTTCAGCACTTTTGTCCACAAAAGATTACCACAGCTTTTGGTGGCACCAAACAGGTGACAGCTGTAAGGACTCTAAAGTGTCCTAGTGAATCAGGAATCGGAGGGCACACCCCACCCAGCCGGCACCCTCACTGCCGCTTCCCAGGGACAGTGCTCCCCCAGCAAAGCCAGTCTGAAAGGCTGGGCCACGTGACTGATTAGTGTGCAGTCGTCGGAGCAAAATGATCAGAACCACACAAAAACGAGGAAACATGGCACCACCAAAGGAACACAATTTTTCAGTAACAAATTGTCTTAAGAAGTTGGAAGTGTAGAATTAGTCTGATAAATACATGTTTAACAGAGGAGGGCTCATGACTCAGTAAAGTTTCTTGGGCAGAGATGGCATTTGAGCTAGGACGTGTGGATTTGGGTAGGCTGGGAAAAAAGAGAACTGACATGTACTCTGTACCTGACACCCTACACACTTTATATAACTTAATCCGACCAAAAGCCCATAAACCGAGGCCCGTGCATTTTAAGTAAGTAACCATGGCTCACGCAGCTACCTGTTTGCAGAGTGCACATCCAAACCCGGGTATGACCTGAAAGCCCGTGGATTTTCTGTTATATGGTATTGGAAAATATATTATACCTGAAGACAGGCATGCAAGATTAGCCAAAATTCAGGGAAGGAAAGGGGAAAAAAATGATTAAAGCATCCAGACTTTGTCTAGAATAATTTGACTGAAACAAATGGTTGTTTTGGGAGGAAAGGCTAGAAGAACACAAAAGATAAGTGGAAGGTGGGGATTTAACGGTGAATTTCCCTTACACATTTAAATTGTTGGTTGAAGAAGGAAGTTACAAAAATATCAGTTTAGGAAGATTAATACTATGTTGATGAGCATAAGTGACTGAATAGAAAAATAAAGGCAAGGATACCTGTTAATTATGACAACAATAATGATAAATCTGATACAAGTTTGGAAACATTTTCTAAGAATCTTAAGAACTGCAATGTCATAAAAAGAAATTTTTAAAAATCTATGTTCACTTGACTACATAGTGTTTTTATTTTTAGGTCAGAAAACTACCTTGAAAGTATTTCAAAAGCAATTGGATTACTTCACTTTTTATAATCACAGCAAATATAAAAACATATTGTAAACAAAATGCCCATTATACTTCTGCAACGTGGAATATAAAAGCATATTCTTATTTATTTTAACATGTTTACAATGCTTACATTATTGCCAGTGTTACTAACTGACTCAATTCTCACAACAGTTCTATGAGACACATACTGTTGTATATTCACTTAAAAGAGGTATGAACTTAGGCACAGGCAAGTTAAGTATTGGGTTGGCCAAAAAAGTCCATTACATATTTATCTGTAAAATAAAACACACATTTTGCATTTTCAGCAATAACTTTATTGATTTGGGTATTTAGAGTATGTCAGCTATCTCCTGCTATTGACTTCTAGTGGGCAGAGGCCAGGGGTGCTGCTAAACATCTTCCAATGCATGAGACAGCCCCACAGGGCAAAATGTCAATAGTACCAAGAAACTTCACACACCACTTTTGACATATTTGATTGGTTATAGCACCTTCTCCATATACTACACAAATCTTTTTATTTGCATTTGAGGTCTGTTTTTACATTTCTTGAAATAATAAAGCATAATATACCAAAAATGTTACATATTTTCTTCCATCTACAATATTAAATGACTGCACAAAAATTCACCAATTTTGATGTTTTTTTAAATTTGTTATTTATATACACCATATTTAAAATTGTTTTTTTGTTAAATTAGCCACAATATTTGAAATCGTCTTATGATTGTGGTACTTATTTTAAAACTATTAATTCCTCTGTATCTGTGAAATAGCATAAAATATATTGTGAAGTTCTGTTACATATGCATTTTAATCAAAACCAGCCAAAGAGAACTTTGATGACCCTTTTTTTTAAATGACTTCTGTTTTGTTTTGTTTTTTAAAGATTTTATTTATTTATTTTAAGAGAGAGGAGAAGGAAGAGAGAGGGAAAGAAACATCTATTGGCTGCCTCTTGGGGTCCCCCAACTAGGGACCTAGCCCACCACCCAGGAATGTGCCTTGACCAGGAACCAAACTGGTGACCCTTTGGTCCGCAGGCCAGTGCTCAATCCACTAAGCCACACCAGCCTGGGTGAGAACTTTGGTAAGGGTCAAAAGAACATACGAAAATCATGCAAACAAAATTAAAACACCAGAGTACCAAAGAGTAAGAAGGAATATGTCATGCCGAAGATTTGTTCCCATCAATTGACATACAGTATCTTTACCTTGTGAGGAATATTTACAAATCCATTTTAATGGGAAGCTTAAAAATATTTCCAAAGTCAAAATATTCTTTCTCAATATCCTTCATATCAACAACAAAGACAAGATAGTATCTGAAAGGCATATAGACTTCTAGTGGGAACATTAAAGAGAAGCAGGCAAAAAAAAAGGTATGGCTCCATTGGCAGAACCAAAATTGAGCAAATATCTCTTGTATGTTCCTAGGTACTTGACATTTAGTATTAAACAAAAGGGATTAACATTTTAAAGCTTATAAACCACTTATTTCTAATTAATCAAGCAAACAAATGAACCAGAAGTCTTCCAAATTTAGCACAGAATTAAAAGTAACCCATCATTCTTTTAAATCCTATATGTCTGAGTCAGAAATTAATTTCAAAATAAAAGCAAGCAACTATGCAATAATTTCTTTACAGACTTCCCAAATTTGAAAGGCAAATAATTTTAAAAATTAGAAGCAAATGAAGAAACAGCCACAAATCCAAAGAATAAAAGACAAAGTATACCTGGCAAACTGTGAAATTTATGCCAAGGTAGAAATGGAGCAGAAAAGTACATATACCCACATCTCAGAGAGACAGTTCCCTGAAAGCACATGTTGGGGCTCGGAAAGGCCATTTCTGTGAGCCTTGGATTAGAACGATGAGAGTTTGGCAGTGGGAGAAGTGAAGACCAAGTTTTACATAACAGAGCGAGAATGGAATGGAAGTGACTCTGAAGTACCAGGTGGCCAAAAAGAGCGTTATGTTTTTTCCATGGGATGACTCTAGTGATGTTTAATTGTCTTTAACTTCATTTGAAACAATTTTGTTAGTCTGTGTTGTGACAGCTGTCAGCGTAAATTTTTTAAAAAATGTCAAAATTGGTGATTTTTTGCAACCATTTTAATATTGAAGATAGAAGAAAGTATGCAACATTTTGGTGTATTATGCTTTATTATTTCAAGAAAGGTAAAAATGCAACTCAAATGCAAAAAAAGAGATTTGTGCAGTGTATGGAGGTTATGACCAACCAAATGTGTCAAAAGTGCTTTATGAAGTTTCTTGGTACTCTTGACATTTTGGCCAAATAAGTTTTTGCTGTGGGGCTGTTTTAGGTATTGGAAGATGTTTAGCAGCAACCCTGGCCTCTACCCACTAGAAGCCAATATCAGGAGATAGCTGACATACTCACAATGTCCAAATTAATAAAGTTATTGATGAAAATGAAAAATATGTCACTTATTTAGTAGAAAAAATGTAATGGACTTTTTGGCCCACCCAATAGAACTCATGCTGACACAGCATTACTTTTCTTCTCTTCAGATTTTAGCTTGCTAGTCAAAGAAAAACCTCTTACTATTGTGAAACAATTTGTCGGGTATCTCTTCAGTGCTTCCTGATTTGGGGCTGGCTCTTTCCATTTAACTTTACAGTTGTGAGTGTCATCCGGGTAGCTGCATGACATTTATAGTTTAACCTTAGAGGAATGCCATTTCGACTAGAATTCTAATTAAAAATAATTCCCCTGAGAACATTGCTTCATTGTTTACTTATTTCCAATTACAGAGAGAAGATATCTGAGATAAGCTGATCTTTATTCCTTTATATTCATTATGTATGTTTTCACTCAAGTATTTAAAAGATTGCTTTTTCCCTTGGGTCCTCAGTTTCTTCAGGATACACTTAAGTTGTACGTTATATTCTTCGTGAATTTAGTCTTCAGGATGCCTGGTCTTTTTGTCGTTGACCTTCATAATTTTATCTTTGGACTATGCATACCTGTAATGATTTTATCTACCAGTGATTATTAGGAAAAAATTTAAAATATGGCATATTAGTATTTGGGGTTTTTTTAATTTTATTTATTTATTTTTAAAGAGAAGGGAAGAGAAGGAGAGAAGAAGAGAAACATCAATCGACTATCTCCCACAGCCCTGACTGGGAATTGAAGTGGTGATCTTTCGGTCTGCGGGATGATGCCCAGGCCACTGAGCTACACCAGTCAGGGCACATATTAGTATTTGAATGGATGTTCCTCCAACAGGGCAAGTCAGTGCTACTCAACTTTAAATTTGTGTTTAAATCACCTGTGAGTTTTAGAATTGTTTATATCTATGCTATGGCTTCACCTCTAGAAGTTTTAGGCTCCAGAAGAATTTGGTTTTCTACAGAGAAAAGAAATATATACACTCTATTTTTATTTTTATTTATTGTTGTTCAGTTACAGTTGTCCCTCTTTTTCCCCATTGCTCTCCCCTGCCCATCCCTGCCCACTCCCACAGTCCATCGCCCCCATTGTCTATGCCCGTGAGTCCTCTATTTGTGTTCCTTTGTTTGCCTCTTCCCCTTCTTTCCTGTTATGCCCCTCCCCTTTATTAAGAAATTTTTTTTCTATTTTTATATTTAAAAAATTTAAGCTTTATCTATAGTGAAAAGTTATAACCAAATATCCTTCCTGTGAATTTATCAATTAATCAATTATTTACACTTCTTTACTAAATTTTCCAATTGTTAACCTTTTTAACATTTGCTTATTTTCTTTATTTCATGTGTTATACACTATTGTTTAGCAAAATGTTTGAAAGTCACACGCATGACACCTTGCCATAAACACTTCAGCAAGTCATTCCTAAAAATTAAAACAGCCTCTTACATGACCACAAAAGTATATTACACCTAACTAAACTGACATAAATATTATCTACTCTTTAGTAAATATTTAAGTTATTCTATTATCCCAAATATTTGTTTTAGTTTTTTCATTGTAATTATACAGGACCCACATAAACTTAACAGGAATTGCTATCCAGATAGTTGTCTCCCTACAGATAAGCTGTAGATGATGATATACCTAGTTGCCAATCCATAGCGTGAGGAACTCCATTCTTTACTTTTCAAATTAGTTTGTGTGATAGATAGTTATTCATTTCCTTAAGCTTGGTAAAGGAGTTGCAACTTAATACTCTATTGAAATGAATACTTCCAATGACCATCTTTTTATTAAGAGCTTTATTATTTTGATGACAAATCTATTTTCCCCCATTTGGGATTATGGACATTTTAAAAGTTCATTTATTCCAAATGGCATTAAATAAACTTTAGTATCTCTATCCACAAACATTCTATAACATTGTGCTGAAAGTTTTATACAATCAAGAATACCAAGGAATATGTCTTCAGAGAAGTGCTTGTAAAATCTGGAGAAAAAAAGATGTATCAGTAAAACAGATACTAGAATGAAGAGGATACCAAAATCTGCGCCGAACTTTGAATTTCAGTTCTTACAAGACTCCATAATAACGAGTATTATACATGTTTATTTATAGAAGCTACACTGAGTAAAAACTATAGCATGGGGAGATTTTAGAGCAAAAATTTAGGTGTTAAATAACATTGATTTATGAGATAATTTCAGGAGGTAAAACCACCAAGTCATTTATTTTATCAATATTTAGACTCCTCTTTTTGATGCCACCCTAGTGCTAAGCACTGGAAGAACATGTTGAACGAAACTGGATATGTTCTCTGCCATTACCAAGTGCACAACCTTGTAAAAGTACACAAATATTGATCACACATTCACCAGCTACATGTGAAATCCAAAAGTTGCATTGGAGGAAAGATTTATGACATCATTGATGCTTCTAAGAGGGGGGTCTGACCAAACCTCACATTCGCTCCTTTTTATATGATTTTAAGATTTTACAAGCTCTAGCATTTTAATAGGGAAATATCTGCCCCTCCTTCCCACACTCCTTTACTCTGCTTTTATATTTTGTCTCTCTCTCCCAACATTGAATCTAAAATTCAACATACCACTATTCAATCTATTCTATTTAAAAAGTTCTTAAACTTTCACAAAAGCAGGATATGGCTTTGTTTCATCTTTTATGAACCTCTGTTTAACACTAATTTACTTAAATGTACCGTACCTTTCTTCTGCACTGTCCACTTCCACACCCGACCCTGGTTGTGCCCTCGTCTGAGTTGAGCTGCTCTCGGGAACATGGAAGTGTGCCTTAGCGAACCTGACTGTGCTTCTCGGAAGAAAATTGTAGTGTTGCTTAAAAACTGTCAGAAGAAATTAAGCCACAGCAAATGTGATAATTCATTTGAGAAATCATGTTTTACAGTTTGCTTTGCTTTGTGAAGCTTAACATTCTTTAAAAAATTTATACATTTTAGAAAATATATTAACACCATAAAGAATGGCAGTTTTGTGAAAAACTGCTTCTAGTTAAATGATACCCACTTCCAGATATGAAAACAAAAAAATGAATGGTATATTAAAGATTGATATGGAATTTATTATCATTGACTGATATATAAACATCTTAGTAACAGGATTCCTTGAGAAGGTATGCTTAATCTCTGACGAGAAAGTTTATGAGAAAATATAGTCGAATGTCTGACACCTCCTTTCAATCACAAATTCTATATTCACATTTATCAGTAGGCAGAAAATAAGGATGGTAAGAGATGAAAAAGGGATTGCTCAGCTTAATGATTAAGTCTTTTTTAAATTTCAGTGTTTCAGCTTATGCACTAACAACGGACAGTACCTGCATATATACGTGGCTTAAAAACAGATACAAGCTTTTAAGGATGTAATAAATTACACATTCATAAAAACTCAATAGTATTATCAAGGGAAAACATAGCTAAAGATAGCATTAAAACATTCTTTTATTTATTTTCTTTTCTTTTTGTTGTTCAAGTACATTTTCCTGCCACCACTTTTCCCTGCCCCACTGGCTTCAAGAAAGATATAGACAGCAGTACAATTATAGTAGGGGATTTTAACACCCCCTGTCACCAATAGGTAGATCTTCCAAACAAAATATCAACAAGGATATTGTGGAACTGAATGATGCATTAGATCAAATGGATGTAACTGATATATATATATATATATAGATGATAGATAGATAGATAGATAGATACAGATATAGATGGATACAGATATCTATATCTATATAACTTTTCAACCTAAGAAGCAAAATACGCATTCTTTTCAAATGCACACAGAATATTTTCAAAGATAGACCACATGATAGGATACAAAACAAGTCTCAACAAATTCAAGAAAATTAAAACATTCTTTTACATTTTCTGTTTTTGTTCTAATACTTATTAGGTTAAGTGAGAAAAGAAGAGTTAAGGAGGCAGCCAAGAAGAGTAGACAGACTATAGATAAGGGGACCAGAAAAACTGGAGTTCAATTCTGCTTTTCCTTTCTAACTGCACTAAAGTGGTTATAGTTAGTGCACTAAAAGCAAGTTTACTGAGCGGACATCTACACTAACTGTACTAACATCAGTATAAACCCTCTCTGAATCTCAGGGAAAAAAATGACAATACTAATGGTTATCTTTCCAGGTTATGGTATAGATTTTAAAAGTAATACATTTAAAGTACCTAAAACAGTACCTGGTTCATATAAAAAGGTAATGAAAGATGGACTTTCATTGTTCAACAATGTTATCTGAAGAAATCTTGATGAAAATTTGAGTAGTTAAATCATTTCATGAAACTAGTATCTGAAATGTGTGTTGATGATGTCTTTAAATCTCAATCATGATCAAAACAGTAATTCTTTAAAACATGGGACATTGTTATTTTCCCCACCATTTTATTATAAACATTTCAAACATACAGAAAGGTTGGAAAAAATTACAATATGCTCATATAACCACCACCTAAATTCTACCATTAACATTTTATTGTACATTTTCATATATCTATCATTTCTCTATCCATTTATTAATGCCTCTTTTTAAAATATATAAAGGAACAGCTATCAGTATTAATATCTCAGTGTGCATATGATTATCTAGACACCAATGTTTGTTTAGTTCTCTTCTTTGATATAAACTTAGATGCAAATAAATGCACAGAGCTTGAGTGTACACTTATGTGTTTTTAACAAATGCATATTTCTGTGTCTCTCTCAAACTCTACATAACATAGACCATTACCACCTCTCCAGAAAGCACAACATTGTGCTTTAACACAAGACACTTTAGTCATCTCATGAATCTCAAAGAATTATGCATTGATTAAAATTCACATTAGGAATATATGGAAAATGAATTAACTAAATGGCTTTGACATCTTTAGCATGATAACTGAAGATGACAGGAAGTTGAGATTTTATTACAAAGAGGAAACCATATAAAAGAATGAGAGTAGGTAAGAAAACATTCACCCAAGAATCAGAAAGGTAGTGACCAAATACTGTAGAAAGGGATAATTTTAAGACCACATATGAGAATTCAGAGAACATGGAAACACCACATATGTTTGTATACCAAATGATAAAAACACATCCCTATTAATGTGTTTGTACTCAATACTCGTCTGTCTCATCTAAAAAGTGAACATTTTGATTTTATTACCAAGGAACAAATTTGGGTAATATTTATCAGGCAAAATAAATACTAAGATGAGAGAGAAATTATATAACTTCAATGGTAAATGACATAACATTAATATGGGAAAGTGATTATTTAATGATGTGGAGCAAACAAAAACCAAAATAAAAACCAAGCAAACAAAAGAATTTGAGAAACATGTTTTCCTTCTTTTCAGTGTTCTATACCTAGGACTGTGTCATCTTGAAATAAGCTGCAGTGTTTAAAGTTAGGAAGTTCAATGGATTGAGAGTGTAAGGTTAGTAGGCTGATCAATTGTGGAAAACATTGAAATAAGGGGTAAGCAGAATATATTGCAGACCAAATGGTAGTTAGGTAATCCTTCTCATGTGGCTGCAAAAGCTGCTGTTGGAATCTCTACCAGAGGAAACTGACTGTGATCAAGCCATTAGAATTACAGTATGTGTCTAGGGTCAAGGTCATTAAAAGATGAATTAGGCCACAACTTGTATATATTAGTATAGCAGAAGAGTGACACCATAAAAATAGCAAGAGGATTAGCAATTTTTTATAGCATAAGTTAATGGCAAAAAGCGGTCATTACAATAAGTAAAATGAGAGGTTGATCTCTGTGTGTTCTTTGTCTTGTCACATGAATTAATCACATGAATTAAACTCTAAAGAATGATCTTCACTCAACACATACTTACATATTTATCTACATATACCATTTTTTATTCTGCCACTTTAAGTAATCTATTTCCAATTCATTCCCTGGTATTAAGAAACCTCATCCTTAGCCTACTTAACATCTATACTTCATGAAACTTCCAAGTTGACTTGAGAAATCATTTTCTTTTGCTGACCCACCTGTTCTTAACAGGCTTACATTTTCCCACTCATGCTCAAAATTTATTTCTACTGTTTACAAGGAGACCCACTTTCTTCCTGCATTCAGAATATATTGACCTAAGTTTGATCCATAAGTGTACTCCATTTATCCCCCTAAGATCCACCAAACTAAGTACAACCACACTATTTTCACTTATGCAGGAAGTAAAAAGAAATGTACCTTCTTTGAATGCTATACCTGAAGTCTCCTTTTTCCAGAAAAAATAGTTAAGACTTGTAGGAGGCCTCAACTGGAGATTAAGCAAGTTCACATGTTGCTGCATTTCAACCTAAATGTTGCATTATCTCCTGAGCTCATTGTATTTTCATTGATTCATGGGAAATTTGATGCTTGCTATCAGAAAATTTGGGTTGAACATACTGCAGAACTGTTTTTAAAACTCTGCAGGCCTTAGGCACCATAACTTTTGAAACCTCTCTCTTTATATCATGTCAAATTAATATCAAACTACAAATATCTCACTTTAAGCAGTTTTACTAAAAACCTTTATAATAATTTATTGATTAGAAGTGTTAAAAATACATCATTTTATGATATATATTTTATCAACATAATTGAGTTACAGTTCATTAGCTCATATATTTAAATTTCATTAATTTAAAATAGTTTTTAACATTCATAATTTTAAAAGTATACTTTATATTTATGTTTGTGATTATATTTAAGGTATGTGGCGTTATGCCTATGTATGTGTGCCTGTGTTTAAGTCTCAAAGAGTTTTGCACATTTTTTGCAAAGCTTACAAAGTTTGAATACTGGGTTTATAATACCCAGTGTTTAAAATACCCTCCCCAAGCCCAGCACTGTAACATGTTATCCCAGTGATTTTTCAACTGGTATGCCACAAAAAATTTTAAAACATGCGATACTTGACCTTTTTAGTCAGTAGCACTGACTTCCTTTTACTTAGGTTGTCAGATAAAAAAAAATGAAAACAGCCAACACAACAATAGCCATCTGGTGTGAATGAATCAAAATTATATCCATTTTTGGTCACATCAGTAAAAAATATATTTTTGATGTAATGTAGAGTTTTAGTGATTCGTTTCTGCATGCCATGAGATGAAAAAGGTTGAAACACCTGTGTTACCCTAAACTTGTCTGCGATGACTGCATACAAGGACTGCATACCTGACACTGAACCAACTTGGCCACTTAACACACATCTCATGGGCCTCTCCCAGTATGAATTCAAGAACAAGATTCTTAATACTTTCCTCAGCTACCTTGCGTTTTCCTAAAGGTTCTTTACAAAACTATCCATTCCTGCTCTTCCCTAAATATTATCCTCTTTATTTTTTTTCTAGCTCCAAGTCGCTCTTCTTCTAACAAGCTGTCATTCATTCTGCTATTATCTGGAATCTTCTCACCCAATCACTTTGTATAAAATTCCTACATATTCATTTTAAAAACTAAGTTATTTTTATTATAAAGGTAACATGAAATCACAATAAAATTGCAGAAAATATAAGAAGTGATATTATCTGCAGGTCTTTATATTTTAAATTATTAATATTCTAGTGTATTTTCTACATATTTTTGCATTTGTAATGTTAAACCAATCTGTGTTACTACTTTTTAAATATAACAATTTTAAAAAGGATTTTATTCATTTATTTTCAGAGAGAGGGGAAGGGAGGGAAAAGAGTGGGTGAGAAACATCAATGCATGAGAGGAACATTGATGGGCTGCCTCTCAGACACCCCCAACTGGGACCTGGCCTGCAATCCAGGCATGTGCCCTGGCTGGGAAGCAAACTGGTGACCTTTCGGTTTGCAGGTGCTCAGTCCATTGAGCCACACCAGCCAGGGCTAAATATTTTTTATGATTATAAGGTAACAATTGATCATCATAAACATTGGGGAAATTTTCAATATATTAATTTTTAATGAAAACACCCAGATCCCCTTATATACAACTACTGTCAATATTTTTCTGCCCTGGTTGGTGTGGTTCAGTGGACTGAGTGCCAGCCTGTGAACCAAAGCATCACCAGTCTGATTCCCCATCAGGGCAGCCTCTTTTTCTCCCTCCCTTCCCCCCTCTCTAAAAATAAATAAAATCTTTTTTAAAAATGTCCTTATGGTGTTATGTAATGATTTCAACACCTATATATACATAGAATATTTTTTTAAAAACCTTGTCTTTCTGAACTTTGCAAGAAATTTTCTAAATTCCAGTCTTTAAACTAGAAAGCACTGGTTACATCTGAGAAAAATACTGAAATGAAGAGAGGAGGAATAATTGAATATCATATTCTGAATACTGAATCACCAAAATTATCTTTCTTTATTTCACCCTCTAGGCAAGAAGTAAGATGTGCCTTCTTGATGATTTTGATGAATTTGACTAAAAATCTATTAATAATGAAGAGGGAGCTGTCCATTTCGAAGCCCAGTTGGAATCCTCAGTCCTGAAGTTAGCAGTGTATCACTGCTAGCCTCATGTTCAGAGTTTCCCATCAGATTTAGTCTGTAAGAACAGATAACGAGGGTAACTAGGGCCTATGGCAGCATATAAGAAGTTGTGAAAATGTTGGGGACCCTCTCTCCAAACATCAAACATGAATCCAAACAAAATTTTCAGAAACAACCATTTCCCAGGGCTCTGGAAATTGACTAAAATAGTTGCTAGAGAAGAATAGGAGGCTTCAGGGGTTATCACTTGTAGCCGCTACCATCTCCTCCACCTGGGCCAGGTCAGGTGCACTTCTACCGGGACAGAGTGTACACCAGCAACACCTGGGCCACACGTGGTAGAAATTCGTGCCTGATGCCATTTTTAAATGTGTGGAAAACACAGTGAGAGTGAATATGAAAACACACTGCTCTTATGGCCTGAGTCTGTAATCCCAGGTAGGGTGAGCAGTGTTTCAGTCAAATATTTAACCAGGAGATCCTGCAAATAAGAGGAGGATTAGATAAGCGGTCCAAGTAGCCCTTCCTGGCTGGGAAAGTTGCTGCATGTACAAGGAAGGACTGAGTGCCTGGAGGAAAGGAGAAGCCAAGGTGGACTTAAGACCTGGGTGAACTCTGAATGTGTTCCATGAACCAGACACAAATTCAGCAGCAAAGAATGGAAGTGTTAGAAGACTGAGTGTCTGAGTACAACCTCTGCCCGAGTTATTAGCTGATCACTACGCTTTGCAAGACACTCCTAAAAATCCAGACTAGAAAAAAATAATAAGATTTAGTAAAACTGAGCAGAGCGATCAGTGATTGCCCATATCAAAGGGGATGTTTAGTCAACAAGTCTTGGGAGGGAAAAAAAATCAGGAAAAATAATTGCTAAAAATATACACTATATTATATAAAATAACCACTTTTAACAACAAAATATGCAAAGAAACAAAATTATGACCAATAATCAGGATAAAATATTATCAGTAGAAATTGACAAAATAGGCTGAGTTGGATCCAACAGGAAAATATTTGAATCAATGATTATAAATATGTTCGAGGAATTAAAGAATCTACCCTGGCTGGTATGGCTCAGTGGATTGATTGCTGGCCTGCGAACAAAAAGGAATTAAAGAATCTGTATCACAGAATTTAAAAGTAATGGTGTGTTCCAGCCTTTCACTCAGGATTTGGGCAGACGGAAGAAAATTCGTTGAGCCATTGGGATGTCTGACCTGCCTTTATTCTAGGGCGGGGTGATCCACACACTCTGTAAGCCACATGTCGTACTGTGAGAAGTCCCAACTTCCTTCCCTTATGTACTAAATGCACACAAAACTGGCAGGTTGCCAAGATATTATATAAAAAGCGTGATTCTGCACATGCGCTTCTCTTTACCATTCTTAAGGTTAAGGGAATACTGCTTACCGGGCCCTGTGAGGGAGCCCGACTGACTCCATTTCGCCTCAAATGGTAAACACACACATGGGGCATTATTCAGCCTTGCAATTATTTAAACAAAAATTAACCCAAAACGCCATAGTTTTCTTAGTCAACTTACATTAACTTTAAATATAATTCCTAACCCAAGTGAGGGTGTGGTGAATTACATACTCTCATTCTTTCATCCCAACGCTGCACAAATATTTTCTGAGCACCAGGCACTGTTTTTGTTTCTGAGAACACAGAGGGGAGAAAACAAAACACCCTGCCCTTATGGATGCTATATTCTGAAGGAAATCAGATAGTAAACATAAAAACTTGACATGCAAATACTTGGTAATGATTCAGTAAAAAAAGAAAACTTCGTAGATAAACAGAACTTAAACTATGAAAAAGAAGTGTTTGGGGGTTGAGAATTACAATAGCCAAAGTGAAAACATTACAAGAGAAATTCAACCAGAGATTCAAAATGGCAGAAAGTAAAACGGTGACCAGGTGCCCAACAAGAGATGCGGCAGTGCCTCTGGTTTCAGGTCCTGCGTGCAAACAGCTTGGGCATCATCACTCCTCTCTTAGAGTATGGTAAATCTTAACCAACCAAACATTAATGACTTTTCTTGGATCCACCAAGGAATGAAGATTGTAGGACAAAAATCCAAACTGAAATTTCGAGGTCACTCATAGGTTATTGCAGCTGAGACCTATTTATCTAGAGCAGAAACTGCCAGGTACTACTATTTCTCCCAAACCCAAGCAACTGATAGGAATGCCTGTTGGTAAATTATGCAAACTGCTAGAAGCTGGGTGCGGACTAGTGTGAGAATGAACTCCTGCGGTCCCCAGTCATTCACCAACCTTTTTTTTAATTGCCTGTGTAGAGAGAGATAGTGTGATATATTAAAAACAGCACTAATGTGAGTTGAAATATTGGAAATTGAGAAACGTTTTACCATGTGATAGTCATAAAGCTCTCATTTCTGTGAAACCTAGAATAATGATATATGCACGAGGCTCTTTGAAGAATAAAATAAAATAATCCTTTTTATATAAACTATTTAAAATTAAGATAGTTACATCTTGAATGCAGTAGAAATTCAAAACACTATGTGCACTTGAGTTTGTGTAAGCATGTACAAATTTATGAAAATGATGTATAATTGGTCAAACTTGAAAGCAGCATACTTTATACATTTCCAATACAATAATTTTATGTTAAATAATATTCCACACCCTGGCTGGTGTGGCTCGGTAGATTGAGAACTGGCAGGGCACATGCCTGGCTTGTTCCCAGCAGGGGGTGCGTGAGAGGCAACCACATATTGGTGTCTCCTCTTTCTCCACTCCCCTCTCTCTAAAATTAAATAAATACAATCTTTAAAAAAATAAGTAATACTTCAAAAGGTTAAATTATTAAATATATAATGATAATATTATAAATAAATAAAATGATACAAATGAAAACAAAAAGCTCATGAATTAACTACCCTCACTTTCCCAAAAAAGTGAAATTTTGCAAACACTATGACAATAATGTCTTTAAGAACTGGCTTTCTAATTTATAATTTTAATTCACATTTTAAATTTAAACTTTGTCTTTTCACACTATTGTTAATAGTGTCCAACTAGCAACTGAAAATTTCTAAATTAAAAATCAATCAATAGGAAAAATTGAATATAATAGAAAATGTGATTTTATCATTTTATTATTCATTAATATGTAATCTAAGATTATATAAATTATACTTATCCAATTTCAAAGTCATCTAGCTAAGAATCACGAAATAGTGTGTAAATCATTATTGTTCTGATATATCTAATGAATTGAAATGGCACTTACATTCAATTATTACACTCAGAAATTATGGGAACATCTTTTCTAGCTATGTGCAGGCTCTGAAACTGTCAGCTGCCAGATGACATTGAACTTCATTGCTCTTTCACAAATGTAATTCCCACATTTTGGCAAACTGTTTGACCTTGAACAGAAAATGTAAATTGTGAACTGATTAACTTGTGACTACAAGTTCTGTTTTTAGGAGGGGTGTGTAAACTTATGAGTTTTATCCAAAGAATATAAAAGTGCTGTGAATTAAGGAAAGAAACATTTTTGAACTATGCTTGAATTATTTGATAAGGGTTAACAAATACAAAGAATAAAAATAGAAAAATACTCAATATAAACTTGTTTCACTCCGTTCTATGGAAATTAGCAATGAAATGTTGGGTTTTAATATTTTGAATATAATCAGTAGGTATGGAAAATACAGTAGAAATTATTGTCCACAAGCCATTTAGTCTTAGCTTCTATCACATCAGCATGTTTACAAAAGAATTTCAGTTTTGAAGATACAATAATTAATAAACTAAACTATCAGGTTGAAAATTAAATTACTTCCTCAGAAGAAGTATATTTTAACAAATAGGATCTTAGAACCAGCAGAGCAGTAAATTGCCTTAGATAATTTAAATCAAATTTTAATAACACATAAAAATCAAATCACTCTGATTATATTTATTTGAAAGGATGCGTGTCGTGTGATTGCTCGCATCATTTTATGATTTGGAAACCTTTATGTGCTTCCCAAATACCTACCTGAAAAGTAAAAGCTGACACTCAACCGATTTGAGAATATTTTATTCAGCTCCTTCATCCTTAACCGCTTTACCTTAGCTTCCAGAGTTCCCAATTTCCCAAGAAGGGTAAATGGATTAAACTGTTTATGACTAACATATCAATATTTACCATTTATGTCCAATAAATCAACAGGGATAATAAATGATTTAAAGCTTCACTGCATAGAGTTATACAGATATTTATTCATGTTCTGTCATAAATAATGTACCCACAGTTGATCAAAAAACATCTGAAGGGTACATTTTCTCTTCCTTTGGGGCATTCCAGAAAACCAAACTTGTTAGGAATATTTTTATACAATTATTTTTTGTGATATTTGATTTAAGTGTTGATTTTATTCATCTGGAACCAAGTATCAGCAACAAAAATAAAGAACCTCACATCATTGGGTCATAAAGACATATGGACATCAAGTCAATCTTTATATTTAATCAAGACAAACACTTGGCTTTGATGAACAGTTTAGGTCATACTCTATAAAATATACTACATAAAATTATAACAATGAATATTTATGGATCACTTGACTGTAAAATATGCTTCTCTGTTAAAATTTAAAGAGGTGAGTTAACACAAAAACACACTCATCTTTCTATGAAATTGTCTCATATTCTTCCCTTCTGGGTATCAAAATGTAAGCTCCCAGAGAAAAGGAACTTGTCTGTCTTATTCTTTGATATATTCCAATTATTAATTAGAGCACCTGGAAAGAATTAAATGAATCTCTTCTTCAGAAAGGCATTCAATATACATATTATCCATCTCTTTTCCAATCCCTAGATTTCACATAATCTCTATTCTGATTGTATTTCTTATTCAGTATCAATTAACTTTGATCATTGAACTACAAAATATTTTTAAGAAACAAAACTTATAAGAAACAAAATTTCAAAACACAAAGAGCATATAGTGTTTACACATTCCAATGAACAAGTTGCAGAATACATCTAAATTTTGAATAAGCAAAAGTCCTGATTAAAAATAAAAATATAAAGACATTTAAGAGTGCTATATAGCAACCAAGTCGCTTTACAAAGGAGTGAACTTGGAAAGAACAGAGTATGCTTGAGGAGCTACAAGTGAGGAAATTCAAAATACCAAAATGAACCTGTAATAATTTTATCAGAATTACTAACTGCAAAATATGAATCACTAACAACTGTGCACAACTATTTTTTCAGTTCTTGAAACAAAAAAAAATAAGGAAATGGATAACTCTAGTAGATAGCTGATATGCTAGCAGATGACTGGGAAAAATTCATCTTTTTATTAGCTTGTACATTTTCTAGTAAAGAAGATCATCTTCCACGTGAAATAACAGAACAAAATAAAAAACTATTTGAAATTAATTTCTGAGACTGAGGAGGATCTGGTGAGAGCTCGCCACATCTCCTTAAGTAAATTAGGTCTCCTGGCTGAGGTGAGTTTGATCATAGGGACAAAGGTTTGCAAAAATGATTTTGGGTCCAGGTACCAAATATTTGATGATTCACAGGCATGACCAAGTTGACAGAAGATTTAATATAGGCAAATATGGTGATTTTTTCAAGGGAAAAATTTGTAGTCTTGCAGACTGCATTTATTTGGGTCATTTAAAAAATACATTCAAACTATATGACTTTTAATTGAAGAATTGAACCATTACATTTAGAGAAATTATTGGTAGGTAAAACGTCCAATCACCATTCAGTTTATTTTCTTCTGGTTGTTTTCTAGTTCCCTTTTCCTTTCTTTCTCTCTTGCTTTCTGTCTTTGTGAGTTAATTGTATTTTTGGTGGTGATATACTTTGATTCTTTTCTCTTTATCGTCTGTGTATCTATAACAGGTCTGTGCTTTGTGCTGCCCTGAGGTTTCCCTAATGCACCTCACAGTTCTAACAGTCCACTTTAAGCTGTTAACAAATTACATTTAAAGGTTGGTAAATTTACTTCTCCTCCTCCATATTTTATGTTTTTTATGTCACAATTTTCATCTTTGTATATGGTGTATCTATTAACAAAATATTGTAGCATAGATATTTTAACACTTTTGTCTTTTAATCTGTATGCTAGAGTTCAAAGTGAATTACCCATTGCAATATTAGAGGATTTTTAATTTGACTGTATACTGACTTTTACAGTGAGTTTTATACTTTGAATGTTTTCTTGTTACTAATTAGTGTCCTTTTGTTTCAACTTGAAGAAGTTCTTTTAGAATTTTGGGGAAGTAGGACTAGTTGTGGTAAATTCCTTTTTATTTGTCTGCAAAAGGCTTATTTCTCCTTTAGTTCTGACAGTTTTACTGGGTAATGTATTCTTGATTGGCAGTTTTTATTTCTCCTTTATTTCTGACAGTTTTACTGAGTAATGTATTCTTGATTGGCAGTTTTTAACATTTCATTCCATTCTCTCCCAGCCTGCGTGGTTTCTTCTGAGAAATCAGCTTATAGCCTTATGCACATTCCCTGGGTGTGATGAGTCTGTTTGGTTCATTTTGGTCATTTCTGTCACTTTGTTAGACTTCCGGTTTTGTTTATGCATTGTTTTCATGAGTTCATTGACTTGTCTGCCAGGGTTCTCTTGAATCTAGCTGAACTTCCTTAGACTCACCATTCTGAGTCTTTTTTAAAGTAATTCCCAGATTTCCATTTCTGGTATGTTATGACTGAAATACTTTGTTCCTTTTTTGGTGTCATGTTCCCTTGCTTTCATGTTTCTGATGGCTTTATAGTGATGTCTGTGCATTTGAAGGAACAATTACATCCAGCAGTCTTGTCTCACTGGCTTTTGTGGGGAAAGAATTTCACTGGTATGTGGCTCGAAGAAACAGGCTGGGTGGGCTGCAGGGTCTCTTTCCTTGGGCGGCACATGGGCACAGAATCCATGCAGCTCCATCTGCTGAGGTTAAGAGGGTGAAGCCTGCAGGAGGGATCTTCTGTGGCCAGCACAGTGGAGGTCCTGTGTGTGGCCGTGGTGGCTAGAGCTATGGAGTCCTCAGAGGCAAAGGCTGCTGGAGTCCCCTGTTTTCCTTTTTTTTGCCCATAGGAGCATCTCTCCTGGCCCCTGAGCTGGTATGCTGGCACCCAGAGTGACAGCAGAGGCGGGTCCTCGCATCAGGTGCACATAGAACTACCACAGCACCTGGGTTCCGGGGACAGGAACAATTATTCATTGTGGCACCAAAGTTGAGGTGAGGCATGTGTGAACTCTCCCTTGGAACTGGGATCTGGTTCTCACCAAAGTGAATCAAAATCTGGGGAGAGAGGAGGGGTGGGAAGGAGCAGTATCCCAACCCCTAGCATGACAGGGTGCAGCACTGGCGTGGGTCTAGGGGGCAGGGTGCAGTAGCAGCCCCCTCTGGGGATGGTGATACAAAGTCCAGATTTTGGCCCCAGGGGGCCATCGCAGACCAGCTCGCTGCAGTGATGGCAGGTCAGAGCTGTGACCTAGAACCCTGGTGTGGGGCACATAGCTGCAGCAGCAGAACCCGAGTGATGCAGGGTCAAAGCCCCAGGGTAGGACTCCAGGGTAGGGTGTAGAAAAGTGACAGCTCAGTCCTGGTAATGACAGGTCAAAACCACAACAGGGGACCCAGTGCTGGGATACAGAGCAGTGACAGCTCTGGTTCCTCAGATGGCAAGGTGCTTGTGGTGTCCTGGTCCCAGAGAGTAGGACACAGCAGCCTCCAGGGACAGGTCTTGCTGCAGTGACATCTGCTGCAGGGAGAAGACACAGCGGCAGGGAATCCAGGCAGCTGTGTCAGCCATGCTCAGAGTTGGTGAAGGTGGGAGTCCTCGGTAGTAGGACATCCTTGGTGGTGGGTCTGGCTGGGGCTCTCGGGCTTTCCCTTTATCAGTGCAGTGAGACCACTTCAAGGTGGTCCCTGTTGGCAACATGCTACCTGGGCCAGTGAATGGGGTGACTGCTTTCTTATGCGGCCATCTTCAGTGTTGGAGCTCCAGTGGTTTCTGCTGCTTCTTCGTTGTAGCCCAGGGCTTTGCCGGAGCTAAGTTTCTTTGTTTGTATTTGTGTATTTATTGTTTTTGTTGTTTTCATGTGGGAGGTGAGCACTAGTACCTCCTAACCCTACATCTGGGTGAAGTCACCTTAGTTGTCAGTTTATACATACACACTTGTTGAACTTTTTATTGCAATTACATTGCATCTGCAGATATATTAGGGAGAATTGACATTTCTACCACACTAAATATTTCTATCTATATACATACCAGTCACACTTTAAAATAATCTTTAAATTCTTTAAAGTACACAATTTTTATCTGTGTATATGTCTTCCATATGTTTTGTGAGATTTCTAGAACTTTCTCTGAGTCTCTTTTTTTAAAGAACTTCTTGGTAGTGTAAAAAGTCACATGGTAAGCAGTTTGTGTGACAGTAGTCGCTGACAGTGTTGACAATGGTGAAGTAAATCACCTGCGTATGTTTTGGACAGGTCCTGATAGGTGATCACCGGGTATTCTCTTCTCATCAGCGATAGCAGCTGTTTGCTTGGGTAACAGTAACTTGTAGTAAGAATATATGCCAGCATCTTTCTTTTAAAATATTGATACTGGGAAGTAAATAATTTAACAATTAATATATAAATAATGATGAATGCTATGAGAAATGCAGTTTCATACTCGTGAATGTTACCTGTTTAGTGCCTGTCTCTCCATAAAGATATCATCCATCACAATAACAAAGAGTAGAAACACAAAGTAAGATACCATAGCAGAGTCGAGAGGGAAAATCAACTACCAGAATCGAAAACACAGCCTCTCCTCCTTCCTAATCCAGTTTGGACACGAATCTCAATGAACAGGCAAGCATCCTTCATTATTTTCAGATGCTCAGGAAAAGATACTTTTGGGATTGTTTTTGTTGTTTAATATTGAGTGCCCACTATGAAGAAAACAATTATTAAAATTTCTCTAATTAACTCATAATGATCTCTCCATATGCTCACGAAAAATATGCAGTGATAAATTATGGCAGGAAGGGTGTGAACCTCTCACCCTGTAATGAACATTGGTTTAAACTGGCAGAAAAATAGAAGTCTGAGTTTAGGTAAGATCAAATACTATGGATCAAAATTTAACTACTTATCCTTTGGTTTAATTTTTATTGTTACCCAATATATATCAAGTACCTACCCTGTGTGAGAAGAAAAAGAGAGGAAGGGAATGGACAGGAAAGAAAGGAAGGGATAGGTTTCTTGCCCTCAAGGAGTTCTCACGGAATGGACATTAAACATTCTGATTTAAAAACAGTGAGTTGATGTTAAATGCAGATATGATCATCCTAAAATACACTATTGGTTAATAACAGTGACTATATAATGAGGGTCTGATGTGTAAATTTAGTGGGTGAGAGGTAAAAGAATACACTTATTTGGTATAAGAAAAATCTAGAACCTTTTCAATATTAATGAGGATTCATCGGCAGTAGGCATTTCTGATATTCTCAGGTCAATGCTATTGAACATTGTCTACAAAACTTTGAGTGATTTAGAAAACACCCAAAGAGCAAGTGACTGAGGCACGGCCCTCTTTCATGCACCTGTTCAGTGGCAGATGATCCGGCAGCTGAGGAAAGCAGATATGTTTCTAGACCCATGAAGCTTCTTGAGTGCTCAGCAGCTCTCCAAGAGTCCCATCTGTAAAACTACGTGTTTGCCTTACTACTTGTTAAGTGTAAATGTGGAGTTAGGCTCCAGAAGGTAATGTTCATTATTTAAGGAATGAATAATATTTGAATGCTAGATAAATAGAACACACTCAAAATTGTGATTTTCAGGATCTTTGTAAGTTATATATCTTTTTTGAAATGAAACAATAAAAGGTAGTGAATGTGGCATTATTTTTCCCCTCCTTCCCTGACATAATTCCACTGCTTGTCACTGCTAATCTGTAGCATTATTTTATAAATTAGTTCATGATATTGTTATTCTATAACACTTTATTGATCCCTCTCTATACTTTATTTAAGTAACTTTATTTTCTAAGTATTTCAGAATGTCACTATTAAAATTCAACAATATATGAATAGTTCTCATGTTTTCTTTGAAGTTAGCAGAAGATAATATTTCAATCAGAGTTTCAGGAAGCAAGTCAAGACTTGCTAAGTAATGGTTTTGAAATCCTTTCCATTAATTTCTTATAATTACAAAGATTTTTTTAAATTCCTGATTCTTATTTTTAAGAAGAACATCACTTGAGTTATTTAATATATTGCTTTATGAAAAGAGAGCAGAGGCTAAAAGAGAAGAAAACAGGAACCAGTAGGCATCTCCAGATGGTCCATTCTCACTACAGAACTGCAGGCAGCTTCAGAAGACAATGAAAAAGATAAGTCAAGAACTTACCCTTAGTCATGTGGCACTTAATTCTGCTTGATAAATGTTTATTTTGACCAGCATGTATACCGAAAAATGAACAATGAACTGAAACCCATAATGAAACTTCTAGTTCTGTGAACAACCTAAAATAAAATGATTTCTAATTTCAGCAGTGGCATCAATCTCTTTGCATTTAAAAATTTTTTAATTTTGTGATGTAGGAGATAACTTCTAACTGCTATTGTGAGATATGTAATAAGGAGAATTGCCACATTGATGTCCTTACCTTGTCTTAAATAAATATGTAAAGTACTTCTTAAGCTATGTTGAAATAAATAAGCTTACTTTAAAAAAAACATATCAACCAAGTCATAGCAGTTAGAGGATTCTGGTAAATGCTTTAAAACTCACTTTGAGAACATTCTTTTCTTTTGAAAAATATTTTGCAAAGTGAGAAGGGCCTAAATGAAAATTTATTTTAACAGTTTAGATTTTTTAGTCAAGTAAAGGATACTCTATTAATTTATGTCGGTTCACAGTTTAGAGCTTTTTCCCACAACTTTGTTGTTTATTTAACATAGTAAAACATATGGAGCATTCATTCATACATTTGTTTTATCACGCAGTGACAGCATGAGGAATCTCTTCTCAGAACTGTTGCCTTCCTATTTATCTGTAGATAGGAAACTATTCTAATATTTCGTGCAGATTTAAACAACTTTTGCTCATGCCGTACTAATTTTTCCACATGCTTTTTTTCACATGCTTTTTTCCCCCCCACATGAAACATTGTCCATAACCAGCTTATTGGAGAAATAACCTAATCCTAAGCAGAAGTCCTGAGTCTCTGTCTCCTTTATCTTTTATGAGAATACAAGGTAAATGGGAAGGAAAACCCAATATTCCTTTGAATAACATGATTAAAATATAGACTGGATTCTAAGTATTTGTTTCAAGCCTTATTATGACATTAACCTCTAAGCCACTAGTACTCTAAGACTCATACAAATCATCCTCAATTTACCAATGTGTATAAGTGAAAGAATATGTCTGTTCTTGTCAATATTACTCTCCAACGTACACTTTGACGATTACTCTTCCATTTTTAAAATTGTGTGTTTCTAGGATATGCATGCTGTACACAGAAAGAACCCAACAAATAATGTTGATTTGACATATGTTTTCTGTATTCTTCTACTGCTGTGCTTCATAGCTGCATCTACCATTTCTCCTGAATTTATTGTTATTTCTATATTCATACTTTCATTTTGGGTAGGTAATCATTTAAATTTCCTAAGAAAATTAGACACCATGTGCATGTTAAGCAAACTATTTCTGCCATATAAAAAAGCTGGGTAGATGATGCGTGTGACACAGGGAGAGAGCAAACCGGTGTTGCCTGCAGTATCACAAAGAGGATGAATGACAGTTATTACCAATGAGCATCGGTCACGGCAGTGACCTGTGCCAGTCCTCCCTCAGCTTCCATTCAATGAAAACACGTTTGATGGAAGGGTTCTTTCTCAGGTAGGCCTAAACAGTTCCTTCACTAATGATCCCAATTTCAACCAGTGACCCAGAAATGAAACACTACATTTCTCAAACCTCTCAGAGTGCACTATAAACAAGACTTACAAAATGTCACGTCCTTGAAAACATGAAATCCAACATGCTGGTATGTGTCTTTTACTCACAACTGAGTTCAGAAATGAAATGTTTCATGGGCCACAGAAAGGGGCTAGGTCTAATTTTAAAAAGAAACACAAATCTTTTCTCCCCCATAAGTAACACATCAGAGTCTGAAATGTGAAGTGACTGTGGTACCAGAACGACCGCACAATTCTTTTCATACCCTAGTGGTGCCATTTCACTATTATTTATAGCTCTGAGGAGATGACGTGATTTTTGAAAGGTGTTGATCTGGGGAGTCCTAGGAAGTCCAGGTTTCTTACTTTTCTTTAATACACAGAAAGTATTAAAACTATTTTAGCACAAGCTGATTGCCTGATTTTTTCAAAAATTCAAATGATAATCATGATGACCTACTTCTTAAGAAAAATTTTGCTTAACAATTTATATCTTGAAACGTTCAGTGTGTTTTGATTCTCATAGTCAAAGAGAAGCACAAATTTAAACCTAAGAAATTCTAATACAGTAATTTTAATACAGTATTAATGTATATAAAATGATGTTGATATTATTTAGTTTTGATAATTTTGTTTTCAAAAATTCTTTTATCATATATGTGATTTGCAAATATTTATTATATCCATGCTTTGCCTCCTCAGTCTCTTAAGTTTTTTTTTTAAGTTCAATTTTTCATTTTTTCTTTTATGGATTATGCTTTTGATGTTTTATCTAAGCAGTAGTTGGCTAAACCAAAGTCACAAAGATTTATTCTTATCTTTTACTCTAGAAGTTTTATAATTTTTAGTTTACCACTTAGGTCTATGGCACAGTTTGATTTAGTATTAATACATGATGTAGTTCATGTGAAGGTTCATTTTTTGTATTTAAGTATCCAGTTGGTAAAGCCCCATTTGCTAAAAAATCTTCCCTCTATTCACTGAATTGCCTTTCCACCTCTGCTGGCAAACAATGGATGACATGGGTGTAGGTCTATTTCTGGATTCTCTATTTAGTTTCATTACCTATATAGCTATGCTTGTGCCTATACCAGGTGTCAGAAAGCTGTTTCTATAAAATACCAAAGAGTAAAGATATTAGACTTTGAAGGTGTCACATTTTTTACTTTAATTTAATATTAGTGAATTAACTAAATTTACATAACCACATGGGGCCAGGGTCTAACAGGTTGGACTGAGCAAGACTAGAAAAGAGATACGCATCTTATTTTACATTAGTATTTGGTGTTCAAGGATGCATACTCTACTTACTATACTAGGTATTAGAAGAAAGGAAAAATGTTTAATTACTAAACTTATTAGTTGTAAAAATGGAATGATAAAAATATTCAATTAATCTAAAAGCTATCAAGAAAGGCAAGAATAGAAATCAACTAATTAAACACAATTATATAAAAATTACATTACATATATAAAGTGAATACTACAATTATGTGACAAGGTTGTTTGACTGAATTAGAAAAATGGGTGAGACCTGGCTGGTGTAGCTCAGTGGATTGAGAGCAGGCCTGTGAACCAAAGGGTTGCCAGTTCGATTCCCAGTCAGGGCACATGCCTGGGTGGCAGGCCAGGTCCCCAGTAGGGGGCACGCGAGAGGCAACCACAGATTGATGTTTCTCTCCCTCTCTTTCTCCTTCCCTTCCCCTCTCTCTAAAAATAAATAAATAAAATCTAAAAAAAAGAAAAAGGAAAAATGGGTGACACAATTAAAATATAAGGAAACAAAAATATTAAAAGAAAATGAAAAGAAATATGAAAAGCTATACTATGGAAACACTAACACAAACAATGCTGATTTAACTATGTAATTTGAAAATGTAGATTTTCATGTAAGAAATGTTACTACAGATAAAGAGGATTTTTACAGTGTTAATGGTTCCAATCTGCAAAGACAATGTAATAATTTTACTTTTGCCTACCTTAAAATATAGAAAAGTAAAAATGGACAAAACTAAAATAATAAATAGGTAATTTGACAATCATATTGCAAGATTTAACAAACATCTGTCAATAACGGATAATATATATACCAATCTGGTTAAATTATAATATATATAATATTGTTTTATATATAAATACATAATTATATTATATATATAATTTACAATATTCAAACCCAGGAAGAATGATATATTTAAAGGTTTTAAAAGAGGCAACTAAACCATGGTATTAAAAATTAAAATTGTTTTAACGAGGAGAGAGGGTAATGGTTGGCTGAGGACAGAAGGAAGTCTTACATACTAGTAATAAATGTTTAAATTTTGACCAGAGTAGTAGCTATATGGGCATTCTCTTGAGATAATTATTGGACATATATTTATATTTGCCTACCTTTTTTCCATATGCATTTATTTTCAGTATTGTTAAAGCAAAAAAATATGAGAAATCTATAATTCCTTAGGTGGCATAATTTTTTTTTAATGGAAATCCCCTTGTACTAGTCAAGGTTCTTCAGAGAAGCAGACAAATAGGATATGTATGTATAAAGAAAGAATTATTTCATGGCATTCACTCATGTGATGAAGGAGGCTGGCACGTCCAAAATCTGCAGGCTGGAGACCCAGGGAAGGTCATCTGCTGGCAGAACTTCCTCTTGCTCAGGGAGATCAGTTTTTAGTTCTGGTTAGGCCTTCAACTGATTAAATGAGGCCCACCTACATTATGGAGGGCAATCTGTTCAGCTCAAAGCTCACCAATTTAAATGCTAATCTCTGAAGAACATCCTCACAGACACTTTAGAATAGTGTTCAGCCACATATCTGGGCACGATGGCCCAGCCAAGTTGACACTTAATCCCTTCACCTCTTTCACCGAGTCTCCCCAAACCCCTCCTCTCTGGGAACACCAGTCTGCTCTCTGTGTCTATGATGGGAGAGATGAAGAAGTACAAACTGATAGAAAGTAGTTGTTGGCATTTAAAGTACAGCATAGGGATATAGTCAATACTGTTGTAGTAACTATATATGGCGCCAGGTGGGTACTGGAAATATTGGGAAGATCACTGTGCAAAGTGTTACCGTTGTCTCACTACCATGCTGTACACCTGACACTAACACAAAATAATATTGAATGTAAACTGATTGAAAACAAGGTGACACCAAATTATCACACTCCTTTTTTTGAAGCAGCTTTATGTAAAATTCTCCAAATCTTGAACAAATCGAGATTCTTCAATAACACAAATGTTTATGATATGCAAACCAGGAAGTGAAATTCAATGACTAAAAGCTACAGTTTCATTCTTTAAATCTCAGTCCTCTGCCACCTTTTCTCTCATTCCTTGTAATAGGTTTATAGAGACTAATGAAACTAATAGCATATTTAAAGGTCATAGTATTGAAGATCATGTTGCCAGTTTTAATTTTGGAGAAGGTAATGTTTCATTTACCACCAGGAAAACTTACATTTAGCCCCACGTAGTATAACTGGGTAATGGCCTGATGACTACATATCCCGGAATGCTGACATTGTATTACCCAAATTCCTGCCTACAAAGAACTCAGTCTTGGCTTAATGATGACTGTGCTCTCTAAGGATAATATACAAGGCTTCTTTTGATAATTCTGCTAGCAAAATGTGTAGGATTAATAGCAGTTTTCCTGAAACTTGTCTAGAATTCTAAGGGTTTATCTTTCGATTTAGTTTAATACATCTATGAGATGCAGTCTTAAATTACATAGCAAGCTGTGAAAGCTAAATTATTTTGTAATGGCATTGTTTTAAGATTTATTATGCTGATTAATCCCAATCTCTAAATGACTTTCTTATTATCTGTAAAGTTTGATTCAATCGAGAAAAATACTCTGGGTCAATTTTTCTCACCAGGTAGGTAGTGTCTTTCCCTCAAAGTTGGAACTCACCTTTGTTAGTGTCTCTTTAAAGTATCATTATATTTTTGACATTTATGGAATCAAAATTTTATAGAGAAAAATTATAAGTGGCATACAACATCTAGCTCTGGAAGGCATACAGCCAGTTAAATCTAAACTTCTACATCTAGAGCAAGTTTCCCGCCTCAGCACTATTTCCAACGAATAATTCTTTTTTATGTCACCACAGGTTCTGTACGTTCCAGGACATTTAGCAGCACCTCTGGGCTTTACCCACTAGATGTCAGTAGCACCTTCATCCTATGCGTGACTACCCAAAATGTCTCCAGACACTGCTCCATGTCCCCTGTGGTTAAAATTGCCCCCACTCTCATTGAGAAGCTGGTCTAGGGAAATGTTTTTTTGGGAAACAGATATTTTTTCTCATCTATTTCCTTGCAAGTGCTTTATACTTTGAAGACAGCGAAATGTGGATAGTTTGAAGAATATCTGCCATTGATAGAGTTTATATTTCCAGGTTTTATCACAAGACACCTACGAAAGTTGGTCTGCTGCTGACACACTGACTTGTATTAGAAAGGCTGCTGCTCTATTCTGCTCCCTTGTTTTACCCATCACCCTTTTGTTTCACCCAAGGCATATTCTTGTCCTTTAATATTGTTTTATAACTGAGTAAACTGAGAGAGAACTTGTTTTCATGGTCAGAAGTGAATGGGTGTGGAGAGACAGAAGTTATTTCAGAACAAACTATTTTATTATATACAATAAATATACACTTTAAAAAAGTATAATACTCTGTAACTTTAATTAGATACATTACTCATAAATTATTGACTGAGTAAAAACGGTGGTAAGCGTAGTCTAGTAATTGTGCATAAAATCCCCAGACTTCCATTAACTTAATTTCTTCATCTCTCATTGGTAAAGCATTTAGTTTAATGCTCCATTTGGGTGCTCTCCAGTATTTCAGATCTGCACGATCCGAAGTTCCCAGGATCATGCCACTCTCAGTCCCAATGTGAGCTTTGCTGTTCGTGTGAGCTACACAAACAATTCCCTGTTGACATCACTCAAGTCCCGCTGAGGACCAGGAGGAACGCAGGGCCTTCCGATGGTGCCCTTAGGTTCCTAATGAAGAACAAGCCTGAAACATGTCAAAATTATGTGGCACTACCAGGAAGATTCTAATCAGTGTAAGCTCAGCAGTTTTACTCTCTAGAAGCAGCGTCTGTCTGTAGAGAGCCTCCTACGTGGGCATAAAAATGGAAAACAGCAGCTTTGTGTGCATTCCATTAGCTGGAGTCCTAGAAGGTTTAGTGCTTTTCTTAAAACTACTTTCTGAACAATCCCCAGGAAGCACTTTAATTCTTTTTCCAGTAAAATACATTTAAGCTAAAAATTAAAGAAGTTTCATGTACAAGCCACTATGTATCTTAAGTATGAAAGGGATATTTTTTCTTTTATATTAAAAAACAAAGTCCCCCAGGTTAGTAGATCTTGCTGTTTGTATAAGGTTTCAGAAATCACAAGGGGGCGCTCTTTGACTGACTACATCACAAGAAAGGGCAATGATTTAGGTGTTTGACTTAAAAAAATAATTTTAAATGATATAGTAGTTATATCTATGCACACCTAGTTATGGCTTTACTACTAAATTTAGAATATTCTAAACACATGACCCGTCCATTAACAGAACTGGTTTGTGGTAAAAACCCTAGAGTTAAACTTTTTTAAAAGTGCTATATAAGGAAAGGACTTTGTCTTGAGAATGAGTAAGAATTTCAACTGAGAACATGTCTTAGAGTATTTCTTTTCATTTGTGTTTCAGGCATATAATTTTTTGAAATAATATTTTTTCTTCTTATACTAAGAAGAATATTGATGAAGTTGCCACTTGTAACTGTTTCTTTTGTCAGCTAGTAAACATTTTATATTTCCCTTGATTTTATATTTTAGATACTTTAGCAGAACTTATATATCCTGTATTAAAATGAAATGTTGTTATTCTCCGTATATGATGATAATACAATTTGAGTGACTCAAGGATGATGAAAACATGCGAGGATAAACACAGGTACAACATTTTTCGTTATGACTACTGGAAATCGCCACTGGAAATATTAGATGGTAGGAATGGAAATAAACTAAGTGGTCCATAGAAGTATAAAGCCAGCATTACACTAAGAAGGAATATAACTTATTACTCTGATTAATTGAAGTAAAAATAAAAAAAATATATAGAAAAACTTGAAAGAAACTAATAATTATAATTAAAATACTTTCCACGTAAAGAGAATAAGGGTATTCCAAGATGAGCAATAAATGTTAAATTCATTGGCGTGGTATTATCATTGCAATTTAAGATGATTTATTTAGACTACAAACGTTTCAAATTAAAGATTCCAATTAAAGTTAATCCAATACTTGAAAAATATATAAATCATAAGTATAATCATATTTTTCTAAAGAAACTCCCAATAATACCTAGGGAAGAATCAGGAATAGTTAAAATTTGTTGGGGCTAGCCCAAGAATCCTAACTTCACAATTAGAAAACCTAGATATATCCCTGGCTCTGTCACTTCCTAAGTTGTGCAGCTTGGGATGAATTGGTGAACTCTGGGGTTCTCCATTGTTCCATTGAAAATGAAAAAAAGTACATCAACTTTTAAGACCTTTCTACCTCTAACGTATATGATTCTGATCAGGATCTTTGAAAATACTTGCATATAATACACTAAGCATTCAGTTGCAGTTTGTTCAAGTGATTAAGGATCAAAACTGTTGGTAAAGAAACCAAGGTACTTACTCATCAAGTTCTCACACGTCAGGTTACGTGCAGACATAGAATTCTAAGATTGCAAGGACTCCATCTTAAAATTTAAAAACAACGTAATATAGTTTATATTAAAGTATACTTAGGGAACTTGGGGGATCTTGACAAACTTGTTCCAGCGAAGTTATGAATTTTGAATATAAATACTGTTGAACCAACACAGAGATATGATGGTCCTCATCACAATGAGCCACCATGAGGGTCTTTTACAGTTTCTTATTATTATATGAAAAGTTCCCTTTTAGAACTTATATCAGATGTAGTTATATCATGGTCATAGGTCTAGACACAACATTGTATTATGTAGATTTTGAAGATGATCTTTTGTTATTATTTTAAAATATTACTGTAAGCTTTTTATACCAAGCGCTCATTCTGACCATGAATATAACCATCAAATTTCAACAATATTTGATGAGCTTCCTTTCACAAAAGCCAATCTATAGAGCAAAGACCCACAGCTAGTTGTAGGAACAGGTTTGGGAGTGGAATTCAGACTTTCTCACTCAAACTCCAGTAATTTTTTTAACAATGTCATAACTATCAGGTTTCGTATTTTTTGTTCGGGTGATTATGAGTCTCAGGCCTTAGAATGATATTAAATTTTGAGATAGTAGATACTTAAAAAGTTATGTTTATCACAACTTTCTTCTAGTAAAATAAAATTGACTTTAATTGCGTGGATTTCTTGAAGAAAACTGCACCCTCCAAAACAAAAGTCCAAGTTTCCTTCAACACATTTTATTGATATTACTATAGAATATATCTATATCATGGTCAAAACTGTTTTCCATTTTGAAAACTATGATAATAGGACTTAAAAATGGATGACAAAAACAAAATTGAGATGATTGGAGAAATGTTTACAAGTTCAAGGCATTAGAAAGAAATAAACCATTGTTCTTTGTGACAAACCTATTGATTCATAGCTGCTGGGAATGATGAATTATATGAGAAAGGGTTATGCATGTAACTGTGCAGTCTGTCTATGATATACTGAAGTGTCTTCTTCCCTTACTTTTCCCTTTCTTTTCTATTTTTCTTCTTCCTTCTTCTTTTCTTCTGTTCTTCCTTTATCTAATTTTCTTCTTATATAGAAGACATCCCTATTCTTATCCTTCTGTATCCTTTTCCTAAACAGGCTTTCATTTTTAAGAATACGCTTGACTGCCTAGTAAACTTTTTCACAGTGTTACATATCCACAATATTTGAAGAGTATATTTTAGACATGCTAGTGGAAAAATGATTGTGTTTCTGTGTTATGTCTTGCTTCCTCCCAATGATTCATTTTGAAATTAGTGATGGGCTAATTCAGACTAGATTCTTATGTCAATAAGTATAACAGCTGGTTGAATTTTTACTTTTTAATATATCTTCTATGAAATTAAGTGACTCACCTTTTTCCCAAAAGTATATAGTCATTTTTTCCATTTAGTAAGCAACAATACTCAAAAATACTGAACTATAGAAAATCAGAAAGTAAAAAATTATTACACTACTATTATTCTGTGCTTAATATTATCTTTGTTCTTTTGTGAGTTTTTCTTTATATGAATTCCTATAAATTTGGGATCACACAGTATATAAAATTTCTTTGTAGCTGTTTTTTTATTTCTAAAAATACAAAAAGTCTCATGTTCTTTTAAGACTTTTGGAAATACTTTTAATTGCTGCATAATCCCATTGGTTAATTATCTGGTAATATCATTACTCAATTGTTTAACATTGTACAGTGGTAAGTCTGCATTCTTTTCTGAGACACAAGTATTGCTCACACTATTGACTAGGTTATTTCACTTAGTAGTAGCTATAAATGATGCTGTCATATATATTTTTAGTTCATTTTTTATTGTTGCTGCTTTATTTTCTTTAGGTAGACTCCTACAAATAAAATTATTGTCACCAAAGATAGTAAAAAATGTAAGACTCTTGATAGTAAATGCCAACATTTCCCCGAAGACTGTGCCATGTATTTTCCCCCTAGTTAACATGAACTGGCCAGTGTGATATCTGCAGCCGAGCTGCCAATGATTTCCAGGCATGTGCTGTTCAACTACAAGGAACGTGAATTCCGAAACTTGCCCCAGCGCTCCATGTGATGGCACTTTCCACACAGCGCTAAATGGCACCAAGGGAAGCATCCTTTTTCCAAATCAGAGTTGACTATGAAAGAGATATGGGTTCTAGTTAACTAAGACACTCTTGCTATTAAAAAGCATAAAGAAATCCAACCCATATTTTTACATCTTTGTGTTTTACATCCTTATTGATTAGATGCCCCTTTGAGGATTTTCTTTTTCACTCAGTATGTTACATTTACGTCATCAGAGGATGACCTCAGTGATAATACATGTTAGATGCAAGGGTAGAAAGAACACTTGCCTGAGGCTAGCATGGTTTCGCTATGTGCCCTCCTGTGGCTGCTTTGACTTCTCTTACTGTCTCCTTCGGGCTGGCCCCTGTTAACTGGGGTCCCAAACTAATCTATATCTTAAACTAGGTGTAAAATGTTATCAGAAATGACTTGATAATTTCCATTTTTTTCTAGACGGCATCATAATGTTTTTATTGGGTTAAGAGATGCATATTTAATTCCTCAATTAAGAGCCAAACACTAGGCACCAAGGATACACAATTAGTAAAGAATCATCCTGCCCTTAAGCACTTTAGGTTCCAAAGGGGAATGAGACAGACAAATAATTAAAAGAAAAGTGATCATTTCATGTATAATGAGCATTTGGTACATAGGAAAAGCAATAAGGGTAGTCACCTACAGGCACTTGGGAGGTTTCAGAGGCATTTGAAAGAAGAGTGGAGGTTTGAAAGGAATGTCTAGGAAGAGAACATGGCTTATGTTAATATCAGGAAAACTTTACACGTGCATTATGAATGTCCAAAGGAGGTGGGATGCGCTAAGGAAGGTGTGATGAGCTGCAGACTTCCATAGACGTGTCGGAGATGAAAACACAATGTTATTTGCAGTGTGGAATGGGCAAAAGCCAGGCTGTGTTGACTACAGCAGTGAAAATGGGGAGAGAAATAGACACAGTAAAATGAAGCAGGAGATATAGGTTAATATCTACAGGGTGGACAAGATTAAGGGAGGTGGATTTTGTTTCCATTTTCTATTAGTAACTCACATTTATTGACCACTTGCTCTGCATTCTAAGTGGTAGAAATATAGGAGGGAACAAGAAAGAATCACTGGTCTCAAGTTACTGACATTCTATTGGGAGAGGTGGGGGACACAGTATTAACATTTACAAAATAAATAAAGTAATCTCAGGAACTGATAGATTCAGTGAAGAAACAAAACGAGGCAATCTGGCAATTCGCCGCTGGGAGTGGTTGCTTGGGCAAGGCAGTCATGGAAGAGTCTATGCTGAAGTGATATTTATATTGAGAATTGAATATTGAAAAGAAGTCACCCATGCAAAGACCTAGTGCAAGAGGATTCTAAGAAAGACAAATAAGTCTAAAGACCTGGAGACCTATGAGCATCACATATTGGAGAAACAGAAATCCGACTATTGTGCAGAGAATGAAAGGGGGAGAGAAGACATGGCAGGGACATACCAAAGGAGCCATGTGGGAAGGAGTTAGTGGTTCTGCTTTGTATTCTAGGTTCAGTGGCAACCTATTTAAGATTCTTAAGCAAGAACATGTATCTATACATATACATGCATATATGTATATGCCCATATACACACATGCATGTATGTATATACTTAATACATACTATATACTTTATATGGAGTACATATAAAGTATATAATTCATATATACTTTAAGAAAATTGCAAAATTGCTGTGCTGCTCTGTGAGGTTTTTTTTCCCCTTTTTTTTAGAAGAAGGAAGAGAAACAGAGAGAGAGAGACAAAAAGAGAGAGAGAGAGAGAGAGAGGGAGAGAAGCATCTGTTCTGTTGTTCCACCCGTTCATGCATTCATTGGTTGCCTCTTGCTTTTGCTCTGACTGGGGATCAAACTCACAACCTGGCCAGGGCCCTGCTCTGTGGACTTTGAAGGGGGCGAAAGAGCAGGACAATGAGTGCAAAGGAGAGCTGCAGATAATAAAGCTGCCGCATTGGAAAAAAAGTTGTAGTTTTTTACAGTTGCAGTATTTTTTGAGTATATTACAATTTGTGCAGGTGACTAGAATTTTATAAGCTATTAGCCTGGGTTTCCTTAACTTTTTAATGGGTGAATAAAAGTAACTTTCCTGCTTCTCACTTGTGGTTTGGATTAAACAGGGATGTCTCTGGGAGAACCCTGAATAACTGTAGGGCATTTGTCTAGTGTTGTTATGGTCGGTGCTGTTAAACTGTCATTTGGCAAGAACATCTGCTTCCTCGGAACTGATTCTGACATTGAAAAGGTTAAAAATAAATATAAAACACAAGAGTTTGCTTGGTGAAGTTCACCAAAAAACATGTTTTTCTGTGAAATATGACTTAATGGTATTGTTTTTTGATATTTAGTGATTTATCCAAATTCCCACTGCTATTTCAGCAGACTTGGCACAAGTTGATTTATCATATGCAAATATATATGTATATGTATCTTTCTTTCAATATTCACAGATCAAATATTAACATTCCAGCCAAAAGAGTTTAATACTAACAGATTAAGGGGCTGCTTAATTTAATCAAGTCAAGAAATATGACAAGTTGTCTATCTATTTATTTACCTACCTACCTACCTACCTATTTTATTTTATTATTTGGGTGGCTGTTATCCTAATTAGATCTGAAAAGACCCAGAGTGGCTGAATCGCAATGTGTAGACACATTTCAGAAATATTCAAGGCTTTTGATGTTCTCATCAATATTGTCATTGTGGTCACTTTAACAAATCTTACTTTTAAATTAAAAAAATACTCTAAGCTACATAGCCAATAATGATATGTCTGACTTTTTATGTGTTTAACTCCATTTTCCCTTCTGCTTACTCAACTCATGGGTATCAAAGGCAATTTAACTTCTAAAACACTGTGATTTTGTTACCTAGTATTTTCCATTTATTTTGCCAATTATGAGTAAATTTGAATATTTTACTTTGTAGGTTAGTTTATCTTTTGACATGTAAGTTTCCAACCAATTCTAAACTTATATTGCTCCATTCCATTTATAATCAGATTTCTTTCCTTTATCAAAACTACTCTCTAGACTCAAATACTTTTGAATTTTTATAACTGTGCAAAAATTGAACAATAATTCTATAGCAAGATTACATATTGCACAGAGTAAATCCGTTTCTGAAATGAACCCAATCTGAAACTAATATTCATAGGAATTGGAGACCATCTATGTGCCAGGCATTATTCTTAGCACTTGGTACATATCAATGAAAAAACTGCCTGACAGTCATGGAACTGCGTTTCTAGTCGTGGGCAACAAACAGCATAGTGTGGAATAAATTATATATTATAGTGGGAGGAAATAAACATTATGGCAAAAATATAGAAAGGTGAGGACTTGCACATTTGTTTCATTTGTTCTTTTATCTCTGCTGATCCTCTTTCACTTAATTGGCAGTCTCAGCATCAAACTCTGCATGTACAATCTCATTTTGGTGTTCAGCCAGCCCAGACTGGCAGGAATTTCTCAAAGCTATTTCCTAATTCCTGTGGGAGAGAATCTGATTGTTCCAACTGGAGTCAGGGTTTCCAGTCAACTATGGTCCAGAGCCAAAACAAGTGCTATATATCTCCATTCAGAGGTTCATCTCTGTGTATAGAGAAGTTCTTACAGAAGAGAGACATGGCCTAAGCAAACACAGCACACTGTGTTTGCACCCCACAGTTCATAATGGAAAAATGGCACCCAGAGACAATTCATCATTGCAAGTTAGAGGCAGGTTGGCCTGTTTGATTAAAGAGTTACAGCAATTCACCTTTTCTTTCAGAGAGAGATGTCTTCTCCAGCAGTGTTCCTTCAGATTGCTCAGGTCTTGTCAGTCAGGGTTAAGTCACTAGGTTTGAAAATAGCATACGGCATTTCAATGCATTTGTTTGGAGGGCAGACCATTGCCAGTGAGGCGGGAGAAGTGGAAGATTAGGCAATCCATGGTGTCAACTGGTATTAGGTTATCAGGTATTTTGACACCCCACTAATATATTTCTTTATCTTAGATGCATTTTATTTGTCCTTTCATTATTAACCCTCATAAATATTAAAAAGAATGGAATTTCTATGACATTTTATTAGGAAAACTAGTCTGGATAAAAATTTCCAAGAAATATCAGGAAGTCTGTTAGTTAAATATTGTAACTACCCTGAAACCAACACCTATATAGGAAACAGCCTAACATTTATAATACATGATTTAGGGAAAGATTAACAATCCTTTTACTAAAGTTGGCCCATTTAAAATATCTAAAGTCATATTTCCATTAATATAGTCCACTTTAAGTGAGCCAATGTCTACTTTGAACTAAATGTATGGCAAACACTTAGAGTTTATTAATGCAATTAGAAATTTTTGTATATTCGAAATATTTTGCACTGAATATAGAAGAACACTCACATGTCATTCATGTAAGGAGAGATGTCTTGTTCTCCATTTTTTTTTTGAAACACAGCATATGCTTTGTATACTGATGACTGTGTTTATAATATGATGATGGTCAGGGTAGTGGGTAGAGAAAAAGAGAAGAAAATAAACAATAGTTGTGTTTTGATATCATTGTTAAAAAATATTGAAGAGCAAAAGATCCAGGATAGTCAATGCAGTTTTGAAGAATAAAGTCAGACCAGACTCCAGGACTTACTACAAAGCTACAGTAATCTAAGCAGTGTGATATTGGTGGAGAAAAAAGACAAATAAATCAGTGGAACCCAGAAAGAACTGAGAACCCAGAAATAGACCGTGGAGTCGTGCGATCGTTGACAAAGGAGCAAAAGTAATTGCATGCAGCAATGAAGTCTCATCAACAAATGGTGCTGTGCAACTGGGAAATCCTCATGCCAAAAAACCAACAATCTGGACCCAGACCTTAGACTTGTTGCAAAAATGAATTCAAAATAGATCATAGGTCTAGAGGTAAAGTCCCAAACCATAAAACTCCTGGAAGCTAACATAAAAAGAATATGCATGAGCTTAGATTTGGCAATGACTTAGATACTTTACCAAAGCATGATCCATAAAAAATAATTGATAAGTTCAACTTCATTAACATTAAAAACTTGCACAGTAGAGAAGACACTGTGAAGAGAATGAAAAGACAAGCCACAGACTGGGAGAAAATATTTGCCAAACACATAACTAATAAAAGATTAGTATTCAAAATAATCAATGAATCTTTAAAACTCAACAATATGAAAGTGAACAATAATTTAAAAATGGACAAAAGATCTGAAGAAATACCTTCAGATAAATACCAAAAAAGATAACTATATCGCCTAAATGCATATGAAGAGATGCTCAACATAATATGATGCTAGGGAATTGTGAATTAAAACAATAATGAAACATCACTACACACCTATTAGAATCACAATCACATAAGACACACCAAATGCTGGCAGCAGTGTGGAACAGCAGGAACCATCGTTCACGGCTGGTGGGACTGTGAAGTGGTGCAAACACTTTGGAAGATAGTTTGACAGTTTCTTAAAAAGCTGAACCTACTCTTACTATATAATCCAGCATTTGTGCTCCTTGGTATTTACTCAAAGGATTTGAAATCCTATCCACACAAAACCTGAACAATGTTCATAGCAGCTTTATTCATAATTTCCAAAACCTTAGAAAACCAAGATTTTTCTCAGTAGGAGAATGAATAAAGAAACTATGGTACATTCATACATGGACTATTATTCAGTGATAAAAAGAAATATGCTATCAAGCCACAAAAGTACACAAAGGAACTTTAAATGCACATTTCCAAGTGAAAGAAGCCAACCTGAAAAAGCTACATACAGTGTGATTCCAACTATGTGACATTCTGAAAAGGAAATACTATGAACAGTAAAAAGATCAGTGGTTGCCTGGGTATCCAAGGAGGGGAAGGAGGGACGAATAGATGCGCAGATCATTTTTAGGGCACAGAATTATTTTGCATGATATTATAATGTGAATACATGTCATTATACATTTGTCAAAGCCCATGGAATGTACAACACAAAGAGTAAACCTTAATGTAAATTATGGACTTTTGTTAATAATAATGCACCAATACTGGCAAACCAACTATAACAAATGCACCACACTAATGCAAAATGTTAGTAATGAGGGGATTGAGGAAGGTTGGTGAGGGGAAATATGAAAACTAATGATAGAGTATGTAAGTACATGTGTGTTGTTCAGGTAGAAAAGCATAACAGCAATGAATATATCTAATATCCAATAAGAAATTGATTCACAACCCTGGCTGGTATGGCTCAGTGCATCGAGTGCCAGCCTGCAAACCAAAGGCTCACCGATTCAATTCCCAGTCAAGGCATGTGCCTGGGTTGGGGGCCAGGTCCCTAGTAGGGGGTGAGCAATAGGCAACCACACATTGATGTTTTCTCCCTGTCTTTCTCCTTCCCTTCCCCTCTCTCTAAAAATAAATAAATAAAATCTTAAAAAAAAAGAAATCGATAGACATAGGTATAGAGGAAGAAAAATATAAAATCTAAGAAAAATCAGAATTGAGAGACAGATGGAGAAGCCAGCAAAATAGAGGGTGAAGCAGTAATTCAGTAAAAGTAGAGAAGAGACAGACTAAGCTGGTTTTATGTGAGCCAAGGATGAGTATGTTTTGTGTATCAAATGTTGCAGAAAGATAGTTAGTGAATATGAGAAAACAGTGTGAAATCTAGGCTACTACGTTTAGTAAAGTGGTAGGACATAAGCCAATTTTGAAAAAGTGCAATAAAGAAAAGGATTTGAGAAATAAAATGGCAAGTTCCGAATAATAATTGAGAAGCATGATAAAAGAGGAAAGACCAGCCATCACTCTGTCATTACTCGTTCTGAAAATGTCAAAGCAGCTTTTTACTCCATAGGTCTTAGGACGGTGGATTCAGATCGTTGATGAGTCTTTGTTGTTGCTGACCTAGCATAGAGTTAGTTGGTGGTATTCCAGTGAGTGTCGAAATGTATCCATAAAATGTGATGGGCTTATGTAAAACTCAATGTAGAAAGGAGATTCCTACAGAATAGATTTAGCAACAAATGATTGAATCTTTTAAATAATATTAAATTTTCTACTTAGGATATTAAAACAGAATCCTCTGGAAAATAATGATAGTTTATAAAACTTTTTGTTGACTGTAATCTATGCCCTGTTTTTAAATGTTAAGATGAAGGAATTCTGAAAACTATGGCTTCTATTTTAAAATCATGTATTGGTCACCACAAAGACATTTCTCTTATTAAAAGTTGATTTCCTAAGCTAATCCCATTGCTTATAATAATTCTGATCAAAAATTTAGATAATTTGAATGGTAAATCACAGTTGACTTTTGATTAGCATATTTATGTTACTCTTAATTTTTATTAAGTAATAAGAATATTCATATCACTACAAGAATTGTTAAATGAATGAATAAGACATATGCCCCTAGAAACACTTAGATAGAGTGAAATTTTGGATTATTTATTATGTGATGTATTTTTGGCTATTATAGGTAGTTCTTATGGCTGGATCTATGTTCCTGAAAAAATTGTGTTAGGGTATTTTTATAAAACAATAGTTTCTTTTTGTCTAAGTGGGTATTTTCTTCACATTTTTTACTGAATATTTTTAAAGTTGAAATACACTACATGAGATAATAAAAAATGTAAGTTCTCAAACACTTACACCCTTTAGTTGTGACTGCACATGAATGGTGTAATATGTCAAAAATATTACCAAATGAAAGCTGCTCATTCTTACTGGTCTTTTGAGGGTAGTTAAAGATTAAACTCCATCACATCTCCAGCAAATAAACTCTCAAGAAGGTCATGTGTTGTTTAAATTTTCTATTTGAAGCAATTAAATCAGTCCCACATGACAATTTTAGAAATCATTAAGTGTTCCATGATAATAAGATCTCCATCAGTGAGGTGCTTATCAGGTTGCTATGGTCAATTCACTTAAATTAAGAGCCTTGGTTGGCATAAAAATAGTCCAATTGCAACCGAATAATTATTAATAATTGTAGAATATTCTGAACCTTTTCAATTTTATCTAGGATAAATAACCATGGAATAAAACAAATTTAATTATGTTAATGTAGCAAAGACTTGCAAGAATGTAATGTAAAATAAAAAGTAATTGGTTATTTAACTGTAATACAATCATACAATGCAATATTATACAGTTCTTTAAAATTATATGTTGAAGACTATGTAATGATATAGAAGTGATTAATAATATTTAGGTTGGGGAAAAATCCAATTGTTTTCTGCTTTGCGGGGGGAAAGACTAATCTCTATGCTAATAACAAATGTTGTCCCTCATGTAATTTTTTGAAAACTGATCTCAGTCTTACCAGGAGAGGATGCCAGTTCTGTAGCTTTTCTGCCTGTGCTTAGATTCAGATTATCTCATACAGGGAACAGGTTTTCCACCCCTAGAATGAGCATGGTGAAACTTACCTGTTTCATGTATCTCCTCTAATTTGGACAATGATAGGGAAAGAAAGAACTGCAAGTAATTGGTCCCCAGAGGTGATAACATTTCTTGCAAATTAAAGTCACAGAACATAAGATTTGGAAGGGCCCTTAGAAATAAATTGAAAGAAAATAAAATAACAAAAATAAAACTGTAAACTCTATAGTATTTAACAGCTCTCTGATTTCACCTGTGTTCCTTCTTCATCGATGGAGAAGGAACAGATGACAGATAGTTGGAGGGAGGGAGTTTAGGGGGTGGAGAGATTAAACGAAAAAGAAATAGGACTCATGGACATGGACAACAAGGTGGTACTGTGGGGGGGAGGTGGGTATAAGGGGATCTAAGTGGTAATGGAAAAATATAATAAAGATTATTATAAAAATAAATAAAAGGCATGTTATTCTTGTCATACTTTCCCTGGCTAATAACTCTTAGTTTTCAAGGCTCACGAGTCTTGTCTATTATATGATCTGTTTCTCCCTATTCTATGTAGACCTCTGGAGGAAATCTGTTACATTTGTCACCCTTGATCCTGCCATCTGTGAAACTATGCTCCAGGTATCACCGGTGCCTCTTATCCTCCTTGGTACAGGCATCTATTCAAAGTTGGGTATATAACCAAATCCAGTGTGATTCAAGGAAGGATACCTGAAGCCCTGAATGTGGTGGGGGGGACTCCCCTTTTTTTGTACATGAGGCAGCAGGAAGAGAATCTCTCCTTTTTTCTTAGATTCCTGTGCTGTGATGTGAGATTTCTATGTCCTGTGGCTGTTTCCTATTATTAAGCTGGCTCATGATGAAGAAATTTATCTTTAATAGTTTTGTTTGGGCTATTTGTGTGAGGTCATGTTTATCTCTAAACTCTTCATTTTTATATAGGACAATTAACTCACACTTCGGTGCCCTGGTATTGGTTCAGAAGAGACCTACTTGACATAATTTCCCATCTTAACACTCATCATACTGTATTTAAGTTATTAATTTATGTAATTTTGCTCCCTCTGTGGAATGAGATCATGTAGCAGCTTACTCATATGTTTATCTCCAATTTCAAGTTTATAGCACAACAGTGAGAGAATAATCAATAAATACTTTTTTTAAAAGATTTTATTTATTTATTTTTAGAGATAGGGGAAGGGAGGGAGAAAGAGAGGAAGAGAAACCGCAATGTGTGGTTGCCTCTCGCATGGCCCCCACTGGGGACCTGGCCCACAACCCAGGCATGTGCCCTGACTGGGAATTGAACCGCCAACCCGTTGGTTCACAGCCCGCCCTCAGTCCACCGAGTTACACCAGCCAGGGCTTAATAAATACTTTTTAAGTACAGTAGTCCCACCATATCTGTGAGAGATAGCCTGTATCTCTCTGTTTTTTATTGATATATGCACATATCTATGATAAAGTTTAATTTATAAATTAGACACAGTTAGACAGTAACAATAACAATAGTAAAATAAAAAAAAATCATGATGATATACTGTAAAAATGTCATGTGGATATGGTCCCTCTCAAAATATATTATAACCATCCCTTACTTGCAGTACATGGTTTGAGGTTGCCTGTTCCAGGGTGTCCCTTGTGGAAGTCTTGTATAGGCTCAGTTCTTTCTGGCACCACACGTTGCCATAAGCCAACATGTTTTCTGTTCATGTCTTGTCCCCACAAATTCAATGCCTTTTCCACCCTCCCTAAGCACTTATTACATACTGTGGCCATAACTTTTGCGGTTTTAGGTGCAACAGCAAAACTGTCACAATTTTTTTCCTTCTTCACAATTTCACCAATAGAAGATTCATTCCTACCTGTTGGTCTTAGCAACCTCAGCATATTTTTAGTTTTCTTTCCTGATTAAGTTCAGAACTGTCACCTTTTCACTTAAAGGAAGCACTTTACCGTTTTCCTTTGGCATGTCCGAATTCCGGCATCAGTACTCTCGCTCTTTGGGGACATATTAAGTAAAATAAGGGTGACTGGAACACAACACTGTGATACTGCCGCAGTGAATCTGATAACAGTGGCGGCTACTCTGTGAGTAATGGGTGGGAGTCTGCCCACTGTGAAGATGCTGGACAAAGAAATGATTCACATCCTGAGCTGAATGGACTAGGACTCGCGAGATTTCATCACACCACTCAGAATTGCATGCAATTTAAAACTCATGAATTATTTATTTTTGGCAACTTCCATTTAACATTATTGGCCCACAGTTGACTGTGGGGAACTGAAACCATGGAGAGCAGAACTGTGGCTGGGGGGGACGACTGTCAACAGCAAGGTACCTGCTTTTTAACGTCAGGGAATAGAAACTTACATTCTTTGTGAGTCCTTTCGTGTTTTTGTTTGAGTTTTAGGCAAATACTTCCTATATGTCAGCAATGCTGAAGTGTGCAGATCTTGCCACTGGGTGTATGGCCAGTGATCATAACCTTTTCTCTACTTTAGGGCAACTGCCTGACATGGACAGAACTCCCCATTTATCCAAGAGGATACAATTAAACGGCAAGGATTGGCCGTAGCATTTTGGATAGTTTTGAAACTCTGGAAATGGTTAACCAACAATAAAATAGAGAATGCTACATGAAGCCTATTTTGCTCTAACCCACTAAAACTAAGAAAACACACAAATAAAAGTTCACAGATATAAACATAGAAGTTTTTTTGTAGAACTTAATTTAGAAACTTTATGGAGAACATAATACTCTCTAGGCCAAATAACTTTTTGAGTTAAAGAAAAGTCACACTCCACACACATTCTCATGGGAATGTTATTACTGTATATTAATAAATCTGCAGGTCAGACGAATAGTAGAAAACACATCTGTGTTAATCGCAAGGACAGAGGTGCTTTTAAAAGTCTTTTTGACCTGTGGATATTTACATGTAATAACCTTAGCATAAGAATGTGTATTTCTGTGCATGTGTGTAGAATATATTGTTTAAATATTCTTACACATTTTTATTATCCATTTTTATGTCAGTACCTTGTACCCCTCAATAGAAATTAGGTTTTCATAATTAATACTCATTAAAATTTTAAGGAGTATTTTTTAAATAGTGAAGAAGTATATCTCAATATAAAGTAAAAACAAATTTTAATTGCCTTATTGGCCACTTTCTGGCATCATCTACTTACTAACCGATTAACTTAATCAGATTCATGAGTGTTGAAAAATATCTTTTTTTAAGAATCACAGTACTGTAATTGAACTGATTGATGTGCTTCTCATATTTATTAAAGCTTTCAAATTCTGTTTATCTACTGAATGTCTTAGATTAAGTTAAATCACAAGAGGGCCTGTTTATCAAATTAGTTATCTAACATCTTCTAAATTCAATAAACTGGAGTTGGTTTCTGTGTTAGAGTAGGCAGCTAGGAGTTAACAAAAGAAAAGATAGCTAGACTGGCTGGGCCTGATTGAGTCTGAAAGTTACACTTAATCAGGCTTAAGTCTGGAAATTACAGCTTCAGACACCCCAGGGGATAACCGAATCTGGCCAAGGGGATTAACATCCCTTCCTCACTCGTCTAGGCAGGAAGGATTGGCTTTCCAATCTCTACAGGGGACACCCAGTGCACTTGCCCTGCCCATACTCTGAAGGCAAGAATAAATGAAGGGGAAATTCCTCTGCTGGGTGCGTGCCCGGCGAAGCCAAGATGGTGCAGAGGGAGGTGAGCACATGCACAGTGACACCAGATGAGGAGGCAGAACTTTGAGGCTGCACAGTAGAAGCCAAAATGGTGACACAAAGGGGTGTAGCCTAGTTTGGGAAAATCCGGGAAAAGCATCGGGTTGGATAAGGGACGTGAAACCTGCAGAAGATTCAGAAGAGGATTGTTTGGGGGAGCGCCCAGGACAAGCCAGGGAAGGATCAGAAAAGAGATTGGTTAGTTAGAAAGAAAGCATGCTCTCTCCCAAACCCAAGGTAATATAATCACAGCTTGACAAAGGCCTGTCTTGGTGGCACAAATTGTTTTGTTCACTTGTTCTTTCACATGCATTCTCTTTCCATAGCAGCTACACAGCCCCGAAGGCGGGCCTAGGTACGGCAGGGGCACAGGCTATGCTGGACTACCAGGGCCCGGGGCGATGGCATTACAGTCCTGGCTCCTGACCCTCTTGGTGTGCACTTTGCTCACCACGCCCGGTACTTATTCCACAGTGAGAAGGAGCTAAGCCACCTGGTTGTGGATGAGACACCGGGCACCTGGGACAGTCCTGTATTTTTACTCCAATAAATCTTACCACTATATCTCATCCTCCTATGCATGGGTCCCCGAGATGCTTTTCTCGTAATTCTGTGGAAGAACCCTATTTCCAGTGGCAAGATCTGCAAAGAAATAAACAACAAGAAAACACCCTGTTACAATGTTCTAGAAATTCCATTCAGGCTTGTAAATCTGTTTATTTTTGATACCCCAATGCAGATATTAGTCATTACTGCTACCTTTTATTAAATTAAGAATAGCTGATATGAGACTTACATAGTCTCGTAAAATTCCAAATTGGGGACATAGAATCCTTCTTCTTGGCATATTTTTGTGATAATGTTGGCAGGTCTTTAATTTACTCCTGAATTTTGAATAACCTAGGGTTTTGTTTTATTATTTTTCTTTTTCAAATGCTGCATTCACTCTCATGGATACATTTGGCATATGACACCACTCTAGTTGGTTGATTTTTATAGATCAGGTATCATTTCCCTCACCTTATAATGAAATATTTCAGGCATGGCCAAATTGTGCCTTTAGGATAATTCATCTATCATTAAACTATAGCTTCTGGTAACTGCAGACGCTCTGCGAAGCCACTTAATGCCCATCTCTCCTTATCTTCCACCAGCTGGCTGTAATGGATAGGCAAACAGCATTTGCTTGATTGGCACACAACATTGTTGCGGAAGGAGAGGGAGGCAGTAGTAGTTAATTCCCTCAGTCCACCTGGTGAATCGCCAGCTGCATTTCTGGCTTGATACTACTGAGACTGGGGGTGCTAGTGGACAGGGTCCTTTGAGACATGAGAATGAAGTGACTTCTGCCTTAGCTCAGCAAGCTTCCTGACTAAACCATTTCCTCTTTCCCTGACTTAAACATGAGTCTTAGCTCTTACTGAAATGGAGGTAAATGAATGCACAACAGGTGAGGAGGAAAGATATGGGCAATTGGGAACATAAAAGGGAGACGATCTGAACATAAGTTTCTATACAGAGACAAAGCTTAGGAGCAGCATTGCATAATGGTTCTCTAGAACTTCATAGCCCTTCAGAATCTGTCCTTGGTATTTACTATGGGCTCCTAGTAAACAAGGAACAGGCTGTGAAGAGTGAAGGACATTATACATACAAGGGGCCTGGCACTGTGTCTGCTCCATGAAAGAAGGGCGGTATATTGGACCTTTCTTACATATTCTCTCATAGCTAGAAATAACAGAGTAGCATATTTTTACAGTAGCTGCCAAAGAAAGTAACCTATGACAGACAAGTCTTTCTGTGTGTGCATGTGAGATCGATCTCCCTAGAACCTGGTCTCAGATGTATTTAGAAGTGGGCCCAGTGTCATCATAGGCTGAGTATTTATCTTTCTAGAACTGTGACACATTTAAACACGAGGGTAAAGAAACCTGGAACAAGATGGGCTTAATGTAACAAATATTCCTAGTAAAACATCTCGTACATATCCAATAATAGATGTTTGTTGATCGAGTTTAATGCACTTAAAGTTTAAAGTTTAGTGCACTTTAGTGCAGGAAAAGTTAAAAGGATAGAGAAGCAAATATGGAGGTAAAGTTATAGCTTGCAGTGGCCCTAATACGTCAGTCTTAGATGGCAGTTACTATGTTAAACTATATAATGGAAGGTGAAGGTGGGGGTGTTGTTGCATCATCCCTCCTCAAATACTTTGTGAGAAATACAACTTTTTAAAAGCTAGCTTACAAAGGCTAGAAGGTCATTTTTAATGTAACATTTTCTGACTTGCTGTGCATCAGAGTTTCATAATGCATATAAACTCTCATTTGGCAGGATGTGAAGGAAGTGACAGGAAGGAGACTGGGAATCTGAAGACCTGGGTCTTGCTGTGAGATCCAGTTCTGTAAAGCATCATCAAAAGCAAAATCAAGTGCTAGCCCTGCCACCGCTGGGCTTTTCTGGCACCGCTGTCTTGTTCTGCCCATCTCAAACACCCAGCTCCAATTTCTCCTCTTTCAGCCTTTCCAGTTCTCTACACTGGTCCTCAATAAAACTGGGGAGCACAGTCAGTGAATTATTCCCCTCAGTATTCAGATACCTTGACAGGCAAGGTGGCTATCTACCCCTCCCATATCTCATCTCCCACTTAATACTCTACTGTGTTCTTCCCAGCAAGCTGTATTTTGCTCTCAAAAAGCTTTCAATTAGTCCCCATTGAGGTGTTAACTGATAACCAAGGTGTTAACTGAAGTGTGAATTCTCAGGATTATTTAAATTTTAAAAGCAGGCTCTTTGAAGACCCAAAGTTCTGTTATAGAGAGAAACTGAGAGGAGGGTTTCCTGTGGTTAATAACATCACACCATCACACTTCGTAGACTTTTACTCACACTAATAACATGCCCAGAAGCTTAGCCTTGACAATGGCAGTGACTTTGGAGAGTGGCATAGGCTTAAGGAGCCCTGCCAGTACTGAAGTGAGCTGCGCCATACCAGACGAGCACAGACACACTGGAGACAGGCTCATTCCACCTCTTGACTTGGAGCATTTCAAACTTGCAGTTTGTGGGTAGATCCTGCTTTCCCGTCAGATCTGGAGTTTGGTACCCTAATTAGAAGCTTTTCTCCCAGACAACTGTAACTGTCATTGCGTGTTCTTCAACACATTTTCACATGGCAGTAGTCCATGGGAAGATGCATTTTGGGAACTTGCCAGTGAAAGCTAGATGTGAAGAGTTTCTTTGAACCTGCCAGGACCATCAGTGAGATAAGTGCATTTTGGAGTAAAATGAGGTATAAGAATAAGTCTATGTGCTCCCGTAAATCTAACGGCGATCACGTCAGTCGTAGATGGCAGTTACTGTGTTAAACTATATAATGGAAGGTGAAGGTGGGGGTGTTGTTGCATCACCCCTCCTCAAATACTTTGTGAGAAATACAACTTTTTAAAAGCGAGCTTACAAAGGCTAGAAGGTCATTTTTAATGTAACATTTTCTGACTTGCTGTGCATCAGAGTTTCATCTAAGACACAATTTCTGTCCTTTATCCACTAGATTTACATTTTTAAACATGAGGTTTTAAAACATGCTAAAATATTCTCATTGAATTGAAAGTACTTTTTCAAATTTTGAGGTAAAGAGGTGAGGCAGGGGATGTATAGAGTGAAGGACCAGACGGTAGAAACAGGTGATAGTGGAGGGTGGACCTCCCGCTGGTTACCTGTGATTGCGAAAGAAGAATGAGAATATGCTGACATACATGGCATGTCCTTCTGGGACTAGGCCAAAATAAATATCTTTGGAGAATAGTACACTTCAATATTCTTAAAGTTATCTGACATGTGTTTACTTCAGTTAGGACTTCTGTGAATTATAATGGAAAATTCTGTTCTTTTCCTTTATCATTCACCACAGTGAAAAGGAGGGAAGTTGAAGGAAATACCTGAGTTAAAAAAATAGCAGTTTTTTTCTTTAATTTATTTCATACATTATACATTCACTTTAAATTCTACATTTAAAGGTTAGAAACTAATATTAATCATTGTGTTTGATGCCTATTTTCATATAGCATGAAAACATTACCCAGGTGTTATGAGATTGAAATGGAAAATATGAGGAAGTACTGGGCTATTCACATAGCTCCTGAAGTTTGGAAGCAACTTGAGATTCGCAAAGGTCATAGCTTTGGGAGATGTAGTTTTGGCCAACATAATCTCTAATAATTTAAATAGAGATACATAATGTTATTGCAGTTTTATATCTCTTGATTTACATATAATAATCACTTCACCTAAATCCTCTAAGTCTGTGGGAGAGATTCTCTTCATCAGATTTTCTTTACAGGGGGCTAATCACAGGTTTCCTTCCAGTTTATCTAGAATACTATGTGGAAAAGCCATGGGGGGGCAATATTTTGTCATAATTGAAGGTCTGGAGGACAAATTAGCGTTAGGTCTTCAACACTCTCTTCCATTTTGCAGGAGGGAGGAATAGATTGGGCTTTTAAAGTTTTTTGATTCAGGTGCTAGAATGTAAACTACAGATGCCGAGGAGTTTTTATTATGGGAAAATATCTTACAGTATGTGGAAGATTTAGGTGTACTCAAACACCCTACCTTTTCCTTAAAAAAAAAAAAATCTCCCTTTTAATGTGAAAGTTTGCACTCTGTAATAACCCAGAAGTTCACCCGAACATTCTTTAGGATTTCTGAAATTCAACCCATCTCGCAAGACCCTACAGATGGCTTTGCCTTAGGTCGGAGATCAGCCCAAGAGGTTTACAGGACAGAAAGTCCAGTGATGCATAAACTTTTCTTCAGATCTCATTTTGCTCGTCTGAGTTCGAAAATGCAGAGCGCAGTCACCTAGGAGAGGTACAGTATGCTTTGCGTTAAGTGAATCCGGGAGCAGAGAGAATGATCAGGCCGTCTGGCAAACGGGAGAACGTCTCCGGGAGGACAGAGGTTATAAAGCTGATAAGGATCCTTAGGCGACGAGCAAGCGCATCTTCCGCCTCCAGCCCAGCGGCGCATCCGGAGTTAACTGCAGCTCGGATCCAGAGAGAGGAAGGTGGGATAGAAGGAGGTGGAAGAGGGAAGAAAAAAAAAAAAAAGCTGGGGGAGGGAGGGGGTGAACCAACCGGAGTAAGCCGGAGAGCAGCGCGCGGGGGGAGGCGGAGATGCGGGAGAGCGCCGGGCGCAGGGAGCTGAGTGGACCGCACCAGACGGCGGCGCGTGCGGCGGCTCCGGAAAGCAGCGAGTTGGCCGAGCCGGCTGCGTTTCCAGCAGGGGCCGCGAGCACGGTGCGGGCTCCCAGCAAGGTGATGTGCCGGGAAGCCTCCTTTCCCCCGCGCGGGCTGCAGCGGCGGGGGCTTGCTTCCTTCTACCCACCTCTCCTCCCCCGGGGCTGCAGGTCTGCGCGTGTGGGTGCCCGGGGTGGGGGGTGAAGCCTGGAGGGCGGGGGCGCCCTGTCCCTGCCCGTCTCCTCCTCCCGCTCTCCCCGTCGTTGCCGGTGCCTGTTCTCCGGGGTCTCTCCGGTCTCCGTACCCCTCGTTTGACACTGTTTCCCCATCCTCCCCCGCCCCGGTTGTGTCTCCTTTCCCAGATGCTCAAGGTGCCAGCCGTGCTGTGTGTGTGTGCAGCCGCTTGGTGCAGTCAGGCTCTCGCAGCTGCCGCGGCGGTGGCCGCGGCCGGGGGGCGGGCGGACAGCGGCAATTTTCTGGATGATAAACAATGGCTCACCACCATCTCTCAGTACGACAAGGAAGTCGGGCAGTGGAACAAATTCCGAGACGTAAGTGCTGCGCGCCCCCTCCCCGGGCACTCGGGAGCGCGGCTCCGAGGCGGGGCCCGCGGCGGCCGGGGGCGGGTGGGCAGTGGGCTCGGCTTCCCCGGCAGAACGGCGCGGGGAGCCGCGGCGGCGCGGGGCGGCTGGGGAAGTTGGCGGTTCCGGGGCCCCCTCCCGGCTGGTGCGAGGGACGGGGCTGGCGAGCCGGCAGCACCGGAGTTCGGCTCCCGCCAGGTCCCCCCTGTACCGCCCCCTTTCCCCTCCGGCCCCCAAAGGTTTGCAAAGTGCTGTCTCGCCCTTCTCAACTTTTGAATGGTGTCTCTGGCACTAGTAAACACGGTGGATGTGCTTTGGCGACGTACTGCCACGAAAGTAACGAGGATCGATCCCTTTGCTAATGGTCCATTAAGGAATTGGAGGGAGGAGGATGTAAGATTTATAAAGGCCCGTTCTGCACGGGTGGGGGGTTGTGTGGCGGCACCAGACGGCAGAAGTTGAATTGCTCTTGATTACATAAAATCGCTGATCAGATGTGTGCTTCAGCATGAAGTTTAAAACAAAACGTGTTTTACAGTGCGTTCAATTACGTTGCATTCCAAAATGAATCCGTGCGGTAAAATCTGCGGGGCGAGGGGAGGCGGTGGAAGTCCGCAGGTGGCAGCATTGAAAGGGTTAATCTGTAGACTGCTCCGGGGAGTTTCCTAAAGGCTTATTAAGAAGGAGCCAGGTTTTAGGAGTGGACGCTGTTTGCCTGGGAGCCACGGCCCATAATATGCAGGTCATTTCCCCCCACACCTGATGTGAATGAAGCAGCGTCAGAGCTGGTCGCGCGTCAGGAGCGCGGTTCGCCTCCGCTCATTCAACTTGGATGTCCAGCCAGGAGGTTGATTACCGTCCTCCCCTCCCCCCAGGCCACATTTTAGACCCTGGAGGCCTGAAAGGGAGTAGGAGTGAGTCGCAAACACATGGCCAGCCCTGACTGTGACATCTGAGGGAATTTCTCGTGGAGTCCATCTGCAGCACACTACGTGCAGACGTGTTAACTTCTTACATCAGTTCGCACTCAGTCACGATTTGGGAACATAAACGGAAGCTTAGGTTAGTTTTCATCCTGGCTCTTCTACCCCTTCGCCCAACACCCCTCACCTGAAATAACTGACCAGCCAAATCTGACATGTAGCTGCTTCTGCACAGGGATTCCTACGGAAACGCTAAGTTTTACTTTAAAATTAGATGTAGGTCATTGGTACTAGGAATCGGTACAAGGTAGAAGAAACGATAATGATGAGAATACTTAGTGGAGGGCTTTGCTTACATGCTTTATGAATAAGGCTTAAACAGTTTGCTAGATAAATGCTCTTATAAAACAAGCCACACATGTTTGTTTTATTTCAGTTTATGCTAATATTGAATATTTTAAAAAAAGGCAAGCAAGCAAATGAGGTTATTTAAACCTGGGGAAGAATTTCTCTTTTTCATGCCCTCACTTGGAAAAAATATTGAACATTCTGTCAGTATTTGAACTGACATCGTGGCATCTCATTTCTCAATGGCTGTGTTAAAATATCTTTAAAATGAATTTTAGACTTTTATCTCAAAATTGTATTTTAAATCGGAAATATCTTAGTACTCTCTGGCTATTTAAATTACTTTATTGAATTATGAAGAGCAACCAGTCTATACTTGGGAAGTTGGTAAATGTGCTTGATTTAAACTACTGAGGCAAGCTGAGTTACCTGAAAGAATAAACTATTGTGGGAGTTATTCATCCAGTTTATATAAACACAGAGTGGAGTATTTATTGCTGTAGAATTTTTAGTTATTTTTATGGGATCTGTGGGGGAAAACCCACCAAAAGTATATGTTAAATTTAAGCGAAGGATTTACTGAAATATTTTTGGCAAATATCTGTCTTGTTGCACATGCAATACCTGGAAATATAATAATGGTTTGTTTTGTTAAGATAATTACATTTTTGTAAGGATGACTTTGCAGGGCATGCAGAGGATAAGTGCTGTCTTTTTTCACCATTTAACTACCTGTTGCTTATTAACATGGTAAAATGTATGCTGACAGTGTGATCTCTCAAATCAGAGTGCATACAATGCAATCCTTATTTAGACCATCCACCCCAGTGCTAATTTACATATTTCCCCCTCTTTGGGAATCATTAGTTTAACAGTTTTGTGTCTTTCAGGATGTTGTTCATTTTTTAGTTCATTTTCGGCCGGAAGTCCATGGTTATGAGGCATTGCTTGAAATAAACATGTACCGCATGAAGTACCTGTAAATGTTCTGCAACAGCATGGATACCTTAAGTAGTGGATTTGACTATTCAGTTTATAGAAATGCACAGAAACAAGGAACTCTGAACCTCTTTTAGAAACAATATAACTGACATACTTCTATTTAGTGCTTTTTTTCCCCCCGTAAAATACAATTAATTTCATTTAGACAAAACTTCGGATACTTCAGGAACTACTATAAAGGACACATAGACAAAATCAAGGGGGAGGGTGGAGGTGGGGGAGGGAGGTGGGTTCAGCTGGGGTGGGGTAGAGGGATGGGGAGAAAAGGCATACAACTATAATTGAATAACAATAAAAATTAAAAAAAAACTTTGGATACTTCAGCATAATTAATACTAGAATTGATCCTTACCTTCATGTGGCCGTTTTACATAGTTGACATTATTGTACAACTTCTTGATGAAAGTTTGAAGTGTATCTTCTTTTGAATGACATTTGAAAACTGTTTTGAATAATATTTGATAGTACAATTCATCAACATATTTAATTTAATGAATTAAATAAATGTGATCTCTATATATTATACATGATATAAATATATAAATGCATCACATACAATAGAGCTTCAGGGAGAAAGAGCATGGATAGAAAGTGTTACAGGGGAGAAGATGAACCCGGGGAGCACTGTCATTGATGACTCATTTTCTCAATTTCTTCAACGTGAAACAGAGAGAAATAATAAAACCAAAGGCCAGCTTATAATGAATGTGTATTAATATAGAAGAAACTTCCAAATCATTTTGGCCACTTTATACTAGCAAAAATGCTCTTCGAATAAAGTTTTGTTGCCCTTTAAAGTGTCTAAAATATGATTATATAAACATAGAGAACTTTTATGCTTTTGAAATCATTAATATATTTGGTTATTTGTATAAAAATGCCTGTAGATATTTTAATTCCTATGTTAGGAAAACTAAAACTTTAATTTAGAGTTAAGATATAGAATTTAAGATATAGAGAAGTCAACACATTTAAAAATAAGTATAAAAACTAGAACTAGCATGTTATACTCAGGGTATAATTATGTGATTTCAAAATAAAGCAAAGGAACAAAAAACCTGAGGCTCATTTTGGACGTTATTTTAAGAAATGGTTACCATTTCTGTTGCAAAACCCACCATCAATTTCAGTTTACATTTATCCCTTAAGGGATTTTTAATACTCTTTAGATGTATTGAAAGCAATAGTCAAGCCTTTCAAGTTACCTTTAAATATTCAACCTTAATGTAAGTTCAAGGACATGCAAAATGTGAAAATGTAAAATATAGTGTCCCAGAGCACTCAAATTATAAATTCACTTTTTAAAAATTGCCTGATTTGGAAATATTAGATAGTAAGTAAACTTTTCTTCTTTTTTATTTTCCCTTTTAATCTCAGTTGAGGTTCTAGAGTGCACAGATTGTTTAAGAGATAATGGCTGATAGAAAGGATATTTCCTAGCACTTAGTGGCTACAGAGGAATAAAGCCCCCTGAGAATCTATCACCTTTTACTGCTGTTAGTAAGTAAGACAATTGGTTTCTCTGTCTACTCCAAGGAAAATACTCTATTGCTCTAAAAGGCATAAAATTCAAACAGAGAGAATGGTTTAGTCCTTCCCTTAGATTTATGGTGCACCCTGGTTGTGTTACCGGAGTATCCAGCTTACCATTAAAACCGAGGGCTCCTTCTTTGTGGTACCATTTTTGTAAATTAAAATAAAATTAATTGAGATATTACTGACAAATAAAATTGTATATGTTTAAGGGGTACATTTTGATTTATATATATATAAATCCTTATATATAACTTAAAATCCTTTCACTTATATATATATAAAACTTCTGAGATTACCTCTGTGGTCCATTAATAGTAGGCAGGAATGTTTTACTACTTGACTTTTTAACAATATGTGCCAAAAATAAAATTAAAGAATTAATAATAATCTTTGTTCAGGAATAGTTTCTCAATAATGGATAACCAGTTCTGATAAACAACACATTTTAAGTGTTTCTCTCTATGAAACCGTAAGTTTAACTGTGGTAACCGTAACCTATATTTTACCATAGTTGAGAACATGGACTCTCCCTGGGAATTCTTCACAATTAATTTATTGCATTCTCATGAGTGTTTACCTCTCTTTCTTTTGATCCTTTTTTTGACTGTGGGCCACAGTATGTTTAATAATTCATAAAACCCTTTTTGTATATAATGTGCATATTTTCAGATCAGAGCTGGTAAAGACTATAGCATGCAAAGTTTTGATGTTAGACTATTTATATTGTTTAAATCATTCTTGGAGAGAGGCAATTGATTTCTGGAAAGAAGCATTAGGCAATCTTTGAAGATTTGGGGACCAAAGAGTTAGTGTAGCAACAAGGACACTAGCCTCATGCAGCATCCTGACCTCTGTCCTTGTGATTGGGTCCTAGTGAAGCAGTGGTTTCTGTACAAGCTCCACATCCCTATTTCTCAAGCCCCTTTGCCCCACTCCAGGACCGTACTCATCAGTCAGGATTTCCGACTGGTTTTTCAAGTCAGATGTCACAGGAGGAAGGCGGGTCAGAGAGTGCCCACTGATACGCTAGTTTCTGGAGAGGGCCTCTCAGGGCGAGCTGGCAGCACATCATCAGACCCCAACAGGAAGTCAGAATTGAGTATGAAATTCAGTCAGTTTGGCATGGATTCATTCTCACAGAAATTATAGGGAAGCATGCGACACTTTTAACTCTCCAGCTTTCATAACTTTTATGGAATTATTAGGAAAGTATAATTAAGTGGATTAAGAAAAATCATTCTGTGGATGTGTATATATGTAATATATGTTTATAGTATGTATATATAGGTCTGCATAAATGTACATGTATATATGTGTGTATATATGTGTGTATATGTGTGTCTTCAAATAGGTAACATGTAATAATTAGAAAGTCAAGGTGATTGTACATTGTATTATAGATATTTATGTGTTAATTAGTAAGCAGACACGCCTTTTAAAGTGTTGTTAAGACGTCTTAGGTTTGCTTTTCTTTTCTGATGAAGTTTTAGATTCTCAAAAGTTCAGAACAATCACATTTCTTGTTATATGTGTGGTCATGGGGGGCCTTCCCGGTTCTTATGGGAAGTCAGCTTGTTTGAGACGATGTGCTTAAGCTCTTTAGGTGGATGTGCAGGAGGAACATCGTGTGCTGCTATAAAAGCACTTATTTTCCTACCCTTGCAGTAAGACCACAACCAGACCACTTTTAGATGTCATGGTTCTGACTCAGAGTGACATTTTTTGTTCTTACACAACTTTAGTTTTCAGGATGTGGGCCAGGATTATTTTATTTATGTATTTTAAAAGACTAATACGTGAAGTGTCTACACATATTGTCCTACTCCTATGAGCACCGAGAGTATTTACATGCATTTTTCCATATATGAAAACCCTTTCATTTTTTCTACCCCTCCTAGTTTACAGATTTGGCCACCCAATTCAACTGTGAACTCTCTACAGCTATAGATTGTAGTCTCGTTGGCTCTCAAATCCCTACAGTTCACCTTGCATTTGTACAATGACTGGGTCAGTGTTAGCATTAGAAAAATATTTACTAAAGACTGCTAGAACCGTTGCTTTTTATTAACCATTTTATTTCCATTTCTGACCACCTCCAGCCCAGTTTTTTAATTTGAATGAGAATTTAATTTTTATAAAATACAAGGTTTCAAAGTACTAAACTACCATAGTCCATTAGTTAGTTCCCAATGGACCAAAATGGACATGATATGTCAAAACTGTTACATTTGGTTTTAGAGGGAATGATTTAAGTACATGGTAATTATATGTATCTTGGTGCTCTCTCTACTTTTTCCCATTGCTTCTTGTTGCCCACATAATTTTGTTGATCTAAAATCCTTAAATGTTTCTTGCTGCCTACTAAGTAATGTCAGAGACCAGTATCTTCCCTTTCTTTTTCAACTACCTCACTTCAATGAAAGGTTATGTGGCTGAATCCAGATATTTCACAGGCAGTCCTGATTTCTTTCTTTCCCTTCTGTTTCACTTACAGTACCAGTGTATCAGTTAGAGATAGGTTAAGTTCCTGCAACAAGGAGCTTCTGGATCCGAGTGCCTGAATTAAGACGGAAACTGATTTCCCAACCATGCCATCGTCAGGAAGTGAGCTGTCCGGGGCTGGACTTTCAGGGTTATTCTCTCAGAGTTCCCCACAAATTGGCATTTCTTATCCAGGAGGAAGGATTTAAGAGGAAGTCTAGGACGTGCAGCTTGTCTTAGAAGTGACCTGAGAGTTGTCACCCAGAGCTTCTGTGTGTGTTCCAAAGGCCTGCACTTAGTGACATGTCTGTAGACGCTAGCTGCGAGGGAGTGGGGCCCATGCCGTGTCTACTGGGTAAGGGTTAATACTGGAAGAAGGTAAATCGGGTTCTGGGAAGGAAATATTAATAACTGCTGTATCTGTTTCAAGATCTAAATATCTCTTGAAAATATTCTCTGTACCCACTGATAGGAATTTTTACCATTTCCTGTTCATTGTTTGCCTTGCCCTGAATCTCTTTTTCTCCCTCATTTCCTATCGTTCCTCTGTCCTCTACTCAGGGTAGAACTGGAGCACCTGGTACCTAACTTTGTGGGAGTAAGAGCTTGAGGGCAAATAGTAGTGTGCTCCTGTCTAAGAGGAAATGTTGCAGGTGGGGATCAAAGAAAAGCATCCTCATAGGGTATTAAGGAGAGCCTGCATTAGATGATGAGTCCTATTTTCTGGTGGAACTGTTTAGCATTACCTTTTTTTGTTATCTTTGGTCATAGGTCCAGAATGCTCTTGTGTGAGGTAGGTGGTCATGATAAGTGGGAAGGAATTAGAATGTAGCTGTCATTCCCCTTAGTTGAGGGATAGAATACGCACAAGGGCTGAAGTTGTATTTCCTCTGATGCAGAGAAAAGGCAAGACCTTTTAATGCAAAGTAGTTTGCCCTGGAATAATTCTAGAAATGATGCCAATGCTAGCGTTATGCAGCTCTCAGTCCTGAAAGCAAACAATTTTTTTTAGCATTATTAGTATAGCAGGTCCTTAGATAACGTCTTTTCATTCAATATAATTTTGGCGTAACATTGATGAGAAAAAAAAAATCAATTCTTGGTCTGGAGCCACAGTGTGTATGGAGTTTGCACATTCTCCCCGTGTCTGCGTGGGTTTTTGCCAGGTACTCCGGTTTCCTCCCACATCCCAAAGATGTGCACATTTGGTGATGGACATGTCTGATGGTCCCAGTCTGAGTGAGCGTGGGATGTATGAGTGCATCCTGCAGTGGAAGGGCATCTGCTCAGTCTGCAGTCCTGCCTGTGCCCTGAGTTACTGGGAGAGGCTCCAGCCACCTATGATCCCAAACTGGAATCAGTGGGCTGGAAAATTAATGATCTGACTTGTTTTCATTAATCTTTCTTAAATGTACGTGCAGCTTAATTTTATTTCAGTGTTTTTTAGAGTATTTTATTTATTTTATTTTTAAACAGAGGAGGAGAGAGAAAGAAAGGGAGAGAAACATCAATGTGTGGTTGCCTCTCCTGCACCCCCTACTGTGGTCCTGGCCCACAACCCAGGCATGTGCCGTAGACTGGGAATCGAACCCATGACCATTTGGTTCACAGGCCAGTGCTCAATCCACTGAGCCACACCAGCCAGGGCTCCGTGTTTAATATTAGAAGTCTAGTTTGGGACCTTTCTTTTCTCCTTTTAAAAAGCATTTTACATTAAAGCTTTTTTCAGTTACAGTTGACATTCCATATTATTTCGTTAGTTTCAGGTGTACAGCATAGTGGTCAGACAGTCATAAACTTTACAGAGTGTTTCCCTTGCTAGTTCCAGTACCCGACTGGTACTATACATATGTATTACAATATTATTGACTATATTTCCTATGTTACAAAATAGTTTTGTGTTTTTATTTGAAAGTTTGGTGATGTTTTTCATATGTGTGACCAGAAGTGTACCATAGGAACTTAACTCTTGTTTCTATCAGTTAGCCTATGGTAAAATTGGTTTATATGTTTATATCATTTTGCTTCAAGTCAAAGTTTCTAAGAACCTATAGAAACGGTTAAGTGAGGACTTACTGCGAGAATTGGCGGCTGTGCCATAGAGGCTTCATGCTTTCACTTTTGTTCCTTGACTTTGGAGATAACTGACAGCAGGGATGGCTGAGCTCCTTGCCTGGACCATAAGCAGAGATGGTGAATTGCACTATTTGTCCATCAGGGTTTTTTAAAATTATTTTATTTATTTATTTTTAAAGAGAGGGAAGGGAGGGAGATAGAGGAGAGAATTATTAATGTGTGAGAGAAGCTTCAATCAGTTGCCTCTTGACACCCCCACCTGGGGGACCTGGCCCGCAACCCAGGCATGTGCCCTGCCTGGGAATCAAACCAGAGGCCTCTTCTGAAGAAGTTTGGAAGAACTATGCCCAACTAACTGAACCACACTGGTCATGGCAAGGTTGTTTCTTTTTGTATTTTTTTTTACCTGCTTTATACCTGCCTTGCAAAGTGAAAACTTTAGTATTATTATCCTTTTTTATATATATGTACTTATAGCACAGTTATTTTACAAGTGATGATTATATAATCTTTGCTTAATATTTTATTCTCCCTTAATTTAGAGCATCTTATTATTAAATTAATAATAGTAATAATACTATCATGTGCAAATATACATGGAGAAGGGCAGGTAAAAAGTCTTTGTAAAACCATTTTATCGTTGTAGTCATGTAAAGGGTGAGGCAAAAAGGTTACAGCTGTGAGTACGTGAAACTCAGAGTTTACTCTTTTCCCTCCTCCCCCAGCCTATGGCAACCAGCATTTTACTTGTTGTTCCAACTAATTTGACTACTTTAGGTATGTTATATATGACAGTATGTGACTTTTGGTGACTGTCTTATTTTCGCAGGGCATAATGTCTTCCAGATTCCTCCATGTTGTTGCAAAGGGCAGGGTGTCCTTCTTTTTTAAGGCTGAATAATATTCCATTGTGTGTATACGCCACATTTGTTTGTCCGTTGATGGGCACTTGGACTGCTTCTATTTCTTGGCTATTGTAAAAGAGGTTGCTGGGAACACGGGTGTGTAAATATCTCTTGAAGATCAGCTATTGATTCTTTAGATATAGTATGTAAGATAGGTTAGAATAGATCGAGTTTTTAAATCATATTGTGGTCTACTTAATGTTTTGGAGACTTCTCCATTTAAATTTCATTGAGTTATTCAGTATGAACTATTTCATTGAACATGGATTATTTTGTTTTTAGTTTTGTAGCAAGAATAAAATTAATTAGCTGCAAGACTGAGGAAAGTATGAGTAAATTAAAATTCAGTGATTTCTTTATTTTGTACTTACAGAAGTTAAGTAACACTGAACTTATTTGATGCTACATTTTATAGTATATATTTAACATGAAATATTCTCTGATAAAAAATTAAAATAAATTTATGTTGTCAATTTTGGAATATGTCAGTTGTTCCCGATAATTCTATGGGTTTCTATTCTTAGCATAAAGGAAAGCCCATTATTTAACAGGAATGAAGGAAGGAGAGGGACCAACAATGCAACAATTTAATTGTGTCTCCAAATCTATAAAACATTCTAGGGCATTATCTTCCTGAATTTGGTAAAATGCTTACTAGATATAGTTCCTAAAGATATTAATTTCATAGCCTCTTAATCACATCTCACTTCACTTTTCTACTGCCAGCCTGCTTTGTGACTTTCAAATATTTACATAGGATACTCAAGGCAGGATACTCTGAAATATGAGCTTGCTAATTGCCTTGGCACATGGTATTAGCATCTGCTGGAGAACCAGTTTTAGAATATCAGGAGAATATTTATAGGCCTTTCATGGCATACAGTATAGTATGAAATACTAGGCAACCTCCTAGTCTTCCAGCAAGACTGTCTAAGGTGCCCTTGGCAACATCTGAGATTCTCCTCAAGTGTCCCTGAGGCAGTCACATTCATCTAAAATGAACATTCCCTGAGGCAAAACTTTTCTGGAACATTGTATCAACAAGCATTAGCCTAGTACTACCTGGGAAATTTTTCTGTGATATAAAATGTAACTTTTTTGAGTTGAGAGTCTATATACACTTTATGGTTTTAAAGAACTCTTCTGCTTGCTGAAACTGAACTGTACGCTGGTAACTGAGGAAGCGCCAGTTAGGAAGCTGTGAGATTTGAAAGTAACCCTAGCCAAAGTCATGTTTTATGTGGATCAACACAGTTGCCACATTATCCTCAGAATTTCATGTTGATTAAACATGCTGACTTTGCTTGCTAACGTTATTGTCATTTAAAACAATTTTAGAGTTGAAAGTTTTGTTATTTTTTTTTATTTTCCACATATTTGGCTAGGTAAAAAATTTAAAAGCATGGGGACTTGCCAGTGGGGAATGACATGTATAATTGAGATATACAAGTTGTGGTAAAGATTGAGAAGACGTCCCATGTCACTTTTGAGAGAATAAGAACTCTTTGAAAAAAAATGATCTTTTGAATGTATGCCATGGATCAAGTTTTGAATATCACTGAGAACCACAGCAGTTTACAGGTCAGTGAGTGAGATCCGGAAATCTAATTACAGACCTGCCTTGTTTGCTCTGAGTAGCTGAAAGCCACCTGGCCTTCATTGCCAAAAGTCCTGTGTTTATTCTCAGAACGAATGCCCGCTTACTTACACGTGCTGTGTGGATTTGGGAGAGTACTAGAGGAAGTCTGCCATCAGTCTCAACGGTGTCAAATACATCTCTGGCGCTAGTCTCATGCATGGTTACTACCCTTGGTTCCATGATTAGAAGTTAAGTAAAACATCACATGGAGGACTGAGAGATGTCTGTTGGTATCTGGGACAGTTATTTTGCTGTTCACATACAGTCATTTTTTAGTTAAAAACAATTCACTGACCTCTAGTTGGTCTGCCTATGCATCCCTGAATGGCTTTCAAGTTTTATTACTCCATAGCCTGTCATCTTGGACTCCAAAAATAAGTTATTTTTGAATAATCCTTATAAATAGTAGGTTGTCTTAGATGTAATTAAAACATGTTTGTTTTTAATTCTTCTACTTGAATAAGTAATTTAATTTTCTCTACTTTTATTGTTGGATTAGACTGTGATGTTTCTGATTATATTTGTGGTTGAACAAAAACCCTTCTTGCGTTTTGTATGTTTCACTTTTTTTTTTATTTAAACAAAACTATACATTTAAATAACTCTCTCCTAGATGGTATGATAAAATTCCACAATTTAATTTTTACAGAGATACAGCGATATTGATATTACATGTTATTATTTCATTGTGAATACATCAAATATTGATTTTTAAAATGGGCATAAATTATGTTTATTACCAAATTTCCTCCTTAAATAAACATTGGCTAAATTACATAGAAACCAAATTATGCTGTGTAAAAACACGATAGCCCTGGCTGGTGTGGTTCGGTGGGTTGAATGTCATCCTGAAAACCAAAAGGTCTCTGGTTGAATTCCTGGTCAGGACACATGCCTGGGTTGGGGGCCAGGTCCCTGGTTGGGGGTGTGCGAGAGGCAACCCATAGATGCTTCTCTAGCTCTTCGATGTTTCTCACCCTCTCTATCTCCCTCCCTTCCCTTCTCTCTAAAAGTAAATGAATAAAATCCTGAAAAAAAATATAATAGCATTATGTGTTTATTTTCCAACTTTTTGTAACATTTTATTATGATTTTTAACTGAAATGATTTGTAAATAAAATTGACCAACTAGTTAGGGAGATTTAAATTATTTTAAACAAACTTGTTTTCTCTTTTTAAATTCAAATTTATTAATAAAAAGCGCAAATAAATGGCACCATCAATTTTATCTCATGTAGTTTAATAAATAGAATTCTTTTTAAAAACCATTGGAGGAATAAGACAATTTCTGTATGTATATTTAGTTTGGCATAGAAGTTTATTTCTGTGTTCTGATCTTTATGTTTATTTTAGGATTTCTCTGTAATAATGTCCAATTATGAGTGTTTACTTCTGCAGCATAATTAATAAGATGTTTTACATTTATTAAACTGGTGTTAATCCAAAGCTAATCAGCCTCTGGGCCAAAAATTCTCAATCATTTGGAGTAAAGAAACTCAGAATTTGAAGACAGCTCTGACTACTTTTCCCAGAAATGTTCAGATACATGCGAATTTTCATACAGTATATAGGGAATTCATAACTCTCTGCTGGTGTTATTTACAACAAAGTAGTAAATGAGTTGTGCATGATTGTCATTCCTACAGAATTTATGACAGTGTTTAACTTAAAGCTGTGCATAGATTTTTCACTACTCTTGTGACTGTAGGAAATGCCTTATTGAAGGTGTCTTGGACTCCTGTCTTCCACCCAACTGTTGCAGATGAAATCACTTTCAGGTCCTACAAAAGTCTTCTCAGTAGTACTTTCTCAAATCTGCAACTGTTTACTCTCCCTTGGCTCAGATTGTCATTATCTCTCACTTTGACTAGTCTTGTAGATGACCTTAATGTTTGCAGGCTTTTCCTTGCCCACAGCATCTAATGCTTTCTTGGTAAATGAATTTCCTCTCAATTATAGCTCTGATCTTTTTGCTCTTCTGTTCAAAAACTCCCATTTGTCCTTTCATTTATTATAGAATAAAACTGCATATTGTTGTAACTGTAAATTGCTCTCCAAAAGATTGTGAGTATTATTGTCCTCCTGGACCTAAACTGTGGGACCTCCACAAAGAGGATCACTTCAGGTACATGTATAGTCATCTTGTAGAAAGTGCATGTGATTCCTGTCTGTTAGAGGTCATGCATGCTGTTTGAATATCGTAAAATACACTTTGAGGAGGATTGTTCATCAGAAGGAGTCTGAAATGAGAGAGACAAATAATTCACTTGGTCAGACTTTGACAGGGCTCAGGAGACAGAGACAATGGTCCTTGTAAAGGTTGGTCTAATGTTCTTCCGTAACATGTGCATGAAAAACATTTCGTCTCTGATTTCACGCTCACCCAGCCAACTTCTGATTTTAATGTAGCTCAGCCTCAGGGAGAGAATGTGCCAGTCCTGCTGACACGTGTTTCTGCTAACAGAACCAGGTTTCTGAGGCTTTGGGACGGAAGGCCAGGTCCTGGATGGTGGTAAATTCATCAAGATAATATCACAGTGTGAATTCTTTGGTAGGTATCCAGGATCTTCCTGGTGACAAACAGGTCTCACTAAGAGCTTCATATTTAAATGTCAGCACCAAATAAAATCCAAATTTCCTCTCCCCAAGTCCAAAACCCCTGTACTACCTGTCTCTAAAACATACTTGCCTTCTTATCCTTATTTTCCCTTTCCTGCACACTTCACATCAATGAAATTGAGTTATCTTCTATCTTCCTGTTACACTTTCTGCCTTCTCTTTTTGTATGCTGTTCATCCGGAATGATAATTGGCCCTATTATTTATCTGTTTTTTAATTATTATTTTTCACAGTCCATTTAATATATTTTTTCCTAGTCCCTTTCATAGTTTTCACAGTCAAATGAAATCTTACCTTTTCTGAACCCTCAAAGCACTTCGTGAGAGGCAGTGTTGGCAGTAGAAAGAGCCAAGCTTCCTAAGAGGTCTGTGCCTTGCCCCCCTGGGGTGCGGGAGGAATATTCATAAAAGAAATTAGTATATGGATGAGTGAATGAAGTGGTAACGAAGCATAGGAGATGATAGTTAACATAGGTATCAAAACTCAAGTTAATACTAATAGTTGTTAGCACATTTTATTTAATTATTTTTCCAAAGATTATATTGAGCATGTCATTTATGAAACCTGTTTTCATTCCTAATATTTGGACAGTCTTTTTAAACCATTTTATTTTTCAATTACAGTTGACATTCAATGTTATTTTATATAAGTTTTACGTATACAGTATAGTGGTTAGACAGTGTTTCTTAAATCTTTGATTTATGCATTTAAGCTCTCATCTATTTTATAGGACCACGTTGCTTTTTGATACCATATTGAACTATAATAAAAAAAAGGATTAGCAAGGGCTTGCTATGGCATATGTGACATTTTTCCTCTTCCAAGCAGCCAATTCCTGATCTATAATTACTATGAAAATGTTAACAGTAGGCTTCTGGACTTTTGCCATAAGTCAAGAAATTAGCTACCCCTAAGGCAAACCTCCAAAGTTAGGTAAAGGGTTTTCCCTGCCTTTAAAAAAAAATCTAAACCTAAACTTCCTAAAATTGGAGTGCTAAGGAACAAGAAACATTGGTAAATAGCCATTAAGATGATTAATTCTTTCACTGTATATAAAATTATATAAAGGGGAAATTTATAGTTTTTTTTGTATAAGAGCATTTGTTAAAAGGAAACATTAATCTGATTTTATAATAAAAATATAATGTTAAGAACAATTATTTGCGAAACACCTATTGAAAATACACTGATATTCTGAGATATATTATGTAACCTGAGGTTTTATTTTATGAATTAAAATATTAGAATTTTTTGTCTCAAATGAAATTGAAATGATAATTTCTCATGTATATTTATATTTATTTTTAAACTTGTAATCTTATGCATTCAATTTAGGAAAATCTAAAATACTAATGAAACACAGCAGATTTATAATCTGTATCATAGATTAAAGTTACTTATGAAAGATGACAACTGCTGTTACCGGCTGTTTTATTTTTTTAAACTATATGAATACATTAATAACAACAAATACAAGGCCAAAGCCAAGAATTGTAACCACTATCTATTATGTGGTTTGCATAACTCTGTTATGCTTTTCTATTTTCTTAAAACAATTTTTAAACTCCATCTTAGAAGATGTCTTCAACCGACCATCTCGGAAGCAGTATCTACTCCCATGAAATCAAAAGCAGCAATGAAGCCTTTGAGGACCTAGTTTGAAGTCAAGTCTTGTGCTCCAATTGCTGGATTATGACCATAGCATTTTCTAGTATAGTAGTATAGGATTAAAGTATTTTGTCATTATAATAAAAATTCAAAGTATTTGAATCATGCAATCTGTGGCAATGCAGTAGTTCAGAGACTTCAACTGGGCCACGAGAAATTGTAGTCGGGGGCACGGACCTCTTTTCCCTGAGATTACCAAATTAAAACAGCCAGCAGCAACACGACAGTAGCTGTTCGGCATGAATGAATCAGAATCATACCTATTCTTTAGTCAGATCAGCAAAAAAATATACAAATATTTTTTGGCGAGCTACAGAATTTTAGTGATTAGTTTACGTGTGCCGTGAGATGAGAAAGCGTGAAGATCGCCGCAGCACACGAACACATTCAGGTGTTGAAATGTCATCTTGAGATTTACAGTTTTTTTATGGTGACTGCTTATTAACATCATTGTGTAGTATTTTATATTTAGTGTTCTTCTGTAAAATTTTTAAAGATTGAAGAATTAATTGCTAATTTATTAGGATTTTAGGACCCAAAGGTTTATAATACAAGTTAAATATAATTCTATTCAAACCATGATGTTTTGATTTATACTCGTGTTGGTTCACTACCTAGGGAGCTCCCCGCAGGTGAAATTCAAAACGGTACCGCATATGCAGAGGGCAAGGAGAGACTACAGAAAGAAGCAGGCCACTCCAGCTTGGTAGGTGGTAGGTTTATTAAGGAGGGGAACTTGCCTATGAGGCTTGTCTTGGGCATCGGCAAGAGGAGTAGATTTCTGCACCTTTCCAACAACATCTTAAAAAGTTTATATACGGGGTGGGGTGGAGGGATGGAGAGAAAAGGAATACAACTGTAATTGAATAACAATAAAAAATTAAAACTATTAAAAAAAAGTTTATATAGACACTGTATGGGGTTCAGTCATATACGTTGTGCAGATGGCCTCAACAATGCATTACTCTCAGGGCCTTGAAATGGCTCCTGGTGTGGGAACATGGAAAGAAGGTACATTCCAAGGAAAAGGGAGGGGTGGGCAGCCTCAGGTTGCCCTGGTGCAGCTCTCTCAGAGTTGTTGGCTGTCAGCCCTCTCCAGGACCACCTCTCACAACTTGATATTGAAATGTGTCATGAAGGAAAGGAGACTTTTATTTTATTCATTATATTTAAACGAACAGTTCTGGTAATAATGTTTGTGTTTTAAATTGAAACTCCAATTTCTTGTTTAACATTAAACAACAGCTGATACTAGTGAAAAAAACATGGCAATAAAATTAATATGTTTTTTGCTAAATATTTAAATTTTCTAAATATTTTGGAGAGCTACTTTTGCAATATCGCTTGGAACATTTTTTTTGAGATTATCACTAATTGAGTTAAATGACATAAAGAAAATAGAATAAATACTTAAAGAATATCTTCATATAAACAGCAGAAAAGATTTAAAAATGATCCTAACTTTTGAGTATATTATTTTATACCTATAATGGCAATAACTATACATAGTTATTTCAAATTCTGTTTAATAAAAATTTGTTACACAAAAATCATCAAATTATCAGTATAGAGGAAGCAAATTTGAAAGTTTGTGATCTAAGTATTGTTTGGGAAAAAAGTCATAAAAGAAGATAGATTTGGATACCATTTTATAGGTATCAGACATGATGGTAAAATAATAGAAAAGTGAACGTTTTCTTAGGTATGATTTTTTTCTATATGAAAATACTTTAATGACTTCTCCTTTTCCCATATACCTTTAAACATTATATAAAATGATAAGTAAGGCTACAAGTAGGTGTTTATTGTTATTATTATACTATTAACTGATGCAACCATTTCATTAGTGGTAAGAATAGAGATGAATGAATTGGCTGTTTATTTTTAATTAGGGATTTTGGAATTATACAGGTGGCCTGCCTATCCTTTTCTGTACCTCATTGTGATTTTATGTGACATAGAATGTGCCTTTGCACAAACATAGGAAAAAATTAACACATATAAACAGCTTGTATCATGCCAAGAGTAAAAATTAAAAATAAATCATTCTCACATATTTGTGGGTGAATTTATTTCAAATAGCTACAGGGCAAGGGCTGGGCTATTTCCCTAGCAGAAAACTGAGAACTCATTTTGCCTTACTATTGAATCTGATTCTGTTATGTATTATCTGTTTGTAACAATAACCCCTTAATAAGTTGTCGATATTTAAGAGAGAGCCTCAGTAACTGGAAGAATAGAAAATAGACTCCCTGAGCTTGACCCCTGACTGTATCACTAACTGCTAGATTAGATTGAATTCTGGCTCTGACACTTACTGCTAAGTGACCTTGGGAGAGTTTTCTTTAGTCCACATTTTCTGATTCTGTAAAAAGGGGATTATATTAACACCTACTGAATAATGTTGAATGGGAGGGTTATGTGTTGATACATACGAAGTTTTTAGTTCATATTACTATATATAAAGTACATAATGTTAATCATTATTTCTATGATCAATGGCTATCATTGTTTAAATTTAAGTGGAACTTAAAAATATTCATTGTTGACAATTAAATCACATTTAGATTAAATATGTTGTCTGAACTATATAGGATCTGGCATTTGCCAATAAATTATAGGTATCTATTCAATAATAAATATTACCAGATATTAAGAGAAATATATTTAGAGGTTGAGAGCACATTGCAGTCACCTACCTTTGTGTGCTAGAGCTAGTCACATAAAATTATAAGTCTGCAACCCAGCTTGTAAAATTAGAACAATATTTGCCCTTTCAGAAAATCAGAGGCTTGTTACAAATATGAAATGATCAAATGTACATGAAAACACTTTGGAAAAGTAAAAAATTGCTAAAGTATGTATGGTATCATTTCAAAAACAAACATTCTTCAACTGTGTATATATCTAAGTTTCTCTGGGCTAAATATAAATGTTTATGTTTTAATATTTATAAAATTTATAATCATTCAGATGAAAATTATGTCAAAACAATGAGGAAAAGTCTTTTTTGTCTCTAAATAATTATGTGTGCCCTTTTAAGCCCGCTACCGAAGACATGCCATCTTTTTCCTGAAGAATCCTTATTGAAGGGACTGACATGCTGAAAATGATTAGAATCTGTTGTGACAAGGGAAGTAAGATAAGTACATGCAAACTACATTTGCAAGGGGAGGTGATTCAATGAAAGTGTCATGGAGACTCCATGACACTTAATCTGGACTCTGATGGATGAGTAGTTTGCCATTTGGACGAAGGGGAGAAAGCGTAGTCCGCATGCACAACCAAGTATGGAGGAGTGAAAGGACGTGGGAGGTGTCTACTACAAACAATTCTGTATGGCATAAATACAGAGTGAATGATAGGGAATCGTTGAAGATGAGACACTAAGGCATTAGAACTAGAATTGAAAGGTATATCTAAAACCAGCTAAGCGAATCGATTGTCCTTTATGGACAATGTAGGGTTCCTGCAATTACGACCAGCAGTGGCTGCTTGACTGATTTTGATGGCTGTCCACAGGGTCAGAGTAAGACCTTTGCAGATCCTAGTGCTTGAGTGGTCCCTTCTCTGCTCCATATGTAGTTCAAAATAAAAATGAGTGTGAAATTAGTGTAAGAAATCTCAATAAAGTTCCGGCTGTCTCTCCCCGTGATGTCTTTTTTAATTTGATTCTTTGAGAGAAGAATATGAGATGTAAAAAAAAAACCATCACTCGCATGCCACTTGTTGGATCATGTTCTAAGCACGTTTCATCTTTTGTCATGTTGCACCAAATTACTGACTTTCTGTCCAATGGCTGGGGAATGCATTTGCACCTATGGTCCGCCTGTGTAAGTAAGAATGAGGACCAGTGCAATTTTGTGTCATGAACTGGACAACAAGAAATCTTTAAGAAAAATGGGGATATTTTGAACGTAAGAACTTTTAAAGATTTGCTAGTTGGCCTTCTAGCAAACACAGAAAACATGATTTAATTTCCATACTACAACAGATTGCAAGACTTTTAAATGTTTGCTTTAAGTTTTTTTCTTTTTTTAAGTAACTGCTTTTTTTTCTTTAAAACTCATATACCATTTGTGTTCCATTCTGGTACAAATAACACAATCCATTCATGAAAGTCCACATTAAACATCATAAAACCATCATTGCTTCAATTTAAAAATATTTTGAAACTCTGACTAATGGAAAACTAACGTTTTGGGATTTAGGAAGAAACCACTCACCTCTCCAGTGGCACTGAGCATCCCACAAAACGTTGCCCTGTCCATGCAGCCCAGTCTGGGAAACATATGTTGACAAAAGCTAACTGACCTTTCTCTCAGCTTATTGAATCTGTTGCTGCTGACCTGGCTTCAGTTGTGACTGTAGCCCTTGTGGTTGTTTTCGATCTCATGAGATAGTTATATAAATCTGACACTTTTGATCACCCAGTGTTATCTGTATGTTAAAATGTCAAAGGAAAATGTAATTGTTTGTGATCCATATGCAGAATACAAATAAATAACAGCATATGTAGTTTTCAAAAAGAGTGATTGCAGACCTATAGAATGTGTGGGTTGTATTTAATGTTTACAAATTTTAATACGTTTTCTCATTAGGATACTGTTTTAGATTCTTCTTCCCTTAAATACTATAGGAAAGGAAGTTTCCTGGCAAAATATTAATAAAATAATCACTATTCATTTTAATAGATGAAATGCTAAATTTTTAGAAATATTTTCTCATATTTTAATAAGATCTACTTGAATAAGTGAAAATCCAAATTGTAATTTAATTTAACACCATCAAGTAGTAAATATGTTTCTGTTTCCAAAAATGTGCTTAGGTCAACAAGGTATCAGAAGATAAGAAGAAAATATTATAAATTCCAGTCAAATTTGGAAAATAAAGTTGAGAATTTAAGATATTTGACCAAGGTGACTTAGCTAATAAGTCTTAGAGGGACATGCTGGGCTCTGAAGCCCAGGATCTTAGTCACTGTTCTCTACTGACTTCCCAAATTAGGTTGAATTTTCCTAAAAGCAAATGACTTGAATCTCTAACTACTTGGAGTAAAATAACAGTTCCAAAATAAAACACCTACATTTCTTATATTCCTAGCAAACTAAAAATAATTTAAAAAGCTACCTTCTTGCTATATGACTGTATAACATATTAATTTCACGTATTCAATAAATCTCTATGACATCTCCTCTTAGCATTTTTCTGCCAACTGTGTTAGGCTGTGGTGATTCAAAGACATATTTTAAGGCCCAGGTATAATGGCTGAAGCAGTCAGTCAAGGACAGTGATGGGGCCTGCGCCGCGTAGGGAAAACATGCTTCCTTCTTTTGTTCTACCCTTCTCTCCAAGGAGCTGTGGTCTAGTGGTTCACGAGAGCGACTCCCATTCTGCTGAACATGTTCATCCAAGCCACTGGGAAGGGGAGGAAAAGAGACAGGGAAGGAAGGATTACTTTTGGGGGCTCAACCTAAGAAGTTGTACACAATAATTTCACCCTTTTCTTTTTTGGCCAGGACTTAGTGACATGAGTTTATGTAGCTGCAAAGAGATTGGGAAAGATAATCTTTAGCTGTGTGTATGTATATCTAACATTGGAGGTTCTATTACTAACACAATGAGAGATATAACAAAATGACTATTTTAACAAGAAACTTAAACATCTGAAAAGAATATCTAAGAGAAAAAACTGCAATGTTAATAAAGTATTTAAATATAGGCCAAGTGGTTTGGCATTGCCTTTATCTCTATCTTAGTATTGCTGACCTCTGGTTTTGAATGAAAAATGCTTGAATAGGGAAGGAAAAAAGGCAGGCTTTCTAGTTTAGTTTATTAAATAGTTGTAAGGCTATTTGGGGAACAGTTCTTCCGTCAAAAGTGTAAAAGAGAGCGTCATTTCACAGGGCCAGGGAGACATGCACGTCTCTACCTTCCGCCATTAAATTGACAGTATGCTTTTTAAGATAAGTATAAAAAGTAGAAGAGCACCATAAAAATGATTGCATTGGAAATAATGACAATTAGACTGTTTGAGTTGGTTTGTTACATGAATGCTAGGATTCATGTTGTATCCCTAAATGCCCCCAAGAATTGGTTGGGGAAAAAAAATCTCCTACGTACTGATGTGCTTTTTAGTTTACCTCCCAACTAATTAAAATTGTCACTTTCATGAATCAGACTATATGTCATGTGCTCTATATGGACCGCCATGTGCACAGTCTATTTTTTCTTGCTTTTGTAATCATCTAAATCCATATCTGCATCTGCTGGATCAAAACTAAAACATGTTTCTGCGCATATCACTTCAGACAGAACTGCTATTTGAGTAGAATAAATAATAGATTGTCGTTGCTGTTATAGTACTGCACGGCTGGAACAAAATGTGATGAAAATTACACTGTCTCAAGTGTGCAGGCAGGACATGGCATCTAAGTACAAAGTTTAACACAGTGCTGTAATATACAAACTTGTTGGATTATGCCAACAAGCTAGTTCTAATGATGGTCATATAATTATAAAATAACACTTCCCTGTGCTTTATTTTTTTGAAGCCAAAATATATTGAGTTGTTCAAAAGATCAGTACATTCTGGCCTGTACATTAAATAAAGTTTATAAAGTTGAACCAAGATAAAGAAAAGTAATTATACTCCTTGATCTTGTGATCATGATATATGAACTGAGAAATATAGAAGTCATACCTAAATCATGTCATTAATTGGGCCTCTTCTGAGATTGTCTGCAGGTACAACTCTAAACTTCTTTAGCTGTGATCATTGCAAGCTTTCCTAGTTTAAATCTATTGGCCTTGCTCTGCAGCTAACTGAGTTATGTCACAAAACTACTGGGTGAAGTGTTTGGTTTCAATTTCCAAAATGGGAGAAATAGCCCCACCTTAGTAGTCATTTAGGAGAAAAATAAATGTGAAATCTTCTGCCATAAATCAGAAAACACTTTTTTTATATTCTTACTTATATAAGAATACATTTTTATATTTTATTCATTACGTGCATTATATACACGTCTACTAATTAGGAAGTATTAGTCTCGCAGAACCAGGCCAGCATTCGTTCTGAGCTTTTTATTTCCAGTAATGGATTGGATTTCGATTTAAGAAGTACATGACGTACATGAAGGAAAATATGAGAAATTTAGTGATCAGTCTTCATATCTCTCTTGTCCTAAACTTCCATGTATTTCTGTAGACATCTTAGATGCACATTGTTTGCCATACATTGTTCTTTTGAATGACAAAGAATGATGTTGTATTCATTCCAATGATGTCATCATCCTATGAAACAACTTATATTCCATTAAATGCTGCAACAACGTACAGTTCCTAAATTGTTGCTCCTATTAGAAAAGAGATAATGCATACAACATAGTTTCGCTTTTCAAACCTTTTATGTTCTTACTGAATTCTTAAAGGGATGCATTTTTATTTTTGGTTCCTGACCTTCTAAGGAGCTTGCATTGTCTCTTGTTCCCTCTCTCTCCCCACTTTCCTCCCGATAGTGCTATGGAGGAGAAATTGCCAGTATCCCTAGGAAGAAATTTCATTCAGCTTAGTGGTCTCAGAGACTGGTAAGAAGCTTTCATAATTCCTGCAGCGAGAGTTAAAATTAAGTTGTTTGTAGCTGATGTGTCTTGCGTGCAGCCATGGGGGTGACTTCTCCAGAGGGCTGCACTTTGGGTCAAGTGCGATGCCCTGCTATGCCAAGGCAACGCGTTTTATTTCTTGTCAAATAAAAGCTCCAGGTACTTTTGCCTCTAATAAGATAAGTAAATTTTCATTTGTTATATTTGATGTGGAGTGACTTACAACGTGACAGAATTTCTAACTTGTGCTCTCGACGTCCAAGGTCAGAACTTCACAGTGGCTGCTGTGGGCTCCTGGGGGACAGCGAAATCGCAGTCCTGGAGGCAGTTTGTATCATTTAACCTTCTCTTGCTGCTTAATATCCTCTCATTATCTGATGACTTTGCTCTCATAGCTGTTATCAGTTGTAATATTATATGTGTGTTATGAAAGTAGAAATGCTTAAGTATGAAGTGTGTGGAAGAGCTGTCTGTTGAGAGTACTCCATTGTGTATCCAGTGACAGACGGAGTCCATTGTCTTTCTCTGCTCTATTTTTAGTGTGTCATTTTAGCCTATAAATTTAGTTGTTAATGAAACCAATGTGGCGTCCTTAAACAGTATGAAGAGTGTAGTTCATCATTGCATTGTACCCGTTTCAGTGAAATTTACCAGGTTTGTCATTTATACACTTCCTATGTGTTCAGGTGAGCAATAAATGGCATAGCGTTGCTTTGAATACATAGACATTTCTAAGCAGGTCACTCACTGTCAGCAGGATTTCAGTCCATCAACTAAATGAATCCACTTCATACTTCCTCCTTTGCATCCTGAGTTTTCAGACAGAAAAATGCTTCATTGTATTTATGTAATATCTACCAACGAAATTCCGTGTTTGGGTACAGAGTTCACCTTCTGGAAAAACTGGAAAAATATAAATCCTTGTCCATATCTTCTGTTTTCTAAGCCAAACATTCACTATTAAACAAATACCTTTCATAGACTCAACATTATGCATGATTATTTTTGCATTTTTAGTAGTCATGCAGTCATTTCTTTCCTCATATTTATAACCTTTTTCTAAATAGATCATTTCTCTTTAAACATATTTCATTTTATTTTATTTTTTATTCTCACCTGAGGACATGCTCATTAACTTTAGGGAGAGGGGAAGGGAAGGAGAGAGGGAGAGAGACATCAATCAGTTGCCTCTCATATGCACCCCATCCAGGATGGAACCTGCAGCCCAGGCATGTGCCCTGACTGGGAATCGAACCCACGACCTTTCTACGGGAAGACTCTCCAACCAACTGAGCCACGTCAGCCAGGGCAAGATTATTTCTCTTTAAAGCTATAGAAATACTCAGAGTTTAGAATAGAATATATAGTGAGTACAAAAAAGCATAGAGAAGGAATATCACTATGGTTTTGTCACCCTGAGATAACCATGGCGATTTGTATTTGCACTTAAAGTTATTATTCATATTTTAATTTCATAATACTTGTATAGGTTGGGTTCCCCCGAAACAGATCCTGAGAGCTGAGTGCAGGAGGTTTGTTGGGGAGTGCTCTTAGGAGCGCCTGCTAGGAGTGCAGAAAGCAGGACTGAGCAGAGGGAGAAGCTAACCTGGAATGACTTGCAAGAGAAGCCTCAGCCAGTTGTTCAAGGAGCTGTGGAGCTAAAAGTGACACTTATGAGCTGATTCCCATGAGGCAAGGGGCTAGACCTTGTGCCCCGCACATTGACTCATCTTTGGATAAGGGCCGGCACCAGGCACGGGGTGTAACCATGGGTAAGGCAGCTGCCTTTGCTGGAAGGCAGTGTCTGCCAGGATCACCTGTGAGCCATCAGCAGCTACACAACTCACAGCTGGGGAGTCAGAGTTCACGTCCTGAAGCTGCACCCGAGCACACCACACCCACTGCACATGTGCACAAATGCATTCAGCATCATTAGGGATCATGGGAACCTCCCTGCCTGGTTTCAGAGGCTGTAACCCTCATGGTTAAGGCTGAGTCAGAGTTGGGACCATAAGCCACTAAGGAGACAAAACTTATCTCCCTGGCAGAAGTGCCACTTCTGCCCACTTCACCCTGCTTGGCCCTGAGCTTGGCCAGTTAGCCAATGACGGGTAAGAATCCTCAAGGGAGGATCAACCTAAGACAGGCTCTGGTCACGGAAGAGGCCTGCAGGGAGGGACTCAGGGGGCTGTGGAAAAAGGGGGTGATAGACCCTCGCCCCTCGGCTTTGAAATAGCCTGAGTCCTCATTCTGTCTGCAAGAAGTCTCCTAATCTCTTGGCTGCCTTACTTCCCTTGCCTGACTTAAGCCTGAAGCAATAACAGAGGGCAGTGCAGTCCTGTGCTGGGAGGGGTGGATTCCCTGGGGAATCAGGCCTAACAAAAATACATACATTCCTGTGAAACCTACTTAATTTGTACCCTCAGTTTAAGAGATAGGGGTCCAGACCTGAGATGAGTCTGGCGCCTAAAGTTTTATGGCCCTCTAACTAATTGGCCATAACTCAGAATAAGCCCTCAAAGTTCTCTGTAAATCTTGTATTGTTTAACCCTTACTGGCTGACAATGATTGATGAGCTTTATCCGTATTCCTATGCGAATGAACCTAATAAAAGCCCCTGGAGAGAGAGGCTCTGGGCCCTTCTCCCCTTGAGAGAAACGGCCACCTTTCCTCCCCAAGCAGATCATGTCTTGGTAGTCTTTTTCTTCATCCGTGGCGGAACCTGGGGGGCTGCGTTAAAGCCCCCCCGACAGATCATAGTTCGTATCCTTCTTTGAAAATTTTTTCACTTAACAATGATTTCTGTGACTATGAAATCGAAATGTTAGGCAACGATTAATCCCATGCTGCCTTCATGTTACTTGAATATAGCTTGAACTTTTCTGCTGAGTTTTTTTCTGAGGAGTCTCTACAAATAATGACTATTTCATGTATTCAAAAATATACCTATGGGTGACATGACATGAATTATGAGATGTTTTCCATAAAGTGAAAAGTGAAAGATGGTTTTAGTTGCTCTCTAATATGGTTGTTTGGGCCTTCTTAAGTTAAGGGACAAGTTTTAGAGCTATATTTTATAGGCCTAAGTAAATAGGATTGAAATAAATTACCTTTACTCCAGCCTTTTACATTAGAGTCATTAACTGATTGAATTTAATGTTGTAACCTGTGTTTGTGACTGTATGAAGTCTGCACTTGAGTGAGCAGGCTGTGATCTCAGTTGTCAGATTTAAGCTATGGTTCTTCGAGACTGAGCTGGACAAAGAGGTGAGGTGGAGTGGGTCCATGAGATTCAGGGCATAGACCCAGGAGAGACCTAAAAAGATTTAGAAGTAAAACAAAAGACAAGACAGAAATAAAAGCAAACAGAAAAACTACTGCCTTTCCAAATTTTTGACTTATGTAAATATTACGTACAAGGTTCTAACAGTAGATTAAGTAATTTACCATTGTATCAACTACATGTAGGTTGTGGTACTTCTGCATCTGTTTGGAAATTTGGTGATTTTAGAAATGGGTGTGGACTGATTTGAGTAGGAATGAATCCTCTTTTTTTTTCTTTTTTTTAAGAAGCTGTAGGTTCAATTAAGCATGCGTTCATTTTTCTCTCCCGAAGTCTTTGAAGCATCTCCTGTAAGGAAATTGCCATTCAGGGCTGTGACTTAGCAGGGGCACACACCCTTCTAGATCTAGTTTGGCACAGGGATTGTGACATGGAGCTCCACGAAGTATGTTTTGTTATTGTTTTTAATGCTAACTAACAAGGAACAGTTTATGATGGTGTTGGTAAGACCAGATGAATCTCATCTTAGCCCCATTTTGACCTTCTTATTTTTAACAGTAAAATATACTTTTCTAAACCCATATTTCTTTGGTTGACTATAGGCATTTATGATCTGATTCCAGGTATATTAGAAGGGATTAAGGAAAGCCTGGTTCATAGACTTTTAAAAATGTATAATGTAAAGTAAAAGTGAATCAGACACAAATGAATATAAGACATTCTTTCTTGAGACAAGCTGTATCAGCAACTTAGTGGAAGCTTTGCCAAGAGTCTTGCAAAGCCACTGGCAGAAATTCCTGCAGCTGAGCCAGGTGTCAGGGACAGATTCAGGTCTTGTGCAGCTTGGATCAGCCCCTGCTGGGTGGTGAGGAGGAAAGTAAGTATTGTGATGCTCTTTGCAGAGGCCATTTGAGGTCTCACTTCATTGAGCAAGCTTATTTTTCAAGCATACCCTGAAACATAGCATATACATTAGGTAAACATGAAAATGGAAATAGGTAATTTGTGATGAAAACTGATAATCCCCCTGTTTCTTAAATATTTTAACTTCATTTAAACAACTTGTAAAAATTTATTGCCACTTTGGCTTGATGCTTCTCTATTCTGATTAAAAGCAATTAAGACATTAGAGTACAACCTTCAAATAATTTTAAGGAGATTTAACTTTCAAGTACTTATGCAGAAATTTATAATGACTAAAATACAGATTTCTCATACTTCAATTCCCAATACTAGTTTATTTTCACTTTCTTTATAATTTTTATTTACCTTATAGATAATAGCCTAAGATTTCACACATCATAGGCTAAAGTATATAAACATTGAAACTAAACTTTAAAGTTTATGGGTCTTAATTATGTCTGTTTTGCCTTTAGTATCATTTTTAATACCCCAGAATATACCTCTAGATCTGTGACATTGAAATCAGTGGAATAATAAAGTTGTACACAATTCTGTCCTCAGGTAGATTTGTGACTTAATTTGACCTTTCTTAAAGTAAATTAGCTGTATGCACCCTGGCCCATGTGGCTCAGTTGGTTGGTATCGTCCTGCAAACCAAAAGGTCTCTGGGTTTGATTCCAGGTCAGGGCACATGCCTGGGTTGTGGGTGTGGTCCCCTGTGGGAGTGCATAGGAGAGGCAACCAATGGATGTTTCTCTCCCCCTCTCCCCCTCCCTTCCCTTCTTGCTAAAAAAAAAACAAACAAAAAACCCCATAAATTAGCAGTATGTATGAAAGCCCTTAAAAATATGCGTAACGCTTCATCCCAAGGTTTGAAGTTCCAGATTGGTTAAATTATTGTGGTGGTGCACACTTTACCCAAAGTGTGGCAGACATGCCCCAAGGCAGCTCCCCATGAGTCACACTCTTGTACAACCCCTTCCACTCAGTGGAAACTGTGATGTGCTTCTCGCCAGTAACACTTGGGACAGGCTGTGGAATGCCAGTCCCGTGACTGGGTCAGGTTATGTGGCCTCAGTGGTAAAGCAGCCACTCCTGTGACTACCTTACATTAGGTAAGAGTCCATCTTGGCTGACTGTGAGGGGAGATTCCCCCGCTGGCCTTGAAGAAGTGCATTGCCAGATGTGAGAGGAGGGCCTCTGAGAGGACCATCTATCAGGGGGCCTTGAGAGACCTCTACGAGTCAAGAGTGGGCCCTGTGGACAACCAGTGAAAAAACAGGGACATTGTTCCTACAACAGCAAGGAACTGAATGAATTCTGTCAACCACCATCTAAGCTTGGAAAAGGACCCTGAGTACCAGAAGGGATACAGCTGGCCAACACCTAGATTACAACTTTCAAAACCCTGAAGAGTTTAATTATAGCACTTTATATAGTTTTAAAAGAAAAGAAACAAAACATAGGCACCTAAAATCAAAATAATAGGGGTATACTTTGGTATGTATCCATATACCAGAATGCTCAGCTATTAAAAATGGCATTGTAATTTTTAGTAGATTTTTGAAGTGATTAAAAGCAGTTGCAACATTATGTTCAATGAGATATGTTTTCTTCTTAGGAAAAATGGTAGATTATGAAATAAAAAAAAACTGATGGAATATATACTAAATGAGGAGAATAGATTCTTGATTATTTCAAATTTCTGTTGGCTTATTAATATTTTTTAAAGTTCATATAATAATCTCGTCATGTGGGTAACCCTGGGAGTGGGATTGCTGGATCATATGGGTAAGGGTATTAACTTTGTAAGAAACTGGCAAACCATTTCCAGGGCAGCTCACATATGTTGTGTTTTAATTTTAATTTATTTCAAAATATTTTTCTAATTCCTCATGATGTTCTCTTTGAATCATGAGTTAATTAGACATGAATAATTAGACATGCATTGTTCATCTTTGAATATTTGGAGATATTTCCATATATCTTTCTGTTACTGATTTTTAACTTAATCCCTTTATGTTCAGAGAAAATACTTTGTATGATTTCAGTCCTCTTATGTATATTGAAACATGCTTTATGGTCCAGAATATGGTTTATCTTGGTAAATCTCTTTGCCCTGGCAATGCATATGCATCCTGTTGATAGTATTTCAGCTCTACTGATTTTCTCTCTTATTTGTTCTATCCATAACCAAGCTAATAAACATGATGAAATTTCCAGTGATGAATGTGATTTCTTTTTCTTGTCCTCTTCAGTTCTAGTAGTCTTTGCCCTCTGTATTTGAAGCTCTGTGGACCCTTCATTGTTACAAAATTTCCTTCTTGATCTTTGAAATATTCTGTGTATGATATAGGAGCTCAGCTTATTTGGAATAGTTTCCATGATATATCTTATTTCATTATGATGCTTTTAACCCGTGTCTTTATATTTATAATGAATTCATTGCAGATGACATGTATTTGGATGTGCACCCTCCATGCATCAGCACCTGCAAATCCCGCCAGCGGCGGGCCACCACTACTTTTACTGCGTGTGGTGTCTTCGCTGCTGCAGTTTCGTCAATATTTGTTCTCAGATTCCACGGTCCCCCTTTCTGAACCTCAGGACTGCAGATTTCTCAGCACCTCTTTCTCTCATCCAGTAACAAATAACCTCTCCTGCCTAGTCAGTGAAGAGATGAGTGCACTCTTTTTCTGCCCCGCACCCTTGCCCATATCTACCCCTGCCTTGTATTAGCACATTACCTGCAATAAAAGGCTCTGCACGGCCTTGCATGGGCACCGTGCTCTGCGCTGTATGTGTGCAGGACCCCGTGCATGCAGATTTCTTGCTCCTTTACTAAGAGCAAATGGGTTTTGCAAATGTCAGCTTAAGGTGGGTAGGTGGGTTTCTTTCTCCTCTCCCAGAGGCATCAATTCTTAGTCTGGTGTGAGGCCAAGCATTGGCCGAAACGGGTGGATTTTCAGTGGGGTCATTTTTTGTCCTTGTTCAGAACCAAGGTCTCATCTAACATGAGTGTGTTTTATAGTCCCTCTTCCAGCAGCTCTTTTCTTGTATGAGACAGGATCCGGAGGATGAGCAGGTGTCACGGCTGCCTCCTAATGGTAGTCAGTTCACACCTGTGCAGGGTCTGGAGCTCACCTGTGCTTCCACAGGAATCCTTCCTTCATTATCAAACCTTGTCAGGTCTTTCACAAGGCGAAACCTATGTGCGTGGGGTCCTGCACACATACAGCGCAGAGCACGGTCCCCATGCAAGGCTATGCAGAGCCTTTTATTGCAAGTAATGCGCAAATACAAGGCAGGTGTAGATATGGGCAAGGGTGTGGGGCAGAAAAAGAGTGCACTCATCTCTTCACAGACTCGGCGGGAGAGATTATTTGTTACTGGATGAGAGAAAGAGGGACTGAGAAATCTGCAGTCCTGAGGCAAGGGCTTTCTCAGGTCTCCCTCTGTAAGCTCAATCTCTTCTCTGTGCAGCCAGTGGAGGCCTGGGGAAGGAGCGGGTGAATGGATGTGGAATCTCCTTGTTTCTGGGACTTTTATTGGTTCAAGACTATCATGCTCTCCCATTCAAAAGTTTGACATTCAAAAGTTTGTTAAAATTTATGTTGTGTTCCTTTCACCTACTTGGATGCTATCATGTCTTCTTTCCATGAACACCAATGCTTGCTGATTAAAAGGGAGAAAGAGTAAAATGAGGGAGACCATATGGCAAATTGTTGTCGGTGGGAAAATACCTGGGAACCCTAAGGTTGCTTTCTAGCAGAAAGTGGCCAAGCTTTGTGCCAGGGGGACATCGAAGGGAAAGCACAAATTGGAGCGTGGTGCATGGTAAGGCCACCATCCGAACTGCGATGGCATCTGATGGGTGTCCTGGGGGAGTGGGACCTTCTCTGCAGCTCTGCTAACCATTCTTTTCTTAATCAACATAAAGTTAATATAAAATTATAATTTCTTACCTGTTTTATAACTGTACATTTTGTATCCTACAACTGGACTCTGGTCTTCAATGGAAGTTTGTCTTAATTACGAACAGCTATTGATGAATCCTGAGAAATGCAAAGGTAGAATATGTGTTTTTAAAGCTAAAATAAACATTGGGATTTTTTGTGTTTTATATTTTGTTGTTTTGCACTGATGTTTCCATACGAACCAATTACTTTAGTTGTAATATCCAGGTCTAAAATTTTACAATTACTTGTTCATGTGATTTTTGTTTTACTGAAAGATGTTTACCTTAAAAGAAGCTGTAGATGCTATGGGAGTCTTTTGAATTATTCTTCCATCTATGTCCTTTTTCCACTATCAATATCATAGTTTTATATTTTTAGAGTGCTATTGTAAGGTAAATTTGAAAAGGAGGGCTGAGCATGAGGCATATGTTATTTCTGACCTTGTACATATGTCCTTTGGAAATAGTAAAAGACATTTAACTGTCCCCTCACTTCATTTAATACAAGAGTGTTTGTCAAAGTGTGTAGGTATCAGAATTTGGGAGAAAGGTGAAGAAAAAGAATAAAATAACATTTTCATTTTATTTAAAGTGGATAAAAACACTCTTTTAAAATAAGTGATTTATTTCTCACTGAACTCATTTGTAGTTAATTGTATTTGGATTTACCTTCAGTGTGCCCTTAATTTTTTTCCCTACAATTGTGCTGTCAGGATCTAAATTCCAGTTTGTGGGAAGGGACAGCTGTTACTAGAGAGGACTGACTGCTCCTCCCACACTGTTGGTGTCAGCTGAAGTACGGGGAGCTCCAATCTGTCCCAGTTTTTCATGTTTCTTGTCATAGGTGTGACTTCACTGGGTACTGTATTTTCCTAATTATCTCAATTATTTGTGGGAATAGAACCCATATGGCAGAAGGCATTTATGCAGGGAATCTTAACTCATGGCCATGGGCAGGGCTCTGGATGACTTAGAGGTGGTTCAGTGGTGGAGAAAGAGAAAGTGAAGAGAGGGAGGGTGGAGGAAGGGAAAGAGAATTAAGGTGTAAGAAACAGCACTGGAGAGAAAGGGCCACCCTTGTCAAGTGTGAGGGTTCAGGGTGAGGGGCCTGCAGCCAGGAGTGGGAGGGCTCTTGGAGGCTGGGGTGAGACGGCTGATAGATTTTCCAAGTAGGAGGATAGTCCAGTAAAAAATGAGCATGTGACATACTTGCCAGCCCAGTTTAGCAGCTCTTTTGATATTCAATTAAAAATATTTTCCATCCCTTCTCCCACGTTTCATGTCCTGAGGCAAGGGCAATACCTTAAGAAAGTCCTTAAGATTGCTGTGGATTTCCCAAAAGAAACCTAACATTGTCATGATCACTTCCACACTTTAGCTTCTGTTTCACAGAATTCATTTAACATTGACCTAGAGGTGGAACCCAGACCTTTGATTACCACCCACCCACAATGCATGAAGCAAACAGAATATCACCCACACGAAGGGTGGGGAATGTCGCCGACTTGTGAAAATATGGATGGGCAGAGGGGTTTATAATACAAATTCAAACAGCTTAAAATTGGCTCTCTCTTCAAAGTCAAATTGCCCTGGATTCCATATTTAAATGAAGTTAATGATTTTTTTTTTTTGCTAGAACTAATTCTAAATTAATTCTCTCAGCTTCCCAATGAAGATATTTTTTTCAAAGCATTTTCAAATTAAACTGTTCTTCCTCAAAGTTGAAATCTGGTGACAACTATTTCATTTTTTAGTTTCTTTGAATTATGATGTATTGGCTGAGAGAGTCAGTCAGTCTGGTGTGTTACCCTGGTCCTTCTCTCTTGGGTTAGCGAACTAATCCTCATTTCTCTAAGTTATAAAATGGAGATAACAGTAGAATCTATTTCATAGGGTGGTTGTGAAGCTTGAAGGAGTTAATTCTGGTAAAGAGTCTATGGTGGTACCCAGCGTGGTGTGAACACTCAGCAAAAAGGACCCGGTACAAGCTCCGTATGAGTTTTTGCTGGACACCGAGGAGTGCCAGTCGTGCCGGGAGAGAAAGCTATGTAACAGTGAATTAGAATATTTGAAGTACAGATAATCAGTGTTCATATTATTGGCCTTCTGAATTCCTGTGGGTTGAAATATGCCACGTGAAACTGAACTGGCTATTTCTGAAATAGGTGTTGTGATATATTCTCTCGCCAGACTAAAGGGAGAGTGAATGTCCAGCTCTGTGTTCGATGATTCTTTGGGGAAAACAGGTATAACAGTGAATAGGATTCATTCCCAGTCCTGAAAATTGCAGCCTCTTTTTAAGAAATATGTTCACTGTGCACATAAAAAGGTTAATTTCTCTCAGTGTATATATACTTAACAAGAACAAATGGGAATTTAAGCAAATTACCTTTACAACACTTTTGATTTATTAGTGTCTTGGTGACTCATGAACAATTGGACCTCAAATAAATGATCCTGGTATGATATTCAAACAGGTTTTTTTAATCAATGTTTTATGACAAACTCTAATAAAACTTTCTGTGTCTAGATACTTCCTTTATATTCTCTCTTAATGTGCCCTGAGGGTAATGTTAGGTTGATTCTGGTAAGCAATCTTGGCTGAAGACAATTTTCTGGTATTGTTCTCCCAGGCTTTCAGATAATCTCTTATTTACAGTCTGATAAATTGTATGTGTCTCTTCCTTCCATTTTTCAAAGATATCTTATATTATTCTGGGAATTCATTTCTTTTAGACAAACTATAGTTTTACATGGCTATTGATGCTAAAACTCTTTGTGGAATAATAAAATGCTAACATCAATGAATATCACAAGCCTTCTATTCCCTTTTATCCTGTTTCGTTTTGTTCAGACTTCTTTATCATGAAAGCTTTCAGTGTAACATTTATTCATATTTTTCTAAGAAGATAATTCATTAGAAATTCTTTGTATGCATTTTTTTTAAAGTGCCATTTTCTTGTGTTGAACATTTTGACCTAAATTTTGGTTGGAAGTCATTTCATAGTTCTGGGCTTGGTTGACTTTTTCTGACTTTTTCGGAAGAAATCTCTTTTAGGAAGTTTAAAGGAATGTTTTATAAAGAAGATTATGTTGCCTTGCTATTAATGCATAACAAACTACCTCAAAACTCAGTGGCCCAAAACAATGATCATTTATTAACCTTCAAATGTCTGTGGCTTTGCTGGGTTGGGCCCAGCTGAGCCGAGTACTTTCCTCTGGATTTTGTGGCTGGAAGACTCTTTGTCACCGCAGTTGTGTGAGCTGGTTGGAGTTGCTCTGTTCATGTACCTTTCTGATTGGACCACCAGGGTAGCCACAATCTGCTTTAATCATTGGAATAACTAAGGAAGAAAAGAACCATCCAAGACCCATACAGCCTCTCCTACTCTATGTTCAGAACCGGCGCATGGTCACTTCTGCTAATGGTCAAAGCAAGTCACATGGCAGAGCCCAAAGTTAAATGATGGGCACCTGTGTTTTGTCTGTAACGGAGCTACAGAAAGGATGTAGATACAAGAACATGAGAAGGATTAAGGTCAATGATGCTCAGAAATGATGTTCACCTATTCAGAATAAGTAAGGAAACAGAACTTTTTATGAGTACTTGTCAGTGTATTCTTTATAATTGTGGATTGTTACCATTTACTTCCAACTTCTTTTAATATTTTTAAGCATGAACAGCAGGAGTAGATTTTTGGGGTTTTGTCTTTCTTTGGGCTTCAGAGACCTCCTCCTAGTGTTCTTTCACTCATATTTAAATTTGGGAGGGGTGGGTGTACCTAGATGGGGGTAATGTTCTGGCTTTACAGTATTATACTAAAATATGCACAGTTCCTCTTCTGTTGAAAAAAATGGCAGATACTGCAATCTGTGGTTGTATTTTGAAGGTTAGAAATTGAACCATGTATTCATAACTGGTAGCCAAGGGGAAAAATTAGGTTGCCAGACTAGGTGAAATGTGTTCTCTAATAAGTTGTTATAATCATAAAAATTGCTAGAATGTTATGAATTGTAACTCTGTCCAATGTATTCAGGAAGTTATGAAAGGATAGATTAAAACAGGCTAGATTATTTTAGACATGTTGCCATTGTTTAATTAATTCCATAGATCTTTACTGAACATCTGATACAAATGCACTAGTGATACCAGAGTAGACACCGTGAATAGTGTCATGACCTCCTGCCACCTATATTCCCATGGGGAAAGGAATTATATGTAACGTGGGTAGATTATTGCAATGAAGAAAAATAAAACATGAAGTTAATGATAGGAAGAAGGCATGCTAACTTGTTTCAACCCCTTCTGAAAATGCAACTTTTGCACATAGCTTGGAAAAAAGGGAGGGAAGGAGCTTTGCATATATTTCAGTCAAGAGGTTTCTAGTAAGAGAATAAAGCAAATAAAAAGCACTGAGTTGGGAGTGTGGGAATTTGAGTTAAAGCAAGGAGATTTTTGTGGCTGGAATGAAGGCCTCTGAAGGGGAAATTGCAGGAGGTGAAGCCAGAGTGTTTTGCACTGAACAGCTGTATGACCTTTGGGTGTCGGTAAGTTCCTGTGACTTCCCTTCTTTGTCTGTAACATGGGGATTAAGAAAGAGGAGAGTCGCCCTGAGATTTGGGAACTGGCCTGGTACTCACAGCTAGGCACTGGTGTTCTCCCAGTGGAAATACAAAAATCTCAGAGAGCATCAGACCGCGTCATTCGGAGACCATCAGAAGGTGAGCGAGGCAGAACAAGACCAGCCGATAGTTTTGTCAGGTGCAGACAAAAAGACAAGTCATTGTGTACAATACAAAATACCTGCTGACGTGAGTGATTGCTGCTTTCTTAGCCATGTTGTGCTCCTCTCTCCTTCTGAAAGAGATTCATTAATAAACCTAATCATAGAATTTCCCCCTGCTTTCTGACAGCACCCAACCCAGAGTGAGCCCCTGGTTTCTGGAACCCTCTTCTAAAATTCCCTTCCCCAATCCCACATCTAATGGTGAGTCTGGCCCACCACTCTGAGATGCCCCACGGATCTCCATGGGTCTGTCTGTCTACCTTGCTGCAGCCAGAATTAAAACTATCTTGAGCAACGAGAGGTGTTTCCCCCGTGGTCATTGACTGAAGGGCACTGCGTTGATAAGATGATGATGATAATATTACTAATAGAGTTTTTATGAGGATAAAATTAATATGTAAAAGCACTCAGATCATGGTTGGCATGTTAAAAAAAAGAAAGGTGCCATTAGCCACCAGTGCCCCCTGTCCCTGCTTCCTGGGAATTTTGAACTGTGCCCTTCCAGGTGCTTCGCCTGAAAACTTGTCATCTCCTGCCATGCCTCTACTCTCAAGCTGCTCAGGCCACAGATCAACCACTTCCTTGTCCTTCAGTGTTAAGAAGGTCCTATGAAAACTTCTGCTTTGTTAAATAAGTGCCCCTCTAGTTTCTTGAAAATAGACAATTTCACCTATTCAGCAGAGTTTGTTGAAAATTGCTTTGTTCGTTGAAAATTCCACTAGTTGAGTCTTGAAAAAATACCAGTGTCCTGTCATCTTCATCCTGGAGTCAGTCAGTAATCTGTAATGCTGGGGACATGGTGGAGAGCAGATATGGTCCCTCCACTCAGTGCTGCTGCTGCTCATGTTCACCTTTATGCAGAGTAGTCATGACTGCAGGGCTTGTTGGGACTCTGCCCCATGGACCCCTTGACTCGGTGCCCGTATGCAGCCGCCCTAACTACTTTGTGGAAGCTGAGGATATCCCTGCCTTTTATGCACGGTTTTATTTCTATCCCATCCAGTTTCAGTTCAACTTGTTTATCACTCCCATTGCCCGGGTTCTGCTGGTCCATCTTTAAGAGACTTGACTGAATACAAGTTAACTAATGATATCTAATGACTAAAAGACACCAAGGCATTATCTTCATATAAAAAAAGTTGTATGTGTGGATAATAGAGACACATTAACGACGACAAAAAAGATGTTTAATTGCATGATTTAGGAAGGTTTGAACAGAATCAATAACTGAATAAACATGCAAAACTTTAAATCCTTAGATAAAATGGGCATGATAACGGCATCACTTAAGGAAATGGCTGGGAGGATTCAATGAGAAAATTCAGGCGGTGCTTAACTGGGTGCTCCCAGAATTATTCTTGTCGTAATCCCCGGAACCTGTGCATATGTTACTTTACATGGCAAAAGGGATTTGGCAGATGAGAATTCATACCTTGATATGGAGTGATTATCCTGACTTATCTTATGGACACAATCATGAGAGACATTATAAGGAGAGGGGGAAGGTCAGAGTCCTGGAGATGTGGGGACGGAAGCAGAGGTCAGAGCGAGGGAGCTTTGAACCAAGGGGTCCAGCGGCCTCGAGAAGCTGGGGAGGGCAAGGACTGGAATCTCCCCTCAAGCCTCCAGCAGGAATGCCCAGCTCTGCTGATTTCGTCCAGTGAGACTCCTGGCTTTCGGAACTGTATGATATGAATTTGTAATGTTTAAGCCATGAATTTGTTACAATAGCAAGAGGACATTAGTACAACCTGATAGCTTTATTGTTCTTCCTATTATTATTAAATTGGTTTGATAGCTCTGCCATAACAAAGTTTCCAAACCGGACACTGATATTTATTGTCTCACAGTTCTGGAGGCCAGAAGGTCAAGATCACGGGGACAGAAGAGCCGGTTCCTCCTGAGAGCTGTGGAGGAGAGCTTTGTTTCACTTCTTTCTCCTTGACATCTAGGTAGCCATTTCCTCCTCTAGGTTCACATTGTCTTCCTTCTTTTTGTGTATCTGCTTCCAAATTTACCCTTTTTTATGAGGATGTCAGTCATACTTGTTTAGGTTTCACCCCAATGACCTCAGCTAAGCTGATTACTTCTGTGAAGGTCCTGTCTTTAAATAGTCCCATTTTGACGTAGTAATGGTGGGGGGAAGTTAGGAATTCAACACATGGATTTGGCAGGGGGTGTGTGGAAGGGTGAGGGACAAACTATCCGTAACAATTATTTATGTGCATTTAAAGTAAGATCCTAAAATGTGAAAGCTGTGCCTGTACTCTCAGAAAGTTCCTGAGAATTATTTCAACTATAACTTTCACTTGACTAAGGTGGTTCTTTTAAAGGACTGGGGATTTGCCATGTTGTAGTTCTGTGACTTACTGGTTTAATAAGAAGTGGGACCATTGTTTCTACCACTGGGATACGGCCTCAATTATGGGATATGACAATTTAATGGTTCTAAAAACATCTCCCTTTTATAATTATAGAGAATTTCCTTAGCGTTAGCAGAAGTTAAGCTACTTACCTGTTCTCGTGAGGTCTGCCTAAGAATGCTGTTACTACATCATATTGAGATCCCCAATAATTCTTCAGGCGGTAAGCAAAACAGCACGCTTAATATAGCAACCGGCAGGTGCATTCTGCAGAGGAAGCAAACCAAATCAGATTTGACACTGAAATTGGACGTTCATTAGATTTGTCTGGCACCAGTGGGGCATAAAACTCCAGGGACTCCTTTGAGAAAATGTATTTCTAAAAAAATGGTTTCTTCCAGAAAAGTACGGTGTGTGCACATGTGTGTGTGTGAATAAACATAAAGTTTGCATAAATTACATACCATTTGAAGGAGATATAAAGCTTGTTTATGAACCCCCAGGGCCCTCCCCTATAACCTTTTTTTTTTTTTCCCCTGAGGCAGATCCTCTGGAAAGTTTCTTGTTTGCTTCAGCGTCATCTCCAAATTTGTCATCTTTATTGTCCTCTAGATCCCCAGTTACCGTCCTGTTCACTCCAGGCTCATCTCCTTCCTCTTGGTTCTGTGTCAGCACTCATGACCTTGCATTTGACCTCTCTGGTCCTTGGAACTACTCTGAATGCCACTTCCTAAGCTGCCCTTCTCCCCCTTCCATTGTAGAATATGAGAAATCACTCATTGTAAAGCCCTCTATATTTTGGACAACTGTTGCTTAAGTTATCTGTTTGCTTTAGGGAACTTGCATGGTTTTAAAAAATGTAGGTACAATTTGTAGTTCATTTATACTGAGTAGTTTTGCTTATACTTGGTTCCCTGAAATAGAATGCATCCTTAAAATGCACAGGGTAACATGTATTACTATATTGTCTTCTGCTTTTTGTCAACCTTTTAAAAATATTAAGATTTTTACAGACAATTTGCAATAAAATTGCTGTTTGCTGTACAAGTAAAACAGTTCTTGAGTAATAGGAATATCATATTGGACAAATTATATACAGATACAGCATCTTATGACTGTGTTTTAAATCAGTATTATATAATTGTATATTTTATTTGGAATGACTGTTCATTATGTTGTTTCATAAAGAAGCCATAAATAAAGTGCTACTGTTTTATCTCCAAAGCTATTAGGAGCAGTAACAAATCTATCTTCCCAAATGTTAAAAATCAGGAGGAGAATCTTTAATCAAAAAGCTTAACTAGAAATGCACACTGCCTTAGTCCAGCTGTTACCACTGCCTGTGATGTCTGGTTTATTTCCTCTTTCTTCAAGATACAGCTCCGTCCAGGAAGTATTTACTGAACCCCTCAATCCAATGTGGTTCTCTGAGTCTAGGAGTACTTCTGTGTCAACAATGATCATATTAGGTTATAATCCTTCCTCTCTCGCTCCCCCTTTCCCTCTCTCTTTCCCTCTCTCTTTTTTCATCTTTATCAGCCTCCCTCACTGTCCTAAGATTGTTGAAGTCAAACATGGTTATTGTTTATGTCCCCAGTGCCTAGCATAGTGTTCTGTGCTTAGTAGGCATTCAAATAAATACCTGTTGAGTTAGCAAAAGGAAGCTTAAGCCAACAAAGAAATAATCGGGGCAAGGTTGGATTACTCCTCATATTAAAATAGATTTTTTTCTTTTTTGTCACTACTGAATAACTTTAGAAGGTCATATGAAGGAACTTAGTAACAGTATCTAGTAAGTATCTGTAGACCCAGAGCACTGACTAGATTATGTGGTGGGGGGTGGAGTGGGAGACAAACCCTTCTTTCAGAAAATTTAGAAAGTATTTGGAAACATAGGCTTAAAGGACCAGTAAGAAAAGTTACAAAATGCAAAGAAAGTTAAAAATTTGTAAGGCAATATTGTGCAAGTAATTTACATATATATTGAGAAACTATAATATCAGTGATTGGATCCACTGTAATAGGGAGAGAAGAAAATAATGAAAAAGTAAAAATACCGAGATATTTCCATTTTTGTAGCAACATCAAATAGAGTGCCATTTCTACATAGATAAACAAAAGTGCTTATGGGCATCCATTCCCAGTCTTTCATCCTTGTGAGTGAAATGAGGAAGTCAGAAAGTATAACTCAAGGCAAGTAAAACCTAGACACGGACTACACTCCTACATTGCAAATATCTGGTGCTGATGAGTGATGAAAGGAAGATATTCTATTTGCATATAGTTGTCTAAATTTCCAGCCTAATTCATGTAAAGAATATGGAAGAAAATAGACATGAATTTATTTTTGTGATCAATTTTGCCATATTTTTCACTTTTAGTACATGAAAAAAATATTTAAATGAGTTACCTTTGAAAAGGTGTGAGCTCTGACACTTGCCAAATTCCCTGAAACTTTTGATAAATTGTTAACCAGAGGTGCCTTCCAAAATGCATTGCCTATATGGATCTATAGTACATACACATATACACACATATACATAAGTGCATGCATTGATATGTACATGTATATACACATATACACGTGCACTCCTCTGGTGATCATTAGTCTGTTCTCTATGGGTCTGTTTCTGTTTTTTTTATTCATTTTGGTTTTTTTTTTAGATCCCACAAATAAGTGAAATCATGCAGTATTGTCTTTCTCAGTTTGATGTATTTCAATTAGCATAATACTTGCCAGGTCCATCCATGTTGTCTCAAATGCCAAGATTCCATTCTTTTTTATGTCTAAGAATATTCTATTGTGAGCGTTAATTTTATATCACATCTTCTTTATTTATTTCTTGATAAAGTAACCTATGTTGCTTCCATATCTTGGCTATTGTAAATAATGCTGAAGTAAACATAGGTGTGCATATGTCTTTTCAAATCTGTATTTTTGATTTCTTCAGATGAATATCCAAAGAGAGATTGCCAGGTTGAATGGCAGTTCTGTTTTTATTTTTTGAGGAATTGCGATATGGTTTTCTATAGTTGTATTAATTTAAATTCCCACCAGCAGTGCACAAAGATTCCCTATTATCTACATACTTGCCAACACTTGTTATTGTTGACTTTTTGATAACAGCCTTTCTAACAGGTGTGAGGTGGTATCTCATTGTTTTGATTTGCATTTCCCTGGTAATTAGTGTGCTGAGCATCTCTTCAATTGCCTGCTGGCCATCTGCATGTCTTTGGAGAAATGTCCATCATGCCCTCTGCTCATTATTTAATTTGATTATTTTTTTGATGTGCAGCTGTATGTGTTCTTTATTGGATATATGGTTTTTGAATATCCTCTCTCATTCAGTAGGTTGTCTTTTCATTTTGCTAATGGTTTCCTTTGCTGTGCAGAAACTTTTTAGTCTGACGTCCCATTCATATTCACTTTTGTTGCTCTTGTCCAAGGAGACGTATCCAAGAAGAGATTATAAGACAGATGTCAAAGAGTTTATTGCCTATGTGTTCTTCTAGAAGTTTTATGGTTTCAGGTCTTCCATTTAAATTGTTAATTCATTTTGAGTATATTTTTGTATATGGTTTAAGAAACTAGTCCAGTTCCATTTTTTTAGCATTACCTGTCCGGTGTCCCCAACACCACATGTTCAAAGACTGTCATTTCTCCATTTTATATTCCTCACCTCCTTTGTCATGTATTAATTAACAATGGAAGTGTGAGTTTGTTTCTGGGCTTCTCTTCTGTTTCAATGATTGATGTGTCTGTTTTTGTGCAAGTAAATTATATTCAATTAAAAAAAAAAACTGTCCCTAGATGTTCCTTGATTATAGTATAACTTAACTGATTTAATTGATTTGGACAAATTGGAGAAAACTGGTTTGAAATTTCTTTTGTGTTTTAGGAAATAAGTTTTCTTTTATATTTATATATATAATTTAAACAGCACAAAGGAAGACAATTATTAGAAATCCTCTTTCAATAAACAGATATGAATGGTTACTGTTGGCTACATAAATATCAGCCAGCTTCAGCTTTCACTGAAGATGCATTATTTTAGGAAGTGAATATCTCTTAATTGGGTAAGCATTACCCTAGAAATGATATTCGATAATTACTTGCAAATTTCCAAAGTAAAATTCAGTATAGGCTGTGTCAGAATGACATATATTGAATCAATGAAGTTTATAAAAATTGCCCAGTGAAGAAATGCTGATTGTAAACTTCATTTATAATTTTGGGTAGCAAATACTGGATTTGTAAACACAGCACATGTACTGTGACTCCTCCTCTGTCTGATCTTACTCTCAATTTCTTTTTTTAAATATTTTATTTATATATTTTTTAGAGAGAGGGGAAAGGAGGGAGAAAAAGAGGAAGAGAAGCATCAATGTGCGATTGAAATACCAATCTGTTGCCTCTCACACACCCTCAACTAGGGGCCTGGCCTGCAACCCAGGCCTCTGCCCTGACCAGAGATCGAACCACTGGCCTCCCAGTTTGCGGGATGGTGCCCAGCTCACTGAGCTACACCAGTCGGTGCTCACTGTCAATCTCTTGATGCCTCTTTCCACCCACCACTGTTTCAGAGATTCCAGACTAGACTGCACTCACTTGCCTGCCTTGGAGACTCGCCACTGGAGCCGATATTTACTGCGCTTTCCATTAGCTTTCCCTCTTTTTTATTTCCCCTAGCTCAGTTAAATTTACCCCATTTGGTACCCTCCTGTCACCTCTGTCTATTCTATTGCTTCTTAAGTTATCTGTGGAAAAATAAATTCCTCTCTTCTACTTCTTTTTTCTTAAACAATTTTTTGATCTTTATTTTTATCTCTGTATTGTTCCATATACAAGAGAATAGCAATTGACCAGATCATGAGAGAAATACTCAATAAGACATAGGTACTTTCATCTAAAAAAAATAATGCCATAGATTTAAATGCAAAATTAGATATAACTCTAAAATTGTGTCCTTGGACTTTCAAATTATTCTTAAATTCTTAGAATATGCTTGTAAATTTTTTCTCCTGCCTTTTCCTTTTTCTGTAATTAAATCTTTGTTGCTTTCTCAAGCACTCAAACATTTAAGAGAAAATATGAACTTCTGTCATTTGGGTAATGACCACATTATAGTATTATTAATTGCTTTATTATAAATATTAATATTTCTGCTGATAGAGGCCTAATTAAGCCATTGATGATTAACCTAAGCACCTTTTATGTATTTTTTCCCCATTGGAAAATGGGCTACAAGCTTTACATGAATAGTTTCAAAGCGCTTTTGGAAGCCATCCTGCTTTCTCTTTGGAGAAGTCTTTATTATCTTAGGCATTTAATGATGAACAGGGTGCTTAATGCTTTTTATAGATGCCGCCTTTTAAAGTTGTTTAATTTCATTTTTTATCAATTTATGTATATTCTACATACTTTTGATCTATAGCTGGTGACTTAGAATAATCAAAATAAATTATTTATCACACAAATGAGTTCTTCCCTTCCCAACATATCTGTTTAATAAGTGAGGTTTTTATTTATAGGAAAAGTATTTTAACTGAGGAACTTGGGAATTGGGTGAGTTGGTCTGTGAAACTTACCCAGTTCTGTTCTCAGTATAGTTTAAAGTATGACTGGAAGCTACTCACCCATTGATAATTTCTATTTCTTTGTTCCTTGAAACTTACTTTTCTTTTCTTTCTCTTTCTTTTCTTTTTTTGGTCCTCTTCAGCTTTATCCCACATACATTTCTTTGAAATCATGAGCCCTTAGAGATGGCTTGCATTTTTTTCCACCTATGAGTCAGACCCCCTGTACTACTTTTGATTTTCTTTTTTTTTTTAAATTTTTAAAATTTTTATTGTTATTCAATTACAGTTGTATGCCTTTTCTCCCCCTCCCTCCACCCCACCCCAGCTGAACCCCAATCAGAGTGGCCAACATAAACAAATCCACAAACTAATGTTGGAGAGGATGCGGAGAAAAGGGAACCCTAGTGCACTGTTGGTGGGAATGCAGACTGGTGAGGCCACTGTGGAAAACAGTATGGAATTTCCTCAGAAAACTAAAATGGAACTGCCCTTTGACCCAGCAATTCCGCTGCTGGGATTATACCCTAAGAACCCTGAAACACCAATCCAAAAGAACCTGTGCACCCCAATGTTCATAGCAGCACAATTTACAATAGCCAAGTACTGGAAGCAACCTAAGTGCCCATCAGCAAACGAGTGGATCCAAAAACTATGGTATATTTACACAATGGAATTCTATGCAGCAGAGAGAAAGAAGGAGCTTATACTTTTGATTTTCTAAACCAGTTAGAATCATCCAAATCTCACACTTAGAAACTCAAGCTTGAAAGTTTGAGATGTGACCCTTCTCTACCTTTGGGCTCTCATCTATCCCACATTCTGAAACATAATATTCTTTTTTTTTCCTCTGTTTTTGCATAAATGATTATTCTTTTTATCAAATTTTCTTATAAAAATGTAATCTTATAAAATCAATAGATATCAGCGTTTTAAATCTGTGCTCAAAGCTAAATTACTAGTGTTCAAAGGTAAGTGCTGCCACTTTCTGGCTGTGTGACTTTCACAAGTATTAGTTGTGTCACCTCAGTGTTCTCACTAATAAAACTGGAATAATTAAAAAAAATCATAGTAAGGGTTTAATAAGTTAATGGAAGTGCTTAGATTGGTGCCTTTTTCATTGAAATTGCTCAGTTAATGTTAGTTCTCCTCGTTATCTCAGCTTGGAAAAGTATGTACAGTATTGTGGGCCATATGGTAAGTATTTGTTGAATAAATGAATGAATGAGTGAAGTAGCACTTCCATATTCCCATAAACACCTGGTGCTTTCTCAGAGCTTTCTGTCTCAGTTACTTAAAGATTTCAGACATTCAAAAACTGTCTTAAAGTTTATAAAATTCAGGTAGTTTATTTCAGCATTTTATATAGAACAAATAAATTAGATAATATCCCTTATTTACATTTATGATAGTAGAATAGTAGTTAACACAAATGATGAACCTGAGTAGAAACATTACAAATAACTGGTTTTTTTAATTGACTTTCAGTAATTTTAGAACTATTTTACTACTATTACATATACGAACTACTATTTAACATTATTTATACATGTGCCCAATGTGGCATTCCTCTGAAATTCCAGTGTTCACAATATTATATTTATGGATATGTGCACAAAACTAAAACTGTTTACTAGCAAATGAAATCTCTTCTTTTCTATCACTTGATAATAGGAGTAAATTTCTCTTGTATACATTCATTCCTTTCATGGAATTGTTCAAATCAAATCAAATGATCTTATGTTTTGTTAGTTCGACTCAATTTAATTGTATTGCACCTTTTCACTATGCAGGTTTTTTATCACCGGAAATAGGGTTTCCTATTTCTTAGCCTTAATACTTGCACAAAAAAAGAAAGTAATTATTTTGATTTTATACTCTCCTCATAGAAGTGGGAAATACCATACCCTCCAAGGTGATGATTTATTACAATTTTCCAAAACTATTTTTTGCAGACAGATGAAGTTTGACTCGATAATTATATTGAATTGCAAGGCACTTGCAGAATAAGCCCTTGCTTTTACATCATATCTACCAATTAGAAACTCTTTGTGGCAGCTGGTGAAAGAGGAATGTTGCTAAAAATTACCTCTATTGTCACTATAACAGTCAATAAACTTTCACAATAGCAAGGAGACTACACCCATGAAATCCCCACCCATTTCAGCATCATTTATTAAGTAATCAATTTTAGATATTGTGAATATTATTTTTGTATACTTATTCTGGAATAATTGATGATCCATTATATATATATTTAATTTAACTGTACCATTCTTAAGAAAGGTATAGAAAAGATTACTCAATATCAAGTTGGGATGTGGAGGGGAAGACAGAATGTTATGTAAAAGAGTTCATGTTGGTGCAGCAAGAATTAAAAAAGAAAATGAGATGTCATGTGAGGGAATTCAATGTGGGGATGTCATGTAAACTCATGGAAATATACTGGAATTTAACTCTTTCCTCGTTCTTCAAAAATATTTAGGACATGGAACTCCATCGTGAGTGTAGTTTATTATGAAAAGTTTCAGTCTGTTTGTTGTGGTTGAAACCTTTGGGAAATACTCAGAATAGATTTGCTTTATGCTTTATCCCACTAAGGAGCTATGGTACAAAAAGACTTCTGGATATTTATAAACCATTGCCATTTTCAAAATCCCATGCTTACATTTCTAACAGTTTTTAAGAGAAATATGTAAACTGCTGTTCTCCTGCTGAGGAGTGAAATTGATGATTGGTGGGCTGCATTTCAACAGACCATTTACCTTCCATTGTCATAAATATTAGCTGTCTGACAGAATACTATTAACTAGTCTGCAGGAAACTAATTGCTGAAAAGGCTTACAGGTGCTTTTATAACGAGTTGTAAAATGCAGAAAACTCTGACAATAGAGCACATGAACTTTTAAAAAAAATTATTGCATTTTTTCTATTACTGTTTAACCCCAATAGCCTCCTCCCCACCGCAATCACCACACTGTCATCCATGAGTCCCTTTTCCTTTTTACTCGATCCCTCCACCCCCTCCTCTCTTCCTCCAATAGCAGTCGTCTTGCTTTCTCTACGTCTTGTCTCTATTTGGCTTGTTAGTTCAGTTTGTTCATTAGATTACGCATGTAAGTGAAATCATATGGTATTTGTCTTTCTCTGACAAGCTTATTTCATTTAGAATAATGTTTACTAGGTCTATCCATGATATCACAAAGGGTAACATTTTATTCTTTTTTATGGCCAAGTAATATTCCATTTTATAAATGTCCCATAGTTGTTTCATCCACTAATCTACTATGGACACTTGGGCTGCTTCCATATTTTGGTGTTTGTAAATGATGCTGCAATGAGCATAGTGGTACTTATGTTCTTTCAAATTAATGTTTTGGGTTTCTTCAAATACATTCCCAAGAATGGGTTTGCTGGGTCAAAAGACAGATCCAATTTTATTTTTTTGAGGTATCTCCACACAATTTTCCACAGTGGTCGCACCAATCTGCATTCCCACCAAAACTGCAAAAGGTTTCCCCATTATATCCTTGCCGACGCTTGTCATTTGTTGATTTATTGATGATAGCCATTCTGACAGGTGTGAGATGATATCTCATTGTGGTTTTAATTTGCATTTCTCTATTGCAACTTTATAGATGCAAATTAATAAAATACTGATTAGTGACATTGAGCATCTTTTCATGTGTCTGTTGGCCAGGTGTATGGCCTTTTGGGAGAAGTGTCTATTTAGGTCCTTTACCTGTTTTTTAAGTGGATCATTTGTTTTTTTGGTGTTGAGTTTTATAATTTTTTTAGGGGGGGGTGGGTAAAGTGAGGGCCAAAGAGAGGGAGAGAAATATTTATGTGAGAGAGAATCATCAATTGATTGCCTCTTGTACATGGCCCAACAGGGGATCGAACACAAAGCAACCCAAGAGCCACCCTCTACCTTTCAGTTATGGGGACTGAGCTACACCGGCCAGGGCAAGAGCATGGGAACTCTGGATAGCCTAGTAAGAAATTCAACACTTTTCTGCTCTTGAGAGATGGATGGTGGTTCCGGTGTTGTCGGGGGGGCTTTAACGCAGCCCCCCAGGTTCCGCCACGGATGAAGAAAAAGACTACCAAGACATGATCTGCTTGGGGAGGAAAGGTGGCCGTTTCTCTCAAGGGGAGAAGGGCCCAGAGCCTCTCTCTCCAGGGGCTTTTATTAGGTTCATTTGCATAGGAATACAGATAAAGCTCATCAATCATTGTCAGCCAGAAAGGGTTAAACAATACATGATTTACAGAGAACTCTGAGGGCTTATTCTGAGTTACAGCCAATTAGTTAGAGGGCCATAAAACTTTAGGCGCCAGACTCATCTCAGGTCTGGACCCTTATCTCTTAAACTGAGGGTACAAATTAAGTAGGTTTCACAGGAATGTATGTATTTTTGTTAGGCCTGATTCCCCAGGGAATCCACCCCTCCCAGCACAGGACTGCACTGCCCTCTGTTATTGCTTCAGGCTTAAGTCAGGCAAGGGAAGTAAGGCAGCCAAGAGATTAGGAGACTTCTTGCAGACAGAATGAGGACTCAGGCTATTTCAAAGCCGAGGGGCGAGGGTCCATCACCCCCTTTTTCCACAGCCCCCCGAGTCCTTCCCTGCAGGCCTCTTCCATGACCAGAGCTTGTCTTAGGTTGATCCTCCCTTGAGGATTCTTACCCGTCATTGGCTAACTGGCCAAGCTCAGGGCCAAGCAGGGTGAAGTGGGCAGAGGTGGCACACATGCCAGGGAGACAAGCTTTGTCTCCTTAGTGGCTTATGGTCCCAACTCTGACTCAGCCTTAACCATGAGGGTTACAGCCTCTGAAACCAGGCAGGGCGGTTCCCAACACGGTGTCACTGACAGATCAGTTTACCTTTTAATGCAAGACAAAGAGTGGGCTGTAGGCTGTCAAGCACTTGAGCAAGTAAGACAAATTGGGTAACCTTGCAGTCCAGTGGAAGAGATTTGTGCCTATTGGTTTCTGTGGAACACTCAGTTATGTTTTAATTTTTTAGAATTCAGAAGGATTGACTTTATTTACAAAGACACTTCATCTGAAATGTTTTGTTTTTGTGTGGGCAATATGGAAAGAGTGCAAACACTATTCAGTTCTCTGGAATATCAAAAAAAAATTAGCCACTTTGGATGTGGTAAAATTCAAGTTTTGTAACTGTAACCCCCCATTGTCCTTGAATTTTCTTTCTCCGTAGAATTCTCATTGAATGTGGGCTATGAGTTTACTTCATTTTCTGTGGTTGTCTGTGTTGAATAGCAATTTGCCTTCTTAGAGTTCATTGCTTTTTCAGTAAGATGGCATTTAAACCATGTAAATTTTCATAAATGTTTCTGGAATGCATTATTTTCACTCTTTCCCTTTCACTGGTTTTGCTAATGATGCCAATTATTGGATAAAAATTGCAATAGGAAATTTAGTCTTCCTCCATTTGCCTCAGTGCTGTGAATCTCTATGGAAGTGGAGACTTTCCTGGCCAATCCCAAATGGATCTTATTCTTTTAGACCTTCTGTGTCTTCCCAACATGACATAATCTCTCTCCATTGGCATTTGTTTGGATTTTTCTTAAATCTCTGATAATTCCCACTCGTGTGCATTGCATTTATTTTTTATTACAATATTTTGCTATGCTCAACATGCCTCCCTCATACTACACACTGCGTTAGAGAGCCACTTCTTATTGGTCTTCATATATAGTCTTTAAATAAATATATTGCTTACTTATTTTATACTTCAATTCGTGTATCCATTTTCTAGGAATTTAATTAGACTTAACATAGAAAGAATATTAGCTATTACCTTGTTTCAAATTTGTGTTCCTGATACACACCATTTAACCTCATTTCTTGAATTCACAGTTTTTACATGATTTCTTAAATCCACATTATACAGTTGTAGGGTAAATCAGTACTTTCAAAGTTTAGAGTAATGTAAATGTATTTCTTAAAAAGCCCACATGTTTTTTGTATGTAGATGAATATGCTGAAATATTTTGTTAGAGTGTAATTCTTCTCAATGATGCAAAAATGAATTAGTTGTTTGGGGATAGAATGTGTTGCTTATCACAGTTCAGTAGGTTGCTCTTTCCCATTCTTAGTGGAGCACTGAGCGGTTCTTGTTTGGACAAGAGAAAATGGTCCTGTATTTCTGGGACTAATATTCTGAAGAAAATGAGATTTACAAATTTTAACTTTGACTCCGATGATCTTGATCTTGGTTTTTGTTCCAAGATCTCCAATGTACATTTTATGATTTCCCACATGTCTAGTTTTTCATAGAGTAAAAATTACTTCTCATAGACTTTAGTAGATGTCTACAAAATCAGTTACATTATATAAAGACATAATTTTGTTTGAAGACCTATTTTATCTTAATATATAAGGTTTGGGTTCTTTCTGGGTCATGCTGATTGGAATCTCTTACGTTGTCCACTTGAGTGATTAGCAGCTAGTTTGTTGATTAAGATAATCTGGTATAAGGGACTCACGATTATCTAATAATATTTTCTTATATTTAACATGGTGAGGATTACCTGAAATTTACATTTGTAAAAAAAATTCTACATTCCTATTGCAAGACTCAGCTTGATAAGTATAAACATTGTATTTAAAGGAAAAATATAATAAATAAAAATCTAAGAAAAATATTAAATAATTATTTCATATAATTTAAATAAATAGATTTTAGTATTTACTATGAAACACAACAAGATAAATCAAAAGCCATGTAACAATGAAGAAAATAAATGTGTATTACTACTGGCACTGCAGAGGCCAACAACTGTAGACCCCTGCCTGCAGTTTAATTTTTCTATTACAATTTTGTATACCATTCAGTTGAGAACTTATTGCAGCATGATTATTATATAAACATTTTGCATATTCATAACTTGATTTTAAAAATAATCCTACATTTAAAGTCTTATAAAAAATAGAGTAAATACCTTTGGGATATATTAAACACTTGCCATGATATAATGGAATCAGAATTCTATGATTTCATCCTCTCTCTAGCCCTGCCTGCTAGCATGCAGCCTTGGGCAAGTTCCTTTATCTTTCTTTAATTCTTTTTCTTTTCTTATTAAATAGACATGTAATAAATAATATATAAATCATTACCTTAGAGCAGTATAGTGAAACAGACTTCTGTGTGTTGATGGAGGTGTTCTATATTTTGTGCTGTTTAATATGGTGCTCACTAGAGGCTTGTGGCTCTTCAGCATTTGAAATATGGTCAGAGTGCCTGAGAAACTGATTTTTAATTTTAATAATTTAAATGTAAATAGCCACATAGGGTCCGTGACCACCATATTGAAAAATCTTAGGCTTGGAGGGTTATATTTTAGTTAAGTGAAACAACAGGTAGGCTTAAAATAACATTCAACTCATATTATTATTATAATAATAATTATCATGGCCCACACGGGGTTAATAAATGTGTGTAACAGACATTGTTTCTTTTAATGAAACTATCACATGGAATGGCCATTATTTTTCAGTTGAGAAAACGAAGTTCCATTGGGTTGAGGAACTTATCTCAGGTGAACCAGGACCTAGGGTTCCTGTGGAGGATTGATGGCTGATGTGACCTCTATTCATGCTAGCGCCCATGTTTTTGCTGATAAATATTACCTTTGTCTGTGTTTAATATTCACACTCAGGTAACATATTTACTTTTTAAACGTTCTGTCTTTAACCATGGGTATATTATCATTTTTCCAGTTAAGTAGCTCTTCTTTCTAATATGTATGAGTGGATATTTTATCCTTACTAAGCTCCTTCCAGGAAAAAAAAAAACAGACAATAAAAAATATTTTGATGACTTTTTGCATGTTATATTTTTTAAAATGTCCTACTTGATGTGTGTGTGTGTACATATGCACATATATATATCTTTATGAAATAATTGGAAAATAAATTCAGGGTCAAACAATTGATACTAATAGATACAACTTTCCTATACATTTTGCATCTTCTATGTTTTTGAGGAAATAGAGTTTATTGGAATTGAACCATGTGGAAAGTAGAATATCCTTAAGCTTTTGTTGATATCTTTTACACATCACATTCTAAAAGAGAATCACCCTAGATTTGCCTCCCATTGTAGACACATCACAAGTGTCATTTACTTGCTTCAAAATAGACTGGTAGCCAGGCAAGGAGAGTGGTCCCTGCGAGTAATAGTGCACCCTGACAAAACTCCGCTGCACATCAGAATGGGAACAGGACGCGTGAGAGCTTGGTGCTGACAAGTTGGCAGTGATACCTGCTGGCTTCTGGCAGATGTGTGTGCGCATTCTCATTTGTTGTCGATGCTTGCTCTTGTCCTTTAACTTCGTTTTCAGTTATTGAGAAGTATTTTTTAAACCACTGTGATTAAAAACATGACGGAAACCACTCTTGGGGGTGTTGACATGGTGAGAGCTCTGCATCTCTGTGAACTGGTGCCGAAGACTAACTGTGTTTTCTGTTTCTATATTTATGAAAGCAAAACCAACAATTTCATCAGACGGTAGAGTTCAACAGTATGTAAGCTGCAACTTGTGTTTCTGTACCCTTCTCTGCCTATAAACAATTATTTCCAGCCCCAAGTATCTGTTAGCATTAGGATGCAAAATGCCGCATGGATATAGTGATTTTACACTTAGGTATACAGCACTCCAAAATATTTGCCTTTTTAAATGAATACTGGAAAGAATAGAAAGGACCTTTGAATTCTTAAGTATCAGAATATAAATATACAATGACTTGCACATGTGTCTTATTGCAAAATTAATTAGTTCCATGGACTTTTCAGTGCAGTGGAATTGATGTGACACAAAGGAGTGCAGGCGGAATGAATGTAGATGTCTGTAGATTTGGAGAAATATCAGGGAAAACAAAACCAAACCTTTACACACACACACATACATACATATATACATATACATACACTTGTCCTACTTGATGTGTGTGTATATGTGTATATGTGTGTGTGTGTGTATATATATGTATGCATGTATGTATATTTGTTTGGAAATGGTTCCACTAGGGAATCCTTTCTGCAAGTGTGCTTTCAGAACTCTAGACCAATAGTACATGCACTGTTATTGCATAAAAAGGGGTTAAAAACCCATCTATTAAACAGCTATTTATTGTAGGATTTAAAAAAAAAAGTTCACTATGCGAAAAGTGCTTAGCAAATGCCCAGGAAAAGGGATATACTATATGACATTTCCCAAACCTTAATACCAGAAACAGTCCCCTCCCAATTTTTTCTGCCAATCACTTTACAGTGTTATTAAAACTTTAGCTTTGACAGGAGAAGGGTTTTCAGGAGCTACTATAAAGGACACATGGACAAAGCCAAGGGGGAGGGTAGAAGCAAGGGAGGGAGCGAGGTTTGCCTGGGGTGGGAGGGAGGGGTGGGGAGAAAATGCAGACAACTTTAATTGAACAACAATAAAATAATTTTTAAAAAGTGTAGATTTTATGAATTTATTATCGGCTAAGGACCATTCTAAACACTTTTTTCAGGTTTTATTTTATTCCTTTGCATGTTTATAATTTACCAAAATGTTCTGAAATTGCTTTCCACTTTTATTTGCTGCACATTTGAACTCCCCTTCTCCCCAGGTCATGACATGACGTGGCACTTAACATTTATCAGCTGTGCGAGATCTAACCTGCGAGTCTGTGTATAACTGGTTCTTCTCAGACATAATAGTTAACTTAGCTTTGTAATTTTGGATTTCTCTTCTCTTCCTACCCCTGTCACTCTGGTTCATGTTTTATTTCATTAATTATGAAAGCAGAAGTAGAACAAAGCTACAGACATATTTTGAAGGAGTGATTGGGAAATTATATTCTCGGTACCACCACTAACTACCCAGACCAATGCAGTGACAGATTTTGTGAATAATTCCAGGGCTAGAGATCCTGCATTTACTTTCAGAACCTCAGGTTAAGCTATGGCACCAAGATGTTTGCTAAGAATTGCAAAACATTTTTAATGAACACTTTGAGTAGAAAATCAGTCTTTGGCCAAAATCCAGTCCAATAAATTGTATTCTCCTTCCCTAAATCTTACCCTGTAATTTTCAGTCTTTAATTGTGGAAGAGCCTTAACAATTGTGATCATTTAAGGCTATGTTGCAATTTAAGCTCTTTAGAAAGTTTGGATGGGAATCTTGATGCTATAAATGCTTAAAATGATATTGGCTTAGTGGGTCATATTTTAAGGCGTATTTTTCAGTTCCTTTATGGAATAGGGAAATTATGTAGACATGAGTAAGTTACAGTATTTTATTTTCCAGGCTCGTTGCTTTCACTGTGTTTTTACTTTTAATACTATAGTTTACATGCCTTGACATTAAAAAAAACTTTTTTAAGTCTCATCGTTTTTCTCTATCAAGTTGCTGTACCTCTTTCACATGCCTCAATTACAAAAAGGAGACCAAAGCACTATGCAGTTAGCAACACTGATTCTGCAAGATCCGTGCGTGGTGCAGAGAAGGTTGCACATGTGGATGCATGAGCTCAGATACTTCTTACGTTATTAATGTAAATGGGAGGAGGTTTAGGATAAATGGAGTGCTAAGATACTAACTGTGTGTGTTTTTATGGATTGAAGGTAGAAACAGTACAGGGTCATTGTAATTGCCTTCTGATACTCATTAACCATATCTCTGTACCCTCACTGCTCAATATAGAGGCTACTGAGGACTGGAAATGTGACTAGTAGCTGAGATTATACTATAGGTATAAATTAGAAGGTGAATTTTGAAGGATTAGTGTTAAAATTAATGTAAACTATGTCAGTTCTTATATTGATTAAGTTATTTCAAATATATTGGAATAAGTAAAATATATTTTAAAAATCCGTTTCACACGATTTGTTTCACTTTTTATATGTGACTACTAGAAAATTTAAATTGCATATGTGCCTCATATAATATTTCTACTAGACAGGGATGCTTTTCATCTTCTAAATATTGCAGTCAACAGTCCTCTTCCTGCCATTTAAATTTTTTTGATAATTTCAAAAAAATGTTTTTATATTTTTGTGTTAGCAGAGTCTCCATTTAATACCTGCTGCTCAACGATTTTAAATTTATTCTGTGAACGTAATGGAACGCGAGTGAGTTAACTGTGTTCTAGGAGTTTTGGGCTTCTGTGAGTTGACAGTGATGCATTTTTACTTGCTTTACAAAGCAATTTTTATTCTACCTCATGTTTTGTTTTCTTTCAAGCTTTTGTTATAACTTCAGTTAAAACACTGGGGAATGTTGCTTTGTTTCATTTTCTGCTTTTTAAAGGACTAGACACATGATGAAATTGTGGAATAAATTACATAATATTACCAGGCGTACCGTGTAATTCCCTGTTATGAGGGCAATAGACACTTACATGGATGGACGATTTAACACAGGTAGTAGGTTAAAATAATTTCAAGGCAAAACATTAGGATAATTGAATACTCCTTTTTCTTCCATTATCACAAAGAGAAAGCACCAAAAAAGCAGGAGAGATTGGAAAGCAGAGCATTACTGTTTGTTCTTGGCTGGATGCTAGTGATTTCACGGAAGGTTCATGCAGTCAGAGTTTAGAGCTCCGTTCTGCAGGGTTTGGTTCTCAGTCACTGGCTCCAGTAAAAGTGGTGTTCCGTAGTGATGTCCTCTCAGTGTGTGACAGTTTTGGAACACGAAAACTGATTTGTTGAAAAGACATAGAGATGATAGAAATTTTCAGTTTTTGTTGAGTTCCAAACAATTGTAGACAGGGAGGATTTTTAAAGTGGCCATGGCAGGATTCTAGTAAAAATTAGTGTTGAACTAACTTTTATTTTTGGATTCCTTTTATTATTTATGTATTTACTTATTTATGTTTTACTTCTTCATATGGTTCTTTTAAAATTATATTTTATTGGTAATGCTATTAGAGTTGTCCCAATTTTTCCCCCTATACCCCCTTCCACCCAGCACCCCCCACTCCCTCAGACAATCACCTTACCATATGTCTGTGGGTCATGCATGTAAGCTCTTTGGCTGCTTCATTTCTTATACTGTGCTTCACATTTCTATGGCTATTAAATACCTACCAATTGGTACTTCTTAACCCCTTCAGCTTTTCACCCGTTCTCTCCCAGCCCCTTCCTCTTTGGCAACCATCAGAACATTCACCGTATCTGTGCTTCTGTTTCTGTTCTGCTTGATTGCTTAGTTTGTTTTTTAGAATGAATAGTTGATAGATATATATTTATTGCCACTTTATTTTCATAGTTTTGGTTTTCTTTTTCTTAAATAAGTCCCTTTAACATTTCACATAATACTGGTTTGGTGATGATGATCTCCTTGAGCTTTTTCTTTTCTGAGAAGCTCTTCATCTGCCCTTTGATTCTAAATGATAGTTTTGCTGGGTAGAGTAATCTTTGTTGAAGGTTCTTGCTTTTCATCACTTTGAATATTTCTTGCTAATTCCTTCTAGCCTGCAAAGTTTCTTTTGAGAAGTCAGTTGACAGTCTTAGGGGAACTCCCTTATAGGTAACTCACTGTTTTTCTCTTGCTGTTGTTATGATTCTCTTGAGTTACTTTGTTTCTTTTGCTGAGTGGTTTAAATCTATGATAGCTGCACAGAAACTGAGAATAATCGAATAATCTTTTAGCATGGCATACAGCTCTTATTATTTCTTTCTCTTAACTCATATTGGGACAATATTTCCATACTCACCCTGCATACATGATTTCTCGCAGGGCCTTTGTGTGTTCGTGGGGCCCTGGCCCTGGTCACAAGAGAGGCAGCTGACCCAGCTGGGACACCCAGTCCTCTACCTGGGAATTACAGAGTTGAATCCAGAGAGAATATAGTTTTAGTCTTTCTCTGGATACAGGTGTTCACAAACTTTTTTTTTTGTTGTTACAAGGAACACTTTGATGAAGTCTGTGGGTCCCTTCCTGAAACAATGTTCTCAAATGCATTTAATAAAATACTTGGGATTATAAAGAAAAGCTGTATTGTAATAATAGTTATTAGAATATAAAAGAAAATCCCAAATTTGATATTATATGTGATTCTTAACAGAGAAAACAACTGGCATCGGGGGTTTGGAGCAGAGAATAAGAATGAAACAGGTAGACAGAGAAAGCAGATAAATGGGGAGACAGAGTTCTGACAGTGATTAAAATACTGGTACTAGTTTCCCTTGAAACCAGCCTTATTGCTGTTGTTTGTTTGTTTGTTTTTTCACCCACTTAAATTGTATCTGTTGATGACTTTTTTATAAAAGCTCATCTTTGTGCTTTGATACTTAGTGTCATTTGAATGCTAATGCTGTACAAACTGTGTCATAGACATTAAACATGTTATGAAAATATTGCTAAAATTTAGAATCACGAAGTCAAAGATGGAACTACACTACCTGACTCTTAAGATTTTAAGGTATTAGTATATCGGACTGTCCAGCAGAACGTTGTGCAATGATGAAATTCTTTCTGCAGTGTTCCAGACAGTAGCCAGTAGCAATGTGTGGTTATTTTTTTAAAAGATTTTATTTATTTATTTTTAGAGAGAGGGGAAGGGAGAGAGAAAGAGAAGGAGAGAAACATCAATGTGTGGTTGCATCTCCTGCGACCCCCTACCTGGGGCCTGGCTAGCAACCCAGGCATGTGCCCTGTCTGGGAATCAAACCGGTGACCCTTTGGTTCGCAGGCCGGCACTGAGTCCACTGAGCCACACCAGCCAGGGGCAGTGTGTGGTTATTGAGCACTGGGAGTGTGACTCACATGGCAGAGGGAGCGAATTTTAAAAGTTTTTATTTTTTCATTAATTTGAATTTGACTTCAAATAGTTACATATTGGACAGCAGAGACTATAAAGAAATCCTCTTTGATTTCCATCATCTAACAATTTCCTCAACAGGCATGTCTCAGATGGATGCCAAAAGTGGCTCTGGTTGTTGTCCCTTGGGCAATCGTTTTATCTGCTTTTTAAAAGGGAGCCACAAAGTGCATAACAGGAAGACAGCCTCATGCGATGCACAGACCCTTGGCTGAGCAGTCAGACAGGGGATCTGCCCTGCTGGTCACACACTAATTGTGCGGGCCAGTTAGTGATCTTAGGGGAACCTATCAAACCTAACTGAACACCAGTTTCATCATCTGTAGAATGGGGAGAATAATCCCTTCCACAGTGTTATTGTGAGAATAAAATTAAATATATATTGAAAATGAAGTTAAATGCATTTAAAGAGCTTACCATCGTGCCTGGCATGGTTGTTAATCAATAAATGTTTGATATTATTGAATTTTTTTTAGTTTGGATAGTTATTAAAATATTCAGATAGATGATTTGGCTTTAGTTTGTGCTAGAGAAATGCTGAACAAAACCTTCTGCCTTTAGAAGAATATTCAATTTTCGTCTCAATATGCTTGCAACATATATTGAAAAGTGTACCGTGGTCAATATATTAAGGGGGATATTTGAATAGGTTCCTGTACTATTTTGGAAACGTGTGATGCTTCATTTAATTGTTGAAATTTTAGGACATTCAAAAAAATAGGATATATTCTCTCAAAGTAGGAAATTCTACTCAGCTGTCAACAGTTGCTCATAATTAAACTCTATTTGAATTTAAATATATGGTGATTAATAAAGCAGTTTGAATTTCAGTTTAGTCCAAGTTTAGATATTTTTTAAGTGTTCAGGTGATGCTTTTATCACACAGATTTGTCTCAGAAGTAAGCATGTAGTTATTCTATTCAACAGTCCTCATTAGTTATTCTCCCCATACCCAATAAATGAGAAGCTCTCTACGGTCTATTGTTATAGATGTAAAATATCAATATTGGCTGTATTCTCCTATGTTATTACCCTTTATCATTTTGGTACACTTTATTTATGGGTATTCTGATCCATATACTTTGAAATCTAGCAACTGCTCTCCAAATAGTTTTCTAAAACATTTATAGTAATAGCATAATTTAGCTTGATATCTGAAGTTATGAACTTATTTATGGATGTTCTTATAACTGGCTACTTTAGGGTACACAGTACTATATTTTACAATGCTGTAAGATATTTATGTTCTTATCTCATAATACCTGATCACCCTTTTTAAGGATCATATGGCTTCTCTTTACTGATTTGTACTTGGGGATCCATTATGTATTATAATTCTAAGTAGAAATTTTAGAAACCAATTATTGTGTTTTCTATGCAAAAAAATAATTGCTAATAGGGCCCTTCTCTAATATCAAAATGGAAAGCCATTCTGCTACTAATTTTAATTGAGGTCGTTAGCTGTGAATGGCTTACTTAGCATAGCACAGCACAGGAACCATACTGCTGCTGAATGGGACAGTATTTTCAGGGCCAGAGGAGGGAGATATAAGGCTGATTACACTGTCTTTCATTTCCTCCCATATTTTTCTCTTGATTTGTCTGTGACATCAAAACTAAGGCTATAGAAACTGAGAATGTTTTGTAAATAAAATAGCCAACTTGAGGCAGGGTGGGCTTGCACTCTGTCAGTTGTGTGCCCTCTGCCTTTAGCCCTCCCTAGCCTGTGTAGGTCTATCTAAAGTGAGAAAGAACATGCAAAACCTTAGCATCTTATTTTCTCAACTCAGAGTCGAGCACTGAATCTCAAACATGGCTACGCACTGTAATTGCCAGGAAAGCACTGAAGATATCGGTGCCTGGGAATCACCCCAGAGATCCCAATTTAACTCACGTGGGTGTGAGTTGAGATTCACACACCTGCACATTGAGAATTTTTAAATGTCCCCAGATGGTTCTAAGGTGCAGCGAAGTCTGATAACAGTAGCAAGCGCCCTACTCTAGGAGAGAATGCTTTATCAAGTGATGAGGGCTCTGATAGAGGCGCCTTCCTGCCAGTTAAAGAAGTAAAATGAGGTAGTCCATTCTCTTGATTTCTTTTTTTAACTTTCATTAATACTCTTAAAATAAATGATACATTTATCGCCTTAGTTATTTAGGCATCTGTGTTGGTTACACTTTGGGTGACTTGAACTCATAATTTCTCTTTTTATTTTCTTGACCAGCATTGATCACAGGTACTAAACTGACCGTCATTTAGACCAAACTTGGGAGAAACCTACCCCTGGAAACAGGCAACATTTACACTCTGACACAACCAAATGACCCCTGAACAGTCTCACTCTCTCACTTCATGGACCAAACATTGTATCTTTATTTCCTTACAATGTAAAATAGTAGCCCTTCTTTACACATGCAAGGCTATACTTGTCACTACTCCAAAGTCTATGGTCTTCTGTTTCCTACTATCTCTGTCCATTTGTCTTCTTCAGTGTGGTTAAAGCTCTCAGCCAGTTTCACTTTAGCTCTGCTTCCCACCCAGCCCACCTCTTCCAAAACATCCCTTCCTCACCTCACTTCTAAATTCAGCCTCTCCTCTCACTACCTCTCCTAGTGCACGTACAGCTTCCTTTGAAAATCTATGTCTACTTTTGCTTTGTCACCTAAATACTATCTATTCAATTAATAATTTTCATGCCATGCTTTCCTAATACTTGACCTATGCTCATCTGTACATTTAAAAAACCATTTATTATCAAGCTTCTTCATAGCCTATAAACTGGCATTCAAACTAAACACACTTTCAACATTTCTAAATGATTTTTCTCTACAACTCATTATCGCCAAATTGAAGGAAGCAGTTTCAGGGTTTCAAATGCTCTAGGGAAACAGAACAAAAGCCTTTATTCCATCCAGGCATTACTTTAACAATTATAGCATCTACACTTTAGATGTCTCTTTTTTTTTTCTTTTTTTAAAAAATTTTTATTGTTATTCAATTACAGTTGTATGCTTTTTCTCCCTATCCCTCCACCCTCCCCCTTGATTTTGTCCATGTGTCCTTTATAGTAGTTCCTGTAATCCCCTCTTCCCACTGTCCCCACCCCACTCCCCCCTGGCTATTGTTAGATTGTTCTTAACTTCAATGTCTCTGGTTATATTTTGTTTGCTTTTTTCTTCTATTGCTTATGTTCCAGTTAAAGGTGAGATCATATGGTATTTGTCCCTCACTGTCTGGCTTATTTCACTTAGCATAATGCTCTCCAGTTCCATCCATGCTGTTGCAAAAGGTATAAGCTCCTTCTTTCTCTCTGCTGCGTAGAATTCCATTGTGTAAATATACCATAGTTTTTGGATCCACTTGTTTGCTGATGGGCACTTAGGTTGCTTCCAGTACTTGGCTATTGTAAATTGTGCTGCTATGAACATTGGGGTGCACAGGTTCTTTTGGATTGGTGTTTCAGGATTCTTAGGGTATAATCCCAGCAGCGGAATTGCTGGGTCAAAGGGCAGTTCCATTTTTAGTTTTCTGAGGAAATTCCATACTGACATGTCCCCTAAAGCAAGGGACATAAAGGAAAGAATAAACAAATGGGACCTCATCAAAATAAAAAGCTTCTGCATGGCTAAAGAAAACAGCACCAAATTACAAAGAGAACCAACAGTATGGGAAAACATATTTGCTAATGATACCTCAGACAAAGGCCTGATCTCCAAAATATATAAAGAACTCACACGACTCCACTCCAGGAAGACAAACAACCCAATTAAAAAATGGGCAAAGGACTTGAACAGACACTTCTCCAAGGGAGACATACAGAGGGCCCAGAGACATATGAAAAGATGCTCAGCATCACTAGCCATCAGAGAGATGCAAATTAAAACCACAATGAGGTATCATCTCACACCAGTCAGAGTGGCCAACATAAACAAATCCACAAACAAATGTTGGAGAGGATGCAGAGAAAAGGGAACCCCAGGGCACTGTTGGTGGGAATGCAGACTGGTGAGGCCACTGTAGATGTCTCTTTAAGAGAAAAAAAATCAGTAATAATTAAGAGAACAATTGAGCAAATGTTTACTGAACAGTGATTGCCCACTAGCTGCTTTCCCAGATCACCCCATTTCATCCTCATGGCAGCCATTTAAATGAAATACCTTAAGTTCAGAGAAACTAAGTAAACTTCCCAGTCACAGTGCAAGTAAGTGGTCAGGCTCAGAATCCAACTCAGGGCTTTCTGACTACAGAAGTCAGGCTTTGGGACACATGTATATAAATGTGGAATATTTTCTACAATTACATAGCTCACAGGTAAATAATGATATTTAATATTTGGTTAGCAGTTTACAAAAATCCTGCCCTGACACAAGGGTTTTTTATTAAGGCTTTTACATAAGAGTAAACAATGTATGTCCTACATGGGCGGCTGGCATATGCTAATAGGTAAACATTAATAGTCCTGATAAGCATTGGGCATTTTTACTTGACTTGAAAAATGATGGTGTATAAATGAACAGTTGAAAATTATGTATTCAAGAACAATGTCAATGAATCTAAATTTTTCTTCAAGCCATAATATAAGTCCAGAGTACACCATTAACATGCTTCTTTTGATCAGTATTCCTCTGTGAAGACTTCACAAACATCTTTAATTAGCTGCCACTGAACAGTTTTTAGCCAGAAGCATCATTCTCTATAGTAGGTAGGGATAGCTGAGAAAAAAAATAAAAGAATAAGTAAATATACTCAGCACAAGGGCAAAGATCATGCCTAACATATTTTTCATTGTTTTCTCAGTACTTAGGAAAAAATTTGGTCATAGTAGATGATAAATATTTGCTATTGAGATGCATGACTTGAGAATTACTGCAAGAGCTGAGTGATATGCAGTTGTAATTACTTTTAAATATCCTCTAGACCAAAAGTAGTTATTGCTCCCACAGTGATGGCCTAGAGTTCTTTTTGATTTAATTTTCTGTGTTTTTAATGCTTAGAAAATTTAAAGAGACCTATCTAAATAATCTCTTTTATAAAATAGGTATACAAAATAATTATTAAATTAATACTTCAAAGTGAAATAAAATGTTTATGTATAACTGTGTTCAAATCTTTGATCATTTTACTTTGATAATCCTTATGATCATTTCTCCAATCTCACATTTAAAGAAAAATAAAAGCAATTTTATACAATGGAATTATACAAGGAATTGACACTTAAGTACTACCTATTGTATCTCCTCTTTGGCTCAAATGTCTCTATTCCATACAAATGTATACTGCAGAGTGACAATAATTTCAAATCTATAATTTTTCTAGAATTATGTTCTGTGCTTTTCACCAGAAATATTCATAGAAATTTAATCTATATTTAGGAACACATTTAAAATGTATCTTTTAAAATTTCTTTTAGTGTAGTTCACTTATACATATGTATCAGTTGAATGAATAATATTCTTTGGTGGACAGATATATTATTTTGTAAGTACCTTTTCAAAAAATGCTTACTACAATGGTGTCGTTAGATTTACACACTCAGCTTTTTATCTGATTTCTTAAATGGTTCTAAATGGATCATTGGAAAACTGAAGTTATTATATGGGTTTTCCAATGAAGTATGGATTTAGAATTTAAGGACTTTTGCTAGAATCCCTTCATACTATAGAAAAATAACTTAGTAAGGTCTTTTTAAAAGTGACCCTATTAAGTGAAGTTTTTCACCACTCTTACTCTCTAGCAGATTTTTTTCAGAGTACAGTTTAAGATTTTTGTTGTTAAAATTTTAATGAAATAATTATAAGTCATAGTAATTGAAACTCATGGATCTGCATTAATTTACTCACTTCCTATGATTTTGTTTTTACTTGTTTCTCCTTGCATGTCTTATTCCTATAACTGTTTGGAAGAGAAAATATCTGAGATAAAATTTTTCTCCTACTATGCTTTCTGTACTCTAATTTTGCATTTGTTCTTTTCTTTTTCTGAAAAAACAGTAACATTTCCAGGAATGTCTTACCCATGCAAACATACTGTTCTCATCAGGCAGCTCTTTATTATTGGTGGAGATGCAGCAAGAAGCAAACACTCATTCTTTTTTCTGCCAACCATATGCTTTCATGGTATGATTCTATTTATTTTTATTTACTGGACATACAGCACAGTTTTTCTCACTAGAGGCTTCACGGTTGGCGGGAGAATAAACAGCATCCCTGGATTATGGCATGTAAGCAGTCCCTCTCATCTTCTACTGAGTGATGTTATTACACGTTGAGCCTGTAAGGGAGATGAACGAAATCCTGACACTGTAGCTTTTCACTCGCCTCTAAAAGTTTTGTATGTGTCTCTGTCAAAGACAAAATATATCTTTAATTAATTTTTACTCCTTGTATAAACAATTGCTGAAGTAATAACAAACATTTTTCAAATACAGATATTCAGTAAATAGGACTAAAGTGAAGGAAAAATTACTGGAGATTATTAAAATGGTCTTAGGTGAACAATTGAATGTTTTCATGGTTTTTTTTTTTTTTTTTTTACTTTCCTCCTCCACAACCTCCCCTCTGTAGCATGCCTGACCTTGTTAGGTCTGCAGATACTGCAGAGTGGTAAAAACCAAACCAATCCCAGCCAAAACAAAACAGAATGACCTGCAGGGAGCTGCATTCTAGTTATCTAAAAATTACTGGAGAAAAATGGCTACTCAATGAACTAATCCTGGGATTCTTGGTCACATATTGGCGGGTAAATTTGGAACTTTTGGTGGCAAAACTAATATTAAAATAAGTTTTAGATTAAAATGTAAAATATGAAAGTATGATATAATATTTTAATGGGAAAAAATGGATGTTTGATTTCCAGATCTCATAGTAGAGAAGGGCCACCTTAGCTTAAAACCAATAGATTAGTCACATCAAACAGATGGCTAAATTTAAATACATAAGTATGTATTAAAACTTTTTTAATAAAAGTTTTAAGTGTCAATTCATTCATATTTTAATATATAACAGAAGACTGAACATACTTAAATCAAAATATTTTAGTATATATTTCTATGTTTTATATATTTTAATTTTTTTTAAGATTTTATTTATTTTTAGACAGAGGGGAAGGGAGGGAGAAAGAGAGGGAGAGAAACATTACTGTGTGGTTGCCTCTCGCATGCCCCCTACAGGGCATCTGGCCCGCAACCCAGGCATGTGCCCTGACTGGGAATTGAACCGGTGACCCTTTGGTTCACAGGCCAGCACCCAATCCACTGAGCCACACCAGCCAGGGCATATTTTAAAATTTTTATCCCCTATCCCTTTCTGTACTTTGCATCCTACCTACAATGGCCATTGATTAGCTGTATAATAAAAATATATAAACAAATAACTGGAGTTTTTTTATTAGAGGGTTAATGATATCTAAGAATGAGGCCAGGCTGCAGTATTATAAAGCTAGTCACTAAGATAAACAAATTAAAATTTCATTTTAGATTTTAAACAGCATATATAAAAAATCAAATTCTGACTAAACACTGAATAAATAACAGTAATAGAAATTTTCAATTTTTAAATAAAAATAATGGGTTTAAAAATCTATTTTATCTTCCTTAACATTAAAGTTTTAAAAGACACAAAGCTAAAATTAATCTAATCAAATCTACTATAGATCATATTTCATTAATTCAAGTTCTTCCCTTGATGATGTGAAACTGAGAAGGAAATGGGTATAAAGATTCATGATTGTCATTTTCACTGGGCATATTTATTTTTTATTTGCATCAAGATGTTGTAGAGGAGAGGGAGGTTGCCTCTCTGCCCCGTCTCGGTTGGCATTAGAGAAGAACAACCTAACAAAGAAGGAGGATGAAGGGCCACGTTCTTGGACAATTCAATATTATATATGAAACTTACTTACAGTAAGTATTTGACAAGATAACCTACCAGTGACCCCAGAATCATAATGCTGGATTGTTATGTAGTCAAAGATGTTAATTTTATAGGTGAGAGAATTGAGATACCAAGGTGTTAAATGACTTGGTCAGTGTTTCATTCATCGAATAATTGCTGAGCACATACCCTGGGCCGCCATCCCTCTCAGTCATAGAAACCTTCCATTGATACGCACGTAACTTTCCACACTCCTGGAACTTACATTCTAAGCGGAATGACCCAATTATTCTGCATGCTGTTTCAGTACATATACCACAGTGCAGCACTCATTCAACAATAGAAAATTTTGTTAATATGAGTAAGCCTTCAGGTTTGACATTTTAAAAAAATCATAAGTGAAATATTTCTTAGTTTTTTGCAGTTAAGTTGGGTTCTAACAAATATGCCAGAAATTCTGTAGATTCAGTATAAATAATTCTATAATACAAATAAAAATATTTTTAAAAAATTTTAATGGATATTTGTTATTGCAAACAATCAACATTGGTGATTAAATGAATATTAAGAAACATAATCAATATTCAAAACCTTTGATATGATAATATATTTCACTTTCTCTGTTGACTACCTTACCTGAGTGCTTTTGTTCTCATGTTTATTTTCTAATTTTATAGAAATATATATGTCATTGTTGTACAAAGTCCACAAAAGAGTCTTAAGAAGAAATTTATAAGCTTTCATAATCTTAGCATATCATCATTTAACTAGCATTGATTTATGATCTATAGATGATGTTTTCAGCATATTGAATATTTTAGATGATAGTATAGAGTTTAATTTTTTATGGTTAATACAGCTAAGGTTATAATTATTTATATATTTAAGTTATCTTTAAAATCTTACTAATAACCTAGAATGATTAATTCAATGCAACTCCATTTATGCACAAATTTTTAAAAAATTCATGAATTTATCATTTCAGAATTTATATATAAATAGAAATATATAATCAAAAACATATATTCAAACTTTGTAAGTTAAATATATTAAAACTCTTATTTACTAACCTTGTTAAGTTTCCAGTGAGCAAGTACCATTAGAAAAGTTTGATCTTTATTAGTGTAACTTTATGTGTAGCTTTTATGAATATTTAGGTAAATATTCAGGATATTACTATTGGATAAAATCAGGAAAGTATTAAGTTTCATGTTTTTCTAAAAATTAGTAAAAGTGTTAAACAATTCAATAGAAGTTGAATATTCTCATTACCAACACCTACTCACATGAAAATGTGACTGTAGAATGAAGAGAAAATATGAAAAATCAGTTGCTTCTAAATTACTCAGGAGTGAAAGGAATTAGTGTTGCTCAGCATCCATGTGAATGCCCCCAAATATGGGCACCTCAGAGAAGTTTAGCCGTCTATGACACACCATGGGACCTGTCCAACTTTGGAAAGTAGGTCTACTGTAACATAGCAGAAAGACTCTGACAAATCCTGCTGTTTTCAGTGTTTACTTCTATGAAGACATGAAATTCACTGATGCCTCCCTCCCAAAGAACTTTCTAGCTCAATTCTGCCTAAGGGAAGAACTGGTTCCTCCATCAATACAAGCATCACCACAATACACATAACTGATATTTTTCCCTTGTCAACGTAACAGCAGAATTTCTATTATTGTAGTTTGGAAGCAGTGCAGCAAATGAGTGTGTACTGTTTGAGTTGGCAACGATAGAAGTCGAAAGCGCACACACACACTCAAATATCTTCTCTTCTTAGATGCTACAGAACTTGACCGTCTGAAACTTCAGCTTGAAATCACATGGGAGCCTTGGGACTCCTGGGTCCACCACCAGTGTTTCTGAACCTCCTGGTTTAGGGTAGGGGATAAAGATGTGCCTTCCCTGCAGTATTCCAGGTGATGCCGATGCTGATAGTCTGGCAAGGCACACTCTTAAGTACCACAGTGTTAGAGGAAAAAGTAGTGGACGAAAGCAAATTTGGACACTAGCTAAAGAGGGGGGTCCGTTCATTCCTTCTCTATTTATTGTGTCAGGAGGACTTTTTAAATTTACATTGTAAAAAATCAGTCAGTTCTATTAAGACATCGAAAGAATGTGATTGTTTGATTTTTAGCTTATTGGTAGAATAAAACACAGGTGCACTGATACCTAGAGCAGCCTTAGGCACATGGGAAAATGATTTTTTAATACAGTCGTTCACTTGAGAAGTATTTATTCATCAGTAAGTCATTAAAACTTGTGTTGCCACTCCTTGATTAAAACAGCCTAACCAATTCACACACGCACACACACATTTTATATAGGAAAGTGAATACGTTAATGTGTCTAGGTTGGAAACATTGTGAAATATTGCCTATTTGCCTGGCTTTTGAGTTGCTGTGAATTTCTGGTACATGACTCGTGCTATCTTGGTAGAATGTTAAGTGACAAAGACAGGTGACCTCTCTCCAGTGAGACTGCTGAAAGATGAGGAAGGTTACAACTTCTTGTGACTGAAACTGATTGAAAATTATTATCTTCCACTGAAGAAAATCCCAAACTGTTCTTTTTGATCTGTGTACTTTCTATGAAAAAGAAATGGTAAGAACATAAATTTTTTTCTTTCATTGTGCACCATATGTTGAAATTGAACATTTTTATATTTAAAAAAAAAATTTAAATCTTTAGCAAATTTTGAATACTAGTGGATATTAAGGCTTAAAACAAGATATTTTCTATACATGAAATTTTAGTCCTTGTGGATAAAATAATCGAATGAATGGCTTTTTCACTTTTCAGCTAGACTTTATTATATCAAGCAAAATTCAAATCAAAGAATTAAATATTATGTATTTATATCTGTATTTTTGAGGCGACAAAGGCCTCTTTAAAGTGCTCTCTTATTCTCTACTCAGAAGCAGAACGTCTAGGACAGTGTTGGGATCAACCTTTTCATGTTATGGTTTTGTAACAGATAGAACTAGGAATAAGCTATTAAATAATGCTGACTGCAGCTCTAGGACAAAAGTCAGTAAGGTGAGATATAATCCGAGTTACTGAGGTAAGCTGGCTTTAGAGTGATATTCTTTCATATTATTTTTAAGGAAATCTAATATAATGGGGCCAGGTGGACGATATAATCACAACTGAAAGAACATATGTAACAACATAGAACCTTCTAATTAATGGGAAATGTAACTTTTGTATATCTTTGAATACTTTTGATAATATTTCAGATAGATTTTTAAAATTTAAATGAAATTTAAAGTTAGAGGAATAAATGAAATTAGGTATTTTTAATATGACAATCATATTTATGAAAGCTGTAATATGATTAACTACTTAGGTAATTTTCATGCTATTAAAATAACAGAAATAAAAATATAATAACAAACAAAAATTAAATTGAGAGACAAGGCCATTAATACCTCTCCTTCCCCCCTTCTTCCACCCCAAATATTTTAGTTTCTTTCTTTAGTATGTAAGTCATCAGAGCTAAAAGGCAAAGCATTTTGATGAGGTCCCATTTGTTTATTCTTTCATTTATGTCCCTTGCTTTAGGGGACGTGCCTGTGAGGATGTTGCTGTGTGGAATGTCTGAGATTTTCCTGCCAATGTTTTCCTCTAAGACTTTTATGGTGTTACAACTTATATTTAAGTGGTGAGGGACAAATACCATATGATCTCACCTTTAACTGGAACATAATCAACAAAAGAAAAAAGCAAACAGAATATAACCAGAGACATTGAAGTTAAGAACAATCTAATAATAGCCAGAGGGGAGTGGGGAGGGGATAGTGGGGAGAGGGGTTTACAGGAGCTACTACCATAAAGGACACATGGGCAAAACCAAGGGGGAGGGTGGAGGTGGGGGAGGGAAGTGGGTTTGGCTGGGGTAGGGTGAAGGGATGGGAGAAAATGCAGACAACTGTAATTGAATAACAATAAAAAATTTTAAAAAATAAAAGGCAAAGCATAATCAAGGTAGCATACATCAGCATCTTTATTATTTAATATTAATAGATAACTCTTATTTTGAAGTAGAACCAGAGATTATTTTTGAAATTTATTAGCTATCTAAAACTTTTAGGTGATTTTGAGTAAATACCCCTGTGCATCTAACAGTGTTAAACAGGGGTGGTAATTTTAGACACCGTGTTACTGAGGGGAAATGACTGATAAGAATGGCCTCATACAAAACCTCTTCACCTCTATATACATTCTCTGACAGCATCAACCACAGCTACTATTTAGAAGCCAAGGGAAAAGAAAACAAGGCTTGTATTGTTGATTATGTTAACATTGAACCCAATTCAATTAGAGTAATTTCAGTGATTAAAAATAGGAGTTCCCTCACTTTTGTCAAGTCATGCAGCCCCAGCAGTAAGCTAAGACCATGGTATCTCCGCCTCTGTTATTAGTGCCGTACACACAACTGTTGATTAGTCTTAAAAAAAAAAAAAAAAAGTGGATAGTGTGTTATTTCGTCTTGCTCTATAACAACTTAATGGTTTAAACACAAATTTATTAGGGTATGGTCTTGGAAGTAGAAGTCTAAAATGGTTTTAAGAGGTTAAAATTAAGGGCTATGTTCTCTCTGGAAGTTCTAGGGGAGAATCCATGTCTTGTCGTTTCCAGTTTCTAGAGGGTGCCTTCACTTCAACCCTTGATTTCTGGCCCCACAGCTCTGAGCTCTCCCTGTGCAGCCACATCTTTCATTACGACCCAGCTGCCTCCCTCTTCAAGGGACCTGTATGATTACATTGGTCCCATCTGGATAATCCAGAACGATATCCCTCTCTCAAAATCCTTAATTGTTTCTGCAGAATCCAGTTTGCATTACAGTGTAACATGGGCATCTTTGAAGGGCCATTATTTTCCTACCAATCTGAAAAGAAAATAAAATCTTTTATGTAGTGGTAATGTTTAGTCTCTGTGCTGGGTCAAATGGTGGTCTCAAAAAAGGTACATTCATGCCAAACCCCGGGAAACTGGGGATGTTACTTTATTTGGAAGAAAGGATCTATGCAGAAGATCCTTTGTGAAGGCAAGGATTTGAGAGGAGGAGGTATCCTGGATTATCTGACTGCCTCAATCCAATGGTAAATGTATTTGGAAAAATCACACAGAGGAGAGAGGCATAGACAGATGAGGAGGAAACAAAGGAAGGTGAAGGCAGAGATTAGAGTGAAGTGACCACAAGCCAAAGAAAACCAAGGGTTGCTGGCAGCCCCCTGAAGCTAGGAGAGAGGCATGGAACAGGTATTCCACCAGAGCTTATGCCAACATCTCGATTTCTGAATTCTGGTCTCCAGAACTGTGAAAAAATACATTTCTCTTGTTTTAAGACACCAGGTTTGTGGTACTTTGTTACATGTTGGAGGAGGTCATCGGGAGAATGTGGCCACTGATCGCCCTGCAAGCTGGGCCTGGGTAATTGGACGCTCCTTACTCTCATCCCGTCCTTGGAATGTAGGGTCTGGCCCTTACGCCCATGCTAGTAGTCATGTCAGGGACGTAGCCTTCATGTGGCGCTGACACCCTCTGCACTGGATAAGTGGCTGAGCCCAGTTAAGGATTCTTCGTAAACATATAAGAATCTGGTGGGTGGGTGCAGAGATCTACTCATCTGGCCAACCAGTACAAGACTCTGCGCTTATTAAGTCTACCACCTACGCATCTGGAGTGGCCTGCCTCTTTCTTCAGTCTCTCCCTACCCTCTGTGGGGAGGACCCTGGGGACTCTTGAGGCTGCAAATCAACATTTAGAACCGCCATAGTCTCCAAATGTCAAAGTTGTTCAAAGATATACTTTGGGTGCTAGGAATTTTTCAAAAGAAGATTTAAAACAATTTCAATGTTGATAAATTTTATAGACTGTAAACTTATCATCTTAAAGACATTCATATATGAAGACGCATCTTGAAAAGACTGTAGAAATATCATTTAGAGATATACACAGAGGAACTGTTCATGTGTGATAATTGAAAGATAAATACTTGATCTCTGATATGAAATGTTTCAGCAGTTGAATAAAATTTGATAGCATTTATAAAGGTTTACTGTAGTTCTCATGTTGATGGATTAAGTGAAGGAAACATAAATCCCATGCATTCATATTGGTTGAATAAAAATAATTTGTAAGAAAAGAAATAGATTGAATATGACTGTTACTCTGGGTAGAGTCTTTGAAAGGATATTTGATACTAGAGTGTGTGAATTTTTTATTGGTGTCATTATTTATATTTCTTATTTATGACATATTTTCTCGGAAAGATGCTAGATGGGGACAAGATGTACTTACAGATGTACTAAAATCATAGAAAGATATTTCTTTTGAGATTGATAGTACTTAATACTTTTTTTGTTGTTTCTTATCATTCCTTTTGAATATATCTTTTATATGACACAAGCTTGAATAAAGTCTAAATTGCTTTTGATTCAGAAAAGCCACATGGCGTAGGTGACTGTCAGAACCACGCATGAAATGTTCAGATCACCGTGGCCCACTGTTACCTGGGGAGGAGTATACTAAACTCTTATCCGAAGCACTCCTGGTTGGTATGCCACTGTTTAGCACATGTTTTTATCTTTGGTTTGGGTCATTTGTTTTTATTTACTTTTTGTCATTTAATTTTCAATGGGCTGGGGGCAAAAAGAGAACTGGAAGGCACAGACAATAAAGATAACGGGCTCTGTCACACACCATGAGATCCTGCGTAAGTCGCACTGTGGGTGTGTGTAACTGGTTCAACAACAGTTGCAAAATCTCTGAGCCTTAGAATTACTCAGATAATATTAATTTAGAATATATGCTCCATTTGGGGCATGTCGATATGTTTACCCTTCCTTCAAAAGCCTCAAACTGTGGATGGCCTCAATATTTGCTGAATGAACACGGATATGAGCGACATCTGTAAGCTGCTTATCAGTAATATTTCCGTGTGGAATTAAAACAGTGTTTAAATAAAGATTAAGTTTTATTATCTCAAAGCATATTGAAATCTAAAATTGTCTAATGATATGTTTATAATATAATATTCAATAATTCAGTCATTTTCTTTTAAATCTTCTGTTTTTGTTAACTGCAAGACAATACTGATTTTATGTAGCTTTTTAGTAGAGGAATGATTTTCCTGGACTTTTTCCCAGCTGCTGACATTCCTAGTATATGAGATTATTGATCTTACACAGCTTAATGTGGTGTTTATTTGCAAATTTCTGGTGGAAAAATGCTTAGTGTAAGTACAAAAACATCTAAATTAAACATACCTTTTATTTGAAGTTTCACACAAGTCACATGAGGTTCAAATATTGCTAATTAATATAAGCCATCAGAAATATATAGGTATTATATCTAATGGTTTGTGGTTTCTTTTTTCTCTATATTAACTTTGCTTCTTTTTTCTCATATTCTGTATGTTGTTAAGTAGTTTTTCCAGTAAAGAAAAAACAAGCCCCCAAATTTTGAGGTCTAATTTAAATAAATAAATTTAACTTTGATAGATCTAGTAATGTGAAAGTTTGGAGAAACAGGAGAAAAGGGATAATTTAATTGACTTTGTAAGTTACTTTAGGAAGTGGGAGGGACTCATTGTGCAGAACAGTGGAGGAGGAATTAAATGTCAAATGCTGTCTCAAAGGTCTTTCTTGGGATTGTTGTGACAGGTATGTGGTAATTTATTTTGATAATTTCATTTTATCTCAGCTCTAATAAGAACTTGAAGTTTGGAGGAGTTTAAGACAAATTTTTGTTTCCTTGTCACCTAAATCAAGGCATTGCTGTATATCTTCACTCTCTTTTTGTACCGTTCTATGAACTGAATAATTGGTCACCAACAGCGAAATTCCCCAAGACCATTTTTCTTGCGTTTTAAGTAACTTACTTGATTTATTTTTTTTCCATTATATAAAGAAGGCAGTCTTGGAAGTATCACAAAGTACAGAGAATATAATATCAGTTTGACTTAATGAAGTATATATTATTTCCTTGTGTTTTGGTTTAGTAATCTATATTTAAGTTTGTACACCAAGCAAAAAAATAATAATATCTGCTAACACATCACATGTAAAAGAATGCTAGTACTTAATTTTGGATCAATTCTTAATATGTTCAGGAATATGTTATTGGAAACCTTTACATCATACCTCCTTTTGAGTTATAATCTTTTTGTAGAACATAAATAACAAATAAATAAAATTTTCAACCACTTGACCATCCTGTAGCTGGATCATAGATGTCTGAATCGTCTGGCAGTGAGACATGTCCTGGGTGCACTTTGTAGGACAAGGGTGAAATTGCCAGAAAAAGAGAGAGGGGCTGTATGGGCCCAGATTCGGGGAAAGTTTTTTTTTTTTCCTTTCACCAAAAACAGTGAGAGACTGAAAAAGGAAGAGTTGGGGGAGGAAGAGGAATCAGGGGTAGGAACTGAAAGCCGGAGTAGGATTCAAATGCTTGGAACAGGAAAAAGCCAACTGTCAAAACCAGGTTTTGTTGATTTTATTGTATATGTGGCTTTTGACTGTGTCATGGGCATTAGCACTTGGTTATAAAGACGACAGGCGGGCATACTTAGACCAGGTGAGGTTCAGGGGCTTACAGAGGGGTTGTTGGCCATTGGAAGGGTGCGTTTCTGAGAACTGCAGCAGTGGGAAACTCCCAATCACCAGACGTGTCAGTGTGTCCCCAGTAACGCTTCTTTCCAGGCCTCCAGCCAGCCCGGGTGCCGGACTGTGTGTTAAGTGCAGTCAGTGTGCTTAAAATGGGGTTGGGAGATAGAAGTTTGGGCAAAACATGTTATTTAATATGTTTTTATCTTTTTTTGGTTTGTTTCAATCAATCTATGGCTGAATCTTATCCATATCTCTCTTCACTGTATTAATTTCATCCTTCAATACAAGCTATAAGGAATGGAGAAAGAATGATTGACATGTATGAATATATGACAGTGATTTCACACTGCAGTGGAGTTTTATGGGGTTCACTGAGGTATTCTATCCTTAAGGAAGTGAAAGTGGCTTTTCCCTTAATCTACACACAGAAAAAGGTAATGGATACCCCTTTACATTTTTGTTAATGCTAAATCTATTAGCAAAATAAATGTGCTCTTGACAATTACTATCAGCTAACTTGGAATAACAATTTAACATGCTTAAGTTCATAAGTTTCTTTTTGTATTATTTTGTAGTTATGTGTGCTTATGTGAGTGATTTTATATTTTATTCATGCTATTTATTTTTGTTAAGGATGCTATATATTAATATAATAGATTCCCTATATTACTATTCCATAGGGCATGACTTACTTGTGACCTCAATTGGTGAGAAATTTTAAAGCAACCCATTTGCCGTTACACATCGTTCTGGGCTCTCCAAAGTCCAAACGGAATGGTTCCTTTGGAACAGCAGACTATCACTCCTATGTCCCTGTTCTCTGAGGATGAGAAAATGTGGGGTTAGCAGGTGAACATGAATCCTCGAGATAACATTTACACAAGAGCAGAAAGAAATAAAATTTTGTTCGGCAGTCACATAGTACAAGGAATCCTGTCAGATAAAATTTGCCCCTCTGCTATCTCTTTCAATATTCTCTTATCACTTAGTATTGCTTCTTATCATTTGATTTAGTTCTGAGGTAAGGAAATTAATTTCATCCATATTCACTTAGGTGAAACCTGAGACGAAATCTCTGGAAGGCACAAAGGGACTCTGGCTTCTCTTACCAAACACTGTAACACAAAACTCAGGGGACGATGCATTGGAGTTGCTGACAGGAAGAGGAAGGAAGGAAACTGGCTAAAGAGAAATTTTTATGAGGAAGTAATTATTATTAGCTGCTCTGTGATCTGATGGGAGAACTACCATTAGCCATTTACATGTAAAAAAATGTGCTTCTTTGACCTGGAAAAGTCTCACGACATAATGTTAATATTCCAAAATCCACTGTGGGTATTCCCACATTTATATAAATTGCATATTACTTAAATGCACTTTTAGATTTGGATATGAGTACCTTTTGTTCATTATTAACATTAATTAAATTTAAAAAAAACTTTGAAGGCTTAACTACTCCATGCAATTGTGTGGGTGTTGGACCTGCAGATGGCTGCCTGAACCCACCCAATGGTGAGGGATGCTATTAGTCCTGCGGAGGGGGCATTAGAATATTTTGAAAAAATTGAGATTTGTTAGAGAATTAAATAATTTTTAGAGAAGTAAATTTTATATAAACTCAGAAATGCTGAAATTAATTCAAAGGGTAACATTGAGGATAATATTCTGTTGGGCATGAATTTTAAAATAACATGAATTAACCCTTTCTTCATGTGAGGACATTTTTGAAATTAAAAAAAATTAAAAACTCCTTCATGTTAAAGTGATTGCATTTATAACCATTGCAGGTAATATCCCTATTACATTATAGGCTAACATCCATTAAAATCTCTAGCTAATAATAAATTCAGTCACAAATCATAAACACCAGGGCAAAAAATAATCTGCCTTATTTCTTGAATGAATGACTGTGCTAACAGAAATTACTAGATAATATTAAGTACAAACATTCAGAGCGATTTAAATATGTTTTTAAAAATTTTAACAATTTAGTGTCAGACTGTCAGGTGGTTATTATTTGACGTTCTAGCGAGAAAATCTATGTGGCTCTTTTTGTATTTACACGAATGGTCGTTGGACATAGGTATTTATAATGTCAAAAACTTGTATAATACTACTATATATTAGATACTGCACTCTATAAATACTAGCTCATTTAATTCACACAACCACCCTCTGTAATAGATGGGAGACTATCATCATCACCATTTTATACCTAAGAACATTAAGGCACAGTGGTGCGTAACTTGTCCAAAGGCACTTGCAACCTAAAAGTGATGGAGCAGGCGTCTAAACTAAGACAGCCAGGCTCTGGAGTCAGTCTTGGTAGTCACAATGCTGGGGTGCCTCTAAAAATTTCACCCCTCTGTTCATTGCAGTGCTGTTTACAATAGCCAATATTTGAAAGCAGCCCATGCCCATCAGTAGATGAGTGGATAAAAAGGCCTTGGTACATTTATACAATGGAGTACTACTTGCCCGCAAAAAAGAAGTCTTACTTTCTTTGACAGAATGGATGGACCTGGAGAGTATTATGCTGACTGAAATAACCAGTCAGAGAGATACAAAGGGCATATGAGTTCCTTCATTTGTGCAATCTAATGAACAAAATAAACAGAAACAGACTCACACATAGAGAACAGACTGACAGCTTTCAGAGGGAGGGGGTTGGGGGCTTGTTGAAATATGTGAAGGGATTAAGCAAAAAACCAAAAACCTCATAGACACAGACAACAGTAAGTGATTACGATAGGGAAAAGGGGGTGGGAGGGGGTAGAAAAGGTAAAGGGATAAACGGTGATGGAAGGAGACTTGACTTTGGGTGGTGAACATACAGTACAGTATACAGATGATGTATTATAGCACCGTATACTTGAATCCTATCTAATTTTATTAACCAATGTCCCCCCAATAAATTCAGTAAAATTTTTTTAAAGGGAAGAAAACAAAAATAAAAACTGGTGTAATTTAGAAACTTGCGTTTTAAAGTGCAAAGAAATCTATGCACACGTTTTGACCCTAACATGGAAAACGCAAAACCTACAATGCACATAATTTGAGTGGCGAGGATTTTTAAATGAGATATTTCAGTGGAAATCATTTAACTTTACTTTTATATAGGTATTTTGATTACCAAGAAACTGTTTTTTTCATTTTTTGGTTTCTTTTGACACCTTTAGGCCATTGGTAAGAAGAAAAAAGGGTAGTTAACAGTAGTGGTGACTCTATAGGATCACAGTCCACTTGCTTTTAGGGCTCAGCCAGTTAATGAAAGAAAAATTTTAATATGTAAAACAATAGGGAATAAGGGGTAAGTGCTGGCAAATTACAAACACAGCATTACCTGTTTAAGTACTTCAGGTTTTGTTTACACGGTGTACACTCAGCAAACTGACTGACGCTGGGCTCAGGCCTTCACTTTTGGTTTCTTGTTTCTGCTATATAGTTACATAAGTATTCCTCAGGAAGATTAAAATGAGTTCAATAGAAATTACTTTGTAGATGGCTATTTTTTTAAATCAAAGTAGAATATCAACACGAATTTCCTGTTACTCTTTTCAAATTTCAGTAGCCTTCTGTTGTCAGATGGCAAAAGTAATTATTAAGAAATATTAGAATAAAAGCCTTCCAAAGCCTTTTTAGTATAAAGCCCAGCACTATTCAATCCTAAGTCTTCCACTGTAGCATGCATTTATTAGGAATTCTTTAATATGCTCTGTCTTTTCACCGAAGTCCTGCTTTGTACATGCAATTACTCTTGGCTCATGTCTTTTGTGTGTGAGACTTGGCTGTGACACTGTTCTCCTCCCATTTTGGAGTCTACAATCTCACAAAGCCAGTAGAAATTTTGCTTCTATTTAATTCCAGGATTGCCATTATAAATCTTTTCTTGCAGCCCTCCATAGTTGAAATGAAATAGTGTATTTTTTCCTCTTATAGTATAGAACATAAAATTGCGGCGCACTGGCTTTTGTATATTATAGTTATTTGTGCACCTCTCATCCACTCTGGAGCGGTGGCGAACTTCTCTGTTCGCCCCTGACTGCTAGGCATGTGGGCTAATAGACAGGACTGAGATTGATGGCAGAGAGAGACCAGTTAGAGCCTGAAATAATCTAAGTAAAGGTAAGAAGGGCTGGAACCAGAGGAGATAATAGCAAAGAAGTGATAAAAATTGGAAGGTTGTTGTGGATTATATTACATCTCTTCTCACAGATTTGCTGTTCACATTTGAGTCCAGGTCAGCCCAAAGAAGCCAGCATTTCTGTTTCTTGAGCAATGAATGCCAAGTTGTCCTTTTTTTTTCCTCATGGGAAAAGCATTTAACATACTTGTAAAACAGGGCATAATGATATTTTGATGAAGCTTTTTTAAGAATAACTAGTACATGAAATATGAGCAATTTGTCTATTTAAGATTTAACTAGGATGGCAGCTGGTGTTCAGAAGGATTCATTGACATGAATTTCAAAATTGAAGATGCTACATAAGCGATTGTAAAATATAGACACAATCAAATGAGACAGTCTTTTAAGGTATAAACTGTTCACAGGGGCATTTCAACTCTAAAATGACTCAGCCTTTTAAAGGGTAGTTCTAACTATTATTAGAATGAATTTATCAAATTAAGGGTGAACTTTAGAGATAGGCAAGTGGCAGTTTAAATTGTTACATGCTCTACTATCCCTCTTACTTTTTATGCCAGGTTTTGCTCTTAACAGTTACCGTGGCCCCTGGGGGCAGGATGGCCATGGATCACTTCTGTCCAAAGAGGCATTTGTCCAGAGCTAGAATGTAGTAACTTGAGATTGCTTTAAATCGTTTACTCCATAAGGTGCTTAGAAAACATGTGTGCTTTCATAGTGCATATTTCTTGTTCCAATTTTTAAAGTGGGAGCAATGGTGTTTTGCTGTTCTCTTCATTTTAGTGAGAATTGGAAGTAGCTCTGTGGAGGCCACTTCCAATTACATTGTTCCTAGTTGTTATAAATTAAAATTAATATTGTAGTGAATTTTCTAATCAGTGTCTCTAGTTTTTGGTATATTTGTGTGCGTATGTGTATACCTCTTGGGGATGTCCATAGGAGTGGAATTTCTGGATCATAGACTGTGTAAAAGTCATACATTTTAATTATATATATATATTGTACATGGAATATGTTATTGCTCATACAGTTAAAATTTATTTAGATTTACCCGCATATTTTGTTTTCCATTACTGTATTCCTTATTGCATTTTAGTGTTTTTTCAGTTGCTTTTTAGTTCAATACCTCAGCTGCTTTTTAGTTTTTAATATTAATTCTTTGCCTTATTTTTAATATACTTAGGTTTTATTTTATACTCATTTGTTTGTGTTTTCCTGCTTGTACCCATGATTTATAGCATGATCATTATAAATTATTGATAATTAATTTCACCACTTCCAGAAAATCTTAGCCATTATTTCTTCAGTGTCACATTGGTAACACCTTCTCTCTTTCTTCAATTACAATTACATAGATTAGATTTTATTACCCTATTTTTCTTTATTTTAATGTAAAAAAATTCTTGTGGTGCTTCATTCTGGAGATTTTCTGCGGAACTTTATTTCTGTCATCTGTTCTTTATTTAAGCCATGGATCAGTGATCTTTATCTAGAAAAGGCCAGATAGTAAATATCTTATGCTTTACAGGATATACAACCTTGGTTGCAACTAGAAAGCTCTGCATTGTAACACAAAGAGTGTCTTACACAATATGTAACCAGATTAATTTGATGGTGTCCCAAGATAAATTTAATTCCAAAACAGCAGGCCCAATTTTGCCCTTGAATTGTGGTTTGTCAGTCCTTTTTCTAGTATAACCTATTGAGTTTATAATTTCAATTACTATAATTTTCACATCTAAAGTTGACATTTGGCCCCTTTATTGGACTGTAGTCCTCTGGTGAAATTTAACATAATGTCAACTATTTTCTGAGTGTATTAATTATAATTATTTTAACATTTGTTTTGGACAATTCCGGTGTCTGTAGCAGTACTGACTCAAGTTCTATTGCTGATTTCTTCTCTTAGCATTTCTCTTGCTATGCCTGGTAACATTTTATGAAGCTGTAAGGGCTCTGGATGACACTTTACCTTCAGCATGTCATTAACATAGGGACGTATCGCTTCAGCACCATTCAGGTTTGATCTCTATCAAGGTTGATTAGTACTCCTATAGGACCTGGTATATTTCTGCTTTCCCCTTACTCCAGAGGTTATGCATTTTCAAGGGTCCCAGGTGAAAGTCTTGAGAATTTTTCAGAAATCTTATTCATTGGCAAACCCTATACACCCCATTTCAGTTCTCCAGTCCTCTGTCACTGTTGTAAACGACATTTAAATCTTCACCTCTTCACTTCTAGGTTCTATATGGCTTTTCTGTACTTGTACTGCTTATGAATTGGTGAGTGCCTAGAGAAAATATGTACACACCTCACTTACTTGCCCTTCTTTTTCCTGAGGGATCTTGTATAACCAATCTTGACTGTCTTAGAAGCCTCGGACTTCTGGATTTCACCTACTAGCCTTAAGAAATGGGGAGAAACGCTGTTAAGATTCTCTGTCTCGACATCCATTCTTCTCTGCTTCTCAGCATCTCTTTCTCAGCTTAGAAACTGATACGCACCTTGTAGGGAAGACTGGAATAGACTATCAGTCTCTCCTCCATGAGTTTCTCTTCTTCCAAAATCTTGACTTCTCGAGTACTGGCTTACTTGCTTGTTCTTCAGTGTCTTTAAACAGATGCATTTTTGTTGTTTGCTTGCTGTTTTATTAATTTCTAACTTCCCTAGTTTTTTTTTTTTTTTTTTTTAGGGAACAACTATAGGCTAATCCTCCATTGCTGTGGTATATGGGCCTTCACCTATAACTTTTTGATCTCTTGAAACTAATTCAACATTGTATTTTTCCTCTTCCTATTGCTCTATGTAGATTATTTGGAGTTTGTTGTATCAAGTTTCTTCTGTGTTTTCCCTTTCCCTTGCTTCTGGCTTTCTACTGGGTTAAGAGAGTGGGAAGTACCAACCAGGGAAGTGAGTGCTTTAGAACATACTCCTGTCGGGGGGGACCCTTTTCCATGAGTCTTGCTTCCGTTTGGTCCTGGTGTTGTCATGCTCTGCCCCGTCACGTACCTTAGGTCTCAGGGTAGGTAATGGGGTTTCCTGCAGTGGCTTGAACCACCCTTGGTTGTTCCCTTAATTCTGCCTACTGCTTCCTTAATAGCCCTTTAGTTAAGGTTTTATCAGTTAATCTTTTGAATGTGCCATCTGCTCCGACCCCGACTGGTGCACTTTCTCATTCCTACTATGGGTAATTAGAGAGTTTATTGAGACTGTACGAGGAGGTGGTTAAGTTTTTGCCTAAAACTATGGACTTTCAACTTAGGCATCCTTGTAATTCGATTGAGGGAAAAAATATCTTGAGAAGAACTCCCACAGTGCAAGGAGACATGAATGTCAATTGTGCAGCTACAAAACACAGGATTGGAAAACCAGAAATGTTAGGCGATTATGTAAAACACGATATAGAGAGCTGTTAAATGAGACTAAGTGGCAGCGCACTGCCGCAGATAACTCAGTAATTAAAATGCAGCGGCCAGGACTGAAGTGAGGCGGGGGAAGCTCCACTGGCTTTAGTTTGTCAGTGTCATTGACTTTCAGTATTTTTTCATTACTACAACAATTGGTCTAAGATTTGCAATTCTTGCCTTGACATGCTGACCTTTTCACATTGATTCTTTCTACCTGCTGCTAAGATACAAAATCAATATAATCAAGCAGGCAAATCACTTGATACTGAAATAGCCTGCTAATAGAGGAGAAAATCTAGTTATCCAGTGTCCTTGGCTGTACTTCTACTGTATAAAGACAGGCACACAGACCTCCTTTGCAGTAGTTCAGGATTTATACTCATGTATTTAATGTACAGCCTTTGTTTGAAAGAGAATGTGGTTGAACAGAATCCAGGAAGCGGATACGCCAGGCTAATTTTTGACGGCATCTCACCTTGATGACACGGCATGGTATTTCTTTGTCTTTTCCTTCTAAAGATTTATGAAACTCCCTCCGGTCCCCATGTCTCTCCTATTTATACGCTCCACCTGACACAGAGGTGGTGGAAACCAGGTCTGCAATGCAACGATTTTAAGGGGGTGACAGAAAGGGACGGTGAGCCTTTGACACGTTCCTTCCCTTCCACCCTCCTGCCTCCTGTTGGAGACGTGCCAGTCATTTGTTGTCATCAGTGTTGCCCTCAAGCTCTGTGGTCTTCCTGCCAGAGGAGCCCTAGATCTGGCTCACGAAAACCCAAAACAAGGTGTTTCTGTCACGTGGGAATAAATTTGGGAGGGGGACCCTGACAAAATCCCTTAGGTCTTAGCAAGTCAGTTGTCATCAATTTATCAGTTAGCTTGGACATATGAAACGACTTGTGTTTTAAAAACTGTGTGGAGTGCTTGTAACATTTCTGATTATTTAAAAATATTTCAAAAATTCAATTACAGTTTATATTCAGGATTTTGTATTAGTGTCAGGTGTACAGCACACTGGTTAGACAGTCACATACTTGGCAGAGCGTCCCCCCTGATATTTCTAGTACCCGGCTGGTACCACACACAGTGATGGCAATATTATTGACTGTGTTCTTTATGCTGTACTTTACGTCCCCATGACTGTTCTGTAACCACCAATACGTACTTCTTAATCCTTTCACCGTTTCCACCCAGTTCCCCCACACCCCCGCCCTCTCTGGCAACCATCAGCCATTCTCTGTATCTATGAATCTGTTTCAATTTTGGTTAGTCCATTTATATTTTTCTTTAGATTTCACATATAGGTTAGATCATGTTTGAAAAAGTCATTTTTAACATTCTGCTCTGTTTGGAAAGTGTAGTGTTACTTGCTATTCTACCTCCTGATAAAGAAAATACTCTGGGGGATTCATATGATTTAGATATTTGGCCGAAATTATATTTTATTCAGGTTATATGTTAATAAAATATATATACTGATTTCAGATGCCAGCATATTTTCTTTTGAATATTTCACCAAAATAAAGTTCTTAAAAAGTTACTTAAAAAATAGTGACAATATGTTTTCTGATCCATTGTTATGACTCCGGGAATCAGCCTGTTAACAGGATAATTTTTAAAATTTGCAACTCACTTTTGCCTTTGGCAGCAGTCTTTATGTAACTCATCTGTGATAATGATATTACACATTCTCAAAATGTGATGAATTAATGTTAACTGGTGGTAAGTTGAAATATTCATTTTTTTTAGTGTCTGGTTGGAAACTAGTCTCAAATTTTAAAAATTGTTAATTAAAGAATTAAGGAGGTCTTGCATAGAATAATGTATTTTGGTAGCTTATTTGGAAATTACTCCCTGAATGGGGCAGATGGGGCGATTTGGAATCATTATCTCAGTTAGTGCCTCATAATATTCACTGAGATCGGCTCTCATTACTGTAACATAAAAATGCGTTCTAACTAAAGACCAGTCATTTATCTCAACGTTTAGTAAAAACGCTGATTGGTGTTGGTGTTTAAATTATGAAAATATTTGAGAACTGAACCACAATTGGAAAGCATGTTCTTTTTTTAACTTATTTTTTTTAAAGGCATTTAAGGTATATAATAGATTTGAGAGGATTTTACAGAGATTTCCCCAATACCCTCTGCTGCCTCACATGCGCAGCCCTCCTGCATTACCAGTACCACTCACTAGAGTAATGCATCTGTTACCAAGGATGAACCTCTATCACAATCGAGTGAAGTCCATAGTTTACATTAGGTTTCACTCTTGGTGTTGTACATTTTATGGATTTGGACAAATGGATAGTGACGTATATTCAGCAGTATAATGTCAGCTAGTACAGAATAGTTTCACTGCTCTAAAATTTATCTGTGCTCTGCCTGTTTATTCCTCTTCCTCCCCTCAAAACCCGTGACAAACACTGATACGTTTACTGTCTCCACAGTTTCGTCTTTCCCAGAATGTCATGAAGTTGGAGTCACAGAGTATGTAGACTTTACAGACCTTGTTCTTTCGCTCAGTAGGTCATTTCTCTTTAGTGCTGAACAATATTCCATTGTCTGCATGCCCTTTCACCTACTGAAGGGCATCTTGGTTGTTTCCAAATCTTGATAATTAGGCATAAAGTTTCTATAAACATCACATGTAAGTTTTTATGTAGGCATAAAGATTTCGATACTTTCGAGTAAATACCAAGTAGATTTATTGCTGGATTGCAGATACGAGAAAGCTTAGTTTTCTAAGAAACCACCAAACTGTCTCTGAAGCGGCTATGACAGAGCTGCCGTTGCTCCGTACCCTCACCAGAGACTGGTTTGTCAGGGTTCCAGATTTTCGAGATTCTAATAGTTATGCAGTGGCATATTGTTTTAATTTGCATTTTCCTGATGACATATGATATGAGCATTTTTTCATATGCTTCTTTGACACTTATATGGCTTCTTTAGAGTACTATTATAGTCTTATATCCATTTTTAGAATAAGGCTGTTTGTTTTCTTGTATTCGAGTTTTAAGACTTCTTTGTGTATTCTGGGTAGTAGTCCCTTTTCAGGTGTACCTTTTACAAATGCACTTTCCCAGTCTGTGGCTTGTCTGCTAATTCTGTTAACATTGTCTTCCACTGAGCAGAAGATTTTAATTTTAAGGAAGTCCAGTTTTTCAATTATTATTTTATTGATTGTGTCTTTGGAGTTGTATCTAAAAAGGTATCAGCATACTGAAGGTCATTTAGGGTTTTTTTTAATTTATATATTATCTTCTGGAGTTCTAGGACCCAATTGAGTTAGTGTTTGTGAAGAGTGTAAAGTCTGCGTTTGGATTACTATTATTTTTTTGCAGGAAACTATGTTCTTGCTAAGTTAATGCTTTTATTTACATGTTTGCCTCTTATATGTTTCAATTAAGAAATTTGCACCAATTTTAATTTTGAAATATTGTTCTTAAAGAATTGTTCTAAAAACATGTTCAACATAACCACTTTTTGATATATATCATTAAATAAGAGGAAATGGAATAACAGTACAATTGTTTTATATTGAATCACTTTGTTTTTTTTGGCTTTATAAGCGGCTTATTATAAAATAAAATATATGTTCATTCCATTCTGTAACTATTTAACTATTTGGCATAGATACTCTTGATAATTCATTTCTTAAATAATTGAAAAAATCTCTCATCCATAATAGATTATATACTACCACTGGTAACACAAACACGTTCATCTTCAGGGGAATATTCACTAGTGGTTAAAAAACTCATGTTGGAAAAAATAAAAATGTTGGAAATGTTTTCCAACATTTCCTGCTAAAATATAGCAGGAATGTTGTGCTATATTTTAAATTTTTCTCCTCCTTCCTGCCCATCAATGCATGTATTCAGTCATCCAGCAAGTATTTATCGAATACTTTCTTACGCATAATAAGGGTTCAGTGGATATTTGTACTATGAATGAATGAATGAATAAATAAATATAAATAGAACACAAATGAAGGTGACATGCATTCTTTAATGAATACTGACCCATCACCTTTTTATTCTTTGGCATCCTATTCATTAAGAATATTTCATTTATCAGGCCTTACACTGGATTCTTTCCATATTACTTCAGGCACTGGGATCCTATAAATGAGAGATAAGTATCTTCTCTCTATATGGGTACTTCTTAAAGTATAATTTTAATGACATTTTTGTGCTCACCCTTTCCTAGTGTAAAAGGGAATACAAATATGATCATGGGGATTTGTGGAATATCTTCTTCTTCTTCTTCTTATTATTATTTTGAGAAATACAGAAAAAGAAGTCATAAACTGAGCAAGGTTGGGATGGTGAGCTTGCCTGTTTGAGGAGTGAAGGTCTGGGGTGAGCTCCAGAAACGAGGGACAGTGAACAGAGTGGGAAAATGACACTGGATGCCATGAAAGTCCCACCTGAGGTGAGATCACAAACTGTGGTCCACACAGAACTGGCAGCTGTGTGCTTTTTTCTAGCTGTTGGGTTGGCAAGAAAGTTTGTTAGGTGTTTCCTGTACGATGGCTCTAGTAGCACTTAGTTGTCTTTAACTTCATTCCAAACAATTTTGTTAGACTGTATTTTGACAGCTGTCATATCAACGTACATTTTTAAAAACATAAAAAAAATTGGTGATTTTTTGTGTAGACGTTTTAATATTGAAGATGAAAGGTAATATGCAAATTTTGAATGTGCATAAATAATATGTATAAACAATAAATATGCAAATAACAAAATATGCAAATTATTGTTTCAAGAAAGGTAAAAAAACAACTGAAACTCTAGAAAAGATTTGTGTAGTCTATGAAAAAGGTGCTGTGACTGATCGACCATGTCAAAAGTGGTTTCCGAAGTTTCATGCTGCAGATTTCTTGGTGGACTATGCTCCACGGGTGGGTAGACCAGGTGAAGTTGATAGCAATCAAATTGAGACATTGAGAATAGTCAACGTACTACCACATTGGAAATAGCTGACATACTCAAAATATCCAAATAAATGACGTTATTGGTGAAAATGAAAAGTGTGTCTTTTATTTTATGGAAAAAAACCATACAGACTTTTTGGCCAACCCAGTGCATAGAGCTTTTTGGTTGCAGACCCCATGGAAGTGGAAACTTGGCTTAAACATGGAATTGTGATTTATCCAGTCAAACTCTTTGAAGGGAGAGAGTCATAAGGGGATTGTGGGTACATGCCTGAAATAAATTTAAGAATAAATTTAGAATAATTTACTGTGGAATTTAAGCTAGTTAAACTGGGAAGAAGGCATGGGGACTGGGTGCTAAGGAACATTGAACATACAGTTGTAATAATGGATTGAAGATACAGGTGGGTCTGAGGCATGGCAGCCCGCTGGAGAGCTAGGAGATGGTGGTTGGTAAATAGGATGTTTTGCTGATTTTTTTAAAGCAGGGGAAGTTGCTAATTATAAACCATAGGTTAGATCATGTGAGTGGCTGAGGTGTGTGGAGAGCAGAAACGCTGGAGGAGATTAGAAAAGGAGCTGAGAAGCCAGGATTGCTCTTCATCAGTGTGGATAATGAAATCATCAAGGATTTTGATGCGAGTACATAGATTTGGAGAAATGGTTATTAAAGGTATTCAAAGAATAAGAGGAAAGACAGAAGAGTGAAAAAATGATTGCAGTTAGGGAGGAAGATAGTGAATGCAACAAGGAAGGGTAATTTCTGAAGATGTAGAATAACAGCCAAAAATATTAGAAGGGATGGAGAGAGAAAGAGAGAGAGAATGCACTTAGAAGTGATTATCAGGTGCTAGGACAACTCCTGCAACTCCAGAAGGACACCTGCTCCACATCCAAGGCTTCATAGGAGGAGTGCAATGGAGAAAAGAGTCACACTTGGAAGGATTTTAAGAAAAGGAGTAACCTCAGTGGAGAGCCTATTTCAGTTAGGGGACGATATTGATGAGGATGTTGGGACCAGGGCTTAAAATATAGTGAATTTTACCAAAGCCTGATCATGAGTTTTAAACATCATGCAACAGTTAGGAGTTTTATGTGGGGACATTGCACGAGTAAATGGGACATGAGACTGATGGTAACGCATTTAGGGATTAAGTCCAGAATATCCTGCAAATATAAGAAATGGCCAAGATTTGGATAATGATGCAACATGTTCTATTTCTTAGAAATAAATTTCAGTGGTTACTTGTTTAGGAATAATGTGGTTTGGGAATAAAATGATCTGATGGATGAGTGTTTTGCTTAACTGGGATCATTTCAGAAATTACCCAACATTTAAATAATTAGTATACAACAAAATAGAAACATTGAAACTCTTGAGAATAATTTTATTAGAGGTAAATTCATTGATTTGTAGTTAATATTTTATCTGCAGACTGTTGATACAGAAGGAATGGGATGGGTGGGTCAGGCGATGAGGTTGAATTTATATTAGTGATAATAAATCAGAGAAGTAACTTTCTGAGAAAGAATAATTGTGTGTGAGTTATACTTTCAGGATATACGTCCATCACTGAGTGCAGCAAGTCCAGAGGGAGTCACTCTTAGCAGTAGAGAAGAGAAGGTTGGCGACTACTGAAAAGAAGTTGGTTAGAAGAAATCAGTCAGCCAATCAGAGAGGCAAGAGAATTTCCAATAATAGCTGCCTCAGTTAAGTGACATTTGAAATGACAGAAATAAGGGACCTTGGCAAAAGCTCACCTTGGATCACATAATTTATTGATGGAAATAAAATATTTGATAAGTAAATAGTGAGAATTTGGTGTTCACTACTTTTGAAAAGGATAGAGTTACATTTCGGTTGCACAGCATAAATTGATACGAAGTATGAGAATAAGTAAAGCTCTGAACACATTATAAGACAAGTAGTAAGGATTGGGTGACATTAGGTTATATTTATTGTGAGAGCTCAGACCAGACTACAGAACTGAGTGTCTTGTAGAAAGAAAGCCATATGTCAAGCGGTACTTCAATTCTGATAAGATCTTCACCTCTCCTCCAAAGTGATTTTGAATACAGTATCTAATATAATTTTCTCTGTGAAGTAATAGGTGAGTCATTTAAAACACAGAAAATTTAAACAGAAAGAAGAAAAAATTACAGGAACTGGCAGACATAATTTGAATTGAAGTCCATTAAATGCCAACCCAATATTCTTTCTAAATTAAAATTTTAGAAAGTACAAAGATATACCAGGTTTTTAAATGAATACAGTGTTTTGCAACACCGTTGGTTTCAGCTGACAATGAAAGGATCAAACTCTGATCAAGAGAAGCTTTAAATTTATGTAAATGCATACGATAAGCATGATGTGTAAGTTTTTGTGTGTGCTACCAATTCCTGAGCTTTAACAAAGTTCTGTCAGTCAAGTATACTTGCTTTACATTAACTTCAACCTCTGAGGGATTACAGTTCATTATATCCCTAATCTGCTAAGTCACATATTATGCATGCATCTAGTTTCTATCAAAAATTACTTTGATATATCTTTTCTGCTTTGGTCCACATTATATATGTCCACGTATGTTTATAATTTTTGCCTTTACAATCACTTTAATAGGAAATCATGAATCACATACCATATTAATACAGTATTTTTGATTCTAAGGATTTCTAAAATATATAAGTAAAAATTTAAAAATCATAAAATTATTTACTGACAAGTAAAGGAAACATGGAAATATTGCTATTTGTCTTAGTTTCAATACATTAACCTAGATATACAATTATAATTGTCCATATTAACTATGGAAGGTAGAATAAGAATGAATGGGAAAAAACCCTAAAAAGAGTCAAAAGCAGTTATTATGTTTACACTCATTAAGAACATAATTATAGATAATCCTATGTGAAGAACATGACTTGGTGATTCTGAGAGCAGGAAGAAACTGATCCTTGCTTTCCAGGAACATAAAATCTAGTAAAAGAAATAATTCATGAGATAAATGACCATAAGATCGGGTAGAAAGGAGCCATGCATCTGACAGTGATAGATAAAATGTCCTGGATATTTAGGAAAAAAAATAGCATAGAGTTTTTTCTGGGTGATCTGAACACATTCTGGGAAAATTGGCACGCGGTTGGTCATTGAAGGTTAGATACAGTTTGGAGTTGGGGGCACTAGTGAAGAGTAAGAATGGTCCTACCAAGTAAGAGGCAAGAACATGAAAGAAATAATGCTGGAAACAGGACGTCAGCTAAGTCAGAGGGTCAAGGATGTGAAACATGATGTTGGCCATTGGTTAGACCTGGTTACTTGGTTCTGTAAGCACTGAGGAGCTTTACAGATGGTAAGCAAGGCTGTGAGATGATACGAGCAACAGGTCCAGGTTAGTCCTGCAACTGTTGAATACTTTAGTAACTGGGGAATAAGTTTTGAAAACTTGAAGTCAAAAAGGTGGAACATAAATATATGCATACATACATACATATATACAGTTTATGTCTCTTATCTGGTATTTTATTCATGTACTCAAAAGCTTTCTCCATAAGTAAAACTTAGTCTGTAGGGGAAAATACTTTACAAAAGCCTTGTCCTATATATAGCTCTGGGGTAAGGACATGTCCTCTCAGTAAGGGATGCTCTGACTTTTGTGTCACTCCTAAAGGGGACAAAAACTCTGCCACTGGAGAAACATTGTGAAGGTCACAGCCCAGACACACAGGCACAACTAAAAGACTAAGATTTAATAAGATAATACAATGTTCTTCATAACTTACCACCATACCAGTTGGAGTCCGGTACAATAATAATAGAATAATCTCTGAAAATAGAAACAGATGCACAACACAGACCCCTCATCAGGAGGGGTATTGAGGGGAGACCAAGGTCAAGAGGGGAGACAACCACAAGGACACTAGAGAAGTATTATGGGTATACTAAAAGAAGATATCAAATGGAGTCGTTGAAATGCTCAAATAAAAACTAGAGAGCGCAGAAGAATGAGGGTTTAAAAAATAACATCCAACAATTCCAAAACAGTAACAAAATGGTAGATACTGACCTCAGACCCAACCGTATATTGTTCATAAGAAACTCAGTAAAATATGAACACTCAGAAAGGTTACAAATAAAGGCAAGTAAAACTATATGCTATTGCTAACCTTAATCAAATGAAAGCTGAAATAGCTACATTAATTTTGGAAAAGTCAACTTCAGAGTAAAGATTATCAGGGATAAAGAGGGTCATTGTATGGTTAAGGGATCAATTTTCCAGGATGATAACTCCCTTCCTAGAGCAAGACCTTTGTCAAATTTTTTTTTAGCCCCTAAGGAAGGTCAAAGGTTTTCCCTGAGTCTTTCTTAAAATTAACCAGCTTAAAATGATCAATACCCCACAAAGGTGTATTTGGAGGTGACAAAACTCTGTTCTCCCTCAAGGCTGTTTCAGTATATTTTAGAATCATGAGTTAGAGCTAACGATAGAAACTCCATGATACGTTGTATTCGGTTTCTCTCAAAATCGAAATATAAGGAAGACAGTAAAAACAGAAATTAAAGTAATACCCAGATTCCCAAAATCATCATAGTATTGTAATGCCCTTATTTCCCAGGCTCATCTGGATGAATGAAGTAGAAAAAAGGCCAGATATAGTTATAAACTTCTAAGTTCTTCAAAATTGTATCAATTTTCATGGTGTCATGATAGCCAGAATCCTCAGAAGCAAAGTAATTGTAACTATTGAATTAAGAAAATATATATTTGCTAAGATCTTTCAAAATTTTCTGGTTTCAAATACATTAAATTAGGTTGCCTGATAATTATACATATATTAATATTACACAGAGTATTTAATGATGGACACTATTTCATCTTTATGTAAAACATGGTGATCTATAGCAGCAGATGAATGGTTGACAGATTTTATTCTTTGAGTCCCTGCAATCATACACTACAATAATTTAGAATAATGACATCCCAGATTAATATTTCAGGATAATAAATATTGTTAATTGTTGCTTTTCCTCTGTGGTGTCTGTGTTCCATCAAACATGATGGTTTACCTTGATCCAGTTTACATTTGAGATTTAAAAGGAAGTAGGATGACATGATACCTTATGAGTGAATCCTTTTAAACTCAGCATTACATCATTGTTTTAGTTTATAAATGCTTAAAAAGTGCTTTGATATCTAAGAAATTTTAAGGAATTTAGTTATTTTCTCTTTATTTATCTGCACTAATTTTACAGTTGTTACTAAGCAGAGTATAGCAGATAATTTTATTATTATCAATTAAATTACTTTTCAGATTTTAAAATTTTATCCTATGAACATTATACTTCAAACCCAGGCTTTGCACTCATATTGCTGTTTGGAGACACTGTGTAATTACAGTCTGTTGTGGTCGTGGAAGCCTCAAGGATAAACATCCCTGTCGGTATGGTGAGATTTTTCATTAATTTTGCAAATGGATTTTTGTGTAAAAATTTGAGAAGTTACTAAAATGATAAACTCTTGGTTAGTCTGTTCTCATATAAGAAAGTTTAGACTTTTTTTCATGTAAGCTGTAGATCAAACTCTTCCTTATTTTAAGAATATAGTATACAGCTCTGCTGTGTAGGTCAGTGGGTTAGAGTGTTGTACTAATACGTAAAGGTTGCGGGTTCAATCCCCGGTCAGTGTACATACAAGAAGCAACTAATGAGTGCATAAGTAAGTGGGACAACAAATCAGTGTTTCTCTGTCTCTCTTCCTCTTTCTCTAAAAACCAGGAAATAAAAAAATAAAATAAATCTTTAAAAAAGGAATATGGTAAATAAAGGTACATCATTTTGCTTGTGTAAATGCTCAGTTTAAATTATAATTTACTATGAGAAAAGTAGATATGAAGATGCCTCCTTTTATGGAAACCGTAATCTCTACTCTAAGGGTTTCCCCCTTATTATCATAAACAGGTCCTCTTTGACTTGACTTCTGCCATCTCTTTTTAATTTCCTTTTGTGGTTGTCACAGCTTCCTTCCTGTTCCTCTGAGATACTCCTGGTAAGCATTCTCCCTTTAATGCATTTCTTTGAGTTCTCTCTACTCAGAATTTCTGCATTGATCTGATTTGATAAAATGCATTTGAAACTTGCAGTCATTTGGTTTTGATCTTGAGTTTACATTAGGTGACCTTTAATTCTTTATGGAAATTGGGAACAGTGATTATTTGGAGAATACAAATTGCCAGAACATCCTAAGGTCTCACTTCAGCCAGACTTTTCAATGTCCTGGTTGCTATTTTTATAAACTTCCTATTCTGTTCCATGTAATGAGAAAGTTCTGCATCATTTTTACTTCATTTCTCTAGGCTTTAAATAAGATGCTAATAAGCAGTAAAATGCCCAACAATGAAGAATAATGAAGATAATTTTTCATTCAAAAGTTTGACTAATCCTTAAACTTAATAATCAGCTCATAAATTATTGCCTTTGCCAACCCTGCACATTTCTCCTATCCACACTGTGGTCTCTTTTTTTAGTTTTCAAAGTTCCCACAGTATTAAGTAAATAATAAGAGTTTTTCTTGTTTGTCTATGAATTCCACTTTTTCTCTTGCCAAATTGTTTGTAAGTTTTATAAAACCTTATATAATTAAAAGGGTGGAGACATTACAAAGGATTACTGATCAGGTGGTTAATTTTCATTCTCTTCAATTATTTCAATATTTTCTTGCTGTCAGCATTATCCATCTTAGTCCATAAAGACCTGTAACCTGATGATGTTGCCCTTATACAATGAAAAGAGGTGTTATTTTCTTTGATTTGTTGCACATGTCAGATTGTATCATAATCTGATGATGGAATACTATTTCGTTTTGGTGATTTAGTCCAGTTTCTACTGTGAATAATTAGTGCCTATTGGTAAATAAGTAAAGTAATATATTCCTTAATTTATGTCTGTTTTCTTATATCATGAAGGCCAAATAAATATATGTGTATTAATAGTATAATTTCAGGTATGATAACTGCCATCTGGAAAATAAAACCAATCTAAATGGATAGATAGAGATGGACAATCGATTTTAGTGAGTGACAGAAAATACATTTCTGAGATGATATTTCACGGAGGTGTAATAGAAGAGTATAAGGCTCTAGAGTAGGAAGAATTATAATTTGTTCACAGATAGCAGCAAGATCTCTGTGCCTGGTGTGGCTGAAGAGGGAAATGAGTAGAGATGAGCTCAAGAAAGAAAGCAGTGCCAGCCTATTCGGGACCTCATACAACAGGTGTGAATGATCCAAAGAAACCATTGAATATTAAAACGGAAATGAAAGCTCCTTGGGCCCAGCTCCTAATTCTCACATTGCACTAAGGACATGACTTGTATATAGGAAGAATTAATAAATTAAATGTTTAGGACTTATATTAATGAAAATATTTAAAAGGGGGGAATAATCCTAGGAATCATTTTATGCAAACCCCTTCCCAATCCGGTTCATTATCAATTTTCCTTTTCCTCTTTTCACCAAGTGAGGTGACTGAAGCTCTTGCCTTTGTCTTCACTTGCAGGTCCCAGATCCAGTGCACTTTTTGGTTTACAAGAAGTACATTCTCCTGGAAATACATTGTTGGAAAATTAGCTTTAGGACCTAAACCTCACATGATCCCATTCAAACACCTCACACACCTGTAGATAAGTCTTCAAAGGAACAATTTTTTATTTTCATTTATGTTGCTTTTCCAATGTAGCATATATATCTGCAGGTTTTTTTCTACTATAATTTTCAAGCATTTGAGGCACTGAAATTTAATGACCCATTGTAAACATATTTTGCGGAGGTTGAGTAGTAAGCATAGGATGAAAAGCTTGAAACTTAGATACGCTTTTTATGTTTTTGGTCTCTGGGGACTTAATCTATAACAATGCACTATTCTCGAACATGAGGCAATGGACTGAATATTGAAGACATGGTCCAAATCAGCGATCCTACAGCTTGTAAGTGCACATGGGACTCTGTTGCCATTATACAAATGGCAGTCCTCCCCTCATCCCCAGGCCCCCTTCCCTTGCTCTAAGTTTGTCATAGTGTTCATTGCATTCCAGCATGCACCTGATACAGTACTGTAATCTAGGGAAGACATCTGTGGTCTCTCTCACTGCCACTGTAATGCACTCTCCACAAAGTTAAGAATTTTTGTCAGTGTTGTTGTGCGTCGACCCCCATTACTGAAAAGGGCCCAGTACATACTGGTTAATAGATACTTGGTAAATGAGGAAGTGATCATATGCAGGGAATCATTGCTTTAGTTTTCAAATACTAATGAAAATGGAGAAATTTTTGTAGATTAATAGGTTGATAATTTAAAAGAGCAATTCTAAATCACATAGATTTTGTTTCTGTAGTGGAAAATTGATAATGAATTCTAAATCATGGGTATCAAACTATGAAATTGCATCATTTATAAACACATGGCATTAATTAGAATTTGTTTGACTTATCACTTTTGAAAGAAATGACATCTTAAGGTTATTGCATCTTGGCAATAAATAAAATATAGTTATCTGTTGAGGTTTTCTCAATGGCCTCTTGTTAACTAACTCTCATTAAATGTGACTAGTTACTTAACAATTCATTTGATTTTAATATTTACAGTTATTTATTTTAAGAAATTCTATTGGTTCTTTTCAAGTTTATCTGTTTGTACCACAGCACTTTGTTGCTTTAAAAAAAATGTGTACCGCTGTCCCCACTCATGCCTGCAGAGAGAAAGAAATATTACACTGAGGATGGTTTTTAGCCGTTTCAAGGAGGTAGAATAATAATGGAGTACTGTTTTTAATAGCAGTTAAATAAACCAACATAAACCCCACCTGAAAACAACCTAAAAGTCCAAATGCAGGGAAATGGCTAAACAAATAAGGTGTGTCCATCTATGTGATGGAGTAGCATGTAGTCATTAGAAAGAATAAGATAGATCTAAGAAACAGTGTTAAAAAAAACAAGTCATGGAAAATGATGTACAATTATAATATATTCCCATTTATTTAAATAAATACATTTTATATGCAAAAAATGTGTAATGGTTTTGTCCTTGTGTCTTTTATATATGGACAAAATAGACTACTGTTTATAATGTTAATCTCATATTTCAGTATATGAAATTTGACTCCTGAAGACTTAGTCTATTTTTTCTAATTGATTATGTTTTCATCTTCTTACACATATTTATGTTGACTTGTTTATTCATGTTTGGTTATTTAAATATAAATTTTTTGAACTTAGTCTCCTGGAAATTGAGGAATCTGCAGTGGTCATGATTTTGCCTTAAGGAAAATCAGAGTTTGCTGCAGGTTCACTATCTGAGTCTACTTTCATAGGGTACCCAGTCCAAGGGTTCCTAGGAGGTGATAGTATATTTTAATGCACAAGACTCATGAGACAGAAAGTTTAGGATTAAAAATATCAGCAAACAATGCTACTCTTTCTATTGGTAACTTTTTACCTATCGGATTTTTATTGGATATTTTTGCCTGTAACTAGATTTCTCCCAGCTCAACCTTGTAGCTCAATGTTTGTGTATGCTTACCTATTTTTAAAAATATTTTATTTATTTATTTTTAGAGGGGGGAAGGGATGGAGAAAGGGAGAGAAACATCAATGTGTGGTTGCCTCTCGAGTGCTCCCCTACTGGGGACCTGGCCTGCAACCCAGGCATGTGCCCTGACTGGGAATGGAACCAGTGACCCTTTGGTTCCCAGACCTGTGCTCAGTCCGCTGAGCCAAACCAGTCAGGGCTGCTTACCCTTTTTGAGTGTCTTAGCTTTTTTAGTGCCTCTGGTTTACTGCTCAAGTAATGCAAGCACAGGGCTTAGACTACTGTTCCCCTTATGTTATTAAGAATGCTGAGATTCTAGGTTTCTGATACTTGTCATTTCTTACAAAGTAGCCTAAATTCTGTATTTCCTTAAGTGTATTAATTTAACAATGCGTGTGGATATTCTTGCAAGTTCAGTAATACATTTCACAGTATGTTTTTAATAATTTATCCATGAAGTGATTATTTTATGGAAGTGAAGGCTCTTAGTCTTCTCATGGATATGTTCAGGTTTTATGATGTTAATTCCTGTTGCAATTGAAGTTTAAAGCTTATTGTTGATATTTAATGAAACAGGCTTTCTAAACATTCTTACATTTTGTAGAAAATATTTCCTCTTTTTTTCTTCCTTCCCTTACTCTCTTTATTTTTTGTTTTTCAAATACATCCTTCCTCTTACTGTCTTACCATTCCATTCGATGGAAAACTTGCATAATTTCATTTTGGATATTATTCAGCAAAATACAAGGTTAGAAATTGTTGCTCAGAGAACAGAAGGAATGAGAAATTGGGTACGGAGAAATGAGTAAATGGAAGATTTTCACCTTCTTTATTCTTTTGGGTTTTATTATTACTTGTCCATAGTATTACAAAAATTAGAGCATTTATATTCTCTGTGATTCATGAGGATATAATATTAATATTTGAGTATCAGTGAGTAGTCTAGAGTGCGATTTTATATTTCAAATAACCCTGTGAGGTAGATAGGGATATCACGATTTTGCAAATGAGGAAATCAAGCTTTGAGAGTCAATATAATCTTGTCACATAATTAATAATTCACTGTGGCATAATTCAGTACCAATCTTTAAAATCTTACATTATACAGACATTTAGCATTTAATTATGAAATAACAATTTAGTATTTGATTAGTGCTTGTGATCATAGTCAATAATAGACTGTTTTGTGATGTTATGCAAGTATTTAAAGATTATAAAGCCACTTACTATAAGTGGAATACAATTCTCCATTGGTGCTGAGGTGAAAGAGGGTCAGAGAGACTTCCAGGGCCAGTCCTTAGGGGACAGTTTGTGGCAGTTTTGTGTGAAATGCTTGAAACACATGATACTTTTAACTGTCATACTTAATTCTTGTAAGTGTTTGGCCAAGTCTGCAGTAATAGAAATCAAAAGTATTTTTATATGGTTATAACTGGCTGATTTTGATCAGTTGTTAAAGTTTTAATGGTTGTATTTCCTGATCTCGAGGATATGCATCTCCATTTCTCCTTTAATCATTCTAATTACTTGGATCTGAGTTATTTGTCAGAACAATGTAATGTTAATTATTGGATTACTTTTGATTTAAAAATATTTTATTTAAACAGAAGATACCAGTTAGTAAAATGCTTTTTAAAATATCACATCTAAACTGATTAAAAAATTTTTAAATACTACATGATAAAAATGTTTATGGAGAGTTCATAAAAGAGGAGATATAGACATCACATAAGCACAAGATAAACTGATCAGCATTGTTAGTCACTGTGGAAATGCAAATTAAAAGGGACCATCACTACACATTATTAGAATGGCGAAGAAAAACAAACGATGATGCCAAGTGCTGATGAGGGACTGAACGATTGTAGCTCTCATGGATGGTTCTAGCGGGACACAGAATGGCACAACCGACATGGAAAGCGATTTGGTAGTGTCTTGATCGAGTTAGATCTACACTTCCCATATGACTCAGCAGTTCTACTTTTTAGTATTTATCAAGAGAAATGACAAAGTCTGTCTATATAAAAACTTATATGCATAGGAATTTTATTCAATATTACCTACTTCAAATTGAAAACTGCCTAAATGTCCTTCAACTGCTGAATAGTTTTACGAGGTGGGGCACATACATACAATGGAATGTTACTCAGAAGAAAGGACTACTGGCACATAAAACAATATAGGTGAATCCTAAATTTATTATGCTATGGGAAGAAAGCAAGAACTTATGCATTTAAGTATCATTCTGGAAAGAAAAATACTATAGGGGCAGAAAGCAGACCAGTGGGCCTAAGACCTGGGGAAAGGAGATTCACTATAAAACAACATGATAGAACATTTTTTTAGGTGATTGAGCTGTTCTGTATTTTAATTTTGCAGGCATGTACACTGACTGTATGTACTTGACAAAAACTCACTGATCTGTACACTTAAAAGAGTGAATATTTTGCACCCAAGTTAGACCTCAATAAGACTAACAAAAATAAGACATATACAATATTGTAGTTTAAAAGTCTAATTTGTGAAGTAAAAAAAAATGTTTTCGGCTGAAGCTGCTAAAAACTCAACTTTAGACTTTGTTTAAAAGCTTGTAAACTTTCCAGGGTAAACCAAAGAATAAAGCATTATAACTTCCATGTCAGTGTGAAAGTTAAAGGAATTAAAAAAGAAACAAAACCACACCAAAACAAAGAAAACCTAAGCTGGTATTTTTAAAAATCAGGAAAAAATAAATTTTGGAAAAAATGAAATTCACAGTGTGAAATGGAAGTCGTGTGGCTTTAACTCATGTCACTTTCTGTGCACAGTCCCTCCTCTACCTTGTATCTGACATAGCGACATCCTAGACATTTCACATTACATCTGTGTTTATTCCGCTCTATCATTTGTACTATCTCAAATATATTTTCAATTTATTTTTAATATTCATAGTAAGACATGTGAGTTACAGTTCTTATTTATTATTTTTCCATGCATGTAACCAGCACTGAATAACTAGATACAAGTTATATATATATACACACCCCACATATATATATTCATTATATATAATGGATTAATAGATTATTGAATGCAATAAGCTGGTTTTTGACATACATATGGTAACTACAAAAAGGAACAGTTGGTTCTTTAGAGTATAGGAACATATTTAAATGACCAAAAATAAACCAAACCTTTACAACCTGTTTAACACAATTACGAGCTGTGAAGGTCTGATACGTCATCAAAAGTAGTTTGCAGCTACTCTGAAATGGATTTTAAAAATGGATGAAAAGTTTTAGTGCCTGAATTGACCTTAGAGATGCAAATGATTCATTCGGAGAATATAAATATTTCATAGGTCTTATTTGCAAGACAGCCTACGTTTTCTCCATGTTTGGAAAGAGAAAGATATTAAAGTTTGGTGGCCTTTCCTCACCAGAGTTCCAAGATAAGATTAAGCTCTGAAATTCTAAATCACAGATTCTCAACATGATGTCCCAGAGCAGCAGTGGCAGCATTACCTGGAAACTTGTAAGAAATGCAAATTCTCAGGCCCCACCGAAGACCAAATTATCATGAACTGTGGAGAGTTCGTCCCAAGAGTAAATGTGGTAACAAGTCCTCCGGGTGATTTCATTGTAAGGGGAAGTTTGCGAATGCCTTAAGGCATCCGTTATTGGTTGATTTTTCTCCTACACATGGAGATAATATTAGGTAAATGTCATCATCTTTGGGGGAAATTAAGAAAAACAGTCATTTTTCCTGTTGCCTCTAAGATCTTTCTTCTGGAATAATTTGCCTTCTTTCTGCATACATAAATCTCCGTAGTGTTGGTGCATTGGTGGTATATGATATTAGTTTTTGTTTGTCTAATACCATCCCTTTATGGTTTCAAAAACAACAAAAGGCGATATATATATATACATATTTTACATCATAGATTTTATTAAGAACAGTCGTGACAGCTAAAAACATAAGGCTTTTATTTGAATTATAAATAAGCAATGTGCTGAAACAATGTGTTCTAGAATTTAATCATGAGAAGCCATTTAGCTCTCTAGCATGTGGTAAGTAAATGAAGCATGAGAAGATGAAGTATTTTCCATGTCAGTAATGGTGTTTCCTTTATGCAGGATAACTTGAAATAAAGTCAATAACTTGGGGCAATTTACTGCAGGAGCAATTTCAGATCACATGTACTCGCTATTGAGCAGTTCCCAACGAGACCGAATGGTTTCCAACATTTATCGCGTGATAAAGGGTGGTGAGGTTTGTTTAAGCACCTATGGGAAAAGGAACAGACATGTTCTTGAAACAAGATTTGTGGATGAAGCATGTCCTGTTGCCACTAGTACTAAAAAAAAAGTAAATTTCCCATCAGTGGTTCTGCTGTAACCTTAATATATTTACTGCAAATGTCAGGAGAATTATGCTCTGTATGTCAAGGAGGTAGTGATGACACATTTTGGGGAAGTTTTGTATCGTTATATAATGGTTAGGAAAGGAGAAGCTGAAAATCTTCGGCCTGAATTCTAATTCTGGCTCTGATATTTACAAACTCTGTGTTTTGGGACATGCTATTTATTTAATCTCTATGTTGCGATTTTCTCATTCATCAAAAGGAAATTATATTAATAGTTCATACCTATACCCCTGTAGGTTTGTTATGGTTATTAAATGAGTGAAAAATGTTATTTTAAACACTACCTGCACAGAATGTTATGTGAGTAATAAATAAAACAAAGTGTGGACAAATGATGTAGATAATTTGGTTGAAAGAAATATTTCTTACTTATATACCCTTTTATAGAAGTAGGCCAAATAGATTCTTTTTTCATCATCATTGTAATCTGGGTAGATTATCTTAACAATGAATATTTCTAAGTAGTCCCAATAGCTGTGTTCATCAATTTCTGATTAATAGGAAAAATGCCATACTTGAAATAGTTTGTATTTCTTATCTCATTCCTTAATTCACTGATCACACATTTCTTAAGCAGCTGTGTTGTGGATGACATTGTGCTAGGGAATGCGGAAGATATAAATAGAATGAGACCTAGTTGTTGATCTTAAGGCCTTCACAGCCAAACTGAGTTTCTAAGAGCAGTTTGTACCGACAAGATACGTGTTATGTAATAGGCTTCTATTTATGATTCCCCTTATCTTTGATACATTTATAACTCACACTATCACCTAACTTAGCATTTTAGACTGGAAATTTAAAAAATTCTACTTTATTCCTAACTAGCACGGTTAAATGTATAATTTATATTTAGTTTTATTCTAATTTTTCCTAAAGACACCAAGTGTGAGAGAAGTGTTAGGAAGGTGGACACCTCAAAGGAACACCCTATGCTCCTGCAGATCACCCCGAGACTTCCTGCCTTCTATGAAAGGGAATTTAGGGCAATTTTAAAGACCAAAGTAATCACTGTGACATTTTGGGCTACACAGGCCACATAGGTAAGGATGATTGTTAACGTAACTGTCAAGATAATATTTCTGGACTATTGAAGTTCCATCCAGACTTCAGCTGACATCAGTGTCCTGGCCTCAGGGCCGCTCGGTGACGCTGAGTATCTCAATAGTGGGCTTATTCTCAGAGAGGAAAATAGGCAAGAGAGAAAAATATAAAGGAGGAAAATATTCCAGAGAAACCGAAACTTAAAAGGGAGAAAAAATGATAGAGGAAGAAAAATGTGCAATAACTTTTATGGTAGAAATTATGCTACTATTTGTCTTTCCCATTTGGAGGATGTGTATTGGAAACCAACATTTCCTTGAAAACCATGGAATTTGAACCTGGTGACTGTCTGATGATAATCTTCCTAAGTTCCGTGTATCACAAACAAGAGATTTGTTCTTCATACTTGAAAATCTGCTAGTCACTCAAGTTACAGACATTGCATACTAGTAGAAAACTGTCAGCTTACTCAGGTGATGTGTCATTATTTAACATTTACTATAGTTATTTGAGCTGAAAAACATAATGTAGCAATTTAGGTTTCCGTGACCTGCAGCTAAAGAAATTAATTTCTGGAACACCAATGTACCTGATACTTAGAAAATAAGAACAAAGAAAACCAAATATTTGTGGAAAGTTGCCATTAGTAATGACATACCATTCATTTAACAAGAGAGAAGGATATTTGGCATTTAGTCGGTACAGTGACTCTGCCTGAAGTGGGTGTTCTGAGAGACTGCTGATATCCAACAGGACAATGCGGCTTAGCTGCAGTTCAGACAAGTGTGTAACACTGTGGAGTCAGGTAAGCTTTGGCTTGCTTTCTTTCCTTCCATCTTTTCTTCCCTTTGTTCCTCCTGCCTCCCTACCTCCTCCTCTACTTATGTCCCTCCCTTCTCCATTCCCCTTCCTCCTCCCCCTTCCTCCTTCTTATCTATTATCTATCTATCTATCTCTCTGTTATCTATCGATCATTTCTATCTTTTTCTTTTTGGAAAAGCACCCCACTAGCCTGGTAGTCATTGGGGACTGGTGTTTTTACTGTTAGGCTCTCATTAACAGTAAAGGCAAGTGGGCCCCTGCTCTGCCAATTTCATCAAGAGCTGAGAACAAGAAAACCTTAGAGCAAATTTACCAACTTCATTTTAGTAAACAGGCACCAAACAGTCACGCCATCTGCCATCACGTGCTCGGAAGCCTCAGCATTGTCAGGGCTCAGACACTGACAGGCTCCTTGAGGAGAAGTTCCCACCATTGTTTTCTCAATGATGTGAGGCCGAGCTCAGAAAACTTTTCCTGTAAAGGTCCAGATGGTAAAAATGTTAGGTTTCTGGGCTATATGGTCACTGTCACAGCTACTAAACTGTGCTGTTGAAGTTCCTAAAGCAGCCAAAGGACAATATATAAGCCAATGCACTGTGTCGCAACACAACTTTATTTACAAAACAGGCAGTGGGCTTTTGGCCTGAACTTTGGTGAAGAGGCAAGATCAGCCCATCTTCTGGTCACATGGGGCCACCTTCTCTGTGAAAAGAGATGACCCAAAACAAAACAGATTTCACAAGGGCTTTGGGGCTTGTGCTCTTTGTCTCCAGCCTTATAAATACCTAATGAGAATTAATGAACACTCTTGTGTAGATTTTCAGCACAAAATCTGCCCTGACTCCAAAGCTGCCCCTACAAAGTTGGTTTCTGTTTAGGGCAATTCACATGCTACCTAATGACCTTCAGGCTTTATAGGAAAGTTAAGTTTATACGTTGGTGCATCTGTGCTTCAAACTGGCCATACCTAAGTACTACTCAGGTAATATGTCTGTCAGACTTTTGTTTGTTAGAGAAATTTCCTTTGGTACCTTATGTATTGGGTACTGAACGTGAGAATACGTGTATTGATAAGAGCGGCACACGGAGATTTTATTCAAAGGAATAAGAGCTCTGCTATATTTGCCTTTAGGGAGGTTGTAACAGGAATGCCATTCAGGACTTGAGACAGGAGCTGGTCAGTTTCTTTCTTTTCCCGTCTTTTAGTCAGACTCAGCCCTCCTCTTTCCCTGATCCTACTACTTTATCCATTCTGTATATACCTTCTTCACAACTTTGTATTAGTGGTGATTTTGCTTCCCCTTTTGCCTTTCTACTGAGTTTGGCTGTGTTGTTGCCTCTCACTTTTCCAGGTGTCCGACTTCAGCTCCTGCTTTCAGGTGTTTAGTGCTCTCTCTACCTAGTTCCCATTCCAATTCTCCAGAGAGAAATGGAATTAACAGACCATGACCTTCTGAATTAACTTTCTGCTCTGATTTTTTATAAATTTGTGGCTTCCCTAAAGGGTATATTAATGTCTTCTTTCCATATTAAGTATACATTAACATCATAGGCATTAATATACCAAACTACAATTATGTGGATGAATAAGTGAGAGAATGAATGAAGAGTTGAAACTATGAAAGTTTGCCCACGCGAGAGTGGACAGTTTTTAATTTAATGTTATTTGGGAGTTAAACATAAGACAACACAGTTTTCTTTATTAAATGCCAGATTTGTACTTGGTGTATTTTCCAATTCCCTCATTTACTAGCCACAAATCCATGTAAAGGTGATATTATCCAGAGTTTTTCAATTGAAGAAATTGAAACTAAAAGTGTGTATATTTTAAGATGTCTGTCACCAGTTAATTGTAGAGCTAGAACTTTTACCCATGTCTGTGCTCTTCTTAAACTTTCTGCTACGCTTTGTTGCCTCAGAAGCCTGCACAGCAGCAGAAACAGGGACTTATGGAGGGAGCTTCAAAGAGGCATTGCCGTGGAATATAGGGCTTTATTGTCAAGACAAGACAAGAAGTTGGCATAGGAAATGACAATTGTAATGACTCCTTTCACCTTTCCATGTGGGTGCCTCCACCTGTCTTCCCTGACATCAGGTGACCACAGCTGGTTTTTCCGTGTCAGGTATATGGAGGTAGATGGTGTAGCTTTATTCCCTAAGCCTGAGGCAACACTGAGTGGCATTTGATAGGTTTTTGTCATTTCACTTACTCTTGCAAGTCTCACTTTTAACCCCGTACCCTCAAGCTGCCCTGTGGATTTCCACATTCTGCTTGGACTTCTCTCTAGGGCTCTGATTTCCTAAGCTGACTTATGAAACCCCCATTTGTCCTTTATATTTCCCTTTGGAGCAGGGATGGGAGGAAGGCTTATTTTCCACTTCTGAGAATCTGGTACTACTCAACACTACTGTAATTGCTTCTAAGGAATGATCGATTGCATGCTCTCAGGGGACATTTACCATATAAAACAAGAGTTGGTCAATCCAAATAACAAACCACTGGGAACATTGGAGACTTTTTTGCAGGGGGCGTGCCCTGTGTCACCTGACCTCGCTGACCTGCCAGTGCAAGAGAACACAGGTCACTAGATTGGGACTATACTCTGTGGGAAGTTGACCATTTCTCTGTTTTAGAATGTGAAATATCATAAAGAGTAGGAAGTGGACTATTAGGAATAAATATAGTTATATTTAAGATTGAAAACCATGAATAATCACCAGGTTTGGAAAATGGAGAAGAGAACACTTGTAAAAGGAAAATTTGCCCTTGGTACACTTTGTAAGAACTCCCCTTGTGAGGGATTACCTGTTCCCCCCAGATAACAGATTCGCCCTCATTCTTCATTACAGGGATTTTAACTCTACTCACTGCTTTTTCAACAGTCTAAATCCTTTTATCTCTATAGCACATATGGCCTCCCACCCTGAAACTGGTAAACACCACTCTGATCTAACTTAATACCTACATTAGAGTTTTAAATATTGTATCACTAAGTCCATATACAACTATGCTAATGTATGAAGTAGCTCAGCAGTGCTCAAACACATTACCGTTGCCAACACCATAAAATCCCATTTTCTTTCGCCTAAAAGTGTTTGATATTGAATTTGCTTTCCCCTGGCTTATAATTAACAACATTCTGAACTGCTTACAAGATTCCGCTGACTGGCAGTATTAATCATACATTCACACACAAATTGGCTACTGCATTTGATTTTCTTTCTTATGCATTCTTGGCATCTAATCACTGATTAAAACTAAGGAAATGACTCTTTTTACCTTGTTCCATGGGCATTTATTTTCTTTGTATGTTTAGTCTGTAAAGATTCCCCTGCTCCTTTCTATGGCTCTTCTAAATTTCTATACACGTGGAACGAAACCAAAAACAGTATTTCTTGTCAAGAAGAACAGTTTATTCCAGATAATTAAATCCAGGAATGTTCAAAGAAAACACAGCAAGGAGCATAAATTAAATTCTACCAAGGAATATAGGTTGTTTCCCATGAATGGATTCTGACAAAACAATTTTGTGGGAAGCTTTGAAAAGTTATTAATAGTTTTAAAACTTTTGAAAACTAGCACATTTTATAGAAGAAAGCAACAAGGTATATAGTTCTATGTTTTAAAATGTACTTCAGACATTCACAGATGTCCCATCCTTATATGTGATAACATTCTTGGGCTTGTATCTAAAATTCCTGCATGTATACTCTTATGAACACTATGGTAGATTTTTTTTGTATGTACCAAAATGCCATTTGGAGAAGCAAAGAATGAAATGTAAACATCAAAATACAGTGCATTTAGAAAAACAATGGGAATCTTCCAATGATGGTGGAACCTTTCTATTATCCATAAATACTCGATTTATACAGACTTGTTTTGTGGCATAGCCCAGAGTCAGACTCTGTGGTCCAGTGGGACAGAGACACTTATTTTATTCACTGATTTTGCATTCTTGCTTAGAGCTGGAACATGATAGAAAATAAACATTTGCTAAGTAAATCAATGAGCAGAAATTATTTAGGCTAGAATTCCTAAGTTATTTGCATAGAGAAAGTGCTGCTTGCTCTTGGAAATGAACTAATAAAATAAAAAATTGGAAATTGGAGCCTCATAAAAATGATTAAGAGAAGCAGGTGTTGGGCTTTGAGTCTTGTGTCTGATAGTCCCTGGCCATGGGACCTTGTCAATTAGCCTTTCCTCGTCTATAAACTGAGGTAAAGAATGATACCTGGATCACAGGGTAGCTATGATGCTTGAAAAGTAACTGGTATAGAGTAAGTCCCCTATCAGAGGTTGTGGTTATTATTATTGTTATTCTGCGGTTCTGGACTCTGTGTAAGTATTAAGGAATCATGAAAATATACCAACATCTTGATTTTTCATCTTGAAGCTATATGGCAATGTCAGAATATTTAGCTGTGACTCTGGAAGTAAAGGAAAAAGTATATCTTGCAGCAGGAGATCTGGTTATGATAAGCTTGCCTATTTGTCTCTCTGCCTGGCCGCCTGGCCTCCACTATCCCACCCACTTTCATAGCCACTCCTTTCCCATACACCTGATGCACACACACACACACACACACAGGTAGGACTGAGTGACTGGCACACATAGACAGACACATTATGACCCCGCACATACTGAACTGCTCGTAGTCATCAGACTTCTGTGCTTTATGATTTGGTAGTGTTTGTGCGTGAAACATCAGTGCCTACCAATCTTCAAGCTACAGCTCTTATGCTATGCACTTTGCCCTTGAACACATCAGACTGAGATAGGTTTTATACTTTGTATGCAGCTACATTTTCTTGCCACTGTGATCATCTCTTTGTAGACTGTAGGGAACATGGGAACAGAGACTGTTGATGTATTTTTGTGTCTGAGTGACCAGAACCTACCAGGGTGCCTGGGACATAAAAAGTATTAAATGAACAGTTGTTAACGACCTCCCACCCTCCTCCCTGCCTTCCACCCGTAATTTGTTTCATTTATGATGATTAAATTTTCTCTATTTTTACACAGCATTTAGTTTATATTTTGAATAGTATTATATTTTCCTTGACTGTATGCTAATGTTTATATCACAATGGTAATAAGTGTTTAACATTTATAAAATATATAAATTTTTCTAAAATTTACATTTGATGGGGTAAACATTCTCACATTTAAACTATATTCAATATGCAGTTTCATAGAATTTAAAAAATTATGAATTATGAACACTAAGAAAATGCTGTTATAAATACCAAAATAATGTGAAATAAATATGGGACTGCTCATCTTGGTTTTTTTGGCCCCCAAACTAAACCATAAATAAAATTTCCCATTAATTAATTTGAGAAGTGTTCTAGAATTATAAGCACTCTTATGGTATCTAGAGGCACTTTATCTTAATTTATTCTTTGGTTTTCATTTTAAATTGAGGATCGTGATGTCATAATGAATATGCATTTGCACCCTGGGCCTACTAATATACTTTATTTTGGTATGATATAGTGTAAAGATTTTTAGAATATATTTTTCCTTGGTTCCAGATTATTCATCTTGATTTCCTGTGCTGAAAATGAAATGGGCTCATTTGTAGGTTTAAATCCAAGCTAGAAGACATATTTATAGTCAGAAAGGGAAAATGAAATATTTGGGAAATTTAGAAACCTGAAAATTATTGGAACAAATCACACAGATTTAGAACATTAAACATCTAAAATATCTCCTCCCTAAAAAGGTTTGGTTTCCTATGTGGAAATAGAGAAGTTTTCCATTAAATGTTGTTTTCTTATTTTATAAAAGCATTCTTTTATGGGTGTAATATAGTATAGGATAATAGTATGGCTGGGTTTTTTGGGTTTTTTTTTTTGTTTTTTTCCTGTTTAAGACCAGCTTTGCAGGACTTTATGCTTTGTAGGTCATATGGTTTCAGTCATAACTACTCTACTCTGCTGTGATGAGTGCCGAAATGACAGTGTGTAAAAGGATGGATGTTCTAGTAACACTTTATTTATGGAAACAGGTGGTGGGCCTGGCCCATGGGTCATAGATGCTGACCGGTGGTGTAGTTTAATGTTTAAACCTGTGGCCTCTGAGCCCCATTTCTATGGTTCAAATCCTACCTCCACTTCTAAGTAGCTGTACACAGATGACTTAATCTGTCTCTGCTTCACTTTTCTCATTTGTAAAATAGGAGTGATATTAAAAGCACTTACCTCTTACAGATATGGAAAGTGTTTAGCGTACTTCCTGGCACAGGGCAAGTGAACGGTAACTTCAAGCCACTATTTTCTTAATTTCTTTAAGTATGTTAAGTGTTGTTGTAGTTACAGTGAAGATTCCCAATATTTAAAAGTCCTTATTTTATTTATTAAGGCAAAGTATTTTCATGTCTTTCTCTGATATAATGAATTTTAAGTTTTATATATCAGTGTAAAAGTAACCAGGACACATTCCATGTATTCAGAAGGATGTTTACCTCAATTTGCCGAGTTTTTCAGAGACACTTGAGGAATATCCCAATGGCGCTGTCCTTTTTTCACAATTTATTTTATTTATGTGTTTAATCTGTTGTGAATCAGGGAGCATAAAATGTTCTCTGAAAAATAAAAGGCTCGCCAAAGTGTTACAAATGCATTCTTTCAGGGTCCTAGGACATCACATGGAAAAATGAGTGGTACTTTGGTGATAAATGTGACAGGGGGTCTGAAACAGATAGCGCGTCTCAGGCAGATAATTCCTTTGCACTCAGACAGTGCTTGCTCACTCTCTCTTGTGATCAAATCGCACATCCAGTATTTCTACACAGGGGAGTTTCCTCTGTGTGCAGTTCGCGGGCTTAACAATTACACTAGTGATTCTTCCCATGATAGGGAAGGAAGTGTAAATGAGACTGTCATAACATGTAACACATTAAAAATGGATTTCCATTGCTATTTTTTTCGCTCATAGAATTAGCAGAACCTCAGCCATTGAAACATAGCAAGCAATAAGAATTACATTTAGGGAAATTCTAAGGTTTTGTATGAGAGGGTTTAGAGGATACATAAGCACAAAATACAGAAATCCTATGAAACTTATTCTTATGTACATATGAAAAGATTAACAATAAGTACAGCAACAAGTTATTCTGGAGGTATGAATGAAAAATGTAATTGTTTTAGAAAGGTTAAAAATCAGGGGTCTTTTTGCCTTTTATATTTCACCTAAATATACATATTTTGCTGATTGTCTTATTCTTTGAAAATAAATAGGATCTTTCATTTTGGGGACTTTTGGCCCAATCTCTCTTTCCCTGAAGAAAATAGGGGCCAAAACACTCTACTTCTGAATGCATGTGTGACTATGGCCTGTTAGGGTGAAATTTGAGGCCAAGTAGGCACCTTTTTGTCTCTTACTAGCTTGTGGAAAAAAGGTTTTGGTGGTAAGAGTGGTGTTGTTGGCATCAGGATTTATCCAAACAGAGGCCAGTGGGTCAAGGTTGGGAAGTTGGGTAAGAAGGTTTAGAAGCAGGGTGACTGGTGAGGACTAGGGGTTGAATGAAGAGTCTAGGAACAGGCACACAGTCAATGGATGAGGAGGAGAATCCCGGGGAAGAATGACTAGAGCACAGAGTAACATTTATGTACCAAGCCAAGATACCGATCACTCCTCAGGGTTTGTGCTGAGAATTCTCTGCAAGGTCAAGTAGCCCTGTACTAAGGCAAAAGCCATCATTCAGCATCAGACACCCGGGAGGACTGATGTTGTAAGGATTTACCTAATGGATTGCAGCTTAACTCCTGCAAACAAAGGGCAGTTTGGAGGTTCTGTATCTGTATACAAAGAAGTGCTATTATGGGGATCAGGCTATTATGGGGATCAGACCCCATCTTCCCTTATTCACCCTATTGCACCCCGAGAGACTTTTTTTGTGTGTTTGTTTCCCCGATGAAAAAGTCTTCAAAGGGAAATATTTTACTGTGTGGAAGAGTGAAAGAAAACCCGCAGAAGTGCTCAAAGTCATCAAAATTGACAAGTTCAAAAACTGTTTTGAGCAGTGGAAAAAAAGTCTTGATAGGTGTGTTGTATCAAATAGAGAGTAATTTGAAGGTGACTGACATTGAAACATGTAAGAATAAATAGACAGTTTTTTAATAAATAAACTCCTGGGTTTTTTTGGCCCCCTCGTGTTGGACAAAATGGTGTCAATAGTACCTCTATTGATTATTATTTTGAAGTGCCATACTTAACTAGCAACATCTTATCAAATGTGTATTTTAATAAAGTTTTATTGTCTATACAGTTCTTTATAGCCACTTGAACAGTTTCAGTGGCTTAACAATGGCTAACATAATGCCTGGGCACTACCCTTTTTATGTTCATCTCTAGGCATTGTGGAGTGCTTGGGCACAAGACTCCTTTCCCACTTGATTGCATATCAAAATCTGTGAAGATGCTTAAGTCATCCCTGACCTAGTCTTCTAACCCATATTATTCCTTCAGGCAAGTACAGGTGTAGCAGTGAATACGTTAATTCAGCAGTTGATCTTTGGACATGAACTTGTCCTTAGATCTATTTCATCTGGCCAAAGCCTGGTTATAACCAGTTATTCTCACAACAAATTAGTTTCTCTATTCTGGGCATGGTGTTTTTCTCCCAGTGATCACCTCCCCAAGCTTCTGTTCTGTACTTATAAGAAAATAGATACTTAGACATTTTTGTATGAGTTGTTATTGTTACAGCAGAATACTAGAAGCACTATGGAAGCACAGGCATGGGAAGAGATAACTACATGATGATACATTTACACAAAAGGATATTAGCCATTAAATAGTTTGACCAAACATTAATGCAGTTGTAAAGTGCTCTGGATGAAATGTTTCACAAAAATATTAGGAATAAAATAGAATGTACAACGTTATCTCACTACAATAAACCATCTGTGAGAAAAATCTGTTATTGCTAGCAACCCATCGTTGTACGATATTTTGATTCATTTGTGTTTTTGTATTTCCCAGTAACTCTGACCAGTAGTACTCAGAAAGGTGATTTCCCCCCTCAGAAGACATTTGGCACTACTGGGTGACGTTTCTACTTGTTACACCCTGAAGGAAGACTCTCCTGGTGTCTCACTGCCAGGGAGCAGGGATGCTGCCGAACAGCCTGCAGTGACAGGACGGCCACACTCTCCCCACATGACGAAGAATTATTTGGCCTAGACATTAATAATGCCAAGTTTGAAAAACCATGCTCTACATTATATGTGTATTTTATTTAAAATTGGGAAAAACCAAGCATTAAAGCCACAAGGAAAATGTTTAAGTGATAGGATACCAAATTTTGTTATGTAGATAACCTTTGAAAAAAGAACACGTATTTTGTTAAATATTAGAAATTGGTGAAAGCATAATGTTAAAGTCTTGTTGCTTCTGGAATTCACTGATGTGAGCTTTGGAACAAGAGCGACAAGAATTCGACTTTGCCTGTTGGGACACTCAGGCTTAGTTTCAATCATGGGAACCTGCATTTCTGCAATTGAAGGCATTGTTTGCAGTTGTTTCTTAAATCCCTAGTTGGCTTATTTTGGATCTAAATTGAAGCCTGAGATGAACCAATATTCACACAAAGCTTTTGAGACCAAAAAAACAAAAACAAAAAAAAACACACAAAAAAACCCCAACTGTGCCTGAATGAACACTTACATGAAAATACTTTTATTTCACATCCTGGCAAAACTCCTAAAATTTAATGAGGTGAAACCATTTTCAGGAAAAAAAAAGTCCAGTGATATAAGAACAGAAAGAAAAGCATCTAAAAATAGCTGATAGGCTAACTACCAGTATTTTGCCTTTTTATACTAACTACCAGGATTTTGCTTTTTTTTTATCAGATCCCCATATTGGCCAAACTGTGAGATTGCCCTTCACGTAGCCAAAAGACCCTGAGCCATGTTTTATGTTATAATTATACATATTAAAACTATGGTGCAAAAAGAACCCAGCGGGATCATGTTATTCTGAAGGAAGTTATATGTGGTTGAGGTTAAATTTGCCATAACATTATACACACACACACACACACACACACACACTCAGTTTCTTCTAATCTGTAGAGATGTTGCATATTTCAAACACTATGTGTCGTGTCAAACACTGTGCGTTGTGTCAAACACTGTGCGTTGTGTCAAACATGTTGCTCTCATGTTATCAGTGTTGTTGATGTCAGTCACACCTATTCCCCCTTCTAGATCCCAGCCTTATTGTCACCGATGGTGTCACTGTTGCAATAAAAACGTACCCACATCTTCTTAGATGATGCCACTCGTGGCTGTACCACTTCAGAATAGTCTTAGGTGACAGCAGAAACACTTGGCTTGTTGCATTAACTGCTACAGTCTGCAACAAACAGGACCGGCTATATGTAGGCTTTAGAAATATTGCCTGCATCCAACATTAGCACATCACTTCCACAAATGTTATGAAGACCCTATGGCTTCTTCTAAAAAACTAAAAGACCTTATCAGCAGTGATGAGAACTTGTCCAATGGTGATGAGGCCCAAAGATATTGACAGAGATCAGCCTGGCCCTTGTGAGTGGCTGGTATGCTTTAGCATCCCCTTTATGCCAGATGCTGTCCTGGTATTTTATATTTTTTTATAACTAACCCCTGCAGCAATCTTACCAGGTAGGTATTATTTTCCAACTTTATTCACATGGTTCTGAGGTGTAGATCACCACCTTTTCTAAAGTCGTGCAGCTAGTAAGTGGTAAAGCCAGCCTCAAAATATAAGTTTTCCTGTTTCCAAATCTGTCACTCTTGCGCTCATTGTCCAACCTTTAGTTGTGCTTCAGGAGACGCTCCAGTCCTCATTCCTGCATGGAATGATCTCCAAACAGTGAAATACACCATAGTCAGAAAAAAGAAGGCATAGGAAACGAGTGTGTCATCCTCAGCTATAAGTTTAGAAACTTTGAGTGGAGGAATTTAATTTGAGAGTTTAGTTTTCTAAGAATTCTATTATGCTAAAATTATTTTATAAAGAGATTTTAAAACAAGACTAAACAATCAATATTTAATTAGCCAGTGGTGTTATTTTTCCTTAATTTAATCCTAGATAATTTTGCAGAACAGAACCTATCAAACAGGTCTGCCATAACATGCCCCTCTCTTAATATAACCCTGTTGCAACATATATAATAAGACAGACAAGTGTCTTCGGTGGCTTTTCTTTTTTTTCCCTTCTCTTTCATTTAAAGTCAGTGAGGTGGGAATGCAGAAGATGGTGATGAATGATTAATCACAATAAAGAAAAAATTTTGTAGTAATTGAAAATTCTTGAATAAATATGTTACAGAAATATATTTATTTCTGTAATTAAAATATATGCCACATTTTCCTCTCTGTACATTGAAAGGCGTTAGCATAATTGAGGAAGGAGATTGAAACAGTCTCTCCTTGGCCTTTTTGCATTTCCTGTGTTCTGCAGCTTTCCAATGAATTGACTTTGTGGGTCCAGGAGTATTGAGCTAGGACATCTTTCATCAACAAGCTTCACGATGTGCTACTTTTACTTACTGTAGTGAATGAAAATAACTTATTAATTTAAACAGTGAAATGTGTTCTATTTTACATAAAAGGTAATATGTAGGAGGTACTTGTACAAGAATTTTAGGGTATAAAAACTGTCAATAAAATAGTCCATTTGACTTCATTCTTTTTAAATTGCTTTCACTATACTTTGCCCCACTTTTATGTTATATGGTCATATTTACAAACTGTGTACTAAATCCATAGTAATGTTTCTTTTCCATATCAAGGATTTAAACTTTAGGCAAGATGGAATTAGGTATGCATTTCTTTAAGCTTCCAATTGCATTTTGATGAACTCATTAGATAATCAATTAATAAGGGACTGATTTGCATAAAGTATATTTATACTGTATGGTCTAGTTGAAAATCACTTGGTATTTTCCCTACTATATTATTAATGGTTCTATTTACTATTATACTAGTGGAAAATGAAGTTGTGTAATTGGAAATTGGCAAGACACTTTTATAGCTTATTAGCTCAGGGTAATTATCTGCATGTTATATTGCACATTGAATTGCAGTTTAAAGTATTGCATTATAATATTTAGGTAAAGTGGCAACGTAACATAGTTAAATTGTTAGAGTAACCATTGACTTGTGCTGAAAATGAACACATTTATTGAAAAAGACATTTCTATAACATGCAAACAATGTGTTCTCTTTTGATAACTTGTTTTTCTCTTGTTCCTTTTTTTATTTTTTATTTATTTTTTTATAATTTGCTGCTTGCCATTGCAGGAAGTAGAGGTTTGTATTCAGCTTCTGTATTTCATATTTTAGATTTTATATGAATCTTTACATTTTAATTACTCATGTGCACTCAATCTACATTATTTTCCCCCTTAGGATGATTATTTCCGCACTTGGAGTCCAGGAAAGGCCTTCGATCAGGGTAAGGATCTAACTATTTTAAAATAAAAATTTTTACATGTTTAAAATCACGGTTTTGGACATGATATTAATTGTCTTGTTATTTAAAATACTAAATAGGACAGTTTAGATGAATGGAAAAATTTTATGCAATAATTGCTTTCATTTCAGAATAATGTGGTTATGAATACAGTTAATTAGGTAACATGATTATGTCAAGATGTCTCATTACATACATAACTTAGGTTACTGATTTAGGTTTCTGAATGATACCATTCCCGTTTTTCTTAATTGAAACAAGTTACTTCATCCAGTTTTTGAATGTATTCAAGTGTATTCACTTGGAAATAATTTGTGTAAAATTTCAGAACATGTGGCTTTGGTGTCTCTTTTTTAGTTAATAAAAACGTTTATTTAAAGCAGACCTGACTGGTGATTAGACTCAGCTGGGCTCTTAATGAGGTCAAAATGAAAAATCTTACATATAATTAGGGACCACCCCCCCCCCAAACTGTGAACATACAGTTTGTAGTTCTGGTTTGCTTACTTGAGAAGAAAAAGCAGGAAATATGCATTAGTAAAGTACTTCCATTTGCACATTGAGAATGAAAACATCGAACTCAATGCAAAGGTAACTATATAAATAATTAAACAGATTTGTTTACTGAATTGCAACAGTGTGGTAATTGGTGGGGGGAGGAGGGTGGGTGGAGATGGAAGAAAGTATAGAAGAATAAACAGTAATAAAAAAACACTTAAAAAAATAATAGAACCAGAAACTCTTCTTTTCAAAGTTTGAAGCAAAAGAAATTTCTTCTTTCCATAGGCTATAGTAAGTAAATCTTACAAAAGATTTCTCCATGAAGTAGCATCACTTAAAAATAGTAATCATTGCCCTGGCTGGTGTGGCTCAGTGGATTGAGCACCAGCCTGCAAACCAAAGGGTCTCCAGTTCAATTCCCAGCCAGGGCATATGCCTGGGTTTCGGGCCAGGCCCCCAGTGGGGGGTGCGTGAGAGGCAACCACACATTGATGTTTCTCTCCCTTTTTTTCTCCCTCCCTTTCCTGCTGTCTAAAAATAAATAAATAAAATCTTAAAAAAATAGTAATATTAAAGAAGGGGTCATAATATTTTATTAAACAAAGCTTAGGGTACTGTGATATGTTTCCAAACTTGTGACTTAATATTTTGAATGAATGCTACAACAGCCAACCTCTCTGAGAGGGAACCAACCCCAGGTGCACCGAGACAGGGAATGTGGTCAACATTGATCTTAACCGGCAATCCGAAGCAGCCATTCATATCTGGTCCCCTTTTTAATATTAGTTTATTTCTCCTGTACTTCATGTGCTTTCACTGTTACTTTGCAGTGTGCTTGTGGTATCTGCATTTCAAAATTCTAAATAGAAACAAATTCTAAAAAGAAGTAATTTTGATTGGCTACTAATAAGTCAAGTGAAATGCACTAAAAGACATACAATGAAAAAATAATGACATGTACTGGGATATATTTGCAAGCTTTCTTGGGAAATGAATTTTATGATGGAATCATAAACCTTGAAAAATTGGAGTTATGTATGAAATGGGTGTTAACACTGAGATTTGGCATACTTAGCGTATCCAGTTACAATAAAGGTGCTTTGTTTTTTTATTTCTGTGTGTGTGACAATGTGTTGAATTGTGATTTATCTCTCACTAAAAAAATAAAAATAAAAAAGGTGGCTACAGGGATGGTTTTAAACGTTAATATACTTTAAAACGGATTTACTTTAATTTCAAAGAGGCTTTCAACCTAGTAACTTGTCAAAAAACATCATCTTCAGGAGGCAGAGGGAAAGCTCAGTAGATGATAATAGCTGGTATTTATAAAGAGTGTACTACATTGAGTCAGTATGCGAAGTATTGAATATAGTTATTTAATCTTGAAAAGAACCCTACCGGGCTGATGCGGAAGGTGAGGCACTGAAGGAGGTGGAGCTCCTGCCCGAGGTCATCCTCCTCCCATGTGACTGTCAGGGCTTGGATCCAGGCGGTCTGGTCCCCGAACCCCATTTCCTCACTAGTATGTGGTGCTGTTCCTCATTTGATAGCTCTGTAATAAAGTAATGGCAAACTAACAGAATTTTTAAGTGTATGCTTTAAAAAGAAGTATTTACTTGAATGAACATTAGAAATAGAGCTTGAAGCTTTGTTTTTATGTTTTAGTCAATATTTTGTAGGCTATCAGACCCTGAGTTTTGACTGATGGAACATGTATAGTTGGTAAACATATATAGGAAAGTATTATATAGTAAAAAATATTAGTCTGAGATACCTGTATTTATATTTGGTTTGTTTTTTGCTTTGAGTAAAATAAACCACCCCACTGGTAGACCTTACCAGAGTAAGGAAGATTACCGCTTCCCCATCTAGCTCTGAATAGGATACAGTGTATCATATGGATAGAATAGACCTGAGATAAGTTAACTTGTAATATGTTTGTCGTTCTTCCTGATAATAGAATCTTCTGTTAAGTATTGTTTTCAAAATCTGATTGAGCTGTTGAATATAAAATAATTTAGAAGACTTTTTAATGAATGTTTATCATTTTTAATATATTACCTTTTTATTGGTTTATGCACTGCCATAGCATATTATAAGTTTATTTTTCACACTTTCTTTTGGGGGAGTTTGCATATTTCATGAAAAGAGTGACAAAAAATTGCCTTAGCATTACATTTGTTATACTTCAACTTAGGCCATTTTAAACCATATTCATTCTCACATTTATTTCCATTTCTATAGATTGCTTCTCAAAATATGCAGAATTCAAAGTGGCACTAATGATAATGTTAATTAATATTTCATAATATACATGGCATCGTTTCTCAGCCCCAAATTCCTCTGTACATATATGCTTAAATATGGACACACATACATATACAAACAAACATACATTTTTACACACAAACATACACACATTTGCACCTATAAAATAGCTTCTAGGTATGATTGTTCATACATAGCTTATCTACCTTTTGGTTTACCTGGAACACACTTTCCATCTTAAGTAAATTTCTTTTAATTAATCAGAACATGTCCACTCTGTTTACCAAAAAAATTAAGACTTTTGGTAAAATATAATGGTTTCAAATGAATTGAAGTAACACTATTTTGGTGATGGTAAATCTACTGTAGTATGAGAGAAAGCACATTGATGCCACAAATAAATTGCTTTGGTTATCTCCACTGGAAATGCCTGTGCCGTTACTTCTCTTCATTAGCATGGCTAATCATGAGTTGACACAACAGAAATTGACTAAAGGATAGTTTTAATGAGGACATGCATCTTCTTGAATACAGCATAAAAATTCTTTGCTTATGATGATAAAGGAAAGAAGAGATGCATGGATGAAGCGAAAGTGGTAGCATGATAAGTATTTTAATGAGTGCTTTGGATAGATATGCTGTAGCTTTAAAAAAATTTACTTCTTTTCACTTCACTGGCTGAACCCTACCTTGTTTTTGGATGACATGTCAATTTGGGTGTGTAAGTGATAAGTCACTGAAATTTTTAGCAGTAATTCCTGACAGTTGTTTAGAGACTCTACTTCAGCTTAAGTGCTACATCTACAAGGGTCATCTTTTATTCAAAAGGGTTTTTTTTGAGGGGAGGGAGGGTTCCTGCAGGATTTGGTATCTAGGTGCCCTGAAGTGAAAGAGTTGGAAGCAAAATGTGCTTTCTATATTTCCCTATCTTTGCTCTTTACACCAGCTTGGAGTTTCTCCACTCATCTTCAATGGCAGTGAATTATAATCAATGGAGTAATAATAAAGAAGCGAAATTTAAATAGATCCAAAGATTCCAGGACAAACCAGTTTCATGTTATTGATGTGTTTCACCTGCTTGTACAGATTTCTGGGGCAAGAAGTGCAGCTGTGACCGAGATCAACACCCTTCTGTCATTTCACAGCTGCTTCTCCATGTGCTCACTTCCAGGTCCAGAGCTTTCTGCGAAGGGCAGCCTGACTCCAACTGGCTCATTAGGTTGCATTTAACAAAAGTTCCTAAAGAAGTGGTGTGTGTTGGGGAACATTGCTTAATTCAAGGTGCTCAAAATTAGGCCAGGAAAGATAGATATGTTAATGGCTAGCCTTGCATCTAGATGAGTTATTCTTGGGAGAATTGGAGGGGGTGAGAAAAAAGACTTGGCTCTTCGAAAGGGTGGTCATATGCTTAGCTGCATATGTATATCTGTTGTTTCTGTATTTTCAGGATCAATTCTTAGAGCTTTATCTGATTTTCCTCATTTTTCACACCCATTTGCAAAATTTGCCACATATACCACAGTCACATCTTGACATGCACCTTTGCAATCAGTCTCTGCCTACAAAGGAGAGGATGTTGAGATTTCTCCTGGAGCTCTCATTCAATGAACAGAGCTGCCAGGGGTGTACACTTTTGGTGTCTCTGGGCCACACTGGAAGAAGAAGAGTTGTCTTGGGCCACACATTAATTAAATACACAAACACTAATGAAAACTGATAAGCAAAAAAAAGGTATTAAGTAAATTTATGATTTTCAGTTGGGCCACAGCCATAACCATCCTGGGCCGCATCCCGTGGGCTGCGGGTTGGACGCCCCTGTATTAAGGCTGTAATTATTTCTGAAATTGAAAAAGACCAGCATTTCAGAAAACTCACACCGAACCTATCTTTTTCTTCTTAAAAAATGCATTACAATACTTCCTAAGGCACCATACGAGTCTGACTTTCACTTGTTTACATGAGGGGTTTCTTCCCCCATGTGTTTAGATGGTGTTTTTGACGGAAGTCTGAAACAGTAAGCAGGTCTGACCCATGCTTCTCAATAGAGGCGTGGTCGTGCCACAGTGCTGCTTTGTTGGAGATGCTGGGGCCTTTTGGCATTTTTCTAGTGGAAAAAGTGGCGTTCCCAGAATTGAAATTCAGGGGTGACAACATGCAGAGATGACTATATGATTACAGTATTTTCTAAAAATGAAAATTCTGAACCATTATCTGATCTGACTTATTATTTGATCAACTCAAAAGAATTGATTTGGGATTTTTGTACTGTTTTGAAATAATTGCATGTTAGGGTACTCAGAGCTGATAGCCATGCCGATTTCTATCATACAATTCATTTTACACCATCTATTTTGGTAGTCTTGCCTTGTAGAAGCCCTCTGGAAAACCTGCAAGGAAATTGAATTCAACCTAGAATCCAAACGTGTTTGTTCCTTTACTCTGTGTCAGATTTAGTCCATAAGAATTAATAGGGCTTCTCTGTGGGAAATGTATTTCATCTTATCTAATTCTGATTTATTTATACAAGAAGAATATTTAATTTGCTTTATACCATAATTTATAAAATACAGAAATCAAGAATATGATCATTTTGTTCTATGTCAAATACTGCTTTTTTTCTCCATAGATAATAAAGACTGTATAAAGGTTTGTCCGTTTAATTTAGAAGATAAAATTGAGATAAATAATACTTCATTTGGTTCATATCACAGTAACCTGCATAGGTGTACGAGAAGTCAAATTGTATTTATTTCTTTTTAATGATCTTCTATGTTACTAAATTGTGAATCTAATTTATAGAGCAAGGAGGTAAATCAGATATACTCAAGGTGTTGAGATATTTAAAAAACAATATTTTTATCTCAAACCTTGATAGTCTAGCATAGTAGTAATACATACTGTGAAGGTTGAAAAATCACTAGTTTCATATAGGAAGTTGTATTTTTGGCAGGAATCCTCCACTGGCTTAAGGAGTGATTTTTAGTCCTGCCTGAACTTGTGAATACTAAGCACTCACTTAAAAATACAGTTGCCTAGGCTTGTTCCCTAAACATTTTGATATAATTGAGCTGGATCAGATTCTGAGCAGATTGAGTGTGTGTGTATTTAATTAAAAATTGGAAATATATAATATATAATATATAAAACATTTTACTATTTTAACTATTTTAAATACATTTACATTGCTGTGCAAACATCACCAACATTCTTCTCTAGAACTCTTACCTCTTCTCAAACTGAAACTCTGTACCAATTAAACAGTAACTCCTTATTCCCCCCTCCTCCCAGCCCTTGGCAGGCACCATTCATTTGACTTTCTGTCTCTATGCATTGGACTGGCCTACATTTCTCATATAAGTGGAATCATAAAATATTTGTGACTGGCTTCCTTTACTTACCATCATGTGCTCAAGGTTCCTGTGTGTTGTAAAATGTGTTAGAATTTCCTTCCTTTTGTAGGCTAAATAATACTCTAGTGTATATATCCAAGGTCTGTCTGGAAAAATTCCAGCCATTGTTAATGAGAATGGTTTGCGCAACATCGATGAAACCTGGCAGCCAAGGAGAGTGGACTGGAATGTGCATACGTGAACAATGACGACCTCACTGTTTTAGTCAGTGGGGGGGTGGTCGACGCCCTTGAGTGAGCACGTGTACTGTGTGGCTGTGGCATTCAAAATGAGCGAGTAGAGCAAGGAGTCCGCATCAAATTTTGCATTGAGCTTAGGCATTCCTCCATGGAAACTATTTGGATGATTCGGAAGGCTTTCCGAAACAATGCAATGAATGCAGCACAAATAAAAGTGTGGCACAAACACTTCAGAGATGGTCAAGGATCTGTTGAAAGGGATTCACATTCTGGAAGGCCTGCGACAAGCAGAACACCTGAGAGTGTTGACCATGCATGGGCTTCAATCAACAAAGACTTCTGGCTTTTCCCAAAATTAAAATCACTTTTGGAGGAGAAGAGATTTCAGACTGTCAGTGAGGTTCAGGAAAATACGATGGGGCAGCTGATGGCGATGGGGAGAACTGGGTGAGGTCCCAAGGTGCCTACTTCGGAGGGGACTGAGGTGTCATTGTCCTGTGCAATGTTTCTTGTTTCTTGTATCATCTTCAATGAGTGTCCGTTTTTCATAGTGCGTGACTGGATGCTTTCCGGACAGACCTCATCATGTACTGCATTTTGTTTATTCGTTCATCCACTGATGAATAATTGGGTTACTGCCACGTTGTGTTATTGTGAAAATGAAGCTGTCAACATTGGTGTACAAATATCTGTTTGAATCTGTGCTTTCAATTATTTTTTAGCATACCAGATGTTAGAATTGCTGGACCACCTAACAATTCTTCTTAATTATTTGAGGAACAACCATACTATTCTCCTTAGTAGCTGCATCATTTTACATTCCCACCAGCAATGCAGAAGGGTTCCGATTTCTCGACAGCCTCACCAGCATTTGTTATTCTTTGCTTTTTTAAAAATACTATCCGTCCTGATGGGTGTGAATCTGTTTGAGTTTTAAACTCTGCAGTTTATTATTTTATGCAGATATAGCTGAGAATCACAGGGCACAGACAACAGCTTACCAAAATAATTCCTCTCAGTTACTCTGTTCTGGAGTACTGAGAAGATTTTTGTTAAAATGTCCACTCTTTTGAAGGCAAACAAAAGTGTCAGGGAATTTTTAAAAACTTATTCACCTTTTCAGATCCAGTGCTAGAAGGAGGTGCAAAAGGGGTTTGAGAATGGATTGTGGGAATCAAGAAAAACCTCCCAAGATAAAGTTACTATTTCCATTGAACAAGCACTATCTATGTGTCAGGTGTTTTATTTACATATATATATATGACAATTGTACTAACCTTAAACAATTTAGATATATTCTGCGATTTACAAAGGAAACTAGAGCTGAGAGAGGTGGATAAAGGTAACAAAGCTAATAAGGTTTGTAGCTAGGTTTGAAATCTTGCATTAGTGGATTTCAAAGTCCATTTTCTCTTTTATTATTCAATACTGCTTTAGGTTCAACTCAGCTATGTGCATATTTTTGGTCTGTTTCTCCCCTCAGACACACATCTTTTTCATGAAAAGACATGGTGGGAATGACACAGGAATATAAGTCACCAAAGGGCTGATCATTCGATACACATTAGATTATATTTAGAATTGTTCCAGTGCTGAAGGAGGGTTTGGAACTTGTATTCTAATTTTTTAGAGCATAGGAATGTAGATTTTAAACTCACATATACTTGTTACCTAATAAGTGCCGGGGTTGTTGCATTGGGATATAATTCCATTCCTTGGGAATAATTTACAGCGTATCTGTAAGGCAAGAAACTGCTTCAAAGGTGTATGACAGCTTCTGTGTCCTTTCTTGGAAGTCACTTTTCTTATTTTATTTTTGACTGTTTATTCTATTAAAGTTGTCCCAATGTTTTTCCCTTTTATCCTCTGCCACCCAGCCCACCCCTCTTGACCACAGTTACCTCTTGATTCCTTGTTCATGTCCATGAGCCATTCATACATGTTCTTTGATTAGTGCCTTCCCTCTTACTTCCACCATCTCCCTGCTCCCTTCTCCCCTCCTACAGCTATCAGTCTCTTGATACTTCCATGTCTCTGGTTCTATTTCATTTATTGGATTCCAGTTATAAGTGAGGTCACATGGTATTTGTCTTTCACCTACTGGCTTATTTCACCGAGCATAATAGTTTCCAGTTCCATCCTCTTGCTGTAGTAAAAGGTAGGACTTCCTTTTTTCTGCTTCGTAGTATTCCACTGTGTAAACCTACTACCGTTTTTTAATCCACTCATTTACTGGTGGGCACTTGGGAAGTTTCCAACATTTAGTTATTGTATGTAGTACTGCTATGAACATAGGGGTGCACACGTTCTTTTGGATTGGTGTTTCAGGGTTCTTAGTGTATTTTCCCAGCAGTGGAATCACTGGGTCATAAGGCAGTTCCATTTTTAGTTTTCTGAGGAAATTCCATACTGTTTTCCACAGTGGCTGCACCAGTCTGCATTCCCACCAACAGGGTACTTTTCATTGAAATCTTCTGACTGGAACTCTCACCCCTTCTCCTTATGTGCAATGTAGAAAAGAAGTACATGTGTCTTTAGAACATTAGCAGTGAAGCCTAGAGGTAACTATGCCTAATCACTAATAAAATTAAGGAAGTTTTTTTAAAGATGTTTATTTATTTATTTTTAGAGAGAGGGGAAGGGAGAGAGAAAGAGAGGGAGAGAAACATCAATGTGTGGGTTGACTCTTGTGCACCACCCCCAACCAGGGACCTGGGCAACAACCCAGCCATTTACTCTGACTGGGAATTGAACCAGCAACTCTTTGTTTCACAGGCTGGCACTCAATCCACTGAGCCATACCAGCCAGGGCAAAAGTTAAGGAATGTTTACCTCTTTAGTGTCTTTGAAGTCCAGCCTTGAATTAGACTTTCTGCTCAGAAATGCCATTCCATCCTCACATAACAGTTATTTTTTTAAAAACTGCCTCTTAAACTACAATTTCTTTCATTCTCTTCAATTTTTAGCCTATATACTTGATCAAGAGTGAGTAAATTCATCCTTCCGCAGGAAAGTTATTTGAGAAGCTTTTAATTATTTTTAAAATCAGTGATCGTTTTTTATTAGATTCTCTGCTGCTCATCACAGAGAGGCTGGAATGTCACAGTCTCTTCCAGCTCTAATGTTTCACAATTTTTGCATTTTGCTAGATTGCTAATTTGCTTTTTAGACCTTGGTTTTATTTTATTTTCTTTGTCCTCAGCCTGTTTCTTGATAGTTCTGCCGAGGACCTGCTCTTCCGTGCTTTAGCATTATGGGAGATAGCTGAAATAAATGATTGGCAGGCAGGGTAGTTGGATGGACATTTACTTGATTGTGCCATGTAGTCAGGAGTTTGAATCAGAGCTTTGGCAACACAGGCTAAATTACTTTATGCAAGTAGTGTAACCGTAGTGAAGTTGTTTTCCCTTTGATAAAATGTGAATAGATTTTTAATTTGCAGGGTTGTGAAACTAAATGTTTGTAAGACCTATACACATAAAAAATATGTAAAATGTTCAGTATTTTTCCTTCTTTTTCTCTCATATTTCCTCTGGAAACAAGACACAATTTTAAAAAATCTTTTACTACTTTTATTTATAAAAACTTTTTTTTGTTCTGGCATAAGATATTTTTTCCATTTTATCCAATATTTTTATAGCCAGAGTGATCATAGTAATTATTGGCCTCCATATTCTGGCACAATAATTATTTTGAGAGTTTATATGAATAATTATATTCCTTGACAAATTTAGAGGAATTTATAATGTTCAAGACATTGGATATAACAAATTGTTACTTTTATTACATTAAGCAGGATATATTACAATTTTATTATTAACACAATGAAATAAATTAGACTTCTAGGTAGCACAGTGTGGTGTGCTGAAAAAAAAAAAAAACAGTCTTGGACTTAAGCCAGGCTTTATTTTCTAGCTTTACCAATTGTTAATCTGAAACTCAATTTTCTATAATTTAAAAACAAACTTTTTAGAAGAATAATATGACTCTTCCTATTATAATTAAATTTCTTTTTTTAACTTTAAACAATTTGATAGAAAATGTATGTTTTTGAGCATGGCAATGATGTTAAAAAGATCAGTGTTTCACCAATAATTGTGGGAGGAACTCCATCCTGCAGAGCTCTCCCGGCTGCCATGAATGAGAAATAAATCGTCCTGGACACAATCTTATTGTTCTGGTGGGAAAGGGGGTGGTGATTCCCTTTGGTGGAGAATGCCCCGCGCCTTTCTCCCAAATGGCTTTTATTGGGAATGGTATGTGTAGGTGTACACAGCATACATGTATAGCTCATCAATCAATGTCAAAAGGCTGTAGTCATACAAAAACAGGTATTATCTATAGATAACAATTGAAGGAACACAGAGATTTGTCATAGGTCAATGCCTGTGGGACATGCTGATGCCAGATGGTCTTTAAGACGTGTTTCATGAGATAAGGAGTTTGCTGAGCAATATTTGTTCAGATGACACAAATATTGATAAATGCAATTGAGATTAGAATTCAGATCTTCTAGATACTAGTCCTACTATTTTCCAAGATACTATGTAGTCACTGCTAATTTATCAGTGATTTTATAAAAAGGGTTGGATAGGAAAATAACCTATTTATTTTGCTTATCTTGTTAGAGCATAATTTTCATGAGTTTAAAAAGTTAGTAATAATAGTTGTCAGTTGTTGAACACCTACTACCAACCACGAACATTTAGTTATTCACTCAATTCTCACATTAACTTCTATCTTTATTGCTTTTACTTTGCTCCCATGTTTTTTTTTTAAATTATTGTTTCCATTACGAAGAGAAGTAAAACTGATTTTAATGAGAGGAAATAATTTTCCCCTGACCCTACAGCTATTTGGAATGAGTCTGAGTTCACATCTGTCTCATTTGATTCTAAATTCCGAGGCTTCTCCACACACACACTTCCTCTGCATCGTGACCTCAGCCAGCATTTACGCCAGGGGCCTTGGCTGTTTTCATGGTCTTTCAATGCAATTTCAAGTTAGATCTCATGAGGAAGCTGTCGTTGACATTAGAGAAAGGACTGAATTTTTCTCACTCATGGTAACTTTGTACAGATCATTTAATCAAACTCTATGGGTTTCTAATTTCTGATCTCTAAAATTAGGAGGTGGCAAAGGATGATTTCCAAGTTTTAGCATATAAGTTTTATTTTTCCAGTGTTCTGTAAATTCTGTGACTGGCATGTTAAGGATTAAATCTTTGAATATGTATGTTGATGTTATAGCACTTAATTCTGCCAGTAATTTTCATTCATATTAGTTTCCAAAAGATCAGTAATTTGTCACTGAAAGGATGGATTTAATTTTCATGATAAATTTTTAGAAGTAATATTTTAGAATAATATTTGGGGAAATCTTTGTTAGAAACTTACTTTATCAAATTTATCTTAAAATACTTTATAATCATACATATTGCTGGCTAAAAATTACTTAAGTATTATATATATAATAGTTTGCAGTTTTCACGTACATTCTAATTTGAAGCTAACAAAATTTTTATATGGTTAGAAGAATGGGACTTGCTATCCCTAACTTCACAGTCACTTAATAATTAAGGGACTTGCCCAGTTATATTAAATAATTATAATGCAAACCATTTATATTAAGTTACACATCTAGAACTAGAACTCATGTCATTAATCACATAGTCTTGTGCCTCCCTACAATACTGTGCTCCAAAATTATCACCTACAATTTTAATCATCATTGTAAAAACGAGCTAATTATTGCTGTGCTGCAGTGGGGTTGGTTGTATTTGCAGTTAAGGCCAGAACATTTAGAAATTAAAATAAATTTTAAAGCAAGATAGGAGACAACATGTTTAAAATTTCATAGTGACCTTTATTATAAGATAGGAGGCAGCATAATTTTAGAAAAATGTTGTGGGCTTGAAAATCAGTACTGGTTTTTAGTCTGAGTTGTACCAATGATTAGCTCTGCAAACATGGAAAAGTTAATTAACCAAAAGCCAAAGGTAATGTCTGCAGATTAACATTTAACTTTAGGCCTGAAGGATTCCAAGAGATAGTTAATAAAGTGGTAGAAGAAGAGAATAGGCGGGAGAACTCATAGGCTGTAATTTAGGCTCAGAGTATTTTAATTGTTTATTCAACGTGTGCTGTATACGAGGTCTGTCCAGAAGATATCCAGCCATGTGATATGAAAGATAGAGATATTTTAGAACAAGATATAAGATACAAGAAACATTGTACATAGGACAGTGCACCTCAGTCCCCTTCAAAGTAGGCACCTTGGGACTTCACACAACTCTCCCAACTGCCATCAGCTACCCTGCCATATTTTCCTGAATCTCACTGATAGTCTGAAATCTTTTCCATTTCAAAGGTGATTTTAATTTTGGAAAAAGCCAGAAATTCCAGGGTGCCAAATCTGGGCTATAGGGGGGCTGAGTTACCTGGGTGATTTGATGTTTTGCCAAAATACTCTGCACAAGATGTGATACATGAGCAGAAACGTTGTTGTGATGAAGCTGCCAATCACCAGTTGCCCAGAGCTGCGGCCTTCTAAATCATCCGAATAGCTTCCATGGAGGATTGTTCAAACTTAATACAAAATCCGATGCAGATTCGTTATTCTACTCACTCAGTCATTTTGAATGCTACAGCCACACAGTACATATGCTCACTCAAGGTTGTCTAATGTACCCACTGACTAGTCCAGTGAAGTTGTCTTTGTTCACATATGTGCATCCCAGTCCACTCTCCTTGGCTGACAGGTTACATCGATATTGAGTAAACCATTCTTGGTTGTATTAACAATGGCTGGACTTTTTCTGGATGGCCTCATATATACTATTCACATATTTTTTTAAATGTTTTCTCAAACATTTAAAATAAATGTAACAACTTTCATTCTAAAATGTTAACACTCCCTATCAAAAGAAGGAACTAATGAACATAAATATTTCCACTTAACAGATTCAAAACCAAGTTTATATTATACTGTGTAACTTCTGAGCATATTTTTTAATAATGGTGGCAGGCACTTCTGCAAAAATTTTTATCTGTTGCTCATTTTAAGTTAAAAACATTAGGAAGAAAATAATACACACATATATAAAATAATACATATATATTATATGCCATTTCTAAAAATAAACTTTCTGTTAATGAGCCTCTAGTAGATCTTTCATAAAATAAGGGTCATGTCGTGTGTTGAATTGTGTCCTCCCAAAAGACAGGTGAAGTCCTAACCCTCAGTGCTCTGTCTGTGACCCTATTTGAACTCTGGACTTTGCAAATAAAATCAAGTTAAGATGAGGTCATACTGGTTGAGAGTGAGCCCTAATCCAATGTGGCTGGTGTTCTTCTAAGAAGACAGGGAAGGGAACCACACTACCAATTGCCTTCAAGCCTCCAGAGCTATGAGAGCATAAATTTCTGCTTTTATAAGCCACCTGGTTGTAGTACTTCGTTATGGCAGCCCTAGGGAGACGGTACTGTCAGTCATATTACAATAATGTTTAAATAATTCCTCAGGTCCCTTGCATAAGTGCTGATACACAAACTGACTAATACCTTCCTTTGAACTAGTTATTAAAAATAGTGTACTTTTATTATAACTTCTAATGCATGAATTCTTTATTTTATAACATTTTATTTAAAGAGTATGTTGGATAAATGTTCCTGCTCAAGTAACATCTCTTTTTCTGGCTTCAGCATCCTGATGTTCTGTCGGAAAAATATGCCTCACTCTTACCCTTGGACCATAAGGTCCCCTTAGGTGGACCTCACTCCCAAACCAGGGAGTGGGTGAGTGACCCAGACCTGACCTAGTGGAGTCCTGCTCCCTGTTCTCAGCAACTAGTTTAGGGATGAGGACATGACCCAGACCAGGCCATTTCAGTTTGGGGACGTGCAGCACAATTAGAGGACAGGGAGAGCAGATTTTTGCCGGCGTTCCTATATATTATGGAACTTGAGAGACAAGCAGAGCCGTCCCAGCAAGAATGCTGAATGTTGGAGTTCAGTGTCACAAGATGAAGCAAGGAGCACCTAATGCTGTGTGTACACTTTGGGCCTCGTGTCCAGCCTCCTCTCAAATGAGCTGCACTCATAGTTTCCTCTAACTTTTTTTCCCTTTGGTGAAGCCAGTTTTAATCGATGTCTCTTATATCTAGTGGAAGTACCTTGCTATATAGAAGCTGCGTTGTAGGAAAGTTAACACCTGTGGAGCTGCCTGAGCTGAGGGAGAGGCCGGGCCACGGAGGATACTCAGTTCTTGTACTGGAAGTTGTCATTCCATTCTTTGATGTAGCAATGCCGTGACTGTTCTGTGGCCTGTTGTCTGTCTCCAGGGCTTTATAATTTGTGCCTGTTGAAAATGATCCTTTTGGGGCCCTGCTAGATAATTGTCTTTTTCTGAAGTTTCCATATGTTAATAACACATAACTGCATTTTCCATGAAGGTTTTCTTCTTATTTCCACAGCCAGTATTGTCATTGTATCAGCAAGTGAAAAGCAAAGACAAAAGTCTTCTTTTTTTTTTTAAAAGGACCTGAAAAGTCTTTGACCTTATAAACTAAAAATTCACTTTATGTAATTGGATTTGGAGAAACATTCAGGAAAATATTTAGTTTAACTAAGTTATATCGAATTAAATAGTTGGTATGAACCAGGTTTTCTTCAAAGGTCAAAGCCACTTCCTCTTATTAGTTGTTCTAGGTGACACATTAATCTACAGCAGCTTCTTCGTTTCCCTTCCACTTGGCCCCTGCCGTGGAGAGTTAGAGTGTCTCTGGGCTCTTTTGCTGGAGAAGGTTGCATATAGAATCTGAACTCTGAACGCAGTGGGCTGATCTGGGCAGCCACGTTGAAGATGTTTTGGGATATTGCAAAAAAAAATCTTGAAGGTTGAGGAGTGTTATTGTAAAATCTTTGATCTGGGTAATTTAAATGAACCACAAGCAATTTCTTTACTTTCTCCCCTACTTTAAGGATGGCAATGGGCGGCCTCAGTGAAAACACCTGTGCAGACAATCTCAAATTCCCAGCTCTCAACGATCTCTTCTCTAAGTAATGCATAATTTATAAACCTAGGTTTCCAGCCTGTGTTCCCACTCAGTAATAGTCAAGTTTTTCAGGCAGTCAGAAGAAAATAAGGACCCATATCCCAACACCTTACCCAGGGAGAAGCAAATATTCAGTGTAATCCCTGAGACGAAAGTTACGAAGCTCTGGTTATTGTCATAACAGGCGAAGGGCCACCCATCCCTCTGATCTACCTAATTAAAAACAATGTGAAACCATAAAAATCTAGAAAATCATAAATTTTCATTAGAATATAGAGTAATTTAAACAGCATATAACTTTATATCTTTCCATACCCATAGTTGTATATTTTCAGTGCAGTGGATTATACTTGGCAGAGAAGGATAAAAAGCAAATAAAAAGTAGATCCTTCTATTTAAGTAGATTTATATGTCAGAGGACAACCTGTTTTAAATCCACTTCACCACAAGTCTTTGATTTCAGAGACCTCTGAATAAAAGTCTAAAGTCATCCCCAATCACCCTGTCAGCAAGAATATTTTAAAGTGGTTTTTGTTTTGTTTTTCTTAGCACCTGGCTTACAGTAGGACTGAAAGGTGTTTCTGGTTGAAGCTGTGACTCTGAATAAGGCTGCAGTATGGATTTAAATAAAGAAATGAGGTCAAGGAAGACAAATGATATATATTCAGGAGAAGAAACTGAAACTTTGGGTGTTTTCTGCTTAATTTAGAAAAGGGGAGAAAAGTGGGGAAAGGCGACTGTGAAGCCAGACAATGAGTCCTATATATCCAGGGAAATACATTTTAACATACAATAATGTATACTAAACAGAACTCAAATAGTTGAGGCAATTTCTGAGTCTTACTAGGAATGTGATCTTCTATCATTGGAAAACTACATCAGTAGGAAGACCGTGATTATTTTTTTTTCAAGATAAATGGTCTTTCATAAAAATTTAAAACATGAAGTTTAAAAACAGGATTATCTCACTGACAGTTGCATTCAGCAAAAGCTCAATATAATCTTTAGTGATATATTTAAGCTTTGGAAAACAATTTAACTCTGGTCCAGCCTCTGCGGGGTGGGGGAAGTGGCGGTTATCCACGTAGATGGCTTGGAACAGAATTGCACACATAGAATAATGGGCTTGCAGAAATCAGAAAAAAAAAAAAGTAGTATTTGCAGAACTCTTTTTTTAAATTTTAAAAAAAATTTTATTGTTATTCAATTACAGTTGTATGCCTTTTCTCCCCAGAACTCTTGATAGTAACCACATTAGAGTACAGATTTTAGCTGGCCCCTGTATTAATGTTAAAACACAGGACATCTAACCTTTTGGGATGAAAATGAAGATTTGGCTAAACCAGAGCATGTCTAATTCTAAAGCCAGAAACCTAGGAAAAGTCAATGGTAAGGATTCTGCAGGGGAGAAAGATGGAGAAATAATTGCCAGGATTAAAGAAATTACACACTAGATTTCAGGCTCAGAGGACAGCCTGATATGGCAGGAGACACACAAGCAGAGGTGGGCTTGCCCGAGGAGTTGTACATGATTAGTCCACCCGAGAGTGTTTAACTGGAGTTCTTCAATTTCTTTTTGCCCCAGGAAAGAAAGAGGGTCCCATAGGGAGCTCTGCTGAGCTAGCAGGTGAGATTTCTGTTTCATACCCTAGAAGATATGTATGTTTTGCATCATCTTGTACATTATTTCATCTGCTTATCCTTACTTGTTTTGGCCCTGCCTTCAGACATGGCCCTTCAGTCTAAATATCAATTACACGTAGGGTTCATGATAACCACGCAGAAATAGTAAAAGTCATAAAGCATGAACCAAGAAAGCAAAAATACAATGATTTGTCAGGTCTTTGAGGTATTCACAGTTTGTAGAAGAAATGGCATTTGTTTTTGTGCTTTTGACCTTTACCCCAAGACTTTAACTCTGCGTTTTCTTTCTATTTGGAAATGGCCTGAGTCAGCTCTTTCTTACTTACTAATCACTAGTCGAGTATATTTTGTTTGTAACTTACACTGACTGGTTCCTATAACATTTTAAACTAATTTATGGAAACAGAATAATTTATCAATGGATAAATGTTAATGTGGGAACTAATATATTACTCAATATATACTTAAGTACAAACGTGTTTGTTGACGAAATAATTGCTTAATATATAAAGAGCCTCAAGATTTGAAAGTTCTATGTGGAGATAAATTACTATTTTTGTTGAAGTACTCTATTTTTTCCATTCTGAAAACTACATAATTGCTGATTAGTTTAAAATACGTATGCCCTTTAAAATAAATTTAGTATTGCTCTTTTTTCCCCCACCTGAGGCTGTTTGGTTTAAGAGAGGGAGAAAGGAAGGAAGGTGAGAGAGAGACACCTAGTCAGACAGACAGAAAAGCAGACAGACCTCAATGTGAGAGAGAAACATTGATCGATTGATCAATCTGTTGTCTCTTGCCAGGCCTAGTATTGCTTTATAGGCAGATAGATTAAACTTTAGTAATTTTTTCTAGCTAGAGAATTGTTAGTTTAAGTTAAATCGACATTCTCACCGGATACACCTCTCAAAGGACATACTTGATCTTTATTGTCTCGACAGTCGTATTTGATCAAATGTTTACTATTGACAGTGCGCGTGTCAGAGCTATAGTTTTAATCAATGAACATGACTCAAGTCTTGCTGAGCCAATAAAAACTGAGCCATCACCATGCTGCCAAGTTGGGTTCCGTAGTGCAGCCCTGTTTTTGATTGGATGTTAAATTGCCATCAAACTGTGCTTTCAACCCATATCTCCAACTTTTCACCAAGCAAAAGACATTCAGTGTCTCCTACAAGCAATAAAGTGATGGCCGTTTTTATTCAAATCAGTTTTGTCTTCTCCATGCCTACTTTATTTTTAGCAGTTTATTTATTTGTGTGTGTGTGTGTGCTTATTTTTGATAAAGGTCGGTGTTTGGATTTTAAATGTTCATTTTATTACCTTGTTCAAGAAAGAATTCTTGAACATGAAAAATTAATAACTATCATTTTGTATACATATAATACATTATGTTGTCCCCTTTTCCTAAGCTGGCTGCACTTCAATAGATTTCCAGAAATCAAGAGAATTCAGAGGGTTTTGAGGATCTGGAGATCTTTTAGTTCTAATATTCCGATTCTTTCTGAAAGTTAATTCTTGTTACAGTTGAGAAAGAAGATAGTGGCCAGTTCTATCACTCTTTATTTTCTTATATTACAGGCAATTTCTGCTGGCTAGAAGGGAACCCAAAGTCCAGTAGTATATAATAAACTTAATTTATTATTTAGTAAGTCACTTTTATTGAGATAAAACAGCTGATGAATTTCACATGCAATTATTAGAAGACAACAAAAACATTGATTGTAATTTTAGAGAGGATAGTCTTCATCTAGTAAATATAAATGGAGAATTAAAGAGTTTAAGTTTATATACATATTTTTGGTAAGGGCAAAGGCAAGCCAGGAGGGTTTCTTTAGCATCCTAGGTAATGCTGTCCTGTTTTATTGAGATCATTTGGAGACTTGGTAATGATGGAGCCTCATGCCCTGCGTGTCAGGTATTTACTTACCCAGCATAATTCTTTCAGTTGTGAAGGGTTGGTTTCTGCCCATTCAATTTCACTTTTATTCTCCTCTGTGGAAAAAAGCAGTAATTCTTCCCCAAAGGCCTAGTGTGAAGATTCAATAATATGTATGAAACTTCGAGAAGTATACTTAGTCCATATTATTAATAAAAAATAATAACTGATATTAGGTAAATGTAGATCCTTGATTTGTATTTTAAAGAAAAACAGACATTTTTTTTGTTTTCTCAAACATGATGTTAACTTGAACATTTATTTAATAATATACACCTTTAAAATACACAAATGTAAATTACTTTAGTACTAGATTCTTTTCAGTTTTAAAAAGTCATATATCAATGCTTGACACTCTTGATTTCCTATTGCTAGATTAGTAGTAATGTTTATGATGATGATGATTTCATGATACCGTGATATGAGTAATATATCCCGCCAGTGGCTGTGAACTAGATTAAAACACAGTGGTGATAATGGGCAACCCCACTGAGCATCTCTGCTAAGTATGAACAATTAAGAAATAAAATCATTAGTTATAACCAAAGAATTCATGTCTCTATGTAGTAATTTTTCACAGAAAACCAAAGAGGATGAATCCAAATCAACCCAAAATAATAAAATTATTAGTTCTCATCGCCTCATTAGCATCTTAAGAGATAATGACTATTGAGTACTTTAGTGCATTTTCCAGAAGCTAATTAGAAATGTAACTTATATTTTTTAGGCTTGGAAACAGAACAAGTATTTATTAAAATGTCACTTAATTTGAGCTCTTCTATTTTTTTTGTTTTGCTTTTTTCTGTGATAATTATTAAAAGTGAAATGAAATAAATCTTTATCTCTAAGTAGAATACAATATTTATTTTTTTATAAATAAAGAAAGCTACATTGGATATTTAGCCATAAGCACACGTGTATGTTTATATATGGTAAGCTCTCTGCAACCAGTTAGCAGGCCCTGACTACCAGTTAGCAGGCCCTGACTGTGCATACGGTATCTGCTTAGGCAGTGCTGACTAACCAGTTGGGCGCTAAAAGTACTTTGTATGATCTTAGGAACTGCACAAATCCATGCATTATTTTACTGATGGAAAAGCCAAGGTTCAGTAGCATTGTAACGTGTGAAGCCACTTAGCTTCTAGCCCCGAGTGCATCCTTTCCACAGAGGGGCAGCCTCCATGCTTCATTCCCTGGTCTCCTGTTTCCCTTTCCCAGTGATGGGCAGACTGCTGTGCCAGGCACTGCTTCCACCTCTGTTTTTGCCTCTAAAACTCCGACTGACAATTGAACATTTATATTTAAGTAGTTAAGTCATATGTAAAGGCTAGAGGGACTCTGAATAAAGTAAGAACTAGCATCACCAACGCTATGTGTGGTCCAGACTTAAAATCCTAAGGAACGAGTTCAAATTGTCATAAAATAGGTCAAATATTCACTTGCTGACTAAGGTATTATTAGAATTGAACCACATTGATGTGACAAGGAGCAGATGCACAAAGAGAATAAAATTGCTGTAGCAAGGAGAGGGAGCGATTGCTGGCAGATAAATAAAACCCGTATTTGTTATTTTTCTACATTCTCCATTCCGAAGTAATGATACTCTACCTCAGGCCCAGTCTCCTCTTCTCTAGTTTTTCTTTGCTCATTCCATAATCCACAGGAGTTGAGCAAACATCTTCAGGCTAAAGTTTCACTTCTGTGAATTAAATTTCTCTTACTCTTATTTGTCACACTTTCTCTCAACAGTATGTGGCTTTTGTGGTGAGTCATTCATCACCGATGCCATTAATATTGTAATGTGTTCCTAAATACTTAAATGACAGAAACTATGACCTTTTATTGTTAGAGAATAAAATCTTTTAGTAATATTTGTTTTTACTGAAGATGATTAGTAATATAGTAGATTTATTCTCTTTGTCCTTATCCAAAGTGAATATCCCTTAACTAAAGTACCTCAACATGTAATAAAATAACTTACAGTATTTACATTATAACAAATACATTTAATTTATTCATCTTATCTTTTTTATACCTCTCATAGAGGTAGAACCGTTTGACAGAATAGACTCAATAAATATGAAAATATTATTAGGCCAGATTTTATTAATTGAATGCTATTAATCTAAATATATGTGAATTTATTTTAATATTAAGGCAAAGATTAAACTAAAATGAACTCCTGGTGAAGTTTACTTCATAAATTTAATTTGTTAATTATGCTTCAAAGATGTCATCATAAATAACATATAAAGAAAAGAAATGATCTTATTCAACACAAGACAAACACCTCATGGGCGATAATGGAGCAAGAAGCCTGGCTGAAACTGTGAGACTTTGGACTTCAGGTCCGACATTCTGCAGAGGTGCACAGCAGTTCTGCTTACTGGGGTAATGGGTTCAAATTGTCCTTGCGCAGAGCTTCCTTTAAAAAGTAGGATTGCTATTTTAAAAACAAGGGGTGAGAGGAAAGGTTCTCCCTACAAGTCACAGGGTTGAGGAAAGAATTTAGTCAACACACATTTTCTGTGTGTAGTCCTTATGCCTGTAACCATGGCCATTTGTCCACGGGAGTGTTGAACGACGTGAGTGGGAAGGATGGAGAAACAATCTTGGAGAACCGGAGAATGAGCTGACTGACATCACAGGACTGAGAGGTCCCTCTGGGTGGTGTTTACGTGGAGCACAGCTATTTATTTACTCACTCTGCGTCTGTTCCTAGAGGACTGTCCACGTATCTCTCTCACTGACCGCTTGTCCTCATTCATTCAGTCTTGTCCTTTCCATTCCCATGCCCAGAGAGCCAGCATGCTAGCCACGGCCCATGATTCAGTAACTCACCTCATCTCTCCTCCCTCATAAAGTAGATGATATGATGCATATTTCCCTGCACTCTGCATATTGTGATTAACCTTTATCACTATATTTCAGGGTAACCAGGAATAGGACCATAACACAGTGGAATTCATTTCTGACCTATGTATAAATATGGGTCATACATTCGAGCTTATTCTTTATCACCACCTGAGGCGATAGCAGAGGGTTAAAGGAAACTTGGCATAGCAATAAGACTAAGTACTTTGTGTATCTGAATCATCCATTCACTCAGTTTATTTGTGATCTACAAACATATTTGGGTGTGCTTTTATATATACAATTTGTATTTAATAATGGGAGGTTGCTACATAACAGAGTAGGCCGATTGGGCTACCTAGTTACTTCATTTCCCCTGTCAGGCCTTGGAAATAAGCTAGACATTATTTTTCAAGTTAGTAATATTTGACGACAAAAAATCCTAGGGTTCTGAATGGTAATTCTCCTATTTGGCCTTATATTATAAGGCTTAAGAAGCCAGGGTGCTTGCACCTTAACCCAGACCTGGTATAGTTTCTTCCTTTCCAGCAGGCTCTACCTAGACAAGCAGCTTTGCGGGTTGTTAATGCATGCACAGGAGCAACACGTGATATGGGCATACCACACTGCCCTTGAAACTAGTGGAACCCTCGTAAACTTCACTCATGCGACAAGTCCCAGAACTTCTGCAATGTTTGTCTCCTATTCTCTGTCAAGCGAGTGGATGACATAGAGATAATGCTATAGTACTCCAGGTATTGTTTCTATTATATATATATTAAAACTTGAGTTGATGATGAGTAGGGTCCAGAAAAATTAAGCAGTTAAAATGCCCATTTGGTGTGTTGTGAGATTGAGAAACACTCCAGGCAAGCCTACGTGTCTGGTTCTTCAGGAGCTCCGGGGTGCTTCTGTGCCATCCAAGATTAACCTTTGTTTGGGTTGCTGTTTGCTGCCACCTCGTGGTGGCTATTTGACCTATCTCTGTAGAGCTGTGGGTCATTCTGTATCATGTGGCTTGCCACTTCTAGGACAGTGGGTGTAATTCTGTGACTCTGCCAGCTAGTAGGTGCCAATTTTGCCATCCTGATCTGAAGGAATTGAGCTGGGAGAGTAGTGAGGATGGGGGAACTCTCCTGCTTCCCCTCATTTCTCTGCTTAGGCCTCCTTGCCTAAGTTGCAGTCCCTAGGTAAGAACTTTGGGTCCCCACTTAGGAGAACTTGGCTGGGAGGAAGTAAGATGGTGTTGCCTGTCACCGTTCATAGCTACATCAGAAGATTGATGGCTGGCGAGCTTGCAAACTCCAATCTTGGTTGGCACTGTGCACTGCAGGCCTTGCTTTTGCAAATGAGCTCCCAACTCACTGCATGTACCTACCTGGCAGCTTCAGTCCACCTGAACGCTGGATGAGTGTTTCCTGCTTGCTGGATGGGTGGGAGGAGTGGATGCCACTGACTGTGGACCAGCGTTGGCCCTGGCAACCAGACTTCTTAGCCATCTAGTGGACTACAACCTTCTCTAATCTGAACCCCAAAACTGGGGAGGAAGCACATGTTCCTATATCATCTCTAGCGTATTCTTTAGAGTTCTCTTTACCTCTTTATAGTTATTCCTCTGCTATCATTAGATAATTCCTTATTTAATCCTTCTCTTTCAGTTACTGTGTCTTTTGTCTCCTAATTAGACTTGGACAACAGCAATTGTACCATTTTACACTCTCACCGGGCATGTGTTAGGGTTGGTTGGATCTAAATTCTTGCCAATGAATCTTATGCTTAGTTTTTAAAAATGTAACATTTCTTCTAGTGGTAAAAAAAAATGTACTTTTAATTTTATGCCAGTTTGAACAGATGCTATTAGGAGAATATCTTCTGCTTCACAGCTCAGATTGAATTAAATGGTCATAATACATACATTGTTTTATATTGTTACACATTGCATGTGTGCACGACCTATCTAATGGTAGCAATGTTTGGCACATCTTTCAGAGGCCCCATGTCTATGCTTACAAGGCTTGTTTTGGTCCTTTAAAGACTAGCTTCTTTGTCCTGTTAGAGAGAGTCATGTGGAAATTATTTCTTTTACTATTAAATGGGCAACATTTTTAAAAAGTTTATTGAAGGCTGTGGCCTGTTTAGTCAGTGGATTTTTTTTTTTTTTTGCATGGGAATAGTTCCATGTCCCAAGAAAAAGCTGAGAAAGGCAGAGTGTCACTCGCAGTGGGCCAGAGGGCCTCTCACGCGGTGGTTGCAGGGGCTGCCTGGCAACAGGTGAGATTCTGTAGGACTTCAAGAGCTATCAACACAGATCAAATGCTGATGGCCAAACATAATTCCACACTGCAGGGGCTTTTCTTCCGTTTAATGTTTTCAATTGTTTATGCTATTACAATTAGTTGTTTCTTTTTTTCCCTTTCCCACCTCCATCCGACCCTACACTCTCCCTTCCCTCCATCAGTCCCCATACCATTGTTCATGTCCATGGGTCACGCATAAATGTTTTCTTATGAATCCATTTCAGGCAGCATTTTAACATAAGTTAATTTAATCATAGGGATTCTTAGCTCTGATATTGGAAAGACAATCTCAAATAAAAATCTTTATGATAGGGATTCAATATCATCTTTATATGTCAAACAATAGATTAGAAAATAGAAAACAGTAATTATAATAGGTTTTTACACATAATTTTGTTGGAATTTACATATTTTATAAAAGAAACACTGTTAGCAATTATCACTTTAAGGAATTTGTAAGAAAATATATCCCAACAAAGAAAAAACAATGATAAATAATGGAAGAGAATGGTATTTTAATATAATCATTAATCCTTTAACTAGGCTAGACCAACTATAGGATGAAATTCCACATTATACTAACATCTGGAGTTTTTAGCTTTGATTTATTAATGCAATAAATTGATATATTCAATACCCCCTTTATAAGACATTATTGAAGTAAACACTCTGGTAGTTTGATAAATATTTATTACAAACTAAATTAACCCATCAACTGCATGGGAATCTTCTAATTTTGTAGACCTGCATATTTAATGTTTATAATGAGGGGACCAGAGTTAGTGGATGGATTTTATATAATTGAAGTAATATTAAGGTTTGAAACTAAGAAAGTCACTCCAAAGACTTGCAGCCACATTTAATCACATTTAGCACCAGAAAATTGGCTGTCAAAGTCTAATTAACTATCAGGCATTAGCTCTACTTTCCATGCTGCTCACTTGCACAGCCTTTCATTATAACATCTGGCAAGTTTTTAAAAATTCCCCAGAAAACCTGTTCTTCCTATAGTTTTACAACATAGTGGTATAGTGAAAGAAACTTGTTAGAACTGCAACAAAAGCATGTTGATGCTCCATTGTTGAGCCATTGAGAAGGTTTTTATAATCATGTTTGAGTTAGTGGTCATGTCATTTTATATGAGTGCACACATAAGCTTAAAGAGCCATTTTACCAAGTGAATGCTGATACACAGTTTGATTTCACTGTTTAGTGGGGTTGTAATTTTTCCAAAATTGAGACCCAACTTTCAATAGCACAGTTGTCTGCTGTGAAATCATGATGAATATCCCACTTAGTCTTTCTTTTCTTGATTTTTTCCCCAACTGTTAAAGAGTTCTTTCATCACATAAATGTATTTTGTTATCCATTGAAATTCAAAGAGAGGGGCATATTTGCTTATGTGTTTTCTATCATAGTTGGAGATAAACATCCCACAATACAAAGTATTGATGATATGGAAATATTATAATATCCAGGAAGTAAAGGCTGATTTGATTACTTACAGAGAGCTACAGACTGATGACAGACATTAATTAGTGACATTCGGTGGCAAAAGAACATGAAATAATATCATTATGATTAGGAAAAAATAATTATCAAATAATAATTCCAGACACAGCTAAATTATCACTTAAGAGTGATTGGAAAATAAAGATACATTTAGAAAAAATATTTCAAAGTTATAGCACAGATGGCACATGTTGAAAAAACTACCAAAGGAAATACTTCAGCAAACTGAAGGAAGTGATAAAAGAGAAGCCAAAGTAAAAGTGGATTGCAAGAAGAAATTGATGGGCAAAGAAGTTGGTAGATTTCATTAGTTTAAATTAGCTGTGTTATAAAAATAATAATAGAAATAATGACTCATTTGCAGGGATAAGATGGTAAAGTCAAAGGCAGGTGTAACTCATTGAAAATGGCGAGGAATTTGAATGTCAAAGATCAAGGGTTAATGTGTTCTAAGGTCCTAATACTCTTCAGAAGGAGGATAAACTTATTATATAGTTCATTTCCTTCATTTATGCCATCTGTGCATGTAAACTTCTAAAAGAAATCACTAAAGAGATTTCCTAACTTTCAAACTAGCAGAGAGGAAAATGGTACTAACTAAAATACAATCAATACAATACAAGGCAGGAAATAGAGAAAAAAAAACAAAACAGAAAGGAAACACTGCAAAATAGAAAGTACAAAACAAAGTGATAGAAGACTCCAAGTATATCTTAAAAATCACAATAGATTAAACAGGAAAAGGGAGAAATTGGACTTCTAACTCCAACTAAGGGTTCTCGAGGGCAGCCCATAAAATATAAAAGTGAGGAATTAAAAATAAAAGAATTGGGGGGAAATTGCCAGGCAAATGCTAATAAATAAAAAGAAAATCAGTTACCTCAATATTAATGTCAGAAAAAATCCACAAATAGTGGATATGAGAATCTGGAAGTTAATTCAATTGATTCTAGTATTGTTGCCTCACTGTACATTTTCAAACAGACCAGTGCTTGCTTCTCTCAAAATCTCCTTCCTTTTCTGCTCTTCAGTCATCATTGTTCCCATCCCAATCTTCATGGTGAATTTTTTTACAGTAGGTTCTTATCCTTTCTGTTGCTGACATTAGTTTCCCCGTTACAATCATACATTCTGCAGAGCATCTCCAAATACTTGTGTGCGATCATTCTACCACACAAACCTAATTATGCCACTTTGCAACTTAAAATCATTCCGTGACATGGCATTGCCTATGAGGTAAAGCTCCAAAAGTTAAGTTTCCATTTGTGTTTTTTCAAAAATTTTGCAGGCAGTGTGTACATTGTATGTTATTTCATTGATCCTGAACTCTGTCATTCCAGGAATAGGACATCCTTTTTATACTTTTATGCTACTCATACTGTTTCCTTAAACTGGGGTTTTCTTTCATTGTGTTCACTATTTATATTGCAAAGCCCACCTTAGCTTTCACTCATTCTAATAATCCCCCATTCACCATTATATGATCCCTTCATCTGTGTGTATGTGTATTTCCACATGGCTAGATACATACACCCAGGCACATAATTTCCACTTAATATACTGTAATTGCCTATTTACACATCTCTCTTTGAATAAAATGTGGAGTCTGTTGAGGGAAGTGTCCATTTCATGTAGGATATCTGGTGTAAAAAAAAATGTTTGCAAAATTGAATAATCTACTTTGAGGCCAGAATGTGAACTTGGACATTATCTAGTCCAAATTTGTTGTTTTATAGACAAACCTAACAGGCTATGTAGAAATTACTAGTCTGTACTACACTGGTGTTTGAAAAAACATCTGTGTTCATATGGGGAAGGCTAAGTTTCTGCCTATTAGCCAGGAATCTAAGAAATCTTTTCTCTGGCATTGGCTGAGCTAAGGTAACTACTTCATCCTTGACTCTGCCAGAAATAGTATACAGTACAATTTAAGAGTACTGTAGCCTAGATTTATTAGTATTTAGTAATTCTTCCAAAATCTAGGATTCCTATGGAAAACCTCTGTTAAAATCCAGAAGTGAGTTTGTGCAGATTAGGTGTTTTGATATTTCCTGTTAAAGTTTATATCAGTTCTTGTTTTTAACTGTAATACCTACTTTTGCAACTTAGTGATGGCACTTCCTGCCTTGTCTTCTTTCAAGGCCATCTGTAGGAAAGATGAGCACTCAGAGGGCGCCCCTGCTCCGCTAAGCCTTCCTCACCTCTCACTGTCCACGTTGTTTCCCAGACCAGCTGACTGCTGCGTCCTTACTTTTCAGTTCCCCGTACTCTGGGACTTCTCTTCAAGCATTAGATCTTTTCTTGGTGACATACCTGTCCACATTCACATTTGTTTTCTGTTTCTCACCTGCTGGCTCAGGTACTTCTGCCATTAGCAGCTGGATTGGGCTGGTCATTTCCTAGCTTAATCCTGGTTTGGCAGTAAATGGGGAATTCTGGATGAAAAAACAAGTATTCTGGTGAAAGTAAGTGAGGGAAAGCCTACATCACAAATTAAATGCAAAGGTTAATTTATAAAATGATTGTTTGAAATTCAGAATGACTCTTTCTAAAATAAAACAAAAGACAGGATCAGCTAGGTCCCCAGGGGAGTTCACAACACCCAGAAAGGTTATGGCAGGTTAGGGTGAGAAAAGCAGATGGCTGAATGAGTTTAGATGCACTAGCTGAAATCTTTCTAGGGGTCGTTTTACTGGTGCTAGAGAGAGAAGCTAAGTGTACTGGTGCTAGAGAAAATTAAATGCAACCATACAGGGTAGCACAGGGGACATGCACTTGAAAAAGAGGAAGAGAGGAGGATTGTAACAGAGGATGAGGATGAGGTTATGCCAGGCCTCTTTAAGATACAGGACTGATTCTGATCCATGGGCTTCAGCCAAGAGGAAGATGGTTCTGTTATTGTTGTGATTTCAGGGATAGAATCTTAGGCATCTGTATTTACAGTGTGTGGTGTTTTGTAGTTTCTAAGCTGCCAACAATGTGAGTTCTACGAAAAAATACAGATGGTTAAAAATCACATGCGCAGAAAGTGATCTTTTCCTTATTGCAGACCCTGTGGCTTTGATTCTTCATGTTTACTTTTTATTACATTTTTATCTCCTGACAAATACTGCTACTGCTTTATGTTGTCATTTACATAGAATCTTATGTAAAATTTCATTAAATTGATTTTCATGTGCTATCTTTGTTCTGATAATACCCTCTTTATATACCATTTCTTGAGATCTTATTTCTTTTAAGTAGATATAGTGTAAGAGGAGTTATGGAACTTTCGTAAATTATTCAATGTGGTTTGTATAAGGTAGAGGAAACTGGAAGAAATAACTAAAAATAACTATTAATAGTATACACTCAAGTGTAGCTAGGTTAGATTAACCAGAATAGTTTTATATGTACCATAGTGTGGGAGGAACTCGATCCAGCAGAATCCTTCCATCCACCACAGATGGTAAATTAGTTGTCCCGGAAACAATCTTGCTGTTCTGGTAGGAAAGACGGTGGCAATTTCCTTTAGTGGAGAATGCCCCAAGCCCTTCTCCCAAATGGCTTTTATGGGGAATGGTATGTGTAGGTGTACACAGCATACATGCATAGCTCATCAATCAATGTCAAAAGGCTGTAGTCATACAAAAACAGGTATTATCTATAGATAACAATTGAACACAGAGATCTGTCATAGGTCAGGTTCTGTTAGTCATGCTGACACCAGAGGGTCTTTAAGATGTGTTTCATGAGATAAGGAGTTTACTCCTTATGCCTTGAACTCAAACATCTGGTTTACACCACCAGGGCTAAAACAAAGCAGAGCAAGCTTCAAAGGATACAATGCATTTATCAGGCCTGATTCCCTATAATTCTTGGAAACCACACAGAGTGGTCCCCAACACTATAGTGTTTCACTGCAAAATGAAAACTTATTTTTCAGAACAACATATCTAGATTAACTATATTCACAATGAGTGTATAATGTGAATATGAGGTTCAGTAGTAGGTGCAATGATGTTTAATTGTTAGGCATAATTGTGTAATTTTATTATTTTAAAATGATATTAATAGTTAAAAATCAGACTAGACCAACAATTACAAATAGCTCAAAAAACATTTTAATGCATTCTAAGTTTTTCTTTTATGTTGTCCAACAGAAGCCATACACTTAAAAGATACAATAGTTCAATGAGACAGTTTTTTAATTAGGGGTAATTGAAGCTGTGATAATATAATGAGAACATTCTAGCAGTTTGCATTTGCATAATGAACAAAGTATATTCAACATTTTACAGAGACTAAAATAACTAGTGTAGCTTATCTTAAATGTTAGAACTACTCAGAAATTAAGAGAAGCTATAATTGATCTAATAATTACTTGTGGAAAAAATTGTTTAGTATGGAGGAAATTGAAAACATTTGTGTTCTAAATAGATGTACTTAATGTGTTGACTATTTTATTATCTTGTACGTTTATTACTTAACATTTTTAATACATGTTATTAATCTTTATTTTAGATTTCATGCTTATGTGAAATCTCAAATAAGCTGTTGCAGAAATATACTTTGTTTTTTTAAGAAATGATATATTTATATATATTTTACATATGTATTTTATCAAATTCATTATTATCAAAGCATATTCACTAAGTGTATTGTAAATATGCTTAGTGTATGTAAATATGCTTAAAATTTACCACATTTTAAAGCTAAATTTGATTTGTACTCTAGATGTTAGTTCTGATTTACCCTTGATTTAAGATCTAAAGAAGATTGGCTCAAATCCATGTGTTATGTCCAGCGAAAGCCCAGGGCCACCTCCAATGCTTCTTCATACTCCAAATGCACATAACTCTGGTCACTTGACTTTATTTTTCTACATGTACTAGAACTTCCTTTTCAGTTTGCCATCTTAGACATGTACCCAGACTAGACATTCGATGCCTTTTTCTTATTTGTACCAACTCCCTCTCTGGCTTTCCACTCATAATAAATCACTACAAAGTATCACTAACTATCACCAATAGTAATTGCCAGTGGCAGCATTGTTCATAATAAACAAAAAGGAAGAAAGAACCAAAATTCCTATCAACTAGTAAGTGAATAAACAATATATGGCACATTCATACAATGGGATGATGTTCAGGAACGTAAAAGAATAGAGTAGTGATGCTCGCAACAATGTGGTTTGGCCTTGAAAGAAAACATTGTTCCAAATGAAGGAAACCAGCCATAAAAGGCTGTATATTGCGTGACTCCACTGATATGAGATGTTCAGAACAGGCAAATCTATAGAGACAGAAATTAGACTAGGGAGTGCCTTGTATTGGTTGTTGTGGGAGAGTAGGGAGACGGGGGTGATAACCAAAAGATAAGGGTATTTTTGAGGTGTGAAATTGATTATGATAATAGTTTCAGAACTGCAAATATACTAAAAATCAGTGAATTTTGACCATTAAAAGAATGATGAATTGTGTAGTATGTGAATTATATCTCAATAAACCCGTCATTTAAAATATCACACGGTCTTTGAGTTGGCAACCACCAAGACAAAGGTTTGTTTCTGGACACATGGCAGCTCAAACCTCAGGCACACACAATTGAGAAATGAAAATGCACCACCTTAGTTCTTCCCATGATACACGCGGCCAGCCCCGCCGAGTATGGCTGTAGACTTTTCTTGGACATCCAAAATCCCATTAATGCCCAATAACATCTTCGTGGGTCTCATCCATTTCCTCTACTCACCTGCATCTACCTAAGGAAAGTACAAGCTAGAATTCTCCACTGACAGAAGTATTACAGTAGCAAACATCAACTTTATGTTCCCACCTTTTACTGCTCAGGAGACAGTAGCAACAATAGGAAGTTTTGGTGTTAAAATTCCTGTCTTGATCACACACTGCTTTATCATAGGGGTATGTACATTTTACTTCCTTTAGGAGAAGAGGTGAGGCTGAAGGGCAACTTTCTATTCACTCTGAGTTTTGTGGATAGAAGCAGGAGTACTGCTTAATCAAAGAATGTGAAGACAGTTTACAGCTAAATGCTATATAAATTCCTGGACCAAATTGTGTTTGATGGGATTAGAGACCTCTGACAAACTCATTTTAATAATTTGTGTACGAATTTCTCCCTCTCCTTCTAGATCCAGCTAGAGATCCGTGCCTAAAGATGAAATGCAGTCGCCATAAAGTGTGCATCGCTCAGGACTCCCACACGGCAGTCTGCATTAGTCACCGGAGGCTCGCACACAGGTAAACACCGCTACGTTAAATCCCACCGATGGAGTGGTACCCCTGATACTGTGGAAATCGTCAGAGTATAAATATTTGGCTATGCCTGCTAAGTGTGAATCCAGAGTTTTATCGAATCAGCTTCAGAACCTTGCTTAATACAATTATGATTCACTGGGGTGAAACGTCATCAGCCAGATTTACTATGGGTTATAGAATTTAGACATATGTTATTCAATAAAAAGGATCTTGAGAAGGTTGGATTAGGTGCTATGTTTGCACACTTATACTTTTTCAAGTTTAAGGCATAGGTACAGTTTTACAGTTTTGCTACCCTCTAAATGTTTTTACTTACGCCCCTTCAAAGATTCTATTTCCCTCAGGGGAGAATTGAAAACAAAGGTAAAGGGCAAAAAAGGAATGGTTGATATTTATAAAAAAAAGTTGAAAAGTCACGAAATAAACATACAGGCCTGGAACACTTCAAGGCACTTTTATTTATGGAAGCACTCATCCTGGTGGAGTCCTTGAAATCCATCCCCTGGAGGTTGGCACACAATTGGCAGAGGACAAGAAAGGGTTTTAAATGTCCTTTATAATGATCATCACTGCTTCTGTAAGATAGGCTCTATTTTGAGAAGGATCAACGATTTAGAAATAGCCTGTGAAGTCTGGGGCTGAGCCTTAAGGATTGGAACTTGCCACAACCAAAGGTGAAATCACTGGGTAACTGACTGAAGTAAGTAGGTATATCCGTTCCCTTTATTACTTTTAAAGGAATTCTCTTTAAGAGAATTCCTCTTTTCTGTGATAGCGGACCTATTTCGTGTTGTGCTTTTCATCACATAAGCATGGGGGTTTCTCTGTTTGGGTATGTTCAGGGGCTAATAGAATTTTGGCTTTAGTGCACTTACAACTAAATTCTATTATTCAGACACACCAACAGACAGAGAGTAAGAACATTAGAGAATCAACATAAGTAGCATATCTAGAAAACAGCAAATATTTGTTTTTTAATCTTCTTTATTGATGTAAAGGCACATATGCATAAAACCCTCGATTACAGGCCAAGTGGACTAGAAGTCCTTATTCCATCATTCCAAGTCTGTAGTGGCAGATTTCAAGTACCAAGGCGTACCAAGGCAAGCCAAGGCAACCAAGATAGAGGGTTTGGAAATGAGTTGACCTGGGACAAAGAATCACATCAAGGCATATCAATAATGTACTTGCAGGAGAGAGGAAGAGGGAGATGACAGTTTGGGCATTTCAAGTTTAAAATACCTCTTGGAAATAGCATTGCTATAAAGTCAGCATACTTTGGGAAGGCCCAGAAGATGAGGCAGAGTTATTAGTAATGTATCCCCACTCAGCTGTGACCTGTATCTTGGTTTTGCAAAGGGATAACAGAACTTTGGGCCAGAACTTTGGGTACAGAAACCAGATTTTTCTATTTATTTCCTTAGGGTTCCAAAAAGCTTCTGAGTGTCTTGGAATTTCTATTAATCAATCACCAAACATTTTAAAATAGTAGTACGTGAAAGGATGTATGGAAGAATGGGTGGGGAGTGGGTTTTTATTTGAAAAATCACTAGGGGGATTGTGTTGACATGAACTCCTGCATAATCCCTCACCTAAATTGCAGGGACCTGGTCAGTCATTTCGTACAAAGCAAACGCTATTTTATCGCAAGTGTCCGAGGCCCAGGGAAAGGTTTTCATCTACCCACTTAACACCTTTGATTAGTCTCATTTGCCATTTCACCTCTGGGCTCCTGGACCCAAGTGAAAGAGCAACTGGAGACCTCACAGTTATACCTGTGTCATGCCTGGGGCAGAGGCAGTGTCCTTTCCACAGTTGCTGAACACCGAAGCCAGGAGAGACTCCAGTTCCTGACTCTAGGTCACAGAACGACAGAGCGTTGACTCCAGTGTGTATTTGCTAAATCAAAGTCCAGGCTTTTTAAAACCATGCTGTCTCACTGCTTCTCTAACTTATTATTAAACAAAGACTTAAGTATGGGCAAAAAGAAACTTTCTTAACAAGGCAGTGACTCTCTGAAACCAATAGCTAAAGTGTTTTCTTAGTATAAGGCAAAGCATCCTAAATGGAGGATCGCCTCCAGCTTTGCCTTTGGTGCCCTGTGGGCTGGGGCTGGGGCTCTGCAGAGACAGCTGTACTATGCGAAGGTGGAATTCAAAGTGTTTTATGGAGGCAGAGTTTAGTCTCACTCTGTTTCTGATAGACACCATCTTACAGCTTTGACTCGACACACACTCAATTCAATACATAAGTAACAAGCTTCCAAAGAATTGACATTAAGATTAATATTTGAGATGCTTTATTTGCTTTGAGGATGTCAATACCTAAGCGAATGTTGGTCCAACACTTGGGGAAGGAGAGTTTTGCCAAACAGTCTGATCAGTGAAGGTGGCCATTATGAGTTATGTAGTTCTTAAATCTGGGGTTTTGTGTGTATGTGGGGGATGGGGTACAGAAAACAGAAGACAGTCTTAATTAATAAATTTTGGGCATTTGCATAGTTCAGATTAGAAATTTCTACTTTTCTCATCTAAAGAACAGCCTTTTTGGTTTCCTTGGTCTCATAAAAGGGAAAAGAAGTTGAATTAGCTATTTGCTTCTGTAGGGGGAGTTCTGTTTTTCAATGAGGTCTTCCTAAGCCTACCCTGACTCCCAACTAGATTTCTTCATTACCGTGAACTGCTCATCTTGCAATGCTCACTTCACGTGTAATGAATTGTGTAACATCAATCTCCTTCCGTTGTCTGGAAGTTTTGTGATGTCTGGATCTTATTATTACTCCTTATCCTTAGAACTTGACATGCTGACTAGTACATATTTTCTGTGAAGAGTGTATTAAAAATAGCTATTTGTAGAACATTAAAAATAAGTAATATGATCAATTGAACTGGTCGATATAGATAATGTAAATCTAAAAGTTGTTTTCCGTGTGCCTTGTGCTTATTTGTTAAAGATGGTCTGAGAAGGGTGTGAATCAATCCACAAATACTTTAAAATGAATTCATTGTGTTAACAAATAATAAATTATTGCCAGAAAAAAAAGGAAGAGGGGGATATGAAAATATAAGGGAGAGGTGAGTCTGTAACAACTGATCGAATGAAACTGGTAGATTCTTGCCTTAGATTTGTAAATAAGTGAAATAATTGCTAAATATTTCCTTGCTTTGTGCTTTAAATAACAATTCGGTCATGCCCTGCTTAATGATAGGATTACATTCTGAGACATGGCATCCTTAGGCAATTTCATTTACATGGGAACATCAGGGAGGACACTCATACAAACCTGGTTGGTACAGTCTACTACTGTAATTGTATGTGCTCTGCTTTTATGAGACTGGGCGCACAGTAGGTCTGCCTACACCAGCAGCACTACAAAGAAGTCAGTAATTGCAGTGGAAGGAAGCTCTGGCAGGGTCTTTTTTTTTTTTTTTTTCTTCAATGCAAGGGCCTGATTTACGATTTGATTGTTGAGGCCTCCACTGTCAGGGAGGCATCCATTTCAAAGACAGCATCTGCTCCAGGGAAGGCCATCTGGAATAAATACATTACCAGCCACACAACTAGATTAAGGGCCCGGCCACCAGCACCCACTGAGGTTTCTTTGTTTTAGATCTTGGTTTATTTTGATAACTGGCCATTTGAGCTACTTCTTTTTTTCTCTTGCTGTACTTTAAATCCCCACTCTTAAGTTTTTTTTTATTTTTAACTTTTTTTATTGTTGTTCAAGTACAGTTGTTTCCATTTTTACCCCACCATTCGTCCCCCAACTCCCACCCCTCATCCAACCCCCTCCTTGGTTTTGTCCATGTGTCCTTTATAGTTGTTCCTGAAAACCCACCCCATTATCCTCTCCCACCTCCCCTCTGGTTACTATAAGATTGTTCTTAATTTCAATGTCTCTGGTTATATTTTGCTTGCTTGTTTGTTTTGTTGATTAGGTTCCACTTGTAGGTGAGATCATATGGTGTTTGTCTTTCACCACCTGGCTTATTTCACTTAGCATAATGCTCTCCAGGTCTATCCATGCTGTCGCAAAGGGTAGGAGCTCTTCCTTTCTGCTGAGTAGTATTCCATTGTGTAAATGTGCCATAGTTTTTTGATGCATTCATTTACTTTTACATTTTAAACTGACCAGTAAAGTGATACCTGGTACCCTAGTCCCCTGCCCTCATCCCCAGTACAAGCAGAGCCTTAGACCTGTGCTCTCATGGTTATGGGGCATCTTGTCATCCTAAGAAGAACCACAAAGTTCAGTTCAGTTCTCACACTGGTTTAGAAAGGAGAGATGTCTGGCCCAAGTGACTGACTGCGCGCAGGCATCTCAGACTGATGGCATTAGTACCGGCAGACTGAGACTGCAAAAAAAAACAGTAGTGCATAGTGCTAGGATATTAGGACAACTATGATGGGTCTAGGTGACAGGAATTTTTCAGCTCCATTATAATCTTTGTAGATGTGGTACATTGTTGATTGAAATGTTGTTATGTGGTGCATGACTGTAATTGTCCTCTGAAATCAAAGAAACAACCTGATTAGGGGGCTCATTATGTGTTTTACCACTATAGGTAATATAGAGGATTGCCTAAACTATCCAAAAGTGATCTTCCAAGGTCATATATTTGGATATTGGTCCTCTAATGTTTTTTTCTGTGAAGAATTGGCCTCAAACAAGCGTGCTATCCATGTTTTAGTGCTAGCTTTCTGTTATAATTGTCATCACCAGTTAGTTAAAACCAAATAGTTTTATGAACAATGAGAAAGAATGCGAATATAAAACATTCTCCAAAATGGCAGTAATTTAGATGGTTTAATATAAAATATATAACGGCTTTCCAGGCCTTGAACATGACCCACCTTTTCCCCTGTAATTTTATTTCGTACTGGTTTCAGTGGACAACTTAGTGGTCAGACAGTCATGTACTTTATCTAGCATTGCCTCCGTAGTTCCAATACCCCAACTGCCACCATTCATAACTATCCCAATGTTACTGAGTATGTTTCCTATGCTTTGCTTGCATCCCTGTGACTGTTTTGTAACTACCAGTCTCTCCTTCTCAACCCCTTCACCTTTTTGACCCAACCCTACTCCTCCTCCCCTCTGGCATTCACTAGTTTTTGTTCTGAGTCTGTCCCATTTTTGTTCGTTCATTTATATTGTTCTTTAGATTCCACATATAAGTGAAATTATATTGTATTTGTCTGTCTCTGACTGACTTAACTCACTGAGCATAATACCATCTAGGTCCATCCATGCTGTTGCAAATGGCAAGATTTCATTAAAAAAAATTTTATTGCTCTTCAATTACAATTGTCCCCCCACTTTTCCCCCATTACTCTCCCCTGCCTTACCCACCTCCACCTCTCACATTCAATCGTCCCCCCACCCCATTGTCTTTGTCCATGGGTCCTTTATATGTGTTCCTTGACTTGACCTCTCCCCTTCTTTCCCTGTTGTCCCCCTCCCCCCTTCATGGCTAAATAATATTTCATTTGTACACAGCTTTGTACTCACTCATCTGTTAGTGGGCATGTTGTAGATAAGGCTACAATGAACATAGAGGTGCATACAGTCTTTTGAATTAGTATTTTGGATTTCTTAAGATATATCTCCTGAAGTAGAATTGCTGTGTTATAAAACAGACCAATTTTTAATTTGTTGAGGAACCTCCATACTGTTTTGGGGGGGGGCTCTACCCACAGGACCTTCCCCCACCCCAGCCACCAAGACATGATCTGCTTGGGGAGGAAAGGTGACAGATCTCTCAAAGGAGAAGGGCCAAGAGCTTTTTCCTCAATGGGCTTTTATTGGGTTCAATTTGCACAGAAATACAGGTAAAGCTCATCAATCATAGGCAGTAAGGATCAAACAATAGATAACAAAGAACTCTGAGGGCTTATTCTGAGTCAGGGTCAGTTAGCTAAAGGGCTGTAAGACTTTGGGAAACAAACTCATTTCAGGCTTGTTCCCTTATCATTTAAATTGAGGGTATTAGCAAAGCAGGTCTCACAGGATTTTATGCATTCTTTCTTAGGCCTGATTGCCCCCAGGGAACCTGCCCTTTCCAACACAGGGCTGCACCCACCTCTGGCATTGTTTCAAGCTTAAGTCAGGCAGGGGAAGTAAGGCAGCCAAGAGATTAGGAGATTTCTTGCAGACAGAATGAGGACTCAGGCCATATCAAAGCCGAGGGGCAAGGGTCCATCACCCCCTTTTTCTATAGCCCCCCAAGTCCTTCCCTGTGGGCCTCTTTGTAACCATGCCTGTCTTAGGTCGTCCCTCCCTTGAGGAATCTTACCCATCATTGGCTAACTGGTCAGTCTCAGGGCCAAGCAGGGTGAAGTAAAGTGGGCAGGGGTGGCACCCCTGCCAAGGAGATAAGCTTTGTCTCCTTAATAGCTTATGGTCCCAAGGTCTCTGACTCAGCCTTAACCATGGGGGATTACAGCTTCTGAAACCAGGCAGGGCAGTTCCCAACACTGTTTTCCATATGGGTTCCCAAACAGTGAGTGAGGGTTCCCTTTTCTCTATGTCCTCTCTAGCACTTGTCATTTGGGGATTTATTGATGATAGCCATTCTGACAGGTGTGAGGTAATATCTCATTGTGATTTTAATTTGCATCTCTCTGATGACTGGTGACACTGAGCATCTTTTCATATGTTTATGGGCCATCTGTATGTCCTCCTTAGAGAAGTGTCTATTCAGGCATGACCCACATTTTTATATTGTTACCCTGGGGAAAATTTCAGAGATGCTTACTATAGCTGATCATTTCTTTTGTTCATTGTTTTTGTGTATTGTGAGTGAGAAGCCCTGTATTTTAAGCTTTTGCTGCCTATGCAGCTGCAGATAATTAACACTATTTCTAGGTCAGTGTTTTGGGTACCAATCAATACTGCTGATAGTTTTTAAAAAAACAGGTTTAGAATAATAAGACAAAGTAAGATTGAATAATTTGTGGAAGGACAAATCTAGCCATGCTGATTTCTGCTCTATTTACACCAAAGATTGAACAAAAATCAGTAAGGGTTTTGCTTTTGACCACCTAAAGAGACATTATATATAAAAAGATCATAAAGGTAATTTAAAATGCTACTCATCACAATAGGTATCAAAAGGTGAGTCCTAATACTCCTCTAATTTAACTGTGTACTTTTAGAATTCATAATTTTAATAACCATATTCAAAAGAAGATTAGAATTTCTTTATGTAAAATTAAATAAATGACTGTGGTATTTATATTTCCATTGCTATAATGTTGAAATATTTATTATGGGAAGATTCAATCATATAGACTGAGTTATAGTAGAGTTCAAAAAACATTTGTTAAACTGACTTGAATTTATAACTATTTTAAAATTTTCCTTATACTTAATGTAAGATTTCATCTCTGTGTTATATGAATACATGGAAATTACCTTTAGGGCAATTTATTGTGTATTTATTGTACATTTAACTTATGGAAAGCTTTTACTAAGTGCCTTAAATTGATTTAGTTTTTACAACAACCCTAATATTAGCTTTATATTAAAGATTATTGTATTTATTTTAGAGAAACAAAAGCTGAAGTTAGAGACGTTTGGTATTATGTTTGAGATTTGTTATATAGAAAGACAACAGGTGGACAACTGGGGCCTGTTTAGGATTTAAAATCGTGTCTATAACTTTTGTATATATATATTACTTCTTATAATTATAAATGGTTTTTAATCATATTTATGAAGAGATGTTTATATTTATAAATACCTAGATGTCCATAACTCTCTTTTGGTTAGGTTATAGTCGATCTAGAACACTTTTTCTTCAAATAGAATTCATAACAGAGCAAACTTAGTACAGATAATTTATTTCCCACATAACCTCTGTACTTGCATGTGCGTAACCTCCTCATTATCAACAATCCCCCCAGAGTGATACATTTGTTACATTTGAAAACTTACATTGACACATCGTTATCACCCAAAGTCCATAGCTTACTTACTTTTTTATATTAATTGCATTTAAAAATGGGTCATAGTACTTTGGGTGGTGATTATTGTAACATTATTTTATCTCTCTTTTTAAACACAGATAATAACTAAACTTCACAGTGTTTCATTTATGTCTGAAGCTCTTTAAAAGATTGTATATTTGTATATTTATTTGTATATATAAAACATTCATATTCACAATGCATATACGAGGTCTATCTGGAAAAAGTCCAGCCATTGTTAATATAACAAGAATGGTTTGCACATTATTGATGTAACCTGGCAGCCAAGGAGAGTGAACTGGAATGTACATGTGTGAACAATGAGGACTTCACTGTACTAGTCAGTGGGGGCAGTAGATGCCATTGAGTGAGCATGTGTACTGTATGGCCGCCACATTTAAAATGACTGGGGGAGTAGAGCAGTGAATCTGTATCAAATTTTGTATAAGCTTGAACATTCCTCCACGGAAACTATTTGGATGATTTAGAAGGCCGTAGCTATGGACAACTGGTGATTGGCAGCTTCACCAGGACAATGTACCTGCTTGTGCATCACATCTCATGAAGAGTTTTTTGGGGAAACACCAAATCACCCAGATGACTTGGCCCTCCTACAGCCCAGATTTGGTGCCCTACAACTTCTGGCTTTACCCAAAATTAAAATCACCTTTGAAAAAGAAGATATTTCAGTCCATCAATGAGATTCAGAAAAATACGATGGGGTAGCTGATGGCAATTGGGAGAACTTTGTGAGGTCCCAAGGTGCCTACTTTGATGGGGACTGAGGCATCATTGTCCTATGTACAATGTTTCTTGCATCTTGTATCTTCTTCAATAAATATCTCTATTTTTCATAGTACATGGCTGGGTACCTTCTGGACACACCTCATATATACATAATAATCTGACAACAATGATATGAGATAAAGTGGGTTACAGTTATTGCACATATTTACAATGATAGAAACTGAGACACATAATTTACTGATTTGCCCAGGTGGGAGACTTGGACATTGACCTTGGTCATTGAGGTTTCAGAATTTGTTCTCTTGATTATTAAGTGTTAATATCTTTTGAAACATTATTGAGCACTTATAAAGCATGCTATATAAATGAGAGATTCTTCTAAGCATTTTAGAGATAACTCATTTTATTTTACAACAATTTTGCATTCCTTTATAAAAACATGGATTAACATTGCCTAGTGTACTGTTTCTCAGCACATTTTAACCCAGTCTTTCTTGCTGAACACATAAGTCTTAGGATTTTCTTTTATCTGATATCACTCTCAAGAGAGTAAATCCTTAGCTACTGGGGAATTGCTCTTAAGGAGGAAACTTAATCCATTAGAAAGTACATCTAGATCAGTTTCAGTTTTGATTTGGTCAAGTTCATGTTATGTATTCCACTTATACAAACAAAATACATGTTTCTCAAATACAGAATTTAAGACGACATTGACTTTATTTGTTAAGTGCTTAGCACATCTTGTCATTATTGGGGTATCATTCCCACTCCTGTGGAAAATCCGGGACCTGTTGTTTCAAGTCCAGTATTCTTAGCATAGCTGCTTATATGCTGACCCCTGTAGCTTTACAGCCTGACCTGCCCCTTTCCCCTTTGGCGCACTGCAGCCTGTTGCAGCCGGAAACTCACTGTGTGCCGTGATTGCAGAGCCAGACTGCCTAGCTTCGCAATCCAGTTCTACTCTCCTTAGCTGTGTGTCCTGGGCATGATATTTCCAGTCTCTGTGCTTCTGTTCCCTCCTCTGTAAAGTAGGAATGGTGAAAAAAGTATTTTCTGATGATGTTTTAAGGATTAATGACTTAATCCACAAGAGCAATTAGAACAGTGTCTGATCCACAGTAGGCACAGTGTAAGGGCTACCTAGTACTTTTTTTCTCCTAAACATGTTGTGCATTTTATAATCATAAACTTTGTTATGTGTGATATTTTTCCTAGTGAAATGTTCTGCCCATTTATTTTCTTTTTCTGCTGCTTATACTCCATTTCTGAAGAGGCTTTTAGCATAATGGTTAATGGTATGTAATTCGATGCTAGTCTGGCTGGCTTTGAAATCTGTCTCCATTTCTGGGTAGCAAAATGACTTTGGGCATATTCAACTCCCCAAGACTCAGTTTTCTTGTTTATACGATAGAGATGATAATTATACTATCTGTCTCCCTCTGTTTTTATAAGAATTAAAGACATAATTTGTGTAAAACACTTTGCACAGTGTAAGCATTCAATAAACATTAATTATTGAGACATCTCTCTTCAGCTTTCTTCCACAAGCCTCCTAGCCCAGGGTAGAATTAAATTCTCCTTTATCATTATGCCCATAGAATATTAGCAACACTTTATCTACCTGTATTATAGCTGTTCATATGTTTACCAGCTACAGGTTGATTTGTTGAGTTGTAGTTGATACAGTGTCTGTAAAAACTGGTCGACTCCTGTCATAATTATGGGAGATAAAATGTAAGATTACTTTACATTTCAAGTAAAAGAAATTATTTGATTTTGCCAGTTTAGAAAGGAAAGAAAGTGATGTGTTTTATGTGTTAGGGAAAAATGTGAGAGATCGCTGCTTAAAGGGAAATAGCAAGGAAGTAGTCATGCAATGGATAAAACACTGTTATTCAAAATCTACCCAAAATACCACACACCTATTAGATTAGCCAAACTCCAGAACACTGAGAACACTGAATGCTGAGACGGATGTGGAGCATCGGGACCTCACACACTGTTGAAGGAAAATCAAAATGGCACAGCCACTTTGGAAGAAAGTTTGGCAGTTTCTTTTAAACATATGATAAATATCAATACTTTTATCTCATGTTTCAGCAATCACATTCCTTGGTATTTACCCAATTGAGCTGAAAAATGTATGCACACAATTAAACCTGCACACAGACATTTGTAGCAGCTTTATCCATAATTGCCAAATCTTTGAAGCAATCCAGATATCCTTCAACGGGTGAATGGATCAACTGTGATACACAAACAATGAAACATTATTCATCACTGAGAAGAAATGAGCTATTGAGATGTGAATGAGTCTTTAGTGCATATTATTTGGCAAAAGAAAACAGTAAAAAAAAGAATGCCATTTAATATATGATTCCAACTATGTACATTGTGAAAAAGGCAAACTATGGAAACAATGAAAAGACCAGTGGTCACCAGGCATTGGGGGCAGGGGTAGGGTGATACTCAAGTAGAGCACAGAGGATTTTTTAGGGCAGTGGAACTATTCTGTATGTTGTCATATGGTGGATACTCATCATTACACATTTGTTTAAACCCTCAGAGTGTGTGGCCCCAAAGTGAACCATAATGTAAACTATGGACTTTGGGTGACTATAGTGTGTCAAGGTAGGTTCCTCAGCAGTAACCAGTGTACCTTTGTGATGGGAGATATTGAATATGGAGCAGGCTACATGTTTGGGGGCCGGACCATGTGGGAAATCTCTACTCTCCTCTTAATTTTTCTGCGGACCTTAAACTGCTCTAAGAAAATAAAGTATAATTTAGAATTTTGGTATAAAGTCTTAATAATCTCTCTTCAGTTCCAGTTCCAAGCGTGTGTGTGTGTGTGTGTGTGTGTCCTTAATAATGGACGGATTGTTAGCTAGTGGTGGTGGTTTAATGCCAGCCATTTGTTCCAAGATCTAACATGCTGAAGCATGAAAAATATACGAGATGAATATGAATGAATGTAAATTACATATTGAAGACCACAGTGTGAACAGAGAATTAAATGAGAATCATCAAGTTCCACATTTTGACACTAAATAGGTCCAACATTAAAATTGTTTTTAAAGTATTTTTAATCAAAAGTAATTAAATAAAATACAGCAGGTCAGGGGAAAGAAAGATCATTCACTTAAATACAGCAGCACATGACGCTAAATATCTTAATTATTTATCTACATTAGTCAGCTACAGAATGAAGGCTTTCTGCAAAGTTAAAAAATTAATATGCTCCAGCCCTTAAAGTCCATTATGCAGAAATACTGTAGTCTGCCTGCCAATAGTTGGCTAGCAGGTGGCGCAGTTGTAACTTATCCAGAGACAGCCAGCCACACGACAAACCATGCTTCCATTCCATAGTTGATTTGTTGTTGCCAGACCAGGTACTACAGTTTTCAGCAGCTCTTCAGCATAGTTGTTAGTTCTTTGTGAGATAATATGTCTAGAATTTGGGCGTCAAACCAGAGTAAAAGTAATGTTTGTCAGTTCAGACACCAGGTGGTTAACAAAGGGTGTGGCCTCCTCCTCTCTACTCATGGGCTCTCCGCAAATAATTCTGAGACAAAGGCCATAGGCCATAGTAGAGCCCCAAGATATAAGGAACTTGGTTACCTGAATTACCATGTGAAAGGTCATTCAAGGAACAGTATCATCAGCCTATTATATGGAAAAAAAAACTTGTTATACTCAAATGGATGATCAGGAAGACAAGAGAGCCATAGTAATTATCTCATCAAGTTTTACATTAGTTAAAAAACCAGGATAATACGTAAGTGCTTTAGAGAACTTACCTACTAGGGACCTCATCTGGATATGATACATCCTTTTCTGTCACTCAGGAACCACGTCTTCTCTATAATCAAAAGAAATTGTGTGAAATGTGAGAAAGAAAAAGAAATTCTTGAGCAAGTAAACATGGTAAAAGTTTCACTTTGAGATGTTTTGCTTCCTGGCCCTTTACTTTAGCATTGAGCCAGTGAGATGAATGGGAACAATAGTTTTATAAATTTGGGAAGTTTGGAGAAATTAATTTTGAAGTGAAATTACTTCATTTTCAGATTTCCTCTGTGATTCAGAATTCCATATATTTGGATGCACTGTTGTTGAACAAAGAAGAAAGATATGTTAAAATTTTAGAGCTTAGGGAAAGGGAATGTAATGTCAGCTTAACCTTTATCCATTTCTTTTGCATGAATGTACTAAACCAAGATAGAAATTTTGATATTCTGGTGTTTATAAAATTAAAATTTTCTATTGATAGAGAAGAACTATCTCCTTTTCCCAGTTAGCTTCATAGAATAAGTCACTCTCAATCTAAGAATTGGTCTTTACATTCTTTTCAACATGGAAATAGAATTATCTACCTTTTCACCAAATTATATACATCTTGGGTTAATCTGAGGGCCAGAAACTATGATTATGGTTATTTTATATTTATGGGCCATGTAAAACTTCATAGCATTATAGAATGGTTTCCAAAGAATATGATTGCTGTAGGTGATTTTTCATTCATGAAATTCTGATATTGAGCACAACAGTAAGTTCCAAATGTTTTCTAAAAACAGAAAAATGAGCACAAATGGACATGTGGGCGTTTTTTTAAAAGGGAGGATGTGTAACACAGTGGAGTGTCTGCCATTTTCACAAGGGGGTGGACGCAGATGCCAGTTTCTGTTGTAACCTTCACATTTCCAAAATGGTGGGCTTGCAAATTTGAAGTTACCACTTCTCTTGGTCAGACTAATTCTAAATTTCAGCAAGCTTATGATTGCTAGCATTTTGGAAGGGCGTTCCCACTTTGATGCTTTTTTCCATGTTGAATTCTCATCGTGAGAGATTTCTTAGGTCTTTGGTTTCAAACCATCCTAAGCAACTGAGTGAGAAAATAGGCTGAGGTATGTCTATTTCATTCCCAATCTTAGTAGTGACCCAAAAAACTAATAAATAAATACAAAGTATAATTATAAAGAATATAATTATAAATAATATTATAATTGGGCAATTATAAAGAATATTTATAGTTGGGCTTTTCTTCTGGAAGCTAAAGTATGTCACTTTAAATATAGAGAATACTGTCTGTATCCTGCATGGTTCTTTTAAACCAAGTATTTTCTATCTTACTTCAGTTACAAAGACAAGACGTGAATGTATCCATGCAATGAACTAAGAGCTTGATCATTAAAGACAAAAATTAAAGAATTTTTGTTACAAAACAAAATTACTAGTAAAGACAAACAATGATTTTTTTAAACAAAACTTTTGTTATTATATACATTTCATAATTTATAGTTAGAAATATAAAAATGATAAAATGGTTAAAAAGGAAGAAACCATGATTGTGTGTGGTCTTATAATAGAGAGAAATGTTCCATATCTAGGCCATCTGTGTACTTTAGGAACTAATTCTTTTACTCTCTCCCTGTTCATCCAGTTTCTGCTATTGTGACAACTAGAAATTCTCCCTCATATTGAGCAAAGTATAACTCTGTAACATCTATCTTATTGGTCCAATAATTTTTAAAAAGAGAATAGCAATAATGACAAATGAGGACAGACTTCACAGTACATTGTAATAAATTTAATACAAAGTGCTTTTCACTTGCATAGTCAATAGTGATGTCGGACCAATTCAGAAGCTGATTAAATTGTAGAGCTACAGGAGGGATGGAGAGCGACTTTGTGTTGGCATCGAACTATATAGTCTATCAAATTAAATACTTGAATTTTTCTCCCTGAGATTTCTTTTCTAATGTTTGTAGAAAAGCATTATCAGAGGATGGTGAAGTAGTAAATTTCACGAAAAATATTTTATTGACCCATTTCTATAGTGGGCATTACATGGCACAGAAGGGAAATACTGATTGAGGAAAATCCTCTTTATCTACATCCATTAAAAGGTCTGTGTGTTCTTTGTTGCTTTCAGTGTTTTAGATCTCAGTGACCCATCTCCCTTAGATCTTAATGTATCTTGGAAAACCCATGTAACCTTGTTCTTTAATCTAGTAAATTAGCAAGAAAAAGACGATTATATTATTCAGAAACATGAACATGATGATTAAAAAGGAATTTCAGTGTATTTGTTGTATTAGATTTATAAGAAGTATCATTTTCTAGGAAGATGTATAGTTGCTTTAGTTTAGCCTGAATTATTCTTTTAAAAATACAATTGAAAACTGTTTAGCATATTGCTGAAAAGACATACCATTTCTTAGATTTTCTGTGATTTTCCTGAGAAATCATTACTGCATTGTAAGTATTTCTGTAATGCATGGTCTTTTCTTCCTATTGTTTTACTATATTAAGTAAATGGGGGAAATATTTTCAACTCAGTGTATACTTATTAAGTATATACTATGTGTAAGGCATGGTGCTAGTTACTGTGAGAAATCCAAATTACTAATAAAATATACCATAGTGTAGGATTTTGAACAGCATTAATTCAATAGAGACATAACCATGTAATTCCATGTAGAGATGATGTACATTTAAATAGAAATTAAAGTATTTGAAGAAATGAATGATATGTTTTAGTGTCATGCAGTTCTGTGCTTTGCTGTGCACCATAACCAAGTACAGATGACAAAGCAGAAACGGACCAAAATGGAGTAATGGTCATTAGAATGGCCCCTTTTCTACTGTTCCACTGCTGTGTTCTACTCTGTTAAGTATACACTCAATTTTCTCTGGAGCATCCTGAAAGTTAATGATCGTGTTATTAGAATGCAAATGCACTTTATGTATTTGTACAGCTCTACCTTATTAACAAGCGCTCTAGCTAGATTCATTGGATAATTACCTCAGGAAAGAATGTGGGAAAGGCAGGTTAATAAATCACAAATATTGCCACTTATCTTTATCAATAACTGGCTGCTATCCTCGTTCCTAGGAATACATTATTTGAGTGCAGACATGGGTACTCTAAATATAGGGATACCATGTTCCTAAAATGTGTAAGGATGAGTATGGCTTGAGTGTTACATCTTGCTTCTGTTCTCACTTGGTGTGTCAGTTTGGAAACGTATAGTGCAGCTAGGTCGGGTATGGACATGTGAGCCTGAGTCCAAACTTTATTCTCTTCCACTGGGGAAATGTAGAGTTGATTTTAAGTTGTTTACTTGCGTAAAGCTAAAATAGTTACATTCATCTGTAGAGTTCATCACTCAGTGTGTGTATTCTTATGTGGGATTACGAAAAAAGTGTTTTAACTTTTCACATAAATGACAGAAAGACAAGTATCAAGTTATGAAAAGACAGCTTTATATTATCAGTAAACTTTATTTAAAGGCATGGGATTTCTTCCACTGAAGTGAGCTCTTAATTGTCACAATCAAGCAAATTCTTGGCGATGGTACTAGAGGAAGACTAAAGAAGGTATTTGTTTGTTTGTTTGTTTGTTTATTATTCCATCCATCAGTCCGTCCATCCATCCATCTAGCTATTACTTACCTGCTATATGCTGGTACTTCTAGGAAGGTTACATACATTAGTAAACATAAGAGACGTCCATTTTCTTTTATGAAAGCTAAAATCTAATATGATTTTTTTAATTTAAAGATTTTATTCATTTTTAGAGAGAGAGGGAGGGAGGAAGGGAGAAAGGGAGAGAAACATCAATGTGTGGTTGCCTTTCACGTACCCCCTACTAGGGACCTGGCTCGCAACCCAGGCATTTGCCCTGACTGGGAATTGAACCAGCGATCCTTGGTTTGCAGGCCTGCGCGCAGTCCACTGAGCCATACCAGCCAGGGCTAATATGATTTTTAAAAATTATAGAACAGGCATATAAAAATACAGTCTGAGATCACAGTGATCAAGATGGAATTGGTATGATATCTTAGTTGACAGAATTGTTAGACCTCTCATTAAGGCATGACACAGAGGAAACCACATATGCAAAGGCCCTGAGGAAGGGAAGAGTATGCTACCTATGAGGAGGGGAGGACAGAGGGACTAAAGGGTAAAGCATGTACTAGGATAGTAATCAATTATAAATGGAAAGAATTAAGTCATCAGTGACATATTCTGAAAGTAGAAGCAATGAGACTCACTGATTAATTGCATAGAGAGAGTGAAGGAGAGGTAGAAATCAATGATGATTTCCAATTTATTGTATCAATCACATTGGCAGATTGTGGTGCCATTTAAAGAATCAGGTAAACCTGGAAGGGAAAAGAACAATAATCTAGAGCTGCCCTTTCTCTTTCTCTCTCTCTCTCTCTCTCAGCTACATTGCATACCTTTTTATTGTTTTAAACTGATTATATATATGATAATTTATGTATAGTCTATTACTCTGAGCTCAGCACATGGTGCATATGCAAAAATTTTTAGTCATTTTCCTTTTCTTCAGTATGTTGGAGATATTATGAGACTCTAGCCCCAAACCAGAGGCATGCCATAAATTTATCCATCTTGTTCATCCAGCTTTGACCTTGATACTGTGTTCTAATAACTGAGTTCATGTGCTGTTCTCAACACGGTCCCATTTCTCTTAACCTCATTCCTATTTGACTCCTGTGGACATGCTTTGATTGCTTTGAATTATTATTTTTTCCTTACTTAGACTAATCCTCTGCTTGTCCTTTCCCAGTGCTGACTCAAGCAGGACTCCTCATTTGAGGTAGATGCCAGAGGTTCTTATAGCTAACATTTAATAAAAAAGAAAAGGAGGTAGAAAGGAGAAATAAGACTTTTGGTCTATCAGGGTTCAAATATCTTAACTGGAGAAATTGCTGCTTTTAATATTACATACGTGGGTCTTGGTCCAGCGTTAGTGAACACATTCTTATGATGTACCTGTTGGTAGACGAAATCAAAAAGCCTGGATCGATACATGCTTCCTCTATAATGGAAGACTGTCCTTTGTTTCAACAGAGTCAATGGAGACTTAAGTAGATTTGTAGCAGTAACTGTGAATCATAACAAGACTTGAGTCAAGAGCTTGTATTACTAATAGGAATCTAAAATCTTTGTGTATATGCATTTGCATTTTTGCCAGGAGAGAGAAAATTGATGTAATGCTATACTGATTCAAATCTGTTTTACATCCTTCCTTTTAAAAGAGGAGAGCTTTGGCAGCCTTCCCAACTAATGGAACATTTCCAGAGGCAAAAAAATGACTATCAGATTTTGGCTTCACTATCAATGGAACAATCACTTAAGAAGCATTAGGTTTAAATGACTTACTCAAGAATGTTCATTCAGACTTATCTGATACCAAGACCCTCCAAATCTCCTTGAAAATATGCATTCTGAAATTGAAAACATGAGTATTCAGAAGCAATCCATGATACATTACTATGAAAGTAGTAGACAAAAATAGTACGGAAATTCTGTAATTTAAAATGATAATCATTATAAAGATTGGCAAAGAAAAATTACAGTATTATCAGGGAAGGTTATGCTTATGAACTTACAAGTAATCCTTTCCTCCCTATTTAAAAATTATCATAATGAATACTTCAAAGTATTCATGACATTTATAACTCTTTATACATTTGGTGTTCTATCTAAATTTTCATAACAGATTAAGTATAAATAAATATCAGTTAGTTCAGTTTACTTCACATAAAATAAAACCTTTAAAAACAAATGACTCAACCCCTAACTTGTATAATGCTACTGAGTACAGCATTATAGAGATTAAAAACTCAATATTAAAAAGATTTAATAAAGCATATAATATTTTGAGTAAAATGTCTGAAAACAACAAAATAATCTGTATTTAAGTAAAGTAAAGAAAATAACCATTGGACACCTTGTTTTATTGTGAAAATACAGACTGGTTTGAATTTGCTTCTTCTTAACTGTGAACATGGGCATTCTGCCTCATCTTTCTGAATCACAGTCGTCTCATAAAAATCAGCTAAATTTCAATATTAATCTACAATTAAATTTATAAGAGAAATGATAAAACAGGAAAATAATTAGATAACATGTTCAGTGTCTGGAATATCTTAATAAATGTTAGGTTTCTAAAAACGAAAAATCCTAGAGATGGTAAAACAAGTGGTTAAAACATTTAGTATTTAATAGCTAGATTGAGCTCTTAAAGCTAGACATAATAATCCAGTCTATTTGTTCCTTCAGTAAATATTTAGTGAGCAAGTCTTGGTTTAATGGGTTTTACTAGACACTAAAGGTACAGAAACCTAGTTTTATAGAGAAAAGGAAAGTATTTTTTTTCTTTTTTTAAAAAATTTTTTATTGTTATTCAATTACAGTTGTATGCCTTTTCTCCCCATCCCTCCACCCCACCCCAGCTGAACCCACCTCCCTCCCCCACCTCCACCCTCCCCCTTGATTTTGTCCATGTGTCCTTTATAGTAGTTCCTGTAATCCCCTCTTCCCACTGTCCCCACCCCACTTCCCCCTGGCTATTGTTAGATTGTTCTTAACTTGAATGTCTCTGGTTATATTTTGTTTGCTTTTTTCTTCTATTGCTTATGTTCCAGTTAAAGGTGAGATCATATGGTATTTGTCCCTCACCGCCTAGCTTATTTCACTTGGCATAATGCTCTCCAATTCCATCCATGTTGTCAAAAAGGGTAGGAGCTCCTTCTTTCTCTCTGCTGCGTAGTATTCCATTATGTAAATATACCATAGTTTTTTGATCCACTCATTTGCTGATAGGCACTTAGGTTGCTTCCAGTACTTGGCTATTGTAAATTGTGCTGCTATGAACATTGGGGTGCACAGATTCTTTTGGATTGGTGTTTCAGTGTTCTTAGTGTATAATCCCAGCAGCGGAATTGCTGGGTCAAAGGGCAGTTCCATTTTTAGTTTTCTGAGGAAATTCCATACTGTTTTCCACAGTGGCCTCACCAGTCTGCATTCCCACCAACAGTGCACTAGGGTTCCCTTTTCTCCGCATCCTCTCCAACATTTGTTTGTGGAATTGTTTATGTTGGCCACTCTGACTGGTGTGAGATGGCACCTCACTGTGGTTTTAATTTGCATCTCCCTGATGGCTAGTGGAGTAAGATCGAGTATTTGTTGACCTGGAGGGAGAGGGCGTTGTAAGTTTAAATAAGGTAGCCATGGATGGCTGCGCTGAGAACATAAAGACCTAGAAGCAGTGAGAGGCTGAGCTGTGTGCATATGTCAATCCCAATCTGAATACAAATTCTCAGGCCGAGGGCAGCACCAAAATTCCATGTCACAAATAGACTTTATTTTATTTTACTTTTTATTGAATTCATTGGAATGACGTTGGTTAGTAAAATCACATAGGTTTCAGGGGTACAGTTCTGTAACACCTCATCCATATACTGCATTGTGTGTTCACCCCCCAAGTTAAGTCTCCTTCCATCGCCATTTATCCTCCTTTCTCTCTTTCCTACCTCCCCTCACCCTGCCTTCCCTCTAGTCATTTCCGTACTGTTCATACCATGTCTGTGTCTGTGGGGTTTTGTGCAGTGTTTTGTTTCTGCTTAATCCCTTGGTCAGGGGTAGCAGCATGGAGACCAACTGCAGTGATGCAGGTGGGAGATGATGATGGTTTAGGCTGAGATTATACCAGTGCAGACGGTCAAAATGCATTCAACTCTGGAAATATTTCTGTTGGAAAGCCAATAATGTTTGCTAAGAGATTGGACACGAAGTAGGAGTCAATGATGCTTCTGCAAATATGGCCTGAGCAACTGGAAGGATGAAATTTCCATTAGGTGAGATAAAAAGTGGTGGAAACTGGGTTTTGTTTGTTGACTGGCTATCTTTTTGGTGGGGAGGGGGAATGTATATGTTGGTTGAACAGAAGCTTCCTTGGCCTGAAGCCATGGCCTGAAATCTTTTCCCTTTCAAAGGTGATTTTAGTGTTGGGGAAAAAACAGAAGTTGCAGAGCACCAAATCTGTGCTGTAGCGGGGCTGAGTCACCCAGGCAATTTGATGTTTCACCAAAAAACTGCACTGGACAGGATATATGAGCAGGTGGGTACGTTGTTGTGATTAAGCTGCCAGTCACCAGTTGCTCATAGCTGCAGCCTTCTGAATCATCCAAATAGTTTCTGCGGAGGACTATTCAAGCTTAACGTAAAATCTGATACAGATTCATTGCTCTACTCATTCAGTCATATTGAATGCAAGGGCCATACAGTCCTTGCTTACTCAGTGTTGTCTACCACCCTCACTGACTAGTACAGTGAAGTTGTCATTGTTCACACATGCACATGCCATCCACTCTCCTTGGCTGCCAGGTTACACTGATGTTGTGCAAGCCATTCTTGTTATATTAACGATGGCTGGACTTTTTCAGGGCAGACCTTGTATAACTTTGGCATTTAGGGAAGAGGTTTATATTCCAGATTATGCCCATAGGTATGTAATTAGGTCATAATAATGACAGAGTGTGTATGGAGGGTTTCAAGTGTAGAGCAGTGGGGAGGTCCAACATTAATAGGTGGGGACAAAGCTGAAAAACAAACAAAGGATTGGGAAGAAGTGGCCGTTAGAGCAGAATGAAAACCAGGGACGCTGATGTGATGTAGTTAAGTGAGTGACTGTGTCAGTGAATAGGGTGCACTGAATTGTATCAATTGCTTCTGAAAGGTCAAAGCAAGGACTTCAGGTTTACCATTTAGGTTTTAGTCATACGACAATCATTCTTAAATTCGATGAGAGCGGTTTTGGTGCAGTGAGGGTTCAGGAAAGCTGCCGACAGAGCAATTAGAATGTAACTGTTGTGAGGGGTTTCGCTGTATAGGAAAGAGGAAGGGTACCAGTTCATTGGTATCAGCTATTCAACTATTAACCATGAAGATTGGTATTAGTTCCTAAATGTGTTTCAATTAACTCTATATAGGTAATATCCAAATCGATAATGGATAATTTGATTGTAACTAAATTTTATGATTTGCAAATTATCTGAAGTATTTTTGTTTTAAAGTTAATATTTATAAAAGCTAGAAATATTGCCTTACCATCTGCATCAAACTTTAATTCTATAATTGTAATATGCTAAAAATACCTTCATAACTGAACAGAAGACAATGGATATTTGACTACTATTTTCAGTGGACTTTGTATGGTCCATGTAAAAACCATACTCTATTAGTTTACAACAGTCTTACCTATCTTAAAATTGTATTAAAGGATTTTTAAGGCTTTGATGGGATTCTTCAAAATGACTTTTCAGATTTGTTTACTGAGGAAGATAAACTAGTGGGCTCTGCCATTGATATTAGATTTCGGTTACTACTTAATCCATGAATACTTCTTAGGCAGTAGTTTCATATTTTAAAGAACTATTAAATTTGTATATATAAATAAGCAGTGTTTTTCATCAGATATATTTCTTAGCTATAGCTAAATTAATTTTATAATTATATATATATATATTACAAAGGCTCGTGTTAAAATTTTCCTCAGAAAAATTTGCTTGGTTTACCCTCAAAACTTAAAAATAACTTGCATTGCTATTGCAGTTATCATTTTTCATTCTTGAATCATACTTTTCAGTGGTAATTAAATCAAGGTGATTAAACCACTTCTGTTGAGAACATAAAGCATTCTCATGATCTCATGAACACTTATTTAGGGCAAACGGATTTGCATAAATTTTAACCCAAGAATAGTGGACAAGTATTTCCTCTTATGTTGCATACTAATTATATTTTTATGAAGTTATTTGATAACGTTTCAGAAATTAATTGAGAAGATTCAACTTGTTTTAGTAACAACCACGTATAATGAAGTAATCCGCACTTCCTATTTAACTAAAAGGTGTTCTCATTAACACGTTTTTACATTATAGCGGTGATGTGTATGTTTTGGAGACAAATTCATAATTATGGGTATTATATCATGGAAATAATCTCACGTATATTTGAAGATGCCTAAGCTGTTGTTTATAGTTTAAAATAAGAACGTATGTTTTACAAGCAGAGTTTACTCAAGCTGCTGAATTAGTATTTTAGTGTGACTGACTGCAAGTGTACTTTGATTCAGTTATTAATGTCTCACATTTAGTAACTTTATAGGTTAAACTTGCTACATATTATATACTTTGAAGTATTTTGTATAGTTTAATACATTGCTATGACTCTAGTTAACTGGTTCCATTGTTGACCAACAATTCAAAAAAGAACAAAATGTGTGCTTCTTCACAGTAAACTCCTTCCAGACAATGTTGAGTCATAACAGGCAAAATGTAACATGTATTAAGAAGTTTATACATTTTTTGACATGAGATTGCCAAGCATTTTTAAAATACTTGCTAGAATTTTAAGAGCTGTCAGTATGGAAAATCATCATTTATGCTTTTGTTGTTCCCTCCGAAAGTGTTCAGTGTTTGGTGTCCTTCTGACTCGTCAGTTTTTCTTTATGATGTGCTTGTCAACATGGGGCTAGCTTGGGACAGAGTGTTGTGATGCTGCTCAGGATGTCGTCATTTTACATTGTAGCATTGCTGGGTGATGAAGGCCAGATGGTGCATTTGTTTCTTATTGGAAATTTTCATCTGATCATTATTGTGATTTGTGGTTTTGTACAGAAACGCTTAATCATTCTTACGTAGCAAGCACTTCTGAAGCTGCTGAAGGCTTTCTCTTTTGCTGAGTAATTTGTGTTACCAACCTGATGGTTTGGAAGAATTTCCAGTTTGTTGTATTATCGTTTGTTTCCATGGGAATTAATGCAACACAGAAGCTGAATTTATAGTAGTAGTTTACAATGGACTATTGAGCACTACTGTGTTCATGATGATGTTACTATATAATTTGGATTAAAACAATTATTATGTACCTATTTGTCCTAATTCTCTCTTTCACCATTTCAAGAGCCATCAGGTAATCATATGCTTTCTTGCGAAGTCAGTTAACTGTGCCTCATGTCTTGGGTATATTCCTTTATTTAAAAGATATTGGACCTTAATATTTTGGCACGTTTCTTTAATGGTAGTGGTGGGCCACTAGTAATTTCACACAGATTATTTCTGTTCATACTGTTAACAAATATTGCTTTAACATTTGCGTTTTGGTTGTAAACAGAAGCTACTGACGTTTAGCATGCTTCAGGAAAATAAGTGCATAAAATATTTTGCTTTTTTATTTATTGAATATTAGCTTAATTATAGGAGTTATATTCTCAAACATTGCATGTTTTGTGTTATATATAATTTTAGATTTAAATCTAATACTTTTGGGGGAAATAACAGGTATTCACATAAAATCAAGAATAAAAATACATTTTTATTGAAAAATTTATATTTTATGGTTAGTGACAAAAACTACTCTTATGAAAAGAAAAAACATGATTCCATTCTTTTTTACTAAATAGGAAGTAATAGGAACACTTCAAACACAGGAATGAAAGTACAAAATATTAGGTAATCCCGGAATACCTGTCAAAGACATTTTTTCCCTCCCATTTCCTCACATCTGTCTTTTAATGTAATCAGACACTTTAAAAACACACTCTTTTTAATGAATGGACTAAACACCACCAAAATGTCACTGAGGGACACAGGAGGCAAAATAATCCATGCTAGTAAAATTCTTGACATGTTCATGAAAATTCTGGGATGCTTTGTGCACAAATATTTCTTATCAGAAAACTTAATAATGTTTTACCATTCCTCTCTGTCTCACATCTTGGAGATCCTCCTCAATCTGCCTTGTGAATTGGATAAATTACACATTGAGATTAGATGCCAGAAGATGCCTGTGCCTCTGATTTATTCTAACTTGTCTTACTTAGTTGTAGAAGTTGCCTGACTGAAACTGGACTGTTCCAGATAATTTCAGTGTTTTATGGGTTTAGGACTATTTCGTTTTATGATATATTACAGGTTCTCAAGTCCTGTGTTACTCTATTTTCTGGAATCTTGTTTCTGGTGTCTATAGTTTCATGTATACTTTTATGAGCATGCAACAAATTTAAGAGCATATGATGGTACATTGATATTATAGTCAGTGCTCAAAAGAAGCATAGACATTCCATTAAAAAGTACCAAATTTCTATAATAAAATTCAAAATCCTGAATACTAGAGGGAAAAAAATAATGAAACTCTATGTAACTGATAACTGTCCAGTAAAGGAAAATGCCCACACAAGGATAAAAAAGTTCAGTGAACTCTTCAAACCAGAACTGCATAAGGTGATGAAGACAGAGGAGGCAACTGTTGTCAGATATTGGAAGTTTGTACAGGGATCTGACTGCTAAGATCCTGAAGAGAAGGGGGTCACATCAGCAGGGCATCAGACAGCCGTGCAGATAGAACACACAGTGGATCGGTCTGGCTAAGTTGGGGAGACAGAGTTCGAATTTGCGGCTGCCAGGGAGACAGATGTTCAAAGGCTGGGCACTAGAAGGAATCTGCACAGAGGAAGGACTTCATAGTCTGCAGGGATAGTCTCTCATCTTGCCAAATGTACAAGATTAGCTTGTTTAGGGCAAAGTGTGGCATACGGGAGCTCGGACTTAAATGGAGATTCTGGAGGTTACAAAAGGCAGAGCCAGTGATCTCTCTGTGAATCTGGGTGGGCTCAGCTGACACTCTAGGTGAGTCAGGTTTTGGAGTTAAGTCTAAGTCAACACTTCTACAGTATTCTTGCAGTGTAATCCCTAAAACCCTGGAGATCTCTAATACATTTCCACAAGGTCATTGAAGTCAAACTATTTTATAGCATTAATGTTATTGTAATAAGTTCATTGCGTGCTGACTAAAACTGTGGTACTTTAGCATAAATTGAGGCAGTAGCAACAAACTATGGTGGTAGTCGTTTTATTTTCACTGCCATAAAATTTTGGCAGAAAAGAACATTTTCACTTAAGAGTATCCTCTTTAAAGTAGCAAAATATGTTAATTTTATTTGCCTCAACTTTATGTGTGCCTTTTAATAATCTGTATGATAAAAGTGAAAGTATGCATAAAAAACATTCTGCTGTAAAATGAAGTTAAAGTTGTTAGCCACAAGGGAAAGTACTTACACGATTGAGTTGCAAACAAAACTAGCTTACTTTTTCATAAAATAATTTTATATAAAATGACTAACAGAAAAATTTGGTTATTTTTTCAAAGATTATATTTATTTATTTTTGGAGAGAGGGAAGGGAGGGAGAAAGAGGGAGAAAAACATCTATGTGACAGAGAAATGTCGGTTGGTTGCCTCTCAAACACACCTCAACTGGGCAACGAACCTGCAACCCAGGCAAGTGTCCTGACCTGGAATCGAACCAGCAACTTTTCACTCTGCAGGGTGACACCCAGCCAACTGGGCCACATTGGTCAGGGCTTGTCTTGCTTATTATAAAAAAATATCAATAATGAATAAAGTAGACCTGTCACTTCAAAGGAAGCACCTGGGAAATAGTTGATAGTAAAAATATTTGAGTTAATACTGGCAAATATTTTCCAAAATTGGTGAAATGTGAAATTAACAATTCTAAGAAGTCCAGTGAATATTCAGCAAGAGAACAATTACACATTTCACTACAGAGATACAAATAATGAGTAACTTGTCTTCAGAAACAATGGAGGCATGAAGACAATGGAATCACATTTCTGAAATGCTCAAAAAATACGTGAGACCAGAAATACTCTACAAAATTAATCTTCTAAATTGAAGTTGAAAAAAAAGACATTTCCAAAAAAAAAACAAGAATGAAAAGTTCATTGCCCATATACCTTCCACTACAAAAAATCCTGAAGGACATTCTTCAAGTTACAAGGAATCCAACCGTATTAAGTCAAGAAGGAATGGAACACAGTGGAAACATTACATATGTTGGTAGAATTATGTATGTAGATGTATATGATTTTTAAAATTTTGAATAAAATGATTTTAGAATATAAATTACAGTGTCCATTATTGAGTTTATGCATGTATTTCTATGTAAGAAATTTTGTTATATATTGTTACCTATATATTTATATACACATATAGAGGGTATTTTGGGATTAAAATTCTGCCGATTGAATACTATGGAATAGCATGGAATAAAAATAAATGATGGCATCCTGCGCGCCTTACATATTTCAGATTGTTAGGACTTTGTGTGCGTTCTGAGTTGCCATTTTCTAAGTGCTCAGCGGGGACCTGATGTATAGCGATAACTACATGTTTGAGATCTGACGTCTAGATACCTTCCAATTCCCCTGTATCACAGGTTGATCTGCTGTGCTTTAAATTTTTATTCTTATTTTAGTTATGTTTTTTCTTTCCTTTCAAAATACTGAATTATGAATACTGATAGGAAGAAATGTTTATACATATAGGTCAGTTCTTAGGATAAATATAAATTATGTAAGAAATAGTGTGTTTAAGAAGGGCGGCCTGTGTTTATCTCTTAATGCATTTATCCATGAAAATTTTATTGACCACCTAGTACATATAAACTATAATACAAGGTGGTAACATTGTTCTCAAAGAGTGTATGATCAAATGTGTGGCATATAAGATAAGGAGTTAGTGGGTTTCTTCTTATGACAAGTGTGTAGACATGTTGTGGAAACAGAGGAAAGAAGACAGGGGTAAAATTTTCCATCCTGAGATTCTCATGAAATGACCATTAATTTATATTGTAACTCATAGTACTAATCAAGGTGTTTTATCCAATGAATCATGATATCTAACACCTAGTATAATAATGATCTCTCTCATTAGTTTTTGAAAGTCAGAAGAAAATAAATTCTGACATTGGGATAAAAAATAAGTTTTATATTGTGCCATCAGTGAATTTGTATTCATTTCCTGCCATTGAAAAGTAGAGAATATTAGCCAAAGGCTTTGTATAAAAAGGAAATCAACAAAGTTTTCTGTGTGGAATATTTAATAGCACATTTAAAAACATTGGATCAAATAATGAAGTGTCAGTTTTACATGGATATTGGCTATTCAGTATTACCTCCTGGAGTTTTAGTTAATGAGTTTTAATACTGGAAATTTTTGGCTGCTTGATGGCATTAAAAATTGTCTTGGTGTTATGGAGCTAACTCTAAATCTGTTTACTGTATCTCCTACCAACAATGATAATTCAAGGATAAAATTCTAACTGATAGAAAAGGTGAACTTCTTCTAATGAATTCAAGAGAAACATTTGTGCCATTTTGATAATGTTAACATATTTCCAAAAAACAAATTAAGTAAAAAAACTGTGTGTGTGTGTGTACACACACACACACATATCTATATCTATATCTATATATATATACAGTTTACTCACATTTATATTTAACTCTCTAAATTGTGTATTTTTATCCACCTGTTGACAATAGCAATGAGGTGGTCCTGCTTAACTCTTGTTAGTAATGGTAGGAAATTTATAGGACAAAAAATTACCATCAGGGAGAGAGAGGGTCAGGAGGTCTGCTTTCATGGGGCACAGAAGTAGTAGAGCTGAGGTTTGGGAAAACTGGTAATTAAGATTTAATAATGCAAGTTACTAGGACAAGAGATAGGGACATGAATTGGAATATTTTGACTATGGGAAAAAAGAGGCAAATAGTGCTTGGCATGAAGTAGGCATGAATGCCTGAATGACTAAAGGAATGATATTTATTCAATATGAACCTAAATAGACTAAGTAATATGTAGCCAATTTTGAAACTAGCCAAGATGAGATGTTTATGTGTTAGGATTCTCATGGTTTAATGAGAACCATAGTCATTGGCAACTATGGAGTTTTATCTGGTGATTCAACCTATTTCCCATAGTTGGATTTTGACATTGGTTTGTCCTTTGACTAGAAATAGAGTAAGTCATTTCCAACAGCTACCTGGTGCTTTTGTTTCTGAGAGCTCACAGATTCTATGAAAGTGCAGAAAATGTTTTCTTAAATAGTGCTACTGACATTGGAGCATTATAATGCAGTCTAAGATGACCTCCTATCATTTAGATACAAATTCAAAGAAAATCGGTTTCTGGCATTGCACCTTTCTTCTTACATCCCCTCTCCTACATCTATTCTCACTAAAATATTTCCAGTTAGATGTGCCATTTGTGTTACTCGTAGAAGATTCTCTAACCTTAGGGATAATTATGACACAAATATTGACCTGAAAAACGTGCTAGTTTAACACTTAAGCAAAGACTGTGGCATGTCTGAGTTCACCCTACTTGCAAGATTCCAAGTTACCCTGACACAATTCCCTGGATGCTGGAGAGAGTCACAAGGTTACTTTCCCTGTTGCTAATATTCGCAATGTACACATGCAACTCTTTCTACAGAACAGAAATGGCTGTATGTGTTTTAAATAACATTTTATTACAGAATTAGACCAACATCAAACAGCTGAAGAAAGAATGATATTCCTAAACAAGCTAACAAACTTAGTCTGCTGCTCATCCTCCTGTGCTGAGGCGTGCTTGTCTAGCACAACATCTTCGAATGCGTGCTGCCAAATTAATAGGCGTTTTAGCAGATAGTGTGTTGAAAGAGTGCAATATAATGGAAGTTTTGTTGTAGTTTTGTTGCTGTTTGTATAAGAGACTGAGTTCCATCTATTCATACAACCAGGAAGAGCCAGTGTTCATTGGAACTTTCAATAATGTTAATTCATAAGTACATACAGAACACATTTGGGGCAGCAAACAGTTCTTTGATAGTAATGTAGAGCTAAATAGCACCCGTGGGATTGAGATAAAAACTGGAAGTGAGGCATTTTATGATAAAAGACCTATATTGTTTAATAGCAAATTGTTCTGTAGTAATGGACTTAACCATTGTGATGTGCTGTGTTATATCCATGTCTAAACTCCCTTAATGCTCAGAGAAACTACAAGAATTAGGCACCTTTGTGACTCCCATTTCACTGAGGAAAATACTCAGGGTCAGAGGAGCTGGCAAAGTGAGGAAGTTGATTTCGAACTCTCTCAATCTTCCTCTAGGAAAAACCAATCCAGGCCTCAAGGATAGATTTGAACACCATCGGAACTCTTTGAATCTGTTTCAGTTTTCTTTCTCATAAGACAATGGCATCTCAATTTCTCTGCCCATGACTACAAGGCTTACATACATAGGGTGTCAAGAGACTAGCTGAATGGGTTAAATGGAATACATGTATTTTTTTGATGTTTGCCAAGTTATTCCCCCCCAAATTTCTTCAATACTTTTAATCATCGAATTGTAGGAATGCCCAATTCTGCATATCTTTATTTAAGTTATATATTTATGTTTAATGTTTGTACATTTCTATGGCTATAAATATCTATGTATCTGTGTTTAAATATTTTGTTTATTTTTTTACTTTATAGGTGCAACTAACATATTTATAGTGTTAATTTTAAATGCTCATGCTTTGGAATTTTTGTGAATTTCATGGGTGAAAATGTTATCAGCTCACGTTGTCTGTTTCCGAGGTTGAATTCTTTCTCTTGTTGACTATTTCTAATTTCTTTTTATTGCCTAATTATATCATTTGCCTATCTTTTCATTTTTTGTCAATTTGTTAAATATATTCTGAATATTCCAGTCATCATTTAAAAAACATAAAATTGTAAATCTACAACTGCCAGATTAATAATTTTTTGGAACAAGAATGGTTGTTTCTCTTCCAATTCTACAACTTTTGATGGATCCAATTTCCTTATATGCAACACATTCACTGCTCAGTCCTTGAGTTGTTCTATAATATCATGTGCAGCCTTATTCCAACTATTCTGTTCTTACCACTATAAGGTTGACCAGGCTGGATTTCTTAAAACCTGGTCAGTCATGTGCCTGCCACTGCGATTGTTTTTCTCTTGCCGTTCCTTTCTTATAAATATTCACACACACCTTGCCAGTGATCAGTGTTTATCCTATTCTGTTTGCAAGCACAGTTTACCACTCTCTGATCCAAGCATTGATTTAGCTGTCCTGGCTAACTGGATGGGACCTCTTTTGTCTTTACAATTCCAAATGCAACTGCCACACTCAGTAAGGAGGTTGACCTGCTAGAGAAGTGCTTTTATTTTTATGGCATTGTTTGAGTAGCTGTCCTTCCCTATCCGAGTGTGCCAAAGCTCTTAAGATTGATTATTTTATACTCTAGGGTAATGAATATTCTGAGAGAGCAGACATATGTATGCATCCTTCTGAGTAAATTCCAAGTGTTTTATATTCAGTGATTTGTTTTATGTTTCCCACCTGAAGTTATTTCTCCTTCTTCTATATCTCATAGAAATTTATATCCCTCATTGTGGCTTTTCACTATTATGTGAGCGGTACCTGCCATCTGCTGGGTCTGTAACTTACCTTGACTTTTTTAGTTTTGCATTCGCCATATCAAACTGCACAAAGCCTTATTTTGATAGTAATATAAAAAATTTTAATTGATATAAATGGAACTGTTAAAAGAGTAATCCTTACATTATAAAGAATTTTGCTTCTCAAATCAAACTATATTTTTTGATATTTTTACAATGAGGATATACTACTTTCATAATCAGAAAAATAATTTCATATGAGTTATTGAGTTTGCTTCCTAGGAGTAGTAGCTTTATGAAAGAGTTCCAAAATAATTCAATTTAATTAGACTAAAATCTTTCAATTATTATTCTAGTGGTTTTTTTAATTGTGCTTTACTTCGAAAATAATCATTAAGGGAAAATAAGAAAATTTTTATCATTTTGTGCCTATTCCCTTATTTAAAGTCTGTGTTTACTTTCTTATCATGTCTGTTTTATTTTTATCATATATATGCTATATGTATAAAATAGTCATGATTATAACAGTGTTACTAGTAATTAATATCTCTAGACCTCAATAAGATGTAAAAACTATAGTTATATTTTAAGTAAAGATGGTGTTTTGCATTCTTATCTAATTATGTTTTGTTCTTATTCTCCTACAATCTTTGGTAATATAATTGCTTCCCCGTTTAACCTATTTTTCTTATTTCTTTCATATGCATTAATTAGTCAGAAAAATCACAGGCTCTGTTTTCTAACTTGTGCACATCTTCCTTGATCGCTCCTTGTTTATTTCTTCATTTTTTCTCACTTAACAGGAATCAGGTAAACAGTGTCAAATGAGCAAACCACGTTTGCACTGAGTGCATTTCACACATTCTAAAATCATTAGAAAGCAATTAATGCTGTGCTTAAAAAAGCATCTGTTGGACACTTGTCATATATTGTGAAAATTAATATCTTTGTAACTGGTTATGATAGAATATAGAATACCAAAGATTTAAATAACATTATTTAAGTTTGTCACTCCACTTTCCTCCAACTTATTTAATGACTTTAAGTTCAAAAAAGGAGGGAGGACTTCTCTCTCTTAGTCACACCTTTCCTGTGCCTATGTGAGCGCCCTTCACATACATTTGTGGAAAGAATGAAAGCATTTCTCAGTTGTGGGGATACAGCAGTGAACAAAGAGGCAAATCCCAGTCTTCACAGACTTCACCTTCTAGTAGAAGGGGAAAGAAAATAGGCAAATTAAATAAACCTTCACTTAAATATCTTCTCCTCAACCTGGACATAATCACCACATTTCAGTTGTAACATTTCTCCATGCCCCACTTGAACCTCTTGTCTCTTCCCTCATCAGTCTCTAGAATACTCTATGCCTCCTATCTATTTATTGTATTATGCAATTAAGAGAATAGGGGAATGGATCACAATTGTTGCTTTCTTGCAACAAAACCATTGTGGGGTCAAGGACAAGAATCGCGGCCGCAGGACTTACTAGGAAGCTACTGCCAGGGGAGGTTATGACAAGTGGGTAAATCTGTAACATATTTAAAGAAAGACCCAGGTACTTTTGTTTCAGGTTTTGAGAAGTAGAGCGGAGTCAGTGATGTCTGCAGGGTTTTAGCTGGAGTGCCTAGAATTATGGATTTGCAGTTTAGTGGGGTGGGAAGACTTAAGGAAAGAAATATTGGGGCTGAAGAAACCAGGAGCTCATGTTGGGCCATGTATTTGTGCGCGGTTTTGTTCTTTAAGAGGGAACAAAGGGTAAGTGCTGGAAGGGAATAGTGCGATGTAAGGGCCCATTTACACTTAGTAGTCCATGAGTTTAAAGTGAGGCTAAATACTGAGACTGTGTGCTTTCCTTCAAACATGCATGTCAGCATGGGGCAAGGGCAGAGCTGGGGTTTTGCTAGTTGTGTATGATGAAGTGAGAGGGAGGGGAGCGATTTTAGTAGTAGTTCGCAGACTCTAAACTGGTAAAGCAGAGGAGGGAGGGCGTAAGCAGGGTGAGGAAGATTGAAAAAATTGCTGGTTGAGATACAAGAGGGAGGGAGCTTGGAGTAGAGATCATGGAGCCCGTGGAGTGTTATTGGAATAATACTCGCTGATGTGGAACCATCGAGATGAGTGTATGGGGTTGGGTAGAAGAAAATGTCATTGTTACCAATGGTATTGAAAATGTCTACATGGATATTAAAATCACCAAAAATTCTGTTGGAGTGTGTGACGATGTCCCAGGAGCAAAAGCTATTGAGAAATGTTTAGGACCACAGGGTCTATGGATTTGACTATAAAAAGCCTAGATGGAAAAGATGGAAAAGCCTGATGACGTAAGATTCAAATACGGGTGTTTTTAGGGGGCAGTGACAGAGAGTGAGGGGTGAGGGAGACATCTATTTGGCTCGTGTTACTAGTCAGATGAAACAATGAAAATCCTCAAGGAGGATGAAGGGGCAGTGTCCTTAGGAGACTCGCAAGTTTGTTTAGAACAAGAACACGAAGGACGTGAACAAACTTATAAATTGTATATTTGCAGAAGAACACTGTTGATTACTAATTTATATCTGCATGTTTCCAGAAATATTGGGAAGTATGTTTATGGGCTACTGAAATGCCGTAAGTTGCGTAAAGATCTGTTTACAATGTGGAGGTGAGGATTTTCAGTCCCTGTTGGAATAGAAATAGTATAGCGTGCAGGCCAAGGAAGTAAATGCGATTGTTTGAATAAAAGAAACGTAAGGATTAAGGACAGTCCAATATTTTAAAAAACAATTCATATTTTTTCCAGACAGGGAAGCTTGTGTACGTACATTTTTTGGTTCCAAACCACAAATATTAGCAAAGCCTTTTGTACATCAATATTTAACACAGTTGGTACAAGTGTTCTGAAATTATATTATTACAGTGACGGTTTTCTGATTCTGCAAATTTCCTAAAAATCATTGAATTGTACAGGTGAATGAATTTGCAGGTATGTATGTTATACTTCAAAAACTGTTTTTTAAAAAAAGTAAAACCAAGAATCTTCTTTTTTTTAATTTTAATTTTTTACTGTTATTCAATTACAGTTGTGTGCCTTTTCTCCCCATCCCTCCACCCTACCCCAGCTGAACCCCCCTCCCTCCCCCACCTCCACCCTCCCCCTTGATTTTGTCCATGTGTCCTTTATAGTAGTTCCTGTAATCCCCTCTCCTCACTGTCCCCTCCCCACTCCCCCCTGTCCATTGTTAGATTGTTCTTAACTTCAATGTCTCTGGTTATAAAAAGGAAACAAAATATAACAAGAATTTTCTAAAATAACATTTAAGCAACAAAACTAGGACCAAAAATTCCAAAAATTAAATGTAGTGCCGGTGGGTTTTAGCAGGAAAAGCTATTTTTTCTGCCAGTGATTCTGTAATTGGAATAGTAATACCTTATACACTTTGATGCAATAATCTCATTTCTGAGAATGTTTACTAAGGAAAATAAGTTAAAGGAGGCCAAGCAATGTGCAGAACTTTGCTTACAACAGCAATTTCCCCCCAATGGTAGTATTATAAGTGAATAAGGATGAACATTCAGCAAATTATGCAATATTTATACCATAGACTTTTGTGCCACATGATCACTTTGACACTTCAGAAAACGTGCAGTAGTGGAAAAGGATACATAATGACAAATTGTCATTTCCAAAGTACAAGTAAGTTCATATTATTAGGAGGTAAAAGAGCACTTCTAATTTCTTAAGGAATTTGTTCTTTATACTAGCGTATCAGGTATACCATTAATATATATTTTGAAGTAAATTTTAACGACACTTGGTATATTTATATTACCTTAATAGTCCCAGATTGAGAAAATTATTATACACTTTAAGTCAAAATATGTGGGGATTTTTCAAAGGTGATGTTGGCAGCTTTGGACTGAACATTGTCACGCGTGTATTCCACAACTGTTTCCTGTCCATCTGCTCTGTGCCAGGTACTGTTACAGGTTGTTGAAGGGACATCTGTGAGCACAGCGGACACCACCCCTCCCCATGGGGCACCTACATCATAGTATAGAGAGAAAAGCTGTCATCATTTAAGATAATCAGGTCTAGAGAATAAAGTGCTATACAACGTGTATAGTGAGGTAAGGGGCATCTAGCACGGCAGGGAGAAAGAGACTGGTCAGACTGCAGCAGCCTGCGGCACCACAGAAGATGGTCAAGGAAGCTTCATTGTGAAAATGGTATTTGGCAAAGATTTGAGATATTGGGGGAGCTGATCAATTGGCCCTCTGTTGAAGAGTAACTCAGGCAGACAGAAAAGCTAGCATAAAGGACGTACAGCAGCACGTTAGCAGGGCATGCTAGCATGCTCTGAAACTTCAAGGACACCCACCAGTTGTGGCTGGAGCAGGAGCAGAGTGAGCCCGGGGGATCCAAGATGATAAGCTCAGAGAACAGAGAGAAGGTCTGATTATGTAAGACTTTGTTAACCACTGGGCTCTGGATGAAATTGGGAAGCAGTAGGGTCCTGAACAGAGGAATAAATGGCCTGCGTTACTTTTGAGGTTATTCTGGTAACTGTGTCAAGAATATAGTGATGGGTTTGGGAAGGGTCAGGGGTGGGGGGATGATAGAAGTGGAAGCAGGGTCCTGTTAAGAAATTTTGCAATAATCCAAACAAAGCTTCTACTACATGATACCAGTGAAAATGGATGCCTGGTTATGATTTGGATGTGTGTTGCAGCACATGCAACAGGGTTTCCGACAGGGAGAATGTGTGGTGTGAGAAGACAGTGCTGAGATTTTTGGCTTAAGCATCTAGAGATGTCCTCCCCTGGGACAAGAAGGTTGTAAGAGGAGGAATATTGGGAGGTGGGACAGAATTTAGTTTTGAACATGCCAAGTTTAAGGACCCCATTTGTTACCTAGGTACAAATGCCTAGGAAGCATTTAGGTATATGAATCTGAAGTTCAGGGTAGAGGTCTAGACTCAACCCTGAAAATTTGACAGATCTCAGCAGATAAATGTTCCTTCAAAGTCACTGACCTGAATGTGGCCACCTGTGAGCGAGTGAAACTGAGTCCCAAGGAGAGAGGCCTGCGGCAAACTCAGCATTTGAAAACTCTATGAGGGAGAGGGCCAACTATTAAAGGAAAATGAGATGGAGAATAAGTAAGGTAGAAAGATAAGATAAATAAGAGAGTGTAGCTTTCTAGAAACAAAGGGAATCACTTCTCTTTGAAGTGAGGTTGAAGGGACTGTAACATGCCAAGTCTGGGACAATTTTTGCATCTTCATAATAATAGTACCAAATTATAACCCATAGAATAAAGTTGGAAATCAGGAGCACAGTAATATAAGTGAATTAAATGTAACGAAATTTTGATGAGGAATGGGATATTTAAATAATCTCAATGTACTTCCAACACAAATAATTTTGTACAAAAATTCAAGTGACCAAGTTAGCATCACTATTAATGGAACCAATTAAAATTACAAGCTACATACTACGATGCATGAGAATACATCATTTCCTCCCAAGTTGCATAAGCTGAATCTAATCGTGAAGAACCATCAGGTAAAACCACATTGAGAAATATTCTACAACATACCCGGCCTATAGTGTTCCAAGATATAAAGGTTATTAAATAAAAGCCCAGAAAAGACTGAACTGTTCCAGACTGAGGGAGACATTTTTTTAAATGTCAACTAAATGAAACCAAAATAGGATTCTGGGTCACCCTGATTTGCTAAAAGGACATTTTGGGGACAATTAGCAAAATTCAAATGGCGTTGGGGGTTAGATGGAATAATGCATCAGAATTAATATTTTCGTTCAGATGGTTGCATTGTTGTCATGTAGAACATGTGACTTTGTGGCCGATACACACCTAAAGTATTGGGGGACCACAGGGTAACATGTCAGCAATGGCTATTCACACCTTTGTCCAATCCCCTGTTTAATGTAGAAGAAGGACTCTTCTGTCTTTTGAAGACTACTTTCTATTATAGTATTGAATTAACCTGTCTTAGTGACAACATATTTAATAATGCTGTACATATTTAGTGTTAAATTATATAGTAAAAAATAAGTCTTTCAGGCCTTTGATACTGTTTTTATTTTAACTTTACACAATATAAATTCAATTAGTAAAATATTTTCAAATTGTAAGAAAAAGAGTACTGTGGGCATTTATTGCACAGACTACTTTTCTGTGTTATTCTGCAGATTAATGGCTTAACCTTTGTATTAAACTGATGATTTAAAATAAGGAAGTATAGGATATATATGCATAATATGGCCACACTTGTATTTGTCAAAACAAGACACAAGGAATATCTCAAAATATTTAATATAAACAAAAGAGAAACACTTGGTATACACTTAACTTTGATGAGTATTTTGCCCCCTGACTCTCTTTTCACCAAACTGTCAAAAATTGACCGATAATTTGAGGTTAATTTGAGCCTAAGGTTTCCATGATTTCATGGTCTTCTTTTTGTCAATTTTAATGTAGTCTTTCACTAAATGATACCATTGAGATCCCATATACCCTGACTTTGAATTCTTACAAGTCTCTTTCGAGGGAGACTTCCTTCCAAAAATATGTCTATGTGACCAATGGATGTTGCTGGCTGTAAAGTGATTCTTTATTTCGGATATTAATTCCATGCCCTTGAGTGGCAAACTTTAAAGAAAATCAAGTAGCATTTCTGGAAGTTTTATTAAAATAACACAAATACACAAACTATTTAAATGGAATGCAATCAATGTTTTCTTTTTTCATATGGAAAAAAAGAGACTAGAGGTATATTCACATAATTTCCTACAAACTAACTGATGTAAACAGCTTCCACATGTCATAATTTTACATAATGAGGATTCTAAAATGGCTCAAAATTGCAATAAGTCACTTTCATTAAACTATGAATATTGAATAGCAATTATTGCTTAATAGGCTTTTTATAAGACACTATTTACAGTACAGCTGGTAAGTTGCTATAAATTCTGCTTGAATGTATCATGCAAATATCAACACCTGTGATACTTTCAGAGTATTAAGCCAAATTCCATAGGGTATTCTTAATCTAATTTTTTCTGTCCCATAGCTTTTGAGTTTTGTTTGCTTATTGACATTCTTTTTTTATAGTTTGCCTCAAATAGACTAATATCCATTTATTGCCTAAAAATTATATAGTTTTCTGTGGATGTTGGGAGTTTGGGGGAAAAGTTCTCTCAATATTTCTAGAGGTTATATCTTCTTTGCCTTAACAGGCCAATTCATTAAAAAATTACTTCAAGAAACAAACACAAAATGCTATAAACTCAAACTATGGATTTAACAACTACATTTTTATGTGTGGTTATATTTTTAGAAAGCTAAAGGAGATAGCATTTAAATATGTTTATAATGCATCTTTAAAATGTCAAATGATGTTATATTAGTTCTTTATTTCTATTCAGCAAATTATTTGAAAACTGAGTGGATAAAACCACAAACATGCTCTGATTTAAGATCGTCTCTTGAGGTTGCCTACAAGCTGTTCCGGGAGTTGGCATCCTTTCAAGACTTGCCTGGGGCTGAAAGCTCCATTTCCCATATCACCCCTGTGTTTATTGTCAGGCTTCAGCAGCTCTCGGATTGTTAGACAAAAGGGCTCAGCTCTTATCATGCCTGGGAGCCTCACCATAGGACTGACTACTCCCAGCGTGGTGGCTTAGTCCTGCAGCATGAGTGGTACAGAGAGAGGGCAAGAGAAAGCGAGCACCCGGGTCAGAAGGCAGCCACGTTCTCACAACTTAATCTTGAAAGTGCATCTCTTCACTTCTGTTGTAGTGTACATATTAGGAGCAAATCATTGAGCTTAGTCCACACGGAAGGGATGCCACTACACAGGACTGTAAACCAGGAGGCAAGGATCACTGAGGACCATCTCAGAGGCTGCCCACCCACACGTACTGAAATATTTAAAAAGATGGTGTGTGTTACAGTTTTCCCCCTTCATGGTGGTAGTTTATCTTTCAGACTGTGGGAAGTGTAATGCTGCAATGGGTGAAAAGGGGAAAGATCCAACATACATGGAATCAACCGCCTTTAAATATTTCTATGTTTTTACACAAAGTTCGTGAAGGATGTTTTTCTTAACTTCACTGTTGCTAATTCCAGCACAAAATCACAACAAAGAAGGTCAGCGTTTGGTTTTCAGTTTCTCTTGTTCACAGATTCTGATTTCTAATTTCTCCATGGAGATTGGCAAGTGTTCTCTACATTCTCTGGAGTCATAAATTGGTTGGCCTAGCTTCTGATGTCTACCCTGAATCCATTTTAACTAGGACCCAGCATGTCTCCAGGGCCCATGTCTATTTGTGTAGGACAGCCAGTGGCTGTGTTGGGGGTGGGTGAGGGAAGCTCTGGTGGCTGTAACCAGGCAGTTCTGAGAGAAAAGGGAGCAGTGGAATCTGGGCACATACTCAAAAGGTGCCACCTAGAGGTGATTATTAGATCAAGGTGGTCAGAAGGATAACTGAGTCACCAAAAGGAATAATTCTTCTTTCCTGAAAATCATTCCTAGATTGTTTAAACAATAGTAGAAAAGATGTTAGGGACCAATATGACCACTTTCCTGTACATTATACATACAACTGGCCATTGTATTGTCCCCTGTTTTCCCATTTATTTTATTAAACTTATTTTAAATCTTTCCTTTATTACTACAGAATATGTCATTTTTTAAACTTTATTTAATCCATTAGTCTGGTTATCAAATAAAATTTGGAAAAATTTAAAATAAACTAAGAGGTTTTTACCTTATGTGTTTGTAGTTTATTGTAATTTCAATAATTTGTGCCATTCTAGTATGACGGCTTTTACAGGAGAAATAAATTAAATTCTATTTACCCAATTTTATTGGTAATATATTTGTTGGAACATCCCTTTTTCTTATTAAACATAAACATAAAATGGCTTATTATTTAGAGTATTATGATCAAGTCTCTCATTTTGAGCTATTTTAAATGGTATTGAGGGGATCAGATAAAAATAATTTAGAAATCAGTCATGATTTATTCAGTTCATATATATATATATTAGAGCTCCCTGTCCCCCAGCCATAAACAAAGAAAACATATTTATCTAGTAAATAACTTCTCCCTTCAGATGTCAGGTCAGGTATTATTTTCTGCAGAGAACTCAGTATTTCCTTCTTCGTGCTGTGATGTATTTGTTGACCGACTAAATGTTGTCTTTTATTCTCTTGATTTCCTGCTCCTTTTCTCTTGTTTCCTAAATATGTGTGCTCCCCACAGTATCTCCTTTTATATCTTTCCCCACATTCTCTCTTTCAGAGATTTGTGTCCACAATTGAAACTATTGGCTGTATATTTCTTTGCTTAAATTCTAAAAGTTCATACTTAGGTTCACTTCTGGGTACCAGTTATGAGCTTGCAATTACCTGCTAAACATTTTTTTTTTACCAGACTGACCACCAGCATCTGAAATTCAAAATGCGTATAACAAAACTATTACCAACATATATTTACATATTCATTTAATTTTATAGGAATATAATAATTCATTACCAAACCAGAGGTATGAGAGATAAACCTTATGACCCTCTCATTGAGATGGAGAAAATTATTTTTTTAAATTCAATACCCACTTATGATATGAACATCTAACAAACTGGGAATGGATGGAAACTCCCTTAATCTAAACTTTCCAATCCCAGTCTTCTTGTGTGAATGCAGTTAGATCAGTTCCACCCTTTTAGTAACTCATTGTGATCTCTTTCATTTCATTACACACCGTACCTAACCTGTCAAAAAGTCCTTTTAGCTCTGCTTTCAAAATGTGTTAGAATACACCTGCCTCTCATCATCTCCATGGCTAGAACTTTCGTTCAGGTTCCCTCATGTCGTGCCTTCATTAGTGGAATTGCTTCTTTAACTACCTGTCTTCCTGTTATACCTTTGTCTTATTTCAATCTGTTCTACACAGCTGTGAGAGTGGCCCTTTTAACTGCTTACATTAATTCTTAACTTCAAAATCGCTCATGAACTTTTGTGACCCAAGATAAAAGTGAAAATCTTTTCAGTGGTTAGTATGACCTCTTGGTGGGATCTGGGATTTTACCTTACTTGCAGGCTACAGGTAAGGTAACCTATCACTGTTTCATGGCTGCTGGCAGAAGGCTTGAGAATCCTGGGTGAGTGACGGAGGGCTTTACTATTCACAGCAAACACAGTAGCCAGAGCTTCATATTTGTGTCGGAGTCTCCCTGTCCCTAAGTTCCATGACCCCTTCATGGATACCAGTGCATGCAGTGGGCTCCCAGACAGCAGAGGAGCTTGGAGTTTGTGGTCTCATGACTTCTAGGATGTGGAAGAAAGCCTTTTCTTTGTCCAGGGTGAACATTACCCCATATCTCAGGTGACTTGCTGAAAATTCCATCTTAAGAAATAGGTAACAAGCAGTCAAGGTCTGTTTTTGGAATATCCAGCAAGGACATGGGGTCAGTACCCATGGTGGATTGTCCCTTCTAACAGGCCTACAGATGTGGACTCCCATTACAGTCCTGCTTTCTTATGCTCTTGGTATTCCTTGCTTATATATCTTTGTACTCTCCTATTTGGTTTTCTTCCAATAGCTCAAGCTCCTGCTCCTTCCCATGACCACTTTTTCTTATTAAAACTCAGGGTAACTTTCCCTGAAGTTTCCTCTATTTGGAATTTTCATGGCTTACCCCACCTTTTCCCAATTTTTATTTTCTCAAATATTAACATTTCGGCCCTTAGCATCCTATTTAAAACTGCAACACAATCACCTTTCCCTCTGTATTTTCCTTTCAAGCACTCATTACCATGTAAACCGCCTCTGGGAGGGCATTCAAGCAAGGCAGTAAGCATTTTGCCTTGGATTCAGAAATTCAAATTCTAGGAATTTATGCTACAGAAATAATCATAAGAGGCCTCCTACAGATACATCAAATAGTGTTTATCACAACACTGTTTTATGTAGTAATAAATTATTATAACAAATACACGTAGATAAGAATATTTTTTAATCAAAATACTCCAGACAGCTGACATGAAGTTACCTTTGGGTGGTGATATTATGTGTGATTTTTATTTTATTTATGAGGTTCCCTAACTTCTGGGTATTTCATATTATCTTCTGCTTATTTCCTTTTCTTCCAAGCTTTCCTTCATATTATTTTTATACTGTTCACATTTTCCTCCCATTTTATACATTATTAAAAACTATGAAGAGTTTGGGATTTCACCCTTATTGTAAGCAGACACATTAGTCTGTCTCAGTTCCATGGATTCTAGTAAAGACACCGGACCCAGTGTCAGAGACAGAGAACCTGGAAACTGAGCGGCACGGGGCGTCAGCACATCAGCCCATTCTTCTTGCTCTCAGTCCCAGGGGGGGCAATGTGGGAGGGCCCAGCTAGATACCTGCCCACACTGTGGGTTACATTACAGGAGGTAAATTCTGAACTTAGGTTTTAACCCAAGATTTTTATAATGAGCCATAAGCCTTCCTAAATTCTGCTCATTATCTTTATTATTCCAAACAGTGAACAAATTTGCCTTTACTGCCATAAGGAAACATATCTCTGTGTTCCAAGGCGGTTTACAATACACTGATCTTTAAAAGACTATACTTTCAGGGATCATTTCTACAGTTTGTTACAAGACACCAATCCTTGAAAAGATTGTTTAGATCAATGGGCCATTGGTGCCATGTTTGTGAGAACTGCAGACTTCAGAAGAGGCTCACGTGGAGAATAGGTTCCTAATGTGCCGTACATTGTGAGTGATGATGATGATGATGATGATGCATTTTTCTATTTGGAAGTAGAAATGAGATTTGCTGAGAGAGCAATTGAGAGACAGAAAGAGAAAGAAAGAAACATGGCTCTTGCTCCTTCAGTCAGAGAAGAATTCTCTGTGGAAGTGACTCAGAGCTGAGGTCTAAAAGATTTGTAGGAGATTTATAAAAAGAGATTTATACAAACATGCCAGACAGAGGGCAAAGTAGTGTGTGAGCCCCACCTGGGAGGAAGAAAGCTAATGAGAGAACTGAATGGAACCAGCATGGCTGGGGTGCCAAGTGTGCGGTGAGGCTGTGGGGTGGGCGGGGCAGAGGTTGCTGTATTTTTTCAGGCCCAATGAAGGCCTTTGTTCTTTAGCCAAAGACACAAAAGGAAAGCACTGAAAGTTTTGCTTATTTGTTTTTCGTTGTTTGGTTGTTTTGTTATTTTTGCAAAAGAGTGACACAATTAGATTTTTATTTTGAAAATCTCTTCTGACTTCAGCATAGAGAAAAGATTCAGTGAACTCATTAATATTATTAGTGATATAATTTTAATATTGGAGTGAGGTTTGTTCATACCTGAATGCTGAGTAAAAATTGGCAGTCACGTTTACTTTTTTCCCAGGGGACACCTTTTTAGCAAATTTATCAGTGCATGTAGTTTTTGGTGTTTTTGTATTAATAGGATTCTTGTAAAAACAATAAGCAGCTTCTTATGCTAATTATTATATCACCTACAGTGACCTTGCATGAAGGTTGGAGGGACATTAAACACACAGAAAGACCTTCCCATGTTAACAGTGACAGAGTTCTTAATATCATATTGTTTATTATATAAAAGCCAAAGTAAATAAATTTAAATACCTATATGGGTCCTAAGTCCATCCACCCATCTATCCATCCATCCGCCATCCATCTTTCTGTAAATGAAGTACACTATTTCCTGATGAAGTTAATTAGGCAATCAATTTTTTAAATTTTACCTAGATCTATTTCAATGAGAAATTAGTTAACAGCAACTGAAACTGACATTTGAGAAACAAAAATTCCCCCAAATTACAGTTTACTTATAAAACATGAAACAAGTTCACAAGAGTTTGTCTGTGGCTGGATTTTCTGAAACAAACTTCAGTTTAAAAATAAGGCTCATTAAAAACATAGAATGAGAGTTTTAGTGTATATTGACGTAATTATCATATTGTTGCTCATATTTGGATATTATCAGAATTAGTCTGAATTTAAATGAAAAGTCTGAAGTCCTATGAGGAACACCTCTTCTGTAGGAACAATATGACTGAAGTTTAATATGAAAAGTACTCAGTTTAGGAATTTTCTTGATAAAAGAAATGTGATGTCTTGCCATTATGACCAAAGTATAACTTATTAATAACTCATAGAACATCTTTAATTGTGTCTCTTTACATAAATTATAGATTTATTAAAAATTGTAAGTTAATGTAACAAGCTAACGTATTTTTGGACTTATTTCTGTGGTTCAGAGATATGTGTGTACTCTTAAAAAATGCATGTCAAACGCATTTTTTCAAAAGCGGTACTGGTGATGACTATGAAATATTAGTTTCTATTACTACTTAGGAAACATCACAATTCATATTATCTCATTCTATACCTCTATATCCATGTACTTTTAATGTATAAGATGTATAGGAGGAGTGTTGAGAAAGAAAGAAAGTAAAAGACCTACATGTTCAACAGAAATCAGGAAGACCCAGTAATAATGAAGAAGGTGGATCAAATTCCCAATAATTATCTGAGTAAGGCCTATGGAGAACTGGATACTGGTTCATCCTGTTCTTTAAAGGACCTGAAAACTTTATTGTTCTCATATGTAGCATATTCAGCATCTGAAAATATACCACAAGTGGTTAATATAAGAGAAATGAACATTTTTTTAAATCAGAAATGAACTTTTCAGTGCAAGTAAACATAAGGCATAAATTTAGTGTTCTAAATATAGTTCATCTAGCAATATACAGAGAAGTGATACTAATTACTGCCTATTATTTGTTTTTAAAAATAAATATTTTTGAGCACTTACACAGGGTGGGGAAAATGTAGGTTTGCCGTTGCTTTATGGAAAATGATACATTAATTAATAAATAATAATACAAGAATAAATTGTATTGTGTACTAACAACTATAAACCTACCTTTGCCATCTTCTGTATATTAGGGAGTATTCCAGTTACAGGGGTACAGAACTGAATAAATTTGTACAAATCTCTTCTGCTGTGAAAGAGCTTATATTCTATTGGAGGTAGGTTGATGATAAACAAAATTAAAACCTAGAGGATGGATATTAGATACCAGATAGCTTAATGCAATATAAGTTGCTTTTTATCAGTACATCAGTGGTGTGCTTTAAATTGATTCCCACTTCAGTGCTAAAGGAAATGAAAACATTTTCTTGCCATTGGCATGACTAAGCTAGAGTAACGGAAGTGTTCACAGCATGTATGGGTATAGGAAATCCTCTGTGTGAGTGAGAGTGTCCACAAAAAAAGGGAGGGAGACATAAATGGAATCTTTAAAACAGCCCATTTACTCTGTGGCAAGTGACAAGTTGATGTATTGATATTTTTTAGTTGCAAATCTAGAGTTTGTGCTTTATATTTAAAACAATTTTTAAAAGTGATCTTAAAAGAAATCTGTCAAACATGCTATTTGGGAGCAAATATAAATTGATCTCATGGAAGCGTGTGCGTGTTAACTTTCTTGTCCATACTTCATCTTAGGATCATTTGGAAGGAAATGCAAATGTTTTCTGGAAGTGCCTTCTATGTTAATCTAAGTGTCTGACCTTTTTATAATGCAGTATTTTTTTAGTCCTTTCTCTTTGATTTATCTTCTCTCATGAAATGCTGCTCTTTTTTTTTATTTTTATGGTGCCAGCAGAATTATTAAAGAGCTGTCAATTGAACTATGGCTGTCATTGTCCCTCTTTACAAGGAGAGAATATTAAACAGGATTTATGTCAATTTTGTTGGAATAGCCCCTTTCTACAGAGAAAACACTTGTTCCTTATGATGGTGGAGTAAAGTACTGTAATCAAAGATGATAAAACCTACCCAAGTCCAGCATGAACAGTAAGTGAGGAATGTTGACAGCTTTTATATGTGTGAACATTTATTACTATGTGTTTTGTGGCTGAATTTTAACTGCCTTTCTCCCTCCCCCTTTCCCCACTGTTCTGAGAAAACACTGTTTGTGTTTTCATAATTATAATACTTTATTTTTGAAAGATCAGTCGTGCTTCTAGTTAAAAGGTTTTTTTTTTTTTAAAGAAAGTCACTCATATTTATCTAGCAGTAAAAGAATTAAATTTACAACACGGTAGAATCTTCAGAAATAAGAGAACTAACAATTTACTAAAAAGTGTTCAGAAACAGCATAACCCTGACTTTACATCATGGTTGATATTCCTCATTGAAATCTTTTAGTTCGCCATTGTTTAAATCAAAAGTTTCTAACAGACCGAGTAAAAATCACAACAATTTGCTATCGCTTTTTCTCTCTATTAATGATGTACACCTGATATATTAAAAGTTTTCAAATATTATATTGAAATCTTTTTGAAAAGTATGTTTTTACATGGGCGAAGACTGATACTTCAGGCTGGATGTGGTATAAGAATCACTGAGAAGGAAAAAAACAATAGTTATGAAGTACCTTATTTTTCAGTTATTACGGAAAGTAGTATAAACCTTGCTGTTATATAAATGAAGCAACACATACTAAGAGCACTAAAGAACCCAATTGATTCAAAAATAAAAAAGGTTCTTGATTTTATGGAAAAAACCTGCATAAAAATGGCAAAATTGCTAATAAAAATGTAACTGGATTCACAGCTTCATTGGAAGGATATTTAAGTTACTGAAATATTTTTGCTCCTCATTTGATCGTATCAAAATCTTTTAGGGAAGATTTGAGATGCCAGCTCGGGAGCAAAAAAAAGTAGGAGCGACTTAATGATATTGGTCAGTGGTCTCTCTGTGTTTACAATGTAGGAAGGAAAACATTCACAACATTCAACTCCTGAAGCACTTTGACTCGCTGGGAATAAAATGAAAATTCAGAATGTGCATGGAAATTTAGCAAGTTGCTTATGCATGCACTGGGGAAATTTTGGAAATTAATTCCAAGCTAGTGCTCTCAGAGCCCCAACCCATCAATTCAAACCACAATCCTGCAAATGTGTTTTGAACATAAAAGTAATATTCGGTTTTAATTGAAAAACAGATTCTTCAGGATAAAGAAACATCAAACATTATTGGCATAAATGAATCCTTAACAGAGTTTATAAATTCTACTCTTCTGTAGCATATAAACCTTAAGCAGAAGGTAACTCAAATGTTCCTTAGCATTTTCCTTTATATTAAATTCCTTGTTTATCTGTAGCTCTTTACAAATTTACTTTGAAATCATTTTAAAGTTGTGTTCAACACAAAGAGAAAAATGGTAATGGACAAGATAGAAATCAATAATAGAAAAATAACACCAAAATTATAAAGAAAAATATTTATTGGTAATAACAGCAACCTATGACACAATAATGCTACGCTAATTTTGTCAATAAATTAACAATACTTTTTAAAACCAATAATAGGTTATTTACCATTCAAATGCTGCTGGCAGGAATGATTCATTAGATATTTCAGTAGTGACATATTTATCAGACACAAATGTGATCCTGTCTCTACAGATAATTTTAGTTCACTGACACCAATTTATCTTATGACATAGGATTCCTTCTTCAGAACTTTCTACTTGCTGGCTGTGAATACATTGGGGGCTACGGAGTTGCTGCAAGCCATATACATATTGATTGAGATACACTGTGGAGTATTTCCACCATTTTCCAGAAATGTTATGAGTAAAAAAATAAAGTTGCTTCCTGTCATTATGTAATTTCTTAATGAGCAGAAGTAAAAGTGTAACTCCTATTAACTGGGAGTCCAAGGAAAGTTTTTTGTTTTGTTTTGTTTTAGTTTTAGTTTTAACTTCATGGGATGTTTTGACTAGTCAAGGTTGCAAAGACAAAGAAAGTCTTTGTTTTTCTATACTCTGCACAAAAGCATCCCGGCATTGTCTGTGTGGACTTACGAGGCTTTTCAGTATGACATACATGTTGGGTCTTTCTTTAGGGAACTTCCACAGGCTACCTTACATCTCTTTTGAGGAATGTAAGCACTATACAGTTGGAAATGAAATTATTCTAAAGTTTTCTTCTTTGACATCTGATAAAAATATTGAATCTAGAGATGGACTAGAAACTTTAAGGCAAAAGCAACAATGAAGAGAAACAGAAGATTCTTGACAAATATAATGAAATCATCAGTTGGCTTGATAAGAACCAGACTATAGAGAAAGTAGAAGTTCAACTTCGGCAGAAAGAACTGAAAGCTTGCAGCCCCATCATTACCACGCTGTACCAGAGCTCAGGAGTCATGCCAAGAGTAATGGCTGGGGACTTCCTGGTGGTGGCCCACCATTGAAGAGATTGTTCCAGAAAAAACACTGAAGAGCACAAATTTGTAGCGAATCCCATGGCATTTTTTAATGTAGAGCTGCTATAGTAAATAAGTGGGCATTCTTGATATCTGAATATGGAATAGGTACACAGGGAAAGGAAGGAATATGGAATATGTGCATAGAGAAAGGAAAGAAAATTGCATAAGCATGGTATTATAAATGAAAAATGCAATGTCTTAATAGAAAAATATTTAAATTGGAAAAAATGTACATGTGTGTTCAATAGGGATATTGTCCCTCTAAGTAAAATTCAGAGACTATATTTCCAGAGATTGAGGTAAGACTTCATTAGTTATGAAATTACTAAAATAGAACTAGAGGATTTTTTTTATCTGAAACATATATAACTATTATTATCTTTTCTCCTATTCACATTTATTGGAAGGAGTTAGGGATTGTAGGGAAAGGGCAAAAGTTAAGCTAACTTTTATCAGCACTTGGGCTGCATTGAAATGGAAGCTACAGTTTAAAGTCCTGTCAAAGATGGTCATCTGAAGGCTAATTCAAGTAGGTTGTCCGACAGAACTGATCTCAAATGTTTCCATGAAGATATTTCAAAGGAGATCTGGAGAATGTAGCCTGAAGAAAACGCCAAAGGCGACAATCTTCTGTTAAAAGCCATGTAATTTTCCTCCCACCCTTTAGAAAGCTGAGGTTCTGCAGGTGCGGACACGCGCACTGCGGACACGCGCACTCTGTGGCTCTGAGGATCCGCACACGATCCTGAGAACCCTGTGGGTTTTCGTGGTTGTTGAATATAAAGCTCAATGAATTATTCATAAATGGCAGTTCAATTTCTTCTCATGGTCTATATTTAGCAAAGCGTCACCAATTACCCAACATCTGCATTTCATTCCAGTTGAAGGGTTTCTAAAATTTAGCTTCACCAAAAGGATTACTGGAACATAATTTATTTTCTCTTGATGACAATGAAAGAGATGCTATTCACACAGTAATTTCCCACCCCCAAATTCCCTAAGCTTTGAAAATGAATCTGTCTACCAATCATTTACTCAGGCGGGTATGTAAATTTACATGAGTAGCCCTGAGAAGAGAAACATTTGATTTCTTGGTAAGATATAGACATATTTTCATACCTGTTTAAAGTGAGTTATAAAAAATTAATGCCTTCATGTGATTTCTATGAGTTATCTTAAAGTAGAACCAATTTTGGAATTATTTCATTGTGTATATTAGGGAATTCACAAGTATGACATTAAGTTTAGTGTACTATATTTTGTTGTGAATTATGTTTCTGCTTTCTTTATTTTTTCTATACTTTCAAGTCTAAAATTGAGGTTCTATGTATGGGGGACTTAGAGAAATTAGTAAATATATATTTTTAAAATATAAATTATTCTTGGAATGGCTAAATTGATGTCTGACTTGAAACCAAGAAGGCTAGGGATTACTTTCCATACTTTCATTTTTTAACCATGTTAAAATAAGATGTGTTTCAGATATTGATATATCTAGGTTGCTTCAAACCTCTGTATTATCTATGATAATAGTGTGTTACAGCATATTTACCCTGAAATTTCAGTGATATGACACAATGTTAATTTATCACACATATATTATACCAAGAAGAGCAGTCCTGGGTGAGGGGGGCTCTCTTCTTTTTGTTGATTTTGTGACAAAAGTCTTCTCATAAGTATGCTTTTAGAGTTTCTTTCTCTACAAATGCCATAGTAATATACAAACATAGATCTATATACCCCTGAAGTTTTGGGGGCATAATTATTGTAAGGGTATTATTTAGTCTTTTGTTGGGAAATAATTAAAGGAACTCAGGGAAACCCATAGTTTTTATCAAAGGATGCATGTGCCAAGGAAAAAAAAAGTAATTAAAACTTATGCTGAAACTTCAGCAATAAACCTGAATGCATGCAAATCTGCTATTCTTTAACCCATGAAATACTCTTTATTTAAACTTAAATGTCTAGATAATATATTAATAGGTTCAAAATAAGCCAGAGGCTTTCGTTGCCTACTTAATAGCACAAATCCTAAGTAATCCAAGATTGAATTTTATTAAAGCACTGTTAGTGAAATAAACAAAAACCAAGCTAACGCTTCTTTGAAGAAGAAACACAGAACAAGTACACAAACGTTATTATTTGTGTAAAGTCTACAGCACAGCTCAGGAGATTAGGTTACCCACTTGAACTTGCCTTCAATATGGAGGACAGTGGCCAGCTCCCAGGAGAGCAACGGCCAGGCCAGTTTAACGTAGCCTTGTGATCTCTCACCTAGGGACCCACTAACCCTTCATTCAGTCTAACAGTTCCACTGAGCAGACTTCAGCCAGTGAAAGATCAGTAAACAGGATAAGTCACTAGCCATCTTTCTGCTCCTCGCTAATGGGGAAGCTGGGAAATGCACAGTGTGTGTTTTCTGCCTCCAAATCGTTGGGGGGGGGGCTGTAAGAAGGGCAAGAGAGAGAGTGGCACAGTGTTTTTAAAAGGAAATTGGCACGAGATTGTAGGTGAATTGGATTTTACTGCTTTAAAAAGTCAAGTGAGAAACAACAAAAATGGAGTAAATTAGCAATGTTTTTAAAAGAGGGAAAGTACTGGTGAAAAGAAGCCTGTATAAATCACTCGTCCCCATACAGTTGTGAAGAGCCAAATTGTTCATTTCCTGACGCTTGCTTCCTAGATGAGCAATAGAGAACATGTTGCAAATTCTGAAATAAGCGGTTGAAAGAGTCCTTGATAAACTGAAACAACCAAAAGAAATAATGTAAAATGCTTTGGCATGTACTTTATGCTATGGCATAAGATAATCGTTAGGAAAAGCAAGACTCTTGCTTAAATATATTTCTGTTCTAATTGACTTTTAATATCCAAGCCAACATGACTTTTACGGACTTAATTTACAAATTATTGATAAAAAGCATATTTGGTAAGAAAATAATGCTATAGAATTTCTACTTCTTAAGTGAACATATAAGCAAAGAAAATAGGAGCATTCTTAGTGCTTCAAACAGGGATGGACTTCCCCCTTTCCTTTTTCCCTCCCTCCCTTCTTTCTCTCTTGCTCTGTCTTTCATTTTGTCTTTACAGTGATATTTATCAAGACCTTAATTTGTGCTAAGATCAGGGAAATATACTGGAGTAAAAATGATGAGTAGTGAATAAAAAGTGAAAAGATATTAGAGGAGAGGGAAGACCACCTGTAAAGTTTTGGAAAAGATTGATCATCAAAGTACAAAACAGAAAATTAGCTGGCAATGAGAACAAAGGCTGTGGACCCCACTTTCTGAAATAAATTCTTGGTGTAATGCCATGGCTTCTCTCCTGCCTACTCTGAATGCCAAGGAGAATATATTTATCCCTATGCCGTGAAGCTTAGTGCGTTCACCCACCCTTCCCTTCCGGTTTGCCCCAGTGACCGCACTCCTCAAAGCAAAAATACAGAGAAGAAAACCCTTTGTCTCTACCATCTGTTTTTTTACTAATTAAATTAAGAGTCAGATGAGGCGTGTTGATATGATATTTTTATTGTTTATCTGTAAAAATGGCAACTTCATTGTTTTCTAATATTCCTAACTGTAGCACTTAATTTCTCTAAAATTTAGTAAAGTGGAAAAATAAAAAAGATTTTTCTACTGACAGAAAAATCAGTTATGTCTGGCTGTGCTTCCATGCCTAAGGCTAAGCGCACATTTGCAGAGGAGCATAGCCTTGCAACAGAAAGACAGTCAGTACCTAAGTCCCAAGAAATTGCCACGGACCACACATTTGTCATTTAAATGTAAAGGGGTTGATAGGAGTAATCACTGGGCAAAATACACTCAATGTAAACTTATATATAGGATTCTTTGAGGCATCCCTGCTAACTAGGGTCTCCATCACTGAAGCTCTTTAGTTGTGAGAAAGGTAAAATCTTCCTTTTTCTAAGTAGCTGCCCTATAGGAAGTTGAATTGTGGCCCTAAATATATATATCTTCATCTTAATTACCAGTATCTGTGTGTAATATCTCATATGGTAAAAGGGAGAATGTTACTTCATATGGTGAAAAACGTGACTAAGTTAAAGATCTTGAGAGGCAGAGGTTTCCTGGATTATCAGAGTGGGCTCTGAACACATTCACAGTGTATCTTTAAGAGAGAGACAGGGAGTTCTGGCAAAGACGCAAAGAGGGGAAGGCTATGTGAATATAGAGTAGAGAAGATGCAGCTACAAGCCAAGGAATGCTGACAGCCACCAGAGGATGGAAGAGGCACGCGCCAGATTATCACCTAGAGCTCCCCGAGAGAGTACGGTGACACTGATTTTGGACTTTGGACCTCCATAACTCTGAGAAATTAAACTTGTTGTTTTAAGCCAGAAAGTTTTAGGTAGTTTGTTATAGTAGATATAGGAAACAAATACATTCCCAATTTATTCTATTTCTGCAAGCATGACCTAACCAAAGGGAAATCAAGAGTGTGTCAGAATGTTTTGCCTGGTGGCTCTAGAAAATGCTTTGGTCAAACTTAATTTATATACAGCCCCATGTGATTAAAATGACCTCTGATACTGCCCAACTGCTTTCTTCTTACCTGTCAAAGCGGTTAGAAGTATTTTTAGGCCACAAAATGTAGGCCTTTCCTTTAAACGGCTCCATTGTCCCCCACATATCAAAGCTAGGAGAAATAGCAGAAGTAGGGGACAAGTTGGTGTTCAGTCCAGTCGTGTCTCCCACTGGTTCAGCAGATGTCAAGAGGGCAAGACAACGACTCAGAATTAGGGGAGCATGAGTACAGGCTGGGTTTAATGAAAAAATAACTGTACGGGTTTTTGTTGAAGTAGAATTGATAAGTAATATTAAAAGGGTATAAGTGATAAAGGGAGTATGTGGGTCACAGACTGGTGGTAAAAGTGTTCTTGGGGAGTCAAACATATTTTACAATAGAGATGGCATCAAAGGTGGGACCGCAAAGATGACTAGAAGTTGGCCAGATAAGCTCTATATTGTGCTTACTATACTTCCTGAAACATAGGAAAACCTCACTCCCAGCTAGGCTTATCTTTTTATTCCCAAACTAATTTTGAGATCCATTTCAATGACTCCATCCAACTGTTAGCTCTGGATTGTAAAATAGTTCGTGAACGCATTGTTGGGTATGTTCATGAATAAATATATGAGCGGTATTTAGAAGGATGCAGAGATACTATTTATAGTTACAAGATAAGTTATTGCACGAGCTAGTGGTAGGGTTTCAACAATGCCTAATTCATTTTCTAAAACGTGGGTGGCTATAAGTATCAATATATTACAAATAAAAATAATAAGTATTTTAAAAGACCTCTCTGATAAACTTTGATATTTCTACAAGTTATTGAGATAGCATTTCTTGAAGAATATTTCCTTGTCTAGCAAATCTTACTCTATTCCTGATCTTACCAGACTGCACCAACTCATGCTTCGAAGTATATACTTTCAGGAGAGGAATTAAAATTTGGTAGAGAGAAAAATACCATGAATCAAACACTTGGATATTTGAATTTTATTAGTAAAGTTAACATGAAAAGCTAATATATGGAGAAAATTTTGTGCTCCTGACCTTTTCTCTCAGTCTATAAATCAGACTCAAGCAAACCATAGTAGCTTCTTTCTCCCCTCTAATTTCTATAACTTTCCTTTTCCCATGAAGCAGTAAGAAGGAAGAGGCTAATAACCAAGACCTCCATGAAAGCAACACATGGAGGAAAAGCTGTTTTCCTTCCCTGAATTTTGGATGACCTTTAATGATTGTTTTCTTAAAATGTGGCCTTTAATTGTTAAAGGCTTCTGATAAAGCTTTCAAGTCTAGTTATTGAGCAGTAGCTAAAATATTTCCTTTTGTTTAGAAAAATAAACAAATCAAAATCATTTTTCAAAATCAAGACATATTTATATATATAAAATGTATTTTGAATAATCAAGCAATTTTTTTCCATGTCTTTCAGTAAATGGTGCATTGTCATTTCCTTTTAGGTGGAATATTTTTCCCTTTTAAGCTGCATATCTGTCACTGTTATTTTTAAAATGTGAATACATTTTTCCAAATATAGAATCTCCTTGACCTTTAAGAATCACACATTTTTGTGAACTCAAATCTTAGTTCATACTTTGCTCAATGCTGACTATAGAACTGTTTAAGGTTAAAGTGATATCATAGTTAATGGTTGAAAGCTTGCTTTATCTATGAACATTAATAATTGAAAAAGTGAAGAATTTCCTAATTCTTATTTAAACATAAGATATAGACTTAGTAATCATTTTCATATGCTCATATCTGGAGTGAAATATATCTGTCAACACATTTCATAGAACCAATTCACACATTAGCAAATTGGCCTCTGTGCTGATTTTCCAAATCAGACTCACATATATGGTGGTGTATTATTTACTACACTATATAAATTTCAGGTTTAATTAGCCAGATATACTCTCCAGCCAACACTTATGTGTGGTGCTGAGTCTTTCTTTAAAGAATACTTGAAGCAGTTGTGATGTCCTTTTTTTTACTTGTTAATTTATTTTATATTAGAAATAGTTTTCAAAGATCATTTTATTAATCATGCCTATCAATATGTCTACAAATGGGCTTTTTTGGTGATTCTCTGTTTTTTTATAAAATATATAGAGCAAGTGGATTTTTTATCCATACTGCAAAATAAGCTACACTAATTTATTTTATGTATGTAATAATGTTTTCTACTATGAATTAATGTTTACTTTTTATTTTTAGAATGTCTTTTGCTTAAAATTGATAACATATACTGTTTTGCTTCATTGCTCAATTTACTGTCCTACAGAGTACAGAAATCATATAAAGCAATCAGTGGTCACTATAGTTTTAAGTTCTGTATAGGACTTTCTAATTTTCAAATAATTTTGTTTCCCCCAAAGCTAACATACTCCACCTTGCTAAGACATCTGTTTTTTCCTAAGGCCCATGACAAAAGAGTACGGGCAGCCTTGTTTATTGAAGGGTGTGTCCAGTAGAGGAGAAGTCAAGACTTGGCAGTTGTGTCTTAAGGAAGAATTCCTTCACAACTCAGGCAGACCTTAAAAAAAAAAGAAAAAAGAGAAAAAGACTGCCCAATGGAATTAAAATGTTAGGTGTACTGAGTAGACAAGAAACACATCAAGTCATCTTTAGCTGAGATATTCGCAGAATATTTCTGTTCACTTGAATGCTGTTTTATACAGATACAATGAAATTATTCTATTGAAGCAAAGTCATTAAAAATTATGTTAACATAGGTACATAGAGAAAGAAGCAAATGTTCCTAAAATTTTAAGATTTAGATGCTGATGGTTCCCTTCTAAGATGAATATATAATAAATAATTAGTATTTCATTTGGTTTCCATATATAAGACCTAAAGTTTATAAAATACGATGTCAGATCCAGGAACTACATGGTTTTAGAAAAATATATATGAAATATTTTTATGATTTATTGACAATGTTCCTTGATATTGTAATAGTAGTATTATTTGATTCTTAGGCATACTTTCATGGAGATCATGCCTGTTTAAACACAAGTCTGTTTTATCTTGTCTTTCATTAGTTATCACCAGACAGGGCTCCCTCCATATCTTCCATTTGCTATCTTGAGATAGCTGAGTTCCACAAATTCAGCATTCCTGGCATTCTCTTGCTCCATTAAACATCATCCTTCACACCATAATGATATATTAGTTTCACTTGGTAACACTAAACCAAGCCCTAAAATTATAACATATGGCCAATATGCACTGTCTGTGCTTCTAATTTTTGTTGAGTGCCTTCATATAAGCAGTTTTAGTAAAGATTTATAGACTGATGAATGCTCAAGACCAAACGATCCATACTGACAAGGCTTAGCATTGTACAAATGGAGAAATTAAGGCTGAGGGAGGTTCCTGCCTGCCCAGCCTACTTAATGACATGATCACACACGAAACTTAAAGCGATAGGAATGAGATTTCTTTCTGCTAACCATTTTGGTAATATCCTTTATGCTCCTTCCAAAATCAATGTAAATCCTAATACATGAAAGTCATGTTCAAATTATATTTTTAAATTGTGCAGCATGATTAACTAAACATAAAACCAAATAGCATAATTGATTAAGCAGATATAGCTGTAATTAACATTGTAGTTATGAGAAAAATAAGAGATGGATGTGCTTTCACGCGTGACTGAGGCTGGAGAATCCCCCTGAAGACCAGAGTGAAAGGTAGATCAGGAACACGAGAAGATGGTTCAGGGGAGCAAGGAGATGCTATGATTCAACTGCCTCCAAATGCGTCCTGTGAAGAAACAGTAGCAGCAGTGTCCGTTCTCTTTGTTAGTTTAACTTCACAGCTGTTAGAATCATACCAGTAGGTATATTGGTATGAAACCACTTAGTGCCTTGAATGGTGGAATATGGTATATGTATTTTATATATATATATATCACAAAGCAAAAATATATATGTAATCCTGTTTTGATAAAGTACTTTTTATTGTTTAGAAGCCTGAATTTAATAATAATTTCTCCTGATGTGTCTGAAAAGCAGCTTGCATAATTTTATGCCTTGTTTTGATTATACAAAGTGAAAGAAAATTGCAAGCAGAATATTTTATTTTATTTATTCCCTCCTGCTCCATTTCTGTAATTTATAAGTTTTGATGTGGTATAAAATAATGTTTCAGGTTTTCCAGTCATTGTTTTAATTACCATTATAATTTTGTGCCAAGTACTTAATGAGTAATAGGAGCATGGCTATTTTCCCCCTTGTTTTTTTTATGAGATGAACTCTGCGCCCAGGCAAGATTTTAAAGTGGTCTTCTGGCAGAACTTACAAAATTGAAATGAAGAAAATGCATTTGGAATTATGATATGCTTCATGAAGGTCTTTTGAGAGAGACAAGCACGGGAGTCAGGGAGAGAGGGGATGAGAGAATAACAAACATTTTTTAATGCCCACTTATATTTATCAAAATGTGAGGAACATAGGTTGAACTTTTCCTATAATGAAGATTCTTACTGTATTTCTTAGTGTTCTTTGGGGACACTTTTATGTACATTTGACTTATTCATGAAAATAAAATGAAAAGCCAAAATAAGCAAATGGTTCTAGTAAATCATCTTTTCTCCTCCTAATATAGATATCACATTACTTTCTATACACAATTTTAATGTAGTGACTTACTAGCATAGTTCTAAATAGTCTTATTTGTAAGGCCTTTACCCCCTCTATATAAATTGTGCACAAAAAATACAGCAATAAAGCAGTTTAATCAAAGTGGAAAAATAAATGTAAGTGCAGGTAGCAAAAGAGACTGGGTTTTCCCCAGTTATTTTTTGATCAAAGCCTAATGAATCTATTTTGAGGCATTTTTACACAATAAAAGGAGGATTGCCTATCACTCAATCTACTAATTTGATTCTCTAAATGCTGGTTGTTGGTGGAAAAGTTTAGTTCTTTATGTTCTTTTCTCTAAAGTAAGCTGCCCTTACCTTCTGGCAGGCTGGGTAGGCCCCGCGAATTAGGTGTCTGTTTTCGGACACTGTTCCTGGTGAAATGCTAGGCTGGCTCTGTAGAGGGTCCCAGATGCGTGAGTCCTTTATTACTGAGCAATTGTTTCTGTGTCTGGATCTGTCAAAAATATGTCACAACTGTAAATTCAAACAAAAAGATATATGATGAAATGTACTCTATATGCATCCAGAATAATATTTTTAAGAAATATATTCTCATTTTATTATAGGGCAACTTTGATATCCTCATAAGAAACAACATGTTATCATGAATATAATCTCTGTGGAGATCAGTAGGTTGAAAAGGAGAAAATAGTTTCTGATTCCAATTCATCTTTAGATGTGGAATGACAGTGGAAAAACGTGATGTTAATGTGAATTTATTAGTTTTTTAAATAACTGTATTGTGTGGTTGTTTTATTTTTTTTCAACAGTGTGAAAGACCCGGGCGTGGGCCGCAAGCAGTGGAGAGGCCCCCTGTCGTCCACCTGCAAGCAGTGCCCCGGGGCCTATTCCAGCCCCGTTTGTGGTTCAGATGGTCATGCCTACTCTTCACAGGTAAAGAGAGTTAGAGTCATTTATGTGAATTGCACAATTCAGGTTTGTTAGTCAGTGCTCAAATGTTAGCTCTCCAATGTGGCCATCCAAATATATTTTTTTAACTTTTAAAATAATGTGAATAATTTCACTGGTTTGAAATATGATTCAATGTATATTTGTTTCTCCTATTTAACAATTTTTCAAGCTTGAAATACGGAAGCTGTGGACACTCTGAACCCTCAAATATTAAAGCCAACATTTCCTTAAAGATTTTATTTATTTATTTTTAGAGAGAGGGGAAGGGAAAGAGAAAGAGAGGGAGAGAAACATCAATGTGTGGTTGCCTCTCCTGAACCCCTAATGGGGGCCCTGTCCCGAAACCCAGGCATGGGCCTTGACTGGGAATCGAACCAGCTACCCTTTGGTTCACAGGCTGGCGCTCAATCCACTGAGCTACACCAGCAAAGCCAACAGTTTTTTAAGTGCTATTGTAGAAGAGGTCAAGAACATTACCGTACATATGATAATGTTAACAATTATTATTATTATATCAATAGAGTTAAGCTACAATCTATCAGTATCATTACTTCTTTTATCTCATGTTATTTTCTATATTACTTTATTGTAGCCTCCAAATATCTATTTTTAACAAATGAGAAAAGTAAGAAAGATGTAGCAAATTTTATGTATTTAGCTGACACTGATGGTAAGATTTAAGGTCTTTTCTGACTCAGTGCCTGTTCTCTACATTAATCTGTGCCCTTAGCAAAACAAACAAGTGAGCAAAATAGAACCAGAGACATCGAAATAAAGAACAAACTGACAGTGAGCAGAGGGGAGGGATGTAGGAGGTAATGGGGGAAAGAAGGGGAAGGGTCAAGTCCGGGAACACGTATGAAGGATCCCAGGACAAGGACAATGGTGGGGAAGGTTGATGTAGAAGGTGGGGGGTGGGTAGGGCAGAGGAAAATAATGGAGGGAAAATGAGGCCAAGTGTAACTGAACAACAATAAAAATTTAAAAAAATATGTGCCCTTATTTAAATATTTTGGAGTTTTTAAGAACGGTATCTAATAAGACATTGATAAGACAAGTTGTTTTTGTTTGTTTGCTATTGTATGACACGCGAATAAAGGCTTACAACTTCTTACTGAATCTTTGGGGACAGATATACTTGTGAATTTTGAAAACATGTATTTTAACAAAGGTATTATTATGTAAAATGTTTTAAAAGCATATTCTGTGGTGTTCCCAGTAGGACCTTACACTATAATTAAATATATTAACATCTCTTTAAGAAACTATTTGACTGTTCACATTAAATAGAATACATGAAGTCTGTAAAATAACCTTACCTCATTTCCAAAAATCTGTGGGCTATTTGAACATTTCGTTCTCTGGATACCTCTTTATGAACCATACCTTGTCTCAGTGAATGTTTCCCTACAGCTTCCACTTGCATTTCACAATTGCTAAGCTTGATTAGGAGCCCTACAATGATAAGATAGATTAATTCACTCAATAAATATATGCGTAGTACTTACTGGATGCCAAGTACAGTGTATCTTTAATTAAGCTGCCATGTGTGTATTTGCTAATGTTTTAAGATGTATATAGAGGTGTAGATACTGCTGAGAGAGAAGGGAGTATGCCACTGGTCTTCTCAAAATGACCGTGATCTTGGTGAACCTTAACTTTGCAAGATCAGAAAATTCGTGTTGTCCACACAAGGGAGAATGAATCTATCTCATATTATCACATCCCACAGGATGATGATGTGCAAACCATTATACTGCTTTATTCAATTACAACTAAGGATGCATATTATAATATCCAAACTGGTAAGTAGAGCTACATGGGAAGCAAATTGCAATGCTAATTTTATTTGATAAACATTGATAGTTGAATAAGTTACATCAACAGAGAGAGTGGCTTTATTACTGGCAGCCGGCTGAGACAGATGTATGTCTTTCTCAACATTAGAAAAGTATGTGCTGGCAGTACTGATATGTCTGTATCCAGAGGGCCTCGGTCCCTGGAGGGGCTGGCCTGAGTCTAGCACCAGCTCGTTTGGGGCTTTCTTCAGGATACTACTAATAGGTGATCAGTTCTTTCACAATTTAGTTTCAAAGTATACAAAGTTACAATCGCAAGTGACTTCCATCTGTTCAGACCATATGGAAAGCCTTGTTTGTTGGTTTTAGAGAAACATAATTGGCATACTCCTACTCAAGACTAAATACACCTATCATAAATCGATTAAGCTCCATAAATTTCCAGTTCCGTGGGGGTTTCCCCTTTGTTCTCCTTTGTATTGGGCACACTGAAGCCCAGATTACAAATCGTATGTAATCCTATTAGTCAGAAGTTATCAGAAGGTATCCAAATGAAGACTTTAGTCAAATGACTTTCTATATTTTAGGAACTACCTCATTATACAATGTGAACAATATGGAATGATTATTTTATTCGAGTTCAAACTCTGAATTTGTCAGCTTGTCTAGAACTCCTAAGCAGGGTATATAAAAATGTATACATAAAAAGACAAAGGAATAGATAAAGAACTATGGAAAAGTAGATTCACTTGAAAAAATATTGGGACTTTTGTGATTTTCACAAGAGGTATTTTTGTAACATTGATTTTTTCCTGTTAAGAAAAACAATTGACTTTTTCAAGAAGTTGTCTTAATCTTACTTTTTAAAAGAACGGATCTATTTTGAATTATTTCAAATTCAGCAATGCCAGAAAAATCAAAATGTAAGTCTGTTCAAGGTTATTTGAGAGGTAATCATTCCTGGAATTGACACAGAAGAGGAAGGTCTTTGTTTCTTTACTTGAGGCAAAGTCTGTTCTGATTGTATTGTCAAGCTTCAGTAAGAACCAGGCATTGTTCTCCGATACATCTATATTAGACTGTGGATGTATTTGTCACTGACTTGTGTAAATTGTGTACTGCATTTGCTGAGCAGAAGTCAATAAATAATATTAATGTTTTAGAACTCAGCAGGGCATCTGTAATATAAATTCCCTGTGGACAGCACATTGCATGATTTTGAACAATTTTCCATCATATTTAGCCATGCAGTGCTTGGCTACTGAACTAAATAATGGCTAATTCCTTCGGAATGAACATTGATCATAAGAAGTATCTGTGTGTGTGTGTGTGTGTGTGTGTGTGTGTGTTTCCCGGAGAGATGAATGGAAAGTTTATACTGCCGTGCCCAACTCTGGCTGCAGAGATGATACTTTGGTTGGTTGGGGATGGGGCCCTGTGAATCTGAATTGTGAAAGCTCCCCAGGTGGTTTTTCCATGTGTCTGTGATGAGAAGTGTTGTTGCACCCCTCCAAATTACTGCTTTTGAAATTTAAATATGAGGGATTTAAAAACATGAATAAGAACCATAACTTTTGAGAAAATTCCATCTTAAGTTTCAACATCGTACTATTATTGGTTAATCTTTCTTTCACTTTTTTCCCATTTTGAGGCACTCTGTTACTTTCTCTTACTAATAGTTATTGATTCTAATAGCTCTCTGTACATTTTGAAAGGTAGAACATTTCTTACACATCACCATTTTGATGTGTTGCATCTATTAGCACTTGGTGTTTAGCTGTCCTGTCTACCTTCCTTGGAGGACTTCGAGGTGAGGTCATTTCCAATTGGAAGACCGACAGACAGAAATAGATGTGTGCTGTTTCTGTTTGAACTGCGTTTCCACAAGAGCTGGGTGTCGCTCTGGCTCGGGCATGCTGCCAGCTTGATCAGATGACAACCCCAACACATCATCAGAGCCGTTGGGATAAGCTCTTCTTAAATCGCTGAGCGTTAACGGAAGTAATATGGGTTAGCTCTCTTACAAAACCTCAGATTTGAGCAGAACTCAGTAGGACATCTAGGACAAACTTCCACACAATATACGAGTCCCTGATAAGACATCAGGTGCTGTGAGATAAGCGTCTGTATTTGAGGGGAGTTCTAATCATCAGAAAAGCTTTCCTCTGCTTACATTGATTGGACTTGAAACATGCCCTATTTCTACCCTCCGTGGCCATATTGATGCACAAAATACATATTCTATTGTCTTCAGTTATTGGAAAATGTGAATTTCTAAGTTTTCCATTTCAAATGTAACAAGAAGCTAAAATACATTTGCGAAGCAGCCTAAGGGACTGAATATTATTTAACTTCTGTCGAACTGTATTCCAATTTTTTACATTCTTTTCACACACACTTATTTAGATACAAACTTTTTTTGTATAGCTCACCTTCATTGAGTCCAAACCATGCAATGTTGTTCCTGGAAACCCAGCCATTTACTTTGCCCTAATGTTTGGTCACATTAAGCCATATTTAATTACATTGTAGTTATGATATTATTGTTGAACTTATTTTTAAAGACCGAAAAGTAGAGTGGTGGTAAGGATGAAACCCATCTGCCAGACGTGAAGTTGGGAGTTATTTCTTAGCTGTACGTGTGTGGCAGGTTATATCCATTGTTTCTGTGGAGGTTGATGGAGGGATAACATTCAGTGTAATTTTTTGTTTTCAACCAAACAATACTAATTCAGGAGAAATTAATTAATATGCTGCTATCCTGAAAATATTATGTTTTGGTTAAAAATCATTACCAAGTAAATGTGAAATGTGATTTTTTTCATTTGAATTTTAAAAATTAGAAATAATCACTGAGTTATCATAATGTTTAAATATTTCCTAAGAAAATACTGAGTAAAAATAAATTCTAATTATTTTGATCCTTAATCCTGGATTTATTTTTCCTCAGGACATTTGGTATGTATGGAATATAACACACAGAGTGATTTAGTGATTTTTTTTTTGTAATTTACGAATTCATTATTAGTGTATTCACATTGCACACAGGTAAGGAAATAATAATGTATAGCCATGCATGCTTTTTGCTCTTCAAAAAGGAAAAGGAAAAAATAAGAAAATTATGTTTAAACATAAAAACTATGTGCCATTTCTATAAAAGGATTCTTACAACAAAGTAACTATAACAGTTAGACTTTTTATGTTCCCACCTTCGGGCCACATGGGCTGCTGTCAGGAAACTCAGTGGGCAGGGTGATAGAATTTCATGTTAATTAGACAAGAGATTCCAGGTGGCTGAACGGGAATTGAGTTTGAATTCCCCAAGCCCCCTCTGGATAGGCGGTCACTCTGGAGAATACAGCAGCCAGACCAGCTGCAATCGCTGTTAGGGGAAGGAAGGAAACATCCTGAATGGTTAATATAGGTACCTCCAGGCTCTTTTCATCCTGTTAGTTACCCAGGAACCCACTTAGAGGGGATGTTCCCGTTGGGCTGGGGTGGGGGGAAAAGGCAGAAAACAGTACTTGAACAACAATAAAAAAAAAGAAAGAAAGAAAGAAAGAAAGAAAGGAAGAAAGGTCCTGTTGGCTTACCTTTTGCAAGGGAAATCCTACCTGAATCCTAGCCATTGAATTCCATGCCACCTTCCCAACAGAACCAGACATAATGATAACTTGGGTACCTGAATTCAACAGAGTCGTAAAAGGATACATTTGGAATTGGTTACAAATTTATCTTTGTGTGCATGCTTTTCCTAGGATAGATTTTGTTTACAATATTTAGTAAATTGTTAACATCTGAAAGATAAACTTGTGTTTGCATCTCCTATCTCAATACCCTCATTGTTTTTCCTCTTTGTAGTCACCCTTTCTATATAAACTCACCTTTAATGATACGTTTTAACCTCCCCAGTTCCTTACTACAGCCGACACTGCAGGAGTCTTCCTTCCCAAATGTGTGTTGCTATAAGAATAGCACATGTTTTCAAGTAGACTTTGACATTTCTTAAGCATAATAAACAAGGCATTTCCTCAAGCGTTAGTTTACTAGAACAGCTAATAAGAAAGTTTAAGTATGTAAGCTCCATAGACATTGAAATGTACACACATGCTGTCACACTTTAGTATTTTGACGTTTGTGTGACAATTGTTAATGTCGTTCGCTGCATTGAGGTCTTTAAAGTCTTTTATCTTGTTACCTAAATTTAACCTTCTGTTCTGAATCTTTCATCCCCTTGTATGTAATTTTAAAATGCATCTCTCTTTACTGACTCCCATTCTTTTTTAAACCATTCACTCCCATTTATATCTGAAAGAATAAGTTCTTCTCAATGGCATCCTCATTTTCAGGAGTACTTAGTGCCACGTCCCTCTATTGTCATCCATGTCCAAGTTATTTTTAACCACTCTTACACTTTTTTGGAAAGATTTATCTGTCAAAGCCTATAAACTAAGAAAAACTAAGAAAAACAATGAAAATATAAAATAAATAGTAAGTTAAATGATTTTATATATACATTTTATCAATCATCAAGCAACATGTCTTTATAGGTTGTATTTTAATTGACTCTATTACCGATGATTGAAACAGCAATGGTCTAAAATAATTTAAGCAAGAATTTTGTCTAAACAAAATTCAATGAATGTATGAGAATAAAATGATAGTAAAATAAGTATACTATGCCAATGATCATTAAATGTTTAAATTTATTATCAGATTTTGAAGCCCAGGGTAATCTATTTAGAATAATGGCCATCAAATAGGAAAATATATACATTTGTGAACGCTGAATTATGCACAGAAATCACAAAATAAGAGGCATCTGACTACAGCTGATCTTACATACGCACACACTCACAGTCTCAACTGAGGCAAAAGAATGTACACTGCTGACATTCAGGACAACCTTGGGCTGAACTGAGTTCAAGGCAGAAGGTAAGGCAGTGACTTCATGGGCTTCCGTGAACACACTCTGATACTCTTCAAAGGGAAACTATTCAAAGTGATCACCGCGTGCAGTTCTGAGTCCACAATCTGTGAGTCAGGTTGTTTCTCCCTGGCACGTTCTGATGCTGCCCTGCAGCACAGTGTGAGGTCTGCCCCAAATGGGAAGCTTACGTTGGGTATGTTGATATCTGTTTAATTTTGGAAGAAAAATAAAAGTTTAGTTATAATAGTTAATGTTTGAAAAAATGGAGATAATCTGATCCAGAGAACATGCTAGGTCTAAAGTAATGTGTTCAGGGTTAAGTATTTTTTTTTTCCTGAGAGTTCTTGGTCGAGTAATCTAGTCGTTAACAGGAGCAATATTTTAACCACTTCATGACCACATAACAAAGACTGTAAACTTACTACAAGTTCACGGTGGATTGACATGTCCTTACTGACCTCACCCCATCTCAGCTGAGTAAGCTCAAGTAGGCCCTCACAATTTCCAGTTTCCAGATGCTGACTTGAATGCCTGGCATACCACTGAGCCTCAGAGATGGCTTAAATTAGGGACTCATATTTTCAGGATTCCCTTGGTCTTTTTCTTATTTTGAGTGAATGATCTAATGAAGAATGTAGGAAAATAACTCAGCCTCACGTCACATGGATTTTCACCTACGGTGAGGGCGAAGGGATGTAACATTTTGTGGTGCAAAAGGAAGGTTCCCAAAATAAAGTTCTGGTGAGAAGTTACCCAAAATAAACAGGGTGTTACTCCTTAATGAAAAGTAGAATGGAACAGAGCAAAACAATGGCATAGCGTCCGCTTTAGTGCATAGTTTGTTAAAGGTGGTTGCTCGGGTTAAGTCCCTGCTTGTGTAAGTTCACTGCAAGTCTGATGGCTGAGTGTAGACAGCAAATTCTTGTGAATGAGGGAATGGTTTTGTGGAAAAATTGTGGTTTACTTGGTAAATTATTTGCTTAATAACATTACACACAACTAATAATCAACTTTTTAGCAAAAAACTCCCATTTTAATAGATCAGCAACTCATGTATTTTTGTTATTCAAGTATTTTTTTGACTTTCATTTTCTTTGAATAAAAATAACACTGCTGAAAACCAGCCACATTTAAAATGTAAATGAGTATAGCATAACACCTTTGAAGGGAGCTAACATTTTCACATTTCAAAATTTTATATTAGCTATAATTAATACTGACTTTTGGCTTTATCTCCTCATGTGCCACTTACAATTGCTTCTGAACTTTTCATAAATTATGTCATGAGTCAGAATTTTCTGATGACCAGACATGATTTTGAAATATTTAGTTACAGGGAAGAGTGTTAAATTTGAAGTCTCGAAGATATTTTTTATAACTAATTTGGCTTTCATTAAAGCATTCACAATTTCCTAACCATTTCTACTTTTGATAAGCTATAGACAATTTTTAATTACATTTAAAATTTATTATGATTTTACATGACAAGGTCACTTTTTAAAATTATTGAAATATTGAATAATGAACAATAATGACACTTTTGAAATAGCTTGATCTAATGAACAATAATGATACTTTTGAAATAGCTTGATCTTCTGAAAAGCCCCACTAAGCTGCTACAAATATATTCCAAATGAAATAATATTTAATCATTTGTTGTAGGGCTAGTGAAGAATTTTGCCAGAGAGAGTTATGTGACTAGGGGAAAAAACGTTGTACAGATGTGAGTAATCTGGTTAGTCATTTGGTGTATTCCGTGCTTCTTGGTATCAGCTGAAGCTGAATTAAATTATTCACTGGTGCATTTGTCAATAGGAGCCAGAAAGTCTGCCCTATTTAATTTTAAAATAATTTGTCCTGACTAAATTATGGTGGTAGCCACTAAGAAATCACATTACTTCAGAATTAGCAAGATCAATTGCTTTTAGGGTAGGAAGATAATTATTGCCGCTTTAAAATATGGAGTAATTTTACATTTTTAAAAATCATGACAAATGTATAATTATAAAATATTATCTTAAGAATGATTTATGAATACTCAGGCTTAAAATACTAACAAAGAGTAATGTTTACAAAGGAAATCAAACCAAAACAAAACTAAGCTTAAAAAATCTTTATGTGCCATAGTAATTTTGATTATTTGCTTTTATATTCATTCAGCTTTTGATAACATTTACTGAGGAGAGCCTGGCTCTTGGTTGCTACTGCTGTTTGATTCTTAAAACTCAGTAGATTAGGTGTTGTCATTATTCCTATGGGAAAACTGATGCTGAGAATGTTTAAGAAACTAGCCCTGAAGGTCGCACTTAAGAAGTGAGGGGGTTTGGGCTGGGATGGGGTGGAGGGATGGGGAGAAAAGGCACACAACTGTAATTGAATAACAATTAAAAAATTTATTAAAAAAAAAAAAGAAGTGGTCCTGTTAGGATTTGAGTTCAGGTGTAACGCTCTTTGTTCTATTCCATTCATTTATCCTTTCCCATAGCACATGTAATAGATTCGCAAGTGTACTATTGTCTCTTTCTTGACTTTCTGCTGTTATAACTCAGTATAATTGAATTGATATTTTTTTCTTTTCTTACACAGTGCAAACTAGAATATCAGGCATGTATCTTAGGAAAACAGATCTCAGTCAGATGTGAAGGCCGTTGCCCATGTCCTTCAGATAAGTCAGCAAGCACAAGTAGAAATGTTAAGAGAGGTGAGTGATGAAAACTTACTTATATTTTTATACTGGTTTCTATTAGCATGTTTTGCAGTACATGTTGTCATTATCTACATAATGAAACTTCATTGATACATGTCCCGAGCAGTAATTATATTGTAAGTGAAGTTTTCATTTGCTTTAGCTTCAATTGTTGTAGCAGATAATGCTTTTCTATAGATTTCCATTTGTCTTAATTGTATAGCTAGATGCTTTTTCCTACATGCTCACCATGTAGAAGAACTCGAAAGCAATGCCTTCTATGAAATATTGTGTCTGAAATGTGTTTTGCGTCCATTTTTCTTTTTCCTTTTGTAGTCAACAACTGTTTAGTGGTAACATAAGTGGTAATAATTTAGTTCACTGTGGAATTGGTCAATTAGCAGTAATCTTTTAAATTCAAGATTTCTACCCCATATAGAGTGTGCATGTGTATATAAAATTTCCTACTGAATAATTTAATAAAGTAAGCATTCTCCTGATTAGATCTAGTATTGTTAAATCTTTATTTTTATTGGTTTGAAGCTTAATAAATTAATGAAATATATTGAACTTGATATGTGTTATAGTACATAATTTGACTTTTCATTGATTGTTGTGGTTGGCATGGTATTATTTTTATATTTAATATATTGTTTATGCTTTAAAAAATATCTCCATGGCTGCTAGTTTCACTTCTTGGCAGCTATAGATAAACAAGGAAATGTAAAGAATTTTTTTAAGTCAATTGCAATAAAGAGCAATGTGAAGACTAATTTAGACAACATTAATATCCATATTTATCATATGTTTTATAACCATCTGAACTGTGCAATTTAACAATAATTATCATTGGGTCTTAGTGTAAAGAATTTCATTTTTTCTAAAAAATTTGAATAACATATGCAGGTAAGAAAATATGAAGTTTATTTAATGAAAACTATATATTTTCTTAAACATGGTATGCTTGATATTCCATATTACAGTCCCTTCATGAATGTTTTCTTACAGATATAACTTATAAACTTCATTTATGCCATTTATACAGGTTCTGGCAGAAGTAATGCATGCATGAGTGTGGTTGATAGGGTAATAATATGGGTATAATAATTTATAGTTTTAATTTGAACATTTCACCTAAAATATCATATGATTTTCTTGAGTGTAATATTGTTACATTACAGAATTCCATGCTTACGATTTTGTAATAAAATGTTTTGTAATAAAAAGGGGCATTATTTATGCTGTGCCCTATATTTGCCTTTACTCATTAAGCAATAGTTAAGATAAAACTTAGAATCTAAAAGCTATGTCATAGCATTGCTTTTAGAAAAGCAACTAGTTGATTGTATTATTCAAAAATAAATTGATTTGCAAAGTAATTGTAAGCTAGTGTTCAAACATTAGGCAACATGCAGAAAGACACCAACTGGTAGAAGAAAGCTCTCTTCCCAAAGCCTCCTTGTTCTTGCCTCGCCCTAGCCCAGTCAATTTCAGAGATTTCTTCTGGACTCCACACCCCCGTCTCCCAATCCAATCACTCTTGCATAGCTCAAATGAGGATGTTGAGGCATGACCTTGAATATATTAATCAGCCCCCTTATAATTAAGAGTAATTACAGTTTTAACTGAAGTACCTCAATATCCCTTGCATTCCTCAGCCTCACTCCCTATTTACATAATTGAACGCATTTTCCTCTGCAAATCACTTTAGTTCTAAAGTAAATCCTATCTTGGTGTTCAATGTCCATATCTTATTATTTTCATTAGAGGCTATTGAAAACATTTGAGTAGGAGTAATCATAATAAGTGTATACCTATAATACATCACAAGCCTTCAGTAAGAATTCTTGATTTTAAAGTCACTTTTGAATGAGAAAGTATGTTTGACATGGTACTAATTTGTTATAAGCTCCCACAAACTAAAAAAGAACTCAGTATGCCTTTTATGTGGAAGGTAATACATCCCCAAATAGGATCTCTCGTGAATAAGCAATAATTATATTTCATGTTGCTCAAAGTTTCTGTACAATGTTTACATTAATATGTCAAGAAGGAAACTTCTCTTAAAGTCATATCATCAGGGTATAAAGATCATTCGTGTCTAATTGTGCGTAGAAAGAGAGACAAGAAGAATTTAAACGAATCCTGCTCTGATGAATTGTCAGGGCAAAAGAAGCACAGAATTCTGCTAGCTCCTGTGGTAAGGCAGTACAAAAAACTGTGAATGTCATTTGTACACAGTGCCAAAGGCCAACAGAGAAGGGAAATGCAAAACTTAGTTCCGTATCATTCCTAATCTTTCAATGGCCACTTTCATTACAAGCGTGCTGTCAGTAGACTATGTAATGCAGGAATTTGATTTGATGGCATCTCTGTTCTAGAAAAAGTGAGGCAAACTACCAAAAATGAAATATTTCTTGAATCTTTCTGACTTCCTACATTTGATGTCAAATTGACACCATAGTAAGTTTTGACTATGTTAAAAGATGAATGAATTCTTTAAAGCATCTTGAAATATATGAAAACTAATAAAAGTATATTTTTCTTTATACAGTAGGATAAAAAAGTTTTCCTCTATTCTCTCCATGTATTCAGTAATAGGTGTGTATAAATTAATCCAAATATATACATACAAGTAACCCAAATAAAAATAGGTAGTTTACATATTTTAAATTCTAGATTCTGACTTTACCTAAGTAGATGAGCGTACCCTCTTTAATCAGTAAACTAATTATACAGTTTTGTTCTTTTGTAACTCATAAAATCAAGATTACAAATGCCAGTGCTTCTAGGTCCCTTTAGTGTATTCTTTCCATTAAAAAAAATGTTTGATCAGAAATACAGAATGATCAGTTGGATAGTTAATCAACTTCATTCAAAGACTATTGACAATTTAGCTGATGTTTAAAGCCCCCCATATATTTTATACAGTCAGGTTAATATGAGATTCATTGTTGTGAACATGGACTATGAACAGAGCTTTTCCCACAGGTTTTGTATATTCTTTTGTTATGTTATTTTTTGATGGCAAAGTTATACCCCAAGACTGATTCTGTCTTTGCCAGCAATTTATTTAGCACAGGTTCACTGTGGGAATTATAATCACAAGCCAATAACATACAGCATAATTTTTCTTAATAAGCCAATAAAGAAAACATATATTCTACACATATGACAGATTTAAACATAGTCATTCCAGGCAAGAGGTGATAAAGAAATAAAGTCCAAATTTAACAAATGTGTACCTTTTTATACAAGTTCAGTTTCTTGGGAGTGATGACTTCACCAACCACAAGCTGACTTCAGCTGTCAGCCCAAAACGAAAGTCCCTGGTTGCTAGAGCACACTGCCTAGGGAGAGGAAGGTGACCGTGTTGGGGGACAGGATAGGCTGTTTGAGGATATCACTCCAGGGGTGGTTATGTGGCTTAGTGCCCCTGCCAACCAGAGAGTCACCTTGGCCAGGGCAGGAGCAGGTATCTCAAGGCCTTCAGAGAGCTATGTAGGTAGCAAAGTGTGCTGTGCCCGGGCTGAAACTCAAATAGTCCTCACAAACTCTCAGGATCTGTGGTCTAAATGTCCCGTTGTTATAGTTGCTTCTCCATGTGTCCTTATGAGTAAGTCCCCTTTGAGGACTCAGCAGCTGGACTGCTGGGTGCTTGTAAACTTTGACAGATGAGATGGTAACATCCTGACACAGCTTCATTCCCACATCAAAGCAACTAATAAAAACCAGTTTTTTTCTTTGTTATAATCAAGTGAATTAAAACAGCTTCACGTAAATCATAAACAAGTGGATTCAAAATCATGTTAAACCAATACACTATATACAGGGGTAGGCAGAGGTAGGTTTGTAGCTGTGAGTATGCGGAACACCCAGTTGTTAGTTATTATGAATTATTGTATTACAACTGTAAACCTACTTTTGCCAACGCCTGTGTATCCTCATACATATGAATTGTAATTCTAAATCTAGAAGGGAATTTCAGGACCAGAGATGAAGAACATGGGAAAAGATTTATATAAATAGAAAGTATTTATTTGGCACTTCGTAAATGCAAACTCAAAGGCATCTACCGTAGATATATCTTAAATGGCCTACTCAGCAGTGGTTCATGGTCACAGCAAACGTTTGACCTCTGATACATTGTAAATGCTCCATTAGGTTTTTCATTTGAGTAGTTAGATTCAGAAGACTCTTTCAGTTGGCATTTTTTATTACAAATTTGAGTATAATAGGGACCAAAATATTTTTCTTACTGTTTTTTTGTAACTATTTTGGTTTTATATGTCTAATTTCTTAAATTTTTTTAATGAATTTATAATTATATAACTTTAATAGTTTACCCTTACCCTAAAATATATCTAAACACACACACTTGCCGAACTGAAAAGGCTGACTTTGAACAGAGATAGTCATAGAAATGGAAGAGAACTTATAAAATATTTGAACATTATCAAAAGGATTTTAAAAAGTACTTTTGAGGATGTTGAGAAAAGATAACCCCTGCATACTATTGGTGGGAAAGTAAATTGGGATGGCATTTATGGAAAAACATGGAAGTGTCTCACAAAACTGAGAATGGACCTGCTGTATGATCCAGCGATCCCCCGTCTGGATACACACCCACAGGAAGTGAGACCAGAGTCTCCGTGCTCATGCTCTGTGCTCTCGCGCTCGTTGAAGCCTGGTTCACACTAGACAAGGTATGGAAGCAACCTAAGTGTCTGTTGACAGATAAACAGATAAAGAAATATCACACACACACAGGAATGTTATGCAGTCTTAAGAAGATCTTGCCATTTGCAACAACGTGAACAAAACTGAAAGATATTAGGCTAAATGAATTAGCCAAAAAAGAAAAAAAAAAAAACCCTGCATGATCTTGATCTCTCTTGTATGTGAAATCTTGAAAAACTGACTCTATAGAAGCGGAGAGCAGAGCAGTGTTTACCATGGACATGGGGGTGGAGGGTGTGGGAAGGTGGTGGTTGATGGGCACAGAGTTGCAGTTATGTGAATACTAGAAATTGAATACTAGAAATTTGCTAAGAGGATAGATTTCAGGTTTTATCACCACACACCCCAAAAGGTAATTTGTGTGAACATTGTGTATGTTATTTAGCTGGACTGTAGTAATTTTACCATGTGTAAGTATATCAAATAATCATGTTGTATAGCTTTACATACAATTTTTATTTAAGCAATAAATAAAGTTTTTAACAGGTAAGTCTAGGTAAGAGAAACAGAAGAGATAAAGACAGTGAAACTCTGAAAGCAGTATAGGCCTGGGGCATATTCAAGAAAAGCACCCATTCTGCCTGTGCTGGTGTGCAAAGCACCACTGAGAGGCATATGGTGCCAACTGGTCATTACCGAAAGATGAAATCTTCGAACATAATTCCAGGCACATGACAAAGTTGAAGTGTTTTAGCAGACAGCATTTCCAAAACAGTTTTTTTTTAATAAATTCAATCTTTACTACCTTTTTCCCATTACCATTTAGCCTCCTTATACACCCCTCCCTCCAGCAATCACCCACTCTTGCCCATGTCCCTGAGTCCTTTTTCCTTTTTCCTCAATCCCTCCACCCCTAATCTACCCTCCCCAGCTGTCATCCTGCTCTCCATCTATGAGTTCCTCCCCATTTTCATTGTTAGTTCAGTTTGTCCATTAGATTCCAATATGAATGAAATCATATGGTATTTGTCTGTCTCTGACTGGCTTATTTCACTTGGTATAATGTTCTCCAGGTCCATCCATACTATTGCAAAGGGTACATTTATCTTCTTTTTTATCACCAAGTGGTATACTATTGTGTAAATGCCCCATAGTTGTTTTATCCACTCATATACTGATGGACACTTGGGCTGCTTCCATATCTTGGTGATTGTAAATAATGCTGCAGTGAACATAATGGACTTATGTTCTTTTGAATCAGCATTTTGGGTTCCTTTGGATATATTCCCAGAAATGGGAAAGCTGGGTCAAAAGGCAGACCTGTGTTATTGCGCTACAAAGGTTACGTTTTTTTTGGTTTGAGTGGGGCAGGTTATTTGCAATTAGAAGGCTAATTTTTTCACTTCAGAAAGAAGGCAATCATTCCCCAGGAAAGGTAGTAATTTCAGTGTGGAAATAAGAGGAGAGATTGCACTTGGATAATATTGCTCAGATGGAGTTTACAGGGCTGGAAATTTCATTGGATATGATGAACAAGGGAAAGCAATTCATTAAAGGTCATTATAAATTTAGTAATCTGGGTAATTCATAGATTGCTAACAAAAAATACCCGCCTATTTTTCTGGGTCTGTTGTTCAGAGTTTTCAGCATATCCTCACCATTCAAGTTTCTTTTTACCAGAAGCTGAGAATCATGTGACTCCTCCCATTTCCTTTTATGATTTTTCTTACAGGAGTGTGAGAATTAAATAGATGCTCAATCATAGTACCTCCATTAGTCTGCATACTAGATTTGCTCGCTCCTAATCTTGATTGTGTGTGTGTGTTAACTGTTTTACAGAATTTTGTCTTGTTCTCTGTGTGGTGATCCTGTGGGGTGACATATGGTATTGGCTAAGAGTGTGGATTTTAGAATCCCAGTTCTGCACTGGCTTTGCGTCCTTCGGCAGTGTACTTATGGGTGTGAGTCTCTGTTTCTTCACCTGGATAACGTAAAATAGATAAATCATAAAATTTATGAATACAGTTCCTCAAATTAAACCAGTTTTGCATTCTATATAATTTAATTGATGATACTTGTAAAATACTGGTGAATTCTAATAAATTATAGAATTTTCCCATACATCAAATATCACTTATAATTTTTTGTATATGTTTATGTATCAGGATGGGGCACAAAAGTTGGGAAGCTTTCATCTTTCCTTATCGTCAGTGGTATTTATGGACTTTGAAAATTATCTGGACATCTAGAGTCTGAAACAACTCAGCAGTACAATTCTGTGACATAGGAGATATTATTACTGGTTAATTTCTTGATGTATCTTTCATAGACACTAATCTTTGTTGTGTGTATGTTTGTGTGTATAATTTCTTGATAAAATTATTTTAATTTATGCTTTCTAAACTAAATGTCTATTTATTTAGTTATTAAATATATTAACCTAAGTTGTACATTTTAAGATTTTTGTAACTGAGAAACCATTTAGGTGATTTAAGATTTTTTAAAAAGATTTTATTTATTAATTTTTTAGAGAGAGGGGAAGGGAAGGAGAAAGAGAGGGAGATAAATATCAATGTGTGGTTACCTCTTGTGTGCCCCCTACTGGGGACCTGGCCTGCAACCCAAGCATATGTCCTGACTTGGAATTGAACTGGCAACCCTTTGGTTCCCAGCCCATGTTTAAGATTTTTAATAAAGTGATCCTGCCAGTAAGTGGAAGTTTGACCTTGAAAAAATAGCAAAGCACTCAAATTTTCAGTCTCCTATTTGTAATGTAGTTAAAATAAATCCACTGGGTTTGAAGATGAAATTGAAGCAGATAAAATGTCCTTATTCCTCAAGGATCTCTATTTTTCAAGGGTGTGGCATTTCCCCCACTCGGAAGCTAACAAGTTAGCCTACATGGTTTCATAGGTGCTCACAGCAGACAGGCAATGCCTAGATCACAGACAAAGGATTTGATTCCTCACAGCACAAGGTTCATGTTCACATTTGTTCCCCTTGACTAGTCCCAGAAGAGTGATGTAGAATGTATGCTGTGCACACAGTGGGTTTCAGTCCCAGCTGAAAAACACCCAAGGTTATGAAACCCCCTGTCATAAGGAGGCTGAGAACAACCATGTCTCACTTGTGCCCCAGAGGAATACCTCCCCTTGGTCTTCCTGGAGAGCATCATATCCATGCTCTGCTCCGTGGATAGATACTGTTTCGACCCCCCAAGTCCATTGGCTCTAGAAATATCTTTAAAATAGTGCAAGAGCACTAGTGCAAGAACAAAAGTTTTTACCATTTGTGTTGATGCAAAACACACTTGTGAAGAATCATCTCTCAACAATTGTGAGAAATCTTCCCTGCTTCCTAGTTCAACTTGCTGTTGAGCTCTTTGATTCTACATGACCTTGTTCTTCTTTCTTTCTAAACCTGTACCTGTTGCCTCTCCTGAGTTCTGGTACCTCCCCCAACTACCAACCTGCTCCTTATGTCTCCTGCAGTGTCTTGGTTATAGATGATAATCGTAAAATAATTGTTAAAGTTAAATGAATTTGTATTTATGAATTTGTTGCTTGGCAATCTAAATAATATGTGGTAGCAGTGAATCTTAGAGAAGGGAACATTAAAGTTTTCTATACCATAATTTTCAAAGTATAGCAAATGTCCCCTGTAGATACTTTGGTTGAAAACTTACTGTTTCAATGAAGATTTAGTGGTAAAAAAAATTATTAGTGCATCAAGCTCTTCATTTTAAGGTAATTGCTGAGTTTGAACTAATTTTGAAAAGTGAAATGTGATTTTATACAGAAACATTTACTGAATAAATAGTATAAGAGGAAGAACTTAGAATCTAGAATCTTGGTTTGATTCCTATTCTGTTATTTAGTTACAGTTATGTGCTATGAACACCCAGTAAATTGTTACCATTATTGCTTTAAACAGACAATTATGTACTGGGAATAAATGGCTTCAGTTTTTGTCTGAGAGACACTCACAGTTATGTAGTAGTTTGCAGATAACTAATTTATTTTCTTAAAATAGTAACTGAAAATACAAATAAGGCTGTTTAATTTATCAAATATTAATTTTAAAGTGTCATCTACTTAAACAAATAAACTATACCATATGCGTATACATATACTAAATTTTGAAGTGGACTTTATAAAAAATTGTGTGTTTATTTTGACATTTTTACAATTCAGTCACCTACAAAGTAGCCTCCATTCGATGCAATACGTCTATCAAGATGTTTTTTCCACTGCTGAGAACAGTTTTTGAACTCTTTGATTTTGAGACCATGCAGTGCTTCTGCCATTTTTTGTTTCACCTCTTCCACATCAGCAAAATGTTTCTCTTTGAGGACTTTTTTCACCTGGGGAAACAAAAAAGTTGCCCAGAGTGAGATCGGATGAATAGGAAGGGTGAGGTGTGGGGGTCATGCTGTTTTTGGTCCACACCTGCTGAATTTGTGTTTAAATTATTCAGCACGGCATGGGCAGGTGTGCTCGTAAATCACCCATCATGAAATGGGCAAATGTGTTGAGATGTCAAAAAAATTCACTGAAGCTGAATGCAGCCTCTCACAACACCACGAGCTGGTCCACTGATACAGATGGGTTCTTAGAACGCTAACCTAGCAGGGGGAGCCTGTACTACAGGGGTCCCACATCTGGAAGATAATTCTGTTTTTTGGGGTGTCCCTCCATATGTGTATGTATATATTTGACAGTTAAGGAAATCTTTGCTTTAACAGGAAGCTCTTCTCAACTGTAGTTATTCCTTTCACAGATTAATCTGTGGCACTTATGATTGTTGATTTTATTAAAACATTGTAATGCTTTTTATGCTCTATTTTTTTATTCCATGCCTACTACTAATATTTTGGAACCATGCCTAATTATATTCATTTTACTAATATTTACTGTAAATATTAGCAAATAGTGTACATTTGCTTAATCATTAAAATCAGTAAGCAGTTTTCTTTACCTTTAACTAACGATTTTACCTTTAATGTAGTTAATCAATAATCACTGCCTGCCAAATGCCATTTTGAAAATCGTGACACTTCACTCTCGACATGCATGCATACTAACCATTCATCTTCACAGCTGCCTTCTGTACTGTTTTGGGACAAACTTCTCCATTATACCCATTAATTTAAATAACATTTCCTTTTCCCCACTGGTGTTAAACTTTTCTGCCTCTTTCTCATGCATATTAAAGCCTTAAGGACTAGAGACAGGAAAATTTTATTGTCATTATAGTTATTATTATTGTGATCTCCATCCAGAATGTCAAAGGCCAGGCAATTTAAAATAGAAGTGTAGCTATATTATTCCACAGAATCTCATTAAATAATTTTGCTCCAGGTTCTGCAAACTGTGACTTCAAATACCTTAAGAGTGTGACTTCTTTATAGTTCTCAGAACAGACTTTTAACTAATGTTACAGTTGCAGAGAGTGAGGTTCGTAGCTCCATGGTCATGATCCCACTGCATAGAACTGCAGTGTAAATCATTATATTTATTTAGAAGCTCAGTTTTGTATGTAATAAATACAATTGTTTCAGTGGTGGAATCACTTTATTTGATTATATTTATCTTGAGGTATTATCATTCTAGAAATAATGGGGCCATGCAATATGGAATTGCTAATGTAATAATAAAAATGAATGAGGATTAAACACTTTTTTATAGGGAATCATTTATATATGTAGGTATTCCATCAGCTGATAATCTGATTGAATATAAAATACTTTCAGGAGTATTCTTCTAAAATGATCAATTTTTATGAAAATCATCAACTGTACTCTTTGTTTTATATAGTTAATATTATTTTCCTTCCTACTAAAGAACATGGACTATTAATTTTACCAGGTGATTGAAAAGGATAGCATCTGAATTAACAGATGACCAATAGCTACACAAAGCTCAGTTAAAGACAAAATGATAATGATGATATATTAAATAATAAGAGTAGTAATAATAAGAGGAAGAAATAATGGTTCTCATGATATTTAATTGGACTTTTATAAATATTTTTCTGGATTATGTTAGAAGGATTAATATCTACTTTTCCCATACTGGAATGTTGCACTTAAAAATTATTTTATATTTGATCTTTTGGCTCATATTATTAGACTTGAGAAATGTTTTGAACATATTGATAATATTAATTATTTATATGATAACTTCTTTATGTGTACTGACTGGGAAATTTTCTTTCTGGATTTGTTTTTGATTTCCTAAATTTAAAAAAACTATTTTTTAAATAAAGTCTTACAATAAAACCATATTCATCTTGGATAAATCTCTTTAAAGTCAGGAAACTTGTGAGAATATTTTCTGTTATCTCAAAGTACAATTAGAACTATGGGGCTAATTATTTAAGAATAAGAATAAATATGAAGATTAGAAGACAAACACATTGCTGTCGCCAAATAATATTTCCATAAACTCCAATAAAATTTGAGAATTTAGGAAAATAAAATATGGGAGTATCTCATAGAAAATGAACTAATGAAATGAATAGTATTCCTCTATACCAGCAATAACCAACTTGATAATAGAAGCAAATACAAGTTCTAGTTCTGAATAGAAAGGAAATCTCTATAGACAGGACTGAAGAAAATATTTAAAGAGAAAATAATATAATATTTATTAGAGGATATGAAAAATCTGAAATCTTGAAAATGTATATATCACATTTATGAGTAAAAATACATAGTAAAAATGTGTATTCTTCCCAAATTAATCTATAATTGCATTGCATATCTAATCAATATTATAATACGAGTTTTTGAAGTTACACAAAAATCTTATTCTAAAATTTATATTTAAAGTTAATTTTATTAAAGAAAACATAGAGAAGGATCCCGGACAGTTACTAAGATAATAATAAAAAGTGTAGTCATGTATGAAGAAGGAGAACAGATAAATAAATCAATACAATAGAATGTTATGATAATTCAGAAACAAATTATGTGATACAGGATCTTGATATATGTGGAGAAATACAAAGGTGGACATTTAACTTATAATTTGTATCTTGAACTCCAGTTACATAATCAACCTAAATTTGAAAAGGAAACTATAAAGCTAGTAGAAGCAAACATAGGAAATATTTTTGTGATTCTGTAATATAAAAAGATTTTTTAAAAGGTCCTAAAAATGGAAACTGAAGATGAACAATTCGTGGTTCTGACTACATCATATATAAGGATTTCCATTCAGAAAAGGACATCAAGTTAATACATGTGTGACAGAGCAGATGATATTCAAAGTGTTCAAATTTGACTAGGTATTAATAATGGTGTGAAATTTATGTAGACTAGTAAGAGAAAAAGACAACTGTGTCATACCAAATTATATCCCAGCCCATGAACTTCACAGGTATTTCCTCTTTATATTATTTTCCAATTTAATGTGCTACATTCCAGTAATTTTTATAGTTTTATTGCCTTCCTTTTTTCCTTTCCAAGACTCCTAACTTTACCTTCAAATCTCCCAAGCCACAAAAGACATATCATGCGCATCGAGTAGGAAGTCTACCTCCCACCTGCTTTTTCTAAATTTAATCATTGTACTCATTTTCTAAGCTTCTATTTTTGGCTTTTGAGGGAGCCTGACCCAATTCCAACCTCCTTGCTGCGTGCACTCTTGAAGTTATACACATTGTCAGAGTTTGAGTTGCTGCACTAGAAAACACAGCTAACAGAACCAAGGAGAAAACTTAATTTGATTAAGCACAATATGTTGAGCAAATGCCATCATCCAAACTATCAAGGGCATGCAGTGCAAATGTTTAGAAGGGTGAAAAGGAACAGAATAGCATCTGGGAATTACTAAAGTGAAGCTAATGAATCCACAGATGGAAAGGCAAATCCTTATAGTCTGGACAAAGAAAAGGCAGAGGGTCAAAGGGAACCCCATGCCAAACAAGGGTTGAAAGGGATTGTAACTGCTGCCAAAACACTCCCCTTTGTGCCGCCTCTCCTGAAGATTTTTTTGCAATACATATTACAATAAAAAATTCCCATCAGGAAAGTCCGCGCCTAGGGGAGTATAGGCTTTTAATCTGCAGAAAGAGATTTGCGGCAGCCTCTCAAACCCTCCAGTATATTGTAGGTGACAAGCATGGGGTCCGAGGTCAGCGCTGCTGGGAACTGCCACACGTTAGAGCAGCAGGCTGGGGACGGCCACCACACACACAGCACAGGCAAGGCAATGGGGATCCCACGCTACAAAGGAAATTGATTTAACTTTATTTAACCTTAAACAAACTTACTGCTCCAGGCCATTTGGGCATAATTTTAAAATGTTTATAGATGTAGGCGGTTGCCATTTAAACAGTGCTGACTAGATTTTAGAGTGGAATTCAGTGAAATAGGATTAGCTTTTCCTGAAGTATATCTAAGTGAAAGTGTTCTTAGTGTTGCTAGTAAAGGATGCCCAGAAAGGTTTGAAGAACACACTTACACACACATAGATTGACTTGTTTCTTTAATCTGAACCAACTGAGGGAAACACTCTTCCTTTATTCCTTGATGGAGTAACCTTCTTCCCAAGTATTTAATTTCAATATTCACTCTTCAGTGATTATACTCTGTGGGACTCATTCAAAGCAACCCAGTTTATTACCTAATGCATTTCTCAAAAGGTCTGTATGTACAGTGGTTCCTAGCAGAGTCTGAGCCAGAGCCGTGACTTTCGGACGATGCTAATGGCTATTTTGTTGTCAGGGTAAGGAGGACTGATTACTCCAGCTGCCTGCTCAGCGGACCAAAACCCATAACTGGCAGTTGAGACCCTTCCATTAAAAATATTTCTCTGTCATGATCCTTTAAATAATAATTTTACTGTATACTTTACTGTCCTTTAAAAGGATCAACTGAGAAGCTCCAAATGCACATATACAATAATTATGGGTTTTATAACAAAATGAATTTAAATGTGGAGCTGTGTTTTCTTTATTTATATGAGTGTGTGTGCCTGTGTGTGTGCACATGTGTGCATAGAGAATGAGGGATGTAGTTCGAGTCTGACAAGCGAGTCTCTTCCCAGCACGTGCTCGCAGAAACGCCTGGTCATGGGTGGCACAGTGGGAAGTGCCTCTGCGCTGCTCCTCCTGTTCCATCTTCCGAGCTCTGTGTTATGGAATGAGCTTCTTTTACACACACCAGATTGGTCATGCAGGCTTGCACTCTTCTGTCAGGGATTTTACACAATTTAAAGAGACTTTTCAGTCTTTCGATTTGTAGTATTCAGACTTCAATAATAATCTTGTTAACTCTTTATGTTGTTTTTTCTCATTCCTAGAAATTATTTCTACAACACGGTGAATGCAGCTGTGCGCCAGCAATGGCCCCCAAATAGTTCCTCTCTCCTCTCTTCCAAGGGAACTGAAATCTATAACAGCCAGTTGAGACCCTTTTATTAAAGTAATTATCTGCATTGGTCCCTAAACAATAATTTTGTTCCAGACTTTATTGTCCCTGGAAAGGATTAACTGATAACCACCAAACCCACTTATACAAGAATCTCTCCTTCTTGTAAATTTGTGTTCCATGTTTCACTCTAGCGGCAGTTGGGGGGGGCGGGTAACTATTACAGCTAAATTTCTTCAGCCACAGAAATTTTGCCTGGTGGATTATACTTGAAAATATTTCTGCCATAGGGAAGGAGTGATTGACTTCACGCTAGTTAACACAGAAAATATTTTAATGTGAACAACACCATCATAGCCAATTAGGCATCAGTGCTCTCGCGAGTCATTCAAAGTATAATCGTCCAGGGAGCGTCTTAGAGATTCACCGCCATTAGGTTTTCTCTGTTTGACTTATCCTTTCTTGCGTGAAATATGCCACTACTATTTCAGACTTGTAAGAACACAGAAAGTCTGTCGACATTGCTACCTAGTCAGCTGGATTGCAGTTTTGTTAGAATACCTTATGGAATTTTTCCATTGGCATTTTATGAGATACATTCTATCCACCTTGCTTAGTTTAAATAAATGGTGCTTGCTGTTCTTGAGAGATACTACTAAACACTTTATTCTTGACACTAATGCATTTATAATGTTCTTTGTTGGCAGGTTACTCATAAAAAATGAAATACTTCTGGCATTTTTGGCTGTGTAGGTTTTTACTAGAGTGACTTTGGGAAGTTTCATTCTCAAATTCGGTGCCCTATTTCTGAAGATGTGTCCTATTTAGTACCAGAAATCCCCTGGGTGCTAATTACAGCTATAACATTACCCTTCTAATCTTTCTTAATAAAGAAAAATTATAGCTCTACTATGTTCCCAAGGCACAATGAGTAAATTACCCAATTCAAAGGCAACAGTTGCATTTCAGGTTGTTCTAAGAGGCATGACTTTTTTTTAAAAATTCATATTACTAGCATATATATCTGATTAAGGATATTAAAATGTTACAGCACTAAAATAACCCTTGTTTATCATATGTCGTATGTACCATTTGTAAAATTTTAAATGAATTCTTTCAGATCAGCCTGTTTTGTTTGTAATTTTTGACTAAAAAAGGGTAAATACATTTGTGAAATTGTAGTTCAAATTGTCTGAATAGAAAGTAATTGTTCCCTCAGAATAGATGTGGTTAAGATATGAATCTCTATTAGAAATAACACTGGTGTATATATATTATATAGATGTAGATATACATATAAAAGACCTTCTGTACAGTATGTTCTATATGTATGTCTATATCTATATAACATATATGCCTATAGTATATATATATAATGTGTGTGTATACAGACATATATAGATAAATTAATTAATGACCACAATAAAAAGAAGCCACTAGTGAGCAGGAAGAAAATAATGTATGTACATCTTTCATACTTGTTTTATTTAAATTATTGATTTTGCTCATGTACTCTCTCTGCTGGTAGTCCTATTCATCTTCTATAAAGTGTCTGAATTATTCTATTTTAAATTTAAGTAGATGACCCTTAATTTCACATATATTGTACTTTATATTAACATAAAATGTTTATAGGAATTTTTAATATATCTCTTTTATATTTACTTAAAAATCTTTTATTGAATGCTAGATAATATTGGAAGATGTGGTTTTGAGAAAGGCACAGATATTTCCTACTCCAAGAATTTCCAGGCCCTGTAACATGCACCTAAATACTGTGGTGAGAGGTGAAGACAAATAAAAGCCTTGGAAAAGATGGAGGTTAAGTTCTGTGGCAGTTCAGAAGAAGTTAGGATGGGTTAAATGAGAGAGCATTTGACATACACCAGAGATTATATTTTAAGGCAGAAGCATGAAGAATGTAGACAGAACAAGGAATCTGACCAAATTTATAGCAATAAGGCTTCACAAGGAGTTTGATAAAATAGTGGACCTCCAAAATTGTGAGCAGAATGTTCTCACTTGGCCCTTCCAGACTTTGTCTCCCAGCTGTTAGCTACCTTTTCAACATTACATGGACTTCAAAGCGGCCAGTGTGTGTAATGGAAGAACAATCCATTGAAAGAAGTCTATTGGGTGTGTCCCATACACAAGTGCTTTGCTAGGTGCTACAGGGAGATACATAAACACATGTACCTCTTGTACTACATAGTTATGCCATGAATCCAGATTGTGAATGCTAGAATCAAAATACACTTGCTAAAGAATTGTTCTATTTATGGACTGCAGGTTGAAGAAAATATATTCTGTTTTAATGTCATTCACAAGAAATATGTGCAAGGAGAACATAGTTCCAACAAAATGGGATGATCCAGATGATTCTCACTTGGTAAAATGAGCTAAAGTCTAACCATGTATAACAACTGTGGTTAGTATGTATGGCCTAAAAATTCTGTATCACTTCCCCTGCATATGAATACATTACTTGAAAGAGTTTATGTTTAGAGCTACAGTAGTCACCATAGAAGGAAAGATATCTTTACATTTTCTTCTTTTTCCCTGGAGCTTCCTATCACAAAACAATTGTTGAATGACTTTCCTCTCATTTGTATATTATTAGTGGTGTCTCCATGGGTTACACATAACCCATGGCAGATAAAGCAATCCACTGTAATACAGAAGGAACAGATATAAAGTTTCATTTATTTTACATTTTAACTAAAGGAAGCAATTTATATCTTCTTAATTTGTAATATGCAGATTGACAGAAGTACATATACATGCATACTTTATGAATGGGTATATAGAGACAGGCAGAGCAGGTTTATCATTGTACTGCTGAGGGCACTGCATCAATACCAGCCCTGCAATATTGTTTATACTGTCCTTCTGAGTTACTTTGGAAGGTAACATTCCTCGTTTCCACAATCAAACTAGAACTCCTCACTGAATCTGAATTCTAATATGTTTGTTCGACTTAAACTTGGTAACATGTTGGCCTCCGATACAATTTTGTGAGTCTCAAAAATAGTCTAATCACGTCCATGCTGTTGTTAAATATAGAAGACACATTTTACTTTACCTTTTAAAAGAGAGTGGCTAACAAGTAATAATAAGTAAAATGACCCATATCATAGTATTGAAAGAGTAAGATGTTGGACTTGGAACCAAGAGAGTGCCAGAAAGGCAAGTCATACGTGCAGGAAAGGATTACACCATGAACGAGGTGTATGCTCTCCTCAAATGCTGGCCAGCACACTGGCTCCCGGAATCCCTTTTGTGCTCACTGGCACAAGAATCTCCTGTTTAAAGCTCTGTGCCAAGGAGCAGCAAGGGTAACCATATTCAATGAGATGTACACAGATACCAAATGATGGGCTACTTTTGATCAGTGGGCTGTTTTTGAAGTCAAATACTTATTTCGGGAAGTATCCAGCTTGGAACTCTCACAGTGCATGGCAGCTCACCAAGCAGGTAAACTGGAGTGCTGTCCTGGTACACCCAGCAAAGGATTTTTATTGACTGTTTCTCTCTTTTGTATTTTATGTCTGAGAGCATTTAAGAACATCATTCTATAACAGAAAGAATTCCCGCTGCTTTAGGACCAACTAATTCAGAATGCTGCAGACCCTGACAAAAAAGGAAATAGCACATCACGTTTCAACGTTTTTCCCCATTTCCTCAAGTGCTAAATACATGTTCTCTTACTCCTCTCCTGGGTCAATACGAGTATGTCTGTGCTGTAGTCATTTGAGTAGTTAATTGATCAAAACTTTACTCTCTATTCCAGCAGTTTGTAACTTACAAATTTAAATTATAAGCCAAGTAAATATTGTAAGTACATATACATAAAATTAAATATCAGGGATCAAAGGAATGGCTACTGAAATTAGTGTAGTAGTGATAAAGTACTGCTTGAACATTGAAGTTTTGGTTTCTATCCACAATATGAAATGGTTCCATCAGAACAATACCATCAATAATCTCAATGAATGTTAAGAACTAGTGTGTGTAATTCAAAAGAAACTTGGTTGTGATTTGATTCTGGTTGCACACCAGATGGCTTCCAGCTTTGATTTTAATAGTTTCATTAAAAAATGTTCACAGAAGAAACAGAAATCAGGAAAAAAATCCCATTTGATATAGCAACAAGAAAAATAAAGTGCCTAGGAATAAACCTAACCAAGGAGGTAAAAGACCTATACTCAGAAAACTACACAACACTGAAGAAAGAAAGTAAGGAAGACACAAACAAATGGAAGCATATACCATGCTCATGGATTGGAAGAATTAACATCATGAAAATGGCCATACTACCCAAAGCGATTTATAGATTCAATACAATCCCCATTAAAGTGTCTATGACATATTTCACAGATACAAAACAAACATTTCAGAAATTTACATCGAACCATAAATGACCCCGAATAGCTGCAGCAATTTTCAGAAAGAAGACCAAAGCAGGAGGGATCACAATACTTGATATCAAACTGTATTACAGGGTCACTGTAATCAAAACAGCCTGGTTCTGGCATAAAAACAGGCACATAGATGAATGGGACAGAACAGAGAGCCCAGAAATAAACCCAAGTCTCTATGGTCAATTAATATTTGACAAAGGGGGAAGAAGCATAAAATGGAGCAAAAATAGCCTCTTCAACAAATGGTGTTGGGAGATCTGGACAGCTACATGCAAAAAAATGAAACTTGATCACCAACTTACACCATACACAAAAATAAACTCAAGATAGATAAATGACTTAAATATAAGTCATCACAGTATAAAAATCCTAGAGAAAAACATTGGCAGGAAAATCTCAGACATTCCACAAAGCGATATCTTCACTGATACGTCCTATAAAGCAAGGGACATAAAGGAAAGAATAAACAAATGGGACCTCATCAATTAAAAAGCTTCTGCGTGGCTAAAGAAAACAGCATTAAAATGAAAAGAGAACCAAATATTTGGGAAGACATATTTGCCAATGATACCTCAGACAAGGGCCTGATTTCCAAAATATATAAACAACTCACATGACTCCACTCCAGAAAGACAAAAAGCCCAGTTAAAAAATGGGCAAAAGTCTTGAACAGACACTTCTTCAGAGAAGACATACAGAGGGTCCAGAGACATATGAAAAGATGCTCAGCATCACAAACCATCAGAGAGATGTAAATTAAAACCACAATGAGGTACCATCTCACACCAGTCAGAGTGGCCAACATAAACAAATCCACAAACAAGTGTTGGAGAGGATGCGGAGAAAAGGGAACCCTAGTGCACTGTTGGTGGGAATGCAGACTGGTGTGGCCACTGTGGAAAACAGTATGGAATTTCCTCAGAAAACTAAAAATGGAACTGCCTTTTGATCCAGCAATTCCACTGCTAGGATTATACCCTCAGAGCCCTGAAACACCAATCCAAAAGAACCTATGCACCCCAATGTTCATAGCAGCACAATTTATAATAGCCAAGTACTGGAAGCAACCTAAGTGCCTATCAGCAAATGAGTGGATCCAAAAACTATGGTACATTTACACAATGGAATTCCACACAGCAGAGAGAAAGAAGGAGCTCCTACCCTTTTTGACAACATGGATGGAACTGGAGAGAATTATGCCAAGTGAAATAAGCTAGGCATTGAGGGACAAATACCATATGACCTCATCTTTAACTGTAACATAATCAGCAAAAGAAAAAAGCAAACAAAATATAACCAGGGTCATTAAAATTAAGAACAATCTAACAATAGGGGAGAGGGGGTAGGGGACAGTGGGGAGAAGGGTTTTCAGGAACTACTATAAAGGACACATGGACAAAACCAAGGGGGAGGGTGGGAACAAGGGAGGGAGGGAGGTTTGACTGGGGTGTGGGGGAGTGGTGGGGAGAAAATGCAGACAACTGTAATTGAACAACAATAAAGTAATTTTAAAAAAGTAACAAAAAATGTTCACAGAATACAAAAGGCACAAATATTTCTCAAGTTTGGCTGGGTAAATAGAAATCATGGAATCACTATGTGTACATACAAATCATCGAAACTTCATTGATATTACTTTTCAGTTTTGTTGCACGTATAGGAATTTCTGCTTATCATTCTTTCTTAAAGCTGAGATACAGATGGATGGCTAGTCTTTCATTATTAATATATTCCTGAGAATTATAATTTTAAGATAAATTTTTTTACAGTAAATGTGATGCATAATTAGAAAATCTAGGACTCTCTTCTTATGTTTGGTCTTAATTTCTTCTAGAATTAGTCTGCTCTCTCCAAAATCCAAGACAAGTGAGGGTAGTTGACTGATGGGTAACGAGCATGAGCTTGGTGCTGACTTCTTCCTTCATGGGATCCTGTCAAGTGTTAATGTCTCTGTGTTCTTAAAGAGACATTTCTATTTTCTCTGAGGATTTCCAACTTAGTGTGCTCAAATGTCTTATATGTAATTTGTTAAGTTACTGGAGGCTCTAAAATGTCAAACCCCTGAGAAACCTTTAATTTATATGTCATTGATCTGAAGAGGGAAATTTAGTCAATTTTTCCATATTCTAGATACTTGAGTGAATAAAAATTTCTCTATCATTGCTTCAGATTAGCTTCTGTGTATAAATTAAACTTCTCTAATTTCTTATTCTTAAGGTACCACTTACCTACTATTAACAGATTAATTTGTTTTAATATATTTCATGATTTAACCAAATTTTGTGAAAATTTACCAGGGTTAACATTTTAGTGTATGCTTATTGGAAAATCCAGCTTAGAATCAAGTTTCTTTTTAAATTATTCCATTGTTACATTTCATAAGTATATCTACATACATTTCATAATAAAGCCTATAGTATTCTGTTTGGTTATCAATAATCTAAAAGTTCCCTTTCAGATTCTCAAACATGCAAGAATATATACCAAAGTCATTAACATATCATGTACATTTAAAAAATATAATTAGCACACTGCAGCACTAAGTTACTATGTTTTACTTAAAACATTATGATATATATGTATATATGACATTATAAATGTATATATTATATTACATTACATTACAAAGTATGACATTAGTTATATGAAAGAAAATGAGGTAATGAGGGGGGAAAATCAGGCTTTAAGCTCTGTTACCAATTATTTGAATAAATATCAATGATTTTCTGGTCTATGCCTAAAATATTCAGAATTATTATAATTCTCATGTAGATTAGATAAAGTATAAATGCTTCTCCAATTTTGGGGGGGTTTACATTTAGGGTGTTCATATGATGATATTTATAATTAAATGTATAGTCTATTAGATTTCAACGAAAGTTAAAAATGACAATATCATTAATGCTGGTGGGATTTGAATGCATTCATGTTATATTTTTCTAATACTATGCCTTATACTTTCAGGGGAAAAAAAGCAAAACTCAAAAAACTAAGGAATACAGTGATTCGCTGAATTAGCTGGAGTACTTGCTTTAGAATATAGTGAATAATCTCTTCAGCTACTTATCCTTATTAGGTGAAACAAAACAAAAAAACAAGAATACAACTTGTGGTAAAACGTCACTATGTTCAAGTTGAGAGAGTTAATATAACATCACACTTTTTTGGAAGCCACCTAAAGGATTTCAGTAATGAAGCTGCCTTCTTTGCAAACATATTTATATCATATCAAGAAATTGCCCTGGCGATGAATAAAAAGGGTCTTCAAAGGATAAACATTGTTTAAAATCCACAAAACTAGCTCAGTAAAGCTGAAATAGAACAATGTGCAAGATAAGTAACAAATTATTTAAGAAATACTTTGACAGCAAGGAAACAGCGGAAGTTTCTATACACGGAAGTGAAAAATGAAGGCCTAGTTTCACAGTGGATACTCCCTTTTGGCCCTTTTTGAATAGTTTAATACCCAACATAAAAAGTAGACTCAGATGTTTAAAAATATATACAAAGGATGTATTTTATTTTCTTAGGTAACTTCTACTTAAATAGTGTCCTTGAATCTTTCCGACAAACTGCTGATGACATTGTTGACGTTATAAATTTTCTTGGTTTTGTGAATGCTGAAAATAGACAAGTTTTTTGGACATTATAAATTATATTTAATAGAAGTTTAAACTATAGGGAGAAAGAATCTTAATATCTATAATTTTAGCTCCTTATGCTCTGAGGTAAAAATGAGGGTAGCCAATTAGTTCAGAAACCTTTACTATTTATTCTTGGCAACGATGTTATAGATAAACACATGATAACTTTATAGGTGACAATACCTATATAAATATATTAGAAAATTAACATAAAAGCATTTTTATTTGCCTGTTTATACATTGAAAATTCAGATTTGTCATACTAATGGTAAATCTTTAGATCTATTTCAACAAGTATAAAATTATACAAATTCATGCAGAGGTTGGGATGTTAAAAGAAAATGGAGGTGCCTTTATAGAACTATTCCTGAAAAATCAAAGAGCACAGCAGAGGTGCTGATTGATAGAAATAGATTTAAGTTTCCTAATTAACAGAATGATAAATTGGGAATGGGGAGAAAGAGTGAGAGAATACTTAGAATCTCTGATCAAAAATGTTCTCAAGCTGAGTATAGAATTCTGTGGATTCATTTCCTAAGCTACTGTTCTTTTGTTTGATCAGGTGTTTGTTTTTTCCTCTCTAATTTCTAATACCTTCTAGCAGGGCAGGTACTGTCTGAAATATACTTGGATAAAAGATGCCAAAAAGGATAGCCTCTTATATCACATGAGAAAATAGAACTTAGACTACTACTTGGAATGTACAAAGTACCAAGAGAAAGATAATCCTACCTGAATAATGCCACTTTAACGTAGAGAAAAAGGCTAATAATCCAAAAAATTATCATTTTTCTTTAGCTTATCAGGTAGGTATCATAGCAAGGCAATGAAATAAACTGTATTCTAAAGAAAAGCAAGACCCCTCCACAGAAGAGAAGCCACAAGAGCTGTTTCAGAGCCTGTGAGGAAGTGATAGCTGCCTGACGCACCCCCCTTTGCTATGCATTTTAAAGCAATTTACCTTATAGTGGAAAACTTTCCCTCAGAGAAAACTGCAGGAACAGATGATTTCACTGGCAAATTTTAACAAGCATTTAAGGAAGAAATTCTACCCAAAATTGTCCATATAATAGAAGAGAAAGGAACACATTTCAGCTCGCTTTATGAAGTTCACATTATCTTGATAAAATTTAGTTCATTAAATGAAAACAACAAAAGATCATGAGTGAAATCAAAGACTTAAATAAATGACGATATATGCCACAGTTTAGAGCCTGAATATTCCAAATTGCGAAACTGCTATTTTCTTTCAAATTGTTCAAAAGATTCCACAGAATAATAATCAAATTCCCTCCAGGGTTTTTTTTTTTTTTGCTTTTGTTTTTTGGGGAAAGTTGATGAACTAATTCTAAAATATGTGAAAAAGCAAAGCAATTAGAACAGCCAAAAAAATGTTGAAAATTAATGAAGAGTTGGAGGACTCACGACCTGATTTCAAGATCTGAGCTAGCTGTAAACCACACCTGTGCAAACCAATGACGAAATCACAGAGTGCTTTCTTTCCTGAGGAAGTTCCCTAGCTGATTTTACATATTAGTTTGTCCTTAGTCCTAGCCTGTGTATCTCAGTTTCCCAATTACTTAGAAAATATTCTTATCAAATCTGAATATGAACTAGCTTGGGAAGTATGGAACCTTCCATGAACGATACAGTAAGACAGCCTTGTTAAAATAAGCCATGAAATAACTTTGAAGCAACAATTTTTAAATGAACAAACTTTTATAAAGACTTGGAAAAAAATCATTTTAGAATGAGAGTGACCTAATTTGAAAGCAATTTATGTCAAAAGTAAATTTATTTTAGTTCTCAATATGCTAGACAGAGACAATAATATGGGTTGCTATTTAGGTACGAATGCAAACGTGTTTAATGGGAGCATCCAGATGAAGAGGTGCAAACCATAGAACAGACAAGGCGATGACAGATAATTATCTTGTGTAAAATGAAAATTGATTTAAGGATTAATATACTAACCTAAAGAGAGTGAAACATTGCTGGGTCAGAAAGGTATTTTTAAATCTGAAGGGTTACCGCATGAAAGAGAAATGAGATTTTTAAAGTTCACACGAATACAAACTGCTAAGAGACATAGATGGCACGATTAACAACACAAGTCCCGTTTGTTTAAACAATCTGAATCTGCAGCAATAAGAAGTGCTGTCTGCACAGGGCGCTTTTTGACCCCCGTGTGGGACCTTGCCCAGAAAATGTTTCCTGACTGAGAATAATAGATTATGGGGTCATTCCAGTGTCTAGATGCTTGAAAAGTTATTTTTTTCTTTTTATAAATGACTAAATAACTCAATGCAATCATACTCTTTACTCAATTTAAAATATTGATAAATTAAAAAGAAATTACAAAGTTAAAGTTCAGAAAGAAATAAAAGAGCACTTAAAAGAGTCCTTTTGCCCGAAGCATGTGGTAACAAAGTCAGCCCTGTTTACAAAAGGAAACAATGTTAGTAAGTAGCAATGCAGCCTTGCCATCTGGCTGGGTATGAACGCTGTCATTCCTTACAAAGGTGGCTTTAGAATTATATTGCATTAACCTCGAAATCGGAAAAACTCAGCTTCAAATTACAACAACCTTGAATATATTGGGCCATATTAATCTGGTATACACTCTACAACACATATCAATATCATTAATCCGTGCGTGTGGGGGGGGGGTGAGAGTTCACCCATTCTTTAAAGTTCTTTGTTTGGATATTGGCTGCATTAAAAAACAGGGTCGTTACAAACTGGTGCCACATAAGTGAATTGTTTAAATTGGCTCATTAAAGTTGTCTTAAGTAAACACCCTCACAACATTTTCAGTATTTCAGGTAAAAGTATTTATTCAACAGGGAAACATCTAGATGTATTATCAGTCTGCTCAGTAGAAGCATTACATGTCAGGACTTTCTGACTCTTGCTAAAAGCAAGATACATTTCTTTGGAGGGTTACCAGCGCTTTAGGAAAAGCTTGAGTAGTGAAAACCCATGGTCAAAGTAGCACTAGCTTTATTGAAATGTATTATTTGTAAATCCATCATTAGGAGCCACTCACTGTATGTGTGATATCCCTTATTCTGTAGGCATTTTGTTCTTAGCGTGTTACAATGAAAATGAAAAAGTAATCCAGTGATAGCAATGCTCATTTTGCACTACCTCGATGCAACACAATCACTGCTCCACAATCACAATGTCAAAGAGGAAGCTTTTTATCCTAGAAATATGATTAAACCCCAGGATAAAAAATAATCAGTGTGCCTTGGGAGATAAGTAATAAGGATACTTGTAGAGAATCCCTGGTGTAAAGCAACAATGAGAAAAATTCTTGCCCACTCAATATGATAAGTTAAACAATATTCTCTAATTCCTACATATTGCTGATAATACATATTTTTCCTCTGGAAATAGTCAAACAAAAAGTGTAAATTTAAGCTAAATTACATTTGGAAATATATGTGTTTACTAATTGAATACAAAGAATTTTGAAAAGTTTGGCAAATGAAGACTAATTGTTTATATATGAAGCTATCTGGGGAAAAATCAAATGGCACTAAAGTCATAAATTATGACTAATCATTCTCAGTATTTTTTAATTTGTAAGGAACCAAACAGCAACCAGTTCAGTTCTATAGTATTTAGAATGTAAGAAAGAAAGAAAAAAAAAAACTATAGGACATACATCGGATACTTTTTTAAAACCTGAAGACACTGTACTAAATTTTATGCTAAAATTAATTAAGCTTGTGATTTAAAAAAATAAAAAGGAAATAATTAGACGGTTGAGGGAATGTACCATTTATGTATTTTTCTAAAGTGCCATTAGTTTTAATTAATAATGATTTAAATTTAATGAATTTTAAGAAATTTAAATCTTACATTTAAGGACTATATTTTTCTCAAAAAAAAAGATAATCTGTAACAGATGAAAAGCATTTAGCAATATCTTCCTAGAATTATTTACATTTTGTCATAGAATTTTTTTCCCATCAGGAGTGAAGTGCGGACAGGGGCTGTTATCCCAACTCTCAGATTGGAAGTATATGTTGGGTACAAAATGGTGTGACGTGTGGGAAACTTAGGAGGTTTCAACAAGCTCAGTGGGTTTACTGCTGTTCTGGGCAAGTTACGTAGCCCAGAGCCAACGCTGGCCATGATAGACAGTCCTGATACCATCTTCTGATTTAAAAATAATTCTGGTTTGGTTGTTTTTCCTGTTGGTTTTTTTTCCCTAAATACTGACCTGAAACCTTTTCTTTTCCTTGTGGTAGAGCTTAGTGGTAATTAAAGGCAGTCATGTCTTATAAAAATCGATTGGAATTTATAATTTTCTGCGATACATGAAGTATTAGTTTCTACCAGAGAATCCAAGTGAATGTTACAACGTCAGTGCGTATTTCATGCTCTCCCATTTTGTTCAACTCAGCGAACAGTTACCATGGCGGCCGTCCTGTGGGTGCTCATCTCTCACCAGGCAGTGTTCTCAGCCACTGTACCTACCCTGTTGTATGCAGATACCACAGACCTCTTGGTTACCTCTTCCTGCTTCCTAGTCAAAGGGCAGGAGGTGGTCTTAGGCAGTAGATATAAGTAATTAAATCACTTGTCAATGCTTAAATATTGAAGGAAATCTACATTTAAAATTAATTTCATTTGACACTATTCATTTACAACACATAAGTTAATTCCCATTTTCAGGGTATATGCTCCAGAAAAATTCCATTGTTGGTAAAATAAAAACTAAATGAAAAAACACCATCAGAAAGGTAAAGTTGGATTGCTGACTAATTCAAGCTCTAGATAAGCAAACACGTAGACAGACAAAATAAAACAAAGTCATACTTTATTTACTTAAGCCCACCACAATTTTTAAGATGTTTTCAGTTTGGGGCTTAGCCTCATCTGTTGTCCAACCTCTAGAGGCTGAAAACTAGACATTTTGATTTTCTTGCCAGTTTACTTTCTTCATGACCTAGCTTTCCCTAAAACACAGACGTTGCTCCTCGTGTGACAAATGTAACTGCAGTGACAAAAACCATATTCCTATTAAAGTAGGGTGTTCCCAGGGATAGGCACATTCTCATATAATCCAGGTTCAAATACTAATTAAAGAAGCATTTCATTTAGTGCGTCTAAAATTGGACATGCCTTGTGAACCAATAGATCCATTGCTTGAAAATGATCTTCAATGTATATTCAGAAAGTTCTCCACAATAATTCTAGTCAAAAACAAAAAAAAAAAACCTCAGAAGAACAAAACCATTAGTATGGCCATTCTCTTTTTTTGAAATGATTGCTCTTTCCTGTTATTTGAATGAATGAATGAATGAATGAATGAATGAATGGTTTTGACTTAGAAGTGCATTCTGTTATCATATTTCATTGAATTAATGACACACCACCATTTTATATGATTCTAACAAGTTGCTTATTTTACTTTTAAAACACCTAAAGAGCCAAATGTTTGTGTATTTGTCCATTAACTTTTATTTTCTCCACCCAATGATCCTCTTAAAATTCCTGTCTTTCCTTTTAGCCAGATTGGTGGTGGTGGTTGTTGCATTTAATTTTGTTTGATTTATCTGGTTTAATCTTTGATTTAAATTTCCTGTTTTTCTTTTTATGTGCTTTAATTTTAATACTTCTTAGAGCTCCTATTTTCAGATTTGGTGGTTCCAACCTAATTATGTGTGGGGGGTTGTTGATAAGGAACCACTCAGGAATGGATAATGTATTTATATTATGATCTGCTTTTCACCCATGTTGGACTCTGGTTACACCCATATATTACCCTGTGACCCTGAACTTCTGCTATTTCCATTTGGGGTACAATTCTGCATGGTCCCTCACATTTGTAACATCTTATGAGCAGAGGCTCTGACTGTCCTCGTTCTAGGTTACTCTTTCAATGATACCTGTAAACAACCTTCAAAGAAGGAGAGAGCAACTCCCATTTAGAGTAAAACCACGGTCACCTACAGCCTTGAAAGAAATAGAGTGGGGGGGAGGGAGGAATGCAGACAACTGTACTTGAACAACAAACAAATAATAATAAGATTTACTGTTCCCATCCCGAAAAGAGGCAGGTGTGCTTGCGGCCCACTACAAAAGATGCAAGTTTCCAGGTTTCCTCAGCTCAGGATTCCTTTCCAGTAATGCAGCACCTTGCCTATGCAGGCATCCCCTGCCCTGGTTATGTCACGGAGACCTTGCCACATTGCCCTGTGTGAATCAGGGCTTAGTGAAAAAGCAAGAAAAGGATGGTGCTCTGGGTACTCCTCTTATTCTGTGTCATAAACGGATCTTTGTTCTTGACCCAAAGTCTAGGTCTTCTGCCAATAACTGTAAAAATGTGGAAGGCTACTGTGTAAGTAGCCTTCACAGGCTACTTACACAGGGTCTGTTAAATTTCAGACCCTTCACAGTGGTGACACTACCCTTCTGTCACAGGTGATGAATGGATAGGAAATGATTCACCCAGTGCAATATTGAAGTGAAAGGGAATCAGGCTCTCTGCTGGAGGTGGGACCCCTCCCTCCGAACGAATGTTTTCTCCTTACAACACAGAGCTGGCTGTCTTCTACAAGATCTTGGATAGTGCTTTTCTTAATCGTTTTCATCCATGTACATTTTTTATTTCTATGGTTTCTCCAGGTTTGGTTTGGGGAAGGAAATAAGGATTGCTTTACAATATCTTGTCAGACCACATAGGCTTTCTATGATTTAAAATTAGTTATGCATTCATCTTAACATAAAGTGTTTGATTGGTATATAATTTCCTTTCAAATCAGCATGGTGATATTATGTGGCTCCAGAGGAAGTCTGGCCTTTGAAAGAGAGGGAGAGAGGGAAAAAAAAAACACTTGGCAGGCTAGAAAATTGCAGCCTTACAAAACATACAGGATGCTTTATAAAAATGCAACTTGATGGCAAAGAAATTAATTAAAAATCTACAGGGCCAAAATGTACACACATATAAGAATCATTTTGGCATGAATTAACAGAATGAATAATGAAGTTTATAGCACCAATTACCCAGGATATATAAAGAAATTTGAGACAGCCTAGAAGAAAAACATATTAAAAACTGCATACAAATACACAGTTGAAATTGCATCTTTGAACAAAGGCAATTCATATTTTAAAGCTAAAATAGAGATTGGAGGATGGCAATAATTTTTAGAAAAATATAAGCTATTTATATAAACGGCATTAAGTGATTTTGAAATGAATTATTTTCATTTCCAAAACCAGAGAAAATGACAATATGAGCTGCAATTAAAGCAGAAATTATTTAAGTTTATTTTCCAGATAACTACTTTATCTTAATAGAGGAATTATTTAAACAGTTTCTATCATATTATGCAAGAATTTTTTAATCCCTGTGATTGTAAGCATGCTACAGCCCAGTAGTAAAGAACGTGAATTGCACGGTGCCTGAGTTGGACACACAGTTACGGGATTCTACTGACTGTGATTTGGGTTGGCTCTGTCAGCTCTCTTAGCCTCAGTTTCCTAATCCTTAAAACGGAGATCAGGACGTGCATGGTTGATGAGTTGAAATAATTGTATTGAAGGCCTATTATAAGATTTAATTTGTGTCAGAAACTTAAAAATGTGCATATTGATTTGTTAGGTCATTTTCTATAGGCATAAGTGTTTCATGGAAGACCAGATTTTATTCAGAATTTCGTAACCATGCCAAATGCATGGTTTCTCATTACCGACACAGTCAATATCTGCGCTACACTCAGAATCATGGTACAGAACTTTTGCTTTCTTGTGATTAAATAACTCTGGTCATAGATCATTTTCCCCTGATGAGTACTTTTTTCCTGATCAGGCACATTATCTGTTCAGCGATGGTCTGACAACATAGCGATAAAATCCCAAATACAGGAAGTGTGCCCCTGCATCAGCTATATCTTAGTAGTTTGGAGGGGAAAAGATTTTCATGACGCTCTCATCAGGAAAGGTTTTTACATACTTTTCCTATCAAACATTTTCGTATCAACAAGTATATGTGCCATCAAAATATATATAAACATGTTCTTATTTCCCTCAAACTATAATTGATATGTAATGAAATTAGATGTTATAACATTGTAATTATATATGTATAATATAATATATAAAATACAATACATAAAATAGCACATATTACTCTAATTTATCCCAATCATAATTTTAGATGCTCTCTGCTGATATTAATTTCTCACTGGAATGAATTGTTATTTTGAAGAAGGAATATTTGAGAATAAACTTCTAATTTCTAGGTAATATTATTTTCAGAGTTAGTGTTCTTCAGTTTGAAGTAAGCCAAGCTGTGATGTCATCTCATACACATTCCGCACAACCTACCTTTTTGTTGATCTTCCATTTACTAGCTGTTCCATTTCCATTTTCTAACTAGAGTCTCAGGGTATGACTATGATATTTCGTGTCTGAGCTTTCTGTAGACGCTTTCTAAACCTGCCTGGAATATTTATTGCATATTCTACCCATACAGCTATGTTAGTCTTTTCCTAGCGACTGTTAATGGTTTTACCCATTGTGATGAAACACTGCAGTCAGATTTACTTTATAAAAATGTAATTTAATTTTAATCAGTTGAAGGTTTATGAAAAATCAAACATAGACAGAATGCATGTCTGGTACATTAATCTGAAACAGGGAGAACAAGCAGCTGTGTTTCCCTGGTTTGATAACTACAGTATTTATATTAATTATCTCATGAAGTGGAATGATTGGAATAGAAAATTCATTATGTTTCATTAAAGAAAAAGGAAACCAAAGTGCTCTTATTTATTATTTTAAAGTATACACTCTCAACCCCACATGTCCCCGAACCGGTAATATTTTTATGAAAGTATATGAAAAATGAAATTAAAAATATAATAATGTTGCACTCTCTATATTTGCATGTGCATATATGTGTATGTGTGAATTCTGAAAATGACTTTGAGATTTTTAAATAAATCTCATTTATCCCAGTGAAGAATTATGATCCCATGGGTGTGCACCTCAAAGTTTTAAAAATTCATTTAAATATTATACTTTGACATATTTTGAATATTTTAAAATATATTTTATTGGTTATGCTGTTACAGTTGTCCCATTTTTTCTCCCCTTTATTCCCCTCTACCCAGTATCCCCCTCCCACCAGCATTCCCCCACCTTAGTTCATGTCTGTGGGTCGTACATATAAGTTCTTTGGCTGCTCCATTTCCCATACTATTCTTAACCTCCCCCTATCTAATTTGTACCTACCAACTATGCTTCTTATTCCCTGTACCTTTTCCCAAATTCTCCCCCCTCTCCACCTTCCTGCTGATAACCCTCCATGTGATCTCCATTTCTGTGATTCTGTTCCTGTTCTAGTTGTTTGCTTAGTTCATTTTTGGTTTTGGTTTTGTATTTTTCAGTTTGGTTGTTGATACTTGAGTTTGTTGTCATTTTACTGTTCATATTCTTTTTTTCAAAAAAATACATTTTATTGATTATGCTATTACAATTCTCCCAATTTTTCCCTTTTGTCTCCCTCCACACAGTCCCCCCCCCATCATTCTGGCAGTCACCTCCCTTAGTCAATGTCCATGGGTCGTACATATAAGTTCTTTGGCTTCTCCATTTCCTACACTATTTTTAACATTCCCCTATCTATTTTGTACCTACCATTTATGCAGCTTTTTTTCTCTAATTTTATTGCTGTTCAAGTACAGTTCTCTGCCTTTTCCCCCCACCCCAGCCTAACCCCCAACCCTCCCCACCTCCCTCCCGATTCCACCCCCCCCTTTATTGTTCATGTGTCCTTTATAATTGTTCCTGCAAACCCTTTACCCTTTTCCCCTGAAATTCCCTCCCCTCTCCCCTCTGGTTACTGTTGGCCTTTTCTCAATTTCAGTATCTTTGGTTATATTTTGCTCGTTTGTTTGTTTTGTTGATTAGGCATATTCTTGATCTTCTTTTTCTTAGATAAGTTCCTTTAACATTTCATGTAATAAGGGCTTGGTGATGATGAACTCCTTTAAGTTGACTTTATCTGGGAAGCACTTTATCTGCTCTTCCATTTTAAATGATAGCTTTGCTGAATCTTGGATGTAGGTCCTTGCCTTTCATGACTTTGAATACTTGTTTCCAGCCCCTTCTTGCCTGTAAGGTTTCTTTTGAGAAATCAGCTGATAGTCTCGAAGTCCAGGAAGCTCAGAGAGTACCAAAGAATTTGGACCCAGGAAAGCACACACCAAGGCACGTCCTAATGACATTACCCAAGATTAAAGATAAGGAGAGAATCTTAAAAGCAGCAAGAGAAAAGGAGACAGTTACCTAAAAAGAGTTCCTATTTTGAATATTTTAATTAAACTAATACAAATAGAAATACATGCAAATAGGAACACTATTTCTAAAAATGGAACTTATTACCAAAATCCTTCAAAGTCATTTGGCTGGGACCTTTTTCTACATTTAAAGTGAAAATGTTAATGTCATAATTTTTGGCGTGATTTCTGGTACAGTCTCTCTGTACCTGAGATAGGCGAGAAGCTCCAGCAATGACGATGAGAGAGCATGGTCTATCCTACCTCAGGAATCCATCCGTCATGGCGTTCTTTAAGTCACTATTGTGTACAGGTGAACCTTAATCGTGGTAATGTATACTTTTAGACAAATCAATTATAAGAAACAATAATAATCCAAGCAATTATATTTCCTAAAATTTCACTAAAGTTTTTATATCTCATATAATATATTCATATATTTGATACAATTAGGAACACTAGTGTTTAAGATTTTTGTAAGGAAATATAGTTTATAAGGAAATATTCTCAGGAAAAATCATGCAAATAACCTTTTAACTTCACCATTGTGTAACAGCTCATTTACATGCAAAGTAAAAGCATCATCCCCCATCTGGTGACAAGTTCTCTAAATTATAGGTAAATTGCCAAACAAAAAACAATCTCCAAGGAGATGACCTTGCTAAGAGAAAAGCATTCACGTATGGCAAACTACACAAAAAGAAGCTATAAAATGTGTAGCATTACATCCTGCTAATAGTCAAAAGACTTAAATTATTTATTAGTCACAACAAAAACTGCAGCCTTATCAAGCATTTTAAGACACTGAAATAAACATATTTTCTAATTTGTGGATTCAAATAAAGATATGACATGCATTTTCTGTATTTTTATGTACATACTATTTAAATATTGGTAAAGTAATAATTAAGGAAAAGTATACCTATAGGTTAACAATATTGCATAATTTAACCATAATTTAACATTACTTTTTAAATAATCCTGCTTTTCTGCAACTCTCAGTTATCTTTGAATTCAGTGTATGGAGTATAAATTCATAACATTTTATTGTGTTTTTGCAATTATATTTTAATGAAATATTAGGTTAGTTTTTACTATGTGTGGAATAAAATTGGTTAAACTAGTTAAATAGTATTTATTGTAGGGAATTTTTGGAAACATGTAGTGTTTTATGAATTTAAAAATTCTTCTGCTTGTTTCAAACTTGAATACATCACTCTTGCAAATGCCAATCAGGTTTTATTATTTCAGATGATCATCAAATATACTAACCTTTGCATGTGTGACTTCACTTTCACCTTACAGTAATTCTCTTAATGGCCACTAGAATTGATTGTAATAGCAAGTATGCGTCTTATTAACATTATGCCAGAGTAAAAGCCATTCTTGGCAGGTTTCTGAATGGAATTCAAGTGATTAAATATGCATTTTTTGATTACTATCTAACCTTCTACGACCTTTAATGTCTGCTTTTTGTCATTAATGATTAATCTACCAGTCTATAAGATGGAGTAAAATCTGCATGGGTCTGCATTACTTTACCTCATTTATCCAATGAGATAGACAATTTATAATTTTTGCTGTTTATACATATATAGGTGCCCATAAAATTGCCATCCGGTAGCAAAAACAAAAAGAAAAACCCTACCTACTATAATGTAATGCTATGTTGGCAAAATATATAAACTATCAAATATATTTTATGGCTATTCAAAATGTACCAAACCTACAAAAGACAAGCAAAATAGAGACACACTCATAGGTAGATAGCAGGCTGATAGCTATTGTGGAGGTGGGGTTGGGGGGCTGGGTAGGGGAAGGGAAGGATTGAGCAAAAAGGGGAAAAATGGAGAAAAAAAGAGTCTCGAAGAAAATAATAAATTAAAAAGATTAACACTATGGTTTTGTTTGATTTACCTATTTATCCATCTATCCAACCAATAATTTTTGAACTTCTCTTATTATCCACACAATTGTGCTGTGCAGAAGATTAAGTGTTCATGAAAAGGATATGATAGGCAAAATGCTATTTCCTTTTTGTGGAATATACATCTCTCCAAAGAACATTACTGCCCAGAAGTAAATATAGTCCCGTTGGAACAAAAGTAAATAAATATGTAAGTCCAGGGTTTTTAAAAATTATTTTACTGTTGTTTAAGTACAGTTGTCTGCATTTATCCCCTGCACCTTTCCCTATGGTTTTGATAATGCTAGATATTTCATCATTTTAGAGATGTATATTGGTTAAAAGCATATTAAAATTCTTGATAAATAATGCAGAAAATAAATCTATTTAAATTTTTCAGCTCTGTGTTTATTAAAATCTAGACTGGAATCCGTATTAAAGCAAAATGTAACACTTCACAGAATTGTGATCTGTGAGGCATGTCTTGAAAATCCTGTGGTAGAACTGACTGTTTAATCTGTGCTGACAGTGAGTAGAAACCAACTGGGAAACAAATGAAATGCGTGTACTCTTTTTCCATCACTTTCTTCAGTACACAATCATGACTGATAATTGTAAAGGATATTAAATGTTTGAAATGCAGAAATAGGTAAAGAGTCTTCAAATACTGGAAAAAACATATTTGAAGAGAAGTGTTAGCTTTTTAACATGCCCAATGTGATTTTTAGGTGATCTGAATTGCATTCTGTGACACAGATAATATGCTCTCAGCTCAGTGTACACCTATTCTTGTGGTCTAAATTGTGCCCCTCAAAATTCAGGAGTGTGGAAGTTCCTCAGAATGTGACTCTATTTGGAGACAGGGACTTTAAAAAGGCAATCAAGGTAAGATAAAGTAATATTGGTGGGATCTATTCTTTATGGCTGATGTCCTTTTAAAAAGGAAAGATTGGACAAAGTCCATATTAACCAAGGTAAGAACATGTGAGGGCATAGCTAGAAGGTAGTGAATCGTCAGCCAAGGAGAGAGGCCTCAGAAAGAACCAATCCTACCAACACCTTGATCTTGGACTCTGTCCTCCAGAATGGAGAAAATAAATTCTATTGCTCAAACCACCCAGTCTACAGTTATGGCAGCCCTAGAAAACGAATACAACTACTTAGCACTTTGATATTATGGCCCAATGGGGCCCTAAAACCTAATATAAGGTCAAAAGGTAGTACAGCACTCACCTTACAGCAATCTTAAAGCACCTTTTATCCAAGGTGCTACTGAAACCTGTTCCTTTGAGTTCTGTAGAGTACTTCATGTTCTGTGGTTTCCTAATGAATATGGGGTAGCTATCAAAGTTAGAGAAGCCTTTCTCCTCTGATTAACTCAACACTTTATCTGCATTTAATAAAAAAATAGAAGCTAACCTCTATACATTCAGATGTTAGATAAATATATGTCATTGATCTTTCCAGAAATATAAATAACTCTAGTCAAGGAATAAGAACCTTTTGGGTTATATTATTAAGTGTCATGGATAGATTAAAGATTGAGTGTCATGTTCCATTAGTAGAAAAGATCAGCAGACTTCTGAAGTCTCAAAAACATTGATTATAAGGCTTTAGATCCAACAATACATTACAAAAATCATAGACAAGTGGGATTTATTCCTGGGATGCAAGATTGGTAAATATCCACAAGTTAATAATTGTGATACACCATATAAACAAAATGAAGGATAAAAATCACATGATCATATCAATAGATGCAGAAAAAGCATTTGATAAAATCCAGCATGTATTTACGATAAAAACTCTCAACAAAGTGGGAATAGAGAGAACATACCTCAACATGATGAAGGTCATATGTGACAAAGTCCCAGCCAACATCACACTAAATTGGCAAAAAACTAAAAGTGTTTCCCTTAAGATTGGGAAAAAGGCAGGGATGTTCACTTCTATCACTCTTATTCAACATAGTACTGGAAATCCTAGCCACAGACAAGAAGAAGAAATGAAAGGCATCCAAATTGGAAAGGAAGAAGTAAAACTGTCATTATTTTCAGATGACATGATACTATGTATAGAGAACCCTAAAGGTTCCACCAAAAAGCTACTAGAACTGATACATGAATTTAGTAAAATAGCAGGATACAAAATAAATAACCAGAAACCACTTGCATTTTTATACACCAACATTGAACTGTCAGAAGGCGAAACTAAGGAAACAATCTCATTTACAATTGCATCAAAAAAAGTAAAATGCCCAGGTGTAAATTTAACCAGGGATATAAAAGATCTGTACATGGAAAATTATAAAACACTAAAGAATGAAATTGAGGAAAATACAAATAAGTGGAAGCATGTGCTATGTTCATGGATAGGAAGAATTAATATCATTAAAATGTCATTACTACCCAAAGCAACCTATAGATTCAATGAAATTCCCATCAAGATATCAAGATATCAGAGAACAAGAACACATATTGAAAAAATTCAGATGGAACCACAAAAGACCCCAAATAGCACAGCAATCCTGAGAAAGAGGAACCAAGAGAGACGAGTCATGCTACCTGATTTCAAACAACAGTACAAAGCCATAGTAATCAAGAAAGCATGGTCCTAGCATAAAAACAAATATGTGGATATATGAAAAAGCAGAAAGAGCCCAGAAATACCCATGCCTTTATGGTTAATATTTGACAAAGAAAACAAGAATATACAATGGGCTAAAAATAGTCTATTCAATAATTGGTGTTGAGAAAATTGGACAGATATATGCAAAAAATGAAACCAGACCACCTTACACCATATATAAAATAAACTCAAAATGGGCCAAAGAATTAAATGCTAGACCCAAAACCATAAAATCATGAATATGTTCTTAGAAGAAAACATAAGCAGTAAAATCTCAGATATTTGTAATAGAAATGCTTTTTTTGATATATCTCCTTGAGCAAGGGAAACAAAAGGAAAAACAAACAAATAGGACTACATCAAACTCAAAGTTTTTTCGGGCAAAAGAAACCAGCAACAAAATGAAAAAACAACCCAAGGAGTGGGATTACATATTCACCAATGATAACATCAGATAAGGGGTTAACATTTAAAATTTATAAAGAACTTATGCAACACACCCCCCAAAAGCCATTCTTATTAAAAAATGGGCAAAAGACCTGAATAGGCACTTCTCCAAAGAGAATAAGCAGATGGCCAATAGATATATGAAAAGATGCTCAATGTCACTAATCATCAGAGAAACGCAAATTAAAACCACAGTTAGATATTGTGTTACACCTGTGAGGATGGCTATCATTGAAAAATCAACAAACAAGTGCTGGCAAGAAAAGGAAACCCTCCTGCACTGTTGATGGGAATGTAGGAAACAATGGCTGTGGAAAGCAGTATGAAGTTACCACAAAAAATTAAAAATGAAACTGCCTTTATGACCCAGCAATTCCCCTTCTGGGAATACATTCAAAGAAACCCAAAACGCTAATTTGAAAGAATACGTGCACCCCGTGTTCATTGCAGAATTATTTACAATAGTGAAGATTTGGAAGCAGCCCAAGTGCCCATCAGTAGATGAGTAGGTAAAAGAGCTGTGGTACATTTACACAACGGAATACTATGTGGCCATGAAAAAGAAGGTCTTACCTTTTGTGACACAGAATGGATGGACATGGAACCTATTAGGCTAAGTGAAATAAGTCAGAGAAAGTCAAGTGCTACGTGATTTCACTCATATGTGGATTCTAATGAGCAAAATAAACTAACAAACAAAATAGAAACAGACTCATAGATACAGAGAACAGAATGATAGTTGTCAGAGGGAAGGGGTAATGAGGCTGGGGGGGAAAGGTGGAGGGATTAAGCAAAAAAAAAAAAAAAAAAAAACAACTCACAGACACAGACAAAACTATGGTGATGACCAGAGGTAAAGGAGGTGGGGGGAATCAGAAGAGGGTAAAGGGGAGATAAATGGTGATGGAAGGAGGCTTGATGAGGTGGTATACTGCAATGTACAGATGATGTAGAAATTCACCCCTGAAACCTATATAATTTCATTAACCAATGTCACCCCAATAAATTCAATAAAATAATAAAACTAAAAAGTGTTGACACCACCTGTATTTATTCTCCTTGCCTAATGACAGGAATGAATTTATATTTTGTAGGACATTAAATATTTCAACAAGGTGTGTCATCTTTAAGTCCTTTGCCGAGAATGCTACTGTGTCACTTGATCCTGTCCCTAGTTGCTCCGGCTTTGTCATAGAGACCTTTGTATAACCCAAAATGTCACTGACTGGCAGCAGGTAATGAATCATGTATTACTACTATCCAGACGCCCGCTTGGAGGTTCACCTGTTTGACACCTGCTCTCTAATGTCTGAACAAAATACCTCTCAGGATAAAACACCTCCTTTCAGAGGCTGACCCTTGAAAAGCAAATGGTTTATAAATCAAAAAGTTTCACACACACTTGTGAACATCAATATTTTTAATGGCTATAGAAATTGTAGGTCATGTTTTAATAAAATCATATGATTTATAGCAATGACGCAGACTCATGGTTTCACTTCCATAATTTATCAGTTAAAAATTTCAGTGTGACATTAATGCACAGCACACTCAGACCAAAATAATTCTTGGTAAGGAATTATTCTCTTAAGACATGTGTTCATGTGCACTCATGAGTGTTCATGTGCATGTTTGTATTTGTCAGAATTTGGAGGGCGACTTCCCTGATTCTGTCCTCTTTGTCCTGAATCTGTGGAATGTCCAGCAGAGACATGATGCTACCTGTAGTTTAATAGGGTCGACTCCAAAATCTCCTCTGCCTCTCTAACAAGTACTGGAGGAATTTTAACTGATTTAATAAAGGTGTAGTTTAAGCTAAAATTGCTCAACCTTGCTCTGGAATGACACATATTTGCATTCTACTCTGCAATGAGGCAGTTGTGTGTGTGTGTACATTGGAATTGACATAGGCATCTGCTCTAAATCATAGCCCTGTTCATTTATCAAATGAAGCTTGCGGAAGAGTGTCTTTGATTGGGCATCTTCCTTTTTCCAGAAGGTCAAAACATGCTGGCCTTTTTCTGAGTCTATGATATTCTTGTCTCTTCTATTTTTCTTTAACATCTTCAGTCTTGGCTTATGAATTTTCTCATAAACTCTTGAACTACTGATTCTCACAGAAGAAATCACTCTCTTGAAAAAGCCGCAAAATGCCAGCATCATTTATTTATCAGCCAGGAAATGTTCTCATTTTCTCTAATTTATATTTTCTTTAATTTATATGTTCTTTTTGTTTCATGTATGTATTTTCTCCTTCAAGAATGGATATATTTTTACATTCTGCCTTGGGATAACTTTCTGATTAGGTTCCATGTTAAAAATCTAATTCACAATTGAACACAATGTAGAAACTTCCATTTATTTTGAAGCTTCATGAACATATTCCTGGGGAGGTGGCTTCAGGCATCCTTTCTTTCACTGTCTGATGGTGGTTATTTTGTTGACTGTACATGCTGTATATATGCATTTTGAGTTAGATTGTCCTGGGTAAATGTGTAATCAAGTCATTTTTGAACTGGATAACTTTTTCTAACTATCGTTAAGTTTGTTTAAGTCATTACATACCTAGTCTACTTCATTTCTCAACAATCAAAATATAAATTATAAGTCAAACTAAACATCTAAATAAGGTTAAAATATTTTGTGGGGTTAAAAGCTTGTATTTATCAGAAACAAGTTGTCTTTATGTATCAATAGCCTTTGAATGTTTGTATTCTGTGATCCAGTAATTCCATTTCTATTATTTTTCAAAGGAAATAAGAGACATCAATAGTTCTTTTTATTTCACACAAGTTAAAACATATTCCTTTTTAAAATTTTTATTTATTTATTTATTTAAAAATTTTTATTATTGTTCCCCCCCCCACCATTCTACTTGTTCCCTGACTCGACCCTTCTCCTTCTTTCCCCCATTATTCCCCTCCCTACTCCCTTCTTCTCACTGTCAGTTTGTTCTTTATGTCCCTGTCTCTGGTTCTATTTTGCTCGCTTGTTTGTTTTGTTGATTGGGCTCCACTTATATGTGAGATCATATAGGATTTGTCTTTCATCATCTGGCTTATTTCACTTAGCATGATGATCTCCAGTTCCATCCATGCTGTCTTGAAGGGTAGGAGCTCCTTCTTTCTCTCTGCTGCGTAGTATTCCATTGTGTAACTATACCATAGTTTTTTTATGTGCTCATTTACTGATGGGCACTTAGGTTGCTTCCAGCACTTGGCTATTGTAAACTGTGCTGCTGTGAACATAGGAGTGTAGAGGTTCTTTTGGATTGGTGTTTCAGGGTTTCTAGGATATAATCCCAGCAGTGGAATTGCTGTGTCAAAAGGCAGTTCCATTTTTAGTTTTCTGAGGAAATTCCATACTGTTTTCCACAGTGGCCACACCAGTCTGCATTCCCACCAACAGTGCACTAGGGTTCCCTTTTCTCCGCATCCTCTCCAACACTTGTTTGTTGATTTGTTTATGTTGGCCACTCTGACTGGTGTGAGATGGTACCTCATTGTGGTTTTAATTTGCATCTCTCTGATGGCTTGTGATGTTGAGCATCTTTTCATATGTCTCTGGGCCCTCTGTATGTCTTCTCTGAAGAAGTGTCTGTTCAAGTCTTTTGCCCACTTTTTAACTGGGTTTTTTGTCTTTCTGGAGTGGAGTCATGTGAGTTGTTTATATATTTTGGAGATCAAGCCCTTGTCTGAGGTATCATTGTTCGCAGTTGTTTTTGATTGGGAAGGTGTTGTACATCACAAGTATGCCCCCTCCAGGCCAAACAATTAATAATGGGCACTACCTCAGTGTTCTTTGTCAGTTGAGAGATGTAATACAATGAAAACGGCTGCAGCTATGGGCAGTCGGTGATTGACATCATGACAATGTGCCACTCATGCATCACATCATGTGTAGAGGTTTTTGGCAAAACATCAAATCACCCAGGTGACTCAGGACCCGCTACAGTCCACATTTGGCACCCTGTGACTTCTGGCTTTCCCCAAAACTAAAATCACCTTTGAAAGGGAAGAGATTTTAGACCCTCAAATGAGATTCAGGAAAATATGATGGGGCAGCTGATGGCAACTGGGAGAACTGTGTGAGGTCCCAAGGTGCCTACTTTGAAGGGGACTGAGGTGTCATTAACCTATGTACAATGTTTCTTGTGTCTTCAATAAATGTCTCTATTTTTTATAGTACATGGCTGGATACTTTATGGACAGACCTTGAGCTATACTTGCCTGAAGGTGGATTGGAAAGGAAATGATCAAATAAAGAAAAAGCACGAACTTTTGTGATATGGTCATTCAGAAAGGTGGAAATCTATGTCATTCGTCATATATTTATTAATTACTTCTTTATGGACTGCCACAGCTTGGACAAAAAAAAAAAAGGATAATTTAATAATAGACGATTTTCCATACTCAAATAATTTTGAGTGTAATTCAAAAAGAAGGAAACTTTACTTACTTCTTTTTAACCTAAGTACTGTGTCTTTAGTGCCTTTTCTCTCGGGTTGTCTTGGACACTGCAGCCTCTGTAATGAGAGTGTGGTAGTTGATGGTGAGTGACAAGTTGCTTGGACTTTTTGTAATAGATTTGCTCTTGCAAGAAAATACTCACATCAAGGCAGACTTAAACCTTTTACCTTTAGAGTAGTTGTTTTCTGCAGGGTTTTCATTGTATGATATGCATATATCAACCTAGTCCCATGGAGGAGACTATCAGAATCTATCCTTCAAATTGTTACAAGGGATTGTGGAAAATATTTTTATTTACCAGATGTAAGGTGTGGTGATGTTTTATTTCTTCACTTCATAGAAAACAGATACTTAGGAAAGTTTTTTGTTTTACCAAAAGCTCCTGAGATAAAAACACTAAATGCATTTGAGTACCTTATATCATTATTTTCTAACATTTAGCAAGAATGAATGTTGAGAAATATAGTACAAAACCTTATGAAGCAAGATAGTAGTCAGTTTGCTAGACTTACTATGTATTGAATCAAAACTCTAACATTCTTTCAAAGTTAGTGTGCAGTTACAGTAAGGACCCTGCCACCAGTCTGGACCTTCCCAAAACATCCTGTCTGCCAGCAAGGTTGTACTTAGATCTGAGCTTCTTATTATAGGACATCATTTCAATGAACAACTCATAGTGATAGCCATCGGTATTCTTTCTTTTATAAATGATCTTAAAAATTAAGTTTGTTATAGTATATCAGGATCATTTTAACATTTAAAAAAATGTGTCTATGACAGTGTTTGAAACTTGAGAAAATATTGATTGTCTCTAAAATAAAAAAATGGAAAGAAAATGAATAATCAAAAGTAAATGTTTAAGAGTTATGAAATATGTCATCTTCATTAATTTTTAAATTTTATGTTTAGAACACATTATTAAATTATAGGAAGTGTGTGGTTTAAAGTTTCTGATTTGGCAAGAACTCCTGCTTTGCCCAATACTTTCAGATAAATCATTGCCAAATTTAAATTTAATGAGTTGTTTTCAAAAGAAAATTACACTTGCAAAATTATAAAAATATTTTCAAATATTTGATACCTAAAATATTATTTTAATGTATGCTACAGGTAGGAGCCTCAAAATTAAAATATTTTGGGCTTGTGGAAGGTACTGAAACATTACCTAAATCATTCCATTAATTCTCACTCTTTATGATCCTCTTTAATGTCAGAAAGCTAGAATGTGAATACACAGTTTCCTTATGTAACCCTGCCGCTGATATACTGTCCATTGATAGGAAAAAGATGCTAGTGCAGCATAACAGAACTTGTGCTGAATTAGGAGTATCAGATTTGCCACCAAATAACCATGATATTAAATGAGGTAACAAATTGTCTAAACCTAATAGGTGTTATAAAGAAGGCTAATACCTCCATATCTGGATTTTTAAAGATTTTACTAATTTATTTTTAGAGGGAGGGGAAGGGAGAGAGGAAGGGAGAGAAACATTGATGTGAAAGAGAAACATCATTTGGTTGCCTCAGAAACATAGATCAGTTACCTCTCACACAGGCCAAGATGGGGCCCTAACTCACAATGCAGGCATGGGTCCTGACCTGGAATCAAACCGGCGACCTTTCTCCTTGCCGTTTGACGCCCAGCCAATTTGAGCCACACCAGTCAGGGCTCAATGTTTTAATGACTATGATCAATAAATGTAGATTGTCCTCCCTCAGCTACTGTCCACAAAATGCTCTTTTAGTATTGCCCAGCAGTTTTCATGAAGGAGAGACAGAGCAGGAGGGGTGTGAGTCTCTACCACAAATTTTCAATACTGGGGTTAAAAAGCCAAAAGGTATGAAAGAGTATAATCAAAATCAATGATCAACCTCCTGGCCCACTTTTCCTCATTTCCACCCCAGGGTCACAGAGCTGATCCATTTTTTAAGCCTTCCTGCTTTTCCCCATCTGCTGATGAACTCATTTGTGAAACAGCTATTTATCAACTTCACATGTTACCTTTAGATTTTCTGCTTTGATAAATGAGAACATATTTCACTTCCCTTCCACTTTTCATTATAATTACGTGGCTATTCTTAGTTTTTTATTGGTTGCAATTTAAAAAGCAAAATCATTAGCAAAAACAAAAACACTTAACCATCTGTTTCCAGTTTTGTAGACGTCTCTTGCCTTGTCAATTTGTATAATAAGGACATTAGCAGGGCCACGTTTCGCTCTCCATGTCTTCCACCGCCCTGTGCCTAGTGGCTGTAGCTGGGCTGCTCATTGCCCAAACTGGCAACACTTAAATTATATTCCGTGACCATTTTTAAGTCTCCTGTGAGTTCTTTATAAAGTGATCCATTTGTGCATCAAAAACTTTTACAGTAGAATGATGTGAATACTGTTTAGTAAAAAGTGAGAATTTATGCTATAGTTATAGCTGTACAATATATATTTTTTGTCTTAATGGAGAATGTTTCTAGCTTCAGTTTTAAATGCATCTACCACTTCATATCGCAATCACCTTTATTAATTATTATTATCATGATAAGTTTTTACAATTTGTCAATCAGAGACTGTTTTATCAAATTATCATACTCTTGACTCCAGCCCCTGGATTTGCTTCTCCTGGGGCCGGGCCTGAGCTTGCTGAGTTCCTCTGGAAATCCATCACACAGCTAGCCTGAGTACTGTGCTGCTCCGTTTTACGAGTGTTCCCTCTTCATTTTCTTTACTTTTAAAATAATTTTACCCATTTCAAAAGACTTTCTGTCTTCCGAACTTCCACAAGGCCGATGTTGGACATGTCAGACTGCTCCTTCAGGTCTCTTTCCCTGTCTTTTATACCTTCTGCTCTAGTCTTCCTCTATTGCTTTTGTTTTAGATTTTAGATTTTTTTCTGGCTTTTCCCCCATGGATTCTATTGCATGTTTTGTCTTTCCAAATATGCGAGTAAGTGTGTGTGTATACACGAATGTAAATGCATTTGTAACTTTAAAATTTCCAGACCTCTTCCCTTTTCCTTCATTTGCTTTATATAACACCATGCTCTAATTAATAATTTGACACAACTGAAGAACCACACACTGAAACCTAGCTTTTCTTTTATTCTAACTTAATTTAAAATCATATTTATTATGTCATTATGATTTATTATTCTGTTATAAACTCCTGGCTACAAATACAATTAGATCAATGAGTACCACGTATTGTCCTGATGCGCTACTGGCTATAAAATTTAGGGCAGTCATTTATATTCAGTGTCCTAGTTTCCATAGCTATAAGAATAATTATTATTTACTTAATCTTCCAGGCTAGATATTAAAATCAAATGTGAAATCTTATTAAAAGCATTTCATGCTGTATAAATACAATGTATTATTTCTAGAGGAAGAAAACCATGTAGCAGAACTGTTGGAAAATACAAAGACTAGACATTAATTGACTTACTCTAGAGAAGAACAGTAGTAAATTGCTGATGACCACCAGACACTTGCAAGAGTGAGACTGGACTGGCCCTATGCCTATCAAAACATGTCTGTAATAAAGGATTTGGTCAAAAGTGAAGTAGAAGTGGCATTCTATAAATAATGTTGTATCTCAATATTGTTTATGTTACATATTTTCTTTTGTTGAATGACAGGACATTCGACTCATGATTTGTAATCATGAGTGACACCACTGTAGCCTCTCTCTCTCTAAAAAATGGGGGACAAAGGAAAGGTAAGTCCTACGGAGCAACCTCGTCCATCATGGGCCCTTGTTACTGCTGTGGAATATGTGGTAGCTGATATTTCCACAAGGTCTGTGCTAACAATTGACATTAAACATGGGACTTGAAGACACATTATCCTTCAAAGTCAAGAAGATATATTTATATATAGGTTTTGTCTGGCTCAGTTGGGCAGATCATTGTCCTGATACGCCAAGGTTGCAGGTTCTTTCCCTGGTCAGACACATATAAGAAGCAAGCAATGAATGCGTAAATAAGTGGAACAACGAATTGATCTTTCTCTCTTTCTCTCAAATCAATACATAAAAAAATAAATCTGTTTTGCTAACCTACATCTCTGCATCTCTGCAGTGACCCTCAGGTCACATCGCTACAGTCAGATCACACCGAAATGGGGATTGGTAGGCTATGAGGGAAGCAGTGCCTGACGTGTTTTTTCTAGTTTGCATCATGCTCCTACTGAGGTGGTTTGCTGTAAAGACTGAGACCTTGGACTCTGTATTCTAGCTCTTGGCTACAGAACTAGGCTCTGACACTTGCCTGACTGACCTCAGACAAGTTCCACAGTTCTCAATGTATCATTTTCCTAACACTTTAATGGGGAAAAAATAGTAGCATAGATTTTATAAAGTTTTTTATAAGGGTTAAACATGTAATTGTGTATAAAGTATTTCTGACAGTATGCAGTGTTAACTGCCATTATCATCAGTATTATCACATGATTCTCAATTCCTAAAAATTTCCATTACAGCACCTGCGTCATCGTATATAGAAACTGAAGCTAAGGTGTATGTGGCACACATAGAGGTGTATAATGTCTCGTACCTGGGCGACTTTTCTAAATGCTGTTATTCTTAAATATGAATTCCTTAAACTAAGAAAATCATATAAGATCGCAAATATTTCACTAGAAATACGTAAATACTACATCATTAAAATTTACCATCACAAAGAACAAAATTTGTGCTAATTTGTTCAATAAACTTTTTATCACTTTTAGTGGATATTTTATTATTGGATAAAACTTTGTTTTTTGTTGGGTGTGGTTTGGGGAAAAATAAGGCATGTAAGAAATAGAGAAGTAAAATTAATTTTAAAGGTTAATTTGTTGAAAGTAGGAAATGTATTAAAATGCATTTTTCACCTCTTTATACAAATGAAAGTTTACTATATACACTTTTCTGCTTGTTACTTTTTTTAAACAAAAACTGCATTGTGAGTCTAGTTCCCTATCAGTACATGATGAGCTTCTTAACTATTTTAGTGACTCACAGAGCCTCACTGGGTGTATGTGCGTGATTGCTCTCACTAGGCTAAAGGACAGTGGGACACTTTGTTAATACACTTGCTGTTATAAAAGTGCCAAAAAAATCATATTGTAAAGTTAAATGAATTTGTATATGGATAATATACCTATATGACTGTTTTTAAGATAGGGAGTTTCTGGATCAAGGATTAGATGTATTGTAATTAATTTTTTGCAGAAATTTAAAATGTTTAATTTATTTTGAATATGAATACAAGTATGTGGCATAAATTTTTTTAAAAGACAAAAGTGGTAAAAATAAGACTCTCTCATACCACTTTCCTTCATTCGTCCTGTTCCCCTAACCGGAGAGATAATTAATCTTTATTTATATATATATATGTATATGTGTGTGTCTATATATACACACATATACATACACATATACATATATATTCTTCAGATATGTGATGCATACATAAATATGTAGAAGGATTCCTTTTCTTCAAGTGAGCTTTTGTTTTCTTCTGCATAGATGTTTAAAGGATCAAAAGACTCTTGCCTAGATGTTGCTTACACAGATACTCAGAGTAAATACTCATATTAAGAGCATACATACAACTGTAATTGAATAACAATAAAAATTTTAAAAAATTATATTTTTAAACATAAAGATAAAAGATATACAGAACAAAATACAATAAAGAAAATAACAACAAAAAAAAGAGCATACAGTTTTATGGTCTAATCATTCAGTGTCGGCCATTGTGCATCTTATCAGTAAAAGTGAGGTTTTCTTTGACTTTCAGTGTAGTTCATTGTTTTCTAATGAATTCCATATGTTGCTCTTTCTTTGACCAAGGCTTTTCGGACTTACTACTGATCTGCCTCTACACTGGGCACACACATGCATTCTAAGATCTCTCTTCACCATCTTCCTAGAAATTCCTTTCAATTCTCCCTCACACTTTTCATTTCCTGGGTCTCAGCCATCTTCTTCCTTGGTTCTGTCTGGTGTGTCACATTCTCTAGTAACTTCCCGGCATGGCTAGTTTATTGAATTTTGTATATTTAAAAATCTCTTTAGCAGACTTTGCCACCTGGTTTTTCTGGATATAGGACTCTCAGTTTAAAATACAAAGTAATTTTTCAGTTGTCTTTCTGCCTGTTAGTGTTGCTATTGAAATTTCTGGTTCCTTATTCTTTTTCTGTGACAATGTTTTCACTTCCCAGCTTGTAGTATTTTCCCCTCCGTGTTCTGAAATATGACAGCAATTTGCAGTTATGGGACAACCACCTTACCAGGTCCTGGGAGGATCCTATTAATCTGTAATTTTATTTCCTTTAATACTAAAAAATGGTCTTTTGTATTACATATTCTTCTATATTTTCATGTTATACATGTTAATTTATATATAACACATTATAAGTGTTATACATGTTAATTTATATATAACCCATATTATAATGTATATAGTATATATTAAGTGTAATGTAACATTTATAACATCATTATGTAAATTATTATTTTAACAAAATTAACAAGAAGAATAGTATTAAAAAGGATTGTCAGTACAGGAAAATGCCCATTTGCTAGTTGCAGAGGAGTTAGGCCAACAGTAATACTGCCTTGTTAAAAATGTAAATAAGTATTTCTTATATTTTCAAATTATTTTGGCAACAAATAACTGAGTTTGACATACCATATTTTAGTCTCACACAGGTATACACACATGTACATACATAAATACATGTATGAAATATATTCAACTACTCTTTATAAATCATAATGTATAGTGTATTATAATAGGTATGGCCAATAATAAATGTGTAAGTATTCATTTCAGATTTCCAACTTTATTTCCCCAGGTGACCCACCTCCTTACCATGGCGGAAGTGATCAGCACATAAACATTTGACTCAATCTATGTGATGCTAAAATTCAGAACCTTCTCTTGCTGTTGTATTTTAGTGAGGAGTGGAAGCAGAATTCTGCTACTAATATTCCTTTGTTAAATAAAATGTTATATTACATCTTGTGTTTGGAACACATTTACTTGTAGTGTTTGAAAAGCTGGAGCCCAATTAGTAATTGTAGTGTATTTTTTCTTTTAGTCCTTGTTACATTTGTGTTACCAGCATAATTTGAAAATTAGCATTGACCTTCTGCTAAGTTACTATTCAACATTTGTGTTGTCTCTATTTGTTTGCAGCCTGTGGTGACCTGGAGTTCCGGGAAGTGGCAAACAGGCTGCGGGACTGGTTCAAGGCCCTTCACGAAAGCGGAAGCCAAAACAAGAAGGCCAAAGCGTTACTGAGGCCAGAGCGAAGCAGTAAGATTTCTAAATGTGAAATGCCCCATTGTCTTTGATATCGGATTTCATTTCCAATGAATCACTTAGATCAGAAAAACATATTTCAAAGTTTATACTTTACTAAGCTGCTGAACAAAAATCAGAACATTGTTATTACTTCCTCGACACCTATAGTATTTTGCAAGCAAAAAAAACGCTTGTGGTATATCTGATTGGTAGAAAAAGGAATATTCCCCAGAGATAGCATTTAGCCTCCATGCTGAATTGAAAGAGTAGGAACATTTTTTCAGTGTTTTGATAGAAGTGATAAAGAATAGAACAGCATAGGAAATAAAGGTAAGAATTTGGGAACACTTAGATTTTTAGAGAGCACAGTTAGTGCCCCATACCCCCCAAATTAGCCTTTTCATGATTGCTTTGCAGACATTTCTACTTTGACCCAATTATGAGAGAACACTAAAAGGGTATTTTCAATGACACATTGAAATTTAAATTCATTAAAAAGAGGAAAAAGTAAGAGTTTTATGAATCTTACATGATTCTTGCATCATCTGTATAGTCCCCCCAAGGTGTTTTTCAGTTCCTTGGAAATAGGAAATGCAAATTGAAATAAAGAGCTTGTTGTGAATAATTTCATGAACTTGGCATTTTTCAAACAAATATTTACATGATTATATTTTCAAAAATGTTTATTACGTTTAATGCATATAAAAGAAAGGCACTGAGACATGTGCTTAGGTTTAGAGAGCTAACGAGGATGGAAACGTATGATCTGCAACAGGCCAAGAGGAGGTGGGGCACTAATCATATGTGACCCAGAAAGTCCCAAGTATGTTTCCTTGGCTTATTGTGACATGACCCATACATTCTCACTTGCAGTCCTCAAATATGTTTCTAAGATATCATTCGTAAGATGGCAAATTTATTCATAATCTACATTTCCTAAAATGCCTTACTTGTTTTCTTCTCATCAAGTAACTCTGCAATTTCAAACATTTGTATTTGTGTATCTAATAGCTTTTTATAATTAAGCTGTCACCAATAGACATAACGATCATCTTCGGCTGTGTAGTGACTATATGTTTCTTCCCACAATATTCAGAAAGAAAACCGCAGTGTTTTTCAGGTTTGTCTCAGAATCACTGATTACATTTTCGACAGATGTTAATTTTTGGTGCCCTGAGAGTCAGTAAGATAACTTACACAATCAACACTGTATAATATATTTTCCCCCCTTTTATGCAAATAAATGTATCTGGAGTGGGAAAAAGTTGGTTCTAGATCTTACATATTAATATTTTTAATTCCTGTCTATACCTGTCAAACTAATTCTCATACTGGAATATTAATTCTCAAATGTAACCTTTGAACTTGAGTTGAGACTAATGAACCCTCCCATATTTGGAGATGGGTAAAATGAGAGTTTCTAGAAACACTCAGCACAGTGCCTGTTTAATTTTATACATTTATAAATATTATTTCCCTTTCCAGACTTTTCTTGTAAGAAATAAGACACTCTTCATATAATGGGTTAATTACAGGAACCTCCTTGAGAGTTGAATATGTTTTGGAGAGTAAATAAAAAAGCGGGTACAGGATTCTCTGTACTGCTTGAAGAGGTCAGAGGCCAACTAAGAGTAAATTCCAAAAGGAAGTTATCCAGTAGAACAGATAAGACAAATCCCTGAAGAGAAATGGCAGATTTACTCAACTCCTCAAATGGGTGCACCCTCTGAGGGAGTCCTCTCCTCACATGATCATATTTGATTCATAAACACTCTTATGCTATACTCCCCATCTTCTTTCCATCTTTGTTTTTTCTTCATATCAATTCTCACTATCTTCCATAGTGATAATCTACTTGTTTATCTTATTTTTTCTCTCTCTCTTAATACTCTATCTCCATCTCTCTCTCTGTCTCTGTCTCTCTCTCTCCCCTTCCTCCCTCCCCACTAGATTATTGTAAATTTAATGAAGCCAGAGATCTTTATTCACCCCTGTATCATTGGAGCATACAATAGTTTGACCCTTAGTATTCACTAAATAAAAATGAGTGGAATTAATGAATAGATGAAGCAAAGAAGCAATGAAAATACAACAATGTTTGCAAATGCCATAATTTAATCAATCAATTATTCCTCTTGGAATGATTATTTACTGTTTCAATTACTTTCTCCATGACAATCAATTCTGCAGTTAATTGGAGTGCTCTTATTTCCGTGAGTATGATTCCAAGCAGTGGAAGAAATGGGTCAAAATATACATGCATTTCAAATTACAAGTGATAATAAATGTTGCCTAACTGCGTTGCAGAAAGCTTAGGGCATATCTAAATTCTAATAGGAAAGCATGAAAGTTAACTTCAGCCTTCATCTTTGCCATGAAAAGAAATAACAATAATAATACCATTCTTTTTAAATTTTCCATTCTTGTGAGCATGGTATTATATGTTGTTAATTCATATTGTATTTGCTTTATTAGTGGTGAGTTTGAACACAAAATATTGGCCAGGGAATGTATACACAGCAAAATGAAACAAAATGTAAGTTCAGGCTATATAAAATACTATAATAAAATACTATAAACTATGTGGATTAAATACTACACATGTATTTCTCAAACTCTGGAGGCTGGGAAGTCCTAGGTCCAGGTGCTGGTAGATTACGTAGGTTGTTGGTGAGGGTCTTCTTCCTGGCTTGTAGACAGCCATCTTCTCTCATGGGGGAGACAGAGAAAGGTCTCTCTTGGATCTCTTCTTATTATGGCACTAATCTGTCATGAGGTTTCTATTTCATGACCTAATTACCTCCCAAAGGCCCCATCTTCAAATGCCAGCACTTTGGAGGGTATGCATGAGTTGTGCAGACTAACACAATTAGTATGTACACACACACACACACAGAAAACCTCACCATAGTCACAACACGTTTAATTCTGAGGAATATGTATTGAAGGCTTCCATTATGTTTAATCAAGTCCTTCTAGTATTGTTGGTAATTTTTGCTATATGTTGGCAGCTCTAATTTTTATAACACAAGGATTTATTTCTGTTCTATACATTATTAAATTATGCTTATCACTTTATTTTATAATACTATTCTACTTACTGCTTTTTATCACAGATTTCACCTTCTCTGACAGTAATATTACCACTACTACTGTCAATTTTATTACATTTGCTAGATATGTCTACTGATATTTTATTGACAATCTTTTATAAGTATTTAGGCTTAAGTATCTTTCTTATAAACAATCATAGTTGGCTTTTGATTTTTCAATGTGATAGTGAGCAAACTTTGTGTGTTTTCTAATAACTAGGAAATAAAAAAATTAGTGCAAAGCACAGGAAAATATTCTGATAAGACAATGAATGTATGCCATTTAGGCAGATTACCTAAAAGACAAAGAAAACACTTATTTTACAATCCTGTATTAAAAGCAGACCAGCCACCTGGCCAGGTGGCTAAGTTGGTTGGAGTGTTGTCCTGTGCACCAAAATGATGTGGGTTCGATTCCTCATTAGGGCACGTACCTGGGTTGTGTGTTTGTTCTCCAGTCGGGATGGGAACTGGAGGCAACCAATTGATGTTTCTCTCTCACATCGATGTTTGTCTCTCTATCTCAAAATCTTTCTCTATCTCAAATCGAGATATGTATCCTCAGGTTAGGATTGAAAAAGAAAAGCAGACCAATAATCCAAGAAAATTTTGCCATTTTTAACAGTCAAAATCACATTTTAGTGTCAGTATCAATATTTGATACTAATTCTAAAATATGTTAATATGAATAAACCCTTTATAAGCCAGCATGTCCATGATAAATAATACTTGGAGAAAACCTTTTATTTATACATTTTTTTTCTTGTACAGTTTTGGAATAATCATTTTATTTTCAAATAAAACTATATTTTCTAACAAAATAATACTTTTGCATACCTTGCATACCAAGTTACCTTCCATATATCATTGTATTTCCTAGTATAGTCATTTATATTTTTACATGATAATTTTTAATATAGTAATTCTTACATTATACAAAATATTAGGTAAATAATTTTAAGCTGTTATGTATTTACATTTTGTGGATTAGCAGAATTTATATGCATTTTAGACTTTTTTGATAGCCATATACCTTTTTTAAATTATAACGTTTTTGTTTTTTATCATTTGTTATTGTTGTTCGAATACAGTTGTCTCCATTTTCCCACCACCACTTTCTCCTGTCCCACCTAATCAACAGAACAAACAATCAAGCAAAATATAACCAGAGACATTGAAATTAGGAACAAGCTGACAGTAACCAGAAGGAAGGGGGTAGGGGGATAATGGGGGAAAGAAGGGAAAAGTATAACTTTTTAATGTGGCAAAATGCACATGTTTATTAATAAGCCCAAATATATACAACTTAAAATATGAAATATAAAATTAGTTTGAACTGTAGAAGTTAGAGTAAAAAGTATGTAAATTTTAAAAACCTGCTTTAATATTTTATCATTGTTAGAAATTATCTGTACCTATAAAAATATATCTTAATTAAATTAGAATAAGGTTTTAAGTTACTGAAGGAGTTTGGAAATTATATTTAAATTTCAAGTAAACTTATAAAACACATTTACTGTTGAAATAAATTTTTTCTTAATTAGATTTAATTTGTTAAAATTTCATATTTTTTCCAACTTTGAACATTGTAGATATAATGCTAACTTATTCAACAGTATACCTATTTAAGTTTAGGAAAAACACACCTAAATAGGATAAAAGGGTACACTTTTTCAGCATGAAAAAGGGTACTTCATGCTGATAACTCTGAAGGTATTGCTATTTTTATTAAATAAGCAATAGTAAACTAGTCAGATTTGCCCTACTTCATTCAAATGGTGGGAATTGAGTCTTTAAAAGAAAGCCTCCTGTCAGAGAGGACGGTGTGGTGCTGCCAGAGGAAGGGGTGGGGTCGGAGGAGGCAAACCAGGGTGAAGGGGGTAAGTGGGGACAGAGGACGCGTGAGTTTGAGTGGGGAACACGCGATGCAGTGTACAGATGCTGTGTTACAGAATTGCACCCCTGAAACCTGTATCATTTTATTAACCAATGTCACCCCCTGCATTCAATAAAGGTACCAATATTTAATAAATAAATAGAAGTACCACTATAGAGAGAATGCTTCAACAACCTCGGGCCTTGCTAGAATTTCACATCAAACAGAAAAAGGCTTTTCTCTCGTACGAAGGGATAGGCAGAGCTGGCAGTCCTCTGTGGGAGTGCAGAGCCAGTGGGCGGAGTGAGTGAGCAGGTGGCAAAACTGGAGCAGTTCAGCAGGAAAGCTTCCTCCCTGTGGTCAGTAGATTCTCTGAATAAGCAGTTCAGGAGGGATATCCTGCATCTCAGTGCTCTCCCCCGTGGTCAGACTCCTGGGAAAACCGACGTTTAGTAGTCTAAGGGGGGCAAATCCTGGCTACAGTTTGGTCAAGCCTCGTGTACTGGCTAACACGTTAACACTGTTATATAATTTACATGAGTTATTACACTGGCCTAGTGTTTTAAGGTATAGTGAAAATGGTAGGGGCTTTTTCCTAGTAGTTACTTTATTTTAGTCCGTGATACATACTCATCTGAGTTTGTAATTGACCAAATTTTATCACAGCTGTTATATAAAGAATTGTATAGCCACTGCCCAAGCATAATTGATTGTTTATCTGAATCTTGGACAGTGCGTATATTTCACAGTTAAATGGTTTCAGTTGACAAAAAAGATCTAATGTCATAATTTTTAAAGAAATTAAAGAAGCTGATAAATATTGCCATAATTTTTAACAACTTAAATCTTTATATTTAAAAAAATACAGCTTCTTGGATGTATTTTGTTTAAATATGTTTTAGAGCTATCACTGACAAAAGAATGACCACAGGAAAGCAAACTTAAGCCAAAAAACAAAGAAACAAACAAAAAACCACCTTAAATGTGTTTTATGATAAGGTGAAGGATATAGAATTATTTTAGCCTCAGATTTTATTATCATTTTACCATGAAAACACTTCTTCAGGCTCTTTTTCAATAAGTACATGCTGCACTGTTATAATCCGTATACCTTGATATTGTGTTTCATCATTTAAATCTCCAAAAATTAAAGAACGGAAATATTATCCATAGGTTTTTTAAAATATGGTTGCAATTGAATTTATGTCTGTCTGGGAAGCATAGCCACATACAATCATATGCAAAATCCTCAGATTAAGAGTCTGGCTCAGATTAAGATAATGTTTTATTTCTGCTTTCCTACACACCACATGCTCTCCTCAGTTAGAGAAAATTATAGAATTACTTACACCCCCAGGGCAAATGAATACATTCTAATTTCTTCCCAAGACATTGCTCACTTTATGTCATGCTGTCTTCACATTGAGAGGAAGATTGAATTGGGAATCAGAGGACTTAGAGACAATGCCCCATTTTAATGCAATAAAGGAGGCTTGTAGGTATAGGGGAGGACTTCATCTTTTAGAAACAAAGACTTACAAAGTTAGAAGGTACATTTTCTTTTCTTATTTCAAGTAATAAAAGATACAGATCATTGCTTATTTAGTTCTAATCATTGAGACATCTGACATTGTCTTCTTTTGTGAGGTAGACAGAATAACTCTCTATAGTAAAATTTAATTCTATACTTTACTACTACTAAGATATTCTCTTAATATTTGGAAAATATTACATAGTTTTGTAAAAAATATATTTTATATTTAGCTAAATTAATGTAATCCTACGTAAATTAAAACTATACTTATGAAGGTAGCAAGTGAATAATAATTCTGTTTTGTTACATTATCCAGCCCTGGAAAATCATCCAGTGTATTCATTAGACACTATATTTTTGATGAACCTCTGGTCTTTAGGAAATATATTATTCCAAATAGAGGAAATTACTATTATCATTGGAAGTTTTGGAGTCATTAACAAATAGGTTGATTCTCACAGGGTATGTGAAATATTGTCAATTTTGTTATATTCTATTTTCAACAAAATGCATGCTTTATTTTCAAAATATAACCATGTAGGGTGTTCCGAGCACATTTAACCAGTAATTTACATGATTGGAACCTAGTAAAAAGTGAAACACCCTTCCCCCTCAAAAAGATAAAAACAAATATATATATATATATATATATATGTTTAAATCTGTGCAGAAAAATAAAACAAAACATAAATTTTTACATTACACACGTGTATTTCGTATGCTTTCAGTCATTTATAACACAAGCATTAATTCTATTGAGTTTTACTCCAGGGCCAGTTGAGTAACACGTAACCTAGAATGTGAGCATTATAGGTGTCTTAAGAAGCCTTGAGAGTGACAGCTAAAACGAAAGAGAAAATATAAATTAAAAAGCTCAAAATATTATATAGCATAAGGTAAAAATGTTAATAATCTGATGTATATGATTTCCATGCTTCTTTCTCATACATATATTCACATAAACATTTATTTTAATCGTTTGTTGTATTGCAAATAATTTTTTACCACACCTTTTCTATTTTGATTTCAGAGTTCTTAGTTCGTGCTCCTTAAGACGAATCTCTCTCAAAAAACTATTGACCTAGATAATCTTCTAATGTATATATTTTTGCACTTAAATCTTTAAACCTTCCACAATTTATTGATATGAGATATGACTATTGCAATTGATCATGATTCCTTAAGAATTTAAATGGCAACTTTGCAATTTTTTAATCCATATTTATTCTTTATGTCTGTGTTTTCTGTTTAAGTTCTTTACATATTTGTTCAAAGGTCCTTCTGTTATTTATTTCTATTGTAATTCTGTCATGTTCTGATACTATATTTTGTCTGATTTCAGCTCTTTCAAATTCTTTAGGGTCTGTTTTTGCCTCAGAATATGTGTCATATGCACTTGAAAGGAACATGTACTCTGTTACTAATTGTTGGAGTGTTTTATAGATATAAATTATTTCATTTATTGATAATGCTTTTCAGATTTTCTATACCCTTGCTGTTTTCCTTCTACTTGTTTTATTGATTATTTGCAGAGTAGTGTTGAAGTCTCCAGATATAATTGGGAATTTGTCTATTTCTCTGTTTGGTTCTATTTGTTTTTTTTCTCAAATGTATTTTGAAGCTTTATTCTAAATACACACACATTCAGATTTGTTATGGCTTCTCTTTGAACCACTTATCATTATGTAATGTCCCCTTTTTGGTTGGTAACATTCCTTATGCTGAACTTACTAGTATCTCTGTCAGTCTCACTATTAGTATCCGTCTCATGGTCTTTCCACTAGAGTTTGCGTGGCGTATATTTTCAGTCTGTTCATATCCCCCTACACCATGCCATTTTATTTAAAATGGTTTCCTTCAGGACAATATGTGGTTGAGTGTTGCTCTTTTTATCACCTTGATATTTTTCAAATTTAATTGATATACTTAGATCATTTACATTTAATGCAATTATTGATGTGATTTCATTGCAATCGACCTTCTTGCTAGTTGCTTTCTATTTTTCCATATCTACTTTGTCCATTTTCTCTCTTATAATGCCTTATAATATACAAATTAAATATTTTTATGATTTTATTTATGCTTCTGGTTTATTTTTTTATCTTTTGAAATTGTTAATGGTTGCCCCAAGATTTACAAAATAGAAATTTAATTTGTCACTATCTACCTTCAAATTACATTTGGCATTCCATATTTATTAGAAGGAAATACAGCTCTCAATTGATTTTATCTTTTGTGCTATGTTGACATACATTTTGTTTTTATGTATGCTACAAACACATAATACATTGCTAATAAATTTAGGTTAGACATTATCCTTTAAAACAATTTCAAATAAAATTATAAATTTCATATGTGTCTTCATGCTACTATCAGAATTCTTCAGGAGTTTTTTATTTGTTTCGTAGCAATCCAAGTCTGTCTACTATCATATTTATTCTTCCTGAGAAGTGCATTTTTTAACATTTCTTACAGTTCACATTTACTTTAAATAATTTTTCTCTCATTTTTTATTTATTTAAAAGGTATTTTTCTTTCCTTTTTACAAAGGTATTTTCTCTGGATAAAGAATTTGGGTTTAAGAACCCTGTTTTATTTTTCAGCATAGTATTATTTATCTTCCTCCATTGTGTTCTGTCTTACACTGTTTTAACTGAGAAGTCAGCTGCCGTTCTCTCCTTTTTTTTATCTGTAGGAATATGCATTTGCCTCTACTTTCTTGAAAGAGTTTTCCTTATCATGGGTTTTGAACAGCTTGTCTATGATGTGTCTACATTTTATTTATCTGTTTCTTTCTTTGCTTGGTTTGCATTTTTGTTCAGTGTTTATTTCTACGATTTGCCCTATTTCATTAATTTTGGAGAATTTTTCATGAACTCTTGAAAATTTCTTACTCAGGGACAGCTGTATTTCTACTTTTCCTTTCCCTTTCTTCAGGGTACAATTTATCCCCACCTATGTCCACAGGGTACCGAAACATTCTGCTCTCCCCAGTGACTTAAGGCTTTGTTCCATAAGGGATGTAGGAAAGAAGGAGGTAGGGGACCTTTACACCTTCCTCATGCAGCTTCTGCTCTCAGGTGTCTTTCTTAGGTCTCTCACCCAGCCCCACGTCTTCCTTGAGCGTATTTGCTGAGATCTGTGGAATCAAATCCTATTCCCTTTGCAATTTACAAGGATTTTTTTACTGTCATGCTAGTCCACACTCAACCCTTATCAATTTATTGAAGAACTTAGCTGAATTCCCCTTGTTAGTTTATGTAGTGTTCAGTGGCTGTCTTAGGTAAGTGCTCACATCCTGTCTCTTCTTTGAGGCTTCTACCTTTTAGATTCATTTCATTGCCCTGGGAGACAAAGTCCCTGGTGGGTTCAAAATAAAAGGTGTAGTTTTGTAGATTATTCAAAGTTTTCTTATTTTTTAGTGTGGGAGCAATACTTGTTTTAACTTTCTCCTTCCTAGGTGAAAGCAGGGAGTCCTTGCCTTTATTCCTGAAGAATATTTTCACTAGATGTAGATTTTGATTTTTTTTTCTTTTTCTTCATTTAAAGATATTCTTCAACCCTCCCTGGCCTGTAAAATTTCTGATAAGATGTCAAGCTATAGTTGAATCATTGTTTAATTGTGATGTGTTGTTCTTTTCCTGCTGATTTCACATTTGGTGTTTATCTTCAGTTGTTAAGAGTTTATTAGGAATGTCCTTCTTTTGTGTATTTTGCTCAAATATTGTTGCATATCCTTAATTAGTAAATTTGGATATTTGAACAAAATTTTTATCATAATTTTCTCAAGTTATTTTCTGCACCATATTTTCCTTTTCTTTGGGGGCCTCACTTACCTGTGTACTGTACTCTTTGATATTATCTAGCAGTTCACTGAGGCTCTGTTCATTTCTTATTTTGCTTTTCTTCACTTAAACCATTGCAATTGATCTATATTCAAGTTTACTTTTTCTGCTGAAAACTCATTTCTGTTATTGGATCCCATCTAGTGATTTAAAAAAATTACAGGCTTGTTGGTTATTTTGTTCTTAAATTTTCATTTAGTTCTTTTTTTTTTTAATTTTTATTTCTCTACTTGTAGTTCCTATCATTGCAGTTATTACAAGCGTGTTTTCTTTTCCTTCAATAAGATAGCTATTTTAGTTGTGGGCTATTTCCAACAACTGGGTCATCTCAGATTTGTTCTTATTGGATTGTCTCTTAAGAATATGTCCCATTTTCCTGCTGCTTCATATGTCTCGTAATGATGGATGGTGTCCCAAGTGTGGTGGATATTAAATTGTGGGATGCTTTGTCACGTGACCTTAGTCCAATGTGAGGTTTTTGTTTTAGCACAGGATTAACTTTGTTGGGCTCAAAAGGAAAACTGCATTTCTTGGGAGCCCGCTCCCATCCGTTCAGATTTGTAACCTCTGGTGGAGGTGATTGAAGCAAATGTGCCGGCGTGAACTGATTGGTCATCAAAATCTAGGGCAGATGATATTTGGCTTTCTGGCTCCCTTCCTTCCTGGATTTCTCCATCATTCTTCAGTGTTTGTACACAATTTTCTGACTGTCCAGGCTAGAATGGCTGCAGTCTTTATTCACCAGTGTCCCCACTGCCTTTTTGCCACGTCAACTGTGTCACCAGGGTAAAACACTGTGAAAGTTGGAAACTCATGCCTTATAACCCCCCTCCTCAAAATGTGGACTTTCTACCAGAAAAGCACCTGCTTCTTATTCACTCTTATGTTCATTTCTTTTTTATAAAAAGTTTTGTGCAGATTTTAAAGACTTATGGTGAATGTTTTTCAGCCATTACTGGAAAAAGAATGTAAAATAACAATTTAAATGACTAGTTAAAGACACAATTTTTGTCTTATTTGTCTTTGAATCTACAAGGCCTAGGAGAATCTGTTGAATCTAGTATGGGCTTGAATGTACTTTACTTTCATTACCTATTCCTGTTTATTCCACTTTCTCACCAAATATGACAGTATCTTTTGTTTTAATGTACAAGGACAATTACAGTAATATTTATAATATCAAATCTTCATGATTAAGGACTGTCTTTCAACCATTTTGGATGTCTTTTGAAATCCACATTTACTAAGTGTCTTCTCTCATTTGAATGATTTTCCATCTATTTGTTAATCTCAGTTATGCTAATATATCTGCTGATTAGGCAAATGCGCTTGTTAAAATAGGCTTGCTATTTCATAGGATGAAGAAGTGAACAAGTATGTGCTTGCTTTCTAGCTTATTTGCTGCAGTAGCATAAACATTCAGAGAATGTTGAGAGCTATTTTTTTCTATTATAAAATCTTTGTGTTTGATAGTTTCTGCACAGATCTCAGATTCCCTACACTTGCTATTTCTTTTACCTGGAATGCCCCACCACCTAGTCTCTGACTACTCATAGGTCTACTCTTGTATTTCTGCTCAAATATCCTGTCTCTAGGTATAGCGTGGTGGGCAGAATTCTAAAGATGGCCTTCCAAATTCCTGATCCCTGCATATTCAAACTAACACCGTTCTAGGTACTAGTGTGAAGGAATTTTGTAGATGGAAGTCAGTTGCCCTTGAAATATGGACAAAGGAGGATCTAAAAGAATAAAGGCAGCAAAGATGCCAACAGCATTTATGAAGAGGGTTTCTTTGGAAAGAGCTCTGCTATGATTTTATGACTCCTCTAAGAACAGATAAGGGTGCTTTCCTTCATTTCAAACTGAGGGAGGGATTTCAAGAGAACAACTCAGAGTTTTATATGTGTTCCCAGACAGATGAGTGAATTATGGCCTGAATTTCACCAGGGAAGTCTGAAATGCAGGGGTAGTCATGAGCTGCTTAGTTGTTTGGTGTCAAAACAAAGGAAACTTACTGCTGCTTTGGAATTGTGTGTCTGGGCAAGAAATAGAAGAATAGTTGCTGTGAACAATATTTGAGGCATATGAATAAAAACCAATGCAAATGCTGTCCAAGAGGGCCATTTGGAATAGTAAGTCAAGCCCAGCAGTAAAATTGGATCTCCAGATATCCAGGGACTAAGAGCTGTGGTCAGCCAGAGAAAAATATCACATATTACAGGAACTAGTTGAAGTGTGGGTTCTCTGGGAACCCAGGACTTGTGATTGGCATCTGAAGTGGGAGAAGTCTTGTGGGATCTCCACTAACTTCCAGTACACAATGTCAGTATTGAACTCAATTGTAGGAGGCCCCTTTGTCCACAGGGAATTGGAAAACAGCTTGGTGAGGAAAGGCAACACAGTTGTGTTACAGGTATTATGCATAAATAACTTATTTTTCTCTAAAAATAAAATAATTTTTTCTCATTTTAATCACTTAAAAAACTAGTAAGCTGTTTAGAGCAAACATCATAACAAAGCACTATAGGGTTTACAACATCTGTAGAATTCAAATGGGTAACACTAATAGCAGAAAATGTGGAAGAGTTTAAGTATACTCTGGTGAGTTTCTTATAGGATATGTGAAGTGGTATACTATTATTTGACACTAGTGTGTGGTAAGTTAATAGTGTATACTGTAAACCTTAGGGCAAACACAAAAAAATAAAATAAATATAGTAAATAAACTATATTAGTTTTATAATGCTGATATAATAGATCACTCCAAAGTTTAGGAGCGGAAGCAACACAAATGTATTATTTTACAGTTCTGTAGGTCAGTAGCCCAACACAGGTTTCACCACACCAAAAGCAAGGTGTCTGCGGACTTTAAGCCTTTCTGGACTCTCTAGGAAAGGATCCATTTCTTTGTTCAGGTGGTTTGTTGACAAAATTCAGGTCCTTGCAATTATAGGACTGAGATCCATTTATAAACTAAGAGGTATTCTCAGTTTCTAGATACCACCTATATTTCTAGGCTTTTGGTCTCCTTCTTGTGTCTTGAATGAATTTTTTTTGTCTTATTTCTGTCTGACTAAAGCTGGGAAAAGTTCTTCACTTTTAAGATTTATGTGATTAGATTGGGCCTATCTAGGAAATTCGCAGTAATCTTCCATTATTAAAGGAACTGATTAGCAATGTTAGTTACTTCTGCAGTCTTAATTCCCTTCATATTTACACTGTATTACATATATTGAATATATGATAGCATTATCCAAGAACTCTCAAAGTCAACAAATAGTGTCTCTTTGCTGTAAAAGCTCAAGACAAGGAAAACCTTTTTTTCCAATTAATTTTATTTTATATTTATAATATCAACAGGATCATATTGAAAGTATTTTATTTAGAATATCAAAATGATGTTATTTCTAGTCTTTTATTTTCTATTACATATCATTCTGATGACCCTTGTAACACAATTTTATATATGTCATTGAAATTAATGAACTCATTCATTGTATTTTTTATCTTCAAGGCAACATAGATCATTTTTTAAAAACCTTCACATTATCTAGATGTAGACATTAAAACCTAGATATATTGAATAACTTCACCTAGTAAAGTAGCAATAGAATAAAGTAACTTTAATTTAAATCACATTCCTTGACATTCTCAATCTAAAACATTATTACATTTCATCAAATTGATCATTCGGCAGGCATGTTACTCCATGGGAATTTAATATCCCCTTAACATAAAGGGCAAACCCTTAGTTCTATTTTGTCTAACATTTGTTAAATATCTGTGAACGTTCTATTTTCAGAAATAACCTTTTTTTTAATGCCTGGGTTATAAGATAAGTTCTCAAAGTAGAGCTACAAAAATTATTGAAAGGTTAAAGATACTTTTCTTTCACACTATAATTGACAAAAATAAGAAGGAAGAATGTACTGAAATCAACAAGGATTTTACAAGGTACATCATAAAAGCTGGGCAAGGAGAATGTGAAAATTTAGGGGTTAAAGATTGATGACCAGTCATAGTAAACTCAAGCGATTGTGGAGATGTGATACAGCAATCCCATAACTCTTTCACTTGGGCTATTCGAGTTACTCCCTAGGGCCTCCTAGCTTCCACACTTGCCCCCACATTACACACATGACAGAGCATGTTTTCCATTTAAAGCAAAAGTCTGATCATGCCACTGTCTGCTTTTAACTTTTCAGTCATTCTTCATTGTTCTGAGTAGACGGTCCAGAGCATTGGCTTGAATTTAAGGCTCTATTATCTCTTCACTGATTCTCCACCCCTTGTCACTTAACAGGAAACACGGGTTAGTGAATCCATAGCTGCTGGCCTTCTGCTCACTTTCTCTGGGCTTTCCCTTCCACCCCAGCACAGGGTGGCCCGTCAGGCCTTGACTGAATCCCAGGGCAGTCTTTGTCTTTGGTCAGAGTGGCTGTACTCCACCTATCTTTCCCACTTTGGCAATAATGGGACTAGTAAAAAGTAGACAGGCAGATATTCACCTGGAAGTCAGATGTCCATCTTTCCTTTTTGCAGACACTGTAGACTTTACTAGGATTCTCTTAGAGTTCTCCATGCTAAACTTTGGAGAACAAACCGTTGAGTCTTCCATTCTAAATAAGTAAGTGGAGAAGATAGCCTCTCTTCACTAACTCTGAATGCTCACTAGAAGGTAATTGCTCTTCCCTCTTTACCCCATAGCTTTTATTCATAAAGGTCAGTATATCACCATCAGGCTCCTCCATTTCCCAGGAGAAGAGATTGGGAGGGAGGGTGTGGTTTGGATGCATACCAGAATGTCATTCCAAGAACTCACTTTCTTTGAATGATTATGCAGAAGTTAGTATATTTTTTAATACAGGTTGCTTTTGTCATGTAATCCCTGAGCATATGACGACATCTGGTAGAAACAGTTTCAGCCAATACTTCAGTCCATGTTGTTTCAAAAGTAAGGTCCAAGGTATTAGGGGCCTTATCCACATTTTTCTACCCCGTATTCCAGAACCAAGTCAGGATCTGGAAATTAAATATGAAATGAGCAATTTATATTTGCTGTTGATGTGTTTGAGAGAATTCTGTTTTGATTCTACCAACAATTTTACAAAGAAAAATGTAAACAATCAAAATAAATCACTGAATTTCTTTCTGTACACTTTTATGAAAGTATCATAAATACCTTTTACCTTATCTCCATTGCCTAGCGTGGTGATGCACAGATAAGAAGCGGTAAATATGTTCTTAAAATATTAATACATTCCAGAAAGGTGGTGAAACTTTGAATTTGTCAAGTCTGGAGTGAATACCCATCTAATTTTTAATCCCAGCATCCTCAAAGTGCTAAATAGGATTCAAAAATTAAATCCTAAATAACAATATCTATATTTGTGATTATTCTTGCACCATACCCTCAGCAAACTGCTATTATATTTCTTTATTTTGATCCCTGCTGAGGGCAACTTTCAGATATAACTAATCATTTTCTGTCTTTGCCTTTAGGATTTGATACTAGTATTTTGCCAATTTGCAAGGATTCACTTGGCTGGATGTTTAACAGACTTGACACAAACTATGATCTGCTGTTGGACCAGTCAGAGCTCGGGAGCATTTACCTTGATAAGAATGAACAGTGTACGAAGGCATTCTTCAATTCTTGTGACACGTACAAGGACAGTTTGATATCTAACAACGAATGGTGCTACTGCTTCCAGAGACAGCAAGGTAAAAGATGGGACCCCTGCAGATGCAGATAGTTGACCCGCATGTCAACTTTTACCCACCATTCCTTCATGATAAAAAAAAACTGCACACTATATGCCATTCATTTCGGTGGATGCTTTTCTAATTAGAGTGTTTAATAAAAAGGCAAATAAGCATTTTGAACAATATAATTCTGCTAGGCATGCAAAACATGCTAAATAAGATGAAAAAGAGTAATTAATATTTTAAATTAATATACTTCATTATAGTTTGCATTATCAACCACCAAGAAGCACATAGAGCTATGAGAGCATCGATATTTAAAGTAATCATTAAAATTAATTCACTATCTGTGTTGCCCATGGTGTAAAATAAATGGTTTTTTATCACTATACAACAGAGTTTTAATGTTCTGCTTTATGATCTTATTAAAAGAGCTGAGTGAACCACGGCACTCACCATGAAGTTATTTGAACTCATCTGATTTGAAAAGGACTTTGTCTTTCAAACTTTCTAAATAGCTTAGCTCCATAAAACTTTACCAGACAAGGAAGTGTCTTGATCTCTCTGGAAGAAGTGAAATAACCTGAACAGTTGGGGTGGTGCTAGTTCTTCATTTTTCTTTCTCACAAAATGATAACATAATGCAAAATGGGAATTATGCTTATGTACTCAATCACGTGACAATTATAATTATGTAAGGGAACTAGATCCAAAAAATCACATTATGATAAAGTTTGGGAGAAAGTAAGGAAATTCTGAAATGTGTAATTTGGTGCTAATTTTACAAAAACAAACTGGGAATTAGTCTAATGTGATACTGTCACACATTTAAAAATTTTTGACACATGGACAAAATCAAGGGGGAGGGTGGAGGTGGGGGAGGGATGGGGAGAAAAGGCACACAACTGTAATTGAATAACAATAAAAAAATAAAATTAAATAAATAAATAAATAAAAGAAGTGGAACTAAAAAATAAATAAATAAATAAAACAAATCTGGATACAAAAAAAAGAATATAACAAAATTTTGATGGCTAATAGAATGAACAAGCAACTTTAAACTATATTAATGATTTTCATATGGGAAACTAACACATTATGTAGGACATTTTAGTATCTTAATTACTTTTTCATGAATTAGTAATAATTCAGTAAGTATGGATGAAATGATTATCAATAAAGGTAATAACAGAGTCGACACCAGGTTTTGTAGAGTTATCAATAATAAACCAGTGTAAGCAAAGTTGATAACTTAAATTTGCTTACACATACACACACACATACTGAAACAAGCACATGCTGACTTTATTATGACATAGTACTTCTGGTGATCGAACATTTTAAGAACTACATCCTAGTTTTAATGACTGTTATACATTGAAATGATTTAAAGAAGAAAAAAGTAAATCCCGGTAAACTACCGTAACAAGACATGTGGTCTTTTGTTATAATAAAAAAAATGCTGTTTTATTTTTTTCTTGAATCTTACGACAGTGTGGTTAAGTATTTATAAGTGAACACAAAAATATTCTGAATCCCTCTGAAGTTTTGTTATAAATAAGTGCCTACATCTTTAAAAATTTCTGAATTTTGCAGTAATATTTGTGGAATTGATTAAACATCCCCCAATTTTTTGTTTTGCATACTTTTCATTTATTAAGCACTTTTCCCCAAAGTGTTAAATTCTTAATAGTTGCATGAAGTCATTCTCTGAGATCATTTAATATATAGTAGAAAAAAAAATAACTAAAGAATACCCAAAATGGTAAAAGGAATTATAAGACTTCCTAAAAGCTTCAGAGAGTTTGGCTGATGATGTTCATCACTTCTGTGTGCTAGAACATGTTACAGAAGCGAAACTGACACCGAGTCAGTGCAGTAAGTGATTTAATAAGAAAGAATAACCATTAGTTTAAAAACTTTATTCAAATGTTTTACCTTATAAAAGAAAGTTTCCCTGCTTATCTAATAAACAAGAAATTCTTGTTTAATGTAATAAATTAAGAAGTTAAGTTTTAACTCCATAGTAAACTTAAGAATTTTTATTGCATAACAAGGGATTATATATGTGTGTGTATATATGTATACATATATATATATATGAAGAAATAAATATATATGAAGAAAGAGAGAAGTATATAATGGGGTGTTATTAATCCAGGTTTACTTAAAACTGCAATCAAGACTATAGTTATAAAGTGTTAGAAATAGCTGGAAAACTAATGGTGTTTTTAAAAAATACCTTTCAAAACTAGTAAGATTAATTTCAATGTTAATACATGAGGTTTAGAATTTAAATGTTCAAGGAAGTGAAACACTTGCAGACTTCCAATGGAAAAAAAATCTTATACAAGGGAGAATCCTCCAAAAAAAACCCCTGGAATTTATTTATAAAAATTGTGTATTTATTCTTACATGTTTAAACTTCAGTCACTTTCAAAGTACTCTCCATTTGATGCAATACACCTATCAAGATGTTTTTTCCACTACTCACAACAGTTTTTGAACTCGTCAATTTTGATGACTTTTAGTGCTTCTTCCATTTTTTGTTTTGCCTTTTCGATTTCAGCAAAACGTTCCCCTTTGAGGACTTTTTTCATGGGTAGGGGGAGTTGCTTGGGGCAATATTGGGTGAATAGGGAGGGTGAGGCAAGGGGGTCATGCCATTTTGGGTCAGAAACTGCTAAACACTCAGCATGGTGTGGGCAGGTGTGCTTGTAAATCACCCATCACGAAATGGGCAAATGCATTGAAAGAGTCTTCAGAAACAAATTTCACGGAAGCGGGATGCAGCCCCTCATAACAATGTGAGCTGGTACGCAGATACAGATGGGTTCCTAGAACACCCACCTAGCAGGGGAAGCTTGTGCTACAACGGGCCTGCCCTCCAGAAGATAATTCCAGTTATTTTTGGGTCCCCCCTAGTATTCATTGAAATACACATCTGTTTCTGTGACTAATTTTCTGAAATGACAATTAAGCACTATAAAATGGCTGTGATTGTAGTTTGTAAAATTCTTTTTCTAAGTAATCCTGAAAGAAGTAGAAGGAATATTAATTGGGGATTTTGGTTACCTTAGGAGTTAATAATTTACTTTCATAAAATTATATTCTAAACCTATACTCTAAAAAAGTAAATAAATAATTAGTTGGCATTTCATTTAAAATCCTATTATGTAAGATCCAGGAAAAAGAAAAGGAAACTAATTTTTATTCAGGTCCATCTAGTCTTTCATATATGTAAAATTATTTATTATTCAAATAGCCCTGTGAAAATATTGTTATTCCTATTTTATGGCCAAGGAGTGAAGTTTATTGATCTTTAATAACTTCAAATTATGAAATGAGTATAAGAACTGGTATTTGAAACTAGAATCTTTGACTTCTGTCATAGTAGGTTTAATTCTGTATTCTGAATTTACAAGGTAATTATATTGAAATGCCATAGAGACATCACTGTACAATTTCTTGGCAAATTCTATTCAGTAAGTCTATTTCAGTCAACAATGTCCAACAGTTTTTCTTTTGGATTACAATGAAAATAGGTGTTATTTTTAGAGATTATTTATATAAATAATATATAGGAAGAGATATCAAAGTGTTGCTCATGTATATTATATTACAAAAGATGTTTTTCCTATCAGATGAAAGACATTAAAGAGTGAGAATTTCATCCTCTAGTATTATGAATATTTAAAATTTCCACTGATGAAATAAATGTAATACAGTTATTCAAGTTTATCCATTCTGTGTGAGGCTATGTGAATGATAAAATATGGATTTAAAAAAGAGAATGAGGACAGTGGCTTTCTGAGAGGCAAGGCAGCGAGCGGCCTTGGTATACAACTCCAGGCACCCTTCATATTGCAGTGGAAGTTCATGGCACCCCCTTGGAGCTGTGCAGGGCACAGCATGGGAAGCCATATGCTGCCTACTTAGAGAGTCACTCAGAAACCTTCGTAATGTCTACTCTATTTTCATTTGGCAACTGATAAAAATATACTCCTCAGAAGTGACTAGTTGTGAGTATAAGACACATTTGTGTACCAGAACTATTGTAAACAGACAGGTATCCCCGTATTTATTTTTCCCAGTGACATTTTATTCAGTTCAGATTTGTGTGGGAAGATGAAACTGCACTGTTATCATTCTATTGAAAATTCTAATATAAATCATATGTGAATGGTGCCAATTTAGAGGTGTGAGTTTTTAAATGAAGAATGCAAAATAATGAACAATGTTATTTTCAAAAACAACATTTTGAAATTTAACTAGTAAAAAAATTCCATTCTTCTTTTTATTAACTAATATTTGGAAAAAATTACTTGTAAATTTAATTATTAAATTTATCATTAAATTGGTACATAAATTGTAAATAAAATTATTAAAAACCTACATTTATAATGCATGATCCTCATAAAATTTTAGGCATATAAAATCAGAATTTCCCATAAAGTTAAAACACTATGAGGTAGTAAACCATGTTGAGAAAAGTACGTCTTGTGAAATAAATTTGTGTGTATACCCTAAGCTAACTATTCATGGCCTAATCGTGTTTAAACCTTCCTGCAACTATTTGGGTTACTATCCTTTACCTAGATCAGTTCTTTGTAAGTGAGTTTAAATGACAGATGTCATCTCAATTAAGCACTCCAAGTATACTTAAGGGCCAAGCACAGCTGCCTTTTAAATAACAAAAAAAAATTAAAAATCAAGTATTATGTGTAGTTGAACAGCTTAATCTGTCATAATTTCTCTTGAAATCTTAAAATGTTTTTATATACAGAGGTTGTAGGACTAGTAATCAGGTTTATTCAATTAGTTCATGAATTAAGTCAGATTCAAATGCATCTGGGTTTTTAGGCAATTCAGTAGTGAACATATAAGAAATATTAGGTTTTTATAACTAGCTATTAGCAGTTAGAAGAATTGCTTTCAATATTGAAGCCAGCTAAGATCATTCTTCTTGGTTCTAAATTTCGTATTTGGAGGGCAGTGGATTTTAAGTTACCTACTCTACAGCCCCTACTATACAACTTGACTCCTGTTTTTAATGTTTAATATAAGAGCCCCACAAGGTTATTAGTACAAACAAAGTGGTCGACTGGACCCATTTCAAAAAGAACAACCAGGAATTGCTTAGTCTTTTCAAACAAATTACTTTTTCTTCACAGTTTGGATTCCCCAAAGAAAAACATTTTTGGTCTTACATATTAAACTATAAAATATATATTAAACACTTTGTCTCATTTGTTCATTCCACTTTACTTGCATGCAAATGTAATAACTGAATGTTATGAGATCAGTATATTAAAGAATTTTGAAATCATTTGAATTAATTATACCTCGCTTTGTTCCTAAACAGTTGTAGTGTAGGAGAAGTAGATACTAGTTTATTGTTTTGCTGTTTCAAACCTTTATGATTATACTGCACTATTTTTAGATAAGGATATATATCATATGTAAAAATATAAGTAATTATGCATAATACTAATATAAATCAAACTGTATTGTGTCTATTTAGAATTTTATACTCCTAAAAAAATCATCTCCTTTAAGTGATTGAGTTGGAAAAATAGGCAAATTCTTATTTCCAAATTGGTTTAATGTTTCAAGCTTTTTTTTTAGTGTGACTTATGAAAAATTGTTTATTATGTCCGATTTCTAAATTGCATATACGGGGGTTGGTATAGTAGGTTTACAGTTGTTCATATGGAAAGAGACATGCAGGTTATGATTATTACAATAGTTTATTAACTCAAAAGGACGTCACAGTGGCAGAGTGCTCTTAGATACAATCCCATAAGTGCTCAAATTGCTGCCCTTCATTGTTGACACATTCTTGCAGTCTGCTTGCTATACGTAGCACACTTTGGCATGGAATTGTTCCCTCCTTTTGTCCATCCCTGTGCACTTGAAGCATTGGGTGAAATAAAAAGACCAAAGCCTGACAACATTTTTCAATATCAAATTTTATTTTGTATATTTTGTATGTTATCAAATATTATATATTATCAAAGTTATAATATATAACTATATTATATATGTATATATAACTTGAAATAAGGATTAACGTTTTCATAGATCACTTTTTCAATGCAAAGCTGTGTGTCTACATCATAGAAAATGTTCTAAGTGAGGGGGAAACAAGACGTTATTTTTCTGGGCGACTGTCCATCAGTTGGTTTACATTGCTGAGTTGATGGCCCTTTTAAAAACAAGTGATAATAATCAATTTTTAATCATATAGTAAGTATTTCATACCATTCTCTTTATTCATTCAATTCAGTATTCAGAGGAAAACCAAGATAATCTAATATTAATCAGGAAAGTCTCTCTCTATCATTTTATACACATAGATAGATAGGCACACATGTATTTATATGTATGTATCTCCAAAAGTAAAATAACTATATGTAATATGTGTTTTCCGAAACCATGTATGGACTAACTAAAGTTTGATATCATAGAAATTATATTTTATCATTTAATTATAACCCTTGAAGTAACATTTTTAATGTCATTGCAGACCCACCTTGCCAGACGGAGCTCAGCAACATTCAGAAGCGGCAAGGGATAAAGAAGCTCCTAGGTGAGTAATAGATCATTCTTCTGAAGTCTTTATTGCTTACATAAATAGCCCCAGGGAAACAGCAGCATAAAATCAATATTAATCCAACAAAGATAGACTACTCTAAATTTCAGTAACAAAATTTATGAAGTTTTTCAAAGCCATTAAATTTACTTTTACTCTCTTATATATTGAAAAGTATCATGTCTGTTTTATTACCCTAATATAATGTTCATTTTGAGAGCTATTAAGTAAAAAAAGAAAGAGATTTAAACAATGATAAAATTAAAGTATCAGCAGACACTTCAATTCTAATTTTATGATTCACAACTCAAGAATTAAGTGTGTGTGTGTGTGTATACACACACACACACATATATATATATATATATATATATATATATATATATATATATATATAGAGAGAGAGAGAGAGAGAGAGAGAGAGAGAGAGAGAAAAGCATGTCCCGAATACCTTAAGAAAATTTGAACACACTCTTTAGTGTTTTTCATTAGCACCTTTTACTCACTTTTAGTGAGTTAATGTATACATTAAATCATTAGATCAATCGATGATAGATAATTACAAATTTCACCTACCCAACGCTATAATATTAAACTCTTATATAAAAATATTTTGTTTATTCTTATAAGTATACAATTTAAAATAAACTCTTTGGAATAATTTTTTATTTAAAAAATTATAAAGACAGTATATAGTTTTCATATATCATTGAACCAGCCTCATCGAAAGTTACCATCTCACCACATATGACATAACCATTATATATGTGTCAAATTTAAGAAACTAACATTACTACAATCATATTAATTAAGCCTCAGACTTTATTTGGATTTTAGGAGTTTTTCCACTGATATCCTTTTTCTATCTTAGGACCCAGTTCAGAACATCACATATGCAATTTCTTAAGTGCATATTAATGTCCTTGTGTATTTAGTGGCTCAAAACTTTATAATGTTCTTTAGTCTGATTAATCTGTGTTATATGATGATGTGCTGCTTTTGTAATTACAATATTGTATATTTAGAAGAGAAAAATTTTTATATTACTTGGGAATTGTTGGTTCAAAATTAAAAGTTTTTGTAATAAAGCCTTTTTAGATATGAAGCATTACAGATGAGAAACACTATGTGTCATATTTCTCTTAACTCTTATTAAATGCACACATATTGTAGCTCATGAAGGAAAAACTACATTCATACATTGGTTTGTTCGTTTCCACTAATCAAAGTTTAACCATGTACAGTGGGAAAAGCCATTGAAATTCAACTAAAATTGATTTTAGACATGATCAGAGTTTGCTAGTGACAAAAATGTATTGAAATTCAGGCTTTGATTATTTAAAATTATAAAAAAAATAAAAACATTTAGTTCCCATTTGGGAGGAGTCACCTTTATTCTTCGTATATAATAAAAATACTAGTAAGAATCATTATTATGAAATACTGAATGTCTTACATATTTTGTTTCTAATTTAGACAGGATAGTGGCACTTGTCTGAACATCAATCAATTGTTATATAAGTGTAGGGTGCCATCTGTCCCAGTTTGCAAGTGCAGTTTTCGTTGAATCTGAATTTCTAGCGTAACTTTAAATAGTGTTCTCTTCCATTTTCAAAGTATATTTGCCTAAAGTTTAAATTAAATGGTCACACTAATTATACCTGCTAACTTTTTATGACTAATATGTCAAATAATGGCATTTTTTTCATAAGAATAGAGTAAGAATATTGAAAATTTTCCTTATTTTTGCTGGCCTTTTAATCCACAGAAGTGCATGTCAAGTTTTCATAATACTCTTTCTACCTCACTTAAAGACAACCCACACACACACACACCCACAATGGAAGAAGCATATCAGAAGTTCTACAGCTTAAGAGGGGGTTCCATATTAAGGCAAGTCTTAAATTGGAAGAGGGAGGAAAGGAGAGGGTTTCCAGGTGAGAAAAAGATGAATACGGAGATGAAGCAGTATCGAATTTGTGGAAAACAGCTTGATGTAGAAAGAGCTTAAATATGTGGCTGAAAATAGAATGTCCGCAGAGATGAGATGGTGAAGGACCTGGTGTGCCATGCTAAGGGGACTGGATGACTTAATATGAATGCCATTAATCAGATTTTCATTCTGTACTATACCTCTCCAAACAGTAACCTTTGCAGCGTAAATTTGCTTGACAAAAGAAGTGTAAGCAACTCATTATAATGGCCAGCTTCATGGCCTGGAGTGGAAACCCCATATATGTTTGTCTTTCATGAATCAATGCATAACTGATCGCTATCAAAAGGGAACACAACTTACCCCTCATGTGTGCACGTTTCATAGGACAGTACATACCCCTATGTGATGAAGACGGTTACTACAAGCCAACGCAGTGCCATGGCAGTCTGGGGCAGTGCTGGTGTGTGGACAGATACGGAAACGAAGTCATGGGGTCCAGAACAAATGGAGTGGCCGGTTGCGGTAAGCAATTGGGTACTTCCTTAGTAATGGCTCAAGCACAGGATAAGTACTGAAGAATCTCATTTATTTGTTCAAGCGCTTAATGAGGATGCACTATGCAAAACTAGAAGTAATGGAAAGACTCCTAGCATATTAAAAATTTGTGTAATTAATAAATGGAATTGCATCATTTAGACATTTTAAGGGATAATTATTACAAGGTAGGTGCCTTTTACTACTTCAAGTGCAGAAAAGGTGTTAGATACCTTCTGTTTTTTTCTGAGGCAAGTCAAACCTTTGTCATCCATTCTATCCAAGTCAGCTTAACCCCAGTGTGTGACCCCCTTTTTCCGCATGCCTTTGGAGAAGTTGACTTTGTGAGTACGTAGTCTCACCAGTGAGAGAAAAACTAGGGTTTTTAAAGTAAAGGTCCATAAACTGCAGCTATTTGAGCTTGTTTCCTTATGTTTGCATGATAAAAATATAGTTTAATTATTTGAAGGGTAATTATAATTAACATTTGAAATCTTTTTTATATATTAAGCTAAAATAGTATAATTACATTAAAGCATAACATACATGAATTTTAAAGTTTTAAATGTGGCATCTTTTTTGTTTCATAAAATATTTTTCCAGAATACAAGTTTCAAATCAGTATTTTTGTTTGTGCTATGGAGAAATCATACAAAAGCTATTTTGCTACACACACACACACACACAAACACATGCAAGCTCATACACACACACACTAAGAATGAATGGATTGTGTTTCAAATAATACACATGACCAAAAATGAAAACTGATTTGGTCTGCCCTATACTTTAGAAAATGTTGAGTTTTCTGTTTTTTGTAAAATTTAAACTGTTATATTTGTTTGCTAGACTTATGATTGTTTAGAAGTACATAAATGGTAAAAGATATACATGTAATCTCATTTAATGCTAATATGCCTGTTCAGCATTCATTTATTCCATAAGGTTTTTAGTAGTTTTGTTTTCATTTTCTGGCCACCAGTAATAGATTTAAATAGGATAAAGTAGTACTGAATAACTACCTATCATAGTTTTAACATGTATATAGTACATGTCTTTACAATATGTAGTTTGAACTAGTTGCACTATTAATTACTTCAATTATCATTGATGCCAGTGAAAATAATTTTAATTTATGTTGTAAATAAAATGATATAGAGACGAATTATATAGAGATGATAAGTAAACAGAAAAATTATTTTGGGAATGACTTCTGATTTTTCTTAGCATGGTGAAATTACCCAGAAAATACATGTAGTAGGAGAATGAAAAAACATTTTATTCACATAAGATATGAATTTCAATGTGTTGTATTATAAAATCGATCAAATTAAAAATATTGGGTTACATTAATAGGGTATATTATAATTAACTACCAGAGAATTATAAGACATTACAAAGGGTAGAAAATAAACACACATTAACATAGGAGAAATTTAAAAATAAATACATACAAAGTAATATGTGTATTATTACCTCCATATATAGTAATATATATTTCTAAATATTTAAAAAAAAATACTGACTAGCTTTGTTGGTTTTCTGTTGCCATTATTTAATATTATAACAAATTCCCACAGCCTTAGTGGCTTGAACCACCCAAACTTATTATTTTGTGGTTTTATATGTCAGAGGTCTAGCATGGGTCTCCTGGTGAGGAGCACCAAGGTCTTTTCAAGGCTGCATTTCTTCTGGAGCTTCCAGAGAAGGATCTGATTCCTGCTTCTAAAGGCTAATCAAATTCCTGAGCCTGTGGACCCTTTCCTCCAATTTCAAAGCTAGCGACATTGCATCTCTCTGAACATTATTCTGTAGTCAGCTCTCCCTTTAACTTTATCTAGGAAAGGGTCTTTGATTTTAAAGACCCAAATGACGATCTGGGCCCAACAGAATAATCTAGGATAATCTACTTATTTTAATGTCCTCAATTTAATGACTTCTGCAAAATCCCTTTGCCATATAAAGTCACATATTTGCACATGCAGTGATTAGGAATTGAAGAACTTTGTGGGGCAATTATTTTATTTAGTATAGTAGTAGAAGAAATGTTTAATTCTTTGTCATATTCAAAGTTTCACACGGACTCTAAAAAACTGGGCTGAGATCAGTATTCCTGAGCTGGAAATCTTACGCATCAGACCTCAGTAACAATTCTGTTTTTTAGCACATGCATCTTAACAAATAGTAGAGAATGGATTCTTCTTCACCTTTGTTAAGTAAGCTAAAGAGCAAATTAAAATTTTATTAATTGCTTCAATTTTTATCAGAACTTATATTTTTCAGAAAGTATTTCACTACTCAAATGACATTAATATTTACGTTTTTCTTAAGCTATTGATTTTGAGATCTCTGGAGATTTTGCAAGTGGGGATTTCCATGAATGGACTGACGATGAAGATGATGAAGATGATATTATGAATGATGAAGATGAAATTGAAGATGATGATGAAGATGAAGGGGATGATGATGACGATGGTGATGATCATGATGGCTACATTTGATGAGAGCTGAGATCAATAAATTTAATATTTCTATTATTTACAAAGTGATAGCCTATTGAAAACTAACTACCTTTTTGCTCCCAAACAAAATGATTCTAAAACTCACGTATATTTTGTATAATTATTTCAAATATTGCAGCTAAAGTCATAGAACTTCATGTTTAAATGAGTTACTTAGTTTGAGTTTTTATATGCCTTAGAGAAAAAGAAAACACATGTGAAGTCTAGCCAGATGGAAGAAAATTATGAAGAGCTACTGATATAAACAAATTTTAATAAGAACAAACTATGTAAATCTCCCCCAAACCAACTACCAGAGTTTGAGGTCGTATGTGTTATGTTTCTGAGAGATATTTTAAATTAAATTTATAATAACTTATTGGTGACATTGGTCCCCAGGATTTTATGAAAATATGCATGTCCTTAATTGCAGTTCCAAAGTAGCATTTTTCCCAAGCCTAGAGATGAGTGAGGGGATACCACACAGGGTAAGAAAAATGAGTCCTAGTCATGTTTACATTAATAATGGTGTTTTTAATTATGTAGTTATTCTGGATATGACAGGATATTTTTAGAAATGGCAAGTATGGAAAACCATGGATTCTGAAAATTAAAAACTTAGTTGTTCCTTCTGATTTTTTAAAATTTGGATAGCAGTCTCATGTAGATATTTTTTTTTAATATTCTTAAATGGCATGATTTATTTACCTTTCTAGATTTCTTTATCTTTCTGACCAGCAACTTAGGGTGCAGAATTTAAAGTAGGAAGACAAAGGGAAATATTTAATTTAAATAATATTTTCACATATGGTTTGTCATATGACCAATGTCAAATTTAAAAATCTTAATTCTTATTTTATTTCCTATTTTAGAAGAGAATTTGCATTTAATCTAAGAATTATACCATTTTTGTTATTAGTGTTGAAACTTAGAGAACGTATTGTATGGTGCCTTGCAAAATAGAAATAGGAAGGTTTTAGCATGCACACCAATATAGGATATTAGACAATATATAAGCACACCTAACTAACAAATTAATACCAATAAAGGTACTGCTGCTGGAATGAAGAATGGAATGTGTTTCTTTCTTTTTTCTATTGTTACATAATTGCCATGTGGACTTGTTTATGATTATTGTGTAGACTAGCATTTAAGATTTAACTGTAACAAAGAATACTTTAATTGCTGTATTTAAGTTAGCATGTTAATTAATTGTGTAGACTTTTCGGCATACCATCACCTTTAAGTATATCAGACCTATGGTTTTGTGCCCATATAAAAATGAAAAAATGTTGAATATTTCACATTGCTATTATAATTTAAACAGTGGATCAACTGGTTTCCCGATATACAATTCATTGAAAGTAAAATTGGTGGATTATTTGCATTTGATTAATACACACCAAAAAAAGAAACTTTAATGTTGACTTTATGTAATATTTAAAGTAAAACACATTTTCTTTTTTACTGTTTATGTATAGTTTACAAAATAAAGAATCTTGTAACCAAATTAAACTGTTCCTTAATGATTTTCTATGGTATAAATAGTGGCATAAAGCATTCTTTTTTATATAGTTTTTTAAAAGATTTTATTTATTTATTTTTAGGGGAGAAGGGAGGGAGAAAGAAAGGGAGGGAAATATCAATGTGTGGTTGCCTCTCGTGTGCCCCCTACTGAGGACCTGGTCCACAACCCAGGCATGTGCCCTGACTGGGAATCAAACCAGTGACCCTTTGGCTTGCAGGCTGGCACTCAATCCATTGAGCCACACCAACGAGGCAGCATGAAGTGTTCTTAATCTACTCCTTGATTTTTAAAATAAATATATTATAAACTAGCCAGGAAATGGTTTAAAGTTTTAAATTTCAAATTCAGAGCTTTTGGCATCTTGGATATTGTTTTTCTACCCATGTTAAAAATACTTTTTTTGTTTGTTTGATTTAATTTTTTTATTTGTCATCGTGTTGCAAGTAGATCATTTTCTTTGGTGAGGGTGGTAATTTAAAATCTACTTTTGTGGTATTATATTTAACATATTTAGCTAAATTTCTATAGCAACAGCATTTTCAAGAGTGATAGAATAACTTTATTTAATAAATGTATAGGCATCACAAAATATAATGTAGGTTGATTGGAAAAAGCAAATGATTAAATTCTTTATGGAGTTTTAGCGAATAAATTTAAAATAGCAAATATAGTGGGCTTGAAGTTAAGCAATTTTTTTAATGACTCAAGCAAGCTCTCAAGAAATCAAGTAACTCAACAGTAAGTATAAAATTGAAAATATTTACATTATTAAACTTTATATGCATATATACTTGTATATTTGTAAATATGTGTATAAAAGTCTACTTGTGATATCCATTAGATCTCTTGATTATTTTTTCTTAGATTCTGGTTAAATAAAATTAAATCAATATTAAACACCTAATATAACCTAGGCTATATTCTAAGCGCTGTAGTTTTATTAGAGAAGAAAATAGTTAAGCAGTTATTATTCTTGAGTAAAAGATGGGCAATATATTTATGTCTAGCCCATAACATAATGTAATTGCATTATCATTGGAAAAAAAATCAAGCAAATCTCTTTTCTAGATTTAATTTGAATAAGCAATGTGTTTTGAACCCTTAAGAGGGGTTCTTATATATATAAAAACTCAGAATTTTACCCATTATCCCTCTCCCCCCACCCCTCTGGTCACTGGCAGTCTGTTCTTTATTCCAATGTCTCTGTTTAGATTTTGCTTGCTTGTTTGTTTTGTTGTTCAGGTTCTGCTTATAGGTGAGATCACATGGTATTTGTCTTTCACTACCTGTCTTGTTTCCTTAGCATACTGCTCTCCAGATGCAGGAGAAGGGTGATCAAGGAACATGTAGAAAGGACACATGGACAAAGCCAAAGGACACATGGATAGAGGGTGGGAGGCAGGGATGGGTGGGGTGGGGTGGAGTGGAGGGAGGTGGGAAATGGAGACAACTGTACTTAAAAAAAATTTTTTTTAAAGGAGAAAAAACTCAGAATTTTAAAAGAGCATTTTTTAAAATTGAAAACAGCTAACATTTTGTTCTTTTTTAAAGTAGAATTCTGATGCATAGGCATGAAATCATATCACTCATTATATATTAAGCCTTATTTCACTAGTGTTATTATAGGGAGTGCACATATAAATTAAAAACTATACGGCAGTTGGAATCTCAGAACATTGAAATTTAATCTTGTAGAGGAAAAGAGTGGAAACATAAAAATAAAATATCAAATATTTCTAACGTCAAAAATCTAATGCGGAAATTTATGAACTTTGTTGTGCATATCTAGCATGACAATTAGATAGGCCACATAACACTATTGGGGAAATAAGCTTAAATTAAAAACAAATATGCATTTTAATATTGATTGAAAGAACACATGGCCTAGGGCAAACCTTGTATTTCTGCCAATCTTTTAATAAAATAAAGTCAATCAAACCAAACTAGGAAAATCATTAGTTTCCTGTTAATTAATAAAATGGATACTGGGTACTTTATTCTCTCTATAAATATTTACATATTTTAATTTCATATGAAGCTAAACAAGAGGTAAAAACTACCTAACTCACAAAATAAACATTGATCCATATGGCCTGCTTATAATTTACTTGCAGTGGGTTTAGAGATTTCCATACATAATTATTTGCATTGAAACAAACATTTGATAAGTTTTGTACAAAATGAATGATACTGTGGCTGTATGTAGTAGGTCATTCAGGGCCCCATACTTAGTCTACTTTGCAGGATCCCTAAGAGCTGGAGGGAAAAACTGGAGAAAGCAAATCAAACCAAACAGAACCGCCATCATAAATGATAAATAATAGCATGTGTGTGCATATACATGCACACACACAATCGGGCCAATTTATATGTAAAGGGATATAATATATGTATGTATGTATATACACACACACACACACTCATATATTCATATACACGCAGGGTGGTAAAAATCACAGATACTACAGCCTGACCATGAGGTCTTGAATTCTGGCTCTGCCGCTCACTAGCTGTGTGACTTGAGCCAAGTTACTTAACATTTCTGTTGCTCAATTTTCTCATTAGTGAAACAGGTATGACATCAATTTTCACCTTATACCTTGTGAGGGAACATTACAAGTTTTAATATTTTTAAAAGATTTTATTTATTTATTTTTAGAGAAAGAGGAAGGGAAGGAGAGAAAGGGAAAGAAACATCAATGTGTGGTTGCCTCTCTTGTGCCCCCTACTGGGGACCTGGCCTACAACCCAGGCATGTGCCTGGGAATCAAACTGGAGACCCTACGGTCCGCAGACCCTCACTCAATCCACTGAGCTACATCAGCCAGGGCACAAGTTTTGGTGTTTTTAAAAGCACTTAGAACAATGTTTGACAATTAAAGAGCACTAGATAATATTATTAAGAAGAGGAATAGATCAATACACTTCTTAATATTTCTAACATTTTTAGATCCATCACATTTTTGTTTTAAAATGTGAATGCAGAAATTGTTATTTTTGTTTTTTCTATTAGGAAGCCTCCAGTCCAGAGAAATTAGGTGACTTCTGAAGGACAGTGGAACATCAATATGGAAACTAAATCACAAACTTGGGTAGCATGAACTCAAATCAATGCAGTCCAGTTTTAACTTGCTTTTAATATGTCATAAATGTTCTCTCTTAAAATGTACTTTCTATTTAAGAATAAACCTTTTCAAAACACTGAGTCTAAGGCCATACCCCCAAAAGTGGTTATTTATAGAAATTTCTGAATATAGGCTTTTTCTAATTATCACTTTAAATGTGTCTCTTTAATTGAGATGTTAAATATTGCCCAATTTTTATAATTGTGTTTTTAGCTCTTGATAGGATTTGTATGTTTCATAGTTGAAAGAGAAACAATAATTAGATACTGTAAATTGTTTCAGGATTTAACAGAGGCTGTGGCAATGTGTCCATTTTGAATTTATTATATTAAAAAAATCTGAACAGTATTACCTATACTTTAAAAATAATTTAGCTTTTGCATGGGGAGCCAAAAGTACTGACGGAGCAATGAGAAGTATGGATGTGGGAATTTGACATTTTCAAATAGCCTCACAAACAGGCTGAATCTGTGACATGAATCATCCTATATTTGTCTAAAATTTGAACAATTTTATATTCATATAGATAAATATAGATATATTGATATTAGTATGAAAATAGGCCGTTATTGGTAAACTGTTTCTTCGTCTTATTTGGCCAGATACACTTTTTCCGGTATGATGTGTTCCAGGTGCTCATTTCTCTCCAGACAACAGGTATGTTTTCCCTGAACTAATTTGACTATCTGGAAAAAGACAAATAAAAGATGGTAGAAAATGCCCTGTACTATAGGATATCTTTGTGAGGAAATGAAAAAGTGAAAGAATGTATTATAGGCCTCACATTCTTTTTCAACAATATTATGACAACAAAATAAATTTTATATATGTTGTACTTGGCCACAAAACTAAATAATGTTGTCTCAAGCTTGGTTCAGTCAGTCTTGTGGATCAGGGACTATTGGGACTAATGATTTATTAATTAAAATGTGTATTTGATATCAGCTTCAGAATACAGGAGCAAGAAGTGCTTACATCAATGTCAGTTTAGTTTCTAAAATTTGTGATCATTAGAATAAATGTTTATTTCCCTTTTGGTGCGTCCTCTCATCTAAATTTTGTTTTTTAAATTGGGCCGTTCTGGAAGGATTACTAGTTAAAATAAACCTGCATCCGGCAATTTACAGTGAGGAGGACAGAAGGAAGTTAGTGAGGTTGGACATGTTCTATGGACATGGACATGTATGGACATGTTCTTAACTACTACATACCCTGAGCTTCTATGAATTTAGCGCTCAACACTAAGTATTCCATGGTCATGCAGGCGTTTCTAGTTTGCCCTCATGCTTCTAGGAAGGTGAGAATAAACACCTCTTGACTTTAAGTACGGGGGCGGAGCCATTCACTTACCATCCAATTCTATAATTGCTTTATAAGATATATCTCATCTGTTTTAGGAATTCTCTTTTATGTCTTAACCCCATTTTATTAAGAACACTGCAAACCATAGGGCGTCAAGGAAACTTGGGCAGATATTCCCAAATAAGGCTGAGTGGGTACAAAACTACTGTCAACAGTTGCTAGTTGTGTTTATAATTATCCCAAACAGGAAGTGGCTTCATGACCGGTATTATCTGGATAATAACATACTCTCTAGTGTGATTATGGAACAGTTGTGCTGGAATCTTGCAAGATCAAAACACAATTGACACAGCAGCTCAGTTGTACTTTTTTCCCCAGGTGGCTACAACTTGAGCCTCTTTAATGCTGGGAAAGACACCATCATGTCTTAGCAGCACAAACAACCTCACTCTGCCCACACAGTGCCTCAGGCAGGCGAATTCTAGCTCTGAACTTCAATGGGGACCCATTCAAAGAGCTGTTCTTTTAAAACCTGGTCTAGGTTATACTGTAAGAGAAAGCTGCTCAGTGCTTATTAATATCATAGTCTCTATTTTAATTCTTCATCTTGAAGGAAAAAAGACAATAAAGTCCAAAATGAAAATTAAATTTCTAGAATAGATATTGTATGCTATTTTAGTAGCACTCTGTTAAAAATGTAGCATCTCTGCTAACCACTCGCAAAGGTCACTCCTAGGGTATTATTTATGCATGCATTATTTTGGATTTGGCTACTCCTAGATTTATAATGCAAATCTTTTGTGTTTCCATTCCTTTGACTCTGCTTTCTGACTTCTGGAAATGAAAACAATTTGTCAGAGGAGAGAAAATACAGATCAGTCCATTTTACAATACAGTCCGTTTTACACTGGCCAGTGCCCGGACAAGAATAGGTTAATATTCATCGATACAATTAAGATTTAGAAATTGTGTTGGATTTTCATGATTCTTGTAGTCTCTGTACCTCAAAAGCATGTGTTTAAAAAATTCAACCAAGTAAATGTGAAGCTTTAATTGGCTTTATCAAGTGATTCGTGAATCAGACAGCATCCCATTAAGCAACTACGAGAGCTGTGCAGGGTTGCACTAAATGGAAAGTTTTTACAGGAAGACAGGTGGGCAAGGGAGCTCTGAACGCAAGAAAAGATAGGATTATTTTTAGGCAGGGACATCTTTGGGGAGGGAGGGAATGAGGATGGTTTTACCATGCAGAGTGCCTCTCTTCTTCGGTGGGTGACAGAGAGGGTTCATGTAGCAGATCACCTTCCTGGAGCTTGACCCGAAAATTCCATACTGGTTGAATAAGACAGTATTTCTAGGAAAGGTTGAAACAGCAGTTAGGTGAGGTTTTAAATCTAAGTGTAGTGTCATGGACAAGTGAGGCCATTTTGCACCTGTGGTTTTTCTCTTTAACACATACATCTTCAAACAAATGGTTGTTATAAGTGGACCTCAATGCAGAATGCATGCCATTAAACAGCAAGTCTTTCTGGGAAGAGAAACTGCAAGACATTGGGTGGATATTGACATCTGTTGAAGAGAAAGAGAAAGTAGCTGAGTCCCTGGAGCCCAGAGATAAGCAACAAAAGGAAGTATAGTTACGCCTGATCAGAAACCATGCCCTCCAGAGTCAGCAGAAGCAGCTGTGCAGTACTGAACAGGTAACAAAATAAAGTCAAAGTCATGCGAATAAATTACCATGTCAGTGGACCGCCCTCCTCCCAACGTTCACCAAAATATTGCCCTAGCTATGCCCTCAGGGGAAAAATCACCTTTTTCCAGCATGTTTCAGGTCAGTCATGCTTGTTTACCCTGATGGTTATCTGTGATACTAGACACAATTCAGGGCAAATGAAATTGTGAAATGCATTTGTTAAATGGCCACCACCCATTTCTTACCAGTACCACATAGCACTGATGAATCGTTTAGATTTGCTGGCCAGGTGAGACCTTAGTTTCAGAAGTTTCAGCAACTTTAACAAAGCCTTCGTCTATCTATTCATCAGCAAATGCCTAAAGCTTCTCCTGTTTTACAGTAGCGTACAATCTTAAGGCCCCCACACAGGTATTGAGAGCTGACAGCAGCATAATTGATTGTTCTGTGTTGTACTCTCTCATACAACTGCTCAGTAATCTACTTTATTCTTTTTCTTCAAGTTCCAGCTCTCTCAGAAATGACTGAAGATTGACGTACTTCCCTTTCATTTACCTTTCTCTTTTCTACTTCACTCTTTTTGCAAAGCATTAGGAAATGTCAGTTTCTAAAGTGTGAATGTGCGCATAACCATGAAAAATAGACACAGATACACACATGCTACACACACATTTCTTATAACCACAAATACTAAAGGGAAAGAAAATGCCCAAACATCTACTTCCATTTAATCAGAGAACGCTGAAACATTTTTGAGGTCCCATTTCTCCCTGCACAGCTTGCATAGTGAGCAAACGTATAGAATATAATTATACTTGGGAAGTTGTTTATCAATTTCAACATGTTAAAAACTAATTATGCTGTGGATTCTATCGAGGTTGTGCTGGTGCTGATGGAGCCCTTAATGACGTCTTCCTTGCACGAGCAGACAGTGAACAAATTGCTGCTGCCTTACAAGCACATTAATTTCTAATGTAGGAGGAAGTTTCTGTTTTGACAGAATGAGCTTACAGTCCAAGCTTTACCACCTGCTTAATCATAAAAGCATATGACGTGACATAATTGAGTTCTAAGTTAACTCCATTATAAAATTAATAAGTGATTGGGTTTTAAAGTAAAACACCGAGTGATTAGTTTATATTCCTACACGAATGCCTATGAAGTAAAACGACGGGTAAACCGTCCTTTCTGTAGTTGTAGTACACACAGAACAATTGGCTCTTCCTGAGTACGTTTACTGAAGAACAGCCGACAGTCTTTTCATCAAAGTTCCTTTTGCACATTTTCGTGTGCCAAGTTTCCAGTCACCGGGAAGACAAGTTTTCCCGTGTAATCCCTCATGCCTGTGTCTCTGCTGACTTTCTTTCTCACCGTGCTGATGCTCATGGCACTAGACCATTGCCCCGTTCACACTACCCTTTTGACTGACGTGATCTAGTTTTCTGCTTTCTTTGGCTTTCAGTTTTGCTCATTCCTTTTATGCTGCTCTCTCTTTCCACATTAGTGATAACCTCTACTAACCAAGCCACGCTATCCTCAGCTTTTAGCCAGTGACAGATTGGCCAGTCCTTTTCAAAAATGGAAAATATATTTTAAGCCCTTTTTTTTAATAGCTACCAAAAATAATAAAATATTTTCACTTCTTTGCCTTTAATCAGTTGTATTACTTATGCTATAAAAATTCTATTAAACAGTTCCTTAAATTAGTTAAAATAGCATTAAATAGCATTTTTGCAAAGATAATGTTCCTATGCCTACTGACATACTTTTTTGACTGGTCTCTGATGCTATTTTTACTAGGGATTTTATAAAGCACCTTTATATATATCTATATATATATGAAAACAACCCCTTAAAATATATTCCACAGGCATTTTTAGTGTATCAGGGTGGAAAGGAGAACTTATTGGGTAGCTATTTATTACCTAATTTACCACAAATTTATAAGACTTCTAATACGGGAGCCACCTTCCAGCTTTCTAGAATCTCTGGATGAAAATGCAGACGTTAAAGCAGCTATTTATGGACTGAAAACTGCCTTATCTCCAGAAGTTGTGGATCCCATTGATGGCAACTCCCGTTTGTTAAATTGACTTAAAAAAATCCAAAGCGCCTAGGTGTGCTGGAGCACTGCAGAAGGCAGAGAACAGAAATGGCAACGCTCTTCTAATTTTAGCTTACAAATTCCCTGTGATTAGGTACTTTTAAGTTTTGTTAGAGTTTCCTAGGGTGACTTTTTTATTTTGTAAAAAATACGTGTAAGTGTCTGAATGGAGATGACACTTCTCTAACCTTACTAGCCAAGATTCAGGGGGAAGAAAACTAAGATTCTTTTGGCAACGTCTCCTGTCACTTTTCAAGATTTCAGCCTTTCATTGTTCATCATGGATTAAAATGATATAATGAGTATGTAAGGCAATTAATAATGATAATATGTCACAGAAGTAGCAATGATGATAATTTGCTATGAAAAAAGTCACAATGACCTTTTCCTCAAAGTATCAATTTGGTCCAGTTGAATAATTTTTTCAATATCCTAAAATAGGAAACTTATGTGTAAAAGGTAAATTCCTTGAGCTTGCTCATGAGACAGTGAATAAAAACTGAAGCGGCACAAGAATTCAAGACCTTTCTTGTGGGCCCTCCTCTCTTCTGTCCACATAGTGTCTTCCATGACTCTATCCCTCAAAATCCTTTACCAAGATTGCTGTAATTTCCCCCTAACCGACCACTGTTCTTCCAGACTCGCCTAGTTCTGACTTCTACCAAAGGTTTCTTCAAAAAACTGTAGCATACTCCTCCAAAATGTGTATCCGATTTCCTTCTCAGTTTGGAGTCATATAACGCTTTTCAGTCACTCCCAAATGCTTTGGGATGGCCCCTCCAATCTACCCAGCACTATATGCTCCTGTTACCCAAAGACTATGCTCTCATTTTCCTCTGTGCCCTGGCATAGTGCCTGAAGTGGTCTTCTTCCTTGTCTACCTACACAATCCCAACTCATTCTTCACTCTTTGTACAAGTTAAGGTTGGATTCAGTCCATCCATATTCAGTGCCTTTCCTTGGAGAGCCTGAGCCTGTGGGAGGATGATGCACGCCCAGCCTGTCTGTCCAAATGGAACTGTGACTGCTCTGCCTGATGAGGTGTGTGCAGAAGTGGCGTGAAGTGTGAGTCAGCCCGGGTGCTCCATGTTTGCTGGAGTACAATGTCCGTGAGGCCATTACCCAGTAAGGGCTGCCCCATCCGCGTTTGTTTCTGATCAAGATGATGTGGAGCAGGACTACTGCTGGCCTGAGACCGACACTAGCACTGAAGACACTGAGGTGTTGCAGGCTTTTGTTATCACAGCGTAACCCTTTCCTGAATGATGCACTATTTCTACATTGTAATTGCTGGCTTTATTGTTGTTTTGATTGTTTCTCCCATTAGCCATTGAAGTCTTTAAAGAAAGCAACTGAAATGTTTAACCTTTTCCCTCTAGCAAGTAGTAAAATGTATTGCACATAGAAGGAAGGGATAATTATTGATAGAAAAAGCAGAATAATAATTTGTTGTAAAAATATAAGTCAACTATCCCACACTAATGCTAGGATGCAGACAAGAGCATAAACAATTCTACACTTATGTAATAAATCAATTTTGATCCTCTGCAGCTAGTGTATTTAGATTTGACCAAAACTAGGTAGATAGACATGAAGAAACACATTTGATTTTGTTTCTTCAAAAATGGCTTATTCTTGTAGCACCGAGAAAGAAGCCTGCCCCTCAAGAGGTGGCAGAGCCTAGAGAGAGATTCATGAAATACGGCATATTAACAAAACTCGAGAGTAGGTACTACAGGGTGAAAGAAGAAACTGCTTAAACTTGGGGAAAATACTCCACGAAAATTAACCTGAAGGAATATAGATGTTTGTTGTTATTATTATAATCATACATAATGAGCTATTTAAATTCCTTACTCTTAAAATGAATTAGAATTAAACCAAAACTTGTATTGCCTGTCATTTTCTAGATGGTCAATATTTTCAATTCTATTTTTTTTTCTAATTGCACTTTATTTTCTTGGTTGATTGGCCAGATTGGATTGAAGATTTTCGTTAACACTTTGTGTGATGGCCTTATTTGGACTCAGGGAAGTGTTGCTGTATGTGTGTGTGTGTGTGTATGTGTGTTTATACATGTGTACATTGAAATCTATCTCTTTGCCAGGTAGTAAAGTATACCAACAGTGCTCAAAAAATGCTTGGTTAACAATTAAAAATAATTACCTTAAAATAGGTAAGATTTAATATGGTGCAAAGAGTAGGGCAGGCATTTCAGGTAGAGGATGGGTGAGGCATTGAGGCCCAGAGCCAAGAGAAAAGCACAGAGAATGAGGTGGGGCAGCATAGTTGATGAGGAGAACGTGCGGTGGTGGGTGGTAAGGACAGGACCCATAAAGTAATAAGGCCAGATATGTGAGGTGCCGACATGCTATATTAAGCAGTTTGGCATTATCACAAAACCTCTGGAGAACGCATTGAACAAACTTTACTAAAGAAGTGACAAGACCAAATTTGTGGTATAGAAATTGCACTCTATGTATATGTGGAGAATAAATGGAGGGGGGTGGTCAGGACGGTGAAACTAAGGACAAGGCCAAAGACTTTTAAAGGGTGGTCTTGTATATATACTTAAAAAAGATAAGCCAAGACAGCGTATTTTCTTTCTCATGAATTTGGGAAATTAAAAGAATTGACTAACTACAGTGTAAGCTGATGATGGGAGGTGGTGACAGCAACCAAATTTAGGAGTAGACAGGCTCAGTGAAGATTAGAGACAATTGGAGTAAGAAGAGACTCTTAATGACTGATGAGAACGAGGAATTCATGTCAATCATGGAGCTTTAGAGTGGCAATCTACACACCTGCTACACAGGACTCTAGATCTGTCTTATCTCCCACCCTTTCTCATAAGCTCCGCCTCTTAGCGCCAGCAACATGCCCATCTTCTATACAGTTGCTTCCCATGTGTCCTTAAAATAACCCACCCATTTTGGCCGTAAGAGTTTCTGTTCTGTTTCTTCTGTTCTTTATAATGAAATATCTTAAAGCACATGGTAGATGGATAGCCACATATTATTAATAATGACTCACCTGAACTTCACATGAGAAATCACACAGGAGGAAGTATGGTCTATGGAATCTAAAGCTTGACACAGGATGGGGGGCACAGGGTAAAGTGACCTAAAAGAAGCAGAACTTTTTTCGAAAAGTTACATGTTCTGAAATAAATACAAACTTCAGCTACTGGGAAATTAATCGCTATGCCCTTGTATTTCAGTCTAGGGGAGTAATTCAAATTGCACAGCTTGAAAAAAGCACCTTAGAACATTTCCAGATGAAAGATGTTACCTTAATATCAAAGGCTATGTTTTGCTATTTAGTATCATATATTTTGCTTTTAATAAGTTTACCTGCTTCAGGGCAATAACGTTTTGTTACACGCGGCAAAGTGGTTTGGTATGTATCGAGATTCCTGTTCCACAGTTGCTCTAGTTTGAGATCCCATTGCACAAGGTTATTTTGGGCCTGGGAGGAAAAGGATCTTGGGTGACAGGATGACAAATTGAAATGTTTGACAATCTTTTTGCAGGTTTTGTTCCCATTGGGATCTGATGTCAGTAAAATTGTGATGATTCAGTTTATATCATGATAAACTAAATCTGTAGAACAGCCTTAGGTCACCTGGGAAATGTAGTTTCAAGTCAGTGATATATTAGAAATGTTTTTTCCACTTACTATGAAAACATTGGTTGAAGGATTTGATGACAGCCTGATGCTGAAGGAGGGGACCTTTTATGCCAAGCTTTATGGTCTAGATTAGGCTGGAGGCAGTCACAGTGGTTGTTACTCCCAAGGGACTACATGGTCCAGAGGTTGAGCACTAAAATAGAAATCAGAGCATCTGTTCACATACTTGGTGCTATTGGGTCTCATAAGTGGTCATTAGATTCTCCATATTTTAAATAAAACCACAGTCCTACTTTCATGTTTCAGAAATTTCTATGACAACTAATAAAACAAAAGCACTTAATGCTTAGAGCTGATAAGTGGAAGATTATTAATAAATAGTGAAGCTCTGAAATAAGAGGGTACCATTTCTTCCAGGTTTATTTGACAGGCTATCCCAGACCCAGATTACAAAATAACTAAATTTTAAGTACTTCTAGGAATCACTAGGCTCACTTCAAGAGCTCAATAGCTACATTGTCTAATCCAGGGAAGAACTGAATTTTTAATTTCCATTAATTTAATTTTTACTACTGAAGCAGTGTGAAACATTTTTCTGCTAAACACAGCTGTAGTGTTTTCATGGACTACATGTCACTTTAAACTTGCATCGCACAAGATATTGTTGCATTGCAATGAGTGATTGGGTCATGCATGTCATTTTCAGCAGTACTCACATGTAAACATGTGAACTCAGCTTGCATGATTAAGTATAGGAAGCAACACAATAATTTTTACAAATAATCATGATTCAAAAATCAAATGGAGATGCAGAAACTAATGCTGTTACCAGCAAAGTGGAGAGAACATGCTTTGCACATTTCATGATTAAAGACAATTATAATCTGGTGGAGCAGAGTAAAATAGAAAAGCTATGTATTATGTAAAACATTAAAATCGACAAACAGGAAAATATTTTAAAGCATTTTCAGTAAATGGTTAATGAATTCACAAGGATTTTTGTCTCAACACAAAAAAATTATCAACAAACTTCTAAACTCAAAATTAACAACTAAAAATTTTAGACTTCCTAAGTAGGTCATCAGCTTGTAACTTCAACATGGCTAGGTCCTTACACAAAAGGAAAAGGATATTTAGTGGAAAAAAATTATTTGTTGTATATTTTTGTGAACAAATGTGATGGAATAACAGTTTTTTTTACAAAGATCAAAAGAGTTTCAGTGAAACCACTAAATAATTGTCCATAGAAAATGAAACCTTAGCCCTGGATAGTGTGGCTCAGTGGCCTGAGTGCCCATCTATGAACCCAAAGATCACTGGATGGATCGATTCCCTGTCAGGACACATCCCTGGGTTGTGGGCCAGGTTTCTAGCTGGGGGTGTGCGAAAGGCAACCGATGTTACTCTCCTCTTTCTCTCCCCTCCCCCTCTCTCTAAAAATAAATAAATAAAATCTTAAAAAAAAAAGAAAAGAAAACTTTTTTAACAGTATCAAAGAGTGCTTGATTCAATATTTGAAAATTTGAAAATGCTATTCTTTAACATTATGTGAGTCATACAAGAGACACTACTAATTAATATGTCTCAAATGGCTTCCAAATTTACCAAGAAATGCAGTCATTTTGCAAACTAAATAATTAAGTTTAGAGCACAAATGTTTTGAATCTTTTACTTTTAAAAAACTTCAACTACAAATGAAAAGACTATTTCTAGTACTTACTGGCTCTCACTACATTAAATAAAAGTTCCAGACTTATTGGAATTTAAAGGGCAGCTTCAAAATTAATAATTCCTTCTCAAATAGATGAAGCAGTTTCATCAGTGTGTATATAAATAATTTTTTAAAACACCTTTTTTTGAATTTGATTCCATTATGGGAAAACTTAAGTCTGTTTGGAACAGAGTTCAGTATGTGAGTTTTTTGTTCCAACCATAAATTTCAGGAACTCTAAATATAGGTTGAGTATTTCTGAAAAAATGCATCAAGTTGGGGTGGGCTATAAGTGTAAAGTACACATCAGATTTTGAAGTTTGAGTCAAAAAAGTAAAATATCATTAATATAATTACTTTAATTAATTTACTAGAGCCACAAGAATCTAAGCTAATTTTGATTACCTTCGTATTTCTATTACATAGTAAAGAACTTTGTCCATAATTAGTAGTCAATGTACACTTTGAAAAGAAAGGTAGAAAAGAGAAGGGAGAAATATGAAAATAACACTGAAAACATCCATATCTACCAAATCTACTTCCCCATGTTTCCATTTCAATATCTTGTGACTCAAATGAATATTGACCGGATGTTTCTTCAAATAAAGTATAATTATAAATTGAAATCATTATTACATAGAGGTAAAGATGTGCAAATACGTGTAAATCTGTGAAAACTATTCTACTCTGGAGAGTCTAGAATGTTTAACATTTTATCTGATAAAAATTCCCTTTTCTGTCTATTTGCATTCAAGTGAAAATTCAGTCTGGAAAGGGCATAATGAAGATGCATTTGAGAGCTTATTCAAGTGTGTATGTGTATGTGTTTTATAAAGTGTAATAAGTAATGTGGCTTTGATGAGAGTCAAGCAAGTCATTGTTTATTACTCTTTAGAGGAAGAAATGCTTCTATTAGGAACTTACTGCCTCTGCATTAATCTCAACAACGCATGATAGACCACAGGCAATTTTACTACAGTGGGAGACTTATTGAAGGCCCGAGATGAATAGATTATATAGACTTGTATTTTAGATGCCTGTATCAAAATCACATAGGCTTAGAATTTAAGTGCACTAGTCAAGATTCATATTTTTGCATGCATCAGACAGATTTATCACAAGCACAGTTATGAAGGAACTGCAACAGAGGCAGAATTGGAGTCTTTTCTCCTTACCTAATACCTGAGACATGAAAAGAAAGAGAGAAGTACTATTTGGTACTTAGCTTTTTTTATTTTATTTTATTTTTTTTTTGTCGCCGATGACCAAAGGAAAAATAACAGTCCCAGCAGTAATTAGTTCATGGACACATGAGGACGGAGTAAGGATAATTCTTTATATTCAGAGGTAAAAATTACCTGTGGAGCTTCATGGTGTTATCTTTAACCCACTTATCAGAGCCCACTCCTGACAAAGAGGCTTTGATAGCCAGAAAGACATTCAGGTATCGGAACCTCTGCCAGAGCTGCGGTTCAATGCTTGACATCAGTGCTGTCCTGTAGGTACACCTTGTCTCGCTTCTGTACTCCTGGTCTCAGCACAAGTGGCTGTCACTTAACACTCTAAATAGTTCTAGCTAGGGACACATTTCTGTCTTCACCTGGTTCTTCAACTAGGGAATACTTTTTGCTAACAGTACTCTGCCCTTAATGATTTACAAAGGTGACCTGTACCTATGTTAGCAGTCCTGGGCAGGAGATGCTCTCTGACTAAATGGTATGGCTATTTAGAGGGACAGACTACCAGTGAGTTTTATTATCTTCATATTGTTTCTCATCACATTACCTCTGTCCCCTAAACATGGTACCAAAAGAATTATGTTATGAATAGGATTAATGTTTCCATGGTAAAACTGATACTACTCAGATCATTTATATTTTCTAAGCATTTGAAACTGAAATCCTTTTTGTTTGACGGCACTTACCCAGTTTCCCATACTTTCTACTGTATCCATCACGGCTACAACTACCTCAGAGTCTTTCAGAATCCCAGGGAAGATAACATTCTTCTGAAAATGGACTGTTACTTGCTGATTCAACTGTGGGCGTCTAAGCACTTGCTGTTTATATGTAAGGCATGTCATCCATTTTCAGATATATGAGGCATGTAATTGGCAGCAGATTTTTTATTACCAGCTATTTAACTCATTTTTTTCTTAACTTAGATTTATATATATTGTTCCTCAGGGCTGATGGGAAGGAGCTTGAATGACAAATGAATGACAGCATTCATCAAACAGAAATTTGATTCCATTTGTGCCCTCTTGCAGAGATATCATGTGGATTGCTAAAGGTTTGGAAATAATTCTTACATATGTACATATATAAATATAAATAAGGTAATGCTGATTATAAGTGCATTTTACATATATTTTAACTAAGTTTATTTCTAGTCTCATTAATTTCAAATAAATAAATAAATACTGCCCCTTTAAAATCAGCTAGGACAACAATTAAATAAATAAATCCTATCCCTTTAAAATCAGCTAGGACAGCACAGGTATCTTTTTAAGAGCAAGGTGCCTAGATTAAATTATAAGTATTATTGTTTCTTCTACATGGTGTTCATAATCAATTATAATTTCTCTGACTACCTGTAAGTTTATATATGTACTTATTATATGTATACTTAAGTCAGAGTTGAATTAGATTGGACATGATAAAGAATATAAACCACTGGTTATTTAATTTTTACTATGTGTAAAAAATTGTGTTGCTTCCACATATACTATCTTATTTTACCTCACAACAAAACTATATTAGCTAGTATTTTCCACCTTTATGACAAAGCTAAGCCATAAAACCAGTAGTGAGGTAGAATTTAAGTCCATATTTGTCTATCTGCCTAATTCTAAATTCATTATATTTATACTATATCATGTTATCAGTTTTAAGGAAAAAAGTTGTGCTAACCTTTATTAACTTGGAGTAGTATCTCAAAAGTCAAAAATTGTTATTTGTAGATTAAAACATAAATATTAGATCAGTCTAAACAGAAAAGCAAAAATTTCAGTGTGCCTATTTTTTCAAGTTTCTACAGGGAGATAAATGGAATTGTATCATTAAAAAGTGTATGCAGTATATAGGCTATTTGGATCAGTTATTATTTCCAGGAATGTTTTTCTTTCTTCCTTTCTTTTTTTTAACGTGGCTCTTCATTCATAAAGTAATAAATTTAACACAATTAGGAGAAACTGATTTTAAGTGATAGCTCTTTTCTACCAGTAATATCTGAACATACACAGACCCAATGGCAAGAGTAAAGATCAGAGTGACTAGCTTTTAAAAATATTTTAAGTCTGCAAATAATAACTAAAAAGCTTGCAAAAATGAAGGATGTACTTTTATTCTTAAAAAGAATGCAGTTTTTCAGAATCCCAAAGAATGGTAAATAACAAAAGATATCTGTTTAAATTTAGGGTATAATAGTTTACTTTCCTTACTGAGCAGAACTAAAATATCAAAATATTTGTTTCTTTTATAAACATGGGAACATTTAAATGCACTTTGTCCTGTAAAATGTATTCCTGTCACTTGTACAAGAATATAATCATTCAGTCTAGGTAATAAAAAGCAAACAAGACTGCAGCCTTGAGGGCAATAACTTTGAAGAATATTGCAAATTTAATTTAAAATAATGGTGCTATAGTTCTTATCGACATTATTTTATAAGCACTCACTGTGAGTGATTCTTCTTCCACGTCCTCTGCTGGTCATTGACCTTCGGTTTTGTTTGTGTGTTTAAATCCTTGCTACCACAGAAGATGCACAGTTAGAGATACGAGGAAAATTGGCATCACAAGTCACTAGGGTGTTTGTAAAAAATGAAGAAACATGCCAACCCATCAGTGCCCTGAGCTTTCCACACTAATATGCCTGTGAAACACAAAATAAGAACACATTGAGTTGTTTAGGGTCTCTTTCCATAAAAGATGTAACTATTTATTTTAATACATTTACAAAGTTTTCTGAAATTGAAGAGCCAAAGACATTTCTATGTCTTCCAATCATTCGAAAAAAGCATTTATGAGTCAGCATAAAGCTGGAAGAGCAACCACAGGTTGAAACAGTATGAACGCCAAACAGTCTGCAAAAACCGGAGTGAGAGGTAGGAGTGAGATCAGGCTTCCAGAGCTGAGGCTTTGCAGGTGAGTCTGGAGAAACCAGTGTAGCAAATGGATAAGTAGCTGGAGATGAGGTAAGAGTGGGTGGGAGGGGGTGGATCCCAGGGGAGGACCTCAGATAAGTGATAAAGTATAGTTTGTTTCTAAAAAAAAAAAATGGGGTAAGGGGAATATACTTTTGTTTTAAATCAAAAATGGGTAAGAGCTGCACATCTTTAATCATATTCTATGAAAGTTTAAGGTCCTTGGGGTTAAAAAAAAGTACACTATTCTCTATCCTGTTTTGTTTCTGTGCTTGACTTCCCCCATGCTGGTTTTAGGTTTTGAGGTTTGTTTGTTTTGCTTTTTTTAAATGCAGGAGTCAAGGAATTAATTTAAAAAACTAAAGGCCAATACATTTCCCAAGTATGAGGTATCAAAGATGTAAGTTTTTTGTTTTTGTTTTTTTACTTTATTTCCTTCCTCCTACCACATTTGTATATATACTTGGAGATATTCTGAAGCAAGATTTGCCATGACTGCCCCCCCCCCCTCGCTGGATTGTAACAGTTGAATTGCAGGGGAGGATACTCTCAAATATCAACATCAAGTCTCACACTGGAGAGAGACAAATGTCTCTCATCAAATCACAAAACTTAACTGTTCAGTGGGAATGACTTATTCCAGACTTAATCTGACAAACGCCCTTCTGTCCCCTGGCCTGTTGCAAATAGTCTGTGTGCTCATAGGCTTCAGTGCTCTCTTAATGCTTCTTCAGCTCTCTCTCTGGAACTCAAATTCCAGGTTTCCTACCCAGCACCAGGTCTTGGAAGCCCAGACTTGGCTAACGCCCATTTTCCATCCTTACTGCCACTTGACCTTTGGCTTGTTTGAATGGAAGAAAACATCAGACTGCTGCTAAATATATTATGTGCAGGAGACTCTGCAGTATTTAAAGTTAATATCTAAAAACATAAAGAGTAGATTTATCATATGAAATTGATTCAACATTATTTTGTACTTATATATAACATTTAAAAATACATTTTAAAATTGTCATTGTACTCTGTTAACATATGTTCTTGGCATTAAAAACTTCCATTTGAATTCTTTGAAGAATGGGTGATATCGCCATGCAGGCTGTGAGACCAAATGGTCAGGGGTAACAACATGTCCAAGATCGTTCCCTTGCAGATTGGGCCCCCAGAAAAGTTCATCCCCTGCAATGCTCCCCGTAGACCAGCTATGGTGGCGAGCGGTAGGATCTAAAAATGAGGCATGGAATTCACCCCCTGATCATGCTAGGGGAGAGGTTTGTCCGTTCCCAACCAGGAAGGCTGATGCTGGAAGTTGTGAAGTAGCTTACATTTTATTGCAGCTGTGACCACAAGACTTGTGCCAGCCAGGTCCTGTGATGATCCAGAAGTGACACCCTTCAACTGTGAGCCCTGAGCTGCCAGGTTCTGCGATATCCTATTGTTACTGTAGCCTGCATCTTCATCTCACCAGAGGTTGGACCGATACAAAATCATTTTGGGATTTATAAGCAAAGATCAGAAATGGTATGTTTTCTACTCAGTAGAGGAACTATTTTTTCCAATTCCACTAACTGAATGGAGTACAGTTTTATTTTTTTCTGGTTGAATCAAAATTATCTACTTTCAAATGCTTCAATTTCTCTCCTTTTCAGTCTTTGGGATGACTTGACATGCATAAAAGTAACAGCATAAATAATACAAGGCAGAAAACCTTTCCACATACTTTCGTTTACCTACCTGCTGTCATTTTAAATTATGTTTATCCTCATCTTTTACCTGCCTAGAGTTCTTTCTGCTCACCCCTGAGATTTTATATACATTGGATACACACACCTTCAAGAAGGCAGCTTACTAAGTACTGGGTGAATTTACATATATATTTGTATGCATTTTAATTATCAAATTTATTGAGGTATAAATTATATTTAACAAAATGAACTACATTTAAGTGGAGATTTAGATTATATTTGAAAAATTTATATGCCTGTGTAACCACAAAAAAAATCAATACGCAAAATCTATTACACTCAGATTCGTTACATAGCCTCTCCCAGTCACCTGTACACACATTTATCCTCAGGTGACTACTGGCTAGTCTGTTTTCTTCCACTAAAGCTTACTTTGTCTTTCCTAGAGTTTCCTTTTTTTTTAACCACTTGTTATTTTATTTTATTTATTTTTATTTTTAAAAATTTTATTTTTATTTATTTATTTTTTTAAAAAAATTATTGTTATTCAGTTACAGTTGTGTGTCTTTTCTCCCCATCCCTCCACCCCACCCCAGCCAAAACCCCTCCCTCCCCCACCTCCACCCTCTCCTCACTGTCCCTCCCCACTCCTCCCTGGCTATCAGCAAATGAGTGGATCAGAAAACTATGGTATGTTTACACAATGGAATTCTACGCAGCAGAGAGAAAGAAGGAGCTTATACCCTTTGCAACAGCATGGATGGAACTGGAGAGCATTATGCTAAGTGAAATAAGCCAGGCGGTGAGGGACAAATACCATATGATCTCACCTTAACCTGGAACATAATAAATAGAAGGAAAAAAGCAAACAAAATATAACCAGAGATATTTATTTTTATTTTTATTTTTTAATTTTAATTTAATTTTAATTTAATTTTATTTTTTAATTTTTTTCCCATTTTTTATTTTTGTTCAAGTATAGTTGTCTCCATTTTCCCCCCACCATCCCCACTTCCCACCCTTGATCCTACTCCCCTTTGGTTTTGTCCCTGTGTCCTTTATACATGTTCTTGAAAACACTTCCTCTTTTCCCCCCATTATCCCCTCCCACTTCCCCTCTGGTTACTGTCAGTTTGTTCTTAATTTCAATGTCTCTGGTTATGTTTTGCTTGCTTGTTTGTTTTGTTGAATAGGGTCCCCTTACAGGTGAGATTATATGGTATTTGTCTTTCACTGCCTGGTTTATTTCACTTAGCATAATGCTCTCATATGGAATCATACCATAGGTATTCATTGTATCTGGCATCTATGTTTCAGCTTAACGATTTTGAGCTTCACTTGTGTTGTTACTTGATCACTTCATTTCTTTCTATTGGTGAGTAGTATTCCAACACAGACTGTTGAGTGGAACATCAGTCTTCTACCTTCAGTGCCTCAGGCCTTTAGACCCAGATTAGAATCTATTGCATTGGCTCTCTGGCTCTCAGGGCTTCCCGTTAAGCCACAGGCTTATCTGGGTCTTGCAGACCCAGCTTGCAGACAGCATGTCCTGAGACTTCTCAGCTTCCATAATTACATGGAGACAATATATGTCTTTTTTTTTCTAATATATTTTTGTTTTTTATTCTGTTATAGTTGTACCAATTTTTTTTCCCTTTTGCCCTCCTCCATCCAGCCCACCCCTCTCTCCTATAGTCAATTCCCTCTCATTTGTCCATGGCCATGCGTCATTCATACATGTTCTTTGACTTATCCCTTCCCCTTCCTTCCACCCTCCCCCCGGTCTCCTCCTCTCCTATAGTTATCAGATTGTTTCATATTTCCATGTCTCTGGTTCTATTTTTCTTCTTAGTTTATCTTGTTCATTTAATTCAAGTTAGAAGTGACATGTCTCTTTATATATATGTATCTATGTATCTATGTATTTATCTATGTATCTATCATGTAACACATATGTATTCTTTTTCCTTTATTGGTTCTGTTCCTCTGATGAACCCTGACTAACACACCCTCTTTCCTGAAATGTGCTAAGTACCATTTGTGTGTCTGGGACTGTGTGTCTGTGTGTGTGTTCCTGGGGCTCTGAGATGGCCAAGAGTTCAGGCTCCTTGTTTATTTTCTGAGTTGTATGTTTCCACTGCATTTCTTTTCCTTTTGGCCAGTGCAATTTAAGATTCAACAAATGCCTTGAGGGTGAATCTTACTGAAATGTCCAGTTCACGTCTCCATGATCCTGTTGTCTAGAATTTTGTCCAACTCCTGCCTTCTGGGTGGTCCTGAATTTCAGTGTTTGCCTCCATTTCAGCAAGGCCACTACAAGCTTTGTGCCAAGGTTTTAGCTGAGCTTTTAGGGTCTGAGACAAGTCACGGCAAATGCACCAGAGGAAAAATGCAGCAGTAAATGTGGGTCTCACTACGGGATTTTCCATTTCCTACCTTATCTTGATCCTATTTACCCCATGTCTTAGCTGTCGTGGTTGCTTAGCTGTTTTTACATTTCATCTAATTTTTGTACCTTTTGATAAGTTATAAAGATAATCTCTCCAAACTTTTTTGATATGGACAACTGATTTTCATTTATGAATCTACCCTAGTATTTTCTGATGTGCTTACATTTAATTTTATTGATAAATATATGCATTTGAATACTATATAACTGTAATTGTATAGCATTGACAATATATGTTCTCTTTCTTTAAGGACTTTAAACTCTAGAGATGATTTTGAGTTATATGCTATGAACTCTAATTCCAAGTACAATAGTATATATTAAAGAAGATTAGTACTAATTTTTATATTTTCTCAATGTTACAGTACTTTTAATTCTACCTGTTGGTCAAAGAGCCAGCTCCCCCATACATTCCACTTAGTAAAGCCCTATACTCGTCTGCTGTGTAACCTGTACCTGAGCGAGGCAGCCATGCCGCCATCTGCTGTATTTCCTTCATGATGGCTGTTCTCATTGTAGGTTATTGCAAGTCTCCAAGGGCTAGAATCTCTTTGCCCTTGAGCCATTTTCTAACAGAATAAAAATGGCTTGCATTTCCTCCTGTCACTGCACAAGCTGTATTATAAAATTGCCTCAATTACAGCATCACTTATGTTATCTTAAGCAGAATTGATTTTGTTTTCATGTTGTAAGGATGAAAGTTGGCTTAGTAAAAGCTTTTCTAAGTACCACGGTGCTGTATCTGAATCTTCACATTATTCTGATTTTGCATAATGATGATGGCATTATTTAGTATTTATTTTGGTACTTAGAGAGAAACCTCCTGAGATCCAATCTACTATCTGTGTGCTATAGGGAAAAGACATTCTAAGAGTTTGTTATCAAAAATTAAAATAAAAAAGAAGTTCTTTTAATTTAGTATTAAGACACTAGTGTCAATTATCTTCTATTATCCTGGCCAAAACCAGCAATTTTTATAGTAGAATAAAATAAATCTTGTCACTCAGCTTTTATGCCTGGATGGAGAATGTGAGAGGCATATTATCTGTGTAAGTATTTTTCAATTCATCCCTCTATTTCTTCACAAAGGTACAGCTAAAGTATTTTTAACTTGCTAAAAGCCCGATGCCAGATCCTGAATGCCTTTAGAATCTGGTAACATCACTGTGCACCTTTACTATCTGCCTCAGCTCTTGATTTTTCTGTTCAGCTATTTCTGGATTAGCCCTGAATTGAGTGTAGGATTTCAAAATTAATTTAGTAAAAATGTGGTTTATCAGTTAAAAAATGGAAACAGAAAGTAAATCATGCCCTAATGGATAACACACAAAACAAAGATCTAAGAGAGTAGGTTCTTTTTGGTCCTACAATTTAACATAGAATTTAAGGATACAATGTTTCATTTTAAGCAAAATTATTGGACAAATTTTTGACAGTTATCTTTATGGTTCTTGGCCACCATGTGACATTAATTCCCTTAAAGCTTTTCTGTGAGTTATGTAGCATATTATTGCCTGTACCCCGGAAGTTTTAGGAAAATATTCAATTATAGAGATACTTTGGTTCTAAACCAAGGTTTTAATCCAAATTCTCTACTTCTGTCTTTTGGTCTAGAAATGTTAAAATGTGATTGCTATTTTTCTGCGTGAACTATAAATATAAGGTATCATTTAAAAGTTCAGAGACAGAAACAGAAGAAATAGAACAAAGATTCTTGACATTGATCTTACCAATGATTTTTTAAACATAATACACAAGTACAGGCCACAAAAGCAAAACTAAACCAGTGGGATTACATAAAGCTAATAGGCTTCTTCACAACAAATAAAATAATCAACAAAATGAAAAAAAACTACATACATAATTGGAAAAATATTTTCTAACCATGTTTCTGATAAGTGGCTAAAATCTAAAATATATAAGCCACTTAAAACTCAATGGGAAAAAAAAAACAAAAACAAATAACCTGATCAAAAAATGGATGAAGGACTTGAATAGATGTATCTCCGAAGAAGACATTCAAGTAGCCATTAGGTAAATAAAAAAGTATTCAGCATCACTCATCACCAGAGATATGCAACTCAAAACTACAATGAGATGTTACCTCACATTTGCTATGATGGTTATTATTTTAAAAAGAAAAGATACCAGATGTCAGTAAGGGTGTGATGAAAGGGAAACTTCAGGCACTGTTGGTGAGAATGTCAGGGGGTGGAGCCATTATGAAGGATGGTGTGGAGGTTCCTCAAAGATTAAATATAGAGCTACCATCTGATCCAGCAATCCTAGTTCTGGGTAGAGATCCAAAGGGACTGAAATCAGGATCCTAAAGAGATCCCTGCACTCCCGTGTTCACTACAACATCACTCAAAATAGCCAAGGCTTGGAGCAATTGTTGACAGGTGAGTGGGTAAGGGAATATGGTATGTATACACAATGGATTATTATTCAGCCTTAGAAAAAACAAGATAATGTGGCAACATAAACTGATCTGGCAACATAAAATGTCCAGAGAAGGCAAATCTACAGAGACTTGTAGATCAGTGGTTTCCAGGGGTGCAGAGGACAGGGAACAAGGAAGTGATTGCTAATAAATGCAGAGTTTCTCTTGGGGATAATAAAAATGTTTTAAAATTATGTGAACGAAATGTACAATTCTGTGAATATACCAAAAAAAAACCCCAACAACAACCAGAATTGTACACTTTAAATGGGTGTATTTATGGCATGTAAATATATCTAAATAAAGTTGTTAAAATAAAGAATTTTACTTTCATCTTACTTTGTTTGAAATTAAATATAATAGTATTCATATTTTTTCAAATTACAAAAATTGCTCTAAAATAAATTTTTATAGGTTTTTAAATCTTACATAGCATCACTAGAACTATTGTCATTATATTGGCATTATATGCCAAGACAAAACCATGGCATTTCTAGATTAGCTTGTTTTCAAAATAAAATAAAGTCACTAACTGTTCCTCACAAGTTTAAGAAAAATTGTTAATTAGTTATCTAAAATTTTATTATAAATTCATTTATATGAATGCAGTTAGAATTTCTAATAAAGATGAAGTCATGCTAATATTGGAATATTAGCCATTAATGATTTTGCTTATTACATTATTGAAGAAATAAAAACAAGTTCTCTGTTATCATGTATGAGTATTAAGAATTCTTTACACCAGATCTATGAAAAGAGTAAAATATTTTCAGGAAAAACTACTAGAATTGGACATGGCAGTCAGATAAAATTAGTGCACATATTTAACTTCCATGGGTATATCTATTATTTTAAAATTGCTTGTTTTAAAAAATTAAATGAACCATAACATTGTATTTTGCACATGTTTTTGAGCATCAATCCTTTCTCACTTTCATCTGAGTTAAATTATTACAGACTCACATTTACTTTAGTTCCAGAGACACAGGAAATGTATTTACTAATACTGACATTTGTAAGATCAGATAGATATCAAAGAGAAAAAAAGTCTGACTAAATTAATTAACATTATAACAGTACCAATATTTTATAGAGCCTTATGATTTTCGAAGTGCCTCAGTGTATATTATCATTACTTCAATCATTATTTTGAGCACCTATTATATGTCAAGTCCTGTTCTAGATACTGATTAATTAACAAACGAAACAGAAAAATATGTCTGTACTAGTATATTATCACCTTACATTCTAATGAGGAGGGAGACTGACTAAAGTATAATAAGTAAAATACATTTATGTCTGTACTAACAAATACAATGGAGAAAAATTACGTAGGAGAAGTAGAGTGTGGGGATGGTTGTTAGTTTAAATGTGGCGGTCAGAAAAATCCTCTGTGATGTTGCAATTCATAAGTAAGATATTGAAGGAGGAGAAGGAGTATAGATATCTAGTTGAATAGCATTCTAAGCAATGAGGATAGCAAGTTCAGAGAAACTGAAGTGTGAGTAAATCCAGATATATTGTGAAACAAATCATATAGATATTTACTTATAGCTTTATGTAAAGGTTTATGTAGAGCCAAATAATATAGACCACTATAAGAAATCTACCTTTCTCTACGACTGAATAGGAAGCTGGGGGTGGAGAGAATTTGAGCATTTAAATGATTTAAACTATAGGTGAGTTAAAATTTTATGGTATCTAATAATCTAAAAGAAAATGGATAATGGCTTGGATATGGTGGTATCAGTGGAGGTTGCGATATTTTGAAAGAAATCCCAGTAAAATAGTCTCCTAGATTGGATGCAGTGTGAGTGACAGAAATTAACCAAGGATGACTCTCAGACTTTTGACCACAGCAGCTGAAACATTATGTTTGGCTCTGAACTGAAATAGTCAAGTCTTTAGGAAGTACAGATTTGGGGTAGAAAGATAAGGAAGGTTTTGTTTTGTTTTTTAAATGTGTTAGACGGACATCAATTAGACACGTAGGTGGCTACTTTGAGATAAAAGTAAATATGCTTGCCTGGAATTCTGTGGAAACATAATTTGGCAAGTCATTAGCATATAAATGGCATTTAATGTTTTGAAGTAGGATGAGAGTATTATAGAAGAGAAAATATAGAAGGATAGAACTCTGAAAACTGAGCTTTAGGGAAGGCAATTCAGAGTTTGCAGATTGGAGGATGAGAAAAACCACAAGTAATTCAGCCAGAGAAGAGGAGATCTTGTAATAGGAACAATCAGAAGAGTAGATTTCCTGTCATCAAAATGAAAAAAAAAAATTCAAGAAGGAAATAGTCAATCACATGAATGTAAATGAAAGTTTAAGTAAGTTGAGGATGGGTCATTTTATTTATCGTGGAGGTTATTGGTGGGTTTGCAAGTCAATTCAGTGGCAATATCCCAGAGCAATAGTTTCAAGAGTAAATCGGAAAAAAGGTAATTAGAGCTGGTGAGTAACAACTCTTTAGGAAGGAAAAGCAAAAATGGGTAATAGCTAGAAAGATATGGGGTTTTAATAAATAGTCTTGGAATAGGAGGAGCAGGCCATGTGGGCTTAGGGTTTGGTAGATGTGAAGATAAGCTGCTAAGAGATAGTGGATATCTCTTTGACTGTTTGTATTTTCTGAGAGAATTGAATGCTAAGTCCCTGGGAGTGAGGATGAGGCTGGAGGTTTTAGAGGTCTGGAAATCACCATGGGGAGAGAGAGAGGGTTAGTGGCTTACAGTAAATATCAAAAAGCAATAATGGTTGATTCGAGGTTAGAGGTCCTGCATTTAAAGTCAGATAGTCAACGTTTGTGTTTCCCCACCCCCAGTTATATTAGGTTGCATAAGTGTAGTTGTGGGCTGGGAGGAGATTAAAATTTAAACACAGTTTTGTCTGTTATGTATGAGACAGAGAATATAAGGCAAAAGGGTTTCAAGAGTATATAAGAGGGATTTTTGAATTTAAACTGTTTAGAGGGGACAGTGGGACTATGAAGAAACAGTAAAAATGTGTTAGAATCAATGATTTGTAAATACCAGTGAGGTCCAAAGTTCATAATTAATTATGCATATGCGATAGTAGGTATAATTTCCTACTTTTAGATGACAAGAAATACAACAGAAGTTTTAGGTGAGATGTCCCTGCTCGAGCTCATGTCAAGGGCCCGACCCCACACTCACTGGTTTTCCCCAAGGTTAAGTCTAACTCCTCTACAACGATCATGAAAGATGCCTTCTGAAAATGTCTGACTGTTAAACAGATGACCATTTCAGCGTTTTCCACAATGATAAATCCAAGCATTGTTTTAGCAAACACCTATTTTGAGCAGACATCTCTCGATGATCTCTCAGCTGTGTACCTTGATACCCAATCCTAAATTTCTGTGAACTTTTAACTTCGGTTTTACAGCACAATTAAAAAATAAAAGCATCAGACTTGAAAAAATGTGACCCTTGTCTGGCTTCATATTGAGCATGTTATCAGTGCCTCGTGCCAACTGCACTCGCTTTATTTATCTCATGTTTCTCTTTAACCATCTGGTCACTTAAAAAAATCAGATGTATCACTGGTAAAATGCAACACTAATTTATTGTTATACATGAACATTTGTTAGGTTTAAATATACTCAATCCCAGAAACTCAAAACTAATTGAGAGTAAGGACTCGGAAATAAGGATTTTTTAAAGCTAAAACAGAATTAGCTTCTCGCACTATCTATTCTTGCCCAATGGTCAGAGAAGATTGCTCTAAAGGGGAAAGGGGCACATATCCAGCAAAACTAATTGGAAAGCGAGACAGCAGGAAAGAAAAAATGTAAGCATTTAAAGCGTTTCCACATGGTGGTTTTTTATAGAAACCCCTGTTCCCAGAGCCTCTCCATGTGTCGAGAGCCTGTCACAAACAGCACCGGTGACTAACTCTGGGGGAACTTCATTCTCAGCGTGTCTTCAACATCGTAATTTGACATGATACTCATCAGTTCACCAACCACCGAAATTAAAATAGGCCTCCCAAAGGTAGCTTCTGCAGTATGCTATAGTAAAAACAATATGGGATCTGAGATTATATAGCCAAATTTCAAGTGTGACTTTTTGTCCAATAGCTTTGATTCCTTGGGTAAGTCATTTTACTTGTGAGCCTCAATTTACTCATCTCTATGATAAAATATGGATTACAGTAGGAGTAGGCCTATCTCACAAGATTGTTTTAAGAATCAAGTGAAATAATTTACACATAAGAAAATTTTAAGGAATTCATATTCAATGAGCAATGGGTCATATGTGAAGCACATGTCATGCATGTCTTTGAGGGTAAAATATCACCATTTTTCTTTAGATGTAAAAGTTGAGACTCACTGGTGATAATTTGTGGGTCAAAGGTTACAGAATGAGGCCTAGTACCAAAGTTCACAGCATTTTCTCCTGAAGTAGAATTAGGATTTCCATGAAACCAAAAGAAAGTATTCAAAGCAAATACTCTTAATCAAAAAATAAAGATCAATTATGCGAATGAAGTGAGAATTCCAGGTAATTCAAAGTACAATTTGAAGTTTAAATTAAGGCCTTCAATTTAGCTGTTTACATAGTCTAACCCACTATGAGAATGCATGCTTTCCTTCTTTCAATGTTAAGAAGAAATTTTAAAAAGGGGCCTTTTAGATACTTTCTTGTTTTTGTTTCTTACTGTTTATGAAGGTGACATTAAAACCCCAAATGAGAACATGTAACTTAAAATAAGTTTTAAAATGTATAATTAAAAATACATGAAATATTTAATGATTATATTTGACTATTAACCCAATATCCAAGATGCCTATATTCATTATCTTGATGATCCCACTTATTATGTTCTTCATAATATAAAACTATAACATAAAATAAATTGGAAAATTCTGTCCTTCAATGTTCTCCATCAAAAAATTATAAATTTATTTATATCTATACATACAAACAATTCCAGTTGTTGGTATTTTTCAGGAGGAATTTGAATACATAATTTAAGATTTATATTTAAAGTTATGCTGGCACAATAATTTAAAATCATTTTTGAAAACTTATAGCAATATAAATGCCTCCAAGTAGAAATTTGATATAGTAGAATACTATAGGGAGAGAGAATATATGTATATACCACCCCCCCACACACATACCTACATATACTGCTCAGAAATATTAATAGTGGCTTTCTCTGGATAGTGGTGGAACCACAGAAGTTTTTTAAAATTGTTTGTGTGGCTTGCACTAAGTTATGAATTTTCTCTTAAAAAATATAATCTTTATAATTAAAAAAAGAGACTACTCAGAAAAAAAAAATCAATGTTTCAATGTAAAACAGCACTTTGCTCTCCCCAGAACTTTTATTCTACAAAATTTCATTATTCAAAGCTTGGAATAGAACATTAAGTACAAAGCCATTTCCTAGGAGCTATCAGAAGAAAAGCATGTTTAGCAAAATTACTGCTATTCCAAGTAATCACACAAGCAAAAGAAAAGGAATATTTTGCTTTTCCATTATCACAACTTTAAGTTAATTTTTTTTCTTTTTGTATTTTTTTTAGTTTGTTTTTTTTGTCTGGTTTGTTTCTGTATGGCTTAGAAGAAGATCATTTTGTGAGAATGTCTCATCTCTATAGGGACTCAAGACCATAGAGAAAGAACTGGCGAAATTGGAACAAACAATGAAATTCATTCCTTTAGTCCTTTTGTTGACTGTGATTGTCTACCCCATCTTTATGTTTTATGTTCTTATGTTGAATTTCTTCACCTTCCCATTTTTTATTTCCTCTGTTGCCTGTGAGACAGATTGTCCTTCTGGACCCTCATTGTGAGGTGCAAAGGATTTGCTATCACAGATAATAGCACCAGCAGGAAAGTTGTTTTCATCTCCGCCAATGTGTTTGGGAATCTGAGGTAAAAGAAATAATAGCTCTCTGTTGTTCTAGTGTTTTGCTTTATTTCTTTTCTTTCTCCTTGATTGAAACTAAAGTTCTATAAACGGCTGCTTAGTGAAAGGGTTTAGCCTTTCTTTTCTATTGAATCTCAAATGAAAGCCTTTAAAAGTATAACTTCTCTCTATGGGTAATGTAACACCAATCTATAGATATAGCGCGCTCTCTCTCTCTCTCTCTCTCTCTCTCTCTCTCTCTCTCTCTCACACACACACACACACACTCTCTCTCTCTCTCTCTCTCTCTGCCCAGATAGACTTAAATAGCAAAAAATCTCAACACAAAATTAGTTAATGCATCATTTTCCAAAATATGCCCTGTAAAAATTAGTTGCACAGAAACATGGCAGTTGAAAATATCCACTGACATAATAGATATGAGACCAACAAAGTGATGAATATGAGTTCAATATAAAGAAAAACAATAGAACAATACACTTGCATGGTTGTGTCACTAAAACCCGAACAGATTAGCCAAGACCATGTTGAAGATGTAGACCCACGTAGAAAGGGAATTATGTATAAGGTCATTCAAAATTCATACCTGATTATTTGTTGCAGCACTCTATATAAAATATAATAAAATAAGTTATTAAAATATCAAAGAATCAAATTCATTCTATAAACAATGACTATAGGCAGATAGTACTCCATGAATTTTTCATATTTCTGCATGTTTCCGAGAAAAGACATTGACTTTGATTAATATTAACTTTGTAAGGATTTTTGGGGGTGGACTATCTTAGAAGCTAGAGGTGGTATAGCCTGCCAAAGAAAAGGTCAAGCATGCTCTCTGTCTATTAAAAGGCATTGAAGTTCCCTAAGTTCAGTGTTCCCCTCCCATAATACAACCAATTGTGTGTGGAGGAGTTACCTGGACCTCTTTGAATTGTCCTTTGGGGCTTTGGGGCTTAAAAACAGGCACAAGAGAATGGGATTGAGATTCTGACCTTTGTTACTACTGAGATAATAATATCCTTTGCCTCTGACCAATGGTTTTAACATCTAAAGCTACTAGGAGTCTTTGGGAAGCTGACACATAAGCTTGCAAGTAGTGGGGAGTCTCACACAGTTCATAATTCTTGACATGACTTATATAGAAGAAAACAAAAATAGAGCCACATGTATTAATATGAGCAAATCTGTAAAAGATACTGTAGAGTAAAATTTGCATTTAACACAATATAATTGTTTATATAACTTTTTTTTTATTGTTATTCAATTACAGTTGTATGCCTTTTCTCCCCATCCCTCCACCCCACCCCAGCTGAGCCCACCTCCCTCCCCCCTCTCCACCCTCCCCCTTGGTTTTGTCCATGTGTCCTTTATAGTAGTTCCTGTAATCCCCTCTACCCACTGTCCCCGCCCCCACCCCCCCACCCCCGCCCTGGCTATTGTTAGATTGTTCTTAACTTCAATGACTCTGGTTATATTTTGTTTGCTTTTTCCTTCTATTGCTTATGTTCCAGTTAAAGGTGAGATCATATGGTATTTGTTCCTCACTTCCTGGCTTATTTCACTTAGCATAATGCTCTCCAGTTTCAACCATGCTGTTGCAAAGGGTATAAGCTCCTTCTTTCTCTCTGCTGCGTAGAATTCCATTGTGTAAATATACCATAGTTTTTGGATCCACTCGTTTGCTGATGGGCACTTCGGTTGCTTCCAGTACTTGGCTATTGTAAATTGTGCTGCTATGAACATTGGGGTGCACAGATTCTTTTGGATTGGTGTTTCAGTGTTCTTAGGGTATAATCCCAGCAGCGGAATTACTGGGTCAAAGGGCAGTTCCATTTTTAGTTTTCTGAGGAAATTCCATACTGTTTTCCACAGTGGCCTCACCAGTCTGCATTCCCACCTATATAACATTTTTAAATGTATAATGAATGTATAAATTTACTCATACATTTGAGAAACATCCAAGGCTGGATAGAGTTGGAGCAGGATCAGAAGAGAGGACCCAGGGAGCTTCCAATACTGTCGAAATAGATTTTTTTTATTTTTAAAGAAATATGAAGTCTGACATGGAGACATGGGAAGCCATTGCTCCTGTCCTCACAAGAAAAAGAAAGCTGAACAAACAGAAAATCAACAACTCTTCTTGGATCTTTGAAAAATTTGAGATCACAGGAAAAAATGCTACCACAAAAATTAGAGATAAAAGTGAGTAGAGAGAATCACTGCTCCAAAGCCCAGGAACAGAAAAGCCCGCTGCCGGAGCCAGGACAGAAGGAGCACTCAGACAGTAACTGATGAATTGCTGGGCCCTGAACGATATATCTACAGAGTTAAAACCTGTGGTGGGGGGCTGTCTTATGGAAGGAGTCATAGGAAGGACTCAAAAAACCAATTAGAATGGCCGAAATCTGAAACAATGACACCACCAAGTGCTAAAGAGGATGTGGAGTAACCAGAACTCTCATTCACTGCTGGTGGGGATGCAAAGTGGTCTAGCTGCTCTAGAAGACAGTTTGGCACTTTCCTGCAAACCTACACATATTTTTATCAAACAATCCAGCAATCAGACTCTGTGGTATTGACTCAATGGAGCTGAAAACTGTGCCTATGCAAAAATCTGCTCATGGATATTTATAGCAGCTATATTTATAATTGCTAAATTTTGGAAGCAATCAAGATATTCTTTAGTATAGAATGGATAAAGTCTGGTACATCCAAACAATGGAAGATTATTCAGTGTTAAAAAGAAATGAGCTATCAAGCCGTGAACACTTATGGAGGAAACAAATGTGTATTACCAAGTGAAAGGTGTCAATCTGTAAAGGCTATATCCTACGTGATTCTAACTATGCAACATTCTGGAAGAGGCAAAACTATGGAGACAAAGGATCAGTGTGCTGACAAGGAGTTGGGAGGGATGAAGTGAAGGAGCACAGCGGATTTTCAGGACAGTGAAAATTCTCTGTCTGATACTATGGTAGTGGATACTTGCCACTATATAAATATCCAAACTCATAGAATTTGCAACACCAGGATTAAATCCTAATGTAAACTATGGAATTTGGGTGATATAATGATGTGTCCATCAATTGTAACAAATGTACCACTCTGACAGGGGATGCTGATAGTGAAGGAGGCCGTGCATGTGTGGGGCTGGGGATACATGGGAGCTGTGTACTTCTCGGTACATTCTCTGGGTCCCTCAAATGGTTCTAAACAATCCAAACTATTAAAAACAAACCGAAGCCTCAGGAGCTGGGTTGGTTCTTCACAGTCTTAAATTAAAACAAGGAGGTTGCCCTGACTGATGTGGCTCAGTCGATTGGGTGTCATTCTGTAAAGGGAAGGGTCACCAGTTCAATTCCTAGTCAGGCCACATGCCTGGGTTGTGGGCCAGGTCCCCAGTTGGAGCGTGGGTGAGAAGTAACTGATCGATGTTTCTCCCCCTGCCTTCCCTTCTCTTTAAAAATAAATAAATAAAACCTTAAAAAAATAAAATAAGAAGGTTGAATCTTTGAATAGCCACAGTGACAAGTATTAGACACTAGCAGCCTTTGAGAAGTTGTCTAATTTGGGGTCAGGAAATATCCCTCACCTGCTGCCAAGTTTAAGGGTGGGGCCAAATTATGAACATAGCATTTCTAGCTGGGATAATAGTGCTCAGGGATTTCAGAGCACCATAGCTGCCATTACAATAACATCTTCAAGAGGAGCCTGGGAACACATGGACAATAACGGGAAGGGGGGCGGAAATGGGAGGGAGGTAGGGAGGGCTGCGGATTAGGCTGGGGTGGGGGGAAATGGCAGAGAACTGTACTTGAATAACAATAAAATTAGAAGAAAAAAAAAGGCGCCTGGGAATAATACCAAAAAAAAAAAAGGATCTTCAGCTTGTACTTAACATGAAGCACAAAACCTTATACATACATAATATTGTTTTCCACTCCGCAAGTATTTATTGCACCTGGCAGCACTGTGCTACCCAATTTTTGTTGAGATCAATATTCACAGTGGGTATGAAAATTATTTTTGTTACAGTAGAACTTAACTGGGGTAAAATAACTTCAAACAAAGGTGAACTAAAAACAGTTTTGCATATATGATGATACGTTAATTTTAACATACAAACGTGAAGATAGTTAACATGACAATTTTTCTAGTCGTCTTATTAATCCCACTACAGCTTTATAGTTCAAGTATCTCAAAGGTAATCATTGTACTTAAAATGTCACATTTTCTTTTCAAACAAATTTTTCCCTTATCTTTTTTCTTGATTTCCAAGACAGACGTGTTGACTTTATAGATTTTTTTTTTTTTTATGTGGAAGAGGCGCTATCTGCAGCTCAGGCTACAAGGCATTACTTTAAGAAATCAAACCTTGCTGTGGCAACAAATCCTTTCCTTTTTACTGCGCTTGATACCTGGCTGGATTTGTCCTTTCTCTGGTCCTGTGATATAATGGCCTGCTGGTTTTGATGCAGCTATTATTGCTTTAAAAGAGAGCAATTGTGTATTTAATCTCAGTGTGTCCAGTTGTGTATTTGTCATGTCCACAGCCAGGGATACTTAAAGATATGCTTTGAGAGTTTGAAAAGGTCTATTTAGTGTTTTTATGTAGACCTAACCAATTTATTGAGTCTTTCCTGATGTTGCTTTGGATTTGAAATGATTCTGTTTAATTTTCCTCTATTTGAAAAATTAATGATAGACACATGGAAAAAAATGTATTTCTAGAGTCATTACATGCAAACGCAGATATTTTTCTTCTGAAACTAACACTCCTTAAGGATGATGAAATTTTCTTTTTAAAACATTCTAGTTGAAGTTGTTGACTCTTAAAAATGGGATGTTATTAGTCTAGAAAATGGAGGAAGCTGAGAGAGATTTTCAGATGTGTCCAGAGACACTGCGTCCATGACGGCAAGAAAGACTCACTCACTGATTTGTCTAAGGAGACTGATGGGCACAGCAAGAGGGTGTGGCTCAGGCCTCACTCAGAGCTTCATTACTATAACTTTATAACACTTAAGGTAAATATCTTCGAACTATGGAGAGATATATGTTAAAAAGGAAAGCGCATGATGCCTCCTCAGCCATCTTTAGGATTATTCACTCTTACAAATGTGGTCTGTATCAGCATCCACCATTTTCTATGTTAATATGGGATGCATACGTTTGTCAGTGATTTTATGATCTAGAATGAAATATAGTTTTCTTCTTCAACTTGAAATTTTCATGTTATATGATATTGTGAGTTTTTAGTCACATTCTTTTAAATGGCTGCATATTTTATATTGTGGTTTAGACCTTCCAATTTGTTGTTTTATTCATTTAGTGAATATTATGAACTACTTTATGCTCAGCACTGGATACATAGTGGCAAACAAGACAAAACTCTTTATGCCTTCATAGAGCATCTGTAAAGGGGACATATATAACAAATGATTAATAAAATATTTATTTACTAATGGAAATAAGCTTTACGTGATACTAAAGCTGCCTTAAAATCATACTATACTTTCCCAGTCAATTAACTATTATACTCTATGTAATGATAATTTCTCACCTCTTCTCTTCTCAAACGTACAAGACTTCCTTCACCATCCTCATTGTTAAAGTTGCTTCAGGTGAACAGAGGAAGTTGAAGCAATCACAAGAGAGGGAAACTCTAAGAAATGACCAAAAGGAAATTCTAGAAATTAAAAACAGAATAACAGGAGTGAAGCATATCTTCCATGTGCTCATCATAAACCAGATCCAGCCAAGGAAAGAATCAATGAGCTTCAAGACAGGTCAACAGGAACTTCCGAAACGAAATGCAGCGAGAAACAAATAATGGGGTAAACAAAAAATAGAATAAAATAGAAATTAAAAAGCAAAGAAATATAAACTAAAAAGAAAAGATCCGGGTAGAAATAGAAGGTAAAGTAAGAACAGTGCTGTATCAAAAATATAAATATCAGATGGAGTTAAGAATAATTTCAAGACAACAGAAGAAAATCAATAAAATTGATACATAGAAATTATCCAATTGGAAAAGCAAAAAGGAGAGTTTAAAATTGAACAATGCTTTAGTTTGGTGGCTATGGGATAATATCAAACAGTAATTGAAATTCTAGAAAGACAACCAAAGGAACAGAAAAAATTTTTTGAAACAATAATACTTGAAAATGTTCCAACCTTGGTGGACTGAACCTTGCCAACAAACACCCGAGTGAGTTTGGAAGTGGATCCTCCCACCAGTGACTCTTTCTGATAAGACCATGACCTTGGCCAACAGCTAGACTGTAGTTTCATGAAAGACCTTGAGGCACAAGCATCTGTGATGCTATATCTGGGTCTCTAACAGCTGGGAAAAATAAATGTTTGTTGTTTTAAGATGAAAATCTTCACAGAAACTTATTACATGCAACATATGACTAATATAAGAATCTGTTTTGATTATGAGATATACCATAAATATTAGTCTGTAATAAAGTCGGGAGTAATATAAGGATGGTGTGCTAGATACAGTTTATATAATTTTCCAGGTCCATTCAGCTATGGGTTTTCTGCTTGATGTTACTGATGGATCCTTAGGAAGATTATGTAGCACCAACACCATTCTTCAGCCCACAAAAGGGATGATTTGATCTAAATCAAAAGTTTTTTGATGGATTCTATTTTGTCATAGTTCTACATTATATTTCTTAGCATTAGATCTTGGCTTATAGTGGAAGTTTGATATACAGGCTCATCTTGTTGGAGACAAATTCTTTTAATTTCGTAATTTCTGTGGTTTTGCGGTGGTTTGCCCTGGCTTTTATTTCCATGTTTCCACATGAAATGGTTGTGGATATTTCAGAGCTGTGTACTGATCTCAGTGGATGGATTGTTTTGTTTCCCGTCTCTAGACTGTATCTGCGTCTTCTCACCTGGGCTCCTTTCACGACTAAGGGAGCCTCACGGTGCTCTCTCTCAGCCTCGTGAACACTAAATGTATCACTATCTTTGCTGTTTCCCAGAGTGGCCATATACTTTCTCTACTAAACCAGGCTGCTTTTAGAAATGAAAGGGGACACTATTAATAATTGTGTTTAAAAGGGGACACTATTAATAATTGTGTACAAAACAATTGTAAGGTAGACTGTACCAAGTCCGCCAGAGTCTATGGTTCATCAAGGATGGCATGTGGTTTCTGTACCATTGACTCATTCCACCTATTTTTGCTTTTCAAAAAATGATTTTCCTCTATCCCTATACTCAGGAATTGAAGAGATCATATCAAACTTGACTGAACTTAATTTGAAGTTAAACTACATCTCAACCTTACTTTTTAGCTTCAAATTTTAGATGCTCTCTGTTATTGCACAAAACTCAAACTGGGTCTCACATACTGGCATTCGAATCTGTCAGGTCTGCATTTGGCAACTCTGGGCCTAGGGCAAAAAGAATTAAAAAGTCAAAAGCCATTAGCACCATTAAATCACTGTTTCTAACATTGAAATATACTTCAGTATAATTTGCCTGTAGTGGTATCTTCTTATCTCTACCGTCAGACTTGTTCACGTTAGGCTGTTTTCCTCATGCTATTTTAAAAAATAATTTCCATCACTTTGGACTTAAACAAAAACCTGAGTGTAAGTCTAAGAAGAATTCTCATTTAAATTTTTATCTCTACATTTATTTCTTTCTTGATCATTTGTGTGATTATTTTATTTTCATTACATTCTAATGCAACTGCTTGTATATTATGTGGAATTATCTTCCTATCTCCCCCTATGTCTACATACAGCTATATATCTAAATCTATATGCCTATATTTCTTCCTACCCATCTATCACCTACCTTTGAGAACATGTTATCTGTCAGCTTTACTATAAGATTTTCAAGGGCAATAGTCATATATTATTTTTTAAAATTCCTCTTTAGAGTCTGCATTAAAGTAATTTTAAGGACTTATTAAAAGGAAACAAATTGAATTGTTTACAATCATTTTAAAACCATGAATACTTCTTAGATTAGCATTGTGAAGACATTTCAATCCTACTTTGGAAAATAACATTAAGAATCATCTGAAAAAAACCATTAAATATGACTTCAGGGTATATAAAAGATATAAAAGATTTTAAGTAGTGACTGAACTCTTCTCTTTAAACCCCAGACCTCTTGAAGCTGACATAAGCATTGACGCTTAAAATTTTGCAGGAGGTTGACAACTTACATATTACTTAAACCAAGCAAAGGTGATTTCCTTTTACGTTAATCAATCCAATCCTTCCTGCAAATAAGACCCAAATCAGAGGTCTTGTCTTTTGTTACATTTCCCTTATAAAAGTTAACAGAGGGGTAGAATATAGCAAGACAGTTTGGAAATGTTCTTAAGTTTCACCAAATGAGAAATTTTTAGCGAAGTATTCATTTTACATAAAGTAAAATTTTGATAATAAAAGTGAAATTATGAAAAAATGAACATAAGATGCTCTGATGCAAAACTGTTGAGTTACTTTGTCAATCTCAATGAGAAAGTCCTAAGTGTTTGATGGTATTATGATGATGATAAACTTAGAGTTAGCTTCAGCAGTGTTAATGCCTAGGGAGAATATTTCATGCACTTTTAAAATGTTAGTTAAGTGAGATTACATGGATAGGGATAATTAGATACACATATAGATATCAACTAATATTTGCTTAGCTTTGACCATTATTTATTACTGCAAGTCTGTGACAGGACACAGAAAAATAGATTGAAATATTTTGTGTAGTCATAGAAGAGGTAAATTAGCTAGCTTTCACGGGGTGACTAACTGGAAAATTGCTGACCACATCCAGGCACACTAATATTTTAAATTATTGTTTTTCTACATCATACAATTTCAATAAATTGAGGATATGAGAAACAGATCTTTTCATCTTCCATATTTTCTGATTGCATAAAAACGACAGTCAGATCTTCTACATCTAAGCCAATGTAAGACTCCTATCTCCAGAAAAAACAAGTTGTGTCATGCAATTCAACTTGTTTCTTTATTCCTGGGGAGCTTTGCAATTTTCTATAAGCCTAAGTTTAACTCTATTCATTTGCTGTGAGTTTCATGTTTCTGAATAAGCTGTAGCAATAACATCCAGGAGCATAGTTAAAAATATTCCATCTAGAAAAGTATAGTAAATGCCCATCGCATTTTAATAGAAAAAGAAACCCTGCAATCCAAATCACAAAGTCTGCCTATTTAATAAACAGCATGTATCTCTCCTTGGTAATGAACCCTCTAGTGTTGTAAGCTATTGTTCTTATCAAAATCCTAATATAACTTCAAAAAAACCCACCCCAGTTAAATTAGGAAAATTCTTCACTAGGAAGGGAATCTATTTTCCCTGATAGAGCTCTAGAGAACAATAATTGATGAACAAATGTGTTCATTTCAAGCTGTGTGACCACAGCTAATTGCATTTTCATTTCCCCTTCATGTGTTTATATACATTTATTCATTTAACAATCATTTTATTTCCTTTTTAAAATAAGTTTTGTACAGAGAATTAAAGTTAATGTACATATCGAGGTCCCAGAAGGTGGAACTAGATAGTCAATTCAAATGATCATATCACAAAACTTCAGCAAAGTTCTTCATATTCCAGGCTGTACTAGCTTCTCGTTGACTGTACATCTTCTCAATAATGCAAGACCCAAAGTAAAAGAGAAGCTGGAAATCCACTGCTCGCTTTGATTTGAAGAATTTATTATCAAAACAGTATTTTAAATATTTAACAAAGAATGGTGAATATCTGAAACATCTAACTTTTTAGGGCTATAGCTGTCAATTTCTGCCAGCTAGTTTTATTTTTAGCACTGGTTCGCAAATGCTATTTCAGCTATTTCAGAATGGATGTTATTTATCTGTTGGAGTGAAATAATCCTCCCAGTGGTGTCTGAGACAGGATCCAGGGCGCTCTTCTGTTATTGTCACCATTAAAGACAAAACAAAAAGCTAATGAAACCCTCTTTGGATGGTACCTTATTCTTGGCCTATGGAATGATCCAATTTATTTTTACATGGAAGTTGCTGAAAATAAATGGGTGTGACTCTATTTGTATAGCAAATCCAGTCAAGATAGAGTCAAGAATGTAAACTCCATTCAAGATTACCAAGGAAAACGCTTGCCTAAGTGGTACCTGAAACACAGGACCACTGCAGGCCCAAATGCCAATTTTACTACTTTCCCATCTCTACCAGCCACCTAATCAGTATAGCTCTTTAGTGCCTACCACACTTCTTAGCACATAACAAATGCTTAATTAATATTGTTGAATGGGTAAATGCATATTACTCTCTTGACAATGAAAGGCAAATCTGGAGCAAAATGACAGAGAAAAGAAAAAAGTATTTGATCATCTGCTAAGGCTCATCTTTATAAAATGTAAAAGAGACATGGTCTTGATTTTACATAAACAAGCACACACACATCTTTTCAATGGAGTAGAGTGAGGGGAGGTGTCTTAGTTTGTTCTGGGCTGCTGTAACAAAATACCTCAGACTGGGTAGTGTATAAACAACAGAAATGTATTTCTCACAGTCCTGAAGGCTGGAAGTCCATGATGAGGGCGCCAGCATAGTCAGGAGAAGGCCCAGTCTGGCTCCAAAAGCAGAGGCAGCTGCAGCAAATATAAACAAGTGAGACTACATCAAGCTAAAAAAGCGAAAACAAACAAACAAAAAACCCAACAACTGCAAAACGAATGAAACCATCAAAAACTAAAAAAGCAACCTACCGAATGGGAGTAAATACTTGCCAATCATATACATCTAACGTGGGGTTAATATCCCAAACATATAAAGAACTCCTACAACTCAATATCAAAAAACAAGCAATCCAATTTAAAAACGGTCAGAGAATCTGAATAAACCTTTTTCCAAAGATGGATGGCCAGCTATCAGGTACATGAAAAGATGCTCAACATCACCAATCATCAAGGAAGTCAAATCTAAACAATGAGAAAACACCTCACACAAACAAATGAGAAACCGGTTTTAATTGGCACACAGACACCTAAAGCAGGGAGGGGTATCAAACTCTTTTTGACCTGGGGCCACATCAGCCTCGTGGTGCCCTTCAAAGGGCCAAAATAATTTTAGGACTGTATACATGTAACTACTCCTTAACTGTTACGGAGTTGCAATTATGTTCGGCCCTTTGAAGGCAACCACGAGGCTGATGTGGCCCCCAATGAAAATGAGTTTGACACCCCTCCTGGAAAGGCTTCGAGATTCCAATAGCTGAAAAACTCATTGAACAATCTTGTCTAATTACAACGTTCATCATAATGACCATTGTAATTCTGGGTTGTCTTTGTAGGATTTGCCACTTTCGTAGATGTTTACAGCTTCCAGTACCATGGTTCTTAGATGAAAAATATGTAGTTGTGCCATTTTCAATTCTTTGAAACTTGAGGATCCCATTTCCTGAGCTAAGTCTTGGGTTTCAGAACCAAACTAACACCTACCACGGATGTGCCCCCGTATTGGGGTTTTGGTGGCGTTCACAGAGTGCCTTGTAGTATGAAAATTTTGTTGATTGTTGGTAGGCGACCCAGCGCCATTCTAACCTGGACCAACTTGTCCGAACATGGGAGTACTCTCACAGATTGAAACTGTGCTCACCAGTTTTGCAGTTTTCATTCTCCAGATCAGGTCCCTATTAGCAACAGATCTATTATTTCTTTCACAAGATTTTTCTATAATGGCAGATGCCCTACTGGCTTTTAATGGTCCAGCTTGTGCCTACTTGGATTTTTATTTTAATGGTCAAAACAGCCCCAGTGTTTTTGTTTGAGTTTATTTTCCCACGTCTCCCAGAGACTTATTGCTGTTGACTTAGCTGTAAGCTTTGTGAGCTCTTAGTGGCTGCCATCTGTTTCGGACTCTGAACAGAACTGTCCTGGGAACACCAGAAACTTTCTGGGACCTTGAACAAATCCTGGAAGCTTTCCAGGACTCCAGAAACTTTCTGGGAATTTTCATAAATCCTGAAACATATATGGGACCCTAGAACCTTTCTGGGAACTTTAACAAACTCTGGAAACTGGATGGGCTCCAGAACCTTTCTGGGAACAATACATCTTTATTTTTAAATTAAGTTTGTTTGGATTGGAGAGCTGCACACACGAGAAGGAAACTCGAAATGAGACTGGCTTCCCCACAGCCAAGCAGAAATGGTGAACTCAAAGGAGTTAAGGTGATGTCTCACCTGTGCCTCTCCTCCTTCCATAGCCTGTTAGCTGCCAAATTTGGATCCCATTCCTCCTCACCAGAAACTGTTAAAAAGTGATTAAAGAAAACAGTGTAGTTGACATATACATTATGTAACACTTCATGAAGCAGTTCTCATTGTAGAGGACTGCCAAATGGGCTGGGCAGAATGCAGGAAGCTTTTCTAGGATAAAGAAGAAAGTCACCCTCCTTTGGGGTGAGGAGGCACCGAGAGGCAGGGTAGAGCCCACTGGACGTGGCCTTTGGGGATTGGCTGGCTGGACAGACTGCATGTCCGGTCAGGAGGGGCTTTCAGAAAATTGGGAGTTTTCTTCTTCCACTTGCTGAGATAGCGCCACGGGCAGAGCAGCTCCAAACTGGGCCTAGAAGACAGTCCAGCAATAGGTAAGGTGCTTTCTATTTTATTTTTTCCTATGGCATCTCTCCGGATTTCTTGTTTATTTTTGGTTTCCGATGGCTTGAAAATGAACTTCTTTGTCAATATTGTTTCAAATATTTCTTCTGTTGCTTGCTTTTTCTCCTCCTTCAGTTACGTTCTGGTAATACCCAGTAGGTTAGGTTTTGGTGAACTAGTTTTCTCCAGCGCAGGTCTTGTTAAGAACAGAAGTCTCTGGTGTATTTCAAAATGATCCCCCAACCCCACTTCCCCTGAAGCACAAAGGGATTTTTTGGATATTAAATATGGGAACCTAGTTGAAGCCCTAGAGGTAAAATCCACAGTATTGTGGGACCCTCCCTCTGACTGGGTCTTTTTGGAAGTTTTAACTCTCTGACTTGTCTACACTGAGCCTCCATCAACTCATAAAGTTCAGTTCAGGTGTTCCTGCCCAGGTGTTCCTTTCCCAGCACAGGTTCTCGTGGTTTCCACTTTGAGTCTCCCCTCAGATTATTCCCTTCACCCACGCGGGATGCTGGAGTGCAACGGAGTGGGGAATTTCCATCCTCTGGGGTCTGTCAGGCACTGGTCAACCCCAGAAGCTCAGTTCAGGTTAAGTGCAGGCCTTGTTAAGAGGAACAAAGAGCTCTGGGCATATTTCAAAATGGATGTTTTTCTCCCCACTCTGTTGGAAGCATGAGGGGATTTTTCTCCAACCTCCCTGTGGGAATGTAGCAGAGTTTCTAGAGGTAAAACTGAAAAAAAGTGTGTGGCCCTTTTGAAGTATGGGATCCCTGTTTTTCTCTCTCAAACTTGGCTACTCTGAGCATCCAGTAATTCATCATTTACAGTTTAGGTTTTCCTAATGGGTACTGGTGCTTCTAGAAATTTCTGCTTAGGTAAGTTGTAATTGTCCGTATTCCCTGTCTCTCCAATTTTGGAGACAGCAGTTTTTCGTTCTGTGAAAGAAAGAATAAAAGAGCATGTTGTGCTCGCAGAGAAGTTCAAGGCTGGGCCTCACAGCCCTACTTGAGCCTTCCCAGTTGTGTGAAGTCCTTGAGTTAATGAAGTTCATCAGAACTTTGACGTGGTGCTTCAGCTTTGGTTATAGTTAAAAACAAATTCAGTATCTACTGGTATTTTTGAGCCAGGCCTAAAGGATTGCCCCACCCCAAGCTCCTGTGTTCCCTGATGGCTGTCAATTTCACATCCTTTAGTGTGACTTTAATGAGATGGCCTTTCTTTGTACAAGTGAAGAATATTCTTAACTCTTCCCTAAAACTCTTGAGTGACTGGAGTCCTCTACGTGGTTAAGTTTATTTTCCAAGTTTTGTTATATAGTTTTGATTTCCGAAGTGCTGATTATTATAGGACAAAATTGGTACTTAGCTTTCTACATATTGATCATGTGCTTGAATGGCTTTTTCTCAAGGATTTTTTAGGGCAGTTTTTGCGAGCAGTTTTATGAGCAAAATATTCTTAGATCCACATTCTTTAATATAATCAACTAGTATCCTACTCTCAACATATTTTCAAACAGAGGTCCAGAAATTACTCCTTCTTTTCAAAAGAGTAATTGTACCAATTTCCTCAGGGTAAATCTCATAATAGGGTATAATAGTAACAGTCTAAAATAATGATATTCAACTATAAAATTCTTAATAACATAAGTAAGCAAATGAGAAGCTTATGGATGGGCATAAGCTAAAGTAACATTTATTTATGCTGATAAAAATGGCACATTAGATTTTGACTTGATTCATTGATTATTTTTGCTTATATGTGTAATGGAGCAAGATGTTACCATTTGATATGATTTTTTCAATAATATTATGTTTATTATAATGACTTAAAGTTTTTAAAATGCACTTTTTAAATAAGCTAAATGTTATTTAAATGTTATATTAGGATGCTATAAACTAAATGGTAGACAAGTGTACGTTAGTGACTAGTTGTCTCGGGGTAAGATAACCAGGGCCTCATAGAAAGACAATTCAGACCTCTCCTTTAGCAAGTTCTTCCAAACAATACTATGCTGACATGACATAGATCTGTGAACAGCACACACATGCTAAGAACTATGCGAGTGTCTCCTTCATTGAACTTTTGTTTATGTAGCCTGTTATTGAACCAGCCTGAAGTTTTGATATGTTGCTCTTGTTCACCATTGAAATTGAGACACGTTATGTCAGGTGACTTACAAGCCATATAAAATATGTCAGTAGATTGAAGAACATTTCCATTTTACCAGACCTGGTCTTCTCAAACATATCTCAACCATTTTTATGGTTGGGTTTAAATGGTGAACCCAAACTAGTATTTTTTTAAGTCTTCCCTTGACCATTAATATACTCATCAATAATTTTGATAATATTTTGTAAATTTAAGTTTCTCTTGTGAGTAAATTAATACTGCTTAAAATATTTTCTAGAGTAAGTTCTTTTCTTTTATATTATTGCATCCAGGAGGTACATAAAAGTCTTCAACCTATGGCAATAAGACTAAGTTACATTTTTAAATACTCCTTTGTCAGAATTACATGCATATTTATAAAGGGACATAGGCATAAATTGTTAATTATAACTCATTGAAATGCCACGAAATAAACACATTGCCCCTCTAGCACCTAGCCCAAGAAATATATTACTCAAAGCTCCCCGCTCCTTGCTGTCTCTTAATCACTACCCCTTAGCAAGCTAACCACAGCTCTGACTTTGAATATACTAAACTAGACATGGTTTTGTGTGAATTTTCTATCAATGGAACCATACAGTATGTATTGTTTTGTATTATTTGGCTTTTTTCCTCAGCATTGTGTTTGTGGTTTCCATCCATACCCTTCTGTGCATTCTCATTGCTGTATATTATTCCACTGGGTGAATTTCATTTTATTCGGCCATTTGTTGATTGTGTTGTTGGAGGAGTTCATTGAGAGGACATGGATACAGGTTGACTTTCAAGCTGGACCTTTGAAGTTGGAGGCTCCTCACCCCTGCCTCTCCTTGAATGTGCGCTCTGCTTGTCTTCCCTGTGCTAATGGGACACATCCTTGAGACAGCAATGTGGTTTTGAGACCACCTCAATAGTCTATGTGACTGAGCCCAGTGAAGGCCTATATAGAAACTTTAAGATTCTGGCAGGCAGGCACAGAGATCTACTCATCTTGTAGCCATCCAGGTCAAGACTTGTATGTAAGTTCTCTTGCTTATTTAACCTGCCACCTGCCACTCTGGAGGGAACTGCATCTTTCTTTGGTCTCTCCCTGCCCTCAGGTAAGGGGGCTGGTTTTGGATTGCCCTCAGGAAGCTCCTGAGGTTGGGAAACAACATGGATGGACATTGATTTATTTTTTTCTTTATTTATCCAGTCTCCAGTTGATAGACATGTGGTTGTAGGTTTTGCTTATTACTGCTGTGAACTCTCAAAAAGAAAATGAGGTACAGATATGACTGACGAATATATTTAGGGTCACTTTTGTTTCAGTGGGATTCAAAAGTGTTACAGAGGCAATGTGTTTTATAGAGAAAAAAGAGGGGAAATGCTGAAAGTACGTCTGATTGGCAAGGGTTCTGTTAAGGTGGGATTTTTGGAAAGGGGGAGATTTCTAATTCAGCCTTCAGGTACATTTGGCAGTCCTTGGGTGACTGTAAGGGGCTGTTTCAAAAGAAGAGGGATTGTTCAATACTTGGGGCAGAGGGTTTTCTGTGATTGGGCCAATTCCTGGGACAAATGGGAAGCCAGGGAGGGAGATCTTTCTGAAGTCAACGTGTCATTATGGTCCTAATGGGGATGCAGTGGGGAGGTAGTTGGCTGCCATAGGAGGTACTTTTTCAGAACATTCTTTTAGATTCTTTCATGGGGAGGAGAGGGATGAACAAAACATTCACCAGAGAATTCTAGCCCAATTTATGATGTGAGGGTAAAAAACAAACAAACAGAAAAACCAGGCAATCTGCAAAGGACCCGTCCTCTGGGCTGATCAGTCTCGAATACAATTTCAGGTGCGTACTAACACTTTAGTCTGGTTGTGCAGCACCCAGACGCCAAGACAAGCTGTGTTGCCTTTCCCAATCTTTTCTCCACAGAGCTGAGGAGGATATTGGCTTGGATGCTGCTCCTAGCCCTCTTCTGGGAGTTCTGGCTAGGCAAATAGTGCTCAGTAGACAGCTGCTTTTTGTTAACATTCATAGAAAAAATAATAAATGAGATGGATTCTATCAAAGACTTAAACAGAAAGATAGGCGTTCCATCAATATTTCAGTGTCCTATAGAAAACATCCTTTTTTATTAGGAGTTATATTCAAAATATTTAACCACCTGTAGGGCATGGATGATGACAAATGGAAACAAATCGTGGTCATAAAAGCTAGAGCAAGGTCCTTGAGACCCTACAGAGCCAGTGTGTGAGGGCCAGGGCAAGGCTGGGAGGGGTAGATATGAACCCTGATAAGGCCAAACAGGTGAGTGCCCATCAAGGAGAGCTCTGTATTTTTTTTCTGACTAACACTCTTCTTGTCTGAAAGTATAGAATATCAGAAAACTCTCTGACAAATTATTTACTGATTTTTTTGAACCCAGTACACAAGTGAAGTAGTACCAAAAATGCTAACCTATACCCTGTGAAAAACAAATTTACCAGCTAGTATGGAGTGTTCATTGGTAGTTCTTTCACTCTTCTGCCTTATAATAACCACTCCAAACACTGTTTTCCAAATTTATTTAGGTCAGCTAACTTTTCCCCCAACCCCTTCAGTGATGTTATATTATACGATTGTCATGCATTTAGATTTATTTTTGAGTCTGCATTCCATTGTAGGAGCTCCATTTGGAATTCATGTTTAAATTTGCAGACAGTGAACTTTCCAAGGCATAGTTCTATAGGTTTTGAGAAATATGTGAAGTTAGGTACCTACCATCTAGGTACCATGTTGTTGCATGAATCAAAATTTCTTTCTTTTTGGAAACTGGGATTCAAATTAATGATTTGGAACAAGAGGGAGAAATAAACATTCAACTGGAACAGAATGAATAAACAATAATTTAAAAAATTGAGGAGAGGCTCAGGAACCTCTGAGACAACTTTAAATGTTCCAACATCCAAATCATAGGAATGCCAGAAGGAGAAGAGCAAGAGCAAGAGACGGTTGGAAGCTTGAGGAGAGAGAAGCTATGACATACTTGTTGGGGAGAAGGCACATTAAAGAATGTACCATTTTGTGTACGCCTCCTTGCTTTTGACAAATGTATAATCTTTTTGATATCGTGTATTTAAGAAGTGTAAGTTGTAAATTTACCCTTTTCTATAATTTTTGAACTTAAATTTGGAAAATATTCATTTTTTAAACTTATTGTTGTTCAGTTACAGTTGTCCCACCTTTTACCCTGTTGCTCACCCCAACCCGGTCCCCCCTCAACTCCCACAGTCAATCCCCCCATTGTCTGTTCCCATGAGTTCTCTAGTTGTGTTCCTTTACTTGCCCCTTCCCCTTTCCCCCATCATCCTCTTTTCCTCTCTCCCTCTGGTCACTGTCAGTTTGTTCCTTATTCATTTTTATGAAGATATTCTTTTTCAGCTTAACAGAATGATCAGGAAAAAAAGCATCACTGTCCTTAGCACTACATGAATACTATATAATTTTATCTAAAATTTATTAATAAATGCATTACGATCAGTTTGCTAAGAGATCAGCAACACAAAACATATGGGTAGTTTTACAATTACAGAGACAAAAGATCATTTTTATTTATTTTCTTCTTTAACAGTTATCGGTTACAAAACTAATTTACTTACTATGTACAAGCATATGGAAATTTATATAGTTTATTTGCCACAAAGTGAGAACAGAATGAGCTGAAGTGTAAATAGGAAAATATGTTTGCAATTCATTAACTAGTGACCTGTTCCCTGACATTACTAGCCTCATTCTATCCTAGAAGCATGTTTACACACACAGTGTCTAAGAGATTTTAGATTTTGGTAGAAAAATCTTTCACCTCTATTTATGCCACCACTTTGTGATATTTTTATTTTTATTGAAAAAATAGTATTAACATATTCATAGGTATACCCTAACCCTTTTCATCCTTTCCCATAACTGTAGGATTTAAAGGAGGAAAGACAACAGTGGGTCAGACGGCCAGAACAATACCCCCATCAAGCCTAGAAAGGAAGGTGTCTTTCTCAACAACAGCAATATTCGGCTGCTTTCCTTAGGAGCCTTTGTAGCCAGACTTTAGTAATAAAGTTTGTACACTCTTATTTCCTGCTTAAAATATGACTGCAAATCCTGAATCCTATCCTTTTCTTAGTATTCACCTATGTTGCTGTGCTTGACTACATCATCTCCAAACTGTGAAATATTGCTGAATGGACATTATCCCTTCCAGTGATCCCACACATACTGCTCAAACAAACAAACAAACAAAAATCTGACATTGATGTTGGAAGTACTAGCAACAGAGTATTTTCGTACACTCACAATACAGCAGAAAGTAGTGAAGATTTAAATTATTTATATTCACAGGCATGTTGTTGTAATCTTCATCTTGGGCTGACATGTGACTGAAACGGGGCAAGGGCTGAGAAATTAATTTTAATTTCCTCCTTGTGATGGAAATACAGGTACCAGGATACTTTCTTGTCATTATGTTAAGATTGAGAAAAATGAAAGATATTTTAGAGTCTTGCTCTAAGAAATACTTGTGCCCCGAACGTAAAATGTAAGTTAACTGAAACACCTGAATTATTCAGACTAAAACAGCAGCCTGTCGATCACACGTTGGTTCAAGACTTGGTCTCCCCATGTCCATCAGTCTAAATCTATTACGTCTTAACACACTGCCCAGCCCGAAGTCATTTCCAATTTTGCGAGACTTGTCTTAAAATTTATCACCTACACACAACCTAAAAACCACAGCATTCCCTACTTTTCCTTTTTGAGGTTCTGTTAAAATTCTGCCAAGGTATTTTTCTTTCTTATTTCAGTAAATCCAACAAAGGAAGCTTTGTTTGCTCAACAGGGTTTTTTGTTGGGTTTTTTTTTTTTTGATGGTGTTTTGCTATGGTGAAATTTGACAAAAGCTATAAACACACACATCAATAGTTTATCTGTAAGAAATAATGGGAAATGTCAACAAAATGGAAAAGTGTGCTACATACTTGGATAAGAAGGTTTTATAGAAAAATATACCAATTTCTCCCAAATTATCATAGAAGTTATACAAAATTAAAGGTTCACAGTAGTTTTGTTTTGTTTTTAGTTTTAGCTGGAAGTTCGTATGGAAAATACAGTTACATTTGTTCTACTAAATATTAGCATATACTATAAAGTCACCATAATTAAATTGAGATCTATTTTTCTGAATATGGGAAAAAGAGTAATTGCACAAATTACTGGTGGATACAAATTACTAGTGTTACAATATATTTTATTTGGAAAGCAATGTGTACATTGTTACAATTTCCTGTTTGGAAAGCAGTTTGGTAATATCTATTAAAATTAAAAATACATATACTCTTTGACTAAGCAGTTCTACTCCTGGGAATCTTTCCCACAGAAATGAAATCATAGTGATCATAAGCACATATTTATTGCCAGGATGTCCATACCATGCAGCCATCAAAAATAATATTCGATACCAGCAGTTCTCAAAGAAGTTAGATCCACGAAACCCTGTTGAAAAAAATACATTAAATATAGGCAGATAAGATTCATATCATATAGTTCTGTAATATAATGACCAAAACCCTATTATATGTGTACTGACACCTGCACACACACACATATGTATATGTATAGTTATAGGAGGACGGATAAAAATAAGCTGGGTTTTTATATGGGTATGAAGGGGAAACATGTATGGAGATGAAGAATAATAAAAGTTAAGAAAGACATTTTTAAAAAGCACAAGATTTAAAGTGCATTTGTTTAGGTAAAGTTATGTGTTCAGTATTTACATAAATATATTAAAATTCTTTTAAACTGAAAAAATCAAATTAAAAATTAAAATTTTTTTTTAAAAAAATTGCAGCTACCTGTACTCCCATCCCACCTCCAAATTCACAGGTAAAGAAGGCTTTGCGAGAGCTTTCTCTGTGTAGATTTATTCGTTTCTTTTCTGGCTCTTTGGTGGGCTTCGCTTGGTTATCAGATGGAGATTTTACTAGTGGACGTTCAATCTCCAGGACAGATTTTTATCTGCAACTGTACTAACAAAGTATTTATTTATTACTAACAAAGCGAGTACTTTGAGAATAAAGTACGGACTTATTTGCCCAAGGAAATTTTGAGGGATGCAACCAGAAATTGACACCTGGCTTTTGAGCATGATTTGCTGGAGACTTGGGGCAGGGGAGTGGGGGATACCAATACCGAGACTTAGTCTGTGTGTGAGAGAAAACCAATCCTGCTGAAAGAATGCCGCCATAAGAAGTCAAAATGTAGAGAGTTGTATGGATGGTTGATGGGCATATGCAGGTTTACAATAAGTTCCTTTATATTTTCCAGTATCTCTTGCAATTATTTTGGGACCAGATGATGAATTCAGTCAATGGACAGTAAGCAGATATGATATGTGTGTTTTTTTTTAATTAAAAGGGTATGCCTGCCTCATTTTTCTCTACTATAGTAACCTTGGAGGCCATGCATCCCTGATGGCATGGAGGCATGTAAGAAGATGACAATGTAAAAGAAATTTGACTTTCACCTAGCCTAAGTGAGAAATGCTATCTTAAAATGGGGTGCTGCTTTTCAAAGACAGATTTTATTAATAATAAATGAAAGATACTGATATTGGAGGATAGAGGATGAAGCAGCAAGCTTTAGAGAAATTATCCATTGAAATATCTTTAGAAGAATTATGAGAATTAACTTGGAAGAACTAAGATTAGTAATGAAACAATAGTTATTGTCTGTGTTTGGAGGGTTATTACAAGAAATAAAAAAATTCAGAAAGAAATAAACTTTGTTTATTTTTTACTTTTAGACCCAAAGAGTAATAGAATTAAAACAACCAATAAAAAGAGCTCAATGAAATTTAAGTACCTCAAAAGAAAATTCAGATCAAGGTGTGGCAGATACTGAAATCTCTCAGTTGGATCAAGTTACTCAGAACAAAATTCTGATTGTTTGTCTTTCTCATGCAAACCTAACAAACAAAGCAACAACAGCGGCCACCTGCATTGGGGTAGGAGAGGTGGCTGTGTTGGCAAGGTAGCAAAGGATTCATATTTTGAGACTTTTTCTTAGGAAAGGAATTTAAGTGCATTTAATGGCACATGGAAGTGACTGGAAGAAAGAGAAAAAAGCTTACAAAATTCTTAAGTGAGCCATATTACCAAAGAAATCACCAATGTGAATTTAAAATATATCTTTGACTTTATCAGCCTAAAACATTATTTGAACATTTATATATTTTTGAAGGAAATGAGCCAAGAAAGCTGAAAAACAAGGACATATTCCCCAAAACTTTGTTATACAAAGACACACACACACACACACACACACACACACCCAGATAAGGACAAGGGGGCTGTGCTAGGGAACAGATTTGGGTGCTAATTAAAGGATTCTTTCACACTCCAAGTGCAGCAGGTCTTCCTAATACCACTCCAGTAGGATTTTAGAATTACTAAGGAGCGATGTTTACTGTATCTTTCTCATTTTTCTTTCCCCAGTAAAGTGACTATTGCAGTTTTCCAGTCCATGTTTCACCAGTTTATTTTGACAATATCTTGTGGGGGATGGGAAATACTTTCCTTTTTCACACCTTTTTTGACTGAGTGGAGAAAATACCAGCAGTGATAGAAATACTATGGTGCATCATTTATAAATCCTAGATGTCCATACGAATGGATTGATAGGAGGGGACTTGGTGTGGTTTCTCTCCCACAAGGAAGGAACTATTGTTTGGGTTGGAAGGGAAGAACAAATGGTTACTTGGTGACAAAAAGACAGATTGCCTGAATTAACCGTACATGATTATCTGTTAGTCATTTTGTTTATTGCTGAATACTTTAGTGTTAGGGATGAGACTGTTTTTGGCCAGTGGATTGAGAGTGGAAGTAATGTGAGTCCCTTCTAGGTTGGAGTAAATAAGAATCAACATGATCCTCCCTCTCCCTCTTCCTCCTCTAAGGCTACCATGGAGCCATGGCTTCCAGCTGGTGCTGCAGAAGGAAGGAGGTCTACCTTGAATTAGACTTGGGAGACTGAAAAATAAGTTTTCTTGTGTAAAGCTACTGAGATTACCTCTTTGGGGTTACCTCTTGCAGTGGTCAGCTTAACAAAATGACCTTGTCTGGAACTTGAGGAAGGCTTCCTCAGAAATTAAATTTTCAATGAGTTTTGAAGGATCTCTAGGCATTTACAAAGCATGGTGTTGCTAGGGAGAGGGGAAGCAGGGGACACATAAAGACATTTCGATCCCTGGTAGGGGACAACAGACTCCACATATTACAAATGCAAACAAATACATTTAATAAAGAACATGCAGTCACTTCTGTCACTCAGGATACAGAGATTTGCGCTGCCCAGTACAACCCGTGACCCCAGATAATCATAGATGAGACACAGGGAAACGTCTCCACATTGCTTTCCCTGTATGCTTGACCCAGAAGGTGATGGTATCTGAATGCTGTGAGGGTTTGTGGATTTTTCTGCTCCGGTGTCAGAGACAGACGTAAGTTCATGGCACAGTAAAGATTTGATTGGTAGGAGCTCTTAGGTAAGTGAAGACACAAATTCATTAACCTGTCGAACTTGTCCTCTTAGATGGCGTGGGTGTATGAGATTCTTCCACAAAGAATTATTCTTTTCCTGTAATGCTGACAGTCTGCTTTCTTGTTTCTTTTTGTATTTTAATATGTGGTTCTAGGGTACTCATGAATTAGCATCGAATTCATAGTGATTGCAAATGGTGGCTGAAAAACACTTTTTAACATTAAGCAATTAATACCATTCTTAAATATATAACTTTAGATGAAATATAAGTGAAGTGTTATATCAGTAATTTACTTTGGCCACCAGAGAAAGTAGAGTATAGATTTGCATTTGTTCATTTTGCTAAAAATATATGATATGATTTAATTATATTTTCAAAAGTAAATTTAGTTTAATTTAAGTAATTATGATATAAAATTTTTATTGCATTATGATCTCTTTTTAAATTTTAAAGAAATGTAATTATTATTGAACAAGTTTAGGTGTTCTATCAAAGAGAGAGAGAGAGAGAGAGAGAGAGAGAGAGAGAGAGAGAGAGAGAGAGAGAGAGAGATGTTGCCCTGGCTGGTGTGGCTCAGTTGCCTGGAGCATCATCCTGTGAGCTGAAAGGTCACAGGTTTGGTCCCTGATCAGGGTGCAAGCAAGAGGCAACTGATCGATGTTTCTCTCCCTCTCTCTCACCCTCCTTTCTAAGGGGAGGACCATGAATTTGCTTTCTCATATGCATATTTTTGTGTATTTTCATAGCATTCTATACATATGGAGGAAGGAAGGAAATAGGAGTTAGCAGAGTGAATGTGGCCTCAGCGGTAGAGATTTATTTTGCCACTGTCTCTGCATGATGCCTGACAACTGGGGGTAAATGTGTACACAGTTGTAGCAGTTGTGCCCACCAAAGTGAACACAAATTCATGACTGGGGAGACGATTGAGTGCTTAAATTCAGCCTGCTTTCTGTTCACACCTGTGTGCCCTGGGGCATAGCATCATCAACCCCAAAGAAGGGATATCCAGAGAAAGTTGCTGAACGGGCTTGAGGCTGTTTTGAAGGATTGCCTATCAAATTTCAAAACATATTATTGTACTTTGATTAGTGAGGGCTGTCAGCAGCTTTGATAAATACTTTATTTATGGGAAATGAAAGCAAGACAAGGGCAGAGACTGCACCTGAGCCTCTCACTGAGCTGACATTTCTCGTTGTGTACCAAGGACGTCAGCACTGTAGAAAGCTCTCCAGTGACCCACTGACTGCCCGGCACGTTATTTCTTGGGCTCTCATTCTCTAATCTTCTGAAAAAACAAAAAGCAGTATGTTTGGACATATAAATGTTCGATTCTTTCAATAATGTAACAGTGTTAGGTACCACTTATTGTAGAACATTAAGAAATTGAGTGGTGCTTTGAAGATATTAAGAGAAAAAAATTGAAATGGTTTGTTTGAATTTGTTCTTTTAAGATGATGATTGGAAGAAATGTAAAGGCCATTTCACTCCATTAGAAATAAGAAAACTGTTTTATGAACAGAAGTTATTGTTCTATGTCAGTATTTTCCTTAGGAGGCAGATGACAATATTTTTAATTGGAAAATAAGCATGTGTAATTTTGAAAAGCCACGTGATTCAGGAGTATAAAGTCAAATATGAAAGTCTTCTACATGGACAAGTTCTTCCTATTTTCTTCCTACTTTCTGTACTTTAGATTTGTTCCCCAGAGGTAACAGATCTTAATAGTTTGGCATTTATATTTTTTCACATTTTTCTATGTATGTTCAAATATACATATACTTTCCCCCCAAAAAATTGCATCTTGGAATACTTTGCCTTTACTGATATATATTTTTCTCATTCAGTAGCAGACTGTGGCATCTCTCAGTAAAGAGTAAATAGGAGTCTACTGCAGTTTTACTATAATACATCTAGTCTTTCACTGATCAATGTTGCAAGTTGTTTTCAATTTTTCACTAATGAATAATGTCCTGATTAAAACCTTTCTCATAGGCAGGGGTGGGCAAAAGTAAGTTATAGTTGTGAATATGTGAAACAGAGTTTATTTTGTATTTTTATTTATTAATTATTACATTACAACTGTAAACCTGCTTTTACCCACCCCTGTTCTCTTGTGAATTAATATATTTCTGAATATATCACTGGAAAATTGAAGGATATTTGATAGGCTGAATAGTGCTCTCACATCCCCCTAATGTTCGTGTTCTGATCTCTAGAACTGTGAATGTCACCTTATGTGGCAAAAGGAAGCTTGCAATGGTGATGAAGTTAAGAGTTTTGACCTGAGAGGTTGTTCTGGACTATCTGGATGAGCCTTGAATATAATCACACACACAAAAAAAACTTGTAAGAGGGGAGACAAGAAAATTAAAGAGGGGAAAGCTAATGTGAGAGTGGAAGCACAGGTTGGATAAGTAGATAGATACAAAAGTAAATATGATACATGTATATACTGGACTTTGTATACATATGAGGTCTATCTGTAAAATGTTCAGCCATTGTTAATATAACAAGAATGGTTTGCACATCATTGATGTAACCTGACAGCCAAGAAAAGTAAACTGGAATGGACATGTGCGAACAATGATGACTTCACTGTTCTAGTAAGTGGGGGCAGTAGATGCCATTGAGTGAGCATGTGTACTGTGTGGCTGTCACATTCAAAATGACTGAGTGAGTAGAGCAATGAATCTCCATCAAATTTTGCGTTAAGCTTGAACATTCCTCCATGGAAACTATTCGGATGATTCAGAAGGCCGCAGCTATGGCAACTGGTGATTAGCATCTTCATCACAACAGCATGCCCACTCATGTATCAGGTCTAGTGCAGAGTTTTTTGGCAAAACATTGAATGACTCAGGTGACTCAGCCCCCTGTAGCCCAGTTGGTGCCCTGTGACTTCTGGCTTTTCCCAAAACTAAAATCACCTTTGAAAGGGAATAGATTTCAAACTGTCATTGAGATTCAGGAAAATACGACAGGGCAGCTGATGGAGACTAGGAGAACTGTGTGAGGTCCCAAGGTGCCTACTTTGAAGGGTACTAAGGCATCATTGTCCTATGTACAATATTTCTTGTATCTTCTTCAATAAATGTCTCTATTTTTCATATTACATGGCTGGATACCTTCTGGACAGACCTTATACACATTTGTTTGCTCTGTCCACTGAGCAGGTCTAGAACCTGTCCCATCCTGGTGGTCCAGATCTTGCTTTGTGAATATTGTTCTCCAGTAAAGTATGTGAGCTCCTGGAGAAAAATGGGTGATCTTAAGGATGGAGCAAGACCTATCCAAGATAATGCTGGAGTGTTATTTTAGTACCAGAAAATAAAGAAGTGCTCGAAGAAACAAATAAAAAAAATATAAGGATAAAGCATATCAAAAGGGATGAGTTAATCCAAATAAATCCCCAATTACCAAAAATAAAACAATTTAAGCAACAAAGGAAATAACTGCTATAAGGGACTTCAACCTCATAAATAATAAAATTCTTAAGTCCACAATGATATTGACAAGTGGTTGAATATGTAAATAAATGGGGGATAAAAGACATGTCTTCCTTACAGAAGAGTTCTAAATGATACATGCAGGAATTCTGTGGTTTAGGATTAGAATTTAATTCCCTCTCCATGAGGGTAAGCTGGATTTAGTGTTAGTCAGATGATCAAGAATAACGTCCCCAGTGATACAGACCATTGTCACAGACCCTTTCTGTGATGAGACCAGAAGGGCACTGCACCTGCCTGTTATTATTTCCCAAAACCCATGTTCAGTCTCATGAGAAACACCAGACAAGTCCAAATAGACAGGCATTCTACAAAATATCTAACCAATATCTTCAAGTCTGTCAAGGATCTGAAAAGCAAGGAAAAACTGAGAAGCAGTTACAGATTTGAAGACACGATGACCAAATGCATTATGGTGTGTATACTTGAATTGGTCCTGGATTGAAAAAGGCCGTTAATAGACAAACTGATGAAATCAAATAAAGGCTGTAGTTTAGTTAACAGTATCTTACCAATGCTAATTTCTTAGTTGTGGTCAATATACTATATACCTTATATATATCTTATATATATTTTATATGAAACAAATATACATAAAAGACTAATATTAGGGGAAGCTGGATATATGGGGTACACAGGAACTCTGTACCATCTTTGCAACTTTTCTATAAACCTAATACTCCAAATAGAGATTTAAAAAATAAAAGAAATTTTATACACATACATAACGACAAAAATTTCACCAGGCCCCAAAGGTGTTGTGGGAAAATACTCTCGAACCTTTAATAACACCACAGACTTTTATTGACAGGACAACCAATCACTGAGCTTTAGTCCCTTGTTTCACACACGTCACTCTGCACATGTCACCTCTTCTCTGTTGCAGCCATTTGGGGAAAGATTTCCAAGAGCATGAAGTATAAAGATCATAGTATTATTGAAGTGAAGATTGAAAATTTGTATTTTATTTAAGGAGATTTTTTTTGTGATAGTGACTAAATCTACTAATTTATATGTTAAAAATACTCACTGCATTAATTTACCAGTGTGTTAAATACTTTCTCCTTATAAACTTTTACTTTAATAGCTCTTCTTAAACTCTATAAACCCTGCTGAGATTAGTTTAGTGAATATTTAACTTTTCTCCATGATTGAAAGAACATACCATGCTCAAGTGTAAGGTATTATTAAATTTTCTATGCTGAAACATGTATTTTTCTCCAAATAACAAAGTAGAAATTGCTTATGTTGCCACAAATTTAGAAACTGGCTTTATTAAAGCAATCAGATTTCAATTTACCCTGACTTTTCAATCCATCTAAAAGCTAAATACAATACCTTTGAAAAAAAGTGTTAACAGAATTAAGCTCTCCCATGGCCTTAAATGCATGACTTCTGCCATTATAACCTGGAGGGGTGGAAATAAATCTCCAAATATTACTCATGCCAGAGGAGGTATTTAAAGCCCTGAACTTTACATGGTCTGTATTTTTCTCTAAAATGCAACATTAAACTAAGTTGTGGCCAAGTCTTAGAATTCTATCCTTTCACGTGGCCTTAAGAGCTTAACCTGGGTTTGGACTTCTCCTGCCTTTTCCCCAGCTCCTCGCCATCTTTTGGTCTCAAGTATCCTCTCCTGTCTATTTTTCACATAGTAAGAGTATGTTCTAGAACTCAAAAACTTTGACCCATAACTTATCCTACTTCTCTATCTCATTTAATAATTTTTATGGAAAAATAAGTATGGTGATTATCTGAAAGCTTCTCACCCATCAATTCTCATATTTGTATGTTGGGCTGATTTGTATTTCCCTAACCAGTGGTGATGTTAAGCACCTTTTCAAGTACTCTTGGCTGTTTATATATCTCCTTTGGAACATGTGTGTTCAGGTTCTTTAGAAGATAATTTCTACCCATTTTAATGTTGAGTTGAGGCACAATAACCAAAGTCAAAGTCACACAGCTTGTAAGTGGTAAACTTGAATTCAAAACCAGATCTGTAAAACTTATTTCTTAAGCACTTTGCAGCATGATTTTTCTTCTCTCTCATTTTTTAAACAAGAAATTATAAATATAAGAATGATTTTATTTTATTTGCAAGTTTGCTGCTGTTTAAAGATATCATCATATAATACCTACTGAAAGTCCATTATGGGAGAGAGACTGTACTCTTCGAGGCATTGTGCATAAATTCTTGTAATCTTAATTGTGCACACATTTATTCATGTCCTTGTGCATATATTTATTCTTATAATCTCAATCTGTAAGGGAATACAGTTATTACCACATTTTACAGATGAGAAAACTGAGGCTCTGAGACATTAAACTACTTGCCCAAGATCACAAAGCTAAGTGGGGGCAGGAGTAGTCACACTGTGTTTTCACAGACCCTGCTCTTAACTGCTGTGCTCTAGGAGTCACACAAGGGTCTCGTGGTACAAAAGAAATGAAAAGTTCAGTCTTGTGCTTTCCTAATATATCAAAGTTCTTAATGCATGCCCATTAATATGTCTTTAATGTTGCAATTTGTGGTAATGTCACATCTATAAAAATGGAAATCTTACTACAAATCTCAAAGATGTTTTATGGTTTAATTATTCACAATGCAATGTTACAGGTAAGTAATGCTATTCTGAGAGTTCTGTGTAGATGTATATCAATATAGCTATAAAAATTTCAAGGCATTTTAAAAACACAAAGAAATGTCTGCATTATAAAACTGATAGAAATGTGAAAATATTAGGAAACTTGATGTTCATATTATGCAATATTTAAAAAGAATCATATTTTATATTCTAAAAGTAAAAATTTGATTTTCAAACATGAAAGTAACTTGCTAGATCTGGAATATCATTTCATCCTGGATAAAGTAAAATGCAATAAGTAACCTGGGCCAGGAGAAATACAAACTTATTTTTGAAGAAACTGAAGGGAACTTGAATTTCAAGAGACAATTGACAAAATGGAATCTAGTGGTATTTCTGTCACTGTTTTGACTGGGAGCCTTTCCCTTCACATGATGTTACTGGAGACTGTGGTTAGGTCTGTTTGATTTGTCTGAATTAGTAAGATGTGGTGAAAATATATGAGTTTTGATTTTTTGAAGCTTAGGGGAAGGCCTTACAAGTAGATTTGAGTGTACAGAGATTTCCATCACTTACTGTGCTGGGTCAATGATTTCCAGGAAACTAGACAGTTATCTTTCACTTCCATCAAACAGTGCTGTGAAGAGGTAGAATCAAATACATTTAAGTGCATAAATCGTGTTATGGATCATTAGATTTAGTCTTTTAATAAATGAGCCTCACAGACAAAAAAATGCTAATCTTATTTGCATTTATTTCCTTAATACCGATAGCTAGTATTTATTGAGTCTTTGGTGTATACCAGACATTAGGGTCCATTTTAAATACATTATCCAACTATAGCTTTTTAACTTCTCCAAGCCAGGATACATCTTAATCAGAATGATAAGAAATTATACTTTCATAGTTGAATTGGCAGTATCTTTATTTTTTACTGAAAATAATAATGCTGCTTACAACCATGGTGACTTGGAGTCAACACAATGTATTAAAAAAATCATTGCACAGCCCTACTATATTCCCAAGCCTATCCCTCAAAATACAGTTACTTTTAACCTGTGTTCAAATGGGGCACATGCTGTGACCAAAGTATACTGAAAACAGTCAATAAATTTCGGACACCAACTGAAATAAATACATACATACATACATACATACATATATACATAAATAAAAATAAATGCATTGTCTAATAGTTATGGGGTTGTAACAAAAAATTGAATGTTAATGTATAATACTCCTATTTCATCTAAAGTTTCAAAGCTATGAAGAATGGAAGAATTAAGTTAATGTAGTTAATGTACTTGATGCAGGAAAATGTATAATAATTGTGCATTTGGTCCAGAAATATATTATCTAATGACAATATTCTGCTAATATATGATATTATTGGACCAAATTCAAACTCCTTTAAAATAAACCCCAGAACAAAAAAAATTCTGTGAAGATACCTTCCACAGAAAGCTAATCTTTTAAAATGACCTTTCTAATCTGAGAACAAGAAGTGTCCCAGTGTGTACTGTTTAACAAATATTTGGCTTTAGAAAAGATAAGGACAGATTTAAGCACATATATTATAAGAAAAATAAATATGCTTTACTTTGTCAATTTTGCATCTTTTAAAATAGTCTTAATAGCGGTAAGGTTTAAGAAAGCCTTGACAATATATGTTAAGTCTGATCAAAATGGCATCATGCGAGGAAAACAAGGCAGCCAGTGTCAGCAATGCTGATTATTTAAGACACTGCTAAGGTGTTCAGTCAGAGTTCGTCTACCTTTTAGTAGTTGCCAAGAAGTCATTCCACTGACAAGGCTGGGCCAATGATTCAGAGTGAAATTCATCTTGGATAAACTGATTTTTCACTACATTTCCTCCAAATGAAACTCATCATATAAATAAGCTTTAACTTATTTCAAAATATATATTCCATTAATATCTTGCTTTTATCAAAATTGGGCTTCTGGGACATATTCTGTTCTAAATTTATGGCTTAGCAAACAAGAGGTCCCTCTAAAATTGTGTAATTTCTTGACCTACCAGGATGTCTTCATTCTTCAGCTCTGTCATGACTTGCTGAGTTCTGACTTATACGTCTTTTTAGGACCTCACATAGTGTATGTCACCTAAGAGAACACAAGTAAGATTTATGAAATTAATATTTTTACAAACATAGGAAAATGTAGATCTTTTTCATTTTATATGACATCTTTATGTTAATGTCATTTAGAGCACTCATAAACTTTATTCTACATAAAACATAGCTACCAGGATAATTGCTATTAGCAAGAGGTTATATCAGAGTCCTCATTAGGACAGGTCCATATACATCACTGCCTGCAGCTATAAATGGAGCTGATAAAAATACATGTTTATAATCAACTGTGTTGAGATATAACTGACATATAACATTGCGTAAGTCTAAGGTTTACAGTGTGATGATCTGATACACATATTTTGCAAAACAATTACCACAGTAGGTTTAGTTTGCATCTTCATCAACTCACATAATTACCATTTAATTTTTGTGGTGAAAATATTTAAGATTTACTCTCCTAGCATCTTTCAATTTTATAATAAATTTTAAATACTACAATAACCATGCTCTACATTAGATCTTCAGAGTTTATTGATCCTATAACTGGAAATTCGTACCCCTTTTCTCCCCATTTGTCCTACCTCCCAGCTCCTGGTCAACACCATTCTATTCTCTGTTTCTATAGGTTCAGATTTTTTTGGTTTAATTCTGTTACAGAAGGCTTGCAAAAGACACTTCTAAGTTGGGTATAGTTGAAGGATTTTTGTTCTGATGTGTTATTTTAGCATTTGAATTTAATACTTTGATGTTATGCTTATTACTGATATTATTCCATTTCTACATAGTTATACTTCATGATATCAATAAATTATTTATGAATGCCACAATTCTATTTTAAATTACTGATGGTACTTTGGCATGAATATATTTTATTTTATAATCATATTTGATTTGTTTTTATACAAATCCTTATCCTCCTGATCTTCACTTTCTCTTTTCCCAGGTATCTGTGAATTTATCTGTTCCTTAAAACTTAATAAACTTGAATTGTTAAAAACCACTTTCTCCAGTTTGTCATGTAAAATTGGAGGTAGGTGAAGAGAGAAATGTTGATGTGTTCTATATAAAATGTAAGAGCTTCAACAGATTTTTGCCTTCAGTCTCTTTAGTAGTAACAACAACCAAAAATGCTCATTAGAGCAAATTGTACCCAGACATTGGTTTGAAAGGGTAAATAAACTTATTGCTGTATGACTGTGCAACTGGCTTTTGTCTCTCTATCTCTGTTCTGCTGGAAATCTAGTAAGAACCACTCCTCCTAAGGAATGTTGCTTATAAAACAGATGATTCCTGATTGGCATATTATATCTGAATGAGAAGAAATTACAAATACTCAATTGGAAGCCTTGGCTTTGGGTTTTTCTGAAGAAAGTAACTCTTCAATTGGCTTGCTCTTATGATGCATTGAAAGAGAGGCCTATGTATTATTGCAGGAGATCTTTGGCCCCGCATGACGTGGAGCTGCTGCGCCATTGTGGGCTCCATGCCCACCCATGTGGGTCTTAGCTTCTGGAACCTGAACTGTCGTTAGGGGTAAAAATAATTCCTGGGAGGCCTCATCAAATGCTGCTAAGGCTCCTGCCAAAAGGAACCTTTGGCTGGTCTTCCAGGAAGCAGTGATTTGGGACTCTTGCCTCATATTTTTCAGAGTAGATGATGCCAAGCCTGGCCTGTGATGGCCTTAAAAGTCAGAATGTTTAACTGGACAAAAGAAGACCTCATGGTGGATGAGGCAACATTACATACCACAAAACATAAATGTTGCCTTATGTCCCTGCTTGTATGTCCATCCTTCTCTCCCCAGTGGTGTGGGGTGGGAATCTCACAAACTAAAACAAAATATATTAGAGAAAAACAAATATTTGAAAAGTATAAGGATATCGCAGTGAATTTACAAATATTTATTGGATTGTGCAGATGCAACAACTAAATCACTTGATAAATTTTTCACTTTTCTCAGTTACAGACACTTTCTAAATGACCCAGGGTGCTGCCATTGGTAACTTACATGGAGCCTGGCTCCATGTAATAATTACAATAATTTACTTATTGAAACAAGATTCAGAAATGCAAGTGAATAATTACATATGAGTATTTGTGGATTTATTAACATTTTCATTTAAATATTTAGAGTCAATAACAAGTGAATATATTAACTCCTGTGCTGTAAGGAAGATTTTTTCAACATTAAATCACTGCAATTATTGTACTTATTTGAGCTGAACAAAGATAACTGAGATTTAGAATACAAATGTACACTTCTTAAAAATCATGTGGCTGTTGTTTATTATAGCCAAAAGATGAACATCAAGATTAGCAAGAAGAAAAGCACACTGGGCAGGGGCCAAAGTGGAGCCATTGGGATGGGAGGGGTGGAGGAGACCCACAGAACACACTTCTGTCTCTAGCGTTAGTTGTAATTTATCTAATAAAATTTTGGTATTCTGTTATTAGTGAAACAATAGTTAAAATAATGGGATAAGAATGAAGTCATCTTCAAAACGGTATATCAGAGAAATATCTCATCAAATTAACATAAGGAGTAACTGCATTCGTAATTAGACATTGATTAAACTTATATTAAAACTACAAAGGGTTCACATAAGACTGTTTAGGAAATGAGAAAAGTAATAAACTATACATCTAAGTATTATTTTCTCTTTTCAAAGTTGCATTGCCTTTTAAAAATTTATGTCTTTACCTATATCTCAGAAGTATCTCTCAAATATATTATTTTTTTTATCGGTAATCAGCATGCAAATCATGGAAACTAAATTCTTTCTAAGACACTCATCTTGACCACGAACATCATCCTTGACGTCTTTTAATTATATTGAAACATAATCTTAACATTTTTTTACCTCATTGGCATCCACCTTTAGAATCCACATATATTTCTGATATTTTTTGAGACAAGAAAATCCTAAAGAAAAGAAGAGTCAGGCAAATAAATAATTCCTATGATCTGGAGCTGTGAACTGGCAGGAATTCCCGATTCCTTTCATAGTATGAGTTCAGTTTTCTCTCAGTGACTTTTTCTTCACACATTAACATGTGCTGAGTTTTATCACCAAAAATACTGCTTTAAAATAAAATCTAATCTCTTTCTTAACATTTCTCAAAAATGTTTGGCCTTGTGTGAACAAAAGAACAGAAACCATGTAGAATAAATCTGAAATCTGAATCCCTAAACTTTGTTGCTTCACCAAGGGGGTGGGGAGCAAGTGTTTTAGAACAGAAATGGTAATATAATAAAAATAAGACAAAGGGTTACAGAAAACTGAAGAAGTAAAATTAGAATGGGAAATTCTTTAGCATGGGAAAGAAAACACAAGATACGGAAAATTCATGAGTGTGTGCTCGCTCAGATTACTTAGTGCACTTTCACTATGAAACAGATTATTTTGTTTAACGATGCTACGTTTTAAAAAATTTTTATTGTTATTCAGTTACAGTTGTATGCCTTTTCTCCCCATCCTTCCACCCAACCCCAGCCGAACCCCCCTCCCTCCCCCACCTCCACCCTCCCCCTTGATTTTGTCCATGTGTCCTTTATAGTAGCTCCTGTAATCCCCTCTCCTCACTGTCCCCTCCCCACTCCCCCCTGGCTATTGTTAGATTGTTCTTAACTTCAATGTCTCTGGTTATATTTTGTTTGCTTTTTTCTTCTGTTGATTATGTTCCAGTTAAAGGTGAGATCATATAGTATTTGTCCCTCACCACCTGGCTTATTTCACTTAGCATAATTCTCTCCAGTTCCATCCATGCTGTTGCAAAGGGTATAAGCTCCTTCTTTCTCTCTGCTGCATAGAATTCCATTGTGTAAATATACCATAATTTTTTGATCCACTCATTTGCTGATGGGCACTTAGGTTGCTTCCAGTACTTGGCTATTGTAAATTGTGCTGCTATGAACATTGGGGTCCATAGGTTCTTTTGGATTGGTGTTTCAGGGTTCTTAGGGTATAACCCCAGCAGCGGAATTGCTGGGTCAAAAGGCAGTTCCATTTTTAGTTTTCTGAGGAAATTCCATACTGTTTTCACGATGCTACTTTTTAATCAGATAAACACCTTGATATTCATTATAAGTAGAAGACATCAAAAAATTGTATTATGAATATACTATTATGTTATATCTATAATTTGAGAAATTTGAGGTTTGTGTGTTTCCTACATTTACATAAAAAGATTCACTAGAAATCCAAAGCTGAAAAAGAACTGGCCCAAAAGATTATTGGTGTTCAAGGGTTAAAATAAAAAAAAAATCTATATTAATTGGCAAATCTGGACCTTTTAAAAGTAAACACAAATTCAAACTGTTTTGACGGAATGCAGAACATTTTTGCATGAATGAATGTTAAATTGTTTGATAAAACTATGTGAAAAACAAAACTCCCCTCATAAACAGCTTGATGCCCACTATGTAGCAGTCAAATAAAAAAAAAGTAGAGAAAGATTTTTAAAAAGAGAGACAGTACAATTGTGATGTTGGAGAGAAGACTAAATGTACTCAGATTTTTGTTTAAGTAACATTGGTTCAGTGTTTGCTCTGGTTATTACACTCAGCTTTTAAAATTGTTTCATCTTTATCATTGATGTGCCAACCTTCACTTGAATAGGAGGGCTGTGTCACCAGAACTGGGTCATGGCATTTTACTAATAAGGCTTTCTGCCATCGAATTTCAATGTTGTGAACATGTAAAAAAATTGAATACAGGAAGATATAGGTGAAAATTTTATGGCCTTAGACAAAATATTACTCACTTTTAGGATAAGCCTGGGTGTTTTAAGATGACAGTGCTGATAACAGTTTAAATTCTAAGATGTGACTTCAAAAGCAGGTATTACTGAGTAGTAAAACACAATATTTTTTGCATTGCATGGAATTAATCCTCAGTCCCCAACCCATTCCCCTAATACCCATCAACATTTGACAATGAGCTAACAAATTAAACAAATAAAGAACCAAAGCCATGTGTTTTGCTTGCCTTACAGTGTTTGATCCCTGTAGCTTCAGTAGCTATAAATTTATCTCTAGAATTCTTATAGAGATACAAGAAGTATGTCTCTAGAATTATATCATTTAAAAGAGTTAGAAATAGTCTGGATCTCCACCCCTCCATCTCCCTCCCAATAAACAGAATGCATCCTCAAAGGAGAAATAAAGTTTAACAAAGAGGTCATTTCATTTACAGTGATTTGGTCAGGTTTAAAGGGATGAGTAGAAATCCATTTTTACTCCCAGGGCGCTCCTGTGGAAGAAGGTGTGCCTTTTGGGAGTTGTGGCCTTAAGAAGAGTACGGGAGACATCAACAAATTGTATCCAGGTAGATGGAAGAAAAAATACTCTGATGTCTCTCTCCTTGCACCCTCTGTTCAATTCAACTTAGCTGCAAGCCAAGGGGCAAGGGAGTCTGGGTAATGTAGTCCTCAGGGATGGGCTTCCACCAGGAAAGAGTGGCACAGAGTTGAGAGGAGTGAGGAGAAGAGGGAGAAAATAAGAGTATTTGACACAGTTAAGTATTGTGAATGTTGTTCTTCCATCCAGGAGAGACTTGAAAATTTTCAATCCTGTGCCTTCAAAGAAAAATCTTGTCCATACTACAATTACTGCAATGGAAGTAACTAGATCTAATATGAGTATTCCTGAGTATTTCTGGCTTTCTTATTTTCTCAGAGAGAAACTCATTTGTTACTTGAATAGTCCCTAACATAATATACTCATTAAGTCATGCCTGGGCAAAAAGGCAGTAAACCAGATAAAGGTGGAAGAAGCAAGGGTCAAAAGCAGACCTGGATTAGCTGCCTTTTAACACCAGAGAATTGAAATTGAAATAAAGAAGAGTTTGAGCCACTCACAGATGCACCTCAGTTGATTTTTATTTCACAACATAATTTGTCATTCCATTATTCTATATTCTCAGATTTAATGGCGCTAACTTTAGGAGAAAATGAATATGTTTTTAGCCTGTGCTACAGGCTTTTTAATATATTATCTCATTTAATATTATAACAACGCTGAAAGTTGTGTTCTCTTTTCCCTTTTCCCAGACATAGGAAGGTTCAGCAAGATTTTGTAATTTGTCTAGTATAACATCACAAGTAAAATTTCTCTTTTTGACTTAGTCTTCCTACAGTTTTGTCCTACATACACACACACACCACATAAAAAGAATTTCACTTATTGTATTAGTTTGAAGTATACATTTTAGTTTTTAAAATAAACTTTAAGAATTTGCCCTGGCTGGTGTAGCGCAGTGGATTGAGTGCAGGCTGCACACCAAAGGGTTGCTGGTTCAATTCCCAGTCAGTGCACATGCCTGGGTTGCAGGCCAGCTCCCCAGTCTCTCTCTCCAGGTCCCCAGTTTCTCTCTCTCTCTCTTTTCCCTTCCCTTCCCTCTCTCTAAAAAGAAATAAAATCTTAAAAAAAAGAATGATCAGAGTATGCCCATTTAATTGATATAATTTTCCTAATCAGATATTATTCTGTCTCCCCTGTCCTTTGTTTTGTCACACCTATTCTGTCTAGGAATTAAAATAAATTTTTTGTCTATAGTGGCTTTATGAGCTTTGTGATATCTCTTAGATATTCCATTTTCTTTGACAAGTACAGAAATTAGGGTTTTCTCTCCTTTTTCTATGTTGTTATTCAAATTTATTTTCTTCTATATTCAAATCTCTATTATTTCTCTCTTCTATCCAATAATATTTGTATACTCTGTGCTTCTCAATGAAGGTACATCCCAATTTCTTTTTCATTCTACTTGTACTGTTTCGCACTTTGAGTGGGGCATCTTTTCACTGTCAATATGTATTTTTAATATCTTTTCCTCATATTCTGCTAAAGTCAAATTGTATTCTATTGTTCTTGGATATATTCCTGAGTTGTTAATAAGTAGAATCTCTTTGATATATTTTTTAAAATGCAGAATAGTTCTCAAGAGCATGAAAAAACCTGAAGCTTAATTCAACTTGTTAATATTTAATCACTTAACAAATGTTTATTAAGAGCTGATTATACACCAGGCACTCATCTAGGCTTTAGAGATGCCAGCAGTGGGTAAGCAATCAAATCTATCCTCATGGAGCTCCAATTCTAGTGGGGGAAAGAGAACAACCAGGAGTTAGTAAATACATAAATAAAGTTGTGTAATATATAGTGATAATTGCTAGGAACAGAACAAGAGGGGAGGGGTTAGGGAATGTGAGGGTGATGCTACAGTTTTTTAAAAAGGTGGCTAGGGAATGTTGCTCTAAGGAGATAACATTTAAATAATAGCCTGAGAATGGAGGAGGTGTGTGCATGTGAGTGTGTGTGTGTATACTCATGTGTGTTTGAGAGAGGGGGAAAGAGAGAGAGAAAAGGGGATATTTGTACAAATAATGTTTTTGGCAGAGATTATACCAATGCAAAGACTGTTAGGTGGCTGCAGGCTGCTGTGTGTTTGCGAAGCTCAGTAAGGCAGCCTCTCTGGCTGGAGCGGAGAGAGTGGGTGAGAAAACTGAGGTCCCACAGGGATGCAGGGTCTTGTAAGTGATTGAAAGGACTGTGGCTACTACTCCTAATGACAAAGGAAGGCTTTGGAGGGTTTGGAAAAGAGCAGCATTATTTTATTTAATAAGAATAGTTTTTATAATTATATTTTTCACTCTATTCCATTACAGAGGGAATTTGTTTATAAGTTTCTACAGAATTTTAAAGCCAAGCATTTAGCATTGTAGAAAAGTGACATGCTAAATAATAAATATTGTCAATATTTTGATTAACTTTACTGCAGTCTCTGCTGATCTTGATGTGTTTACCCAATATTCAGTTCTTATCTCTGGGGTACTGTTATGTTTAAACAATTTATCCAGGAAGAAAATTAAATATTGTTCTGTATTATTGTATTGCTATTTGTGGTGTGCCTCTAATATGCGTAAAGATTTATACATTCTGTTCATAACCATATGGCCAGAAGCCACTACACATTACTGTAATGCTTGTATAACTAACTCTATGGGAATTTTGCTCAGATTAATAGCAATCTGGTCATTCATTAAATGGAAGGAGTTCAAATGAAGAAAAAAAGTTAGCAATGCCTAGAGGTACAGAGGCATTCACGGAGTGATACATTGTATGTGTCTCACAAATGTGAAAACGTCTTAGGAAATGATGATGCACATTTCTCAGATATAGAAATCCTTATATAACCATACTGCTCTAAAAAAGACCTTTCCTCTATCTTATATTTTTATGTATTTCATGTATATGTTTTTTTCCTGTTGTAAAGAATCAAACTGGTAATAGCACACTTTATTGATTATTGGAAAATGGTCTGTTCAATAGACAGTTATTTTTTAAAGTAGATAAAGGTGTACCAAAGATGATTAAACTCATACACTTAAAATTCCCTCCTTAGAACAGGGAAGTGCAATCAATACATTTATTTATTCATTCTTTTTATAAAAGTCATAGTTTTGCTGTTTAGCATGTGTTTTAGCATGTACCACTTGTTACTCTTACTGCTTTGACTCTGTACCCCTGGATTTGGACATTATTGGTTCTTACCTCACAAATGCTTTGGTTCCCTGACTCTGCAACCTGCTGTTTAGGGCTTGTAAGTTTCATGACTTGTCATCAAAGTGGAGAGAGTTTTTCTTTGACAATGCCTTTTACCCTAAGGGACTGTCAGGGTGCCAGCTATGTGTGAAGAACCCTCATGTTCCATTTGGTCCCTGAATTAAACAGAGAACATCAGTACAGGAATGGGAGAGTTGGGGGACCTCAGGGTAGGTTAAAATCCAATGTTGCCTATCAGATACACATGACACAACAGAAGTGGAAACTCTGAACATCATTTTTGTAGATAGGAAATAGACTTATTTACCTGAGAGCAGAGGACGAAAGATGATGAAACATTGATTGTCTTTACTCTTCATCTTAGACCTTTGGTCCCAGGGCTGGGTAACCTTACAACACTAAACCTCTCTGAAAAAGTAAGTGACTGGTGATGGATAGATGTAATATTAATGCCTCCCTTTGTATCCTGGCCTTTGGGTTGCTTGTTTAATGAGTGGAAAGGTAGGGAGTGGAGTCAGGTCCAACCAAGCATCCAAGCAAATAGTATGCTTACACTTGAGTTCAATCCCAGTGATGCTTACTTCTCATCCAAAGAGGTTGCTTCTGGTACATGTCCCCCAAGAATATTGTATTAGAAATAAAGACTTAATTATTATGAGTTTATTTGGGTCTGAGAAATTATCATTAGAAGCATTAGTCTAATTTTTATTTTCTCACACATGTTATTTTTCATAGTGAAGCACAGTAGGCATCGGAACAATTTTGTAGTCCTCAAATGCTTAATTAGAACAAGTTTTCATTTGCTTTTGTATTGTATTACTCGTCATAAGTACACAAATTTAATCTCTGGCCAAACAATTACAAGTATAACTCTTTCTATAAGTCATAAGAGATTATGAGTTGTCTAATATGTGCTTAATACTAACATCGTGAATAACCTTAGTAAAGTTAAATCCAGCCATTATTTATGCTTCCAATGAACTTATAGCAGTAAGTATATAACTGGTGCCTCTGGCATTCTCTTGACCACTTAGTCTTCATTCACACCAATTTGTCTCTTTTTTTGACCTCATTACATTGCATTATAATCATTGGTTTACTAACTTTTTTCCTTTGGAAATTGTCCTAATTCTCAAAGGACAAGTATTCTATGTTTTGTGAGTTTGTTATAACAAGTCTTAGATTTAGAAGCCAAACATTATTTTACTTGAAAAAATAAGGAGGCCCTGGGAGTTTGTCAGAAACAGAATCAGCTTGCTGGAAACCTTTGGAAGACATTATAAGGAAGCTCTTTAGTTGGTAAAATAACATGGCAACAAGAGAATAAATTACATAAGGAAAGGAGAAGTTGCTTTTGTCAGCCATAGCGCATACAGTTTGCTTGCAATAAAATAATAGATATGTATATCCATTATACACACACACACACACACACATACACCCTTTATATACATAATCTGAAGTGTTTAAATGTCATAATAATATTAATATGTTCTCTTTGCATATTTCAGCAATGCCAGCATTGTTACATTTCTTTGCAAGCACATAATAATAATCGATAGACTCCCTTAGTAAAAGTAGGATCCGGTATTTTTGGTAGCTCTAATTGTCACTGTCCATCCTTTCTTTACACATTTTAGTCTTGTGGCTGAGTATTTATTATCTGAAACAAATCCGTTGTGTAGACTATCACATCATTTTTCATGTATTTTTCTCCACAGGAACACGATATGTTTTAGGTTCTGATTATCCGCTTTTAGATCTTGGAGATGAAAGTCAGTGATAAAATGTATGTGGAGCTAAATAGTAAGTTCCAGACAGGAATTTAAAAATTGTACTTTATTCTTCCCTCAGCCATTATATCCCAATGAAGACACCACGTACAGTTGTTTGTATAGAGCTTTACTGCTTTAGGTCAAATTATCAGTTTATAAGCCACTTACTGTATTTTTTGGACCATAAGACACACCTAGGTTTAAGAGGAGGAAAATAGGAAAAAAAAATTTGAGGCAAAAGAATGTGGTAAAATATTTAATAACATAAATAACATAATATTCCCACCCCCAGGGAGCCAGGTAAGCTACATTTGGACTATAAGACGCACCCCCATTTTCCTCCAAAATTTGGGGGGAAAGAGCATCTTATAGTCCAAAAAATATGGTATATTTCACCAGAACTGTATTTTAAAAATTAACATGGTAATTAACAGTAATCTAGAGCTTTCCATTCTACTTCTGTAAAAGTAACATGAGGCATTTTTCAAACAATCATTCGGTCTGAGAGCGGCTGTTGCGCTAAGCCCGTGAAAAGTCTCTTGCCTTCAGCGTGGCCTTCCTCTAAACATCAGCCTCCTGGTTCAAAGCTTTCAGTGCTTCCTCATTACATGTGTGAAAAATTCAAAGCCTTAGAAATGACATTCAAAAACCTTCATAATCTGTATCTCGGGAATCTCACCAACCCATTCCTCATACTCAAACATCTGCGTCTTCGATATGCAAAATCGTTTGTAATTTTTAGATATAATATCCCCTTGTCTTTGCATACATTGTTCCTCTCTTGACTGCCTAGAAATCTTCCAGTATAGTTTGAATTAACCCACATATTACCTTTTCTAAGAGGTCTTTGATTCTAGAGTTTCAGTGGAATACTCTTCAGAAAATGCATTTGAACACCTCCTTTGAAGGGCTTGTACTGGCTCCTTAACATACTTTTTGTGCCCTCGAGTGTGCTCTCGGTCAGTGACCCACTGCACTCCCTCATCTGTAATCCACCGTAAATTGTATGTGCCGTGGATGTTGTTAGTACCACAACACAAAGGAGTGGTTGGTTACATGTCTGTCTGTCCCTTTACAAGATAAATGTCACTGGTTTAATGATTATGTCTTATTCATCACTGGATGCCCAAACTTTGGGGTAGTCTTTAGTAAATATTTGTACATGGTAAAAAGTAGTCCTGTTCTTTATATAACTTATTTCTAGTATTTTGAAAATGGGGACTAATGTTCATAAAGCGAAATGACATATTCTGTTTGTTTCCATCATGATTGTACCCTTTTTAAATACTAAAGCCATAATTTTTATTTCTTTTTAAACTCCTTAAATTCCTCTCGAGCTCCCCATTTAGTAGATTCTCCACGTTATTACCAGACTAAAGGTAACCATCATTTGAGGACACTGGTAAAAAATTAAAGACACACGTTAAAGACAATAGATATTTTTTCGGGGATGTAAATATTTTAACATTTTATTATTACATGAGGACTGACGGTGTTGCTTTGAGGGACATTTGCTGTCATTTAAAAAATGTATTTCATTTGGAAGCTATTTGGTTTTACTTAAATCTGAAAGAAAAGAAAAATCCAATATAATATAATAAAGAGCCAAATTTCAAATATTAAAAATTAAACCACTCAAAGAAGCAGAGGAAGAAGAATAGTATATTTTATCAAAGATTTAATTTACGTATAACCAGTGACTATTATTTTGATGCTCAAGGGGTCTTCACACTTCAGACTACCTTTGCAGTGACTCTCCCTCCAGTGACTACCACTGGCCATACAGGTAGGATGTTGTGATTAGGGATCGAGTCCCGTGTGGGTCCCCGTTGTCAGAGCACCTACCTCAAAATTTCCTAAGACTCAATCCAATGTCTGAGACTATTAGGGACTGGCCAGTAACCTGGTACTGTTTCTCCTCTTCAGCAAAGAGTAGCTATGTGAGTTGCAAGGTTAGGGACTGTGATGGTTAATTTTCTGTGTCAACTTGACTGAGCTGAGGGAAGCCCAGAGAGGTGGCAAAACATTATTTCTGGGTGTGTCTGTGAGAGTTTAGGGAAGAGATTAGCATTTGAGTGAGCAGACTGAGTAAAGATCACCCTTCCCCAGGTGGGTGGGCATCCTCTCATCTGTTGAGGGCCTAAGTAGAACAAAAATGTAACATGAAATATTTAAAGATTTTAAGAGCTGAAGGAAGGGTGTGTTTTCTTTACTTGAGCTGAGACATCCATCTTCTGTCCTGTCGCCTGGACCTGTGGGAACGAGCATGGTGCTGCAGTCCACTTAGACGGGCTTTGGTGCCTGGGGCCACTGAGATCAGGCTTGGTTCTTAGGTCCATGGGGGCTGGGCTGGTGCCAGTGTCCAAGGGAGCAAGCCTGGAGCATAGATCCATGGAAGTATGTCTGTATCCTGGGTCAACCAGAGCAGGCAGGGATCTAAGGTCATGTGGTTCAGCCTGGCACAGGGGCAGGCTGCAGCCTGGGGCTGTAGGGGCTTGGCTGGTGCTGGGTTGGACCTAGAGTCAGGGTCCACAGGGGTCTACCCGGAGACTGGATCTGCAGGTGCCATCCTGGGGGCACAGGGGTGGACCTAAGGGCCTGGGATCACCAGGGCTAGCATGGTGCTGCAGCAGGCCTGGAGCCTCAGGCCTGGGAACCAGCATGACATCAGGGTTTACTGTGGTGGGACTCAAGCTGAGGTTCGCAGTGAAGTCAGGTGCTCAGCAAACTCTCATTTTTCTCTGTGCTGCATTGTTTGATTTGCATCTTTGACTTTTATCAATTGGCTATGTAATTAAAATTTGAAGTATATAATTTAAAACAAGAGGATACTTTCACACTGATTGTTTTCATGAGTTAAACCTAGTGGTCATCTTTTGGTCCTTAATTTTATCTCATAATGTTATTTGCCTCTAGTTATCTCAAATGTAAGGAAGGACATAGTTGTGAAAAGTAAGTTTTTCCCCCCTTATTTCTTGTAGCAACTGCCATCTGAGAGTCTTTCATTATCATACATTAAATTGTACTCAATTGAAAAATATTGTTAAAAGTGTTTTTCCCTCTTTTGCTTAATGGAGAAAAATAATTAGTATTATTGTAAGTGAATCTCTTGCTATTCTTCAGGTCATATGCAATTATGTTTTTAAATAGAAAAATATAATGCAATTTTATATATTCAAATATTTTACATTGATCTCAATTTCCAAATTTAAGCCCTCCTTTTTGGTACATATGTAGTGAATTAAGCACCTATTTCTTTTAAAGTTACCGTTAAGCTTTCCATTTTAGAGACTAGGACATTAGTTGTCATGGTGTTGCCTTGACTTGTTTAAAAATATAGTTTTCAGTAGCATTCTTCCACTTAAAGAGATAGCAAGTTACTATCTGGTTGAATTAACAAAAGAACCTGTGAATGCTGATAGCTAAATCTTATAAAAATATGAATAATGTCACTGCTGCTTTTTCTTACATCATTAAAAGATAAATTTCTCCAGACTGTGAGAGTTCTTATGTGATATGTGTAACTGCCACATAATAAATAATTAAACATGATCCTCTTATATTCCACGTGGTGCAATTCTAATCAGAGAATTTGGCTGAGCCCTTAATTTTATACATGTAAGGTGAAATTTTAGCCTTTGTATTATATGACATAACACTAGACAGTTTCCCATTTAGTCTTGCTGGAGCATCTTCTTCCCTTGATGGGACAGGTTGTCACAAATTCTTTGCAGGTCTCTGCAAAAGATTTAGTTTTAATTTTCACTCTCTTTAATCTGCATTGGTCTTGTTACTCCCTTTGACCAGTAGCGTGTGGTAGAAGTGATATTATATGAGTCCTATGCCTAAACCTCAAGAAACATTGCAGAATTTGCACTCTCTATACTGGAACGTTTCCATGATGAGAATAAGCACAGGTTAGCCTCGCAAAGGATGGGAGACGTTTGCAGCAGAGGCCTCAGCCATGTCTGCGTTCCCAGCTGAAGGTCTAGACATGTAAGTGAGCCTAGGTGATTTTACATGGAGCAGACACAGACTTGCTGCAGAATCCAGCTCAACTTGTCAACCCACAGAGTCGTAAATAAGTGAATCTTCTTAAACCAATAAGTTTTAGAACAGCTTTTCACACAGCTATAGACATTCAATGCACTTGTTTTTTAGGACACCATAACTTGGTTTCCCTCATACTGCTTTTGCTATTATTTGTTAGTCATCTTTGTTGATTTTTCCCTATTACTCTCTTTTTGATGTATTGTCTTCTCTATCACTGTCTTTACAATCTTATTTTGTCGAATGCCTTGAAATACCATCGAGATGCTGCATGCTGAAAACTACTACTCACACACACACACATACACTCAATAAACCTTTCTAGGTTTATGTAACCAAACGTTTATTTATTTCCACTTAGAAACCTAACAACCATCTAAACTTCGAATGTTCAATACCAAACTCCTGGTTTTCCTCTCCAAGTCTGCTCCTCCATGAGCCTGCTCTACTGCGTAATGGGCATCTCCCTTATAGTAATTCCTTGGGTCAACATCCTGAGTGTGTTTCTTGACTGCTCTCTTTCTCTCACATCTACATCCAGTCCATTGGCAGATCTTATTGGCTCTATCATAAAATAACTATCTAGAATCTTGTCGTTTCTCATACTTCCAACCTACTACCCTGGTTCAAACCACCGTCACCTCTCACTTGCATTCTCTCTCTAAATGATCTCTCAGTTTACTTCCTTGTGGCATAACTCCCTTTCTGCCATATCCCTCAGTCTATTCAAAGGACACTTTAGTGTCATTCTGTTAAAATCTATGCCACTGATGTCCTTAAAACCTTTCACTAGCTTACAAAGCTCTATATCATCAATGCCCCCCATAACTTTCTCACCAAATCTGCTTTTATTCTAATTTTCCCTGGTTATACTCCATCTTGGGTGTCCTTCCCTCCTCCTGAAATTGCCAAGAACAAGTACAACTTGCTGTTTATCCTGCTGAAAACTTCTTTTCTGTACTATAATGATGAATCGCATGCTCACTGTCTTCCATTCTTTGCTTAAATGTTACTGCCTCAACAGGGTTTTTCCTGACCACTTTCTCTGAAATGGCATTGCATTCCCCATTCAACACTCTATTATCTATCTTTTCTGCTTCATTTAATTTTCATGCCATTTACTACTTCCTAATCTACTGAGATAGATAGATAGAATTTTTCTTGTTTCCCCAACTAGAACATAAGTTCCATTAGAACAGGAATTTTTGTCTCTTTCACTCACTGTTCTATCCCTAGTGCTTGCAATAATGACTGACATATCATAAGTGCCTACCATTTCTTGAGCAAATACTGTAAATTAATAAAAGTAGCTTGAATCATAAACATAAATCAACCTCTAAAGAGTAACCGCCATTCAAGGTGATTTGAAAGATTCTGTGGTCATACTAATGTATTAAGTCATTCATCACTGAATTAGAGCGCTGATGAACTCATTGTCCACTTATTATTAAGATACAATGATTAAAAAATGATTTTTAACCTCATCTGATGTTTTTGTTTTACCTTTTGATTTTACCTTATTATTTCTACTTAATATGCTCTATTAACTTAATCTCTGTGTCAAATTTCCTGTCCACATCAAAGACATCACCTATCTGGTTAAAGCCTTATGGTCAGGCCCTCCGGAGAGACTGAAGAGCGTGCCGTCTTTTGACACTGCAAGTCTCAGCTCCAGCCTCAGATACAAATATGAGTTATTTGGATGTTTGTTGTTATAGGTTCTGTTTCCTCTTGCACTGTTAAAAGCAAAATCACAATATAGTGCTAACAAAGCAAATGTTGGAGGCAGACCAATTGTTAAAATTCTAGTGTCAGAAGGAACCAGGCCGTTAGTGTGGGTAATTTATTGAATGTTTCTAACTCTGTTTTCTCCCATGTAAAGTAGAAAAAAATAGTACCTATTTTATAAACTCACTGAGAATTAAATAAGAAAATAGATATTGATGGTACAAAATAGTCATTATACAGAAATTCTTCTGTTGGTTTTATAACCTGTAAAGTGGGAAGTAAAAATATTTTTGTTGTAATAATTACCCGGGAGACTGGAAAAACCTCTTGCAGCTTCCTCCACTCTCCTGAGTAATGTTTCTCTACCTCCAAACTCTTAACCCATTCAAGTTCTGAAACAGTTTAGTATCCATAGAGTAAATATTCTATGTGAATATTTACAGTGGGAATCACAGTAAGTTATGTCGTTATGCAGCTTAAATCCAGTGTGTTTGGTAGCAGAGTCAAGAGATGTATTTGAGAACTTAAGAACATTCATGATTTATAATAAGATAGCTTATATCATGCAACAACCTAGGGAAAAATCTTGGTACCATAGCTATAAATGACCTATTAAGTGGACTGTTGGCAGATAGAAGCTGTGGTACATACTGTTTCTATGAACAGTCGTTCACAGACAAGTCTTTGTGAGGACATATGTTTTCACTGCTCTCGATAGAAATGTTTAAGAGGACAATCGCTGGTTCCTCCAACAGGTTTATGCTTAAATTTTAAGAAACTACAAAACTGTTTTACAAAGTGACCATACTGTTTATGTTTTCACCAGAAATATAAGAGGATTGCGGTTCTGTTTAATTTCTTTACTTGATGTAAGTCTATTTAGAGTTTCTATTTTCTTTTTCTGACACTTCTAGTACTTGCTTCTTCTGGGAATTTGTTCATTTTACCGAAGTTGTCAACTTATTGGCACACATTTTTAAAATAACACTCTTATGACTTTTTAATTTATGCAGTTACTGTAGTGGTGCCCTCTCTTATTGTTCATTCTTGATTTTTGTAATTGTTATTTTTTTGGTCACTGTAACTGAAGATTTATCGATTTTGATGATATTGTCAGAAAATCAACTTTTGGTTTCATAAATATTTTTGTTTTCTATGTCATTGATTTCTGTTCTGATATTTATTATTTCTTTTCCATTATTCTTTGACCATATTTATAGTAGCTGCTTTAAAACTTTTGTCTACTGTGCCCATTCTGAGTCAGGTTCAATTGACGGTTTTATTCTTAGTACCTGTAAGATTTTTCTGTTTTTGTATATCTGGTATTTTTGTTGGTGGTGAAATCTAGACATTTAAATAATACTTTAGCTACTCTGAGTTATGTTTTATGCTTCCCTCTCAATGTACAGCCATTGGTGTCTCAAATCAATTTTTTATTCTTAATTTCTTTTTTCATTCTGGAACTTTCATTAGCACTTTATGTAGGCTGGTTGCCAGTTACTTCTTTGGGCAGAGGTTGTTTTCAAACACCTTAAGACTGCAAGGCTTCCGTCTTCTACTGAACTGTGTGGGCTGGGGAACACGTGATGTTGTGGCCGGTGTTGAAGTCTCCTTTGCTCTTTGCTCTTTACCAGACTCCCTGGGTTCTCTCCTGTGGAAGTACAATTTGGCTGCCTTACTGGAACATACAGAGAGGTTATTTCAGCCTTTCCAGGGCTTCCTCATTTTCCAAATCTCCCAGTTAATTTTCTGGCTAGTCAATTTCTTGTCTTAAATAAAGATATTCCAGAGTGTTCCCAACAAAATCTGCCATTTTTATTTAGCATAGCCATGGGTTTTCATATTTCTGGTTTGAGACTGAATTACCCATTTCTGACACCAAAGTTGCTTTTTTTTTTTTTCCCCCATTTTTCTTTTTCAGCCAGCTACAGCCTGGTAAAGCTGCAATTTACAACTTTCTGGTTTAGAGTGGGCTGATGGGCACAGCCTCCAGCCAAAGGCCACATTTCCAACTTTTCTAAGTGTTTCAAAGATAAATACTTCTCAATATGTTTTCTAATTTTGGTTGATTTCCAGCATCCTGAAATACTAGTTTTTGACATACTTTGCCTAACGTTATACTTGTTTTCTGCAAATTAACCAACTTGGCAACCTCCTCTGGTACTCTTATCAGACTTGCCTCTTATGATATCTTTGAGAAAGACTCAAATATGCTCTATTATCAATAATAATCTCTCAATTCTGTGCTTAAAGTTTTGAGATTTATATGGTAAATGGATATAGGTTATATCCAAGATTTTCAGGGGTTTGAACTTCCGCCTTATTTGGGTTGTATTAAATTTTTAAAGAATAGCTTATTGCCTGCTATGATATAACTAAACTGAGGAAGTTAAGAGCAGGAGTTAAAAAAGAAAAATCAATTTTCCTGCTGATTTAGATTTGGCATATCTCTGTGAAACTCGTATCTTCAGTTTTGAAACTACTGATGGGAAATAGTGTTCCAAAATTATAAGCATTAGAGTAAGATGTTCTTATCTGAAAAGCAAGTAAATTATACAGATTGTCAAATTTCTACAAATTACTTTTTTTTTAGTTGACTATGCCTCTGGCTCTTTGCTCCAATTGCAGAATATGGGGTAAAAAAAGCAAAGATTAAATTCTGATTGGTCAGAACCAGAAGAGAATTTCAAAAGTGAGTCTGTGTTTATGTTTTTTCAACCGTTCTCTCTTAAAACTTTCTCTCAGTGCCATCGACAGAGGGAAATCTATTGGCCGAATACCAGATCATCCCTCCAGTTTTCCCACTGCTGGTTAGTCATGTCTCAGCTTCTGTCCCTTGAACAGACATTGAACAGACCACAGACTGGAAGTCTAGTAATTGGGTAAAGCAGCTGCCAGAACTGGCATTGCCTCTTCTTAACCTGAGCTGATTCTTTTCAGATGTTCAGCCATAGGACAGCATTGTGAAGCCATCTTTCAGGTGTCATCTTAAGTAATTTATAAAGTAGTACTTCTGGGACTGTAATAAAGTAATTAAATTCAGGGAAAAGTCAGTGAGCAGAAAAGTATATTTTTCTTCCATCCAAGATTGTCAGGGGGTGCTTTTCTACAGAGTAAGAAACCATGACCTCTAATGTTTGCTTTTCGCATCAATGCTTCTTAATGTGTTAATGATTGATTTGAAAACCAACTTCACTTTTTGTTTTGTTTTTCTCATAAGGAGAAATCAGGTTTCACTTTCCACAAGTGAGAAAGCCCTGTTTCCCCACTTTCTTCAATAACTGCCTATAAAGGTGTTGGCTGTTTGAAATTCCTGGAATGTTCACCCCTCCTTTACTCTTAATCCTTGACGCAAACACTGAACTTTCTCTCCTTAAGTTCTAAACACACGTAGGCACCACGGACTGGGTAACTGAGGAACATGGTGAGCTCTTAAGGCTAATTTACAGTTTACAGTAACTTACTAATTTACAGTAATGAAATTACTTATCAATATGCTATTTCTTCCTCATATGAGGAAGCATTTCCTTTCAAATTACCAAAGTTTCAGAGTGTACCAAAAAGCAAAATAAACACCACTAGATAACAATATGACTACAGACTCTTTCTATTTCTTTTAATCAATGTAGAAAAGCTGTGCCACAAAGAAAGAGCTAACTATGAATTTGATGGAAGTTACAATTTGAATATAAGCTATTTTACCAGTTACATACACTCATTCGACATGCTACTTTATCACCTTGGGGAAAAGTGGTCTTCATCCTTTGAGTTAAGAGTAAAACAGTGGTGTTGATTCACACTGCAGGATACATTTTTAGTTCTGAAGAAATACTGTGAAATAATTACAATGCACATACAGTTTTTTGGTCTGAGTCAAGAAGTACTGAACAGGAAATCATATCATTTATCACTTTCTGGTGTGAAAGATTTTTCTCTCCCTTTGGCTGTTGCTCGTTTACAGTCAGTAGCAGCAGGCGGGGAGGCAGAAGCAACTCACTGCCTGCTCTGCTTCAAATTGATTTATGTAATTCTCAGCAAAGCAGACGATATCTATGATGGATGTGCTGTTTAATTAGACTGTTGTAAAAGCTGTAATTACATCTACTAAGTGCACTTTTATGTTGCATACATAAGCAACTTCAAGGAACGTTAATTATACTCCACGAGGCATTGTCTGGGCTTCTGGAATTGGTTTTTGGGTATACATGTGAGGCTTCTGGGCTTCTATTTTTAATCAATAATGACTTCAAAATGAAATGATCTACTCAAAAATATCCTTAGAACATACAGAAGGCAAGGGAAATATAAACGAAGAGATCTTTAACACGAACTATGGCTTTTTGGAAATAAACATTATGGATTCCACAATTTAAATTAAGCCACTTAAAACATCCATTTCGAACATTAAAAAAAACTATCTGATATCCCAATCTGTTGAAAAGCTTATATAGGCATTAGCAGTAAAGTCTAAAGAACTAATGGCGTTCACTATACTCAATTTAGACTAACATTTGTGTCATGTTCTTATTCTCTTCATGATCCATTAGTAAAATGGCTTTGCCTTGTTGCATGAAATAAAAGTGATTTATTTTAAAGTTGCTATTAGTCTTTGGACTCATGCTGTATCTTCAGTTGTTAGAGAGCTATTGTAACCAATAGAAATGCATTCTACATTCGGGGTTAATGAAAAACATTTGCTAAAAGGCTAAATAAAATTGACATGAACAATTCAGAGATTCTATGTAAATGAGCTGCTGTTCTTTTATTGTTCTTGTTTTTAAATTTGGTTTGCTTTTCAGTCTACCAATAGAACTGGTAGGCAAGCTATATATGTAGTGTTACTAAACAGAAGCTATTTACAAATAGAAATATTGTTATTTAATCGGTCTAGATAATCTTCCTTATTTTTGAAACAAAACATAATTTAAACAAAGCAAACAAAATAATTTAAATCTAGAAAAAATCTCCATCTGGAGACCTAATTTATACTCTCTTTGTTATTATTTCTATTAAATCTTTTAATGTTGTCTTTTGAACCTATCCTCAAACTCCCCCTCCTCAAACATTGCAGCGTCTGTTCTACACCATACCACTGTTTCCTTGGAGTTCTTGAAATCTCCTGCTCAGAAGTTTTAAGGCTAGTATTTTTGGCAGTTTTTCTATGCTTAAGGACCGAGTTTTGAATTGCCAGTAGATTAACCAGATTTACTTTGTTATGCATCAGTATGAGTAATTGTTAAAGCTGTAAAAACTGATAGCGGCCCCATCTTCCAAAATTCATTATATTTTAGTAGGTTCATTTATGCTTCTCCACTCTGAATATTATTATAAGGAGAATAGGTTATAATAGAACATAGGAAGTAGAAGAACTTGATTTGGCATACTTCATTCTTATATATCCCAGGTCTCTGCCACTGTCGTTCCTCATAGGTAGAGATGTCCAGTTTGAGAATAATTAACAATATTGATAAAAAAATTGTATTTTGCACAGGAGCTTGAGTTTGAAATAGCTTTATAAAAATTAAAAACACATCCAATGTGCTTTAACTTAAAATGCATTTAATTTAAAACTAGGAAACAGCTTGTTGTTTTGGACACTTTTTCTTTATGATCCTATTTCCTAAGCCATTCCTTCGGGGCCAAGTAGCCCTAACCAACTCCCTGGCTGGCAAGGGTCAGTTGGTTGGAGTGTCATCCTGTAACCGAAAGCATACGGGTTCGAACCAGGTCAGGGCACAGTCCTAGTTTGCAGGTTTGCTCCTCGGTTTGGGCATGTATGAAAGGCAGTCAATCAACTCTCTCCCACTCATCTTTCTCTTTCCTCTTTCCGCTCTTCCTTCCTCTCTCTTTTGAAGCAATGAAAAAAAAAATGTCCTTGGGTAATGATAAAAATAATCATAACCAAGGTGGTTTTAGAAAGCTATTTCACAAAAATAAATTGCACAATAACTATTGATGAATATTACAACATTTAAAAATCAATGTATTCACTTTAAGTTCACAAGTTCATAGTCAATAAACATTGATAAATCAGCATATTTACTTTAAGTTCACAAGTCATAGTCAATCTGTTTTGGAAAGCAGCATGGCTTAATGGTTAAAAAAGTGAGTTTTGGAGCCAGACTTCCTGGGCTTAAATTTTTATAGTGAGACTTATTAGCTGTGTGTTCTTGGGCAATTAAGCTTTCTAGGATTAGGTTGCAGATTAAGAAATGAGGAAGAATAGAACAGCTTTATAATGTTTATATATTGGTCATGGCAAACATTTTATAAACAGTTCCTAAAATTAACTGCAAAATAGAGATGTTATTATAAGACATATAATTCTCAGAATTCTTACATTCATATCTCTGCTTTTTTGCAATTTGTTTCTTTAATAGCTTTATACTACTTTTGATGACATTTCCAGTATTTACTGAGCACCTGTTCTGAACAGACACAATGTTCTATATGGTGAGAAAAGAGCAGTGAAACAATCAGGAGGAATTATGTTTTCAATGAGTTAATGACTACAAGGAGTCATGGGCCAGTTGAGACCTGAGGATGAGCTGAAAGAATAGAGGTTCCATTTCTCTCATCTATAACAAGAGTTTCATTGCTTATCAGAAGGCCTGCCACACAGTACGTGTTCGTTAAGAATTCACTGTATCATTTACTCTGTGTCCCTTTTGCAGATGGCACCATGAAGTTTCTCTTACTTAAAGATGTTATTTTTATAATTATTAGATTTAATTTTCATAATTCCTGAAATCTAGCTCTACTAAAGTCACTATTTTCCTTCCTTCTTAACCGATATCCAAAGGAGTGATACAAATGTGATCTCCCCCCACCCTGGTAGTTTACCTGCATTTCTTCTTTTGAATCTGCCATCTCCCTTCAGAACAAACCTGTAACGAGTTGAGCCTCCAAAAACCCAGAAAATTCTCTCAGGGATGGTGGCTTTTGTAGAAAGAATGATAGGTATCTAGACATAGCCTAGATTATTTACATTTTATTTCCATTCCACTATTATAACTAATGTTTTTCAAATTCTTTTTTCCTAATCAAAAGCTAGGTAGTTAAACTCAAGTACTAAACACAGAAATGAATAATATTCCAGTGATGTTCTGTGTATTCAAATACAGTCTTCATATACTTGGTCAAAATATGTTGTGGTGTTTATTATAAGTTTTAACACAACGTGACTATGGCTTATTTCCTGAAGTGGAAAGAAAATCTCTCTTAGATTCAACTAATAACCCTTAGTAAGTCAGAAGTCACGCACTGAGTATTGGTTTGAACTTTTATTAGCATGTGTCAGAGCGGAGCCCAGGTTAAACAAGCTGGAGGGCATTTCCAGAAGGCTTAGGGGAGTGTGGTCTTCAGAGGCAGCTCAGGAGCCAGGCTTATCTTCTTTCTATGTTCTGCTCAAAATTAGAGAGACCCGGAAGGCTTCAGAGGATGATTTACATTGTCTTAACTCTGTGGAATTTATGGAATTGCTGATATTTCTGAGAGCCTTGGAGCTAAGCATGAGCAGAAGTCTGTCTTCTAGGTATATTATAAAATAACAAATAGAGAAAAGAAATAAAAAGTCTTTAACTTAAAACAACATTCAAGTGAGCTTTGCTAGGGCATGTATGAGTGGAAGACTTCTTTTTTTTCCCATTAAAACACCTATTTCAGTATATATTCATACTAAAATATCTGTTCTACAGCTCTCCCTCAAACCATCAAAAATAATGTTGAAAAAGGTTAAAGACATTATTTCTCATTGTTGAAAGAGGATTCAGTTGTTCATGAGAAATGTAGGTAAATTAGCAGAGGCATCATAAGAGGTTTAGCTCTAATGATATTTGAAGTTTAAAGTAGGTAGAAAAAAATAGGAATGTGTCCACACATATCAGACACTTATCATGTACTAGAAACTATGCTAGTTGCATTGACAATTTTATGTCACCCATGAAGGTATATGATTAATTTTTGCTCAGCATTGAGTGAATTATTTCAGGGATCCACCCCTGTTGTTTTCCTATGTGCAGCATACAAATACATGCAATAAACAAAGTAAAAAACGATCCATGCCTTCATAGAGTTGAGAATCTAATGGGAATTCTTAATCTAAGTTTAGTGATATAGGTGCAAAATTGGCTAATGTTTTTAGTAAAAGGTTGCTAGCTATGTCCATGTGTTCTAACTTTAAGATTCCTCCCAACTCCAAACCTCTCTGTGGCAGTTGCCATTTGAAGCAGTGTTTCTAGTGGCTTCCAGAGCAGAGAGCAAATATTAGATTCTTTAAAATGAATCTCTAATTCAACTTTTCACCATGGCTACCCATACAGTTATTCCAAATTTCGGGATGACTCATCTGTGTTCTCAGAATAAAAATAGTATCACAAAAAGTATAGAAATATTTGAATCTCAAATAAAATTCCCCAACTTATTTGGAATTAATGTGGGTGTTTCTTTTTGAGAAGAATAATTTTCATATATCCCAAACTTTGATCGGTCTTGCATTTCTATGTAAAATAGCAGAACATTGTGAACTCTTTTTAAAATGTGTTTTAAACCATTCTCCAAGAAACTAAACTACATAGCCTTTTATTCATTAGGTTCAGGCAGTATGATAAAAGATAATTAAAAAAAACAGTTTTCTTGAAACAATGTGGCAAATATTTTTTTCTCTGTGAGGTTTGCATTTATTATTGCTAGCATATTACCACAGTTTTAAAGCACAGACGTTTACATACATATCATCTAGCAAAATCTTTATCAGAGAGACAAGTATTTTAGTAGTTGTGACAAGAAAACTCTTCATCCCTTGCTGATTATGAATCCCTGTAACATTCTGAACACTTTATTTTAATGAGTTTTTATGTCCCCTCTGCTCTACTTCCCTGTTGATTGACACCGATCTATATAGTTCACAAAGCGGAAGCTCTGATAGAATGATGAGGGACTGTTCTCCTCCCTCTTCCAACACAGTGTCTTTGTCTATTCTCTGCTCATTGTTCATCGTTGGCATCATCAGTCACCATGCAGTGCAGTTTACAAATACAGGTGTGACAGAAGATAAAAAAAGTGTCAATCCAATAGCATGGAGTTTATCAAACACCTGCCAGGCTGCTGCTTGAAACTTCCTCTTAATGCTCCTGTCGGAGCCAGATCAGAGCTCAAATAACAGTTTTTCTTTAAAAAATCTCTATATTTTTCCCCCTCTCTCTTTGACGACCTACACTGACTGAGATAGTTTATTCAAGGCCTTGATCTCCTTTTGTTGGACAGATACTGACCCAGTTCGGGGAGGAATGAAGCAAGATCCAGTGACATCTGAATTTCCCTCCTTTAGAGCCGTCACACACACGGTCTACGAAGAAAACGCATGTAAATACTTGGCTGTCGGGAAAATACAGCTTAATGACAATTGCTATGTTTGACATGAAAATAGAGTAAACTCATTGTGGAGTATTAAATTCCTACTTGAAGATTTTGGCCCATATAGCTGAGTGAGTAATTGCCACAACAGTAAATCCCAACCATTTTATAAATGTCTTTATTTCTGTGATTACTCTAAACAGATTCAATTTTGATTGAAATTACATTGAATTAGATATTCATTCAGTATTATATATTTTATATGCTCTTATATAGAGATTTTTTGCTGACAGGTGATACAATTTTAAATATAGTAATCATACCACACATTTTTCAGAATTGTATAAGACAGATCAGGTAATGTATGAATGTGATCTTACCCAAGGTGTGGCGCATTATAGGTCTTCAATTAATAGTAGCTGTTGTCACTATGATTTTACTATTAAACTATTACTAAAAATCCTAAGACACTGTACATTTACTGAAGTGTAAATAAAATTGAAAAATGTAATGCATGCAAAAGTAAATGCCCATTGAACCTAATATGTTATATGTCAATTATGTGTCAATTAAAAAAGTAACCTACACATATAAAACTGTTTTTATAAAGACATATACCTAATAATATGGTTCAGTGAACCGAGGTGGAATAAGTCAGCATTTCTAAGATCATTAGTACTGTCTGATAAAGTATTACCCTTAGATATGGGGCTGGGAGAATTTAGGGTGTGAGAATGGTCTTGTTGCCACAGGTTTGAGGGCAATATTAGGAAAACCCGTATACAACAGGACGAAAATTATTTTTAGTACAGAAAACAAGCTGGATTAAGAAAACTGTATTTCTCTCTGGTAAATTTATAAAGTAAATTATTATAGATATTATATGTGAACAAGTGTAGATAAAAAGCATGATATTGGTGGATTAAGTAAAAAAAAAAACAACAGTTCAAATGTCCAGGAACTCACTAAGTTATTCGGTCTCACAGTAGAGGTTCATTGAGTGGTTCCAGTGCAACAGGTGTTGGGAATTAAGAAGCAGATACAAGATCATTAAGGTAGAGTAGTGTGTTTTATGATTCTGTTTCATGTTTGGTTATTAAAAATCTTGAAGAGCATTGTTCAAAGTATGATAAGCCATGGCTAGGCCTGTTGTACAGAGATCTCCTATGAGCCTTGTAGCAGGGTGATATGTGCAAACGGAAGTTAAGTTATTATGAAACTGTCATGCAGCAAAAGTTTTGTATCTGAAACTGTATGAGACCATCACACTTTCGGTATTTCTCTATCAGAAAGGCACCAGGGGGACCTCAACCCCTTGTTCCATCTCCACCCATTGTCTTCCATGCATCTTTTGCATTGCTTGTTAGTGTAAATAAAATAGGAGATGTAGCCTCCAAGCATTAAACCTGGCCGGGTTCCCATGGCCTTCATGCATCCCGATTTTACCAAAGTTTTTATAAAGTTCAATCGTATTTTGACTTATCATAAACAAGGAGAATATTTCCTGTATGATTGTATAGTGGAGCTATAGCTTACTGAGCAGCTTTCTCCGGAGGGAGTTGAATAATGTCTGCAGCCAACTTGGACAGAGATCTCCGGAGGCAGAATTGAAACATAACCCCCATGGACAAGGGGTGCTGCTGTGCTGTTATTTGCAGAGGAAGATACTCAGGGTGAGAGGGATGTTCAGCATCTCCTCAGAACTCACAGATTTGATAAGTGGAGGACACCTCTGGTTATTTAAACAACACTGTTTGGTTCCCTTGTGCTATTGCATGAAGTTCATGGGGTAAATTTCGGTTTCCACAGGACTGAGAATATAGTAACAATAAGGGACACTGAAATATTTTAGTCTATAAGAACAAAATAGAATCACAAATTAGACCATGGCTTTGCTGTTGGTGTTTCTGATATATAAATGTGTATACGTGCTGACTACAGAAAAAAATTTACTTTAAGATTTATTTTTTCTCATAATTCATGCATATTCTCATACTTTTCTTCATCTTGAAATATTTCACTTATTTTACAGCAGTCTTTAATATATCTGTCAGATCTTCAAAAAATTTTATCCTAATTTTTTCTGACACTTTATTCCTCTAGTGTCTTTAGGATAGAGCTTGTAAAGCATGTTCACAGACAGTGGAATGTAAAAGAAACGGCACAGCCATTAAAAAAGAAAGGAAAAAACAATGAAGAGAAAGCTCTTGGAAAACAAGTTAATTTAATTTTGTCATTTAAATTACCTAGCAATGATTTGAAACTGAGTTGAAATGAAAGGACAAGCAATTTAGATAAAAAACAAACTATTCTATTTAAAGGAGTGAGATCCGAGTGCTAACAGTCTTATTCTTTAGGTTCAAATAAGAATCCATTATTGGGAGGCAAGTGAACATAGATTTATTCTTCATCCAAGAAAGAATAAGAGAAAATGTATTGCTATCCAAGTAGGAACATTTTAATTTAGACAGAAGAGCAGCTCACAATGTATTGGGTTGCCCAAAAGTTCATTTAGTTTTTCTCTACGATGGCTCTAGGTGTGCTTAGTTGTCTTTAACTTCATTGGAAACAATTTTGTTAGACTGTATTGTGACAGCTGTCATATCAGCATGCATTAAAAGAACTTATCAAAATTGGTGAATTTTTGTGCAGCCATTTTAATATTGTAGATGGAAGAAAATATAACACATTTTTAGTGTATTATACTTTTTATTATTTCTAGAAATGTAAAAATGCAACTGAAATGCAAAAAAAGATTTGTGCAGTGTATGGAGAAGGTGCTGTGACTAATCAAATGTGTCAAAAGTGGTTTGCAAATTTTCTTGGTACTATTGACATTTTGGCCAAATAATTCTTTGCTGTGGAGCTGTCTTATACATTGGAAGATGTTTAGCAGCAGCCCTGGCCTCTACCCACTAGAAGCCAATAGTGGGAGATAGCCAACATACTCAAAATATCCAAATCAATAAAGTTACTGGTGAAAATTAAAAATGTATCTTTTATTTTATGGAAAAGACTAAACAGACTTTTTGGCCAACCCGATATATGTACTGCTAAAGTTTCCATATATTAAGGGTTGCATAATTGCAATGTTTTGAGAACTTTGGTAGTCAGTTAGAACAAGGTTATTACTACAGTACATTTTATGATGTTTAATATCAGGTGAATCTCCGTGCTACCCTACAGTGTCTTTCAATTTTCCCCGTTAGGGCACTGTCACGGTGGTTATTTCAAATATACAACACTTTTTAAAACACCAACTCCTCACAGAAATGACCTCCCATCCTAGCTTCATGGATAATGTTAGGTAGCCTCTGTCTGACTTTCAATCATGAAATTGGCTAAAAACAAAATTTTATAGACAAATTTATCTGAAGCACTTATCAAATGTTATTATTAACTTGCCACAAGGAAAACAGAATTGCAACCAAAATTTTGCCATTTCTAGGGAGGGTATAAAAAATTTTCCATTTCTGAAGGGGTATGGAACTTTTCACTTATATAAATAAGTAGCTAGGTTTTTTTTTTAAGTAAGATTTTTTTTCACTTTTATTTCACAGATTTCAACTTGTGTGTGGGTATTAATATTATATGTCTATAATAGTTTTTACAGAGTGTCAGGTGCAAGACAGTACAAAACAAAATCTGTATATTTTACTGGAAGAAAACCAGCACATAGATAAAGCAAATATTAAGGATATATCTATATGTAGAATTATGAAGTTTTTACACCCCCGCATTAGCAGAGGACAGAACCAGCTAATAGGAAAGCATGAGCTGAGATCAGATAGAAATCAGATACAGAGCAAACAATGTGTCCTAATTTTAAACAAGCCCCCATTAAAGATTTGTTTTAGGCTGAAAAGATGAAGGACCCAAAGTTTGCTTATTTGTTATGTTGACAACAAAACTTTTCCTCTGACAAACCTGTGAATTAACTTGGCTCAAATAGACCTTCTTCCCTGGAATTAACAGCAATGGAAGTCAGTTTCTCTCTTCCTTTTAAAGACGAATCCTTCTTCCCTTAGCTGTTATTCCAGAACTCTCCTGAATCTTCTGCTGCTTCATATACTGAATTATAATAATCAGTATCTACACATACTCAAATACTCTTTCCTGAATCAGACAACCCCCACCCTAGATTTTGTGATTCCTCCTACTCCTGGCTTGTTTCTGTCCTTGAAATCATAGCCAATTTTTGAAGGTTCTTTATGTTTATAACACATGGGAAATATTCTTTCCTGTCATGACTGTTCTCTCTTTTGCTAAAATTTAATATATGTACATATCTACATATATAGTATAAGTCATTTGCATATGCTCAGTCATTTTATTACTTGAAGACTTATTAGCATTAACAATATACAATTACGTCAAACCTCTCTTCCAATATTACCTAAAATCCTAAAATCACAGTAATTCTTTAATCTCTAAGTGATATATTTGGTAATATAAACTTGTATTTGCCGTATCCTCTCCTCTCACCCCAGTGCTTCCTCACCACTCCTTTCTCTCTTGATGTTGTTTTTCTTTTTTCTGCCTTTACAAGAATCTTTACTTTTTCACACAGCAAGAGATTGACTCCGGTTGCTCCCATGTCCCCTTTCTTTTCCACCAGAGAGATATTTCCCTTCTAGTTATGATTTGAGATTGAAGGTCCTGGTAAAATATTCTGATTTTATAGCCTCACTTCAGATCCCTTTTCTTGTGATTTGCAGAGTCGGAATACAGAATGACTGTCAGCCTTTACTAGGCCCATAATATGGAAAGGATCACGTTCTGATTTCCAGAAAAATAAAGGGCACTACTTGAAGCAGACCCCGCTACCATGCCTGGCATGATTTCTGTCTCCGCACTCCTAGATCTCACACTAACTCCAGTTCCTCTCGTGTCCTCTAGAATTTTTTTTCTTGAGATCTAAGGTGTAATTAAGTACATTATCTATTTTCTTTAATTGCAAACTGTACTCACCTGAACTTTAACACTTTTTACATTATGTTTACATTTGCAAGTTTTATCTGTACACTCCATTAAATTGCAAACTGTGAAGATGAGGGAACAAAGTGTCCCTATGTTCTCTGTTGCTGTAAACGTGGACTGGTGGCACAATGGTTAGCATGTGATAATTGCTTAGCCTTTGTTTAATAAGAAGTAGGTAAATGAGTGAATAATCTGTCTTGTTATGATTTTGTTAAATATATACTCTTCATGCTCAGTTCTAGTCACTTTCTGCTAATCTCAATTCTCTAATCTTATTTAAATGATTTCATGCAAATTATTTGTCACCCAAATTATAGTCTTAATTGTCACCTATGCAGATTCACAAGTTTATATTTCTAAACTTTATTTTTATATTTATACATTACCAATCTTTACTTTGAGCTCCCTCTCATATAACTGATTTCTTAGTTGCATATTAAATATTAATATATCACAGCCATCTAAATTCATGATCTTCCTACCCCGTAACTTCCTGAATGTTGACCTTAAGTGGGTTATTTTCTGGTGCTTTCCATTACAAGTAATGGCATCGCTAACTATGAATTTAAACAAGCCATAACTCTAGGAGTCATTCATGGTAACTCCTTCTGTCTTGCTACATAACTGCTCTTATCAATTTCCTTCCAAAATATTATGCACATATTCTTTACCACCACTTTAACTCTCTCACATATACTTTACCAGCAAACTACTCTCACATATACTTGGGCTATTGCACGTAGGTTAATCATCTGTTTTATGTCATCTTCTCTGTCTCTAATGTGTCGTCCTCAAAGCAGCACTATTAACCTTCCGAGTGCAAACCTGATCCTATCATTCTTCTTAAACACGTTATGTATTTATACTAGTGCTTTAAAATATGCCTACAAACTATATGATGCTCTTTCTTTTTAGAGGAGGAGCCTGATTTCTCTCCTAAATATGGGCTGGATTTAGTTAATCACTTCTAAGAATAAAATAAAGTGCAACTGATGCTATGCAGCTTTGGAGACAAGGTCATACATGTTAGTACAGCTTCCCAGTGACTTTCCTGGATCACTCGCTGGGGTGGGGGAGTTTGCTGTCATGTGATGAGGACACACAAGCAGTTTATAGAAAAGTCCATGTGGCAAGGAAGTGAGAGCTCCTGCCAACAGCCATGTGAGTGAACCCCATGGAGAGCAGCTCCTCTGGCTCCAATCAAGCCTTTAGATGCCTGCAGCCCTGCTGATATCCTGTCTGCAAAACGGGAGAGACCCTGACCAGAGTCACCCAGGCCATCTGCTCCCAAATACCTCATTAACAAAAAGTGCAAAAGGACGGACATTTCTCACTATGTTATGAAGCCAATGGTAATGATGGCTGTGTCCAAACAATTATGCCTCTTACATCATCTGCTCAGAATCTCCACAGTCTGGTCTCTGCTACCTTTCCAGCCTCTGTATGTGCTGGGACTTCCCACTTGCACACACCGGCCAGAATGGCCTTTTAATCCCATGTGTTTTCTGTAACTCCTACCAGTATAGCAGAGGACTTTTTTTCACATTATATACCCTCTTTTGAAATATTTCTCTTATTCTTTTATTACCATGGTAACACCTACTCATCTTTTAAAACTCAGCTCCAGGACCATTCTTTCCAGAGCTTTCTTGAACTTCCCTATTATTTCCCTTACTATATCTTGTCTCTTTGTGGTGCTTTTCATATTGTGAATTTATGAGTGCTTATGTGGTTTTTATTGCTATTATTAATAGTAATAGTAAACTCAGTGAGTTTGTAGCCATCATTATATTCTGAGAGTCTACTGTAGGGCACTATAAATAAGCCAATGGATGACTAGTATCAAGACTCAACACTATAAAAACAAACAATAATATTGCATTTCAGTTACATGGTGCAAGTAGACCGGTTCTTTTAGAAATGTATTAATTCATACAGACTTCAAATGTATTATCCTTCAGAATAGCTGAAAAATGAAGGGGGAAGGACAATAAAAAATCCACATTGAAAAACTGAAATGACCAGTTTGATTAATGTGAATACTTACATTTATAGTTGACTGTATTCACCAGATTGCACAGTTATTTCAACATTTTGTAGACACATCCATAGTATAAAGTATTTTTTCATGAATCTGTAGGAAGATTGTAAAAAGCACTCTTCTTACAGAAACACTCACTTACTCATTTCAAAGTTATGGGAGTAAAACTGCCTATAGAACTCCCATTAATGTCAATGAGAATCACCTACAAATTCCCAAGCAATGCTTTGAAAACATCTTCATTGTTGCCTTGGGGCTATTGCTAATGCTGTGCACAAATAAAATTTAGCTCTTGAAGAGACAATTGCTGTTATACTGCTGAACATGTGTCTTCATTGATGCTAAACAGAGATGGCAACACGAGAATGCATCATTCTTTTTACTTATCTGAAAGGCATTACTACAGTATTTCTGAATCACATCCTGATTTAAAATAAGCAAAACAAATCTTTCACAAAATATTTTGTAATATGATTAAATGGAGATGACAATTTTTTTCAAGTACATACAAAACAATACTCTATGGAATCATTCTATTAATGGACAAGTTGCTGAAAATTATCCTTAGACACATAAAACTATAATTATGGACTAAAATTGATTTACTATACTTATGATTTAAAAATATGTAAATTGTCTTTATTTTTTATTTAAAAGTTAGATTGCAAAGATTAGAAGACCAAAAGAAGAAGGATATTTTTATGTGCTCTTTAGAACTCTGATCTTTAGTCATGTTATTTTAAGGAGATACTTTCTATATTAATCAAATCAATTCTTCAAATTCTGGATTCTAGGTTTTGAGGGTGTATGCATAAAGCATTTAAATGAGAAAGGAGGAATTTCCATACAGTTTTCCATAGTGGCTGTACCAGTTTACATTCCCACCAGCAGAGGGGAAAAGAGAGAGAGAGGATGAGAGAGAGAAAGAGAGAGAGAGAGAGAGAGAGAGAGAGAAGAAGAAGGAGGAGGAGGAGGAAGAGGGGGAGGAAGGAAGGAAGGAAGGAAGGAAGGAAGGAAGGAAGGAAGGAAGGAGAAAAAGAAATGGCCCAAGTTCATCAAATGGAGAGCCTTCATAATTCTCATAATTTTGATCTGAGAAAAAATTATTTCATTTATATTTGTTAACATTTGACAATTAGAATTCTATCTTAGTGGTGGTGAACAGTACTCTCTGTATCTAATCCAAACAGAATATTCTAACATGGCCTGTTTGGTGGTTTCAGTGGAAAAATGGCTGGCCAAAATATGGAGGGTGATGAATGATCGAGATGGGGACATTGAAACTGTATCACGTGGTATGTGGGTGCTGGGAACTAACAGCAAGCCTGCTTTGAGTTGTCTTTTCAATTTCCATATAACAAACAGAACTGGCAAGCCACTTTGGCTCAAATGAGATTTCTGGAATATTTATACAAAATATCCCCCAACCGACTTGTTCTTGGACAATATTTTTGAATTCTTGATTATAGCATTTCTGTGTTACAAGATGACTTGGCATCATGTGACTAGCATCCCATGACTGTTAGATATAGAACAGTAATATCTAACTTGTTCTTTATTGTCATTTCCAGTAGAACTAACACAGTAGTAAATGGTCACATTTTAGTATATTATTTAATGTCTGTCTTAGTTTATCATTTGTTCATTTCATTTTGTGGATGACACCTTACTCTACAATGGGCATTGACTCTAGTAGCCTCTATGTATGAAAGCCAAATGATAAAATAATCACTTCATTTTTTTACTATTAAAAATTATTTAGGGTCTATAAAATGGCAAGTTAAATAGCTCTGACTCTCTCTGCTTCATAGCTTCCTCCCTAAAAATAAAGTATACAGCTCAGTCTGTGAATCATCTTGAAACCGTACTTCTCCAAATTCTACTTGTGGTGCTGGGAGGTTGGCCCAATCTTATTGACCCTCGTGAGCCTGATGGAAAACTTCCTTGGTGGACTGAGTTTATTCCAGTTCCTGGAGAGGAGAAAGGACTTGCACTACCACATAGTGAGTTATGGAAACAAATTCTTTTTCATTTTCAGCATAAGGGTTATGGATTGTCAGCCATTTTATGGCAGACCTCAACATCAGAAAATTTTATAAGTTCCACTTTTTCTGGTTTGTCTCCATTCTAGAGAATCTAAGAATTTCATATGTAGAAATTCCAAAGGAACACAAAACCACAAATGGGTAAAGAAGCCCAATTCACTGAAGCGATCTCTGTAAGCAAAGGTGCACTCTACACTGATTTTGCCGTGTAGTTGCTGTAAATTGCGAGTATTGGCTGAGAGAGAAGACAACTTTAACAATTTCATCATGAGAGTTTTGTCTCTTCCATAAACTGAATAACCCCCAAACCTGAAGTATTAAAAATAGTTTAAAAATACTGAACTATTACATCCATAAATGCATAGATGAGTTCAGAAAAAAATAAGGTAAATCACAACCAACCAACTGCAAAGTGAAACTGATGGGGCCTTGTAATCGAGTCCTCTGTGTAGAGCTTGATACACGCTCAATAAAAGGTGATTTGGGGGGAAAATAGAATCCTGGACCAGTCTGCTGTAATGGAAGCATGTCCTTAACTTGAGCTCCTTGAAATTTCAGCGTCACAGTTATGCCCTCAGTAAGTTTGTGATGTGAATACCTAATACCAAGCTGCTCAGGAAACTCTGCACTGAATAAATAATACACAAGGAGCCGTAAGGCAGGAAGAGCCTTTAACACTTGGCAAAAGCAGGTGCAAGAGTGATTTGGACAGATACACCCTCAATCCACGTAACAGAAGGTTCAAAAGAAGATGCTATAGGAACACAAAATAACCCAAAATAATCTCCCATGAACAAAAGGTACCATATACAATGAACCAATATGGATTTTAGATAACAATAATCAATTAATATTATAAGATGAGCCTATTTATAAAGATAAAGATAAAATTATCATTCAAGTATGTACCATAAATATTGTTCAAAATTTCTATGAATTTTATATACCATTACTTAAAATAACATTAGGGGGTTGTCGACATTTCCTGTCTTTAAATCCTTTATTCCTACTCCCCAATCCATTGAATACCGTATTCCAGCCATACTGCTTAGAAACCCATCTTGCTGGGGTCAGCCACAACCACACTGCCACCACCAAAGTTGATTTAACTTTGAGAACCATAACTTTTTTAAAAGAAGTCCAGCAGTGGGCACTTCTTCCTTGAAATATTTCTTCTCCCTTGAAATATTATCTCCATTGTTTCCTGAAAGTCACTTTGTGACTTTCTTTCTCTCCATATACCTCCTGCCCAAGTTCCATGTTCCTTTTTCTCAACCTATGGTGAAAATGTCAACATTCTTCAGAGCTGTGCCCTAAAAAATCTGCTGTTCTTTTTCCTTGGCATTTTTTTTGTCTTCTCCTATGCTGTGTGAGAGTGTGTGTGTGTGTGTGTATATATATATATATATATATATATATATATATATATATATATATATATATATACATATATAAATACATACAGTCTATTGTCCCAGCATGCACTCCTTGTTCCTCTTTTACTCCGTATGTGTTTATATCGGGACTGAATTTATACTTGTATATTTCTTTTCCGGGTCCTGTAGCATTACAGTTCAAGGTGCTTGTCTAAGCTCTTTCCCTAGGCAACCACATCCATTCCTCCTAGCTCAGTTAGCATCTATGTACTGCTGGTTCTCAAATCTTTACCTCATCCCAGACTTCTCTGCTGAGCTTTGGACCCATATATATTCAACTTACCCTTAGACATATCCCACTCACCATGCCTTTAGATACTTCACTTACCATGTCCAGAACTGAATCTCTCCTTGTCTCCACATCTGCCTCTCTTCATCCTCCTCAGGGAAGATTTTAGCATCGTCTTTCCTGTCCTGGATATGTTCTTTTGACATGATCCTTTATTCCTCTGTACGTCCCCATTGAAACACTCATGTAGGCCTGGCATTTCATCTTAACATCCATCGGTCCTCCCCCTTCCATCTTCTCTGGCTGTGCACCAGCACAGGCATTTCTCAACTGTGTTACCTCAGCTGCCTCCTAATCGCCTTCGTCTTTCCAACATCCCATTATGAATGCAAACTCCATAGAGATGTTTTAAAAATGCAAACCTCATCATGACTTTCCTTAGCTTAATATTGCTCAGTTGTTTTGCATTGTCTTTAGAATGATGTGTAAACACTATAACGTGGTTTGTGAGGCCTCTCATGAGATAATTTTTCTTTATTTTTTCAGGCTTAACTCCAGCTACTGCTTCTGCACATTTACTGTATTCCAATTTGTTTAATTATATTATTCATTCTAAAGACATCTAATATTTGGGGAAAATGATCTCCCTTGGACTTTTGCCTGTAGTTAAGTTTGCATAGCCCCTCTTTACTCCTTCCCTGAAAATTGAGTGAAAAACCCAAAAACTTCTACATAGAAACATGTCTGCAGATTCTTTTATCAGGTTCTGCAAATGAGGTTATAGAAAAAAATTAAAGTCAGGATTTTTGATATTTGGCTTAAGGAGCCATGTGTCAAATAAATTTCATGTTTTTTTCCTCTGTTATGAGGGCCACCAGAATTCATAAAATACATAGTAAACAAACAAAATGATTCGCCAAAGCGCATTAGGCAGGGACATTTGTATAACGCAGCAAAGAACACTTCTTTGTAAAAAAAATGTAGGTTGGACTTCTTAAAGGATTATAGCTTATTTTGAATTTTTTTGCAAGGATTGAAGGAAACAGAGACTTTCTCTGAACTGAGTGTTCTCAGGAAATAGGCGGAGTCCTGTAGTTGGGTACCTTATTTTACTTTTTAACTGGGAGAGGGGAGTGACAGTGGAGTTAGAGCCACGACTGAGACAGAAACATCATTCACTAGATGAGCGGGGAGACGGGAGTAATCAGTCATTTTTGCGGTTTGCCCAGTTTCGTGTTTTCATCTGTGCTCAGTAGATGTTACAGAGGGGGCGTTGTGAATTTTGCTCACAGGGTGGCTTCCTGTGATGTGTTATGTGAACATGTGTGTTTAAAGGAAAATGCCGAGACCTACCTCTGGGTTTCATGCCTGCTCCCAAATGATAGCTCTCAGGGCCGCTTTTTCTTTCTCAAAAAGAGGGACTTGGAGCCCACATAGGATCAAAACATGGAGATTGCAAGATGGAGTAATCACTCCATTCCCCGCTTCTGTGTCAGCTGAATGGAAGTGATTGCATTAAGTGGTGGAGATGGATGGGAAGAGAGAGGTGCTACTGGAATGTATTTTTAGTGCTCACATAATCCTTGTGAAAGTATTTCTATGGGTAGAATTTGCTGTAGGATATTGCTAACTCCCATGGTGTAGGGAATGCTGTGAGAACAATAATTTCTCTGAGGATTCTGCTCTCTGTTGGGTTCTGTGACCATAGAGGTCACAGTTATGGGGTAGGGAGTGGTCAGGGATGGGGGATATTGTGTAGACCTTGGGTCGATCTTGACTATCCATAAAGCATACGTATTGATTACGTTAATATCTGCATTCATGAACATGCCCATGAGCTTTTTTACACCTGTTCTTTATTACCCTGAACACTGCTCTCTCCACTTCAGGATGGGGCAAAAGTAGGTGTACAGTTGTGAGTTCATGAACCAGAGTTTATTCTTGTATTATTATTTATTGATGACTGTAGTATTTCCCACATGAACAACTAACTGTAAACCTACTTTTGCTTAACCCTGTATTTTAGGCTACAGTTGAAATTCTCTTTCTCTGACACTTTCTCTTGGTGTCAAATTACTCTATGTCCTTCATAAGACCCTAAATTTGGCTTATCAGATATTTGGCATGATTTACTTTAACTGTTTTTAATTACCTCTCTATTGCTAGAATATGAGTTCATTGGAGGTAGGAAAGGGATCTGTCTCCCTCAGTGTAACATATCCTGCAATAAGCATAATGCTTGTTTCATAGTAGGTGCTCAATAAACAGTTGTTGAATCAAGTCACTAATAAAAGATGTGTGATAATACCCTGGCACATATTTGGTAAACTGAATATTTATTTTCTTCTATTTCTCTTTCATATGTTTTTCAGCATGTCAATAACATTCATTATTTTTTATTTCTTTCAGCAGTTTTTAGAAAGGCATACTATATGCTAAACATTTTGCCAGGTACTTGGATATGATGGTAGACCCTGACCCAAACAAGGCCTTGGTGCCCCACACATCTTCTGGTGGCTACAGAGGAGCAAAGTAGCAAAGTATAATACCATGTAATAAACACTTTGCTGGGAGAAAATTCAGGTTGTTATGGAAACACACAAGTATGTGTTGAAGCAGACTTGTTTGTGAAAAACAAAACCACCCAGTAACTAGCACAAGCAAAGGAATGTCTCCTATAAAGACACACATGAAACGATAAGAGAATCTCTTTGAAATGCAAAAACAGGAATGGTAATACTGATGTCAATATAGCAGTGGTTAAGAACTCAGGCTCTCAAAAGAGACTGCAGAGGTTAGATTTATGGAGGCACCGTTTGCTAACTACATGGCCTTGAGAAGGTTATTAACTTACCTTTAGACTGATGATGATTGTAGAACTGACTGACCTCTTAGTGTTGCTGAGAAGTAAAATGAATTAACCCTTTTGAACCACTTAGTATCTGGCACAAGATTCATTTATAACAGTTATTTTCATAGGATAGTGCTTTTCTGAGATTGAGTTTGGAGAGGTGTTTTATATGTAAGAAAAATCTGGGTAACTCAAAAATGTCATGAGCCCTGATTCTCAGTTATACTGCGCATGCCTGATTAGTACCAATTAGCTTCTTTAACTGATTTTGGTTTATTCTCCTAAGGGGATTCTCTAGTTTAAAGAGCAGTCGTGAACTTTTAGATTTTGCTTCTAATTAACTATTGCCAAAACTCTGTTTTCTTCCTCCCCCCTTTCTCCCCTCTTTCTCCCTACCCCCTTACTCACTCACTCACCTACTCCCTTCCTTCCTTCCTTCCTTAAAATGATTCCAAAGGAGAGAGTAAGATTGGATAATCCTCTTTCCATCACAGACCACAAACACCAGAGGTCCCTGGCTTTCCTTTAGTGTAGATGTATCACTCTATCTCGATCATCTTTGGAAGAGTCATACATAGATAGCTATAATTTATTGCAGTAAAATGATACAAATGAGAAAACAATGGAAGATAAACAAGATTGGCAAATATGCCAATTCTAACATTTTATTATACATTTCTTCCCCCAGGAAGCTAAAATTGTATTTATCAATACTGATAAAGCAAAATGAGTTAGTTGTAAAACAATTTTAATTCTATACATAATATTAAAAGTATATTTTAAATGTATCTTTGAGTTATAAGGAAAGTAAAGGAAATCACTGCATGCCAAACACTGAACGAACTCAGGGATCCATAGATATAAGCGAACTCAGAAGCCTGTGTCTCTCTCTGAGAAACGTGGTCAATTTAGACTCAGAAAGGAAAATTCCCAGAGTTAGCTTGGGGATACTACCTTAAAAACTCAGCAGAAGGCCCAGCTCAGCATTAGGTGGTAGGAGAAATTACATCTTACCTGAGAATTGATAAAAGCTTTACATAAATTTAAGCCTATCATAAATTTGGGACCTACCTGGGGGTCCTCCAAATCTCAAGTAGATACATGTTTATTTCAAAGTGAGTTCCCAGGGTTGGTAGAGCTTGTGAACATCAAACGCGAATACCCTGAGAAGGAAACCATCAAAGCATACAGGACGGCACACCTATCAGCATGGGTGCTGTGCATAACCCGACGATCCAGTTATCTCAGCGAGTACTGGAATTTATTTTACATATCTTTACAAATACTTATCTTTTGTACTTACATCTGTATCCATATTTACAACATTTATTTAAGAGCAAAGTTTTGGTTATTCAGTTTCAGTGTTCACTCTTTCTACAGTTACAAGAAATATCCATCATCTTAAGTTAGACACAGGGTCTGGCAGAAGTAACGCCTGCTTGAGTGTGGTTGGTAGAGTGATAATATGGGTGTAGTCATTTCTAGTTTTAATTTGAACATTTCACCTAAAATGCCATATGATGTGCTTGAGTGTGATATTGTTATGTTACAGAGTTCCTTGCTTATGATTTTATAATAAAAAGGGACATTATTTTTCCAGGCCCTGTATTTGATTTCTCTCTCAAACTCCATTGAGTGAATTCTATTTTATATATGTATATAAATGTGCATATGTGTTCAATACTAGGAAGAGCAGAAAAGTTTTATACTGTTTGAATTATTATATGCCAAAATATGTCATTCTGTTTCAGGAACATAAAAAAATGCATATATAATAGCATATAGTCTTGATTTTCAACATTTTTTCTTAAAATCTTCCATTGCTCCATGTTTTTATACTTAGTGTTTCTTTCTTTCTTTCTTTCTTTCTTTTTTACAGTTATATAAATATAAATTTATTTGCAAAACTCCTGATGGAAAAATTTTTATCACTATCAACAACCTCCCTTCCCTCCCAGATAAGAAAACTATACAAATCCTGGTGTGGGTTTTTTTTTTTTTTTAGTTTTATTTGTTTATTTGTTTATTTTCATTGTTCTTCAAATACCATTGTCTCCATTGTCCTGCCTCCACTTCACCCCGCCCTGCCCACCCCCACCTCCCACCCTCGATCCTTCTCCTCCTTGGCTTTGTCCATGGGTCCTTTATATGTGTTCCTTGACAACCTTTTCCCCTATTATCCCCATCCCCCCTCCTCTGTGGTTACTATCAGTTTGTTCTTTATTTCAATGTCTCTGGTTCTGTTTCTGAGTAAAGCATGACTTTTGTTATTTTGTAGGAAACCTTATATTTTTCCTGCATGTTTCCAGAAAACTTTTATCTCTATTACTCAAATATTTTTCAGATTAATTGTAGGCTGTTAGCTTCTTTTTCATATTTTCAAGTTAGATGGTTCATTGAAAATATCCTTGATTGTTTTCTTGTGAGAAGGTATTATATTCTAGGATATCTCAGATATTTTCCTGCATGCAGAATTATTGAATCAAATACAGCAGGTCCTCGAATAAGATCATCTCATTCATAGTTGTTTCCGTGTAACATTGATGAGATGCTGTAGAGACTTAATTCTTGTTTATATTCATTAGCCTATGATAAAATTGGTTTTGTTATGCATCATTTTGCCTAAAATCGTAGAGCCTATTGACATCTTTAAGTGAGCACTTACTGTGTATTTCCACTCACGCGGTAGGCTGCTTGCTTAGCTCTTCCTGGGCTGCCCCTTTTCATTGCTGTCTTCATATACTTATATGCAAACCACTCACCTCATGGAAATGTGTAACAAAAGACATTGGTCAGTGTATGAAATGATATACAACATACTACCTATTAGAACAATGGACAATGACATATTCTTGTCCCTCCAATGTTATAACAAATTTGATATTTGTCTATCTTCTGCAGTATCCAATGTTACAAAGTTATGTACTTAAATTTTTGAATTAAGAAGGAAGCTAATTAGATTCAAAGGTTAATTCATCTTTTAGGTACTATTATTTTTGAAAGGAGGTGAAATATGAATTAGTATATTCTAATTCACATTCTAAATATTCTGCATGTGTATACCTAACATTGTTCCTGAAACTCTAACTTCAAAATGTTTTAGGCAGAATGTCTGAAAGAAACGGAGAGAGCGAGAAAGAGAAGATAAGAGAGAAATAGAAAGGGAGGGAAGAAAGGATAGGTTCCTACTTGAGACAACAAGTTTACATGCGATTGGGAGCTGTTGGCACTTTAGCTCTCATGGGATTGAAGTGGACTGTAGAGCTAAATTAAAGGCGCTCATGTCTTCAACAACATGTCAACATTTCTGTGTGTGTAGAATTTATTTTTTCCTGTATGCAAGATTCAAATAAAATTCAAGTTCAATGAGAATAAATGGACTTAGTTAAAATCTCTATCTTTTTTATTCTTCAGTAAACAAAGGTTGTAAAAACTCATGTCTCATAAAAAAGATCTTGCAAGTAGGTATTTCCCTTTTCTACGTGAGATTTCTTTCTTCCTCTCCAGAACATAACATAATGCACTATTCCTGCTGTCAATCAATATTAATTTGAGATGTAATTTGTCACAGTGAAATGGTTGAAAATAAGCTTATTTTCACCTTATCCTGGTCATGAAACATTGCAGTTCAGTGAACCGTTATCTGTCTTAGTAAAGAATAGTTTGCATCTTCCTGTAATCTTCTTAAAACAAGAAAATTAGTTTGCTACTGTCTGTGCTGAGTCTGCTATGTACTCGCCTAATACTGTGCTTACTACTTAATCTTTTTTTCATTAATGGTTTGGTAAATGTATGGTGATATCCAGCTGAGGTCAAATATAAGTAGATCTCTCATCAATTCTGTTGAGAATCAGTTTAACACTTGGAAATTTTCCTTTGAGAAAAACATTGACATTTAGTCTCACACACATTAAGTTCATAAATCCTTCACTTCTAGATTGAACTGTCATCTGGCATGACTTAAATCAGCCCAAACGATAGCCATTCAAGTCTCTTACATGGTCAGTGAACTTGATCTGTTGTTATTTTCCCAACGATCCACCATAACTTTAAATAAATAGTCTTGCAAACTTTTATCTTGTCTCATATCTCTTTCTTTTTGGTTTTATAGTCACCTCATAGACTAACGTAAAAACTCCTTGCTCACTTTTGCACATGTTTTCCATCTGACTTTTGTTCTCTTATGACAAGGGACCATTAATAAAATCATGTTAATAATGTTAATGGGAAGGAGCACCAAGTTAAAAAGGGTAACTGGAGTTTTGTTTTATTCCCCGTTCTCCGCAGTTACCAAGGATTCAGTCTTTATTGGATTGTGTCCCATCCGTGTGATTGGTATGTCTTCTGTTTATACCTGCATATTAAAAAACTGCCGATAAGTTAGGGAGCAAATGTGAAATAGTAAGTGCCAATGTTACTTAACGTGGGCAGGTAGATGCAATGATGGGGGAGAAAGAACTCACTTGGGGCAATACGTGGTTTTACTACAAGTCCTGCAACTTAATTTTTATATAAAGCATTAAACTCTCATAGATCAAAAAGACCACATGGTGGAAGTGGAAGGTGGAATTTTTAAAAATAAAATATCATAAACTAAAAATAATAAAACAATTTAGTACTATTATTAAGGCTCATATAGATTATGATTCTATTATGTGCTTCAAGACAATCCTGAGGAACAAAAAGTGTGGTTTTATACAGCAGTTTTCAAAATATTTGGTCTCAGGACATATCTGAGCTCTTAAATGTTTTAGAGGAAGTAAAAGAATTTTTGTTTATGTATATATATATATATATACTATTTATTGTTAATTGTATTAGAAATCAAGACAAATATTTTAAATATGTATATTTTAATTTATTCAATAATACAATAGCAAACCTATTATATAGCATATTTTAATTAATATAATTATATTTTTCAAAAAATGAGAAAAGAATTGCGTTTCATGTGTCAAATCTCTTTAATGTTTGGCTTAAAGGGAAGAGAGCTGGATTCTTATATCTGCTTCTACGTTCAATCTATTGTGATATTACCTGTCATGTAGCTACTGCACAAGTTTGGCAAAGACATATATCATCTTTGTATTTTTAGGAAAATAGTCTTATCACTATAAATTCCTGAAAAGGTCTCCAGGGACTTCTAGGGACTCTCTTTAGGCCTTGGTTTGAGAGTACTGCAATAGTAGTTAAGAACTTGTCCTTTCAAGGTGCATAGGCTAGACTTTAGTTGTCTTTACTACTTGCTAGTTATTTGTCTTGGGGTGATCTACTTAACTTTTGTGTACCTCAAATATCCTGTCTACAAAATGAGCTACATAATAGTAACAACCTGATAAAATTGTTTTGAGGTATAAAAATAGAATGGTTGTGAAATGCAGATCACTAATACTGAATTAAAAAACCCTCAATAGTTTCTTGCTCTTTTTATGTAATTCAAATATCCATTAAATGGACTTTTAAAATTAAATTATAATGAAATTATGTTATTTTTATTTTCACTTAGCTGTTTTACCCACATGACCACTCCTTTTAGGAAAGCTTGTTTTAAATGATGTTTTTTATTTATCCTATACAATCATAAAACCTAATGATGTATGGATTTCTCTTTGTAGTCACCACATTTCCATGTATATATAAAACAAAGCCCCTCCCCTTAAAAAAAAACAAACTAAAAATTAAGAATAACATTAAGGAAAAAGAAGGAGATAGACATTATGAGCAAGTCAACTGGATAAGGAATGACTTCCTTCGAAATGTTGAGTTGTGTAAGATGCAATCTTATCTGCTTTTCTTACCATATATTTTCTAAAAATCTAGATGGGAATTTTTTTCATTTTAAAAATTGTGTCTTAACAAATTAAGTAACAATGCTATGATTACCTATGTTTGAAACCTTTATTGCTTGAGATATTGTAAAAACATATAAGATATAACCCAGCCACTTAAAAGAGATTTGCTTAGTTTACTTCTTAAATAGGAGTAAAATAAAATCTGTGAGTTGCAAAGGTTAAGCATATAGCAATTATATTTATTTCTTACTATAATTAAGCAAAATTTGCAAAGGAGCCAAGCTGATTTATGTGCCCAGGATTGATAATGATTACAGTGTAGAATGTTTTTTAGTCAGAGAATGGATTTTCTTACATGTTGATTTCACATATTACTCTAATTATTATAATGATATGTTTAATGTTTAATTTAAATAAATATACTTAAGGAATTTAAATAAATATTTGTTATTCTTATTGATCTACTTTGCCATCTATACATGGTATATTTTCAGTCGTGTTCTTTTGTGGAAAGAACACTAACAGGAGAAGTATCCTTTTAAGAATTTTTGTGTGTAATACAGTATTGTCAACTTTGGCACAATGTTATACAGCAGATCTCTAGAAATTATTCATCAGTATAACTGAAGCTTTGTATTTATTGAACAGCAAATTATCATTTTTCCCTCCCTCAAGTTCTTGGCAACCACCATTCAACTCTCTGAGTGTGAGTATTTTACATACCTTACACAAGTGGAATCATGCAGTAGTTGTTTTTTTATGTAAATTATTGTATGTGTATTTCAAGCACACCTGCAATCATGTTCACACACAAGTGGATTCTCAGCAGTCAAAAAGCCTGCACCATCCAGTTTACTCCTTGTCCATCATCTCTCATACTTTTCATGTGAATATTCTTATTCCAAATGTTCTGTCCCTCTCTTCCATCCTCAGCTCACTACCTATCCCCATTTGAATGGTCCATCTCAGGAGTTCTGAACGCTTCACCCCATGAGATAATAGAAATGCAGACTCATAACTCCATACAGAACTGGAGGAAAGGGTGCTAATTGCTCAGGATCTTCATTCATTCTTTCTTACTGATAGATGACAGACAGAACATAGTTAAAACAAGAAAAGACCTCACATGGACTTCAGCCAAATTCATGGGTAAAGTATAAAAATCTGCTAAGACATATGTGGACACCAAGCCTCAGGGAAGCATGAGAGAAAAAACTAATAAAAGGCAAGCAAGGAAAACTACGAAGTCAGTTTCCGATAGAATTCTATAATTCTTTTGTATCTAGAAAATTTCTATCACAGGAGATTCCTAAAACATCCCTTAGCAGGCTTAGCATAGCCAGAATAGTGCCAAATATTTTTATCACACTGAGTGAGTACATTTCAGGGGGTGTGAGGATCAGGGGAGGTGAGGGAACGACAATAATCTCTTCTCTAGACATCCTAAATGGATTGTTTTAATCTTACCTTCTAGACCAAACTTATAACTAGTTTGCTGCTTAATGTGATGCAGGAAAGTTCACATGTTTCAAATTATACTTTCTTTATTTACTTGCTGACCCATGAGATTATTTTAACACAGGTCATTGGCTTTATGTATATATTTAAAATGTAAAGGATTAAAAGCTAATAGCCTAGCCATAGAAAGAAAAAGCACATTGATATAAACATTCTTAAGTACCTAACATCTTTCTTGAAAAATATCTGATTCTATCCAGTAGAGAAAATAAACACCTAGGAAGATTTTATGGGGGAAATACAGACTCAGGGTAGTGAAGACAAAAATTCATGTATTCCACCACAATAAACTTATTTAATAATGGTAAATATATTTAGAAATACATATAACACAGTCTGGCATCTTGGATTGCCATAGAATAATGGCAGTCCAAGATGCCAAGATGTCAATTCGTAGCTGCAGAAATCAAAATCTTCCCCTCCATCTTCAGAAGAACAAAGTATAGAAAAAAAATGATAAACAAGGAGAGTGAAAAAAACACATAACTTACACCTTTAACATCATCAGGAAACGTAGAATGTCATGAACCCCAAATTTCTTGTAAATAGAGAGATGAAGACCAAGCTTCTACCTCCTTCCTGTTCAGAGAGGGGAGTAGAGAGCTTAAAATCACTGGAGCACAGAAAAAAGGAACACCGGTAAAAACCTTACACCAAGTGCACAAGTACAGAGAGACTTGATTTATCAAAGCCCTACCACAGGAAAGGGACTTCTGAGTGTATGGATGCATTATGAAATTATCCAAACTTGATAATATGGCAGAAATGTGAATTTTCATATTATAACTAAAACATTATGCAGTATGCTAGCTGATGGGTCACTAAGAAAATACATTTTTTTTGTTTTTACCACTTGTTATTAATTAGAATCCAGTTGTTGATAACTTTGTAGAATTAGAAGCTAATTTATAAGACACTCCTAAGGTATAAATGAACCTATGCAGTGAAGTTGCAAATAATTTCTATCTAATAGAAAAGAAAGATTATAGAGTTGATAGGATATTTAATTGGCACTTTCCATCAAATTATCCAACATTTTCCAGCATTTTACTTGTTTGTATGTTTGCTTTTTTGAATATGTATCTTTATCAGTTTCTCATGTCAAATGACTTCTTTGCAAAGTCATTGTCATTGTTATCCTACTATCCTACTAGTTTCCTCAGAATGTAGTAAGATAAACACTGACACGGGAATCAGTGTATTTATTGCCTAATTACGGTTTTAATATTTTGAAAATTTTACTTTGACAGACTTAACTTTTAGTCTTAGGAATACACAGCTTTTAGCAGAAGATTAGTAACTAGGAAGGTAGGCAGCATTTGCTATTTGGTGGTTGAAGAAGTTTATTTCAATGAATTGTGTCATGTGATTATGAAGACTCTAAGCCCGAAATCTGTAAAGTAGGCCAGCAGACTGAAAATTCTTGGGCGGTCTTGCAGTCTTTGGGCAGAACTTCTACTTCCTCAAGGTGCAGTTATGCCCTTAAGACCTTACAATTGATTGACTAAGGCCCACTCACATTATCAAGAGAGTGTCCTTCTCTTAAAGTCAACTAATTATGCATGTTAACCACATCTACAAAATATCTTCACAGCAACACCTACAGTAGCTCCTGGTTGAATAACTGAATGCTGGTGCCTAGCCAAATTAACATAAAAGTAACCATCGTAGTGGTAAAGGTAAACAAAAAAGGAAAAGGGAAAATTATATGTCTTGAAAAATCAAACAAGAGACCACCCCCCCAATAAAAGTATACTAAGACTCCCTAAACCCATGAAAACAAATCTATTTAAAGAATTTAAATAAGATGGATTTTGTGGAACCTACCCACGATTTCATTATGCCTAGGAATTCTTATAGAATACAAATGATTACCTAGTACTACCGTTAACCGATTTCAATTTAAACTATGACTTGAAGATTGTTAAAATTTGAATTAAGATGCAAAAGAATGCTGAAAACACAGATTCTTTTTAATGATTTGCTTTATGAGAGATGGAAACAAATTAATTAATATCAGGTTTTGTTTAAAACCCTCCAATATCACTGAAATAATAATAAATTGACACTTTTATATTTTAAAATATTTAATGTTAATGTGATATGTTTCAAATTATTCATCTGTGAACATCTTAACTTCAAATACTATATTATCCATGGTGGAATAGGTTTGTGCAAATGTCTTTGGTTTGAGTTTCAAACATTTCACTCAGGGGTAAAATAATCTTTTTAAAAATTAATCTAGAAGCATATTTAAAATTTAAATGCTTGTGCATTAAATCTAGACTTTTATATAATTCTGCTACAAAAATGGGGAAAAGGAAATATTGTATTGAAGATGAAGTATTTGTCTTTTGTACTCTGCTTCCCTGTCAGCACCGAATATCTGTAATAGTGCTAAGGATATTAGAGTTCAATGTAAATGTTTGATTTCTTTGAATATTGTCTATTTTTATCACAAACTAAGTCTTTAATTTTGAGAGATGGAAAAGCTCTTGTTTTATGTGAGTGGAAAGGGCTTTAGTGCCATTAAGAAATGTCTATATTTTCTGCAGAACCAATTATTTTTAAATAATTAATAAAAAGAATGACCTGTCATTTGGCAACTTTTTCCCATTATGATGTACAAGGAGTGGCAGAAATGAGTAATCAATACACATAGTTGCAGGTCAGTTTAACTTAAAATCTTCTTTGGCATTGATTTATGAATAATTTTTTAATAAAATCTAGTTGAGAATGCAAAGTTCAGTAGCACAAGACCTTTTATTGGATACAACCATAAGGAGGATCATGGGGGCTAATTCCTGAGCAGAAAACCTAAAAATTTAGTATGTGAGATTTCCAGAACCTAGCTTCTATTTTACATATGGAGGTTTCAATTTCTCCTTGTTTTCCCTGTTCGTCCTTTTCTTCTTTACAAACAAAATGAATCACCCCCAAATTTCTGGGTACAAGGTTACTTTCTGATTGGATCCTATGACTGGTCCCTTATCTGCAACAGTTTTGTTTTTTAAAAAATCAACTAAATCAAACATCTGAGCAATATTTTCTGACTTTGGGACTATTTAAGACCTCTTGAAAATGTTGGTGTAAGACATTTATTTGTATTATCAATTTTGAGGGAATATTTGTCAGTTTGGAATTAGAGGTAGCCTATTACACATTTAGTGTCTCTGATGTGTTGTAATAATTGATAGAATGAGTCTCCCCTTATTACTAGCATTTCATATGAAAGTGTCTCCTGCATATTTATCTTTCCAAATATAATTCTAAGTTTGTTCATTTCCAGGAAAAATAATCTTATTGGCATATTAAATTTAGGGAGGATTGAACTTTATATAATATTTAGTTGTTTTATCCAAGAACAGAAGGTACTTTTATATTTATGATTGTATTAGAGTTAGTTTTTGTATATTGAGCTTGTATCCTGCAACCTTGCTGGACTCATTTATTAGCTCTAATATTTTTTAATGAATGCTTCAGGCCAGCAATTTTCAACTGGTATGCTGTGGCATGCTGGTGTGCCAAAATAAATTTTAAAGTGTGCCATATCTGAGTGTTCAGTCAGGGGCACTGACCTCTTTTCCCTCAGACTCTCACAAGAGCAAACACAAAAACCATCTGGTTTGAATGAATCAAAACTGTACCTTTTGTGTTAGATAAGCAGAAAAGATATTTTTGGTGGCCAGAGAATTTTAATAATAATTTTAATAATTAGTTTATGTGTACAGTGAGATGAAAATGGTTGAGAACTGCTGCTTTAGGCTATTCTGTATATAAATCTTGTCTCCTGCAAATAGAGACATTTTTGAATGTGGATACTTTTTATTTGTTTTTTCTTGCCTAGTTGTACTGGCTATAACCTCTAAGACTTTGCTGAAAGAAATGTTGAAGACAAATATTCTTACATTTTGGGAAAATATTTGGTATTTCAGCATTAAGTATTATGTTAGCTATGGATTTTCACATGTTGAGGAGGGTTCAATTCTATTGCTATTTTAAATGTTTTTTATCATGAAAAGGTGTAAAATTTTGTCAAATGCTTGCTACCTCCCCATCTGTTGACAAGATCATGCAGTTCTATATCCCATTAATATGATATATTACATCAATTGAATTTTGTGGATTTTGTTAAACTAAATTTACATTTCTGGAATGAATTTCACTGGTCACAGTGTGAAACTCCCTTTGTATATTGCTGGATTTTGTTTGTTAGTATTTTGCTGAGAATTTTCATCCCTATGTTATAGTTACCTCATGTAATAGTTAGGAATAGTCATGTAATAGTTAGTTGTGTTATTTTCTATTCTATTTTGGCGAAGAGTTTCTAAAGGATTTGTGTTGGTTCTTTTTTTTAATTGTTTATTCTGTTATGGTCATCCCAACTTTTTTTCCTTTTGCCCTCCTCCACCCAGCCCAACCCTTGCCCACAGTCCATCCCCACCGTTGTCCATGTCCATGCATCATTTGTACATGCTCTTTGACTAGTCCTTCCCCCTTCCTTCTACCACTTCCCCTCCCTCCTTTCCTCCAACAGCTATCAGTCTGTTCCTTGTTTCCATGTCTCTGGTTCTATTTTTCTCATTAGTTTATTTTGTTCATTAGATTCCAGTTATAAGTGAGCTCATATGGTATTTGTCTTTCCAAGACTGGCTTATTTCACTTAGCACAATAGTCTCCAGTTCCATCCAAGCTGTTGCAAATGGTAAGACTTCAGTCTTTCTCTCTGCTGCATAGTACTCCCTTGTGTAAAGGTACCAGAGTTTTTAATCCACTCACCTACTGATAGGCACTTGGGTTGTTTCCAACACTTAGCTATTGTAAATAGTACTGCTATGAATGTAGGGGCGCATAAGTTCTTTTGAATTGGTGTTGATTCCTAATTAGACATTTAGTAGAATTTACCAGTGAAGTAATCAGGGATTGGGGTTTTCTTTTTGAAAGATTTTTTAAATTACAAATTCACAATACTCTGCTTTGTCTATTTAAATGTTCTTTTTTAAAACTTTATTTTATAAATTTTATCAATATTTGTTTAATGCATCATGAAGCTGTTATTAGGCAAAAATCACTTTCATGATTATTTTGCCTTTCTGATAATTGACTCATAATCATTAAGTCATTTTCTTTATCTTTAATGGTATGTTATTTTTCTTAGAAAAAAATTGTTTCTGCCCTGACAAGCATGGTACAGTTGATTGAGTATCGTCCTGGAAAGTTAAAAGTCACTGGTTTGATTCCCGGTCAGGGCACATGCCTGGGTTGCAGGCCAGTCCCTGATTGGGGCATGTGCAACTGATTGATATTTCTCTTTCACATGGATATTTCTCTCCCTTTCTTTTTCCCTCCCCTCCCCTCTCTCTAAAAATATGTTTAGAGTATATTTCATCTTTTATTGATTTAGCCATTCCATCCTTCTTCTGCTTACCATTTATGTAATATATCTTCTTCCATCAATTTTCTTGTAACTTTTATTTTTATTTATGTTGAGAGTGCTTATCTTATAGACAACATATAAGTAGGTCTTGCTTTTACCTTATCCACGCTGACAAACCCTTCCGATTAATTGCACATTAATGTAAGCATTAATAGAGTTGGGTTTGAGTGTACCATTTTGTTTTCTGTTCTTGTTTCTCTTTACCTTTCTTTCCCTTCTGGATTATTTGAGAATTTTTAGAACTCTATTTTATTTTAACTATTACTTTTTTTCGGCAGCGTCCAGAAAATTACAAAATAAATCCCCCAAATTTCACAGTTAACTGCTAAATTATACTATTACTTATAAAATATTTAAATCTTGCAGCCAAAAGTTTACCACCCTTCCTTTATTCAATAGCCTTTATATGTATTACATATACATACATTGAAACTATATAAAATGATGCTATACATTTAGCTTTAAACAAATTTATGAATAATATAGAAATTAAGAGCAAAATGACAAAATAATTATTTTCTATTTACCCAGATATTTACAATTCTTTCTGAGGATCTCCTTCACCATACTTAAACCCCCCATCAATATTTACCTCCTTTTGTTCACTCTTCAGTGCCTTTATGTAGCTATTCTCTCTACGTGTAGTTTTTATAGCTGTTTTCTGCTTAGATTGGAGATCTATGTAGTAGAAACTTGAGCATGATTAGCAGAAATTTAACTTAGTGAACTGAAAATTCTCTTTACATTACTAAGTTTTATGACCCTGGGGCTATGATTCTCTTATTGGAATGTTGTACTTTGTAAATAGCAGTGGTTAAGTAAGGATTAAAATGCAAGTACATAAAACTCAAGACAGTGGACCTGGGAGGTCTAAAATAAATGGACATTTTTCTAAAACAATGTGTTATGAGAACATTATTTGCCTTAAACTTAACATTCTATATTTAAACCTAACATCGAATGTATGGATAAAGTATTTATAATCCAGATTTTACAGTTTGGATAACTGAAGTTTGATAATGTATCTGATTTCACAACTGCCCGGCTTCTCAGTCTGTGATTATTCCAGGGCACAGCGCTGTAGCAGCTGTGTCATGAGGGTCCTCCCAATAGGAAAAGTAGATAAGGAGCCAGAAGAAGAGATTATGCCTTTATGTCAGAAGCAGTTCTAAGTCCCAAACTTAGAATGTTTTGATTCGTTTAGTCCACTTCTTGTACCTTGATCCCAGACAAGTTTTATTCATTGTCTGTGAGTGAGGAAGAAACATCTTCTGGAAACAAATGAAGGAGATTGCCTTGTGTTTCAAATGATCATTTATTTAAGATGTTATGCCAATTCATCCACATAAAATTATTCTGTTGGTTGAAAGCCCAAATATTATGAGTTAGTCTTTATAAGATAAACCAGTGTTTCCCAAATGCAGATAAATTGGTTGCTTATAGCATAAATAATTTAAAGAAATCTAAGGGGACTAAATGGTAATATGAAAAAGTACAATAAACATTTTAAAAAATAAATAAATCTGAAGTATATATAGGATGTGCAGATGTGACATTGGTAACCTTAGGCAATGCAGAAGAAATTAAGGTATAGTTCATGATTTTATTGAAATAATCTAGTTAGGATCAATTGGAAATATATAATTTTAACAATTATTTAAAAAAAAACAGAACAGACAAGTTCTTAATGATTCTCTATCAAAAGAAGCAACTGTGTGCCTTGGAGGGCTGGACAGTCATACAGGTAATGCGGTGTCAGGCAGTTCATTTAACTCTCTCAACATAAAGTCTCTCCTCTACACTCTGGATGGTATCATACTTCATGTGAGTTATTTGAAGGATTTAAAAGAATCCCCTAGCCAGAATATAACCCTTAGTAGGCATGTACATTAAGTGTTATCTTTCTCCCTTTCTTTACCACCATATGAAAGGCATTGTTTGAAGAAGAAAAAGACAATAAACTGGAAATCGGGATGTCTGCCCTGTAGTCTCTGTTTGGCTATATTTGCTGTCTATGTTGTTGGGCAATCAATGGACACTCTTTATTCTTCTGTTTCTGTTGAGGACACTTTATACCAATTGCTCTAAATACCACTTACATTGCTTTTAGGAAGCCTAAAACAGCATCCAACTATGCCATTATTACTAAATGGAAAGTTGAAGAGGGAAAACAAGATATTTTGATGTCAAAAGAAGCAAAAGCAACCTATATTTTAGTCTAAATGATCCAGACTCACTACCCGTGTTGATTGCACTTAACAGGGATGCAGTGCTCTGTACTTCCCCTTCACATTGCTGGTGTGAGTGCAGCCATCCAGGTTGAATATGAAGACAGAGCACAAGGTGTGCGGATACAGCAAAATCTTTTGGAGTATACAGATATATGTGTTTGCATGTGTAATCTCCGAATTGGGTTCCTATCCCTTTGTGAAGTTGTTTGTTAGATTTAACTAATGGAGATGGTAATAGTGAGCATCTGCTGTGCATTAGAGTTATAATGCAAATGCCTTTGTTTTCACCCACATTGAAGATCTGTTTGGATTATGAATTTCATGTCTTCAGATCCTGGCAGTTATACATTTAGAGTACTTATGAAGAGTTGTGTTTTGTATTACAATATACTATTGTAATATACTATTACAATACTATTTAATAGGAAATTTCTACTGATAGGGGCCATACAAGAAACATAACTCATAATTTTGTGCATATATTTCTTAGGATTTAGATACTTTCAACAGTATAAACTAAACTGTAGGTAGGGAGTATGATACTATTAGATAAAACACGAAGCTACTTCCAGTCTGAAAGCAAGGTGAATGACACAATGCATAGTCAGTTTGGATTGATTACAATTCCTTATCTATTATATTCCCTTTCATTGACTCCTTTATTAAAAACTCCATTGCGGATGCTTTAGGAAACACAAAGATGAATGATTAAATGGGATACCTGCTATTAAGAACTTAGAGTGGAGTCAGGGACACAAATATGTAAACACCACACAGCAGTCTAAACGAAGACGCAGTATGGACTGTCTAAGGTGCACAAACATCACAAAATTTCAGAAAAGGGAGGAGAGAGAGCAGGTTTCCGAGTATAGGAAAATCTTTCAGAGGAAAGTGATATTTAAGCTCTCCCTTGAAGGATGGATAACTATTGACAAGGAGAATATATCCCTTTCACTTATAGATCCCTAGGTACAAGGGGCTCTGATGTATAGAACTCAAAGAGAGTAATAAACCATGTTAAAGAAATTTTATCCTGATTTCTTTTTCAATCTTTGATCATGGAGAGGTATGCAGTGCAGGGTGAAGCAAATTAAAGATTCAGTAATAAACTGGAGATTGAAAACATAAGTAAAAATTATAGGGCTGTGTTTTGACAGTTCTGATTTGGGGTGGATGTTGAATTACTTCCAGTTTCACACAACAGATACACTTAGGAACAGGGTCCTGCCTCTTTCATGGCACTTCCATTATAGCAGGAATTGTAACTGGGATTTTCAAGTGTACTGAGATGTTTAAAATCATCATAGTTATACAACATAAGACACTTTGAAAGCAAGCAAATTTTCGGAACTTAGATGAATGTCATTCCTATTGAATGATTAGAAACGAATATGCTGACTACTCTAACAGGGAGAGTGTCACTGGATTATATCTAGGTGAGCTAACGTGACTCCCAGACTTCGCTTAGTGAACACGCTGTCCCCTTTCATGGCTCTGGAGTGGGTGTTCAGTTTAGGGGGGAAGAGATGATTTGTGCTGTACTTTGCCCCATCCCACTGTATTCAGTCATCTAATCCAAACCTAACGGTGTCTCTCCTCTCATCACACCTGCGTTCCTGTCAGCCTAGTCATGGTGGGGAAGAACTTCACTCTGATACTTCAAGCCTTTCCAGGCCTTGAGTTTACTGAGAATTTTGCCTTTGAATCTCAGAGGCTTTTGTGTGTTTTACAGAAGTAAGGACATAATCTGCTACCTACACTAAGGCCCCAAATAACAGGAAAAGGCAAGAAATTGAAGGATTAGAAATTACACAACAAACAAAAACTGACAAGGGAATCAGTATGGCTCCTGACTTTCCTCCTCCCATTGACACACTGATATGCAGTCTCACACAGAGCAATTCTTTCTGAGAAAATTCTGAAACTAGTTGAGTGGCTCCTACACATTGCGCAACTGAGAAAACACCCACGTCAAAATGGATAGGAAAGGCCGAGACACATTCTCATCATAAACCTCACTCTTAAAACAGTGCCCATTCATTCAGTAGGGAACCTTCCACTCCCAGCTTCTCCCTGAGCAGCAAAGAGTTTGGACCACACATCTAAAGCCCTGACTTTTAGCAAAGGAGAGGAGAATAGCAGGCCTTCTGCAGTTGTGACAGAGGCCCCAAATGTATTGATTTTTCAAAGGCGGTGTTGGCCAGAATTAAAATGGTGGGCATTTATTTTTGAATTCCAGTATACTAATTCCAACATACTCTAATTAAATCAGCATAAACTAAAGCTGTATGAAAATATGTTAAACTGTAGTGATGAGAAAGATTTATGTACACCCAAGTTGTAACCACTGGGAATGATGAGTGACTAAGTTTTATCAAATGAGCTAGAAGGATGGATTAATCATAAATAATAAGCATTGATATTATTTTTGCTTTATCTTTTCATAAGCATCAAACCTCAGACTGAACATTTACATCTTAAGATTTTATCTTTTGCCATTTTAGAATAAAAACATGTTAGTATGGATGTGATCTACATTTTTAGTTATAAAAATTATTAAAATTTTATAAACTTTTAAAATTATGGCATTAATATTAAACAGTATAACATTTAAGTCATTTTTATGCATCTGCAAATTCAGTTTTGATTCTTTTACATATCTTACTACATGTAGAGTCTTTATTTTCTGACATAATACTTTAAAAAGCTTCTTTAGGTATCCTAGAATTTAGGTCCTCTATAAATCAAATGAAGCAAATTTTAGCATGTAAAAGGTCTACTAAATGTACTTAGGAGACTTAAGAATTTTTATATTGACTCTGGTTTTACACGTTCAAAACATTGGAAGTTTGGCCACTGTCGTTCTGTTCCATGTCTCTGGTTCTATTTTGCTCATTAGTTCATTTTGAGGGGAGAGGGATAATGGTGGAAAGAAGAGGAAGGGACTAGTCAAAAACAAGTATGAATGACCCACAGACATGGACAACAGTGTGAGGATGGTCTGTGAGTCGGGCTGGGCAGAGGTGGCCGAAGGGGGAAAACTGGGACAACTGTGATAAAAAAACAATTACAAAAATTGAAAGTTTGGCTGTTGTTACATATTGAGTATCTTTTTCTACATATATTTTTTGATTGTCAATTATCCAAAACTACAGTTTTGATAATTCACTTTTTCTCTATCTGAAGGTTACGAAGAAAGCAAATCATTTGATTTAATGCAGTTGCAGTTGTGAGAGAAATAAATCATAAAGCATGGCAGTAATAGCCACTTTGACCTTGAACAGGAGGTCAATTTTCACAGGTCAGAATATTTATTATTAGAAAACTCACTGTTATATAACCTAATTTTTCTGTAGTTTTGATGTGTATGGAGCTGTGCCCCTAAATGCACTTTCCTTCCTTAGTACAGCAGGGGAGTTAGGTGCTGAAATGATTGTCTGATAACTTTTATATAAGCAAGCAACAGAATCAATCAAGAATGTTCATTGGAAACCAAAAAGAGGAGAGCATTCATGCATTATTATTTAGAAAAATAACAATATACAGATCATGTATCATAGAAATGTATACTTGAAACCTATATGATCTTATTAACCAATGTTACCCCAATAAGTTTGATAAAATAAAAAATACTAATTTTTTTAAAAATCAGGTTTAAAAGTGAAAATAAAAAATTAAACAAATCTCCCTGCTTCAAGTCCATACCACAAGCGTGAATGTGATGAACGGTAGCTTCAATTCTCCTTTCATTTGCCCTCTTCTTTTCACTTATTTTTCATTGCAGAGATTCCAAGAGGGTCAATTTTTGTATCAGCCAACTTTTTAAAAATGTACCACAAAGGCAGCTTCTAATTCACATTGATTTTAGGAAAAGGGTTTCGCTGTTCATTCACAGAATAAAACTCACCTTTATCAGCTGCACATGGTATGAAAAATGTGGCTTTCATGAGATTTTCCTCTTACTATTTTTAGCTTTTAGGAAGTTTACTCCATGGTATAGTGACAATTAGGACTATCTAGAGATTATTTTATCATTTTCAAATGATTTTAACTAAAAATACTTATATGTGGAACACTGCTGTACCCATATAGCTTTGTAATGAAAGTCTACCTGTATCATATTAGTGTTGCAAACTGACCTGTTTGGTGTTCCTAGCAGCTCACTCCATTGTTTGTATTAGACACATATGCTAAAAGATACCTTTGTACATCATTTTATTTTGTCTACACATTAACACTCTCTTGACACTGTATTGGAAACTTATTTGTTACTGTGCTAAATTAATTTGCTGGAGACCAACAGTTCTACCCATTTGAATAACTTTTCTTGTGACCTATTAAAGGTATATGCATTACTTGAATGCATTCTATTTTAGTAGTTAATTACTTAGCTATATCGGCTTTCTGCTCTCATTTTATTCATTAATAATATTTCAGTTGGTTACCTAATATATACCTAGGCTCAGTACTAGGCACTAGTAAACATACGGATCCTGTCCTCGAAGAACTGAGTCTTAGACCCAAGTGCAAAACATTTTCATAGCATGTTGTTAAGGGATTAAAAATGTAAACCTTATAGTTATGGAAGAATAAGAAACATTGCCAATTCCACCTGTGAGAAAGGAGAATCAAAGGCCTTTGAACTAGGGGATATCGTAGATCTGTAAGAATGAGTAGACCTTATAAGGACAAGTAGCAGTACCAGTACGTAAAAGCACACAGGTTGAAATAGCATGGTCCATTCAAGGATTTGCAATAATTTCCTTCTGTGTGCGAATTTGAACAAGGGAATAGAGAATAAGTTAGTCTGAGTGTGAAAAATGATGCAGGAGTGGGATTATAATTGATTATGTTTGTATATCTTACTGTCCTGTAGAGGTCACTTCCCAGGTGTCTGTGCTTCTCAGAATCGTTGGGGTAATGCTTTGTTGACTGCCAACACAGATGCAGTACTCACGCGAGCTTAAGTTATTTTCTCTGATGGGAAATGGCATTCAACAAAGAAAATTTTAGGAGTTTTATAAAGATATAACCACTACCAAATGCAACAGTATGAAAGCAATGGAGTTTTTAATTTTAGGTAAATACTTTAATTGGGACAATAAAACATAATTGTAATAATATAATTTATATATATAAATGTAGACTAAGCATATGCTTATCATTGAATTTTGTTCTGAAATTAAACAATGTCTGTACAACAATTCTTCATTCAAAAATATATTCCATATGTATTGCTTTGTTTCTCTGAATTATAATAAAAAATTGTATCACTTACCAATGCTGTATATCAAAACACCCCAAAATTTAAAGGCCTAAAACAATTAATCTAATAGTATTTGTCATGATCCTGTGGGTTGACTGGATAGTTCTCTTGCTGGTCTCTAGGGGTCACTCTTTCATCTGTACTCAGATGATGTTGGTGCTGGGCTGGATGATGAAGTTGTTTGGATTCCCTTCACCCAGCTTATCTTCATGGCTTTAACTTGGACTTCAACACACGTTGGCCCAGGGATCCAAGAATATGAGAGCATTAGCTGTGAGACATCCCGGCTTGGCCTGGAGCCAAGCGTCAATGCTTTCACGTTCTATTGATCAGAAAAGTCACTGAGGCAGCTCAGATGTAAGAGGAGGAAAAAATAGTCTCCATTATTTTATAAGAGGAGCAGCATGCGCAAAGATTGGAAAACAATTTTTGGTCAACATCTTTGGATGCAATATATCACATTGCTAGAGTCACTCTCATTCTTTTATTGAAAAATGTAAGGGTTTTGAAATGATAATATACAAAATATAAACTAAAAATAGCCAAATTAACATACTCAACAAAAATTTATTTTCAAGCCTATAATTCTGCAAGAAATACTCTTGGATATCAAGGAAAGAAAAAATACTTTTCTTTTTGTTTGTAAGGGATCCATCTTATAAACTGCCGGAATTCTCTTTGCAGATTTTATTGACTGTCTTTAATGCTTATTTTAGGGTTATTTCCTCTTGTTTGATTCATGAAGGAAAAGCCAAGGCCATTTATGTGAGATCTTTCCCCTTTTCTAACATAGGCATTTAGTGCGAGGAATAGTCCCTGAGCACTGCTTTAGCGGCAGCCCGCCCATTGTGCACTGCTGTGTTTTCATCTTCATCCCATTCAAAATAATCTCTAATAGCTCTTTAATTTAACTTTTAACCTTTGATCCGAAGTTTTTCCTAGGTGTGAATTTCTTACTTTAGAAGCAATCAATATTTTTCTCTAAATTTTTCTTTGTACCAGTTTCTTTTTTTAATTATTCTTCATTGTCTTTTTTCCCCTTTACCATTTAGTCCCTTTATTCCCTCCTCCCCCCAGCAATCACCACACTGTTGTTCACGTCCATGAGTCTTATTCCTTTTTGCTCAGTCCCTCCCCTGTCACCCCCACTAGCTGACATCCTGCTCTCCATCTAGGAGTCTGTCCTCATTCTCCTTGTTAGTTCAGTTTGCTCATTAGATCCCACATATGACTGAAATTATATGGTATATCTTTCTCTAATTGGCTTATTTCAATTAGCATATATCTATTGGCTGTCTCTATGTCCTCTTTGGAGAAGTGTCTGTTCAGGTCCTTTGCCCATTTTTTAATTGGGTTGTTTGGGGTTTTTTGGTGTTGAGTTTTGTAAGTTCTTTATAAATTTTGGATATTAACCCCTTATCAGACGTATCAGTGATTATGTTCTCTGATTCTCTGAGTTGCCTTTGTATTTTGTTGATGATTTCCTTTGCTATGCAAAAATTTTTAGTTTTATCATTCACAAATCAATAAATGTGATATACCACATAAACAAAATGAAGAATAAAAACCACATAATATCAATAGATGCAGAAAAAGCATTTGATGAAATCTAGTACCCATTTATGACACAAACTCTCAGCAAAGTGGGATTAGAGGAAACATGTAAACATAATAAAGGTCATGTATGACAAACCCATGGCCAGCATCATACTCAACAGAAATAACCACAAGCATTTCCCTTAAGACTAGAAATAAGACAGGGATGTTTGCTTTCACCTCTCTTATTCAACATAGTACTGGAAGTCCTAGCCACAGCAATCAAACAAGAAGAAGAAATAAAAGGCATCCAAATTGGAAAGGAAGAAGTAAAAATGTTAATTGCAGGTGACATGATACTGTACATAGAGAACCCCAATGATTCCACTAAGAAACTGCTAGAACTGATAAATGAATTCAGCAAAGTAGCAGAGTACAAAATTAATGTCCAGAAATCAGTGGCATTTTTATATGCCAATAATGAACTAACAGGGAAATTAAGAAAATAATCCCATTTGCAATTACTACAAAAAGAATAAAATACTTGGAATAAACCTAACCAAGGATATAAAAGATCTGTACTCAGAAAATTATAAGACATTGAAGAAAGAAGGAGAAGAAAATACAAGTAAATGGAAGCACATACCACGTCCATGGATAGGAAGAATCAATATCATTAAAAGGTCAATACTACCCAAAGCAATCTATACATTCAACACAATTCTTATCAAGATTCCAATGACACATTTCACAGAACTAGAACAAATATTTCAAAAATTTATATAAAACCACAAAAGGCCCTGCTTAGCAACAGCGATCCTGAGAAAGGAGAACAAAGTTGGAGGAATCACACTACCAAATATGAAACTATATTATAAGGCCATAGTAATCAAAACAACCTGGCACTGGCATAAAAACATACACATAGATCAATGGAACAGAATAGAGAGCCCAGAGATAAACCCACACGTTTGTAGTCAATTAATATTTGGTAGAGGAAGCAAGCACATACATGGGTTAAAGATACTTTATTGAATAAACGGTGTTGGGAAAATTGGACAGATATGTGCAGAATAATGAAACTAGACCACCTTTTTACAGCACACAAAAGAATAAATTCAAAAAAAGATCAAAGACTTAAGTGTTAGGCCTGAAACCACAAAAAATCCTAGAAGAAAAACAGGCAGCAAAATCTCAGACATTGCTTGTACCAATATTTGATCAGGTATTTCTCCCCAGGCAGGGGAAAGAAAAAATAAACAAATGGGACCAAATGTGCCTATTTCTTATTACATTTTGATCTGATGGTTTGTCCTAATGTCCTCTTTTGAATTAATTTATTAAAAATGTTGGCTAATTAATTTATTGGTTAGTTAATTTCTAGGTCAATGAGCCAAGTACATATGGAAAACATATAGGTTCTTCTTAGAGATATGAAGCTGGTTTCATAACTATATAATAATTCAGCTTGATTAAATATAATTTTTAGTTATTATTCTTATCTTTTATGTATTATTGCTTGCCCAGTTCTGAAGAGATATATTGAAATCTCCTATGATGTATGAAATTTTTCAAATCAAGTCCTTATAATCTAACAGTTTTTGATTTGTGCTTTTGGCTGCTGTGTTTCATACATGTAAATTTGTAATGGCTATTTATTCTCTCATTGCACCTCATTACCTCCTACCTACTTGTATTGTTTATTGACTTTAGCTTACATGTATCTATAATATTTGAGCTAAGCTCCTTATTTTCTACCTTTCTTTTTAACTTTGAGAATTTTTGTTAACAAGCTTACCAGGCTCTGAATTTTAATGGGATTTTTTTGTCCATTCACATTTATTATATGACAGGTATATTTTATTTTTACACTTTGCTGTCTATATTGTTTTCTCCCTTTATAAAAATTACTGTAATTTGACCAAGTTTTTTTTTGCACTGTATTTCTCCCTCAGTTTGTAAGATCTACTCTATAGGGACCTTAGGCATGTTTCCTCTTAGATGTAGGTCATTTCTAACATTTAAAGTTAAATGTTAACAATTTCTTCTCAACTAAGATGCACATTTCCAGATTCCCATTTTTTCTGTTATGAGGAAAAATGAAATTAATTTTGGCTCTTGAGGCACCTGACAAAGTGGTTGCCATCTGTAGCTGTAACACAGAGAAGGTGCCTACACAGTGATTTCCAGTAAACGTTCTACCTCTATGCGTTAGCTGTCACAAACTCCGTCTCTCATAGAGCAGATGATGTGTTAGATCCCATGACTGGTTAAAACATGGACAAGTCTCTTAAATGTAAAGTCGACATAGCAGAGAATGTGGATAAAATAACATGTTGACCTACTTGAAAGGTTCTCATTTACAGCTGCATCAATTTCAAAGGTTTCAAAGGACTGCCCTATATATTTTCAGGTCAGAATAGGTATAGAAGTAAAGGTTCTCTTGATGGATGAGCTAATTTTGCATTTCACTAAAGCACAGTTATAAATAGATACTAATGACTTTTCAGAAAACTTGATGGCTTCTGGCCCACTATACATGTTAATTATCTAATCATTCTAGCTCTTTGATTTTTCTCAGGAGGAAGATGCCACAGAAATCAAATAATTTATAGCTTGGGCCTGTAGATACATTTACTAGACACAAAGCACAAGTTGCATGGGTCACCTGTGGCACACAGAACTGTCATAATTGTGTGTAGCAATTATGCTACTCATACTGCATCAATCCAGTCTCCTTGGAAACTTAAACACGTAACATGTGGAACTGTGTTGCCATTCCAGAACTATGGAGGAGATACTCCAAGGTCTTAATTCAGAGACAGACCAAGGTGAATGGATTCACCAGGAAAAACCAAGCTACGCTGTGATGACAAGCAATCCGCTAATCTCATTGCATTCAAATGGCAAATATTCATTTATTTCTTCACATGACTTTCTCAATGCAGGTCGTCTAGGTGTCACTAACATCATAGTAATTTGAAGTCCCAGGCTAATGTAAAAGCTACTAAATTGAATATTGCCTGTTTACCCATCAGATAGAAGAGACATCTGGAAAAGCTCACACTAGAAAGTAAATGCTCCACTCAGGTGCACATGATGTCTGTTTACAACTCATAGGCCAGAAATGTCCGTGTGACTCTACCCACACAAAGTGGGTCATGAGGTGCGGTTCTCTGGAGATTAGCACTGACTACCTCACCGAGTATGGGCCTAGGCCGTGATGCCTTTGTATTTGCTTCAGGAATAAACAAGCCGGAGCTTTCTGGTAAGTCCAGTCAGTGTTATGTTCTTGCTCGTGAATGCTGTGTGGCAGATGACCCGTCAAATCCAATCAAGTTAATCATGACAAGTACATGGAAGACCATGAAATAGCTCCTTCGATTTATCTGACATGAATTATTTCTGTTTGATAATATATGACAAAGATCTTTATGGCTTTATGAAAACAAAGCTTTTGATACAAAGTCAAAAGTATATATACTGACTAAAGTATAAATAAAAATAATAAAACCAAAGTAAGCATATCCTGCAATTCTTAATAGCTGTATACTATTCCATTTAATAGATGCATCGTAACATTATTTTCTGATTTGGAAGCTCTTATGTTTTATATTTTCAATGTCCTAGAGAACATTAACATGGATATGTAAGTACAAGGTATTTTTTCCTGAATTTTTAGTTTATTTATGAGACAAATGTTAGTATTTTCAGAACTCCTTGCCAGATTGCTAAACTGTGGGACCATTCACTTCTTCGAGATTACTATGGAAAACATATCATGTGATCGTCACTTTTTTAGTTGACTACACACACACTCAAACACACAGACAACTGATCTCTGATGTTAAGGAATTTACATTCTAGTGGGTGAAAGTAATTAGTTTAAAAAAAGTAGGTTAACAATAAGAAAATTTCAGACTTCCAAAAGTACCTTGACAGCTCGTCAAAATAATATGGTAGAGACTGGGGCTTCCTTAGCAAATGGGAGCAGGAACCTCTCTGAGGAAGGACTGTGTTTATTTAAGCTGATGCTAACCTGGGAGGGGGGCTGGCCACCAAAGGGAAATGTTCCTGTAAGATATTTATCTGTGAATGCCCATTTTCCTATGTAGGGGCAGCTATACTTATTCTTACTTAACTTTGTATACCTAAGAGATGAAAGTTTGGGCATGATTTTATTCACACTTCCAATGCAAATAGTCCTGAGGGCAAGAATAAATGGAATGGTCAGTCATTAACAGCTGGTGTAAACTGGTGTATCAAGTCCTGAAGTAAAGGATAGACAAACTGGGAATCTGATGATACAAAATAGATTTGGAACTTGTGATGCTGTGCCTGGGAAAGATCAGATGGAGAGTTATGGCTCATGGAAAGAGATCTGAACCATGAGGAGGGGTGACTATAAACGCAGATGAGTTAAGCAATGATTATTAACTCTCTGCTTTATATTTGAGCCAGCTAGAGCCTTGTCATGTGACCTGTTTCTTTTATTCTTGGTCAAAGTCTCTTTCTGCACTTTTCTCATCAACTCTCCCCTCAGTGGTTAGAACATAGCCTCCATGAGGCAACCTTGTAGGCTCGATCCCTTGTCAGGGCACTTGCAAGAATTGATCAATAAATGCAAAATTAAGTGGAACAACTAATCTCTCTCTCTCTCTCTCTCAAATCAATACATAAAACAAATAAAACACTAAAAAAAATAAACCGGCTCTATTTTGTCTACATGAAATCCAATGCAAATACATGTAGGCAAGATAAAGTAAAAGGATACAAAAAGAGTAATTTATATCCAACCTACAAAAAACATAGGATTTAGAATTATATAGAGAGTGTATTTTAATCTGAATGTTGCCTTTCATTTGCTGTATGGTTTTAAAAAACTATTTAATTCTTAGTCTCTGTTGCCTCATAATAATGCCATCATAAAAGCCAAATTATAGCATTTATATGAGGTTCAAAAAGATAACTTCAGTAGAAAGGGTGGACCAGCTTGAACAGCAGGTAAATTACAAACTATTGTAATTATAATCTTACTGTGGTGTTTGTAAAGCACTTTCAAAGTAGGCATGTGATTAGTTCTATATTGCACTTAGTGTAAACTAATTATCTTGCCTCAACAAATTGATATGAAAGCATATTGGACTTTTCCATTTATAGCTTTGAGTATTGATTAAAATCCCCTAAAAATGTTTACACTTTACAAAATCAAAAAGTAACAAAAACTTTCAAGCATCTATATAGATAAGTATGTAGCAATTAAGTAAAATATTATATAGGTATTAAGTATTTTATTAACATATGAAAAAGAAGATATGCAAGATATGTGTATTTTTGGTTTATTACACTTATTTATACTTGCTCTATTCACTTGTAAGCTAAATGATAAAAACACCCTTTCTTCACTTTCTGGGTAAATTTTTGAAAATTCTCATGGAATGAGAGATAAGATTTTCTAGAAGACATGCTTTCAAGTAAAAGTTTTTAACTTCTAAACTATTTTCTAGAGAGCACAGGCCCAATAAACCTCAGGACTCGGGTCTGTTGAGTGGGTATGGTGTTCTCAGAGATATGAATCAATCTGAACTGCAAAGAGATTTTTTTTAGAGGAAATGTCTTCTGGGGAGGAGTTTGAATAGGAAAGAAAAGCAACTGTCTCAGTTGAGAGAGTCTTGAGAAAAGATGTCTACAGTTGCATACTAGAATTTAAAATGTAGTATGCTTTGTGGGTCAGTCACTCCCCAGTCAACCCTAAAGAGCTTCAGTACATTTTTTATTCCATGCTCTTTCAGTATAGATGTGCTTCTGGTGAGAATGAAGAGGCTGCTCACAGAAGGCTCGTCACATATAGGTTATATAAATTATGTAATGTATGGTTAGAATTAAAACACTACTGCTGGGTTTAGAGAAAGGAAAAAATTAGTTTATTTGATTGAGTTATCTGTCCTTAATTTAAAATGTGATGGTTTTCTTAAGTTTTCTTTTTGTAAGTGAACTTAATGATTATAAACTGTTTTAAAGAAAATTGTTTTTATTTGAAAAGTTAGAGTAAAATGCAAAAAGATTAAACATCAGTTTAAGCATAAAAATACAGTCCCCATAAAAATGGTTCTTTAAATATGTGTTAAGACTCACCTATAAGTGGAACCTAATCAACAAAACAAACAAGCAAGCAAAATATAACCAGAGACATTGAGATTAAGAACAAACTGAGAGTAACCAGAGGGGAGAGAGGAGGGGAATAACTGAGGGGGGAAGGGGAAGAGTTTTCAGGAACATCTATAAAGGACACAGGGACAAAACCAAATGGGGTGGTAGGATCAAGGCTGGGAGGTGGGGATGGGTGGGGTGGGGTGGGGGGAGTGTTGGAGGGAAAATGAAGTCAATTGTACTTGAGCAACAATAAAAAACTGAAAGAAAAAAAAATTCAAGAAAAATATTTTCTTCTCTTAAGTAATAATTTAACAGTTATAAAGAAGACGTGCAATTGTCAAAGTGTCCTTAAAAGTGTACAGGTTTCGGGGAGGGGCAGGGGGGGAAAACAGAGACAACTGTACTTGAACAACAACAAAAAACTTAAAAAATAAAATAAATAAAATAAATACAAATCAGAAAAAATACTCAGGTCTCTTCAGGGTAAGTGATGATAATTACTAATTTATAGCTGACCTTGATATATTCCTAATTTTTCAATTAGACCGTTATATTCTTCTCACATAGGAATTACCTTCAGGCACACTATTTTCACAAACCATATTTTGTAAAAATGTTTCAAATTCATCTACATCAACAAAAATCTTGCATTAAACAGTTCTCTGAACTGGTTCTAAAAGAAACCATATACCATACATAAATTCATTTTCTTCTTCTGAGTCAGTTTTATGTCATATCTTATAAATAATATTACATACAGCATATGACTACCCTGGTGATAATTTTGAAGTAGATTGTAAAACTTTTCTTAATCCTCCAAATGTTTCAAATATAAGAAGTTAACATTAGATATTGAACTGTTAAAATGTAAATGGATTTGTTCCACTTAACAAATCAATGGTTTAGAACCAAAGCTGATATATTTGATTTACTATTTGCTTATAAATATGTTTATGGCTTTTATATTTCAGTGAATGTCCTATGACCCTATGGAAAAAAAATAATTTGAAGAACACAACTTACTCATTTAAATTGCAACAGTATTAACAATTCCATAAAGAGTTAAAGTCAGTTAAAATTAATACCATAATTCACAATGAGAAAAGTTTTCTAAACAATCATGAAGAACAAAGTCTTCTTTTTTTTAAAGATTTTATTTATTTATTTTTAGAGAGAGGAGAAGGGAGGGAGGGTGAGAGAGGGAAACATGGATGGTTGCCTTTTGCATGCCCCAGTTGGAGACCCAGCCTGCAACCCTGGCATGTCCCCTGACTGGGAATTGAACCAGAGACACTTTGGTCCACAGGCCAGTGCTCCATCCACTCAGCCACCCCAGCCAGGGCAGAACAAAGTATTATTATTTAAGAACTTTAAGAGACCAACTCCCCTACTGATTAAAGTTTCAGAAACAGTTTTTGGTGTTTTGATAGTAAACAGGTACTATTCACTGTTAAAAATGAAAAATAGAATTTAGTCTAAGGAGAACTAAAATTTTGGGTTTCTAAACTTTAGATAATGTACAGTATATTTGGGGAAAATTTTGGACCAAAGTATGTATTGATTTGCATAAAATTGTTTTTAAATTATTAACTCCAGAAAGTTTTAGAATATGTCACGTTAATGATTCTTTGCACAGTTATCTGAACAGCACCAATTTATAAACACCGAAAAAGGTCTCAGGGTAAACTATCAAGAATATATTCTATTGATAACTCTCCCTTAAGGACCCTTATTGTATTCAGAGATTTCAATATTAAAAGCGATTGTTTTTCTAGATGTTTCCCTTAGGAGTTGAAGGTGTAGATGTTTGCATAAGGATGAGACAATGCCGCTCTTCTATTTTCTTTAGAAAATAAAGGCACCATTGTAATGAGTGAATGAGTTTCTTTCACTTGAGACTATTTTTGCAAAGCCTAACCAATGTCCAGAAGAGGATTTTTAGAAGGTTTGTTTTTATTTGTTTTAGAAGGGAATCAAGAAACAGTAGACCACAATGAACCAAATAACTCTCAGGCCCTAAAATCTAATTGTCTGTTCTAGGCAGTATAGTCCTGCATAGTCTCCCAGAGACCTCATGATTTCATATTAGTTCCTTAAGCACATTAGCTCAGACTGACTTAGGAACCAGGGAGGATAGACCTACTTTTATTCTGATTAAAAAATATATCAGTTCCTTAATTAGGACATGCCCTTTCTCACCATGCCTTCTCCCTGTTTTCCTGGACAAACCCACTTGGGATTCAGATCCCAGCTTAGATGTTTATTTCTTCTCTTGCAGCTTTCCAGCGCCCTGAAATTGGGTTACCTGCCTAACTTTTGTCATTACAGCATCCTGTAATTGTTATACTAGCTTATACTTTCTTATTTCTCTGTCTGTACCTTCCACCAAACCATAAACTCAAGTTAACTACTGGATACTCAGCATTTAGCGCTCTGCCTGTTATTATAAGAATCAATATTTGTTGAAGTAATCTTCACTTGAGGGGATTTATAATGATTTGTATTCATTTAAGAGATGGAATAAATTATCTGGGTTGCTAAAGTTCATGTCACCCTCATTATATTACATTATAGTAGCTTATTTGTTTGCCTTATTCCACAATATGTGATATTCCCAGAACCTAGCATATGATCGATGAATGTTATCTTCTCTAAATAGTTATTGAATGTATACATCAGGGAACAAATGAATAATGTGGGTTTGGCAAATTTAAAAAAATACTTCTTTTGTGCTCCTTACTGCTTATTTGCCATGCATGCATGAGTAGGGTGTAGAAACTCAGAAGACAGTATTTCTGTATAAGAAAGCATTTAGAAAGAGACACATTATTTTTGGGAAAAAACAGCTCATTTTTTGGATGGGACCTCATTGGTTGAGGATATTTTTGTTTTTCTCAGTACTTTTTTTCTCTATATCTTCTAAAGACAACTGAAACATTTACTGAAATCATTTCACTTTCAATATTAAATGAGTATGCAATAATGATTCTATATTTGCTAAAAAGTAGTAACCTAGAAATAGTGCTGTTATTTCCCAGTCTCTCTCGAGTAGTTCTCTTGAGCGAATCAATGGGCATTGTACTTTTAAGTAACTCAGTGTTCTTTTGCTTTTTCAGTTTCCAGTTCTGTGTGTTCATTTTGGGGATGGCTACTTCCTTTTATCAGTGTAAATTATAACCTTGGGTCTTACGTGCTGAAGAGACTATGTTAATGCAGAGAAAAATCAAACTGGTGCATATGTGTGGAGAATAGAAGTCAGGATCTTGAACAGATGGACAAGACTGTGAGAAGACCAAGCTTGAACATGGAAAGTAATCTAAGGTTAGAGTTCCAGAGAAGCAAGACCAAGGAAGACATCTAAAACAATAGCTTTGTCAAATTCTATCAATATTTCTTATTTTTATTTTTTCATAAATACCTCTTGCACTTTGAGTTTTAAACTGAATACTCAAAGCTTCTTAGGAATTCCACTTTCTTATAGATTCTTCTATGCTCATTTAGTGTAGGCATTACAGGCTGCCTTTTATTATAAATAGTGTGTATAGCTCTCTCGTATTACCTGCAGATTCTTAAAGGACAAGAATGGTTTATAGCACAGGGGTCAAACACAAGGCCCATGCCCGTGGGCCAAATCTGGCCCTCCACCTTGTTTTATCCCGCCTGGCACCTTGTTTCTACCTGGCAGCAGCATGGAGCTCTCACTTAACTGTTAAGGAGCAGTTTCATTTATACAGTCCTAAAATTACGTTCGGCCCTCTGAAGGCAACTGTGAGGCTGATGTGGCCCCCGGTGAAAATGAGTTTGACACCCCTGGTTTATAGAAAGGATGTGAAGATACCCGATCTTCCTTCTCTTGTCTTTGGATTCTTTTGAATGACTGTTATCACACTGGGCAAAAAGTCACTTGTCTTTTTCAATACCACCTGATTATCTTTTACCAGACTTGTGTCATTTCAGTTCCCTAGGCCATTGGCACCAAAGTAAACAGAACCTGGTAATTTCAGCCCCTCTGTTTCTTCAGAAGAGGAGTCATCAAACTAGGAGCATAGACCAAATATGAATTACCACATGTTTTTTTACCATGCTCATTCCTTTATGCATTACGTATGGCCCTTTTCCCACAGCTGAGTGGTTGAAATAGAGGCCACATGGCACGGACACACCTAACAGTTATTATGGGCTCCATCTAGAGCCTTTGCATCAAGGTGAACTCAGATAATAAAAACTCTCTACTGAATGTGGACTTTTTACTTTTCTTTGATTTTTCCTTCATCCGTTAATCTGAAGAGAACAATAAAATTAGGACAAGAGCTGAGTATGTTCAGTAGATAACCATAATTTGTAGCAGATTATTGATAAGTTTCCACTTATAGTGTTTTTCGTTATGAGAGGCCAAACTACCTCTTATAAGTAATGCAAAATTGTCGGAATGGCCCTGACTGCATCACTGATTGCTTTCAAAAAAAAAGAAATGACTTTCTGCTCCTTTAAACAATTTATAGCCTATAATTTTATTTGTTCACATACGGACCATTAACAGTTGACAGCTGTCAGATAAAGTCAGATAAAATGACTCATTAAAGTCATGTTTAAAAAAAGCCTGATGAACTCCTTTGTTTTCTATAGTTAGTTACTGACTAACCAGTTCGGCAAAAATTCTGTCTATAAGCCTCATGAGTTCACAGAGTAGGCAAATACTCATGTGACATGAGTTTAGTCATACTGGAGAAATTTTAGCTTCCAGGGTAAAAATAAGTGTAATTTAGGCTGATTTGGTCATTGTGTGTGCATATGCGCGTGTGTGTGTGTGCAGCGGGGACTGACGCAAGCAGTTTTGTCAACTTTGAACTATAGAATTTTGATTGCAACAATTAGCTGATTTCCATGCAGTTCAGTTATTTTTATTTAAGAGTGGCATACTGATTCTTCAACTTATTACTTTTAATGGGGATTTCTTTCGGGAGGAATGACTACACTGACGTTTTGTTGGTGTCAGCACTCATCACATAGTGTGTTGTTGTGGCAGTCTGCAGTCCTTCTTCCCTATGGATTAATAATACTTAACTTCCATTACTGAGAAAATTGCCTCTAAAGGTAGCTACTCTGCAAGCTTTTTGGTGTGCCCCAGTATATTCTTCATCCTACTAATATACCTTTTCCTTAATTATATGAGCTCTTGTATTAGGACCCCATTCTTATGATCTCATTTAACCTTAATTATTTCCTTAGTGGTTCAAATGTATGAATTTCTAAATTGTTTTTATTTATTGATTTCAGAGAGTGAGAGAATTGTTCTTTCACTTGTTTAGGCATTCGTTGGTTGCTTCTTGTATGTGCCCTGACCAGGGATTGAACCTGCAACCTTGGCATATTGGGATGACACTCTAACCAACTGAGCTATTTGGCCCAGGCTGAATGTGTAGAATTTTGAGAGGACAGAAACATTCAGTCTATAAACAGCCCTACATAAAACTTGGTTTCATTCAATTTGTTCTTCAGAATTGGAATTACCTGCTTCACTTGCTAAAAGACTATTTTATTCTCTTGACATGGACATGATCTTTACTGAGGATTTGCTATTTGGCCTCTTTGACAAATGTTCTTATGTCAAGGATCAAAGATTTTTTAACTTTATTTATTTATTTTTGAATAAGAGAGGGAGAAAGAGAGGGAGAGAAACATTAATGTGTGGTTGCCTCCAGTGCGCCCCACACTGGGGACCTGGCCCGCAACCCAGGCGTGCACCCTAGACTGGGAATCAGACTGGTGACTATCTGGTTCACAGGCCAGCACTCAGTCCGCTTTGATCCAGCCAGGGCAAGGATCAAAGTTTTGATGGGTTTACAGAAATAAAAAGATCATCTTAAATGTTCATATGCAAGAATAAGTTTTGTTGGAAGTGTTAAATAAAAGCGGGTACCTGACTGCACAACACTTAAAACTTCCTTGGAGTATCACAATGCCTAAGGACATCGTGAGCTGTAACATGTACCTGTATAGAGATATTTGGTGTCCTTCAGGTCGTCTCAATCAGAATAAATAATATGGCTGTCACAATTCACATTTTAGAGTGTTAATTCTCTTTCCCATCGGCCTGTTAATTTGCTCTGAACCTAGAGAATAGGATCTCTCTTGGATCATATTGCCGTACTTAAAGAAACAAAGCAAAACAGAATGGAACTAAATATTAAAGTCTCAGTGGCAATAGAGGAAATGACTTATTAGACATTGTTCAAGTGTGAGAATCTCTTCAAATCCACAAATAAACTTTCATTATGTCTTGACTTCTCATTTCTTAAAATGTATATGTTCCCACAAATATATACATTTTTGTGGGGAAAAAAGACTAGGAATAACATGCTTTTCCTTCCTTTTATAATAGCTTCACTTTGTAAACTAAGGTGTAGATTTGTTAAAACTTAATCCAAAGTATTACAGTTCAAAGCCTAGAATTAAATATACTTGATTTTCAGCAGGTGAAATTTTATCCAAGGGATAAATGTGCCTGTTTAAGGTTTAGTCTTATATTTGTAAATAAATAGAGAAGCCCAAATTTGTATAACAATTGCAGACGTGGCTCATTTTGGTACTCTAAATTTAGGGATAAAAAATGTTTTCTGATTAAAACTGGAAATTATTTCTAGTTTACTAGCATATTAATTATTTTTAGTGATTTTAGCTTATTGATTGAACAAAGGTATTACAGTATTTATACAATATTCAAGATACAAACTGTATTTCATGTGAAAAGAAATGAGAAAATGCTTGAATAAACTTCAAATATTAAAAATTCTGTTGATATCAAAATTTCATGACACTATTATGCAATAACCTTTTTTAAGAAATAATAAATCTGTTGTTGGAATAATGACCTAATATTGTGTGCATGGATCTACAGGGAAATATAAAGGACAATTTTTTCTAAGGGAAACACCTCCAGAAAACCATTTTAAGCATTAAAGAGATGCTCAGAGGTACTTATACAGTGTTTATCTGACAACTAATATGTAATTCAAATCAACACAATGGGACACTAACTTGTAATTTTTAGATATCTCAGGTGTTCAAATAGTGAGTTTGTAAAAGACATTTCATATTTCACTTAGCTTTTTTTGTTAAACATTTTAACTGTAGAAATTCAATTATAATTTAACTTTTAAAGAACTTTAGAAATTACATTAAGCTTTCAGAAAATGTTCCATGAAAGATAAGGATATGTTTGATATAAAAATATTACACTTTTACTTATTCTCACTTTTCCTTACCATGTTCTGTGTAACAATAGGTGTCTCCATCAGCAGTAAGGTGGTCTAACTTACTTTTGAAGCCATCAATGAATCATAGTGAAAATAAACATTTAAAAATCACTCTCTTTATGAGGGAAGAAACAGGAAGGACACAATTCACATTCATTTTCCTTTGAAATTTGTTATGTGTTATAGATATAACATATGCATGTGGAATGCTCTGGGGTAAATCTGAAAGCAGAAATAAATCCTGACATTTATAACCATTTGCTAACACGAGGCTGGATTATCTCAGGCTGTTGTAAATTTGTAGAGGGTCACCATCTGTGACTCCTTAAAATTTATGACAAGGGAGAAAGGAGAGTGTGTCTCAAGACTTTAAGCTTAATTTCCTTGTTTCTGCATAGGTTTAAACCATCCATCTTTTACCCTAACCCTAGAGACTGTGTATGCTTGTGATCTTCCCTGCTTGCATGCAATTACTACTAAACACCAGTCTAGATGTCTTACAGTGCAGAATTCATTTTTACATGTAGTTTCTATTTGATAGTTAGGGCATTATTTTACCTTCCTGTAATTTTATTACTCTCTCTAGTATGTGTTTGCTCATATTTCTCCACAAGACTGTCTGATTACAAAAAACTTTAATTGCAAGTAGTTAGTAAAAGGTACCCAGCGGGTTTTAAAAAACCATTTGATATGATTAATATACTTTATAGTTCTCACTACTTTAAAGAGCTGGTTTTATCATAAATGAGAGTTTAAGTCACCTAAATTGAAAATGACACTGATAACTAGAAGACTTTAATTTAGACATACTACTTCAGTACATAAATTAAAAATACAGAGACAGAAAAGGAATGACTATTTTTATTTACTTTTAAATAATTTATCATGCTTGATTGTTTTCTTAATACTTTTATGCCTTGTGAAGCACGTCTGAAGTGAGTAATCGCCCCTCTGAGGTGGGTAAAGTGCTTAGGTACTTAAGGTGGTGCTAAAGAAGTGAGCTTTTAAAGTTCAGTACCTTTAGCCGAGCATTTAAGGATTATCTATATTTTATCCTTCTTCAATTTTCTATTTCGGTGTAATTGTACTACTGGAATAATTTAAGGACAGTCACATTCAATGCCTATGAACAAGGGCACTTTATTTACATCTTAGTAGTTAGTTGCTTAGTAACTATATGGTTGATGAAATCTATCAGATCTGATGACTCTGTTTCTTTGGCAAGTGTCAGGAATTAAGTGGAGTAGGTTAGACTTTTCACAATATTTTACCATTTTACACTCTCTAACGGATTGATAAGTAGTTTTATTTTTCCTATAGATTATTTTTCTTCAAATCCAAGTCTCCTTTTGGCTCCCATTATATGGAAGTAAAATATAACTTTTACTCTGTCTTCAAGAGATGTTATATTTTAGGATTTTTTCATGAATTAGGTCTTAGAGAAATTAATCAATCATTTGTAACCAGCCAATTAAATTATTCTAACTGAACACCTGCTATTTTCAAAATATAATGCTAAATTATTGGTAAATAAGCATGGTTTCTACCTCCACCAAAAGGGTTTAAAATTCACCTGAAGTCGCCTTTATACTACAATTGACAATAAAAAACAGTGTTTGATAAGTAAACAAGTATAGAATGGAAAGAGTTAAGGGATGGAAGCAAAAATCACATCTTATTAAAGAAAGGATCTCTATCATAGATTTATTGGACACTTAATGGAATATAGATGGATAAGAGAGAATGTAGACCTTCTTGGAGAGAGAAAATGCAGCTTTCCTGAATGCCTCTTAGATGTATAGCAATAAATAAAAAAAGGCCATTGTAAATTCATTAATATTTTTCTGTGAAAACCATTTTAATGCAATTAGTATATAATGTAAAACAGAATTGTTATTTCTTGCATGTATTATATCATTAATTAAATTGCTAAAATGGATTGTTTACCTCATCAAGTAACACACAGAAATATGTATAGAAAAAAAGACCAATAATATTATAGTTGGAAACACAGATGCTTTCTATAATACAGAAATTGACAGTTCATATTTAGAGTAAAACTATTATATTAATTCTGTTAACATTTATTAAGTACATAAATATACAGAAATTGGTATAGGCCATAAAGAAGTGAAAAGCAAAGAGTTGCAACTCTATATGCATGTGTAATACTCTCAGGTAGTTAAGTATCTGATTTTACCTTTCACTTTTACATCTGGAATGTATTAGGCATTGTTTTTTTAGGCTAAATTTCAGGACATAGCTTTTTTTTTAATAGTGGTCCATTTACATTGGGAATTTATATTGTGTGCATTTCTTCCTAAATTCTCAATTCTGCTCCTTTAGTTGGATTTTCTTTCCTGTATTGGTTGTCCATAATATTAGTTACTTTACAACAGGTCTTTATATATGATAACATAGGTCCTCCAAATTTGTTCTTGCTCAAGATAATCTGGGATATACTAAACCCTTTGAATTGCCACATGATTTTAGAGTCATTTTGATAGTTTCACAACAATTTCTACTGGGACTTTGATTAAATCTACAGATTATTTTGTGGAGAGTCGATATCTTTACAATATTGAAAATTTTTAATCCACAAATATGGTATATCCTCTAGGTTTAAATGTCTCCTCTTTAATTTTCTTCACTAATATCTCATAGTTTGCAGTGTGACTTTTATTTGATGTATTCCTAGATATGTTATAGTATATGCTTTTTAAATCATATCTTTAATTTTTTGGTTTTTTACTTTTATATGTAGGTATAAATGTAATGTACTCAAAATGAATTTTAAAGCAGTGATTAAAAATATTTATTACTCAGTGGTGAAGTCTATGAATAAGCTTCATCTAAGAAATATATTCTGAGGCCAATAGTGTGGCATTTTTTCAAGTAAAACATTACAAAATCAATTGTACCATGAATAAAATTACATCAGGTGTCCGCTTTGCCCTGAATTTAACAGGATCATTGCAAATTTTAGGCAGGTGGTATGTATCAAGATAAACATTTTAAAATACATAAATCCATTGAAGTTCCTCATGTAAACATGGCGTTCACGGAGCTGGAAAAGTAAATACAGTTCTTTGCTTTGAGTTTGCAGCAAGCCGGTTGGTATAGCCGAGCCTTTTGCCCTGCAAGACTGTGGGTTCTGCCCCTACCTCGTATGTGGCATGTGAAAGCTGCGTGGCAGCCTCGTGGTTTCTGCCTGAGGATCAGCCCGGGTGGCCTTCGGATCCCTCTCACTCAGGGCTTTAAGCAAAATTCTGACTCCTGCACTCTTTGTTGAGGATCCATAGTTAGCTGTAATTTTGCGACATTTTAAGCAGCGGTGTGTTGGGGAGAGGGGGCCAGGGTATCAAAGAGCCCTGGTTTGTAGTTGTTGGCTGATTTCTGTGGTATAAAGGCTTCAACAAGGGCTGATCCGAGCCACTAATGTGAAGTCCCCAAATGAACATGGAGTTGCAAAGAAACGTGAATAAATGGCTCTTATAAGCCATTGCGAGCTGTTTCACCGTATCAGTTTTTTAAGACACACTTGATCTCTCCTTGCTTTGTTACAGACCCTGAAACTATTATTTTGTTAGACTCTTACCATGGCTTTTCTATGATATACACATAAAAACACATGCAAACACAGATACACACTCACTGATGTATCTGTCAGTATGTATGTGTATGCTTGTGTATGTGCTTATCTATGAATGTGAATAAGCATATGCATGCATATCTCTCTCTATATAAATACATTATCTTTCTCATCTCTGCCCTCTTCCACCATAGTGATGTCCCATAATGGGGCTGCCGAGAAGTCTTGCTGCCAAAGCAATGATGACGTGGAGCAGGGCTGTAGCTAAGCCACAGTGGATGGTGGCATGAGCAAAAGATAAGCCTTTGTTTTGTTAAAAGCAACTGGTCTGTGGGGGTCACGTGGTACCAAGCCAAGCTAATCTCCAAGACAGATACAAATATAGTAGCAAGTTGTGTTAAACCACTCGTTCTAGAAATTACATAATTATAGAAAATGACATAATGTATGTTATAGATTACAGTATAGATCATGTAGTTATATTATACACATATATGTGGTTTTCCCTCTTGCTTTCACAGACAGCAGCCTGAGGAAAGATTGGAGCATAGCCTTTCCCCTGAATGCAGGCACTTGAAGCATTTCAGACTGTGCCAGATGGTCACTGTGACCTGGTAAACTGTCCGGGAGAACAATGACAGCCTGATGAGGACAGCGATTTGGGTTAAAATTTCCTACTAGGAGAAAAGAATTCTCTCCAAAATTGGTTCATACAATGTCTTCCAGTGTGGTTCCTCATATTTTGAACCAACACCTTGTTCTTTGTTGAGAATTAGAAATGACAGTGACAGCTTATCATACCTTATTGAGTAGGTAAGGGGTTATTCTGATAAAGAGCTTTACAGTGCAATCCCAGGTCAAGTAAAATTTTATTAACAAAACCAGGTAGCCTAGGTTTTCTTTATAAAGTGTCTCTGAGTAAGGTGTAAGATCTGAGGTTATCACAGTTCCTCCTACAATAAGAGGCCTAATGCATAAAACAGACTAAAATGCACTGCTGATTTCTCATCAAGACAAGCTTTAAAAATTGCTCTCCTTACTGTCGTAACTACCTGACCACCTCTATAAAAACCTAGGATCGGTCTTCCATTAGCTGCCTCCCTAGCCCTTTGTGGCTTTAGAACGATTGGGTGCAGAGAGGGTATTAAAGACCTTGCTAGATTTCAAAAGAAATCATGAAGATTTCCCAAAATGTTTCAAAACTTCTATCAGAAATATGACATCATACATACAAGGGCAGTGAACTAGACTCTTCTTTCAGGTTCATGCACTTAGCCCCCTTCTCACATGCCCAAGTTCTCCATGTTTCTCTGCATTTTAGTTTGGCTGATCTCCAGTGAGTAGTTTTGTTAAAGATGGAATTTTTATTTGCTTTTACTGTTAATGTTTTTAAATTTTTATATATGGCCCTGGCTGGTGTGGTTCAATGGATTGAGGGCTGGCCTATGAACCAAAGGGTCTGTGGTTCGATTCCCAGTCAGGGCACGTGCCTGGGTTGCAGCCCAGGTCCCCAGTGGGGGGCAGGTGAGAAGCAACCACACAATGGTGTTTCTCTCCCTCTCTCTCTCTCTCCCTTCCCCTCTGTCTAAAAATAAATAACTAAAAAATCTTTTAAAAATTTGTATATATGAGTCTGAAGTTTAAAACAAAATTCTGGGCTAGAGATACGTATTTACATATAGTCATCATATAGGTGGTATGTGCAGGCTTGAGACAAGATGAGATCAACAAAAGACTGAATATAGACAGAGAAAAAGACCTAATACTGAGATTGGGGACACTTCCCTGAAAAGAAATTAGATGAAAGAGGCTGATGTAGCAAATGAGACTTAGATTGAATAGCCAAATAAGTAGCAGTAAACCAGAGTATGGAGTCTTGAAAACAAAGTGAACATAAGTATTTCTAGGAGGACCAGGTGATCAATTACTTTTTGCTGCTGACAGGCCAAGTAAGGTGAAATCATTTGTAACGTTGACATGGTTACAGTGGAGTGATAAGAGAGTCAGGCAAAGGGTAAAAAAGAATGGAAGGAGTGTGAGTGGGACAGAAAGTGTAAACATCTCTTTCAAGAAGTTTGAAGATGAGAAGATTTTTCAAAGATAGTATTTGTAGTATGGTTGTACTTTTTCGGAAAAATATAGTAAAGAGGAAAAATTCGTAATGAAGGAATTACATGGAGGAATCGCTGGGACAGAATCTGTGTATAGGCAGAAATAAATAAGGCATAGAGGAATTGTCTTTAGATAATCCATGTGATTTGTCTTAATAAAAGGCAGAATGGTAGAATTTATGGTACAGATTGCTGGCGTGTGGATAACTGTGGTAGCAGGTATCCATGTGGTTCTCTTCTTACTGCTAGTTATGTCTTAGAGTGAAGGAGAACACAATCCATCGGCGGACAGTAAGGACGGGCGGAGATGTTGGAAATCAAAGGACAGACGAGACGGTGTGAAGTAATTGTAGAGAAGGATATAAGGCATAATCGCTGGACAACGTTAATGCTCAGTTTATATTCATGGTCATGAATTTAAAGTGGGGCTAATCAGAGCCATCTTGTGTTTGTCAAGTCACGTTCAGCTGGGCAGGTGAAGATCTGCCTTAGATAAGGGGTGAAATTTAATTAGGGTTGCAGTTACTCCATGGTCACATCCAAAATATAGAAAACAGAGACTACTCAGTGACATTTCCCCTTCTGACTCAATTTTCTAGCTCGCCTCTTTGAGCTTCAGGTAAATGAAAATATACCTGGGACTAGCAAGTGCCCTCAGTATGTAAGACAAATATCTTAAAAGCAATAGAAAAGTATTTCATTGAGAGCTAAGCCTCATACTTTCTGCCAGTTATTCAAAAGTCCACTGAGCTGAAAGTAACAGAAATTGTATTACTTTTGAAAATTGAGAACATAATGTAGTATTCCACAAGCAATGTACAGCTCTGGGTTATATATACTTTTCTGTCAGAGTTTTCGAAACACATTGAAACTTCCTTTCCAGAGTTTATTGTGCTGCACTGTAATTTTATTGGGCAGATGGTCAGCCAAAAAATGCAGCTATAGAATGTCTTCTACAAAGTCAGAATACACTGGACTGCATTGTCAATTTTCTTCCTGTGGTCAGAATAATTCATGATTGTTTAGTGAAGTGATGAGGAATTACATCAAAAATGTATAGAAATGGATAACACAAACATATAACTTTTTTATCCTTCCCTATCTCGTCTTACTAATTATGCTTAAATAATTATGCTTCATATGCTTAATTCTTTTTTTAAAATTTCTATTAGGCCCATATTAAAATGAAACCCTGTGCTCTAAATTAACATTATGATACTCTTCTAAAATTTTGAAATGTAAGCCTGTCTATGATGCTTCCAATTTAGCAGCATTGTGTTCTCTTTCAAAGACATAGAAACCGTGGGTAGTTACAACTACCGAACTGCTTTTGCACAGTAGATATTGTTACTATAGCAACAGTGGACAACAGAGAACAGCAGCATGCCTCTAAGTTACCTGCGCTTTAATAAATGGTTCTCTTTTATCTCTTGCTATACTCATAGTTTATACAGAATTTAAAATCAACAGGATCCTAAAATCTGCAATGCCCATATAATAGCAATAGAAAATGCCATTCTGTCCTTCCTCAAATTCTTATATATCCTTCACAATAATGCTTTTCAGTATGCAGATGACTCATCGCTCTACAATACCAGTGATTTGCGAAAAAGGGAGAATGGTAAACAGAAAGCAGTACATACCGAGCAAATGCCTCACTATTTTAGTTTAGCTTTTGTGAGTAAACGGATGCAGGCACGAGTCTCTTTCACTGAAATTTATATGGATGGAGTCAAGGATCTGACTCCATCAGTTTCTTTTTTCCTTCTACTGTCATTTTTAATGAGATTTCTGCTTCTGTTGAAAATTGAACCATGTCTGAATAAAAATAAATAAATTAATTTAAAAAAGTAAAAAATAAAATAAAAAGAAAATTGAACCACGTCAACTAAGGCAAGTGCTCAGTATCATTATACCTGATTAGCCACCAAACTCATTAGATTGCATTTATAAAAGCAAGTATTTATACATGAATCATTCAGATAATTCAAAAATAGCTATTTATTAAACATTATATAGAGAAAACATCAAAATGAAAGGTTACCATTCTCCTCAGGTGATTGTCTCATAACTCTCCTCTTTATTCCTCACATCTCTAGTCTTTGCTTACCCAGCTTTTATTTTTCTGTTCTGTAGTATTTCTAATTTTGACCAACAACTTTCTTTTTGCTGGATGATGAACGTGGGCTTTGATGTTGCAGGTCTTGATCCTTGATTCACAAAAAACAAATGCACAAACCTAGTATGACTTAGAATCTATTTGATTTTTTACTCTGTCAGTCCCAACTGCCTGACACATGTTTCTTTAAACTGTGATGAATCTGTGATTGCCCTCTACCTTTCTTGCTTTAAATAAGGCAGAACCTGCACTATTCACAGAGACTTTCTTTTTTAATAGTTTTGTTGCAATAATAATTCACATACCACACAAGTCATCCATTTAAACTGTACAATTAGGGTTCTTAATATATTCACAGATATGTGCAGCCATCACCAGAGTCACTTTTAGAACACTTTTATCATCTCAGAAAGAAACCCTTTACTATCCTGAGCTGTCACCACCTTCAGCCCGAAGCAACTACTAATGGGTTTTCTATCACTAGTGACTTCACTCTTCTGGGCTTTTATACAAATAGATTTATACAAAATGATTTTTTGTGACTGGCTTCTTTGCACAGTATGTTCTTGAGGTTTATCTGTTTTCTAGCATGTCACAACACTGGTTATTTTTCTTTTTATGGCCAAATAATACTCCATCGTATAGATATACCACATTTTGTTCATCTCTTTATCTGTTGGTGAACATCTGTGTTGTTTCCACCTTTCGGCTGTTGTGAATTGTGCTGCTATAAACATCCCTATACAAGTTACAGTGTAGACATGCATTTTTGTTTACTAGTGTATAAACCTAGGAGTAGAATTGCTGGGTGTTGAGAGTTTACTTGAATGACTTCATAATATCACTGCTGTGGGATCCATTTTCTGTGGCCACGTGGCTGGCAGGGGCCTTGAACTGATATTAGCCCTGCCTTGAGTGCGTGTCCTTGATAACAGCCTGCAGAGCCACAGTGTAATGCGCTAACACGTCTCCCTCCAGAGAACCTGGGATGAGCACTCTCGCCCACCACCTAAGGTCTTCCCTTGTGCACCACTTGGTTAAGGCCCCTATTAACGCAGCTCCTTTAGATTTCAATAGAGCAGCCCATCCTTAGCCTTGGAACCCCAAAGCATTCCACCTGCAGATCCACCTGTAAAGGCTTGTGCCCCGGCTCCTCTGGTAGTCTCTCTGTCTATCTTGACCTGACCCCACTGTGGTCCCTCGAGGCATGTATTGTACACCTCCATGACTGGTGAGTAATGAACTTCTCTATTTCACCTTCCCTTGCAGTTTTTGTTAAACCATGGCTCACCATCCAGCACCCCAGAGCTCTATTGAAATGTTAATTTCACAAAGTCACAACACTGGATCAGGTAACTCTATGTTTAATCGTTGGAACATCTGACAGGTTACTTTCCAACGTGGCTGCACCAATCACTTCCCATCAGAACTGACTGAAAGTTCTCATTTCTCCATGTCCTTGCCAACTCTTACATCACATTTAATTCTAATCATGGTAATGAGTGTGAAATGGTATGTCACTGTGATTTTGATTTTTGTTTTCCTCATGACTAATATTGAACATTTGTACATACATATTGATATGATACGTATCTTATTTGTAGAAATGTTTATTCAGATCCTTTGACCATTTTAAAATATGGTTACTGTTCTTGGTTATTGAATATATATCTATACACACACACACACTGTATTCAAGTCCCTTATAAGATATATGATCTGCAAATATTTTTCTCCCATTCTTTGTGATACCTTTTAACTTTCTTTTTGGTGTTAATTGAAGCATAAATGATTTTAATTCTGATAAAGTTTATCAAACTCTGGTTGCTCTTGCTCATGCTTTTCATGTCATAGCTAAGAATTCTTTGCTATAGCCAATTTCAGGAAGATTTTTCTCCATGCTTTTTTTAATTCATAGTTTTTGCTCTTACATTTAGGTGTTAGATCCGTTTTGACTTAATATTTGTATGAAGTATGAGGTAAGGGTCTAATTTCATTCATTTGAACATGGCTATCCAGTTGTCCCAGGACAATTTTTTCAAGAGTATTTTCCCCCAATGATGGTCTTGTCACTTTGTCAAAAATACGTTGCTGAAATATATATATATATACATGAGTTTATTTCTGGATTCTCAATTCTGTTTTATTAATCTAGATGTCAATTCTTGCTTCACTACTACACTGTCTTGTCATTGCTTAGAGTACATTTAAAAATAGGGATGTGCAGCGTTCTTCTTTATTCTTCTCTTTCAGAACTGTTTTGGGACCTTTGCAATTCCATATGAATGTTAGAATTGACTTGTCATTTTCCACAAATAGGTCACCTGAAGTTCTGATAGGAGTTTTACTGAATCTGGAAACAGTTTAAGGACTTTGCTATCTTAAAAATGTTAATTTTTCTTCTCCATGAACATGGAATACTTTCCATTTATTTTACTTAGATTTTCTTTAATTTCTTTCAAAAATGCTTTTTAATTTTCAGAGTTAAAGTTTTCCCCTTCTTCTAAAAACTCATTCCTAAAAATGACCCAGAAAGCATTTTTGGAGAGTTTTGTGTATTCCATTGCTGATGTTGTCTCTTCTCAAGTCAAGAGAGAAGTACGTTATGGAGACTACTGTCTGCTTTGGTCAGGCAGACTGAGCAGAGCTGTGGCTGACTGCTTCCTGGAAGAGCCAAGGACAAGAGTAAGGTATTACTCTTAAGGTAAGAGTAATTACTCGTAAGGTAAGAGTAATTACTCGTAAGGTAAGCTCTCTGCTCTGCTGGCAGAGTCAGTGAGATTGCCAATTGAGAATAGCATGTATTTCCTGAGTTTGCCAGGACAAATTTCTGTACTACCTGTGGACCACATAGGAACCACACATCAGAGAGAACTTGGTATCTTACAACCTGTTGAAAAAGACTGTCTGGATGGGACAAGTATACATAATGAAAGAAATGATGAAATCTTTGGATATCATTGTGGCCCAAGAAGAAAAGTTATTAGAAGAAAAAAAGAAGAAGGAGAAGGAGAAAAGAAGAAAGGAGAAAAGAAGAAAAGAAGAAGAGAAAGAAAGAAGAAGGGGAATGGGAAGGAAAGGAGAAGGGGAAGAAGAAGGGAAGGGGGAGGAGAAGGGAAGGAGAAGGGGGAGGAGAAGGGAAGGGGAAGGGGAAGGAGAAGGGAAGGGGAAGGGGAAGGAGAAGGGAAGAAGAAGAAGAAAGAACTTACCCATGTCAAGGAACCTTCAGTTGAGAGATGCCTAACAAGGGGGCAGAGATTTCCTCAAAAAACTCCTCAAGACATCCAGAAGAGAAAAAGTCTCTTGAAACCCTACCAATTTCAGGGAATCCCAGCATTAAAATTCTGCAAACTTAAAAGTAAGAAAGTAAAGTAAAGAAAGTAAATTCCTATTCACCTAATCTATCTTTCAAGTCTCTTTCCTGGCACGGTCTGAAACCAAGGTTAAATGGATCAAGTAGATAATGGTAGCAATAGGTGGAAGAGAAAAAACAAACCAATTATACTTTCTTAATTATAGAGCCCATGCATATAAGTAGGCTTGAATTGTATAAGAAAAGAGGGAGCATAATTTGGAAGAATGAGGGTGGAAACTATCCTTTACAAGGGACCAGCTCAGATCCAGATAGAGGGCTCTGAATAATGTTGGCCACTGGATTGTAGAATACCTGTCACTGTATGTAGTAGCCCTGAACACAAAATAGGGTGATGATAAAAACTCATGTAGAGAAGGTTAAAAATTATGTAACTATTACAAGTAACTTTGTGCCAACATAATTATCATTCATTTCAGATGATAAGATTATTTGCTTAGGAAAATAGACACTCAACAATTTTAAATGTTAAGTTAAAGGAGAAGCTTTAGTAGAATAGTTTCACATCAAAGGTATAAAATAAAATATATTTAATAAATATAGCTATTTTAAAAATATTAAATTACCATTGAAAAACATTACTTACAAAAAAATCTAGACTTAAAGCAGATGAGAAATCCTGAACAAAGCCTATAGGAATAAAAGCACAGAATTCATCTTTAGATGAAAGAGAAAAGTAGAGTAGAATGGAGATTTATACAGCATGTTTCTGATGGAAAAACAAACTAAAATCATGTTTGTGCTTTCGTTTTCCAAGTGGTAGATTGATCTAAACGGATTTTTCTGCTTGACAAAATTATTTCACTTAATTTGGAATTACAATGCATAAAACTGTCAATAAAATACTTAAATATGTCTAATGGGATAACAGTAAAAATTAAAAACAATTTTATAAATTATAATAACTGAAGGAGGATTGTTCAATGACAATAAAGTTAAAGGGTGACAGAACAGAAAATTCAAATACATATGTGTATATGTATGTGTGCATGTGTACACATATATATGAAAAGATTTCCAATGGAATTATTCAGCATATTATTCTGGGTCACTTGCTAAGTAGTGTATCCAGAAAAGTAATATAGAATAGAATAAAAGCTAAAATAAAGACAAATTATCATCTTACAAAATGATAAAGTATGGTCCAGAAGAAATGTAAGATTAAGACAAAAAAACCACATGTATAGTTTTATTTGATTTTAGGGTTTGGAAGGACATTTTTCATTTAAAAAATTGTGAAAGAAGTAATAAAGGAAAAATTGGCAAAATTGACCATAGTCGATTTTGTAAATTTTTCCATTTAAAATTTTGCATGATAAAACAAGCTACCATGAACAATATCAAGAGAAAGGTAAGGAAGAATGTACATTTTTGTGGCATATATAACTACAACAGATTTATAACATTAATATGCAAAGAATCTAATGACACTAAAAGGAAACACCAATGATCTAAGGGTACAGGCACGTTGTGTTCAGAATAATGCTGTGCGACGTGAAAGGATTTTCAACTTCATTTTTCATAAAAAGTTGTATATTCGATTAAGCAATGCAAATTGTTACAACAAACACAGCTTAATAGAATAAAAACAATATTTTTACCTCAACTTTAGTATCTGTAGCATATATTAGTTTCCTAGGGCTGCTGTAACACAGTATCATAGACTGGTTGGCTTAAATAACAAAAATGTATTTCCTCAAAATTCAGAAGGCTAAAAGTCCAAGATCAAGGTATACCCCAATGTTCATAGCAGCACAATTTACAATAGCCAAGTGTTGGAAGCAACCTAAGTGCCCATCAGTAAATGAGTGGATCAAAAACTGTGGTATATTTACACAATGGAATACTACACAGCAGAAAGAAAGGAGCTCCTACCCTTCCTGACAGCATGGATGGAACTGGAGAGCATTAAGCTAGGATGTGAAAGACAAACACCATATGATCTCACCTATAAGTTGAACCTGATCAACAACACAAACAAGCAAACAAAATATAAACAGGAGGCATTGGAATAAAGAACAGACTGAAGATAACCAGAGGGGAGAGGGGAGGGATATAACAGGGAAAGAAGGAGAAGTATCATTAAAGAACATGTATAAAGGATCCACGGACAAAGCCAAAGGGGGGTAGTATTGACAGTGGGAGGTGGGAGTAGGTGGGGGGGGAGGGGATGGAGGAAAATTAAGACAAGTATACTTGAACAATAATAAAAATAAATGAAACAAACAAAAGAAAAGGTGTTGAGAGGATTGATTTCTTTTAGGACTTCATTCTTTGGCTTGTAGTTGGCAGTTTCTCACTGTGTCTTCACAAAGTTTTTTATTCTCCTGTTCTTATAAGGACATCAGTCATAGTAGATTAGGGCCCACCCTAGGACTTCATTTTAATTAATTATTTTCTTGAAGATATACTCTTCACACGCAGTCACATTGGGGCTAGAGATTCAACATAATCAATTTGGGGAACATAAAACTTGGCCCATAACCTGTGGATCAGGTGTTCCTTCTCTGTGTTGTGGCTAAGGCATCAGGAATGTATGGCTTCCAAAGGTGATATGGAAGACGTAACTGGTATCTGCCGCTTGCTATTAAATATAAGATATTCATTTTAGAGAATCAAAGAAATAATTAGAAACAAATGCATAGCAAATAACATAGGAGTGTTTAATATAAACTCATGGCATTATAAACTCTGTAAGTGGCTCACATTAAGGAAAGATAGTTAATTATATCAATTTGAACACTATGCAATAATTTAAAATCCTATTGTAAAAGAACATACTATAAGAAGTGAAAATGTTTATGCTATAATAGACATGAAATAAAAAAAGAATTTACAGTCTTTTAGATGCAAATATACTGTCTTAAGAAAACAGCTATCATTATAATAAAATGGAAAATAGATATTACCATTTTAACTAGGGTGAACTGTGAGTAATGAATACTATAAGTGCCTTTTACAGTGCTCTTTGTAAACCTCTATTCATAAAGGCTATCCCCTGCTGAGATCTTAATAGATGGAAATGAGAAAATTTTATTTTAAAACTAGGAGCACTTCTAAAACAGCATTATTGACGTATAATGCGCTTATCATAAAATTCACCCATTTTAAGTGCATAATTAATAATAGTTCTGTAAATGTGCCAAATTGTGTGATCATCACCCCAATTCAGTTTTAGAGCATTCCCATTACCCAATAAGATCCCTCAGGCCTATGCACAATTAATTAATCCTCATTTCCACCACAAGCCTGAGGCAACCACTGATTTATTTTCTGTCTCTTCTGGACATTTCATATAAATTGAATCATACAATTTGTAGTTTTATTGTCTGACCTCTTTAACTTGGTATAATCTGCTCAGTTCTTATGACAAAGCCTCAGTTTGATTGGAAGATGGGAAAATGTGGGGTTTTTAAAGGCAAATAAAAGCCTCCATCTGAAGAAATAAACAGCTTCCATTAGCATATATGTTGTTCCTATTGTTATACAGTTGTATTCCTGTACATTATGTTTCATATTAGTGAAAATGAAGAGAATCCATTGATGTGGATACTGGCCAGAGGAATCCGCGTGTTGTGGCTACAATGGACAAATTCACATGGACTACCGAGTCCTGTGGAGGAAAAGGGACAGGGGGGCCACTCTCTCAAGAGGAGAGTGCCCCGACCCTTGCCTTGACAGGCTTTATTGCTTGTCTGGGCACATTACCTTGAGGATGATCCTCATTTACTATGCACAGGTTCTTTAGGCAGTTACAGAAAACAAAGGAGAGGGTGTTGCTAATTACATAAAAGAGGAAGGATATTTGCAAATGTAAAGGGAAAAGTGGTTAAGCTGGTTACACTTGTCCTTGGAAGGTTTAGCATAGATTTTAGGAAGTTACTTTAAAGATATGCAGTAAACGTTTGCTACCTCTATTCAGGGTGAGGGAGTTTTAGCCAAAAGCAAGTCTCAAAGCAGCCTAGGTACAATGAGGGCCTGATTCCCCATGGGAGAACCTATCTGTGGGCGTGGGTCCTGTGTGCTGGACCTCGCTCCCCACTGGCCTGAGTGGAAGCTGGGCCCATGCCACACAGAACGTCTCCTATAATCCATCTGATTGAAGATAATGTAATTATAGGAATTTCAGTCTCTCGATTGTCTCAAACTATGTCTCCCAATTTGGGGCACTCTCTGTACTCAGATTATGTGATTTAAGGAATACACGTATAGTGGACAACCCAGCATTCTTCTCAATATCCATGTATAATCTGGGGCAGACACATTTAATTTTTTTATTATCTTTGTTTTTTAATTATATTTTATTGATTATACTATTACAGTTGTCCTGATTTTCCCCCTTTGCACCCACCGAGCATTGGGCACCTCAACCCAGCAACCCCCACTACCTCAGGCAATACCCCACCATTATTCATGTCCATGGGACATGCGGGTAAGTTCTTTGGCTACTCCCTTTCCTATACTATATTTTACATCCCCATGGTTATTCTGTAACTTTCTATTTGTACTTCTTAATCCCCTCACCTCTCAACCATTCTCCCACCCTAACTCCCATCTCTTTATTTTTAACCTTTGGCATTTTAATTATGATGTGTCTTGGGGTGGGCCTCTTTGCATGCATCTTGTTTGGGATTCTCCATGCTTCCTGGACTTGCATGTCTATTTTCTTCACCAAATTAGGGAAGTTTTCTTTCATTATTTTTTCAAATAGATTTTTAATTTCTTGCTCTTTCTCTTTTTCTTTTGGCACCTCTATGAAGTGAATGTTGGATGGCTTAAAGTTTTCCCACAGGCATATTACACTATCCTCAATTTTTTGGATTCTCTTTCCTTCCTGTAGTTTTGATTGGTAGTTTTTTGCTGCCTTATGTTCCAAATCATTTATTTGATTCTCAGCTTCATTTACTCCACTGTTGTTTCCCTGTAAATTGTTCTTTATTTCAATTAGTGTATTCTTCATTTCTGACTGGATCTTTTTTATGCTGTTGAGGTACCCAATGAGTTCCTTGAGCATTCTTAGAACAAGTGTTTTGAACTCTGCATCTGATAGATTGCTTATCTCCATTTTATTCAGCTCTTTTTCTAGAGTTTTAATTTGTTCTTTCATTTGGGCCATGCCTCTTTGTCTCCTCATTCTGGCATCCTCCCTGTATTTGTTTCTATGTATTAGGTAGAGCTGCTTTGACTCTGTGTCTTAGTAGTGTGGTCTAATGTAGTAGGTGTCCTGTGGGGTCCAGAGGCACACTCTCCCATATCATCCAAGCTGGGTACTTGAGGTGTACTCTTCATGTGGGCTGAGCACACCGTCCTCTTGTAGTTGAGCCTTGGTTGCTGTTGGCAGATCAATAGGAGGGATTTACCCAGGCCAGTCAGATGCAAAGATTGGCTATGACCACTTACCACCAACCTCCATCCTCTGTGGAGGATCAGCTGTGCAAGGGCAGGGTGGTGATGCTCCGAGGTGGTCTATAGCTGTCCACTAGGTGTGCTGCCCTGGGGTTTCCCCAAGATCAGCCACCGCCTATGTTTTGCTTGGGGCTACCCTGCCTGAGTTATAAAGCAATCTGACATGGCTGCTACTTGTGCTGGACTTGGAGATTTCCAGGGGAAACCAAGCTATGAATATGGGCTGCTAGTTTGAGCCCTGGGTTCACTGAGATCAGCTGCTACTTGTTTGCTCATATGGAAAAACAGCTTGAGTGGGCCCATAATTTGGGTGGGCTGAAGTCTCTGGGGATCCCCAAGGCAGGTCAAATAGTGTTTTCTAGGTTGATGGAATCTTAGATACAACACCAGTCTGCCAGCTTTGTGGGGGGAAGGCCCAGAAGAGGGACAATGGCCTCTGCTTGCCTTGATGCCAAGATACCTCAGCCTCCCCCTACATGCCACTGGTGCCCCTCAAGCCACCTCCCCAGCACTGAAGCCCAGAGTGAGTCTGAGTAGGTGAGTCCTTGTGTGGATTTTTTAAGAGGAACTGCTTGGGGTTCCAGAGTTTCTTCCACTGACTCAGTCCCTGCTGGATTTTTGCAGTCAGAAGTTGTATGGACTTACCTTCCAGGCACTGGAACCCTGGACTGGGGGCCTGGCGTGGAACTGGGACTCCTTGCTCCCAGGATATCCCTCCTGAATTTTTATCCACCACACATGGATGTGGAACCACACTGTTCTGCATCTGTGCCCCTCCTACCAGTCTGGGTGGATGTGGTTTCTTTAATTCTGTCGTTGTCAGACTTCCATTCAACCCAATTACTGTCAGTTCTGAGCAGTGGTTGTTCTATATTTTCATTGTAATTTTGTGGTGGTTGTGAGAAGAGGTGAGCCATGTCTGCCTATGCTGCCATCTTGACCAGAAGTCCTTTTCAATTTTTTTTGTTACCTTTAGATCTGTAGACTCCACTCTTTGCAAATTACCTGAAGCCCTTCTTTCTTCAAGTTAATATGGGCTGTTGGAGGGGAAGTAGCTTTACTGAATTTGGGGGCACGTGTAGGATGTCGTGGTTTTCATCTCTATGCAGCAATGCCAGAACTAAAACTTGAGTTTAGGCCATCCAAATTCTTAAAATATTTTGGTGATTATTTCCTCTAGGGAATTCTTTTGGGCATCTTGCCTTCAGTAATGTTAATGGGGCTAACTCTTATCTCAATAAACTCTGTTCATATCTAATTCTCATGACTTTACTATACTAAGAAAATCTTAAAACACACTAAATGCTTAACATATATTAGTTAAGTGGGTTTTTTTCCCCCTTTTTTGATGTTTTCTACCCATTGCTATCATGCTTATCACACATTATTATGTTGCTAGATGAAGAGATTTCTTAAGCCTTAAGAGGAATCCTACCATTCTCTCCTTCTCCCTCTCTGTTCCTCACTGGCTCTTCTCCCCATCCTCCATTCCTCCTTCCTCCTTCTCTTTTTCATGTGTGTCTGTGTGTATTTTTCTCTTTCTCTCAGTAGTTTCATGCTAACCTGGACTGTGGTGGTTTGTTATATAGATTAAATCCATACACAGAATTTTATAGTGAAAATGTATTATTTTTAGAATCTGAAAATGATGTTCACTTATTGTCAAATGAGAATAATATAAAGTAAAACTTCCCAACATGAATTCTTCCTGACTCTTCAAAGCAGTTATTCCCAAGTCAGAGATTTCACTCTGAATGGGGTAAGCACAAGTGATCTCTAGCTACTTCTTTGCTGGCTGCATTCTTTAGGTCAGAGTAATATCATCTTGTAGACTAATTACTTCAGGTCAGATGAAATTAGGTGAAGGCTCTGAGGATCCCTCTCCCAACCAGTCTTGTTCTAAAATTTTGCTGAACCCTTCCTTTTTCCCCAGAAGCTATTGATGTTCATTCTTGACCTTATTTCTTAGGTTTAAAAAAATTAAATGAAGTTTTACTTAAACATAAAAGGGATGTCTTAAAATTAATGCAGATAACAAAAAGATCTTAAAAATTATTTTATCTTAACTTTTGAATGAACTTCTCCATTATAAAAATTAAAGCAGAAAATAGGTTTAAAACACCATACATTATGGTGGGGAATAGTAATATCTTTGAGATGATGCTGACATATAAACACAGATTAACTGAAAAATGTAATAGATATGGGTCAAAATATTTAAAAGTCATATAATCTTTCAATTTTCATCAGTTTTCAGACTTAATTTTTTTAAGTTTCAGATGAAATTATTTATTGTTGCAGTGCAAATAACTCACGCACTCATCTGTTTCTGTTATACTGGAAACCTCACCTCTGCAGCCAACTGTTAATCTAGTATGAAGTTAGACACATGCATATTCACATTTGTGAACACATGTATCATATGAGTCAATACGCATGTGTCTCTTTTCATCATTCCACATTTAATTAAAACATTTTGTTCAAGTCAAATTATTTTAATATCTGCTTTTCTACATTTATTACACATTTCATGCTATGTGGGGACTTTTGGCAATTGCCATTTTCAGTGAGAAAATTTAACTGTACAATATATAAATTAGGGATTGTGTTTTCTATAAGGAGTTTCTCCCCAAAAGTTTGTCAGTATAGTTTAATGAATTGAGTGTTATAGGATTCAGGTTATTTTTTAAGACTTTCCTTTTATATTTTTATAAAAATGTATATTAAACTCTTTTTAAAATATGTAACTATGCCATATCCTTTCAAAGAGTGAGTGATGGGTAAAATAAAGAATAAGTCACCTGAGGTATTTCTTGTTTTTACAAATAGATTGATGTTTCAATAGATATTACTGTTTAGAAAAGTTATTTTGGGAAACCTTGAGTTGAGTGTTGGGTAAATGCATGCTAAGCTTAGAGCCAAAATATTTATTTTAACTTCGGAATTTTTCTTGCAAAGTAACAAGTTATAGTTTCTCAGTGTGTGCAAGGATCTTAGTGATTTTCTCAGAGAAAACTTATGTACTGAATTCTTTTACTGACTTATTCAAGTTTTAAGTGAATTTTTGATAGGATTTTTAAATTATTTTGAGCACAAATGTATCTTTGTACAATTTCTGTCTACTTGGTGCTGCCCTCTGAAGTTACACAGAATTATGGTGCATGTGACAATCTTTTAACAATGGGAAGCAGCTGTTGTATGTGCCCTACATCACCTCTTCTTCAATGTTTCTGTTACTTCTCATGTGCTCAGTTCTCAGTGCCCTTTTAATGCCATGACTGCTCACCTCCAGATGGGATCCCATTTAGTAATGAAATTTTAGAACAGAGTTTCCAACAGTGAATTAAATATAACAAGAATGTTTAGATAATAGACAAGACTAAAACTTCTTTCATTCTTCATATTTTTAAATATTTTTTTAATCACTATTCTACTACAGTTGTCCCATTTTTCCCCCTTTGCCCTCTGCTGCCCATCCCAGCCTCCACTCCCGCAGTCAATTCCCACACTGTTGTCCATGTCCATGGGTCATTCATACATGCTTTTTAACTATTTTTAATTAAATAATTGATGGTAATTTTTACTTACCACGTTTTACTTACTGTGGCAACAAAAGCAAAAATAAACAAATGGTACTGCATCAAACTGAAAATCATCTACACAGAAAAATAAACGATCAACAAAATGAAAAAGGAACAAACTGAATGGGGGAAAATAATTGCAAATTGTGTATCTGATAAGGGGTTAATATTCAAAATATATAAGGAACAGATATTATTCAACAGCAGAAAAAAATAATAATTTAATTTAAAAATGAGCAGAAGAACTGAATAGACATTTTTTGCAAAGAAGATATAAAAAATAGTCAACAAGCAAATGAAAATATGCTCAAAAATCAAAGAAAACAAAAACACTAACTCAAGAAGATACACTCAACCCGTTCTTTATTGCAGCCTTATTGACAATAGCCAAGATATGAAAACAACCTATGTGTCCATGGCATATAACTCAGCCATTAAAAGAGAATGGACTCCTACCACTTGTGACAACATAGATGGACCTTGAGGACATTATGGTTAGGGAAATAAGGTAGAGAAAGACAAGTTTATATGATCTCATTTATATGTGGAATCTAAAAAACAAACAAGCAGACAAACAAGCAAAAACAAGCTCATCGATACAGAGAACAGATTTGTAGGTGCCAAAGATGGGGTTAGGCAAAATGGGTGAAGGGTGTCAAAAAATACAAACTTCCAGTTATAAAAAATAAATGTTTTTTCCTTCAAATTTATAAAATAAAATAAATAAGCCATTGGGTATAATATACAGCATGGTAAGTAATTAATAATGATGTATTGTGTATTTGAAAGTTGCTGAGAGCTCTTAAAAAGTTCTCATCACAAGAAAAAAACATGTAACTATGTATGATGGCCACGTGAGCTAGACTTACTCTGGGGATCATTTGTGATGTATATAAGTATTGAATCACCATGTTGTTGACCTGAAACTAATATAATGTTGTATGTCAATTATACCTCAACTAAATTAATTTTTAAAAAAGATTTTGCTGTGGTAACTTTATTTATTCTAACTGTGGAAAGAATAACTCATAATGGTCCCCACTGCAGAGTGAAGTTGGAGACCACTGAAGAGCATTTTACACGTCGAGCTGGATTTGGTTGGCTGATGACTGAAATTAATGAGTGAAAGTGGAGATGATGAAAAACAAAATTACATTTAATATTTTATTAATGAGCTTTGGAATATTTTGACTTCTAGGAATGATCTCTCATTGGGCTCCTGTTTTAAACTGTAAATAATGTTCTATACTAGAATAGTATGTCATTGAGGAAACCCACAGCTTTGCAGAATTTCAATTTGGTGAGACATGCATAGTGATCATAAATAGACACCATATGTCTCTCTCTCATAAAAATATCTGCTGAAGAAAGACATTATGAACAAGTAAAGTTTAAGGAACTTAAAATTTTTGAAATGAAATCCAACTTTAAGAATGCAGACATTTTAATTTAAATTTTAACAGTAATAAGACTATTTGAAATTTTCTCTTCAGAAAAATACAAGTGACATAATATTAAAGACAGATGTGGCTAAAAATTGTTAAAGTATAGAGGTACCAAATTAATTATTGTTCTTTTGTTGTTATTTTTAATAAATAAATCAGTTTAGTGATTTTCTTTTTTTTTTACAAAAATATTATTATTTACTTATTTTATTAAGACCTAGACATACAATACTACATTTGCCTCAGGGATACAACATAGTGATTTGATATTTATGTACCTTATATATGATCACCCCCATAAGTATAGCAACCATCTGTCACTACACAAAGTTATGATATTATTGGTTACATCTATTTTTCTGGATCTGGAGAGCAGTATTTCACTGCTAAGTGAAATAATCCAGGCAGTGAAAGACAAATACCATGTGGTCTCACCTATAAGTAGAACCTGATCAACAAAACAAACAAGCAAGCAAAATATAACCAGAGACATGGAAATAAAGAACAAACTGACAGTGACCAGAGGGGAGGGGAGAGAGAGATAATAGGGGAAAAGGGGGAAGGGTCATCAAGGAACATGTATAAAGGACACATGGACAAAGCCAAAGGGGGGTAGGATCAAGGGTGGGAGGTGGGGATGGGTGAGGTAGGGGGGAGTGGTGGGTGGAAAATGGAGACAACTGTACTTGAACAACATTTTTAAAAATCAAAAATAAATAAAAATTTAAAATAATTTTTTAAAAAAGATGATGCTCTAACCAACTGAGCTAACTGACCAAGGCCTCCATTGAGTCTTAATATTGATAAAGGTCATAGAAATAGCTATAATAAATCATCAGCATAAATTGACTTCCAAAGGCATAGTTTAATTTACTGACCATATAGAAATCCAGTAACTGAGTCTTTTCTATCTTCTTATTTAAAAAAATAGTGGTGAAGGTGAATAAAAGGTACAGATTTCCGATATAAATTAAATTAGTTGTGGGAATGTAACATACAGAAGAGTAGATGTAATCAATAATATCATAATTTTGTGAGTAATTTTCAATGTAATATATAGGACCACAATGTAATAAAACCAATTTGGACAATATAAAATATATTTTAACTATACATTTTAAATTATTTTGTAACCTCATACTCTCAGAAATCTTCATATTTATGTGATAAATTCTACTGTATAGTCAGCCCTCTGTATTCATGGGTTTCACATCTGTGGACTCAACCAGCTATGAATGAAAAATATTTGGAAAGAAAACCCTAAGCAGTTTCAGAAAAGAAAGCACATCTGCCACACGCCAAGCACTATGCTGAATCTACACGAATGGAGCGATGCGTAGGTGTACCCCGCTGTATCCTACGTGCAAATACAGGTTACATGCAAATGCTGCACCGCTTTAAATAAGGGACTTGAGCATCTGCAGATTTGGGGATCCATGGGGGTCCCCAATGGATACTGAGGGGTAACTGTATTTAACTTAAAATCTTATTCTAATCTTTGAGAAGAAAATTCCTGTGATACTACTTTGTTTGTTACTTGTTTTCTCTCTTAGTTACTGTCCTACTCACATGCAGCAATTCAAATATTGAGTATCTGTCAACCCATTAGCACAAATTGAACACATGAGATAAACCACTAGGCATGCAGCAGCCTTTTTGTTCTTTTATCGAGAACTAATTAAGGTATTAGAAAAATTTACATTGAAATACTGAAGACAGTAAGACATGATAAAGTAAGACGTGATCCCTAATATTAACATAAAAATGATACATGTTTATTTTAACTGTATTGTTTAGACATTCTATTGGTAAATATACTATTAATGATTAGGGTAGAATATATATATATTTTAAAAACAACTTGTTCAAAGTAAACAGATTGTACTTTGACAGTTAAAGCCCCTGGTAACCTTTGTGCTTCCTAAGTTTGTGGTACATTAGCCTGAGTAACCCAGCGTTGTGGGTCACCTAAACTTAAATCACACACCAGAAGCCTGTGGAACTCTCCCTGAATTTGACCAGCAAGCTAACTTCAAGTTTAAAGTAGACATTTAAGTATTTTTTCTTTCAAATATTTTATATAATTTTAAGCATTTTATTTTTCTCATTCAACAATACTTTTGAGGATATTCATTCTACTCAAGTAATTTAGTTTAATCCATTTTCTTAACATTACATTATATTCCATGGTGTGGAGGTACCAGGATTTACCCAAAGAAATTTTTAAAAAGTTATAGAAAGGTTTTATGCAGTTTCAAAAACTCTGTCTCCCATTCTTTTGAACAGAGGTTTATTCCTCTTTTGAGGAAGTAAACGCACAAATGGTGAAAAGGAGGATTATCTGTACCTCTACGTATTGGTGCCAATTCCACCAGAGTTTATTCAAGGGTCACAAAGAAAAGGAAAGCATACAAATATAATGGCCATGTTAGAATTTTTAACACTCAGAAAATTGTAGGATATATAGTATAATATATCAATCATACTATAAAATTCTATTCCTAAGATTCAGTAAAAATGATGTTTAATTTAAAACAAAAACATTGAATTTGGTCTCTTGAAGTTTGTGTTGTACTATTCTGTAACAGTTTAAAAAAAAGACAAAATTGGAAAAGCTAGTTTGAAGTTAATAAAGACCAAAAAAATGAAGGCAGGAACTGGAAGCGATATGATCTTTAAAAGAACGTAGCCACACTGGGAGAACCACATTTTATCTGGCTTTTCTCTTGAGGGGATTTCTCAGCTTTTGTGGTACATGGGAGACAGAGATCCTGCAGAAACTAACAGTTTTATTGGGCTAAGAAGTCAGAATTTGGCATTTGGGTATGCCGGAGTGGAGGGTAATTGAGGAAAGGAGAGAATCTATTGTCCTATCAACTCCTCAAAATCTCTACAATCTCGGCACAAATCCCTGACTGACACCCAAACTGGTAGTACTTGGCATTATAGCCCAAATAGCTCATAGAAGTATAGGAGCAAAAAAGGTTACAAATTCGCTGTAGAAAATTCTGATACTGCCCAGCAAAGAGAGACAGTTTGGATTTGGGTGGGAATTATTGAAAAACCTTTGGATTTCCACTGGAGTCCCACAAGAACCATGCTTTAGATGTAAAGAACACATTCCTAGACTAAGGGCTATGCTCTATTCCTGAAGGCAAAAATAAAATAATGAAATTTAACACCAATCCTCCACGAGATTGATTTTGCTGCCTGTTAAGAAATAGTCAACACTTTTCAGAGAAAAATAACAAAAGTACTCAGTTTCTATGAATACTACAGCTCAATACATTATATAATTAAAAATTATTAAACATGAGGAAATTAAAGAACATTTGACCCAGAATCTAGAGAAAAATCATTCAATGAAATAGATTCACAAATAACCAAGAAGTTTGAATTGGGGGCCAAGGATTTTAAAACAACTATGATAAAAATATTAAAGATTCTGCACTGGCTGATGTGGCTCTGTGGATTGAGTGCTGGCCTGCGAACTAAAGGGTTGCCGGTTCGATTCCTAGTCAGAGTACATGCCTGGCTTGCAGGCCAGGTCCCCAGTGGGGGGGAGTGTGTACACGAGATGCAACCACACATTGATGTTTCTCTCCCTTTCTTTCTCCCTCCCTTCCCCTCTATCTAAAAACAAAATAAATAAAATCCTAAAGATTCTACAGAAAATAAAAGGTATAAGAGTTGAACATAAGGACATTTAAGATAAGTGGAATATCTAAAAAAATACCATAATACAGATTGGACACAGAATAAGAAAGCACCATGAAACCAAAGAATGGTTGAAAAATGGTAGATAGAAATAATCAGAAGATAGAGGAAAAGAAGGATTACCCACAAATGATGGAGTCTTAGTGAGATGACACATCACCTGGAAGGGTGAAATGAATGAGAGTCATTTCTCAGAAAGAATAGAAACATTTGAATAACAGCTTGAAAGTGTTGGGAGAACAAAAACACACAACAAAACAGAACAAACAAAACTACAAAGAATTCTATATCCAAAGAAAGTAGCTTCCAGTGATAGAGACTTCTGTTACTATTCTGTGCAATGAGCTATCAAGAACTTAGTTTTTCCTTCTTCCTTAAAAACTTAGAAAACCAATATGATTGTCTAACCACTATGCTGTACATCTGAAACCAATACAAAATAGTATTGAAAGTAAACCACAATTAAAAAAACTAGAAAACCAGATAATATGTATGAAACAATTTTTTCCAGACATAGCTTAGCAGGCAGAGCAGAACTGTGATCCCTGAGAGAAGGAAAATAAACTGGGCAAGCCCTGGATGATGCTAGCTTACTATGATACAGCCCAGGAGGGAGAAACAAAGGGCGAGCCTGTGGACTTTGCTGATTTGGGAAGAAAGACATTGGGGTTTGGGCAGAGTAGGGTGGCCGGAATTTGCATGGAAGACAACCCGAGAGGAGGTGGAGGGAGTGCTCTTGTGATCTGCAGAGCGGTTTTTGAGTCTTTGCCTTAGTTTTACTATGTGTGTGAGTGGGAGGGCACTGCCTAACAGCCAGGAAAGAACAACCGCTAAACAGTAATAGTAATGTGTAATTATTGTATTTTACAAAATATCAACAGTAGGTTGAAATGAAAACAAAAACAAAACAAGACATTAAATTGTGAAACTAGACTTCCACAACAGATATTTAAAAACTGGTTTTTGTCATGAAGAAAAGCACAATGTTACTTATTTTCCTTAACAGTCTTCTGTGTGGCAGACATTATGCATTTGTCTGTTCAAAGAGATGAAGGAGAGACTGCTATTCAGGGAAGAAAGGTACTTTCTTGACCTGAGCATTTCTTTTGTTCTATCTCTTTGGAACCAAAGCAAGGAAAAGGAGGAACTTAGAGACTATCTAGAATAATATTACTTATACATTTATATGCAATACTATATGTGATACTATGTGATACTATACAAATAAATATGTTAAAACCCAGACTAGTGTCTAGCTCTAATATTTAATTTGAATTTCTCCAGTTTTCTTTTAATTAAAATATTCTTTTAATATCAACTCAGTAATCAAAACTTTCTTTGTTACTTGAAGGAGGTGCTTAAACAATATGCTCTCTGAGCAAATTGATGACTGTGCTTGTTATTTTAAGGTGTTGGATCCCGGCACAGACACTGAGGTCTGTCAGCAATGACATAGCCCGGACCTTTGGGGGATAGCAGTTATCCAATTCGTGACTGATTTCCTCCGGCTGTGCCAGAATGTCTACTCCTTGAAATAGGCAGAAGGAAATGTTTTTCCTGACTAATGTGTTCTTGTATACTTTCAAATTACATTTATTCTTCCATTTGCCAGTAAGTGATTTACAAAAACAACAGCAAGCATAAATACCAATTCACTCAATAGAAGAGAAGCCACTGTAAAAACTCCTGATAATGCAGTGTGGTGTTTTCACTTTACAGAGCATAATATGTGAGAAATCTTGGGGTCTTTAGGTAGAAACAAAAATATTAGCACTTTTAGTTTATTTTCAGAATAGAGGCAAACTCTTTCCAAATGACTGTCCAGGACTCACAGGACACATTTTAACCTATGGTAGTATTTCTCAAATACCAAATACAAAAGAATGTTTTTGACAAAGTTTAATTGCCCACCTAAAGGATGTAATATGTAAGTGGGTTTGATATGCTTATTATATATGCAGAGTCACTTCTGTAATAATAAAAAGTTATAGTACTAGATGCTTTTGAATGTTTCTTACTGAAATAGTTACTTCTTTGAAGCTATACAAAGTTGAATGATTTGTTTTCAAAAATGCTTTCTGACAAGAACTAAAAGATATTGTCCTTTGTTGTGTTTTTCATGCTGAAGTGCAATCTTTGTTTTGTTACATTTATTTTTAAAGAAACTTGGGAGTTGAACTTTGATGTTCTTTAAAAAAATGGAAGAGTTAGTATGACAAAAATACAGCCTTTTCTAAGTCCATTTATGCCCGTATTACCTACTTAAATGATGTCAGCTCATTAGCAAAGCTAGAATACCACTTCACCACTCTATTAAAGCAAAATTAGTTTAGAATTTTTTTTTTACCTTATAGCTCTGTTTACTAAGGAGTACTAGAAAAGGTGGTAGGTTGTTTTTTGTGGAATACTGATTTGATGTGTGGTTACCTAACTTGTTTCACTGTCATCCCTACATGCACATACCTATAAGTAAGTACACGTGGATACGCATGTCAATGAATTCTCTCCATTATATATGTATTTATAGAGGACTATTTTGTATACAAATTGGAGTCATTAAACATGTAATTTGTTATGAGTCTAATTTACATAAATAAAAATAAAGTCCTTTAGAAATCAAATGTAATTATGGATTTAAAAATCCCTTTTAATGCAGAATTTTATCAAATAATGTTGAACACTTTGGTGAAATATGTAACTATGTAACTTTTTAGAACAATATGTATTACCAATTTTTACTCAGCTAATGATTCAAGTTCGACCGGGAGAATGGCAGAAGTTAGGTTTTCAGTCTTTTCCCCTCTCCTACGAAAAACCAGATAAAACAACCGGGTTAGTAACTTTAAAACAAACAAGCAAACTTGGATGCCATCTTAAGCAGAGTGCTGTGCCGGGAAATCTTCCTCCCACCCTGGAAACATGTGTTGGGAGTGGCGAATCACCCAGAAGTCAGGAGCAAAGGCTGTTAACATCAGTGGAGCAGGTAGAGTGGTAAGGAGATGATGGGTCCTATAGGGCACAGAATTCAGAAAGAACAAACATGTACTCATTTACAGAAAGCTTAGAGCTCTGCCCTGAATATGATGAGTGGGTCTGCAATCAGGCAGTAAAGCTATGCAGCGGAGAAAGCGACAGTCCATCAGGGGCCCCACACTGAGTGTGAGTGCCAGCATGTGCACCGCCGAAGAATGAATTGCGTGGGGGGCAGCTAAGGACCTCAGGAAGGTCCAAGTATTCAGAGGGAGTATGCCCTGTTGAAGATTTCGGGGAAGGAGACCTGAGATAATGTGGAGAGAGCAGGGTCAGATAGTAGAGAGGGATGGTTCCATGGGAAGCAAAATCCTGTTTAAATTGAGAGCTTGGCCCTGGCCTGGTAGATCAGTTGGTTGGAGTGTCATCCCAATACACCAAGAGTGTGGGTTTGATCCCCAGTCAGGGCACATACAAGAATCAACCAATGAATGCATAAATAAGCAGGACAACAACAAATCAATCTTTCTTTCTCTCTTTCACCCCCCTGATAAAATCGATCAATAAATTTTTTTTTTTAAAAATCAAGAGCTAATCTGTGGAGGGCTAGTTCTCAGTGAGCTTATGCTTTTTATTATTTAACCTAAGTTCTTGTTTAATAACAAAATAGTTAAGTTCTCCTCCTCTAAGGTAGCTCAAAATTTAAAAAATAAAAACTAAAATTTGTCTTCATCAGAACACATTTCTAGCACCTGCTGGTTCTTTCCATGTTCTCTGCATTAGATTGTTTTAAAAAACATATATACTATAAAAGAAATTCAGAGTAAGACATGATTATGGAATAAAATTGGAAAAGGAGATATTCCACCTAAAATCGGAAATACCGCATCCAAGGGACTTTAAAATTGAAGCTGCTCTGGGACTATAATTCAGAAACTATCAAAGACATGAAATAATTTGATGAAAGTAATGTAATATACACATAATAATTATGTATCTTCAACTTAAAACTGTTACCACTTCTCTACAGCTTTTACATTTTTCATTCACTTTCAAAGTATTTTAATATGTTTAATAAAAAACAATAAATGAGAAAACATAACAAAATAAAATGATAATTGTCATTAGAAACAATAAGTAGCTCAGCACATTTATTATAATACAGAAGTGAGCATAGTGATTGAAATGCTGACTCTGGAGGGAAAGAGACTGATTCAAAACCTTTCTACCATTTATTAGCTGTGAGATGTTGAGCGTGTTGTTTAAATTCTCTGTGCCCTTTTCTCCTCACCTACAAAACTGGGGTCACAAAAGAGCAAATTTATAGTTTTGTAGGGAAAATTAAAAGAGATGATAGATATTATTGTAATAATTTGTCATTATTATTGTAATCCACCATATTAAAATACAGCTATTCCTTTTCTAATAGACTCTGTCCCTTTAAAAATGAGTTAATACTTCAACCTTTTCTTCAGCTCCAAAAATAGATATGAATAGAATAATAATCATCAGTGAGACTGGAGTAAAAAGCCAAGTCAAAACCAGTTTTTTAAAAAAATTTCAAACCAAGGTGAATGGACCAATGACACTGGAATCACACATATTTCCTGGCGTGGAAGCTTATTGTAAGCACTCTGATCTAATGTCTCACTGAGTACCAGACCCCCTGGCACTTAATAAATGTTTGATTAAAGGGCCAGACTAATTTGCATTTCAAACATTTATTTCCAGAACTTGGTGTTCTTTCATTTCCTCTATAGACACTTATTTCTACTCTCTGCATACCTATTAAGTTTCAAAAATGCAAAAATTGTCAGTAGGTAGTTCGTGGATGGTATTATCAATACTCTTTAAAGGAAATCCAAATAGAAAGAGAGAATTTTAATACATGAAAAAGCCACACAGGCCAGATGGATGAAATTAAAGTATGGGGAACCTTCACAACCAGTCCTTCCTGTGAAATAAAGGTTGCAAAAGAAATGGATATATGCATTCACACACCAGGTTAATACTTATAATTTGTAGGTTATCATTAAGGATTATATATAAGGTTGTATTGTATTATGGTACTTTTCTACTTGAGACGTTTGTGTTTTAAAGAAAAATACATAATTCTCCTGTAAGCTGAGTTTCCAGCAAATCTTACACCCTTGGGAAATTCTAGGATTGGAGAAAATAGCTGTTCAGGTTATCTCACATCATTTGATTTCAGTTTACTTTTTGGTGACTTCAAAGTGGGAGTCTAGTCCAATTTCTTCATGAAAGTGCCTGTTATTTGACTGGTTATTTTGCGTTGGGGTATGGAACTACCGGGTTGGAGCCAGTTTCCAAGGTTTTGATAGGTCCTATATTTTCTGTAACTTAATGCTGAAATCCTCCTACAGATAGATGACCATCTAATTTTTTAAAACATTTTGAATGATGAATAAACCACCACTGATTTTTAGTCAAACCTAAATTAGTTAAATGGAAGTTTTTGAAGCGTTTCAAATAGTCTGTTGAACTAAAAACACTAGCAACCCGATTTTACCCAAGTTAGGTAATTTTTATTACTGTAACCTTTTTAATAATTAGAAGTAATGCATTTTTTCTCCTTTTTATTTTAACAGGCCAGAAGCTCAGCCCATCCAGACTGAGTAACTTTTAAAAAAATTGAAAATGTGGCAATTATTTTTAATTGCCAGGTTCAGGGGCAGGCAATTTAAAATGACTAGAGTTTCTTCTATTTTCCCCCAAGCACTTTAATTTGGAACATGGTTAAGTGATTCTCTACTGTGGCAGTCTAAATTACATTAAGCCAATTTACAAATGGAACCTTTTAAGAATTACAGATGAGGAAAAAGCCATTAAAATAAATAAAAATGGATATAGAAGAGTATTAGAGTATAATTATTATGGATTGGGAGCAAGGATGTAGTGATATTTTTTAAACATATAATACAAAAGGAGAAATAACTGTATAAATTCTAACCTATACTGATAAAACCACTCTGAGAATCACATACATTTATAGGTGTTATAATTAAAGAGTCTTTGCCAATCTAAAGTATATAAAAAGGAGAACAGGTCAGATCATAAAAGACATTCAAAATGCGTGACATATAAAAAAAACAGTGTGATTAGAGCTATGTTGATGAGAAAAGACAAAAGATTACAACTGCTTTAGAAGTTCTTAATTAACCAGGATTATCAATAGGGATGGCTTGTCAGTTTCTGAGGCTAAAGTGGATTAAACTAGGTCCAAAGAATGAATGTGACCATAGAGTGTACTTACGATTAATTTGTCAAATAATTTTCTATCAATATAATATAGACAAATGCAGTTAAAAATTAGAGATCTACATCACCAAAATTCTACCTGTAAAGCCTAAAAGATTAAATTTTAGGGAAGTTTAAGGAGGATAATGCATCGAGCAGAACATTAGATTAGCTATAACTTTCTTATTGTAAGAGACATGAAGGGAAACTCAGAAGCCAGAAATTTTATTTTATTTCTTCTGAAATAGTAGTTTGATATCTAGTCTTTTTCTTCTATAGAAAATTACAAATTAATATATGTGATTTTTTTCTCTTTATTCAAAACCAGATCTGAAATTGGAATGATGTATTAGAAAAAATATCCTTATTTCTTATTATTCCTCCATCAGGAATATAAAATTTAACTTAACAACATAACTAAGCAAAGACTGAAAAAACTGTTTTAGAGTAAATTATCTTTCTCAAATATTTTCACTTTAAATAAGGTCAATAGCAGAGACAAGTCAATTCGTACCACAGGTCTTAGCATAGGGTTTGAAATGCCCAAATGCAAGTAAGAAATTCCTTTGAGGTCTCACTGTGGGCCTATAAAATGAATTTGAATGTTTTATTCTAATAGAGTAAAATGGGAAAATATGTTGTATAATGATTTTCCAAAAATGTTTTAAGTTAAATTGATGCTTTAGAAAAACATGCCATGTTTATACAGTAACTTGGCATACCTGCATTTGTAGGAAAATATAGTGTACAGTTTGAGAAAAACAACATGAAGATGTTAAATATACATCATAGGAATCTAGACTTTTAATCACCATATAATTGTTGATATTCAAATGAATTATTACCACATCTTAAAATACCTGTGTGCAAAACAACTTTTGTACAAGCTAATAAAGACAAATGAATAGCACATAACTGTCGAGGAGCCATGACTATGAAAGAATGTTTGTAAGCCTTTTCCCAAAAGCAGTAGTTAAAAGTATTTTATATGATGCAGTCTAACCATTTATTTTCATTTAGAAAATGTAAAGTATTTCAATTCCAACTACTTGAAATTAGAATTTTTTTTCGAAAATTGAGTCATTAAAGTTAAGATGAGTGGTCTAAAGAGCTACTTGAAGATTTGAAATGAAAAGTGAGACTATGATACATATGTTTCATTACTTTCTACTACCTAAGCAACCAAGTAGAAGATAGGCTTCCAATGAAATGACTGAATAAGTGACAGAGTTCTCCATCCAGGAGACTAAACCCTAAAAGTTACATCATGGTCATAAAACTTACATATTAGAGAACAGCCACTGAATTGAGAAATGAAAAACTCTGAGAGGTCAACTACACTGTTTCCCAAATATGACATCAGAAGTAGGGAAGGGCTGGTCATGAAGAGCCTTGCATTGTCCTATTAAACAAATTTTTCTTAAACCATTAAAAAAAATTTAAGCATGGAATTTACATGGTCAATGGTTGTTTGTTTTTTAGAAAGATTAACTGAATAGAAACTTTAAATAAGAATATAGGGATGGGATAGAGATAGACAATATTCAAATTTTTAGGTAAAAAACTTTAAGGCAGTAACATATGGAGAGCAGGAATCATATTTACAATATATTAATTAAGTGGAAACAAGTGAAAAGATTGCTGTTCAGTTGGATGTGGGGAGATTGGAGAGCTGAAGAAACCTAGGTAAACTGTTAGATGGCGAGAGTGGACACATCAAGGGGAAGTCATTTTTGAGATTGATACCCCAGGGAAGAGTGAAGAGCATCATTTTGCAGAGATGCATTTGGACATGGACTTGTTGAATTTGAGATTTGCACTGGACATTTGGAAGAAGATGCGAAGGAAAAAAGTTATAAATATCAATCTGAAGCTTAAAGAGATTTGAGCTGGAGATGAAGAAGTGTGTGCCATCAGTTTTAGGTGGGGTCTGAGTCAAAATACCTTGCTGATAATTACAAGGTTAGTTCGTGGAGTACAGGAGTCAAAGAGTGGAAACAAACAAAAAATCACCACCATTAATGAATGTCTCCAAAACAGAATAAAAATGAAGTTCTCAGGAGAGAGTACTAAGAGAAAATGCTGTCAATGAAATAAGATATACGAAATCCTTTAAATGTATCCAGGTATTGGACATTTCAGAAAGTCAAATACATCGAGAACTGTGTAAGATTCTGGTTGTATTTGGTATTAGAAGGCGTTGGGTTTATGATTTTACTTTGAGGAAAGGAAGCCAAGTTGCCTACAGAAAATCTTTGTGGATCCTCTTTCAAAAATCTTAGTGATGAACAGGAATATCAAGACAGGCCCAAAGTATCTGCAAAGAAACATGGATTGAATGGGACACTTTATCAGAACAAGAGATTTTAGGATGTTTGTAGCCATAGGAGAAGGAGTTATTTTACAAGTAAAAATTAAAATAAGGAAAAGAAAATGCAAAGTGGATAGATCAGGTCTTTATAATATTTTGAAAGGTAATGAGGAGTAAGTGGAGTAATGAGGAGAAAAGAAAGACCTTCCTTTTACAATATCAAAGGGGTGCAGATAGAAATTTTATAGTTTAGCTTCATCTGGTACCTGTTAATCAGCTCTTTTGTTTTCCATTAGGGGAATTGCAATCTGCCCCTGTTTCTTGGTTTCTGAGTTTCTAATGTTAGATGAGTCTATTTAGAAGGAGACACCAAAGCCAGAATCACACTCCTCCTCAAAGTGTGGAGTAAGAAGGAAACCAGGGGCAGGTCAGGAAGCCCATAGTATTGAAAAATGGATTTGGCCCTGCCCTTTTCCAGCTCTCAAACATTCGGTGAACCCCTGGGTCTCCCTAAAGCAGTTGATATTTATTCATCATCTGTAGTCTCAGTGGTCTTGACACGGCTTCCTTACTGTCAGCATCAGATTTGCCCTGATTCAGCGGGCAGTGCTTTCCCCAAGACAATGCGGAGAAAAGTACTTTTGCAAATATTTTGTTTCAAAATATTTCCCACTTGTGAAAATTGTCCCTCTTTTGGTTTGTGCCCAAATTTCTTTCCTTCCTTCTGACACAACCACCTTTTGTTAACCCACCAATTCTCAGAGATTTAAGGTAAATTTTTCAGACCTGTAAACTTGTTTGGTTTTGGGACCTCTGGCGATCAGAGGAAGATGTCAGTTCATACTAGCTTACCCCTCTTATTAGGAACCAGTGGGCAAATGTCTTCTTTTTTTTTCTAGTAATTATTGTGAGGATGGGAATAGTTTTTGTATTAAAGTATGTAATGATATTTTATTGACAGCTTTTAAGAATATTATTCTTTCTTTTAGGGGACATTTTGCTATACCCTTAGAATACAGACATTAAAAGAAACATAATTTGTTAGGTAGTCCAACTCAAGATACTCTGCTCATTTTATTGTATTCACACAACACAAATGACTATCAGCTTCTTTGTAGAACATAAACTCTTTAGCATGGGAGAATTATCTTGATTCAGCCAATTTGATCTCTAGGTTTCTAATTCTATACCTCTTAGGGTTGAAAGTGTCTTACTTTTTGCTGATATTGGATATATATTTTTATAATAAATTTATGATATTTTCTTCTTGTGTACTCACATATTGGTGCCTACATTTTCAGGCTCAACTCTAGACCTGTGAATCAAAATCTTTATCTTATCAAGGTTAACATTGAAGAAGCATTTCTCTAGGACATAATTAAGTTGTAATAAATAATTGGCACTAAAGAAACTATTTTGTATGACCAGTTTATAAATCAGCTGGAAATATAATATAAAATATATTCAAAATCTATGTTCATAAATTTTAAATTAGTTCAAAATAGTTATTGGAACATAGAGGATATACAAATGGAAATTGAAAATACTGAAATGTGGATATTCATATAATACTTCAGAGATCAGCTAAAAATATTTAAACAAAATACACAGCCTATAAGGCTTATATAAGAAAAAGAGAATATGGAAATTTGAATATAATATTTAACTTAAGATGTTAGAAAAATAAACTATGAAAATTTGATGGAGGAAAGTAATAAAAATAGAAATAGAAAAAAGGAAAATATGTGCTAAAGAAGATTAAGAATCACAGGATATGTTTTTTAAATACTGATTAAATAAATAAGCAAGGCCAGATTGAAAATAGAAAATGAGCACTAAATAGCATTATGAAATAAAAAGAATTTTATTTTTATAAGATTAAAATTTTATTTTTAAGCAGAGGGGAAGGGAGGAGAAAGAGAGGGAGAGAAACATCAATATGTGGTTGCCTCTCGAGTGCCCCCCCACTGGGGGCCTGGCCAGCAACCCAGGCATGTGCCCTGACTGGGAATCGAACCAGTGACCCTGTGGTTCACAGGCCAGTGCTCAATCTGCTGAGCCACACCAGCCAGGGCTATCCCTGTTTTATGAATGAGAAAATTCAGGTTTAGGGATACATCCCACCTTAGGGAATATAGTTTATAAGTATTTCTAAAATGTAAACACAGGTCAGTCTTGATTCCAGAGTCAGTACATTTAAATCTTATGCTTAACATCATTCTCTTTAGTATGGCAAGCAAAATTTTAAGATGCAGCTAGAGGGGAGGGGAAGGGGGGTATGGGGTAAAGGAGGGGTGAGATCAAGGCAAGGAACATGTACAGAGGGCCCGTGGGCATGGACAGGGGGGTGGGGATTGTTTTTGGGAGTGGGGGTTGGATGGGGCAGGGGAGAGCAATGGGAGGTTGAGGGGAATGGGGACAACTGTAACTGAACAACAATAAAAAATAAATAAATAAATTTCAAAAATGGAGCTATCAATTCTTCTAACTACAGAGGTATGTTGACACAGTTCACCCTTTCATACATTGATTTCTTTTCAGCTGATCTTTTATCACAGCAGTCAAGGCATTCCATTCTCTCTAAACAGAGTAAGTAACATTTTACCTGCCGGAGAAAATTGAGGTAGATATTAATTTCATCTCTTTAAATCATTCTCTCCTATGAACTTATCTTTGTATATGCATCTATTTCCTTTTTATTCATGTTTTCATACACACACATACATACATACATTTATTTGCTCACTGAAAATTATCAGGTTCGTATTCTAGCTCCTTCCTTTTTCCTATGGTCCCTTTATCACCGCAGGTAAAATGAGTAGGTGATTAGATCTGTTAAAGTAAGATAATCACTAATAAATATTAAATAAATGGATAAATTTTAAAAAATCTTGCTAAATGGAAATGAAATTGTCTATTTAAGCATATGTCCCTCTGACTAGATTATCAACTTCTTAAGAGCAGAAGCCAGATCTTCTTTTTTCCCTTATATCCCTAGTAGTTAATATCTTAAGTGACTGAAGTTGTACCGTTGAGGCCATTTAGAGTGTTGATAAACAATCCTACTTATCCACGTTACTAAAAATTGCACTGACTCATTGAGAAAGATTGGATTTCATTCTGCCTACTCTGTTTATTATTCAGGAGAGTGAAAAACATGTTTTAAAACACTAGTCATCTTTAATTGTTTTCCAGAAGAGAAGAGTGTGGCGCGCACACACACACATACTTTTCCTCTCTACTACCACTTCTTCCGAACCCTTAATCGAATATTAACGAAGTGAAGTGCATGAAATCAGAATGCAGCAACAGTCATAGGCAGTCACATATTTTTTACCACGTACAATCCGCAACAACCCACTGCTCACAGGAAATAGAAGGTGAATATGCTTATTGCAAATAAACATTACTTGCCATGACAAACATCTTTGTAAACTTTTCTGCCTCCCTTCTAATACCTGAAAGAAATAAAATGGATTTCTCTGTGAAAATAATCCTTACAAGTTCACAACTAACTGGATTATTGTTTAAATTAGAAATTAAATTTATTTAAAAAAAATCTTCCAATACCTCTTTTACGTTTTGACAGGAAAGACCATTTTAGCTACAAAGTTTAATTACATAACATCCATTGAATTTTAAAGCTCTAAATTATGTAAATAAGAAAATTAGCTCAAAAAATAAATGCAAAAAATGGCACATTCCATTTGGGTAGTTAGGGTAATTTACTATTCATTATAAATTTCAGAATGATCTTATCTGTATCTTCCCCAAAAATCGGTGTTATGATTTAATGGGATTGCGTTGAATCTATAGATCAGTTGGGGGGAGGGAAGTAATACCTTAGTAATATAGAGTATCAGAACTACAAGCATTTGATATGTATCCAATTCTTTAGACCTTCTTTGTTTTTTCTCATCAGTGTTTTGAAGTTTCCAGTATAAAAACTCATGCATGTGTTTATTAGCATACAGAGATTATATTTTGGATATTGCCCATGTATGTTGCAATGTTACTGCTATACTCAAGAGTTTTATAGATGTCTGTGCATTTATCATTTCCCTTCTGCCTGCAGAATTTCCAGTATTATTTCCTTGCACTGCACTTCTGCTGCTGGTGACTCATTCAGCTTCATTTGCCTGAAAAGTCTTTGTTCTACCCTCATTCTTCATGGATTCTTTTCAGTGAATACAGAATTGTCTCAACAGATTCTTTTTTTTCTCCAGCATTTAAAATGTATCCATTTTTTTCTGACATCCATTATTTGTGATGAGAAGTTATTCATCATTTATATTGTTTTCTACATGAAATTTTGCTTTTCATCTGGGTGTTTTTAAAGAACTTATTCTTTAACTTTAGTTTTTCATCATTTTTACCAGGATTAGCTTGACCCTCATTTGAGGCCTTCACCTTTATTTTTAGGCATGGATTTTCTTTTCGTAGGTCTCCATTCAATACTTGACCTGCACAGTGAGATGTCACTCTTCGGGGGTAAGGGGCCAGCATTGAATCGAATGTCCTCTGGCATCTCTCAACCTAGACATTTCCCAAGGTCCTTCCATAAACCCAGTGAAGACTTCCACCCCTTTCCCCAACCTCCTTCAAGAAGCCTCCTGTCTGTTAAATCACCCATAAATTTCAGTTGTCTTCACAGCTCCGACCCTATTGTCTGGTGCCTTCTTAGTAAGAGATCCACTCTGCCTGGGGTCCATCTCCCTGCGTCATGACAAGAAAGGGACCCCAAGCAGGAAACCAAGACATCATGGGGTTCACTTCCTAGTTTTCCTTCCCACCAGAGTTACAGTACTGGACTGACTGTGGTTCAGAACTTCAGTGGGTATCTCATATGCTGGGTTCATCTTCATAATTGTTTTTGTCAGGAGAGCAGGTATGGTCCTCTTATGGTGGCAAGAATACAAGGTCTGTTCTGGCATGTATTTTTTACAGGTTTATTGACTATTAAGCACACTGTTAGCTCTACATTTTTTTGTACATGTCCTTTATTAGTAAGAGTATGTTTTCTTTTAATTCCTGGTTTTATCATGGATATACATATATATTGCTATAAATCATAATAAAGGCAACTAATGATAAATGGACAGAGGACCTGAACTGATGCTTTATAGAACCAATATTCACAGTAAAAGTTGCATAACATGATTCATCACAGAAATCCAAGTTGAAACCACAATGAAATATAATTCATACAATTTCATACCCACTAAAATGGCTAAAATCGAAATGACTTCCGGCACAAAGTATTGTCAAGAAACTAGAACTGAATTCTCATATATTTTGATGGTAGTATAAAATAGTACAGTCACTTTGAAAGACTGTTGGATGATTTCTTACAAACTATCTCTCTTTACTTATGCTCTGATGTAGCCGTTTCTTATAAACTAACTTTCTTTACTCATGCTCAGATGTAGCAACTCCTAGGAATTAAAATATGTCTATAAAAAGACTCCTGCAAGAATTTATTTAGCAACTACAGTCATAAAAACTGAAAACTTTAAACAACCCAATTGTCTAATGTATGAATTTTTATACAAATTGTAATAAACCCATGCAGTATAATACTATACGACTATAAAAAAAAATCTACTGACACAAAACATTATGGACAGAACTCCAAAATAATATGTTGACAGAAGCTTGAAACAAAGAGTATTTAAGAGTACTTCTATGTGATTGTTTGAAACATAAAATCTAGGAGCAGATGTAACTAACCTATGATGATGAAAACCCAAACACTGACTTCCTATGATGGGCAGAAATTGGTAGGAAAAAGCGCTAAGAAACTATCTGGCATGGTAGAAATAGTTCTAGGTTTCCATTTGGATATCAGTTTTATCAGTTCATGATACTTGTGAGTTTTTGTCAAATTTATTCAGGTTAAACAAACTTTGTTTTATGTGTGGTATGAGTTATTTGTAATAAGGTGACTTGATGCCAGATTGTTACAAAACCAAATAGTAAAATAGAGAAAATGAAAGTCACAAATAATGTTAAAACAAAATACACAATGAATAGTAAATGATATGGAAATACATATAAATAGCAAAATAAAATGGAAAATGCAGGGCAATAGAAAATATATTGAACTTTGTAGTCTGCTTTTTGCATATAAATAAATAATATGATATATAAAACATAATATTACTGTAAGAAAGAAATCACAGTAGAAAATAATTGGAATTGTACAGCACAGTAACTTATTAAATGTCCAGGCCATTTTTAATCTGGAGAGGAAAGTCATGGGCTGTAAACTTGTCCAACTCTCCAATTTGTTCAGAAGCTTTAGGAAATGAAATAAGGGCTGGCAACAGTTGAATTATGCTCTAAGTACTCGATTCTTTTTGTGCACAAAATTTAGGAGCATTGAGATTTATATATCGTGCTTTCTGTGATATAGCTATAAACAAAGGTTACAGTCATTGAATGATAAGCTCTTACATTATTCAGTCCCTGGAAATAGAGACGTAACCATTTCAATTTCTGTGTAGACATAAAAATATATCTTTTAAAAATATCTCTTCAAACACGTTTCACTCAGGAGCTCACATCTTACTACTTCAATTAAATTATGTACAAATCGCATTACTCCATAAAAGTCATTTGACCCTTACCACTTCGCCCACCACTATGAAAGTAGATTATCAAAAAAAGCAGCTCTCAAAAACTGAAAGTCACCAGGAAGATACAATTTTGATTGCTTCCTGTAATCTGATAAACATCCTTTTGATGTAATTTTTAAAAGAAACATTATTAACAATTTTCTTAAAATCCTCAAGCATCTGTAATAGATGAACCATCTCCTGGTTTCACTAATGTTACTTAGTTCAGAAAAATATTTTTATGAATATAAATAGCTTCATTTAAAATCTATAAACTTGTAAATGTAGAATTTAAATTAGATCACGAGACTGTTGCCCTATAGTCTAAAGTGCACCTTGCTTTAAGAACGAGTAGCTATAAAATTATATCCTTTTGTAACAACAACAATCAGTCAAATTGATGCAAACGGCTGCTATTTACCACGCTGTGAACACGGGTCAACAAGATCTTAATGAGAAAAAGGGTGTGTTAGCTTGCTTCAAATGGCCAATAGTTTCAACACACGGAAACCCATCAAATTACAATAATCCCAAAGTTCATTATGTTTAACCATGAAACATTGAATCTATCAATATTCGAGCTTAGTCTCTAAATCATAGACAGCAGCATATCTACAATTAAAATGGACAAGTCTCATTCAACATTACTTTACTAAATATATCTTCCCAGAAATCTGTTGTATTTAGTATTTTTTTCTATTGCCTATATTTGTATTTTAATTTATTGCATTTTTCTGTAAAAGTTTTTGAGTTGTTTTGATGACATCATTTGTTGAGTAGTTAATGACTGATATCAGCAATAAATATCTGTGTATTTGCTACTATCATTTTGCCAGTTAATTGTTACCTCACCTGTTAAAGTGCCTTACTCACCTTTTCCCATATTTGATTTGATTTTCCCATATTTAATTTGATTGACAATACCTTGTACCATCAAGAAAATAAGTTATACTGTAATCCTAATGAAAAACAATTGCCAAGTCTTACTGAAAGATCAAGTTGGAGTAACAGGCAATTTTTATGCTAAGCTAATTTGATCCCTAAATACGATACTATATTTCAGACCCTCTCCAAAGAAAGCAGGTCTTAATATGCATTTCTAAAGTCAGAACTTTGTTTATGGGGAAAATGTTATCACATAGATTTTTCTAATGGATCACCTTTTTTTCATTAGAGACTAGGATATTTACAAATCCTATTTCAGACAAAGGATTTTCAGGAACATGTGTAAAGGATACATGGACAACACTGTGGTGGGGGGATAGAGGGTGGCAGGTGGGGATGGCTAGTGGGGGGGGGAATGGTGGGGGGAAATGGACACAACTGTACTTGAACAAAAATTTAAAGATTAATTAAAGAAAGAATTGTCATAGAAGATATAGAAATAAGCTTTAGGTAACATAAGTAGAAGAAAAATATATTGGAATCATACCATTGAGGAAATCCCAAAATTGATAAAAGACCAATGAACAGAACTGGAAAATGGTCAAGAACGAAAAAAATTATTGAAAGGCTGAGCCTAAGGAAGCCCAACCTAGTCCCCCCCAAATTCAATCTGGTGTGCTGCCACCACCGATACTCTGTGTTCTCACTGATGAATTCAGACCATTCACATTTAAAGTGATTCTTGATATAGTTGTGTTAGTACATGTGATGCTTGTTAACTATTTTCAATTCATTCTACTGCTCTTTATTCTTTTTAATTTATCCCTCTTTTTCTACCTTCTTTGGTTTTAAGATTTTATATGATGTTTACATGATTGCATATCCTTCTTCTCTTAAAATATCAATTATGCTTCATTTCAAAAATTATTTCAGTAGTTGTACTAGAATTTGCAATATACATTTTAAATTAACCCATTCCACTCTCAAATAACCCTTTTCTGCTTTGCTAATAGCTCAGTTTTCTCATAACAGAGTATTTCCTATTTTTCCCTATCATCCTATATAACATTGCTGTTATTTATTTCACCTATCCATAAGCTATAATCACTCAATACATTTTATAATGTTGCTTTGGTGAGTTATCTGCTAGGTCAATTAAGAACAAGAAAAAACAGTATTTACTTTCATTTATCCCTCATCCTACATTCTTTGTTTCTTTTTGTAGATCTGAATATCTGACCATCCTTTAGTCTTCCTGGGCTGCTGTAACAAAGTGCCATAGACTGGGTGATTTAAACAGTAATTTTTTTTTTCTCACAGTTCTGGTGGCTGGGAAGTCCAAGAGTAAGATGTCAGTGTATTTCAGGTTTTAGTGAGAACCTTATCCCTGGCTTGTGGACAGCCATGTTCTTGCTGTGTGCTCACAGGGCCTTTCCTTGGTGCATGCTAGTGAAGAGAGAAGCGTCTCAATTTTCTCCCCTGTCTAGTACCAGGGCACTAATGCTATCATGGGGGCACAATGCTCATGACCTTCTGTAAACTTAATTGTCTCTCAAAGGCTCCACGTCCAAATGCCATCATATTAGGTGTTGGGGTGTCAATGTATGAACTTGGAGGGAATAGAAACACTCAGCACGTAGTACTTGCCTTTATCATTTTTTAATCCCTGACATACTTCTTTTAACATTTATTTTAGGGCATGACTGCTGTGATGAATTCTCCCAGTTTTTGTTTGTCTGACAAAACAAAAACTTTATTTCTCTAATACTTTTGAAGGAAAATTTTGATGCATATGGAATTCTAGTTTTTCTCTCTTTCAATACTTTAAATATGTCACTTGATTGGCTTGCTTACCTGGTTTCTGATGGGAAGCCTTAGGGAGTTCTTAATGCTTGCTTCTCTATAGGCAAGGCATTTCGCTTTCTCTGTATTCTTCCAGTACCATCCCCTTTTCCCTTTGGTTCATTTAAGTTTGCATATGATATGCCTAGATTCTATTGTGTTTATCTTGCTTGGTGTCCTCTGAACTTCTTGGGTCTGTGGCTTCATGTCTGTCATTATTTTTGTAAAATCTATGGGCATTGTTACTTCAAATATTTCTTCTCCATTTTCTCTTTCTTTACCTTTTAGTATTTCAAACACATATATCATTTGAAGCCAACTTATGATTTTTGGATGTTCTGTTTTTTTTAATATTTCATTCTCTTTGCAATTCAGTTAGGGAAATTTCAGGTGGCATATTCTCACATTTACTGTTTCTCTCCTCATCTGTAACCAGTCTACTGATGAGCCAATCAGAATCGTTCTTCATCTGTTCATTCTTCATCTGATTCTGAGGAATGATTCCTCATCAGAATCATTCTTCATTCTTCAGGGGAGTGAACTGATTTGATCTGTGGTCTGCACCTGGAGCACTTTTATCTGCAATCCCCTGTTCATACTGGAGCTCTGCTGCCCCAATGGCGAGGTCTTCTGTAAGCTAATAAAATGTCAGCATTTTGTTCAGCCCATGTCTGATTTGTAACATTCACAAGTGTTTCCTCCAAACGTATAGCTTCCTCTCTCCACCTCCCTTTGGTGACAGGAACACCGAGGAGTGCGAACGTTGAAATAATCCTTTTCTTCTCGCTGTAGTGAGGCTCTGATAAGTCTTTTTACTGGCGGAAGGGCCTTTGTTCTGGAGAATTCTCAGCCTGGCTCCAGGGACTTGTGTTCCAAATAAGATCTCAATGATGACTCTTAGATTTCACGGTCTCTTCAGATTTTAGGGGCGCAGCTTGACTTGGGACTTCAGTTCTTAGGCAAGTCCAAGAAGAGTCATTGATTTCTAGTTTTTTCACTTTTTTTGTGAGTATAGGATTGATGACTTCCCATTCTTTGCAAGCCAGAACTCTATATCAAAATAATGCTAATACTGAATCCTTGGGATCAGAGCAAAAAAAATAATAATTAAAATGACAACAACAAACAACACATTGACTATATTCAGTACATTTTCTTTCCCATGATTCCTCCCCCTTTCATTTAGTGATATTTTGTTCCTGAATTAATCTATTGCTTCTAATTCACACCTCCCCAGAGGCTGCCCAGTACCTTGTAGAAAAAATATTTATGGGGCATCACCTTATCTTGCCCTTGCGCATTTGGAGCTGAGCTTAGATCTCAGTGGGATATATGTCTATAATGGATAATGAAATTTGGACAATCACACTTGTTACAGAAACACTGAGATATTGGAAACAGTATTAAAAACTTAGTGTTAAAATATGCACATTCTATTTTGAGATAGTTATAAATCAGGTTTACACATTTTATACATTTTAGCAACAGTAGTGTCCAAGGAACATGACATTTGGAAGTAGGAGATTAAATGCCAGCCAAGTTAAAGATCTCCCCACAGAGCTACAATATTTGACAGTTGTGAAATCTCTAAAGGCATTTCAGTTTTATTTATTAGGTAAAGCCACTACAGTTTATACACATCATGAAGCTCCAAAGTGGCTGTTAACAAATGACAGTGCGGCTTGACATATGTGAGTGTAGTTACAGAAGCGTGTAAAAATTGATAGGTCTTATATGAAGAAAAATTAATATAAAGATATGGCCAGGAAACAGTGAAAATGCTGGGAAGAGGAACTCTCTCTTTAGGGCACTTGTGGGAACCATCCCATGCTGATGTTATATTAAATAGACTGTCTATTAAACAATTAGTCTTCTCTTCTGTATATTGAGAAGGGAGTGAATTGAAGAAAAATAAAATTATCAAATTTCCTTTTAATGAAATGTACAAAAAAAACCCCAAAAACAAAACTCCACAACCTGTTCCTTTCATTTGCCCAATCTGGGTTCCCCTGGAAAAAATAAAACGGTGAGGAGTGCGGAGGACTTCTTGTAACAGTACTATAGGTCCCGTAATGTGGCTGCCGCAGTCTAGGGACTTCAGACTGCCAGACATTCCTGTAAGTTTCAGTTCTGGAAACATTTATAAATGGACTTCCTTTGCTTCTGCCCATTCAGGAAGCTCCCTCCAATGACTATAATTTCTCCCATTTTTTGACCTGACCAACTCCTACTCCTTTCCAAAATTCAACTTGTACCATCTCCTCTAAAACACCTTCTCTAATGACTTTATTGCAAGTTCATAACTCCTCGACTATGTTTTCTGTTATCATAGTACATGCCAAAAAAAATCTGCTTGCATTTAAGAGCATATGATGGAACAATTGTTTGTCCATATACAAAACAATGAAGTTGTACCTTTACCTCACACTCCACAAAAATTAACTCAAAGAGGATCAAAGACCTAGAGGTAAGAGCTGAATGATGAACCTCTCAGAAGAATACATAGGAATACATCTTTGCAACTTTGCATTAGCCAGTGGTTTATTAGGTATGATGCAAATGTACAAACAAAAAAGAAAAAATAGATACATTAACCATCATTAAAGTTAAAAACTTTTGCACTGACAATTCTAGTATCAAGAAAGTGAAAATAAACTCAGAATCGGTGAAAATATTTGTAAATCTTATTCAATAAAGCTCTAGTACACAAAAATATTACAACTTAATAAAAAGATAAATAAGCCACTTATAAAATGGACAAAGGATTTGAATTGACATTTCTCCAAAGAATATGAGTCAGATATACTGCAAATGTCCAATAAGCACAAGAAAAGGTGCTCAACATTTGTATCACTTTCCTAGTGCTGCTATAACAAATTGCCAAAATTTACTTGCTTAAAACAATACAAATTTGTTATGGTTCTGGAGGTACCAAATTCTAAGTGATTATAACTGAGCTGCATTCCACTAGAGACTTGAGAGTACGTTTCCTGGCCTTTTCCAGTTTCTGAAGGCCACTTACACTTCTTGTAGCAGGGCTCTTTCCTCTGTCTTCGAAGCAGGCTGCAATCTTCAGATCTCTGTTACTTCTCTCCTATGACTTTCCACCTCCTTCCTTCCTTCACATTTAAGATCCAAGTCAGTGGGAATTGACTGTGGGAGTGGGGAGTGGGTGGGGCAGCAGAGAGTAATGGAGTAAAATTGGGACAACTGTAATCCAACAACAATAAAAATAAGTAGATCCAACTTAGGCCCCTTTAATTAATCTAGCATAATTTCCTGCCCTAAAGTCTACCTGCAACCTTAATTCCTCCTTGCTGTGTAATATAATCACAGGTTCTAGGAATCAGAATATTGACATCCTTTTCTTTGGAGACGGAGGGCATTATCTTGCCTACCACGACACCAGTAGTGTATAGGGACGTGCAAGCCAAAACCACAAGGAAATATTTTACACTCGCTCAGATTCTATAATCGAAGAGACAGGCATAACAAGTGTTGACAAATGTGGAGAAATTGGAATCCTCATATATGATTATATATTACTAGTAGAATGACGTAATGGCATGGTCACTTTAGAAAAAAAGTTTGGCAGTTTCCCAAATAGATGAATATAGATTTACTCTAAGACCCGACAATTGCATTTCTAGACATTTACTCAAGAGAACAGAAAAGATATGTTTACAGAAAAAACTTGTACACAAATGTCCATAGAATCACTATTTTTAATACATGAAAAGTGGAAACAGCTGAAATGTCCATGCACTGCTGAGTGGAGCAAGAAAACATGATACAGCCACACCCTGGAATATTACTCAGCCATAAAAATGAAGCACCGGTACATGCCATGGCATGGGTGAACATAGGAAGAGTAGTAAGAGGAAGAAGTTAGACACCAAATGTCACATGTTGTATGATTCTGTTTGTAATAAATTCCGGGATGTGCATATCTATAGCTTAATAAGGTAGATGTGTGGTTGCCAGAGGCTGGAGGTGCAGGGAAGTGGAGGATGACTGCTAATGGGTACAGAGTATTTTTGCCAGATAACAAACTTTTTCTGAAATTAGATAGCAGTGGTTGTTACACAACCGTGTGAATGAAATAAAAACCACTGAATTGTACGCTTACATAATTAATTCTATGGTATGTGAATTTTATCTTAATTTAAAAAGCAGGAGTGCTCCTGAGGCATACACCAAGCCCTGTGCTAAGATGTTAAGTACTTTTTGCATATTTACTTTTAAATCTCATGACTCCCCTCTGATGTGATTAATATTATTATCATTATTTGATACTCAAGGAACTATAAGTGGGGTCAAGGTGAGTGAGTTTCCCAAGGACAAAGAGCAAATGGGCAGCAGAAGGAAGAGGGGAGCCCCGGCATCTGGCTTCGCAGCCTACTTCCTGCCCTGCTCAGCCGTGCAGCTACACAGCCTGTGCAGGTTGGTTGATATCACCAAATAAAATAGATTTGGGGTTTCTTGTTGCTGAGGGCTTTATGTGTCTTGATGATCTCCAGTGCCCAACATCATAACATGGCTTCTGAAAGAGAGAACATAGTGATGTAACCGTATGCCTGTGTTGGTTACCAGCTGTGGGACTGTGACAGGTTGGTCATATCTCTGACCATCAGAGTTTGTTTGGTTTTTTAAAATAGGGAAAGTGACAGTAACTAGCTCAAAAAGCCATTGTGGGTATTAAATGAGGTGTATACAAAGCACTTGTTACAGTGCCTGGCATTCATTCCGTTATTCATTCTAGCAGTAAGTAATTATTGTGCACCTACTTTTTATTTCTAAGTACGAAGTGCTGGAAAAATCCTTGCTGCTATATACTTAAATTCTGGAGAGAGGCATATAGAAAAAAATGAATATAAAAACTATTTAAAATGCTACTGTATGGTAGGGGATTAGAAGTTCTATAGAAAAATAAAATAGAGCAGGGTATGTGGGAGGTGCCAAATGTGTATGTGGAAAGGCTACAATACAGATGAGAAGATATTTGAACAAAGGCTTGAAGGAGATGAAAAATGCATGTATCAGGGAGGGGAGCTTTCTGGGTAGAGGGAACAGCCAGTATGTAGGGTTTAAGGAGGCAGCACATCTGGCATCTTTGAAAACACCAAGGCTGCTATGACTAGGTGAGTGAGCAAGAGGGAGAATCATCAGAGATGAGGCTGGAGACGTAATAGGGGGTTGGGACCTGCAGGCCAGAGCAGGCCTACAGGCCAGCCTTGCAGACCAATTAAACTTTTTTTTATTGTATTTTGAGTTACATGGGAACATTGTACGGGTTTTAGCAGAAGAGTGACAATAAGTAACTTGCGTTTTAAAGGATCACTCTGACTGCTGTAATGAGACTATGAGTACAGGGAAAGAGGGATTCAGGGGGGAGGCACAGAGGCCACTTAGGAAACCATTGCCAGTAATCCAGGTGAGAGATGATGTGACCCAGCCAGGATGGTGATGGGAGGTGGTGAGACGTGGCCTAACATCAGATTATTTTCACAGAGCCAACAGGATTGGCCAATATTTTGGATGGCTGGTGTGAAAAATTGGAAAGGAATCAAGATGAATGACTCCAGCATTTTGAGCCTGAGACTGGAAAGGATGGGGCCACCTAATGATATGGAAGCAGTGAGGATAAAGCCAGAGATATCAGAAGTTCATTTATCAAAATGTTAACCAAAGTTTTTAGATATCATAAGGGCCAATAAAAAAGCATATAATTAGAGTTTTCTAACGGGCACTTCATAAACATTAGGTAAATATATAAGCATTTAACCATCATATTTCTTCTGTCTGAATACCCATCTGGGTGGGTAATACTATAAGAGAAGTTACTTTACTTGAAGATAAAGAGCTAGATCATTTAAAGCTGCTGAATGTACTTTATAGTTTTTCTCCTACCAATAGTGTAGTCTTGCATATAAGAAATTCTGTAGAAAATGGGTAAACAAGATTACCATATTACCCATCAAAGTCACATGCATTTCCAGACCTTTTTCTTAGCATAAATCATCTTGAAAAGAAAATATAGGCAAGATACTTCAGTTTAAATTATAGGACTTGAAAGTTACTTAAAAATTGCTAATTTGGAAGAAGCAGAACTGTTTTGTGAAAGATAAAGGTAGGGGAATTAATTATTATTGTCTTAGCTTCCAATGACAACACCAGGGAAAAGTTCCAGTAAGAGGCCATGCTTTCCCTGTTCAGGAAAATGCTGTTATTAAATTAGCTATCATGAAATGTACAAATTAATATAAAGTGACACTGCCAGAACGCCTGTATACCTTAATCGCTTCTGTATTATTTATAAACTAACTGCTAGGAAAGAGAGAGATGAAAAACTGGAAACTATAAAGCTCCTGTGTGTTATAGAAGACCAGCAGATATGACAGGCATTTTATTCATCCAATAAATATTGATGAGTACCTACTATGTATCAAGTAACATTTTAGAAAATTGCAATTAAGGAACTGACATGTAGATTGAATTTTCTTTTGTTTTAGTTGTATCAGTGGTACCTGTAAATCATTCCTTGGGTCAAATTCCTCCAATAATTAACCAACTCCATGGAAGAAATTCAGAAATTTAGAAAACTCAGGCTTGATGTTTTCAATTTTTCTTAGAATCAAAGAGCTGAAAGAGAATTAAATTTTCTTTGTGAATTAACCTCTTCGTCCATTAAAGTTAACGTCTAAACCCAATGCAATTCCGATGTAATTGACACAGTCACAAACATTTCCTTAAATGGGTCCTTCAAGGAACTGAATGGTTCCTGATATGACTGATGTACCTGGCTTATCTTTAATATGTTAAACTGCTGGAGAATCTGGTTAAAAGTCCGTTGACACAGTGAAGTTTTATTTAATACCTTAAGGTAATTGAAGCCCCATTTGCTGGATTTCAACTTCACATAGGTAGCTGGAGAGATGTCTAGTATTTGAAATCCTTTGGGTCTTAATGAAACACTCTAACTCCAGTTCTAGATCTGGGTCATCTTGGACATTTTCTTGTGTGTGACTTCTTTGGACTATAAAATGACTGCTGATTAGGGCTAATCCATATACACTTGACTTTTAAACAATGTCTTTATTCTGTCTGAAATCAGACCCTCTTCCTTAACAGCACTTTTTGTCTTTGTTGTTAAAGAGCAAGCACAATGAGCACGCACTCCCTCTTCTCCACAACCTCACCAACACTTGTCATCTCTTGCCTTCTTGATAATAGCCATTCCAACAGGTGTGAGGTGATACCTCTCTCATTTTAATCATCCATAACTAATAATATTCATGCATACTGTGATCAAGCTCACTTTTTCTTACATGGCCTTTATCACATAAAATGGCTCAGCTTTAAACTTACTGCCTACAAAGACAACACTGTCCTTTGTTGCTCAGCTTTCAAAACATAGTCCCCAACATCATTATCCTTAATCAGAACTTCTTCATATCTTCCTACCATCCAACTTGAAATATTCACTTAAGTCGAAGTGCTCGCATCACTAGCCTTTGGGCTTATCACTGTATTCACAGAGACTAACCCAGTGTCTGAAAGATGCTGTGTACTCAGTACAAGTTTATTAAATTGAGCTCAATGTATTTCTCAAATGCCACGCTTAGGGAGCCTATAAGCATCTCACCCTTGGAATCCACTCCTTATATCCCCTACCTGACTGATACTACTCAGACTTTAAAGCCCACTAATGTCCAGCTTCTCTCTGACACATTTCCATACTGTAGTACACAGTTTTCTCTTCTTTCTCAATAATTATTTTCACATTTAGAATATTGTACCATCATGAGCTTTAGCTATTTCTACAAGTAGATTATAACCTTCCTAAAGAGGACACTTTCTTATTTTTTGATGGATTCACCATAATATCTAGCAGAGTGCTAAGCATATAACAGATAATGAGTAAAGTATACAATTTCTTCTCGATAGATAATTTTATGTACTAAGTATTTCAGCAAATATTTATGGAGTACTTTTCTGTAACATATCTGCTAGACTTTGAATATAAAATGAAAGTAATAGTCCTTTTATAGTCTCTTAAGCAGTTTGCACTGATAAAAGCAATTTTGATAGGAAGAAAACAAACACAATGTGCAATGGGAATATAAAGGAAAGAGGAATGGAATTTCCAGGAAGAGGGCATTGCATATTCAAAATATGAGAAAAGGAATAAAAGGAATACAAAGATTATATATGTGTGTGTGTGTATCCTTGCACATTGTACTTCTTTTATTTATGTATTTTTAAGTTGGTTGGCTTCTTATTTAATGCCAATTTCCCAAACTAAAATGTAAATTCTGTGAGGAAGATACTGTCCCCAGCTAGCTCTCCATTAGATGCTCCAGTAGCATATTGGCTGGCCTGTGGTATTATTGAAGAAATAATTACTGACCGATGAATACAAGAGGTTTACAATGACTTAGTTAATAGTCTCTTGTGTGTGTCTGTTTGTGTTTGGCAGAAGCTTTGGGTGCTGAGCCCTAGGCAGTGGGGAAGAGAGAACATTTGAAATGAGTTCTACATAAACATTTGAATCTATTCTGAGGGCAGAAGACCCACAGAATGAGAGAAAGCAAGAGAAGTTACCATAGTCAGATACGTCTTCTGAAATGATCACTCTGGCATTGATATGGGAACTAATTAGAAGAGATACGATAGGATATTGGAAAATCAACTTGAAGGCCATTGCATCTGTTTAAGGACCTACACAAAATTAAACAACAGCGGGATGGAAGTATGGGTATGAATTCCAGAAATATTTAAGTATCAGGACTGCAGACTAATGAAGAACATTCTGACACCCTTTTAAATCATAAATTATATGCCTAGGCATGTACCACACAGAAATGCTTAGCTGCATAAGGTCAGAGGTAGCAGGAAATTGTTGCAGCATTGTATCTGGCAGGCAGGCATTTTAGGCATTGAGATTGTCCATGATTAACAGTGCAGAGAGGTAAAATGTGGTGTATATATCATGCAATAGTCATAAACAACAGATCATATTAAATGTATGTAAAGCATGACAATGATGGATCATAAAATATAGTGCTTAGTTTAAAAAATAAGGTGGAGTGCAGTATCTAAGAAAATTACATTTACATAACAAACATGCAAGCATACAGAACAACACACCATTCTACAATAAGCAAAACAAACAAAATACACCCATAAGTACAAGAAAATCAACCTGTCTTATTTCAGGGAAAATTTTTTTCTTGTTACTTTTATTAAAGTTGCAACAAATTTATAAATTTCCATTAGTAAATTTAACATTGTGATGTTTAGCTTTCTTATTCAAAAGCAATACAGAAGGTTTTTATTTGTTCAAATCTACTCTTAAAGGTGAATTTTAAAGGCAACAAAAATAATGAGGCATTGTGAAATGGTCTTTGTTGGATGGTTTATTTGAATACATTTCTTTGTGCTATTAGGGTGAAAACTATGAGAGTACCTAAATGATGGGTAGCTAATCATTTGCTGTTATAAATTTGCAAACTGAAGCCCTGGCTGATGTGGCTCAGTGGACTGAGTGCCAGCCTGTGAACCAGAGTTCAATTCCCAATCAGGGCACATCCCTGGATTGCAGGCTAGGTCCCCAGTAGGGGGTGCACAAGAGGCAACCCCACTTGATGTTTCTCTCTCTCTCTCCTTCCCTTCCCCTCTCTCTAAAAATAAATAAATAAATAAAACCTTAAAAAAGTAAATGAACAAATTTCCAAATTTACTAGAATGACTGATGAGTAAAGTTGTTTCCAATTCCTGCCATCTTTAGAAAAATTTGCCTGTGACTCCTTTGTGTCTGCCCTTTGATGCTCTTGTAGGTTTTATTCCAAAATTCAACACTGACCAAGTTCCTGTTGCCACATTTAAACCCTGTTTCAGACATTTTTTCCCAACCTGATAAATGTTGAGACTTTGACATTCAGAACATTAAGTACTGATTAAATTTGAATACCTCTGTAAAGAAAAATAACTAATGAAGAATAACAGGTCTGACTTTGATTTTTTTTTTTAACCGATAACCTACATCTAGAGACCTTCTCCCCAGTTGTTAACAGTTCCCTAAGTGAAATTGCTGATGCAGATCTGGGTTCCTTCCTCTCTGTTAACATCTCAAAGATAAAAGAGGCAATCTCTCAGGGGACGTTGCTCCTATTGTGATTATGCTCAACTCCCTGTTGTCTATTGATAATTGATTGTCACCACTTTGAAGGTGAAACTTTTTATTCAAAAGCGGCTCCTCCAATGATGGGTACAACCTCCTGAGCATTCTCTAACTATTTCACTCTTGGAGGGATGTTTTAGAGCAGGAGTGATGGCTGAAGTGTTGAAGACTCTGGTCTTTATGCAGCTACTCAAGATCTCCTAAGCCAAGTGTTCATGAGCTTCCACTTCCTGAGTCATTCTTCCTTTCTAATTCATTCTGAAAAGGGTAATAGGCATTGCTTTGAAAAGAATAATAGAATTTTCAAGTAGTTTTACTGACAATTTTCATTTATGTTTTTGTTGTAGATCATTTTAAAGGAAAAATATAAAATTATGTGGGTTTGGCTGGGGTGGGGTAGAGGGATGGGGAGAAAATGCAGACAACTGTAATTGAACAACAATATATATTTTTTTAAATTATGGTCTGCTTTGTAAAGAAGCTATCATTTTAATTTCTTAGTTCATGTTCCATGAAATGTAAGATACAGTCAATGGGGCAGTTAAGTTGGGTTCTAGTACTGCATTTTCTAGCTATAAGACATCATTCAAATTACTTAAATTCTTTTAATATCAGCTTTCTCATATGTAAAATGAGAATAACAGTTTCCCTCTGTATTAGTCAGTGGTAGCCAAAAAGTGGAAACAGTGGAATACATAGTGAGTTATACTGAAAGATATTTATTATGAGGGATCGGCTCACATTATTATGGAGTCTAAAAAGTACCATGATTTGGTATCTGCAAGGGGGAGCCCCAAGGAAGCCATTGTGGTTCCAGTTCAAACCTGAAGGCCTGAGAACCAGGGGAGCCAATGGATAAGTCCAGTCCCAGTCCAAAGGCCTAAAAACTTGGGGGATGATAGTTTACATCCAGTCTGAGTCCAAAGACCCAAAACTAGAAGTGCTGATGCCCAAGGGCAGAAGACAGGTGTTTCAGCTTAAGCAGAGGTCAAATTCACCCTTTCTCTGCCTTTTTCTTCTATTCAGTCTCTCAAAAATTGAATGATGCTCATCCACATTGGTAAGGGTGATCTTCTTTCCTTATTCTACCAATTCAAATTCTAGTGTCTTCCAAAAACATCCTCACAGACACACCTAGAAGTGATGTTTTACCAGCTATCTGGGCATGCCTTAGATCACAGGTGGCAAACACAAGGCCCATGGGCTGAATCCGGCCCTCCACCTTGTTTTATCTGCCTGGCACCTTGTTTCTACCCAGCGGCAGCACTGAGCTCCATGCCCCTAGTTAAGGAGAAGTTACATTTATACAGTCCTAAAGTTACATTTGGCCCTTTGAAGGCAACCGTGAAGATGATGTGGCCCCTGGTGAAAATGAGTTTGACACCCCTGCCTTAAACCAATGAAGTAGACACATAAAATTAACCATCACAACATTATAGAAATTGTTGGGCAGATTAGCAATTATAAATAGGTGGTGATTGGCTACTGTAGGCAATTAATAACTTAGAGGTATCCTTATAACTATTTAGAGATGCATATTACACATTTATGTAGAATGTGGCATGACATTGAGTTGGCTCCAACTCTTGGAGACCCAAGAATGAGTGATGTCCACAATGTCTTGTGCTCAACAGCCCTACTCAGCTCCCATAGACTCATGCCCATTGCTTGTTATATGGAGTCAGTCCATCTCATAGTTGTGTTTCTCTGTTCCTGCTACCTCCTATTTTCCCAGCATTATTATCTTTTCCTAATAACACCAACTTCTCATGAGGTGCCCAAAGTAGGACAGCTTCACTCTTGCCATTTTCCCTCCAATAATGTTTCAGGAATAATTTGTTCAAGGACACACTTGTTCATCTTTCTGCTAGTACAGGGTATCTGCAGGGCTCTCCTCCAATACCACATTTCAAATGAATCCAGTTTTTCCCTCCCAGCCTTCTTCACTGTCCAACTTTTGCATCCATGCATAGTAACTAGACATGTGAGGGTGTGGATGATCATAGCCTTTGTCCCCAATGACACATCTTTGCTCTTGGTGTTCCTTCATAATTCCTCTATTTCTGTCCCTCCGAGTCTCAGTTTTCTCTTGATATCTTAGTGGATGTCTCCATCTGAATTAATGAGTGAACCAAGTTACATAAATCTTCAACAATTCCAGTGTCTTTATTGTCCAAGTTAACATTGCATGAATTGAGTTGTACTAGTGCACTAGAAATAAAGACAAGGATGTTAAAGCCTGTCACACATGGATTCAAATCTTAGTTCTGACATACCAGTGATTTAACATTTCTTAGGAGTGTGCATTGGTTAAACAATAGATGTATTTCTCAGTCTTTATTAATATTTCATTGGGAAAGTGGCAAAGTTCAAATTAAGATTGCTCATAGATTGTTGTCTCACACTGAATAACTCTGCATCTGACTGACTGACAACTGAGAGTTGTTTACATCTTTTATCATCTCTTCCAAAAAGAGGAGGTCATCCTTATACCTCTTTCAATTTCTGGTCTTGGACACTCTTACAGGTCTTGTTCCTATAGACTCTAATTACAGATAATCAATAAATGTTGTAGTTATATACAACCATGAAAATATGCATTATGCATTCTCTTTCAAGATTATCAGAATCTCACCTCTGCTTCTGGCTATGATGTTTTCAGCATCCCATCCTTCGAGCTAGTGGGTGGGAAGTCAGTGACGGTAATTTGAGACGTGTTCTTTCACGCTGTTTTCAAGACTACTTGCAATTTTTCACATAGGGGCGCCAAACCATCCTGAATAGCAACAGGTTCATGTCACAGAATAATTATATGCCCAGCACTTTTTACCAAGCACTGTGTCTGCTTCATGCAGCAGTTCCGACTGGCAACAGATGGTTGCCAACCAATGGTTTCTGAGGAGGAGGAAGATATAACTACCTCTGACATCTTTCCAATCAATAGTCATTGGGTACAAAGAGAGCAACTTTGTGAATGAATTTAATCAAATTTGGGGATTTCAGATTTAGTCCTGTTTTGTACATGAAAATAAAATATACATCATCTAGCTCAACATTAATCTGAAGTAAAATACTATCTCATTATTACAATATACATAAAATGTCAAACTGGTGTGGTAAATGACATAGGGCTGTTTAGAGCAGTTACATGCATATGATGTTGCTGCAAATGAGTGTATATAAATAGACCAGGCGGAGGCAGCTGGGTTCAGTGGAGCTCCGCAAAATCTCTGCTCACATCTCTAAGGTGGCCTTTACACCAATGTCTTCATCTTATCAGTCTGTGGCTCCTTTCCAGATGTCTCTAAATGTGACTTCTCTTTTTTTATCTGCACTTATTCGCTCAACTTTCTTCTAGCCATATCTTCAGTCTAGACAAATCCTTGGCTGAAAAGAGCCTGATTTTTCTGACAGAGGCCAGCAAGTGTTAATGTGATTTTGTAGCTGAACACATTCCCACCTTGTGTGGGCCACAAGAAGTCTCTACACAGCGTTGTGCATTTACATCCAAAAGCATTTCCCCAAAGTTTTTGAGTCAATTCACTCAATGACATTGTGGATGTTGATAGTCCTTTTGGACTTAAAATATTAAAATGATTATTTAACTTCAGTTCAAATAACTCCTCAAGCTCAACAACCAATTAAAGCTCATCAAAATCCTACTCCCATTACTCACCTCCTGGCTGGGAATACCATCAAGTCTCAGACCACTTAGTAAAATTACCCACAGTAATTATAATGTTGATAGGCTAAAGGAGATACATTTTTAAAGGATTTTTTCATATGTATTTAATCTATGTGTTGGCTGATAATACATAGACTAGTGCATTTCAGAGCTTGTATGTTACATCCTGCTCCTAGGATTTATAAACAAGGAAAAATTTTGATTCATAGCTGTTTCAAATATGGAAGATGCATTTATTTTACCTTTTCTTTAAAGAAAAACCCTTAGTAACTCTACGAAGGACAAATATTTCTGGATGAACAGATTGACAGATTTGACCTTTGACTCAGCATCAACATTCAAATCTCAGTTGTCCAACCTATTAACAAGCTATTCATTAGCAAGCAATCTGTCACTAGACAGTTCCGGAGAGTTTATCTGTCATGACAATGATCTATGGTATGTTTACCCCCAAATCTCACCGCTGTGTCCCCCGCAGGGCGACTTCCGTTGAAGAAAGGCTCCGGTGGCCTTGTGGCCAGTGCCCCTCTCTGGGCTGTCATTGCCCTTGTAATCAACAGAATCTTTTCTTACTGGAAAATAAGCCGGTAGTGATTCGTGCCATCTCAAACTCAGCAGGATTCACACATGTTCAGCTTGGCCTCTAGGCTTCATGCTTATCCTGGAACTTTTTAATTAGTTTCCTGACATGTCCAAGCAGCTGTCTTCTGGATGAATTTCAACTACCTACAGTTTTTCCCTTCCCTGACTAGGAATAACTCAATGCAATTATGATTTTATAACATATATTAATCATTTCTGATAGTTGCAAGCTTGCTCCAACCCCCATAATATTTCTGTGACCAAGCAAACCTAAACCAACACTTCTCTGGAGAACATTTCTTAGATTTTGTTCATACTCATTGATTTAAATGATTGCCTGCAGACACATAGAGTAACACTAACGCTAACATAGAGTAAAAATTAGTATTTGTGGCTCTTCAATGGATTTTTATATTTGATTTTACTTACTTTAGTATTTAAAAAGGGCTACATAGGAAAAAATGAAACAAAAATAAAAAGACTAAAGCAAGGAACTGGAGTATGAAAAATGGTTATGCTATTAGTTAACATGGCTAATTATTACTATTCTATCATTTATTCAGTATGTATGTATGTATGTATATGTGTGTATGCATGTTTATTAAATTGAGTGAGGTAAAGAGGAGGCATTTTCCCAATCCCTCTTTGCAATATTGGTATCAAACTTCATTATTTAGTGGGGAATGATATTAAATATGTTACTAAGTTGATAAACATTATGACTAAAATAAAAACAACTTGGTTTATTGGACATAATCTACTAAAGAATATAAGAAATAATTTGTTCAATGAGAAAAGCAAAGCTCTCTGTATGCCCCTCTCCTCAGGATACTGGTGTTTAGAAGGGAATGAAATGTCTGCAGTAGAGAAATAGAAGTGAATGTAGACAAGGGAAGCTCATATGAACAAGTAAATAAATATTCGTCTAGACAAGTTTGCCAGGGAGAATGTAGTTGAAGCTGTTGTCAGTTTATACAGTCAATGATATCAGAAGCTTATAAAACTAAAGTATAAGTAGGCAATAAAATGTGTCCATTAATATTTCAAATAGGATTTTCCTTTTTCATTATCTGAACACTGTTTACTAGAGTTCCGTTTTGTCTCAATGATCTTCGCTAATATTTCTCCCATGTCGGCAGTCTCCATCATCACAGTAATGAAACTCCTGCTTTCTACAGCCATTAGCAAAACCTCTGGTTAGAGTAAATTTGGAGAAAGCCGTGGAAGTGCTCTGCACCATCACACACAATTTATTGACTCTCTTTAGTACCCTGGTCTTTCTTATTTTCAAACAAGCATTTTTTTTTTTTCATGCAGGCCCCATTTTGCTTGAAATAGCAACCCTCCAATCTTTGCAAAGCTGCCTTCTTCATATCATTTGATCTCTGTACAATGTGTCTGAAGTCCCTACACCATCAATCCCTGTCCAATTACCCTGTTTTAGATATTTCTGTTACATGTATTTTTATGTGTAATTAACTTGTTTACTTTTTTATTTGCTATTTGTTCCATGCTGGAATATAATAGCATAGGAACAGCAGTATTAACTGTCTTATACACCACTTACTTCCAAAGCCTCCATATTTTCAACCAGTGTTTGAGTTACCTTATCTATTACAGAAACATGTATGGCTTTTACATACATATTACTGAAGAATGATGTTTATGCCTATAATTGAGGAAAATTTCTAGCCCCTTTTACACCTAAAATGTTACAGATAAACTCCAATATTTATTCAGCATACCAACATATGTCACAAAAAGTTAAAGCATGAGGCCAAGATGTTGTTGTGGTTTAAATTTCTTGAGAGTGCGTTTTAAATTCATTGGGCATTTCCTGTGTCATTGAATAGCATTTACCAAGATGCCTTTCCTATGAAAAGGAGCCATAGATAGATAAATAATTTCAGGAAAGCTACAGTTGCTTTTTTTTTTCTTTCCTGCATGAAATGCTCTGTAGAGTAACTCATTCAGTGAGTAATAAGATAATTGACGTATCTGGAGTTTAACAATAACCCAATTACCACTGCTTATGTTGCTTTTCTTGTAAATTTGCTATAGAAATAATTGGTTTGTCCAAAATAGATCCTTGTTCCTAAGTAGCCCAGTGTATTGCTGATATAGCACCAAAAATCCCATGCAAAAGTATAATATAGACCATAGAAAAAAGGAGAAAATATGGAAAGTAGAGCACTTTAAAGTTTTATTAAAGAGGGTGGGGCACAGGGGCCATGCCATTTTTGGTCAAAAACTGCTGAACACTTAGTGCGCCGTGGGCAGCTGTGCTTGTTGATCATAAATCACCCATCGTGAAATGAGCAAACACAATGAAAGGGTCTTCAAAAAAAATTCACTAACGCCGAATGCAACGTCTCACAACAACGCCAGCTGGTACACTGATACACATGGGTTCCTAGAACACACACCTAGTGGTTGGAAGCCTGCATTACAAGACGCTGCCCCTCTAGAATATAATTCCATTTTATCTTTTATTATTTTTTTACATCATAAGCAGTTGGCTGACAGTATGATTTAGCTTATTGCAAAAAAAAAAAGCAAGGTTTTTTTTTTTTTCCATCTGTCCATTTGAGATGCAGGACCCTTGAATCACTGGGTCTCCAACGTGCTTTGCAAAAATTCAATGCATGCCTTGTTTAAGCCAAACAATCCCTTAGAGAATACGTTATTCACCTCTAGTCATTTAAGTTTCTGATCTTTTCATAATTTGAATGCAAAGCATACTTACATACACCCTACAGTTAAGACTCAGATAAGTGGGTTTATTTGTGTTTGTTCAAGTCAATTGGAATTATTACATATACAAGTCACAGGAAGAAATCTAAAACTCAGCCCTTTGTTTTTATTAGTATACTTAAATGTTTGAAAAAAGTATATTACTATATTGAAAACTCATCTTTATTATATGCTATAAGAAAGGATAATATAAAAATGTAATGACTGGTAAAAACTATTTTTTAAAACAAATTTGTTTTTGAAATAATGTGTTAAAACAGATGAATTGGTAGGAAATTATATTTGAAAATTTTGGTCTTTATTATACTGCTTTATTTTTTCTTTTTAAATTTTTATTCTTTTAATAACTGACTTACTAGAGGATAATGACTCAATTAAATGTTTTTTGAAGAAATAATAGCTCCTCTTCATCACACCACAAGCTCTTAATAAAGTTTAAGTAAATTTGTGAATAATGAAATTGTTATTTTCTTTGTTTCATTTTATTTCATGTTATTCATGACAGTTTACAGATAGGGTTTCAAATCACATGAGAATACATGGAATACTAGTTTAATGTAAAATAGGATGAGAGAAATGTAACCTTAGATGATAGAGGAGAAATGGCTCCCAAACTCCTGTATTGTTAAAATACAAGAAGGAGGGACAAAAAAAAAAAAACCCAGAAATATCTTCTAAAGGGTGGGCCCCATGTAGCACAGGGTTTCCCTGCTAGGTGAGTGTTCCAGGAATCCATAAGTATCAGTGTACTAGCTGGCATTGTTGTGAGAGGCTGTGTTTGGCTTTGGTGAATTTTTTTTGAAGACTCTTTCTACTCATTTGCCCATTTCATGATGTGTGATTTACAAGTGCACCTGCCCACACTGCACGGTGTTCAGGAGTTTTTGACCAAAAACAGCATGGCCCCCACGCCCCACCCTCCCTATTCACTGGATCTCACCCTGAGCCACTTTCTGTTTATTTGTTTCTCCACATAAAAAAAAAAAAAAAGTCTTCAAAGGGAAACATTTTGCTGTTGTGGAATGGGTGAAACAAAAAAATGGCAGAAGCACTTTTAAAAGGCATCAAAATTGACAAGTTCACAACTGTACTTGAACAACAATAAAAAAATAGTTTAAAAAGGATTTCAGTGAAAATATAATGAAAAACAGAAAAGTTATCTGAATAATTTAAGATATAAAAAGAGGGTTTGAGCAGTGGAAAAAAGTCTCAATAGGTGTATTGCATCAAATGGAGAATAACTTTGAAGGTGACTGAAGTTTAAACATTAAGAATAAATGCACAATTGTTATAAATAAATTCTAGATTTTGGGGGGTCCCCCTTTGTAGTATCTTATTTGATAAAATCATCAGGAATTTGTTTCTAGACACTGTTGTTGAAACTTTTCTATGAAGTTATTCAGAGTAAACGGAAGTGCCATGAAAGCAGTCATTAGAGGTTAGAAGAAAAAAGATTTGAAAATAATTGGAAAGTGGTAGAACTTAGGAATTTATTATCTAAGATTTGCCTACAAATAATCTACAAAGAAAGTAAAAGCAACTGTAGTTTTCATGTTCCAATAAAAAGGACAGGAATTTTACTGAAATGTCATTAACAAATTAAATTTCTGAGCAATTCCAAAATTAAGTGTCTGTTACTTAAAAAGTCATTAACTAGGGCAAGTAGTTCCCTTTAAAGTATAGTTGACATACAATATTACACTAGTTTCGAGTATGAAATGTGATTCTACCTTCATATACTATATGATGCACCCCTATGTTATTGCAGCATTATTTACAGTAGCCACGACGTGGAAGCAATCTAAGTATCCATCTATAGATGAATGGATAAAGATGTGAGATACACACACACACACACACACATATGTTCTTATGGACTATTACTTGGTCATAAGAAAGCATGAAATCTTGCTATTTGTAATAACATGGATGGAAATTTTGTAATACCTGGACAGTATTACGCTAAGTGAAGTCAGTCAGACAAATAGAGACAAATACTGTATGATATCACTGGTATGTGGAATTTGAAAAACAAATGAAAAAATAAAGTGCCAGGTTTTGATCAGGTGGCAGGAGACAGGAACGAAAGCAAAGGCTGAGCCAGAGAGTTTTGGGGGGTTTCTGAAGGAAAGGCGGGGCAGGCCCCAGTGAACAGCACAGGACTGCCTAGCTGAACAATTCCAGCCAGCTTTGGTGCCAAACAAGTGGTCTCTGGATGCCTGGTCCCTGGCCTGAGGGTGATTTAGGGCAGGGAACATACTGGCTTGGTGCAGGAGACTTAGGTAAGTAGTGATTGGGGTTAGAGAGGCTAGGTTGGCTGTTCGCATATGAAAGACGTGCTCCTAAGCACTGCCCTCTCTAAGACTGTCTAGCTTTGGAAGGGGCTGTATGTCTCCAGCCAGCCAGCTTTTTAAGATGTCACAACATCATATAATACAGACTTTAAGAAAACTATTAATATACCTCATTAATTTAATTTCTAAGTCTTCTGTGAAAAAATATGAAAATCTTATTTTTTGAGCCAAGTTCATAAGTAGGAAAAGAAAAATGCTGGTGATTATGCACAGCTTTGAATTGGATTTTATCAGGGCTGCAGTGCTGGATAAAGTATGAAAGAAATGAGAGCTTTATGAATCAGAAAATGGGGGGGATGTATTTAGATATTCTATCTAAAGGCATAATAATTCTTATTTCTGGTCTCCATTCTCCTCAGGATTGGAATCTGATAAAATCTCCAATTGGCTCTATCTGATTTAGGTCATAATTTCATGCTAAATATTTTAACTCCCCCAGTAGTCATTTTCCTATAAAAAATTAAGCAGAAAGTTCTCCAACTGGCAGTATTATCAATTTATAAGCTATGTTGAATTTTTCAAGTTGAGGGGGCTGACAGCCAATGTTGCAACACGTTGCCGAGTCTTGATCTGCTGGCCACCTTTCTCTCCTTGCTTTTACCCTATATATCAAACTCTCTGTTGAAAATCTCAATAGCACGCTCAACAGACTACTAATATGTTCGTCAGGCTCACTATTTATTACCCTTCCTCCTTCCCCACATACAAAATACACAATTAACCTTTTATATCCCCCATCTTGATTTTCTTCCTTTGCACCACACTTTCCCTGATCCGAATGCCAATTCTTATCCCCTGTACATCCCATTGTGTCTTGATCCCTTTGATTTTTTGTCATCTCTAATGTCACTGCCTTAGTTTATGCCATCACTGTCTCTCACTTTTTTTAACTGTGTCCCTGGTTCTAGTTTGTTGTCCTTGCCCTATACTGCAGGCAGCATCATCTTTTCAAAGCTAAAAGATCGTAGTATTTATTCTCCTGCTTCAAACTCTCCACTGCCGGGTCCTTTACTGAGAGCTACTTTAACCTTTTCCCCCATGTGTTAAGTTCAGACATTGCCGAACAGCGTTCAGGTGGTCAGAATGGCCCCACTGTAGCCAAATTCTCACCTCAGTGTTGTACTTCCTTTACCTCGAGGCTTCTTCCTCACTCTCCAGAAAGACAGGCTTGGTTTTCCTCAAACCAAAATGAAGTCCTATGCTTTTCCTAACTAATTCCATAAATTATAAAACTTAAGCCCAGGGTCAATTAAGCAGTTGCCACACTTCTTAATTGACAGTTTTCTTTTCTACTTCAAAGTTAACCAGCAATTTTTCAGTAAGCAATCAACAAAATAACTGGACTTTACTATCAATATAAATGAATGTGTTCATCTGCAATTTAAAATATTTTTCCAAAAGAGTCTTATTTCTGAAACTTTTAGGAAAAAAGTCAATTTTCCTGATTATAGCATCATTTAAAAGAGATTGATGACCATGGCTGCCATTTTGTTTTAAGATAACTATTATAAAAACATTGATTATCTATTATAAAAGACAAATTAATACCCATCCCTTTGAGAAACAAGGTCTATCCTGCTTTTCCTTCAATAAATATTGTGACTGGTTTGACAGAGTATGGCAGAAGTGGCATTAAGTGACGTTTAAAGCTAGGTAATAAAAGACGTTGTTCACTGAAGTGTTCGTTCACGGGGTTGTGAGTCTCAGTGAAAAAAGTTCAGTTCCCCAGAAGCTGTCTGGCTGGGAAGAAGCCCAACCAAATGGACAGCGAATGGGTAGGAATTCTGATGGGCAGATTGAGAGAACCCATCTTGAAGTCATACCATCCCAGGCACAAGATATGTTACTGAAAAGTCTCCAGATGAGTTGGTCCTCAGGTATTTCTGTCACCTCAATTATATAAAATTTCTATTCTCCTTTATCATGGAATAAAGGCATGAACCTATGATGCCAGAATCTATAAGCATAATGCAATGATTTTTGCTTAATACCTCTAACTTTTGGGGTAGCCTTTAATGCAACAGTAAAATGTTGAAGTGTGTGTTTGTGTGTGTATGTAGACAGAGAAGTATTTCTGTATGTTTTTGTTATAATAATTTTATGTAGTATAATGCTTATAATATATAAGATATATTTATGTATCTTTATATACACAGCTAAGTAACAGCATAATATTAACAGGTGGTATAATATAAGGTAAAAGAGGTTTCTGGATTGCAGTCCCACTTGTGTGTAAACCAGGCTTAGTTGTGAAGAAGTCAATTAACCTCTTAACATCATTTCACATTTTTTAAATTAGGGAAAGTGATGTTTCTGTAAAGCCCCTATACTGTCAGTATCAAATCATACGATATATATGAAAGTACTTTGTAAATTAAAAAGACTGATTGAAAGAAATGATTTTTTTAAAGGAAACAAGTAATTTTTTTAAAAAAGCTCATGGTAAGTATCAGGCAGGTGCCAACTGAGTGCCTACGTAGCAATTATTTCTGAAGATTTCCTATAATTATTTGCAATAGAGCTTCTACAGGTTGAGAAGTGCATAGGATGCCATGGATGAAGATTATAGGCTGCCACTTAGATGTACTGCCAGGAACTGTAAGGCACTAACCAATCCGTAGGCTTCTTGTGCCTAAATTGAAACTAAGTTCGAAAACTAGGACTGTTTGAACTTTTATGAGAGTAACTGTTAGGAAATATAAACTCTCCGCTTTTTCCAAACTATTTTTTTAAGAAAAAGCCTTTCATGCTCAGTGTACAATTGCCACTCCTCTAGCTCTAGAGGAAATGAAATACTACCCCTCAGCTCCCTCAAAGCATGAGCAGCCTTTCCGCTGATGTCTCCCTTGATGCCATCAAGACAACTTCTCCCCCAGCCTGGTTTTCTGCTCCTTACCTCTGCTGATGGAAAGTCCCCTCCCATTTGCATGGGCCCAACCTTCAGAATCCTTTATGAGTCTTTTGTTTCTCTCATAAATCACAGCCGACATCTAGTTCTTCAACAGATCCTAATGGTGATCCCTGCAAGCGTGTCCAGGATTTGACCATTTCCCCCCAACTCCACTGATGCCTTTTTGATCTGAATTTTGATATAACCAAAGTATATTCCTGCATTTTGAAATAAGCAAGTAACTGTTTTCTTTACTTCCACACTTATTTCCAATGTAGGCTAAACAACATAGCCAGAGTGATGCTTTTAAAATGTCTGTTGTCTTCTCTGCTGAAATTCTCCAATGGCTTTCCACCTTATTCATGGTGGAATTATTGCAACTCCCTACCCAGTCTGGCTCCCTGTTTTCCTGGGTGATGTCATCCCCTAACATTCTCTCCTTCTGTCATTCCACTCAAGCATCACTGATCTCAGTGTTTCCCAAATCTTCTGGGCATGCGACCGTTTCAGCAGTGTGTAATTGCTATTTCTAGGTCTGGATCTTTCACCTTTTCAGTTCTTTATTCTAATGTTACCTCTTCTGGGAAGATCTCTATGAATACTTCCATTTAACTTACAAACATTTTCAAACATTTCCAAAAGCAGAGAGAGCAATATTTTGAACCCCAATATACATATTATAGAAGTATAAAAATTATTCTCTCATAGTCCATTTTATTTCATCTATGTTCTCTTCTATTTCCTTACAATGGACTGCAGATTATTTTCAAGAATATGCCAGATGTCATGTCATTTCATTCCTAAGTATGAATGTATACATTCATATTTATTCCACACTACCTAAATGTATACATTTCACCTTTGGCAACACCCATTTCCTTGTTTTATTTTTTTCTTCATACCACTTAACATTATATAATATCCTAATATCAATATATAATATTAATTTCTTATTTGATTTATTTTTCTGTCCAGTCTTTACTAGAATGTAAGCTCTAGCAATTTTTTCACCATGTCCCTTAGAGCAAGGGACATAAAGGAAAGAATAAACAAATGAGACTTCCTCAGATAAACAGCTTTTGCATAGCTAAAGACATCAGCAAAATGAAAAGGGAACCAAAATTATGGGAAAATATATTTGCCAATGATAACTCAGACAAGGGTATGATTTCCAAAATACATAAAGAACTCATATGACTCCACACCAAGAAGACAAACAATCCAATTAAAAAATGGGCAAAGGACCTGAACAGACACTTCTCTAAGGAGGACACACAGAGGGCCCAGAGACATATGAGAGGATGCTCAGCATCACTAGCCATCAGAGAGATGCAAATGAAAACCACAATGAGATACCACTTCGCACCAGTCAGAATGGCCATCATAACCAAATCAACAAATAACAAGCGCTGGCAAGGTTGTGGAGAAAAGGGAACCCTAGTACATTGTTGGTGGGAATGCAGACTTGTATAGCCACTGTGGAAAACAGTATGGAATTTCCTCAGAAAACTAAAAGTGGAACTGCTTTTTGCCCCAGCAATTCCGCTGCTGGGATTAAACCCTAAGAATCCTGAAACACCAATCCAAAGGAACCTATGCACCCCAATGTTCATAGCAGCACAATTTACAACTGCCAAGTGCTGGAAGCATCCTATGTGGCCCATCAATAACTGAGTGGATCAAAAAGCTGTGACACATTTACACAATGGAATTCTATGCAGCAGAAAGAAAGAAGAAACTGCTACCCTTTGCACATGAATGGAACTGGAGAGCATTATGCTAAGTGAAATAAGCCAGGCAGTGAAAGACAAATACCATATGATCTCACCTTTAAGTGGAACCTAATCAACAAAACAAACAAATGAGCAAAATATAACCAGAGACATGGAAATAAAGAACAAACTGACAGTGACCAGAGGGGCAGAGTTAGGGGGGTAACAGGGGAAAGAAGGAGAATGGTCAAGGAACATGTATAAATGACCCATGGACAAAGGCAATGGGGGGAAGGGAAAAGGATTGAATGTGGGAGGTGGGGGTTAGGTAGGGCAGGGGAGAGTAATGGGGGAAAAATGGGAAAAATTGTAACTGAACAACAATAAAAAAAATCAACAAAACAAACAAGCAAGCAAAATATAATCAAGACATTGAAATAAAAAACAAACTGACAGTAACCAGAGGGGAGAGGGATAATGGGGGAAAAAAGGGGAAGGGTTGTCAAGGACCCATGGACAATGCAGAAGGGTGGTAGGATCAAGGATGGTAGGTGGGAGTGAGTGGGGCAGGGGAGGGTGGTGAGGAGAGAATGGAGACAAGTGTACTTGAACAACAATAAAACAAAGTAAGCTCCATGAGGAGTTTTAAATGTTTTATTCACTGCTATATGCACAGTGTTTGTTGTGAGAATAATAGCACATATGGGTGTTCAACAAACACTTGAATAAAATTATTTTCTTGTGCTCAAAAATACATTATATTACTTGTCTTAGTAAACATACATTTCCCCTCATAACTATAAATAAAATGTAGTATATCCTAAATGATGAATCTCGCACTTGAGTGGTAAAATTATGTACTGGTGGGGAGTGGGGTTTACTTTGCATCATTCTTTCAAAGGGGATGAATCACATAGCATTTACTTCCTAGCATACTCAAAAGGTAAGCTTAAGATACTTTAAAAACATTTGCTTTATAATTCTGAAAAAGAAACAACCTGTTACATTCAATCTAACAATACTTGCATGCACCTTCCAACAAATACATTCGTTAAACCTACAGAGGAATGTATGCATGTGGAAACAATGCTGCATTCACATCACTTGAAAAATAGAAAGGTTTTTTTGTACAAATGCGCCCACTGGTATTAGCACTGAATACTAATAACATATCAGTACCCTGAAGTGACTACATATATGCCTAAGTGTGCCTGCTATTTCAATCATTTTAAATAGTTTCAACAAATACAAGTATTTCATAATTCATCTTTCATTCGGAAAGGTATTCTGCAAAGCCTCCTCAGGGATTTATTTAAAACTGGCATTTCTCTATTATACTTTGTGCATAGCCTGGGGCTTATTGTGAATTTTCATGGTTGATTTTATTTTATATGAATGCCAAAATCAGATACTTTCTTCTGAATTCATTATTTCTGGCCTTATCATAACCTTTTGATTTTATTTTTATTTCCCTTTTCTCGACCATCAACAATCCCGTGTTTACTGCAGTACAGCCATCACGTTAGTGACTTTGAAAAGCTAAGGAAACTGAGACTCATTTTAGCTTCAACATAAGTAGTTTGAGCCACAAATGTAGGGTACTTTACAAAGCATTTGAGTGTCCGTATGATCGCATGTGGAAATGAATATACGAGGTGACATGGGCCTGGAAGATAAAGGACAGACCATACTGTCCCTGGCCTGTCCTTCTCTTCCGAGGGGAGGGCGTCTGTGGGGGATGGAGGCATGCTTGACTCTCCTCACAACCCACTGTGTGACTGTGGCCTCAGGTCCCAAGTCCCGTGTTCCCAAAGCAGACGATGGAGTCAAATCTTTGAGTGTCTTCCTGTAAATATGTTTATGTAACAGTTATATTGCCTTCAGTTCTTGGTCAGAGGATTTGTTGCTTGGGAAAATAGCTGCATTTACAGCTTTCACGCTTTTCATTTCCTACTATAAGGAATTAATAGAAGAGAGAAAAAACATGTAGTAATCTAAAAAAGTCATTTTGGCACAATATTCAAAGTGATAAATTAATTTGGAGAGCTCAAAAGCAAATTAGTAACATTGATAGATAGATTTAGATTGAAATAGATATTTAATTGTGGTCAAAAATAATAGATTGACCCGATGACACAAAAGTTGACTAATCTCTACAGTTTGGGGTATTTGCAGACATGAGGCAAAACCCTGACTGATGAGTAGAAGAGATAAAGTTTTATGACATGGAAAAAATTAACACTCTATGAAGTTACATTTCCAAATTTTATGAATCAAAGAATTGGTTTTAATTTCCTGTATGTACTTCATCCATACGAATTCAAGTCACAGCGCAAAGAACTTTAAAGCCACGACATTTAGATGAGTGTAAAATCTATAAATGCTATAACAGAACTTTTTTTCCTCTAAAGAATATGCAATTAAACAGAATTTAATTTATAAATTCAAAAGTATTTATTAAACATTAAGATAATCCCTTCTCTATGATAAGAAACAGGAAGGTAGTAAATGAATAGAACAAAGTCCCTCACTCCCCACGTTCTTCCAAAGGGAGGGGGAGACTGTATATAAAATGTTTTCAGTAATATGTGCCATGAGAAGTAATGCAAAGAACAATGAGATTGTGAATGAAATTGTGCATTTTGGTGGGGAACATTCAACAAAAAACATTTAGCAAACTCTACCAGAAAAGACCGTGCATTAAGTGAAAATTTAAAGTTGAAGCGGAATCCATGCAGTTTGAAGGGTCAGGAGAATTCTAGTCACAAAGAAAAGCATAGAATAGAAGGTTCAGCAGGATAAAGATGTCTAAGAAAACTCATTTCAACTTTTGTCTTTATAAATAATACATCAAAAAACATCCTTGTGCCTGAATTTTATTATTTACTAAGAACAGACTCCTGAAAGTGGAAATATATAAACACTTCTAAGGCTTACTAATATTGTACTTATTACTATTGATATTGCATATTGTTTTCCATGAACTTTTTTTCATTGCAGTCCTTTGGTGCAGTAATGTTTAAATGACACAACCTGTTTGTTTAGAATTCAGTATTGCAAGTGAAAAAATTAACAATTCTTTTTCTTTGGTCAGATATCTGTTCTTTGAATATGAAAGGTTGTAAAATCATCTCCTTATCTTTAATAATTTTTTATATATTTAGATCCATATTCTCAAGTACATGATAAGTGCAGATGGAATAAGTAATTATTTGGCCTGGATTAAACTATATTAGAGTTAACTGTTAACAGTAAGTGCTAAATCCTAAAACATGAACTTAACATTAGTTAACTATAGTTGATTTTAACAAACAATTTCATAGTTACATATGTGACATTGAGGAAGTTCTCTCCTATTCTTAATTTGCTAAGAATTTTTACCAAGAATGGTTGTTGAATTTTGTCAAATGTTTACATTAATTGATAAAATCATATAATTTTTCTCCATTAACCTGTTGATGTAGCAGATTGAATTTTGAATAGTGAACTAGCCTTACATACTTAAATTAAGTCCCACTTGATTTTGGTGTATAATTCTTATTATACATTATTGGATTCAATTTGATAATATATCATTGAGAATTTTGCATCTATGTACATGAGGAACATTACATGAGGTTTATAGTTATCTTTTTTTAAAATGTCTGTATCTGGTTTGATATTAGAGTAATGCAGACCTCAAAAGATGACTGAGGAAATGTCTTTTGGTAGCGATTTTGGAGAAATAATATCACTACTTAATGTTTGGTGGAATTCACCAGCAAAAATTATCTATACCACATACTCTTTTTAAAACATTATAGATTATTTATTCAATTTTTAGTTGATATGTAAACCTACTTAGATTTATTTCACCTTATATGTTTTGTAGTTTGTGGTTTTCAAGGAATTGGTCTATTTCATCTAAGTTATCAAGTGATGAGCATACAATTGTTTATAGTATTCCTTTATTTTCTTTAAAATGTCTGTGGGATCAGTAGTGATGACACTTCCTTAGTGATAATGGAATTTGTGACTTCCCACCTTGCCTAAAGGTTTGTCAATTTAATTGAACTTTTCATATAAAAAAATTTGGTTTTATTGATTTTCTTGCTTTCATCTGTAGGCAGCTTATAGTTGAATCTTACCTTTTTTTTCTTTTTAAATCTATTTAACTACACTATGTATTTTGATTGGAGAATTTAATTCATTTATATTTTAAATAATTATCTATAAGTAAGAATTTGTCATTTTCTTGTTTTCTGACTTTTTAAAGTTTTTTCTCCTTTTTTGATTCCTGCCTTTTGATTTAATAATTTTCTTAATGGAATGCTCTGATTTCTTTCTGAAATTCTGGAAGTTAGGTCTGCAGGTGCTAGCCTGGTAATGGGGTGAGGCTGGGACCTTGGGCTGCAGGTGAAGCTTGATGTTGGGGAGGGCCTGAGTCTGCATCTGTGGGTGCTGATCTGGCACCGAGGCAGACTTAGAGCCTGCAGCCCTGAAAGCCAGCCTGGCACAGGGTTCACTGGGGCAGGCCTGGTGATCCGGTCCACAGCAAAGCTGAGTGCCCACTCTGCTCTCCCCCGCCAGGAGATTCTCTCTCTGCAGTGGGCTGCCTGGTTTTGAGGAAAGCGTGACTTGGGTGATGTAAAACTTTCTTTCCTAACATCTTCAAAGCATCTTTTGTTAATTTTGTGTCCCACTTAAGTGCTACAATCTTTCTCCTGGTTTCCTTAGCTCTTGTAAATGTATGTTTGTACATGGATGGCTGTGTAAATGTTTCTGTGAGTAGACAGACACTGGAAATTATGATTTGGCCATCTTGCTTATGTCACTCACTCTTCCTGACTCAATTTGTTTCCTTCCACTTCAACTGCACTCCCTTTTTGACTGCAGAAAGTCGGCCTTTTTAATCTGTTTGTGCTTCAGACTGTAGAATCCTGTGATGTTGCTCTACACTGGGATACATTGTGTTCTTAACATTTATTTTTGCACCTAAAGTTTCTTCAGTTATTTTGCAGAACCTTATTTTTCATAGTGTGGCTTTCTTTTCTAGGCCAAATCCCATCAACAAGATTTCCCTTAATATGTTTAAGGGCAGAGAGTTGGGAAGTTGGTTCAAACAGTGGTACAATGTTTTATTCACATCTACACCCTACTGTGCAAACATTTGCCAAATATTCAATGCATGATTCAATATCAGAAAGAACTTCTTTCACATTTGTATTACATTCGGTTGTTTACCAACCTTTTATATTGTAGTACCTCATCTTATTCTTAAGAAACAAAATTTAAATATTGAAATTCTATCAGATTAAAATGACATAGATTAAATTTTATCTAATTATCAAATTTAATTTCATCAGATTATAGAATCAAATAGATTTTTACAGTATAATATGTGAAATATTATAAAACAAAATATGAAAATTGTACATAGGACCTTTGACAGGGCTGACATTATAGGGTAGGGTTAACTTTCACATTTCCAGGGTTTTTTATAGTTTGTAATATTATAAATTGATCTATATAATTTCTGAGTGGTTTCAGTGTACAGAAAATACATGTTGTATCCATATGTATTTACTGACCTACATAACACTTTAACAAAGGCAGACCTTTCAGCTGTCAATTACTTGATTTTCAACATTCAAAAAAAAACCCCACATAATTTCCTACATGTCCAATGAATACATAAGATCTCAAATACACTTCATGTGGGTATGACAAACACTGCATTTTTCCTCTCAATACCCTTTCAGAACTTAAATAATGTATCAATATGGTTTATTTAATATAAAATTAAAGACAATTCTTCAACCTAAAAATTGTATGAGTAATAGGCATGTATGTGAATATTTATACTGCTCAATAAAGAGAAACACAAATTGTGAAGTCAAACAATGTACTTGAAACAAGGAGCAACCACTCTCCCTGAGCCTTGATTATTTTCCCTTTTATGACTCTTAATACAAGCAGAATGTTTTAAGTTGCACAAGCTGATTTACATTTGAGCTTTTATTTGTTTCTATATATGTCATTCTCATTTTGGTTATTGTTCCCATTTCAACTATTATCTAGTTGTGAAAGCAGTTTAGTTTTATTTGTAGCTAAATGAAGCAATTGTGTATTCCTGCACAAATTCTTATTGTTGAATCAAAACACAAAAAGAGGATTATAACAGTAATAACCAAAAATTATAACAAATAATAACTTGAGGCTAAAATACAGACTTGCAGCAGCAGAATATGAAACATACTAGGTTTACATATGTTTTGTTTATTGTCATTGCACACTGAAATTTACATCTTTCTTTAACTGAGTTGAGAACAGCTGTAATTATTATATTAGTGAGCAATTATCTGTAAAAGTTCAGAAAAATGTAATTGATGGCAACTGACCTCCCTAACAAAATAACCAGTAATGGAAAAGTTAATTCTACCTAAGCCGTTAGACCCAATCTTTTTTTTTTCACATTTTCAATTTTTATTCTATGCTTGTTGAAAGAGCTCCTTTAAACTTCTCTAGACTCTTTTATCATATATCCCTTCACTTCCATCACATGGTAACTGCGAGCCTTTTGCAAGCATCGTGGCAACAAAACACAACCCAGTTTCAACTGCTTCGTGACTGTCCTCTTTTCTTTAGTCCTATTGCGAACTTGGTTGTTGCTTTGGATTATGGATTGGAGACATTCTTACAATGATGAACATTTCTTCCACAAACATCAAATTTCTTTCCAGTTGCTGTGTTCTGATATTCTCTGCATGCACGACCACTTTTTGTTTCAATGCTGAGTCACGGAGAATCTTTGTGAAGACTTTAAACGGCAGTTAAATACACAGAGTACCAATGATGCAGTTGCCTCCAGCGGAGGGATGGTGAGGTGAACAACTAACACTGACACCTGCCCATGCTGGAGCAGTGATAACTCTGTCACTAGTGCTGTCTGGCTGGCAGAGACCATTAGGTGCATCCTGAGCTCAGAGATGCTAACACGAACAGAACTTTTTCTAACCACATAAACCTGGATGAAGATGTGCACTTCAGCAAAGTCCCACTTTCAAACTTCAGGAGGTAATGAAAAACCAACTGCCTTGAAGGATATCGTAGCACTTTTCTTCTTTGCAAACATTTCCAAATGCTGTAGTGATTATTTGGATATTTTCAGCGGCATGTCTGTGTATTGGACGTCACCTGGGTGGAAATAGGTCTGACTGGGAGATCTTTGCAGGTCCCGACTTGGTATGACCTGCGAGACTGTATCTTCACACTTAGACCTGATCTTTGAGAAAGTCCCTTCCGCAACAGGTTTCATTATGTGTTTAATTGTTCTTAACCCCACAACCAGATAAAAAAATGAGAAAGAAAAAGAAAATGCAACATGAAATAACTAGCTGTTAATGTTATCCTTCAAAAAGAATATAATCTTAGTTTTGGGTTTTCCCAATGCTTGTGTACCTTCTCTCCTCATATGGTCTATACAAAGGGCAACAAATGAAGGTCGGTGTGGAGCATGAAAGTACCTATGAAGAGGCTGGGTTCTTCCAGTGTCTTGAAAACCAAAAATGGATATAAAAGTCCATTATTCCTGGCGCCACATGATAGTGGAGGAACCACTGCAAATTCCAAGCCATGGGCATAGACTGTTTACTGTAACTGCGTTGTGGGGGTGGCTTTAAATCTTTTTAATTCAGGAAGACCCCAGGCAATTTCGCTGGAGGATCAAGTTGCTCCCTTGTCTTACAGTGGTAGAAGACTCTAGTTTTGCACTGAGAAGTCCAGCCATAAGGGCTTCCTACTCAAACCTCAGATAGGTAATAATTTACTAAACTTCGATTGGGTTCATAAGATCGAAAACAGGATGCCCCAGCATCGGCCCTGAGATCTCAAGAAACAAAAGTTCACTGCTGCATCATTTGAGAGTCCAGCGTGGGTCAAGAAGCATGGGCTCTTCTTTGAAGCTCTCCTGCACCTCAGGAACCCATGCTGCATCATTAGAGAAATGGCAGTACCTCAAAGGACTTCCCTTGAAGCCCAAAGGGAGAGAAAGAGAACCCCGGAAACTTAAAGACAAGCACTCCATCACATGGTCCCAATCTAACCCAAGGGAGGCTGGGAAAAGTCCTGTTTGTAACGTCAGAAGAGGACATGGGCCAGCAGGTGGCATCGATTCTTCTGCAGTTGCATTCCTAACAATGAAGGTCCCCGCTCACCATGAACTTTTATAATATGTCCACTGTTTGACTCTGTAGCACTCAGCATGAAGCTTGGAAGTGGCAATGTACAGATCCTGACAAAGTATCTTCCACACCTACAAGCTAAAATTAGAGTGATTTCAACACTATTTCTTGAAAGGTATTATTAATTCTGACTAGCGAGTGTGGCAGAGTATACAAACAGTGCTACTTCAGAACTGAACATTTCATGCCATTTAAAGTGCTCACCAGGAGTTTTGTATGTACTATAAATTTCAGAATTCCTAAAAGCCTATGCAATTATTCTTTCTACCAATCAGCAATTTGTATACATCAGATAGTAAAGTCAGTCTCAATATAAATTGCATTTTTATAAGTTTCAGCAGCTGAATTGTCCTCAAATTAATCTTCCCAAGCATTTTAATATTTGATTATTCTATATAGATATACAGAAAGTTTCTTTTGATTTTATACTTTTCACATTATTTACAACAACTATAATAGGCCTGCTTTTCGTGAAATTCTCTTTTTCTAAAATAGTACTTTTTTATGTTGTTTGATCTACCATATAGCTTTTTTCTTTAAAAAAATGTTTTCCTTATAACAAAACAATCCTTTTCCATTAAAGAAAATACAGTCTAGGCGAAGAAAATGTTAATTACCTATGATCTTTCACACCAAAATATCCAGTATTATCATTTGGTTTTTATTCTAACAATTATATATGTGTATATAGGTATTCACATACACAACCATTTTCATTTTAGAAAAAAATGATAAAAATGACTTCCAAATTCCTTTTGTCTAAAGTTTATAAGTTTAGCTTGTAAAACAAAAATACCCAGTGGGAAAGTATATAGTTTAAATATTATAGTTTTAATTTATTTTGTTACACACATTTGTAACCAATATGTAACAGATAACAAAATGTATTATATATCTATCATATGTTACATGTACATGCAGTATAATTATTACAAATTCAACAAATAATAAAGGTGACTAGGTAAAGCATTAAAAAGTCAGGCTGCTTGGCATTCATATTCTAGCTCTACAGCAAACTTACTACTTTGTATATCTAAACACAACACTTCTGACATTACCAAAATTTCATTCAACTTATATTTCCCAGATACTCCTTTGGGCTACAAGAGATTTTTGCTCTTTTCTGTGAACTTTTAGATTAATACTTTGCGTAATCTTAATATTATTTACAGTGCAGTCGAAATGAAGCCAACAGAAATTGATAACCTTTTTTCCATCTTCACTTGCTGTGAGAAATGCCTCCTCTAAATAAGACTTTTATAAATCCTACCGTGCACTGAAATCGTCCTGCTTTATTCATGTCCCTCTGAGACAGCAATTACTCACATATTGTATCACCAGCTGTGTTTTACAAGATTCTCAGTTCTGTTATATAACTTTTAATTGTGTCCTGGGAGATAAAGGTCTGTGATCCACAAAAGTCATATTGTCTCCTGTTCTATTATTTCAATTATCTCTACCCATCGTTTGCTTTTTTTCAGGATCTCCTAATGATAACCAATTTAGAACACAGTGTGATCATTTTTGTGCATGAACATTAAGCTCTCTTCATTAGCAATGCTTAATTTTTAAAAAGTCATTCTAGAAGCTCTCCCTGTCTTTATTAAATATGTGGGCAATGGTTATTTAAAAGTCATTTTGCAGAATAACACTAACAGTTTCTCTTCCTCTCTACTACCCCCGCCTATTACTTTCCAAATATACAAACTTATACTTTCTTCTATTTTTTAAATTTTCCTAAAAGAAAAATAGAAGTCATTCTCACAATAGATTTGTGTTTATTGTGTATTCAATATAGGTCATTATAAGTATAAAACTATGTCTTTAAAATAGGAAAATCTATATGAATTAGTAGATGACACCAAAGCATTGAGGGCTGATTCAAGTTTGTGACCTAAATGGTATTATATATTAAGAATTGTATTGATTTTTTTCTTTGCATTTCTTTTTTTTTTCACTTGATTAACAGGCAGCTATTGTTTTAATCAAACATGTTTTGAGAGTTACTGATACAAAGATTTTTAAAAAGACATGTTGCCTGTCTTCAAAGAGAATGCAGTGAATGTAGTTGTGGACTGTTTTAGAGGGATTGGTTGGAAAGATCTTCCAAAGTAGAAAAAGTACATGTGGACATTTTGCTTACATTTCAATTTCTCAATTCTGCCTATACCTTATTTCTTATTGTAATTTTATTATTAGGCCTCTATCAGTTCACTTTGCAAGGGGTAATATGTTTGAAATATTTAAGCACCAATTAGTTATAAGTATCTGGTATATTCAATGACATAATTCTATTATTAAGAATTAGCTAAATATTTCTTTATTGATTAAAGCAACACATGGTCCATGAACAAAAACAGTTTACTCCTGTATCCTAAACAAACCCAACTAAATTGCCCAGTAGATCATGATAACCGCATCTTGGCACCTAAAACAACAAATTTCCTATGTTAGTTTTTCATCTTGGTTTCACTAATTTACTTGTGCTTAATGAAGTATAATTCTACATTTTTTTTCAGGAGGAAGGCTTAGAAAACTATATTGCAAACCCACAACGAACCATCTTAAATGATCATGAATCTGTGTCTAATAGTGTGTTCCAAGGTTTCACTATTTTAATGTTTTTATTGCTACACGGTACTAAAGCAGTTGAAGACGCCTTCATTATGTTTCAGGGTCAAACTTCTTCTTGTCAAACTAAATTTAGGACCGCAGCAGAACCACTGAGTTCTTAGCGTAACACTTCACTGCTTGCACCCGTTTTCTAAGTTGGTATAGATCAGGAGTTTATAATCCTCCCTCATTTCCACAGTGTTATACATACAGCCCTTATCTTACAATCAGCCTTTATCTGAGGTACCAACTGTCAGCATTTTCTATGATATCACCATAAGAGAAAATACTTTAAACAAAGAATAACTAAAGATCTTTTTACTATTATTTTGACAACAACAATTGACCATTCAATACTATTAGTTAGTGTTATTTAATGTTACCCAGAGAGGTCACACATAGTTAATTAGTCAACTAAGGATAGGTTTCTTCCCACTGACATAAAGAAACACTGTCCCGCTTGTATGCACTGAGTTTCAGCAAATACTGAGCAGTAACAGTGGGCAGCATTAGAAGGACACACCCACACTAACAGATAATTTTCCAGACTTCACTTCAGTAAAAATATTGCCTATGAAGAGTTTTTTTCCATTGAGTTCAGACTGGAAATATAATAATAAAGCTACGTCACAATTAAATTACCTAAATACTATAGAATCTACAGTAAACAAAAATGATAAAAATAAAATATAATCCAATCAAACCACATTGGAGAAAGCTTATGAATTCTGTATAGCATTTTTCCACGGGAAAATTGTAAGATTCATGACGTTTACTTTATACAGACAACCATTAGCAAAATCAATCCACAAAACTTCGTTTCATTAAAGAGCGTGTTTCTGGAGACCCAGCCTGCCCTAGACTAGATGACTGACAGGGTTACCCTCAGTAAACCGGTAAAGGTCCAGGTGTGAAGTTTGACCTCTGTATAACCAGCACAAATCCGATCACAAAAGTATCCCATTTAAGGATGGCTTTGAGGTTGAGAGTCTTAAACTTGTAAATGGGTTAATCTTTTGATTTTTAAAATATTCTCAGTATTCAAAATATTTTATTTGCTTTTTGATTACATAAATATTCAATTAATATGCAAAAATACATCAATATAAATGTGGCATTAGAAATCAACAAGAAAGTTATTTCTTTGAAAACTTTTTTATTCATTTCTAGTAACAGAAAGTCTTAATTTGTTGATGTCCTGAAATATCTACTACTCGATAATTTTTAATAAAAAGAAATTTGGCCTCATCATCATAATTCTTAGATAAAATAATACTGTTTTGCTTCTCTCCTATTCCACTATTGAATCATTATTTCTCTTTATTGCAAGTCATTCTGGTTTTCTTTTAAGAGCATGCCATAAAGTATACTATGTAAAGGAATTGATTTAGGTTTAAAGAAAGGAAATTTAATACAAAGAAAAGAAGTTAAGTATTGTAGTATTGCAGACAGGTGGTAAAAGTTATGCCTCTGTTATATTAATGATGTTTGAATACTTTTATTGTGAAAAAGTCAGATTAGTTGTTATTTAGTAATTCGCATGCATTTAAAAAGAGAAGTAATTTGTGCATTTGAACAGATGACCATGTTTTTGGTGAGCAGAGCAGACCATTTTGTTAAATAAAATTTGTGAAGTTCCTAGTATCACGAGATGGCAGTGTGCTCCATTTCACAAGAAAATCTTTCAATCATCTCAAATGACATCTTAAGTGTAACCTGCAATAAACAAATAATCCATTAGAGAAGCTGACTTAAGAGTTGAACAGTTTCTGCCATATACGCCTCCAAACTGAGATTTCTCTTGAGTTTTAATTTTTCAAGTGCATAACAATAGGATTATGGATTAAAAGAAATTTACTACATTTTTAGCAGGATTTCGGGTATGATTTCTTATTTGATTGGTAAATGTGAGAAACAATTTTTCTTCAATGTGAATGGAATTGAGATTATAAAAACTAGATTTTGTAACACATTAAGTTATATTAAAAGACATTTTCTGCATGAACACACTTATCTGACTATTAAAAAGCATGGCCTGGGCTAGAATTAAGCTTTAAGACTCCTCGTTTCCTCTGACAGCAATTTATAGAAATAATCATGTCTGTCAAGCAATGACATATAATTTATAGCTAAGAAATTAGTCATTTAGAAAAGATCTAGTAATTACCAACAAGAATTTTCAAAAATTATATTTATGCTAATCCACAAATAATTAAACCTGAAGGAAATGACTTAAAATGTTATATCTGGAAACACTAATGTGCGCTATGGAAAATGTATTAGGACCTGTTTTTATGGTGCTGGCTTCTTTTGTTTAAAGATTTGCTCATTTACAATTCAGATATCCTTAGGAACAAGTATTTTTGCTATTTTTTTTCTTTCAGCGATAAAAGTTTTAACTATTATTCATAAATAAATTACTATGCAAATATCTAGATAGGCATATAGCACTGTGATGCAGGATTTTTTTTTCATAAAATACTTTTTTTACTTTACATTAAATCAAGTAATTCTTCTCATTACATTGTCAGTAGATTTCATGAAGTAATGTTTCATAAGTTAAAGACTATAATGTGAAAAACAGTTTAAATAAACTACATCCTGTTAAATAGTGTTCCTTCCCTGGGAATCCTCTGGCCCCACACTGTCTGCTTTAGCAACAACCACCTATTTCATGAGGGAGCAGAGACTATTTCTGTAAATCAAAGATTATTAATGTAAATATAAAAATGAGAGACTATAAAAATGATTTCAGATGTAAAATAATTCAAAGAGTCAGAATTCATTCATTGACCACTCTGCATTTATTAATAAGTAGGAATTTTTAAGTGACATTATCTAATTCGGTCTTTTCAATAATCTTCAGAGATGGCCATAAATGTTGCTATTTTACAATTATGGAAAGTTAAGATTAGAAGTATTAATGTTCTGACAAGCTTACAAAACTATTAAGTAATAAAGCAAAGATTTGAGATTGAATCATGTGACTCTGTTTTCTGTGTACTTTTTCTCAGTTTTTCTTTCTTTACTTCTCACCCCTGTCATTTCATCATTGTTCTGTGTATGTTGCCTGTGACGGTCTTCCTGCACTATGGAAGGGTAGTAGCATGCACTCTGTGAGCACACAGTATCAAGAGAATCGTTTAACACAGTTCTAGTTGAGAGAAGAAAGTAGGATAAGGTAAATGAGCCATCAAAACAAGTCAAGTTGAATAATCTTAAAAACCATTTTACCATTTTGTGGAGTCGAAATTAGAACTTGAAACAATGTTCTCATGTCAGAGGCTAAATATGTATGAGAAATATCCAGTTTATGTTATATATTATGTTATATTTTCTTATTTCTCCAACCCTGTGACTCAGAGATCTAGAATTTCAGATACAATGAAAAACACCAATTTATTGATATGAGAACAGAACCTTTCTCACCAAGGTCTTGTTCAGAGTGCACACTAATGAAGTCTAAAAGAAGTTAGTACAATGACATAGAAAGGGAGTAGGTTTCCTCAGCCAGGAACCTAGCCTTCTCTGGACCCCTCCATCAGCTCAGTCAAGGGAATTAGCAGATTGTGACTGTCAGCCCGGCATCCCTCCAGCTCTACCCTCCATTCTTATTCATACCAACAAGAGAAGGGAACATGCAATGTACCTAATCTCTGGCTACTGTTGCAGGTATGAATAGGGTCAGTACAGACATACATTGTGTTATTACACTTTGCTTTATTGCACTTCACGGATACTGAGTTTTCATGAACATTGAAGTCTTCACAGCCTCCAGCAGCAAAAAGATTATGGCTCACTAAAAGCTCAGATGACGGCTAGTATTTTTTCACAATAAAGTACTTTTTAATTAAAGTATTTACAATTTTTTAGACATAATGCTGTCACACACTTAATAGACTATAGTATAGTGTAAACATAATTTAAAAAGCACTAGGAAACCAAAAAAGTTGATGTGACTGACTTTATTGCCATATTCAGGTTATTGTGGTGGTCTGGAAGCAAACCTGCAGGAGCTCTGAGGGGTGCATGTATTGTTTCTGAGGAATTTAATGGCTAAATGCCTGTCATATTTCCGAATAATGGCCAGAGGTCTTAGAAAAAAAAGTCTTGGACAAGAAAACAATAACTTACAGAAGTTTTGGACTACAACACTTATTATTAATATTGTTATTAGAATTATTGTTATTTATAAGTGGTTTGCTTGGGTATGTACTTTGTATTTTTGGAGGACATGCAGGAAAATCTGCATATGGACAAGCATTAGATGGATGATTGGTGACGCGTGCCTCCATCCTGATCTCCTCCAGGCAGAGACCAAAATATATCTGTGTATGTGAGGCCAGCCAGAGACCCAGCCCTTGATGGGTGTGGAAGGAAGGAGTTCTGTTTGGGAGACCGGACACAGCACCCTCCGAATAGCGCCTTGTTAACCCATTGCACACTGCCCAGTGGCCCAAAGTCCAGGCCGTGATATTGTTTATTCTTTTCTCTTTTTCTCCTCTCCTTGCTCTTAGTTTATCCCCTCTTTTCTCTCTTCTCATTCTTCCTGTTTTGAGAAAAGACAAGTGTGTAATTTCTTCCTGACATTAATTCCCTAACCAATAGTATAGATAATAAAACTCTCAAATGAAAATCTTAAATGGGAGAAATCAAAACAAATAAATTGGCACAGACACAGAGCAATGTTGGGTTTTAAAGTTTGGAAAAACAACTACAACAACAAAAACATGTTTCAGATTAGGTGAAAATCTCCAAAATACCAATAATGTCTTATCTTTTTTGAAAGTATTTCTAGGAGTTATAAAAATTGTTTTTTCCATCAATTATTTGTGCAGATCAGGAACATGGTTTTTACATAGTGTCAAATTGTTGCCTAGAAATAAAAATCAATTTCAGGATAATTATAATTTTTTATGTATTCTATACCCATTCAGCATTTAGCTACTAACATGTTTGAAGTAAGGAGGAGAAGGAATCAACGGAGCTTTTCCAAATAATTAGTTATGCCTAAGATAAGGTTAACTTGTTTTTTACAGCCTAGCATCAGTTAGATATGGAATCCAAATTAACTCATGAATATTAAAGTTATAGGCTTAAGGAAAGAGTGTTATTTGATGCATAACCTGTCTGGAAGTATTATTAATGCGAGAATGGCAGCTAAAGTGTTGCTAGTCTGTGGGAATTGTTCTCCCAATGCAGCACCCAGGAAGCCTGTATAAGGTAATGCCTGGCCCAGAACACACTTACTGCAGGAGAGTAGCTCATGCACCTCACACCTCCCCTAGCGCTATCAATAACTATTTCTTTCCTGTGTGAATTAGTACTTTTCTCTAATGTGAGTACTGAATTTTCTAAAGTAGCAGTCAAAGAATGACAGAACACTAATTGTAGATGTTTGGTTTCGGTTGCTTTAGTCTTTGACAAAACTATTTTATAGCATGTTTGCTGTGTTTTCCTCTATCACAATGCCTTTCATATAGTAACTGCCCAGTAAGCCCTTTTTGGAATAAAAAAAATGAATGAGTGAATTATTTACTTACCTGTTAAGCAATTATTTTCTTACAGATACTTAAACATGAATATATTTAAGTTTATCTAAGAATGACAAAATTTTAATGTAACCATTCACAGATACATATTTTTATTAAAGTTTCAAGTTTCTTAGCCTCAAGTTTCCTATTGTATTGCTATCAAATAAGGAAAACATGTATAACATTTAGGAAACTAATAATTTTGATTAGTGGGGGGGGGTTCTGCCCACAGGGTACCCCCAGCCACCAGGGATGAGAATAAGTCTACCAAGACATGATCTGCTTGGGGAGGAAAGGTGGCTGATCTCTCAAAGGAGAAGGGCCAAGGGCCTTTTCCTCAATGGGCTTTTATTGGGTTCACTTTGCACAGGAATACAGGTAAAGTTCATCAATCATTGTCAGACAGTAAGGATCAAACAATAGATAACATACAAAGAACTCTGAGGGCTTATTCTGAGTCAGGGTCAGTTAGCTAAAGGGCTATAAGACTTTGGGAAACAAACTCATTTCAGGCTTGGACCCTTATCATTTAAGTTGAGGGTATTAGCAAAGCAGGTTTCACCAGATTTTATGTATTCTTTCTTAGGCCTGATTGCCCAGGGAATCTGCCCTTTCCAGCCCAGGGCTGCACACACCTTTGACATTGTTTCAGACCTAAGTCAGGCAGGGAAAGTAAGGCAGCCAAGAGGTTAAGAGACTTCTTGCAGACAGAATGAGGACTCAAACTATGTCAAAACTGAGGGGCAAAGGTCCATCACCCCCTTTTTCTATAGTCTCCCAAGTCTTTCCCTGAGGGCCCCTTCATGGATGTGCTTGTCTTAGGTCATCCCTCCCTTGAGGAATCTTACCCGTCATTGGCTAACTGGTCAGTCTCAGGGCCAAGCGGGGTGAAGTAAAGTGGGCAGAGGCAGTGCCCCTGGCAGGGAGATAAGCTTTGTCTCCTTAGTGGCTTATGGTTCCAAGGTCTCTCACTCAACCTTAGCCATGGGGGTTTACAGCTTCTGAAACCAGGCAGGGAGGTTCCCAAGAGATTAGTTCAGCCCTAGCTGGTGTGCTCAATGGAATGAGTGCTGGCCTGCGAACCAAAGGGTCGCCAGTTTGATTCCCAGTCTGGGCACATGTCTGGGTTGCCAGCCAGGTCCCCAGTAAGGCAGTGTGAGAGAGGCAACCACACATTGATGTTTCTCTCCCTCTCTTTTTGTCCTTCCCTCCCCCACTCTCTAAAAATAAATAAATAAAATCTTTAAAAAAATTTTTTGATTAGTTCATAACACATAACATGCTTTGAAAATTATTTTAAAGACTATGAGAAGTATTTGCTTAGCTAGAAATTTTATTTTAATCATTTTTATGAATGAGTAGAAAAATATTTCCCAGTTTCTATTTGCAGCAAGATATTTTACTCTCTTGCATTTTGAGACGCTTTACCATTTGATAGTAAGGATAAATAATCAGGTGTTATTTTTTCATGCTATTTCTATTTGGAGTTAGAAGTCTGTCTTGTAAGATATTTTAAAATACAGTGCTCTTGGAATTCCCTTCACTATTTATCTTGACTTCTGGTGATGGATTTTCTGTTGTGTTAGATATGAGTCCCATCTGTTTTTAAATATCAGCTCATCAGCTAGTTATTAATTTAAATCCCACTGAATATTGCTGGAAGCTGACCAGTGTATTCGCAGCATGACACTGAAACAGATCAAAATGACACATGTTGCAATAATTCTGGGAACGAATGTCCACAGGCAACATCTATAATTGTTCTTCATACTAGCAGACACTTTCCATTCCTCCGGAGAAAACGCTTAACATATGCGTTTTAATTGGGTTTAAGAAATGATACAATGATGTAGAGGATAGCGCTGCAGTTGGTAACACGGAGCCAGTACATGGCACGTGTAGCTATGTGGGCCAGTGCTTTGGTGTAAGGTGGACTGATGGTGTTTTCTGAATGAGCCTTAGTCCATGATTGACAAATAGCATTCAAATAAGAAACACTAATTAAAACAAACTATGATAAATTAAAAGTCTAAAATGCATCACTAGGTAATATAGAAAACTATCACAGCACAATGTATCCTTCAAAAATTATTTCTTCAAACAACATATTAATTATATTTTTTTAAAACTCAGGAAACATCTAAAATTTGATTTCAGCAGTTACAATTCTTGACTCGTGTATGTGTGTGTGTATTTCCTGTAATATTTTGAAAAGGGAATATGCATTTCTAAATTCTCTAACTCATTAGGAAAAATACCTGTTAATGGTGAATTGCATGTTCTTCCTTTACTGCCTCTCCCTGTTCTCATACATTGCATCTGTGCCCTATAAACTACCTATTCAGCTTCTTTATATTATCTTATGATTAATATGTTGACTTCATTTTAAACCTGGCATAAATAACATTTGGATAATTTTTTGTTTTGCTTTGTTATTTTTTCTAGCTTTATTGAAGTATTGCCAATTTATTGCCAACTGTAGACAATTTATCTTCTCACAGTGTTTACAGAGTAGTTTATGAGTCATTGTGGAATGAAATAATTTGACCCTTCTAAGGAACTTGTTGGCATTAGTTGTTCAGGGACAGAGTCTCCAAAATCATTTCATGGTCATTCATAAAACTAACCAAGAAAGCTATTAGAATGACTTTTAGAGCAAGTAATAATTATTGTTCTCATTTACCCTTGAAATTGTCTTCAATCTTCAAAAGCAAAAGAGGCATAGCACCGGAAGTATGGGAAACCATCAGAGGAGATTGGGTGAGTGCAGGGTGGTTTGGCTGTAGACTAGGAAACTGTCAAAGCTGAGAGTTACCACAAAAGGAGAAGTTGTCTGACTTTAAATTGCCTTTGAATGGACACAGGCCTGAAGTGTCCGCAGCATTATGGATGAGACAAGACAAGACAAATTCACATGGACTACAGAAATCCTGTGGAGAAAAAGGGATGACACAGCCACTCTCTCAGTGGAAGAGAGGGCCGGCCTGACCCTTGCCTGGACAGGCTTTTACTGGGTTTAATTTGCAAAGGAATACAGGGCGTATAAGCAAAGCTCATCAATCATTGTCAGGCAGAAATGATCAAACAATAGATAACCTTCAAAGAATTCTAAGGGCTTATTTTGAGTCAGGGTCAGATAGTTAAAGGGCCATAAAACTTTGGGGAACAAATTCATTTCATTCTTGGACCCTTATCATTTAAATTGAAGGTATTAGCAAAGTAGGTTTCACAGGATTTTATGCATTCTTTCTTAGGCCTGATTGCCCCCAGGGAACCTGCCCTTTCCAGCACAGGGCCACACCCACCTCTGGCATTGTTTCAAGCTTAAATCAGGCAGTGGAAGTAAGTCAGCCAAGAGATTAGGAGACTTCTTGCAGACAGGATGAGGACTCAGGCTATGTCCAAGCCGAGGGACGAGGGTCCATCACCCCCTTTTTCTATAGCCCCCCAAATCCTTCCCTGAGGGCCTCTTCGTGACCATGCCTGTCTTAGATCGTCCCCCACTTGAGGAATCTTACCTGTCATTGGCTAACCGGTCATCCGCCCAGGACCAAGCAAGGTGAAGTGAAAGGGAGCAGAGGCAGCACCCCTACCAGGTAGACAAGCTTTGTCTCAGTGGCTTATGGTCCCAAGGTCTTTTTACTCAGCCTTAGCCATGGGGGGTTACAGCTTCTGAAACCAGGCAGGGCAGTTCCCAACATGTCTTGAGTCAAAAAAGTAAAATCCAGAATTTAGGACCTCAACCGTGCTTGGCTCCCTTCTAATATCTTTCCTACCTGCCCACCTTCTCCCAGACCCCATCACCCAACCAAAGGTATAGACCTAAAATTCCACCTCGCACATCAAACAGAAAACTGGCTTCCTCTCCTAGAACAACCAATCATACAGTCTCCGATTCTTCATATGCCAGGCAAGCTTTATTTCAGACCGTTCTAGAAAACCCATTATCACACCACCTACCCACCAGCACACTTTCCACTTTCCTCTTGAATCCATCCTGCTTTATGCTTCCATTTCTTTGCTGTTTTATATGTCATTGTTATCAAAGTTCTGCTTTCATCATATGAGTTGTTCCATGAAAAGTTAAAGGTGTTTCTGGAAAAAATAATAACAATGATAGATAATATAGCATTGTGGCTGCAATTAAATGCCAAATATGTTTGTGAAGCCTAGGGAAAAACATGTTGCTTTATAATAGCATTTTCTCCTCTCTTTGGAGTTATAGGCTTGATGTATTCTGTTGGAAGTGTAACGATTTACACGAGAATGACTTTACTAGAAATAGGAACATAATCATTTTCCTTGTTAAGCATGGCACTTTCTACCAGGAACAAAGACTCACATTAAGAGTGAGAAGCAGGAAAACTTTCATATCATTTTATAACTTCTCTAAACCAACTGGGGAAGGAAGAAGAGGTTCTCTAAAGAAAGGAGAGGAAGAGTGAACAGGATTTCAGTCTCTCATCGCTACAGACAGGGTAGGATTGCACGTTGAAGTTGGAAAGAAAATGTGTATGTTTCCGGAGTGGGGTGGTGCTATATAGTGGTAACTGGGCTTATAGCCTGTGGGTGCTTTCGTGATCGGGCAAGAGAAATGTTATAGTGGGTCCCAGTAAGTGCAGGAGTAACTGGAAATACCACTTTTCTTATGCTAACTCAGAATGTAAGCATCGGGCCCTCTCTTTTATTGGACTAACTGGAGATAATCTTAACGCTTAACCAGAGTGATGACACTCACATTATCATTCATTGGTCTTTTCAAAATAAATTGTTGGAAGTCAATTACAATCTTGTAATTTAAATATAATTCTGGCACCTAAATCAGTCTGTTTTATTTATTTTTTTGTTTTTAAAGATTTTATTTATTTATTTTTAGAGAGAGGGAAAGGGAGGGAGAGAGGGAGAGAAACATCAATGTGTGGTTGTCTCTCACGTGTCCCGCACTAGGAAACCTGGCCCAAAACCCAGGCATGTGCCCTAACTGGGAACTTAACCAGGGAATCTTTGCTTTGCAGTCCAGTGCTCAACCCACTGAGCCACACAAGCCAGGGCATCAGTCTGTTTTGTATCTGAGGCCTGCAGTTGTTAAGAGATCATATTGATGAAAGGATGAAAAACTTTGTTTAAAAGCTGAGTTTGCTTGAGAGTCCCAGACAATGAAGGTGTTTTTTCTCCTGGGAGGCTGTTATCAAGATGGGGAAAACTGCTTGTTTGGGGAAGCCTGAGACGGGGTGGGGGCGGGGGGGGGCAGGCACAATCTAATGGTTTTTTGTTAATGTATACTTAAATCAAAGACCCTGTTTGTAAAGAGCCAACTTTGAGGCAATGATGCCAATGCTATTACAAGCTCTTTATTTTGGAGGAAAATATAACACACAAAAAATGTCTCTTTTTGTAAAGGAATCAACTTTCATTGAAAGTAAACTGAAGTAAATCACATTCAGGAAAAAATGTTTTTAAACCATTCAGCTACTACATTGTGATTGCTTTGAGTTGACCAAGTTTCTTTGCTTGACAAACTATTGTCCGGCTCCTGAATCTTCTCTTCTAGGTCTATCAATTCATTTCCTTGTAAAATGCAGTATTAACAAGAGTCTTACTAAGTCACTTTATCAAGAGTCCCACACCCTCCATATCTGGTGACCCTCTCGCTCTATCAAATCAAGTTCATCATCCTCCACCATGTCCCAGGTGATGTCTGATTGCTTTGACCTGTCTTCAGCAAAGGTCCTTTTAGATTGGTTTAGCCAGAATGTCCCTTACCCCTGATGACTTCTGTTAGTAATTTTCATCCATTGCTCCCACCCTGCCCCTTGGCTGTAAATTCCCACTTGCTCACACTATATTCAATATTGAGGCAAGTTCTACACTGAGATCTCTTCCGCTTCATCTACTCTTCAGCTCTGGCTTTTCTTTGACAGAGTTGAGAAGAAAAGTGAGAATGTAGCCCTGGCTGGTGTGGCTCAATGGATTGAGCGCTGGCCTGTGAACCAAACAGTCACTGATTCAATTCCCAGATCAGGGCACACGCCTGAGTTGCTGTCCAGGTCCCCAGGGGGGAGGTGCACAGGAGGCAGCCACACATTGATGTTTCCCTTCCTCTCTTTCTCCCCCCCTTCCCCCCCTCTAAAAATAAATAAAATCTTTCTTTAAAAAAAAAGAAAAGTGAGAATATAGAAAGTATAGAATATTCTGAATCAGATTTCATAAAAGGAGGGTGTAATAGGGGATAAAATAACACATTTGCTAAATAATTAGGTTATAAAGGACTCTTAAGTAAGTTAATTTTTCTTGGCTCTAATTCTAAAGAATGGATTCCCTCTACTGCATAGAAAGCATTTTCACTGTAAACAAAGCATGTTTTTACCTATAAAATTGATCTAGTCCCCATAATAAAGACTTGCTAAACATTGTTTTAGACCTAAAGAAATGTTGGTTTAATAGACTAATGACAGTTCATGAATTATAGTGAAGTTTCTGAGATTTCTCATTAAAATTCTAGCCTATTTTATCCCAAGCCAAGAAAAAATGAAAATTTTTTGGATTCTGCTATTTTGGGATCAAAATGCTGTCACTGCTCTGCAAAATTAAACAAAAGCAAGTTTGAACAATTTAATGAAGGGCTTTTAAGACTTTCCATCTCTAGGCATGAAGCATGAAGAAGTTTGATTTTACTGTCAGTGAGAAGCTCACCTGCTTTTCACAGTGACATCCAATAGTATCTTCCAAACGGGGGAAATTGCAGCTTTGCTGAGGACATATTTTTGTCAGTGCACTGTTTTCAGAGCTTTTAGAAGTGAGGCTAGAGTCATGCTTAAGAGAAATTCTGTTGGCAGGGGCCTGGGAGTCAGAAGGCAGAAGATCGCTGGGGTTCTATGAAAGGTCTTTGTTCCAATGGATGTTATTGCAACCACATTTGCTATGGAGTCTCCACAATTATGATTATTCTCAGTTATCTGTAAGCCTTCAGGTAAGTATGCTTAAATGTTGCCACTTATCCTTTGCTGAACTGGAAGAATTCATGCCCAAGGTTGAGTCAAAGCAACCCAGAGGGGAAAAATAGCCCTCTGAGGAAATGCAAATTTAAATTTAAAGGGGTTACCTCCAGAAGACCAGAGTAATGGCCCAGACCCAAGAGGCTGAAGAGAGTGGAGAGTAACAACAAAGAAAATCTGTAGAACATATGAGCATTTTAGGAACATTCACAGTTACTCTAGGTTTGATACTTAATGAAGCCAATCAAGTAGAATGGGACCTGAGAAATTATAACTTAGATATAAAAATATTTTTATCTTATTTGTAGTCAGAGAACAGTTAATTCTGGAATGCTTGAATTACAGCCACCTGCCAACATTGTAAACCCAAAAGAGACCACTGTTAAGATTGATTTTTGAAAAGCTACTATTGATTATAATCACTACAATTAACAACTTACTTTTTATACATAAGCAGTATACATGTTAAAGGTACATTAGAATCAATTTGGCTTTAGTATGTTTGGTCTTTCCTATGGGTGTCTGTTCAGAGGTTTTATTTTGTTTTGTTTTAATTTAATAGGAAAACAGAAGAAAAGAGTAAGATGCTTTTTGTTTGTTTGCTTGTTTTCTCCTTAAGAAAGAAGAGCTGTGTAAAATGAACTGTATAGAAAGGAAAAGATCAAGTGAATGTGATCTCTCCAGAAGTCCGTTGGGCAGCGTGAAGCTGACTGGAATTAGAACGGACACACAGATGCCTGGAGAAAGATACATGAGACAAAACGGTCTTTAAGTAAAGTTAGTGGTCAAGAAAGGGTGGTCTTGAGCTGGACCACTCAAACCCTGCATGTTCCCAAGAAAGGCTTGGCATCAAGTCTGGTCTTTGGCTAGTTTCTGGGATGTGGTCTGTGAGCCTTGGGATACCCTGCCTAACAAGGGTATTTCCGTATGCCCGAGGCCCTGAGCCAATCTGTTGCTAGTTTGAACAGATAAGTTTATCTATCTTATAAATGTGATTTTGGGGGAAAACTCATTTAATTGAGGAAAGGAGATGTTGGAGTCTAAACTCTGAAATCCATCAAGTGAGCTTTGACCGACCCCTGATAAAAACCCTGGCAACTGAGGATCCAATGAGCTTCCCTGGATAGCCATACTTCACACACGTGTTCACTCATGCCTGCTGGGAGGATTAAGTGCGCCTCTATGTGACGCCATTTGGAGGAGACCCCTGGAAGCCATGTCTGGTTTCTCCTAGACGCCACCCCATGGACCTTTCTCTCTGGTGGATTTAATCTATATCCTTTTTGCTGTAATAAACCATAACTGTAAGTCTAACCACTTTTCTGGGTCCAGGGAGTCCTTCAAGCAAATCATCAAACCTGAGGGTCTTCTTAGGGACCCCGGTGCAGTAGGATACCTTAAATGTCTTATCTCTATTTCATGCAACTAACTTCAATTCACTGACAAAATCACCACACTTCACGTTATGTTGAGTAATGGTCAATGAATGTGAATTGCATCAAGGGTAAAGGAGGTGAATTAGTAATTTTCAAACTTATTTAGCTATAGAACCATATTTTCAAGCTACAAAAGCAGAATGACTGATTAGAGACAGCTGGGAGTTGGCATGGGAAGCCCTGTTTTCTAGGCAGTGGCCTCTGAGGCATCTGCACAGAACTTAAGGCTCCAGAGGTCTTATTTTGACAGTCGCTAAAAGATTTGAAAATGACTTTCATGTATCAAGATAATGTAATAACTAGACATCATTAGTTTATATGCCCTATAAAAATGTAACATAAACCATGTGCCAGTTCATCCTTAACTAGCTGGGATTTTATCACACAACGCATACAAATAATGAAGAAATCCAGAGAATTGTAGATTTTTAAGAATCTCCTAAATATAAAACCTGTGATCTTCATTACATAACTTTCTTTATCAATAACTTCTGACATTAAAATAAAAGATCATTAAATGCTCAGATCTTCCTGTATAAAAACCACTAAAATATTTTGAATTCATAAAAACTGCCGGCATTCATCAATAAAACTTCTTAACCTCATGTAAAACAATGTTGATTTGCCTGTGGATGTGATTATATTTTAAAAGCATTAGAGAGGGGAATCTCTGTTTAATGTAATATAAGTTCTGCAACTTAGAAGCCCCATACATCATAAATTAATGACATAACATTGACAACAATCCCCTTGGCCACAAATAGTCAGATTTTCTATAAAACAAAAGTGAAAACCAAACATATACCATAATAGACTCAATTTGTTATATGGGCCCCAGAGGGGAAAAAAAGGCTAACATATTATGTTCATACATTAGTAATATATTTTACAGAAAAAAAATGTTTCTCATTTTTCTTTCTCATAACTGATGCTATATATATGTAATGATTTTATGTGTGATTTCATCATGTTAAAATGACTAGAAATAAATTTATCTTCTTTCAGACATTCAAGTATAATAAGGCAGATTAGGTTAAAAACAGGATCACCTGGTTGCCAACTGTGAAGTTCAACACAATTTAGAAAAATAGTATTTATGGAGAGATCCTACCATCTGCGCCCTTTACTGTGTCTCTCAGTTTTCATATACTTAAGCAAAAAGTGTAATTTGTTAAAAGATTATTAACTTATAAAATTATAAGTATAAATGGCTATCAAAGTATTTACATATTGTTTAAATTTCATAAAACTACAACAAGGAACAAAAAACACTACAATAATAAAGTTGCATAACATTTTATCCCATAAGTTCATTTTTGTTGTTGTTGAGATCTTTTGTCTATAAGTTTTTGGAGATTGATAAATAAAACAGCCTCTTTGTCCTCATGGAATTTACATATATCTAATTTTATTATAACATAATTAATAATTTTTCATCCTCAGCTGAGGGTATGTTTATTGATTTTAGGGAGAGAGGAAGGGAGATAGAGAGAGAAACACTAATGTGAGAGAGAAACATTGGTCAGTTGCCTGATTAAACATACAAACTAGCTATGTGCTCTGACTGGGAATCGAACCAAGGTTACATACAGCCCTCCATGGCATAGCCAAGCTCCAGTGTTGGGTAGTCCAAGCTCTGAGTTCTAATAGCCTGCAAGGGGTGAAGGTCCCACTCAATGTCTTATCCCAGTGGAGTCCTTCCACAAGTGCAGACTTGTGGTTTGGGGTGTTCCAGGCCCCTCCCAAGGGCATTACCATTATACCCCATTAACTCAGACTTGACATAGCACTTGACATAACTGACAGTGACTCCATATTGATTGTCAGAGGTATCCAAAAAGTGCCCTCTTCTCTTGCTCTGTGACAATAACCTTAACCTCTTTAATGCCATTTCAGTCATGGCAACCTAAAGTGAACTGGTTGACAACCCTAAGGTACCACCTGTAGCTAAACCTACAAAAGGAGGAACTCAATGTACCACTAAATATTTTTATATCCTATTGATCTGAAGAATTTACCTGGAACAATATCAGATCCTCAAGGTGATTAGAAGTTGGGTAGAAAAAAGCCCCTAAAATATTTTCTTATCTGATTCTATATCCTGAACCTTTGTGGAATCAAAAAGATCAGCATTTGTGAAGGAAATATTTGCTTTGATCCAGCTCTGTACTTCAAAATGGTACATAAAATTTCAAAGTCAGTTAATATCTTTCATATGAAAGTGTTTCCCTTGGAGAATCCTTTCCACTTAATAAAGCATGAAGCTGTGGAAAATCATTCCTCTGTAGTTATAGTTTTCAGTTCAGCGGTTTGTACTGATACAGAGTTGTCCAGGAGACAGTGAATTGCGTTTGCTCACAAACTAGGGTGCTGTGTCTCACTCAGCAGATACAGAAACAGGAAAGAATTTCCTCATAGGAGTTATACAAAAGTGTACATGTAAGAAGTACATTCAAGATCAAAGCTGCTTTTAGCACGAGATGGAAAGAAAAGAACATTTTTCTTCTTATTTTAGGATTTGCTATAAGCTGTGTTGAACTGTGCAAATTTCCCCCTAAATTTTATAATCTTACAAAAAAAAAAGAGCTTTCTTTGGAACTCTGTTTCAGAACACTGATGCATGTAATTTATATAGTAAATAATATTAACCACCCGAAAGTACAAAAATGTGAAATTAGTTTTACACTGTATTAAATCTTAGCATTCATATTAAAGGTGCATCTTAGTATATAATCTCAAGTGGGTAAATGCAACTCTGTCAACATGTTCGTTATTTCCAAAGAAGCAAGCAGAAGGGGTGGGCAGGGAGGTGAAGGACCCTACGCAGTGAAAATCTGCCACGTGTTTTGTAGGTTACTGACCCATAAAATCGTATTAGTTTAAAACCAACTAGTTAAAAACTAGTCAAAAATTGATTCCCTCCTTAGATTTATCTGCTTGTGAAATTATCATTTAATCACAATATGGTCGATGTTATTAAAAAGACCCCGAAAGTGTTGTGAGGGCTCAATAAGTTACTACATATAAAATTCTTAGACTATATTTGACATTTGAAAAAAAATATTACTTTACCAAAACCACATCAGCCCCATTGGTCAAAATTTCGTTGCCTGTCACAAAGTCTAGTTTGTTCCCCCTTGGCATGATCACTCTGTCATCACCTGGTCTCCAAGACCAAAGTAAACACAAGGTCTGTCCAGAGGGTATCCAGCCATGTACTATGAAAAATAGAGACATTTATTGAAGAAGATACAAGATACAAGAAACATTGTACACAGGACAATGGTGTCTCAGTCCCCTTCAAAGCAGGCACCTTGGGACCTCACACAATTCTCCCAATCTCTATCAGCTGCCTCATCTTATTTTCCTGAATCTCATCAATGGTCTGAAATCTCTTCCTTTTCAAAGGTGATTTTAGTTTTGGGAAAAGCCAGAAGTTGAAGGGCACCAAACCTGGACTATAGCAGGGGCTGAGTCACCTGGGTAAATTGATATTTTACTAAAAAACTCTGTATAAGATGTAATGCACAAGTGAGCTCATTGTCGTGATGAAGCTGCCAATATCCAGGTGCTCATAGTTGTGGCCTTCTGAATCATCTGAACAGTTTCTACGGAGGAATGTTCAAACCTTACACAAAATTTGATATAGATTCGTTGCTCTACTCAGTCATTTTGAATGTGATGACCTCACTGTACACATGCTCGCTCAATGGCATCTATTGCCCCCACTGACTAGTACAGTGAAGTCATCATTGTTCATGCATGTGCATTCCAGTCCACTCTCCTTGGCTGCCAGGTTACATCAATGTCACAAAAACCATTCTCGTTATATTAACAATGGCTGGACTTTTTCCCAGACAGACCTTGTATATCTAGATCCTATAAGATTAAAATATGTTACCTTAAAGAAACTTAGCAATTATGGTTTATATCAAGGTAACAGGTAGTATTAAGGAAATCACAAAAAGGTAAGACAACAGGAGAAAAAAAGGAATAAAATTACTGGAAACTATCTATAGTTCTTCCTTTTCACCTATTATAATCTGTAAATGAAAAGGAAAGTATAAAGGCAAGATACTAAATAACTGGATGATTATTTTAAAAAAACTAAAGTTTAGTTATTTTCCAAAATTGTTTGAGAAAAAAGACTGCAGTGCTTCACAACTTTATTGTCCTTGTTCAATAGAGCATGCTGAGTAAGGATTTATGTAGGCAATTGTCTAGGAACTTATTCAAATCTGGAAAAAATAGAGAAAATAAGGACCAAATTATAAAAAAGGACCATTATATGAAAAATACATATATACAAAATAAGAACTTAGGTCTGGTAAATAATTAGTAAAAGATTTGACAAACTTAAAATAACTTAAAAGAGATGATTAAAAAATACAAATTTGGTTATACCATCTGTAATTACCAAACTAAGGCTCAGCCCCCCGCTCAGTCTGATTTTATGACCATTAGCTGACAATGGCACTTTACCAAATAGGTGTTAATCTGTCATAAGAGATTAAGCAAGTAAAAATAGGTTTTAATAAGTTATGAACTCTGAAAGTTATTCTGAAGATATATCCTTCAAATTTTATAGTGGTTTACTTAGAGGTCTCATTGATGCCCCTGGCAGGTATTACACTGTCATTTCTGATACAAGGAAATGGCATACTATGGTAGTAACCTCCCTACTAAGAATGTCTAGAAATACTAGATACTAGATGAAAAACAAAAAAAGCAGGACAATTTTTTCATATGTTTATAAACTTTCTTTGAAATGTTAAAGTTACCTGTGGAAATGTAACAGCAAAATACTAATTAAATTAATGATTCTTCTAATAAAACTTGCTTATTTGGTTTTTAGGGGTTTTCCCGAAAGATTTTAAATTTTAATTAACCAAAAATAATAAAAATAACACATTTATATTTAACACATATCTAATAATTATATATGCATACACATAAACTACTCACAAGTCTAGCATTTAATGCACCTCTATTTTTCAATGTTAAAGAGGTAGGGGGCAAGATTAATATATGCAGGACATATGAATAGTTTTAATATTGAAATTGTTCCTAAGTGGTCAGGTGCAATTCTTGAGTATTCAATTCAAGAAGTATTTCTATACTCCTATAGGAACACAAAAAGAAGCAAGAACATGGTTGCTCTGTACTATTGGGAGATATTTCATATGCCAAGAATCATTGTATAGATTAAGCAGTGAGTGGAGACCTCTATAAAGCAGGAGGCAAAGGACAGTGTTTTATCTTGCCCAGGGCCAAAGGTGGTAATGGATAATAAGAAGAAGCAAATGAAAGCTCATTCTCCAAAGCTACTTTGACAACTCATTCTCTATCTCAGGTTCTCAAAGAAAAACAGAGTGGCTATTAAAGATTTCACATGAATATAAAGCATTACAAACACAAAACAGGTTATTAAAATAGATGTTTTGGGGGAGGCACAACTATAGCACATATAAAATGGAGTGAGCAAGATCCTCAAATGCTGAATTTACCGTGGAAATGACTACTAAACCACATCAAAGATATTATATCATGTGTCAGGCTGATGAGAGAAGAGAATCTAAGAAGAGATTTTTGTTTGTTTGTTTTTGAAGACAGCATTTGTCAAGCAATAAGACCTCCTGATAACTAGGGGGAAATAGAGAATATTCAATAATTCAAGATACTAATGTGATCTAAAATATAGTATAAAATAAAATGTTCGAAATGTTTGAAGAACATTTGAAGACTATAAATCATGAGAGTAGAATAAGATAGCGTGAAAAACAGATATTATCATCAGTGTTAATGACAAGGTAACATTATATATCATGTTCTAAGAAAATGTAAACATTAAATAATCCATTATTAGCTGTTTCTGCAATAATTAGAGTAGATGACATGGGAAATGGAGGGAAAGTTATTTCACTATAAGGTGCTTTGTTATAAATGCAACCAATAACCATTTAGAACAAAAGTAAGCACATAGTTTATAATTTAAGTGGAATCTCTAAATGCATACGAATTCCAGTAACCATTAGCTCTGAAGTGTATTGCCTACTAAATTTTACTGCCAAAAATGTTAACCATCATCCCAGGAGAGAACTAAAATTGCATTGTGCAAAACTTACACTCTCAATGCTTCCTCAACTTGACAGTTTCCAAATACCCAGTGAAAGCAATAGCCTCTGGCAGATAGTTTTACCTATTAGCTTTATATACTGTCTTCACTATGCGTTAACTTGGGAGCAGCTGTATATCAGTTTCATAAATCATGGCCATTTCTCATAAGCTAGAAGAGAAGAAAATATACCACCTTTTGACTGCCCGACAAAAGCAATTGTAGATCTTTAGAAATACGATCAAATACTTCACAAATATAACCAAATAAAACATGCATAAATCTAAACTGTCTGAGTTTCCTCTGGGTGAGCGTAAAAGATAAGGCTCTGTGAATTGTGCATAAGCCGCTTTATTTCATTTTAAAGAGTTCTTCTTAAAATCAACTATTTTATGCATCGTCAGGAAAATAGTTATAATAAATTTGAAGAGTAGTCTGAAAGTCTTTAAAAAGGAGTGGAATTCTTATTAGAATGCTTTGGTGTTTGTTAATAAAATAGAAATAAAAATAAACTCACGAATAGAACTTATGTGCATTTTAAAGGAATGTTGTTTAAAAGTAGGGGAAAAAACTGCTGTTAAAATCATGACTCTCACTATATTTTAACAAAAGCTATGGTCATTATTTCATAATAGTTTTTACCCCAACTGATAATTTGAAAAATGTTCATTTCTATGTGTCAAAATGAAGTTAGTAATAGAGGGACTTGAAACACTTTATCCACAGTAGGTTTTGTGAAACACATGTACCACAGGATAGTCTGTGAAAAGGGATTTGAAGTCATGTATGTTTGTAAATTATGAATCGAGAGGCAAATTATTGGTTACAAGGGCAAGTTCTGGAGCCGATTGTCTAGTTCTGCCACTTCTTAATTCCTGAACTGGTGTAAGATTTAAAATCCATGTACCTCTGTATCCTCGTTTGTAAAATGGATATACTACTAGTGTATTTCTTAGAGGAATGTGTTTAGGATTAAATGAATTACTATGTGAACAACTACAATCGATACCTAGAACAATGCCTAATACATGTATTGTTGGTGATGCTATTATGTAATGATTGAAACACACTTGACAACTTCTCAAGAAAAGTTTCTTTTAAAGAATATTTCAAGTGCTCAGACAAAGAATATAAACTAGGATTCTCCCAGGCATAATTCTAGAGCAAAAATAAAGATGATGCTTTATTTGACAAATAAACAACCCCCCCAAACTGATTCTTTCTTGGTTGTTTTAGACTTCTTTAACTCCAGAATTCATGTTAACAAAATCCTCAAAGGAGGTTTTTCTGAACGTATAACCTTTTATTCGTGTCTTAACTGGTAATTTCAAAGCCTCTCATATCTTGTTTTCACTCTCAGAGCTCTCTCCCTCCATTATTGGAATTGTGATTAACTTATTTGAAAAGTTGATAATTGTAATAATATAGTTAAAAATCAAAAGGATTAGCATTTAATAGAATAAACTGTCACTTTGAATTGCAGTAATGTAAAATATGGAGAGATACCAACACTACATTAAATGGTCTTGTAATAAATTCTCATATATTAATTCACTTTCCTAACTTATTCATTTTGGGTCTTTAAAACCTAAACATCAGTCTCAAAGTCATCATTCAGTGTCTTTGTTGGGAACTGAAAGGAGTGATTCAAAAACTCTGATAAGTGAGAGCGGTAACTCTTTGGGGACAAAAGACAATGATCTGTCTTGGAATGAATGCGCCCATCTAATCCATGGCAGTCAAAATATAATCTGTGCTTATTCATCCCTAGCTTTCTTTAAGTATGCAGCATGGGTGACTAACAGACAGCTTTCATCTACCTGAGTTTCTCTTTTTTTTAGGCCCTAAAACAAAAAACTGCCCTTGCCTCAGATCTTGGAACCTAGCTCAAAGCTGCAAGCCACTCAGAGTGTGCAGATGAGAGAAGAATAAAAACAAAGGATGCCTGTCACCCCTCTGTGCTCCCAACCCCAGCAAGGGTGTGGAGCCCATTGAGACAAAAGTGGGGATTTATTCAACAGAAGTGGGTTAGTATCCTACTCAACAACAACAAAAAAGATGCTGGAATGGTCTATTAGCATACTTAAATTTATAAAAGCTTACATCAAGAAATCCAGTGAAGTAAAATGATAGAATATTTTGTCTTCAATCCATGTAATTATCATTTTGGAAATTTGTGAAAAAGATAAAAATTGGTATATCACAAATAGAAATACAGCTTGGAATAGCTCAAACTCTAAACATTTTCCAAGTGGCAAACATTTTATTTCAATTAGGATTCTTAATTTATTATCTCCAGCTTTTCTCTGATATGTGAAAATGAGTGATTTTGACATTTGCCTTTCTTTTAAAAAAAGATGTAGGAAGTGTAGCTGAATGATCATATTTCTTCCCCTTCCATATTTGACTTTTCATGTGTCTTTTGATCTTGAAAAATCCAATCATTTTCAGCATGAAAAAAGTAAAGAAGTAAATTCAATGCAAGAGATTATAACTATTAATGACATAATTTTGAGTTAGTATGTGTTATAAATTTTTAAATTATAAAGTGCTTTTAGATTTGCATAGAGTATGCTCAATTGGTTGTACTTTTTAAAAATATTTCAAAAGTTAGATGTTAATAGTCTACATGGTTTGAAATGTTTTAGTGCTAAATGTGAGTTGTAAAAAATTAGGAAATGTTCTTATTGCTTGGTTATTCTAGACATAGATTTGAGTTTATTTTTCATATATATATATATATATATATATAGAGAGAGAGAGAGAGAGAGAGAGAGAGACATAGATATTTCTAGATAACCAAACAAAGATCTTTTGGCATCACTGTCAGACTAAATAAACAAAACCCACTAAGTAGTTTTGCTTTAAGCTCAAATCAGTCATATATTTCAAATAATTTATCTTTATTTACAAAAGATTTTTGTCATTCCTTGTAATTATTCAGTAGTTAACATCCTTAAATAGAGTATAATCTAATAAGATATGTTGAAAAATAATGTGCAGCATTTCACAGAGGGATACAAACTATAGACTCAGAATGTTACAGTACAAAGAGGTCTAACAAGCATGCAGTTCAACTTTTTACAGTGGCTTATCATAGGCATGTGGCGTGTTAATAGTAAAACAGGTCTGCCCTGACCTGTGTAGCTCAGTTGGTTCGGTGTAGTGCCCCCAAAGCCAAACGTCACCAGTTTGATTCCCGGTCAGGGCACATGCCTCAGTTGCAGGTTTGGTCCCTGGTGGGGAGCATATGAGAGGCAACCGATCAATGTTTCTCTCTCATGTAGATGTTTCTGTCTGTCCCTTTCTTCTTCCCTTCTCCTCTCTCTAATAAATAAATAAGTACAAAAAAATTAAAAGAGATCTGAATCCTTAAACTGCATCTTTTGACTAAATTAAATAACACATCTGTTGGATGATAAACTGAATTAAATAGATTACATACAGCAAAATTTACATAAAATTTGTCTTGAAAAATTCCAGAAAATTCATTTGGGCACAGGAGCAAATTCCTTGAAATAACAGTTTATACTTTTTCAGGTGGTACTTTAAAAAGTTATTATTTTACAGTGCCTAATATAAAACAATTACTCCTGGAAAAGAGCTTACAGTTTCCAAACTTCCTAACTTAAAAAATAAGTATGTGGTTCAGGCAACCAAGAAATATGCACAGAATAAAGCACATTTACTTGAGCTATAATCAGCTGTATTTTCTTTTTATTGTTAAAAGATAATTTTTAACTATTATCCTTTGGTAGTACAGAATTTGTTCTCACATCTCGCATATTTAAATATATTTTTTACTATGACTAAATTTAAAATTCATTGCATTCAGTACAATTACTACCTACATCTTCCACAATACTGAGCTATTTGTTTGAACAAGAGCATTTAAAGATGTTCAATTTTGTTCATTGTATCTTGTGGTATAATTATGTGAGCCACTGAATTTCATAGTTTGTCTGTTGTACAATAAGACTCGATTATCTGCGAAAAAAAACCTGATATAAAGGACCACCATCTATTTCCTGTATTAGGAACTGCACTTTTAACATTTAGATAGTTAATTACAAAGTGTAAGAATTCAGTGGGTTTGATTTTTTTTTATTCTGAATAATAATGATCATTAAAGAATTTGATCTATCCTAAAAATTAAGTTAGATTTTCAAAAAGTGGGTAAGAGAGGAAAGATGACCTTTGAGGAGATTACTGACAAAAGGAAAAATTAAATAGTATACTAAATGTGACATTTCTGGTTTCTATAAAAACTAAGTGTTTTTTGAATAGAGTCAGAATTGATCTCCTTCCATGTGATAATCACTTTCCCAAATAATATTCTCACTGTTTTTTATATTTATAAATCTAAGGAAGACTCTATCTGCCTTGATCTGAAAGACTAGAAATTAGTAAACTGGTGTAACCATCGTTAAGGAGATAGTATACACATTGCTTCCAGTTTAGGTCAGATTTATCCTCAAAATAACCACTGATCTGTGAAATATGCAAAATATACTTCAGAGTCAGCAAATATTCTAAACCCCTCAATTTCAATAATTATAATAATTTCAAAGTAAAATGATCTGCTTAATGTTTAAATTATGTTCAGTTCTATGTCAAAGACAACTTTTGAAGATCATATTTTAACATTTGAAAATCAGTTTTACATAAAAGGGTTTAAAGTGCTCTGTAAAAACCATTGTGATTATAATTATAGATATACATCTTTTCAAAAAGTAACCAATGGATAGTAACCCTTAATATCCATTGTCTAACACTGCAGGGGAATAACCCACTCAGCTGATGACCTGATGACCTGAGAATGTAACTGCCAATGCTCCGCCTCACCACGTTAACTATTCAATAGATTTACATACTCTGACAGGTTTTATTCTCTCAGGTGCATATAAAGGATCCGCAGAACAGCTTTACTCTTCTCACGGACCCCAACTGGTGTTCTGTAATGCAATAACATGTCCTATTTTAACTCTCAATCTCTTTATCACTTTTCTTCTGTTCCCCACCCTCCTCCCTCTTCTCACTATTTTTCTGACTTTTTTTTTCTTTCCAGCCTCTCTGCTTAATGACACCTTCATTTCCTTTACCTAGAGTCGCCCATCAAACACAGGCCACTAACCTAGAGTATGGCTAGTGGTAAAGAGAAGACTCTTTGATGTTGCATATGTATTTTATAATTTTGAACCTGAGTTAGTTTATTCCTAAGCTGGGGGGTCCCACTTTAAAAGTTTTTATTAGATAAGGTATGTGTATAAAGTCTGTACAGAGTAAACAACACATTGTAAACACTCAAAAATGACAATTATGATCATCAATGACAAGAGTAATGGCAGTAATGATAGTACTAATAACAGCAACTGCTTACTACTTCCTTCCTTCCTGACGAGTCCCATGCTCTTTTGCATGTATTAACTCTTTTAATCCAGTAACTGTATGAGGTAGATGCTATTTTTATCTCCATTTTATAGATAATAAAAACAGAGGCCCAGAGAAGTTACATTTGTAATATTGACTATGTCACAGCAGCTTATAGGATTTTTGAATCCAAGCAGTTAAAAACATATGACAATATTAACCATAACAAGTATCACATTATCCAGGTTGATGTTTCATATTTTGTTTCTGTTTTGCTTATTGTTGAATTTTTCTGAATGTTTTTATTATTTAATACTGGCTAAAATTTAGTATTTTTTATTATATATATATCCTATCCAATCATATGTATATAAAACATTTACTTCAAAATGTAGACCACTGATAATGAAGAACTTTTGCATAGGTACCAAGAAATTCTGGGTGGTTTCCCTCTCATATTTTAGAGAGGGGAAGAAAACTAAGCTTGTTTTCTGAAATTGTGGAGATTATGATCCAGAACAACAGTGGCTCCCACCAGCTGAAGGGCGAAGTAGTTCACCTCTGAGTGAGTGATGTTTCATTTAATATGTTGATGGTGTAAAAGATTTCTTCCAGTTTTGAAATGCATCTAAAAATTATTTAGGACAATGATCATTGAGGTTTGTTTCTCGTTTCAAGCCATTGTGGTTCAAGAAAATGCTTGATATGATTTCAATTTTCTCAGATTTGGGGCTTGTTTTGTGTCCTATCATGTGGCCTGTCTTTGAAAATGTTCCATGTGCATTTATAAAGAATGTGTACTTTGCTTCTGTGGGGAGAAAGGTTCGGTATGTACCCATTAAGCCCATTCGGCCTGCAGTGCGGATCAGTGCCACAATGTCCTTGTTGATCCTTTGTTTGGACGATCTGTCCATTGTTGACAGTGGGGTGTTAACATCCCCTGCTATAAGTGTGTTGCTGTCTATATCTTCCTTGAAGTCCTCCAAGATTTTCTTTATATATTCGGGTACTCCTATGTTGGGTGCATATATGTTTACAATGTTTAGAGCTTCCTGGTGGATTCTTCTCTTTAGATTTATGAAATGACCTTCTTTGTCTCTTTTTATAACATTTGTTTTGAAATCTATTTTGTCTGATATAAGTATTGCTACCCCAGCTTTTTTTTTTTTCCTGTCCCTTTGCTTGGAATATTTGTTTCCAACCCTTTACTTTCAGTCTGTGTAGGTCTTTTGTTCTGAAGTGAATCTCTTTTAGACAGCATGTATGCAGGTCATGTTTTCTTATCCATTCAGCTACTGTATGTCTTTTGATGGGAGCATTTAATTCATTTACATTTGTTTGCTATTGATATGTACTTATTCATTGCCATCTTTTCCTTTTGCACCTGTGTTCCTCTCTCTCTCACTCTATGCCTTCATCTTCCTAAAGCAGTCCCTTTAGCAGATCTTGCAGAGCTGGTTTGGTGGAGATGCATTCTTTCAGCCTTCTTTTGTCTGGGAAACTCCTTATCTTACCTCCCTTTTTATTTTATTTTATTTTTTGATATATTTTTATTAATGTTTGAATATAGTTAGACAACCTTTTCCCACCACCACTTTCCCCTGCCCTACCCAACTCCACCTCCCACCCTCAATCCCACCCCACTTTGGGTTTGTCTATGGGTCTTTTATACATGTTCATTTATGACCCTTTCACCTTCCATTTTAATTGAGAGCCTCGCTGGATAAAGTAGTCTTGGTTGCAGGCCTTTGCTTTTCATTACTTGGAGTATTCCTTGCCATTCCCTTCTAACTTTTAGTGTTTCTGTTGAGAAATCAGCTGCTAGCTTTATCGGGGCTCCCTTATATGTTAATTCCTATTTCTCCCTTGCTACCTTTAAGATTCTCTCTTTTTCCTTAAAACTTGGCATTTTAGTTATGATGTGTCTTGGAGTAGGCCTCTTTGATTGTGTGTGTGTAATGAACATGAATGGCAGTCAACATTATGTCTAAAATCAAATATTATATTAAAACACAACAGAATTATTACCAAATTTATGTGCGGTGTTTAGAAAAGCATAAATATGTAAGATATTTTAAACAAGTAAGACTCTGGATGCGTTATGCATTCATTAATGGAAATTAAATTGTGAATTTTGATATTGTCTAAATAAATACAAGTAAGTAAAGACATGTACTATTTCTCAGGCATGAGGGAAAGATACAGAATAAAAAATAAGACAAAGAAAAAGAAAGAGGGGAAAGTTATTATACATATTAATTAAAATAATGGCCAAACTTTTTAATATTGAATATGAAATCATAATTTCCAATGAATAAAAGAATTTTAGGTTTTTGTTTGCTTTCTTAATTAATAATCAAACTTAATTTGATAAAACCACCTTTAGGTGAAAATTTTAGAAGATATGTTACCAAAATAACATGATAAAAGTTGGAAACTGACATTATTGAGCAACTAATGAGTGGTAAGCATTTACCAAATATTTTACATATTTCATGCAGTTTTATTAAGAACTCTGTATTTCATTCCAGTGACATACCTAGAATGCATTTGACACCCAGAACAAACATTCCTAACAACTCTTCCTCAACATGACATTAATTTCAGCTCTATTATCTTATATAGCTGAATATATCAGTATGTCAATAGGATAAACTTGAGTCCATTATTTGTTATTCAAGAACCGACTATGTGCAACTCCGTTGGTAGCTTACTCAGAAAATTTCCCACCTATTTGTATTGTGTCAATGTGTCATGGTTTTTTGATCCACTCAGTTACCGATGGGAACCTAGGCTGCTTCCAGTACTTGGCTATTGTAAATTGTGCTGCTGTGAACATTGGGGAGCATAGGTTCCTTTGGATTGGTGTTTCAGGGTTCTTAGGCTATAAGCCCAGCAGTGGAATTGCCAGTCAAAAGGCAGTTCCATTTTTAGTTTTCTGTGGAATTTCCATACTGTTTTCCACAGTGGCCGCACCAGTCTGCAGTCCCACCAACAATGCACTAGGGTTCCCTTTTCTCCACAACCTCACCAGTGCTTACTGTTTGCTGATTTGGTTATTATGGCCATTCTGATCAGTGGGAGGTGGTATCTCAATGTAGTTTTGATTTGCATCTCTCTGATGGCTAACGATGCTGAGCATCCTTTCATATGTCTCTGGACACTCTGTGTGTCCTCCTTGGAGAATTGTCTGTTCAGGTCCTTTGCTGTTTTATTCCTATATTTTTTGTGTTTCCTTTTACCATGATTATATTAAATATATAAATATTCCTTCAGAAATGCAAGTCCCTTGTTTTTGATTTATTACAAGTTTTTTCCTTCAAATGCTTTTGCTATTTCTGCAACTTATTTGATGTCCCAAAAGGTTTCCATATCTTTTATAAACATGCTAAAAATAGTGTGTCCATAGAAAACCAAAATAAATTATCTATACATAAACACAATAACTTTAACATTCATTACATCTCACTGTAGTCTAAGAATCAAGGTTGCAAAATATATTTGTCCAAAGCCATACTTGAAAGGTGATTTCAGAAATTTTACTGTAATAATTAAAGTTAATAATACAATAAATATCTTCTGTTCTAAGTATACAGTAGGAAATACGTCAAATTATTCAACCTGGAGTTTAAAGCCACGAATATTAGTCAAGAAAACAAATGAAAGGCATTCATAATGCATGAAAAGAAGTAAAACTATTTCTATTGAAAGAAGATATAATCTTGTATGCAGAAAAACAAAACAATCCAAGAAAAAAATATAAAGCTCAAAAACAAGCTCAGCAAGATTGTGATATATAAAATGATTATACAGAAATCAATTGTATTTCTATATATTTGTTTGAAATTCTATACATTTTCTGAAATTCAGAAAATAATTCTATTTAAAATATCATCAAAGAGGATAAAGTATTCCAGAATAAATGACAAAAGAAGTAGAAGTCTGCATACTGAAAAGTACAAAATATTGTTGAAATAAATTAAAGAAAAGCTAAATAAATAGTAACACAGTTTAGAATACTTAATATTTTTAAAATTCCCCAGATTGATCTATGGATGCAATGCAACAATTATCAAAATACCAGCTACCTTCTTTTCATAAGCTGACACACTGGTCCCAGAATTCATATGGAATCTTAAAGGATCCAGAATAGCAAAAACTATCCTGAAAAGAAGAAAAAGTTGGAGAATTCACAATTCCATATTCAAAATATACTACAGTAATCAAGTCATTGTAGTACCAGCCTGTGGATACATATGGATCAGTGGAATGGGATTGAAAGTCCAGAAATGTACCCTTACAATAGATTGACACAATATTTTAATAGACATTTCTTTAAAGAAGACATACAAGTATCCAATAAATACAAAGGAAGATGTGCAACATCATTAGTCATTAAGAAAAATGCAAATCAAAATCACAATGAAATACCTACTCACATTTACTGGGGTAATTAAAATTCTAAAACAGTCAGAGAATCACTAGAGTTGTAAAGGATATGGAGAAGTTGAAGCCCTCCTATACTGCAGTATGGTGCTGCCGCTTTGAAAACCAGTTTGCTAAATTTTCCAAATGTTGAGGGTAACATTAGCATATGACCCAGAAAGTCCAGTCTTAGATCTGCCCAAGAAATGAAAAATACATGCCCCCCAAACAGAACAGGAGTATCATGGTTGTTTATGATAGCCAAAAGTGTAGTAATCCAAATATTTATTAATTCATGAATATTAAACGAAATGTGGTACATACATACAATACACGCTTTTGTCAATAAAAAAGAATTCTATGCTGACATCTGCTTCAACATCAATGAACCTGAAAAACATTATGTTCACTGAATAATGCCAGTCACAAAAGATGACATAGTCTATTTGTGTTAGTTATCCAGAACAGGCACATACATAAAGGCAGAGAGTAGATGCATAGTCACCAGGTGTTGGGGGCAGAGGGGTCAAGAAAAATAGAAAGTGAGTAAAAGAGCATGTAGTTTCTATATTGGTTAACAAGAGTATTTTTAAATGTCCTGGCTGATGTGGCTCAGTGGATCCATCGCCAGCTTGCAAACCAAAGGGTTGCTGGTTCAATTCCCTGTCAGGGCACATGCCTGAGTTACAGGCCCAGTAGGGGACATGTGAGAGGCAAGCACACATTGATGTTTCTCTCCCTCTCTTTCTCCCTTCCTTCCCCTCTCTCTAAAAATAAATAAATAGAATCTTTTAATAAATAAATAAATATATAAATTAGTGGTGATGCTTTTACAACTCCAGGAATATACTAAAAACCATTAAATGCTACACTTCAAAAGATAAATGTTATATGAGTTATATCTCAACAAAGTTGTTATAATTTTTAAATAATCCCATCTACCGTGGCCAAAATGTGAATGAATTCCAGGTCAGTAAGTAAAAGGAAACTTTGCCAATATTTACCCTTCTGGCTATGGAGTTTGTTGAGAAAGAAGGTGTAGTTCTCTTCAATTCTGTGATGACTTGCTCTGCCAGAAAAAAGGCACTGAGCTTATATTACATGAAACTGAAGAGAATGAGCCTTGAGTCTCAGTTTGAAATCATTTTCTGATGTTTATCTGTACAGTGATTTAGATGTTTAATTTTTATCTACCTTGTCAGGTAGCAAAACCAAACCACATTTCTCCGGTATTCCCCCATTGACCAGTTTCTCTCACTAACTGGTATCCCTGGAAGCAAGCAATGGCTTTCCTGCATTTCATTATCGGCGCCATTTTATTGATGCGTAAAATAGACTTAATGGTAGTTTTTAATGTACCATTTGTAATGGCTTTGGAGAATGAAGACAGTTTGCAACATTAAGTTTTTACATTAAGATTTGCTATATGATTTCATTATGATTAGATTCAATGCTTTGTAAGGAAGCATTTGCATCTATGTAACACCCTTAAAGATAAAAATTAATTTTTGAAGCATTAGTTCTTTTAAATGAAAAAAAACTAATACAAAGTATTACAAATGTCTAATAAATTTAATTAATATAAATTGCACAAACTCATTCACAACTTATGTGTTTAGTTTTTGATTCTGTTGTTACAAAATTATCTGAATAGTGAATCAATTTCTCTACTTTGCTTATAAGAAAAAAAGACAATAAGCATAATAGCAATCAAGTTCTATTTTGAAAATCTCATCCAAGTTTATTTTTTCAAAGTAATATAAATAAATATTCTAGTACATATCAGTTATTTTAATACAAAATTTCACATATGTGTTTAATTCAAAATTCAAAATGTAGCATTCTTAACAGCTATTATGTAGTCTCACCACAGTTTTCAGAAATTTCTCACTAAATTTTTTTATGCACTGTCGTAGTCTGCCTTTGCTGCTATAACAAAATACCACAGACTGGGTAGGTTACAAACAACAGAAATGTATTTGTCACAGTTCCGGAGGCTGGAAGTCCAAGATCAGGGCGCCGACACGGTCAGGTGAGGGCCCTCTTCCTCGTCACAGACCTCTCATCCTGTCCTTCCATGGGGAATCCTCTCATGTCATCATGTGTCTCATCACACTGGGCATTTGTATTTCCACATGAATTTGGGGAGGACACAAATATTCAGACTATGGAACATAATCAACCCTTTACCTCAGCTTAGTTTTCTGTACTTTCCTATTTCTGTAACTGAATTCCTACCCTCCCTTAGGAGGGCGTTTGTTCAAATCATTCAAAGTCCCATTTAAATTCTAGCTGTCCTGTGAAGCCCCTCATCCTAAATTTAAGCAAATTCCACATATGTCTGCTTCTACAGCATTCCATCTGTAAAATTCTAAGACACATATCCACTTCCAAATTGTTTTACTAATAAAGACATCTTATTTTCTCTTCTGAATGGGAAGCAAGTTTTGTACAGAATTCATGTTCAATTTATCTTTGCATTGGATTTTCTCTGTGGCCCCAGGGCAATAAAAAACAAGAAAAACAAGAAAAATAACAGGCCCGTAGGGTGAGAGAGAGACAGAGCATGCATGGTCTTTCCTAGAGGCAGAAGGCAAAGAGAAAGCTGACGACTTAACGTTTCACTGGAGGAAAACAGAGCCTCCTTAATGGTAAAATTATAAACTCTAACACTCTCTGCAAAGAGTAATAAAGTATTTTTTGCAAGAAGTTCAGGAAAAACATGGTACACACCAAATAGGATCAACAGATTACAGTTAATTTTAAGATGCATATTGTATTTTTAAGGAAATATGTAATCTACACAAGAAAAAAAAATCTAGTTTGAACTATATCCAGGTGGTGGCTGTTAAAACAATTATTCAGTAATTCTCGTGAGGATGGGGTAGGTGAAAAGAGGCAGGCTGAACACAAATGTTAGTATACTAGAGCACTTACAGTCTGCTCGTGTGAATTTTATTTAAATTATATATAAAGCAAAATGCATCACATGCTTTTCAATGCAGACTTTTAGATTAGCCATTCTCTACAAATCCTTTTGTTCTATTTATAAAATCTCAGGTAAAATTCCCCTGGATGTTTTTTGTTTGGAAAGAATAAACCAGTCCCTTCTATTGAAGTCAAGAGTTTAGTCTCCAAAATAATGAAATTCAGGCGAGCAGCACATTGAGTAGAATATTGCCAAAATAAGATGTGTCACTGCCAGTGTTTTATTTATTACATGTATATTTGGTGGCTCATAAGCCAAACTGTGAATATATGTGCAGTAAATGTATATTATGTATTACATATACATGTATATATACATATAATACATATACAATAAATTTATAATTACATATAATGAATTAACCCAAGGAGGCATTTATTTTTTATTTTTAATATTTCATTTTGAATATGCAACCTATTTTTAAATTGAAAAGTGTTTTCACTTATTTTTAAAATACAGACACGTTTCAATTTTAAGAATTATCTGTACTTTTCAAAATACAAAACCTCAAAATTAACAAAGTATAGGGCATACATGTAATTTAGGTAGGAAAGTTTGAAACAAATTGTGATTCAAAAGGAATTAAGAAATGGAAACTAAAATAGCTCTTTTTAATCATAAGAAAAGTGACAATTTGATGTTTCTTAAAATATACTATCACCAGAAAACTTCTATACACCAAGAGCTAATTTAATTTTTTGTGCAAGGCTTGCATTTCCAAGTCTCACAGAGCTCCTTTCATAGTCCGCAGCTCTACACATGAATTACTACAAAATGACAAGAGAAACAAGCTGCTGTGCAATAAATGAGCAGTTGTCACTCTAAATAGCTCACAATTGCAGGCTTGGTGTGTTCTTATGCTTTGCTAATAAAATCAAACTAAAATGTACATGTTTTTTCCCTCTGTTTTTCTTTTTTTAAGTGGCTGTTAATTCTTATGCCTTGTATGGTTTGCTTTGTCTGATAGGCAAAGAAATTAGCTACTCCGATGACCTAAGCTGAGGTTTAATTTCCAGGCATTTTTAATAAAGCAGAGCTTCTAGGTATTAAGAAGAGACTAACACTGACATCCTGTTCAATATTATTGTGTTAATAACATTTCCCAAGTACAACTCTTAAACCTTCTCTTATGTATGTAACAACCTTCTAATATTCTTATCATACTCCATCGTGGCAAAAGTACTAGCTCAATTTTCACTTTCTGCAAAAAGCTTTTTTTAAATCAAATACCTGCATTCTCTAAGCTTTCAACAAATTCCAGAATCACCCTTTGCCTTCTGTCAGCACATGTATTTCAATTAGTTTCAGCTGACTCTGGAAACATGTTTACACCTAAACATGAAGAACTTCAACATTTTATTTCCTTCAATATCAATGCCATGGAAATATCTTCAAAGACCAATTTTCTTCATAATAGATATTATTTTTATTATAGTCACTATATATCATCTTTTATATATTCTAAGCATTTCTGCAGTAATGATGTCACAAGATACACCCAGAAACATCTTAAAATTGCTTCACCATAAGGTGTGATGTATTTAATTCTTTTCCTCAAAAGCACATTCTAGTAATTTCTCCCGTCTTCATCTTGCCACTTTAAATGTGGCTGAGAATACGGATTAGGTGGGAGTTGACTCATGTAAACACCATCTGACTTCTTAGAGGAAGAACTTTTGTAACTCAGAGCTTTCCCAGACCCGTTGCCATCTCTACCAAACCTGCAGGCTTCTCTCCAAATGCCGGGCGAGATGAGGAAAGTACCTTTCAGAGTACTACACTAAATTATAAGATCAAACTGTCTTTCATTTTGGGTTTTTCTTTGGAATGAAAATACATTGTTGAGCAGTGTGAAGTTCCACAGACAGAAGGATCTTGTTCTTCAGAATGTGTCGCCATGTGGCATTTTTGATTCTAAGCAGAAGCGTCTCAGGCAAGTGGTTCCCCACTGTCCTCCGCAGTGGGTTTCCTCCACTCATAAGATTCTTACTTCATAGATTAGAACCTGCTGTGTGGTTCAAACTCTGCAACCAGAGAAGAAGTAGCAACCTTCGACGTTTTGTGATAAACTTTTCTTAGTTGATTTTACCAAAGTTTTATGAATTATCATTATTTTGCTTTTAAGGTAACAACCAAGGATGAATCACAAAGTGACCATCTAGCAAAGAGAAAGGCAAAGAAAATGCAAATCCTATCACCTTTAGCTCTTGCTTGTGCCCTCCATGAGATAAATAGTCCACCTGCCTGAAATAGGTGTTTTTCTGATGCTGCTTACCTGCAGCTAACTGCCTGTAGGAAAGGGGGGAAAATGAATTTCATTCACCGAAGCTAGTTATTGTTCAAAATAATTGCTACAGTAGAAAAATACCTTTGGAGGTTTGTGTGTGTGTAGAGGGGGCGATAGCTGCTGCTTTCTCACCAGGAATATAATTTCCTATTTGACCCATTTCAATGAAAGAGACAAAATGGCCTACCTCAAAAATCCAGCTAAGGAAAGTTACACCAAAAATGGAATATCCCAAATCAAAGAACAGCCAAATATTATGAAGAGAAATCTAAGCTAAATATCGTATCAAAGTATTCCGTGGCGGGTCTTTTGCTCCTTTTAAACACATGAATGTTTATTTTTCACAGATCTGTATTTCCTAGAATTTCATTGTGTAATTGATACAAAAAACCATAGTCGTGCCCATACACAAATACTACCACTGTAACTTCCTACAGCCCATATTAACCATACCCACAGCCCCAAGATGCAGTCAGCCACTTGAAGAACATCTGCCTCATAGACATGTTTAATTAGACCTAAAAGGTATCCTACCACGAATCACCTCTTTTACACAAAAGCATGCCTGTGACATTGTTCAACCACACCCCTGGCAAGCCGGAGCCTCTCTCCATCCGCTTAGGGACCACGATCCGCGATGAGAAAGCCACCCTGAGAGCAAACAACAATGAATTTTCATGGATGTGCTGGCTGGCTGATTTGATAATGACTGATAATAATGAACACATAACAACTGAAATAATTGAAAAGACCACAATCCCAGAACAGTCTGTTGTCATTACCGTCAGGACACCCCAGCAACAGCAGCAGCTGTTCCAGGCAGAGCAATCAGCGGAAGGGAGCGGGGAGAAGCTCCTCCGACACAGCTCTCTCTGAAAGGTAGTCAGTGGTAAGTAGCAGTGCAAAGCTACACAGTTCCCATCCATGCCTGTGGGTAAAGATGCCACTGGGTATTCTTTCAGTAGTTTTCTCTGCTGGATACTCTCACCTGGGCTGTTTCTCCAAATACAAGATATTGATTACTAGTAATCCCCCTTATTCACAGTCTGACTTTCTGAAATTTCACTTACCCATGGTCAATTGACATCCTAAAGTACTAAGTAGAAAATTCCAGCAATAAACAATTCGTTAGTTTTAAATTGTCCACAGTTCTGAGTAGGGTGATGAAATCTCGTGAGTTCTGCTCTGCCCCACCTGGGACGTGAGTCAGCACCTCATCCAGCATCTCCAGTCGTAGACGCTCCCCACCTGTTGGTCGCTGAGCCGTTTTGGTTGTCACACTGGCTGTCGGTATCACAGTGCTCGTGTTCAAGGAGCACTTATTTCACTTAATAATGGCCCCAGAGCACAAGAGTAGAGATGACGGCAGTTTGGATGTGCTAAAGAGAAGCCATAAAGCGATTTCTTTAAATAAAAAGGTAAAAGTTCTCAACTTAATAAGAACAACTGTTGTATGCTGAGATTGCCAAGATCTACGGTAAAAATAAATCTATCCATGGAATGTCCCAGTTTATAAATTAAAGCTTATCATAGGTATGCACATACAGGAGAAAACATAGTACTGTGTATAAAGGATTCCCTACTACCTGTGGTTTCAGGCACCCACTGGGGGTCTTGGAATAGAACCCTCACGGATAAGTGGGTAAGGGGAGAATGACCGTAGTTTCGAACTGAAGGTCCAGAAAAAATTTTAAAGTGAATTTGCATTTTAAATAACAAAGCTTATTGAGTGTCACATTTTTTACAGATTATAGATTCATTGATGTATTTACAATAACATACTATAACTTGAAATTCAGCTATAAATTGTCTATAGGAATTCTTATATTTTTGAACTATTTACTTTTTGAAGTATGCATGTCTTATTTCATAGAGTTAAGACAACAGTCATCTGAAACACAATTTCAAATCTAATTTTACTTTCATTTCTCTATAAAATAACCAAGCTATTATTTTGGTTAAACTTGTAACTAAACTATTGAAAATAATAGCTAATATATATGAGTGTTTCTCAGATGTCAGGCATTTTTTAAGTGCTTTTACTGTGTAGTTCATTTAATACAAGTATCCTTCAAGACGGGTACTATTGTTACCTCCACGTTTCATAAGAGGAAATTATGGCACAGAGAGATACAATAACTGGCCCAAGGTCATCTGTGTGGTAAAAGATAGAGCCAAGATTCGAACCCTGGGCAGTCTGGCTCCAGCACCCACACTCTTAAAGTCTTCTCTATAATGCATCTTTGCCTTACTGCTTTTCCAGGTTAACTTTCCCAATTCAAAAATGTTGGAAACACAAGTATAAAAATTCACTGGATTTAATGTCATCTCTTCATCAATCATAGCAGTATGGCCACCTACCTGTGTATGTGGATTAAGGCTTTGGAAGAATAAGTGGTAACATATGGAACTATTTTATAAATGGGATGATGGGAAGTACGTATACTCAAATATGTTTTTCACTAAAGCTTGAAATTGTATTGGTTACAATCCAGTCATCTTTTCCTTGCTAATTTCATTTGAATGAATTGGAGATTACTTTGTCTAATTTATCCTTTTAAAATGGGGACATTTTCAAATGGGAACGTTTTCCTGGTACCTGGAACTTCAGTCAGGAAAACCTGAAGGCTAGGGCTGCGGCAATAGCCCCAGACTGGTATTCTGCGAGGTTCTTCACTTCCATATCTGGTGATTAACGCCACTGTTGTTTGGGGTCTCAAATAAGGATGCTGATTGGATCACCAGTTAGGGCTGCTATGTGGGTATGCAACATGGGCAGTTGCTCGGGGCCCCATGTTCAGAAGGGTTTCTGGTTTGGTTTAATTTTCTGCCGTTGCAGTCTTTAAACTCCTATAATTTTATCTTTGAGTTTGTGTTTTATAACAGCAGTAAATCCATAGAGCATGTTGGATGTGTAGGGGTTCTGACTGAGCCGCCCCACGATATGCCTCAGTGTTTGTGATGCCTCATGAGCTCACGAATCCAGTGGACCATGTTGTGTGGGAGCTTAGTGAGACCCAAAGCAAGTTCAAGATAGTTTTACACCCACAACTGAGGAATCACAGTGGGGACAGGGTCCCAACAGCCCCGGGAGGCCATGCTTTTTCCTGTGAACCATAATTTGTTTTCAAAGCAAGAAGGCAATGACATTCTAAGAAATATGAATGGGCAAAGAAACTTACCACATCTTTCCTTACTCATGGTACCTCCCTGTATTAGACTAAAAATGATGGTGTAGAAGGAAAGGAAAAGATGGAGAGCTCCATAGTTTCTTTTTATTTCCCTGCGCATCAGTAAACTGAAAGCAGAGAGTGTTGGTTGAATGTATGCGCATCAAGAAGTGAAATAAAAGCGCTGAGAATGTTTTGTGCAGCATTTCCATTTCGGTGATCCCACGTATGAGTTCCCTACTCTTATGTTTGTATTTAAAACTGGCATGGCACCATATAAAGATGACCGGGAAAAGTCATGGTAATAATTTAAATTTTAAATGTTTCTTACTTAGAACATTACATAGCAAGTATAAAATACCATGATAAATCTGAAAGAAGCCTTGCAGAGAAAAGAAAAAGCTTTAGAGTTTAGTATTTTAATCACATTTTCCCCCTGCTCTTTAGACAAGGGATCCCACATTTTCAATTTTGTATTGTGCTGTGCAAATTATGTAGCCAGATCTCACACTTGCACACGCTCTCTCCATTGTATTTAATTTTATGAAACATTTCTTATCATAATAGTAGCCTTATGTGCTCTGTCCCTTTCTCCTGACAGTGTAATGAATTGTGTTAAAGAGCAGTGTGGTGCCCTGGTGGAAACCACTGCTTCCACTCTTTGGCTCTTTTCATTTTCTTCCAGGCTCTTCTGGGAGGGGGAGGTAAGAGATGGCAGCGGAGTAGATGTGGAATAACCCGCCACTGGCAAATGCCCTGCTTTTAAACATTTTATGTATTTCAAGACTCCCCACTGTCCCCTCTGAGATTCAGATTTTTATGAACCAGAGCCAGGAATCAATTCTCTTTTTGTTTCTCTCCTTTGAGTTCATACATTCCTCCCCTGAGATAAGATCACAGGAAGATGCTAATGCTGGAGTTGAAGAAAGAACAATGGGTGACAAAAAATTAGGGGCACATATAAGTGAATATTTCAAAAATGTCTTCCTGCTACACCATAATAAAATCATGTGTCGTGTCTTGAGTTGATCTAATTTTTCTAAACTCCAAATATCTATTCTCTAAGGCAAGCTACTCCATAAACAAGCAACTATTTTGAAAATGGCTGAATTTTTTAAGCTACTTATGTTTTGTCCTTGCAACATACTGTCACCACATCATAATTTCAGTAATTTTTTGAACCATTACTTCTGGATTGTTTTTTTTGGGGGGGGGCGGAGGAGGTTGCCGCTGCTAATTTATTTGATAGCATCTTAAAAATTCCTCTAAAATCTAAAAAATTTCCCTTCTTTTGGACATGTAATAGGCTGAAAAGTCAAATTTTTCTGTTGCCCTAGAATGGGCTTAACTAGGTCAAACCAAAAGGCAAAAAGATTAATAAATCCACTTTAAAAAAATCTTCCGCAGTTATGACCAGACAGCGGCCTCAGGTCGTAAGGTTGGGTGACCAAACCAGCTTGGCAAACATCACCTCAGGAGGTCACAGCAGTCCGTCCCAAGTCTATAGGCTGCATTTTATTGATTCTAAGACACACACTTCTTTCATGTTTAATAGTTCTGAGATCAGGTGACCTTATCTTACAGTCACTGAGGCCTGGCAGAAGTTCAAGTACAGTTCCCACTGCTGCTCATGTGAGACGATGTGCACGGGAGAACGATCCTCAGAACTTGCTCAATGGTCACTAGGGACACGGAAGAATGTCCTGGTGGCTGCAGAGGGGGAAGGCTGTCGCACAAATCAAGTGAAAACGCGCACTGCTGGCACTGAGTCAAGTGACAAGGAATTGGGGCAAGGAAAGTGACTTTATTCAGGAAGCCAACAAGCCAAGAAGATGGCAGCTTAGTGTCTTAAAGAGCCCTTGAGAAAGTCCAGAATTCAGGCTGATTTTATGGCAGGGGAAGGGGAGGATCAGAGGGGTCTGTGGTAGGGAAGTGGTTAACGACCACAGACATCTGGATGCCACTAAGGGTCCAAGGGGGAGGGTGGAACTTCTTTACTTTTGCCCAACAAACTCCAGGTTTCCATGACCCCAGTCAAAATGTTCCTATAAATCTTTTTGTAAGCAGTCATTATTTTTGTACATACCTTCCTTCTCTTTGGGGAGGCAGTTTTGAGCAGAGGTTGTTTCAGTAATCCCTAAGCTACAGGTAAAATTTCTTTTTTAATGATGAGCATATCTACATGCAGAACTAAGCAGACATTGCTGACCAGTTATAGCCACCAGGCAGGCTCGAGGAAGAAGGAAGCAGAGAGACTGATTGTTTAATTCTATTACACTCTTAACCCTAGAAACTGATGTTGGTATAGGAGAGAGAGAAACAGAGCTTAAGTAGACATGATTAGAAACAGTTCCAAGGGAGAGTTTACAGGTCACTAAATTTGTGTACGGTCATGCACCACAGAGGGACGTTCTGGCCTAGGAAGGACTCTATACTCGCATTCCATGGTGGTATCATAAGATCATAACGGTGCCGGAAAATTCCTGTTATCTGGCGACATCATAGCTCTCCCAGCATCTTAGCGTACCGCATTGCACACACCCTTACCACTGTATTACGGTTACCCCCAGTATTCAAAACAGTGCCATGCCGCACGGGTGTGTAGCTCAGGAGCTGCCGGGGAACAGAATTTGTCACTCCAAAATATGTCCATTTATCGTAAGAATTATTTTAGCTGGTTACTTCTAAGACATAGCAGATTTGGAAGAAGCTTTGAAAACCAACTAGAAGTTATCCTTAGTAAAAGACATTGACTGTTGTAAGGAAAATCTTCACTTTAAGGGTGTCTCCCTTGGCAACAACTTAAATCTGTACCCTTGATTTTTTTTGGGGGGGAGTGGTTTAGCATTTTTTTGTTTGTTTTTCGTCTTCCCAACATATTTTATCTTTAGCTAAAGATGGTATTGAGGGTGGTGTCTTCAGGTGATTTGGCTACTTACTCACTTTTTCTGTGTGTCTCCCTCGTATACAAGAGGTCAACATGTGGTTAAACTTTTGCTTGTTTTTCTCCTGTTAACCTGGCTTTTCTACAGAGATAGATGGCTCAACCAAGAACCCAGAGGGTGGAGGGAAAATAGAATTTCCTCCCCTACAGAAAAACAGGCTATACCGTATTGCCTATGTGCACAGTAGGCTATCCCGCCTAGGCCTGCGTAAGTGCACTCTGGGACGTTCCCACAGCGACAAAATCGCCTGGTGGCACGTTTCTCAGTAAACATCCCCGTCTGTAAGTGAGCGGTGCATGACTGTAACTGCAAGCCTACGGAAGCGCTGAGGGCACTGGCTATTTGGTCAGCATGGATTCTATTCACAAATGCCCCATCCCCACAACTCTCGATGACGCAGAGTGCAACAGTAAGTGGGAAAACAAGGGCTTTAATGACTGTAAATGCAAAGTGACTCAGCAGAAGAGTCAGACCCTCTTTATGACACAGTTCTAGGAATATATATTTAAAACTTTTTGCTTATAATTTTCCATTTTTGTACCCATAATGGTACATGACAAAACCTATCTGTGTCCAAAGAACACTTTCAATAATATATAATTCTCAAAAACTGTGATGTGTGTGTGACAAGATTGCCTCGTGGCATAGTTTAATTGGCAGCATTGATTCTCAGCGAGTGAGTGAGTGATATATAACATAGTGTTGCATCCTGCAATCGATGGCCTTGTACGAAACAGGAAAGTGGGGAAGAAAATGAGAGCCTCTTAGAAGCAGCAAGAGAAAAGAACACAGTTACCTACAAAGGACTTCCCATAAGACTGTCAGCTGATTTCTCTAAAGAGATCTTACAGGCAAGAAGGGGCTGGCAAGAAGTATTCCAAGTCATGAAAGGCAAGGATCTATATCCAAGATTACTGAATTCAGCAAAGCTATCATTTAGAATGGAAGGGAAGATAAAGTGCTTCTCACATAAGGTCAAGTTAAAGACGTTCATCATCACCAAGCCCTTATTATATGAAATGTTAAAGGGACTTATCTAAGAAAAAGAAGATAAAAAATATGAACAGTAAAAATGACAGCAAACTCACAGTTATTAACAACCACACCTAAAACAAAAACAAAAGCAAACTAAGCAAACAACTAGAACAGGAATAGAACCATAGAAATGGAGCTCACATGGAGGGTTATGAATAGGGGAGCAGGAGGGAGAGAGTGGGGGGAAAGGTACAGAGAATAAGTAGCATAAATGATAGGTGGAAAATAAACAGGGGGAGGGTAAGAATAGTATAAGAAATGTAGAAGCCAAAGAACTTATAAGTATGACCCATGGACATGAACTATAGGGGGGAATGTGGGAGGGAGGGGGTGGGCAGGATGGAGTAGAGTGGGGGGGGGAATGGGACAACTGTAATAGCATAATCAATAAATATATTTTTAAAAAAAGAAAAGAAAAGAAAATGAGAGCCTGGAAGCTCTTACGGACAATAGTATCTGTGGTGAAGAGGCCTGTGCCCAAGTGCTGTCTGGGAAGCTCAGTTAAGGGAACTTTAAGAGAAAAGTTCAAAGAAATGCATGGATGGAGAAATGAACGTCTCCTAGGAAGTAATGGATGTCCACTAGTACAGCTTATTTGTTGATCTTTCCTGAATGTTCTTAGAGAAAGAAACAGATGATTGGCGAGAGACAGCAAGACTAGAGGAGAACCGACACGCCCATCATTCGCTTTGGCAAGCACGTGTTAATTTCAGAAGGATAAAGTTACATCTCAGAACTAGCCTCCTTTTGCTCATGCTTCATACAAGGGATTGATTCCCTAGGGGGTGGAAGTTCAAGAGGTTGACATTTATGCAAGCTGATAGGGAGCTAAATTGGGTGGGTGGAGGAAATGAAGTCTGACCTGGTATCCCAGAAGACATTCATGATAATGCAGTTTTTGCTAGTAAATCAGGAAAAACAGGAAAATATAATGACATACACAAATACATAAGAAGACATTTTTTTCAGCAACCCTAATACCTGTCTATCTCCACAGTAGCTACTATTCAATGAAAGAGCAAGAAGGGGCATAAAAAAACAGAAGCTTTTCCATTAAAGTTCCTCTAGCTAAAGGTTAAGCTATTGCTTGAGGATAGAGGCAGAGATGAAATTGGAGTTTTCAACTGGATCGAACTTACGATAACTGGAAATGAAGAGAGGTTATGGAGTCTGCCTCGGATACTATTAAGACACTTTGAATTAGAAATTTGACAGAGCACGGCTGAAGGAGGTGATTGGAAAAGATAAAAGTTCACACTGCTCCATTATCCAGTTACATTTATGTGTCAAACATTTTAAAATGTAACAGATTTCCTCATATTCTCCTCTGTGAAAGAGCCATACAAAAACAAACACAGAAGAAAGATTTGCAAAGTCTATGCTCTCATCCAGTTGAACTGAACATTTCACATAATCTCAGCCTCTGACCTAATTCATCAGGTACTTTGGATACAACGCTAGAATTCTTGTCTGGGCTGCATTTTCAGACAATGCTACTAATTATAGTTTGCGTAACAGCCCACTGATCTAACATTCTAGTTGCAATGTCAATAGCACAGATCTTAATAATCTTTTTTCCAATAGGTTGTGCTTCTGTTAACTTACTTTGAATGATGCTAAAATGCATTCTTACTGTCGGATTTTAATTTTGTATACATAAAGTTATTTTTTTCTAGTTTGTGCTGAAAGACTTTGAAAATTCTATGTGTGTATTCAATCTGATTTGTTTGAATATGATATAGTAATTCATCAGGAGCCATAAGATAATTTCATAAAATTTTATACTATAAAAACTGTTGATGAAAGGGGCAGCTTTTATATCATGCAGAGTAAGTCTAATGACTGACATCTAAACAGGTGATCTCCACGGTCAAGGCTCACATGACAAACTAGAGCTCGCAGATGGGCGACTGCCAGCACCCACAACATCCCGCGTGTGCTCTGTGACAGGAGAGCCCCTTTAAGGTCTGATGTGCATGCCCGTGGACGTGGGTGCTGGGAAAGGCCCCGCGTTTGCCACGTGACCAGGAACCACTTGGATTAAACTTAACCCACGAGGAAGACGAACAGTCATGAGGACGCTCACCGTGACCTTGTGCAGGTGTGAGGCCTGGAGGCGGCTGCGGAGCAGGGCGAAGGTAGCCCTCACCTGAACTGCATTAGAGGAACTGACAGAAGGGCCTTCAGTGGAGACCGAATTAACGATCAGTCTGGATAAGGTCCAGACTCAGGCCGAGGCCTGATTTCAATAAAGCAAAACGGTTCCAAACGCAGCACATATTTAACTCCTGCTGACCGGATCTTTCGCTGGCCAATCTATTCGCTCTGTGGAGGTGGCCGCAGGAAAAGGCTGCATCTCTGGGGACGCGACGCTCCTGCAGTTGGTTCTCTCTGCCTGTGAACGACCTGAACACTGGGAGAGAGGGTCTGGCAGAGAAGTAAAAGTCTGGGTCATTAGGAAGGAACACAAGGACGACAGAGAGTGCAGACGTCCGAACATTTGTGGCCGAGGGGTGCGCAGAGTGCCACAGTCACCAGCTTGGATGTATTTTGAAACTCCCAGAGATGAGCCACTGCCAGGACTGCCGCTGGGGACGTTCCAGCCAGTGGAACGTGGGTACCAACTTCCGGAGCGAATCCGTCTCACCCAGAACTTCTGTGATAGGGTACACACTGTGCGAGAGGAACAAACGTTTCTCGGTCGGGGTTCTTTTGGCTGGTCTAATAACCAAACAGACACGACACAGATTAGCAAGAGAAAACAACTAAATTTAATGCACACACGCATATGGGAACCACACATACATGAAAGAGTCACAGTCCCCTCCTCCCCAACCCTGGTCCCCCACCCCCTGCAGGAGAGGCTCAGAGGCAGAAAGGGCGCATGGGTGTATAAGACAGTCTGAGCCAGGTGTAAAGTGATGCACTTCGGAGGCTTCCGAGGATCACTGCAGGACCATAAGAGGGGCAGATGTTTAGGGAACAAAAGTTTTCCCTGCCAAATAGGTGGGTAAAGAGTCACTTCTGGTGACAACTCTTCTGTGGGCCAGGTTTCTGATGTAAATTATTCTAGAGAGTTAAGGAGGGGACGGAAGTTTCTCTTGAGCCCTCAGGGTCTCGTTTGCCTTTAGCTCTGAGTAACCTGCATACCATTCAGGCGCATCCTGGGCTGGCTGGTTCTGCTCCCCTACAACGTGAATGACAAAAACAAAAAACAAACTATAGACAGAATCCAAAAATACAATTCACTCAGATGTTCAAATGCCTTGATAAATAACGGATGCAGTGTACATGTGCTCCCCCGATGCAAAATAGTAAATGTGCTCAAGTAGAAATAGGAAGAATGAAAGAAGGCCCTCCCCACCAACCCAGCTCTGATCTAATCCCCATAAATTATTTTCCATTTGCGTTAGCGTTCAATTAGCTACAAGTGCAAAAGTGAGGGATGCAAACAGTCTACTTTTACTTAGAATGAGTGACTGCTTTATTACCAAGTATGTAAAAGGTAATTTTTGTAATATGCCTGCCATGGATCATATAGTTCAAAAAAGGAAGAGAGAGAAGTAAAAATACAGAAAAGTATGAAATATTTTGTAAAAATTGTTTCAATACTTTTTCCATGAATGTTTAAATATTAGAAATACATTTGTTAGTATATCTGTTTCTCCACATGGAAATTTTACTAGAAATTAATTTCTGAATTCTTTCCTTAAATAGCTCTTTACTAGTGATGCATCAAAGAAAATATAATTACAATTAGGTGACATAATATTTTCTTGCCTTTGAGTGGCTTTTTGTGCATTTTTGACAAATGAATCTCGGTTAGTAAGCAGTTGTTCCTGTGGTTAGCAGGAGAAGCCTGAACTGTATGACTGATGATTCTTGTGCTTTATCAACCTCATTCATTGTCAATTTTTAAAAAATATTTTGCTTTTAACTTAAAGGGAATGATTTCACATCACATAAAATATGATATTTCTTAACCCAAATTATATAGCACACACTAAGAGCCAGAGTGCACAGCCGCGCCTGTGTGGGGGGGTGTGATGAGAGCGAACGCGTGAGACCCTCAGGGAGGTTTCGCACTCGCTCCTCGCGGTACAACTGGCTGAACACCGCACGAGACCATGAACTGACGGGCGGGTCTCAGCCTTTCCGGGTAGCAAACTGGATCGTGGGCGCCCGTAAAAGGTGCACGATGCACAGCACAGGCACTCGAGGGGACGACAGAAATTCTAGTAAGTTTAGCCCGTCATCAGGCACGCTGGAGGGAGGCAGGATCTGACCATCGAGAGTGACCATGTGGCCTCAGGTATCTGCGAATTTTGTTTCAAAGTATTCTGGGGTTGCTTTTGCTTTCTGCTGAAGACAAAATGCTTACATATAGCCTTCTGCTCTATATTGTGTGTGTATATATATATTTAAATATTTGACATGCAATGATTTCCTGAATACTCTTACTTATATTAAATATGTTCTTCATTCACCAAGTTTTCAAAGGTGCCTGGTATCCTTAGCTATTTTTGAAGCTGATGAGTGCTGATGACATTTCTTAATATAATATTACTAGCAAGGCCTTGACAGATACTCTCTTTCTTTTTTCTAATCTATTTTATTTTGCCTTTAATTTTGCCATACAAATATTGCTGTTAACATAAGAAAAATAGTAATCATATAACTTTCAACAGCAGGAACCATATCATAGCAGAGCAGAGAGTACATGGCAAGTACCATCTCCGTAGAAGACTGTGACCCAGTCTTCTCGCTGGAGACTGTGCTGCCTGAAGACAATGACATCATTCCCAAAGTCCCTTTGTTTGGAAGAAAAAGAGCAATGCTGCCATCTAGTGTTTATGCGCTGTAAGACCAGGGCTGTTATTTTCCTTTCTGAGCGTGAATTCTAAATGGCCTGAATTACACTGAGGAGAAAGACACCTGGGCTACAGACGCAGAAAAAGGTCAACTTCAGTTCACTGCCCAACCTTAGACTTATCTCACGGAGTGTTTACGTTTGTGAGAAAGGCCATGGTTTGAAATGACTGTTTATTGCCGACATTACACTAACCAGTTATTTCCATAATCACTTCGTGCTGATTCAGATGTCCTGCCAAGTGAAGACAGATACTCACTAAAAAAAGAGACAGAGAACTTAGGGACAGTGCACGAACACCTGCAACGATCTACTAGCGAAGTATGCGCCCTACTAGACAGTAAAGAGCTAGGCCAGTCACCCTATAATGCATATGTTAGAAGCAAACACATGTTGGCAAAATTCCAAAGATAGGAAGAACATGCAAGCGCACGCGCACAGTACAAGTGTAGGACTCACTGCGTGCAGCCCGCTTTTGAACAACGTGTAGTAGGTTAAAGTGGGATGTGGCGTGTGGAGACTTTGAAGCAAATTTTGCCGTGGAAGGGCAGAGGACACTGAGATGGAAATATCCACACTGTTAAAGCCTCAGCGAAATGATTTTCTAGGACCCGAGAGAAACGTAACAGCAAGTATCTGCGTTGAGTTCACATTTACACGTGACTTCACAAACACATTCGGTGATGTTTAGAAAAGAAATGCAGTCAAAGGCAAGAAGAAGAAATAGATTGAACCATGTTTTTAGTGAACAGTGCAGGGTTTCCCTGTGAAACTCCACGGCAACTTCTTTGCCCACCTCATTAAAATGACGCTAGAAGTGCAACGCACATACAGCATGACCATGCCCTGTCTGCAGAGGTTGAAAGTTTCTGCTCTGTAATTTGTGTTTCATCTCCGATTAGCTCAGAGTTGGTACTAGGGACCTGTTTCATGGAAGATGGTGTTGGCGAGGAGGGGAGGGCTGTGATGTGGATCAGGGGCTTGGAGTTTGTGTTTTGTGGATGGATGGGTGGTGGGAGGACAGAGTTCGGGTGAGCTTCACTTCCTCACCACTCTGGGCTTGAGTGGGGAGGACACAGGAGGCAGAGCTCAGGCCAGCTTTGCTTGCTGCGTATTCCTAACAGGCCAAGGCTGGCACCAGTCCATGGCCTGGGGTTTGGGGATCCGACTATTAAACAATAAATTAATGAAAAGCTCAGGCTGAGTCACTCTATTTATACTGAATGATGACTAACGCCACCTTGGGGAAAATAACTATCTAATAATGTTTGATGACAAAGACAAAGAAAAATGTACAACTCAATCCCTAAAAGAAGAGGTAGTGTAACACAATGTTTTAAACAGGATTTGAATTAAAGCTTTTGTATGTGGAATTTTATGTTCATATATGAATGGAAACTACCTATTGTATTTTCATATCTGGAATTATGAAGAGCTTCATGTTCATTATCAATTTCCAATCAGACACATTCATTTTTATAATCTACAAAGTACATAAGATTTAAAAATAACATAACAGTACTTTTACTCTGAGAACAGATAAAGTATAAACATGTAGATTTCTGGCCTTCCATTAGGAGTTGCTGGTCAAGCAAGCCTGAAGAGCATGTATTTGCCAAGACTTATCACAGAATGTATAAACCTTCTTTAGGCTTGGGGATGTGTACATTAGAAGTTATCATTTGCCCTTTTATGAGTTAAATTGTGTCCCTCCTCAAATATATGTTCAAGTGCTAAGCTCTAGTACCTCAAAAATAACCTTATTTGGAGGTTGGGTCCCTGCAGACATGTTTAAGATGAGGGCATCCTGCAGTGCTGTGGGCCTTAATCCCAAACAGCTGGTGTCCCTGTAAGAAGAGGAGGAGAGACACAGGCGCACGAGGGGAGGGTACCATGTGACAGCAGAGACAGACTGTGAGGTGCTGTGGCTGCAAGCCAAGGAATGCGAGGGTTGCCGGCAAACCACCAGAAGCCACAAAGAAGCAAGAAAGGAATCTCTCCTGCAGGAGTCAGGAATTACGACCTCCCTGATCCCTTGATTTCTGACTTCCAGCCTTCAGAGCTGAGGTATGAGACAATAACTTCCTGTTGTAAGCCATTTCACTGGTGATACTTTGTCACAGCAGCTCTAGATTTAAAATTTGAACAACCGCCCCAAAGAACTTTTTATGAAGTGATTATATGTTGTCACACAAGATGAAAACCTCCACTGAAAGAAAATCTAGGACTAAAATTGATGAGAAAGTCAGATTGCCAGGGAAAAAAGCAACAATTAGTGACAAGATCCAAGTTTAATGGAAGTTGTGGATGACACCTTAATAGATACAGTCAAATCTGAGCATGCTCCATAAGGGCCTCAGGTCTTAATACCGTTGTTGTATTTGTTCCCTTACTTGGAAACAGTTTCATGCAAGTCTGCCTCCTAATCATATCCATGAAGCCAAAAAAGGCCAGTGTATCAGTTTTAACTAATAAACTAATAAAATTTGATTGTTCTAGAGCTGAGAGTCGAAACATAAACTTAAAGCATAAACACAAAAATATAAGGTGATGTCTTTGACTTTTATATCCAAAAAGGTATCAGAGGGAAAAGCTAAATGACCTACTGGTCCGGTGTACTATGTAACTCATGTTCCCCACCCACTTCTTGCACGTGGTGGCCAGGGAGCCAAGCAGAGCTGGGTTTCAATACTGGATCCTGGTTACATAATATTGAATTGATTAAACAATTGATTAGTTTGCACCTCAGTTTTTAATTTATAAAATGGGAATAGTGCAGCCTACTGTGCGGCGTTGTAACAGATGTAGTCTATCAGTGAAAAATCCTCAGTATGGTACGCTGCACATAGTAAATGTTCAGCAAATAGGAATTAGTAACCATGGTTCTCCTGACTTGGCTCTGTGTCACTGAAAAAATCCTTTTGAAAGCAGGACTATATCATTCTAGTATCAGATCACTCAAAACCAAAATACATAGTAAAATAATTTACACAGTAGGTATAGCAAGAAAGCGGTGATATTTATCCCATTAACTAAATTAGCAGATGAACACAAATTTTACATTTAAGAATTATGTGGATAAAGTAACAGATGTGTACATACTTAGTAGCTACTTTATCTCACTTTTCTTTTGTTCATTCAGATTTTCTTTTTTCTCCTTCTTCCTCACAATTATGTAGAAAAATAGAATTTGCATATATTTTTAAGATGGCTGTATTTCAAGCAATATTTCGACATAATCTTTCTGTAAAGAGATTTGTTTTTCTGCGTATAAAAATATACAATTTAACATTATAAGGTAAGATCAGATTTTTTGTTTTAGTTTTTATATACAAATTTAAAAATAAAGAGGAAATCACATTTTAGCAGCTTTTCTTATAATCGCCAAAAACTGGAAACAGTCTTCTACCCGAAGGGAATGGATGAACAATGAAATACTGCTCAGTGAGAAAGGATAAACTACTGATACGTACAAGAAGAGAGATGAATCTGCAAAGCATTCTGCTGAGTGAGAAAAGCCAGACTTGAAAGGCTACTGTACAATTCCATTCCCCAGGAGAAGGCAGACCCATGGGGACCGAGAAGAAACCAATTCGTGTTTGCCAGATGCTGGGCAGGAGGATTAACAGCAGAGGGCGTGGAAGAATTTGGGGGGTGGTTGAGCTGTTCTGTATCACAATGAAATGGTGGTTGCGGGACTCTATATGTTAGTCAGACTCTGAAATTTATATCTCAAGGGAATGAATTTTACGATAGCAGTTATATTTCAACAGACCCAATGTTTAAGAAAAAATAAATTGCATAGAACATACATCCTAGTAAGTTATGACAAGGTGAAATACTGCTGTGACCACCACACAGGCCAAAAAGTAGAACTTGTTCATAAAATCCCAGAACCCTCAGAAGCCCCCCTCTGCATCCCAGCCCAATCAAAGCCTCCTTTCTCCTCCGAATGTAGCTTCTACCTGACTTTTGGGGAAAAAACAAGACTTTTTGGAGCAGTTTTAGATTTGCAGAAAAATTAAATGAAAAGTAGACTTCCCATGTAAGTCTCTTGACAACACCACACTCAATACCCCTTTTTATTAACATCCTGGTCATAGATTCTGTTAATTGGATACTAATGATGCAACGTAACATGCCCCTCTGTCCCCTGTATTTCCTGCAAAGTATAGCTGGACTCAGAGGCTTAATTAAACACGTGCACTATCCCTTTGACAAGACTCTTGGTGCTTTTGTGTTCTTTCAGCAGGAGGCATCGGGGGGCTGTTTTTCACACTTCAGTGCTTTTGGCGGCATTGTTTCCCAAAGCCCAGAACCGCTAATTTATAAAAAACGGTGATAGACCAGCTCTGTCATTTTGCTTAGATACATTAGCTGAAATGATTCCATACACAGATACTTCATATCAGTAGTACAGTCATTATAGGAAAGGAAAAATAATGCTTGATTCTTTCTTCTTACATAATGTCACCAGTTTTCAAAATAATGACTTGGTTACTTGTCTTCACAGGAGGTGATCGTTTATTGGGTTTTTTAAAAATATCATTAAAAACTCATAGGTTTAAGTATATTTTATATCTCAATTCATTACAATTTTTATCAATATAATGAAACTTCATTGTCTCATGTTTGGCCATCTTCAGAAGGACTCCTCACTCTTTCTGGGATGACCTCCGTGGTCACGGCTCCCTTGTTGTCTGGTATGGGAAGATGTCTCAGGTTCATCTTCTACGTCTGCTGCTCAGACTGGGATCAGCATCCACATTCTCCAATGGCCCTTTGTTTCTGTTAATGGGGTTAGTGTTTAGAGGCCACCGTGTGCATACTAAGGATGCTCATTACTGCTCAGTTAGCTCGTTATTTCTAGGTTTTTTCCAGTGGACAGAAGACAGCTGATGAGACTATACTCTCATTTCCAGTTCAAATTTACCCCTATAACATCTTCCACTACTTAACATCCTCTGTATTATATCTGCATTTCCTTTTTTTTATACCAGGAATCCTCCTTATTAAGGACAAAGGGAGTGACAGTTAGCATATTCCATATGCATTCATTTGTTTTACACTGAAATACATACAGAACAGTCTTAGGCTTACAATTCTAACACTATTTTGATTAGTGAAAACAGTAAATTTTTAAATATGTTATCTCAGCATTTAGTGTTCATTTTACATCTCCATCATCAGATATATTGCTATTATGTACTATGGTCTCTCTCTTTTACCCTCTTCCATCCTTAATTCTACCAGTAACTATAGAGTAAAGCAATGGTAGACACCAATCATAACTTGATGACTCTCTGGTCATTTGGATTATGGGAAGCTCATTTCATAGTATATCCCCGAGAAAAAGCCCGGTAGGAAAACATTCTAGGTAGCTCCGTGTTGATATTCACTGCATTTTAATAACCCTTCCTATCTTTTCTAGATAGAGATCATTCTTGCTGCATATAATTTTTTCCCCACCCTGGCTGGTGTGGCTCAGAAGATTGAGTGCTTGGCCTACCGCTGGTTCAAATTGCAGCCAGGGCACATGCCTGGGTTGTGGGCCAGGTCCCCTGTAGGGGGCTCCCAAGAGGAAACCACCCATTGATGTTTCTCTCCCCCTCCTTTCTCCCTCACTTCTCCTCTCTAAAGATAAATGAATAAAATCTTTAAAACACTTTTTTTGTTCCCATTTTCTTAGCTTGAGAATCCTAAGTATATTAAACTATTTTTATGTCTTGAAGTGTTGTTGAAAAGTCTGATATAATTTTTAATAGTTTTTATGCATCATATATTTTTTTCACCTAGACACTCAAAGGATTTTTTGGCTTTTTCTTTAAAGTCTGCTAATTTTACTAGCTTAAGTCTTGGTATTCATTTTCCATGTGCTCATTTAATATATTGTTTTAAATTCTTTTTCTCAGGACAGATTTTTCTCCTCCTAATGAATATTTTTAGATTTTGTTTTGGTTTGGTTTTTCTTTTTTAGAGATCAGCTATCTCTAGATTGGGGTATTCTTTGATTAATTCTAGTACTTGCCACTTTTTCTTGAATTTTTTGTAGGATTTCCTTTATTTTAAATTTTAAAAGTTCTCCTTTTTATCTTCTACTTTTGAAAACATTTTTCATTTGCTCTATGTTGCTTCTACTGTATTCTTAATTTCTAAATTTTTATTTCTAATATTTCTTGACATTTAATACCTCACTTTTGACTCTGTAATTCTGATTTATGTTGTTCTTTCATATCTTGTATCTTTGTTGAGCACCTCAGCTTGTTTGTAATTTTTTTTTGGGGGGTTTGTCTCTTTGAAGCTGTTATTTTCTATAAGAAAATAATTGCCCTTTTACATTTCTTCTTATATATATAATAATTTAAATTGAGCCTTATCTTTGATTTTTTATCTTTTCTGTTTTTTTAATGTGATTTTTTTTTTTTTTTGCTGAACTTTAGAGGGAAGTTTGGCTCTCATTGCTTCTCCAAATTCACAAAGCTCCCTCTCGTCGTATTCACGTAGTGTTAAAAATATAAAAGCATTGCGTTCTGAGATTCCCTAGCTCTGTACCTTTATCTGGACCATCTTTTTCTTTTGTCCCTGCTGTCCCTGTCCTCTCTGAGTGTGGAGGCGGGCTCTGTAAGGACTGTCTGGTGGCCCAGCATCCCCAGTGAGGGAAGCCAGATTGCTCTTCTCCCTCTATGTCTAGAACACCCTTGCACTTACCCTCCAGCACAATGGGCAGAATCTCTCTTGGTTTCTTCAGTTCTTCTGATTGGAATCACTTGTACTGTAGTGACTAGGCAGTAGATTTTTAAGGATTCTCCACTTACCATCACCATCTCTCAGATACATCATTGCTTCCCTTTGCTTTCTCCAGAGAAGATAAGAAAAACATATAGGTCTTGTAATTGTTGGTGGTTTTCCCCTCCCATTAGTAATTTGGGGATGCCTTGTTACTCAGCTCTATTTTAAATTTTGGATTTTTCTCTCTAATTACCTACAGGTTTTATTTGAATATGGGCATTCAGGAAGAGCCAGAATTACGCTGCCGATGCCACTGTGCTCCTACCAGTTTCTTCCAGATTTTTTTAACAGCGTTAATTCATTTTGTCCCTCCAAACCCTCTTTGGTCTGTCTGCTTAATTTTACTTCATCTCAGTGTCTATGCAAAGTTTAAATGACGTCTGACAGGGTTTGCTCTCAGGCAGTTTAGTAAGATACTGAATTCTGCGTAAGTGTGTGAGAGCTCAGATTTTATCTCCCGTGAAACAGTGTTATGTTTTCGTTCATTTCTAGCTGTGGACCTACTGCAGTGTGTGCCAGTCCTTACATGGCATCAGCGTGGCCATTATTGTACATGGGAATTCTCTGTACTTCTCTGTATTATCTTCCCATTATTTTGGATGCAATTGTTTATATTAGAAAAAGTCAGTCTTCTTTTGGGCATTTTTAAACTCTTTTATTAAGTTATCTGCAAGCCCAGACTTTAAGTTTTGCACTAAAATTTGAAAATGACTGACATTTTTCATTTTCATACATGTCACTTAGTGAAAATGTCATTGTAGGCATAAATGTAAAAAAACTTTAAAAAGATAAAGAAATAAACGTGCAAAAGATTGACATTAAAAAGAAAAGGTAAAAAAGAAGCAAAATTATTAATAAGATTAGAAATTTTGTGATTTTTTAAAATTTTTTGTACTGATGTTCAAATACAGTTGTCTCCATGTTCCCACCACCACTTTCCCCAGCCCTGCCCATGCCATCCTCCCACCCTCAATCCCACCCCGCCTTGGCTCCATCCATGGGTCCCTCATTCATGTTCATTTACTTCCCTTTCTCTTCTTTCCCACATATTTATTAGTAATATATTGATGATAACATGACATACCAATAAAATTGTTTTTTGCACAAACAGTTCTGTTCCCTATAACACAGACCCATACATATTTAATAATTGTTTGTGGCATACTGTAACTTGTCAGGTCAGCTATGAAGTACAAAATTTCCTCCAGGGGAACACTGTCCCTGATGTGATACTTCGTTTGTGCTGACCTCGCATCTCTAAAAACCAGCGGAGTTTCCACTTTGTGCAGACGTCTGTGATGGCTGGCATGTGCTTTCCGTATTGCTGTTTGATTTTCAAAAGATGTGGGTTTGGGGCTCCTCTTGTTTCAATTTATTTCCTTCCTCCAAAATATGCAACATATGGCTCTTTAAAAGCACAACAAGTAAAAAACATTTGCAATTTAGAAAAACGCCTAAATTTTCATAAATGTACTAACAAGATCTCCAGGGTAATCTTTAAAGCCTCAGAGAGGTAGGGGATAGGGAAGTTTTGTGCTGGGTTGGCACCTGCCTTTATCCCAGTCCTCCATTTGCCAATCTTCTGCGTCTTCCACTTGACTGTGATTATTTCCACTTGTCTCAGTAAGTACTCCCTTAGTGCATTCCTCTAAGACTTAATACAACCCGACTGCTTCACTAACTCCTTAAAACTCCATGTGCTTTACTTTGTATTGCAATTTCTCTTCCTAGACTAAGCATAAATGCACATAAGTTCTCAGAGAGAGAAGCAGTGTACAAATGATAAGGCGTACTGACAAAAAGCTGAAGACTTACAAGTGAACTGGAAAACCCAAATTTGGATGCCTGTATACATAAAACGCACCAGATCACTACCTAATGCAACAGTCATCTTGTTTATGTTTTAGATGGTTGGATTTGTTTAGGTAACTTAGGCCCAAGTTTATTTACAGCGCTACATTCATTGTGTTCAACTTTTCCTACTTAATTTTTTCCAGGTGAGTCAAAATCAGTGCACAGTGTTCTGGCAGAGATAAGACGCCCCTGTTGCCGAAGTCCCCATTCTCCCATGCAGTGAGAACTTTCAGGCCAGTGTATACTTCAAATGCTCATGATACTATGTCATATGCACCAACTTCTTGAAAGGTCAAATTGAGAAGGAGGTTATAATTAAATCATGATTAGAACTCCTGAAAATAATAGTAGAAGGATTCCAAAACATGTTATAAAGCATTTACCACAAAACTAATGAAAGACTTCCATTTCACCCACCCCACATTCTCATCCCCATGGAGCATGAGCCCCATCTTCCTGCATATCTAAAGCTACCAGCAGGCTCCATGGACTCTGCCTTGGCCATCAGCAAAATAATCTACATCCCCAAGTTACCCTCTGAACATCTCACTGCCCTGTCCCAAACCAGATGACTCCCTAGGGACATAACGCACCACAGGCTAAAAGTGGGTGACATCCAAACTTATTGAATAATCACACTGTGTTAGGCATTTGCATCAGTTAATCTCATTTAATCCCTAAAACAGTTCTGTGAGATGGCAAATATCATTCCTAATTAAATAGTAAGAAAAGTGAGGGCCTAAGCACTTAAGTTACTTAGCCAAGGTCACCACATCTGCCATGTGGCAGAAGTTAATTTGATTCCAAACCCATAATATTCAATGTGCTTTAACACATCCCATAGATAGTAGGTATCCTCATGGAACTTTAGTGCACATTCTAGAACATTTACTTTCCCTCCCCACCCCCAAAGCATAATTTTTTGAAGCCCAAACCAATAGACAATATCACTCACTTCCCAAAGTCAACTTATCTTCCTCATTCACTGCAATACTAGATTATGATGTTTTTCTTCACCGATCAACAGTCATGCCATCATTCAGAGTGATTTCTGTAACCATGTAACAGATCAATTCCAATGCCACTCGATGACTTATTCCTAGGAGATTTCTGCACGTCTCCCGACTACAAACTCCCATCTTCCCAGTGAGCCTGCTCTAGCCATCCACGGGGACAACTGCTTTATCCCCCCCACAAACATCACTAATTCATTAACTCGGCCTTTCTGCTTTCTCACCACCTGAATCTCTACTCAACCTTTAGCCCTAGTCAGGAACCCTACTACCTTTCCCTCGTCAATTCAAATTTTCAACACCCGCTCTTCATCCTCTCTTTCACATGATTACTCTGCCTCCTGTTTACTGGGGAAATCACTTGGAACAGATTTCTTTATCTTCTACCACCACATACATGCACTGGCCTACATTTATAATCATTTATTTTATTTTCCGACTATTAAAAATAGATTATGCATTCAACCTACTTTTATCTAAGGCCAACTTCTTTGCTTGTGCACGAGACCTTCCATCACCGTTCCCCCATTCTAGCAAGGCCCCCCTGCCCACAAATCTGGCCCATTGAATCGGCTCTGACTAGGATCCAATGACTTTTATTGGTCCAGTCCCAATGCTCAGTCCTCATCTGATCCCAGCTCTCTGTAGCACTGGGCACAGTAAATCAATCCTATAATTAAAGCACTTCACTTTTCAGACACCGATGATGTCCTTTATTCTTCAAACTTTCTCAGCCTCCTTGCATGGATTTTAACAGACAGGTGTATTATGAAAAAGGAGGGAAGAATCAGAAAGTACAGAAATCATATAAGTATTACATATTCATATTTTTATTATTTAGAAAAGAGCTATTTTCAAAATTCTAATCTAGAGATGACTATTTTCACTGGAACGTCATATGCACCAAAACGAGAGAAAATTTTGCTATCACTGGTGATTAGTTTACACATCACCCATGAACTCAATGTACACACAGGGTGGGGCAGAGGTAATGCCTGCATGAGTGTGGTTGGTAGGGAAATAACATGGGTATAATAATTTATAGTTTTAATTTGAATATTTAACCTAAAATGTCATATGGTGTGCCTGAGTATGACATTGTTATGTTACAGAATTACATGCTTATGATTTTGTAATAAAAGATTTTATAATAAAAAGGGGCATTATTTGTGCTGGACCCTGTATAAATTTTCCCAGAGGTTTCACTGAACTGTTGTCAGATATATAATATTCAGATTTTAAAATGTGCACAGGAAAAAATAGAAGCCATTTTCATGGAATCTGCAAAAAAAGAAAAGAAAAACAGAATGCCATCAGGAAAGTTTTGTCATTCCATGAACTTAAGCTTCTGAAAGATTTAGTCAAAATCTGTGGGAAACAGTGTCTGCTTGTGCAGAGGGAATAGAGAACTGTGAGAGAGTAAGAGAGTACTTATCTAAAATGTTTGAAAGGGTCTAAAACTTACTCCTCCTTAGTTGAAAGGCACCTCCTCTGTTGCAAAGTTCATTTAAAATAGTCTGCATTTATTTCTGAGGCCCCTTATTGAAGATTCCTTTTAAGTACACAGATAAAAAACCCGTGCTCCCAAGGCCAAGCTATTTTGGTTTAAGAAAGTGTTTGTTGTTGAGTCGGTGTGTAATGTTTAAAAATTATATTTGATTTTGAAAGTTATAAACATAAAAGATACTCTTTCTTCTCTGCACATCTTCCTTGCACTGGCGTATCCCTTCTCCCGGGAGCCGGCCTCACCCTGGAAAAACCCGGGTAGGGTGGAGTGAAGCTGTGTCAGCAGCTTTGTTTACCGCCCACACACTGAAACTGGCGGGCTATGAAATCCGCGTTGAATAGCTCATTCCCAAGACAGACGCAGGAGCCAAACCAGCAGAGGAGGAGCACATATTCATGCTGTAAATAGCTTTAGGCAGATTGCTCTTGAGTAAAGCATCAAGGCCAGCTCGTCATTGCTAACTTTGTTTTCTGTTTGCTGGGAAAAATTCACTCTGATGCTAATTGCTCTTGAAATTACACAAAGAGTTGTCCAACCATTCAGATCAGAATTGTGCCTGCTCTGATTCTGTTGCATGAGCTGGTTCAAGGTCATGGTGTTTTCCATTTCTGCAGAGAACCTAAAAACTAGAGGCAAGTGCTGCTTTAGGCTGTGATGACGGATGTGTTGTCTATACTTCCCTATTTGAACTGATGGCATCTCTGCCTGGCAACAGCATTACCAATCATTTAGTAAAATTTATTGGCTATGAAGCCATTACAATGATTTTTATTAAAAACAAGGTTTGCTTGCCAGGAGTCAGGTGTTTTCAAAGGCATGTCACCATGGGACTCTCAGGCTGGAATCCTGCAAGTTGGCGATGATGACCCCTCTCTAGTAATCAGGGCTGTACTTTCTAGGGGCCAGTCCAAGCAGCGCGCTGTCTTCCCTCAGCACACCTCCTTGTTTATCTGATATCTAGTTGTGAGTGAGGTGTATGAGAAGTGTGTGTGTTTTGGAGATACAGGTCAGATCAAGATTTGTGCTTTGCATACTATCCCCCTCCTTTTCTTCTCCCCCAGCCCGATGAGCAACAGGGTTTTGCCTCTGAAGAGTCTTTGCTCTTATATCCTTTGGAATATTCTTCTCCTAATAGAGTCACTTATTATTAATACTTCTGGCTTATGCAAAGAAACCAATCTTATTTTAACACTAATTCCAAATTGCTTTTTACTTTTATTCTTTGAGTCATTTCACTGGAGTTTGGAAGTGGACAAGATATAAATCCATATGCCCATAACATCTTGAGCTAGAAATAAGTTCCATTTCATAGCTGTTTTTATTTGTTGTGGTTTTACAAATGAATGATTTAGCTTTGTTTATTCCTGGGAATTAAGACCAGTCACAGCTACCAAATACCTTGCATCTGTTAGCAATGAAACCAAAGGCTATAGTCACATTCCTACTGTAAATATGAAAAGCTAAGGTATGAATCACCTCATACCTCTATTTCAGAGATCCTGAAATATATAAATATTTTATCATGGATGGGTTTTTAAATTACAGAAACCCCTGTGATATTCATAACAAATCTGAATAACTTAGAAATATATGAAATAAATCCCAATGCCCTTCTCTCTCCCTGCCCCATTTATGATAAACAATGCTATTCGACAGTTTAGTGAATACCATTCAATTTTTTCCTGTATCTCACATCTATCTATTTATCACAGCATTTTTGTTTATTTTTTAAAATTGCATTCTCTTTTATACATAACTGGATATAATGCAAAAAACTATAAAAAGGGTGCTATTGTTTTATAGCTTGCTTTTTTCTCTAATATATCAAGGGTGTTTTATTGTAGTAATAAATGTAAATTGTTCTTTATTACTTAGGCTGTTACATATAGTTTTTGGATAGACCATTTTGCCTATTTATGGATGTTTAGCTCCTTTTCAATAGTTTGTTTTAAAAATTTATTCAAAGAAGGAGCGTTTTTTTCACCTTTGTGAAAATACCTTTGTTAGAAAGAATTATAGAAATAAAGCTGTTGGTTTATTGGCATAAAATTTTAGATTTTTATACAAATTGCTAAATGGCTCCCCCCAAAAAATGTACCAAATTACACTTCCATCAACAGTGAGTGGCCATTACTCCACACAGCCACACCCATCAAATGTCACCAATCTGTTTTACTTTCTGTAGCAGTCACAATGGTGTTACGGTGACACAAAAAATTAAATAATCACATAACTGTTTCATCCCAGTGGCTTACTTCAAACAAAATTTAATTTGTCGTCAAAATTCTCTCTTCTAACCTTGCAACTAAACCACCTGAAACCCATGTTCTTGAAAGTTGCTGCAGAAAAAAAGAGATTATTTTTAAACATCTAGATCCAATAGTGGCGCTATTACTTCCTCTTGCCACCCACCGGCACTCGTGGCCTGCCCCTTCTGTCAATAATTGCAACGGGGTTGGGAAATGAAACTCTTTCCTAAGCCAGGATGGAAGGAGCAGTGGTCATGGGTGAGTATGAGGAGTTACTAATATAATGTGTGAAAAGTGTATCTCTTTATGGTTGTAGTTTTCTTTCTGTCCTGTGATCTTTCTACTGTGTGGTTTTCTTTTTTTAAGATTTTATTTATTTATTTTTAGAGGGGAAGAGAGGGAGGAAGAGAGGGAGAGAAACGTCAATGTGTGGTTGCCTATCATGTACCCTGGGGACCTGGTGGGTCACCCAGCCATGTGCCCTGACTGGGAATGGAACCGGCAACCCTTTGGTTCACAGGCTGGCACTCAATCCACTGAGCCACACCAGCCAGGGCTGGTTTTCTTTTTAATTTTTACTACTTATTTAGAGGAGCCCATAATGTACTATGAATAATAACTTTTCTCTCTGTATTACAAGTATTTTTTCTCAGGCTTTCTGCTCTTAATCATAATTACATCTTTGGTGAATGACTTCCTCCCCCTTCCCCTTCCCCATAAAAATCATTACATAGATCAGTGACACACCATCAGATTCTTTTATTTGCACTAACCAAATCCCTTTCAAACTCCAAAGCTAAAAGGAAAGACACACGTTTAAAAGTGCCTCACGTCACGTGTGAAAGTGCAGCTAGTGGCAGTGCCTTGCCTCAGTGTACCTCTGGGTTACCTTTTTAATCTTCCCACCAGAATCATTTTTTTAACAAAGCTTAAAGTCAGCAGAGTTTCACTAATACTTTAAAAACATACGCAAATAATGCAAATGTGTATTTGGGGGAACCCATCCAAATTTGGAAAATTAGCCAAAGAAACAAGTAAACAACGATTTTTAAATGCACACATTAGACCCAGAGTCCGGGAAATAAATCCGCGCACCCTCACCACTGAGCAGACCTCGTGAATGCCCTCTGGTGTGAGGGCTCCCTGTGCGCCGCCCTGGTTTTATGCCCCCTGCTGGGGGGAGCGGACAGTTGCCACAGCCCTAATCCTGATTGGCTCGAGTGACCAATAAATACGAATGTACAAACTGTCAACTTTCTCTACACGCTTTTTATTTTTTTTTACCTGACATAAACATCTTTCTGTGAAATAACAGTGCCCTTGCAAATGAGCAACTCTGGTTTTATGAAAGTAAGAATGGCTATCAGGGGAGAAGGTCCTGAAGGAAACTTCCCACCACAGCCCCCACAGCAGGTGCCCACGTAGCATCCTTCCTCCAGGGGCTGCGCCGCAGAGCACTGTGCAGGGCGCCCCCTCCCGTGGGTCACCGGGAACAGACGCCCTACGGGAGTCCACCAGTGGCGACCTGTACAAAAGGCAGTGAACACGCTTCCCACACAACGGTGGCAGGGTTACCATCACTGCTGCCGGGAAACACATTCTCCAGACTCTAAATCACTTTAGCCATAAACCTCATTCCAGGCTGGAGTTTGGAATACGGAGCCGTGACTGGGAGTGATGTGTTTAAGCCGAGTGTCAAAAGAATCGGGATTACACAGATGGAAACAAAACAGAAACCCAGCAGCCTCGGGATTAACACAGTGATTTAATTCCGTGAGCGTTTCCTATTTTTAAACCGTCTTTTTCAAAGCATTAATCTAAGACATAGAATTTACACTCTCTGCCTTATTGTAACTCTATCATATTGCCTGATGCCAAAAGTTTCTTGACATGAGGATAAAAACTTAAATATAAGGACTGAAACCCAAAATTACTGAGATGACAATGTACCAAAATGTAGTTTAAAACAGAAGTTTCTAACAAATTCAGGGTCTTTTTTCAGTAGCCTTATGAATTAAAAGTTCTGAAGATCATTTTTTCCCATGTAGCTATCAGTGTCTCATAAGAATAAACAGAGTCATTCTGTTCATTCATAGCCTCTAGGGACATATGCCTGCCCCGAAGGAGCATGGGAAGATCTGTGAGATACATTCCTTGTCATTTCCCATGGTACCATACCATCACACCACTGTAGCGAGTACGCAGTACATGGCATTACTTGTCCACATTGTACTCCACCAGGGTCACAGATTCTGTTCACTTCAGGGCTCATCAGGGTGACATAAATAAATAAAGGTGGCCGGACGAAATACAATGGATGGAGTACATAGGTATAAGACGGATTATACCAAAGTGTACCTGTGCTGACTAAAGACATTGCATTTTTAGAAAAAATTAATAGAGTTCTAGTTAATGATAACAAAATATACATAAGTGTTTCTGAATTACATTTGTTCAAATGTGCACTTCTCAAAGACAAGGCTAAGCAATAATGTCTTTACATCCCTAGGATCTACATCTAATGTTGAGTTTTTTAATGACTATGTTTTAATTGAATTGAAAGATTGCTCTTGAAAGAAAGGGGGAAGGGTTTTCAGGAACAAGTATAAAGGACACATGGACAAAACCAAGGGGGGAGGGGTGGAATCAGAGGAGGGAGGTGGGGAGGGCTGGGGTCAGGGAGGAGTTGTGGGGGGAAAATGCACACAACTGTACTTGAACAACAATAAAATAATAAAGAAAATAAGAATTGTGGTTAAAGAAGACATTCAAGTTCCCATCTTATCCCCTCCCAACATCTCAGGAGCCAGACAGGGAAGATGGGAAGGTTTAGGGAGGCGATCAGACCCAGAAGAGCATACGGGCGTATGGGCAGGTCACCGGAGAAAGAAAGCAGAACCTAAGGAAAACCGCTCATCTCCTTCCGGACCTCCAGAAATACCTGGGGCGCCCTCCTGTGATATCTCTTCCTTGCTCAGGACCCCACAATTGCTCCATCAAGAAAATCAAAGGCCATTTGCATTTTGAACAACCTGTTAACCCAAAAGAAATGTGCTAATGATTGAACTTTAATAAATGATCTAGGGCTACAGGAAAAGTGGAAAACACTGCCCGAATGACTAAAACAACTGTATGGAGATGAATTCCTACAAGAATTCAGTTGTGCTGCAGTCAGAACAGGATGCAGGTGCACGTGGTCCTCTCTCACAGCCAGAGCAGCTGGGATCCAGAAGTCGTGATCTTCTCACGAGACACAGGGTATCTTGGTAGTAGAGTCAGAGCTAGAATTCAAGCACTTTGGCTGTTAATCTCATCCTTGTTTCTTCTACCACATCATATGGTCTCCTCGTCAAGGCAAACTGATCACAGTAGACTCTCCCATTTCAGTGGTGGCAAGTAGACAGGGAAATAAAACATAGGCTGAAAAAATAAAAAAGGCCTGTCTTCTGAGCTCTCTGGAAAGGGGGGGGTAGAGAAATGAGAAGGGAAAAGAACTTCTCCTATGTTCTTGTGGAGAACCAAACAAACCTCAGATGGGTCAGGGCACAGCAAATCTAATAAATGGCATTCTGTAAAAATAGTAAGTCTAGTAATTTAGATAGGAAAAAAAAAACCTGTAATTGAGATAAATGGCCTTGGCTGGTGTAGCTCAGTGGATTGAGCCCGGGCCTGTGAACCAAAGGGTCCTGGTTCGATTCCCCGTGTAAGGCACATGCCTGGGTTGCAGGCCAGGTCCCCAGTAGGGGGCGTGCAAGAGGCAACCACACATTGATGTTTCTCTCCCCTTCTCCTTCCCTTCCCCATTTTCTAAAAATAAATAAATAAAATCTAAAAAAAAAGAAATAAATGATCTACCCTCTTTATTAAAATTCTAAATAAAATATTAAGGAGTAGGAAAAACACAGTAAAAGACCAATAGCATTTGTACTAAAATGTAGTTTGTTTGAAAGAACTTTCATTTGAGAAATACATTCTGACAAGTTGTCATTTTGAAAAATTTTGTATAACATTTTTATACTCTGTGCTTTCTCTTATCTTTTTGTGATATATATACATATAAATATTTATATATACATTTATAAATATATAAATATATATATGAATTAGTTTCTTCACCTAGTATTCATTTTATCATCAAGTCCTTCTCATGTATGTATGTCCTCTATAAAGTACTTATTTAATTAATTGATGCTTTGTCCATACCAAGCTGACCCACGAGACAATCACATTCCACACTTGGCGCCATGAAATCAAGCCAAGCTTCTTACCATTTAAAGGCTGGAAATAGTTTGCCGAAATAGTGAAAGTTAAAAGAAGAACTGTGTAGCAGAGACATTAATTACTAAAATAACCTAATCCAAACCCTCCATACCACAGAATTTACATATTCAAATAATAATTCTATGTATGTATATTTTCTATATTTAAGTTCCAAAATGATATATGAGTGTTACCTAAAGAGAATATCCTAGTTATGGTTTTAAAGCTGGGTGTAAGTGGGTAGACTTTCTGGGTAGAAGATCAGTAGGAATAGTATTTTAATCATGAATTCTTTGTTGTTGTTGTTGTTATAGCCAAAGGCACAAACTTTGTTTGTTTTCTAATATGACGATATTTGTGTGACTGAATAATGTTTCTATCTAAGTACTTCTTATGTACACATATAACTGGACTAGGATTTAGGAAGAAGCATTCATATACATAGATGTACCTGTCATGGTAGATACATATGTAGCCTTAAAAAAATGAGAAGAAAGGTGAGAGAAGTGACATTTCATGCAAAAGCCAATGAATGTTGCTAGATGTTTGCTTTAAAATACATGCCTAGCTGGTAATATGTTGCTTTTTACGTAGTCACTTTTTGGAAGGTAAGGGAGGTCGCTCCTGTCGTCTGGAGCAATAGGAGCTGATCTTATCAATGCACTATAACATAGACAACAGCCTAATAGCAAGGCACCCAGGGTACAAACCTTCTAATAATTCCAGAAAAAGTAAAGTGTCTCATAAAAGTCCTCATAGACAGTCATACGCACCAGTAGCTCATGCCCAGTAGCTCGCTATTTACCCTGGAGGAAATGGGGGTCGCCAAAGGAATTTAATGTAGAGTCGCATGGCCAGGTTTTTGCTTAGACCAACCCCTTCAGTAGCTCTGAGGGTGTGGAAAGTGCACGCACAGTCCTAACGCAGGGACATCGGTTAGGGGGCTGTGGAATAATCCAAACAATGACGATGACAGTCTGGGTGGGGACTGACTGAGTCAGGGTGAAAAACTAGGACCCATTCAAACCTCTTTATGGAGTCACATAAATGCTACATGGTGACTTGATTAAACATGGGACATGCAGAAAGTGAAAATCAAGAAGAACTCCTAGACTTGCAGCAGGGCAACCAGGCAGACAGAATGCGATGGCCGGGCCGAGAGCACAGGAGACAAGGGATTTGGCAGGATGATGCCAGCAAACATCTTTTGGTGAAAAAAACATCGATTCAAAAGTGAAAAAGCCTAATTCCTATAATTTGAAAATGATGTGCCTGTGAGTTAAAAGCCCATGTTTTAAGGACAGAGTAAAGATTAGTTCTATTGTTCTTGAGTTGTTCAGAGAAACAGTAAACAAAGGAGCCCAACAAACCACCCACTGTAACTGGAAAAATTTTTTTAAAGATTTTATTTATTTATTTTTAGAGAGTGGGGAAGGGAGAGAGAAAGAGAGGAAGAGAGACTTCCATGCATGAGACATACATTGATCAGTTGCCTCTCACACACCCCTAACTGGGGACCTGGCCTGCAACCCAGGCATGTGCCCGACTGGGAACTGAACCAGCGACCTTTGAGTTTGCAGGCTGGCACTCAAACTACTGAGTCACAGCAGCCAGGGCCAAACTAGTTCTTAAATTAAATAATATAAGCAAACAATCTATTTTGTATTGTTTTGTTTTTCATTGAGGATTTTGGTGAGTACAAGGGATGTAACTGAGTAAAATCTCAAGCAAACACAATTCCATGTTCTCCTTTTCAACAAATGTCAGGTCTTAAAACTAGCTTTGTGTATAACAGATGTTATCACTTTAGGCTTTTATAGGTTGAAAGACTCCTTCTATTACTAAATGATTGTTAGCATCTCAGGAAAGCCAGTGGGTAGCTGTAAATCTAATTTGTGTCATCACTTTTCCCTTTTCCCAGGGCTGGCTGGTGGCCGCAAGCCCTCAGGAGTTATGGTAGCGTGAGAGTGAATGGGAGAAGGTAGCAAGCACAAGAAGGCAATAGGGAAAATAATCTATTTTCCTCTGGTAATATTGCCTCTGGTAAGTGATAACTCTAACATAATGTAACATTTGTCCTGATCTCATTTAACTTTAAAGAGCTTGAGAACATCTCATTCCTTCTACCTGATGGGAACAGAAGGGCACGCTGATCTCAGTCGAACGCATTTTGTGCAGTAGCTTCCCTGTTCCCACACGGTTCACACATCGTCTACTCTTTGTTCATATGTTTTATAAGGAATACAACACCGAGTATTAAGAGTTCCTTCAGGGAAAGGTCATTCATTCGATCTGCTTCTGATTTTATGAGTGTTAATAATATTACGAAGCCCCTAGGGCCCATTTCATGTGTTCTTCAGAATAAATGAATGTTCTGTTGTTATACTATGGAGGGTATGCTTGTATAACTTTGATTTTTTTTCTCCATTTATTTTAATTCAAGCCTGCAAAGTCATACCAACCCATAACGTTTAAATAAATATCCTTATTTTCCTTATAAATAAGTACAATGCACTTCAAATTTGGTTGTTCAAATCAAGTATAACATTTTATCAAGTCTTAGAAATTAATTTTTGTGACTTTTAATATTTTCTCCAACAGATTTTCTCAGCCAATAAATTACTTTTAACTTTTTTAGATTACTTTTTTAACTTTCATGTATTTTGACAGGGAATAGTGCAGAGTCTTTTACAGGCTCACAAGATGTTAACGCCCCTCTCCCAGCATGTAAGCTACGGGGTCCCACCGATGAGGCGCCTGGGGTCCCTAATGTCAGACTCACAAATCTCTCTGTCTTACAGGACATTCTGCCTTTCAACACAACTTCCAACAAAAAGATTTCAGTGAGCTATATCCTCAATGTGGAGAAGGTGGTATTCTATTTACTCCTTGAGCTTAGTTACCAAATGTCACCAAAAATCCCCAAATAAAATATAGGTTTGATTTTTTTACTTGTCCATTAGTTGTGTATTGTTTGCCTTGGCTACAGAGGAAGGAAGGAAGAAAGGAAGGTAGGAAGGAAGGAAGGAAGGAAAAAGGGGGGGAGGGAGGAAGTCATCAGGCCAACACAAAACATTGGCTGTTTTTTTAATTGTCCTGTCTTCCCTACCCATCGCATTTATCTCACTCAGAGCTCACAAGGTTTTGTCCCTTCTGCCTCTTCTGCTAATGAGTTAACAAGACTTCTTTAGCCAAAATGGCACAAATGCTTAGCAAGATACTTTCCTCTCCATCTACTGGGCCTTTGGCTTTTACCTGTGTTTTCCAATATCAAGCATTTGAGCTATCCAATGAACCACAGAGCATCCTGTCAAGTACGTGTGGCCTTACTTTGAGACAAATGTGCACCTAAAGGAATGTTGTCTGCGAGGAAATCAAGAAGTACCCAAGAAATAGGTGTTGAAAGGTGACTCATATTGAATTCCTTCCAAGGGGTCCAGTGACATAATTGCTGGAAATAGTGAATTGCAAGACGGTCTGATCCATGGCGGGTCCACGGTGGATCGGAGCTGTTTGAATGACTCCTCCAAAGCACGTTTAGAGCTGTAGGTAGCCATGCATTTTATGAGTATTTTTAAGCTCATGGAGGATTTAAGTCCGACAACGGCAGATGGAATCAGCTGTAACAGTGCGAGTGAGCCCCTCTCCATAGTGGGGCACAGAGAGAGTCGAGTTAAGTCCACAGAACCCCTGACAGACTCTCATGATGGTCCCTGGCACCTTTCTCAGTGTACTTTGGGGGAAACTACACTGAGGTACAGCTACTCAGCATGTTCTTTCTCAAGTCTTACAAACGACTACTGATAGAAAACATCCTAGGAATTGCTCATCCAACTGGCTACGCCAGAAATAGAACAAAGCGGATGTGCTGCAAAGCTCTGCTACACCGGTAATTTTTTTGTAAAACTCTTTGGTTGATAAATGGTTGTTTTTTCTGGTCATTTGGCCATCAAGCAGAACTTTGCATCGATAAATAATTAAATAAACTATATTAATTTACTTAGTACTTGGAAATGGGCAGCATCTGTACATTGCCTACTATTGAAATCTGCCAGCGTGCATAACTTATTAGAGAGTGGGCCTCGCCCTGGATTAAAACCACATCTCCGGTCCCTGGAGAAGAACTATATACCAAATTCATTTTAAAATACATGCACTATAATGCTGAATTGGATTTGTAATAACTTTTCACATAGCTTTATGAGCCAGCCAACAGATGGGAATAATATTCAAATATTTTAGTTTATGTTTTTTCACACATTAATGCAGTAGCAAACATACATGTAAAATGCTGCTTTGTGAAGTAGCAACCTCAAAATAGTTTTTAAAAATTGGAACCCTGACCAATGTTAATTTTAACGTGTACTTTTTGAAAACTCTGTGTAGCTCTGTGCCAATTTAATATTCTCAAGCAGAGTGAGAGAGAAATGCCCAGCCTGCCATCTGCTGTCTTAGGGAACCCGCCCAGCCACACAGTTCCTGCTTCCCTTCATGGCTTTCTCTACTGTCTCCGTGTGAAGCACAGCCCAGGGCTGACCTGCAGCGCTTTGGCTCACAGCGGTTTCATCCCGTCTGACTCTAGAACCCTTGTGCCCAGTAATGAAGCTCCATGCACAATTCACAACAGAGTTAGCAATTAATAATAACATTTATGAAGGCATTCTGGAGCTGGGATCCACACAGAGTGCATCTATATTAGATCATGCACTTTTTAATCATTTTCGCTGCTTAATACATTTCCATGCAATTAAAACAATTCTACATTTACCTGCATCTTTCGAAGTGAAATAGAATGTGATAATGCAGTGTCACACTTTAAAATTAATCTTTGATGTAGTCACTATGGTTTTGCTTTGGTCAAAAACACTTTTTTTTACTGATGAAGCTTGATCTTCATCTGTTGCTATGGAATTATGTATTAACGTTGTTCATAAACGGAGAAACGGGAAAGTGAGTGGCGCAGTAAGTGTGGAGGAAGGAAGTAAGTACTACATTTTAAACTTTTGCTATGTGAATATAAAAAAAAGAATCTGAAGGAGAGATGGACCCACACATTGGCACATGGTCTGCCTTAGTTTTAGGCTGTGTGAGAGTCCGTATCAGTTAAGCCACTCTTTCCCTATCCAGGACAGAAATGGCAAATGTGATATGGAGCTTTCTTACTTAAAGTTGAAGGAACTCACTCTCTTTATAAAAGAAAGAAACATGTTGAAATCTATTCAAGTTTAATTTTATAAATAATTGCTGTAACAATAGCAATCATTACATGTTAATCTGAAAAGTCAAGTTTGTTTATTCCCTGATGAAGCCTTAAATTCCAGGAGAGGTCCTTTAATTTGCCCTATATATATGATTTTAATGGGCATTTTAATTTAATTGAATTAGATCAAAATAATCTCCTTTCTAAGCAGCTTAATAACATATCACTTGCTTTTTAAATGACACGGACAAATGGTGTGATGATTTGTGCTACACAAAAGTCCTACCAGGCAATGCCACGTTTTAAAATATGACATTGTCTCTCCATGGAAATGTGACTTTCTCTCCATATTTCCCTTTTTTTCTGTATTATAGCTGTGTCCTCGGAACCAATGCACATGATTTTTTTTTAGTGGGAAGATTTCTTTCCTTAATTTATTTAAAACTCTAACATTACCATTTGCTGCCTGATTAAAATAAATTTGGACCTACAAGAAATCGGGTCTACTGTTAGAGGAAAACCAGGCTCTCCAATAAAGTCCATTTTCTGTGGATTTGAATATTTCCTGCTTGAGAAAAAAGTGGCCAGAAAGGTATATTACAGCATGTTTACAATCACCTGGGTTCCAAATTCATAATATTAGAAGCCTTTCTTGTGGATAAAATTAAACTTGTATACAGAAATATAAATTTAGTTATGCAGTTGAAAGTGTACACTTCAGGGCCCATTGATAATAGCCACACACATTCCAGAAGGCAGTAAATGATGCACAAGCACTTTATGAATGGAGCAAAAATGGGCAGACATGGTAGTGGAGTCGGCTGTCTTGTTAGTAAAAATTGACTGAAAACCAGTTTATCTTATCTGACTGTAAGCCGTCCACAGGCAAGAATTCCTTCTATTTTCCTATAAATCCCCTTAAATTCCTAACTTTCCCTCATAAATTACTAATTTGACACAGTGAGTCTATCCAAAACTTGTGCTAAATAGTTGATGAAAAGCTACCGAATAAAACCTTGTTGAAAAGAAAGCTTTGAGAGGAAATACGTAGTAGGCAGCACATAAGAATATTTCAAAAGATGTGCCTACTAGAAAGTAACAGTATAAAATAAATCTACCCAGAAAATTCCAAGAACATTGGTTAAGTGAGGGCAACAATTTATACATGCAGGAAAAACCCCCCACAAACAAACAGAAAATTTTGACAAGATCAAATGAGAAAATGCTGGGAAGTCAGGACTCTTACTCCAACTGCTATTTTTTTGTTATGTGGTTGTCATTTAAGTTTTAGTCTCCGAATCCTCATTTCTGAGAGGATAGTGCTGGAATGGACAATATCCAAGGCACATTTTGCTTAACAAAATGAGGTTGAGGTTGTTCACCTGGGCATTTGAGTGGATGTGAACTGCATAGGGAAATAAAATGAGATCACTTGGATTTTTTGGACAGAGAATATGTTTAAAACTTACATATGGAAGAATTCAATCTCTACCTATTGCTTCGAATGGTAAAAAATACATGAATTTTAGAAACAAAATTCGGAAAAAATCCTGGCTTTGATGTAATTTTAGAAATTTTGCAAATTAATAATTCCTCCAGATTTTCCATTTCTTTCTCTGAAAAATAAAAATGGTATCGACATCATACAGCTCTTTTGAGCATTCAGTGTTTGTGAAGTATCTATAATGTGTATGCAAAAAGGTCTGTCTGGAAAAAGTCCAGCCATTGTTAATATAATGAGAAAGGTTTGGTGACAGCCAAGGACAGTGGACTGGGATGCACATGCATGAACAGTGACAACTTCACTGTACTAGTCAGTGGGGGCGGTAGATGCTGTCAAGTGAGCATGTGGACTGTGTGGCCGTCACATTCACAATGACTGAGTGAGTAGAGAAACAAATCTGCATCCAATTTTCCATTAAGCTTGAACAGTAAGCTGGATAAATTCCTCCACGGAAACTATTCCGATGATTCAGAAGGCTTTCAGGGAAGATGCAATGAGTGCAGCACAAATAAACGTGTGGCACAAACACTTCAAAGGTGGTTAAGTACCTGTTGAAAGTGGTCCATGTTCTGGAAGGCCTGCAACAAGCAGAACACCTGAGAATGTGGAACACGTGCGGGCTGCATCAGCAAAGATCAGCCACTGACGGTGTGAGAACTAGAAGCTGATCTGGGGATTCCCAAAACCACTGTGTCTGAGGTTTTGACGCAGGATCTGGGCATGAAACGTGTCCTGGCAAAATTTGATCAACGGTTTCTGCTACCAGAGCAGAGGGCACATGATGTTGCAGAGGTTATCGACTTGATTCAGACCACAACCGATGAACTGGTTTTCCTCAAGAAGGTTGTGATCAGAGATGAACAATGGGTCTATGGCTGTGACCTGGAAACGAAGGCCCAGTCATCCCAATGGAAGTCACCTGGCTCTCCACACCTGAAGAAGGCACAGCAAAGTCCCAGCAAGATCAAAATCATGTTAATTGTGTTTTTTGGTTGGGAAGGTGTTGTCCTTCATGAGTGGACAGCACCCCTCCAGGCCAAACAATTAATAAGGAGTACTTCCTCAATATTCTTCTTCAGTTGAGAGAGGAATACCATGAAATCAGCCACAGCTACAGGCAACTGATGATAGACAGCTTTGCTATGACATCATGCCCACTAATGCATCATGTTCTATGCAGAGTTTATTGGCAAAACATCAAATTACTCAGGTGACTCAGCCGTCCTACAGCCAAGATTTGGCACCCTGTGACTTCTGGGTTTTCCCAAAACTAAAATCACCTTTGAAAGGGAAGAGATTTCAGACCGTTGATGAGATTCAGGAAAATACAATGAGGCAGCTGATGGCGATTCCAATACGATTTTGCAGGATGTTTTGAACAGTGGAAGAGGTACTGGGATAACTGTGTGACATCCCAAGGTGCCTATTTTCAAGGGGAGTGAGACCCCATTGTCCTGTGTATATTATCTCTTGTATCTTGTATCTTCTTCAATAAATTTTTCTATTTTTCATATTACACGGGTGTACCTGTCTATTCCAGACAGACCTTGGTATGTATGTGCCTAAAATAGTGGGTACTAGACTTATTGGGGGGTATCATTTCATAAGGTATATAAATATCTACCCATTATGCTATACACTTGAAATTAGTATAATATTAAATATCGACTTTAATAAGAAATAAAAATATATATAGAATTAGATCCTACCAATGGATTCTTAATGGTAATATAAACACTGCAAATAGACTCTGCAAGCAGATGCCAGGAAATTTAAGGAGTCATGGAGTTCTATGGCTGTAGGAAACTTTAAAATTATTATTTTATAGATGAGAAAACTGAAATCCAAAGAAATTATCTTTTCCTGAGTTCCCAGGTAGGTCATGGCAGAGTTGGACCAAAACCCCAGATGTACCAACACGAGGGAACACAGTATAATCTTCACGTTCCATTCAAAAAGAGCAAAAGGAGAAGTTTTCCCTGATAAAGAAATTTTTATCGAGCTAAAAAAGAGGAATTTATACATAGATAATCTAAAAATCCTGTATCATCGGCTGCTTTCAACAGTTTTGACCGCATGTCACCCTGCGTTCTCGGAACCCGTGATAGCCAGAATATTAAACGGATGCATGCTGTGAACTCGGAACGGTCAGAAAGATATCGACGCAGCAATGGGATTCCAGTTTTTCTACCCCTTCAACACGTGGCAAGTTATCAGAAAATATGTAAAGAGTAAATGTCAAATGTATGGAAAATCGTTCATTAGTATGAAATTTGTGGTCCATGAAAGATTTTTCTCCAACTAAAATATTTATATCATGAAAAATTACTGATCTTTGAAAATTATTGTTTTTCCAGCCATTACTTGTATAAATCAGATAAATATCTGGACAAGTAATGTACATTCTCACAGCCTTCAATGTATATCTAACACTCATAATAAAATATACTAGAGTCAAAAATAATATTGGACAATAAAATAATTAAAATCCTGATTTCTAAAACAAAATAAAACAAAAAGAAAAAAAGGCAATCAGCATAAACCATAACAAAAATTTCTGCACTAAAATTGTTTCATGGATGAATATGTAGATGATTTTTATACTGTTCTTAACCAAGACAGATTAGATTGCTCCCATGTCTCAATAGTTTATGCATAGGTAATGCCACTAGATGTCACTATAAGCTAAATGATTTTGGTAAACATCTGAAATGAACTGATTTAATAAACAGATTAAAAGGATGTTTCCTAGAGAGTTTGGCTCCAACTTATAAAAATGTCATTCTACATTTTTGCCTAAAATTGTCCATATTTTTCTAAATTATTTTATTTCTTAAAGACTTCTAGAACAGATTTATTCTGTAAGAGTCATATTAGGGATTAGGGTTACAGAACGACTGTGTGCACCCCAAATAAAAGGAGGAAAATGAGGCTGTAAAACAGAGAGATGGCTCTCAAATGATTTACAAAAACATTAATGCAAAACCTAGCTAGCCAAGTAGGGTGTTAGAGAATGCATGGTTTTTGAATACCAAACTATAGATTTCTATTAAATGTGACATATAAATTGAACTATTACAGTTAATATGAAATGCATTATAGAAATATCCTACTTGATCATACTGCATTTGAATACAAATCAGACCAAATGATTGGGTTTCTTCCTACTGTTCATTGACTACAAAGCTATGCAGGTGGTGTGCTGTGTGGTTCTCAAGTATTTCACAGAGTACTCTAGTGAGATTTCTCCTGCTGTGCCTAGGGATCCGTTTATGATCCTGTTATGGGATCCACTGCTTTCCCGGGAAGAAAAACCTGGATCTCAGTCAGAAGATAGAAGTAGGGCCCTAATTTGCCGACTTACAGAATGCGTGGCTTGAAAGCCTTTTCTTTCTCATGGGCTGTGGGAGAACCTAAATAGATGGTCAGGGTCATGACTAGTTAAGTCTCTCCATCCATTTGCCTACCCACCTATCCCATGTATATGGCCGAACCCTTGCGTGGAAATGCTTTCGAAGTGGCAGACCAGAACTGCTCATTTTCCGCCTCTCACAAGAGAGCACTCATCAGCTTCCCTGATCCTTGTGTACACGTCTGCAGCCTCAGCATCAGTGTGTAACGGATAAAACACCAAGAGGAGAAAATTGGCTTAACTGCACCCAGAGAACTTTATTAAATATGAGATCAAGCTTCTGAATTGTAAGATCAATATTATTTTAAGAGGGAAATAGCAATATCTGAAAACCACGTCAAGTACCGTATTTTGCTGTGTATAATGGGCTCCCGTGTAAAGAGTGCACCCATGTTTTTGGCCCAAACTTTCAGGAAAGAAATCTTTCATTTTGATTTTTTAATTCAATATTTTATTTATTTATATTTAGAAACAAAACTGATTGTCGTATTCCAGGGCATCATTCTGCATATGTTATTGCTTTCTAGGGTTACACTTTTAATGCATAAGCATAAATAAAATTTACATAGGAACAGAATTAGTACTACCCATGTATAATGCGCACCCTTTTTCCCTCAAAAATTTGGGCAAAAGGTGTGCATTATACACAACAAAATATGGTACTTGTCTCTTCCAAATGTGATTTACAATAATTAATTCATCTGCAAATATAAAGAACAAAGAAAAGTACTACGTAGAAAACTGTAAGAATGATGGGGGTAATGCCATTCTAAAGCATACATTCTAAGTTAAACATGGGATCAGAATTTACAGACCACACATGTTCAGCTCATTGATTGGTCCACTGAACACCGAGTGAGTGAGATGACTGCATGACCACACCTCCCTAACGAGATGCAGAATGTCTGGAGGGAACCATAACATCTGCTGTACAGAACTGAGCAACGCCACACAAAGTGGCATTGAGCTGGGGGCTGGGGGCGCACTGACTGACACCTGGTCTGGAACCAATGGGCTCCAGCTTTTTATCAAGTTACCAATGGAATCAGACTGACTCTGTAGGAATCAAACTAGGCAAAGGTTTTGTAGCGACATATTCTCAAGCAATGCAAACAACTCTCACTCATTAAGGTATTAGTGGATTTTCCTCTTGGAATTGGTAGCAGTGTGTTAGGTGGACGGCAACGACAGGGTGGTCCTTTCCCAGCAGCCAGCCTGACCTGAGTGGTCTGCTGCACACAAGCAAAGGCGTGACTAACCCACAGGCTGAGATCTCATACCTCTGGCCCTCAGTATCATCGACTCATCCACGTAGAGGGGCCCCCACGCAGAGTGACTTTGCCTCAATACAAAACATTTCTAGGCCACAGAAAGGTATTCTGGGAGCCCATGGGAAGTTGAAATCTTTAAAAATGTGTTTTGAAGTTTCCAAAGATAAAGCGAGGTACACAATGTATTACTTTATTCTGTGACACACAGAATAAACCTGAACCTCTGTATCCACAGGAACCTCTGTATCTAATTAATGCAGAATGTGAACATGTCCAACCACCAGAGACCCGGTGCTACAGCAATGCCCCACAAGGACACTCAGATGCCCCAAAGGTCCTTCAGCTGCACCACGAAGGCAGGTCAGCCAGCAAAGCTGATGGGTGGCGCTTCAAGGAACTCTTTTCTGGGATTCAAAATATTTTTATTAAGTACTTACACTAATACTTTATGGATATTTAGTATTCAAACTTAAACCTTGCTCATTCTGTTATTATATTTTTCATTTTCTTCTAGATTTTATTTTACTTATTGTTGACACTACTACAGATGTCCTTATGTCCCCCCACCCACCTACCTCCACCCAGCCCTCACCCCCTTTCCCTCTGGCCATCACCACACTGTTGTCTGTGTCTACAGGAGTTACACATACACGTTCTTTGGCTGAAGAACATACCACCCTCACCTTCTTTCATCCACTTCCCTCCTCCCCCGACAGTGGTCAGTCTGCTCCATGTGTCCATGCCACTGTTTCTACTTTGTGTGTGTGTGTGTGTGTTTATTTTGTTAGATTCCACATGTAAGTGGGATCATATAGTATTTGTCTTTCTCTGAATGGTTTATTTCACTTAGCCTAGTAATCTTCAGGTCCATCCATGCTCTTGCAATAGGGAAGATTTCCTCCCATTTTATAACCACGTAATAGTCCATTGTGTAAACGTACCACAGCTTTTGTATCCAGTCATCCACTGATGGGCACTGGGGCTGTTCCCAGATCTTGGCAATTGTGAATAACTCTGCTATGAAAACAGGCATGCATATATTCTTTCGCATTGGTGTTTCTGGTTTCTTAGGATATTCCCAGAAGGGGGATCACTGAGTCAAAGGCAGTTCCATTTTTAATTTTCTGAGGAAACTCCATACAGTTTCCCCCAGTGGCTGCACAGTCTGCATTCCCACCAACAGTGCACAAGGGGTTTCCTTTTCTCCAGATTCCCACCGTCACTTGCTCTTTGTTGACTTATTGATGATAGATTCTGGCAGGTATAAGGTGATATCTCATTGTGGTTTTAAAATTTGTATCTTTTTGGTGATTAGTGATGTTGAAAACTTTTTATATGTCTATTGCCATCTGTATGTCCTCTTTGGAGAAGTGTCTACTCAGGTCCTTTGCTCATTATTAGTAAAAAAGTTTTATATCCAAATTTTCAGCCATTTCTAATAAAAAGGTACATCAACATAATATCATTATTTCATCTTTAGCCCACAAATAAAATTCACACCACATTTCCTAATATTATGAAATTAAATTTTGGCACAGTCAATAAATAATAACACTCAATAAATAAATTTTGAATGTTCCACTTTAATTAAGCATCACATGAAAAATACGCTAGTAGAAAGCAGGCATTAAATACATCTCCTCAAATAATTCTTAAACACCCCAAATTCAACACCAGAATTTTAGTTTACCCAAGTTAACATTATACAATTACTTGTAAAATATATGCTTCAAAATAATCAAATTACATAAAATTTTAAAGTATAAGAATCCAGAGGTCTCCAGTTAAGCATTTATATAGCATTTACTATTCTGTCAGCCAACATACTTAGGAGGCAGAAAAATTGATATTTTTGCTTTGAGTAGAATGGAAGCTTATAGGTTTAAATACATTTTAATATAGCATTACAGAAATCAGCCAAGATTAAATCAGGAATATGTTTCCTGTAGTAGTTTACTCTTGGGAATTTTGACTAACATGCATGTTTTCCCATTTTGTGAAATTCCCTTCTCTGGTGTATCTTATCCCATGGCTCAGGACTTAGGAAACTTCAGTCTTTCCTCACACTTTGTAAGTGGTAGGGTAGGTGCCTAAACAGGTTTGATCTGGTGATAGTCATGAAGAAGCCAATGGAAAAATAAGGAACCATCTGAGAGGATAAAAATCAACCAATGAGCACAGCTACACACATAAGTGGAAGTGCGAAGGTTTATCAGACGAGCAGAATTGTAGAGTGGTGGGCGGAGCACCACTAGGAAACCTGATACCTGAGTTCTGACTCCATTTCCTACAGGTTTTTTTTTTTTTTTTTTTTAATATATTTATTGATTATGCTATTACAGTTGTCCCATTTCCCCTCCCACTCCATTCCATCCTGCCCACCCCCCTCCCTCCCACATTCCTCCCCCATAGTTCATGTCCATGGGTCATACTTATAAGTTCTTTGGCTTCTACATTTCCTACACATGAGCGCGGGCAAGTCCAAGTCGTTGGGCATCAGTTTCTTCAATTTAGAAAAACAGAGTTTGGCCAGGTTCATGAAGCTATTAAAATCCCTTTTGGATGAATAGTTATGTCACTCAAAGGTTCATGTGACTGTAGACACCTAACTATTATCAGATACTGCTTTGGCAACAGTGAAAAAACATCAGTTTCAATACTATTTAAATCAACAAGTGCACTACTAACATTTTCAAAATGTGACACATTATAAACCAATGGAATACTGTCATCTCTGAATGGTTATTTTCTTTCATTTAGGAAACTTTAACCTTCTTCTGATCTAAAATGCTATATTGTTTGTTTATGTAACATAACTATTTTCTTGGTTATTATGGAACTTAAATTCTTCATAAAAATTATTTTTAGTATTATATTTAAATCCCTAGAGAAATGTTTTCAAATAGTCATTACATTTTCTATTTTCTTTGAATTGTCAGCATTCTTCAAGTGATACTACAATTTATAAAACTATAAGTCTACCTATGTCCTAATTTGAATTAAAATTCCTTTGTTATAAATTAATAAAAACTTAATGAGCAAATATCTACATCCGTGATTTTCAACCTTTTTCATCTCATGTCACACATAGTTACTAAACTTCTGCGACACACCAAAAAATACATTTTTTTTGCCGATCTAACAAAAAAAATAGTATCATTTTGATTCATTCTCACTGGATGGCTATTTTTTATTTGACAATCTACAGGAAAAGAGGTCATTTCCTTTGACTAACTAGTCAGGTATTAGCATTTTAAAAAATTCTTGTGGAACACTGGTTGAAAATCGCTGACGTATCAAATTGATATTTGATATTTTTAAAGGAAATATAGGGAAACCATATCCTTTAGATAAATATATCAAAGAGATTATTACCAGGCTTGATTGTCCCCTTGGGATCTCAAATGGCAAAGATAGGACTGTACTTTCACCCAGCTCCCAAAAGTCAGCTTTATTTCTGCTGCAGGAGTAGTTTTCATTCAGCTAGAGAATTGAATCAGCACTGGTTGCTGTAAACAGAAAATAATATATATACATTTTTTTAAATCAAAGTAAGACAAAAGTCCCCTTTTGTAGGAAATGAATTGTTTGGTCTTTGCAAACATCTTAACTTTCCTTTTCATCCTACCTCACGAGCAATGCTAAGAAATTAGTATTTAGATTTCTTTTCAGGAGGTTCTAATACAGGTCACCTCCATGTTCTCTTTTGAGTGTGAGGGTCTAGACTGACCAGCAAAGCAGAGATTTCTTCCTGTATGCTGAAAATGTATAATGTCAACCACTATCAACCACATCTGTGTTAGCCTTCTTACCTGCACGAAGTGGGGAAATGGTAGGGCTCATGATAGCAAATAAAAACAATGACCATCTACTCACTCACTGTGTGCCGTATGCTTTACATTGATTTCATTCAGTTCTGAGACCTAACAGGTGATAATGGTAACCCACTAAATATGATAATGTAGAATGGTCAGGAAGTTTAAGTAAATATTTAATGTGAAATCTGTAACACACATTTATGATCAGACAGCCTTTTTTTCTATTTTTCCTTTTACTTCCCTGGAATTTACAAATATCATTTCATCTACAAACAGTTAATTCAAAACAATAAGCACTTAACGATCTATTCTGGACTATACGGGGGGTCCCACGGATGAATGAGAGAGGCCCTACACCCCATGCTGATAATACATGTTCTCGCAATAATGTCAATTTCATGAAGAATTCTCCTAGTTCAGGCAGTACAGAAAGGCTTCTTGTTGTATTTATAAAATGTCCTTTATCTGTAGCACCGATGGGACCCTACAGAGGGACCCACGGCCTCTCTCTAATCTTGCACGTGCACTGCAGCAAGGGTGACTCTCAGAGTGCGAACCTCTGAGTGACTCGTCAAAGCCTGTGGTACACGACCTGCTGGGTTTCTAACATTCTAGTACTAGAGACAAGGCGTGTGACTGACTCCTTAAATATTATTAATTCCCTCTCCATTTCATCGCTCTGACGAGGTCCGCCATCTCTGCTAACAAACAGCTATTTCTTAAGGAAAAGAATCTCCGGGTAATAACACATGGTCGTAGGATCTGAGAGGTAAAGCATGAGTGTAAGATTGATACAGCACGGAGATCTTGACGGACAACTGTCCAAGGCGGCCACGTGAGAGCAGGAAACGAGCATGTGGATTCCGAGGGAGGCCAACTTAACCCGTTCTATCTAATCCTAACTCAGAAACATGCTAAATGTGTGGCAAGTTACTTGATTTCTCTGAGTCTCAGTATTTTTATCTGCAAAATGAGGCTAATAATACCTACCCTGAACAGTAGTTGTAAAGATGGGAAATAACATTGGTAAAGACCCAGCAGAATGGATACGACAGGTGCTCAGTAAATAGTAATTGCTTATTCTCATCCATCATTGCACATTGGCCAAAGCAGCATTTTAACTCTGAGAGCATTCACTTTGTCTGTGATAAACTAGCTGACCAGGTCAAGTATGAGTCCAATTAACACAAGGATATGCAGAGATCTAAATAAATAAAAGCTGTATAGACGTTTTCCACAAATTCCTTCCCATGCAGCTGTCTTCCAAATACAAACTGTAAGACTCTGGATTTCTTAAGAGGGCAAAAATTGCCTTTATCACATTTATGGCTTTAGTCTAGAAAATAATAATAGTGATAATGACCTTGAATTCCTGTGGAATTTCCCTAACTAATGCGTAAGTATGTCACTACCATGGAATGGATTTTTTTGGTATCACTGAAATAAAAAAGATTGAATTTAAAAAGACAAATTTCAGAGGTCTGCTCATTATAAAGTGCCTATGATTGTCATGTAAGCCTAGAACAGTAAAGGTCATTCATATTAAAACATAAGGCAGAATTATGAAATAAAATGTCTCAATGATTAGCATCCTACTGAACTACTGCCTCAATTGACCAAAACGCTAGCTTGCACAGTGCAAACCCAACTGCTTTTAGCTAAAGATCAGTTTTAGAATAATACATGCCAGTCCCCAGCAACAGTTCATTTAAAAGCCTGAATCTAGATGCACAATCATATATACATTCAATTTTTTCTATAATTATTGTACCTAGATGGTTTCTTTCTTATTAATGGGAATAAACATACTTAAAGAACACAGAGAGCACAGTGAAAGCGACACCGATCACCTGACTGCACGAGTCACCAGGGCTTGGTACAGGGTCATGTATTTCGAGGTAAGAGCCATCCGATGGTGAGCCTTCCTGTCCGGCAGCTGACCCGCAGTTCAGAACATGCTTTCGGTGCTTTCACTGATTCTCCAAAGCATCTTTCTCATGATCAGCAGACGTGACTGGCATTGAATTAAAACAGGCTCTTCTAACTATAAATAACGGAATAAATCATTTTAAACCTATGCTAACACTGTTGAATCAGTAGCTAACTAATGGAAGAAGTAGAATTATCAGAATACTTTTGAGAACACAGTTCTGCTTGGAGGGTTCCATGGAGGAAGTGCCTCATTTTCAAGAAAGGTATGACGTTTCTTTCCTTTTCGTTCAATTCTTTCCTGCCTTTCTTTCTTTTCCTAGAGAGAAGATAAAACTCTAAATTCATATACATGTTTAAACAGAACAATCCATTATAAGTAATTGAAATGTCATTTCCTAGTTTACTTGGTTATAAAGGACTAGCAGCTAGGGAATACTGATACTTTATAGGTAAACTATCAATAAGTATTAATGTACCACTTAATTTTTTAAATATTAAAAGTGACATTTAAAAGAATTATATAAAACAGAGAAAAAGACCTATAGTTCCATAACTCAAAAACAGTAATTATTCTAAGTTAGTGATTGTTTTCTGAGAACAGGTTCAGAAAGGGTGAGAAGGTTGAGCAGGCCACGGCAGCAAGGACCCCTTAGGCGTTTTACAGAAGTTTGGACATTGAGACTCGTTTCTTTACTTATTATTGAGGTTGAGCACACTTTCATTTCTGTAGCCCTTTTGTGAACTTCTTGCTCAATCATTTGGCTCATCTAACTGTATGGTTATTAATGCTTTTAATTTTAGTACTTGATTTTTACAAAAAATAAGATATTTCAGCCAGAGACAACAGTTTAAAGAGTAACATAAACAAAACGTGTGTAGCCACCATTTGTACCTTAAGAAAGAAAACTCGACCACTCCCTCATCACACCTTCCTTCCTCCCCACCCCAACGAGGTAACCATCACCTCTCGTAATACTTTTGTTACATATGCACTTATCCTTGAAGAACACAATTTTGATTTGCAGGTTTTAGAATTTATAATAAAAGGTATTGTGTGGTATTTTCTATTGCAACTTCCTTTTTCCAATTCATTATGTTTCTAAGATTCACCTACGTGGAGTTGTAACTTCAGTTCCCTGATGTATACAAGTCCAGTATATCAACAAATCACAATTTATGAATCAATTTTTTTGTTGGAGTCATGTTTTCATTCTCCTCACACAGACAATGATGCTATAAACATCCCCGTTTATTCCTTGGGCTTATAAGCCAAGGTTTTCTCTCCATCTGTATGTACAGGAGTGAACTTGCTCATTTGCAGGGTAAGAATGTCCAACTTTGCTGGAAAACTTATTCTCTGAAGCAGCAGTAGGAATTCACCCTCCAACCAGCACCTATGCTCACTTTTTATTTCAATACATGAATTATTTTAAATTCAACAGATTTTCTTGTTATTTCTTATAGCACTTTTAGGTTTTAAAAAGCATCTCATTACTATGCGATTTGATAGATACCTTTTATTTTCTTATGGTTCTATTGTTTGGTATTTTATATTTAACACTTTAATTGTTCTGAAGTTTCTATTGCTACAATTCTGTTAAGTGATTTATGTCCAGATGTCTCACAAATAATCTCAATTGTTATGTCCTTGCATCCACTGATTGGTGTTACTTTATTATACATACAGCACATGCTTCCTTGGCATAGGCTCTAAGGCGTCCTGTGGTACTATGCTGCTTCAGTTTGTATTTATTCACCGAACTGTTAAGCACTGAGACACTGCTCGGGGTCCTTCAGTATACTGGGCACCATGCCTAAAGTGAGTGTGAAATCCAAACACACAGATAGGGTCCCTCTTCCTCAGGCAACTCGTGAAATAGACAGTTAATGCACAAATAACAGGCAATCCAAATTATATGAGTTTTTTATAAAATATATAAACAAACTGTTGTGCTTGCTAAGGAAGAAATGGGAGCACTTTCCAGGATAAGTGGATTCAGGAAAAGTCATTTTAAAGTGAGACATGATGGAGAGAGCCACTCCTGATGAGCACTGAGGAGAGAGAACTTCACACAGAGGGAACAGCAGGTGTGGGGGCTCTGACCCTGGGAAGAAACTTGGGATGTAATAAAAAATGCCTATTTATATTGATATTTTAAGATAGAAAAAATTATTTGTTTGACATCAGTGAAAAGTAACTATGAACATAAGTACATTGAAACTAACAAAAATATTAAATATATGTATGTGTGTGTATATATATGTATATGTGTGTGTGTATGAAGTCCAGCTAGATATTTCCCTCCAAAAAGGTATTTGCTCTCTTTTATTAAAAAACACCTAAATAAGATCTTTTCTTTGAGGTCATCAGAAAGATCAAAAGAGAATTAAAGGATGGAATGACGTTCTTACCATTAGGTTCAGTGTTTGCACGTGTCATGACCAGGTCCCACCTGAAATGACCTGGCAAACCTTCAGTGGTTTACTTGTCAGCGCTCTCTGGTTTTGGATAAGAAACCATTGCAAGGGAAGAATGGGCGGGACTGGGTAAGTGACTAACTGGGGGAACGAGGGTAAAGAGGAACGTTATGACGGAAGTTTTCAGCCTGACTGCTTTAGGGGCTAGTGGAGCATTAATAGAAATGAGTAAATCACAGCAATATACGTAGGAGGAAAGAATGAATTCAACAGGGCAGCTTCCAGATGGAAATGGTCAGTAGGCAGGAACAAAAAGAACTGAAATTAAGAACAGAAAAGTCACACAAAATAAGTACATTTAAAAAGATACAAGTGCATTCATTAGCAAGAAATACTTACTAGCCATTTTTCATATTCATCAATAGCTTGTCTATCTTTATCTTTTTTCTCAGTTATTTTCAGTTCTTCTTTTCTTTTCTCGCTTATTTTCTGTTTTCTCTTTTCTTTGAAAAAAGCTTCCTTTTTTTCACTCCTATGTAGGATAGCAGAAAACACTGAAAAGTTAAAGGAGAACATACAATAAAGATTTCCTAATATATCTTTGCAATAACGAGAATGAGATGCATCAGTAAATTTCAAACGGATATATTTTAGAAACCCTAGGGTGTGATCAATGTAAATTCCATCACAGTGTTTATTACTTTGGATTACCATTTTTCCACAGCAGACAGGTTGTCTCTCCTTTTCTCAGCGACACTTTCCTCCTCCTTCTGCCTCTTTGCTCTTTCATATTCTTTCTCCTTTTTATTTTTCTCTTTAAGATATTCCATCTTTTTTTCCTTCCATCTTTCAAAAGCCTGAAAAAATTCAGAATGATTTTCTGATTTATTGTGCATATTGTAAAATCAGTAAAAACCCAATCACTAATTTATATTTTGATATATTTAAAATAATTCAGAAAGCTATTCAAAGTTGTTGAATACTTGTTGTGCTTCTTCTTTTCTTGCGGCATTCTCTTCCTCAGTTTTCTTCTTGGTTTTTTCCTCAAGCCTTTTTTTTGCAGCTATTTTCTTAGCTTCCTTTTCTTTCATAGCCTTCCAGGCCTCAAATGACGCTAAGGCTTCTTCTCTCTTCGCAGCTCTTTTCTATTTTGGAGATGTAGCAGACAGTTATATATGTACTTAAAAAATAGCCAGACAAATATAGATACAACACGTATATATTTACCCTTGGTTCCCTTGACACGCATCATATGTATAAATTGTGTTTCAAAGCAGATAATTTACTTAGAATGGTTTATATAAATTAATTTATGAAAAAAGTATTCTGAATTTTTCATTACATTTTAACATGTCCTTTATGAAAATGCATTTTATCAGCTATTGATCCACTACTGTTCATGGGAAGGAAGTTCCCATGACTGGTTTTTTAGATGTGTACTGTACAAATGTTATCAAAATAAACTGTAATAGGCTCAGTGGTACCATAAAATGTTCTCAGTAAAATATTTAAGTAAAAAAAAAAAACCATCAGCAAAGTACTAGGCTTATAAAGTCTGAGTGAGGGAACCTGGCCAGGACACACAGTAAACTGCAGATCTTTGTTGAGAATGGAGTTTTGAGTGACATCAAAGCATAAAATTCTAACTACATAAACAGATCGCAATTGCTGAACAGGTGTGGCAGACTGGAGAATATGTAGGTCAGTGTATACAAGTATGTTACTGCTTTCCTCCCTTCAACCTAATCCCATCACGTCCTGTAACTCTCAGTGAGATAAAGCCTTCTTATGGAGGTAACATAATTTGGAAGTAGAAGGACCACCTACCTCGCTGAGTTGTGAAGATCAAATGAGATGTGCCTGGCACTGACCGCAGCAGTAAGATGCTGCGAGTGGCAACAGGTGCGCGGGCAAGCCCTGCAGGGCTGCTCCGCACAGCACTGTGCATGTGGGAAACAGGTTTCTTTCTACATCCATTTCAGTAATAGGCAGCATTATGAAGTGTGGTTTGTTTTTTTTTCCCCCTAGGGCTTTTATTTTAAAAGATGAGAAAGACCTGAGCATGTTGTAGGCTATCAAGTAGGAGTTAGAAGTAGAGATTGAAGCATCAGAAAAAAATTAAACAAGAGTTCAGTTCCAGTCAATGGGAAAAATGTGAGCCAAGACCTCGGGTAGGGGTTGATCTTAAAGAAACATATAAAATCCAAGTTAAAAAGAGGAAAACTGAATGTTAATGCTGCTGACGCTTTATATTCTTGGGTAAGTTGTATGAATGAAATCAATTTTTTAGGCTGAAGTAGGTAGGTGGTCACGAGCAATAATAAATTTATAATCAGTAGCACCAACGCTATTACACACATAAAAAATAAAAATCTCTGTGTCTATGTTTTTATGTAAAACAGTTATATTTATAACAAACTAAAAATGTATAAAGTTCCAGAGAAACAAAACCAGAAATCAGTTCTTTTGTATGTAAGTTATTTTGCCATTTAAAAAATACTTGATTTAGAAATGTTAAATATTCAGAGATATTTCACTAACTTAAAAATTCAGAATATTTTCACTTCTTTATTTCAGAATACCTGTTCATTTTGGATCCTTAAGTTTTCACTTTCAATCCTTTTAATTCTGTGCTTTTCATGTATATATGCATTTTTCTTTTCTAACCACTCCTGTGAGAATAAGAATAAAGCTATGATATTCAAAGTTTCTCAGATAAATTTGAATTTTCATCTATTTCTGAAATATTTATTTAAAAATTTTACATGCAAAACAAAAACATTTATCAATTCTATGTAAACCAGTATCACTTTTCTCTAATATTCCAATATGTGATGATCATGAATTAAGAAAATTATGTTATTTTTCTTAGTATTAACAGGCATCAAAGATTGAATATAATGGCCACATACCAATACTTTTCTCTGAAATTCATGTAGACTATTTTTAAAAATATATTATTCTGTATAACAGAAAAATATAATTTCAAAAATATTAGGAAAGTTTTTTCTCTGTGAAAGCCTAATTCAAATACAAACTCTCTGGAATAAAAACAAAACTCTTCTTGCTCCTAAAAATATAAATTTTAAGAGAAAGATATAAAAAACATATACAGAAATTAATATTTTTGCTTTATTTTTATAAATTAGCATGGCATATTTCTTTCTTTAAAAACTACAGTGATCAGTTAAGCAAAGCTGGGAGTAATTTAGTAAAAAACAAAGTTTTGAATTCTTCAGGTATTATAAGGAAAATATTTCCCCATAAAGTATTGAATCATCACTTCTGACAGGGTCATTTTATTCCTTGGGAAATAGGTATGCTTAGGCAAGTAATTGGGTCTTACAATTAATTTATTTTTCACCTTTTTACCTGATAAACAGCTGCCCGTATATTATCTGCTCTGTCAGGTTCTACGTTCTGTTTCTGTGAGGGCTTCTGGTCCAAGATTTTCAAAGTGCCTAAGTACTGAGAAGAGGTAGTTTTTGGCGGAGTCCTCCTTATAGAAGTAGAATTCTTTAAATACTCAGAGGTCATTAACCTGAAAAGATCCAAATACATCAAGATAAAATAGTACAGCTGCACTTGGTATAAAAGGACTTGTTAGAATACTGTATTTAAAAACTATATTATAACTTAATAAATTATAATCACTTTGAAAATGATGTCTACTCTTTTCTTATTATACAAAGAGAACCATTCAACATAATTTAAATTTTATAACTTCCAGTTATGTAGCTTCAAAGTGATTGCTCTTTTAGGCACTGTAATTAAATATGTTAAAGAAACATGGGCTATATCTCAAGTTACATGGAAAAACCCAATATTAATAAAGTAGGTTTTAATAGTTTCTTCTATTACTTTGTTACATAAACCATCCTAAATAATAAAGTTAGAATACCGTCCTCTATTTCAGGGCTTGGTGGGAAATCTGACGCACCGTGCGTTCCGGTGAGTGAAGGGCACTGCACCACAGCTGCGCTCACTCATTCCCACACTGGCTGGGGCAGCGGGGCTGAGTGCTCAGAGCCGAGACCTGATGGCCCACGACGTCTAGACGTGAGCTGACTGGCGACCTAGAGACAGCTTGCGGACCCCTGTTCTAGCTGGTTAATGATCATCTGGTTAATGATAAGTTAAAAGATTCCCAAGGTTTTAATTAGCATTTATGAGTTAGTATTTTATTATCGTCATCATCAGTGTTAATGAAGCCAGATAGGTTCTTATCATTTTAATAAAACAACTTAGTCCATAGGACCTCAAGGCTTTGAGTATAGTTTTTCATATGTTAGTAAAAGACACTTAACAGAGAAGTGTCATGCTGGACCTGAGCTTTATTACCACTTTGTATCTCCTGTCTCTGGAAAATCAGGAGAAAGAAACTATTCCAGAAGCAATGTAGTGTATGGAGAATCCTAATCAATTCCTTTTTACAAAAGGAATTTTGTAAATTCCTTAGTTAAGGATTTTTATCATGAAGAAACTAATCCATTTGTCTCATGAGATGGGAATAAGAGAAAATCAAGTAACACCAAATGCAATTTACTTTACAGAAGTTGAATTAAAACTAGCTTTGTGGAATGTAACCCATAAGTAAGGAACAAGTTTATTACCTGCCCGAGGCACTGGATGCTCTATTACTTGTAGACTTTTTATTCTTCGTATTTCTATCTTCAATTGTTTTCTATTAAACAGAAAGAGCCATAGATGGATTAATCACCATAACTATCACAGAGAGGCCATCACAGAGATCAAACTGTAAGTGGTAAATTCATGCTTTTTAAACTTCTACTGGGTGTCAAGTACAGACTGGAAACAAAGGACGTTGCACTTTAGAGCGGGCTGACTGGCAATAAAAAGGTGAGCAAATGTGACTCATGAAAGAGCCCAGTGACAGACTGACTGGAGTGGAGGTGAGGGCCGCCCTGTGGCCTTCACGTCAGAGCTGAGGAAAATGATGAGTAGAAAGGAGCCACGGGAAGGTCTATGGAGGGAAAGACACAGTAGATGCCGAGAGCCTGAGAGGGGAAGAGCTTGATAATTTGGAGAAACAGAAAAAGGTGCATCCTGCTGAAGCACAGTGAACAGCAGGGAGACTGGAAGGAAATGTGGTCAGACGAGAATCCTGTGAAATAATTAGCAAGCAGTAAGTTTACATTTATTCTCGTTATGGGCATCTGACCAAGAGACTTTAGCAGAGGAACGCGCTGATGCCGACTTAAGAAAGCTCACTCAATAGTGAGTAAGAATAAAGCCAAGGATGGATTCAGTCAACAGAAATCTGTCATGATCATACTTGACATACGTAAATTGCCTGTTCTCATTTACAATCACCTATTAGACATTTCTGAGACCCTGTCTATAAATTCCCGAATACCCTTCTTCCTTGTAAGGAACAACATTTTCTACCCTGTACAGATAGATGCTGGCATTAAAGATATAAACATATCCCTAATTTGGTATTAGGTATTTTTTCCCAAGGAAAGTGGTTAAGGACAATATTTCTTAAATAAGGTTTAATGAACTTTCTCTATACAATTTTAAAAAAAGTTAATATTCTGTAGTATAATAAATTCCTTTTCAGCCAAGTTTTCAGCTAGCCCTGTTATCTTTCTCCATACCAAATACACATAGCCAGCAGCTAACTGTAGCTATAAGAGATAAAGACTAAATTCAGAAGAAATGAAGACTAAATATGCCATACCAAAAATCGGTTTAAAAGTCTAGTACTCTGGTACAGTACAGCGAAGGCACAAGTAACCCTATACTCTAATTTGGTTCTCAAGGTTGTAATAAAAATGTTTCTGAAAATAACTCTGTCTATTCATTTTAACAAGCAGGAATGTGGACAAACATTGCTTCTTAAAGATTTTCATTAAAATTTGTAAAATGTTTAAAAATGATATCCAAAGAAATAACTTTCACTAATTAAAACCTTGGAAATTGTTCCAGATGGCTGCATTTTTAAATGAAGACCTATAGAAACTTAGCCACTCATGGTTACGTGTTTCTGAGATATTTAAAAGTACATTATGATCATATACTTCTGATAATTTTTTAAAAGATTTTATTTATTTATTTTTAGAGAGGGGAAGAGAGGGAGAAAGAGGGAGAGAAACATCAATGTGTGGTTGCCTCTTGTGCACCCCCTACAGGAGACATGGCCTGCAACCCAGGCATGTGCCCTGACTGGGAATCGAACTGGCAACCCCTTGGTTCATAGGCCAGCACTCAACCCACTGAGCCACACCAGCCAGGAATACTTCTGATAATTTTTAATCAGACAATAGGTTTTATTACATTCACTGCACCCTTCCCTGAAGTTAAAATTCTATTGAAGTAAATAAGAACCACTTGACCTGGCTGGTGTGGCTCAGTGGACTGAGTTCTGGCCTGCGAACCAAAGGGTTAGTGGTTCGATCCCCAGTCAGGGCACATGCCTGGGTTGTGGGCCAGGTCCCCAGTGTGGGGCACACAGGAGGCGACCACACATTGATGTTTCTCTTCCTCTCTTTCTCCCTCCCTTCCCCTCTCTAAAAGTAAATAAATTAAATCTTTAAAAAAATAATAAAAAATAAACAAAATCTTAAAAAAAAACATTTGACATTACAACCATTAAAAAATGAGTGTTCCACAGATAATCCAGAAGTACCAAACATGGAAGAAAAAATATTTAGAAGTTGTATTTTGAGTTTTAAACTATAGTATAAAAGGTGTAACTTTATATAAATACCTTTGCAGACTCAGTTGCATTGGTAGATCTTAAGTTACGCTGAGATAGTTGTGAATCAATTGTTAAGTCATCATTCATAATCAGTTCAGCTTTCTCCTCTTTTACTTCAAGGTCACCAGCAGTCACTTGCCCTTCCTTGGATTTCTCAAGTGCAGTGGTAACAAAGTCTATCAAAAATGAATTCTCTTCATTTTCAGCTGATTTCAAGGATTGGTGGTTTTCAGTGAATTCTTCATTCTGATCTATTTTGAGACAGAGTAACAGCACTAAAACTCCACTGTAAATTAATAAGGTGGATAAGAGATCCATTTGCTTTCCACTACATGTCATTAATCCCTTTTTTCTTGCAAGATAAAATATGGAGAAAACTATTATATTCAACTTGAATAAGCTTTTTTCCCCGAAGTGATCTATAAAGGAGAAAACGGTTACTCCATCTACTAAAAGATCTGACATCCCTAACACTTAGAAAAAAATACATTAGGAAAGAAAATGGAACAACTACCCTAAACTAAAGACACACCCAAAGCGTTTGTTGATGCATACACCAAGTAAGTGAGAGGGTAAAATCTATTCTCTTCAAAAGCCTGTTTCTTAGCTGGCACAAGAGGCTGTGTGAGTAGGAGTAGCACACGTCTCTCTGCTACTATAGTTACCAGCAGTGCAGATGTAAAACTGTATATACACGGGGAGAACCAAGAATCCGTGTAGCCCTAGTTGAGTCCACGACACAGAGAATACAGCTCCCTACTATGCTGTTTTATTCCCATGACGATGAAGTCCTGCCTCCGCTAGGGAAGGGGCACTAGAGGCAGGCTTACTCTTCATCCCCCTAGTGCTCCCAGGGACAGGTTCAAGTTCTGGCAGGAGAGAATTCAGTTGTGCTTTTACAGAATTGCTTCTGTTATTCTGATTCTACCACACTTTGGAATTCTCAACAGAAAGAAGTTCGTGCTTTCGTGTTGATGGGCAACTTTTACTTCTACTGGGACCCACCTCTGGCCCAACCTGTATCTTACGGTCAAAGTCTTAATTCACTGCTTTCATTCAGCCATTTTTTGGACTCGCTTTGAAGTATGCTTGACTTAAAATCACTTGATAATTGCAGTTACACATTCACATTTGGAGAGCACTTATGACTTAACGTATCATTAATGGATTCTTTACATGAGCTAGTCAATGTACTCAGTGAAAAGAATAAGGACTTGGAGCCAGAGTCAAATTATGGCTCCACTGCTGACCTTGGGTGTGTTTCCCAATATCCTTGTACTTCAGTTTTTCTCATCAATAAAATGACAAAAATTATACTACACAGTAAGCACTTAATAAATACTGATTACACATCCCAGTTCTGGAAACATCGATGCCTTTACCTTTCACTAAGCTACAAGTCATAGAACTAAGGAAAGGAATAATGTTAGCAACTCACAGTCACACTTACTATGTGTTTACTAGGTACTGGTCTAAGTACTTTACTCCTGATTAACCCACTGAATTACTCCAGCCATCCTATGAGACAAGTTACCCTTATTACCCGGTTTTAAAGATCAATGTACGGAGGGAGAGCCGTCAGCTACTTTGTTCATGTAGTTGTGCCTGGATTCCAGTCCAGCTTAGTCTCACTCTACCAACCCACCTAACCACTACACTGTACTGCAGATCACTGCAGGAACACATAAAAACGGCTCACATTTAGAGATCATTCTGCTGTGCCAAGAGCTGGGCTACCGACTAAAAGGCACAGCATCACTTAATTTTCACAATAGCTTTGAGTTTGGTTTCATTATAAGTCGAGAAAGTTAAGGCCCTGAGAAATTAACTTCTGCATCTCAAATCACATGGTTAGTAAATAGCAGAGTTGTATTAAAACTCGGGCAAGCAGAAACATGTATTGTTCCCGTAACTATGTAAAGTAGGGGGTGGACAAAAGTAGGTTTCCACTGTGAGCATGCAAAATACAGTCTGTTCTTGCATTATTAATTGTTGTATCATTTATCTGTATTATAAGTCTAAAATTAGTTTTACCCACCCACGCACTATTTTACAAGTTCTAAGCAATAAAGTTCACAAATACATTACCACAATTTGATATAACCACCTTTTATAGATGTTTTGTCCTCAGATCCTGGTGAAAAGGAATCTCCAAGACTTTCTTTGAGGGACGATGATGATAAACTTGTTAACCATGGATCCTGCTTAAAATTAAAAAAAAAAAGTGTCATGTAAGTTCAGTCCCCAAGATTTGTGGAGGACAATATCATTATTAAAACGATTTCATAACTCTGAAATCTGTGTTCCCAGGAGTTTGCTGCTGAAACACCAAAAGCTTGTGAACTCATGGAGGCCAGTACACTCTCCTTTCCAGCCCCGACGTCTCGCTCCTTGTCTTGCTCCTTGACAGACGTCGCTGCAGAGCTATTCCAGTTCTTCGGCTGACGCTTGCACGAGTGTTTTCAGCAATCTGTAAACCTACCGCTACTCTAAAATGAAACCTCGCACATAGTTAAGGTGAAGATTTTATCTCTCTCTCTCATTCTCTTCTAAGACAGTATAAAGACAGGAAGTACAAATCCTTAGTTTCAAACAAATATTACGAGGAGTCCAAATGAAAGCAATTATAAAACCAAGTACACAGCTACTTACAAATATTTGAGACTGAAAAAGTACAGATTTCATGCACATCAGTTTTCCTCAAAACTCTAAAAATTATAACTAAAGTGAAAATTATAGTTATGTGCCTAAATTAAACAGTTCTTTATATCATGGTAATCCAACCCAAAGGTGATGACATGATAATCAAACTAAGAAGTTTGATTTTGTTGCAAAGAAAATTTTATGTCAAAAACAAAAGACAGAAACCATCTGGGAAGATGACAGAAGGGCTGACACACTGGAGCCTAACTTGAGAAACAAAGTTTTGCCTGAGGAGCTTTGCAACTTGGACGCTTTGAGCCTGAGGGCATTCTCCCAACTCTGCAGCGGGACGGAAGAAGGCGGGACTGGCCTGAGAAGAGGGGCAGGTGTCAAAGGACAGAGGTTAGAACTGGGACATCAGCCAGGATGTTTGGTTCAATACAGAGGGCATGAATCCCAAAATCTGCATAGAAAATTCACTAAAATTCTTGGCTTATCTATTCATAGCATGGGGAAGACCTTCTTAGAGGGTCCTGGAAAATCATAGCAGCTGGAATCTCAAAGAACTAAGCAGAGATTTCAGTCCATATTCATCAATAGCATGATGGATAAGGAAATATATGAAACTATACTATTACAAGGTTTCTATATTAAATTTGAACAATACAGTATCAACTCTAAATTGATTGTGATAATTTATGGATGCACATTGTAATCCATAGAGCAACTACTAAAAGTATAATGCAAATGGGAATCAAAATGGAAAACTAAAAATACGTGATTAACATTTTAAAAAAGGCATTAAAGAGTGAGTTATAGAGGAACAATAACAGCAGTGTCAGTTAAAAAGACATAAAATAAATAGAAGAAACAGCAACAAATTGGCCCCTATATGTACTCATATTAAAAATAAACAGACTAAACACTCATAAGTGTCTAATGGACCCATAAATGGACTACCATTACAAAGCAGACTACCAGACTTGATAAAAACGTAACACCAAGCTATTGTTAGGGAAGCGTCACTGAAAAAAAGACCCAAATAGTTTGAAAGAAAAATGACAGCAAAAGATTTAACTTGCAAACACTAGCAATAAAAAAGCTGATGTTACCAGACAAAACAAAAGGCAAGGGGAGGAGTACGGCCAGAGGCGGAAACTGTCCCAATGCTAACTGGGGTCACGGCACAAAGTGCGTCGAAGGTCTGTTAACAGAGTCGTACGACACTGGCAGAGCGAACGGGAAGCGCAGACAAATCTGCAAGCATAACTGGACATTTCTAACACGCTTAGATGGTACTTGGAAAATTAACAAGATAAGAAGTCAGTGCGGATAGAGAAGACATGAATGATGCTACCAGCCCCCTTGACAAAATAAAATAAAAGAACTTCATACCTAACACCTGCAGAACACAAGATTTTTTGAACAAAGAAATGGAACGTTCACAAAATACACTTAGGATGGGCCATAAAAATATCTCAATTTTTAAAAATGTGAAATTTTATAAGATATATTCTCTGATCACAATAAAATTAAATTAGAAATCAATATAAAACATTTGATTGGATCTTGAGAAGATCCAAATATTTGGAAATAAAATCATTGAGCACAAAATAACCAATTGTTCAGAGATTACAAGGGAAATTGTACAAGAAGATTACAAGGGAAATTAGAAAATATATTTGAAGAAATGATAATGAAAATAAAAGGTATCAAAAAAAACTGGGTGCTACTAAAGCTGTGCAGAGGGAGACTTACAGCTTTCAGTAGCTTTATTACAAAGGAGGAACAAATAAAACCCAAAGAAAGAAATAATAAAGAGGGAAAATCAGTGAAATTGGAAATAAACTGTGCAGGAAATGAACAATGTCAAAGTTGGTTTTTTGAAAAGTTTAGTAAAACTGAGCAATGCCTTTCAAGATTTAACCAGAAAGAAATCACAAATTCTGTATTAAAAATACAACATCATGATAATCCACAAATTTCTAAAGGGAAGCTTAGCCAGGCACCACCAAGTTCCTTCTCCCTGATCTGCTGAAGTGCACTGTAGAAGGGGAATGTTCTTCCCATACTTGTCCCCTCCGAAATGGGAGGCGGAAGTTTGCTAAGGACAGTGAGGTGTGGAGAGAGGGGGCCAAGTGTTCTCCCCTAACAGTGATACGGAGTGAACTCCCTGATGAAATCCTGAAAGATCACACTTCCATTTTTGGATATCCCAGAAAATATGGGATGGTGCCATCAACATTCCATAACTAAAACCAAATGAATAAAATGACACTGGCGATGATGTCCTTAGCCAGTGTGGATGAAAAGGGGCCACATACCAAACCTGACAAGCTCAGGAGCAGCCTGCATGGTGGGCTGTATACACTCAGAGACGGAAAGTAACCACAGAGGACGGCCTGAACACAAAAATTCCTAACTAGAAGCGGGTCCTGGCCAGTAGTCACGTCCTAGGCCTGTGGTTTCCTCGACAAAGGTCAATCTTTATCTTGGGTGAGCCTGTCTGCTGCGTTTTTGCATCTGAGATAACAAACCTCTGAAATGCCTGAGTAATCCCCCTTCCAGATCCCCAGGGCACTCCCACCTCTCCCAGCAAGAGGTCAGGAGCTCCACAGTGCTGCCTTGTTCCCAGTATGTGCCACAAGTGTTCATTATTAACTCTCCTGTACCCACTGATGTAAAAGCGGAGACTTCCCTGCTTCGCTTTCCCCCGTTCCCTAATCTACCACCAGTGGATTTCAGGTAACTCTCCTAAGTCTCCACCTTTGATTCTAATGTATAAAAGAAGCTGCAAAGCTGCCATTCTCCAGAGCATTTTCTCAGCATGTTGAGATTTCGCGTCCCAGCAGCTGTCGTACTTTGGCTCAAATAAACTCATAAAAATTCTCCATGGGTTTGGACATGTCTTACACTGGTGCCATAAATTATATAATTCAGATACATAAAAATATAAATCTTTACAATTAAAGATATACAATATTGCACAGATTCAAAAGGGCAACATTTTTTCCCACAGTTTACTTTCTCTGAAATTGGACGCACATTAAAATTACTGGTGTGTTATGGCTTAATTGGCAGAGTTCTATTCTCTCTTGGCCCTACACAATATATTGCCATACCTTTGCTGTAGCTTACAATTGATGGAGCTTCTGACTCAATGGATTATTAAAAAAAAAAAAAAACAACCTTAGTATCATTTCCTGATCAACTGCTGAAGAAAACGTGCACGCACAAAATACCCTCCCCCTCTCCCGCGCTTAGGAGCAAAGGCCCAGAGTCAAGAACACGGGCCAGTATTTCAGCAGCAACACTGACCTCAGGATCCAGGTTTTCAGAGATGGCTTTCTTCTCATCTCCTAGCTGTCTGTCACTTGGCCCTGGGAGGGACACAGGCGCAGCCTGCACCTCTAATTCCTCATGAAGGGCAGTTTCTTTCTCTTCTCCTTGCCTGTCTTTTTCCTCCCCGAGGCTGCGCTTTTTCAACATGCTCCTTGGCCGAGGTAAAGGTATGAAGTGTTTTTCTGCTTCGTGGCTGCTGCTGTTTTCTGCTGGAAAAAAAAAATGTTCTAAGGTAGGTGAACAAAAAAACGACCATGGCTTCAACTGCACCCTAAGGTGCCACCTCCTGTGCCCACGCACCTTGGCTATCTGTCCCGGAGAGTCCAGAGGAAGCCCACAGCCCTCCTCTCCACAGAGCTCCAGGAGCCACGATAAATGACTGTTCATGATCAAAATTAAAAAAAATAGTTGCCATCCTGGAAATATCTAGTTTACTTTAGTTTTGTGAGAAGTTAAGTCCTCAACTTTATGAATTCTCACAGCATTCAAAAATTGTAAAAAGCAAAACAAAACTGTGCCTATAAACTGAGGGGGCTCATCTATCGAACCTAATTATTGAGTCTCTGCTGCCAGACCCTGTGCACATGACATTCTTGGACCTCAATATTGAGACTGTGACAACGGTCCTGTCCAGGGGCTTTACAGGTTGGGAAGGGAGCCGACTCTAAAGAGATAAATTACGAGACAAAGGTGAGTGCCATCACAGGCACAGAGATGGTGTCGGTACAGGGATAGGACTACCTCTCGCTGGAGGTGGGAATGAAGACCTAGATGACTGAGCTGTTCTGAGTTCATGAAACTTCTCTAGCAGTTATGAAAAAGGCTCAGTTACTATTTCAATTACTTTTAAGTTTAAAACAATCTAATAGTGGTATGTTTCCAGCCCTCAAACATGGTAAGAAATTTTTTACTTTAACTTTGTGCCTAAATTTTACCTGTTATACTTTTTCCATTGTTCCACCAATGCATTCTTCTGACAAAATTTCAAAACTGGACTAATTAGCACCTCCCTCCTTTCTGCCTATACATGGGCTTCTGAACGTTGCTACAAAATTCTAAACCATACCAGTTGGCACCAATGTAAATGTTACACTGCCTATTTTAGTTAGGTTGTAAATGTTCGGTCCAAATTTCAAGGGTCACCCTAGACCCCTCCCAGTGTTCTCCCATATCCAAGCATCACTCTACACTATGGATTCTACTTCCTAAATCTCTCTTTTATTTCACTTTCCACATCCCTGCTGTGAGCTCCTCATCAATTCTTTACTACGTTACTGCCTTATGATAGTCATAAAATGAAAATCAGATCACTTCTGATCTGATTTCACTGGCTCTCTATCATCAAGTCCTACTACATACAAGCTTACTTGCTTTGGAACAATCCAGAAGCTTTCATGGTCTTATCCCTGGCTATCAGCACTGCCTTGTCTACTGGACACCCATTTTGCAATCTGTGTCCCTGACGTGTTGGGTGGGCGGCTGTTTTGAGTCAATGTCACAACCCTTCCTAGTACCTCACCTTTACTGAAGCTGAGCCCTCTGCCTACAATGTCGACTTCCTGCTTCTCCTGGCAAATGCTTGCATGTCTTTCGAGCCTGAGTTAAAGCAGAATATTGCATAATGCCTGAAAGAAGGTGTTGGGTCAATTTGTTTATTGTGTAAGAACACTTAACATGAGATCTATGCTCGCTCGTCATAAATTTTTAGCTGTACAGTACAGTGTTGTTAACTGAAGGCACGATGTCATACAGCAGCTCTCTATCCTTCCTGAAGAGCCACTGTGCGCTCCCAGAAGGTCTCTCATAAAGAAATCAGTTTAAATTTTCTATAACTCTGTGTTTTCCCCATAATACCAATGAACCACCAGTGGAAGGGACTTCAGGCAATGGTGAACTACTGGATTATTTACCAAGTTCAATTATGTTGCCTGCTCTCCATTTTTTTAAACTGTATTCAGTTCACTGGGAAGATATATTGTAGCAAGTCAATTCTGTTTCATATGCCTTGTGCTCACAATTTTGTAGCATTTTATAGTTTAATACACATAGATCAACTAATTCTCAAAACAATCTTGTGGGATGGGAAGAGCAGGTCTCATCCTCCTCCTCCTCATGCACACTCTGGGCTAAGGTCACACATACCGAATATAAAGGTTTTTCTTTTTTCCCGTGTCCAGGATACAACCTTAGAATCCCCAGCTCTGCTCACAGCCTCTCCTCATTTGGAAGTTAATGGGATTGGGGAGGGGGAAGGAGGGGCTCTCTAATGCATGTACAAAATAGTTTTGTCTGATGCTACCAGTGATATCTACTGTGTAAAGTATGTAATATTTACCAGTACAGTATTTAATGTTGATGTAAAGGAAATCGATTTTTATGAAAGTTAGTATCAAGTACTAGCAAGTAAAACAAAAGAAAGAAGATCGGAAAACACAAAACCCTTCCCCTTCCGTGTTGGTGTTTCTGTGTGGTGGCCCAGGGGACTCCAAGGGGTTGGTCCCCGCTTCACTCGGTCTTTGTTCCACTGTGCCTAGAGCTCAGTAGGATTGTGAGAAATTACAGTGATCCCAGATCACACCAGAAATGTACTCAGAGTATTGAGTTTTAGTGGCTTTTTTGTAGGGAATAGGGAAACTGAATGGAGATTCTTCTTTCTAAAGGAAAGCCTGGAGGCTTAAAGAAGAGAAAAGACAAAACTCTCTCCCTTCAAATACATAAATGTCAAACAAAGTTCTGGCAAATGGTGGCAGAAAAATGATGCTTTAAGGACTGGTCCCAGGGCTGCTATGACTTTAATCACTGCAGTATGTAATGGGTTAGCAGGACCTCACTGCAGTTCCACCCCTAAAAGCAAAATGGAGGCTCACAGACTGAGGCAAGGCTGGACCAGGAGCTTCAGGAGGCGCCGCTGAGGATGACTGAAGGTACCCAGGCCTCCTGCCAGGCACCAGCGTAGATGCTACACCACATATACCACTGAACATCAGAACTATGGGCTCTACTATTTTATGCTTGTAACACTGAAAAGTCAAGTCTGGTGTTTTTCTTAAATATTAACTAGCTACCATCTGAAGGTATTTTCTGCCTGGTTATCTTAAAATAGATTTTCAAGAAATGCAGTTACAGTGACCTCATAATTTACCTGAAGATGTGTTTTTGATGGAAAGAATCCTGGGTTTAGGTTTCATTTTGATTTTCTCTTCTTCAATTTGCCGGTCTTCACTTTGAGACTCGGACACGGGATTTACAGCCCCGTGTCCACCACCGTCAGGTGCTGTTTCCTCCTCATTTTTGAGGCAGAGTGAGGGCTCATCTTTCCCCATGTCACTGTTGGATTTCTTGGTTTTCAAGAAAGACAGCTTTGGAGAATTCTTTTGTTCATCATCTGATATGTGGAAATCATTTATTGTTTTCTTAACTGAATTTTCATCCATGGAGGTGTCCGAAAAATCACCTAAGGAAACTGAAAACGGAAGAAAAAAAGTCTTCAGTGGTGCATCTTAAAGTTTGGAAGGTTATCCTAATCAAAAGATTATCTTTAAGATTAGAAATGTACAATTTAGGCAGTTTTATTGGCATTTATTAAGTAGAAATTTCATTAATTTATTCAGGACATATTCATCAAGTCTAAATAGTGTGCCAAGCACTGTCCCTGCCCTGAGAAGTCATCCGGAGCCTCCTCGAAACAACAGTTGGCCATGGGATAGTTAGATTTTGGGTGGTAAAACTTTTACATATACACAACCACATCAGATTTTACTGTGAGAAGAATAATACAGAATGTTAGCCATATAGCAATGATTAAATGATTGTTCTGATTATTTTTAAGAGAACATTAAGAATTATTCACAGAATCCTAAAATATAAAACACTGAATTTCAAGTACAGAATTCTCTATGTTTACACCTAGTGTTAATGTTTGTACATAATCAAAAGAAAACAAATTAAATCATACCAACATTGACACACTGAGTTTTTAAAACTGAGTCTCTATCACAGCCCCCCCAAAAGATTTATAAAAAGCATTATGAAAGTGATTCTGATGTGTACCAAAGTTAAGTTCTAGGGACCCTAGCTATTAACTCACTATAGGGTCTTTCAGGGTTGACCTTAAAGATGAATTTGGTTCACCACTGACAGACATTCTTTAGTGCAAACCTGCTGTCGGCTAATTTATGTTTTCATACTCACATTCATAAACAACCAAGGACAATCATACAACTTCTTGAAAATTAAGAGTGACTTTTACTTGACAAAAAGTTGGAAATCTAAAACTAGTGAATTCATACATATTATTTTTGCGTAAGTGATTTTTTTGGAGGAATGCACTAATTATAACTAAGAAAACAAAAAGAAGCGCAGCGGTTTACTTTCCATATTCTCACATACCAATCTCATCACTGTCAAAGTCGTCGGAGTATTCAGAACTCCTTTGTCTGGCTGAGCGAGCTGTAATTGCTTTTATTAGTTCATCCTGAAATACAATAATCAAAATCCATTTTTACCCCAAAGCAAAGGTCTCATATTTAGAATTGATTATTTAAGCAAATAGTGCTTGGTTAGTAATTGCTTTCAAACTCAGGTTTTATCACTGGAAGCCAACCTTATGCCAGACACCCAAGTCCTCAGACTCAGTGCAGAACATCACAAACAAGATTCCTGTCCTCATGGAGCTTCAGTTAAATTGGAGGAGACAGTCAACACCAAATAAGATAACTGTGGAGACTCAGAAACGATTTATTATGAACTGGCATTTCGGAAGGAACTGGTACTTTTAAAATCTTTTGTTTCTGGAGATTGCAGTAAAGGATATAATTATTAATATTGCAAATTCAGAGGCTGAGTTCAAAACTGTACTCTGGACAGAGAAAACCTAAATGCTGTTACGTTACAATAGGGAAAAACCATAAAACATTTACATGGAAATTCCAACTTAAAGTTGCTATTCAACTTCTAAAAGCTGATTTAACTTTTAAGTTACTAAGACCCGATCATTGAGGCCAGTTTGGCAGTCTTACACACAGAAGAGTTTGTAATACTAGAGCGCAAACACAATCATCTGCAAATTTTTTAAAAGAATGTAAGCCTTACTCCAACTTTATATACGACTCTTCCTAAAATCAGTTCAAATCCAATGTTCCCAATCTAGTGTTTATTTGTAAAGTCATTTGAAATATTTTACCTGGAAAGTAGTTCTTTTGGTGACTTTCGGACTCTTTGTATATGCCAAAGTTGTGCTAAACACTTCACCAGACATAGCGTTTGGGATTTTTTTGTACTCGTTACCTTTATAAAATGGCTAATATATGTTAGGAATAATTCAATCTCCGATGGTGGCTGAAATACAAAAAAAAAAATTAGGCTTTTTTTGCATGCTTGAGAATTTCTAATACTAAACTTTATGCAACGCCCTCCCAACCCTCCCCCCTACCCTCAAAAGCCAAACAAAACCAGAAAAGCACGCTGTGAACATTGACCTACACGAGCTACATCTACACTTAAAAACGTAGAGTTCTTGTAAAAATATAACACATTCTCATAACAAGCTTTTAAAAAATATTCAAATTGAAGTTATCCTAAAATAATTTTGCAACAATATTTTAAGGGCGAGCAAAAAAAAAAAAAGACTGCAATAGGTTAATAGGCTAAAATGTTTCCAATTAAACTACAAACTTATTTCTTACCTTGCATTAAAAAATTATAACATTGCTAACAAAAATTGTCATACTTATGTAAAAGACTACCAAGAGTATTATTAGCATAAGGGTTATAAGTAAGAGTATTACCACCAAAACAAAACAAAAAAAATGCTTGCGTACAGATCATAATGCTAAATTGCAAACAGCGATTTTTCCCAAGCCACTTTTCCTTCTTTAAAAAGTGTCAGCAGGGTAAGATAAAACGAAGCTCCGCAAAGGGCTGCATTCAAGTCACTGTACAAATTGGCCCGTGAACGTTTCTCGCACTTTAAGTGGAGGCCTGGGCTTGGGAGCCCGGGCCTGAACACCCAGCCGCCCGTCCACCGCAGCGCGAGCTGGGGGTCAGCTGCAGGCCCGTCCAGGTGGCGCACAGGTCCCGCCCGCTCCACACCGCGCTGTCCGCAGAGCTCTGGGTTTTCTGCAGTGCACGCCGGATCGCCGACTCCGCCCCGTTCCTCTGCAATCCGCACCCCACCCCCCGAAGTCCCCGCTCTGTACCCACCCTTGCCACTCCTGCGGAGGGCTCCCCGCAACCCTGAGGACCGAGCGGCTGGACCCAGGCAGGATCTCGTCCCTAGGCCCTGGCTCGGCGATTCTCGGACTCAGGGAACTGGACAGAGCTAGGGGGCGGGACTAAAAAAGGAGGTGGTTGGCGGTTGCTAAGAAACAGCGTCTCCGGGAGGAAGTGACTTTCCCACCTTCAGGTCTCTCGGGTACCCAGCACCGTCTAACGGCCCCACGCGTCGCTGGGGCAACCGTCTGGAGGAAGGAAATGACGTCAGCCCTCCGGGTCTTAGGAGAGGGGTGCACTTGGGCTGCCTGTGCCTCAGTTGTTGCCTAGGAGACAGAACTGGTCCAGCTTCCCTTCGGGCGCCAGGAGCCTAGAGCTTTCCAGTAGAGCGAGGGGCTTCACCCGCACCTGTTGTGTGAACCAAAGCACCTTCGTGGTTTTGTCGTAGTTAGGACCTGAAGGCTGTGACTCGGACTGACAGAATAGTGTACGGGCAAACAGGACAGAACAGAATAATGTGATGGTGATGTCTGCGAACTCAAGAGCCTGACTGCACGTTTGAATATTGGCGTCCCTTCCCTATACCCATGTGATGTCGTGTCGTGAAAGTTAACGTGTCTGTGTCCCAGTTTCCTCTTCTGTAAAAAGGAGATAATAATTATAGCCACCTTAACGCACTGCGGTATGTATTAAATGAACTAATGCAAGTGGAATATACTTGCAAGAGTGCCTGGGATTGAATTCAGTCAATATCAGATTGACTTTTTATGCTAATCAGCCACAAAGGACCTGGACAGAATTGATCCCTTGTTAATATGGCTGAAAACCCATTTTAAGTGTTTCTTTAATATACACTTTATATTAAATATAATAATAAATATATTAAAATAATAAAAAATATATATAATAATAAAACATCCCCTTTTTTTTATACGCAAGGGATTATCTCATTAGAATCAAACTAGTCAATAAAACGATTTAATAGGCTGGAGGACCGTGTGCTGCAAGGTAACCAAAATCACAATCAATTAATTAACATAAGTAATCCTTAAACAAAAGACAAAAACAATTCTTTAAATAACACTTTAAGATAACATGAATTTCTACTATTATAATTTAAAAGAAGCTTAATCTTAGTTAAATTGTCTGAATAAATTTACTGTCTAGTAATTGAAATGTTCCAGTATTTTTCCCATCTCTAAAATGTATTGATTTTCACTTATTCAACAATTATTTATAAAAAAATCAAATTGAGATATTTAATAAATCAACATATTGAAAAACTAAATGTGCATAACAAGAAATGTGAAATTTTGTAAAAACTCTATGCTTATAAACAATATGCTCAATGCAACTTTTAAAAAATTGTGCTGTTTATGCTAACTTATTTGAAAATCTCAGTTTGATCAACCTTTGATTAATTTTGATGCTTTTAAACATTTTTGTGCCTCTGCATATAAGATTTTCCATTCACCAGTTATTATTAGCTTTCTGATCCATATAAGTTATTAATCAATAAATATGATTCCATCATAGCACTTGCACCTATGGAGAGAAAATAGTATCTGCATTTTCCTTATACATAAAGCATTAATTTGCTCATGTCGAGATACTTAGACTTACTCAAAATCTCTGCTCTGTTCATTTTTAAACACGTATGCTTGGTCTAATTTTCATTTAGATAAAATTTAAGAAAACAAAATTTTTTAAAAAATAAAAAGAGCCTTTAAGAAAAGATTATGTCTTTGCTATTCTAGATTTTTATTTTCAACTTCAAAGTAATTAATAAATGTCAAGCTATGTCATACAAGGCTACAGTAAACAAAGATGGTTAAACTGGTAATTTCTCCACAAAACAAAGCGCATTGCCTTTCCACTATTCTCTTAAGCAGCAAAAATTATTTGTTAATAATATTATATAATACCTGGATTTATAGTATTTTAGCTAATGCATAATTTACAACAAATATACAATTGTTGAATGAACTCAGAAAAAATAGCATTGTAAACTGAAATAATTTTATAACATTCAAAAAGAAGCTCACAGATACTCAGTTTTAAAAAATGAAAACACAACAAAAAATTTCAGTAGCTTATATAACATTTTCTTTATATCCTATTTTTCATTTTTTAATATATGTTAAATATCTTACAAGTAAGATATACATGTATATCTTACAAGTATTTGCCTAGCAAACTTTTTTTAGTTTAATACTGTTTTTATTTTTGAACCTTCTCTTCATTCATTCACTCATCATTCAGTAAGTATACCCATGTCAATTTTATGGGTCGCATTTCAGGAGTTCAGAGTTTAAACTAGACTAGGTCCTTGCCTAGGGTTCTTGCAGAACTAGAGCTACCTGGAGGGCTGAGTAAACATATATTGACTATACATTATGATAATTTCTCTGTAGGAGCATACAGAGACGTTCCGAAGAGAGAGCAAAGAAATCTTCCTGGAGGCTCTAGAAGGTTTTCACAAAGTGAGTTTGAGTTGATTAATGAGTGTAGGACATAAGGCAGGATCTGAAGTATGTTTTAGGCAGAGGAAATGGTCTGTGAACATGGACCCCACTCCACTGTGGGTGTACCTGGCTGAGCAGAGAGATACTGATGGTGCTCGGATCGTGCTACCAGTCAGGCAAGGAGGGGACTGAGAGAATTCATTCCCAGATAAAGAAGCAACTGGCAAGTGACTCTTTATAAGTTTCCTGCTCACACCCCAGTAGTCGAATTGTTTATGTCTTGTGACTGGTCACACAAATTATTGACAAATGACCCTGTACTCGCAGCCTTGGTTAAAAAAACAAAGCACCTGTCTAGCATTTCGAGAAGTGTACTACACAGCAAATCCCCATGGGTGTCCATCCGCAACCACGATACTTACACTAAACACTGAATGCTCATGTCAGAGGAGAATGCAAGTGCAGGCACTAGTACCAGTGTTGACTTGTGGGATCGGCACAGCAGGGGACACAGGAGGGAAATATCAGCATCCTGAGGAAAGGCAACGTGATCAGCTGTTATCGACATCTTGTCAAGGAGGGAAAGTTGCTGTTTGTCAAATTTACCAGTAAGGATTCTTTTTGATTGTCATATAGAATATGCGAATTATTATATAACAAGAGAAATATGCTTTCTCATTCAAATTCAGAACTTGTCACTCTGAACAAATTATTTTCATTATCAGGGTAATGTCCTTAGTTAAATGCTCCCTGAAGATATTGTTCTAGACAAAGATACATCCTCTGGGTGGATACTAGCTCCACTCCCCGTATATGGCCAACTGTCCTGTGCCGAGTATAATTCTGTACACTTTACTCATATCACTTAATTCAGTTTTTCCAAAACTCTGTGAAATTCTATCTATAATTTTTAGGTGAAAAAAAAAGAGATATGGTAACATCTTGAGATGCAGGTAGGTTTGAAAATATATTATTTTTGTCTGTGAAACGTCCCAGACAAGACTGGTTTGTTATATAGACTTTATTATGTCATTGTGGTTTTAAGAACTCTTCACTTTAATAATGTTTCATATATATGAAACCACACTGTCTTTCCTTAGGGAGTCGATCTAGTGTTTTCTTTCCTTCCTGCTCTAGGAGCATAACGAGTTCTTATCTGTCATTTCTCCCTTTGACATATGAGAACTCGTGGGCCTCCCTCTTTCATTTACCTGTTTGAGATGGCTCGGTGCCTTTCTGCTTTGGGCACCTTCCCTTTAAGATAGAAAAGAAAAATCACTAATTTATACCTCTTTACACAAAAACATAGTGAGTTTTTTGTGGAATTAAGATATAGCCTTGAAGAAAAAGCCCTGGCATCACGTAGTGGGAAATTTCCTTGTGAAAGATGATTTCTTTCAGGATTTTCGAGGGAAGAAGGACCAGAGCCCAATGGTAGTTGATGAGAATAAAACACAATTTTCAACACTATCAATAAAAGCTAACTTTGGTTTTGCATTGCACTTATGTTAGAATGCCATTTTTCTTTTTCTTTTCCTTTCCTTTCTTCCCCGCCCCCACCTTTTTTGTTTGTTTGTTTGTTTGTTTGGTTTTGAGAAATCTTTTTTAGGAGAGGACATCCCATGGCATGCATTAGTAACAATATTCCAGCAGATGGCAGCAAAGGATTTAGCACCTGGGACCACATAGCAAGGACAAAACCATTATTTTCTGGATATTTTACTTTGTTAAGAGTAATTAAAAAAACACATTGAGAAATAAACTAATTTTAAAATAATTTCATAAAGCTTTTTGAATGATCAGCTTTTTCTTTATATTAGAAACCTGGAAATGTAGTAATATAACAATAGATATATTTTTATAAATATTTTTAAAAGAGTGTAAGCTGCTTACCTGCCAGTCCATTCCCTACTCCCACACCCAGACATAATCATTGCTAATAGATGGGATTCTTTTCCATACTATTTTTCCTATGCACATAAAAATGTTCACATTACATGTATTCTTCTATAACCTTTTTTTTCCCACTTGGATATTCTTTCATGTTAATGAACAGCTGAATTGTGCATAATTTTATAGTTATACAATTATGTATTTAAAAGTCATTATTCATATCCATTTATGTTGTTTCCAATTTTGATAAGAAACTTTGAATAAATGTTGTGGCATACTTATTTATTTTGGATAAAATCCCAGGGGTGGAATCATTGATATATGCATATTAATGCTCATTATAGTTATTGTCAAGATGCCTTCCAGAAAAGTTGTTACAACATAACACTCCAAAGTACATCATAAGGAAACTTTGCACCTAAATTTATTCATTATTTAGCCACATTTATTTCATCCTTATAAGATGCAATTTTGTTTCCTAAATTTTTCTTTTCATTTTAACCTGTGCACGTCTATTTATTATCTCCTTTAAATGTAATGTAATATATTGGTACAAATAAAGAATGAAATGTCAAATAAAAACACAAACATAAAATATTTTGTTAGTTTTTAACAGGAAACATTAATGGTTAAAGGGAGGAGGAGTTATTTAAATACAACTGAAAAATGTTCTGTGGGTAAAAATAAAACTTCAAATGTCCTGTATTATATAACTATCATTTCTAGTATCAGGAAGAAACTATTTAATATAGTTCTCTTAAGGAAATCCATTAGGCCACAGGAACTAAAAATAACATAAATTAAAGCTCTTCGTGTTTAAAACAGGCTGTGATTAATGTCAAGGCGTTCCTAAATATTTTATGTAACTTCAAAGGCACTGCATTTGCCCAATCGTAAGTTCAATTTTGGGAATTTTATACAGATTCATTATAGTTAAAGTTAGAGTAAACTTTGATAAAGGCTTTGTTATTCTAGTTTCTTAGCCTTAAAATAATCCTTTGTAATTCCTGAGTAAATATATAAGGTGATGCGTTTATTTCTTGGCCTGGATTCAAATGTCGACTTACTGTTTTCTGACAGCATGTTCATGCTACCCATAGCTGACTCACTTTTTCTACTACGGAGAATGAATAAAAAACATACCCTGTAAAATCTGATACATACTTTTCCCCTGCATTATATATTACAATGCCTCTTTTTGTTCTATAGTTAGAGCCTGCAAAATTTTCCTTTTATTTGTTGCCGATATTTATATTTATTTTCATTTTTAAACAAAAAATTTCCTTTTAAAGAGCCAATATTATATCTGTTAGATACAGATATTTTCCCTACTAACTGTAAGTGAATCCGTTTTGCTCCTGTTTTTGTCGTGTTTGTTTCGTTTCAAATTTTGGAGGGATGTGTATCTGGGGTTGCTGGTATTTGGCAAAAATCAGTAACGTATGTCAAGTTCTACACAGGACAGACTTCGTATATTGTTTTGAGAGGGCTTGTATTGCATGTTTGGACTCACATTTTCAAAAATGAAATTTTACCGTTTTAGATGAAGTGAGACAATGAAGTAATGAGACACGATTTTGCACTTGGCCTAGGAACATCAGTTTTAGAGTTGATGTTCAAGTGTGTTTCAGACTATTTTAGACAAAGCAATTCAAGAACATTATGTCTCGCTTAGAGAGCTCTACTCTCCAGTGGAAACTGTGCTCCGTTTGTGCAAATGCACTTCCGATCCTAGAATGCCATCGGAATAATCATGTCATTCTTGACACGTGAATCCCTTTGACAGTATTAAGGGAAAATGCTTGTTTGAATACTTCCAATACATGTAGAATATGTCAGCATATAAGTATGTGTTCCCCTGCTGGACGCATTTCATTATCACAACTTCGTTCTTTACACTTAATCAAATATGCTTCCCCATTTTCTATATGTTGGGAGCCGTCCTGCCTGGTTTCAGGGACTGTAGCCTCACATAACTTCTATATGCACTGGGAAACCAAAAAACTCGGTGGCTCCCGTTATTGCAACATTCACTTTACCGTGATGGTCTGAAACCAAACCCAAAACCTGTCAGAGGTGAATATTTTGTTCATGAAGTTGTGCCAGTCTGCTTCCAGGAAAGCAGACCTGAAACACTCTCTTAACTGGAGTTGGCTAATGCATACTTAGTGCCCTGTGTTATTATGACTCAGCTAGTTTCTCAGCTAGTTTCTGACCTTTTGGCTCCTATTTTTAAAAGTGATTTAGAGAGAGAAGGAGGGAAAAAGAGAGAGAGACTTCAACTTGTTGTTCTACTTTACTTATGCGTTCACTGGCTGATTCTTGCATGAGCCCTGATTGGGGATCAAACCCATAACCTTAGCCTAGCAGAACAGTGCTCTAACCAGCTACTTGGCCAGGGCTTGGCTCCTATTCTTGCTATTAATGACTTGTACCACCAAGGCTCAATTTTTCACTGCCAAGGAGACAGTCATGACCCGAATAGTCAAGTTATGAGCACGATCATCCTGGGAAGAATTTAAACACAAAAAACCTTGTAGGATGTTTACTAGATGCTCTTTGTCATGAAATAGATTCTAGTAAAAACAAAATAATAACAAAAGCAAAACTTTACTATTTTATTAAATGTTTAGTATCTTAGGAGTTCAGGAGTCCTGTACAGTGCTACCCAAGAGGAAATTTTTATATAAAAATAATCACACTAGATATAAACTAAAAGACAAGATAAAAAGTAGTGGCATAAGAAGCATAAAATAAAAGTTTTGGAAAGTTCTTATTATTACATAAAAGAAAATAAAAAGAATTTAGAAATAGACAAATTTTCTAATAACATTTTATTCATTACTGTAGATTTTACTCATTAATGTATATTTCAATTTAGGGAAGCAGTTCTTTATAGTGTACAATTTGTGATTGCATAAACATTAGAGATTTTACCTGATTGCATGCTATTGGATAAATCTCCTTACAACATTTGTGGTTTTGACGTGAGATTTTGCAGCTATGAAGCCTGATTTCTTTACAAGTTGTACAATTTCTTTGAACTTTTTGAATATAAGGAACACCAAATTAGCTTGTTATGCTTAGAGTCATTCAAGTGTGTCCAATTTGCTCTCCCATAATTTGAATCCCACACATTCAATTGAATTCAATTGAATTTTCTTTCCATTGCTTTTTCTGGCTCCCTTCAAAAGATTAAGCATGACATACCTATTTTTGGATATTTCCTAGGTATATGTTCCATAAAATTTAACCAATTCAGAAGATTTTGTCTTTTGTTTTAAACCATTTTTTTTTTCTGGAGGATGGGGAGAATCTGAAGATGTGGGCGTGCCTAAGGATTTTGCATCTGTTCCGAAGATACGAGCTTTTAGGAGCAACTATTACAATGTGCGTTCTTTTAATACAGGATTTCACTTAGAACGTTAGCATAGATATTAGAGTACATTTAAGAGATTTCAATATTTTTATTCTTTCATTTGGATAGTGATATGATTCCTGGATAGTCCTTCATATTATTCTATGGGCAGCCCTTCATATTGTCACAGAAAATCACTTTATTTTAGTTAACTGCTTAAACATTTACTGCTCTCTATAAAAATTCTAGTAATTTTCAATCTCAAGCAACAGGGCTCCTGTTCTTTGAAGTATTTTTACTTTTAAAAAACTTTAAATTTTTAATCAAAGTAACTAATGTATAATATTAAGATGAAATGGTACTTCTAATAAAATAAAATGCTTCCCTCACTGTCCCAAACCACCAGTCCTGGCCCTCAGTCCTTCTAACATCAACAATGGTTAACTGAGGGTTTATTTGTAATCATTTCCTATGAGAGTCATGTCTAAAAATAAAACTCAACTACGATCATCCTGATTTATAGTTTTAAACTGTTTCCTATTTTCTCATATAAAGGAGACAGTTTAGCATACTCACACCCTGCCACCAATATGTAGTTGTATTAATTTTGGATTATTCAACTGCTTTTATTTAACTTAAAACAAGAAACGAACAAACAACAACAAAACAAATCAACATCTCTCTCTCCATCTCTCTTTCTTTTTGTAGAAACACACATGTTATATAATCTAAAGCCAAAGGAGAAAACATAAAATTATCTCGTGTACTGTGGCAGCAAGGTTACCAGTGAGATTTAGGCAACTCCCTCTTGGGCAATTCCTAAAAATGTTTGAACATTTGACTTGTGGGCCAAGTCTTTCCCTCCTCAGGGAGAAGCTGAAACCTTTTTTTAAAAATGCCCTTGCACTCTGCATTGAGCCCGGGGGGATGCATGACGGTGAGTGTCCACCCACTAGTTCCAACTGCAACCTTCCTTCTTTGTAGTTCCCAGGCGCCTAGCTTGTGCTGGGCTCTGTCAGTGCCCCTGGACAGATGAGACAAAAGCCAGTTCCTCAGGCAGCACCTGGAAATGTTGAGAGTTGGATGTGCAATCAACTCTTATTTCCCTTCAGGGGTAAACTAAGAGCTGGAGGTTTCCTCCTGATCAGGTGGCTCTGTGTTCGAGGTGGGGATTATAATGGGAGGATGTCTCTCATTTTCCTGCTAGTTTTGATGTGATTGTTTTGCATCTGCCTGCCTGCAAGAGCCTCTCAACTAGTTTATGGGTGTATCTCAAAAGAAACTGGTTTGTGTGTTGCTGTTGAATTGGTAGGTCCATGAAGGAAGGATAGTATAGGGTTTCTGTTCTGTCCCCTTGCTGACTGTTACCTACAAGAACTTCTTAAAAGGAGAGGCACAGGGTAAATATTGTTAATCCTTGTATGTAAAAAAAGTTTCACAACTCAATAAAATAAGCCTACACTGTGAGTTTTAAATAAGAAACATTTACATATTCGAAAGAATTGTATTTATATCTTCTGTTATGTGATCTTGCTATTGAGAAATGTAACTTCTTTTTTTCTGAAAGGTTTTAGGAATGGTGACTTTATGCCTGCTACTCTGAAATTTATGATGGTATGCAATGGAGTATGTATAATTTTATTTTTGTCTTGAAATTTGGTTGGCTTTCAATCAAGACTCATGTCCTTCAGTTCTGGAGAACTATCTTTAATTATACCTTTGGTAATTTCTCTCTTTCACCTTCCATTCCTTCTTTCTAGAATCTTTCTTGTTTAGAAACTGGACTTCCTGGATGGGTCTTTCAGCTCTTCCTCCCCCGCTCCCCTGCTAACAGTTTTCTGTTACTTATTTTTCTGTTTTATACTTAAAATATTCCTTTCTGCCAAACTTTATGTGTATTTCTGTTCATTTCCACTACCCTCGTCTTTTTTAAGTGATATATCTTTTAATTTCTCTGTGAAAACCTTAATTAGCATGTCATGTGTTCCTTTCTGGGTCTACTGTTGTTTTCTCTATTTTTTGTATTTTTTAAACATTTCTTTTAGATTGGAGATTCTTCACATGTTTAGAATTAGTGATCTGCTTTGTTCAGAAGTGAAGCAATACAATGCTGTTTGGAAGCAATATGGCCATACGTGGAGCTTGCTGATTGGCAAGGTTTATCAGTAATGTTTTAGATTCTGTGCCAACACTTTAATTTGGGAAACCCACAACTGACAATACAATGTTGCAGTCATTTACCTGGGAGGTACTGTTAATATTTTTGTATTTGTGTGTATATGCTCAGCATATGTGTATGTGCAGTGAGTATTTATCCTGAAGACATTATAATACCAGCCAAGGTCTGCCAAGTATTATATTTATTTATGTATTTATCTCAAATGAATGTGTATTGATTATTAATTATTTTAACAACAAAATGATTTATTTGTACCCAGTTCCCATCACTTCAGTACAGCAGAGGAGTAGAAAAGCGTTACACTGCAAGTATCCCGTAGTCCGAGGTAGAGCCCCGTGCCTCCCGAGACAGCCCGCCCATCTCCCCCAGAGGCCCGTGCCCAGAGTCAGACTGAACGTGCACAAACAGGCAGGCGCCAGGCCTCAGTAGGATGCATCCTCCCCCCACAGCCCTTTAAGCTTCCTAACTGCAGCCTTCTCCCCATTCCACCTGCATGCAGGTCAACTCTTAGCCTCTAAGACACCAGGGGTCTTTCTATGTGGAGTAACTAACAGGGCTGTGTTACATAAAATAAGACAATACCCGGCAAAATCTAGTGTTCCGTGGAAAGGTTAAAATGACTCCCCCCTAGATCATTCTAATCAGCAATGACAGCTCTTCCCCTCTTACTCTTCACACCATAGATGCTGGCAGTTTTGATTATTAATTATTTTTATATAAGGAACAATTAATACAACTATATAATTTTTGCATTTAAATTTTATTTTAAAGTGTCAATTAGATTTATTTAAATCTAAATTAATTTTTTAAATTATATTAAAAAGTTAAAATTTTAATTTATAGGTTTATTAAAAAATTTGGCTCACTGCTTTTTTAGTTTTGAGCTAGAAGGGGCAAAACAAGGTGAGATTATTTTCTCACTATTTCTGTTGAAGAATTTGATCTCAAGATTGATATGTCAATAAAACTCCTTTTATCACATATGAACACTTGTCAATATGTTAACAGTAAAACTAACAAGTATGTTTTATTTATAAAGCAAAAAGTGAGTGAATGGTGTTTATGACTATACATATCCAATTGAGAGTTTTTTCCTAAATAATCCCAAAGTGCAAACAATTGAAACCTGGAGAGCACTAGTAAAAATCAGGCTGCTGTTCAAAATTTTGCGTAATGAAAACCATAATATATATTCCTGTGTTTGTTTACAACCGTGAGCTCCTTGATTTTGTCTAATCATAAGAAGAAATAATCTCCCAATTCTAACATTAACATAAGGCCCATTGGAACCAATGTGTCATCTTCGTCATTGTGTTTGATTGGTTACAGAGCATCCGTGTAATATATAATACTGGCTTAAGTTTGGGCAGTCCTGGTTCCTCTCACTGGAGAGCTTTTGAACTATGTTAAGGAAATGTAGTGCATAGGGTCAGAATAAGTACACAGAACATGATGGGGGACAGGGATGCTAAATTTGTTGGCTAGGCTTTGTCATACTCTTGCCCATCGCAGAAATGTTCATGCAATGGTTTTGATCCATGGGAAGTCTGGACTTCAGTAGAGGTAGAAGAAATTTTTTAAGCCGTTTCAGATGTGAGAAGCATAGCTTGGATGAAATTTTGGAGTCAGAGAAGGGAAAAATTCATGCAGCAGATAACAAAAATATTAACCTGACTCAAATGGCATATGTTTAGAGATCATAAGTAGAGTCAAAGAAGGCTTTGCCATGGTTGGTAGGATGGCCTGGAAAATTAACCTACAAGATGCCCTGGGAGAAGGAAATAAAGCAGAATAACAAAGCACAGACAGAAATAATTGCCATGGAGGTAGACAGATGAATTCTCTAAGCCAGCATCTATAAAACGAGAATAAAAGACACATTCATTAAAAACACACATACTGAATATGCACTGTAATTAGAGAAAGAAGGAGGAAACCATATGCAAAAATAAGAAGCAGCATATCTGAACATCTAATATTTTCAGAGGATGCTTTTCAGGGATAACATCAGAAACTGGTTTGAAGTTCCAAGTGGTTGAAGGCAGAGATGAGATTGTGTAACATGCATTGAATGGTTTGGCATAAATTTGTATGTTTCCACTGGCATATTTATAAAAAAGATCCTACTGAGAGGTAGCACTGGCAGAGTTGCTAAGCGTTCAGACGATGGAACAAGATTGCTGGGGTCAGCTTCCCAGATCTCAGGTATTCAACACAGGGCAAATTGTTTTATCTTCGTGTATGTCCGCATTGTGCCTAATGCACAAGGATTTCAGGGATTAAATGAGTAAATATATATAAAGCACTAGAACTGCATCTGCTTCATAGTCTGAGCAGTCATTGTTGTTATAACTACTATCATTAATCTTCCTTTTCCCAATGCACATAAGGCATTTTTATACATTTCTCAATATCTATTTTTCTTGACTTGGCATTATTTATTCACTCCACAAACCAAGAATACCACTAAATGCCCAGCTCTGGGAATAAGTAAGATGTGTAAGTCAGTGCCTATGCAGAGTGTATATTTAGTTAGTAAAAAGAGACATACTAGTGAGGTACAATTTTAAGTTTAAATCATGTGGTTTTCAATGGCTTTCACTACCACCCCAGCCCCTGTCATTCAGGCCTAGTTAATGGCTTTTTATGAGTGTTGCCTTCAGTGTAGATTTGTTTCTTCATACATGAAGAACAAAATAACAGAGTCCATGCCCAACTTTGACCTTGAAATTCTTAGCATTGATCTGCAAGATAAAAGTCTGAAGGTTCCAGAAGGTGGGTTTTAATCAGTAAAACTGCTCAGTGGAAAAGAACATAGGACAAAGTCAGATGTTTTTATTCCCCCCACATTAACAGAAAATACCTTTTTTGTTTGTTTGTTTGTTTGTTTTTTAACAATGTTGGGGATAGGATAGAGCTTGGTGAAAAGAAGAAGAAACAGAATTTATGCATTAATGAGAAATCCCTCTTCTTAGGCTGCATCCTATACCTTGGATGGACATGAGAGAACAGCAGACGTTTTTAGGGGATACCAGAGCAGTGAGGATTTGCGATTTCTCACCCGCCGTGGTCTAAGCATCCTCTCAGATGACGGAGCTGGAGTATGGATTAGCAAGCAAGGTAAGGAGACAGTAGGGAAAAAGGAGTCTGAGATGGCCTTCTGGAGGCTTTGGGAGAGTTTTCGAAAGTTTTTGTGCTCCCAAGAAGGGTCCAGAAGTAAGAGAGAGAGAGTCAGAGTATGTCAGTTAAAAACAAAGGCCTGTGAATGTTAGCTGCCCGTGCAGGGGTGAAAGAGGTCAATGGCGAGAACAGCCGCAGAGCTACGGAGCCCCTCTCCCCAGCTCCCCCGTCTTACCTTGGTATCTCCGGTACTAACTTAGCCCCTCCAAAAACTTGATGTTACTCAGAGAGGAGTGAAGGGTAGGTGAAGACAAGGAATCCTGCATTGCCTACTAAGAAGTTAAAGATAAGGCTGCTTTTTAATCTAGAATTGACATTTTTCTACAGTTGCAAGATTAAATAATTTTTATTTTGTTGTGCTACTGAGAGAAAATGAAAAACTACAAATGGTGCAGCTCTCAGTTATAGAAAACTATCAGTGCAGTTTTTTACATCCAACTGTTGCCTGTAACTATCACCCTGGCTACACTTCGGGCACTTCCACAGCCATGCCAGGAGTATGACGGACCTTGGAATCAGTGATGTGGAAATAGGCCCTTTAGGGAAAAGGAAACATGATCCAGAATGATCAAGGAAGGTGTGAAGAAGACGGCAAGTCACAGCAAGTGAATTTTAAATGGACAGCAACAGGAGGGAATGGCAGTTGAGTTTGAAACAAGGCTTATAGGCAAGATGTGGGCATTGTTAGGGGGCACGGTGAAGTCCACTCTGGCCAAAGGAAAACACTGGGAGTAGTGGGAAAAGTTGTTTGGAAAACACTTTGGGAGTAGTGGGAAAAGTTGTTTAGAACTAAATTTCGGGCCTCGTCACAATTGAGAAAAAATATTAAGGAACAGCTGAGAGACTTTTCTGCTTGAAATATAATTTTATTTTACAACCCTTGCAGATAATGACCTCACTCTTACACAAAAACCAGCGTTTTAAAGAGAGGTGACCAAAACCCCATTTTTACTCTTTTGTTTTGGAACCCGGTTCAGCCACTAACTGGCTATGCAGCAGTGGACACATCACCCAAGCACACACACATTACCTACTATTGGCGTCCTATTGGCTCTAACTGAAGTTTGCTACCCTTGAGAAGCTGCGTACTAAAAATTGTAGCACATCTGGTTTTCTGGGTCAGTGGAGGACACACACATGTCACAGGGAGTGGGTAACTGAGGTTATGTGAATAAGAGATTGGAGTACTTTCTGTGCAATTTTGACCAGTATTTATTTATAAATACACTTCCCCTTCTGTGTTACAAATATGGATTTTGTTTGGCAGGTTTGCTTTTCCCAGGAATTTTCTATGTTGAAGTTCACCTCCACCCCTGCCCTTGGGCTCATGTCTGCTTCTGAGTGTCTTTTGGTTCATGTTTTTTCAGACAAGAGGGAGGTTCTTATTGTATAGGATTTTCACTCATGTTAGGATTCTCTGGCAACTGTGTTTTTAGAAGCCTGTTTAAAAAGCTTGCAACAATGGAATTGTACTTTTTGCTCTTTAGTATTCATACATTTAGAACCCTTTATATTTTAGTTATTAAAAAAGGAATTTAAGGAGGCCGAATATTCCAAAGGAGACTTGGAAACTCCTTATGAATTCAGAGACCGTGGTGGTTGTCTTCATTTTGCTATTAGCTCGCTGCTGCGGTATTGAGGACCGAGTTCAGCACAGTGTCTGGCTTGCTAGGAGGTGTGCAGTAAGCGGCACACTCTGTTTCTCTTTCCTTTCCTTTCTGAATGATGATGTAGTGTTGATGAATATTTAATTGCTTTTTGTTAAGAAATTCTACTGACTCTACTTTCAGAGTCTAGCCGTGTTTCACCTTTTCCACTGCTGCCCAAGCCACTGTCTCATCTCAGGACAACAGCAGCCTGTTAAGTGGCCTGCCTCGTTCATGCTGGCCTTCTTGCATTCCCTGACTGCCACGTATCTGGGTTCCTTGCACTGGCCATGGTCTCTTTCTGAAGTACCTTTCCTCCAGATATCCTCAAGGCTTTCTTCCTCACTTCCTTCGGGACTTTAATCAATTATCATCTTCTCAACAAACTTTGCCATGGTGATCTTATCTCCAATTACAAACAGATACTTCCCCACACCCACAGCTCATTCCTTTTATGGTATTCTGAGTTTTTTCCATGAGGGTTTCATCTTCAAACATACTACATAATTTATTTAATTTTCAGATTTCTTGCTAATTGTCCATATCCCCTCCAACAAAGAAAGAAATCCATTTCCTTTTTATTTCCCCCAAATAGAACACTGCCAGTGACATAATAATTTCTGAGTAGGTGTGCAGAATGAATGAAATACAAATAGATCCCTTTTGTATTGAAAAAATATGAAGAATTGATTTCAGTCTTTGGACGTTCAGACTGATCCCTTTCTCATAGGTCTCTAATTCCCTGACCCTACTTTCTTTTCCTTTATGCACTTTTTGCAGTAGCGTATTATGTACTAGTATTTTTTTCTGTCTCCATTAATGGAATATGCAAGAAGAGGAATACTATCTTGTTCAGTACTTTATCAGAACTTAGAGCAATTCTGGTTTAGGGTAGACACTCAGTAGAAAGTCGTTAAATGAATGGATGGATGAATGAGTAACTGAGGAGTCTCTGGCTTTATGGGATACCCTGAAATGAACACTTGCAATATCATCCTTCAGATTGCCTGATTATACCCTTTTTCTTTTCTTACTTTATTTTTTAAGTTTTTCTCTGGATATCTTAATATAGCAACCAAACCCAAACAAAAAATAAATTCTCCAAATATTTTATGAGACTCAATCTAAGTTCAGGCTTATCCATATTGCAAAGAATGGCATCCAGTTAAATAGGTACAATCTATGTCAAAACTGCTGAACTAACTCATATTTAAACACATTTGAGTTAAAAACAGGGATATACTATTTTTTAAAGCAAGATTTTTCACAAGGTTATTATGTGTTTTTTTTTTTTAATGAGTATAGCTATCCTGAAAAGAACAATCAAATCTATTCAAGGGATTTTAAAAAATTAATAGTAGAAGATGTTTTAAAAATGTCAAAATGCTAGAGGAACTTTTAAAAATATATTTCTCATACAATTTTTATTTGTCATATTTTTTGGTCAGGCACCAAATTAATAGCTGTTGATACCAGATTTTAATTTCTCATCATCTTTTGCTCTTATTTCTGATGGCTCTATGGACGAAGAAAATTGTTCTCAGCTATTTATTGAATATATGTAGAAGATATAAAATATTGGGGTCAAATTTTTCAAGTCCCATGAGCTAAACTGAAAAAGGCATAGAGTATTTATTCTAATGGTGTATTCTGTGGGGTTCTGGAAATGTTGCCCCACACGGGCAGATTTATAGCAAATTGAACTGCATTATTTTTCAGACTATCAGGGGAAAGATCAGCTAATGAAACTTTAACAATGACAACTGTCAGCAGAATCGGACAGAATTAACATATGAATTGGGAACTTTTCCAGGCATTGAACCTGGGATACCATGAAAACTAATTGTTCATTGTGCTCTACCTCAAGCAAATATAGCAGAACGATTAAGCGAAATCACACCTAGTAGGAAAGAAAGAAGCTTTTCTCAGTTTGCTGTGGTTTTGACCGATAAATCTCTTTAAATCATTTTTAAGAAAATAATTAAATCCGTATGTTGAATTAAAGCTATTTTATAAATAAAAATACTAATGAGAAACTTGTAAACCTCTTTCAAGAACACCATTCACTTTTCTGTGAGACAATGTCTCAGAGGAATTTTTGTAATTTCATCAATTTTTTTTGGTAATCAAATTTTCAAAAAATCACTTTGGAAAATTTTAGAGTAATATCTCTCAGTGTATTCTAAAATATGTGAATGTGTTTAACATCAAATTTTTCCATTTTTCCCAACATTCATTCGTAAATCTTGTTTCTCTGCACTTCTGGCTGTGAAAATATGACTACGAGAAGTTTGATGGTAAAGTTTGCTCTGGCTTCAGATTTACTCAGAATTGACATGTAACAAGCAACTAATTCAAATTCATGACTCAGCTCTTTCCTGACTGGAGTAAAGATAAAACATTTCTTAATATTAAAATGTTCCCCTTTTACAATTTATAATTGTTCTGTTTAGATTTTTTAAAGTGTAAATATTAAAGGAGAACAAGAAAGTAATTATATCACATTTACAGCAGAATCCCCAATCTAGAGGGGTGCTGAGACAGTACGTGCTTGGCATGCAGAAAGTGCAGTCTTTCTGAAATCACCCACTTCTCAACGCTCATTCTCTCTGGAGTTCCCGGGGAAGGGGCTAGCCCTCACACACTGAACCAATGTGCGGGTCTGTCTGAAGCTTTTGACTCCCTCTGCTGGGGAATCGTAGCTGTGCTGTCCAGGGCTGCCCCCACCTCCTACTGGCTGCTTGCACTTCAGGGATTTTTCTCTTTGTGCTTCAGAATAGCTCCTTCTTTTCTTCCACCAACCCTTAGATACATTTCCCATAGCAGGGTGGTTGGACAGTCCTTCTCTTTATAATGCAACCCTGAGAGGCACGGGATGGGACAAGAGATGCTAAGGTTAGGGAAGGCCGCCCCTCCGGAGAGGGAGCACGCTGGATAGTGTGTTGATGAGGCTGGGCAGGTATAGGCTAACTGATCCTGAAATAAGTCCCCTCCTCCCCCACCCCTCTCTTGTCCATGCTTGTCTCTCAGACCAGCCACTTCCTACTGTAATTTTTCCCTTCCTCCCTCCCTCCCTCCTTCCTCCCCTCTTTCCTATATGATTTAAGCTATGTGCCAGGCATTATGTGAAACCTTTCATAGACCCTATTGACACGAGTGATCCCCAATCTGAACATAGCTGCACTCAGTTATAGTAGTGTTCATGCTTTTTTCCAGAAGGTTTTTGTCATCCAGGGCTCTAAACTCACTCTAAATTTGAGAAAGAGAAAGCCTCTCATTCTCGCGACAAATATCAGTAATTCTCATCGTTGTCCTTTTAAAATCCCAACAGGACACGAAAACAAGAAAACAAATCTTTGACATCAAATGATGTGTTTCAATAAATGTTTCAGTGTGTGAAACACCCACAACCTTTTCTGGCAGTTTCAACGAGTCTGTGCATTGTCACAAAAGATCTCTAGGGGGCAGTATGGACCAATGCTGCTCCTCTCAGAGGTGGTAAATACTCAAAACCTCAGGATGATTTTTGTGCATTGGTTTATCTCCATCTTGGTAATAAACTGTTTCTACGAAAAAGATCACTAAAGGAGAAAGCAATTGTATCATTTTACCACTCCCTCTTTTTCCTCTTTTTCTGGTGTGAGATAAATGGAAAAATGACCTTCAGGACAGAGAGTCCTACTTAGTTTAGTAGTATCATTTAGAACTGATGGCAGGCGGTATTGGATACAGAAGTGCCTTACCTGGGATTTGTTTCCTTGTTTTAAGTCTCATTGGGGAAGCAGAGAGAGTAGATGGGGATCCCTGATACTGGTTGAGATGTTGTATGTTATATACCTCCCATGATGTTTTCTAGTAGAAGTTTGAACATAGGTGAAATTAATCAATTCTTTTGTATTAAAAGAAAAGTTTGCAATTTGACTGTCTGGAGTCAAAAGCAGTGAGAGAGCTAAGGGGCCCATAGATAACAGGCAAAGAAATGATGTCCTTAAATAAATCATATCAAGACACATCAATTAGTAAAAACTGGAGAAAGTTTGGCAAAAATTACTTTTGGAGCGAAAGCTGAAATCAGTGAAACAATTTTCTTCTTTTATCTCGAGTGTATTACTAGTCTGGTACCCACTAAGCACCGCAGCCTCTAGTCCCTGAGCATCTCATTCGGCCTCACTGCAAGACCTGAGCAGTACTTGTACTTTCAGATGAGGATGTTCCAATTGGTGCAAATACAGGTTTCCCATGAAGCTAATGAAGCTTAAACTCCAGGGTCCCTCCCTTACCCAAGCCCCTGGGAGAGCTGGGAGTTGTCAGGAACTTCAGGTCTTTTAAGTGACAAGGGTAATCCAGTCTTCAACTAGACAGCATTATTTTTGTGTGTGTGTAAGAAATTCTAATAATTGCCAAAAGAGATCTCATAAGAAAGGGACCTAAATTTCCAAGTCTTTTATAATTCGTTGGAATTTTCAAAAGTCCCATTCTAAATAAATTCACATTTGTGAATGTTGTATATGTAATTTGTATTCTTTTTCATAAAGATGGCCTCTCAAACTAAATAAGCTGGAGGCTGACAAAACCTGGACTTATCCCTGAATTTAAAATGAGATGCAAACATGTGTAAAGGCTCAAGCACACTGAGGGTATTTCCTTGCTTGTGTCATACTGCAGGAGAGGGGGCAGCCTGGTGGGGCAGTCCTCTGCACAATGGAGGGGCCCAGGGTAAAGAATGCTCTGCCCTCCTCAAGGTGGCTTTTAAGGTAACGGTGGGGTCCTCAACTTCCTGGGCAGTCAGAAGGGAGAGAAACACGCACAGGGGAGGATTCGGTGGGCCAGCCCTTCACGTTCGTTCACATTCCCCTAGGCCATTCATTCCTGGGACATAACTAAATGTAAGTGAGGCTGGGAAATGTTACCCACATGGATGCTCAAGAAGGAGAGGAGAAGATGGGTTTTGGATACGTCTCTGCAAAAAGCAGATTTATTTAATGTTTTTTATGGTCTAGGTACACAGTTTTCATAGCTGTGCCTTATTTATATTTTGCTGAAACATGAAAAAACTTCTAAAACTATATAGAATAAGACTTAATATCTCATTCTGGCACTATAATTACCTAGCAAATGTATGAAGAACACACATAAACTTTTGCTCACTTACAGTGTAACATGGACTGCTAATTACATTTCCTAAATAGGACTTACGTAATCTAGAGTTCAGAATGTAGAGAAACGGTTCACAATCTGGCACCAGAACACAGGGGGGAGGATGAGGGGATTCCTGCCCTCTTTCAATAATTGAGGTCAGGTGAATACCCAGAACAATAGCAGCACCACAGTTACTTAATGATCCTCATACTGCTGGACCATGGAAAACACTCTCTGAAATGGGAATTAATTGTGTGATGCCCTTAATATGTTTGTTAAATGAGTGTGCAAATATCATAAGGATTGAGGGTGCATGTGATGAAGTCATCTCAAATGGCATGGGAACTTAGAACACAAACAAGTCCTCTGCTAGCAGAGAAAAGGATTTTCAAAGTGAAAGCTGATTTCCTAAAATAAGAATTATATGCTTAATACATCAAAGTTCTTGAGAATCAAATTAAATGAAGGTGACCTTGCTAATTATAAAGCACTGTAGAAATATAAGGAACTCTTGCTGATGTTAAATGCTACTCTAAAATCTTTATGATCTCCTTCTAACCTAAATAGGATACAGTAGATGTCTAAAATGTATTTATTTGAAAACACGTTTATACATTGGGACCTTGTTTTGGCAGCAATAAACCTTTACACATTATAATTGTCAATGGAAACGATGATATATATACATTATCATATATGTCATATTACATGTTTTACACATAACTTTTTTAAAAAGTAGCTAATGCTTTAGAGCACTGCAAATTGATCCTGAAAGTTCCATTTACTCTTGAGAAATGAAACACTTCTTGAACTGCACGATATTTTTTCCCCTTTAAAAATTCTCATCAGAGTCAGAGACCCAATTTTATCAATCAGTCTGGTTTCCATTTTCACTGATGAAAATTTGTTACTAGATAAAATTAACTAACCCTTAAATATTTTATTACCTCAACCTGGAAAAATGCTCAAACTATAAAAAATGGGTGAGCATATAAAATTTTAAATAATAAACAATAAATCATCAAATACCAAAAGCAACAAATGAGAGAAGCCGTGTAACAATTGCAAATCTGTTACTAAGAATTTTATCTATAGGTATAAAGAAACTAATAGTATACTATAATAAAATGTTTTGATCATATATTTCAATCTCTAGCTGTTGGTGCGGTAAGGTAACGGTCAGTGTGTCTTGCAGGTGATTATAACACCTGATCCCTCTCTTCTCTAGCAGATTTTATCGAAGTCTTTGGATGCTCATCTATAAAATGAAACCATTATCTAAAAAGCATGTTTTTTTCTCCAGTCACTTTTAAAATACCAATATTTTTGGTTTGTTTTAAAAATTGACATATGACTATACTCTTTATATGACGGTTTACCTTTTTTTAAAATTACATATTGTGGCAGATCCAATTCCATCTTTCTCGCCCGGCTTCACATTAGTTCCATGCAGGAAGGGCTGAGTGTGGCCCAGTTCTGCTCATGGAGCTGTGAGGAGAAGACTGCTAGTGGCTGTGGAGAATGGAGAGTGCTTGTGCATGGACATTTATTGTGAAAAGAGTCAGGCACACTGGCAGAATGTCTCTTGCCCCCAGGTTTGCTGCTTGGCCCCCTGTCTTTGAATTTGGTTTTGATCTTTGCCATAGAAGCCAAACTGTGATTATGAGGGAATGAGTCAAAAAATGAGCTTCTCAACGTGATACCCGTAGCAGTGCAGAGAATGTGGAGAGCCAGCGTTCTGGGTGTCTTTGTTGACTGCTGAACCACAGCCAGCCAGGAGCCAAGTACCTTGGACAAATATTTGGGTGGGAAAACTAACCCAAAATTCGTGGAAGTCACTAGTCATTGGGGATCTGCAACTTGATACTTGAAGCAAGTGTGGCCCTAAGTGTGACACATGCTATTATTACTGGATCATGCTCATATATATAATTATAATTGCCAGGGAAGATCTCAGAGAGGACTCACCACGGTTATGTATTTACTTATTTTGGTTGGCCGGCTGTTGCTGGACTGGAAGCCTTTACATTTTATAGCTCACCTAAGAGGATCTATACATGTAAGTTTCCTGGCCTTATAACCTTAGGTAAGTTCACTGAAGTGAGTTTACCAGTTGTGAAGACATAATAAATTGTACAGCTTTAGATACATTTTAGGTTGTTAAATTAGATCGTTTTATTTACATAGTACCGAGGAAAGAATGAACAATTTCAGGGGTATCATATGGTTTCTCTAAATCCACAAAGAAAAGCAGGACTTAAAGCCAGGCTTTCAGGTCCTGATTATTTTCATCTTTCCAACATCCTACACCAATTCCCCTGTAAGGCCTGGAGAGCAGCACGTGGAGAGACTCGGGTATGGAAAAGGTTAAATATGACAAGCTTTCCTTTAAGACTGTCTGCTGCTTTTTTCCATAATATCTTCTTCCTTGTCAATCTCTTTACCTCCACTTGTCAAATACTTTCTGCTAAGGCTCCAGGAGATCCACGCAGGACCTCTCTGCTCGGGGTAACCTGACAAATTACATCTCCCTGAGAGTCTTAAACTTGTGGAGGGATCTTAGCCTTTGATCCCAGAAATTTAGGACCACGGGTCCCTGAGATCGTTTTAGTTATCCAGGTGGTCAAAACTATTTTTATAGTTCATTTACTTTTTGTATTATATTTCATCCTCAGCAAGGATGTAAAAGCAATGATAGGTCAAACTGCTGACATCATAATAGTCGTCACCATGTTTCACTGCCACAGATTGGTTGTTTTTATGAAAAAAAAAGTTTCACTTACAAATGTCCTTAATGAAGCAACAAATTGCTTATTTTATTAAATTTCAATCCCTGAGAGCAAGTTTTTTTTTAACATTCTGTGTGACAAAATGGGAAGTTGGCACAAGGAGCTCTGCTGAGTACCAAGGACAACAGTTGTCTTTAGAAAAAGCTCTCACGTGATTAAGTTGTGAGCTGAACTAGCTGCTTTTTTTTTATCAGAACTATATTTTCACTTGAAAGAATAACTAGTGAACTATGATTATTCACACTTGGACATTTGGCATTTTCTTGTGAAAACAAACAGAGTAAAACAGTAGTGTTATCAATGATAAAATTTGAGCAAAAATTAGTTTCAAGCAAAAATTAGCTCTCAAGCCAAAATTAGTTTTCTAAACCTTGTCTGAGCACCTGAGAACTTGATTGACAGTTTCTCAGTACTGAAAGTCTTTCCTGAGGCAACTGATGGTAGTATTAGTGATTATGATGTTGGCTATCATTTATTGAATTCGGAAGATCTTTACAGTGTAGCAAACCAATATTTTTCGAATGACCAGTGGATGGAGTTACAAAACAAAGCATGAGAGAACACCGTTCAAAGTGCAGGAATGACAATGGGTGTTCGTGTACTGCAATACAAAAGTCTTTGAGGTGGCTTCAGATCCCATATTACAGTTAGTCTTTAAACACCACAGCTTGTTCGCTTTTGTTGTGGTATCAAAAAGAATATCCACAATTATGTGAAATAACTATGAAAATACTCCTGCTCCTCCCTTTTCCAACTATATCTGTGAGAGGGTAAATTTTTTTCAACGACTTCAACCAAACGGCACAGTAAAATAGATTGAATGTAGAACAGTACATGAGAATGCAGCTCTAATGGATTCAGCCAGACACTAAAGATAAAACGTAAGACAGGGCCACCCTTCTCTACAATTTTTTTCTTTTGAAAAATATACTCTTAATAAAACTTGCTGTTTATGCTAATATTTAACAGATTTGTTATTATTTTAAAACATGTTAATAAATATTTTAAATTTGCCTCAGTTTTACTTTCTAACACTGTATGTATTCTATATAAACAAGAGTCTTTGGAATCCTCGAAAGTTTCTAAGAGTGCATAAGAGCACTGCGTTCAAAAATTATTTTTAAAAAATTGTTCCAGCATATTTGTTTTGTCAGGCAACATTTGTATTTTTATTGCCTTTTCACTTGTTTAATCCAACTAGAGGATTTTAGTGGTCTTTGAAATAGCACTGGGGAAATAATTAAAACATTTTGTTTTTATTAAAGAAAATTTTAGTGCCTCTCTGAAGCATTTTTTTTTTTTTGCAAAAGCATTAAATGATTCCTTGTGAAAAGCAGCCCCTCCTCCTTGAACTAAACCTCAGGTGAATAAAAGGATCTAACAGGATTTGCCTGTCTGTCTTATAGCTCCAAAAAGAGACTATAGGAAAGCTAGAAGTGGGCTTATATTACTAGAAATGCTACTGATGGAAAAGACTTAGCAGATACCCAATAACTCATTTGCTGTGTGAATAAGGAAACTTAGGGCCAGAAATGCTATGTGCATCCTTTAAAGTCACACAGCAAATTGGTACATTTCAAAGAGAACCCCGTCTCCCTGGCCCTTTGTCTCTTCGTGTGTATTATACATCTCAAGAATAACTTTGTTTTAAAACTGGATTTTGGCTTTTTGACATTATAATGTGGTTGACCTTAATCTCATCTCAATTCAATGACTTCATCTTTCCCATGATTTCTGGTGGGTAGAATTATCCACAATTACTGGTAGTTCGGCCTAAATTCCCAAACTATTGTTAACTCAGATGATGAGTAAGTGCAGGATGACCTTTGCTGATCAAACACAGAAGCAGCATTTCCCCAGGTCATGGCGTGTGAGAAGTTGCTCAGTGTATTTGTGCAGGTCTGCGGCTGCCTGTGAACTTCACAAGCTCTGAGGCTCATTGTGAGTTCATGTCAATGGTTAACTCATGCAGCTTTTTGCTTGACTCTTAGCTTTTCCGTATCCATCTTTGTTTTTGTCTGTGACATGGTGGAGACCAGAATTTACTTTTTCTTCAGAAGCTTTTCACAGAAAGCAAGCAAATTACTCTTTCAAAGTCATGCATATTTTATCACTGAGAATATTTAATGTGTTGAAAAACAAACTCACTTAATTAAAAAGAGATAACCACTCCTGTCCACGATTCCTTTTTATATGAATCATTTTCATTTTTCCTGTCTGGTGGGTATATATTGGAATGCTAACCTAGAACAGAGGAATGTAATTGATCATAAAGTAAATAAAATAAGAAAGTGTGAACAAAATAAAATACATATAATGCCACAGATGGGAAAATGACTCTCCTAAATATATCTCCCAGTGTTTATGTGGCGATAGCAGCAACTCTATACACATGTGAATGAGTGCAACCAGCAGGGAAGGGAGTGCCCGCACTCCATGATGCGGGTCTTTGACCATCCTCTCTCGCTGTTGTAAGTGTTGACTATTCAATAGTTTAATTGAGAAGACAGACTAACTTTGAAAATTAAAAATTCCAGCATCTTCCCTGACCGGTGTGGCTCAGTTGTTTGAACATCGTCCCACAAACAAAAGATGGCTGGTTGGATCCCTGGCCAGGCCAGTGCCCGGGCTGTGTGTTGGGTCCCCGGTCGGGGTGCAGCCCATCAATGTCTCTCTCTCACACTGGTGCTTCTCTCCCCCTTTTTATCCCTCCCTCCCTCCCTCTCTCTCTAAAAATAAATTTAAAAAATTTAAAAAATAAAATAAAATTTCTGGCACCTAGTGTGTCTGCACGTGTGTGCAGTGGTGGTGGATTTCATGGTGTGTATGCTGGAAAACTGGCAGGATTTTACCATGTGTTCTCCAAACGCAGTTAGTTGAAGAGTTGAAAACAAAATCCTGGAACCTTCAGGTAGTCAAATGGTCTTATACTGCATCTGATAAATCACTTAGTGCTATTGTGGGCCTGACTATATAAAAATAACTGGCACTTCTTCTACACTCCCTTGCCAGCACACAAATACCCACAGAAACTCAATATTATCCTAGGATAAAAACCAACACATGTTCTCCAAGATATTTATATTACTTATATGGCCAAAATTTATTTTTTTTGATAACTATCCTTGGTTATTTTTAGTGATCAACAGGCTCATTCTGTTCTCTACAAGAATTCTCTCTTCCAAGCTCTGCTATCTCTGTTTGATGGATTCCGCACGCACTACTGACATGGGGCAGTTAACACTTTTTCCCCTAAGTGGAGTTCACTGTAAAGTTACCATATCTAGACTCCATTTAAGAAGGATCAATTACTCAAATGACGAATAAGACTTTTTATATTGTGTGTGTAAATGTGCATTTTTTATTAAAAAGATTTATAGCTTTCATTAACTTCTCAAGAGACCCTCTGACTCCAAAACATTTCAAACCATTACTGCTGATAAAACACTGTTATCAGAAAACACAGATATAAAACAAAGGATTTTATAATACCACACAACCAGATATTTTAGAATATAATTTCCACAGAATTATCACTAAAGAGAGCATTAGATAGAGGCTTTAAGCCTGGCTGGGGTGGCTCAGTGGACTGAGCACCAACCTACCAAATGGAAGATAGAGGCTTTGGGTATAAAATATTAATGTCTTTTTCTTTTTGTCTTTTAAAAACAGAATCCTCAAGTCACAAGGACCTTGATTTACACATTTGTTTTATTATTTGGGACAAAAATGATAAATAGAAAAGCCTAACTTGAGTATAGGTTCCTTCCATGGTTAGTTACCTAAACACCTCAACGTATTGCCCATAATTACGTGTGTCTACATTTAATATTAATGAAGGTACATGATTTGTGCCAGAACCAGAAAATGATGCAGCTGCTCTGCAGGACCGTTGTTTCCACAGCTATGTTCTTTCATTCAGGAACAGTATTGTCTTGGGTCTTCAGAATTCTCAAACACTTTAATGAACTTGAAGGTAACAGTAACATTAAAATAACTATATAATTTTTATCCTATTTTAATTATTCATTTGATTATGTATTGCTCACTCATTTTGAGACAATTTATCTTTTAGACACTTGAGATCAAATGTAGATAAAAAAGAAAAAAAAATGATGGTTTCGCCCTCAAGGAGATTACAGTTCAACAAAATCCAGAGGCCACTATGGTGAGGGAATTAGCTTCCCAGACTGCTCCAGTGGCTTCCGGGTTCATGTTACTGGAATTTGTACCTCGTGTCAAGGCTTAGTTTGGAGGAGTAGCTTGAAACAAGTGTAAAGAGGACTGACTGTGGTAGATTTATTTCACATTTTTATAAATTCTGGCCCTAGCATCATTCTTTCTACCATCTTTGGCCAAAAGTTGGGCAGAAGAAACCAAAAGCCAGAGAACAGAAGGACGTTTTTTAACTTTTACTTTTAAAAAAATTTCTAGACAGTTGCTAGAGGATATATTGCTGGAGCACAATTGGGAGAGGATAGAATTTCATTACTAAAACTATTACCTTCAGGAAGGCAAGATAATACATGCATTAAAGATCTTGGACATGAGAAAAATTTTAAGCACTCTGAGGGAAATTTGGTGGTGTCTAATATTTTTGTTTACTGTTTGAAAGCTATTCTATCAGCCCCAAAGAGGCCCCAAAAGTAAGGGACAGGCCGTAAGTATGACAATTACTAAAGCAGGGAGATGTGTGGGTATGATTCACGGAAGATGGTCTTTGCCCCGCGGTGCACTGTTGCTTCTAGAGCCCTGGTGTGTGTGTTTGTTCCCTCCCCCACCTCCTGCCCCCCACCCCCACCCCATCACCTCTTCCTTGTGGCTGTCAGTCCTCCTTCATGAAATTGTTTGGGTAAAATGTGCTGCTTTGAGGCTTATACATTGGTGTTTGCAGCTCTTACTAGTCAGGAAGGGGCAAAGGATTCTGTTTGGTTGTATACATCACTGATTTTGAAAAAAACAGTAGGCTTCTGACAGGAAATCCCTCATTTTATATATGCCAGAATCTTGGTGCAGCGTCAGTATTAGACAAGAAGCACATAAGCGCCAAGGCCTCGATTAAGCTTCTAGTTCTTCTTAAAATGATGGCAGTGACGGTAGCCAAGAAGAAGGGGAAAGGAAGTATCATCTGGCAGTGTTTAAAAAAGACGAAAAGTTTTCATGGAAAACACATGTCTTTTCTAGGGAGGAATCAGTTTTCAAGTTGGATTCCAAGCAAAACATTTCTCATCCCTCTGTAAAATTGTGGAATAGTCCTAAACACCTCCATCTTCGTATTCCATCACAATGGCAAAAGCCTGTCCCTAGGGACTTAGGGAGTTTATAATATAGATCCCCAAATAGTAAGCTTCGGGGAATATGAGATCATTTGAAATGATAACCAAAATATTGTGTGTGTAAATGTGCATTTTTTATTAAAAAGATTTATAGCTTTCATTAACTTCTCAAGAGACCCTCTGACTCCAAAACATTTCAAACCATTACTGCTGATAAAACACTGTTATCAGAAAACACAGATATAAAACAAAGGATTTTATAATACCACACAACCAGATATTTTAGAATATAATTTCCACAGAAATATTCGCATAAAGAGAAATTGCCTAGAAGCTGCCCTTTGAACGATACAAAGCAACTCCTTAAACTCCACAGGAGGAAGCAGGAAGCAGTGCCCACAATCAATGGACATGGGACTGGAGCCATCTGGAACCTAGAAAGTTACATAAAAGTTACATGAGTCCCTGAATCACATTACATTTTTGGGTTTAAACTATCACGTGCTGAGCACCTACTGTATGACAGTTCCTGAAGAAGATTCCATACATACATTAGTTTGCATGTCCTTTTCATATATAGCCACCTGTTCAATAAGTTTTTTCTTGCGTTTGAGTGTTTTCCATGGGTTCTGAAGTATCCCTGGGACACTGGCCATAAGATACAATAATACTAGGTTCGCTCAGGTTGCCATGACAAAATATCGCAGACTGGGTGGCCCTAAAAGCCAGGAACAAGTAACTACTCCATGGCAAGAACTTCCACAACCCAAAGCAAAGTGCCGGATCACTTACAGAAGGCAGACTATGTGATAATGAAACCAAACCTGCCAGCATCAGCCAATCACTCAGCTCCAGCCTCTGTAAGAGAGCTAAGGAGGCCGGTGAGGTCGGTAAGGGTTGGTTATTTTGCAGAGACGAGTTGATGTACTATGGACCCCCATTGCCTCAACCGCCCCCTCCTGATAGAGGAGGGTGGTGGAGTGCTTCACTCTGACTTGTGCCAAGTGACAAAGAGAAGCTTCCAGAACACTCCTTAGAGAGTTTGGCATTTGTCCCCTAAGACTGGGGAGAGCCAGGCTGGGGCTGTCCTTGCTAGGAGAAATCTGAGCTCAGAGGCTCTCTGGAGCTAGAAGACCAAGAGAGTGTTGCCTGGTAAGCAAGCTACACTTCTCTCCATAGCAGAGCAAAAACGGGCCTTTGCCATGGACTAGTTATGGATTTCATGGAAGAGACATGGCCGGCAGTTGTTTTGGGAGGGACCCTATCCAAGAGGACTGTCTGGAAGTATGATGGATTCCCACAGAGAGAAAAGCCACCTGGAGGTCAAGCACTGAGTGGGGACAATCATAATAAACTTCCTGGTGGACGAGAGGCATGGCCTGCCACCCCAGAGCCATAGTCTTAAGTCTCCAGTATGGAATCAAAAAAGTCTGCTTTGGACTTAGCCTTTGCCTAAAGAGTACCAACATAGTATCGCAACTCTCGAATAGGTACGACATTTTTCCCCTTACCTTTCCTGTCCTACTTCTCTATCCCACCTTATAATATACCAAAGCCACACCACATAAGTGGAAAAGGAGGTAAAGAAAAGGGGGGATACAAGAGCCTCCCATGCTCCTCCTTTTCCGCAGGTTTCCTAAAGCAGGTTTGAGTTGGTAGAGGGGAGGAAGAGTAATTGGGCGAGAATTGAAGTTTATGTTGCATAAAATAATGTGACTATAAATCCTGATTTGCATAGGGCAGCCCAGGTTTTCACCCTGTTCCCTTGTGTAGTAATAGACATCTTTTTCACTGTCAGCTGTGACGTGGTTTACACGATACGTTATGTAGTCTCCCAATGCAGAAGTGATCTAAACATCTTTGGTGCCTACGTCAGAAATTCCTTTCACAGGTGGGAAGAATAAGGGAATCTTTCAAGTACAAAGGGGATATGATGAGAAAGAACTTTCTTTCTTTCTTATATGATAAGTAAATGTAATAGGGCACTGAGTGAGAACAAAGAGGAAATATGTTCATTATATATTGTATGAAAATATTAATAGTACACTTCATCTTTCTGGAGTATAAGTTCAGTCATGCCAAAAAATCGCTTTTATAGTTTTGATCTGGTCTCCAGGTATATGTTGCTTTTTTTATTGTTACATAGAGATATAGAGATCTGAATGGAAACAACTCGACTGTTACAACTGAGATTCTAGTGATGAAAATGGACAAAACCATGTAAGCAATTGTATTACACAGTTTTTATCCAAAAGAATGGTTTCTATCTGGGTGCATTTCTCATTACGTAAGGGACAAAAGAAACTAGGGGAACCCCACAAAATAAATTCTTACCCAAATAAATTATGCTTAGAAAATGTGTCTATCATTTCAACTAAAAATATATTTTTTGTAGGTATGGCTATTTTGTGAAAAATTGCATTCAATTCATTGGTTTTCACATGAGAATATTCATATGATACATGAAAGGGAAATATACATATATTTTAGTTGAATATTGTATTTTAAAAGTATACTTTATCATAGAAACCATTCCCTTTTATAAAAATAGTCTAAGGAAACAGGTGTAGGATAGATTATATTCCATTTAAAACATTGCTTGCTTTACTGTTTTAAATAGGCTTATGTGAAACAGCACCCACTGGGAAAAATTAAATCAGAATGAATCATACACCCAAAGGTCATTGATCTAAAAATATAGGTCCTGTGAAATGGATAAACATATTCTATTTAGCAAAAGCCATCAAGTGAGAGGATTTTTTTAATCCTTCCAAACCATTTAAGCCTCCCAGGCTGATAATTAATTTATCACTCACAGAGAAGGCAGCCACTCCAGGGCCTGTCTTCACGGGGGAGCTGGGCAGATAAAAAGTCATCCCACTGAGGAGGGACAGAGATGAAGGGGCTCACCGTCTCTGCAGGAGGGTGAGGAACATATGTGCAGACACACGGAAAGCTGAGGCGTGCCACTTGATTTCTAATAGGAAAAGTAGACCTAGCAGGTCCTCAGAAAATGCCTGTCTGGAATGAGCATCCGCGCTTCCCGCACGGAGCAGGGAGCTGACTGAAGGCAACACGGCAGCGTGTGCTGTCGAAAGAGGGTGAGCACAGTTCTCTAAAGGAGTGAGAAACAGACATGCTCACATTGGCTTTCCACAATTACTATGGGGGAAGAAAATCCTATTAAGAGAAGCAGCAGTCTACTCGGAGGGAAGAAGATATCAGGAATGTACTTGTTTTCTTTTATTAAAAAAAAAAAGTAACAGAGCCCTTAACCAGCAGACAACTTCCGTTGATAGGTATTGGAAGGTTTATTAGGTGTGTATTTCAGAGTTTTGATAGCTCGACAGAAACATCTGCTTTGCCTAGCTATGTAGGCTAATTGGGATACATACCTTTCTATAGTGGTGTTTTGCTGTGAGGAAAGAGAAAGCAAGAAAAATATCTTAACTCTTCTGATAATACCGCCTGTTAATGAACAAACGCGCGTAAATACAGTGGAGTAACCACCGGTAAGGGCGAGGCAATCCGTTCACTCCGCATCCAGGCTATTTAGAGACATGTTGTCATCACAGAATTGAACACAACAATAAAGCCAATAAAAGTTGGGCTGACATTTATTATTAATATGTTCTGCCAATTATAAACATTATCAATAATTAAGTACTCCTCCATGGCAGAAAAAAACAAACACAAACCCCTCTCCCTCCACTGACTCCCTCCCGCCAGAGTGTGTATCTGTGAGTGCCCAGACACAGAAATCTGCACCCGCCCTCCAGTACCAGCGCTCCCCGTGCATGGAGATCTCGCTTTACAGAGGAGCAGTATATTCACGTGTGACTCGGTCAGGTGGCTTCCTCAAGTGTGGTCTGGTCTAGGGTTCAACGCAAGTCTCCCACAAAATCCTGACTATCATGTCATTGAAAGAATAATTTTGTTTGAAACGGTACTTGTTTTGAATAGAGTCTCTCTATAGGGTTGCTCTCTTAACTCTGTGAAGTAAATCGCCAATTAATAGATGAGAATATCAAGGGGGATTATGGTTGCTAACTAGTTCTCCCAAGGTCATACAGTTAGTAAGCCGTAAACTAGAAAGTTTAATTCAAGTCTTCTGAGTCTAATACTTTAATCAAAATGAATTGTTACTTTAGTATGTGTCTTATTTTCATAAACTTAGTAAGTGCTTCTTAAATTAAATTGTTATTTCTTAAGTTACTATAGATAGGTGTACATCATTCCCTTAATTTTCTTTGACTTTCTTTGACTGGAATCAAAGGAAAGCTAATTTTAAATTAATTTTATTTAAATATTAATCAAAGTTTTCTTTGCACCATAACATGTTAGGTCTATCAAATTGCCAATGCCCCAAAATAATGTGTGATTTGTCTTATTTGTTTATGCAGACATAAATATGACACACTTATAATCACGAGTATATGTATACACACTTGCATTATGGTTGTGTGTTTACTGTAGATGTTTCTGTCCCCTCAGTCATACTTAATCAATAGCACGTGGACTGTGAATTGTTCATTTTTATAGAACTTGTAATGAGTTGAGCTCAAAAGATTCATTTTCACACACACTGCCAGAGGGTAATCGACAAGTACAAATATCTAAAATGTTCAGGAAATTGATGCAAATTTGTAATATTGAAGTCTTCAGCTTTATCACAATGGATCAAACAATGACTGGATGGGAAAGGATTGCACAAGTACAGAGAACTGTGTCACGCAGCTAATGATTGAGCAAGAAGCACACAGGGATGTTGGATCAAGAAAGATTAATTTTTTTGTTTTGAATTGAGAAACTTTGATCATATTTACACTATGAAAGAAGATAAGAGCACTTCTAAGATATGGAGGGAGAGACGTAGAATGGAGTGAAGTCCTTAAAGATAGGGAGAGGAAGGGTAGATAGATTTAACTTGGGCAGAAATTTAGGCAGACAATATAGCAAGACAGTTAAGGGAGAACTTTCAAATTTCTCCTTCTGTGATCAAGAATATAACATGAAGTGAAAATGAAATGATATAGAAAATGAAACCATAGTGAGAATGGAGGGGATGGAGGGGTGGATTTGACCTTAAGGTCAGCATTTGGAGAAACCTGCCGAGGGCAATGGGAACACACACTGACTAAGACATAAAGGGGCTGGCTGGGCTGCACCAACGCCTCAGACGGGGCTCGACACCACAGCTCTGCAGGGGCACCTGTATGTGCCCCTGGGTGACTCTCTGGCCTTGCAGGATGGCTGGGATGCACTAGCAGAACGGTCAGGAGATAAATTCAATCCAGGGTTGAGGCTTGCAGGGCTTTGTAAATGATGACGAGTGGGATCTGGGCTAAAATGTCGTGTGTAGATGTGGTTCACAATTTGGGTCAATACTGCTCTAGATTGTGTGACACGCAGTGCGGAAAGAATGTGTTGGCACATAGTGGAGAAATTCAGTACCAGAGGGATGAAAATAAAAGCCTGCTTTAATGATTGACTTTGAGTCCATGAAACTTTATTGAAAATATAAAGGAATCTGCAATGTATTTTGTTGGGTACTTTAAATGGGTATGCAGTTATTTCCTTAAACTAACGTTTTTCTGACTAACATCTCTTGCCAAAGATGACAGCTGATTCCACCCTATAGTGTTGGTGTGCCTTCCTATAAAAGCAGCCTAAGTTCTTAAACTTGAAATGGTGATAATGTCTTTTTCACTTTTCACATGTTATGAGTTTTATTTAGCTCCATTTAGCTGTCAGGAGAGGCAAAGCACCAGAGGGAATACATATCTATTTGAAAATTTTTCTCTTGGCTTTTTTAGATAATCTAGTGTTCATGATGCAAAATCATTCTATGTGATTTTAAATTATCAGAGTGCACAGCTTTATAATCAAAAGGAGCATGTTGTTAAATTTATACTGGGAGCGTACTCTGCATTTGGAGAGAGGTTCTATTTTTTCTTACGAGTGATAGAGAGTGGTGACATGTCTTTGCCACTAGCTAACTTTTCTGCATCGCCTCTGCTGCCAGTAGCTATAGGGTTGTGTGTTGATCCTAATGGATGGTGACACAGATTGGCGATTATGCTGACATGTATTCTCTTGACCACCCCTTTGAGAGCAGGGGGTAGGTGGGGATGTTGCTCATAGTGTTAGTTAGGTGCCAAACTAAATATTACATGTTCTTAGTGATTTATGTGAGAGTCTAGTCACATTTTTGGTGTGGGTGTTTAGCGTTTTGGGTGTTTATAAGTGTATTTATAGATATATGTATTTATATATGTAGATAGACATGCATGCTATGGGACTAAACGGTTAATAATAACAAATTAACACAATGTATAAACATAATTGAACAGTGATCGAGCATTTCTGTGACAGATGCAGTGCTAAGTAGGCTTCAAACAACAGAATTTAGTCCTCAAAATACACCAAACACTTCAACTTTATTGATGTGGAACTTGAGACTCAGAGGTAATGTATCTTCTCAAAGATATAAAATATTAGGTATATAAGGGCCAGAGATGATCTTAAAGTGCAGGGTTAAATATACGTTCATTTATTATTTTTAAACTGTTCACAAAACAGCTTATAAGATTGATTGCAGTTAATTAAGCAAAGAAAATGGATCCCACATTTCAAGCCATATATATTTTAGTTTCATAATCTGTGGTATCAGATAGCAAAGCTTTGTTAACACTTGTCTGCAGCAAATTATTCCATTAAGCTTTCCTTGGGAAAAATAGCTCTAAATGTAAGTATGACTTAAAGCTGTGTTCCTTCCCTTTTTTTATAGATTAATTGATATTTAGTTACGTGCGTCACTTATGTTTGCCTTTTATTCATAAGAAACATGGTCAAAGATTGGGAAATTGTACATGTCAATCAAGTTAACAAGAACTGAATATTATCTGGTCTGATTAACTTATCTAGTCTGATGTGATATTGAAGGCTGTGGCTTGGAGTTCTATGATCTCCAAGAGAAAGTTGCTTTCTGAAAGGGAAGCTAGTAAGAAAGGTTCATCAAAAGAGGAATATTCCATGCTAAACTATGATTTATAACTACATTGGGAGGTTATCAGGATTAGGCGAGGTCCTGAAGGTGGAGCCCTGGTGAATGGGATTAGTGCCCTTACAAGGGTCAAGAGAAAGCGTACTCTTTTTTACTGCTCTCCACCATGTGAGGATATGAAAAGAAGTCAACGGCCCTGGCATAGCTCAATGGATTGAGCATGGGCCTGCAAACAAAAGGGTTGCCAATTAGATTCCCAGTCAGGGCACATGCCTGGGTTGTGGGCCAGGTCCCCAGTAGGGGGCGCTTGAGAGGCAACCACATATTGATTCATCTCTCCTTCCCTTTCTCCTTTCTCCTTCCCTTCCCCTCTCTCTAAAAATAAGTAAGTAAGTAAGTAAATAAATAAATAAATAAATAAATAAGAAGTCAACAATCCACAACCTGAAAGAAGGCTCTCACCAGACCTCGGCCATGCTGGCTCCATACCTGTGAGGGGGAAAAAAAATCTATTGTATATAAGCCACATAGTCTTTGGTACTTGTTATAGTACTGAAACTGACCAAGACAAATACATGTAGTGTGCTCAGAACAGAGCATGGTACATAGGAAGTGTATCTTTAAGATGCAATTTATGGCTCAGCAACTTGGACAAAAGGAAAAAGGTATGTCTTTTTCTATATCTGTGTTTTTAATCTTCTGTACTCATAAGTTCAGAAATTGGAACATGTTTATGAACTTTTGTTAAATTAAGTTTAATGTTTTATAATTATAAATATTATGGTCAATAATATTTAATATATATGAAGCTTCCTCAGTTTTCAATGTAGTATATGATTTGGGCTTCAATTATATTCAGGTGCTGTGCCTTGGGGTTACCAAAATAAGATCAGCTTCTTATTGATTGCAAACAACTCCCAGCCTAGTTGGGAGACAGAGGAATAAAGAGATAATTACAAACAAATGTGAGAATGTCAGATATGCAAAGAGAAAACAGAGAGAGACACTCCCTGGAAGATCTGATATTAACTCAGAGCACAGATGTACTAAAAATTGCTCCTGTTACAGAGGCTATGTCTGATGTGTATATTTCTGATCCCTAAATACTAGATTCTTGATTGACATACATTGCATATTATTAATCTGAAATGCATGTGATATGTAATTAAAATTGTAGTGACCCTGAAACTAACTCTTTGAGGTATTATCAGACTAAAGGCCTCCATACTTTCTTTTAAAAAACATAATTGTATTCAGCTACATTTTTTTTCGTTCTTTGCTGAGATGATAGGAACACATTTTACATCTCGGCGTATTGACTTAATTATCTCCCTCCTTTTAAAAAATAATTGTGCTTTAAAAACAGAGTAGGATTGTTTTACAATCACAACTCAATCCCCTGAACCAGCGCTCAAGTGTAGGTCCAAGTGGCATGAAACAGCTTTGATCTCTTTCGTTCTGATCCTCCAGTAATTATGCCTCTGATGTGGGGAGAGAGCAGTAGCCACTCCGCTCCTGATAAGTATTTAGAGTTTTTTCCCCTAGGGCCTAAAGGGCATTGAGTTTAACTCAGAGTGGCCACACAGGCATGGGAATTAGGGGCTGCTACTGCTCTATTTTCATATATGACAATTTTGTCTCCCAGTAATTTATCCCCAACAAGGATAAACCTTTTTATCTGTGGCTCTCAATCTTACTAGAATCACTAACATCTTGATTTTTACTAGATGTTATGATCTCTCTGCTCTTTTAAAGCAATCTTCTATTCTCACCGGTATGAATTTGGGTTTGGATAACAATAAATACAATAAACTTACCTTGTTTTGAACATTCACGTTAAAGACAAATTTCCAGGACACTTAGTAAAGACAGTAGGGAAGACTTTATTTAAGAAGGACTACTGAAATAAGGGCTTTACAGTAGGAGAGAGAGATCAGGCTTATATTCTGAATGAGGAAAAGTGAGAATTTATAGCCGAAGAGCAGGGGGGTCAGTGGCTGGAAAATCACTAAGAGGAAACATCATGGCGAAGGGGATTCTGGCTGAGGGGACCTGAATGAATTCTTGCTGAAGGCAGACCTGGGCGATCAGATATCTGGGGTGGGAGATGAGGAATTTGATTAAGTATCGAGGGTGGTCAGATATCAAGGAAGAAGAGTTCTGGCTAAACTGAAAGCAGAATTTGTGTGAAAACTGGACTCGACAAGGGCTATGGAGACAGGATACCAAGTTAGGGTTCAACTGAGCAGAGGGCTCAGAGGAGATGATGAAAGTGTGATGAAGGGGAGGGTCTTTTTCTTCTTTGAACATTTATAGGTGCATTTAAAATATCTGGTACAATCTTTCTTCTTTGCACCTCTGAAAGTATGTTACACTGATGGACACTTCCCAAGAGCCATGGACTGAGCTGGATGTTTCCGATACAGTGCAAGAGGGAGTTGTTGCTCTTCTTATACTACAGATGAGAAGTTATTGTTTACATTTAATATTATTTTGTTTTAATTTCAGGTATACAGCATAGTGCTTAGATAATCATATACTTTATAAAGCGTTCCCTCCAATATTTCTAGGACTCATACATAGATACCATACGTAGTTATTACAATATTCCTGACTGTATTTCCTATGTGTACTTTACATCCCCATGACTATTTTGTAACTTGCAACTTGTACTTCTTTATCCCTTCACCTTTTTCATCCAGTCCCTGAACCCTCCCTCCCCTCTGGTAACCATCCGTCTGTTGGGAACGAATTTCCCCACTCATCATTTCATTTGGTATCTATTTATTGCATATGTACTACATATCAGACTCTGTTTTGAATATTAAAAATATAGAGATGAGCAGGAAAAGTTATCTTCTTTTAACGAGGTGACAACAGAGTATGGGAAATGGGAACCTTATTCAGATAACCACATAAATAAATGTTAAATTTCATTTGTAATATATGTTATGAAAGGAATATGACAATTTGTGTTATAAGAGACTAAGTGTATTCTTAGGGTGGAATCATAGAAGGCTGTCTGGGAAAAACTCATTAGGGCCTATCTATAAGAAAGGGGTACATAGTGTGTTCAAGGCAAAGACATTAGGGGCTGAACTGTGTCCGCAAAGTTCATATGTCGAACCTCTACACCCCCTGCCCAGTGGTGGTATTTGGAGAAGGGGCTTTTGGGAGATCATTTGTTTAGCTGAGGTCACGAGATTGGGACCTTCATGATGAATTTCATGCCCTTATAGAAAAGAGTCACAAGAGACTCTTCTTCTCTCTCTACCACATGCACTCAAAGAGGATATGAGCACATGGCAAGATGGAAGGGCCTGCAAGTCATGAAGAAGTTTCTCACTGGAAACTAACCATGCTGGCACCTTGACCTTGACCTTGTTAGCCTCCAGAACTGTGAAAAAATAAATTTCTGTTGTCTATGATATTTTACTGTGGCAGCCTGAACTGACTAGACAGGCGTATACAAACACTCTGTATGAGAAGATGACATAGCCTGTTTTAAGAGAAAGAAGGCCAGCGTGGTTAGTGTGCAGACTGTGATAGGGAGTGTGGTGTGAAGTGAGGCTGAGGATCCAGGGACGGCCAGTCCACGCGCGGTCCTGGGAGCCACTTTAGCAGTAAGACTCTATGCTGAGAGTATTGGGTGATCCCTGAAGAGCTTGTGACCTGACACAGTCTCATCGTGGAGAGGTCATGCTTCCTGATGTGCAGATTGGGGATGAGAGATGAAGATGGTGAGGAACTGGGCAAGAGCCAAGAATGAGTCCAGGTTTTGGCTTTTCACAGTTCAATTCACTGGAGAAGGAACACTGAACAAAGAACAGATTGGAGGGAAGGATGAAAGACATGAGATTATAATAAACCTCCCAACTTGTCTTAAGTGTGTCTCTCCCTATTCATGATCTCTTAGAGGCCAAGCGCAGGAACAAATTTCAGGTAACATGTTGGGCTCATTTTTGACATGTTGATTTTAAGATAACACGAAATCATTAGAATGATGATTTCAAACAGTTATACTGGTCTGGAGGTCAGAGGAGAAGTCATTGGCAGAGCTATATATTTGGACCCTGACGGGTAAGAACTGATGGCAGCTTGAATTTGGGTAGTGATGGAGGTGGACACATTTGCTTACATCTCAGCAGAATAATCAAATCAAATGATTAATTTTTAGGAAAGTTTCCTAGGTCAAAAATCCTGCCATATTCTATCATGTTACTTTTTAAAAGTATTCAATATTCCTCAGCTATGAATCAGGGTTATGTTAATTGTATTTGTGGAAACTGGAGAAAAGAAAGCCCAAAAAACTTCCTCTCTTTCTTTTATTACATAGTTGAGAATATATCATTAATGTTTCCATTAAAGAATTGTTGTTATTTGTTTGTAATTGAAGCAAGACTTAAAGTTGAAGGAAGAATTAAGGTCATCAGTAAATACCCTTGGAAAGTGGTTTTTAATTTATGGAAGATATCTATAAATAATAAATTTTAAAGAACTCTAAAAATAGAGTATGCTAAAGATAAATTTGAAAATTAATGAATCAAGTATTTCCTTTGGGACATGAATAACAACAACAACAACAAACATCAACCTATTTTTAGGATCCTTTACAGGAAAATTTTATTACAGCTGTTTAACTTCATCCTGGAAACCTTTGCTTCTCTTCATCGTCAAGATCTTGATTAGAGTATAGTATCTGAATTTATTCAGAAATATACTCACTGGAACAACTTGGTGAAGCAGGTTCTGACCACTTGGGTTCAACCCCAGCTCTACCGTCACTGACTTTGTGATCTCAAGTTGTTTAACCATTCTGAGTCTTGGTTCTCATGAATAACACAGGATCACTTTAACTCAATTTAGGAAATTGAGGATTAAATGTGAACTGCTTCTGAGGAGGTGGGCAAAAAATGAGAGATATTATTGGCATGATATTCTAATAGAAAATTCCAGTATTAAAGCTAAAGGCTAATTTCTGAACTCTCCTTGTGTTGTCTAGCTAGCATTTTTCTCATGAATTTTCAGGTCTAGTAAACATCTCAGTAGAAATGTACAGTAGAAAGTTAGATAATAGGTCTGGATTTCAAGAAAGAGATCCAGGTAGAAAATATACATTTGAAGATAATCACTATATGTATGGCATTTAAAACTAGGAGACCAGGTGAGCACAAGGAATGAGTACATACAGTTTTAAAAACCAAGCTTAGCAGACTGTGGACCAAGATGGCAACAGAGGAGTCTCCTGAACTTCTCCGTCCCAAGGGTGCACCGAATATAGCTCCATAGAAAGCGCTGTCTTACTCAAAGAGACAGAGACACTAGCTGAGACATTCTCACACATCGAACCAAGATGAGAAAACCCCCATCAAACAGGGAGGACAGGCTGAGTCTTGTATTACCACGGGATTTTACCTATCGGCTATATTCTTATAATTCCAGAATTTGTATTTTCAGCTCTCTCTTAGAAGATATCAGTCTCAATCTCCATTTTTTTTGGCACTTCTAATGAAAACATATCCAAAGTGAATTTATTGTTTTACCGACAAACCAGTATTTTATTATTATTATTTATTTAGTTGAATTTATTACCCATCCAGTCACCCAAGATAGAAATGACACCATTGTCCCATCATCTTGAACTCCCCCACCTTTCCACTGACACCATATTTCAGTCGTCCCCTGCCCTCAGAGAGGTGAGTCATTAGCTTAGAAACAACCACTGCTATCACCGTCCTTTGCTGTCTCTCTCTCCATTCTTACTGACGTTCTTCAGGAAAAGCTCCAATCAGCTTCTGTATGCACCTTGTATAGGCAAAGGCAAATTTTGAAAGGCAGATGGAGCTCTTCATATATGTTCCTATAATTACTTTCTTTTTCCACCATGAACTGGCCACCCAAGAATAGACTATATTTTATTAAACATTAAATAATTCAAAGCAATATCATTATTTTTATTATAGAAATAATAAAGATGATATATTCTTCTCACTTGCCAATCCTTTATCTGGTAAACATAAGGACAAAGGAGCATACAATTTTGAGACCCTATATCTAGCACTTAATTCCTTATTTATATGAACAATCTTCTCTAGGAATTTATTTCCATTAAATCATCAGTTCCAGATTTAGAGTTAGGGGAAGTCAACTGAGATAGGTATTATGACTGGAAACTAGGTGATTTATAGTTTTACTGAATATTTAGAAATGCCATTCTCTGGAAAACTAATTTTTTTAATCTAAGGCTTTATGAAGATTAAATAAGAGCAGCACTCAGTGACAGGCACCAGAGGGAACTGTGCAAACATTTCCTCTGTGTTGGCACCGGGAGCACTTACTTTTTGCAAAACATTCACGATTGGCGTCACTGGGGGTGGCTGGAAGGCAAGAGGGTTTCAGAATGTGGCTCAGATTTCACTTCTCAGTACCTGGAAATGAAATCAAACATTGCATGAAATGTTCTTGCAAACAGCCCTTTTAACATTCTGAATTAAAAGCAGATAACCTGAGGCTAGAAATGGTTTTGAAAGACTTATCCCAGGAACGTACTTGGCTTGTTGTCAAGTATGTACAAATCTAGAACCCACTTTAAAAATAGAAAGAATTTAAACTTCATTACAAGAACCAGAGTTTTCTATGAAATTAATTGTTAATCTTTGCTGCTGTATTAAATAAAAGTGAATCCGAAAGTAGAGTCTTCTGGGAAAATTGGATTCCAATTTTTCACACGGCAACCCTTAGTGGCGCCCTTATTGAATGGTAGGTTGGAAAGAATGTCAGTATTGAGGCATTATAAAAAGGGCATTCATGTGTAAACTTGAGAAAGAATGAGACATTACGAATATAATATTTTTATTTTTTAGTCTATTTTCTCTAAATTTTCCTTTTAATAGGATTCATCAATCATTCCAGAAATACAATATAACTTTGCAGATGTAAATGTAACTCCTAACCCCCAGAGCCTGTGAATGTTACCTTTTAGGGCAAAAGGTCTTTACAGATGTGATTTTGGATAATCTAAATTAAGATTATCCTGGATTATCTGGGTGGGTCTGATAATCATATCTGTCCTTATAAGAGGGAGGCAGAGAATCAGTCAAGGAAGAAGGTGATGTGTGAACAGAATCAGAGGTTGGAGGGGCAGGCAGCCAAGAGCCAAAGAATGAGGCAACCTCAAAACGCTGGAAGAAGCAAAGAACAGATTCTTCCCAGGATCCTCCAGGAGGTCCCGGCACTTCCCTCACCCTGAGTTTAGGCCCTGGAAGACTCATTTCCACCTTTGACCTTCAGAACTGTAAGAAAATAAAGGTGTGTTGTTATAGGCAACCAGATTGTGGTAATTTGTGACAGGAAACTAGCATAGTAAGAATTGCATTTAGATCATAAAAAGTTATTTTATTAGGAATGAAAAAGTGAAAAGTTTTCTATATTTTTCAAGCAATTTAAAGTGAAAAATTTATGAAAATCTCTACATGTGACCTGTTGCCAATTTGACCTTCAATTTAAGATTCACTGAAGCAAGTGATCAGTGTCCACCTTACCAATTCCATAACAATTAATAAATATTTATTTTAAATCATTTAAAAATAATTTCAACAGGAACAGATGTTATTAAATGACCCAGTTTCATCAACTGCATGTTTAAGTAGTTGAAGGCACAGTTTAGATTAATTGAGCCTTAAGAGATAACCAACTATAATTTGTAGATCCTATTTGGATTCTGATTTGCACAAATAACATTATATATTTTATAGGATACTCAAAAATTGAATATCACATAAGTATGAGATAATATGAGGAAACTATTATTGATTTTGTTGAATGAGATAATGACATTGTGATAATGTTTTAAAAAAATCATTATTTGTTAGAGATACATACAGAAGTATCTACATTTGAAATAATAAATTGTCTGGATTTATTTAAAATGTTGCTTAAAATATTGCCAGGAAAGTGGAGTTGATAAAACAGATGACATAATATTCATAATTTTTATAGCTGAGTGTTTTATACACGGATACTTATCCTTATTCTCTGCTACAACTTCTATAATAACATTTTTAAGAAATAAAATAAAGTGTATTTGTATCAGTTAAGTAAGAAACTTAGTGGCTTAACATAATAGTTGTTTACTTACCTAGCAGTTTTTTTTTTTTTTTAATTTATTGACTCTCCAGACAAGCTTCCGTTAACTGGTGGGGAGAGCCGTGGGCTTGGTGTGGGTCCCCAGCAGTGAGGTTCTCTGGGAGGGGCATGTGACAGGTGTGGGAAACCCAGACCTACCCCAGCTCATAGTTCTTCATTACAGATTGGGCAGGGGCCAGCTGTTCAGTGCGATCGGGTCTCCCTGATGTCACTCATGCATCTGCAGTCAGCTCTCGGGTGAGTTGGTCTCTGATGACCCCAGCCTGGAAGCTTTCTTTCCCCTTCATATGACCACTTATTTTTCAGCCCAGTAAGGAACTCATTTAATGGGTCAGGATATTCCCTCCACATCCAGATGGAAAGAGCTTCAAAATCCCATTGGGGTGGGGACTGTTTAATAGACATTTTTGCAATTTGCCAGATACCTATAAAAAAGATGACAACGTAATCTTACTCAATAGTGAAATTTTATAATCCATTAAAATCTATTATAATCAGAAACAAGACAAGGATTCTGCTACTACAACCTCTGGTCAACATTGTTTTAAGGGTGGAAGACAATTCAGTAATGATACATTTTGTCTTAGCGCTTACCATGTACCAAACCTATTTCTAAGAGCTTTGCATGTGATAACTCCTATATCCCACATCACAAGACCAGGAGGTAGGTATCATTATTTTCCTCATCTTGTAGATGAGAAAGCTGGACCGGGATGGGATTATGTGACTTTCCCCAATTTACACAGCGAGAAAGGGGCAAATTTAGAAACAAGCCCAGGCAGTTGGGTTCAGGCTGGGCATTGTGAAATGCTGTGACAGGAATGGAGTATTTTAAAAGGTAGAAGGCAACTCTTCTTAGAAGTAAATATGATTACATACATAGGAAATTCAAGAAAATATTGAACTATGTAGACCATTGCTTTTTAATTTAATAAGCAAACTTTGGTAAAAAAAAAAAATACATGTTACACAGAACAAGTTTTTGGTCTTTGTTTATTTAATAAAGCAATGACCAGTCAAGGCCTGACTGTGCACTGACCACATCCTGAATATCCCTGCCGTCAAAAACTCAACATTATAATTAGGTAAATAGTCACTAATTTTATAAACAGAAAGAGGGAACAGGAATAAGGTTGAACAGAGATGAAATGTTTTGAAAAATAATATTCCTTCATCCAAAAAAAATATTTTAGGAATCATGTAACTCTCTAATCAATAGCATATGATTAATAATGAAACCTAGATATCTTTAGGTGAATGAGTATATTTCATTATTTTAGCTTCTACATGGCAAGAGTGATCACTGACTGAAATTTTAGCTAAAATCATCATGAAAAAGCTCTCAGTTTTAAGGTATTAGTTTTCACACTTTCTTCCTGCTCCACTGGGAAGTGTTACGGGTTGAATTATGTCTACTCTCCCCAGATTCTTTTGTTGAACCCTAGCCCTCAGTTCCTCAGAATGTGACCTTATTTGGAAATAGGCAGGACCTTTGCACATGTAATTAGCAGAGTTAGAATGAGGTCATACTGGGGCCAGGGGGTCCTTATAAGAAAGGAAAACACAGACCCAGACATGCACAGAGACGGAACATCATGTAAAGGTAAAGGCAGAGATCAGAGATGCTTCTACAAGCCAAAAGTCATGTCACTAACACAATAAAAGATATCTCCATTACTCTACTCACTTCGGGAATTCCAAGGATTTTAGGAGCTCTGCCTGGAACAGTGGACTTATACCAACCATATATTTCTTGTTACAAATCACAATGTCACAGTTCCTCACTTTAAGAGTTTCATAATTATTCTAATAGAATCACTTTTCCATGGAAATATATCAGAGCAATATCAAGAGATATAAAAATCATTCTACCAATGAACTCATAATTAGAACATTACCATATTGTAAGCTTGACAAATAAGGTAAAAGAGAAACAATGTTTTGAAAGACAAAGGAGACAGTCAGGCCTAATAATTTGTCATCAAAAATAGTCTTCGGAGAATCATAGAATGCTAACTTTTTCTGTTTTAACAACATCAACAACAATGACCGCATATCAGATCGTGGGCCACGGATATAAATGTATATAGTTCAGTACTCGCCCGTGCTAAAGCACTTTGTTCAATGCAGTGGTGCACATAGTGTTCTTCCGTCGCGGTCCCCACCACTCCCCATGGTATGTTAGAGAGTCCTTCACCTGCCATCTCCCTCCTGTGATGTCAGAGGCTTTGTTGTAGCTCCATCTCCATGTGTCCCCTGAAGTCAGAGCCCCCATCCAAGTGGTAAGCCCTCTCTCTATAAAGGGTCCCAGAGTATTTATTGGATGGCGTGGACTTTGAATAAATCCCCCAGAGAGCCAAATTTCAGTGTGATTTTCCATGTGTGAACTTTGTGTCCTTGTTTCATGTACCACCTCTCTCTAGTTCCATAGCTAAAACATGGAAATGTGAATTAAGGAGATTTAAGATACCTTCAAGTTCTAAACTGGATTTGTAAGTAGCCCTCTTTGACACCACTGACATTCTTCTGGAAGCCTTTCTGGACAGGCTCTCTCTTACCAGCTTTCCCGTTGCTTTGAATATGCCTGCCTTTAAACAAAGAAAAGGATTCTATGTATGTATTTATCATTTGTAATTGTCTGTGTTTAGTTTCTCCTGGGAGAGCTGGCACCAAAATTATAGCTTTGATTCTCCTCCTAACATTTGAGTAAGTGTCCGTTGCCTTGAAAAGCTAACTTGTTAGTTCTTCCTGTATTATTATTATTTTTTAACTAAAGGGAGTTTTCTCTAACTCATTGCCAGGAGAATTTAGTATTTCAGATGGCAATTTTTCTGAGAGCAATTTGTCTCCTTCATCGTAGGCTTCATTGTAAAACGTCACTGTCCACAGAATTTGTGTTAGTACTCAGGGTGACAGGCGGAAGGATGGCATGGAGCCACGGGCCGTGTTCCCCAAACTGCTAATCTAAAGCTCCCAGCAACGTGGCAAACCATGCACTAGACCTCTGAAGCCGGGACAGGCCTAGAGCGGAAAACTGCCTCCCAGCTTTTCTTTTCACTGATGAAAAAATAAAGAGCACTTTCTAGCCTGCTGCCGGCAAACACTGTTCTCCCAGAAACAGTGTCCCCTGACTAATCTTCATTGCAGTTTTAGCTATAAAATGTGCGCATGGATTATTGGAGCAGTTAGCTTGCTGTTTAAAAATATGATCACTTCAGATTATACAAAGGATTTCTTATATATAGTTCAATATCTTGTCCAGGACCTATGAATGTCACTTGTTTTCTAGACATAAGTGGGTTTAACTCTCTTATTTTCCTACACAGATTGCCTGAAAAGAAGCCAAAGAAATTGTCCTTGATTGACCACGAGAGAAACTCTGGATGAAGGAAAGACAGGTAAGGAGAAAGGAAGTAATGTGAGCAGCAAAAAGGGAGAGACTTTTAACTATGTAAGTGTATATGTAAGAGTGATGCAGGGAGGACATAATTCTAGGCAAAAAAAAAAAATGCATTCTGGTAGTTTCAATAATGGGGAGAAGAACATATGCCTGTTCTTCAATCTTAGGGAACCAGATAAGGTAATTGCAAGAAACTACCATTTTCTGGAAAGCGCCTATGTACTTATGAATAAATATCTCGCAGCATTTTTAGGTCTGTTCTCCTTGTGGGAAGTTTCCAAATTGCCACTGTCTCCCTTTAGAGAACAGCCCATTCTGCAGATGGGGCTCTAAACAATGGATGGAACTGCCATTTAATTTTTTATTGTGTTTTTCTATTACTATTTATGCCTCTTCCACCACCCTCTTTACATTCTAAATATTTATGAATAAAGCTTGAAATAGCACTTCTTTTCTGAGAGCTGCTTCATTAGAGTAATTTAGTTTAAACATAAAGTATCCCTAGTTCTTTGTCACGAGTCCCACTCTGTACTTACGCAGAAGTTTCTGTGGCCTACGTTGAAAGCTGTATCCATGCATCCTCCTTAATTTCACCTTCCTCTTTCAGCTATCATTTCAAGCTGTTGGTTCAGTGATGGTAAATCTGCAATATACGTCCGACAACGTCTTACAGTGAAAATTGCAACCTTCCTGTGGGTTAGCAGTAGGAGATCACCATCCTTGATTTCTTTGGCCCTTCATGGAGATTAGTGCACTGTCGGTGCCAGCCAGTGTTAGGCAACAGAAAAAAATCTGATTTAATTATTAAACATACATGGATAAATACCAAAATACTTGCACAGTGTTGTAGTTGAATCCATTGATGTCTATAAGCATAATTTTTTAAAGCTTTTAAGTCTTTTCTTTTTTACTTTTATGGGCTTTTAAGAGAATTATTATTTCTCATTGTTTTTATGAATTTGTCTTGCTGGTCTGGTGCCAAACACTGGGTTGTGTACTGTCGATCCGGGATGGCTCTGCTGGGCTCTGACTCATTCCCTAAATTAAGGGATGTCTCTGAGTGTTTTCTCAAGGGTAAGTTCTGCTTCTGCATCTGAGCTACAAATTAAGACACAGACTTTGAAAAAGATGCTAGGGCTTGAAGAACATGTTCAAGGACGGAAGTGTAGAAAAGGCAAGCTGTTGTTGATAGATCCAAAAGGAGATGGAAACGCTGGCCTACAGGCCATATGTCCTTCACAGGAAAAAGTACAGAAAAACCCTCAGGGATTCAGGCAGACACCCCAGGAAATGGTTGTGGGGGGAGGGGGGCTGTTGTTGATTTTTGTTTGTTTTTGTTTTTAAAAATATACACCTAACTTTCAGCATTATAGAAGGGTTTTATAGTCTTGATTTTAGTCATGCTAATGAAAGCATCTTATCTATCTAGAGTTTTGATTTAGTTTCCTCTGCTTTTGCCTGAGAACTTAATAGCTATTGTGGGAAAGCTGTTTTACCCACTGTTTTTGTATTCAAGCATCTGTGTTTTTATGTTTTTGTCCTTCCTTTCTGGGACCAGGCATTTTCACAACACTCTCTCCTGCTATTTTGCCCTCTAACAGACGAATACAAGAGGTTTGTTTAAAGGGGCTTGTTGAAAAATTGTGAGCTGCCTTACTACAATAGTGGTGAAGACTCAGTTTAAAGTAAAAATGTCATTCTGGTCCATTTTTGTTAGAGGATCTTATTTGTTTTGTTATTGTTTGCTTGATTTCTGTTTCTCTATGATATGAAAAAAATTAATCTGCCCCTTTTAAAAATAAAAAAATATATATTTTATCTGACCTACAGGTCTACTACTATTGAAATGAATTTGATATTATTATAAAATATTTGATAGAAGGAAAAGACCTTTTCCTTGGAGGGAGGAAAACATTAGGATTAATCAAAGGAATTAATAACAAGGACAATGGCTGTGGATATGAGCCAAACATTGATGGGACTCTCCTTGGGAGAGAGATATGACCACAGCTTTCTGACGCCTTTTAATAAAATAAAGAAGAGAGAAGAGCTGCCTTCCAGGGTTTTTCTACTGTGGGGTTGGAGTCCAGAAAAGGTAGAGCCAGTGATTACCTTCAGAATGAGTTGCTCAGGAAAGGTTAAAAATAAGCTAAAAGTTACTTCTCTCTGCATCTTGAGAGACAAATTAAAAATAAATTAGACGCTGGTTGGTGACACGTGACAGTTTGTAAAAGCTACTTAATTATAACTGTGTAAGTTCTAAGACTGATTTTCAAGGTACCTCTCATCTTTCTCCTAAGGTTTTTCACCCCTCAAAATGTTCTTCCCCCTCGCCCTATAGTTCGTCCGTATTTCACAAACAGGAGCAGGCAGCAGTGTGTGTGACTTGGTCTCAACCCATTCAGGCCTGTCTGTTCCAGGTTTCCAGAAGAAAGTTGCTGTCTTTGACTATAAGTAAATGAAGTTCTTCATAGAATCCTGAGCATTTCCTTTGTCATGATGTGATTAACAAAAGACAGGAACGACAGTGGCCGTACATGATTTTGGTGAGCACGATCTTAGTCACTGTTGAGGTTCTCTGTGGGGAACAGAAAGGACTGTGGTTATTTGGTTAGTAGATTCAGGTACTTCTAGGGTCTTCTCTCCGTGATGGTCCTCAGCGCCCTTCTGCCCAGGTCACCCTTTCCCAACACAAACTATGCAGGGACCAACTGGATAGAGTAATTCTCAGAGACGAGTGAAGCTCTAGGGAAGTGAACAAAATTGTATTTGTATATCATCAAATTCCTATGAACTTTGAGTCATTGTGTGTCAGTCTGGGGATATTTTTAAGGCTGACAGATCTCCCTCGCACCAGTGACACTCCTGGAAATCAGCCCTCTAGCAGTATGAAATCCAGTCCTCCAAATTTACATGGCTAGAGACTGCTCCCCTTAGTCTTCAAAATGCCCCTAAGCAACATCAATTATATAACCTGTTAGAGAATTTGAAAGTGCTCTTTTGGAGAGTGAAGATTATTCTGTTCTCCACCATTTTAGTGTACTGATTTATTTATCAGTTAAACCCAAGTAAGTAGAGGTTCTTAACTCTTCTGAGTCATGGACATTTTTTTAAGGATCTCATGGAAATTATAGTTTTTTCCTTCGGAAAAATATGCATAACACACAGAGAATATTATACTGAATTTCAAGTATATCCATGAGATTCCTAAGAAACCACTCCCCAGATATTTCAGAGGCATAGAGAGCTTGTGTCTAGAAAAGACAGTTCTGAGAAGTTTCTCTCATGAGAACTTGAGGGCTGATGTTCACTCACGAAGCAGCGCTGGCTGTTCGTCATGAACGCCTGTTTGGAGTCTTGGGCATCTATTCTGATAGGACAGTGTCTGTGCCTTCCTATTTTGAGGGGTATTAATTTAGTCCTTCTATATAGGAAATGTCTTTCTAGAACATGGTTGGAGAGAAAGGCCAAGGATAAGAGAACAGGATGGGCACCATGGAAGATGGAGAGGAACTTAGAGAGTACATCACTAATCTCAGTCCTCTGAGCTGTGACCCGCTCTTAGAAAGAACATGCGTTAAGTGTTGGGCTTCAGGTTCCTAGGTGTGCTATGTTGATTGCAAAATGGCCCCAGCTCCCCACTATACCCCATTCCCTTCTGTGTTCATATTCTTTGCAATGTGATTTTGCAGCCTTTCCAGTCATGAAGTGGAATCTATTTCTACACTCCTTAATCTGGCCTAACTTTATAATTTGCTTTAGACAACTGAATATGGCAGAAGTGACAATGTACCAGTGTTTGAGGCTGAGCCTCAAGATATCTCCCCACCTCTACCTTCTCTTTCTCTCACTGTTTCACTTTCTCTCTTCTGTCCCTGCCAAAAAATTATCCTCAGATTAACCTGCTGGAGGATGAGACCTGGTTAGATATTCCAGAATATTCATCTGAGATCAGAGAAGCTACCTAGTTGACCTGAAGTTAGTGATGTTTAAATGAATGGATTTTGTTGAATCTCATTTAGTTTTCTAGTACCACCCAGACAACCTATAGACGCAGGAACAAAAATAAATTGTGACAGGCCTGTAAGTTTACTGGTTGGTTGTTATGCAGCATTATTACAGAATTAGGTAACTCACACACCCAGGCTAGTTGGATGTGGATCCTAAAATGGATTCATCTTCCTGATAAATCTTGATGTCAGAATGAAGTGATATGAAAAATGGGGAACTATCTCCCCTAGAAATGTAACCTAGGGTGGCAAGCTCCGGCAGAACATTCATTCAAAATTATTATTCCAGGAATCTCATTAGGCTTTGGGAGTAGAACAGGAAGCATAGTTCTAGAGGAGATTATCTTCTGGTGGACCTGAACTTGAGTTTATTTCAAACTATAGCCTCAGTTTACTGAAACCAACTGGCACAGTTCACACATTTGGGCATGTGTCCTCTACTCCCAACTAGAATTATACTTGACTGGCACTTCTTGAATGATTCTATTGGCAGTGGTTCTGAGTAGGAACATAGTTTTAAGAGTATAACCTCTTCAGAATCTTTATTCTTAACCCGAAAGTGAACTCTGGCAAGAAAAAAAAAAAGGAAACAAAGAGCTGCCAACTATTTGATAGTTTGACAACATCATGGCTATATTATTTTCTGGGATATGATTTATTTAAATTTTGCTAGTCCTTATCTTCTTCCAGGTTTTAGGCACTTTGGTGGTGTGACTCATATGAAGTCAAATGTTGTTGCTTCCAAAACACAAGATTCTTGGGTGGAAGATACGGAAATACTTAGCGCCAGGTTTTCTGATCTTTGCTCCAGTGCTCTGTCTCAGTTACATGATTTAGGAGCAGTTATTTGACCTCTTTGATCTGGTTTCCTCATCGGGAACATTTTGTTGATGATGATTGGATTGCCTCACACAAAGAGTCATAGAAAAACCAATGCTATTGAAAATCTTGAAAGTTCTGTTTTACTCTAAACAATAATGTTAATTTCTCTTAAATTAACTTGAAAAAAATTTTTTTTTCAATCTGCAGAAGCAAATTTCTCAAGACAGCTGGATTGACTGTCCAGCTTTCACATTCAGTAGGGGTTAAACGCAACCACACACATACACAGACAAAGCCCTGTGTTCCACCAAGCACAGCCACATGATGGTAAAATGACATTTATTTATTTGCTTATTTATGAATGTGAGAAGGCGAGAAAAAACTTGGAGGCCTTGAGTGTCCTGGTGTTCCTCAGCATCAGGTGAGACCACTGGGAGCAGGTGACTATCGAAGCTGCCCCCCATAGCCACTGCTGACACGCACAAAAAACGTGCTACCTCGGTCTCTCACTGTGGTGAGCTTCTAAAATATAAAATAAAGTTCATTGACAAGCTTTAAAATGGCATAGATAGGCAGTGAGTATGTTAAAATATTGCTTTGTCTCTGGCTATAAATGGTTAACATGAAAGCAAGAGAAATAGTAAGTCTAGTTTACTATGTGTATCAGATTATATTCTTCAAAGAGATAGAACTAGTAAGAGATGTATTACAGGAATGGCTTCATGTGATTAAGAAGGCCAACAAGGCCCAAGATCTGCCTTCTGCAAGGTGGAGAACCAGGAAAGTCAATGCAATTTCAGTGCAAGTCCAAAAGCCTGAGAGCCGGAAGACCTATGTTCAAAGGCAGGGAAGATAGAAGACAACTAATTTGCCATTCCTCTGCCTTTTTCTTTTATTTAAAGCCCTCAACAGACTGGATGATGTCCATCCAGGTTGTTGAGAGTGATCTTTACTTAGTCTCCTATTTAAATGCTACTGTCTTCATTAGGGAGACACCCTTATAGTCATTCCCAGAAACCATGTTTTACCAGCTCTTCAGGTAGGCTTTAGCTTAGTCAGGTTGACACTTAAAACTGACCATCACCCTATGTTTTTTGTCTTGGGTCTGGAAAATGAAAAGCTGCTCCTCATTTCTTATCTGCCTTACGGATTGGGCAGGACATTGGTATTTTTTGCTATGGTTGTTTTTTCACCTAAATACCTATGCATTGCTAGAAATATGCCATGCTTTTTGGTCCTCATATGGTAAATTTTCATTTTTGACTTGAATTAAAGTTAAAGAGTATTACTTAAGTTCCTCCCCCCTACCATTTGGTAATTTACACCAGTAAAGAATGAAGAAAATGCAAACGTGAATGTAAAGTCCTTACTTAATCTAGATAAATTTGGTATGATGGCAAATGCCATTTTCATATGACCTTCCTTATTGAACAGATAAACCAATTAATAATTCACCAGATGTTATTGACCTGTAAACTTGATTTCATTGAAACTACAAACCATTGGTTTCTGGGCACTGGGTTCTTCAACACTTTAGGTTTCACACTGTTTTTCTGTCCATGAATTAGCTGATTTGTGCAACATATCATCACATACATGGAACCCATGGTCAAATATCAGAATCTGACATTAATTGTGGATTTAAGTGCTCTGAAAATATTAACAACAAATAATGCTTTGGCTTGAGAAAGAAATAAAATCCTCCAAATTTAGAGTGCAATTTTGTATAGATCAAACTAGGTCATGGGAAAAACTATAGCACAGAAGGTCGTAATAACTTGTTCCACATTACCAAAAACTCACAACTATTGGTGAGGTCGTGGAGAAATTGGAAGTCTTGTAAACTGTTGGTGGGAATATAAAATGGTGCAGCCACTGTTGAAAACAGTATGGAGGTTTCTCAAAAAATTGGAAGTAAGACTACCATATGATTAAGCAATTTTAATCCTGGGTATTTATCCAAAGGAATTGAAATCAGGATCTTGAAGAGGTATATTCATTCCCACATTTCTTGCAGTACTATTCACAATAGCCAAGATGTGCATTTGGAAAGTTTTTAGTATGTCAGTCAAATTCTTCAAATCATCCCTGCTAGGTAAAGACACAAAGAAAGGAAGTTTGCATTCCTCAAATTATTTCAACCAATTTTTACTAGTGTAAACACTTTGGAATTTCTCCAATGTAAATATATATATTAAACAGAAGTAAAATAGCAAACTAGTTTGGGATTTAACCAACATTAACTTCAATGCATCATTTTCAATTGTGTTCTTTTGTAGTGTTCTTTCTAGTAAGCTGGAAGTTTGCTTATATTTTACAGAAGTCCCTCAGTAAGAAAAAAACTAGAAACTATTGAAATAATTGCTCTGTACCAAAAAGTCAGTCTTCAAATATTATAATTTTGCAAATTAAAAGTTAGTGTCCTAAATTTTACTCACTGTAGTCCAGCCACACTGACTTTCTAGAGCGCACCAAGTTTGTTCTCAATTTTAAGATGATACACACACGGTGTCTTCTTTTTTGGAAATGCTCAGTTTACAGATTTTCACACGGCTGCCTTTTCTTAACAGTCAGATCCCAACGCTTCCCTTCCCCAACCGCCACAGGTAAAGTGGTCACTGGTCCTGCCCCTCCTTCCTATTCTCCCTTTCTTACATAAATCAGAGGCAAGCCAGGTACTTTAAAAAAAAATCCAAAGTTTTTTGTGGCCTACTCCTTTCTTAGAATTTTGCAGATGACAACCCCAGCTTTTTTCCTTCCTGTATTTGGACCTGTCTTGATTTGTAAAATTTTTCTTGGTTTTGTAAATTGAGCTCTTGAACTTTAACTCTCTGGATCATAAAATTTGGACAATTGTCTTGAATTCTGACCTCCTTTGTTTATAAAGGTTGTGTGGTTTGTTGACTTTTCTAATTCTGCATTTTAGCTCACATAGAATGAGTGCGTGTCCACGTGAGGGCCATCTGGCTATCTGGTTAACTATGAAAGGGGATAAGTTCATAATGGGAATCAGATCATAAGAGGATGAAGGAGTGGGTTTGAAGAGGGGGGGATAAACCTAGATAACCAAGACCAATCAACCACTGCAAGATCACTAATGTCATAGTATGGTGGTCAAGAAGCCATATGTGTCTGTCCTTACTGTATCTACTAACACTGTGTGTATACCAGTGGGAAATCAAAGAACATATAAGCCTGCTGCCTCTGAAAAGTGACAGTTTTTCAAGAATTGTTGAAGAGTGAAGGCAGAGACATAAAACTTTAAATCTTCCTAAAGGTAATTTGTGATATTCTCAAAACCTCCTCTCTCGTGGAGAAAACAAATTACAGTTTAATTCTTCTGTTTCTTAGAGTTGAGAGCCTACAAACTTGAGCCTCAATTTTCTCTGATCCATGTTCTTAAACAAGTTCTCCAACTTAATTTCCTCGGGTTGAGTTCTCACAACATAGCTCTTGCATATCTTTCTTCTGACAAATCAGACATCCATCCCTCTCTTTCCCTTCTCCTTGTCGTGATGTGTATTGAGTACTAAAATGTCAAGGTTATATTGACTCTTGTAGTATTAGGCCCCAGGTGTTGGTAGTCTTTCTCCTTTCTCTTCGTTGAAGGTGTCCCTCTCTCACAGGGTCACTAAGCAATGACACAGAGCCAATGAATTTGTGTGCATGACTATTTTTACCTCAGAGAGAGGGATGCTAAAGATACAATTTATACACAAGTGATAAATGACAGGCACACAGCCTCTGGTTCCTCCTTTTGCTTAAAAGCTTTACATATGTAAAAGAATCTCTTCTGGGCTTATTCTCCTTCTCCCAGCAATCATTGATTCCTTGATTTCATTTTCTTGTTAGTTCACTTGTACTTTTCACCCTGTACTGCCAGACTCAGTTTTTCTTTTTGTTTCCTTTAAATGCCTGGAATAACAAAGTTCTATGAAAAACCTTGAAACCCAGGGCAGCCCCTTGACTTCAAAGTGAAACTGCTTTCCACAGTCACCTAAATAGTCTCTGAGCATAGGGAGAGTGCCTGTGATCTTTCTATTGGCAACTTATTAGTAGTAGCCCCTCAATTTTAAGAATATAACATTCTCACCAGTCTTCTTTTGAAAGTTATGCACTTGTAATCTCAGTCATCACATACTGAACATCTTCCATCTCATAGTTTACATCCATTTTTTGTTTTGACCTTCCCTGAAGACAAAGCTAGTCCTTGGGGCAGTGATTTTGCTTTATCGTTGAACTTCCAATGCACAGCACAGGGACAAAGTGAATGCATACACTTCTAAAAGCTCTCGATTGCTTGTATGTCAGCATCTGCACTTTCCAGCTTTAGCATCTTCTTCCTCCATGATCTGAGGTTGCTTTTCAGCCTCCTTTTTCTGAAAAGCACTTACATCCATATCAAAGGATATGTATGCATATTAACAGTGAATAGATTATGTTTCCTCTGGTTTGATATGACCCACTTGTACCAACACACCTCTACTTCATTCATAATTTAAATCATTTGGATCCAGCTAGAAGGAATACCCTCCCTTTCCTTCTCTTCCTTGTACAGCATCTCGACTTTAACACACACACAGTTCCAAAGTCAAAAACAGGAAAACAGGCTAGAAAAAAATAAATAAAAACAGCATAAGGAATGAATCTCTTCAAGAGTCTAAAGAACTGGAGCAATTTCGTAGGACACTCATAACAAATTAGCTCCAGAATGTTCGTACAAAAATCCTTATCCTCTGGGAATTAAAAATCAGCAGTTGAATTTATTATGTGCCTACGGTCTGTGTCTTGTCACATGAGACAATTCACAAGACGAGGAATTTAAATGAATAAAATTGACTAAGCCAAAAGCATGTTTCACAGATGTCAACATTTTACCCCATTCCATCGATACCCTGCTTAGGTGCTCCTTATTTTGTACCTGCTTTATCTCTGCACTCTTCCCTACTTCAGACACCAAGACAAAAACTCAACATAGTTGTTAAAGCAACTTTTGTCTTGACAGCTTTAGTATTTCATAATTATGCCTTTGTTTCCATGGAAAAATGTCCTCCCACGCTCTTAACTGAAGATGACTTTCTCATTAAGCCAAAGCTTTTGCCTCTTTTTACATAACAAATGTATACACAACCCACCTGCTTCTGGGTTACATTCCATCTGTTCTTCAAGACAAATCCTATTGCATATAAAAGCAATGGCTTTCTTTTTATGGACATTATGTCTTCATGTAAATGGAATTTGTAATCAACTTGGGTTGTCTTTTTAAACAAAAGGCATGTCTCAGGAACTTCATGACAATTGATTTACAGAATACCCTGGTTATAAAAGGCTTATTTTTTTCTTTGCTTTATAAGGATGGGTAAAGGGCAATTTAGATTTTATAATATATAATCAGTTGGACTGTAAGTACAACAAAAGGAAGTCTTGTCCTTAATCAGAACCCAAGAGGAGTCGAAAGTCATACAACCCTTTGGGTGTCAGAGTGATAGGGACATTGGGATCACCTGCTGTGTTCTTAGCTTTGGATCCTGTGAGAATCCAGAAAGCAAGCTGTGTGTACTCTTCCCAACAAATGCACATGTGTTCAAAATGTTCACACTGTGCTGGGGCCGCTTTGTTCCTCTGAGTTCACAAATCACAACCCGGGTAAAGAACATCGGATTTAGTCCAACTCTTTCCATTTTTGATGACAAAGAAACTGAAGCTCATAGAAGCTGACTTATTTAAGATTCTAATTATTTAGGCCTATAAATCATGTTATCTTATTAACAGAACGATTATTTCCTATAATAGATTATATTTTGTTACTTTAAAGTATGTTCGGATATTACATCTGCTTCTTTTATCAATGACTATATTTATAATTATCTTACATTCAATGGATTTTATAGTTAAAGAAACCAAATCCCCAGAGTTAACTGGTCTTCTAATAGTCAGCTACATAGGGAGAAATATTTAGAACATTTTAAAATGGAGTCTCTTTTATTACTTTGCCCTCTACGTTTCAGTGATCTTAGAACTGAAGCAGGTGTTTATAATAAAATAATATGGATAATATAATTATTATCGTTACATGTATAATTATTTTATTAAAAAAAGAGTTTAAAGGGGCAACAAAGCCTTTAGATTGGTTTTAAAGGGCAGCATTGACTTTACTTTTCCCTAATATTATCTAATTTAATTTTTACTACTGTATCACATAAAATATTAAAGAAAAAAGCATTTGAAAAAATGCTCCAGGAAAAATTAGGTGAAAATTAGAATTTCACAGCTTTTTTTCCATTCTCTTATATACATAGTCTAATTCCTGTCTTTCTAACGTGAGGTGGTGTAGTGATTTAGGACAATGTTAATCATTTTAATGTTCTCACTCAGTTGTAGGGGAAAATAAAATAGCTGAATTTATGCTAAAAATAAACCTTAGAAATTTGTTGGATTGTGCGACATTTGAGTGTAAACAACTGTTCTCCTTCTTGGAAAGCTAATCCTGCCTGGCTTTTGACTTTCTCAAGAGATTGTTCTAATAGATTTTTTAGGCTGTGCGTTGGATAATTGTTTCCACAACTAGCACAAACTGGCTTTCTAAAAAATAAAAAAGATGAAAATGAAAGTTCTATCCAATTACAATAGACCTAAAAGTCTTCAAAAGCCTGTGCCATTTAACACAGACACATACATTTTCTCAGCAACTGAAAGAGTTGGGTGAAAAATCAAAAGCTAAATGAAGAATTAGTAAAGCAGGTAATTTACCTTTTACGAATTGGTACATGTAAAAATATTAACATCCTTGAAGGAGTAGATGCCTTCACATTGACCCTACCAACTTTCCACCACATGGAAGAAGATTCAGCAGGAAACAGCCAGTGTCACTCCTGTGTTTGGCTATCTGTACCATACAGTCGGCAATGGGAAAGATTAGCACCGTAAGACAGGGGATCTGGATTTAGAGTGCTGTTTGTTTCCTGATCTGGTAGGCCTTCCTTTCACTTAAATATGCTATTGCTTCGTGAACAGTGCACTTTGAACTTCCTGTTTGTTAGGTAATCTAGCCATTTGTTATATTTAAACCCAAAGCAAGAAAAATGCCTTTGTAAATTGGTATTTAAACTTTAGGGTTTGGATTGCAGTAAAATAGCTGTTGGTGCTACCATGAGTCAATGTTACACTATTTGAACAGCCCACTAATGAAACTCTTTGGTGCACAAAGACGAAGGGTTAAACAAAGACAGACACATCGACATCAGTTCAAACGCCAGAGTGAGTGAAGACATGATGTAGGCCGTGTTTCCCAAACACTTGCATTAAAATTGCCTTGGTTTTTTATGCTAATTCTTGAACTTTCTGCAAATCCAAAGAATCAGGATATGTGAAAACAGGTAGCAAGAATATGTAATTTTGACAAACACACCATGGGAATCTTATATACAAAAAAGTGAGGAATACCCCGTGAGGATAAAAAGGCAGAGGGGCAAATATGAGAGAGTCCGTAACTGTGGACATGCTCTCGCCACCTGCACTGAGACAGCTGATGTATTATAAATGAAATCTTTAAAATAACTCCTCTATTGAAACATAAATTTTCATTCTATAAAGTTCAAGTGCGCATAGAATCTTTACAAGATAGATGATATGCCAGGTCATAAAATAAGTTATAGTTCATTTCTAATAAATGAACTCTTAAGAGCACGTTCTAAAAGGGCAGATGCCTACTTTACAACACAGAGCCTACTATACATTTATATTAATAAATATAGAAGAAAATGTTGTTAGACAATGATCAGTCGATATAAATACTAGTGGGCGGAAGGTGGATGAGGAAAAGGGGATATTGACACATCGTCAAATTATCAGCCCCCGATTACTTACTAATTGCAAAGGGAAACTATTAAATTTGAAGTGGATCTTGGCAAACACCACATTAGCCAAGTCACCCAAGTTAACACCTTCAGTTAAAGGGGCAAAAGAACACCATGTTCCTCTTGCTGTGATGCATAAAGAAGCACAGAGCGAGAAGAAAGACTGGTCATGCCATGAGTTGGGGAGAATGTGCAGCAAATAGGATGCTTCACTGTTGGTGTGAAAGTAAATTGTTACCATTACTTTTGAAATTGCATGACATTCTTGGCTGAACATATGAATACTTACATTATAGCAATTTCACCAAAAGATACGTACAAAGTAGATTTTTTTCATAATAGCCTTAAACTGGAAACCCAACTGTTCAAGAGGACAAAAAATTTTAGACAAAATTAAACTGTTATTCCACAAAGCAGTTATCTACTGTCACGTGAAATAGCATAGATGCATCTCACCAACTAATGATAAAAGATAAAAGACACAAAACTGTATTTGACATGATTCCATTTATATAAAATCTAAAAATCAGAAAAACTAAGCTGGAATATTAGAAATCAAAATAACATCTAATTTGGGGAGGAGAAAGTTTTTTTGGAGGTGCTATTAATATTTCTGTTTTATATCTAGGTGGTGATTACAAGGATGTGGACTCTTTGTGATAATTCATTGAGGTATTCACAGAATACCTTGATGTTGAATGTTACAACATATAATAAACAATAAGTAAATTCCACGTTAAAAATTCTATCAAAAGACCAAAAAAAAAAAAGAAACCACTGAATAATATAGAGAGATAAACATTGTTAATGATTGGCATAATCTAACATTGTAAAATAATATTCATCATTTTCCTCAAATCAATTGTAAATTCAATATCCCCCTGAAAAATGTTTTCACAGAAATTCATTAAAGACTAGTACTAGGAGAAAAAGACTAATACCATAAAAACACCAGAAGAAAATAAAGAAGAATATATTTATGACATTAGAGTTGGAAAATAGCACATGACAAAAAGAGAACACCCAGTAGAAAAGTGGGTGCACGTTTGAATGGCCAGCAAGTGTATGACATGATGAGTGCTAACTCTAGTAATCGAAACATGAAATGATTCCTTTTGATGCATCGGTTGAGACAGAGGTGGAAAGTAAAACCTGCCAAGGACAGAAGAGAATGTGATGTCTGGTGAGAAGACAAACTGGGTTCAAACAGTCTGGAGCTCAATCCAGCCTTCTGTAGAGAAAAGAATGAGGTCTACCCAGTGACAGACTCATTCAGAAAGCGATTCCACGCATCTGTTCAGGACTTGTCTGTCCTAAGACATTCATTCAATGCATTTGCAATAGAATGGGAGTGGTGATGAGTGATGACAAGCAAAATAAAAGAGAGAAGCCTTAGAAAGATCAATGCCACCAGGGCACCAGATACAAAGTAGTACAATTAACTCTGTTTTCTGCACCTCAGGTGCAGCTGAGAAAGGGGAAATATATATGAGAAAAAGAATCTTGCTTATGAGCTTTCTTATTCAACACATCTTATAGTGACAATTCACGTTTAGAGATAAATCAAAGTGATAACAATGTTGTTCAATTGTACTACCTCTGTGTTTCTCCAAGGGGGAGGAACTATTTAATATCTGTGTGAACAGGCGATTTTCCCCGTACACCTAAAGCTGTAAAAAAATTGCACAGTGTTACAGCACTTTGGATCTGGCCCTGACTTCCTTTTGCCAGCTGGCATAGTGGCACTGTGGCCATGTGGGAGGGCAGCAGAGTTTTGCTTCCTTGAGCTGTGGTAAATTAGGCAAATTGCCCTCTTCCTCAATTTAATAGCTATGAAATAAGCACAATGATAGTACCCACTTTACACAGTTGAAAGAAAATTAAATAATTTATGCACAGGACTTGGCACATAGTAATCAATCAGTTACTATTCTTAGATTCTGTTATGAATGTCTATTTCCTGGATTCTTCTTAGTGTTCTACCTGTACCTTAGACTGACTGATTTATTGGTGCTTTTGTGAATCATGCAGACCTCCAAGCTTTTCCTCATACCTGGACCAGTCTTTCCTAAGACTCTCAAAGATATTTTTTTCATTCTCTTTCTCATAGTTCTTGAAATTTGTTTCTTCTAGGTGAAATATTTGAAAACAAAATAAAAAACTTTGTAATATTTGGAAAATTTTTAGAAAAAATCATTTTCTGATCATAGTACATTTTTTGTTTGTTGTGAAAGAATACAGAAGTGGTTGAGAAAATGCAGCTTTTACTAGGAAATGCAATAATTCCAGAAGATATGCTTTATTAAAGAAAGTTCCAAAAACATTATTTAATCTGGAAAGTATCTGCATAAAACAACACATCAGATTCTGGAATTTTGTACAGCCACTTAATATTTCAAAAATAAAGTAGGAAAAAAATCAGCTTATGTATAAGCTGAATGAAAGAGAACTAATTCTATTAAGTGCTGTCCTTTGTGGAAAAAAAAGAAAAACTTGATAGTTGTTCAAGGATGGGAGATCAGAAATAAAAAGAGTTAAACATTTTTAGAAGAATGAAATAGGGTAAAGGATAAGTGTACGTGTGTTTAAATTTTTTAAATTAAGAATCAAAAGAGCCCTGGCTGGTGAAGCTCAGGGGATTGAGCTCGGGTTGCGAACCAAAGGGTCGCGGGTTTGATTCCCAGTCAGGGCACATGCCTGGGTTGCAGGCCAAGTCCCTAGTGGAGGCCATGTAAGAGGCCCCCTCACACTGATGTTTCTCTCCCTCTCTTTCTCCCTCCCTTCCCCCTTTCTCTAAATAAATAAATCAAATCTTTAAAAAAGTCAGAAGATGAGTAAACATGCAAAGGAATACTTACCAGCTGCTGAACCACACCACACAGAGGTGGCTGGCCCAGACTACTCTCTCTGCTGATAACGTCACCATGACCTGGAATTCCTTTGGTGCTATTGAACTCCTTTGGTGCTATTGAACTCCTTTGGTGCAATATTTATTTGTTTGCAATGTGTCGTTTCTGCTAGCTTTGTACCGTGTTGATTCATGGACAGACACCACTGGAAATACCTGTTCTGGGACAGGGTTTGTGTTGAGTGGCCATTGTGAGTGTCTGTGTATACTCATTTCTCTGAAAATGCCGTCTAGTTAAAGTGTCTGCTGGGGAATTAATTATGTGCTACATTTTCAAAATAAGCTAGCTTTTTGTTCTGAAAAACTGCCAAGAGTATCATTTGTGTTGGGGTATTTAAACAGGTGATATGTATTCCCTTTAAAAACGGGAAACACAAAACTGCACTTGCATAGTCTGCAGACAGTTTTCTTCGGTAGTGTCGATTACCGACTTGTAACTGTAGAAACTAGAGCATCCTAAGTAACTCCAACTTTTAGATTGATTCATTTTGATTATATGAATGTCTTGCAACATATTCATGCCCCAAATTATTCTCTATTCAATAGGCTCCTTCCAGTCCAGTCTGTGCTCAGCATATTACTGTTCCATGTGTATTCTAGAGACTGCTCATTGTTCTCCACACAGCAGTAGTAACACATGTCTCCTATTACTGCTGCCCAATCTGCTCACTTCCATCCATCCATCAAGATGTTGTAACTGGGATTTGTGCCCTCTACAGAATGGGGCCTAAAGTATTTGTTGAATGGACACATGAAGGGCCTCAAGTTTTATGTTTTTATAATAGTCCATTTCTTTTCCAAATAAATTTATGAGTAGGGTAATGGAGACAGCCCTACCCAGGAAATACTGCTGAAGTCTATTTACATATTTTTCACAGTTCTATTCCCAGATAATGGACAACCTCTTATTTATTGCTATTCCTAGAAAATTGAAAAAAAATAGAACAGTTCACACTCAGGCTGCTCGTATCTGTGAGAACATGCAGAGTTCTCACAGTTCTCAGCTGGCTCCTCGCTGCTCGGTGTCTAAGCTCTGGAAAGAAGAGTCCAAGCTTGGTTTACGTTAGTGAACCCAGTTGCTTCCTGAGTGCTTCCCTTGCCCCCATCAGCATTGTTCAACAGGAAAGGCAACAACCAGCTCTTTCATTGCTAGAGCTGCTAGCCATCTCAGTGGCACAAGAAGTTCGCTTTACAGGGTTTACGACTTTGTAATGATAATAAAAAGAACAAAAGAAAATGCCCCAGGACTCAGCCATGTAGCCAGCGTCACTGTTACTATGATTCAGAGAACAGAAGCCATGGTGCTGCCTGGACCATAAACACTAAACACGTCTCCGTTTTACGGGCAGATGTTTCACTGAAATGAACATAAAGGATTTGGGAAGATTCACCCTGGCAGCAGCGAACACGGAGCGGTGCTCGCTAATCTGCCTGTGTCCCAGTTGTTTCCCCAGCTGCTCTGGGAAGTGCGTTTATGAGGGTGCGGGAGACAGGCAGCTGAGAGCGTGAGGAGCCACACGTTGCTTTCAGTTCAGTCGCGGCTCCATACACCGTGGAACATTTGTACTCTTTGCAGTTCTTTCATCTACTGTAAACGTGCGTAAGGACCTCTTCATTTCCCCGTAGTCTATAATCACTCCCTGAAATGCTGGTACTAAGAGGAAGCCAATCCCATTTCATAGTTCAGGCACCATTAACTTTGAGTTCCCTGTGTATTCATGATGGGTTTGAGGCGATACTGTGTCAGTTCTCAAAAGTGAACACAGGGAAATGTGCAAGAAAGAGAAATTCCCTGATGCCCTTTAAGTAAAGAAGGAATTACACAAGGGGTTAATAGGTTGTGGGGTGGGGCTGGAGGAATCTTCCAGAACTCAATGGCAGGGTATGGAGACAATCCGTGAAGCGCGAGAGCATGCCCCACCCTCTGCCTTTCATCCCTGCTCATCCCGCTTTTCTCTGCAGCTTGTCCCCTGCGTTCTTTCACCAGGAGATTCCCAAATGACTGCTGTCACTCCCAACTCTGTATACTTTTCTGTTTCCAAGGATGCCACCAACTAATACTAAGCTTCTGTGCATCTTAGTCCAGTTTGTGAGTTCCCTAGGTAACTGGTATCGGTTATAAACTAGCCTTTCTCTATTTATTTTTTTCTATGCTGCCTTATCAAGTTCAATCTTATAAGTATAAAATAAGGATTTATAACTATGCCTCTAGAAAAATGTTTCCCTTGATTAAACTCTGATCTCTCCTTGAAATCACCTAAAGTAATCAGCTTAGGCTATGCAACAGTGATTCATCTGCTTCACACAGAGACAAGAGCAGATGTACAGTACGTTTTTGATTAATTTACAGAGACCCAGAGTATTCAACTGTGAAGGTCTACATGAAAAAGGTCATCTGTCAATCCTATAGCAATAAAACATAAAGGAAGCCCAAATACATAATGTTTATAGAAATAGGAAGTACAAACATATTATGCTTCCTTCAGTGTTTATTAGTGCATAATTCATACTGACAGCTGACAAATTGGAAGAAAGCCTAGACGTTAATCTCATGTACACAATGCATGTTTTGCTTGTCATTGTATCTAATACAGTACCTAACATCTGGGAGTTACTTTTATTTGTTGAATAAACATAGGTGGATAGTTTAAGAATGTAATAAGAACAGCACGCACTGTGTAAGACCAGCACAAACTTCCTGTGGAAATCCACCCCCATTCTCAAATAAGTAACAAGATACAGTGTGGTATCAACAGGGGACTGGGGTTCCCAGGGGGATCCAAGAGGTAGCAGAGCCTGTGTCAGGGACGGAAGTGCTGGGACATGGATGCTCATTCATGGAACCCTAAATAGTGGATGTGGACTTCGGAATGGAGGCTAGATCTACAGAAGGTGTCCATTAGCAGTTCACATTCATAGGAGGTGGAGAAGGTGAAGTTAAAAAAAAAAAAATGACCTGCTGACATTCCACCGTAGTCACTGCCCAGAAATCCATAGTTACCTCTGCATACCCGACAGGCACAAATTACCCCCAAACAACATACTTGAAGCCGATTCTTTCATTCTGAGACAACGAGTGTAAGGAACTACCTCCAGAGGCCGGCATGTGTGAGCCAAATGAGAAATGACATCAGCAAATAACTCCGTTATGGTGAATGGGAGGCAGATGTGAAGAGTGTGATGAAGCCCAGATCTTCCGGAGCCAAGTCTGGAGTAAAACTGCTTTGCTTGAAGGGCTTTGGAAATAAATGCAGTTTATTAATCCTGAAGGTGGAGCTCAGTAGTGCCAGGCTAACTGCAAATTGAACAGCAACGGAGAGATAATGTGATAATGGTGGAAAGCAGGGCGGGCTATCCAGACAGAGACACAGAACACTGATATTAGATCTTTTGAATGATACTTTTATAGACTATAGTATGCGATGAATCCAAATGTTTCTACTCATAGGAATTAGTATTAATAGGAGTAACATCTTAGTACTTAATACTCCACAAAGATGGATCCAATGTAATTTAGATAACAAATCACTAACGGGTGTTGCTCAGTTGTTGTGTTGCCAGACTTACTGATTTACAATCATTTGTCACCCATGCATCCTGAATTATAATGCTCAGGAGGACGGAAGTGCAAAGTCTTTCTGTGTGTGCCTATTCCCTCAACTTCTTAATTGATCCAAACGGGATAAATCACCCCCGTTCAGGTTGAAGAGACAGTGGGCAGTGGGCTGCATTACAAAGACCAGCAGGCAAGAGGGCTGGCTGGGCATCCTCAGTAATTCCCTAACATTCTGCCTTTCAGTTTACTGGTATGAAAAATACTAGTTTTAGTCTAGACGATCCCTAAATGGCTAAATTTCTCGTTTTTGAGATCTAGAATTACACAATGTTAATAGGACACGGAGCTTCATTGACAGTCAGTTTTAAATACGAATCAGGTCATTCAAGATCAGCATTTTGTTGGATCACAAGATGGATTTCCAGTGAAGATAGTGAAGATTTGGCTTCACATCTCCTTCTTTTCATGGACCCCCCTGAGATTTAGGAGTTGCCGGAAGGTGTAGCAGATTGTAGGTAGGAGGGGGAAGCCAAGGAATATAACTAAGAAAATATTTTTAGTAAATTGACTAAAAACATTTCAGAAAAAAATATGAATCTTTAAGACTCCAAACATTGGTTGGCTTTTCCTTTGACATTCTACGTTAATATTTATATTCAGATCTTGTTTTGTATTTGTATTTATTTTTAAAAAGAGAGAGAACCACATCTCCCAATTGCAGAAACTTAAGGCTCCACAAAACCTGAATGGGGTCCCGTGAACAAGCTTTTGCAGATTGTTGACCTTGACTTGCTCCTTAGGTCTGAGTCACTGAGAGTTTTCTCATCTCCTCCTCCTGTAAATGTTTCCTAAGCCTTTTCCAGTTTCTACTCTACCTTTCACCGAGGTCTGGAAATCTGGGGCCGTCTGACCTCACGTGGGAGTAAGTCGTCTGAAGGACCAAAGGCCTTGACTGGTGTCCGACAGTTCTCCAAGCCCGTGCGTCTGGACCCTGTTCTTGGTGTTCCCTTACACTCTCTCTAAGCTTGAGAACTGGCCTTCACATAAAATAGAGAACTTATTTCATGCTCTGAACCTCCCAGAATAATTAGTTGAATGTTAGCAGCTTTCCAGAGAGTACCTGTGTTTGCTTTCCCACCACTGACTTGATGGTTGGTTGGGCAACTCGGTCTGACAACTCTTTCCTTCACACGAGGCCTCCGCCCACTTCCCTACCACTGCCAGTCAGTGTCTCACACCTGCACTGACCAGTCATTCTTGGTGTATAGCTGCCACAGTTCTGACAGTACAGCAGCCTCTTCTTCTTTAAGCCCCTCTTCCCATGTGTTTCAGCAACTGACTCCATCAATCTTATTTTTCAAAAGTGAGGATGAAACTAAATAGGTCTAGTTGACAGTCATTTCAGGAACAAAATGAACAAAAATTGATTGGAATGTGATACTTAATGACATTCTTACTTATGAAGTACATTTCTCCCAATACTTAAAAATCTAAAAATTGCAACATATTCGTTACTTTTCCTCTTTATACCTTTTTGCTATAATGTCTGTTATTAAAGCCTTTTGTTCCTCGTTCCATTTTTAAGAGGATATTTAACCTTAAAAGCAAACCTTTTTCTATGTTATTTTGCCAAATGATTTCTTTCAGGTCAATGTTCTAAACAGTCAATTTTCAGTTTGATGTTCAGATTGTAAAAGAATTCAGATTGGGAAAAGATTTATTTTACATTGTAGAACAATATTATATTAAACTTATTTATTTTATGTAAATTAAAAGATAAGGTCCATAAGCTTGTTAGAGCAGCCAGGGGAATACTTTTGACTCTACTTCAGACTGAATAGTTCTATTTATACGACTTTAGATGTAAAACTCATAATTTCAAAGCATTCTATTCCTTGGTGCTTAGGTTAAGATTTTTACAATATTCAGGAAAAGAGAAACAAAGGTTGTTTTGGAAACCAGTGTCCCTTGGAATGGCCCAGCAATTGCACTGCCGACTCCTTCTACACATCCTTACACTCTGTTAGGTGGGGCAGTCTGAGGTTTCCTGGGTTTATGGAGCAAAAGACTCCAACGTCCTCTGAGGAATGTTTAAGTTTGATTCCTAAGCACACCCAGGAAAACCTACTAAGTGGGATCTGAGGCTACTGGTACCATTGTTTTAACGATTTATCTCCTGGAGCAGACAGATCAAATAGTAAGATTTTTAATGAACTTCCTTGTTTTCCTTTGTGTTTAAATTAAATTAAAAAAAAAGTCATGTATCCAATCTGTATCCCACCCACATCTTTAGGACAATCTTAGGTCTTGCTCAAGTAGTACTACAGAATTCCAACATAGTTGTTAAATACAGTCAATATTTTTCCTTACAAAATAATTAATTGCAAAAATGTTAACGATAGTTTATTTCTTTTCCCTGCTCCATGAAGCAGGGCTGGCCCTGTGAGTTATCATTATCATTACTATTATTATTTTTCTATAGAATACGACATAGATGGCATTGTGCCAGTTGAGAGCCCAGTGCTCAAGCAGCCTCCTGCATTCGTTTATGCTGGGTCTCTCTGAACACTGCTGAGGAGAGCCCGCATCCATAGAGATGAGCCATTTCAGCTCGGGCCATCTCGAACCAGCCAGCTGACCACAGATGGACGCGTGAGCAAGGCCTCTGAGATCAGCCAAATCCAGCCCAGGTCAGCAGAACTGCCCAGCAACTTAAACAATTATGAGACAAATAAATGTTATTTGTTTCAAGTCACTACATTATAAAGCTGTAGCTAACCGAAACTTTCCTGTCGGATCTATTATGACTATGTGTCAACTGCTGTGTGCTAGTCAACAGGATATAAAGACAAACCGCAATCCCAGATTGGTTCCCTGATCTCAGTTAGTTCACAGCTTAACTGGTGTGTGGACACCTCCGCTTACAAGCATCTACACTACACATATGCTCAGATAGTCTCATCGAAGATTCCCAAAATGAGTAAATGTTTGCCTAGTGGATACAAGGGAAGCATTGTTCTGGAGAGAGAGACAGAGACAACGGAACAGACACAGTGATGAAGTGCACTAAGGGACCTGGAGGTAGTTCTGTGTGGTTGGACATAGGCAGAGAAGAAAAGTGGGAATTCAGTGAGCAGGACTGGAGTGTGCAGGCACCAAATCATCGAAAACCTTCTACATGCCTCATTCAGGAGTTATTCCTCAGGAGAGTTATTTTTAAATCATTTTCTGTGGCAGCCCCGGGGTCTGCAGAGATGCATCAATGGAATGCAGATGTTAAAGGAGGCTGAGCTTGTAGACACTGTGGACCCCAAGCAACAGATAACTGCCCACTCAAAGTCACCTTTCCTTATTTCATAATGGTGGTGAAATGATGTGGGGAGGTTGGTAGCAAAGGAAGAATGTTGCTCTACCTTCCCCCTAGAGTTATCTACTTGGCACCTCTCTGTCTCTTCAAGCTTCTCTATAAGTGGCTCCCAGTGACACTAAAACTCCTGGTGACCATCTCTAACTGGGTACTGATCCCTCGGCAGGCATCAGAGGATTGGTAGATGCCCATTGGGCATCACTTCCCTTCTTGCCATCTCCCTTTCTACTTTGTAACACAGTCACACGCTGGAGCAAAGGGATTGTCAAGGTGGAGTCCTACAGTTTGCCTGGAGTGCTGGAGTCCATCTGATCTCTCCTGGGCTCCATTTAGCCAAAGTGGCAATATCCCCTAACACAGAGGCAATGGAGTAGAACCTCACAATGATTTTTTCTCAGAAGTGGGGCAAAATTAGTTTAGCGATTGTTTAAAGCAAAAACAATAACAACGTCTTGAGGGGTTAGAGTATAACATGTGCAGAAGTAAAAGGCATGGCAATAGAGGCTGAAGTCTCGGAGGAAATAAATGGAAGCGTGCTGACCCAGGGTTCCTTTACTAGTAACGGAGTGGATGATGCTCCATGAATTAGGGTGGAGGACATGCCCTTCCAGAAAGTAAAGGGTATGATCAAGACAAAAAGTTTTTAAAAGTAGTATAGCAATGATAAATTATTATTACATAAATGGAACAAGGTTAGAAAACTTATAAATAGATCTAAGTACCTATAAGAATTTAGTATTTGATAGAAAGTTCATTCTAAATCAGGGTGAGAAAATGAATTATCCAATAAATATGTTTAAAACTGATAATAATTTTGAAATAAAATAATATTTCTCCTGTTTTTCTAATGTTATTTTATTCCGGATAAGGATTAAAGACTAAATATTAAAAAAAAATGAATCATGTATAGAGTAAAGGAAAATATGGCTGAAAGTTTATATAATTATGTTTTGGGCACTATCTTACTGAAGCATCACACTTAAGAAAAAATGAAGAAAAGTTTCCTAAATGTAAATTTAAAAATAAACTTGAAAGACAAATTTCAAACTGGAAATTTTGAGTCATGAATATTTGACAATGAAACTTCTACTATGTTGATTCCATAGAAAATAATAAAGAGAAATATACCAATGGGAAAATAGGCAAATAATACAAATAATTCATATACACACATGCACACATACACATTCATATACACACATACAAAACAGATGAAATGCTTAACAAAAATCTCACCAGTGTGTTTATTAAAATACATCTTAAAATAAAATGTAGTTTACAAATAAATAATGATGTGACAATATACTTAAAACACATTAATCAATGACAAAAATCACATTACAAGACTAATGTAATATTTATTATTCTATCTTGTTAACAAATATATGTCATACTTGTGCAAGAAAAACAAAACAAAACATAGAGTGACGTTTTAATAGTTATTTGTGAACAGTGGAATTATGGATGATTTTTTTCTTTTTTCTTATTATTTATCTACTTTATAAAGTTGCATCTTTAATGCAATTTTTTTTCTGTTTCCCCAAATACAAAAATACATACTTTTTTTCTGATTAGACCAGGCCAGAGCCATTGGGGTTTTGGTAGCAAACAGAATTTGCTATAATTTACATGGCTGCAGTGTTTGCATTTCCAACCTGATAGGTCAAACAGATGTCGCTACTTAAAAATTCCTCTTCATGATCCTAAGCAGATTGGTTTCAACATAACCGCTTTCCCAGAGCAATTTTCCCTTAAGAAAACTCTGACCACAGCCACCTACTCTACTGTGTTTCTCCTTGAACAAAGTATTAACCTCATTTGGACATTTAAAAAATTTCTCAAACTTATATTACCAAAACATTGCATAAAAGTTCAGTAAGATATGCAAATAAAATGACAATGTATGTAATTGATAAGGCATTTAACATAAAACATGGGCTCCCTGAATATTTAAGGTAGTACTCTTTGCTGACTTGAGATCGCTTCTAAAGTTTTCATTAGATTAACATCATGATTCTTTTCTGGTTATTAGAATTTAAAGGAAGAGTTCTTTAGGTTCTCTCCACCCCCCTTTTTCAATGGCATACCACTCCAGACAATTCAGATGAACACAAGCTATAGAACTATAGACACAAACTACAGAACTGCAGTTCTACTTGTTAGGATGAGAAGGCAGTGGAGAAAAAAGTGTGTCTTTGTATTTCTTTCAGGACAACTTACGATACACCAGCTCAACAACTTTTTTCTATCCTCTTGGAGACGGGCAGCTTCCATAGCTGCTCCAAGATGAATTTCGTCTCCAAATGTTTAGAAATGCCGTGAAGAAATGAAGACTCCATCTGGGACAACGTAAATGAACCTGGAGAACATTACGTGATGTGAAATAAACCAGACCCAGAAAGACAAATACTTCAGAATCTCACTTACATGTGGAATTTTAAAACGTTAAACTTACAGAGCCTGAGAGCAGAATGGTGGTTGCCAGAGGCTGGGGTTTGGGCAAATGGGGCGACGCTGGTCAGGAGGCACAACATTACTCAGCTGTACGATGACTAAGTTCTGGGCAGTGCATACTATGGTGACTGTCATAAACAACAGCGCATTGTGTGCTTCAGATTTGCTGCTTGAAGAGATGGTGAGTGTTCTCACCATACACAGACGCACACACAAAAGGCAACTATGGGAGGTATTGTGTTAATTAGCTTATTGTGGTAATCATCTCACAATGTGTATGTATATTAAATCATGCAATATGTGGTTCACAAAAACCACAATGTATAACTTGAATCATCATTTTCAACTGGTGTGCCACAGACTTTTTAAAACATATATTAACTGACTAGTCAGTCAGGGCTCTGACCTCTTTTCCCTTAGATTGTCAAATAAAAAAAATGACAACAGCCAACACAACAGTAACTGTCTGATGGGAATGAATCAAAATCATACTCATTTTTTTGGTCAGATCAGCAAAACATATATTATTTGGTGCGTCACAGTATTTTAGTAATTAGTTTCTGTGTGCCATGAAATGAAATAGATTGAAAATTACTGACCTAAGTAAGTGCAATTTTTTTTGTCAGTCATACCTCAACAAGACTGGAAAGGAATAATGAAACTAAATGAAGAAACAAGGACCTCCCCAAGCATACTGATGGCCCTTGCAGGGAGGGGCTGGTATTAGAGTGACCTGAAGGGGGCAGAGTGCAAGGGCAGCTTCCGGAATTCTGTTAGTTTTGTTTCTTTATCTGAACGTCAGTTACACAGGTGTTTTCAATTTGTAACAATTCATACACTTATAAAATGTTTCATAGTTTCATACAATAATATTCACATTGATATTTTTCAGATACTATGAAAGTATTTGTTCTGTTTATAGCCCAGAGTTTTGCTTGCTTGTTTGTGTTTTTAAGAATAACTTTTGTTAAAACCAATGAGGGGAAATATATTCATTTTACATGCTAACTTTACTCCAATTTCATCATTGCATAACCAAAATGTTTTAGGATATATTAATGACGCCTTTACTAGATACAAACTTTGTTTTTTTGGAAAATAATTCCAAATATTTTACAAACATGAAGAGAATGCCTGTACCTACATCATGCTGGCAATTAATTGGAATAGATTGCAACAAATCATATTTAAATGTCTCTAGAGTTGGAATGGGTTATCTAACTAGTTTTGCCATAATCCTGAATCAATTTTTCTCCTCCAGGATGAAATTACTAAACATGAATAAAATAATTATATCATGAAACTTTGAAATGACAGAAGCTATTAGCAAACTATCTGCCAAATGGTTTTAAATGTGCTAAATTACTGTGCCCAAACTGCTTTGGACAAGGCTGATACAAGTATAAATCAAAGATAATTTTTCTAGGAATAGGAAAGGCAAACAAAGTCACAGAAGTGTTTAGGCAACTGTTGTTCCAGTATGTTGAGCTTCCGGAGCACAGGGCAAGACTTCTAATATTCCCGGAGCCTCAGTTTTCTGGTCTGTTGAATGGGTATCCTAGCACTAACCTCTTGGTTGGTTGGGATTAGAGAAAGCCTATATAGTGAGCTTGGCAGTACCAGGAACAGGAGCACCATGAAATGCATGAAACAGTTCTTTGAAAAATGTAAGTGGGAGGTGGGGGATGGGTAGGGCAGGAGGGACTAGTGGGGGAAACATGGAGACAATTGAAATCGAACAACTAAAATAAAATAAAGAAAAATATAACTGTTCTTCAAGTGTTATTTCTTATCTTCCATTTATTTAAATGGGTAAGTAAGAAACCATTTGAAGCCTATTGATTATTTTATCTCTTATTTATAAATTATTTCTTATTTTCTACCATGAAACTTTAAAATCACATCCTAATGTGTTATCAATTTAAAATGTTATTGCTATTGTTTGTAACATTAGTTTAAATGTGCAGACTATTTATTCACTATATCATCATGAGTTAGACTTATTGCTTATGTCTTCCAAGCAAGCACAGTTTTTTTTTAAATTAAATTTTATCCCAGTCCTGCAAGTGAATTGAGCTTTTATGCCACTGTCTATAGTTCATTCATTCGACAAATATCTCTCTAGTAATAAGTGTGTGCCTAGAACTGTTATTCTAGGGGCCTGGAATATAGTAGACATTAACTCAAAGCTCCCATTCCTCATGGAGTTTATATCATAATGAGGAGACAGACAATTAACAATAACTGATTTAAACAAATAAGTAATATTGTAGAGTAGTAGGTGATTAGTACTATGAGAAAAAAAATGAAGCAGGGTAAGGGAGATTTGGAGTGGAAAGAGTAATTCTCATTGAGAAAGTGACATTTGACACTGGAAGCAGATTAAGATTCAGCCACGCCATTATCTGGGGAAGAGTGTTCCATGCAGAAGGGACAGCCAGTGCAAAGACAAAGGCTGAAGGGGGCGCTCCTGTGGGACTGAAGCAGAGAGAGTAAGGGCAGACAGTGGGTGGGCGGGGAGCCAGATGTAGGCCACTAGAAGGACTGCCGCTTTCTCTCGCAGTGAAATGCAGTGGTTAAGCACCTTGCATTTTTTTTAAAAATGTGTTTTAGATTTTAAAAGGATCAGAGGATTGTTGAGAAGGTACTTTAGGAAGACCAAGGGTAGCAGCAGGGAGACCAGTTAGGAGGTGATTGTCCCCATGAGGGATTTGGGTGGCTCCAACAAGCCCTGTGATAGAGGGGTGGTAGGAAGTGTTCGGATGTTGGACCCGTTCAGAAGGAAAAATCAGGAGAAACTTGTGACACATTTGTATGGGGTGTGAAAGGAGGTAAGCCAATGATTCTGTTTTACACAAAATTATCATGAAGGAAAACATTGTGTTTTTTCATTCAAAATCGTGCATACTTTAATCTCCTCAAAGTGTATTCTTTCTATTGACTCATATGTAATGAAACTACATGTAAAATATATGACAACTTTGTTAACATATACTCAAATTAGCACTGGGCACATGAGTTAGCAAGGAAGAGAGGTCTCCACAAGGAGTCTGGGGTGACTGTGACCTGCCTTCCATGCCCCTCTGCTCTGACCTTTGGGAGGACAGCTATGTTGTGATGCTGTCAGTTTATTTCATTGCCATCAACCAGAGTTGAAGTGGCATTTAATGGTTTCATTAATTGAGATTCTGCTGGCTTTTGACCTTGAAATTTCCAAATCTGTGACTTCTTATTCTTCCTTGACAATCTTTGCCAGGCTGACTTAAAGAAAAATTTCATTTCCTGTCAAGAGAAAATTACCCCCATTTCTTTCATATGTCAAACTCCTGTCATTTCTGCAGGTGTGGCCCATTGTGACTCAGGCTGTGAGGTGAGGCATTGATTTTATTGTCACTTTCTTTTCTTTTAACAAGACCATACCTCCCTCTCCTATTTTATGCACATGTGTCACAGTGGGTATTGTTACATAATTGCTTTAATGTAGAGTGTGAGCTGTTTTACCCTCTTAGGTTCTACTTGTCAAGGAGATAATTCTGCAACAAAACTTTTTCAATCCCTAAAGGTTTTATTTGATATTCTCATAAATGCTGGAATATTTGAAATACTTATTTAAAATAAATAAATGTATGTTGATTGATTGATTAATGGACTGCTTAGTGAGAAGCCAGGTCACCTTTTCTTAGAGACTCTGTGGGCTATAAAAGAGTAGTTAAGGGGGGACTATATGAATCTTCCATATATTTCAGTGAATATAGGCTCCCTCTTATCCTTTTGCATTGTCTGTATTTAAAGCTTTTTTTGTTCTTCCTCAAGACAATGCAGGTGCTTCCTTTGAGAAGCATAAAATTAAATCTCAAATTCGTCAATGAAGAATTATTTGTTTGGTTTAACCTGTGTTAGTTATTTAATTCACTTGACGTGTGTTAAAATTTTATGGGTATCAGAATGGAAAATAAAGCTACTCTCCTTTCCCCGCCGGCACAGCCATCTCCAGTCTCTGCATCCGGGTGTGGCAGTTTCTCCCTCACACAAAATGTTACTCAGAAGAAATCCCAATCGTGTCCCATGCCAACTGCATCCGTGTACCTCTGCAGCTCTGCCACCACCAGGTAATCCGAATGAAGCAGCTGGCGGTCCTTAGAAAGGCACAGGCCAACATGACAAATGGTGCTGTGCCTTCCTGAGGTGTCACGCTCCTCGTTCACTCTGTTCTGAGGGCAAGAGATAAACCACTAGCCTGTTAACACAACTTAGTGTATTTTAAAACCAGATGGCAATTTCTCGAATAGGCCTCATTGTGTTTTACTTGGTGCAGCCTTCATAGAACCCATGTTTGTGTCCACCGTGGGGGCTGTGCCGTAGAACAACAGTGCCGGAATGAGCCAGGAGGCTCCAGCTCTACCAGGAACTGGGAAACAATTCATCATTTTTTTGTCCATGAGATCTCTAAAGACACTAATATAGCTTCTGTTGGGTTTATCAGTAGCAACCTCATTAAGTAAAAATAGTATTATTAGGGGAATGCATTGTTCTAGGATCTTTCATGAACCAATCTGCTTTCTAAAAAAAGCAAAAAAAAAATTTTAGAGCAGTTTTAGGTTTACCACAAAATTTAGGAAGTAGCAAAGAGACTTCTCATATATCCTCTGCCCTCACCCAGGCATAGCCTACCCCATTATCAACATAATTTAGCAGAATGACTCATTTTTGACCAAGGAGGAGCCTACATTGACATACCACAATCACCAAAAGTCCATAGTCACATTAGGGTTGGCTCTTGGTGTTGTCCATTCTATGGGTTTGGATAAATGTATAAGGACATTATGATATCATACAGGGTATTTTTGCTGCCCTTAAAATCCTCTGGGCTCTGCCCCTATTTCCTGCTCCTTTCCCACTCCTGGCAACCACTGATTTTTTTTTAATGTTTCCATAGTTTTGTTTTTTCTAGAATGTCATATAGTTGGAATAATCTACTATGTAGCCCCCTCAGGTCAGCTTATTTTTCTTTGTAATATGCGTTTAAATTTTTCTGTGTTTTTTCATGGCTTGATAACTGATTTCTTTTCAGTGCTGACTAATAATTCCATTGTCTGGATGCATCAGTTTATTTATTCATTCATCTACTTACTTTCACGTTTTGGCAATCATAAATAAATATTTAGTCTATAAACATTTTTAAATGTTTATACTATAAACAGCTGTGTGCAGGCTTTGCATGGGTTTCAGTTTTTCACTCCTTTGGGTAAATATCAAAAAGTGCAATTGCTGGGTCATATGTTAAGAAAATGGTTAGTTTAGTAAGAAAGTGCCAACCGTCTTCCAAAGTGGCCGTGCCATTTGAGGTTCCCACCAGCAACGTGTGAGAGTTCCTGTTGCTCCACATCCTCGCCAGCATTTGGGGTTGTCAGTGCTCTGGGTCTTGGCCATTCTAATAGGTCTGCAGTGGTATCTCATGTTGTTTTAATGTGTATTTCCTGATGACATATTATGTGGATCTTCTTCGCATGCTTTTTCCTTATCCGTACGTCTTTGGTGAGGTGTCTGTTAAAATCTTTGGCTCATTGTTTTAATCGGGTTGTTTCTTCTCCTATTGTTGACTCTTAAGAGTACTTTGTATATTTTAGATAATAGTCAACCTTTTGTCAATTGTGTCTTTTGCAAAATTTCTCCCAGTCCATGGATTGCCTTCTAATTCTCTTGATACTGCCTTTCACAGAGCAGAAGTTTTTAATGTTAACGAAGTCTAGCTTATCATTTATTTCTTTCATGGACCATGTCTTTGGTGTTGGATGACATAAACCTTTTGATCGTCCCTCCTAGATTGCAATGACCATTCAGAGATTCGTGTCTCTTTGGTGTGGCCAGGTGTCCTATAAACATGGGCATCACAGTGTCACAGTGACCAAACTCATGGGTGTGAGAAAACGTACTGTACAAAAATAAGTCTTATATTCAGAAAAAGTAACCTCAGCCAAAACTTGAAATTTCTTGATTTTACTTATACTCAAAATGTCAAAGAAACATTATGTTATATACAGCAAAATAATTACATTCATCTTAAAAAAGAAAATGTATTGATAGTTATATCCTTATTTTTTTAAAAAAAAAGTAGAAAAGAAATTGCTGACAAAAAAAAAGAAAAGACAATGAAAACTAAGTTCACTATTGACAGAAATACCCAGGAAGACATTCCCTGGAGGAGTGAGGGGAGATTTTATATAACTACAATTTTCCTAAGAGGATGAAACTATGAAGGGAGAAAGCTTCAGATTATTGTTTTCACAAGTTCTTAGTTTTGCTATGGAAAGATAAGTGTCATTTTGGTTCTTAGCATTTCTTTCTAAGAGGCAAATCTTGCTAGTGGTCCCTTTTGGGACAGTCATTTTTCCTTCCAAGTATCGTGACCCCAATCCTGGGTTGTATTGGATTGGAGTGCACTGGTTCAAGGGTCAGTTGTGCTCCCAACTTCCTGTTCGATTACATCACATTACTAGCTTGAAATCAGTCAAGGTCAGGGAATATTTACACAATAGAAATTGGCAAACACAAGAGAGATGTTGTCAGAGCTTGAAGAGAGAAAATGCTGGTTTCAGGCTGAGTCAGGAGAGACAGCAATCACAACCCCTTTTCCCCATAAGCTTCCTGCAGGAGCTTCACCCACTGCTTTGGGCTCACCCTTCCCCATCCACCTTCTGGGAGTTCTTTCTCACTTAAATTAGTTTAAAAGCATTCTAATTTGTGAACAAATATCCTTAACACAGTTCATATGCCATTGCTGTTCAGTTTAATAATTTTCCTTTCTTTGTGGCTTTTGTCATTTAAATATTAATTTGCTAAGTAGCCATTAAAAAAAATAAGTCACAGTTAAGTGCCCTGAAGGCAGATGAGCTGAGCCTGAATTCTGACTCACTTACTGTTATATGAGTTTTTATACTTTCCTTGTATCAGTATTTCCTACTGACTTTTGTAGGATGATTAAATAATGAGAACATATACAGTGCCTAGAACAGTGCCTCACATATAGTGTTAGTTCTTATTTATCACCTATACACAAATAGATAATGTTAAATTTCTTAGAAAATCGATTCAAGAAGTTCCAGTGTTCTTGGAATTTTATTTGCAAAGTCATGCTTAAGTCACAGCCAAAAAACCTGTCCTCCTAATTTGCCATTACTTTGGAAGAAAATGTCTATTGAAGAGTTTAAGTGTTTAAGTTGGATGAATATTAGTTCTCTGGTCCAAATTTAATTAGCCTCCCTATGAGCTTCCATTTCCTACTTTATAAAATGGGACTATTAATATCTCGCCCACAGCATGGCCTACAGGGCTGCTTCTCAGCATTTTACAAGTCAGGACAAGTGTAGCAGACAGTCCTCTCCGGGCAGCTCACTGGGGTGGAGAGACAAGGCTTCCTCAACCTCAGGGCTCTCCGTATATTGCCCCCCCCTTAAGCCATTGCCAGCACCCCATGCTGAAACTCTGGCCCGGGGGATCACAGAGTCAATGAATGCCAGAGTGCCTGGCTCACTGATGACCCCACGTTAGTTCCACCTGGGTAGCTCAAATTAATGAGACTATACTGTACTTGGTGGGGACTCAGGAATGGTACAGAGCCTGAATGGCGTCCGCCGTGGATAATTTTTGTCACTGGCTTTCTTTCCAGTACAACTCCCCCCGCCCCACTCCTTACCATGCACCTTTTACTTTCTGCGAGCTGGGATATTCAATTATCGGGTGTTTGAAATTATGTCAAAATGCTAGTAAAACTAAGCGTGGAGCTCTTTCCTTAGGAAATTATAGAAAGCCGGTGGTGTTAATGAGCAGAAGTCACAAGAAACAAAGAAAACCCTCGTGTGGTTTCCCTTCGTTATTCAGGAATGCCACTCTGGGGTTCTGGGGCTAGTTTCATGCACTCTGAGACAGGCTCCCTACCTTTTCTGGACACTCTCGTGGAGAAAAGACCTTCAGCCCCTTGGTTCTCTAGAACAGACTCCGTTCAGCAATTAAATGTCACGTCCAGTGTAACAGTCTCCCCTGAACACTCTCTGGTTGAATTGACAGCCAAGGTTTCCTCTCCCACAGCTCCAGCTGGAAGCCCGCAGTGGAAGGGGCTGCCGTCTAGATGCAGCCTGACGTCTGCATTTTCTCTCCTGGAGCCCTGGCAGACATCTCCTTTGCTGCCCGTGACTAAGAGCTGCAATTTCTAGTTTTCCACCTTTGACTTCTTGCTTGACCCTTGGCTATACAATTTTGAATACTCCAGGCATCTTTCTCAGGAGATTTTTCTGCCTCTCTGAGTGACCCTTAACACATGGTGTCAGAAAACCCCCTTCATCCTTCTCAAGTAGGGCCCACAGGCCCATAGGACACACTTCACTTTGAACTGTAGTCAGTGCTGGGGGAGTTTCTTTCCAAAGCATAACCCCAATTCTGCTATCAAATGTCATGCAGGCAACGTTTAGCAACTGAGATTTGTCAGACATAAGCCGTTCGTTCACTTTGTCCTTCAAATGCAGGGGCCCATAGCAAATTCTTTTGTGGTCAGTGGAAGCTGCTTGACTAGTGTTGAGGTGAACAAACAGCTCTCATTTCCTCACCACGGCTGTGAGGTATAGTGGGGTGTGGGCACACGGCACAACTCTCTGCAAACAAGGCCTCACCAATCTTCCATCTTTCCAACCACTTCAATTTCAAATGTTTTCTGTTTTCCGTGAGTGCCTAAGTGCCACACAATAGGTTCTGCAATCCAATTCGCATGCTCTGCATGGCTACCTAGTCCCTTGCTTGGGAATGTAAGACTGGTTAAGGGCTATACTCTTAAGTCCACTCCTAAACAAATCAAAATTACTGGTTCTATTTAGGTAATTTAATGGTCTAGATGTGTGCCTTAGGCACACGAAAAAAAACTGTCTTAAAATCAGGAAAACTTACTTTTTAAAAAGCATGGCTCATGTAGAAACTCTTCAAAGGCTGATAGTATAACGTTGGGTAAATGCATCAACAGATAAATCATTAGCCCATAGAGTTTTAAGTTATCCTAAAGAATAGAATTCCATTTTAGATGATGTGACATTGGAAATGATGTTTGCAAGTTTAATATGCAAGTCTGGAATTCAAGGCAACCCTGATAGGATATGAGGGTCCACATAAATAATTATTCCTGTTACTCTAATCCTGGGAAGTTTGCCAGATTCCAGCTGATTAGGCTGCAGCCAGGACATCCTGGTGCCTTGGTTGCCAGGCAACCATTCACCTCCCATTTTTTTTCTCTTCCAGAGGTGCAGAATGCAATGTCATTTGGGATTGAAGTCAGCAGATAAGAAAATGAATCTCATTACATCAGCCAGAGCTTGTTTGGCATGGCCACAGCCTGGGCTTTAATGTCAGATAAATCCAAATTCAAATACTGACCTTGGAAAATATAATTAACCTCTTCGAGTTTGCTTTAACATTGAATATTACATTTCTGTCCCATGCCCAAGTCTTTTAAATGGAACTGTCCCACTCACAGTTCACTTCTCAGGAAGGTGGCTCTTAAGACATTGTTTGCTTGGGGACAATCACTCCTCAGACAGAGGTTGGTGGGCATGTGCTCCAGGAGAGACCTAACAAAGGTTTTCCAACAATCCAGTGAAGAATTCTGGGAAATCCTTTGCCGAAGGAAGGTGATGGTAGTTAGCCAACTAATTGAATTATTTTTCTTTTGTAAACTCGTTACAGAACACCTTTTGTGTGTTGAATAAACTGTGCCTGGCAGTGGGAATTCCACAGTGAAGGTGAGCATGATCACCGCCCCAGTGTGGTCGAGTCTAGTGAATGCGATGCCAGCCAGTATGGGAGTAAATAGAGAATAAGGGGTTTACAGGCTGTGACTGTTGCTAGGAGGGAAAACAAACATAGAGGAATAGAGCTGGTTAGAAAATAACAAGAGGAGACCTAACTCAGGTAGTGAGATTAGAAAAGTTCTCTTGAAGAAGGGACCATTAAAATAAAACCCCAAGGAATCTGCTAAGAAGGGGCCCTGAATTGGGATATGACTGAAGGGATTTGTATATGGGGCAGAGTGTGGAAAAAAAACCAGCAAGACGTGATGGATTTAACTGGCTGAGGGGTCTCCACGACAGAGTCCCAAGATTTCCCTCTGTGGGTGGTGCTCACGCATCCCAGGTTGCAAAAGGCCTGGTCTGGAGCCCTTCCTGTGGTGATGTAGTACAAACCAGAGGTAAGTCATCTTGCACTATTCTATTTTGTTCCAAAGTAACCCATGTAAAACACCATAGGAGTGTGCTGAGAACCAAGGGCATTTAGCTTATAGGAAAAAACACGTGACTTCAAATTGGAATCCTCCGTTTCTTAAGAGCAGTGACTGTTCACCACTAAATCTCAGTACAACGCCGGGAACATAAAGCAGATGCTCGATAAACACCTGTAAAAACCGCTATGGCATGGACAACTGAATGCTCAGGAACTGAGGAGCTGTGTAACAGTGAGCTTGTCATTAAATCCACTCCCAGTTCTTAATTAATTCTTGTTTTAAATATTCTCATGAAGCCAGGACCAAAGGTACCATCAAAATAATAACTATTGTTGTTATAAAGTCTACTGTACAGACTTTTATAAACACGGATCAGTCTCTTCCTCTTAACGCCTTACTTCTCTTTGTGAAAATATGTATTTTTCATTGTTATTGTCCAAATTATTTATAATAAGCAGCATATGACAGTTTATCATTGTTTGTAAAAAAAAAAAAAAAGAAGGAAGAAGAATTGCCTGCAAACCACGCCTCTATCATTAACTCCACGACCTCTAATGCACAGAAGGGAAGTCTCACGACAAATTAGTATGCATATCATTTGGAGGAGGCAAATAAAACTGTGCAGGCTGCTGTAGCCGATTACTGTGCACAGAGTCTATCAGCCTCTAGAAAAAGATGGACTTTTTGCATTGGATGTGGGCAGAGAGTACTTTTCAAACCTTGGTCACATTTGACTTTCTTATGACCTAGAGCCCATGCACCTGGAAACTATGTCAGCCCCATCTCACATCCATGCCACCAGCGTAAACTGGGAATTCGCAATCTACTTAAATTTATTCAATGTATAGATGTTTTTCAAATTCTCTTGACAATAACATACTTTAATACTTATGGTTTAAATGTCAAATGTTTTCCAAAGCAACCCAAGCAAACCCAGGTAAATATAGAGTAATAGTAATTGAATTAAAGAAAAACACATATCCCTCCGCTCGCCAAGTGATAAACATAACGTCGCTTTTGTGTGGGTGTTTTAGACCTTCCTCCCTTTGTTTATCTGTATGTTCACATACTTCATATTTTTAATATGACATGTCATTCAAGGAGTTCATCAGTAACTTTACCACATTTATCACCACGTAGACAAATATTTTACATTACTTCAATAACCACATACATTTATACATTACACACACACACAATACATATACCAGAATTTAACTTTTTCAATACCCATTCTTGACAAAGAATAAGTTTCCAACTTTTAATCCCTTATAAATAATGCTACGGTAAACAACATCCTTAACTAAATTTTGAGCATATTTCTGACCATTTCTTTAAGCTATGGAAAAGAAACATTATTAATCAAGATTTTAAACATTTATAGGCGTTGGACATTATCGCTAAGTCACCCTCGAACATGTGAAACTTTAGGCTCCCATTTGCATTGCATATGACCTGACCACATTCTGAAGCCAGACTTAGGGGAAACCATCACCGAATGTTGAAAAGTCAACTGAGATGAAATTATGTGTAATTTTAATTCATAGGCTACTAATTTAATTATGTGCTAATTCTGATGAACGATAATGTCCCAGAATGGCCTTAGAAAAAATAGCCATGTCTGCTTGGAAAAGGGGACCACAATGGCCAGTTCGAACTCCGGAGGCTGCGTAATTACTACACAGAAATGTAAATTGCTGTGAGGAATGTGCAGCTGCCCATGAATCTGCAGAATCCAGGCAGGAAATGACAGGGCACATCAGGCTTTTGTTTACTTAGCACACAGTCAGTGAGCGGAGCGGGGCAGCTCTGATCTGCTCAGTGCTCTTCTAGGCACCAGGGCGAGTTGGAAAAGTGTAGGTTTGTTTCTCATTCTCCAGCATCACGATTCATTTAAGAGAAAAAATGTATACACAAAAAAATTTCAATAGCCGTATAAGAAAATATTTGAAAAATAACAACTGAGTTATGCAAAGTCAGCATAAGTTCTAAGTAGTTTGGGGGAAAAGAGAGTTTGGGGTAGGTTGATTAGAGAAATTAATTATGGGAAAAAAGTGAATTTTGAATTGGATGTTAAAGGATGGCTAGGATTATATATGAAGGGAAGCAATGTGATCCAAACAATTAGAAATGAAAATGAGTATGTCACAACTAATTTTCACTAGACTACCTTTGATCAGAATGGGGAGATTTTGTTGGGCAGGTGTAGAACGTAATGTGGAAACATTTATGAAGATCAGACATGATTGCTAGGATAAGAAAATTCCACTTTTGCCCTGGCTGGTGTGGCTCAGTGGATTGAGTGCTGGCCTGCGAACCAAAGGGTGGCTGGTTCGATTCACAGTCAGGGCACATGCCTGGGTTGCGGGCCAGGCCCCCAGTAGGGGACGTGCGAGAGGCAACCACACATTGATGATTCTTTCCCTCTCTTTCTCCCTCCCTTCCCCTCTCTCTAAAAATAAATAGATAAAAATCTTTAAAAAAAAGAAAATTCCACTTTCACTTATAAAGTCACTCATTTGAAGATTTGTGTTTAAAGAAATAAAATGAAAATCACAATTCATCTGCTCACATTGGTGCACATAATAAATAGATATTGAAGACCTACAAGGAGTACCTATTTGGAAGGAGAATTAGATTCTATTGTAAAGTCCCTGTACTCATCAAGCCTATAGTTTGTGCAGAATTATTCATTGAAATATTAACTTGGCTTCGCTTTTGCTTCTGTAGATGTATCAGAAAGGAGATCTCCTATGAGGAAGCTCCTTTTCTCTTGTCATGTGCTTCCTTACTCAGGGACTTGGGCTAGAGAAATGCTTCTGGTTCCCTCCTACTATGAATGTAGGGCTCACGAAGAGAAAAGTAATTTATCTTCTGTATGGGGTCCCTTCCCAGCTCAGTCTTTCTTTCTTCAACCAAACCTCGAGTAAATGGAAGCACTTCAAATGCAACCTCTCCATGGCCTGTCTCAGGGGCTGGAGGTGGAGCTCATCTTCTTCCTTCTCTGACTTCTAAATCTTCACCTCCCCAGTTTCTAATGTGGGTCATGCTTCAGATTCTTTTAAAATACCACGGACAGGCTTCTCACCATGACCCACAAGTTCAATAAAACCAGTAAATGGCTAGTGTTATGAACTGAGTATTTGTGTCTCCCTCTAATTCACATGTTGAAAGCCTAATGCCAAGTGTGAAGGTATTAGGAGATGAGGCCTTTGAGGGATGCTTAGGTCATAAGGGGGAGCCCTCATGAATGGGATTAGTGCCCTCATAAGATGAGACAATGGAGCTTGCCGCCCCTCTCTGCTCTCTGCCAAGTGAAGATATAACAGGGAGGTTACCGTCCGTAAACTAGGAAGTGGGCATTCACTGGAGCCCTACAGCACTGGCTCCTGATCTTGGACCAGCAGCCTCCAGGACTGGGGGACATGTTTGTTGTTTAAGCTATGCAGTCTATGTGTTTTGTTATAATGGCCTAAACAGATAAAGCTTCCTAGAAATTCTATATGCAATAAAACATCTTTGATTTCTTTATCACAGTGCATCTTCTGCTACTATTTCCTTTGCTCACTTCCCTTTACTGACCTCCTCAATGTTTCTTGAACTTGTCAGCCAGGCCCCATCCTCAGATATTATGCCTTTGATGTCTCTTCTTCCAAGGATTCTCTTCTCTCAGAAAAATGCATATCTTACCCCTTCATCTAATTCAGTTCTCTGCTCAAACGTCACCTTATCACACTGAGCTCTGCCACAGCACCTCTAGGAAAGAACATCCATATTGCCTCTCCCATTTCCTTGGAATATCTAGTCCCTTATTGTGCTTTGTTTTTCCCCAAGTCCTTAATAATTATTGGCATACAATACATTTGTATGTCTGTTTGTATTTATTTTATTTCCCTACTAGGTAGACTCCAAGAAGCTTTTTTCTTGTCTGTATCTCCAGCTCTTTAAACAGAGCATGGCACATAGTTGGCACTCAATAAATGCAGATTGGGCAAAAGTAGGTGTACAGCTGTGAGTACTTGAAATACAGTTCATTCTTGTATTATTATTTAATAATTATTATATTATTTTCCATATGAACAACTGGAAACCTACTTTTCCCCACCCTGTATGCACTAAAAAAAAAAGACCAATATAGGCATGTAAATTTGGTGACAGAATACAATGGCAAATTAGACCACTAGCGAGTTATTGGTATCAACCATGAAAACCCACTTTGCCTCTTTCTTGTTTATACCTCCGGTTTTTAAATTTACAATAACCTGAAACTATTCTTCAGTGGTGTTGGAAATATGCATTTGTTTATCATATCCTAGAGAATTTTATTCACATAACGTCTATATTTTCAAATGCCATCTTTCTAAAGGAAGAAAAAAATCAAATATTCAAAGTTAATGCTTTTACTTGATTTCATTGGCACTGGTCACTTTAGGTGTAGTTTTACCAGGTCTTGAATAAATACTAGGCTACCTTAAAGGCTTCTAAAGGAAACTGACCTCTTTAATGAGTATTTAAAAATCAGTTCTCCAAGTACAACATCAAAAGGCAGACTTAGTAATTTCACATCAAGTCAGAGGGAGTGGGGCATCCTCACTGAGCCCAGACTTGGCGGTTCAGCATGCGTCTGCAGAGGCCCAAAGAGTTTGATCTTAAGTGACACACTCTGGACAGAACGGAGAGTTTCCCAAAGCCCACCCCTAACTGCCAGGATTTACGACTTTCATGTGGAGCTTGACATCAAGCATTGTCAGCCCAGAGCCCACAGGACTTCGCAATATCTTAAGGACAGTGCATTTATGCATTTTGCCCTTGGTCCCTGGCGAAGATTGTGTCAGTCAAATCGTTGTTCACTTGCTTGATAAGTAAATCTAGTAGCATAAGCAATATAGCTTCTGGTTTTAAATGGCTTAGTTTGTTGAAATTAACAGTAACCAAGCTCAGGGATTAAGGGGCATCCTACACGCCAGAGAAACACTGCCTGGCTACGCACTGAACATTAAAGGCCTTTTGCAGGGTTTTCTGCTCTGGCTAGTCTTTCATGGTGGGCTATGAACCATACTTCAAACATGATTAATGAGGAAAACAAAGGCCTGTTCTAGCAACGTAGCATATGTAACCGGTCCACACAGTCCAGTTCCGGAAAAGCTGCCATTTATAAACATTATAATAATGGGTTTTTTTACATTTTCTTACAAAGGTTTAATATTTCATTTTGATTTTTGAGAAGTAAGCACAAGAAGGATAACTTTAGTATAACTAGATCAAAAAGTCCATGCAAAGTAAGAAGTAATGAACAGTATTTACCTTAGAATAGCAAATTATTCTTAAACTAACTTGACTATGCTCACATGTATTTTTAGAGGTTTTATGTAAATGAGCACCACTCAAGCCATTTGGTAGGGAATCTCCCTCAACGTGATCATGTGTATCAGCCGTAAAATATTCTGCTCCGATCTCCTTCTGCAGGGAGATAATCCTAGGTGCTGCTTCTCTGCATCAGGGTTCGTGACTGAGCATGGCGGGGAGACCCAGGCAGACCCACCCCAGTAACACCTGAGACTCTTCCAAAGGGCACCTGAGGTTCCAGGACTATACCGTGGCCAGGTCAAACGCCCTTTGGAACTGTATGTACTCTAGCATTCTTTCTCCGTACCACCCCCTTCCACAGAAGTGGCAGTCTGAAGGCTCTCCCACTTTCTCTTGCTCGCTTTGTAAATAAATCTCTTGCATGACTAATCCCATCCTGCTGTCTACTTGTCTGAAGACCTCAGTGAACACACCATTGAGACTTACAGAGACCTCTCAGTGGCAGTGTCTTTCACCCATTCGGCAAGTATTTGTTAAGCATGAAGTTGTGCCAGGTGGTGTCCTTGTCAGTGGAGATACAGATGTTACACAAAGAGTGAACATATATGTTTGATGCAGATTCCATGCTATTGAGGGTAATATACATAACACATATAATATATATAATTATGCATTATACAGTATGTATTATGTAATACCTATATAATGTATAATATAATAAATAGTATATATTATACATTATAGTATAGTATATATTATAGTATAGTATACATTAATATATAGTATATATAGCATACTATATGTATATAGTATATATTATATTATAGTATATAGTATATATTATAGTATATATCATATTATAGTATATAGTATAGTATATAGTATATACTATACTATAGTATATACTATAATATACTATATAACAGTATATAATATATAGTATATAATATACTATGTATTTTTATATAATACATATAACATTATACAGTATTACAATACTACAGTATTATAATATATAGTATTATATAACATGCTATATAGTATATAGTATATTATATATAATATATAGCATCATAGTATTATAATATGTAGTATTATAGTATTATAATATATAGCATTATAGTATATAGTATATAAATACTATAGTATTATACTATATAGTATTATATAATATACTATATAATAGTATTATAGTATTATAATACTATATAGTATAATGCTATATTATATAATACTATATAACACTATACTATATATATAATTATGAGTGTAATGAAAAAACAGTTTAATGGGAGCACAATTTGAAGGATCAAATAAATTCTAAGAATTGAGGAAGGTTGCTCTGAAGAAGAGAGTTTTAAGCTGAGGCTTGAAGGAATTGTGAGAATTAGCTAGGCAAGTAGGAAAAAAAGAAAGAGCTTGCTATATAAACTCAGAAAACACATGATTTGTTCAGGCAACAAGCAGGAGTCAGGAATGAATCGAAAAAACACACGGGATACATGTAAGTTCCATATATGTGAACATCCTTCATAAACATCCTTCCAGTGCTCCCTGGATCCACTTCTTTTTCCCAGGTAAAATAACTGGGATAAATGGCTCATCTGAGCCTCCCCTTTTCACACATCCTATGGGTATACAATATTAGATACCGTGACTTACAGCACGGGGGTGTCTTCCTATTTACACAACTCCACGATATCCAGCAATATGACTAATGTTGTCACAGCAGATGAGCTAGGCGCACTCATATTTTTCAGCAAAGACTTTTTGCTATTTGTTAGGTGCTGAATAGATATTTGGTGTGAATCTGATGTGCACGCATATCCTTTACTCTTTTAATGACATGAAGAATGGTATTTAGGACAAACTTGTAATTGCCCCCAAATATGTTTTTTCTTAAGTCTATATTTACAAAGTTCCACATGAAAGCAGTCAGTTGTCTGGTTGGATGGCTCATATAAAAGCTTAGCTGAGCAATTCAAGTCTAATATGAAAACTATCTATCTATCATCCATCTCCCTCCCTCCCTCCGTCCCTCCCTATTAGTCTATCTATCTGTCCAAGTAGATGCATACACACACCACACATATATGCAGACAATATCTAGAGAGTTAAGAAAAGACAAATTTTCACTAGAACTATCTAGGGACTTGCTTCAGGTTCACTCTAATTTCTGATGAGAGAAGATCTTTGAATATATTCAATTAAGTATTATTTAAAATAGCTCCTCAATGCATTACCCTCAAGTACTATGTTTTGCTAAGCATAATGACAAATCTGTCACCTCAATCTGCCTTTCTCTGTCATTAATTTTACTGCAGCTATTAGGTTAACAATGATGTTGCTAAATAAGGTACACCAATTTTAACTTTGAGACTAAATGTTAAGGAAAATTATATCTTCCTTCGAGAAAATTATTGAAGAATAAATATAGTATAATAGTGTCTGACAATACCTTGTAAAGAACGTCAAGAGGACTTTTTTAAATAGAAAAAGGGCACTGAGGACATAAACTGATTAAATCAGCATCTTATAATATGTAAATAAAATGTAAGATAATATCAGAGTACATAGAGAATTCTGAGTAATAAAATGGTACTTCAAGAGGTCATCTAGTGTATAATCCTGACATATTTCAATTTCAGTTTAAGTCCATAAATCATGGGAAAATTCAAACACTTAGGAGATGTCAGAGAGAGAGAGAGGAGAGAGGGAGAGGGAGAGAGGGAGAGGGAGAGAGAAGCAGCTATAGTGCAGAGCAAATATTTAAGAAGTCTCTCTTGTTTATGTTCATTCCACACTCTTAACATATAAGTGAAAACATTTATTTGGATAACTACAGGAAACTGCTAGAATTCAGAAACAAATTCATTTACAAAATATCAGTAACTTTGATCTAAATCAGGGGTCAGCAAATTACCTAATGGGCCAGATAATAATTTAGGTTTTTCTTGCCAGAAGGTTTCTGAAATACTACTTAAATCTGCTATTGTAGAGAATAAGCAGCCTTAAAAAATACTACATAAGTACATGGGTGTTGCTGTATTCCAATCACTCTTGGATTACAGAAAAAGGTGGCCACATTGGACCCGAGTCATAGTTTGTTGATGTCATACTTTAAAGAATTAGGGCCGATTCTTTGTGTTATTCTTTCTTAGTGTAATTCATGTGTTTGAAATATTTTTAGGTTTTAGTTTTTTTACATAAATTTCAAATAAGTTGATCATGTTAACCTTAACTTGGGTGTTCTTGTTTTCATATGCAGTCCCCCAAATTAGAGAAATATTCCTTTATATCTTACTACAGGCCAGCCACTGGCCTAGGTTCTGATGAGACCCCATTGAATTAAAGAATGAAAAGCTGATGTTAATTATATCCCAGACTGAGAAAGATAGATAATAAAAATAAACATAACATATAAGCAAGCTATATAGTATTTTAAAAGGTAATACATACTTTGGAAATAGAATTAAAGTGGACTGGGAAAAGGGAACAAAGATGGTTGAGTGGAGAATGGATGGCAGTTTGCTGTGTCAAATAGAGGGTCAAGGTCAAAGTCGGTGCCAAGGTGAATGTAACAGGCTGGAAGATGCAGGAGTTAGCCAAGCAGATATCTAGGGAAAGCATCCAGTGCAGGAAGAGCTGGAGAAAAGGCCTGTGCTTACTTGTTCTGTGAGCAGACAGGTGGTCAGTGTGGCTAGAACAAAGAGAACGCTGAGCAAGGAGAGGAGGGTAGGTGGAGAACAGGAATAAGGAATGTGGATGAAAATAAGGAATGTGAATGAGGTTACTTTTATGGGAAGTAACCTCACAGGGTGATCTGATCAAAAATTCCTAACTGGGAAGGTCATGTTGTGAAGTCATGCCCCGGGCATACAACTTTTTAGTAAAAGGCTTACAATTGCTTTAGTGAGCCCTGTCCATTGTTTCTGTGCATCTAGGTTAATGCCTCTTTGAAATGCTTGTTTTCAGATCTCTCCTTCTAAAGGGTGCTCACCCTCCAGAGAGCACCGTATTCTTGTTTACTATCCTGTAATCTAATCCCTGCCTGGCTTTCTCCCACCTTCCTGTTATCTTCCTTACTCTCTCAGTTTCAAATGTATAAACGAAACTGCAAAACTGTTATTCTCAGGAGCATTTGAGATCTTGCTCCCTGGCTTATGTTGTCAGTTTGGCTCAGATAAAGTCTTATAAAAATTCTCTACAGGTTTGGATGTTTTGCACATCAACGGGAATTAGGTCAAAGAGGAAAAAGGCAGGAGTGAGGACTTGAGAACCATTGTAGGGACCTTACTTTTACGGTGAAAGAAATGATGCCTCTGGAAGATTTATGCAGAGGACTGACATAAGCTGGTTTATAGTATCAGAGAGACTGCTTCACCTTTATGGTTTTAGACCCTAAAAAGATCTGGAAGTCACATACGGATAGAGGCTACAGATTGAGAGTGGCAGGCAGTGTCACTGGGGCTCCAAGAACCCCAGGTACCATGATGTCTTCATACGCCACTCTTGAGATGGAAGAAGTCCATATCTGCTTTTTCCCAGAAATGTGACTGTCTATTTCCCAGAAACCTCCAGGGAAAAAAAATTTGCCATCTTCACATGGGAATATACACTGTGGTTGCAAGAAAATAAAATATTTCTCCTTATCTTTTCAGGGAGGACCCAAGTATGAGAAAAAGTTTGCCCGATGACTTAGCACATCCCAGTCTGAGTAATCCCAGGCACACATCATTGAAACATACACAAAGATAGCTTTGTGAAATTATTCAGTACCAGATTCTAGCAACCTCAGCCTTCGTTTACACAGATCACTTCGTTTCAGGTGTGCTTACTGGTACTATTAAGTAGTCAGAGTTCATCTTCTTGTGAAAATTCTCCCTTGAAGGCCAATTCATTCATCATGAAAGCCGCATTTTGAGAAGTGAAAGAGTCCAGCTGGATACACTGGTAAGACGTTTTCATCTTCTTGAGAACATTTCAGCTTTCCAAGTATTGCACATTGAGATGAGAGAATGGTTTCTGAATTCAAGCTTAATGAAAATTGAAGTGTGATAAACAAACACATCCACTCATTCGTCTCTAGCTGAGAAGCCCTTACCAGGAAAACTCTGCTGCTCACTGGAGAACTGATCAGAAGCACCGTTTAACTATTCACATTCCTCAGATCCAATGGAGCTGCTCAGATGAAAGACGAAACTCAAGACTAACAGAGAGAAAGAACTGGACCACTCTAAGATACAAAATAGACCTCACTTCAAGCACATCCCAATCACATGGCCACTGTTAGCTTTCCTACCACCTGTGCGCACTTTAGGCCTGCTTGTGGGTATGAGTCATACCAGAACCTCTTTATTTTGTGTATGTCTCCATGTATTACAGAACATCTACAATTTTATCATTTTGTTTACCCCTCAGTAAAAGTATACCACACCAGAACTTAATTGATTCTATATATAGAATTTTCAAAAACATATTTTTTTAGGGCTTTGTTTTTGTTAGAAGTTTCAGCAAAATCATGTTAGGTAAGAAAGCTATAAGCAATTTACAGCTTCGTGGCTAATTCAATGCCAGTCCTTTTCCTCAGGATTATCTTCTTTTTCATATTTATTTACATTCTCATTGTATATTTCTAGTAATTCTTTGTTTATTACCATGCTGGATAATATAAATGACACAGAATTTTAAACAGATTTTGGTTAAATCTTTGACTAAAGATTTAACTTAAGTGAAAAATATCTTAGATAAGTTTTACTTAGACTATCTTAATCAAATCAAGCTGCACTTTGTGGTGTGATTTCTGAGTGCTATCCACTTAAATTTAACTAAAAGAGAATGATAAGGACCCTTCTGAAGCAGATTTCCCTCTTTACTTATCAGATTATTCAGATGGCTTGTTCCTAGCATCAGGCCTCTTCTCTTTTTTCTCCTACACCCAGTCAACTACTTATCCTCCCTCTAGACATGTCCAGTTTGACCCCCAGCAAGAATAGATGGCATCTTCAAGCTGGTTAATTGATAAGCAAGCATTTAATAAGGACTCTTTTAATATATATGGGTTGGACTTAGGAAAAGCAATAGCGATGATGACCACTCCAAGGTTGGTAACAGTAGAGCCATTACTATTCTTACCCTTTTTTTCTCTCTCTCTTTTTTTTATTGTTGTTCTAGTACAGTTGTTTCCATTTTCCCTCCACCACTCCCTCCAGCCCCACCCACCCCTGAGGCAAGGAGAGGAGGCCACTACTGGGATCCAGAGAGTGAGAGAGCTGTGTGCTGAAGGGAGGTCCCTTGACAGGAATTGTGTCCTTTGGTTGAGGGCTGAGAAGCACTCACAGCAACCCCTACTAGGAGGAGCAAGTAAGTAAATAAATATCAGGTCTTTATACTCTTCTGTCCTTCTGATCTCTTCCCATTATCCGTCATTTGTTGAATATAACCCAAAATCAAAGAACAAGAGAGACTTTTGATGCATTCCTCAGAGGTCAGGATCCCAGGACACAGAGCAAAGTAGAGAGATAGGGAGTGGATCTCAAGAGTAAAGGGGGCATTCCCAGCACATCTTCCAAATCACGTTCACTTTTCACTTAGCGGACTGAAGCATTTGGGTAAGCCAGGTTGCCCATGGGGAGGGCTAGAAGTTCTTACAGAAAACCTTGTGATAGCTGAATCTACTTATGTTCTTTCCCAAGGGCCTCCTGAGAGGCTTGCATAAGAATCACTGCATGTGTAATCAATTTCAGTACTCAGGCCTTCCAATATATCTATGATTAGCGTGCTGTTGGTGCTCATTTGTTTTTAAAAAATTAAGTGACCAATTGGCAGCTATCTTTAATTTAGTGAAACTACTTAGGCATTGACAAAGTTTCAAACTATGAGCTTGAAGGGAATCAATAGAAATAAGGAAGCTGCCCATAATAACTGCTTGCACTATTCAAAATCTCATCCTATTCAACAGAAGAATAGATTTCGGAATATCGTTAACTTTTAAAGTCACTTTCAGGTATTTTATTAATTCTCTTTGGAACAAACCTCAATTCATGCTCTCTAAATATGAAGCTGTCAAAGAAGCTTCCAACACTGGCAGGCAAGTGCATGGTTTGCCAGAGAGGAGCTGACTCTCCACAACGAATATGGATCCAGAGTTATTCTGAGCCAGGCCAAGTTCTAGGTGCAGATAGCCATTGTTCTAAGGGATCAAAGTCTGTTCCAAGAGTTGTAAACACCTAACTTGCAGGCCAATGTTTTGTTTGAATCCACAGTGTTTTTTTTCTTTACTTTCATTTATTTTTAGATAAATGTTAGCGGCTTCAGAAGTGTTACCATCTCTCAACTTCAGTGTAGCCTCTTCCCTAACTAGCATCTGCTGGAATCTGAGTCAGGACCCACGGTTTATATTCAGAGACAAAGCACCAGCCTTCTGTATAAACGAAGAAGAGAAGGAAAACATCAATGGCCAAACAGCATTATTACTATTTTTACTCTAAATTTCAATACTGGATGCAGAGTAATCTGATCTGGGTCCCACTCATAAAATCTGTGTCAGCCATGTGTTTTTCATCCTTTCATTTTTACCTTTTTGTGTCTTTATATTAAAATTGGGTAGCATTTAGTTAATTTTCTCTTTTTGTGTCATCTAAAAATCTTTCCCTTTTAATTCATGTTTAAGGTCATTTATATTTAATATGATTATTGACCTGTTAGGATTTAAATATACCATCTTGTTATTTAATTTTCCTTTGTTATATCTGATCTTTGTTCCCCTTTCCTCCTTGTCCACATTCTTTCAGATTAATAGACTTTTCATTATTACCATTTTATTTTGTCTCCTTTGTTGGCTTAACTGTAACTCTTATTTTTTTTTTTTAAATACATGCTTTAGGAGCTATATCTGCAATAAACAAGCTATGTTGGTTTGTTTCTGCTGGGAGAGTAAATTGGGGCATCTTACTTCAGCTTGGCCTGAACCATTTGTGGTTTTGAGAGAGTGTTTTTAATACTTCATAGCAGTCTCTATTATAATTTTTTTCATTACATTACTTCTATAAGATGTTACAGGGAGCATAATTATATTCACATGGACACTTTCAGTAAATCCATTCTTTTCTATGATCACCCGGCTCCTTAGGAGGAAATGTTTGCCCTAGGACCCAGTATACTGTAGGCAACCATAAGTATTCTCTGAACAACCATGTCATAAAATGACATTTTCACTTGGAAAGCTAAGTAGTTTCAGATTTTTAAAAATCATTTATATATGAGGTGATTATTTGCATAACCTTTTCCCTAATGCTTTTGTTAAATATATATATTTTTAAAATACTGGGTTTTTTTCCATCAAAAATTCAATTATTTTCATCTGGAACTAAATTTCCAAATGCAATGGAAGATATATAAATGGAGAATTGACAGTATATTATTAGTGTCATCTTATCAAATACACCTTTTAGTTTGAACTTTCTACACCTGAATTTTTGTGCATGAATTTACTGCTAACATTGATGTACAAATATAAGACAGTATTTCCAAGGCCAATTTTAAGGAGGAATTTAAAAGCAAGTTTACAAAAAAATTATTTTCAGTAATATTTCAGAAAAAAACAATGTGAGTCTTTTCAACATAATTTTTAAACAATTTTCATTATAAATGTAATGCATCTTAATTGTTAAAAATATTTAAACTCAAAATAAAAAAGGAGAAAAAATAAAATTACTTATATATTTGGAATCAGAAAAAATAGTACTAACATTTTGATGTATTTCTTTTCAGTCTTTATTTTTCTCTATTCATATAAGTCATTATTTATCTTTATTTTTATTGTCAAATAATATAATTAACTTGCATATATTTTGTAAACTTGTTTTTTTGCTTTAATATCAACTCACAGCTTTCTAACTACTTTAGTTCTCCATTTTTATGATTTCATAAAAAATGAAAAAGTTATGTTTCTCTTCTGTTTAAAAAGCAAATGTCTGTTGTTTGTGAATATAAAAGTGTTATTCATACAAGAAAAAATGACACGCTCTATATTTAAAATTTCTGTCTGTATTCCAAATAAAACAATCAAGATGAACATTTACCTTGGTTAATCAACTATTTATTGAGCCAATCTTTTCCTTTGGGGTGGATAATTTTCCAAAGCTTTGTTCCAGGCACTTCCCCTTTTGGATTTTTCACAAGGGACTGGTAGAGATATGTCAGGCATCCCAAGACCTTATCATAACTGGCTGATGGCTCTCAGAGGTGCCGATGATGGATGTTACAACAGCAGAGACGGAGTGGAGGCGGCAGCAACAGCCTGTGAGAACCCGCAAGTGTTTGACGCTTCTGAGAATAAAGAAAACCCTCATTACTCAATAATGTGTAGAAGGACCCAGTATTAACAACATGCTATCCAGCGTATACGAGAACTGGGATATTCTAATATGGGGAGAAAAGCTTTTTTTTTTTTAAATGTTTGCTTCTGTGTTTTCCATTCAGCCTGTACAAAACAATCACCTAAGACACATTAAAAACCCAGATCCCTTTTCTACCCTAGAACCATGGAACCAACATCTCCAGGAAAGATTCTCCCTTTAACAAATTCCCCTCCCCAGGCAATTCTAGAGATGTGACAAGTTTGAGGGAAACACTTTATATAAATATGCTTTTTTCTCAAAGTATTAAATTTCAGCAAATAACATGGTTCTAAAACTATATTGAATACATTTGTCTCTGTTGAACCAGAAAAGGCATTGTACAATCTTACCGGATGCCAAGAGCAGTGTAAAAAACACACGTGAAATTGTTCACAGAGTGTGTTTTTGCCAAAATAAAAAACCCCATACATTATAATGAAATTTTGTAGGTTATAGGAACGGGTGATTTTTAATAGAATTTTCATGTACTGTTGATATACAGGTTATTTCATGGTGTTCTTAGCATTCACACTCTACTTGGATTGATTAGCAAAGCACAGTTGTTCTTCATCTCCAGGTTATCTAGTATAAATTTATTTGCAGCAATGTGTGAATCATGTATCTTGTTTCACCATCTCAATAGTTCATGTCATTTCTCACAAATTGACTCATTAATTTCTGGCTAACTTGAGCCAAACTCCTTCATGGAAGAGCGGGTTTCTCTATCAAATAAGTAAACTCCTTACTAGAGTATCATAATCAGATTGACCGAGGCATGAGGAGAGGGGGAGCTAAAACCACATAGGATTTACCCATCAGTGTAAGAAGTACAGAAATACCTGCTGTGATGAGTCACTGGAGTGAGATGCTCTCGTAATAGTGGTCATGTAAAATAAAAACTTAGGGGAGAAGTTCTCTCTTATGAGAAATTTCTCTTCTTCTAAGTTCCCAAGTGATGGCCTGGGAATAGCGTGCACTGGCAGCTATAAATCTTGCCCAGCTTGTTGCTGTTTATCCTGGTTACTAACAATCCAAGCAAATCTAGCAATCACTGTTTGCAATTCACTACTTTTCTTGATTGCTCTCCCGCACCCCAGCTTTGATAACCTTCTCCATTCCTACATTTTAGTCCTTACGTAGGATGGGTTTTCCTTCCATTCCAATCCCTTTAATAGTTATATAATTCACTATGTGAGATAGCAATTAGTAAGTAATTAGTAATATACGTATCTATTAAAACTTGCTCCTGTTTATTTTTTAATGTACATTTTATTTCCTAATACTAAAAGAGAAGAGCCCGTGAAGCTGGTTTTCTTCCAGCAAAAAGGTAGCAGCACAGATAATAACGTGGGTGAGTAGCAGGTCAGGGCAACGTCTGTGTCATGCAAACTGAGTTACCAAATGTGGGGACACGTGTTCTGAGCACCTGTATCTGTGGCTTCTTTCCCTTAATCAGTGAACTGACTAATAGCAAGCTGCACGTATTTTCCTTGAGACAAGGTGCATGCTTTGAAACACTGCAAAAGAACAAGAAAGACAAATTCAGCGTGCCGTTGCTTCCAGGGTGGCTTGCCTATGGTAATATTCTCGTTTTCATGAACTATAAAGCATCAGTCTGGCTCTTGGTTTGGGAAGCCTTAAAGAGTCAAAGGTTTATATTTTTGACTCTAACTCACCCCTATCTTTAAGTAGTTGCTTTCGTCATCTGTTTTCTTATTTTTATTCATTCTTTAAGCACAGTAGCATCGATGACCTCAGTAGTTGTTTTATATATGAGGCCTGTCCAGAAAGAGTCCAGCAACTAGTGATTGGTAGCTTCATTGTGACGCTGTGGCCACTCATGCAGTATGTGTTGTGCAAGTTTTTGGCAAAACATCAAATCACCCAGGTGACTCAGCCTCCCTGCAGCCCAGATATGGAGCCCTGAGACTTCTGGCTTTTCCCAAAACTAAAATCGCCTTTGAAAAGGAAGAGATTCCATACCACCATGAGATTCAGGAAAATTTGACAAGGCAGCTGATGGCAATTCCAACAAAGGATTTTGCAGTGTTTTGAACAGTGGAAGAGACACTAGGAGAACTGTGTGAGGTCCCGAGGTGCCTAATTTGGAGGGGACTGAGGCATCATTGTACTATGTACAATGGTTCTTGTATCTTGTATCTTCTTCAATAAGTGTCTATTTTTCACAGTAAATGGCCAGATACTTTCCGGACAGACCGAATATGCTACATTGGTAGGTGGTATATTGGTGCATTTTACACACACACATAGATAGATAGATAGATAGATAGACAGACAGACACATGGTACATTTTTTCCTATTATGTTGGGGCTGTGTATTTGTGATGCTGTGATTTGTAAATATATCTTCATCCCTGTTTATGGCACAGAGATCCCCCAAATCTTGTAATTTCCTAAGTGATGAGAGGAAGGTGTCCTTAGTTATGTTAATGAGGTTACTTTGGGAAGCTGCTTAAGTTTAATTTAAGGGTGAGGGCTGGTTGCCAGGAGAACCAACCATGTGATCAGAGAATTGGAACTTTCAGGTCCACCCCCTGACCTGAAGATGGAGGTTAATCATCAATGGTCAATGACTTACTCAACCCTGCCCATGTAATGAAGCCTCCATAAAAGCCCAGAGGGCAGCTCCATGCCCTTTGCTCCATGCCTATCTTCCATCTGGCTGTTCCTGAGTCACATTCTTTTACACTGAAGTGGTAATCTGGTAAGTAAAATGTTTCTGAGTTCCCTCAGTTCCAGTGTTACTCTAGCAAATTAATGGAAACCGATAAGGAGGCTGTGGTAACCTCTGCTTTATAACCCTTTGGTCAGGAGTACAGGTAACAGCCAGGGTTTGTGACTGGCAACCTGAGGTGGAGGGGGTCTTTGGAAGCTGTAATCTGTAGCTGGTTCATCAGAAGCACAGGTGATAACCTGGATTTGTGACTGGAGTCTGAAGGGCACATTGGTGGGAAATGGTGCAATCTTGTGAGACTGAACCCTGACTCTCTGGAGTCTGATGCTGTCTCCAGGTAGATAGGATCAAGTTGAGGTGAATTTTAGGACACTAAGCTGGTGTCCAGAACAGATTGTTGGATATCTGGGGAACACCCCCCACCCTTCATACATACCATACACACACATCCACTAGGATTTGGATGCAGAAGCAAATTTAGTATTAAATTGTGCTAAGGTTTTTAAGGAATTCTTATTTCGTGAAGTAATAGACAAATCTTAATATAATATCATGATGGTATCTTATCAGGAAAGGACCGGACAGACATCTAACCCATTATTTCTATAAAGCTGTTCTGCAATATCTGTACCCATCATAAATCACTACGATAAATAACTCACCTATCTCAAATGAAGCTGACCACACTATTGAACCCTATCAGTTCCTGGTATGCCTTAATTAAATGTCCCTTGGAGCTGAGACGGGAGTGCTAGTAGGCAGAGGGCATGGTGACAGACTCGCCTGGGGTCATCGTGGAAGGACTACTAATTATGAGTCCACTGCAGTGGAGGCCTGCCAAACACTATTTTGTTTATCAAGGAAAAATAATCCTGAGTGATAGATATTATCATTCTCATTTTACTGATAAAGGTACTAAAGCTAAGTGATGCCAAAGCACTTATAACAGATCAGATAACTATTATGTGAGAAAGCAGGGATTGTAACACAAATCTGTCTGCCAAGCACTCACTCATTTTATTCAATCACATTTCAGAAATGTTTTCTTATTGTCACAATTTATTGATATCGCACACTGTCTCCCTTAGTCTACATCAGCAAGTTTCAACCTTTTTTCATCTCATGGCACACATAAAGTAATTACTAAAATACTTGGGCACACCAAAAAAAATTTTTTTTGCCTATTGGACAAAAAAATCAGTATAATTTTGATTCATTCACACCAGATGGCTATTGTTTCATGGACTGTTATCATTGTTTTATTTGACAATATAATGGGAAAAGAGGTCAGTGCCCCTAACTAAGTAGTCAGGTATTGCATGCCTTAAAAATTCTTATGGCACACTGGTTGAAAATTGCTGGTCCATATTATGAAAGTGTCATTTCCAATCTACAGTTGTTATGGAACAGATCCGGGGGTGGTGAGTGATATGCTATTACTGAATGGACCCATCCTTGTGCTTCATGGGTCCCTCACCCCGTACTAGGTTCGCCTTGTCCGCTGCTGGGGAAAGACGTCTCTCAATGCCAGAGATTGGTGAAAAGGAAAGGGATTATTTATTTAAAGAGTTATATAAATTTAAGAGTAATAATTTAATGTCTTCATTGAGATCCCAAAGTCCTTTAGAATACCCACAAACGCATAGTCCTTCCTTCTCCCCTTTGCCCAGTCCGGGGTACCGTATCTCAGATAAAGAAGTAGAAGTCCGTGGTTCTTCTCTGGGCAGAAGAAGCAGCGTGGTCCCAAAAAGACCCTGCATAGCTGCCACGCCTGAGTTTAAATCCCAGCGCCAATCTTCCTCTGCTGCACCATTTCCAGGTCCCCCCACAATTGGCCACAGCTGCCAGCATTCCGGTATTTTTCCAGCTTCACTGGGCTGCCATAGGAAGTCTGGGCAGGTGTGGCCCTGTGGTGTGGAGCCAATCATTTCCAAGCTCTCAGGCAGGTGCTGCAACCAGGGGGAGTTGCCTCCCAGTTACCTCATGGGTGGAAGTCACTCCCATCCCCCTGGCTCAAAGCATGGCCACAGCTATTTAACATATCTGTGAAACCAGTCAAAAGTTATAGATATGTTAAATGACCATTCTAGAGGTTATCTGCATAACTGTTGCTATTCAAAACAACTCTTAATGATTTTGCTCCATGCGTCCCATCCCCCAGCTCAGACTTGTGGGGGTGAGGACATCCTATATATATATTTTTTTCCCTAATATTTCCTGGACACCGAGTTCTGGACCCCATTACAAATCCCCGTTTGCCCCCTGCCCTTGGCTGCACCCTGTTACACTGTCACAATGTACATTAATTAATTTTCTTAGTTTTGAAAATGACTTATTCTGTTATATCATCAATTACAAAACTACAAATTGAAGTTGGGTTTGAAATCTCCAGTAGCAAAAGTTTATATTGATTGTCATTTTTTTAAATAAAAGAAATTAATGCCATCATCTTATTCACTTCAATGTGCAAAACCTGTACTGTTACCTAATGGACATTCATACTTAATGGCATGTTAGAGTTACATTTTGAACTTTGTAACTTATCTTGAAGTTTGTTTATAATTTATTTCTATTCTTAAGTTTTATGCAATAACAAGCATCCAGGTTATAAAAAGAAGAAGAAGAAAACTGGCTAAATATAACTCTGATTAAAAAAAAAAGAACTCTCCTTATCTAGAAGGCACTAGAGTGAACTTCGGATGTATGTCTTTTGAAAAGCCAGCCTAGCAGTGTATCATGATATTAAAATTCCAGGCACCATTTCTGGAGATGTTGCTGGAGAAATTTCCTTCAAAATTAAAAACAAACAAATGGAAAACAATCTCTACCCCACCTCGTCTGAAAACTCATTTAACTGTGGGAGAAAACAATCTCAGCCCCGTCTGCCCTGGCCCACCATCGCTCTGAACTCTTCAGACCCTCACTCACATTGTTCCCGGGGCCCTGAGAACAACAGGGCCCCTGCTGGAGAGGGGGGCCTGTGAAAACAATCTTTGGTAAACTCATGAACTTGCTATTTTCAAGTGCTTACCACATGCCAGTGGTTATGTTGGGTCCTTTACACATTCTCTGTCATGTATCCTCAAAATAAGTCTGAGAAGTAAATCAAAGCTTAGAAGACTTAAGTTACATATATTAAATCCTACAGGTTGAAACTGGTGGAACTGGTATACAAATCCAGTCGGGTCTGGCCCTTGTACATTAGAGGAGGAAGGAAGGACAGACGGACAGGAGGAAGGTAGAAAAGAGGAAGGAGGAAGGAACAAGGATATGCAGCGAAGAGAGTTCAGAAGAGAGTGGAAAAAACATGAGGCCATCCAGAACCCAAGGACGAGCCACAGGGGTCACCAGGCTTATCTGCTTCTCATGATGAAGATCATCTCCTCTGGGCCTTCGTCTGGCAGAGTTTTGTTGCTGCCTGTATCATTTATTTCACCAGAGGCTGCAAATTTGTAATCTCCCAATGGTCTCATTCCTTTGGCGATTATTAGTTGGAATACTTTAAAAAATACTTTCTATCATCAACTAGTATTATTTGGTTACTCTGAAGGCCCTTTGAAAGGGAAAAGCATAGAGTTATGATGCTGTCAAGGCCATTGGGCTTGGAAAAGTGTGTGTTTCCAGGTTTCCTGAGTAAGCAGACCAGCACGACCACCAACACTGAGCCGGCCACGCCTCTAGCACTCATGACTCTGACTTTGAAGCCGTTATGTCCTTGGGACATAAACCACAGAAACCTGAACATTTTCCTAAATATGTCTGATGTTTCAGACAGTGCCATGCTGAATTCTTTTATGTCATTCATAGAGTATATAGTTAGGAATTTGGCAAAGGCTTGTAGAAGAGATCAGTAAACAGAGAGGGTTGTTAATACTCACTCCCGGATAGTAATCCGCCTCACCTTCTGCAATATATTTATACAGAGGAGCCCCGCGCTTTGGTGACTGCTTAGGGGGACACATCCATCTGGCCGAGTCTTTCCTGCTCCACAGCCTAACCTTGAAAGCCACAAATTGAAACTAGTAATAGAACGTGATTTGTCCATCTTACCTGACCTTGAACACTATGGGAGTCCCCCATGGTTCAGGGATAGGATTGGATGTTGTAGATAATAAGGGAGACCCACTGAAGCGTCATTTCTGATTTCCTGTCAAGCAGCGTGTTTACCTACCGGACTTGTCAGATTGTTTCCTCAGTGTTTCCATTTGTACCAAAAGCAAATCAGCGTCAGCATGTTGCTGATGGACACATGCTTTTGAATCATTTACGAAGGGTTGCTTGGTTATAGCAGAATCAATGTGCTCTTTGAAATATCTGCTCCAGTAATCAATTTATTAATTTTTAAAAAGCCCTATAAGGTAATTCTAATATTATCTCTGTCTATCTATCTATCTGTCATCTATCTATTTGCCGGTGCCAAAGCTCTTGATCATAGACACAGGACAACTGTCATGTTCTTATGCCAGAGTGTGAAAATATTGTTTATTTTTTGACTAAGGCAGATCAAAAGCAAGTTCTTCATACAAGAATGAAGGCAACTTGCCGTTGACGACTTTGGATTTAATTTGAATGTTTTCCTAAATTTGGAAAGACCTTTTATGGACACTGCAAGGCCTATAGCAGATCATTGTAGAAACTCTGGATATTATAACTGTATTTTTAATTGCTTATTGTTAAGTCCTTTTAAGATTATTATGAGTATTACCCCAAACCACAGTAAAAATGAGCTGCTTTGGCTGCTCATTGGCAAATTGCCTCCCTCTCCACTGTTCCAGAATGAGATACCATGTATATGAAGACAAATTAGAGGGCTCAGATTTCAGCTCATGCTTCTGCTAGCTCCAGGGAGTTTTCTTAGCTGAGCAAGATTGCTGGTAACTGAGCCACAAAACCCTTCATAGTGCTGTTTAGTTTGGAAACATACCTACTAGGTAAGTGCCCAGACCCAAATACCCAGGACAGAAGGCATTGCAGGAAACCTGACCAATCACACACACAGAGGTTTGATAAGATGAATGTAAAAGTCGGAAAGAATGGGACCATCCTGATGGGAAAGAAGTACAGGTTCCATCTTCTGCTGTAGTTTTAGCAACAAATGTCTACAAATAACTACTCTCTATTCTAAGATCTCCCTCTTTTCTTTATCCTTTTCCTCTTTTTCCTTCTTTTCTTTTCACTAAACATCCCTTTTCTCCTGTTGTGCTCCTCTCTTCTCCCCATATATCTCCTTAACTTTACATTTCCTTTTTGCTCCTTCTACTCTCCGTCTTATCTTTCTTTTTTACTTCCAACTTCCTTTTCCCCCCATCTCTCTTCAACCTGTCATTCAAAAGACTTAAGGTCTCACCCAGCATACACAGACATTTCAAACAAACTGTTTATAGAAATACTATTTACTTTCTCTAATTCCACTTCTTCAGTGGTGGCTACAAAAATTTAAATGTATCAGAGAATATAAAAGGTTGGATGGTAAATGCTGCATTCTAATAGCAATTTGCTTAGTTCTTCTTAATCCAATAGGGTAATTGAATCTTTCTTCCCCTAATGCTATGAGACCCTAAGCTTAGAAGCAAACCTGAAGAACATTGGTCATGATTGTTTCTGACTGACTTGAGGCTTTTCATGAGTAGAGAAGTCCTGGAGACCTGTCCAGTCAAAGGAAGAGGTAAAAATAATTATTAACTCTAAATTGCACACTATTGTTGATACGTTGGCTTAATCATGTAGACATATTGCCAACAACAATGCGCCATCTTGGGTTAGTATGGGGAAGAGGATTCGTGTAAGTGTAACAAATGAGATCCTGAGCCTACCGGCTCAATACTAATGACTCTTTATATGCTTCTGTGTTTTCAAGATTGGCAAGAAAATAGTTTCATGCTCATCTAAAATTTTCTATTTAAGGAATTTTCTATTTTATAGTTATTATCTTCATGTTTATAACACCTACTTTGTGTTGCTCTATAGTGTTTTTTTTTTTTTAATTAAAGTTAAGGTTTATTAACTCTTCTTGCATGGCAAGAAATTGACTCAGACAGCGAAGAGTAGTCTATGCTTCCTTCTAAAAGACTATCCCAATACATTTTCTACAAGAAGGAAGTAAAAATTCAAACCGTATAAACTAATTTCATTTTCTTTACTATCATTCAAAGTACATTTTGTCTTTTGATGTTTAAGTTCCTTTACTGATAAAGGTTATTATTTTCTGATGACATTTCTCCTAACTGAAGTTATTAATTTCATCTAAAAATTTTTTACACCAGCGTTAATCAGTCAATTCTGAAATAGCATCATTAGTTTAATGAGGCTAACACATATTATAAAATACCAGATCCTTTTGCACCTTTTCCAGAGTAGCAACATGCCAACCCTAAATAAAACACATTGAAGGAAGATTTTTTAGTAAGAAGATGTGTATGTACTATTTATTCTCATTAAATTGATGACTTAGAGTCCGATCTTAACTTCATATTCACTGACAATTCTGTTTGCTTATTGTCAGAGGACAAATAGCAGCAATCCTTGATTAGCAAGGAGAAAAGACATATCTAATCCTTTCCAGAAACATCCTGAAGTTCCTAAAGCAGGGAGAATGGACTATGGGGAAAAATAAATTAACTCTTGGTCAAAGGGAAATTAATTCAAAACAGATTTAAATCAGGGTGGCTATAAGCATTGGGTTGGAAAGAAGAAAAGGAAAAGCAGGAATTTTTTGTGTGTTTCAAAAGAGTTGAGCAGATTTCTTTCAAGTCTAAAAATTACAACCAAAAGAACATAAAGCTTAACCCAAAATAACAGCACTATGATTCTTGGAGAAGAATCTAGATTTTTTTCAAAAAATTAATCAGTACATCTGAGGGATCTACTATACTAAAAATTCTATTATATTTATACCGATGTTGCAACACAGAGCAGTGTATATATTGGACCAAAGTCATGCTAAAATAATCAGTACAGCACATGGCAGGCCACAGAGGGGTTATTTTACAGTGTAGGGTTCCACGAATAACAATATAGATACATATCATCAAAGACACTAGATTTAAGATAGAACAACCATTCCCACAATTTGGTTTCAATAATTTACATGACTAAGTAATTCATTTTAAGTCAATTTCCTAATGCACAAGAATGTCAAATTAATGTGACATCATACTTAAACTAAAGGAAAATGCTACATAGTGTTATATGAAATCATCTATCTATTAAGAATTTTCTATGAAGGTTCAATGAAATCATGATATTGTGGATGCATATAAATGCATTGGGTGCTGATTGCATAATGGACATGTTTCATCTGAAAAATATGATGTCTATAAAACCATTTAAACATGTATGCAAAATATAAACTTTTTATTTTACTTTGTAAATATCTAAACCATTTGTAATAAAGAATAATCTACTTCTTTGGGTTTTGATAACAATCTATATCAGAATTTCCAAATTAATGGAGCAAACTAGAAAAAAAGTACTTAAAACCATAAGTTATATTTAGGTATTTGTCAAGAAGCCAGATTCCATGGGGTTTGAGTATCTGACCCTTTGGCATCTTCCCACATAACCAACCCTTTAACCCAGACTTGGAGTAAAGAGAAAGCTATTTTTTTTCCCTTCTCTGTTTAACTTGGCTTTACTTTCTGTAGAAACTCCTCTTTCCCACAGCCTAATTCCAAACAAATTGTAATGTTAACAATCCCCCTACCGTGGTTAATTCAGTCATTTTGCCTGTTAAACTGATGAAAGGCCAACATCAGATATCATTTTCTTCTAAGGTGAGACAGTAATTAGGAATTTCAACCTAAGATTGACTTGCAAATCTTTCTTGCAAAAAGAAGAAGTAATTTTTCTTTTTCCCTTTCCCACTGCACTTGAGCAAAAATTCCCAGGCATGGGGAGATCTTAACAAAAAACCACGTGGAAGATATCAAATGATCTAGAAAAATATATCTTTCTAGATATAAGTAATCAATAAATAATAGAATGCTAGGAAATGAACCACAAACAAACCCTAGCAATTATCATCTTCCCTAGGTAAATTAGAAAGCATCAAATGTCTTGTTGGTTTTCTGGAAGCCACAGAGAGAAAATATAAGAATTTAAGAAATGATTATATTTCCTAAATCAGGAGAGAACAAAGTGAGAACTTATCTGTGATCCTTTTGATAGAAATTAAAGAATAGCTAGGAGTTAAAGAAGCAAGACCATCTAATCCTATGTAAGGAAATTGAACATGACATATTGGGGTGAGGGATAGATTATTTCGGTTTTGCTCCAGGTTTGCTTAGTTCATTTAACAGAATAGCAGTAACCAGAAAACATGTCAAAAGTCTTCCTTAAGGGGGCAAAGAGGATTCAGGGATTACAGGTCTGCTAGACACAACACTGGGCGAGCAGCTGGTCAGCCTCTGTGTCAGCAGCATCTTTCAGTTCCAGGGGCAGTGAAACACTGAAGTCCTATAAATTACTTAAATAATGTCCACAGTGGTTGGGGTAGGAGGCTCTGGGCAAGAGTGTTACTGATTACATATGATTTAGAGATGCTGTTAAGTTATTCATGGATTAAAATGTTACTGTGCCAAAACAAAGCTTTAACTTCGTTTAATCTAACACTTTCCAAATGAAGTTCAGCAAAGAACTTTCAGTTCCTTCCCATATGCACATATACCACAAATGTTTGACAACCCACATAGGTGTCCTGCAAAAATGCAGTACAGTAAATTATGATCATCATTGCCATTTGTCTGAACCAAGGACTGGGTGCATTGGTGGAAAGCAGAAACATACTAAGGACTGTGGGACTTCCAGGATACATTCATTGGCCTAACACTATTGATGAAGGCTAAGGAAAGGCTCAAGTGTTAATGTCCATTTTTAGGGACTTGAAAATGAATCGTGTAGAACTTTAATATTTAACCATTTAGAGTACTCTATCCAACTGGCAGAGAAATGGAATTTTCCCAGTATCCAAAGCAGGTATCTGACATTCTTACTCAAGGTTGAGTGGTCATAGAGACAGGTACTTAAAGACTTGTCTTTATTTGTTTACTAAGTTAACTGACTTTAAGGTCCCTCTAGAGCATAAAATATTCTCTATAATGATAGTTCCTATTTTTTCCACAGAAAATTAATTTTCCCAATTTAGATAGGATCATAAAGCAAAGCTTGGCCCTAATTTCAGTCAAGAATATTCTTAAATGCAATTGATGTAAGTGGTAGTCCTGTTTAATATAGTACAGAAAAATGAAAACCAGCCTCTAGAAAGATGCAGTTGGTAAGCCTTGCTTCTTCCTATACACTGTAGGATGGAATGAATGTCTGAGGAAGGCAGAATTGGAAAAAAAACATTAATGATGGAATGATACAGAAGAGTGTAAGCCATGGAATCTTTTGAAAAACTCCTCTGACTTGGAATTGAAGTATTTTATTCTCAATCCTATAAGTTCCAAAAGATTTTTAAAATAGCATAATTATAAGCCATTGCTTGTGATTATTTTTTTAATGTTGTTCCTTTACTCGAAAGATCTGCATGCAGCTGGAAATGGGCAATTGTCATACTAGTTACAAAAATATCCAGTCTTTATTGTTGCTGTTTGGAGGTCAGGAGAGCCATGTTTAAATAATGTCTTTCTACAATGAGCATCATGACCTGAATTTAGCAGTCATTTGATGATGCTTTTAAAATTTTATTCATATCAAAGTCAAAAGAGTTCTCACTCCCATTTCAGATAGACTTTAGAAGGCTTCATGGTATAAAAGAAAAACAAATATGGTACATATAATCCTGAGTATTAGTCCCGGTTTGTTTTGTCATTAGTTGTATGACTGTGGTATTGAGACAATTAATCCTTTCTAACATTCTGACATTTCATTTTTAAGTTAGAGATATTAATATCTCCCATTTTTATGGTGTGGTTTTGTGGTAATTTCATCATGATGAAACATATTTAGAAACATGAAAGTTGCTATGTTTCTTTGAGATAGTATTAAATTATAACTCTTCAACAGAAGGGGGGTCTCATCATCAGTGGGAAGCTGCGTATGTGGCCAAGAAAACTAGCAAGAACAAAGGGGTCCTAGCAGCACTATCCACTTGTAGCCAAGTTCTTGTGGCTGGAACAGTCTCTTGTTCTCACACTGCAGACACAAGACTTATTTTAACTTCCAAGCTGCTTTGAGTGAGAGTCAAAGTCTTCTTCAAGGAAAGGCCAGAGTCCTCAAGAGAACATCAGATCAGACAAGCCAAACTTACTTATTTCCAGCCTTCTTCCCATCTGCAGTCCTGACTGCAGAGTCTGTCCACTCAGGGTTTCCTGAAACTAGTTCACAGTTATTCAGAGAAGGAGCACAGCTCTGCTCTGTCTTCTCTGCTTCCTTTGCACGAAGTGCTAATTATGGGCATAGATTCCTCTCTCTTGTCTAGCTGCAAACTTTTCTCTTCAGAGTCCCACTCAATACTTAAAGAATGCCTCTCCCAGTTCACATCTTTCGTCAGCCCTAACTTTCCTTCTTCTTTTTATTAATCTCCCCTGCCTTCTGGGTATTTCCACTTGGGTGAAATACTGTCATCCCAAACTCAGTGTGTTTAAACCTAAATTTATAAATCTTCCCTCTCTTAGGAAAGTTTAATGCCACATTATTCCAAGCACATACATGCTGTCAGCTTTCTGCTAGGCTGAAAACTTTGAGTTATTTTTAATTCTCAGTAAACGACTGCTCTAGTTCTATGTTCTCTTCCAACTTGTTCATCTGAGATAGCAGTTTATTTAATTTGCTCCCCATTAGTGACCCCATGTGAAGAATGACTGGACTGGGATCTGCAACAGGTTCACTGCCGGGCTTCCTGTAAAATGTCAACAACACTAAATCCAGTGAGGTTCAGAAACTGTTTGAGAAATAGGCACTTTGGAGAGACAGAGAGAGAGAGAGAGACAGAGAGAGAGAGACAGAGAGAGACAGAGAGAAAATGAACTTGAGAGTACTAAAGGTAAAAACTAAAAAGAACTGGGAATAAGATGTTAGAAAATGAAGGTGCAAATATGTAAATTATTCTTTTATTGTTTTCTGAACATTTGGCAGTGAAGGAAAAATGTAAGTAGTAGAAACAGAAGGCTGTAGATTGGAAATAAATATTTGCTGAAAATCTGTTGTATGTATTACTAGAAAGTCAGTAACACATTATACAAACATGGGCCTAAATTATGCAGTGACTTTAGTGTAAAACTACAATTATCATAATTCTAGACCAAAATTATACTGCCTAACAATTTTGATTAAAAAATGCATAATAAAGAAGAGAGCAGGTGCATCAGTCAGGTTAAAGAAGATGGTGACTCGTCAAACCTCCTTGTAAAGCTTCTATAGGTATGGCATTGGATGACCTCCTTACGATCTCACGTTGGTGATCCAAGGATAAATCATCCTTCATGGCTAGTGGACTTGTGACCGGACATGACTACCACAGTGAAATTGAACACATTCCAGGGACTTAAGAAACAAAAAATGTAGTGTAGACTAAAATGTGTGACTGAACCTTTTCACAGAGCTCTGCAGTTTACACATGTGTGATAACAGAAATGAGACTGATGCCCATTACAGGTCAATGATAACACAGTTTCCTCTTAGTGTCCCATCTGCCATCAAGCAAAGAAAATTTTCAAGTATCGTTTTGGTCACACGGCTCTGAATCTGAAAGCCTTCCACTATATCTGGCGATGTAAGAACTGATTTGATTACTTTTCATTTACTTATTTATTTATCACTCACTCACTCATTCATTCATTCATACCTACCATATAACTAATTATTACCTACTATTTATACACTGGGCACTAAGAGATAGGCATAAAATGATGATGAGAAAGAAATGAGCCATGCCCTTCCAGAGCTGACCATCTAGTAGGGGACAAAAACCAAAACCAAATATAACCAAATTATAATATAATGCTATGAGTATTATTATTATGCAAGGTACAGAGTGCTATAGAAACATGAGTCGAACCTAGTCGAAGAGTTGGAAATGGTTTATGAAGAGAATGAAATTTCAGCTGAGACCATGGAAAGGAGTTAGCTGAGCAAAGAGCGAGAAGAAGACTCTTCCAGGCAGCTGTATCAGTAAAAGTAGGCTAAGTTGCGCTGAGTAACAGAAAGATCTCCAAGGCTCAGTGGTTTATATTATTTTGACTTCATTCTATGTGTCCATCATGGGTTTCCTGTAGTTCCGCTCCTTGTCTTCTTTTCTCCAGGACACGATTGCTGAGTCGTCTTCATCTGGGACATTGCCTGTCCTGTGGCAGAAGACAGACAGTATGTTGAAGCACACCATGGCTCTTCGAGCTACCATCCAAAAGTGACACACGCCACTTCTGTTTACATTTCATTGGGTGAGACAAATCGTGTAACCAATTTCACTGGGTAAAAAAGCATAAGCTCCCAATGGGCAGGGAAGTGTACCAGATTGAGAAACGGACTTAATAGAAGAATGAAACCATCTATTAATGGTATAAACATTAGTGTAGCTTAAAATTTTAATTGATTTTAATGTAGCTTGAGCTTAGATATTGAGGCAGAAAGTGATAAGGAAGCTGGGTCAGTGAGCATGACCCAGACCACGCAGGCTTGCAGGCCACATTATGGAGTGAGAGCTGTGTCATAAATGCTCTGGGTGACCTCTGATGACTGATTGGAGTGTGGAAACCTGATTGGAAATAGGCAAGATTGGAGCAGGGAGGATGAGGGAGTTAGAAACTGTGGACCTTTATCCAGGTGAAAAATCATGATATTTGAATACAGGCAGTAGGAGTGGAAAAAGCCCATAAAATTTAAGAGATATTTGGAAAATTGAATCATCAGTGATTGGAGAATGCTTGGATATGAGGGATTGACAGGGGAGAAGTAAGGCAGCGGCCCAAGTTCTGGTTAGTTCATTAAAAAGTAGCATCAATTCCAATACAGAGAACACAGTGAGGGGTCAGATTTGGGAACAAGATGGTAAATTACTTTTGGGACATTTTGAGTCTGGCTTTCCTGGAAGGCATTCCAGCAGAGGTACCAGTAGGTAGGTAAACGTTTACATTTAAAGCTATGGAAGAAAGGAAATCTGAGCAGGAAATGTAAATCTGGGACTCATCAGAATGTAGATGGTAAACTAAGTTAGGGAGTGACTGGCATCTCCAGGGTGGTGGTGTGAGGGGAGAAAGCAGAAAGGATTAAATGGCAATGCAGCACAGCCCTGATATTTTCTATGGCCTTAATTAAACGCATGTGTGACTCTGTCCACAGAGGAAGGGCATGGGTGCTTGCAGAAGAGTCATAGATTTTACTTCCTCGGGGTCTCCCAAGGCACTGAACCTGAAGTGGTCAGAAGCACAGTAAGTTGTGAGTCAGACTGGATACCAGTTCCTAGCTTTGCTCACAGCGGCCACGTGTCCTTGGAAAACCCTTTAATCAACCACATCCTACCTTTCTCATTCATTAAACAGGAGTGCTAACACCTCGACTCCATACTGAACAAGGTCGTCCGGACTTGCAAAGCTACATGATGTGTAGGTGAGTGCTCTTTGGGAACTGAAAGCGTCTTTTAAATGCAAGTTGGTATTATAATGTTCACACTAGGAAGGGAAATTCCTAAATCTATTTTGAGGCCTCATAAAATATGAAGAAAATGGAAAGTCCTTTGCCAAAGCTCATAAAAACAAAATTGACAACATTTCTGATATGACTCATTTTTCCTTTGAAAACCAACTATCAGATAAGGGTCAGCTCCTTTTAAATAGAAACTTAGGAAAATAAAACTTTTAAGGAGTCTTTTTAGAATGAGACTTTTTTTAAAAAAAATCACATTGCTCATTTTGAAGGTGTCTATTACCCGTATGTAAGTTAACCTATGGCTCTAACCCCAACCCCAACCCTAATTTTTGTATTTTTCCCTTCAGGAAGATATATTTGCATGGTGGCAAAATCATTAAAATTTCCAATTTATGTCACGAAATTTTCAAACTTTCTTGTGGAGCTCTCAGTATTAATCAAAAGTTTTGAACATCCTTATACTTATGAAAAATTAACTCTAGAAGACTTGTCTAGACCAAAAAAACCCCAAAACAACCAAAACAAAAAACAAAAAAAATACAATGCTCCAGCAAATGCATGTTCTATAGCTTACATTTTCAAACAGTGATTATGATCTACTTTTCACCAATTTTTATTTATTTAGATTAGAGCCAACCTTCATTGTCATTGTTTATGTGTTTTGTTCCATTCAAAACCACTCTAGTGCCCACTCTCTGAGCAGTTTGTAAGAAAGTTTGGACTCTTGGTTTTATGTCAAATGTGGTTTGAAACATTCCGTCAAGAGTAGGGCATAAGCTTTCGGCTCACTGTAGTCTCTTCATTTTCACAACCAAAAATTTGTGCTCCAAACATGAAAACACTATGAAAGTCACCATATGCCATAGAGAGCACTATGATTTAGAGGGGAAAAGAAATAAAACTTTCCCTGTATGTGTGTAATTAAGTGTCTTTAAATTTGGTAGAATAAAATGTTAAAAAGAGATTCAGAGATATGTAAATCATCAAATTTGTTTTGTCTTTGCAGGTATTTTCTAAACCACATTAACTCTAGTGGTGATAAATGTGAGGGCTATTGGCCGTCACTCAGCACCACTAGCTGCAGCATCACTAATCTGTCGTTATATACTTTTTCAGTGCGTCCTCAGGCTCTTTCTCAACACAATGACCCAGGCAGCCACCTTCAATCACTTAGAGTGGACAAAAAGATGAAACCTCTTTGCCATCCTGATAAATACTAATAAACAAATGCTTTTCATCTGACTTCATCTATAGCAAATATATCTTGTACCTGAACTTTATCTGTGAATGTGAAAGAAAAACTTTCCTTGTAACTTAATTTACAAAGTAAGCACTAAACCTATAGATAACTTTTTCACAAGTATTAATACTACTTATGGAATTGCCAATTATTACTGTCCTATTAGTACTTTCTCTGTCACCCTTTACTACCTCCCCAAAAATGGAGTGTTTGCTAATTCTTAATCACTGAATGCTTATTTAGCAATTATCACCATGCTCATTTCAAATAAACTCTAAATTTAGGAAAGGAAGAGTATGCTGATTTTAAGCCTTACGAAAACTTTGTTTTACCATTTCCATGACTACAGCTTACTTTTTATATTTCAGCTAATCTTTTCATTACTGTTTGGAAAGCAATAACAAAATGGACATTTATTAGGCATGAATGTGGAAAATTATCATTATTCTTCTAGAATACATCCTTCTGTTTCTCATTGAACGGCATTTTCCTCTTCTTCACATTCTTTTGGACTCTTCCAAATGAAACTTCACTAATTGAACTGCAAAGTCACACCATGTAGCTTTTGAAATCATGCAGATGTGTGCTAACAAATAGCTGTTTCAGACCTTGTTCATGGCCTTGAGAAAAGTGTGGCAATGAGTAGGAAACGAGATTTGTGAAAGAAATGAGTAGACAGGAAGCAGCTGTTTCTGTTTTAAACATTCCATCAGTGGGACCACATTTTCTGTCTGTCCCCTTTCAAGTCAAATCTTCAATAGGTCCCTTTTAGTCATTATTAATGGAATAGTGAATGTCTGGTAGGACATGGTCTGGTAGTTGGAATGAGCTGCTTGGTGAGCGTCATATTGCACCCCATGTCTGGGCATCGGTGGCAATTTGGTTGCAGTACACAGTTCTCACTGAGAGCATGAAGCTGACTTCTGACTTCTATGGAAAAATGCAGTAATATCTCATTGTCTATAGCACAATGATGTGAGGACTTAAAAATGCAGTTCCTGTAAAAACACATTGGAAAATATCAGCTTTAGAAGTGTGTTTTGAACCAATACATAATGTGTCTTGGTAGAGTCTACACTTAAAACTCACCTTCTATCAACTCTGTAAGTCCTTGCTAGGAAACAATGTCATGGGCATTTATAAAGGGCTCTTTATTTAAGAAGACAATCAACATAAATTTCTACAAAGATGCTATGTAAAACTACGAGTTACTCTGCACAGTGGAATGAGTGGCACACGTGACCTGTACTCTGGAGTTGTGCAGTGTGCAACTTACACAACAGTTGGTGGCCCTAAGATAAGTGTGCTGCTATGCATGTTTAGATCAATAGTTTTGATGATATGAAATGGGATTGTATGACCGTGATATGATTCCCTGTTTTATATCAATACTGGCCCTAGAACAATACTGTTCCTTCTGTTGAAACACTATTCCTTCCCCCAATGCTCCATGCATTTCCATGCCTACTTTGCATTTTAGCTTCCACTTCATCCCCCTGGGAGGTTCCACCTCCCACCTGTGAAGATTAGACTCCCTTTATAAATTCTCATATTTCTCTGAACGTACCTTTCATAGTACTTAGGCTGTTTTTAACTAAGTAGTTGGCTATCGTTTCCCAGCTCACTAATTATGGGGCAGTGGGCAAAATATTAAACTGCTTTGCTTACCACTGCATTTTGTGAATGTGTTACTCTAGACTTTATTTAGTACATAAAAATACAGTGCATGGTTAAATGAATTTGAAAAAGTTGCCTGTGACATTCTCTTTATTGTGCCATCCCCCGTTTGTGAGTCTCGGCATGAACGCTTTAATTCTTTTTTTTATTGCACCCTCCACTCTATAATCTCAAATAGCTGAAGGAAAATGATCTTTGCTCTCTTAAGAGTAAGCCTTAAGGGAAAAATCCTTAGTTTGTCTTTTTTCATCTTTGCTGCTCTTTTAACATATCTAACTTGGCAGCTATATATTTTTTTTCCTGAGAAAGAGAAGACTGGGAGCCACAGACCCTCCTAACATGAGGGAGAGGAAATTTCTATTACAAACAGAGGATGTCAGATGTTTCCTTTTCCATAACTTCTAGGAAATTTATTATTGCTAATACCTAATCCTATTTAAGAATAAAAGTAATTTAATACAAATCCAAGAAAATGCATCACATAAATATTGATTGGTTCCAGCTAGAGAAACAGATGGTGAACAACCTTCTCATCAACTTGATGCAGATATTTGCTGATTGTAAATTTTGTACATATATATGTGTGTGTGTATATATATACTTATATGTATATAAGTATATATACATATATACTTATATGTATATATATATACACACACACTTAGTGGCATAGACTTATTGACAAGTCTATACCATCTGATGTTAATGCAGGGTCATGATTTTATTTTCATCAAATATTTGAATTGTGTAACGGTAACTAGGCAGGGAGTCGATAGAGATAGTACTGAAGGCATTAAAGTCAAACACGTGTGCAGGACTTTATCACTGTAGGTGCTTGAGTGTTCCAATACAATTCACAGCCCAAGCTGGACACTTTTTGAGAGTGCAAGAGGCTACAAAAGTAATTGAAATTATATAACTCTTGAAATGTTTATTTTTTTCTAAAAAGGTAATTTTAGTATATAGTGGATATGTATTTATTTTCAAAAGCATTTTCTCCCTAAGTTAAAAATAACATTTCTATAAAAATTAAAGCCCAATAATATTTCAAACTTTTTTATGTTGACTATATTGAGTATAACAGAAGTGGAACTTTCAGTTTCAACTCTGACATCTAAATATCTTGGAAGCTGTCACTCCTATCTTTACAAAAAGACAAATGCTGGACAAACTGAAAATCAACTACTTTTTTTGGACTCACCAGAGAACTGAGTGGCATGGAAAACCACAATCCCAAAATCTGGAGAGAGAGCAGAATCCAGAGAATCAGAGGTATGATCTGCTTACCCACAGCAGAAGCCACTGCAGACTTATTCAATGGTAGGCACATTTAAGTGGCAATTTGGATGGATTTCTGGATGCTGCCAATATACTGGGATGAGAGTGAGAAACTCCTGGAGACCACAGTCTTAGAAGGGTTCCCACATTTTTGTGTATTTTACCCCCAGGAATCACATAATGAACTGGTGAGAACAGATACTACCCTTGATCTTAAGCAAAAGGTTGAGAAATAATATTTACTTTTCTTCTTCTTTCATTTTGAGAGTAACATTTATTAATGTACTGGGAACAGTGAAACAAGGAAGGGCTTGGGATAGATGCCCTTCCAGGAAAAATGCCCTCCTAGCTATAGAAGGGAGAGACACAGAGACACTGAACAAAAGAAGGTAAGAATTAAACAGATATACAAACACACATACATATATAAGTACACAAGTATGTTACATATAATGGAGTTTTGTATGTTATATAGGAAGCTATAGCTCTGGCTGGTGTGGCTCAGTGGATGGAATGCCAGCCCGAAAACTCAGGGGTTGATGGTTCACTTCCAAGTCAGGGCACTTGCCTGGGTTGCAGGCCAGGTTCCCAGTTGGGGGCGTACCAGAGGCAACCACACATTGATATTTCTGTCCCTCTCTTTCTCTCTCACTTCCCCTCTCTGTGAAAATAGATAAAAAAATAAGGAAAGGTATATGTACTTAGAGATGTTGAATTATGTAATGTGTATGTAATATATTATGTTTTATATATAGTATGTGTAGAGATCAAGCTGTCATTTCATTGTAGATTATTTTAGTTTTTTTGGGGGGGTTACTTTTAAGATCTCATTATCTTTGGTTTGGTCATTTTATTAAATGCATTTATGAATGGATTTTAAAAATTTTTTATTTATTCCTCTTACGAATTTTTGGGCAAACAAGAGGAGAAATGACTGAATTAATTTCTGAAATTAATTAAGTTGGTATCCCTTTCAATATTGTCTTTTCACTAAATCTCTACTCTCTCAGTAATACCCTGCATACATCTTAACTTATCTACATTTTCATATAACTGTCTAAATTGTAATTATTTCTTTAGATCTATTTTCCAATTTGTTAATATTCTCTTCACTTATATCTAATCTGCTATTTAACTTATCCATGAGATTTTATTTCTAATTATATTTTTAATGTCTGGAAGTTCTCTTTGGTTCCAGTTTCAAGTGGTCAAGTTTTATATTCTGTTTCCTTTTTTATACTAGCACATGTTTTATTGTAAAAAGGTATTAAACACACTTATTATACATTCTGTTTTGAATAATTTCTACTTTTGTAGTCCTTGCCAGTCTGACATAATTTTCTTGCTTCTACCATTCATGGGGGCATTTTTCCTCATGTATTTGGTGATGTTCTTATTACAATCTCATTTTATCTGTAGAAATTACTTGAAGACTTTCTGTAACGTGGATTCCCTGGTGAGATGTACATTTGTTTCTGCCAGGCTCCTGTGGCATTCCCAACACATGACCATTTTAAAATAAAGGTTCTGCCTGCGGATTTTCAAGCACTGAATTTATATGAATTTCCATTCCAAAACTGTGGAAGCATGGGCTTGAGATCAGAAAGATTCAGGAGAGACTTGTTTCCTTTCCAGCTCCATCCTGAGTCAGTACTTAAAGAAAGCCCCTGTGTGAAAATCACCCTGTCCAAGATTTCGAAGCGCGCTGTCATTTCCTTCTTGTGTTAGGTTTTGTCTTCCATCTCCCCAGCACAGGCTGCCCAGAATTCCAAGCCCCTGCCCACCAGCTGTAGGCCGATGACCTCAGAGCAATTGCCAGCTGCCGTGCCTGCTTACCAGTGAAGCCCTTCTTTCTGGTTGTTTCTGGTTCCTGCTTGTCACCCTCTCTGGACAGCAGCCTAGTGAAGCTTTAAAGTTGTGTTCACGTTCTTACCCAGCATAGTCAGGTAGTCTCTGCTGGGAGTGGTTGCTCTGAACGTCTGCCCTGGTGTTGGAAAGGGAGGGGCCATTTTACTTGCATTACTTTTATAATCAGACCAAAATAAAATATTCTAAGAAGTAAGAAGAAAGAGTTGGTAAGACACTAATTTCCCTTAGGTGAGTAATGTTGTCAGCTGTTTAAAGAAAGTATTTTATAAATATAAGAGCAGCAACCATAATTGTCATTTTCATAAAATGAGATTCCAATAAGTCTGTTGCTGCATAATTAGCCTTCTCCTTATGTCAAAACAGAAATCCCTTTACTCTGAAGAAGCTTGAATCTGTTTCTTTGTTTAAACCAATGCACAGGATGCGTATGCCACGTGGCCCCGCCTGGAGAGACCATCGGAAGAGCATCTCAGTCCCCTTGGCTGCCTTTTAGTTTTGGGATCTATGTGCTTCGCTTCTCCCAGAAGAAGAAGCATCCGTGAAACAGTCTGTTGAGCAAGGCTCAAACAAAACATCTTGCTGTTGGAATTAGAGTGAAAACTAAAAGCGAAGTGAATAACCATGCATTAGGTGTTTCTGGCACAGACTCATTAGCTCATTAGCACAACACAGCACCAGTCGGTGGCTCTCCTGTGAAGAATAATGAAAACCACCAGGGCTTACTCCCACTGAGCTGCTTAGGGAGAAGCTTATGATTTTTTCTCATACCAGCTTAAATTAGGAAAGTGTAACAAGAGGCAGAAAAAGTTTTACCTGTTACAATATTTAAAAGGATAGTGGCACTTTACTAATGTATATTTCTCATCTCTTTCACTATTCTTTGAACAGTTGCAAGCAGGTCTTTCTGCACAGATGGCTCTTTTCCACAGGCCAGTAGGTCATGTTGCCTTGGAAAGCCTTTCTTAAAATTAAAGGACTCATAGATGTTCACATATTTATATTCACATATAAAAATTCTCATTTTGATTAAATGCTTTCCTCTAAGAGTGATATTCTATTAGGGCTGTTTTTTTTTTTTTTAAAAAAAACCAACAACTCTATTTCAACCAGCTCTACAGCGAACCCCCGAAATAGCAGACTGCCATTCTGTTAGAGAAGATGCGTGGGAACTTCACCTCCAGGAGGTCTGGGGTTGTCCTGTAGGTCGAGTGCCTAGACATTGAAAGTGTTAAACATTTTTCAACTCTCTGTAAAAGGCATGCGCTTAATTAATAATTATTTTTTAATACAACTTACCATTAAAGGAAGCAGGAATAAGTCAACCTTTATAACATTTGAAGAATTGGGTGAAACATACCTGAGTATATTCCCTGAATGTTTTTTTCTGTAAGTAGCTTTATTGAATACACTTCCAATGCTTTGCCTTCCTGATTCAGTAATCTTTCTTCTTCCTTCTTCCCCTCTCTGCCTTCCTCTCACCCCTTCTTCCTTCTTTCCTTTATTCTCCCTCCCCCCCTTCCTCTCTTTCTCTCTCTTATTAAATGGATACACACTGCCCCATTTGGTTAACCATTGTATTAGGAAGTAAAGCTGTTGAAACTCCTGTTCTCCATTGGTAGTTCAAACTAATATCAAGCAAAAAATTAAGAGAATATATAAATAGTTGAAAGTTCAAGTTGAAAACCCAAGCCAGTTACATAATGGTGTCAGGAATGCGTACCTGCCCAAGGAGTTCCTCAATAAGACAATTTTACTACCTTGAAATAGCTAGTGTTTCTGAGTATGATCCTCAGCCATCAGAGTGATTTACAGATGCCAGTTAAAATGCAGGTTCCTGGGACCTGCCAGTACCCAAAGATTTTGATTTAAGAAGTCTAAACAGGGACTTTTTATTTTGCATAATTAATAAGCTCTTTGCAGAATGACCAGAGTGATTCATATCCTAGGGTGATGAGCCAGACAGCTTGAGTTTGAGTCTGCTAGCTGTGTGATTTGGGGAAAGTTATTTGATCTCCATATACCTCAACCTTCTCATATGCTAAGCAAATACAATAATAGTGTTTGCTGGAGGAAACAAATGCATAATATACAAGGTGTTTAGAACAGTGTCTGGCACAAAATAAACAATGTAAACAATTATGATTTTTTTGACATTTAAAATGTAGAACCTCAGAAAAGAATTCATTTGTCCTTCTAATAACCTGGCATGTTGTTATGACTTCAACTCTTGTTTTAAAAACAACTTTATTGAGATAAATGTACATAAAATAAAATATACCAATTTTAAACGTGCAGTTCCCTGACTTTTGATAAATGTATGCACCCTCATGACCACCACCCCAACCAGAATATAGAACATTTCCATAACCCAAAGGTCCCTGCGCCTCTTTGCTGGCAACTTCTCATCCCAGCTCCCAGCAACTACTAATCTGCCCTTTGTTATTTCAGATTAGTTTTACCCTTTCTAGAATTTCATATTATACACGAATCATGCAGGATGTACTCTTTTATTTTATTTTATTCTTCTTCAGCATGTTTTTGAGATTCATTCACGTTCCTGTGTTATTAGTGGGCCCTTCTTTTCTATTGCTGAGTAGTATTCCATTATATGAATGTACCACAATGTGCTCATCCACTCATCTGTTGCTGGACATTTGAGTTCTAATTTGGGGCCGTTATGAGTAGTCTAAATAATGTATTTGTTGACAGCTAGTGTTAGTTTTTCTATTTAAAAAATACTAAAGCCAGAGACATAGAGTATGCTCTCCCTCCCAAGAGCACATCCACGCTGTTCTTCCCTCTCCAGAGTGCATCTCCTAAACTAAGGGTTTCCACGAGACTGGCAACCAGGGGAGCAGTGAGCAGCGGCAGCTCATCCTGGGCTAACCCCCTGAACCTATCTCCAAGACCCCCTTTTCTCTGACTTTCCGGTGAGCCAAGACCAGCTCCACTCTGGCTCACTTCGGTCACTGTGACTTTTATTTCTCACATAGACTATTTCTCACGTAGACTCACAGAGACTCATTCCTTCCTCTAACATTTCTAAAGAGCCTAAGTAACCCCCACTAGTCTCTCTCCTGCTGTCATTTCTATCCTAAGCCCTTCCTTGTTTCACTGCCCCCAGCTTTAATAAATGTCCTCTTAAAATAGAAAAACAAAATAAAATATTTCTCAACCTTTCGGTTAAGATCAAGTGTAGTATCTGTTTTCATCAGTTATTATGTGACACACCCTCCCTCCCAGCACAATATATTAAATGGCTTTTTGGAGCAGGGAGATGGAACACGAGTTTGCTCTGTCCAGTTCCTGCATGGGTGGGGGTGGGGGACTAAGCTGGAGAAGGAAAAGTAATATTGAAGACCTTAACCATAGCTATGGATAGTTTTTTAGTTAGTTTGTTTTTGCAGACATCATATCTTTGTATGGCTAAACAGTTCTCTTTAAATGTGTCAATTTTTATCCATGTGAAGTATCTTTAACTGGATACAGCAAACATAGTTTCATTGAATAAATGCCTTTGAACAAGTGTCACAAAAAGTTATTTTACAGTACCCATTAACCCATTCATTTCTTTTTATGTCATTGTCTCCAACATATATTTTCTTTTCAATTTCTTAAAGCCAATTGAATTGTAAGTTATTTCAATGAGGAAATATTTTAAAAGCATCAGTAAATATATTAAGGTCTATAGGATACCAGTTTGGTCTCCTTTTGAAGCACAAACAATTTACGGAGTGCTATGTAATGGTATTAGGAATAAAAGAGTCAATATAACTTTTACTTTAGGACATAAAATAAAAATATAGGGATCTGTTATATATTTTTAAATATGAAAATCAATAAACTCTCCCAGTATCACCAGAGTGCAAAGATGTTATATTTACCTGGATAACGATGGCTTGACATCTTTTGTAATAAGCTGAGGATTTTCTAAATCACCAAGCCCTGGTTCTTCTTTGCTTAATAGTTCTTCCTTCAATTTCTCTTTTTTTTCACATTTTACAATAAGCAGCAAGAAGAAGCCAGGCAATGCCTTCAACACTTTCCTTAAAAATCTCCTTTAAATACACAAATTCATCATTTCTGCATATAGCAGACTACAGTTCAGCTGTGTTCCTTTCTGGAGGCTCTGAGAGAGAATCATTTTTCTAGGATGATCTAGCCTCTAGAGACTGCACGCATCCCTTGGAAATAACTCCCTTCCAGTCACCCACAGCCTGTCAAAGCCAGCAATCACTGGTCAATTCTTTTCTGCATTGCATCTCTCTGACTCTCTTTGACTCTGACCTTGACTTTCTTCTTTCCATCTTTTATTTATAGGCATCTTGTGACTACAATAGGCCCACAAGGATAATCTGGAATAATTTTCCAATCTCAAGGATTCAGTTGATTAACAATCCTGATTCTATGTGCAACTTTAATTCCCCCCTGCCATATGCCATGTAACATGGTGTATTCACAGGTTTTAGGAATGAAGACATGGACATTTTTGGGTCGAGGGCTGTGGACCATTATTCAGCCCACCACTCTATTTACCATTAACGAGTACCATTCATTTGGAGAAGATAGAGTGGACGACAATTCTATAACCATTAGGATCTTTTCAAGTCCAACTTTTTTCATGAAGGTCTCACCACGACTACACATTTAGGGATTCCAATCTCACGTGGTCTGCCTTTCATAATTAAAACTTTATATTCCAAAAAAGATGTTTTGGAGTGGTAACATGGTCCTGATAATTAGAAGTTACCAGTATAAAATTTATCTAACTAGGTGTGTTTAAACAAATTGAAAGCAAATAGTTATCTTAAGAAGGAGTATAAAAGAATACTAAAGAGGAAAATGGCCATAAGATGTGTCTTATTCTTGTGTCTGACAAGTTATACTGATTTGACAACTAGTAAAATCAGTGGTTTGTTAAAAAAAAAAAAAGCGAATTTCTGCCCCTGCCATAAAAAGGGGGGTGTATAATACAACTGTCCCCTCCTTTCTTCCCTCCTGCTGCATTGCTCCCTCACCCTTTCTCTCAACTCCCTTTGGTTTATGAACTTGTGGCTTTGGTTTATGAACTGGACCAAGAAGCCAGTAGAGATGAATCCATTAGTGTCCTTAATTTATTTGAATTGATATGACAATAATACGCAGAAAGAGAGAGAGAGATGTGGGTCCTAAAAATCCCTAGGATTAAAGATAATCATACAACCTGTTCCCAGGTCTAACATACTTAATGAGTTGATTGCCGATCAGTGCTTCTCAGACTTTAATATGCATAGGAATCAAGGGAGGATTCTGTTAAATGATTCAGTAGGTTTGGGCTGAGCCCCGACGTTCCGTATTTCTGACAAGATTGCAGGTCATGCTGATGCAGCTGATACACAGACCACACTCCAAGCAGTGAGGGTTAGATCTCACCTCTGGCTGCCATTGTCGTTTGCAAGTGTGAAGAGAATACGCATTAAAATGTTTTCGTACTGTTGTCACTGTGAGTCCAGGGATAACGAAGCATCTTTCCTGCCTGAGCGGACAAATTTACCCAGGACTGCTTTCAACTAAATGCTTGTCCTTGTTAACATTTTTGTTAAATCTGCATGACAACTATCCTATTCTCAATTAAGTGGAGATAAGTAGGTTTTAACCTACACATCACCTGTAAGCCAGAACGGACATGGAAGATGATGGCATATTCAGGTATTCATGTATCCACTCAGCAGTCATGTTACTGAATCCCTACTATGAACTACGTTCACTGATAAGTTCTTAGGCTGCAGAGATTACTTTTCTAGTGCAAAACACTACTTTCCTAGTGCAAAAGTGCTCTCAGTACTTTTTCAGGGCATATCAACCATTCAGATTAAGAAATGCCTTTCACAATCACTTTTTGGTGGTTGCAGCCACATTTAACCCTAGATTGGTTGCTTCCCGCACATACCCCATACTCACAAAGGATGGGCAAAGAATACAGAACTGTCTCCAGCTGACAGTCTACCCTCGGTAAAAGTGAGTAGCCCCTGGCAGGTATTACTGAGGTTAAATATGATACTTATGAAAAGTGGGTGGTCTACAGAATTTGAGGATGGTAAAAGCAGAAATTAGCAGCTTTAGCAAATCACATTCCAGGATGAAAGGAATATTGACAAGAGTAATACCAGTAGAGGAAAGCCAAAACAAACACAAACAATTCAAGTTTTAGCCAAGCCTGTAGTGCACGATAACTAGAGGACAGGCAGTTGAGGCCATTCAGACCCAACAGATCTTTCTACCATATCTTCCTATACTTTTTCAATGTACTTTGCATTTTTTTAATCAAATGGTACCACTTCCTGTTTCTTGAATATCCATGTCACGGCTTCCTACCTCCATGTCTTTCTTTGTTCATGGGGAAAAAGCAAAGCAAAACAAAAAGGAACTTCTATTGTATCTTTATCCAAGTAGGATCAGCCCTTTAAGGCTTAACTGTAATGCTGCTCCCTTATGCAGTTAAGTCTCCTGTCAAAAAAATCCTTTCTTCTGTGCTTTTGTGTTGAATTTATTTTAAAAAACTAGCGTGAGATCCCCTTTCAATTATGTGTTAGTGGGTATTTCTTTTTTTTTCTTTTCTTTTCTTCTAGCTCTTAAATTCTAAGTATCCTGAAGACAGAAGCTCTACTGACCTGAGATTGTTATGGGTTGATGGGTTGGGAGTAGAGGAAGAGAAGGTGTCAGAGGTGGCAGAAGGAAAATATGCAAACTTATAAGTATAAACTTTTGCCTGTTACTAAGGCAAAGTTTATTTACATGCCTTGTTTCTCATTTAAATGTCTTTGGGAGGGTCTATTCTGATGTTTGCCCTGAGGAGGGCACAACCAACAAAAATGGGAGAGAATTTGTAAATGTGATGAGTCAAAAATGGTACCAGATTATGTGGAGGTTTGGGGAGAAATATGAGTTGGAGATACCTATGGGCAATTTGTCCCAGAGTTGCTGGGTTTGAATAAGGACCACATGATAATCATGAATAATTGTGAATTCACATTGAAACAGCATAATGACATTTTTATCCTGAAATTCAGAAAGGTGACTCAATAACAATACCAGAACTTAATTTTCTGTGCTGGAATACATACACGGACACGCCCCCCCCCCCCCCAAGAAACACTAAATGTACTGGATCAAGCAGAACCGGGATCTTACTGGACCCATGTAAATGCCTGCAGCCATAGAACTGCATGTGAGAAAGAGTAGACAGGCTTTAACCCTGAAAACCAGAACGAGAAAACCACCCGTGCAGATACCAACTTCCCAGCAGAAGTGTGGGAAGTTTTAACTATGGTAAACTACAGTTTTTCCAAATCAGTGAAGAGTGTTTTTTTTTTTTTTTTTTAAAGAAGCCAAGTTTTTCCTGAGTTCCCTCCTTTTTTTTCTTCCTCTTCTTTCGTCCCGGCCCCCATCCCCTCTTCTCTGTTTCCGCTGGGACGGTGATTGGGTAGGCGGAGGGGCCAAGACTCAGCTCCCCTGCCCCAGTCTGGGCGTAGTGGGTGGGACTCAGCCAGAGCTGGTTTTCCGCAAGCAGATTTCGGGGCACTTCTACACGTTCGCCTAGCGAGACCCAAGGCCAAAAGCATCCACCCGCTGGGGAGCCGCTCCGAGCGACCTACACCTGCCGGGGAGGGACGACTGCTGGCTGCGAAAGGACCCTGAGTGACTTCACCATGGTGCGTTGTAGCCACTGCTTTCTTTTTCAGTGTTTCGGTGCGGGGAAGGGAAGGGAAGGGGTGCTGAAAAGAAGTCGAGCGTTGTAGGGAAAGGAACCGCCAGGGATATATGGGGGTCATCGGAGAAAGAGAGACACGTAGACACCGGGAGAGACCGCTACCAGAACGGACTGAGTGCTTAGGAGCAGCGCGGGACTCGGATCTGAGACTCACGTCTCGTCCCGCCCAGCCTGTTGAGCAGGTAGACTGGAGTGAGCCCAAGCGGGAGCGCCTCGGCTGCAAGTGCTCTGCGTGCATTTACCCGGGACCTGCAGGTGCCACCGCAGGGTCCCGTCTCCCTCCCACCTCCCCCCGCCCCTGACGCCCACTCTCCTTCTGCGTTCACAGTGCGAGGCGCGCCCGGGAGCTGCTGTAGATCCGAAACGCTGTCCAGACATCTGGGAGGTCACTGAGTAAGTTGTCGCAGCATATTCACGAATGTCGGGGCTCCCCAGAGCGGCGGCTGCTTTCCCCGCGGCCCCAGCCTGAGCCGGTCCTCCACGGTCCCCCTTCTCCCTCCCCCCACGTCCCGGGAAGCCTTCCTGGCTCTCCCAGCTGCGCTGCCCCAGCGCCGGGGGGCCTGGGCGTAGTTCCCACGCGGGGGAGGAGCGAGGGAGCAAAGGGGACGGCGCCCCGGGGACCCAGCTGACGGCCCAGGAGACCTAAGACGCCCGAGAGAGGAGAGCCGACGGGGGTGGGCTCCAGGCCGACCGCGCTAGCGGCTGCGCTCCCGGAGCCGGGCCGTGAGAACTCACTGGGCGCGCCGGGGCCGCTGCTCTCCCACGGCCCGGGCGCCTGGCAGCAGCAGCCAGCCAGCCCCGCGCGGCGCCGCGGCCTCGGGTGCACGGGAGAGAGCTGGAGCAACAAAGGGATGCTGGGACCTTAGAGCCTGGGCTTGACCGCTGCTTCCACCCGCTTGCTACGGCGTGGTTGAGCGATTCGCCCTCCTCGAGAGCAAACAGCTAGGATCGCAGGATTCCTTAGAGAAAACAGCTAGGAAACTTCCAGTGGGGCTCAAGGGCTTCACCGCAGAGTAAGTGTGTGTGTGTGTGTGTGTGCGTGTGCGCCCAAGCCCGCGTGCTAATTACAGTTTGGCAGTCTAATTTCCGTCTCACCTGGGGAAACGGTGAGCAAGGGGTCACCGCGTCTCTGAGTGTGGGATCTGTGCCCGGAGCCAGTGCTCCAAGGGCTGAGCTGCCTCATTGTGACATTGATGTGAGGGGCTGCGATGCAAGGTAGTCATGTGATTTCTGGCTATAGATTTTACGCGTCTTTCTCTTGCTCGTTTGTTTTTCCACATGCCTGCTCTTTCATTTTGCACTTGATAAGCCGTTTACCTCTTATGAAGTAAACCAGAAGGTCGTACGTCTCACTTAATGGTAACAGGCAGAAAGCACCTGGGTTTCCAACACAATGGAAACAGTGTGCGTGTGTGTGTGTCCGGGGTGGTGGGGGGGAGATATATAGTAAATTAGAGCTTCATTTGTAACATATTAGTAGTGATTTTTCAGGGTTAGTTCTCTGATGCCGATTTCATTAAATGTCTGTTTACTTCTAGAACTGGGCTTAGTAGGAAAATCGTTAACCCTCTGGTTACATATATAAAATGTTGAAACACAATGATAGATACAGGTTTTCATGTCTTGATTCATAATGTAGAATTAATACATTGCTTTTCCTATTATGATTATTTTCCTGCAAATGTGGTATTTCAGGTACTATATTATGAAGAATGGTAAAAACCATTAACGATGTAAAAATGATATGAACGTCTAAAATTCCAAAGCAAACTTTAATGTGTGAAAAAGTCTTATGAACTTTATTACTTTTTCAGTGGCGGTTGACTATGTAGCCTATGCTCTCTGTTCAGTTACCAAACAACTTGTTCTGTGCATCTATCTACTTCAAGGGTCACGAAGTCCCCGAAATTGTATTCAGACAACTGAGTCGCTGCATTTTGAGCGAATAATCTAGAGTTCTCAGATAGCTGAAGAGAGCTGTGACTCAACAGAAAAATAACCATGAAGTTAAAGTATGCATGCATAGACTACACTTTTCTTATCGAAACAGTAGACTTCCTATATAAAGCCTTCTGATAAGATAGGAGGATAAATTCTAGAATAATTAAATAGTTTACAACAATGAAACATTTCATATAAAATAGACTCACTCATATGTTTTTAAATGTATCAGATAGGAAATGTAGGCAGGTGAAATTTATTTGGTAGAAGCTTGTACTCTTTCCTCTTGTACTGAAGATCTCTTTCTAGTTTATGACAAAGAAAATCTATTTCTCTTTTCAAAATCCAACAAAAATATGAAGTACTTATCCTTGGTGAGGTATTTCATAGTGTATGAATATAAATAGTCCCTTAAAGGCCCTGTTTCTAGATGTGCTGGTGGAAAATAATGGGTCTAATACAGCTGTCATTTACGGAATGAGGAAGGAGATGTAAAGATATTTTACTTATACCTGGCAACACCAAAGGAAAACCACAATGCTTAGTATTAATATCTCTTATACCTGTGATTTATTAAATGATCTTGCTTTCAGGTATTATTTTAAAAACTGGTTTAGTCAATATTATATTGTACTAAAACTAAAGAAGTGATAACTGAAATTAAATTATTTCTGTTATGAATACATCAGTAAAATTTCATGGATAAATGTCAACAGTTTTGTCATAGATATTTTTCAAACAAAAAATTCTTTTATTATGTTTTTTTAACTTAATCTCTATTGCATTTTTTTCCATTACCATTTAGCTCCCTTATACCCTCTTTCCCCCAAGCATTCACCATACTGCTGTCCACGTCCATGGGTCCTTTTTCCTTTTTGCTCGATCCCTCCACCCCTTAATGCCCTCCCACTAGCTGTCGTATGCTGATTTAACATTGTTTTTTAATGAATAAAGATATTGCATAACCTTAAATTTTATCTGAAACCACACAAAAGAAATTAAATTCTATGTTTACATTTGTGGGTTGCATTTATCCACAATTAATGTGAGTATAGGGAGAAGAATACTGATTTTTTTTTACAAGTTAGTTTGAAACAACATGTGTGCCCATGAAGTTTCTAATTCACCATTTTCAGAAATAAATAAAAATCAAATTGACCTTAAGAATGAATCTCTGCAGGTAAAGAGAAATGGAAATTTAAAGCAATATTTGAACATACCAAAAATATGTTATCGATGGGACAGAATTGTAGAGGCAATTATGTATTCTGAATATTTTCTCTGTCAGATTTTCCAGAAAGTTTCTTAGCTTTTCTTTCATTTGCTAAGATTTATAACATTTATGGCAATGATTTTTATATGATTTAAATTATAAATAATTACCCAAGAAGCTTTTGTTAAATATTACTATAATTACTTCTCTTCAGATTTGTAGAAACTGTTATTTTTTGTCCTAAATACCAACAATTTCAATTCTTCTTAGCCTCTAGACCACCTAGATTTATTCAGTAAGTGTTGATTAGGAACCTGTGCAATCATTTTGTTTTGGATATCTTTATCTTGTCCTGATAGAATAAGAGGTTTTGGCAATTGTTAGGTCTTAAATGAGCAAATTTAGTTGCCCATAAAATAGGTGACTTAATTGGGGTTGGAGTAATTTCCTGGCTATCCTGAATCACAGTTGCTCCTAGTTGTCTCAAATTGTTTGAAAGTATCTGACCTGCTTCATAATTTTTTCTCTCCTCTGTTTTGAGGCCAACAGGCATTATCTTCCTATAGTCCTGAGGCTTGTAGAGAGTATGGATGAAATTATTTGCAAGGAGTGAAGAGCTTTAGACCAACTATACAACTGGAAGGTCTCCCTGCACCTTTACCATAAAAATGTGATTCTCACTGCTCATAGTTATTAACTTCACCTGCCTGGAATGCTGTCTGGTCATTAGTAATCTTTTATTAAAATGAACCCTCCCTTTCAGAAAATTAAAGGCAGCTGAAGTTAATTAACTCACATACCACCTCCTCCTTCTTACCACAGTGGGAATTAGCAAGAAGCCAACAGAAGACAATGGCTTGGGGAGTGGACACCCTGGGAAAAGGAAGTTGGGCAGACCAAGGAAAACTTCTTAATTCTGAAATGATTTCCAGGTCTGACCTAACCTACATATTCCTGTTTGCTCTGCTAAATTACATTAAAAATACCTGTTTAGATGTTTGTATCTTATACCAAATTCCAGTCTCCCTCAGGATATTCAGCACTGGACTCAGTGCCTGGTACAGAGTAAGTGTCTAATAAGTTTAATTGTGTGATCTTTGTAATTATTGAGTTAAGTTTTTTTTATGCCTTATTGTTCAGGAATACAATTTAAAGAATGGTATTTGTTTTTGCAATGGCCCTCCATGGAATAGTATGGTTTCTCTCATATGGCTTGCAGCCTATTCAGAACTGCTTATAAACTGTTATTTCATTGATCATTGCCCAATTATCTTTTGTTTTTCTAAGTCTGCATCTTCCACTAATGTTATCTGTTCTCTCCCCATTACCAATGCTTGTCGACCTCCTGAACACTCCACTTTCCTTAGTAATCTAAAACAATGGAGGTTTTTCTTTCTGCACGTTAGTCAGCTGGCATTGTTCAGAACTTCATTCAACCTCTGCATGTTGGGCTCTTACAGGGCCTTAACCTGCTGCCCTTCCTTCTGGGAATCCACTGGTATTCACCACTGGAGCCTTCACATCACCAGAATTGCCCCCGCTGAAAAAGCTGAGAATCTCATATCCTCTTTCTGACCACAACCTCCTATCCTTCAAATAATTCCTCCCACTCACCATTACCTGACACTGTCGTCTTCCACTATTTTTCTTTGGCCACCCTTACGGGTCTCATATTTCTCTCTTTGTTCTCATCACAACCATCCTAGCAATGCCAACTCTGCTCTAACCCTCAGACATGTTGCCACTAGAACATGATTCATTCTAACCTGATTGCCACTTTAAGGGATGGTGGATAGTGCTGGGAATTTATTTTATTCTTTCTTAGATAATTTCCTATCAAAATCTCCATAGTACATGTTCCTTGTTTTCCAGGTTTTCCAGTTCACTCAAATGATCCTTATTCTTTTCCTTCTTAGCAGATAAGCTTATTTCTGAGTTCATAGAGAATATGAAGACTAATTTAGGCAAATCATTTATCAAGATTTATGTTGAATGTTGTAAGCATTTCTTGATTTGATCTGTTCTTAGCATAAGAACTCTTATGTTGAACTATACTATTTGTCTCTAAAGTATTCATATCCCAATTTCTTAACTCTTAGAGTACCTACATAAAATTTTCTTATAAATGACAACTCTTGTACCAAGTCCCTATGATAATATTCAGTTTCTTCAGCCCACCCTGAACTGACATGTTTGGGAGTCTCAGTATCATCAGGGCATTTCTCCTTTGGATGCACTCCTGGTTTTCTTGAAGTGCCGTCCCCAAGCTGAACCTAGAGGAATAAATGAATATCATTAGATATATCAGGTATTCTCCTCTATAGTGACTCATCCTAAAATTTAATCTGCTCTCTCCCCATTTATTTTTTGCACCCACACTATACTATTTAATTATGCATGTTTATTTGCTGCTTCTTGTGCAAATACACTTCTCCCCAATTTTACATTTGACACTTGATTTGGGACTTTTAAAAATACTTACTGCAATTAAATTTAATCTTTGCCTTTGGTTAGCCTATTGTTTCAGAAGGTCAAGATATTTTTGGGTTCCGATTCTGTGATACAGATTCGCAATTCTTCCCGATGCAGAGGCATTGGCAAACTGGATCAGGACACAACATCTTCCCCTGAGTAAATGTGTAGAATGCTGAACTGAAAGGACTTTTGTGGCACCTTCTTGCTTTTCATGAGTCCACGAATTAGTCCCCTTTATAAGGCTATTCAACCAGTTATATCGTCAAGTAACTCTCTTTCCTTGGAGTTTACATTCCTTTGTGTAACCCAGAGGCCTACTGTGACAGACTTGGTCAAATTCCGTGCTGAAATGCATTTCCGCTTTCTGCAGAACAGGTATTCAGTGGCACTATTAAAACCAAGAGGAAATGACACTGGCTTGTAGGTAACTACACTTCACATTTTGAGTGCTGACATTCTGTAGTTTTAAGCACCTCCTGGGAATCATGCCTGGAGTAATGTCAAAGCTCTTTAGGCTGCAGTTGTCAGAATCCAGCTTCTCTATTTTGAAAACTGAGACAGTGGCTGGATTTTTTGTTCTTTATCAACCTTTCTATTCATTACAGTATCTGTAAAGGTGATTTTAACTCGTCACTTACCTTATCCACAAAAGCTTTCAGTACTTTGCAGTGCAATTTCTCCAAATTAGTGATTTCAAATTCATTTAAACTACTTAATGTCACACTCTACCTTGGGCCTTTAAATGTGTTATTTTTGTGTTTGTCTTACTTTTGCCAGTGAATATTATTTTCTTGAAGAAGGGAGATGAAACAAAAGAATACAGTATTTCTGTCTATACTATTTGAATTTCTTCATCCCTCATTGGTAAACTTTGTGTATATCTAATAAAAATGCCACTATTACCACTTCAGCAGTAACAAGAATTAAAGGAACATTCTTTTCAATTTGTAATTTTTGAAAGCTTAGCTTGTTTTGTGTTTTATGACACTCTTCTCAGAGGTTCAGTCACCTTTTTGTACTTCTTGCAATAAAGTTTAGAATGGATTATGCTTGTCACTGACGGAGATACCAGCAAAGTTTATGACACAGTCCCTGACTTGAGGGAATTTAAAGTCTGCATGTGGAGATAACAGAACCCAGAAATAGTCTCAGAATTATACATGTCAGCACTTAGCAATCAGCTTAATACTTGTGGTGCAGTTTAAATAATTTCTAAAAAATGTGAAAGAAGGAAGACAGTTCTGCAGGATGGAGATATTGGAGAAAGCTTTCTAGAGAAGATGGATCACTTAGTTGAGGTTTTAAAACAGGACCAGGGTGTTGAACTTTGCAGAACCTGTAGGATTTAAATATAGAGAATAGTGGGAGAGTGTTCTAGGCAGAGGAAACGAAAGGAGCATCGCAGAGAGCAGGTGAGTGGGGTGTGCGTGTGTGCATATATAACCATGGTATGGAAGGAGAAAGGGCAATACCAAGTGTCTCAAGCCACAGCTTGGAAGTATTCCTTTGTGGAAAATACAACTGCCTCTCTCCATTTTTCTTGATTTGATTTCCTTTCCCCTTGCTCAATCTTTGGAGAGGTTCGTACCTACTCATCCTTTAAATCTGAAATGAGGCTCTACTTCCCAGAAACTTTTCCTGACCTTCCACGTCTGAATTGAGTACCTTATTATAGTTTCCTTTGACTCCCTATCACATTATTATGCCCTTCTACAGTTGTTGCTGATTGTCTATTTCCGCATCAGCTTGAGCTCTGCGGGAGGAGGTACCATTTCTGTTTCGTTCTCACTCTATTCACAGACACCTAATAGAAGTGCTCCATGGATCGTAAGCACTCAGTAAAAATGTGTGAGATGACACGGGCCTGCCTGGAGCAGTGAGGTTAGGTTGGAGAATATTTATAAAAAGATTGAAGGTAACGAGGGGTTGGATTACAGCAAGAGCAGAGTGTCAGGCTGACTCTGCTTTATTAGGTCATGGGGAACCATCGTGGTTTTAGAGTTTGGAGAAAGGATATGCCATATGCATTACTTTCAATTAGGCCTTCATAAATCAATTCAAACTATCCAAAGTTTGATATGCACTTTTAGATTTGACTAGGGAATTATTTGGCTCCTTACCTTGTATTAAGTGTTTCTATTCATGAGGTTGAAAAATCCTATAACTTAAATACTGTGTTTTTATTAGAGAAGATTTGTTATTTTACTAGTCTAATTTTATATGTATGCACTGAAATTGTTACCTGCTTTTTGTTCTCAATTTCTGATCATTTTGCATTAAGATATTCTCTGTTATAAGTAGTTAAATATGTGGCATATATTAAGTTAATAAAACATATTCCTTTAATAAAACAAAGGAATTTCAATGTTCCATTGAGTTGTGTATTTTTTGGTATGAAGTTTAATCAATATAGCAACATTTAAAAGTGTTTAGAAGGGTTTACAAAGGTAACATGGAAGAGATTTGGATAACACAATAATGTTATCAATATTTGATATGTCAAGATTAAAAACAAGATAGTCTTAGACACATTTGTAAATGCAAATAGCAAAAGTCCATCCTCCCGGTGAAAATTTCCCGGGTAAAATTCTAGTTTTTTAATGTTTTATAATATTTGCAGTCACCAACTGTAACTTACATTCCTCTTTGTCCACTTCTACCCCAAATAACAATTTAATATGCCACAGCATTTATTTCTGGTTCTTTTCTGTGGTGACTAATCAGAATAATATTCTTAAGCTCTTGTGTCACCTCTCACTAAAAAAAATATTCAGCAGTGGTATGTAGGAAAGCTCTCATATTTCTTGATCGAGTTTGTACCTTGGTTGAATAGCAAATTATCCCAACTGAAGTTACTGCCTTTTTCCTTTCTCCCCAACCTCCTTGAAGCTATTGGAGTTGTAGACTGGGTTACCACCTGGAGCTCACCTGCTGGCTTGGCTGAGGGCAGGAAGGTCATAAATGAATGATATTGCAAGGCTGCCCCCAATAGAAGTTTCTCTCCCACTTGCCCCATGGCCTAAAAGTCCTTTGGATTGTATCTCTTGTGAATTGTATCTCTTGGAGGCCATGGGATAATTATTTTACCGAGAAGAGCACCACAACTTGTTTGCCTAATAGCAAATGTCATTTTTGTTATGTTACCTTCTGCCTTCAATTAAGAGCATGGTTTCTTGGACACAGATTTTTAAAGTTAGGAGAAAAGGGAAACTAAAAGACCCGGCATGTGGGGTGTAGACAAGAAAGGTGGATACAAGAAGGGGTATTGGGTGACACTATGCAGGCAAAACAGGAAGAGGAAGGTCAAAAGAAAGTAGAGAAGGTCCTGAAAAGAGCAGTTTCTCCACACTTTTGCTCCCTCTTCATGAAGGCTAATGAAGAAATACCCTAAGAGGGCAAGGAGTGGTTAGGACAGTTTTCCTCACCTGTACAACATCATTTTTATTCATTTGTGTGGCCGTCATTTTCTATTTGAATCAAACCCAAGTCCAGTTGGTTTAGTTATCTTTACCTTACTGTTGGATCTGTTTCTGTGCCCAGTGGAAAGTGGTAGCTGCGTGTAGTCACAGTCTGTTTTACACGCTGCAAAATGGTGCTCGGCTATGATTCTTTCCATTAGCTGTCCTTGATGAATGATCTTTGGTCAGTGTTCAGTGTCAGGAACTTTTGCTTTAAGCATGTGTTAAAGGCCATTTGAAGTGGTGCAGGAATTGTGCAGTGTTCATAACTTCAAGCAGCTATGGTTTAACGCCTGACTCTGCTGCCCAATGTCTCGATCATTCTCTTACTTAAATCCTATGTTGTAGCCATATGTTTCCACTGGAATTTGCCACCTTGCTCTTTTTTGTTTCAGATGTTAGGCTTATTATATACTTTTTTCCTATTGTATTTTTTACTTTTTAAAATTTTCTTTTTAATACTTGTTTATGTATTTTTTATTTATTTTATGTTTTTCTATCACCAGTTGTCCCCCCTATACTCTCTTCCACCTCCACCTCCCCTCTTCGCCCCAATTTTTTAGCGTTTTCAATTGCTTCCTTGCCTTTTCTTTTTTTTTTTTTTTACCTTTTTATTGAATTTATTAGGGTGACACTGGTTAATAAAATTATATAGGTTTCAGGTGTGCGGTTCTATAATAGATCACCTGTATATTGTATTGTGTGCTCACCAACCCAAGTCGTCTCCTCCCATCACCATTTTTACCCCTATGCCCCCTTTTACTTCCCCTGCCCTCCTTTCCCTGCTCTTTATTCATTTGGGAATCTAGATGTTTTAGGTTTCTTTGAGTCCTCAATTGAGTTTTTTAATTACTTGGCTACTGTATAACTTATGTACAATAAACCTCACATATATAAAATATACAATTGGATAAGACATGACAGATGAACACATCTGTGAAACCAGTGCCACAATTAAGATAAATAACATTCCCACCCCTCCCCCCAAACGTTTTCCTGCGTCCCTTTACAGTCAGTTCCCTCCTCCTCCTCTGTCCCCAGACAATCATCTGTCCGCTTTCCGGACTTGCAAATGTGTTTGCAGTAACCAGATTTTATGTAAAAATAAATTACCATATGTACCCTTGTTTGTGTGGGCTCATTCACTCAGCATAATTATCTACTTTGTTGCATATATCTGCCAATTAATAGTTCTATACATACATGGCTATACAACATCATTTTTATTCAGCTGTGTGACAAAAGATATTTCAATAGTTTCTTGGTTTTTAGCTATTACAAATAAAGCTTCTATATTTACATATAAGTCTTTGTTGAAATATATTGTTTGTTTTTTTCTTGGGTAAATGCCTAGAAATGGAATAGCTAAGTGATAAGTGATAGGATATGTTTAATATTTTAAGAAACCACTAAACTCTTTTCCAGTCCCTCCAGCAGAGTCTGAGAATTCCAGCTATTCCGCATCATCACTAACTCTTGGCATCGTCAAACTTTCAGATTTTAGGCATGGTTTTTGCCTCATGACTAATAATATTGAACATCTAAAGATTTATTTATTGGCTATTCATATACCTTCTTTAATGAAGTGTCTGTTTTTTGTCCATTTTTAAACCTAATTTTGTTTTCTTTTTTGTTTGTTTTTTAAAGTATATTTTACTGATTATGTTATCGCAGTTGTCCCATTTTTCTCCACTTAATTCCCCTCTGCTCTGTGCTCCCCTTCCTGCCAGCATTCCACCCCCACCCTAGTTCATGTTTTCTTATTTAGCTCTAAGACTTTATATATTCTGGATTTAATTTCTTTGTTGATATGTGTGGCAAATGTTTCCTCTCACTGTGTGATTTTTCTTTTTGCTTACTCAGTGGTATCTTTTGAAAAGCAAAAGATTTTTAAGTTTTTATGAAGTTCAGTTCATCATCTTTTATGTTTCATGCTGTTTTTCCTGTTTGAACATTTTTGCCTCCTATAAGGTCACAAAGATTTTCTCCTATTTTCTTCTCCATGTTTTATAGTTTTAACTTCTGTGTTTAGGTCTGTGATCCATTTGGGATTACTTTTTGTGTATGATCTGAAGTGTGGGTCAGAGTTCACTTTTTCCATATGGATATTCAAGAATTCCAACATCATTTATTGAAAAAGCTTTCTTTTCTCATGAAATCGCCTTGACACATTCATTGAAAAATTGAACAAACAAATTGTCGAACTATTTTTGGACTCTATTGCATTGATTTCTGTTATACTTTTCAAACCAATACTAAACTTTTTGATTACCTTGGTTTTACAAGTTTTAAATGAGTCTTTCACTGCTGTTTTTCTTCCTTAGTATTGATTTAGCTCTTCTATGTTTTCCGTTAAATCTTAGCATCATTTTGTCAATGCCTACTAAAAAGCTGGCTGAGATTTTGATTGGGATTGCACTTTATGTTTAGGACATTTAGGAAAAATTGACAGCTTAACAATATTGAGCATGGTCTATCTCTGCTTATTTGGATTTTCTTCATTTATTTTATCAATGTTTGTAGTGTGGAGGTCTTGCAAGCAATTGGTTAGATTTATTTCTAAGTATTTTATATTTGTTGACATTATAAATGGGTTCTTAAAAATATAATTTCTCAATTGTTTATTAGCAGTACAGAAATTACAATGGACTTTTTAAATATTAGCTTTGTAGCCTGCAACCTTGCTAAAATTACTTCTGAGGTCTAGTTGTTATTGTGTAGATTCCTTAGAAATTCTTACATAAATAATTACATATACATAAACAGACAGTTTTACTTCTCTCTTTCCAGTCTTTTTCCTTTTTTTTTCTTAACTTATTTCAATGACTGAGATCTAACCTCCTTACAATGGTGATTACATGTGATAGAAGGAATTCTTGCCTTGTTCCTAATCATAATCAGAAAATGTTCAGTCTTTTACTTTAAAGTGTGACTTTAGCAGTAGGTTTTTTTTAATATATGCATTCAGGTAAAAATTTTTAAAGCTATGATCGTATAGCTTATCAAGCTAGTTATCATTATTAGGGTTGGACTGCGAGTCTATTGTGATTTTATTCACCCTAATCAGAAGCGGATGTCTCTGTACCTTGACTTTTTTGAGCTAACTTTGTACACTGTGTAGTAAGTATTCCTGTTTAGAGAAAGCTACCAATATACATAAGTCAAGAGATTTGCAATCTTCAAGACTCTCTTTTCAAACTTGCTATTTCACTTAATGTAATCTTTACTTATTTACACTACAGTATTTGCTCCATCGCTCCTTATTTTCTTTCACTTTTATTCTACTATTATTGAAATTTGTCTTAAAGAAGCCATGTATTTATAATCTAAAATTCAAATGATATATTCTCAGTCTTCTTGCTATAGACTGAATTGTGCCCCACCCCCAGTTTGTACGTTGAAGCCCTAATCCCTGATGTGATGGTATTTAGAGGTGGGTTCTTTGGCAAATAATTAAGTTTGGAGAAGGTCATTAGCGGCGAACCACACAATGGGATTAATGACCTTATAAAATGTACCAGAGACCTTGCTCTTTCTCTCTTTTTCTCTGTGTGCCATGTGCAGATAGAGCGAGAAGGGGCCCATCTGCAAACCAGGGAAATAGACCTTTCAGAACTGGACCATGCTGGCATCCTGATCTTAGACTAACAGCCTCTAGAGCTGTGAGAAAATGAATGTCTGTTGTTAAAGTCACCCAGTCTCTGGTATTTTGTTATGGCAGCTTGAGCTGACTAATACACCCACTTACCCTCTTCAGACTCTCAACATACACTTCTTTTTGAACACGTGTACCCTTCTGTTTATATTCTCCTCATATTTGTCTGATAGCTGCTTCTCCATGTTAGTCATAACATCCTTCTCAAGTTCTTAAATATGAGTTTTTCCCAGAGTATTAAATTTAGCCATCCTCTCTCTCTACATGCAGCCCTCTGACATTGAGCAGATTGAAATAAACTGAAATAAACTCCCAACTTTAATGACTTCCTTTATGTGGAGGACCACAAACTCATATCAGTAGTCTGTGAAACATTCCCCTAAAAACTCCAATTTTCAAATATGTCTCTACCTAGATGCCCCATTAACAGTTGAAGATCCTTGTATACAAAACAAAATTCACATCCCTTCTCTCAAGTCTACTTCTGTTATCTTTTTCTGTTGAAGGCACCATTCTCCATCCAGACAAAATTCAGAGTCATCTTGTTCCTCAGATCTAGTGCATGGCCACTTAAGAACTTTAATTTTATAGTATCTCTAGCACCCATCCTTTCCTGCCCCTTGCCACAACTTCCTCCCTTCCTCAAATTCATTTACACCATGCTCCCTCTCTGGCATTCCCTTTTGCCAACATCTTTATGTCCAAACTGTAGTCATTTTCAAAAATAAGCTCAAATTCCATACATTACAAGAAGCTTTCTTTGATCATCCTTTTGCTGCCACTGACTAAAAGTGATATTCCTTATAAACATCATTAATTCTCTGTCTCTACCTATTCTCCACTTTTTAATATAGTCATTTAAGAAAATTATATATAAATTTGTAATCTGACTCTGTCTACCTGGAATGAAGGTCAGATAGCATAGATTAAGGACCCTGCTCTACAAGAGTGCTCCCACTTCTCCTCCCAGTCCCAAGTGTGGGGCTCTGGTAGTTGTGACCCAACAGCTATAAACTGAAGGTTCCCAGGACCCCCTCTTTGCATTTGATAATAGGATGACCCACAGAATTCAGGAAAACAGTGTACTTATTAGATTATAAGTTTATTATAAAAGGATACAACTGGTGAACAGCCAGATGGAAAAGATGCAGAAAGCAAGGTATGGGGAAAAGGACCCAGAGCTCTCATGTCCTCTCTGGACACACTGCCCTCCCAGCACCTCCCTGTGTTTCCCTCCAGCCCCTCGTCCCCACCCAGAGATCTAGGTGGGATGGAAAGTTCCAACCCTCTCATCACCTGGATGGCTTCCCTGGCAACAAGGCCCCATCCTGAAGGTATCCAGGAGTCCCCAGCCTCCTGTTACCTCACTTTGGAGATTTCAAAGGTTTTTTGGACCCATGTGGCAGGCAACAGGGAAAGGAAAAGTGGGAAAAGATCAAATATATATATTTCTTATAATGCCACTACATGGCTGTGGAAATTTGAATCTCATACTGTGTTCACATATGGTGAAATGTTTTCTTTTGATTTTTATTCATCCATTTCATTATGTAAAGACTCTTCTTAGCTCAAGGGCTGGAGAAAAAAATAGCAGCAGGTTGGACTTGTTCCACAAGTCATTGTTCGCCAAGCCCACTTTCAAGGGTCCTGGGTGTCTAGGGTGCTCCTCAGTGGTGGTTCAGCTTTGCCGACCCTCGCAGTCCTGGCCCAGTGCCTGCATCTCCTCCACTTCCTGAGCCTCCCTGATACATTTGTTCCTCTCCTCCTTGGTTTTTCTCTCTTGGTTTCTGTGAGGCCAGGCCTACACTTGTTTAATTTGTTCTTGATCACATTGGGTCAAGTTCTGTCTCCAGCAGTGCTTACAAGTCTTAAGTTTTCACAGCTCTATTAGTTTGTAGTCCTTTTCTTCAAGAACCTTGGAAAAAGCTGGAGTCGAAGAATCGTGAGCATCAGTATTGTGTCTTCTTTCAGAATCTTCTTTCTAAATATGACAGCTCAGGCAATTTGACTTTGCTGTACCATAGGGTGAATTAAGGTTACCCCTTCTTTCCCATGAAGAATGAGGCCCCCTTGATATCGCCTTCTTGTTCAAATGTTAATTCCAATGCTCTATAGGCCATTCCCAAGTGGATCTTGGTCAGTCCCAAGATCCACTTCACTCTTGTTAGGCATCCATACATCTCCTATTGTAATGAGACTCTGGGTGACATACCCTGATTTCACAGTCTAAAAATAACATGCCAGTGAGTGTCTCGACTCTCTGCACATCACCTAAACCTTCCTACAAAATGAGTAAACATTAAGAAGGTAAGTAGATTAAAAAGTTGACACTAAATCTATATTCCGAACAGTTAGCTTGTACAAGCAGTGATGGGAGACAAGATTCTTTGTATAGCAAATATTAATCATTTGTCTATCTAGTGTTCTAGGAAAAGAAAATTACATACCATACATTTTCCAGTTCAGCTTGGTTATTATGAGTTTTTCTGTTTGAAAACATTTCCACATTAGAACTAATGCGGATTTATAGAAAAGGGTATATGCGCCGATGACGTCAGCTTTCTTGATTTAGTAACAGATTTGGTTTAATGAGTAGAAAAAGATTTAAAATCTAGCATAGTCCTTCAATTTTTATTCTCATATCTTATTAAAGAAATTTGGCATGCCACTTACTAGCTAATGGAATTACATGAGATAAAACCAAAATAGAATCTTACTGCTCTGGGATGTGCTGTAAATGCTGTTATTTTGAAATTCAGATAAATATTACTTTCATAATTATTGACATAAATATTACTTTCTTGGTATACATATGTGTTCCTCAAGTGAGGAATGTTTTTTTATATTTTAGGGCACCAAGCACCTGCTGTATATCAGAGTTCCCCTGGCTTTGCAAAGCGACAAGAAAGGGTGCCATAGATTAAAACATTTCAGGGTCTTTCTGAGAAGATGGAAGGTATTTGTCAATCATTTATTCAGGGACCTCCGTTAGCATGATTCTGTTGTATAATGCCTCTGTGTATGTTTTCTCTAGCCCTTTACATGTCCCTGTTTCACCACCATTTTACCCTCTTACCACATAAATGAAATGGACCAATCAGCCCAATTGTTTAATTGTCATGGATTTGTTTTTATTTTAAAAGTTCTGTCAGGTTACATTACCTAAATCATAGTGAACTCTGTAGACTCTTAGAGAATATAACCAGATTGGGTGATTTTCCCAGGTAGGCTTTTCGCCTTACTTGCAAATTTGAATCAAACATTGTTAAGAGCACAGCATAGGTATTTCTGACATAATATGATATGTGTGTTCCTGAAAACACTTGTATGCTGCAAAACTAGTCACTAAAAATAAAAGAACATATGGGAAGAAAATGTGTTAGGGTGAAACCAAACAACACTTATAAGCATTAACTAAAGCAATAAAAAACACACAGGCTTATTAAAAAGACAAATTAAAATCTACCAAATACTGCTCCAGTAATTGTAGGTCTAATTTAATGGGAAAAAATGTGGAAGTAGCTAGATGGGAATGGACTATAAGAGGGGTTGAGTTGAGGAGACAAGGAAAAAATAAAGGAAAACTGTGTAATGAGTACTTTTAAAACAAGACCTGTGGTCAAACTGAACTAGAGGAAGAGCATGGGGTAGGTGTTTATCTAGCATGATTGTACCTGTGTAGTGACATTTCCCCTATTTTTCACTTGTATGAGCCAATTCACATCACAGAAATGTACAGTATTTATCTAAGAATAGATAAAAACAAAATGGCTTTCTACTGAGTAAGAAGGAATTACATTTCTTGCTGAACTACTTTCATAATATTTATTCATTTCTCCCTCAATTTCTTCTGTAATTATTATATTTTCAGTAGATATATATTTAAAAGAATAAGTCTTTGCAAGCAACTATTTTAGCAATATAACTATGATGGGAATTATAGAAGTGGCTGCAAGAAATTGTTTTATATGTTTCAGGAACAAAATATTGAAACATTTATATGATTTTCTCATGACCTGTATTATAAGTGGAAATGATATTTCATTTTAAGACATACCAACTGCATGTATTCAAATTTTAGTGATTATCACACTAGAGTTTTAAAAACATAGACATTTAGGATTTATAATTCTACAGGTTTTGTTCTTGCTCTTTAGTTAGTTATAAGACATTCTGTAAGCATTGTGATATAAAAACAGAGAATTGCAAAATGCTAACTTTTAGAGGATGAATTCCTCTGCTATAGAGTATACTAAACTTTGCTATTACTTCAAAGATCTCACAAGCCCCTAAGTCTGAAGAAAAAGATTGTGAATCATGTCCACTATTTTTTAAAAAGCTTTCTTTTAAAAAATATTTTATTTATTTATTTTTAGATTGAGGGAAAGGGAAGGAGAAAGAGAGGGAGAGAAACATCAATGTGTGGTTGCCTCTCATGCACCCCACACTGGGGGCCTGGCCCTGCAAACCAGGCATGTACACTGACTGGGAATCGAACTGGCAACCCTTTAGTTTGCATCCCACACTCATTCTACTGAGCTACACCAGCCAGGCATGTCCACTATTTTTAATGAATAATTAATGCAGCTTATTAAACATAATTTGTGTCTCACACTGTAGCTTTAGTGAGGCAATTGCCACCAGGAAAGGGGGTATTCCTGTGTTTTGAGTCCCTAGAGGTGACCTGCCAGTCACCTTTAGAGCTGACCTCTTTGTTTTGGGAGGATAACCAGTATAGTTACAAAATTTAAGGATTGAAGATAGCCACCTACTTTATACTTGCATGCAAATGTAGTCATTGGGAAGGGGAATGCTCTGTTCTGTACTGTAAATTGGAGTCAGCTTTTCCATGTCTTCTGAGCTTTTTAAGAAGAAGAAATTGCTTTCCAAACGGAGATTTTATCAGTAGAGTTGGAGCACTCCAACTCTTACAAGGTGTCATGTAATCCTGAAAACCTAAAATCTGAGCCTAGGCCTGGTTTAACAACCAAAGTATGGGAACTGCATCATGGAATAGTTTGATTGCTTGGCATGGCCTCAGAGTCTTTCTTTGCCTGTGGTATTCAGAAGTAAATTAAAGTGAGAAGAAGGTATCCTTCCTTTTCTGCAACATCCATGTCTATTAGACAATCAGTAGCCAAGGCTTGTGGATTCCCTCCCTGAAATACTTCTGCAATTGATCTACGTTTTCATCCTCAGAGTCACTCTTCGTGGAACCGAGATCAGCCACCTATCCAACTCAGGCCCATTTTGCATTCTGCCTTCCAAGTGAACTTTTAAAAGTCCACTCAACTCTCTTTACTGGGCTCAAAGTCGCAGTTCAGTTCAGATGCCTCTTTCTCCTGAGACTGGGTTTGGATCCTGGATTTGCATTCTTAGAGTGCTATGTGCCTCCCTTTTTTGTAGCCCATGTTACACTCAGAACTGATGTGTCCAAAATAGTTTCCCTGCTGCATTGGAAACTCCAGGCGGGCATGTGTCTGACACACAGTAGCCATCCATTAATATTTGTTGAATAGAATGAAAAGGGAACAAATGAATGTATGAAATAGGAGACAATCCAGTGTATCAAAGAATCTATGAGAGTGGAGATTATGAAAAAAGAACATGCAAATGACATGGAGAATTCCACTATACCAAGAGCCAAAAGATTCTTGAGGTTTAACATTTAGCAGCTTATTGCCGAATTTAGCAAGGAGGGTTTCAGTAACATAGTGGAAGCAAAAGCCAGAGAGTTGGAGGCTTAGGAATAAATGTTTAAGGAGGTGAAGATGGCACATAAGACCTGATCTTGTCAGAAGTGTGACTATATAAAACCGGGAGGAGTGACAGCCTGAACGCGTCTGTCATTTGCTTGTCATTTTTCTTAACTTAGACTGGGAAGACTTGGACATTCTCACCAGTTTTTCTACTACTTTGTCCTGCTTTCTTGATATATTGTAGGGGAAAGTTCTATAAATATTTCCTACTGCAAAGTAAAATGAAACACATTTTAAAAGCCTGATTTATGGGATTTTATTTAATATTTTTTAAATTTTGGAGGAATGAAAACTTTTGACAATTTTCAGTCTACCCGAAAATTAAGCTGGTTCCCTGACATTTGTTTATGGAAATGGTTGTTACAGTTTGTACTGGGCTATGCAAACTTTATCCTTATTAAGGCTGTTTGTTTTGAAGTAGTCTTTTCCTTTTAGCTATTCTTAAAAATCTGGACTTTGGAATTTCACCTTAAAACACTTCTATCTCTTTAATCACAGATGTTGGCACAGTTAGGTGGTAGGACATTGATTAGTGTATGTATATATTTTTTTTCTTACTGTGGAGATTTAGTTCTTAGGTTCCCCCTGCCCTTCCCACACACATACCATTTATAATTTAAAATCTGCTTTTTAAGACCAGCTGTTATAAAACAAAAAGTGCTTTTTGTGTCAGAGACTACCTGTGGGGTGTTTTTCTCAGGTCTCTTTACTTGTAGAGAACAAGATTTTTGTGCTTAATTAGCTCCTAGAGTTGAAATGATGGAAAAACCCCTTCCCTGAACAGTAAGGCATCCTGGTTATTAATATGAGGCCAATAGCTGGGCTATTATTCTCACCCTAGCAGTTAATCACTTACTAGTAAGACGGAGAGAGCATTCAGTATATTTGAAGGCTGTTTAATCATCAACTCTGGCAATGGCAAATATTACTTCGAGTTTCTGAGAACATACACCCCCCACTGCTTGCCAAGGCTTTGTCACCAAAGGTATTGCTTTAATTAATTTGTTTTTTCCTTAACATGTTTGCTGTCATTTCTGTCACAAGCTATGTATTGAATTGCACATGACCAAGGCATTTGTGAAGTTACTGCTGTTACCCGTAAAATACATCACTGGTTGAGCTGAGGAACCTCTTCTGTATTCCCGGCCGGCAAGCACAAGACAAACATAGGTTTCCAAGGTATCAGCACTGTGTGCATCTGTTTCGTAGTGTAATTTCATTAGTTGAACAGATGAAGAATGCTAATTAGCTTGTTTATACATTTGTGATTTAATGAGACTAAACACTTAACTGATCTTGAAGTAAGTACAACTTGTTTCCTGTTGCAGTTTTTAGTTTAATCAGAAACAGTGTTAGGCATATTTTCTGGAAGTTATAGTGCTGTGCAGTATGGGAGAATCTCAAGCAAGGGTGGCTGGTCAGCTGTAGCCTGTCACAGGGGGATTGAATGGGAAGAGGAGAAGAAAAATACTGGGTTTCGGGACAAGTTGAAATTCACTATTAATGAGAAGATTAAGCTAATGGAGGACTTTATCGTAAACTACATTATATCAAATTCCTAAATCCGGTACTAAAGTTCTAATATGTACCAGAATAACTTATTTTAGGAAGTCGTTCTATACCTGCATTAAATTCAATCTATAATCAGAATTCTTTTTTAAAATTTTATTTAATTTTAATTTTTTATTGTTATTCGGTTACAGTTGTGTGCCTTTTCTCCCCATCCCTCCACCCCACCCCAGCCAAACCCCCCTCCCTCCCCCAACTCCACCCTCCCCCTTGATTTTGTCCATCTCACCTTTAACTGGAACATATAATCAGAATTCTATTTTTTATTGCCTTCCCTTTTATTTGAGTACCCTCAAAAAATCCTAACTATTCTTTCTCTAATTTTTTTCTTCTAATTGCTGTAGTTATATTTTGATATAACTGAAATAATGGCATTCAATTAATACAGCTCTTCTTCCTGAAAATTAATGTAAAATAATAGTGTTATACTTTTTATAAATCAATAATTATTTAATAACTATCTACTTTGATCTCTTTTTTCTTACATGTTGTGCAAAACTGAATATGCATAGACTATACTATTTTGGGGGTGGCTGGTCGGCGGAGATGAGGAAGTAACTTGCCTTTTAGTCAAAATGGTATTTGGACTAAAATGTTTCAGTTAACTTAGCTTTTACAACCAGAGGTTAGAAAACTACAGCCTGAGGGGCAAGTCTATGGCCTGATTTTGCAAATAAAGTTTTATGGAAACACATCCATGTTGGTTCCTTTCATGCAGCAACAGCAAAGCTGAGTCATTGATAAAGACCTATAAAGTGGAAGATAGCTACTTTCTGACCCTTTGCGGAAAGGTCTGCTGACTGTTCATCTGAACTTTTCATGAAGACAGCAGTTAGTAAATAGTAGTAGAATTATGCTGAAATTCAGTAAAGCCTGAGAAATAAATATTTGTAGAATTGAGTCTTAAAGAAATGTTGTTGAGAGCTTTAAATGTTTAGGTCTTTCAGAATCCAAGTTACCATGCCAAACCTGCTGAGATCAATCCCTCTTCTAGTCTGCTAGAATATGTTTTCTGCTTAAGAATATATAGAATCTTCCTTGTACCTTCCTTGTAATCCATAAATTACATATTGGTCACAGATGTGAGGTATGACTTTAAGTAATAGAGAGTACTGGCAGCTTCTTCTGGACATCAGCATCCTAACCTGCACCCAGACCTAATATCCTGTGACCCCAAAGGCTGTCAGAGGTTGAATTTGGGTTTCTTATTTGTTTCAGTTCATACAGTGGATTTTCCATTGCTCTAAATGTATTAGGTAACTTGTCTGTGACTATTTACAAACCATTGCCTATACATATTAAGAACCTGTTAAGAGCATTTAGGCACATAGGAAAGAGAAAAGTTAATTGAACGCTAGTTGTAAAGACTGAAATATAAGGCTCTGTCCTGGAACATTCAAATACCACCATCAAATGAGCAGGAGAATTATGTTCTTGTTTGCTTTTTAATGTAAACTCCTAAGCCATATCTTTAAGATAAACTCATCGTAGTTTATAAATTAAGCCTGATTATTTAGAAATTAGTAAATTTTGTAGTATGAGTTTGGGTTCATAAAAAATGCATGGGCTGTGGAGTGAGATGGACCCACATTTGAACTCTTGCTCCTTCATTTTCTAGCATTTCAAAGGAAAATAAATGACTTAAGCTTTTGAGCTCTGGCTCGTTAGACATAATGATACCTATGCCATATGGTGGCCATGATGATTAAATGATTCCTGGGAGCCTTAAATGTGAGAACAGAGTTCCCTAGCACATAGTAGGGATAAGTAAATGTAGGTTCTTTTCCCTCTTTCTTGGGTCTTTGACTTTCCAAGAATGGAAATAGTTGATAAACCCAGTTGATCAAGGTCATTAGCATTGTTATTAAGCTGAACTCACAATCAAACAGAGTTTCATACCTGAAAAATATATTCTGTGTCTCAGTCTGAAAACATGTACTTAGGCATCAAATATATAAATATTTGGGGGTATATTTGGGATACATTGGTTTTTGCTACTCTGATTTATCAGAAATGATAGTATAGTGAAAAAGTAGTGGTATTAGAACTAATAAAATATACATTTTCACTTAGCTTCTATCTTAAAACCATAATGTTCCACCCATGTGCAATCAAACTAGACCAAATGGGTTATAAAAATGGATATCAGTAGTTTGTGCTAATAAGGACACTTCAGAGAAAATTCTATTCCATTTGAAAAATACTGAAATGTTAAAAGCAATATTTTACTAGTACACTAAAATGCACAACTAGTAAGGACCTTTACCAAATGTTCCATCCATTTTATAATTGATGTTTCCACCAGAATTTTTTTTTTACTGGAAAATGCAATATGACTATATGGTCTTTGCTTTTGCACACCTGTCTCTTTCTGTTTTCATCAGACTTCCAAGTCACTCTCTTTCTGTTCTGACTTTCTACTGTCCATAGACACCTCAGTCACCAGTGTCCTTGATCTGATCGTGGCTTCTGTTTGTCATCCCACATACGAAGACTAGCCCACAAGATCCACAGCAGAGCGAGGCCACCAGCACCATGTTCTGTACAAAGCTGAAGGATCTCAAGATCACAGGGGAGTGTCCTTTCTCATTACTGGCACCAGGGCAGGTTCCTAAGGAGCCAGCAGAAGATCTAGCAGGAAGCTCAGAGAGCTGCAAAGCCACTCTGCCCATCTGTCAGGATGTTCCTGAGAAGAATGCACAAGGAAGTCTTCCTAAAAGAAAGACCAGTCGGAGCCGAGTCTACCTTCACACTTTGGCTGAGAGCATTTGCAAACTCATTTTCCCAGAGGTCAGTGCTTGTCCTTTCATGATTTTACTGATACTTTGAAAACTGTTTAAAAAAAGTTTTTCTAAGGAAGATGTAAACACTTGCTTTCTCACTTTGAAGACTGTGATAGATGTGGCATATTTCCTGGAAACATACAAAAACATTCATTTAAAGTAATCGTACTCTTAAACTGTATTTATCTTAAAATGTTCAACACCTTGAATTCTTTCAGAAAGGATCCTGCACTCTGACAAGCTTTATAATTTTGAGTTACTGCTTAGTTCCTTAGCATCAGCTTTCTTGTCTGTAAAATGGAAACAATAACAGTCTCTACATTCTAGTGTTTTAATGATCATGAAGTGAAGTGATCTATACCTCGTACCATACTACAAATGCCTAGTAGTTCACAATTATTTTAAAATTAACTTCCTTGAAAAATAACTTACTTTCTGGCATGTTCTCTTCTTCCAACTCAAAGAGCTTCATGCATCACCTGACAATTTGTTGGACTAGGAAAATCTTCCTTGTCCTGCTGGTTCTGAGTCTGAAATCTCTGCTCAAGCCAGGCTTGACCTGCTCTTTTGGGTCAGAGTCATGGGCCTGTGATCACCAATGTCTGTGCTGTTAGCTCAGGCATTTGAAATAGCTCTTCGAGCTGCGTAGTTTAATGCCATTTTGAGTTATGGAGCACCTTCTTGGTCAAATATCTTAGGAATAGAAGGGGCGTATTGAGAGCTCCCCTCCCCCTGCAGGGCTAAAGAGAACAGCAGCTGAATGTGTTCATGATGTCTTTCTCCCTCCATCAGTGTTCAGTTTTATAGAAACTCACTTAACCTGTGAGCTTGGACATTGATAGAGTTAGACTCCAGCTACTGTCATCCACTGGTAACTTGTAACTGACTCAATACCAAAGCCCTGAAGAACCACAGACTTGCTGACTTTTAGGACTCAAAGGAACTTCAGAGGTAATCTTGTTTCCCTCCCAAGGACCAGGAGAGTTCAGTAACTTGACCAAAGTCACATAGTGTTTGAGGGGTAGAGCAATTACTGCTTTCAAACAATATGGTCTTGAGTGACTGAGAAAGAAGAGACTTGAGTTGACACTTGAAACATGGATACACTAGAATGAGCAGAAAGTGAAGGAACTTATTTCAAATATAATATTACCACAATAGAACTTTGGTTAATAGCCTTTGAAATAGAACCATCTAATTATTCTCACACTATGCTAGTCGCTAGGCAGCCAGCATTGGCTGGGATGAAGCTCTTGTCAGGGAGTTGGGTGGCATGGGAAGTGGTTGGGACTGTCATTTCCAAAGACAGAGTGAGGTGCCCAGGGAGGAACAGATGGTGATGACGGGGAAGCTGGCCAGCCTCCACACTTCTCCTGAGTCTCGTCATTATTGTGTCAGCTTCATTGTTTTGTTTGACAGATTTTGAGTTCTTAAAGTAGAAGTCATACACACGTTAAAACATTCCAAATACTAATATAAATATTTTACTTTTTTCTTTGTTCTTGTTTAGAATAATCTGTGTTGTTTGTGAGCTCATAGAAGTAATCATTGAGATTTGACTATACTGTCATGTAGCAGATGGTGAAGGCAAAGCTGTAAGAATGCGAAGAGGCATCGCTTCTTGGTGTTTTGGCTGAGGTCAAGGAAGACTTCTAAGAGGCAGAAGGGCCTTCTATAGTTGGCATTGTTGACTAGAACTCCTCTTGGACAACTGAGGCCATTTGCCTTATGACAAAAAGTGTCCTCATGTTGGATACACTTGGACTGTGTCATAAGAATCTAGATCATTTCATCAGCTGTCCAAACATCTGCACATCTTCAATTAAATAGCACTTTTTAATTTTTTAGTAGACATTTAATTCTTACTAATTGTTTAGTTTCAGTTGTATCAATAACTCAAAGAAAGAGTCTCCAAGTACCATTTGACATCATCATAGTTTTCGTTTTAGAAAATCAGATTTAACTTCCCAATTCATGTTTTTATAGGGGACAAATATTAAAATTTATTATCCATGGAAAATTCAAAGTAGGAGATGTCATTCTAAAGTAGTGAATAATAGGGCTTAAAAAAACCTTATTGATCATCTAACTCAAATTTTTCACTTCTGTTTGAAGAAATCGAGGCGATAGAGTTAGGATGCTTGCTTTTAGTAAAAGAGATAACTGGAGAGATGGAAAGGTCTGTGCATCTCATTCATACTTTACTGATCTTTTTATTATCATATTGCTTGCTTATTTTTATGGCTGTTGCTCCCCCCAAATCCTGTATGCTCTTCAGGCATAGTGTGTTTAGCAGCTTGCAATGTAGTATTGGCCACAGTTGAAAACATCAGAACCCACTTACTCAATTGAATCAATTGAATCAAATATACTTAAATAGATGATATTACCCCAAGTCAAAGATCTCACGAGACCAAGTGGATCTGAGTAGAATTGTAAAGTTTCTAGATGAGTTTCAGTACAGTGGGTTTCAAGAAAAAAAAGAAACAGAATTATAAATTATCCTTATGAATTGAAATAACTTTGGTTTAGAAAATCATTAAAAACTGTGGAAAAGTTGAAAATCAACTGAAATGGTTAAACCATACCAATGAAATTTTGCCCATTCAGTGTTCACAGCAGTAATACATCAAATGACAGTTATACCAGAAGTATTAACATACAGTGTATTTGTCAGGGATGCGCTTGTTTTAACAATGAATACATACCTATCCCTTATCAAGTCAAAAAATAATTGTTAAGTAAACTTGACAGCAACACTTGATTTACTTTTGGGGACAGGCACTCCCTCCAGGAATCAGGAATTCTGTGATCCACGACACTTCAGGGTCTGAGGATTATTAATATAAGCAGAGCCCATTTTCCCAAAACTCAAAATAGAGGCTTTCCCAAGTAAAAGGGAGTTTGAGTGCTGGGCAAGTAAAAATCTGCAGGAGACTACTGCATAATATTTGTGTTTGTTGGATTGTGGGGGATTCATTTTAAAGGAAAATATTCATTTTAGTCCTAAAATTCCGTACTAAACTAAAGATCAATACATAGAATTGTTGGGATGTGTAGCATCTGACTGACCTGCCTAGAGTCTTGTAGTGGCTGATTGTACGTCACAAGGCCCTGGCATTGACTGCGATGACAGGTCTCACTTACAGCTGAGTCCTGCTATGACCCTGTGGACTTGTGTCATCCCAGCATCTAGGCCCAGGATATGTTACAGGAGCTACAGGGCCAAAGCAGGAAACTAGGCACCAGCAGCTTTTACAGATAAACGTTTTGCCAGGAAAGTTTGTGGGTTTGGTTAGGTTTTGTTTCTTTGAACTTATAATAGTTTTCCAGAAAAGAAATGGTATGTCGTGAAAATAACTACAAAAGTCTGTTAACTTATAATATCACTAGAGTTTTCCTAGGACTTGAGCACCTTTGTCTTTAGAAAATCCAGTTCTGATTCAAAATGGAAAGTCAGGAATACCTGTGTTTCGCCAACCCCACCAATGGGAAGATGAACCATTTCTCCTCCCTCTTACAATGACAGCGTGTTACGTGGAAAGGACTCGAAGAAAAAAGTTCTTGGTGAGAGTGGGAAGGAAATAAAAGGCCAAAAAGGATCTTGACTGAAAAGTGTGATGGTTTAATCAGGAAGATAAAGAGGGAGAGAACGTCTCCAGTAGCATTGGGGAGGAGGAAGAAAATGTTACTTATTTTATTTTTTTTTCATTATAGTTTACATTCAACATTATTTTGTATTAGCTTGAGGTATACAGCATAAAAAGGAAAAAAGTCTCCAGTCTCAGAATTGGATGGGTTTTCTTTTTTCATTGTCTATCAAAAGTTTCTGGTCAGAGTAACAATGCAAATACATAATTCAAATTATTTTAAATTGGAAACAAGCTAAATTTATTTATAAGCAAGCTAAAAGAATAACACCTCTGTACTGGGGTCTCTCGCTTCATTGGTATAATTTTACAGATGAGGCCTTCACATCTTTGAATGCTGATGGGGGAGTATGGTTCATCCCATCAATATGTATTGAGCATCTCCTATGGTCATGTACTGTTCTAGGTGCTGGACATAGTGGTGAACAAAATGGGTATTCTCTGGGAGATTCTATTCTAGTGGAGAAGACAAATAATAATAATAAGGGCAGGTAGCAAGTCCATGAAGCAAAAGTGAGAGATCACGAGCAGAGGCAATGATGTTCATTTTATTGATGAGCCCTTTGCCCATCTGTATATGTTTTTCAGGAAGAAAGAACTCACAAAACTCATGCTTTCATGAGTTTTAATCTACTGGGATATGCTGGTGTTAGGAATGCCAGAGTAACTTTCCACAAAGTAAAAGGCCCTTGAGAAACTGAAGCTTTTCAGGAATCCTGGCTAATTCACTTCATTTAGAGTCTTCTATTTCATGTCTCTCTTTTCTTAACATAAAAGACCCCGGAGAAACATGCCGTATTTTCCCTTCTGAACATGCCCTCACCTGCCAGGCCTCCCACCCTCATATAGGTCTCTAGGACCTTGCTTCGAATCAGCCCGCCAGATAAGGCTCCTGCCAGCCTTTCTTTCATCCAGAGGCAGACTTATCCAAACAGTCAAAGATGCTCTATGTTGTAAATTTGTTTTCTTTTATTTTTTCTCAGCACTTGTATTTTTCTCAATAAAGTTCAAATTTCCTTTCTAAGCTCTATAATGCACATTAAAATGGAAAGTCATTTTTGTAAGTTATGAACTTAATTTCTTAAAACAGAAGCTTGGCCTAATTTGCTGAACTCCACCGCCTGCCTCACTTGACCAGTGGAAACTCAGAGAGATATAAATAGTTCTTAAGGAGAAAGGAATTTCCCAACCTGGAACATAGCCAGAAAATTCTTCACTTTTCTCTGGGTGAACTACAGAAAGAGTCAGCAGTTATGTATACCCATGTAGATACACATAATTTTTACATGGACTGCAAAAGAATCAGCAGCACTGCTTACCAATACTCTTCTCCTTATTAACTAGGGACAACAGGAAGCTAAGAAAGATTAATAGGTAGTCAACAAGTATTTAAAATATGGAGGCTTATATGCAATACTTTACAGTATAGGGAAATTCATGAAATCCATAAAAGAGTAAAACTATAAGTGTTTGGTGAGGATTATTATTTCAAAGGAAAGACATGAGTACAAATTAGGGAAAAGCCAAGATTTGTTTCAAATCAAGATCAGCTGATCTTGGTGACAGATTGGATTTAAGGGATGAAAAAGGGGGAAAGACAGAGAAAGTACCAGAGTTTTCTAGACCAGGAGATGTAAATGACACATGAAACAAATTTGCACTTGGAGTTAAGGGCAGAGAGTCACCGGCGCGGCTGGTGAAGAATTTGTGAAAGGAATAGGGATTGGCTTGGCTGGAGCCGTGCTGACACTGAGGTCTTGGCAGCACACCCAAGGGGTTTCCTGACCCAGAGGAAGTGATGCCCAGGATCCCTTCATGGAAGACCGGACATTACCAAACTGGGGTCTTCTATTCAGACTCCAACTCACCTGACCTTGTTCTGTGGTTGTCAGTGAGACCACCCACCGAGGGCAAAGCCTGTGGTCTACAACCCACATCCAAACTCAAATTAGTGTAGCTCATCGTTCTTCCCAAGTTTGAAAAACCTGTGGAAAATCAATCCCACTTTCCAAAGTGTAAATTCACGACACTTCTAATTGTAATAATGTATCTGCTTCTTCACAGGAAACTTTCAAGATGAATGTTTAAAATATGTATCTTCAAGTGTATTATTATTTAAGAGAATGTTTACAACTTTTCTTTTCAATTTTCAGTTTGAGCGGCTGAACCTTGCACTTCAGAGAACACTGGCAAAACACAAGATAAAAGAAAGCAGGTAAATTGAACTACTTTAGATGTATGAACTTCTTATTACTGTCACCGATACCACCACTAATAGCCAACACTTACTGAAAGTATAAGCATATTTAGAATGCCCAATCTGGACTAAGTATTTTTTTTTAGCTGCCACTAGTTAGAAAGTAAGTGCATTTATTTTTCCCATTTTGTGCATCACTAAGCTCAAGTTTATGTAAGATGTTGAAAATCTGATAGAGGTTAGGAAAAGGCAGACCTGAGTTTCCAACCTGGGCGGTTCAGAGCCCTTGATTTTAACCATGTTGCCAATTCCTGCTGCTTTTACCAAGCTCCCAGAGGCCTCTTCTTTCCTACTAAGGGATAATTTCTGAAATACTCTACGGGTAAGGCATGGATACGAAACATTCAGGCACACTCGTTGCTTGAAGAATGCTGCTAACAGGTTGGATCAGAGTTCCGGTGTTCCTTCTGCTCCCGCTTCTGCCCTTTCCCCCAGGTTAGACTTTTAGGTGCTGCATCAGGAGGAGATGAAATGGGAGAGGATGGACAGGGTCGATTTGGGGGACTTGGGGCAGCAGCTCTTAGTCCTCAGGGGAGTATTTCAGCATCTTCATATCCAGTTTGGTTGTGCTGGTGTGTGCACTGACTATCAGTTCTGCTTACAGTTTTTTTCTTATACTGTGTCTTTGAAATTTTCATTAAGCTAGCTTTCTGCAGAGACTTAATATATATGATGATTTTTAAAAACAATCTGATTTATATCATCAATTTTTCAGATATATCTTGGCACAGTTATTGCTGGTAGCTAACTTGATTTGCCCTTGTTCTTGATTCTCTGAAATCCCAAGAATTATTTAATCTGCAAATGATAGCACAAATACTTGAGTTTAAATTTACAGAATTGAACACTGAAGTCGTGCAAACCAGTACCATTGTCAGAAATATTTTGTAAATTCATTCATCTCCCTACTACGCATGAGTGAATACTCTGGTTTTTGGATTATCTGCATGTAGTTTTCCCTGCTGACTAACTGGGCCCAGACTGCAGGCAGCATGCTGCCAAGAAGGGGTCACAGACGGGTGCAGAAGGAGAGAGTGTTTGCCCCTGTGTCTGACAGGAGCTTTGTTTCCATGAGCGATATGCAAAGCATTCCAGAACACCTCTGACCTTCGAGCTCAGTCAGGCTGATAAGACAGCCCCAAGTCAGTGTAGCTGTGCTACTGTGTCTGTCTGCTGAAATCCTTGGTGGCCAGTTTACACAAAATTTATTCTCAGGGCTTTGTGTCCTAAAATGTTCTTAAAGCTGGATGGGTACAAACATTCCATCAGGATGTTTTCCCAGCAGCGTATCTCTTGAAAATCTCAAAACTCAGAAAAAATATATTTATTTGGAAATCTTGAAAAATCTTTAACTATTTCTATGACTTCTTACAGAGCTGATCATACTTGTAAATTGTCCTAGTGGTAATTATTCAGTTCTTGAAATAAGATGAGGGCCCTTCTTTCTCGTAAGAGTGCATGTTGGTATGCCAAATGGCTACTCGCTGCTTTGCCTTCTTAAATTATTGGGTATTCTCTTTGTTTCTGGGTTTTCTCCCCCCATCTTTTTGGCAGGGTAACTGCCATTTCTACTGCTCTCATTTTGCCAACTGCTGAACATACCTTATTCCTTTTTGCAGACTACTTATTATGTAGATAACTTGAAAAGAAAAACGCCAGCATGTTAAATAATGAACTGTCCCTAAATGGAAGACTGGAGTTCCCTGTTCCCACCATGTGTTCTTTAAGTGAATGAGTTTAAGTAGAACCATTCTGGTATCTCCCGGGTCGTTTGCATGTAGAGCTTTTGTTTTGTTTCTTTTTCTAGGACCTTTTGTTCACACCATCATGTGTATGGACTCATGACTCATTTGCTGGTGCATATACAGACTGACACTCCTCCTCTGAAGATAAAGATAGGGAACGTGCTGTTTAACTCACTTTGCTCATATCTCATATCATGGGTGCTGGGAATTGGCAGCATTATAATTCTCTGAGAAGATTTGCTCTCATTCTTTACAAAAAATAGAAGTTACTTAAAAAAGAAGCAAGTCTAAAGACGGATTAATATAAAACAGTACACATCAAGGGGTTTGGTGGCAAAGAAGGGTCGGCTTTGGGCGGCGAGCACACAACAGAGTGTACAGATGTTGTGCGATGTTGCAAAGACGTTCTATACATCAGGGTGTCTGGGGGTCTCTAAAATCAACTAGGTAATGCCACTTAGTGCTCCTTAACCCACTGAAATAAGAAAATGTTTCCACCTGCTATTTTAAATAATTGTAAGCAATATACCTTTATGTGATAAAGTAGTGGACTGAGCAATTTTCCCTCTTGAAAATGTTTCCTTTTGAAACTGCTTTACATGTATCAATTTCTTTGGAACCTGTTGAGAATTATAGATTTATGCCTGTTTGTGAACTTGGCTTGTCTAATGGCAGACTGAACCACGAACAGAACTTGGGTATCCTTTAATATGCTTCCAGAGTTTGGCAAATTTACTCATAATTGGTCATCACTATCAGGAATCATCAACAAAAAGTTCGGCAGACATAAATCAGCAAGTTGCCTTGTTGAAATTACCAGAGCCTCTATCAATCAAAATGTATGCCATTATATTATCAACTTCTATGTTATAGAAACCAATGCAGTAATTGGAGAAAGAATAGATTTCTCGAGCCACTCAGTTTTATACAAGATCAAGGATAAAATTTAATGTAAAGATGCCTGAGAGTTAAGTAGACAGGATTTACTGTGTATTTGCTTTAGAAAAAAATAAGGATACTTAAAAGTGACATTCATTGATGTGTAGGTTTTTCTTCTTGGCTGGGTTTTCAGTAAAGCTCTGGGTAGCTTATCTCCATCCCCTTGGGGGCCATTTCTATTCCTTGTTCCCTGCCAGTGCAGGCGTCTATAGCATTAGTCCAAGTAACGTGCAGTTGAAGGGTTAGGTAAGAAATGATGGGACACCCTGTATCAGGTGTATCTGGGGTCTCCCAACATCGCTCTGGGTTGTGCATGGCACCGCTCCTTTCCTGTAAACTCGAGAGTCAAGCTTTGCCTCTACAGAAAAGGTAATTTAAATTAGTATTTGTCATAACTTGTTATAATATGAAGTTTTAGCATTCATTTGTCAGGTTCTAATTTGATATTGAAATAATTTCAGAAAATCTGTGGAAAGAGAAGACTTTGAAAAAATAATTGCAGACCAAGCACTTGCGGCAGGTAATAAAAGTGTTTAAGTATATGTGATTAGGAAATCCTTATTTTTAGAACTAATATTTTACTAGTAAACTAATATTTTCTATTAGTAAAAAATATTTACTTATAGAACTTATATTTTCTCCTAAAATATGTATTTATATTTGCTAGTGAGTTCCAGTGTCAAGTGTTCAATGTATTGTGTTAGCATAAAGAATAACTCTTTTCCATACTATGTGTTTTTGTTTGATCTAAAATATTTCCTCTTCTTATAATGTTTATTTGCTGAGAATGAGATACGGCTGCATGGAAATCTGACTCATAGACATTCAAAGCTTTGGTCTTGATGTTGACTAAGGGTTCCTGGTTGTGAATGATAAATAGTACTCAGCAAAGTAAAATTAAAAAAATGTTAAAAGGCTCAAAGCAATCCTGGGAAAAGGGGTTAATGGTATTTTCATATTGATACTTAGTTTAGGGAGACAAGTAGATGAGTAAATTTGTTTTACTGTCCTTTTCATGGTTTGAGTACATAGGTCAACAAGTGATTTTTTTCTAAAAGTGCAAGACATTAAGATTGTAATAATAATGATGGTGATTATGGCTAATTATATTGAACCCTATTAGAAGCCAGGTACTATTCTAAATGCCTGCCCCACATATCACAGAAGTGCTATGAAAAGGGAACTATTTTTTCCTCAGTTACAGATTAAAAAAATGGTGGTACACAGAGTTTAAAGAACAGAGGAGGTTAAGGAAGAAGTTGTAGGAAGTAATATATTCCAATCACATATTCACCAGTATAACATTAAGCAATGAGGGGGAATATTATAATCAGAGAAAATTGCTTTATGTTATCTCTAAAAAAATGACAAAGTTGAGTTTCACAACCAGTGATTTCAAATCAATGCCTGTGTCTAAAGCTTATTCTCCTGGAGGCCCTGCAACGGGGGCAGTACCCTTCCATCAGCATGGACTGATTTTGTTGTTTCCTAGGTGGGAGGGCTTTTTCTGAAAGGGACCTGACCCTGCAATTCCCCTTGCTCTTTTATAGCTACGTTTTTTAGGGAGATAGAAGTTGTACATTATACTCAGTTGATCATTCTTTTTCAAAGAAATGATTGGGGATTTTTATTCAAAGTTACCAGAATTTTAGTAACTACTCTGTACACATAATTTGAATATAGATGGATAATTTGGATTGGAACTCTTATTATGATATATAAAGGGAACTAAATCATCAAATAAAACAATGTTTAAAATAGTAGTAACAGCACAGATGTGGCAGAAATGTGAATATATGCTTTCAGGAGTTCCTGTGGAGATCATCAAAGAATCTCTCGGTGAAGAGCTTTTCAAAATATGTTATGAGGAAGATGAACACATCCTGGGTGTGGTTGGAGGAACCCTCAAAGATTTTTTAAACAGCTTCAGCACCCTTCTGAAACAGAGCGGCCCCTGCCAAGAAGCAGAAAAGAAGGGCAGGCTGGAGGATGCGTCCATTCTCTGCCTGGATAAAGATCATGATTTCTTAAACGTTTACTATTTCTTCCCTAAGAGGACCACGTCCTTGATTCTTCCCGGCATCATTAAGGCAGCAGCTCACATCCTGTACGAAACCGAAGTGGCAGTCTCATTAATGCCTTCTTGTGTCCGTGATGACAGCAGCGAGTTTGTGAATCAGCCCTATTTGTTATACTCAGTTCATGTCAAAAGCACCAAACCATCCCTGTCCCCAGGCAAACCCCAGTCCTCCCTGGTCATCCCTGCTTCTCTCTTCTGTAAGACATTTCCATTCCATTTCATGTTTGACCAAGATATGACAATTCTGCAATTTGGCAATGGTATCAGGAGGCTGATGAACAGGAGAGACTTCCAAGGAAAGCCTAATTTTGAAGAGTACTTTGAAATTCTGACTCCAAAAGTCAATCAAACATTTAGTGGAATCATGACTATGTTGAATATGCAATTTGTGGTCCGAGTGAGGAGATGGGACAACTCTGTGAAGAAATCTTCAAGGGTAAGAGAAACATAATAGAATTTTGAATATGAAATCAATGATCTCATATTTAAGGACCAGAAACAAAAAAAGGCTCAAATACATATGTATCACTTCAAATGCCTTGATAAAACAATTCTAAAATACTTTTAAGGCTGGAATAAATTGAAAATAAGATTCTTTCTGCATGTATTTCTTCTTGACCCTTACTTCACGAATATTCAATGAATGCAGTCTACCTTTTAAAATATTTATAAAGTATTTTATAACCAAATTATAAAAATATTTGTATAAAATATGTTTTCAATCATATTTTAAGTGCATTAATTTGGAATAAGAGATATTTTTCTTAACAAACACCGAAAACTATTTTTTTTCCTCATAGGACCCAACTAAATGGGTTTTAAATTCAATATGTAATAAACATAGAAGAAAGCAATAACTTGTTTAATTGTTAGAGGATAGGCAGGGGGAAATATTCTGTCACCTCATGGCAGAGAACTTTGGTAATCATTGACTCTTAGGATACAAAGTTGGCTAAATCATAGTTGATAGTACAGCGAAGCTAATAGAGAGGCTTAGGATGCATATAAATTTTAGTCATGTGTATCCCCAGCAGACAAATTGTTCCCAAAATTGAAAACAGCTTTATTACTTTTCATCATAAAACTCATAGGCAAATGTTTAAAAAATTGGTAATTGTAGTAAAAAAATCAAAGACATAACTTATGTGCATTTTTGTTTAAAACAAAAAAATACTATTTATAACTTCCATTTTATCACTAAACAAAATATTTTGGGCATCCTTCCATGTCATTAGATATAAGCCTATTTCACTTTTCAAAGACTGTGTAGTGTCTCATTGTAAGGTTTTCCTCTACTTAACTGTCTGCTATTGAATGACATTTGGGTTGCTTCTGACTCTTTGCTGCAGTGAACACACATGTACATATTCGTCCATACTCATCCAGGTAAATCGTGTAATCCAGAATGATCACTTGGAGCCTCACCTTTCTTAAGCCTCCCCTGGTGCAATTACTTCTCCTGGCTGCTACTGACAAAAGAATGTAGTAACAAAAGCAGCAGCAAGCCACTTACTGAGAAAGCCTTGAAGAAAAAATTATTTGCATTGTTTATTGAGAATTATGATTTACATGTAGAGTATACTCTTTAAATGCCTGCATTCATTTTAGAACTAATAGTAGGTTAGAACTATAAAAATGCATATTGTTCCTGGTCAGCAGGTAGAAAAAGTCAAGTTGAATACAAAAGGATTATCCCTGTATCTACTTCCTCTCTTTGTCTCAAAAAGGTATTGGGAACTTGAGTAAACCACAGGAACTGGTTCTCTTTTGCTTCACAGGTTATGGACCTCAAAGGCCAAATGATCTACATCATTGAATCCAGTGCGATCTTGTTCTTGGGGTCACCCTGTGTGGACAGATTAGAAGATTTTACAGGACGAGGGCTCTACCTCTCAGACATCCCGATTCACAACGCACTGAGGGATGTGGTCTTGATAGGAGAACAGGCGAGAGCGCAAGACGGCCTTAAGAAGAGGCTGGGAAAACTGAAGGCCACCCTTGAACAAGCCCACCAAGCCCTGGAGGAGGAAAAGAAGAAGACAGTTGATCTTCTGTGCTCTATATTTCCCTCCGAGGTGGCACAGCAGCTGTGGCAAGGGCAAGTGGTGCAAGCCAAGAAGTTCAGTAACGTCACCATGCTCTTCTCAGACATTGTGGGTTTCACTGCCATCTGCTCCCAGTGCTCGCCGCTGCAGGTCATCACCATGCTCAATGCTCTCTACACGCGCTTTGACCGGCAGTGCGGAGAGCTGGATGTCTACAAGGTAGGGCTGGAGCCGGGCAATGACCATTTTCCAGGCAGAAGTCACTGAGAAAAAGCACAACTAGGATCTGAGTGATAATGCAAACGAGAGGCTGTCTCAGCAGGGCCATCCTGGGAATGAGTGTTGTGCATTAATCAAGGGGGTGTCTGCCAGCCAGAAATAGCTCAGAATCTGCTCAGAAGCAGAGATAATGATAACATGAAAAGACTACCATGTTGTCTTCTCAAGGCATAGGCATAGAATGGTGGGACGATAGACTGAGTGGAGAACGGGCTGCAGGACCCATGATCAGGTAAAGTTTATAAGTTTCTGAACCTTACACCTGACTATGGAAACTGAGTTATTAAGTATCAGACAATTCAAAGTATGGTTTGTACAGGAAAAACTTATCCTCTGAGTCTCTCAAAGTAAAGGAACATGAGGGTCATACAAATTATATTTGAACAGATTAATTCAATACAGAGTCAACATGATACTTTTTATGGCCAGTTAGAAGAAATCCCAATTACCTACTTAAGGCATTATTGCGGAGAGGCCGTGGGTAGAGATAACTGAATAAGAGAGGTCTGTCTTCAAATTCTGTCTCTGCCCGACATGCTTTATAAGCTGAGAAAGTTAACCTTTCTCATTTCTGAAACAGAGGAAATATTATCCACCCAAAGGTTAATAGGCACGAATAACATACATCATGTCCTGCAATCTTTGTGAACAAGATTGTCATAAATGTTATGGTAAATAATATCTGTTATGCATCAGGCAGCAAGACTGAGTGCCTAGGGTGTACCAGGCATCATTCCAGGCACTGGGGATGCACAGGGTTGCCCCCCCACCTGTAATAAGCTACTGTTTAATTGCAACTATTATCAAAAAGAGAACTCATGAAAAGATTCATGTTCTGCCTGTTTTTTTAGAAGTAAAACCTATATTTTACTGATTTAAAGTATTTTGCACTGTTTCAGACGTGAGCATTGAGAATAGAACATGCTTCTCATTTGTGTGGCTTGAACCATCTCTTAATTTGCCGCATAATCTGGAATTTCAGAGTTTAACTCAACACAAAATAGATGATTGAGGAGAAAACGGAAATTATTTATGGGAATATAAAAGCCCTTTTTAAAATCTAGACGCTGGAAATAAAAACAACTTCCTTTTTAAAATTTCTAACAGGAAATTCCAGATAGAGCTATGATCCCTTGGGACAAAAATAGGTCCATGGATAATTACAGATAAAATAATTGGCTTCGGTTAGGTTAAGCTTGATGGCCTCTTGTGGAATTTACTGTATTTATTTGTAGACAGTTTCTATCTTGAGAATGTCTCCTTTCTCAGAATTGTGAGAAGGAATTCTTGCTGCTCTTTGCAAACTGCTCTGATTGATAGCAGAAGAAGCAGCCCTCTTCTTCAAGTTGAAAAAAAATGTGGTTATTTCTGTCAAGTATTTAGAATCAAGCCTCCTGACTACAAGAGTTCCCTGACTAACCCAGCGCAGCTCAAACTAGTCAATCACCTTCCTTACTGGTCCTCATGTCCACCTTTTCTCTATTCCTGATTTTTCATGAAAGTACCTGGAGATAGCCATCAATAAATAAGAGTCTTTACCATAAAATACATTTAAGATACACAGAACATATAATCATAGGCTGACCTAGAAGTGTTATGGTTTCCAAGCAATAGTCAAGTTTATTTATTCAGGGATCTGATCATACCTGGACTTTATTTAATTTCATTTTCTCTCTTTCAATTATTTTGTTGTCTGTTTGTTTTAGTATTTATTCATTGTTCTAGCATATATCTGCTGGTTATCTAGCATTTTCCAGCATGGGTGGGCACAGTCCCTGTGAGAAGAGTTGACATATGTTTGGGGGGGTGTTGGCAGTGGCAATGACAAATGCTAGATTCCCATATGACAGGATGAAGGCTCCATTTCACTCAAGTCTGTACAAAGTGCCACAATAGTACAGAGATTAGACACCTAACTCCAAGTAGGGGTGGGGATACTGCTTCTCCTAGTTAGTAACATTTATTGAGCACCTGTGATCTATTAATCTCTCTGTTAAGCACTTCTTATGCATTCACTGAATCTGATGGGAGGCATTGCTGCCTGGTTCATCTGTTGGTGAATATACGAGACTCTGGTGATATAGGAATTAATAGAATAGACAAACTCAGAGAACTTACATTCCACCGAGGGAAAGAAGGGCAATAAACAAATGAATAAATTGATAGTATTTTATGTGGTGTAATATTCTGGAGGAAAAAATAAAGCAAGTTAAGGGCAATTGCTATTTCACAGAGGGTGGCCTTTCTCGTAAAGTGATGTTTTACAGGGGCTGAAGGAAATAAGGAACAAACCAAATGGTTGTCTGTAGGAGTATTATTCCAGGCAAAGGACTAGCAAGTGAGAGCAGGTTTGACATGTGTGAAGGAAAACAGGAGAGGCCAGTGGCGTTGAGGCAAAGTGAGCAAGTGGGAGAATTACCAGGAAAAGTCGGGAATGAGCAGAGAGGCAGGTCAAGGAGAACTTTGGGCGTGCTCTAAGGTTTTTGGCATTTATTCTGAGTGAAATGGGAAATTACTATAGGTTTATGTATCCCTGTTGCTTTTCTCACTCCCATTTCTCCACCCTAGGAGTTTTCATAAGGAGAATGAGATGATCTGATAAGTGACAGTAAATATTTAGAGGAGAATAAGAATACGACTATTACAATTTGGTGGATTTAAAGTAGTTGGTAGCTTTTTGTAGCCAGTATCACAGACAGAGAACACCAAGATTTTTACCATATGATTTTTAACTTCTGCTATATGTTATACACTGCTATTCTTCCTGAGCTTGGGAAATGTGTTATGTGTAGGTGGAGACCATTGGCGATGCATATTGTGTGGCCGGAGGATTACACAAAGAAAGTGATACGCATGCTGTTCAGATAGCGCTGATGGCCCTGAAGATGATGGAGCTCTCTGATGAAGTCATGTCTCCCCATGGAGAACCTATCAAGGTAAAGTGGGATCATACATTGTCCAGGAAACGAGAGTAAATGCTTATTAGTTAGTTATCAAAAGAATGGTGCATTACGGTTTAGTTGCGGAGAGCCAACTCTAACTTATTTAAGCAGGAATAAATCTACAACATGGTATTAAGTGGTTTAGAGAATCATTACAAGGACCAAAGAGGCTATAATCTGGGCCTCAGCAACAACTTCCTGCTTCCTCTGTTATTTTTTGCTTAAATATTGGAATTCCTTCTCTCTAGCTGTTAGTCATTTGAATAATGGGTAGTGTTTGGCATAAAGCTTTTTTAAAGCAGTAGTCCTGAAGCCACACACTCCCTAGAGTGACAGCTAGCTTCCTTTGACCCTCCTGACAGTGTTTCGGGAAACAACTCCTGCAGCCCAGAAGTTATGTCTGCCTCACTTCATAGACAGAGCAGTTCACATAAACAGCCCAGAGATGCTTTGTCTTGTCGCTGTGGTGACTGCGACAGATATGCGTGGAAATTTGTCTCAGATATTGAGGAGAGGTGAAATAAGACTGCTTTGTGCGATAAACCTAAGTGAATAAATAGAGAAGAGTTAAGAGGTGTGGGTGATTCTCCACTCGCCATTCTTAATCAGCTGTGAGGAGTACAGGGAAATTGGCTTGAGGTTTTAAGGAAGGAGGAACTGGTGTGGTGAGAGCGATTGGCCCAATAATTTAGACAGGCCATTCAAACAACACTGACAAGTGGAAAATGCTTTACCCACGACCAGAAACACTGTGGTACTTTTTTGCTTTCAGATGCGAATTGGATTGCATTCTGGGTCGGTTTTTGCTGGAGTGGTTGGAGTTAAAATGCCCCGTTACTGTCTGTTTGGAAACAATGTCACCTTGGCTAACAAATTTGAGTCCTGCAGTGTACCACGGAAAATCAACGTCAGCCCAACCACTTACAGGTACTGATTGCACTGGCCACCTGAAATCTGTTAGTTTACCGTTGTAGTGGGAGAAATGGTATCCAGTCGAGAGGGAGGAAAGACATCCTCTGCCCTGTGTGGAATCTGCACTGAGACTCTTGCTGCTATCCTTGGATCTTTCTGCCATCACGCTTCCACTTAGATGGTTTCATTTTTCCAGCCTGTTTTTCTTATAAGTTTTGATCTTTATTTGAAGGTGATTTAATGAACATTTTTCACCCCATGACACTCTACTTGTGTTTATCTGTAAGTTCCTTTAAAAGGCTGGGATTTGTATTCAGAAGACATGTCTTACCAGTTCTAAATACAGGGCTTACCAGTTGTGGGATCTGGAGCAAAACCCTTAATAAATTCAAGTGATATAAAGGTTATGATTGTAATTATCGTATTTAATAGGAAATGTTGAGCTAATGTGGACAGAAAAATATTTTTAAATATACCAATCACCTATAGTTTTGTACAGTTTTATTTATTAAATGCTTACAGATTTATACATGTTTACAATTAATTTTTAAACATTCTAAACATACAGAAAAAATCAAAGAAAATATGATACCCATGTAACCAATATGAATATTTAAAAAATCTCAACCTTTTGCCATATTTGTTTCAGATCCCTGTTATATACAAGAAATACAATATCACAGTCCCCAGGTCCCTGTTTTCTGGCTGACACACTGGACTCTACATCCCTTAAAATTTGTAGAAACATCTGGGAACATGTACTTTCTGAGGACAGGCAGGCTCTGAAGAGAGAGGCAGGAAGGCACTGAGTAGAGGTATAACATATGTTTACCAGGAAGGAACATGGGCAGAAAGAAGCCAGGAATATAATTCTCTTCATTTAGGTTCCTCCAGATAAAAAAATAAAGTCAGAGAAAAATAGATTTCCGCTCAACCTGTTCATATCCTTTTATGACTTGCCTGGGATCCACTAAAAATTATGTTTCTGAGATATTTTTTCTTGATGAAATATAAATCGAATTCACTTGTTCAAAGTATTTCTAATGCAGTAGTGTGCTGGTAAACCAGTTTAGAGGAGTGAAAGGGAGGATCCCTGATTTCTAGCATTTACCAATGTCTGCGGTGTGATACTCCCACCACAGCAGGTTTCAGTCCATCGATAGCTTGGAAAATTCCTGAATGTCTTCTATTTGCTCTCACAAACCAGTACAAACCAGAACAAGCATGGCATATATAATACTGAATATGTATTCTAGAGTATGAATCAGCCAGAATCTATCTTCTACCCATGGTTAGTTAAAGTGTACCCAGTTTTTTTATTATTGTAAAAGTGATTTGATAAATATTCTTATACATATATTTCTAGATAACATGCCTATAAGTGGTATTCCCAGATCACAAGCTATACCTGGCTTCAGCTTTACTAAGGATCAGTTAGCTGTCCAAATTGCTTTTATCGATTTTCATTCCCCCGTTGGTGTGTGAAGGTTTCTCTTCCCCAAAGCCTGATGTTATCAGACTTATTGTTACCAGTATGACGGGTGTTATGTGGTATCTCACTGATGTGTATTCTTATGTAATTGACTAATTTAATTTTCACAACTATCCTAGACATGTATACTACTACCCCATTTTTGAAAGTTAGAAAGCTGACATCTTTCTTGCACTTTAAAATTAAATCTACCAGAGTTTGAGGCTTATAATTTTACTATGGGATTCTGTAACATTTCATTATATATTACCAAATCCTGTGCTTTATAAATAACAGGCCTCAAGAAATATTTATGAATTCCTAACGGAATCATCATTTCCATTAGTTTTATTATTTTGCAGATTACATATTTATTGGTGTACTAATAGAAATTAGTTAATAAGAATACTCACATGTATTCTGCTTCAGGTCTGTCATTCTTAGGCCTAGATTTCTACCCAGTTGATTTCTTCAGTATTTGGAAGAATGTCATAGTTCCAAATTCTAATGCAGCACCATCATTCTATTTCCTTTAGATAGGATACTGCAGACTGGTGAGTAAGGCTCTGGTCTGCTTGGGCAGGTGTGATGAGTGGTTTTCTGTAGAAGTTGGTTTAGATCCCAGAACTATTCAACGTTTTCCATCCATGGCCTAAATAATAGATTAGAGTGATACTTATTAAGTTTGCCTTGAAAAGAAAGCTAGGGAAATACATGGGAAGACCCAGTAACTTAATCAGTAGGATTGGGAATTCAAAATGAGTTTAGCATAATGGATAAGTAGTTAGTTGTAAAATTAAAAAAAATTAGGTTGAACACATGAATTTAAGAAGGAAATAGCTTGCAAATACCAGATGGAAGTAGAGTATCAATATGTACAATTAAATCTCATTTTAGTCTTACTAACCTTGAATTGATAAAAATTCTATTGAGAGATAAAAGTTTAAATATATATATATATATATATATATATATATATATATGCATGTAGCTTATGTAGAACTTTCCCTTTACGATTTTTTGCCCATGATTATTTCTCAGTAACATTTACAAAATGACTAAATCAATAAATGGGCAATGTTTTAACTTGTCTAATCTTTCAACTTGGAAGCCTTATTCTATAACATTATAGTTATGGGTTTATTTATTTATTTTTTGCTCTTATTAGACCTTTAGATTATTTTGGGTTTTATTTCCCCATTACTGTGAATTTATTTTCCATTGTACTTCTTCTGTTTGTTAACATCATAAGAAGCTTTCTGTCAACCACAGTGAGAATGGCTGGTTTATTAATATTTTCAAGAATATTCATTTAGTTCTGTTGTCTTTTTTGAGTAGACAGTTATGCAAGCATTAAATTGTAATGGTTATATTTTTATTTTAATCTTTCAGATTACTCAAAGACTGTCCTGGTTTTGTATTTACCCCTCGATCAAGGGAGGAACTTCCCCCAAATTTCCCCAGTGAAATTCCTGGAATCTGTCATTTTCTGGAAGCATATCAACAAGGAACAAATTCAAAACCATGGTTCCAAAAGAAAGATGTTGAAGATGGTAATGCCAATTTTTTAGGCAAAGCATCGGGAATAGATTAACAAAATATATGCCTGGGGTTAGCCTTTGGGGATTGACTCCTTCGAGCATTTGTGGAATCTCTGAAAGCACTTTAGGATGCAGATGGTTAAAAAGCAGTATTAAAATTTCAGCAGCTGAGTTACGATCTACTCTTTCTTCCATTTAACATGACGAAAATGTATGCACTTCAATACTTCAGCTCTTCAGTGAAAATAAAAATGGAACCTTGAGAAGTAACATTGGGGGGATATTTTTGTTATATAGCAATCACTTATTATCTGTACTCAAAATTTAGCACATTGTACACGTATCGGGTAATTGTATTGACCTGTATTATGTGATGGAGTCACTTGTATTCTTTGTCCTGGTGGAATGCCAAGTGTGTCTGTGATAGTGTTGCCTTAAAAAAGCTTTCAAATAGAAATTATAGTCTTCGACACCATAAGCTCTTTGAACCTTTAAACTCTGAATTTTATTATAGTTTCACATTTAATTTTTAGCATACATAAATAGATTGAGGTTTTTTCTGTTGCACTTTTCTTTTTTTTTCTATTTTTAAGAAAATAAGCAATTATGGGTTAGATGCAATATGAATATAAAATAGGTCTTCTGTAAATATCAAAGATTATTTTATAAACATATTCTCCATAACATAATGTTCATTAACAATAAATATTTCCTTTTGTTTGACATTTTTTTATTCAACATATGGTAAAGATTTTTTCATTGCTATTAGCAATTTAATTCATATTCATTTCTGTGTTATAGTATTTAGAATAAAAGAGAATTAAGCCTATGTTAAAATGCGATGATATCATTCTGATTTATTTTCATCATAAGCAACATGGGAGTAAAGTAAGCATTTGGGGAACATATAATAAAGTACAGAATAAACTATTTACACACGCAGAGTAATTTGGGCCTATTTCAGCAGACATAGTCTATTGCCATGCTGAGCTATATAAAATTCCAGTAAGAAAATCTAAGTTCAGAAGTGGGAAATAAAAATTGTTCTTTTTTTCCCTCAGAGTGCATTTTTCAAGTATTTGTATTGAATATTTCAGCGTGTGTATATTTCCTAAAAATCATTAGGGGGGTTGTCTTAGTGAATACACAGTTACGAATTTTTTAATTCTAGTCAAATATCTCAATGATATTGTTTAAAGAGAATGTTAGTGTTATTGAATAAAATTATGCTGTGGTTTTATTGTGGAAAATTTTAAACATTTTTCTGGAGCGTGAACTTTAATTTTTAACGATGTTAGTCTAATATCTCTGGTAAACTAAACCTAAATGACGATTTGATTTTAAAAGAGCTCTACTTCAAAGCAAGAAAAAGATGAACATTATAATTTTTAAATTATTATTAGCAGAGCCATAGATAACACTGAAATTTTATTTGGAGTTTTAAGAAACAACTCAGTTTTAAGCTCTTTAATTTTCTCTAGTCGTTCCCAGGCTACCCCATGGTGATCTCAGGAATAAAAGTAATTACCAATTGGCCTCTAATATCCTATGTGTACCACTATAGACATTACAATGATTATTGCTAACTAAGTCCTCCAGTTTCTTGAAGGACTGAATGTGTCTCATTAAATACAAATCCTATTGTTGAAAAATACCATAGGTATTGGGAAAATATAGTTACAGTCTCACAAATATGTGAAGTTCGTAAAAATACTTAAAAGGAAAATAAAGACAAAATACCTTTTTCTTTCTGCAACTGAACACTTACCATAGGGAAAATAATAGAAATTAAAGGAAATTTAAAAGCATAAAATCAAATGTCTCCTTCTCCAAAATATTTAGCAGATCCCAATTTCATAATAATTTGTTTTCTTATTCAGATTGTTTTTCCTGAGAATTCCACAAGCTGTTTCTTCTGTTCTGATTTTGTTTTCATTCATGAATTCTTGCCCATTATTTTGTGTCCAGTCCACAAAATAAATTTGCTCTTCATAGCTATTTCTCAAGCAAGAATAGAGTTCCACTGATGTTTTTCTAAAAATGTTTGCATCAAGAAGCAAAGACAAATACAGAATTTAAAAGTCTCTTCCGATTTTTCCTCATTGTTTTATTTCCATTTAGACTTTGTAAGAAAAGGTAGAGTTTCAACCTCAATGAATAGATTCACTTACTCATTCCCATTTATATAATCATCATTTCTTGAATGACTCCCATATACTAGAAATAATGCCATTTTTGGAATTCAGAGATAAAGTAGGGCCCATTCTATCAAGAAAGGAAAATGAAAAGTGAACATAAGATAATTTCAAAATTCTGTGGCAGCACAAAGTGGGAGACTCAGCGCTTGGAGAAGTGTCTTGGTCTTAGAGGAGTTCATGAGGCAGAGGGGAAGGACTTGGCCCAAACGAGCACACTAGCACACAAAGAAATACAGTCTTGGGGATGCGTAGCATATCTTGGATGGCATGTTGCCTGGGATGAGTTGGAGGTGAGGAAAATAAGAACAGCAAGTCTATTTAGATGCAAATCATGAAGAGGGCTGTTGTTTACATTAAGGTGTGTGATTTTGACGATAATGATGGTCAATCATCATTATTAATTTTCGTGGAGCCTTTTGGTCAAAACAAATCTTACCAAGTAACAAACACAAAAAGGAGCAAAACAGAAAAAAAAAAGCAGACCATTGGTTTCTGCCTCCCTCCCCAACCATTTTTTTGCATTTTATTTTATTTTATTTTTTAATTTTTTATTCAGTTACAATTGTCTGCATTTTCTCCCCATCCCTCCACCCTACCCCAGCCAGTCCTACCTCCCTCCCTCACTTCTACCCTCCCCCTTGATTTTGTCCTTGTGTCCTAGTAGGCAAGGGAAACAGCAAATGCTAAAGGAAGAAATGGGATGATCATATGTGTGTTTTTGAAAGGCAATGTCAGAAACAGCATGGATAGGTGTGCATATTGACTTGCACAAATGACCAAATCGACCTTCTTCTGTGTCTCAGAAGAAAATGATTCATGCTATATCCTGGATGTTTTTACTAGAAGTATGAACATAAGCTGGGATGTCTGGCATCAGAATTTCACATCACTCTCTAGGTCATTAGTCCTTCCGATCCTTTGGTGGGAAGGAAGAGTTGCTTCAACATTTTACTAACCTTTCCTTCAAATTCTTCTCTGTGATATTACCCGTCACACCAAGGCAAACACTTCCAGGCCTGTCCTATTGTTAGGTTAGAAGCTGTCCTAGAATGGAAAGAGGAGCTCTAGGAAGAGCAGAGGGCAAGCAAATAAAACAGCCTACCTGTTTCACATAGTCCTGGGCATAGACTTGGCACCCTGAGATTTCCCAGCTGGAAAAGTGCCCAAATAGAGCTTTACATACAAAGCCCATAGGAAGTCTAGGGCCATATAATGTTTGAAAATCACATTCAATTCCCTGTTAAAGCAACAGGTAATAGTCTCAAAGAGAATGAGTTAACAAATTATGGTAGTAGTTTGCAGTGAATGGATTTTACCTGGAGAAATTAACAAGTGAAAAGGAATCTCTTTGATGCATACTGTTGGGGTGGATTGCTACATCATTATCCTTCACTGAGCACTGAAAGATGAAGTTTGTTTCGCCTGATTGTGCATGTCGGTGCTGTGTCCCTCTTACAGGGCTGTACTTGCACAGTTAAATGAAGGCGGATCTGAAGGGTGGAAAGATGCGGGGGTGGGAGGTGAGTCACCAGTGGGGTTGCAATTCCTATAAAGAAGGACTAGTCTCCTACAAAGCAAAACCTCAGTGCAGGTGATAGAAACTTAGTGGAGGTGATAGAAAAAATGCAATTCTCTTGTCTAATCAGAGGCTAAAAGCAGGGACAGCTTGTTTTATTAAGCAGAGAACACCCAATTGTAACTTTAAACCAAGGTTTTCAGTGTTGTATGTTCTTTGTGGGGATTCTTCTCAAATCCTGACAAATCTTGGTGTCTTGCAGTGACAAGTGGAAGAATCACTCTTGTTGTGAAAGCCAGGAGCTTGGGAAGTATGATATTTAGTCCTTTGTGAGCTTCATTGCCTTGAGCTTTCTTCTTTCTGCATTTTTGCTTCCAGATGTTCGGAACAGTGAGACTCCCTTTTAAATACTTCTTTTATTACACTGATGATGTGCAGTCTTTTGGTATTCTTCCTTTAAGCCACATCAAACATTTTACATCTCACCTTATTACCATCTCTATTTCTCTTTTCACCCAAACTATTCCCTTATTTTTCCATCCAAATTATTCCTTTGCTTTCTTCTTCATGTCCCTTTCTTTCCATATTCAGTACATGCCCCCCCAATAACAACTTTCATAAGTGCATAGATTCTATATATTTTTTAAAAAAGCAAAAGGGGAAAATAGTGACATTCTAAAAGCCAGGCTTCTTTTATTATCAGTATAGATTCTTTACCATCATCATATACTTAGTTTTAGGAAACTGTTAATAGTTTAGATTTAAACACTGGTATAGAAATCAGGACAGAATATAAATGTTCTAGGACTTAATCTTAGACATTTCTGGTAGAAAATTTTGGAAAGTTTGTGCTGCCTCTCAATAATTTAATCATTTAATGTCACAGCATTAAATTGCCAATATACCTTACCATTTGTGGAAACTGCTTGGCAGAAAAGGACTTTGCATAATGCTCAAATCTTAAAGTATCTACTGAGATATTCGTTTAGTCTGATATGTTGCTGAACCCATCTGTGTCAATCAAGACTCATGAATTGGCTTTAGAGAAAACTAAAACAAAATAGAGAGAAACAAAAATGCTATTACAGAGTTTGGGCCATCCAATATATTCCACACCTGAAATAAGAGGAATAAACTGGAGCCTTCTGGAAGCTTGTAGTGAATATGGTAACGGAACTGTGTGCCTTTAGAAATAGTGATGCTCACGTTGGTATCCAGGCCCTGTTCCCTCGCAATGAGCTGCCTTCTTCCCCAGATAACTTGTATCTTGCAAAACTAAAGCAAATAAAAATATACCAATATTTGGGAATTTACTGTTCCTTCACCTCTTGCCACATGTAAATTAAAGATGCCCTGCAAAATCTTATAGCAGAAATCATATCCACTAATCTAAAGTGGTGTTCTCCAGCTTTTTTGGATTTATGCAACTATGTGTAAAATATTTTAGTACACTAGCAATGTATTTTAAATGTAAAAAATAAGTATAATATAAATATTAATACTTAGGATGAATAAATATAATATGCTATCTTCAAGCCTATACCCTACAATACAGTTATAAAGCTTTTTTGTTAATGAGTGTGAGTATAATTAGAAATTTTAGTATTTTCTCCTCTTACTCCAGTGTGTCATCCTTATACTTTACTTTGGAAACTGCTACAATTGGCTGGTGGGTCTCACCTTGACCGAGTTATATCACTTTGAGAAGGTGGATAAAAGACATAGAACATCACCCCTCCCAAAATGTGCAGATGATCTCCTAGCCCAAGATTTACATGTACTTCAGAGGTTTGGGGACCTCCTGGAGTCCACCCCACTGAGGTAGCATAGCCTCTCAAAGAACATAGAGGGGAACATAGCAAATAATCTACAAAAAGAGAAGAGAATGAGTAAGTGGGAAAAGTCTGACTTTTGGTTTAAATGAGCCACTTTTGATTTTTGAGAAATAAAGGAAATATGTGCATTTTTTGTTTGTTGGGTTTTTTGGTCCTATTCTGTGAAATGATTCATGGGCCTTCACATACAGATAACTAAAGGGTTTTTTGTTGTTTTTTTCCAGCAAATATTTAACATATCTCTCAACATATTTTTCTCTAGCTTTTGGTAAATGTATATTGCTAACAATAACCCCCATCCCCCAATTTAAATACTTCTTTTTATTTTTCTCTATGTGAAAGAGGGCATCTATTGGACTTTGCATTGAAAACCTCCTTGAAACTAACAACACTCCTTTTATTATAACTTTCATAGTTGCTTTAAATAACATGTTTATCTTGAGTTCTGCTTCTGGCAGAGTTGCAAAGTTTATCAAAAAGTTATCCTGTGTCTTAGAAGCTTGTTAGATATTGCTGCTACATAAATATTATAATAAAAGTGTTTAAATAAAAAGCTTCTTAAAATATAAAATGAGCTCTATTTAAAAGAAAAATGAACCATTGAACCAAATAAAAGCAATATTTTTCCAAAACATACAAATGCATTTGTTCTAATGTAAGTTTGCTGCTACAGAGAGAGGAAACCTCCAACACAATAGTGTGGAAACCCAGGACCGACAACCATTGTTTCAGGCTTTTGTTGTATACAGCTCAAACTATACCCAAAATCAATTTAAAGAAAAAACCCTATTATTAAATAAGGTACTAATATAACCAAACTGAATTCCTTTAGATATGTAAAGCTTCAATTTCCAACAAAACTCATATTCAGATTTTTCAAATCACATATAAAATCAAAAATGAAATAAAACCCCCTAAATTTAAGAATAAAACAGGCCCTGGCTGGTGTGGCTCAGTGGATGAGCGGTGACCTGTGAAGCAAAAGGTTGCTGGTTCGATTCCCAGTCATGGCATATGCCTGGGTTGCTGGCCAGGTCCCCAGTAGGGAGCATGCGAGAGGCAACCACACACTGATGTTTCTCTCTGTCTCTTTCACCTCCCTTCCTTTCTGTATAAACATAAATAAATAAAATCTCCAAAATAAAAGAATAAAACAGGACTCTGCTTGTGCAAGTGTAATTGTTTGTGGCACAAGCTTTGGAGTCAGTTTGTCTCATTCTCAGTCTTTCGGGAGACAGTTTTTCATCTCTTCTACTTTTCTAAAAAATCAGGAGTACTGACTGCCTTTGATCTACACTCTATTTTAAAGGATGTTTGTAGAGGAAAAAGCCTTAGAAAATATTGTCTCCCTGCAGAGCAAAGGACAGGCAGGTTTACTGCCCACTGTGTTTCTACATTTGGTGCTTCTCTCCTCTACTGCAACCCACTGAGTGTTCAGGGCTCACTTGATTCTCTTCACATTGTCCTGTGAAAACTCGGGCCCAAGTCACTGCCTGAACAGCGACTTGGTTGTTGCTAACATTTCTTTGGGTGAAAAGACTTCACTGAAGCTGCCAGCCTCAAGTATACCTCATTGTCATAACTCATACAAAGAATAGTCCTGGGATAGAGGAATGTTCTGACCCTCTTCAGGAAAGAGTTGCAGAGATGTACATTTACCCTCGATGCACAGAAAGGAAATCATCATGCCCTATGAGCAGAAACCAAGTGAATTGTTAGAACTTTGGCTAGTCCACTCGGGAGATGAGCATGCCAGAATCATAAAGTTTGCGTGAGCTGGGCAGTCTTAAGGCATAGCCTTTCCTGTAGTCTCTCATGCCAACCTTGGGTCTTTTTAGAGATGACAATCTTGGAGTTTTTTCAGTAGTCCTTGCTGCCATAAGGGAGTTTGGTTCTTTTCAGGACATTTCCCTGATATAGGCAAATTTTTGTGGAAACCATAGACAGCACATTACTATGGGATAAACTGTGTCACCCCAAAACTCCTATGCTAAAATTCTAGTCCTCAGTACCTCAAAATGTGACCTTATTTGGAAATAGGATTGTAGCAGATATAATTATTTAAGATGAGGTTATACTAAAGTAGATAGACCTCTAATCTAAGAAGACTGGTATCCTTATTTTTAAAAAGGAAATTTTGAACACAGAAATACACAGAAAGAATGCCATGTGAAGATGAAGGTGAAGATTGAGGTAATACTTATACAAGTCATGAAATATGAATTATTGCCAAGAAACAACCAGAAGGCTAGGTGAGAAGATGAGGCAGATTCCTTCTCACAACCCTCAGAAATAGTCAACCCAACTGACACCTTGATCTTGAACTTCTAGTCTTCTATAATATGAGACAATAAATTTCTGCTGTCTAAGCCACCTAAATACTTTGTTTCATAATGCAACAGAGGCATAAAATTTTTATTTCCTTCTTTCTCCCTACAACCCCTCCCTCACCATGTTCAGACAGGTGCTTATGAACTTTGATTTCCTATGGGGGCAAGGAGAACTTGGCTAGCCTTCTTATCTGGCAGGTGGGCACCTACTGGATGTGTCCTCACATAGCAGACTCTTCCTTTTATAAGGACACTAATCACATGGTAGGGTCTTACCCTCATTCTCATCTGGAACTAATTACCTCCCAAAGGCTCTAATTTCTTCTAATAATATCACGCTGGAGATTAGACACAGCTGCAACATATGAATTTTAGGAGACACAAACATTTAGTCCCTATTATGTTTTCTGCGCGATCTCAGAATTTGGTTCAGAAAAGATACTCAGCACACAGTATTGGTATCCTATTGTTGCTAGGACAAAGTACAAGAAACATAGAGGCTTAAAAGAACACAAATTTATTAGCTTATAGTTCTAGAGGTCAAAGGTCCTAAAGTCAAGTTTAGCAGGGCTGCATTCCTTCTGGAGGCTGTAGGGAAGAATAATTTTTTCTTGCCTTATTCCAACATTTACAGGCTTCCTGCATTCCTTGGTTCATGGTTCCTTCCTCATATCACTCCCACCTTTGCTTCCAATTTCACACTTTTTCTGACTAACACTCCTGCCTTTCTCTTTTTTAAAATTATATTTTATTGATTATACTATTACAGTTGTTCCCATTTTTCTCCCTTAGTCCCCCTCCACTCAACAACCCCTACTGCCTCAGACAATCCCCACACCCTTTTTCATATCCATGGGCCATGCATATAAGTTCTTTGGCTACTCTATTTCCTATATTGTACTTTACAACCCCATGGCTATCCTGTAACTACCTATTTGATCTTTTTAATCATCTCACTTCTTCACCCATTCTCCTACACCCCCTTCCCATCTGGCAACCATCAAAATGCTCTCCATATCCATGATTCTGTCTCTGTTTTCCATATTTGCTTAGTTTGTTTTTTTATATTCAATTGTTGATAATTATTTATTTTTGCCATTTTATTTTTCATACTTTTAATCTGCTTTTTCGTAAATAAGTCCCTTTAATATTTTATATAATAATCTTTTGGTCCCTTTAGTTTTTTTCTTGTCTGGGAAGCTCTTTGTCTGACCTTCAATTCTAAGTGATATCTTTGCTAGGTAGAGCAATCTTGGCTGTAGGTCTCTGCTTTTTAGGACTTTGAATATTTCTTGCCAATCCCTTCTAGGCTGCAAAGTTTCTTTTGAGAAATCAGCTGACAGTCTTATGAGAACACCCCTATAGTTAACTAATTGCTTTTCTCTTGCTGCTTTTAAGATTCTCTTTGCCTTGGCTGGTGTGGCTGTGTGGATTGAGTGCCGGCCTATGAACCAAAGGGTAGCTGGTTCAATTCACAGTCAGGGCACATGTGATGCAATCACATACTAATGTTTCTCTCCCTCCCTCACCCTTTCTCTAAAAATAAATAAAAAATATTTTTTAAAAAAGATTCTCTCTTTATCTTTAATGTTTGGCATTTTAATTATGATATGTCTTGGAGTGGGCTTTTTTGCATCCATCTTGTTTGAGACTCTCTGTGCTTCCTGGACTTGCACATCTATTTCCCTCACCAAGTTAGGGAAGTTTTCTTTCATTAATCTTTCAAATAGATTTCCAAATTTTGCTTTTTCTCTTCTCCTTCTAGTACCCCTATTATGTGAATGTTGAACCTCTTGAAGTTGTCCCAGAGGCTGCTTATTCTATCCTCATTTTTTTTGGATTCTTTTTTCTTCTCGTTGTTCTGATTGTTTGTTTTTGCTCCTTTACATTCCAAATCATTGATTTGATTCTTGGCTTCATCCACTCTGTTGTTATTTCCCTGTAAATTGTTCTTTATTTCAATTAATGTGTCCTTTGTTTCTGACTGGATCTGTTTTATGCTATTGAGATACTCGATAACTTCCTTGAGCATCCTTATAACCAGTATTTTGAGCTCTGCATCTTATAGATTGCTTATTTCCAATTCATTTAGCTTTTTCTGGAATTTTTATTTATTCTTTCATTTTGGCCATGTTACTTTGTCACCTCATTTTGGCAGCCTCCCTGTGTTTGTTTCTATGCATTAGGGAGAGGTGATCAATGACTCCCTGTCTTGGTACTATGGTCTAATGTAGTAGGTGTTCTGTAGGGTCCAGTGGCACAGCCTCCCCTATCATACAAGCTGGGTACTGGAGGTGTACCTTTTATGAAGGCTGAGTACACCCTCCTCTTGTAGTTGAGGCTTGATTGCTGTTGGCAGGAATTTAGTCAGGCCAGTCAACTGCAAGGACTGTCTGTGACCACTACCAAATTCTGCTCTCTGTGGAGGATCAGCTGTGCAGGGGCAGGGTGGTAGTGCTCCACTGTGGTTTGTAGCTGTCCACTGAGTACACAGGCCTTGGGCTTTCCTGGGGGGGAGGGTTGCTGGCAATGTCAGCCCCCACCTGTGTTCTCAATGGAGCCAGTCTGCATGAGCTATAAAGCAATCTGAGATGGCTGCTACTTGTACTGGGCTTGGAGACTCCCAGGCAAAGCCAAGCTGTGAATCTAGGTTGGCTGCTGCTAGTGCTGGGCCTGCAGACACTTAGCAAAAAGTAAGGAGGCTGGGGATCACTGAGGTCAGCTGTTGCTTGTTTGAGAGGTTTTAGGAAGTTGTGAAGCATGAGCCAAGACCACCCATTCACACAGAGAAGTCACGATTAACAGTTTGGGTGGGCCTGTAAGTTGGGTGAGACAGAGTCTCAGGGGAACTCCAAGGTGGAGCAAACAAAGTTATCCAGGTTGGTGGAGTCTCAGATATGGCACCCACATGCTGGCTCTGTGGCTCTGTGGCAGGAGGTCTCAGAAAAGGGACAATAGTCTCTGCCTACCTTTCTGTCTGGGAGAAAGCTGTCCCCCAGCTCCCACCTTGATGCCAGACACTTCAGTTTCTCTTTGTATGGCACTAGTGTCTTTTAAGCTGCTACCCTGGAGCTGGAGCTCAAAAAGAGTGCATCTGAGTAAGTTTGTGTATGCATTCTTTAAGGGGAACTACTTGGGACTCCAGAAGTTTCTTCCACAGACAATCCCTGCTGGTTTTTGCAGCCAGAAGTTATGGGGACTTATCTTCCTGCACTGAAACCCTGGGCTGGGGTGCCCAGTGTGGGACTGGGACTCCTTGCTCCTGAGATATCCTCCCAAATTTTTATCCACCACACATGGATGTGGGACCAGCCTGTTCCACATCTCCACCTGTCCTACTAGTCCAGATGGATGTGGTTTCTTTAATTCTGTAGTTGTCAGACCTTTATTCAACTTGATTTCTGATGTTTCTGAGTGATGGTTGTTCTATATTTTAGTTTTAATTTGTGCAAAGAGGCAAGCCTTGTTTACCTATGCCATCATCTTGACCCTGTTCTGCCTCTCTCTTGTAAGGACTTTTGTGATTATCAGAAAATCCAAGATACTCTTTCCACAATAATGACCTTGACTTAATCACATGTACAAAGCCCTTTTTTCCCCAAGTAAGATAACATAGTCACATGTTCTGAGGATTAAGACATGGACAACTTGGGGTGGGGGTGAAGGGTGGGGAGGAGAGGGCTTATGCTGTGTACCACAGCATCCCTAATGTTACATGAGTGGGAAGATTCATATCATAGCTCAGGATTTTCCAACTCAGTTTATTCTCCTGCACCATTTTTTTGTGTGTGAGAAAATTCTTGGTTTCATTAAAGTCACTTTACCAGGGTTAAACTGGAAAAACCACAGATTTCCCTACCAGACCCAAAAAGTAGGTCTGAGTAGCTTTGGGGATTATCTGTGGTCTTTTTTATTGGTTTCTTGCCAGGAATGAAAATGAAAGCAACAGAGTACAAAGAAGAAAGAAATAAAGGCAGTTCAGTCAATTGACTGCACATTATTTTGTTAGATAGAAAAGAAAAACATAGCCCAGGGTGGTTTGATTCTCATTCACTCCGGATAATAGAATGGAACTAATCTAGAGCTGCTTTATTCTGCTGACTTTGGCTCCGAAATGCATGGCTTGACTGATAATGAAGGAAGGGATCAGGAAACCTCGGCTTAGATCCTCTGCAGTGTCAGGAGGGGATTTAAGCATTATCTTACCTCAAACTCAGCACCTAGGAAAATGGACTGTTTACTTTATTATAAACACATTTCTGTAATGGATTATCAAGTTCACATTTAGTGACCATTTACCATGTGTCAAACACTGTAATATATCCTTTACTTACATTATCATATTTTATCTTCATGATTGCTATATTTTCAGAGGTTTAGAGAAGTTTAGTAACTTGTTCACTGTAGGGCCAAAGACGATTGTCTTTATCTCTCTCATGGTATTTTCTCACATGAAGAATATTCAAAATTCATATAATGCAGACAGAAAGTCATATAATAAAGATAGCAAATCGATTGTGGACTAAATTATACTCTATAAAATACATTCACATATGTTAACTCATTTAAGTTATATGTTAACTTACTTAGAGAAGGTATAAAAATTACTATCTATAATGTCCTTGTTTTATAGATAAGAAAAATGAAGTTCAGGGAAATCATGTGAATTCCCTAATTTACATAGCTATCAAACTGTAGATAACTTTTCTTTTGTTTTCTGTCTACTCTATTGGGCATTATAACAACACTCGCCAACTGTCCAGACATGCACAGAACTAATTATATCACAAGGAAAGAGCTATGGGTTTGGAATCAAAGATCGGCAATAGGGTCAGTGAGTCAAAGGATTCCCCTTAGAAGTGCATGAGGAGTTCCTCCCTTCTCTGGGCCTCAGGTCCTCACATCCAAAACAAGCAAAACACTATCTCCCTCATAAACAATGAGATCATGAAAAGGAGACAAAGTGTGTGGAAGTGCTTGGTGAGTTGCAAAGGTTATTTAGAAATGAGGTATTTAAAAAACTAAATAGCATGATAATTATTGCAGTGGAGTAAATATTGTTTCACACTCTAATCTTTTCAATACGGTATTAATGCTTCTCAAATGAAGCATCCTTAAAGCTCTTTTGATCTAGTTAAACTCATTTAGGTCATTTTGTTTCTATATTTTAGCTTGATGTTCTTTGTCATGTGGGAGAACTATCAGATGGAGACACCAGAAATCATAGTTAAAGATCATCAAAACGCATTGTAAATTACATTTTATTAAATATGTATGTAGTAGTGGCTGCATTCAAAGCAATTGTTTTGTTTCAAATGTCAATGAAAATGAATAAGATTTTATCACATCAGCACAAATTAATTTCAACTTTTTTTGTTGCCAATAAAGTACCCATTCAGGAAAAAAGAAGCTCATGGTCTATGAAAATGGATTAATGGACGATTTACTTCCTTTTATTATTTTTACTCATGTTTGTTAGAATATGTATAATATCGTTATATCATTAGTTAAATTTGGATTTTATTTTTAACAAAAAGGAAAAAGACAGAATTCCGAAGAAATAAATTTAGCCAAAAGATTGTCAGATTGTCACTTGTCACTCAGTGATTCACATGTGAGTCTTTGGCTTATTTAGTTGCTAATTCTATACAATTAGTAGCAGATAATGTGTAGGTCTTTAAAGTTTATGAGAAGCTTTCAAGCATGTCATCTTATACAATCTTCCTAGTACCCCAGTGGATGGAAGTGGGCCAGGCAGTGTTATCCTCATTATTAATGGGGGATTTGATTCAGGTTAACTGGCCAAGCAAGTAAGTGACAAGGCTGATGTAGATCTTCCAATCACCACGGTTCATCTGCTTTCACTACGCATTTGCTGCCAGTGGACACATTACATCTCCATAAGGTCAACACAAGGAGTTTAGTCATATTAATGGTTGATTCTCAGCACAGCAAAAGAACAACCTCAAAAATAAATGAGCTAACAGCTTCTGAGTACTTCCTTAGCACGTTCCATTTACTGCTTTATGCATCATATGTGCATTAAACCATTTACTGTTCACAATAAACCTGTGAGGTAGGTAGTATTTTAAATCGTCTCAATACTGGAGTGTATTGACCTGTTATTTCCCCCATTTTATAAGTGAGGAAACTGTATTCAAAGCAAGTAACTGCTTCAATGTTTAACCTTTACAAAATGGAGAAAACCAGGTAAGCTGAATACTTGCTACCCTGTACTGTCCCCATTGCTAACTTTGTTCTTCGCTTTTTCAATCAAGAAAAGATAAAAAGAGAAGTAACCAAACATTTGAATTAATGGCTCTCAATCTCTCCTGTTTCCTTTTGTATCAGTATGTATCAGTAGTATTCAGTATGTAGGTGCACAGAGACGACAAAAGAGCAGCACGTTAATGCAGTATCTAGAGGCTTTTAAGAGCTGTGGGCTGTTTTGAACCAGACATGTGTAACTCGTGTGCTCGATTCCACCTCCTGCTGGTGAGACCGTAGGAGAGTACACTTAGCTCTGGTTTCGCGGGAATCTGAAAATCCTCCAGGTCGTCTGAGGACAATGATACATTACTTTACTATTATTATTTCTTGGCTAAGATTTCAATTTCTCATTGTTTCCCTACAAAGCAAAATACATAAGGGGTTTCCTGATATAGGTAAAGAAAGTTTTACTATGTGACCTTTAAAATACCTTTCAGTGCTCAAAATAGATGAATCTTTGACATATTCACGGTAGACATATCCTTACAAAAAAACCTGATCATCTCTCCCAGCCATATAAACATATGGGCTGTGGCCAGGTAAGACCAGTTAGTTCTTTTAATCAATTTGACTTTGAAAGCATAACATTGGAGCTAAATGTAGTTTTCACAAGCTTTTCTCAGAAATAAAATATATTTTTACTTAATTACAAATATTTCAGTATTATATGATGATGACTTGCTTTACTTTAGTGTTTATAATGATAACATCCATACTAAGCATCATCCTTCATTCTCTTACTTTCCAGTTGCTTACAGAGTTCAAACATTATATACATATATATGTGAGAAAACCATATGTGTGTATTTTCTATATATAGAGAAAACTATATATATATGTTTGAATATGTATATGTGATTGCATTGTTTGTTTATAAATCCTGATGGCAAAAAAAATTTAAAATAATTCATTATAGGAGTAACTTTAAAAAAGTGCTTCTTTTAATATTCAATACCTATACCTTATTCATGTGACTAAACTTAGAGTTAATTTGCAAATTAAGAGGATACCTGAATGCCACCTGTTTTATCAAATATCTTTTTTTCATTGATTCAGAACAATATCACATAATGTGTCCTTTGTTTTTTTTTTAAGATTTTATTTATTTATTTTTAAAGACAGGAGAAGGGAGAGAGACATACAGGGATAGAAAGATGGATCGAATCAGGAACCAGGCCAGCAACCCAGGCATGCGCCCCACCCAGGGATCGAACTGGCAGGCTTTCATTTTGCAGGACAGCCTCCAACCAGCTGAACCACACCATCAAGGCACACAATGCGTCATTTAGAACGCACTTTTTACTTTGCTTATAAGCATGCTGAGTTCCTTGCTTTAAGTACTGAGTGATTGTATTCACAAAAATCATGAGAGGTGTGATACTTGTGGGCCTCTCCAATTCTAGCAGCAAGGGTTCATGAAGGAACGATAATTGGGCTCTGATCCATGCATATTAAAGAAACATATGAATACAATGCAAATCACTGTATAAGTAGTTGTTGAAATTAACAAACACCCTGCTCCACAGAAATGATCTAAAAATAGAAGTCCTGGTTCCATGATAGAAAAACTGGCAAAACACCAAAGCTCTGAAAAACACTTTCACAGACCTGAGAACATTCCCCCAAACATGTTCCTCTTAATCCCCAATGTACAGTTTGTTATTTTCACATCACTAGAACAGCCTTGAAAACATTTAATACATTTAATATTTCATTTGGCCAACTAAGATATTTTTATTAGCTGAAAATGTGAGTCATTTCAGCTTACACTCTGACAACCACGTACCGCCTTTTTATTTATTTAGTATTTATGCATTGGACTGATCTTCAAGTAGCACTGACTTCATGGCTGGCTAAGCCATACCCTAAGCTTCTGCTTTGCCTCCCTAACTGATTCTCTTCAGCTTGGGCCACACAGAGGAGGGTGATTTATTGTTTCTGAGAATATGGCATAACTTACTTGTGGCCTGTTTTCTCTGCTCCTTTGTGAGCAGTAGGGACAATGGGCAGGGAGGGCACTTACAGAACTGTAGTGACTTCTTTTGGGTTCTCGCAGGGCTGGTGGGATCCCTTCTCTCCCTGGCCTTCATATCCTTTGTAGTAACTTGTGGGCCAAACAGAAGTTGGCAATGTTTCAGTGAACAGAATTTCCTTGAATCAGAGTCAATTTAAAACAATTAGAAAAAAATAGTATACATATTTACAAATGCAAATAAGTATTGGACAAAAGGTCAATAAGTTCAAACATTTACTAGACAAAAAGAACAATGAGCGTGAAAGTTAGAACTTCAGATAGAAAAAAGTTGGCAGGGATGCTCATTATTCATTTTGTCTCTATCTTTCCTCATTTTTCATCACTAGAGAGCAATTTTCTGCCCTATGTTTCACCTAACGAGAGTCTAAAGTAAAGACACCACAGCTCATTCTTCCTCTGTTCAAAGGAAGACAGGTCAAAATAGGAGAAAAAGTGTTTTTAACAAATTAAAAACATTATTTCATGTGAACAGAAAAAAAATCAAAAGATGCAGAAGGTCATAATACAAAAAGTAAAAAAAAGTCTTGGTCCCTCCAGCCACTGGTGTTAATTACAGACAATAGACATATCAAAAATTTCCTATACATCTTCCCAGAAGGTTATGCTTATCACGATGTATATGTATGTGTTTTTATTATTCAAATAAGACCTTACACTGTACAACCATTACAAAATTGCAAGTGAGCCCTCGCTGGTGTGGCTCAGTTGGCTGAAGCGTCGTCCCGTAACTGAAAGGTTGTGGATGCAGTTCCTAGTAAGGGCAGAGAAACCCCTGGTCTGGGTGTGGACTGGAGGCAACCAATCCATGCTTCTCTCTCCCATCAGTGTTTCTCCGTCCCCCTTCCTCTCTCTCTAAAAGCAACGCAAATATGTCCTCGGGTAAAAAAATATATATTGAAGGTGATAGCATTTATGTGTCATTTGTTTACTTAAAAATATATTTTTCTGTATCAATTTATATCTAGTTTTTTTGTGTTTGTATAGAGTAATGGGCTATATTAATAGTTAACAATGTTTTAATATTTTAATAATTGTATAAAGTGTTTCATGGTATGAAAAGCTATAATTTACTTTATCATTCTACCACTGATGGAAATTAATACTTTATAAGTTATTTGTTGTCATTTTGTTTGTTTCTTATGTAATTATTTCTGCACCAATTATGTCTCAAGATAGGTCTCTGGGTATGAATGCCAGTAGTTTTATTGTTCTGACTTTTTCTCTAATTGTCTTGAAATTGTTCTCACAGCAAACTATTCACATCATAATATATCATCTTGGCTTCTCAGGTCCACTTGGTTCTGTAGATCTGGAAGCAATGCTCACCTTTCCTTCCTCACTTTTGACCTAACCCTAGTCGGTCGTGTCCGTGTAACTCAAACACAGAGTTTTAATCAACAGGAACTTACTTCTTCTCCCGTGGTGGGACTCAGAGAGTTAACTAACTCAAGTGCCTGGTAGATTATAGATGGGGTTGGATTAATTGAAAGTCCGCTCATTTTGTACTGGGCTTTTCCCCGTTCATCAGGAAAACAAGGGCAGCGACCAAATTCTGCACAGTTAAAAAGTTTGGATTCCTGGCTGTGATGTGGGATCAGGTGTCCCACCAGGATTAAGCACAGATCATTACTGAATCTTATAGGGAAGTTCAGTATGAGCAGAGCTGGTTTGGACACCATGCTCACCAAACTGTATTGCTGAAAATTTTAGCTGGCCCTCTCAGCTACTTTCATTGACTGAAAGTTAAATGTGGAAAGCTCAGTATTATTAGCTTTCAGTTTACCATAAACTGTTGAGGGACCAAGCCACAAAGGAAATATTTATCTGCAAGATGACAATAAAGAAGAGGATGTTGACAGTAAGGGCCTATTCCTTTTAAGGCTTGTGCGTTGCAAAACACACCCACACACATACACAGCCCTACTCAGGTTTTCCTACCTCTGAGAATACATTTGGTAGGACTACAATAGCTGCATTCTCCCTGTCCCAAATTGATGCAAATAACAAAACTGGGGCTTCTCTGCTGTCATTGTTATGGCCTCGATTGAAAGCCTTGTCACTAGAGAGGGGGCGGGAAGGCCCAAGAGCGCAACAGTGGTGACAGCATCTGAATTCCCTCCTCTGCCTCTGACTGGTTGAAAACTAAGAGGCAGCGGCCAGCCCCCCTGCGGCTCGACTCTCCATTGGCTGGGAAGAGATGGCAATCAAGGCGGGCCGGGAAGGCTGCGCTCTTTCCAGCTCTATGCTGCCGCTGGGGTCCTGTTGCGCGGTCGCCTTTGCAGCCGCTGCTCGGGTCCCTTCGACCGTGCCTCTCCGTGAGGGCTGCCTCCCCAGCTCCGGGCGCAGACACTATGGTGAGTGCTCTTAGCCGGGGCAGGCTGAACACTCACACCGCAGCTGGACCGGCCTGGCTGCCTAGGGGGAACTGGCCGTGCCAATGGAGCTTGGCGCAGGGACTCGGAGAGTGCACCACTGGTCGCTGGAGCAGCCTTGCTGTTGGCCTGCGGCCGTGGCTGGGGAGGTGGGAACGCTGTGGGTCGCGGCAGGGGCTGTGGATGCCTTTGCTAGCAGGGAGGTCAGCTGTATTGCACTGCGCCGCGGCTTCCGGAGCTTGGGAAGGGGACGTGTGGCCGAGGCGCGGGGGCTTCCCGGCTCAGGCCGGCCCCGCGGGTGTGGGAGACTGAGCACCTTGGTGTGGGAGGTGCAGGTTCGCGTCCCCTCTGCCACGCTTTCCCGCTGACCTGCCTGGCAGGTGAATGGGGATGAGAAGGTGGCATGGGGGTGGGGTAGACAGTGATGGAGAGGATCTGCCCTTTATTGAGGCATGGCTTGCGCCCCTCTGATGCCCCTCTTTAACACTTAGTACCCGGAATAGCTTGGATCCAGAGGGCGGGGTACAAGGTTAAAGCACCGCAGTGACAGCAAACTCGCGCTCAAGCCCTCCCCACCTACAGCTGGTCCCTGACTCGCAGATTTTCCCGTCTCCGCAGTACGGATTTGTGAACCACGCGCTGGAGCTGCTGGTGATCCGCAATTATGGCCCGGAGGTATGGGAAGACATCAAGTAAGTGACTGGCTCCTCGAGTTTAGGTCCCGCGCTGGCGCCGCGTGTGAAGGGTCCCCAGGCTTCCTCGTGCGCTGGCGCCCGCTCCCCGCTTGATTCATTCTCCGCTTCCTGCTCGGGTCGCGGGCGCGCATCTCGGAGATGCCTCCGCCCGCCACTCCGGCTGCAGCTGCGCTCCCACGCTCCGGAGCGGGACCCTGAGAGGAGGGGCGGCCCGGGCGGGGCGAGGCTGGGAAGGCGAGAGCCCAGGGAAGGAGCCTCTGGGTCACCGCGGCCTCCCGACCCGGCCGGAGCGTGGGAACGCGCTGCCGGCATCCGACGGCTCCCAGGCTTTGCAGGCCCGGCGGCTCCCACGCAGAGCAGGGCCAGGGGGACCACAAAGGCCTCCGCGACGTTCAAGCTCCCAGTGGCCTTAGAAACAAACGGAAGACCTTGGCTTCTTTAAAATTTACACACCTTGCAGACACGAAAATAGTTAAGCCATGTCGGTATGCTAAAACTCGCTTCTCTTGAGGCTATTTCTTGAGCAACTGTGAATCACGTACATTTATTCATTGTGAAATAAAGTGAAATTGGAATGTTTGCTCTTTCGTTTTCCCCAAATCATCCCCCAACCCCACACCCTTTTGGTTTCTACGGTGATGAAGGCTGAAAAGAGTGGGAGGGCGCCCTAGCGTGTCACTCTGGAGCTGTGAGCCCAGGACTCTGGGTGAGGGTTTAAACCTGTTGAAACGAGGGGTCCTCTCTGCTGCCGCATCGAACAATTCAATTTCACAGAGGCCGTTTCTTTTGTTTCTCTCCCATTCTGGTGAAATTTGCATTTAACTTATCGTATAGATGAGCACAACCAACCAGCTAAACCAAATCCGGATTTGAGGACTTTCGTATTGGAACAAGAATTTACAGTAGGAACAAGCGGTCACATTCACATAGAGGTGGAGGGCGTGGTACCTGGGTGGGCAGAGAACACATTGTCATTCCGCACTCTCATTTCCTGCCCTCACTGATTACATTTATTCTATCAAGTAGGTGATACTTTCGTGCTACTTTTTCCAAAATACATTACAATTATCAGCAATCAAGCCTTATTATGCAGTTACACGATAGGGATTTTTTATAAATATGTTTCCATGGAAATGACCAGTGTTAAATATTAAGCACTAGAATGCATCTTTTCCTTCTCTTGGGTCTGTATCAATGAACATCGTTTCATGATCCATAAGCAATATTTATGTTACCCACAGGGCACATCTACGTATTATATTATGCAGTTGAATCAAATGAGAAGCTAGGCACTAAGATTTACTTTGGGGTTTCAGTATTCTCTGAACCTTACTAATACCTTCAGAATTATTATTTTGTTTAGTGGACAGTTATACAGAAGACAGACATCAAGAGCAAGATTTTATACACTGGAACAACTGTAAGATTATTTTTAAGCCATTTTCTTTGTGAATTTATGAAAACAGCAAGCATATCCTTCACACGGTGTTTTCTCATCTGTAAGACAGACATTTCTAACTTTTCTGGTGGCTGTGCTGTGACAGTGAATATTTTTTTAGAGGACAATTAAAGATGGCTATATGGTTAAACAGTCATTATGTGTTTTAACCAGGTTTAGAATGTATATCCTACCCAGTATCAATTTAGATCACTGTTAAATACAAAGATGAAAAATTGTACATTGTAGAGAAATTTATTGGAAATTTTTAAAATTAAATTATCAAGTGATTTGTTTGTTATTGGCCATATTTTCCCCCAGAAAAGGTCAAAATATCTAAAAATATACCAATTACATTGATGTGAGAATTTAACTGTCAAATCACACTGACAATAATGTTGCATTCTACTTTTAAAAACAAATTATTAATTTTAATTAACCATCAGTATCTTTTAACACACTACCATATCTTTATGTAGCTTTGAACAGTGTTTAATTTGTTCAAAACGCTCACGATTTAAATCATTTGAATCACTTTTTTATGCTAAAATGAAACAAATCCTATTTTTTAAAATAAAATTATCTCAAAGATTATGTGCCTCTGAAAGGAAAATACTCTTAGTGAAACTAGCATTTGCAATCCAGGTGTTCATTTTTACCCCCACCCTCCCCTCCACAACATCCTCTTTGGGGGAGCTCATCTTGTCTTGGGCACAGTTATTATCTGGATTAGATCACATAGTACAGCGTCCTGTACTGAGTGGAATAAACAGCAGGACATTGGTTTCCAACCCATTTGGAACCCCTGAGGGATTTTACCAAGGGCTCTGTGGAAGGGCATGTGGTTATCCAAGCGGAGAGGTTCTCACTGCCTACAGGCAGGTGAGGAGACGTTGGAGGAGTTTAATTTGAAGTGCTCCTTGGGGGATTTCGATCCCTTCTCCCGACCTCACCGTCTGCTCTAGGGAAGATCACTGCAGTCAATGGTCCAAGATACTTTCAGTTTTAACTTTTCATGAAAAACAGAATATATGAAAAAAATTATTTTGTCTCAGTAAGTGCCAAATTCCTTTATCTTTATTTTTGGTCTGTGAGAAACTATCTACATTGATTTTATAAAATTTCCATAATGCTTTTTTGATTTGGTAGGAAATGCCAACCATCCTTCACGAGAAAGGATGCCAAACATTTAATGACAAATAAAATCCTAAGTAAAGGATTCCAGACAAAAAGTTTAAGTGGATAAGAGCCAACAGTGCTTCATTGTAAACTCAGTATCTACTTACACTCCCAACACTGTAACCATTGCCCAAGAGCTTTAATTTGCTCTTTTTAAGAAAAAGAAAAAGCGTTAGATGGAGGGTAGATAAACGTTCTTTTAACAGGTCAGAGAGTGAATATTTTAGGTGCTGCAAACCAGGAGTCAACATTGAGGATATTACACAGGTGCCTATATAACTATTAAAATGTAACCATTTAAAAGTATAAAAACCATTCTTTGCTCCTGGACAAGACAAAAACAGGTGGTAGGCTAATTTGGACCACCTGTCTGTAGTTTGCCTACCTTTGATATAGACCTTAAATACCTGTTAAAAAAAAAAAAAGCAGAAGAGACCTCTGAATCTACTCCAAATCGTTTGTTGGTTTCCTTAAGCCATGGCTCCTAAGGGATGAGAAAAATCAACTATCATTTCACAAAAATAAACATGATGTCAAGATACACATGTTAGAAAAGTATCTGAACCCTTGATTCTGTCATCTCTGTTACCCCCTCAGCAGCCCTGGCAAAACTAACCGTTGGGTTGAATGATAAGATTTGATTTTCATATTTTTAGCTTCACTGGACCATGGCTGAGCAGTATGGAGTCTAGGAGATAAGCCAGGTCATTGTAGTCATTCTGGGTTTTGCTTTGACAATGTGAGATAACCACAAAAATCAAGCCGGGTCTTTGTTTTCCTACCAATCTGCAATTTTTGAGAGTTAAAAAACATGACAGAAGCATTTTATTGGATGGGTCAAGAAGAATTATTCCACATTAAAATGAACACAGAGGATAAATCAGAAAACTTGTATTGTCCTTCTTAACATACCAAGACCTAATTATGGCCACCGTTAACTAGATATTGGTGCTGCTTGAAAGGAACAATGTCCTTTAGACTCTTTCTATAGCAAATGTTTTTTCTTCATTGTGTTGGAAGGTGATAGTTCTGGGTGGATACTCTGCAGACATCAACAGGAAAACACACTTAAAGAAATCTGTGTAACTGACCCAGGTCAGAGGGTGACAACTCAGAGAACGTGCATACTTGCAGCTTTTCCATTTGCTACTTGGCCACTTTGTTCATTAAAAAGGAAACAGTGGGGAAATGTTATCTTTGTTTACATCTAGCAAAATGAAGCATCTTTTTCTGTATCAAATGATATTGAGGTTAAAGAAATTTCTATTCCAGGTAAACATTCTGAAGTATTGACTGGACCTTCTGTTACTGTGGCTTTGCTTCTGTTGCATATTCTGATCTACTTGCCCTTCATTATTGAATCATGAAATATGAAATTGTTGCTTTATTGAAATTCTTTGAGGTCAATCTCCAAATCACTCCAACATGGGGACCTTTCAGTCATCATGTCCCAGTTGCTTTCAGCACTCCAGCCTCATGGACCAGTTTTCTTTTTCTGAAGCAGAGTGGAGACAATGCAATTACACATCAAGAGTCATGTTACTTTACTAAAATCTGTGTCCCTCATGAGAGCATTTACTGCTACTGTTTACGGTTCTTGGATGAGTGAATATATGGAATTGAAAAGCCTGTCCTTTACCAATTAAAATGGGTCCAAGCAGGAAGCCTTCACTGTATTTAAAGGTTCTCACTCCTTGGTAGCTCTCTCAAACTAGAGTTTGGCCTCCATGGATTAAGACTCACTGGGAATCATTGGATTGAGTTATTGAAAATTGATAGACCATGCATTTTTTTAAAAATTCCTCACCCAAGGACATGCTTATTGATTTTAGAATGAGAGGAAGGGTGAAAGAGAGAGTGGAGGGTGGGGAGAGAGAAGGAAACATTGATATAAGGGAGAAAAATTGATTGGTTGCTTCTTGTACATGCCCCAACCAGGGACTGAACCTGCAATTTAGGTAAGTGCCCTGACCGGGAATCAAACCTGCAAACTTTTGGTGTCTAGGATGACACTCAACCAACTAAGCCACCAGCCAGGGCAACAATTTACATTTTTAATTTTTAAGATGTTATATACAGTTATTATCTATGTTTTATATGGGAGATTTTAATTTTAATAGTGGTTGGACACTAGCCAGCATTCATGATGTCCTTACAGCTCACTACCATGGCCCATCCTAGGATTTACTGACAAGACCACACTTATACATCGTCTATTGTATGGCCTGTGCTGTGATAATGGGTTTTATAGGATCAGGACCCCTTTGAACTATCATTGGTCAGGTCAATTATTTGGTGTATCTTGACCTCTTCTGCTTCAGACCATACCTTGTTTCGAGACTCCTTTTCAAGGTGCCTGTATTCAAGCTCTCCCACTTCAGAATACTCATTTCTTCACCTCCACAGGAAACATATTTACCTAATAGCCTAAAAGTAGACACTGATCTTCTTTATTTTGTACCATGTATCACCTCATATTAGGTTATAAAATTTGAGCATATATTATGTTTATTGCTTACTGCTTGTTTCTGTCAGCTAGAATGTAACTTCTATGAGGGCAGGGAAATTTATCTCTTTTGTTCATTGGTATATTAAAAAGTGCTTAGAAAAGTGTCTAGGGCATAATAGTTGCTCAAATATTTGTAGCAAAACTCCTTTCCCTTGGTGGGGCATGGAGGGTATTGATGGGAAAGAATGAAGAGTGACCGCAAAGATTTGTATCCCCAAAGATTTTTAAGATAAATATAAATAAGGAATCCGCAAATATTTTTAAGATAAATATAAATAAGGAATCCTAAATATTCTGAATATTTCATTGGAATTCAGTGTGAAATTTTTAATGGAAATGATTATTTCCTTTCATGTCCCTACTGTTTAATTTATATTTCAGCCTCCCTCCAGGGATCATGCTGGGCTGATCAGTTCAGGAAGTAAAGCTTAAAAGATAAGGGAGCTTATTTTATTAAAATGAAAGATAGGAAAGAAAAGATGCATTGATTCATGGTTAGGGAAATTCTAGGGAAATGGCCATCCCTCTATTTTATTTAGAGGATCTTTGCCATCTATTTGTATCTCATTCATTTAATGGTTGTAATGGATTGGTGTTTCCGAGAAACTGAGTTTATTATGGAAATGTATGTCATGTGATTTATCCCAACTGGAGGAAACAGAATAGGGCACAGTGAGAGCATGAACTAATCTGTACTTTAATATATATTTAATTAAATTTTATTAGAATGCCCTAAATCAGAGGCTTCAAAATGCCAATCTATAGACCAATGCTTTTCCATAATAAAATGTTAGTGACAAAATGAAAAAAAATTAGGCTATCTGTATTTTTCAAATCAACAATTCCATTTCCAGGCACTTATTCTATTTCATGCAGAAATATTTTTTAGAGATTTTATTTATTTATTTTTAGAGAGAGGAAGGGAGGGAGAAAGAGAGGGAGAGAAACATCAGTCTGTGGTTGCCTCTCATGTGGCCCCCCACTAGGGACCTGGACCTCAACCCAGGCTTGTGTCCTGACTGGGAATTGAACCTGCTACCCTTTGGTTCACAGGCTGGCACTTAATCCACTGAGCCACACCAGCCAGGGCAGAAATATATTTGTTAGTTACAAAATAATCATCACAACATTGTTTATACTTGTAAGAAAATCAAAGCAATCCAAATATTGCTAAAACTTTAACATGTCTATAGGATGTAGTTTTATGCAGTCAAGGTATAGAAATACATTTAATAACATGAAGAGAGGTCCATCAAATGGTAAAAGGAGGTTTTAAAGCAGTATAATCTTGTGTGTGTTATTTATACAAGTGTATTCACACATGAACAACTTGAATGTAATATTAGCAGCTGTTCTCTCAAAATAGCGGAGGATTTTTAAAGTTTTTTTCTTTCTTATACATATGGTCACTGACTTAATCTGCTTTGACTTAAGATTTTTTGACTTTGCAATGGTGGAAAGCAATGTGCATTCAGTAGCAACCATATTTCAAATTTAGAATTTTTATCCTTTCCCCGGGTTAGTGACGGGCAGTACAACGCCGTGGCATGATGCTGGGCGGCGGCAGTGAGCCTGGCCAGCCGCGCCGTGGACAAGGTTGAACAACCGACACTCCACAGTGCCTTGTGTTGCCAGCACTTTTCAGATTCTGTAGCTCAGAAATCGCAGGAGCTGTCAATGCTTTATTAGAAAACAGGTTTTGTGTTAAGCAGTTTTGTCCAACCGTAGGCTAAAGTAAGTGATCTGAGCACATTTAAGGTGGGCCATTTAAGATTAGGTACATCAAATGCGTTTTTGACCTTATTTTTTACTTATATTTCCAACCTATGGTAAGTTTATTGGGACATAGCCCCATCATAAGTCAAAGGGCATCTTTATTTTATATTTTTGTACGAATAGAAATTAGAATGCATATGATATATAATAGCATTTATTGAAAGGTAAGTCAGTGTTTGTAGATTATATTGTCATAATTTAATGACTTTGAGTATTAAAAAGACTTGAGGTTTTGAAGATAAGTTCCTTTCATTTAATAGTTGTGTATGTTCAGCCAAAGGGAGAAGAATTTCCCGTCTTTTCTATAGCTCTTTAAATTTTTGAATAGGTAAACATTGGAGGTATTATGGTGATTAGCAATATATGTATAATGCTTCAACTACTTAGAACATCCTTTTGCACACTTGATCTTTTTCAAGTTGTGGAAGGTGGGTTATATTATTTTCCCAATTTTAGAAAAGAGAGGTTTTATTGCTCAGTTGCTTTATATGATTTGTCCAAGTTCATTTGGATTGTGGGCTCTGAAGTTCAAATTTCTGTGCCTACCAAATCATGTCTCCCCTCCTCCCCAACCCCCCACATGCACTATTACACATAATTTTGGGCAAACAAGTGGTATGTTCTGAAGAACACCGGGTTTTTAAAGACTATCTCCATCCCACCTGGACCTAAGACATGCCACTATTTGGAATTGTTCCCTTGAACAGACAGTGGTACCGGAGCCCCGAGTAGCAGCTCTGCTATCATGGCTTCCGAGGGAGGCAAAGTGGCTCAGACTCCACGTGGACAGCCTTGGCAGCATTTAAGGAGCTATTTTGGGCCACTGTGTTGAAAATTTACCTAAGAATAGTGACTAGTTTCTCTTCTATTCTTTCCTGGCAGTGTATAGGATTTAGAAGAATTAGATTGAGGGTTAGAGACTGATGTCCAAGTTCCGTGTATTTTTGTGAATTTAACATTGGAAAAGAGACCTGGAAACTTGTCATTTTTCTTCTATAGCCAGCAATATTTTGGACAATGGATGTTCCTCCCCGTTTGGACACTTGTTTGAGAAAAATAATGCAAATCCTATCAAAATAAATACATGTGTACAATCATGACAACTATTAAAAATTACTCTAATGATCTTTTATTAATGTTGTATATATTTTGAGCAACTTCCTTTAATAAGCTAAGGATATGTTAGAAGATATTATCTGTCCTCTTGACACTCAAACTTTAATATGTTTAAAACACAACTCTTGATTTTACCCCCATCTACCTCCAACTGTCTTTCCCAATTCAGCTACTGGTGACGACATCTATCCAGTTGCTCAGGCCAAAACGTCAGTGTCATCCTTGTGTCCTCTCCTTCTCTCACATCCTGTATTCAGTCCATCAGCCCGTCATGTTGAATTTGCCTTCAGAAGTCCCAATATGGACAGCTTTTCACTCCCTCCACTAATTCCTCTCTGAACTGAGTCCCCGGCATTTCTCACCAGCATATTGGCAATAGGCTCTTAACTGGTCTCCTTGCTCTGTCCTAGACCTTTTGGCCTGTTCTCAATGCAGTAGCAGGACGGACCCCTTTAACCAGGTCTGCTAGTCTTTGTGCTCCCACAAGTGCTAGGACCCTCCATCTCTTTCAAGTAAGTTACAGAGTCATGCCAATGACCCCAGGTTACCCCTCTGATCCGTCCTCTTACAGCTACTCTGCCCCACCACTGTTTCAGCCACTCTGGCCTCTGCTGTCCCTCCACCTCCCCAGGCTGCTCCCATCTAGCCCTTGACACGTGCTCTTCCCTCTGCCCAGAATACACTTCCCCAGATGGCTCATGGCTCCTCCTAGAGCTCCTTTAGACTCCACTCCAAGGCCATCTTCTCAGTGAGGCTTCCAGCTTTTGAACTTGAACTACCCGGCTTTATTTTTCTCCAAGCACCTTACTGTTTTACGGGTTACTAATTCGTTTTATGTTTCTTCTGTCTCCCCACCTGGAATACGTATGCCCCAAGAGGTACTTTTGTTTATGGTGCTGAACGTTGTGTTCCCACAGCCTAGAACAATGGCTGGCACGTGTAGGGACTAAGCAAATAGTATTTGCTAACTGTTTATTAAACCAAAAGTTATTTCATGATTATATTTAATATCAGATGTTGTATTGGGTGTGAAAGTACTTTATAAATGTTAGCCCTGCTAAATGAACTTACCTGTATCATTTTAGTTTGGGGAGGGGAATGTGAAATCATTTCTTCTCAATCATTAGACTTTTAAGTACAACACATTGATTTAAACAAATTTGCCAAAAACAAATCCTATTTGAGATATAAAACCATTGTTTACACAATCATGTTAACTATAGAACTTGTTCTCTTATTCCAACTTTTTTTCTGTTTCTCTTTCTCATTTTTGTTTTCCAGAAAAGAGGCACAGTTAGATGAAGAAGGGCAGTTTCTTGTCAGAATAATATATGATGATTCTAAAACTTACGATTTGGTTGCTGCTGCAAGCAAAGTCCTCAGTAAGTTGAATATGACTTCCCTTCTTTGGCTAAGTTACACACAGAAGTCCAAAGGAATGAATAGTCCAAGATCACATTGTATAATTATGCAGGGTGTACATTGCCCAGCCCTGGTGGGGAAGACATTTACACATAATGTTAGGCTCAGGTTATGCTGAGTCCTATTTTTCCTTTTACAAACTCTTTAGGGACTAGACGAGCTCTCTGCCCTGTGCCCTGCCCACAGAAAGCCATGTGTTGGGGAAGAAAAAAAAATACTGAATCTTAATGTAATAAGTTAATAACATAAGAACTTATGCTATAATGTCAACATCACGGTAATTATTACACAAGTGTAGTATGCAAAAAATAATATACCCAAATCTCTTTTGTAATGACAAGTTTTGTTAGCTATTAGTAAAAGAAACAGGAAACATCTATATCAGACAAAACTCACGCAAAGGAAAACAAAATTCAAAGAGAAATCTTCATGGAAAAAAATTCTTTCTCAAAGTACTGTCTCATTCTCAGAGTGCTTAATTTGTAACTAGGCTACAGTTTGGATACAGTAGAAAGAAGTTTTTTGACTTTGCCAAATATAACCAGAAGAGCAAATACTACCTACTGTAGAATGAAAGAATTAGAAAAAAAAAGATAAATTGTTACCAATAAGAAAAAGATACAATCTCGTTAGTAATCAAAATGGAAACAAATATGAAATATTTTTCATATAAATTTGTCAATTTTTAAGAATTAAATATCTAGTGTGGTCGAGGACAGAGTTTAAAAAGAAATCACACACTTTAAAAAAATGTTCAAATCCTTTAGGAATATTTCCTAAAGAAATTATTATATTTAGCTCTGGCTGGTGTGGCTTAGTGGACTGAGCGCTGGCCTGCGAACCAGAGGGTCGACAGTTAATTCCCAGTCAGGGCACATGCCTGGGCTGCAAAGCAGGTCCCCAGTAGGGGACGCACAAGAGGCAACCACGCATTGATGTTTCTCTCCCTCTTTTTCTCCCTCACCTTCCCCTAAAAATATCTCTAAAAATAAATAAAATCTTAAAAGCAGAAAAAATTATTAGATTTATTTGCATTCAGGTTTATGTGTGCTTTCATTTCAAAGTCACTTATATTATCAAAAATTGGAAAAGCCTATATTTTGAATAAGGGAATTGATTAAATTATTGCATCTCTAGACTGAGAAAGTGATTCAAATTGATTTTATAAAAAAAATCTTAAAGTTTTAAGAAATAATAATAATTGGATATAAACAAAAGTGCAGGATATTAGGGTACATACTATATGCATCTGACTTATTAATATGTATACATAGGTAAAGAAGAATTATTTTGCACCAAAATATTATCATGTTCATTCTGGATGATTTTTAAGATCTCCCTGTATTTTCCAGAAAAGAATAAGTTGTACATTAAATATATATTTTTAAAAAGCTCAAAATTAATTAACTAGTTTGCCATGGAAGGTGAGAAACTGATTTCTTTGCTATTAAGTACAAATCTATACTGTTAACATGGTAATAGGTTGTCTTCTCAGATTTCATTGTACTGCCCTTGCCAGAAATTGTTCATATGATGTATATTCACTATGCTCAAAGGTTGAGGATATTTAATTTTTTATTATGTGTGTATCTTCATTCTTCCCATTAACAGTATTCTACCTATAACATGGTCTGTTTTTGTTATTCTCTCAAACCTATAAAATAGATCTCAATGCTGGAGAAATCCTCCAAATGTTTGGGAAGATGTTTTTTGTCTTTTGTCAAGAATCTGGTTACGATACAATCTTGCGTGTCCTGGGATCTAATGTCAGAGAATTCCTGCAGGTAAGTAAGTTGAGGTCTTGCTGTTGAGAGCTCTGAATTTGTGATTCTTGAACCTGGGCTCCGCCTGCCATCCTTTCGTTCAGCCAGCAGGATGCACGTGTCTTGCTGCTGAAATGAAATCATAGTGATATTCTTCCTAATTCACATAAAATAATAGTTATTAGAAGGTCTTGAATACATTTTAACATTTTTGCTTCATAATTTATCTTTAACTTGTGGTCACTGACAGTAAATACGCAGGCTTTGAATTAACGTTCTTTGAAAAACTCATCATGGCCTATTGAGGTTGTTCCACTACCTTTTTTCTAATGGTCATATTTGCTACAAGTTGTGGTTTTATGTTGTGGCCCTACAATGCGGTATTATCATTATTTTTTTTGTAAGGTATTCCTAGTTTGTATAGCTTTGTTAAATAGTATGTCAGTATCTATGACGTTCTACCTGGAGCTTGTTGTTTAGGAAAACGTACCCTGGCTTTCAGGCGCTCTGCTGCGGAAACAAATTTGAGAACCATTACTCCGAGTTACATATTAATTAACCTACTATAGAAAGGAAAATAAGAGACCTTGCAAAGGCAGTCTCAGGTGAAGGGAAAAATAACTAATAGCACCAAAGGCCTTTGTCTTAGAGTTGTGGTAATTACCTTAAACGTTTTGTACTGGTAAAGTACACAGTAGATGAAAGACTATTTTTGGATTGTCTGTCCTATTTTAAGCACAGGCCATTTGTGAGACCTTCTTCTGGAAATGTGTTAACGGTAGAAAATTTTGTGGTTGTAAAGGATATTTCCAAACTGGCTGCTCCGAGGATCCAGATCGCGCTGGAAAATGATGTCAGTGCAACTCCAGCTGAACCAAAGCCCAGTTTTAAGGGAATGTAAACGGCCTTCAATCCAGCTGCATTATTGACTTAACAGCCAAAATAAGAACTTGAGTGTTTAATCAAAATGTCTGTTGTTTACACAGTGACATTTTTCTTATAAACTTAAAACAGCATTAAATCAAGATGGAAACTGGTTTGCAATCGCCTGCCGTGGATTTACCAAACCACTGGTGTCAAAAAAAGCTGCCACTTACAAGTGAAGCAGCTGTCAGGAGATATGTAAATTAAATTTTAACAGGCTGTATTTAAATTAATTGTGTTAAATGGGTTAAGGTTAGACATTTAAAAGCATTTTGAGACTTTGGGTTTTTAAATACATGTTCCATTTTTTTAATACTGTCACCTGATCAACAAAGTTTGAACTTGCATTTTCTCTGTCTTGGTTTTATCTTTCTCTCAAGGGCCACGTTTTCATAACAAAACAAATATTCAAATATTTTTACAAATTGTTTTTGTTTTACTTCGTCTCACCATGACCATCTGCTAAGTTTATAATGGTGTAGTAAGAGATCAGGCAGCCTCTGGGTGTTTCTCTATGTTGAGAGTTGTGCTAGTCCAATAGGAGGGCCACCAGCCACGCGTGGCTGAATTTTGAGCTCTATCACTTTCCTTCATCCCCCTACTCTTCCGTAGGAGAGTTACCATTATCCAGATTGGATAATCTCCCTGTCTGTCTCATGATTCCCCCAATCTCTTCTCCATTCTGCTAGTGATTTTTCTGAAATGCAAATATATCTCATCTCATATGTATATAATCATATATACACACACATTTATTTATTTTTAATCTTTAAAAAATTTTTATTTTTTGCTTAAACCCTTCAGTGATTCCCCATTGTTCACTGGGAAATGTCAAAAACAGTTAAAACGATAGAAACTACTTAACATTCTCTATCCATTCTGCTTCTTCCTTTCTCCTAGCCCAGCCAAACAGAACTTTTAAAAAAAATTTTTAATTTTTTATCTTGGTCTCTTTATCTTCTGAGCTTTTGCATCTGCTCTTTCCTTTGTCTGCAACACTGTTCATGCTCCTTTTCACCTGGATAAATTCTGTTCATCCTACTGGTCAAATTACTTCTTCTGGAACGACTTTACTCCTCTTTTCAGTCTCTATGCTCGCTCAGTCAGGGTCGTTGACATTTCTCATGCCTTCATAGCACATTTATTTTCCCAGGCAGAGTTGTCTCACCCTGCTTATCGTTTCCTGTTTGTTGGGCTGGAATGTAAACTTCAGGAAGCCAGAGGCCATGTATAATCTCTTAATGATGGTATCTTCACAGATACAATCTGTGTATCTGGGAATAAATGAATACCTTTTTTTTTAATGAAGATTTGCCCTTTGTGTAAATACAGGAAGCAAATACACCAATAGCTCAAGATCAACTGTTTTATTAAGAATAACAAACAACCCTTTTCAGTGAAACTTTATAACTTTATTTACAGATGAACCAGAGATTAAATAGAGAGGAATAGACAGCCATGCACTAGACTAATTTCCTTGAGTCAGGAACTTTGAATATCAGCCATGTTTGATAATACGTGGCCTCTGGGACTGTAATCCATGTCAATCCACAGCAGGGTTACCAATTAATTTTTAGAGGCATTCCATGGTTGTCACATTATATATTCTTCACCTCTCCGATGTTGTTACCGAGGTAAAATGAAATTAAAATGAGCATCGAAGGTTGACTATTGAAAAATAAATGAGCAACATACAATCTTAGAGATGAGTCAGGATTTAAACGATGGGCCTGTTTAAATGTGCATAGGAATCTCAGTTGAATAATATTGCAAATATTCTTTCATAGCTTGCGGGAAACATTGGCTCCTTCCACTGATTTTGGAGTGGTGGCCGTTTCCCCTGGGACCCTCTGGCAGAGCCTCTCTCTGTTCCATCTGCTATGGGATCTCCACTTCACGAAGGGTCAAGGTTCTGGCTCCCAAAACACTACACTGTGGTTTGGACCCCCCCAACTCCCCACCCATGAGCAATCTGGGATTGACGACAGATCCAAAATCCTTAAATGTTTGTGCAGAGTGTTATTTTGGGAAATGTGAAGATTTTCCTGAACAGCTGTGAAATTCTAATACTTCCCAAAATTATTTGTCATATTCCTTAAAAAAAAAATGCACCATTCATTTTATTTTTAACTTTTTAATTTCCAAAAGACCTGTTTTCTCAACATCCAAAATGTCAATTTCTGTAATCTGCAGTTTTAAAGTTGACAAGTGAGGACTTTTAAAGGAAGATAAGTATTTAAGAATTGTGACAACTTTCTCTTTGAATAACTGGCATATATTTTCACAATTTTACAATATATTGATTGTCAAATATAGTATTATGTAAGTGGGACTTTTTAAAAACATGAACTTAAAAGCTTTACTTAACAAAGGAAATGTTATGTCTTGTTCTCTTTCCTTAAAAAAGAGGTTTTCAATGACTGATTTTTAAGATTACTTCCAGATCTAAACCTCAGTAATGTTCTCAAATGACACAACTTGCTCTTCCCACCCTCTCAGATAGGATTCTTAGAGACTGAAACATCTCTTTGTCTCAAAACTTGTCTCCACCCACTTATATGGATCCTTTAGGGATTTTTAATTAAATGCCCTGGAAGCAGGAAAAGGAAGTAGCTACCTTCTAGAAATGTTGCCTTTGTTAATTATGCATGAGCTCATTTTGCCATGCATATTACAAAGAAAATTTGCATTTATTTAAAATCATTCCAAGATCTTTAAAAATACAGAACTTCAGCATGTTCTTCAGAGGAGTAATAAGTTCTCTTTTGCTTCCTAAATCTGTGGGGTGTGTTAAATCAAGAACTCCAGTACAGCTTCCCAGGATGCCAGCACGATTTTATTTCTGTAAATGATAAGGGCTAGGTGACAAGACGAACTGGACTTGTGGATTGCAGAACTCCTGAGAAAAAGTGCATTCATTTTGCTTGTAGAAACACCAGTAAAATTGTACCAGAACATTACAAAATGAAATGAAACCCTCAGAGTAACCTTTTGGCATCTTGAGGCAAAATAGATAGTGGACCTGCTCATTATCCCTTTCCTGTTTCCAAATTTGATAAAGCTAAGAAGAATGAAGAGAAAGCATATCTGAAGTTTTCCTTATTGATTCCTGTGAATCTACTTGTGCTGGAATATATGCATTTACCTTTTTCCTTATGTTTAATGTGGATACTTCTTTGTAATGTATATACTTTTTCTTTGTATACCTGCTTCCATGGGCATATTTAGAAATAAAGAGAATACCAGTTTTAATATAGAACTCTTGTTTTCCTGAATACATTGCTGTAGCCTTATGGATGAATAATTAGCTTTGTATAGATAGTATGATTAAATGAAGTCAAAATTTACTCTTGGCTATTTTGAGAATCTTTTTTTTTGTGACCTTTGATGTGGCTACGAGCGATTATAATCTAACTACAAAGAAGGCACATTTTTAACAATATAAATGTACTCAAATAAAAGTAATTTAATTTTTAATCGCAAACTCCATTTCCCATAATAGACAGCCTGCGGTAATCACTTTGATTTTGAAAGAGTCAAACCAAGTCAGGAAAGCTGTAACTTAAGAAATCCTGAGAGTATTTTTATGTTAGATACTATCTAAAGAAAATCAATACTACATTAAGTGGTGTTAAAGCTTTCATGCTGCAGGAAAGCATTTTACTTGCCCATGTAATTAATAGTAAATTCAATAAAACAGTAAATCTCTGGAGAGTTGGTTACCACAAAGACAAAAGATGACATATTCTGACTTCAAATGTTTTGCTTTCCTACTTGCTTTGAAGTGATACATTTAAGCAACATGTTATTAGCAACATTAATACCTTTGTTTAAATTAAAACTGGTCAGCTTTTAGGGTGGAAGTGCCTTATCTCTTTGTGACTCATGGCAAAGAAATGTGCTAATGTAATATGATACAAAATGAAAATAGATGAGTATGAGAGTGATACAGGCATTTTGACTTATACTTAAGTACTTAGTAGAGGAAAATTAAAAAAATAATATTAAAATACATATTTCAAATTATTGACTCATTTTTTTTTAAGTGAGCTACAACACAGTAGCTGGGCCTGATGATATTAGGTAGTTAACTAAATGCAGCAGCAAGCTCAATTTAGACTTTGTGGCAAATGGAAATAAGTACAAAACTCTTTTGGTCATTTTTTTTCACCTGATTTTCTCTTATGACATTTTTGCAACATCAGCAGAAGAGTAAGGGACCTGGGGGGGTTGTGATCTGTCTTCACGTCTTCCCTTCTCAGAAAAGGATTCCCCTCAAAAAAACTTGTCATAGAAAGAACCCTTCGTATTACTCAACCAAGAAAATTAGTTTTGGGACTTGTACTATGAATATTACAAATATGTATATAAACTTCCAGAAATTAGTGTCTGCCATATTGGATTCCTTTTACATGCCAATAGCAGCCTCTAGAGGCAATGAGGATGAATTGATGTTTCTGTTAGGAAATGGACTGACTTGACTCTAACAGATGTTTAGGGGAAGAAAATTAAAAGCACTCTGCATAAAGGCATTTGAAAAGGAAACCAGATTCACCCAATTGGGGAGACTATTGAAACATGTGTGCAAATCAGAATGTCAACCTTTATGACCTAACTCAGGCCTCATCTTTACTTTGAAACCTTCAGATCCCATTCTTCCAGTCTGAGTTGTTGGGTCCTTTATTTGTGCATCAGAAGCCATTCTGCACATTTGTTTGTGGAATAAACTATGAGCTGCTTAAAGTCAGGGTCCTTGTCATGCAGATTCATATTCAACCTTCTGCCTTGCCCCCAGTCTACACAACGTATGGGCATGATTCCTGACAGCCATGGGGTAACTTGATAGAATGAGTGAAGGCTCGAATGGAGGAGACAGAAAATTAAACCACAGTTATAGGTGCCCTGGGAGAGAATTTCTCAAATCTGGGCCCCCACGGAGAGGCCACCTATTCATTCCAGTTTCTGCCTGGTTTCTTACTGGATACTTCTGTTTCTCTAAATTGGCTTCTTTGAGACATTTGGTACAAGGACCACAGTTCAATATTGGTTCACCTCTGGCACCTTCTTCTTAGAGACGTTCTTTTTAGGCCCATGGCATTCTGAAATCATTTTGTTTTTCACATTCTCTTTCTCCATGGTCACCAGTTATTGGTAGGTTACTATTTGCTTAGTGTATTAGTTTTTTTTATTTCTATCACAAATATAAGTGCTTAAAACAACACAAACCTATTATCCTACAATTTTGCGGGTTGGACATCCATAACAGGTCTCACTGGTCTATGACAAAAGTGCCAGTAGGGCTGTGTTTCTTTCCATAGAACCTAGGGCACAGCTGTTTCCTTGCTCATTCAGGTGTCAGTAGAATTCAGTTTGATGTGTTATAGGGCTGAAGAACCAGTTTCTTCCCTGGCCATCAGCTCGGGCCGCCCTCAGGTCCCAGGGGCTTCTCCATCCTTGCACATAAGTCTCCTACATCTCAGAACCTGGAACGAAGTAGCATTTCCTTCTCATGCCACCATTTCTTCAACCTTCTGTCATTGTACTTCTCTCTCCCTGTAACCAGGAAAGTGTCTCAGCTTTTAAGGACTCAGTCATTCACGTGATTAGCTGGGTGGACCAGGATCACCTAGAACAGTCTTCCCAACTCAAGATCCATTATCTCAATCCCATCTGCAAAATATCTTTTGCCACGTGAGGTATCATACTCAAAAGGATTAGGGCGCGGAAATTGTTTTGCTTACTGTACCTGGGATGTGCTAAGTGTTTCATATACATCATTTTAGTTACCATGATTTTATCAGGAGCCAAGTCTTAGAAGAATTGGGTAAAGTACCTATGTTACCATGAAATGACTGCCAGGCATATACAGCTGACACAGACTTCTATAGATATGTTTATCTTTGCTTTAGCCCATAACTATTTCCTTTTTTCTGCTTCATGGAATTCTCTTCATATATATTAATATATAATTCTCTTTATGTATTATTTCTTAACATGTATTAACTGTTAGTAGCCACAGATGTTTTTCTTAATTACTCTACTAGAGTTTCAAGTTCCCCGTGGTTCTTGCCTTACAAATATCTCAGTGCAGCAAGGGAAGGAAGTGCTATGTGAGTGTTTCCTCGGCTGAGCTGCTCACGAAGCTCAGATTGAGCCTTCTGTCTTTAGCTTGCTTTCCAGAAGCCACCGTCATGTGGAAGCATTATTTACTCATCACCATTTCCTCTGTATTGCAGAACCTAGATGCTCTGCATGACCACCTGGCTACTATCTACCCAGGTATGCGTGCACCTTCCTTTAGGTGCACTGATGCAGAGAAGGGCAAAGGACTCATTCTGCACTACTACTCAGAGAGAGAAGGACTTCAGGATATTGTCATCGGAATCATTAAAACAGTAGCTCAGCAAATACATGGCACTGAAATCGACATGAAGGTAATGATCAGTCATGGAGACACTTCTAAACAGTAGAAAATTAAAAATGATACTCAGTGAATTTACCTTTAATTATTGCAGCTAGTGAACCTCACCAGAGAAATATATAAACCATAGCAGTGGCAGCTGCAGAAATCTTCTATATTTGGCCTTGGAATGCAAGGATCTAAAGGAATACAGGCTACTTATTTCCTTGCGGCAGCAGATTTTTCTTTTTATACGTTGCGTAAGGTCACATGAAATTTAGTTTGCATTCTCCGTGAGCACACACTGGCTGGAAAGCAGGAGGTATGCGACTGGCTAAGCTGTACCCTTCAGAATATAAAAAAACACACCGTAAAATGGATAAATTCTAAAATATAAAATTAGATATTATTTTACTGTTCATTGTTTTTGTTTGTTTGTTTGTTTTTTGTGGACTTTGTCTGTCCCTAAAATATCATTGGAATATCTCATATTGTGAACTAAAAGTTTTGCTTTAAAAAAAATTAGATTACTTGGTGAACAGGAACTACTTTAAAGGACACATGGACAAAATCAAGGGGGAGGGTGGAGGTGGGGGAGGGAGGGGGTTTGGCTGGGGTGGGGTGGAGGGATGGGGAGAAAAGGCATACAACTGTAACTGAATAAAAATAAAAATTTTAAAAAAATTAAAAAAATAAATAAAATAAAATAAAATAAATTAGATTACTTGGTGAAAGAAGCCAGCTCTCACACTTTAAAAAGGTTGATAATACAGACTGCTAGTTTTAAGTGATAATTCCAAGGTATTAATACAACAATTGTTCTTTTATTTCAGCCATGTATAGTATTTGCATATATTAAAATTTTAATATAACCCTCCAAATGCAATTTTCCAAACCAATTTCTTAGACACTTAGGTTATTTTAAGTACATTGAAATGCAGACCATCAACACCATTTACCCCTTTGACACCCAGGTTATTCAACAAAGAAATGAAGAATGTGATCATACTCAATTTTTAATTGAAGAAAAAGAATCTAAAGAAGAGGATTTTTATGAAGATCTTGACAGATTTGAAGAAAATGGTACCCAGGAATCACGCATCAGCCCCTATACCTTCTGCAAAGCTTTTCCTTTTCACATCATATTTGACCGGAGCCTAGTGGTCACTCAGTGTGGCAATGCCATATACAGAGTGCTTCCCCAGGTAAATGACGTGCTTCCTTGGGACCTGACACAAAGGACGGACCATAAAGGCGCTATTGCCACATGTGACCATGCATTTAACCTTTTTACTGTGTATTAGTTGATGTTCAGTACATTGCATATTATGTAAGTTGTTTAAATGTGAGCTCGTGTGTTTAACCATAATGCTACTTTTCCTACAACAGGTATATATATATTTTCTTAATAACAGGGATAGTGAGGATGCTATGCCCTTTTAAAATGAGAAAATGGGTAACTTTCTCGTAACAACCAATTGTCACCTATTTTATTCCTTGAATACATATTCATTGGCTATATACTATTTGAAAATAGCTTTCAAAATCAACCTTTGATATTTGCAGGGAAATGAGAGAATTTAAAAGCTACTAAAGAGGAAAATGCCAGAGATTACTATCATGGGAAGTGGTAGAAAAAGCGTCAGAGGACAACAGTGCAAGTCTGCATTGATTTGCATTACTCTGATCCGTCTGTAAAATCATTCCCTTCTGCTCTACCAGTTTTTGGAGTTGTACATGACAAGTGTCTAGAGATACTTTTTGCTTGTAATTAAAGAGACTTGATAATTTGGGATTAGCCTAAATGGGATTGGGCATACATCTATAAATCCAGAAGCCTGGGCTCTTATGCTGGTTTTGCCTTTCCCTCATTATAAGCCACGAAGTGTGTTACTTGGCCTTTCTCTGTCAATTTTCCCTTTGTTACAGCATGAAGGGAGAGCAAATGGAGAACATTTAGTTGAATCACTTGTCCATTATGAGCAATCAATAACTGTTATTGTTATTACTATTATCATCTCTCGATAAACTGTGTTTGCTGGTGCTCTTGATATTTAAACTTCATTTTAAGCCATTGGTATTTAACACCTCATGCTACATTTTAAAAGATAAATTACCATTTTTTCTTTGAAAATGCTTCTTTTGTTTCTAATAGCTTATATTTGAATACTAGTCATCTGAATCCATATGAGGTTTTATGTTCATGAAACTATTTGATGTCCATTTAATCACTGAGTTGCATAGGTCAAGATGAGTCCATAGCTGAGGTAACTTTCCCGCAAGTTAATGTATTTCTGTACTTACATATAATTGATCCAGTTTAACCTAATATCAAATAAAAATTGTTTCAAATAATTGTGTTCTTTTCTTTTTATCTACATTCTAGCTCCAACCTGGTAATTGCAGCCTTTTGTCTGTTTTCTCTCTGGTCCGTCCTCACATTGACATTAGTTTCCATGGGATCCTTTCACACATCAATACGGTTTTCGTATTGAGAAGCAAGGTAATTAAGATATTATTTTATTAAATGTGAGTAAGTCAGATGTGTTACATACTAGAAGTGTTCTGGAGGGAAAAGTAGCTGCTATGCCATTCTACAAGATAGAGGAGGTACAGGGAGATCAAAAGCAAACCTCAAAGGGAGTCCCTATTTCAAAGGGAGTGTCTATTTCAAAGACAATGTTATTGATTTTTGGTTTGCCTGAGAGTCAATAGGACTCTGTCATCTGATCAGAATTAATAAAAATCAGTGTGGAGAATGACTTGCTGGGACAACCCAGTTTCATATATTAAACCAACATCCTTTACTCCCTGTATAACTACACTGTCCTATTTTAGAGTCAGAAAAACTAATATTTTTTTTAAATAAAAACCTCATCCACTTCCTTAAAGTGTCTCTTCTTCTTGGTTCCATTTTTTTTTGCAGGGAAAAAAGAGTGGTAAAGTATTCATTCAGTTGGTAATGATAACAGCTCTCACAGTTTCTGTCTTTGGGACTGGCAGAGCGAAGATGTCTTCGAGTACACACTTCATCCTTCCTGCAACCCTCCCAAAAGTCCTACATACACACATTTTGTGTGTTTGGAAGCATTTCCAGTTTCTTTGTGAATGTAGGGGTGGGGAGACGAGAGGCTTGGTTTATTCTTTGATAAGACCTGGTTTATATCTTGTAAGCATAATAGAAAATCAGAAATAATCTTAGAACTTTAAATAAATATGTGAACAGTAGTACAGCTGCTGTCTCTCCACTTGTTTGCTCCATTTTTAAGGGAGCCACTACGCTTATGGCTTGGCAGAACTCTGGTGCAATGCCCTCCCCTCTTCAAATGGGTGCAGTTATCTCCCTTATGGTTTGGTGGGAAGCGAGGTTTGCGTGTCCCTTTTTGTGATGAATTGTGAGGCAGGGAGAAAGTTAATGGGTATGCCTTGCCTTTTCCAGGAAGGATTGCTGGATGTGGAGAAATTAGAATGTGAGGATGAACTGACTGGGACTGAGATCAGCTGCTTGCGTCTCAAGGGTCAAATGATCTACTTACCTGAAGCAGATAGCATACTTTTTCTGTGTTCGCCAAGGTAATACATTTTAAATGAATTACAATGGATGTAAGTACCCATCTTTAACTACCAAAGGAATTTTATAACATGTTACTCATCATGTCTACGTATTCTGAAGTGTAATTAGATTTTACAACTCTTATTAGTATACCTCTCCATGACAAAGATGTCAATTAACATTTGTAATAAATTCAGCAGAAATCATGTATTCTATTTTATTTGCTGACTGTTTATGCCATTAGATCATCCTATAGCTAATCTGCAGTTATTCTGAAGTGTAATTTGAGTTTACAACTCTTATAGTCAACTTTTTTATAAGAAAAGTCAACTAAGGGCAGTTTTACTTCTAAAATAAATAATTTCAAGATGGTTAATTTAAATTTAGAAACAATGTAGTGTATTAAAATAAATATTTTAAAAAATAAGACGTGATTTGGTTATGTTTCCTAACTCAATTCTTTTTAATCTTATAATCTTTTGTTTTCCTCTGCTTATGGGCAGATATTTTATAGTTTTCAGCAGATGATCTGGTCTCTGTCCAGAAGGGTCTATTTCTGCAAGCGAGCTTTAACTTACGTATCCATTTTAACAAAATCTAAAGAGACCAAGTGCTTCACGAGTAAGCTATTTGATCATTCTTTGTTTCTACATTGGAATGCTAATTTTTGCTTTGATCTATGGATATCTCTGCTGAGAATCTATTATAGGGAGACATTTTAGTAATCCATAATTCTTCAGTAAAATCTCTACTCAATTATTCAATTTTAGAGAAATTATTACTGTGAATGCCCAGAATTACTTTGCATTTAAAGATTTCAAACCAATAACATATCCTTAAGACATTAAAACCAAAGAGTAAATTTTTAAAAAGCTGCTTTTCACTTACCAGATCTTCACTGAATCAGTAAATATTATTGTCCTAAAAATAACTTAAGTTGAAAAGATGCAGCAAATTTAAATGCTATTTCAAATAAATGAGAAAAATTAGTCAAAGAAAGTAAGAGTAGAAGAAATTAAAGTCAGAAGTAAGAGCAGCATATAAAATATAGCTCAGAAAGTCATGCGTACACAGAATGCTTGTTGAAGATGAGTCATACATCAGGTTGCGCACTTTTAATCGTCATATTTAAAGTGGAAAAGCAATCAGTTACGAGAGTCACAGACTCCCGAAGGAAGAAATGAACTAGTTTCTCAAAGAAGCACAATATCCCTTCTAAAGACAGTGAAGATAAATTGTTTTTTCATCTCTTGATAACAAGAAAAATGTGTAATAATAAGTCACAGCCTTGTGCTAAGTAACAGCAGGTTTCATAGTGCAGTTTTCTTCATTGTCTTTCAGTTTAGGCTGATAACATCAAAAAGTGCAAATTGGGGAGCATACATTTTAAGTCCATTGCTCTTTGGTAGATTTTGAACTCTCTAGAAGACTGAAGTTATATTCTTTGCATGATTGTCCAATGTTTTTCTTCTTCAGCCTGAGCAGCATTAGAATGGAAGGACGTGGCAGGGTGATGCTCACTGATAGTGATCCCGGTTGGTATTGTCATGTGATGACTTGGAATGCCTTTGCCTCTTTTCTCTGTATTACAGTGTGATGAATCTGGACGATTTGACCAGGAGAGGTCTGTATCTGAGCGACATCCCTCTGCACGATGCCACACGTGATCTTGTCCTTTTGGGAGAACAATTCAGAGAGGAATACAAACTGACCCAGGAACTGGAAATCCTAACAGACAGGCTACAGCTCACGTTAAGAGCCCTAGAAGATGAAAAGAAAAAGACTGACACGTAAGTTTATAACCGTGTGTTTAAAGAAGGTCACCGCTTCCCTAATCCACGGCGTCATGGATGGTGACTTTACTATAGTGAAGATTAATACTCACACTAAAAAGACATGGGGGCCATTGGAGCTCTGGAGTAGTAAATAAGCTCTTCCACATCACTTAAGATGAAATTATGCATACAGAAATAAATCGGTCTTCGTGGTGGTGGGAACATGTCTTCCGTTTTTACAAAGTAAGCTGAAAGAATAAATGCCAATACATTTCTCTGGAAATCAATAGAATAAATCAAATGCTAAAATCCAACTATCCATTCTTTCCTTTATAGAAGAAATATGTTCGGCGCTTCCTCGATGTGCCAGGGGCCGGCTAAGTTCTGAGGGTTACACTGAGCACTGACTTAGAGTTGGCCATTATCTTCTAAAAGATTTCTTTTCTTGGGCTGAATTGTTTTAAAACTTGGCTGATATGAATCTGACAGATTGAATGTCATCTTGTAATGACAACAATTACATCTGTGAAGACAAATATTAGCAAAAAATCAAAATATAAAGCTATTATTTTTCTATGAATGGTAGATTAAATTAGGAAATATTGGGCAAGTGACATTAAAGTAATAGTTCATTTTCAAGTAATTTATTTAAACAAATACACATCATGCATACTACTTGGACTTGCTTGCTGTATTCGTTAAAAGCACTAAGTCACTGATGTTCATAACATATTTTACCCAGGGCCTTGTGTGTTCAATTTTAATGCTTATACATGTATAACAGAAAGGTATCTTGCTGGAGAATTGAACTCATCTGTCTCACTTTCATAAGAACTATTTCACTCAGGTTGAACACTCAGAATGTTGGTAACAGCATCACTTTCCGTACTTTTCCTGCATTGATACATGTGTAGTTGCCCAAGGATGGATGCTGTGCCCACACATAATAAGCACACCAGTTAACTATTTATTCAGGCATGAATGAAGTAGAGAATGCCATTGAATGCCTGTCTTTACCCATAGCTTCTTGATTCACTCTTTTGGCCTTTGTATAATGAAGGTGAAATCTGGTTTCATTTTTTTTTTTTGAGACCACTTAACATTTCCCATACTCCTACTGAACCCCTTAATCTATTCAGATATTTCAAAAATTTCAGAAAGTATATGGGACAGGCAGCTTGAATTCCTTCCACTTCTTGAAAACACCTCAAACATATGTTTTATTGGTATGTGGTACAACTTTATCCATGAAAAATATCACATTTTGTGGAGCTCATGATACACTTCTAAGGACTAAGGTTCAAAGTCATATGGGTCTGTAAGTTTGACTAGTGTCCTGCTCTGCCTATTATAATAAAACAGCACCTAGGCTTAGGTTTGGTTTTTTGGTTTTTTTGGTAGACATTTGTTTCTCAAGGTGATATAATTATAAACCCTTCACTATTTATTTCCTTTAAAGCTAAGTAGTTCTTCTGTTCACATTTAATATTCAAACATAACTTTAAAATATTTTATAAAATTTTTTGTTTGAAAGTTAAAATGAAAGACTGGGGAAATCCCACTAAAGCTAGGAAAAATGATGAGAGCTCAGCTCCATGACGTACATTAAATTTAGCACAGTATACCCTCTGACTATAGAGAAGAAAAAGGGACGAGCCTTCATTTATTCCTCTGAGCCCTCATGCAAGAGCCCCGCTGTCTCCCAGGCTCCTGCTTCTCCCCACGTAAATCCAGCAGCAATCATCCTTCCCTGTTGTGTTTACCACACTCGTCCCTCAGCACGGTCTCTGATGCTGTTGTCGTCTCAGTATTGACTATGGAAACAAAATCTCCAGACCAAGGCCCACCTGTCTTACCAGAATGAGATGGGAGAGAAATCTGCTACTTTCAATATTACTTTACAACAATTGAGATCAGATTCTTATTCCAGAGACATAAGCATGCTATTCCCACAGTGTCTCTCATGCAGTAACGACAACTTCTCGACAACTTCTCGAATATCAGAGCAGCAGGGTCAGAGTCCAGGACTACAAATGAAAACTTTGACTTGTCTTTGTTTTGTCTAGTGTTTGGCTGATTTTGATTTGGTTTGATTTGGTTTGAAATGGAGACATTTTGTTTTTACTTATAAATATGAGTAATATTTGAAACTAGTTTTAGAGGTTGTCCTATAAGAATCCAGGCCTTCACAATGCACATGACATCGATGCTCTATGAAATGGCCTGTAGATGCACAAAACCTATCCCAGCATTTCTTACCATGGCTGTTTCCTAATCCCACTAAACAGGTTGCTATACTCTGTCCTTCCTCCATCTGTTGCCAATGAGCTGAGACACAAGCGTCCTGTGCCTGCTAAGAGATATGACAATGTGACAATCCTCTTCAGTGGCATTGTGGGCTTCAACGCTTTCTGTAGCAAACATGCATCTGGCGAAGGGGCCATGAAGATTGTCAACCTTCTCAACGACCTCTACACCAGATTTGACACACTGACCGACTCCCGGAAAAATCCGTTTGTGTATAAGGCAAGTCCTGACCACATTGCGATGCAGTGCTGTTCAGACCATCCCTGCAGAGGCACTAAGGTTACATCCCTCACTGCAGCCGTGGTGCATAGTAAGCCTCCATGTAGTCAGTGTTCATCGTCTGAAATAATCACCTCCTGCTATAAACCACTCTCTCTCTTGTAACTGAAGTAAATGGAGCAGACGATTCCGTAGTTACAATGAATTGTTCAGCAGCTTTTTTGCATTTGCATTAACAGACCCGTGCGCGTTGTTTATCACACATAGTATAAGCATAGCGTTCATTACAGTGATTTGTAAGAGACATTTTTATGGAAGTGTGTAAATGCTTTGTATGGTAAAGAAGTCATGGAACATGAGAACATAAATGTGCATAAGGCATTTCTGCCCTTGGTTTCAATGACAAACAAGTATAATATTGGAAAAATGGAGTCAGTGGAATATTGCTTCATAAAGGAAAGAATGTTAACTACATTATCCCCAGGCATCTGGGGTAATATAAGTGCCACCAGAGCTATTTGTTTTACAGTCATTTCCTGAGGTACAGTGTAACACTCAGTGAGCATATCATAAAAATAAATAGGTAATGACCATGATAAATCATTGAATTGCAGGTCTTGTGCTGTCAAACCATCACTGTTTTAGGGGAAAATAAGGCAATACATTGTCCTACCGAATTGTAAGGGTATCTGAGGTGAGAAACCAAAACTTACAAGTGGAAAAATAATGCTGAGACTAAACCTTCCTGTAATCAAATACCTCAAATGCCATGTGTGTAAATTTCAAATAATTACAAAGTTTTATGTTGTTGGAATTTTTAAAGAAGAGGGAGGAAAGTTTAAAGTTACTGATAGCCTTGGCAAATATTTTTCGTGTAGTATGAGCAAATGAAACGGTCACGTTTATGCTAACCAGTCAACATCTAACCATATGTATACGTCAGGTGGAGACCGTGGGTGATAAGTACATGACAGTGAGTGGTTTACCAGAGCCCTGCATCCACCACGCACGGTCCATTTGCCACCTGGCCTTGGACATGATGGAAATTGCCGGCCAGGTTCAAGTAGATGGCGAATCTGTTCAGGTTAGTAAATAAAATAGATGTTAAAAGAGTAGTAGTAGACCACTGTAGACAGCTGATTCATATTCTTGACCAAGCAATCATTAATTATGTATAAGGAAAGGCATCTTTACCACAAAAACTGAAATATTTTAAAGGTCTCACTGCATTACATTCTCTCAGGGAGGGCAAGTCTCTGTCTGAAGTTGCTTAGTCAGCCCCATGTACTGGAAGTTGTGGTGAGGAGATGAAACCTTCTGTCCCTTCTGGGTTTAGGGTTTTGGGTTTTTTTTTCAAACTCCTTCCTGTATCCCATGTAACTTGCCAGGTTCACATCTTTGAAATCATCAGACTTTAGAAAAGGAATGGCAGGAAGATTTTGTGAGGGTGTTAATTTTGTCTGTAACACACTTGAGTTTTCTAGGGAATTCTTATGCTTTTTGTACAATGGCTCCTCATTATTCTGTACTATAAAATAAGTAAGTATTAGTGTGTTCGTGATTGAATTGGTTAAAGCCAAGTTTTGATTTCTGCAGATAACAATAGGGATACACACTGGAGAGGTCGTCACAGGTGTCATAGGACAGAGGATGCCCCGTTACTGTCTTTTTGGAAATACTGTCAACCTCACGAGCAGAACAGAAACCACTGGAGAAAAAGGGAAAATAAATGTGTCTGAATATACGTACAGGTAAGAGAACATGCCTTGGTGTTTACGGATTTGAAAGGAAAAGGTCTGTCTGCGTGTGGTTTGACTCTCCGAGTGATTTTGTTTCGTTTAAGCAGTCATCACCGTCACCCTTGGGATTGTTTGATTTGTATTTGTGTGGACGGTGTCATTATTTCCACTTGAAATCATTTCACACCCTCTCGGAGATCCCTGATGTGGTCATTGTTCTGAAAACCTTGAGTTACCTTTATGTACAACTTTAGTGAGTGTCCTCGCTGTGTCTCTATTTCTGACTGTGGTACCTGTCACATTCTCTGGGCAACCGTGTTCCATAACTCTCTCCTTGCTCCCTGCCCCATCTTCCAGATGTCTTATGACCCCAGACAATTCAGACCCACAGTTCCACTTGGAGCACAGAGGCCCAGTGTCCATGAAGGGCAAGAAAGAACCAATGCAAGTTTGGTTTCTCTCAAGAAGAAATACCGGAACAGAGGTATGACTAATCAGAGCCCCATTTTTTCCCCCAGAGAGTCTCTACATATGGCAAGCTGAATCATAATCACTGAGAATACACTTCATTTGAAAAGAAGTATTAGTTACAGAAATGAACTTTCAAGTAAAGCAGCAGAAATATTGCGCCATTCATGAGCCAGTTGGAACAATAAATACTTCCTAGGGGGTGCTTTTGGTGGCTGGCTTTGGAAGCTAGAACCAAAAGCACTAGATGGAGAAGACCTGTTCTTTTGTTCTTCCGCTGCAAACTGGTTCAAACATGACTGAGGTGGTGGGCTGTGAGGGGAACCCCCGACCTTGTTCCCTCGGCCCCTAAGTTATTGTGAGAACAGCATCAGAATTTCTTAACCATGCGGTTTCGGATCTTCGTAAGGGCCAAGCTGTCTCCAACTGTACTTGTTCGAGTATCTTCGGAAATCCTAGTCCCTTGTGTGTTTGTCCTAGAGAGGAGTGATTTACAATTTTCCAGAATCTACTATAAACGATTTTGTAGGGAAGCTCTATGTTCATGGTAGAGCTGTGGCTGTGCTCCAGCCAGAACCCAAGTGCTAGAGTGGATCTCACAACACTGGCCTCCAGAGGGGAATCCTGTGACCGCTGCTGGGCTGTGCACACAAAGGGCAGGCCCCGCCTTTTCCCACTCCCAGTGCCCTGCATCCGAAACAAGTTAGCCACCTTGTTCCCCTGTTGATGTACTGGTTCTTTAAAGAGGGAGAGACTGCTTGATTCCATTTGTTTCTCTGTACGTATACATGCCCTAAAATGCTTTTAAAGTGCCCCAAGTGCTAAAAGGAATGGAATGTCAAGTTTTACAATATTTATTTTTATCTTCTTTCAGCTGTTTTCACTAAATAATTTACTTATGGGGTTGGTATGCTTAGTAATGTTTTCTGAGAAGTTAAACTATACCTCCAGCGTTGGTCACTGTAGTTGGGTGGCCCTCTGTCACCCAGCGTTATGGGGGGAATGCCTTCAAAAACCTGAAGGTATCAATGCAGACCATACTCTTACAGAAAACGATTTTTTTCCGGGGTACTATAAGATTTGCTATTCCTGAAAATTAATCCCTTTTTGCTTACACTTTGCTAAGGAAACAAAGCAGGAGGATAACTGAATCATGGACTGTGGGAGGAAGAAGACAGTGCCCAGTTCCAGCTACCCTCTAACATGCGGCAAACCTAGGAGCAACTGTGATTCTGCTTTGTCTTTCTCAATTCCCCCAAGCCTTTCTCCTGGGCATATCTTTATTCATTATTCAACTTTAGCTCTGCTTTTGATTCTTTTCCAGGTTGAATATATTATCTAAAGTTCGGCTTTAGATGTGGATGATATGCGCTTCATGTGTCTTAAAACCTACTACAAGCATTACTAAACATGGTAATTTGTATGTAGTAGGCACCCAATAAATATCTCTTGAATTTAATTTAAATGAAACTGAACAGTATTTGGCCTTGTATACACAGACCATAGTATCCCAAATTTGTTTCACACTCCATGTATATGTATATTTTAATGACTATAACATATAACAAACTTTATATCATGTCGGTGTATATCATTATAGAATTCATTTTCTAAAGGAGTGAATTGTAAGTTTTAGGGGAAAAAAGTGATTTATTTTCAGACTCCCAAAGTAAGAATTAACTTACCATGCTAAGAAAATAGTGATTATTTTGAAGTATGTCAATTTCTCTTAAGAAATATAGATCAAGCATTTCTGTTATTAAAATATTTGGTTGCTCATTCAAATACATGTGGCAAATTACAATTCCTCTAAAATGTTATCATTTGTATTGTATCCTTTGTATTAAATCTCATTAACTACATTCAGCTGTTCTGGAAAGCTGCAGTATTTAAGCTACTACATTAGCTTTGGATATGTGTTAGGGGCTCTAACCACTTCCAAGAATAAAACTGGGACACTCTGTTAATCAGAGCCATCCCTGGCCTTTTATTCACAGAAATGAGCTTCTTTTTCTTAGTTTAGAAGGATGGGATTATATCCAGGGCATCATGTTCAGAAAACTTAGTTTAATTACAACATAGAATGCATTCCTATTGGAATACTTGGTCTGTTGTTCTTAAATGTCTCAATAATTTATTAATATCTACCTTTATAAAATATAGTGCATCTACTTTTGTGTAAAAATGTTTGTCATTTTAGTATTTCATATCAACACATCGATATATGTATAAATGTTCTATGTTAATGTGTAAAAGAATCTGCAATAAATTATTTTTTCCACTTGCTTCCCGACAGTTTTCACTTCAACAAAAATGATGTTATTTGTCATTTTATTAATGCTATTTTTATAAATGCATTTTAGGATTTTACCTATTATAGACTTTAAATTAATTTAGACTCATTGCTGTTATAAAGTTTAATGGCTCCTCTTAGACAGACATAGTTTCAAATGCTATTTTTCTTTAGACCAACAAAATGACAGAAACAAGAGTAGACAAGGCGGGGGAGGGGGTGTGGGGAAGGAATACACAGATAAACGAACAATGACATCAGCTCTTGGAGTGCTCACAGTCTTTCAGAAATGAAAGAACACATACAAATAATAAAAATATATATGACATTTGTAGCGACAAAACATATTCAAGATGACAGAACGGCCACTTACAAAATGAGAGATGAGAGGGAGCATAGGGTGGGGTGAGAAAAGGGGGAGACGGGTAGACCAGCTGGATTTCAAGATGATCTAGTTTAAATACGAATTAATACCATGGAAGCAAGGATTTGCATCTGCTCCAGCAGCTGTGGACGAGAAAGGGGTTGCCGCCCAAACCTGCCAAGTTCAGGGGAGACATGGCTACAGCTTCATAAACTCAGAGACAGAAAGTAACCACATAGGGTGGTCTGAACATAAAACTTCCTAACTAAATGTAGGTCATGGCCAGTAGTCACGTCCTAGGCCTGTAGCTTCTTGGGCAAAGGTCACTCAGTACCTTCGGTGAGCCAGTCGGTCGTGTTTTTGCATCTGAGATAACAAACCTCTCCAACATCAGAGTAATCTCTCCCAGATCCCCAGGGCACTCCCACCACTGAACTGCTGTAAATGTTACTTGTTAACTACCTTGTACCCACCGATGTAAAAGAAGTGTCTCTCTGTTTTATTTTTTACTCAATCCCAGAGATTTCCCTGCTTTGCTTTCTCTTGCCCCCTTAATCTACCACCAGTGGATTTCCTGTGACCCTCCTGAGTCTCCTGCTTTGATTCTCCTGTATAAATGAGCTGTGAAACTGCCATTCTCCAGAGTGTTTTCTCCATTCCTTGAGATTCCACTTCCCGGCACTTGTGGTCATTTTGGCTCAGACAAACTCTTCGAAGACTTTTTCTTAGGCTGGAGGTTCTTGGTCCGGACAGCCTGCACGCAGGGTCTGGAGCTTCTCTCCTGCTTAACCCTTGTGTGCCGCACGTGTTGTGTACCTCAGGTTTGCTTGCAGGAGGTCGTCTTTCTAAGTTCTGAATTTAGTGAACATTCGTCAGTCTCTTTTATTGGCCCTGACGCCTACTTTATGCAGGCTTTAAAAAAGTATTATTCTTCTCTTTTTATTTCTTATGTGAATTTCTTTCCCAAACATTTTTTTGGTATTTTAAAACATAAAGAAATTGTGCAGGGTGTAACCATACGCCTACACCTAGATTTTACAATTATTAAAAATGGACTGTATTCTGACAAACTCATTTTCTAGTGTTCTCTACTCTGCAGGATTGGAATTTTTTTTTGAGATACAATTCACATACTATACAATTCACTTTTTTAAGGTGTGCAATTGAGTGGTTTTGGCATATTCACAAGGTTGTACAATCACCTAATTGCAGAATATTTTCATTACTTCAGAAAGACATCCTGTACCCATTAGCAGTCACTCCAAATTAACTGTTTCTCTCAGCTCTGCCACCCACTAATCCACTTTCTGTCCCTAAGGATATGCCTATTCTGAACATTTTGTATAGTGATATTGTGATTTATCCTAAGAAATTACTATATATTTGGTCTTCCTTGCAGTCCCAGTTTCTGGCACAAGTTTCTGGAATTTCTTAAGTGATGAGAATGACAAAGGTTTCTTTGCTACATTAATGATGACTTTAGGAATATATCATAAACCTAAGCACGGGGGCTGGTTTCCAGTGGAACCAACCTGAGTAGAGAGGGTTGGAACTTTTAGTCCCTCCAACCCCCACCTCCACCCTCCAGGGAGGGAAGAGAAGCTGGAGGTTAATTAAAACCATGACCAGTGATCTGGCCAGTGACCTGATCAGCCGTATCTCTGTAATGATATGTTCATAAAAACCCCAAAAAGACCGAGTCGGAGCGCTTTTGCATTGGCGTCCCTGGAGAGGTGTTCCTAGAGAGAGAGGTGGCTGAAGAGGGTACAGCAGCTCTGTGCCCTGTCTCCATACCTTGCCCCATGCATCGCTTCCCTCTGGCTGTTCCTGCGTTATATCCTCCTAGGCAGTAAAATATTCCTGAGTTTGTGTGCCACTCTAGCACACTAATCCATCCCAAATTGGGGGCTGTGGGACTCTCGTATCTACAGCTAGTGGGGCAGAGCACAGGTGACGACCTGGATCTGCAATTGGCCTCTGAAGTGCAGACAGCCTTGTAGGACTGAGCTCCAAACCTGTGGAACCTGATCCTATCTCCTAGAAGAGTGATTTTCAACCAGTGTGCTGCAAGAATTTTTAAGACATGCAATACCTGACTATTTAGTCAGGGGCTCTGACCTCTTTTGCCTCAGGCTGTCAGGTAAAAAAAAAATGACAACAACCAACGCAACAGTAGCTGCCTGGTGTGAATGAAATGAAATTATACCTATTTAGCTTATGTGGGCCATGAGATGAAAAAGGTTGAAAATTGCTGCCCTGGAAGATAGTGTCAGAATTGAGTTGAACTGTAAGAAACTCAGCTGGTGTTCAGAGAATAGTTTTGTGGTGTGCGGGGGCGGGGGTGGGGGAGGGTGGGGAAACCCACATTGTAAATGGGTGCAGAATTCTTAGAGAGGGAAAAATACTTACTTAGCTGCTTACCCCTAAGTATGTTCCTCTTTTTGCTGCCCTCTCTAATGGCTCTTAGAACCTCTGGAGGGCAGCAGAGAATGTTGGGCAGAATGCCGGTCTGAAAAGGACAGGGAACACACAAGATGTCTGGGAGATGTGCCTTGCACGTTCTTGGTTCCCAGTCGGCCACCACTTGCTGTGTGCAGCGTTGAGGTCATCTCTTCTACCAGTCCCTCTGTTCAAAGGAATGTCATAAAAATAATTATTTCTACCTCATTATGACCATTTGTGTTACATGAATTTTGTTCACACATATCTTCCTTGGAATTTCACCCAAATGTTTCCTGTAAAATCTGTAGGACACTATGGAAATTGGTTAAAAGAGTCAATTTGTGACAGAAGCTAATTGTTCAGAATTACTACAGGCAAACAAAGTTGTAGTTAGTTCATGTTAAAAGCTATGAAATACAAGTAAGAAAATATTGTTTAATCTCAGAAAACTAAAAATGGAACTGCCCTTTGACCCAGGAATTCCGCTGCTGGGATTATACCCTAAGAACCCCGAAACACCCATCCAAAAGAACCTATGCACCCCAATGTTCATAGCAGCACAATTTACAATAGCCAAGTACTGGAAGCAACCTAAGTGCCCGTTAGCAAATGAGTGGATCAAAAAATTATGGTATATTTACACAATGGAATCCTATGCAGCAGAGAGAGAGAAGGAGCTTATACCCTTTGCAATGGCATGGATGGAACTGGAGAGCATTATGCTAAGTGAAATAAGTCAGGCGGTGAGGGACGAATACCATATGATCTCACCTTTAACTGGAACATAATCAACAAAAGAAAAAAGCGAACAAAATATAACCAGAGACATTGAAATTAAGAACATTGTAACAATAGCCACAGGGGAGTGGGGAGGGGATAGTGGGGAGAGGGGTCCATAGGAGCTACTATAAAGGACACAAGGACAAAATCAAGGGGGAGGGTAGAGGTGGGGGAGGGAGGTGGGACTGGTTGGGGTGGGGTGGAAGGAAGGGGAGAAAATGCAGACAATTGTAACTGAATAAAAATAAATAAATATTTTTTTTTAAAAAAGTTTGAGTGCAAAGGGAGATGGGGCTCCAGAGCATTTGATGAGTTACACGGAAGTGGAAGAGACTGCTGCAGTTCCCAAAGTGTGGTCCTCGGACCAGCAGCCTCATCTTCACCAGGAGGCGTGTGAGACGAATCTGTTGTCTGGCCCCTCCCAGACCTACCAACTCAGGATCAGCAATCTGTGTTTTAACCAGGCTCTGGGTGATTGTGAGGTATGCTAAGTTTGAGAAATACTGATTTCGGAGAGAGTATTTGCTCATTCCTCTTTCAACACATCACTAACTATCCAAGGCGGTAAAGCACAGGAAGTTTCCAGGATATTAATGTCAGCAACTCTGCAAAGAGAGCAGGTTCATAAAGGTGATTGGGAGGAAATTCTGGGAGGAGGAGTATGAGAGAATGTGTCTGTTATGAAAATGATTTCTTTTAGCCTTAAGTGAGGAAAACATTAAGTTATATCAATTATAGGGTTTACATTTATATTGTAGCTGTTGCCTCCTTAAGGCTTTCCTAAGATTAAAAGATAACAATGGTTTTAGGTACTAAACTTCTGCACAGCAAAAGAAACCACCAGCAAAACAAGAAGGCAACCAACCAAATGGAAAAAGATATTTGCAAACAACAGCATGGCAAGAGGTTAATATCCAAAATATTTAAAGAACTCATACAACTCAACACCAAAAAAAATTCCAGTTAAAAACGGACAGAGGACCTGAACAGACACTTCTCCTAAGAAGACATACAAATGGTCAACAGATACATGAAAAGATGCTCAACTTCACTAGCTCTTAGGAAAACTGCAATGAGACACCACCTCACACCTGTTAGTGTGGCTATTATCAACAAGCAGGTCATAACAAGTGTAGGAGAGGTTGGGGAGAAAAAGGAACCCCCAGTCATTAGGAAAGAGGACATACTGCCATGTGCAACATGGGTGGGCCTTGAGAGTATCATGTAAGTGAAATAAGAGAAAAAGCGAATAACCATGTGATTTTACTCCTATGTGGGATATAAAACTGAAGCCCATCAGCACAGACAACAGTATGTTGGCTACCATAGGGAAGGGGGCCAAACATATGGTGATGGAAGATGATTTCATTTTAGATAGTGGGCACACAATGCAATATACAGATGATGTATCATAAAAATATACCCTTGAAACCTATATAAATCTTATTAACCAATGTCACCCCAATAAATTTAATGTGAAGCAAAAAAAAATATTGTTTATTTACAAGGATAAAATTGGAGAACCCCTTATTTTGCATTAAAATAAAACTTAAATAAGCAAACAAAATATAACCAGAGACACTGAAATTAAGAACAAACTGACAGTAACCAGAGGGGAGGTGGGAGGGGATAATAGGAGGAAAAGGCGGGAGGGTCTTCAGGAACATCTATAAAGGACACATGGACAAAACGAAGGGGGGTGGGATCACAGGTGGGAGGCGGGGATGGCTGGGGTGTGGGGGAGTGGTGGGAAGAAAATGGAAACAACTGTACTTGAAAAACAATAAAAAATGATACAAAAAAAGAAAAAATGCATTTACATGATTTTTCCTTGCTGCTTCTACCATATTGGAGAGAGGAAATAGTATAGGGTAGATTATAAAACCAAAGCAAAACAAAAAGCACTGGACAGAGCACCAAGGGCCTTAGTCTAGTTCGTGCAAGGCTAGTCCCACAGTTTTGACAAGTCATTTACTTTCCTAAGATTCAGTTTCTCAATCTGTAAAAAAGGAGCTGGACAAGATGTTATCTAAAGTTAATTCTTGCTTCAAAATTGCATTATTTCTTTGGTAAAAAATCCAGTGCACTGATGCTATGACTTTGGCCTGGCCTGTCTGGGAATACTTAGAAAGACAATCTGAACTCTTACCTGTACTCTGTGCAATAGTCCAGGAACACAGAGTAGATCAAATGAGGGATTTTAAAGCTAACTTCTAAGAAATAAACAAATCTGAGGTACGATACAGGCTAAGACAGCTACTGATTGTTCTGCTTCTAGGCCATTGGGACTCTGAATGGGCGCGGCAAGGTGGTCCACGAGGAGTGAGGGATTCATATTCTGGAAACTGAGTCAAGGTGAAGGCAAGGCCTGAAGGAAGTATCAGTCTTAGGAAGTGCGTAGAATTCTAATTTACGACCTGACAAGGAAGCCTAGAGGTCTGTCAAAACAGGCCAGTAACTTAGAGAATTAGGGAAAGATTTGGGAGTTATATGTCTGTGTTCCAAACCTTTTCCAGGATGCCAGTTTGTGTGTGCAAAGGTGTTTTTGGAACATATCTGTTTAATGATTTTATACCCGCAATTTTAAGTATAGACAAGGATATTAAGTAATGTGGTAGTTGTAATTCCTTGATGCACTGGGATAACTATGTTTTCATTTAAAGCACAGTATTTTTTAAGGCTATTTAGAAAATTGCAAGATGGTTTATCTATCAGCATGGTTGAAAAGAAATACAATGTCAGACATAAATGCAATCACATATGGCATAAAGTTTTAACTTTAAAAACATCTAATAACCACAAAGAAACAGGTGAAATTAATTTTAATAATATATTTTATTTAACTTAACATATCTAAAATACTATATTTCAACATGTGACTGACATAAAAATTGTTAATGAATGAATCATTTTACATTTTAATTTTATCCTGAGACTTGGAAATCTAGTGTGTATTCAATATCTAATACACATTTCAGTTCAGACTAGTGTTAAAAGATAAAATGAGGCATATTAAATACTTTCAGAGTGTATTTGAGCCCTGGCCAGGTAGGTCAGTTGGTTAGAGCATCATCCTGCTATGCCAAGGTTGCAGGCACATACAGGGAGCAACCAATGAATGCATTGGTGAATGGAGCAAAAATCAATAAATCGATGTTTTTCTCTCTCTCTTCCTCTTCCCCCTTCTTCTCTCTCTAACACCAATAAATAATTTTTTTAAAAAAAGAGTTTATTTGAGTGAAAATTCATTCCAATTGGGCAACACCATATAGGAAGTGGTTCTACCAACAGGAGTGCAGGGAAAGACTTTTCTAGAACTAGGAAAGTATTGATTGGCTATAGTTTAAAAACCTAGGCTGTTTTAATTCCCCATCAGGAGATGAGTGGATTAAAAAATGGTACATTTATACAATGGAATACTACACAGCAGAAAGAAAGAAGGAGCTCCTACCTCTTGCAACAGCATGAATGGAACTGGAGAATATTATGCTAAGGGAAATAAACCAGCAGGTGAAAGGCAAATACCATGTGACCTCACTTATAACTGGAATCTAATGAACAAAATACACTAGTGAGCAAAATAGAACCAGAGGCATGGAAACATGGAAGAGACTGACAGCTATAAGAGGGGAGCAGGGAGATGGGGACTATTTGAAAGAAGGTGAAGGCATTAGTCAAAGAACACATATGAAGGACCCATGGACATAGACACCAATGTAGAGAATGACTGTGGAAGTGGGGACACTGGGTGGAGGCATTGAAGGGAGGAAAATTGGGACAAGTGTAATAGCAGAAACAGTAGAAAAAAACTATCCATCTAAAAAATTAAATAAAACCTAGGCTGTCTGTGATTGGTTCTCCTTATGTTTCAATATCCTAATCTGGAGGCAGCTAGATGTGCATTTGGGATTGTTGAGGTCAGCCGCTGAGGCATTAGAGCCACATCAGTCTAATGGCCTCTTCCTGTAATGAACTTGACACCAGCCGCTTTTCTAGTGCTCAGTGGTCACATGAAGCTGGTGGCTGTCATTGGACAGTCCACATCCAGATATACAGGAAACTGGGTAGATCTGACCTAAAAATAGTCATCATCTTAGATTTCCTATTGTTTTGTTTCCTCCGTGTCAGTACATTGAATCAGACCTTCTCATTTCTAAACACAGAACGAGCATCTGAATATTTCAATGGGAAAATGGTCAGCCAATAAAGAAACAGGAAGTATATGCTTATACTTTTTATTTTAATTAATAATGTATAGTTTTGAATAAAGCATTTCCTTTAATCTGAAACATTTTGTACATGCATATATATATATAGATGGTGATAAGAAGAGTAATAAAGAAAATTAGTTTTCTGGGATTTTTAACAAAATATTTAAGAAAAAGAAAGTAGACCTTTCTAATGTTACTAACATTACCAACTTAATGTTTTGAGATAAAAAAAAGGACCTTGCATTTTCACTTGACAATTCTTTTGCCAATTTTGCATAAGAAGCAATTATAAAGTCTTAAGCAGCACTTATTATCTTTTGACAAAGCTAAGACTCTTTATAAAAAAGGTCTCACTCATCGTTCTGTTACCACCCACATTCCATTTTTCTTTGTCATTTGTATTTTTGTTAAAGGTTGTTCTTTCTCTGTTCACTCAACCTACTATGTCCGCACTTGACAAGAGTATCAGACAAATATTAACTATAAAAAGAATTATGCAAAAGGAGATTGTAGAGTTGTTGTACACTTGTGAGCACATGAGTGATTTATACTTGACTTGTGCTTAACAGAATGTATCAGAACTTAGTGGAAAGAAATGTTCTTATTGTACAGAGTACATGCCTTTCTCTGTCAGTTTACCAAAAGTTAGTTCTAATTTATGAACTCTTGAGGTTTAAAACTCTTCAATAAACTTCTTTGCATTTCTTTTTAAGATTTTATTTATTTATTTTTAGAGAGAGGAAGAAAGAGAGGGAGAGAAACATGAGTGTGTGGTTGCCTCTCATGCACCACCTAACGGGGACCTGGCTGGCATCCCAGGCATGTGCCCTTGTAACAGGGTGCAGCCAAGAGGGGGGCCTTAAATAAGGATTTGTAATGGGGTTCAGAACTCTAGGTGTCCAGGAAATATTAGAAAAATATATATAGGATGTCCTCACCTCCACAAGCCTGAGCTGGAGGATAGGACACATGGAGTAGGGCCATTGAGAGCTGTTTTGTACAGCAACGGCTGTGCAGCTAACTTCTGGCATGGTCATTTAACATATCTATAACCTTTAACTGGTTTCATAGATATGTTAGATAGCTGTGGCCATGCTTTGAGTCAGGGAGATGGGAGTGACTTCCACCCAAGATGTAACTGGGAAGCAACTCCCCCTGGTTGCAGCACCTGCATGAGAGCTTAGAGAAGATTGGCTCCACGCCATGGGGCCACACCTGCCCAGACTTACTATGGCAGCCCAGTAAAGCTGGAAAAATGCGGAATGCTGGCAGGTGTAACTGATTGTGGGAGTAGTCAGAAATGGGGCTGCAGGGGAAGACTGGTGCTGGGATTTAAACCCAGGCATGGCAGCCATATGAGAGAGGACCATGAGGCTTTGGTGGAGAAAGGAGAGAGAACCACACTGCTTTGGCAGAGTGGGGACCCCGTGGATGGGATACAGCTGATGGTGCCAGGAGCCCGAATCACTGACTTCTACTTATTTTCCTGACCAGGCAGAGGGAGAAGGAAGGACTGTGTGCATCTGTGGGTATTCTAAAGGATTTTAGTATTTTAATGAAGACATTAAGTCATTACTCTAAGTCTGTATAACTTTTAAATAAATAATTCCTTTCCTTTTCACCAGTCTCCCGCATTGAGAGACGTCTTTCCTCTAGTGGCGGGCAAGGCGAACCTAGTAGTGGGGGGGACCCCCAGAGAGAAAGGGGGGGTCCTTTCTGTAATAGTATATTGTTCACTGCCCTACCCCCCCGTCTGTTACACCATAACGGAGAATGAAACCAGTGACCCTTTGGTTCACAGGCCCATGCTCAATCCACTAAACTACATCAGCTGGGGCCTCTTTGCATTTCTTAACACGTAAAGGCCTTCTACAAGAGAGTTATTTTAAAAATAGTGTTCACACTATTTTAAAAGTTTCAAACTCCATTTTAAAATGTACATCTCTTGAAATGTTGTGCTGCATTGTAACTGCTAATTAAACTTAGTGGGCATGAAAAACTTGAGATCAGAGGTTATCAGAACCCCTACTGCCCTTCAAACTCACAACAAAGTCTACACCACCAGATGGCAATCAGGGAACAATACTGAAATCACCCAGCACCCCTGTGTGCCCAACATCCTTTGGAACATTTTTCATGCATTTAACCCTTGCAGGGACCCATTGAGTAAATACTGTCATTATCACATCCATTTTACATGAAAGGTCAACTATAGCACAAAAAGTTGGGGTGACTCACCAAAAGTCAGAGAATGAGTCCAAGAGCCAGGAACTAACTATTCAAGTAGTGCCAGAGCCTATGCTTCCAGCCAGTATGTTCTGATCTCTCAAATTCCGTGTAAACAAAGCACTTGGCAAATGAACTTCTGGTGAGTGATTTGACAGGAGATGATTTGGTATCAGGTAACAAAATTCTAGTTAGACAAATAACCAAAATTATAAAGGAGATATGACAGGTGTTTTGGGCCGTCGTTTTCACGACAAACACTGAACTAGATTGGAGGCCAGAGGCACAGATAGAGAGCCAAAGCAGCTCTAGCAAAAGGAACATGATAAAACGTTTGCTGGTGGCAGTAATCATAAGGACAGAACAAGAGAACCCATATGGTATTGCAGTTAGAGAAATGTCTAAGTATAAAATTCTTATAGGCTGCCTGAAAACCAGATTGTCCCTAGAGTGTGGATTCGGGTTGTGGGATCGATAAATTCCGATAGTGAGCTCTGATGGGCTGTAGAAGTAGGGAAAGAATGCCGTTAACTGTCTCCTTCCATTACGTCACTGGCTAAAAGTGCTGGCTCTCTGGATGTGGAGAGAATCCTTGGGTCAATGTCTCTTTGTTGCACCCTGCCTCCAGTGACTTGCATTTTTGTTTTATTTAGAGAGGCTACTAATCAGGGGAACTTAAAAATGTTTTTTCTAAGACTTCTAATGACGTCTCCCAGAAATACAGAAGAAATGTCCCTGATTTCTCATTTTAAGTTAGGTCTGTGCTTCCATAGTGCCTGGTTAAAACCAGTTGTCATTCTTCTATCTGCTGTAATTTTGACGACTTGTCTTTTTGTTCAACGGACTGTGAAATCCTCATGTCAGAGACTGCGTGTTCTTTCATGCATCTTAATAGGACAGCCATTTACTGGTGCACTAGAAAGATACACAAATACATCCAGGACATTTGAATGGTCACTGATGGAAGTAATATTTAATGAAACAGTATATCCTGGTGTGACAGCATATGCAAATTTTAACTATCATTTAAAGTGAATGTTTGAGTTACCTGAGCTAATTTTTTGTTTGCTTCAGTCTTCTCTCTATAGGCTTTAATTAATGCAAATGTGTAAGACCTGATGAAATAATGAATTTGCACAAAAGTTGTCAGATACTACTGTGGGGAGAACAACTGATGGCATTGTGGAAATTGTTGAACAATTTTTGAAGTGCTTAATCTTTCTGATTTACTCATACCCCATAACTCTGGCAAAATGTCTTGATTGATTCTAATTGGACTTGCAGATTTAAATCCCTTCTCTTCAAACTTGTGTTTCTGCTATTACTCAACCTCTATTTAGATTTTGGATATAGGCATCCTAATGAGGTCATTTCTATTCTTGTTAAGTTTTGGAAGTAAGCTTTCTATCACCTTAAATCTAAAAGTAATTACTCACATGCCAGCATTCGCTATGCCTTCAGAGGAAGAGTGATGCTTCTGTGGATTTTCAGAATTTTAGTAGTGAGATGATTTAGTAAAATAAGTTACCAAACAGATGGAACAGTCCCCACATCAGATATCTTTTCCTAAGCCAACTCTTCATTTCTTGCTGAATAGATGAATTTATTAGTTTTTTGAATGAGTTTAAATAAATTCTTTTTTCTGAACAGTTTCTCATTCTTTTTTCTTCATGACAAGAAAAATTGTAACAAATCTTCGAGGATGGTTACTCACAAGAATGGGCAACTCAGTAGATAGACCACCAATTTTCTGGGGTACATTCTCACTTAGAACACTTTCCCCAAGTAAGTGTCACACTTACTTTAACAGCACTTCTCACACCACAACAAATAACCCCCAAAGTTGGCCAGTACTTGTATGTACTTAAGACTACCTATGAGCCATGCCATAAGCTCCATCATGTTAAAAGGGGCAGAGTTTAAGCAGGGCTCTGGCCCACCCTATTGACTTTTGGCATCTCAATCTCCCTGGAGGCTTTAGTATTTTCTGAGTACAATCAAAGCTACACATATACTTGGTCGTGGTTCTGCTGTAGCTTCTCCTTACTTTTCTGATGTTTCTTATTGTCTAGGTCACGTTAACTTCCATCCTGATGCTAATGTCCACAGAATTCTTATAGCAAAAACAAGATACCTGTGCATATACATCAGATTGGGGAAAAGTCTCAATTACAATCTAATGGAAAATATAATGGGGAAATACAAATTCTCATATGCTACCATTGGCTGTATAAATGGGTACAGTTATATCAGAGAGCAATTTGACAGTATATAGTCAAGGTGAAAATGTATATATAAAAAAAATCCAGCAATGTCACTTCTAGGAAGAAAACCAAAAGGAATTGTGTGTAGTTTCACTGCAATATCTTTGCAGTAGATAAACTATTGGAACATGTAAATATGCAATATTTTGGGGGGAAATGAATAAATAAATCATGATATATTCAGTGTTTCATGCAGCTCTCAAACTGTATCTTCATGTGTTAGCATGGATACACAGGAAACATGTGAAATGAAAAAGCAGATGTCAGACTAATATATACAGCATATTTCAAAACATGTAAAATCTGAGAGAAATATGGCAAAATTTAATAGTTAAATCTAAATGGTAGGTACATTATTCTGTTATTTTCTCAAATTCTCCAATTTTTTATTACTAACCAAAAAGAAGGATCAATTGCATATATCTAATTTTGTATTTTAATTTTGTATCTCTATATTCAAAATATCTAATTTTGTATCTCTATATTCAATTATTTTAAGTACTGATTTATTATAATATTTAAGGAATTCAAGAAAAAATATTGTACTAATTAAATGCCTTACTATATTTAGACAAAAAACAAAAAAAACAAACCTAACAGAAAGTAGAAGCTCAGGGAAACTAAACAGAGAAGGTATAACCTTAAAGAATGGGAAAGATTTAGGAATTTACGTGAGAGAGAAGGATATTGCTGTCAAAGAATTATAGGATTGGCAAGAGTTATTCTCATGTGGAAGGAAATGAGACCTAGAAGTAATTGCCAGAATGAATTTAGGCTTGGCATTCTAGGACTCGATGATTATTTCTTAAATACATTTGACAAGGCTTCTGGACAACTCACCACTGACTGAACATTCCTGGAGGCCGAAAGCAGGTTGATTTTCTTAGGAGTAAAGAGGAAGACACTACAACACTTGAATTTCCTTTCTAGATTTAGTAAGTACATACAGGTATTTAGAGAAAATGATAAACACTGTGTACTCCCAATGTACTACAGAGTTAACTGTAGTTTAACTGTTAATAAGTCTATTTGAAAATAGACTTATTTAAAGTATCCATCTGTATAGGAAATAGATATAGATCCTGCCCCTCCAAAAGTCCGTTATATAATAGAACTCTTAGGACAACATTAATAAATAACATTATGTTGAATTTTAGTGAAAATGAAAATCTCAGAAATTTTATAATTTACAAATGATGTATATTATCTCCTGAATAAAGAAGGATCTTGTCTCCTCATACACAGTTTTGTTTTAACTAGGTCTAATTTATATATTTCATCATAAAAATGTCTTTTTCCATTATAAAAACATCCATTCATTTAAAGGAAATTTATGAAATGCTTACATAGTCTCTACTGTTCCAGGTGCTAGGAATTCAATGGTGTATACAAAACAAGACAGTGCCTGGTTTTCTTTTATGTATAAATTTACATAGATATAAATACAGACAGAGATAAAATATCTATAAGGAGATAGATATTTACAATGGGTTTTATTGATTCCCCCAAACTATAATATAAAATCACATAACATTGAGTTAGTCATGAATAAATATGAAAATACAGTGGAGGAAAACAAGCAAAAGTTTTTGTCTTAAGTGAACATCAGCATTCTTCTATGTTGTTTTTATTCCCCAGGTGAGTCTGAGGTGGATGAGCCCTTGGGGTCATTTCAGGTATCTTCAGCAAAAGCAAAATGCATATCCAGTAGAAATTGGTGAATATATATTCAATAATTTCTATAATTGTAATCATGCTGGCCCCACAAAATAGGCCTAGTTGACCTCCGACATCTGCTGTAATGAAACCAATACATTGAATAAGTCATGCTTCTTTCATAAAAAGGAAATCAAATATTACTGGAATTTAAGTCATTTGAAGCTAATAAGGTAATTAAAACTGGTATATGAAGATGAGTTGATTGTATTACTTTAAGTTTGGTATAAAGTAATAGCAATTAGTGGTATTTTAAAAATAATATTCTTATAAATCATCTCAAAAAGGAGAGAGAAAATGTGAACATAAATTCATATCCAAAATATAACTCAAAGACTTTCGAGACTGTTAATTCTTTCATCAGATATCCGTGACAATTACAAATTAATTTCCATGTGCTGAACGAAGAGCAGAAATGGGACATTCACATGGCATTATTGGGTGATGACGTTTTCCATCAACATACATTTCTAAGTAATTTGTGACTTCAGGTGTCCAAACTATTTCTTTTTAAACATTTGTAATATTTCATTAAAATATATTAACACCTCACTGCCATTTTCTTAAGAAATTTTGTAAATCCATATTTGTCTTTATTGTATGTGCTTTTCAAATGTGATAAAACCTGCATAACATACATTTTACTATTTATCTGGTTTTAAGTGTACAGCTCTATGGCACTCAGTGCATTAACGCTGCTGTGTGATCATCATCACCATCCATCTCTGCAATGTTTCCGTCTGCCTGACTGAAACTCTGTCCCCATTAAACAATAAACTCCTCATTCTCCCTTCCCCCAGGCCCTGGCAACCATCATTCTATGTTCTGTCTTCATGAATCTGACTACTTTGCACTGTCTCTTAAAATAAATTACATCATTTACCTTTTACTCATTTCCTTGGGCCATATTTAGGACCATGCCATTTTTGTAAAGTGTGATAAGGCCGATACAGGCTTGCCCAGGAGCTTTGAGGAAGTTCCTCTCTATTCTGGGGCTTGGCCGCCAGTGTCTGACTACTGCCATTGTGCCTGACTCTCACCCCTCTGCTGCCTCTTCTGTGAGTCCCCTCCAATATCCAGGAAGATCTAGGAAATCAGTGACTCAGTTTATTAAGGACTGTATGACAAAGGAGAGTGAACACAGAGTGGTCGCAATTTAAATGCTAAATTTTGCTTCCCTAGGATCTTCTTTTCAACTCACTCTGGGCAGGTAGAGTTTTATGTGAAGGTCTGAGATGCCTGGCATTCTGCCCTGATGTTGGATTGCTGAACACTCTACTGCTGAGGGGTGAGGGGATGTCAGAAGGGAAAGTAAGATGCTGTGTGTGAGAGCCCAGGTGAGGTTTGCTGGAGGTTTGTCCAGGGAGTGGAAAAGTGTCAGATTTAAATGGCAGGTGAATGACAAGCACCATTGATTCTTTTCCTCCATTAATATGCTAAGCTTTAGATACAAAAGGAAAAAATTCTGATAGAATTTTTTTTAACTGAGGAGCAATTAAATAACACTTACCAAGTAATTCAGACACACTCACTGCTTTTTGCTGTTGGGTTATCTTATAGTTTAGGTCACTATAGTTTATTTCAATGTTTACAAGATTATTCCTGGGGATAAAAAGAGAATTAAGCTTAATCAAGACTGTCAGCACTATTCTTAATTCCTCTTTGACAAAGGTAATATCCATTTTGGTCCAGATGTTATTTAATGTGCAATTGGACACTTCATCATTGTATTTAATACTCACCATAACACCTTCATTTGGAGGTCACGCTTGTCATGTTGATGTTTAAGGAAAGTAATTTTTTCCCTTACCCAATAATTTTTCTATACCTCTTTCTTGAGAACTTATAAAAGTACATCATTCAAATTTCCAGATATCATTCAGCCATGTGATATGAAATTAGAGACATTTATTGAAGAAGATACAAGAAACATTGTACACAGGACAATGACACCTCAGTCCCCTTCAAAGTAGGCACCTTGGGACCTCACACAGTTCTGCCAATTACCATCAACTGCCCTGTCGTAATTTTCCTGAATCTCATCGATGGTCTGAAATCTCTTCCCTTTCAAAGGTGAATTTAGTTTTGGGAAAAGCTAGAAGTCGCAGGGAGCCAAATCTGGGCTGTAGTAGGGCTGAATCACTTGGGTGATTTGATGTTTCACCAAAAAACTCTGCACAAGACATAATACGTGAGAAGTTGAGACTTCTATCTCAAATTTCTATATATATTCAACTGCCTCCTGGTATTTCTCCTTGGCTGTTCAATTCATATTTCAAGTTCAACATAGTCCAGGGCAAACTTTTAATTTTTCTCCCACTTATAATTTAATACCATTGCAAGCCAAATCCAGCAGTAAACATGTGTTTTACCATTAAAATACACATACATCCAGAATCCAACCACCTCTTACCACATTCACATGCTCTGCTTCCTGCCACACCAACCTCCATTCTGCTCTATCCACACACAAGCATGCTGTTGGCCGAGGGTTTTCCTCTGCATTTGGTTTTCCCTCCTTTTAGAATGTAATAATAATAGCATACTTCAAATAATAGCAAGACCAGCTCTTATATCTCTTTGAGGTTAGCCATTTCCAAAGTATAGTCACAGACCCCTACTGGTCCCCAGTATCTTTTTTGAAGGCTCACAGGGTGAAAATTATTTTCATAGTATACTAACATATTATTTGACATTTTCATTATGATTAGTATTTCAAGAGAGCTGCAGTAGTCACTTTTTACAGGGAACATCATTTTAATTTAAAAATATTATTGACAAACTATGCTTATTCAGACTGTGACATTTGCAGACATTTTCACAAAAAGGAACAAAATGGGCCTGTCCCTTCAAGAAAAATAGTTAATAATATTTGCAGTCAAAGATAAATTTTAAGCTAAGCATGTATGCTAAAGTTAAAATTTTGAAAAATTTGTGTCTGCTATTGAGCTTGACAACTTCAAAATTTTTGAAAATTTTACTGAGATAAGTAATAATAATAAAATTAAATGTGTGTTATATAATAAAATGAATCAATATTTGAGAGATCTGCATAACTCAGAGAATTTTTTTAATGACCAATAAATGATGTTCAAAAATATGCATGAATAAAAGATCCATTGAAAGTATAGGATCAATGGATATTAATATGATAGAGTATGAAAAATTCATTGATGTGTTTTCATATTTCACTGCTGAGAGCTTTGAAATGCCACCATTCCCTCTTCTTGTCCCATGAGACGTAAGTTGATAAGAAAGGCCATGCACTCCCTCCACTGGCACCAGGGGAAGTTAAACCACACAACCTCTAGCCCACCTTTGGGATCTCTCACGCAAGTCCTACCCCATAAGGCAAAGTCAGTAAGTCTTAAGAGTGCAAAGGGACTTAAAACCAAAAAGTTCAGCAGGACTGCTTTAGGCCTTTGTTCAATTGTCACTTTCCCAGGACGAACTTATTTGATCACAGTTGTCAACCCTGAGAATAACCCTCCCTTACTCTGGCTTCCTCAGCCTCTTTTTCTGCTTCTTTTCCTTCCATGGCACTTAACATCATTGAGATGACTATTTGTATTTATTGCCTGTCTCCACCCCAATGGAAATAAATGAAAAAATGCAGGGCTTTTGGCTTTTGTGCGCAGGGGGGTATCCCTAAGTCCTGCAACACTCCTGAATCTTGACACTTAATAGGAGCTCATGATATGGACAAATAAGGGACAAACTGAAGATGAAACCAATGAATAAATGGATAAATATTAACCTGTCCGTCTTATAAGATAAGGTAGAAACTAACCACCTGGTGATTTTCAGTTGGCAACAATAATTGTCATTAAGAATGGATTCTATTTTAGCCTTGTTTCCTGGAATTGGGTACTGTTCTTTAAAATATCTAAGAAAGATAACTATGAATCACTCTCCTTATTGTTTACAGTTTTAGAAATCAATGTTGCCAAATATACTTAATTAAAAATATATCATTAATATGTTTACTTAATTTTCATTGGTTTAGCCCTGGGTAACAGGACAATGTGCTATATTTAAATTGATAATCAAGGGGGTATTGTAATATTTACAAATAATAAAACAATTTCCAAATTGATGGAAATAATAAAGTTGTCTTGGAAGTCTAGATATTTTAGTAATATTGCAATCTTCTTATCATCCATTGTGTTCCTAATTTGTATGCACACTGATAATAATGTTTAATTTCCCAAAGCACAGAACTCATAACCATTTTCAAACATCATCCCTCTGTGGTTTTGAGAGAAGATAAACCATCCCCTACACAAATATTGTGATATTTACTCCACTTCTCTTAGGTGGGTGAGGTGCCCAGTGATTTGGTTCTCATCGAATCTATGCATGACAATGATAGTAAAATTGTTGAGGATTTAAGTCCAAGGATATTAGTTTGTGTCAAGAAATGCATGCTTATAAAGTAAAATCTGGATTTTAATAAGGGTGATGAGATCAATGAAAAATAGAGTGATTTTGTATATACAAAACACTAAAGAAATGATTCTGGGTGCTTGAGTATGATGCTGTTTTAAAGGTTTTGAACAAAGCAAATGATTTTATACATTTTTACTTGAAAATGTGTCTATTTTTGTTTACTAAAACAAAAATAATTTACAAAGTTCATTTTTTTTGCTAATAAAATTGGCCTAAATTCAGCCATCATTTGCCCTTATATTCACTTTCATACTGCCTGCTTCAGCCAAGGGAAGCTTTTTATCATCTTCTCAATGGGGTTCATCAGCTCCCACAAGAGGCCCAAGATCGGTCAAAGTATGAGAGAGCTTTGTGCCCCAGGAAGAAACACGTACGGGGTTCACGATTAAGTAAGGGATTGCTTTAAAAAGCAATCTTATTGCTGCTAAGGTTTCGCATCTGCTCTCCAAATAAACTGCATTTCTGGTTTCTGATTTATTACTCTTTGATTTCTGGTACCTGTTTACAAACCAGTTTCTTAGTTATGTGTGTGACTACTAACCACCAACTCTATACAGGATTTGGATACCCAAGTTCAGCTGTATTTGTTCAGCCACTTGCCTTAGTCTTTGTGGTAATGATCTCCAATATTCACAATAATGTAGGTGCCTACATGTCAATTATGTGATAAGATTAATTGTAGAGCAATTTATTATGAAGGGGAACAGAATATGCTACCTCCTAACATACCATTTTGGAATACCAATTATTTTAAATTAAAATTTCTTAATTTAAAAAGAGCCCATGAAAGAAGACATTCTGGCCTTTGTTCGTCCCCCTGAAAGTAAAAATAAATCCCCATGTGAAAGGTGCCCTCCCTGTACCAAAGACAGGGAATTTAGGGCAAGAAGGCTGTATAAACAAACCTTGTTACTTCTTCACTAATACTACTCCAAGCTCCAAACTCTTTGTCTTGTCAATTTTAACAAACGTATTGTTTCTTTGTCTAAAAGGTATAGAAGCTGCCTTCATTGGTCACTTCTTTGAGTCTCACAGTTTTTATGGGCTCCTAAATGTATGATAAATTTGTTTTCTCCTTTTAATCTGTCTTATACCAATGTAATTGTTAGACTAGCCAAAGACTTTCAAAGGGAAGAAGGGAAAAGTTTTTTTTTTCACCTATAACAATAATGTAAGTTTTGGGAAAAACAAAACAAAAGAAAACAATGTCCTCTAGGATCTTCTTGTTTATGCATGGGTTGCTTTTCAGATTCACCAATGTGCTTCTAAAATCATGCCTACATTCTCTGCATAGTAAATAATTTTGAAACTCAGATCTCTATCAGCCCGAAGTCATACAAAATGCTCTTCCTAGTTCATATTTAAGCATATAATAGAAATAACACTATAAGTGGATCAGTTTCCCATATTAAAATGGGATATAAAGAGGCACCTGTAGGAGACAATAGTGTTAAAAATATAAATGCACATATTCTAGCTTCCCTTCTTTTTCTCTGCTACGTGTTCGAAATCATACCTTATCAACCCTGTCAAGATAAATTAATTTTCTTCCCGATTTGCAAAGATCACTTTACTATCTAAGTATTTACATGAAAAGAGCATTTCTTACTAGATTAAAATAAACACTAGGCTAAAACTAGAATTTAAATATGCTTCCAAAGTTTGGTACTAGGCTGTGCAAAAGTATATCAGCTTATTTTTATTATAACAAATATAAGTATAAACATTACTGTATTATATTACTATTTCAGGTCCTCTTTAAAAATATAAATAAAAAACAGACAAATGTTAAGGCTGCTTCCTGATTTTTGAAGTTTGACTTACAATTTCTGAGAGGCAGCATGGGGTAGCATAAAGAGACCTAATTTAATCCTCAGTTAATTAAATTAGAATTAGATATTTCTGTGGAAAGTATATGAAGTCCAAAACCATAGGTCTTGGGCATAACTTCTTTCTGTGCCACTGAGCACCTTCAGAGAAGCGTTACTTAAAATACAGCACTTCAGTTTTCTCATCTATAAAACAAGAGTTATGATTTGAGCTCCATCCACCTTGTACAGTTATTAGGAGACTCAAACTATATAATATAGAGGTAAAGAATTTTGGTATTTTAAAGCATTAACTGAGATGATTAACTGATATTAAAGCATTATTATTTTTCCAAGTTGAGCCAAGTAAGATCATGAGCAAATTACTCAAGAAGGCCTCATTTTACTTTTCATACAATTAATTTAAATAATTGAAAGATATGATCTTATTTACTTTCAAAGTTCTAGTGTTTCATTGTTAATTCAGTGATGGAAACTATTACATCTGATGGATCAGAATTTCATTTCCTGAGACTTTGAAAGTTTTGAGTAAAGAAAATATTCATGTTAATAACAAATAATTGACAAGACTAAAAGATTACCTGATGTATTTTTGGCTTTGATTCAACTTCTTAGAAAAGTGTTTCAAAGCTTTTTGACTTGGAAAAGTGGAATAAGAAACAGTAGCTGGGTATTCTGTTTCTTCACAAGGAACAGGGCAGCTAGAATTATGTGTTCCCATCGTACATAATCCCTTAACTTCGATGTGGTCTGAAATGAAAACCAGAATGGAACATTCAGAGAAGAGGACTATTTCACAGGGGGGAGGGCAGAGCTTTAAAACTTTTATTATTTTACTTTTAATGCTAAAAAATATTTAACAAATTTTATCACTACTTTCTTAACAAAAATATTCATATTTTATTTATTTTTAGTATATATACAGCAAAGGAAACAAAATATAAAACATAGCAATTGTTATTCTTAAATTAATTAAGTCACTAGATTCAGATATTTGTTAGAAAAAAAAGAAATTCTTTCCAGAAAGTATCTGTGCTTATTTTTATAAAATATCAGACATCGTTTTGTTTTACTATGCCTGTGTAAGTTACTAATGTTCTTAATTTTAAGAACATTAGTAAAGCCTTCTTATAGTCTTTCTTTTATTTCTTTTATGGACTATTCATAGAATAATTTAGTCTTGCATTACTGTGAACAGCTTTCATATAAAACTTGAAAATAAAAAAATACGTTAAGCCACATACCAAGTGTAGGAGAAACGCAGTTGTAAAACTTTTGTAGGTCACACTCTATCCCATTTCCTTAAAAAGAATAGGTATAAATATAGAGACTTCACATTTTATAAAATAAATGACATAATGACAAAAAACACCTTCCTTCCATCCATTCATCCCTACATCCATCAATCTATCCATCTGTACATTTATTCTTTGGCAAAAAAGTATGAAACCTGCTAATACTCTATGAAAATATACAGTGGGAAGAAGAAGAATGCTTTTGTTTCTTTCCATGCTTCTTTCCATCTGTGTATATCATTCTAAATTTATTGAAGTGGATAATAATTTTAAAATGTTGGTGGCTTTGAAATTTAAAATTGCTTTCACATTTAAAATCTTATTTCTTCCAACTCTAATCCTGTGATGTGGGAATCATCATTTTACCAATGAAGAAACTAAGGTTCAGAATGTGGCTTGCCTGAGCAGTTGGAGGAGGGGGATTCACGGCTCCTTCTCTTCACTCTCCTGGTCCCTCTATCCATTGATTTATGTATGTGTGCATATGTGTATGTGCATGATTAAACCAAACACATACACCCCTCACCTAGCAGGCTGCCTTTCAAGTGGTAAGATGGGACAGGCAAGTACCAATATTTGTTAAGCATGTGCTGTGGGCCTTGAGACAGATTGTAAAATCAGGGTGCATCAGAGCTGCTATAATCTCAGGCTGATTCTCAAGCCTTAATCTTTGCATTTTAGTACACTGTTTATTGCTATAACCTACGTGGTCGCTGAGGTTAGCTTCAATGTTTAGTCAGTAGTCCTGAGAATAACCAAAAGAGTTGGTACACTTACAACTTGGGGATAAATTCAGGGCTAACCATCAGGAAGTTCTCTTTGTGAAGGAATTGAAAGAATTACAAACAAAAGAGAAAGAAACTACCTCCAACATTAAAGAAAAAAACACTTTCCAAAGTGTGCCTTACTTCTTGCAGTGATATTTCTCCCATTACAGGGAACAATAAAATTCTGGGAACAATCCTTACCTGTAAAGTGGGTTTCGAGGACTGCCTCAACAAATTGATAGTGGAATTACTTTAGCTATTTTGTGTAATGTCTGTAAGTCTCAAATGTTCCTCATCTATACACAGACTTAAGAAGAATATATGAAGATCAAACCAAATAAAAATAGTATCCTGAAAGCACCTGGTATATCCTAAAGTTCGTGCACATCCCATGCTTTGTGTTTTATATTTCACCTGGTCTAGTTTCCGGTTTATACCAGTTATTCAGTTTGCAAGAAGTAATACTTTTTAATATTACAAACATTACTTTCCATCTATCAATTCAGACTTTTTTCCAGTAACTTTGAAAAGATCAGAGCCAGAGCTAACAGTTCTGTAACAGTTTTTGGAGGGCTCAGAAACCATTAATCAGAATTTTAGGAACAAGGAAGTGATGATTCTAAAAATTTTTAAGAAGTAGTTTGCCAAGTAGAGACCACTGTTATAAAAGCAGAGACACCATTAGTGTAGTGTAGTGTAGAGTGTGTGTGCATGTGTGTGTGTGTGTGTGTGTGTGAAAGGCCATAGTGGCAAACTTATACAGCCAAAGTTCTTGTGCTTTTAATGCACACTACATTTCTTTATAAATAGGCTGGAGAACAAGAATGAAGGACATCTGAATAAAAATAGCCAACACTTATATAGAATATATTCTGTGCCTGCCACTTATTAATTTATTCTATTAATTAATTAATTAGTTATTTTATAGAGAGGGATAGGGAGGGAGAAGGGGACGGACAGAAGCATTGATGTGAGTGAGAAATATCCATCGGTTGCCTCTTGTACGTTCCTGGACTGACCTAACCCGCGACCCAGGCATGGAATAGAACCAGTGACCTTTGGTTTTGCAGAACTACACCCAACCGAGTCATACAGGTTGGAGGCCATCCCAGGGGCTCTTTAAACCACTTACATATTTGTTTCATCCTTATCACAACCCTGTAAGGTAAGGCATTATTGTTTTCTCTCCATTGCACAGGAAACACATGAAGGTTAGGTAGCAAGGTCACACAGGTGAGAAGTTGTGGAGCTGAGATGAGCAGCCTGGGTCGGAGTCGGCCCTTCTCCACCCTGCTCTTCTGCCTCATGCAGCACTTACCTCAAATATCTGGGGCTCTGGAAATGTTTCAAATTGTGTGCAAAGAGAGCATGGAATTTCTTTTCTAGCCACAAAGTAAAGAGTTTCCCCATAGTGAAATATGCAGGGTCAGTAAAATTTATATAGATGATCTAATTTTCTCTCACACTAAGAAAACTGTAATGAACAGTTTCAGATGTATGACGGCACCCAATTTTATATTTTGAAAACACGAATTAGCCACTGGCCCTAATAACACATTTTTCTTTATTTTCCAGAAATCTCTGCTGTGACTCCTTGAATTAAGATCTGTCAGTTGAGGTTGTATTTGTCAAGTGGCAGTAAATAAAAGTGAATAAGGGGAAGGTTCCATCCTTTACTGACCAGGGAGCAGAAAAGGCAAGCATCCACACTGCTTCTCTATGTGCCGCGCTTTACACTCCTTCAAGCAACCAGAAGTGCTGTAGGTGCCAAAATTCTGCAGCTTGATGTTAGGGTTGCATTCTCCCCAAGGGTATTCTTGACGAACTGTCTTAAGACAAAGTAAACACCTGGTTCAGGAGATTTTTCTGAGCCGCTCCACCCCTTTACACTCCAAAAAGAGAGGCTGATACACATTTTTACTTTTCTCTCAAACCGTTTTGATTTTTTTTTTTACTTGACTACATTAGCCTCTTTTGGCTACTCTATCAACCTGAAAAATCTCTGAAGGTAAGAACAATAGTGGTCTTTTAATGAGTATCCCAAATGCTCTGTACCTGTAGTAAGTTAATAAAATCAGACAGACTGGTATACACATTGATTCATATAAAAATATTATCACTTATGGAAATAATGTTAGTATATTAATCAACTTACCCACAAAAGTTACCAAAATTACACCAAATTTTTTTATTGAGCACCTATTAGGTACCAGACAATAAGGTAAGTGCTTTCTTTATGTGAGTTCAATTAAACTTCATAGTAACTGTGAAAAAGGAAATGTTACCTGCCCCTAGACACCCCCCTCTCGCAGCGTACAGAGAAGAGAAGGAAATTGAGGAAGTTAATTAAAGAAGTTACAGAGCAAATGGCTGGCAAATGGAAACCCAGCAGACATGTCTGACTCCAGCATTTCTGCATTCCAAACTTATTTTTCTCCTTCACAAAGTGTCCCATTGAGAAAACGCACAGTTCAGCAGGTGTCTTCTCGTGCTCACGGAGCCTTTCCCACTCGAATGAGTTTTAAAGTTACCTTGGATTTGCTATGCTTGCCAGCTTCACTTACATTGTATACATGAATTCATTGTTTTTGCTAAATGTGTGCCTATTAATAAAGGAAAGCATCTAAAATGAAACTGTGGGATTTCAGTGGTATTCTAAAGACATAGAATAAAGGGGTTTCCAGTGAAAAATATTATTTACGCATATATGCATTCACTCCTCCCTTTGAATTCCCTCAGAATACACGTTTTGCTAATATTTACCTTCACTTGGTGGATTGTTACCCATGCGTGCATCCCCACAGGTGATGACAAACCTAAACCATCAAACTGTGGCACCTTCTCTGGTGAATGGATAACAAAGATGATCCCGGCATCAACAAAACCTAGGGTGGGGTCATCAGTGAATTCCTCCTGAAACAAAATACACCCACCCACCCCCATCTACAAGTTTATATCAATTTCACACAATTTTGAGGTTTAGTTTTATCACATGATAGAACTTGACTTACTTGAGATCAAATATTTCTTATCCCTCTTTAATCTCTTTTTATAGACAACCTATGGCAATGAAATGCCTTAGGCATACTTTTCAGGGTCAGGTGACATGTTAAGGCTTTCGTGGCTTTGTATGGACCACTTTCACTTGAGATGAAGGCCACACATAGCACATATTTTAGTCACCTAATTTCCCCTGGCTCTCTCTTTACCTGTGGCCTCTGAGTTGCTCTCTCCTTGGCTGTTCTCTTTGCCTCATTTGTTTCAGAAAATTAGTTGGCATTCTTTTTCTCTTTGTAATTAAAATCTCTGCCTCACTTCAAATTCATTTTCCTGGAAGCGTGAAGATGTACCATGTTGTTTAACCCAGTGCTCTTCTTTTATCAGTCTTATGTCTGATGAAGACATGTAAGACTAAAGGTCTGGAGACTTTGTTAGTTTTAATTTCAGGCTATAAGGAGAAGGAATGGATGTAGAAATACGATGATCTTTCTTTTGAATGGGTCAACTGCATTATGGAATTGCATTTAATAAACATGGTTAATCTTCCATTTGTAACTTAGAACGCTGTTTCTCTGGGGACTGTTACGACCCTGTAAGAAACACTTAACTGGCTAACGTGGAGAAATATTTCAGAGCCATTTTCTAATGGAATGTTGTATTGCATTTGCAGGTTTTAACTGCATTCTAAGAGTACTTAGGGAATTCTAGCTTGTAAAATTTATATTATATTTGAAGTGACCATATGGTTAATATTTGAATGTCTTGAAAACATTAATCAAATAGATATTCAAGCAGGGGTATATGCACTGTACTGTACCCTGTTGTGTTTAAATGTAAAGAAAAGTACTTTGAATGCAATGCAAGAGGAAGTTATGAAACATACTTGAAGAGAAATTCCTTGAAAGTAGCCAATGGTCTCATTCACCTGGATTGGGAGGTGGGGTAATTTAATGGTATTTGGGAGAGACTAAGTTTACTTCTTATCTTTGTCATTAATTATGTGATTTTAGATAGTTAATTCATCAGCATTTCAGCATATTCATTTATAAAAACACAATAATGGAGTCGAATACCTCTAAGTGTTTAATACTAAATTAGTTGTGCAAGATAAGAAGGTGAGGAGTTAACCTGGGTGAGAGCTCCCTCAGGTGCTCTTGAAGGTAGCACCGCTGCATTTCTTAGGGGTCTGGACATCTAAAACCTAAATATTTAGAACTTTCTAGACAATTTACACAGTTACAGAAATTAGGCTTAGTTACATGTAAGTCTAAATTTTTTAAATACATAGCATGATCTTTAATTAACTATACATTTTGAGCTAGAATTTTTTTAATTTTGTGGTGTGACCATTTCCTGGAGTCACGGTAATAGTATTCAGTGGTATAGCTAAAAATGTGCAGGTTGTGTCTCTAAAGTTTGTCTTTTACATCTCTAAGTAAATAGTTGCCTCCTTAGGCCTCTAAGCTAAGTTAACTGAAACAAAATTATATCCAGCTGGCAGAAACAGTTTGACAGGGCAGAATATCCTTACCGAGTCTTTGGAAACTCGCGTTTGTTACTGTGTGTCTTAAGCTCGGGCTGGGTTTAAGGGAATGCAATACCTGATTGACATTGAAGAGCAGGCTTAAGCCTCTGCCAGAGACACTCACTTTTCTTCTTGCTTTGATATTTTCACCATGATTAAAAGTAAAACAATTTCCATATTCTGTGAAGACATGTGCAAAATCCTTCAATATGAAAATGAACCAAATAAAACACAATCAGTTGGGTATTTGGGTTATTTCTAAAGTTTAAATTGCTATAACTTTTTCCTTTAATCACAGATGTCTAAATGAGAATGCAGAAATATCAGAAAGAATAGTCGAATGATTTATGCTTATATTCAATGAGCGTTTTCATTAATTTGTAGGATTCATTAGTCAATTTGTATGTGATTATCTAATTAAGACAGCTTTGTATATAATTTAACATATTCTAAAACATTTAAAAATTATTTGTTTTGTATTTACTAAGGATTCATGAAAACATATATTTTACCTATGGAGAACCTCCTCGGCATCCTTTTTTAAGGGACCACCCCTCCCCACCATGCGTGGTCACAGTAGGGCAGCTGTCACATGGCTCTGCTCCTTTGACCCTCCTCCTACAACCACCTCCACTATGGGGAAGCACATATGACCCAAGCCAGGCCAATCTTTATTTTTTTTATCCTCACTGGAGGAGGACGTGCTTAGAGAGGGGGAGGGAGGGAGAGCGAAGGGGAGAGAAATACAGATGAGAGAGAGAAATACCCATCAGCTGCTTCTGGCACACGTCTGACCAGGGACCAAACCCACAACCCAGGCATGTGCCCTGACCAGAATCGAACCCCACTATCCTTAGGTCTACAGGACGATGCTCCAACCAACTCAGTCACACCAACCTGGGCAATGGGCCAATCTTAATACCCCACGGCCTCATGTCAGAGATTGGTTCAGGAATTAAGATGTTTCCCAAGTAGAGCTAACTCGAGTCTTCCATGGGATTAGTAAGGGGACAGAGGACTGAAAGACATTGGTAACTATGATAATTAGGGGCTAGAGCTGTCAGCAGCCACCCTGGCTCTGTGCGAGGAGGACTCGTGCGGAAAGAAGCCAACCGGAGTCATGAGATGCAAACCGAAAGAGAATGTTAGTGACAGGGTCAGAGTCCTTTGCTGCGCCTCTCCGAAGCCAGTTCCACTCTGAGAGCTAGCTCCCACTTAACTAACTCAATTCATTCCTTTTACTCCTCAACTTGTCAGAGATGGGTTTCTACAATTTGTAACTGAAAAAGGTCATGTCTCATACAAAGTTCCTTGGTGATAAATTTAAATATATTTGTAAAGAAAAAGCAATACAGGAGAGCTTCTTCTCTAAGTTGAGTTCAGAGCAGGGCTTCACCTCTGTCAGAAGTCCCTCAGGCACTGCTTTTCTGTTTACTGTGGGCTAAGGAAGCCTACACAAAGACAAGGAATTGTGTCCCAGACCATGAAGCTGTGAATCCCCTAACAACACACAACTCGGAATTGCCCATATGGGAAGTAAGGTGTTGAATTGCCTGCATCTCCTTTTGCTAACAGATTCCAGGTATGTCAATCATTTTATCTTAAATGTAGATTAGTGACACAAAGAAGAACAAGATGTTGTGAGTGATTCGAGAAATACATATAATTTTTATAGTCAAATGCTGGGGCCTTCTCATTTTCTATAACCTCTAGTGCAATACCACAAGCATAAAAACAGAATGTTCATTGCTTGGTGATAATAAAAATGCTATCTTAGAATATATTATTTTGGTGATAAATGGGAAAAATTAAAATATCCTCTTATGCTAAATTTGTTTTTCTTTTGATAGTATGATCCTGCAAGAAAGGTAACCAAAGATTTCTATTCTCTATCTTTTCTTATCTAATTATTTGAAAAAGAAAATATGTCATATATATATTCCACATCCCCTGATCTCATAAGGCTGACCTAATGAAAAGTAATTTTTTAGAAAATTTAGATTACCCATGGGAACAAACTTTATGTCATTGTGAAACAGTATAATAAACTAGCTTGTTATATTGATGATATTCAAAGAAACAAATCATTACCTGGGAGCTACACGGCTTTCCAAAGAAGTCACAAGCCAACAAAGTGCTATTGTTGAGATAAAAGCCATTTTTCTTGACAAACTCTGTAATGCTGAAGTTTTGTTGACTTTCGAGAAAATCAATAGCCTCTTTGAAACCAGTGGAATTGGCACTGATTTCCTGGAAATGGAGGACTTTGGATACAATATTCCATAAGATGAAAATAGAACCAAACTTGGTCACAGCATCAGTTTGGAACCTGTCAGTAGAAATGAAGACAATATTTAGAATAATGAAAACTTGTTATTATCTAGAGGACAGAGACGAAACATCTGGCCCCTCTCAGCTTCTCCAGCTTCTCTCCTATACTTTCCTTCATTCACAATACAGTCAAACAAAATTGCAGTCCTAAGAGGTCTTTGTCACATCCTGCAATTTACCTTGTATTTGCACATATAGTTTCATTTACCTAGAATACCTTCCAGATCTTGATATGGATCATCTTGATGGGTATTCAAGACCTAATATGAAAGGAGAGGCAGACATGTGTAGTTGTTAGGAATACAGACTTTGAAGCCAGATGTCCTTTGTCATCGTGGTGGCTTCGTACTGGGTTTGCATGGCTATGCTGGAGCTGTATTTCCCAACACCCCCTTCCTTGGATCTGTGTGATTACAGTCTGAAGCTCATTGTTGGCCAGAAGCTATGGTCACTCACACTCACTAAACTTGTGACATGGGACAACAGCCAGGATGACATTTCCTTCAGCTCCTGTTCAGTTCCTTCCTTTGGTTTCTTCAAATGCTGGGTCAATGACAGTGCAACCTGGAAAATGTGCCAGCTTATCTGGTAGGTCACCATCCAGGTGGGTGGTAGGGAAAAGGAGGAACCCACATTTCCAGCTTATATCCATGTCTTTCATATTTATCTTTCTTTCTGGCTGCTGACCTTGCTGACTTCAGGCCCAGCCCCTGTGATTCAGGGGGCCTTAATCCCTATAATACTACCCTTGTTTTATGTCACTCATACTGATTCTGTTTCTGTGATGGAGCCATGATTGTTATAGCCACTCAACGGTGTGACATTGGCAAACTTCAACTCACTGTGACCTTTCTAAAGTCAGTATATGCTAGTATCACCTAGCTCAGGGGGTTATTTTCATGAGTAAGTTATCTTTCCTAAGCCATTGAGAAGAGCACCTGAAAGGTATTGAATGTTAGGTAAACATTCATTAAATAAGTACTTCATTATTGCAAAGTGTTTTCCTGACAGTCAAAGCAGAAGTAATCTATGTGCTCTAACTACTATAAGTAATTTGTAATTCTCCTGTTTTGCTGAGCAATTTCTGCCTTGTCTTATGTATGGTTCTTTAATTTCATGCCCTATATTCCTTTCAAAATGTGATTAGTGTTTTGGTGCTAAAAATCTTGAAACTGAATGAACTTTCTTCAAATTGACTGCTAGAAGGCATGGAATGAAATGTGTTGCCCACTCGTAATAAGTGTACAGGGCCATGTGGCTAGTGTATAACCTCACTCCTGTCCCAGATTTTATACTTTATTTTCACTTTCTTCTATATTATCTTTTATGTAATTTTTTCTTTCTCAGACAAGGCACATTAGATCCTTTCTCAGGAAAGGTAGGGCATACACAAAACCAAACCAAAAATGGGGGGGGGGAACCCCAAACAAATATCATACAGTCTTTCAGAGATTAAAAAAGACAAACTACTGTTACAAGCAGTCTCTAACATAACACTTTAGCTAACCAGGTTTGGGTTTTGCAAGGCCTGTCTGAAAACCACCAGCCCAGGTTCTAGAACCTTATAAATAACTTCCTCTGACTTTGCCTTTTTTTATTGAGGCTCTCAAGCCTCCATCCGGGGGGAATTCTACCTGACTACAGTATATCTGACAACTTTGCTTTGCTTTTCAGAAGTGTTCCTAGTGATTTTTTGAGGAGTTAAGAGTCTACATTAGCAACAGATGTTGGTGTGAAGAACAGTGCTAGCCACAAATTGAGCAATGGACCTTTAGTCTACTTTGGCTTTCTCCCTCTCATTGACTCACAGGGTCTGTTCCAAAGTCCTGTGACCTTGGAATCCCACACAGACTGAGTCAACACTGCTCACACAACATTCACTCGATTCTTTTCAAGATGATTATGTAGAGAAATAAAGGAATTACTACATGTGTAGGAGGTATGAATACGATAAATAAAAAGGTTAAAGGGGGGGTGCATTTAAAAATATCTTTAAAAATGTTTTTTATTACACTAATAATAGTTGAGTCCATCATGGTAATTTAAGTAGATGATTTCAACTTAATAAATAAAATCTAACAATATTTGGAACAAAGGAAGTGAAAATTTTTGTGAGGTGTATTGTTCAGTATAAAACCAAAATGTTTTGCTTCTGAGTTTATTTTCAACTTCAATTCAAACTTCAAACTTCTTCCAAGAATATTCTTTTAGAAATCTTTCTTAGTTATAGTTTGCTTTATTTAACATACTGGTAAGAAGTTAGTAACAGAAAATAATAATAAAAGTACATTGATTTATTTGAACAACTTAATAACTGATAACCAATTAGTAAAGCAGTCTTTTTTTATGTATATTAATGTCTCTAACTACACTTCCCCAAATTATGTGACCCAAATGAATATTAAGACCTATTGATGCCTAACTCAGTCCTTCATTGAGCCCCACTAAAACAAATCTAAGTCTAGCATGTATTAACAAGAAATTTATATTTTTAAAATACTTTTATGGAGAGGGGAATGTGAAAGAAGGTCTGCTGTTTGCACTTTCCTATGAACTGATTTTAACATCTTATAGTTCTCTCACTAACCAATAAAAACTTTGACCCATTTATTTTATATTTGTCTGAGAGTCATGATTTTGTCTTTTTTTAAAAGTCTTTTAATACACTTTTGCATTTAAATGCAGATTTATAATAGACAAAGAAGTACAGTGTTTATGTAAAGATGAAGAAACAGAACTTGAGTTACTTGTTTTAAAATAATGGGTAAAATAAAATCAGTACTCGCTACATCCAGTCATTTTCTCTGATAGTAGTAGAAGAAAACAGGTTTCAGGAGTGTTTTTAGCACATATAATGGAAACGTATGTTGAACTTCATGGTAAAGATATTTTAGTGGAAATTTTTGACACAGACATTTGAAAATCGCTCCAAGTGTTAAACTTTTTCTTTCAATTTTGTTTTGCATTGGCATTTTTGTTTTATATTTATTAATTCTTATCATTTTTATTGGAATTAATACATAGAGGTCATTATCATTTGTTTATTTTCGTGATTGTTACTGAAAATAATCTTGTCTTATAGAGTAGGGGGCTATTTACAAATGGTCCACTCTGAGTTTCATGCACACTGGCGAGGCCCTTGGTACCATGGCAAAACGGAAACACTTCCTAATAATGTGAAGTCTCTGGCAAAATTTCCTCATCTCGGGGATCTATTCCTGCTGTCAAGACATATCAGCACAAGGAGTGTGATACAGGGGCCTGTAAACAGTCTTTCCAGTCCCTGGATGGTAACTTAAGCAAATTGCTTTGTTAATCAAACCTTGCTTGCTCTCTGTGCATTCTAAGGCAATGCCCTTCAGAACAATGGTCTTCACACTGGGATGGGCATGTGCCTGAGGGTACCCATGAACAAAGAATTTTAAGCGAATTTCTAGATCCTCTATTCTTAAGAAAGAACCTGCATTCACAAGATTTATTCTACCATTTATGAGAGAGTTTTTACCTTTCACCCATTACAAAGCTTAGCATATAATGCATGCTGGTGTGTAACAACCTCAGGCCTCTAAACAGAGGCATAATTAAATTGTAGCCTGACTCAGGGAAACCTTGATTAATTCTTAGATACCTGCACCAATCTTTACTTTTGTTAGAACACGTGCAATTTAAAACAGTATGAGGCAATAGTATTGAAAATCTTTTGGAGGGGCTTGATTTGTTTTTACTTTTGGGGACCTTGGTACATGTCTTGAATTCTTGTAAAACTTGCTATAATATCTACTTTATATTGAGCACCTGTCCAAAGAATGCTTCAGGAATGAGACCAAGTGATACATGTTACCTCATCTAATGTAACAGCAAACATGTGAACTAGATAATATATTATCATTTTATACATACAAAAAATTGAAGCTAAGAAGGTAAGTGATTTGTCCATGGCCAAACAGCTGATAGGGAGTGGGTGAATCTTAAGGAATCCCCACCCTTACCCCACCTCCACACCCCCTGCCAGGTGAAAATTTTATGTGTGATCTTTTAGGCTTCCCCTTGGCCAGTTGCAGGGTGTTGCCTGGAAGGCCTCCTGGGGAGATGCTTTTTCCACAGCAGACTTGGTACATGGTTGGGAAATTGCAGTTTTCTGGAAGAAGTTGTAGTCAAGGACCTAAGACAGTGACAACACAGTATTAAGCCAACTGTCTTGGCCATGTGTGACTGAACAGATTATACATCCATGAAGAGAGCCCTGCCGCTATTTCATTACATATCTCGCCATATACACATCAGAGCATTTTGTGTGTCTAAACTTTTGCATAGTAGTTCTCTCTTCAAGTTATTCCTCGTCTCCACCTAGAAGGTGCCCAGTCATCCTTCAATAGTCAGACTTCATGACCCCCCAGAAGGAGACAGTTGTCTGCTGTGCCCTCAGAATACCTTTAGAGAATTGTACAATCACCATACATACATGCACTGTGATTGCATGCTTCTCTCTTTTTTACTAATTAAACTTTTAAAGTGCAAGAATCGAGACATTTACATCTATTTAAAGACAGGTTTCTTTTGCAATGCATAAGGTGTAAATATGGAAGGAAGAAAGGAAGAAAGAAAAGAAGAAAACTAAATGAAAGAAAAAATCAATAAGCTTTTTTTTGCTCCCTAAATTTATGTGTTTAAGTACAATTTAAGAACTTAGATTGTTTCCCATGTTAAATAATGCATAATAAAACTCAATTTCAGTTGTCCAAGAAAGGATGTCCTACCAAAGTTACAGAGACTTATTATTAAAAGAGTGATTTTTACCTGTTCAAATTACAAAATGTCACAGCTGGGAACTCTATCTTTTCCACATACTGAACCGCTATAGACGTTGTGGTCGGCCACGAGAAGTAGTTGACCAAGCGACTGTAGATCTGCCAAACCACCAGGGAGACTGAGCTCAAGACCACCGCCAACCACATCGCCTTGCGAATTTTGCTCCGGTTCCGAACAATATTATGTACCCCATGAAAGGAAGTGGAGATGGCAAAGTCATGGTCAAACTTCTTTCGGTCAGTGGGAGATGGCAGTGGTTTCTTTGAAAGGCAGAGCTTTATTCTTTCCAAGAGTCCTAAAGATGTTGTCCATAAAATAAATTTAAAAAGTAATGACTTAGGAAACTTTAATACTCTCTGTAAAAAAGGCAATTCTCATAAATTTAAACAGGTTAGTCTTTTTAGTTACAATGCATAAATTTCGTCTTGAGTTGCATGGTCTATTCAGGAATCAAGAGGTAGCAGTGATGACTGCATGGGTCTAAGGGGAATTAAAGCCTTGAAGTATTGGAGTGAAGCTACTTCTACAATGCTTCTTGTTAATGCAAATGTACAAGTGCCATCATAGTATTTACATGTTGTTCCTCCCTATTTCTAAATCAACCCACCTCCAACAGGTTGCTTACAGCACATAATCTTTAACAAAGTAGCTCTAATTTTTAGAATACTCTTTCTCTCCAAAGAATCGCAAAGTCCCTTGGATGCCATGAATAAAACCAGACTGATTCTTCTGAGAGCCCTAAGTGGAGCTGAAACAGTCTGTGTCCTATGGGGGCGTATTGTATGGTTGAATGAAGCGCCCATAGATTCATATGCTTTCATACCCAACTATTTTACTTCAGTGGGTTGTTTAGTTAGAATGTTTAAAGTTGCATTAGTTAAGCAATCTATTTTCTACTTCTTTAGAAAGTGAATGCATCCTTTCAAGCTTATCAGTAACCAATCAAATCGTACTTATTGATATTGATTGATAAGAACTCAGTAAACGTGACCCTAAACATTTCATGGCAACATATAACATACTGAAAATTCTCTTTTGGTTTAATTTGATTTGATTTTTCTGTAGAAGATGTACAGATTTCTTCGTCTGAGAGAAAGCTTCAATATGGTTGAGAGGATGAGATGGCCTTAGGGATGGAAAGACCTGGTTTCTGGTCCAGGCCTCACCTCTCGTGATCTGTGGGACTTTAGCCAAGTTTCTTAAACTTTCTAATACTTTGTTCCTGCCTGTCCCATGGGAGCAATAGTCCCTGCCACATGAGCTCGTTGTGAGTGTTTAATAACACCTGAGAATGACGTGGCACGTTACCTGGACCACGTATGGTAAGCCCTCAGTACTAGCTACTTTTGTCATTCGGTAAACTTAGTTGTAATGTGGTGAATGATAAAATATTAATTTTTTGAAACACTAACATTTTCATTTAAGAAATAAGTTCTTAATGGTCTCACAAATGCTTATAATTAGGTTGAATTAACTTTTATATCACTTGCTTTAATTCAGCGAGTATTATTTTTGTCAACTGATCAGCATTAGTATGCTACTAATAGGTTTCAAGTGTTACTCATCACTGAATCATTATTAATACTTCATAAGTCTCTAATCAGTTAGCTAAGCTTAAGTCATGGTATATAATAATACATATATGAATATTTTCTAAGGAACTCTGAGCAGTTTGAATTTTGACTAAACTTTAGAGTAGCCTCATTTAGGTTTTTAACATCAAATTAGGATATATATATATATATATATACACATATACATATACATAGGTGTATATATAGTATAATCTATATATACTATATATATGTATCCTCATATAGTATATGTATAGCATATGTATACTATATATGTATACTATATACACATATATAGTATAACTGACATAGTTTCAAGGCAAAAATCAGAAAAGTTATTGTTATTAGCCATTAGCAAAATAAGTTTAATAATGGTCTTTTGTGCATTGTTACAAACACATACAGAGAAATGACTGGTAGAAGGACAACTCGGTCTCTGGGCATGTGGCTGTCTCCCTACTACAGGGACTGAAGCTATTAGGAAGGGAAGAGTAATGTGGGAACCAGCAACTGGCCCACAACTAGTTGCAAGCATTTCCCGTAAAAATACACATGTCTCAACTTCATCTGTCAAAAATTACCTCCTTTAATATAGATCTACATTTTGACAATTGCTTTGGCTGTACTGGAATATCCTCAGTTATTTGCTAGGCTTTTAAAAGAACTTTTAAAAACGTTATTTGAGATAAATAGCGAAGAAACAAGATGATGTATTCCTGGGAGGAAGATTAGGATTGGTTTAGTAAACAGCCCATCCGCCTAAAAATCAGGAAACGTCTTATTTTCCTGACTGCAGTATACACCATGGAATTACGGCAAATGGCCCTTGCATTGAATACTGATCTTTACAGAAACATTTTGAGGAACATCAAATAAATCTTGCTGTATTTTAAAAATAAAACTGGTAGGTACTTGATAAAAAGAAACCCCCTTCAAAAAAATACAACCACCACCCCAATAAAACAACTACAAAATGATTCCAGTTATATAGTAATATTTTAAAACTATTTTTGATGTCCTCATATAAATTATTCCCAAATAACCAAAACTATATTACTTGGGTTATATTCAAGTAAATATCGAAAAGCAAATTTCCCAAATTAAAGAAAAAGTCCCCCTTTCCCTTTGCTAATTTCTAGCCTTTGGAAATGAAAACCGTGACCGTTCTGAGGACTTTACTCTTTACCCACCTTCTTCAGCATAGACTTTTGATTTCTCAGTCTGCTCCATTTGTGATTTCAGTAACAGGAGTCCTTGGGGTATATCCAGGTTTCACCAATAACCATGTTCCTTCTGTGGGCTCTGCATTAAATACAGCAGTTGAGGTTGTAAACACGTGGGGGCAATTTAAATGTTTGTGTTGCTATGTGTTGCCTCACAAAGCATATAATTGGCAAACCAAGAATACTGGCAGAGCCAGCTATGTGCATTTATGAACTGAGGAGTGACATTTTATCATAGAGTAAAACCCCCAACATAGAATTAGGAAACCGTTTTCACAGAATTAGAGGCCATCCTTCCAAATACTGTGGTTTTCTAGTGCCCCTGACCTGGCTAGCAGACACTAATGGACCCACCTGGCAAAGTCTCCTAAGCCTTTATTCTACCTCTCTCTGTATACAAGTTTGAATCCAAATGCAGTTGGAATGAAATCTTGGGCGTAAAGATGTCTTTTCCTAGTGCAAGATTTTTAGTAACAGATGAAGCAGTTTCAAAACAGAAATAGTAGTCAATAAAAATGACAAAAAAAAACCCCACCAGAAAACAGCTCCATAAGAAGAAATGATTGATAACCGCATATAAATTCAATAAAGCACAAAGGCCACGTATGTGTTCATTTGACACTTTTTGAGAAATTACTAGAATTTTTATATTAAATTATAAACTGGAGAATCTGCGCGATTGTGTGTTAACAACACCATCTGCTGACCAAAGTCAGGAATTGCATGCATTCCTATTTCAGCTTAAGAGTTTACCAGGGTGGTTTTATAAGTATATAGCCACTAACCCTTCCTAAGTATATTTTACATGTAGTTTCTTGGTAATTCAGTGTTATAAATTGAAACTAATCTTGTATGGAGGCACACTAAGACATTTCAAGGATTTAAATGCAAGAAGAGTCGGATCCAAACTGTGTTTCTGGCAGATGGAATAAGTTAATGTTACTTGCTTAGTTGGCTAAAGCTTTTTCTTACTGTTTATGGAGAAGACAATATTATGGAAGATGTATATTTTGGGTAAGAGTGCTTCCACAGTTGTTTGTACTTTCTAAAAATACTTCTTTATTCTCCTTTTTTCTCCTTCAGTCTCAGGAATTGGGGATGGTAAAGATAGGTTTTAAATGTCTTTTAGAGCTGCATTTCTGGTTTTGCAAAAACTTGAAAGATAAAGACAAGTCCTCTGAATTTCCCAAATGATGTCATACCCTGACCTGCTTGTCCAGTTCCACTCAACCTTCCTTCCCTCTGGGTACACAGTTTTACTTTAGGTTCCTCTTATTTGCTTAATTTTTCTTTAGGCTTTTGCAACAAATCTTTCCATAAAGCTATAAAAATTATTTTCTTCAGTATATCTAATTAATAAATCCATAAAGGATGGATTTATATGCCTCCTGCTTTACAATATTAGGTAGGGAGCACTCCCCAGTGAGACATGTACAATACAGTCAGGTAAATCAGGTGAAAGAGCCTTGGCCACTTCATACAAAGCCTGTTCCAAATATACGACTTTGCCCATAGACTTTTACCTTAATTCCACCAACTCTTACGTTTCTATCTATAGCCTCCATTTTGCCAACGGGTTTCGGTTTTACAACTCTGGGTAAAAAATTGTTCTTGGCCAGACATAATATCCATTCCTATAAAACATTCAGGAAAAGGCAACATAACATCTTAACATAAAGCTTGTATAAACATTCCAATTTTTATAATTTTATCAATCTTCACATGTTTATATATGTTTCAAATCAAATTATAGCCTGAGTCAGTTCTTCACCAATGGGTTTTGGTACCTCAGTTCATTGGAATGCCCATATCAAGGAGTTTTGGACATTTTTCTTTCTTTCTTATTGCCTGACCATTTTACCACTCTTGTGGGTAAAAATGAACAAACAAACAAAAAGGCTCTGGCTGTCCAGCCAGAGTTCAGGCTTCAAGCCAAGGGACATAGATTTTGGTCAATCTTTAATTTAATAAACTGGCCTAACCACTGACCTAAGAGCTTGCTGGTCAGTTTTCTCATTGTAAGCTCTGCCTTCCCTTCCAGCTTTTTGAATTTCTCCAAGCCAGTGTAAGCAGAGCAGACTTGGGGCCCTTCAATGTTGGCAGACCCACAGGGGGCCATTTTGGCTCATACAGCCTTCAGTAGTGCTGTTAAAATTTTTGTTTTAACCGCATAAATGTCCCTTTTATTTATCTACCTGCCCCTGTTTTTTAAATAACCATCTAGATATTTTCACCCTGCTGGGATGAGTACTGTGACTCTTCTTGTTTCACCCTCATCAATATTTAAAACAAGGTGTATCATTCTATTACATTTGATTTGGAAGCCCTTGCTTTTGAGTGAACTTTTAGTGATCGAGTCTAACTGGAGCATTGCTCGTAATAACCATTATAGTTTCCTTGAGGACTGGTAACACTGTAGTGGTACACTAGCCATAAATGGGGTTCAGCCCATATTTCTGCTGGTCGTGTTGTGGGACTTTGAACCTGACAATTACCAAGCTCAGTTCTTAGGACATGAAAATTTAGGTTGTCTTTTAGTAAGATTTCACCATTCTATTTTCTTTTCCCCTTTTTCTCCTTAAGTGCAAGACAATTATACTTCTGATGTCCTGACCTTTTACAATATCTCCAAATGTTTGAAGGAAAATAAGAAGGGGTCTGAGTGGACTTTGATTTTTCTTCTCATTTTTGTCCTTCCATTTTTTTAAAGGAATCTTAATGGCTAGCCACTCTAACAAAGCTTGCTTTTCTTTCTTTCTTTCTTTCTTTCTTTCTTTCTTTCTTTCTTTCTTTCTTTCTTTCTTTCTTTCTTTCTTTCTTTCTTCCTTTTTCTTTCTCTCTTTCTCTCTTTCTTTCTCTTTCTTTCTTCTTTTCTTTATTTTCAATTTAGAAATTTTTCCAGTTCAAAGGATGCATCATCTGGCCTTAATGAGTAGAATCTTAATAGTGACTCAGACCAATAAGCCTTTTTATGACTTAACTACGGAAGCCAGAGGCATCCCCACAAGAGAGCGCTAAAAGGCGCAACCCTCCTGAGATAAAAGTTCACTCCCAGAGTTAGAAAGAGTCATTCCAAACACAGGAAAAGCATATGTTTTCCCACCTTTTGAATGGGCTGTTTAGATTCCTTAAGCTTAGGTCTACACCCCACCGGGATGCCTGCAAGATGCATATGCATACGTACCCTCTGATAGGTGGCAAACAAGAACAGAAGGTCCTGTGTTCATTATCTCTGAGAAGAAACGGATAGACACAGGAAACTCCTTTGAGAACTTGGCCCAGGCAGACAGAGAGCAAGGTGCATCCTGGTACGTGCTCCATCCGGATGATGAAGGCAAAAGAGAAAATATTCTCACTGGTCATAAGGCCAAACTCTCAGGACACATAACAAGATGAAAGAAGAGACAGCAGACAGAGAGGGAATCACAGAGTTAACAAAACCCATGAGTACCCATAACAAATAACCAAAAGTTGCTAAGCCCAAGAAACTAGTTTTATAAATAAATATTTTCTCCTTCTAATCTAAATCAAGAAGAGTAGGGGGGCAGGGGAGACTCACCAGTCTGCTTCCACCGAATTCTGCAGGGAGAGATCCGGAGTCTGACTTGGCAAGAATTCCCTCTCAGGCCGGCTAATGCTAGGGGTCTTTCCACTCCAGCAGCAGTGCCCAGCTGGTTCGACGTCCTGCTCACAGCACCCACTGCAGCGAGGAAACAATGTCCCTTTACCCCCAAGACTCCCTCAGCTTGTCTCATTGTCAAATGGTCATGCAACACCGCAGTAACAAGAGAAAATGACCAAATTTAATGACATGCGTATGCATGGAAACCCCACACATGGGAGAGATCCAGAGAGAGAAAAGGCAAATGAGGGATTTTGATGACGTTCTGAGCTGAGAACGAGGTGAGGTGCCTTGGGCCTTCAGAGGGGAGGCAGATCATTTCAGGACAATAGGAAGAGCAGATATTCAGTAATTAGAAGTTTGCCATGCTCTATGGATTGGTCATAAAATGTTATTTTTGGTGACCACTCTTATTATAGGCAAAGCCCCTAATGGAAATGTTTTCAGGGAGGGCTAAAAGTTTCTCATGAACACATAGAGTTTGAATTGGCTTCAACTCAAAATAATTTACATGCCAAAGTAGTACATTTTGGGGAGGCCTATTCTGAACCTCTATACAGGACAATGTTACATATCTGTGACATAATCATTCACAAATATATATTCAGTATACCATGGATATATCCTAATTATTTGTATATTCACAAAACCCATCCCCGCTGGTAGGCTTTGGAGAATATGCGAATGAGGTTTTAACTCCGATTCTCTGTCAGGGTCTGTGACTGGCTCCTTCTGTGGGAGGTTTCTCTTTGTCGCTCAGCTCCAGACACGGCACTAGCAAAACACAGTATTGAAAATGCCCCTGGCATTGCGGTAAGCCGGGGAAGGGCTTAACTTTTAAGCCCTGGAAATTGCAAAATTATGTGCCCACATAGTACATAACCTCTTGAGTAAAGGTTACCTAGACAGGGTCGAATTATCCAAACATTCTACCTGCAATTATATGACTGTCTGTGTTCTCAGCTTGGGTGTCTTATCTCTTTGTGCAATAGATCATTTGTGAAAATTTACGTGCTTTCCTATCAGTTAGAACAAAAATATCGATTTGCCATTATCTTCATACTTTTGGGAACTATTCTATTAGGGCAGTTTTATAAGTGGTTTGCCTAGTGCATCTTATAATAAAAAAAGAAAATCAAATAAGCAAGGAGACAAACAACTCAAAGATGGCAAAATTTCAAAACTGAACATTCAAGAGACACAAATCATGAGGGATAATATAATATACGTGGTTTAAAAATTTTTATCCACGTGGATTTTAGACAGCACAGTGGCATAAAATGTTGTCTCCAAAATTCACATCCACTCAGAACCCCTCAGAATCTATTTAAAAATAGAGTCTTGCCCTGGCTGGTGTGGCTCAGTGGATTGAGTGCCGGCCTGTGAACTAAAGGGTTGCTAGTTCGATTCCCAGTCTATGGCACATGCCTGGGTTGCGGGCCAGGTCCCCTATCCCCAGTAGGGGGCATGTGAGAGGCAACCACACATTGATGTTTCTGTCCCTCTCTTTCTCTCTCCTTTCCCCTCCCTAAAAATAAATAAATAAGTCTTAAAAATGTTTCTGTCTTTAAAAAATAAATTAAATAAATCAAAATAGAGTCTTTGGAGATGTAGGGTGGGCCCTAAGTCCAATGACCATTGTCTTAATAGAGAAAAGAGAAGATTTGGATACAGAAACATTCAAAGAGGAAGTCAGTATGAAGAAGGAGGCAGAGATTTGAACTGCTACAAACCAAGAAGCTCCAGGAACCACCAGAAGCTGGAAGAAGCAAAGGACTCTTTCCTGGAACCTTCGATGGGGACATTGTCTTGGTGGCACCATGATATAGAACTTCTGGAGAACTCTGAGAATAAATTTAGGTTGTTTTAAGCCAGCACATTTGGGGTAACTTGCCACGGCAGTCCCAGGAAATGAGCACGCACACACTGAAAAGAAATCAGATGAATTTTAACTGAGGAGTCATAAAAAGTTATGAGGTTCCTTGACAACTACAAGAATTTTAAGCCTGATGACACAGCCTAGCTTTTCTGTCTTTCAAAGGTGACCACTGGGGTTATATGTGAGGTGAAACTCTTTTGCAGCTCCATGGAAAAACAAATGGCAATGCAAGTGGATGCTAAGACAGGTAGATGATTTTAAATAAACATTATTACACTGTCAATAAATAATTCATCAATATCTATGTCACAGCACAAGGTCAAAATCTGTGTAATTTTTTCAGTAAATCAAGAACAATAATAAATATTTTATACTGCGCTTGGGTTTAGCAGTAAATTCCCAGGAGTAATTATTTTATTAAATAAAGATAGAATACCTAACGCAGTCGGAATGCTGCTTCCTGATGCTTAGATGCATCAATGAGCAAAACAAAGGCTCTTATTTTCATGGAGCTTCTAGCTCAGTAGGAGATGGCAATAAACCGAATGAGTAAAGTATCTAATGCATTAGACAATAACATGTGTTAGGGGATAAAAAGAAGTGAAACAATCAGGAGAGATCAATAGTCCTCATTCTGAGGAGATGGTGTGGATTATGGTAATCAGTAGGGTAATCAGTGTAGGCAATCTTGGGAAGATAAAATCTGAGCAAATTCAGTGTAGGCATACTTGAGAAGATGAAATATGAGCAAATTCTTGAAAGCAGTGAAGAAATTACTCAAGAGTAGAGAAACATCCGAGCCACTCTGCCTAGTGAGAGCCAAGGTTCTGAGTGGAAGGCACTTGTTTTGGAGGATGAAGAAAGAATCCAGTGTAGCTGCTCTGTAGCACTGGAGAGTAGAGAAGATTTGAAGGACAATGGGAAGGCATATAATACTGGGCTTGTGGGCCATTGTAAAGATTTTGTTTTTATTTTAATAAATGTACAATCTTTGCACCTTAACTTAAAGAGGATGTGACATGATTCAATTTACTCTTGCTTAAATTATTTATAATAGTATATGTGTAACTGTGTGTGTGCATATATTTGGGAAGGGGTGGTGAATAGGTGGTAGAAAAGATTTAAAGAAGTTATTGGATTCTTCTTACATTTTAAAGGTAGATTTCCTGGTGGGTTACATGTGAGTTATAAGAAAGAAAGCAGTTAAGGATGACTTTAAGATTTTTCACCTGAGCAAAAAGATGGATGAAATTACTATCAAATTAGATAAAGATGGCTTTCTATAGATTTTGTGGATGGGAAAAGATTAGCTCAGTTCTACACCTATTGAGTTTGTAATGTTTTTAGGTCATCCAGGTCAAGTTGTCGAATAGACATCTGAAGATGTGAGTGTGGGGTTCTGGAAGGAGGTCTGATCTGTAGATGGGTATTTGGGAAATAATCACAAGTGTTTGTATTTAAGACAATTAGAATGAGTCAACACAACAAGGAGTACAGCTAGAAAAGATGACCAAAGATTGATCCCTGAATCTCCAACTTTAGAAGCTGTGGGAAAAGATGATATGGAATGACCAGTAAAAGTGAGATAGGAGAAAAATCAAGAGAGTGAGATATTCTTGACTCTAAATGAATAAAGTTAATTATACAGGAAAAGTGATTGACTCCGTTAAACACTGTTGAGAAAGAGTGAAGTGCAAGATTCTTAAAGGAGGAAGAGAAGAGTTCACGAAACTCAATAACCAAGCTGTTACTAGGATCACACATATTTTGAAAATTGTAAGGGCTAGCAAAAGAGAAGCTTTGAAGAGAATGACAGCAAGCAAGTAGGTAAAGTCATTGACAAATATAGGATGATGATGCAAGGGTCAGCAGATAATAGCAACAATGAGAAGTAATGTTTTTAGAAACAAAGAAAAAATAGTCTAAAAACAAAATTAGGAAGTGGGTAAAATTTCTTTTTTATTGAATTTATTGAGGTGACATTGGTTAATAAAGTTATATAGGTTTTAGTTGTACAATTCTATAATTCATCAACTGTATATTGTACTGTGTGTTCACCATCCCAAGTCAAGTCTTCTTTTATCACCATTTATGCCCCCTATACTCTATTCTGCCTCTCCCCACCCCCTCTTCCTTCTGGTAATCACCATACTGTGTCTATGAGTTTTTTCTTTTTCTTGCTTAATTGCTTCACCTTTTCCACTCAGCCCCATAACCCTCCCCCGCTTACAACTGTCAGTCTGCTATTTATCTATGAGTCTATTTCTATTTTGTTTCTTAGTATATTTTGTTCATTAGATTTCACATGTGAGTGAAACCACATCGTATTTGCCTCTCTCTGACTGGCTTATTTCACTTAGCAAAATGTTCTTCAGGTCCATTCATACTGTGGCAAAGGGTAAAATTTTCTTCTTTTTAATGGCCGAGCAGAATTCCATTGGTAAATGTCCATAGTTGTTTTGTCCACTCATCTACTGATAGACACTTGGGCTGCATCCAAATTTTGGCAAATGTAAATAATGCTGCAATAAACATAGGGGTGTTTATGTTCTTTCGAAATAGTGTTTTGGGTTCCTTTGGATATATTCCCAGAAGTGGGGTTGCTGGGTCAAAAAGCAGATCCAGTTTTGATTTTTTGAAGTATTTCCATACTGCTTTCCACAGTGGCTGCACCAATGTGCATTCCCACCAACAGTGCATGAAGGTTCCCTTTTCTCCACATCTTCGTCAGCACTCACTGCTTGTTGATTTATTGATGATGGCCATTCTGACAGGTGTGAGGTGATATCTCATTGTAGTTTTAATTTGCATTTCTCTGATGATTGGTGACATTGAGCATCTTTTCACATGTCTATTGACTATCTCTATGTCCTCTTTAGAGAGAAGCGAGCAGAGCTTCTAACCCTCCTCATGGTAAAAAGGTCAAGGGAAAAAAGACAGCTGTCACGGGAGAAGTCTTCTTTAAGGATCAGTATATTTAGAGGAGGTTTTCAGTAGAGAAATAATAACTAACTAATAAAGAGATATTGATTTGCTTACAGCTCTTCAGATATGAATATCTATACTAAGACTGAAAAATTACATAATAAGGATGGTCAAATATATACATATTTATACTATTCGACCTAAGGAAAGAAAGCTTTGCTTAAAATTATAATATTAAAACCAACTATTTTTCTAGATATTGGAAAATTTAGGGAGTATATGACTCAGGTTAGTGATAAAGTATTTCTGGGAGATGGAACTGTACTAATTCATTTTGACTTGGTGGATTTTTGTATTAATATTTTGCTATAAAATGTGTATTTTTATTTGAATAAAGGAAAATTTATACCTCATTCTTCCTTGGTATCTTTTCATTTGATATAACCTCTCAACTAAAGAAAACATTAGGTTTTCAAATAAATGGCTGAGTGAGAATGTTTCATGTGTTTTCAATACCTGGTTACATAATAATTGCAAAGGACAACCAAAATGACCAAGAGGTCAGTAATGAAGGAAACCAGAATATGCCACTTCAAAATATGCTTCTTTGACACAAAAATCATTCCCCTCTGATGCCATTCAGAAAGGAGTGCTCTGCCTGAGAGTAAGGGCTCCTGCAGTTTGGGGAATAACTCAGCACAAGGATCCTAGTGACTGTTCCTTCTGTTATCTCCCCAGAGCCACCAACCTCAGACTCTCTCAAGTGTCTCTAGTCCACTCTGTCCTCCCTTTCCTGGAGCCCAGGGTATATATATGGCCAAAAAAGAGATTTTGTGTTTGGCCCTAAATGGGCTCTCTGTGTCTCCAGCCATCTCTCCCCGATGGACAGAAACCCTGATGCTTTTCATAGCTGGATGTTTTGTGGGTTCCTTTCTGGCCCTGGTACTATAGGCTAGGGAACCCAGCTTGGGGTTTGGACCCCACACTTCTCAGGGGGAACAACCCAGCTGCTGAAATATCCCTCCAGAACTTCAGTTGCCACCCTTGGGAGTCCAGCCAGCCCTCTCATGCATTCTCTGCACTGCCTGCCAGTCTTGTTGTGGTGAAGTGGTTTCTTCTGTCTGTCCGTGGTCAGAAGGCCTCTCTCCAGCTAGTGTTCAGTTGGTTATTCCAGATGATTTCTCTACAATTTACTGGTAATTCCAGATTGGTCCTGGGAGGAGGTTAGTGTAGTTTCCACCAACTCCTATGCCATCTTGGATCTCAAGATTGTATAATTTTCATATTTCATTTATCATCATGTTCCACCTAAACATCTCATAATCTAGAGCATTGAGAGTAAATTCTAGAATGTACTAAATTCTCCATGCTTTGAGTGGTTTCTTCCACCTACTGACTTCTTTTTTTCTTTTCTTTTTTTTGGGGGTAGGGTAAGAAAAGAAATAACTGATGTGGGGACTATATTATGAAATCTGACTGCATGGAAGAACATATTGGTCAATGATACATAGGACAAGGATTTAATTTCCAAAATATATAAAGAGCTTATATGACTCAACATCAGGAAGACAAACAATCCAACTAAAAAATGAACAAAGGACCTGAATAGAAACTTCTCCAAGGAGAACATACAGATGGCCCATAGGCATATGAGAAATGCTCCACATCACTAGCCATCAGAGAGATGCAAATTAAAACCAGAATGACATATCACCTCACCCTTGTTAGAATGGCTGTCGTTAATAAATCAACAAACACAAGTGCTGGCAAGGATGCGGATCCAGAAAAGGGAACTCTAGTGCACTGTTGGTGGGAATGCAGACTAGTGTAGCCGCTGTGGAAAACAGTGCGGAATTTCCTCAAAAAAAATAAAAATGGTACTACCTTTTGGCCAAGAGTTTCCCCTGCTGAGAATATACCCAAAGAATCTGAAACACCAATTCAATGAACCCCCATATTCATAGCAGTGCTATTTAAAATAGCCAAGATTTGGAAACAGCCTAAGTGTCCATCAGTAGATGAGTGGATAAAAACCTGTGTAAAATCTACACAATGGAATACTATGCTGCAGAAAGAAAGAAGGGATTCGTACCTTTTGTGATAGCATAGATGGAACTGGAGTCTATTTTGCTAAGTGAAATAAGCCAGTTGGTGAAAGACAAATACCATATGATCTCACTTATAAGAGGATTCTAATGAACAAAATAAACTAATGAACAAAATAGAACCAGCGGCATCGAATCATAGAACAGACTGACAGCTGTAAGAGGGGAGGGGGAAGGAGGGGAATGACTGAAAGAGGGGAAAGGGATTAGCCAAGGAACATATATGAAGGACCTGTGGACATGGACAGTGGTGTGGGGATTGACTGTGGAAATGGGGGGCAGTGACCCCAAATGACAATTAAGCCCCTTAATTGATCCTGAATTAGTAACGTGAGTATCCCTTCCCTTGAAATTGGTGTCCTAATAGTTTCTTTAGTTCTTTTTGGGGGTCTGCCATAATCATTACCACTGAGTAAACATTATGGGCTGATGGGTGTTCTTGGGTTTTATCACAGGTACTTTATAAAGCTTCTACTTGTATAGCTAAGTTTAAATCCCAGCTCAGGAGTTTTTAAATCTCTTTAAACTACTACCCATGAGATTAAATGAAACATCAACAGCCAAACAACAACAAAGGACTACTTAATATAGCAAATGGTCATGTATCATATATCAACTAAATGAATAGTTTATTGAATGGTTGCTATGTTTATAGAATCTTCTTTGCTTATTAAAAAAAACCTACTTTGAAAAACAGAAAAATAACTCTGCAATTCTCAAACATATTAAATCTCATGATGAATAAGAGAGCTATGTATTAGTTTGGCTTTCTTCAACACAAAGCCTGAGACAAGGGCAGTGGAAATTTATCTGGGAAGTGTTCCCAGGAAGTAATGAGGGAGTAGGGAGTGTGAGACAGGAGGAAAGGAGGAAAGATCAAAATAAGGATTCATTATCGCACTCATCATTGTGAACAACTGAGGATTCCTCAACGACATTTGGAGAAAGATGCAGGTGCCTTCAGAATTATCTTCTGAAAACTTAGGATGCTGAAGCATTTACACAAGAGAACTCCCCTTTTGGTTTAGGGCTTCTGTGTCCACCACAATTTTTAACTGTTGTGTAAGAAAACTGTGAATGATGGGGCTGCAGAGTGGAGGTGAGGGGGTTGCAGTGGTTCTAAGCATTGAGGCTTGACTAAAAGAAGATAATGTAACATTCTGCAACAGATTACACATGCCCTTTTGTTGGAAACCAATATTGTGATGGTGGAAGGAATGAAGTAAATTCCTATTCATTGTCTAAATTTAGCTCAACACCAGTTCATACTAATTCTACCCTTGGTTCTACACTTCTACTCTATTTCCTAATCTTTGAAGTCACAAGAAAAGAACTAGAGACATAGATTTTAGTTTTAGTAGTCTTAATTTATTCTTGCTCTTCTGTTATGACAGGCCTGAGAAAGAAAATACACTTTTTATCTCTCAGGTTTTCAGTGTTTGTATTTCTAAAACAGATTAGATAGTTCCTGGGGTTTCTTTTAGGCTCCGAATTGGTCATGATTCATTTATTTTAAGCATGCAGTCAGCCAGTCTTGCCTTAGCATGTCCCCTTGTCAATCCATGTGTAGAGTTTTGGGCATATGGGCCTACAATGATTTTAGAGGGTTATCATAGATCATTGCCAGTGCCCATATATTCTTTTCTTTTTATAATGTTTGAGGTTCTCACCATTAGATTTGATTCTTTGGGTTAAGGTGTATTTCTAAATGGTTTGTGTAAAATATCAAGTAAATAAAATATATTTAGAGCAATACATATTATATCAGGTAGAAGTTTTAAATCTGATTGTAAAGAAAACATTCTCAATTAGAGGTAAACATTGGATTGAAAATTCATTTACAAGTGGCAAGATTCATGTATTGGCAAGATACTGACCAGAATATAACCATTCATACATTTCATAATGATTTCTATTGCAAAAATTAATGGGGATTCTATATGTTGGAGGGTTTACCATTTAAGTTACTCTCCTGGTTGAAGGAAACAAGCTTTTCTTTGATTGAATAAACATTTCCTGTGTTGCTAAAATAAACCACTGAATTGACATTACTTTGAAGATTCAAGTAGAATATTATTATTTTTTAAAACTTATATCAAATTTTTCTAATCATGTATTTACTTTGTCTAATAGGCTTGCTTCTCATTTTCTAACTTTATTCCCTAGTATGTTGACCAACAGAGGAGAAGTATTTCTTAGCCCAAAAGGTTTAAAGAGAACAGAATAAATTATTTACCTATGTTCTTTGTAAACATTAGGTAAGATGGACAACCAAGTGGAGAAAGAAGAACTATTAAATATTCTCTGCTTCCAAACACCCCACACCATGGCACTAGCAAAAATAGTTCTACCTCTCTTGCAGACAAACCCTTATCCAGTGTATAATGTTAGGGGAAAGCCCCAAAAGTCCAAATTTAGAATTGACTTGAAGAACTGACCCATAACCTTATTTAAATGTATAAGTGCTTGAATATGAGAAACTTATGTACATGGGCAAAGCAGCTGCTCCCAGTGGTGGCCGGCCAGGAAGAATCCACACCCCTCCCAGGACAGAGTTTCTTCTTCAAAAGGGTTAATAGGAAGGGTTAATGCCAATACCAAATGCCAGGTGGTTGTGTAGACCTCTGGGGAAAACAATATATCACTAAATTAGTAGAAAATTTAAAGAATACCATCAGGAAGTTATTACATTTTATGTATTTATTAACTTCTTCCTAAGGTCACGATATTTTGTTTATTGAGTGATATTTCAGTTTTGGGGGTAGTCATCCAACCGTGAGGTTGCAGAGAATTAAACAGTCCCAAAGAGTGCAATAGTCACAGAGAGTTCAACATCTCCCACATGCCTTTGCTGCTGGAGCCATACTGCATCCCAAAAGTGAGTTTCCCTACCCTCCACCCCACATGTGGGGTCCTTCTCTATTGTGCAATAACATTTTGCAAATTTTTTGGACCCTTTCTACCATAATGGTTTGGAGTCTGAGTGCAAAGCAATAATATACTCCACAGATGCCCAGTATAATGAACAAAGAGACAACGATAACATCCAATAGGGCTCCTTTTCAAGGTAGTGATAGACACTGAAAGCAAGTGGCAGAAGATTACTTTCATACTGCTAAATAGCTGAGATTCCATTAGTCATTTGGATCAGAGTAAGGGATGTATTATAATGATTGTAAGGAATATGAGTACAATAGTCAGTATGTGTAAGGGCACAGGCTCCTCCTTGAACAGTAGGAAGCATATATCTTCCATGGGAATTCATCAGCCACATCACTGTTGATGTCCCTGTGTGGTTCGTACATAGCAAACAATTGTCTAAATCCCTGCACAGTAACTTTCTGGGTTGCTCTCTTGCTGCAGGCCAGTGGCAGTGTCGATGCATGTCAAAGCATATTTGCCATTCTGAGACAGTGGCAAGGGCCCAGTACAATGCACCTTCCATCTCATGGCCAGGGCTTTTGCCCTTGCTATTTGTTCTAAATGCCAAGGTAACTGTTTTGTGTTTGAGAGAACAAGAAGTACGCTCATGGTATGTCTACATAATATGGGCACGGGTGAGGTTCATGCCCTTCAGTGTCATGATTCCTCAAAGGGTATATACTCCTTGTGCACAGTGTTTTTATGTAGCCAAGGGGTCAGCTCTTGAGCATCATTGATTTTCTCTATGTGTCAAACCTGGGCCAACTGATATGCCTTCTGAGTCCCTTGAGAGGAACTAACTCTGTGGGCCAGTACATGGTATACTGTGACCTTCAAGACTTTTGACTTTTCCCAGATCTCATTCCACATTTTAGCTTTCCAAAGTGGGTGGTGTCGAACTCCTTAGTTGTTATTTCTCCATTGTCCCGTCCACAAAGTGAGGTCTTTATAGTTAGCTCAACTGTCAGTTGCCAAAGTGACAGGGCTGTGTTTGTACATCAGTACCATCCAAGGAGATTGCAGCTCTGCCCATTGACTGCTTTGCTGACTTCCTCCATCCAGTCATATAGCGATTGTATTTGGTTGTATTATTACTGTGGTCCAAACGGATGGATTGTCCCTAGTGGACCCATCGCTGTACCATGTAGTCATGGGGATTGGTACTTCACCTTCCTTAATATGCAACTCTAACCGTGGGTATGTCCATAGGCCCCTGTCAGTGTTTTCAGGCATATCACTAACTGTATGGCTGGGCCTCAGATGGCACGTAGCTCAGCACTAAGTGGACTGGTCCAAAGAGTATACTGTTGCTGTAAATACACATATGACTTGTGCAGGGTAGCAGACGGGGCCACTCCCGACTGGGGCTTGGCAAATTCCTGGATTCATCTAACAATGGGATATTGCATCTTTCCCTTCCCTGGCAGGGTTTTCATGATAGTCTTTACATGCTATAGACCAAGGTGTACTGCCAAGAGTTGTTTTTCCACAGGACTCTACCTTTGTTCAGTCCTTTTTATAAACAGGACTTAAAACCTCGGTGTACCTTCCTCCCATCTTGCTTTTGCCATAAGCCCCACCCGAAGCCCTCTGGATAGACTTAAACATTTAATTTACAAGTGTTGGTTGCATCCACCACCCCTCATATTTGTATTTGTTTTAAATCAGTGTGCTCTTGTCTCTAATCCTAAATTGTTCTTTTCTTAACTAATTTGTACAAGGGACATAACATCTGCTCTAGTTGGGGAATAAACAGCATTTGCAATTGTTTTACTCTTTCTAGCATAAGATAATCTTGAATCTTATCTAGCAACTTGAATAACTTTTGTCTTACTTGACCAGACACTCCCAAGAATTTGACAGAAGACTCAAGCCCCTGCACCTTGTTGAGATTCACGGTCTCTGCCATCCTTCCAGATGCTCCACTAGACTCTCCGATACCTTATGTAAAATAGCAAGATCATTACCAGTTAGCAGAATATCATCAATATAATGATGTAATCCCACCTCCTCTCTGCCTTTCCATGTAGATATTTCTTTTGCTACTAAGCCATGGCAGATGGTGGAGCTATGCAGGTAGACTTGTGGTAACACCCGAAACATCCAGTGTTTTAATTCCAGCTGAAAATGAACTGATCTTGATTTGTTGGGTCTATAGGAATACCTTAGAAGGCATTAGTAAGGACTAATACAAAATGATATGGTCCTAGGGATTTACTTACTTTACTCAATAACTGGGCAATGTTAGGAACTGCAGCATGGGTTAAGGGAACTACTTTATTAAGCTCTTTAGACTCCACTGACATTCTTCATGATGCATTTGGCTATGGACTGGCCAGACAAGGCTGTTAAAAGAACTATGGGTGGGGAAAATTACATCCACTCTGTATAGCTCTTTAACCATGTGATCCATGCAAGCCCCTCACCTAAGCAATACTGTCATACTGATACTACCCACAGATGTTGCCAGAGCCTTTCAGTAGTAGCTGCCTGTGCCAGGTGAGCTTCCCTTTCCAGCTGAGGTCATCTTCCAAATGGTGATTCCCAGTGGCCAGCACTAGTGCCTCTTCCGAAGAGAACCTCCAAGCACATAAGAGGCCAGACCACAGCAGCCACTCTAGCCTTTATGTCTTTTTTTTTTCTTTTTCTACCTTCAGCCTCTTCCATAACTCTGCTACTCCAACAGGTTTTGGGCCATCCTTGTACAGGGGTCCCTAAGCCTCCAATGTCTGAGCGTTTGGTCATTTTGGGATTTCCCCCAGCAGAGCCTATTTTTCTTCCATTTTACCCCTGGCTTTTGTGAGTTCTTCAGAATCCTGCTCACAGAGGCAATTGTTGGGGGAAAGTCTCAAAAGCCTAAATTCAGGATCAATTCTGAAGAGCTAACACATAGCTTTTTTCAAAATAGGAGAAACTTATATACGTGGGCAAAGCAGCTGCTCCCAGTAGTGGCCGGCCAGGAATAATCCATACCCCTCCTAGGATAGAGTTTGTTTTTTAAAAGGATTAATAGGAAAAGTTAATATCAAGTGGCAGGTAGTTGTGTAGACCTCTGGAGAAAACAATATCTCATTAAATTAATAAACAAGTTAAAAAATAACATCAGGAAGTTATTACATTTTATACATTCATTAACCTCCTTCCTTGGGGCATGCGATTTGTCTTTAGGCAACATCCTGATTTTCTGGGTAGTCAGCCAAGTGTGAGGTTGCAGAGAGGCAAACATTCCCAGAGTTCAACAGTCACAGAGAATTCACCATCTCCCAGATGCCTTGCTTCTGGAGCCATATTGCGTCTCTAACGTGAGTTCCCTTACAGTAAGTAATTGCTGGAAGGTTCTGTAAAAACCCAAAGGGGATATGAGGGATCTAGGGTGTGGTTTTGATGATTTCCCAGTTTACCTAGAACATAGCACTTTTGTGTTGTTTACTCTTCTGTAAAACTATATTAAACATCATAATTTATTTTAGAGTCATAAAATCAGGATGTTGGAGTGGATGATGATCTTTGAAATTACAATCAATTTTAAGCACTTTTATATACTTTTTGAGTGAGGAAGTTGATATGTATGGAAGTTACATCATTTTTTTATGTCACACCATTAGTGGTAGAGCCAAGACTAGAGACAAAGTTTCTGGCTTTTAAGGACTTTGGTAGATTAGACATGAATCAATCATTTTAAAGGGTCAAATCATGAGGAATGCTGTCTCTAGGTTCTTAGTAGTGGTACACTAAGGACAGGGTGACAGGGCTTCTGCCCTGGATCAAGGTGCCTCAGTAGAACTTAGACCAATGAATAATGTTTTCCAGGAAGCATATTTTATCACTAACATTGTCTGAAACTGTGGACACATTATTATTGTTTTTAAGCTATCTAGAGACCAAGCATCCCAATGTGGATGACTCCCAGCGCCCTGTATTTGGGATGCTACAGGTGAACTGTAAACTGTCCAGTAAGTTCCAATACAATATAGCAGCCTGCTGCTGAGTATGAGATGAGATTTGGGCCAGAAGTCCTGTGAAGGTGGGATGGAAATAGGGTCTGAGCATGTACCCTGACCCTGTTCTATACTGATTTACTTTCCCCAGAGACATTCAAGTTCAGTTTTTTGCTTAGGACTTATAAGAATATTCTAATCTGAGACTAAGAATAAATATTTGTTTTTTTACAACCTCATCATCTTACATGTCTTAATACTATGCCAAATGTGTCCTGGGAGTAGAATAGTTATGTTTTTTTTTTTTAACTTGGCTTCTATTGATTTATTTAATATTTGTTATTTTGGATACAAAAACGGAACTGGTCAAGTGATTCAGTTTGGCAGACTACTCAACTATTCTGGCAAACAAATTGTCCCCAGCGTGAATCCATTCTGAAGTTTACAGAGGTTCAACTTATGAACCAATTGAAATGAGAGCCTAGCTGAAAGGACACAGCTGATTGGCAGGTTCAGGATGAGCAGGATAAATAAAAGGCAGCAGTAGAACATTTGCAAAGGTCAATGATATGCCATCCATCTAGAGCCACACCTCAGTGCTTCTCAGAGTGTTTTCACCATGAGTGGCTGCCCGTTTTTAAGAAATGGCCTTAGGTAAGTATTTATCTCTATTCAAAATATAGTTAGGCTCTTAGAAATGCCAAGTATGAACACTTAAGTTTCCAAATTTTAAGAGCATTGAAAACTGTCTCCCTCATTCCCTTGTTTAATAATCTCTTTTTAAATAATTAGCAATAAGAGAATTTTAATCACTCATATTATCAGTTACTGGGTTTTCTCAAGATCTATTTTTTCCCATCACTTATTTAATCTGCAGGCATTCTTTTGAAAAACTATCTTTAGAAGGCAGTGAAGAAGATGAATCACAAACTGGTATAAATAAAGCCAGCAAAGGAGGACTTATCTATGGGAATTATCTTCATGTAAGTGGCGGATTATCTTACAGTATTTAGCTTCCATTGTTGGGTGTTTTGTTGTCTTTTTTTTCTCAGTCACCAAATAGTTTTCAGGACCTAATAATACCTTTTTCATAGAAATTTATGCTTTTCAATTTTTGTTCAAACAATTCAAAAGCCTCATATGAAAATTAATCTCTTCAGTAAAGGCAACAAATGTAGAATCTGGGTGGAAGAATATAAATGATCAAATTAGTGTAGATAACTGGAAAGCATTGTACAACTTGTATAAGTACGACAAGGTCACTAAATCCCAAATGATTCCAGAAAAAAAATTCTCTTTTAAATCTCTTTATAAAGTAGAAATTTTTAAGGCAAATATTTTCTTGACATGATTAATAAATAAAAGAGGGATGATACAAATGAGGTATTGGAGATTATTCTGGGGTAAATTTTAGCCTGTTTGTCTTCCATATTGTTTAAGAAGTGAAATGATTAGAGCTCTTGATGCCTTCATCAATGTAGTTCTCAGGATGAGCTGATAAAGAATGTTAAGATCTTCTTAGAATAGGCTTTCTAAGAGAATAGAGGAATGGAAGTTTCAGAGTCAGCTAAGTAAGTTATCAAGCTTTTATCACACCTTTTCAAGAGATGGAAGAACTATGGCTTCTCAATGAGTATAATAGCATTTGTTATAATAGATCCTACCAAATACAAAATTCTTCAGAAAAAAATAAAAGCCACAAATTCAACTCACTATTTATGAGAAGATTCACTAATTATTTATAAGAAAATAGACGGAGTCTGAGAATTTGAGAATTTGGGTTAGTATTTCAGTACTGTATTCTATTTCATATTAAAGTTGATAAAACCGAGTTTTGCAATTTTAAAAACAGTCACTCATTTTTTTTAGTTTTATTGCAATGCGATTAATATATAACATTGTGCAAGTTTCAGGTATACAACTTGCTGATTTGATACCTTTATGTATTTCAATATGATTATCAGTGCAGCATTGAGCTGACATGTCTACTACGTCACATCATTACCATTGTTTGGGGTGTGGTGACAACATTTAAGACCTGCTCTTTTAGCAACTTTCAAGTATATAATAGTGTTGCTAACTATATATAATCACTATGTTATAAATTGGATCCCCATAACTTCTTTATCTTATAACTGGAAGTTTATACAAAATCAGGTTTTTAATTTTTTTGTTTAAAGTTGGAAAAAATTTTGAAGGCACAGGAGCTTCAAAGTGAAATAAAAGGAAATAAAATCCACGACGAACACCTTTTCATCATAACTCATCAAGGTAAGTGGCACAAAAGTTTGGACAATAACTATTCCACAAGCATTTTGCATCAATAATGAGGAACCTACAATTATTTTAACTGTAAAATGGTGAAAGCCCAAGGAATCTGCTTTGTTAAAACTGCTCAAGACATTTTCCTGTCAGATAAGTTCTCGCAGAACCTCCTACTGGGATTTGAAAGTCTTCTTTATGTTCCTTCACTGCTAATTGGATCAGGTTGAATTTTTAAGCTTTGTCCGAAATCCAAGAAGACATTTATCTTGGAATTGACAAAGAATTTTCAAGCTAGTATGTTATTATTTTTCAACTTGGAACTTTAGAAAACTGCTTTCAAGAAATACATCGCTCAAATTTATTGTGACTTTACATACTCCCATATAAATCTGGCATTTAATAGAAATGGAAATTTTGCCTAAAATGTGTGTTTATCCTCTTTAGACTTAAAACCTCTGGGCACTGTTTTGTTTCTTTTTCATGTTTCAATGACACTTTTCCTTGTTTTAATATTTTTGTCTTTTTCTGCTTTTGAAATGAGCTCTCAATTACAATGTGTCAAATTGCATTAAAAAGTGCCAGCCACTGGCACAGTATAGAGAAGCCCACAAGTAAGGACAGACAGCAGCAGCAGGTGGCAAGAGGGGCAAAGTGATGGAGTCGTGGTTACAAATGTTCACAAGAAGCTAAAACTATCCAACAGGTTGTGCCCTGATGTTAGCACAGGTGATACTCGTCTCTACCTTGGTGGGTGGCCTCAGTATATTTGGGCTCAGATTCTACAGTTTCTTCCAGTAAAGAGTTCCTGATTTGAACTGATCACAGGGTGGCACTGGACCATCAACTAGTTTTTCAAAATGCTGTTGTAGACCTGATAGTTGTACTGAGAGACTTCAGCAGCTCTGCGCTTCAGCAACAGCGTCCACTTGGGGTTTCCTGGCTGGATATGTAGCTGAGCCAAGATCCAAAGGCCATTAAGTGGACGTCAGAGGTTGACACAACACGCCCTATCCTTCCAAAATCCTCTTGGCAATCGTTGTTGTTTTGTGACTTGCTGGAAATAGGGTCAGCGTTTTAACAACATTCCTTAAACTGAAACTGAAGTTCATCCTTATTGGGAATATTCTTCCATGTTGCAAGGAAGACCTAGCTTTCCATTTTGCTGCCATGTACAGAAAGCACATGGAGTAGGATATAGGAGACGTCTATTGTTTTTCACAGCCACCTGCAGGTTATTCAGAGGTTCCATGTTCATGACTGGGCCCAAGGGTTTGAGAGGCAGGGAGACATCAATGCTCTGGTTTGTCGTCAGTGGTGTATGTTTGGCCAGAGGAGTGCTGGGGATGATACCAGAGCCATTCTTGTTAAGCCGACAGCAAAGTCTCATGTGCTGCAGAGCTTTGTTGGGAAATCCATTTCCATATAGATGTGCCCTTGGGGATGAGTAAATGTTTCAGAAATTTCCAAACCTTTAGCCTTTACTGTAGGCAGCCAGACAGCCTTAGGAGCCACATTTCCAACAGGTGCCATGCCTACCCCTGTAGAGAGTTCAAATCGATCATTCAGACCACTGCTGGCCACAGATTGCTCCTTTGCTCCTTATTGATTAAGGAGCAAAGGTTGCAGGCACTGATGACATAATGAAGGATTGTCCCACTGCCAGACTTCCTCCAATGCCCCGGCCAAGGTCACCTCCAAGCAGACTATCCAGTCCTCCTCTCAAGAGATCCACTGCTCCCACCTACATGGGGGATTCTGTGGCACATTGATTGGGGGACTGAGGTCAAGGTCCCCCAGAAGGTCACTTTGGGAAGGAATAATGGTTGGTGGCTGTTCCAGGTTGGTGGCAGTGGTGGTGCTAACATGGTCAGTGGTTTTTAATGTAGGAGTCCATAACTTTGGGAGTTTAGAAAGTCCCTGAACTCTTTGAAGTTGTATGCAGAATTTTGTTAATATATATCTTAAAGAGGTCTGTGACCCCAAAATATTTAGATCCTTAACCCTAACGCTAACCCCAACACTGTGATAAGTACTAAGGGAAATAGATGAGTAAGACAACATTTTAGATTTGACTGTTCATGTATGCTTATCCTCCCATAATATGCTAAGTTCCCAGAACCCAAACTTTGTCAAATACATTAGGTTAATAAATATTGAATTTTCAGCTTATACATAAAGTTGGACGTCACTTTTGCTTCTCTACATACCTCCATCTTCCAATGGGAAGGTAGAATTAGATCATGTGCTATATCCTGAAAGACTTAAATAATATATTTGTTGAGAGAAATCAGTGTAATAATAACAACTATAAAGCATATAAATAATACACATGACATATTAAAACATTCAATAAAAGGGAGCTATTGTAAGTTTATCACTGATATTTGGTTATAGCATAAAAAGGGCTATATTGATATTTATTAATTTTTAAATTACATTTTTATTTCTTTCAATGTATTATATTAGCCATGTCTTTTATATAATTATGGTCAAAGGGACTCCCAGAATTTTCCAACTGACAATGGTTTTCTCATTGCAGCTTATGAACTCTGGTTTAAGCAAATCCTCTGGGAATTAGATTCTGTTCGTGAGATCTTTCAGAATGGTCTTGTAAGTTATTGTCATAACATTGATTTCATACTCTTTTTAGAGAATGTAGAAAATATTATTAATGAAAAAAAATTAACACCAAATGATGAAATTATTAGTGAAAAAAGGCTTTTCAGTGGGCAAGAGCGTAGTCATATTTTCCCAGTGCCATCTCTACCCTGAGCTCCACATTGCATTCAGGTTCTTTCCTTTTTTTTAAATTTAAAAATTTTTTTAATCCCCACCCGAGGATATATTTACTGTTTTTTAAAATTTAATTGTTGTTCAAGTACAGTTGTCTCCATTTTACCCCCACCACTCTCCCCTGACCCCAGCCAACCCCACTCCCCACCCCTGATCCCACCCCCACTTGGTTTTGTCCATGTGTCCTATATAGTTGTTCCTGAAAACCCTTCCCCCTTCCCCCTCCCCCCATTATCCCCACCTACCTCTCCTCTGGCCATTGTCAGTTTGTTCTTAATTTTCATGTTTCTGGTTATATTTTGCTTGCTGGTTTCTTTTGTTGATTAGGTTCCACTTATAGGTGAGAGCTAAGTATATAAGGCCAGGCAGTTAGGTTCCTTTCAAATTTCAGTTTCAAGCCCCTTGTTTAGAAACCCCCCTTTTTCTTTTCCCTGAAGAATAGTTGTTTTAGATGATGGTAGATTGCAGAATAGCTAATATACAGCCTTTAATTACTAAGTACCAGAATTGTATTTCTAATGAATATTTGTTAGGGGAAGAGAGGAACAATAATGGGGAAAGCAAACAGGAAGAGAAGGAGGAGGTAGGAAAAGAGTAGCAAGAGGAAGAAAAAGAGAGAAGAGCTGAGGAGGAGGGGAGGGCAATGAAGAAAAAGGCAAGGAGGACCAGAGTGGGAGAACAGCGGAGGTTTGGGTGATGGCAGAAATCTGAACTGCACTTGCCGCCTCCCACCCTGCTTCCTGCTCCCATAGCCCCCCAGACACAGGGCATGGCCTCAGGTGCTCTACCAGGAAGCCCCTGCCCAGGAGGGGTTGGGACAGGGAGAACAGCCAGACAATGCTCTTCTTTACATGTTAATACAGTTCCCTTTTATGTCAATGGCAACTAGGCCCTCTGGAAAGAGCAGATTTACCCAGGTGTTGCTTAATCCTCACCTTACCTTTCCATGTCACCTTGATCTTTGTTCCTCCATGCAAATTTACAGGAAAATTGGTTTAAAATTAGTGGGTTTTGCGTTCCGGAATTTGCTCCTAACTTGCTTCCATGTAATTTCCTATTTTTAAAGAAAGAAAAATGATTCTAATTTTGCAGACATCCCCTGCACACAATCCGGTTACCATTAATTCAACATATACATAGGAGGGGGGATCCAAAAAACCCAGAATTTATTTATAAAAAAGTGTGCATGCATTCTTACATGTTTAAATTCAGTCACCTTCCAAGTGCTCTCCATTTGATGCAAGACACCCACTGAGATTTTTTTTTCACTGCTCAAGACAATTTTGGAACTGAGCAATTTTGATGCCTTTTAGTGCTTCTGCTGTTTTGTTTCACCTCTTCCAAGACAGCAAAACGTTTCCCTTTGAGGACTTTTTTTTTTAATCTAGAAAAACAAAAACCAGCTGCTTTGGGTGAGATCAGGTGAGTAGGGAGGGTAGGGCACCGGGGTCATGGCATTTTTTGATCAAAAACCGCTGAACACTCAGCACCATGTGGGCAGGTGCGCTCAATAAATCACCCATCATAAAACGGGCAAATGCTTTGAAAGAGTCTTCAAAAAACATTCACTGAAGCCGAACGCAGCCTCTCACATCAATTCCAGCTGGCACACTGACACAGATGGGTTCCTAGAACACTCACCTAGCAGGGGAAGCCTACACTGCAAAGGGCCAGCCCTCCAGAGGATAATTCCTGTTATTTTGGAGTCACCCCTCCTACTTATGGCAAATTTTCATTCCGACGTTCCTTTTTGAAATAAGATAAAATTAATAGGAATGTACTGTTTGTAGACTATTTTTTATCTTCTAAAATCTAGCATGGATTACTCAGTGTTTTATTTCTTACCCATCAGGTCAGGGACGAGAGGAATATGCTTAAGGTTGTTACACGAATGCATCGAGTGGTGGTGATCCTTAAACTGCTGGTACAGCAGTTTTCTGTTCTGGAGACGATGACGGCCTTGGACTTCAATGACTTCAGGTGTGCCCCTGCGGCTTTGTGATAATACAGTGGGGCTGACCTTCTCAGTGTCATGGGGTCAAAAGAGAACTTGTGTGTTGTGTGACAAGAGGAGTCTGTTCTACTGATACTTGTCACTATGAGTACCGGGAGTCCTAATCACAAACCATTTGAGGAGTTATTAAAACATTTCATCATTTAATTTTACATAAAAATATAATATGATCAATTAATTTCAATTTATCTTTGTGCCATGATTTTACCCAAAAAGAATTCGAGGCCACTTATCAAAATGGCTAAAATGGCTTATATATCTCATCTAACTAAATTTCTAAAAAATTAAAAACTAAAAATAGAAGAGAAACTGGAGTGATATGTAACGAAGGATTTCAGTGAAATTGTCAGAATAAGCTATGGATTGATTTATAAAGTTCAGCTCTACATTTTTAGGCAGCCGAAGTTTTATCAGAAAAAGCTTTTGTATATACCAAACTTGAAAGTAGATTTTCCTAGGACATTAGGTGCATTTCACAGTGTAATATGCAGTCCAACATGTTTGACAATCAAAGGAAATGTAATAGAATTCCTTTGTGGTTGATTTTAAAAATTATAGTCTTGGTACCAATTAGATGAAGGATGCTAATAAAGAGGTGGCTGTATAGGGTAGGAGTAGTAGCATTTTGATCGCCTCTTTTGCCCTCTGGAACATCCCCTTCATTTCACTTGTCTCATTGGTGATCATAATAGTTGTAGGTAGTGACATCATTAATAATATTTAGAAGTGTAAGATTTAGGAGGGATTGAATATTTATAAATTGTAAATAATCTTTTTAGTACTATTGAAAAAAATATTGTTCCATGTCCACCCATCTTTAAGAAAAAACTTAGTATACATACATAACATTTTACAAACTATATAAACATTTCAACTTTAAATTGATTGATAGATATCAACAAGGATGTTAGAGTAGCTCATTTCCTTTATTTCAGCAACGTCCAAACCATAGGTCCAACTCTAGTTGTGTGTCTGTGTTCTTGATGGTGTCTAGGGAAGTGAAACTGAGAGCCTCTCACGATAGATAAATCATTACAGTGATTTACAATGTCAACACATTTTTTTTCTTTCTCTTCTCTTCCCCTATTTATCTAAAAGAGAGTACTTATCTCCAGCGTCTGGCTTTCAGAGTTTGCAATTCAGACTATTAGAAAACAAGATAGGTGTCCTTCAGAGTTCAAGAGTACCTTACAACAGAAGACATTATCGTGATAACTTCAAAGGAGAAGATAATGAACTGCTCCTTCAGTCGGAGCAGGAGAAAACACTTCTGCAACTAGTGGAGGTACGTGCTCAAATACTATTTCTAAGGTCTAACTTAATACATTTTTCTTGTTTCATTTTTTAAAATTATATTTTATTGATTATGCTACTACAGTTGTCCTAATTTTCCCCTCTTTGCCCCCCTCTACCCAGCACCCCCACTCCCTCCAGCAATCCCCACACTATGTTCATGTCCATGGGCCACGTGTATAAGTTCACTGGCTACTCCATTTCCTATACTTTAACTTACATCTTTTTAATTTAGCTTCCACCAGATAAGAATTGTATAACTCCTATCAAAGTTTGGTCACAGTAATTGTAATAAGAACAGAAAGAATTTATACAAAGACTTAATTGTGTAAATTTAACTAATTAAAGTAATTAAAATATTAAGAACTCTCTTGAGAATTTTAGAAATATCAACATAATTGGTTATATGTTAATATCTAATCTTTTAAACATCCCTACTAAGCAATTTTAATTAGCTGATTTTTAAACTAAATGTAGTTCATTATCTAATGAGCTTTAATTTCTTCAAAATACCATGGATAGGGTAGGGGAAAGTGGTGGTGGGAAAATGGAGTTAACCGTATTCAAACATCGATAAAAAAAAGTTAAAAAAATATTGTGCAATCTAATAGTCCCACAAGTTGTGTATTTTTGTGAATTAAAGTATATTACTAAGAGTATATACTCTTCAGAATTTTTTCTTTCATATTTTAATCCACCATGGGCCTATAGTAGTTTTGAGAATTTTTAAATTTGTTTATTCATAAATAAATTATTAAATAAGTATTGTATTGTCTTAATTTACAGAGACTTTTTCTTTGCAGATGAAAGTTTTATTTTAGTGAATTATGGAGTTGGGTTAATATATATAATGCCATATATCAGCTTATAAAGATAGGGTTGAAAAGAATCAGAAAGCTGATTTCAAACCAAAAATAAGTTAAATGAGAATCCACAGAGATGTATGAATTAGGTTTTCTTTAGATTAGATTAAAAAGTCTTGCAGAGCATTAAAATAATTGAGTAGTTAGTGGGTTTCAAAATTGTTGATTATACCATGCTCCTGCATTTATTACATGTTATATTTCCTTCCAAACCTAAGACATAAAGTATTTTTAGAATAAACCAGAGACTTCATCAAAACAACATATACATATGTTCATAGGTATATAGAACAAAATTGTAATGTGTGATAATATATTATAATAAAGAGTAAACATCTGTGATATGTTTTCCTTAAAGATTAAGAGATGAAATATAATAGATTTCTATTTTTTAAATGAAGAAATTGAAGGGAAAGAAAGTATTTATACACAAAAAAACCTTATTGCATATATTTCTCAAATCCATGAAAATTTTCTGTTTCAAATTCATAAATGCTAGTTATAATATATCTTATGTATTTAAAATATTCACTTAAAAATAATGTTTACTTAAGGCATGGCTGGAAAGAACACCAGGTTTAGAGCCACAAGGATTTAACTTCTGGGGAAAGTTGGAAACAAATATTGTTAAAGGCCTGGAAGAAGAATTCACAATGATTCAGGTATTTATGATGCCATACATAAATATAAGTTTACTACAAAAGTACTGGGAATTTTTAAAAATAATTGGGTGGAGGGATGGGGAGAAAATGCAGACAACTGTAATTGAATAACAATAAAAATTTTAAAAAATAATTATCTACTTATTTCTTAAACTTTCACTTTTCTTGTGTTCTTTTTCTCTCATAAATGCATCTGCTTAGAATATATTACATGGTTAATTTAATTTTATTTACGTACAATAAAAATTAAATTAATTTTATTGTGGGCAAGATTTTATCTTTAATAAATAGATGAGATTAATAGACCTTTTTCATTTCTATTGAAAATTTCAGATTATGACCAATTCTATATAGAAGTTGGCTCACAAAAGAACTGTCAACCAACTCTATGGAATTATAGAATTTTCCCTTAGCTCTATATTCTGGGTTTTTCCTAGTGGTTCTCAGACAATGTCGTTTCTCACTTAAGAAAATACTATTGATTCATCATGTCCTTCAAATCACAGGCTTCCTCCTTTCTTCATGACCGAATATGTTGAAGCGTTGTTTTAATTCTATGTCTTGAGAGGCTGTTTCAGGTAGTACTTAATGCAAGGACTTTGAAGTCACACTGCACAGGTTCAAGTTTCACCTCCATTTCTTAATCGTGTGACATTGAATGTCTTCTGCAACTTCTCTTTGCTTCGTTTTCATCATTGATAAAATAGAAAATAAGAGTATCTTCTTCACAGGGTTATTATGAGTATTAGATTAATATTTGTAAAGTGTTTTAGAACAGTAGTTAGCATAATTTTCTTTCTTTCTCATCTAATCTTCAACATGATCCAGTCTGTCTCCTTGCCCTATGATTCACAAATGACCTCCATGTACATAAATCCAATAGATGTTTTTTATCTTCACTTTTCTTGAGCAAACAGTGACATTCAATACTAATGACTACTTAATCTTTCTTAAGCACTGACCCTTCCCCACCTTGGATTTGGTACACAGTATTCTGTCTTCATCTAATTCTCTGGTCCCTATTTCTCTGCCTCCTTTACTGGCTCATTTTTATCAGTCAGACGGATAAATGGAGGGATTTCCCAAGGTACATTAGCTTACAGATTTGTATCCTTTCTCTGAGCTATTTCACTAGATGAACTCAGTTATACCCACTGCTTCAATATCTACTTATACACCAATGATTCCTAAACACTTACCTATAGCATAGATATCTCCTTACATTTCAGATCATATATTTAACATCTTAATTTATATTGCTCTTGGTCCTCTCAAAAACACACTAATTAAAAAAAAACTTCAAAAAATTTGCTTCCATCCACTCTAATATCAACTTGGTCTTCTCCAAGTTTTTCTCCTATAAACTGAAGTCAGTTTATGAAGTCAGACACATACAATTGGTCCTTGGCAACTTCTTCTTTCCCAAGCACTTCTTCAAGTTATCACGACATGCTATTGACTTAACCTACTCAATAGCTCTCAAGTATCTCCATTTAATCTACCACCACCCATCAAGTGCAGATTTTCAATGTTTTCCACCTGGACTAACGTCATAGTCTTTCAACTATTTTACAAGGTTCCCCAGTATGGCTCCATTTCAATTTACTCCCCATACTGCGGTTTGAGTGATCTTTTCAAAATGCAGTTCTACTCACATTTTTCCTTTGATTGAAACTCTTTGATATCTTCTCATTTTTTTCAGCATAACCATAAAAATCTTTAACATAATCTTCAAGGCATTTCATGATCTCATGTGCACCAATCATACTAAAGTTTCTTTAAGCTAAACTTAGTTATTTTGAATTTACCACCGTATCCTTTTCTATCTTATTTCCTGGGCTTGGAATAGTCTTCCCCTGATAATTCCTTTTCATTCTTCAAGTCTTGGCTCAAGGAAAACTTCTTCAGGAAGGTCTTTCTTGACCTCTTTACTGCTATAATTTTTCATGGCACTATTCTGCTCCTATATACCATTGTGTGTTTATGGTCACAACTTAATGCTCAGGTTGTTATTTGTTCCATGTCTTATTCCCACAAGGTAATATATTGCATAATATCAGGGGACTCAATTTTTGCTCATAATTTTATTGATCACCTGAGCATAACATTTGCTTAAAAATGAATATTTAATTGGCAACAGTATGCATACAAGTTTTTACCAAACAGTTTGGTTTTTCTGAGGAATTGAAGATAATTGGGCCAACTGATTTTTGCTCCAACTTAACTGAGTTGTAAGTAGAACATGTGCTATAGGCAGAAAGGAATTTTCTTAAGTCAATCAATAGATGTAAAATGAATAAAATATTAGGGTGAAATAATAGCTGCGAAATTATATTTACAGAATTTAATACTGAACATAGAGTCTCAGTTGTGTTTCTAATTTTCCTGACTAGGAATTCTTAACTTTTCCTAAGTGGAATTACCTTACTTACTGTGTTAAATAATTTCTGCCAAAAAGTAGATCATTACTGATCACTTGTATCCAGTTATGTCCTCTTGAATCCATGAAAAGAATATTTGAGATTAACAGATCACTTAGACTAAAATAGAAGGATAGAACTAGTGGCTGTGGAGAAGATTCCTTCTCATAAGCCATAATTTCCAAGTTCTAATATTAGATGAAATGGTAAATATTCCAAGTACAACCTTTCTGCATCTGGCAAATCTACTTCTCACATGCAATGTTTTCTAAAATTAGAATCTACTCTTTCTCATGAAAATACTAATGCAGTATTTTCCCCCAAGACTAAAAAAGAGTCAGAGGAAAAAGAGGAGCAAATAGCTGAATTTCAGAAACAAAAAGATGTGTTACTCTCCTTATTTGATGAGAAACGCCACGAGCATCTCCTTAGTAAAGGTAGGTATTTTATTCTAAGGGTTGTTTCCGACACTTTACTACTGTGACATTAAAAGATTAAACCCCACTTGGTATTTGGAAAATTGGTATTTCACTTAGAGAAACAAGACTTGGTTAATATTATCTACTATATTTACAGGTTTAAGTGCCCAGTTTATCACAAAGACATTGGGAGAAACTTTCATAATATGTCAGATGTGAGGGATACCAAGATACACTGAAAATGTTTTTTCACGTAGTTCATAGCCTAACAGGGGCAGGAGTAAGACAATCATGTCATTGGAAATACTACAGTAGCATTAAGAGAGGGAAGGAATAACCCATTGGAGGGGCGAGGGTGGCTTGGCCAATTAAATGTTTCTCAAGCTGACCAAGAAAAACACATATTTAGACTTCTGGCATAATTAATTTGAGCTATTAGTTTTTGAAACTAATTGACCATTATAATCAAAATACTTTTATTATTTAACTCCTTTCTTTGTTCTGTTTGAAACTCTTGTGTTCATTTTTATTTGTAACTTTTATTCTAAAGTACCTATAAATCTTTTGGGAAAAGATAGAATAGAAGTAAAAATTAATTTTTATAGTGCAAGTATAAGACATAGCAATATATGAAATTAGTGTGAAATTCTGTAAGCTTAGAGGTAGTCAGCCTTGGTTTTCTATAGAATTTCATTAAAGAATAGCAAGATCTTGTTTTCTTACAAATAGAGCAACACAAATTTTACATAATGATTATGCTCCTTGAAATCAAGTGATTTTAAGTAATTCAAGTAATTTTAAGTAAATTATTAAAAACTACTTTCACATGGAAACTTGGAATAAGTCTTGTTTAACTTTTTAAAAAGCCAGCATACTATTTTACTTGAAAAATACATTTTATCATGGAATTTAAGTAGTTTCTATATATATGGCTTTCATAACGTATTAAAGGTTTTGAGAATTTAGGGTATATATATGTTTATACATTTAACTTGCCCTTTAAATTCTAATATTAAAACAATGATTTATATGATAGTCTTCCAAATTCAAGCTAAGGGATAAAAATTTTAACCTAAAAGCTACATTGTTTTCTAAATGCATACAACAATGATGTAAGGTGATGATGACAAATTAATACGACTGCCCTGAATGACCTATTAAGTTACAACTTGCTGTGTGTCTTGCAGGTGAAAGACGATTGTCGTACAGAGCACTGCAGGGGGCCTTGATGATATATTTTTACAGGTAAAAGCAAATTGGAAGAGAAGCAGAAGTTAAAACTGAGGATTGGATATAGACAATGTATCAAGTATAAGGCCTATAAATTGCAATCGTAGTTCTAATAAGTTATTTAGTTTTGGAGGAAAGTTAGGAAATCATTCATTGTGAGGTTAAGTGAGGTTTTCTCTCTCGTAATTAGTAAGGGTATAACTTTATCTCTGTAGTTGGTTTAAAAAAACCCATACGAATTAATCAAATATTCTTTTAGGAAAAAGGACTCATGGACGTGGACAACAGCGTGGTGATTGCTGGGGGGAGGGGGGATAAGAGGACTATACGGTAATGGGGAAAATACAACAAAGATTAAACAAAAAAGTTCTACTATTACATGATATTGTGTTCAAAAAGACCACCATGCTATCTGCCTCAGAAATGGTCATGGAATGCATTCCGTCTTTAAACAATGCTGTGGAGTTATCCCTGTTTTATAAAGGAGAAAAAGAATGGGTAAAGTGAAAACACCTTAGAAACAGCCATTCTACTTACTCAGCAACTTCAAGTCCAATTGCCTTCACCGTTTAATGCACTTGAGGCGTCCTTTGAAAGTCCACGTACTCTTTCATACACAGGAAGAGCTCGTCTTCATGCTTCATTAATTAGGTGAATCAGAACAATGGGTAGCACACTCGCAGAAACCCTTGTATTTACTGGATGTTTTACTAATTTGTATTTATTTGATTTGTAATCCTCTCAAATAATTGTTCAGAATGACAATATAAACCAAACATTTTTACTCTTTTCCTAAACTCTTACTAAATGTATGCCACTCAAGTGTATGTATCCAAAGCAGAAAATGTACTGAAGGATTAGATATATACTACACATTTATATATTTTGGAGGAAATAAAAAGCAGTCTTTGTTTTTGAGTTTTAATATCTTTGTTTGGAAAAAGTTTTTGACTATACTAGCTGGAAAATCTGAGCTAGTATATATGTCTGCCTATTAATGAGGATCAGTGTTAGGTGTGACTCTGGCCGGTTACTTCATTTATGTTACACGGAATAGTCCAGACTGTTCACACAAATGCTCTCAGGTGAGGGGTAGTGTTGCCATTTTTGAGATGAAGAAATGAAGACTGATTGGGTAATTCAGTGATGCCACAACTTCTAAGAGCAAAGTTGACATTTGTTTTCAGGGCCAGTAGATTTCAAGAGTCATGCTCTTCCCAACACACTAGATTTGCTTGAATAAATTTCTTCTTCTTGTTTCTCCTTTAGGGAGGAACCTAGATTCCAGGTCCCCTTCCAGTTGCTGACTTCTCTCATGGACATAGACACACTCTTGACTAAATGGAGATGTAAGTCCTCTCCCTCATCCCTGCCCCCATCATTCGTCTCCCTCCATCTTGTTCCTTTACCCGTTTTCTCCACCTGCCCTCCTTCCTGCTGACTCTTTTCTTCCATCTTTTTAGTGTGAGTTGTTAAAAAAACAACTTGACAATTATTCTTTCCTAGGGTCCACTTATCCAATATACAGAAAGGCACAGTGCCTGGAGCCCGCAGTAACTTTGGGGGTCCATAAAATATTTTATTTGATAATCAGAAGGAAAAAAATAAATTTTAGGTCCAAATGTTTCACTATATAATAGTAACTTATTCATCTTTATGCCAATATAATTTAAAAATATAATTTTAATATTTTTTAATGGAGGAAGAGACCCGTAAAGAAAAATGACCATAGCTCATTAAAATCGTACTATGGCCCTGCTCTCCCCTACTGTGTTCACAGACTAAATGTAAATATGGCTGGAGACAAACAGGATTCTGAACCAAGTGGGGTGCCAGGCAACCTGCTGGTCTCATCTAGCTCTCACAGGTGAACCTTCCATATGGCTAAGCGATAAGGCATGAGCCGTTTTCTCAGAAGCAATAATCATTATTGACCATTTGTTTTTAGAACATTGTGGAACAAACAGCAGAAAAGTATCCACGGACTTAATTTGTGTGTTTTCCTAGATAACCATGTATGCCTGGTGCACAGGATGCTGGGCAGCAAAGCTGGCACTGGTGGGTCCTCAGGCTACCACTACCTGCGTTCCACTGTAAGGTAAAGGCAAAAACTTCTTTGATTTTTTGACAGAAAGTTTTGCAAGTGATAGAACAGGATTTGAATCCAAATTTGACTTCACAGGCCAATGCTCTTCTGCTATAAAACTGCAACAGTTACAATAATGGACTAACAAACACAAAAGCAATTTTTAGTGTTAAAAGCACTCTGATGAACATTTAATGTGAATCTTAAGATGGCATTTCCATTTTTTAATCTATTTATGTCAGTTACTTGGCAGCTACTTTGCAGGTGGCAAATATTATCCAAAGAACAACTAAAAACTCTAGATGCTTTAAATTCATTATTTTGAATACTGTCCTTTAAAGGTCAGAAACAGGACAATAATGAGACTAGGTTTTACTCTGAACCCACCTGGTCAAGATCAATGAAACACCTAGTAGGGTTTTATGGGCATGAACTTTGGATACAGAATAAAAATGGAGCAACCTTAGTGCTAATAACACTTAATGTAATACATGTGATATACACATGTAATACACAATATTGAATGCTAATTATTTATGGCAAAATATTATCTGAGAAATGTTTTGATGAAAAGTTTTAAATACTTCATTTCAACAAATCTAAAACATCTGTATGTGTTTTTTCCAGTGACAGGTACAAGGTATTTGTAGATTTATTTAATCTGTCAACATACCTGGTTCCCCGACACTGGATACCGAAGATGAACCCAGGTGTTCACAAATTCCTTTACACGGCTAAATACTGTGACAGCTCTTACTTCAGCAGTGAAGAATCAGATTAAAATTGCCTGCAACAGTCTATGAGGAACACAGATTTCTGCGTTTTTTTCTGTGAATTTTCATGAACACAGGGTCCTAATGTAATATATGTGTATGCATAGTTCAGCTCTGTGGCCCTCTGATTCAACCTCAGAAATAATTTCACTTCATTTATTGTGATAAGACTAAGCACTTTTGTGATGGCACAAGACTAAGATAAGAAATTAAATCAGCTACAATCTAACAACATACAAAGGGTATTTTCCTATTAAAAATCTGATGTCCCCTGATGTTTACCTTCATGTAACCATTTAATGTAATCATTCTTATTGTTTCATATTTTATAAGTTTGCAAACTTCAACTATTTCAAATATTGTATGCAGTAAAATGTGTCATTCTATACAAACTTATTCAATAAAAAAGATTTTGAAGTAATAAAAATTAGTCTTCCTGCAATACAGTGTTTTGAAAACATTCCTTGTATTTGTTAGGACTCTTGGTGATCAATGAAATCTATGTGAAGCTTGCCCAAAGGGGGTTTACTAGACAATTACTCCAGGAGCTTAAAGAACTGAGAGAGCCCGGGAGCTCCAAGTCCATGGGGATGGACCCAGTTCCTAGAGTGCTGTATTCCTGGAACAATTCGTGGATCCTCTGTGTCTCATCTCTTCTGTGTAGGTGTTGGCTTTAGTCTTCCTTGATGTAGACCCACTCCTCCTCCCTCAGTGGGGTCTCAATTTTAGCACCTTTGAACTCCCAGAAGGGCAAAGGAACCCTCCTCAGCTCCGATGCTTGTGGTCTGGGAGGGACAGTCTACTCTAATTCACAGTAGGATTGAGGCAGGAATGAGAGTTCCTTCAAGTGGAGAATGTTCTTTCCAGAAGAAAGGGGAGGTAAAGAGACTAAACAATGACCCAGTTCATTTCTAATAACCATTACACTTGAAGTTTAGATTGGATATGAGTTTTAGTCTTCTTTTTCTGGCTTGGCCTGGATATTGGCAACACTTAATTTTTTGCTATGAGAAGAGTACAAAATATCATTATCAATGGAATCTAAAACTTACATCAACGTTGACCTAGGTAATTTTATACATAGAAAAGTAGCAAATTCTTGTTGGAATCGAACTATTCTTTAGTCTCAACTACACATTTTTTGCTTATGAAGATCATATTGTTTAGGCTGTCTCTAAATTACATTTAATTATTTTTGCTTACGTGGCTTTGTGCATGTGTGTGCGTACGCATGTACACAGCACCTCGTGGTAGTTAGGCTGCAAAAAGAGATGAGTAGCAGGGTGGCCAAATCAGCACATCCTGGCACTGTCATTTAGTAACTGTCTACTTTGGTGCAAACACCAGTTTAAGCCCCAGTTTCCTATCTATTTATAATGGGGATAAAAGTACTTATATTCTTTGCTTTTCTCCTCAGGTAATGAAAAATATATTAATAGCTGTTCTGTCGCCAAGATGCTTTGGAATCTTGGAATAAATGCTATTTTGTCAAGGTTCATTCCTTTAACAACTAAATCATTTGATTTAATTTTTATCTATATTTCTTGGTGTTACCAAGTTATATAGTTGTAAGGATTTTTTTTTGAAGGACATATCAGTAATTCTTCATGTACATGTTAAAAAAATTTGCAATGCCAGTTTCTACCCTTGCCATTGTTCAAACTTGCTTCCAGCACTGACAACCCACTTTAAATAACAACTCTTACATGGATCACAAAGTCACCGTGAAGTTGCCTACTTTAGAATTCACCTTGAGGTGCTTGGGAAGTCACCTCCAGTAACGTCTTGATGGTTTTCATTTTGAAGGCTAACTACTATGTGTAGGTTTCGTTGCTTTTGTCTTAGCCTCAGTGGGTGAACTGCAAGCAGTTTGTGATGGCTGGAGCACAGGTATGCCTACATAGAACTGCAGAGGTTGAGCTGAGAAGAGGCTCTCATTTGCAAGAGTTGGCGTGTTATCTTTTAGGCATCAGGGAGTCTCTGGTTTAAACGGGGGAATAACATGGTAACATGGTCTTTAAGAAATATAAATCCAAGGAACACACAGTAGGTGGATTATAGTGACATCAATCAGAATCATTGGGGGGGCTTATTAAAACAAAGGGTTTCACAAATCCTCAGGTGTTTTCTGGCCTGGGGACTAGACTTTTGAGAACCATTGAATTAAGGAACATGGCTTTTATTGGGTACACTCAACCCACTGAATCACACCAGCCAGGGCTGGGTAGACTACTCAACAGGGGAGATGAGATACTAAAGAACATGCACCAAAAAAAGGAACAGTAGAAATGGAGAGCAGGCAGATGACTAGGTGATTGGTTACTAAGGAATAATTGGCCTGATTCAATATCTAAGAAGATTTCCCTCAATTTTACCAATTGGGTAATTACTTAATGTTGATGCTGTTAACCAGTAAAGAGACTCTAGGAGGCGTAGCAGTCTTTTCTTTTCTTTTCTTTTTTTTTTTTTTGAGATATTGAGGTTAAGTTGTCTGTGGAGAAAACCAAAGATGAAGTCCATGGATTTGGAACTGAGCAAACTCTTGGGTGAATGTAAAGCACATTTACACTGTGTTTACAAATGTAAGCCACACACTTCTGGAAATAGTCTTCCTAACATGAAGTCAAATAAAAGCTGTTTTATTATACATGTCATCAAATTCAGAGCAGTTGTGAGGTATTAATCATTTTGTAATTTTAAAAAAATTTTAGCATTTAAAAAAGAGTATCAGAAAAGCATTTGTATTATACAGAAATCAGTAAATGAACACGAACTTAGTTCCATTTGACACAATTAAATAATTAGAATATTAATCCATTATAGTATCAGTGCTTATCTTCCTGGGACATTTCTAAACCCAAGTCAACACATATTATTTTGAGATTGGTTCTGGTTGGTGTAAGAAAAAGAAACGTAGTGTTTTGTTTTTGATTTTCATTTCTAATAAAGGGGATAGGTACAGACCAAAAGGGAAACAAAAAATAGGATGTCCTCAATTTTTTGTAGTGGTTGCTTCTACATGTAAAATTTCACTTTTGTAATATATTTTACATTAGAAAGCAACCTGGAGGGATTGAGCAGGGGAGAGAGAGAGAGATCGAGGGCTCACGGCCATGGACAACCGTGTGGTGATTGCCAGCGAGAGTGTGGGTGGGGGAGGTGGGGGAGGGTTTGGGGGGATAAATGGGGATGGAAGGAGACTTGACTTGGGGTGGTGAACACACAATATGTGTACAGATGATGTGTTGTGGAATTCTGCACCTTAAATCTGTAATTTTGTTAATTGGTGTCACCTCAAAAATTCAATAAAAAGGCAAAAAAAGTAGCAACCATGAATTTTAGAGAAGAAATACTTACATATGTAGTCTTTGATTAGATTTTCTCATATAACATTTAATACTGTTGTACAATCAAAAGATCAACTCATACGCTATGAGGTTGTTCCCCAGCCACACATGATGACTTAGGCAAGAGAGAGAACATGGGCATAAAGAACTAAGAACCAGGCGAAAGCCAAATGGATGCACAACAAAGTAGTTAGAGTGGGAGTCTGAGAAACATATGCAGGAAACTGGGAAAATGGAGAGCCTGAGAAACTCACATTCTGGCTGATACCCCAGATTAATGACATTAGACTTTGAGAGGCATATTACCTACAAATAATGGGAAAAAGAAAAAGGTGAGAACTTGATGTTTGTGGCTTGGATAGAACAAAATATGTAGTTGTAGACTAGAAATGAAAAATAGACAATGAGACTTCTTAGCCAGGGAAGTCAAACAACTGGGAAAACTCAGGAATATCACGGTAAAGAGTAAGAGAAAGAGAGTGGGGAAATATGGAAAAACATATTGTCCTTCAATATGGGGAGATCAAAGTAAGAACTGAAATCTAGTGGGATCCTCTTGACAATGAAAATTTCCAGATAATTAATTTGTCTCTCAGGCAATGCTACTTGAGTTTTTCTTATACACAGTTGCCATATAATTTATTGTCATTTAATTTCAACCTTGTAAAAATGTGGTTTTTGTCCTTTCGTTTCTTACTGCATGATCTCTCTGCAGTTCAAGGGATAAGCACTATTTGTTGAGGTAAAGTTATTGGTATTTCAAAATCCTTATAAAATTTAATCTCAGAGGGCCGAGAGTGTAACTGTGAGAGGCACACACAATTTTAGGTTGGCTATTCTTGTATATAGGAGTAAGCTAAGGTAGTGGTTATATTCCACAAAGGAAAAGACATTCTTATCACCTCTTTAATCCTACCTGAAATATGACATTAAGAATAAACAAATAAAAACAAACAAAACAGCAATCAAAAAACCCCAGATAACAGACTCCTCAAAATAAAGAGACCTAAGATATCTCCTAATTTGAGACTCAGTCCAGAGTAGGAAACTGTTTCTCAGGCCACAGTGCTAGTGTTCTTCCAAATGACTATGGTTGTCCATGTCTCTATATAAGAAGGGAACATTCTAGAACTTAGTTTAAATGCTACTAGGCCCTAGAAACGTTTGTGGGTAGTTGCTAAAACCTAAAGGTAGGTAATGCTGAGAATAAAGTACCAGCTACATTTCATTATGAACCTTCATTTTTGTGGTTGTTTCTTGATTCAATCAATATATCATACAAATACGGCAGAAACAGAATCTGCAATACCTAAGAGAAAAAAAAAAGAAATTATTAGAATGATTCTATTTCCTCTTTACTTGCCTTGTACATAAACAAAACAAAACAAAACAATTTTCATTTGGTTTCAGAAAAAGTTAGCATCTACTAAGGAAATAAATTAACAGTTATAGCTCTCAATATAAACATGGCAACCTAAAAAGCAGATATTAGAGGAGATGACTAATATTTTTGTTTCAAGAAACTACAATATAACCCAAAATGACTTATTAACTGAGGTGATAAAATTTATAGAACTATTTTTATCAATTGGTTAAAGTGAAAAATTATTACTATAAAAGTGATTTGAGTACATTGGAAGAAGCATACTATGGACTGGACAAGCTTGTAATTTTAATATATTCAGAGTATCTTCTTTGACACTTAGCTTAAAGTTTTCAACATCACTTAATGACTCACCGCAAATATTCCCTCCCATTTTGACATGGGCATAGCCATCCACTCCCCATGAACTTCCCCATGAGTTCCGCACAATCCAATACGGAGGACTTCCTACAAAACAAAACATGCTAACATACCTGAAAAACTCGTGTTGGTGTGAATGCATGTTAATTTAAATGTTATTTCTTGCTCAGTATAGTAACTTTGAGAAAAACGATTAAAACTGTAACAGACTGCTAACTTAGGCTAGCTAAGTAAACCTGAGCTGTGCTTATGTCAACACTCCAATTAATGGAAAAATATGCTTGAATTCATTTCACTTAATGCAGGGCCTGCATAAAATGAAAACACACACATATTTCCAGGGAATTAGAAAAAGGAAAATAAAAATAATTGTTAGATATATGTGATAAAATAATAAGCACTTCTGTTTCCCCAGCAATTATCCTAAACACTCCAGAGGGAAAATGTACATTATTTAAATCAATAATTATCATCATTCAAACAAATTATCTACCAAAATTGGTAGGTAGAAACACCGCGGGGTCATTTGTCTCCAGAAGTCTTTTGAAAAGTTGTAAAGGTCCTAGAAGGTCTTAGACATAAGAAGACCACATTTTAACCTTTTAAAGGATGGCAATCATTTGTCAATCACCGTAAGCTAGAAAGCAACCAGTCATTTCTTCCCAGCACTCACCTGTTCTGTCAAACCCAGTTATGATCACTGCATGATTGGCTTCACCGCTAGAGCAATGATGCTGTATAATCCCTCCCAGATAATCTTGCCAGCTCACTGCATCTATGATCCCTATCAAAGGACCAAAGGTAAGAAGCGCTTTTGCCATTTTGTCTTCTTGGCCACTACCAAAAGAGAAAATATTTGTTTAGGGAGTTGAGTCTTTAAGGTAAGAATATTTTATAAAAATATCTCTTTAATCTTTGCATGTATACAAGTAGGTTTGGTTGCAATTACAGAAGACTTAAACAATGGAGGCTAAACTAAGTCTGTGATATTGACCATCTAGGGTTATCAGGAACCCAGGCTCCTTTTATGTTATTTTTCTGCCATGTGAGGTGTCCATTCCCAAGGTCAATTAATGGTCCAAGATGGCTGCAGGGGATCCAGACATTTAGCACATATTTCACACAGCAGGAAGTAGAAGGAAGAGGTGCTATATCCCTGTTGAGACTTCCCAGGAGAAACACACACATTCTGCATATATCTGCATGGACCTCACTGGCTAGAACTCAGTCATATGGCAAAGTCTAGCTTCAAGGAAGATGGTGAAGGAAGTTTTGCAACTAGCTGGCTGGCCAAGTATCCAGCTATAATACAAAGATTCTTTTAATAAGGAAAGGGGAAAGAGGAGATGCATGGGAGTATCTCTGCCACACCATGTGAAAATCAAGAGAATGAGCCACTTATGTTAGTGAATGTCAAATACAGAAATTATAGTGAAAGATTATCCCAAAGTGGCAAGTATATTACATGATAGAAGAAATGTTAAGACACCAGAGAACTAGTACTAGATTGTGAAGACTGCAAAGACACAGTTATTGCTTCCACACTCCACACACGGACAAATCTTATGTTCACAACATTCAGCCTTCACTGATCTTGGAAGTGTGTGAGTAAACCATTATTTACATTTTTAAAGGTCAGCTTTGGATGGAGAGGGTGCTATAACCAAGTTACTGGTATTTCTGGCCATGAAGATAGTATTTGGTAGATTATTGCTGCAGCGAGACATGGGTAGATAAGTGGTTTGAAAGAGTCTATAACCTTTCATCGTGTCCAACTGGACATCAGTTCCTATCAAGGGAATATTTTCTCCACAGGTGAGGGGGAAAAATGAATGATTAACAGCAGAAATGACTGAAATAGAAACTACTCATTCATTCTACACATTTATTCATTACCTTTTAACTTGAAGATCTGTTTTTGGGGAATCTATGTCCACCATTTCTAATTATTGCTACTGTAATAGTAATTGGTATTCATTAACATTACCCTGAAACAGGCAAAATTATATAATTTCTTAAAAGGCATCATGGTGGGGTATAGGCTTTGAAGTTCTACATACTGGGGTTCAAATTCCAGCTGTACTGTGGAGTCATTCCACCTACTTTGTAGAATCAATATAAGGATAAAATTATAGGTGTAAATTTTGTAGCATGCCTAACACATTTCCCTTTAAGTTAACAAAAAACATTGTTTCCTTCCCTCATTTCTATCTTATCTAATAAACGAATTTTGCTCGGCATAGGCTTTAGTGTATAATATATATTTTATTATACTCAATTTAAAAAACATTTTCTAATCTATAATAGTCCACTGTTTTGTCCTCTTTAAAAATTATTATATCTAGCATGCCATACATATTTTCATTTGTTTTGTTTCTTACCCAACTCTGTCACTAAAATATAGTCCTAAGGAAGGGTTTTTGTCTGTTTGTTCACTGCCGAATCCCTATAACCTGAAACAGTGTTCAGTATTTGAATGAATAAATGAATAAATCAAAGGAAGGTCTTCTTGTATACTCTATCACAGTTAGCTTAGCATTGCATCATCAGAGAGTTTAAAGTCCAGTGTAAATACAGAGATTTTTTAAAGGACCTCCTTCTTTTTAATCAAAGGGGTGGATAAACCCTGTTTTAGGCCCAATGTCAGTGACCTTTGCAGATTCTCACTCTCTCCAACTCAGACTAATGCCTCTTAGTCTTTTGTTTCTTTCTAACTTTCTCAGTTACTACCATGACAAGGGATTCTCTGAATCTTTCTCTAGTGACTTTTTGAAAATTGTGCCTTCTTGTACACATACTTCACTTATACTCTCAAGGAACTGAGAGCTCACACAGGCACACTTTCTCATTTCAGAAAGTGTATTGCCTTTATCAAAGTTGATGCTGACTATACTCAGTAACCTGGCACAGGTTACTACAGATCCAGTGTGGCCTGCTGTCTGTGGAATGGAAGCTTTCTGGTGTATGGTTCCTACACTCACCCTGAGTGCCCTTGTTGGGGACAGGGGCTGTGTTCACAATCTGCCAGTCCTCTGACACACTTATGCTTATTGAGAGGGGTTTCAATTTGTTCAAGGGTCCAATTTCGCCCATGATTCCCTTCACATTCCATGAGTAGACACCATCTGGATGCGGAGTTTCTGTTTATATTCAGTACCAGTAACTTAGAGGGCAGCCAGTCACCTCATCCAAATTTAATTTAATTTCTCTGTGTTTTCTGATCAAAAAAACTGCACAAAGGTCCCTTCTTATTTAAAAACAAACAAAACAATAAAACCAGGTTTGGGTTGAGTCTTTCTCTGTTCTTATCATTTCTGATCATCTGTTTTGTACTACTTGGAATGGTTACAATGGTCTCTCCCCGGCTTTGAGATTTTTATATAATTTGAAAGCATTTTTAAGTTGTTGTTTTCCGCTGAACATGTCCAGAGTCAACTTGCCCTTTAAGCTCTGACACAAATTGTCTTCCTCAGCTTTTTCTTATCTATGTCTCACTCCCCTTGTGCCAATATAGGGTGTGCTACAGAATCTATTTCCAGTAATACATTCCTCCTTGTTTCTAATGTGGAAGTTTCAGTTTATGCTTTTCTTAGAGTTGATGGCTTGAAATGCAAGGAACATAGAGGGTGTTCAAGAAATGATTCCTGGTAAGTAGACTGCTTAATATTAGCTGGAGCATCTACACAAAGCTATTTTCCATTGATTCCATGGGAGCATTAATATATATTAATCATAATTATGACACCTAGAATTGGTAAAAGGAAGGTGGTAAATATAAATTATACCTTTAACTGGATTTCATGTGTTGATTTAAGCTTCATATTTTTATTATAATAACACAAAGATACCCAAGTAGATCATATTTAAGGAACAACATCCCTAGCACTCCACGGTGATTGACAATTAGTCTCTCTAGTAGAAGGTAGGTTTGAAAACAATTACAGAGAGAACCAAGATGGCGGCGTAGGTAGACACACTGCGCCTCCTCGCACAACCAGAACTGACAGAAAATCGAATGGCAAGGAAGTCCAACACCAAGGAAATAAAAAATAAACATTCATCCAGACTGGTAGGAGGGGCGGAAACGGGCAGCCAGGGCAGAGAGGACTCGAGTTGCCGTGGTGGGACAGAGACTGGCGGAGTGTGGGACAAGCGGGACAGGCAGTGTGACCACTGGCAGACCCTGCAACCCCACATTCGCGCACAGATAAACCAAGAGGGCCGGACTCAGAGTGGCGGAGAAAGGGGCAGGCAGAGCAGCGGGTAGCACCCCGTGGCCCCACATTCGCTCACAGATTAACCGGACAAACGGCGGGGAGTGAAGCAGACCACGCAACCCAGGCAAACCTCTGATTGAAAACACTCGTGGGGGTTGGGGCAGCAGCAGGAGAGACTCCCAGCCTCACAGGAGAGGTCGTTGGAGAGACCCACAGGGGCCTAGGGTGTGCACAAGCCCACCCACTCGGGAACCAGCACCAGAGGGGCCCAGTTTGATTGTGGGTAGCCGAGTGAAAGATTGAAATCTGGTGGAGTGGAGTGGGCGCCATTGCTCCCTCTGGGCCCCTCCCCCACGTACAGCATCACAGTGCAGCGACCAGCGTTACCCCGCCCCAGGAACACCTAAGGCTCCGCCCCTTAAAGTAACAGACGCACCAAGACAAAAAAAAAAAAAAAAAAAGAAAAAAATGGCCCAAATGACAGAACACTTCAAAGCTCCAGAAAAAATACAACTAAGTGAGGAAGAGATAGCCAACCTATCAGATGCACAGTTCAAAACACTGGTTATCAAGACGCTCACAGAATTGGTTGAATTTGTTCGAAAAGTAGATGAAAAAATGAAGCCTATACTAAGAGAAACAAAGGAAAATGTACAGGGAAGCAATAGTGATGCGAAGGAAACTGGAACTCAAATCAACAGTGTGGACCAGAAGGAAGAAAGAAACATCCAACCAGAAAAGAATGAAGAAACAAGAATTCAGGAAAATGAGGAAAGGCTTAGGAACCTCCAGGACATCTTGAAACATTCCAACATCCGAATTATAGGGGTGCCAGAAGGAGAAGAGGAAGAACAAAAAATTGAAAACTTATTTGAACAAATAATGAAGGAGAACTTCCCTCATCTAGCAAAGGAAATAGACTTCCAGGAAGTCCAGGAAGCTCAGAGAGTCCCAAAGAAGCTGGACCCAAGGAGGAACACACCAAGGCACATCATAATTACATTACCCAAGATTAAAGATAAGGAGAGAATCTTAGAAGCAGCAAGAGAAAAGGAGACAGTTACCTACAAAGGACTTCCCATAAGACTGTCAGCTGATTTCTCAAAAGAGACCTTACAGGCAAGAAGGGGCTGGCAAGAAGTATTCCAAGTCATGAAAGGCAAGGACCTACATCCAAGATTGCTCTATCCAGCAAAGCTATCATTTAGAATGGAAGGGAAGATAAAGTGCTTCTCAGATAAGGTCAAGTTAAAGGAGTTCATCATCACCAAGCCATTATTATATGAAATGTTAAAGGGACTTATCTAAGAAAAAGAAGATAAAAAATAGGAACAGTAAAAATGACAGCAAACTCACAGTTATTAACGACCACACCTAAAACAAAAACAAGAGCAAACTAGGCAAACAACTAGAACAGGAACAGAACCATAGAGATGGAGATCACATGGAGGGTTGTCAATAGGGGAGTGGGAGGGGGAGGGGGGGAAAGGTACAGAGAATAAGTAGCATAGATGATAGGTGGAAAATAGACAGGGGGAGGGTAAGAATAGTGTAGGAAATGTAGAAGCCAAAGAACTTATAAGTATGACCCATGGACATGAACTATAGGGGGGGAATGTGGGAGGGAGGGGGTGGTCAGGATGGAATGGAGTGAGGGGGGGGGAATGGGACAATTGTAATAGCATAATCAATAAATATATTTAAAAAAAGAGACAAAAAAAGAAAACAATTACAAATATACCGTGAAGCCTTCAACCAAGCTATTTTTTCTGAATAGTGAATAGATCATAAATTAAGAAATAGGAAGAAAATCACAGCAGCATAAGGCATTTACCTGAAGTCATGTGCAGAATAACCTTTGATTGAAATTCCAGACTGTGAATCGGGAAAGTAATGGCACAGGCCATTCTGTGCTTTAAATGGGTATTCTGAATCTCTCACCAGTTTTACTTGTGTCTAAAAAAAAATAATAATCACTCAGACAACTGTATTTGAACATTAATAAAACAATTCAAAAAAAAATTTAAAAAATCAACCAAAGTGTTCTTTGTCATGCAGTTGTTTTAAAAGTCAAGCAGAAGTTTCTGCAATGTGTCAAAATAAAATTCAACTTGGCCACACTTTCATCATGCAGGTATTCTTTGGGTAATTAAAGATCTTAAATTCAATCTTTAGGTGTTCGTTATGGACATTCTAGAAATTAGAGTCATAATCTTTCTTTCTCTCTTATTCTTGTTTTTTCTGTATCCTCTTTCCTTGGAACCTCCATCAATCTAAAAATAAAGTTTTGTCATGTTTCTTCAGAGATTATAATTGGTCAACCCAGTTTCCTTCAGGGCTTCTGGTTCTATACGAGCAGGTCTGTGAGACTCACTCAGCACAGTGGTTTATGCACAGGCAATGGTTGGGTCGAGCGTTTTTTCTATCCTCTTCCCTCTGTGCCTTTCATCTGATATATGTCATTTATTTTATAGGTATATGTATGCACGCCTCCTTTTTTGAATGTTGGGCTTACGAAAAAGAGAGGAAACAATTCATTGTTGCCCATAATATAGAGCAGTTTTTGGCATTCAGTGACTCAAATACAGCAAATGATTAAGGGAAGGATATTTGAGTTTGGGGAACTCTAACTTGAAAACCTTTTAGAAAATGTGATAGCACCCTCATTGGCTGCTTGCACACAGCTGATGTTGGTTCTAGGACAATGTCAGAAAGTATCCCAAGAACACTAAGGGACCCTGGGTATAGTAGGTAAAGATGTCCAATAGGTAGTGGAGGATTTAAGGTGTTGTAATTCTGGCTCAGACACTGATTTTGCAATATAATCTCACATCTTCATCTATATAAAGAGTAACTAAATTAGCTGACCTATAATGTCCCTTTTAACCTTAATATTTAGAAATTTTGTGGAAATGGTTAATCATATGCTCTCTTCTTTCTGGGTCATTATCTGACATGTATCTACAAAATAAAAAGCATTTAGCTTTTAAGAAATGTTCAGAAATAAACATAAATAATTTTGGGTAAACAGATCTCAGGTAAAATTTCCACCTTTTGATCTTGATGGCTGACTTACCTAGAAGCAATTCATTTTAAAATCTGATTAATACAAGCTTTGGTCCTCTAAATTTCAAAACTTAAAAACATTATAAGTAAACAAGAGCAAACCGTTTGAATTATGAACACACATTAAATAAGCAAAAGAGGAAACAGAGTTTAAAAGGCTGAGAAATGAGTCACCTTATTCAGCCAGTTCAAAGCTCTGACAGTGGACCCTCCATTGCAGCCGTAATTATTAGAGGAACAATCGATGACCTGCTGGACACTCAGGTTCTCCAAAGGCTTCCCTTTTATTGCATACGCCGATTCCACTGCTCCCACCACGCTGAAGGCCCAGCACCCTCCACACTGTTTTAAAATAGAAACAAAAATAGTATTTCTTATCAAACACTGTTCAAATCAGGTTTACCATCATTTTTCAATATCACAAGTTTTCAAATCCAGTGAGTTGAGTCCGGAGGCCTACAAGAATATAAATGCCCATCGTTTTGGTTTCCAAATTGAAAAAAATGAACCCAAAAATCTCTTTTAAGTATCAAAATCCAACAATTAGTTAAAGGTAAATTGGCATAGCACTAATACAAAGTAGATAATGCAAGATAAAAGCAAATTTTAGAGGCTGAGAAAACAGACCGATGGTACTTTTGAAGACCAATCAGTTCATTAAACAGGTGATGTCTATTTCTGAGAAGTACACCGATTCCACCCCTTTTCCAATCCCTGGTTTCCCCTGACTCTATACTTCTGTCATCTACCATCTCCCCCCAGGGGAGGTGATAAGGTGAGGTGAGGATGTATATCGTATATGTTTACTCATTATTTGATGGACACAGGAGCTGAATGAGTGACTTTTTCAGCTATCAAATGCTGGCGTGTGCATATTTATGAATGCACATTAAATGTCCTAATGATAGGAACCCATATTAGTCATTCCTCATTCAAATGGTGGCTGGCAATCTTCCTGATTCTGGATCTACTAGCTTGCTTTTATTGGACAAACTAGAACAAAAGAGTAAAAGGATGGGTCCTGAAAGAAAGGGAGGATATGGAGCAAATGGAATCAAGGATCATGCACAAGAAAGAACCACAGAAAAGGCGGGGTTGAGAGTGGGATTCAGAACTGGGTATAACTGACCTCATCACAAGTCCATGTGCTGCAGAATTAGGCAAAGAAAGAAAGAACAACTTGTTGTCTTCATGGAGTGAAGTTTTGAGCAACTTTACGGATTGAAGTGGCCTTTTATGTCTAAATCTCCGGTGTCTACAGCATAGTAAAATATTTACTAAGGGACTAGGCGCTGAGAATCTTCACCCATTGAGAAATGTGAATACAGGCTGCTGAGACCATATCTACGGCCAGCTTTAGTTAAGCTCCCCTGGGCTTCCCTAGGATGGCAGTGCCTGTTCAAAAACATCTCTCCAGGAGAGTCCTTTAATTAAAGGTTCCTAATTAAAAGTTCCCCTTTAATACAATGTAGACATTCCTGGGAGGATTAGATTTCGGACTATTTCACACTTGATGATGAATCCAATAACAAAGCGCATGATTTGGTGCTAAAGTATGATTCACAGCAATAAATATAGAACCTGGGAAATAACAAGGATCACCCTAAATCAATGGTGACTAAGAAACTGTAGGGTCCAGAATACTTGCCATACTGTCAGACGGGTACTAGATCTATCAGGAAGATCACTCGTAAGTTATAGAAATGTCTAATCACTATGATGTACACCTGAAAGTAACATAATATTGTATGTCAGCTATAATTGAAAAAAAAAATTTAAAGGGGAGGCTGAACGATCCGTTGCAGTATCCACTGCAGATCAGTTGGGACCACAGCCACACGGTTAGGGGATTGACTGGTCAGCTGACATTTCCTGTGCTGCAACTTTTACTACCCCCTATCTTTTTTTAAGTGTGTCACTAAGTGTGACACATTTTTAAATGTGCTCTACCCTCATTTTCCCCATAATCCCTTTCATTTTTTCTGCACGGTATTGCATGGTGGTGACTTTTAGGAATGTCAGTGCATGTCACGTTATAGCAAAAATGACCACGTTTCTAAGGGTCATAGATAGAAAGCCTACGATCCTTTACCAGCAGGGTTTTCTGTTGGAGCTCAAGGGGGGAGGCCTGAGAACCCAGGTTACACTGTCGCTCAGTGTATCTGGTGTCCTGTTACTTTTTCAGTGCCATTCCCCTTTTAGTAGTTAAATTTACTTTCTCCAGCCTTCCATCTGCTATTCTAAAGAGTCTTTGGTAACTGTCACACAGCTGCTGGGAAGCACCTCTGAGCCAGTGTGCTGGTGGCAATGGCAATTAATGAGAGAACACATCAAAGATGGTTTATCTCAGAATAAAACTCGGGCTTTGATGTCTGCCTCCCATTCCACCAGAGTCCAGTCTTACTGCCATGTTTTGAATGATTGGGGTGTGATTTTCCCTAGAGAAATGATGGCTTCCCTTTCAAATTTGATTGAACTTGACCTCAAAGGTGACTGCCCATGCTAAGATGACTTAAAAAAAAAAACACCTAAAACTTACCGCCCGCTGGTTTCTCACTAGTGTTACAACATGCTTGTCTCTCCAGTCAAATCTTAAAGGCAAAGACACATTGGAGATGGGCTCTGGCACTTCTGCTGTGTATTTGGGGAATGTGAAAGGCTTGCTTCTTAAGTAAATGGCTGAGTAGAAAAATGAAATGAAAAGACAAAAATATTAGATTATAGGAAGGACCTCTGAAGGTTCTTTTCGGAGGAACTTTTCAGACCGAAGCAGTAGCTTTCAAGTAGAGCATGCCACTTGTGATTTTTCTATGTGCTTTTCCATAACATGAAATGCAGTCCAATGAAAGCTATAAAAGATAAGAATTCTTACAATGGAGATGGAACTGCCATATAAAATGACTTGTTTGAAAGAACCAGGACAATAATGAAAATGAGTATCAAATTAGTATCATTTGTTTTATCAGAACCCATGGAACCGTGGGTAACTTGAACAGAAACAGCACTAAAAATTACGGAAGGCATGAGGCGTTCGCTCTCCCTTGCAGCCACATGAAAATGTCTTGTATCCGTGACATTTGGTTCTTACACAATAATTAGAAGAGTAGCCATGCATTGATATTCTGTCAGCACCTAGTACATGCTCAATACTTAGTTTTTAATAAATTGTTAACTCTTACTCAATTTTCTAGGTTCACAATTCAGCAATTCCTTAAAAGTTAAGGAAACAAGTTAAAATCAAGGAACCAATCAACTAGTAGCACCACTACATTATACCTTTAAACTCTTCAGGAAACAAATGCGAAAACTGATTTATTCCATAGACGGCAGAGGAATTTTCACTAGGAAATAGAGAATTCAAATGTCGATGTCTATTAAGACTTTCCTAAAAGGAAAAAAAAAGGTAATTTATATCACTTATGTTAACATTCCAAAGCAATTTGTGTATAACTAACTTGGAGATGTTCTTCAGGTGTGAAAGTCAAAGCTGGATTTATTTCCAGCAGATCACAATGAAAGATTTGTATAAGAAAATGAGATCATATTTGTAAATGTTTTGTATTAGAACTACTACCTGATTTCAGGTATATTTTTGAGGCTAGGGAAGGTATGTCTAATCCATTTGTAACTGGTCTTCACTAAGCCCCCTGAGAGCACTAGATGTATGGTTTTTAAATAGTGAAAAAAACAAATTGCAAATAAGCCTTTAAACAATTGATTTGGTGAAAAATAATTATCTTTATGTATTTTTTGTTTTCGTTTGTTGTTAACTACATGTTTTAATTGAATAAGTTACAATAAAACATTCCAAATTCTTGTCTGGAAGGGGATCCAGGGCCAAAGAACTTGAAATTATCTTATGATTATAAAACTAGGAAAAACATATCGTTTTGACATTAATAGTTCATTCTAAAGCTCTCAAATCAGCCTAATTTGTACTTAGCCAACAGGTCTGTCCCAGAGTTTTAATGCTGGGGCAAAATCTAACCGTAATTACGAAGCCATTTAGAAATAGACTGAATAAGAAATGAAATGCTTCCCTTTCTCTAAATCAGTCTCCACCAAGGCACCGACTTGGTGAACTTTTAAGGCGGTGCACAAGTCTAAGGAGCCCAGTACACAAGGATCATAAACTGGCAAGATCCTTCCAGCTTGCTCAATCAATGCAGGGTCTTTATAAAATTCTTATTCCAGAAGGAGTTTACCAGCGCCCTCCTTTGGAAGAAAAAAAATGCAGGTTTCTTCCGCCTATTTCTGACCCCTGTAACTGTGAAGTGGGACAGCTTTGGAAGCACTGAGAGCCGCCAAGAGGAGCTCCTAATCTCCTAATCAAGAACACTTCGGACACATCGGTTGATTACTTGGGGCGCGTCACAGAAATCCACAGCGGCAAAACTTTCATGGAAAACCAAATATCTGAGTTAGCAAAGGCGCGGGAGAGAGCGAGACACAGCCACGTGGGGGAGGCAGGGAGAAGTCCGGGGGTGTTATCCCAGCTCCGAAACCCCAGCGCATCACAGAGCTGAGGGTATGGGGACTCCCGGGAGTCGCGGGGCTCGGCGGCCCCTCTCCCCCAGCCCAGACTTCGGACAGGACGGGGCGACAGGGAAGCACACGGGGAGGCGCTCGCTGGGTACCCGGAAGGCGGCCGCCTGCCGCTCGCGGCTCCGCGGTCCAGCCGGGGTGAAGGTGGCCCCGGGCCCGGCTCCGGTGCCCGCGCCGCAGCAGCAGCAGCAGCAGCAGCAAAGGAGCCAGAGCCGCCCGAGCGCGCGGAGTTCCATGCCGGCACCGAAGCTGCAGACCACCCGCGTGGGCTTCCTTTAGGCCGTTCTGATCCTCCTCCGGCCGGGGCCTGCGGGGGGCGAAAGCAGCGGAGCGCGGTGTGCGGTCCTACAGCCTGTCACTCCAAGTCCCTATTGCTCTGGGCCTGGGGATCCACTTATCTGCAGGCTGTTGAGATTCTCGCTGCCGTTTTGGGGGAAGAAACACCAGGCACATGACCACGGGCTTTCCGGTTTCATCGATCACTTAGAGAAAAGTTTTCTTTATACAGGAACATGAACATACAAACTATTGCGTGGCCTGCCCTTTCAGAATTAAGTCCTTATTTGTCTTCCTTTTATCTCAAATGAGAAGATTCAGGCAGCAGCTGAATTTAACTTGACCTTAATCCTGTTGTTGCTTCTGCCATGGCCCCTCCCGTTCAGAAACTAACTCTGAAATGACGTTTGCGAATTTACACAGAGACATTAATTTAGCAGGTAGTTCTTTAGCAATACGTTAGAAACATATACGTTGTGGAAATGGTGCACAATTTCTTGATGTATTATATTCGGGTCATTTGGAAACTCATAGGCTGTTTCTCCGGTTGCACAGGACGACAGAGATAGCACCTACTTCTCAAACTTGTGATAAAATTTAAATAAAGTAATCCACGTGAAACACTTTGTATGATGCCTGGCACATTTTCCATGCTCAGTGTTAGCTAGTTATTTAATTTTTAAGTCCCCCCCCCACCATTTTATTGTTACACTGCTTTCCATCTGCTCAGCTTAGTTCATAATATCACATTTTCATGCTTTCTTCTTGTTTATTTTTATGAACATTTTCATTTCATAGTACTCCAATCCTAGAGAATGGACCTTAGAAGGGACAAAAGTAATGTTTAGATAAGTTAACATCCTAATATGGCAGCGTCTGAAGTTAAGGCGTTTCTGGTGGAAGGGGACAAAGTCCCCTTTGGAGATACTGGGGGATCCAAAGTCCACTAGCACAGGTCCTAGATGATTCTTGGAACTGTTCAGCTTTCTCAAATTTAAAGTGCACAGGACACCTAATACTATTATAAAATAGGATTGAGTGTCAACTGTAATTAAAATATAAAAATTTAAAGGAAGGAAATAACTTAAAAATAAGTGCACAGGAAATGCAAATTCTGATCCAGTAGTTCTGCTTTTCTAACAATCTCCGGGGCTGTTGCTGCCTCTGGTAACACAGGCCACACGTGGGGTAGCAAGCGATGGACCCCTGCCACTGTTTCTCCAGCTTTCCTCCCACGGCAGGAACTGGGAAGAGGGCTGCAGTAACTACCTACCCCAGAGAAAATTCCGTATGCCTTTCTGGTCATTCCATCTCTGCTTATTTCCTGGAAAAGAGAGTAGTCAGTACTCAATATTCCTGGGCCTCAGGACCAGCTACATAATTTGCATACCCAGTGTAAAATGAAAATGGGGGCCCCTTCTTCATGTGTTGTTAACAATTTCAAGACAGGAACAGTCGGGCATTAAACCAAGAAGCAGAGAGTCCTGTGTGACTGCACAGGCTACGTTCCCACAAAGGCAGCTCTACCAGGCCTTTCTATAATAACCTTTACCATACGGTGCTTCTGAAAGTCTTCAAAATTGATGTCATGACCCTCGGAAGCTTTTTGGAACCACCATCTGATTTATGTCTTCAGTTTTTATCTGGGTACAGTGAGTCATGCTATTCTCTGATGCAAAGTTGGTAGTAAAAATAAAATACATCTGTTCTGGGAATTAAGAGTAACGATTTGGAAGTTTTTTCACAGGCATGTTTGATGAGATATATTGCTCTTGGAGTATATGGTGACAAAGATTTCATTTAGACAGTACGTTCAACAATCAATATTGATGTCAACCTTGGTAGTACTCCTCTTGCACCTAGCCATTATTTGTAAATCACTCAACCTAATACTTACTTTTTTTAAACAGAGGTTTGCATTCAGATCACATCTACTGTTTATCGACAACCTACTGAGTCAGAAAATTTAATAATAGGCAGTTGTTCCTACCCTAGCATAAGTGGTAGTATAAAAAATTATAATAAACTTAATTCCTAAACACCCATCAGCAAGTATTTATTGAGCACCTATTAAGTGCCAGGTATTGTTCTATGTAATGAGGATCCATCGGTGCATAAATGACTAAAGGGACGAGACTTACACCCTCATGGGACTGACATTCAGTGAGAAAGGATGCACAGAAAAACTAGGGAAAACGGTTATGGGGCAGTAAAATGGTATAGGGAGAATCGGGAGTGTGAAGGACTGGGGGTGCAATTTTAAGGAAGGTGTTCAGGATAGACCTCCCTGAGAAGGAGACATTTGAGCAAAGGCTTGAAGGAGGTGAGAGGGAAATAGTCTGCTATTTGAGAACAGAAACTAAGAAGGGATAGTCAGTACAAAGGCCTAGAGGTGAACATATCCCTGCCACGTTCCAGAAATATAAAAGTCAACGTGGAAGAAGTGGAGAGAAAGAGGGAGAGAGTAGAAGATGAACTAAGTAGGAAGCATACAGATTATATAGGTCTTTGGAGGTTAAGGGGGGATCAAAATTAATTATTAAATAGTTTTTTAAGGTTTGAAAGGTTTTTATGTTGAAAGTGGAGGTCACGAGTATCTGCGAATTTTCAGAATAAACACTATAAATTACATCTATGTGGGAAGTGTAATTTTTCATTAAATTTGCAAAATACCACATTCCTGTGTTAATTCTGTATTAATTATCTGTTGCTGCATAGCAAATAACCCCTAAACTTAGTAGCTTCAAAATACTAACATTTGTCATCTCACACAGTTTTGGTGGAGCAGGTTGGGAACAACCTAGCCGGATGGTTCTGGCTCAGGCTCTGTCAGGAGGTTGCAGACACGCTGTTAAAACAGCTGTAGTCATCTGGAGGCATCACAGGGTTTGATTTCAAGCTCACATGGCTGTGGGCAGAAGCCCTTGGTTCTTCTCAGGCTTCTGGACAAAGGCCTCAGATCCTTACCGCCTGGGTTCCCCAGAGACCTGCTGTGGCTTCACAATGGTCTTGCCCCAGAGTGAGAGATTAGAGGGACTGAGAGAATGGGCAAGGGGATGACTAAGAAGGAAGCAGCTGTGTCCTCTACAGCTTGATCTTGAAATGACCTATCATCCCTTCTGCTCTTGGTTGCACAGACCTAGCCTGGTACAATGTGGGAGGTGGGGATTACCCAGGCTGTGAATAACAGGAAGTGAGGTTTCTTGCATGCCATCTGGGAAGCCAGCCACCACAGACCCATCTTTGGCTTGAGCTGCCCAGTAAAACACATGGTCTCTTTTTTTTTGTATAAAAATAATCTGGCCCTTCATCCACTTTCACAAATGCTTCTAACCTCTATGATATTAAAATCAATATTTGTTTTTGTTTCTACCTTGTCATGAGTCTTCTGGATTTTCTTCAGTTTTGAATCATCCTACTTCATTTTAAATGGCTTTGCTATGCAGTTATTTTGTTGTTTTGTAAAATTTTTTACTTAATAAATACCTGTGTATTTATTATGATTTATCAAGCACTGTATTGAGCACTTTATAAATATTACCTTTATTTAATTCTTATAACAAATCATTGCAGTACATAGTATTATCATTTTCATTGTATAGATGGGGAAGCTGAGACACAGAAAAGTTAAGATATTCAGGCAGGGTTATACATTTAGTAACTTGTGGAACTAGTATTTGAATAAGTAGAGCCTGGCACTAATCTATGCTCTTTCTCTCTCCAGTTCTCCATGATCATTTTTATGTGTTTCATGAAATTCTGTGCCTTCTTAAGACATGCATTTTTAATTCATTATCAATGAGCACTATAATTGCATGAGATATTATAAACTTCAAATAATCAGCCAATGATTGTAAAATAATTTGTGCGATTTTTTGGTCAAATACTTTGAAACAAACCAAAGATGCTGGTGTTGAGGTGGGGGAAATGTTTGAATGGATATTAATTTTATGAGATTAGTTCCTTAATGCTTGTTTTTGTGATGTGAGGAATTCTTCATCCAGCACCACTTCCTGACTGCAGGCTTTCGAAGTAATAAATGCATTGATAAGAAAGGATCTTGTCCATTACCTCTAATCCTCACAGCAATCCTGCAAGGTAGCAATTATCCGCCCATTCCAAGTGAGGAAACTGACTTGTATAGTGATTTAGGAATTAATTCAAGATCCTAAGCAGCAAGTGGCCTTGGCAAGATGTAAAGTGAGCTGTCAGACTTCAGAGCCCATGCATGCTTTCCAACCAGGTCAGCCTGCCCTCGGTTCCTCCAAGGCATAGCTGTGGTTGCTTTTTATAATTATCCTATTTTGTGTTGGCTTTTCTTTATTAATCATACCACTTGTAGCCGGGGACCGCTCTGTAGCCCACCATTCACTTTCCATTTTCTAATGTAACTTATGGGAAAGCATGACACCTGGTAATATACTTGAGTCATTGTATTACCTCTGAATTGAAGAGGATTTTTTCCTTTTTAATTTCTCTCCCTACGTTATGGCAAGGGATCTTATACCTCCAGGCAATTAATTAGCTACTTTCTGGATTAAACGATTTAATTATCTTTGGTCTTGGAGTTTATACTGAAAACTTTACTAACGCCCTCCCCTCTGGTTATGGTTGTTGATCGCATTCACAGAGTCGTTGCAATTGTTCGTAACCTCTTGTACTGGCAACATTTCATAGAGACTACATAAATCCTGACATAAAGTTGTGTTACATACATTTCTAGGTCCGAGGCTTTCAAATTTCCTTTCTGGCCAAAGAGAAGAAATGCTGTCTGAACAGCCATCGCTAATGGGCAGGATTTGTCAGGCTTTCTCATTCCATTTTCTCAGCTGGAGGGGAAAGGCTGTGACAGAGGCTGCCAAAAATGCAGGAGAACAAAGGAGAATGTGGTACTCCACTGACCTACTTGTTAGGAGGGAGGAAAATACCTTTACACTTGAAACCTATGTAACCTTGTCAACCAATATTGCCCCAATACATTTAATAAAATTTAAAAAATAAAAACTTTCAGGAAAGCCATAATATATACCTTCTTCCTCCAAACAGTTAATGGAACAAAATGTCCTGAGAAACACCTGAAGCTAGGAGTGGTTTCTATGGAAACCTCAATCCATTTCTGTTCTGCTGACATTTGAATAAATGTGAACAGAGGAACACTTTAGCTCTGCCGCCTTGCGTGCACTGTGGAGACAGAGCTAATGGGTTTATCTTAGAAGAATTATTAACTACTCGTAGCAAAATAGAGTCAGTTGTCTCTTCATAGACAAAGACTATTCCGTAGTCCTAAGGCACTTCAGAAAAATCTGTCATCAGTAGATAAAAACAACACATTTTGCATGGTGATATTTTGCAGGAGCTTAAAATGCTCCTTCTCTCTTATATAATAATTTTAAACAGTGGAAATTTTTATGATCTAAGAAAATAATCCTGGTTCCCTTTATTCTGAGTATGCCATTAATCCAAATGTACATGCTATTTCTAATAGCTCTCCATTCCCTTTTAGTTAGATGGAGCCTGCAAGAATTATATACCTCTTGACCTCTATTGCCTATGCAAAAATCACCTTATCCCAAAGATCAAATGTAAAATGCAAGAACAAAGGAAGTCTCACTGGGAGTGGAAACACATAGAGAAAAACCAGTCTTTAGGTGCAATTTGTATAAATGAGGACGACTCATCTTGACTGCAAATCTAGCCTTACATTGAACACTTCTAGAAAACTCTTATCACTCAGGCAGCAAAAGGAAAAGGTAGCTGCTTGCTGCCAAACCAGAGGCAATTCGCTGTAGAATGATTTCATTTCATTGCTTTGAATGATTGTTTGGTTTATATGATTATCAATTAATCATCATTTAAAGAAATTGATAAGCTTTGGTTTTTAGAGCAGTTTTAGGTTTGGAGCAAAACTGAGCAAAAAGTCCAGACACACCCACACACCCTCCCCCACTATCAACATCCTTCACCAGGGTGCTGCAGTCATCACTATTGATGGCCTACACTGACGCATCATTTCCCAGAGTCCATAGTGCACACTGGGTAGTGAATATGCCATTTGTTTTGCAAATGTATAATGACATGTATTCACCGTTACAGAATCACACAAAATAGCTCCCCTTCCCTTAATATTCGTCATATTCTAATCTTTCATCCTACCCTGACCCCTGCCAACTACCAATCTTTTACTCTTTCCATAGTTTTGCCTTTTCCAGTATGTCATATAATTGAAATCATACAGTATGTGGCCTTTTCAAATTAGTTTCTTTCACTTAGTAATATGCATTTAAGTTTCCTCCATGTCTTTTCATGCTTTGATAGTTTATTTCTTTTTAGTGCTGAATAATAATCCATTAACTGGGTGTACCACGGTTTATTTATCCATACAAAGAAGGACATCTCGACTGCTTTGCAGTTTTGGCAATTCTGAATAAAGCTGGTCTAAACACCCTTGTACAGGTTTTGTGTAAACATATGTTTTCAATTCCATTTGAGTAAATACCAAGGAGCTCAGCTGCTGCATCATATGGTAAAAATATATTTAGTGTTGTAGGCAATTGTCAAATGGTCTTTCAAAGCAATGTACCATTTTGCAACACTACCACGAAGGAATGAGGGTTTCTGTGGCGCCACACCCTTGACAGACTTTGGTGATGTGCGTGCTTCGGATGTTAGCCATTCTAGCAGATGCGTGGCAGCATCTCGTTTTAATTTGCAGTTCATTTTTCATACGCTTACTTGCCACCTGTAAATCTTCTCTGATGAAGTGTCTGTTAATGTCTTTGGCCCACTTCTAAAATCCAGTTGTTAATTTTCTTATTGTTAAGTTTTAGTTCTTTTACATTTTGAAAAACAGTTCTTTATCGGATGTGTCTTTTGCAAACATTTTCTTCTAATGTGTGTCTTGACTTCACATTCTCTTGATATTATCCTTCACAGAGCAGGACTTTTCAGTTTTAATGAAGTGAAGCCTATGATTTATTTTTCCATAAATTGAGCCTTTGGTGTTGAATCTAAAAAGCTATCACCATACACAATGTCATTAAAGATTTCCCCTATATAGCTTTCAGGATTTTATAGTTTCATGTTTTACATTTAGGATTAAGATCTATCTTGAGTTAATTTTTGTGAAGGTATACAGTTTCATTTTTTCTTGCATATGAATGTCCAGTTTGTGAAGCACCATTTGTTGAAGACTTTCTTTCTCCCTTTAACTGCTTCTGCTGCTTTGTCAAAGACCAGCTGTTTGTATCCACGCGAGTCCATTTCTGGGGCTTCTATTCTGTTCCAGGAACCTACTGCCTAGACTTTCACTAGTGACACACCGTCCTGACTACTGCAGCTTTACACTGTCTTGAAGTCAGGCAGTGTCTGCTCTCTGACTCTGTTCTTTTCCTTCAATGGTTAGGTGGCTCTTCTGAGTCGTTTGCCTCTATGTGTAAACTTCAGAATCAGTCTGTCAACATCCACAAAAAACTTGCCAGGATTTTTGTTGGTATTGTGATAAAATTCACAGATAAAATTGGTAAGAACTGACAATACTGAATCTTTCTATCCATGGACATGAGGTATCCTTTTATTTAGTTACTTCTTCTTTGATATATTTCATGAGAATTTGGTAGTTCTCCTTTATAGATTTTGTACATATTTGGTTAGACTTATTCCTATTTAAATGGAAAGTCCTACGTATATGGGACTGTGTTTTCAATTTCAAATCCCACTTGTTTAATGCTAGTACATAGGAAATAGATTGACTTTTGTGTGTTAACTTTATATCCTGCAACCTTGCTATGACCACTTACTAGTTCCAGAAGTATTTGGTTGATTATTTCAGATTTTCTACATAAATGAATTTGCCATCTTTGAACAAAGGCAGTTTATTCCTTCACTCTAAGTCTATATAGCTTGTATTTTTTTCTTGTCTTATTGCTTTAGCTAGAATTTCCAGTATAATTTTGAAAAAGAGTGGCAAGAGGAGACATCCTTGCTTTTTTCTGATGATTACCGTTTTTGAACCACTTTGTGTACCACAAAGTCTTTAAGGTAATTCTTGGAATAAAACCCAAAGTGTTTTACAACAGTAAGTGCAATACAGTGGCTAAAACACAATCTTAGTTTTGGATTAACATGAGTTTTTATTCTTGTTTCTTATTGACTATGGGGCCTTAAAATTATATTTACTCTTCTTGAGCCTCAATTTTATTATATATAATTCGGAAATAATTTCTAGTTCTAATGTTATGAGGATTGGAGATAATAGATAGAGTGCTTAAGTCATAGAAGTTGACTTGTGATCGTAGCTACAATTGCTCAGCTATAAAGGTTCCCTTTGGGCAAGATTCAGAACCAAAATTTGTAGCCTTTACTCCCTTCATTGTTAAGTCCTTGGACAAAAATAACTGTATATTGGAAGAGTGTAGTCTTTCCCTGTCTTTTCTGCATCTTGGCGATCTTATCTACTGATGTTAAATCTGCATTAGTAGTCATATAGCACAAGAGCTAGCTGTCACTATCAGCGAAATAAGGCGATTTCCTAAGATTCTGCTTAGATTTTATAAATACAGTCATCATTTATTCTTAGATATTCTCACTGACCCAAAAAACACAGAACATTTTTGTATAAATTTATATTGTATTTCTGTGCTTAGAGATATTTAAGAAAATAGAGTTCTTTTTTAAACATTTTTTTATTGTTGTTCAAGTACAGCTTTCTGCCTCAAAAAGATAGAGTTCTTGAAGTTTGTGAGAGAGAGTAGAAAGAACATGAATGGCAGAGCTGGAAGTGTGATTTCTGCAAGGCCTTTGGGGAGAGAAGGTGTGGTATGAAAGTGAATCGCTAGCTTTCTGTTATCTGTTACAGCACCTGCTTTGTCATTGCCTAATGATGAGCAGAGATAAGGTCACTAACCTTGATTCTTAGTATTGGTTGAGAAATAGCTAAGTAAAGTGAAACAAACCCTAACCAAACACAGATCCTTCTACCATGGGGGTTGTTGAAACTTAACCTATGCAGTTAAGAAGTGACTATGACATTATTAAACAAAGCAGGCCAAAGATAAAGGTGGATCTGAACCCAAAACTTTTTAGAACTGCTAGGATAATGGACTATAGAAGCTAGTAGAGCATATACGAGTCCTAGAGCCTAGTCTCTTCCACCCGGATGTGAGAAATGTCCTAAGGAGATGAAGAACCTCTACATAGGTTCAGCGAGCACCTGGAGAGCCAGAGGTGAACGTGGTATCCGACTACTCTCATACTTCTAGTATCTTATGCTGCCATTTGAGTAAATATGCCCTTCCACTGTAAAAACAGTAAGTGACTCTTTTTTGTGACTTGAAACCTAGCCACTACTGATCTGCCTGAAGTCATCCAATACAGCTATAAACCTTAAAAAAGCCCCCTATTATTACAACATTTTTAACAGATCATTTCATACTCGCAAGCAATAAAGTTTAGAAAATGGTTACTCTGTTGAGAAAATGGATAGTTATAGGTTGCTGTAAGATATTTAAACTCTTTATTCATTCATGTCACAACTGAATGATAGTGAATATATAATCATTAAACAAAACAGTATTAGCAGTAAGATAAATAATTCATAAATAAGTTAACATTCTCTGGACTCCCATTTTCATTTCAGGCATTGTACTGTGTAATTTTCGTGTATATTTTCTAATGACATTTTCACAAATTCCTTGACCGTCCTAATAAACTTCTCCCGAAACACATGAGTGCTAGAAAGCGAGGAGTGAGAATAGCTTGGTGGAAGGGTTTGGGCTGTGGAGTCCAACAGCCGGACTGAGACTGGAAGTCCCCTGTAGCCGTTGTGACGTCCCAGAATGTCCCCCAGCTGTGTTTTTGTTCCCACATCTGAAAAATAATATATTAAAAAAACAAACGTGTTTGAAAAATCAAACGACATGACATACGTAAAATATTTATAGTACTTTACTCTCAGCGAATTAATGTTAACTGATATCCACAGTCATCTTATGCCTCCATGAAAACTTTGCATCACTAGGAGTGGGTAGGTGGTTCCAATTGTTACAGATCATTTATGAATTCTAATTTAAAGTAGAGGATTTCACTTGCATTAATGAACACAAAACAAAAAGCATTTGCAGCTTTCAGTAACTGTGTGTTACTTCACTGCTGACCACGTGAGGGCAGCATGGTGCCTTTTAAGAGAGAGAGGGAGAGGAAAAAAAAATCCAGTACTAAAGCTTTAGAAATCATAGATCCATAAAACCAGAAGACTCCATAATGATTCTTTAATCCAAACTTTCATTTTACAATGGAAGAAATTGAGGTCCAAAGAGGCTAATCTGCAAGTCCTGTCACGCAGCTGATGTCTGCTGATGGTGGAGCAAATTGCAGTTTACAGCGTTAACAGTAACAGTAATTGCATTATCAGGGCACCCAGGTACTCAAGAGACCTTTTATTATGCACTAATATTTTGTGTGACAGTATTTTAGAGGAAATCGAACATTTCTCATAATGAATTAGCCACAGGAATGTGCCTTCCTGAAGAAATTGAAAAATAAAATGAATCTCATTTCTGGGAGACTTAGGAATATACTTGAAGGCAAAAGATTGAATTGTATGACTTCTCAAGGTTGTCATTAATATTTTGCTCACAACCATGTGTTTTGCCAGTTGCCCTGAAACCGCAGCTCTCACTCCTAGAAGCAGGAGCTAGCAAAGGCAGAGAACACTCCTGTTTTCCTAGTAAATGTCCTTGTGTGTGTTTTCTTAAATGTTTTTCTCAGCATCTTCTTCCCTGGTGACATTGTCACACAAACATATACAGCTAGAAACATGCAAAACACAACGCACACTCACCAGTGTCAGTACCGCAGTGGGAGTACTCGGGTGGGGAAAGATGCTTTAATTTTGCTCTGATACTATGCATTGTACATACACCCTTTCCAAACCTTGTGGATAAGCATCAGATAATGTGAGTCAAGATAAGCTTGCTATACAACTTCACTCCTCCCATTTCTCTCTACCTGCCTAGCATCTTGTAAATCTTTACAGCTTTTCCTTCTTTTCTGCCAAAATTACTGCTCATCTGCATTACTCCAGCCTCAAAAATTGGACACTGTGATAGTTAATATTATGTTTTAACTTGACTGGGCCATGGGGTCTCAGCTATTTGGTTTGTGAGGTTGCTGTTGGATGAGATTAGCATTTAAATCAGAAGACTGCATAAATCCTGTCTCCCCATAACGTGGGTGGGCCACAGCTGACCTGTCACAAGCTAACTGGAAAGACTAGAAGAAAATGGCTAACCCTCCCAAGTAAGGGGGAATTCCTCTTGCCTTCAAAATAGGATGTTGGCTTTTTTCCAGCCTTCAGACTTGAACCAAAAGGTGGACTCTGGGTCCTGAGCCTGTCAGCCTTCATTTGGTACCGAATTACCTCACCAGCTTTCCTGGTTCTCAGGCCTTTGGGCTTCGAGCTACGGACTATCGTTTGTCTCCGCCTGGCTAACTCACCCTGCAGATTTTGGGACTTGCCAGCCTCCATAATCACATGAGTCAATTGCTTAGAATAAGTGTCTCTCTCTATATATTTCTGCACATGTGCACACACCCCCTATTTCACCCTATTGGCTCTGCTTCCTCCGCAGAACCCTGACTAATGCAGACACTTTGGCCCTTTCATATGTTTTCAATTGAAACCAGTGTCATCTGTATAATAATTTACTAATTAGGAGTCTTCATCAATTAAAAAAATAATCGATTAAATTTTAAAGCCTTAAAGCCTCAAACCCCTAAAGTCTTAAGCCCCTACCTTACCCCAGGCATTTCCCTTAAGTCCTCAGTGGTCCTCATGGAGTTTGGCATTTAGCGGGCATTTAACAAAAAAAGTTGATTAAATGTATTTCTGAATTCTATTCTATTAGTTATCCTGTGAAATAATTTTTGTCTCTCTCAGAGATCTAATGTTTTTCCTTCCATTTATGTGTGAGCATATTAAGGTTATTAGGTTAGTGCTTATTTGTCTGTTGCTAAGATACCTCTTTGCTAGTAACCAGATATGCATATTATAGTTTAGAATGAAAGATACAGCAGATTTCTAGTATGATTAACATAAAATACAGAGGTTTAATATAACAGTGTTGGTTGTCAGTTAATATTGGATCATTAGATTTTTGTTCAATTTAATTTATTAAAGGCTATAATGGCACTTTTATAGTTTAGACTCCTACATTTTACAGGTAGGAAAAATGAGAGGCATAAGATTGGCTTGTTCGGCCAAGCCTATGTAGTTTGTGAACGAGAAAGTGACTATTAGAAATCAGGGTCTCACATGCCCATTTCTTGCTTCTCTTTGTCGGCCTGCATGTGCAACCCTGTGGAAACCACCATCATCTGTGTCAAAACTCCCTCGGTGACCTGTCCCTGTCCACCACACTGAGCCCACAAGGTACCACATCACCCCCCTTGCTCACTGGGCATTAGAGTCCTACGCTTTCTCCCTTGTGTCTCTTGGACACTACAAATCTCCAGATGGCTGGAGAGCCACATTGCTTCTCTCTTTCTCCCTTTAGATTTCAGTTCAAATATCTTCCCTGACCTTTGTAATTCCAACAGCACACATATTGGGAGTAATTTTCAATTTCATTTCTCTGTTTATTTTCTTCATGTAACAGTAAACTACCCAAAGGTGTGTGTGTGTATGTGTGTGGATTTTAGATTTGTCCTTTCTTGTCTGTATCCCTGGATGATAATATTTGTAAACTATGACCTTTATGACAGAAGCCTGCCTAGACTGTTGGGTTGTGCTTTGTAGAGTACACAGTGCCCAGTGTGTGCTAGATGATCCTTGACTAGTTTCTGAGATGAGTGGCGCTGATTCAGCAGCAACAACAAAATAGTGCGAAGACGCGGTTCATGGGAATGCGACTTCTATATCAGACGTTCGTCCGAAAATATAGTTCAAGCTTAAATAATGAAGTCAAACTTCAAATGTTTAAGTGCTGTCTAAATAAGAAATTGTATTATTTAATTTTATTTGTTAAATTTGTATGGAATTTCTAAACTTTCAATTGGAGAGATTATAGGTATGTGATTGGGAATAATTTTAAATAAAGTATATGCATTCTTTAATAAAGATAATTTCATGACATTGTCTCAAATATTTAGTATCAGTTGAGTAAGATTATCTGAAAGCTCATACTGCCATCATTTGAATGAGGTTACCAAGAGATCAAAAACAGAGAGATAGATTTTGTGAGAAGTAACTTTAAATCTTAACAGCAGAGGCAAGGATAAAAGCATAAACTGTCTTATTCGTCATTTTTTATGACTTGTCTGGTATTTAGAAAGCTTAGCAGCTTAATATTTGGTCTTTTGTTTTAAATAAGAATAAAATATATATAATCTAATCATAGTTTTCTTTGTATTATCAAGTACTAAATTCATAATTATTTTCATTGATTTGCAACTTTCATATTTGGAGAGTAAACATACCTGATGAGAAGTTTGACCATTAATTTAAAGGGAGAACACAGAGTCTGAAATCATGACTGTCAGGTGAGAACCTGGACATGGGGAATAACCTGCTGGAGTTGAGTAAGAATGAAGGATGTGATCTGAGTGAATATCTGAAACAGAGGCCAGAGCTAAACCCAGAAGAAGAGCTGTTATTTGGGAAATCACTGCAGAAGCACTAAACCAAATGAAGGTGGACAGGGTGCGCTATGTAACTGAGCCAGGGAAGCAGCCCCTGCAGTGCCTAAGAGATGCCCAGATAGGTATGGGGCTGCTCTGAGGCTGGGTATGCGCCTGAGTCTTCCTATTCTAAGTGGTTTAAATTGCTACATCCTGATTTCTTTTGTAATTGTGATTTTGTTAGAGTTGCATTTGCAGTTTATCACCAGATACTAGTTTTATTATCCAGCCCTTTACTTACATTACCGGGGCAGACTGTACTATGGGTCTCTAATTCTCCCTCACTCCCCGGCTGTGCTGTTGCTTCTCTGTGAGTGGAGCTTATTTTCTTACCCCATCGACTTTGGGTTTGGCCAAGTGACACCAGCTTCTGCTAATGAAATATTTACTGGGCAGAAATGAGAATTCGCCTGTTCCAAATTGATGCCTTAATGGCAAGTTTCAGCTGATACCCTTAGACCCTTGAGCACACGAGGAGCATGACTCAGGCTGCTATTTCTTCTTCAGCCTGGATCCTGCAACGGAGACACACCCTACACCAAAGCCTGTGATCCAGTCTGGCTCGGAAGAGACAAAGCAAGTCCCGCCGAGATCAGCCAAATAGCTGATCACTCACCAACATGCAAATGAATGAAAAAACGATTGTTTTTGTAAGCCATGGGAATTCGGTGGATGTTACACAGCGTGCTTACAGCATTAACCCACGTAATTCACCCACTGACAAAGTACCTTTAACAATGTAGTGAATTTACTAATGAGAAGATAAAATGATTAATTGGAAAATGCTGAAAGGAATTGAAAATTATATCCAATGTCCTTGACAAAAATGATACCGTTGCTACTTATTTAAAGAGGCCTGCTAGACCTCTTTAGGATGACTCCAGTGATTTACCTCCCACAATGTCTGAAAACAGTGCAGATTGGATAGGGCCACTCTGGCCTTTGAGTGGCTGTATCTCTTTCTTCAAGCTGGAAAGCAATCCTGGGGCAAGGCTCTATTTTATGCAAGAACCAGCAGGAAGCGTGCACTGGGGCACTTACCGTGCACCATGATTTTCCAGACTGGGTTTCCCAGGGAGCTCTTTACAGGAACACAGTGTCATCAGTTTGGCTAAACCACGCATCCCACATACACAGTAATGCATGGAACTGCTGATTCCTTTAATGTGGAAAGTCTGTGTTTATTACTCTGTACTGTAATTGAATGCTCCTATATTATTTGCACCTCACTTTTCTTTCATTTTTAAAAGTATTTTTTATTTTCAATTACAGTTGGCAAGCACTGTTATACTAGTTCCAGTTGTATCACATATGATTAGATGTTTATATAATTTACAAAGTGATCATCCTGAAAAGCCTGGAACCCATCTGACACCATACGTAGTTATCACGATATTATGGACTATATGCCCCCTACTGTCCTTTACATCCCTGTGACTGTTTTTATAACTGACGATTCGCACATCCGAATCCTTTCCCCTTTTACACCCACTCTCCCAACTCTCCTTTCATCTGGCAACCATCAGACTGATCTCTGTACCTATGAGTTTGTTTCTGTTTTGTTTGTTTGTTTATTTTGCTTTTCCAATTTCACATATAAGTGAAATCGTATGGCATTTGTTTTCCTCTGTCTGACTTATTTCACTTAGCATAATAGTTTCTAGGTCCACCCACATTGTTGCAAATGGCAAGATCTCATTCTTTTTTATGGCCGAGTACTATGCCATTGCATGTATGTACCACGTCTTTTTCCATTTGCCTATTGGACCCAGCAACTCCACTTTGGGTCTTTATCTGAAGAAACCCCAAACATAGATTTGAAAAGACATATGCATCTCTCTGTTCACTGCAGCATTATTTACACTAGGCAAGATACGGAAGCAACCTACTCTTCTTTCTTCAACTGTGCCTATTGCAAACAAGCAAAAAAAATGTAGCAATGTTCTCGTCTCTGAAACTACGTGTGCTATACACGAAAGCTAATGTCTGGTGCATTTGTTTATGTTTTAAGCCATTAACATATTTATTCACATGTATAGATGCTTTGGAAAAAACATTTATTATTTAATTTTAAACACTGTGAAGGTAGAGAGTGTTGCTTTTCAAAAAGTTATCCACAGGCATATTAGAAAATTTTGTGAAAAGTGAGTATGCTGAAATTGTTGCTAACTGCCTCTGGTTCACACTGTACTTTGCTTCTACAGACCTGGCCAAAGACTCCATTTGAAAGAATCCCACCTTTGTTCCAGCTGTTAATCATTTCTTTAGAAGAATTGAACATTACTATTTATAACAAGGGGTAAATGTCGTGATGTTTGGAAGCAAAGCTCCAGTTAATACATGAACAAAAAATGCAATCCAATTTGAAGGACAAATGATTCTATTGCTCTGAATATTAAAAAAATCCAGAGTTTCTGAGATATTTTTATGTGATTGGATTAACACATATTATCATCATACAAACCCATAACTGATGGCTTTATTTTTTTTAAAGTAGCAAAACTGATTCAAACCTAAAAATTTTTAGTAACACTGGAAGACACCATTAAATTACCTAAGCATATTTTAGAAGACAGTTCTAGGCATAAATACTTTTAAAATCCACTCCAGCTGAAATGCTGCAATATTGGTTTGAGGCTTTTCAAAGTTATAAATGATAGGGCTTACATGGCTATGTCAATTAAAGAGGCTGGGAAGATAATGGAACTAATTTTATTTTAAAATAATTTGTATGATATATAATAATTCTTGGGAAAAAGCAACTTTCATCTCAAATGTGTCATTTCCTAGATGTTATGTACAATTATATATTTTTTCAAGTTATGTACAATTATATTTTTTCAACTCTCAAATTATAGGCCATACCTTTGAAAAATCTAAGTGATATTAATGTATCTTTTTCAAAAAGGAACAAACTTCTGTCAATTATGGAGAACTGTTTATTTTCTGCAGTAATTGTAACTACTTTGAAGTGCCACTTCTATTCTCTGTACCATGGAATTCTACGATACGTAGAAGCACCTATGCAAGAGCCCCCTCCACAGAGAAGACAATGGTAACATAATTGTCAGTTTCATTGTTATTGAAACTTTTCCCTCCAGTATTTCTCAATCTTTAATGAAGGCAATAAAATCATATTACAACATTATAGTAAGATTTAGTTTCTCTTAAATTGAAGCAACAAATAATGTTACAAAATTCACACTGGAAATTACTGAGTAAGTAGTGATGACTTCTTTCTTCTGTAAATTACATCAGAGACAATGATCATTTTGAACAATCTCACTAAACTAAATATCTGGCAGCTCAGTCTCTTAACCCAATGATTATTGGAAATTTCCAAAGGAAACTTAAAATTGATTTTAAAAGCACACTATATGTTTAAAATCACCCCACAGAAGACAAAGGAACCAGTATTCTCATTTAGGGTTAGAATAGAATGGGCGGATATAAGGGATCTCATTGGCACTTCTAATCCTACTTGGTTCCCATATGGGCAGATGCTGAGTAGAGGGCCTATCATGGCACCCACCCAGGTAGTGGTGGGATGAATTTGTCTCAAACACTCCAACAGCCAAGCCACCTGTAGAGAATGTGGGGTGTCTAGCTCTGGACAGCGAAGTAGAGGCTGAGACTGCAGGCAGAAGTGGCTTGCTGGAGCTAAGCACTAGCATATCTCTAGTCAGTCAGCTGCTGATCCAGTCACAGATGCTATTGGGACACCCATGCACGTGCACCTCGAGAAATATCAGGCTGGCCGCTGTCTAGCCGAGACTGGCAAGGACCTCAGGGACACTGTACAGATCTAAGAATCTACTCCCCATGCTCTCTCAAGGTCCCATGAGTGTCCTAGCATTCATCGTGTCACACGCCAAACACTGCCTTAGAGAGGAATGTGAAGGCTGAGTTTTTCCTGCCATCTTGCTCGGAAGCTTGTGAAGAACACTGGGTCAGTTGTTAAGTTTAGTTGGAGTAAGTCTGTGACCACGCTACAGAGGGAAAAGCAAGTGATGTATACGCTCCATATTTGTGTTTCCTGTTATTTATTCAACTTTGTTTTCTCAGACTTTTCTTTGACTTTCTTTATATTTGTGATGATATAGAAATCCAACATTGATTGACACTTTTTCCTGTACCCTAAAATTGGTGGCCTGTTTCCACAGCTGAAACCTAACAGCACATTTTATTTATTCATTTATTTATGTTTTGTTTAAAGATTTTATTTATTTATTTTTAGAGAGAGATTGAGAGGAAAAGAGGGAGACAGAGAGGGACAAAAACATCAACATGAAAGAGAAACATCGATTGATTGCCTCTTGTACACCCCTAACCAGGAACTGGGCTAGCAACGTGGACACGTACCCTACCAGAACTGAACTGCAGACCATTCGGTTTACTGGAGGACGCCCGACCACCTGCACCACACAACTCAGGGCACACTTCCCACATTTTAAAGAGAACTATCAACAATTGTAGCCATACATGTGCAGAATCAGCCCATGACATTAAGGACTCCTGTCTCTCAAAGAAGCCTGAAGAGGTGAGGAAAAATTCATCAGCTTTCTTGACAGTACCGGGTCAGTGGTGAAAACTGAGTCCCTCCTTTCCCAGCTAAGTAAGTCACACCAGTTCCACTCTGGGTGCTTGTTGACAGCAGCAATGGTTAATAGGTAGGATCTAAATGATGGAGGGCTGGTCTGTGAGGAGGGGAAATGGGGGAAGCCTGGCAGTTGGATGCGTGCTTAGGCAACACTCTCACCTCTCTGTTCAATGCCCACCTGAGCAGGGGAAAGGCAATCCGGGAGAGAAGAGGCAGGCCACAGAGAAGTAGAAATGAAACTGGGGTGCCAGCCAGGTTGGCATGGCGAGAATGTGTGTTTCTCATTGGTCAAATGGGTACCTCCAGAGGGGGTTGAGGAGAGCTGTCTTTCTAGTATGCCCACTCCATAAGGGAATCTTAGTAACAATGGGCTAACGATGAACCAGCAGGGGCTGGAGCTGGAAGGTACTGGAAACAGGAAACTAAACCAGACCCAAGTTCCTCATTTCAGGACCTCTGCACTAGGAGGCTCTGAAGCACCTTCCAAGGACCTCACACGGGTGTGCAAGAAGGGGCCAGCACCAGGGTGTCTGCCTCACAGAGGCACCAACAGCCAGTCGGCATTAGCTGGAGGAGCAGTAACAACTCTAAACGGGAAGACTGCCACTGGCCCCTGTCAAAACGACATCTGCCTGACCCTCCAACATCCATCCTCCTGATCATGGTGACCCGAGCTCGAAAGTTACAAGGGCACAGGAGACGCAGTGAGAGTTGGCCATTTCACAAGCACAGCCACAGATGGCAAAAGGGAAAGCATTGAACTAGATATGAGACTGGATTATAAACTTAGACTGGAATGAATTGCAATAAGAAAAAAATATTCAGAAAATCACAAAATCTGCCTGAGGTGACATTCAGGGATGGGAAGGGGAATTCAAATGAATATGGCTGAAAGTAGTGATTGGAAAAAAAATAAAGTCATTTGTGTTTATAGCCTCAATAACCTGCTTTGACAATGAATGAACAATTATGACTTTAGATCAAAGTAATAGAGACTATGTTATAAGGAAAACAGAAAGAAAACTAAGATTTGTTGACGGCACATTAGCAGGTAAATAGTTTTATATTAATTATTAATATTAATAATTAATATAAATATTAATTATCTTATTTACTCTTACAATGAGTTGCCTATAGTTCTTCTCATTTAAACAATGAAACTGAAGCTGAGGGAAGTTAAATTACTTACCCAGACAGACACAGAAAATGAATGATGGATTGGGATTAAATTTAGGTAAATAGGACGTCAAACCAGCACTTACTCTACTGCTCTCCACTGCCATCAATGGAAGTGCGTGGTTAGACAAACTTCACGTTAAAAATTCCTCAGTGTCTTTCTTTTTTTGCCTGTCTAATCTAGCATGAAAATCATTCATTGAGGTACAATATACTTTAATTGGACTCGTCAAATGTATAGGATGATTCATTGCCAGTTCAAATACTAATTCCCTATTAGAAGTGTGCAGTCTTGCCTTTATTGTAAATTTCCATTGTTTGGGTGGTGTCCTCGGGTGCCATGGAGATGACAGTCTCAGACAGATGTTAACACGTCATTGTAAACACTGCCTGTTCTTGCTCTTTGCTGAAAATAAGTAGTTCTGTTAGCATTTCTTGGCACATTGCCATCTGGATTGGACTCAAACCTTCTCTCTTGACACATTTTCACTTCAAATGACTAGTTTTCTTTTCTCTTGGCTTCTGGTTCCTATTTCTGAGGTTTCAATTTCCATTTTGAAGAGTGAATGGTGGAGAAGGAAGAAGCAAGATGAAGAACCGGGCAGAAAAGAGGGTCGTTTAAATTATTTTCATGCTGGGGATTTTAGTAGAACAACTCCGAAGGCAAGCGATGACTGAGTGATTTACTCAGGTTTCCTGTCTTAAAAATTCCAAGATCCTAAAATCGCAGATTAATATTTCTGGTACTCAACTTTCCCTTAGCTTCCCTGAATTAGACAGTTTCTCAATTTGAGAACTTCTATTTGACTCTGTGCTCAGTATTTAATTAGATCTTTCTAGTACCTTCATGTTGGCCTACATTTACTTAAAGTTATACAGGTTTTTCATTGGAGCTAGGACTGAATTAATACCAAATACTTCTTTTCCATCCTCTATTGTAATATCTTCCCCTTTGGAACCAATCAGGGACATTTCTTTGATAATACAGATATTCAGTAGTTTCTTATCTTAAGATCTCATATACTGTTAGCCTTAACATTTATATATATGTAGAGCTTATTTTTTCCAATTGCATAATTAGAAAACATAATATGCATAATTATGCAATTAGAAAAAATCTATGGCAAATATCTATGGTAATTTAAATTACCTGGGAATTATTCTAACCAGCAAATAGCTAGTTTCATAGCAGTAGGCAAAGCATTTGTCTCTCATCAACACACAGAAAGTTATCTCTAAGTAGAAGAGGAAAAAATTTATTAAAAAAAACAAAGACCTATACAGACTTTCTTGATATTATATTCTAAATTGAAAGGTTTAATTAACTCAACTCTCTAGACAGTAAAAAAGTAGATAAAGTCTCTAATTATAGCTGGAAATTTTAAGATACAAGCTTTGATGATGTATTTTCAGAATTGCATATAAGTCTTACATTTTGACCTCTGCTTTCACAACTGCACTCACGGTTGGCTAACGAGGCCAGATGAGTGGCCTTATTGAGGGAGATGACCAGCTTAATCTTATCCATCCTTGTTAGGTTTTTGAGGCTATACTTTTTATAAGCATCAATACTGTTATTTTTGTTTTCTACTCTATGTTTTACAAGGCATAAGAGCAGATGCTTTATTGTAGTCGATAAGCAAGAAAAACATTCAGATAATAGCATAAACCCCTCTTTATTGTCAAAGATGGTGGTGTTCTGGAATTAAGTTGTTGGTCAGAGGACCATCCAAAATGAGATATCCCAAAATATTTAAATTGTCAGATGCCATATAAATGCCCAAATTTGGCAAATGGAAGGTGTTAGGGTTACCAATGAACAACGTTTACAAGTATAGTTTGCGTAAAAGTTAAACTTAAAAATATGTGAGTCTAAGTTTTACATTTGCATTTCATGACAGTAAGTCTAGGTTTGCTGTGTGTCCAGAGGAAAAAAGTTATAAAGACCCCCTCTGGATTATCTTGAATGTCCCTGTTACCAACTTAAAAGCCATTAGTGGTAGAAGGTGAAGTTTAGAAGGTCGGAGGCCATTGTCAACATTGGATCATATGTATAAAAGGGGAATGAAAAGCATCAGTTGATTGATGCAGATAATTAGTTATTTAAAAGCTGTTTGAGAGCATCTATTCTAAATTCACTTCACCAGCTAAATAACCATGTGATTATATTATCTTTAGCACCTGTTTACTCTTTTAAAGTAAAAGGACAGAAGCAATTGCCTGGATTCACTTTTAAAAAATGATGATAGATACAAAGGTGTGTGAGTATTCCTATGAGCCTTCTCTTCAAAGCACTATATCCATCCTACTAAGTGGTTATTTGAACAGCTCGGTGGATAAAAGCTCTTTTGACTATATTTTTCTTCATAGCTGCATGAGAACGTCTGCACGTCCATCTCCCCTTTTCTTTCATTGACACTAACTCAGTTTGACAGTTTCTACCCAAGAGAAATATATATCACCTTGTGAACTAGAGTTGGCCAGACATTTAAATGCTCTTCCAGCTCTGAACTTACAAGGCCATTTTTAACTTTTATTTTGTTTGTAGACTTCTGTTCAAGGTAAGTTTCCACATAGTAACTGTCTTTTTTCTACATGGAGTTCACTTCTATTTGTGAGACAGGCAATCTAATATATTCTTCTCTATTACATTGCAAAACATTTTAGAAGCTCCAGAAAGTAATTTTGCCTTCTCCCCCCTTCAATATTCCTCCATTTGTGAACTTATGACAAACCAGATGTCAATCACAGCCATGAAATTCAGATAATATTTGATAAATAAATATAAATTGTGCACATAAAACTAGGTGCAGTTTTATATATAAGGTAGAATAAGCCTGCACGTTTAAGCCTTCAAACAGTTCTGTCTTAAATCAGTCTAAATCAAGGGATCCCATTTTCCCAAGATTTTTCTTGATACATTTAAAATTGCCCCAGAATGGAATCCATTGTTCTTTGGTACCATTATGGTATGAAACCTAGAATTTTGATTATGTATATATTACTTCATTCAACTTGCTGGAGGAAATCACACTTAGAACAGACAATTTACATTCTTATTTTGTATTTCTGTCCCCGATTGCATCATGACATTCTGTGATTTTCCAATTTCAGCAACTACTTGTAGCCTGATGAAACTATCTTTGGTCATTTTGTTTTTTTAGTGCTTACCATTTGAATCTTTGTTGAGTGAACTGATTTGCTAAAGCAATACAGGCTTTGGTATAACATCAGCTTCCGGTCTAAGCAATTGTTTCTATGCAAAGCCCTTGAATTCATTATTTAAAAATACTTCTTTGTACTTTAATATGCAAGACACTGTTTGAGGATACGTGGTTCCTGCGGCTAAAGAATTTACCTTCCAGTGGGAAATGAAAGGCATGTATACAGCACCACAGCCTACTTAGTCAGCATCACCAGGAGGTAAAGAAAAAGCGTTGGAGGAAGGAGAGACTTTGGTAGGTCTCTCCTAATTTAAGAGAATGTGACTTTCTTGAAAAATAGTTCGGAATCTGATATGCAGAAATGAGATGGAAGACGGAAGTGGGCAGGACACCACAGACATTCCAATGGCTTGACTTTTCTCCTGGAATAAAAGTCAAGCTCTTTCCTTCAGCATGCAAAGCCCACATCAGTAATTTTCCACTTTGGCTGAACTTCAGAATCTAAATCCTGACCTTTATTCGCAAAGATTCTGATTGAGTTCATCCGAAGGTAATCTTAATTTAGAGCCAGAGTTGGGACTTACTGAAGGGAGTGAGCCGGCCCCTGCCTCCCTTGCAGACCTCATTCCCTACCATGCTTCTTCTTGTTCACTTAGCTCTCGCTTCCTGTGAGCCCCACCTTGGTTTCTCTTCCCCAGGAACCTCATTCCTTCTGAGGGTAACCCGTTGTTACCTCTGCCTGCGCTGCTATTTCTGTGACGATACAGCAGCTAACATAGACTGAGTGCTCACAGTGTTCCAAGCACTCTGTAGTACGTGCACTGGGAAATGCAAAAACTCACTTAACCCTCCCAACAAACTCACAAGGTGTCTCAGGTTTACCGTGGAAGAGCCTGAGGCACAAGGGTGTCATGGACATGCCTGTGTGTGGCAGGCAGCACGGGGATCTGAGCCACTGTAGTCCATCCTCAGAGTCCTGATGCTGAACACTGTGGAGCCACCTCTTTTTTATTTCCTTCATGTCATTTCACCCTTTATCCAAATGTCACCTTGTCTGAGAAGCTTTGCTGGACCAGCCTATCTGAAATATCTCCCACCTCACTCTAACTACTCCTAGGCCCTTCCCTTGCTACTACAATTTTATTTATATGTTGTATGTTAAGCCTTTCCTCTACTAAAATGCAAACTCTGCAAATCTGACTGTATCTGTTTGTTGATCACTGAATCTCTCGCACCAGAAAAATGGAACATGGGCTTTCAACAAATGCTAGTCAGAGGAAAGAAAGAATTTCTTGGGTAGTAGGTGTTCAAAGGAGGAATGAATTTGTTCCAGGCATTTTTCTTGTCTGGTGTATGTCTGTCATAATGACTTTATAATTTGAAATTCCAGAGGGAGGGCTAAGGTGAAGGACTGATACTTTCGTCTGTTCAACCCATATTTCAACATTACTGGAACTGAATTTTTACGGCGGGCACCTGCAGCAGACACCGTTGGTTGTCGAGCCTGCATTCATTGTCCCGTGTCCTTGCTGGCCAGGACATGTTGTCCCGGTTTTTTTTCTTTGGGAGACTTTAGGAAAAGCAGGCTGCATCCCATCCCCATGGGGTGCTTTGGGGGAGTGTGAGCCCATCATGGTGGTCCTTTGTACTTGCTGATGGTGGTTCAGGTCACGCAACTATGACAAATCTGGCAGGAGAGACCAGAGCGAAAGTCTGCAGAGGGGCTCTGACAAAGGGGGAGCTCTTAAAAATAAAAACAAAAGAGTGAGCTCCTGCTCTTCCCTGGGACACGATCACGCGCGAAAGGAATTCCTGCAGCTCTTGGCTCATCTCACCGCAATGAAGTCAGACAGACGATGGATTCAGAAGAGAGGTTTTGGAGTCTCAATGCTCTGCTGTTTCCCCCTCTGCCACTTGCTACCCATGTAGTCGTGTGCTAGTTGGTTACTATCGCTGTGCCTCATTTCCCTTCCCAGTAAAATAAGTAATAATGGTGCCTATTTCATAAATATTTTGAAGACAAATGAGTTAACATGTATCTAAGGCTCCCTCATTTGTAAAAGGAAGAATAACAAGAGGTCTGATTCATGGGACTATGGTGAGGATTACACGAGATGAAACACACCCAAGGCACTTAAACCAAGGCTGGCACATAGGGAGCATTAAGTGTCATTCAGAAACAAAGCAAAGTGGCGGGAAGGCAGAGCCAAGGCAGTCTCGTGGAAGCAGGACTACAGCCCCGATTGCACTGAACTCAGAGCTTTTTTTAATGTAACAGCTTAGCTTTGTAACGCTTTCCTATTGGAACTTTTAAAATTCTGGTATACAATAAAATGTCATAATCTGAGCCATTAGAATTAGGGCATTCCATATCTTCCCATGAAACTTATCTTAACTGCATATTGCTCCTAAGTACAGAGTGGGGGAACTGATGTCCATCATACCTGAGGTCACAGGAGCTTTCTTTCTCTTCTGGACTCAGCTTATGTAGAAAGGAGAAAGTTACTACTCATACTGAGCACTCTGCTCTCACAAGGGTGAATATAAGCATTTTAATTCAATCGCCACTTTTAACTGCTCTGCACTTTTGTGACCAATATAGCTGATAACAGCTGTAGGACACAGTTCTGAATGCAGGCACTATTAAATGTCATAGAATCATACAGGGCTTTAAAAAATCTTCGTCTGGGGCTAAAGCAATAGGAAAAGCTTCAGTGTTTGCTTTCTCCTGAATGTGGCTCCCATGGCTAAAATCCTAAAGTCCAGAACATGCACTGTTTAATTATCTAACAACTACCGAATCTCATTGGAGCAAAAACAGTTTGATCGATGGGTCCAGCTGTGGCCATTGTGTAGCATACATTTCCTGATCGCCTTAAAATGTTGGCTCTGCAGCTGTCATCTGGAACTTTAGAATGCAGTAGCATTAAAATGCCAAAGCTATTTTACAGGCCTGTCTGTATCAATGAGAGAGATGACATTCTTCAAGGGAACTTCAATATGCAATTTGTTGCATATTCTAATGATGCTGTAATCAGTGTTAATGTTTTGTTTCTCTTAAATTCTTGTATTAGTGTAATTTAGCGGTTTGGAATGGGGTTATCTTGGGATAATTTTTACCCAGTAAAGGACTGTTTCCTGAAGTTTTATTTTACTCTTCTTACACAATGCTGCTTGTTATGGCTAAAACTGTGGAATGTGATTTCTGCTTATTCCATTTCCACAACTTGTGCAATTTATTAGGGAAACTGTGGGAGGAAGGGTCAATCTGCTGTCTTTCTCACTGAGGTTGTCAGAGCGAGAAGGAGAGACAAAGGAAGGGCCAGATGCAAAAAACCTGTTTCTCTTCAAGTCAAGGAAGTATGGAGATGAGGAAGTCACAGGCTCCAGGCTTGTTTTTGAGTCATCTCCGATTGTTCTTAGGGTGTTAATTGGGGTTATTCTTATCTTCCTTCGAAACCAGCTGCCAGGTCCCTCACAGATGTACAGGGGTGGAATAGAGATGCAGTTTCTATGACAACTTTAGTGAGAAGGAGGATCTGGAGTTTTCAAATGGCCAAGTATTGAATGACAACTTTTATATAATGTCATTTTAAGTAAAGCTTATCTAAATCCTTTCTTTGTTGTGCTGCAATGGCATAGTCCCCAAGACTGTAGCAAATAAAAGCAATCATGTTAGTAGGGTGTCTTGATGTCCAATGCTGATTAATGCATCATTTATGTGATTTCAAAGTCACCTTTCCCATTATTAAACCAAAGGAGAGAAAAATGATCACTTAGGTGGAAATTTCTCTTTTGACATTATGGGAAGCTGAAGAAATTTCTTTTGGGATACCTCTCTCTGGAGTCTATAAACATTAATTACATTGTCCATTATAGAGAAGTGTAGCTTTCTCTTCTTTTTTTCTTTAAGGATATTTCTGCTCCAAACCCACTTAGGTATGTTCAGCATAAGGATGATTCGTGACCTTCACCACACTAAGTTCTCGGCCAATGTTTGCTGCTGTTTTTAGCAATATTAAGAAAGAGAAGCATTGTAGCTAAGATTTATTGTAGCTACGTGGAAAGCTTGATAACATATTTATTATAGTAGGCATTCAGGCATTTTGTTTGGAGGCTATCCCATATAAGGCAGAAAATTTTCTACAACTGTCAGAGTTATTTATCCACATAAAATATCTTGACCTTTGTTTTCTTTTAGCTGAACTGAATCTTCCAAGTGTGGCTTCCCTCTGTTCAACTGAGTCTCCATCTCTTCTGGCACATAGCATTTAGCCACTAATGATTTCAGTTCCTTTGGTTCAGAAAACTATTATGTGTTTTTGCTACTTTCCTGTTTTAAAGGTCAAAGGTTTAAACTTGTTCATATTTTCTATAGATTAGTAGGAAAGCAATCCCACTGCAATGTAGCTGAAACTGATCGTATGAGAAATCCTGGTGAAAGGGGAAAAAAAATGAAATGGCGTAGCTGTCAAAAAAAAGGATCAGATGAACATGTAATTAAGTTTGGCTGGTATCTCCAAATTTTGAGTCATGGTGATTATTGTAGGAATATTTCATGGGTGGATGAAATGGACTTTCCAAAACTATTCTTGTTATTGTTGCCTTTTTATCTCAGGGGGTACGATGAGAAGAGGGAAAGAAGTCACAAATCTAGGTGGAAAATTACAAAGCTTAGAAATATTCTTAGATCATCCATATTTTTTATAACTCTCCAAGTTATGCTTTACCATTGTAATGTTAGGATTTTTCTTAACAAACAAAATCATGTGAATATATATTCTTAAACAAAAGAGCAATAATCTGCTTCATTCTCAAAGTGATTTGCATTTAATGTATGAGAATTTTTGTTAACATTCTTACTTTAAAAACAGTTTCTATTGTCTTTGCCATTGAAAGGATTGTTCATAATTTATCTGATACAGACAATGTTTTCTTGTCTACATATTTAAGTTGTCAGTTTGTGCTATATTTATTTTTACCTGTTTAGAGCATCTTTTATAATGTTCTGTCTACTGTATTAGAATCTTTCCTTCTCATTGGCTGAGCACAGAAAAAACCACAGATTGAATATATAAAGAGATTGAGATATCAAAGGTACACTGAGAAAAAGGTAACCTTAATCTCATGGGGGTTTCAAAAGGAGAGACAAATAAAGATAGAGAAGAAGCAAAATTAGAAAGAATAATAGATGATAAGTAATCCCTCAGATTGTAGAAGTGACTTAAATCCTGATCGGTAATAAATCTTGAGAAATATTATAGAAACACTGAATAACAACCAAGATAAAGATAAAGTTTTAAAATGAGTAGTGATAAATCACAAAGTATAAACAATAAATAACAGGAATTATAATTTGAAAGCAATTATCACAGTGGCAAAAATTGAGTGCAGAAAAAAATATAATCCTGAAAATACTGAGAAAAAATAACTATCAACCAAAAGCATCCTTCAATAGTGAAGGTAAAATAAAGATATTCAACCCCCTGGCCGGGTGGCCCACTTGGTTGGAGCATCATCCCGCACAACAAAAGGTTGTGGATTTGATCCCAGGTCAGGGTACATACGGGAGGCAACTGATGAATGATTCTCTCTCACATCGATGTTTCTCCTCCACTGTCTCTCTCTCTAAAATCAATAAACATATCCTCGGGTGAGGATTAATAAAATATTCAACACAAGAGTGATTTTTTATTACTGATAGGATTCTGCCAAAAAACCCATTAAAGAATTACTGGCCCAGAAAAGAATTATTTTTAAAAAGTGGTAAATATGTAAAATATAATAACAATTTAATGATTGTAAAAGCAAATTTAGAAATTTTAAATATAAGAGGGAAGTAATATGCTCAGAAAAAATATTTAATGAAGGTGAATCAAAACTTTCTAAGTCCCTTATGTTATTTAGGGGGAAAAGAGATAGTAATTAGTGTATACCTTTATTAAGTTAAATGCATGCATTATAACTTTAAGTGTGATCAATTAAAAACATTAAGAGCAATCAATACAAAAAATAGAATCTTTAACACAGCTAGAGAGAAGACAAGTGAGCTAGAAGATATATTTAATGATATTCAGAATGCAGTACAAAGAATAAGTACATGCCAAAACAAAAGACAGTTTAAGTAACAAAGAGGTTTTAGTGTTGAAGAGACAAAGGTTTTAGAAAGTCTGTTACACCTCTAATTGGAGAAGAAGAAGAGTAGAACAATGAAGAAAACATTTGAAGAAAGTATTTAAGGAGTGATAAAAAATTACAATTTGCATATTCAAGAAGTTAAATAAAAAGCACACCCACATTGTGTATTATTATTCCTAAATATTTCCTGCTCCTTCCTAAGGAGGAACAATATTTCTCCTCCTAATTAATATTGAGCTTGGTGATATAACGTGCGTCACAGTGAATGAAATGGAGTGACTCAGGTGTCTTATGGGCTGAAGCCTTAAGGTGTTTTGTCAGGCCTTCCTTCTTGTCTTCCATGATTACTGAAAATCCGCCTGGATCCCAGACAAATGACAACTCGGAGCAAAGCCATACTCAGCCCACAGTGAACATGTAGTATAGGTTAGATACAACCATTTGTTGCAGTAATTTATTGATAAATTTTGAAGTTTCTTTGTTAATGCAGTCCAAACCAACTGAGCAGTTCTCTGTAGGGAATGATTTTGCCCCCCAGGGGATAGCTGTCAATGTCTGAGTCATTTTGTGCTGACACAATTGGAGGAGGGGGTAGCAGTGTCGCTGTGGACATCTATTGGGTAGAGGACAGGAATTACAACTAAACATCCTACAAGATAAAGGACAGCCTCCACAACAAAGAATTACCCAGCCCAAATGTCAGTAGTGCTGAGGTTGAGACCCTTTGACCGTGCTTATACTAACAGTTACATACACAAAGGCATTTTATAGTGAGCTTGTAGATAACCAAAGACACAGAATTCTTAAAAGGAAGCACAAAGAGTTGACTAATGGCAATTCAAGGAATAGCAATTGGACTGTCAGCTAATTTCCCAGTAGAAACCAGAAAACAATGAAATAATACTTTAAAATCATGAGAGAAAAAAAAAAACTATGAACAAAGAATTGTATAATCAACAAAAGCATCTTTTAGACTGAGAGCAAACTAATGGCATTTTCATTTAAACACACACCATGGCATTTGCTGCAAATAGACCCGAGGTAAAGAGTGTATTGCAGCCTCTCTCTTCCACCGAAGTAATCTTCATTGAGAGGTCTAATACATAAAAACAATGATGAGCAAGCAAAGCAGTAAATACGAGGTCATTTAAAAATAAACATTGAGTATACAAAACAATATCTTATAGAATCAAAAATGAAAGGAAAACTGTAATATTAAAATCAGAGTAAAATTTTCCAAGCTCTTTGTACCAATTGAAGTTTAGTATAGTTTAGTAAAGAAATTAAAATTTCTAAGACCTCTTTGTTTTAAAATATATAAAACCAAACTTGGCAGAAATACAAGGGAAATTGACAAGTCTACATGTCACAGTGGATTTTCACTACTACATATGAACCCATGCCACTCCCCGCACCCAAAGTATTTGCTGAAATGAGATTGTAAAACAAATCTTGGTAAACTAAAAAGCAAGATAAGCTTATTTCAGTACTGTGGTATACACTTTTTCAACACAGGGACAAAAACTGGACCAACACTTAGGTGGAAAACTGACAGTTAAATGCACACACATATATTAAAACATAACAAACAGGACTTTGCAAATTCATGTCTTGATATTATTTCCGAGTCAGACAATGGCTTCTGTGTGGATTGATGTGTCCATGATTGCATCTAAAATTAATTGTTTTCTTGTAGTCATTGGTAATGTGCAGTCATAAGATAAACAAAGTATTTTAACTTATTTTCTGTTATGTGACAATTAATGTAAATTTCATTATGAAAAATCACTGGGAACATAATTAGATATACCAGTTACATACAAAACATATGGAAATTTAAAAATATACTTTTTCCATTCACTCCCTATATATCACTCTACGTGTTAGCCAAAGGTGAGCAACAGCCGGATAGAGTTAAAGATTAAACTTATAATTGTGATGTATGGTTTCTAATTTTAATATCAAGGTCTGTGGAGAAAAGATAGAGGACAAATTAAAATTATAAAGAGAATATTAAACATGCAGTTCTGGCAGGGCACAAATTGGTTTCACAGAGTATTTTAGTGTAGAGGTTAATGAGAATTTGTTGGACTAGTTTCATTTGTAAAATTAATAGCACTCATATATTTATTATACTCTCCATTTATTTTTCCATGCACAGGTATTGCACATTTGATGAGTTGACACATCAGATATGTAGCTATTTTTCTCAGGCATGTGGTCTAAATGTACTTTGTGATCATAATAGCTGGACATACTTCTCATTATGTTCTAGTGCAATGTGATAAAACAAACAAGTGAAAAAAAACCTATTTTCTTCAAATTTGAAAATGTTATAGTAGAAAAAAACTTCTTTGCCTTATATTTGAAACTTGCAATCACTTTCTGAAATATTACCCCATGTTTTTCCAAGTTTATTTTGAATGGTACTCTGCTTATAACAGGCTCACTCAGTTTCATAAATTACTATTTCATATTTTGTTTTCACGCCTAATTTGTCTTTGGGAAAAGCAGCTGGAGATGAATTTTGCCAAGTCTTCAAGATGACTCCTAGGTAGCTTCTGTTGCTCCATTTGCAAATACATGTCCTACTGAAGCAGGGTGCAGCCAAGAGGAGGGCCTCAAGAAGGGATTTGTAATGCGGTCCAGAGCTCAAGGTGTCCAGGAAATATTAGAAAATACATATAGGATGTCCTCACCCCCACAAGCCTGAGCCAGGGGGGATGGGACACATGGGACAGGGCCATTCAGATCTGTTTTGGGTAGCAAGAGCTTTGCAGCTAACCCCTGGCACAGTCATTTAACATATCTATAACCTTTAACTGGTTTCATAGATATGTTAAATAGCTGTGACCATGCTTTGAGCCAGGGGGATGGAAGTGAATTCCACCCAAGATGGGACTGGGAAGCAACTCCCCCTGGTTACAGGGCCTGGGTGAGAGCTTGGAGATGATTGGCTCCATGCCATGGGGCCACACCTGCCCGGACTTACTATGGCAGCCCAGTAAAGCTGGAAGAATACGGGGATGCTGGCAGGTGCAACTGAATGTAGGAGGAGTCAGAAATGTGGCTGCAAAGGAAGGTGGGCACTGGGATTTAAACCCAGACCAGGCAGCCATAGGAGAGAGAGAACCACGAGGTTTTGAAGCAAGTAGATAGGTAGAGGTCCACGCGTTTCTGGTGAAGTGAATAGGGAATGGAGAGGACCACACAGTTCTGAGGGGAAAGGAGAGGACCCCGCGATTCTGAAGGAGAGTAGAGAGGACCATGTGATTTTGGAGTGCTTTTTTTTGCCACACGGCTTAGGCAGCAGGAGAGACTTTGCCGAGAAGATAAAGGGAGAAAGGACTCTTGCTGGTGGGCCATGAGAAGGTGCCACATGGCTTTGGATTAACTGGAGATTGCAGCAGCCACACAGCTGATGGTGCCGGGAGCCTGAATCACGGACTTCTACTTCTTTTCATGAGACACAGTATCCCGGACTGTGCACAGGGAAAGGGAAGGACTGTGCATCTGTGGGTATTCTAGAGGACTTCAGTATCTTATTGAAGACATTAAGTCATTACTCTAACTCTGTATAACTTTTAAATAAACAATTCCTTTCCTTTTCACCAGTCTCTGGCATTGAGAGACGTTTTTCCTCTGGCGGCGGGCATTGCAAACCTAGCAGGTGTGTGTGGGCGGGGGAACCTCCAGAGACAGAAAGGGGGGATACTTTCTGTAACAATTTATTGTGAACCACCCCCCGCCTTGCTCTGTAACACTACCAGCACTTTATTCTGAGAATTGAACTATAAAAGCCCTTGCATGCAGTTGGCAAAGGAGTAAATGATTTAGGACTGGCAAGAAAAGAAAACATACACGGAACAGTAATAAAACACAACACTTGTGAGAGTTTACCATGAACTATACAAGTTTTTTAAACTGTACATTGTTAAGCAATCACTCTGGCTGCTGTAATAGTGAGGATGCAAGTCAAGAATGGCCACTGGGATACCAGCTCTAAAGCTACTATTAGGGTGTAGGTGAGAGATGATGGTGGCTTTGATACTTTGAAAGTGTGGTCAGAGGAAACCTCTCTTAAGGGTCAATGTTTGAGATCAAACCAAAAAGATGAGGGCAGACACATATAGAGCCGGAAAAGAACTTTCCAGACAGATACGGATACAGGTGGGTAGTGGTGAGCTGGAGGATGAGTAGTAAAGACAACGGCTCAGGAAAAACGCTGGAGAAGTAACCAAGAGCCATATCATGGGTGTCTTTGCAAACCCTCTAAGGGGTTTGAGATACAATTAGAAGCCACTTCAGCTCACAGCCTATGGTCCACACAAGCAGCGATTATAATAAGAAGAGGATGAAAGAAGGGCCAAAGAGGACAAGCAACTTTGCCAAGAGTTACTGTCGTACCAGAAAGAAAAGAACTACCTATTTGACTTTAGCATTGGAATAAATCTTTTTTGAAAAAAAAATAGTACTTATGCCTTTTTTGTTGTAGGATGAGTATAATTTCAGTAACTTGGGAGAAAGGAAATGAGCACTTTTCACTCTTTTTAGACTAATAACTATTTCCAATAAAAAGTTTGCTATTTGGTGGCATATTAAATTATATTCAATAAATATTCTCCCCCCTAAATAAGCATATGCACCCCCATCCAGAAAAGAGTGAAGAGAATGCATGTTAAATTAGCCCTTACCCACTTCTACACTCATGGATGATATCTGACCACTTAGAAAAATTCTGATGGCAGCAATCACCCTCACGTTTTATTCTGAGAAGTAATTTGTATAAACAGGATAGGAAAAATCAAAGAAGCAGATGCCCCTTTTTTGGTTTTGTGGCGCTAACAGAGTAGTAAGCACAATGAATTAGTGAAGATGTTAGCCACAATTTACTGACATATAGTATAACTAATTATTGTTATAAAAATAGGATCTACAATGAATTCCTGCTAAATCTCATACATCAGTATAACCCTTTGAAATAGGCATTATTATTAGCTCCAGTTTATGGGTGAGCCCACTGAGGTTCAGGGAAGTTCAGGCCACATTCGAAGACAACCGTCTGTAAAATTGCTAAGCTGGAGTCACACAAAGTCTGGTTGGCCCTAGAGGCCAAGTCTTTGGTTATTATATTTTACTGACAAAGTCACTGTTTTACTGAATTTAAGAAATCCTTATTTTTGAGTTCTGCCAGAATTATTAAGCAGACATTTCAAGACCTGTTTGACCTCTTTTCCTGATATAAATTTTATTTTCTAGACATTTCAAACAAGGTTGAACTGTCCCCCAAATAAATGGGCAAAGCATATTAACACAACCAGAACTGTGTTTTCAGGGGCTAATTTAATATTTTCACAAGTGCTATCATTTTAGCACCAATGCTTCTGTTATGGAGATAAGATTCAGCTTTGTCGTGGAGTTGCTTAAAAGCTAGTCGCATGCTATTTTAAAAGAAGCCTCTGTGTAATGTTGTTTGTTTCATTACTTTCCGATCAGCTGATCAACAACCTGCAACACAACAGTCAATTTTGTTCGCTGTGAAAATGTTCAGGCTAATAGGTTTCATACGTTGTTGTTCAATTTATCTGCCTTTTAGAAGAAGTCATTAAGTAGAGAAAACCAGCTTTTAGAAATAATGAGTTTTTCATTTATTGGTACAGGCATTTTTTTTTAAAAGACATCATTAATCACGTAGTTAAACCACTAATTAAAAATGTTTTACTTTGATTTGCTTTATTTTCCCGAACTACATTAAATACCAGCCTGTCAGATGGATGGCATGTGAAGATCAAAGACCTTTCTGCTCCCATTTGTCATTAAAAAATTAATAATGCTCTGCTTTGCACTTCTTTTGGCATGTGTGCATGTGTGTGTGTGTGTGTGAGAGAGAGAGAGAGAGAGATTCCACTCAAGCACATGTGTGAGATACTTTCCACTGACAGAGAAGCCACCTTTCAAAATATATAAAGTTGGTCAACTTTAGAAGCCAACTATCTAAATACATAAATGTATCAAATGCAACTATTTACCTTATAGTTGCTAGAATTTTATTTTTATTTCTGTTGATGCCTTGTTGTTGGTTTAAATGAAAAAAAGTTGTTCTAAATATTCCCTTACACATGGGTTGTGTTGTGAGGAAAACTGTTCTAGTTTTTCCTTTTTAGTAAACTTTTGAGCAACTCTGGAAGATAAGAAGCAGGATACTTTAGTAGAAAAAGCAATAGAATGGAAACTAAGAGACTTCTGCTTCTGTCTTCAAGCTAGCCACTAACAACCTATATGCCCGGCAGATCACTAAAACTCTTTGGGCCTAAACTTCCCAGGACTGAGTAAGATCAAAGTCAAACCTAATGATTTTATGTTTTCATCTAGATTGAATGTACTATGATGTTAAACTACCATTTTGCTTTTTAGGTGAAGAAACAAAATTTCCATGAATATAGATGAATAACATAAATTTTATTTCCTCATATATATTGTTCATTTGTAATATTTATATTGTACTAATTTGAAGGTTCTGAACCACTGAATTCAAGTCCTACACTGAATGAAGAAAATAATAAAAAGGGCAAATGCCTTAGTATCACTTTTTTCTTTCTTCCAAAAAGATAAAAACATATGATACTGTATCAGTGTGTTGCAGGAACTAAAGGTAAAGACAAAGACATTACTGTTTACTTAATATTGGGCTGTATGTCAGCATTAACAAAAGTTTTGACATTTGCTTAAATGGCAAACGCTATTCTAAGTATAACCTTGTTCTTGTTCCCTTTTTTGCGTGTTGGAATTGAGAGCGATAAAGAAACATGACTGATGGCATAAAGAGATTGTCTACCTAACTCTAATTTATTAGTTAGGTTGATAGCTAAACTGCCATTGGTAGGTACTAATAAAAGGAACCATGGCAACAAGTGACTCAGGGAAGTAGAAAGCGACACAACACGCCACAGTTATTTATCTATTTTTTTTCCTTTTTTCCATTATGAGAATGTCAAAAGTGGTGTAACAAGCATGGGTTTGGGGATCAGGCTGGTTCTAGTTGGCATCTTGTCCCCAGATGTCCGCATATCGTATTTGGCCTATTTGTTTTTTTACTTGGTACTTTGTAAACATCAGAAAGGAGTTCCTAAGCTCTGAAAAATCTTACTTGTAAAAGTAAGATGTATTCTATTCAATAATGCAAAATTGTACAATTAGTGTATGCATATTTATAACAACCACAAGTAATATCCATGGGCATCCTGATATTAAGCTTTCCATTTCTATTCACTAAGAACCTATAATAAAAAGAAAAGTGTCAGCCAGGGTTGTTGAAAGATAAACTCAGCCAGGTTGCTCTTTGTGTGATCAAGTTTTCCTTGTGCTTGCGTGTGCTAGGAGATCACTTTCTTAGGTCAAGGTCATTGAAGTTCCATCTCTGCTTGTGCTTCTGCCCCAGCGAACAGGCCCAGAGGGTTGCTTTCTCTGGTCATTCCTGCCACGTATACTCCTGACCTCCTCCCATTTGTGAAGTCCTGAGACTTTAATGAGTCTTTGGGGGTCTAAGAACTTCATATCTTGGTCTTCATTTTGCTGTATTTTATTTTTAGCTGTCAACTAACATTGTGCCTTATTAGTAGCCTTTACTTCACAGTAGGATAAAAAGGATTTTTAAAACAATTTTGTTGGCAAGTGTCCTCCCAATTGAGGCTCCGGCTTGCACAGAGTTAATGATAGGATATATTGGCTCGTTCAATAACGCAGTATCAAACACGCCTTTCAGTGATAACGATTCTAGAAAAGCTTGCACTAGAGCACTAGAAGACATTTAGAAAATTAATATTTGGCCCCAATTTGCTTATATTGAAAGAATATTCAGTAAAACTTAGTGATTAAAGCAATTCTTTCTTTTGTTCTGCTCTCTAAAAAATGAATCAGAAGTTCAACTAGCATTAACATTCATTAGTTAGTGTAATAATTCTATGCGCTTGTTCATCTGAAAGTCAAATAAACATGATTTAATGATGACATTCTCCATGCTCAGAATTAAAATTGTATGTCACATAGATCTAATTACTTGGAAATTCATTTAGGATATCATTTCATCTACATTCAGTTTTTATGTGTTTATCGATGCTTTTAAAATTAACTTTTTAAAATTTTCAAATGATTGCAGATTCACATGCCATTGTATGAAATAATACAGAGACCCCATCTGCCATTTACCCAGTTTTCCCTGATGGTCATAGTATTTTGTAAGAGATGGAACTTTATCACAGCCAGGAAATTGAAATCCAGGTAGTCAAGATATTGGACGTTTTTGTCACCATGAAGATTCCTCTAGTTGTCCTTTATAGTCACACCCACTTTCTTCTCACTCACCTCACTCTCATCCTTCACTCCTGGAAATTCTCAATCTGGTCTATATTTCTACAATTTTTCACATTTCAAAAATAGTATACAAATGTAACTATACAATGTGTAATCTTTTGGGGTTAGCTCTGTTCACTCAGCATATTTCTATGAAGACTCATAGAGGTTGTTGCGTATATCAATATTTTATTTTTATTGTGAAGTAGTATTCTATAGTATGGATGTATGACAATTTTCTTAACCATTCACCCATTGAAGGAAATTTGAGTTGTTCCCAGTTTTGTGGTAGTTCCTGTAAAGCTGCCATAACGTTTGTGTACAGGTGTGCGTGTGTGTAACATGCCTTTGTTTCTCTGGAATAAGTGCCATAGAGTGCATTTATTTATTGTATGGTGGTTGAATGTAATATTCATTGCCATTTTACAAATATAACCATAGACTAACACATCAATATGGAAATTATATAGGAAAAGGTTTTTAAGTTGAATTTTCATAAATTAAATAATGTTTTAATACAATAGCATAGCTCTGTATTTTGAAAACTGAAGAATCTGTTCCGATTAGCAATAACTATTCCTATGACCAGCTTCATTCCCTGGCTCCCCAAATGCTAGCTTCATCATGCACTTGGCTTTTTAATCCACAGCTTCAAATCTATCTCTATAGCAAGTCATCATTTCACAAGAGTAATTCTGGAGTTAGCTTGATGTCATTCTCTTGACCATTTTGAAAATTAGTTACTATCATACCCTTAGGTATCACAATTCCATTATCCAAGACTGAAAATGGTTTTAGGTAGTTAAAATTTCCCCTGTTTGGATTAAAACAAAGTTTTTTTTCTTCTCTGCGTTGTTCATCCTGTAAGGGCAAGAGGCTATTTCAACACTAAGGCATTTGGGAATACAAGGAAGAAAAAGGCATAGGAGGGTCTTGGGTGATTAAATTGTCTGTTGTCTTCTGAGTCTCTGACAAAACATTTTTTTACCTGAAGTCACAGACTAGTGCAATATTTATATAAAATAGATAATTGACTTAGATTTTTTCTGAACCACAATAATATCATTTAATATAATGGCTGCCTTTTAACCAAGTTGTTTGATCCATGGGAATTATATTAGCAGACAGTAGAAACAATCATTATTTGCAAGGCACTCTAAAGAGAACACTATTGTTATTTTTTATTGAATTTATTGCAGTGACATTTGTTAATAAAATTATATAGGTTTCAGGTACACAATATGTCATCTGTATATTGTATTGTATGTTTACTACACCAAGGCAAGTCTCCTTTTTTTGAGATTGAGTTTTGAACTTAGTAATTGTTAATCATGAGAAAGGTAAAAAATGATAATCACACCCTGATCAATCAAATGCAGTTAGGTTTCCTTTCTGCATGAATCCCTAAAGTGATGCGGGTCCCGGTAGGTGGAATCCGTGTGTTGTGGCTAAGATGAGACAAATTCACATGGACTGCTGAGCCCTGCGGAGGAAAAGGGACAGGACAGCATGTCCACTCTCTCAGAAGGAGAGCACCTGGACCCTCACCTTGACAGGCTTTTATTGCTTTTCTGGGCACATTACATTGAGGACGGTCCTCATTTACTATGCACAGGTTTGCTTCAGGCAGGCGGTTACAGAAAACAAAGGAGAGTATGTTGCTAATTACATCAAAAAGAAAGGATATTTGCAAATGTAAAGGGAAAAGTGGTTAAACTGGTTATACTCCCTTGGAAGGTTCAGCATAGATTTTAGGAAGTTACTTTAAAGATATGCAGCAAACATTTGCTGCCTCAATTCAGGGTGAGGGAGTTTTAGCAAAAGCAAACCTCATAGTGGCCTAGGTACAATTCAGGCCTGATTCCCCACGGAAGAACCCATCCGTGGGCATGGGTCCTGTGTGCTGGACCCGTTCCCCACTGGCCTTTCTGAGTGGGAGCTGGGCCCATGCTACACGGAACCGGCTTCTATGCTAAAGGATATGTGAATGAGCGACACTCAAAGAAAAAAATAATTTCTAATCATTGCCGCATCTCAAATATGAATCTAATTCTCTTATTGTGGGCTATTGAGCTGTGTAACTCTCAGGGACATTTTAGTTTAAGGCCAGGAGGGAAGCTGAACTGAGTCTCATTGCTTCCTTTCCCCAGAACCATCCCGAGGAGCCACCTTAGTGAGAGGCTACCCCTGACTCTCTGCACTGGAGTGAAGAAGAGAGTGAGGAAAAACACACGAAAGAATAAAGCAACTGACCTCAGTTGTTTTATTTTCTTCCTTGTATAAACTCTGTCCCCCTTGGTGGCCTATCTGTGCATCCCTGAGGACTGCATATTTTGTTTGATAGCAGAGCATGCCCTTCTTGAGTCCAGGGATGGACCAGAGAGGGGAATGCATTGAACTCCCATACAGGACAAGCCATGTAACCAAGAAAACTAGAGATCATCTCACTCAATCTCCTGATTCTATAAACGAGGTTTGAAGTTTGGAGAGTTTTACATACTTTTCCAGTTTCACAATGCTATTTTAATTTTAATTCTTCATGTTACTCAATTCTGATATTTTTCCCCCCATTATTGTCTTACTTGTTCCCTAACTGAGGCTCAGTTCTTTCAGGGCTATGAGATCATTAAAATTGTTTTTTAAGTTCTTAAGAGAAGCCATGGAATTCCAGCCTTTAATAAAGAAGGGAGGAAATAGGATGACCTACAGAGTTGTGTTTTGGTTAAAATCATTCTATTCAACCATCAAACAGTAAGGTGCTAAGTATATCAATTGCTGATGGGGTTCCCTCAGGAGGCCTGGGCCCACTTGCTGGCTCTGGGCAGTTACTGAGCCATTTTGCCTTTCCCTCTCAGAGGTTCTTTGGGATTCAGTCTTTTCCTCTTCCCTCTGCTTTCTTTTGATGAGGTTCTTTTCTCTCAAGACTAGCTATAGAGCAGAGCACAGTCTTTACAAACAAAAGCAAACATACAATATATTTTACTCTTAATTATAATGAGTCAAAATATGGGATAAAAAGAAAACAAAATAATAATCCTGGACAAGTTACAAATAGTTTATAAATTCAGTAGAGTCCTCAAAATCATAGTCCAGTGATTCTCAAGACCTGGTGTCCCTGAGACTCACCTGGAGTGCTTGTTAAAAGTTTAGCCCTTGAACCGCTTCTAGAGAGGCCGAGACCCAGACATGTGCATTTTAAGTGGCAACTCCTTCCCACTGACCTCACTGTGGCCAGTTAGCTCCTTTCTAGATAATGGTCTGAGACACCTTTGAGAAACGCAATATTTATACATATTAGTTGCAACCCCTCTCTGACATGAATGATTTTTGAAGCCATGTAATGTGGCTCATGTGGTAATCTCTAGGTAGATATGGATCATCCGAATTACAAGGTCTGATGGAATTCTAAGTCCCCTCCAAAGCCTCCTTCCAAATTACTCCTCTGGTTATTGTGCTCTCTTATTATCATCAAATCTTCATTTTCCCAAGCAGTTCATTTAACATTTTAATTTGTTTGCCTCACCTGCTGTTTCAATTCATTTGTTATAAAGTACTTGAAACAGGTGATCTCGAAATGCCCTCTTGCCCTACAACGCTGCAATTCTAGGATTCCACGTAGTCAGTTACACAAATGACAGTTGACAGTGATGAAACAGATGTGATATCACAACAGGTCAGAAGTTCCCAGCTCTACAAGGAGAGTAAGAACCACACACAAATAAGGATATTGCTTCAGAGGCAGAGAAATCTTGATTTTATTCCATCGGTAGCCATTATTACTGTTATGTCATTGATTACCCATACCAGAGTTCCACTTGAGCAATGAAATATAGAGCTGATGCATGAGAGTCTATTTATAGAAAACATTTTGTATGATTTATTTATTTTTTTAAATGATGGAAGGATACTTAGCATTTTTTAAAAAAGATTTTATTTGTTTTTATTTATTTTTAAAGAGAAGGGAAGGGAGTGAGAAAGAGAAAGGGAGTGAAACACCAATGTGTGGCTGTCTCTTGCACGCCCCCCCCCCCCCCCCCACTGGGGACCGGGCCTGCAACCCAGGCATGTGCCCTGACTGGGAATCGAACCTGTGATCCTTTGGTTTGCAGGCCAGTGCTCAATCCACTAAGCCACACCAGCCAGGGTTGATTTATTTTTTTAACTTCAAATCTATGTGAGTAGAATAGGGAATTACACAGATAGTACAGATTTATAGATTGGGAAACAAAGACACAGATGGCTAAATACATTAGCATAATTAAAACCGGAAATGAAACTATGAGTATTTATAGTCGGGAAGGGCATTTTCAAGTGCCCTGATGGAACATTGAATGAGGTTACAGTGGTTCTCCAGGATAGTCTGGGTATGTGTGTGGATGGGGAAGGGGCCGGCTGCTCTGCAATAGTCTCTGCAGGGTACTATTTGTACGTAGTGATGGAGCCAGCCTGCCAAGCGCGCTGTAATGATCAAAAATACCGCGCACGTCCAAGGCTTGCTTTATTCCCGGAGCTCCTCATGCCCCCATTGTGAAACACTGACTGCGGTTAGAAGTGCTTCCATCCATAGACAGACTCTATTGCTCTGGTTCTATGATTTTTAGGGGAAAAAAGGTTGAATCATGTCTTTCAAAGTTTGTTTTCTATTGTGAAAAATGTAAGTGACATATTTTGGTGAGACCAACTTTGTATGTTCTATGCCACTTAACCATGTCAACTTAGAGGAAATACTCTATTGAATCCACATTACATTAGCTCCTTATTCTTTTGAAAGTATAAATAGAACCAATCCAGTTTTGCTTTTTATGTACATGCTGCAATATGTTTTTCTTATTAGAGAATTTTCCAGGGAGAGATGTGTTAACTTTGTAGCACTGATATGAGAAGTTAAAGAACTATGGGCATATTCACAGTAAAGCTCTGTAAGTATTTAAGTTAGCTGTGAATTTCAAATGACAAAAAGAAGAGAAAATAGAGTAGTTAATGATCACCACCATGTATTTGGCTAATCTGTTAAAATTTAATAATATATATATTTAGAAAATAAATGTTGGGTTCTCAAAGTACCATAATGAGCTGACTCTATAATAACGGTTTTAATATATTGCACTTATTGGTGATACCTAAGAGCTAATTTATAATATTCCTTCTGGAATTTGTTATAAACACTCATATAACATACAGAAGATTATAACACCATGAACAGTTTATAACCATTTTAACAGTGCAAGTCATAATATTCTGCCTAGACAATTCTCTATTTTTTCTGTTGACTTCACTGCCTGTGCCCATCATCCCTCTGCATTTCACCCATGTATTCAGGGACAATAATGACTCCGGCAGCATTAGCAAGCAGCGGAAACCTCTAAAACAAACACATTAAAAAGAATAATACATATGTGCAAAATTGTTACATTGGTACAAGCGCTACTGTGTTTTATTCAAAGATACTGTGTGAGGTGAAGGGGGGTAAAACATGCTTTGGCAGTTTCTTAACACCACTAAACTGGTGATAAGACTTAGCAATTCCACTCCTGAGCATTCTCCCAGAGAAATGAGAACCCACGCTCACACAAAATATGCGTCTAAGTTGGGTTTTTATTGTTTCATTTTTTCACAACACTTTAATTTTATTTTTTAACTTTAAAACACATTTATCAGGATAACTGGTTAATAACATTACAAACACTTCAGGTGTATAATTTTATAATGTGCTATCTCTTTGCTTTACTGTGTGCTCACCACCTGAAATCCAGTCTCCTTTCATCACCGTATATTTGACCCTCTTTACCCTCTGGTGACCTCCATTCTGTTGGCTGTGTCTATGAGTTTGTGTTTTGTTTGTTTGTTGCTTTCTATTTTTTATCCCACATATGGGTAAAATGGTATGGTTCTTGTCCTTTTCTGAGTGACTCATAAAATGGCCAAATATTGGAAATAGCTTATACGTTCTTCAGAGAAGGAATGATAAACAAAGTGTGGGTACCCATACCATGAATACTCCTCTGCCCTAAGGAAGAATAACCCATTAACAATGCAACAAAGAGTTTGGATGAATTTCAAAAGAAGTACTCCAACTGAAAAAAATAAAATTGCATCTCAAAAGATCACGTACTATATGATTCTGTTTATATAACAGTCTGGAAATGGTACAATTATATACTGGAAGAACCAATTAGTGGGTGTCAGGTTAGGGGTGGTGAGGGGAAGGGGCTAAATGTGTCTATAAAGGGGTATCGTGAGGGAGATGAAACACACACACACACACACACAAAGAAAAAATATTGTGTGAAGATGAAAATGATCAGGGAGCTCATAAAACTTAGTTACCACCCAATCCCTATGGAGATAGGCTGTCATTAGGAAGGGGCCCACGGGGAACAACTGGCTTAACAACAAGGTGGAATCCTTCTTATGCCATAGCATAAACTATTCTTTTTGACTCACAGGGTGGAATAAGAATGCTCCCTTTCTTCTTTGCCAGCTGGTTATCATTAATATGCATTTCTTAGCGCAAGCGACACTCTGCCTTTTAAGCCCATTTCGCTATTGCACATTTGGGTTTTTCATCCCAGTTAAAAGACCAGAACAGGGGTAGTGTAGGCTGCTTTATATTGTCCTGCACGCCCTGCCTCTCCTCTCTCACCCAATAAAAAGAAAATGTAAGAGTAAAATATCTGGCATGCATCATTGTGGTTTGGCTGTGATATATCTTTATTTTATTCTAATGTTTTAAACATGAAATCCTGAATAAAAGGAACAGTCCATCCAGTGATGTGAAGTGTCAACACTTAGCATCAGCATTACTTAACTGGACTGAATGTAGCCACTCACCCTGTGTGCAGTGTGCTTTCAGCTTATGCTGAGTGATTGGAAAAGAAAACTGACTTAATATAATTTTATTCCCCCTGTATTTATATGAGTAAGGATATGTTGATTAAATATGGTTTCAAAGAGCTTTAGCAGTAAGCCTGACTTTGCCATTGTTCCTCATGGAAATAACTTTTATATCTAAGGTGTAGTTGGTAGAGAATGAAAAGACCATTTATTTCAAACCCAGTATGTGTTGACTACTTCATATACATCATTTCATTACTGCTTAAACTCATTAGGTTAGGTATTATCTCCCTTTGCAGATGATGAAACTGAACTGTGGAGAGATAAGGTACGCAAGGTCAGCCACCAAGAGCAAAGAGGGGATTTCAGCCCAGGTGCCTGACTGTAGCCCATTGTTGACGTGCAGCTGGTACCTTACAGTTGCTATTTGAAGTCCATACATAGATATTCTGGAAAAGTGACTAACTGCTTGCTTTGCCCAGGGCTGAGACATTTCCCAGGATGCAGTGCTTTCAGTACTAAGACTGACAAAGTCCTGGGGAAATCAGTGCCACTATGCTCCCTAGACTTGGAGTTTGAAACCAAATTGTTCCCCTGGCTCCTAAACACAAACAATTATTCAGTCAGTTAAAAGAATAGTAAGATTTCACCTGGCTCCCCTGATGGCACCTTGAATACTGTCTACCAGCCATAGCCACTTTTAGTTCTTTTTTCCCAACTAAGTCACACCTCAGGGCATGATTCTTTGAGAATAGGAACAAAACCATTTTCCTCATTATATACAAAGCCATTGATAGAAGCACTTCCCTCCCTCTCTCTCTCTCTCTCTCTCCAGGCTCCTCCTCCTATATTGGTGGAGACTTTGGTTTTTTTTTATCTTTATCTGTGAAGATATATGTTTATATGTAGCATTTTAAACATAAATGAAGTCCTGTATATACTAGTAATATTTATGGTTCACCACCATTAATTTTGAAATTATTTTAAACTACTGTAGTGATAACTGTTGACAATGTTATATTTGCCAAAAGTTCTAACAAGAATACCATTTATTAGGATGTGACTCCTTTCAGTTTTGTTATGGGGTTACACCATAATAGTATTTTGAATGGCTAAGACCTGCCTCCTTGTTTTGAATGCAAACTATAATCTTCTAAAAGTACTAGTTGAGTTCCTTCCCCAACTCATACAAAGGTAATAAAACATTTACAGACATAAAACTATTCTTTATGTCACCCAGAACATTAGAAACCTTAATATAAACCTGCAACTTCACCATGGCCATTTTATGAATTTGTTTCTTTTATTTTCCTCTATAAAATAATGTTTCTTGTTTTATTGTTGTTGGAAATTCTCATATGATGTTAAGAAGAATTTTATAGTCAAAGAGGAATAAAGACTTAGGCCTTGGTCAGTTTAGTTTCTTTGTCACAGAAATGGTCTACAAGAAAGTTTGCTATGTAAAAAGCTTTCTGGCTTTTTGATTTGTAGCAGTGGTGTTTATTATGAGCTTTTGATTTAATTTTCAATGGCACAGTGCGGATGTCAGTGATATGCCTCCACTTGGTTAACATTAAATTGAAGTAAGGTCAATTATTTGCTATATCCAATCTATTACATTGTTGTTTATGTTCAGTAATGATAATAAAATTATTATATAACTTTTATCACACAAAAGCAAAAGCTTTTTAACCCAGGTGTTTGTTGTAAAAAATAAAAGCATAAACACTCGACACATAAAAAAATAATGTCATTCAGTGATTCATGTCTATAGACCATCTAATTAGGGACTAAAAGCAAGGGTCTCCTCTCCAACACCTCCAAAATATTTTCTTATTTTGCTCCTAATATTGAGTAAAATGTGTCTGATGCTTTTCTGACCTAAGGGGATAATTGAAAGGTAGTTCAAGGAAACAAGCTGATGGCTGCAGCAGATGCAAAGTAAGTGACAACATCTGTATTTACTTCCAGTATCTTTAGAGTCTTTCATAGAACTGAATGGCAGGGCAGAACGTCAGGGACAGTAGATATGAATGGTTGTCAACATCCCGTCCAGCGAAATGTCAACCAAGTATTTTATCTGAGATCTCCTATTGGCAAGATCATTTTTCACTTTTAATTAAAAAGGGAAAACCCAACCGTCTCAATGAGGAACTTTTGCAAAGAAAAATACACTGTTAGAGAAATGGATCTTAATTGGCTTTGCCCACGGTGCCTGTTATAATGGGGGAGAGGTTATACTAAAGCTTCTGAGTGGACTACTTTTACATATATGTGTATATATATGTATCATATAAAATATATGCTATATATTTAAATTAAATCTTAAGAACAAAGTGATTTTGTTTAATGTAGCTCTGCCTGAGCATATTTTCAAGATTGACTACAACAGGTGATGCAGCCAAAGGTGTAACAGGGATTGTACCTTCCTTGATGGATAACACTGGGCACTCAGGCCACTGCTTTGTTCTCTGTGGTACATGTTTGTATTGCAGAGCACTGCGGAGGACAGGGTGTAATCACAGCTATTTGACAGCAATGGATAGCAACAAAGAGGTTTTTCCTTCCTTTTTGACTTACAAGGACCCATTGTTGTCTCTAATTCAGTCTGAAGGAAGGAATATCCATGGATCCTATTTTAAATATATTGAAAAGTATACACAAAACCCCTTTGTTTCTTGAAGTTTTGGTGAGAGCTATCATTTGCCTTGTGGGGACACCATAGTCTCTTAATACTGATTTGCAATTTTTGTTTTTTGACCAGTAGCTTTACCTGATTGATCTTTTGAATAGTTGTATCATGTAGCTAATAAGCCCTTGGTGATTGAGGCAAGGCTACCTTGGTCTCCAGATCCACAGCCCTGGGCAGGTCAAGGCCCTCCCCATACCTTCCAAGACTCACTACTTCTTCCTTTTTCTTTGTCTCCAATTCTGAGACATTGTGGACTGTTCAATTAAGCCCAATATATTGCTGAGATATTAAATTTTATTCTCCATTATCTCCCAAATATCAGATCCCACAGCATTTTGAAGATTTACCGTGCAGAGGGGAAGAATCCTCATATACTACATGAATAGTCTCCCACAGTTTTGAAAATTCAATTTGCTCCCACCCCGACACTTCCAAACACGTGGTTGTCGACAGAGACCCTCTTTGACCCCTCTGGGCAGTCTGGAACATCTCTCCCACATATCACTAAGCCAAGTGTTCTGGAATTTTGGAGAATAAATTTTCTCCATAATAAATTAACAATGTCTCCTGATCAAACTGAACTCATATACATTACATGCAAAAGTATAGCTTTTACACAATGGAACTGCTCATCTTGGTAGACTTGAGTAAACAAGGTCCTGAAGAGAACTGCTAAATCCTTTTCCACGTACTTTTTGCTTTGGTTAATTAGATGAAAGACAGAATTTATTGGGAAGATAGTGCTGTCATTGCAATTCAGTGGCCTTGGGAAGGTCGTTGAATATAAACAAGGCCTACAAGGGCAAAGATGCAAAACTTTCTAAGATGAAAATCATATGACGACCTCAAGGGAAACAGAACTGAATGTTAAGGAAGAAGGCACAAAGCATCCAGGGCAAGAGCCAGCGATCTCACTAGGTTAAATTGGATTATTATTTATAGATACTATTATATTCTGTCTTAAAAATATTGTACAATGCATCTGAAAGTTGAGGAATGAAACTGAGTTGTTTTTTGACAGAAATAAACAAATTAATTAAAAACATTGGTCAGTAATTTTAAAATACTGCAATATCCAAGTGCCTTCAATGTAAAGATATTTAAAAAATTAAAAGCACTGTCTCTAAAAAGTGGACATAGAAGGATGTTATTAGTTGACATTGTAGAAAAGCACTTACAGATGCTCTTTTTATGTGCAGATAGAGGGATGATGGCCTGAGGACACCAGGCTTGAAAGAGGACGATAAATGTTTAGAGAACAGAACCTACATTTTGAGTGTTTTTTTATTATTTGTAGAAAGCCAATTGCAGTATATTTGCCATTCCATTTAATTACAAATTTTTGACTAAACTCTCGCCAGTCTATTTCTTCTCATATTGTTTCAAATTGGATTTTTAAAACAGGGGCTATATTCATTTAGTTTCAACATTCAGTTAAACAGAGTGAGTGCCCCTCTTTTCAATCCAGGGAATGTGCCTTTCTTGAAGTTGTCCTAAATTATATCCTTTTTGAACCATTTTAATTCTCAATTCCATTTTGACTGCTTAGAATTTTCTCCAACTGCTCCCCATACTGGCTTAATATGCAGATGCTTATCTGTTCAGGGCAGTCTCTCTGGAGGAGACTCTAACTCCTAATGCAGCAGACCAAACATAGGACACCACAGGACGAGATGCTGCCAGAGTTGGGGGCCTACTTCACCAGGCAGTTCAAAAAGGAAGGGGAGAGAGAGAGAGAGAGAGAGAGAGAGAGAGAGAGAGAGAGAGAGAGAGAGAGAGAGAGAGAGAGAGAGAGAGAGAGAGAGAATCCTGTTCTTGGTTCTTGTCTTAGGGTAGATCCTGTAGGTGAAGCACAGGAAGCAAGGTGGGAGGAGTGAAGGCTAAAGGGGATCAAATACGTGGTGATGAAAGAAGATTTGACTGGGCACGGTGCAATATACAGATAGTGTATCACGGGGTTGCACGACTGAAACCTATATAATTTTATTAACCAATGTCACCTCCGTAAATTTAATTTAAACAAAAGAAAAAGAACAAGAAGCAGCTTCAGTTTTCTTCTGCTTAAATTCCTTGATTGAGCACCACGTTCTCCGTAGCAGGAGGAAGCATCACTGCAGGTTGGCCCTAAGGCCAGAGGGAAAAAACCACGAAGGGCCTGAAATGAAAATAATCGAATTGCTGTGTTTATATGTCCCCTGCGTCTGTCTCCTTTGTCTTGGCCTCCCACACCGGGACAGGGCTCGGCAAAGCCTCAAAGAGCAGCCGTCAGTCATGCCTTAGCCATGGCTCTCTCTGACTCACATCGGGCGTTCTCTTTGTAGGCCTCTAATTTAATAAATGATTCACCCTGACTCTGCTGAATTGATGAGCCCCATGGGGTGTTACAGCTCAGAAGTAGGCAGACAGAGCTTTCTGAAGGCTAAAAAACGTTTGAAGAACTCTCCAGAAAGGTGTGCTGAAAACAGCTTTTCACCACAGAGTCACAATCTTTTAAAACAGACCTCTACTTCTGTATGATACGTTATTGAAATTGCTCGCTTGTTTAATTATCTGAAAGCTTTCTGAGGGCAAGAAATATGTCTTTCTAGTCTATTGCCAAAGCTCAGTACAATGAGTACTTAGCCCTTAGTAGCACTCTGTGTATCTATTTGCATATCATCTACATATATGCTTATACTCATACCTCTATTAAGTGAGCACTTACTCCATTTCAGACATTGTTATACATCATGCATATTCAGGTTTTTTTAATCCCTGTACATCTCTGTACATCCCTGTGTAGTAGGTATTACATCACAGAAATTAGGCATATTCCCCAAAGACAGAAGTTTGTGCTTGAACTATAATTCAAGTCACATTCTATCTGGATTCAAAGCTATTCTACATCAAATTGTGCACAGTGCAAAAGCATATTTATTCTTTCTTATGCTCTAAAGATATTTACTCATTAAATTTCTTGGTAAAAGATGACATTTCAGAGATTTAATGAAAGCTTGTGTTCTCAATTCATTTTGCTAGGAGTAAAACACTTGTAAATATAATATAAATATGAATAGCTACTCTTCAACATTCTTAGACACCAGTCTCCCCTTCCTCCTGATACTTAAGTAAAATGACATTAAAAGGATAAAGTGAAATAAGCATAAAAGAAAGGGAATTTAAAGAGTGTGAGGACTGGCTAATTTACGAAATCTCTGAGAGGTAGAGAGGTGAGGGCTAACACATGAGGAAGCGACAGCCCCGGAGACGAACTGGTTGACGTTACCCCCACTCTGACACCATGGAGCTCAGGCAGTTGTGTCTCACTCCTAGCAACAAACACACATTCTGCAAGACTCTTCTTTAAGGAAACAGAAGGAGTTGATTGGAGAAAACTATTGCCACTGAAGCAGATACCAGAACCTTAGAGGTAAATGTGGTATTTTGATGAACACTTTTCCAAAGACAGGTATGCCCACATACTGCTTATTCCACAAAGGGACTGCTGAACAGAAACATGGACTTTTCAGAGTTTCTTGGGATAATCTTAGCCAAGGACATTCACACAGCTACACAGGTGTGGCTACTCAGAAGTCTGTTCTTAAACATGAATTGAAAGCCAAAGCTAGCCAACCTAGGAAGAAACTTGAAACATGAAAGAGAAGAAATAAGGTAAATAAAATGGTATATTTTATTATAGGGTGGGAAGGAAAGGCCTAGATAGGATTTGGGGAGAGAATATTAAAAAAAAAACATTAAATTTATACAAAAGGATGAGAGACTAAGAAAGAGTGATTGAAAATATGAAAGAGCTTTGAATGAAAAAATGAACATAATTGATAATAAGTACAATTTCCCTGGTGAGTGACTGTGTGTTGCGTGTGTATGTAGAGACTAAATATTTGAAAAATTGGCATTTTACAATAATGAGGAACCACACTAATTTTACTATTTGAATAGTAGAGTAACATTCTAAAAGGCATTTAAAGGCCTTTTGTTTGTTTGTTTTGAAAATTAGACCAAAACTTTAATATTATATATTATCTATATTTCCTGAATCCAGAGCTCTTCTACCCATCTCTGAGTGCTGGGCAATTCACTTGGATGTATTGAGAAATAGTGCTTCGTAGACAATATTCTTATTTGGCAAACATAGCTAAGGGACATTAGTCATTTACATCATTATAATACTTAAAAACATCTCTATTTGTGTCACCTAGCCGTTCAAAACTCTTGGCTCAAATTTTTCACAGACCTAGAGAGAATCAAAGAGAAATCTAATTATATCCTTTACCTGCTAAAAACTCTCCAATGGCTTCTTTTTGCCCCTAATAGCCCTGTTAGCTGGCACTATCGAATTTTGTGATTCTGAGTACTGTTTTAATTTTGGAATGAAAAGTAATCAATTACTTTAAAAAATAGTTGATTTGTATTCATCAGGACTCTTGTAATTGACGTCACCTTCCTCAGCTCTACCCCCTAACTTTTACATAAACTGATACTTAAAATGTTTCACCTAGAAAAGTAAGGAGTTAAAAAGGCCATGAAAATGACTATCTTTGTTACTCACTCTCCCCTACTCTGTTTGACTACTAAGGGATGGGGTGCCCTAGTTACATCACAGAGTAGATGAGAAATGCCAACCTGAGTGAAGGGTTCATCACCGATGCTTTGAAATGATTGGAGCAAGGGGCAAGAATCCAGGAGAAAGTTAATGTTGTGAGCAAAGGAGAAAGAAAATAAAGATACAACCTCTGGCAACTTCATAATACTATCCAGCTAAAACCCTCATTCTACCATTTAAAATAATCTTTATAGCAGCTTCGCACACATGGGGCACAGATTGCTGGCCCTTACACTAGACAACAAAGAGGCATCTTTTTTTTTAAACAGTGAAACAATGTGATAAAATAATGTTAATAGAAGATTTTTTTATGTGAAAAGTAGACGGGGATGAGGTGATGGTGAGATTCATAACAAGGAGTTACAATAATTAGGAAAATTAGGTCTCAGATAAGAATGGTTTGGGGGAGATACTGTACCATAAATATAAACATCATTAAGCCTTAACCTCATGTAATTGCTGGAAATAGGATAATATTTTCTTTTACTGGTCTTCTGCCTCTAAAGTTACCATATTTCCAAACTGAATAACAGCATTTAAGATTTTTCTCTCCTAAAACTTGGTATGAGAAAATTATTCAGGTTCGTGTAAAGAGATTATTGCATCTTGTCAAAATTCAGTACATGAGGTTAAAATTTGTAGTTCCGTTTATGTTTTTCTGAGATTTTAAATCTCTTGATTTCCTATTAGGAAAATAATCTTAAAATAGGATTATCTCATATGTGTGATAAAAATTATATCCAGTATTTTTATCTAACATGAGTAATATTTACTTTTAAATTTGAACACTTTAATATTTTTCAATACATCATTTCCCCCAAAACACTGTTTTTCTTCTGCTGCAGTTTTTCATTGAGCGACTTAATGTAATTTGTGAGTAAAAGAAATGTACTGAAGCTGACAGTTGATTGGCTTAGTTTTCGCTCAGCACTACTGCTCCCGGCCCCTGTGGTATGGCAGACAAGGCTTTGAAATGAGGTTTTACCGTGGAAAAACTGACAGAACATTAATTGAAATGTACATGTGAATGAATTGAAGTTGGCTTATTTATTGAGATAAATTACTTTCAAGCACACTCAGAACTATTGTTTCTCAGACTGATCATCAACCCTTCCTTTTATTCTACTGTGATTGATATAATTAATTCCGTGTCAGCCCTGTGTGAGAATTTATTCTAACCATCAAGTATGATGTTATGTGTGTGAAAATGAGTATCATGGAGTCTGACATGTAGTAAATGTTCTCTCCTTTATCATCCTTACATGAGTTGTTTCTAAAACATCCTCAGTGGTGACCTAGCATCTTATGAATAAATCCAACAAAGAAACATCTTATTTCATTATTAAACTCTCTCATTGCTAGAGAATTCTTCCTTTTTTGAAGTCTCTATCTGATTCTGTTGTTTCCAACTGATTTAGTTCTCTAATATGAGAAACTCAAGTGAAATATTTGAAATAATATATTCCTCTAGTTTTGTCTTTTTCTAAACTAAATAATAGTAGTTCCTTTAACTGATCCTCATAATACAATTCAGATCTCACACCATCTTATAAGGTATAGTTATTAAATGTTAAGCTAGAACTGGGTGATAAATACATACTGCATTTGTCACTAACTTCTTAATTCAGAGGATGTTTCCCACTGTGACAAAATGTGACTTTATAATCTTTCTCAACACAGCATTGCCTGTATACTATACAGGGTGGGGCAAAAGTGTGTTTACAGGTATTTGTATGAAAAATAATACAATAATTAAAATAATAAAAGAATAAACTGTGTTTTGTGTACTCACAACTGTAAACCTACTTTTGTCATACCCTGTATATATCTCCATATATGGGAATATATTTTTCATAATAATTAATATTAAAAAATCACCTTCCATTGAATAATTTGCTTCCTGACTTAGGGATCATATTTAGGGTTAGACTTTCACAACCCAAATTTCCATCATCATGTATTCATTTAAAATTTTTTTTGGGTGCCATCATAATGTGGTTCTAACTTTTCCCTTTCCCCAATGGTTAACGACTTGTCTTAACATGATTTTTCAGATACTATATATTTTCTCATGAAGTGCAAATGCTATTTTATTAAACATTAATAACTCAACACTATTTTTAAAATGATAGTCTCTTGTCTGATTAAGTGAGCCACTGATTTGGTGTGGTGAGTTTTGGTTTTTGTTAGGCATTTTGGGTCTCTTGGATGGCTGTGTGCTTAACAGTGACACAGTCACTTGAAATCACAATGTGTTTGTTAAATATGATGAATTATGCCTGTGTCAGTCTCTGATATTTAGTAGTAGGATGGAACGATGCTGATTAATTTTTTGATGGACCTAAAGGGCAATTTAAAAATTGATGTAGTATACAGACATAAAGTGGGCATTCCAGATTCATTATACAGAGTCTCTGAATCACATTTTAAGCCTCAGTTGTAATTTGACAGTAGTTTCATCAAATATTGGGACCCCACAACATATGACTAGCATCTCAAGCAAGTGTTCTAAAAACTCTCTTTCACTGAATTCTTTATAATTTTCCATAAAGAATTTTTTTTATATATTGACTTTCCACGGGAATAATTTTGGTTAAAAAAGAAAAATTAGGAGGGAAGGAAGGAAAGGAGGGAAAGAAGGGAGGGAGGAAGAGTAGGAAAAATATGAAAAGGAAAATGATTCACCAAATTCTATGCTATTATTGTACATGTGGAGCCCACTGTAGTGGGTTAAGGGACTACACAACTCGGTCACCCTTTCTGGAAATTATGTTACACCAAAGAAATGTCAAACTTCTACTTAAGAGCTTTCAACTCCAGAGAAGTCAGGCATTGACAACAGTTACTATTTTACTACAGCCCTGAATTCTAAATGTATAAATATTTTCATTCTTGACATTATGCTCTTTAAGTTTTCAAGGGTGAAAATATAAGTTTATATGTTAACACCTTCTTTCATCTCTTTTTCTTCTCACTTATCCTTTCACGTATCCTGAACTAGACACCAAGTCATGTGATACTATTATAATTATTATAGCATTTCACATGCCATTGTAAAAAATAAAATGTTTAGGTTTTTTTTCTTGGCTAAATATGTGAACATATCAAATATACATAATTTGGGCTGAGGTCATATCTTTTTGAAAATTTAGTAATGTCTTTCCTCTGAATCTATAAATCAAAAATATGAGCCAACAACTTAAATATAGGTAAATAAAATAATTTTAAAAAGCTTGTATTTCTTGTGTTTTATCTTCTAAAACTGTAAGAGTCACAATAACCTTTGCTGTACTCACTGTCAAGTAACTTATTGATAAACTCATCTATCTCCTTATCCCAATAATACAGAAAAATGTAGTATCGTTTATTTTCTCAGATGTGGAGTTTAGTTTGAAAATCACAAGGAAAACACCACTAAGGTGTAAACAAATCCCAATTTGCCTGGGACCACTCCTGTTGTTCTGGAATAATTATTAACAGCATCTCCTTTTAGTCTCAAAGTGGCTTGGTTTATAATAATAATTATATGGTTACCCTACTCATGACTCATTCTTTTGATTTTAAACTAAAACAGTTTTCAAAAGGACACTTTGATAAATTACAAAAGAAGTTCTTTTCCAGACATTTATAAACACTTGGTAGTTGCAAAGATACAGGGAGGGAAGCTGACCTCTTTGGTCATTTCCAGAAACCAAGATTGTGATTGCTGACAAGGCAAAATCTTTAGTTGCAATACTAGCTTTAATCACAGGTTTTCTGGAAATCAAATCAACCTTTGGAAGTTTATTTAGCCAATAAAAATCACTTACCCGTTCAAAGGGTGCTTCCACTAATGGAAATGATGAATGGAGTTTTACCATTAGAAGGGCAACAACAGGGCTTTTGCCGCTGACAAAAGGAAACTGAGTTCAATTCCACATCAGCCCATTAAGGAATCCCTGATAGGAGCAAGTTCTTCAAAAGTGCTGGGCTTATTTCCTTATTTCCAAAAGAGTTAGTCCAGCTTAGAAGTTTCAAATGCTGGTCTGCTAACCACCACTGGTCAGCATGTAGCATTCACTGGTCTGTGACATAATGCAAAGAATAGCTTTTTATGAGGTTAAATTTGTTCAACCTAAGAATTTGCATTTTACTCTGAGATTATATATTTAATATATGTTGATTCAGAAATAGTATTAGGCAGTTGGTAAAATTTTTCATTTGATTCACACAATGGATGTATTTTATTAAATCTATATTTCATTTCCTAACCCAAGGGAATAATTGTGCAAAAGAGAATTATGCTAAAATGGTAAGCATTGTGCTTAAATGATTAATTTAAATGATCCATTACAATGGGTGAGAATCAGCTTTCAAGTCTTTATGTTTTGAATTATGTCTTCTCATTGACTCTACTTACCTTTAATAAGAACTGATTGCACAAAGGAAAATATAAGAATATTATGTCCAAAACAAAAGACTTTTGGTATTTCATAGGCCCAGTTATACATCAGGATTTGTGGAAATTCAATGAGTAAAAATTGTAATGGAAGTGAACTGCTTCTGCTTCAACTCTACCTTACAGTAGAGGCAAAGAAGACAGAAAACAAAGGTGTTATTCCATTGGGAAAGACATTTCTTTTTGTGAGTGCAAGGTGTGCTTTTTAGACTCAAAGCAAAATTTCATAGGACATGCTTTCTTTTATCCTGTTGATTGTTCTTGGAATAAACAGAGCAGCACTATGGGAAGCCATCCCACTGGCTTTAAAGAAAAAGATGAGAGAGCAAGAAAAAAAGGAGAAAAGCTTTTATAATAATAGAGGAAACCACTTCAATTCTCAGGCAGGCATAAAAGACATTGAAGGCATGGAAAGATATTTTATGAGTTCTATTAATAGTACATTTAATGTATAAAGATGGGAGAAATGCCCAGGAGAAAGAATTAATATATTATGAACATTGTCATTAAATCTACTTAAATTCTTGAAGCTAATTACTCGTTTAGCATCCTTTTTGAAAATAATGTTAACAATGTGATGGCTGATCATCCTTTTGTCTGAGAAAAAATGCTGGCAAACAGAACAAACTGTTTAAACACAAAAAAACTTGGGAAGTCAATCAGTTTTGTTTGCTAAACAATTTAATAAATATTTGCTGGCTAGCCACTGTACTCAGGTTGTGGGGCAACTGAGAAGTCATTATTTTGGGTATCCTTCTGAAGACGTTACTATCTACTGTCAAACTAAGAAGCAGTAATGAACACTGTAAGATACCCTATTATTAAGATAAGGTCTGTGTTATGGATTCTATATGGGGTAAATATAGACATTAATAGTTCACTAAGGGCAATTATTCATTAGAAAAAAAACTACATGGCAGAAGTGAGCTTTGAACTAAGTTATAAAAGAAGGATTTGGATAGATTTGGGGCTGAGGAAAGACATCTAAGCAAGACAAAAAACACAAAGCGAATCCAAGGAACCGGGTATGAGAACAACTGACAACAGGAGATTGTAAGGAAAGTAGCCTAGTTTAATGCTAATCTAGAACCATATAGATGTTAATAGCGAATGCTCCCAAACTCTCTCACCCATGACTCATTCTCCATTGTAGCGAGTGTCGAGTTTGTCTTTCAGATATTTTCATTGCCTCTATGAGTACATATACTATGTCTCAGATGTTTACACATATCATTTTATTATATTCTGTTTTGTAACTCTATTAAATATGCTTACCAATATATAATAGTTCTATGTTCTTATATTTTATCTTGTGCCTTTTAACAGCTATTCAATATTCTTTTTTTTACAGATGTCTCCCAACAATCAACCTGTACCCCAGTGATGAACATATAAGTGTTTCTGAGGTTTTGACAATACCGACAATGTTAGCGCGAGTAAAAGATATGCACCTGTGTATATATAGGCAACTGTGTGAGTATAATCTTAGAAGTGGATTTGATAAATCAAGGCAATTCCCAATTTAAATTGTGATAGATACTGCCAGTTGTCCTCTATACTGTTCCAACTGTTAACTCAATCAACAGTATTGGAGAGGCATGCCTGTAAAGAGTTTCAGACATTAAAAATGCATTGTTGAGATAAAAGCTAAAGTAGCTGGAAGACTGGTAGGAAAATCTTTTGAATCTCTTCACGGGTACAGACCCAGGCAATTATAAGGCAGCTTTGGGATGCAAGTCTGAAATAAGCAACAATCTATGATAGCCATACTGATATTTCTGGAAACATTTTCTTTAGGTTCACAAAGTTATCTTTGACATAAGAAGTAATTGTGAATCTAAACTGGGCAGAGAGTGGGACCCTGGATCGGGTCGTGGCCCCATAGGTATCCACCACTGTGACTCTGCTTTTGAATGACTAACTTTTAAAGAGAGACTGAAGCAGTAGGGCCATTTCTCCACTAGGGGACCAGGTTCACGACGGAGACAAAACGTTTGTTTCTCATTCTATTTTTCCCCATTATCCTGGCTCGAGACCCTGGCCTCTCAGTTTACTTTGTTCAGTTTCATAATGATTTTTCCATTTTCCATTCTTAAATGAGTTCTCTAAAGTTTTTAAGTGGAAAGCAAGAGTATGTGAGAAGATCCTGTCATCCTGAGTCTAAGGAAATTTTGGTTTGGATAGTTTGAGGCTAAATAAATAAAACTTGCAATTAAAAATATCATAATGGAATCCTCCATAACAAAGGAAGAAGATACAGAAAATAAAAGACTGTTTTACGTAGTATCTGCCTTTTACTTTGAACTTCAAAGAGATATGGTTTCTGCCAGTGAAAATAAGAAGTTGATATTAGACAACAAGGAGGAATGAAAAAAAGATATTGGAGAGAGACAAACAGAAATTAAAATTAATCCAAAAATGCAATAAAGGAAGAATGCCTTATAACATACAAAATCATTATAATTTTTTAAATGTGTTCAAAACAGAGGAAGTTGGGTAGCAAGTAGTTTTAGGATATCCAGTTCACAGGGCTACCAATTAATCTACCAAAACAGAGCCACTTAGTTAAACCAATTTCTTCTTAACAATTAAACAGGAAGAAAATTCATAAATATGTCAAGATTTCTTTTCCTGCTGAGAAAAACGTTAGCCTTGACAGAACATCAAAACTGGTTTTGTGAAGCTGAATTAATGCAGGTCAAGCGCATTTGAGATCTCTCAGTGAAAGGAATAATGAAACTGCCAAGTACAACCTATTCTTTATTCTTATTTTTTGAGAGATTCCTGGATCTGCCAAAAAAAATAAAAATAAAATAATTGCAACTGTTGACTAACAGGTTTGAAATTGATTATTCTTGATGGTTATCATGATTTATTCATTACAAAACAAAAAGCTACATGTTCTGAAAGTTTAGGGTGTTTTTACTCAATTTTACTTTACCAAATTGTCAGGGAAAATTAATCACTTATTGTTCTACTTGTCTTTGTCTGTTAAAAATTATTACTAAAGGTGTTTGTTTAAAGATGTTTTAATAAAGGTAGTGACTTTACAGTTTTTCTCCCTTTTAGTAAATCTAGCTAAGGCTTATTGGCTTAAGTAACAGCAATATTGTAAGAAAGACATTCCATAGTGACCACAGGCTAACCTGAAAGTTTAAATACAAGACTGAACTGTTTTCTCTGTCTCCCTTCCCTTCCCTTCCCCTCTCCCCACCCCCGTTTTTTTGCTAAGGTTATTTTTATTGATAGTCTAAGCCAAACATAATGAACCCTTAAAAATAAAATTGTATTAAGTTTCTGTGGCTCAGTAGATTGAGTGCAGGACTGGGAACCAAAGGGCCGTAGGTTTGATTCCAGGTCAGGGCACATGCCTGGGTTGCAGGTCAGGTCCCCAGTAGGAGGTGTGTGACAGGCAACCACACATGGATGTTTCTCTCTCTCTCCTTCTCCCTCCCTTCCCTTCTTTCTGAAAATAAATAAAATCTTTAAAAAAAATTGTATTAACCTTCTATAAACATAGAGGAATAGATAGTATGAGAAAAATGGTATTTTAGGGTCTATTTAGGCAAAAAAAATTTGATTTATTATAATTATAAGAAGAATCTTTGAGCATGAGTCTTTAAATTTCATTGGCAAATCTATTGTCAAAAACCAATCAGCTACAATTGAATCGATTTGCTTCTGGACTCTGATTCCACTCCATTGGTCTGTATGTCTATCTTTATGCTGGTGTGACATTGTTCTGGTTACTTTAGTTTTGTCGTAAGTTTATAAATGGAGAAGTCTATGATTTCCAAGTTGTTCTTTTCAGTATAGTTTTGGTTATTCATGATTCTTTGCAAATTCCATACGAATTTGAGGATTGTCTTTTTCATTTCTGCAGAAGAAAAGGCTATAGAAATTTTGATAGGGATTTCATTGAATGTGTTGGTTGTTTTAGGAGTGTTGCTGTGTAAAAAGTATTAGGTATTTATTACATGAATAATGCATGTCTTTCCATTTAATTAGATATTATTTAATTTTTTCAAAAATATTTTGTAGTTTTAAAGGTACAAGTCTTTCAGTTCCTTGGCTGAGGTAATTCCTAGGCATTTTATTCTTCTGGATCCTTCTGTAAATAGACTCATATTTGTTACTATTTTGGGTTGTTAATTTTGGCATATATAATCACAATCACATTCTGTGTGTCACACACATAACTTGCACATTTTCTGAATTGATTAACCCTAGTAGTCTTTGTGTGGATTACTTTTTTATATATATGTAGAATCATGTTATCTGTGAATGGAAATTGCTTTACCTCTTTTCCAGTTTGGATGCCTTCTATTTTTTTTCCTGCGCTCTTGTTCTGTCCAGAACGTTCAGACAATGCTGTTCAGCAGGTGTGTAGGAGGGCATCCTCTTTTTTTTCTGCGTCATTTGAAATACCATGTGGGTTTTAACCCCCTTTTATTTATCCATGGGTTGCATTACATTGATTGACGTTCTTATATTGAACTGGCCTTACTTTTACTGTGATAAATGCCATTGTGTTATGAAGTTATAATGCTTTTAATATGCCATTTAATGTTTTGCTACTATTTTAATGAAAATTTTTGCATTAATATACATAAGGGATATTGATTTTTCCCAGAAATTAGTTCCTTAATTCTTTAAAGTAAATTCTAGGGAGTGCTCAAAATTATGAGAATACTAGCAACATCATTGAAAAATTTTCAAAGGATATGAACAATTTACATAAAATAAAATAAAAATAAATCACTTATATAATTTTCTATTGATTCTTAATTGTAATGAGAGATAAAAATTTAGCCTTTATCAAGATACCACCTTTTCAACCATCATATTCACATACTACTCAAATTAAAAGTCTTTATTGATGGAATGAGGGGAGTGATTGTAACAGACATTCTTATATATTGGTGGTGTTGATATAAATTGTTGAAACTCCCTTAGAAAGCAATTGGTAATTTTTATCAAAATTGAAATGAATAAACCCTGTGACCAACAATGTTATGTCTATGCATTTATCTGCAAACATTTAAGAACACAAATACAAATTATGTGTGCATAATTTTACTCACTGTTTAGAATATCAAAGATTAGTAACAGTATAAATGTACATTGATTCTTAATTAATAAAATATATTGAATGACAGAATGCAGTGTGATTATGAAAAATATAGATTTAAGTTCTAAAGAGCAAGAAAAATATGGTATATTATTATGCTACTCTTTGTGTAAAATGAAAATCTAAGAATTTAAATTGTCTTGAAGTTTTTCAAAAATCACAGGAAGTATAACCTACTTAAAAGTCTTTACTACTTATTTGCCCTAAAAGGATATTAATCATTGTAGCTTGTCCAGAAACTCTGTTTCTTTAAACTCTTTTCTTTGTGTCTCATTCCATGTTGCTCTTTATTTCCCCCACCCTAGAAAACGAAAAGTCACTCTGTATGAAATTCTAATTATAAAGAACCGGTTAACTTTATTCTTTCAATTCTTAATTTCACTCATAATCCTCGTAAGTATGAGAGCCTCAGGAGAACAGGCAAGAGGAAAAGTCCTTAGGGCTGGTGGGCTGGTGATGTTGGTCAAAAGGAGGCTGTGAACTCTGATAATGTGTTGTGATTTTTTTTCTTATGTGCTATGCTTGAAAACCAAAGGAACTGGTAACAAACGGATACTATTAACAAGAGCCATAATTAACCAGATTTTAAAAGCTATCAAAAACCAAGAGTATTTATTTCTGTAGACCAATAAAATTGAGCCAAAAGATAAATTAAGAAAAAGGTCATATTTACTTTAAATACAAATGTTAATTATGTAGCAATAAGTGTTTGAAACCTTTATAAGTTTAACAGAGAAAAGGCCAGGCTGTGTTCACTTCAGCAAGAAGTAGAAGGTGTTACCTGGCTAAGTACAAAGATGGCTTCAGCGCCAAACTTTTATCCCAATGTCAAATGTCGGGAAGATGCATATTTTTCTTACAGAACCTGATGGTTTAGTGGGCACATTCTGGCACCTGGACTCCATCTTGACTAGCAACACACACACACACACACACACACAACCTCAGCTGGGAAATCTGTCATCTCAAACATAAAGCTGCCTTCCTACATGTGAGACTTAAAGACACTGTATTGACAATTGTGTTGTTCTGGGAAAAACCATCCAAGAGAAGCCTTTAATTATTCCAACAATAAGCAAAATTTCTATGTGAAGAAACTTCCCCAAAGGGTAAGAGGAGAATGAGAATGATGTCATTGCCTGTACTTTCGCGCAGGTGTGGGTTGAGCCTGTCCTGTTGCTGTGAATGGGTCAGAGATGTGGGTGGTTTGGTGTGACCAATTGCTGACAAGATGTCAGAAATGCACTAAAACCAAAAATGATTGTATTTTTTTTCTCCAAGCAGTTTTGTGAAATTTGCATGAGTGGCATTACCTCTAATCTCAAGTGACGGTACAGTAATGGGGAAGAATCCATTTCCCCCACTATGGTATGATACCTAATACTACTCTTGTCACTATAGGAGTGACAATTTTGGAAGACGCCTGTGTAAACACTGAGTGGACTTTGGTGTTCTCAGGGAAGGCTCAGCCCAGACACACACACACACACACACACACACACACACACACACAAGTCAAGTCACATTGAAGTGAAAGGACACAAAATGAGGGTGGTTTTTTTTTCCCCATATGTGAGACTCTCATAATTAACTTGTAGCACTTTGAGAACCACTCAAGTTCAAAGAGTTGGATGCTCCAAATCCTTTAATTTTGGGGTATTATATAAATCAGATGTTATTTTATTTTCCTCACTATAAAACTTGTGCCTATGGATCAAATAAAGAAGATTACAAAGTCATACACAGGCCATACAGAGAGTAGCAAAATGAAGAATTGACCTCACTAATCTTAAAATGGACTGGTACTTACAGTAAAGATCTCTATTATCCTTAGTTCAGTGTATTGATTTGATAAAATGCAAATCAGAGTCACTGTTTTTTTAACCAAGAAGGTTGTAAGACAAAAAGTTAAGGTATGTAATTATATCTCCTTCTGGTTATACTTTCTACAGACAAATAATGTCATTCATTTCTTGTGTACAATTTAGAAAATTTATATGCCAACATAAATGTTTTTAAGCAAATGGTATTAGGTTATTTATACTAACATATTTTGCTTTGTCACTTAATATCATGAAAATCTTTTTATAGCAACAAAGCTAGATCTATTTATTCTTTTTAATGGCTGTATTATATATTTTGTATATATTTATCATAATTTTTTTCATTCCTGTTCATGTTCCTTTAGATTTTGAATTGAAAACAATTAAAAAATACATTGGATCATAATTTATAGCAAAAATAATCATAGAAATAAACAGAAAATGTATATATAATAATTCAGGGTTAATGTATTTATCAAATCTAGGGCAGAATAATACATGTCTTATATTGAAACTGTAGTTCAGTCATAAAAGATCAAGATATTCAAATTTTGTATAAATCTATATTTTACAAAAAATTTAAGTGAGATTTAAAAACCCAACATTTGCAAAAATGATTATGGATGCCATTTAAAAGAATAATAGCATTTGGGCAATATTGTAGCAAATGTTTAAGTAAATAAATTAATCTTAGGTTATTTGAAAGACTCAATGACATTTAAAAGAAATAAAAGTTCCCAAGAGATAAGTGGACAAAGTGCATTTCCCAAAAGAAGACATACTTATGGTAAATACACAGTAACTTTAGTAGCAATAAAAAATGCAAATTAAATTATGGCAGATCGACATCCAGAAACAATATGAAGCCAATGATATGATAAATGTAATATTCAGAAATAATAGAACTTTTATGAGATGATATAAAGTAACTGAATATAAAATAGCAATCATTCAATAGTAGGTCTGGGAGATAAAATGCAAAAATAAAAGCAGCTGTTTTCAGATGTGGTTACTTGCAATTATTTAAATCTTTAAATATGGATATTGTGTCTTATTCTTAATTTAAAAACAATAAGTAGAAACATTTAGGTCTGAAATTTCTAGTTCTGTCATTTACCTTTAGTGCTTCAGCATTCTGTGAGAGTTAATTCTCTATTCTATCTATAGGCTGTGAAATTTGGCATTATGCAAAATTTCATACCTATTTGATCTATTTCATCTATTTGATGTCAGAAAGCACTTCTAATTCATTTCAGTCATCTCAACACTGCACAGAGTTCTAATTTGTAATAGAAGTGGAATACAAAGGTAGTAAACATAAGGAAACTAATACATTTGTCAATTAAAAAATGAATCCACTCATCTTTTGGTTTCTAAATGCCGTGGGGACTATTTAGGGACAATAAAGTAACTATAAAGCTGTTCAGTGGCTGAGTGACTTCCATTCTGAAAAATCCCTAAGTACTAATAGAAAGTAAAGAAAAACTGAACAGAAGAGAATGCCTTTACACAGTGTATTGGTTTGCTAGCGCTGCCATAACAAAATACTACAGGCAGGGTGGCTTAAACAATGCAAATTAATTTCCCCATAGCGGTGGAGACTACAAGTCCAAGACCAAGGTGTGTCAGCAGTTTGCTTTCTCCTGAAGCCGCTGTCCTGGGCTTACTGAGATGGCTGCCTTTTCCCTGTCTCCTCATATTTTTTCTCTGTGCCTGCAGAGCCCTGCTGTCTCTTCCTTTTCTTATAAGAACACCTGCTGTATTGCATTAGGGCCCCCTCTTTACTACCTCAATCTTAATTACCTGTTTAGATGCCTTATGTTCAAATAGTCACATTAAGATAAGGGCTGCAACCTTGCTTTTTTGTGGGGGACACCATTCAGGTCACAACATACAGTATATTTAAATGTCGGACTTAGTAAATTGCCACTTTCAATGTGCATATTTTATAAAGAAGTAATAAGCACTTATTAAAACTTTAAAGAAAACATCAAAAGTTAAGATTTCAGAATCTTTGTGAACAGAAGTGCTAGGCCAAATAACCTTACTGCCTCCTCTCTCACCCTGCGATACCCCTGACAATTTAAGTCCCCTAATTGTCTTGAGTTCTACTGTTCGCCAGCAGCAGCCCCTTTTCACCATATAAGCACTTTTCTTCAATCTGACAGTCAAGCCTCAGCACTGTCCGGATGGGTAAGTACAAGCTCAAGTCTGAGAAGAAATTACCTACAAGGGGAGCATGTGCAGAAGTGGATCCTGGGGGGTGTTAGACATGTGGGAGGCTGGCTGCAGAATACAAGGCTCAAGAGAGGAGAAAGTTCATGGAGAACGTGTACCTAGATCTACTGAAAACTTAATTTCGATTCCCTATAGGCAGAGACAGAGGCAGACTTAAGTAGAGGATCTTTGTTGTTGTTGTTTTCTGGTTTTCTCATAAAGGAGCAAGGGAATGGCACGAGCCAACCAGGGATGTGGTGTCAGGCAAAGCCTGCACTTGGCCTGGTCCATGTAAATCACCCCACAGTGTGCCCTTCCTTACATCATTGGAGTCCAGTGTTTCATAATACCCTGTCAGTCTTTGCCATGGGTTCTTGGGGGAGCGGGGAGGAAGGGAAAATAACCTGTGGGAAGGGACCCTTGCCAGCCAAGGGCACTGTCTCCCAGGAGGGCGACGCTGATGACTAAAGAAGAGCTAACCCTCACCACCGCTAGTCAGCAGGTGACTCTGAGGCAGGCGCAGCAACATCTGTTACAGCATCTACTTCAGTGTCCCTGGCAGATGGAAGGATATTTTATCTATGTATGTTTTATTTTGCTACTATGATTATCACCAAGAAACATACACCAATTAAGGTTTGTGTGTTTGAAATAGTCAGTAATACTAACGTGTCAATGGGTGAGTCTTCATTTTGATATAATTTTATTAAAATGCCATGGGGACTTGAAGAATAAATGTTTTAATTTGTTTTTGCATTTATCCTATATACCTTCTAGAATTCAGAAATATCCAAAGTTAGAGAAGGGCTTTAAATTAAATGATATGATTCAGTTTGCAGGTTTGAGGAATAATATGGGCCAGATAAGTTTGTCTAATTACATACAACCTTCAGAATTGGACTATAATCCTTCAAAGTAAAATACTTATTCCGTATCTGTAAGCCACAATGTCATTAATATTTAGAAACTATTGTATCTTAAGTGATTTGAAATGATAAGATATATATTATAAATCTTGAATATTGTCCTAGAAATACTAAAAGCCATTAAAGACAAAGAAGATATTCATTGACCAAATAACTTTCATGATATTAATTTTCTTGTAATTGAATTATGCTTCTTCAATCTGTGGAGATAAATTTCTTTGAATTCTTCTGAAGAATAATCTTTATATAAATTTCATAACATATTTTTTTGTTTTGCCACCTATTCTAGAAGTAATAATAGGAGTGGTTTTCCTATAAAATAATAAATTTGGATAATATGTTTCTATTTATTAAAAATAAATATTTTAACAAATGTCAATAAGCATCCCAACATATGAAAAATTCAGATCAAATAAATTAGAGGCTGTTTTAGTCACTAAGGTATTTTTTAAACACTTCTTTTCTTTGAGATGTGTCCTAATACAGGAGAAATGATGAAAAAATACAGGGTTTCTGCTTAAAATTAGCTCATAAGTTGTGCTTGAAGAGATAAGACAGGTTAAAAACATATAATTCAATAAGAAAATGTTAAAGGCTATAAAGAATATATGGATGAATTGTTATGGAAGCACTAAAGAGAAAGACATTTTATTTAGCTTTAATGGGTAAGAGAACTTACTACTTTATTTATTTTTTGCTTTTTTAGGGAATTTATTGCTTTTGAATGTTTTTGTTTCAAAACATTTTCTTTAGATTTTGAACAAATTTACAAATCAGTACCTTAAAAGGGAAGTTGATCTCCAAGTATCTATAAGTAAATTAATTTAGTGTGGTAATTTATTGTATTTATTATTTAGTTAATTAATTATTGGTAGCATAATTATTATGGCTAAAGAACAGAAATTCATAAAATAATATGATCGGATCCAGATAATTATCTCTGACATAATTGTGTAAGTGCATAGGACAATTTGACTTCCAACAAATTTCTTTTGGATAGGCATTCAAATATCTCTTGCTTGGATTTCTAAGGTATTTCTAATGATTGCTAAGATCGCTAATAATCAGTCATTAGCCATACATATGTGATTATGCAGGTATTTTAATGTCAGGCCTGTCTGTGTCTGTCATAATCCTTTGGTTATTTATTTACCTGACCTTTACTTTATATACTTGACCATAAGATGTTATCTTTTTTTTTTTCATTTTGACATGAAGACATTGTGGGGTTTTTTTGACTACACTATGTCTCCTGTTCAGATCTATAAAAAATGGTTACCAATCTTTCTTTGTGTTCTTCTTAACACGTTTGAAAGACTAGCAGCGCACCCTCTGCTATTTTGGTCTTGTGGTGATTTTAAAATCTCAGAAACCCCCCCCCCAAAACTCAAACCTCATTTTTTGGTAGAAGTTAAAGCTCTTGCTATTTCTCCTGGGAATTTCCAAACAGTTTTTATTTTGCTATTTTTCAGTGACACAATTTTTTTACTTTGTCTGCAACACAAAATATCCCTGGGAGAAATACAAACTTCATAAATGTTATGAAAATTGTTTCTTTAGCAGCAGAAACCCTTTAGGTTTTCTGAAAAATTCCTCTGCTTTTATTTTCATTTTTCTTTGTGCATTTCCAAAGAGTAGCTTATATGTCCCATTTCAGAAGAATCTCAGGGTAAAGTGACAAATTGTGCCTGTATTTATTTCGCTTGAGAAAAGAAGGATGGGAACAAATAAAAACCTGCTAGGTCTCTTTTTCTTGGTGACAACATCATAACTTCTCTGTGAGATACAATTTAGCCACATATCTGAAAGCAGAATCCAAATATATACAGTTTATCCCTCTTTCTTGTTTAAGGGCTATTTCAAAGACAATTGTTAACTGCTAAAATACTGACTTTTTTCTTAAAATGTAAAATTGTGTTGGAATTATAGAAAATTATCAAAACACAATGGATAATTTTCTCTAACTAGTACATTTTATAATTTTATTATCAATATACTACTATGCAAGTATACAGAAACAGAATGGATCACTGTTTTAAGAGGACAAATTAAGATTTAGAACTTGCTTTAGTATTACTATAGAATAATAATAATTTCCATCAATTAGAGACATGGTAACAATTATTATTTATGTAAATACTTTTTAAAAATTATGGAAGTCTCTTTGGGAATGTCATAGGTTGTAGAAAAGCATTATTTTTCATTTATTATCTTTGGACATAAAAAAAGAACCAAGTAAAATAGAAAATTTTAAAATAAACCCATATACTTGTGGTCAATTTGTTTTCACAAAAAATGTCATTTGAATTCAGTGGGGAGAATAATAGACTTTAAACAAATGATGATAAGACAATGGAATATTCATTTACACACTCACACAAACACTGAACTTAGAAACTTGCACAAATACAAATTTTATATAAATTGATCATTGACTTAAATTTAAAAGCCACAACAATAAAACTTGTATAATAAAACAACAGAAAATCTTTATGGACTTGGCTTAGGCAATAATTAATTAGATATGCACCCAAAACATAATCCTTAAAAGACAATATAATAAATTGGACTCCATTGAAATTGTGCTTTTCCAAGAATACTAATAGGAAAATGAAAAGACAAGCCACGGCCTGGGGTAAAATATTTGTAGATCATGTATCTGATAGGGGACTAGAACCCAGAATATATAATATACTCTCAAAACTTGGTATTGTGAAGACAAAAAAACAATGAAAAGTAGATTAAATATTTCAATGGACATGCCACTACAGGTGTATAAATCGCTAATAAGCACAGAAAGCAATGCTCACTATATTACTATAGTTACTATAGTAATACATATTGAAAGCAGCACGGGGAACCACTTCACACCTTTTAGAGACACTGTAATCAAAAGGAGAGGCAATCACAGGTCACCAGAGTCATGGAGAGAGTAGAACCCTCAAATATAGCTAGTGGGAGAATACAATAGTACAGCCTCTTTGGAGAACAATTTGGCAGTTTCTTAAATAGTTAAAAAAGGTACTTGTCCCCAGCAATTTCACTCCTACGTATTTCACCTGAGGGAAATGAAAATACTTGGACAACCACAGACCTTTATGCAAATGTTACAGCAGCCTGAACTAGTGAATGGATGGAAATTCATGAAGCCCTTATATGATGAACTACTATTTAACAATACAAAATGAGCTGTTCTCTGCAACAACATAAGATAAACTTCAGAAAACATTATGCTAAAAAAAGAGATACAAAAGCCTATATAGGCTGTATGATTTCATTTCTATGAAATTTCCAGAAAAGGTGAATCTATTGAAACAGAAATCGGGAGTGTCTGAGTAAAGATGTAGATGGGAGATAGTGTTGAGTGTAAATGAGCTCAGGGAAACTCTCTGGAATGCTGGAAAATTCCTAAAACTGGATTAGGGAGATAGCTGCACAATTGTATAAATTAAGTAAAAATATTGATCTGCACACTCACAAAAGATAAATTTTATGGCATGCAAAGTATATCTCAATTAATGTGTTTTAAATTGCTCTCTGATAATTCAAAAGAGCAATCATGCACGCCAAGGAAAGAAAGCTCTGTGTTTCCCATGCCCCCACGGTGATGGAAGTTTGAGAATGGATGTTACTGGGTGACCATTCATTACTGGGGACTGTTTTGGAGCACCTGATTGTAACATGCATTGTTTGGAGACAAGGTGAGGAAGATAAGAGCAATATAAACCATCCCTGGTTTTGACATTTTTAGCTCTTTACTAGTTGTATATAATCCAATTTACATTAACCACCGTGTTAGTTTTCCAGGGCCACCATAACAAAATACCACAGACCTTGTGGCTTAAGGGATAAAAATATACTTCTCACAATTCTGGAGGCTGGAAGTCCAAGGCCAAGGTGTCAGCAGGGTTGGCTTTTTCTAAGGCCTCTTTCTTGGCATATCAATGCTCATCTGCTCCCTGTGTCTTCACATGGCCTTCTCTCTGCACTTGTCAGTGTCTCAATTTTCTCTTCTTATAAGGACATCAGACATGTTGAAGTAGGGCCCTGAAACCTCATTTCACCTAAATTGCCTCTTAAAGACTTTGTTTCCAAATATCGTTATTTTCTGAGGTAGTGGGGGTTAGGACATCAGTATGTGAATTTTGGGGGAACACAATTCAGCCCCTAACAACTGACTACCTAAATTTGTAAACTAGAAAATAGAGCTATTACATCTGAATTTGGTTCTGTGGTGCTGACCTTGTGCTGATTAGAAGTAGCCTGCTGCCCTCTTTGGAGAAGGGACTGTACTAGCTCCATTGTGGTTATACAAATGTAAAAGATATACTTCTATGGCCCTGGCTTGCGTGGTTCAGTTGGGTACAGCATCATCCCATAAATCGAAATGTTGTGGGTTCCATTCCTGGTCAGGGCACACGCCTGGGTTATAGGTTCAGACCCAAGTTGGAGCACGTGCAAGAGGCAACCCCATTTGATGTGTGTGTCTCTCTCTCCCTTCCTTCCCCTCTCTCTAAAATCATAAGCATGTCCTGGGTGAGTGTATATATATATATATATATATATATATATATATATATATATATATATGGTTTACACAGGAAAGTAGTTTACACAGGAAACACAGATTAAGTGGGGTGTAGGGATACTTGTTCTAGTGAGATGGGAGTGGTGGTGAATCAGGAATGTGCACAAATATGAGAGTGAATATGATTTACCACAAGATCCTACTAAGTAAGTATTTTTATAGAATATGATAGGAACAAGTATCAACTGTACACACTAATTATTATCAAATGCTATAGAAATATTCACATACCGAGCTGGCTTTTCTTCTTATTTCATTGCTGTGGCCAGGCTTATAATCTACATGTAGACTTGGTTATTATTTCATGGTATTCCATAAATTTTCATGTTGATCTGAACAAACAGATGGTATTAACTAACACAGTTTGATGATGATGATGATGAAGAAAGAATATTTTTATTTAATAGAACAATTTTTTCTGGATGCCATAGGTTCATTTCTATACCATTTTTAAATGACCTTTTCCCCTGAAAAGTGACAATATTTAAAATATGGATTCTCCTGTGAATTTAAGTAGATGTTAATTATAGCAGATTGCTGATTATAGCAAGGCAATTGCATTTTAATCTTTCATAGTATCTTTACTTGCAGATATCATTTTTCAATTTTAAATAAGCTCTAAGTGTCAATCTTTATATTCTTATATAATCTCAATAGTGTTTTGAGTCTATTTTATGAACTGTACCTCTCACTGATCTTTAGTTTCCTTATTTCCCTTCAAAAATTGGTTATTTTCACAATTACTGTTTTCCATTACACATTTCTGCTCTTATATAAAAATAAAGCATAGTTTTCTTTCAATAGCACTGATTTCTGAATAAAAAGCAGTGTGTAAAGAAGTCACTTCAGAGTAGGCAGAGTAAAAAATGAATCATATCTTATGCAGAGTATATTTTAAGTGAAGATGTAAAAACTGAATGCAATTTCTAACTCTGTATTTTTCAACAATCTATGCGGGCTCCAGGAAGCGTGTTGACTTCTTGGGGCTAAGTATGAACTCATTTGCCCCCCACACAACTCCTTTGCACCTCTTTTGCTTCATTGTCATCACTTCCCTGCTGTTAAGTTCAACTCTCCATCCAGTACTCTACACCTTCATCCATGCAGGCGACCGTGGCTGGAGGAAGCACACATCATCCGTGCCAACTGCCCTCACTTTATGTTTAGGATCACTGATCTCTGGCAAACCCTTCATGCTGTCTAACTGCTGTGCTGTATTTGTCTATATTCACTCCTCAGCTCTCCTAATTAGCTATTTTACAGTTTCTCTTCTCTTCTGAAATCTTTAACGCCTCTTTCATCATCCTCACTCTCAGTTGATGAGCTTAATTTACATTTCACTGAGAAATAAGATGCAATTAGAGATCATACACCAGCTCATTCTATTACATCTACCCCTTGACTACATCTGGGTATATTTGCTGTTTCTTCTTTTGCAATGAATGTACTGTCTGCACTTCTAGACAGGGCAACCCCTCCATCTGTGAATCAGTTCCATCCTCTTCGCCTACTTAAGGGGCATTGCAACAGCAGTTCTTCTCTCTGATGCACCCGTATTTTTCTTCCTATATTTCATCTTTCTCATTGTATATACATGCTATTTTCTCTTTTCTTAAAGCAAAAGAGAACAAAAACAAAAGTGAGAATAGACAATGAGAAAACATTGTTTCCTCATTGTCTATTCTGACTACCATTTTATTCATTTCTTCTACTTGCAGCAAAGTTCTTCTGAGAAGTAATATTGACTCATGTCTCGAATTCCTCTTCTCCCATTTTCACTGGAATCTTCTTCATTTGTATTTTTCTTTCTTGCCCTCTCCATAATCACTGTTCTTGTCTATGTCTTCAGTGACTGCCCACCTGCTTACCCCAGTTCTCAGACCTTCTTGTACTGAATACGACAGCATCTTTTGACATAATTGATCCCCTCCCCTCTTGCTTTAGGGATTCACACTTACCTAGTTACTTTTTATTTCCCCAGTCACATTTGTTGATTTCTCCTCATCTACCAAATCTCTTACTGTTGGTTTGATCACAAGACTCAGTCCCTAGACTTCTTCTCTTTCATATTCAAACTCATTTTGTAAATTTTGATCCCATGTTTTATTTTAATATGCCAATGACTCCCAAAAGTATATTGCCAGCCAAGACTGCTAACTATTTTTAGGAATTCAATCTCAACATGTCCTAAATTAAACTTCCCCTAAAACTGGATGTCCTGGGGCTTTCTCTAGCTCAGTAAAGGTCAGCAACATTTGTCCAGTTGCTCAGGTAAAAAAAGTTTGAATTCATCTTTCACTCTTTCTCTTGCTCCCATATCCAGTTTAGAAACAAGTCAGAATATCTACAGAATCTGGTTCTACCATAGTTATTATTCTTATCTCAGCCATCACCTTCTTTTCCTTGGCTATTTACAGCAGTTTAATTCTTGCCTGCTTTCCTCCTTGACTTTTCTCCCTCGATCTCTTCTCAATACAGAAGACAGAGTAACCCTGTAGAAAGTCAGCATCTATTTCTCTGCTGCTCAAAGCTTTTCAGGGCTTCTCATGTCATTCAGAATCAGACTTAAATTCCTGTACATTACCTCTGAGGTCATCCCCTACAATTTTCCTTCTTGGTTGCTTTGTTCCAGTTCATCAGCTTCTGGGCTGACCCTCAAAATAACTAGTGTTACTCTTGCCTTAATGACCTTTGCACTTGTTCCAAATACCTGGAACTTTTTTCTTAGATAGACTCCTTGATCATTTCCTTCGATTTTCTACTCAAAAATAACTTTTTGGTGAGTCCATCTTTCATTCTACTATCTTTAAACTTTGCATCCCTTTTCCATGCTTTCTTTTCTCGTGCCACCAATTACCATCTAGCAAATTATATTTTACTTAGTCATTTGTTTATTGTCTCTTTCCATTTGAACTCATTAAAAAAAATTTTATTGTTAGACCACCAGTATTTAGAATAGTGTCTGACACATAGAGCTTTTCAAATATTTGTTGAGTGAGTGAATGCATGGATGGAGGATACACTGTGGTGTTTAAAGAGCATCACTGTTTCTTTCCAACTCTAACTCATTTATTTAATAAGTGCTGAGAATCTACTGAACTAAATATTGGGGTTACAAGCATGAATAGTACACAGACCCCACCTGTAAGTGAACTAGTGACAGGTCATACTAAATGGACGTAGTGTACAGACCCCTCGAACTAGTGACAGGTAATTCTGAAAGGATGATCATTATAAGAGAACATGGAGGATTTTATCAAAGAGGCAAACATTTGATAAGGCCAATGAGGTTGATCCTTGAAAAGTAGGTAACACAAATGATAGCATGGAGATACAGCAGAGACAGCTGAGGTAGTGAAACTGGCATGGACAGGAAGCTGGGGTGGGGAAGGGGATGGAATGTTCAAACACAGCCACCGCATCTGGCAGCAAGGAGGAGGGAGAGAATGATAAGGATCTGACCTAAGACAGTAGTGGTGTTCTGTGTTTTTATGAAATCTGAGTGATGCATCCTACTTTGGATATGAGCGCCCTAAATAATTTAGAGTGGAGCATACAAACCATTCAAATTATTTAAGATTCAAGCCCAGAATAGCCCAATTTCTTTCTAGTGAAAAAAAAAAAAACAACTTTATTGTGAAGATAAAAGACATCAGAAAACGATTTTTAAAGTACTCTTTTTCATTTCCCTAAAAATGCTTTGGGAAGGAAGTTATGGTACTTTTTTTCATAAAAGTGTTCCCTATTTATCTATCTATCTGTCTACTCATCTATCCATCTATCTCTCTATCTATAATCTGCCAGATCCTGTATATATGGAAGAGAGAATACATAAAGACTTATTATAAGCATTAAATATACATACACACTATATATGCACTCATACATGAGTATATTTATATCTATACCTGTGTATGTATATATCTGTACACTCTAACACTTGCAACCTCCATGAAGGCAGGTACTATTATTATCCATATTTTATAGGTAAGGGAGTTGAGGCCAAGAGGATAATATTGGCACTCAGTCTTGCTCTAGAGTCTAGAGTACATAATCATGTATTCTACTTGTCAAAGGGGGAATTCTCTGATAGTAACTGCAATTGATCGAACTATTACATTCCACGTGGATTGCATGCACATTCATAGTCATCGCAATTAAGCTATAACAGGCGCCTGAAAATATTGCAGCTTTTATTCAACAGAAACCTTGCACCCATGTTTAAATAATTCAGTGGATTATTTCCTGAATGTTGATAATATGTAATACTCACTATGATTTAGTTTGAATAAAATGAAGCCTCTGTTCATGGCTATGCATATTGACTAAAGTAATTGCTAAAACATTTTCTTTAGAAGTGATTGGTTCATGACAACTTTCAAATGACTGATTTAAGAAAAGCCTCATTTGTTTTGGTATCTCTCCATTTTTAGAAAGAGAAGAATGGAAAGTGATATGTGAATTCAGTTTAAGGCTTAACAACTTTGAGTATGAAAGAGAAAAATAGCACTTTTCTTGTTTTTAAAGAGATGCATGTGTGTGTGTGTGTGTGTTATTTATTTTGGAAAGTTCTGTCATTACACATTCAGGAATGATACAAATTTTGACATGATGCAATTAGTAGCTGGCTTTTTTCCTCTGTTCTGAAATGTAGGCAGACTGAAATTCTTGTCTTCCAGGAAGAGGAAAATTAGGAGTAAGTAAGATTTAGAGGAAATAGCAAGGCCTGAGTGAGATGGAGCCTGGAACCCCTTTTTCAAAGCAGGAGACAGTCACTACTTGAGTCCCAGGATTCCTCCCAGTCTCAAGCTCACTGCAGTGATTACATCAACCTTACACTAACACAGTTTTGCCTTTTGTTTGATTGAATTTTTTTAAATTATTTTATTGTTGTTCTATTACAGTTGTCTGCATTTTCTCCCCACCCTTCTACCTGACCCCAGCCAAACCCACCTCCTTCCCCTGCTTCCACCCTTCCCCTTGGTTTTGTCCATGTGTCCTTTATAGTAGTTCCTGAAAACCCTTCTCCCCACTGTCCCTTCCCCACTTCCCTCTGGCTATTGTTAAATTGTTCTTAACTTCAATGACTCTGATTATATTTTGTTTGTTTGTTTTTTCTTTTTTGATTATGTTCCAGTTAAAGGTGAGATCATATGGTATTTGTCCCTCACCACCTGGCTTATTTCACTGAGCATAATGCTCTCCAGTTCCATCCATGCTGTGGCTTTAATTGATAGGCTCTGGCAGAATTGAGGAGATACAAGATTTACTGAGACTCTGTGACATACTGATCTTTGTAGTCAGGGTTCTTCTTGCAAACAGCAAAAACTTGTTCTGATTTACTTAAACATAAAAATAAATTCACGTAAAGACTTAAAAATAGCAAGAGGCAAGGTCAATTGTGTGAGCAAGGTCAATTGTGTGAGCAAACCACCACCAAGGTCATACTGCTGGAAAGCTGGTCACAGCAGTGCCATGCTGCCGGTCAACAGGTGGCACCAGCGAACGGCTGGGCACCCTCATGCAGAAGTGGACGTTGCTTCTGCCACAAAAATATCTGAGTCTTTCCTGATTTTTTTTTCAGGTGCGATCACCCATCTGGGAAAGCACCATCTGAGTGGTTAAGATTATGCCAATTGTCCATGCCCAATTTCTATTATTCAGGTCAACATAAGTGTCTGGATTTTGGGGGAAGAGCCTTATCATTCCCCAGATCTCAGTCTCTAAATGTATAAGAAGGAATTCAGATGTTGGGGAGCAAAAACATAACCAGACCAATGGAAAGAAAAGATAATAATTTACCATGGTGACTTTAAAGATAATTAAAAAGTAAACATCAGGACAAATACAAAAATGCATATTATTATATACACTTTGCATATGATAGTCTGAGTATCTAATAAATTAAATTACTTTCTAAAATGTATACAAAAATAACATTATTAATGGATTGAGTTGTTGTATGACAACTGTAGAGAAAATAAATTTTGGTAACTCTGAGCATCATGGATTCAGAAAGATCTCTTTAGAACTATGACTGTGATCTGTACATTTTTGCAGAGCTTTATTTGGTCAAGTAGTTTGAAATTTTACTGCAAATTATAATGCATAAAAAATTGTTCTTAAAAACAGTTTAGACAATCACGTAGTCAAGACCTAAGGTGTTCATTCTTTTGTTAAATCCTCACCCAAGGAGATGTGTATTGATTTTAGAGAGCGAGGAAAGGAGGGAGAGAGAGAGATACGTCCATCTGAGAGAGAAACATCAGCTGGTTGCCTTCGGTATGTGCCTCGAGATCGAACTGGCAACCTAGGTATGTGCTCTGATCGGGAATCAAACCTTCAACTTTTTGTTGTATGGGACAGTGCTCCAACCAACTGAGCAACCTGGCTAGGGCTAAGGTGTTCATTCCTATAGCTGACTTTAGGCCACAAACAATATATTTTCCATTGCTTGAAAAAATGTACCTCTACACAGAACTGAAGTGTACGGGCACAGTGTCAATACGGGCAAAGAGATGTTTTGGATTATTAGGTGTTCAGGGTTATAGTTCCCGTAGTTTATATATGCTGCATCTGAAAGGGGGCTAGAAAAGGGGTCTTTCTGGTGGAAGGCACACATTAAAGAGAAAAATTTCTTAACTTTCATTTGTATTCTGAAATAGGGGAAGATCACTCTCACTACCAATATCAGAATTGTATTTTCTTAATTCATAGTGAAGAAAAATGTAGAACTCCCATTTCTTTTAATCAAATATTGGAGATTATGCAAATGTAATTAACTAGAGTATAGCAAACTCCATTTTTCAATTTTATTAAAAGTCAGAAGTTATCTAAGACCCTTTGCCAGGGGTGTCAAACTCATTTTCACCGGGGGCCACATTAACCTTGCAGTTGCCTTCGAAGGGCTGAATGTAATTTTAGGTCTGTGTAAATGTAACCACTCCTTAACAGTTAAGCAAGAGCTCAGCACTGCCACCGGGTAGAAACAAGGTACCAGGCTGGATAAAACAAGGTGGAGGGCTGGATTCCGCATGTGGGCCTTGTGTTTGCCACCTGTGCTCTATGTGATTGAAAGGAAATTAAAAGATTGATTCTTACTGACTCAAAGTTTAGAAGGAAGACTTAAAACTTAAGTTGAATCAGCTGAACAACTTCGTTGGAAGTGGTCTATGAGAAGCAGGTTAGAATAGGATGCAGACCTACCCACCAGGAATAGCAGGGAAGAAGAAATGGAGGAGAGTGCGTTGTGTAAACCTGTTCTGTCCATAAAGTTATAAAACTGACCCAAAGATGAAAGACACTGTCATCAGGCTTGTGCTAGGGGGTAATGGGTGATTTTACTTCCTCCAGGGTCTCTTGTTAAAACAATGGGAAGACTAAAATAACACCCAACACCTTCCAGTAAATGCATGTAGTGCTGCCCCCTCGTCAGTGCAGCTAGAATGAATCTATGATGCATCTGTCCCCAGAGCAAGGGATCTCAGTCCCAGCAGAAGAGTGGGACAAGTTGGCAAATAAACTTTCAAGGGATCATACGGTCAAGGTTGCAAATGCTAAAGAACAGCTCTTCAGTAGCTATCTTCTGTGAGGAAATTAGATTTGAACCTTACCATTTCCATGTCAGCTTTCTGGTGTTATTGCTATCTATTGATTCGGAGGGTAGGGGGTGGTGCAGTAAAGCAAAGAAGTTTTTATCTCTTCCGGTGAGATATATTAAATCTATGTCAGGGTCTTAAAATCACATTTGGAGTTGTATTTTTCTTTACTAACAAAGAAAACATTTTGCTAAATAAAAAAGTGGCACATGACTGGATACCATATTTTTTTAAAAAGTAGCTTCCAACAAGCCCAGTGTATGAATCTAGTCACAGACTTTAGGCATGGCTATGAAGAATTATACAAATGTGGTTTATATTTCATGGATACAATTCTTAGTCTAAAATTACTTGGTTTTGTCCTACTGAACTTAGTGGTGGTCATAAAGAGGGTGTAATAAGGCATTTGTGTCTATTGGAATTTTAGCTCCTTCAAGGCAAAACAGTATTGTATGTCTCTTTAACCTTCTACTATAACCAGCCTAGATCAGTGCTTTATATCAAGTAGATATTTAAAAAAGCTTGACAAGGCAAACCCAAATTACATTTCCAACTAATGCTTGTTTATAGATTGGAATGTTTATTCAATGCAGTAATTTTCCCAGGGTCTCATATCTCATATTATTTAGATATTAAATGCACAGCTAAGCAATTTTGAAGTGCTCTCACACTACCTATGCAGTGGAACACATACTGAATTCCAACTCAACTGAGATGAGCTTTGAACCCTTGAGCAATATTTCTATCTTATCTTGGCTACAGTTTCCTCATCTGTAGAAAAAAGAAATGAAAGCCAAAGGATTGTTATAAGTTTCTTCTGGGTCAGAGACTATCTTTAACCAGTTTTTTTTTAAATAAAAGTTTTACTGAGGTATAATGCCAATACCATCAAATTAGCTCATTTAAAGTGCATAGCTTGCTAATTAAAAAAATATATTCACATAGTTGTACAACCACCTAATTCAATTCTATAACATCTCCATCACTTCGTTACCAATCATAACCATTGCTCCCTCCCCTCAGCCCTTGGCAGTCAGTAGCCCACTTTCTGTCTCTATGGACTTGCCTTTTCTGGACATTTCATATAAATGGGATCATGCCACATGTGGCATTTTGTAACTAGCTTCTTTCATTTAGCAAAATCTTTTCAAGGGTCATCTATATTGTAGAATGCTCTAGCACTTCATCCTTTCTATTGCCGAACACATGCGTTCACCCAGGCACCAGCTGATGGATATTTGTGGCTTCCACTTTTGGTTATTAAGAATAAAGCTGCTATGAGCATTTGTGTACAAGTTTTATGTGAACGTATGTTTTTATTTCTCTTAAATATGTATCTACGATTGAAATTGTGGGGTTATATAAGAACTTCATTTTTAACCTTTTGAGAAACTGCCAAACTATTCTTGTAGAGCAGTTGCTAGTAAAGAATTCTAGGTTTCTGCTTACCTGAGATTGTACCATTTTTCTCCTTCATTTTTGAAGGGTAGTTTTGCTGGACATAGGATTCTTGTATGACATTCTTCTTACTTCATCTTGAATATGTTATCCTATCGTCCTCTCATCTACTTATTTCTGTTGAGAAGTTAGCTATTAATCTTACTGAAGCTCACTTGTAATTAAACTGTTTTTTTTTTTACCATTAGTTGTTAATTTTACTGAGCTTTGAATCTATAAAATGTCACTGTTAATAAACAATTTAGCCATGGCATCTGACAAGTTCTTAATAGTAATTGTAATTAAGATATAAAACTTACATGCTCATTACTGCAGAGCTTTTGAATTACTAAGTTGATTCTTTCAAACATACTCACATGGGTGATAGACTCATGGTTTTAGATTCCTTATTAGGTGACTTTTAAACACAAGCTGAAAAATTAAGATGTAATACATTTTATTTTATTTTATTATTTATTGCATTTATTGGAGTGACATTGGTTCACAAAACCACACAATTCAACAAAAGATCATATGCACACTGCATTGTGTTCCCAACACCCAAAGCAAAGTCTCTTTCCATCCCTATGTATCCCTCCTTTGCCCACCTCCACCTCTACCCACCCTCCTTCCCTCCTGCCATCACTACAGTGTTGTCTGCGTCTCTGTGTTATATATGTATACATATAAAAACCTGTGTGTATGATTCAGACATAATTTTTAGTATAATACACAAATAAATAAGAAATAAACTTTGTTGAGCATCATTTTATAACTAATAAAGGTTATTGGTTTAGTCTGTCCATTAGTAAGTACTAGAACCGATTGCTGTGGCCTTTTGGGGTGCGTTGGGTTCCTAAACCTCATCTCAACATTATTTCAAGGAGTTGTTTAAAAAAACAAGATTTTGTAATAATATTAAGAAGCACTAAGAATAAACAGGATGAATTAGTGCATGATTCTGTATGTGGTAAAATTACAAATAGTGGACAGTGATGTTAACTTCCAGCCATATCTTACTGGCTAGTCTTGCCTGTGGTTAAGGAAATTGCCTTAGACATGGTTCTCCTGGAGCTTTCTCTACATCTCTGTCACTCAGTGGTCCTCAACTATGCGCCACTCTGGTCCGTATTTAAAAAGGATTTGTACCAGAAAGGGTATTTTTTCTTAATCTTAATATTGTATTACTCACTGAGATTTTTCCCCACCGTCTATCATTACCCATTGTTTGCTGTTGACCCATTTACTACTGTAATCCTGAACATTTCTTTAAATCCTTCTGAATTTAACATTCTCATTTACGAAGCACAAATCACATGGTTATTGTGAGAATTAATGAGATTTTACACATTACTTATAATATAAAAATTATATATTTTAAAATAATTTACAATATATACCATAAGCATTGTTGAACGCTTATGTGCCAGTCCTGTGTTAGATCTTTTACACATAAACACATACTCCTACACTGCTTCCATTACTGCTATAATATTGCTACATTTCCATCTACACCTGGCTATTTCAGAGGGTTATATAACACTACTACTGGGAATATGTTCTCTAATATACTTTCCAATGTCAGTTGCAGTGATCTCTTACTCAGCAATTGTTATTATTCTTATATTGGTCTGATCTTCTGATTTCTAGGATAGAAAAAAGACAATGTTTACAATAGTCTTGTTTTTTATGAAGGAAGCAGATTCCAGAAACAGTTGTCGGGAAATAAAAATTCTATTCTATGCTCTGTATATATTTTATCATACATTATCCACTGAATACACTTATGTGAACACATAATCCATTTTGCAAATAGAGAAGTGGAAAGTCAGAGAGGTAAATTAACTTGCTCCAAAAATCACGCAATTAAGAGGTAAGAGAAGCATTTGTAGGTTTTGCTCAGTTGCTGAGCCTCTACTTTTCCCACTACTCGGAGAACTTGTAGGAAGTGTGGGGGACTGAATCCGCTCTCCTCTCATACTTGGCATGTAAATCTAATGGCTACAGAGTGTGGTTTTGTGTAAGGCCCTTCCCCAGTGTCTAGGACAGTGTCTGACACATGGTAGGCAGTCTTTGAATGTGGATTGGAATATTAGTGCCAAGAATAAATTTAACATCTCACTCTTTAATTTACCTTTAAATTCTACTTCATAACGTAATAGCCATAATACCCGTCAATTTTTCTGTACAAGCTGCTGACACAAGTTGTTGAATTTGCCCTAAGGTCATTTCTTAAAATGACACAAAATTCAAAGAATTACTAAGCAAAAGAAAAAAGAGTATATATATATATATATATATATATACACACACACACTTTTATATATATGCATACTAGCTTATATATATTGCATATATATAGCATATACTCTATAGCAGAAAAAAGATAAAGTTTCATTGAGGTGTTTTATACTGCCTGAGAGAGAAGCTCACTTCTAAATGATTGCATCTTCTTAATTAGGTGCATGGTAGATGCAAATTAAAATTATGCAGCAGTGAAGTCACAAAATAATGAAAAATCAAGGCTCTGCAAGGTTATTTGCAAACATTTATCTGTCCCTTTTTGGGAACATCAAAGGTATAACTATGTCATTCAAAAAGGACACATGGGTGCTGCATTGATTGTAATGGAAAAAGCTAGGGAATTAGGATGTAAAACAGGTCTCATAAGAAAGCAGTTACTATGGTAACTGTGGCCTCATATACTGTATTAAATGTTAGAATTTATTTCAGCATCATCCACAGCCTTTCATGTGTCTCCTTCCCTAGGAGATAATGAACCAATGTAAGATGACTACACAAAGAAAATTATCCTTAGAGAGGATTCCTCCCATTGATATGTGTGATTGAAGTTTGAATATCAGTATTTGATGTAAATTGTCTTTGTGGGTATCCTTTAAGAGACATGTGGTTAAAACATTTAAGGTAAAAATCTAAATATATTCATTTCTGTGATCTGAATACAAATAAAAGAAGAGAGACCGTGACATTAATAAGGGGTGCGCTTTTTCTAAAGGATCATGAAATTATAACCCCTGGTTTTTCAAATAAATTAAACTTTGCTCCAACTGCTAATTAAATTGGTATTATTCAATTATCATTTTTAACTTTCCATTTGTGAGCTTCCCTTAGAGATATTCAAATTCATAGCATTGGCTGCAGAATGGTCACACAGCTTTTCTTCTAATTAGATCATTAATAGCAAACTTGACAATTTTAAAACTAATGTTAAAGGGGACCTTTATCTCTATTTTCACTCTGAAGAAGAAAGTTTCTGTTTTCACAGTGAATGAACTTTTAAAACCCAGATTCCAGTCACCAGGTGCACATTATTCATAAGTGATTGTCCATGGACCAAAACCTTATAATTATTCTGCTGAAAGACATTTTTGTCACTTGCTAAGAACAGAATAGATCAAGAGCATATCTCCTTCTGCTGTTTATGCCGTCTGACATCTCGCAATATGTTTTGCCGACAGAAGGAGCTTTTCACAGAAAGGTGAAGCTTTCCTTTTTTAGTGCAATTTCAGTAAGAATAAAACACATCTCAGCTTTGATTTAGGCATCTGGAGTTTTAACCTCTGCTCTGCCATAGACAATGAGGAGTGAAGCCAGTTGCTTTATCATATATATATATTGGATTCTCCACCTAAAACTGGTACCCAAATACCTATTTCCTCTCCCCTAAGATGATATGTACCATAATATGAGATTTACCCTCATGAAATAGGTTTTCTGATAAGTTTAAACTTTCTATTGGATTTAAATATTTTTACATTATGCTATTAATATGGACCATCATGAAACCCAAGAGAAAACCTGTAATTCTGAATTATTTAAAGTAACAAAAACTAAGCTCAGCACCATTTTTGCTGAGTCATCTCAGAGAAAAAGGTAGTGGGTGAGTTTTAACCCAGGAGGGGGAACTGCCGGTAGCATTACCTTGATAAAATTTGATTATATCTTATTGCCTCCGATCCTGCAAAACGGATGCTTCATCTCTGTCTCCTAACAATCTCCTGGACTGAAAATTCAGGGTAGAACCAGAGGGAAGATGGAGTTGTCTTAAACAGATGAGGTAGGACACAAGGTCCTGTGTCCTAAATCAAGCCCCATCCTACCCTGTTCCTTTTCCACACGTGGACAGAGCACATAGAAGGGACGTGTAGAGTTCATATTCACATCTGGTTTTGCCTCCACCTTGTGCGATGGCAGTATCAACCTTTAAATTGCACAGCACGGATCGACTTGCCTCCGTACAAGCAACATCCGCGTTCACCTGACCCTCAGGAAAGTAGCCCAGCGACCGGCAGGTGGCTCAGGAAGGGCTGCAGATGTGCTCCAGGGTTTGTAAAATGTGCAGCCCTATTCACTGTCTGGCTTCTTTTTTGGTTCAACGCCGTCTGTAATTTTCAATCTGTTCTCAGGATTTCAGTTAACACTTCATTCAGCTACAACAGGACTATCTGTAACTCTCCATATGTGACAAACTAGGGGTAAGTGAAGACACTTTGAAAGCTCCCCCCCAGCCCCACTCCCCTCCCTTCTCCTTGACGGACAAGGCCCCGGGGCTGTGCACCCTCTCCCAGTCTCGCACTGCCATGGCTGAGAGCCCTGCCCCTTCTCTGTGTTCTTAGTTGTCCTGGGCTTCTAGCTATGCCAGCTGTCTCAGTGCTCTCTGAGTGAGGGGAGAGGGAAGTGGGTCTCTTGAGCAGTGTCCTCAAAGACTGGTTTTGAGGTAGAAACTTCCTTCACTCTTTCTCCCAAGAGAGAAACTGTGGGCTGCAATGGGACCTCTGTCATCCTAGAGCTGAGGCAGCTGGGGGAGGGTCTGACACAGATAAAGTAAAACTGCTCCTCTTACCACTTCTAAGAGATTCCATGGTCTTGTGCTTCTCTGAGGTGTAAATGCTGAACTGGAATTAGGCGTTCTGGGAAAGGTATTTTTGGTCCAGTTCTGTTCTTTCATCAGTGTTCCTGCTGAGGGAGATGATGGCTGAGACTCTGCCTTCTGCCATGTTGCTGATGTCACTCTTAAAACTTTCTAATTTATTTATTTGTTTACTGATTTCCTCCTTTTCACCCCCTCCCAGTACAAACTCCCAGAAAGTAGGGCACTGTTGCTCACTTCTGTATTCTCTTTGCTAGGAGAGAATCTGGCTTGTCATATGTTCTTAATAAATGTTGTTGAAAGATGGAATGCACTGTCTTTGGAAATCATGGCATCTCTGTTGTTATGGAGTGCTTGCCCTTCGCTTGTTTGAGAGGGCACAGAGCAGAGAGCTCTGAAAGGACGATGACGACCGAAACAAATCCCTAACCCAAAGCACACATTGACACTCGGTGATGTTTATAGAACAGATAAGTGAACAAAGGTAAGTGAACTAGAGAGAAGGTGAGTAGAGACATGCAGTAAACGTTCTGTTTCTTGGACATAGCTACCAAGTATGCAGTTAGGGGTAACCAGGTATAAAGTGCTTGTGAAAGGTGGTAGCAACAGCAGGTACAATTCCGTGAGTATTAGATTACTTGACTTATGCGATGACTTGATTTTCACAGATAGATTTCCTTCAAGCAGGAAGATACAGCCACCTTTATCACTGGTACTGCTTTGATTTTTTTAAAAACAGCTTTTGACGTGTTAGATGGCTCCCAACAGGCTGTGAGTTCCCTGAAGGCAGGCGAGACTCCAGCAGAAACACGGAATTCACACAGCACCGAATGGTCACAAAGTACATACTTAGGCAACCTCTGTTTAAACTGTGTTGGTTTAACGTGTCTTGCGTCACCTATGCAGTCATCCTGACAATATGACCCAAATCTCTTATTAAGCAAATGATCAGAACTGTCCAAATTGAGATAAATTCTCCAAAACTGTTGCCCTTTAGTTTTCAAAATAGCAATATCATGAAAAATAAAAAAGGGGGACACTGTTCTAGATTAAAGGAGATTAAAGCAATGTGACATCTAAAGGAAATCAGTGGATAATCTTTTATTGGATTCTTGATTGAAAGAAAACATAGCCATAAAGGTCCTTACTTGGATGATTAGAGAAATTTGAATAGGGAAATTAGTATATAGATAATGTCCTATTTGTGTTAAATTTCTTGAGTATGGTAAATATAACGTATTTTCTTAAGGAAAATGTCCTACCAGATATTCAGGGGTAGAGTTTTATGTGTCTGTATGTCTCCAAATGACTCAAAATCTTCTATCTACAGCCAAATGGACAGAAAGAGAAAGAGTAGCAAATGTTAGAATATGATTAATTTTGGTGAATAATATGAATATTCACTCTATATTCTTCCAAGATTTCCATGATTAGGAATTTTTAAATAAAAAGTTTGGATGGAAAAGTAAATAAATATAAAAAAGGTAAGATAAGATTGTATGTTAGAGGGGAGAAAAGAGGATTCACTATATTTTGTAGGCTGATGGTTCCAATAGCTTGAAAATCTCCCAAATATAGTAAGTTTCAAACCAGTATTTGATATCTTGATTATTTAAAGACATTATGAAATATGAGAGAATGTGTCATATTTAGCAATAGAACAAGAGGGTTCTGTTTCTTTGGAATTTGTAGGACATACTTTGGGAATTATAATTTCTATTATGAATGTAACACATAAGGGATCAATTACATTTTGAACAAATACATTATGCAGGCTTTCTATCAGTAAAGGAGATTTTCCTGATGATTAAAGGCCATTGAAATTGCTATATGAATATACAGATTTAGATTTATATTAAAAGTTTCCATTTAACATGTATAAACATGAGTCATATTTCCTGGAGTTTCACTTAACATATTTAGGTCACTAGAAAGATATATTTTTAATAGAGATTCCTTAAATAGAGTACATATATCCATTTCTTAATATAAATTCCTCAAATGAAGGTATGCAGATTAAAGAGGTGTTTCATTTTTGAAAAGGCCAACTCTGAAAAAGTACATATTGAATGAAGGACATAGTCTCATGGCCAGGCTATGAGCTCTTTGAGGTCTGGAACTCACTATTTTTTCCCAGAGGCTTGGGAAGGGCCTACCAAAGAAAAAGTACTTAATAAATATCCAGTGATTCACCTTGAAGTAAGTAGTATTGTAATTATTGCCTTTTATACTTTAGTACAGATTTGATGCAAGCAATAAATAAAAGAAATACAAAGACAGAAATGCAGATAATTTCTTGGAAAATATACATTAATTTTCAAAATCTTTAAAAGATATCATTGAGAATATAGTAGCCAGAAAATAGAACTTTCATAAAGATGCTCTGGTAAGAACATTCATTTACCTATTCAGCAAATAGTCACGAAATGCCCACCACATGCAAGGTACCATCGAAAGTTCTGGGAATCAGGCAGGACTTGAAAAAAAGAAAATCCATGTATTTATAGGGATTAAACAAACACATGAATTACATTTTTAAAAATGTATCAGTTGGTGATGTGTTCTTGGGAGAAGGGTAGGGAAGTCAATAGGAAATACCTGGGTGGGTGTGGCATAGGGGGAGGGTGGTCACATTTTTAGTAGGGTTGTTAGTAAATTTTCATTAAAAGTGACATTTCAACTAAAACCCGAGGGTAGTAAAATACAAGTCATGAAACGCAAAGGCCCTGTGGTGGAACGGGGCCTGCCGTGTTGGAGGGAAGATGAAGAGGCTAGTTAGCGGAGAGCAGAGACTACAGCAGCCCCCCTTCTCCACAGTCTTGCTCTCTGTGGTTCCAGTTATCCATGATCAACTGCCATATATAAATATTAAATTAAAATTCCAGAAATATAAAATACATAAATTTTAAATTGTGTACCATTCTGGGTAGTATGATGAAATGTCACGTCATCTTGTGCCTTCCCATCTGGGACGTAAATCATTATTGTGTCCACTCACTGTATGCTCCCTGCTTGTTAGTTACTTAGTAGCCACCTTGGTTATCAGATCTAACTGTGGTGTTTTCTCATTGCTTGTGTTCAAGTAACCCTTATCTTATTTAAGAATAGCCGCTGAGCCAAACTGTAATGATGCCGGAAATTCGGATGTGCTAAAAAAGGGGCTGCAAAGTGTTTCCTGTAAGTGAAAATGTACGTATATGTAGCAAACAGCATAGCATATACAGGGTTTGGTACCATCTGTGTTTTCAGGCATCTACTGGGGGTCTTGGAACGTATTCCCACAGGTGAGGGGGGACCACTGTAGTTGGAGACAGCATCAGGGAGATAGTTGGGTAGGGTGGAGGAAGGAAGTTGAGCAACTCATATTGACTTTCAGACAAGACTGCTGTAAGGCATATGGCTTCAAATGTCTTAGTTTAAATACAAAATTGCTTAAAGTGTCTTCCTGTTTTAATTTCTTTCACTCAAGGCAGTGAGAGTGAATGCAAAACTCTGGATATTAAACAGTAAATAAAGAATAAAGTTGTTCATAATAAATTTAAATAGGTTCAATTTTTCTACTGACAATATTTTTATGACTAACAATTTCAAAGCAATGTCTGTTTCTATGTAAATTTTTTACAAAATTACTTTAGAATTTTATACATTTATTTCTTCCACATTTTTTTGGTATAATTGACAATAATTTTGTGCCAGAAAAGTAAATGAGATTCTTTTATAATAATGATGTTTAGGAATGTCAGTGTACAAAGAATCACACCTGAAAATTTGTGTTTATAAAACCATAGCAATGACTAATGTTTTCAGTACTTTGAAGAAGTACTGAATTTTACTCCAATAATTATTACAATTATTAAAATATCCCTTCAGTAATTCACACATGCTTCATTTAAAGTTGTGATTAATTTCTATTGGCACCATTTATGTGGAGAAATAGTAATTTTGCATTATTTTTAAAATTTTGTTAGGTTCTAAGTACATATTTCACTTGGCATTCCTTATTTCTTTTATTTTTGCAGATTCCATTTTTCATCAATAGATGATCTACTAATTTCCTATGTTATTTTTATTATTATTTATAAGACAGTTTTTTCTAACTCATATCTTTTCTAATTTTATGATTCATAGTTATAATTTTATTAATCCCTTCCCTTATGTTTTTCTTTATTTTGTTTTCCTTTTACTAACTTTGTGAATCAGTTTAAATAGTTTGTGTTCAATCTTTTTTACTGGTATAAAAGTAGAAAACTTTGGACTTTTCAACTAACATTCTGTTTTAGATCTTTTTCATTGGTTTTGATATTTTTGTTATTCTTACATTCTGAAATTTTGCTCCATAGTTCCTCTTTGAACTAAAATTTGTGTAAGAGTTTTTAAGTTCCTGTTGAAGAGGTCATTTATTTTATAATTTTGTCAGTAGATTTTTGTTTTCTTGCTATTTTTTAGAAAGTAATTTCTGTGTTATTTTTGACTTCTTTTTAAATTTATTTAGATTTTCTTTGTGGCTCAGTATCGTGCCAATTGTAGTGAGATTTTTGTGTACAACATAGATTAAGGTTTTGTTTTGTATTCAGACTAAAAATTATATTTTATCTTAATAAAACAGTTGTCATTTACATTTATTAGCATGGATCATATTTAGTCTTAAATAATATTTCATATTTTCTGTTTATAACTATTAAAGTAATTTGACTTTTTGTCTATTTCTTTGCTCTGTGTTTCTCTGTGTGTGTTTTCTTCTGTTTTGAAGGGTTTTTAAATCTGTGTTTGAAAGATTTGGTTATTTTTATTGTGTTCTTATTAATTATACCTTTCTCTAGGTGTCGAGTTTTTAAAGATAATCTTTGTTAGCTCCCTACTATTAGCAATGTTAAAATAGCATATTTATTTTTCATTTTTCCCTCTATCTCTCCCACACTAGTCTTTGACTATTTGTTCTATTGCTATGTTTGCTTTGGGGCTTAAATTATATTTATGCTTCATTTTCTTTGTCAATATTTTACACACATTATTTTTTTTCTAAGTATTTTACTTTTCTCCCATTTCATTACATTATTTTAATTTCTGGACTCAATGTCCTTTACTGTGTTTTTCACAAAATGTATTCTTTCCTTTGTGTTTTTCAATATTAACTTTATTATTTTCATTCCTTTTTTTCCTCCTATTTCTTTTTCCTGAGACTACCAGATCACATTTCATCTCCTTTTATTATCATGACACAATTTTCCAGAGTTTTTGTGTTTCTGATCAGTGATCTTCTTCAACAAACATAATGAATTCATTAAGACATTTGAATTCTTGGCAAAATATTTGGCCATTAATTACATACATGTATATGTATACAATATATACATATGGCAATATGTATATATTTTTTTCAGTAACTTTTCATCAGTTGCTAATTTACTGCTGTCTTCCAGTTCCTTTCACTGTTTGGTATGTATTTCGGATGTTGTGTCAGATACTGTGTTTAAATTCATCATTGAATGAGTTGCATTTCTCAAAACCATCCACCGGTAAGGGATCCAGTGGAGAGTGAGGTGCCGGTGTTGTCTTCCGGGCTTCACAGTCTATCGGTCTCCTTGTGCTCTGTCAGAGCCAGAGGGCTTCTTCTTCTTCTTCTTTTTTTAAGATTATATTTATTTATTTTTAGACAGAAGGGAATGAAAGGAGAAAGAGAGGGAGACAAACATCACTGCGTGGTTGCTTCTCACATTGCCCCCTGCTGGGGACCTGGCCTGCAACCCAGGCATGTGCCCTGACTAGGAATTGAACTGGTGACCCTTTGGTTTACAGGCCAGTGCTCAATCCACTGAGCCACACCAACCAGGGCAGAAGGCTTCTTATAGAAGTGGTCTCTTGGTAATTCTTCATGCAGCCCTGCTGCTTTTGCCTCTCAGTAAAAGCTGTGTCTAGGAGATATCTTCCAATCCTGCTGACCCAGTAGTTCTTCCCCCATTATTGCAAAGAATAGATATAACTGCTCCAGAGGATAAGCTCTCCATTTTCAAGAAATATATTTTCTGCTGGCACACGCTGAGATCTGCTGTCTTGAGCTATTGTCTACAATATTTTTCCTTTACTTCCATCCGAACAAATCACTTCTTCTCCATGTTACCTGCTTTTGCAAACCTCCTCACATATTTTTGAGTATAAAAATGTTTTCCTTCACTTAGCTCTGCTGAATATTTGCTTTGAAGTTTTAATCCACTCCCCTTTTAATAAAAATTGCTAGGGGTGGCATTGTATCACTCCCAATCATTTTGTTTGCATAATTTTGTTTTTTCCACCATGTCCTATAATTGGAATCGTGCAGTATGTAGCCTTTTCAGATTGGCTTTTTTCACTCAGCAATATGCATGTAAAGTTCCTTCATGTCTTTCCGTGGCTTGATAGATCATTTCCTTTCACTGCTAAATAATATTTTTGTTCTCTGAATGTGACAGTGTTTATTTATCTCTTCACCTACTGAAGGACATTTTGGTGGCTTCCAAGTTTTGGCAATTATGAATAAAGCTGCAATAAATACCCATGTATTATTTTTTTGTATGGACATAAATTTTTAACTCCATTGGGTACTAAGGAATACAATTGCTGGAGCATAAGGTACGTATGTTTAATGTTGTAGGAAACTACCTAACTGTCTTCCAAAGTGGCTGGTTTATTTTGCATTCCCAGTGGCAATAGATGAAAGTTCCTGTTACTTCACGTTCTCAAGCAGCCAACATGTTTGGTGTTGCCAGCATTTTGGGTTTAGGCCATTATTAGTATAATATTATTAGTATTATTAGTATAATGTTATTAGTATAATATTATTAGTATATTATTAGTATGTACAGTAGGGTTAATTTCTTTTTTAATACCATGGGGATATTCTTGTGAGATGACAACCTATTACTTACTTTCCAAGATATGTGTGCATCATGTACACCATTTTATTACTTGTAAAAGTCTTTCTTCTTTTATGAGAATGAAGCCAAATTTGAGCTTTAGAGCCTGATGACCCCACACCCGGTGAAAACCATGAGCACGATGTCTCCAAAAGTGTTGCATTTTTGTTAAGTGTATTTTCAATTAAGTGAGAGAACGGTTTCTTTTAGAAGGAGGACTTGGTGATGATCCAAAGTAAAAAAGCCCATGTGTTTTGTCAAAAGTGATATAATCAGCAATGCTGCTGTGCAGTTAAAAACAAGAGTTAGGATAATAAGGAATTAAAAAGTATTTATATAAATGAAGCCTCAAGAAGGCATGCTTAATCTGGAATCTAAAGTTCACCCAGAAGCCAATAATCATAGCATTTTATTCCAATGCACCTAATAATATTTTTATATAATTAGTATATAGAAATTTAGAACAATCTGTGTAATGCTGTAAAGGACACAAAAGAAATCAAAGATAAATGAAGCCAGAGTTACGAGTCTTGAAAATGAGTCCTGTTCCCTATTCATCACAGAATCCTCTTGGTACCCCAGATTCCTCCCCTCTTCCAGCCTGATGGACTCATGAACATGTCTGTCTCAGTCTTCTCCCTGGAAACTGATGTGGAGACACAAAAACACTATTGGTGTGCAGTGTGCACTGGAAGGTGGCGTGCTCTTCATGGTCAGAAGAGTGTTCAAAGTCATGTACATTGATGGAATATAGAGAGAGGCTATCAGAGGAAAGAAGAAGAATAAAATAGATCATAAAGATAAAAGGATCAGGAAGCCAAAGGGAGAGAGACAGAATCAGAGAGAGAGATGGAGACAAGAGACAGAGACAGAGAAAGGACTCTTGGTTTCTGATAACGTTTAACATCTTTGTTTTAGTTTATCTGTCGCTCTTTTCCTTGGGTTCCGTGAGATACTAGTAAATTCTCTACGATCCTCTTTTCTTGGACAAGTTTTAGGGGCTTTATAATCCCTGGAGACAAAGTATTTCAAAACAAGACAATATATTTATTTGTATTTATCCTAATTCACGCATTTTCCTGTCACAGACATTCCATTGTGCTGTGTACTTCAAAACAGGCTTAGTTAAGATTCAGACAGCCCAGCTGACACAAAGAGCCAAGAGTCAGATGCCTTTCAAGACCAAGAAGTACGATGTACTAGCCTCCTAAATTTACAGCCAAAGATTTTATACCTCAAGGCACATATGTAGGTTTACTTGTTTATTTCCTGTTCTAATCTCAAAAGAATGTGAAGAAGGGTGGATTACTAGTTGTATCTAAACTAACTGAACAATCACTCCTCAGCTATCATCACATGTAAGCATTGGGTTCAACGCTAAACATACCAAAAAGCACCAGACGTGACATTTTAGCTTCAGCAATTTACAATCTAGGCTGGGAGCTAGCATACAGGGTGGGACAAAAGTAGTTTTACAGTTGTGAGTATGCAGAACACAGAGTTTATTGAATTACTTTCCATGTGAATGACTAAACCTACTTTTGCCCACCCTGTATACACATTGGATATTTTCCAGTGTAGCGAACAACTGGCAGTGGAATGTTACAGATGAGTCTGGAAGAAGTTTGGTGGGGAGGGAATGCAGGCAAGAGCCCTAATTGTGGTTCTTGAAGAGAGAAATGAATGGGACAGGGCAGGCAGGCTAAACAGGTCTCTGATTGGCTCGTTTGAGTAATAAAATAAAAACCATAATTTATACGTAAGGCAAATGATAAAATCTGAAACAAGGGCCAGAGAGCAAGGGCCTTCTCTGTCCCTCAAGGAGACCCCCATGATGGAACAGCCATAAGCAGCCTCAGATTGAAGAGAACATTGGTAGCAACATGCTGAGTTTGGCCACAGAGCCAGGAAAAGTTGCTAAGCTCCCCCAGCTTCTCCCTCAAATTTCCTATTGTCCTTGATGATGTCTGTTTCCTGGACCCCTTTGATCCCTGTCTGCTCGGCCTCAAGTTGAAACTACAAATTCTATTGACTAAGGCAGGGAATGAGAGGGCCAAGCTTTCTCCCACTGTGATTTACTCTGATATATTCCCACCCTGCCCCCTCACCCCTTAAAGACACAGACACCCATTTACTGAAGACCCAAATATAGTTCAAAATTTTACATGGCTCTAGCTCTAGACAGAAAGTGCAAAACTTGCACTTTTTTCTTTTATATAAAAAAAATACCACCCAAGTAGTTATTGAATATCAGGGAAGGGGCTTGGAGGGCTGTTTATTTTAGAGCTAATGAATAGTAAAAAAGCCCTTTCAGGAATTTTTGCTTGAAGGCAAATTTCAGGTTTTATAAAACATTAATTTGGTGTCAAGCAAGAGGATGAAGCATCTACATTTCCATCAAGAATACGCGTGGTCTCCTTTAGGTTTTGAGGCTTGACACATGCTTTCTTTAACATCATCTTTCAAGCCCGGGCCTTTAATCACTGTACGGTTATCGTCACTTGGCAGGTGTACTTATTATCTCCCTTTTGCATCTAGAAAACTTGAGACACATGGGTTTCTGCCCTGGAGCTACATTAATTTTTAATCTACAAAAATAGCTTGTATTTACCGACTACTTTACATTCTTTGTGTCAAAACAAACTAAGAATTGTAGGTTTGTCCATCACTTCTAACACTCAAAATTATGGTTCTTATTCTTAATTTCCAAGTAGTGTCATTACAAGGCGATCTCTAAAAATCTTCATGGAAAGGGTTTCTGATTTCATTTTAAAGGTACACATCTGGTCACACTGAATGCACCGTATGTTTAAATGCATTTTATATTCCCGCAGAATGTTGTATTTTAATCGACTTTCAGAATATGGATTTTGGTATCAAAGAAATGTGTTCTGTTTATTGTTATTACACATCCCCCATGTTTAGTTAAATAGTTCCCCTTCCCTCTATTTTGAGACTATTCATAAATTAATTTTTTTTTCTCTTTACATTAGACTTTCCTCACTGACCCAAGCTCTGAAAGAGCATCTGCAGCTGTCAGGAGAAGGTGTCAGGGTGGACAGTGAGAATAAGGGCATTTAATAGAATCTAACAGCTAGAGAGCAGACCCACGGAGTAGGGCTGTTTTTCTAATGAGCTGGGCCGCCTCAACACTCAGCTGCTTTCCTCAGGTGATAATAGGAGAACAAGAAAGCAAGTGCTCCTGCTCAAACCTTACTCAGATGCACCTCTCCTTCTTCCTTTCTTGATTCCCTTTCAAGTTTCTTGGACTGTGGCCAGATGACACACTTAGTGAGCAGCAAAACTGATGAGTGGTCCTCAGCCAGTTCACCCAGGGGCTGGGGCAGACCCAGCCCTACTAGTCCCATGAAATGAGTCAGTGGCCTATGTGCAACTAACCAAAGACCCAAAAATAAAGTAAACCCTTAATATTAGTACCTAAAGATCTATATGAAGAATCAGACTTTATGAGATTCATCTACACTATATTCATGAATTTCTAGGAAAAGGCAATTACCAAAATCAATTCAAGGGAGGTGGTATTATTTGTAGATGGTATGGAGATATACCTCAAAAATCTGGGAGAATCTACTGAAAAACTATTTCAATTGATAAGAGGGTTCAATAATACAAGATTAAAATAAGCAATAAATAACTTTCCCATATGTCCGCAATGATTACGTAGAAATAAGCAGTGTGGGGACAATTGACTATTAATCTAGAAAATTAGCTCACAATATTATTCACACAGACACAAACAATCCAAGTGAACAAATGTTAAATAAATAAATTATATGAAATTATAAAAGAATCAGAAGAAAATATAGAAAAATAGTTTATTAAACTTTTAATGGGGATGCTTCTTAGCATATTTGTAACCAGGAGAAGAGCAGGAGTGAGATAATGACAATTCTCATTTCTGCTTGGGGCCGATTTCAATTTCCCCACACATTTTTTCCCCCTGCAGCTTCAAGCCTAGCCCTAAATAAATGAGACAAAAAGAAAAACTAAAAGAAGACCAGCCTGAAGGCTAAGTGGCAGCAAGTGAGTGAAATACGAACTTTTAGTTTATTTGCTGGCTTTTACCATTTCTCTCATTTAAGCAGCCATGTGTCAACATTAAGACATAAATGGTAACTTCTCAAGAAAGTTCCATTTGGGAATTTTCTCGGCTAGCTAGTATGAGAAATTGATTTACCGGTGGAGATCAGAAGAGTAAAAATATTGTTAAAGTTTTGTTTTACCTTTTGAACAAGTTCAAATAAAATCTTATCAACATATATTCAGCTAAATAAAATTTTAGCCTGAAAATGGCCATTAAGATTACAATAATTTGCCTTCCTTCCATAACTAATACCCATTGTATTTTATCAAAAGTGTTAATACAATGCGAGTTTCTAAATGTGTTGTATAACTTTGGAATTCTTTTATTTGTTCTTTTTTCCATGAGGGATTGTTGACCACTGGTCATCACAGATATAGCCTTCTAATTCAAATTTAACCTCTCAAAGTATACTAAAGTAATTTTGCCTCAAGGGGGAGCTCTTATATTTTCAGAAGTAAAAATGACTTGCAACAATTTTGCTTTATTCCAGAATTTAGTTATAATCCTGAGGAAAAGTTTCCCTTGTTTTTAATAAAAGATGACAGAAGGTTACCATTTCTCCTCCTCTGCTTTTTTTCTCTCTTATTCTAGAAGACTGTAATTAACATTCAAGTAACGGGACACAGTGACCCACAGGAGTCACTGTCTGTCTCTCCACTGTCTGTCAAGCTGGCATGGGCTCTTCCCAGGATATTGCGCAAGGAGCACCCCTTGGTAAGGCAGGTTGCGTAGCAATTGTACAGATAGGTCCATAAAGTTGTCTAAACCTAAACATGCCTTTATCAACCTTCTGAACACAGGATAGGTTGTAAATGGAGGTTTGTATGTATGTTCTCTATTGTTCTAATTAGGGCTATTTAAGACAATTATGGCAGATTTCCTAATCAATGTGATCCTGAATATATTAAACTCTGATATCATAGTTTTGTTTTGTTTTTTTGACTAAACAAAACCAGTCTTATCAGAAAATACCAGCTGCTGAGGTAAAAAATGTCAGCAGAATAAAAGCATTATACTGCTTAATTCATCATAATAGGAAAAAAAAAAGAAAAGAAAAACTGTAGTAGTTCTGGGAACAAAAAAATGTTGGTGGGTTCTTTTATTATTATACTTATTTTTTAACTATTGAATATAACATAATTTCTACTTAGAAGTTATTTCTACAATATATATCTTTGCTACAATTTCTGTGGCTATGCTTATCTGATGGGAAAGTTTCACAGAGCAGTTTTCAGATGTTTTTATGCAAAGAACATCCTCCTTTTTAAATGAGGACTGTATAGGCGTCTCACCCAACCTCTTCCTTTTTTGGTAGAGACAAATGTCTTTTGTAAGGATTTTTGTAAACTATAAAGTGCTACACGTGGAATTATCATTATACTACAGCAGAAACTATGTATTCTGCAGCATGGCTGGGGAAATCATGAAGATGATATGTCCAGGATATTGTCATAGCATGCCGATTATGGAAGAATGTGAATAGTCTGCTCATAATAAATGGAAACTTATTGAAGATAGCATATTATTTAAAAAAAGAATTCTTAGGTGCTATGTGACATCGTAAAAGCCCAATATACCTATAATGTCACTGTTTTTGAAAAACTGCCTGGTAGCAAAATATGATTTCCTATTAGCATGCTCCCAAAGCTTCTCACTATGTCCTGGGAAGACTATGGATTAGAGGGAGTAAGAGAGGGATGGAGCAGAGTTAGATGAAGGAGGACCAGAGCTTCCCCTTGTCTCTCACCTGTCTGATGCTGGTCCTTTCCCAGAAGATACAAATAAAACATGTTTGTTCTAAAATGGAGTTCAGATGTAACCTGATTTACACTTTGCCCTTATACTCACTATACTTTTATTTAATTTTGGCTAATAAATGAATATCTTTAAAAATAAATCTGGATTTCAATATCTATTTTCCTAGAGAGATTATTCTAGTTTTAACTGTGTTGAATTATCTTTGCAAGAACAAGATATGTAAACCAAACTATAGAAATTAAAGTCCAAATTGTTACACTGTTACTAAGCTCAAGGTTGCTGAATCATTCATAAGGATGGCTGTGGTATTTCTATTACAAGGTCCATCATCAAAACAGAAATCCCCCAAAATTCCCTGTCAAAGATTGAAGAAGACTTCAGTTTTGAGGAAAAGAAATCTATTATTAGATATTACAGAATTTGAAATCACCCACTCATTCAATGAGCTAATAGTTTACAAGAACATCCTGGTATTTAGTTTTCTATAAAACAAAATAAAGTCTCTTTTAAATTCTTATGGAATTAAGATAATCTTTCTATTTCAAGTCAAATTATTCTAAATTTGTACCTTTATATTCATTGCTCTATTCTAGCAATTTTCAGCCAGTGTGCCACAAGAGTTTTAAAAATGTGTTATTTATTGATTTGAGCGGGGAGGGAGGATGAAAGAGAAAGAAACATCTCTTTGTTGTCCCATTTGTCCATGTACTCAGTGGTTACTTCCTGAATGTGCCCCGATTAGGGATCAAACCCTCAACCCAGGCGTATCAGGACTATACGCCTAGGTTGAGGGCCCGCGAACAATTTTAAAACGTGCAATACCTGATTATTTAGTCAGGAGCACTGACCTCTTTTCTTTTAGATTCTCAAATTTAAAAAATGACAAAAACCCACACAACAATAGCCATCCAAATGAATGAATCAAAATTATACCTACTTTTTCATCAAATCAGCTAAATATATAACATGTTTTGGTGTGCCACAGAATTTTAGTACTTAGCTTATGTGCGCCATGAGATGAAAAACGTTGAAAATCACTTCTATATTCTGTACCAGCGCCGTCCAACAAAACTCCCTAAAGTAATGGAGATATTTCTACGGTTTCCCAAAATTAAGCCACTAGCTTCATGTGGCTGTTGGTTACTTGAATGTAGTTAGTGTATCCCCCAAAACAAATCTTTAATTTAAAAGTTTAACTTAAATTTAAATAGTCACATGTGACTAGTCCCTATCATATTGGACAATGAGATTTTAGAAACCATATTAGAATCCTTCAATGGTCCTTCTCCTGTGCTTCACTCTTCCCCTTGTCCAACATTAACACAGTTTAAAAACATTTTCCTTGGGGTGGCGTGGAGGGATGGGGAGAAAAGGCATACAACTGTAATTGAATAACAATAAAAATTAAAAAAAAACATTTTCCTTTGGTGAGTACACATCAGATCTTGTTTTAAATAAAGCCCACATTTTCAGGAACATAATCTAAGCATTATTGACATAAATAACATATTTGAGAATAACAGTTCTGAGAAACCAGTGTTAGCTTGCAGCTCTTCTTATAGCAAATTCCCTGCTGATTCCAGATTTAAAACCTAATTTATAATATTTCACATGCTAAAGAATGAATGGTATTTCCTTCCTCCTTCTAAATATGACTTATCCAAATCCCCAATCAATGGGCTTCTATTTTAAATGGCTTCTGATTGAATTACTTATCTATGTACCTATTTATAGGTGCCCCTAAGATAACCCTCTTAACACATAAATAAACAGAACACATGTTCTGGAAATTTCCAAAAGCAGTAACTTTTGGTTGGGGCATTGTTTCCCAGGAGATCTAATTCAGATAGAGACCATTTCATGGACAACCAGGGTGGCAGCGGATATGAGTATGTTCCAGAAGTCAGTGATTGTGACTGATAGGAGCAGAGTCTGGAAAAATTCTTCCTTGTCAAAATGAAGTAAGAAAAGTTTTAGCATCTTATTGGTCAGCATTGAACTCAGATTTAAGTGTTTGGAAAAGCTAATATCAAAAGTTTCTATAAGAAATATGAAAAAAATCACGCCAGTTTGTTATTGCTGAAAAATATTAAAGGTTTTCAGCTAGAGTTATATCTATTAATTTCTTCTGAGACACTGTTACTAATCAGCCAATAATTTTCTAATTGATGTAAATCACTTGTCTTCCCATTGATATTTTAAAATTAAATAATACTTATTCCACAATTTTCAATAATAAAATGACAAAAGTGATTTATTATTTATTATATGCCAGAGAATAGATTAAGTGCATTGTTCTAAGTGTTTTATAGACACTAACATTTATTATTGTGATGATATCAAGAGATATGTACAACATGACCCACTTTACAGATAAGGAAGCTGAGGCATAGAGAATTTAACTTGTTTGTTTGTAACCCCATATAAGTGACAACAGTGAATGTTAAATCAGACAGGTGGCTTAAGTCTGGGTTTGAAATCTGGTTCCACAATTGACATGCTTTCAAAGCACAGTTTTTCAAACTGTCTTGTGCACGATCAGAGCATTTTCAGAGGCAGATTCTAATTCAGTAGGTCTGGCATGGTGCTTCAGATTTAGCATTTTTAATGAGGCCTTGGGTTACGTCAGCGGCGCTGTGCAGTGGGCCACACTTGCCTTGCAAGGCCTTAAAGCATTCAGGCTAACATAAACAAGAAAACTAGCAAAACCTGGAATTTGTTTAGGTCCAAAAGGGATCTCAATCTATATTCCATTACATACTTTTAAAACAGAGGTCTTGAAGATTTTTCTCCAAAGGACCAGATAGTAAATCTTTTCAGGTTTGCAGGTCACGCTGTCTCTGTAGCCCAACTACGCACTTCTGCCATGGTTGAGTAGAATAATGTCAATGAACAAAACTTGTTATACTCCAATTAAATTTCATTTACAAAAATAGTTGGTAACTGGATTTGGTCCACTGGCTATGGTTGGTTGATAATCCATTGTAAAGCACCAAGGAAGTAAGCAAAAACATTTAAATTTGTATTTTGAATACAGGGTCTTCATGACACCTAGTCTAATTAATTTGCTCATTTGGTCCAATTAATTGATCATTTGGTCAGTTTATGACCCTATTCTTCAGAACCAGTTCAAATCCAATTTTTTCCATATAGTTTTCTTTCATTAATTAGCACTTACAAATATACTTAGTTGCATGCATGTTTCCTATTGAGTCTAAAACAAATAAAATGCTGTAAAATGTATTACATATAAATTTAAAAATTAAAAACAATTTTAGTTAATCAAGTCTCATACATAGGTATGTTTTTAAATTAACCATAAAATCTGGACAGGATTTTGCAGGTAAAAAGAGGAAATACAAAGATGGAAGGAACAGACCAAAGGAGATGCATATGTGTTAAATGTTATAGACTTCCAGTTACGTCTCTGTTATGTAAGGGATCAGAAGTCTTCATTCCATCCTAACAATAAGTAAAGAGCTGAATGAATTGAGAAATCGACAACTTTTCTTGGCTCTGTCAGAGTGAGGTCACAGGGTCCTTTACTGTCCCCAAAACTGGAGAGAGAGAGAGAGAGAGAGAAAGGAAGCAGCAAAAGGAGTGATATGAAGAAAATTTATAGCATTGAATGTATATATAAGAAACAAAGAAAAATCTAAGCTTCCACCTTAGGAAACAGGAAAAATAAGAGCAAATTAAAGGTAGGCAGAAGTAAAAGAAACAATAAAAAATTAGAGCAGAAATCAATACAATTAAAACATATAATTAAAGGAGAAAATCACCAAAACCAAAAGCTGGTTATTTGAAAAGATCAGCCTGGCTGGTGTGACTCAGTGGAATGAGCGCTGGCCTGTGAACCAAAGGGTTTCCAGTTCGATTCCCAGTCTAGGGCACTTGCCTAGGTTGTGGGCCAGGTCCCCAGTAGGGGGCACATGAGAAGCAATCCCACATTGATGTTTCTCTCCCTCTCTTTTTCCATTCTTTCCCCTCTCTAAAAATAAAATAATTAAAATCTTAAAACAAAAAGAAAGAGCATGCCATTAAAAAAAATCAGTAAAAGCAATAAGCCTCTTGCTAGGTGAACTAGGAAAAAAAAGAAGAGAAGCACAAATTACTAATATCAAAATGAAAGAGGGGATATCATTACAGATCCCACTGACTTTAAAAGGATAATAAAAAGAATATTATGAACAACTCCATGCCCACAAGTCTGATATCCTACATGAAAGAGACCATCCTTGAAATACACACATTGCCAAAACTCACACAAAAAGAAGTACACAATCTGAATGTCTAGTTCTATGTGTATTAAAGAAATTAAACCAGTAATTAATAACCTTCCAAAACATAAGACACTAGGTCCACATGAGTTCACTGGTGAATTCTATTAAACATTTAAGGAAGAAATTACACCAATTCTCTAGAACTCTCCCAGAGGGTAAAAGCAGAATGAATACATCCTAACTCATTCTGAAGTCAGTATTATCCTAATAGGAAATATTAAAAGAAAAAAAAAGTAAAGTCCAACAAGGAAATACAAGTTATCTTGCAAGTGGGTATATGTGACAATTATATGAAAACAAGGACCCTCAAGCAACCTTGGAATATCTACAGATGTAGCCATTTCAGAAAGCAGCAAAACTGTTTGCATTTCTCCTGAGTCAGCGGTTCCACACTTGGATTATACTCACCAGAAAATATAGCTCAGATTCACACAGTGGTATCTCAGAGGATGGTCATTGCAGTTTGTATATTGTAGCAAAGCATAATAAACAACCTGAGATTTCCCCTTTATAGATGAAATATAATATACACATATGAAGGAATTCTATGCAGAAGAGTAACTAATTTGATTTATATACCTTAGTTGTGTTAGACAGATAGGTAAATAGATGTCAAAAACATAACATTATTTAAAAAAAAAAAACAGAGTAAGCAAGATAATGAGATTAATAAACCTTAACTTTTAATGTGAATCCTAAACATATAAATACACACAAAATAATGCATATTTAGGAGTATATGTAATATATAATTTTTTAAAGATTTTATTTATTTATTTTGAGACAGAGGGGAGGGGAGGGAGAAAGAGAGGAAGAGAAACATCAATGTGTGGTTGCTTCTCAATGTGCCCCCTACTGGGGACCTGGTCCACAACTCAGGCAAGTATCCCGATTGGGAGTCGAACCCGTGACCCTTTGGTTTGCAGGCCAGTGCTCAATCCACTAAGCCACACCAGCCAGGGCAGTTTATTTATTTATCAAAGGAAATAAGAAAGTTGGATTGCAGAAACATACTTTATAGAAGAAAACATACCTCCTCCCCCCAAAAAAGAGAAAGAACTTGTAGAGACTGATGATAATTCTACACCTGAACTTCAATTCTGGGCACATGGGATTCTTAAAAACAAAATGAAACAAATGAACATGTAGTTTTGTAGGAAATAGTGGCAGGCATAGTGGTATGGGAGTTAAATCAAGAGAGTAACTGAGGAGAGATCTGAGATTGTTGCTAATTTAGAGGGAAAGAACAAGGAGAAAAAAAGAGTCGATGAACACAAAAAAACATGTTTATTTTGGAATGGTATTTTGGAATAGGGCAGAAAATGGGATTTCGGGTACAGGTGAAATGCATATTAGGGGAAAGATTCCATTTGTCTCCATCAGGAGCAAAGGAAGAAAGAGTGAAGATATAAGTTAAGGCAGACAGACGGTAAGTGGGGGCAGCTTTCTTTCTCTTACTTCTCATTGATTTTTCTAAGTATACCCCTCAATTTAGCACAGAAATGTATAGTCTTGTCTCACTTTTAAGTCATCATGTGTACAATTATTTGATCCTTAATTTTATTGAAAACAACTTAGACTTCCTCAGAAATTACAGAAGAGTAAACTCTAGATCAAGAAGGAGACTTGAAAAGCATTTCATTATAATAATTAGCATTTGTTACACTTATATTTTGTGCTAAGCACTGTTTTAAAGGTTTTACATGCATTTTCCTAGCCAAATCGCTCCTCTTGTTTTAACAGGTGATTAAATGAATAGCCAAAGAGGCGAACTGGGGAGAGATCACACAGTAGCTAATGACAGTGTTGGGGATATTGTTCCAGCCGTCTGAACTCCCAGGTTTCGGTTTGCTTTTGGTCTAAATAAACTCTGCCTTAGATCAGCGCCTTCTTGTGCTGGGTGATAAGTAAGCTGACTGCTTGTTTCTTGAGTGACTGAGGCTTAACAATAGGCACGTGGCCTCATTTTTAAAAATTTTCATCCCGCAGGCCTTGTGACAAATTTCCACCTCAGGTTCTTATTTTTTCCCCCTTTTTAAAAGCTTCAGTCATATAGAGAAGGATAATAAAGCCAACACTCCTCTTGCTGAGTTTTTATGAGCTTCTGTGCTAAGGACAGCATGCCAGAAGCTATTTGGGGATATATGGCTTAAAATAATGAGAAAACCACCACAAGCAGTTGGGTGAGCTCAGCACAAAGCAGACTAGTGGCCCTGAGCACACAGGCACAGCACTTACTGCATTGGCTCTTTGCTAGCTTGTGACACCCAGCAATAGCTTTCCAGAAAGGTCTTAATGCCAGCAGCTCAGTAGAGAAGGGAACTCCCATTCCTGGGCAATGACTAGCACTGAATAAGTATGAAGCAATTAATTATGAAAACTTGTTTCTATATGGTTGCTATGGGGATCAGTGGTAAGGAAACTGTAAATACTGCAGAAAATAATTCAGTAGTGATGAGCTGGGAGGAAAGGACCATCACCACCTCAGTTATTTCCATCCACGCATTGTCAGGGGAAAAAGGTAAAAACCCATGGACATGCTAGACACATTGATTTTCCTTTGCTGCAATTTTGAATTGTTCTAAAATGTGTAATTCATTCCTTTGAGACTTTCATGTTAAAAAAAAACAGTCTTGAATAAAATACCAACAATGAGATGATTAAAATTCTAATTTTACTAATTCCATTGCCCAGAAACAAGGACTGTAAAAGTTGGTTCATATCATTCACAAACCAAGAACACACACACATACACCTATATATGTGTGTCTTACATTTTTTAAATCCTCTTTACAATTCTTATAAATTCTAAAAAAAAAATTATAGGTCTAAGAAGTTGTAATCCTCCAAAATGAAGAGAAGGATTAAGAGAAGTAAGTCATTCTGTGACAAATATAAGCTCTTAAACTCACATGTCCGCTTTAACAAAGTTTCGTGGCTTATTGCATTTGCTTCTGTCTTTGGTTATATCATGTCAAGTCAGGGCATGCCATTTGACCCATCACTTGAAAAGAAATAAAGTTTTGGGGACATCAAAGCTGACAGAGGTGGACTTTAGAATGATGGTATTTCCATTCGTATTGAGCTCAGTTGAGCACAAAATGGGTTTTGAGCAATGGAGAACAATGGGTTTAGAGTGTATGTAATCAAGAGCTCGCTGCGAGATGGTTTGATGCATGGGTACTAGAGTATTTACTGCCAAAGTAAAAATTTCAAATATTAAAGACATAAGTTTCATACCAATATAACATGAGCGTGGGTCAAATATTTTACAGAGCTGATTAACAAATAAAGGAACCAGTATGATGGGAAAGCTGGTTCGAAGACCACTGAACAGGTATTTTGAGAAAAATAGTGTTAGAGTATAATCTCTAGTTTAGGCTTAATAAGTTAATGTCTAATAGGGCAATAAAACAATGAACTGAGGTTCTCTTTTCCATGGGACAGAAATATACAAATTAACATACAACTTCACAGTGTCTAGGTTTTAATAATGAAACAGAAAGTTCAAACCCCGGTAAATCATTTGAAGTAAACTTTGGGTGGCCTTCTTAAACAATGCTCCAGTTATGACCTGGAAAGAACTCTGCTCTCTTTTCACTGTCAGGTTTTTGGGTAAGTTTTTCTAATGGTTCCTCAATTTTGATAACAAGTAATCTCCAAAGATGTTCCTTAACTTCAAAATAGGCGGGTTACATTGCCTTTCATCTGATAATCTTACCTATGCCCAGGAGAGAGCAAATTAACCATAAAGACTTAAGCTGAGAGAATCAAACAAATATTGAAGCTAGAAAATGAACATTTGTGTGGAAATTTCATTTTCAAATTTAAGATTAAAAACCTCTATCCTTTGTTGTTGTATCCTAGACCTGATAAGTTAGTTAAAAATGGTTCTCTACGAGTTTTCACCTGCAGCACTTTTCATTTTGATTAATTTGTTTTCTTCTTCAGTTTCCCCAAATCTGTTAAACTCCCTGATTCCTAGAAAATGTCTTGAGATACCTGCCTGTAAACGTACAAGGCCAATTGTCTGGGGAGGACATTGACTCCATCTGTGCCACTGCCGTTCCTCAATGGTGGGCCTTTCACACCAGACTAAATGATGATCATTTGGAAATGAGACATTCCAGGTATGACCTTGGTTGCATATTAAAAGGATAGATTTTTATTGAACCTCTGCAAGTAATTACATTACATATAAGTCTGGCTACCAGAAAGGATTGGTATTCTTTAAGTGTCAATACTTAAACTGGAGCTAAATGCAGTTATTTTCATTAGGGTCTGAGACCATTCTTTTTATTAAAGATGCAAATGCTAGCCTGTAGCTGGCCTGTAGAGCCTTTAGACCAGCATCGAAGAGAAGACTAAGCCACCTGTTTGTTAAGACTAAGTGGATGTGGTTGGTTTGTTACAGTGCCCTACAATATCACACTAGAAGCAAGTAAAATTCCCTACTGAAGTACAATATATAACCATTTCATATGTTAATGTCTTCCTTGAGAGTATGAACACATTATGGAAAGTGAGCACACTGAAAACACTCCAGTACCTTCTTATAAAAAAGTACTGTCTCTGAAATATTTATATTAGTAAATGTTCAAAAATAACATAGGAAGAGCTAAGTTTCTCTTTTGATTTGACTCTTCTTCGCACAAAACTTTTACAATAATGCTAATAAATAAATATGGTATTACCAAACAAATCTAATTCTAGTATCCCACTTTTTATGAGGTGAAAAAATAAATCTTTGTAATTGTTCCAGAGGCTTCTGAAAATCTAAAAATCAGTTGCAGATATGGAAAACAGCCAAAACAGTTTTTTCTAAAACTACACCCATATCATAGGAAGGTAAAAATAAGGAGTTAAGAGAGGGTACTTGATCACTTCAAAAATAGTGTTTGACTACCCATTGAATGAAGGTGACAACACAGTGTTTAAACAAACATGGAAATGTATACAATTGTAAGGAAACCCTGGTCCCTCAGTAATAAGAAAATTTTATATTTTTGTTTGGGGTTTTTGTTTGTTTTCAATAAAAAAGACATAGCAAAATCAATGCACAGCACCAAAAATTATTCTCATTTGATATAAAATTTCTGCTGTCTGCACTGATTTCAAGGAAAATACAGAATGACATTATTAAGAGAAAACAAAATAGTTCAAAATCAGTTTTATTTTAGTGATGAGAAAGCCAAATATACTGCTTTTGTATTAATGTCATACCTGGCAAAAAGGGACCCACAAAATCCCCTTTTAAAAGTCTTAGTAAACCCATCAGCTGAGAGAACTTTTGCCAAAATTAACATATTTCACTGTTGCTTTTTTAGACACATTAATTATAGTTATTATAATCTAAGACAAATAAAATAAACTTTCCAAAAACCTTCTGTGATTCATTTATTCAAGTTTTATCTTTTGCCATCTTTTTTTCCATTTTGGAATAACCGAGCACTTTACTTTCAACCAAAGTTCTCTCATTTTGCCCTTTACAAACAGAAACATGTCTATTACTCTTATAAAGTTATACTTTTTTAACCACTATTATCTCTAGAATAGTCCTAACCACTATCAACCAATGGACTAGCTGCTAGCTCACAGAGAACCGTGGGACGTGGGTGGCTGAGAATGGCCTGATAGGCACAAGCATTTTCTCAGGCCAGCAAAGCTTACAGGCGCACGCAGTACAACCCCTGCAACACCTACATCACCTCCTCCCAGTGGTCAAGTAAACATCTTCATCAACATGATCAGAACCTTACCCTCGTCTGTACCAAGGCGTTAGTATTCTTGTGTATAAATTACCCATGTATCTGGAGATTATCCTTTAACCAATTCAATTAAATTTGGTCAAGTAAAGATTTTAGATTTTATATCAGGCTGGCATACCGTAGAACATAATTGTTGTTGCTCTAAAGAGGTTGGCAGAATTGTGATTTGAGTATGTTTTTCACTTTCACAACTCTATAAACAGTCTATAGAAGTGATGTGTTCTATACAGTAAACCAGTATACCAGTATAAAAAATGTAGGAAGTCCAGATCATCTAGCTTCTTCGTGAAATAATAAATCTGAATCCTATTAAAAAATTAAACGTATGTCTGTTTTATACCACATGCTGATAAAGTCAGGAAATTATATATAGACCTTTATTTACCTTTTAAACTAAAATTAAGTCAGATTTGTTTGTTTGAAGATTCACCTCGAGTTAGTGAACTCGCATTTTTTATATAAACATGTTTTTAGCTAATGGTTTCTGTGAGGATTTTTTTTTCTTGAAAGGTTAGCATATTTAAAGTATTAAAAGTTTGGTTTTGTTATTGTTCTGAATATGTATATGTATATATATACACACATACATATGTGTGTGTGTGTGTACACTTAATTTTCTCTAAAGACCACTTAAAATAGAACTTCTTCAATTTGAGAGAGTTTATAATCTAGTATAATAATATCCCCTAGAGGTAGGAAAATATTTCAAATTCACAGGAGAGGATCTGAATTTCAGCTCTAATTCTACAACCTCTGCTTCAGGTCAAAAATAAAAAAGAAATACAAATTTCAAAGGTCTGTTCTATTTCCCAGCATTCAGAAGTTATTTCCTTAATTGATTTGAGTTCACATAGGGCAAAGTGAACAAACAAAGGAAGATTAACAAACCAGATTTTCTCTTGTCTCTCACCTGACAGCATAGATTCCCATCACCCTGGGGAGATTCTGAATCACTGATGCACACACCAACTCGCTCGCATCGACAGCGGGCTTCTTAGACTGTGCCACAGAGGCCAGCCTAAGGGTCAGCGAGCTTTTCCTCTGGTTGTGCAGAGAGATCTCAAGCCCGGACTTAGATATGCAGAGACACACTAATAACCTTGGCCAAGAACTGGAAACAAAAGCCAAAAAATCAGGGAGAAAAGAAATAAAACCCTAGAAAGCAGAGTCACCAGAGGTAAAGCTCTAGTGCTACTTGGGTTTCAAGAGCCAAGAAAATATGTGCTTGGTCCTGAAGAGCAATGAATTTCGCTTTTCTGGCAAAGCAATTTAAATTATCTCTGGCAGATGAGTTCACTTGGGCATTTTGTGAATGAGCTCTAAAACTGTCCAAGTTAAAAACATGACTCACATACAAATATTGAATAAACACATCAGAGATTTCATTCAATTCATTAATTAATGAGGATGCCAATGAGATGGTAAAAAAGGATTTAAAAAATCATTTTGAAGACCTGGCTATTTCTAGGCATTTTGAAAAAAAATGTTAGAATAAAAGCTCAAATCTAATACAAAAACAAAAAAATATTTTATAAGACAATAAATGTGTAACCTTTGGGTTACTTTATCTATTGGTCAGAAATGAACATGTTAACATACACCATCACACTAAGTGGTATCTACCCAAATAATAAATTCCAAAGTGAAATAAATTCTCCAAAAAAACTTTGGGTGATATTTTCCAGCAATGTCCCAGTGTCATACTATTGATATTCAAGTTTTGTGTATTTCTTTGTGATATTTAAGCAGACTGTTTACATATTGTCACAAAATATTGGGAGACATGTTATGTTGTAAAATAAAATATGATCTCACCTTTACATGGAACCTGATCAACAAAACAAACAAGCAGGCAAAATATAACCAGAGGCATTGAAATTAAGAACAAACTGACAGTAACCAGACGGGAGGTGGGAGGGTTTGTGGGGGAAAAGAGGGAAGGGTTTTCAGCAACAACTATAAAGGACACATGGACAAAACCAAGGAGGGGTGGAATCAGGGGAGGGAGGTGGGGATGGCTGGGGCTGGGGGGCGCGGTGGCGGTGGGGAAAACAGACAACTATACTTGAACAACAATAAAATAAAATAATAATAAAAATAAGAAATTCTTGAAAAGTTGTATAAAATGTATTTTAGAGATGAATTTAAGAAAAAAAACTGGCTATAAATAGCCCTCAAGTGAGTTCATAATGAAAAAAACTACAAAAATCTCCTGATTAGAAGTAACTCAAAGTTAAGCGTAGGGTACTTAAGTGAGTAAGACGAGCTTTTGATGTATGCCGCTCTCAGCAGGCACTTTAAACGATTCCTATCTTGTCTTCCTATGGAGACAGACTATAGCTCTTAGTTGTAACTAAAATTAGAATATAATTTTCTATTAAATAAAAAAAGATAAATTATAAGTTTTAATTGTGGCTTTATGTTTATAAGACCTGTGTGTTCTGCATAATTGAAAGATTATAGTTTATTTAAAGACTCAATTCACGTGAGGTAGATAAGTTATTTTGATGAAATAAAATATTTTATACCTTATACACCACAATTTTAAATTATGTAAAGAATGTGATTGGCATTAATATACATTTATTTTAAATATTATAGTAATGTTGTTAATATTTTGCCATTATATACACATTGTACTACCAAAAGAGTCTGCATTTTAGCCAGATCCCCAGGTCATTTACATGCACATTAAATCCTGGAAAACCTGCAGCAAGAGAAATAATCAGCAGAACCCAGATTCTAATACTGTCTTGCCACTTAGTAGGTTTGTAATCTTACAGAATTTACCTAACCTACTATAGTCTGTTTTCATCAGAAAATGGGATAGTAATGCCTACCTTCTTAAAATATTTGTGAACAATATGTAATTATGTATCTATAAATTTTCTGACAAATCCAAATCTCTACAAATGCTAGCCTCCACAATAATAATATGAAGAAAAATTTAGACTAGGGTCCAAGTTTTCAGAGGAAAATCTTAGAACTAAGGCAAGTAAACCCATAGCTTTTGGGATCCCCACGCTTATTAAATAAAACTCAGTAAGCTGAATGGGCAGATACAGCTCAATTAGGACAAAATTGCAATTTCTCAAGTAGTTGTCTCTAGATTGGAGATCCTCAAATTTCCGATTCCACAGCAGCAGCATCTGGGCATTTGTTAGAAATGCAAATTATCCAGACCTAGTTCTTTCCCTACTGCTCAGAAACTCTAGGGACGGGGCCCAGCTCTGTGTTCAACAAGTTCTCCAAGTGATTTTGACACATGTTAAAGGTCCAGACCTGTTGACCTCCAGTTACGTTTAACCCAAGTACGTTTGTGAAGTTAGCTAGGGAACACTTCCGTGGCGGCCAGCCAACCCACAGACACCATGCGTCTGAACTTTGCTTCATGGATTTCATTGGCTTTGACTTATGTTCCTGGACCTGAGTAAAAATCACTTAGCTATAATGGCTAGACTCCTTGTTTTTAAGCACGTGGTATTTTCAGTGGGAAGAATCTCAGTTCTGATTTTTCGGTGAGAGAAGAATTTTTCTGATTACTGGCAACCTCAACGAAACTGCAACCAGACTTCTACCTGCAGGGCTTTTGGATGCGGTGACCCTGTAACAAGCCGTGGGCACCCAGTGGTAACATTATGTCTGAGGGAAGCCTAGAGGTGTTTTTGCAGCTGCAAAATATTCTCTTTAACAACTTTTCTGCCCTTGTTTCATTTACGGCCATTTTTATCCAGAGCTTCACAGCCCAGGGTGTTGCAAGGAGGACTTAGCAACAAATGCAGCAGAGGAAATGAAGAGATACATTAAAAAAAAAAAAGTAACTCTAAATTTAATTTTTGTTTACTTTTTGGCTAAAATGATTCACAGGTGCCGTTTCTAAAATTGCAGGTTTTAATAATCCAAAATCTGTCTAAATTTCCTTGACTTGGAAATCAGAAATTACAGGCACTGAATCAAACAGGCCCTGTGCTAAATTCCGTGATGCCGACTATTGAAAGAAAATGCAGATTTAATAAAAACCTTCACTTGACAAACAAAATTGCATATTGAGACTCTATAAAGAAGCTTTCAGGCATAGAATATCAGGGTTAGAAAGAATTTAATGATCCTCTGGCTCAATTACCCAGCCAGTTAAAGAATTCATGCCCTTTGCAACACTGACGAAGGGAACAGTTTTCTCAAACTGGCTTTCTTCACTGGGAAAGATCAGTCAGATTCATTAAGAAAAATCTATGATCTCATTATGGACTTACTGAAACTTCCACAGTCTGGACTCGATTTACCTCACTGACTTATTTTCCTACCACCCTAGCTCATTTTGCTGTAATTTTTTAACATGTTAAGCATACTCCTCAGGGCCTTTAGACTAGAATGCTTTTTCCCTATTGAGTACATGACTTTACTTCCTTGTACTATTTATGTGTCTCTTCACATCTCGTCAGAGAAGCCTTCTTGGAGCTCACCTCTATGTAATGGCACTCCTGGAATTATCTACCACTTCCTCTTCTTCATTCATTCTCATAGCACTTACCACTGTACGACGCTTAGTATTTTATCAGTGTGTCTCTCCTCTACTAAAACAGGAACTCTTAGAGGACCAAGATTCTGTTTGTTTCCATTTCTACCTTTTTCTCCACAGTAGTAATACAATGATATAGAAGAGAATCTGGTGGAGATTAGGCCATTAGGTAACATTCATTAAATAAATGAGTAAATGAATTAATACTTAGGGTTTGTTCGTTTTCGCTTATGCTAAATAGGTTACTGTCTTGTCAGGCAACTAAATTCAGTCTTCAGCAATTCACTTTGTCCATGTATTCTTCCACAAATTGAGTTAAAAATTTTGCTTACTGGTAACGTGCCTCATTTGTCTTCTTTGATAAAATAATAGTTAACATTAATTGAGCTCATACTATAAAATAAACTCTGAAAAGTGTGTGCTGCTTTAGGTCATCCTTGTTCGAACTCTATGAAAACACGAACTCTTCACAATGCCTTAAGTAAGAAGTAATTTAGATGTAACTATGAAAATATATGTATGTCATATATGAGTTAGATAAATAGAAGAGTAGTATAGTCAATGTAATCCTGATTTTGTAAAAAACATAGCACTCAGATGTATATGTGCATGCATTTACATGCATATCATGTGTTAATATATCATACGTATGAATACAGAAGAGCCCCGAAAAATTTTTCTCAAAATAGCAACAAATAGATATATTAGACAATTTCATTTTTCTTGTTTTGTTATATGATTTTCTGCAGTCAACATGAATCTTTTTTTCTTTCAAAAATTCAATAAATATTTGTTACTTGAAGAGAGGAAGAAGAAACTGGATTACGGGGGCACATTTTGAAGTCAGAACTCTTTAATTACTTTATACTATTGATTTCTACCAGGTCAAGCTCATACCATGGTGTGACATGTGTAACTTACCCATGCCTACTGACTGAAGCACACTGATCAACAGCAATAACACAGACCTTAAAACAGGTTACACCTCAATTATTCATGCTGCAAGCCACACTGAGAGTTGATGATCCTCAAATTAGAGCACCAGTCTATGCATTTCATGCATGTTTCCTTCCCTCAGAATAGCAGGCTGCACAGCTTGCTGAATATGGCCAAAGAAATGCTGATAACATTTCCCTCCTGAAAGGTCAAGTCTTTACCTTGGAGATAAAGAACAGCAAGATACTGATGGCTTGCAATTTTATGTGCTAACAGGATGACTCAACACAATTTCCTGAGTGTTGCTAACTCATACTATAAGAACTATGGGCATTTCTTGGCAAATGAAAATGTTCAATTTCACTGTTAACACAGAGCATAATTAAAATACAAATATAGACACAGTACAAAACAGCATGAATTCCTTTTTATTATTTTTAAAAAATATTATCTTCAATGAGCTAGGGGGTTACTAAAAATTTGCAGTGTCTATGGAGAGTGGAATTCTTTTTTTTTTTCCAAATTTAAAAGCAAGGTAAATATAAATTTAGAATTCTTCTTTGACTTATCCCCAAATCAACAGTTTTGATATTTTGCCCATTAATTTCAATGCTTAATGAATGACAGCTAAATGTGAGAAGCTAAAGCCTTATCTATCTCAATTAATCGATAATCAAAAAATGCCTAATATAGAAAGATGGGTGCACTCAGGCAAGTTGAGCCTTGCTGGCTGAGGGAGATCAGAGAAAACACCGACTTTGGGGAGGAGAGCGTAAGACTCAAGATGGAAAATCATGAACCAGTTGATACTGTCGAGGAGAAACAAATTTTTATATCATAACCAGAAAAATTTATCAACCTCCGGAAGCAGAACGGAATCCACTCGAACACAGGCCAACATACACCGAACTTAGCACTGCTCTCTGTGGCCTAAGAGCAAACCGTCTTCTTCGGCACATCTCAAATGTGACACAGGCCTGCATAGCGGCTGCTTTACCAGTGGCAGTGATCCCACTTTTGACAGCAGATGTTTCTTATAAGGGTTTTCTAAGTTTACCATGGAATACAGGTGATTTGAACTGTGACACCTGCACCATAACACGAGGCAGATTGGCTGGACTTGTTTTTAGTGGTCTCTACCCTGTTTTCTTGGCTATCCCTGTCAATGGTGGCCCAGTCGTGAGGTACGCCTCAGCCCTGCTACCACAGAAAGGAAACATCTTAACCTACTGGATCAGAATTTCTAAGCCTATCTTTAGAAAGATGTTATTTCCTATTTTGCTGCAGGCTGGATTTGCAACATACCTAGGTTCTTGACAATATAAACTACTTATAAAGGCTCTTCGGTTACCTGAACCTGGCCTAGGAATACAGTGATTGTTAAGCAAATGTGTACACAAAAATAAAACTGTAAAAATAGCCTATGTGTACTATAGAAGCATGGATCTATAGAGATATAAATATATATACAGATCTATAGATATATACACATATACATCTTTATTAAATAGGAAGCTCAGTCTTTAGCACCTATTCAATGAGATAGATGGCTTGCTCAGAAAATTATATTGTTCATCTACTAACTTCTACTTGGCCAATAATATTGCCATTAACAGAATGATTTCATTACATTTCCTGTCTTTGGAGAAGTGAAATAATCCTGAAACTTCTCAGAGAAAATGAATAGCTTGAGACAATGTACTACTTTTCAAATTAACCGCAGTTCTATAAACCGGAGGGACAAAATCGAGGAAGAACGTTTATCTGAGCCTGGGAAATCCATCTGTCGTATTTCTGTCAGTAGTATAGAGTTCACTTGATCCACCAGGCTTTAAAATGAATTTGGATTCAGCTGAAATCTGCTGAAGAAAACATCTTCTGGGGTGAACGCCTTGCCTGGGGACGGCTGGTCTCCAGTTCTGGAGACGCAGCATTACCACACAGCTATTGCTTTACTGCCAGAATTCTTGGGAATTGGATTTGCATTTCTGTGAACAACAAACACTATCAATGCTCAATTTTTTGTTTATGGTTTATTTGAATGAATTAAAAATATGCTCAGTGCAGCCCCCTGTCACAGCCTGGGCATGAATGGCTGAAAGAGGGAAGCAAACTTCCAAAGAGCCTCTGGGTAGTAAGTTATGAAACTATTGGGACTGGGTAGAAAAAGTTCAGACAGTGCTTGCCCTAAGAAAAACTCTGAAATAAGAAGAATTTGTCTTTAGCTCACTCTGGGCCTTTTTTTCCTAGGACTTTTTCTTTTTTCCTCAGAAAGTGACACATCTTGCCTAGAGCCAGTCCAAGAGGTTCTGCACACCAGCTCAGTCCTCTGAGACTGCACTCCAGCTTCTGACCCTCAATTTAATTTTATGAAAATCGATGCATTCTGCCCTTTTGCTTCTTGTTTAAAGTCACTTTAGGATAGAATCAGCTAAAATATTCCTTAATTTAATAAGCTTAAATTATTATGAATTGATTATAGTTAATCCCCCCACCCCCAGCTAATGGGGAGGCTTAGAAGTTGGAAGACTAATTCAATTTATTCCACAGGTATTCACAGATTATCCATTACTTGCCCCGCACTGGATAGGTTTCTACAAGACTGTAGTAAATGACGAGCCCCTATGTTTTATAAAAGAATCTCCCAGTCTCGATCACAAAAGGAACATGAATACACTGGAAACAAGTGATGGTAGTGTGGACTGCTAAGGGGGTTCAGAGAAAAGATTAACCTATGTGACAAAAGATGTGTAGGAAGGCAGGTCTGAGCCAGGTCTTATGGAGTATATGTCATACGTGAAAGAGAGAAGGAAAATATTCGAAGCCCCAGGCAGGGCGTGCAGAGCTAGGGTTTCCCACACATTTTGTTTTTATGCGATGAACCTGAACATGACCACTTGTTATAATATTTAGTAGCCTTCCTTCTCACCCTGAAAAGTGTCCCAATGTCACTAGAGATTATATCTTTTTCTATGAGCAAAGTGCATCAGTGGAAGATTGATGGTACCAGGATAACTAAAGACACACTTGAGGATTATCGGAACATAAGGTTGGACTGATGAGGTTTGGCCAGGTTCCTCCATTTCGACATGATGTGGCAGGAAAGAAGAAAACAATTTTTTACTGGTGTTTGGGAAAGACATAATAAAGGTGATATTGAAAGATGCATCGGGTACAAACAACAATGATTATTTATATTACATATCCCTCTTTATTACTTAAATCTTGCCTGCTTAATAAAAAAAAAAAGATAGCACAATCTATGAAGTCTTGAGAAAAGAACATCAACTTCAGAGTTAGAACTGAGTGCGCATCTTTGGTCAAGTCATTGTCTGTTCCCATGTCTTTAACCACACATAACTCCGAAGACTCGTAAATTGATATTATTATGAAATAGATGCTAAATATAAGGAAAGTGTAGTGCATTGCCTACAAATGACACAATTACTGTTTTTACTAATAATTTTACAGTTTACAAAATGCTTTTTGTACTTTTGAAGTCTTAGAGTCACAGAGGTTAAGAAAGCTTCTATTGTGAAATCCATTTGAAAAACATTGATGGCTTAAGTCAGAAGAAAAAAGATCAATCTCTGTAATTTTTTTTAAAAAATATGAAAGTTAAAAAAGAAAAGAAATACACATGTCTAATAATGATAGCACCAATCAAAATAAAATAACCATAAATATATGGAGTAATGAGGAAGTCATATTAAGTAATCAAACTTGTAGAGCCGACACAGTATAGCAATGGTGGGAAAAATGACAACTATCATATAAACTTCAGGGGAATGCAATTCAATAGTAATTATCAATATTTTATATATTCAAATCACTTGGCATATCAATTTCACTTTCAGAAGTCTTTTTATGATTGTGTTTACATTATTGAATAAATATTCTAACACTATTAGAGAGAAAAAATCATCTAAGTCTTAATCTCTAGGAGATTGTTTAAATAAATATGTTATATTCAAACAATGGATCACTGAATAGTTCTTATAATGAATAAGATGAAACATTAAAAATTTAATATGGAAAATATCTATGTTATCAAGGGAAAATATGCTAGTGTGAGGATATCATATACTGTATGAACTCATATGTATTAAAGCATCATCTTATTTGGATATATTGAATTAATGAAGAATATACCTGAAATAATGTCCATGAAACAATTAACAGGCTAATTTGCAGAACTGATTAGGGAAGAAGGAATGAGGCATTATATGTTTCCCTTTCTATCTAGGAACTTTTTTCTTTAAACATTTCACAGATAGCATTAATATTTGGCTCTGCACTTAGGTACTGTTTTTCTTTTAAACAATATGCTGTCAGCAACGTTATTATCACAATAATCTTAAAATAGATTTTCTTTTAAACAACAAACAGATATTTCTATATTTTTATTAACTAAATAAGAATTTCATATTATTTTTACATTTATAATATTACATTTTTATTGTTTAATTTTATACTTACTCTTTGGTTATGTTTTCTTTACTATCTACATTTTCTGTCCAGATCTCCTAGTCATGTTAACATTTTATTTAAAAAATAAAAGCCCTGGCTGGTGTGGTTCAGTGGATTGAGCACCAGCCTGTGAACCAAGGGGTCACCAGTTTGATTCCCAGTCAGGGCACATGCTTGGGTTGCCAGCCAGGTCCCCAGTAGGGGGTGTGCAAAAGGCAACTACACACTGATGTTTCTCTCCCTCTCTTTCTCCCTCCTTTCCCCTCTGTCTGATATAAATAAATAAAATCTTTTAAAAAAGAAAATAAAAATAAGAAAATATGTATTTGTGGAGAAAAAAGATTCTACATCATCACATAAAAATTTTTAAAGATTGTCATCTTGCTAAATTTTAATGGTGTCTATATGGATATTATATATATTAAGATAATAGATGTGACAGCATTATTAGTAGCCTCAGAAGATGTTTATTTATTTTTTTACTTATACTGAAATTCCTACTTGGTTACAACAAGGTTCATGTAGGTTCTTGCCCCCGGGTCTGTGTTTATTTTCATACTTCAGCTTATACAACTCCTAAAGTTATGGTTGTTATGCAATAAAGTAACAGTGCCCTAATGATACCCCAATGCATTGAAATAGTTAATTAACTTTCATAGGGAAACAATACACTCAGGAAGTACTTTTACATAGTTTAATTACAAGTAAGGCAGCAAAAGGTTTATGAAGGGCTTTGAACTCTCCTAGTGAAGTAGGGAAGTCACGTAGAATAACCAGGTGTTTTTGTTTAGAGTTCTTTTACTGTTTTGCTAGCGAATCGGACACAGAGAGATCCATGACTTCTCGCCAACATGCAAAGCAGCTTTCACTTTCTCAAATAATTTGGTACTCGAAACCGAGGCAATGCTTTTTTTGCTAGTGTACTTGAAACCATAGATATATCCACATATATGTACATGTATATGTGTGTATATCTACATATATATGGAAAGCTTCTAAAACTTCTGATTCTAATTATCATACTCAAGAATACTAATGTCTTATCACTAAATAATAGCATTGTAGAATGAGTCAATTTGTAATTTCAGTATTAATTTACATGTTTTCTAAAACCACTAGTTATACAAATCATATGTGAAAAATTATGATCTGCATTCAAGTGTTTTATTAAAATTCAAAGCAATTTTAAAAAGCAAATTCTTTAGAAAATGGTTTTCTATGAATAATCCATCAGTCCATACATAGGCAGAATCAATTTTCTACTTTAAATTTCAGTGTTTTCTATAAAATTTAATGTCTTAAACAATCTTAACTAGTAATTATTCATATGAAAAAATGTGTTCATATGGGAGAGTAGGCACTGATATGTGACATTCTTATTATGAGGATAAAATAGAGCCATTTACATGTGTTGGAACTAAAAGTTCTTTCACAGGTTCAAGTTATTTAATGTAAGATAGGAAACCTGTGGCAAAAAGTCGGGATTCCTAAATTCAAATTCACTAGCAAAATACAGAATTCTTTTGAGGTAGGAAGGTTTGCCAGAGGTATGTTAAACAAATAGAACATAAATAAAGAAATCAACATAATGGATCAAGTCACCAAGAACACTAATTGTTATGGCAGAATCATTTCAATACTATGTAATTTACTGAACTCATTTTGGGTACCCACGATGGGAGACTTTGGAAAGCTTCCTTTTCTACTCCCCTTTACAAAATTTTACGTAAAAAATGTAATTCATAATTCTGTTTTTTCGGGGAATGCAAAGGGCATAACAAAAGCAGGTTGCCTCATTTATAGACACTTCAACGTCAAACACCAGGGGGTTTGTCATTACTTCAGAAACCTAAATGATGGTCATTTGTTAGTTAACAGCACAAATATTTTACTCTCTGTTGGAGCTCTAACTTTTATTTATGTTTAAAGAAGTTTTATTTATGGTATTATAAAATGAAGACAGAAAATATATTTATCTAATGGCCTACCCTTGTTTGGAGTGTGTTTACCCTTAAGCACTGTAAGAAAAATAAGTATGCAATTGGACTAACCTTGAGTTTTTCTGAATTTTTCTTATAGAAATGACAAGGTGGTGTGTGCCAATGTTGACATGTATGTTAGATAAGATTCTTTGCAAAAAATGTAATATTTCAAGTGAACAGTGTACAAGATCAATTGAAATGAAATTCTACCTACAAGATATATGTAGCTTTCCCTTTACTTCTGTGTGTGGCAGAGTAATTTATTGAGACATTAATTCTGACAGCTCTTTGTATAATCATTTTTCCTCATTCCCAATAGATGAACTACATACTCTCTTGCTTTAGGGGAAATTAAAGACAAAACACTTTCTGACTGTTTAAAAATTGAATTTCCTTGCTCCTGGCAAGGATTATCCTGGGATAAGAGAGAAAGGATTTACTGAGACTGGTAGGGCTACAGAGGCAAGGAGGCAGGCTTCAAGGTCAGGAGTACTACTTTACTTTGAAGCTCATGAAACTTACCCTCTGGGCCCTTCAAGTGCAGGAAAGCCTTCCAAAGTCCTGAGCCTGACTTCTACATCATTTCCCCCCCCTAAACTTTCTATCGCCATCATAACATGCACATGGTAAAATTTTTAGTGATTTAGTATTGATACTTGTATCCTGGTAACCACCACCCAGATTAAGAAATTGTATGTATTTTGTTTTCTTTTCTCAAAGCCATGTTTTCAAACTGTATAAGTTCATGTACCAATTACACTTGGATTCTTTTCTGTTCTGGCCATTAGACATGAAAAGTGAGAGGATCTGATGTGAAGGCAAGAGTGCTAGGGAGCAGGAGGGTTCCCACCGTTCAACAGGATTGTTAACAGGATTCCTGAAAGAAGTCAAGTCTGGACTGCTCAACTGTCAGATAGGCCCGGAATGTCTTTCCCAGGAATAATCCTTAGGAAGAGAAGACCAGAGGGGACTCCCTGAATCAACAGATATAATTATACTGTTACATAAGATACCAGAATATTAGTGAAATTTATGTAATGGGAGGCAGACTTTATTATAGAATAACATTAATTTTATTGCCAACACAATAAGATGGGGGCTACAAGTTAATTTCTAGATTTTGGTTCAGTTAAAAAAAATTAAGGAATGACTTTTTCCCCCCTCTTCCAACCTGATTTAATGGAGGTAAATTTGTGTATGTAAGAATGGTTAGACATGATAAAGTAACATCATGAGCACAAAATTCTAAATCCTAGAAGATGAACATAATAACAATGTGTTTCTCATTCATGAGGCTCCAGTTGGCAACCGTGCTCTACCATCAGTTCACAGAGGGTCTCAGCCTGGCAGAAACAGGCCCTTGAGGTGTTATCTGTACTCAGTGTAGGAGAGGAAGAAGTGTCACCAAAAGTCCAGGGGCCCTTACTTGTCCCCAGAAGTGACATATGTCACATACTTGCCCCCAGTTCAAAAATAAGTAGTCCAACCCTACCACGTATTTGGGTGAACAGCACTAACTAGTACCACACAATTTATTCCAGATACACAAACTACAGCTATTCAATTTTCCTCAAAGAACTATTTGAATGTTAATGCAGAAAAAGTGTGTTACCTTTCTATTCAATTTTGAATAGTCTCAATGAACATACTAATCTCTTTTGTGCACCATTTAGCAGGGCTTCCATATCTCCTTCCTGCCAACGAATAAGGTAATAATTGTTTTTCAATTTCCCAAAGATTATTTGTCACCACAGACATATTATCAGGTTTTAGGATTGTATGCCAAGGTGATCTGAGTATATATTTTATTTCTTTTATTGTGTCTTGCAAATATAAAAGCTATATTCCTTTAGATGCTGATTTTAATGAAGTGCTTTATAAGAGTTTTTGGTGATTTATGCTTTATTTTGAATTCTGTTTTTATTAGAAACAGGCCAGTGGCTTCTAGTGTTGGAATTGGAATTTGGTTCATTGACAGTAAAATAACAACCATTTATCATAAACTTTCAATCCATTCTTGTTCTCTTCATTATTTGAATGTGGATAAGGTCCATAAAAATGAAAAGTAGCTTTCACACTCCAGAATAGGCATTCCACTTAAAGCTTGAGAGCTAGTAGAGTGTAGTATTTAAATATATACATTCAGAAGACAGGATGCCTGTATTTGAATCCCAGCCTTGCCAACGTGTGACTTTGGGAGAGTCGCAAAGATACTGTATAATTCAATTTTATCATCTGGAGATGATAATAGTAATTATGGCCATAGATTTCACTGTCAATGAATACATTTTAAATGAATGAATGCTTGTAAAATGTTGAAAGTGTTTGCTACTTAGTAAGCGCTATCTGAAGTTTTACTTATTATTGTTATTGTTATTATTGCTGTCATTATTTCAAATGGGGAAGAACCCTAAATGACTTTTTGCCAATCAAATGGTTTCATTGTGTTATATAAAGTAATAAAATTGGCACAAATGATCTTAAAATTTAATGTGACTTGAAATATTGTCACACTCTTCAACTGCTAATTTCTGAAAAAAGACACAGGAAAGGTTAAATATTTTCATATACATTTATATAGCTCATAAACGTGTTGTGTATGCACTAAGAAAGTCCAGTGCAAAATCAGAGCTCTCAACACAATATAACTTTAACATTGTTATTGACAGATAAGGTTCAAAAGAGGTGTCTAGTAAAAAGTAAGGTTTATACAGTAAAGCCAGCTGAGTTAAGGATGCAGTGGCGACTGAGACTGTAGATATTTTATTCTTACCAGTGTAACCAGACTACTACATGTACTTCAGGGCTATCTGACTACAGTATCTCTAACACAATCTCTTCATTGAAAAACAAAGTATTTTCTCTGTACTGTTACATACAAACACATTTCCCAATCAACATAATTTGTGTTAAACTGTTTTCTTGATCAAAATATTTTACACTAGATGGCTCTCCATTTTGCATCTGTCTTTCTAATATACATGTTTCTCTTTGATGCCAGCTGACTAAAGACTCGTTTTCCTCACTGTGTTTTCAGATGCTGGCTATTTTGAAAATTGATCTTTCTGTTGTACAGCTGATTTTTTTTTTTTTGCCCACAAATCCAGGTATTTTGAGAAACAGAATCTCAATCTTTGAATATTCTCTAAATTGTAGGAAATATGGTTTAGTTTCCACAGCTGAGACCATAGTCCTGTTTTTTTTCCAGGAAATTTATCTCAGTGAAATGTATTCTGGATTGCACATTCAGAATATGTCTCAACTCATTCGCTAAGGTAGGGAACTAAGGATGGGTGAAATAGGAGAAGAGCAATAATAATGAATTCTATTGAAACATGCTGAGTTTCAGGTGATTATAAAAATATAAATGGCCAAATCAAGAAGGCCTTTTCAAATGCAGGTGTAGGACTGGAGGAGAAGGGCTAGACTAGAAATAAAGATTTAAATATTATTATGAATTTGCTGGTTGAAACCAGTAGATGGAATCATTGAGGAAGAGTTTTTGTAAAAGAGTTTAAGGAAGATGGTCTAAGATTAAAATGAAATAGGCCTTGCAGATGCTGCTGCTGCCTCGGACCTTCCCACACCCAGCCAAGGTCAACCCCACTGTGTTCTTCACATCGCTGGCAATGGCAGGCCTTTGGGCCACATCTCCTTAGAGCTGTTTGCAGACAAAGTTCCAAAGACAGCAGAAAACTTTTGTGCTCTGAGCACTGGGGAGAAAGGATTTGGTTATAAAGGCTCCTGCTTTCACAGAATTATTCCGGGATTTATGTGCCAGGGTGGTGACCTCACAAATCACAATGGCACAGGCAGCCAGCTCATCTACAGGGAGAAATCTGATGATGAGAATTTCATCCTGAAGCACACAGGTCCTAGCATCTTGTCCCTGACAAATGCTGGATCCAACACAAATGGTTCCCAGTTTTTCATTTGCCCTGACAAGACTGAGTGGCTGGATGGCAAGCCTGTAGTCTTCTGCCAGGTGAAAGATAATGTGGATGTTGTGACAGCTACGGGTCCAGGAATGGCACAACCAGCAAGAAGATCACCATTACTGACTGTGGACAACTCTAATAAATTTGACTTGTGTTTTATCCTAACCTCCAGACCATTCCTTCTGTAGCTCAAGAGAGCACCCCTTCACCCCCATCTGCTTGGAATGTTCTATAATATTCCTGCCCTCCCCACAGTTCATTGGGTTCCACGTTTTTGATACCTTTTCCAAGTCTAGCTGGTTTTCAGAGTTAAGTTTATGATTATGAAATAAAAACTAAACAACAACAAATAAAAATAAGTAAATAAAATGCAATAGTAGACTGAGTTTCAGACACAGTGGAAATAGCAGGAGAGTGTGCCATTTTGGAACTTAAGAACAGAGCTCATGAACAAAGAAGATGAATAAGCAGAAAGTGGTCAACAGTGCCAAATGCTGGAGACAAGCTCAGTAAGACGAGGTGTGAGAGGTCGTCACTAGCCAATCAACCAGTGAGTTAATGGTAACATGAGCCAGAGAAGTTTCGGTGAAGTATTGGTGGTAGAAACCAAACTAAACTGGGCTAAGGAGTGAAAACCAGGAAAGGAAAGAAAGGCAATAAATAAAATGATTATGTTAACTAAGTTGGCTAGGAAGAGGAAAAAAGAATAAAAAAGACAGAATAATAGAAATCGGGGGAAAATTGCCAAGGTATGTATAATACAGACAATAATTTCTCTCTTGCAGGCTTATATTTTGAATTCAATGAAATAATGTTGATAACGTACCTAGCAAAATGCCTGCCCATGATGAAGTTTCAATAAATTATATTCTTTGTTATTTTTATTAATAACAATAATTATTTTTATGTACTTACTTAGTGCTAATGTAGTTTATATCATGCTAAACCAAACACTCTCAGATGATTTCAAGCACTGAGAAGCCAGTGACTCATATGTAGCATGCAAACATAAGGTCAAAGAAGAGATGTTTACTTATTGTAACCTTGGGCAGTTGAACTACACTGAGATTGTCCTGGAGAAATAAAATTGACATGAACATTTCTGAATCAAGTTTGCTGAAAAAGGTGTGGCACCATCTAAGGTAAGTTTACTTAGTCTTTGAAATGAATTTAGTTAACAAAAATGTTGTTTGGATAAAATAAAAAACATGTTTTGGATTATCATAATGGCTGTGCTATCCATCCCTGTTCTAAAATATAGGAGTTAATTTCTAATGAGGAGCTATGTACTTAGAAAAGCCCTTCTCAAAATACCCCATATTTGTGAAGAAGGTTCTCAGTTAAGACATCATCAGCTTTTTTGTCCTTATAAAAAAGAACAGAAAGTAACTCATTATATTCATTCCTAGACTTATTTACAAATCATTCTTGGACCACAGAAATAGCACAGCAGTGAATTCATCATTTTAAGGAAATTCCCTACTTCGTATCCTTTGCTTGAATGTAACACGTGTTTGTTCCACATTACTGAGCTTATAAATTCTTATGATTCCTTATTTGGAATTATCCTTGTGAGTCAAAACCAGACCATAAAATCTGCAATGGCACAGACTAAACATGAGGAGCAGGCTCCCATACCCTGACCAGAGGAAGAAAAACGTTCTCTCTTGCTGTAGTGACTTAGAAGATAAATATTCTAACACAAAATGAGGCAGAAACCTTAAACTTTTCTTATTCTTTATTCTTAACTTTGGATTGAATTCAATGTCAAGTTGATAAATATGAGTATTTTATCTTTTATTATAGTAATTTTATATCTATTGTAAAATGATTTTCATTTATAACACTGTTATCATAAATAGGACTTTTTCTTCTGTCTTCCCATTTGCCCTATAAAGAAAACAAATATTCAAAGGAGCGATGTCATAAAAAGCGTCTGTGTGTGGTCTAGGGCCTGCTTAATGTAGAATCAAAAGACTCCGTGGGACTTTAAGAGATTTTTCTGTTCATTCCACAAACTCCAGACAAGATTTCACCTAAACCCTCTTGGACAGACCATTTTATAAAGTGTCTAGATCAGGCATTTGCATAGTTATCCTAACCGCCAGTGATTTTATTTTCAGGTTTAAGTTTCTCTTAAAAATATCTCTGAAAATGAAAGCCACATTCTTATGGTGGGCCTCACATGAGAACCTCTGGATATTCAGTGCTTACGATGCCTAATTTATAACACTTTTCCATCTTTGAATTATTGACTACACCAAATTAGTGATCCAGTTGGATGATCAGATCCTTTAAATAGTAGCAAAATCTTCAAGATTGACAAGGCCAATGAAAGTAGAGAAGCAAAGCCCAGTTTTTGTTACTGTGTATGTACTGCTTTGGGAGTGAGGAGGTGGGTGTATAAGAAAAGGGTAAGAGCACAGTGTGTAAGTGTAGAAATAATAGTCTAAGCTTTTTTAATCGGGATTCATGATATTTTAAGTAGAATAAAAATGTTTGTATTTCAGAGGCAGGATAGATAATATTTGCAAGTTAATTATATGGATACAGATAAATGGATAGGAAGGGAGCACATTCATTCCTAAGAACATAAATCTGTGGCTTACTTGAGTGATTTGCAGGTAGCAAACTCATTCTGAGGTTTTACTGTTAAAACATGGATGTGTAATACTTCACAAAGGAAGACAAAGTGCCTCCAGTCTACCTGTGTAGGAAGTTGTGCTAAGAACCTGGCCAGGTAGGCAAAGGTGATCGAGTAGCCCCACTTACCCCTTTGAAGTCTTACTGGTTGAGATGCATTAACAGCTAAACTTCAAAGTCCATTGCTTCATCATTTTGTGATCAAATCACAGTATTCAGCTGCAATTTATAGGCTGGTGATGTTAAATCAGGGATGGTTTCTATACTCCCAATTAAGCTTGGCAAATGGAATTAAAAGTTCAAAGTACCCGGTTGCCTGTAAAGTGAGTTGGCAAAGTTGGGAGAAAGCTGTGGTAGTTTGCTTTGAAGTTTTTGTTTGCCAGTGCATCTTAGAGAGTGGAATTTAATGGGAAACTTGCTTAGTATTTTAATTTTTTTTAGGGCAATATAATCTGGGTCAAAAACACAGTTTACATTGTACTACATTCTTTCCAAATAGCAGGATGGAATTATATTAACTTAATCCTCCCCTCAAACATAGTACTTACATACCTGTAACCTGACATATTTGAAGCCTAGAAGTGAATTGAATTTCTCTATTTACTTTGACCACCCTGTGTGTAAGCTTCTGAGATTCACTGCCATCGAAACCATCCATCACACATGGTTGGCTCCCCATCTTACAAAAAGCTTTAGGAAAGGAAGGTCAAAAGTTGCATTTTCACGAGGTCCAGAAGGGACAAGAATTATAAAATCAGATTCCAGGAAATAAGTAAACTATCACAGTAAATAAAATCTAATGAGCCCCATTTGATCAAAAATGACATAGAAGGAGAAGTTTCTGCTTTGCAATAGAATTAGAGTCTTGAACAAGAGAGTGGTCTCTGAGTGGGAGCATATAGTATTTTTTGAAGAAAATGATCAAATAAATATTGGAAGTGTGATTAAATATGGGTCCATAAATGAATGCTGATGTTTTATTTTGGGAGGGTTGGGGGAGGAAGGAAAAAACCCAACAATAACCTGGCACTGCTTTTAACGTAAATGCTTTATAGTTTATTATGCAAGTGAAATATGAGACAGACCCTAGAGGCACTGTATTAAAGCACTTCAAGCAATTCTTTGTTTCCATGGGGAATGTGTGCTTTTTTTCTTCATTCCATCTGTCAGCAGTAGAGGTCTCGTGCTTTTCTATTGCTGTCTCTGCCTTTTAATATGTTTTCCAAGTTCAAATCTACTGCTTTCTTCTGACTCTCTCCAAATGGAATATGTTTTATCTTTTTAGTACAAACCTGGACTCTCTGAAGAGTACATCAAAGATCTCTCATGAATTCTGAGAACTTTTCTGGGAGGGGGTGTGCATTTTCATCTGCTAGAGAGGAAAGTTGCGTGGTGAAATATGAGCAAGTTGCTTAGAGCCCAGGGCAGAGTGAGGGCAGGAACTACAGTTTCCTGACTCCCAGCCCGAGTCCTGATGCCTGGTCCCGGGCCACCCCAATAAAAACAGTAGCAAAAACAAACAGTAAAGAAGCTGGGCTATGAAATGGTGACTTTTCCTAAGAAGTAGATGAAGCAAAAAAAGCCTGCCTGTTTTATACCAATCTTTGAAACTGCATTTTATATCCCAATGAATCATCAGAAGAAAATGCTTTCAATAAAATGACAAGTTCAAAGCTGACTTCTATTGGAAGCTAAGGTGACCTCCCAGTTGGAGCACAGACAGTCTTTCCGCTGTTGTTTCTCTGACATCATCTAAGGCTCTGCAGTAGATGACGAGCTGCTGGGGAGTTCCCAGTGTATTTTCATACTTCCTGTGAGCAATAAGAACTCCTCCGTGTGGCATGCCAGCCAATGAGAGAGCAGTTATTATAGTCTTAAGTCATTGATTTCAAGGTGGGTGTACAAGCCCATTATTCCCATTAGGGGAAACAATGGGCCAGGAATACAGTAGGCCCCATGTTTCAAACCTGGCGAGGGCAGCACTTGAATGATAACTTGCAGTGGGTTCTGTCTTACAAGAAACAGCTCAGGGCAAGACAGTGTGTGCATGTGGGGAGCCGGCACCTGCACAGCCTGCTCTGGCAACACAGCTCCGGGAAGCTGGGCTTCATGAGGCTCGCAAATATGGAAAGAGCAAGGAGGCACTGGTGATGTGTTTGTGGAAACCAAATCCTTGACTTTTTTTTTTCTTCTCTGCCCCTGTGTAGACCAGAGAATCAGCAGTGAATTTATCTTGGAAGTAGAAAGTATAAGATACTTGTTGTCATGAAGACATTTTAGATGCTCCCTCAGGGTTTGCCTCGATGTACTTAGCCTTCCTCCAAAATCAAGGAATTGTGCAATATCCAATAGAATAGATAGAAGTTTTAAAATAAAGTCTCATTTTATTGATATCTGAAAATAAAAATTTCTGATTTTTATAAGGGTCTGGAAATAATTAGTCAGTTATATAAATACTGAAGTTTGTCTTCTTTTGACCACCAAGTCACCACTTAGAGTATGATTAGGAGAAATGTCCCCTCTTGGGTTCTCTTCATTTTTTTTTGTCTTCTTTTTTTTAAATCATCTCACTTATTGAAGATAGTGTTAAGTTATTGAATAATATCTTAGCCCTTTACACTTTTATAAATTCTACTAACACTGCAGCTCAGCATTCTCCAAATAATTTTAAAAAAAGAGAAAGAACAGGACAATTTGCAAGCCACTTATTACATCTATACAGAGGCAGGAATCCTAGCCTGAATTGTACTCTAGAATATCCTCTAATTGTGCTAGGCTATCTTAGTATCAACAAAAGCAACAATGCTTACCTCCTAACTATATTTCTCTTGGCTAGTAATGACTAACATGGGCCTTGCTTCATGCCACAGAGGATTGGAGGCAATAATCATCTGTCGCTGTAGCTGTACATATACTCAATCTTCCAAAGCCTGCTCTTCCCCGCTATACTGAACAACGATGAAATTTGAAGAGATGTTTTGACGCGGATCGGGATAGGCATGATGCAGGTGGTGGGGACGCATCTTCAGAGGGAATGAGGGCCGTACAAGGCCTACACTGCCAGTCTGGGATAAGGATTGTCACAGGGTAGGTACTTAATAAATGGTAATGTATTATTCCACATAATCTACTTCATATGTTTGGGAACATGTCAGATACTTCATGGGGGTATGTTAATTACTATCTTTCTTAAAATATTGACAAAACAGCAAAAAGATGTGTTAGCTCCTATTTAAGATATATGTGTAGTCTCTATTTCCAGTGGATATTTTAAAGTGTTAGATTTGAAGACAAAGAAATTGATACTCAAAAACTTTGTGACCCAAGATAATTGCTTTATGATTAAATTTATTTTAAAATCCCTCAACAGAGACAGTACGGTGTATCTGTGTAGCTCAGTTTCTCCTAGAGTAGCATGGCCTGAACATTTCAAGCATTCTAATCCAAAATACACCCTCCACGTGATTAGTTAACACTTAGAAAGTGCTCGACTAGTTAGAATTCTGCAAAGAAACAACAAACACAAATAAACAATAACAATGAAAAACTACGCTCACACTCCAGGATAGGCTGCTCCAAATCTGTAACTGTTCTCGTTTCCCCCAAATGCTAAACAACTATTGATAGCATGAAAATGCTAGAAATTACCTTTCCTTGGGGAAAAGGGTGGTGTTGAAGATAGGTGGACTGGCTAGTCAAACCAGGCAGGTGTCCCTGGACTTGCGTTAATAGGACAAGAAAATACCCTGAGCTCAGTAGGACATACCACTCGGAACGACTCTCAGGGCTCGGGGCTCCTTCACCCTGCTGTTAGCTACTTAGAATTCCTTTGGGAAAAAATAGTTCAGTTCTGCCATTAGCTTAGTTTTACAGCTGTCTTGGGAAAACTTTTATGCAACGTGCTGTCATATCAGTTAAAATTTCAGGGAACTGGGTTTCATTGAGTTTGCATAATAAATTGAATGACTGCTTTATTGTCTGCTTAGTGATAAATACTTTATGTCTCACAGAATTTGATCTGAGACTTTTTTCATTATAACATGCCACCTGGTAGTAATGTTGGAATGGGCAAAAAAAAAAAAAAAACCCACCTACCGCTAAGTGAAAGTTAATATTTTTATAAAACAACTCAACGATTCTGAAAAACCATATGCACATAGGTCATAACAATACCTCATCTAGTCTGTGACAGATCCCAGGATCCAAGCCTATGGCCGACTCACTGGCTTCCACGTGATCATGAGGCCTCTTTGTAGAGTCTCCTCTGTATTTATCATTCTTGACGATCCTGAGAAATCAGTTGTAAGTACCTCGCCTGGATTTAGGCATGGCGACACTGGCAAGGTGGTATAAATCTGTCATTTTGACTTTTCGAATTCCCTGGTCTTCAGAAGCCGCCTGTGGCTCATTATGCTGGGATAGAACTTCCAGGCTTGTGGTTAAGTGCTTCTGTGAGAGCGGCTGAGTGAGACGATCCCTGTGTTAAGCCAGGCCTTGACATTCGTGAAGCTCTTCCTTAAAACTTTCTAACTTGGCCTTGTATGGTTGTGGCAAATTAATCTCGTGGGAAGTGTTTTTCCCTCAGGTATATCATATTGCCAGTGGGGACTTAGGTTCCAATAGAAGCAAATCTAACTTCTGTCAGCAGGAGAACTAGTAGAGCAGAGAAGTTACATCAATCACTGAAGGAGTTCTTTCTCCACTTCTGTTTTCCTTATTTTTCTCTCTCAGAAATTTAGAATTGAGTTCTGGAATTTGTTAATACCCCAGCTCCGCTATGATTAGAGGCCACCACAGGATTACCGAGGAGGGGATTTAGAACTATCAACTGACATCTGAATTTCTCTGAACTGCATTTCCATTCCAAACAGTAGGGGCAACTCAGAAATTTTTGCTGTCGACCATAAAGGTGGCCTGGGCGGTGACCTGTGCAGCTCACTTCTCTGAGAAGTTCAGAGTCAGGGAACTTTTTCAGGCTTGTAATGGGTGAAGAGGGGAGACAAGAATCATGTATGAATTTCATCATGAATCTCATGGTTTAGTAACAACAATTTAAACAATATTGTTACTAAATACGTATTTTTACATGTATTCAAATACCCAGACTACCCGTCACGTCAATTGACTGATTACTTAGAATAAAGTATAGATGTTCTTATTGTTAGGATATTACTTTTTTTAAAAATGTGTTTTAAAGTTTTCTTTTAATAGTCAAAACACTCGTCTTTAATCTTGTATGAGTCAAAGTATTATTGTATAGGTACGTAGTCATGAAAGTAAGGAAATATTTGAGCAATGTATAACAAGACATTTAAAAAAATAAACAGAAAGAAGATAGACTGCATGTCTCAAAACAATTAAAATTTTTAAGATATTATTTTTAAAAGTATAACATCAATATATGATTGTTACAATAGATTCAAAAATATAGAGAAATATGAAGAATAAAATAAAATGATCAACAATTCCACACTCTAGAAATAAAGTTGTAAACATTTTCATATATTGGTTTTCATATTTTCTACCAAGCTTTTACATAAATTATATTTTTTAAAAAATACTCTAATTTTAGTTTTTATTCACTTTCCCATTCAAAATGGAAATAGTGGGCTAGTGCATATATACAGTTTTGAGAACACAGATACATATTGCAAAGCTGCTTTTGTAAAAGATCCTTTATTTCTTATTCCCAAATAGTGTATGTGTGGGCCTATGTCTTTGTTTATATACCAAGTAATATAATTATGTTCATCTTTGAAATCTGAAAAAATACAATTAAAAATAAGACAGCAAATCGATATTTAAATCTCATTGCTGTAATTTGTCTTTTTGTTCTAGTAGGATATTTATTTTTAAATTCATTTTAAGAGCTCACAGTATGCTAATATCACCATTTTTCTATAAAATATGTCATACTTCAAATTTATCATTTTAAGATCCCCTGTTTTGTTATATTTATATTAAAATTATCCTAGAAAGAAGGAGCTTATACCCTTTGCAACAGCATGGATAAAACTGGAGGGCATTATGCTAAATGAAATAAGCCAGGCGGTGAGGGACAAATACCATATGATCTCACCTTTAACTGGAACATAATCAACAAAAGAAAAAAGCAAACAAAATATAACCAGAGACATTGAAGTTAAGAACAATCTAACAATAACCAGAGGGGAGTGGGGAGGGGATTGTGGGGAGAGGGGTTTTCAGGAACTACTATAAAGGACATATGGACAAAACCAAGGGGGAGGGTGGAGGTGGGGGAGGGAGGTGGATTTGGCTGGGGTAGGGTGGAGGGGTGGGGAGAAAATGCAGACAATTGTAATTGAACAGCAATAAAAAAAATGTTTAAATTAAAAAAAAATTATCCTGGAGAAATTTGGTTTCTATTTTTTTTAATTGCTTTAGATCTTTTCTATAGAGCTTATGCTTTGATGCTGGCAGACTGTAAGCTTCCTCATGGTTAGTCTTACTATGTTTTGTTTACCCCTCAATTTTCATGTTTGTTTTTCTTTGATGTATTAGTGTTTTTCCAGAGATTATCTAGATTCTGACCATTCTTCCAGGAATCGTATTGGAAACTGTAGATTGAGGTCTCAGTGAGGTTCATAAAGCTTCTATTATGCATTTCAACGGAGCTGCACTTTCATTTGTTACTCGGAAGTAAGGGGTATCTGCGTATCAGCTATTCAGCATCTGTCCTTTATTTTTGGTGCAGTGAAAGCTATTACCAACTTTTATAGTTCTGCTACTTACTGCTTCAATTGCATTTTTAAATTCTTATATCACTTTTTTCTCAAAATGTTCAGTAAATATCTTCTACACATTTAAATGTCTGCTTGCTTGTAATCCAATTAAGTATTAATCCCCTACTTTTGTTTTCTTATCTCTTCTTTTTTCCTTATTTCACAATAATTGTATTTTATCAAGATTAGAAAGCAGATGCTATCTGCAACTTACTTTTCCTTTCTGTAGTGACTCATATATATATATATGTATATATGTATATATATATATATATATACATGTATATACACACACACACATTTTTGTTTTTACTATGGCTTATTTTCATAGATTATACAGATTCTGTTTGTGTGTGTATGCTGCTGCTTCTGTTTACTTATCCTTAAAATTGTACAAGTTTTATTCTAGACAAGCTCATTGCTTTCACAAAGAATGTTGCTGAATTTTTCTGAGGTCTTTTAATTTACATTTGAAGAATATTGAAACTGATTCTTAAATTTTAATTAGAAGTCTTATTAAGGAGACTTCTGCAAAATTTCTTTTAAATCTTTGTTTAATTTCCATGTAAAAGTCCTGACCCATGTACCTAATCAAGCCTCCTTTTAAACTCATGAATAACTCTGCTTCATCTTTCTCCCACTAAGAACCATATCAAATATAGTTTTATAAGACTATTTTCCTAGAGTCTGATGCTACTGTCTCCCAAAGAGGATACTCAACTTCCATGCCCATTCACACCTCAAAATCAACACATTTAAATTTGAAACACTTTTTCTTCAAATCGCCTCCTCTACTTTGCTCTCCACCAGAGTGAAGGCTACTAAGTAGTTGGCCAAGCCAGGATCAGAACCTCATTTTTACTCATCCTTCTTTGTCACTCCTTCAAAATACAGATTTCTAAAGTCTGTCAATTTAACTTCTATGGTCAACTCAACTGTGATATCCTCTTAAATATTCTCATTCTCTACTTTTGACACCTTCAGTTCCTTTTCTTCACAGTGGACAAAGTAACTTTCTAAAACAAAATCCCATAATGGTATCTCTTGTATAAAAAAGAACACTTATCAACCTTCAAATAAAGCTTACACTTTTATAAACATTATGTAATTTTTCATGAGTTTGATGCTCTGCATACTTGTTTAGGTCCATTTTATATTCCCTGACCCCTCCCCCCAACCTAGTTCTAATTCAGGTATAATAAACTATCACACCTAAGCAATCACACATGATCTGCATTCTCCATGGAATACTCTTCCTGCTCAATGCCTGCCTTTTGCTCCCCTCACCCCTAAATAGATACCTGTCCCCCCATTTTCAATGATTGTATGTCATTCTGTGTTTCCCATAACATAGCACCTTTTCTAATGTATTGCCATTGAGTATGTAATTATTTATTTCTCTTAGAAAACACAAACTCTGCAAGGAGAAGAACTGCATGGTCATCAACGTGGTATAGAGCCGACTTCTGTACACAGTGCTGTGGGGATGAGCTGCTGCTGCCACTGTAAATTTTCTTTTTATTGCAGGCATTCGAAGCTGCCCTGGAGATTTGCCTCTTAGTGTCTTCAGTGATTTTCACTGGGTAGTCCCTCTGTGTCAGCGAGGTGACAGAAATTACACCTAAAACAACTTATTGTCAAGATGTGTTGGAAGACTTTGGAAGACTTTTGTTGCAACTGTTGGAAGACTTTGGTGCCACTAAATTTGGGAAGAGCAATGATACAGCTGGATCCCAAGAAGAGCTGAAAGGAGGGAATTAAACACAGTCTTGAGTCTTCCTCTCTCTTATGGTGGCTCCTACACAGTTTGTCCCTTCTTTCTGGCTAGAGAAAGGCTTTCTGCAAGTGGAGAGCACCTGGTTGCCTACAGCTCCCAAATGTATGCTCATAAGTCCTTGGGAAGAAACAATTGACCTCAATTAGATCAGGAGACAGACTCCCTGTTATAATGAAGTCTGTTGTGTGTAACTGCACGGATGGAGGCAAGCCCCGGGCAGGACAAAGACGGCCAGGTAGACTGAAACACAACATTTCTGAAGCCTGCTCTGCTTCCATCTTCTGACTCTCCCAAGACAAGATGATACTAGAACCAGCAAAGTCCCTTATATATTTTTCTTTCAAGGACATATTAATTTGGGGGAGAATTTTCTTTCCAAATGTGCAAGCGAGGCCCTCTTTATTGGAACCCATCTGCACTGTAGATATTATATTACTCAAAGTTTCTGCATGATGATAGCTTGCTCTTTTAGTTCCCAGGACTGTTGTTTTACCTTATGTTTCCCTCCAGAATTTGTGGAGCCTGGAGTAAAGTATTTCTTATTCTAATAGTCCCCTCACACTATTTACATGAAGAAGAATTCATGTTTTAAAATTTTAAAAAAACGCTTAGCTTTTTCCTCACTGGAATGGTGTAAGGTTAGAATCGGGAAACAACCACGCACGCGAGGTAGAAGGCATTTAAATATTCGGAAAATCGCTGCAGACTGCACACTACGTAGACACTGAAGAACATTATGAACAGAAGATATAGAAAAGAGCTGCTCTTTCACTAAAATATCATGTTTTTTTTCATCTTAATATCTGTTCCACAAATCATCACTGCTATTTGGAAAGTTAGGCTCATGGCTCGTTGACAATACAATTATTTTGAAAGAAAAACAATAACAAAACATATACTTTCATTAATAATCTTTGACATAAAAATGTGCTTTGCTTTTTACAATGAATTATTCAGCTTTATGGACATTTGAATTTAATAAATATAGGCATAAGATTTACAGGAAATTAGTCTGGTCCTTGCGTTTTCAAGATTAAGAGGAGAAAATCTTTATTCATATTTCCTACTATAGACATCTGAAAAATATATAACAAAAGTTGCAGAAAATACAGTATGCATTCACTAGCAGACAGTGCCAATTACTTATTATACAGGTGTGCATATATTTGTGTCAGTGAAGGCAAACCTAGACAAATTGCCATTTTAAAAGTTCACAGATAAGGAATATTTAATACAGATTTCAAGAAATCCATGCAAAGATTTTATTTATTCACACTAATCTCAATGTTCATGCAGTAGGGATAACACCTATACTTACTAAGCTGTGTTTGTATATAACTTTTTTAAAAAGCTCCTAAGATCTTTAAGAAAAAAATTGAAAAAAACCCCCAAAACAGAATCCCACAATGATTGTGTGGTACCCACCTTTGTGAATGAAAGGAATTCACACATGATTAAGACATTTGGAAAATAATTCTCCTCAGAGACTATATACCAGGAATTCAAAACCATTTTCTGTTCCCTGTTTTGCTCCTTCCCTTCCTCTCTGTATCCCCCTCTCACTCAGCCACTAGAAGCATGGCTATTTCAAAAATGATGTAAATGGAGAAATTTCAAAGTGGAGCAGCCTCCATCTCAGAGAAACTGCCTTGCATGTCTTATTTCTCAAACATTTGGAATGTTTGAACTAGACAAAATGATCTTGGGAATGGGCCAAACCAACATTGTATTCTAAACAATTGTTTGTAACAAGCTAACTGGATAGGAGACATCTTGACTAGGAAGACAGAAAATTAATGGCATTCTTTAGTATTAGCACCACAATGTATAGCTAAAGAATAACTTAGCTAATTAACACCTATAGAAATTCCTTCCTTAGTTTATTAGAGCCAATAGAAATAAGTCCTTGTCATGTCATTGTTCCCTTTCTTTTTCTTAAAAAAACTATTGCCTTCATCTCAAAATCTGAACATTGTGTGGGTGTCTGCCTGAATCAGTGCCTCCCAGAATTGTAATTCTTTTTGATCTCAAATAAACCTTTATTGCTTCTCACTTTGGTCTTTCTTTTTAGGTTAACAGCTACAACTCATTCATTCCAACTCAGCTATTTATTGAGCATCTATTATGGGCTACTATGGACATGATGCCAATTACCAGGGAACCGTTCCAGGAAGGGGTGTGTTTTTTTGTTTTTGTTTTTTTACTTCCAGATTATGATAACTTCTATAAAGAGAAGGAGAGGAGGAGACTGTAATGGGATAGAGAATAATGGGAGCCCTACTATGGATGGGGAGGTCAGAAAGGCCTTTCAGAGATGGTAAAGTGGAGCTGACAACTCAACCTGGAGGAAACAGCAAGGCAAAGGCCCTGAGGCAGGAAATGACATGCCCTCTTCCAGAAACATAAAAGAGACTATTGTAACAGGAAAAGAGAAGTCATTGATGTGTTTAAAGCGGAGTGTGACAAGATCTGATTTGCATTTCCAAATGGTCACTGGTGACATTTTAGAAAATGAAAATGAATTAAGATGTGGAAGTATGGGGCCGGGGTGGAAAGCTACTGGCAGCAATACACAACAGGCATCTTCACCATGTATTCTGGGGTTTCCTTAGACTTTCCGAGATGTATGCAAGCAAGGATCATTTTAAAAACCTTTTGCGTCCTTTCCTAGGACTGACTACCTGAGAAGCCATTTTTCCTTTGCAAATGTTTACCTCTTTGCCACACTGAAGGCTGCTATGGGCATTGTTCAGATTTTGAATTGTTTAAGGCACCGAATGGAGAACAATTTCAAAGACTGATACAGATTTTGAAAATAGAAATTATTTTACCAACTGAAAACAAGCCCTTTTGCAAGTTAGGTGATTTCCAAATGTCCCTTTCAACAAAACTGCAAAGGAACTCAGCTGAGTGGTTGACTGATAGACCTTCATAATTTTTTTTTTTTTTTTAACAGAAGAGCACTTTGTGATTTTTGCCATGTAATTCAGTTCAATGAATTTGGTGATGTTGCTATCATTGTTCTTCATTCCCATATACTTATTTATGTAAAAAAATTACAGTGTTTGTATTTAAAATGTCATAAAATAAAGCATTGAAAATAAGCATTCCAATTTTAGTACTAAGTCCTATTTATCTGTGTACATATAAACCAAGAAGACAAACCACTCAGAACATCAAGATATGCATTTATGATAAAATTTTGTTTAAATTTTATGAAAATGTCTACTATATTGGTGTTTTTGAGCAATTTGTTTACCAATAATTGTATAAGCAAAATTGATTTTTCAGAGCCTTGTGATCACAGAAAGTTATTTTCAAATTAAGTGTAATACCTATTTTTAGCAGAAATATATTATATATTAATCAGTAAGTGATTTTAGATTGGTTTAGAGTTCTGAGGAGAAATGAAATAAAAATATAAGTTTAAGGAAAGAAAATACACAATAAAATTTTCTGCCATTAAGAAATCATTTGTTCATTCTTGTTTTTTTCAAGTGGTTGATGCTAGGCATGACATTGCTCTTATTAGATTCCATATAACACATTTATTTTAAAAGCTAATATTTATAGTATTACAAAAAGCATGTCCTTTCCAGCTACTAAAATTCATAGTAAAATCTTTACAATGTCAGCTCAGAAATGTGCTATGAAATATATAGGTTTTCAGGGGTTTTTGGGTTATATATAAATAAATAAGTTTACAAAGCACTCAGATTGTGGTGGCTTGTCTACGGGGGTGGCAATGGAGGGAGAAAGAAGTGGTTGTATTGGAAACAAAATTTTGAAGTTGGAACTAACAGGATTCATTGGTGGACTGGATATGGGAGTACAGGGTGCGGTAGAGGGAGAAAATAATGCCTTTTCCTTGGTAGTTAGCTTGAATCACTCGCTGTTGGTATGAATACTTTTAATGAGCCAGAAAACACTGGGGCAGGCACTAGGTGGTACCAGGGAATTAAAAACTAAAGTTGAGATGCCTATTTGACATCCATGTGAAGATACGAAGTGGCATTATATACGAGCTCAGTCTAGAGCTCAGGAAAGAGGCTGCTCCAACATGATTAGTTAGCACACGTTCTTGAGCATTCTGGTCCTCCTGCCAGGTCACTTAAGATTTACAGGTCGGATTTTCAACTACTGAATCAAGAAAGCCAATATCAGTGTCTTCTTTTGTGTGACATACATATATTAATTACCAAAATAAATCAGGGGCCTAAATAAAATAATATTAGTGTGTTATAAATGAAAGTTAGGGGTTCTTCACTTTATTCAATATAGAATACAAGTGAACTTACATGGTTTGTCATAGCTATAAATGTTAAATTCTTTCCCTATATCTTTACATAATGCATAGGTTCTTCCATTAATATAATACTTGGCTATTATTCACAATATCTTGGAAGATATTCACCTAAGTAAATGTCTACTTTGCAACCTTATATTTGTTTAAGAAAAATAATTTAAAAGTTAAAAATGGCCAATATTTACTTAGAATTAAAATGAAATTATGAGAAACTATAACTTTTTTAATCGACAAGCACCACAAATTATAGCAAACTACAAAAATAATGCAATAAATGTATTAATAAACTTCAGGATACATTTGTAATTTTATTGGGACACTGGTTATGATTGATAATTCTGACAAATATAAAAAATTGATATGGAAATAAATAACACAGGAACAATTAGGGCTTTATAAAATTACTTCATCACTGTATCGAGCAACAAACTTACATAACAACTTAATGTTTTAGTGTGTACATGGATCCATCGCTACATGTGTGTAGAGTTTGTCAATGACACTTTTTATGGCCATTTTGCTGTACCAGTTGCAAGTCTGCACACTGCTTCACTTGGAACCATCGGGACGAGGTGCATTAGTGATGCTACGATGCTGTGGGTATATGAGAGGGTCGTGAAAAATATATCCTCGCAAAAGCGGAGGTTTGCAAAATCTTATAAAGTATTTTAATGTGATTTTTATCAAGAAAGAAAAATATGGAGCATTTATTAATGTATATGTTGCATGACCCAATATATTTCTGACAGGAGAGAAACTTTAGGCATTGATGAGAATAAAATACTCCAATTAAAAATTCAAGTTACTAACGAAAATAAGAAATTCTCACACACTGGTTCCAGGCTTCCTGTTTTCTACATTTCATTCTGTTCTACTCTTTACACATTTCCAGAGCAAGGGAAATACAGGACAGATACTGCAAGGTGACTCTGACCCTGAACTTTTGTGTCTGAGCACTAGAGACCGCCACATGGGAGACGTCCTGGAAGCCTGTGTGTACGGGGCAGCCAGCAAGAACTTCCCAAAGACACTGGAAGGGAGAGGGGGTCAGGGAAGCAGAGGCAAGGAGGCAGATTCTACTTGAAATATATTTTTCTGCACACTTGACACAATCACATGAACGATTGCTAGAGCCTCTGAGGACCTGGTAGGAGAGAGACACGTCCCAGTGAGACGGTCTGACATTTATGGTCTATTACCTTCATGACAGGTCTGCTTCGCCATGCGCTAAAGAAACATCTAGAAACGCTGCAGTAAACAAACACTCATCAATATAAGAAAAAGAGGCTGAACATTAAAAGATTTTTCTTTTCCATGTAAGAATTAAGCACCTAGTTCTAGGATATGTTTTTAAAAGGAAATATTTTTCTTGCGCTATGTTAGTTCTACATGACTGAATTTTTCCACCTGGTCCATAGCAAAACACAATCTCTGTTAGCACTATTCTCGAGAACCTAATTTTGGCATACTTAGAAAAATAATAGAAAAATGTAACAAAAATAACACAGGGCATTAACGACTAAATTAATTTTAGAAATGAAACTTGTCTATTTGGCACTAATTGTTTGGTATATTTAAAAAAATACCTAAGGATAACTGGGAAAATATAGGGGTCATATCTAAAAAAAATGAAACAGCAAACAAATAAGAGCTGAGAACTACTTAAAATAGATTTGACTCCATTATATCATTTTATTTTTTGATAAATCAATATTTAATATTTATAAGAATAAATGCAAAAAAGTTATAGTAATAGTAACTGGTATGTCCATGTCTCTTACTCAATTATTTATATGTGTTTTTAAAATACCTGCAACAGTTTTAGAAAACATTTTGGGGGACTTATTTTTCTTTAACTCATGATGTACTTTGATGACCAAAAATTTCTTTTTTTATGATAGTCAAATTTACCACATTTTTTCATCTTATTTCATTGCATTTCCTCAACTCCCCCATTCCTTTTATGGTTAGAGTTCTTCCCTATCCAGACAGAAGTGAGTAAGTCAAATTATGCCTATTTATATTTTGAATTTATATATACTTTCAAAAAAATTCTAATCAACTTACTTTACACTTAGAATTTTTAAAAGCTAAATTGTACCTATATTGTTGAGCTGTTTAACCTTTCCATTCCCTTTGGATGCTGTTATCCTAGAAATTGAATTTGTTTTTATATCTCTTTCAGATTTTTATTCATGGCAGCTTATAAAAATAATTTGAAATAGAGATGTTGTTTCTTATTGAATTACTGATATTTTTATACCAACATACTCTCTCATCAATGCATAGATTTTAGCAGTTGACTGACTCTATGTCCATGTGTATTACACTGGTTTTGACAACTCCAAACGGACTGTGTTAGTTTATAACTCCAATTTCTTTATACTTGGTTTTTACTTATACACTATATTTCAATAGGAAAACTACAGTTTTAAACTTTTTTCCGGAAAAATAAGCACTGCATAATCATTTCATTATTTTGTCTTTACATATGAATTGTCACTTGGCTTTAGAATTCTTGTCATAACATTTTCTCTAAAAATTTACAGACGTGTCTTTACTGATGCTACCAGCTTGCGATGCTGTGGGAAGCAGCCATTTGCCATAAGTAAAGCCCTTTCCTTGTTTATGTCGTGATGCATTTGGTTTGTTGTTTGTATTCCTAGGGTATTTGAAGATGAACAAAAATTATATTGAATTTGGAAACACTGATGAGTTAACAAGAGTAACTTCAGGGATTGGCAGGACAAATTCCAAGTGTAATCAGCTGAAGAGTGAGTCATAAGTGAAGAAGTGAAAAGAGAAAACATAAGCAAAAGTTTTAAGAAGATTGACAGTGAAATGGCACTGAGGCACTCTAAAGGGGCATATTGAGATCAGGTGGGAAATAAAGATGATATGTTTTGCTAATTAGAATTACCTGGTGCAGGGGGCAGGGGGAGAGAGAAAGAGAGAGAGGGACACTGTACATATCTGAGAAGGGAAATACACTTTGTATCTAGAACACAAATGGAAAAACTGGTATTGCAGAGCAAGAAGGCATACCCTTTACTATCACAAGACTAGAGAAGACTAAAGGCGCAAATGCCACTGATGAGTAGGTTTGGAGGTGGGAAGATGAGAGGCTTGCCGATGCTGACGAGTTTTTCTCGGTGAAGTATAAACCTCGGTTATCAATTGACGAAGAGTGGAAAAAGAAGTATAGGAGGTTTGCGAAGCCACAGAAGTTGTAAAATAATTTTCTTGGAAAATGATTATATATTTTACCAGTGTCAGGATATTTGATATAGGAAAACAAAACAAAACAAAATATGAAATGGACTAGGTGATCTCTGTGAATTCCAGTATTACTTGAGGATTTTCATTCTAATTTATTCATGAGATCCCAGGGTTTATCATATAGCATGCCACCTAATGGACATCTGATATGTCACAAATAATTCTTTAAAGGGTACAGTTAGATATCTTTCCTATACATTTTAACTGTGTATATTTTAAGTGATGGGAAATTAATGGATGCATGTAAAGTTATTGAAATTTAGTTTATGATGAACTTGAATTTATAGTAACAAAATACATATTTTTAAAATTTGGGTTTCCTGTACTGAATGAGAGTTTGACTATATTTGTTTAGAATTTGTTTTCATGAAAATTACCTCAACCCCCAAGTCTAACAAAAGTAACAATTAAAGTAATGGTAGCACTCCAAAATTTACATTCTTCATAGAAGATATATTTTCTAATAAGGTATTAGAGATCTAAAACATAACACTTTTGCCCAAAATTATTAATACATGAATAGATGTTATCAGCTAAATACTTTTAGGAGATAGTGGAATGCATTTATATAAATCGAATAACACAAAATACAAAGCTTGTGCCCCAAATCTGTAATGTTTTAGACTGGATTTCAGACATGAACATGTTGGAATTTAGGCTTTATATTAATACTTTTAGTCATGTAGAGAAGCACACTCTCTTCTCTCTCATGCTGCTTATAGTAACTAAAAATAAAGAAAGTACATTAAAATAATTTTATGAAAACTATACATCAAGATCCTATGAAAACTGTAACTTTGTTGACTACCTGACTGTTAATAAAAATGAATTTGAGATTACAGCACATTTAATATTTCTGGAAAAGGACATTAGTTATTGCTATATAGCATTTTCCTTCAAGATGGTCACTTGTGCCCCGAACACTGTCTACTAGAAAACATTTTGACAGACAGACATGTGTCCTTCTTAGTGGCTTCCACTCCACTTTAAGTTCAGACTCAATTCTGTAGATTAGCCACATATCTATCCTACTGTACTAAAAAAAGAGATTTTTTGAATTCCTACTTCATGTTTCTACCTCGTCAAGATGACATTTTATGTTTTGATGCTTCAGTGCCTGCATTTTCTCTATCTGCTTCATGGAGTATAGAAAATTTCCCTATCTTTTACTTAACATTCAATGACTGAAAATTGAACATTTAACTCAGTTGTGTTAAACTGAATACTTTATGATGAAAGATTTCAAAAGTTGATAGAAAATATACTGCAGAAAATGCCTGTAACATATTTTCTTCATGATTTAGTTATAAAATTGAATCGAGAGAGAGAGCAAGCTATAATTTCTGATACAATGATTTGATTGTTACATATACTTGCTAAAATCTTTTTTTTATTTCAAAGGCTTGAAAAACTGGTTTTCAAGGAAGTGAAAGGCAGAGAGAAGCAGCCTCTTTGGTTCAGGGCCTCTGCAATGTGAAGAGTTAGACTGCGCAGAGTGAATCTCAACAAAAAGCAATTCAGCATCCTCGCTGGCATGGCCTCCACCCCCTTCAAAATTGGAAGAATGTCAATAACAATCTTCTTGTTACCCAAATTAAATAGAGTTTTATCCATGTCTCAAGTCTGAAGGGACAATGAATTCAACATTTCATTCTCAACCACTCAACGTTCGTAGAAATGAGAAGGGTTTGCCCTTCTTCTCACTTTGGCTGTACGCGAGAAAAACAGGTTGCACAAAAGAGATTGAAAAGCTTTAAACTTCAAATTCTGAAGGTTGTTTTCAAACTCTGTGAGTCAGGCCACTTTGTCTACTAGGAGATTTATTTTACTCCACTCTTACTACCTCTGACAGAGAGAGAAAAATCACACAAAAATAAAGAAATCATTATAGAATTGAATACGTGACCCCCAGACAGACAAGAGTCCCACATATTTCCTCCCTATGTGATTAACACATTTGATATTGCTCACAATAACCACTTGTGTAATGGCTTATGTTAGACTGTTTCTCTCCCCTCAAAATTGTGCATAAACTCCATAAAATGTATCGGATAACAAATTGCTACATGATAATTCATGTAAGAGAGAGATGCTTAGTGTATTTTGTATAGGGTCTTTATTTTGTGATTTACTGATTGTATCTGTATACATAAAGCAGAATTCTGATATAGTTTATATACCAAGATATTAACAAATTTTGTTTTCTAGATGACTGGAGAGAAGATGCAAAAATAGGGATGTTTTATAAATTATAAACACTGGTGTTTATGCTGTTTGTATTATTATCCCTTACAGGACAAATGCTTTATTGTGCTTTGTTGTCAGTTGACTGCTTTGGGAATTGATCCTGCTTATTCTCCCTCATATCAAATATTCCTGCTCTGTCTCTAGTCTCTCTGGCCAAATGCTTAATTTCCCATTGGAGTTTCTCTTCCCCTACTCATGTCTTAAGTACGAGTTTCACAAAGGCTGTGTGCAGGGTCCTCTCTGTACTCATTTCCATATTTTCTTTCTACATTGTTGCCTATCATCTACATCACAGGTGGCAAACACAAGGCTGAATCCAGCCCTCCACCTTGTTTTATCCCGCCTGGCACCTTGTTTCTACCCAGCAGCAGCACGGAGCTCTCGCTTAACTGTTAAGGAGCAGTTACATTTATATAGTCCTAAAATTACATTCAGCCCTTTGAAGGCAACCCTGAGGCTGATGTGACCCCCGGTGAAAATGAGTTTGACACCCATGACCAACATCCTGATGAGTCACGGCCTTTTTTTTCCACTTTCTTTTCGGGGTTTTCTCCTAAGCTTCCAGTATGTGTACTTATAATAACAATCTATCTGGGAAGTCTATATCTTTGTTGTACAGAGCTCTATTTTCTCCAAAAGTCTTCTCCTTCCTCCCCTCTGAGGCTTCTACCTTGGTGAAGGCATCATTGTCCATCCAATTGCTTAATGTGCAATCTGAATACCAGATTTCTTCCCCCCATATCTCCCAGATTTAACTATGTACCATGTCCTAACAATGTTATATACTTAAAACCTCTTAAATCTCTCCCATGTTTGCCTTCCATATTGCCACTACCTTGGTTTACACACTGACTTCTATAGTCTAAGATAATGTAACTTCTTCCTCCCTTGTGCCTCTGCTCCAGTCCTGTTCCCACTCTGCAGTCTTTACCCTTCAGGACACTGGGGTTTGAAAAATATTGAGGGTCACACTGGACCGATGGGAACTTGCTAGTAAGAGGAGAGGCTATCAAGGATGCCCACCAGTCCAACATGGAACTAAGGAGGCTGCTTTGAGAAGATGAGAGCATGAAGCAAAATGGGATATTTTAATGAACAAGTGATGGGTATGAACATAAAGATAGCCACTGGAAAAGGAACTGGGTTACATTCTTTATTCACTGGTAAATTTCATGTTGGTCTTTCTTCCGAGGTAAAAGACAGACATCATTTAAAGTTACCCTTTATCCAAGAGGAGGGTTTTGTCTTCTACTTCTCCATTATCCCTGAGCTACTTATATTTTTTAACTTGTTTTTAGTGTGACTATTTTTCTACACTCAACATTCTCACACCAGATAGACTGAGATTGAATCAGAGAATGGGCAATCTATCAAGGTCAGCAGTCTACACGTCTATCTATCTATCTATCTATCTATCATCTCTCTCAAAATGATTAATGCATGTACTTATTTTACATGAAACTACACCACAGATACATTTGGTAACCAGAAGGTCATTGAATGACTAGTGATAGTATCCCCCAAAATATTAGTGTTTGAATAGTTAAGATGAAGGCATACTTCAGATGCTCTATGGGCAGAAACTGACCCATGGCTATTGCCTAACTAACCTCTGAATCTTTCCAATAAGAAATTTCAGAGAGATGAACAGGGTATAGTATCTTCAGATTAATTATATCCTGTGAAAGATATATTTTATTTCTGATTATTTCCTTTGCTGAAATGATTGTTATTATCTTTAGTAGAGAAGATCCATTAAATGTTTTATTTTAAGGCTACACTGAAAAGAAAAAGTGCTAGCAGTGTACATTATTAGGTTTGATATGTTTAACTAAAGAGTTACTAGCAATCTTAGGACACCATGTTTTTAACAGTAAATGTTGAGAAATTTTAATGTGACCAACTAGTATCTTCAATATAAATGAGGGACACTTTAATATCTTTAATAAAAATGAGGGGCAATTTTCTGCCTTTTAATATTGTGGAATATTGTTTAAATTTGATGATTTGAGACCAAAAGTAGCCATTACTGTAAACACACATGCACATATACCATGATTTTATGTTATATATAAACCAGATAAGCATGCTATATGTTTGTGTGGTTTTTTGGATGCAGTAAGTTACTTTTAACCAAAATTGGTTGTATTTTAATGTATTCAGTAGAGATAGGATCGTATTGCTCAAGTATACATATGTTGAAATTATTTCAAAAACATTGTATATTACTTATTCAAATTCAGGACACATTTCCAGAAATGAGTACGTTATTACAGTTTTGCTATGATGTGTAAATTAGTAGAAAAAGAAATATATGAAGTATAAAATTTACAAATCAATATGAATTGGAACAATATCTTGACCATGTAAAATCATATATGTTAAGACTGATTTTGTATGCATGAAGGCTGAGTAGTTACATACATTCACATTGATCAGGAATTGAAATTTAATGGCCAAGATTTGAGAACTGACACTATCACTAGTTGTGTGAACTTGGTAAGTTCTTTAATAGTTCTGAGACAAATTTTCCCAGATAATCACAAACTAGATCATAAACTTCACTAGATTGTCCTATAGAAATAAGACTTTTTTAAAAATAAATAATCTGGGACTGGTGCAGCCACTGTGGAAAACAATATGGAATTTCCTCAATAAACTAAAAATGGAGCTACCTTTTGATCCAGTGATCCCACTGCTGGGATTATACCCTAAGAACCCTGAAATATCAATCCAAAAGACCCTATGTTCATAGTAGCATTATTTTCAATAGCCAAGTGCTAGAAACAGCTTAAGTGCCCATCAGTAAATGAGTGGGCAAAACACTATGGTACATCTACACCATGGAATACCACACAGCAGAAAAAAAGAAGGATCTACTACCCTTTGTGACAGCATGGATGGGATTGGAGAGCATTATGCTAAGTGAAGTAAGCCAGGCAGTGAAAGACAAATACCATATGATCTCACCTAGTGGAACCTAATCAACAAAACAAATAAATGAGCAAAATAAAATCAGAGACTTGGAAATGAAGAACAAATTGACAGTGACCAGAGGGGAAGGAGGAGGGAGATAATGAGGGAAAGAAGGGGAAGGGACAAGCTAAGGAACATGAGTAGAGGACTCATGGGCATGGACTCTGGGGGAGATTGACAGCACGAGTATTGGGGGATGGGGCAGGGGGGAACAATGAGGAACATGCAGGACAACTGTAAGTGAACAACAGTAAAAAAGTATAAAATAAAATGTGGGATAAAAAAGAATCTGAGCCTATGGAGTCTCTGTTGAAGACTGTTCTAACATACTTCTAAAATGTATCTTCATTTTCATTTTTTCCTGTTTTAAATTTGTTTTATTCTTATTTATTTTTTATCCATAGTTACGGAGTACATGCCTAGGTTCCAATGGACATCATATCAAATATGGATTAAATCTTAATAAAACATAAATAAATAAATAATCTGTAAAACCATTAACAAATGTTAAATCTTATTTCCTATGTTATAATAGACACTAGTCTTAATTGATGGACCTCATTTAACTACCAAATATTTTCCAAAGTGGTCCAGTGATACTATACTAAACATAATAATAATGACTTTTATGGTGACATAGGGTTAAAGAATACTGTATACTCAAGCCTCACTTTTATTTCACATTAAAGCTTCCAAGATTTTCTTCAGTAAAGAAAACTACTTAATATATTTTTTTGAATTTTTATGAGTTTATTTGGACCAAACTATGATAAATGCTGGGAAGCAAAATCTCAATGGATTCTTAATATTGTTTAACACAGGTTTTCTGAGCTTATGTAATCTAGAAACCTTGTTTTTAATACAATACTTTTCATATTTATTGTCACTTAATGTTGGGAACTGCCCTGCCTGGTTTCAGAAGCTGTAACCCCCCATGGCTAAGGCTGAGTCAGAGACCTTGGAACCATAAGCCACTAAGGAGACAAAGCTTATCTCCTGGCAGGGGCACTGCCTCTGCCCACTTTACTTTACCCTGCTTGGCCCTGAACCTGACCAGTTAGCCAATGACAGGTAAGATTCCTCAAGGGAGGGATGACCTAAGACAGGCATGGTCACAAAAAGGCCCACAGTGAAGGACTTGGGGGGCTATAGAAAAAGGGGGTGATGGACCCTCACCCCTCAGCTTTGACATAGCCTGAATCCTCGTTCTATCTGGAAGAAGTTTCCTAATCTCTTGGCTGTCTTACTTCCCCTGCTGACTTAAGCCTGAAATAATGCCAGAGGTGGGTAGGCCCCGTGCTGGAAAGGGCAGGTTCCCTGGGGAGATCAGGCCTAAGAAAGAATGCATAAAATCCTGTGAAACCTGCTTTGCTAATACCCTCAATTTAAATGATAAGGGTCCAAGCCTGAAATGAGTTTGTTTCCCTTTATAGCCCTTTAGCTAAATGACCCTAACTCAGAATAAGCCCTCAGGGTTCTGTGTTTGTTATCTATTGTTTGATCCTTACTGTCTGACAATGATTGATGAGCTTTACCTGTATTCCTGTGCAAACTGAACCCAATAAAAGCCCATTGAGGAACAGGCTCTTGGCCCTTCTCCTTTGGGAGATTGGCTACCTTTCCTCCCCAAGAAGATCATGTCTTGGTAGACTTATTCTCATCTGTGGCAGCCCGGAGGTCCTGCAGGCAGAGCCCCCCCCCACAACTTAACTGGCCAATAAAGAGAGAAATGAAATATTTGAACATAAATATCATACATAAAGTTAAAACAAAAATTTACACTGATGTATAAATATCTGGATTTGCCCAGAGATTTGACTTTTAAATTTAGATACATTTAACATAACAGATCCAAGAAACACACATAAAGAATGTACTGAGCAGCATGCCCTATGACTGGGCGTAGAGTACATTTATTTATTTATTTATTGCAGAGGTGGAGAGAGTAAGGAGGAACCAATTACAGAAAGTCCCCAGGAAGAGTAAGCTGCATAGAATAGAAGAAAGTGAAAGAAATAATTAGCCAAGTGAAGTGGAAAGAAAATTCCAGTCAAAGCAAATCATATGTGATGGTACGGAGGAAGCAAGTAAATTTCATGTATAAGTGACAGCGCGCAAATTGGCTTGACAGATGTGGAATCTCAGACTAGGAATAATGAGAGAAAGCTCAGCGAGACTGAGTGGAAATAAAATCTTAGAGGTTAGACACGTTCAGGAAACCGATGTTTTTCATGGAACTTCAATATCAAAACATCTACACACATTTAATCCACTAGTCACCAATGTTCACAATTCATCATACGTTATCCTTAACTTTCAATACTAATTATTCCTGTCTAGACGTCCAGCAAGTTATGTGTACGGTTTTAGGAAAGCTTGATAAATATTTTGAGTCTGATCCTGTGCATGAGACAGAAAGTCTTTGTGTGGTTTCCCAGCCAGCTAAGTGAGAGTGACATGAATAACATGCAGAGGTGTTTGTAACGGGAGCTATCCCTGCACACTCACCTTCCTGTAAACACTGGATTTCCTTCTATGAATCCACCTGCTCCCCTGAAGCCTTATTTTGAGGAATGCTGCCAAAACTTCTATTTTTAAATATGACAGTAGAATACTAAGGAGCGAATTCCACGCAGCCTCATTTAACAGAACACATTTCATACCCATGTAATCCATTAGAAAAGTAATTAGAGAGTTAAACACTTGGTTTTCAGCATGTTTTAAATCAGTAGACCATAAAAAGTCTTCATGACAGAATAAAATTTATTATTTTCTAAACCTCCATGGATTTTGGGCTTTGGGGCGATTCATATGGACCTGTGGTAAGACTTAAATGTGAATTGTTATGGGATGAAGGGCTTGTGAACACGGTGATAAACACAAACAAATGATAAAAACAAAGGCAATTGTATCATACACCTAAAAATATTTTAACACCTTAAAATATGTTCACCATTACTATTTATAAACCTAAAAATAATTTTTTAAAACTTCTTTGGTAAGGCAGAATATGGCACTCTGCTATTGGCTTATGAATCCTGTTCTCATAAGTTTGGGTCAACACTGTAATTATATTTCCATAATATATTCCATAATAATTACTTCTTTCTAATTTTAATATACCCCTATCCATTATTCTGAATTAATTAGATGGAACTTCTTTTCAGAGTGTTTTCAAAACAGATTGTACAAGGAATTTTATACACATTTAAAGCATTATTGCAAAAAGTGAAAATAGATGTGAAGGGCCATGTTGTTTTTAGTCAATTATATTCTTCCAGAAAGCAAAGCTGAATTCCCTTGTGAGCAGTATTTAGATAGTAGGAGCCTATAGTTATTCTTGCCAAGTGTATGGACCTTAGTCCAAACCTGTGAAATTAGCTTCTTTAATGGCATTTCTATAATCTTAAGAAAGGAAAGCCACTTTTTCAACTGTATTGATAACAACGGTGTCATTGAGGCAGGGCCTGGTCACATGGATCATAATAACCAGTGTGTCCCTAAGATGTGGTCTTCAATATGAACGGGAACAAGCCAGTGACTGTGCTCTTGCCACACTGCGGAGTACCAATAAGTTTATTTATTTACCATTTCGTTCCATTAATGATTTGAATTGGCTTAGAAATCTCAGAACAAACAGTGAGCGAGTCAAGATGAAGGGAGAGGATGGGCACAAACATCAAAGTTAGTGGGATGAATGCACAAAGACACACCCATTGGAGAGTCTTAGGTGGTTTCTCCAGGTAGACCTCAGTTCTGTCTCTAGGTTGCCTAATAATAAGCACAGTGAAAAGAAGGGAGAAGCAAACGTGTTAATTATTTAATCAAAGTCTCCATAAAAATTAAAATTCAAGTAGTTAATTAAATATGGGGACTTCTTTTAGAGCTGAATAGGAGGGCATGTTGTATAAACTAGCAGATAATAACCTTGAGATCATCCTTAAATTGTGAGGATAATTAAATTTTATATGAATTTTGTCAGTTAGGCCATTGGTTAGAGATGAAGGCAAGTCTACAGCATGCTAAATAGACGTCTTCCTTTGCTTTGAGTTAGTATTCCGTGTAGAAAGGAATTTCCCGGAAATCTCAATTTTTCCTGGAGGCTTCCTTACAATCTAGAGAAGTTATTTATGTAGTTAGCTATTCCTTTGATACTTGGCAAATCAGGACCTATGAGCTTCTTTTTAAAATACAGTTCATGTGGGAAAGCATTGAAAATAGACAGTAAATATTGGTATGCATTCCTTTTCCTTGGGAGTGGTGCAAAGCATGTGCAAATTACAACAATATTTATTTTAACTGTTCCATTTTAATTAATTATTGTTTCTTATAGCAGTTTAAATCACAATTTTGATTATTTTATCTGTACTTCAAAATTTAATAGAGTGCTGAAAGATGTTTAAGATGCCTGCCAAATGAAGATGCTGAGCTCATTCCAGCTGTATCTTACAGGGAGCCTTTTCTCAAGGCCAAAGTGCAATGTTTGGTGTATTTTCCTCATTAAAAAGACCATCTCATAAGTTACCATTCATGGAATAGAAGGAAATTTGGCTTCTGGGGTATTTATCTTTAATCATCTGAAAGCTTTTAAAAGATGATTAATTATGTAGTACACAAATCAATAATCTTCAGCAGATAAAAACTCTAAGATCCAGTCATCTTGCTATTGTTCATTTTATATGGATTACTTACAAATAAATCTGGCTTTTTCCTGGTGTTTGAATAACAATTTTCAAAGACATGGCTTGACTTAAATCATTTTTATCTACATAATAACTACTAAGAACAAATCTTTCTGGTTATCTCTAAATGACATGTCTTTATAATCTGAGTCGAACTGCTTGCTAAAAGAATGAAATTATGTAAGTTTTTTGCCACTACATGAAGTTGAAGGACTTAAAGGTATGCTTTCTACCAGTTCTTGGGATTCAGAAATGGGGAAATAAATACCACCGTGACAACCGTATACAGGAAGGCCACAGCCCCCACTCTGCCCACCTACTGTGCTGAGGCAACGTGTCTACGAAACCATGCTGTATTCCGTCATTCTGTTTTTCTGTTGGTACACCTGATTAGCCCAATGTTAAGCTCCTGATTCCTGCATAACTAAGTTAATACACTGAAAAACGATCTCTTACCTATAACTTTGATCTGTGACCTAACAGGAAATGTAGTTTATCAATCTTACCTAGTGGCCAGGTATTTAAAGGTCTCCAATGTTTTAGAACCCAAAGAGTAAGGCAACAGGTATGTATCATGCAAGCATAAAGAATGTAACCCCAAAGTATATGCTGATGATAGAAATTCAGATGGGTTTTTTAAAAATTAAAAATTGGTATAAGTCATCAATAGGAATAATGTATGAGGAATTTCAACAATGACAGAGACATGGTAACGATATGCTGTGAATGGTTCCTGGAATTGGAAGTCTTAGCAGATGCCAGTTCCAAACACCAAATGACATTTCCAGGATTGCGATGTGTGGAGGAGTGGCAAGAGCAAGACTGGTCCTGGGTCCTCATATAGTTCATAGGAACAAGATGTATAATATAAACAACAACAACCCCCCACCCCCCCCCCCAAATCTAGGGACAGAGCCGGAGGCACATAGAAGAGAGTTAAAACTTAGAAGTTCATACTTCAGAAGAAAATGGACTTGCCATCATGAGAAGTGAGTTTCCAGACAGAGAAACTAGAAAAGTAAGTTGGCTTTTGAAGGGCTGCTACTAGGATCAACATGTCGTGGAATTTAAATACTACACAGTATGAGAAGTAAATAGTCAGCACTGAGATCCTGCCCTTGGGAATCCAAAGGCTCGTTGGGTGATGGCCTAGAGACAGCAGCTCTCCAAAGGAGCTCTGGGACCTCAGCAGCTCTCACGGGTCCCAGAGCAGGCTCCACGCAAAAGAATACTTCAGCCTCCAAGCCACCTATCTGGGGGATGCTTCTAGGCAATAACATTTTAATCTCTTTGTTTCTCTGTTTTTCAATATTTTGCTTTTGATCTTGGTTTAGTTCACTATCATACCTTTGGTCTGACTTTTTAATTGTTTTGTTCCCTTTCCTAAACTCAGCAAGTCCCAGAGATACAGCCCATCCCTCTCATTTGTAATTCATGCTCCTTTCTCCCTTCCTACCTCACCACAAACATCCACTGATCCAAGCCTGATCCACTCCCAGGCCTGCCCTGCTCCTGTAAGGAACTTCTCTGTCACACAAGGAAACATGAACTTGGGATCTAAATGGAGCCTCATCAATTAAACTAAAGCATCAGACAAAAGGGAAGTTCAGCAATGGCAACTTGGTCAGGGGAACAATGTTAGTCTTCTAGCATTCGATAGATCATTCTGTGAGGTATTGTTACACACCATTGTTCTTTTCACAGAGCTTTAAAATGGACGGTCAACAGCAACCACTAAAGGTCAGATTGCAAAGCCCAGACAATGAACCACTCCTGTTTGTGCTGCACACACACCTGCACCTGCACGGACAAGCCAAACTGAATGCAGATGGCTCCTCTGCTGGACCTTGCATTGGTCACAATAGAAGTATTTATCCTAAGAGCAGAAAACATAAAACTTCTCAATTTTAGTACTTTGCTAATAAAGAAATAGAAAAAAATACCTTACATTGATTTTAGAGTAAGTCACTTCTTTTGAAATTTTTCAAATGTATTTGCTTGCTAACAATGTGGGGAAAATAGGCTTTTAGAAATTAGGAGCTCCTTAGATACTAGATATACAAATTGATCAGTTAGTAACATATTCATAGCCATTGGTGTCCCATTATTCATCTTCATTAGAATCTTCTAAGAATAAAGGCAAAATTATATTTCATGGCTAAAACATAATTAAAACATTTATTTCATATCATAGTTTCCTGGTGATATTAGAATTTTATTTCTTCATATGTGGACCTCCAAATTGCCTGGTGACAGATGCCCTTCACCAACCATGGTGTTGACTCCTTTATTATAGTAATTGTTTCTCCTACCAAAAATTACTAAAACTGTAATCTTTTTTGAGGGACTATCAAACAATAATCCTATAGGTGCTAATATGAATATTAACTTTTACAACTGGCCAAATTTTGACATATGTGTTTTAATTAGCAAACCTAACTTACATATGGGCCAACTGTTTTTGATTTGTATTCATATTATGTTCTTCTTATTTATGTTTCACAAGAATATTATTTTTGGTAAATTTCATAATCATGATCTTTGTTTCTTCCAAATAAGCATGCTACCTGTTCATGTATTGGTGAGCCTACCAAAGAGTCAATCAGCAATTTTGACATGTTTTTGTGGCCAGCTTGGAAAATTAGCATGAAGTCCCTATTTTTGAACTGAATATGTTTAGTGTCACTAAAATTGGACTCATTTTAGTGTGATTTAGACTAATGTGACATGAATAATTTTCAATTAAATTTCACAAGGAATATTTTATAATACTATCTAGTTATAACTAATTTCTCAAAGGTTCTTATGATATTACCGACTTTACAACTTAATGAGTGCTTCAACATACTTTGAAATAAAGCTCTGAAGGAGTCGCAAAATCACTTTAGCGCTGCAGTAATAATCAACTGTTTTCAAAATTGCTCAAAATCAGGAAATTTTGAGCAATGTCTCTAAAGAAAGTAGTTATAATTATACACTAATATCATAGTTCTGAATATGGTATTATGATGTCATAACTCTATAGGAAAGCATCTTACCATATTCGTAAGCTCTTACATGGGAAAATTGATTATTTTCTGTTATTCATCAATTCTATGGAGTGTACATGGAAAATATTGAAAAGGAACACAAATGAAGAAGAGGGTGAGTATACTCAATTTTCAGTCTTCAGCTTTCATACTTTTCAAATATCAACCCCCAAAATAGTGTACAAAAGCTGAGCACATCAGCAAATTATCATTATTACTTAAAGACATTGGCATATTCAATTGACTTCTTCCTGTAGTGAATCCAGCAAGTCTTTTAGTAATACATAATTATGAAATTAAATAAGTTCTCATTCACCCAGCTGGAAAACTTCTGAGGTGGGTAACATCCTAATGGAAATATAATGTAGAAGAAATAAAAAGGACAGAAAAAATAGAACAACTGGAGAATGAGTTAGTTTGGAAGAAAAAAGGAATGGCTAAAGTGCGGCCCATTCTTCTGTTTAAGAAGCCATAAGAATAGGCACATTATTAAAATATATATGGAGAACCTATGCTACCATTATATCTATTATCCTTCAGGGCCAGTGCTGGAAAGGTAGACTTTTAGCATGACTCTTCTATGGGGTCCAGACCAGATTCAGCTACTTAACTAGACCACGAATTTCAAAGGAGCTGATGGTTTTTAGGCTACAGGTCACTTCCTGAAAATTATTCTGTTCTTAAATAAATTATGTCAATAAAGCTCAAGGAAAATCAAATAGGGAACAAATCTCATAACTTGATTTATGGCCTCTTCAATATAGGCTAAATAAATGAAAATTGGATTATAAGATGCTCTAAAGCCAAGATTTTTAATTCACTCATTGAATAAATTCATTCATTGAAAAAATAAAAATGTTCTTACATCATTTAAAAATTTGATTCTAATAGTAGCCTTGCATAAACTACTTCATTATAAATATTCAGCTTAGCCTGTACAAGTTCTTATATTTGTTCACACTTTCCTTTTATATCCTCTAGAAATTCAAGATGCCTTCATTGGTGATTATGAGAATTAGTTTGTATTTTATTGCAGCATATAGTGCACATTTTAAGAAAACTATAATCTAAATAATTTATGAGATAATAGAAGCATTAAAAAAAGGAACACATGGCTGGTGTAGCTCAGTGGATTGAGTGCGGGCCTGTGAACCAAAAGGTTGCTAGTTCAATTCCCAGTCAGGGCACATGCCTGGGTTGCCGGCCAGGTCCCCAGTGCGGGCTGTGCATGAGGCGACCACACATTAATATTTCTCTCCTTCTCTTTCTCCTTCCCTTCCACTCTCTCTAAAAATAAATAAATAAAATATTTTTTAAAAAAAGGAACAAAAACACGTATTTACTAAACTTTTGACTTGCATGATAGGTATTACAAAAGACAAGCATAGGTAAGATATGTTAAAATACCTTAAAAAAAGAGTGTCAAAGTTGAAATGAATAAAACATAGAGTAAGGTTTTGTGGGGTGCTAGAGCTGGCAACAGAGTCTGCTTAATCCTTGATTTGGCACTGCTTTTGACCGACTGCTTGTCATTCCCATGAAAGCTCAGGATGATAAATCCTCAGTGGAGGAGTTGTTAGCAACCGCAATTTGTGCTCAATCTAACTGTTTCATTAACTTATAATGAGGAAGGCCCACATACTGAATGTTTCAATACTATTAAAATTTGATATTATACAGGTGGTGGAAGACCTCCAAGTATCTTAAGGTCAGTTTTATCTTAGACCTGACTTCTTTCCCAACCCCCTGGGGAGCCATTTACAACTGTTGAGAAAGCAAAGGGACTCTTATTTCTTCATTGTAAGAAGCACTCACCCTTAGACAGATATTTGAACCTGCCACTTCACCAAGTACACTTTGCTAATAAGCCTGCAGAATACCACAGAGTTTATGAAAACATAGATCAATGCCAACTGCTTTATTACACGGCATTGCCAATAGCAGGCACCTGCAGTGAAGTTTCTGTTTTTAGAACACTTTTTTTTTCTTCACATATTTGTATCTTTGGATGAGAGGTTTTAAACCAAGTAATCTCCCATAGTTATTGCTTCATATCTGGGCTCATAATTCATATTGTAACCACATAGTTATAATTGGCTATATTGAAGGCCTCTTTAACTCACCAGAGGAAAATATAAGCCAACTTTTATTTTGAGAACCGAAAGAAAAGTGATATTTATACTTGATATTTTTTTAATTTTCTTAAAATAAACCAGTGAATTGTTTTTGTATTTTCTGGTGCACTTAGAATCACTGCTCTTCCAATGACCAGCCAGAGGATATTTGAGTATATATAATTCTCCTGACTATGATAATTGTGTGTTTTTTTTAAATAAAATACTGATAAGTTAATTTTAAGAGACTGTAACAAATACTCATATCTTAATTATGTCATTACATGAAATCAAATGCTTGTTTGTTTCTTATAACCCTGGAGGTTTGTCTTTAAATGCACAAATCTCATCAACACTAAAGAAGCAACATCCTCAGAGATGCTCATGGAAATGTATTGAATGGTTCTCTGCACACTAAAGCAATTCAATTCCTTATTGTTAACTTTCTTGCCAAGAAAATTTCAGTCACAAATGATTTTAACAGTGAATTCTATTGAACACTAGAGAGGAAATAAAAACCAATTTTAATTTTGGAAAGAGAGGATTTAAAGCAAACAATTTCTGATGGGCTTTACAAGAACAGCATTATTCTGACCCTAAAAGTGACACAAGAAGAAAAACAAAGCTAAACTACAGACCAATGTCTCTCATGAACAGAGACAAAAATACTTTAAAATTCTAGGAAATCAATCCAGCAATAGACAAAAATGATAATACTTCACTGCTGAGTATAGTTTATTTATCCCAGGGATGAAAAATTGATTTAACACTTGAAATCCAATCAATATAGTCCCAATATTAACATGATAAAGTAGAAGGAAACATGGGATCCATTCAAAAGATGCTGAAAATTAGTAGACACCATTCACTAATCATTTTTAATTAGAAACTGTAAGCAGGCAAAAATACAAAGGCTATTCCCTCATCTGACCGAATTCAACAACAAAACATCTGCAAGTAACTTGGCACTTGATGGCATGAATCAAAAGCTTTTCTGCTAAGATAAGAAACACACCATGGATCCTACTCCAACAATATTTGTTTTTCAGCTTAGTTGAAGCAAAATTGACAAGTAGAATTACAAGATATTTAAAGCGTACCTCACACTGATTTTATATGCATATTGTGAAAGGTTTCCCCCTGAAGAGTTAACACACCCATCACTCACATGTTGATCTTTATTGTGTATGTGAGAGCATTTAAGTTCTACTCTTAACACAATACACACAATACAGTGTTACCACCTGTGGTCACCACACTAGATCCTCAGGCATTTATCACATAGCTGAAAGGTTTTACCCTTTTTCTACTTATTATTTCCCCCACAGCCCAGTCCCTGGAGACCACTTTTCTACTCTCCGTTTCTATGAGTATAGCTTTTATTTAGATGGCACATGTAAGTGATAGCATACACTATTTTTCTTCCTCTGTGTGGCTTATTTCTCTTAGCATAGTGCCTTAAAGGTCCATCCATGTTGTCACCAGTGGCAGAGATTTCTTCTTTCTCTTGGATGAATAACATTCCAGTGCATGCCTGTGTGTATATAAAACTTGTTACCTCTTTTTCTGATAATATTAGCAGCTTGTAAATCTTATAAAAAGATTGAAATATATTAAGTATTCTCTCTTTCTTTGTAATTTAAAATCTATAGTTGTGTGTATTAAGAAACAGTCACAATTATAGTTTCATAATTCTGTTGTTTGTATCGATCACTATAATTAACCACTAAATGATTTTCTAAGACTGCCTTTTATAGATATCAAGTGATTCAGCACACATTGGCATATGTTATGTGTTAATATTTCCAAAATAAAAGCAAAACAAGGACTCAGTAAATGCTATATTCTCTCATTTCAAACACATTCAAATTATTCCTTTCCAACTGACTTTTTTTATGAGATCAAAATGTACAGTGTCTTTTATTTCTGTGTTCAACTCTTGCAAATCATTGCTGTAAAGTGTTATTTGCCACCTCTTGTTTTGCAACCAGTAGCTGACTTTCAATGAGAATTTTTCCATGTTCAAACAAGAAAGTACAGTTCAAACATTTTTAAATATCAAGGGCCACTCGAACAGATTCTTTTTCCCTCATTTTAATTAATTTTATTGGCTTCCAAGTTTTCAACAGATTCTACTTTTTAGTAACCAGTTTTGGTTCTTATGATCTTGAGATGTCAACCATCGATCCACTGGTAAAGTTTACAAATCTAAGAAAAGCGAAGGCGCATACATTGGCATCTAATGAGAAATAGTGAAGACTGCCAATCAAATTAATTGTTTCAAAAATACCAACGATGATATGGGGCCAGATATTATTATTAATTACTCACTCAATGTTTTTCCTTTCCCTCACTTGTTAATAGAATATCACAGTTTTGTTTAGGATGGCAATATGTCCAACCCTAAACAAAAATGGGTGATCATTGAGGCATCAGAAGTCATTTTGCTCTATGTGGGAAAAGTCCAATAAATCCCAGAATCACTGACTAAAAGTCATAAATCCCCAAACTTTGGCTTTAAAAAAATAATATCTCTTTATTCCATTTTAAAATGATTATTTATGTTATTTGTAGCCAAATGCAACCTTAATATATAAATAACTAGTATTTTTATAGTTGTACAATTTGCATAAGTCTTTCATAATAATTGTCTCATTAATATGCACAGTGTTAAGAAAAAATATAATTTTTTTTCACCTAAGCAATGTTCACACACAGTGATTCCTTTATGCAGTGTTACCTTTGCAGGCAATTGGAAGTGATGCCTTGGTTCATCCAGTGAGATTTAGAATCATTTTAGGTGAAAAAGTGAGAAAAAACTTGGAGATTTTTATTCTAAACAGGAAAAAAATATAGAGAAAAGTATGGTGACTTCATAATATAGATATGACTTACTTAGTTCTGCCATTAGTATGAGAATTTTGTTGTTTTGTTTTTAAGTATCACTGACCAAAAATTAGTAACCAGGGCTGTAATGATAACATTTATATGAGGGATATGAAACCCTCTAGAAAAATAAATGTTTCCAATGTTTTAACCCCAGGTTATGGTCTAAAGTTCAGGACAAGGATGAGTTAGTATTCTTCAATATAGAGATAATAACAAACAAAAAAGAATTTAATGATTATAAATAATTGGCAGACTTATGGAAATATAGTTGAAGATATGATTTAGTAGAATCCCTTGTCATTAAAAATGTATTGGACTGTGGGGCAAATAACAATAAACAAGTAAATAAACAAATAATACTGAAACAAAAAATGAAATTTCTGGTCACCAGAAATGAATAGTAAGTTATTAAAAGATGCCAAAACTGTTTCCTTTCAGGAGATTTTGGAAGCAGATATACTCCTAGAAACAATTGGCTCATACTAAATAAAACCTAGGACCTCTAGATGTTCACACTCTTCATGGATGAGAAAAATTCTGTTTCATGTCAGTGAGAGACTTTATCATGTGTCTGATGTTTGAGTGAGAAAAATAGCCATCCATGAGTAAAAGGGTCCTGGAGACATCAGTACAGGCAAGGCCACTACATAATTACAGCTGGCAACAGTACAACATAAAAGTTTAAGGTCTTCTGTTTACAAAGCAAGAAAAAGAAAGCACTATCAAAGTTACTAAAATATAAAACTTTCACCTTTCTTTCATATTATCTATTTTGACTTGTTATGGCATGTATATGTTTTTTGTTATTTAATGTCTTTTTAAGTAAAAAAAAACCCAACATTTTAAATTACTCACAAGGATTTTACACTTCACATTTACAGTGCGCTCGAATAATTTTAAATGCAAATATGAGTGTTCACTTAGTGTGAAGAATCACAGAAATCACACAGCTCATGTTTGGTAACTCACATATGCACATGTATTTCATCCCATCAGAAGAGTGGGCATGCTGTGCAAAACCCAAATGTGTTTATTTCACTTCTCTGTGTACGCACATTCTACCAACACTCTACGCAAGTATACTGACAACTAAATAGCCATAAAAGGAAAAAGAAATATGGATTCCCTATATTTCCCCTTCCTTCTGCATCATCATCTTCAGAGTGAGTGGTTGGCTTAAACAGGGAATTCACATAGTTAAGAAAGGATGTGAGAGGGCTCCTTGGGCATTAGCATTTCTTAGTATTCTATTGTGTTTTTCTGCATGGTGCAAATTTCTGGTTCGAATAGAATGGATAGCCTCTTTGGGCTGTCAGTGCTTGTGATTAATCAGAAGTAGATGGAACATGCCTTTCTCGCCTTGAGTTTTGTTGAACTTCCATGCACTGTGGGTGCACAGGGATTTTGTGTTCAAGGGTCATTGCAAACACTATCTGGGAATAGGGCATCAAGGAAAGGTGAATATATATATATTGAGCATATCTCCTCTGCACCATCGTTCCATTAGACCTCACTTACGAGGTGCAACTTCAAAGATAAAAATGATCAGGCGTTTCAAGAAAATGACTAAGCACAGAGCCCTTCTGACTACAGGGCCCATGAGAATAAACAGATCTCATAACTGCATGACAACTTGGTACTGATGCAATTATCAAAAGAAAGGTAAACACAGGCCCTGAAATTAAGGAGCGGTACTCATTGATTTGAGGACCAGTCACAGCTATCTGTTCATAGCATTTTTAAAATGATAGACATGTAACGGAAAGTCATTAAAGAAATGGAAAACTCCAAGAATCCAGTGTGGTAGGCAGAACTCTAGGATGATGCCCCATGCCTTTGTCTGGATGTAACCCCCCCCCCTGCTTTGACCTGGGGTGGAACGTGTGAACATGATGGGAGATAGGACTCCCTTGAGTATGTTCCATTATTTGGCAAAAGAGAGATTATCCTGGGTGGGCCTGACTTAATCAGGTGAACCCTTTAAAAGTAGAGTTTTCATGCTGGTGGCAGAAAAGAAAGTCCAAAAATCTTGCTCCAGATGGCCTGGATGAAAGCAAACACCCACGTTGTAAATTGTCTGTGGGGGCCATGTGGCAAGGAACCTCGGGCAGCTTTTAGGAGCTGGCAGGAAAACAAGGACTTCAGTCATACAACCATAAGGAAATGAATTTTGCCAACAACCAGCAAGCTTGGAAGTGGACCCCGAGCCCCAGATGAAAACCACAGCCCTGGCTGACACCTTTGCTTTCAACCTGGAGACTGAGCAGAGAATCTACCTAAGCTGTGCCTGGACTTCTGACCTACAGAAACTGTGAAATAATAACTGAGTGTTGTTTTAAGCCACTAAGTTTGTAGCAATTTGTTATGCAGTAATAGAAAATGACTATATCCAGGAATAATATTTTCTCTTCTATCTTTATAGTTATATCTTTTACAGCTTTCTTTCTATGTGCATAGATACTTTTTCTGTGTAATGGAATTATACTTTTTCTTTCATTCTATTTAATTTACTGTAATGGTGAACATTTTTCACCCCATTAAACAGTTTTATCACACCTTTTAAAATTTTTAAAAATCTAAAAAATGAAAAAACAGATCTCCAGCCCATGAGACTAGCTTTGGGTACAGGAACAAAATGTTTACTACCTGTTGGGTATCGGAAATAAAAGCCATTAAATAGCTCTAAAAATAGTCCAGAATTATTGAAACCACTGGAGGAAGCAAACTTGAAACTTCACAGTGAGTGTTAGCGGACAATAATCAAGACGTTTATTTTTAGTAGACGCAAGCATTGTTTAAACAGTGATATATCAAGAAGGATCCAAAATCCAGTTAGAACATGGCACCATAAGTTTCTATTTTTAAAAGAAATTATGATATCCCTTTACAACATAATATTAAAGCATGTAATTCCTAAGTACATCCTGATGAGTGCTTACACAGTGAGCACATTTGGGTAGCCACCAAACGGGTCTGATTATAAAACACTACCAGCAGCCCAGAAGCTCTTTCCCACCCATCTACACATTATTGCACCCCCTGTCCCAAAGATAACCACTACCTTAATTTCAAACACCATGGAATTTGCTCTTTTTAAAACTTATGTTAAATGTACTCATACAATTTATATATACCTGGCTTCTTTGAACATTTTGTTGGTGAGATTCACAGAACTCATTGCATGCAGCAATAACTGATTTGTTTTTATTTCTGTAAAGCAGCATGGTTTCATATATTTGCTACTCTATCACTGATGCATGTTTCCAGTGAGGGTCATTATGGGAACGCTGCTATAAACATTCTAAGGTGTGTCTTTAGAAGCACATAGGTACATATTTCTGTCACTCAGGAATGGCATTGCTGGGTTATGGACTGTACGTATCCTAAACTTCCTGGTTACAAAGAGTTTCAAAGTGCTAATAACAATTTATACCCTAATCATCGATGTTTGAGGGATCCATTCACTCCAACTGTATTGTTAAATTGCTGTTTTCTATTTTGGGGGTGTATTCTCACTTGCATTTCTATAATATGTGTGATTTTAGGCAACTTTCATAAGTCTGATATATATAAATGTGTGACCTGCTTATTCAAGTCTCTTGCCATTTTTAACTGATTTTTTTCTTATTTATTTGTAATAGTTTCTATCTATTCTGGATTTAAGTTATTTGTTAATTATATGGATTGCCAAGATACTCTCTTTTAGTTTGTGTGGGCTGTCGTAACAAAAAATACCACAGATTGGGTGGTTCAAACAGCAGAGATTTCTTTTATCAAAATTCCTGAGGCTAGAAGTCCAAAACCAAGGTGTCAGCAGGGTTGGTTTCTTCTGAGCCCGCTGTCCTAGGCTTGCAGATGGCCGCCTTCTCACTGTGCCCTCAGATGGTCTTCCTTCTGTGCATCCGAAGTCCCTCTTCTTACCAAGACATCAGTCAGATTGGACTTCAGACCAGCCTAACAGCCTCATTCAACCTGAATCACGTTTTCAAAGGTCCTATTCTCAAATACAGTCACATTTTGAGGTATTGTGCATTAGGATTTCAACATACACATTTTTAATAGGCCACAATTCATTCAGCCCATAGCATTCCCCCATTCTGTGTGATTTTAAAATCTTTATAATCAGTTGAAATTTCATCTATTTTTCAACTTCGCCCAATTCTAGAAAATGTTTTATATGAATTTGGAAAAAATATGTATTCTTCAGCAGTTGAGTGAATGTTATTATGTAAATTAGGTCAAGTTTATTAATTGCACTTTTAGTTTGTATTCTTGACTTTTGTCTAGTCTTTCAATCTTTACTGAGATGTTTATTTGAAACTCCCACTCTGATTTTGGGTTTGTCTATGTTTCCTTTAGCTTTGTCAATATCTGATTTTAGGGATTTTTTTGTGGCTATGCTATTAGATTCATATAATAGTAGAACTATCATATCTTTCTAATGAGCTGAAACATTTTCATTATGAAATGTCACTTTTTACTTTTTCTTTTGAGATAATTTTAAACCTACAGAAAACTTGCCAAAGCAATATAAATAAATCTCATATTCTTTTTCAATAAACACTTCAGGGTTGCCCAGCGCCGTTCCTCCCACTGTCCACCTAGTCACACTGATGTCCTTTATAGAAAATGATTCAACACGACCACGCACTGTCCTCAGCTCCCACCACTCCCTGGTCTTCCTCAGTCTGCAAGTTTACCATTTCTTCCTTCTTTCACAATTCAAGATCTCGTAAGCTACTATTTATGCTCCAAGGAGAGCCCTTGGAGTTTAATGAAAACATTACTATCGTATTTATACATGATTAAGTCAGCACAAAGTGGATGCAGGTCATTTTTATGTTGTAAAATGGAGACTAGATACTCACGAACTTGTGAAAGAAAAGTGTGTGTTATGTTATGTAGGTGAGAGGAAAATAGCTTTTTGAATAGTGGAAGTAGGGTAATTCTGTATTCAATTACACTAAATTTCTTTATTCCAGGTTGCAGCTACTTCAGAATGTCAATTCAGAGTAGGTATGACACCATACTGTATAACTGCATACGGAATTGTAGTTTACAAAGTACTTTCACGATACATGACATTTGAATTTGATATAATCCTGTAAGCTATGTTATCTTAAAAATACAAGGCCAAAGTGATGGAGATCAAAGCAATTCTGGGAAGCATTGATTCAGTCAGAAACCCAAATAGTGTTTGGATTATGAGGTGAGGCTGGGGGTATTTATAAGAAGAGGAAGGGAAATAATTATAAGAATAGAAGAAAGGTATTTCTATTGGCGCTCGTAAGCCAAGGAAAGAATGTCTGTAGGTACAAATAAGGTATATTATTCCCTGGCTATACGTGGTGGTGGTACTAGTTCTAATTTTCAGTCCTCTTAGTCAAGATGCTTTCTTTCCTGTTAGGTTTACAAAAAGTTGTTTCTACATCAATGCTGGTTTGGTCCAGTCCAGAGGTTATTTTGCCCAGTTAGAACATTCCGAAGGGCCATGGAACAAGACATGTAAGGCAGTTCCTCTGGGATGGCACCTCGGACTCCATTTTGAAATGGCTCTATTGATATCATTTTTCTCAATAAAATTATGTGAAAAAATTGCTGAGCATATACTCTGTGCCAGCTCCATGGAAACATGAATGACACAGAGGGTTTCTACTCTGGAGGAAACAGCAATCAAGTACAGGAAATAGTGTCCACTCATCATCAAGGTAAACCATGAAGCATACAGGGAAAAGCAAATGCTTGTCGCAGACAGCAGAGATACGGAAGAGCTGCTGCCTCTCCCTGACAGTGTCAGCATCAGGAGTGTGGTGCGGGATCTAGGGAGGAGTTCAGACAGTGGGGCTGCCAAAGCAGGATTCTGAACCATAAACTAGTGTTTTCTACTGATGGAAAAGGGGGGGGAGGGCAGAGAGAAAAATCTGTGGGTCAATCTACACTCTAGGTTAATGCAGTTTTGTGTATTTCTATACATATGACAAAAGTCTAGTCTTTATGCATGAAAAATGTTTGTGCTTGTATAAGTATGATAACTTAAAAATACCCAATTTTAAAAGTGCTTTGTTTTTCTGCTGCCATAGAACCTTAAAAGTGCACTTGTCTTCGTGCTAGCTTGATTAAATTAAATTGTATATGTACCTTGTCTCTTCCATCAAACTCTAAAGCGGTTGAAGGCAGGAACCACGTCTTTTTTCCCTAAGATCTCACATAATGCTAAACACATTGTAGGGGACTCTTAAATATCTATTCATTGGAATAAGAACAGACGAAAAGAAGGCATAGTATTACATTGTTTCTCACAACTTAATGATTTCTCTCTAAACCCATGGATTCTTGACATACCAGACTGGGTAACATGTGGCTCCATTGACGGCTTCTCGCATTTCTGTCACTTTGGGTTACTGCAGACATTCTAGACCTTAGAATATGCTAGATGGGATGTAAGTATCTGTGACATTGAGATTTATGATAAGAAATATATATTCAGACTTTGTTCCTCTGTTTCTGGCATAGAGCTCCTAAAACCATTGGAATTTCTGAAGTGATGGGAAACTTAAAGGCGTCTTTTTTATGTTAAGGTATCTTTTGGAAAGCCCTTAGTTAACCAAAGAATGGGGTTGCTTCCAGGAGACACAACCACTGTAGAAAATTAATCAACTGGAGCATGGCGAGGGGTGGGGGTTTGGTCATTGGAGGTCTGAAGCACAGATAACAAATGAGAAAGAGGGGACATTTTTAAGCATTAAGCCTGTAGATGGTTTCTATCATTTTTCTTTATGTGGCTATTGGCAAATGCCAGACCCGTGCTCCTGTTAACTGCAACTGAGACTGAGAAAAATAGAGAAGCTCAAGGATGATAGTGAGGTCTGACAGTCTCTGCCACATAGGGCTGGCAATCTCTCAGTATTATTACCCCCTCCATATTTTCCGGAAGCAGAACCTGAGACTGAGTTAAGCGTTTTGCCCACAGTTAAACAGAGGGTCTGGGTCAGAGCAGGGGTGTGAATGCAGGTTTGTCTTACTCCAAACCCTGCATTATTCTCACCTCACTTAATTGTAAGAAGGAAAAAAACAACATGACTGTACAGAGTAAAAATCAACAGTAGGTAAATCTCTTCCAGCAGATTGTGTACTATGAGAGCAGGGATAGATGGAGAATGTTTGCTCCTTATTTAAGTGCAGTGGATTTTTTAATTTCAAAAATGTTTAAGGGTTTCACTAGGGAACCAATTCTGTTTTGTGTTTAGGCAAAAATAAAAGAAAGAAATACAGAAGGCAAACCTGAAACATAATTACTGAGCCGATACAGAGATGCCCAGGAAAATACCTTTTGCCAGCACACCAATGGCCATCTGTGCTTCAGATTTTCCAAATGAGTTTTGGTAATTACTTGCTCTGATGGCACAACCTCCCAGAACACTTCTTGGTCATTTGAAAATCCATGTTGACACAAGCTTTGCTAGAGTTCCTTGTAATTCCATAGTAACCAAGAGCCTCTCCTAGCTGTTTTCTTGGCTTTATTCATCTGTTTGCCTTCCTTTTAGAAATCTGTGACAATGCCGGGTTTGTATAATCTCAGTTCTTTCCTTAGACCCAGAGGCCAAAAGGGAGAAAAGCTTGTGGAGAATTGGGGAATACTCAGACAAACTGAAGGAGAAAATTGAGGCAATTATCTGAAAAATACATGTGAAAACCTGCTATCCCTTGGAATGAAAGGTAAAGGACTTCACATTTGTTTCATTTGGACTAAGAAGCTTTAGACAGATTACAATCTTTTCCCCCTCCTGCATAAAGGATTGTGTAAAGCATCCTTACACATTTGTAAGGATGAAGGTGTCGCTGAAGTTCTTGTTTAAAAATAAACACTCCTTTTCACAGAAAGACTAAGTTCATTATTCTCCAGGGAGCTGTAGTCATGGTAATGACTCTTCAAAATTATAATCGATGTTATTTCTTTAAGAAGCTACTTATTGTATGGTTTACATAAACACACACATTTTGCCTATTTGAGGACTTAAATCATTGAATTAGTCATCTTGATCATCATTGTCCATGATTCTTATGACTATTCCCTGCAAAAAATATGTTTTTGTTTTACCTGATCATAAAGGTTGCAATTATATTAATAGATCAAATTCTAAGTCCAAGACTCATCAGTTTTCTGACAAAAAAAGTGATCATCTATGTCAGTAATGTAGACTTTTTCCTTCATATTAGCAGGTAGAGTGTGATGGTTTATTCATCACATTATTTGCATAGTAAGGCTCTCAGGGTTTTTTTGCTCATACATGAATTTTCTCAGTTTTTAAAAATTTTCTCAGTTTTTAATGTATTTTTTCTGTTTATACAGGCTTATCATGGAAAATGTGGAGAATATTATAAAAATGAAGGAGAATGCAAATACCTCTTCCTTCACAACTTACAGTGAGTACAGTTTCTATATGTTGTATTCATATATACTTCATAGAGTTCATAAAGGATATTCATCTGTATGTTGTATTTCTTATATCTTAATATTTCTTTTGTCAATGATATTATGTAAAAACCTCATTTAAAATAACTGAATACTATTTCATATTCTAGGTGTTTTATATGCATTTAATTATTTATTTTGTACATAGATATTTGAGTTTTATATATGTAATAATACCTATAGTTATTATTTTCATTTACACATTTTAAAAAATGTTTTTTAAAGAAAGATGAGAACAAATTTTTAGTTTTGAAGTTTCTTTTTTATGTCTTGATCATGTTCTAGAAAGTACAGCAGAAAATACCAGCAATGTGTTTTTTCCACTACCTTCTGGAAATTTACTTCATCTATCTTATCATTAATAAAAGGTAATTTGATTTTTACCTAATGAAGAAAACTATAAGGGCCCAGGACATCAAGTAATGCCTTTATTTAAAAATCTTATAAAGCAAATAAGAGAATGATGTTTGCATATTTCTATACAATAGATTTCCCACACTCCACAACATAATTCATAACACTAATACATTTTCATTCCTTTGTTTAGTTCTCTCCTCCATCTAGGATGTTATTAGAAACATCTCTTCTTGAGAATTGAGAGAGAGAAAGTGCTTTCATTCCCTCTTACCTGTTTTCCTGTGTTGTGATTTTGGGTTCAAGAGAATGCTCTGAAAACACTGCTGGATGTCTTCCAAATAAATAGAAAGGGAAGTGGGGAGACTGCCCTGAGCCTGCCTGCCTCTGTCCCACTCCCTCATTTCACTGGTACTAGCTCTCAGCTGCAGGGCGGAGAACAGCAGGAGGGAAACCGATGTCCACATCTGGGCTGTGCGTCTAGGACAGCCTTTCTTTGTTTTCAGCACCTGTGGTTTTGATCCTCAGTAACATACAACACACAATTCTTGAGATAAATAAACTTTGATACCCAAGATCTTTAAGACCTTAAGATCACTAATGGCTATTGCTTGGAATGTTTTAAATGAGTACTTAACTGTTGGGATTGTGCTGATCAAATACTCATAATTTTATTGTTTTTGAAGACTTGTCAATATTTATAAGTGCTTATGAAGAAGAAGGGGGTGAGGAGGAGAGAAGCGGGGGAATTCCTTCTCTCCCTTTACCCCCAGATTCCGCATAGAGTCTGGGTATAGAAGATAAAAATGATGTAGGTAATGGATAACCGAAGCAGGAGGCTGAAAGTCTCACTTTTGCAAATTTTACACATTTGACCCTCCTTAGGAATTTCTCTAAGGAGTCACTGGTACATGTGATAATTATTCATTCATTTGCCCTGACTGCTCTTTGATGAGCCTGAGAAGAGGCTGCTTTGGATGGGAAAAATCCATGGGGAAGTTACAGAGCAGGTAATTCAGGGAGATGAGATATGAGATGGGAGGAATGAGAGTAGGGTCCAGCAGGAATCTCCGGTTGAACAGGAGAAAGTCGAAGAAAACAGATCAGGGACAGGATGTAACAACATGTCAGTAAATATTGGATGGAAAACTGCATGACAATTTTGCTTGAGAGCTTGTCTTAAACTGTTCTCTTTGGCTTCTGCCCTGTTTACCATTAGAATTCAATGGAACATAACTGATGAGAAAAGTTGTGAGCAAACCACCCTGTTTAATTAGTCCCCTGCTGGTTTTGTTGAAGATCTATTTCCCATCACATGTTCTCTTCAATAAGGTTGGGCAAAATACAGAATAATGAATTCAGTGTAGCATCTGTTAACTTGCTAACTATTTACCATATTTTTCCCCTTAATTGTCATCTTTAAAAAAAAATGAAGATTAACAAGGCATTGGTAATTTATAGGATGGCTTTATCTATTCTTTTAAATGTTAATTTGCATTGACTAAAATAAGACTGGAATCATTATTTTTCCCTTGATTCCTCTCTTCCTTAATAGTTATTTGCATTAAAACATATGAAGTGAATGTGTTTTTAGTTTTCTGACAGTGAGCTTATTTGAAATATATCTTGAGATTCTTGGTGTCACTGAAGTATTTGGAGGGATCCCTTATCCCTATGTATTTTATGTTCTGGTGGACATCTCAGAAACATATGTTAGAAGGGAAGAACACAGAAAATTTATATATTCAGAGCATTTTCTAAGCATATACAAAACGTATTATGCTGTTATCTGGCAGTCTAGTTGGTTGTAGTTAAAGGTGTCACAAAATTCAAATACTCTATTATTTCTTATGAGCTCTTTTAAAATTACCTTTGGCTTCTATTTTACTTCAGTTTAATTTATCTTTATTTTTGACTAATACAGTAGTTGCCATATATATATATGTAGACATAATTTTACTTTTACTGTATAAAAACATGCCAATGCAAGAAGATACTTATGTTTTAGGGTGATATTTAATTTTTGTCTAAATAAGCTTAAATAATAAATTTAAAATACATTTTGGGGGTGCTTACCAGACGTCTACTCACTCATACATTAGTTGATGTTGGAGAACACAATAGAAACATGTTAAAGAGTTAATATTTTTCTGTTGCTCAACAGACCATGTAGATTATTCTGTGAATGACCAGCACTGACTATGGTGTATTAAAAATTGTGTTTTGGAACAAATTAAGCTAATAAAAATACATTTTCTTGCACTCTTGGCAGGGTTGCATATTGGTACATCCCTATGAAAAACAGTATGGAGTTTCCTCAAAAAATTAAAAATAAAAATAACATATGACTCAGCAATTCCACTTGTAGGTATATATTTGAAGAAAAGTCGAAAGGAGCTATTGTCACCCCTATGTTCACTGTATCTTTGTTTACATTAATCAAGATGTGTAAATATGGAAGCAACCTAATATCCATTGATTGATATGTGCATAACGATGTAAGTTCTGTCTATCTATGTATCTCTAGCCAGCTAGCTATCTAGTTATCTAATGGGATATTACTCAGCCATGAAAAAATAAATGAAATCTTGCCATTTATGATGACATGACAGACTTAGAGGGTATTGTGGTAAGTGCAATAAGTCATACAGTGAAGGACAAATGCTGCATGATTTGACCCATATGTGAAATCTTAAAAACAAAGCAAACAAACAATAAAAAACAGAAACTGTATCATAGACATGGAGAAGAAAAAATCTGATGGTTGCCAGAGGGGAAGAAATAGGGAGGAATGGCAAAAATAGTGAAGGGGGTAAGTGGTTACAAAGTAGATGCTTTATTTCATAAAATAAAAAGAAATATAATACACAACATAGCAAATATAGTCAATGATACCGTAGGAACATTATACAATGACAGAAGGTTACTAACAGCATGGTGATCACTTCATTGACTGTGTTAATGTTGAGTAACTACGCCGAACAGCTGAAACATATAATATTGTACATTAGCTATAGTTTAATAAATCATAATGTTACAAATTAATTAATATAGACATATAATATTATTGGATGAAAATAGTAAGTATTAAAAATAATTTTAAAAATATATTTTCCTAATGAGTGTAAGTCCATGAATGATTTTGAGTATAAAATTTTTTAAATTATTGAACCTCCAAGCCTCTTGAAAATTATTAGCTAACTACCAGTGGACTAAAAAACAAAAACAAAAACTCAAGAATGTAAGGATTTATAAAGTCATATAATCTAATCTTTTCATACTGAGTAAGAGAAGCTCAGCTCACTTTCTAAAGTTCACCTGGCTATGAAATAGTAGAATCAGATATTTTGTAACTATGCACACTGTCCTTGGAAAAAATCACATATATAAATAAAATATAAATATATTTTAAAGCATATTTTAATTTGTAATATTAAACCTGTTATTTAATATTTTTAAGGGATTCTTGCTCTGTTCTTAGACTTTTATGATTTTATTTACTTTATTTGCATAGCTACCTTTACCTTCTGAATGTTAATATAATGAGAACTGATATTTTTGTTTGTCACTTATGATGTGTTTGGGACTCTATGAACATAGGCAAAACTAGCTCAGAATATGCTACAATAAACTTGATAAACTTGATATTCCTAACCAGTTAACATAATCAACATAACTCATTTCTGCTACATATGTCATATATGTTCCTGATAAACTTTTGTTAGAATTATGTAAATGGATCATACATTCCGTAAGATATCATTTTTATTTTATATAAAGGACTTGCTATACTATTTCTTTTTGTGTATTTTTGATGTTGATAGATTGTTTCAGTTTGTTTAGGTGAAATAGTCTTTATTTTCTTTTGTTTATGAGAGGTATTTGTGTTGCATATAGAATTACCGTTTGACAATCATAGTAGGCTAAATAATTCCCTCTCAAAGATGTCCATGTTGGGAATGTGTGGCTACCTTAACTTACATAGTAAAGAAAACCTGTGGATGTGATTAAGCTAAGGATTTTGTAATGGGGATATTCATCCTGGATTATCTGGAGGACCCTAATGCAATCATGGATGTTCTGATGAAAGACAGAATATGTAAGAACAGAAACAGATAGAGAGAAGGGAAGATACAATGTACAAAGTTTGAATATGGAGGACAAGATGAGAGTTAAGGAATGCAGGTGGCCTTGAAGCAGGAAAAGGTAAAGGAATGGATTCTCCCCTAGAGCTTCCAGAAGGAATACAGACATGCAGGTATCTTGATTTTAGCCCATGAACTGATTTCAGATTTCCTATGTCCAGAAATTTAAGATAAAAGTTCATATTGTTTAAATTCATTGCATTTGTGGTGATTTGCTGCAGTAATAATAGGAAATTAGTATAATAACATTTTGTTTTACTACTCTAAAGAAGTTGCACCACTATTTTATCACTTGCATTGAGAAATCTTCTGTTATTCTTACTGTCATTACTTTTGTTTCTTTGTATGCAATGTGTCTCCTGTCCTTGGCTATTATTAAGGGAGTATTTTTTTCATTGTGTCTGAGCAGTTACATTATGATTTTCCATAGTGTAGCTTTCTTCACATTCCTTGTGCTAAGAGTCATTGAGCTTCTTGGATCTGTAGGCTTTTCGTTTTAAATACTTGGTCATTATTCCTTCATTTTGTTTGTTTGTTTGTTTCCAGCCTCTTTTTATCCTGTCCTCCAGTTGACTTAATTGAATAGATTTTAGACTACTGGGTTTGTCCCACAGGTCAGTGATACGCTTTTCTTCTTTTTTATTATTCTTTTTCCTGTGTTTCACTTTGGAAAGGTTCTATTCCATGTCTTCAAGATCGTTGATCTTTTCTACTGCACTGTTAAATTGGTCACTAATTACATTCAGTGTAATTTTTTATAGATTTTATTATTTATTTATTTATTTTTAAAGAGAGGAGAAGGACGAGAGAGAGAGGGAGAGAAACATCAATGTGTGGTTGCCTCTCATGAACCCCCTTCTGGGGATCCAGCCCACAACCCAGGCATGTGCTCTGACTGGGAATCAAACCGGCGACCCTTTGGTTTGCTGTCCGGCATTCAATCCACTGGGCCACATCAGCCAGGGTCATCCAGTAGAATTTTTAATTGTTGTCTTTTTTGGTTTTCTTAATAATCATTTTATTTAAAAACAGTTTACAGTTACATAAAAAACTGTGGTGATTATACAAAGAATTTCCATAAACTTCCACACCCACTTCCCCCTATTATTAATACCTTATATTACTATGATACATTTGTTACAATTTATTCATCTATATATTAATATTAACTGAAGTATATAATTTATTCAGATTTTTAAAATTTTTATGCCATGTTCTTTTTCTGTTCAGGATATCATTCAGAATGTCACACTACATTTACTCGGATTCCTCTTTAGGCTTGCCTTGATGATGACAGTTTTTCGGACTCTTTTGCTTTTGATGACTTTGACCTTTTGAGGACTATGGATCAGATATTTTGTAGAATGTTCATCAATTTGAAATTACTTCATGATTTTCTCATGATTAATCTGGGGTTGATTTTTTTGAGAGAGCAAAGAAAGCTATCGTGCCAGTTTCATCACACCGCATTAGGGATACTACATATTATTAACACAATTTAGCAGTGTTAATGTTAGCTTTAATCACCTGGCTAAGGTAGTGGGGGTTTTTTAGGTTTCTGCAACATAAAGTTACTTTTCCCTCCCCCATCTTTTCCGTATTATACTCTTTAGAAGAAAGTCCCTATGTGCAGCTGATACTTAGAGAGTGAGGAATTGTGTTCCGCCTCCTTGAAAACAGAGCATATACATAAATCATTTAGAATTCTTCTGCATGCTGCATGAACATTTGTCCTTCTTCTCCATTTATTTATTCATTTATTTATATCAGTATGTGCTCATGACTACTTCATACTTTGAATTATAATTTAATACTACTTTGTTTATTTTGTTACTCAAATGATTCCTGCTTTTATCATTGGGAGTTTTGCCTCTTAACTTTTCCATTCTTTACATAAGATTTTCCCAATAGTGTTTTTGTTTTCTAAAGCACTTTTTACTTTATTGGCCTAAGAATTAGCCATTTCTCCAATGAGCCCTGATTCCTTTTATTGAAGAATGGTATGGGACGCCAAAGATCTGGGCCCTAGGTGGGCTTATTGCTATGCAGGCGTCAATTCTTTTAGGCCGTCTCATATTACAGGAAGAAAACATATGTGTATATACTTGCCTGTGGGTATCTACATATTTTCAATAATTTTTGTCGGTAATGATCTTTAGCTATATCAAACTAAGCCTGACATCATACTGATGTCATCTATCTAGTGTTTATTTTTGTTGGTTTTTTAACCTAAAACTTTATAGTTTTCTCTAGAAGTTTGATTTGGATTTTTCCCATATATTCCATGCTTTTACTTAATTTTATTGAACACATAACCTGTAGTTATATTAATTATTTTCGTACATTTTTTCCTAATTTTAACATTTGTGTCAGTCTGGATTTTTTCAATTGATTTTTCTTATTATTATAGGTCATGTTTCTGCCATTTGCCTGCCTATTCAATCTGATTAGATGGCAGAAATTATGAATTTCACCTCTTTAGATATTGAATATTTTTGTAATCCTATAACTATTCTTGAACTTTACTCTTGGATGCAGTTGAGCTTCTCGTGAATAATTTAATCCTTTAAGTTCATGTTTTTATGATTTGTTGGGTTGGTCTAGATCAGTAATCAGTCAAGAGCTTTTATTTCTCACTAGTAAAGCAAGAACTTCCCGAGTACTCTACCCAATGCCCTGTGAATTCTAAGTTTCTCCTCCACTGTGGGTTTGAATTGGTACAGTTCAGTCTGATGAGTGGGCATTTATGCCTTTTATGTACTTTCCCCAGTTTTGGGTAGCTTCTTCACATAAGTGCCCTGATTCTTCTGCTAAATATGCAAGTGGGACTCTCTGCAGGTCTCCAGGGTTTTCACTCCGTGAAGTTCTCTCCTCTCTGGTGGTCTATCCTGTCAGATCTAGCTGTCTTGGTCTTCCTGAACTCCCAGATATAGCTCATCAACTCAGGGGGTCTTTTAGGCGACGGTTGGGTTCTCTTTCCCTGCACTGTGATCTGAAATTCTCTTAAGGAAATATGCCCATCCAATCATAGAATTCATTTCATTTGTCTCTCATCTTTCAGGAAATATTGCTTTTGTGATATTTGGTGTCTTAAAAACTATTGTTTCATATATTTTGTAATAGTTATTGGCTTACTTGTTCAGGTAGCAAGGCAAATTCAGCCCGTTACTCAATCTTGATCATAAGTAGAAGTCCTACACCATGTTTTGCTATGTGTATATATACATATATTACACACCAATAAAAATCTTTATTTCTTTACTAAATTCAATTTATCCTTATTTCTGATATTTTTTTCCATTTATGCTCTAAATATACTAGCCGTTATTTTCATGATTTTTTTTTTTACTTCTAGGTTTGACCTTCTAGCTACCATCTGATTTTTGTCCTTCATATCTCAGATGTATATTTTGAAAGAGTAGTTTATGCAAGCTTCCTTCATATTCTTATCTCCTTCTTCAGCGATAAGAGCAATCAGGCTACTTTCTTCAAAGTGAGATGGCTGCTAAGTGATCCATATAAATAAATATATTTTAGCCAGTGCCATTAATTATATGGATGTAGAAAAGTCTGTTTAACAGACTCTTCAGTCTTTATCAGGTTTCTCTGCTATATTTGACATTGTTGATCACTCACACCTTCTTGATTGACCAAATTTTTACTAACAATTTGTTCGTGGAAGTTTAGGTATTCTCTAAGGTGATTTATATTTCCTTTGGGGACTGGTGACTTTTATTTTGCCTTTTGCCTTTTATTTTCTCCCCTTTGAACTGGAATGAATGTAGTTATCCTATACCTGTCTCATGATTGTATTTTGGGAACTGATAAATTGTCTAGTTTCACAGTTCTGCAGAGAGTAAGGAATTATGCCCTAGGAATTACTCTACCCAGACCCTCATTTGTACCTGATTTAAACGATTTAAATACTACGTTTAGGATTGTTGAGCAGCTGAGAATTAAATAAATTTTTTTTTTAACTTTTAGTTGATGCTATAAGAGAAGATCTTTGGGGATGCTGGGATAGATGGATCTTAGGATTTTGCCTGTGAATTGTGCATAGGCAGAATATGACCTCTCAAAGATGTCTAAATCCTTATTCCCAGAATATATGAATATGTTATGTTATGGCAGAAAATTAAGTTCACAGATGGAATTAAGATTGCTGATCAGTTTACCATTAAGACTGGGAGATTGCCCTGGGTGGTCTTGGTGAATCCAAGACAATTACATGAGTTTGTAAAAGCTGAACATCTTCCCAGGCTAGGTCAGAGACATGTGATAAAAAGAGAAAGAGGAGGAGAATTGAAGTGTTAGAGGGATTTGACTGGCCATTGCAGGCCTTCAAGATGGAGCAAAGATATTCCTAACTTTGAAGATGACCCAAGCCATGTTCTCTAGAAGCTGGGAATGACCTTCCACTGACAACTATCAAGGGTAGAGTATCTCAATCTTAAACCACGGGGAACTGAATTCTGCCATTAACTAAGTTATCAATGCTTTCTAGACCCTCCAGAAAGGAACACAGTCCTGCTCATACCTTTAGTTCCCTGAGGTCCATGAGGGACTTTCAACTTAAAGAACTATAAAGTGATAAATATGTTTAATTCAAGTCACTAATTTTGTGGTAATTTGTATGGTAGAATGGAAAACCATGCTAATCTTTAATGTTATTGTAATTATTCTACTACCTTGCTTGAAAAGAATCTTCAAAGGATCACATTTCCATGCTTAGAATAACATATGACCCTTCGCAAATTTATCTCTGCTAACTACATCAACTACATTCCCCACTATTTCTGAAATTATATCTTGCAAAAATATAATTACATATACAGTTTTGCTCTTTAATAATAGTTGAATAGTTTTTTTCTATGTTATTTCCTCTGCTTAGAAAATCCTTCCAGTCTTTTTATACACTTTGAATCTTCAAACAAGGTTTAGATCATAAGCTATCTTCCGTGTGTCTAACTATTAATTTTCTCATGGGCATTCTCATTGCTACTTCCTCTCAGACCCTAATGAAATCTGTAGGAGCCCACATACTGGCAGATATCTCAGTATAATGACTATAATTTATTTCCTTCAGTAGATTGATTTCCACGGGGAGCGGTGGTTTCAGGGAAACTAAAATGGGGAAAATATGGACCACCTACCCACTGACATGAGACTCGGAATTGTCTATTTGCTAAAGATCATCAAGATTTAAGGGCTCATTATCTTACTTCTCTGACAGAAGGTTTAAAGAAAAAAATAGTTTTTATCAAAAAGATACTCCATTTTTTAGATAAGATTAATTCCTAAGTATTGCATTTTCATCTTTCAAACACATATACATATCTACAGTGATTTAGAAGTGCATTGCCAGATCTTGTTTTATAGGCGGCCTCTACTGCCAAACAACTAATCCGTAAGACTGAAAATTCGAATTTTTGGATGAGCCTGAATACTTAAAATCTGTAGTTATATCTCACCATGGACTTAAATACTTAAGAAATTTAGATTATAATATAACAGTCTCTCTTACCCATGGAGAATAGATACATTCTAGGACCCCCAGAAGATGCCTGAAACTGCAGAATATATATATATATATATATATATTGCAGAATATATATATGTGTGTATATATATATACCAAATATATCTATATATATTTATATATATACCAAATCCTTTATAAACTATGTTTTTTCCTATGCATACAAACCTATAATAAAGTTTAATTTGTTAATTAGGCACAATAAGAAATTAACAGCATTTACTAATAATTAAATAGAGCACATATACTGTAATACAAGTCATGTAAATGTTCTCTCTATCTCTATTTACCTCTCTCTTTCTGTGATAACCAATCTGACAACCTAAACAGCTCTAAGCGCCTGAGGTGGGCGGCATGTGCAATGCTGATACACTGCAGACAGGAGTGATGCACACCCTGGGAGAGAAGGAGTAGAACCCATGGGATGGAGTGAAATTTCATTATGCATCTCCGAAAGGCATACAATTTAAAATGTATGAATTTCTTTCCTGGAGTTTTCCATTTAATATTTTAATATTTGTGGTTTTCTGCAGGTAGCTGAAACCACGGAAAGCATAAACATGAAACAGAGGGGAATACTATATTATCTTTTTACATGTTGATGAGGCTTGAACATGAGAAAGGAAATCATTTTTCCCCCATTGGTGATTATTATTGACAAAATACTTCTGACATCTCTCCCAGAAGGTTAATGTTGGTTTCTGTGTAATAATAAGTTTGAGGTATTAATATGACCATTCAAGAAGATTGGACTTTAAGATATCTCTTCTCTATATATTGTATGATTCAATTTATAAGTCCAATAACTGGCAAAAGTAACCTATGGTGATAGAAACTAGAATATAGTTGCTTAAGTGAGAAATGTAAAATTGATTAAAAAAGGTACAAGAAGAAACTTTCTGGGGTGATGGAAAATATTAGTAACCACAAAGCAACCAAAGACATTATTTTAGTCATTTTATTGTTTTTATTTCTTCTCCTTTTTAAATATTATCTGCTCTGGGTTGATGTTAACTTTAGAGCAGAATGTTGAATATGGGAGTTTTAATAATAGGCTGCTCTTATCTAAACATTTTAAATCCTTTCATATTTCTTAATTTTGAGAACATTATTCACATAAACCTGTGAACATTTACACACAATAAATGCAGTATAAATACTAAGTCAGCGCTGTTACAAATATAAAAAAATTACAAGTAAATATATCCATCTGTTATTTTTGTCATTACAATATTCAATAAAAAATCTGTCAATATGATCTTTTAGGTTAATACCATTTGAAGTAAAACAATGGCACATAACAACTCATTTTAATAAAAACCATTTGAACTAGCTCCCAATATTCTAAAAATGTGCTTTTGAAAATTGAAATATGAAACTAGATACCATGCAAATTGATATAATTAAATCAATAAATTTAAAGTAAAGTTGAAGAAGGCCATAAAGAGTTTGCCCATAGTAATAAAAACTAATCATGTTGAAGAAGGAATGTGCAGAAACTGAAATGATTCAACAGCTCTAATTAAGGCAGCAGTGAGAAATGCAATTACAAGCAGAATGCCGAATGGCCTCATTTTTTCTCGCTTTTCCATTTTTGAAGTAGCTTCACAAAATGAGTTTCTCTCTTCAGTGTTCTATGTTTATTTTGTTAAACTCTCATGATTAATACTTATAATGCAAGTAAAGAAACATCACAACAAACAAGTCATTTAAAATACCAATGTCTGAAAACCCAAGTGTGCTTCAAATTGAACTAAATAATACATTCCTGTGTCATCAAGGAGAATATTAATTGTACTTTTGAAATTTCCAGTATACTGTATTCTGCCATTTGGGTCCTAAAGTAAATTCAGTGTGATTGTGTGAGAAAGTTCTTCTTTGTTTTGGCCAGGAGCTAATTCACCTTTATATCACGACATGAAACTGTATCATACTCAAAACTACATATACATTATCAAAGAAGAAATATTAATTAGCCAAAAAATTGATAAGTAATCATTTGTGTTTGTACATGGCTTCACTATTGTTTAAAAGATGTTGTTGTCTCTGTTGACTACTGTAGACCCTGGTTTTGTAAATACTTCCAAATGACTCACAAACCAACTAGAAGAAGGAAACAGGATGTGAGATAAAATAAAGATCAAGAATCATCAAATAATTGGCTCATGGGAGCAAAAAGATGGAAGTGTCTTTGCAAAGTTGTCTAGTCCAACTCAATGCAAACAGCTAGCTTGAGAACAATCTGACAGTAACCAGAGGGGAGGAGGGGGGGATAACGGGAGGAACGTAGGGGAGGGTATTCAGGCACAGCTATAAAGGACACATGGACAAAACCAAAGGGGTGTGGCATCAGGGGAGGAAGGTGAGGATGGCTGGGGTGCAGGGGGCAGTGGTGGAGGGCAAATGCAGACAACTGTACTTGAACAACAATAAAATATATATTTTTTAAAAAGTTCTACCTTGGCCACACAGTATTGGAAGGGCTTGTTTGACTTCCTATCATGAAGTAGGCAGATTTAAGTTCCCTGAGGGCAGGACTAAGTCTCTTCAGGTTTCTTTGTTTCAAAGTTTTGTTTGTTTGTTTGTTTTTGTTTTTTTCTTGAGTGAGTGCGGTTCTGGTCTAAAACTGGTATAAAAGAAATATGGATAAAAGATGTTCCTCACTCCACAAGTAATTTTTCTTAAGTGGCACATTCGATTTATAAGCCCAGTAACTGGCAAAAGTAACCTATGGTGAGAGAAATTAGAATACAGTTGCTTAAGTGGGAAATGTAAAATTGATTAAAAAGGTATTATAATGTGATACCTTTGGATCACAATGTGATTTAGAATATCAGAACTGAATAAAAAATATAGCCAGGAATAATTTCTTCTAGTTTACATTTCTTAGCTTGATTTGCTAGCTTGTTTACTTTTTCTTGAGTGTTTTACAAGAAAGATTTTTAGGGGGAACAGGCTAGATATCCTTCACTGGAAGTCAAAGAAATGTGGGCATTTGTTCTGCAGCCTACTTGGAGAGAATAATTCAGAGTGTGAGTGACTAACTTGTCTTTCTTCTTCGGAGCCCTCATTTATTCCAAGCACACATTTATTCAACCTTGTAGCACAGCTACAAGCACAGTTTTTAGTAGGATGAGGAAGAAATAATTGTGTTTACAGAGTTCCATCCTTTCATTGCCAGGAAACAATTGTCAGAATGTACAAAGATGTTCCTAAAACAAACCCTGTTTCTTTTTTTTTTACATATACAAATATAATAAATATATCTATTCTTTTCTTCCAAAAACATTACATTCAATTTAAAAGCAAGAAATAAGAGGATAATAGAAGTAGGCTTTTGTATCTTCTTTGGCACAGTAGAAAACATGTAGTGATCACAGACTGATTTACCATCCCTCTGTCAATTGCTCAATTAGACTTAGTCAGCAGGAAATGAAAAGCACTCTAGTTCCTTTTGTTTTTATGACATTCCTCTGCTATTATTAAAGTTAAAAGCTTACCATTGAAAATACAATGAAGTACAAAAGAGATAATAAAAGTTTCCCAAAGTTAAGCAGCCCAGAAATAACTGCAATTTACAAAGTCTACTTCTCCTACATATACACAAGTACAACTACATGTATATGGAAACAATGCCTAACATTAAGGAACACAGTGAATATTAACTATCATTAAGTATTCCATGTGGAATCTCATGTAAGCATTTACTTACTGTGGTCATACACACATACTTCCATTAACTAAACTTTTCAGACAAAATATTTGGATTCTAACTAAAAATATTTATATATCTAATTTGGAAAAAAATCATGATAACTTTAAAGAAAACTTTTACTTGGTATATTTGATTGGATTTTGCAAGTGAATCACTGGTAGGCAGAATAATGATTATTGGAATTTAAAGTCTCTCAGTTGGGTTCCTTCATAAATTCCTCTGACAGAAAAATCCTTTTATTATTTTAGACAAAACTCGTGTGAAGAACACCAGGATGAACAAATATTAGTTTATTTTTTCCCTAATATACTGTGTTCTGCACTATAATGTAAAACTGTTTCAAACATAATGAAATAGTGCTAAATCAATTCTCTCTTTGAAAAATATCTTGAAGTTTCTCTCTCACACAAACATTTTATATTCTCAGTTTTTAAAAGACTGCTAAATTAAGTTAAATTCTTAGCTAACATTCTTTAAAAACAAATTCTATTGTGTGTGTTATAAAAACATAGGTTCCAATGATGGTTATTTTCTGATTTTGTTATAATTATTTTTAAATGTAAAAATACATATTATATGCCCTGGCTGGTGTAGCTCAGTGGATTGAGCATGGGCTGTGAACCAAAGGGTTGCCAGTTCAATTCCTAGTCAAGTCACATGCCTGGGTTGTGGGCCAGTTCCTCAGTGAGGGGCGCATGGGAGAGCAACCACACACTGATGTTACTCTACCTCTCTTTCTCCTTCCTTACCCTCTCTCTAAAAATAAATAAATAAAATCTTTAAGTATATATATATATATATATATATATATATATATATATATATATATAATAAAGTACTGTTAGTAAGGTTCAATAAAGTTAATTAGTTTTTGTTAATAGTAGATTCCACTGTTGTCAGTACTTGCTTGGTCATAAGTAAATTGATATACTAAACCCTGAAATGGTTATAAGATAGCTTAATGAACTGATAAAACCCACAGTTCCCAAACTGCACCCTGAGTACCCTGGGGTGACATAGTAAACTCACAGAAACACCATGGGACATTTTCAATTTTCAAAGGAAACCCAGAGACACTCAACATCTCTCGGACACCATCTGATCTGCTAGGTCAAGGTAATTCACACTTTCAATGTCAGATCTTGAGACATCCTCTCAATGATATTCTATCTTTATTAACCCGTTTTGGGTTTTGTTTTTTTGGGTTTTTTTGCTTTTCTTAAATAATAAAAGCTTAATAAATTTAGAAGTGTGGAATAGAAAATGAGTGTAGCAACATCCAATCAGATTTGAAGGGTTGAGAAGTTGTATGGTACCCAACGGGGCACACATAACTGATTTTGTAGTTATTTAAGAATAAAATACAATATTATTTTTGTTTAATTTTTATGGCATGTTTTTTCACATGACTACTAAGTTCTTGAATTATTAAAACTTACTTGTGCAGGCTTAACTACTTAATAAATGAAACTTTTAGGAATTTATTTTAGCCTAGGGACATGGTAAAACTATTATGATAACAGAAAATAGGAGAATCTGTGGAGTGTTTCCTATTTTTGCTTTTGTTATTTACTTAAATTCAGGTTATTTAGTTTATTGAGATACGATTGACTGACATCATTGTATAAGTTTAAGGTATAATGTGTTATGCATAATGATTTGATTTACATATTTTAAGTAATTTCCGTACAATTTAGCTGGAATCTACCTCATTTAGATCTAGTAAAAAGAAAAGGCAAATAAAGAATGTTTGGGGTTTTTTTATGATGAGAACTCTGAGGATCACTCTTAACAACTTTCATGTATATCCTACAGCAGTGTTAACTAGAGTCATCATGGTCATTGCCTCCCTGGTACACATTTATCTTCTCACTGCAACTTTGTACCTTTTGACCACCTTCTTCTAGTTTTAATTTTTACAGCTGTAAGAAGCATTACTTACAGAAATATGGTGTGATGAAACTCTTAATGCTGTAAAAATCATTCATGAAAATGCTTTTGTGGACCTGACCTTTTCCTAACCACTTTTCATTTGTTTATTACCAACAGAACTTGGAAAAATATTCAATTTTATTTGTAACAAAAGATGATCAAAAATAGTAAGGTTTCAGTTTCAGAAAAAATGTAAAACATTGTTTTGAAACTTTGTAGAATTCAACTCAAAACCCAATTGAAATCCACCAAGGCACCATTTTTTTTTCCCCTGATATTTTAGGCTTTTGTGTATTTGTGAAGAAATTTAATCCTTACGTTACTGATTCATTTACATTTAACTCATGAAAATGTTTGTTAAATGCTTCAGCATTTGATATCCAAAGCACTTTATGAAAAATTACATCTGGGAATGCTAAAGTTTTATATATCATTCTTAAACTTCTTTTCTTTACACCAGAAAGTCAGGTTTTTCCAAAGCATGTAGAACTAGAACCTCAGATTGGACTTTAATTTGGTATGTACTTCAGAAACCAAGTGGGAGCAAACCAGTAAAAAACCCTTTTGAGTATTCCTCTTGTAATGTATTTCAATGTGGTAAATTCGGGTCGTCCTTAATGGCATATTATTTCAATAATTAAAAACCTGAGCAATAGTCAACTATTTCCTATGCATTATCTTTTAATGGAAATGTTTCCACTCTAAGAATGGAAAATTGTGTTTTAATAATTTTGTAAGCTCTCTTGGTGAATGAATTTAAAATAAGCCATTTTGGCTGATTAGTTACCTTATTTTTCATTGGCAAAAGTTTCAAAATTAGCATAAGATCCTCTGTCACAGTATATTAACTGTACTAAGTGTTATTTATGCCCTTAAGAATGTGTCCCACAGCAACCACAGTTAACATGTTAAAAAACAAAAACTTTTAAAAATGCATGAGCTCATGTCTGCAAAAGACAAATGTTTGTTAATCACACTGTGTTATTTGGCCTAACTTTTTAATGTCTTCAACATAAGGTATTAATGAAATAAAATTAAACTCTAAGCAAAAACTAAATGTGAGTAACTCTATATCTATTCAGCAACCAGCTCATTGAAAACAATGTGTATTTACACTAGATGCACAAAGACAGTGTAACATCATCAGGGCGTTTATTAGGTGAAACCACATGAAGTTGCCACTTTTAGGCTAAAAATGGTCAAATGTGGGCAATTTCACATGGCAAAACCTGTATCTGGTCATAAACATATTAATATGGAAGGTATTGTCTCTAGAAGGATTGCCTTAACAGGAAAATCTAGTTTATACACTAAAAAAAACTATTTATATTATTCTCATATTTTTCTAATCTAGATATTTTCTAAGAAATTAATCTGGAAGTGACTTTAAACCTTAGTAGTTCTTTGAGTCTATGAGTCAGGATAAGCAGGTTCTTTGGTTACAATCCCTAAATCGCAGTGCATTAAAAAATAATAAACTTCATTTTCACTCAGGCTACCTGTCTGCTCTGCATCTATTGGCGCTAAGCTGATGGGACACTGACCGTCATAGAGGGAGAAGGAAGAGAGAACACGCTGAAAAAGAAGCAGACTGATAACACCTCCACCGGGAAGTCAGTTCACTTCTGCTGGTATTTCATTGGCGAAAGCAAATTGCATGACAAACAACATGTATGGAAGTAAAGAAACACAGTCCTGCCAGGTGCCCCAAAGCAAGATAGAATAATTGGAGTTCTTAACTTATGTAGACCCACTTCAGAATGCAAACCTTCAGTAATGTCTGATGTTATTACAAGTACAATGAAAGAAGGATCTGCCACTATTGGTAAGAAATGAATGCTGTAGTTATAAAAATTCATTATATATAAAATCTAGCACAGACAATAATAAAAAATGCTATGTAAGACAGAGAAAGAATTTGGATGAACTGACTTTTCTAGGCTTAGATTAGGTTAACAGGTATGCAATAAGACAGGATCATATAAACCAGTGGACATGATCTGAACCAAACAAAGAGAGGATGTTTCATGAAGCCAAACAGGTTGATGGCTATGATTTACCATTGTGTCTACACCAAACAGCCACTGGCTGACATTCCTTCAATCAACAGTGAGGGAGAAAAATAATCCAGCCCATTATTTGGTTTTTGGCTTTGGGGGACTTATTATATATTTACATATACACTCTGACACATATTTGCCATTCCCTTATTTTTTTCTTATCTTTTATTTGTAGTTATCCTATCTCAGCATGCTGCATAGGCAGGGACAGAAATAACAGACTCCACCAAAAAATTTATAATTTTTGTTCTGTTAGGAAGCAAATTGTAAACACAAGCTGGTCAAACAATTCATATGCTCGTAGGAGTAAATTCCTTAAGGAAATATTTTTTTACATGAGACGAAAAAATTTCAAGAGAAAATTGATAAGTAATAAAAAGAAAAGTTAATTTAGACAAATTGGACCACACTTAAGAATAAAGATTCAAACAAAATACTTTAGGGGTATAACATTAAATTTTTTTTTAATTAACCAGTTAAACATCTTGAAAAAAATGTGAAGTTAACTATTGACACATTTCAGAATGTTATGAACATCAACAATGTGATACTCGAGCTTTCTAAATAAATGATTTGAGAACAAATTTGATTTCTTGATTTAGAATGTTAGATCGAAGTCAGTGGTCGTATCACTGACTGCTCCTGGGATAGCTGTAAAAGGACAAAAGATGAAATCAATGTGAAACCCCAGGCATTGCAGGTCAGTTTCTCTAGCATATACTTTCGTTCTGTTTGATCTAAAAGACATCTGATACTGTTACAGGCTGGAAAGTTGACTCACTAGAAAGGAATGTTAACCTCTTATGAGACCACCTTGCTGCCATGACAGATTATAAGATTAGTTCAGCAAGTTAGAAGGGAACACTTGCTTTAGGGAACCTGTATGTAAATGGTCTAGTTAGTTTTATTCATTCGTTTCTATGTTCATTTTTCTTTTCAAATGTAACTCTTTCACAATGAAGGAAGAGAAAACTTTACAACAACATCATACATTAAGGAGACTTCAAATACTCGCTATTAAATTTAAAATATTATAGTAAATATATTCTTTATGTAAATATAATGTCAAATGTATAATACAAACAGCCAATGAGATTTTCTCATAGAAGCACTTCTTCAATAATTTATAATTTACCAATGGCTGTAGCTTTAACAGTTTTCTCTTATAGTTTAACATTTTGCCAAAGAATTTTTAATCATTTTTAAATAAACTGTTATTTTCCATGATTCAGTATTTGCCTACTGGGTAGGCCCAGAAATATTTTTATATTCTCTATTTCTTTTCAACTTTTTTTCTTGGCATCTACTTTTTTATCATTCTGTTCTCCAGATGGTAAGTACTTGCCTATGAGCCATGGCTCAAATATTCCAATATTAATTTTTCTAGTTCCTTCTCATAATAGATACCTTTATCCACAGTGTTTTATTGAGCCCACTCTAGGCTTTGTGGCTTTCATGGCACAAATATCTGGAGATATTCTTTTCACTCTAAAGGCCTAAATCAACCCCTTTCTCATCCGTTGCCTCCCGTATTGAATTTTTACATGCCCACTGAGCAAGAGATCAAATTAATGACTTTACCATCTTTTTTCTGTTGTTATTGTTTTTACATGAATGTTTCCCTCAATATGTTTTTAATGTGCCTGAACTGCCAACAGGATGGCGGCCAACTTTTCTTCATTTACCTGTCTCGTGTAATTCCATCTATTCTTCAGGACCCCTGCAGGCTATTCTTTTCATACCTTGCAATTTGTGATTTTTATACATTGCTTAACTTAGTTAAGGTGAACGTGAAAATTAGTAACCTATTTGATAAGATACGTTCAATCTAATTTTTAAAATTCTTTCCTATATGGTGTTTACAAAAAGTAAACAAAGACTTTATATTTTGTGGATTCATGATTTCTTACCATGAGTATGTTTTAACATTAAGAAAAAAATGTTAACTTTATTATTAAGAAGGATGAAAAAAGTAAATTTCATGTACCTAATTCGGTTGGAACCTTTCAATGCAAATTATTTACCCTTTTTAAAGCCCTTCAGCTTTAAGGAAGACTTTTTGGCATGATATCATATTGTCTATTAATTCCTTATGTTCCATTGTTTAATAGGCGGAGTCTTAAGTAGTCCTATCCACAAAATATCATGGAGCCATTTCTCTTGCATTTGTACCTAAATACCTAAGGATTTTCTGTAGTTTTCTTAACAACCCCCAACCCCCAAATCTCTGACCACACCATGGGTCGTGACTCTTCACCACAGAGAGAAGTCTGTTACTTTCATGAGCTTCAGCTGAAAGAAATGTACAGCTTATAATGGGAGAAACTCTTTTCTACTCTCATTCTTGGAATGAATTGCAGCCAAGATAAGCATTGTGTTCCTAAAAGAAATTTTGTTTAAAAGGGGAAATTAAGTCAAAGAAATGCATATTTATAAAATATTATGGTTTTCAGACTTTCTAATGGATGCAAACATATTTTGCCTTTTTTCTCTTCAGCTCTATAGGATGGTGTTTCTTTGGTTTAATTCAACATCTTAAATAATGCATGCCAAGCTTGAACAATAAGTCACAAAGCTATTTGCCAACATTATTTTCAGATTGCATTTGAAATTCCTCCATCTTTATGTTAAACCTCAGTCCAATACACAGGCAGTTCAAGAAGATTGATGTAATTATTTAAAAGGAAACAAAGAAGGTTCTGTCCATAGTTGCAAATGATGTTGATGCCAAACCACTACCCTGGCACTGAGTGATGAGTGCTATGCAGATAAGAGGTTGTAAGCACCAAAAAGCATCATTTAGAAAATAATTCCAGGGAACTATATTAGAGCAGCACTTCCGATACTCAGACATTCCTTAAGGGAAGAGAGATTGATAGTCACACACTCAAGTAATTCATTACCACAGGCAAATAAAATAGTTGGAGGATTTTTTATATTTCTTTCTTTTTGAAGGAGAAAATGTCCTATTTATTAACAATAGGAGGAATTATAGTAAGAATCAAAAATGGAAAGGGAAGAGATGGGCAGCCCACGGGGTAAGATTAAGAGTTTATACAATAATTTGGTTTCTAATTAATAACTATCTGAATGAATAAAGAACCTTAACATAGGTAAGGTTTACTTAGCTGATTTTCCAACTAATAACAATTTTAAACTTATGAGCAAAAAGCAGCAAGTGAAGATGATGCTGTTTAGATATGGAGAGTTAGACAATGGGCTTGAATCTTCTTCACCCTGATGCTCTGACAACTTCCTGCCAGCTGACGGAATTCTAACAAATTCATGACCACTTTAAACTACTCTCTTTAAGTGACTAGGAAATAATGTTACTACCTGACTTTTTTTTTGAGATGTTGTAGGATGAAGTAAAATAATGTATTTGAAATTTCTGTGCTAATTATAAGGTAATGTAAGTTCTGCTAACTTTAAGTGAGCTTTCTATTGATATCTCTTGATCTCTTGAAATTAATTTCTGCATCCTTATTGCTTGCTTGATGCTTAATTTCCAGTGGCTTAATTTAGATATCCTTGAGATAGCCTTAGATATATTTTGAGTATTCGGTTTCTCATGTAATGATACAACCAGCATAGGAAAAGAGTTCTTAAGAGGCAGGTATATCACAGTCTATTAGTATATTAACTTCCATATTTACATATTTCTTAATATATTGACTTTAAGATAATTTCATTTTCTAAAGAAACAAGTTTCTAACATTTAAGGTTGCACATTACTGGATACAATAGATTTCTCTGAGTTTTGTGTTCTGGTACAAGGCACTCATGCCAAAATAAATATTGCTGGTATCTATAAAGCTAATATATACAACATTAAAAATTGTATTTCCATCTAAAACACAAATTAAGTGACATGGGCTGAATTGCATAGCCCCCCAAATTTTTATTTTGAAAGCTCTGAACCCCAATGTGATTATATTTGAAGATAGGATCCATAGGAGATAACAAGGTTAAAGGTCAGAGGGTGGCACCCCAACCTGATGGAAAGTCCTTCTAAGAAGAGATACCAGACAATTCTCTTTCTCTCTCTGTCCTCCATGGGAAGATACAGCCAGAAGGAGGTCACCTGCAAGCCAAGGGCAGCTCTACCGGGAACCAAATTTGCTGTCCCCTTGATCTTGGACTTTCCAGCCTCCAAAACTGGGAGTAATTCACTGTCATTTAAGCTATTCAGTCTACGATATTTCATTATGGTAGCCTAAGCAGAGTGTGACATCAGTATTGAAGCATTTAGTGGAATGTTAAGGACAAAGGAATTTGTGAGAATTAAAAGTCAAGATGTTTTTACTTCTTTACTGCACAGTAATAAATGTTAACTCTTGCTGTCCCTGAAAGAATACAAATTATCCTTCGATTTTTCTTCAACAAGTCTAAAATAATTAGGTATATATGTTTTGAAAATTTCAAATTGCAAGGTAAACGCTAACTTTATCATGCCACATTTTTTCTTAATTGGCAGTCTTTAAACTTTATTCTAGTTATTTACATTCAGTAAAACAATTGGCACTAAATTCCAAGTCTAAACCATCAGAGCAGGCTTGCCACCTTACAATTTTGGTTAACCAATTTTATTAATGTAGTGGGGTTATAAGAGGAAATCAATCCATTCTACTTGAAGTTGGTCATGGTTCAATTTGGCAAATGTTCAACAGGAACTTTGATGAGGGTATGGGTAGGGTAAGAGTACCATAAACCAATTAAATATGCAAGCATTTCTTGATTTTATATATATATAAAATATATACAATATATTATATATAATAATATAAATATATATTTCATATATAATATATAATATATTATATTTGTTATTATATTATACATATAATTATATGTAATCATATGTATGATATATAATATATATATTATATATTATATATAATTATATATATATAATCAAGCACTTTTAGCAGCATGTTTGCCAAAGAAATAGAATAAAACAATGTTGCTGACAAATGTTACTGAGTTAAGAGTCCATTAATGAGTTTCTCATAGAAACTGGCTCCTTTCAACTGGTTTGGCCTTGTGTCTTCAGATGATTTAAACAGGGTTCCTTCAACCTTAAAATCCAAAACAGGAGGTACAGTATAAATCACTGAAATGCAAGTTCTTTTAAATTGCATATTAATGGTTAAAGAAAGGACACGATTATTCCTTCTGCATTAGAGATCCCAAGAGCCCCTTCAATTTCCTTTGAGATTCTGTTTCTTCCTTTGGCATATGTTCAGTTAAGCAATTGGCAATATGAATTATCTTGTGTGGTCAAAGAATTCTTCCAGAGTGGAAAGAGAGGTAAAAACAGAGATGACGTCATAGACTAGAACTGTTTTAGGAAAAGAGAAAGGGGGTGTTTTCCTTTGCTTTAACTGTCATCTGACTAAGTATTATATGCATATTTGTGGTACAGCAGCAACAGCGAATCCCATGCCCCAATAAGTGCTGTGTCCCCAGCACTGAGATGAGCACTTTACATACACCCTTTTCTTATTCTTCACCAATTGTATTAGGTTGTTAGTAGTAATGCCACAATTTTAAAGATAAGAAACTGAGACTACAATTACATAATTTTTCAGTAACACTGCTTGTTAATGGTTGTGCCAGAGCTAAATTTTAAGTCTCTCTGGTTGAAAAGCCAGTAAGAACTTGCTTTTTTACCTGGATTGTATAAAACCTGGACTCTTCACTAATATCAGCCTAACATTAGCTTGCATTCTGTGAAGATATAGACAGGTCTCTGTAAATGTGACAAAATATACACATGGAAAAATATACTTTAAATAAAATGTTCAGAAGGCAAAAACAAATGCACCTTCTCATTTATACTATCATTTTCATTTCAGTGACCTCTCGTATTCTTTCACCTGGTTGCTTGCAGCATGATTATGCAACTTAGATATGGCAGCAGACCTACCAGCTTGGACAGGTCTGACTCCGGGAGGTCCAACCTAGCTGTACGTGATAACATCCACTAAGTCTACTGAGCAGAATAGTTTCAGACAAGTTATCAGCAAGGGTCTGAGACAAACTCATTGGTCTCCCAGTAGATGGCAGCAAAAGCAAAACACGGGCAGGCAGTAGGGCAGAATCCAGGCCATTGGGCAGAATCAAAATCACAGAAATTCTTCAGAGGTAGCAGATCCATAGGCAAAAACACACTGATTCAGGACACCAGTCCCCAGGCAACTTGACTATTATGAGTAGACTAGGGAACAAGGCCTCCTGGAAAAAGGGGGCAGTAACAGTTCTCCATCACAGACTATATTGACCCAACTTGGGCAGCAAAAGGGGACCTACAGTTACAAAAGTTCAACATTTAGAGGCAAGTAAGCAGCACATCTGACTAGAAATAAGGCCAAAGAATAAAGATTACAGCTGATTACATAACTCTTGCTATAGCAGAAACCAGACAGTAAGTGATACCAAAGTGAGCCTTACATCATCATACAAAAAATCCATAAATATCTTTCTTTCTTTAATCTCCAGTTGGTTAATCTATTTCCCTCCACCACTCTAATCAAGACCATTTGTACATATAGACCATAACACATGAATAAAAGTTCTAACTTTGGTTTAAGTGTGTGTCTACCTTCATTATACTGTCCCTTCCATTCCTCATGTCTTTCCTTCCTTTGCATTATTCTGAGTCCCTCTTTTACTACTCTTTTCCTTTTGTACCAGTTTCTCACTATATTCTTGCTGTCATCTTGCATCACAGCATCAATTAGCATAGCAACATGCAATCTCGGCAGTAGATGAACAGGCCAGAGATCCTATCAGAGCTGCCCACTAGTAGGGAAAAGATGGATACAATCCATGCTTCTGTGTTCCTCAAGTATCATTTTCTAATTCCTTGGCAGTGGGACTGGGTTGCATCTATCGCTATGTGATGACCATTTCTCTTACATTACAGGAGTTTTTGTAGATCATCAAGAGCTGAAATATTAACCTATGTTATATGATTAAAGAATAAAAACTACCTGTGTTTAGGAAGTCCTTAGCCAGATTAAACTCTATATACCTGCACTTTGCTATTTAGGGTATTGGGTAGAAGCGATTGATAACAAGGAAGAAACAAAAATAATAAACACTTCTCCTCTGAGTTAGCGTTTTTCGATGTTTCCACTTTAATGATTATGCTGCCAGAGTGTGTGCCTGCAGTCGTGACAGCGAGTTTTGGCAGTGGCAGAGATACTGAGGCACGCAGGCACTGAATTCCAGAACTCCACATTTTCCTCAAATGCAGTGTATGAGCTTTTTTAAAAGAAAAGCTCCAAATTTTCATAGAAGATCCTCCAAATAGGTACTACATTTGAAATGTAGTAACCTTGATGTTTCCAGGTAGCTTTCAAATATTTAGCTATAAGTATGAGAGAACCTAAAGATAACAGTTAATCCACTTCAAAAAATCAAATCAGTCCTCTTCCATCAAATTCAGCCTTCATTCCCTATTGATTATTTGCTCAGTTGAAAAAACAATAGAGTATCTAGAACATTGAATTCTAAAATTTAGTATTTATAATTTTTTCTTTCAATAATATGTACATAGTCTGGTTGAGATGACTGATTTCAAGTCTAAATAAATAGTGAAGTTTCCCATGCATTGTAACAGGGATCAATAAAGGGCCAAATAGTGAACATTCTGGCTTTTGGGAACATATGGCCTCTGTTGCAATTACTTAACTCTGCTATTGTAGCAGGATAGCAGCCATAGACAATGTATAAACCAATGGGTATGCCGCATGCCAATAAACTTCTGTTTACAATGTTAGGTAATGGGCGGGCCTCGGTCCACAGTCCATAGTGCCTGACTTCTGCATTAGACTTGCTCTCTCTTGTTGCTTCTGACCTTAAGTCATTTCCTAAGACATGATGGGATGCCGTATATATATATATATATATATATATATATATATATATATATATATACATACACACACACACATATATGTATATAAAGTTATATATATAAACATCCATAGATATATATATAAAACTTCTGTTATCATTTCGAATAGTTGCATGTCCGTGTTTCCTACATCTTCCCAGTATATTGTAGGTGTTTGTGGTCATCTGACCCACTCTTCTCTTCCACTTTACAAATAGAAATGTTTGGCCTGATGGCAGAGTTAGAATAATGTTTTGTTTAAAAAACCTATGTTCCATAGTCATTTCTTCCTCTTCACTTTTCTGTATAAAACCGTCTCACGGAAGACCAAAGCCATGTAGGGGATCATGGAGTATTTGATGAGAAGGGACTCAGCAGGCATTTAGTCTAAGTTCCTGTTTTGCAGGTGAGGATATTTCGATAAAGAAATTACATGATTGCCCAAGTCACCTAGATAGAGAAAGCAAACCACAAATAAACTACATCCTCAAGTGGAAGTCAAGTCATTACATATTTAGCGAAGTGGAAGAAGCATACCCCCCCCCCCGCCCATTGTAGCAATGGAGCCTGCCCACTCACATCTTTAAAAAGTACACCTCTGACTGACAAACTCTCCCGAGCAGGGGTCTTTACGTGACCTTTTCAGAGTACATAACAAATGCACTCTGATCTGCATGCAGTTGTGAGCAACGGGGCCACGTATTTTAGAAAAGTGAAGGTCACTCTAGTTCTGACTGGTGTGTGTGTGTGTGCGTGCGTGTGTGTGTTTTCCCCTATGAGCTTGCGGAGATGAGCAGAATGTGTGTGGAATGTAATCTCCAGAAGGGTACCCGAAGCTGGATGTGAGGTTGCTAGGCAATTTTCCCTATTGTTTTAAACAAACTGCACAGGGCTGGCAGCAGCTGTCAGAGTTCTTGGCTCTTAAGAATAACAGAGCTGAAAAACACAGAGAACAAAGGTCTTCCACAATAAATGGCAATAAATAACAGGAACTTTCTATGCCAGTAAACGCAGGCACTTGGATGTTAAAGCAATTAAAAAGGTTAACAAATACAAGAGGTCACTAGAATTCTATTTGTTGTCAAATACGTTTTGACTCCAGAAACTTTAATTTAAATGGTAAGATAATCCAAAAAGAGAATGGTAGGCCATGATTTTAATAAATTCTTCTTTTAAAATCAACATTCTCACTTATTTATTTTTATTTTATTCATGGGGAATTTTACCTCAGGGACAACAGTGTAAACCTTACTCAAAATAAGTTTTAAAGGCCTTAATAAAAAACAAATTCTACAATTTATGTTAAAAACAATTTAGAAAACTCTATTATCACCACGTGACTCTCTTTCTTTTCACCCTTGCATTATGTCATCCCCATGTCCCTCACCCCTTCCCTCTTCGTCATTAAGGTGGTTCATCATCCAAGGTTACACATGTAATGAAATTCAATAGCCCCCCCCACACACATAGACACACAAAATCATATAGAGCTGTTGAAATCTGAATAACCTCTGTGGGCTGTACCACTGTCAATTTCTCAGTTGTGACACTGTGATACAGTTGTGGAGCAGCTTGACATTGGAAAGGCCGTGGTACATGAGACTTTTTAGGACATTGCTTTGCACCCTTCTAGGAATCTAGAATTATTTCAAAATAAAAATATTTAAACAACCAAACAGGTCCTTAATTTTTAATACTTAGAGATTAGGGATTTTTTTTCTGAAATGAAGAGTGGTAGGACTGTTGGTTTCATTCCTATCACTGTGCAAATGATTCTGTCCTGAAATTGATTTATGCTTGAGCATTCCTTTCAAAATAATTTGAAAGGTGTAGCTCAGACATTTCCTGCTGATCAATTTCTTTGACATGTTGCTAGGCTGAAAGGTCAGTTGCATAATTATTTTTTAAAAAAACTATTTAAGGAATCAACCCTTGGGAAATCTAAAATCAGGATCATTCTAAGCAGAATAAAAGCACCAGTGTTTGTGCACATACGCAGGTCTTTCCAAACAGCATCTTTGTTTTCTGAAGTGTGTGTGTGTGTGTGTGTGTGCAATTTAACTTTTAATTTTGATATAAATACAGATTTATGGTATGTTGCAAAGATGGTACAGAGTTTCCATGTATCCTGTACTCATTCCTCCCACCAGTAATTATATCTTGTGTAACGATAGCCAAATCAGAAATGGGAATTTATATGGATGCAATGGGTGTGCATTGTTACATGACACTTTAACACACACAGTGTGGGATAAAAAATAGGTTTACAGTTGCATATGTGGGAAATAATACAATAATTAATAAAAAATAATACAAGAATTTACTGTTTCACGTACGCACAACTGTAAACCTACTTTTGCCCCCTTTTATATATAGATTCTTGTAACCAGCACCTCAGTCAAGACTGCGAACTATTCCATCACCACAAGGAATGGCTGGTGTTCACATTTTACCAGTTCACATGAAATGAAGAAGTTTCCCCTCCTTTTAAGTCCCTCAATCCTCCACTGTTTATAACATAATTGTCTTAAATATTCCATTATATCTATTGATATCCACATCAGACAATGTTATGCTTTTGGTTCCATCAAATGCCATTTAAAGTGGCATTCAAATGCCACTCAAGAAGAGAAGGAAAATACATTGTATTCACATTTACTTTTTCCATTATTCTTTCTTCCTGATAGTATTTCTGCTGGATGTAAAATTCAGGACTGATCATTACTTTCACAATTTGAAGAGTCCCGTGCCACTTATTTTTTTGCATGCATGGTTTTCTGATGAAAAATACACTCTTATTTGAATTGTTTTTTTTTCCCTACAGGCAAGTTATAGTTTCTTTCTTGCTTTTTTTAAGGTTACTTTTTCTTTACTTTCCAATAGATTTATCATGATGTGTTTTGGTGTAACTGTACTATAATTTATGATAATAACATCTATATTTACTTTTGAAAAATTATTCACAAAATGCAAACATATAGCAAGTAAAAGTCATTAAAACTTCTAAACTCAAAAAGCACATGACATGTTACAAAGCTCAGATTTTAAGTATTTCTTCTATCCTTAACCCTTTTGTTCCAACTTGTTTATAGGCATTTAGAAATTTAAGATAAAAGAAAGGTTAAATACAAAACTATTACTTCTTTGTTACTAATAACACTAATACATAATAGGTTTCCTGATAGTTCCAGTGTGCAGTTATTTTATTTTTTTATTTCAAAGCAATCAGCCTGTCAGGTCAGATTGCTTGCAAAGAAGTCAGATTGTCTTCGTACCACCACAGAAGAGCAGACAATTATTTCTGAAACATAATATTTATAAGCAGGAGCAACTTTTTTTTTATTAAGCCTTACTCCACTGTCTCTCGGAGCTTAAATAGATCAAGTAAGCATCTGAATATGAGATTTTTTTCCTACGATATGAAGAACTGTCATGCTAATTATAACAGGAAAACTTGGCTTTAAGGTCTATTTGAATAACTCATGCTTGAATGGTTGAAGGATAATCTGAAAAGGTAGGAGTGAACTGTATTGTTTGGATAAAAAATGCAAGTTATACAAGGGGGGACACCCCCCAGAATGGAATTATCTTCTGGAGGCCCCTTGTAGTACAGGCTTCCCCAGTTAGGTAAGTGTTCTAGGAGCCCCTCTGTATCAGTGTGCCTGTTAGCTTTGTTGTGAGAGGCTGCGTTCAGCTTTAGAGAATTTTTTTTGCAGACTCTTTCACGTGCTTGCCCATTTAAGGATGGGTGCTTTACGAGTGCACCTGTCCACACCGGACTGAGTGTTGAGCAGTTTTTGACCAAAGACAGCATGACCCCTATGCCCCACCCTCCCTATAACCTGATATGGTCCCAAGTGACTTTTTTTGTCTCTCTGGATGAAAAAAGTCCTCCAAAGGAAACATTTTGCCCACGTGGACCTTGTGAAACAAAAAACAGCAGAAGCACTAAAAGGCATCAAAATCAACAAGTTCAAAAATTGTTTTGAGCAGTGGAAAAAACATCTTGATAGATGTATTGCATCAAATGGAGAGTACTTGGAAGGTGACTGAAGTTTAAACATGTAAGAATAAATGCACAGTTTTTTATAAATAAATTCCATTTTTTTTCTTCTTGCAGAAAAGCCTTACTATAAACTTAGAAGATGTCTAGAACTGCTAGTTCATGTTATGAAGCCCATATTCAAAGCAGTGAGTGGCCAGCCCACACTGCTAAGTAGTCTGTAAGCAATATCTTAACCATCACATATTAGCAGAGTACTTCCATTGATGATAAAGACGAGCACAGTCTGGAGTTTGGCAACAAAAGAGAATCTCAATAGAGGTAAATATAATTGCATATATGTCACTAGACTTTTACATGATTTCTGAATGTGTCACATGCTCTTCCAGGAATAATAGATTGTCTATAATTCTCATATTAAATCATGTATCTGAGTGTTAAGATAAAATTTTGAAGAGCTTTCTGGAAATTTTATGGTCCAAGCACTTGAGTTTTGAGGAAGCACTATGTACTAAATTTAAGGAACATATTTTTCTTTTAAAACTTATGTGTCATATTTTACTAAATATTTTATTTCAGATGAACGTATTAGAACCTTGTTTTTAAATATTTCCATCACATTTGTCTCAAGGTAAGGCTAGACAGGAAAGCATAATGAGAGATAAATGCTCTGTGCTAAGCATTGTCTTAAGTATGTTATGAGCAATAAATCATTTAATCCTCCAAGTTGACTTGTGAGTTATTTTATCATACTCAGTAATAAGATGAGGAAATTGAGATAAGAGATTCTAACAGCTAATGGGACAATTTTAAACCCACATTTCTAAATCCAGAGCTTACATTTTTAGCTGCCAAATTATAGATAAACAAAGAAATATAAGCATTATAATTAGGGAGAACTGGCGAACAACTCTACCACTTACCCATTGTACAAACTTGGCAACTGAACCAGTTAATGCCCTTATCTTTAAAATGGGAATAAAAATTTTCACCTTGAAATTTTTTGTAAAGATTAAAGACGAGTAAAAACTTCTAGCACTCTCTAAAATGACAAAAAATAGTAGCTGTTATTATTATGTGATAATGTTTTCTTTCTAAATATACAAAACTGAATTTTGCTTGAGTATTTTCCTCCTTCTATGGATTGATTAGTATTTTTTAATGTAGCGATACATACTCTTTCTGCCCAATATAACTTAATGCATCTCTTCTCTCTTTATCTGTCTCTTTCTAATTCCATCGTTATTTTGAAAAGGCTTATATTCTCTCTCCAAGAGCCTCATATTTGACATTTGTATGTCATAGTTGATCAAAATCTCTCCAGAACAATCCCTCTATTTTTGTCATCTTATACGGCCTGAAACATGTGATGCTCATTCATCACTGTATAGCTTTGTTCCTGTTTCTTTTCTCTGTTTGTAATGTGTCTGTCTAGTGTCCTCTCTACCTATTCAAATATCCAAACCTAAACGTTTACTTGAAATCCTGCTCATTCAACAAAGACTTCCTATCTATTTTATTTGACAGTATAACACTATCCTCTTGTAAAGACCAACAGAAGGTCTCTTAAGCCCCATTACGAAGAACAATTGTGTTTCCTCTGAGTATCTGGTTTGCTTTTAATTTATTTATATTGTCAATCACATAAGAGTATTTTGTGTCTATGTTTACCTGCTTCTCAGAAACACTGGCCCCAAATGCGTGGTCCATTTTAGCAGCTAGAAAACATTTCAAAGCATGCTAATTACTCCTCTAAATTTAGATATCAATTAATTTTCTTGTATTTCCCCATCTGGCCACCACATAAATTTAACCTTGATTTTTGCATGTGTTAAACTCGGAAGAGTCAATAGAATTTTATCTCACCAAAAAGTAATCCTCCAAACGAAATGCTTGGAAAATCATTGAAAAATCCAGAAAATAATGTAAAACAAATTTAAAATTACTTGTAAATAATCATCCAAAATAACTACTCAAATTCTTGGACCTATTTACATTATAGTTTTCTATGAATTTTATGTTGATGACTATTTTCACAGGTTTTAAATATGCTAAAATATAATTTTGTATCATATTAAAAATATTACATGAGTATGTGTCATTAAACATATTTGAAAACATGATATTTAAATGTTTCATCGAATCCTTCATTTAACTGAAGGATTCCCATACAGTGGGACATTTGTGTTGTGTTTAATGTTAAACACATCACTGCTATAATAAACAGTTTTGTGTTGAATCTCTTAATTGCTAAATCTTTAACTTTACACGATTAATATAAATTAAAGAAAGTAAACATCTCGATTTATAAGCTGTACATGTTTCTAAAGTTATTAATACTTGTCATATTTCTCTTCACACAATTCCTCTATTTATTTGACAATTGTGGGCATTGTGATTCTTTTTAAATTTATACTACATACATTTCTTTTATTTTTTAAATTAATTTCCTCTTTATTATATTTTTTCCCATTACCATTTAGTCCCCTTATACCTCCCCTAACTCCAGCAGTGACTCCACTGTTGTCCATGACCATGAGTCATTTTTTTTCTCTTTGCTCAATATACATTTCTATAAATCACTTTAACACCTGTGGGAAAAGATGTATGAATAATCAAATGAATTAATGAATGACTGGATATATTTCTAACCAAAATTAATCTTTTCTTAAAAATCATATATAAATGATACAACTATTACACTATTCCAAATCTTGTTGTGCTCCTTTTTATTCTTCTCTTAGCATTAATATTGTATCTTTTGAAATAGGTTGAAGAACTTGCTTTTAGAAGACACTGTGTATGATATTTTTTCTAAATTTCTATGTTTTTATATTTGTGGAAATACATTTGCAAGTCATAGTATATTATTGCTTGGCAATTAGACTTCAAATTTCACCAAAAACAAATGTAAAAAAATAAAAACCCAACCAAGAACATTTAACAAGAAGTAGTTTTAAATATTGTGGTGAGAATAAAAATAACCACAATCTCTCTGGTCCTTTCAGGGTAACATCAAGACAGCTAAAAATAATATTTTTCCACTTTGTTCTTATACAAAAATGTTAGTCAGTGACAACATCACATATATTCTTTCCCAAATTTTGTTTATAACATCTGACGCATCACAGTTTAAGACACTGAATGCTTAGAGTTTCTAAACAACATGACAATTAGATTATTCAGTTGTCAGAACTCAAAAGTCGGGGGCACACAGATGTATATTCTGAGAGCATTTTACTCAACCAAGAAAAATGCATAGAACACAAGAATGATTGAAGAGTCAAATAGCAAAACTGTTTTGAAAAGAATGAACCTGACATTGTGTCATGCCAAACCAACAATATTGATAGGATTACTTTGTGGAAAAGGTTACTAGACTTGATCACACTGAGAGCCCAGATTATGATCTCTAAATATTTCTTTTCCACTCTTAAGAGCTAGGACTCCTCAGAACGAAGATCTGAATGAGCTTCACATACCAGAGAACAAAAGAAGCTTTCAAAGCTACTAGGATCATGTCTAAAATACACAACAGCCAACCGGAAGAGGATACTACTGGTCAAATGGGATATTTTGGTGCATCAACAAGAATAAAAATTGTGATAGAGAGAAATACATCAAAACAGAATTAAGATACAGCTTCCTGTAGATTCCTAAATATATTATCCCACACCCATCCAATTTGCATTTTCTAAACCTAATTGCTCTTCTCTGATGTCACTATCCTAACTATTCTATATGTTCTTGATGTTTTGTACATGTTCACCATAATCTGGAGGGTCTGAAAAATCAGTAAAGACAGCACATGTTCAATCTCCCACATTTAACCATATGAAGCCTCAGAATTACTCTTAAATTTTTTTTGAAGAAAACATGCACAAAGATGCATAAAATCTGCTTTGTCAGACCAAAATGGTGTCAAAATTAGGTGTGGCTTTCTTTGCAAAAAGGTGATCTTTCTGTCGTGTACCAGCTTTATTCTTTCTCAGGTACTTATTTTAAATTTTTAACATGGATAGAAAGAATTTGACTACATTCTAGGAAATGGTTTTCTGACTGATCTTTATCTGTAAGGAGAGTTATGCCATTTTAAGTATTTTCTCTTATGGTGGAAGTTGAGCAGTAGTTTCTATTAGAACTTCTCAGGTGCTCCACTGTGCAGAGAAATCTAGACTCATGTCCATCATGCTCTTCCAAAAGCTTTAATTATATACCAGTTGAAGGCATATCCATCCACATTAATACTACAAATTGTAACCTCAGTAGAAGACATTCACCACATGGGGCAAAAACAAAGGGAAAGATAGCGGTGGAGAAGAAAGGCGTTGGAGAATAGTGAAGAAAACACTGAACCTGGGTTCCAGTACTGGCCCTGTTTTAACCACAATTTTATAGAAGCATTTAACTTTGTAAATATATCTCTTTATGGGTAAAATTGCATAATTGGAAAAGACAATGTAACAATGTTCTGCTTTTCTCTGATTTCTTATGACTGAAACACACTATTCTACATACTGATTGTATGTCGAAATTTTATATCCTCGGAATGGAAGAATGTTACTTAGAAAAGGAAAAACTGTAAAGCATTTGCAAGTTTTAGTATGGACTTTTAACTCAAAACTTTTGTTCTAAAATGTCAAGTTTAAGGGTGCAAAAATAGAGCATTACCTTTTGAAAAAGGAATTCTATTTATTATAAAGTTTACTCCACAATACCAAATATGCTTGTAATAGCAAATTATGCAAATATCTAGCACTTACATGAATCTCCTAACTCTGCAAGTATTTCTTAAAATTTACTCTGCTTAACTCTCACCTGGAAATTTATAGGAATGCAAATTCCTACATCCCACCCAGAGGCTGGGTTCAGAGTATGTTATCTAAACTGATATTGAACAAACAGAAAATTCTTAATGGAAGTTTCAGGAATTACCCTTTGAAAATAATAGCTAAATACCTTCCTTGGAATTCTTTCCATAATAATATTATCTGATAACTAAAATTATTTTGCATTTATACCTGTAAAGGGAGAACACAATCTCTCATATAACCTAACCCCAAACCTCTTACTTGTATTTAAAAAATAAGTTGATATTACATTGATATGAAGAGAAAATTCAAGTTTAAAATATATTTCAATGGCCTGATCATACAACATTTACTCATTCGCCTATCAGCCAATAGTAGGAAAACCTGGCTCTGTCACATAATTCAAAATCCCCTTAGGAGAAAAATAAGCCAACTTCTGGAGTAAATACAAGGATTCTTGGTACAAACATCAGAAATCAATGGCACAAAGAAGTAACAAAATCATAAACTCAACCTTTGCATGACTGTATGATTCAGAACTTAGGATGTCTGGATTTAACTATCCAGGATCAAATACATATATTTTATTTGATCCTAGATATGTATATATATAATATATACATTTACATTATATATATATTTGTATGTATAATATAAACATATATCAGATGCTTTTACTGCTGAAATGTAATCTCATACCTTCCTATTATAGATAAGGATCTACATTAAAAATTTATTCTATTACTATTATTACTAAAATGTAACATATAAATGCCTAGTTGCTTTTCCTTTTGGATTTCTCGAAGGCAGAAATTTTTTAAGGGAAATTTTAATGCTAAATAGAAAAAGCATTCTACCAAAGAAGATGTGCTGAAAGGAATGGAAGAAGAAAGAAACTATTTGGCTTTCTTAGCTAAAATAATGTTCCAAAAGTGGGGATAAGTTTGAGATTTTCATAGCTTTCTTATAGTTGTTAGAAAAACTGATCTTACTATGAGCCATAAAGTAAATATCAACAAGATACAAAAAGTTAAATCATCCAGTTTATATTCTAAGACAGTGGAATAAATTATAAATGATTAACAGAACAAGAATACAAAGCATAAAGATAACAGTTACAACTATAAAATACCTAACTTCCTGAAAATTGAACACATTCTTAAATAATTCACTAAAGATTAGATAAAAAATAAACTGGAAAAAGTTTGAATTGCATTATAAAAAATAAAACATTTAAGTAAAGAAGTCTCAAAATCAATGAACCAAGCATCCAACTAAATAAGATAGAAAGATAAAATAAAATTAAGCCCAAATAAAAGAAAGAAATAGTAAAGAGGACAAACATACAGTAGATCATCAAAAAGGATAAAAATTTTTTCTTGGACAAAATTTATCAAATTGATAGACCCTTAGTTAATTAAGGAGAAGAGAGGAAAAACACAAATTTCCTGTAGCAAGAACAGGAAAGGGGATATTATTGTGATCTTACTAACATTAAGTAAGATAGTAAGTGGATATTCTGAACAAATTATGTCCAGTCAATCTGGCAACTTGGATGAAATAAATAAATTTATTTAAAAATATAATTTACCAAAACTGACAGAAAAAGAAATAGAAAGTTTGATTCATTCAATATCTTTAATATCTATCAAAACATTAAATGCATTACTGAAAACATTCCTATTATGAAGTTACCAGATTAAGTTGGCTTCAATAATGAATTCCACTTCATGTTTATGGGAAAAAAAATAGCCCATCTTATACAAAATCTTTTAGAAAATTTAACAAAAGATAACATATACCAAGATTTTTAGGAGGCCAGGATAATCTTGACATACAAAGTTTACAAAATCATTTCAAAAAAGAAAACTTACAATTAAATTCTTGTCACAAGCAAGGATAAAAAATTTTAAACTTACTCTTAACCAAATTTGACCCTTAAATAAAGGAAGCAACAAGAATTCTCTCCCACTGCTAAGAGTTAATTGGACACGTTCATATTAGAAATTGGCAGTAATATCTACCATAAGTACCAGACACCCTATGACTCAGCAGCCACTCCCAGGCACATCTCCAAAAACAACGCACCAAGGCATAGTTGAGGGTCTGAGGAACGCAGCTGTTCTGCCTATAGTAACAGTGTCACCTTCCCATAGGATCCAAGGACTGTATAGGGTTTGTCACACTATTGAGATATTTTGCCTCCTACCTATAATCTAGATATTGTTGCTTTTATTCCAATGTAATTAGAAAAGTAGCTAAAATCGAAATGGACCAAGCTAGAGCAGAAAATCTAGGCTATTTTTAAGAGTATTTTCTCGTAAACTGAAGAACATCAGGGTTGTTATCCATTTACTAGCATTCGAGTGCGTTCTTGTTACATGTGACAGGAATTTCTCCAGCTCAGGGTTTTGGGGGGTTTTGTGGTCCCAAAATTGCACAGTGCAGTAATTCATAAGTGGTAGTGGTATTGACAGGAAACGCACTAACAGAAAGTTTTGAAACACTGAAATGTTGAGATGTTCACCTGTGTAAACTATTTTTGCTGCCACTTATTGTTTTTTATGCTTACCATCCTGAGTGGTCATGGTTAATTTGGCCCCACATTTCTGTCCTCTAAAAACCGAAGTTTAACTGAATTAGGTTTAATTGTACTTTCATTATATGGATGAGGGTGTGGAGTCTCAGTAATCAGCTTATCAAATGTCATTTAGAGAATTCGTGGCATAGCCATATCCAGTATACTTAGATGTGCATTTCTGAACAATGCACACATATAACGTGGATATTCCAATTTATCATCCGTGTAGTAAGTGGTTCCAAACACAGCTTTGGCCATCACTGGGCTCAGATGCTAACCCAGGACTTTACTAACTGGAGGAATTTGTGCAATGTGTTTAAGCTCTCCAAGCCTCAGTCCCCTTCTTCGTAACTGAAAACTGACAATGTTGTATAAATACATAAATAAGTTTGTGTACATAATGTGGTTAGTTTATGTGCATTGTACTTCTGTTTCAGATGAATTTATTTATAGTTTACTATAAATTTTGTTTTTATCATACATGAGTTTGGGGACATCTAGGACTAAGGATTAGATCTACTAAGAAATAACAATTTGCAAATAAACATTCTCATAGAATATATGCATATGCTATTAGTTTTATACCTTTTCAAGATACAACTCATTCCTCATTTTGTTCAAGAGAAATGACCCTAAACCTTACTGAACAGAGTTAGTTCATTACAATTCTTTTGTTAAATAAATAAGCATTGGAATGATCATATATGATGACTAAGACAAACAAAATAACAAAAACACCATATAATGTAAGCTCGATCCCTAGAGCAAAGCAGTCTTATGAGTAACACTTTGGGTGAAGGTAACAGGTTTTTATTTCCTTTTCAAACTATAAGTGCATTGGAGTGAGTAAACCTTTTAAATTAGAAATTGTTTTGGCCAATTCCACATTCACTTTAGACTCACCAAGTGAATATTTAGGCAATATTTTATAATGTCTGCCTTTTTCTTGGTTAATATTACATATTAACGAAGCATTTTCCTATTTAGAGCTAACTCATTATGAGTGAAAATCTAACCAAAATTAAAATTGAGAGATTACTGCATAGGGAAGTGAAACAGAGAACACGCAGCTTCTTTGTTCTCAATCAGCAGCCAAACTTTGGGAGGGTGTGCTATTGCTACAGTGTTTGAAAAAACACTCCAGAATGCCAAGATCAATTGCCAAAAAAAGAAAGCAAATAATAATACCAAACATCAAAAGCTACTTTGCACAGTTCTACTCCGAAATAGAGGATTATAAAAACACTGCTTGTTATAGTCATAACAAAACCCAGAAGTTTTGTGTCAAGGCAGGAATCATTTGGAGCCTTTTTAAATTCCAGCTCAAATGGGACCCCTGATTTAAACATTAAAAAGAAAGAAGGAATATGTTTGAGATGCCAGGATTAAGGATAATTGCAGGTGAAAATCCCACATTTGAACCATAATTCAACAAACACATTTATTATACTAGCTTCAAGGTGTTATTCTTGTGTGGTTTTTAGATAGTATAACATTTAGCTTAGTCTTTCTTAAGTATGCATCTCTGAATTTAGAATACGAGTAAAAGAATTGTTTTCCATCATTGCTAACTTCCATTTTCTGCTCAGAGTGGTACAGAGAAAAGGTATGGGTTTCATGAGCAGCTCCACAGATTATCTGTCAGATTTCTAAGCCAAAATAATTCATTCGCTTGTGAAATAGGCGTTTAAAAATTATAATTTAGTATTAAAATTACTAGCCCTTACCATTACGTATGTTGTGAGAATCAGGTTAGAAATAGAATGTGTGTGTAAGTGCCTTGTCAAAAGTACACTTTCATAAAATGTGTGGGTATTGTGTTATTAATGGTATAGTATTAGTAAGATTTGCCGTAGAAATAAGGTCCATATGTTACAAATAGTTTCTCTTCTGTGATTTTTGAAACTAATGAATGAAAACAGTTCTCTCAGAAGGCCATAGTTTTCTTCAGGAAAAGCCCATTAAATCATTAGCCAATTAATACTTTGGATTGTGATGAGATTATTTATAAACTTTTATTTTCAATAAGGAATATGGTACAGCGCAGTAATTTCAGGACAGAAGGCTCTGTTTAGAATTTTTAGTTTTAGTTTTAAGTAGCAATTCATCTATATGTTTTCCTGTAATGTAACTCAAGGCTAACTGAAGAAAATTCAAATGAAGTAGATACATTGTTTTCTTCCTTGACATAATCATAACTCATATTTTCATGAGATACAGTTTTATGTTTTTATCAATGTGATGTTTAAGACCCTGTTATAGCTATATATTAAACATGAATTTTTGCTTATTAGTTTTACCAAAGGCTAGTTAGTAGGTATTTCTGATGTCATTTATAATTCAGCAGTTTAATCCTGATAAATTAAGAGCTATTTCTAATTATATACCTATTATTTAATCATTATATGATGTATTTTATTGAGTACCCATTATTTGAGGGGCACTGTGTTAGTTGTGGGGAATATGTAGGTGAATAAGACCTGCTTTGTGCCTGACAAGAGGGCCAAGTCCCCTAGGGGACAGCAGTCCGTCAGCATTTGCGTCTTGTCTGCATGTGCATGTGTGGCACCATGAGAAACCAAAGCAGACACAGCTAGCTCGGGCTTGAAAGAAAAAGAAGGCTTTTGAGAAGTAATTTCTACGCTGTTTTAAGTAGGACAGAAGGCATTTAGCCAGCAAGAATTAGAAAGAAATGTTAACATAGTTTTGGTGAGGCAGCTATTTTGATACATTGTTTTAGTATAGTGACTTTTATATACTCAAATCTAGACTCTAAACTTGTACTCGTTTTTATTACCAAGAAATTTTGAAAAAATAGACACCCTAATCCTAGCTACATACTGCATACTTTAACGTACCCCATTTGTGACCCTGAAGTCTGGGGAGGAACAGTGGATGCAGGGAGGCCAGGACCAGAGCGGGGTCAATGTCGGAGGGAGGTGGGGCAATGGGCTGAGGGCAGTTTGTGTGCTACCACCGGGTGACCAACTGCGGATGACCCAGGGCTGCATACAGGGCCTGGCAAAATAACGCCCCTTCCTATCACAAAATCTTTTAATACAAAACCAGAAGCATGCAATTTTGTAACATACTACTATCACACTCAAGCATGCCGTATAACATTTTCAGTGAAAAGTTCAAATTAAAACTAGAAATTATTATACCCATAGTATTACCCTACCAACCACACTCAAGCAGGCCTTGCTTCTGCCAGATCCCATATTTACTACTTATTTATAGAAAAGGCCATTCATCTCCCCAAGTAAAGTTTCTGCTCATCTTCGAAAATTCACTTATATTTTAATATGATTCTGAAATCCTCTGTTTCTTTATTTACAATGATCACAACTTTCAACTAGTAAGTATATTTGACTACATGATAAGGATCCTTGAAGTTCTATGGTTTTCTAGAAGTGATTATCAGTGTTTATTATGATCCCTAATCATTCCTCTCATATGCACTTTTTACTACTAAGGCTGACAAGAGGGGTCAGTGTTCTATGTAGGCCTTAAAAAACAGAAAAAGAGATTTATGCATTCAAATGCTTTTTACAAAATTTCAAAATATGAATCTCATTGAATGCCTTGAAAAAAATTTAAATTATTGATTTTTAATTATTAGCCATAGGATATAGAGGATACAAAAGATAATATAAGAAAAGCCCTTTCCACATAAGATAAAGTACTCCTTAGGAGATTTTATTTTATGTTCTTTAAAATTTTTTATTGTTTATATTATTACAGTTGTCCCAATTTCTTCCCCTCTTCACTCCACTCCACTCAGCCCGCCCCTCACTTCCATAGTCAGTCCCCACACTGTAGTCCATGTCCATGGGCCCTTCATATATGTGCTTTGACTATATCTTCACCTTCCTTCAATCAGTCCCTACCTCCCCCCACCCCTTCCACAGCGGGAGATTTTAATACAATAAAACAAGTTTTAAGTGTTGCTTGGTTCCCCAAGGTAGGACTCAGCATCTCCAGTACTTAGGCTTTGGCCAAAAGAAGAGCAATAGCACCCAGAGACTGGGGGAAATATGAAAGCAGAGGGACCCGTCTACCTCTCCTCATTGGGGCTTTGAGAAGAGGTCACCATACGGTGTGCTTCATGATCATATGGGACAGTGGGGCAGCCCTATTAAAGTTAGAAACAATGACAGTGCATTATAAGGCAGAGAAAGAGCCGGGATTCCTGCTTGCCATCCCCATTTCCTTGTCCTGCATGCAGGAGACTTAGTCATTTCTGGAATCCCAATGATCAATACAGGCATGTAAGAGGTTACAGTGTGAACACTGTAACCATTGTATGACAATAGATATTTGCATGGATGTTAGGCCATGCCCGAAGGCCGAGGGACTGAGTACAAAGACTAGCTAAGACCTAGAGGACAGTACTCAGGGAAGAGAAATTACTCCTTTCTCCATCCTGTTGCTGGATGTTTCCAGCTATGCCAAGATGCCACCGAGGTAAAACAGAAAGAAAAGAAGGAAAGGTGGAGTAGTTAATGGACCAGAATTTATATCTACTTCTAAGTAGATACACAGGTCAAATCATTCATGAACAATTGTATTTCATAATCAGAAAGTAAAGAGATATATCTGTTCCTCAAAATACAAAAATAGTCATAGAATACATTTATGTTTGCTCATCACTGATTCTGACCACTTTTAATGTAAAAACCCATGGTTTTCTCTCAACAACTCTTTGAGGTAGGTACTATTTTTATCACCAATTTAAAAATGAGCAAACTTAAAGAGAGCTCATACAATTAAGTGCCATGTACACTACACTTCACAAGGGGAATATTTTCCATCTGCTTAATTTTCCACACATTATCATTTCTTATTCTCTGTCTCCACTCTTTATAGCATATACCTCTGTTGATAACAACAATTATAGTTCTTGCACGTTTTATTTTTAGCTTAGCCACTTGGAACCTTTCGGCTTTTATATTCCTTCCCTTGGCAATGCTGTTCTCTCGTGACCCATATATTTCTTACTTGTAATGCTGCGTTATCAGGAAGGCTGAGTTAGTAAAAGTTTCATGCTACATATTTCACATCCAAATAGTGAATTTGTGCTGATAGATTTTCACAGGGTATTCATAACAATTAATTCACAAAAGGTGATAAAGTGGATAGAAGTGGGATACACGATTCTTGGTTTGGGGGCCAGAATGAGAGTGTACAAACATCATATGGATTTGTTAAAGGATCTGACTTACTGAATTGCAGTGTATGCAATACATGGACCACATAGAATAAACTTATTTCCTTTACTGGTGACAGATCAAAGCAAGTATAAAGTTACTGCATTTTTGGACCATAAGATGCACCTAGGTTTTAGAGGAGGAAAATAGGGAAAAAAAATTTGAAGCAAAAAACGTGGTAAAATATTTAATAACATCCCTTAAAGTAGAAATCCTGTAGTGAGCCAGGTAGGCTACTTCAGACTATAAGACACACCCCCATTTTCCTCCCAAATTTGTGGGAAAAAAGTGCATCTTATATTCCGAAAAATACGGTAACTTACCCAAATTATAATTTCAGGGGTGATATCACGGCAAAGGATGAGAATATAGACTTGAAGGCTGAGAGATCTAAATTCACTAGCCCCTGGTCCACTAGTTTATCAGCTGTATAACTTAGGACAAGTTCCTTAACTCCTCAAGTCACACATTTTGTATTGGAAAATAAGAATCAAAATATCAATGTGTCGTGTAGTTAGGGTAAAGTTTAGGTCAATGACGAAAGTAATCACTTAGCCCAGGGAAGAAAACAGGGTAATCGCTATCACTATCATCCTCATCACCATCATCATCGTCTTCACCACAATTACCTAATTACGCTGTTTTTCTTTTTAAAAAACCTATTTATTGAGTACTTAGTGTGGACTAATTATTGTTTTAGATGACTGGGACACATTAATGAACAAAAAGGTAACTGTCTTACTTGGTTCAGGCTGCTATAACAAAATAATGAACAGAATGGCTTATAAATAACAAAACAGTATTTCTCACAGTTCTGGAGGCTGGAATTATGAAATCTGGGTGCCAGCATTGTTAGTGAGGGTTCTCCTCCCGGGTGCTGATTGCTCTCCTCTCTCTGTGTCTTTACAGGGAGAAGGGTATTTTCCAGGTCTTCTTTCATGAAGGCATTAATCCCATCTGTGAGGGCTCCTCTGTAATGATCTAATCACCTTTCAAAGGCTCCACCTATTAATATTGTGGCATTGGGTATTAGGATTGCAACATATGAATGGTGGGGGGGACACAAATATTCAGACAAAAACAACTATGCTTTTTGCTCTCTGCATTCTGTTGTATGAGGATATAGACAAAAATCACACAATTAATTAAATACATAAATAAATCATATGGTGCTTTACAAGCCATTATATGTCATAGAAAGCAGCAAAATATAGCTATATCTTGAGTATTGATTCAAAGAACTACGATATTAATAGGTTACAATTAAAAATATAGTGGGAGTCCTCAATGGAAAGGTAAGATTTGAGCAAATACTTAAGAGACATGAGACAACCAGCGAAAGCCTTTCAGGCAGAGGAAATGACCAGTGCAAATGCCCTGAGACAGGAGCACGTGCGAAGTTGGAGGGACGACAAGGAGACCAGTGTGGACAGAACGGAGTGAGTTGCCTGGGAGGAAAGTGCATGAATTTAGAAAGTTCACTTGGAGACAAATCGTGTTGATACACAGAGGCTGCATAAGTGCTTTGGCTTTATTTTAAGGTGAGGGACCAAGAATGTATCATTATCCTCCTAAGATTCAGTGACTCAGCACTTAAAGCACTGTCAGCACATGAAAAACCGATCCCCTGTATCTCCTAATAGTTATAACATCTATATTTTTAAATCTGTAAATTTCATTTTTAATTGGGTTTCTTCATTTCCCACATTTTTCAGTAAAAGACATTTTAAAAGGAATATTTCAGAATCAGAACTCATATTTACAGAAGAAAAAATAAAGATTTCGTGGAGGATTGACAAGAAAGAATTTAATGTGATAATAGAGTTAAAATTTTGTATGTCACTTAATCCATGCTCATGAATCTATTTCCAAATATACCTCTGTAGCCATAAATATTTTTATTTCATTATTTAGTATACCTACATTTTGCAGAGATTTTAAAAATATGTGTTCAGAAATATACTAGATGAGGCATAACATGTTAAACTACTTGAACACAAATAAGTTAAAAATATAAATATATAGCTTTATCTTTTAAACACAGCTGGATTAAGGGTAGTGACATGAAATGTTGAATATGCAACTAATCTTTTATTCTCCTATTAAAAATTTATTTGATTTAGAAACATGTTGTCATAGCCTGGATTTATGCTCAACTAACAGGACTTCAGCTTGGAGACACCCAGTTGTTTGCCTGGATTCCATGGAAACTGGGACTTGAACAATACCCAAATGAGGTTGTGCAAAATACAAATTGGGGGAAAGGGTCAGAATCCAGAGAGTCTTCCAGAAGTATAGTACAGAAACCACCTTAGCACATTTTCTATATTAATTCTCTCATATACTTTAAACTGTTTATTATAACTCAATAACTATTCAAGAGCTACACGTAATCTCCATTCACACTGTACCCTAGAGTATAGTTTTACTATACTCTGTAGTATGCTACAGTATTATTGTATAGAGTAGAATATTTTAAAATACAAGTATCGCTTGTTTTCTACTTCACAGACAAAAATTGCTCAACTTCCTTTAGCATTTAATCTAGACTGGGAGTGCTGCTGGGAGTTTTAGAGACCAACTGGCCCGCCCTTCACAATTAAGACAGAGACACTTAGAGAAGCTAAAGGTCATGCCCACAGTCTCGCAGCTAAGTAAACGGCGTTTGCCCTCAAGCCTTCGGACTCATCGCTGCATTCTGAGAAAGACTTCTTTTCGCCCAAGGATAAGTAATCAATTCTTATTTTAGTTAGACGTGATCTGCTACAATCTTTGAAAGTATAATGCTGATTTGTATTATAAAACTCAAATGGCGTGATTGTGAAGAGAAATCTGAAGGATTAGAGAGGGAAAAATAACTATCTAAATGATTCATAGAAGAGTACATTGGAAGTGGTTAAAGCTGGTAACCAAACTGGAAATTCCTTGATGACTCAGAGCTTACTACTCATCTGTGCTTGACAAATGAGCAGAGAGCTGAAGGCTTGCCTCAGACAGGAAATCGGAACTTAGTGGGCAGTTTAGTAGGAGAGGACAATTCTGTAAGAAAAAGGATAAAATAGTCCTCACATCAGGAAACTGACAAGAGATTTTTAGTTTCCAAGGAAAAGGTCATCTACTATGGAAACCATGTTGCCATGGACGTGCCAAAGTGGAGATAGATGCTAGCCCAGAAAAGAGGCCAAGGAGCTAGGTGTAAACAGAGCAATCCCACAGACAAGAACAAACTATGATTGATTTGAAAATGACTCAAGTTATATATCAATTAAAGTTATACTTCAATCATGAAAAAATTCAAGCATAGTGGTTTTCAAGTGGAGTATGTGTCTTACATCAAGGATGGATGTGGTTTATTTGGTAGTCAAACGATGGAGGAGAGTACTGTGGGTTTTTCGTGGACAAAATCCAGGGATGCTAAATATCCTGCCATATGGTAAACACGAAGAATCGTCTCACCCCAAATGCAATCGATAACTCCTTAAGAAATAATGAAGCAATTCAGAAGATGTATTGGAAAAGGCCTGGGATTTTTCCTTTTTGGCAGACCACAGTTTTCTAATCTGAAATATGAATACAAGAATTTTGCTCATTTCACACAGGTGTAACGGCAAGCCAAAAAACAATGAATTAGATAACTAGGAGTTGTAGAATCTGGCAATACCATGAGGTAAAAAAGGAAGGAATTTGTCACTGCTGATATCCTTTCATTTTTTTCCCAAATTAACTTCAAAAACATGGAAGAATACGTTTCAAAGCACAGCGTTCCAAGTATCCTGTGATGGTGTTTAATAACTACAGGGTTTAAAGGGAGCAGCTTGAGGAGTTGGGTGGAAAGTTGTTACAAGAACAAATCTGAATCCAAAACAATGCCCAGAGCTCTCCATCTCCCTTCTGGAAACTAACCTGATCAGAGAAGATGGCTTCAATCAGTCAAAGACCTCCTTGAACCATGCAGCTTAATTCCACATTCTTAAGGAGTGACTTGACTTGTTCTATTTGCCCAAAGTATTGCTCTTAAAGCCAGGATCAAATAATGAGGACACTAACTGCCACATCACCTTTGGAAATGACACTAATCTGAAGGGGTTCATTTGCCTGCATGCATCAAATCCCAGTAAGATGCGAACAGAAATCTGCAGCAAAGAAAGTAAAGGTTTATTTAAGGAAATGATCCGGAAACACAGGCTTCCTGATGGCTCCTAAGCATAGATTCTACACAGGAAAAATCATTAATCCTGGTGACTACCGGAGTTGGTGTCACAGGCTGCCCTGGTTGGCTGTGGTCAGGGTAGGAAGTACTTGATCATTGTATCAGGTCCTGATGTCAGCCACAGTGTCATTCTGTCTAATTTCATGAGGGCGTGGTCTGCAGGGGTGCTCCACTTTCCTCAGTCTGGGGCTGAAACAGCTCTGAGGCCTAGATGTTATCTTTAGTTGGACTGAACTCTGCTTCTGTGGTCAACAGACCAGAGGCTTTGTTCCCAGGAGTGTTTGATGTTGACCAGAACCTAATTGTCCTAAGTGCTTAATAATTAAGGGAGTGGAGTGCAAGGAAGGAAGGAAGGAGGCAGGTGAGTCAGGTTGCTGCACGATTTCAGTTTGAATCAAAGAAAACAAAGGAGAAAAGGTCATGTTAAAGACATGAAGTTTCTGTGCAGTTACAGAGGCTTGTAGAATGAGATGGACTAATAGCAAGCTTATTAACTTTTCAGTCTGTAAATTGTCTTATCGCAGTTGCCATCCCAAGATGATAATATAGGCAGGAGAAAAGGTGAGAGTAACATGCATATTTATATATTCAAAAGAGAGGAAGAGTATACTTTGCTTTTGTAATTAAAATCTCTTTATTCTATTTTCATGTCATATGTTTTTAATTAAATGGTCTTTACTATGGCTCTACAATTTTACTGATAAAAAGTATCAATTCCACAGAAAATATTTAGAGACATTTTATTATCTATAACCTCACTGTACATGCCAGTTTCTTGTGGTTCTACCAGAAAATTTTCAGAAAAAAGTCTCCACTACTTAAAATGTTATTCAAAAGAAGGGAATAAAACTCCTCACTGTAGCAGCATACACTTTCACAATTTAACTTCTATTAACTTTATTAAAGACCTTGGAATAAACCCAAAATAGATAACTTACAGATTCTATGAATAAATAATGATAACGTTATATAGCAATTTGCCAAGGTATTAAGTACCCACAGGTATTATATTAATTGCCCAAGCATATGCTTCCTGCTGGAGTGATCTGTTCATATTAAAGAAGTAATTTCACTTTATGAAGGCGAGAGTATACATAATTTACTATAAATACATTCTCAAGTATTCAAAGAAGGACAAACTTATTTCACACCATTAAGATATGTTGTCCAAATTTGTTTTAAAGTATTAACTTCATCAGGGGTGTGTGTCAAACCACGTTCCCAATTCCTTCCCTTAGAGCCTGTGATGTAGTTGGCACCTGTTGTGTGCATGGATATATATGTAACTGTGTCCAGGTAATTATTCTGATGCAGGCACAAGGTACAGAATGAAGAACCCTGCTGTAGACTATGTTTAGGTCAGAGCATAATCTATGCTAGTTATATAACTAAAGAAAATTTAATAAAAAGAATTATTAGATATGGAAGTTACTATAGGAAAACTGTAGGGAAAAAAGGGAATACCGTTACTAAATTGTTCAGGGGTCCCCATAACCACTCCTAGATTTGCCGAAAGGACTCACAGGACTCAGCACATAATCATATTCACGACCATGGTGTTTTACAGCCATGGGATGTGAAGCAAACTCAGCGAAAGGGGATGTGTAGGTGAGGTCTGCAGGAAACCAGATTCGAGGTCCTTTTCCCGTGGCATCACACAGAATGCTCTCAATCCCCTCAGCAATGATTTGAGGCAACATTTATAAATTGCTGTTTACCCAGGAATCTCATTAGATGCTCAGTGCCCAAGGGTTTTACTGGGAGTGGTCATATAGGCACTCTCTGCCTGTCGCCTACAAAATTCTAGCCTCCCAGGCAGAAAGCAGGTGCTTGATATGCCCCGGTGTTTGCACAATTCATTATTCTTCTCGGAGTATGGTGGGAACCTTCCCCAAACCTAAGTTCTCAGACACCAGCCAAGGGTCAATCTTGTAAGCAGGACTTTCTAGCGAGAGCAGATGCAGTCATTCTATGTCAACTCTTTCCCACAGAATGTGTCAGAGGTAGGGACTACAGAAAAAGTCACCACCCCTACAGTTGGGGAAACAAGGAAAAGAGGTTGGCATTATTAAACTTTTAAAATTTGGAGGGAGTGACCCCATGGAGCAAAACCCAGACCTCTGTATAGGGGGTGGTACTCTGCTGGCCTCAGTGTCCCTGAGTCAGGGGTGGCGATGTGCGGGCATGGAAGCCAAACAGAGGGCAGGGTACCAAATGGATGATCCATCCTCTCTAAGGTAGTTTGATGAACTGGTTCAGCAAGAGATGAAAAAACGTCAATCTGAAAACCCTCTGATTCTGGAACAAACTGCCACTGCCAAGGAAAAGACAGAGTGGGGCTATGCTAACAGGAACAGGAAATCAGTAGTTAAGCAAGAAGAAAAAAAAGGCTTTAGCTTTCTAGTCACCCTCTCTCTAGCACCCTTTTTTGAAAGAGCCTAATGGGAACGCTGGCAAAGGGAAAACTGATTTGTGTTTTCAGGCCCAGCATCACTAGTCTGGAGAGGTGGAATTGGAGCTCAGAATCAATAGCTTAGTAGCCAGCACAAGATTTTATAAATTTCTTCAGGGCATTCTACAAACACCTAAGAGATTTATGTAATATAATTTATCCATTCTAATTTTTATCTTTTGTACAGATTTTTAATTTTATTTTTTATTGTTGTTCAAGTACACTTGTCTCCATTTTCTCCCCACCACTCTTCCCCATCCTACCCACCCCCACCTCCCACCCTCAATCCTACCCCCCACCCCTTGGCTTTGTCCATGGATCCTTTATAAATGTTCCTGACTACCCTTCCCCTTCGTACTCCATTATCTCCCTTCCCCCTGCCCTCTGGTTACAGTCAGTTAGTCCTTTATTTTCATGTCTCTGGTTATATTTTGCTTGCTTGTTTGTTTTGTTGATTAGGTTCCACTTATAGGTGAGATCACATGGTATTTGTCTTTCACTGTCTGGCTTACTTCACTTAGCATGATGCTCTCCAGTTCCACCCATGCTGTCACGAAGGGTAGGAGCTCCTTCTTTCTTTCTGTTGCATAGTGTTCCATTGTGTAAATGTATCAGGTTTTTTTTTATCCACTCATTTATTGATGGGCACTTAGGCTGTTTCCAGTACTTGGCTATTGTAAATGTACTGCTATGAACATTGGGGTGCATAAGTTCATTTGAATTGGTGTTTCAGGATTTTTAGGGTACCACACTGGGGTGGTGGAATTGCTGGGTCAAAGGCAGTTCCATTTTTAGTTTTCTGAGGAAATTCCATACTGTTTTCCACAGTGTCTGCACCAGTCTGCTTTCCCACCAAGAGTATGTTAGGGTTCCCTTTTCTCCACAATCTTACCAGCACTTGTTGTTTGTTGATTTGTTTATGATGGCCATTCTCAAAGGTGTGAAATGATATCTCATTGTGGTTTTAATTTGCATCTCTCTGATGGCTAGTGATGCTGAGCATCCTTTCAGATGCCTCTGGACCCTCTGTATATGTCTGCCTTGGAGATGTGCCTATTCAGGTCCTCTGCCCATTTTTTAATTGGATTGTTTGTCTTCCTGGAGTGGAGTTGTGTGAGTTCTTTATATATTTTGGAGATCAAACCCCTGCTGGGGTATCATTGGCAAATATATTTTCCCATTCATTTGGTTGATGTTTCCTTTAGCCGTGCAGAAGCTGTTTATTTTGATGAAGTCTCATTTGTTTATTCTTTTCTTTATGTCCCTTGCTCCAGGGGACATATCCATTCTAAAATTGAAGCCAGAAATATTTAAAATGATATACTGAGGAAATATGTGCAATGATAATCCACACTTACTACAGTGATATGTCAAAAGTGGGTGAACTGTGAAGAGTACGTATCTGTGAATGAGAACAGTGGCCTGTTTGCATCAGGTGGCTTCTAGACCATTTCCATTGGAAGTTAATTGGGAAGGTCAAGAATGAAAATTATGCCACATTTCCCAGGATAGCAGGTGCTGTTTCTCCCTCTGTGTGGTCTTCTCTTATATTGCTGGGAGGTAGGTTTGGGAGTCACACATTGATCATGGCCACGTTCAGTAAAATTTTCTGTCTTTAATTATTATCTGATATTGTTATGTTACTGAATATTACAGGTTGACTTTCTTTTAGTAGAAAAATGCAACCTCTTCTTCTGCCCCTTGGGTTGCTATTATCTGAGTCATTTGACACATATTAACTTTACTCCAGTTAATTCTACTTCCTATCTGCACCAAAATCAGCAACCTGGGTTGAATTTAGTGCAGGTAGCAGTGTGCAAAAAGATATAAAAATGATAAATATTATATATTGATCTCATATAGCATGAACCAGACATTGTCCCAAGTACTTACACGTTATCAGTTACATCTCTAAAAATCCTAGGGCGAGGGTATTATTTTTCCATTTTATAGAGAGGAAAACCAAACTCGCCCATCTAAATCCAACATCTATGGTCTCTATAGTTGGCCTCTCTGCACCCAAATATTTCCTTTCTTAAACTTCGTACTCTATCTAATATCAGAGTGTTGGTTTAGCAGACCAAGTCCTTGAATGGGAGTTGTGATAGCTCTGCCTTCCTTTTATCTACTATTGATTAGACAACCATTTGCTTCTCTTAAAATGTTAGCATAGATGACTTTTAAGGAAAATAATGATGTCTAATGGAAATAGTAAGAACCTTTCAATCAGACATATAAAATTTTAAATCCAAGCACCATCCTTATTATCTGAGTGAGTTTAGAAGATTTTAGCCAATTTTCCCAACTGTAAACTGAAATAATGACTCATTCAAAGAGATTATTCTGATTTAAAATTGTGCACATAAAAAGCTGACCATACTTCAACTAATTTGTAAAACATATTAAGTTCTCTGTAAAGTTTTAATCATATGCTCAAAATTTTCTGTCACTTGTAAAATTGATTTTGACTATTTGGTGAATAAATAGTTCTCTCTACTCCAACTGTAAATTTGAATTATAAATTTAAACACACTTCTAGATTCTTCCTTTTCATTTCCTTTCGACATCCTGTTTCCAATAGTGTGGCCATTAAAAATAAAATATAAAAAACAAACCACATCCATCACGTACTGTATTTTTGTTTAGTTTCACTGCTATTTCACCCATTCCATTTTTCATAAGGAGTTGAAATGTTTTATTTCTAAAGCTAACCTTCTAACTCAAATCTAAAAATAATTCTGTAGAGTTGAACTTTCACTCACATAAACTGCCTCCTTCTTTCTTTAAAGCGGCAGGGCCTTTTTTCTCCATTGTTACATGCATTGAGGACAATATGGCTTTACTACCAAATTTCAGAAAGCAATGGAAATATATACTGTGGAAACAGGAGAGTATTGTGAAACCCTAGTAATGTGTGAGTTATTTCATAACTGAAAATTCAAAGGAATTTTCATTATTAAAGTAAACTACTTAGAATAATGTAATTTAATTGAATTAAGTAATTTTCCTGGACCACGTAATCATTTCCTATTATTTATATTTTACTTATTTTTATGTATGGCATTAGTTAGGTTTATCATGGATTTCTTTTCCTATTGAGACTCTATTTCCACGATTATGTCCCATAGCCTGTTACTAATGATTTATTCATCACCTAGTCAATAGTAATTTTACAAGCAAAGAAAAAATGAGCACACAGGTAACACTTTACAGGACATTTACTGAATCAGATCATAAATTCATTAAGTCAAAGTGGCTTTTTCCAAAGAATGGATTTATCAAAGATGATCATATATTACTAATAAGTGAACAATGAAGACTTAAAAATCTACTAATGTAGATTCATCATTTTCTACTAGAGATAAAATTAACAGGCATAAAATCAGTGCTACATATCAGTATAACGGAGGCTAATGAAATCAAGTCCAAATATCAGTGACCAAACATACTAAAGCTGGCATAAAATCACACGTGTGTAGAGCAACCTCCAGAGAAAGTCTCCTCTATGCAGTGATTCAGACATACGGGATCTCTTACCTTAAGACAGTGCTGCCCCTGCCTGAGGTCACAGGATGCTGACACATAGCTGGAGCAGACAATAAGAAGAGTGCAGCGTGCCCGTTCTTACATGTCTCGGCCCAGAAGTGGTGAACATCACTTTTGTTCACATTTCATTGCCTAGAAGTAGTCAACAGTCTCACCTCTTGGAAAATGGGCTTGGGAAGTTTAGATAAAAATTAATATTGTTTTTTTTAATCCTTCTATAGCTTACTGTTCTGAGAAAGATCTTAAACAGTTCTTAAACAATGTAGCTCTCAGCCAATTTGTTGGCCTCACTCTCAAGGCAAGCCAAGGCCAATCGGCTTCATGCTTGGACTGAGGATGCAAAAATACTCCAGGTTGAACCTGAACTACAAAGTTGCTGCCCTTGGTACACTTGCATGGCTATTTCTGGCTTAGGCAAAGTTCCAGACTTGCAGAGACTTAGTAGGTGGTGGCCAAGTGTGCAGCTGTCCCACCTTGACTCTTCATTATGCAGATGCATGCATAGTGTTTGGTACTTTTGTAAAGTGCGTGTGCTAGGTTCAGCAGGTGTTACATTAAATACTGGTTCCTAATGTAGGCAAGCAGCACCAGATATCCTGTCTTAACTCAATATGACAATCATTGTCAAAAGAGGAAAAAGTATAAAGATGAAATTTAGATGTACGTATGTGGCTTGCCACTGACTCAAGGGTCATTTCTCTATCTAGTCTCACAGTGACCCTGGATTGTTCAGTTACAGATGCGGGAGTAATTTCCGTGAAAGTCGGGTTTCATGCCGAAGGGCGCTGTTTGTTTCTTTTAAGCAAGAGACAGTTACACCAGTTTCTGTACCACAATCCCAAGAGTGATTGGAGTAGGACCTTCAGAGGATTTTTCAGAGGATCTTCTCTATACAAAAACATGGGCTGAATGAGAAAACTGAACCTAAAAGAATGTAATAGATTTAAATTAATTTAAATATCTTATGAAGGAAATTCGGACACCTCAAATAAAGCTCAGGAAAAATTCGAATAATAGTTGTAACTATATAAAGAAAGAAAACAGAAACCCAAAAGAAATAGGACAACAGCTGAATAATATCCAAGAGGCTAATGGTATCTGTTAAAAAGTAACCTATTAAAACACCACTATAGAGGTGGTCATAAACAAACATTGGGTCAAAAACATTGACCCAATACAGACAGAGGCTACAGAAGGAGGCCTTGATTTAAATTGAATATTTTCCAAAGACGCTAAATTCCTCAGGTGCAAAGTGACATTAGTATTCACACCATTACCCAGAGTCAATGCTGAAATCCATACAATAAAATTTTTGACCCTCTGCATGACATTTCAAAATTACCAAACAAGTTATTTTGAATGATTAAAAATATTGAATAAAATAACAAGTCCAGGATATAAGGTATAACTACCTACAAGCCATTATACTAATTAGCTCGTTGCCAAAACTATCTGTTTGACTTAATCACTCATAAGAAATACCAATCATGCAAACAGTTCTCCAGTAAATGAAATCTCAAACCATTCTAGTACTTGCAAACCACTGTTTTGTTTTTGTTTTTGTTTTTTTATTTTGTTTTACTCCTGGCAGTAAGTCTTCCAAGACATGATTCAATTATGTAAAGATATACACACTGCTATTCTAGGATGATAAAGAAGTGTTTGAAATGATCCTTCTTTTTTATGGAACCTGTAAACCATAACAAATACATAAAACAAAACAAAATAAAGATCTATCTTAGTCAGTTCAGGATGCCACAACAAAATATCATAGACTGGGTGGCTTAAACAATAGGGATTTATTTTTCACGGTTCTGAAGACTGAGAAGGCCAAGACCAAGGTGCCCATTACCTCGCTTCCATTCTGAGAGCTCTCCCCTTCCCTCGTAGGTGGCCACCATCTCGCTGTGTGCTCACCTGCCCTCTTCCTCTCATGCCTGTGAGGTGACCGAACACGCTCTCTAGTGTCTCTTCTCATACGGACAGTAATGTCATGTGTGAGGCCCCACCTGCATGACCTGGTCTAAACCTAGTTACCTACGGCTTCATTTATCATTAGCCATGATTTAGATTTTATGAAGAATTATATTAACAAGAGACTAATTTATTTCTCTTTTAATGAATATTAGATGGGATATCTACAACCTAATTTCTTAGGATAACTTTTGTATATATCTTATTAAATTGAACTTATATATCATGTGTATAATAAGATGCAACAAGGTACTAAAAGGTTTTAAAACATCACTTATACACATTCTGGCAGGATGTGTCTTCCTCCAATACCTTAGAGAAATGTCAAAGCAACAATGAAATAGGTGTTTTTGTTTAAATAAAACTATGCATATGAGAAAAGTCTGCATTAATTCAATTCAGTGTTTAGCTTATTTTGCTCTTAGCTATAAATAAACATTTTTTCCTATTATATTAAAAAATAGCGAGATAGTGCAAAAGAAATTGGCTATTTTTGCCGATAACATACATTAAATTATTTTTACTAAAGTGAATATCTAAGATTGCTTAGTTGTGGCATTTTTCTTTCTTCGCTTTCAGCATCTGTAATCTCTCTCTTTGGGGGAAGATCCAGAGCTCACCATTAGCAGTGTATCTTGTAAAATTCCTCCCCATACTACAGTGTGATTCAAACAGCTGTATGATTCAACCTCCTAGAGCACTGCTTAGAAGGTTGTCTTGACAATGAATCAAGTAAGACAAATAAAATAAAGGAAAAACACCAATTAAATGAAAAGAACAAGCAACTGCAAATTAGTCATGGGTGTGAGTCAGTTTACGACCTTGCATCAGTTTAAAGCCGAGCTCCATGCTACCTACAAAGTACATGAAATGCTGACTTAATCTTGGTCACAATGGTCTTGATTTGATAGTACTTAAAGGACTCAAAGAAGCAAACATAAACTCTTCCGAACAAAAGATAGCTTTTTTCTCTAGGCTTCCAAGAGTCTTTAAAAATAATTTTTCAACCTCAAGGAGAGGTATATAATCAGAATTGTCTAAATATGCAAAGAAACAAGGGAACATAGGCCACAACCAGCAAAAATAATACAGCAGAAACCGACTCAGAAAAAAATTTAGACATTTGGAATTATCAGATTCAGAGTATCAAATAACCATTTTACAATGCTTAAGAAATTATAAATAAAGCTGAAAATATCCCAGAGGTCAAAAAAAAATTAAACAGAACCTCACAGATTTTTTTAAAAAAATTAAAAACAACTTTCAGACATCAAGCATGCCATAACCAAAATCAAAAACGTTAGTGGACAGTGTTACCATCCAATTAGGCTCAGCCAAAGAGACAAATAGTGAGCAATAAACTATGTCATATTAAATTATTTAGAGTGGAACCCAGTGTTATATCCTTACATTTATTCAGATCTTGGAATTTCACACGGAGGATAAAGTGAGGTCTAAACTGTTTATTCAGAATTAAGAAGAAAATTAGGCAGACTTGGGATTTAAAGAGATATTGAATGAAAATTTTTCTGTACTGATAGTAATACCAAGCAAAAATATTTTGCAATGATGAGTATGATGTGAATTCACTTTCAAGCCAAAACCATTCTACCAGGAAGCCTCTGGCAGAGAGCAAATGATTTCACATAGAAGGCCTGAGAAGAAAGAATGAGGAATGAATAAAGTGACAACCATTCTGGTAAATCTAAGTAAATAATGTCGATACAAAAAAAAGTAGTGCAACTTAGAGGTAAACACACAGCACGAAAACAGCCAATCACAACATAAACACCAGAAGATGGCTGCTGGGGTGCGGGCCGAGTAATGCTCAGAAGGAAGAGAGACTTGTCCCTAAAGTTTCAATTCAAAGTGAATGCTAATTTACATTGTACTCATGAAATTAAAAAAGAAAATCATACATTCCAGCAGACACCCATAGTTTATGATCTGCCAGTGCCCTCCTTAGGCATACACCTGAAAGAACCAGGTACTGGGTATCAGGAAACATGTACAAGAAATGTTATTTTATCATCATTCAAAATAGCCAAAAATGGGGCATAATTCAAATTTCTATCAGCACGTATTGATTAAATAATAGTGCGTTCTAAAGGGGAGTTCTATACAGTATTTAAAATAACAAAGTCTGCCTCCATGAGTGAAAACAACGATACACAGAAATTGTATAAACTTTTATCCTATTTATAAAATGTCTCAAAAATGGGCAAAGAAAATTACACTGTTAGAGATGCATAGATGAATAGCAAAATTGTAAATGAAATCAATGGACTGATTATCGTAAACATATTATAATAGGTATATCTCAGAAGAAGCATTTATAAACTTGTGTTTGGATTAGGGTACATGATTATATTTCTTGACATAGGTGGTGGTTATATGGGTGTTAACATTATAATTATTCATTAAAGCAGGTACTGTTCTGAGTGTATGTTATATATAATACAAAAATATTTAAATGGATGTATGTTAAGGATGCTGAAAACAAGTTATTATAACTAGAGTAGCAGATAGAGCCAGGAATTTTGGGTTAAGGTGATACTTAAAAGATTTTTTTAGTATTAGATAATTCAGATCTCAGTATCCCATGCTTTCGATTTGAATTTACCTTGAATTAGCTAATTACTGTAACTAGTAATTTATGTTTACTAACACTTTGATTTACATTGTTTTCAGTGGCGTTGATGACACTATGTACTATCTGCATTATGTAGATGAGAAAACTGAAACAATATGAATAGATTGTCTCCAGAAATCAAAATTAATGGGTGGCAGCTTTATGTATTTTCTGAGTTGAAACCTTTGTCCTTCCAATGAATCAACTTCGTTGAGTAGGTGTTCAGTCAATATATTATAAACTGATATTGCTAACAGAAAGAAAATAAAATGAAGACACCAACCTAATTACATAGTAATTCTACATAATATTTGCTTTTTGTTCTTCCCTCCAATATATTCTCTTCTGGGATTAACTATAAGGTCTATGTTCTTCTGATGAAATTGGAAAAGAAGGTCCTGAAGTACCTTTAAGGGGTCTTTGAGAACCTGGGTGGCACATGAGGTTTTATGCATCACCACGATTATCCAGCTGTGAATACAATATCTTTATTTCATGACTGTGATTATTTAGTCAAGGTTTCTGATATTGTCTGAAAAAAATCTGAACACATTATGCCATTTCAGCCAACTTCCAACCATTGAACTAAACCGTAAGTTGACTCAAGAATTAATGCTTTTTTCATATTTAATTAGAGTTTTCACAGTCATTTTTATTAATTAATTATTGACTATACCTTGGTAGAGTAATATTAAATTGTTCTAAATTAAATAAAGATTTCCTTCCTCTAGATAGTTGCAGATTTGAAGATACAGTATGCCCATACACCTAAATTCAAATGCACCTGCTTATGAGAATGTCTCCAAGTAAATCAAACATGCTTTGACTAGGTAGTTTCAGTTATCCTGATGTTGATGGACAAAGATTTCCTATAAGACTCCAGTGTTATAATTCTTACCTAAACATTCTATGATGTTTGGATTGATCAGGTTGTTCCAAAACGTAGGGATTTAGTTTTGTTCAATAACTGCATAGTGAATTATCATGTTATTATTGAACATCTTCACAAACATCTCACTTTACCAAGCTGTTTATGTATAATGTGGAGATAAAGAGAGAGAGAGAGATGGAAAAATTTCCTATTTTAGGACTGTACCAGTTTTTAATTATGACAGGCGATGCTGAATCCTCAACTGAGGTTCAATATTTTAACAAAATATTATAAACTGGTACAAACAGAAAATATGCTACATTTTGATTATTTTCCCCTACTCTCCTATAGAGTCCTGGTATAATTCTAGAAAAAAAAAAGGAGTCAAATCATATATCATTGACATTCTATAAATAACTTTTAAAATGATTGAAGAAATGTGAGCCAAATTATGTGTGCTTTCCTGCCAAAAACCCAGTTAGCTATGAAAGCAGTGCCTAGAATCCATAGAGGTAAAGAAGTGTTCTTGTCAACTTCCAAAGGCAACCATCCATTTAATTACACAAAGGTGACAGACTCCTCACTGAATCAACAGGCACTCTGCATGAGAACAAACTTCTATTATTTATCCAAAGCTGTGTTCACATTAAATTGGGATAATTTGAGCCTTGGGAAAACTGTAGACAAGGGAAGGATTTTTGGTTAAACTTCCTCTTTGAGAAGAGCAAATGTCATTTGTGTTAGTTCTGGCAAATATAATCAAGTTGTGACATTAGGAGCTGATGTGCTCTAGAAAAGACACTGTGTACCAAAGAATATGCTCTTCACAGCCTTAAAAATAGCCGCAGGGTGATAATGGTTCCCTTTTTTCATTCACTTATGATTAAAACATTTCTTCAGCTCTGAGTTGCAAGTGATAAATTTTTGCTTAAGACCGTATTTCATTAAAAATAAAAAGCTGTATATTGGTAGATGAGTGGTTTTATCATTACCTTAGTTATAATGCATGCAAAATCTAAAAAGAGAAAAAGACACTAATGAAAATAAAGTTTTTCAGATATGTGAGAGTTATTACAAATAATCATCCCAAAGGTTTTCTGTTTTCTTAATCATTTTCCTTCTTTTAGAGACATAAAACATCAGTTACAGAATATGTTGGATAGACCTTCATTTCTTCATTCACCAAACCTTCCTATAGTACAGCTACATTGAAGACAAGTCTTCTTAGTGCTAAAGCTGTTAAGACATTTCCTTTGCACTAATTTTACACTGTAATTTTACTCCCCTTTGGTAGTTAAGTGTACTTTTTTTGCATTTGGAGATGAGAAAGAGCATGAAACTGGAAATCTATTTGAAAAATTAATGAAAGAAAAGTGCCCTGATTTGGTGAAGTAAACAGACACACAAGTCCAGGAAGCACAAGGAGTGCCAAGCAAGATGAACACAGGGAGGCCCATCCCACGACACATCATAATTATGATGCCAAAGGTTAAAGATAAATAGATGGGAGGAGAATGAGGGAAATTGGGTGAATAGTTGAGGGGATTAGGAAGTACAAATAGGTAGTTACAGAAAAGCCTTGGGGATATAAAGTACAGGATAGGAAATAGAGTAGCCAAAGAACTTATAGGAGACCCATGGACACAAACAAGGGTGGGGGGTTGTCTGAGGGAACAGGGGTTCCTGGGTGGGGGGGTCAAAGGAGGAAAATCAGGACAACTGTATGCTAAAAATAAATACAATTTTATTTTATTAAAAATAGCAACTCATGTCAGCTTATTATTAAAGTACAGACCTAAGAAAGCCCATTATATAAATAACTATAGATACGCTGTTCTCTTTTTTCCTTTTTAAATTAAAAAACGTGTGTATTTATCTCCCAAGATCCAGATAAGAGACAGGCCCGACTGTGTCTTCTTTCACAGCTGTTCTCCCACATACAGACATGTAGGTGACGTGGCACTGCTCCAGCTCCTCACAGCATCAGTCACCTTCAGACCAAAAATATATTGTGCTTTGGATACTTTCTGTAGTACTTTAAAAAAAATTTTTTTTCATTATCGTTCACCCAGCACATTCCGGTCAGATATCTTAGTTAGCAAAGAATTAAAGCACCTCTACACATAATTCAGGTGATTATATTGAGCAATACAGGTAGTTTAGGCAAAATTCATGAACATTTCTGAAAATTGTCTGAATTCACTCACTTCTTTGGCCTTGGAGACATGAACCAGGAGCTATCATTTAACAGAACTAAAGAAGTGACTATTTTCTTGCAGTATAGGCATACAGAATTTAATGGGGAAAAAGAGAGAAAAAAAATGTTTTTCTGTTCTGGAGAACATTACAGTAAGATGAGCCACAAATGCCGAAGGGAGGGTAGCCTAAATCACAGAAGATTGTGTTTTGAAGTTATCATACATTTTTGTGCAGAGAAAAATAAATAAATAAAAATTACAGCTCTGGGATAGAAGCATGATTACCAAGGATGGTACAAATATGAGAATAGTGAAATAAAACAGGGAATAAACTAGTTATAAAAATGAATGATGATTAAATAACAAAGTAATAAAAAATCTTGCTTTTGTTTTTAAAGATATTTACCAATACAATACAAATATTGATTATTATATGTAGATAGCAACGATGACTAAACAATAAAATACATTTTTACTATTTCTCAGTTCAAAACATTAGTATACATTTATCTAAATTACTAATTCTCGACTTTGACATTCTCTACATCATTTGAGTTGAGTAAATCTGACACTGGCTACATAGTCTCAGGTAAGTTATCTTTTTGAACCCCAGTTGATTCAAAAATAAAATAGAAATAATAACAACTCATAGGTTGTGAGCACAGTGTTTGATAATCTTCTGTACTTAAGGCGCACAAAAATGGTAGCTCTGATTAATATGTAACTATAAATCAGAAGTCCCTGACATTAAAAATTAACTTATGTACCAAATAAAGTCCACATTAATATTATCTCAAATCCTAGTCTGATATATATAATAAATTGAATTGGCAAAGTTCTATCTCCAGGACGAAACCATCTGAGTATAGAAAGAATTTTCTGGAGAAACTTAACGTTCACTGGGAATTCATCAGTGTAGCAGAGATTCTCAAAACATGTATGCAGAAAAAAAGATAGTTGTTTGAACATCTGACTCATGGGATTCTACATAATATCTGCAGGAAAATGCTAAATTTCTTCCTAGATGTGAAATCACGCAAGAATACATATGTTTTATCCACTTATTTTGTCTTTGGTATCTTTTCCTAAAAAATATAGAAAAATAAGCAGTGTATGCCATCATCAGAACGCAGTTTATTAATGACTTAGCATTAAAACTTCCTATATAGTGTTAAACTTAACACTAGTGGAAACCCTTTTCAGCTTTCTGTTTGAAAATGAATCCCCATGATGGTTTTATTTTAGTTTGAAAGCAGCGTTCACACTGTTTTCCATAGTGACTGTACCAATGCACATCCCTAGCAACAGTGTGGAAGAGTTTCCTTTGCGCTACATGAGCGATTTGCAACTTTTTTCATCGTATGGCATAAACTAATTAATAAAATTCTGTGGCATACCAACACACAAGCATTTTATTCTGCCAATCTGAAAAAAATAAGTATAATTTTGATTCACTCACACTGGATGGCTATTTTTGCTTTAGTTGTTACCATTTTCTTATTTGACTATCTAAGGGAAAAGAGGCCAGTGTCCCTGACTAAATAATCGGGTATTGTATGTTTTAAAAATTCTTTCAGCATTCCAGTTGAAAGTCACTGTTCTACATCCTCAGCAATTCCTTCCTCCCTTCCTCCCTTTTTCTTCTTCCTTCCTTCCTTTTTTCCATCTTTTTATATTTTAATTATTTTATTGTTCAATTACATTTTGTCTGCATTTACCCCCCACCACTCCACCCTACCCCAGCCATTCCCCCTCCCTCCTTTGCTTCCACCCAACCTTCGTTTTGTCCATGTGTCCTTTGGAGTTATTCCTGAAAACCACTCATCTCTTCTCCCCATTATGCCCTCCCACCTCCCCTCTGATTACTGTCAGATTGTTCTTAATTTCAATGTCTCTGATTATACCTTGCTTGCTTGTTTGTTTTGTTGATTAGGTTCCAGTTAAAGATGAGATCATATGATATTTGTCCCTCACCACCTGGTTTATTTCACTTAGCACAATTTACAATAGTCAAATGCTGGAAGCAACCTAAGTGCCCATCAGTAAATGAATGGATCAAAAAAAAAACTATGGTACATTTATACAATGGAATACTATGCAGCAGAAGGAAAGAAGGAAATCCTACCCTTTGCAACATCATGGATGGAACTGGAGAGCATTATGCTAAATGAATTTCTTTCTTTTCTCCTTTCCTTCCTTCCTTCCTTCCTTCCTTCCTTCCTTCCTTCCTTCCTTCCCTTTCTTCCCTTCCTTTTTGGATAATGGCCATTCTAATAGCTGTGAGATTATATCTCATTGTGATTTGATTTACATTTCCCTGATGATGAGTGACATTTAGCATCTATTCATGCACCTGTTGGCCATTTGTATGTCAACTTTTGAAAAATATCTATTAGTTTTCTTTATCCATTATTAAATTTTTTGAGTTGTTTCTATGCTATTGAGTTGTGGGAGTTCCTTATGTATTTTGAATATTAATTAACCGATACATGGTTTGCAAATAGTATTTTGTCCTATTTCATAGGTTGCTTTTTCATTTTGTTGTTTCATCTGCTGTGAAGAAGCTTTTTAATTTGATGTAATCCCACTTGCCTATTTTAACTTTTGTTGCCTTTGCACTCAGTGTCATATCCAAGAAATCATTGCCAAAGCGAACGCTTAGAAGCTTTACCCCCATTTTCTTCTATAAATTCTATGATTTGAAGTCATATGCCTAAGTCTTTAATCCATTTTGAGTTGAATTTTACATATGGTGTAAGACAAGAGACCAATTTCATTCTATTTCATGTCAATACCCAGTTTTTAACAAAACTACTTACTGAAAACCTTCCTTTTCCCGCTGTGCATTCCTGGCCTTCTTATCAAAGATCAGTTTACCACACATGTGTGAATTAACTCCCAGGCTCTTTATTCTGTTCCACTGGCCTATATGTCTGTTTTTATGCCAATATTATGATAAGTCAAAGGCACTGACCTCAGGATCTCCAACAGATCTGCACCCCCACATTTATTGCAGCATTTTTTACAATAGCTGGGTGCAATATAAACAGCCTTCAATGGATGAATGGATGAAGAAAATAAAATATTATTCAGCACTGAAAAGAAGAAGTCCTGCATATAGAATAATGATGAACCAAAAGGACACGTGCTATGTGAAATAAGCCAGTCACAAAGGACAAATCCTGTGTGATTCGCTGATGTGATGAGTCTAAAATAGCCAAGTTCATAGAAGCAGAGAGTCGATTTTTAGGTGCCAGAGAACAGGGACAAGGGAAACTAGGATGTATTAGTCAGAGGTTAAAAGTTTAATACACACAATTAACAAGTCCTAAAGACTTACTGTATAACATAGCATTTATAGTTAATAATATGGAATTGTATGCTTAAAATGTATTAAGAAGATAGACCTTACATTGTGTTCCTATCACAAAAATCAATAACAATTATATAATAATAAATGAGAAGTATGGAAAAAAATTTCAGAGGTCATAGATAGGCACATAATGTGGTGACTTAATAGGTGTATACTTATTTCCAAAATCATTAAATTGTATGTTTTAAGTATGGACAGCTTTTTACTATATCAAAACTTAATGGGAATAAAGCCAAGGATGGATGCTGTCACTGTTGGTGGTGTCCAGACCATTCTTTCCTTGAACAGATTTTTGACAGCTTTAGTGGGATATAACTCACACACTATAAAAATTTGCCCATTTAAAGTGTATAGTTAAATACTTTTTGTATATTTAGATATGCTATTTTTAGGCAATACTTTTTCATACATTGATTAAATATGAATAAGTATAAAGCACATATATCCACTTGGCCTCTGGTTATTAGTGACATTAGTCATTATTTGGAAAATGCAATTTTGTTTATGAGTCTTGTGTATGAAATGCATGCGAAAGCAATATGCCCAAGATTGCCTAAAGACATGTTAATACGACGTTTATAAAGAGAGAAGAAAAAGTTGTGTAATCAAATTCAAATAGCCAAGCCTTTAATCAATTCTTATATGCAGAGTCAAATAAATTAAATAATCATTCAGTAAAATGTTGACATATTCTTTCACTGTGGTTCCAGGTTTTCTTCATAGGGTAAAAATAATTATTAGGGTAGTCAGAAAAGAAATAGTTTTTACAGACACTACATTTATTCCTGTATACTAGATCATACTGAGAAGTTTACACTGTCAGGTTGTACAAAATTGGTCATAACACTTTGAGGAAATAAGCAACAGAAAAAGAAACATAAAGTGAAGAAATGATCTGATATTTAAAAGATGTAACTCAAAGTTACCTAGAATGCATGCAAAAAATTTTGAACCCCTGGGATTAAACTATAAAAGTAATAATGTAAAAAGTATGACCTACTCTTTATAATGCTATACAGTGTTCGAAGGTTGCATTTTTCCCTTGGAACTTCTAGGACTAATTTAAAATTTTAAAATGTGAATAACTGGGAAAGTGAAGGAAGACAGGACTTGAAAAGGATAAAATATCAGTAGAGAGCTTATCTATGAAAACAGTAAAATTAACAAAACATATTACATAATAAGCATTGAGTTTGGTACTTTTAAAATTTCATTCTTAAATAAATGAGTAAGGATAACATGTAAAGTCTTAGGTTTTTTTTTAAAGCTTGAAATTATAACAAACACAAGAATGTTTAACACCCAAAATGAAGCTTTTACATATAATTAAGAGGTATCTTTAAGGGTTTTTTTTTCCTTTCTTAGATGCTCATTTAACTTTTAAAGACAGTATAATAATGAATATCTAAAATGTTCTAATATTTCAATAGTAATACAAATATAATAAAATAAACAACTATAATTTGGATGTAAAATTTTCACTCCCAAAAGAACATCTATTCTTTTTAACATTTATAATTTCTGCTTAGATAATTATGTGTTTGGAAATGATTTAGTAAAATAGATAGATGTTAAAATGTAAAATAATTCTATTTTCCCAAAGTATATTTTTAATGATTTTATGACAGTAGCTTATGATTACTATGAGTACTGCTAAGAGTTCCATATATTTACAATCAAACTTTTCTTTTACAAAATGTGTTTAAAATACATAAAAGCAATAAATAACTTCAATTAGCACAGTGTCCCAGTGCTCTTGGTAAAAGCATCACAGATCCAGATTATATAATTAGATTTTCTCATTCACAATATCTAGTCAATGTCCATATTTACTCCTAGTTATGAAAAAGCAATGCATCAATAATTGTACACAAAAAATTAAATATATTATATTAAACATAATTTAAATTATTTACTAACTTATAAATATTAGCATACATCCTTCAGTCTGCTCTTTATGCATATATCATAAAACTGACATAAGTTACCACTATGAATTTTTAAATACCAACATTTATCAAAGAAACAATGATTACATTAAATTTCTACTGCAATTCTATTCTACAAGCAAGGCCTCTACTTTTAGGACTTTACTCATCTTTTTTTTTTAAGACTTTATTTATTTATTTTTAGACAGAGGGGAAGGGAGGGAGAAAGAAGGAGAGAATCATCAATGTGCATTTGCCTCTCACACACCCCCTACTGGGGATCTGGCCCGTAACCCAGGCATGTGCCCTACACTGGGAATCAAACTGGCCACCCTTTGGTTCACAGTCCCATGCTCAATCCACTGAGTCACACCAGCCAGGGCTCCACTCTTCATCTTATACATGGACATTTTTCATTGCTTTATATACCTTAAAACAACCTGTTTGTGTGAAGAGCCAGAGCCAACACTTTGGCTATTCAAGACCATCTTATTACCAGAAGGGGCAGGCCTAATCTATCTAAAATACATATATTTGTATTTATTTATATATATATATATATATATATATATATATATATATATATATACCATATTAACAATACACTAGGCAAGATACTAGTCAGATCTTTTGAATCAAGCATTTCATTAAGAAAATATTGAATCAATTGAGTTAATTAGTTAAAATTCAAACGATGAATGAGATACTTCGCACATTTGTCACAATATCAAAACAGTATTCATGAGTTGTTTCAAAAATGTGTAGGAGCTAAAGAAAATCAGAAAAATCAGCCAGGAGATTTTTACAATAATTCAGCAGAGTTTTAAACCTAGTTATTGCTATTGAGTTAGGAAAGTATATAAGGAGAACTATTGCAAGGATAACATTGATGGAGCTTGCTCAGTACTTTTGTGTGAATAATGGGTCATGGATGATAAAGTGGGTCCTCATTTAAATAGTGTCAAATGCCTCTAGAGATTGATTGGTGCACAGATACAAAATAGGTCACTGGGTTTGGTGGCTCTAAATCACTAGAGTGTGATGTAAAAGCAGTGTCAGTATAATGAGTGATGAAGAGCAAAATATTGAAAGGGAACTGGGTGAGATGAGTTAGAATACTTTATAAATAATTGAATATAAATTGATGAAACTTGGTAGCTCATATCTGAAGAAGAGTAAAGATGAAGGGACAATTTCTTGGGCTATGGGATATTTGATCCTAATTTTGCATATTTCTTCCCAATAAGTATTTGCTATCAAGGATTCATAGTAGCATTGAAAGCTAATATTGTTATAAGACAATGGTTGTAATTTCAAAACATGAAAATGACCAATGTTCACTTTTTATTTTGTTTTTCCCCCTTAATATCATCTCTGTATTTTACCATTTGAGTAGATTTCAGGAAGGGAGAGAAACTCTACCTTGTTACCTGCTATATGACCACTCAGGCATTTGTCTCCCATTCTGGCATGGAGGCAGAGGGCGATAACAATGAGAAATAAATATGTGTGGCTCTGGTGTTGACCGCTCTGACCTCAATTAAAACATTGTCACATGTGAAATGTTAGAAAAAATGATATAGATCTGTTATTTATCTTCACTGCTTGGGTGATGTTCAGGCAGGTTAATTCTTAAGTGGAAAGCTTTAATTCTTAAGTGGTTCAGCCAGGATTTGGATTTCTGGTTGAGTTTAGGGAACACATAAATCATTCTTACATCTTATTTTTAAATATACTCTTAACAAGCAACCAGTTTATTTTTCATAAAGACTTTGTAAAGTTATTTTTTCTATATACATGCAGGTATTTCATAAAGTGTTCTTCACATAGTGATGGGATTCAGTTGTAAGTCCAGAGTGATTGTCAAACTGTAAGGCTAAGTATATTGTGTATGTAACTGACCAAAATTTAAAACCAGTAGGATTATTGACCGTAACAACCTTTAATATTTCATTTAAAACACTATCAACAATTTCATATTTTACATTTTTCCCAGTTTTCATTTATTTTATTTTATATTGCTATATTTCACATTTTTCTCTTATTAAAAGTTATGTTCTGTCTTACTCTAGGAGCAATAAGCATATTTTAGCTGTCTCATACCTGAGTTATTTTTTAACATAGAAAAAATGTAGTACATCCTGAAAGAAGAAATTGTTTGTATAGAAGTTTTGCCTGATCTTTTATTCTATTTTTCTTTAACTTCAAAATGAAGCATTTTCTTTAAGGATATAGACACTTTTTTATTTTCAGTATAGAGGCAGAAGCCTGTCAACATAATGAAACAAGGCAAGTATTTAGTACATTGGATTTAGGAAGATTTAATATAATTTTCTTTTTCACCTATGTAAATTTTATTTCTTAGGTATAGACACATAGGTTTAAATTCTGAGTCTCCTAGAAAATGAAAATGGAACCTAAAAATCATCAGTGATAGTAAAAACTACTGATGATGAAAAGCTTTCTTTCCCCAGATGGTTGATTTGATTATTTCCCATGAGGAAGTGGTTAATAAGAACAGGCAAACATATCAATTTTTCACCACAAATATGTCACTACATCCTTATGTCTTTGTTACCTAAAACAGCAAAGTGCTGATTCATTTTCCCCTGGAGTTAATATGACCATTTCCTTTAAACATTTTCTGAAGTGCTTGTACAAGTGTAATTTTCTCTAGCCTGGCATTTGGATTTATGTTTTTCTTGGCATGATTTACCATGAACTTTTTTCTCCTGAACCTTACCTTTATATTTGCTCCCATCTCTAATTTATAGAAAAGAAAAACCCAGTTCTACAAATGGGTTATACTAGGCCATGTATTTCCTAGAGTCTATCCCTAAGATACAGCTGTGCTGGGATTTGGAGATACCTACGTGTTTCATCAAACATCCTCAGGGACAATTTTGGTCAAATGTGAAGATAACAAAAGGGATGGATTTTATAGAATTAAAGGTGGCGTCAATTGAAATTGAATGACAATTTCAAACATGTCAGATTGGGTAGTTTCCATTCTAATCATAATAATGTTAATATTTTTAAATAGGAGATTACAGTTAATGCCCTGGCTGGTGTGGCTCAGTGGATTGAGCACTGGACTGCAAATGAAAGGGTCACCTGTTCGATTCCCAGTCAGGACACATGTCTGGGTTGTGGGCCCAGTAGGGGGTGTGTGAGAGGCAACCACACATTGATGTTTCTCTCCCTCTCTTTCTCCGTTCCTTCTTTCCTATCTAAAAATAAATAATTGTTTTAAAAAATCATCTGCTAAAATAACTAATAATGTCTAAAAATGATTATAATTAAGCATATTGTATATTTTCTTTCCTATATAGAAATTTTAATGGAGGTGGAATTTCAAAAATTGAAGAAGCAGAAAAGCCAGTAATGTTTTGACGCATCTAGAAAACATAGAATGTGATTCATTTTTTCCAAAATATTAAGCGCTTCCCATACTATTTATCAAAAACAAACTGAGCATTTTACAACCAGCATTACAACCTGATCCTAATACATAACCAATAATAAGAGGACTCCTGTCTCTCCATATTTTCACCTTGATGTTAATATGACATTCCTCTGATTGTGTCCATAATGGCAGTGTGTTCGGAGTGGCACAATTCTAATGCATGTGTTATTTTTAGAGCAAAGAAAGGCTCTCCCCAACAAGCTAGAGGTGTCTGAAGATGTGGGGAATGGAGGGAACTCTGCCCCGAAGGCTAATCTCACCCACAAAATTACCATTTCCCTTTTAGCAGGATGGTTTTATGGAACCCAGCACAGACAGTCTAAAGATAATATAGAACAATAAATGCCACTGGGTCACTGAGTCAGTTTTGGAAAGATCAGAGAGGGTACTTTCTGTAATCGAGAACAAAACTTGTTACGGAGACATAGTAATACAAATTAAAAGAAAGAAACAAAAATATGCAGACCTATAATTTTCAACCTTTATCATCCATGTCACACAGAAACTAACTACTAAAATTCTGCAGCACAATAAAAAACATATGTTTTGCTGATCTGACAAAAAAAGTATAATTCTGATGAATTCACACATGGTGGTTGATATTGTGTTGGATCTTGTCGTTTTTTTATTTGACATCTAAGGGAAAAGAGGTCAGTGTCCCTGACTAAACAGTCAAGCACTGCATGATTTAAAAACTCCTGCGGCATACCAGTTGGAATTTGCTGTTACAGACTAATAGGATAGTGGGGTCAGAAACAGGTTGGGGTACAAATAGAAGCTTGCTATATGATAATACCTACCATCTCTGGGGGGAAAACCCACAAATTTTAATAGATGGTTTAGAAAATTACATCACTACATAGAGGAAAAATAAGTTGCATCCCTATGTTCCTATGCAAGGGTCACCTCCAGGTGGTTGAAAAATATAGATCAAGGGTGTCAGACTCATTTTCACTAGGGGCTACATCAGCCTTCAAAGGGCCAAATGTAATCTCAACTCCTTAACAGTTAAGGAGTAGTTACATTTATACAGTCCTAAAATTATTTGAGCCCTTTGAAGGCAACCGTGAGGCTAGTGTGGCCCCTGGTGAAAATGAGTTTGATACCCTTGGTATAGATGATACGTATATAGCTCAAAATCTAAGAATATTTAATAAAAAGTATATAGAAAATATCTGTGATGTTGGGACAGGGAAAACATTTTATCAAAGCAAATATATATTAAGAACAATTGACCTAAATATTAAAAAAAAGATCATCTATAAAGCACTCAGGTGGGCAATGAGGAAGCAAGAGGCCATGCATCCCCAGCACTAGGTGGCATATGGCCTCAGTGAGGCCTCCACCAAGTTTTTCTAATATTGAATAAAGTTCAAATTCTACTTGTTCATTTATCATTTTCACAACTGTTGAGGTATAAATGTGCACATATTAATTGTGTTCCATTTGAACCTACGCAAATTTTCACCTGCATTTATTCTTTCCTTCTTCATGACTACAACGGAATGGGATCCCTTCTCTTTTTTTAAGGCTAATTCTCTCAGCTGTGTTCTGGAACTCATCCCTTCATGCTTACTGAGAGATACCGATCCATTAATTATTGATTCCCACATTTAATGTGAGACCTCTCTGACTCTAAATTATCTTCAGAGGAAGTGAGCTAATCACTACCCTAATGTAGTTTATTCATTTCCCTGATAAAATAAATAAAATATTTTTAAATTTCAAAACATTTCATTATTAATGCAGAACATTTTATTTCCAAGAAGTCTATAAAAGAAACTTCAACTGCTATTTTAAAACACATCCTCATTTGCTCTTTCTAGTGTGTTTTTAAGAGTCTCTTACTCAAATTTGGTGTCTAAGAAACAATAAACATATTTTAAAACTGAAAAGTTTGAAGAAGATTCTAAACAAAATTGTTTTCATAAGATTGTTCTGCAATACCTTAAATAATCTATTTTCCCCTCAGAACAGTTTTCCAAAGCCCAAGTCCTGTTCTAGAAAAAAAAAAAAAAAAAGCTTTTTGAAGTAGCTCTTAAAAGTTATTTGAGCAACTTGTGATGAAGCCACTGGAACACATTTGAAAATAAACAGAAAAGCAAACTATGTGAAATATCTGTTTGTTTGAACAGTTTGCTACCTAAAATTTTATACAATGATACTGTTTATGAGTCACACACTTAGATTCCTTTTCGATAGTTTGTTTCTTTTCTTTCTCCTAGTTTACTATAGAGAAAAGTTTCTTTTCAAAGTTCAGATAGTTTTAGTTCTATTATTTTTCAACAAAAAGTTGGGCAAAGGTATTGAAGTCAGTCTTTGGCAGTATGATATGCTGCAGATACAACACAAAAACAGCCCTTTGGCTGGCTTGTCTTCTTCATACTTTGAAAATTCCAACTTAAGTTTAAATGAAATATTGTGTGAGCACAGAGGAATGGCATATCCATCCATGAAGCAAGTATGACGTTTTCCCCCTCAGAATCTGAGTAAAACATGAGTTCGCTGTAAAGTAAACCTAAAGCATTTAACTGCTTAGAAGTTTTTAGAGGATTCTGACTTGACTTATTGATAAGTTGAACAAAGAAGGAAACAGGGAAGCACATTTTTCCAGTTAACTATTAAAATTGAATCAAGTATGTTTACTCTGAGGACAAAAGTTTCTGTTTATTCCGTTAGGTGGGGCAAGCAGAGGCACTGGGGGGGGAAAAGATGAGCAGAGCAGCCAAGTCATGTTCTCGTTTGTCGCCTTTGTTCTTTGAATATGCTTTGAAAACTTAAGAATTTACAATGTGTGTTCTCCATGTACAACCTCCAGGAGAGAATGAACATGTGCTAGATGAAGGTCTCCTCTGCTTTCCAACAGAACGATATGTAAGCCACACATACAGAGCCCAACAATATTAGTGAAAACCCAGGCTGTGGCTTTTACAAAGGATGCTTTACTGTGCACATTGCAGGGATAAATCACAAAGAGAGGCTTTTTAACATGCTCATTATCCCAGAAGTAATTTCTTGGTGTTAAATTTAGGACAGTTGATCTGTTTTCTTGCAGCAGAAACTAGGACATTCCTAGCAACACATGGGCAACTGCAGGGATTTGGGGCGAGTCCACATCTGGTTCCTTATGCCCACAAAGTGTAAAGATACAATACGTAGCTACTTAGAATCGAAAGAGTTTATGTATTTGTGTTTCAGTGAATCAAATCATTCATCCACTCAAAAAATGTTATTGAGTCTTTGTATATTGCAACCAAGAATTCTTTCTGTTTTTTTTTTTTATCAATACTGACATAAAGAGATTGTCTTTCATGAAACAGTTTACAATGTGGAGTAGTTGGGTAAAGATATTGGATATAGAAATTGATGATGATGGCAAATATAAGTTCTGAAAAAATTTGGATTTCAAGGCATATTACTAGAAAAAGCTAAAATTTATTGTTATATTAATAACATGTTAATAATAAATATTATATCACAATACAATTATAGTATAGTAGGCCTAGATACTATAGAAGAAAATCAGCCACAGCCCAGTTAGACATAAGCATTAATTCAGAAGGCTGTGGCATGGGAACAACCCTGAAAGAGTCAGGGTTGTTCCCATGCTTCAGTTGCTTTGGGAATATTTGTTCAAAACTGGTCTCTTAAAATACTCAGAAGTCTTAACAACATTGGTTGGCTATTTAAGGTTTAGGAAGAAGGGAGGGGAGGAACCCTTGGGGAAGATGAGATCATGTAAGAGACACTGTAGAAAACTTTCAGTTATTCAGGTTCTTTTAAATGATTAATCATGTTTTATACACATATGTGTATGCATTCATATGTCATATCTATGATAATATTTTATCAGCCTCTTACACTCTATCTCCATCTTCATGTCTACCTCTACCTTGACCTCAAACTTTATTCTTTCTCTACATCTCCTTCGTCCCCCACATCCATCCCCACCTCCTTCTACATCTCAAACTTCCTCTAGAATAATGAGGATATCAATCCAACTAATATTTGAAGTCATGATTGGGGGCTATGTGAGTGGAGAATGGGGTACCACATGAAAAGCCCCTCAAATAAGAATCTTTCCTTTGTGACTGTGACACATTGCTTAATTTGAAAAATAAAAAAGACAGATTTTAATCATTTAACATATGCAGTTCCTTCCAGTTGTAAAATAAGCAAGTCATGGGTATGTAATGAACAAGGTGACTATACTTAATGTTACTGTATTGTGTAATTTAAAGGTACTAAGCGAGTAGATCTTAAAAGCTCACATCACAAGAAAAGAAATGTGTGACTATTGGACATGATGGGTGCTAACTAGGTATCTTGTGGTGATCATTTCACAATACATACAGATATTGAATCATTATCTTTATACTTACAACTAATATAATGTTGCATGTCAATTGTATCTCAATAAAAATGAGAAAATGCAGACAACTGTAATTGAATAACAATAAAAAATTATTTAAAAAATAAAAAATATATATGGATAAGGTAAAATATGTAGTTTTTCATGAAGAAATACATTCTGCATAATAAATTTGTTTTCATTGACATCTCATAAACTCTAAATGAAATGTTTTGTGTCATGATGGACTCGTCACAGGTGACTAGAGCATCACTCTCCTTCTTTCATTTAATTTGTTATTTATTGTTTTAGTATTTTAAAAAATTAAAAGCATAAAACTTAAAACCACTTTTTCTGTAAAAATTCTAATGAGACCAGTTATGTGTTAGGTAAGGAAGAAAAGATTCACTCAATTTTCCATTCTTCTGGAGGAAGTAACTAAGTCAACCTATAAATCAGAGAGATTCTTTAAGATAGCAGTGAATGCACTTTCCTACAAGTGATTAGTGGCCCAACTAAGATTTGTGTGCAATCTCTCTGACTCTAAAGTTCCAGATATTAATTTTGTCCTCCATTCTTCCTCACAAATAGTTATCATTCATCTTCCTGTGCCTGATGGGCAATTAGTGTTCTTTACACTTGTTTTCACCAGTTTGGTTTGTTTAGTTGATTCAGTTGTTTCCAATGGAAAGAAGTCATATTCTAGCAGGATGTCTACATTAAAGTAATATAGCTTCAGGGGCTTATTCATCTATTTTTACATCAAGGAAATATGTTATATAAACTCCTAGAGCCTTGTGAAAAATGGATTGAACTTAACAAACAACCTTCTTAATCATATATCTGCAGCTTTGTACTGCTTTATTCTGCTCTGCCCTGCCCACGGTCCATTTTACTGGTCTGTTTGAGGAAAGAAAGCAGCGCATAGGAACTTCAGTATTTTTTCCGCCACACCACATGCATGTTAAGTTGCCTAAAATACTTTATACAAGCCTAAACATGTTGACTCATTCTCTTCAGACTCAAGTCTAGCATAATACATTTTTTAAAGAAGGACTAAAAGAAAAGCACATTTTAAATGTTCTATAGTTTTAAGAAAAGGGCTTTGTTTTTTAAACATAAATATGTTGTGAGTGCCATAGATTTGTTTAGGAGAATAATATGTTTGATATTTGCTTCCTATGGAAAAATTCACTTTCAAAACATCTCTCAAAATAAAAATTTGAGCTACTAAATATGAAACTCTGGATCAAACATGTTGTCATTACTTTTAAAATTCCTGTGGTCTTCATGGTTAGCCCTTGGCATCCACAGTTATGGAAACTCTGAAGTCCTTCTAATTTTGGAAAACATGGGTGGGATATTTTAGTCTAGTTGTGCTAAGCAAGATTCCTGCCTTTATCAAAGATTAAGCCTCAAAATATGTCTCTGCCATTTTGGAAAATAGTGGCAGAGACAGGAACTTAAAACCCAGTGGAAGGAATAAATTTTGTTAGATTTTCTACCATATATATCAGGGAAGAAACAGTGTATTAACTGGTATTTTAACTATTTACCTATTTAAATGGAAAATCATTATTAGGAGCTAACCCCTCTCTATCTAACAGTATGTATAATGTCCTTCAGGGAATCTAGGTTAAGGAACTTCAGCAGGCACACATCATATTTGGTCCAGAGTCCAGCTTAAATGATAGTTGGCAGCAAATGCAGCGATCACATCCCACCCTTTGATGAGATACATTGAGATTGCAGATTACTTTAAGACCTATTGGGATTAGGGCTGGGATGTGAGGTGGACTGCAAAAGTTACCACCAATCACTGCAGTCCTTGTAGGCCCCATAGGATGTGACATGTGTCTTCGTGTCATCAGAAGATAAAGTTCATTGCTTTACCCCTTGAATCTGGGCTTGGCCACATTACTTGGTTTAGCCCATGACACAGAAAAAAAATGTCATACAGAGACTTAAAATGTAATTGCACTTTGCATCTTCCCCATTCGCTCTTCTTGGGAGCCCGATGTCGTGTGAGTAAACCCATGCACGCTAACCTGTTGCAGAATGAGAAACTAAGCGAAGGAGAACTGAGGCATACCAGCTGACAGCCAAATCCCTGCTCACTTGACAACTTTGTGGTATCCCTGCCTCTTGAGAAAGAACTGTATCCCTCTGTTTCTAAAGTCTAAAAAGTTGAAATTGTTTAATTAAACAAATTAAGCAAATTAGCTTCACCTTACATGTATTAATAAGAAAATCAGAATATATGTAAAATGCAGAAACCTACATGTTGTCATGAGCAGACTAGGCTAACCTCATGCATGTAGGGGTGGGCAGAAGGGGGTTTACAGTCGCAAGTAGGCAAAACAGCCTATTCTTGTATTATTATTTATTAATTATTATATTATTTTTATATGAACAACTATAAACCTACTTTTGCCCACCTCTGTATGTTAGGAGGGTAACTTTTGGCCTGCTCAAATTCATTTTTAAAAATAAATCATTTACATATTTAAATATTTTAATGAAATATTTAAATATTTAAATATTATTATCATTTACTATTTTAAATGATAGCAAAAATTTTTATAGCAAATGACTTGTAATGCTTTAAGTGAAAATTGCCAATGTGTGGTACTGTCCTCTCCTACAGATGAAGGTCAACTTCAAAAGGCAATCTTTGAAAACATCTTTTTATTTCAGGAAGGTGTTAGAGTTATCTAATGAAATTCTGCAAATCATAGTACTGCGCAGATAGACACGTGTCACTGGTCAAAATTGTTCTCTCTCGCTCCTCCCTCCCTCCCTTCCTTCCTTCCTTCCCTGCCTCTGTCCTTCCTAATTTTGCATATTTAACCCTTATTTACATATTGCCAAAGCAAGTGCATCATTATATTAAATATTAGCTACAGTTTAAAGAAAGAAACCAATCAAACCAATCAACCATGATAGAGACAGTTGACTTCATACTGTACAATTGAACACCTGCCTCGTATACCCACGCTGAAAGCTTGTGTGGGTGGCCAAAGAATAAATTTTCACAGGAAGGCCTATTTTGGCATTGCAATAAAAATCATCTAATTATTAAAAATATACTTTTTTTACATAATTATATTTCAAAAATAGATTAATTATAAGCTGCCTTTGTGAGGCAGCTTGAGGTAGGAAATGACAGGAACTGGTTAGGGACAAATTACTTGGAGCTTGAGAGAGATGTTTGGGTTAGATAAATTTAGGAGTTGTTTGCCCGGTGGAAAGAATTGTGGTCTCTGAATTTCTTGAATGAAAGCAGCAAAAAAAAATTAAAATTAAAAAGGAGAGAAAAGACTCACGGACACAAACAACAGCATGGTGACTGCCAGGGTCAGGAGGGTGGGGGAGTGAGAGACCATGAGGGGATATGAGTGGGGATGGAAGGAGCCTTGGGGTGGGAACACACAACACGGTGCACAGCGGATGTGTTGTGGAACTGGGCACCCGAGACCTGCATAATTTTGTTAACCAGTGTCACCCCAATACAGTCAATGAAAAAGATAGTGTAAGAAAGAGCAGAAAGGTTGAGAATAGAACTTTGGTAACATGACCATTATTATATTAAAAAACGGAACAGCAAATCTATACACAAAGTGCAAAACACAAATCAAAAGTTGCACAGTTATCTGATGTTTTAGTTAATTGCTGGAAATCAACCCAAATGAGTGTATATCTTCCATCATCAGAAATTATTTTCCAGGGAGAAAAAAGGTGGCTTAAATAATCTTCATACTTATTTTGCCCTTGCTGTGTTACAGTTGCATCCCTAAAGTCTTTTGCTTGCTCAGGATAATGTGGCTCCACTTTCCTTTAGTAAAGAGAGCTGTAGATTTGACATCTAGATTAATTTAAAAACTCTAAGAAATTCAAGGTTCCCAGAGCTTCCCTGAGGTCAGTAGTTGGGTAGGACTGAGTCAAGGTCAGGACTGGCACTAGGGTTATTAGACACGCCTTCAGGTATCAGTCAGCTTACACCACAGTTGGTGACAAATTGTAATTGGTCCAAATCTATGTAGTTCACATACTTAAGCTACAACTTTTTCTTAAATATCTTTATTTCTATATAATAATTGCCTAATTCTTATGGCTGTGTTTTGGCCTTGGTTTTCTGATCTGAACTCCTTCCTGAGGCTGGAAACCTGTCCTGAATTCCAGCTCCAATACAGACCTTTCCAGCAACCTCCTCCTTATGCGACAGCTTCAGGTCCCCGAAGCCTCCAGCTGAGCAGAGCTGTTTATGCAATGATAGGTAATACTGAATTCAAGCTTTCCAAGTGAGTGAGTGAGTCAGTGAGTGAAAGCACATTAAAGAAAATATTTGGTAAAGTTGTCAGTGATTCTTGACCCAAAACTAAGTCTTTTCTAGATCATAAGAGAACGAGTCAGCTTTCATCATTTTGATCCTTCATGCAAAAATACAGAAATGAAATATTCACAGTGATGCAAGCTGGCTTTGAAATCAGCAAGCATTGGCTCACACCAGTCACCAATTTGGCATATTCATTGGAAATGATGTTCAAAGCTGCTCACAGTAGGAATGGGAAAAGCAGCTTTTGCTTCTCTGAAAGATTATACAGGAGAATTTCTCTTGGAATCAACATTAATGCTTGCCATTCTGAGCACACACATGTGCAGAAAGATGGAGGTGTCCTAGAGTCAAATTTAATTACTCCATTTTAGGGAACTAAACTGTCTGTAGCAAAAGGGGCTGATTGGTCTAACAACAAATCGACTTACCTCATGTTGTAAAACAGCCTATGGATCTAATTTCACGCTGTGTAGTGGCTCAAATGAAGTTAAAATAAAAACCATGCTTATTACGCTTTGGGGGCAATTTACTGAGAAGATGTTTGCTGATGGCGTTGGTAGGCTCCCACCGCAGGAGAAGCGGTCCGGTCTTTGATGCAGGGCTCCCTCAGGGTGTCTTTCCCCTTCTCCAGTTGTCACTGTCCCCGGTCTGTAGAGACTCTTGTGGCACTGGCCCAGAAAAAAAATGCTCTCAAAAAATATGTAGGAATTAGAATGGTAAAATACAGGAGATGCTCCTTCAGTAGCCACTCACGAAAAAATACACAGCAGTGATGGGAACTTCAAACTAACAATATGGGGGACTTCAGAGAAAAAATAGAGGAAGATGAGGGCTTTTATTATTTGTTCAAGTAATAAGACCAACTTGATGCTGGATAACATTAATCAATTTTCATCTACTGTATTTCAAGGGAAGCATTTGATGTATGGGGAACAAATATATATCATAGAACTGATTCTTTTTCTATTGTCTAGTATTAAGTTATTTATACTTTTGGCTTCCCTGTTTTTTCAACTTATCTGTTTATGACTTTCCACATTCTTTATTTATTTAGTGTTCAATGTTGAAAAGAAGTATCACACACTTCATTGTAATCACTGGTCTGTAATTGTTAGAACTAATTAGCATAGAAACTATGCTTAACATGGAAACATTCATCATATTTAAAACATAATTTCTTAATTGGACTACTTCTGATTAAAAATCCATTTCCCTTGGGATCCTTACATTTGACAAAAATGCCATTTGCCAGTTTATCTCTTGCATAGTATTCATTTTTCCCTCAATATATTTGGTAAATAATTGAGCCATTTTTAAATAGCTATGTGATCCCACATGTCTGTGGGTAGACCATAGGGTTATAACTGCTTGGGCCAAACATTCCTACATGAGTACAGGGTAGAGAGGGAAGCAAGTGTAAACAGGATTGAGTACAAGAAAAATAAATTCAAGATAAATCACAGGGAAGAAAAATATGGGCCACAAATATCAGGTGAGACAAATTTGCCTTAATACAAGCATTTTTGGACAAATTTAGAAATAGTCACATGTGGCCACAGAATAAATGTGAATCAGCACAGTGTGGCTACAGGTAATAAAAGCAAATATGATAAAATAACATGTGAATGGAGAAAAAAATGACCTGTTACACTTTTTTGCTAACCCATTCTTTTCCAGATGTAATAAATACCATTGCATTAGGGAAGGAAGCTTAATAGAATCAGTATTTTTAATGTCAGGGTCAACTTCTGCTTTCCAGAAAGTAGTGAATATAGTGTGGCTACAAATAAAAAATATAGAAATAGATGAATACAAACAAAAATTATACTTAAATCATCTTAAAATCTGTACACCAAATTTTGTCTAGCTACATTTTGAAATGGATTTATGCTTACAAATTGAAATTTGATAAAAGAGAGAGCAGAACTTTTAGGGGTACATTAGTTTTAATAAAAATAAAAATAAATTGTTAGATGAACATGATAAGCAAACATTCGCTTCTTTTGGGATGTCACTGCATATATTTTTTTCAATTTATTCTGAATTTACTCTTTTATTCTATAGTAGAGTTTAATATTTTTCTTCACCAACATTTTGTACATTACGTTCTATATAATACTTGTTACCAAAATGGCATCTTATTTCTATATTTTCTCTAATTATTCCTTTTATGGGGGAATGTTACCGATTTGTGTAAATTATTCATATATTTAGGAAGTTGGCCAAAGTTCTTATTGCTCTATTAGCTTGTTTATTGACTCTGCAGATGAAATGTCATTTACAAATACATTTCTTTTTATTTTTTACTCCCCCCCCATTTTCTTATCTTATATTTGGCAGGGCCTTTATTACTATGTTTATTGGAAACAGACTTTATACAAAAAGCCTACAGAAAATAGCATATTTAATTTGCAGAATAAATGCCTCATTACCTTTAATTTTTTTTCATTTTTATTAACTCAAGCTTAATAAATGCACATTCCAATCTTCTATCCCTATTTCAAATAATTAAATTAATGGCTATTAGTGTTCTATATCTTATGTATGGCTAATAAACTTTGTGTGTTATTTTTGCTTTAATCTATGCAATGTTCTTGGCATATATATGGGTACATATATACATTTCTACACAAATATATATTGGAGAAAGAGCAAATAGAAACATAATGAAGTTTATATTATAATTACAAATAATTTAGTTTTCGCCTCACTCTATTTCTTGTCAATGTCAGGTTTTGAAGCTGAAACCTCATTTCTCTATTCTTATGTATTCACGTGTTATTTATTTATTCATTCATGTCACCTATGTCTATGTTCACTTTTCTTATTTTCTTCTACTTCATCGCAATAGGATCACTCAGTTGTTTGTACCAGATGCTCTTTTTGAAAATGTGTATTTCTAGTTCCCAAATTCCCTCCAAATACTGCTTTAGTTGTGTCTCTCAGATTTTGACATGTGATAGTTCTGTCTTCATTCAGGTCTAAAGTGTTTCATAAATTTGTTTTCTCCTTACAAAAATTACATTTCATAATTGTTGATTATGTAGACATAAGACGTATTTAAAGCGATTAACCTTTAAATATTTTTAGTTAGGTTTTGTTAACTTGATATATCACTATACAGGGTCGGACAAAAGTACATGTACAGTTGTGAGTATGTGAAATGCAGACTGTATCCTTGTATTATTTATTGTTATTATTGTATTATTTTCCATATGGACAACTGTTAACATGCTTTTGCCCCACTCTGTATGAGAGGCATATTCTTAAGTCACATATATTTTTCCCACCCTAGTTCTGTAAGATGTGCTTTAATAATTTTGAAATACCACTGCAAGTATAATTTTTTCATAATCATTATATTTTCTGGATCTACTGGGTTTTGTTTTTGTTTTAATTTTAACCAGTGTTTCAGTCAATGAAAAACATTGCATTTGATGTACTTCAAAAGAGAATAGTCCTAAGAACCAAATGCTGCCTTATGTTACATAATCATTTACCTTGAAGAGTTCTGGATTTATGTTTCTTACTGACCTACCTCATCCAAGATTATTTTCCACTAGAGTCTTTGTATTAGTTTAAAACTTCTGAGACTCTGTATACTTAAGAGGTTCTTATTTTGTCTTCACTTTTAAATAATAATTGAGTGGGATTAAAACAATATCTTAATTTGCATTTTTTTCCTTTAGTACTTTAAAAATATTACATATTATTTTATTACTCTTCCATTGACATAAAGAAAACTGAAATAAACCTGTATCTGGTTGCTTTGTGAATAGTTGACGTCTTTTAGGAAGGTTTTATATTACAGTCTTTAGTTTCAATATGAACAGTGTTTTTGTGCTACAGCCAGTGTGGCTCAGTTGGTTGGAGTTTCATGCCATGGACTGAAGTGTTGCAGGTTCAATCCCCAGTTGGGGAGTGTATGAGAAAGCAACCAGTTGATGCCTCTCTCTCCCTCTCTCAGTCTTTCTCTCTCTCTCTCTCTTCCTATCTCTCTAAAAAGGAATGAAAACATGTCCTCAAGTGAGGATAAAAGATAAATAAAATAAATTTAAAAAGAGAGTCTATTTGTGGGAATATTAAATTCTATTTCGTTTGACAGTTTAGGAAGCCTTTCCATCTGAATTATATATTTTTTAATTAGAAGAAACTATGAATCACTGTGTCCTTAAATATTTTCTTTCCTGTCACTCTTGTATCTCTCCTGATTTTCCTAATTGTAAATCATGATACTTGTATTTTATTCCGACACCCGAACTCATTGACTTTCCTTTAATACTGTTTGTTGCTTGTTGCTTCTCAATAGCTTCTGAAAGATTTTGACCCAATATTCCCATTTTTAAATTAATTTGGGGAGGGAGGAGAGAAGGGGGGGAAATAGAGACAGCTGTACTTGAACAACAATAAAAAATGTGAAAAAAATTAGTTAATTAATTAATTTTGGTCTATCTATAGGCTACTCAAACCCATTGACTGGATTGTATTTCAGCTACAGTATTTTTCATAAACATTATTTACATTTGCTCTTTATGACTGAAATAAATTTTTCTTTGCTTATTTTTTATATTTTACACATATGCTTCTTCATCAAGTTGACAATATTTCTTAGGCTAATTCTAAATTTTGCTCCCCCATTTCAATAATTCTGCCTCATCTACTATAGTCTACTCAGTTTGTTTTTCTTTATAGTTGTGCAACATTCTCAGTTTGATTATTGTGCTGTGAGCAAATATTCCCTCAAATATTTCATCCGTAACTTGGCTCTGAGTTTAAATCCTGACAGAGGAAGTGTTGACTAAGAATATTGTGATTACATAATTTATCACCCATTAGGACACATTCAAATAGGAAAGAGTGTGGTAAGAACATTAAAATCATATGATTTATTAAATATTTATTGATTGATGAGATGTTTTATTTTACTGGGGATCTTCAAATAGACTTTTTCATTAACTATTTTCAAAAACATTTTTGAGAACAAAAATAAATATATTTGTATAATAAAATACATCTTCAAAATTTGAAAAAAGCACTATTTTTCTTTTATATTTGAACATTAATTTAAAATTTCCATAAAAATATCATAATTAGAATAATTATTCTTGCTGTATATATATGTATATGTATACATATATAACATATTACTATATATACATATATACTGTATTAATACTATGAAACTGATATTTATTTGAGGATATATTTTTAAATTTATTTATTTTTGTATATTTATACAATTCTATGTAGTCTTCTTTAAAATTGCATTTCATGTTAAATAAATTTAAAATCATTGCCTTTTTAATATTTTATTTTTATTTTTATTAAATGTACTGGGGTGACCTTGATTAACAGGATCATGTAGGTTTCAAGTGTACACTTCCATGATACCAGATCTGTATATTGCACCGTGTGCCCACCACCTAAAGTCATACCACATTCTGTCGCCACACATTAGAGCCCTGCCACCCCTACCCCTCCAGTTCCTTCTCTCCTGCCTCTTCTTCTACAGGTGATCACATTTTTAATTGAGTAAAATCCCTCAAAAGTTGTTGGAATGATCAATAAGCACAGAGGAAATAATACTAAATGGATACTTTTTTAATTCTAATTTTTTTCATATTAAAATATGTAAATATTTCAGCCCATCTTTTTTGGGGGGGTCTTTTTCTGAGTATATTTTTTTCAAAAACTATTTTTATGAAGCAAAACTCATATAATAAGTGTTCAAATTTACAATTATGTTGAATGTTTTGCCAAACATAGATGCTGAAAATCAGAATCCTATTCAGTTGCATTTTATCTCAGTGTGGAATATAAACTTCACCAATAAAAACAGGAGCTCCATCAAAAGATTCTTCCCATAGTATGAGGTATTCCAGGTCCCAGTTATAAAACTTCAAAATTATACTTTTAAACTGTTCAACCTTTCATAGATTAGTTTGTTCATCTCTTTTCTTATTTTTCTAGGAGTACATTTTAATGTCTTTCTTTATGGAAGTTTTGTTTTTAATAATCATTATGCAAAACCCTTTCTAAAACACAATGAGAAGTAGCCACAAGGGAAGATGTTTATCGCCATGGCAGAAGAATTTTATATTAATAATAGCATCATCAGATAGTTGTGGTAGTTTATTCACTGTAGTTGTGTGTATGTAGAAATGTTTGTAAATTTTAACAACCTGCTTATATTTATATTGATAAAACAATGCGGGATGTGTAGGCAAAATTATGAGTTAGGTGTTTATCACCGCCAACTCCCAGTACATTTCTATTCCAATATTTTCTTAATTTACCAGAAATACTGTTTTGTTATCATGCTGTACTCCCAAGAAATTGATATTCTTATTATCATTATAAATAGAAATTTAATATTCTATTAAATAGAGCATACAACATCAAATAATTGTTAGAATTAACTGTATTTTTCTTTATTTGAAGCAATGTGTGATAATAATATAAAACTGGTATCTTTTACATTTTTTAAATGATTTTTTTTGTTAGGAGGACCAACTCATTGCCCATTATCTCTTCATTTCTTATAAATGTGTAAAGAAAACTTTAAATCAATTATAAAGGTAATTCAGAACAGCCAATTGTTTGAAGTGAAATATCATATTTACAAAATGACATGTAAAGGCAGATCTCTCACCTTCCACTGGGGTATTAATATAACTACTGAAAGTTGGAAGAAGTGCTGATGGTTTTTCAGCAGGTTTTGTCTTTGGTTTTTCCTGTGGTCAGTGACTGCACCCTGATGATGGATATTAAATACCAACAAATATTTTTGCAGGTTACATGTTCATCCTCAACTTCCTTGAGAACTGCAAATTCAGTACATAAATTGTTCTTATGCTTGCAAATTTGCTCTTTGAACTTATTACTACGAAACTGCTTATTCTATTGGAACTGATCTATTGGGCACAGAATGAAAACAGATGATGAAACAAGAAGTATCAAAGGGACACATTCTAAACAAAGTAAGAAATGAAGATGAATCAGTCTTCTCATGATCTTCACACATTCTCATTTTTAAGACTTAAGAGAGAGGGAAATAATCAACCCATCCACTATTCCTCTCAAATGTTGTTTTATTCGGGGCCCTCACCTTTTATACACATGTTTAACAAAGAAAGCACAAAAAGAATAGAAAACAAAAATCTTCCAAGAAATATGCCCAGGAGCTACTGTAAAATCTCAAAGCGAAGGAAAAAAGAAAACAGTGCCCTTTATTCATTCTCTGTAATCTCAAAACATGTGTCAAATGTCTTCATTTTGAAAACTAAAGCTTTTCTTTTCTTATTAAACCTGGTGCTGCCCAGTTTGTATTGTTTAATACGTGCTGATGCCAAGGCCTGGCGTTATTCCTGTCCCTATGAGTATAACCTACTATATTTTAAAAATGAATGTTGAAATCATAGAAATAGTTGAACTAACCCTTTAACTTTTAAAGTTTCCTCTACCTTGCTTTAATATCTAATGTCCATAATTGTGCATACAGGTAATTTGCATAACAAAAATACCCTACAGCATACCCAACATTATGAATTCCCCCTTATTATTAAAAAAACATAAAAATGTAGAAGATGGCAATTCTTAGAAACTTGGATGCTGCCTATATCCTACATTTACTTCTTATAACATCCATTTTCTTTTTATTATAATTGAACCATATTTCTACCCAAGTTTCTTGTCAAATTGGATAATTTTGAAATATTAATTTTTCTATGAAACTTGCATTTAGAAAGAAATCATTACAAATGGCCTAGTCTGTCTAAAGCAGTTTTGAACCACTTTCTAGTGAACTAAATACTAGCTTCTTAGTCAAGTGTAAAGATTTTTAAGAGTAAATTTCTATTGATCAGAATTTTAAATAGAAATACATTTTATATACCATTCCTAGTTAATCAAAAAATGTTACAGCTTTCCACTAGTTTTCAAAACATATACAGTCCAGAAATTAAAGTTTGAGGAAATAAGCCATTTTTTCAGTCTTTAATTTAGAAACAATAACAAATGTAGCTCAATGACTCAAAACCCTAGGCATGATTTTAATTTTTACTCTGTTTTATTTTAACCTGAGCCATTTGGCTAAATGCCTGTTCTCAGTGCTCCATTAGTTATAGAACTTGTAATGTCCAAAGTAGATTTTTAAGTAATAATATATGTATCTTCATAATACTATTTTTAAAGACCCATATAATTTGCTCAGATAAGATATAAAAGAATTAGAGAATTCAGAAAAAGAATTCACACATAAGCAATTAATAATCAGTTGATAGAGGTTGAAATTTCAAGAGAACTAGATCTCAGCCTTTGAAATATTTTTCTGCTTTAATTCACTTATTTATTGATTGATTCATTGTTAAAAATGAACAAAACCCATATTTGTAGATATTTTGCCTTCAAGAGTTCTCATTCAAAATTATTTTTTGACATTGCTATAAAAATTAAAGAAAGATAGAACTTGAAGCATTACCAAGTATGACTAAGCTTCATATACAAAAATTCTTTGAATAGTGAGGTAAATGCTGTTGCTAACATTTTAGCAAAATATCACTTGACTCTGTGGCTATTGTTGGTTGATTTTTTTTTTTACTTTACTAACAAAGAGTTTATAATTTAAATTTTTCCATAAAATATTTAATGTTTATATTAATTCAAGTAAAATGAACCTCCATTTTAATCCTGGGAAACATATCTTCTCCTTTTACTTTATTTCTAACAGGATTTTTTTTTTTACATAGGTATTGTGAAGTTATCTTCTTTTTGGTGCCCCAACGTGTGTAAATGAAATGGTTGGGGGTACAGAGTTTAAGTATCTTCTAATGGTTGTACAAAATGGCATAGCGATGCAGAGGCACCGGTTACATGACAGCAAGCACTCTACAAATGCTAGTTTTGCTCATTTTTAACAATGGCAATACCTTTAGAAGAGGGAGTTTCATCATCCCATGAAGGTTACTGACCTCTCTCTACAAAAGTACATCTTTGTTTTTCCAACTGAGTTGGTGAATTTGCAAATATACATCTGTACTCTATATTTTGTTTCTCCTTATGACCACTGACATATGTGTAAGAGTTAACCAGGAAAGTTAGAAGTGAAAGGTGCAGCCACGGCGAAGAGCCAACCTAACGCAGCCCACAGAGAGATTAAACTTGGGGTCTGGGCTCCTGAGCACCACCCTCAGAGCAAGTGAGTCAATCGTTCACAAGCTAAGTGGCCCAGGCCAGCGAGTTAACTTGTTTTTGAGCTTCTCTTAACTTAGCACCATGTATGGATAAGCAGTTAATAAATGCTTTCTTATTATGAGGTATTTAAATGTAATATCTATCACTAAATATTTGTAATTTTTATTGTTTCCAAATTTTTGTTTCCAGTTTTTTTTAATTTTCATATCTTAAAATTATTTTATATATTTAAATACAGATATATTCATTGCTAGGAAACTCCTGGACATGAAGAGTTTAACAAAGCTAACCACTAGTTTTGTGAAAGATGGAGGGATAAATGACCATTAGTATAGAAAATTGACAAAAAAAGTGCCACCCATGTTATGCCATTTCCCACTGAAAGTAACTTATTTTCAGGACATGAGTAGTCCCAAAACGTGGGAAGGTAGCCACCCTACAATGTCACTAGGTAGGTCATCTCAGTATTGGTTAAGAAAAAGTAATACAGTTTATCAGAGAACAGGGCTCATCTTCGGAAAGAGTCTTTATATATTTATGGGTATATGTATGTGTGTATATATGTATGTGTTTTTAGGAAAATATTAGAAAATTCATGAGGTGAGAATCATACAGCCTCCAAGGAAATAACTGGAATAGGGTTCAAAGATTTTAATAAATGCACAGGAGTTCTTGTTAGGGATAGGGGACCTAGCAACTTGACAGATTATAGAGTGAGGGATAGAAAATTTATCTGAGCACTTTTTAACTGCAGGAGAGAATAATATTACATTTTATATTATTTGTTTTCTGGTGTTATAATGTAAAATTCAATGCCATGACCTTAAACTCTGGCAAACACTATTTACAGAGGTCCCTTATTGAGGTGTTTGCTTGTGGAAATATTGATGATATTGATAATGAGGATGATAGTGATATCTATGTTGGTATGGCATTATGGTTAACACTAATAATAGCAATATCTAGTACTATTAAATGCCAGACATTGTTTTAAATGCATTTGGTCATTCAATTTTCAGATAGCCCTTGAGGTATGTAGAATTATTTTATCCATCTTACAGATGATGAAACAAATATTTAAAAAAAGGTTAAATTACATGTATTTTTTCCCTTTTTAAAAATTTGGAATATTCACTATACTGGGAGTTTTTGAAAAGTAAAGGTTTGGCATCTCTATGGGAAACAAATAAACTCCAACTCCCCAAAGGTTTGGGTACTGAAAAGTGACTGAGGTTCTGCAAAAGAAATGTTCCAGGCAGGATGTGGAATCCTCAGCAGGCAATGCCAAGACAGAGGGACTGGTCAAAGTCCCTTCACACAGCAGAGCTATCTATTCACCAGCAGCTCTGACTTCTGCTACTTCACTTCCTTTCTTGGTTCCTGGATCTCAAGATTACCCATAGACCCATGGATCCTGTAAACTGATAGCCACCTAATAAAGTCATTTTATGTTTTGTTCTTTCACTAATACAGCTTTAGTATATATAAACAGAAAACCACAAAGAATTATAGGAAACAGCACTCGTGCAGAAGCAGACAATAGGAGCTGACTTTTGAAAAGTGAGCCTTTGGGAAACTCATAGATGCCTCCAGAGAACCAGGCTTGATGTGCCACCAGTACCCTCTGGTGTGGTTTTGTTGGCAGTTTGTGGTGAGTGACCACTGTGATTGGCTATAGGGCAGGAGTGTCAAACTCATTTTCACCGGGACCCACAACAGCCTCGTGGTTGCTGTCAAAGGGCCGAATGTAATTTTAGGACTGTATAAATGTAACTACTCTTTAACTAGGGGCAAGGAGCTTGGGCGTTGCCACCAGGTAGAAACAAGGTAGAGGACCGGATTCCTCCACCTTGTGTTTGCCACCTGTGCTATATGGCATTGCGATTTTTTCCGTATCTATGTTGTGCCACATGTGGATATTTTAAATATCACTTCTGAGTAGACAGATTACCTTAGCAGGTGGCATAGAAATCTTAAATGTCAGAGTGGCTCTGATATATAGATTACATGCATAAGATCAAAAATTGGACTCATTCTCCTGGAGACCATTCATCTGGGAAGAAACTGATTAAATAGCATGTGTAGTTAAAATGAAAACAATGCAACAGTACAGATGAATGTGGCGCCATGTAACTGTTAATAATAATTACAATAGCTTTCTTCATATCTTCAATTGCATACAGCTCTTTTAAGATCTAGCTGACTATTTCTGAAAAACTTGGTATACCTCCATGATTGTCTGATGCACACTTGGCTGGGGACAGACTGGGAAGGGCAGGAAGCACTCGCTTGCACAATGATCAGACCTATTCTCCATCATCCTACCCCACCCAGTCCTTGAAGAGAGGAATGTTCTTAAATTACTAAAAAGAACCACAGTTGATTATGGGTAGAAACAATGAGAATGCCAGGCTGGCTGTGGCTGAGGAGAAGCCTCAGAAATGTGAGACAAATTTTCTGTTTACTCCCTGTTGGTTAACAAAGAGTCACCTTTCAGGCAGAGAGCTGCACCTAAAACTGGAGTTAACTGTGCTTGTCTTCATTCACCTACTAGTTCATACGTTCCTTCAGATTAGACACTGCTTTTCCTTGGCACAATTATTTTAGTGACAACTATTTAAAATAGTATGATTTTTCCATAGATATGTCTGCAAGCATTGTGTTCTTATAATCTCAAACAATTCTATAAAATGAAAGCATTTTTGTTTCATTTAAAGTTGTTTTTTTTTAATGCAGAGATCTTTTAATACCCTTTTTAACACTTACCTTCACTCTTGAGGATACATTCGAGGCCACCTATGGTAGTGAAACACTTTTTTTTCTTCTTTATTTTGAACTAGGTCTTTGTTCTCTGATGATACTTGCTGGCTCCCAATGACTAAGGAAAATCACAGGGAATAAAATAGAGCTCTTCCTTTGATGCCTATCCAAGAGCACGGAAAAACTATCACTCTTTCACCTAAAATTCCTTTAATTTAGCCCCTTGACTGCTAAGACATGACAATTAAAGCACTCAGGCTTTAAAATGGAACCAAAAGGTATAATAAAAAGCCAAAGGAAGCATTGTGAGGAGTACTTTTTAAGATTTCACCATGGTTACAAATGTAAGATTAAGTGTATGTCTCAAAAAAAGATAGTACAATGAAGCAAAGACATAGCTTGTTGTATATTTTAACATTTAGTGATAACTTCTAATTATAGTATTAATTCTGTATCATAAAACTAGGCATAAAGAAAGTTTCAACTACCTTAAATATATAAATTCCATTTCTTTTATAAAGATAGAGCATTCTTATTTTTTCTGTTTAGAGTATTTTAATTTAAATAATAGACAAAACAAGAATGCATATTTTTCTAAGTAAAGAGAGATTATATGATTTGTAATACAAGAGCTAACGTGTCAAATAATAATATCACCCCTTATATATCCCACTTTTCCTCTATCTCTTGCAAGCAATTTTGATTGTGAATGAAAATAGTAGCCCCAGAAAATTATTTATAGTATTTTACTACTTTCTTGTTGATCACCAGAGTATTTGAGTTGAGTACAATTATGTTTCCTTAGAAAAATTATAAAGAAATCATGTTCAATATGTAAAATACAGAAAAAATATTAATTTTTGCATGAAATTATAAAATGTGTGTTTTCTGGTAGCCTCACCAATATTTTAGTCTGCATTCACACATTATGCTACACCTCAGATTCTAGAATGTTTGAATAAAAAATCTGTTCTTTCCATCCAAATGGTTATTACAAAGAACAAATAAAATAATGGATGGAAATTTTTTGGCTAAGATACATTTTCTAAAAATAGTGTTATATTTTATTAATAAAATGTAAATGCTATTGAATGCAAATGAATTATAATATTCATATTAAGTAAAATGTTTGTGGGTATATTTCATTGTCATCATACCTGAGCTACTCTAGCATCCATATCATTGTTTCTCAGTTTGCGATCCTTACTAAAACACCCCATCTGAAGCACACATTTAGGCCACATCCACCACAGGTCAAAAGCCACTTGAAATGTATGTGGCTGATACTGAGGATTGGAGTAGCTAGCAGGTTCCTACAGGTGAATCACAGTAAGGAATATGAATATCTTTGAATATGCTCTGCCATCTTTTATGTATAACTATTCTCATTTTGAGAAATAGCTTCAGAGTTGCTACTGAGCTTTAGTTAAGACTGAACATTTGACCGTGAACCACAAAATTACCATGTGACCTTAGTTGTCCATAAAGAACTAAGTAGTATCTGATTATATAGGACCACTTCCCCTATAGAAGGGACTGCACTTTATTCTCACTGAATAGGTATTTATTTGGGTTATAAAATTCCATTCTCTGCACACACACTTCTGCCAAAATAAACCTCTAATGATTTACAAACGTTTTACACATATCATGTTATTCTAGACAGCATTGCTTTTAACCAACGAACTCATTACATAGCGAAGTGAGTGAGGCTTTTATAAAATTAATGGAAATTGCAATGAGGCCCATATTTATGCAATTATTATAATCTTTTAAAGATATAAATTAAAAAGAATCTATTTACAGCCTCTCAAATTAGCTTTAATATTGCAACATACAAGGATATTTTTACTGGACACTGACTATATTCCTGCCTTCTACCAGGATCTAGAAATAACAATAGATAAGCCATAAACTCTGCCCTAAAAGAATAAAAAATTTATTCAAATTCCAGGAAGTAATAAAAACTGTACACAAAGTACTGAAAATAATGGGCTTCATGAAATACTTTACAATGTATACAGTTACATTATATAAGTATGACTTAAAGGCCAAACACTATTTTAGGCACTTTACCATATATTAACTGGAAGAAAGAACTTTCTGTCCATAAACCAACTTCAGTCTGTCAGATGAAGCTAACAGCTTTATCTCTCTATCGAATTTTATTGTTTTACTTATAAAGGCTTATAGGCACTGACTCAAGCTCCTTACAAATATTTACACTGATTTTATCTAACATAAATTAATTATTAATTTAAATTATATCAAGTTATCCTGAAGATTCAGGTCACTGAATAATCTAAAGACACTTGCAACGTAGGAGGTTGAGAGAATGTGCGTCAGCTTAGTTTTCTGAAAAGATCTATGGTGGTCGTAAAATCAGCCGTTCAGGAGGCCGCCATGACTGTGTCTTATTGGGGTCATGCGCACCTCCAATTCCCTCCAATACATCAGAGATGTACGGTGTTCTTCTATTCTAAAAATTGCCGCCTGAGATAACTCTACCCTACCGATTCCAAATAGCATGATTAACATGAAAGAGACTCATGCAATTGAAAATTTATAATCGATACACATATTTTTACTTGAATTAATGATCAATAAGATCTTTTTGGATGGTAAGGATACACAATAGCATGAGAAAACATTGACAAAAATATGTTCAGAATTATACTGAAAATGCCCCACATTTTTGGTGGCTTGTCCTTCAGGACATAAATAGGGTGTATGTGAGAGTATGCACATGTTAGTTCTGGGCACACTGTATTCTCCTATGGCTTTTGCATAGGAGGTTTTGCAGAGGTTTTGCTAAGGGCTTCTTTTATTTATAGGCAAAACCTGCCCTTGAGAACAGGCATTCCGAAGACCCCATGAACATGCAGAATATTTTTCTTATATGGTGCATTCCTTTACCTTAAGATTTTATTATTCCAGTTTTAAAATTAAGACATTTATTGACTTTATAAAGAAGTTAGAACTATTATGGTAGAGGAATGAATTGATCCTGAATGAGTTAGTGTGACTGAATAAACTATGAAACAGACTTGTGTACGTTCTCTTCTGTGTTCACCATCTGTTCTACAGCCAGCACCCAACTTAAGGAAAAAATAAAGAAAAAGTAAAATTGCAATAGCCAAAGAATCTCAAGAATGCTAAACTAAAAATCAAGGGACTAGAATCCTAAAAGCTTGTTTCTTTCTTCTGAACCTTTAAGACTAAGCAAAACCCATATGGTCCATCTGCCACTCCTCCCCACAGCAAAGTTTTGCTTGTCTTCAGAGGGCATTCACATCTAATGCCTCCAGGTGTTGATGAAATTTTAACTTTTAAAAATTAGTTGAGATCTTACCTTTGGTAAATGGCATTGAACCTTAAAGAGGCTAGTAACAGCACATGCCGCCGTCTGCACTTTTCTGAACTCACAGATTGTAACTCCTCACTGATGGGCACAGCACATGCTATATCCTCGAGGTAAACCTGGCACAAGGGAAGAAACCCCGTGTGCGAGAACTGAATTCGGTGTAAGGAGACACAAAGCAATTATATTTCCTAAGAAGATGATAATGAAAAAGTAAAACCAGCATAGACATAAAGCTAAAGGAATTTTACCAGCTAAAGTAAATGTATATATACACATATATCTGTAAAAAATAGATATACATTTATATTTATATCCATATGATCCACATAAGTACTACACATTCTCTGAAAGTTTGTGTTTTCAGTCCGGTGATGTTGACAAAATAGTAAGTGTCTTTCTGTCTTCAAAGCTTTCTAAATATCACATTGAAATTTCATAATTGCCATTCAGTTTTTTTCAAAAAACCAAACAGTAGGAAGGTAAAAGACTATTCCATAAAAATGGCTGGGAAAAAATTGAGTTGATTCCATGTCATTGAGCAACCAGGAGACTTCATTCTGTGAACAATTCACAATCACTATAAGAATGCACTGCCTGCTACTCTTCCCTTTTTTTCATTCTTAGATTTTGAGTGACTAGTGAATCGAAATCAAGACAAGGTAAAATGACATTTAAATGCTTCATGCAAACTCAAGCTTAAAATACTTGTTCCAGGCACCAAATTTCCTGGGTTTTGTTCTGAATTGCATTGTTGATTTTTGCCAAATTGAGCATTATAAGGCAGAAACCGTGAAACAGCCTTTCCCACCCACTCCTCCCATCTCCTAAGCCTTAGACCTAAAGGAAAACTATTGGAAATGAATAGAATTTGAGGGGCAAGAGAAAATACCAGGATTTATTTAGTAGTAAATGAACACAGTTTAAAAAAGGAATGCTTTCTATAGTTTGAAATAGCAATGAATCTAAAATCTAAATATTTATGTTTAGTACAGTGAAATAATATACTGCAGGATATTTGTGCCGTGAAGTACTATAGAGCAGTGGAGATAAATCATAGGTACATGTATCTATGGACAAATGTTATATGTGGCAGAAAGATACAGACAATATGAAATTTGAAAACCATGAAAATGTAAAGTACACACTAATTAGGAATAATGCATACAGAATAAATTTATGCTTATGTAGGTAGGATAATATAACCCAAATTCACAATATTGGTCACAGGGAAAGAAACGCAATGCAATTGGGAGAGAGGTGTACAAAATATTTTGGTTGCATTTGTAATTGTTTTCTTTGGTTAGGTTGGATATATTATTGTTTGTTATATTCCTCTCCATTTTTATGTGATGAAATATTTAATTTTTAAAGTAGAAAATACAACCACAATTAGATAATTTAATGGCTAAGAACTGGCAAACATGTGTTGGGATGTATTTGCAACCTCTGGATCTTGGCTAAAGATGGACAGGGACTAATGATGGATTCTTTTGGATGACCGTTGAATATTAGAATCTCAGGACCCCGCCAATATGATATTTCTATCCTGTTAATATTCTTTGAAGTGAATTATTATCTTTCCTATCTGCTTATTGTGTCTATTTACCCACTGACATGGTTAGTTTCAGCTTTTATATTAAAAAATTATAAAGTAATATATAACATAATGTGTTTTTCATTGACACTCAATAAATTCAGCAGCTTCTGAAATCATAGTTTCACTATCCTTACAACACTGAAGTCCAACACCCTAATGGTAAAGTCCTCCTCTTAATGGTCCGAGATGATGTTATAGCACAAATAATCACATCCACATCTACTCCAGAGGAAGAAGAAGGAGAAATTGTTTAAAGACATATTCCAGAGGGCAGGAGCAGTATTTCCACTTACACCTCTGTGGACATTTTTGTCATTTGACCACAAGACATTCAAGGGAGTCTGGCAACAAACTCCTTAAACCAGGCATAGTGGTACAATTTGAAATTCAGATTTCAAAGGTGAGGTGAGAAAGGGACAGACAGATAGCTGCAGACTCAGCCACCATACAGTATTGCTCATATCCATATGTTTTGGTTATGTATTGACGAATAATAATCCATTCTAAAATTAATGGATCAACCCAGTAATCCTTTCTTCAAAATCTGAGCCAAGAATTTGGATTGGGCTCAACTGACTGGTTCTTCTGCTTCTGGGGTCAATGGGAGTCACTTGGTATTCTGCTGGCAGCTGAGCTAGTCTGGAGGGTCCAAAAGGACTCTATTCACATTGGACACAGGTGGCAATGATGTGAAGAATGAGCTGTCAGTCCACTCTCGCTCTCCATGTATTCTCCTGGGTTTTCCACGTTCTCTCTCCAGTGTGTAGTCGTTCTCTTACCTGGTAACTTAGACTTCATGTGTGAGTATTCTGTGAAAAGAGAAGTGGAAGCTGCCAGGCTGTTAAGAATCAGGCCTTAGAACTGGCACATAGATGCCACCTCATGATGAAGACATTGTCAAAGCATCAGTGACCACCCTAAACCTGCCCTCCTAGATAATAAACTTTTCAGGCGTAGTTTACTTACTCCCATAAAATCTGAACACTGTGCACAAATGGTATAAAAAACCAGGCTGGAAAGTTTTTCCTAGATACAGATTGCTTATAAAAAGCTAAGTTATTGTTGCAACTACACTGTAGAATATTTTTTACAATTTAAATTCTGGAAGTAATTGCCAACTTTGAAAACCAGTTATAGTGGTTTTTTGAGTAAAAATAGTTTGGTATCTTCCTTTTGAGTCGATCTGAGTGAAAAATCTTAGTGTCACACTTTCATAATTTAGTGTGAACACCGAGCAACTGTAGGGTTAGGGTGTGCGTGTTTTCTATTTTAGTAAGAGATTAGTGTAAAGGGACAGAAAAGTGGTTCCACATTGGTTTGCTCTTAACTTTAAGAAATTGGACATTTTCTTTTCTTCTGGGATGAAAATAAAATTTTAAAGTTCTAATTTGGTGTTAGATGCAGAAAACAAAATAACCTCAAAATAAACACAGAAGGCTTACCCAGTATCATCCAAGGCCATTATAGTTCCAGAAATGCTCCACAAACTATATAATCTTCCTAGTTAAATACATAACAAAAGGGTTCATTCTTTGCTGACTGGGTATCTATTTTATTACTTTGTAATTACTTTATAAGTAATAAAATAAGAAAGGGGCCCTCTGTGAAAGTTTTATTTGGAGATCCTAAATTTATCTTTAAAATTTTTCATTTTTAAAAAATTTTGTTTATGTATTCTTAAAAAGAGGGGAGGGGAGGGAGAAAGAAAGGGAGAGAAACAACGATGTATGAGAAAAACATTGATCAGTTGCTTCTCATATGCACCCCAACTGGAACCTAACCCACAACCCGGCCGTGAACCCTGTCCTGGAATCTATCGGGTGACCTTGTGCTTTGCAGGATGATGCCTGACCAACTGAGCTACACCAGTCAGGGCTAAACTTTCAAATTTTTAATTGGAGCTCACATGTGTTTGTGAAGGCTATTTCTCCATTATTTCATTTATATTAAAATTTTATCTTGAAATACTTTCAGCCTTACAAGAAGGCTAAAATATTACAAATAATTTTATTGTATGCCTCACTCAATATCCCCAAATACTAGTAACTTAGAAAATCATAGTACAGTTTACAAGACCTGGGAAAGTAACAGTAATAACATATGGTTAACTGACCTAGAGAATTTGTTCAAATTTTCCCACTTGTCCTCTTAATGTCCTTTCTCCGGTCCAGGAGTCAATCAGGATCCAACACTGCATTTTCTTGTCACCGCTCCTTAACACCCTCCAAATCTGTGACAGTTCCTGGCCTTCTTAACTTCCATGATCTTGACATTTTTAAAGACTATTGGCCAGTAATTTTGTATATTGCTTCTTGTCTGGGTTTGTTTGATATTTCTTCATGTTTATATTTAAGTGGTACTTTTTTTTTTTTTTGCAAAAAATACCGCAGAAGTGGATCTGTGGTTGCCTCAGTGCATGACATAAAGAGGTACATGGTATTTGTATGTCTCATTACTGGTGATGTTAACAGAAAACTTCACTAAGGTGATGTTCACCGTGTTTCTCCACTATCGAGTTAGTTTTTCTCTTTGTAATTATAAGGTATATTTTAAAGACATTTTGATGATATGCTAATACCCTGTTTTTTGTTATACTTTTGCCTACAAATTTTGCAATCCATTGATGGTTCTTTCCTTCAAAAGTTATTACCATAGTTTGTGCCAAAAAAGAAAACAAAAAAATGATGTATTATTGCAACCATTTTTTATACATGCATTAGTTGGAAATGCTACTAATTCACTAAAATAATTATGGATTTTATTTTCCATTCTACTGTGGCTTGGTGATAGCTGTTAACACTAGTTTGAAAATGCTACTTCGAGTTTTAGGTTTTGTTTCCACAGGGCTTTAAAGTAGCTATTGTGAGCATTAGTTTGATTAATTTGTTATTAAGTCCACTTTGTAGAGAAGTATTAAATATGTCCCGCCTTCTTCCTATTGATCTTTTTTCTTCTATAAAGCTTTTCATTTTAAAAATTATACTTCCTTTTTTCCTCTGCTTCCTTCCCCTTACTCTGTCACCTCCCTCAGGCTGAAGATATTAACCATTATATGACAGCCTTCTATGTGATGCCATTTGAAAAATAAATCTAATTAACAGAAGATAAGAAAATAATATTTTATTTTTGTTTTATTTCCTGAAATTTGGCATATTATGGAAATAAGAGAAAGCTCTTTGATAAGGCAAGAATCATCAAAATAAATGAGTTTCCTGTGAAGGTGTGAAAAAATTAGTATTCTTAAGTGGGAGGTAAGAATAATCAATAATGGGGATTCTCTTTGCTTCTACTGCCTCTAGAAAGACAGATTAGAAGCAAAATTCAAACAAACTAACAGACCAGTAGGAAAGAAATTAAGTAAACAATTTCTAAACAGGGAAGAACTATTCCCTCAAGGGTTTTTTAAACAGAAGAATTTTAACTGGATCTTGAAATAAATGTTTCTGACATTGTTCGAACAAAAGAGCAGCCCTCTGGTCACAGATTGAATATTCTGAGGAGACTGGGGCTTGTCACTTTGGAATTCCACAAACAAGAACAAAGTGAGACTGAGAAAGTTGTAAAGATGAATGACTGGGGTGATTACTGACCATCAAAGGACAGGGGAAGTTGAAGAATGATTTCAATTAGAAAAAAAGAAAGCCCTGTAAATTCAGTTTATTTTTTCTGATCGGTAGTGAAGGAAGTGTACGACATGATGGTACTGCAAGGGTCAAGCTCATCTCATGGAAGAAAACAAAGCATTTTAAAAACTCATCTCTCTGTGCCATCATTATATCATGGGTAGTTGACAGGAACCACTTATTTTGTAATCTCTCTAATAAAGTCAAATAGCCCAATAAACTGAGTCACACTGAAACCTTGACCCCCATCCTTAATCTCTCCATCCCTCTAGTCCTTCATCTGCACAATCTAAATAGCAAATGATTTGCACATGATCTAGTCTACGACATACTACAAAGTACGCCGGGCTCCCAGAATAAAGCTTTATTCCAATCCCAGAGATGGGGGCATGCAGGAATCACAGTTGATGTCATTTGCTACTCAAGAGTCCTTGAGCCAAGTGGACTATCCCTGCCCCATCCTGTGAAAGAAATCAGCGAGCAACACGAGGAAGGAAAGGAGGCTTTATACCATGCCCTTCAACCACCGTGCATTTCAAGTCAGTTTTCCAGAAACAATATCCCGCTTCTTAAATATTCAGTCCTGCACCAGTTTAACAGTAATTTTCACATTGTTCCTCCCTGAACATGTTGAGATGTGTTATCTAAAGAGAACAGTTCTGTGATTAGGAAAGTACTAGTAAGCCCTGAGCAAACTAATTTACACCCCCAAAAACTGGTTTGAGACTTGGGTCATCGAACCTTGCAACAGGGCTCACTATGTGCAGCTACTTTTCTGAGCTCTTTTATTTTGTGCGAATTCTCTCATGTATTCACTTTCTTTTAAACTGCATAGAATAGGCATAATTGATATTTCATTGTTATAGAAAATAAAAGTGAGGCATAGAAATCAAGCAACTTGTCCCATGGTATATAGTTGGTGTGGAAGTCAGGATGTGGGTCCATAGGTGTAAAAGTATAACTAACCCAAGTGGATTACTGCCAATTTCCTTCCGATACAAGTTTTTACTTATAAGTTATATATTTTTTCTCTACCATTGATGAGACTCATTTATGGGAGGAAAAGATGTGCTCGATTCAGTTTCTTTAAATATTTGTTACTTGATCAAACACATTCCTAGAGAACTACCTTTATAAAATCCAGTTTAAAGTTATTTTTAAATAGAAAAAAATGCTATTTAAATAGTAAGCCCAAGAAAATCTGGAAAGAGGATCGGTCTGAGTGGCACAGAGGGGGCACGAGACAGGTGTGAGGGTCTGTGGCCCAGAGGGACCACTGTGGTGGTGATAAGGCACAGTTATAGGAGGGGCTGACCACAATGACAATGAGCTAGACTCATAAATGACTGTATTTTCTTTTTTTTAAATTTTATTGTTATTTTCAGTAAAGTTGTGTTTCCTTCACTTTTGAATCATGACTTGCTCTGTAGCAGCGTATTATTTTAAAATATTTTTTTCTAATTTTATTGCTACTACACACTGGATAAAAAAATTAGACATGTGAAACCACATACAGGCACACATACACACAAAGTCCATCAATCTCATCACACAGATCCAGAAGAGCCAGCTTCTATCTACTCTGTCTACCACAATGGCCATCAGATTTATGTACTTGGACCTGCAGAGATAAAATCTGGGTAAACTTCTTTTAAAAAAATTTTTATTCATTGATTTTAGAAAGAGTGAAAGGAAAGGAGGGAGGGAGGGGGTAAAGAGAGAGAGGAATATTAATTTGTTGTTCCACTTATTTATGCATTCATTGGTTGCTTCTTGTTTGTGCCCTGACCAGAGATCGAACCTGCAACTTTGACCTATTGGGATGATGCTCTAGCCAATGGAGCTACCTAGCCAAGGCTGGGGTACACTTTTGTACTTTGGAAGTTTTTGTCCTAGTCCACAATTAAAGCTACCTTAATGACCATATAGATTGAGAAACAAAGGAGACTAGGACCAAGCCTTAAGAAATTCCATCTTTTCAGACTGGTGGAGGAAGATGAACTAGTGAAAGAAAGTGACAGTGAGAAGATTAGAAGAGTGTGGTTTCAAACCCAAACCCAAACATTTCTGGTTCTGCCAACAACTCTGTGTGAGATATTAAGCACCATAATCTCTCCAATCATTAATTTTCTCATCTATGTCTCCTCCACAGACTTCTTGTGAGGGCTTGATGGATATAATGCGGTAGAGCCTTTAGCTCAGGGCTTGCTGTGTAGTAAACAGTTCCCCCGTGCCAGTTGTCATCATCAGCATTCTTGTCGCCATCGTCATCATCATTATCGCACTGCCATCTTCACTGCCATCATCATTGTCATCATTGCTTCTACGCTGGGATGCAGCACTAGAAATGTGGAGCCAGCACTCTCAAATCTTTGCAGCTTTTCCTAGGCTAAGACTCCCTCCTTTGCTACCACTGCGTCCTTTCCCAGGCAACGAGAATTTCTCGCAGGAGAATGCTTAGCTATCCTGGTAATAGCTTAGCACCAAGTTGTTGTTTTTTTCTAATTTTACTCAGATATTTATATTTAACACAGAGTCAACAGATAGGGCAGGAGGTGATAGGGTCCACAAGACGCACAAACATAAATAATATATTAAAGTGTCCCTTTGTAAAAACAATATAGATATAATGTAAGATATAAGGGAAATTTTATCAGAACTACAAGTTCAGAAAGATCTGGGTACATATATTTCACTTCTAAAAAATTTTACAAGAAAATACTCTGAATTATCAATGAAAACTGTTTTTATAAATGCTTAAGAAGAAGTACTTTGAGTATTTAACTTTCTTTTTAATCTTTTGTGGTTAAATAAATTATTGAAAACATTTAAAAGAAGACCTTGCTGAGAAAATAATTGCCATTATTCATTCAGCATTTGGTTTCCAGTACAAATAAAGCACAAAGGGGAAAAATAAGTAAAATAAAAATTTTAGATCTATACAAAAATAAAAGGTATGCTTCTTTTCATCACATATTTCTATCACTGAGATAACCTTAATAAATTATATAAAAATTTTACATGTGATTTGAATTTTTTAAAAAGTAGAATGGTTCAATCTTAAGCAGTAAAGCATAGATGATTTTTAACTATTCTTAAAAGCTAAAATTTGTGATTATAGGCACAGTGTTTGATACCGAGTTTCTTATTTCTCCTGGCAGTAATTTATATTCTCTTTAAGTAATTTCAGAATTATTTCTGTGGATAATATATGCCTTTTTGTTATATTAGTCTATCAATTTAAATAAAACATTAATCCCCTTAAATATTTTATATGCAGAAAATGGTAAGTTGATCACTTACAAATGCAATGAATTGCTAATTTCTTACCAGAGTTTCCTAATGAAATATAGGTAAAATAAGATCTTTTAATATGTATTCTTATGCATAGCATTTTGTATCAGACAGTAGTTTTATAATAATTATTAGCCTTAAAAGTCTTTATATATATATTATCAGATAGTTTTTCTGTATTTATAAGTGATAAAAAGAAAGAGAAGGCATTTTACAGCTCGTACAAACTCAAAGCTATTAAAATAGACACCTGCCCCAGTCAAGGCTGATGGTGATGGTGGTCACACACACACAGAGTATATATCCATATGATAAGGTTTTATGCAGCTGTTGATATAAACAGAAGATTTAAAGGCATAGAAAAACATCCTAAAACAATGCTAAGTCAAGTACAGCATAGGAAATATAGTCAATGGTATTGTAATAACCATGTATGGTGTCAGATGGGTGCTGGACTTATCAGGATGATCATTTCACAAATTATGTAAATGTCTAGTCCCTATGTTGTGCACATGAAACATATAATTTGATATATGTCAATGATAATTTTTTTAAATAGTTTAAATTTTTTAGATAAAGTATGTTACAAATTTATATATAAAAACGTATTCTAAAAGATGTAAAAATAAGTGGGAGAAGCTGTATCAAAGTATATTGCTGGATGTCAATGACTTTCTTTTACTTCTCCTCATAAGCTTTTTGTCTTTTCCAATTTTTATAGGTATATAATATTTTGAATTAGAAAACAATAAAGCTTTTAAAATTATTTCATAATAACATTTTCTGAAAAGCAGGTTAATAACTTTATTTAAATGGATAATTAGATATTTTCTCAATTTTTAAATTTTCATCATTTTGGGAAAATTTTACATTGAGAAGTTTTGAAGGGAGGCAGATTGTCTGAAAAACAGTTTCCCATTCTCTTTACGACATTGTCTCTGTACATATAGTTAAAATGTTCTAGAAATGAAATAACGTATGTCAAAATTCTGTTCCAGAAACAAGCAATAAAGATTAAGAACAAAGAAACTAAAATTGAGAGGTAATCCAGGACTAATATATACTTTTAATAATAAACATCTCAGTTTTCTCATTTGTAAAATTAAGAATTTTGACTGAATGACTAAATGACCTCTGTGGTCTGTCAGTTGCAATAGATTAGGCTTCCAGAATATTTCTAAAAATATTAATGTGTCCCTAAATTTACCTTTGCACAAATAATCTGTCTTGATTTACTGTTATTGGATGGGGGAAAGTGAATTTTTCTTGCCTTGTTTATCTTATATGAGTTTCTATATCTCAGTGGCACAAATGTTTTCTCTGTGGTCCACAGTCCACTTTCAAATCTCTTGGTCTCAGCTTTCAGAAGCTCTTACTTTTACAGGGAGTGGAATTATTCTTTACAAATCATTTGCTTAAGCTTTAAGAAACTATCTTTTTGACTTCAAGCCACATGATTTGATTCTTGCTGTTTTATTTTCCTTCAGACACTGGAACACACTCCTGTCGTTTAAATTGCTTTGCATTCCGGGCATTAATTGGTGAATGTTGGGGGATCAACATGTGTTTCCCATAAAGTTTCCAGCTTCCTCGGGTGTTATATGACAACTTCCTTGAAAGCTGAAGACAAGGTGCTTGCACTTAGTCTAAAAAAAAGTCACAATTTGATCTAATGTAAATTTACAGTAGCCAAGGCTACTGCATAATAGAGAACTCTGCAATTCCTGGATGGAGGAATGGTCATCAAGGACAATGTGCAAGGGTAAAATATATTAATGTCGGTAACAGGAAGTGAGAACATGCCATGCACACGTCTGGGAAGCTTCAGGAGTAAGGAAGGGAAGAGATCAGGAAACAGAAGCTGATTAAATATTGCATTGCTCTCAATAGGCAAATCAAATTAGAAACAGTCTTGAAGTCTTGAGTGAAGTAAATACAATCACACTCTATAAAGCAAGAAATGATTCTGGACTGAGAGAAGCTTCCTGTAGCTGTGTAATTTTTATGTGAGTTCCCTGAATCCTCTTTAACAAATGTTTCCTTGTGGACTCTTTTCAAGGTCTATTTTTTAAAGCACATGAACACCAAAGAATAGGATTCATAGGGAGAATTAAAAACAGAGGAGAATAATAAACATATATAAATAAACATATACATATATACTTTTTAAAACAGTACTTTTTTCCTCTTTCCTCTATTCTTAAAAAAATTCAATGAAACAGTGAAAGCGTGGAGCAGAGAGAGAATAAAACTGATTATGACATGACGAGATGTATCAAAGGTGAAAAACTGAAGAAGAAATGAAGTGAGCGATGCATTGTGGCAAAGGGTAAGAAGAAAGCTAAGGGCTCGCCCTGGAAATAATCATTAGGCCCCGACTGTACAGAATAATGTTAATGGACTTTTCCTAATAAAACCAAGGGAATATTAGCATAAATATTTGAAAAAATAACTCTCGTTGCCTGGATTTCTCAACAAGTCTCATCTCCAAATTAGAGGAAATAATTTAAGGAATTAGAATATCAGACATTTTTGTTTATGGTGATGACAAAGTCTGCAACCTCAAATTAGCATACACTACATATTAAGTTGCTTCAACAAGTGTGATGCATTAGGGCAAGTATTGGAAATTACAGACCTGTGCATGTGTTCTGCTATCCCCATCAAAAGTTAGGGAGAAACTTTTATTTTACATGAATTTGGAATTTTTTATTTTAATTCCTGAACTGAGATTCTTGGGAGAATCAAAGACCATGAAAAACTTTATTTCCTGAAAATGACCAGAAAATTCACGGAACTTCTCTTATACCTTATCCAAGGAGAAAGAAAAATGAGAAGAGGCTCGAACAGGTAGTAAGAGATGAGAATTACATTTTCTGAGAACATACTATGGGGCATTTGTTCAATGTAACCATTATATGTAAGTAAATAAAGTAAATTAATCATATCATATTTTGTAAACATAATGCAGTAACACTGGACATTATTAATAAACAATCAAACATAAATATTGAAGTGCACAAAGATTCTCCAGTAGAGTTCAGAGCAATTCCAAGGCCAAGGTTGAGGGCTGGAGGCTTATGGTCCAGCACAGACCACAGCAGAGGGAAAGCACATCCTGGCAACACTGCTGGAAGGTGTTCCAAGGACAGAATCAGCGCTCAGTGGGAAAAGTGCAGGGAGAATAGTTACTCCCAACTCACTATTGTCAAAAAGGCCACTTCCGGGTAAAAAGTCAGGAAGCCGTTGTGACTATCTTTTGGTTATCATATGAAATTTTTAAATGATTCCCTTTGGCAAAGATAAGTTGCTGACTACAAATGCGGCTATCTTCATCTTCCTCATGAGGAATGTCCCTGAAACCATTAAGTAGTCAAGAGAATTTATGGCTAAATTGAAACTTCTTCAATAGAACCTCTGTATCGGCATGACAGATTTGGAATTTCAGCCAGAATCCGTTTTAACATTCATTATTAGAAAAACATCCACTTCTCACTGTGAACTCAAGTAAATAGAAATATCACCAGATAGGTAAAAAGATACTTTGTGTTTAAAAAATAATTTTATATGACACATGGGTATAATATCTATGGCCAAGAGAAAAAAAAGACAAGATTTTTGAAAAATTTATTTTTCTCAATTTAAGAGGTAAATATAGCTCTTAAACTATTATGTAAAGATGTAAAATCAATGATTTAGAAAAGACTAAGACTTTATAAAATATAAACAAAAAGATTAATGGGCAAAACTTGCCATGGAAACAATGTGCTGCTAACTTAACACTGTAGATGTTCATATTAATTCATTAGAAAATCTTAAAGGTTCCAACAAGATACAATTACACTCTAATAACTTGAGAAGTGTATATTTTCCAAAAGAATATTTAGCAAAGTGTGGTCTGGGGAAATCCCAAAGGAGAAAGCATTAACCTGGCACTTAGAGGCAGCCACACTCCTGCTATACTTGAAGGGACAAGTGAAGGAATCGGATCTTAACCAGGAGGGAGGAAATGGCAGTGGGCTCAGCATATGCTTCGCAGGTTCTTGCTCCTCTAATCCCCTTTCCATCTCAGTCTGTGAATATATTACCTTCTGTCTTCAAGGGAAACCCCATCTTATGGTTTCCTAGCCATTAGTATACATTTACTTTTTCCTAAATACTCACTTCATGTAATAATCTTAGAATATCTGTTTTGCAAAGTAGGAACTAGATGACTAAATAAATATACACATAAGAGTGAGTCTTGGCATGCATACATGAAACAGACTGACAGCTGTCAGAGGGGCAGGGGTGAAAGGATTAACCAAAGAACATATATGCATAACCCATAGACACAGACAACGGCGTGATAATGGCCAGAGGGAAGGCGGGCAGAGCCTGAGTGGAGATAGAAAAAAGGGTGAAGGGGAAATGTGAACATCTGCAATAGTGTCAACAATCAAAAAAAGTTAAAAAAAGAGAGAGTCCTCACTCTGCCCTTGATTCACTGCATTAAATCCACCCCACCACTCCTCCCCTCTGGTTCAGAAATTTCTCTGGTAAATTATGGAGATTGGGGTAGATGACTCATAAGGTCTCTTCAAGGTCTAGTATGGTAATATTTCAGTAAGCCAATGATTACTTTGTGATGTGACACTCGGATGCTCTAAGATTCTGTTATGAATTGTGTTCCCAAAAGAGATGCTGCAGACTTAATCCGTAGCATATGTGAACGTGGCCTTCTTTGAAAATAGGATCTTTGCAGATGGGATCAAGCTGAGACCAGGAAGGTGGGCCCTAATTCCATATGACTTGGTGTGCTTACAGAAGAAAACACCATGTAAAGTCAGAAACACACGATAAGAATGTCTCGTGCAGACAGAGGCAGAGATTAGAGTGATGCAGCTGTAAGCCAAGCAAGGCCAAGGATCAGCTCCTACCAGTAGCAGCTGGGAAGAGGAAGGAAGGATTCTACCCATAGTCTCAGAGGGAGGATGGCCCTGCAGCACCTTGATTTTTGAGAATCTACAGGAGAATGAATTGCTGGTGTTTCACCCACTTCATTTATGGTATTTTGTTACAGCAGCCTTAAGAAACTAATCCAGGCCTTGAGCTGAAACAACCTTTTGGTCCCTTCTCCTAAATGATCCCAGTAGATGGATTTGAGGATTACCATATTTTACATTCTATTTTCCAAAAATTTTGCCAACTAATAGGGCACATACACTTCATTTTCATGAGTGAGATTAACAGTTTGCATCATGTGGTCTCTAGAAAAGATTAAGTCAGACTTTTCAAAAACAAAAGAACAATGAGAAGCATGTTCTACCTTCAAGACTACCTTCAATTTATGTGAAGATAAATTCTTAATATATTTCTTTATACTTTTTTAGTAGATGAGAAATAAATTGAGAATATTTCATTTTACTTACAATGTTTAAAATATAATAATTATGCCCTAGTCATCTCACTGACTTATTTTAGTACTTATTTGTAAAATCATTTATAGATATGATTTTTACAAAATATTTTTTCTCTCAGGATAGATTCATTTTATTTTGACATTCCAACAGACATACTAAAAACAAATTACTTATCATTATTTTCAGTGCTGTCAAATGAAACATAAAAAATGTGGTAAATGTCAAATTTTATTAGGTATGCTTTTTATAATTAAAGCTACGTGCCTTTCCCAAAAGCAAAAGAAATTATGATAACTATTTCTTCACATTTTATGCATTTCTGTTCTTCCTACCTCCCCAATTTAAAAAAAAAATCATAAAACCAACTGAAGTCATAAAGCTTATTGTTATTACAAAAGTTTCTTCCCCCAAAATTGAGAAATCATTTCATGGACAATTTTATTATTATTAATTGTAGTAGTAGTAGTTTTTTAGTATTTTACTGTAAGCTTTCTTTTTTTTTTTTTGCACTCCTACAATAGACCACACACCTATTTCTGGCAATAGTTCCTAACACCTAACTTCTACATCGGTATTTCATCGCATCTTTCCTCTGTGATGTAGAGCCCAATGCAGTGGCCCCGTGGTGGTAGGAGAAATGGGTTGCTCTCTGATTCTGTCATCAGTTGGGTAGTAGGCAGTACATTTCTTTTTAAGAGCTTTTACCCTGCAATTGATGTAAGGTTTTGCATCAAAGGCATTATAAAAACCTTTCTCTTGGAGTATCTCAGGCAGCGATGGTAATTATTCTCCATGGTGCTGGAAGCAATATTCAGTCATTTTCATGACAAAAAGTAAAGAAATGAATATGCACTTGGAACTAGAAGCAAGTAGCGTCAGACCTTAGCCCAGCGTTAGGCACATGCATCGACATCTACGCAACGAAAACTGGGAGTCAGAATTTTTCCACTTTAAAACTAAAATCATCAATAGAATGGAGGGCCACTTCTCAACAGTAAGTTAAATAAATGTGAGTTTAATGTAAGTCAAGAAAAATATGACCCCTGTATCCATTTAAAACACAAAGCAAAATCTCTGGCACAGAAAAATACTACAGAACCTCTTTCGCTCAGAAGGCCTGAGTCTAGTTTTTAAAATAGGTGCATTGGACAGATTTGCCATGGAAAACAATAGAAGCCCTCTGCCTGCTTTAAGCAGAATGAAGATTTTTCAGAACCTACTAGGTAACTTACACAACGTTTGGAAAATTTGCAGAGATGGATGTAAGGTTTAGCTTCCAGGAATAATACCCAAACCATGCCAAGGAGAGCCATTACCACCTGTGTGCCAGGAACTTGACCTGTCACCCAAATCTAAATATATCTGTATCCCCTCTGCCAGCAACGAAGGAAGTGCCATCAAACCCTTTTCCTCCTGTTGTTCATTTCATAATTGACATCTCATGTGGACAAAATTGGTAGAGTATACCTGTGTCATAGATTAAACAAGACCTGAAAAAGTTAGTTGTGCCTTCTGCATTAAAGGGCCTTCATTTACATAAAGTATCCACTTCTCTAAATCTAGCAAATCTATTCAAAAGATGATGTACTGTCACAAATCTGATAATTATCAATACAGAGTAGAATTTAAGAATCGATAAATAGTACAGAGATTTTTCAGACTGTCAACTCCCCAATGCATTTATTATTTTACTAGTCACTGAATTTAGTGCTGTGACTTGGGGAAAGTTACTTAAACTTCCCTGAGTTTCAGTTACCTTAAATGTAAAATGGGGAAAATGATATTTATGAAACCACAGGTCAGTGGTGAGGATTAAATAAGATAATACTTATAACTTTCTTAGGACAAATAGAGACCTTGGTGATCACTCAGCAAACTCCACTTGCTGTCATTGTCAAACATCGGTTTCTAAGAGAAAATATAACTTTAACAGGACCCTTAGCTGACAGGTACCCAACCTCTTGAGAAGTTTTATTGCTATGAAGTTCAAATCCCTGTCCAGCAGCTCATTGCAAAATATAAGACTTACTTTTATTTATCTTACACATGTTATCACACTCATGCCATTAGAATTTACTGATTTGGGAGCTATCAGCATAAAATAAGATCCAGTAGAAAAATTACTTCTGTTAAATGTAACAGTTTCTCATAATAGCATTATTATTCAAAGGTGGTTGGATTTTCACACCTCTGCAAAAATATTTCAGCCCCTAATAATGCATCTATGTTACTGCATCACTAAAAACACTATTATCACAGGTCGTTATCCTCAAGTCTAATAACATTGACAGTATCCCATCAAGTAGCTGGGTCATTCATCTACACTAACGTAATGTCATGCGGAGGTCAGGAGCAGAGGCTCTGGATCCAGAGCATCAGAAATCCTAGTTCTGCTTGCAAGCTGTGTGGCCTTGAGAAGGTTATGCAAGCTTTCTGGGTCACTTGTAAAATTGTTGAGTAAGAGCATCAACCTCTTACCCAATAGCAATTTTGTGAGAATTGAACATATCCTTGTATAAAGTGATTAGAACATGAACCAATTGAAAGTTACTACTGTCTAATTATAAGCTGTTATTAATATTATATATCAGAATCTTTTCAAAGTGCTGAGAATACCAATATAAGAGTAAAATAAGATTCCAGTCCCTCAAATTTCTCACAGTGAATATGGAAGAAAGACACATAAGCTGATCATTATAATACACTTTAGGAGGTAGATGTACCAGAGAGCAGAAAGGAGCACCTACCTCAATGTGGGGACTATGTGGAAGTGAGTTTAGAGGTTTCTTAAGAGAAGCTGGTGGGAGGGTCAAGCAACAGACAATGACCATAGAATATCTATGCTGATCTGAAGTAGAAATCAATTTGTCTTCCAGGAATGACAAGAAGGAGTAATGAGAGTGAGGAGCTTAAATGCAGTAGTAATAAAATGATGATTGATTACCAAGTTTACAAAATTTACCAAATTCTTGGGATGAAAGACAAAGCTAAATAAGAACAACCACTAAGAATGAAGGTGTATATTTTTGGTTAAATAACACTTTATTCTGGGTTATCTATGGCCAGAGGTAAGCACTATAAGGCATTTATTTAGTAAAAAAAAAAAAGCTGACTTAGCTTATATGTTATTATGCACAAATCAACCATTTTTGAATCTTTCTAAATGTAGACAGATCTATGTGGAGGGGAAAAAAGAAACACACCAACCTTGTGAGAAATTTCATTGTATGTCAAGTCAGATATGGTGAACTATGATGAAAATATGGAAATTTTTCCAGTAACAAGAACTATATTTCTCCTTGCTGGACAATCTAATAAGGTCACTCTAGCATTCCACAAAGCCATTCTAAGATTAATCACTGTATGATATATGCATATCGAACATGAGAGCTATGGAGATATTCAAGGACTTTAAATTTATAGTTAAACTGAAATATGACTCAAAGAAAGATCTTTTCAAAACTAGATACCTTATAAACTTTTCTCAGGAATCAAGTACAGTGATTCTTACAGGGTTTTTTTGTTTGTTTGTTTTAATTTCTAGAGAAAAAAAGTACAGTTTATATTTTACATTTTATTGTCCATTTTTAACAAGAACGGAACTCTCATCTATTGTTGTGGGACAATTATTTTCAGACATTTACAGGAACACAGGCAATAGAATACCTCAATTTTAAAGTTATGTCACTGAATAGAATGAAATTACATAAGGAGTTGTAATCTGTAAAGACAACAACAGCAAATTAATATCGTTATCATTAGCTGCAAAGGGACCAAGTTAGTTTGTCATTGGTCACTGATTATGAATCCCTCAGAGGGAAGTAGCTCAAAGCTCACACAGCACCACAGGTGACAGCAGCATCACCATTCTGCCACATCAGCAAAAGCCACTATTACGTGTTCTTAAAAGTTCTAAACCTGTACTAAAGGTCCTCACCTGAGCAAATATGCTGGAGAAGGAAACTGAAGACATCCAAATTGGAAAAAAAATAAAGTTATGTCAAGTTACAGATGACATAAGCTTATATGTAGAAAACCCTAAAGATTACACACACACACACACACACACCCCTTGGATAGACCTAACAAATGAATCCAGCAAAGTTGCAGGATACAACAAATGACACAACAAGATCAGGTGCACTTCTACATACTAACAGTGAAGAACTTGAAAAGGCAGTTTAATAAATAATCTTATTTACTAGAGAATTACAATGGGTAAAATTCTTAGAAATAATCTTAAGAAGGTAAAAAACTTGTACACTAAAAATCAGAAAACTGATTACTGAAAGAAATTAAAGAAATTAATTTACTGAAATTATTTAATTAAGTAATTAAATAATTTAATTTAATTTAATTACTTAACTAAGTAATTAAATTACTGAAAGAAATTAAAAAACTGATTACTGAAAGAAATTAAAGAAACAAATAAAAAGGTATTCTGTGTTTATAGAAGATTTAATATTGTTAAAATTTCTATACTACTCAATGCAATCTACAGATACAATACAAGCCTTCTCAAAATCTCAATGTCACCTCTGGAACAAATTTTTAAAAATCCTAAAATTTATAATGAATCTCTAAGGGTCCCCAATAACCAAAATAACTCTGGAAAAGAAAAACAATATTGAAGACCTCACCCTTCCTGATTTCCAACATATCAAAGCTACAGTAATTGAAACACTATTTTAGCTGCATAAGACCAAACATATGGACCAATAAAAAAAAGTAAGTTTCAGAATAAACCTCCATATATATGATCAATCAAACTAAAAACCTTCTGCATGACAAAAGAAACTTTCAACACAGTGGAAAGTTAACCTATAGGATTGGAGGAAATATTTGCAAACCATATATCTGATAAGGGGTTAATGTTTAGAATGTATACAGAACTACAAGTTCATAGCAACAAAACAAATAATCTAATTTAAAAATGGGCAAAATAGTTGAATGGACATTTCTCCAAAAATATACAAATGGCTAATAAGCATATGCAAAGATGTTGAAAATCACTAATTATCATAAACAGGTATATCAAAACCACAATAGATTAGGATGGTCACTATTAAGAAAAAAATAAAAAGAAAATAATATAGATGAGAATGTGTAAAAATTGGAACTATTGGTCAAAATGTAAAATGCTAAATCCTGTTATGTAAAACAGCATGGAAGTTCCTCAAAAAATTAAAACTAGAACTACCACATAATTCAATAACCCCTCTTCTGGGTATTTTTTAAAATAACTACAATTGGCATCTTGAAGAGATTTTTGTGTGCTTATGTTACTCACAGCATTATTCACAATAGCCAAGACCTGGAAACACACTAAATGTCCGTTAATGGATACACGCGTAACATATATGCAAAGAGATTTATGCATCTTAAAAAAAGACGGAAATCCTGTCATGCGCTGCAACATAGATGAACCTTAAGGATATTATGCTCAACGAAGTAAGCCAGCCACAGAAGCCAAACACCGCGTGATTCCACTTCTGTGAGCTCTCCGGCCCGGTCACACTCTTGGAAACAGAAGGTAAAGTGGGGGTTGCCGTAGGCAGGGGAGAGAGGGAAAGGAGGAGTTGTTGCCCCGTGGGTGTAGTGTTTCAGTTTTGCAAGATGAAAAATTTCTAGAGGAATGCTACACAACAATGTGCATATAGTTAACACTATTATACTTAACCTTAGAAATGGTTAAGAAGGTAAACTGTATGTTACAGGTTTGTGAACTGCAATTGAAAAATTCTAAACTTACCTTTTGGGGAAAAAAATGAAATTCTATATGAAATGATTTGTACTAAAGAAAGAAATACAAACTAAATCTTGAACTTTTTACTTTAGCCCACCATTCAATTATATACAATTTCCTACAATATTACTAAAAGGCAATGGGAAAGAATTATACAGAGAAAAATAAACATGTGCCTTTTACTTTTAAAAAATATGGGGAAAGGCTGATGAGGAAAAAAAAAAACCCAGAATCCATGGAGGAAAGAGACATGTTAGCATATTCTTACAGATTCCAGGGGTCTATCTAATAATTTATCTCTGCTGAATTATGCCAGAAGGACAAATAGAAAAGGATTGAAATATCAACCTCAAACAGATCATATAAGGCCTGAGGTTTCCAATTTATATTCCATGAATTTAATTGTTGATCTCTTTCTTATCTCAAAGTATTTATAGTGAGTCTCGGGGTTTCTCAGTCAGTCAAGGAAGAGGATATGACCATGAGGTGGCACTAGGACACAAAGAGCTTTATTGGGGCCATACTTTGAAGGTTTGCGTGTGAAGGATGTCCCTCATAGCAGGTGACCTTCTGGAGGTCACCACTCAGAAGGGGAAGAGGGTGAAGGACTCCTAGGTCAGGGAGTTCAAAGAGAGAACTTACAGGTTTGGATGATGTCTCTCAATAGCAAGTGGGGTGTCTTCCCAAGGGCAACAGAGGCTTGGGTTCTTGTATAGCTCAGGCCTATTTTATCAATGTCTCACAGAGGTTAGATGTAGTTTTGTGGGCTACAGCAGGCAGGCTCTAAATGGATACAATTTTCTCTATATCCATGTGCTCCAGAACGACATTTCCATCAATGACAACACATATGCGATAACAAAGTCATACCATGAAGCCTGGGTGCGTACTAGGCTATGCCCTCTAGGTTTGTGTAAGTGCACACTGCGACGTTTGCACAACAATGAAATTACCTAACACATTTCTCAGAACATATCCCTGCCCATCATTGGTGCGTGATTGTAAGTGGGCTTAAACAAATTGGCTGCGTAAAAATTTGAGTTTGGAACCAGTGAGCTTTTCAGCTGATGGATCTCAGTTGCTGTAAGGAAGTAAACAGCACAGGACAATATATACAGGCCCATCTTTCACCCTCCTATATAACAATAGGAGGGTTAAATGCCCTCTTAACAACAGAGAAAAGAAATATAAATCAATCAAAGGAATTTGGCATCTTAGGAAAATTTTTGTTTCCCCAATTGTTTTTAAATGAAGTCTTGTTATCTTCAAAGGAAGAGAATTATGATATTTAGTCAACTTTTGGAGATGTAACATAAAAAACACTTGATGTTTATGATAGTGTGAGTAGTCTATCTTTATGGCCTATGGGCTTGTTTTATTTGCTTGATTGTATTGAAGCCAAATATTTTTTATCATCAAGATTATTGAAAAACTTAGAAGACAAGTCTATGAGTTGTGGGAAAGAATTTGTGTTAAAACTTTGATTTTAATTGGAGAAACTATACTCAAAGGTTTTAGGGCCTATTCAAAAAAACTATTTTAGTCAATCATGAAATCAAAATACTTCTGGTTTGTAATGTGTGATTTAATATATATGTAAATTTTTACTTAAAGATAAACTCAGTATACTTTAAAATATACTTTTTATGTCATAAGGTGATTTTCATTAGGTAGCTTATTACTTTTACCTTTATTTACTTTCTGCCTTTCTTTAAACTCAATGTAATTCAATAATTATAAACTATTAACATGAATATGCATTGTTTCTAGACATAAATTTTATGTGTTGTGATGGTGAAAAATAAGTGTACTGATCTTTGCTGCATTTATAAATATTTAATATATTTATTGTATAATGACAATTGAGAACTAAATTAAACTATTATTGTTATAGTCTTTTAAAATAATAATAATGTCATCCCATCTGGGCTACCTATCAAAATGTAGTAGAAACCATTAGGTTATATTCTTCAACTGATAATATTATACTTTGAAATATATAAGAAAAGGAACCTACTGCCTTAACATAAATACAGACATACCTTGCAAACAAATGAGAGGAAATATTTCAAACATAAATTTAAGAGAAGCCCATATGTCAATATACTAGAAAAAATGATCCTAATAAGAGGCCTTGAGTCCTTCTGGAGTCGTATTTAGCACACCCTGTCATTTCCAACAAGTATTGAGAGCACTGAGTCATGGGGACAACTGAAATTAGGGAATTTTGCAACCTAAAGCAGAGCAGTTAACCCCAATCAAGTCTCAAAATGTTAATATCAGTAGTTGGCAGTTGAGCCTGGATGTCATCCTATATCAGATATGATGAGGCGACAGTGAAGTAAATCTTGTAGCTGATGAGATTATTTTCCCCATGGTTAGGAAACATATTTCATACCTTATTTTGCCACCAGGTGTGCAGCTTCCCCACGACAGCATTCGGTCCACTGTGGGGATCCATGGCATTAGTATAAGCCTAAGTCTGGAGCAGTTGGCAATTTAAACTCTCGCCATTCCAAAGTGGAATTCCAAAACTAATTGAACTCCAGAGTTGTCAGCAGCTTTCATGATCAAGTTTAAAATCCTCTCCTCTGCCTAATGGTGCTATCTCTGGTCTGGCTCCTCTCTCTGTCCAGGGTTAGCCGTGTGCATATTCCTGCCTCAATAGCTTTGCTCCTCTCCTGGCAGTCTGCCGTTTTCAGCTGAAGTCTTCAGGAGGTCATGCGTTCTGTTGCTAGGCTTTTTATTTGGAAAGCCTTTTAAAATTGATTGTGGGACTACCATGGACGTTAGGTTATCTGTGGAAAATTTAGCTGACAGTGACGACCTCGATGTGAAGGTTGAAACCCTGAATTCCACAAATCACTGAAGGTGGATGAATTTATTTTTCCAGTTTCAGTAGGGACCACCTTACTACGTTTTCACTTTCACTTTGATAGTTTGCTCAATAAAAATAGAAGAGCTAATTGGCTTAGCCATATAACATATTCTATTATCTTCTTTCTTTATAATGATTTTTTTGTTGGTGGTAGTAGTTTGTTTTTGTTTATTTGTTTGTTTTCATTTTTTCAAAAGCCTCATCAGGACTGAGGACCAGTTGTACAAATTAAACATTTGACCGACTATGAAGTCAGTCTGGCTATAAAAGGAAACCCTCAGAAAGGCACTTAGTCTGCATTCAAAGCATGATTCAAAAGAAATATGTTTAATTGTAAAGCAAATACATAAATAACTTTTCAAGTTCTCTAACATCTGGATAACGTAACCCAGTGATTGGATTAAAAATGTTTGCTTTAGAGAAGAAAAGGCAAGGTTCTAGCTTTGAATGATCAAGGAAATCAGGCTAATTAATAGGACAGAGCTGGCTTATCGTTTGTTTCAGAGGGTACCACTGTCACCCCTTTGATCTCCTCTGCTCCTCCCAGCTGTCTCACTCTCATAGCCCCTCATCCTCAACACCATGGCCAAGGCAGTGGCTTACTCAAGCTCAGCAGGACAGAGTCACATAGACTTACTTCACTAAGCGGCTGGTTCACCCTGACCCAAGGTAAGTACTCAGGATCGTGAGACCTGAAAGTAAATACAGATTGTCTTATAACCAGATTTTTAAAGTGCAGTGATAGAAAACAAGGGGCAATAGAGAATGATTATTACACAGGGTATTTTCTTCTTTCTCTTAACATTAAAATGCACTTATTTCCATGTGTGTTGTTTTTGTAGCATGCATAAAATGTGGGTAAAATACATTGAATATATTTGTGATAGCTTAAAAACCTATTGATTTGACCCTGCTTTGCTATAATATTGTAAGTGTACATTTAAGCTAGAAGGAAAATATGTATTTATAACTAAAACAATTTGTATTTTAAACATAGAAATGTTACATATGAGAGCATATGTAAACAGCTGAATTCCAAAGTCTTCCTTTCCGGGTAGTTTGACATAAAATTAACAAAGCACCTACTCCGCAAAGACTGTTGTCTTGTACAGACAAGGAAAGTGAAAAGTATGGTTCTCATTCTCAAGATGTTCACTGGGAAGATGAACAGGCAGAAATTGAAATGACAGGAAATAAGTGAGTTTAAGATAACGTGCTGTAGCTTGACATCACAATGCTCGCTGACAAGTACGTTGCACAGGGAGTAATTCAATAAATGTCCAGAAGGTCAGAGGTGTACAAGAATCTGCAATGAATGAAGGAAGGTACAGGAAAGGTAGGTGTTGACCAGTCTTGTCAGTCAGAAGATTTCTATAGACACACAGAGAGGGGAGAAAATGCTATTCCTTTAATATTCTATCTCGGACAACAGAATGTTCTTACTCTGCTTTAATCAGAAAATATATTTCAAATGGTCAAAACTTCAAAGCCCAAATGTGTAATTATTAGATGACTTCCTTACAGAGGTGTTCCCTCAGGGGGAAAAAAAGTAATATACATATTCTAAATTTAAAAGCCCTCAATGCAGAGCTTAACACTAGCATTGTACTAGCCAAAGGACTTGAAAATTTCCTGTAACTGATTCACCTTCAGTTTCTACAATTGTAAAACACAGATACTAACATGACTACCAGAAAGGACTCAAAGCAGTGCTGAGGCTCCAGTGAGGCATTAGAGATGAACACCCACTTCAGCAGTGAACAGAGTGAAACGTTACAAACTATTTTAAGGGAAATATCCCTACTCACTTGTGCAGTGAATCAATGGGTACGTGTCTTGATATACAGAGACTGTGATATAAATGCTAAAATCTTAACTTTATTCTTGCTAACACTAGTCAATCCATCTAACAGTAAAGTGATATTGTCTGTAAGTTCTATATAAATTGCATTTTATAATGACTTTTTGTTTTTCAAAAAGAGAGAGACGAGACTGACAAGTGAGCCTTCTGCTGTTGATACATCCAGCCACAGGGTGTCATTCTAGTAGTACAGATCAGCCTGTCTAGAGGTGATAGGCAGCAGGTCAGTATGTTGCGTAAATACTGAAAAGTCCTAACTCTTCCTTAAGTTTGATAATTATTAGGTAGCGTAAAGTACCACATTTGTTATTTCCCTATATCTATTTAGAAATTGAAAACTATTTTATGTTTAGATTAAACCATAAATACCACAAACTAAAATTTCTTGAGTTGACTCAACCTTGGTGAAGTGCATTAGTCATTACTTGCCTTGGGACTACAGGGAGAGACATACACAACAGTTACTGCTCTCTAACACCCAGAGTAAGTTTAAGGAAATGCAAGAAAGTTGAATAAGAACTATATTTATAAAAGCATCTTTTCCATTAAAATGTGTTTCCATTTACTTTATCGCACTACAGACATTGTTGCACCAGTCATAATTCAAATAAAATCCACATGTGGTTGATGTAGCTAATTTATGCTGAATTTGCAAACCCTTCCCACTCCCAGTTAACAAAGACTCAAACTGCAGTTTTACCCAAATCACTTTCAGCTTGGCACCAACGAGACCACATTGTCTTCTCTCTTACTTGGTGCAACTCAGCCTGAAAGAGGGTAGCTTTAACCATTTTGGAGAAACAGGGTGAAAATGGCTTAGAAAGACTCTGTAATTCTTAAAACTGACATGTTAGGGTTAATAGGAGGTAATGTTAGCCTGATACTTTGAATCTCCCTTCTCCCGTCACTGGGAATTTGGAGAGACTTAAGCCTCTATCAGAAACTTGAGATGGGAACTCCCTCACGCCTATTTATTTTATGTTACTTACCCAGCCAATTACCACCTGTACAAAACAGATCAATATTTTATTCACTCATTCATCAACCTTTTCTGAGATACGTCGCCACGATGGAGGGAAAACCAGATATGATTCTTGCACTCATCCTGTTAGCCTTTTAGTGGGCGAGAGATACATGAATCAAATAACCACATAATACATACTGTTCCAACGTGGTTAGTACTGGGGAGAAAAGTACACCGCAGTGCTGCCGATGCGCATGCATTTGGGGATTTTACGTAGTCATGAAAACCAGAAAAGAGTATCCTGAGTAAGCCAGGGCAGAGCAAGGTTGTGATCAATGAGTAATAGTCACCAGTCAAATAGAGGTCAGGTCTGAAGCCCCGTCAGGAAAACAGCGTGGCGAACTCCAAGAACTGAGGAAGTTTGGGTCGCTACACATTGGCAGTGTGAAGATGGGTGGTGCAAGAAGGCTGGGGTGGCAGTCAGTAAGTTACGTCAAGGATTCGGTTTCATCCGAACCTCAAGAGGAAACGAATGAGTGATTCTAAGCAAGAACAAGGATAGGGGAAGGGGAGGTGAATATTCCAGAATCAGATTTGCACTTTGAGAAAGTTATTGTGGCTTTATGATGCAAAATTTGTTCTAGGAAAACTAGTTTGGAGCTGGTTGATGGGATTTTAGATTAGAGAAATAGAAGTTAAAACATCAAAAGAAGAGGATGGATTTGAGACCAGTGGGGTTAGGTCTTTGATTTAATCTCCTTAATGGCCAGTGAGATGCCATCCAATAAAAGTAGTTGGCTCAAGAATCAAAACCCTTCAATTACCAGCTCAAGGAGAGTGAAAGATTTCCTGACATTGTGATCTTGCTTTTAAATGACTCATGAATATGTTTAGATATATATCACCACGTACTCATCCAAAAAATATTTTAACAGTTTAGACTTTCACAAAAAATGTATGGGAGTCCCATTTTTCCCACATTCTTGGTAACTGTGAACACTGACAATACTCTTTATCTTTGTTTCTAAAACTTGGGGGGAAAACCTTAATATGTTGATAGTTCTCTAATCATCACGGCAATTGCACATAGTTTCACGTGTTTATTAGCTATTTGTATGAATCGTCTGTTGGTGTCATTTGTCCAGCGCTCCTGCCGCGTTCGTCTCTTTCTGAAAGATCTGTAAAGGGCTCTACTCTTTGTGTATATTGCAATTGATCTCCCTGTTTGTTAAATAAGAATAAATTAAGCATCTGCTTGCCCTCAAACTGTTCTCTAATTACAGCTTCTGCTTCCTGAAAACTTTCCATATTTTTTAACTTTGGCTACTTCATGGCCACTTAGGACCCACTATGCTCTCCCTGTAGAGTTGCCAGATTTAGCAAATAAAACCATAAGGCACCTAAGTAAATTTGAATTTCTGATAAGCAACTGAATTTTTTTAGTATAGGTGTGGTCCATGCAGATTTTGAAGACATGCAATACTAAGAAATAAGGTATTTGTCTGAAATGCAAATTTATTTTAACATTCTGAATTTTTTTCTGGCAAACTCATCTTCATTTCCTTGTAAGCTGCCTGATTCACTCTATACTTGTCCATGCAAATTCTAAAGAACAAGAATATTAACCTAGACTGTTAAAATTTGGACAGAGAACTTTGATAAGTTTAGCTTATAAGCTGCAAGCCTTGCGTGAGTTGCCCATGACAGCTCTGAGGCTGAGGGGAGAGGGGAGGGATCTCTTTCATCAATAGAATGAGGAGTTTCTCTCAGAAAAGACTGAAAGTGTGACAGGCCCTGTAGTCATTAAGTATAAAAAAATCACCACCCATTTGGAGTTTTTTGATAAGTCTATACTAACAGTTTTAAAATAGTCAAATGTATTTTGACTTTGACCTTTTAAGTTGTGAACTACAATCATATTATTTGATAAAGGCCCTTTTTCTTTGCATATCTACATATTTCAGAAGAATCAAGCATAGTTGTGGTGGGCCCCATTAAGAGTTCCTCCTCTAATCCTTAGAAACTGTAAGTGAGCTACGTAGGTGGTAAAGGAGTTACCATAGTAAAAGATTTTGGGCAGGGAAGATTATGCTTGATTATCCAGGTGGGCCCAGGGTGCTCACAACAATACTTATAAGAGGGAGACAGCAGAATTAGAATCAGAGAGGTAGTAAGATAAGGAAAGCAGAGACAGTGCCTTTCAACATGGAAGATGAGGTCATGAGCCAAAGAACGCAGGCAGCTGCATGAAGCTGGAAAAGTCAAGGACATGCTTCTTCCCTAGAGCCTCCAGAAGGAATGCAGCCTTTCCAACACTATGATTTTAGCCCGCAAGACCCACGTTAGGTCTCTGACCTCCAAAACTGTAAGATCATAAACCTGTGTGTGTTTTTAAGCCACTGGATTTGTGATCACTTGTCCCAGCAGCACTAGAAACCTAACACAATGGCCATGCTCAGGTTTTCTTGAATATTTTTCAGGTTTTCTTGAATATTGATGCATTTCATTCAATATAAGCCAAAGTAAGGTAGATTAAAATTGTTATATTATTCATTTTATTACTTATATATTTTAACTGATATATTTTTGCTTATTTAAAGGTAACCAATATATGAAAATAGAATGATACAAAACAATAAATACTTGTGTCCTCACATTATGTAGCAACTGAAATTTGTCAAACCAATAAATTTTCTTTTAAAGATACCAATAAATTTTTCTTCTAAAAATTTTCTTTTAAATTTTTTAAAAATTTTGGATTATCACTATTAAGCATTATCCAAGAGTAAATGTTTTTGAAGTATTGTGGAAATTGGATTATATGTTCAGGATATGTATTATAAAATTTTAAAAAATCTTACATTATTCTTCTAAAGACTGGTGCATATAAAATAAAGTTTAGTTTGAATATATATTAGACTTTTTGAAAAAATAGAATGAAAAACATTAAAATATTTGATTTTGAAAAGAATGTGTTTAGTTTCTGAAGTACAAAGACACTTAACTATTATATTTCGGGAAATGGTTGGATCTTTTCTTCTGCTTTGCATTCATTTATCCTTACATGCTTTAAAAACATTTTCAGGGAAAAAAATATGTGACTTAACTCTACTGTTGTGTTCCTAATAAGACACAAAAAGGACATATTACAAAGAGCCATAACTATAGGGAGTTTCAGGAGATATATCTGAAAAGATCTAGTGGATCATTCTTTAGAGTGGTGCAGCCATTGCTGAGTTTGCTTTAATGTTATGTTTTCAAGCACAACACACTTGGTTACCTAGTATATCATATCTGATCCAGCAATTCCCTGTTTATAGTATTGTATAGTCTGGAACTCTTGAATTAAAAAAAAAATTCTTAATAGCAATCTTTTTCTTTAGAATGAAATTTATTTTACCGCATTTCAAAAACTGCACATATGGTGTAAATGTATTTTTCCCCACTCCAGAATAGGTTTGCATTGTAAAAACTGAAGGATTCCTAACATATTTATTTGATTAGTGAGTTAGTAAGTTTTTACTAACACTGACTGATTTTCTATGTAACAGATTCTATGATAACATGTTAATTCTTATAATTCTTGCAATGTATGGAATTCTTGCATACTCATTACACACGTTAGGAAAATGAGGCTGACAGAATTTAACTTGGTCCAAACACTGTGATTTTAGCAAATTTGTATTTCTATCTCAGCTCTCAATCGTAGTCTGAGTTACCCTTTGTGAGTATAATTTAACTCTGGTCCTTAAGCTGATATAAGTTATTACAATGCACAGTATGTAACATATTAAATCTTGTTAGCAGAATATTATCTACTTTAAATAGTAATATGTCTGTATCAGTCAGATGGTGCTAGGTTATGCTCTGTAACAAATAATCTTAAAAATCTCATTGAGATTGTTTATTGCCCATTCATGTGCAATCTATTTTAGATTTATAAGTTTCTCCAGGGTAATTTTTCTCTACTTGCTTAGTATTCCAGCTTGCTTTATGTATAAATTTGTATTTCCCCTTCCATAAATACATACACATACACATAAAGTAAACTATATAAGGGTCAAGAAAGGAAATGAAAAGCAAGCAGATGAGGGAGATTAATATAAAAAGATTTAATAATAGCTTTATTTAGCTGAATAAGTAAAGGTCAAGAAACAATGACGAAAATCTCTACAATAAAAAATAGTGCACATAAATAACCAGAGAACTCTTGCAGAAATATGAAAATGACCCTTAAGTTAAATAAGGTAATTAAGATAAATAAGCAATATAAAGGGTGATTTTAAAAAAGAACCTAATATCCAAAGAGGTTATTAATTTTAAAAAATATGAAGGACAGTGAAATCATTTTGAGTAGGCTCTTAAATAATAAACTCTTGAGTAATGTCTGAAATATACTAAAATATACTGAAGCTTGAAAAGTGATTTCAGACAGGATAAACAGTCCTTCAGGAACATTCTCCATAAAGTTACCTTTGACTAAGAAATGTAGCCTTGGTAATTTATGTCTGACACAGTATAATTCTTCATTCCTATATAATTAGCATTGAGAATGCTGATCTCATTTCTTTTTGTGTTACAACTTCTTTTTTTTCTTTAGATGTAAGCTTAATAGAAAGCTGTGGATTGTACAATGCGTTGTTCATATTTACCAGTCTGTCTTACTCCCACGCCCATATACATAATGGTCAAACAGTTTCAAAAAGAATTCATGGACTTAAAAGTTTAACTCTACCACTTCCACAGATCTAAGATATCATTCACTCTATTTTCCTTGTTGTTTTTATCCTTTCTGTTTCCCTTGTACTTAAAAGACTTCATTTAAAATAATCAAATAAAAAATGCTGTTTTATATTGGCTATTTTCTCATTATTGCTTTTCTGCATTTTGTTCACCACGAGGAGACTTGCATTGGAACTCTGAAAGGAAATCTGCATCAAAGCGCAATGGCTAAGGAGAGAGAAAGCATGTTGCACTCTTTATTGAGGCATACACGTGTAAACAAAATTAAAACCCAACATTTACCCCCGCTTAGGTTAAGTTCTTTTAATGTCCATAACCAGTATTTTGTCAACTTGTCAAAAATATGTTAATATAGATATAATAAAAGATGTAATGTGTGTGCCCTTAATATGGTATTTGAACTTAAAATGTAGATGCCTATTCATTCAAAATCTTTTGTTGGCATGCCAAATAGCTGATTGAATAATCAGCTATTTCCAGTTTTATTTTTTGTAACTACAATAAAAAGTTGAGATACTTTTTAAAGATATAATATCTTTGCATATTTTTCCCCAATCTTCTCTAATTGTCTTGTCTACATCTAATTCATAAGCCATGAGTTCTGTTTTTTTAATCAATTAGCTTGTATATAATTATATAACATTCTTTAGATACCAAACTCCTCATATCTTATTTTTTATTACATAACAAAATTTAATTCAATATTATCATTATTAAGAAAATTTCCTTAAAACTATATATAGGTTTTATGATTTTCAAATTATAAATATATAACTGTTTGGGTCTATTCACCTATTGTTCCTTTTTCTGAAATGTCCCTTCCGGTCTCTGTGGTAGAACTAGCTTCACAGCAAGCCTTCCTTGCCTGTCCTGGCTGAAATAGCTCCCACATGATTATCTAACCCTTTTCCTAATTTATTATTGCTCTGAGCACTTAACACCACTTGACATGTTCTATTTTTATTTGTATATTTTCTATGTTTATCCTCCCACCTAGAATCAAAGCTCTATGCATACTGGTTTCATGATTTCCTTTGGTCCACTACTGTATCCCGGTGACTAGAAAAATCACTGATTTTCATAGTAGGTGATCAAAAGTATCTGTCAAATTTACGCATGAAATAATCTTGAGCTCCCAATTTCTGTTTAATAACAGAACAAGCAAACTAGTTTCTTCCAAGTAAATGCAGGCAAATTCAGTATTTTAATGATCGTTTCTGAATTAAACTTAGCCAACCTGATGGATTCCTCCTCCTCATCACTTGGCCAAAGGACAATTGAGGTATAACCTCAATTCTGATTGTACATAAGAGGTGGGCTTCCATGCTTTGGCAGCATGGCTCCAGGCACCTCATCCTTTTGAATTTCATGCCAGCACCCACTGTGAAGGGAAAATTCCACCTGACACTGGATCTTGGTCCTCTTTTTCCTTTGAAGCTTTTGCTGACATCTGAAATCTGCCATGGTCTTTGATTGCCCAGTATTAACCACCAAACTCCTTGGGTCTGCAGGCTACTTCCATGGTGGGAATGGGGAGTAGAATGGTAAACACAAAGAACCAAAGGAAACTCAAATGCACAGACAAAATGTATTTCCACTTATATGTTGATGCTCCCATATCATTGCACAGTAGGTGTATGAGGCTGTCCATCCCAGGATTCCCAGAAGGAAATGGGGCACAATCCATCTCAGTCTTGGATCTGTGGTTTGCTACAATTTCCCACTTTGGAACCTGGATAAAGATCCTTTCTTAGGACTTGTAATACCCATGACCCAGTCATATCTTTCCCCCTCATCCCTTTACCTCCAACCAGGTAGACAAGTGTTTCTTTTGTTTCCTTTTATAAATATAATGAAGAACTTTATTGTTTAGAATTTAATAACTATTTTTTCTTTCAGCATATTCATCATTTGCTCTTAAGCCTTGGCATGACTATTTTCTATGAGATGCATTTTAAAAGCTACTCAGAGACTCTTCTTTAATCTGACCAACAACTAGTCAATGAATGCCACTTTCAATGGAGGAGAGCAAGGTGTCTTCACAGGTCTCAGAATTTCATCCAACTATATGAACTACACTCAACTGACACACAGCACATATACTCGTACATATATACATGCAATTGTTTTTTTTAAGATTAAAAAGGAAGGAAAAAAGAGAGGAAAGAAAAATGCCATGTCCTGATTGGTTTTGCCTGACAATGTTTTAACATGTGAATAAGTAAATCTATGATGACAATATATTTAGGTTTTTACTTATAATATTGTAAAGTAAACACTATCATCAAGACAACTGAGAAGAGTTCTCTGGAACTGAGGATCCTACTATGTAGGAGGAACAAAGTATTTATGTTGAAACATAAAACCCTACCGTCAAGGGTAGACATGTGAAGGAAGGGATGGAGGATGTGCTTGTACATCCAGAGGTCATTGCAGAATGTCAATCATTTTTGCTTCAGTAGACCCTTAGCTATCAGGCATTGTTTAGAACATCAGGAACATCAGGAAGCACAGGTAAAAAGTTCTGATACCCTTGCCTCTCAAAAAAAGACATTTCTAATTTCAATGTGTGAAGTTATTTTATCAACACTAAATTTTGAATATATATATAAATTTTGGAATATACAGAAAATTAAAAAGTGAACCACAAAAATTTCCATGCCCCAAAGATAAAGCCATATTAATATAGTAATTTTTTCCTTTTCTTAAGTTTCTCTTGTGTCTGCTTCATAGAACTATGATAATAATACATATGCAATAAATCTTGCAGATGTTTGTTTACTTAGTATTATAACCTGAGTTTTCTATATTATTATCAGCTCTTCATTAACATTTATTTACTACATAATACTTAAAATTGAAAATCATGGCAGGGCTACCTTATAAGGGGTTTTAATATATAAATTTCAGTAATATCTGTGTGAATTTTTCCCCAAATTCTTTATACCATTATTTAAAAGTCTTAGAAAACAGTCTTTCTATAATAATCCACATAGAGTCTGAGATGTAAAAGGCTCTATACTGTTGAGATCTGCCACACAAACTGTTTAAATCACATTTGGGGTAGTAGATCCCCAAAATTGTATAGATATGTATTTTTTAATGCCTCGGGGTGATTCTTATGTCTGCATCCATTCAGCTCCCCAAAATGACAGACCAACAATTTCCTTCAAATCCATGCCAACTCTTTTTAATAAATTAAATAATAATATCCTACTACCATCTGTGAGAAACAAAACAACTTTGGAAACAACTACTTTATAGTTAATTATTGCCACAACGCTTCATTCATTTAAGGGAATGCTTAAGATTTAAGATTTGCCAGCCATTTTTCAATCCATCTTCAATGATTTACATCTAGGCAATAGCTGTCTCCACAATCAGCGATGTCATCTTGATGGAAGCATCCATTCTAATGCATTTTCAGAAATCTCATCATAGCACTATTTTAGGATCTGAATGCTGGGAATCAGGCCTTTGGCAAAGCAAATTCCTGACCAGAATGGTGTAATATAAGGCTATACTATAACTTTTCTATTTCCTCTTCTCTATTTAAACAACCAGATAGAGAACTTTAGATAATTAGGATACTTGTCCTCTTGACATAGCACATGAGATTTAGATTATTTGTTAAATAGCATTAAAATTGTGTTCTTAAAAGACATGCTTATCTGTTCTGAATCGAGCTAATTCTGGTAACGATGAATACTACTTCCTTCTGCCTTCTTGCATTCCTGTTGCAACAAGGAACATTTATGTTGAGACCAATGGTATCTCATTTTTATTAGGAAAAAAAGTACAGTGTACATAAATACAAATGAGACAAACACACAAAGTGTTTTCAAATATTACTACACAATTATAGTCTCCCTTTAGTAAATCTGTGTAGTCCTATAATGGGCATTTACTATGATCCTGGAGCCTATCTCCTACCAAGAATTGAGTGCTAGATCTTTACCCAAAATGTGTTTCCCATGTTTACAAATTAATCTATCAGGCATCTCTGCATACTAGGTGGAAGTCTCACAACCCAAAATAGGTGAAAGTTGGTCCTTCTGTGTGCCCTCCTCCCCTTGCACCAAACTTATCCCCACTGAGAGCTGAGATGACAAACAGTGAGTGAATTTAACCCATCATCACTGATCCAGTCTCTAAAGCATTGGCCTTATCTGGCTTCAGATACTTGGCTTGAGCGGAAATGGGTATTAATCCTCATGAGGGAACATGGATGTACTCCTGAGCTCCCCTGAACCTCTCAGCCTGGTCCTGGCTTATACAATACTAACTGTAGATTCTTTCTTAGGTGTGGTTCAGAGTCTACCCTCCTCCAGAGTCCACGTTCTTCAAATACATCCTCAGCCCCTGTATGGGTGGCTTGAGTCACCATTGCTAAATCTAGGATCCCCTGTATAAAAAAAAAACGTTAGCTTCCAAAACAGGGCCTTAATAAAGATTTATCATGACTCCTTTCTTTCCCTGTTGATTATCCTGTATCTCACTGTCATCCTTTATCACTCTCAGGATTTCATCCATGGTCAAGGTACCTTGCCTCTCTAATTTAGACTACATATTTATTGTCTTTGGGCACAGGGATATATTTACGAAGATTCTTAAGGATGCCAAACAATATTTCTAAATGTGAGAGGGTAAAATTATTACTTATACTACATTCAAAAGAACAGGGAATCACTCATCTGACCTTTCAGTGTTTCAGAGGAAATAAATAAACCTGTATTTTGCCCAATCAGATGATCAATCCAACCATTGAAATAGTCTCCTTAAGGCAATTACATTATTGTTAGGAAAGTTCAGATAAATCCACAGTCTCTTAAGATGTAAGGAGGTGGCCTCTTAGTGCATGAGGTTGTGGTCATTTTATGGGACCTCATGTTTGCAGAGAAGAGATGTGTTCCTTGGATCCATGCGGCAGCCTTTGGAATGTTGATATTTGACAGGCAGTAGCTGCTGAGGATGCTCCTAGAGTGGGAACTGTTGAGCTGAGGACTGACTGGACTTTTTCCCAGAGAATTCTGCAAGAATCTGCGGCTAACAATTCTTGTGTAACTTATGACCCTTGTAATGTGTTGTCTGTGGTCTCTCAAAAGAGACAACATGGTTCGGTCCTCCCCCATGGCTTGTCTCCACCTTAACAATTGCTGTTCCTAGAGGTCTGTGACTTTCACATGATTTCCTTGCTAGTGGTCTACATCAGATGCCCCAGCATTGAACGTACATTTTTGAGAAAACATTATCTGCCTTACTGTTCCATTAATAGGAAGCATTGGCCAGACTCAACATTTCCATGTCCTTCAGAAGCAGTAAGAGAATTCTTTTCCATCTTTACTATATAAGAAGCAAAACACGAGTCTTCTGTCAGCTTAACAATATTCATTGAGTTTATTTTCATGTGGCTTTTCCTTGGTTATGTAAGGCCACTTGGAATGTGGTTTGTTCCCAGAATACCACATGTGAAGTGGGGTTTCTGAAGTCCCCTCCTTTCTTATTTCCCACACATCATTGCACCTCTCTTTCTTAGGGCTATAATCTGATGGAGATATGTTACCCCTGCTTTCTTTTCTTTTCTTTTCTTTTTTCATCATTTTGATGAGGACTAGGGCAAGAGGGTGTAGACTTTCTTTTCCCTTTTCCTAGACTAGCCCCATCTCTACTGTGTCTGGGTCTGATGCATAATAGTAAGTGTTGTGAATGAAAGTGACAGAGGGAGAGAGGAATAGAAGGAACATTTTCTTCTGTGTTGATGCCATAATTTTAATATCATATCCTAATGATGGTCTTTGGGAAGATACAGAAGCTATTGTTCAGTTACTGTCAGAAAAATAAAAATAACTCATTATCAACTATGTTAAAACAAAAACTATAAATTTTGAAAGACTGTCCTTAGCATGCAGATGGAATGGACACAAACAACTTAACTCAAAATTCAACATGTTAAAGAATTTATTTATCTGAACTTTTGAGATAACTTTTCTTGGCAGGCCAAATATGTTCAAAACAAAACCTTTTATATAAACTTCACTAAAATACTGTTGTAATACATGAAGACATATTCCTACTCTCAAAATATGCCAGGCCATTCTAAACATTTTTTCAAAGTCTTAAAATGGAAAAGAATGGTTTAAATCAAGCATTTATTTGATAATTTGAAAAGATGCAAGACAACTTGGACAAAACATCACTGACTCTATCCACACAAAATCCCTACACTACTTTCATGTAAGGTCAAATGGGGCAGTAATATATTGTAGTATTTTCAACTTTTCAATAAAACATCTACTTTGCTTCCTCAATTACAGAACGTCTTCACTTTGAGAGATAGCCAGAGATTTCAATATTAAGTTATTTACTCCCAAGTTCCTTCCAAAAGTACAGCTGAGGATAGTTATAAGAAATTTTAACTTTTTATTTTTTAGATGCTCTGTGAGTTGCCAGAATAATATATATTTATATTATTTTAGTTCACCATAATAATGCTAAGAATTAACATGACTTTCCTTTTATTGAAGACTAGCTTAGAAAAACTTATGAAAATTGTATCTATGTCTTTTATAAATTGCCATTTAAGACTTTGTCTTTATAGCTATTGAATGATTCTCTCTATATAAACACCTTCCTGAAAACTTCCTCTGAATAAAATTGCTTAAACTCTTTTTTTTAAGACTTTATTTTTTAAGATCAGTTTTAGGTTCACAGCAAAATTGAGAGGGAACTACATAGATTTCCCATATATCCCCTGACACCCCCCACACACACACACACAGCTTCCCCCATTACCAACAATCCTACCAGAACACGGTGTTTGTTACAACTGATGAACCTACATTGATTCATCATCACCATTCAAAGTCCATAGATTACATTACTGTGCACTCTTAGTATTTTACATTCAGTGTTTGAGCAAATGTATAATGACATGTATTCATCATCATGGTATCATACAGAGTATTTCACTGCCCTAAAAATCCCTCTGTTGTTCTGCTTATTTATTCCTCCCCACACCTTGGCAATCACAGATCTTTTTGCTTTACAGTTTTGCCTTTCCTGTGATATCATATAATTGGAATCATGTAGAATGTAGCCTTTTCAAACTGGCTCCTTTCAATCAACAGTATGCATTAAGGTTCCTCCATGGCTTTAGAACTGAACATTTCATTTTCTAGATGTGCCATAGTTTATCTATCCACTCACCGACTGGAGAACATCTTGCTTGCTTCCAAATTTTGGCAATTATAAATAAAGCTGCTATAAACATCCATATACAGGTTTTTGTGTGAACTTAAGTTTTCAGCTCTTTTGGGTACATATGAAACATGATTGAAGAATCACAGGTTGAGAGTATGTTTAGTTATAAGAATGAGCCAAACTTCTTCCAAGGTGGCTGTTTAACTTTTTGTAAAAGGAATTACTGCCTGAAGGAATGCTCTCATGCTCCCACATGTACCCTTGCTTTTTCTCCATGTTTTGACCAATGAGCAATCATAGAGTACGTGCCATGCATGAGTTATGTGATTTTGATCACCTTACAGTTACTAAGGAGTTTTCAAAATTTACATTCAAGTCATTAAAAATATAAACTAAAAATCTTTGTTTTTGTAACAAATATAATAATGACTTTCAACAGAGCCTTTAATTAATGGTTGATCAATTCCTTTAGTTATTTCTATTTATTTCTTACACTCCAGTCTAAAACAAATAAAACATTTCAAATATATAAGCCATTTGTACTAACCTAATAAAGTAAACATATATATTTAAAGTTATTTTACACATTTAATAATTTTTATAGTTAGTAAATGGTCATTTAACATTTTAACATTCTATCTTAGGTGTATAATCAAATGTCCAATAACATATTTTAAATTTAGAGTTAGCAACTCTAAAATTCTAAATTTTTTCAAATAGTTCACTATGCTAAATAGCAGATGTGTACAAGTCATTCCCAAAATTCACACAAAAAGGTTTTTGAAACTTTAATTTACTTCACCTTTAAAATTACATACATACTCTAACATTTCATGGTATTAAAAGGCCCACCAAGGAAACAATTCCACTAATGTTGCTCATCTACTAAAGATGTTTGCTTCCTACATAAAATTGGATTGAGTTGAGAGCTCTGACAAATAAATAGAGCCCCTTTCATAATCTATAACAACAAGGACCCTTGTTGTGAACTTTAGAGGGTTCAAAATACCATTGCCTTATTCTTATTCTTACCTCATGTACATCAATCATTCCTCCTTCTACTAAAGAATTCCGCAACCCCACGGAAATGGTAACTAAAGGCTTTACCGCTTGGTTGAATATTGCAAATCTCTGGCTCCCTTAATACATCTGAGTGTTTTCTTGTCTGTCTCTAAAAACCCTTTTAATGCCATTCCACTGGATCCTTTATACACTTATGTCATTCTTTCATAGCCTCTTTTAAATTTATTGCCTGATTAAGATAAGCAGAATTCTGTATTCTATATTCGTTTCATATTCTCCCTGCCTGACAAGCCACAAGTTTTATAGACATTACGTGTCATCAGGTTGGATTCTGCATATCTCTCATGTCTATGGCAATAATACCAAACTCATGTTGATGACAGCAGCCCATAAAAATGAATGAGATCCAGTTCTTGAGCTTATTAAGGATGCCCAGCACAATCATGAAGAGTGGGCCTCCCTTGTTTACATGCTCATTGGTTTTCCTTCCTTGTACTTTGCTTTCTTGGGAGTCCTAAGAAACACCTTGCTCGTATATAATTGTTTACTTATCTTGAGTTATCCTAGTCCAAATTCCTCGCTTTTATTTGTATTACTGATGTAGCAGGTCTATTTTTTCATCTCTCTTTACTATAAATTTTCTCTAATCTTAGTGAAAATAAGAAATTTTTTTAAAGTAAATGAATCATTTTAGAAGCCCATCATTAGAATTGGTTACAGTTTGATGAAATTTTAAATCAAACTGGATAGTTTAGTTAATTAAGATCCCTCAATAACCAAAATTTGCTTTTTTCTTTATTTAAGGTAGCAAAGGAAATTTTTATTATCATTTTCCAAAAATATACTGGTCTCTGCAAAATTTTTCTCAGGAGTATATTGCAATGTAGTTTTCACATGACAGAAAAGAAAACCAGATTCTCAAACCAGACTTTTTGGTTTTGAACTAGAGTGTAACCATTTTTTTTACTCTGCCCCTGGGAAAATCTTAAAATTAAGTCTTAAGAATTCTAAGCTTCAGTTTTCTCCTCTATGAAATGGGAACAATTAAAGAACCATAAACCTCATAGAGTTATCATAAGGATTAATATAGTTAATATCTGGGCAAAAAGCAGTAAGCCAGCAACAAATATTAGTAGTTACATTTTTTTTTAATTTCTGTGAATCAGAAAAAAACAGTTTCACCATATTGCAAAGATATTAATGACAAAATAAATTTTATCAATATTTTTGTTTATAACAAATGCATGGGTTTTTACATTCTAATATATGCTATAGAATGATGGGTATCTTAAAAGGTTGTAGAAATTTCATTTTGGGAAAGTGACAGAGAAGGACTTACAAAGTTATGAGTGGCCAGATGAAGAAGATTTTCACATGGTATCCTGAGTAGTTTGGGATCTTGAACACTAAGAAGAGAGTTCCACTGACAATCCATAAGAAAAATAATAATATAATTAAACTTACATTTTTGGAAATTTTAGGCTACGGACAATGAGGGTCCTACAAAATGGAATAATAATATTTGTTGTAGAAGCAAGACTAGCAGACATCTTTTAGAACGGTATCTTAATATTAAAGAGTATGAAATTAAATCATGCTAGGAAAGCCCCTTCTCAGTAACAATTACCTATGGTCATCGAGATGTTCTCCCAGTAAGTAAAATTTCCAAATTCCCCTTGAAAATCTGCAGAATTTGAGCAACAATCCTCTAAAGTGATTCTCAGAACTAATTGACAGAGATCAAAAGCAAATTGCTCTCTAGCATAAAAGGTAAAATATAATCATAAAAGAAACTAAAATATTAAACTGAAGTTGCATACATGATGAGGAAGGACATACACAAATGTTTATTCACAGTGAACTTTGTAAATAGACTAAATTGGTTTCCAGAAGTGCTGCTGCCCATCATTAATTCCATGGAGCACTTCATTTCGTCTTCTTTGAACACAGACTTAAATACTATGAAGCAGACTCCAAACTGAACAAAAGCAGTCTTCCCTGAATGATTTTTTAAATGACCTGTGAAACAGTTATTTTTTCCATCCTCGCTCAGGTTATGCAATATTATAAGACTCAGTCACACATCCGATCTCTCAAGATGGCAAGGATGTTGTATCCCACATTGAACATTATTCCTGAGATGAATGTGTGACTTCTGAATTGTTGGAAGAAAATTTGTGCAAGGCTTCCATGGCTCAACTGCTAAAGAGACAAACACTCATTCTTCAGCCAAAATGTTTTCTCAACTCACTTCAGGGGAAATCTGACTCAGAGCAGAAGCTGCAAATTATCTAACTTTTACCTGGCAAGAAGCAATCGCTTCCCAAAAGCCATGAAATTCCAAGGTCAGGTAAAAATAGACACCAATACTCATGAAACTGCTTCCTTGTTAAATCTGACTATAAGCTTACTCGTTGCTCAGAACTTAATACAATAAAACCTATAAAATTAAAATTTCCATTTATTGAGCATTCATAAAAAGTCATACATTTTCAAACCATTCTAAATCTAAGAAGAAAAAGTCACATCAACCTATGTGTTCCTTTACAGTTTCAAAGCATGGTGAGTATCATTAAGTCTCTTCAAACATTTCTCATTTTAGAGGAGCCAAGGCTTATGAGAATTAATTTTGTTTTGTACAAGTAAATAAAATTAGTGAAACAGGTTTTCTAAATCCTGGTGAAATCAAAATTAAGAAAATTACTATGGGTTTTGTCACAACATTTGACTTTTACAGCCACAACTTATGGTAAATGACTGATTTATTATGCAAATGTTTATTAAATATCTATTCCTGGGATAGATGGAGAGGGAGAAATGTAGAGACCTAACGACACACTGTTATTCTCTTCAAGGAAGTTGCTAATCCACAGGGTGTTCTTAAGAAAGAACAGGACCTGAATGTACACATATGTATTGTATTTTACTAAAATCTACTATCAGAAAATGAACTAGGTCAAATACCCTTATTTTCCAAAGTTCCTAATTGACACAGTGTTTCAGAATATTTGGCTCTTCCAAAGTTGCTGCTGCTTCAACACATTTTCTCATATCAATTTCTCCTTTCTTCTCCAGAAATTCTGAAGTTATCAAGATTAAACACAATCTGAAAAGATTCACCTCTAACAGGCAGTATAATATAATCAACAAATATATGTGTCAATTACCACCAAAATGCATTTTTCTTTTATATATTTAATGTCTATACTCAATGCATAATTTTTAAAGACAAATTAACTTAGTTTTTTTTTTTAAATAAATAAACCACTATGTGTCCCAAGAGCATTATATGAACCACTTAGTATTTTGTGCTTTTGGCAGGAGGTGAATTTGTAGCACAATTTTTAACTTCAACACTATTAAATTACTCTTTTAAAATTATGTTTTCTCCCTGTAGCCACTATGTGCCCTGGGACAGTGTTCAAAGAGCATCTTTGAACCATAGTTTCCACTTCCACCCAGTTTGACACGTAGGATTCCTAACTGGTGTTTCTCTGCAAAGGCAACTTACTTTGAAGAGCTTTCAACTCTGCATCATTTCCTCTCTGTACCTCATTTGTAAGGCGCTTCCTTTGAAGACATAACCAATATGTATGTTTTCATTTCTTAAATGCCACCTACCACTTTCTACCCATCTGTTACTTACCTGCAGTGTAAAAACAAGACATAAATTAAAGAATTAGTAGCTACCTTTAAGTCTGAAATGCAGTATCACTGATTTTAGTGCTCAATGCAACAATTTTCAAATCTCCATTTGCAGTCTGACAACTGTCCCTTAACAATTGCATTATAGTAAGAATTTGCAAGGCAATCAGGAAATTGGATGGTTGACTGGACCTGGTGCCAAAAAGAGGTTCTGAAATCTAACAAATGTGGTGATGATAGGGGAAGTTTTTTTTTTAAAGATGATATCACATAAGGGCTGTTCTCACTCTGGGGATGACCAGAATATCCCATTAGCTCAGACACGAAAGTATAACTGCTTCCCTCTTAACTCCAGCAACAGAGGCAGCTATATCTTGGTTCTTTTCCAACCATCATCCTTCTTCTATCCTTTCTGCCCTATTCTGGGTAAATATCAGGGTTCAGCATCACCAATTTTGGCAACACTAATCTTCTGATATGTGTTTTTAAATATGGTAGCTAAGAAGTTAGCATCCATACTTCTTTTGAACATTGTAGTATGTATGAAATGACATATGACAAATGTTACTTACTCACAGATATAAAAGGAGATGTACCAGTAGATCTAATTAACATTTTCTTTCTTTCTTTTTTTCACTAGTGGCACAATTCTGCCTGTAAAACAAAAGGCACTTACTGGAAATAGTGTCTAACTTATTCTACTCATGTGGACTCTGAGAAATGGAGAAAGAGTGTGGTTTTTATAGTACAGTCATTCCCAATTTTGCTCACATCTGTTGCAATTCCGTGTGATCCCACCTTCTCACAAGAGGAAGAAAGTTAAACATGTAATTTTCACTGAGGATTCTTCCTGTGAAGACTCTAGACTTTCTTAGAAAAACAAAACTTACTCCTTTATCCCAACTTTGTCACTAGCACAAACAGTATGAAATCCATATAACTTTGGAACATTCTAAAATTATTTTTAAATGCATTAATATTGATATTCTAAGTAGAATATAGCTTTCTTGAGATTGTGGAGCACATTTAACATTTACACCTGCACCTTATAGCAATTTGGCAATGAAATAACAATTAGCGATTGTCATCATTATTGTTCACAAGGGGCTATTACCTCACATATTTTTATCCAACCTTATCTTCTACTATAAGAAATCTAAGGTAAAAAAAAATGGACAAACATAAAAAAATGGTACTACTGCTTCATCCTTGTCCATTTTAAGATTAGCACTTTGGTTTGTCAGCATACATATGGGGCAAAGGAAAAAGTAACAGAGAGAATTAAAAAAACAAGCGTGATAGAAGGGGATGCTAGTAACAGCTGTGATAAAGGAAGAAAGAAGGCAGTTGTAAAAGGACAAAGATACGCCTCCCCCTACGCTGGAATCACAGGGAGACGTGTGCTCTGGTGTCTGAGCCCAGCAGGCTCTTCCGGTCATCCCCAGAGGGAGTATATTTCTTATGTGATACCGTCATGTGCAAACTTTCCCTATTGCCACACTTGTTAAATTTTATTTATTAAATAGTACTAAAATGTAGAAGTCCTTGACTATATTTGTGAAGACTTAAGAAAGAAAGCAATTCATAGAGTCAAATTTGCTGCCATGAATTAGCTGGAAACTTCCCTGGAACCCACAATGAATGGTCCAAAAATGACTCGACCATGTCTTTTTTCCAAAACCATAGATCTGGCTGACCTAGACTGGCCCAGTTTTCTTCCCTCCCGCCCCCAGCCATCTCTTTAAATACTACTAGTTGTCTTCTGTTGGGGCAATTAAAAAAAAAAAAAGGTCTTTCTCATCACCCACGCACTTCAATTGTCTGTCATTCTCAGATGCTGCTGGGAAGTTTTAGACTGTCAGTTATAAAATGAAGAGGATTCTGGCATTGAACACTGACAACCTTTGATTCTTTTAAAAAAAATGGCTAATAGAAGACTGTAAGTCAGCCAGAATTTCAGATTCAAAAGCACCTAATATTCGAGGTGTGTTTGCTTTCTCTGTGCATTATTATTTTCCACCGTTCTGCAACTTCCTTTTTCAGTTCAATATCTATTAAAAGACTTTTTGAAAGGCAAGAGATGTATTAAAATATTCACATGTGAAGTATCTCATTTTGGCCATCAAATCAAAAGCTTTAGCCAAATATTAGAGACAGTATAGGGTAAATGATGGAGTTAAGTTTTATTTTGTATTCTAGGGCAGTATATGTCAAAGTCATAGGTATTTATCCATGATTTTTACTATACTAGCTTCCCAGCAGTTCTACCTAGATTCCACTCTTCACACTCCCCACTTTTAAGTGTTCTCCATGTGTGTATTGGTTTTCTATTGCTCCCATAACAAATTAACACAAAGTTGGAGGCTTAAAAAAATACTTATTTATTATCTCATAGCTTCTGTGGGTTGGAAGTCTGGGCCAAAGTTAGTTCAGCTTGTTCCTCTCTTCTGGGTCTCACAAAACTGAAAGCAAGAGGTAAGCATGACTGCAATCAACTTTGGATGCTCAGGAGTATAATCTGCTTCCAAGCTAATTCAGGGTGTTGACCTACTTTATCAGTCCTGTGGTTAAAGGAATTGAGGTCACTGTATCCTTGCTGACCATGTACCAAGGGCCACCCTTAGCTCTTGGAAGTCTCACTCCACCTTTGAACATGGCCCCCACATCTCGGAACCAGCTTTGGCATGTCAAATCCATTTCCCATGTGAAATCTCTCCACCTTTCCCTTTTTCTGCATCTGTCCGCCTCTAGCAAACCCAAGTTATCTGCCCTTAGACTGGGCACACAGGCATAATCCAAGATAGTGTATTTAAGGCTCATAACCTTAATTACGTATGTGAATCTCTTTGTAATCAAATGTAGCATTTTCACAGGTTCCAGAGAGTAGCCTGGGGACATCTCCAAGGGGGTCGATTTGCCTTCCCACAATGGTCAATGTGATCACTTTGTCTTTAGCTTAAAAACAAATCTTAACATATCCCTGTAATACGTGGTCTAAATTACTCCTCCAACCTTCACCAACACAACTTTTCCCTCATTTCCCTCAATTGCTTTCCTTAAGACTCTCACATATTTTCTGCTTCCACTTACCATGAAGACATTGTGCATGGTGCAGGCTGGTCTCTATGCCTAGAAAAATCTTCCCTCAACATTTTTCTCCACTCAGGTAATTCCTATTTTTCTCCCTCACGTAATTCTGCTCTTACCTTGAGACAGGTTTCCTGATTAGAGCAAAGTCCCATTTGTAACTCTGTGTATCAACTCTTTGTAATCTGTCACAGTGGAGTTTCCATTGGCCTGTGATTACTTAATTAACATCTCTCTCTAGTTATGCAATGGCACCATAATGCACAGAGTGGGCTCACCTCTGTATAGCCAGTGTTTGGTGAAAAGCCTGCTGCCTAATAGACTCGATAGAAATTCATTCAGTGAATGCTATGTGAATAGTAACAAGTAAAACTGCTCAACATGTAATGGCTAAATTGAAATTTATAAATTCCTCATAACTGATTTTTCATTATTATTAAATTATGATATCATATTAAAATATATGTCAGTATCATATTACAGATATAATAATGTGAATTAATCATGTAAATGTTAGATCACATCTTGATCAACTGTGGATATAAAATACTGTCAACTTTTGCTTCTCAGTTTTGCATTTTAATATTAAAGCGGAATGCTTTTTCAACTGAGAACCCCCCCCCCCCAAAAAACCCATACTTTGCAGCATTACAAAGGAGGTCCTAGACCACCTATATAGATGCCAAATCAATTCTGTGAACTTTGTGTAACAGGTACCTTCAAGTTATAGAAGCAAAGATAAGAATTCAGGCAGGAAGTCCTGGCTGGTGTGGCTCAGCAGATTGAGTGCTGGCCTATGAACCAAAGGGTTGCTGGTTCTGTTCCCAGTCAGGGAACATGCCTGTGCTATAGGCCAAGGCCCCCAGTAGGGGACGTACGAGAGGCAGCCACACATTGATGTTTCTCTCCCTCTTTCTCCTTCCCTTCCCCTCTGTCTAAAAATAAATCTTTAAAAATAAAAAGATGGCCCAGCAGCAAACATTTGGGGAAAAAATAGAATTCAGCCAGGAAATTGAAGAACAGATATTTTAAGAGAGAACTCTCGGTGTGGCATGTTCATTCTGTCTGCCAGCCCATCCTCACCCCATGGGAAACTGAAGGGCAGAGGGTCCACTGGCAGAACTTAGTAGAATCACTCAGAGTACTTAATATGTGTCTTCCGAAATCTGGGGAACACAGCAGAAACTTCCTAAAGTTTCAGAAAGCTAAAGTGTGAGAAGCTGTTCTAAGTGATGATGACAGCAGAATAGGAGTTCGAGCTGAGACATTAACTTCAATTGCACAGAGAGCCACAGGTCCTTAGACAGGAAGGGGACTTCACAAACTGGTGCACGACTGAGCCCGCAGGATGACAAGGGTAATGGAAGGGCCCAGCTGCGGCCGAGGCATTTATTCAAGTCAAGAAATTGACTTGTGTCAAGAGGAGAGATTCCCAGTGGTGGAAAAATCTCAGTGTCTAGGGGATAGTCCATTTTTAAAATGTGTCATGCCTGGCCAGTGTAGGTCAGTTGGTTGGAGCATCGTCCTGTACACCAAAAGGTTGGGGGTTCCATTCAAGTCACAGCACATACCTAGGTTGTGAGTTTGATCCCCAGTCAGGGTCATCAGTCTCAGTATGGCAGGCAACCAAGAGATGTTTCTCTCTCACACTGATGTCTCTCTCTTTCTCTCAAATCAATAAACATATTTTAAAACTAAAATAATAATAGTGTATCCCAGTGAGCAAAGCCACCCCCAGCATGAACACTATTTGGTGTGGGTTTTCCCCCCCGACCCCAAACTTTGAGGGGCAGAAGTGGAACTATGAAGTAGGGATTAGGAACTGACAGAAGAAGAAAAGAGAAACTGATTGTGCACCCCTTTCTACTTCCAAAGTAGCCTATGACAGTCTGCGAAGGGATGGGGTAGGAGGAGGGGAAATTTTGGAGTTGGATTTGGAATTTTGTGAAATTAATTGAAGAATTGAAAGTCCTTTGAGGAGTAAAGAGACAGGAGGCCTTCAAAAATTATCCAAGGGTAAATGAACCAAAAGACCTGCCAACTATTTAGTATCAAAAAGGGAAAAACCAACATAGACAGCCAGTTTATAGGAGGACATGAAAGAAATCAAAAGTGTTTAAAAATTGTATTCTATGAATGCTTTTCTTCCAATACTGAAGGCATATATTCAGAATGCACAGGTTGCTATATCATTAAATGTATATATCCATATTAATATTAGCATTTTTAAAACACTGGAACAATCTATGAAATATATGGAAGGTGAAATAAATGCTTGGTTTTTAAGGGTAGAGGAGAAAGAAAGGTGTCGATTCATTTGCTTAATTAGATTCAGTTCTAATTAGTTTCAGTTCTAATTAGTTTCAGTTCACAAAGTTAAGCATATTTCAATGAAAAAGATCTATATGGCATTTCACTCTTGCTTTTCTGTTAGCACATAAAAGCACCTAAATGTGACATTTGTCACACTTAGACTTGCATGACCTCCACAGAGAAGACAGAAATCTCAGTCCGACTTGAAAGTCCCCGAAACCTCTAGCGTTGCTGAGAGTGAGGACAGCCCAGAGGGAGGAAGCACAAATGTTACTCCTTCTTAGCACAGCCATTCCACATGGTGGTCCAGAGTTGGCCCAAATGTAAAATTATGCCTGTTGGCCACTTGATCTGTGGACCTTATTGAAGAGCTGCTTTTTTATTATTATATTTATTTGTTATTACAGGAGTCACCCACACCCACCACTTCACTTTTTGTGGTTTCAGTTACCCACGGTCAACCACGGTCCAAAAATATTAAATGGAACTTCCCAGAAATAAACAATTCAGAAATTTTAAATTGTGCCATGCTCTGAGTAATGTGATGGAATTTCATGTTGTCATGCTTCACCTCACTTGGTTGTAAATCATCTCCTTGTCCAGTGTAGACACTCTGAATATGTCACTTAGTAACTGGTTTGATTGTCATATCAATTGCAGTGGTATCATGGTGGTTGTGTTCAACTCTTATTTTACCTAATAATGGCCCCAAAGTGCAAAAGTAGTGATGCTGGCAATTCAGAAATGCCAAAAGTAAGCCATAAAGTGCTGCCTCTAAGTGAAAAGGTGAGTACAGAACAATAAAATATTTCGAGAGAGAAAACCATTTGACAAAAGTGAGAACCGGAAGGGGCTCATTTCCATAATATAAAATCCAGTGTTTATTTTTCTCTAGTGGGCAATAACGGAACACAGCACATAAGGATTAGCTCCAATCGGTTGGAAGGCACTGATCTCTTTATGAAAGACCTTTCAAAGGAAAGCATGATGTGTTCTGGCAGTAGGAGAATTTTCCGGAAAGCACATTCAGCAATTTACTTTCCGAATAAGAAATATTCATTAGATCTAAATACCAAGTTGTTTGCAGAACGTGTTCATGCACAAACTTGTTCCAAATACTGCTGAGCGTCATATCTGTCTGGTCTTATATAAGGGATTGCTTGTGGTACTGGCTTTTAGCTTCGTTCCTAATAGACATTAATTCAATAGTGTCCACATCCACAGTGCAATTAAACTTGGTAATGTGTCCTTTAAGACTACACACATAGCAAAACTACAGGCAGAAAAATTCAACAATTTACTTAATTATAAACTTTTAGTATATTGTAGGGACATAAAAAGATTGATGACACCAAAATAAATATTTAAAATATATTAAAGTTTTGTTTTATGAAAGAAGACTAAAAGAAAACACTTTCAGAAAGTATCTACAATAGTTAAAATAATCAGATCTCTTTCTCGAAGAGTGAGAAACAAACAAAAAATGAGTCAGTCTTACGGAGAAAATATTTATGAGTCTCACTATTATAAGACATGATAAAACATCATCTACACTCTGGCTAGATGATTCATAAATAATTAATTGCCTACTGCAGTAAAAATAAATGTCTAAAGAGTCAACAAAATATTTGCCACTCTCACAAGCATACACGGACCTCTTTCCAATATGTTATCCATGGAAAACCACATACCCCAAAACTCAAGATCTCAGAATTATGCTTTCTACATTGTAATCCCTGAAAGCACGATTATCTAACACAGCAGAGACCACACCCTGTTTACCTGTTGCTGCTGCTCACTCGAGTCGAATTTCTGTTCTGGTTTCTCCTACAGTTATCAGAGCAAAAAATAACTACCTGATTATATAATTTCCAAGGAATGGAAAGTGACAGGTTTGAATATTATGGGAATAAATAACCTGACTTACAGGAAAATAATTACAAAATTAACAAAAATAATAAAATATTTAAATGACTAAACTAATTTGAAATTAATATACTATATACACAACTAAGGAAAGGAACACTGATAATGTTATACTATTAAATTAAGAACACACATAATTTGAATAAAAATCATACCTTCTTTATACCAATTATACTCAAGCAAGGGGCACCCCAACATAGTAGGGACCGTTTGTGTGGGTTCACACAGGCAGTGCCATGTTAACACATGCACCCCTGTCAAGTGGTCAAGATTCTGAGTGTCTGCAGTCTCACATTGTCCCAAATGTGCCTAAAAGTCACCTTTCAAGTGTATTCTTATCCACCATTATCCTCAGTCCACCCCTCACTGTCCCCTCTTCCAAAGGGAAGCAACAAGTAGTAACAACAATTACATAAACTTACCTAACTTGTTCCATGAACTGATTAAAAAAAAAAATTCATTGACACATACTATGTGCTGGACACTGTTCTAAGTGCATTGTAATCACCAGTAGAAAAAGCAGACAGAGACTGCTGCCCTCATAGAGTTTACCTTCTGAAAAAGGCCTTCAGTAAACAACAAACAAATGAGGAAATTATAGAACGTGTTATTGGAAAAAATAGTCAGAAGTAAGATAGAGAGTGCTTGGGGTGTGGGCACAGTTGGTAAGTTCAATAGTGTGTTTAAGATAATCCCCATTAAGTAGGTACTCATTAAGTTGGTGACATTTATTACATTTGGTGGTGGTTCACATCAATTAACAGGAAAGAAAGAATTTTGGAGAATGGAAACAGCACAAAAACCCTAAAAAGGTCATTTCACAGAATTTGGCTTTTACTGTGAAGGAAAAAAATGAAACCATTGCAGGGTTTTGAGCAGGAGAGGGACATGGTCTGATTTATATCATGAAATTATCACTCTGGCTGTTGTAATGAGACTCTAGGGGGCAAAGGGAGAAGCAAAATGACAAACTGAAGGCTGTTAAGTAAAGTAGGTGAAAAGTAATGTCTTAAACCCAGGTGGTTAAAGTGGAGAGGGTGAGAAATAGCTCCATTCCAGGAAATGAGTGGTAATGGAAACAAATTGTAAGAGTTTTATTCTTTGGGCACCATAAAGACCCATACGGATAGTATATGAGTCTCAAATTACTGAATAATTCTCTTTTCCTGGTCAATAGCATGGATATAGTTAGAAAAATTAGAATCAACATCATTGATGCTCTATTTCCATGTTAATAATTAAATTTTGTGAATCAAACTGAGATTCTTTTTTCATCAAAATATAGAATAGATCTTTCAACATATTTCCAAGTAACTACTATGTGACAGAACAATGTTACCCAAGGGTATAGAAGGATGAATCAGCAGAAGTCCCTGTACATGTCAGCAGAGAGAAAAGTCATTTAAACAAACAAGGACAGTAGAGTGATGTCATTGTTGTGGTAGCAGTTCAAGGAACAGGAATTAGGGCTCAAAGAGGAGTGGTTAGTGATGAGGTCCAGGTATAACAGTGCAATTAAGAGTGATTTTTGGATATACCTTTGAAAAGAATCTTGAAAGACAAATAGTATCTGTCACAATGATCAGTGTATTTTAGACAAAGGGGGAATTTGAACAAAACAGGGATAGGTGATCCAAGGAAGTACTTAAGGAAAAGTGTAGGTAGTTTGGTATGATTGAAATATGACATTGTTGGAAGACACTTCTCCATGGGTCTCTCATGCTTCTGCACATCATGCCGAAGAGGCATCGACTTCCCTTTTGTTCCAAACTACCTTTTCAAGCATCCTTCTATACTACAGAGCCTTGGAGGATCAAGATAGTGTCTCCTTCTGGAGTACAACCTTGGAAGAGGTAGTGTTGTCCAAGATATAGGCATGCTTCTTATCAAGTATAAAACTTTCAAATTTCCCAAGTTCTGAGTTCCTCAGCTAGGTATGCTTCAAGTCCATCTGTAGGTGGCATCCACGTAAACCCCTCCAAATGCCCCCATGGGGCGGGGAACGAGAAAAACTGATACATATGTGCAACTCATAGTGTGCCGTGAGTTCTAATAAAGTCCTTTGTATCACTATAAAGTTAGGGGACAGTCCACTTGACCACTCTCACTTCTTATACCAAACACAAAGATCAGGGGCCCCTAAAACTACCCTTAGTTTTGATAATTTGCTAGAAATATTCATGGAACTTACTGAAAGCTCTTATACTCATCATTATGGTTTTCCATAGCAAAATAATTTACAGATTAAAGTCAGCAAAGGGAAGAGACACATGGGGCAGCATCCCCCAAAATTCCAAAGATTAAGCTTCAAGTGTCCTCCTCCAGCGGGCTCTTACGCCTATGCACTACTCCCAGTACTGGTGTGTAGTGAACTAAGGGAAGCTCACCCGAGCCTCAATGTCCAGAGTCTTTATTGAAGCTCCGTCATTTAGATATGGTTCACTGCCTACATGGTTAACCTTAGTCTCCAGCCCCTCCAGAGGTGTAGCCCATACAACCTGACCCAAAAGCCCTATTATGAATAACACTGACTAGCTGGGCTCAAGGTTCCCAGATGGACAAAAGCATTTTCGTTTCAAGGAATACATTCCAAGGGCTTAGCTAGTACCTCCCAGGAGCTGAGGACAAAAGCCAGACCTCTCTTTGGGCAAGGTTGAATTCTTTTCTGCACTCAGAACCAGAGGTCTCATGTTTTCTGCCAACATCCATGAAATTGTGGCAGGCTAACTGGTTAGTTTGTGACCAGGGCAAAGTCTCAGACCTTACACTGTCCTTAACAGGAAAATTAAGAGAGATTTACTGAACACTATGCCAGAGTCACATCATGGATTCCTCTTATGCTTTTCTAAGAGTTGAACTTTATACTTTAATCAATTCAGATTAAAGTATAATAATCTGAATTATACTTTAGATTATAATACTTTAATCTAAAGTATTAGATTAAATACTTTAATCTAATACTTAAAGTTCACATTACAAATAGAGGTTTTATTAAACATCACTCAAAACCCCATATTTTGAGGGAAAAAATTACAAGTGGTTAGAATAAATCATTTAAGAATTTCAGAAAAAGTGTTCTGGAAATCTAGAGGGTGAAGGAATTGAACATGTTTGCAATAAGGAGATAAAATTAATGTTCTTGACTATATCAGCTGGATCAGAGAGTCATGAAGGGAAACCTAGCAATGACAGTGGAAGGGCCCAAAGAGATGGAAGGAAAAGAACAGGAGTCAAAGGAATAAAAGAGGCAGATGTTAAATGACAGAAGAATATGATGAAAGATTGGTTTATTACAGAATTATTATTTAAAACTTCATAGGTTGATCAATTAAACTAACAACAAGGTTAAGGATCAGCCTCAAGAGTATGGGTTGTTAAGATTGACTATGAGCAACATTTTAAGAAACATAGTAAATTTTGACACTGGGATTCGTCATATGCAAAGGCATTAAAGTTACTAAAGAGGATGTGAGGCATCATGATAAAGGAAAGGAATGTAAGTGAGCTAAAGCCAAACCCCTAAATGAAGGGGGAGAGTGAAGGCAGTAAATGACAACCTAGATGGGCTAGAGGCATCCTATCTGGACACAAGAACATCAAAGAAGGAAGGGCAGACAATTAATTGTCCAGAATTCCCAATGGAGAGCTAAGGAATACCCACATGTTCAGTATGTTGTATAAAAGATTCAACAGCCTTGATATGAGTGGACTTCAAGGAAAAATTCTTGAAAGTAGAAGGGATCTAAGTTTCAAAATAGAAAATAAATGAGAAGTGGGGACATTGAGGATTCTCTGGGGAAAAAAAAACAACAAAACAACTACCTGAAGATATAAGAATATTTGCTCACAATAAACCTAGCATAAAAGAGAATGTAATCATCATCAGTGATGCAAAGGTAATTTTATGCCAGCTCGGCTGGGCCATGGGAGGTGGGGAGAGTGGTCCAGATATGTGGTTAAATGTTATTCTGGATGTATCTAACAGGGCGTTGCTAGGTGAGATTAACATTTAAATTGAATTTGAGTAAAGGAGATTTCCCTCCCTAATGTGAGTGGCTGGCATCCAAGCTATTGAAGGCCTGAATAGAAAAAAAGGCTCAGTAAGAGAGAATTCACTGACTCTCTTCTAGCTGGTATGTCAATCTTCTCTTGCCTTTCTACTTGCATTCGCATTACAGCTACACCACCAGCTCTCCTGCCAACTTCAGATCATGGACTTCTCAGCCTCCGTAACCACATGAGCCAATTCCTTGTAATATCTTCCTCTCTCTCTCTCCCTCTCCCTCCACCCAGAGAACCCAGACGAAGGCGAATGGGTAGATGTCATCAATGGAATGGACAATAAAAGAGATACTGAAGAAAGCAGTACAGTGATGACAATGATCGTGGGATTACACAGCTGTGTGGACCCAAGAATGAGAGGGATAATGCAACTGACTTTTTATGAGTCTCTAAATTCAAAAAGCACAAGGTCCCGGTTGCAGACTAAGCCCTACTGAGTTATCAGAGTTTAATCTTTGCCAAAGTTTCCAATGCGGTAGTAATTTTACTTAGCGTTTGCTGAGAGGCTGAACCTGTTACTACATGTTTTCTTCTAAAAAATTATCTGACACAGAATCTCGGCTGTCTTATTCATCAGCAGTGGAAATTATATGCTGTGGGTTGAGGAGGCCAAATATCTTCTGTGGTGAATGGGAGAGAAATATGTTCTTTAAAATGGAATCACTGCGATTAGAAGCATACATATAGTTAATTTAAAGGCTTAAATCACAGAAGAATTTGGGGACGTGATAATATCCAACTGAGATAATCAGAATAAAATGAGAGATCAAAGATACATAGTGGAGAAACATATTAAAATGAGAGACAGTTTTCTCAAGAGGGCCATTACCAAGGAAACTGAACAATGAATCTTTCTAAACCTGTCCTGTTTCCCTTCTGTTTATACTTATGTTTGAGAGCCATACTGTGATTTTTTGAATTACGTTGACTATGCTTTTCCCACATTAAAAAGTGTAATTTCTAAGGAGATCTGAGCTTCACCAAAAACAGAGAGTTGAACAACAAAGTAACATTGTCTCATTTTCAATTAACAAATTGTCTCTTGAGACTTGACATTTCTGAGTTCATTAAGAGATTCAAACGAGACCTGCCATGGAGTGAAAAGAGCAAAGGGAAGTTTGAAGAACTAACATTTAATGGAGTTCCTAACCTTTTTGTGCCACGAATCTCTGGTGTATTCTATGATCTCCTTATCAGGATAATGCATAAAATAAAGAGGAATATAAAAAAATTCAAGTATATTAAGACACAGTTATCAAAATACATTTAAAAATTGTAATATTTGAATTTGCATACTTTTGATAATATGCAAATTAGAATATTGCAATTTTAAATTAAAAATGAGATACAAGGATGAATCTAATAACTACTTCAGTTTTAAAGTAATAGTAAATGAGGGAGGGGGAGTGGGGGGGTAAATGCAAACAAGTGTAATTGAACAACAATAAAATAATTTAAAATAAATAAATAAATAAAATAATAATAAATGTAAGAGATATTTGGAGACATCTGCAACAGCTATAAAACAAAATGAAAATACCTGTTACTTAATCAGTTGGTGGGAAAATCACAGGTCCTGTTCATACTACTTAGGGTTTTTTTAAACACTGTATTTATGATTGAAATAAATAATCGATGGGTTTTCCTATGACAGCAGTCACCTAAAAGGTCTAATGATGATTGCTAAATATTTTAAACCATCATGTTAAAATACGCATTTTAAACAGTGCATTGAAATGTTTAAAAATGAAGTATTAAAATAACATTTCCAAAAACAATTTTAGAGGGAAATTTGTAGGTTCTTATTGAAGACACCTGCATATTCATGTTACTGAATTGTATGTTCCTGATTTATATGTATTTTAAATTTTAAACTGAGAAACCTTACAGCTTGATGATATTGATCCTCAAGCTCTGCCTCCAAAAGCTATGAATGCAGAAATATTGAACATGGCTGCTTTGTTTAATGGAATGTGAGGTTTTGACATTTTGTTTTGTAAAATGGATAAACTCATATTTCTTTCATTTTGTAATTTGAGGATACCTGGTTTTCACATATATTCCTTGATGGAAACACCAATTAGATAGTGAATATTGTTAGTTTGCTTGCCAGTAACATGGAAACATCTCTACTAAATGGAAAGAGAGTAGGATCAAGATATAATAAAATTTAGGCTTTTATTCACTTGCTAATTCATTCAGCAACAATTTAATGAGTACCTACTACTCATCAAGGTAATGAGCTATAGGTTTAAAATAAGTAAGAAATAACTCTAGTTCTCATGGAAGGTTTTCATATTTCTTATATATTTTACTCCTTTTTTCATGCCTATGGCTAGTTCTATGATAACTAATAAGTACCTGCTCTTGTAAAAAATTACAGTATTATTCACTCTTCCGTCAGTGCAATAATTGCCACATCAGTCCAGTAAAGTTAGGTGAAACAGAACGAAATCAACATTCATCCTTAAAATGAAACTATATCACTACTTAAGTCTGGAGATCTTTTCATACTCCAAACTATTCTTGTTTATTTTCCATCTACTTCTAATGCCTCCAGGAAATAGTTTTCCAACATCTGAGGTTGACTTTGTTTACATTCTTCCTCAAAAACATGTGTAATTTTCCCTATAGTTTCTGGATAATAACATTATAAGAAGAAAAGAAAGTGCTATGGTTAAATAGTACGAGAAAGGGAGGTATCGACTCACCTTCAGCAGATATATTTACTGTAGAATTACTCACATCCTTTAATATGCTAATGTTATTGTGACTCCGAAGAAAGTATATGGAAAGAGGTATTTTATCAAATTATTTGATTTTGGACCCTTTATTCAAGATTCTACAAGGATTAGTTTTCTGAAAAATACATTTGAGAAAAAATGAGCAGTACAGGCTCTTGGGAAGAAAGACGATAAGGTACCAGGGCAAAGATGGCTAACAAGTCATTTCAGTTAACCCGTTCCTGTCCGGTTTGAGTGTGTCATTGCACTGGTGTGCCTGAGAGTGTAACACAGAGAGTATATCAGAATCTCAGAGAGGCATTTCATCATGAGAGCAAAACATGCGGGCTGATGACAATTCAATCATTTGGGAGCACATCACATTAAATAAATTAATACAAAAATGATTATGTATTCAGCTGGATTTTTGCCTCTAATGACCTGCTACTCTTTGCAACCATATAATCGATAGTCTTCATGAGGACACAGAGGCATTTTCACTGAATTTGCAGGAAAGGACAAGGGGCATCTGATGTAATAGTTCAGGGTTGGGGAAATTTTTTTTCTACAAATGACAAGATAGTAAATATTTTTACGTTCTGTGGGCCATACACTCTTTGTTGAAAGTACTCAACTTTGCTGAGTTTCACTTACAGCGTGAAAGCAGTGATAGGCAATGATGTATAAAATAAAGAATACGGTTGTGTTACAATGAAATGTCATTTACAGAACAGGTTAGTGAGCTGGATTTGGGCCACAGGACAAAGTTTGATGAGGCTTTTATTTATTGAGAGAGATGGAGCAAAACTTTCAACAGTCTGGTGCAATTGGCTAAATCTATGAAAATGGATTTTAATAGATACTATGTTTTGCATTCCCTGTCAACAATTCAACTTCATAAGTATTAGAAGGAAGAAGCATGGCATAACAGTACGTGTTTAAATTGATTGAAAGCTCAATATCCCTCCATTTGATACACTTTCCAAGAAGACAGTGCTACATCTGTACAGCCTCCAGAGAAACACCAAGTAAAACTTTGCCTGGGTCAAACCACACTTGAGAGTTTGTATCAAATTCTAGAAACTTCCATTTGAAAAGCGACTTGCCAATGGGAGAGCATACACAAAAAAGATAGCCTTTTAGTTGTTCCCTAAAGTCGGAACTAAAGTCAAACGCCACTAAATTCCTGTATTAATCATGCTAAGGATTTTATTTTTTTGTTACACATCCCATACTTGCTACCTTTTCAGCACAATGTCCAGTCAGGTTTGAAAACAAGTGTTTCCGATGGATCCAAAGAAACAAAAGTTTTGGACATCAACATTAGTATACATAATAGTTACAGGAAGCCTGTGATTGATGAAGGAGATCAGCATGTCTGACCTTAGTTTGTCTCTTTTGGTTTTGTATTTAAAAGGCAATGTCATTTCTTTTTAAGTGAACTATGAAGAAAAATCTATACTCTTTGGTATGTAATGTGTAAATGATGAGAAATTCCTGTTTCATTATCAACTGCCGATCAAGCTAAGCTACAAATTACGGCATTGATTATAAGATTTTGTACTGACCTTGTCCTGCAGGAAGATTCTGTAGCAGCGCCTTTGCTACACCTGCTGGTGCGCCCTGGTGTAATGTAAAAAACTGAGTATTTTCCATTAATGCTGACATTACTAGGTGATATCTATGCAAGTTAGCGACTGGTGGTTAGTGCTCTTAGAATTTCTCTCTGCCTCACCTTGTCACGTGTCTTCCCTTCCCTCCCACACGGGAAAATACTACAACGTTTAGGAAGTTTTTGCTTTAGGATTTTCATTTATAATTATCAATTAGTTTTAATTGATGTATCAAAGCTATTAGACTTGAAAAATGTTCAACAAAAATGGAAAGGCCTAGAAAAAGCATACAAGAAAAAGAGAAGAAATGTGTTATGTTAGCAAAAAAAAGAGAGCTATTTAAGCTAATTTTTTTCCCCTGAATGTTAACTGGGAAACTATCTCAGTAGATGAAATTTACCAGGTAATGTATTTTTTTCTTTTTCTAAATGATTCAGTAAACAAGAAGATGTCAAAATAAATTTGCATATTCCCCAGCTATTTCCATTAAAATTAAATCTGGCCTATAGATAGAAAGCAGGGAGTTGCATCCTTTGTCTGTGCCATTCATTCTTTTTCCTCTCACTAAAGTGTCAGAGGTGGCGTGGACTACATTCAGAGGCACAGGGCTGAGTAAAGAAATAGTATTCTCCTGCTTTTACCACCACACCACCTGCACTTTCCATTACCTTCCTATGATCTCTTTTCTGCTTTTTTTTTGAAACTCCTCTTTTTAATGTACTCATGACTTCCTAATCCCAAGGCTACGTGTCTTCTTCTAGTTCCCTTCACCTTTGTTCTCTCTGTAGAGTTTATCTTTCCTGGTCCCTATGAAAGACTCTTTACCTATACAATTTTGACATTTCTTTTTTTTTCATTTCTCTGCAACTTCATTTTCTTTCTCCTAACTACCAATTAAACACATTCCTCAAGGTTAATTTTCTGGATATGCATGTGCTTTCTCTCCATACTCTATCTCTCAGCTTTCTCATCTGTTCTAATGATCTGTGACAATCCTGTCTATGGAAATGACTCCCTCATCCACATCTCCAGCCCAGAGGTCCTCTGTCCCAAACGCAAGCCCTGTGGTTACAACCAAGGGTTACGCATTCTCTGATTGGATGCCTGCACTGAAACCACGATGGCAATGTGACCGAAGAAAACTGCACTTTCTCCCTCTGAGCTAACTCCTCCTGATCTCTCTCTTTCTTTCACAGATGCCTCTATTTGCTCATCCACAGAGTTATACGCCTTCATTCATTTATGACATTTTGGGCCATATTTATGCAATTAAAAAAAACTGTAGATTATATGTCCGCAATGCCTTCGAATTCCTCTTAAACTACAATGCTTATTGAAAATCCTCATAAATTGCTTTCTTGCCTCCAGGCCTTTCTGCTCTAATCCACTGAAAATGCCAATGTTCAATTATTATTATTTTTTTAAGTTACCAGGTCTCTTGTTAAGGACACTCAATTACCTATTTTAGTATATGCCATCAGATATTAACGTCCTCTACAAGGCTGCTGCTACCTCCTTTCCAGCTTTATAACCCACTGATCCCAAATAAGTATCCAATATTCCAGTTTGGCCCAGCTCTAAGCATGTCCCCATAATTTTCCTCTTTTGAGACATTATTCATGCTTCACCCATCCTTAGGAATCTCTTCTACCTCTTTTTTTCCTCACAGACATCATGTCACTTCTATTTATCTCTAAAGATCACCGGTTCAAATTTCACCTCCTTCAGCTTTATCTTTTCTAATCCTCTCAACCATCTTAAAACTCTATATAATGACAGCTTATACTGACTTGTATTTCAGATACGATGCCCCACCTATATTGTAAGCTTCTTGAATGACTTTTTTTTTTTTTCAATTTGCATCTTAGCATTAAACAAAGGACCTGGAACTCAGTAGCTCTTCAGTAAATGTTGAATTTACAAATCTGTTCCTTTATTTATTTGAATTGTGATATCTACATCTGAAATTTATGTAATACAGAAATTTAAATAGTTTCAGGAACTTTAGGTAACAAAACCAAAATATTTAGCTATAAAACTTTCTAGTAAGTTTAAATCACATAAAAATGTCTAAGAATAAAAGGAGAAATCTAATAAACAAAATGTATTAAAAAATTCTATGAAAAAGTATATGTACCTAAAAGGCAGGAGATGCTGTGCATAAAAGGGAAAGTATAAAGGTGAGAACATCTTCTCTTTCTAAATGTACTGGAAATGGACTGCCCCTTAGAGTTTTTCAACATTACTGGAAGAGAAATTAAAATTGTTTTAAATATGCTAATGTACTTTTTCTGCTTTAATTTATTTTTTATAGGCCTTCGGTAGACTTGCTGCCAAGAAAATCTAAGCTATATAGGGTCAGAATTTATTTAAAAACTTAAAAAAAGTAATCTTACATGAATTTTTGAATTAATAGTCACAACTAAGTTTCCAGTGCCTGGAATAAAAACATCATGTCTCAGTTCAAAAATTCTGGAAATTCCAGGGGGTTGAAAAATTTAAATAGGAATATTATATAATAATAACTGAACTCATGGTAATAAAGGAGAGCAAGTATTGGCAAAATTTGTTGATGATTCCTACAATAAAAATTGGTATATTGAAAGAAAAGTTTTTGTTTTTTCCAAAACATTTGGGATTGAGTAATTCACCCTTGTATTGGCAAGACCCTGCCTTATACTTCACAATACACGATGTGATGAGAAATTAAATCCTGGAAAGTCACTGCTCGGAAGTGACAGGAACCCCACTGCAACAATCACTGTTTACCAATGTAAAGTGAAAATGAATGCTCTGAAAAGTACGTAGAATGTATTATAAAAGTAACTCTTGAAGCTCCATGATTTAACCTTACTAAATTTGAGATCTCATCCTTATGCAAAAATAAAACATGTTTTTATAATTATAGATATTATAACAAAATGCATTTAAAAGAAATCAGTAACATATTGATCGTTGAGGAGACAAACCTTCCGTTCATCCAGCACTTGTATTAGTGCAAATCAACCAGAGTTTTAGAGGTAATTAAAGAGAGTTAGTTAAACTCAGTAAGATTTAGCTTTTGACTCACCTACTTCTTTCCATAAAATGGTCAAGGTGTTTCCACCTTTCATTCCTTTTAAAGAAAAAAAAAAAATAGAGTTCTTACCTGCTTTACCATTTTAGATAGTACTTCAAACACAGTATTATAGTTTTTTTCAAGGCTAATCTTATTTTCCATGATTTTTTTGGTGAACTTTTTAACCTTTAAGCACTTTCCTGAAACATTCTTTTTCTTACACTGGAAAGCCAAAGCCTGGAATATTTTTTATCATGGCCTTTTCAAGTCACACACAAAGGAGCACTGTCAGAATTTATGTGGTGTGTATTCACTGCGTAGATTTTGAATTGCACTTTTTAAAATCCTTTCTCCAGAAGTATATTTTTAAAGGTCTCCAATACTTTGGCGGACTGGGGAAGCCAAAGCAAAAATTTTACCTCATTGCTAATTCTCTTCCCTCCTCTATAAAATCCAGTTTAGTAATTCAGGGTTCAGGGACAGTACAAAATATGTTACGCAGAGAACTGAAGATCAGAACATTCCATAAGTAATGATCCAACAAATAACTTTTCTCCGAGACCTGAAATGGCTCATTTATAAATTGTCTGTTTTTAAAGACTGGCTGAACCAAGAACTTGATCTATCAGTTTTGAAACATGCCCCGAAGCACAAACACAAAGAAAGAGGATCTCAGCACCAGGAATGAGGTCTGCGCTGCACCTGGCAGGGTGCCTGGGGGAGCTTCAAAGAGTGAAGGAAGCTGCTTTTGGGATGCAGAGAGGACAAGCCAGCTTAATAAAGCCATTTTCCAAGCTTTTTCAAAAATCTTTCACCAAAGTTCTAAAGGTTTCCACGATTCTCTCAGGTGCCTGAAGCCTGGGAGAAATTTTTAATTGATTTTAACTAAAACCTTGTCTGCTTTATGAGCAAAATGAGGAAATATGACAGGACCTTTTTGCTCCCTTCCTTATCTTCCCTGAATGTGATTTTTGACCCTAAATAAATTATATGTCTTAACATAGATAATCTCTTTCTGGATTAAATAAACTCATTTGCTGAATTCACACTGAAAAAAAATCTGGATTTTTTTTTTCTTTTTTTGCCCTTGGCTGGTGTGGCTCAATAGACTGAGTGCTGGCCTGTGAACCAAAGGATTGCCGGTTCGATTCCCAGATTCCAGGTCAGGGCACATGCTGGGGCTGCAGGCCAGGTCCCCAGTATGAGGCACATGAGAGGCAATCAACCACACATTGATGTTCTCTCCCTCTCTTTCTCCCTCCTTTCTTCTCTCTCTAAAAATAAATAAATAAAATCTTTTTAAAAATCTGGAATTTTTAAAGTATAAAGGTATCAAATAAATGAAGGGTAAAAAAAGAAAATAAATTCTTTATGAATTTATCAAAGATATACTTAGATAAAAATAAGTAATATATCTTCCATAAAGTACAGAGTGGATGCTGTCAGACTCTTGGAGTTAAGGCCATTAAAATTTCTTATATTAGACATACTTGGAGATCTTGTCTCCCTTTTTAGTCTACAATCCAGTACATTAGCCAAGCTTTAAGATCTATTGTGGTCATGCTAAAAATACACTATTTTATGAGGTAATGTATTTGAGCTTTACCGTCTCAAACACAAGAGTGAAGATGGCACGAATCATACAAAACAGTCCAACAATGTCATATTTATACAACGGAGCCAGAAAAGGAGTAAAAAAATTTAAATGTCAGAATGTTATTCTTTATTTTCAGTTAATAATATAAAAATTCTGTAGTTGTGCAATTTCTGCTACTCATACAAGTCTACCTCATATTTTGCATTGAAACTTTTTCAAATGATAGTATATAACTTGTTCCTGCACTTTACCCATAACCCCAAACAATCGTTTTTCCTGTGTAGTCCAGTAAATCTAAAATACAACCAAGGGTCACTTCATCCTAATCCTCTAACTGATGGGGTTGATAAATCCTTTTCTGTCTGTATGTTTTCCACACCTTTTGTTGATTTTCATCATCCTGTACTCTCTTGGTTTTCATCCTAACCCTGATTTCTTCCCCTTATCTTTACTATAAACATTCCCAAGGTTTTGGTTTTCCTGTCTGTTTGCTTATTGCTATTTCCTTAGCAACCTCTATCCTATCTTCCTTTTGATCTTAATACTGTCATCTTTCATGCCCATGGTCTCTAAAGCTTCAACCAATGTGTCAGCACAGTCGATCGGCATATTTCTATATGTTCCCTTAATCTCTTTCTTGAGCTTCAGCTTTGCTTTCATAACTGCATGCTAGAGAGGTGCCCCTGGATGTTTCATGAGCAAATCAAAGTTAACATGTCTAAAAGGATGTCCTCTTAATCAAATATTCCTCCCTACTTGTCATGTCTGTAACTGACACCAATATCCTCTCAAGCCTCAGGCCACACATCGCCTTACCTCTATGTCCTTGTTCACGCTAGTCCATGATCCTCCCACTCAGAAGCAAGCCAATGAATTTCTAAGGACTTCTTTGAATATTGTTGTGATGCTTATCAAGTTTTCATTCACTATGCTATTGGGCTCCATTTTACAAATCCTGCTAAACTAAAAACTCCTTCAATCCAGCACAGAGTTCCTAACATAGAGGTCCCGCCCCAGAAAGTCTTAAGATTATGGTTTTTATCTGAATTAATGAATTGAACAATCAAATAAACCTACTTTAGTCAGAAAGCCACTTACAGAAAAAAAATAATTATTTTTTTAGCTAATTTACCTACAGAGTCTTTTCTAAAATATGTATGACCCTACCAACCCTGAGGTAGGAACTAGCTATGGGAAAGTTGCAGTGCTCACATTCCTCAAGATTCCCTTCAGGGCACATACCAGGTAAGAGGTAGAATTTTCAAGCATAACGGATTTCCTGACCCAGGTTGAGGATATGAATCTATACTGTTGGTCACATAATTGCTTTTAAAGAAAAGGTCCTGCCTATATTAATCCTTGCTGATTCCTCTGAATGGCAAAAACTCATATTTCAACACAAACACTACTCGTCAGAATTCTTCACATCTAATCTTCTTCTCTTTCTTCCATGCGTTTTACCTGGTGATGAATGCATACCCTTTTTCTGAAAGGAAAATAAATAGCTAAGTCAAAGTCTATGTGAAAGGGATTAAGAGCATAATTATATGGCTGTATGAAGGCGAAAGGATAGATTCCATCATCTCATTGTACAAGTGCAAAGGTACAAAGGCTAAACTAGGAATTCCAGGAGTGAAGAGCCTTAACAGAACTGACATTACTTGCAGAAGCAATTATTTACTCAAGTAAATCTAAAAAGTGAGTGATGTTCACAAAGGACTTCAGAATAATAGAACTATGTGGCAATGTGCTGAATACTTGAAAATAATGTTTTAATAAACAAAAATAACTCAGTTTCTCATGTTGAAATTACCTTTATTAATATTTTCAAATCAAGAGTATCCTACTGTTCTGTAATTATTTTCCAAATATTATCCATCAGTATAAACAATAGTGTATTCACACTGTAAAATATTCACTTTGATCTTCATAAACAATAAAGATGTCTGTACCTTCACTTGTGTGTGTATGTCAAATCACCTATAGCATGATAGCAGATGTGACATTTAGGAGAAAATGAAGCGTCTGAAACTGTTTCCATGGCAATAGTTTATAAAAGAGGATGCAGAAACTTAATAAGACAATTTTGATTTCAAAGGAAGCATATTTGACTTTTAATAGATAAATAATCATAAAGACTTCCTTCTATGTAAGTTATTCTTTGAAATAAATAACAGAAAGCTTGCTGCCAAGGTCCCATTCAGTAAAATATACCAGAAATTTCTGAATTAACACCTGGAAAAATAAAAGTGAAATGTCTTTGAATCTGCCTACTTCTCACCAGAGAGATGGTCTGTGGCACGGAATTTCATAATCAATGTAGATAGATATTTTCACTGTTCATTTGAATTTCAAAGACCATGCCACATTCCTACCTGATAATCTTAAACCACAAATGACTTAGTTATATAAATTCACAGGGCATTCAGTTAGATAATGAAGAAGATACAGACATAAATACTTCCCACCTAGTAAGGAGAGAAAAAGATGACTACAGTTAAGATGGTACAACTCAAATGATATCAAGGAATGTAAGAAAGCCTCAAGTAACATGCTATAAGAGTAAAGAATAAGAGAAATTACTTTGGACTGATAAATCAGTCTTCATGAGGACTGTTGTAGCTAATCAGAACCTTAACAAATATGACAGATTTGGAGAAATAGAGATGCAAGTAGGTGTATTTTGAGGATGATATTGTAGTAAAGGCAAAAAATGGCACATTTGAAAACCAGTTCAATTGGGAGTAAATAATAGAAAGTAATACAGAAGAGAAGCCTTGAAAATTATAGACCCTCATTAAATCTTGGTTAAAATGAATTTAATTACATTGAATCTAATTGAACAAATTGAAATAAATTAATGGTTAGGCTAGGGCTGGTTCAGAGAGGTCCTGAAAGTCAAACTGAATTATGTTAGAATTTATTCTGTTGGAAGGGAATGCACTCATTTAAAACATATTTATTAATTGCTTAACACAAATCAAGCATTTCAAGAATTTCTAGGAAACTCAAAGTTAAATATGACAATTTTTAAGCTTTAGGAAGTCGTTGGTTATCCTGATCCAAAGTTAATTAAGGGGACTTACTGAAGTGCTGTCTGACACAATTTTAAAAGATGGGTGAGGCTTAGGCCAATGAAGAGGGGAAAAAATAGAATTCCAGGGAGAAGTAACTTTTGGCCTAAAGGCACGAAGGCTAGAAACTGCCTAGAATATGTTAGGGGAGTCCTGGTTTTCCCCAGACTTTCCCAAGTTTAGCACTAAAAATTTCATGTCCCAGGAACCCCCACGGTGCTGGACAAATTGAGTCAGTTGTTTAGGATGGGATGGACAAGGGGCAAACTCTGGTTTTAATGAGGCAGAATGAAAAGTTAAGGAAGGAGTGGCAACATATGATACTGCAAAATTGGCACATGCAGATCATGGAGAATTTCAATGCAAAGCTAAAAATCCAGGACTTTTTTTTTTTTTTTGAGAGAGAGAGGAAGGAAGGGAGAAAGAGAGGGAGAGAAAAATCAACATGTGGTTGCATTTTGCACACCCCTACTGGGTATCTGGCCTGCATTCCAGGAATGTACCCTGACTGGGAATCGAACTGGTGACCCATCCACTGAGCCACACCAGCCAGGGCTAAAAATCCAGGACTTTATCCCAAGGAAGCAATGATGAGTTTTAAACAGCAAAAAGGCATGGTTATATTCTCCCATAAGATAAAACAGCTATCAGTAAGAAGCTTATGGGCCCCTGTTCCAGTCAAGCATAAAAAGGAGACAGTAGAAATATTTGGGGAGTAAATTTACAAACATTATTAATCGTGATTAGAGATGGAAGATGGTGTCATTCATTCATTCATTATTTCAAAAAATATTTACATGTGTTTGCTATTGGATAAATACTATTCTAGAGTGTGGGGATATAGCAAGAAAAAAGGCAATTTTGTTGCTTATATACTGTGGGGGATGCCATCACACAAAGTGGATCAAGCAAGAAGAACTAACTGTTGAAGAAAGACCATGAGTCCCTTTTGATATATTGGTTGTCATATCTACGCAGTGGCATGAAGAATATTTCTGGACTGGTTCAAGTCATACAAAGATCACTCTGGCTCCAGCAAGTAAGATAGGTTTCATAGATTAATTCAGGAAAGAATTAGAGAAAAGTAAGAAGGTAGATTCCCCTGACCACAAATGCTGGGGTCACGCTCTACAGATATTTTGTGGGAAAGTAAAAGAGGGGATAAATATGAGAGATGCTACAGAGACTCTTTGGACTCAGTAACTTATTGGGGACCATGTGAGAGAAAAAGAGAAATCGAAAGAAGAGGAGCTTGGAAGGATAATGGGGTAGAATTCTGACACATCGATTCCAGGAATTCTCAAGGTCATTCATGTATCCTCTCATGAAGATGTCTAGCAGAGAGTTATAAATACAAAGCTGTACAGCCAGAAATCGTTTACCTGCTAACTACTAACCAACCCTGGAGCTATAACTGAATCTGTCAGAGTGAATTCCAGCCTTACTAAAAAGAGAACAGGGAAAAATAAGAAGAGAAATAAATATTAGAACTTGAACATTACCCATATTAAAGAGGTAGAAATATGTGAATACAACAGAAAATAAAAAGTAAGTTAGAACTTTTGCATACCATGGAAGCCATAAAGAACATTTTAATCCAAATTTTCATAATAAAATCACTATCTCTTCTTTATGACATTAGAAATGCATTTTAATAGGAGTAATTATTTTACTCAGAATCATAAATGAACTCTCTATATCTTTCATCTTCTATATCTGTTAATCATAAATTTTGAAAAGTATATGTTTGAAATAGAGTTTCACCAAATATAATTGGATACATGCAAATAGCCTATGAAAATAAACTTTAATGCAAAAACAGTTTAAGTACTTCAGTTTTTCTAAAACAAACAATATTCTAAAATTTTTATTGAAAATTTCAGAAAAACATGAGATTTTATAAAAAGGCCTTTTAAATATGAATTTTCAACTAAACCAGCTCAAATGCTATTGTATTTTTTGAAAAGACTACATTACTGAAATTTTAATCAAAACTAGTTGTAAGCAGGAGTTTACTTCAAATAAGTCTGGAAGAAATGCAGACTTTTAATTAATTATGGCATACATTTCCTTTCAAAACTTATAAAAATGCTTTTTCACTAAACTAGACTATTTCACTTTAAAAAGCAGTAGTTCCCTTAAAAATAAAAGGTTTGAGCATATGAATTTTCATAAAAACAAGCTTTTAGATATGACTGTCCATCCATGCTAGCCTAAAAATGGCAATTTTCTTATTAAATATAAAGTGTATATCAATGTTGTTAGTAACTACTAATAATATTTTCTTCAAAATAGCTTAAAACACAGCTTAGAAAATAACAGTTTAAGTAAGATTTAGAAAAAGTGTATTTCAATCAGAATAATTTATAAACATGAGAATTCACATACTTTAACTTAAATAAAGCTATAAAGCTAATCATATTTCTTTCTTTCTTTTATATCACCTTTGCCGAAGTTCAGGTACCTTGCAGCATTCTACTAATTGGTCTGCCTTATTCCAAAATATAGTCCACATATCACTTCCACTTCTAAAATGGGGCCTGGGAGGAGCATGAGTTACTCTTTAATGAGTACAGAGTTTCTGTTGGGGATGATGAAAAAGTTCTGGAAATAGTTAACAGTGAGAGTTCCTCAACATTGTCAGTGTACTCGATGCCATTAAATTGCACACGTAAAAATCATTAAAACAATAAAAAAAGACTCAAGCTCTGCAACAATATTAACAAATCTTTCCATAATTGGACCTGTGACTTTTTCTTTTTTCCTAAATCTCTGCATATTTTTGCTTCAACAGCATTAAGCTGTCTGGAGCTTCCACCACTTCATAGCTTCTTGGTGTCTCCTCACCCAAATACTTGTTCTCCCTCTTCTTGGAGACACACACAAACGCATTCACATACACATCACATCCTTTTTTGCCTTATTAGCTGCTGTTTATGATTTAAGTCTCAGGTGTGGTGACGTTTTTGCTTGGCTTTCCTTCTTCCCAGCTAGAAGCAGGTTCCCCTCGGTTGTGTTCCAATATACTTTGGTCAAATGCCTATTACTCTATACTTCCGGTTGTTATAAATTCATTGATTTATGCATCTGTCTCACCATAGACTGGAGGTACAGACTGTTTGTTTCCTTTTTGAATATCTAGTGTCTGGCATACTGCCTGGTATATAGTATATGCTCAGTAAATGCTATTGAGTCAATTCATCCATCATTTTTCTTTCCCATTCTGTACTTACTCTCACATACCACTTTGTCAATGTCATCTTGGTTTGAGGGGCTCAAAATGCATTGGACATATCAGGTAACTTCTTCATTTGACAACTTAGTATTTATTGGTTTAATTTTTCATTACGTTATTCGAATATGTTGATTCTCAATTACTTCACGTTGTTTATGTTTTGTCACATCAGCAAACTGAAATCTTTGGAAGGCAAGGCCTTCTTTGGCCTTTTTCATGTGAGCATCAAATTGCATGTTCCATGCATTTAATCCATACTTGGTTAACATCTTTAAATTATAAAAATTTTGAAATAAAAGAAAATTTCTGTAAATTTTTCATAATCTAAGTTTTTGGTTTACATTGTAGAATTAGGCAAATGGTTATCTATAAGGTTGCATTTTAGGCCATTTGCCTCTTAGGTTTATTCTAATACTGTACTCATAAACTCACAGGTGTTTCCAAATAAATACTTCGGTAGCTAATATAATATTCCTAGGCCAGCTTTGCCCTTTTGGGTTTCATTATGCCTCTAGATAGTTCTGTTGCGCTAAACTAGAGAAAAATATTAAATTTTTTTTTAGCACATGTATGAAATTTCCTCTTATTTTTAGACAATAAGTCACTCATTTATTCAACAACAGGGGTATTTACTGTATGCTAAGTATTACTGTAGTCACTAGAGAATAAGATATAACCACAAACAAAATGAAGTTCTGCCATGACAGTGCTTACATTCTAATGGGTAGAGAGGAAATAGTCAGACCAAAAATACATGCATAAAATGAAGGGCGATAATCAATGTGAAGAAGAAAAATAAAGCAGAGTAGGGCAAATACAATGTGAGGGGGGAGAGTATTTCAGGTTCATTAAATGTGTGCAGTGAGGACCCTGGAGACCTGTGAGGTGAGGAAGACATGCGTAAAGCTAAAAAGAGGAACCCAAATAGTGAAAATACAAGAGACTTTGAGAGAAGCATGTGCTTTTGCATCCAAGGAGCAGCGTGGAAACCAGGGGTGGAGGTGAATGTGGTAGAGCAAACAAAGGGAGAATCTAGGATGAGAACAAAGAGTGATTGGTGGGGGGACAATGGTAGGACCACATTAGATCCTACAGGCCATAGTCGGAACTTGGCTTTTACTCTGAATGAGACAGAATATCATTAGGCAATTCTGAGCAGAGAAGGACATGATCTGACCTATGTTGCAAAAATGACTCTCTGGCTTCAGAGTGCCAAAAAAGAACATATGAGGCATATTTAGCAGCAGTGAAACAACTGAGAAGGTTTCAATAGTTTAGGTGAGAAAAATGGTGGCTTAGAATAGGGCGAGAAGTGCTAAATTCTACTTATACTTCCAAAAATAAACAAAAAAAATGAGATGAAAAGGGTTTATGAGTTACGTATGAGTTTAATAGAAGAAATAAAGGAGTCAAAGATGACATTAAGTTTTATGGCCTAAGAAAAGGAAAGAGTGAATTTGCAAAATTATGGAAGAAGCCAATTTGTAGAGGTTTTTTTTTTTTTTTGTAGGAAATATAGTTTGCAAAGGCTATTCAACATTCCAATGAGAAAGTCAAAGAAGAAGTTGGATATGAGAAGCTTCCCCTCTAGCCCCCTTTTTACTTTCCAGAATTAAGCTCATGCATCTACTATAAACTCATTAATATGCTATTCATGAGACTAGGGGTTGTTCAATGAAGTCTGTATTCAGATAGCCACCCCAAAAATGTTCTGTAAAATACCATGTTTAGAAATGAAATGTAATTATCTCTCCTATTTAGGGGAGGCATGTTCTTTTTTCTGTTTCTTTTTTTAAATGATGAAGAAGGGAAACTTTATTCAGTGCAAACAGCTGAACTGGTACAGCACTGCTATGAAGCTCTGAACCAGTGGCTCAGCGCTGGTCCAGAAGCGCACACATGCAGACATACACCTTGTGTTTCAGCGTCTGTATTTCAGCTCCAGCCAAGGAGATTCTGTCTTCAGTCTTCATTTTCTTAATTGTTTTCTTAATTTTTCAATTACAGTTGACATACATTAGTATATTAGTTTCAGGTATACACCCCAATGATTAGACATTACATAACTTACTAAGTGATCATTCCAGCACCATACATAGTTATTAGAATATTATTGACTATACTCCATATGCTGTATTTTACATCCCCATGACTATTTTGTAACAACCAATTTGCTCTGTCTAATCCCTTTACCTTTTTCACCCATCCCCAAGCCCCCCTTCACCTGTTAAAATATTCTCTCCATCTATGGGTCTCTTTCTGCTCTGCTTGTTTGTTTCAGTTTTTAGATTCAATTGTTAATAGATATGTATTTATTGCCATTTTATTATTCCTATATTTTATCTTTTTTCTTCTTCTTCTTCTTCTTCTTAAAGAAGACCCTTTAACATTTCATGTACTACTGGTTTGGTGGTGATGAACTCCTTTAGCTCATTCTTGTATGAGAAGCTCTTTATCTGTCCTTTGATTGAGGCATTTTCTCTAAGAGATTGGTTGCTTAAGTTTTTGAGGTGAACCCTTTTCTGAGAGTCAGAATATCTACAAAAAACATATTTACGAACTGGAAACACAAATTAATCCCCTTCAAAGATACGAGAATTTATATGGCGCTACTGAGCACCAGATGTAAGATTGGCACACTGTGCGTGTCAACAGGGATTACTGTCATTTAACTTGGTGTTTATACTGGGACTTGTTCTGTGAGCAGCCGCATAGGGAAAACCTTTAATGCCACAGATCTACTGCTCAGATGGTATAAACTTCCTGGAAACTCCCATGAGGTTAGGCCCTGGGCTTTCCTCCTAATCTCCTTATTCTAGATTTAAAAAGCATTTTCTAGACACTGCTCATAAGGTCTGTGACTTCTGTGACTGTGCTTCTCAAACTTATATTTCTTGGAGTGCCTTTGTTTTAATTGGAGAACATTTTTGGACTTGAGCTTACTCTCTTCTTATAGCTGCATGCCACTGTGGTTTGTCTTCCACTCGTAGCCTCGCTGTCAGCAGTTATGCCAGAAGGCTGCAAGTTCAAGGCAATATGCGCTGCTGAAGCTTTCTTCCTCATTCTATGTTACAACTGGTCTCTTCCACTCGACACAGTACAATTATGTTGTTCCTGTGGTCTCATTCATGTTTCTCATATGAATGACGTTGTTGGTATAGCTGTTTTCAATAAAATAGGGCAGTCTACATAAGGCCTATTAACAAGCCAGTTTACTACTTTAATTCCTATTGCAACCTTCAAAATAAAAATGTCTGAAGGCTCAAGGAAATCAATTATTCAAGAAAAAAAATGCATGCTATACTGTTTTTATTTTCCTTTCACTTGGGAACAAAGGAAAGGAGGTTACAACTCGGAATTTTCCATGGAACCATTGCAACAACTGAGTCACTCCTGGGAGATCACGGACTCCATCTGAGAAGCATGGCTTGTCACAGGTTGATCTGTGTCCCCCAAAAGATAGTTTAAGTCCTGACCCCCAGCACCTGTAAATGTGACCTTACTTGGAAATTATGTGTTTGCATATGCAATCAAGTTAAGAAAAATGGTCATACTGGGTTAGGATGGGCCATAACTCTCATGAGTGGTGTCCTACAAGAAGACCATGTGAAGACAGAGGCAGAGATCGGAGTGATTCAGCCATGGTCCAAAGATTTCCAAGTTCTGAAGGTGACCAGCAGAAGCCAGGAGAGAAGCATGGAACAGTTCTTCCCTTAGAGCTTCTAGAAGCAACCAACCTTGACAATACCTTGACTTCCAGCCTCCAGAAATATGAGAATAAATGTCTATTACCCAGGTGGTGGTACTGTGTTACGGAAGTCCTAGGACATGAAACACAAAAGGGAAAATGCTACCTCTTTTCTCTTTTCTCTTTACTTGAAAACAAAGAAAAGGAGGTCACAACTTGCTAGTCTCTGACTTCCATGGCAACTACTGATCTGCTCCCTGGAGTCACAGATGCCTGTTTGAAATCACTGTTATGGTCAACTGCTTACATTTTCTTACATAACTGAATGAAGAACAATCAGTTATTTTGACTGCTGTTCTTGAAGGTGCCTTGCTTCTCACATCCCTTTGCAATTGAAGTTACCACTAAAAAGTGTGCATCCTTTCTTTACCATTCTACATCCTTGTTTGTTAAGAACCAACCTAAATATCTATTTTGGGACATCTTTTCTCTGCCAGACTCCACTCTTCCACAGACACCCCCTGCCCCACATGCATGCACTTTACATTGGAAGTCCCACTGCTCTGCTGCAATTCAACATGTCATATATTGAATAAGCTGACCCCGAGGAAACCTGCTATGCACATACCTCTATCTCCATCCTCTGCAAACAGCCCGAGTCATTTATGGTCAAATTCTGAAACATGTGGCCATAATTGGATTTTTTTCCCCACCCAGTCATGTAATTATATCAGAAGTTGGCAGAAGCCCCAACAGAAACAAGAACATAAACATTGAAGGAATCTTTGATGCTCCCAATACACTTATATGGGATTATCAAACCCTTGTTTACAATTTTAAGTATAAGGAATACAGAGAGATGAGGTTGTTAGTAAACCTAGTTCAAGTGGTATATCATGTTTGAAGAAGGTCAGGAAGGATGTTGATGGACCACGATAAGCAAAAGCTTTAAAGAAGCAGAAATGAGAAAAACCTTATTTGAAAATAGAGAAGACAGTGGTCCAGATGCACAGAAAGAAGCCCAGACAAGTGTAGTGGAGAGATGGAGAAAGAAGAGGTGGCTAACTCCAATTTCAGCTCCAGGACACGTGTTTGACAGTAAGCAGTAATTCCTTGAGATGGCTGGGGTGAGCCTCTCTTACTTAGATGTTCAACTGCCATTCTAAACTCAATGAGTCTTGTGTGCTCTGTCCCACCCTACTGCTAGCTAACTTGTCAGTGTCTCCCACAAAACTGTTAGCTTTGTGAGAAAGAAACTTCAATCATTCCGACTTTATCTATCTACCTAGGAAGCTCTCAATAAACATGTGTTGACTGCGCCAGAGTTAATGCCAAAAAGTCAGGACAAATGAGAACTTTCAAGTATATCTGCCTGCATTGACAAACTTTTCAGAATAAGAAAAACATTTATGGAATGCTAATAACATTTTCATCCACAAAGCATTGTGCTATATCTAGCTCACGCTAAAATTTAAGGTTTCCCTTTTCCAATCTGCCATGTCAATAATTACCAAGTCCGACTGATTCTTTCTCTGTCTCTCACACCTGTTTTGTTCTCCACACACCACCACCTCTACCCTAGAGTATTAATTTAGCTAAACCACCATTATTTCCTCCTCACGTCTTCCTGCCCCAGTTGTAATTCACTGCAGCTAATTTTTCCATTATTCACCAGAAGATTCTATAATGTAGGTCTGATCATTTTATTCCAGTAAATAAAAACTTACAAAACCCACCCCCCTCGTTTGTATGATTGTATGATAAAACCCCAGTTGTTTTACATTGTACACACGGTCCTTTGTGATCTGATACTTGTCCTCCTCAGCTTATGTTATGACCTTATTCTTTCTTCTCCTTTGCCCTTCTCTGCTCCAGCTAAGCTGGTTCTTTCAGTTCCTTGAATATGCTGTGTCCCCTCAGCGCTGGGTCTCCAAGCATGCTATCTCCTTGGCCCAGAACTGTTTCTACGGAAAACCCCAATGCCCCGCAAACACTCACCACACCACTTCTTATCTGAGTCATGCTGACTCATTCTTCCATTGCTGGCTCAGAAACTACTTCTTCTAATATTTCAATGACTACTCCTTTCATTCCTAAATTTAGGCTAGGTTTTGTTCCTGCATGTTCCCGTAACCACTCATATTTGCATTATACTTGGCTGTATCACACTCACCCACTATAATGCAAACTCTTTATAGCCTGGGACTCCATATACTGTGGGTCCATGTTATCTGAGCATCTAATGCAAAGTGCAGGACCATAGGAGGCACCGATTAAATATTTTTCATTTAAATATTTATATTTAAGAACAAAGGTATTTATATCTGTAGAAAGCAAAATAAGTACACATCCTGGTACAAGGCAGACGATAAACAGACAAATGTTAAGAATTTGAAATGTTTTTGTTTGTGAAACAGGAAGCAAAGTACCATTTCTATGAGATTGCCTCTAGGAGTGGAAGGGGCAGAGAGAGTCACGATGGAGGTGAGGGGTCTTAACCATTCTAGGAGTTTAGTCCAGCTTGTCTTATTTGCCTCAGTCTGTGGGCTAGTAAATGGACTGTCTCCGAAGAAGGGCACTGTGTTGTTTCAAATTTAGATACAAATACAGAGAAAAGACAGAAAGACTTCTATTAGAATTAGGTCCATCTTTATTGCTACCTTTTCCTGAACACTGCAATCCAGTAATTAATTGAGCAATAAACTTTGGTTTAGCCCTGCTCTGAAATGAGGTGGGTAAGCATTCACCAGAGAATTTTATCTGAAGCTTTAAATTACCCTACTGTTCCCACAGTCTATGCCATTGTATTTAAAAAACTTTTCCAACTATTGTAAAATTGAAATAGCACCTAATTTTGTAGAAATAGAGTATATACATAACTAATCTCATTAAAACTATTAACTAGGTGGTGGGCAGGAAGGGCAAGTATTAATATTCATATTTATTTTTGAATTTGAGACCTAAGATAATAGAATGTTATCACATCATAAGACTTGAAATTTATTGTCTCTGTTTCACATGTATTATCACATTTAATTATCACAATAATCCAATGAATTGGTATTATTATCCCATTTTGTGGGTGAAAAGAACTTAAATTTAGAACTTAAGTAATATGCCCAAGGTCACACAGCTAATAGAGAGAAGCACAGAAATTCAGACCTACTGCCATATTCAAATCTGATGCTGTTTCTCACAATTACTGAGAATTTCCTCAATTTGTTGTTTTTGTTTTTTTATGTCTAGGTATTTTTTTTTCTTTTTTTATTATTGTTCAAGTACAGTTGTCCCCATTTTCCTTCCAACACTTTCCCCACCCCCACCTCCCACCCTCAATCCTACCCACCCTTTGGTTTTGTCCATGGGTCCTTTATACATGTTCCTTGATGACCTTTTCCCTTCTTTCTCCCATTGTCCTCCTCCCCTTTCCCCTCTGGTTACTCTCAGTTTGTTCTTTATTTCCATGTCTCTGGTTATATTTTGCTTGCTTGTTTGTTTTGCTGATTAGGTTCCCTCATTAATGCTCTGTCATGCAGCTCAAAATAGAAATAATTTTTTCATTCAAGTGTTATTCACCTGAAGTAACTCCTTCTTTTTCAATTTTCTGCGTGAAGATCTCATTCCACTTGTACCTCCCCTTCCTTTTCCTCCTGCTTTCTCTTTTAAGATTACAAAAAGAAAAACCTACTCATGTTTTGCTAGGTCAGTTTTAAGAATAACTACATAAATTCAAGGTCCAAAGATCTTTATTTTTATTACCAAATTATAATACCAATGTTCATACTCCTTTTCTTTCTTCAAAATCTTTTGCCTTCCCCATACAGATAACTGTCTTCTCATGCAAGAAAGTTCTTGGAAACAAAGAGTATTCATGTCACTGCAACCAGTGAGATTGTCTTCATAAAGCAAGGACTGTAAGCAAATACCGTTTATCTATATGCTTCAGAATGGGCATTAAATTGCTGACTTATTAGGATTTTCATTTTCAAAGTAAGTTTGAAACAACTAGATACACATTTTTATGCTGTCTTATTATTTCCTAAATAAGATTAATTGTTCTTAAATGTTCTATTAGGAAAATATATTAAATAGTATCTACTATGCTCATTTTTGCCAAGTGAGTTGCAAGGCAGATTAATGTTAAACTAGAAAATAAACCATCCATTATTATCACATTATAGGACCAGAATACAAAGCCCATAAATGTCAAACTGCTGTTTTGGCTACTTGTGAAGTTACTTCAGTCTGCTGATGATAGGAAGATTTTAATGTTATTCTTTATAGTTGTGTTCAATACTAAGAATAGCTGCAACCCGAGAGTGTGACTAATGTATTTATATTAGCAGCCAATTCATTTTATATTGTCACAAGTACTGCTGTTATACATATTTGATTATTCAATATTAAACAGTTTCTGTATGGCATTAGACTCAATCAACCAGTATTACATGTGAAACACACTTGAAACCTTAGAGGAAAATTTTACTTGCCTGGGAAAGAGGAATCAGAACCAAATATGAGAAAAGGAAGCCAATCTTTTTTCACTTGTTGTCCTTAAATCATTTGTATGGTAAAAAAAAAAAACCTATAACATGAGATCAAGTATCTTAAATTTTTAAGTGGACAGTCGAGCATTGTTCACTACAGGCGCAATGTTGTGCAGAAGCTCTCTAGCACTGTTTCAGGTTGCACTACTGAAATTTCACACCCACTTAACCAGAACTCCTTTCCCGGCCCTGGCAACCATCATTCTACTTTCAGCTTCCGAGTCTGACTCCTTCAGATACACCGAATGTGTGGAATCAGGAGTGTTTTTCCTTCTGTGACTGGTTTATTTCCCATAAGGGCCATAGGTTTCATTGCTATAGTGGCATGTTATATGATTTCCTTTTTTGAAGATGAATAATATTTCATTGTATGTTTATACCGCATTTCTTTATCCATTCACCTGGCAGTTAAGTTGTTTCTACCTCATGACAAAGTGAATCATGTTGTAATAAACACAGGGCTGAAAATACCTCTTTGAGTATCTGCTTTCTATTCTCCTGGATCCCCAAAAGTGGAATTGTTGCATTACACAGTATTTGCACCCTCAGTTTTTTTTTTGAGGAAACTTGGCTGACATTGTTTTCTCTAGTATCCAAGAGTGCATGAGGACTCCAACTTCTCTACCTTCTTTCCAGCACTTGGTGTTTTGTGGATGCTTTTTTTTTCTTCTGATAATTGCCTTTTTAACAGGGCTGAGGTTGATAGCTCACCGTAGTTTGGATTTCCATTTCCCTGATGATTAGCAATGCTGAGCATCTTTTAAAATAAATATTGCCCATTTCTATGGCTTCTTAGGAGAAATATTTAGTCAAGTCCTTTCTTCAGTTTTTAATCAGGTTATTGGTTATTTTTTAACTACTGAGTTTTAGGATATTTGGGGTATTAACCTCTTATGATATACATTGTTGTAGATGTTTTATCCCATCCCACAGGTTATCTTTTCACTCAGCTAATTATTTTATTTGCTGGGTAGAAATTTTTTGATTTGATATGGTCCTACTTGTAAATTTTTGCTTTAGTTGACTGTGCTTTTGGTAACATCTCCAAGAAAATATTACCAAGACTAATATCTTGAAAATTTTCCCTTATGTTTTCTTTGAGGAGATTTATAGTTTCAGTTCTTAATGTTCAAGTCTTTAATCCATTTTGAGTTGATTTTTGTGTAGGGAAAAGAATCTAGTTTCATCCTTTAGCATGTGAACATCCAGTTTTCCAGCCCCATTTGTTGTAAAGACTATCTTTTCCCCATTGTATATTTTTGGCATGCTTGTTAAAGATCACTGTACCATACATGCATGTTTTTTTCCTGGGCTTTTTGGTCTGTTCCATTGGCCTCCATATCTGTCTTTGTGCATATTATTTTGTTAACTTACTTTGAAATAACCTGTTTTGAAGTCAAGAAGTGTAAGGCCTCCAATGGTTCATTTTCCAAGAGATTTTTTTTTTTATTCAAGATCATTGTGCCTTCATATGAACTTTAGGATTTTTTTCTGCAAAAAAATGCCATAATGATTTTAATAAGGATTTCAATGCATCTGTATATTGTTTGGGGTATATGGACATTTTAACAATATTAATTTTTCTAATCCATCAACACAAGACATCTTCCCATTTAGTTATGTCACTTTCATTGTTTCCAGCAATGTTTTGCAGTTTTCATTGTACAAGTGTTTCACCTCTTTGGTCAAGTTGATTTCTAAGTATTTTCTTCGTTTTGAAGAAATGGCATGTTTTCTTAATATTCTTTTTAGAGTGTTTATTGTTGGTTATTGAAATGCAATTTTGTATGTTGACTTTGTATCCTGTGACTTTGCTGAATTAATTTATTAGTTCTAACATTTTTAAATATTGTACTGATTATGCTATTACAGTTGTCCCAATTTTTCCCCTTACTCCTCCTCCCAGCACCCCCCTTTTGATTACTGTGAAGTATCTTTTTTCATTTTTCCTTATAGCCAATGTATGTCCTTAAATCTAAAGTTACTTTGTTGTAGACAACACACAATCAGATTTTTCAAATGCATTTGGCTACCTTATGTCTATATTAGGGAGCTTAATCCATTTACACTTAAGTAAGTTTTTGATAGTAAAGGACTAACTAATGCCATTTCATTGTTTTCTGTGAAGCAAATTCTCGTATTTTTGTAGTTTTTTTGTCCCTCTTTCCCTCTCTTGATGTCTTCCTTTTCATAATTGCATACCTTCATTCATTTGTGTATCTTCTATAAGTATATTCTTTGTGGTGGCCATGAGGTATATATTAAAAATCTTATAGTTATAAAAACCAGTTTAAAGTGATAACAACTTCAATTATATAGTATTTTGTATTTTTATATATTTACATTTATAGTGAGATTTATACTTTCGTATACTTTTATGTTGCTGTTTATCATCTTTTCATTTCAATTTGAAGGACTTTAGCATTTCTTGTAAGGCATGTCTAGAGTTGAGAAACTCAGATTTTATCTAGAAAAGTATTGTTCATTCAATGTTGAAGAACATTTTTAAGTCTTGATTATATTTTCTATAATAATTTAAAAGAATAAGTTTATTCTTTGGCTATCAACATATTTTTATAATAACATTAATTTTTCCTATTTTCTATTTTTCTTAGTAACAGCTTACATTCTTTATTCTATTTATAGTATTTAGCTATTTCAAATTAATTTATCATTGTAGCCATTATATAACAATTGTTTAATGAATAGTACTTTATTAATATAATACTATACCAGATTAAATAAACCACTGAACTTTGCTTTTCCAATTTTAGTTCTCCTATCTGAATCCATCATTTTTGTCCAAGTCCTCATAGCGCACACAACTAAAGGATCCCACAGCATGTTTGAGTAGTGTTCAAGATAGACTGAGACAAAAATACAAAACAGACTTATACCAAAAAATATTTGTTGTTTATCTGAAATTCAAATTTAACTCAATGCCCTTTATTTTTATTGCTAAATATGGCAAATCTACTCCTGGAAAGCTCCTGACACTTAGTTTACCCCTTGGGAATTAAGGACACAAGAACAACTCAGCAGAACAGAAACAGATTCATGGATACAGAACATTTTGACGGCTGCCAGATGGAAGTAGGTTTGGGGGCTGGGTGAAAAAGGTGAGGGATTTAAAAGTACAGATTGTTGGCTACAGAATAGTCATGAGGATGTAAACAGCATAGGGAATGTAGTCAGTAACATTGTAATAATTGTGTATGCGGCAGATGGGTACTAGCATTGTCCAGATCACTCTGCAAGTCATAGACAAATATCTAACCGCAGGTGTACACCTGAAACTAATATAATATTGCACATCAGCTGTAATTGAGAAATTAAAAAAGTAACAGCTATTTCTCAGGGAGGACATGAGATACTCCCATTAGAACCAAATCTAAGGATAAAGTAAGATTTATATCAAGACAGGCACCATCGTAAATTTGCAATGTGCCAGACACAATGCTTAGCTTTTAACATGAATTTCAGTACCTAATCCTCCCAGGTACTATGTTTTAAAGGTAGGAAAATAACAATTTAGGGAGGCTAATTTGCCAAAAGCTATACCTCTAGGAAGTGAGACAGCCAGGATTCAGAGTTCTAATCCAAGCTGACATTACCCAGAGCTTGAGGGCTTACTCAAAGCGCTTTACTGAGAGGATAAAAGCTTAATTCTAATAATATATATACATGCATATATACATCAATATATATATCAGGGTTAATGGGAATATGATAGTACATATTTTCTTCCAATCTTTATTTAAATAACATTTAGTGAGCGTCTCTGTGTCAGTCACTATTTTATATATAAAAATGGTAAACAAGACCTATATAATCCCTCCACTCTCAAGTATACAATAAAATAAATAACATGCTAGGAGAAAAACAACAGCAATCGTGGATTTAAAATACAAATAATAAAAATTCTTCTTACCACAAAACATGTTTATCATTTCTGACCTTGGAGCTGTGTAGATGACAAGAAAATCTAAGTCTACACATCCTTGCAAAGTTATCACAGAAATAATGGCAAAATGAATTTCTCCAGTAGGGCTGTTCATGAACATAAAGCATGGGAAACTTTAGACTTCACACATAACAATAGTTTCCTCATCTGTGGTAGCTTGTTTCATGATTTGACATAAACAATTATTAAGGGTTTACATAAATGTGTGAATAAATTGAAACTTGTTATTCAAATTAATTTGAAAAACCATACTAGTAAATTAGAAAATAGTACTTTACTTATTCAATCATTCAACTAATTATCATATTCTATAATCTTTGAAAGAATTATCTCTAAATATTTTAAATTTTATTAGGCCAGGTATTAGTCATCTGCGCACCTGTCAGTAGGACGGTTATACTATTTACTGCTGAAATTAGAACATCTCTGAGTGTGAAAGGAAGGACTATTCATTATTATGCCAGGACATAAGGTGTGACCTGGATTGTCACAAATAAGCCATATTTGCAAGTCATTCGTCTCTATTGCAGAAACTTCAAAGATTATCACTTTTTTGGTGACTGGCAGTAGACGCTTTTTTCTTAGTGGGAAAACAGGAGGGCATGGTACCAAGGGTATCATACACCAGGATTTGCCATGGTAGGTTTATGATATCATTGGCGGTGATCAGAGCTAAAAATACAGCAAAAGTGAAAATCTGTCCTTGTAGTAATAAACACACATCCTTAGAAGAGATACAAATAGCATGCATCTACTGGTGAAAATGAGGGTGAAAACACAGTCATCGTTGGATAGTTAATATTAAAATATGTAAAGTTTGTCATCTGTTAATACCACTAATCCCAGTCCTTTTTATCTGTGCAGTTATCTGTGCAATGGCTTTAATGCCTGGAAATCCCTCATTTGAAAATTTTCCATATTGCCCTAATAGCAGCTTATTACTACGTTTCTTTTCTCTCCCTTTGCGTGCTTGAGTTTAATGCTGTTACCTTGATTCCATCTTCCTTTTAGTTGTATGGAAAGGAGTTATTACAGTGATGAGACTGTTAATTAACATTAGGACCGCATGGCTTGACTTTCCTGTAAATGACATATTGTCACACTGTCTTGAAAATAAGGAAGGGCATTATTCTTGATTTCTATCTTTGTGGCTGCCTTCCTTCTCCTTTAGTAGTTCTATAGGAAATCATTGTGTTTTCTGTATATAAGCCACTAACCATACTTACATATCCTAAAATAAGAGTTAACTTTCAATTTCAAAGAACTATCACATACAAGAATGCTTACATGCTTATTTGCAAACACAGTTGTTCTTTCAAAAAATATCATGTTGCATTCAATAAAACCTATGTCATTATACCCAGAAAAGTAATGAACCCAATAGGAAGTAAAAATGATTAACAGATAAGTAAAGAAACTTTAATTTACTTCTCCCTGTGAATAGATATTTACATTAGCATATAGGGAGTAATGAGATAAAGTAAAAACAATATAAAAAGAGATGAACATTTTCAAGTTCAATTCACAGTACACTAAATTAGTTGAAAGTTAAATTTGTGTAGTTTATCTTCTAAACGCTCATTTGATAACCATTAGCTGCTTCTATACCAATGCACATATAAAAGCCAGTGGCTTTCAATATACTTCCCTTCTGAGTAATAGTCCCTACGAATTTTCTTCAACATTTCAGCAAACATATTGGAAATCTAAACTGACTCAGGGAACGTGTTGATCAGGTTGAACTTTGGAAAAAGCTACGTGTAGGAAAAACACATTATATTTCAATGCAATCTCTCTCCAAGACACTGAAGGTGTTTTAGGAACTTAGAAAATCAATGACACTTCACAGTATGTCTGTGAACTGAGTAGACATTATTATGTTTTATCAATGAGAAAACAGATAGGGGAAATTAAAGGGAAAAACAGGCCAGTGAAATACGCTGGAGAATAAAACAGTTGTACAGAGGACCAAGAGCCACAGCTACACATCTTTATACTATTGAAAAATTCTAGCATTAAATGTAAAAAATAGGAAAATAATTTTGCATGTAAAATGACAGGCAGCTTAAAAATGTTCAGATTTTCTTCTAAAGTAAATAATGTGTTTCCACTACTCCCATATGAGAGAAATATTAATCCACTTTAAACCCTGAAAAGTAAACCAGAAGTGTTAAAGTCACCACATTTTAAAATAGTTATATTTTTCTCTCTAACATCACAAGAATTACATTTTTAAAAAAACAGTTCCCTGAGACTGACAACCACAGGGAAATCGGGGAGTGTGAACATCAAATGGTTAGTTGAGTCAGTAGCTGGAGAGTACACAGTTCTGTAGGTGAGAGACTTCCCAAAGGAAAGGATGGGTTTAAGGGGTGAACTTTAGAGCATGCAACTTGCCTTGGCACACTTTCCTAAATCTGATCTTCTTGAGATCTCATCTGCCATTAGGTTGCATTCCCTAAAGGTATAAAAACCTCCAGGCAATCAAAGAGAAAAAGCAAAATAATGGTGTCAGAAAAGTCTCCTTTTAAAAAAATATTTAAACTGAAATAAATAAGAAAAAAAAACCAGTTCACCCATTTCTCCCACCTCCCATCCTCTGTATATGGCTATGGATGGATATGGATATATATATGTCATATATATATATATGTCATTTTATATATACACACACACACATCCCAATTTCTTTATCTATTTATTCATCAATGGAAACTTAGGTTGTTTCCATATCCTAGAAAATGTATAAATAATGCTGAAGTGACCATGAGGTATATGTATCTTTTCAAGTTAGTGTTTTGTTCCCTTCAGATGGAAACAAATCATATAGTGGAAAGAGTGAATCATACAGTAGTTCTATTTCTCAATTTTTGAGGAACTTCCCTAGTGGCTGTACCTCTGAGCTCTAATACAGCAAATTGGGCAACTCTCTGCAGATACATGGACCACTCTCAGTCCAAAAACCCTGCTGCGCAGTGAAGCTTAATCTAAGTAACTGAGAAAGTATCATTCTACACAGGCTTAATATTTTCTAAAGCGATATGATGAATATTAGTGATGCTTACATTCAGATTTAGTAAAGATATAAACAAGAAAATAAATCTTAAGGAATACATTTTGCTTAAATTACTTTGTGATTAATGTCAAAAATGTGTACAGAATAGTTAACTAAAACTTGATTTTTAAAAATCATCCTGCTTTTGTAACTCTAACTTACAAAGTTTCAGGTTCCAAACACTATTTACATGCACGTTTTTTAGGACCCGTAACTGACGTTCAGCTCTGTTGTAGCCCTTCCTGTCTTTGCTGCAGAGTAGCTTCAGAGGTCACCTGCGGATTACCAGCCTGCTCTTCTTTCTCCCTCTCGTCCTCAGCAGCCTTTAATTACCAGCTTACTCTAATTATTCCACTCCATCGTATTTGTCCAGCTAATTCCTTACATATAAATCCACACATCTTCTTTGCACTAATGGCTTTTTCTTCTCAGATTATGACTTTATATTTTAAAAACCAAATCAGTATTTTTAAAATTGATCTTGTTGTAGGAAAGAAACAGAAGATAAAAAATACAACAAGTTACAAGGTGATTTCTCTACCTGTAGAAAATCATACAGTGGTTTTCCTTCCTATTAAAACAAATGTTCTCCCTCCAACACTATATTCAAGCATTTACTTTCTGGTCTCTGAAGCTGAGAGCTATTTAAAAAAATTTACTTTGAAGAGAAGTACATTGATAGTAAAGGTTACTAAAAAGCTATCTCAGTCAACTCAGCAGCTTTGGTTTTCTTAAGTTGTTTTTTTCCTGTTTTCTTATAGACACAAAAAAAGAAGAGAAAGACAGAAAAGGAAAGAAAAAAGGAAAGCAAGGCAAAGGAAAAAAGAGGAAAGAAAAGAGAAAAGTGTTTGACGTGAAGGACCCACATGCTGCAAAGCTGTATGACAATATTACCATTACATTGGGTCCTTACTTAAACTCTAAGACAATATGCCATCAAAAAAAAAGAACCTGACTTATTGATTGAATTTTTAAGATGTATACAGATAATATAAATTTGCATATAGCATGATGATACAGTATTTTTTCAGTTTGGGGAAGAAAAAAATATATGATATCTTTTGAAGATTTAAAATATGTTCATTCTGTATCTATAAACTAGAAAAACTAATTTTAAAAATTCTTGCTTCAAAATCATCAATAGATATATTTATTTAAAAGACAGTTCTAAATACATCAAACTTTTAGCAACTGTGATTAATCAGGGCAATATTTCACACAAATATTTGTTTGATTTCTCTCTCCTGCACTCCCTCTCATCAGAATAGATCAGGTCTGAAATGGCAGTTGTCCAGGGGGATTTGCTCCCCATTGTTTTGATCTAAAGTGCTTTGTCTAGGTGATGACAAAGCAACACGCGTATATTGCATCAAAGGCAGGAAATGCGTTGTTTTTTCTTTGATCTCTAGAGAGCAATTCTTGAGTAGAAAAGTGAGAGGATAGACCTTAAGACTTTTTCTTAATATTTTAATCTGAGTATAAACTACTTTTTTGTGAGAAGTTAGAAATTCCTAACAGCACAATTCCAAAATGAATAGGGCCTGATTTTATATTAGGTTTTTACATCTTTGCATCAAAATGACTCTCCACTTTTAGACAACTATGAATGTCTGAGTCCAAACTGGAGATACTTCACTCACTTGGAAGCCTGATGTTATACTTTTAGCTTGAAAATAAGTAAGATCCTGAAACTCAATACTGTATCTTAAAGAGTGATATCATCAATGTCCTTTGTTATTTCTCTCAGTTATTTGGACCTTTGACAGAACTAGCAAAACCTGTGACATTCTTTTCTTGCCTTTTCCATTTTCCCTTCGGTTCCCAGCATGGTGCTCATTCTTCAGTCAGCTTACTTGAGGTCAGACTGCATTTTGTCTTGTACCCAGTTAGCGCATCTGTTCTTTTTCAATGAGTGTATGTGAGCGAGTGTGCAGGTGCACCTGTGTAGGTCTCTCCCTCTGAGGCATATGAATGTTAGCAAGACTTAATCTGTTGAATGCTCTCTTCACCTCTGAATTCAGTTTTCCTCTTTACATCTAATCAAATACAATTTCTGTTTAATACTTCAAGGAGAAGTTCGGAAAACAAAAAAATTAATTTGGCAAAAGATATTTGACATCTACCATAATCCATGCACAAAATATTCAGATAGATGATATGCCCAAATATAAGAACTAAAGTTACAAAGCTTCTAGAAGAAAACTAGTGAGAACATCTTCATGACCTGGGGTTGACACAGATTTTTTAGGCAGATCACACAAAAATATTAACAATAAAAATGATAATTCATCAAAATTTAAACTTCTGCCCATTAAACACATTAGAAAATTAATAGGCAAGATAGACTGGTAAAATATTAACAATACTTATATTTGACAAAGGACTTGTGCCTCAAATGTATAAATAACTTCTTGAAGTTAAGAATAAAATCAAACAATATCATAAAATTGGACAAAATATATGAACAGAAGATAGAAGAATGGAAAATAAGCATATTAAAGGGCACTTAACATTATTAGCCATTAGGGAAATACAAATTAAAACCACCATGAGACATTCCTTCATACACAAAATATTGCAAGGCTATGAAGCAACTTCCATATGAAGGATATAGAACTTTCATATATTGTTTACTAGAGGACTGTTAGACCCAACAATTCTATTCATAAATGTCAATGTGCCCAACGATCTGAAAACATATGTCCACAAAATCTTGCACGTATGTCCATAGCATCTTTATTCACAATAACCCAAAGTGAAAGCACTAATATAATAGTAAAAAAAATAAGAAAGACAAAAAATAGATTCTGTGTCACAGCAAAAGTTTATTTTCCTGGGAAAGGGAAAGAAGGGTAGCAGGATTGAGGAAAGGGTGCTGTCAGCGCATGATGAAAATCTGACAGTTTCCGCCAGCCCAATGGGGAATTCTGGAGCAAAGACTGGCAATTAGTGCAATCTGCTTTGGGTAGAAAGGGCTAAGCTCTTTTGCCAACAGCTTGTTTAGTAATTGCCTGTGGGCTGCTCTAAGATGACCGTGTCCTTAAGTTACTGCCACCTGACTTAGTCATTGACTGGGGAATCACCAAAAATAGTGGGGCCCTGGCTCAAGAGCTGAGCCAGACCGTGCAGAATCCCACAACTAGAGGCTGTCAGCCAACCACATGCCTGGCAGCCGGCAAGCAGTCCTCTTTGCAGGGGCATTTAAGTAGCAGATCGCCAAGATTTTCACTCTGTGAGGCTCAAGTTATGTAAACTTCAAAACGAGGCTATGGCATGAGATGCCATGATGGTGGTTATCTTTAGGGAACAGAAAGTCCTGAGTGGTTGCGATGGACCACTGTAGTGCTTCCTGCGGTGCGGGGCATGTCCTATTTCTTAATCTAAGTGGGTTTGTTTTATGATTTTTCATCAGACTACCACTCACGACTCATGCATCTTTTGTATGTATGTTTATTTAATTAAAAGAAAAGCAATTTTTCAGTCATTTCCATAACAGGAATGTAAACTAGATAATGGTTTCAAGAGTGAGTGGTGGAAAATTTAGAATGTATACATTTCTAAGCATGACAAAGGGAACACATTGTGTTGTACTGTTCTGAAAGACAAGATGTTCACGAAAGTAAAAGTGAGCACAATATCCAGGTGTGAGGATATCAATGTAATATTAGGATCCTAATGAGCTACATTTGATTTAATATCTAATAACATTTGTAATTTAATGAATTTTGAAATACAGAAATAGCCTATAAATCCAATCTGCATTTTTATAATATATTCTTTCCTGAAGCAAATCTAATTTTCTTCAAATGTCTATTCAAGCTAATATAAATGACATGTTACTAATTAAATGCTACCATTTAGTAAATATTTTAGATGGGTTATTTAGTAAAAAATCCATCTAAAGTAGACTAACACTAAAATGTTTTTCTCTTATTTCTCATGTATCTAAAAGTCACAATACACAGAAACTAATGCTTATCTTGTTTTCAACACACATATAATATACAAGCAAACACATTTTAAAAATAAATCCACCATATGTTAGGCACTATTCTAGTTCCTAGGGATAAAGAGATGAATATAATGTAGCTTTTACTATCAAGAACCTAAAACTCTAGCACAGGAAAATCCACTTAGCAATGTGATGAATGCTGGACTAGTAGTGAAAGAGAAAGGTGTGGAAGCACAGAGAACAAAAGATACTGCATTTCTTTTCTCAGTCCCAGGGAAAAGTCCTGGCTACTAGATGCCCCAGAGAAGTTTTCCTTAAAATGTAAGCAAGAGTTGGCCAAAAGGAAAAGAAAGGACCTTTCAGGCAGGAGGGAAACATAATTAAAGGCAGAGATGGGTGAAGGTGAACACTTGTGTATTGTTAGGATTGTTGAGTGTTGTAAAGTGGCATAATTTAGCCCGGGTGGTGGAAGAAGGGTACAGGGAAGGACTGGTGGCCATAAACTGGAAAGTGTAGGTTGGGAATATACAATGAAGTGTTAGGTCAGATGGCAGAGTCTAGAGCAGTGATATGAAGTAATGCTTTGAGGACACAGGACAGGAGCAGCCTGTGAGGGCAGCGAAACCAATGGAAGGGACAGGGAGAGAAAAGCAGACGGAGAAGTAGAAGGAGGACAAATGATTAAGTCAAGGGAAGAGGAGGCACTGAGAAGACAACCAGCAGGGTCAAAAAGTCGTACAGAAGTCACACAGGATGCGATATGAACAGGAACCCTTGGACTTGGCAGGCAGAAGGTGGGGTTAATAGGCTGGAGTGGAAAGTCAGAAGGCAGTCTGCCTGGGAAAGATGAGGGTGAGGAGTGGGGTGATGTCATTGTGCATTTGAGAAAGGGGAGAAACAGATGAAGCAGAGAAGAGAATTAGTTGTTTTAAAAAAATAAAAAGACAAAACTATAGTTGTAGGCTGAGTGGCATTAGCCTATAAAGAAGAAATAATTGAAGATATAAAGAAGGATGTAAAAGGACACTGGAAAGAAATATTATTTTTCCCCTTTAAAATAGGATGCAAGTAAAGAAGAATGAGCACATATGTAGGTATATTAGCAGTAGAGAAATTGAATGAGCAAGTAAACCTGACCAAGGGCTGTCATGAGTCCAGAGCAGAACCAGATACACTAACATTTTACAGGAAGAGGTCAGTACCTAGCGTCTTGGGAACCACACAACCCCTAGTATACCCGTCAGTGGCAGAATTTGACTGTTCTCCCTGGAAAACTTGCATCAAACACCTTACATTGACTTGTATCGTGTATACATGTTGTCTTTCTAATTTCTTCCCTCTCCCTCTCTCTTCCTTCCTCTTAATTTGAAGACAAGTAACACATTTTGTGTTCCTCTAGTGCTGGCCGATGGGCACACTCTCCCCTGCAGCACCGGGACTTCTTCTCAAGGGGGTCTTTTGGGAGAGAAATCCCCCACCCCCGGCCCTCACCACCCTTCACTACCCATTTCTCCTTTCTTGACCATTTGCGCAACATTTGACTATTCCTACATTGAGTTAGACCTAATATAGCAACGAGTATGATAAAAAACAGCGAGAATGTGGTCACCACAACAGCTGTCTTCAAAGTTGTGATCCTCAGGCACAAAGCGCCTAAGTCAGCTTGCACAAGGCTTCACAGGCAGTAAGTGGCACCGAAAGTGTCAACCCCAAAGGGCAATTACTCTAAAGTCCCTGCTTTTACTGTGACCTTTTTAATCCCATCAAGAATGGATTGAAAGGCCAACCTGAGAAAGCAGAAAAGGGTATTTGTGTTTTCAGATATTATTCTCTGAGTAAAATTGAGCTTTGGAGATTTAGCCCTGAATTTTCAAAGGAGCTGCAGTGTGCTTGTGTTTTGAGCATTTGCAACTAAATAGTTCATGATTAATTCCAATTCACAAGTTCTCCAAAAAAAATCAAGTGAAGCTGAGCTGCACTCAACACTTTCAAGTGTGTCTAAGCTCTTTCCACCTTCCTAGGAAATCTGCACCATTGTACACAGGAGTTACATCTTCAACTCTCTAAATATGGAGCAAGTGGATGAATGCAAGTGCAAATAAATTTTGTAATTTTATTACTAAGTTTGTGTCTGTAAAGTTCAAGTGTGCCAGGGAAAATCAAAGCTTTATTTCAATTTTTATTGTATTTTTGAATGTTGGGCTTAATTTATCATTGGGGTAATTTAGAAACCTCACACTAAAGGAGAGCAGATAAAAATGAAATTTTCTTAATTAAGTAAAAATGTAGAAAATACATAGGAACAATGATGATTTTTAATTGTAATATACAGAGTTGTAGCTACACTGAGCATGGTCTAGAAAACAATCATGTTGGCATTTCATTTTCATTAATGAATGGCACATCTATGAGTGGTTAGTAAGGTAATCATGCCTTTTACAAAATTCTACACAACTTGCATTATCTAATAATAATAATAATAATAATAATAATAATAATAGCTAATTGCTGAGGCTTTACCTCTTTGGGGGGAAGTTACCTAGCTATGGAAAGGGAGTCAAGTCTTCCCCAAGTTCTCTAGTGTTCGAAAAATAATTTCAAAATAAAAGTTCCCTTAGGCAAAATCCTAAAAGTTTTGATATCAATAAAACTAAAGTAGGACACAGAAATCTGCATTTACATCACTTCTGGCGATTCTGATACAGGTGGTTCAAGCACCACTCTTAGCAAAGTTTTGATCCTCTTTATGGTTTGATCCTCTTCTAGAAGTGATGAAGTCATGAAGAGAAGGAAACTGAACCTGGAATTCTCTAAGGATTAGTTTTCCGAAAACTTTCCTGCCCATTTCATCTCATAAACCTCTCCACTTCTGTTCATCCCTTGGTCATCGCCCGAGTACCGAACAACAGGCTCTTCTGTAGCAAGGCAGCAGCTTCTGGTTGATCCCTTCTCCCCTCCTCATTTAGTTCTCTACTGTGATCGTCTTTAATATTGGAATCAGCCACTCCAGGATGATTTATTTTACCTTCATAAGAAACTATTATACCTTTCTATTTATTTTATATAAAAATAACAATTATTTAACACCTGGAATTGACATAGGTACATAAAAGCTTTTCCAAGTCATTTATTAGGATGTTACGGAGGGTTCTGATGGTACCAAAGGCAAGACTGGGACTTCTACAAGAAACAGTTGATAGTGGCCCCTAAACTCACTCATTCACTTTCAGTGTGCTCCAGTGTGTGGCAGTTACCATGCCTGGTTCAGGGAATTTATCATTTGTATTACTAAATTTTAGTCTTCAGGAAATATAAAGTTAGATATAAAAATATTCCTAAAATAAAACTCTAAATTGAAGTGAATAGTGACATTATAAATAGACTAAGAAAATACCAAGAATAAAATTCTAAACCTAGTTTTATCTTAACTGCCTTACCAGGTAAAAACCAATGACCTAATCAAATCTGACAAGAAATCAGACATTTAAAATTATCTATTATTATTATTATTATTATTATTATTGTTACTGTTAATGAGCTTCAGTTAAATGCACATTGAATCTTGAGATTGTTCAATAAAACAGTTATATAATTTACAAATAAAAACATTTAAAGAATTGGAGGTAGGTGCTCAAAATTTCATCCTGCCAGAGTAAATGATCAAAATGTTTGATCATTCAACTGTTTTACCTACATTACAACCAGAATGACCCTAGTAAATACATATTACTCACTTCACACTCAAACCTTTCAGTGGTTTCCTGCTACCCTTAATGTGATTTACAAAGCTTTTTTCGTTCAGCATCTCAATGCTCTCTTCTTGGGTTGCTTTCCAGATACACAGGGCTTTTTAGCTCAGTGAGACTTGCCAAACTCTGTTTAACCTGGGTTTCCCAGCATTATTTCCTCTCTGCCTATAACTCCTTTTCTATCACCCCTTTTCTATTTGCCTGGCTACCTCCTATGAACATTCTCCCTTCAGATTATACCTTTTAAAAAGTAATTTCTTTAGTGTACCTTTCAAACAAATTTATACTAGGTTAGATACACCCCCACCCACCACCACCATATCTTCCTAAAAGACTCTACACTTTCATTCTTAAAACAATCACACTATACTTCACTTCAGTTGCTTGTTAAATTCTTTATTTTTCCCAATAGACAGTAGAAACTGAGGTCAGGATCAACACCGTCTTTCTCTTTGCTGTATGTCCACCGCTTCTCACATAATGCTGTTTATTTAATTCTTTTCTTTAAAAAAAGTTTTAGAGTACCTTTTAGGTAAATACAGGCAAAAGCAAATTCATGTGTCTTCAATTATCTTCCTAAAAATGTAGGTCACCACAGAAGTGTCTGTGGTTTAAATGGGGCCCATCATCTCGCCAACTCCCTACAGCAACTCCTAAGAGTAAATCAGTAATTTTACGTAGGCTGGTGAAAAATATATAAAGACCCAATGATTTTGGAAGCCTTGAGAATTATAAATTCTACATATTTTTTTTTCTTTGGATGACTCTTATAAAACAAATTTAACAAAAAAAATCACACTGCATTCCTTATAAAAAATGAAAGTGCTATAGGAGTGCAATAGGTTATTGCCATTTTGCCAATAAATTTATTGACATTCTGACTTTTATTCAACCTTTCAAATATACTCTATAAAGAGCTGCAGGTTTGGGGATGAGCCAATTTGTTTTAAAGAAGAAAATTATGCCAGCAATAAAATTCCTGTGACTGAGCTTGAAATAGGGAGACATCAATAGGGCGAGAACATTGTCATAGACAACGAACCTAAAGAAACTTCTGTTTCCATAATAAACTTTATGCTTCAATACCGTGATTTGGAGTGCGTCTAGTCCTTGTGGTAAGGATTATAATGGTTCACAATAATTAAGACATAGGACATAATAAACCATAGCAATAACAACATACCAGATTTTTAAAATATTTTGTTTCCTAGTTAGTAAAATAAAAGTGTCCCCAATAGAATGAGGACTATAAAGGGGTAAATCAAGTCATGTGATGAGGAACCATTCAAAAATCGGGGTACATTGTTCATATGCTTTCTCTCAATACACTCTCTGTAGATACAAAGAACTTTTTTCTTTAATTAAATATACTATACTCACTTTCTAGATTTTTCTTATTGATAAAGTTGGCAGTTGACATTTATTTTTGTGTGATTTGGTGTCCAGGTATGTGATATAATACAATTACATTTATATACATTTTTTAATGTGCCAACCCTATTAATAGACACTCAGATGAATGGTTGATACAGTAATCAAGTAATTGCTCCATCGTGAATATAATAAGACTGTTCAATATTTTTCTACATTTTATTTTATAATAAGCCTTTATTAACTCTGATGTGTTTGAAAGGCATAGCTCCTGGATGGTTACTGTGATAGGCTGATTTATGCTAACAATGTGGTCTATTTTTTAAAATAAAATTGCTCCTTGGAATGGGAAAATGTGGTTTATTTTAAGAATGATTCTGTTTAACATTTTACTCTATGAAATGTTTGAGTGAAATTAACCGTTTTATGGTTCATAAATTATTTCTGGCTTCTTTCACCATTTCTCATAAAGAAATGTCAAAGGAAAAACAAGTTGTATGACCCTACTGATGATCACTACGAAATACAATAGGTGGCATTACTAAAATTAAAAAAAACCCACCCACCTATTTCTTATCCTGTTATTGCATTCCCCAATTTGTCATCATAAACACTGAAAACTTAAGTGAGAGATTTATATCGGCCAAGTCTGGATCCCAAATGACAATACAGTATTTACATTTATGAGGCATTTGGTTTCAGGATATCTAAGCACTTTAAATACTACTGATGTATTTTAAAGGTTTTTAGCAAATACTGGTAAGGCAATCAGAAATGTAGATTGAGTGTAACTATGTGTCATATCTACGAAAAAGTTTTCATGAAAACAAAGAAAAACTTGCAGAAGACTGACAATGTGAAAAGGGGAGCCAGTATTTTGATTTTTCACTTGGAATAGTTGAAAGGGCACTGAGGGTATTCCCTTACTGCTAATGGTCAGTTCTTTCTACAACTATAATTCATTTCACTAGGATCTGGAACAGGTGTGGTCTGTCCTTGCCAACGTCTTCCAGAAGTTCATACCTGCCCTAGGCTTCAGGTTTCAGATCTGTTCAGCAGGATTGTTGAATGGCATGCAATCCAATAACTTCTATCTTATTACATGGACAAAACACTGACTTACTATGAAGCCTTTATCTGAAAATCCAGTTTTGCATTTTGAATTTGGAGAAATGGAACTTACATAATTAGTAGAACCTGGGTAAGAAGTTTTATCTTATGAAAAATGTCATTGAAAACATTTTTAACCAAATGAACATTAAAGTTCATGCATATGCATAAACTGCACATTTTTAAAAATTTCTCAAAATAAATGTCAGCGTTGGCCAAGGGCCAAACATAGTACTTTTCAAAAATGGAATAATTATTATTAAAGTTAACAGCAAGAAAAGCAAGAGGTCGAAGGAAAGTGTGTTTGGGCTGCTCAGAATACAAGATTTTGCCATGAACTCTATGAAAAAATAAATATAAGTAGAGCAAAGGGAAAAAATGAGTTTCTATACTCCAATTAAATAGAGGGTTTTCACCTTAGGTCAAATACCATTTACTGCAAATACCTAACTTTAAAAAGAAGCCTTATAATTGCCTATTTCCTTTCAAAAATATACAGCATTGTGCCAGCAGGTACATTTGCGTTGCTGTTAGTGCAATCAGCTCATTTGAGGCGCTGTTGAATGTCAATGCGCGCTGCTGAAGAACGATCACATTTTCAAGCAGGCAGGGAAGTAATTGCGGCGGATCGGTTTGCTGAACCTGACTGCTATAAATGGCCACATGTGATGAGGCTAGGGAGATCAACACAGCTCAAGTTTTGAAGTGAAATTTTATCTTATTTCTGGCACCACAAACACTAACCTGATCCTTATCTGTCTAAGAAAAAACATTCCTCCTTAACAGGCCAGCATAACTCTTTACAATTTCCACATACCTCTTGAAAATTATGAAAGACCCATTGTATTAAAACCTGGGAAAAACAGGATATTTTAGTCCTTTTAGTGTGATCAGGTTAATCTGCCAATTTCACTGGGAAAAACAGGATATTTTAGTCCTTTTAGTGTGATCAGGTTAATCTGCCAATTTCACTTTGTTTTAGAACTTATCTAAAGAAAAAAAATTACTGTTATATTTTTGGATCCTCTACCAAAAAAAAAAAAAAAATGAAGACAATATTGTTAAAACTCATTTAGTCTATTTTTGTGTATTAAAAAAATCCTTGACTAGGAGTCTAGAGGTTTTGTTTTTAGTCTTCCTCGTGTCACTAGTGAGGTGTGGCTTCCTCGCTGTTTGTCTTTGAGAAAGATACGTGACTTCTCTCGGGCTTCCGCTAACCGGCTGACCATTAAAGCCTCATGTTTGTTCTAAACTTCCTTGTGAAAATTCTGAAGTTTTTAAATTTTCAGTTTTTTTAATTAAAAAATCCTAAATATTAACATCTTTGCCTGCATTCTATTTATGACGTTTCCTGAAATTAGAGATTTAGAGACACTGTAATAGTAGAAAGAGTGTCAGCTTTGGAATTATAAAACCCTATTATTTACTAGTATACCCCAAACCAGTTATTTATCTTCTCAAAGCTTGCTCTCTACATGAACATGAAGATTGATGATAGTTAAAAGTAATATTCTTAGAATTACAAGAGGTAAATTAAGAGCCTATTGTTTCAATTTACATAATGCATGATGAGTAATAAACACTCCCGGGACCCACCATCAGCATAAGAAATGGACCATTTCCAATGCCTGGGAAGCTTCTGCATGCCCCTCACCCCAACAATTACAGCCCTCATCCTCCCCTACAAAGGCAATCACTACTGTGAATTGTTTTTGTTTGTTTATGGCTCTTTGCATTTAGTTGTTTTCTTACTACATATCTGTATCTCTAAACAATATATCTTTAAGTTCTATAAATGTGGGGAATTTTATGTATATACCAAATGTCATTATACTAAATATATTTCTCTGCAACTTGTTTCATTCATTCCACTTTGAGATTGACTTTGAGATTGACTTTTGCCTATGCAATGAAATACAAGTATTAATACTACTATAATAATATTTCTAGTCTATTATTGGTAGATATCAAATTGCTTCGAGTGTGGTGCTTTTATAAATGATGCTGTTTTGAACATTCTTGTATGTGTCCCATAACTGTTACAAGGGATCTCTATGTATGTACTGTATGTACCTATGAGTGGAACTGCTGGATCACAGAGTGTGTGTATTTTCAGCTTTGCAAGACATCAGTTTGTTTTCCCAAGTAGGCTTGTAAATATATACTCCCATCAGTGCAAAGTGGATTGTGTGTTCATTCAAAAGCAGAAAAAACATTCTTCTAGCACTTTTGGAGATAATTCTTGAATAACTTTTTAATTCCTTCCGCGATATTAGTTAATTATGTTTATTTTTACTTCTATAAAAATTTGATAATATAAAGTGACAAAGAACACCATCAATTTCATCTAAATCTTAATTTTTTAGAATACAGTAGAAAAATCAGCTTCTTTTGTAATAATCTAATAGCTCTGGTTATTTATAACAAAGCTGTGCTCACAGCAGAATAAATCTTTAAAGTGGCTAGTGGCGATGGGCTAGAGCAGTCACGCCTGTCTTCACTCCATACTCTACAAAGTAGCACGTCTCAAGTTTTTAATCTGCAAATGAGACCCTTGCAGATGCCTTTATACACCACCTACAGATACGCCCACTAGGAGGATACAAAGGCACCTCAACCTCACAATACCCAAAAGTGAACTTACTTTCCCTGTTGCCTCTCTTATTCAGTGTTGCAAATCTGAAAGCAGGGGTTCATCCTGGACTCTTCCCTTCCCCTTACTCTACATAGAATAAGTCACAAAATCCCCTTGGTTTCATCTATGTGCGGCTCACTTTCTCTCTCCACTGGTTTTGCATTAATGATGACTCTCAGCACTTGCCAGGCACTGAGTACTTTGTCTGCAACATCTTTCTTAATTTTTATATCAGGTGGTTAGTATAACTGTCTCCATTATGCAAATTGGGAAACAGAGACTTAGTGGAAGTAAGCAATTTGCTTGAGCTTACTGAACTAACAGATAATAGGGCTAGAACTCAAAGTCAGTAGTCTGGTTACAAAATCTTACTCTAAATGTATCGGCCACTTTGTGATAACTTCAAACTCTTGCCTTGTAACTGCTCCTTTATTTCTACTCTTGTCGCCTCCCAAAATTTTCTCTACCCTGCACTAAAAGGTTTTTAAAACATTAAATCTGATCTTTTTATTCCTTGGTTCAAAACCTTTCAACATCTTCCCATTTCTCTTATTCTAAAATCAAGTCATTAGCACAATCTACAAGGTGTTTACTGCCTATTTCTCCAATCACTTTCAGTATAATATACCCCTTTCCACCAAAAATTCTTGTTCCCTCTGAATAAAATCTTCCTTCCTTAATTATTAACAAGTAGTTATTGATCTTGTCAAGAATTCTTTAAGTTTAATTCAAAGATCAGTTTTTCTCAGAAAGTTTTCCTGACTCAACGGTTTGTTAGAAAATGAGTTAGACTCTAGGGTTTTCATAGCATTGACTGTTATCACAATGCGGGGAGTCGGCCTGATTATTAAGGTAAAATGCCAACAATGTAGACTGATTCTGAACATTCTTAACTCTACTGTCAAGGGCAGTTGCCTCAAAACCTAAGTAGTAATAAAAATAGTTAAGATTTGTTGAGAGTTTACTATGTGTCAGCCACAGCAGTAGCTGCTTGACATATTTTCATTTCCTTATGCTTTCTCCTGGAACTGTGTACATGTCCTAATAATGGCATAACAACTGTAATGAACTGACTGATCGTGAAGCCAGTTACTATTTGTCTCTACCTTTTCCTATTGCATCAATAATGGCTACAATCATATCCATAGTGTTTTATCCAGTACACTGGCAAGAATAATGTGTGAAACAAAAATATGGTTTTTTAGATATAATTGCCAAGGTAAAGCATTGCAATGTCCTCTGGGTAACCTCTCCAATAAAGTTTTCAAGATTTCACCTTCTGTTATCCAAATCAAATCAAAAGATTTAATTTGTACCTTTCAAATGAAAATTTAATAAGCAGACTATCTCACTTGTAAGTACAAAATGGATTTTTAAATGTTTAAGGTCATAGATCTTTTACTAGAAGAGATTAAATCCAGAGTAAGACAGATCGACATCCTCCACAAATATGCAAGTATGGAGGTCGGATAAAAAGAGTAAGTTGTAGACAGTGTTTTCTATATTGAAACTACACCAAGTAGGTCCACTATTGGCTGTGTATAGTAGTGTGGTAAGCGGCACTGGAGTTGGGCTGACGTGGAAGGAAAAATTTCAGTATCACAACATTCTCAGAAGAGCAGAGAATTCTGTTACACGTTTCAAAGGTAGAAAGATACTGCTCTTAATTTGAGTTCTCTCCAACCCTGGTTGAATGGAAGGGTTATAAATATGAGGGAGAAATAAATTAAAGTCTTCATGCGTGATGATTCATGTTGGCAAAGCCAAATGCTGTTTTGGTATTTCATTATCCTAGCCTAGAGTATGAAAACTTACTAAATCACAGGAATTTTTAGTGATGATAAAACGAAGGCTTCACATGAGAAACGTAACGCCAAGTTCAAAAGAAGTTTTAATGAGATCTGTTCTCACATAATCTAATATCTAGACCCCTTACAGTAGAAGCAGTGTAGTGGCAGTGAAGAGTTTATCTGAGGTCAAATTCTTTGGCTATGGAACCACACAGCTTGGTCGTTACTTACTAAATTGGTACCTTAAAAACAAATACTAACATTTTCTGTGCTTCATCTGTAAAATGAGGACATATTAACTACTTCCTAGGCATAGTATAGGGATTAAGTTACATGAAAGCAATTGGAAAGCACCTATCATATATAGCAAGTTTTCAAAAATAGTTACCTTTACTTTCATCATCATCATCATCATCATCATCACTTAGGTACAAAGCCATCTTTCATAAGCTTCAAGTTTATAGATAGCAGTAATTCAAACTTTCAAATTACACCTCATTGCTGACACTCAACAAAACAAGTATATTTATCCTACCACCATCAATGAGTGGAAAGAACAGAACACAATACTGTAAATTCTAATCAGACTTTACTATTGACAATCAGCTGAAAGATTCAGCTTTTTCATTCCTGAAACATGGGAGCTATAGAAAAAAAGGACTCAAGTTGAAAACCCTTTATACCAAATTCAAGGACAAAAAAGATTCTTTATCTCTCTCCATACACTGAAACTATGGACAGAATGTCTACAAAGAAAGTATCAAGAGGGAAATTTTATTGTCATCAAGAGCAGAAACAGAATAACCAACAATATGAATACTCCTCACTATAAGGCAGGAAATCTAGCTTGCACCTTTCCCCAATTATTCAGTTTTTACCTAGTTATCCCAACTATTTTAAATTCAATTCTAGCTAAACTTTCTACAAACAATATATTTTCTGTTTTTCAAGAGTGTGTTGGGGGAGCCAGAATCTGTGCAATAGACTCTCAGTCCACTATCTTAAAATAATTCCTAAAAACATATTTTTATTTTCTAAACCCTGATCACACACAATTCACTTACTCCTTTCATGTCATTTACCACTTTGCCTCTTGTGATTTAATTATCTAACCCATTGTTTTCTCTTCTCTGTTACATTCTATAGTGGCAAGTTGAGATGGGAGTAGAGTTGAAAGGCAGTTTTTTGTACTTCCCAAATATTTATGATGTTTAAGAAATATCACATACATCATGTACTTTGTCTTCTATAAACTCTTTAAATATGTATTATATTTTTCTATTAAATAGATGAGAAAACTGAGGCCCAACAAGTTTAATGCACATTACATCATGCTTCCCTGATTACAAAGCTCAAACTCTTTCCAAGAAGGCAAAGATCTGATGCATTTTTTAATCCCCAATGGAGCTGAACAGAAATCTTCACTCATAGAAATTCTCAACAAATACAAGAAATAAATATTTTTGAGGATACTCTTACCTATATATCAAATAATATTTGGCACCCATTCTCTCAAAGAATATTTTTATACTGGGCTATTGTCCTGAAAGGCAGGTGCGCACCTGTGGTGTAACAATAAAAGCTATCCAGTGTACAGAATGAATAAACTACTAGATTAGCAATGCTTGACTATTAGAGAATGTCAAACAAAACTTTAAATATGTCCTTTTATTATGTATTTAACCTATAGATATGTAAACAAACACATGTTATTCATTCTTACAGAATATGATTTCTTCATTCTCTAAAAAAACACTTGATTCAGTGGCGTTGTGTTGTATTGGTAAATTTAATTATTGAATGAAGGTTGATTATAAAACTTCTTTGTATATTCTACTCAAAAAGTAATAAAAGGCTTTCTAAACATGTATGTTGCTATTGAAAATCAGCTCCTAGCATGTTTACTTTAACAAATACTTGATTGTATGGGCTTTAAAATATATAAAACATGTTCAAAACAGAATAAATATCCATTTATTCATTTAAATGAATATCATTTATTCATGACTCATTTATAGAAAGTCACAGAATAAATATATCATTTTAAAAAATTCCTATTATAGTTTTAATATTATCACTTAGTCCCCTTAAACTCCCTCCCCCTGCAATCACTACACTTGTACATGTCATGAGTCCTTTTTCCTTTTTGCTCGATTCCTCCACTCCCTAGGTTCCCCGACACTTAGCTGTAACCCTACTCTCTACCTATGAGTGTGTCTCTGTTTGGGTTGTTAGTTCAGTTTGTTCATTAGATTCCACATATGAATGAAATCATATGGTATTTTCCTCTCTCTGTCTTATTTCTCTAAGCATAATGTTCACCACATTCATCCATGCTGTCACAAAGGGTAAAATTTTCTTCTTTTTTATTGGGTAGTATTCCATTTGTAAATGTCCCATAGTTGTTTTATCCACTCATCTATCAAGGGGCCCTTGGGCTGCTTCCACATCTTGGTGACTGTAAATAACACTGTAATGAACATAGGGGTGCTTATGTTCTTTCAAATTAGTGTTTTGGGTTCCTTCGGATATATTCCCAAGAGTGGGAGCGCTGGGTCAAAAGGCAGGTCCATTTTTAATTTTTTGAGATATCTCCATGCTGTTTTCCATGGTGGCTGCACCAGTCTGCACTTCCACCAACAGTGCAAAAGGGTTCCCTTTTCTCCACATTCTCACCAGCACTTGTGTTTGTTGGTTTATTGATGCTAGCCATTCTGACAGGTGTGAGATGATACCTCATTGTGGTTTTAATGTGCACTTCTCTGGTGATTAGTGACATTGAGCATCTTTTCATGTGTCTATTGGCCATCTGTATGTTCTCTCAGGTCCTTTGCCCATTTTTTAATTGAGTTGTTTGGTTTTTTGGTGTTGAGTTTTGTAAGTTCTTTATACATTTTTGATCTTAACTCCTCATCAGATGTATCAGCAAATATTTTCCCTGTTCTGTAGGTTGTCTTTTTATTTTGTTGCTGTTTTCTTATACTATGTGAAAAATTTTAGTTTGATATAGTCCCATTTGTTTATTTTTTTTCTTTTGTTTTCCTTGCCTGGGGAGATATATCCAATAAAAGAATTTTATGAGCAATGTCAGAGATTTTCCTGCCTATGTTTTCTTCTAGGATTTTTATGGTTTGGTATCTAACATTTAAGTCTTTATTCCATTTTGAATTTAATCTTGTGTGTGATGTAAAAAGGTGGTCTAGTTCCATTTTTCAGAACATATCTCTCCAATTTTCCCAACAACGTTTAGTGAATAAACTGTCTTTAGTCCATTGTATTTGCTTGCCTCCTTTGTCAAACATTAATTGACTATACAGGTATGGGTTTATTTCTGGGCTCTCTATTCTGTTCCATCGATCTGTGTGTCTGTTCATATGCCAGTACCATGTTGTTTTGATTATTATGGCCTTATAGTATAGTTTGATATTAGGTAGCATGACTCTTTCAACTTTGTTCTTCTTTCTCAGGATCGCTGTTGCTACACAAGGCCTTTCTTAGTTCTGTGAAAAAAATTTAAATATCTGTTCTAGTTTTGTGCAATACATCATTAGAATCTTGATAGGAATTGCATTGAATCTATAGATTGCTTTGGATAATATGGACATTTTAATGATATTAATTCTTCCTATCCATTAACACAGTATGTGCTTCCACTTATTGTATCTTCAATTTCTTTCTTCAGTGTCTTATAATTTTCTAAGTACAATTCTTTTACATTATTGATTAGGTTATTCCTAGGTATTTTATTCTTTTTGAAGTAATTGTGAGTGGGATTGTGTTCTTAATTTCCTTCTTTGTTAGTTCATTATTGTCATATACAAATGCAACTGGTTTCTGGATATTAATTTTGTATCCTGCTACTTTGCTGAATTCATTTATCAGTTCTAGTAGTTTCTTGGTGGAATCTTCAGGGTTCTGTATGTACAGTATCATATCATCTGCAAATAAAGACGGTTTTACTTCTTCTTTTCCAATTTGGATGCCTTTTATTTCTTCTTCTTTTCTGATTGCTGTGGCTAGGACTCCCAGTACTACTTTGACTAAGAGGGGTGAAAGTGGACATTACTGTCTTGTTCCTGATCTTAAGGGGAACAGTTGTAGGTTTTGCCCCTTGAGTATGATGCTGGCAGTGGGTTTGTCATATATAGTCTTTACTATGTTTAGGTATGTGTCCTCTATTCCCACACTGCTGAGAGTTTTTATCATAAATGGGTGCTGGACTTTATCAAATGCTTTTTATGCATCTATTGATATGATCATGTGGTTTTAATTCTTCATTTTATGTGGTGAATCATATTTATTGATTTGCAAATGTACCAAACTTGCATTCCCAAAATAAATCTCAGAAAAACAGTATTGCACAGCAATTTAAATGTGTTGTAAAAAATCATACTTTTGCTGACATATTTTGAACTACATACAGAGAGGCCCACAGGGCAAGCACCTGAAGAAAACCCCTAGCTGGCAACCAGCAAGGAACCTAAGCCTTCAGTATAACATTTCTCAAAGAAGTGGAGATTGCTAATGACCATAAGAGTGAACTTGAACAGGGATCTTTCTGTAGTTGTGCCTTCAGATGAGATTGCACCCCACCAACCTTTTAATTCCAACCCTCTGAGAGACTTTAGGACAGACGGCCTAGCTAAGCGACGTTCATAGAATATGTGACATGATAAATGTGCACTGGTTTAAGTCACTAAGTCTTGGTGTCATTTTCTACACACCACAAGGTAACGAATTACCCAAATAACATAAAATAATTGAATTAAAAGGAACACAAGTAAATGTTTTCTGTCAAACAATGATTTGCAAAACTATTTGGAACATACACACATACAAATGCAGGGCAGTGGTTAAGAACATAAATTCTGGAGGCAGAATGTAGGGCTTAAATCCCAACACTGTCACCTATAGTTGTGTGACCTGGTAAATAAATTTTAATCCCTCCCCTGTTTCCTCATCTTTGAAAAGGAAATAATAGCAGCAATATTTTATCTGATTTGTGCCAAAGTATAAATGTGTGTAAACATGACCTCCTACACTGTTAATTGCAAAATAAAGATCAGATATTCTCATTATTTTGATACCTAGCATTGTGGCTGAACATAGCTCAATAAACATAAGCCTTCCCCACATCCACATTTGATCAGCCTGACGTGATTGATGCCTTAAGTAAGTAGTTCTAAAGCTCACACATATTCTATTTGGTAAACTCAATATATCTTAAGAAAAATTCTGACTTTTTAAAATGTAAAAGTCTGCTCAGATCAGTTCAGAGCTTAATTGTATCTTTTAGACAATCTAAGCATGTGACTGCTTTTTTTGAAGGACACTCTAATCAAAAGAGAGATTAGAGATGGCTTTTTACATAAGCGATGAAGCAAAAAGAAAAGAGAGGGAAGACCCAGGAGAAAATTCTCATTAAAAAAAAAAAAGGATTTAAAACCTACACACAGCAACTCTCTTCCAGAAAGGTATTATATGTAATCTCTCCTCAAAGGAAAAGAGTAGAATCAGGTCACTGCAAGTTCTACCTGTTGCATACTGACATTTTCAAACAAAATTTTATCTCTTTTTATGTGCAAAACAAGATGTGCTTCCTATCATTCTCATTGTTTACTCATCTCATTGAGCAAACAAGTTATATGAGCCAGGTATCAACACAGTTGGAAGAAGAGACTGACCAACAGGTGGAAACACTCTTAGGACTTGGAAAAGAATCCGCAAGGGCCAGACTCTAGGTAGACTCATGTAATCCTAGTGGGTGTGGGAATTTCAAATCTTAAACCTTGTGAGAATGGATTGAGACACATACTCTCCCCAGTGGAATCAGAAATACCCATGAAGAAAATTTCTCATGCACTCTTTGCCAAAATATTAACTCACTCTAAATTCCCAAATGCTGTGATGAATTCTAATTTGCTTCAAAAAATAAAACTAGTACATACATGGAAGAAAACTTTGCCATTCAATGACATCACCAGGCAAAATAAAACTTTTGTTTAAAAATTAGAGGGGGGTGGAGGGATAGAGCAAAAAAGAAAAAGGACTCGAGGACACGAACAACAGTGGGGTGATTGCGAAGGGGAGGAGGTGGGTGGAGGTGGAAGAGTATAAAAGGGATAAATGGTAATGGAAAATAATAAAATAAAAAAATTAGTAGCCCAGAAGATAAAGTCTTTGACAGTATAATTCTTTTTGAAGTAACTCGAGTCTTCTAGAAACAGGAGTTTTAGTTAGACTTTCCCTTGGATGACTCCTGCAGGATTCTGCCACAGATTTTATAGCTTATTTTCAGGTCAGCAAGGATGCCTCATTCCCTACATACATACAGAAAAAGTCAGCATCCAAGCTTCTTATTCATCTCTCTATCCAGGAGACCTGTGTGTTAAGCCACAAAAAATAGTAAGTGACTCTCAGAATTTAAAACACATTATAACCAACCTGATGGATATCAAAAAGAGCTAAACAGAATTTAATATAATATGCTGGTGATTTTAATGTTCATTTTGGTGTGATTTGGGGAAGGGAGTATTTTCCTACTTTTAAAAAGTAGGAAATGCTTCTATTCCTTACTCTATTAATGTATGGAAAAAGAAGAGAAAAATGGGGTATATTAGCAATCATGGATGAAGTTATTACAAAAGGGAAAGAAACAAATTATAATCAACTTTACACTGTTTACAATTTACAAGGCAAGTAACCAAAGACAAAAGGCTCTTCTCTTAGAGAACAAAATTAACTGAACTGAGTAAGTCAAGTTTCATCACAGAGCTCTGCTTTCCAACAAATGTGAGGGGGGACCCTAAGAAAGATTTTTTTATTAAAAATTGTGTATTTATTCTTACATATTTAAACTTCAGTCTCCTTCAACGTTCTCTCCATTTGATGCAATACACCTATCAAGACATTTTTTCCACTGCTCAAAACAGTTTTGAACTCATCAATTTTGACACCTTTTAGTGTTTCTGCCATTTTTATGTCAAGTCTTCCACGTCGGCAAAATCTTTCCCTTTGAGGACCTTTTTTCATCCAAAGAAACCGAGAAAAAAGTCATTTGGGGTGACATCAGGTGAATAGAGAGGATGGGGCATGGGGGTCATGCCATTCTGGGTCAAAAACTACTGACCACTCAGCTCGGTGTGGTCAGATGTGCTCACAAATCACCCATCATGAGTAGGCAAATGCGTTGGAAGAGTCTTCAAAAACTTTCACTGAAGCCAAACGCAGCCTCTCACAGCAATGCTAGCTAGTATGCTGATGCGGATGAGTTTCTAGAACACTCACCTACTTGGGGAAGCCTGTACTACAAGGGGCCCACACTCCAGAAGATAATTCCAGGTTTTGGGGGTCTGTATACTCTGTGTACAGAGTATACTCTATACTCTGTATACTCTATCGGCTGCCAAGGTACTGCAAATGCCCCAAATCCAATCTTTTCTTCAGTTATAGTATTCAAAGATTCCCATTTTAAAGAAGAATTTTAATTTGAGGAGCACAGCACATCTCATGAGATAATCTTGTAAAATTAGCTTGCAAGAGTCCAGAAGAAACAAGATTAATGACAAGACAGGTCTTTTGCATCAGCATAGAACTTCCTTGTCCAGGTAAAGTTTATCCTGTGGGGGAGTTTCATAGGAATCCTTGGGTATTGAATTTCTTAGTTAAATACAAAGAATTTATTGCAATTAATTGATTTAATCTCTTCATGATTTTTTTTTCATAAAGCTAATAAAAACCTGGAAACTAACTTGGTTTTAATGCCATTTCTTCTTTTGTCTACTAGTTATAATGAGTAGTGTATTGGCCAAGATACTTCTAGCAGAAATAAAAGAAAATGAAGAAAAAAACTGTAAGATATGTGAAGTGGAACACTGATCACACAAAGGCAAGTACTGCCTAATTACATTTTCCACAGCTACTCCTGTTGACTACTGTTGAAAAAAGCTGAATTTCAACCATCTCGAAAATGTGCCTTTCCTTGAAACTTCTAAAGAAGGTCTCTTTACTCTTGACACTTTAGGTTTTCCAGAAGACTAGTTGGAGCAGAGTGTGCCCAAAAGGAAAGCTACTTGCCAAAAATTTGAAAATTTTTGCTTGCAAAATAGGACGTGGCATGCACTGTCCACCCTCTTCCCATGGGAATGAAGTTTCTGACCCCAGATGTCAAGAATGGAAGGAGGCCACTAAGGAATAAAACCAATGGGGTTTCTTAACGCCGGTATACAGTATCTGACTGAAAATAGTATTTGCTTCACTCTCTTGTGTCCGCTTTTTATATTGTTCTGCTTAAAGCCCAAGCCTACAATCAATTTGGAAGATTTCTGGACTACTTTCACATTTCCTGTGTTAGTAAATGTCCTCTTTATTACACTCCTTCACAGACATACCTATAAGTGTAGCTGTTCTTAAAATGGGTAAAGCTAAGAGAAAACAACTCATTTTAGAAATGACCTGGGTCAGGAGGCTTCCTGGTTTTTATTGCCACTTCAAAGCCAAACCAGAAAAACTAGCTTAAGGTAATACTTTGACACTGAATGGAATTTGATGCAGCTGTCTGAGTAGCGTGAGTTTTGAGATCACAGGAATTTTGCTTGAAAGTGTTGCCTCTTATCCATATATGGCAGTGTCCTTGCACTCTCTATTCATTTGTGCCAATACTCCCTCTTCCATTCCCTCCCTGCCCCACTGGAGTTAGGACTTCCAGCAGTTCTGATAGGTTCATTCCTCACTTTTTCAGAAAGTCACATGAGAGCCATGAACTCCGATACTCAATTAAAACTGTTTATGTTTCCTTTCCAGTATGCTCCGACTGGCAGCAGGGACCGCAAGGGGAGCCCGGCAATTGGAAAGTCGCAATGCCTGGACGCCACGTTTTCCATCTTCCTTAGATATCCTTGACTCACATCCTGTCTGGACTACTGTTGGTTTTCTGATTGCAGTGTGTCTGGATCTCACCAAGGGCCCAAGCCACCGTCAAAGGGTCACTGCTTGTTTGAAGTAGCACTTGTGCTCCCCTTGACCTCCCCGTCCCTTTCTGAGTTCACTTAGGAGTTTACTTAGAGACATTTTTAGCAAATTATATATATATATATATATATATATATATATATATATATATATATATATATACACATACACACACACACACACACACGTATATATCCTTTCTTTAATTCACTCATATATAACTGAATTATATATATCCTTTCATTATATGTAAGTATATTATATATACATATATATATCCTATCTTTAATTCACTTTTATATATTTGCTCAAAAATGTCTACTTAGAGACATTTTTTAGAAAAAGAATATATATCCTTTCTTTAATTCACTCTGTCATATTGGTTTGCCTAATGTTACAAAGATAATTTGTGAATGTCTAGGAAATGTCTAAGTCTAGATATGTGCAGATAATCTTCCAGAAGAGAAAGGTAGAATAGAGCTTTAACAGGAAAACTTTTACTACTAAACAGAATAGGAAACTCATCTGAGTTATTCATATCGTAATAAAGAAATGACTCAGTTCAAAAATAAATGTAATATGGGAAACGGAATATCTAATGGAGTTGCTGGTTACATCTGCAATTCTGTCTAAAGTTTTCTGTTTTTCTGTTTCACTTCAATAATAAAAACAGGGTCCAAGAATCATCCTGTGAGAATGAAGTAAGAGATCAGTTCAACCAAGAACATTAGGAGGCAGCAGAAAGCTGAAAGAAATATATTGATCTTTTTCTCGTGAATGTCTCTTAGGTAATACCAGGTTTAAGAAAAAAAACCAAAAAACCCTTTGGTATTGGTAAAAGAGGTTACAATACCAAACGCCAAAGTGCTCAGGTGTCATTATCACTGCTTGCTGTTATTTTTTAAGCTGGTTATTTCTACAAACTGTTCTGTTTACATTTAAACTATTATTGTAAATTTTCAAAACATCTCACATGGAAAGTATATACCCATAACTAAGGGTTTTCATTGATTTAATATTAACAACATTATAAGCTAAAGAGATTTATGGCTTTCATTTCATTGAAGGTTTATATTCTTATGTTCAGGGAAATATTTTTTAAAAAGTTTGATCCATATAAATAGTCTGCCCAATAGCCAAAATGACATAACCTAAATATTTGTAAATGGTCCAGAAATTGGAGACACTTTGTTTTTGTTTTTTTTTTCCCCATTTTTCCATGGGCTTCAGCACTTCCTGTCTCAACTTGTGACGGGAAAAGAAACTTCCAAAATACATCAAAAAATAATAATAATAAGTTGTTTCTGTCCTATGATTTAAAAACTCAGCCAGATTATCAGGAGGAAATCAACATTTAAAAAGTAGGGAGAGTGGACCTTACAGTGACAGAAATTTACAGGACAAATTGATTTAATTTTAATCACTATTAGTTATAGAAGCAAAACAGCTATAACAATATAGGAGACATTAATAATTAAGTGGTAACTATATAATCATTTGTTATTATTAATTAATTCATTAACATTAATTGATATTAGCAAATAAATCTATTCTTCAGCTACCAAAGAAAGCCTAATTTAACCATTTGATTATTTTCATGTAACTATGGCAAAGACATTTCACCAACATCATTTCTCCTGAAAACTTTACATATAAAAGTGTTTATATGTTATCTTTCCTTATTCTGTCATAACCTGCAGGTATTCAAAAGAAAGCCCTTCCATGAAGATGAGCACATTTCCTAATTGTGCTCGTTTATCTTTCCGAGTCTGAGTTTCGCCAGCTAGTCTAAGTGGAGAAACCCGTGACAGGACTCGAGCACTGCAGGCTCCTACGTAAGTGCGCAGGTGACGTCATCGCTAGAGTGTAAACATCAGTCCTGTCCCAGCCAATCCACTACAGCCTTGACTAGTCAAGCGCCTCAAAAAGAAAACCATTTTACTGCATTTTGGAAGGACTGGAATATTTAAATTCATAAGTTTGTACTGCTCCCAAAAGGAGACCATTTCTGTTTTTCAACTCAACAAGCTTCTTCTTTCAAAGAAGAATTTTAAGCATCAAACGAGAATTAGAAAAAATTGCATAACAGAAGATATAAGATCATATCACCGATATCCACTGTCAGAATGTCAGTAGATCTGCCAGTTGTACTATTGATTTTCAGTCAAAAAGGAACAATTTCCACATGACCACAACCATCTTTAGTTAGACGACGAAACGTCTTAGAATCAAGCCTTTCTCCTTGTTTCCTAACTAAACAACCCCTGATCACATTATCCGCTGAACCAGTCCTCGGAAATATTGCTATCTGCACCCACCTTACAGATCAAGCCATTGCTATGAGGAGTGATGGAGGGTTAAATGTCAGAAAAAAGCTGCTGTACCGGGATAGCTTTCCCTCTCATCTGCTGTCGTCTGAAATACCCACCATGCGGAACCATTTCTTTCTTTAATGACCCTTCAGTAATTTCAGCAAATGGAACTGAGTCACGCAAAACCAGAATGTATCCGTTTTCTTCCAGGAGAGATCCAGACCTCTCTCAGAGATCAGACACATTGGGAGATCAAAGGAGCTAATCCCGATGGGAGCTGAGAAGCTTCCAAGGAAGAAGTGAGAGCTGCTGCAGACAAATGGTTAAGGTTTTAGGGCAGAGTCTCTGTGCAATGATAAATGATGTCTTCTGCTCCTTAAGTTCTCTCTACAGTTTATCTGTTCATGCCTCAATATCTCTGCCTGAAATGCTTGCCCTCAACTGTAATTGCTTCTACTGCTCCTTTATGACTCATAGTAGATTCAGTTAAGTCCACCTTGGAAAATTCTACTGGAAAGAGAACACCTGATAATGTGATATCTCAGTGAATTACTATTTGTCTTCCCAGCATTCCTATCCATAGTTGTATGCTGTGGTCATGGCAGAGCCATTTTTCTTTTTTAAAGAACATAGTAAAATCTTTCATGTAATACAATTATTCTATGGTTAAATCATTCCTTTCTTAGAAAAATGTCTGCTTAAAAAATGATATATTTGATATACGGCTTTGGAAAATTTAGGGGCTGTGAGAGATGATTAGCAGGCTTTTCCCTAGCTCATCATGAAAGTGAAGGGGAAAAAACAATGAAAAAAATGTGCTTGGATGAGGAATTTAACATCCCAGTGGAAATTCTGTAAAGCTCAAGACATACTGAATGATGTTTAACAGGCTGCTACCTACCTCTGCAAAGTAAAAGAAAAAAAGAAAAGGGTAGGGGGAAGAAAGCACGCATTTGATCTGTGATACAATGCTTAAATGTTCTACGAACATTTTCCCTCATTCCTTTCACCTGCAGTAGTTAAGCTATGAGAGACAGCTGCCTTTGTATTCTGCTCCTTCTGGCTAAGTACACCAGCTGATGCCCAGGCTGGGAACTGGGTTCTATGCCTAGGAACCCAAAAAAGGAATCTAGTAGATTCTGAATTTTATTGATTCTTTTTTATGGCTGGGATAGAAATGTTCCACTATACTCCACACATATTTTCCTTTATTTACACGACTTTAGGAAGCACGTTAGCTCATCTTCGATTATTATTTGTGTATTGTGGTTGCTCAAAGGGAAGAATACTCACTCCTCCCAGGCATGCTGCAATCTTACCTAGTTCTGGCAGAACTGTTTGCCAACAAAAATCTCATCAGATTTCCAAACCAAATACACAAATAGTGGACAGTTTTGTTAGAGAATAAGGGAACTAAGGAAGAGTCTCTGTGGTATGCGGTTACATTAAACCAAAAGGGTTTGGCACCGGGGTCCAGGGAAGTCTTAAGTCCCTTCTTAAGCCTGCAGGACACCTAAGTAATGACATTCACACACGCACATGTGTGAACACGGTGAGAGGAAGGTGTGGAACATTTTCACCACACCCTGTTTCACTTGAAAAACATCACATTCATCATTGGAAGCTGCCCAACATCTTTAAATATAATATCCTTATATATATATATATATATATATATATATATATATATATATATATATATATATATATCAGATATTTTCCACATTATGAGTTTCATCTTCCCAAGGTAACAACAGAAAACACATCTTCAGGCCTCTTTTCAGCACAGTACTTACGTCCTACCAATCAGGTGCAGGCGACATTTGAATTCAAGACTGAGAAAATACGAGAAGATACTGACCTTCCAACAAGTGTTTTTGGAGATATGCAGATCTCCAGGGTCTGCAGGGGCACAATTTGTGGTTTCCATGGATTCTTGGGGACAAAGCTGCTGTGTTTTTATTTGACAAGCCTCTATATTGACATTGGGTATGATCTTATCAATGTTTTTGAAATCTGTCTCTCTGGTCATCCTGGCAATAATCTCTAATACAACATTTTTACCGCTAAGATGATTTAGAATGGGTTCTGTTCTTTGGAACAAAGGCCATTGACAGATACATCACCCCCCAGCTTTTTTATCCCCCCTTAGCTGAACATTATTATATTCTGGTTCCATGTAAGCATTTCCTTACCTGTTCTTCCATGTGACAGCTCTCAACACTCGTATTCATGGTGACAAGGGGAGACACCATCGTCTTCCTCCTTTAGTAGAATTGACAACACTGTGATTAGAGCTGTACAATGTGACCTGACAGACATGATTATTTCCCTATGCAGATTACAGCATGAAACATAATGATGAGAGAAGGATGCTATACGTTAATTTATATAAACAGGCACATGTTGCCAAGATATCTAGGGGAATATATCTGGGGGTGGTACGATGTTCTAAAATGGTCCTGAACGATCTCCACCCCCTGGTAGTCACCCCCTTCTATGCGTGGGGGCTGGACCTAATGATTTGCTTCTAAGGGATGAAACACAGCAAAACTGGTGAACTGTCACTTTTGAGATCAGATTATAAAAGTCTGTGGCTTCCGTCTTGCACTCTCTCCGTCTCCTCCTGCTCGCTTGCACTGAGGGAGCAAACTGCCATGTGGTGAGCTGCCCCAAGGAGGGCCCCACTCAGCAAGAAACTGTCTGTGCCTGACAACAGCCAGTACGGAACTGAGGCCCTCAGTCCTAGAGCCCTCGAGGAACTGAGTCCTGCCAGGAATCACCTGGGCAAGCTTGGAGGGGGACGGTCTCCCAGCTGAGCCATGAGACAACTGCAAGGCCTCTATTCAGGCTTGTGAGAGACCCTGGCTACAGGCACCCAGCGAGGCCATGCCCAGATTCCTGAGCTACAGAAACTGAGAGCAAATTAATGTTGTTTTAAGCCACTCATTTTTGGTATACATTGTTATGTAGTAGTAAACAACTAAAATAAAATGAAAGAATTCATTTAAGGCCTTCAATAGCATACTGAAAGAAAAATAAAAAGCCTTTGTTTGACTTTTTAAAAATAGTACAGTCCAGTTCAGGGATTTCAATACTAACATGATGCATTAGGACTGAAATGGCAGGAGAAACTTGTGGGGAGAAGGAGTCCCTGTGGGGAGCGGCCCCTCACTGGGAGAAACTGAAGAAAAAGTCAAAGTGTCTAAAGGTGATTTGGGGAGATGGTTTAATAGGCAGTTTGAAAAGTAAGCCTCTTTTCCTTTCGATGAGACATTTGTGAAACTCTACATTAGTCCTTAAAGCTTTTGAAGTTAAATATGAGTTGAGGAGAGAGTGAGATAATAAGACCTGCTTAGAGTCGCTCAGAACTAGTGAACTCAGGTTAAAATATGCCAAGAACTTCTCTTTCCTTAGTGAGTGATGATTCCATAAGCTTGATTTCTAAGAGGTACAAATGGGAAAGAATAATTAATCAAGGTCATCCTTTGAAAAATAAAGTATTATATATCGGTCATTACAATGTAATCAAGAGCATTTTGATGGCCAAATGAGCAAGACACATTAGGTTTTTGCTTTCAGAAGGAATTATGAGAAATGGAAGAAATATTTCAGAGGACAACCTGCTACTATTTTAAAAGGGTAGGGCACTTATATAACTCACCCTGTTATTTTAATAAATGGCAATTACTTCATCTGGCCATGAGGCAGTCTCAATTTTCATACCAGGAGATCAATGTTCTGAAGAGGTAATAAATCTAGGATTATCTCAGAAAAATAAAAGGAAGATGGCAAATCTCTTTGGAAAACACAAAGATTGTAAAGTGAATTATAAATCCTGCGTCTGTATATTTATTCGTAATAAAGTGCTAATGGATTCAAGAGAACATCGAGTTTATTTCTCACTGTCTGAAATGGGAACACCTATTAACTCCAATAGTTATCTAGTTCAACCCCACATATCTTCATGGAAGACAATGCTACAGTACTCTTGACTAGCCCATTTCAGAGCCAAATACACCTGACAACATTCTCAAACACTATTTTAATCATATATCACCTCAGAAATTGAATACCTTACCATGCAAAACCTAAAATTAATTCTAGAACTGTTAACTTTGCCAAAAAATCCTCTCGAGGCCTCTTTCCTAATCAGTAATTCTGTAAAGCTCTCCTAGAACTTCAACATTCCCTTCCATTTTCTGTTCTTACCGAATTTCTAGTTAATTTCATTTTCTCGGCTTCTCAGTTCCCTTTGCTTCCCCATCTACTTCTTCACTGACTGCTTACTTTGTTACAAGCACTCTTTTAACTATTGTAATTAAGGAGTTGCAGTGTAAAACACAAAAGCAGCAAGAAGCTCAATATAATCTAATGCCTAAATGTTTAATGAAGGTCACAGTTTTGCGAAGAGGAATGACCAGTGATGACAGAGTCAAACAAGAGTAGCTGGATCTGGATACACATCGACCCACAGAATCTGACAAGGAGCAAACGCCACCAGAAGCATAAAACCTGAGCGTAGGGGAGGAGGCAGTTTCCCAGAGCAACACTGAGTTACTACACTTAATCATTAAAAAAAAAGACACTCTGAGCACCGAAAGTCAACCAATTTCCACCACACTTCCTACAACAACCCCTCTGTTGAGGCTCATGTTATTTGGCCATAGTCTACTACTTGTTATTCTTCCCACTCAAATTCTAAGTCCCTCTCTGATCAGGGACTTGGTCACCTGACTAGAAATATAAATTTATACTGGCCCTAAAACTTCAGCAGCTGCGAAGGTAGCTGCTGACTCAGTCCAGCAATCTCTGTTCCTATTCAAGAAGATGCTGTGAAAACTATGCCCGGAACAACCCTTGTCAGGGTTGCTCTGACACCAATTGAATCGTCCTGACTCACTCCAGCCACGTTGAATACTCAGCTCAAAAGTCATCTCTTCTGGGATGCTTTCCCTAAACCATTAGACTACACTGAATTCTGTCCTCTGAGGTCCCACGTCACCACAACTACACACTAATACAGCATATGCCACAATTCAGTTATGCCATGTCTAGAACAGAGAGCTGACTCAGGAAATGTTTGTTGAACTCAACTCATATTTCCTTAACACTGCAGTGTTTCCATTACGTACACAGTCAATCTCCATAACCTTTCATCAAACCTACCGCTCCCTCCTAGTCATCTTTTCTTATTTCTCTCTCATGTTTTAAGGCACATCACCCACTCTCTTTCTGTTCCCTCCAGTGATACTCCATAGATGGATTGGAGTAGTCATCTCTGATCTGCTATGGTCTCGGTGCTGGCTTGTGATCTTTCCCAGTTATTAGTCATATCATGTTCCTCTTTGCAAGAGACTATTCCAACTCACATTTACTGTCTCCAGTGCCTCTGTGCACACTGTCTCTATTGCTTTCAGTGAATCCATAAACTTTTTCAGTGTCCTACAACACAAAGAAAATAGAAATTATCTCAATGTCCTATATTTCAACCCCCCAACTATAATATGTACATTTAAGACCATCGCTTACAAATCATTTAGATTTCTGTCTTTTGCTGAGACTGTAAGCCCTTGAAAATGAAGGGTGGGGGGAGGGCAGGGACTATGACTTACTCATACTGTAGGCCCAGGAGTAAAACAGTGCTTGGGACATAAAACCAGTACATATTTCTAAGTGTTTCTTTCTATTAAGATAGAGAAGAAAATAAAGAGGAGAAAAAGAAACAAAAAATATTTAACAATATTTATTGTTAACATATGCTAGCCACTATGCTAAATGATTTTCCTGTATAATATGTGGATAATATTAATTTCTTTTAATGAGGGAGACAACATGTTTGGCGATGTTATATAATTATTAACTGGCTTCCAAGCATCAGGGCTGGAATTGAACCCAGGTACCTCGAAGCCAAGTACCTTAACCACTATTTATTAAGTGGTTCCAAAGAAAGCATAAAATGCTAGTGCTTCACATGCATTTTATGCAAAGCTTCAAGCAGGAGTAAAAGTGGAAAGCACAGAAAATAATGAGACTAGTAGACTTTACTAATCGTGTCAAATCATGTCTGCTGAAGAGAACAAACCAAAGTTGAAGAGATGGTTTGAGATAGGATTAGAAATGGCCATGAAGAATAACATCAACTTTGTTTGGCAGTGGGAAGGCATCGTGAAATATCAAATCAAAAACTCAATCAAATACATTTTATACCAAATAATATTCCATGTTATAATAAGAATAATGGAAAAAGAAGATAAAAGCAAAAAGAAAATCTTAAGAACTAGGAGCTTACAAAGAAGATATGCCATAATCACAAATGTTAATAATAGAAGATAGAACCATTATTGTATAAATAAATCTTATGGGACTTCAGGAAAAAAATACTTTTAAATATGATAAGGAAACACTTTATCAAGGGTGACATGTAATAGATATTAAAAGAAAAAAATAGATCTGGAACTGGAAGGAAGCTCTTTACTGGTGGAGGAAACAGCCCAGCAAAAGTGCTGAGGTGGGAAGGCAGGGTCAGGTTGACGCTTCATTTGACTAGAGTGCTTCATCTACAAAGGGCAGCGGTGAAAGGTACACTTGGAGAAGTAAGGTCAGGCCTACATCTCTGTTTGCATATGACCTTTATGCATCGGATAATGGGATGTACTCTAGGTTTGTTAGCTGGAAAATCGTATGATCATAGCTGTGATTGAAAACACTAATCTGACAGTGCCGTTTGGTATGAAATAGAAATGACTGGCTTGATAGAAAGTGTCCATGAATAAAGTAAAATTGATGGAGCTTAACAGCTAACTGGATATATCAGACAAGAAGGACAGAGACAAAGGCTTCAAAAGTGACACCAGCGGAAGATTAAACTGAAGGAAAGGTACACACAGAATGATCATACAGAGGCTAGTAATAAAGACAACAGTGAATGAAGAGATGCTAATGAATGCATGACTTCATAAGAGTTCAAAATAGATGGGTGACATAGGAAGAGAAAGGAGACTTTAAAATATATTTTAAAACAGTTACAAATTGATATTATAATGAATATAATAAACATAAGTCACAGAACCCACAACACATCTCTAGTTTTAAAGTTGGAGAAAGAAAATTTACCATAGACTGCAATAAGAAATTTACTATGAGGAAAATTTGTTTTAAAAATAAAAGAAAGATAAATTCAAATGTTGGCCTGTTGGGTCGCACAATGCAGCCACAGTTGATCTCAATCAACATTCCTAAAGTTATTTTTACACTCGTACATTTTCTTTTTCAAGATTATCCTGCATAAGAAGACATATAGAACCTTTCATTTCACATTTTAAGCTTCTGAAACTCTCTAGACATTTGATACTTCTAAATGTTTTGAGTAACCACTAGCTTATGATTTTAGTCTTGTTGCACACTACTATAGCAGAAGTAGAGAGATCAAAGAATAGCATTGGCCTAACTTTTCTATGTTTAACTTTCTGCCTATATAGGAACCAGAAACTACAGTCACAGTTGAAATGGATTCTCATGTCATTCCACAATGCCCAATTTGGTCGTTGGTATGAAGACCCAGCAATAATGAATCTAAAATCATCTTTGTCCATTTGAAAGTTTCTAGATTCAAGAAAAATTGACAGATAACTTTGATCTTACTGTTTCAGTGATATGAATGAACACAGACGGTCATATAGAGGGCGGACCAATTATAGTTGCTTAATGAATGAACCAAATAAAATTATCAAATAGCAGATTATTAGAAAAACAATCAGAGACAATGAAACAGAGTTAATTACCAGTGGGAAAAAACTATTAAAGATTTTTTTTAAAAAAAATAGGTTAATCCCATGTTAAAGCTATAATAAAATGACTTCAAAAAATTTAAAAGTATTATCTAGTCTGTGCCTTAAACTACAAAAGAAACCAAACTTAAGCACATGAAGGCTGGTGCTACCCAACAAAATAATGTGCTCAGAGAAATGAAAAAGAACCAATTATCCCAGTAATACTGTGGCAATTCTGGTAAGAAAAGTAAAGTAGGTAATAGAAAATGTAGATAAGAAGTCTGTGTTCAGGAGATCAAGGAACACATGTATCCCCTTTTGTGGGCCTTTCTTCACACTGTAATTTGTTCTCTGGTGGCCCCTGCCAATCACACTGTATGTGACTGAGGTGGCTGAAGTCAAGAAGACATCTCAATGTAGGCAAGATATTGTCCCTGTAAATAAGGTCTTCCATGTTCCTCTCCTTAACAAAGACTCTAAAATTAAGATGTGTTTCAACATTTTAGAAGAGACATTTGCCCAACTCATTATTCAAGAATTTCAAGACTGTACATTTTAAATTGGTGACTTTCGTATTATGTATTTATCAACAATTAAAATGATACAATTAAAGAACAAAACAGACCTAAAGAGTCTGGTGAACACTGGTCAAAAATATATTATTACCAGAAATAATATTCTTTAACCCATAAACTAAGTCCACCTGAGTAAAATAGATAAATTCTTATACTAAGATCATTTGTGTGTGCATAAACATGATTTCTGAACTAAATAATTTGAAATCTGATGAGGGGAGAGAATTAGCATAAGATTGGTATAATAATTCAAATGTTGAAGAAAAACCAGGAAACTTAACCCATTTCATTCATTTCAGAAATCTCTTTGGAATCTGCCTAAGGGTTGAAACAGACTCAACTGCAACGTGGTGGAATACTCTGTCCCCAGACATGCCCTTCTCCAATTACACAGAGTGACTACTGTAGCCTTGACCACAAAAAAAAAGACGGAGCACTCTGAAATGCACTGTGAAGGACAACCTGCTTGCATTCCTGCTAGATTAAACAATATGTTTCTGCATCTGACCAGATGAGTTTTTCTGATAACATCAAACCCCCAAATCCAAAAACTTTCAGCAGCCAGACATTTAGTTCAAAATCTTCCCTAATTGTTGCCAACACAGCAGCTGCCAGGAGCTCAAACCTGACCAACGGAGCATTTTCCATTCCCCTACCACAAAGAGGGCGAGGAAAGATCTTCCCTGTTCAGGGCTATCTGATCTGGCTCAGGATTGGAGGAAAGTTGTGGGGAAGGGAAAAAAAAAAAAGAACAAGATATTTTGGCTATGCTAGGATAATGGGAAAGTCCCTAAATAGCTCTCTGAATTCTAAATGGTTTCTCATCTGTCTGGGGTAACAGAAATGCCAAAATATATGCAATTTTATTTTTAGTCTAAGTCTTTGGAAAGAGCTGTATTTCACCAACTTCAATAAGTTCAACAAAAGGATAAAGAGTAAACAGCTTATGAGCATGCTGTCCTGCTTATTAGAAGAAATGAAGTGGATGATTTATTTTCCACTCTTCTAAAAGGAGAACAAGAATATAAAACATTGGAATCCATCTGTGTAAAAAATGGATTACATTTACTCCACGACTACCCAAATAAATGGGATTAGTGTATGCCACTGGGGTTGCCTCATATTATCTTTTGATTCATGAAAAAGGAGGCGGAGCAAGGATTATGGTGATTAGAACATGCTTTGGATATACTCTAAAGTCAAAATCTCTAGCTCATGGATAGCTACTAAAAATCTTGATTAGAAATGAGAAGCACAATAAAATTTTAAGCCTTGCATGGCTATAATGGCTTCCACATAGAAAGACTTCTTAGAAACATAAAAGTCCTTCAGCTATAAAGATGGGTTTTTTTCCAAGGACATGGTCATTGCTAATGAGCCACAGAGGAAAGAGAAACTCAACACTGTGAGTATAAACCTTACTCGGTAGCAGTTGAGCAAATAAGCGGCTACCATTGGCTAATCATTGTGTTGGACCCTAAAAAACTTCATCCTCTAAGTAATTGTTGTCAAATGGGCCTTTAATGATGGAGTGCACTATATAAAAAACTAAAAGTGGTAGATCAACAACTTTTTGTGGGAATTGAGATAAAAACCAATTCATTTAGCCTGAAGAAATGGAATCTTGAACTATAAGAACACGACTGCTTGGCAATTTCCCCAGGAAAACTAAGGAGAAATTATAATCTAGAAAGGAAAATAGCATGTTCAAAGGTATATAGAAGCTTCAAAGAGAGTTTGTTCAAAATGCTGAGATTCCAATAAAACAAGCAAAAAGTGTTGTATGCTGGTTAGGGAGATTGCAAAACAGGTGGAAATTTTTTCTATCCCTGTTTACACACCTATTTACAATGTGACTTTGCAAGAGGTAGATTTTCTCTCTTTCCCCATTAAATCTGGGCTTGGCCATGTGACTTGCTATGGCCAATGGGGCATTATCAAAGGTAACACAAGCGGAAGTCCAAAAGTGCTAGCATTTTTAACATGGGAATAAGCCTACTGTAGGCACATGCCTGAGTCACACTCATTATTTGCACCAAATACCAGTCATGGAAGTGAGGCCATTAGAAACCAGTAAGCCCTGAGCTGACCAGCAAGGTGACTGCAGCTGCATAGATGAGCCCAAGTGAAACTAGGAAAAATCCTGACTCAATGAATGGTGAGCTAAGAAATTTTTGGGTTTTTTTAAGACACCAACTTTTGAGTTTGGCTGGTTATACCACAAAAGCTAGTTTTTGATAGTTTTGATAGTTGAGATATTATAGAAGAGTGTGTCAGTCATTCTTAAATACAAAAAAAAAAATTATACCCGTCCCTAGCTAGTTTAACAAGGAAAGATCCCATTAAATAAAATATTAAACAGTTCATAGACTCTCCAGGAAGGCCAGATGATTAGACTTTGAAGCCAGAAACAAAGTCCAAAAACACTACAGAAGTTTTCTCCTGGATCCACCATTGCCTCCACCCCAGGGTCAAGCCACACAAAACTGCGTCTCTCTCTTTGGACACTGAGCACTGAATGCTATTAGCAGGACCCCTGCAACTTTTGGAGACTCAGTGTAACTGCTGCCCCCTCTTCATGATAGATCCCATATGCCACCTCTTTATATGCATCACTAGGTTCCAAATTAAAGTCCCCACCAGGCCTATATGATCTGCAGAGTTGGGAAATATGCCTACCCTCCAATATAGAGAACATGGTAGGGTAGTACATTTGTGGCTTTGACTTTGTGGAAGAATTGGCTTGTAAATTAAGAAATGCCCTAAAGCATAGTGTTCAGTGATGCTGGGAAGCCAAAGATAATTTACAAAAATCTGTTACAGTCTAATCCTTCCTATTTATACATTTCTTTCTTACTTAAATATGTAAACAAGAACAAATAAGTTCCTCCTAATATGTCAACTAATGAAAACTTCCTTCTACTCCCCAAAGGGAGACATCACAAAGTTTCATCAATGGAGGAAATAGCACCAAGTCTGGGATGTCTGGAGAATGTCGTTACTCTTCTAGTTTTGGCATGGTCCTCTCTTGCTGTTTAGTATTCTATAAGCTGTGGGACAGAATGCAGAGTTTGCTGCCAACAAATACCCTATGTAAGAGAGAGAACAGAGGGGAGATTTATTACAATATTCCAATGTACACATGCCACATGAAAGAAGAAAATGGTAGATCCTGAAAGTGGTCGTGAGGTTGCACTTAGACTACAGGATCTCTCCTTTGTCTAAATCAAGTTCCCATTCCCCTCTGCTAGCTGTTTAATTGGTTAGGCTTCTTCACCCAGTAAGGTAACCCAAACCCTTATTTCTCAGAGATCTGAATCCAGTGGTCCAACATTTATGATGTAATCTTTTATTAATGAGATTGTTGTTTAACAAATCAATTTGTCTGTTGAATGCAATAAAAGGGAGAAAAAATGGAGATTGTTGCTTGGACCTGGGTAACAGGAATGTAGATGGAGAAAAGTAGATTTGAGGGAAATGCGAGCATATGAATTGGAAATTCCGGGTAAGGAAGAGGGAAGTAGCAGTGGTATTAGTTCCTTCCTCAGTTTCTAGTTTGTGTAGCTGAAAAGATGATAACAACAAACACTGAAATAAGACATCTTGGAAGAGGATGAGGTTTTGTTGGGGGGGGGTGGTGGTGAGATAACCATGATTTTTAGGTATATTGAGTTTGAATTCCCTAAAAATGAGATACTTAGAAAGCAACTGACCCTAGTAGCCCACAGGAAGACTTGGACTAGAGGTACCATTTGTTTAAAGGGTACAATGAAGCCATGAGCATAGACTCGATTTACCTACAGAGAGAGAATAGAGAGCATAAAATGAAAAAGTCTAGGAGCAAGTCTTTAAAATGTAATATTTAAAGATCAGGGGAGAAAGGAAAATGCCTTTCTTAAAGGACACTGAAAGGGAACCTCTGAGAGAAAAGAGAAAAGCAGAATTATGTGTCAATGAAACCAAAGAAAGAGAATTTCAAGATGGAAAGGGTGCCTGAGATTTTCAGCGGCTCTTTGATGTCAGGTCAGAAACTGACTGAAAAATGTCCATTGTGTTTAGTGACATGGATTCCTGAGGGTTTTTGTCACTGCTTTTCATGGGGAGATGGAGCAGAAGTCAGAATTGGAGGGTGTGGTGTGAGGACAGAGAAATGGAGACAAAGAGGACTCAAAAGCAGACATGTTTTAAGATCAGTGAAGGCCCCAGACAAAGGATGGAGCCAGGCTTGCCCAGTCCTACAAAAGAATCAGTTTTACAAGATGAAAAGACTTCTGAAGGTGGATGGGTGCACAACAGTGTGAATGTACTTAATAATATTGAAACGTACAAGTAAAAATGGTTAGGATAGTAAATTTTATATGTGTATTTTATCTCAATAAAAATTGGAAAAAAAGTCTTATCCAAGTTCTTTTTTTTCTGTCTATACAATTAAAAATAAAATTTAATAGAGCATTTAAAATTAGATGATTTCACATAAAAACCCAGCTGTCCCTGAAATGTCCACTAATCCGGCTATATGATTTATATTGCCATCTTTTATTTGCCAAAAGAGAGGCTGAGGGTAGAGAATTTAAATGACTTGCCCAATAACACAGCTAGGAAAGGTCCGACCTTGGACTGAAACCCGTGACTGCTGACTTTAAGTCCTGTGTCTTTTGCATATTTCCATTCTGTTTTCCATGAAGCATTTGAGATCAAAAGTGTGCATTCCAAGGCAATTTTGGAGTGATCAAAGGCACCCAATTCAGACTTTTCTTCATATGACCCTGACCTAGAACCAATTTGTACCCTTAGATGTGCAGGGTGAAATAAGCCTTTCACTCTGGGGTTCTCCACCTCTGCTTCAGCAGCTTCTGCAACTGAAAGAATGTTCCCTCTTAATAGGTTCCAAAGAAAGATCCCTGGAGAAATTTCTCTCAGAATCAATGGTGCCAGATGTGCATATACACTGTCAGTCATGACTCACTAAATGATGAGAGTCAGAAATCGTCAAGAATTCAATAAGAAATAAAATACTTGGCCAGGTTCACATTTTATACTCATGATGGCTGCTTTCCAAATGTCTGGTCTCTGGGATGGAAATCTCTCTCCTTAATTCTGTTATGGTTCTCAATTCAAGGGGAGCTACTGTTCCAGAGATCAGTGAGACTCAGCATGAACACTGTTCTCTCTTTGATATAGTTTTTTTAAGTATATTTTATTGATTATGCTATTACAGTAGTCCCAATTTTTTTCTCCCCTTTATCCTCCCCTTTGCCCTGCACCCCCCACACTCCAGCATTCCCCCCCTCTTAGTTCATGTCCATGGATCATACACATATGTTCTTTGGCTTCTCCATTTTCTATACTATTCTTAACCTCCCCCTTTCTATTTTATGCCTACCTATTCTGCTTTTGATTCTCTGTGCCTTCCCCCCACCCCAATTCTCCCCTCCCCCTCCTCATTGGTAACCCTTTATGTGATCTTCATTTCTGTGATTCTGTTCCTGTTCTAGTTGTTGGTTTAGTTTTTGTTTTCTAGGTTCATCTGTTGATAGTTATGAGTTTGTTGTCATTTTATTGTTCATAGTTTTTGATCTTCTATGTCTTAGATAAGTCCCTTTAACATTTCATATAATAAGGTCTTGGTGATGATGAACTCCTTTAACTTTACCTTATCTGGGATTCGAAGAATCTATATTTTACCCTAAGATTTATGTGATTCTTGCTGGCTACAAAGTAAAGGTATAATTAATGCAATTGATTAAAATAAAATGTTACTTTTCATAAACATCAGAACTTATTTTTTAAAAACTTTGCTTTTCTATATTGTGAACCTGGATACAAAAAGAAAAATTTTAAATGTCTTTCTTCTTCAGGATTAGTCGGGTGATCCTTTATTTCTCTCTCTCTCTCTGTCACCCTCCCCTTATCTCCTTCAAAAGTCTAGAAAACAGCAAAATAATAATAATAATAATAATAATAATAATAATAATAATAATATTTTGCCTTCCATTTCTAGACCCTTAGGAGACATCTTGGAAATAGTACATACTTTCCTATGGGAATTCATAGCAACCCATTAGGTTCCAAAGAAACACTTGGTTTCCAATATCTCAGACTTTTCAACTCCAACTTGACGTACTCTAAAAATCAGTAAAGGCTAGTCCAAGTTAGTTTTCTTCACTTCTTCTCCAAATCTTTTTTTTATTGTTTATCCTCACCCAAGGACATGTTTTATTGATTCTAGAGAGAGAGGAAGAGAGAGAGAGGGAGGGTGAAAGCGAAACCATTGATCCATTGCCTTTCATATGCACCCCGACTAGGGATTGAACTCACAACCTAGGTATGTGTCCTGACTGGGAATAAAACCTGCAACCTTGTGGTACATGAGACAATGCTCCAACAAACTAAGCCACCCAGCCAGGGCTCTTCTCCAAATCTTTCGTAGATGGTCCAGTATACATTTTGGACTATAGGAATACTTGCCATGATGGTTTTGTTGGTGATTATTCAACAGTAAGTTTACAAGAGCTCCATTTTGACAAATTTCTTCATAACATTATATATTCAAAAGATAGATGGCAGAAGTCATACATATTAACTAGCCAGGCTCTTCTGAGACACAAATTAAACATGTTCTAGCACAAATACTAGACTTGAAGAGAGATCCTTGCTGATCTCCTTGGTAGGCCATGGTTGCCTGGTATCACTAGGATACCAGCCAAGCACTTTCAGTAAGTTAATTCAAATCAAACTCACAAGACTCAGAGATTTTATCTGGTAATAAGCTTTACTAAATAGTTTTAAGAATGCAGAAAGAAGAGCTTCAGACAAAGCAAAGAGACATCTGGCACATTAACGGCTGCTCCTCAGATGCTGGTGAAGAACAGATGAGTCCTCTAAGTGAGTTTCTCAGTGTTCCTCATGCAGCTGGGACATTCAAGATATGAAACAACTCAAAAGAATGGCATTGTCTACATTACCCAGATAGCCGTGTCTTGTGGATCCTGGATTCTCTTTTTCTAGGAAATCCTTAACTCTGAGCTAAGGGCGTTTCTTCACAGAAAACAGTGTGGAATTTCCTCAAGAAACTAAAAATGGAACTGCCTTTTGATCCAGCAACTCCACTGCTGGGAACATACCCTAAGAATACTGAAACACCAACTCAAAAGAACCTATGCACCCCAATGTTCATAGCAGCATTATTTACAATAGCCAACTGCTGGAAACAGCCCAAATGCCCATCAGTAAATGAGTAGATCAAAAAAACTGTAGTACATTTACACAATGGAATACTATGCAGCAGAAAGAAGGAGCTCCTACCCTTCACAACAGCATGGATGGAACTGGAGGGTATTATGCTAAGTTAAATAAGCCAGGCAGTGAAAGACAAATACCATATGATCTCACCTATAAGTGGAACGTAATGAACAAAACAAACAAATGAGCAAAATAGAACCTGAGGCACGGAAACAAGGAACAGACAGACTGACAGGGACCAGAGGGAAGGGGGGAAAGGGATAAGGGAGGAAAGAAGGGGAAGGGCCTAGTTAAATAACATGTATAAATGAGCCATGGACATGGATAACAGGGTGGGGATTGACTGGGGGAGTGGGGGGGGGGGGGTGGGCGGGGCATGGGAGAGCAAAAGGAGAATATTGGCACAACTGTAAAAGAAAAACAATTAAAAAATAAAATAAAATAACATTACCTAGCGGTCAGGTTGACAAGGAGATGTCTCAGGAGCATTTTCACCACTCATAAGAGGAAATGAGAATATCCTAAACCATCGGCTTTAACTCTCTCCCCCCAGTTACTTAATATTAAAATTTACTAATAGGACAAAAAAAATTTAGTTTACCTCTACAGTATAATTTATAAACTAGTATAACATAACTAACCCAAAGTTTCATGGGATTATATAAATATAAATGACTCATAACATGATTAGACATCCTCATTCTAAAATTAAAACAGTGTGTTCTCAAGCAAAATGAATCAAGCAAAAAAGTTCTTTAACTGCTCAAAGAATTTAAAGGTCTCAGGCAAGATCCCCAAGGCTGATCTTCCTGCTCTCTTTCTTCAGGGTTGCCTCCATGCTTAGGGTATATACGGTGGTTCCAGAAGCTACAGGTTGATAGCTTGACCACAAAATTCAATCTAGCAGAAAGAAAGGCCCACTTTTAACTAGAGCAAGCCAACAGCCCAGAACTGGATTGAACTAGATGGGAAGATGTCATTTTGGTCAAGAGCTCATCCTTAAACCAGTGGAATTAGATATCCTGACTGTCCCTAGGTTATATACTCCATTCCTGAAGTGTCAGGGGAGGGTCGGCATATTGGGTAGAAAGGGTAAGAGATCATTCCCCCAAGGAAAAATGAGGTAAGATTGCTGTAAAGGGATGGAAAAGAGGTAAAGATATCTAAACAACAAATACCAGACACATCCTCGGGGAAGGGAGGATTGGAGGAAAGATCAAAGTAGGTCAAGGTTAAGATTAACAGATTTTTAAATTATACTATGGGTCAGTTATTCACCACAAAGTTCACCACTTATTGAGTTTCTGGGAAATTTTTTAAAATGTTGATGAGTCAAATAAACTTGAAAACATCTCTTTGGCAGTTTGGCACAAAAAGTGAAGGGTATATCAAGAAACCCACAGTTTTCTGAGATTCTGCCCTGAACTTCCTCTAACATCTGTGCTTTAGAATTCCTAGTTCTGCATCCTTTTTCCTCTCTTCCTTTATTTGCCATTCAGTATGTTTCAAAGGCATATCCATAGCTTAGAGACACATAGTTTTTCAAGAGAGTTTTTATATAATTATGTAAATATACATGAAATCATTAATCTGACCTTGGATCTGTGCACTCTCTCTCATCTGCCTGTGAAATTTTTTGAAGTGAATACGAATTAGAGTCATATTCTGCTCTTCATTTTCTTTCTTGTTTACTTCAATGCAATCACAGATGCATTTCTTGGAAATGTTAATGATGTTCTTTTAACAGAATGTTCCAACACAAGGTCAAAGATAGATTATTTGAAAGATAAAAATCAGTTTCAGAATAAAATTTTGTTCAAAGTAAGTTCTGCAAAACTACTTAATGAAAAAGTTAGGTAATTCACTCTCTGAAATATTTGTATTAGCAGATTTATCACACGTCAGACATAGAAAGTGCATGGTCCATACAGGGTATCAGCTCAGAAGGCTCAGTGATTGGCATTTACATTAGCACATGACTAAAGACCAGAGTCTGAGTTTTAGGGTGCTGACAAAATTGGAAAACAGGTAACAGACTCAGGAAACCAAGCTCAGAAAATACTGATCAAGGTGACCGCTATCCCCACAGGCAGCGTCCACTCTAAACCCATGCCAGCCTTGGAACCAGACTCGGAGTGCTTTGCTGTCACCTTAGTGATCCATTTGCACCAGATCCTGCATAATGAAAGTAGGTGTTATTCAAGATTTTAGAGAAGAGATGGAAGAGGAGGCTTTACTTTGCACACCTACAATAATTAGTGCACAACATTTCCAGCAAACATATAATTTCCCCCAAAGATCTCTTTACCTTGACTACCCAAGAAGCCTCCTCTTCCCTGGGACTCTTCCTCTGTTGCCATTAGTGGTGTAAGACCTAAAATTAAGACTTGCGATTGTGTGCTACCTTGACAACTGGTGAAATCCAGATAGCCTGGAATGGTCTAATTGTAAGTTCTCCTCCCCACTCTGCTTCAGTAAATTAGGTCCCCTAGGCAAATGACCTTCCTTACAAAATGGAACAGGTGCCATTCCTGCTTGGCCCTGAGTAGCAGTTTTCAGTTTCCTGACAACACGCAAAGTTATTTGAATAATTCATTCACATTCTTCGACCAGAACCACAGGGCACACACCCTCTGATACTATAAAGCCTGTCTCCCAGAGGCCCTGGTTGTTCAGTCTGCTGCTGAAGGCAACCCCCAGGTTGTCTTGCATGGCATGCAATATCCTCCTCGCTGAGCTGTGAGTATGTGTGACTAAGAAACAGCTGCTGATCTCCTTTGTCCAGGGTCAGTGTTGTTTGTTCATCCAGGCTTCCCGTAAGTCCAGGGCAGGTATCCCTCCCTCACCAATGAGATGAAAAGAAGGTAATAAAGCACTGTTGCTTTAGCCATCTGCTTCAAGGATTCTGACTTCCAGCCTTTCTTGAGCATGTAAGTTAGAGTTCTGCTCCCTTTAACCTCCAAATGTGCATTCCACTTGTGTACTGCTTAATACTTCCTTCAAGAATGAGGAAGGCCATTATAGTGAAGACTTTGTGAGAACAAGAAGAGAAAGTCACCGGACTCCACCCTACTTTAAGATGCAGTAAAGATGTTAACAACATGTTATTTTTCCATTGGTCTATAAAACTGAAGTTGGATTTACAGTGTGAAATATAACTGCCAGGAGACTAAGCCATTCCCATCCTTTCACCAGTACTTTTTCCTCCTCTATGCAGATCTAAATGAAAAGCCAGATTATATTCAGGATTCTTGGTAAAACCAGAATCAGAAAAATGGAGATTACTTGCATGAAATGAATATTCAATAGAAGTACATATTAACTTCCCAACAGTCTCCCAAGGTTCCTTTTGTTTTGTTTTTAATGTATGATCTCAGTTTGTCTTTCCAAAAACACACTAGTACTTGAGTAAGGTTGTTATCACCATGGGGCAGATGAGAATTCTGGCATACAGAAAAATTATGTAATTTTCCCAGGATCACACAGAGATGAATGTGAAACCAGGATAGTGCTGCTGATTAGTCTCTGCTTTGCTCTCTCTTCCAGAATATATGTCACAAAACAGGGAAAGCCCAGGGGTTACTATAACACTCATCCTTGGTTATTATAAATTCTCCTCTAATGCCGTTTTCTGCACCATATGATAATCTCCTGGGGTTACACTTTGGTGCCTCACTCCAAATGTGGCACATAGTAAATATCTACACAGATAGACTAAAAATGTGTGAATGACTAAATAAATAGATATTCAAAAATGTCCATTCATCACTACAGTAATGCTATAGACAGAGTCTCCATTTAATTTATCAGAGTCATATATCTCTGTGTCCCCTTGGGACAGGGTTTTAATGATGCACACTGACAATGTTGCTCTCCTACTCTGTCCCCTCCCCACCAGTTCTAGGTGTGACATACAAGATCTGAAGGGCTCTCTGTGGGATTCACCAAAACCACTCTTTGTGTGACTTGAGTCAACAGTACACCATCGACCCTCTTCCCTTGCATCTTACTTCCCCACTTCGTTAACGTTTGTCAAGAAATGTTTCCTAATAAGTAATGTACTTGAAGCCTCATTTCAGGGTCTGCTTTTGGTAAACTCACCCTAAGACACCAGCCTTTTTCTAAGAACATGTACTCTCTTTAAACATGCTGGAAGGAAAGGCCCTTTTCCAAAATATTTTATGTTTCAATTCAAGTTGACATTCAGTATCATATTAGTCTCAGGGGTCCAACGTAGTGGTTAGACACTTATAAAACTTACAAAGTGATCCCCCTGATAAGTCTTGTACCCACATAACACCATGTGTACTTATTACATTATTATTGGCTATGTTCCCTAAGCTGTACTTTACATCCCCGTGACTATTCCGTACCTGCCAATTTTTACTTTTTAATCTCTTTATCCTTTTCACCCAGCCCTTCTGACCACCCTCCCATTTGGCAATCGTCAGTCTGTTCTCTGTATCTATGAGTTTGCTTCCGTCTTGCTTGTTTGTTTATTTTGTTTTTTAGATTCCACATATAAGCAAAATCATATGGTATTTGTCTTTCTCTGTCTGGCTGAGTTCACTTAGGGGGTTTAATTTCACTGGACCTCTCTCGAGTCCATCCATGTTATTGAAAATGGTAAGAATTCATCCCTTTGTATGACTGAGTAATATTCCATTTGCCTAATGTACCTCTTCTTCTTTATCCATTCATCTTTTGATTTGAGCATTTAATCAATCTTCATTTAAAGTAATTATTGATAGTATGTAGTTATTGCCATGTTACTAATTATTTTCTCATAGTTTTTGTAGTTCTCTGATGAAAGGAACTGCTCTTGCCTGGCTTTAAATATGCTGGATCGGCCTGGATTTTCTTGTGATTCTTCCTTCCAGCACTACAAATATTTAATGTTTATGTTGCCATTTGCACATGTCTAACTTTGTCAGTTATGTGTTGGCTTTTTAATTTAACATGGAATTTTGGTATTTTTCTTGATCCTGTTCCCATATTATCCACATTGAACACTCATTTTATTTATGTAAAAATGTATGAACTCTTTTTAGCATTTGCCTTTTAATATTCACAACAACCTCTATGTAAACAAAACAGTGATTTTTCTCCCCATTTTGAAAATGAGACATTTTGGGCTCAAAGACAAGGCTACCCATGCATGTCATTAGGAAGTAATGGATCTGGGCCCCAGAACAGGTCTTCAGATTCCTAGATCGCTGCTCATTCTCACATAGATCAGACACTTCTTGGGACTATGTCTTCACATATGGAAGCCATTAGGATTGTTTCTACATGTTCTTAAAATCCCCTAACTCTGGTACTTTCTACAGGCAAGTACCGAGCAAAACAACAGATCCTACATGGAACACCAGAGCAGCCTGGGACATTTAATTCCATGCATATGTGACAAATCATTACATATGCACACAAAATCTCCTGTCATTTGTACTCTGGATGAAGTCATGGGTAATCTGCCCAACAATGGTTACATCAGTCTGCAACAAAATTCAAAACATCCCTCACCATTGGTATGAAGGTGTCTAAAAAAGAAAGTATTTTTCTGGACTAGAAAAACAAAATTTGGATCTTCAAAAAGATGTATTTTATTAGATTGCTCACCTTCTGCAGTAAATCAGGTTATTGTGACCTCACACCTCAGACTTATTTTATCCCTGGATTTTTCTCAAAAATTTCCCATTGCAGAGAATTGAAGAGAAAGAAAAATGCGTGTATTCTTTGGCTATAAAATATAAAAGATTTAAATTTTATCTTGGCACACAATTTCTGCTATGTTTATTCATTCCTCTTTCTCATTCCTTATATGAAGTATTTCTTTATTATTTTAATTTAAAATAATGCATTTGATAAAATAATAAGTCACCTTATATTAATAAGAAAACAAACCCGAGAACATGTGGAAATATATTGACTCATCTCCGTATTCAAAGTATTTTATCTCAAGTTCCCATTGGAGATTTTAATTCAACTATGCATATTCTAAAAAATATTTTAGATACATTTACTTTTTGTCTGTAGAGGTGAGGGGGAGAAATTATTTAGAGGTCAAGTTGCTTCTTCTTCACAGAAAATGTTTCTTTGCCAACAAGGACACTGTTGATTGAATTAAGACCATTCTTACCTTTATTGGGAAAAAAGTCCACATCTGTTCTATTGTAAAAAAGAAATTGGAAAAGCTATTTACTTCTTCTCACTCTAATAGCAATCTTTTGAATATATTTACTACTCATTGAGACTTTATAAATGGTATTAAAGTAATAATTCAACAAATATTTATTTGAACAGCTACTATACGCCATGCCACTCTTCCAGACTCTGAAGTTAGAGTAGAGAGGAAAAGAAATCCACACCATCATGGAACTTTCATTTTAATGAGGAAATAAAGACTATAAAACACCAGATGGTGATAAAAAGATTACAGTCAGATATGAGGATAGAATGTGATGGCGCAGGTGAGGATGATTTAGAATAGCGTGGTCGGAGAAAACTTTGCTTAGTGGAAACCAAAAAAAAAAAAAAAAGAGTAAGTTAGTCATGCAATATCTATGCATAACTGAAATAAGGAATATTCCAGGAAGAAGAAGAGCAAGTAAAAAAATCTGAGGCAGAAATATAGCGAGCGTGTTTGAGGAACAGCAAGAAGCCAGTGTGGCAGAGACATTTTAGAAGATGAGGTTTGAGAGGAAAAGAGAATGCAATCATGTAGGATCTTTGAGTCCATGACAATTCTGACTATTATTAAAAGGATGAAATAGAAAGTTTATTATAAGATTTTAAGCTGAGGAGTGACACAATCTGACTTAAGTTTTAAAATTCAAGCTTTTCTAAAAATCTGACTATTCTATTGAGAGTATATTGTAGGGTGTTGAAAGGAGTAAGCTTATTAGGAAGCTATTGAAATAGTTCTGGGGAGAATTTAATATTGTGATGCAAGAGGTGAGAAGTGATTTGATGCTGGATATATTTTGATGGAAAGGCCAACAAGGTTTGTGGGTGGACTGGAGGGGAGGTATGGAATATTTTTTTAAAGTTATGAAGATAATTCAAATTGTTTTGTCTAAGCAGCTGGTAGAATAAGGTTACTTTTATTCTTTTTAAGATAGGGAAGACCATAGGAATAGTGGTCTGGGTGAAGAAATGAACAGTTTGATTAGCTACATTTAGATGCCCAAGGGAAAATGTCTCATATGTAGTTGGACGGAGGAGGTTAAAGTTTAAAGGACAGTCAGGCCTGAGGGTATGCATCTAGGCTGTCAGCATATACAGATAGCATTTAAAGCCATGGGATTGGATAAGACCACCCAAAGGAGCGTGGATAGAGGCAACAAAAACTAACTTGGAACTGCATGAGCTCTATTAATGTGCATGTTCCTAAGGAAGAACTCCACAGACCTGACTTTCATGGGGAGTCAAATACTCGATTCTTATAGAATTGATGCACAACAAATCACATCGTCACAGAGGTTCTTTCTTCCCTTTGTATGTTTCAAGTGCAGGTTGCAAAAATTCTAAGTTCTGAGGATTTATATTCATGGAAACTTTTTCCATAAATTAATGGTCAACCATGATGATGTCAGACAAAGAAAGTATGGTAAATAGTGGGGAAGAAAATGATTATACAATGCAAACGCATATAATTGGCCCCCAAAAGCTTTCCTTTACTGATAATTAACCCAAAATACCTCTTTATCTTTGTAATTCCATCAGATAACCAATAACTTATTTTGACCGAATTTGCCTTCTTTAGTTCTAATCAGATTGAACAAATCTACTTATAAACCTTATAGTTGTGTGTGCTTTTTAATACATTTTTGTTTTAATATTAAATTTTCAAAAACTCTTTTTTACTTTGTTAAAAAAAATTGGTATTGTAGAAGCAAGACTGTGACCAAACATGTAGCACATAGAAGACTTGATATCCCAGGGTGATTCTGTAGAAGAAATATCTGGCCTAACAGGGCTAGTGATAGAGATATATAGATATACAGAGACTTCATAAATAATATTAGAGCAATGTTAGGCTTATTGTTAATAATAAATAATACTAAAGCAATGTTAGAATTTGACCAACATACTCAATTTGATAATATATTATTTTGTATTTTTGTACATATTATATTACATGCAATATATAGCATTATATATAGCATTATTATAGTTGTATGTATTTTTTTTAAAGTTTAGGCTGTGATATATTTCAAGTAGGTGTCATCCACAAGAAACGTTCTTTCAACAAAACTATTTTCTGGCACTAATCTGTAACACCAGCAATACTTTCAGCATTCTTGACTATTTGGATAATTGGGTAAGAAAACATTTATTTATCATTTTGGAACCTAATTTTTAGCATTAGAGAAATACTAAGATGAAAACAGAGTACTTTGACAAGGAACCAGTGTCAAAAGGTATAAACCCAGCTTTACGTACTTTGTACAATGATCATCTATCTGTATTCCATCAATCCCCAGGATACTTAAAGTGATTTGCCCACAACAGCTGCTATGATAGATGGCTGTGTACCACTTGACATCAATACGGCAGATGTGTGTATTCATTGCAGCTGTCAAGCTACAATAGAAGAGAGAGTAAAAATCTCCCAAAGCTGTTTCTATGAAAAAAACCAAAAATGTTTTGCATTGCACGCAGGTTAGAAAAACAAATCCTAAATCCAAAAGACAAAAAGAAAATAAGCTGTTTTGCAATGTGCAGACAAAACTAATAAATACTTCATTATGCTCTAAAAAATTGTTTTGGCACCATAAAATAGGGACACATCTCCTTGTCATGTCTGCTCGTTGGCTTTGCCTAAACTGGGTCTAGGTTCTACAGGCAAAGGAGACCGACTGTTTCTGTGAGAGCCCCACTCGCGGATCCACCTGTTAAGTTACTCTAAAGCTGACACACAAATGTGCACCTGCCAACGCATACACAGCAGCACTTTCCAGTAAGAGACAGCGAGACTCATCTTTACTGTGTTATTGATGAATCACTCAACAAATCTTTTCCTCCAGCACATCTCACCCAGCAGAAGTAATGGCACCTGTAAGGCAACCACTTGGCAACAATGACGTTTATTCTTGCTGTCTATTTAGGATTGCTTGGGTTTAGCATTATTTCTTTGTTCCTTTCAAAAGCATTTATATTCAAAAGAACCAAATAGAATATATGTTTAGGTTGTAATGTATTTCTGTGGTGATCGTTTCCATCAAGGCTAACATTGTTCTCTATGGTCTGTAGCTCAAATTCTCCTTTTTTTTTCCTAACTGTGGTCAAGAAATGCAAGCAAAGCCATCGCTAACATTTTTGAAAACTCCCTTTTCACTGGTGGAAAGCAGACTGCTGTCAGAAAATGCATCAAACCCAGGGCAGGAAGAAGGGACAAAGTGTGAAACTGCAAGTAAAAATGCACATCAAACCATCTTTCCTGTGAAACAAATCAACTTTACATTGTAATTGCCAAAAGCTTTCAAAACTTCAAAAACTATAATTCTAGTAAATATGTAGAAATAAAAAAGATTTAGTTGTCCCTGAAGAAAATATAGAGATTAACACACTATGTCTTAGGACATGTTTAATGAAAATACATTCTCTGTTTTACTGTATTTCATTGTTTATGCTACTACAGTTGTCCCCACTTTCCCCCTTTTTGCCCACCTCCACCCAGCCCCGCTCCTGAAAATACAATTTTTCAACTTATTTTAGTCTGTGCAAATGTAAATAAGCAAAAAAAAAAAAAAAACCTTTAAAAGTGTCTTCGTTCATTCCAGACATTTTTCACTGATAAAAAATCAAAGAGGACAACTCCCTTCTTTGTAAAAGTTGGCTGAGACTCTGCAACTGGCAATTGTTGCAGATTTTTATTCCCTCTCCCGCACTGAGTCTGGTTTCTGAGCAGTAAACCCTTTGAAGTCTGTGGACGTCCAACATGCAGAAGTAACTGTGTCTGGTGAATCTGGTCTTTGTTTCTTAGCCTCCCCCACATTTTGTAAATGCTTAGTCTTACTAACATATATATATTCATGCTGAATCTTCTGCTATTCTTTGTAATATTATATAATTTGCATTTTAATTTTTAAAAGTTGCATTTAAATTGTATAATTTAGAGAAAATATTAAACCGTATGGTTTCCAGAAACACAAATAATTATTCAACTAAATATAAAAATATACACTATGTATTAAGCAAATAGTGCTTATACATGCACTGGAAGCACTGTATACTATTGGGAAGTAACATATATACTTGTGTATACACACACACACACACACACACACATATACTTTACAGGAATGATACAAAAAAGTATTCCAATTAATTCCTAAATTTCCCTCTCTCTCTCTCTCTCTCTCTGTCACTCTCTCTCCTAGTTATAAGATTTTAAAAAGTTGAATCATTTGGCCTCAAATTTTCCACATTAGTGTCTAGTCTAAAATGGAATTTCTTTTGAAGGCTTAAGTAAAATCTAACTATTTGTGAGTTATGTAAAAATAGAAATGTGTTTCTCCAGTTGTAAAAAATACTGTTAAGATTTTTCTCTTGCTCATGTAAATCAAATGGGGCCAAAGCCATATATTTTGAACTTGGAAAGATTTTAGTCCTATTGAGGAAAGAAAATGTAGCTGAATTTAGTGGAAATCTTCTAGTATTTTTATTTATCAATTTACAGAACTTAAAAGAAAAGTGATTTGAACATAACTAGTAAAGCATGTCTGTCTACCTGTCCAAATAAAAGGCCATACAGTTTGTTGCTTAGGGTCCATTATGGTGCATGTCTGCATGCATGAGTGACCACCCATCTCTCTCTCTCTATTGGAGCCTATGGAAATTAAGTGGAAAAAATGTTGCAATATTAAAGGTAAGATTATTAAAAACTTAGAAACCAAGAAATTACTAAATACATAAGATGTGAATAATGTTGAATACAAATAAGTGCTGTATGTGAAAACATTTTTAACAGGGCATTGGAGTGATGGTTGGATTGCAGATCACATGTTCTGTGTCCTAGTTTGTACATATTACGTGTAGTTCTGTGATCCACTCTCACTCTCGGCTAACCCACCTCAACCCTACTCACCCTGGCTCATCTCTGGTCCCATTTCAAATACCTAATCAGCTTCTTCTTCCACTCCAAATCTGTGATTTCAAAAAACCCCATGCATCAATTCGTAAGCATCTTCTGCATTACAGATGGCCCACAACTTTCAAATGGAAGAACTGTCATCTGCATCTTTCTTCTCTCTGAGATACAAGCACAAGGATCAGCTCTTGTTTTACTCCCCAATTCCTGTTTTTAGCACTTTGGCGCTAGCCTTGAATCTTCAGCACTGCCCTTCATTCTTTTGCATCCTTTTGTCTACAGGTCACTTCTCTGTATTTCATAACGTATTGGGAAGGAGACTCATAGTTGTTTTTCCTCCTCTCTCTTTCCCAGCATCATGAGCTACATAATCATTTGTATGGATGATCATCTCAGTGCCCCGGCTTTCTGATTCCATTACCTCAAAAAAATTTACTTACGTGATTGCACCATTACCTGCCCCCACTTTCTGATTCCCATTACTCTCGCATAGGCTAAGATAGCTTCATTTTCAAATTGGCTTATTACCTTTGCTTCAGCATTAACTCCTTGATTCAAGTTTCCCACTTCTTTCTCCAACCCATTCTCCACCTTGATTTCTACACACAACTTTGCCTATATATAAGCAGTTTAATGTAAAGTTTATCAGGTAGTGATTTCCATATAATAACATAATTAGATTTCACCTGTAAATCTTAGTCTATAGACACAAAATTTTATCTACAAACTTATTGCCATGAAGGGAACAACCAGACTCTAACCAGCTTATTCCTTTTGTTACTAATATTATGATTATGATTTTTCTCTCTGTTACTTTTTTAACTTTATATAGAACAATGAAATTTCCATACATGAAGCAGCTTTAGAGAATGTTTCTTAAACCCTTGTTATGTAAGAAGACACATATGAAATTATTGTTTCTGAGAGTGGAACAGGTTATAAGACTTTCGCTTTTCATTCTATACCTCTCTGTTATGTCTAAGATACCTTTCCTTGAATTGCTTGTGAAGTAAAAATAAATTGGAGATTTAATCATGACATGCACGTTCAGTGACTGCCGGTTTTCTCAAAAATATTAGGTTGCCTGTACTCCCATCACGTTGTATTCCATATGAACGTCTCCTCACTCCAAGCACCCCAACTTTAAACCTCAGTACCTAATCTGTCTCCATGCCTTACAGTGTCATCCTGTACTGTACCTTATACTGGGGACAGGATTTATTCACCAGACATGAATTTCAGAGCTGCAAGCTGTGCCTAACCATCCACAAATTAGTTATCTAGCACACTCGGGTGCTGTGTTCTATATGCAATTCTTGATATTTTTATGATAGCAAATCAGTCATAAGGAAAGTCAGGTATGCCACATCCTTGAGTTAAGACACATTGAACAAAAAGTTTAACCCCCTCCCCAAAGCCAGACTTCAGTTTTCTTGACTTTGGCATTGTCCCTGCTGACCGCTTTTTCTTCCACAGATACCTTCCTACCGGCAGCAATGGCCATGCGGGTAAAGCCCCAGCAAGACACAGAGACAAACTTACACAAATTACCACTTAACATTTAATTTCTTTGTTTCCTCCAGCTCCTCTGGACTAGATTGTAAGTAGCTCCAGCTCAAAGAGAATTTTTTTGCTGCATGAGGAAATGATTGAAGGAGTCGGTAAGCATTTTTCAAGTAATAATATAATGGAACTCAAAATTTGCCAGTGTTCCTTCCTTTCAGCCACACTCCCTAGCTTCACAAGTAAATTTATACATTTCTTTTCCCCTTAGTTCAACCATTTCAGCAGACTTCTTCTTTAGGGAAATATATTTTCTTTTATGTTTTATGCCTACATTTACATAAAAAAGGACATTTTCTTTCACCACGTGTGATTTTCCAAAGTGAATTTTCATTTCAGAGTGTGGATGACAGTGGCCGGACCAGGTTCCCTGACTGCTTAGCGCTGTGGTCCCTGCAGCAAATGAGATACCTTCATCACTCAGTCCAGGCGGCCACCTGCCAAGACGAAACCTCCTCCGACTTCTCAAAAAAATAAAAACAGCCAAAGAGACAAACTCATAGCCAAGGAAAAAGGATATAGATTAAAGCATTTCAAAAATGCCTTGCCAACGTTGACTATGAACTGTGAGAAACTCTCTAAAATTGGTCAGAAGGAAAAAGCAGATTGAGAAAGCCACATCTTTAATTTTAGCAGCCTAAAACACTTAGCCCCAAAGAGTATTCTCCATCAAATGAGAATATCAAATTATTCCAGGAAAGTTTATCAAACCTACTACTTCAGCACAGCAAGGCAGAAAGTTTTTACAAGCAAAATATTCTGCCAGATAGCTATTATCTAGTCACTTCCTAGTACTGAGGCACCTTCCATGCCCATCACAAAGTCTAAAACAGGAGTGAACCTCAGATTTAATCATTGCAGTAGAACTGTAGAGGATAAAATAGAAAAGTTCATCTAGCTTCTGTTGCCCATGCTTTCCATACTCCATCCACACTGAACTTCTTTTATTTCTTCCAATTCCATGTGCGTTTTCCAGCTCAGAGCCAATGAGCTTGCTGTTCCTCTCTGCCTGAATGCCTCCCCAAGCAGCCGTCCACCTTATTTGTCTGAAGCTCACTTAACAACTGCCTCTCCTGTATTTATCCACTCACGCAGCAAACATTTAGGGAGTCTCCTGTGCACCGAGCACTGTTGGAGACATAGGTAGTATATCAGTGAGCTCACGGGAGGAAAGGGATTGAGGTAATAAATAAACAATTTGAAATAATACTTGATGGTAACACATACTATTGGGCAGCGATAATTCAGGGTGAGTGGGGGAATGGAATACTGAGATAGTAGTGATGATACTTAGAGAGTATGGTCAATGTACAGTTTTCCCAAATGGCATTTGAGAAAACATCTCAAGGAGATGAGGGGAGTCATGCATATATCTGGAGAAAGAGTTTTCTGAACAGAGAATAGCAGTCACAAAAACTCTGAGGAAGGAGCAATTTGGTGTGTTTGCGGATTAGCAAGGATGTCAGCATGGCTAGAGCGAAGGAGCAAAGGAGCAAGGGAGGGCGTGTCAGGGGTCTATTCAGAGAGATAACAGGACCAAAGGGCCCTTGGAGGACTCTCACAGACATTGCAAACACTTAGATTCTAGTACGAGCAGGAGAGGAGTCACCAGAGGGCTTGGGGTTAAGAAGTGTCATCAATTGACTCCAAGCTTCAGCAGGATCACTCGAGCTGCTGTGATGAGAATGGACTGCAGGGAGGGAAGGGAGAAGAGATGTGATCTTTCCGTGTGAAAGTCGATGGCTGCTGGGAGCAGGAGGGTGGTAGTGGTAGTAGTGAGACAGTACAAGATTCTGGATATTTTGTAAGTAGAGCCTGACAGAGTGTCAGCCTAAATGTGACATCCTCCAGGGAACCTGATGTCAGACCAGGTAAGGACCTCCTAGTGGTGTACACTCCCAGGGAACCTGACACTGCTTTTTACAAACACACTGCGCCCTTTCAGTGTTTGTCTTTGTGTCAGTTTTATCTTCCCCTGTAACCTAAGGTAATAACTTTCACGTACTAGATGCCACATAAATATTCTATGAAAGGATTAAGTAAATAAAAAGTTAGGACACTTGTAACGAGTCTTTATCCCTACTTGGAATTCCCTCTTGTAACTTGTTGACTTGATAAACTCCTACTCACACATCTAAACCCAATTCCAGTATCTCCTGAATTCTTCCATTTCCCCTTTTCCAAGACAGAGTTAATCACTACCTCCTCTCTACTTTGGTATCTTGTAACACTGAATTTATTACCATGTAATACAATTTACTTTTGTAGTGTAGTGAAAAAAAATTGTTTCAATACATGTGGTTTTAGCAAACAAGGATATCTAAGAGTCAAGGGTTTGTGTGTAATAAACTCTCCCCAACATTGCCAGGCCCCCAGAGTATGTGCTCTGCACATAAATGCCAGGATGAGTGACTTTCCAAAAAGATAGCAAACAATATATTATTTACAATATGTCACACTCTATATTAAGTATTTGTTAAAATTATCACATTTACTTTTCTTAAAACACTATCAATTCAAACAATTTTATCCCCTTTACAAATGAGGAAATCGAGGTAGGCCCTTGCCCAATTTCCAAAGGTAGTGTCATAGCTGGACTTCGATCCTAAGCATGGAGACTGCCACCCAAACCTCCGTGCTCTGCAGCCTCTAGAATGAAAGGGCCTGACGTCCATGTCTAGCTCTAAAGTAGACAAAATAGACACAGGAGATTAAATGTAAATCAAGTGTGCAGCAGGAAGAGGGACTCGGACTTGAAGCCAAAGCTGACCGTGTTGACATATCTCTCCCAGGACTTCTCAGACATTGAAAGGCAGTAGGTTTCCCATGGGATGTGACAGAAGGGCTTGCATCCATTTAATTTTATTTCCAAAAGATAGGATATTCCTCAAGAGACATATGAGCTACATTTATTTTTATGCTTACCTCCTCTGGTAACTCTCAGCTGCCCTAGAGGAAGTGCTCTGCCTTTTTATTTTTATGACCTGCACTCAGCAAGTTCTTGTTTAGCATAATGGAATAGAGTCATTCAAATCTTCCTCCTCTTACAGGGGAGTCAACGCAAACCTGAAGTGATGAAATGGCTAGGCCATGATCATATAGGTAATTTTAGCAGGGAAGGTCCCCTGACTTCTGGTCTAGTGGTTGATGTCATCCACCACACTTAGAATCATAAAATAGAGTCACATATAAGAAAACTCAGACACAGGAAGGAAGAAGGGAAGGGAGGATCCATTTTCTTACCACTTACAACTAACTCAAGACCCAGGATCACTTACGAGTGGATAGTGCACTCAGCGGAGAACCTCCTTCTTACTGACACCGCAGAGCATGTGTCAGCTCCTGTGTCAACAGTATTTCCAACCCACAGTGCTTTTTAACATGGCCTCTGTCCTGTCTAGAACCTCTCTCATTCAAGTCTAGTGCTGTATTGGCATGGTATGGTCATTTGCACTCCATTTGGATAGGAATAATCCTCAACATAGATGACTTTATAACCCAAATATTTGACAAGCCCCCCACCTGAGGATGACACATTAGAAAAGCAAAACCAAATCTTTTGTAGCCAAGAACAGCATCAGCACCCAGTGAAGTAGTTACGTACTGTAAAAATATAATAATAACTTCAAGCAATAACCAGATTAATTGCAACAGATTCACAAGTATGAAGATTTTTCAAATACAGAGCTTCAAGTCCTGTCAAATTCTTGAAATAAACGTATCTTACAAGTTCCTGATCCCTTTTCCCAACATCTATTCCCTCCACAGCACAACCTTCTGTGACATCTCTTTCCTACCTCTTCCCACCTGACGCGTCCACACATATTTGGTGAAGTTTCTTCACTTGCTTTTTTTAATTAATGGATGTGCAGTTAATGCCCTCAACATCAATTCTTTGCCCGAAACAGGCTAGATGTTTTCTACCAATAGTTATGGGATGAAATACATTTAAACATAAGTTCAATGTGCTATTGCTTCTATGAGGACTTCTTGTTTTATGTGTCTGGTCTGGTGATGATGCATAGAATGATGAATTTCTTTGTGTCCTCAGCTATCCTCTGAGACGTTTTTGGCTGCAACCCAGGGCCATTAATCTCAATCATACATTCTTTAGTGGGAAGTATCATTTTTGTATCCTCTGGCCGGATTATTCGGAGAACAGTCCTGCACATATATTTTTCTCGACTTTCAGCTTCTCCGTAGTCTGGGCTTCCTGACTGTGTAGATCAGCCTGTGCTATACCTGCCACCAAATTATCCCTGAGGAAAGGAGGATTCAAAGCACTTCTGAGAAGTGACTATGAGCCCAGGGACTGGTGTCTTTTTCTGGGCATGTACTTCATGGAATCACCTTGCTCCCACAGAAGAAATCCAGAGGCACCATCAAGGATATGTCTGAACAAGTCACTGGCCCATGGTTCTTTGAGACCAGCTGCTGCTGGATCCACTCCTTCCTCAGCTCAAAGACATGGCAGTTCCAGTCAGACCTGATAACTTTGTCCCCCACACATGCCAGTAGCTTTTCATCTTTAAGGGCAATCAAAATCATACCAAGTGAGATGGTTGGAAATGATGACAAGCATTCTCAATTTTTAACAAACACCCCATGTTATTTTGAGACAGGTGGTCTTTAGATTATAATACTGTGAAAACTACTGGCTCTCATCTGTGCTGCCTGCAGTCATGTTCTCGTTGGCTTCACATTATTTCTGTGTTAAAAGGGGATCGATAGAGACTCTATGAGCAGAGATTCAATAGAGCTTTCTTGTTCGAGTAGCTAGAAAGGAATACGGATGGGAATCCCTTTTCAAGGTAGATTTCTCTGCTGTTTGTCTCAATATCATATATACTGGTGATGAATTGTTTACTGGCATTTACTTTCTAATTCTATAGTTACTGGTTAAATATGCTTACCGTGAAGTCATTTCCCAAGAGGTAAAAGTTTTAATGGGCATTCATTTGCACATTATAACCCAAGGAATTATCACAATATAGAATATGCTACAAATAAAAATGCATAACAGCGATATATTTGTCAGGAAGAAAGGTAAGTTTAAACATCTTAAGACACTGAGAAACAATGATATGACAATTTGGCTTTTCCCTCAGATGATAACCTGACGTCAATTTTTATTTTCTTTGATTAAAACTAGATAGCTTCTGGAAAGCTTACTCTCTGATCTCATATTTTATCTAAGTTGCTAGGTCAAGAGATAAACAGAGAGACAATGAAGAATGGCTCCAATACGGAGGTGCATGTCAAATCTTCCAAGAACCTCCAGAATTTACTGAGCCTGCAGGATAGCTTTTGTGATCTTTTTGTGTGAAATCCAGTACTGTGTCAGCCTCCCAGGGTCTAAAGTGCGCCTTTCTTAAAAGACCTCAAGATTTATTCCCCCCAGCTTTGAATGAGTGAAAATGTGTTTTGTTGAAACTTCCCGAGAATTAACTGCACTTACTATGGAATCTTGTATTGTTTATGGGCCTGATGAAAGCACTTGGCACTTAATGATTCCCAGACTATTTCAAGTTAAAAGAAAATAAAGATGAAGAAAAAAGAAAAAATGGCAGAAGCTGACTGTTGTGAATGCTAAAAATAAAATATGTGGTTTCTAAACACCTACCAAATAAACTAATGCAATGATTTGCCTCAGATGTTATGAAAAATTTTGATGACTGTTGACCTGTTCAAATGAAGAAAATGAAACATGAGAGAAAGTGACTGAGAGCAAGGTATCTAGATGGCCCTCTGAAATTCAAGTCTGTTGCTATTAGCTCTGGTTTAATTATCTTTCACTCCCTCGTGGTTAGTTTTCTCACAAATGCTTGTACTCCCTGTGAAATCCCAGCCCTCGCTCCAGTCTGCCCATTTGTCAACACCCTAAGAAGCAGTGTATTCTGCTTAATGTCTAGCCAGTTATAGGCACCACACAGAGTGCATGGTATCAAAAGGTAGATTTTGAATTATTGTGATTAGAAAAATATCAGTTTTATGGTTTTCACCAAATTATATTCTGGGAAGTAAAGTAAGAGATAATTTTCTTTAGCAGATACCCCCAATTTAAAATTGGCCTCAGAATATTTATTATAGGATAAAAGTGACAATTTATGTGAATACAACACTTAAATCTCTTCATTACTAAAATTAAGTTATTTCAGAACTATGGAGAAACAGTACTTTCTATTGAAGGATTTTATCATTTAAATATGTCTTCAGATGAAAGAAAACTGCCATGGTTGATTGCAATATTAAAAGTTCCATTTCATTAAATAGGAAAGCCAATAGAATTTACCCAATTACTTTGTCAAAACTGTGTAAGTTTCAAGGAAGTTAAAAGAACAAAAATTCTGGAGTAGAGTGTTGCAGTCCATGTTATTTTAATCACTGATTTTTCTGTTGCCCAAATTCAAGGAAGAATAGAATTCTAAATGCACAAGCTACAAGGGCTCTTATTTAATATTTGATAGGTATTGAAAATGCAGTGACAGCTGTTGGGGGTGTAGATTAGGGGGTGGAGGGATTGAGCAAAATGGAAAAAGGACTCATGGACATGGACAACAGTGTGGTGATTGCTGAGGGGATGGGAGTATAAGGAGACCAAATGGTAATGGGAAAAAATACAATAAAGATTCAATAAGAAGGGGGAGAATGAGGGAAAAGGTTCAGGGATTAAGATGCATAATTGGTAGATACAAAATAGATGGGGGGGATGTCAAGAATAGTATAGGAAATAGATAAGCCAAAGAATTTATATGCACAACCCATGGACATGAACTAAGAGGGCATTGCTGGAGGGAAGGGGGGTACTGGGCAGAGGGGGGCAAAGAGAAGATTGGGACAAGTGTAATAGCATAATCAATAAAATATACTTAAAAACAAAACAAAATACAGTGAAAGCAAAATATATAGGGCTTCTCTACATAGGGCTTCTCTCTATATTGGGCTCCTTCTAGTAACATGTTGGTTATAGCAATGTTTTCTGTGTCTCTCATTCTGCACTTCTCCTCTACACTCCTGGTGCTCCAAATCCAATGAGTGTCTCCATATTCTACTTTAATTTCTTCAAGGTTCCCAATTCAATGGCCTCTCCAGAAATACCCTCCCTGAAATAATGTATGCTCCAAAATCACCTCTCTCTCCAACTCTTCCAGTCTTTCCAATTGTTAATCCTCTTTGGATCTGAGCCAGCATTTAGCTAGTTATTTGGGGTAAAATATGTATAAGAGTAGGAATTATTTTAATTTTAAGGGACAAATAGTCTGATCAACTAACTTAAGCATAAACAGAATTCATTTGCTGCTGTAAATGGATAAGTGGTTATATAACCTTTATGAACAACAGGGTATGGAATTTCAAGTGCTATCATTAGGAATCTCTCATTCCTGTTTTTCACATGCATCATTTAATTTTAGGCAGATTCTGTCCATGAAGAGCAAAAATGGGTCTGAAAAGCTGTAGCTCAGTTACAGAAGCAGAAAGGCCCTTTCTCTTTTAGCATGTACATCATTCCACGCAAAGGGTCCTTGATTGGTTCTGCTTAAACTTTTTTGGCCAAGCTAGACTGTCGCCAAGTTCAGTGGGATGGGGCTATGATTAGCCAGCAAAGATCCTCATCCTGAGGCAGAGAAAAAGGTGTCATGACTGATAACGTACCACTTGGGTGAGTGAGAGTTCTCAAAAAGAAAAGAAGGGCCATTCATTTGTGTTCTACCAAAGACTGAACTCACTATATTAAAAATGCTTTCATTCTTTAAAAATTCCTAATTCTAAAACCATTTCCTGATACAGGATCACTGGTAATATGACTGGAATGTTGAAAAATTATTTCACTAAAGGAGATTTCAGAATCCCTTTGAGAATGGCTCATCTTAATTCGCTTTAATTTTACATTTAAAGTGACCACATTCCCAAGGTTCATTGCACCTTGAAAATATATGTGCACTTCTCCCTTTCTGAAGACATCTGAGAAGAGGATCAGCTGTCAAAGAACCATGTAGACACGTACTTCTCATCTAAAGTGTAATCTATACAAACACATTTACTCAAGTATCGTTATAAACAAAATCATCCTCAGTACATGTAGAACTGCATTGTTGTTGAAGTAATCAAATTTTAAGGAAAGGAAAAATGGAGGGTAGATTTAGTTTTCTTAAGATGTAAGTTTTCATCCTAAGTCTCGATTCCACTGATGAAAGATCATCTTTACTTACTTTGTTATAAATTAGAATCTTGGAATTATCTCACACAAAACTTTGTTCAAGGTTTCTTTGAACTTTATACAGCTTACATTGTATTTCTTTATTCGGATACCTATATGTTTACTAAAGATAATGAATTCCTGACAAAAAATCATAGCTTGCAGACATATGACATCAGGTAAAATCTTGTCTATTTTTTCTCCTCAAAGACTGTGAAATCTGACATGAAACTATTTAGAACTCAGATTTAATTTTTAAAAATACCTTCTTACTACCAATCTGTACTTCTCAATCCCTTCACCTTTTTTACCCCAAATCCCAAACCCCCAAACCCCCTTTCTTCTGGCAACCATTAGTCTGCTCTCTGTACCTCTGAGTCTATTTCTGTTTTATTTATTTACATTGTTCTTTATATTCCACAAATAAGTCAAATCATATGGTATTTGTCATTGTATGACTTCTTTCACTTAGCGTAATGCCCTGTAGTTCCATCCATGCTCTCTCAAATAGTCAGATTTTGTTCTTTCATATAGCTGAGTAATATTCCATTGTGTAAATGTACGTATCTTTTTTATCTACTTGTTTAAAGATGGGCACTTGGGCTGTTTCCATATCTTGATTATTGTAAATAACACTGCAATGAACATAGGGGTGAATGTTTTTTCAAATTAGTGTTTTGGGTTTCTTCAAATATGTACACCTGAAATTAATACAAAATAATATTGAATGTAAATGTTAATTGAAAAAGTAAATAAACAAAAAATATCTCCTCACCATAAGTTTGTTTGTTAAGTATGTAACTAAATATTTTACAGCTCAATTATCATAGAGATATTCTGAGGATGATGTATTAACAATTGCACAGTAACTAGTATTAGTAATTCATTGTAAGATAATATAGTTAAAACAGTTCAACAAATTATATTACTATATTTGAAACTTGAATTAATAGAGAATAATAAAATTTCTCAGTGCTCTAAGTTCTATGTATTGAACAATTGTCCATTTTTTATTTCAAAACTGATATTTTGGAACTTCACTATAGAGTTGCAGCATCCCCAAATCCATTTGGACACACACATGTTTTCAGGTTCTCCCTTTCTCTCCCTCTCAGTCTTTCTCTATGTATGCATGGGTTGCACACGCACACACACAGAATCACTGATGCTTGCATATGCAAAGTTGAATCTCCACTGATTTAATGGAAAACCTCTTCATACTACATGGGACTTAAGATACAATCCCTTGAGTGACTAAATTAGACCTGGATCTTGATGCCACGTTGGTTCAGAACTCTATGTGACGCTTCCCAAGGTTATGCTGTTCTTTAGTCTTCCATTCTCTGCATAGTTGTCAAAGAGCCCAGGTGAAAGAATGCTGTGACAGTGTTCAGCCGTAGATCGTCCATAAAAATATTTGACCATGTGCGTTGTGTAGATAAAAAACAAGAAGCCCTGACAGGTGTTGTAAAGCAAGTTGAAATGAGGCAGATCATAACTTTTAAATAGTCACTGGGACATAGCCTCAAACAATAAGGTAGAAAAATGGGTGGTTAGAAACCACAGCAACTGGCGGAACATCTTCCCATAGCTTAAAGGGAACTTCTTAATCATTTCGTGCAAAGACATCAGGCTGTCTGGAAATCCTAAAAGAAAAAGTCTAAGTACACTTTTCAGATGGTATGGGGAAATGCCAAGTAAAGAGTATATTATATGTTCTCCCATTTTATTATGGGATAGTGATGTCATGCTTTTAACTATATTTATAGATGTTAATTACCCATCATACTGGTATATTTCCTCCCAAACTAAAGTGCACCAACAAGTAATCTAAAACAAGTGTGTGTGTGTGTGTGTGTGTGTGTGTAGAGAATGAATGTATGCATGATAATATCTAATAGAGTGAAAATATTGAGGAACTGGTTATTCAACTTAAATTAATATTTCAGACAATACAATTGAACCTCTTCAAGTATCAAGAATTTTGACTTTTTTCCTTTTTATAAGCAAAGCATTATGTATATCACCCTATTTGAAAAAAATAATAATTTAAAATTTTATTAATGACAGATTGCTTTAAAAATACATTTAGAGGCCTAGAGATATTTTTCAATGTACTTTTGTATTCTCCACTGCTACTCATTAATTATCTTGTAACTTCAAATTTTTCACTATTATCACTGTGCCTAATTCTGGCCACACTCCCTACATCCTTTTATTTAGCCCTCCTGTTAGTGCATGTGATAAAAAAACAAGATCATCAAGCTAGTTAAAAGTGTCATTTAAGGGAACTTTCAAATATAAAAACAATACCAGGCTATTCATCCCAAAGGCAGTTCCTCTCAACTTCCCAACACAATGCCTAAGACGAATTAAAAATATAAAACCCAAATTGAAAGTTAGGATAACTAACCCAAAAGAGATTCCATGTACTACAAGGTAGATTGGAGTGAGCAGGAAACCCACTTAAAAGAAGGTGATAAGATCCAATGGCTACCTTTTAAGCTCTGCCCAGTGGATCAGCTCCACAAGACACACACCAACAAGAAAACAAGGCAATTGCCCACTATCAAATGGATATTACATTTTGATTAATCCAGAGTACCCTTCTTGCTCATCCTAAACCTAATCCTACCCTTCACCTCAATATCCCAACACACACACACATTCATAAATACCTTCTTCATCTTTCTAGAGATTAAAATTTAAAGAAGAGGAAGGGACAAGTGAAGGAACATAGAGGACTCATGGGCATGGACAATGGAGTGGGGGTTGACTGTGGGAGTGGGGGGTGGAGGGGCAGGGGAGAACAATGGGGAAAGGTGGGACAACTATAATTGAACAATAAAAATAAATAAATAAAGGAAACATCTAGGGCTAGGCAAAAAGAGAGTAAAATCGATTGGAAGAAGAGGGATCAGAGTGCTTGATGTAATTTTGGAACATGTACCCCCCAAGTTAAGAATTTTTGGTATCAAGAAAAGCCTTCATAAATCAAAAGACATGGTGATTATAATCTGTATCCATTGCTTTGCAACTCAATGACAATGTTAAAGATAAGATTTTAAAGACACTAAGAACTGGGCTAGGAGCTGTGCACAGTAACACAATGACAATACTGAAATAAATCCATATGAAATCAATGAAATAAACAAAGACAGGAGCAATCAATACAACCTGAGTGGAAAAGCACTAATTCTGAAGAGACCTTTACTCATTCAAATGAAAGTTTTAACAAGGAAAACATATGGGCTTTGAAAAATATTGCAGAGCGAGAAAAAGAGAACCTCTTTCTATGTAGCTGAGCAGCCAGGAAAATTGTTCAAAAAAGTATGGCATTCTCAGGAAAAACCACAGAGAAGACTAAGACAAGGATTATGTGAAACAGATATAAAAAAGTGTTTAAATGGCTATTGTGGATTTCCAGTCAAGATGGAGCAGTAGGTAGATACACTTTGCCCCTTTGTACAACCAAAAGAAGGACAACAACAAATTTAAAAACAAAAAACAACCAGAGCTGCCAGCAAATCAAACTGTATGGAAATCCAACAACCAAGGAGTAAAAGAAGAAACATTCATACAGACCAGTAGGAAGGGCAGAGGGGGCTCAAGGCAAGGAGCTGGCTGGAGGACTGGGCATTCCCACATTCATGTGCAGATAAACTGGAGGAACAACTGGGGAGCAAGACAGACCGCTCAACCCAGGGTTCCAGTGCAGGAAAATAAAGCCGCAAAATCTCTGACTGAAAACACCTGTGAGGGTTATGGTGGCTGGAGAAACTCCCAGCCTCACAGGAGAGTTCATTGCAGAGACCCACAGGGTCTTAGAACAGACACAAACCCACCTACCTGGGAATCAACACCAAAGGGGCCCAATTTGCTTGTGGGTAGTGGAGGAAGTGACTGAAAGCCAGACTAGAGCCCAGCAAGCGGCCCTGTTCCCACTCAGACTCCTCCCCCACATACAGCGCCACAACAGAATGACGTGGGTTGCCCCGCCCTGGTGAATACCTAAGACTCCACCCCTTACTGCTTCATAACAGGTGTGCTGATTCAAAAAATATGGCCCAAATGAAAGAACAGATCAAAGCTCCAGAAAAAATACAACTAAGTGATGAAAAGATAGCCAACCTATCAGATGCACAGTTTAAAACACTGGTAATCAGGATACTCACAGAATTGGTTGAGTATGGGCACAAAATAGAGGAAAAAGTGAAGGCTATGAAAAGTGAAATAAAGGAAAATGCACAGGGAACCAACAGCGACGGGAAGGAAACCAGGTCTGAAATCAATGGTTTGGACCAGAAGGAAGAAATAAATATTCAACCAGAATAGAATGAAGAAACAAGAATTCAAAAAATGAGGAGAGGCTTAGGAACCTCTGAGACAACTTTAAATGTTCCAACACCAGAATCATAGGGGCTCCAGAAGGAAAAGAGAAAGAGCAAGAAATTGAAAACTTATTTGAAAAAAATAATGAAGGAGAACTTCCCCAATCTGGCAAAACAAATAGACTTCCAGGAAGTCCAAGAAGCTCACAGAGTCTCAAAGAAGTTGAACCTAAGGAAGCACACACCAAGGCACATCATAATTACATTAGCCAAGATTAAAGAGAAGGAGAGAATCTTAAAAGCAGCAAGAGAAAAGGAGACAATTACCAATGAAGGAGTTCCCATAAGACTATCAGCTGATTTCTCAAAAGAAACCTTGCAGGCAAGAAGGGGCTGGAAAGAAGTATTCAAAGTCATGAAAGGCAAGGACCTACATCCAAGATTACTCTTATCCAACAAAGTTGTCATTTTGAATGGAAGGGCAGATGAAGTGCTTCTCAGAAAAGGTCAAGTTAAAGGAGTTCATCATCACCAAGCCCTTATTATATGAAATGTTAAAGGGATTTATCTAAGAAAAAGATGATAAAAAATATGAACAGTAAAATGCCAACAAACTCACAACTATCAACAACTGAACCTAAAAAACCAAAAACAAAGTAAGCAAACAACTAGAACAGGAACAGTATCACAGAAATGGAGATCACATGGAGGGTTATCAGTGGGAAGGTGGAAGTGGGAGAATGGGGGAAAAGTTACAAGGAATAAGAAGCATAAATGATATGTAGAAAGTAGATAGGAGGAGGTTAAGAATAGTATAGGAAATGTAGAAGCCAAAAAACTTGTATGTATGACCCATGGACATGAACTAAGGTGAGGGAATGCTGGTGGGAGGGATAGTGCAGGGCAGAGGGGGACAAAGGGAGGGAAAATGGGACAACTGTAATAGCATCATTAATAAAATATATTTAAAAGGAAAAAAGGCTATTGTTATAAAAGATCTGGTACTTTAAAAGATCCCCAACCTATTAACAGTGAGATGAATTAGATGAGAAAAGATCATAATAAAATGCTTACTGGAGGTAAAAAGCAGTAAAATTGACAAAAAATTAAAATAGAATACAAATGTGGATGGCAAACTATATAAATTTCTGAATAATGTGGAGGAAAAATGGACAAGGAAAGAAAAAGAGTAAGTATAAATTCGTAATTGTGAAAGACAGAAAAAGACAGTATGACCAAATGAATAGAACTTATTGTGGAAGAAAGTACAATGTTTAACAATGTAAATGAAAGACTTAATGAAATATAATGTACCTATGCTAAATAAATGACCAACATATGTATTAGAAAGCATAAGTAATCTTTGTACATAAAAATCATACTACCGTATCATAATATATGCAGGAAAAATGGAGTTAAGATGATAAAAAAGTACTAAATGCATCCACACATTTTTTTTAATTTAATGAAGATCAGGTTAGCACTTACTTCTTTCAAATGGTAAACAGCAGACAAACAACACTTAAATTTCTAAAGTTTAATATATATATAGTTCTTGTGTATTATATATATGTGTGTGTATATATATATATATTCCAAAGTACATATCCTGGCAAATTGTCCTTTGTGGATGCAGGCCATAAAATATGTGATTTGCAAATACACAAGAACTAAGAAGATGTAATGCTAACATGTGTACCTTAAAAAAATAATAGAAAACAGTATTTTAACAGCTAGAGATTAGTCAAATGAAATTTACAAATAGATAAATCACCACATAAAAAACTTGACAGTGAATATTAAATACAGTTCAATGGTATATGTGCATATTTGAAATAAGTATTTAAATTTTATCTAAAAACAAGGTATATGACATAAATAATATTTTAAGAATAATTTGGAAACCACCTCTAGATTAATGATTAGAATTTTAAATTATCTTGGGGCCTGGATATAAGGAAGATGAATAAAGAGGTTTAACATTCATCAATAGGGAGTAATGGGGCTGGTGCCTAAATAGGGAGTATATCGGCCATCCAAAGTCAGCAGAAGCCTGTGCAATATGGGCCAGATCAACAAATTTCAAGACAAGCCAGAAATCTATATGTAACATTGCATTTTTAAAAAAATATATATATATATATACAGACAATCCAACTATTGAAAAAAAACAAAACAAAACACTGGATGGTGCCAAACAAAACATGTGTTTGAGATTTGAGCCATTGCTAACCAGGTTTTAACTTAGGCATTAAAAAAAAAATTGGATAGTTTAAGACTTACAAAGATAGATAAAAGACCAGAGTTTGTAGATGGGAGGTTTGGGGTATAGAAATGTCTTGTTGTTTTGAAATAAAAGAAGATTCAAAAGAAATATTGGGTTACAAAATGAGTAATACATATAGTTATAAGTGTTTTGGGACAAACATATAGTAGCGAAATGTTAAACTTTTAAATTATTAGATAAGATAAAACAAACAAAGCATTGCTAGATAGCAGTGTCAGGCTCTGCATATATCTGCGGATTGCAGAATTCAAAAGAACACTAAAGCTTTAAAAATAAAACGGTGGTCAACAATTTGTGATACAAATACCACTGAAAAGAAAGCAGGAGTGGATAAAGGTATTACAAAATTAAACAGAACTATGATGTAGAACGCAGTAAACAAAGCAGTGTAGGTTACTTTGTGCTGAAATATGATTTAGTGATCTTCAAACACAGAATAGCACAATGTTGTAAAATGTAAATAGTTATCAATAAAATAATAAATTAATACTTATATGCATTTAAGTAATTATGACTTTTTAAAAGGTCTATATAAATACAAGTGTCTGAGTATATAGTAGTACATAAAGGACATATTAAAACATTGTTTAAAGAAGAAATCATATAACTCATATTTCTGACTATTACCGGCCTGTGTTTCTGTTCAATTCAATCAGATAGTGTGAGTGAGTCAAAGAGGAAGCCAAAACTTCAAATGAGGGTTACTTAGGAGGTAACAATAAAAATATGCTTATTTAAACATATGAGATATGGCCAAAGTTGTAGTCAGCCCAAATGCATTCCCTTGAATGCTTTCTTAACATTAACAAGAGGAGGAAATGGATAAAACAAACATTCAAAATAAGAAAAGAAAACACTAAAGTAGACAAAATAAAGTGGTGAAAAAGAAAGAGGGAAAAATGAAGTTAAAGATATTAAAATAGATTTCTTAAGGTGATCAAAAACAACTATAAATCTTAAAGGCCAATCAAATCAAAAGAAATGATGAGAGGTATACACAAAATTGAAAATTAGATCATTAACAGTAGATATGGTTAAGTATTTGAAAGATAATATAGTACGTGCAATTCTGTGCTAATTCAATTGACATTATTAATGAAATGGATGGTTTCCTAAGAAAACATAAGTTACCAAATAGTTGAGTTTTCTAGGAGTTGGGCCTCAGGATAAATTAATAAACTATTCAGACAGAGTACATGGCAAGAGGCCTGCCCTCCTGCTCTGTCCTGTTGCACTGGGTGACCTTGGGAAGCTCAACTCACTTCCTTGACTGGCCCTTCTCCACCCATGATTGAGAACTTTGAAACTGGTGATCACCGGGGTCTCTTTCAGCATCAGATTATCTTGGTTCTCCTACATGCCAATGAGCATACAGGCATGAGTGTGTGGAAAAACAGTAAAACATATAACAGCAGGCAAAACCTCAAAGAATAATAATTAGATGTTAACTCACTCCTTCATTTGTGCCTGCATCTAGTATCAGTTGCTATTAGTTCAAACATCACAGCTAAAGGGAAAAAAATACAAGCAAAGTAATTAAGTTCAATACTTTATTTGTCCATCGGCTTGTCCCAGAATCCTTTCTTTTCTTCTGGTTTCTTAGAAATATCTTTCTTTTCCCAAGCAACAAGAAGTTATACATGCTTTTTCTCCTTAAAGTCTTGGGGATGGTTTATAACACCTAAGTCTCCCTCCCACTCATACTTGGGTTTTGTGGCTTCTCTTTATATTGTTTTATGGAATATAGCCAAAGTGAGCATCTGTGTTTCTGTTCTTCCAAGACCTCGACATCTCACCCTTTCTCTGAAATTTCTTTTTGGAATTTCATATCATTTGGCATCTCTCTCTTTCAGTGAGGGTGACACGCTAAATCTTTTGTGATGGCTCCAGGATTCAGATCTATTTTACCCCACTCTTTTGGCCAATGCATCATAGTTGGTCAGATTTTGAAATACCATCTGGTTATGATTTGAGTATAATAGGCACTATAAGTAAATCTGTTCATCAGATTTATATAAAAATTATTTTTCATACTAATTGCAGGCTATCATAATAACCAGGAAGTGAACCAAACAAATAGTGTAATTCTTTGTCAATGAAGCTTGCAGAAGATGGCGAAGGTGGAAAGAGAAGAGGAGGAGGAGGAGGAGGAGAGGAGGGTTAAGCCAAATACAGGGGTAGGCAAAAGTAGGTTCACAATGGTTTACATGGAGATAATACAAATAAACAGTAATTGAAAATAATAATACAAGTATAAGCTTGTGTGTTTTGTACATTCACAACTGTAAACCTACTTTTGTTTACCCCTGTATATCAGAGCCTACACCTAACTAATTTACAGTTTCACTCTTCTCAGAGTTCCCCAAATTTTGAATAATTAATCATATGATATAACCTCACTGCTTGGGGGCTCTCCTTTGTATCTGTTAAGGTTAATTTTTCTTATGTTCTTTGCAACTTTTGTTTGCATTCTGAAAGAAGCTGTTTTGTAATAGCATTGGGCTCTCAAATATGCATAAAATTATCCATCTGAAGGCATAACACACTAACCTTGGGTGACACGGACACATGATATAATATTCTCTCTGGTAGGCACTTTAATCTTCTACTCCTAAAGCTCCCTACAAGCAGGTCCCAACACTACATCTCTTACAGGAAGCCAGCATGCAGATTGGCACAACAGAGGCCTCAATAAATAGTCCAATGAATAAACAAACACATCATTTTGTTTAATCTTTACAGTGCAAGATAATAAGAACTGCAATACTAATTCTTACAAGGAAACTAAGCCTTGGATAGGGTAGGTTACGTGCTCACAGTCACATTGCTAGTAAGTAGCTAAGTTAAAGTGTAAACACAAATGTGACTATTTCCCAAGAACTTGTCATTTTACTATGGTAAGCACACCACCAATGTCTGAGAATTCTGCATGTGCTTCAGTTGACATGGGGCAGACAGCATTTTGTAGGCGTCTCATTGTATATTCAGAACATGTACAAAAAATCTGGAATAATCTTGGATGTGTTTAAACCAAGAAGTTATGTGCACTTGAGAAATCCTAGAATGGAGCCACAAACATATAACTACACACACTTTGCACAGAGGAGACTAAAGCTTCTGATCATTATTTAACATTCATAAGCAGTGACAAATTCCCTGGACATTTTCTAAGGATTTCAGATCATTTCCCACACCCTAATTAGAAGCTTTGATCTTGTCTACTCAAAAAAGCAAATATAAACATAAGATTGATAGGGTTATAGAAAATCTTTGCTATTTTAACTATCAATAATTATAAATAAAAAATCAACCACATTTTAAAATAATTTTATTTTCTTTTTAATTATATTTTATTGATTACGCTATTACAGTTGTCCTGATTTTCCCCCTTTGCCTCCCTCCATCCAGCACCCCCCACTCCCTCAGGCAATCCCCCCACCATTGTTTATGTCCCGGGGTCATGCATATAGGTTCTTTGGCTACTCTATTTTCTATACTGTACTTTACATCCCCATGGCTATTCTGTAGCTTCCTATTTGTACTTCTTAATCCCCTCACCTCTTCACCCATGCTGCCCCACCCCCTCCCATCTGGCAACCATCAAAATGTTCTCTATATCCATGATTCTGTCTCTGGTTTTCTGGTTTGATTAGTTTGTTTTTTATACTTGATTGTTGATAGTTATGTATTTTTTGCCATTTTATTGTTCAGAGTTTCAGTCTTCCTTTTTTTAAAATAAGTCCCTTTAACATATCATATAATAATGGTTTGGTGATGATGAACTCCTTTAGATTTTTCTTGTCTGGGAAGCGCTTTATCTGCCCTTCAATTCTAAATTATAGCTTTGCTGGGTAGAGCAATCTTGGCTGTAGGTTCCTGCTTTTCATGACTCTGAATGTTTCTTGCCAATGCCTTCTACCCTGAAAAGTTTCATTTGAGAAATCCACTGTCAGTCTTATGGGAACTCCCCTGTAGGAAACTAACTGCTTTTCTCTTGCTGCTTTTAAGATTGTTTCTTTATCTTTAACCCTTGGCATTTTAATTATGATGTCTTGGAATGGACCTCTTTGCATCCATCTTATTTGGGACTCTCTGTTCTTCCTGGACTTCCTGGTCTATTTCCTTCACCAAATTGGGGAAGTTTTCTTTCTTTTTTTTCAAATAGATTTCCAACTTCTTGCTCTTTCTCTTCTTCTTCTGGCACTCTTGTTATGTAAATGTTGGACCTCTTAAACTTGGCTGCTTATGCTATCCTCACTTTTTTGGATTCTTTTTTCTTCTTGTTTTTCTGAGTCATTGTTTTTTGATTCCTTATGTTCCAAATATTGATTTGATCCTTGACTTCATCCACTCTACTGTTGATTCTCTGTAAGTTGTTCTTTATTTCAATTAGTGTATCCTTCATTTCTGACTGGATCTTTTTTATGCTGTTGAGGTCCTCACTAAGTTCCTTGGGCATCCTTATAACCATGTTTTGAACTCTGCATCTGACAGATTGCTTATCTCCATTGCATCCAGCTCTTTTTCTGGAGTTTTAATCTGTTCCCTCATTTGGGCCATGTTTCTATATATTAGGTTGAGCTGCCCTGACTCCGTGTCTTGGTAGCATGGCCTAATGTAGTAAGTGTCCTCTAGGGTCAATTGGCACAGCCTTCACTATCACCCAAGCTGGTTACTCAAGGTGTGTCCTTTCTGTGGACTGAGTGCACCCTCCTCCTGTAGTTGAGCCTTAGTAGTTGTTCGCAGATCAATGGGAGGTATTAACTCAGGCCAATCAGCTACAAGGATTAGCTGCAACCACTGACCACAAACCTCCACCCTCCATAGATCAGTTGTGCGGGGACAGGGTGGTGGTCCTCCAATGTCCTCTGTAGCTGTCCACTGTATGCACTGGTCCTGGGGTTTCCTGGTTAGTGCAGGCCAAGGTCATCCCCCACCCGTGTTTTGCCTGGGGCACCTTGCCTAAGCCATAAAGCACTCTGAGGTGGCTGCTACTTTCATTGGGCTTGGAGATTTCCAGGCAAAGCCAAGCTGTGAATCTAAGCTGGCTGTGGCTAGTGCTAGGCCTGGGGCTCACTAAAGCCAATTGTTTCTTGTTTGATAGGATTTAGAGGTTGTGAAGCATAGTCTAAGACCAGCCATTCATATGGAAAAGCAGCTCCTGTGGACCCATTAATTGGGTGGGGCAGAGTCTCTGGGGATCTCTGAGGTGGGTCAGTCAAAGAGTGTTAGCCAGGTTGATGGAGTTTCAGATATTGTACCAGCTTGCCAGCTCTGTGGTGGGAGGGTTTAGAGAAGGGAAAAAGGCCTCTGCTCACCTTGATGACAGGTACTTCAGCTTCTCCCTGTATAAAATGGGCACCTTTCAAGCTGCCACTCTGGTGCTGGAGCCCAGAAGGAGTGAGTCTGAGTAAGTACATGTGAGGCAAGTACATGTGTGGGTTCCTCAAGAGGAACTGCTTGGGGTTCCAGCAGTTTCTTCCTTCAACTCAATCCCTGCTGGTTTCTGTAGCCAGAAGTTGTGGGCACTTACTTTCCTGGCACTGGAACCCTAGGCTGGGGAGCCTGGTGTGGGGCTGGGACTCTTAGCTCTTAAGATATCCCTCCTGAATTTTAATTCACCACACGTGGGTGTGGGACCAGCCCATTCTGCATCTGTACCCTTCCTACCAGTCTGGATGGATGTGGTTTCTTTAACTCCATAGTTGTCAGACTTCCTGATTTCTGATGGTTCTGAGTGATGGTTGTTCTATATTTTAGTCATAATCCTGATGTAGTTGTGAGAAGAGGCAAACCATGTCTCCCTATGCCACCATTCTGACTGGTTAAAAATAATTTTAAATGATTTAAAAATCATCCAGAGTTTTTTCTGTTTCAGAGCACACACAAATAAATAGGAAAAAAAAAAAAGCCGGAAGTTAGAGGTACCATACAGTTCATGTTATAGAACTGTCCTGGTAGATGAGGCTACAGCAAAGCAAGTCTACCTGAATATTCTTGCACTGTCAAGCTTATTAAAATGCTGTGTAATGAAATAATTAAGAGGCACTATAATGGTAATTATTGCCTTTCTTCCAAGTAAACGTTATTCATCCCTTCTATAAGCAGAAGCCAATTTCTGTCTTAGTTACTACCCATGTTACTAAGGATTTAAAAAATCCCTCTTCATCTGATAAAAGAAGAGAGCTGTTAGTCATTCATAAAATCTTCACAATATATCCAAAAATATTTGGACAGTTTTATGTTGTTACTGATATTATAACTATAGGAGTAATTTTTCTTCCAAAAAATTCAGAGCAATCCTGTGTATATATCTATCTATAGTTTATTGAACTAAATCATGCCTTATTAGTACATATGTAAGAGTTTTGCCATTATGTAGTCAATTTTTTAACATAGCAGTGTAATATACATATTATCACGTATTTAAAAATTAGATTACTAAAATAATAATCTGAACACACTTCAGAACAGAAAGTAAATATCTTTAAGTTACTCATATGACCTAAAACCAGGTGATTCAGAATTCCATTGGGATTTTTAGTTTTATAATAATAATGATGCTTTATTTATTTGGTTTATGATCTTGACATTGACCAAATTAATAAGTAATTAATAAATGAGCCCCTCAGTTTTCAATATAGAGATTGACAAAATCTAGAACCAACCGCATTTGATGGGTAAATCAAAAATGAAATAAATACTGGTTTTTCTCTAATTTGTGTTTGCCCTGAGAGCTGTGCTGCCCATAACCTAAAAATGAGCAAACCCTGGCACGCAGAGCCCTCCATCACCCCAAGTAAATCTGACTCCTCCATCTTTGGTTGTATTAACAAACTAGTCAATAACTGTGAACGTGAAAAAAGACCATTCTCAGCCTATTACTGAAGAAGATTTGATGGCATCCACACAAGCTGACTTACATTATATTCTGAAAAAAAGGACAGTGATGCGGTGCTAGTACCAATCACTGGCCTGAATTTCCACATCTTGGTCTTTGAAAAAGTCATTTCTGGCCAAGTCAAAACAGCTGATGAAAACCTTCTGGCTCTGTGTGTACTCACCAAATAGAACTTCCAAATTCCACACTCTGAAAACTAGCAAAAAAAAAGAAAAAAGGAAAAAAGCCAAATGTACAATTTAGTTACCACAGAATGCCAGTTTTCCATAGGCATATTTGGTAATCACTGCTAGAATTTGGAAGTCCTTTAACTCCAATTAGAATTAACATTTACACATTAAATTCAAGCACTGGAAAGAATGACATTGTTACCTAAAGAACAGATCTTTGTATTGAAGAGCAGAAGCTCTGGTGTTAGATGGACTTTTCAGTTCAATTCCTGATTCTGCTTCTCTTTAGCCATTTGATCTCACTTGACCCATCTAGCCTCAGTCTCCCCATCTCTAAAAAGATTCAATGGTAGTTTCTAATTAAATGTCTACTTCATGAGGGTATTTTTGAAGATAAAATGATAAAAGGGAACTAAAAGAAAGACTTATAGTACCTGACACATAGAAATGGCTAAATAAATATTATCTATTATTTTTACCTTGCCCAACACAAATATAAAAATTGCTTTGATTTTAATAAATATTTGCTGAGCATCAGTTATGTGCTGGGCACCATTATAAGCATGAAATACATCAGTGAACACAACAGACAGAGATCCCTGCCCTTTCTAATAGGGGAGCACTGAAAATAAACAATGAACATAATAAATTAACTAAACTATGAAGATTTAGAAGGTAAGTAACAATGGAAAGGAAAAATACGGTAGAGGAGAGTAAGAATGACTAAGAGCTGGTGGTGAGACTGTGTAGGTTCATCAGCATGAGGTTACAGGTTATATTAGCTCTGCTGAACTCCTCAAAGAGGTTAAGAATTGTTAAAATTCAACTATTTTTTCCCTCTGTAAAAAGTAGGCATTAAAATAAAAATTCCTTTGCTTGTGTTATTCAGCAGGACATATTTTTCAAAATTAGAAGATTCATCACATGTCATCATCCTTCCTCCTTTAAAATTGCTGAGTTGACAATTGCAGCATCAACTGTTGACAACAGATTATATGATCATCTCTAATATTGTGTATAAATCAATGCTGTCACAGAAAGCCTTTCTCTGGTTCCGTCATAACTTTTCACACGTACTGCTCCTATCCAAATCCAAAGCTGTTTCCTATCAGAGTTGTGAGAGCTCCGAAATACTCACCTGGCAAACAAAGCCTTCCTGCTTTCAAAAAAAAAAAAAAAAGAAAAGAAAAAAGGTACCCTCTCTGTATTCCAAAAATGTCAGTGGAAATCTACATGTTAAACCAATAAAAACCAGGCAGTAGCACACGGAGCATTTTTCTAATTAGTTCCCTTCTAGAAAATGACTTTGTGTAAGTTAAATTTCAGGTGTTTTAGATATTGCAGATTCAATAGCTCTTTAGAATTTTAATTGGTTCACAGCACTGTTCTGGAATAAATAACAAATAACTTGAGGAAGACTTACTAAGAGTTTTTAAGATAACTTTTAGGAGGGAGAAAGCGGATTTTTTAGGTAACATAACTACTCATTTGGATTTAAAAAATCCGAGTTCAAAGAACATAATTTTGAAAATGGTTCCATCAGCTGAGCCTAGAGAAATGCTGAGAACTATACAATTAAATTTTTAGAGAAAAAATTCATATACCTACTGTGTTTTTCATCCTCCTCCTCCTCCCTCTTATTCTTTAATCACTTACCTACTATGCATCCTACTGAAATGCTCATGATTCTGAGGAATAAAATTTAAACATCTTTCCACTAAAAACATTAGCTTCTCTCATCAAAGCAAATATTTTGAAAGCCTGATTCTTTTTTTTAAATATTTTATTTATTTATTTTTTAGAGAGGGGAAGGGAGGGAGAAAGAGGGAGAGAAACATCAGTGTGTGGTTGCCTCTTGCACACCCCCTACTGGGGACCTGGTGAGCAACCCAGTCATGTGCCCTAGACTGGGAATTGAATCAGCAACCCTCTGATTAGCAGGCCAGCACTCAACCACTAAGCCACACCAGCCAGGGCAAAAAGCCTGATTCTTAAATTTCCTTCATAGAATACCCTCTAGCAATTACTTCACTTTTTAATTGTTTTTAATTAAATGTATGATTCATAATTCTTGTTTTATTTTTATTTGTGATATGAATGCAAATCATTTTCTGTGGAACTGTATGAGAGAAACAAACCATCACGATCCTAACACAGACTGAATTTCCATGAAATACTTCCTTCTAAATGTGGTGTTTGATCCAGAAATAATAATTAAAAGTTTCATTCATTTGCATAAGCCCTGACATTTTGAATTTTTAGAATGTATTTTTAGTAAGAATGACTGTTCTGATAAAAATGTTTCTTCATTTTTTATACCACATTCTCCAGCAACTTTCCCAACTACTATTCAATCTTTTTCCTGCTCGCACTCTCTTTTTTTCCTCAACCCCAACACAAGGCACAACTTAGAACAATTATAAACAGGCACATGTACACACACACACACACACACACACACACACACACACACCTTAATTTCTTGACTGACAAACTTGGGAGACCGTAGTGATATATAAAACAAAAATGAGGCAGTGATGTGTTTCAACACTGAAAGTATGCATTAGTGAAAATGATTGAATACAGGTTAGCCAAAGGAAAAAAAATTAGTAAATGTAATCATAGGAGGTTTTGTTAATGGATCTGAACGCCACAAAGAGTTCCTGAGGTTTTCATAGCATATTTTTTTGCAATCTTTTTGAATTTTTTCTCTGGAGACCTACAAGTATCAATTTAAGAATCACTGTTTCTAAACTTTCCATATAGTCCATTGGGTCAAGGATATCAGAATAAATTTCTAAAAACAAAGGTTTGCAATCCAAATTCCACTAATCTCTAAAGAGATCATTGGTTAAATTTTAACTCTGGATTTTATGAGGAGGTTATATTTCTTTCTGAAAATGTACCCTTCTGCAGTAATCTATAGTCTGACGTTATGAATGAGTCTTTTCAAAATAATGACTTATTTAGAAAAGTCAGATGGGTGGCTGGAATGTTCACTAGAAGGCAGCTTGTCACAGGCAACGATCTCAGTTCGTTTGGCACACGTAAGTGCCAAGTCCCTCGGTCATACGGAGGGCCCAAGTCATTAGGAAAAAGAGAGAAGTGGCGAAAGAAATGTGCTCTTTCCTGGTCTCATACAGGCAGACATGCTGGTACTCATCCTTCACAACCACTATTATTCCCTGAAATAATGATTCTCAAGGAATTTTATTAAAGAATTCCACAAGTGAGGAGCCAACATATCTCTAGTTTTATGTCAAATCCCTAGGCTAAATGAGATAAAACAATAACATTTCTTGTAAGTATGTTCTCACATTCACACATTAAGCTGTCCAAAAGCCTAATATGGTTGTCTCCACGGTGCAGAATTTCTTAATTGGATCTGCCTATGTTTTCCAGCTCACAGCATCCCGCAGTGCTAAGTGTCTAATATACACACTGCCTACTGAGACTCCTCATAAACCCTAATTTTTTTTCTTTCTTGAAGTCAGTTAGTGAATTTAGATGGCCTAAATACTAAAAATAAACTTGGTTTTTTAATTCTTTACTGACATAATCAAATCCCACATGTAGAGTTTAATAACAATTATCCATTTTATGATATTCCCCAAAAGACTAATAAAATGTTGATGTAAGAAGTACAAAGAGAGGAGGGTAATCACAGATATTAACTTCAAGAAATGAGACTTTTTCAAAAGATTTTATTTCTTTTATTTACTTTCAGAGAAAGGGGAAGGGAGAGGAAAGGAAGGAGAAAGAGAAGAGAAACATCAATTAGCTGCTTTTTGTAGGTGACAGGACTGGGGACCAAACCCACAACCCAGGCATGCGCCCTGACTGGGAATCAAACCATTGACCTTTTGCTTTGCAGGATGATGTCCAGCCAACCAATCTGCACTGGTCAGTGCAGAGACAATTGCATCTCTACAGCATTTCAGTTGTTATTTTAACATTAATGCTGACTGCATGAAGTGTACATACAGGAAAGAACTCAAATCTTACATGTGTACTTTGATGAACATTTACAAGTCGTCACACACATCCCTGACACCCAGATCAAGATAAACATATTAGCAGCTTCCCAGAAACTCCCCTTAGGTCCATATCTAATTATTATCACATATACAAAAATAACCACTATATTAACTTTTATCACCATAGATTAGTGCTGCCTATTTTTGAACTTAATATGAATGATGTCATACATTTTGTACTTTTAGGTACTTGGCTTTTTTTCTTGTTATTATGTCTATGAGATTTATCCTTGTTATGTGTAATAAGTTCATTGCCTTTTGTTGTATAATACAACATTATATGAGAAATTTTAATTTCTTTAAGAAGTACAAGAGCTTGGAGCTTTTATGTTTTATCTTGTGTCACTATTTCTAAGTTGTGTCTTTCAAGATTTCTTTTTCAATTTAAAGACATTTCCCTATGATCTTTGCAAGCTATAGTAATATCATCTTTGTTTCTTAAATTGCAATGTGTTTATTTTCTCCCCTTTTTCATAATTTACATTGTTAGATTGTTTATAAATTTTGTAAATCTTTTCAAATAATCAAATTTTGATTTGTTGGTTTTTCTGTTTGCTTCATCTCTGAATTTTATTGGTTTCTGTTCCTTATTTCTTTTCTTTTATGATTTTCACTTTAATTTGCTTTGGTTTCTGTTGGATCTTGAGAAGAATGCTTAGATAATTGTTTTATATAATTTCTTATTTATTAATTATGCATTTAATGCTTTGATTTGCCTTCAGCTTTTGTTTAGTTGCATTCCACAATTTGTAATATATTTAACTTAATGAAAATAACAGGTTTTTCTAACTATAATTTTGATTAATTTCTGACATGTATAATTTTGAAGAGTACATTTTAATTTTTAAACATTTGGCAGATTGTCTGTCATTACTTTTGTCATTGACTTCCAAGCTAATTTTTCTGTGGCCAGTGTGTATAGTGATCAGCTGTGGAAGATTGAGATCGTGTCTCCTTCCAGAACAAGACAGCTTTCCTTACAGACTTGGAAGGCAGCCCCTCTCTGGAAAAGCAGGCAGACACGCTTACTATCCAGTGTAAAAGGTTCAAATTTTTATGCTCATCTGTCTTCTCTAACACAACACACTACGTGTGCAGGTATTACCTGGCATCTCCTCAAGTCATCCCGCTTCAACTGCAGCTTGGGTAACTGGCATCAAGCTGTAATGTTTGAGTAATAAAATACAGTGGCTGTAATTCAGGACTTTCCCAGCTTCTGGGAAATCATAGCTCACTAGCATTTTAAGTTAAAATATAATAACGTGGGACAGATATAACAAAATGGAGAAAAAGGAAGCCCCAGAACCTTTCTTCCCCCACAGAGACACTGACTGAAAAACAAGTGGACCAATTGCTTCTGTGAGAAATCCAAAAACCATGTAAAAGGCTCCCAACTCCCCAGATAAAAAGCAAAACTAGTCACATGAATTGAAGGCTGGTATAAAAATCCATGGCACTCACTCACCAAAGTCCCCCCTCCCAGCTCAGTGAGGTTTGACTGGGAGACAATTTCCAGCTCCCAGGTTCTTCCTGGGAAGAAAAAGATAAAACTGAAATGTATGCCCAACATTCCAACTTTTCTAAGGGGGACTGTCCAATGGACTGGTTGTTGTCTTCCCTGTGTCAGAGTGCTGCTGGGCCTCAGCATTTTCTGGTTGCGGGTGGGAGCTGAGAACAAGGAAAGCAGGGTTGCATGCTCCTACTCCAGAGGACCCACACTATTGCAGACAGAAGCCAGCACAGCATAGTGACCTCTCCCTCAGGGGACAAAATGGCAATAGTGAGTCCTTCACTATCAAAAATTATTTTTAATGTGAATGCATTAGACTCCTCAATCAAAAGACACAGAGTGGCCAAATGAAAACAACAAGATACAACCATTTGTTGTCTACAAGAGATGCACTTTAGACTGAAAGACAAACAGGCTGAAAGTGAAACAATGAAAAAAAGATAATCCCGTGCAAATGCTACAAGGTAACCAAAAAAGAACATGGGTGGCCATACTTATATCAGAAGAAAATAGATTTTAAGTCAAAAACTGTTATGAGAGATAAAGATGGACATTATATAATTATAAAAGGGTCAATTCACCAGGAAGACAGATAATTTATAAATATATATTCACCACAAATGAGAATCAATATATGAAATGAAGAATGGTTTTTATATTTTTGTGAGATTCAACAACATAAGAATAATATGACAGAGATCATATGTGTTCCACAAAGCCTAAAATATTTACAATCGTTAGAAAAAACTTCCCATCCACTGCTTTAGATAGTGTTTACATGATATATATTGTTCTGTCACTTTAGTTTCAACTTTTATGTATCCTTATAGATGAGGTGTGCACCCTTTACTTTTAATCCAGTCTGATAATCACTGTCTTTAATCGCTGTATTCATATGTCTCTTATTTATGTAAATATAACATATTGGTTTATCTCTTCTTTGATCAGTTTTCCCTTGCTTGCCTTCTTTGAAAGTGATTAAATTTTAGCATTATTTAATCCATCCGTATGCCTAACATATTATTATTATATTTCTTTTAGTTTTGTTTTTATTTGTTAGCCTGGATATTATAATTTGCATTATTAATCTATTATAATCTATTTTGTTAGTACTTCTATTCAAATGCTATGTTTCTTTGTTCAGGCTGCCATAATAGAATATCACAGATTGGGTGGTTTAAACAAAAAATTTACTTTCTCAAAGTTCCGGAGTCTGGAAGGCGAAGGTCAAGGTGCCAACAGGGTTGGTTGCTGATGAGGCCTCTTTCCTCACTTGCACAGGATTGCCATCTCTCTGCGTCCTCACATGGCCTTTACTCTATGCACGCACGGGGACAGAGAAACTCTGGGGTCCCCTCCTCTTCTCGTAGACACCCATGTTCTTTCTGAGCAGGACCTCACTTTTGCAGCCCTATTTAACTTTAATTATCTCTTTAAAGGCCCTATTTCAAAATACAGTCACATTGGGGTTTACGGCTCCACCAGACAAATTTTGGAGGGACACACTCAGTCCATAACAGATTCTATAACACTTTAACTGCCATCACCCTCTTCTTCAATTCCTGCTACTTTGCCATAGGTTTTAATCTTGCACACTTTAAGCCCCACATGACATTAGTATTTATGTTCAGTGGACAAAATGTGTTTATACTTATCCTCTTGTATTTGACTTCCTCTTTGCTTCCATCCCATCTAGCAGTTCATCTAGCCTTCTATCTGCAATCATTACCCTTATGTAGAAAACAATCCCTTTAGTATTTCTTTTAGTCAATGTTAGCTAGCACAAATGCATTATTTATAATAGCCAAAACATGGAAACAACCTAAATGTTAAATGCGAGTCACAGAGGCATGAATATGGCATGTGCCTATGTATACAGATATTTAAAATAGTCAAAGGTGTCAGGGCGGAGAGTGGAATGGGCATTGCCAAGGGTTGGGGGGAGAGGAAATGGAAGTCATTGTTCAACTGTATAAAGTTTCCATATGCAAGATGAGTAGTTCTAGAGATCTTTGGTACAACATAGTACCTATAATTAACAGTACTGTATTGTAAACTCAAAATTTTATCAAGAAAATAGATATTGTGTTAAGTGTTCTTTCCGTAATATAAATACATGCATACTTACATACATAAATACATACATATTTAAACAGATAAAATCAATTTTTAAATTATCTGAAAAATAAAATTATTTTAAGTTTACCTCCTTTGGGAGTTAGAAGGGTAACACAAGCTGAAAGAATAGAAAAGAAACTCTAGCTTAGAACTGTTTGAAAATTCAACACATTTGACCCCTTAAATTTCTTAATCAGATAATGGAATGATATGACTTAGAATTCACCTTTAATTTTGAAAAATATTCTTCTGAGAATAGAAATAAGCAAGGTTTTTCTTGTCCTCAAAACTTTGGGGACTTACATTATTGTTATTATTATTGGGGTTTTACAACTATTTTTCAGCTGTTTGAAAACTTGCATGCCATTCTATCCCTGAATTTTTATGTGAAGAATCTATGGGAACTCTCTAATGAAAATACAACAGAGAGTATATAGAGGGTTCATGAAAGCATTGACAAAATAAAATATACTATTTCACTGATCCAAATGTGTGTGTTATTATTCTCCAGGCTCACAGACAACACAGGATTACGAGTACGTCAAAGTAAAGGCAAAGTCACTGTGTTTTCCTTCCTATTCCCATCCACCCTAGAAAGACAAGCAAACCTATGTGTTGCTTATTCCTTTTCCATAAGCTCTTCTGTTCACTAGAAACTTATGTTAATAGCTAGGGAAAGGGGCTACCAATAAGCACTAGGAAAATGTTCTTGTTTTAATTTAAATACCAAAGTTCAGCATCAGCTACTTTAATCAAGATCATATACTGCCAGGATATATCCCTGTAAATACTCACAATTATAAGTATATTCTCTGAGAGGATTATGCAAATGGAAGACAGTTAATAAAAAGAGATTCACAATTAACTAGAGAAATTTGACCTAAGAAGTTACAAAGTTAAAATTAAATTCTTAGAAGCTTATTGAATCAGAAAAGAGAGGCTTATTTGGAATTTTAAGGAGTGATTTTAGTGTTCATCAAAATTTTTCTTCTGTTACATGTGATCTCTTTAATTTCCAATATACTCTCACATAGGCAAGCTCTGTTCATTCCAAACAATGCTTTCCATTGCACTTTCATTGGTCATCTCACTTTTATATTTACCTTCTATTAAAGAGTTCCTCTTATTAGCAACCTGATTATTCAGTGAATCCCAGATGTCTATCAGATCAGTTGTCTAAAGTAATTCACACAAAAGAAGTGGCTTCTAAAGTAAACACTTGAAACTGTTTTAATAAGTGGTATGTATGTGGGTGGGAGCACATTGCATATAAAAATGTATTAGCATAATACTATAAGTGATTGTAACTTTAGAGTATCTTTAACTTTAACCCTTGAGGTTAGTTAAATTGTTTTAGTATGTATTAGTTCAAGGCTAAAACAAAAAGTTTGTTGCTGGTGCTTCAGGAGCTCAAAGGAACAACAAGCTTCAGAGCTGGGACTCAGACCTCCCTGGAGGAAGCTAGTTCTTAGTGTGTAGGAGAAACTGGAAACTGGCGTCAACTTCATTACTCCACCCAAATGCTGAAATGAAGAGCCATGAGTAGAGTGAGCAAGAAGGAAGATTCATGCCCCCTGTTCTTCCTCCATACTCAACTTAGTGCCCCCCTATTGGTAGAACCTAACAAGGACTCATTTGGCCTAGGTAATCTATGGCTTGCTGAATCCCAGCCCCGTCATCAAAGCTAAGCACAGACTGATGAGTTTGGAGAGCTGCAAGACAATACTTTAACCAGCACACTTAGAGAGGCATTCAACTTCCCAGAGGACACTGTGGTTTGAGACCTAAATTACCTATCATTTAAAAAGTAGAAGGGGAGTATAACGAGGAGTGTGCAAACTAGAGTGTCTGCAATAAACACTTAGGAATCTACAGTCCAAGACCGCTTAGTCATGGAGCTGTGACACATACAAGTTACAGTGTGAGAGCCAAAAGTGATTAAAGAGGAATTTCATTCTATGACCTCTTAGATGCCATTAAAGTGACTGAAATAAGAAGTCTATAGAAACACCCATTAAAGTGCCCTTTGTTTTCACTCCACTTTCCTCACAGGTTTCTTTCTCCACCCAAAAGGGAAAAAAAATTCCTCTACTCCCAGTATACGAGGCTTTCCTTCCTCCTCTTTCACATCCTTATATTGTTTTGGCATTAATTACAATTGATTAATTACTAATTAGCATCTTTCCCTATAGCACATTGTTATTTCTCATTGTGATAAATTGATTGAATTAGTGGCCCCAGTTCTCAGCCTTCTCTGTACTTACATTCTTTCACATGACATTCTATAGCTCCCACCTACCTTATCACAGGTCTCCTTCATGGATTGGCGCTGGCCAGTAATGTTGTGGGAAGTAGGACACAAGCAGAGAAAGCACATTGGGCCAACCGGATTTCCTCTTTCTTGCTCTTTGACAACACCATGAGGATATGTTCAGTCTAGCCTGCTAGAGAATAAGAGACATCTGATCCGGGTACCACTGTTACGATAGCTGGCTGCCAGTCTACACGAGACCTAGACATAATTCCACTCAAGATCAGACCAATAGCCCCACCCAGCCCAGCAAAAATCTTTGACCTTGGATGGGTGAGTTAAGTAAACTTTTATGTTAAGTTCCTGATATTTGAAGTGACTTTATATCCAGCAGTATTATGGCAACAGGTAACTAATATACTCTTTAACAAAAACAAAGCAAGACTGATCTTTATAATGTTTTTTTTGGTAGGTTGAAGAAACAGTTTCTGTGAACATTTATAAATTAATAATATACTCTGATCTGTTTCAGTTAAATGAAAGCACAGAAACAAAAACAAGGATAATTTATGTAATAAGAGACAAATGATTAGTGGCCTGTTTATAAGAAAAACATGGTATTTTAATCTATACTTAGAGCTAATTCAAAATAATTTTATTTTTGAAAAACTTCAATATTATAGTGAATTTTTCAGTATAATTTCCTAAATCAATTATGAAGAGACAATAGAAAATTATAATAAACAATAAGAAAATTATAATAAACAATAATGTATTCAGAAGGTTTTTTTTAATTTACATAAAATTTTGAAAAGGTTTTCTAGCTCATTTATGCTCTTACTCAGAATTATTCATTTCTCTCAAAGACTTTCTTATGCCTTATGTAACAAAGATGTCGAATGAGAGATGTTAAGTCATGCCAAAAAACTGTAGAACTCTATTCAGTTAATCTGAAAAAGAACTTTGGACAACTAAAATAATAAAAATAATAATAATTTTACCATGATATGTCTGAAATCTTTTTTGATCTATTTTTTTTACAAAATTGGGTTATCCTGGGAAAAAGAGTAACCAGCCACTTCCCACTCCTGGTACGAAAGAACTGAAGTTCTCAGTGCATTATTCAAGCTGAACACCAAGAAAAAGGTATAAAGTGATGTAGACACCCATTAATGTGTTTACCTGCCCAGTGCTCTACACAGCCCAAGGTATGAAAAAGAAGAAATGACTAATTCAGGCCATAGACTATTATCTTGCTACTGGAAAATACAAGGATTACAAGAGTGCTCCTCTTTCTATAAACCTAAACTCCTTCCTTTATAGACTAGTCTTCTTTCCTTTACCTGCCACACATGGCCAGCAATTTTCCAGTGCATTAAACATCAGTTAGAGTGAGCATCTTTGAACAAATAGAATTTCACTGAAGTAATGAGTATAAAAGCCATATTGGCATGAGCTGAAAAATAAATGCACTGGCACACAATAAGAAGAGAGATCAATGAAACGAAACAGGGAGTCTAGAAACACATCCACAGACATCTGGAAAAGTAGATATAATAAAGGCTACATTTCAAATTAGTGAGGAAAGTGTTTAATAAACTTGGGACAACCAAGTAGCTATCTGAAAAAGATTAAAGTTCTACCCATACTTCAAGCCTTAATGTAGGTATATCAATGTTTTAAATGTATAAAAATTCAATAAAAGTTAGAGAAGAAAACAGGAGAGATTTTTTGAAATAGGTACTATCACTCATTTTTTTTATTTTTTAAAGTTTTTATAGAATTTGTCGGGGTGTCATTGGTTAATAAAGCTACATAGATTTCAAGTGCACAAATCTATAACACATCATCTGTATATTGTATTTTGTGTTCACCACCCGAAGTCAAGTCTCCTTTCATCACCGTGTATTGCCCTTTTACCCTCCTGTACTCCCCCACCCCCTTTTCCTCTGGTTATCAGCATACTGTTGTCTGTATCTATGATTTTTTATTTGAGTAAGCTCTTCACCTTTTTCAACCAGCTCTGCTACACCCCTCTGCTCTGAGAGCTGTTAGTCTGTTTTCTGAATCTATGAATCTGATTTTGTTTTGTTCATTTGTTTATTTTGTTCATTAGATTTCATATACAAGTGAAATTATGTGCTATTTGTCTTTCTCTGATTGGTTTATTTTACTTAGCATAATGTTCTCCAGGTTTATCCATGCTGTTGCAAAAAGCAAAATTCTCTTCCTTTTTACAGCTGAGTAGCAATCCTTTGCATAAATGCACCACAGTTTTTTATTCACTCATCTACTGCTGGGCACTTGGGCTGCTTCTAAATCTTGTCTATTGTGGATAGTGCTGAAATGAATATAGGGGTGCATATATTCTTTCAAATCAGTGTTTCAGGTTTCTTGGGATATATTCCCAGAAGTGGAATCATAAGGTAGTTCCATTTTTAATTTTTTTCAAGAAACTCCATAGTGTTTTCTACAGTGGCTGAACCAATCTACATTCCCAGCAACAATGCATAAAGGTTCCCTTTTCTTCACATCCTCGCCAACACTGGTTTGTCAATTTATTGGTGATAGCCATTCTGACAGGTGTGAGGAGATAACTCGTTGTGGTTTTAATTTGCATCTCTCTGATAATTAGTGATGTTGAGCATCTTTTCATATGTCTACTGGCCATCGTATATATTCTTTAGAGAAGTGTCTATTCAGGTTCCTCCTTCATTTTTAAATTGGATTATTTGGTTTTTCTGGTGTTGGGTTGTATAAGTCTCTGTAAATTTTGGATCTTAACCCATTATCAGATGTATCATTGGTGAATATTTCTCCCACTCATTGAGTTGTTTTCACTTGTTTATGTTTCCTTTGCTGTAAAAAAAATTTTTAATTTGATGTTGTCCCATTTGTTTTTGTTTTTTTGTTTCCCTTGCCCAAAGAGACATATGGGAAAATTATTGCTATGAGAAATGTCCAAGTATTTACTGCCTGTTTTCTTCTAGGATTTTTATGGTTTTGAGTCGAACCATTTTGAGTTTATTCTTGTACACAGTGTAAGAAGGTAGTCTAATTTTACTTTTTTTGGCACATATCTGTCCAATTTTCCCTACCCCATTTATTGAATAGACTATCTTTATCCCACTGTATGTTCTTGCTTCCTTTGTTGAATATTGAATGTAAAAGCATGGGTTTATTTCTGAGGTCTCTATTCAGTTGATCTATATGTCTGTTTTTATAACAATACCATGCTGTTGTCATTACTATGAACTTGTAGTATAGTTTGATATCAGGTAGCTTGATTTGCCCAACTTTGTTGTTCTTTCTCAAGATTGCTATGGCTATTTGGAGTGTTTTGTTGTTCTACATAAATTTTTGGATTTTTTTTCTAGCTTGATGAAATATGCCATTCATATCTTGTTAGGAATTGCCTTGAATATGTAGATAGCCTTGGGTAGTATGGACATTTTAATGATGTTCATTCTTCTTATCCATGAACATGGTCTGTGCTTCCACTTATTTGTATCTTCTTTAATCTGTTTCTTCTGTATCTTATAATTTTCCAAGTACATGTCTTTTACATCTTTGGTTAAATTTATTTCTAGATATTTTTATTTATTTTTGATGCAATTATAAATGGAATTGTTTTCTTAGTTTCCCTTTCTGATAGCTCATTATTGGTATACAAACATAAAACTTATTTTTGGATATTTATTTTGTATCCTGGTACTTTACTGAATTCATTTATCAGTTCTTGGATTTTTTTTTTTTTGGTGAAATCTTTAGGGTTTTCCATATATAGAAGCATGACATCTGAAAATAATACAGTTTTACTTTTTTCCTTTCCAATTTGGACGCATTTATTTCTTCTTGTCTAACTGATACGCCTAGGACTTATGGTACTATGTTTAATAGAGTGGTGAAAGTGGACATCCCTGCCTGGTTCCTGATGTTAAGGGAACTGCTTTTAGTTTCTGCCCATTGAACATGATGCTGTTTGCGGGTTTGTCATACATGGCCTTTAGTATGTTGGGGTGTGTTCCGTCTATTCACACTGTGCTGAGAGTTTTTGTCATAAACGGGTGCTGGATTTTATCAAATGCTTTTTTTAGCATCTACTAATATGATCATGTGATTTTTATCCTTCATTTTGTTCATATGGTGTATCACATTTATTGATTTGTGAATATCATACCAACCTTATATCCCTAGAATATAAATCCTTAGAAGTGCTGTGCCCCATAGACTTTTTGTTGTTCTGTTCCCAATTTCATTTGTTTCCATTTTTTAAACATTTCTTCCTTGATCTCATTGGTAAGCCATTCATTGTTTAGTAACATGTTATTTGTTCTTGACATCTTCTTGTGTTTTTTAGGATTTTTTCTTGTGATTGATTTCTAGTTTCATACCGTTGTGATTAGAGAGGATGCCTGATGTGATTTCAAACTTTTTAAATTTATTGAGAACTGTTTTGTGTCCTAACATGTGGTTTATCCTAGAAAGAATGTATATTCTGCTGCTTTTTGGTGGAATGCTCTGAAGATATGAGTTAAATGAATCTGACTTAGTGTGTCATTTAAGGCTACTATGTTCTTGCTGATTTTCTGTCTGGAAGATCTACCCACTGATGTCAGTGAAGTGTTAAAATCCCCTACTGTGACTGTATTGCTGTCAATCTCTCCCTTTATGTCCATCAAGATTTTCTGTGTATATTTAGGTGCTCCTATGTTGGGTACATAAAGAATTTTTTAAAGTAACCTCAAAGAGATTCTGCCAACTTGCTGCATACATTCAACAAAAATAAAATAAATTTTAATTAGAAAAACATTTGTCAAGTGGTCAAAAGATAAAAGGTAAGTAGAAAAAGTGAGAAAAAGTATTTTCAATGCATATCATAGACAAAAGGTAAACTTTTCTAGTATTTAAAATTATCCCATTAAACAAAAGCAAACTGCAGAATAATGTATAGTTTGCTTCCATCTGGCTAAATAAAAGAAGGGAATCTAGTATATTAATTTGTTTCTATATAAGTGAAACATCTGGGGAAATGCACATGAGAAATTATCAATTATTGCTTGCCCTCAAGAAGGAGAAAGAGTTATTACAGTTTAGAAATGCAAGGCAGAATTTTCACTCTATATTCCACTGACTTTTTAAAGATGAACTCCATGAATGTATTATTTATTCATAAATACTTAAGTAAAATTGAACTTTTTCATTTATTAAAAATACTGGGATATTTATATTTTAATCAGAATTGCTGGTACTTATCACACACAGAAAAGTCCCAAATCTCAATGTTTAACACATACAAGGTTTATTTCTCATTCAGTAATGTCTGATGCATGTTATATGTCTAGCATCCATGACATCTGGGATATGTGGCCTTGAGAGAGACTCAAGATTGGTTTCAGTGAAAAAGAGGTATGAATACATACCCCAGTTCTATACTGTCCCAGCCCAGAACTGACACACTTCACTTCCACAAACATTTTGTTTGTAAGAACCAGTTATATGGCCCCTAGTTGACTGCAAGAAAGATTGTGGGAAACAGTGCATGCATGGCATATTTGGCAGTCACTACTGCACTTTCCAACCCTCAGTAAATTATCTGAGTGTTAAGCAGAGCTGACTCCTGTGCAGGTGAAAATCCATGCACAACACTCTTTTTAATCAAGTGTATTGGGGTGACATTGGCTAATAAGATTATATAGGTTTCCAGCTGTACAGTTATATGGTGTATCATCTATGTGTTGCATTGTGTGCCCAACATCCAAAGTCAGATCTCCTTCTGTCACCATATATTTGACCTCATTTGCTCTTTACTACCTTTCACCTCTCTTCTCTCTGTAACCACCATACTGTTGCCTATGTCTCTGAGTTTTTGTTTATGTTTTTCTTGTTTGCCCATTGGTTGCTTTCAGTTTTATATTCCACGTAGGAATGAAATCATATGGGTCGTAACTTTTTCTGTCTGGCTTATTTCACTTAGCGTGATGCTCTCAAGCTCCCTTCATGTGGCCACAAATGGTAGTATTTCATCTTCTTTATGGCTGAGTAGTACTCCATTGTACATATGCACTGCATCTTCTTTATCCAGTCATGCATGAAGGATACTTTGGTTGTCTCCATGTCTTGACCACAATGAATAATGCTGCAATGAATATAAGATAGGGGTGCCTATAGCTTTGCAAATAAATGTTTTCAGAGTTTTCTGAATATATACCCAGAAGAGGGGCTGCTGGGTCATATGGGAACTCCATTCTTAATTTTTGAGGAAGCTCCATACTGTTTTCCATAGTGGCTCTATCAGTTTACATTATCACCAGCAGTGAATGAGGGTTTCTTTTTCTCCACATCTTTTCCAACACTTGTTACTACTTGTCTTGTTGATAATAACCATTCTAACAGGTGTGATGTGATGACCCATTGACGTTTTGGGTTGCATTTCCCTTATAGCTTGTGAAGTTGAACACCTTTTCATATATCTGTTGGCCATTTGTATGAACAAACACTTCTTCCAAGAAGACATACAAATTGTGCATAACTTTTGACTCCCCCAAAATTTAACTACAAGTCCTCTCTTGGTATCCACAGGGGATTGGTTCTAGAATCTGCCTTTGGTACCAAAATCCATGGATGTTTGTGTCCATTATAAAAAATGGTGTAGACAGACAACAGTGTGGTGATTATGGGGAGAGAGGGGAGGGCAGAGATGGAGGAGGGTATGGGGGGATAAATGGTAATGGAAATGATACAATAAATTAATAAATAAAAATCCAAAATGATGTAGGACAATGCATACAGTAGTTTTTAAATAAAGGTCTTAGCAATATAAAGCCTCATAGTTTATGTGGACTCTTTTTTTATGTGCTGTTGACTTGACCATATTAAAAAATCACATTAATACTCCAAATAAAGATACATAGATGAGCCCCCTAGGATGTTTAGAATATCCTGGTATATCCTATCTTAAAAGTAGAGGAATATACTTTGACCTAGATCAGCAATATAAGTAAATGTACTCTTGGTCACTCTAAGTTTGGATATGGTTTGAAATGTGTGTGTTTAGTCATTTCCAGCTGTGCCAAGCACAATTAAACAATAGGAGTCCACACAGTCATTAGGCAAACAGTGTTTGAGGCAGATGAGCTCATACTATCCATTTTGTCAGCATTCTTCAGCCAAGTTTTTACGTGTACAGCTAGTGAAGGCCACTAAGTGTATTCTACCTCCACAAATTACCAGGAAAGTCTCAGAGAAAGCCAGTGCAATGTTCTGCTGCTCTCTATTTTTATCCTGGAAAGAACTGTTTGTATTCATACTTAATTTTTGTCTCTCAACTCTACTCTGAGTCCACAGTGCCAAACATTTTTTCTACTTTGCAGCAGGAGAAATAAGGTCTCCTTCTAAAAGTTGGAAGCAATGAAATAGATGACTGGATGGCTTCTATATTTTTCTTTTAGATACCAAGGGATGAACTGTAGACATGATTTAGCGCATAATTTAGTTTGTCTCCACTCTGCAAAAGTGTTTATTTACCAGAAGGATTCCTGCATCCAATTCTAAAGAATGCTGGCTGTCCAAAAGAGAGACTCAAGAGACAAGGCAGAAAGCTTCTGTAATTGGGACTTAGATTGAGGGATTACTCCCCAGGAGATGTGAAGAAAAGAATTGGAGAAGAGATTGATCAACATTTCAGCAGAAGGACCAAAGCAAGTGAAGTATATCTTAACATGTCATTTTAATGGGGCATGACAGTGTCTGCAAGATCAATGTGTGAACAGGGCACTTTACCTCTTACATGGGTGCTATTTTTGTTTACCTTTAGTGAAAACACCACGGGGTCTGGGTGGGCTGTCCGAAGTGTTATAGAATGTTGAGTCGTGAGCACACCCTACTGGTTTGGTACGAGACAACAATAAAAGACAGTAAGAGGTCTCAGAAATTTGTGTGTGTGTGTGTGTGTGAGTTTTTAAAAAATTATGGACATGAAACACACTATATCATAACTTTAATATGTATACAAAAAGAATAGTAATGCATATTTTATGTATATATAAAAATACAGATTAAGACATGGACTACATATATTTCAACAGAATCAAATCCTTTCAGAAGTTTTTGGGTGCCTTCATATGCCTTCTTTCCCTCTTTTTCTATTTCTAAGATTTTTTTTTAACACTTTCAGCTCTCATTCAGTTTCAGCAGACTTTGAACGCACCGCAGGGAGGACTTTCGAAGTGACTTCATCTGATCCTGGACCCACAGAGCCACCTGCAGATGTCACACTGAAACACTGCTCCTGACACACCACCTGTTTTTCCTCATTCTCCCTCGGTTTTTGTTTTCACCACGCAAATTCTTCAAACAGCTGGGTGGTGCCAACACATGGAGCCCCCTGGGAAGTACATTTTTGCTCCACACTAGAAAACCAAACGTAATTGCTCAGTCACATTTGGGGTACTGATTCTAGTCCGTGGATACTCTAATTATGTTAACTGTACTTGAATTAGAAAATAGCAGTATTGTCAGCCACACATAATGAACACAAATTTATTTAAATATAAATGTTAGGGAAAGATCAATATGTATCCACAAGTATGTAGTCTGTTCTCCTGTGAGTAGAAATTAAATGAATATGTCACCAGATCATTTCCAACTATTTTCTTCTTGATTGAGAGGCATTATCTAGAAAAGAATGCTTGGGGCATCACAGTGGTAAGTTAAGAGAGTTTGGGAATTATTCTTTCTTCTTTTTTTTACCCAGTAATAGTGACCAAGACGACATGGCTATTTTTATGTTATGATTTTATTACATCTCCACAGCAATGCATTGGAATTTCACTATTACTGCATTCTGAGGGTCCAGGCAATAGGGATTAGGAACCGGTAACTAAATTCTTATGAGAAAATAGTGGCAAAGAAAAGCAAAATTATCATTCTACTTTCATATAGTCCAACTTTTTGTTTTAGAGATTTATATGGATATCATGGTAGAAAATGAATTTCCTCTCAATATTTATATCAAGCTTTAAAAATAATTTCATGACCAAATATTTAATCTCTTCCAGTATAATAAAATAAAATTCAAAAAAGGTTGTGTAGGCATATTTGGCAATGTTTTCCTTTTTGTTGTTATTGTTGTTGCTCTAAATTAACTCTGACCCGAAGAAGTTTCAAACACATTATTACATTTTACAGTAGCAGAATTCCTTAATGTGTGGCTCACTCTTTCAAAACTTTGACTCAAACTATGTTTTTAAAATTAAAATATAATGGAAGACTGTGTCAAAATGACGAAGGAAATTTCATGAGTCCAGATGCTGTACCTACTTCAGTTACCGCTATGAAATCTAATATGCATATCACTACCATGTTAATCAAACAAAGCACAGCTCGAATCCTATCACTCAAACGCCTCTAATGGCTTCCCAATTACCTACAAAGTTACATTCTAAAGTCTTATCGTAACACACAGAGTCCTCTTCAGTCAACATCTCCATACTTACCTCCCATTATTCACTTTTGGACATTCCTATGTTCCAACTTAACTGAATTATGTTCTGCTTCTTTGACTACTTCCTATGCCTTTCTCTTTGTCACTCTGATGCCTTCCAAACACTACCATTACCCAGTTCAAATTCCATTCAAATCTCTTTAAAAAAATAGTGATGATGACAATAGGGATAAGAGTAGCAGTGGACATTTGTGAGGGGTCATTATGTGTCAGGCACTGAAGTAAGAACTTTCTACATGTTGTATGAACGAAACACATTTCATGTGTAATAGTTCATTTTGTCTCTTGACAACCTTAGGTGGTAGGTTCTGCTGTTAATGAGAAACAGATATAGAAATGAATAACTTGTCCAAGATCCTGTATCTTATACACAGGAGGGTCCAGATGGCAAATGCCACCTTCTTCATGAGAATTTTCTGATTTCTCAAGTATTATAAATAGACTTCCTCCATATGTGCCAGGTAGTACTTTTAGGCTGTTTTTGGTTGGGATCGTAGTTAACAAGTTTTAGCCAATGAACAAGTAGTTCACATTACTGTTAGATAAACTCAGTGAAGTTCAGCTTTCTGTCTTCTGTCATATTGAGGGAAACAAAAATATTTTGCTAACACTGACATTCTAAGGTGATAGAAATAAAAGACTGTTGTTTCCTTGGGGTTGAAGTAGCTTCCAGAATAGTCTTTACTTAGCAGCCTGGGGTGTGGTTGTTGGCAATGTATTTTATGGGATCTTGAATTCAGTGATAAAATTTAAATTTAAAAAAGGAAGCCAAAAATCATGGGTTTCTATATTTTCACTAAACAGCCAATTGAAATACATGGTAGGTACAAAAATAAGTGGTAAGATTATTGTAAAAAGAAATGGACAGTATAAATATTCAACTTAATTTTCTATCCATGAGAGTTTCACAGTAAAATCATACTTTTCTTTGAGCTATAGATATATATCAACATATACAGAGATATAGACATAGATATTTGGCAGGAAAGTGTTACCTTAACCAGAGAAAGATTCTAGAAGGAAGATTGTTTACCTTGATGCCAAAAAAGGGCAAACTGAATTTTCTGTATTGGTGGATACATACAATCAATTTTTTCTTAATTTTGCTAGGATAGAGGTTTTTAGAATGTGATACCGCAAATTCTCTAGGGCAATCACAAGGCCAAACTCTTCTGTAATAATACCAAGGTGTTACTGGCCTTTCATCAGTGTTTCAACATTGACCCTGATGGTATAAAAGCAATGGTGCCAAACTGGACTAGGAGCCGTGTGTTCTTCCCTGCCAGGGCAGCCACAGGGGGAAGAGTTTCAATTAAGAATGTCCTTGAGAAAGCAATAAAATTTACTAGTTTTATTAAATCTAGACCCATGAGAGCATGTCTTTTTGATGTTCTGTGTGCAAAATTGAAAATGTGCATGATGTAATTATGCTGTATGCCAAAGTACAGTAGTTGTCTCAGGTAAACCACTTGTGTGGTTGCGTTAAAGCTCTATTCTATGTTTTTATCATCAAATAGTATTTTTAGTTGAAAGAGGAAATAAAAGACAAAATATGGTTATTCAATCTTGGGTATTTGGCAGTCATCAAATATGAATGAAGTGAGCCTCTTACTTCAAAGAAAGCAATTGACAATATTTGTTGCCAGTGATAAAATTAAAGCTTTTATGCAAAATTTAGAAGTTCAGAACTTTTCCCCACCATATTGCAATTTTCTAATGTTTATGAACTTTCCTCATGAGACTGGTGGTTACATTAACGACTGTGATTATGTGATTTTTTTGTATTATAAAATGAAGTATGTTAACATATGGAAGATCTACATAAATCAGTATGACAATATTTCATAAAGACCAATGCATTATATTACAAAATTTTGTGTGGATAAAAGATTCATTCAAAGTGCAAGACAGGCCATGTTTTAATGGAACAGAATACAGAATGTTCATGGATATTGTTCCGCATTCCACATTACAGCTAACCTTCAATAAACTTTAACTTAATATGTTGTGATATAATACCAAAAAAATCCAAAATTATCTGCAAAGGTTATTGAATTCGTTCTTATTCTACAGCTGTACAAGTCAGATGAGGTATGAGGTAGAGTTCTCTCTATATGCTTCAACCAAAGCAATGTGCCTCAACAGATGGAAAGCAGAAATATGTGAAGATTCTGGTGTCATCCAATAATCCAGACACTAACAAGATTTTCAAAAACATCAAAAAATGCCACTCTTCCCATTTTTTTGTTTTTAAGAATAAAGTTATTTCTTATCAGTATGGTTCTTAACACAATCTGCTTGACACTTTTAAAATTCATTATTTTTAAATTACTTTATTGTTGTTCAATTACAGTTGTCTGCATTTTCTCCCCCCCCTCCACCGCCCCCCCCAGCCAGACCCACTTCCCTCCCCTGCTTCCACCCTCCCCCTTAGTTTTGTCCATGTGTCCTTTATAGTAGTTCCTGAAAACCCTTTTCCCCACTGTCTCCTTCCCCCTCTCCTCTGGCTATTGTTGGACTGTTCTTAATTTCAATGTCTCTGGTTATATTTTGTTTGCTTTTTTCTTTTGTTGATTATATTCCAGTTAAAGGTGAGATCATATGGTATTTGTCCGTCACCGCCTGGCTTATTTCACCTAGCATAACGCTCTCTAGTTCCATCCATGCTGTCACAAAGGATATAAGTTCCTTCTTTCTCTCTGCTGCGTAGAATTCCATTGTGTAAATGCACCATAGTTTTTTGATCCACTCATTTTCTGATGGGCACTTAGGTTGCTTCCAGCACTTGGCTATTGTAAATTGTGCTGCTATGAACATTGGGCTGCACAGGTTCTTTTGGATTGGTGTTTCAGGGTTCTTAGGGTATAATCCCAGCAGTGGAATTGCTGGGTCAAAAGGCAGTTCCATTTTTAATTTTATGAGGTAATTCCATATGGTTTTCCACAGTGGCCACATATAAACAAATCAATAAACAAGTGTTGGAGAGGATGAGGAGAAAAGAGAACCCTAGTGCACTGTTGGTGGAATAAAATTCATTAATATTTTAATTCTTTTCAATTTTGTAGTATGTATTCTTATGGGATTTTCAATAAATTTTAAAAGCATGCACGGATTTTGAGGCCCAGAAGATTACACACGACGACTGAGCCAGGTCGTCATCTCTGACAGTAAAGACTAGAAGCCTGGCTGGGTTCTTATACATGGCTCTCCAAAGGATGAGCGTGTCTGGGAAACGCACTGATTCACATAACTTGAATGTCTTTAATTTCAGTAATGAGCACCCATTTTAACATTCACTGTGGCAATAAAAAAGTCTAACTCACAAATTAAAACCAGTCCTGCCATTGACTGTGTGATTAGAAAAGCCCAAGGTGTTGATGGAGATAGAGACGAGGGCAAGTGCAATAACCGCACTGTGGCCTGTCTCATTGGAGCCGTAGCAACAGCACCTGCAGTTCACGTTCCCTATTAGTATTCAGATCTAGCAACTGAGCTCTAACTTACACAGAATAAGAACCATGGGATACTATACCCTCTGTGCTAAAGTATTTAAAGTAAAATTATAGATATTTTAATACCCAACCAGGTGCCAGCTTTGCATCTCTTCAGTGATTTTTATGTGCCTCTTTCAGGATATGTATTCTACCATTTCTGTATTGAAAGCTTTTGTGCATTTATTTTATTCCTTATTCTTTTCCCAGATTCTGATATGTTACCTAGCCAACTACTACACAGAAATAATATATGTTAATAGGGTAAAGCAGATACTAAGAAACAAGAGAAATCTAACTATGAATGCTCACAGAGTACTGCACGGATGGGACATGCAATTCCAGAAGGACACAGGGAGCAAGAGCAAAGAAACAGTGCAGAAGAAATGGGTATTCCAGTAGTAAGGGAAATACAGCGATACACAGTTAAGATCAGATACGATCTGGCCATATAAAAGTAAACACAACAAACATCTAAAAACAGCTAGTAAAGACTTTTGAACCCAGAAGGAACTCAAGGGTGGGACTTGAGTCCTGAGAAAGAAATAAAATGGAAAATCAAATTCATAATGTTAGAGATATATGATAATTAGTTATGAATTTGAAGACTCAGGAACATGGAAATGCAATATCCCAGTTACCAGTCTATCAGAATATATCATTAGTATATATATAATGATTATTTTTTGAAGAGGGAGCTTTAGACACACTGAAAATTTCATTCTCACCAGTGAATCTGTCAGCCTGGAAGTCACAATGCCATTGACATGATATGAATAAATAAATTCAGAAACACGGTACAACAGCTTCAAAGCTGAAACTGTTCAAAGCATTTGGAAGAAAACAATTCAAACTTGAGCACAGCCTTTGAGATTAAATTAAAAAAGGCTGGATTTTAATCCTCAATTGACCACCTTCTAAAAGTGTAATCTTGAACAGAATATGTATTCCTGATAGGGTAGTTAGAAGTATTTGATATTGTACACATAAAAAGCATAGTACCCATAAGTTTGTCAGGTTTTTTAATTAATTTTAATAGTAAAAGGTCATTAATTCTGATCACAAACTATAAAAAGAGACTAGCTATTATCTCTGTTTCTAAGAGGAAAATATTTCCATGTGCCTTAGCAGCCAAAAAAATAAAAGAGAGAGAGAAAAGAAAAAGAAAGACAGAGAAAAGACAGTAAATCAAATATCAGTGAGTATATATTTTAAATGGAAAGGTTATAACTAACAGCCAACCTTAGTACAAAAATAACATGCTTATCATTACAAATATGCTCAGGAGTTTTCGTTACCATGCAGCAAAGACTTCAAAGAAACGGGGAAATGTTTTAGCAACCAAAATTCAGAGACATGGCTAGATTTCTGAATGGGAGTAGAGATAAAGGAAACGTTATTTAGTCTAGAAAGATGAAGACTCAAGAAGATATGGTCAAAATAAAGAACATGATAAAGATAAGTGGGGTTTTATTCCCTTGGATTTTCCACATAAAGAATTTATACCAATATATTGGTGAAGTAAACATTCAATATTTCCCAGTATTTATTATATTTTAATGCAGAATAACACATAAATCTTTGAATAAATTTTATTTATTTCTCTACACATTAATGTCATTTAAAAATTTTCTTACATAATGCTGCCCTGGAAATCAAAGAATTTATGAGATGACTTGTAAAACTTTAATCCTGGGTTGTACCCCGATACCCCATCAGGATTATTTTATACAGTCCCAGTTTCTCTTACCTCTTTCAGAAGTGGTTATGCATGTACATGACAGAAATAAAACTCAGCTGAAGTGTGATCATAACTGCAAAATTACTTTCTCTGAATTGAAGAAGAGAAATTCTCCATGATAAGTTAAAATGCCTTTTTTTTTCATTGTTGTTGTTCAAGTACAGTTTTCTGCCTTTTCCCCGGCCCCTCCCCACCACCTCAGCCCTCCCTGCCTCCCTTCCCCATTTCCCCCCATTTCCACACCACCCTGAACGTGCTCAATCTCATCTGATAAGTTAAAATGCTTTAAATTAGCTGTCTCCAATCTTTGGTATGCATATACCTAGGCATGTAAAGATTTTTCAAGGAGTATCTAGGCATGGACTTTCAGACTCTCAACTTCCATGTATGTAGCCTCCCAAATATGCACTGTCTTGAATTGAACCCCTTGAGAATACAGGTTCAAGGCCCCCTTCCAATCTTCCTCCCCAAATAGTCCTCTGCCCCATCTCAAAGTTACCATTCCAGGGTATAAACATTAGTTTGGAGGATTGTAGCCAAATATTTAAGAAAGCTAGAAAAATTCAGTATCCATTTCAGTTTATAGTTGAAAAATAAAACCTTGAAGACAATTGTTGAACCACAGTCTAATATGCACAACTGTGTGTTATTATGGAGTCTATTGAAATAAAATTTTCCCCATAAAATCAGCCTCATTTTTGTCAAAGAGCCAAATTAAGACCAATCTATTTACTGCATCAAGTCCAGTTTGATTTGGCCTCATTATTTGCAAAAACACAGTAAGAATAGTAGTTGATCATACAAGCCCTCTTAAATCAACTTTGCTGGACTCTCCCAAGGAATCTCCACATTGAGCTTTAATTTGCTCCTCCGAGCAAAGAAGCCACACCCTACAGTTGCCACTGGTGCCAGTTTTTTGTTTGTTTGTTTGTTTTTTGTACAGATCAACCTAAAGTGATAGATCGAGGTCAAGGTACATTTCAAAGACAAATTCTTTAAAAAGTAATCATGGTCATTGATTCATCGTTCAAAGGTCTTGAAGACATTTGGAGGGACCTCAAGAACTTGAGGAATTCACCCAAACCTATAGGTATTGGAGGCCAAACATTATTTAGTGGTAAATAAATAAAAGCTTGAAGTCCAGTGTTCTAGTCTGAATCATACACATCAGAGGATACTCAATTGAAATTGTGCTGATTTTTTTATCCTCACCTGAGGACATTTTTAATTGCTTTTAGAGAGAGAGGAAAGGAAATATTGATGTGAGAGAGAAGTATTGATTGGTTGCCTCCTGTAAATGCTCGGACTGGGTTCGTAGACATATGAACCATGGTTCACATGCACCCACACCCAGACCAGGGATCGAACCCACAACCTAGATGTGTGCCCTGACTGGAAATTGAACTCACAACCTTTTGTTTACAGGACAATGTTCCAACTAACTGAGCCATACCAAGCAGGGTGAGTTTGTGCTGATTTTAAAACCTACACTGATCACTAAAAAAAAGGAGAAAAAAATTGTTTTCAGGTCATTGGTGGTGTCTGGTCACTGCTCACTCACCACACAAGATTTTTGATTTGAATGATGAGTCAGCAATGATTGTGATTAGATTTTAAAGAATTTCTCTTTGAAATATATCTTGATCTCGATATATACCTTCAGGTTAATTTATTTATTAAAAAAACTGTCACCCATGGCTGCAACTGCTTTGAGTGGAACTTTATGGGATAATTTAATTTCAAAGCCACCAAGCTTGTGCTAATCTTCCATATAAGAGTTCTAAACATGATTATTTGTGAGCACCTTTTCTTACTGTAAGATTTTCTCCCTAGCACACCTCCCCTAATTTTTCTCAATGCCATCTGAAATATGTATTGATTTTGGGGGGATCAAAAGTCTAAGCAAGAATTCATTTGAAACACTTCACCCAGCTAAGGTGTCAGCCATTGAGGAGGATGACTGCTGAGCATGTAGGCAAAGCCTATCTCTTCTAAGCATTTGAAAATGAGACTGTCTATAAAAATCACATTAAGGCCTCAAAAAATTTTTCCATAGCAGTTGACCATTTCTAGAGCACAGTAAAAAGCATAATATTTTCCTTTCTAAAGCATTGACATTTATGACTTTGTAGAAATTGAGTATTCAGGACCTAGAAGATTACTGCAGATATAGTAGAAAAAAGTCAATTGCTTTTCTGATTGCTTTAATAAAAACTGTAGAAATTCTTTATATTTAACATCTGTACAACTAAAGGTGGTCAGTGTATGTGTGTGTAATTGGAAGCTCCAGCTGCTCTTACATTGAAGGAATCTCCATGGCATCAGCAGACAGGAATGATATTTCATTCACCCTTGGGCCATGGTAAAGGAGTCAACAAGATCCACATGGCTGTTCTGGGTGTTAAAGTGTGTCTGCTTCGTAATCGTTGTCTGAGACCCAAGCCCTTGCTTTACAGTGCTTAAATAATTGATTTCACCCAGCCTTCAGTCAGAGCTAGAAAACCCCAAATATTTTCCCACTAATCCTTAGAGTAGGGCACTGCTTATGGCGCTCAGTAGTTTCAAAATTCATAGATTCATGGGAAATCATAGAGTTTACAAAGAAATCCATTTTGGCTGGGAATGCAAAATAAAAGCCTCATGGTGATGATTTCATAACGTGTTGAACCAGAGCTTCAGGTTGACATGGTAAAGCAAGAATATTATACTCAGGAAAGATGCAGGTTTGTGCTAGACAACCCTGAGTAGGTTATTCTGCATATATGTCATGGTTATTTATTTAAATAGGTGAATTTATAAAAAATAAGAGTCCAATGAAAATATGTGAAATCACCCACATGCTATAAAACATTAGGAAAATCAGCTCTTAGATCAAAAACTCTCTAATGAACAGCTCAACGGTGAAAAGGCATTCTGAGTGCTTAGCTACCAACAGCGTGTTAATGAAAATATAGTCCTAAAAGAAAAGCATTCAGGATGTTCTGTCTACTGTTCAAGCCAACGAAATACAAATTTTATCCACTGTTGGAATTAATGATACTTACATGTTTATTCATAATGAAAATACAAACTTACTTTCACAGTTTCAATTTGATCGTCTGATGTACTGAAAGAATCTGAAGCAGATTACAAACCAAAGCACAGGATGAGATAAAAATATTTAGGGATAAATATAACAAAGTTTCCTGAAGGACATTGGAATAATGGCTCTGAGACATCTGAGCTGAGTGGATTACCATCCTCAGACACTACATTTTGCTGTAAGGCTTTTGAATGCAAAGACAAAGCATGGGAAACAGTTTGGGTTGCATTGTTTTCATATTTTATCATTAGAAAGTATCAAAATTTATCTAACATCACTGTTTCCCATAGAATAAAAACTGCATGTGTATAGTGAGGCTGGCCATGTGGATGTTAACAGTAGTGTATGTGTACATATGTGGGACAAATGTAAGGGTGGTGATGTATGTGTCAGAAATGTCAGATGCAACAAGCTCTAACAGGGGTGCCCAAACTTTTGGCATCTCTGGGCCACACTGGGAGAAGAAGAGTTGTCTTGGGGCACACGTTAAATACACAAACACTAATGAAAACTGATGAGCAAAAAAAAATAAAAAGTTTTAGGTAAATTTATGATTTTGTGTTGGGCTGCTTCACAGCCGTCCTGGGCCGCATGCGGCTCTGGGGCTTCAGGGTTGGACACCCTTGCAAGAGCTTACAGAACTGACACAGTCCCAAACATCGGTAAACTACATATCAGCCCTTACAAAATGCAACAAGCACATCAGTGTAACATGGTACAGAATAAGAAATTAACTGTGTTTTTAAAAGAGATTCTTATGCTTATGTTGCTGAATTTTATAGAAATGGATGGGGGAAAATGGTCTGCTCTTTCTAAATATATCTCAGAAATTTCGACAAGCGTGTTTTAATTTTAGTGTTTCTCCTTAAGATCATTTTACAAATATTTAAAAAATTGCCATGACCGGTTTTGAGAAAAAGTTACTTGTAATGTTATAATCTGTGGTCATATCTCTGATCTGTTAAATCATGTCCATAAAACTGTGTAAGGTGGTAAGATTTAGTATGTGCATTATCAGGAGTACATATTTGTAAGGAAATAATAAGGGAGGCCTTCACATATTCTATTCAAGTACCTTTTCATCAACCCCAGAGTAGCTCTCTGCAGAATAGATGGAAGTGATACCATTACCCTTTATAGACATGGCTGAGCAGGACCTGGCGGAAGAGTTAGCCTCATGGGGATTACAAATGATATAAATCTCTGTGTCATTTCATGGCGTGAATTATATGATTGGTTCACTGCCTTGCTTTTTTACAATTTTTCTTCAGCTTAGCAACAAAAAGATTACTATCTGTGTTTAAGTTAATGGAATTTTTGCATAGGAAGATTTATGTAATAGAAGATAAGAAGAAATATGTTTATTTTTAGCAACACTTGCTGACAAAAGGCAGAATCCAATTGCTCTATTTCTTTAAAAAAATAGTTTCCTTGTGCAAAGAAAAGCATACATTTTAAGCAGATATAACAGCAGTTTCATTGATTTTCCTGGAGTGATAAATGATTCTAAGAAGCAAAGCCTTTTAGAGGAGCAGCCTCAACAGCAGGATTCAAGGGCACAGGTATTGTCTCTGAGCGACTTTCCCATTTATATCTTTCTCGGTCCCCTGGCAGCCACCACAGCTGTGTAATAATGGCCTCTGCTATATAATCCTTTAAAGGAAATGAGGGCACTCGAGGTTTCCTGAGACCAAAATAAAGAAGGAACACCCAGCACATAATGCCACACCTCTAAGATTAAACCAAAACAAACAGCAACAATCACAACAAACCTTTCCTTAAAAAAAAAAGTCATTTTGCCTCAAATGATTGACAGAACTACAGAATGACATTGAATCATCCATTCAAACAATATCTTCTGAGCACTTTCTCACAGTTTGTCAGGCACCGCTGAAGACATTTCAGAGATAGCATGGACCAAATAGACCAACTCTCCTCATGGGGCTTATTTACTAAGCAGTAAGAAAGACAGCAAAGAGATATGTGCAACATCCATTATGTTAGGTTGTGATGAGTGCTACCAGGATTAAAGGTGGATGAGAAGTGTTGGGGGTTGCAGAGGGTGGCAATTTCCCATGGGACAGTCAGGGAAGCAGCCCTTGGGAGGACAGCTATGGACTCAAGCGGGAACCTGCTTGGCTTACCCCAAGACCATCAAAGAAACAAATGTGCAAATGAATGGTGATTGAATGATTCAGGTTCTTTTATTTAATGTTTAGAGACATACATTTTTATTTAAAGAGTGGAGGAAAATCAATTTTATTTTTAAACAATTGCTGATGAGGTGGTGACGTTTTTAGTGGTAGGAATTGATATGTTTCCAAAAATGGGGCTTTCACCTGGAAAACTGGAGCAGAGGTAGCTGTTATTTCACATATTGTTTTCCTCTTACCCCTCAGTAGTTTTCTCAGGAGAACAGAAGGAAAACTGGTATATCGCGATATTTAGAGTGATTTTGCTTTATGAAAAAGGACCTTTTGTACAAACTTGGAAGCCCAATTACTGAAAGAGAAAAGTCTTCAATTGATTAAAGCTGCCTACATGGAGATAGTTGTGACTCCTGCACTGGGAGTAAAGGTGCCACAGTCCAGCGTTGACAAGGTGGGACTGTTTAATGAGTAAAACAACAAGAAATGTTCCATTGTGAAATACACAATCCAAAGATCCTTCACAAGCAGACATGATCTTCCACCCCCACGATGGTGGTCATCATCATATTTTATCAAACATTCGTTTCCTTCTTTTCCTTAATCCTTCATCCCTCCCAATCAGGGGGAAAAAAAAAAAGACAAGTTCTAAACTTAGTTTCTATAAATATGTGGGTTATTTTTTTAAAAAAGCAATAACCAGAAGGCACATGCAAAAAAAGAAAAATAGATAAATTTAACAATACGCAACATAGATTAAGAAGCATGGTAAAAGGAGAGAGGAAGCAGGAGAAGAAAATACACATGGAAAGTGAAAGCGAAGCCACTAACTCATCATGGTTGGATAGAAGGATCTCAACAAGACACTTTTTCAGGATGAAATCGGAGTTCTAAGTGACAAAAACTCACAAATAATAAGAGCTGCAAAATATAAAATTAAGGGACCAAAAGACTCCTTCCTAAATGGAGTATTGCTTATGTAAACGGGGCACGCACTTGCCTTCTCTGCGCAGCTCATTTTCTTCCCCTGACCGTGCACGAAGTTGCATGTGTGGCGGCCCAGCCTCGGTGACGGCCATCCATGTACAGTGATGTCTGTTCTAACGCAAAGATTGTTTTGCCAGATGTTAAGCAGCTCTGACAGCTGTTTTTTTTTTTAAATTCAAACATGAACATATCATTTTGCACCTAATTTAAGAGGCCCTAAAGGAATCAGAATCTCCTATCTCCAAATATAAACACTTTTTAATTGCAGTTCTTGGAGATACTTCAGGTTGCATGCTGAGTACCTGAAACACAATGCAATGCGTTCAACCCCAGCTAACTGTCTCCAAAATTGTTCATAAAAGAAAACCTTGATTGTCAAAATTACATTACAGGTGTTTCATTATTCCACAGCACAGTCAACAAGGAGACAGTCCAAACTTCAGATAAATTCTGCCCAGAGCAACCAAATCATAAATATCATTTTTATTATTTTGCAGTTAGCGAACACAAAATATGCCATTTTTCGTTCATTTTATATACTTTCCAAGTATATGCTTTATTGTAAACTGCTGCCTAAGTAGTCCTAAACTATTTTCTCAGCATTGAGCCTAACATTAAAGATGTTATCTCAGTACAAAAGATTTGTTTTTGTTAAATCGAATTACATTGAATGTGGTTTGTAACTAATTTTGGTTCCACTGAGATCTGTGTACTCAAAGCTGGTGAAACATTAGCTATATCTTGGCTGTATTTTAGATCATTAAGAATATTCTTAACACAAAATCATCTTCTACGCCCCTCTCATTGGCACTCTACCCTACTGCATGCCGTTGCCAACTTGAGTTCTGAGGCACTGTTGGGTGTGGGACTCTGCCCTGCTTGTAAGCGAGCAAATCCGTCTGTCAGTGTGTCACGGATGCTGGCAGAGGGCACAGTCTCCTGGGTCACAGACAAGAAGCAGCAGAGCGAGCATCACAAGCACCAAGTTTGCACCGATTCCCCTCATCCGCCAAGTTCCACAGGGGACACAGAGGGCAAGTGGAACACGAGCCTGAGCAATGGTCTGGGTTAAGGGTGGTCAAGGCCTTGCACTCTTGGCCTGCTCAGCTAGTGCAGCAATTTCTGGTCACCAAAACCCACCAAAACACTTTTAATATTAACACTGATATACACGTGAGCTATACGTACATTTCAGAGGCATTAATAAACACAAATAGAATTATTTTCCAAACCTGCTTAGCCCAGTTCAGGGTGGTGGGAGCCCATCCCTTCGCTCAGGATACAAGGCGGCATCCAGCCGGGGCAGGACACTTGCCCATCGCAGGGGGCGGCACACACACTCACTCTCACTCAGACTGGGAAAATGGAGGCGCGCCAGCTCTCCCAAAGTGCGCATCTTTGGGGTGTGGGAGGAAACCAGAGTCTCTGAAGAGAACCCCATAGCCACGGGAGGACTGTGAACACTCCACGCAGACCGTGGCCCTCACAGGGGATCCTTTTCTTTATTTATCAACGTTATAATGAAACAACATTGTATCCAGAGACCTTGAACGAAACGACTTCACTGCTGTGAACACAGGGGTGCTGGGCGTGCATGGAGGATCACCTCTCCCGCTTGATAAGTGAGTGCATTTTGACTCAAGAGATTGCCAGATTGAGAGTGATTCATCCCAAGAAAGTCTATCCCTATTCGCTTTCACACACACACACACACACACACACACACACACACACACACACACACACACACCTTTTTACACTGACTTGAACTGAAACAGAAACGTTAAAGTACCCTACCCACACACACCACATATTCTTGAATCAACCAAATTGCCTCAGTGATAAAAGTAAAGGTGGCTTCTGTACTTGTGCAGTTCTTTTCTTATAAATAAAATGCTACACAGATTCGTTATTTTTGCAATGTTGTCAGCTGTCCTTGAGGATTGAATCGAGGTGTTCTTATTCTCCATGGGATACCAAAAACACAAGTAGCTACATTATTTCCATTATTAGGGATAGAATCCAGATTTAACATGGGAAAAGCTGCTAAAGCTTGAAACAAAATGCTGGTTATTCTGAAAAAAAAATAAACTTTTACAAATTAAAAATAAAGTCCTGCATTATTTTACCATAATATGTATAGGTATAAACTCACACATTTATCAGATTATAACATGCATATGTTTTCCTGTGAAATTTGGGATGAGATATTTTTTGGCTCTTGATCTTATATTTTAGCTGGGACTGTCTAATTTTGCTTTGTACTTTAAAGAATAACACATGAAAGAGAATAGCAGTCTATTTAGTAAAACCTAAGATGGTAACACACTCTGTTTCAACAAGTATTTATTTTCAGTCTATTCACACACATTTTGTTTCATAAAAACATTTTTGCAGGATAGCTTGCCTTTGAAATAAATTAGAAAGATATAATTTACAGAGTCAATCAGAAATAACAAAATTCTATGTTAAAAGTTAAAAATTAACTTTAATACATGCAAAGCTATCTGTTGCAGGCTTCACAAACTGAATAATTTATTCAGCAGGCACAACTGTAGATAAGCATGTCCAACAATTGTAACAGTAGCAATTATTATTTTTTTAAATCTGGAAAATAGCCCAGAATGATATACCCCTTCAACATAAATCATAGAAAAATTTTCTTTAATCTTAAGAATAGTTTTATTAAAGTGAAAAAGCAAAATCATAGTTAAAGAAATGATTTTCCATAACTCTATCTTAACCAGAACTTCCTGCAACATAATTATAATTTCATTAGACTGAGGAACTGAAGTGATAACACCATCTTCTAAGTAGTATTACCTCTCGTTTTTGTTTACTGAGGATTTCTCTCCACTGACTCAGCCAGCATTGATTAATTACACCATGTGTCTTGAGGCTGGAGAAGAGGAAGACAGACAAGGACCCTGCCTCCAAGGAGTTCATTTTCCAGTGTAGAAATGAATTTATAAACCACTTATGACATTGAATGTGTTAAGACAGCGGTACAGTGCCGTTAGCAACCGCTAGATGCAACAGACTCTGAGGCCTTCAACTCCACACTGGTTCTAAAGCAAGCGCCTTTGAGTGACTCACTAACTTTCTCAGAGTACTCCAGGACAATGAGGTTGGACTAGTCTACATTTTTCCTTATTCTCCACATTTGTACACCAGAAAGTCACAGGTTTGTTTGTTTGTTCTTGTGTGTGTGTGTGTGTGTGTGTTTGGAATCTTAATAGTGAGTAAAAGAAAAAGGTTAGGGTGTTTACAGTCCCAAGAGTTTCAGCACAACTTTGATGTTCTCCTGTGTAAGTCTTAGAGTGAAATCGTAAGAGAGAGTGATAACTGCTCACAATAATATAAGCTGCACTTTGTTGAGTGTTTATCCTAAGTCCCAACTATGCTAGTCTCGTTATGTGTTTTTCCCACTTAGTCCTTAAAATACTGCTATGAGATATACAAAAGTAGGATTCATATTTAAAGATGACACCTAGGCTAAAAGAAATTCGGTAACATGTCCCCAAATCCACATCAATCCATCAATTCTGGGAAGAACAGAATTCAAAGCTAGGCTTGACTGTCTCTCAGCTATATTATTTATTCATACAGTCAACTAAATGAATATTTTTTCTAACCATGCCAAATGTTATTCTTAGGCACATTTGCTCTCCAAATTTTATTATTCTTAATCATTGGGAACAAAGATGTTTCTTTGTGACCTTTAAAAGTAACAAAAGTTGTCTTCAGAAAAAAATATTCTTTCCATCTGCACTAGTTTGTTAAGACTACCTTAACAAAGTACCACATCTCAGTGGCTTAAATAACAGAACCTAGTCTGAAGACCAGAAGTCCCAGCTCAAGGAGTCTGAAGGTTGGTTGTCTCTGAGAAGTGTGAGGAGAATATCTAGTCTGAGCCTTTCTCCCAGCCTCTGGTGGTTTGCTGGCAACCCTGGGTGTTCCCTGGGCTGTAGATCTCTGCCCTCATCCTCACATAGCAGTCTCCCTGTGTGCACATCTGTGTCTACATTTCCTTCTTTATAGGGACATAGTCATATTGATTAGGGGCTTATCCTCTCTCGTATGGCCTCAACTTTACTAAATACCTCACCTTAACTAAATACCTCATCTTTACTAAAATGTTTACCACTAAAGTGAGTAAACAAATTGTGGACTGCAGTCAAGCAGGACAATGCATGCCCTTTTCTAAGAGGAAGCTGCTTCTCAGCTCTAACCAAGTGATGTCATAAAGAAAATTATTCAAGACTATGTTAAAAAGCTATATTTCTATGTATAATTACCCATACTATATATAGGTTCATAGGAAACACATACAATACATACACACAATGGGAGCCATCACATCAGTTGGCAGAATCTGGCCCACAGTCCTGTCAATCCACGTCCCATCTGTGCTTCTCCACCTCAAGAGCTTCTCCTCGTCCACCAGTGACTCTTCCATGCGGTGGTGTTCTCAGAACCTCTGCTCCCGCACATTGTTTCTTGGCAATCTCAAGGCTTCAATACCACCTTTAGAAACTTTTAAATCTTCCTCTTTTAACCTTTTTTGTCCCTTTGTTTCAGTCCAACATTTCCAGCAATGAGTTAGTTGGAATTTCAAACGCAGTACACCCCCAGATGAACTATTTATCTTCCATACTCTTCAGGAGTTCCTCTTTCTGTTAAGGGCACCATCAGTCCCCTTATCACCTGAACTGGAAAATTACAGAAGCTCTTTGACTCCCTTCTTGTAAAGTCTGTGTCTAACAATTTGATGCATTTGTTTCAGAGACCTTTTAAAGGGCTGGGAAGTTAAACAATGCCCCCACAGGTAATTCTTTATGTGACTGAGTGTAAAGTCATCTTACTCCTCTAGAGCAGCTATAACCTAGAGAGGAAACAAGAATGCCAACCAGTCTTCACCAACTGCTTTTGCAATATGCATACACAACTGTAGTTGGCAGGTGGAAGCCAATAACGTATTCTGTTGTGTACATGCAACTGGCAATTTAAATGTTTAATCTAAACTTTAATCCATTGAAATGTTTCCCAAGAAATGGCCTCAAAAATAGTACACATATGTACTATTTTAGTACACTAAAATCAACCTACCAATAAACAAACAAAATTGAAGTGCATCCACAGAAACAAAATGGATTGAAAAGAACTACAACATTGACTCTGCCTCCTACAATGGAAAAGAATTGCTATGTTGATCTGTTCATGCTTACAATGTCTTTGAATAGAAAATTGGTTTCTTCCCAATCCCTCCAGATAGATATAAATACTCAGAGAATATTGTGTGAATGGGAATCAAATTATTCACATTTTAGATCACTGAAAATTCTTCTTTTAATAATTCTGCACCATTTTCCCATTTTTCATTGAATTTTTAAATATTTTTTCTCTTTTATTGATTCTAGAGAGAGGGAATGGGGAGGGGAGGAAGAGAGGGAGAGAAACATCAACATGAGAGGGAAACATCGATCAGTTGCCTCTTGAACGTGCCCTGACCAGGGACTGCCCCACAGCCAGGTAGAATTAGGAAAAATAGATAAAAATATTACCGTCTTATTCTGTTTTAAAATGCTTGCTCCAAGTATCAGTAAAAAGCCCATATTTTAAGTCTTTTTAAAAATTTATTAATTCAGCTGAAAACACAGAATAGTAATGATTTGATGTGGCCAGATAATAGCCATAACTCTTATCAACTCTGGAATTAGAAAATGTTTTTAACTTTATTACATTAGATGAATTCAGTCATTTGTTGAAATAACTCATTGTAGAAGTAAATAATACAAGCATCGCTTCTTTTGCCATTGAAGTATATCAGAGTTCTTCAATCACAATGTAAAATATCAAAGATTTTATTATATTTAACAATTTTATACAATTTTAAATTTTCTTGGTGCTCACAGGAAGCATACATTTGAAACCTAATCAGGAAATAACAGAAGTGTCAGTTTTGCTTAAAGGAAACTACTATTGTATCATGGAGATTTCAGAAAACAAAAAAATACACAAACACATCGTCTGGAGATGATGCACTTGGGACATTCACACAAAAGAAGAGGACTGTATAAGCCTAATGTGAATAGAACCAAAAAGAATTTTTTACTTAGGAAAAATAAAAGCAAAGAGATATATTGGTTGACAACATTTAAAACTAGACATTATCCTGTACATGGTAAAAAGCATGTGATAGCCTCCAAAGTGAGAGCAGTTCATGGTTCGAGCCCTCGACAGAAATGTAGCAACTGCAATGAGACAAATAACACTTCCCTTGTGCAGAAATTCAGAAAGCCCTGTGTGTACACATTGCTGGTTGGGGCTGAGAAATGCCTCAGACAGCATGTGCTTTTATTATTTAATCTTTAAAAAGTCTTTGTTAAGCTTATTAGAAATAGGCTGCCCAATAAAACACAGGTAATAATTCCAGTAATTTTCTAAATCTTTTTTAAGTAAAAATGATAAGGATTTTATGAGTTACACCTATGGGAATAGACACTCCCACGGCTAGTTGTTTCTAACTTCAGAAAAAGTATAGTCAGTGAAACAACATATGAAGCAGACTGTGGTTCGTTCTAAAGCAGGCTCATGGATCACACCGAGTGACATGTGACTATACAGTCCTTGAAATACTGAAATAATGGCCGCACAGTTATATTCATATGCCACTTCCAATGTCTCATTTATTATTTACATGTATTTATAAAACTGTAAAATGTGAAATGAATATACATTGTTGGATGTTACATCAGAGTCACATTTTCCCATTATTTCCAGAGAAAATTCCAAACAGGGTTACTGTATAAATGCTGTCCAGCTGTCTTCTACACTAGGCTCAAGTGCCCTCACGAAACTCTCTTGGAACCAAATAACAATAGAGAAAAAAAAAACGAAACAATTTGTTTGATAAGCTACCGGTCATTTTCTTGATTCACAGTTTTAAAATTGAGATGGAGCCAGAAGTTACACGGCTAGAGCCATTTTGTTAGGGCCTAGTTTTATGTATCTGATTGGAAATAACTAAGAGTTACCTACCAGTGAAGAAGAGTGCAGATTAATAGAGTTGTTAAGTGTTTGGAAAGTAGGAAAGCACAATTCAAATGGTTTCCATCAATCACCCTGGTATGTGGAACATGAATGCCTCAACGCCCATTAAAATCTCAGCCTGACAGACCTGGGAGTGTGCAAAATTTCAGACAATGTGCACCCTCTGGCATTTTAGATGGCACTTTTGGAGGTATATTCATAGGTCTTTGCATACATATATGTATTCATTACACACCATTTAAAGAAAATAGAATTAAAAGAATAAGAGAAACAATTCTAAAATTTTAAAACCCATATAAGATAAAATGTCCACTAGAAATGGAGCGCTGATACCAGAATGGACACAGTAAATTAAATGTACCAAACGCACACACAAACAGAGCTGAAATATCACCCCTAAAAGGGAGTCAGCCACGGCTATGATTGATCCACTCAGACATAACTTCAAGGCAGAGTGGTAAGTAGAGGAACCCAGCTCCAAGCCGACAGCAGCTTGAATCCTGCATCATGTTTGTGAACACCTGCAACTTATATCACATGCATTTTCGTTTGAAACATTCTGCTAAATCTGTAAAATTACATAGTGTGGTCCCATGCTCTGTCACGCCGTGACTACACCTTTGATGTGAGTCCGCGGGGAGCATTTATTCATGTGGGCAGCAGCAGCAGCTGCGGATTCAATGCTAACACTATTAGGGTATTGAATTTCCCTTTATTTTCCAGCTGAAATCAGGGTTCTCTGTACTACATTTCCCACTTATTGTATGTTTAAATTTCTGAGGTTTCAAAGTAACCTACCAAAGGTAGTTGTTTAAAAACTGTGACTGTAAGGTTTTATTAGAACAACAAAAACGGTTTTCTTGTTTCTCTTTAGCAAAGGGAATAGACTGAGGCTAATAAATCCCAGCCTTCATATTTTTGGCCTTTTTGGCCTTGCCCCAGTACCTATAGTCCATAGTTGCTTATTATTCACAATTTAAAGCATAATGGGGAGAAAAAAGGTGAACTTGGCCCCAAGGACACTATGTCCATTTCCACTTGATGGGATGGAAAGAGAAAGAGACAGGATAGTAAAATAGAAAATGAAGGAATGTATCCATGGAGCAGTATAAGGAGATATCCCATAACACTGGTGTCTTATGGTTCTATACTGTATTTTCTATTAAATTCCCTTTTACACTCTAGTTGTTATTTCTCCTCCACAATCTCTCATCATCAAAGTTAAGCCGGATCAACTTTATCCTTTATAATCTTACCGCCATCCCTTCTGCTCAGGCTTTCAGGGCCTCAAAACTATATTACATCAGTGGCATCTAACCAGATTGCCTGTCTTTGTTCTTTCCTCCAGTCCACGTGTCACATTGTGAGGAGGGGTTCTTGTGCTATTTCACTGTTCAAAGATTGTTATTTAATGGGTATCATTGCCCTCAAAACACAGATCAAACATCTTAAAATTGACTATGGCTACACCGTGGGAAAGCAAGAGGCCCTGATTTTTATTTGTTTCTAATAATCCTATAAGGGGACTACACTTCTTTCCCTCTTCCATTTAGACAGACTTCATAAACCTCTGGATAGCCTTTCAAAATGTGGCTCATGAACTAGAAGCAGCAGCAGCAGCAGCAGCAGCATTACCTGGGAGCTTCTCACACAAGGGTAGTCTTAGGCCTTACCCCAGACCTGTGGAAACAGGATCTCCATTTTCAACAAAATCCACCTATACACGGGAAAGTTTGAGAAGCACCGTGTTAGGGGTAAGATTCTTAGTTTCCTTACCAATCGTGGGCCAGTACCCTGCTGGCTTCTCTACTGTTTTAAGGTCATCTAGCCTGATGATCTACATTCTGTAAATCAGTCCCCTTGAATCATCCGCTGGTGACTTTCACCAAATTTTATTCCACCTGGATCCCTGGCCAGAAACCACCCATTTCACATTTCACATGCAGTAGATGAGAGTGGAAACCATTTCCATGAGGCACTTGATGACATAAGGACATTAGTGGGGTTTTTCAGTATAAACTAAGTGAAACTTGTTTAAGATTGAGAGCATGAGAAGAACATTGTGTACAGTGTTTGGGCAAACAAACAATCCTAAGTGGAATAGAGAAAAGGATACATGGGTCCTTATTGCCAACTGGAATTATTAATCTCGCCAGGGCAACAGTGAGTCCCATTCCACATGTGACTCTATTACCATTAATTTTGTTTTTACTTTTTTTTCCTTGACAGAAGTACCTGGAGAAAGAGGCTCACTTTAATTTTCACATGTCCTTTACTGCTATGAAAATGACTGTATCCTACTTGCTCCTTCAGTCCTAAATCTATTTAACATTTATTCTTTCACCGATGCAATTATCCGTTAATACTATGAAATTAGTTTATTTTATTTCAGAAAATTCTACTAATAGTAATTTTCTGAATGATCCTACATTGAAAAAGAAAATGTTGTCCTTACTAACTTGTTGAAATTATCAAACTCTCCTTTGCCAACAGGTCAGTAAAAAATTATTATTAATCTTCTAAGGAAAAAAAAAGAAGCCCATTATAGACAATTCACCAAAAAATATCCTAAAGGAAGTGCTGAAATGCAATACTTAAAACCAAAGAGGAATCTTTTAGGTAATCTCATCTATTAGAAAATGAGTCTTTCTGAGTAAGACCTCATTATAGATGTCACATTTACGCAGGATCCAAAATGAAGGTGAATTTTATCTTTAGTTCATTCTTTTCTTAGGCAAAATATTCCCCTCTTGCTGACTAAGAAAAAAACACCAAGGCAAATGTAGAAATACTTCTTAGCCCAAAGAGTGCTCAGTCAATATTCTGCAATAAATTAGAAAGAAATGGTGAATTTAAATCTTTTTTTTAAACAAAACTCTCTATTAGATTTTCTTTTTTTTTTCTGACCAATTCACTATGCAAAGTTTAGCGAATAGGAACAAAGTACATTTACCACCTCAATTTCCTCTGTTCCAGGAAGGTGATGAGTTTCCAGAAAGGAGAGAGGCAGACGCTTAAATAACATGAAAAACTGAGCCTCCAAAGTAAAACACAGTTGATTTTTACTTCCCCAACCCCATAACCTTCAGCAAGCTTAGCTATTTATTTTTATAATTTTCTTTTTTGTTGCTACAAGGGAAAGTGTGACCTTTGCATTTTCTAAACTGTGTAGACATGTAGTTCAGTACGGAGCTCACAGGTCATCATTTCTTCCTCAAATGAGAAAATTATGAAATCGGGAAGTGAAATGATCTTGCTGAGACTACCCAGCTCAGTAATAAGGGATGGTGAGTAAACTTTTCAATTTTTCTAAAAATTCCCCAGAAGGAAGAAATTCTTGAAAACAGACCACCAGTATGAATATGAGAATATATTTCTTGAGCAACTGATTTAAACTTAAACTGCACTATGAGAGAAACCCATTTGTGAATGTGCTAGATCACAGAATTAGGTGCTGGTGATATTTTCATTGCTGTAAAAAGCTTTGATACAGACATAGTTTGGGAGACCCCAAATATTATGCCAAATTACTCATAGGGACATTTAATTTTGACAAAAGTGAACAATATTCTAATATGGATAATCTCAGAACCTTGGTTTTACCACCAAAGTAAAATTTTAAAAATATGTATTTATATATAGATAAATAGATAACAGTATTTACATTACCAGAAGTGTACATTAAGTTCCTCATATACAATTTGTGTGTAAAATATTAACAGCTAGTTTATGTCATTAAACGATCATTTTATTTCATTTGGGCCCAAACTCGGTGTAACTCAGAATTACCCTCAAGTTTGAAGGAAAATTCATATGCCCAATCTTTAGGTCAACCCTACTACTCAGAATCTCCAAAACATAAGTAACTTTCTAAGCTCTCCAATGAAGCTATCCAAAATGTGAGAATCACCGTTATTATGCAAACTATTGACAAAGATGGTATATCTTATGTCTGTGTGTGCGCGCCTGTGTGTGCATGTACAAAGCAGATAAGGAAGAAATACATGTTCTAGTTCTAACTTTTTTCCAGAAAATAAGAAAAAATTTCCTTTCAGTTTTTTTCAGTAACACTTTGATATATAGTGGCTTGCAATTTGGATGTCAAACATCTTGGTGTTTTAAGACATAGAAAATGTTGGTCAATGTAAAAGAATGCCTTTTATTTCAATTTGAGTAGGGTGCGTTCAGAACTTAAAACTAAGACTTCCCTTTCACCGTCAAATTTACAAAGAAAGGCACAGAAAGACATTAAGTCAATTTAGGCAGACAAAACAGGAACTGTAGATGTTATGTGAGTAGCAAAAAGGATATGGGCCTCACACACCAGTTCAGAATCCCCGTGCAAAAGCACGTTCATAGCACATAATTATCATTGCAGCACTGTATTAATACTTTGTGACACAGATAATATTACCAGAAAGAATTTACTAAAATTCTGAGTCAGAAATTTAAGCCACAGATATGTACTTGATAATAATATTTTGTTTTTATGTGGTGGACTGTTAAAAGAATACATGGATTATGCTATGCATTTTGGAGAAGTTTAATTAACATGAATTTATGTCAAAAAAAGTTTTAAAGTTTGGGTTTAATAAAAAATATATGTCTAAAAGAGGAAGACCATTCATACTTTAATTTTATATAAATTTAGTTAATGTTACCATATAATTTTACATGCTAAATAATGTGGTATGCCAACCTCAAAGAACAGAAGGAATTTAGAAAGTGAGGAAAGTCATCTTTGAAATTGCTGCTATAAAATCTGTTTTTTTTTTTAAATCACATTAATTCACTTCAGCATGATACACAGATTACACCTTGTTCAAATATCCACAAACTTATTAAATAGGTGGGGAGAATTTTCTCTCCACTATTCAAAATGTGTGGTTCTTAACTGAATACTAAAACCATTCTCCAAGTTACTGGGTTTATAAATGACCTGAATGTTATCTCCATCTGTCCTAGATTGGGTCCGGTGGAGGCAGACTGTGAGATGGAGAGATTTTACTAGGGAAAACCCTGTGAAATACCTATAAAAGTGTGGAAGGCCAGATTGGCAGAGGGAGACATAGCAGTTTTAACTGAGGGCTCTGATAATTCTACCAGGAACTGTGAAGCTTTAATGGCCCTTCTAGTTGTGCCAAATTGAGGCAAAGGGGCCGGGTTTTGCATGCCCTCATCAGCCAGGTTGCCAGACATTCTTATGCACCCCCACACCTGCCATGAAGGTAGTTTAACTTGAAGTGAGGCAGTTCCCTGGAGCCGAGGGCGGTTTGGGAGGTAAGGGGAACCTTATGTCTGAAAAACCAGCAGTTAATGATATATCAATGAGTACACTAGCTCTAAAGAATGGATCATAGTCAATCATACCACAATAAAGCTGAAAAAAGGTATGTTAGAGCACTATTGTATTCCCTACAATCCACCCTTGGACCCCCTTACATCTACCTGCTTCTTAGAGTAAGTTCACCTCAGCTTGGCCCATCTGGGAAGAGCTTCCAGAGGCACTTGGAAGAAAAGGGCCAGCAGAACAAACTGTAACCCTGGAACTCTCATTGATTTCCAAGTTGTAACTTGTACTCGTCAGCCCTCTGATCTACCACACATTCTGAATTCTGGTTGTTTTGCCTGCAGGGAAGACACAGATCCTCATTCCCAATGAATTAGCCTCTTCTCTGGCCATGGCTGCTCTGTTGTCCCTTTAGCATCAAAGTGGACGTGCAACATCAAAAGATGCCCCAGTTAACCCCCTAACACCACACACTCTCACATTCTTACCCGCCCCCTGGTATTACAGTGACCCCATTTCCTTTTGATAATCCACTTCAATTATCAATGCCAGTAAGATAATTTATTTCCTTCCCTACTGGGTCTTGGCACGAGGAGCTTGAAGTGATCAGGAAACATATTTTGCTCAAAGTTCGATGGGATTCTTCCCATGTCTCCTGGCAGAAGTGCTTTTGGGAACCAGGATCTCTATACCCACAGAGCCTCGGGATTATGAGAGGTACAAAATGGGTCACTAACAGCAGTGGTGCCATTCACATGTCCGTGTTTTGTATCTGTGTATTCTACTCCTGGAGGCACAGCATCACGGAAGTGTCCATCCTCTCAGGGTATCATCTCAGACCTGGTGACAGGTTCATCTTCCACAGACCATTCTGTTTCCCTGTCAGGCTAATAGCTTACAGGTGGTGCAGTATGTGATAGGTCCATGTACCCATTGCTGTATTTCTTTTGCTCTAAAGGAGTTTTTCTGTGGTATCATGCAATGTTATTTGGGATCTTCTGTTGGCAGGTCAAAGGATCTACAAGGCCTCATTCCTGACATTGGCTGAGCTCTTGTGCGCAAAAAAAAAGCAAACTGATACTTAGAATAAGTGCCAATCCCAATCAAGATGAGTCCTGATCCCTCAAGGTGAAGGGTTCAATATAATCAGTTTGCACCAAGTGGTTGGTTGGTCTCAGATGGTTTTGTATAGGGACTTAGTATTGGTCTCTATTGCTGGCAAACTGAGTATTCAGCAGTGACAACAGGTAGGCCAGATTTGGTGTGTAAGAGTCCGTGCTATTGGCCCCATTTATAGGCTCCATCTCCACCTCCATGACTGCTCTTCAGCATTCAACCATTATGCCAGCTCTGGGGCAGCTCATGATAGAGGCTGACTGAGGTCTACTGGCCAAGTCATTCTCTCCGCTTGCTTAGTGTCTTCTCAGTAGTGAATGTTTTTCAGTGGGTGTGGTTATCTGATACCAGCACAAGTGCCAGCACAAGAACTTCTTATTGCACGTGTGTCCCTATAGATCCATTTCCATGCCTTTTTTCCAAATCTTCTCATTTATATATTTCAATCTTTCTCCTCTTGAGCCCCTGTTCAATCAGCACCAACACCCATAAGTCCATATACAGTCTTATTCTGATTTATTATTTTATTTAGACAAAGTAGATAACTAAATGCACCACCTAGAACTCTGCCCAATAGGAAGATTTCCCCTCACCACTTCTTTCCAGTCCACACTGAATGTGATTGTAGGGAGCACCAGAGCATCTTCATTTGACCCTGACATACTGAGCAAAGACATTAGTGAACCATGATGGTGTTGGCCTCCTCTGTCAGATGGTCAGAAGGGACCTCAACCCACACACGGGCCAGGGTTGAGAGGTCATGGTAGACGACATGGCAAGGAGGTGTGTACCACCTGCTCACATAGTTTACTTGTGCCATCTGGCCCTGTTGGTGTCTGAGATTTGTGAAGTCACTTCTATCTTGTATTGGATTGCCAGTGCATGTGCCTGATCTTATGACTTGGTGGGCCAGTAGAATCTTGCCTATCATGGGCATCTCTGACCATAGGAAGCTGGTCGCTTGATGTTCTATGCTCAGATCTCTACAAAAGACCAATAACATTCCAGTTTCTGCTTTCCGAATGATATATAGTTTGCTGTTGTTACTGTCTGGGTCTGCTACAGACATCCTTCCTTCTTGGGGCCCCACTCAGAGGTGGCAGCCTTTCACATAACCGGTATATCAGTTAGGAGAGTACTTCCAAATATAGAATATGCTGTCTCTATAACCTGAAAGATATCTGCCAAGAATTATATTTCTTTTTATCCTTTACTTTGTAGGTAATGTCTTAGCACTCCAGGCCACTAACTCCTTAAACACTTCATTGATACAGTAGGTCCCTGAATCTTCCTAGTGTTTATCTCCCATTTATGGAATGCATGTATCTTAACACAGCACACACATTTTGTGTTCATCTGGTCCTATTTGCATGATGTCTTCAATATAGTAGACCAATGTGATATACCACAGATTGTCCAGTTCAGGCCCCTTTTGACTATATTACGGCAGACAGAGGGTATAACATAGAACTTGGGCAGCACAGCAAGTGTATAACAATGTCTGTCCCAAGTAAATACAAACAACTTCTGATCCTTTTTTCTGATATGGATGGAAAAGAAGGCATTCACCAGACCAATGACAGCATGTCATATATCAGAAATTTTGTTAATCTGCACCAGCAAAGAAACCACATTCAACAAGCATAAGAGCCACAATTAAGGCTACTGCTTGATTAAGTTTGTAGAATTCCACTGTCATCCATCAATCTACCATATTTCTGTAAGGACAAGACAGCTTAACTTAATGGAAATTAATAGGGACCATCCTGAATTCTAGGGGCATGACACTAATCTCTGTCATTCACTCCCAAGATGCAGTATTGATTTACCATCTAGGAAAGAAGGTGGCCTTCCCCACTACAATAGCTTTTATCCCAGAGATCAATAACCAGTCGAGGGTTCTGTCAACTAGCAGTACCCATTCCAATTATACGCCAGAGAAATGACCACAGGGCAGGTTTGTGAACACAGTGGCCCCACTGTGAGCAGGACCTGGGCCAGGATTTCATTTATTACCTGGCCATCACATGCTACTACATGTACTAACAGGAAAATCGTGTTAGTATTTGGGGTCTCTGGCTCACAGTGTTAATTTAGACCCTTTGTCTAGTAACCCCCCTAAAAGTCTGGTTATTTCCTTCTTCCCAAGACATGCTTGCATGAGTTGATGTTTATAACTCACTTTAGGACAGGACTGGGATGTTACTACTGAATACACCTGCTGTGGTGTTGCAGGGACCTTCATCATAGGCTTCCCCCTCAGGTAACGGGTTCTAGTCTGAGAATCGGCTCAGATAAAGAAACCGGAAAAGCAATTGTGATTATTCTCCTGCTTATCCACCCTTGATTTTCTCTCACGTGTATGAATTAAACAGCACCCTTCCCTCTCACTTCTAGGAATACCATCTCCATATCTGTCTGAGGGTTGTATACATCCTTGGCTGCCACTCTAGTTTTCTCACTAATCATGAAAATTCCACATGTCCTGCACCACCACCTGGCCTTTATTATTTCGGAAGCCTACTATCAGCATTGCAGGAAAGGAGCCCCGTTGAGAGTAGGATATGAGGTCACCATATCTTACTATCAGCCTTGGCTGATGCTAATGTCACTCTGTGGCAGATTTATTTCTTAAGAAATTTTATGTGAGAAAGCCTGATCCCATTGAGTCTTCTAGTTTAAAGCGTAATTGTCACACTTGTAGAACAAAAATATTGGTCAACAGCTGAGAGCACACAACCCCCTTGTCTCCCAGACTTAACCATTTGAGATGCATGTAGGGCTTCCACTGCTGAACAAGCTACAGAATTTCATGGAGAATCATTTTCTTCTAGTGAATATTTTTTTAAGTTCTCAGATGCACTGGGGAATTAGTGAAACCTAACAGAATCTGCATGAAAATAAGAAATGAGATTTTTATGGCAAGAGCTGAGATATTCCTGAAATGAATATACATATGCAAAGAACAAGAATGATATCACCACAGATTGGGGATGAAATAAAATGTGGCATTTGGGGGGGGGGGGGTTAATGCAACTGGGGCCTCATGGAAATTAGAAACTTATGAGGTCATTTAAGTCTTTTTTTTTTTTTTTTTTACCATGGAAACTACTATTTGATCATTCCAGGTGGGCTATAATCCCTAATGCCTTCCCAAATTTCAAGTGCGTACTGCCAGCACCAGAGTTGATTGTATAAGGAGGGCCACAGAACTCTGAAGTTTCATCTTGGAATGCAGGGGCCTGAAATTAATCAGGTAGCAACAAGCTAAGTAGCTTCTGTTACAGAGTGGCTTTACGTTAATTCTATAGCTGCTCTGGCAGAATTACGGGTAGAAAAGTTATTAGAAGTATCTTTGATAAATATTTTCTTTTTGAATCATGTTTTCTTATTTTTCACTTAGAGGGTTTGTGAAAAATGCTAATATTAGAACTACGGGGGTAATCCAATGAGCTTCATCTCACGCATGAAAAAACTGGGGCCCCTGGTCTGCCTTAAATCATATGTGTCTCATGCAAAAAGTTCATTATTCCCAGTGAGATATGTAATTTCAAGTTTTATTTCTCAAAAATATGTGGAACTGACATTTTAGTACGTAAGAAGGTAAATGACTTCATTATACTATATCATGTTCTTCATGAATTCTCAGACTTACCAAGAAACTATGTCACATTTCTGAAATTTTCAGAATTTCATTTAATGTCAGCCTAAGTAAGGAGTACTTACTCTTAAGTAAAGAGTAAGGGGGAAAATGTCCTATTTTCTAGAAACTACTTTTTAAAATAATGGTTCACTGATAAAACCATCAAATCAATTATTAAAGGACAAATGTTAGAATCTATACCACTAAATATACAACCTTTACGTTGCAGTCTTCTATTCCCTTATTATTGTAAATAACTTTGAACTTCCAAAGAAGAAAATGTAGAGCAATTCCTTTTGGTTTCAGAAAGATTAATGTGTCACGTTAGCTTGTGCTCTGAAATTTTCTTTTAAAATGTACTTCGTGTCAATTTACCTAAAATTTTACTTCTCTGGTATATTTCAGAATATATAGTCCTTGAATTTACTTTTAAAGATTCCCAATAATAAAAGAGTATAAATCCACTAAACTTTTTATGTACTCTCCACTTCAGATTTGGAATTATTCTGTAAGTTACATGACAAAAATTCACAATACTTTCATAACTATTCTGAGCTTCTATCAAACGAAATAATGAAAACTAAATCTTTGGTTGTTATCTTCAAAGGACTTCAGATTGCTTTTTTTATATCATAGCTTGACCTCAATTTAGATTCAAATTTTGATCAATATTGTTTCGGTAACTCAGTAACTACTAAATCCAAGGGCAAGAAACACAAGCTACTCATTGCCCTTCTTTTAACTGGCAGTATTAGGAGAGTACATAAGCCTATTCCCTTAAAAGCATTATTCATGTCCTGGCTGGTGAGGCTCAGCAGATTGAGTGCCGGCCTGTGAACTAAAAGGTCACTGGTTTGATTACCAGTCAGGGTACATGCCTGGGTTGCAGGCCAGGTCCCGAGTAGGGGATGAGCAAGGGCAACCACACATTAATGTTTCTCTCCCTCTCTTTCTCCTCCCCTTCCTTCCCTAAAATTAAATAAATAGAATATTTTTTAAAAAGCATCATTCCCAGTGTGTGTTTTATTGGACACTTTTAAAGTGATTCTTGAAACTGGAGGTTTTACATGGTGACATGTTGATAAACAAAAACAGTCACTCACTATTTTTTAATGTAAAAGTAAATACTTACTAAATGCTAACAAATTCCTACAGTAACCTAAACACTAAGGGCAAAAGCTATTTCTTGAAAAAAAAAAAAACCCTAAAACCGGTAGATGAGAAAATAGATTCATGACTTCAAAGCATCAGCAGCAGCATCATTCATTAGCAGCAACAATCTGCGATACGGAAACTGGAGAACATGATGAAAGACAGAAAACACAATACCATCTACGGCATCAATTAAAACGAGCACAAAGGAGGCGTACGCTTTAGACAGAAAGCACACCGCAACTTTTTTCTTTAACACTCATTTTTTTCTTCAATCATAATAATTTTTAAAAGGTGATATCCTGGGAATCATTATTCTCAATTGCTCTTTCACGGTTTTCAAAGGCTACTTTCCCATAAAAAGTCAGAAAAATAAACAAGGTAGATAAGAGAATGGAGAGATTGGAGTGAGAGCTGGTAGGCTGCGGCAACGCTCAAAAGAACTGCTCCTAGGATGAGCCCACCCTTCTCTGAGTGTGATACCCCAGACTCCTGAGGAACCAGGGTCATACCCACTGTCAACAGCTACCGGTCCTGAGTCGCCACACTGAAGACAAGGACAGAAGGTTGAGCACACCCTTCAGCAAAATAAAGTCCACACGGAATAACAACAGTGAACATTTCTGAGGACTTACAGTGGCCCGTACACTTTGATGTGTGTTAAAAGTGTTAACATGTTTGATTTTTCCCAACAACCCTGTGAGGGTTTAGAAATGAGGAAACTGCACGGCAGAGAGGTGAAACCACTCAGCCAAAGTCACCGGGGAGTATGAAACAGTCAGGATGTAAACTCTGGGATTCAGGCACCCCCACCCCCGCACACTCAAGTACCTTGGCATCTTTGAAAAGTTAACAATATGTCAGAGGAAAGTACGGTGCTCCATAAACAAATGAACAAATGGATAAATAAATAGTCGATAAATCAGTGAGTCAAAGGGGGTGAGTGTGTGCATGCATGCACACACATACATACATACATGTAAAATAAATATATGTCCACTAAGATATTACTTCTCTATTATATTTCACAGTTATTACCTCCTCGATGGACATATAAATGCTGTTTGAGGACAATATGAAACCAGTTTGCATTTTTCCTCATTTCTGGCTCTAGGTTTCAAGAATCCTAGATTTAGTTTCTGCAATTCAATTTAGTATCTTCTCTAAATCCCTATCCCTCCTACTGCATAAAACTTTATTTAATCACCTTTCAGGTAAGCTCAGTGAAATTAGAAATTACTCCATAACTCCAAGTTAAAATGTAAGCTGACTGTCTGCATGTAAATCTGGAGAGTGCTACGTATCTTACTCCCTGTGTGGGACTATCATTCCTTCTGTCCAGTGTCTGAACGCACAGTTTCCCTGCCAACGTGAGGTCTGCTGACAGCGTGGCTAGATCCTGACTCGTAGGACCCTTTCAACTCACTCTCCCTTCTCTAGCTATGGGAAACCATTGAGTTGTTCTTCTAGGATCCCAGGGACCCTAGAGTTTCACAGAGCATCCTCAGTTCCCTCCACCTTAGACCATCAGGCTGCCGTTTCTCCTCACAGCTAGGAACAGCTCTGGTAGGCACTTCTTTTGTATCTCTCCAAGCTGTAGCCCTCAGAGTGAGATCCGGGTCCTCTCTGGTCTTGGGTCCCCCCACTGCTACCTGGGTAATACCTCTCCTCTTTTTTAGCAGCCTGGCAGAGCTGACCAATGTACAGTCCTTTCTTCTGAGACCACTTCGGAGACCACTTCTGGAGTGGTTAGCTTTCCTCTTCTCCTTCCCTCTCCCACAGGGTAAAATTTGATCTCCTTGTATGAGAAAAATCTACCTCATATTATCATGAGCTCTTCCAAAATTTATGATTTACAGATAAACTACATGCTCTGATAATCTCTTAGAACACAAAATGTTTACTTTTCTTTCTAAAGACAGTCTCTTTCCAGGATATCAAAATTGCTTTGGCAAATTTGATTCTGAGGCTAGATAGCTTGGGTTCAAATTCCAGCTCTGCCCTTCACTAGTTGTAGGATCTTAAACAAGTTATTTAAATGCTCTGGTACTCAGTTTCCTCACCTTAAAAAAGTAATAATATATGATGTGAGCAACACTGATGATCAATAATAATTTTTGAATACTGGAAAAACATTTCTTCAATTTTTTGTGCTAGTCACCATGTGAAAACCATAAACATGGCATACTTTTAAATTTAATTCACATTATTGACATCTTCTTCATTACTTTCTTAAGTCTAGAGACAATTAACACGATGATAAAGCAAACTCTTATTTTTCATGCTTGCTGATTTCCACGCCATAAAATCTCTAGCCATGCCTGATACTGAGCTACCAAGTTACACGTTGGTGAAAATAGAGCTGCGAAGACATCTGTGGTTGGGCCGCATTAAACTGTAGCTATAGTAGGATAAGAACATAGGGAATAGCAAAATAATTAGGAAGTGTTATGTTTGAGTGTTGCTTTCCTTTTTATATTACTTATTTAAGTGCCAGGTTATATAATTTGATTATTTAATGGATGTGTTAACAACTGTCTCATAAAATCCCTGACAATTTACCCTCAGCTCCACCCCATCGGCCCCCACTCCCGTTCCACCATAGCTCCAGCACGCTACTGGGTGTTATATTTATACCCTTTGTAGATGAAGAAAGAGGGGATCAGAAAAGCTACATCACTTGTCCAAAGTCATTCAAGAACTAAGTAGTGGAGCTAAGATTTAATCCAGATCTGTCTGACTTCCAAATATTTTTGGTGGTTCAAAAATTCAGGGGCTTGTCTCTAAAAGAGTGTTTTTTTCCCTAGAATTCTAGCCACGGAAGGGTCATCCAAAGGATGAGCTCTTCTGACCTCATGTCATGACCCAGATTGGTGTAATACTATAAGTTACGTTAAAGCACATCAGATCAGCAGAGAGTGACATAAACATAAGGGAGCTGGCCGCTGTGAACAAAAACCCATGTTCCCGGGTTGTTCCACAAGCATTGTGTCAGAAAGGGACACTTCCAGGGATGGCTACTGAAAGTGTTTTGTTATTTACATCTCAAGTAACATGACACATTTTGATATGTAAAAATAGTGAATGTCAGAAAAGAGTTTGCATGGGGGAAATTAGTAGTGAATTAGCATATGTACATGTGATCTCACAGCAGAGATTATATGGATTAGCTAAATGCGTGTACAGATATTCCCCGCCCATGGGTGAACTGAGGAGAAGAATACTCTGGTGCCTGGGGCTTGCTCCTTAATGGGAATTTCACGACAAGGAAACCAATCACGCAGGAGTCCAGAGGTGCATGAAGGTACCAGTGAACAAGCCAGCATGACTCAGGAGACGTTATGCATCTTTGTGGAAGAGGGAAAACCTGTCATGGGAGACGATGCCAGCAGAACTTTGAAGGACATTTCCTTCAAACCATGCCAAGCCTGGATTCTGGCTTACAGCAACCCAGTTAATTCAGTTCTCTTCAATTTGTGAAAATATTCACTCGCGTTCTTGGTGGACAGGAAATTCGTAGGCATGTCTCCCAAAGAATTCTTTCTCTCTAGGATTCTGGCCACTGCAGAGTCCCTACAGTCTGTCTTTTTTCTAATTTGTCTGGCTATCACTTTGCTTCCAAAGAACGTCTCTGACAGAGCTCAGCCATCAGCCATTGTAAACAGGTGCATTTTTGCCTGCTCCACGGAGTTTCCTTGTATCAAACAGTGACTGCTCCCTGGATCCTAAACTTGGCGTATCTTTGTCTGGCACCACTGTGCACTAGCACGCAGACAACCAATCCCTTTCTCCTGTCCCCAAAACAGGTGACCACAGAGCAGCTTCCACCTTTCATCCTTCATTCAGACTTTTTAAAATTTTACTGTTATCCTCCGTCGATTCCTAAATGCTCAGAGTCCCTTTCCTGACACCTTGCTGAAGAAAGAATGTGGGTAGATGGTGATGGACTTGGAATGCTAAAAAGTTTGGGCCTGATCCTGGTGGACAACACAAGGCTCTCCGTGGAGGGGAGCAATGTGACCAAAGCTGTATTTTAGAGAGATAATAATGGTGGCAGAGTGATGAGTGCGTGGGAGAGATAAGAGAATTAGAGACACAGGCAGGGCCCAGGGGCTATTTCAACATTTCATAATTAACATGACAAGGGCCCAGGCCATTATAATAATAATGAACATGTGGAGGGAGGAAGGGCAAATATTTGGGATTCATGTTGAAGTAGACCGTGGAGGGCCATATGGAAGATGGGAAATAGAATAGAGCAGCCCAAGTTAGAAAGTGGTAAAGCTGGGAGATGGAAAAATGGGTTGGCTTCCATAATGTGAAGAGAAGAATGTGGGTGATATGTGCCTATGGAAATGGCTGGCAGTATATCGACAATGTAGATCTAGTTAAAAGTAGAGAGAAACCACCCTGGCCAGTGTGGCTCAGTTGGTTAAAGTGGTAGAATTTATGATATTTTCAACAATTATAATTTAAGTGATTTTTGGTTTTTCAGCAGTTTATAATTTTTTTAAGTAAATTATTTTTTTAACATGTTGACAAAGTCTGGCATTCTTTAAGCTCCACATTTTTAACTCTTTATAGTGACACTATATAGGACACTAACTCTTTATAGTGCCCATGGGGTAGGGATGCCTAGCCCCGTCTGACCCGGATGTGAAGGGCCTAGTCCTCCACCTCTAGGAGTGAAACCAGGTTTCAGGCCACAACTCGCAGCCCTCCCCAGAAATTGCCCTCTGCTGCAGTAATCCGTGCCTGCTTCCTGAGGGCAGCCCACACCCAGCGATTTTTCAGTGTGGGAGAATATTAGCCTGGCCCCTTCACTATCCAGATTTAGAACTTCTCTGAAGGGCCATCACACTGCTGACCTCCCCACACAGCTGTCCAAAGCCCTTGTCAAGATTGCATTGAAGTCCCCATCTCCCACTGCCCAGTTTCCTTTCCTCCTCATGTAGATGTTGAACCCAAGAACTTTCTGCTAATCTCTGCTTTGAAGTCTGCACTCCAGGAAACCAGACCTGCAGTACCATTCCAATCGAAAAATATCAGCAAAGGAAGAAAGCTGGTGGTAACATTACCAAGCGGGAAAAGATAACATCATTTTCCAAAACATTGATAAAACCTGTAAAAAGGAAGTAGTTTAATCAGAAAATCAGACTCATTTATTTTAAATTATGTAATCAATAGAGTCATAGATTTGGCAACTTTAAGAGACTGCTGATCAAAGAGATAATTCAGTGTGCAATACCCAAAATTAAATACCATGCAAAGATCTTAATTTATATAATAAACATTTTTTTAGAAAAGAATAAACTAGGTCAATATTTGAAAACAAAACCTTGATATAAAGTATTCTTTAAAAATTGGATTGTAAAAGAAAGAGACAAATGCCAAATCAATGTTTTAAAAAAGTCCATACTTGAATTCCTGCGCTTTGGGGAGAGGCAGGATATGAAATATTGCCACGCAAAATGCTAATCTTGTCTTTGATGGTAACTGATACGTTATCACTGAGGAGTAAGATGTGTTCCATGTCTCAGTTTCAACCCGATGGATGCATTTGCAGAGGCACAGAAGCAGTCATGACTGGGAAGTCTAACTATGGATGTGAACCAAGTGTGAGCTCATTCATCAAGTACATCATTACATGGTTCTTGGTAGGAACTGCCAAATCCTTTCTGTTTTCACATGTCTTAATTGCAGAACGCCTCCCTAACAGGCAAAGGAGTAAATTAAGTTGTTTTATGCAACAAATAATTTACGGCATTTTACATTCACTTAACTTAATTTACAGTAACTTAAATGTAACTGCCACAAAAGAAATTAACCACAAAGTTATACAATTCAATTTTTAAATTCTGAAATAATGGTCAGAAGAATCTTTACTCTTCTCATTGAGATTTCTGAATAATTGTTCCTAGCATCCATGCAGTCATATAAGTAAATAAACTCCTATAAGTTATTTGGATCCAAGGAGAGTACATCTTTCACTTAAGTTTATTTATTTTAAAATCTAGTCCAAAACCTATGTTTTACAGATCAGAAAAACATTTTGAAGTTCTAGAGTAAAAAATGAACATTCTTCAGTATTTGTCATCTTAGCGCAAATACATAAATGATTATAAATTAAAATATATGCTTATGTCAATGAATTAATACTATAAAAAGATCTTAAGCTCAAAATATAATTACTAATTTTGGCAAGTATTTATTTCTCACAAGTAATCTTTGGTGGTGTTTTATGCCAATCCAAAACCAAGAAAGCACCAAGCAACTTAATAAATCACCCTCTGACTTAACCTTCCCCTTTTAAAAAGACTGGTGTGGCTCAGTAGGTTGGGTATCGCTCTGCAGAGCGAAAGGTTGCCTGGTTAGATTCCGAACACGCCTGATTTGCAGGTTCAGTCCGGGCCAGGCTGCATGCAGGAGGCAAGCAGTGTTTCTCTTTTGCATCCATGTTTTTTCTTCCTCTCTTTCTTTCCCCCTTCCTCTCTCTCTAAAAATAAATAAATAATTTAAATAAATAAAAATATATAATCTTCCAGAGAATTCTATCACCTTAACTTAGATGTGTGGACTACATACAGGTCTAGGCTTCTGAGAGTATGCTCTTCGGAAACGCAAACCAGGGATGACAAAGGGAGTGATGGGCACTCTGCTCAGTGGTCCAACGTGACAGGAGTTTATTCCCACGCTGTGATCAAATGCAACCCAACCACCGCTCTGCGACTTTAGGAGAATTTGGAATTGGTTCAAAGCTAAACATAAGCCTTTAACTAGGTGAGACTAACTAGAAAAGTTTTCAGAACTCCTATTACAAATGTGGTATAGAACAGGATCGTTTTACACAAAGGCATAAAGGTGTTCATTTATGTGATGTTATTGGAGGAGCAGAGAAGCTCCTTTTCGCCCCTAGGCTTGAAGACCCTTATTAAAATGCAAATATTCTCTGTGTGAATTAACTGTCTCAGAAGAGCCGTGAGGGCAAAGAAAAACAAGTTGGCTGAGATAGCTGAATTTTCTATACACTATTTCAAGCAGAAAATCTCATGAGCTCATCTTCACCTCAAAATGAATATCTTAAATAATATCATTTAGGAGAGCAAATGAACTCCACTCCCAAATCTGTGATGCACAATACAATACAAACTGCTTCCAGAACATCACATTCCACCTCGTCTTTATGGGCTCCTCTCTCAGAGGGAGGGAAGTCAACTGTCTTCTTTCCCAGGGCCCTCTCTACTCTCCACCCTATCCATTCTACCTACACCAGGATACTGATCCTGTATCTCTTGATTTTTTTTCCCTTCTCACTTCATAATGTCTATTCAGTGTCTCCAATTAATCATATTGAACAACCTTCTCTCTGCTTTATTTAACCCCTCCACTTGACCAGAAAACATATTCACTGACCTCCACTCTCTTACAACCACCTTATTACTTCTCTCCTTCTTTCCTTTGACAATTTACTGAATAGGCATGCTAAAAATGTAATCTCCATTTTATCATCAATTTAAACCATTTGCAAGTTGGTTTCCAACAGTAATGACAAATGAAGCTTAGAGTCGTTGATCATTCCTGATCCCTAGCCAGTCCACTACTCCTCACCCTTCCCACGTGCAACACCCAGGCAGGAACTTGCCATTTCTTTCCTAATCATATTTCCCCTGTGCTTACCCTGTGATTACTAATCTTGATGGGCTCAAAACTGATTTTGCCTTCTTAATATTTAAGGTGTGTCTGTAGCTAGTCTCTCACTTTCCCAATATGTAGAATAATGCTTCTGCAAAATGTAGCCTCTGAAAATAACACTTTGATCACATATCTGCCTTTTCTCTGAACCTGTCAAGCATTTTTTTGGTCTCAGGATAATACAGAAACTTCTCCCTTGAGTTTCCAAAGCTGTAAAATATGAAATGTGACTCCAAGTCACTTCTTACTTCCTTCCAACCCCCTCTTCTTAAAGTGCTCCTGCCTTCCTGATTTCCATTATCCAGTAGTATCCTTCACTCTTTTGGGCCTAGTGTGTGCACCCAGGCAGGCTTTGTGCTTTATCATTTCTTCATCATGGCTCACGCAGCTTCTGCTGCCCTCACGCCGCCCACCACCCTCACTTCCCAATCAATTCCATTTCCTCTGAGAAGTCTTCCCTCACAATTCCATCCATCAGGTCTTCCAATATTTTGCAACAGCAATTCATTTGACATTTAAAAAATATCTTTTTGTCATCTTTGTCACAAATATTTTTGCCTCTAGATCCAGATTTATCATTTTCTTAAGTGCAGTATAGGAAGTTTGGGTCATTTTTTAAAATGTGTTTGCTCTTAACCCACATAGTATATAATGCAATGTCTTGTCTATCATAAGCTATCACTATATATTTGTTGAATAAGTGGTGGGTAGTATTTAGCTAGGATTTCATACTCATTCACTAAAGAATTGGCAAGCATATATTAACAAAACTTGTAAAAAGTAAAGTACATTTCTTATAAAAATACTTGTATAGATATAAATTGTCAAATCTACTCCCACCTTCATCACCCTCGCCAAACGTGGTGCATTTCTTTCTCTTTCCATGTGCTCACTTTCAGGAGACCTTCTGGGAGTTTTTTCTCTGGTAAATAGCTTACTGTTACATTACTAAAAGGTGACATTCAGATTGCTAGAAAATTCAAAGTCTAGCTTCCCTCAGTGATGACTCTGCTCTGGTTGTAAAAATAAAATGAAATGCAAAAATATAAAGTTGTTCCATGAAAGCTTACACAAACACTAGAAAAATGGTCTGGAAATGAAGGATGAAGCCAGTTTCTCCAAAAACAGGTTAATGCTCGTGTAAGTCTTTCCAGTCATCTCTTAAATAATTCTCCATTTCATGACTCTGGTTGTCCAAGTGCTAACATCATGCTCATCGTGTCAGCGCCAACTTACTCTTGGAAGGTTCAGAGCTTAGTTTTTGAAAAACTGCATTTTACACAACCCATTGGTATTGCTAATTTAGACAGAAGTAGGGTACTAAATAAGCACAACGTACAGTATTGGAAGAAGAATAAAAAGAGACTTGTCTATTCAAGAGTTGCAACAGGCCCATGAGCATCACTTCTGAAAATGGATTAAACTGTACCAATGGGTATAATTCTGGATGGAGCTCCAGGCAAAAATTAGGAAACATTATTTAGATCATCATCTCACTGTGAAGTGAAATGATGCTAGGTGGAGTCCTATGGAATCACTGTTAGGAGAGCCTAAAATAGAGTCAAACATTGCCACAAATAGAGATATGTCAAATGAAATCATTGATTTTTTTTCATTCAAAGATATTAAAATTAAATATTACAGAGCAGTGGGACCACTGGTTTCTTTGACTGAATGATATATATTGGTAATGTAAGTTACAACAAATATATTAGATATTATTCAGACTGTAATAGTAATTGGCATAAAATAAGAAGAAATATTCAAGCAATCATGATTAAGTAGTTAAGGTAAATTATTATCATTTTTTTTAAATGTTTTTCAGGATTTCTGCTTCTGGAAAGGTGGAGTACATATAATTTCTCTATTCCTTCTTGTAAGTACAGGTAATGACCCTGGATATTATACATAAAACAAATATAAGAATACTGTGAAGGGTGGAAAGAAGGAAGCAAAATAGATAGGGACCTTGGGATCTGAAGAATGACATGGTGGTGAGTATCCTGGGGGGTTTGTTTATTTGCTTGTGGGGAGGGATTTCTTTTGTTTTTGTTTGTTTGTTTGCCTAGTATGCCTACACTAGATATATGAGGTATTGGGGAAGTAGACAACCTGGAAATGCCAATACGGTCACACCAAAAAAGCCCAAGAAAAGCCTGCTCTCTGACCAAAGGAACAGGACTGAGGAATCCTAGAAAGAGAGAGAATGTTGAGTACATAGCCACACTGCTCCAGCCAATTACCACAGAGAATACTGTTCCATGCCCACCAACCCAGCAAAGTCCAAGTGGGGGGCTTAGACCTCCACCCTCAGCGGGCTTTAACAAGACACCCTTCCCTTCCCGCGGCACAAAGCTGAATGGGGAGCCTGGACTTCCCACTTACCCAGCAGGACAACGAAGCACACCTCCTCATTGTCACTAACGTGGTGTACGGGAGGCCTAATAGAGAGTCAGAACTTCGACCGTAACTCGGCAGTAATGGAGATATGTGAAGGGCAGTCGGGATGTATCTTCTCCCTCCCAGCCAGGGCGTTCCAAATGCAGGCTTCTGGGGAGGCTGGAATTCCCACCGTCCTCCGGAAGTAACAGGGAGCACCTGCATTCTCAGCTGCCGCTGAGGCCACGTGGAGAACCTAAACTTTCACTCCAGGCAGGAATGAAGCAGTACTCTCTTACCTTGCCAAAGAGGGGTAGCTACAAACTGCTAAAACATACGATGTAAATGAGATCTAGAGTCTTACAATGCCAAAAATGTCCATACTTAAATTTTAAAAAATTACCCATCATCCCAAGAATCACAGACATTTCAATTTGAATAAGAAAAGACAATCACTCAGCATCAGCACCAAAATGACATACATGTGAGAATTATCTGACAAGTATCCCAAGCAGGCATCATAAAAACACTTTAATGAGCAATTCCAAACATGTGTGAAACACATTTTTAAAAATTAAAAGTTTTAGCAAAGAAACAGAAGATATAAGGAAGAAGCAACCAAACTGAAATTTTAGATCAGGGGTATCGAACTCATTTTCACCAGGGACCACATCATCCTCGCAGTTGCCTTCAAAGGGCCCAAATAATTTTAGGACTGTATAAATGTAACTACTCCTTAACTGTTAAGGAGTTGAAATTACATTCAGCCCTTTGAAGGAAACCACGAGGCTGATGTGGCCCCTGGTGAAAATGAGTTTGACACCCCTGTTGTAAATCGAAAGATACAATATCTGAAATGTATAACAAAAAGTCTAACCTTTATGTCCTGGGAACAAAAGAATGTGGGGATAAAAAGTATTTAATTGAATAATGACTGAAATCTTCCCCAATTTGACCTAAAGGCATAGTTCAAGAAGGCGAGCAAACCCTAAACAAGATAAACTCAACGAAATCCATGCCAAGACTCTGTGTAGTCACATTTCTGAAAGCTAAAGACAAAGAAAAACTGTTAAAACTCATCAGAGAGAAATGATACATTAACTTAGGACAACAGCAATTCGAATGAAAGCAAATTTGTCATGTGAAAGCATGGAAAGCAGGAAGTGGTAGAGCAGTGTTCACGCGCTGAAAAAACTGTCTGTGGACAGTTCGATGTCCAGTGACAATACCCTGCACAAATGAAGGTAAATCAAGAGAGTTTCAGGTGAAGGGAAAATAAGAATCAAAATGAAAACTGTATCACCAGCGCATCGAATCTAAAAGAATATCTGAAGGAAATTCTCTAACCAGAAATAAAATAATAAAAAAAGATCTTGAAAACACAAAAAGAGGAAAGAACACCAAAAAAAGTGAAAAATACCATAGATTTTTATTCTATTGAGTTTTCTAAATTATATTTGAGTGTTGCAAAAAACTGTAATGTTGTCTAATATGGTTCTCAATGTATGTAGAAGAAATACTTAATATAATTATAAGTGATGGAAGTAACGGGATATAAAGGCAAGTATATTTCTATATCTCACTTGAAATGGTAAATGTTGATACCAAGAGATTATGACAAGTTATGTACCTATAATAACCTAGAGCTGCACAGAGAAAAAAACACAAAAGACCCCAGAGCAATCACTAAAAAAACTATACAAAGAAATGCACTCAAAAGCGCAGTAGACTTTAAAAATGTCAAAATTATGGAGATGGAGAACAAAGTATTAGTTGTTGCCAGGGGCTGGAGAGATGATAGAGGGGAGGTGGTGGGGTTACTATAAAAAGATAGCATAAGGGGGATTTTGAAATAATGGAATAGTTCTCTACCTTGACTGTAATAGCAGTTACAGGAATCTCTCTCCACATGGAATAAAAATGACATCAAACTATATACATACATCATATCAATGCTGGTGGGAAATAAAAGATAAAAGGGGAAAATTGACAATGAATCATGACTGAACTTAATAGACTTTCATTTTTATTTTTCTACTTTTTCAAATTTACAAATTTAAGTTCAATTGTATAAAATAAAAGAAACATTAAAACAATGTCAGTAGAAAACAAATATGTAACAAGAAAAATATGTTGAAATATTCATCTGAAATTAATCCACTAAAACATGTAAAAATTTTCAATTGACATAATATGTTTAAGTTCGCAATGATCAGGATGGTATTTATCTGAAAAATCTGTGGACCTAAATCAATCAATCAATCAATAAAAGCATCATGTTTGCACAGGGAATACTGCAGATAACTATTGTCCTTGGATTTTGCATGAAATAGTTGCCCTAACATCACAAGTAGAATTGAAATAAGTATCATAGTAATAACTCAACTGCACTTTTAAAAAATTGGTAACCCCCACTGTAGGCTAACCGCAGAAGATGACGGTAAGAGCAAGGTGAAGACTAGGACATGAATCTTTGGCCCTTGCAGAGGATCAGGGCACAACCCAATATCACTCCATTCAATTCTTTTGTACTGAAGCTAGTCAAAAGGATCCTGTGATTTGCAAGGAAGAACCTTAACTGACACAGCGCCTCTGCGAGATCTCAGAATATGCAGAGGACTGACCACTCAGTGTGCATGTGGACCACCTTGGATATGCATGTGAAAGTGTTTCATACACTTGTTTCTCTTCCTTTCCTCCTGAGTCAGGGGAATGAAGAAGACAATTACATCGAAGGGATACCTTCCTAGATATCATTCAAGGGAATCCTTTTGTGTTTACAATCATTTAAACCTCAGCTACCACATTTAAGACAGGACCCGAACTCCGGCACGGTGATTGAGTGTTGTTTTTATAGCCGCTATATGTTAATGCTAGAGCCATAGAGCAAAATATTTATACAATGAGTCTTGTTCATGGCTTTCGTACTAGAAGGAATGCTGCACTTACCTCTTTAAGTGCCATCTTAAAATGATGGTAAAGGGAATTAAAATGTACTTTAAACAAACATTTTGCTTAACATTTTCATAGGGGCAAGCATATGCATTAGTGTGTTTTAAAGGAGCAAGCACCAAGGGAACTATTTTAAATTAAAGGTCCTTTTTATCTTGCTTGGATCAGTAAAGCCTGCTTTGACTTATGTGGGTTTAACTCAAGTGTGCTGTGATCGTATGATTAGCGTAGAAGCCGGCTTTGCACATCATTCCTACTACCTTTAGCCTCTAAATTTGCTGAACCTCAGTTCAGACTCACTTTGTTACATGCATATAATGACTCCTAAATTATTTTATTAAAATAATTTGTATTTTCTGAATTTCTATTGGACCTAACTGAATTGGCCATAGTTTCTTTCCCTCCCTATTCAGGGAGATCTCACTTCGACTCAGCTCCTTGCAAGATCAGTCCAGTCTCCATCCTCTGCTCAGTTTCTGGCTTTCTAATGTTTGAGACACTTCTGTGGCCAGCAGCACACCTTTAAGTGTGGTGCGTGCTGACCTGTAGCAGCCAATGCAAGCTAGAGAAGGGTGCACATGACTAGAGAAAGAGATCTGAGGGGTTCTGAGTCAGGCATCAAGAGTGGCACTATTTTTCTACTGAAGCAAAATACCAGGCAAGATTCTCAGAACTGAAGTGACCACTATGTTGGTTAAAAAACAACAACAGCAACAACAACATGTGTCCTCAATGTTGCTTTTCCTTCCTGTAAGGAGTAAGGCTTAATTCCTCTCGTACGAGTATGGTTAGGAATTGGAGACTTCGTTCTAACAAATAAAATAAAGTAGAAGTGATGGTTTGTGACTCGGGGACTAGGTTGTAAAAAGCAAAAAAAGGCTCTTCTATCTCTCATATTCTCTCTCTCTCTCTCTCTCTCTCTCTCTTTTTCTCTCTCTCTCAAGAGAGGCCACCTGGTGAGGAACTGCAGGCTCCTGCCAATATTCATGGGAATGAGTCTGGGTGTGAATTCTCTAGGCCTACTCACATCTTCATATGATGCAGCCCCAAGCAATTGCCCGATTAAAACCTTACAAAGACCCTAAACCTTCTAGCTAAGCCACTGCTGGATTCTTGACCCCCAGACATCTTTTTTTTTTAAATAACAAATGTTCATTCTTTTATGTGCTGTTTGGGGGATGATTTGTTACACAGGAATAGATAATTAATACAACAACACAGTCTCCTGTTGGTTGTCTTGGCTTTCTTTTAGGTGGCAATGCAACTGGTAGGTCATTCATTTCCAAATAGAATACAACAGAGAGTCAAAAATAGGCTGAATCCTCAAAAACACAAATAACTCTAGAACTCCTAGTAGCTTGCAGTCAAGTACCAGCTCCTCCTCCACCTAAAGAACCTGGAATAGGTACTACCGGGAATTAATTACTTTCAGGAAGAAGATAGAAAGTACAAAGTAACAGATGCATGCCTGTGAAAATGAGAAGGAACAAGTAATATAGAGTCATCAGTGCGGGCCTGTGTGGTGCAAAGATAACTGTACTTGATGTTAAAACGTCTTTGTTAGGCAGAGCCCTGCCCTGCCATTCAATGACAATAGTTTGTTGGACAACTTTCTTCCTCATAAGTGAGTTACCTCAGCTACAAAATGAGAGCAAGAAGGTAAGTTTACTGGGTGTTTTGAGGATTAGAAGGATGAGTCTTATGGGAAACTGAGGGCATTTGGCAAATGTGAGGTGACAGTTTTGGTTGTCAATATGATTAGGGGAGCACTGGTGACAGTTAGTGGAAAGAGCCACAGATGAGAGCTGTTCAGCAGGGTTCAGGGCAGAGCCATCCTGCAGGACGCAGCAGGCTCAATCCATGCAATTTCCAACCTCCCACCACTCATCCGCGGAGAGAGAAAGCCAGCTTATATTTATCTGACCTTAGAACATTTAACATTTGGCATACAATTGCAAAGTTTTTTTAAAAAAACTGAATTATGAAATACTAAATTGTTTAAGAAAACAGCTATTACAAATATGTGTTTTTAAAGGAGTTTACCAAGAGTTGTTTAGCATTTTAGAAAACACGCCCTTGGGAACACTAATTAGGTATAAGCATAGTCAATAAAACATATTTATCTGTCCACATTTGTAGCTGACACAATCATAGTGGCTCTGGCCAGAGTGCAGATCTTGGGCTGCTTCATTGTATTTTCTAGTGACGTAGAATCTGAGCATTTACATGTTGTTACACATACTAATTTATTATGCATCCCTTACCTTTTACTTCTTTACATATTAAGGCATTGCATTGATTGCTTTTTTTAATTAATCCTGTAGATTGATTTATTACCTCTGCTTTATTTAAGGCTTATAAAGTGAACATATTAAATTATATATATTAGAAAAGAGGCACTATTCTATTCTAGTAGAGAAACACTGATTCTGGGGAAAAAAAGATTTTTAAAACAAAAAGCTATGCAAAGAAGCTGTTATAGGTTTACAGTTTCTTATCCTTAATTTCTAAATCCAAAAACATCTGAAATCTAGATGACTTTTTAAGTTCACTTGGCCATAAGCCTTGACTTGAACTTAGCTTAATAGGTACAAACACATAGCATGAGCCTACATGATGATATTTATAGAATTTATTGTATACTTATTCATACATTTTTGCTACAGAAATTTTAAAATGCTTGAGTCTGGGGTGTTGCCTCAAATGTTAATGGGGGTGGTTTGCAATATCCATAATATGTTCCACCATTCCGCCTTTCAAAAATCAAAAATATTCTGAATTCCAAAACATATTGGGCTCCTTGTATTTTAGAAAAGAGATTGTAGACTTGCACCATTATAAGTTCCTACGGCACTGCTATTGGAACCCCAGACTTCTTGTGTAGGCTTACTAAGAAGATGTGATCCTGAACTTAATTCTAACTTTATGCTTTTTATCAGGTAATATTTAGAGTATCTAATACAATACAATACATTGAACATCTCCACAGCTTACAGGAATGGAACATTTTCAAAAGATCTAGCTAAATTGTTGGAGATGTTAAGCTCATAAACTTAGAAGAGACATTTTCCATGATTTAATGAGTAACCCTCAAAGTGTGCTTTCAATATTCTTTTTTCTTCAATATTTACCAACTGTCTATTGTATGCCAGGCCCTGGGGAGCAGGCTTTGGAATAAAACCTAGAAATAAGGGATGCATCATGAGAACTAATGGGAGCCGTAGAATGTTCTAAAGGAAAAAATGGGGTCAGGTAGACCATGTGTTGTTTGAAGAGTGTAAGATCAGGTAAGTTAAAACACATGATTCTCATCTAAAAAAAATTTAGACTACTTTTTCCAATTTGAATCTTTCTTATTTTTGGAAATAAGCCTTTTTGACATTTTCTTTTATGTATCCTAGTTAAAGAAATTCCCTGTTCCAGAAACCATCTATGTTTCAATACTAGAAATGTAATAAGATATAATGTTAAAAGCAGTGCTATTTCAAACGGGTTCTGAGAATATAAATGTTCTCCGGGAAGCCAACCGCTGCATGACTGGTAATATTACCAATCTCTGTATTTTGTAGACTCTCACATCTCCCCCTCCTCCTCTTTGAGTCCACAGCCAGACACCCTCTCCACATTCAATTGTCTTGAAGCAACTCCTTAGAGTTCTCTAGGGTTCATCTGCACACTACCTTCTTCCCTCTTAGCAAATCTTTTTACTCATAACTCATGACCCATCAGGCCTCATTTCCTCCTTCAAATCGCTGCCTTGGAACGCCTTCCCCCAACATGACCAAATAGCTCTATGGCTACTTGAAATACAATTGATTACACACTAAAGCCTCTAAAAATCCTAAAATGAAAGTTCCATTATGTTGAACTTACACCATCCTATCAGATGCTGCAGATATGGGTAGATATGGGTAGATATGGGTAGGTAGCTCACCATTTGTAATCAGAAGAAATCCCTTCTAAGGATGCAGAGATAAGAGACACCAGCCTTCGTTCGGTACACCAGGACTCTAAAGTTCAATGAGAATACCTTGCATTCTGCACTTCACAGTGAAAAGAGCAAGGAATGAAGCAATCGGTCACGGGAACATGCAATTTTAAGTGTAATACATGAGGGAGATACAAAGTTAGGTCTCAGGATAAAAACAGCAATTTGAATCCAATTAATAATAAAAACAATAAATAACTTGTGTGCTGTGTGTATTCAGTGTCCGAGGCACTAGGCTAAATGTTTCTTGTGGATTTTCTCATTTAAACTTTAAACAGTTTAAAAAGTGTAAGTATTGTTGCTATACCTCTCCATTTTTCAGTTGAGGACTTTGAGACTTAGGTTAAGAGACTTTCCCAAAGTAACGTGGCTGATAACTGGTGTCGCTGAGATTTAAAACACTTTTTGACCCTAGAGCCCTTAACTATAAGTGACTATGCTTTATTGCCTTTCACAATACCTCTAAATACTGTCACCAGAAATACCTTCTTGGGTGCAGAAATGACTACAAGAAACACATTCTCAGAAATACAATAATGAGATAGTAGTATGGAGAGATGCTAGAAGTCAATTTTATGGAAATTATCAGTCATTAGACAGAAGTAAAATAGTGAGCTTAATTTACTCATGAAAGTACATTAAGAATGAAGCTTAATATATGAAATGTGATTTTCAGAGTTGGAAAATATTTAACAAAGTTGAAAACTATAGAGGCTCTTTCTGGCTTCCAAACCTTTGTCAAAGGAAATGAAGCAATCCCACTTCTTGTTTAGGTACAAAGGAGAAAAAGAAACTCTCTTAAAATACAGTATTAGTAATTTCACTCCCTGTAGTTCATAATGTACCATAATGAACTGCTATAATGGAACAAATATATCAGGTTTTCCTAATTAGAAAATGTCTCTCCCCATACTATATAGCACTGACAAACAGGAATTAAAAAACATGGGTACAAAACTATAAATTCATTTTTAATCTTATTGATTTATTTTTAGAGAAAGGGGAAGGGAGGGAGGAAGAGAGGGAGAGAAACAATGTGTGGTTGACTCTCACGCAGCCCCAGCTGAGGACCTGGCCTGCAACCCAGGCATGTGCCCTGACTGGGAATCTAACCAGCGGCCCTTTGGTTCGCAGGCCAGCACTCAATCCACTGAGCCTCACCAGCCAGGGCCTATAAATTCATTTTTTAGAAGTCTTAGAATTAGAATGTGCTTAAATGATTTAATATTGGATATAAACATATTACAGAAAAGGATGGTAGCTATTGTGGGAGACAGCAACATGAAAAATGTCAAATAGATAAATCTTGGACACAAAATGTATCCTAATACTTGATCTAATCTGTGTATTTGATCCAAGGCAAAATTGAGTTACTTAAGATTAAACCAGATTCTAGAGGATTTTATCAAGGAAACATTAAACATGAACGTTTTAAGCAAGGGTGTCCAACCATTGGCCCATGGGCTGCATGCAGCCCAGGATGGCTGTGAATGCGGCCTAACACAAAATCATAAATTTACTTAAAACACTATAAGATTTTTTGTGATTATGTTTTGCAACACATTTAATGTGTGGCCCAAGACAATTCTTCTTCCAGTGTGGCCCAGAGTCACCAAAAGGTTGGACACCCCTGTTCGAACATTACATTTATTTACTTTGGGTCTTAAAATTTTTATTTTGTAAAGTCTTTTTGTAATTGATATCAAAACTGCACGTATTGTGATGGTGGCATGTATGTACATGCTGTGTGTGTGTGAGAATGTATATGTTTGTGCGCCTGGTCCGTTTCTAGGAATGGAATTTTAGTAAATCCACATGGTCATAAAATAGTTTTTATCCCCACTATTGCCTTTGCAAAATACTGAGATGTCCTTGGCATGAAAAACACAACTTATGAATCCAAAATTGCCAAGATTTAGAAGAGAATTTTTCACAGCCAATGTCTGTTTCTCATTATGGCTTGAACCATCATTTTCCTCATTTTCTTTGAGGTTTTACAATTCTTCTCTCATAACCTATGATAGCTCCTTTAAGTTCATGTTGTCAGTGTTCAGTACTACTGGCTAGATTAGGTCTATCCATTGCTATAAGCTACATAATCACAGAGTTAATTCCTCCCATGATATGTATGAAAAAGAAAAGATCTTCAATCAACTTTAGAAAAAATACAGGTAATTTTGCTCCTGTGTGAATGATAGCTAACTACAACTACAGTAGTCCCCCTCGCCCATGGTTTTGATTTTTGTGGCTTCAGTTACCTGCAGTCAACCACAGTCTGAAAATATTACATGGAAAATTCCAGAAATAAACAATTTGCAGTTTTAAATTGCACATGATTCTGAGTGGTGTGATGAAACCTTTCACCATCTCTCGCCATCCCTCCTGGCGCGAGACTCACCCCTCCGGCCAGTGTCCTCACGCTGTGCGTGCTCCCGTCCGTCACGCACTTGCAGCGGTGTCTCTGTTATCTCGTGGACTGTGGTCACAGTGCCCGTGGGCAAGTCATTTCATTGTCCTAATTCCATATTCACCTAAATTTATTACAGCATGTTGCTATAGTCATTCTATTTCATAGTTAATTCTCGGTCTTAATCTCATACAATGCCTAACCTATAAATTAAACTTTATCATTGTTTTGTGCACATTGGAAAAAACATATATATAGGGTTTGGTCCTATCCATTGTTTTAGGCATCCCCTGGGGGTCTTGGAACCAATCCCTTTGTGGATAAGGGGAAACTAGTGGATAAGGGGAAACTAGTGTATATGACAAAGAGATACAGATCATCACACAATTTAATTAACCCGTTCTTATTAAAATACTAATAAAAATTATCAAGTTAAAAATCAGCAAAATAAACCTGAAGCTTAGTAGGCTCCATACTTGAATAAAGCATTACTATGAGACAAAACAATCATTTAGCTAAGCTAACATTCTGCATACAAGAAACACACGTGGATTATACGCTTATTAGAAATTTATTTTTAAAAATTGACTTCTGATATAAATGGAATCTTTGTGTCACAAAGACCCTCAAAGAGATGAAATGACTTTGTTTGCCTCCCTGACACTGTCCCAATATGGTGCACATTTCAAGCTGTAGAGAAAAGGCTTCTCCCCACAAAGTGCACAGCCTGGGTTTGGTCAAAAACTCAGTAAAAATAAGAGACACCCTCTCCTCCAAAAAACTGCCTGCATTACTTGTATCATTATTATTACCAATAAATAACATGCATATTTTACTGTAATTTATTTATAATAGATTTAAAATATTAGTCAACCACCATTATACTTATCATAGGAATAAATTTATCAATAGATTAAAAGATATTCACCTAATAACAAAGAGTTACAAATGGAATTTTAACAGAAGATATAACTAAATCATGGTGTATTCATGCATTGGAATAAGATGAAACAAATTGAATTATGGAAGTTTAATGACATAGGGTAAATAATCATCATACAACATTAATAGCAAAAACAATAAGGGGAAAGTTTAAACATTATGAGACCAAATTCATAAGAGGCATGGGGAAGAATTATGCCAAGAGTTAACATTAGGAAAAATATTTTATTAAATGAAATCTAATCCAAACTCCCCTGAAATTTGCACTTAGTGGCAAACTTTATCAAGGGAGACTCTTCTTTCTGTTTTCACACATTTCCTATGTTGGAAAATGAAATATCACATGTAAAGGTTGTGTTTGTTTGAAGGATGTGTGTGTACTTTTTAGACAAATAGGAAACCAAATTCTAAGTTAAAAAACCTAATAGCAGGGCCACCACTTACTAAGAAGTTAGGAAACTGTGGGGGTCATGTTCCAGGCAAGAATTCTTTTTCTCTTGTATCCTATTCTAAATCTGGACTACGTTGCACGAGCCATATGGCTTTTCTCTGAGCACATGGTGAGCATTACTTGCTTAGGATTTGGGGTGTCTGGAAGAAAAGGTTCTCAACATATAAAAATTAGGTGGTCGCAATGTTGGAGGTGAGTCCAAAATTGACCAGAGGTTAATGTGCTTAAGCTTTTGTTGTACTCTCTGTCATCTCTCCCATAATTTCATCAAAGAGGTTTCTGTTTTCTGTCTTAGTAATTATCACTGACAAACATCTGGCAACTTAATCCATGAGAATCTTCCTGGAGTTCTGTAAGTCAAATTCACCTTGCATGGAGGCATTCTTGAACTTTAAATATTAAAGGTAGTTAAACTGCTAGCCTGATTCCCATGGGCTCTGATTTGTAGGGACTGCTTTCACTAGAACTAAAAATACAAGCTAACGACTGCAGTGCTGATAAAAGAGATGCTCTCTAAGTAAAACATCCCATTCCCACTGTGTGGCCTTTTCTGACATATCTAGTAGATGGTATGCTTTAACCGTAGATTCAGCCTCATTCCTACAACTATTCTTCAGAAATTTAGAATTTAAAAAATCATTACCACGTCGTTTGCCTTCTAGTTCCCTCTATTTATGGTGTCATGGACTCTTTAATTTTGAAGGGTCAGGTTCTTTTACAGTATTAGAAAAGTACAAATATTTGTGTTTACAAAATGCCTACATACAACCTCATAAAGTTCATGGATAATTTCAAATGCATCTATAGACTCCAGGCTAAGAGCTCTTGCTCTAAGAACCAATATACATAAGCAGGTTTCTGTAGTCCAATTTTAGAATAGTAACACATTCTAATTGAGAGCTATGCTGATTTTCTGAGAAAATTATATAATTGAATCTTGTTTTTCCATTAATTTATATTGCAATTTCATAGATGCTTATCTAACTTGTTTTTTTACGGAAAGATATACTAAAATGATACTCAGACATAAGCATCCCTGAAATAGTAACTTTCCAGTATCACCTTATCAATAGACAATAAACCCTGAAATTAAAAAGCCTTTTGAAATGCAGGATGGCAAATTTATCTCAGTGAAGAAATTCTCCACAGATTAAAAAAAAATAAATTGAATTTGTTCATTCTTCACCTTTATAGTTCTTAGGAAACCTACCTTAAATTACATTTGGATATATGTATTTTTTTTTACAGATATTGAAAAGGATCTCTGGCAGGTGATTTGGCAACACAGTGGAATAGCTGCAATGTGAGAGAGGATGAAATTTAATAGAATACTCTGAAAAGTATAGACGTCACTTAGAAAAAAACTTCAGTGGAGCAAGTTCCCAGGAACACACGATCTTTATGACTGAAATATCTACAAATGAATACACAGAATGTGGTCAATAAACAAAATGAGGAATTGAAATAATGAAGGATTGAGAAACAATTATAATACCATGTCAAAATGAGTAAACGATGCTGATCAGAGAACATGAAAATGCAAGGTTATACTTTGTTTAAAGAAGCAAAAAAGAAGGAGGGTTTTTAGATCAAAGAAGATCAAAAGAAACATACTACTGGACCGTGCTCTAGATTACTGTACTATCTAAAGAGCCTAGAAATGTTTCTTATGTCATTTCTAAATGGACATTGAGGCAAAAACATAATATTTGAGGAGGCTCTGAATTTAACAAATATTCACTGGGTACCTAATCTATGGGAAGCTCATTAACAGCTAGCTGCAAATGTTATACATAAAGTAAGACCAGTGCCTCCTTGTGGTTGACCACCGTCTTGCTAAGGGGAGAGTAAGTCTAATAGAATGGTCGCAGGTACCTATGAAACACAAATGATTCGTTAACACCTATTGTGTACTAGTCACCACTTAACATTCTACTTACACAATCTAATCTCAGTAGTCGTCCTCTGATCTCTGCGTCACACTTGAGTAAAGTGGGGGATGAAAGTAAATAATAAATGGACAAAGGTCATGCAAGTTGTGCCAGAACTGAGAGTTTACTCCAAAGTCCAGCAAAACAACACTGCTGTTGTATAAGCCCATGCAAGAAGCACACACTTAATAGAAGCATTAAAAATCTGGGAAGGCATTGCAGAAGAAGTGACATGTTAGCCAGTTCTGGAAGGATGAGTAGATTTTTTTGCAGTAAAAGAAAGAGTAGAGGCATTTAAGTCAGAATAAATGGTACCTATGAAGGTCCTGAGCTGCGTGCGACCATTCGCGGCTGAAGAAGCAACTGAAAGAGCACATTCAGGAGAGTGTTGGGGCCAGGATCACCACAAAGCAGTGTGAACTTCATTGCGTGATGTGACACAGGAGATTTTTGAGGAAGGGAGAGATAATGTGTTTTAGATGAATCTTTATAGAAATAAAAAAATGCCTTTTGTGTGTTTGGTGGGGGAAGGGGCTACAGAAGGGGCAGAGGTAGTACAGAGTAATAATGGACAAGAGGAAAGATCAACTAAGACATGAATAATTAAGTCTGAGAGACAATGATGGTGTAGGCAGTGAGAGTGGGTACTGAAAGGGTGGAGCCAGCAATGAAATTGACAGTGCCAGGTGGTTGATAACATGTGCAGTGGGGTGGGAGATGGAGTTTTAGGATCATTCCCAAGTTATTAACTTGGTAGATACCATTAACTAACAGAAGGTGTGAGAGAAGGAGTAGGTAAGGTGAATTCCATTTAACTGTTACCTATAGAACATTCAGGTAGATGTTCAGCTGAACAGAGCTTGGAGTGGGCTTGGAGTTATGGAGTGTGGAGTGGCCAGCACATGAGTGGCATTTGAAGTCGTGGAAGTACAGGGGTTGAGTCAGGAGAAGCACACAAAGGACCAAGAGTACATAGGCAGGAATCAGTACAAGAGACTCAAATGCAGTGCTCCAATCACAGAAGAGAATCAAGAATAAAGGCATACTGGATACCAAAAAAATGAAAGAGCTTCCAGAAACGGTGGCTAGTAGCAGCACACACGCTTACTGACAGCCAAACAGTGTAATATCATCCGTTGCTTTTTCAGAAGTCAGTTTTATCAGCAAGGGACTTCAGAGTTCTGACATGTAGAATAGGTAGTGGTTGTATTGACCATAAGCTCAGTATGCACCAACACTCTCAGTATTTCTCAAACTTTAATATGTACACGAATCACTAGGAGGCTAGTTAAATATAGAGTCTAATTCAGTTGGTCTGTGATGGGGCCCAAAGCTCTGCATATCTAACAAACTCCAGGTGGTACTGATGCTAGTGCACGAACCTCACTTTTATTGTAAGACTCTGGACCAGCTCATGCAAACCTAAGCTCCTCTAATAAGAACACCACATGCGGATCAAAGGAGATTCTAGTCTCCGTGCTCTTTGTGATGTGCAATGCAATTGTACGAGAAGCGGTCAACATGCAGCACACTAATCAAGCCCTGACATAGGAAATTGGGTATGAGCACTGGTAAGCTTTACTTGCAAAAGGTAACACATAAAGGAATTTTAAGTTGTCTTTTAATATTTGAAGGAGATAATGTTAACTATTGTGTAAGTCGGAACCCGGACTGACGTATGCAAGTTATGGGAAGGCAGACTTGTTCTTTGAAGTGTTCAACAGAATTCTGACTCATTGTGTAGTGCTTTCCTTCTCTGCGAATGTTTTCAAACAAAGCTTTACAAGTAAGTATTGGGAAAAATCTCAGATCATCTAGTTTAAACTACTCACTAATGTAACAGATGAAGAAAGGAGGTAGAAGTTTACATGTAACACTCAGGTTATACTGTAAAACTGGTTATTGTATTAAAGACTTGATTGCCATTTTAAATTGCAAGGATCCTTTACATTCACAAACTGAAGTAATTACATAAAAATCTTAATTCTAGGGATTAATATTAATGTCAAATTGTTAAGCAAACAAAAAAGGAATTTCGTGTTTCCCCTCCCCCCCATGGACGTGAGTTTCTGAGACACACCAGGAATTTGCACGTGTAATAATATGAGGACACTATCCATGTACTTAGCCATTGTTTGCACGTGATTAAATAGCTGTAGATCATTTCAAATAATTTCATTGACTAACGAACCTTGAGAGGCCTTAGAAAAGTAATTTGGATATTTGGAAAAAAGATGGTTGCTTTTTTTTTTTTTTTTGCATTTATGTATGCAAAATGCATTGAACAAGTACTGTATGTGAGATTAAGCTAGTTATTGATGGATCTACTTCTATGGGGTGACTGTGGAACTGAGGTCTACCTGGGAAACTTGAGGAGGAGAGGGGTTGGGCAGAAAGGTTCAAGCCATTCCTTGTCAGAGTATTTAAGTATCTTTGAATCCAAAGTCGATCAGTTGTAACCGCAAGGTGACAAGCTGACACATTTCCCTCGTTGTGCTGGATGAAAAAATCTGGTTTGGGGATGGAGTGTAATGAATTTCATGACTTATTTTGATTGCAGGATGTGGCCGGGTACCCATGGTCTAGGGTTTCCAAAATAGATATTGGAAACACCTTTGATACGGTCCAAGAGGAAAAATGAAGCTTGCCTTTATAGAAAGAAGAACCTAAGCTGTGTTTATCCATAGGCTAATCCTAAAAGCAGATGCACGGGCATGCAGAATAGTTTGCCTTCGCCCTTGAACAGAAACCAAGTACGAACCGCATGCTTTTCCTCAAATGTTTTTACATGTCTGTGTGTGATGTTGAGCAATTACTCAGTCCTGTCACATTCCCACTTCCTGACTCAATCTTCAGCTGCAAAAATTAAGATGAAAAACTTCCCACAGAAGTAATCATTACAAAGTATTTAAATATCTTTGGAAAAAAGACAGTTTAAAAACAAATCACTATGATTTATTACCATACCAGTGAAGACTGCAACAAGACCTCAGTCTTGTTAGAGAGCAATTTGATGCTTTTATTCTACAATGATGACACAATAAACAGATAAGCCTTATGCAATACAGTAAGATTTTGATTTAGCAAATCATTCACATTAAGTCATCTAAGCAGATATGGTCATCAAAATTCATTAGTCAAATTATTGTGCCTTTCAGAAGACTTCCAAAGATATCCAACATAGAACTGGTCAATTTAAGCCACTTCATTTCCTACTTTTTGCTTAAGTTTAGCTTTTCTCCCTGTGGTGAGATATGGTGGTAGCCCCTCAGCCTCCAGGATTCTGATGAGCTAAGCCGAGAGAAGCTCACTCAGCTCCTCCCTTAGGCATCTGTTCAAATTCTGGCAAATGAAGGTTTTAGATCACAGCTTTAGGGCAGAAAAAAAAGCAAATCCAACTCCTATCAATACATTACTCATGTAACTTCTATTTTCCTTGTAATAGACACATATAACTTGTAATTGCTGATCTGTGAGTGATCATTTGAAATTCAGACTTCCAGTCTGGAAATTTGGAAGATAACAACTACACAAGAACAATCGTAAAAAAATCTGGATGAGGAGATATTTATTTTATTCCTTGTTCAAATTAAGTATGAAAGAATAAGGATACATATTTTTTAGATTTTGGAAAGGGCTGGTTGCTTGTCAAAAGCTGCTTATTGATCATTATTATTAAATATAGAAACATTTAGTTATGTTAGAAACTAGGTTATTTCATACAAAAGATAGTTTGTATATATCTGTCTGCCCGAAGATGCCATTGGAGCTGACTGTGTATCAGTAAGTCCATCAGGAACTTCTTTGAATAACAATTAAGCTGATCATTTTTTTCTATGATCTCTTTTGGTTAACCAAACTAGTGTTTAGTGGGCTGTTGTAATTTTGAATTATATTGGAAGTATCACTTAAGAGAGTAACACTAAACTCTTTAAACAGTAAATTTTGTACTTCTTGTAAATGATTTACTTATTAAACAAATTTAAGACCATTACAAAATTTATAAAATTTTTCTAAAATAGCAGATAAAAAAGACACATGTGCAGAATTGTTTTAAATTTAGCTTAAAAATTATTGCACTTTCTACCTGAGTTTTGTGGAAGACATTATCTCAAAACTAATGAGAACAAGGTAATGTCTAAACTGCTACAGATGGGCCGAATATCTGCAACCCACCTGGTGCTGAATTGTCTTAGTAACTTTTCCATTAAATCTGTAACAAGATTTAACAAATGTTTTTATAGAACCATATAGTATTTAGTTTGTAAGTGTAAAAACTGGAAATAGTTTATTTCAGTAGCAACAATAAAGATTTAAGCACAATGGAAATTATTGTTAGAATCATAACAAATTATATAATTAAAATAGTTTCTAATATCAGGGTATACAGTGAGAGAACTTGAAGCCTCCTGACAAATATGTCTAACTTTGAAGAGAAGCATTCAGAGGTGATAGCATTATCTTGACTTTGCTGTGAGGAGGAGACCAAGGGAAAATGGTTTCTGGGAGATTCCAGTGAAACATGGAAATTGAAAAGTGGAGACTGATGCCCAGAAATGAACGTATAGCCTCAAGGTCTTCACAATGAGTTATGAGTCAGAGATGAAAACTGTTTTATCTGTACCCTTTCCCCACTCCATGAAGAATAGGTGCATGCTTCTATCAGAGTGAATCTTAGCAAAAGACATTTTGCAAGACAGCTGAGCAGAGTTCTTTCACCAAAGGTTGAATATCCCTACAAGTGCTCTCAACCTCCTCCCTCCAAAGAAACAGAAAATTAAACAGAATATAATATCTAATCCTTACACTATAGTTCCCTTTGGCAAACAGGTTTTAGAAGTGAAAGGGATATCAGGAATCACCTTTCCCACATCAGAGTAAATAGTAGTCTGGGCACCAACCATGCATGCATTATGGAAATGATCAGAGAAAAATTAAAGGAATGAAAATTATTCAAATAAACAGGAGAGAGAGTGAGAGAGAAATAGAGAGAGTTTGAAAAGAAAAATAACCTAAAGAACACAAGAAAATTACCAATGTACTTCATGTTAAAAAAGAATTTACTAAAATATAAACATAAAACATTTTAATTAAATGTTTTAATGTTTTTTATTAATTAGATGTTTATTAAAACACAAAATAAATAATATAGTAAACAACATGGAGGATGGTTGTTGAAAAGATGGGCTAAATTTTCAGAGAGCTTATTTCCTTTCTTTTTCTAAAAATAAATCAATAATATATAAGTTCCAAGTAAAGTGAAAAGTTTCACTAAAGAATGTGTATGATAGGACCTAATTTTCAATGCACTAATATCTACTTGTCGACCAATACTAAATAATGTTGTGTAACAATCATCCTCAAAATCACAGCATCTTACAACATCAACCAATCATTTCTCACCCAATCATCTGAGGGGTTCCTGGACTCAGCAGGATTTGACTCCATGGCCTTATTGGGTCATCTGGGACCGGGGAGCATTCTGTAGCATATTCTTCTCACAGTGACGGCAGGAGTCAAAGAGAGCAAACCCATCTGTGCGAGCACATTCAAAGCCTTGGCTCACGTTGCAGTTAATTACCTCATTGTGGTTGAGCTGTAAGGGTTCTTTACGTATTCTGGATACACAACCTTAATCAGATAGATGGATTGAAAATATTTTCTCTCATTTCGTCAGTTACCTTTGTCATTTTATTGATGGTGTCCTTAAAGCACAAGAGTTTTTAATTTTGATGGTGTCCAGTTTATTTTTTTCTTTTTGATGTCATAACTGAGAAATAATTACCTAAATTAAGTTCACCAGAATTTTCTCCTACACGTCTTTTTAATTAAATTATTTTGTTATTCTATTACAGGTGTCCCAATTTTTCCCTCTTTGCCCTGCTCCACTCAGCCCACTCACCATTCCCACAGTCATTTCCCACACTGTTGTCCATGTCCCTGGAACATTCATACATGTTCCATGACTAGTCCTTTCCACTTCTTTCCATCCTTATCCCCTTGCCCCCTCCTCCCCGGTCACTGTCAGTCTGTTCTTTGTCTCCATGCCTCTGGTTCTATTTTGCTCATTAGTTATTTTGTTCATTAAGTTTTTCTTATAGGTGAGATCATATGGTATTTGTCTATCACTGAGTGACTTATTTCACTTAGCATAATATTCTCCAGTTGCATCCATGCTGTTGAAAAAGATAGATCCTTCTTTCCTTCTGCTGAGTAGTATTCCATTGTGTAATTGTACCACAGCTTTTTGAGCCACTCATTTACTGATGGGCACTTAGGCTGTCTCCAGCACTTGGCTATTGTAAATAGCACTGCTATGAACATATGAGTGCTGGAGGAAAACATAGGCAGTAAAATTTCTATCCCACACAGCAATATTTTTGCTGATATATCTCTTACAGCAAGGAAAATAAAGGAAAAAATAAACAAATGGGACTACATCAGACTAAAAAGCTTCTGTATAGCTAAAGAAACCATCATCAAAATAAAAGGGAACCAACCGTAAGGGAGAACATATTTGTCAATGATAACTCGGAGAAGGGTTTGATCTCCAAAATATATGAAGAACTTACACAACTCAACATCAGGAAGTCAAACAGCCCAATTTAAAAAAAGGGCAAAAGGACCTGGATAGACAGTTCCCCAAGGAGGACATACAGAGGGCCCAGAGACATATGAAGAGATGCTCGGCATCACTAGCCATCAGAGAGATGCAAATTAAAACCACAGTGAGATACCATTTCATACTGGCCAGAATTGCATCATTAATAAAACAACAAACAACAAGTGCTGGCGAAGATGTGGAGAAAAGGGAACCCTAGTACATTGTTGGTGGGGATGCAGACTGGTGCAGCCACTGTGGAAAACAGTATGGAATTTCCTCAGAAAACTAAAAATGCAACTGCCTTTTGACCCAGCAATTCCACTGCTGGGAACGTACCCTAAGAGCCCTGAAACACCAATTGAAAAGAAATGATGCAATCCTACTTGTTTTTCTAAGAGTTCAGTTTTATCTTTTTCATTTAGATTTGTTATTCATTTTGAGTTAATTTTTGTATATGGTGTGAGGAAGGAGTCCAAATTTATTATTTTGCCTGTTCAGTTGTCCTAGCAACCTTTGTTCTAAAAAGTACTCTTTTACTGTGACCACAAATGGAGAGCTTATTTTTGGACTCTCAGTTCTGTTCCATTGCTCTGTATGTTTAAACTTATTAACTTTATCATGCTATATATAACCTTGTAATAAATTTTGACATTGGCCAGTGTGATTCATACAATTTTGTAGTTGTTTTTCAAGGTATTTTTTGGCTATTTTGGTCCCCTTGAATTTCCATATGAATTTTAAGATCAGCTTTGTAATTTCTTCATTAGAAAAGCCAGCTGGAAATTCATGTGTAATTGTAAAAAATAATAAAATTATTAATTTTATAAGGTATGCTTTCTACCAAAATACTTAATCTCTTTCTTAAATTTTATGTAGCTTTATACTGAATAGATTTACTCTAATGGCTTGCCAGTTATAAACCAAATTGGACTTGGTGTGTTTGTGCAAACGCTGAGGCAGAGTACAAAAAGAAGCAATTGATGATTTCATAGACAGGCAGGGAATGATTGAGATAGATCAGTGTAGGAACAGTGCTCCATGAGAGAACACAGCGTGTGCTGGCAGGAGGATGAGGAGGATTGGTGGGGATACTGTAATGGTGTTTTCAGAAAACTATGAGTAGTCACTAGAACTCTATGTTAGGTTGGATGATGCAAAATGAGTCGAGATAAATGATACTATGAATCATCAGTTACTGATAGGTGTATATGTTCACATGTTAAAGACTGTTTTAACTTCTACCTCAAAAATGTAATCATACCATTGCATAAGTATCCTAAATATGATTAATATAAATGAATTAGTGAATCTCTTTAACTTTGAAAAGAAGTAATACATGAGATATGATTGGTGGTAGGAAACCCATTAACTGGAAAACCTAACATTTAGTTTCAAAGCATTGTGAAAGAGGAAAAACATTGTATCACATCCCAAGGAATAGATATTTTTGTCATGTTGGCAGTTGACTGAAGAGATTAAAACTAAAAAAAGTACCCAGCTCCCATCCACTAACTCCTCCCTTTTACAGATTAGGTGGCTGAAGTTCGGAGATATTGTGGAGCTCAAAGGTTCCTGATGTCATAGTCAGTGGTATATATTTTTTAAATCATTTATCTCATTAGACTAGAAGGCTAATGAGAAATCAAAATGAGGGTTGGCAATTGTACTGCAGTATGACGTATTTACAATTGAAATATATTTCTGGAAGCACAGGAGAAATGGCTTAAGGCTGCTGGTGGAAATTAAGGAAGAAAAGCTTCAAGGAGGAGTGGCTGAGACTTCAGAGGAAAGTACTGCGTAGGCAAGTGTGGGAAGAGCGCTCCACAGAGAACACAGCACATGCCAGCACAGGGGTGCAAGGGAATGATGGCCGTTTCGGGAAACCGTAAGCATCCCCAGTGCTGTGCATTAGGCTGGATGGAGCAACTAAGCAGAAATGAGATTATAATGGATTGTGAGTGTCACGCCAAGAATTAAACGTTAATCTTGTGGAGTTCCATTGTAAGATTTTCACCCTACTGACATAACTGGATTTGTTTCCTTTCTCTTAGGAAGTGTGCAGGGTTGATTATTAGATGGGAGTTGAGGCAGGAAGACTAGAGAATGATGAGTTCATTAAACGGGGGTGAGACAGAGGGTCTAAATCAGGACAGCAGCTCCAGCAATGGAGAGGCAGGCACAATACAGGAGAAACGGAAAAGGTAAAGTCAATAGGACTTCCTGAATAATCACATTTGAAGCACGAAGGGAAAACAGAACGTAAAGCAAATCCTCTATTATTATATTTTCAGTTTTTCTACTTCTTCCTATGAATGAAAGGATCATATTTATGAGCTTTAAATGTATTTATAATAAACAATTAAAGTAGTTTAAACTATCACAATCCTTCTGGAGATGAGGGAACCACAGAATATTAAGTGTATGGTACTTAGTGGCGTCGAGTGAGACCCGCATGTTCTTCCTTTCCTCAAACCCAGTCACACGCCTCAGGAAACAGGGTGAGTGAAGCTCCCCAGTGCAGATCTCGTTACTGTTATTTGTACCTTTTCTACGTGCACACGACTACTAGTTGAGGAAGAAAACGAGACACAGAAATGATAAATACAGACTTGAAAGTCTGCCTTATGTCAATTAAGCTTCCTCTTTGATTTTATAAAATCATTAGGTAAAACAGTTCATCCTTCAGGGACAAAGTCACATATCACAGATACAAAATAGTTTGGTGTAAATATAGTTAACACTTTTTTTAGAATTCTGAGAAATGTTGGTCACATGTGCCATCAATGGGTTGACATTTTTGGTAAAATGCACAGTCAGAGCTATGAATAAGTATTAAGCAGTTAAGCCCCACACCCTTCCCACTCACTGACTGGCAATAGCGCATGGGGCTGCTACCTTTATAGAGTAATTTCTTCTGGCTTTCAACATTTTATAAGTCAACAAAAAATAAATACTAAAAAAATAAAAGGGAAAGAAGATGTTCCATTCAACGGTTGGAAATGCTGGTTTAAACACAGTTAACACAGGTCATTTATGGTAAGATTTTATAGTCTTTACTATGCTAACAAGAGCTGTGAATTGCCAAGAGGGAGACCCCGGGCATTGTATTTTCAGTGGAGTACACCTAAGCTGTTATCTAGTAGGCTTTATAAGGCTGGGACAAAACTAGAAGAAGGTAAGTCAGTCACACAGAATATGGATGTTCATTTTATTCATTTTTCATGTGGATGGGTGCAGGGTAGGTAGGGCTGCCAGGTGGAAAAGTACCCACCAAAAAAGTACTACTTAGAACTGTCTGAAGACAGCATGGCCCTGGGCCCTAATATTTCAGGCACGTTGAAAGGCAGAGGTAAGAACCGGCACTGGATAGAAATCTACAATGGAAATTGAGGATTCACACCTTGAAGTGTCTTATGGAAAATACATTCATCCACATGCCAAATCAATTTAGGCTCACCCCATTTAGGATCTGCCATTGAAAATGAATCATGAGTACAAAGTTATAGAGTTCTTCCTTCCCCATTTTATACTACCATGCAATCTATCATTAAGCATTTCATAAGTCACATAACAACTTTCAAGTCATTTGCAATTTAATTTACCAGAAATCAGTATCCAGATCAGTGAGAAAAAGAAAAGTACAGCTCAAAAGCATTGGAGACAAGGGGCAGGGAAGCCTCAATGGAAATGTTCACTTTTCTACCTGTCTTTAAAAGGGACTTCAGTTTTTGCATAATGAAAATTCATGGTAACACAACACTTGATTGCTTGTCATTTTCTGGGAGTTTAAGAGACAAATCTTGTGCACGCACACACACACACACACACACTCAGTTTCTCCCCAAAATAGCCACATTCTTTTATTTGGTGATTTAATACATTTTTAATTCAAATAGCCACCACATAACCTAGGCACAATATTAAGCATTTTACAAGCAAAGAATTTTACTGATTTTCTTTTCAATTGCCAGAGAGTACAGTAAGTGAATTGGTTAAAGGATATGCTTCTGTACATTAAAATATCCATGTATTTATACAAGCGTGTGGAACGGAGTTTGAAGACAATAAGACCAGAACATCGCAATAAATAGGAGGTGTTCCTACCTACAGGACAGCTGAGCACAAGCTGTCAAGTGTCTTTTCTCAAGGTGCTTCCTGTTCTTCTGAGCTAGGCTCACATTTCGCACAATAAGGGTTAGGGGTTAGTAATGACTGGATCTGAATGCTTATTCTCTCGAACGTCACCTTTTCTTTGCATCTTCAATAACAGGAGTGGAGGATAGGATAACTCATTTATTTTCAAAAGCCTTTGCCACTTACCAAATTCTATGTATTTCCCACTTCAGTATTTTAAAATGCAGATTAATCCAAGCTCTAGCACCATACAAGAATGAAATGTGTGTCTTTTTGTCAGAGCAACAATATTTTATATCATCTGTGTTCCTCTGGTTATAACAATTCTGTTTAGAAAAATTTGCCAAGCTAAAAATAGTTGATCTAGGTTGTCATAAAAAAGAATATTAAATACCTTTGGTAAAAATAGATATATTTAACAAGATTAGAAAAGCAAACAGTTATAATGTCAAAAGGAGAATATAAAAATGTACACAATAAAACACATAAACCAACTTATAAAGTGAAGATAAGGCCACTCTTCTTTTCAGGTTTGTCTCTTCCAAACCCTGAATGTAGTTCTTGTCTTCTAAATGGTAGAAATTTCTATAAGAAGTATGGAAAATCCAGTCTTTCCTATCAGCATGACCCAAGTTTGATTTACAGCAACACAGTTTCTTTTTTTAAAACCAAGCTTGTAGACCATAGAATACCATTGTTTATGTATGTGAATATAAGGGGAAAAATTCCAGATTTCTGTGATTTAGGCCCAGAACATGGAGCTGGAGAGTTAACAAGCAAGGCAATAGAATCGCGTGCTCATCTGCACACACTTTGTCTTCCTGTACTGACATTAACCTAAGTCCTATCAAGACAACCGAAACATAGAACACAGCCAGCTGAGTAAGTGCATGGTAACTCTGTAACTAGCTAGTGATCTACAACATTTAATATTTTTTCCATGCCCGGAGACCTTTCCTCCTGTCATCTGGGCGTCCTCTCAAGAGAGCTGTTGCACAACTCCTAAATCCGGGTGGTGTCTCCTCTTTAAGAACACACTGTAAATCCTGAAGGATGAAAGGTCCCTGAAGCAAACAACGGAGATTGCGGACGGCGATAACGCATCAGTCCTCTAACAGAGGCAGCCGCTGGGCTGGACTGCTCTGGGAGAAGGCTGCGTGGGGAGATGCGTTATCCTCCTGTGTTCCCTCTGCACACACAGTCACACTCCTCATGGTGCTCCAGGGCCACGTCGGTGAGAGACTTATGCAATCCTCTGACCCCGATCTTTGGCCTCAGCTGAAGGACCTGAAGGGGACAGTGTAACCATGGTTAAAATCAACCAGTGTCCATCATTAATGGTCTCACAGACAAGTACAATTTCAGGAGACAAATGTGGGGCCCAGCAAAGACCTACACCTCTTATTATTATTTGTCCTAGTGAAGGCATTATGAATACATTTCCCTACCTCTCAAAAACATCATAAATGATCAATTGTTTACGAAAGAAAGAATGTTCTAATACCACAAATTTGGGAGGATGATGCCTCAGAATAAAGGACAGTGTTTAAATTGAAAGACTCACTATACAATCTTTATGTTACTCATTTAACAACACAAGAGAGACTTTTTACCTTAAGTATTTTGGAACCACAACGGCACGGTTAATTTTTCTGTTTGTTAGTTTCTCGCACTCACTCGTTTACTCACACACGTGACAAATATTTATACGTGAAGCAATGCACGCAAGCACTGCTACACTGTGAAAAGAAACGCGATCACTCTGCAGCTGAGTTAGCTCAATTACGCCACTCATTAATTTTCTTGGCTATACTTCAAGTCCTCCATAAACCTGATGAGACGGATTAGATGTACTTCTAGACATCAGCCTCCGTCACAGCTAACTTTCTGCAGCTGGGTCCTACTGTGCAGCCTATGGGGATTTGGCAATAACAATAATGGCTCTCTTTTATGAAGTTACTTGCAGCTTGGATTGCTGGGATTTTTAATAAAGGATATAGCAAAATAGACACCGATGCTAAACATATTCCCGTCCACCACTCTGACAAAAGGACATAGCTATGTACCCTGTTTTTCGGTCCATAAGATGCACCTAGGTTTTAGAGGAGGAAAATAGGAAAAAAAAATTTGAAGCAAAAATGTGGTAGAATATTTAATAACATAAATAACAGTATTTCACCAATGTAAAAGTAAGCTACATTCAGACTATAGGACGCATCCCTATTTTCCTCCCAAATTTGGGGGGAAAAGTACATCTTATAGTCCAAAAAATATGGCATTCTATAAAAGATGATCTGATGTCCTGGAAGAGAACTACCTATCAATGTGTATTCCATTTTATTTCATGTAAATGATAATTTTTTAGAAATTATGTTTGTTTGGATCATAGACAAACACTGGAGTATACAATAACATGAAGTTGTCTTGTTTGTTGGCTCTCTGGGTATGACATAGATAACTGCATAGAGCAACTTTTAAAATTTCCCAGAAATTTTCATTCATCTGAAAAGGCACAAGTCAAGTCGTATGACTGTTGTCCTTGAAGATTTTTTTTTCAATTTTTAAATTATTTTATTGTTGTTCAATTACAGTTGTCTGCATTTTCTCCCCACCTCTCTACCCCACCGCAGCCAAACCCACCTCCCTCCCTTGCTTCCACCCTCCCCCTTGGTTTTGTCCATGTGTCCTTTATAGTAGTTCCTGAAAACCCTTCTGCCCACTATCCCCCTCCCCATTCCCCTCTGGCTATTGTTAGATTGTTCTTAACTTCAATGTCTCTGGTTATATTTTGTTTGCTTTTTTCCTCTGTTGATTATGTTCCAGTTAAAGGTAAGATAATATGGTATTTGTCCCTCATTCACACGACTCCTTGAAGATTTTTTTAAAAACAGAGAATGTATACCTCATTTGGAGAATGTGAGCATGCCAAAGGTTAATTAGCTCACAATTTTTGAATGCTTATGAGTGCCAGCCACTATAATAAGGTTTTTATATACTTTAACTCACAAGAATTCTATGAAGTAATTTACAACTACTCCCCCTGTTTTATACACGAGTAAACAGAAGCTTAGAGAGACGTGACATTGTCAGTTTTTGTATTTCAGCCACATGTGAATTATTAGAGTAATAGATACTAATTATATAAAGACTCAAAATATGCATATTACCAGTCATACATTCTATTCCTTTAGTAACTTTCTTTGGAAAAAGATAAACTGAAAAGTCTTGCAATAACTATAACAGTCAACTTTTAAATTAGATTTTCTATTACATTTCATAACTTGAGAATAAAAATTACTTAAAATGTATTAGTTTAATGTGAAACATAGCCCAGTGACTATTGAATTTAGTTTTTCATGCGTCAGTACTTATTTACTCTTTTGGCACAACTTAAGATGGCATCAAAATTAACTCTGCTCCTAAGCTATTGGTGCTGTATCTTATTATCACACTCTTGCTACAAATTGTTTCTGGAATGAGACAAATTGCAATATTGGCATAGCCAAAGGCTTTCATTCCTATCTCCGCTTGTATATGCTTTCCCAGTTAGCAGGGAAAGAGAAACCACTAAGCAATGTCAAAGTCAGAGGCTGCCCCACGCAGTCCTGCCAGTGACTCAAGGCTACGATCCTGCAGCCCTTCCTTCCTCTAGCAGTGCTTGGGTCGGAATGCATTCACCAAACTCAATCCCCTGCTCTCCCCCCAGTCTTCATCCACACGTGTTTGTGCAGATTTACAAAGAGCAGAAGCAGCTCTTAGTGTTCTAGTGATGTCAAAGTCTTGAATAAGAAATTCTAAGACATGGTGGTAGGACCCTAACTACTGTTTTCCTTCTTAAGTCTGAAAGTTCTAACTGGAGAGGAGGAAGGCAGGCTTGGAAGATGACTAGCAGGTCCTGGATAATATTGAAGATGATAATTTGGTTTTCAGGACGTAGTTTATGACACAAGAAACCAGGTAGAAATATGTCTCACAAAAATTTGAGGGAAAGGTTCAAACTGAAATTACAAGTTCATGAAAAAATAATCCAGGGAGAAGCTAAACCCAGAAACTACCGGAAAGAATAGATTAGGCACAGAAAGAGGCATCCAGGGATAGACGCACACGTCCCACTGCCCGAAGGGTGCAAAGTGCCCTTACATTTTTGGGTGCCACAGAACCTTGCAGGTTGGGACTCGTTACTACAGTAAGTCAATTAAGTGGAATATTTTCCTCCAAAAACAAGATCTATGTAAAAAAAAAAAAAAAGGAGAATGTACTTGATCTTATGAAAAAATGAAATTAAATGCATGAAAATAAAAACTAGGTAAAAATCATTAGGCTGATTAAGAATGCAAAAAGGAAGCAAAAAAGGGTTTATTGGCAGAGTATTCTATAGATCTTTTTGCCAGAAGGAGAATACCCTTCCTACCTCTGGGTAAATTCATTAAATCTTTATTGACCATTTGCCATAACTGAGGAATGAGGCTAGGCACAGAGACAAAAATAAAGATGAGGGAGAGAAAAGCTAGAATGTGTCAAGGGCTTGTGACATGCCAGACCTTGTTCTAAGTGTTTCGTGAAGATCATTCCTTGAATCCTCACGACAAGGAATGAGGGCTGGAAGCTCACTGTACAGGTGAGGAAATGGAGGCACAGGGGACTCAGTAATTTGCTCAGTCACGTTGCTAACAAATGTCATGTTCAAAACTCTGGACGTCTGGTCCGGCGTCTGTGCTCTTAGGCGCTACACTGTAATGTGATCTTCATTTTTCTGTAGTTGCCAGTTTGGTAGTAACAAAGCAAAAGAAACAGTAATTATGAAATAGTGAACGTTATGTAACAGAGAGATCTTTAAAATCTAACACATGCACGAAAAAGGATGGACTGGTTATACTGGGATTGGCAGGAAACAAAACATGTTTTAGGAAAAAGAAGTATCTAGGTTTATACATATGTAAAGTTCCTGTCTTGCTTTTCTGAAAAATCCTGTTTGGGAGATAGCAAAACCATTAAGGAAATTATATATATATATATATGTGTGTGTGTATTTTTATATATGTATGTATGTATAGATATGGGTTAAAATGTCTTCTAATAAAAAGTATCTGGTGATTGATATAAAAGCAGTAAGAATCTTATTAATAATATTATTATTCTATAATATTACATTAAAACATTATAACAATAATATTGTTATATTTTATGAGCCTTTTAATTTTCTAAACTTATTTTTGATACATGGCTGAACAAAACCTAATGATGATGCTACAGGAAACCAAAAGAGAATAGTAATTCAGTTATATTTGTAGGGACACAATGAATGCTTTCAGCTCAAGGGAAGGGGGGACAGTAGAGATAGGTGGAGAGAAACAGAACTGTTAAGCTCCACCTGTGCTTCCGCCTTCTCTTTGAGGTGGGATGATCTTCAAAGTAAAAATGGAAACAATGTTCATCGAAAAGATTCCATTAAAGCCCACGAGGAGCATCTTTCTAAATAAGTCAAATCTTTAGATTCAGATGAAAGGTATTCAGTGACCTAATGCTTCTGATAATATTTTAAGTTCAATTTCATTTATTCAGGAGTAATATTAGATGAAGAACTTATTTCCAAAATATAAGACTGAGTAAAAGTCAGGCCTCATAAATTATGAATTACACCAAATAAAAAACCTTCCCCTCACCCACAGGGTAATTTGATCATCAACAGAAAAATTAATGATAAAAATGAAGACTTGGTTATTATTGGGGATATGTGTAAGAAATGTGAAGTATGTAACTGTATAATGTTTCTACACACCCACATCAGAGATGTGGGGAACTTGCACTAGATGGTCGTACAACCACACATCTAAAGGCATGTATGTGCATATATACAAGGCCACCTAATCAATCCCACCCGGAGACTGGAGAGCAACGGATTAATGTCATTCTGGAGGAAGGCCAGCGAGGCTGTAAGCAGTGCCTGCAACCTTTCCCCACACAGGAGTCCCACCTGAGACTTTAAAACAGATATTACAAATTTTGTGGCAACTTCTGGCATAACCCTAAAACTAATGTTATTTGGGAAAAAATTTTATGAGGATAGGATGGAGGAGGATTGGCTTCACCTGCAGACCAATTTATCAGACCAAAAGTATACGGAATCAGCATGTGATAAGCTGCTTTCAGGAAGCTAATACAACTGGTCTGGATTTTATAGATCTCAGAATGGTGGTGATAGACCCAAGACTTGTTGGCTAAATCAGGTCCCCAAATATACTCTGTTTGTAAGCACCTGCTTTAGAAAGTTCAAAATGGAATGATTTTAGGTGGGAAAGGATCACTCGAGTTTAATTCCTATTCTCATTACATCCTTTTACGTTTAGGCCATTCAACTCTAATATCAGCCTAGCTTTTAAGGTATTTTAAGTTTAATCTGTTTGAGAACTACTATATTAAGGGTTTCTTCTGGACTAGCCATCCCAGTTCACAGAGCAGCAATGAGGCTGGCCACTGGGCATGGCCCGGGTGGAGCTCCTTGAGCCCCCAAGCTCATGCCTACCTACTTCCCGAAAGTGGAGTGGAGACTGTTCCCAGTATAAGGCTCTTTAGAAGAATGCAGTTAGAAACAAAAATAGGACATGAGTAATGGCAGTAAATGGTGCTATTTCTAATCACAGGCTTCCAGTTTGGGATGTTAGCTACTAAAAATTGCTATCCAGTAATTGTTGTGGGAAAAAAATGGCTAGGAAAAGCCAGAGAATTATCACATTTTACACTGTTTTATTGAGGTTAAGTATCCTAGTGATGGCTACAAGTTAATGGTAGATCTGGGATGGAAACAGGGTCCATTGTCTTCTGTAATCCCAGTGCTTCCTTTTCTACTGTATCAGCAATGTTGCTGCAGGGCGGGGCAACCAGGTCATGGGCAGCGTGTGCTACTCTCCATATTTACACCACCTAACAGAGTAGGGTGTCATCGATGTCTTCATGCAATGACAAAAATTAACCATTTTATTGATTAAGCAGATATTTTTACTATTTTTTTATCTAATGGAAAAAATAAAAGCTAATGAAATGAAACTACACTGAAATGAAGTGAGGAAAGCAGATTTTGGCTTGGTATAATGTAAATGTTTTGTAAAAATCCCCCAAAATCCTGATGGACTCATCAGGAACAGAATGCTTCCTGATGTAGGGATGCTACACGATGTTCTTGGAGAAACAGTGGCATAGAATTCAGGATATTTTAGCATTAATGAAAATTTGGCCCTGGCTGGTGTGGCTCAATGGATTGAGTACTGGCCTGAGAGCCAAAGGGTCTCTGGTTCAATTCCCAGTCAGGACACATGCCTGGGTTGTCAGCCAGGTCCCCAGTGGGGGGTGCATGAGAGGCCACCAATCCATGTTTCTCTCCCTCTCTTTCTCCTCTCTCTAAAAGTATATACATAAAATATTTTTAAAAGAAAAGAAAAGAAAATTTGGAGTATGTAAGTTCTAAGGTTCCCAAGTCTCTGAAAAACAATGACTGAGATTAAATATTCTATTTTTCTTGATTCTATAAAGAGATAAAGAAGTGAAGAATCCATAAAAGGTTCAGCATGCTATTTGGGGCAACATGAATAATAGGAGGATTGGTATAATTATGAGTATGTCTTCTTGGGATTTATGTACCCACATTGCACCAAATGGAAAAATAAATACCAAAGATCTTTCTCCAAAATAGACAATAATTTATCTTCAAGTTTCTCTTTAAAATAGTTCCCTTCATATTTTGAAAGTTGAAAAGTTTTACCCATATTTTATGCTATAAAAGAACATTTTGGTTTTTGTATGAGAGAAAATTTCACTGACTACCCATGATGTACTATTATCAGAGGTTAAGCTTCCAACATCCTTACTGTCTAGGTTTCTGAGGTAAAAGTCCAATTTTAGAACATAAGAACATAAGGAGTTTTGTAAACCTTTTTTTTAATGAATGCCACATCATCTCAAACCAAAAAATCATTTCAGATACACTGTTTTGTTATATTTAAAGTAACAAAACATTCCAAGGAACCCAAACAGAAAATGATGTACCTACCTCATGATATTTTTTAGTAACTTTGCTTGGGACACACTGACACTCATTGCAATTGTGGAGACAACAGGCGCAGTTTCCACCACAGCGTTTCACCAGGAGACAACCTGGCCAGAAAATAGTATCGGTTCTCTTTAGTTCTTCCCTTATGGACACCGAGAAGTTACGAGGCGTGCAGCTGTACAATCTTACCTCCTCTTTTAGAAGGTTCAGATCCACCACTGCATGGCATAAAAGAAAAAAAAATAGGTATTTATGGTTGGAGCCTGCATGTATTCCATTAAACTCTTTTCATAAGGAAATCTAACTATTTCATGAACAATAATCCTAACAATATCCCTTCTTATTTTAACTAAGTTTTGAAGCTATGCAGCTTGCAAGTTGGACCTTCTATTTTATAGTAAACAAAGCTTCATTATGACTTAGTGGCCAATAAAGAGATGCCATTGTGCAATATCAAGAACAGAGCCAATGAAACAGTTGAGAGCTATAAATAGGAAACTACAGAGGAAAAAGAGGGCTACACCTTTTAACCTTAGTAAAAAAAAGTAAACAAGGAGGCTATTGGAGGGAAGAACAGAATGCAAGCTGATGAGTACTTTGATTAACAAGTAAATGCAATTTTTAAAGGTATCAGAAGCTCATGCAATTCATGGAGAACAATGTACAGAACCTTGTCAACAGAACTTTCTATAATCTTTCTGACAATAAGAATCATAAGATGTCAAAAGGAAATGAATAAAATGAAATTCTGAAGACAGCTGAGTGGACCATGAAATGAAAAAAAGTGATACATTTTAAAAGAACAGAGGTTGTTGGAAAGCGTTGCTTCTGGTGCACTGAGAATTTCTGGTCTTTGAAATGTCATTTAACTTAGATTCCTATTCTTCTTCTTAAGGACAGAAGAAATGTCTAATGTATAACCATTGTCTCTATTCTTTTAACAAGTTGGTTGACTATGTTGTGCTTTATTCTTTAAAAGAATACCTATCTGTCCAGACCAAACAAAATATCCTTTCATCAGATTATTGCAGGAAATTCTCAAAGAACCATTGTTTTTAACTACAAAATGATACTGCTTTAGTTAAGTTATACCAAAATATCATGTAATGTTTAATATGAATTAATCTATAATATATAAATAGTAGTTTCTTATTAGGATAAGCATCTCTAATATAATTTTAATTTATGCTTTATAGCTTTGCCTTTTTCCTCCTAGAAATATCCAGATAAAAACAATTCCAACAAAATTGAAGAGTTTTGGATAATAATAATTCATTGGAGCTTTTTTCCCATCAGAAAATCCGGGTTTTATTAAAATTTAGAAAAATTATTTATAATATAATAAATCTATTTAAATACCTTTTGCTAGTATTGGAAACATTGTAAAAAGAATTGAAAGAAAATAGAAGTTATTTTCTGGTTACAGACTGCCTGAAGTAATAATCACCACTATGTAATTCAGTTTTAAAAACTGAAGTGCCACTTTTTAAAAACAATTTTAAAATGACAAGGTAATTACAAAATCAAATGCTTATTTTCTTGGCTATGTTATATTGTATATATGATCAAGTTTTTCTAAAATGACAAAGGGAGCCAATGTATTTTGAAAAAAAATGTATTATAAATTATGCATATGCAATCATAAATTATAGGACATAAAAAAACTATATGATTGACTAAAACTTTGGTTAAGTTTTAGGAAAACACCCAGAAATGCTAACTCAATTGGTTCATTTCAGCATCTTATTCAGTTAAAAATTATTTTTTCTAACTCAATAGAAAAATCAGTTTTATTTAAGTATTTAAAGATTTTCTTTGAATATGAAAAATGATCCTGTGAAAGTAAAGCTTTTGAATATTTAAGGGAAAATGAGTTCACTCTTTTGAGTGCTATAAAAGACCAACTTATCTCTAATAAAATTAATGAGATAACTAGGTTAAATGTCACATATTTTACCTGATTCTTTTGCTGAACTAATAGTATATATACATATTGCTCTTTTATTGTTTAAGCTATATATGAGCTTATTTGAATCTTTTCTCTAGAAGTTCCTATGTGGGTAAGAAGGAAGAAGCAAACCTAAAACACGCACACACATACAAAAGTCGGTTGCCAAAATTTGCAATGCTCATTTAAGATTTATACTTCTTTAGAATGTGAATGAAGCTCTTAGCTTTGAAAGGATATTCATCTACCTCAAATAGTTTTAAACACACTATTTCATGAAACTAGAAAATGAGACTGTGTATGTTCACTTTAAAATGTTTACTTAACTACAATAAAAGGTTAGATAGATTTCCCAAGTGAACTAAGTTATGATACCTGCTACAATGTGAAAATTTAAACACACTTTCAAGTTAGCTTCCACTCATTTATCATGTTTGACACAAAAGTCAAAAGCTCTTTTCAAGTACTAGTTAAGCCTGACTTAGAAAATACGGTCCTTTTTTTTCTGTAGTAGCATGGTATGAATGAAAAGCCTGAAGCAGAAGAAGAAAGGGAAAATAATCAAACAGCAAAACATTAATGCTGTCCACTCTGGGCTGCAAATGCATTAAGGATTTTAAATTTGGTAATCTTAAGTGAAAGTTATACTTCTTGCTTCTAAGGCTTCAACGCATCTAAGTTTCATTAAAATAAGTCCTGTGATTATAAATTGGGGTCATAAAGTCTCTAAACACTATGCAGAATTTCTAGGCAAAAGGAAAAAAGAAGAAACAGGGAGAGAAAGATCATGCCCCAACACATACATTTTTTAAACTTAACTGTAATATTATGGATGTTTTCCTCTGAAAAATATTTGTAAAGTAAAACTCAGCAAATTCCTATATTCTTCTCAAAACGACCTTCTAACTTGTCTTTCAGAAGCATGGTTTTGAGCAAGACGCCAATGAAAGTTTTTCTAATGCAAATTTTCTTGTTTAGATTCATCAGTAGGGTAAGTTTTACTTAAAAATGTAATACTGACTGAAAAAAATATGCTCACATTCAACTGTTAGTTGTTCATTCTTTTGAGATATTCAGCCCAAGAATATTCTATTACTGTAATGCCATCTGAGGGTGGTCTTTCTAAGATGAATGTGGTAACACTGTGATATGTTTATTCTGTGGAAAATCTATTTCGATGTCTAATTAGAAGCTTTTAAACGTTTTACTCCTCATTCCTTTGTAGAAAGACTCTTGGGAGGGAAGTTGGTTTTGTCTATATAGATGTTATCCCACACCTGCGTTTTAGTTTATGTAAAGTTCCAAAAATATACACTGCTTTTCTCACACTTACTGTATGCTTAAAAAGTTAATAGTTTTGGCAAACTGCAAAGAGATTCAATTTGGAAAGTGCTAAATGAATATTTGAAAGATCTGTTTCAGTGCTGGATGTTTTTAAATATATGCTGGCCGCTGGCTAGATCTTCACTGATGGCCACATGAAGAGGTACGGGGCAAAAAGGCATAGGCTAGAAGGGAGATTTTTTAGACTTGAATCCTGAGATCAGCTGTCAAAAAACTAGACCTGAGCTTAGAACCTGGCTTACTCCCTCTACTTTTTACTGATCAACATGATAACCTACTTCAAATTTGCTAACAAAGGCTCTATTCATGAGTGTTTCAGCTAGACTTGTAGATCCTCATTTTCCTGTTCCGAAGTGGGAGGGAAGGGAAGTATTGTTCGTAAGTTATTCATCAAGTTATTCATCAAGATCAAATCTTATAAATATGTAACAGCTTTCAGCATCTGGACAAGATTCGGCTGCCCATGGACTTGAACACCGCTTTCAAATATCGCTGAAAGGAAACCTCGTCTGTTGGCATAGCAAAATACCACGGTTGGGCAAGTCTGCACATGACCTGCTGAGATTAAAGCTCCTCGTCCTGAAGGGCTGCAACTCCCAGCAGGAAAGGGCAGGAATCAGGTTTCTTCCTGACAAGACTTAGAGGAACAAGTCTGGTGCAATCTGCCCCTGTGAATCGCTCAAATTAACTAAATATTGTTCCTTCTCCGTCATTCCATTCTCTAAAGTGACGCCCGGTAGATTCAATGTTTCTGACAGACTGCAATAGATTTTTTTTATTGCATTATAATTATTCAGTTATCTCTACTTTATTTTCATTTGTGTCTGATGTGGATGCTTTCCAATTCTAATGTTATTAGGAAATTAGCTAACCTTAGAACAAACCCAGTGAACATTATTTTCAATTTCTTCACCATGTGGAATTACATTTAATGACCAAGTCTTACACTCTTGAAGGGAGATATATGGTGTTATGGTCAAACGGGATCATTTCAGAAGCAAGTTTATATGGAGAAAAATTATCATGGTGGGGGTTCCTTCTTCTATGCATTCTATCTGGGAAACTACTAGTTCTATTTTATGGTTACTGCTATTTGTCATGTTATTCAGAAAAGTTTCTAGGCTTTGGAAATAAAAGTTAAGACAATCCTGACCCTAGGAGACATGGTAAATAGTGAACTCGATAGAGCTTCCCTTTTTCTAGCCCCAAACGTGGTTTCTTAGCAGTTATGGTGATCTCTCTTAAATATCTACGTCAATATACCCCAGATATTAAGTTTGAATAAGCAATGATTCTTACAAAATACAATAGAGGGCTTCACCAAAATGATATTTTTAAATTTAAAAAAATGGCAAGAATTTCCATCAAAAGTATCCCTTTTAATCTTCCAAATCCACTGAGTTATAATTGAGTTCTTTTGTATGTACCCTTACTTACTGTGTAAATATGCTCAAATGTGTTTAAAGTGGATTATTTCAATTTATTACTGGAGAATTTGAAACTCTACTCATTAGAAGCTATGACAGAAGAATCTGAAACATTAGCTGCTAAGAAAACTAAATGAGATTCTAATCTGAAGAGAGAGCTTACCTCTGGATTTTCTTCCAAAAACAAAAGCCTTGCCAAGAAGTTGCCAACCTGGCCTATATAGATCTTCTAAGTCCAACTGCCATCTATCCGGTTCAAGATACCGAATAAGATCTTCCAAGGTACTAAAGGCAGTGACAGCGCTATTAAGCTGGTCCAGTGGCAAAGCGGAAGGGGGCAACACTGAAGGACTCACAGCTTCTGTGAATTGCTGAAAGTAAAAGGAATCCTATGTTAACTGTTTTAAAATGACAATGTATTCCTTCTGGACTTATGCAAGAAGTTAGGTAGACTACGGCTGTAAATACATGGGATGTCAAACTGTGTTCAACTCCAGTTAGAAGTAATTATTTTGCAAGACTTCATGTAGATGAACTCTTAATAGGTTTTCTGCACAGTCAATGAGAAAGACATTACAATCATTACCACAAGCTAAGGTGGATGTGTTGCTTAAATAAAGACAAAATAAAAACAAAATGTGTTGCTTGAATAAAAACAAAAACATCTCCATGGTTCAATTACAGACTTACAATGGAAACTAAATACAGTTTACCAAAGTTTTGCTTGTTTTTCACTTTCATTTTTCTTAATCTGGAAATCACTCTGTAGTTATGCAAATGAGCATCAAATAAATTAAAAATTGAATATAAAATAATTAACTCATAAAGCATTGTCACAAATTTAGGTGAAATACCTTTGACAATGGAGTTGTTAATCAAGATAGAAAATGTCCATATTGTAAAAGATAACTTTGATAAATTTGCCTAATTTTTTTTTAATAAACAGGTTTAAAAGACAGATACTGGAAGAACACTCTGGGCAACTCCATAACTCTCACAGGGCTGGTGTCCAGAGTTTACAAAAAAAGAGACAAACGACTTAATAGAAAATGGGCAAATTCCAGACAAGAAGCCTGAATGGTCAACAGATATAAAAACATGCTAAAATCTGTTAGTTGTCAGAGAAAAGAAAAACAAAATGAGATATTATTTCATGTACATGAGATTTGCAAGCATTTACAAGAAAGGACTGCCAAGGAATTGGGTAAATTGAAATTTCTCTGCTCTGCATGCAGAAGTGAGTATAAATTGCTGTAGTTTACATAAGATACTGGAGTTGAAGATTTACATGTTCCAAATCCCTGTAACTCACTTTTAAGGTTTACACTTATTTATTGTACATGAAAACATGTGCAATGATATTCCCCACAGTATTGCTTGAAATAAAAGAAATGAAAACCTAAATGCCCATATATAGAACAGTGCATCAAAACATATGATTTTAAATGGCAAGCAACAAAATGAGGCAATAATTTAAATAAATCTTCAATAAGGCCCCTTCCCAATTTTTAACATGAACCAAGTGGTAAATCAGAACTGAAGTCAAAATAGGCAAAATAAATAAATGAACAAATGCTCAACTTGGTTTTTTCATTATTTTTTAATTTAATTTTTTGTGGAGGAGGAGAGAGCAAGAGTATGAAATGATGCAATTATGTTGACTGATGTTCACTGTAGTATTATTTATAGCAACAAAAAGTTGGAAAAAATCTAAATTAACAACAGTTGCAATAGTTAATTACACTTCTCATGAATTGAAATAATGTACAAACATAAAAAAGGAGGTCTCCTGGAAATTTTTATTAACAAAAGAAATGTTTACTATGTAGTAAATGACAAAAATAACAAGCTATATAAAAATAGTGTTAATATACCATAATTTCAACATACATAAATTGAAACAAAGCCAAAAATCAATAGTGCCTAAAATGTTGAGTGTTTATTTATCATTTAAATGAGCATGGGTAGATTTTAATTTTCTTTCATATACATACCCATATTTTCAACATTTTTAATAATAAATATAGATTGCTTTTGGAGATCAGGTAAAAATAATAACATTTGTTATAATTTTTAAAAACTATCAAATCAACTTTTTCTTTTCATCCTCATTAGATCCTGGGCGAGATATGAAAACCATGTACTATATAAAGCATCCTCTAACTAACTTTGTCTCCTTGCCTTTAATCTTTCCTTATTCCTTTTATTCTACTCTGCATAACCCTGGGTTAATTTACCTAAAATAAGTTATTACTGATCGTGTGATGAATCTGGATAAATGCCTACAGTGATTTCTCATCTGGAGGATGAAATCCAAATTCCTCCCACTGTACCCAGGATCCTTATAATCTGACCTTTGCTGACCTTTCTCATCTAATCCTCTACTCATCAAATTCAGGCACATTTTGTTCCAATCAATCTAGCCTCTTCACTGACTACTGCACATGTCAGAGTCATCTCAGACCTTGTACTTCTACCCAGGCTAATCGCTGTTCCCCTTCTCCCATATGCAAAACTCTCCCTCCTGTGATCCACATAATAAATCTTTACCATTTTTAATGGCCTTTCTTGAAACCCAATTCATCCATGAAAACTTCCTTAATAACAGGGCCATCATTGTCCCATATATCTCAGTTGTGTCCATCTGAAAAACATCCCCTTTGGGCTATCCTGCGGGCACATGGCGCGAAAAGCAGAAGCTGCTGTGTAAATTAGGAAACGCCGGTCATGCTCCGGGGCAGGCCCAGCTCCTGCTGAGGCTCGCAGCTCTGTGGGTGCAGAGTCCCATTTGTACACAGAGGGTGGAAGGACACTTTTATAAAGCATAGTTGGCAGAAATGAATGTGGCAGCCTTGGGTCAACAATGATTTTATTCTTATTTTAGAGATCTAACTTCCATAATGTTGACATTGTGGCTAAAATATTAGTACTAAGATGTTTCCAATTATTAATATCTAAATTTTGAGAGCAGAAACCAAATTAAATGCATTCCTATATATTGCCATGATTTTTTAAATTGTCCAAGAAATGCAAAATGGCTTTGACAGAGATGACCGTTATGATTGTCAAATATACTAGAGGAATAAATGAACAATTATCTAATAAAAATTCCCATTGCTAATTCAACCAATTTAGTTAACATTGATTAAATTTATAACATGAAAAGGTTAATGCAAAATATTTGCACATTTAAAAAAATAAGCCAAAATGTATATGTTTATGTAAAGTATAAATGAAGGGTCAGTAATACTCAAAAAATAACTGAGTATCACTCATAGCTATGACGATGTAAAACAAATTGAATGTATCATAATCTAAAATATACAGAAAGCTAATAAAGCTAGAAAGTATATATTATTCAATGAAGTGTCAGAGTGCTCAGTGAGACATACAATAAAATTGTTACTTAAGCTATTTTCAAGCTTATTGTGCTTTTCACATGTATGGGAGACTGCGTACAGCATTCCTTTTGAAGCAATAAATAGGTCCCAGTGAAATCGACATTGCCGAGATAAAGGTTATTCATACGAAAGAAACTAAAACAATACAAGCCTGCAACCCTGGATGGACCAAGCACGCACACCTTGGGTTCAATGAAGTATCAGACCTGCAATCCCCTCACATGACAAGCTCTGGGAGAAAACAACTCGGCACATGTTACTGCAAGCATGTGTTGGTTGATGTTATAAACCTGCAAGCTTTTGAATACTTAAATTAAATAAGATAAACTGACAATTAAACACACACACAGAAGTTTGCACCCGCCCAAAAACACAGGAGGGGAAATCAACCCACTTCCCCTGGTTTCAAAGAATCAGCTCCAAGACAGAAGAGGGGAAGCAGTGCTTTCCTTAAGGGCCTTCTTTTTTCTCACTGTCACTCCACCCATCATTTCTAGGAACAACCAAGCCCTTCACTTTCCAAGTTCTGCTTTTCTCAGTTGTCTAAAGGGATTTTCAGAAAAAAGGGAGAGCAGTGGGGAAAAAAAAAGTTACAGGACAAAAAGTTCTCTTTTTTTTAAGCTTCCATTTTTCCTCTCTGCAAAATTCCTCTTTTAGTACAGGCTCAAAGCCTTTTCCCCCTTATTTAAGTGTCTAGAAAATTCTAACAATACTTATGATTGGGCTAAGTGACTGAAATGGAATTGGATTTTCACATTCCCCCATCCCCTATCTCTTTTTAGTCACTCTGAAAACAGATACTTAGGCCATGATTTGTTCTAAGACTATTTAGTGAGTGACAATGGTCAGTAGCAAAGAGCAGCTTCTTGGTGTTCTGCAATGCAAACGACTAAATCAACAGCCTCCCCCCCCCCCCGCCTTTAGTAAGCCAGAAAAGAAGCTTTTCTGCTATTACCTGCAGGGGAGCAGTGAGACCTGGGTGGTGGGCCACCTAGTTCTCGGCTAGACAGACCTTTCAGGCCCCTTACTTTGGAAGGACAGATCATGAGAGGGCAGAAAGGGAATCCGAAATCTCGGCGCAATGAAGTCCCCTGTCAAACCCTGCCATTCTAAAAGTCAGTATCACGTGCTAAGGGTCGCATACAAAACGAGGTCTTTTATGTTCCTCGGTGAAATGCATTATGAACGGCAGCGCGAGGTGAGAGAAGAACTCCCATCAAGAGTCAGTGAGCCTGCGCTGCAATCCTGGAGCTGCTCGCATTTAGGAAAGAAAATTGGGGCTAAAACTGTAGCCCTCTCGGCCTCCCTTTCTCCTCTGCCAATGTTGGCTGCTAAGCTCGGTGGTTAAGTGTCTTCCTAGTTTTTAAATTTCAGAATTCTATGTAATTTTATATAATTGCCAGAGGTCCATTTTCTCCACATCCTCACCACCACTTTGTCTCTTGTTCTCAGTGGTAGCATTCTAACAGGCATTGAGAGGGCCTCTTATTGTGGTTCCGATTTGTGTTTCCCTGGTCACCAGGGACGTTGAGCATCCATTCTACATATTGTTGGCCATTTGGAAAAACTTCCATTCATTTTTGCTGCCTGTTTTTAATCATTTTTTCTTTTTTTTTTTTTTTGGTTATTGAGATGTATGAATTCTGTATATATTTGGGCTTTTAAATCCTTATCTATTATATAACTTGCCCATATTTTTGTCCCATTCTCCAAGTCGCCTTTTCATTTTGTCAATTGCTTCTTCTGATGTACAGAAGCTTTGTAGTTTGATGTAGTCCTAATTGTTAGAGTTTCGGTTTTATTGCTGTGCTCTGGGGTCATTTCCAAAAACTGCTCATGCACTGCTGGTGGAAATGTAAATTTATTCAGCCACTATAGAAAATAGTATGAAAGTTCTACAAAAATTTAAAATTAGAACTACCACATGATCCAGCAATCCCACTTCTGGATATTTATACCCAAAGGAAATGAAATAGGATATTGAAAAATATATCCGCATGCCCATGTTTATTGCAGCATTATTAACAACAGCCAAAATAGAAGACAACCTAAGTATCCATCAACAGATGAACAAGTAAAGAAGGTGTGGTACAGTGGATATTAATCAGCCAGGAGAACAAGGATTGACCTTGAGGGCACTATGCGAGGTGGTGTAAGTCAGAGGGAGAAAGTCAAATGCTGTATGATCTCACTCATCTGTAACACCTAAAACAGCCAAACTCCTGACACAGACTGCAGTGGTGCCACCAAGGCCTGGGGGTGGAGTACTGGGGAGATGTCGGTCAAAGGGTAAGTTTCAGATAGAAGATAAAACATTCTGGAGATTTAATACCCAGTGCTGTGATTACAGTCACAGTCCTGCATTATATACTCCAAAGATGCAACAAGAAACTTGATCTTTCCTTTTCTCACCACAAAATAGAATTGCTAATTATGCTACATTATATAACGGGAGAGAGGTGTTTACTGCAGTGGTAATCACGGTACAAATATAAATGTATCATGTCAACATATCTGTACCTTAAATTGACATATGTTATACTTCTGGTATATCTCAATTTAAAAAACAAAAGGTCCAACACACCTTCAGCAAAATCTGGAGCTTCAAAAACAAACGTACTACTTGGTAAGCCTGTGGTGGGGCTGAGGTCTCTCTCTCTTTTTGCCCTTAAATCTTCTTTGTCGCTTTAGCTTATCAGTGAATTTTTGGGGAAACACTCTCAGGTAAAACAAATACGATCCAACACTGACTTTTTCTTTTTTGTTCTGTCCTGAGAGTACATGCCAGTTTACCTTGCCTTTTCAGAACACAAATAGAGCTAGAAAGACATAGCTAGCCTATGAATGAAAGATGTGTGGTTCTAAAATTCAGAAGAAAACAGGTCCATGCTTCGAGAATTAATATCACCATGTTTCAAAGAAACATAGATACATGCCCTGTTATGGGCTGAATCGTGTCCTACTAACATTCTTGTGTTGAAGTCCTATCTCCCCAGTACTACAGGTTAAGGCTGTATTTGGAAACAGGACGTTTAAGAGGTAATTCAGTTTAAATGAGGTCATTAGGATGAGCCCTAACTGGTCCTTGTATTTGGACACAGGCACACACACAGGAAAGGCCATGGGAAGACACAGGGAGAAGACGGCTACCTCCAAGCCAAGGAAAGAGGCCTCAGAAGAAACCAATCCTGCTGACACCTGGATTTCGAACTTCTGGCCTCCAGGCCTTTGAGAAAATAAATTTCTGCTGCTTAAGCTACCCAGTCTGTGGTATGTACTTTGTAACAGCAGCCACAGCAAACTAATAAATGCTGTCATGGACTTCTCAACTGAAAAATCTATTACAGCAGCAAGAAAGGTTAATATTATACTATGTCCGTTCAATCATTTAACAAGCATTTATTAAAAAGCCTATGAGGTAGGGACTGTGAACAAAACAGGAAAAAATTATCACCCTTGTGAAGCTTAGCCTTTAAAAATCAAGTATTCTGTATCAAAAGAGAGATATTTCCCTCACCAAAACAAAGCCAAACTGAGAATTTGTTATTATGAATCACATAAGTAACCCAGCAGCATCACACAAATCCTGATGAGTGTGGACAAGCAAAAGTGAACTCAATATAAAAGAATAACTGAAAAACAAATATACTTTTATTATTGAAAAGTAAGTGGTAGCCCCTGTGTTCGGACAAAGTCATAAGCACATGAATCTGTTACAAGCTCACGACAGCAAGTTTGGCTGCAAGAGTAAGTTCCCTTACTGACTTCGCAGTGTTACTTTTGAAAAAGTCAACAACTTAGTGTTTTTGTATATTATTGTGCCTACCTTAAATATTTTATGCATTTATTACTATATGTTCCTTTTTAAAAAAGTTGACTTGCTGTTTGGAATAGTACTATCTGAACTGCTTAAAATTTGACAATAAATAGTTATCTCTAAAAATGCATAGCTTGGTCTTTTTATTAGAAGTTTTTTGGTAAGCACAACTGTAAAAATACAACATTTACAATGAATCTTCTTTGGACAAGTACACGAATACGAATGTTTACCTTGAGTAACATAGCAACTGTTGCAAAACTTCTAGGGCCTACAAAGATTTATGTTGCAGCTTTCTTAGCCAAACGCATACAGTACATTTCAAACTGATAAGGAGCCTTTTACTTCATTCATACCTAACAGGAGATTTGGGAATGCAGACTAGGTTTTATTGTTGTAGTTATTTAAAACAAAAGAACAACACAATAATAATCCAGGTGTTGTAAGCAGAGGAGTTCAGTTTTATGTTACATCACTTCTTAAAGGCGTCTCCAATCACATTTATATAATGTCAAGCTGATATACCGTCCATAGTTCTGACTTCTAAAGAGTTGCAGAGGCAGACAGGGCATGCAGACAGAAATGCCTGCCAGGAACAACTGACGGGAGGTTCTGTAAAGACACAAGAATGCCCTGGAACAATTCATTTAAACATGCGTCTTTGTCCTTCCCCCTGTTCTTATCTGATTCATCCAAAAAGTTATCTGGGTTATGTTTTTAAATTATTTTTAAGCCAGCAAAAGAAAGTAAATGCTTGCGTTCCTACTCAAGAACAGATGTTTTAATACTGTGTGGGTAATGCGGATTATATATGTAAGTGAGAAATCTTAGGGAAGGTAGCCAATTGTATTCACATCGCATCTCAATATTGAGAGGTTCTTACTGAAAGAGCATGGTAATTGAATAAAACTTGACATATCTATGCAACCCATCACCATGACAGTCCAGTATTAAAAGCCAAGAGTGTTTATCAGCCAGCACTTAAAAGCAGTAATTCCAAGGCTCAAACCTGAACCTGAACTTCAAATGCCATGAGTTTCATAGTCTCAGGAAAACCCCGAGTAACAGCAGTATTCTGGCTGGGCCCAAATGTGGAAAAAAAGATGACTAGTTTCACCAAACATGTTGTCCTAAGAAAAAAATAATATTTATGTTCATAAGCACAGCTCCTTCCTAAACTGCTGGGTGAAGCAACTGTTACCAGCTCAATTTTCCTATCAGCAGGAAACCTGCAAACTTCAACCTGACCACATTTATAAATTACGACAGTGCTACCCTCAGATCCTCTACATCTAAAGTGTTAATGGTCTGCAGTCACCCCAGTTAAAGTTTTCACCCTAATGCCAACACCTTCAGTTGGAAGGTCTCAAAGCAGAAGTAGAAGGTCTCCAATCCTTTACCAGGGTGCAGGCTGAGTGTGGGCTGGTGAACCGGTCATCACAGAGTTCTCCACTTCCCAGGTAAAACTGTGGGTTAGCAGTGCCATGAGATGACTAAATATATAACAGAGTCCCAAGCACATTTCCCACAATGGCATCATTGGGAAGCCAAAATTAAGGGATTTTTTTTTCCCCACCAAGATTTAAAAAATGATTCCTCTGAATCGAAAATGTGACAGGGCATTAACAAGCTGAAGCAAAGTCTAGCAGCTGCTAGTGTGTGGCCCAAGAGCACCACGTGGCTTTTTCCTCATCTCATCATATTGAATCCCTGTGGACGTGCTTTGTTACGATGCTGAAGAAATGACCGATGGTAAGGAAGTTCACATGAACGTGGGTGTGAGCTGTTGGAAGAAAGACGTACCTTCACGAAACCGTTGAATTAACATGCACCTTACACCAGAAACCCTAAAGACTCTTTCTTACCTAAATTTATCTTACAGTTCAATATTTATTCAAGTATCAATCAACAGCCATTAAGGGAAATTTGTGAATGTTTTCCCCTTGGGTAGGGGGTGCTTTAGCCTAGAATCGGTGCCTAGGTTGGTAGATACTTTCACTATAATGTGTTCAATAAGTTAAGACCCTCAAATTCATTTTAAGTTTGAATGTATGAAAGACTTTATTTTGGTTAAGAAACAATGGTTAAGAGTTATTTATTTTTAAATGGCTTGACAGTGCAGAAAGAGTGGGAGCAAGCAGCTGAAACTGGGGATGGTAATAAAACATCCCCTGGGAGGTGGCTTTGAGAGGGCTAAACAGGAGATAGTCTACAGGAAGTAATTTGCATGATTCGCGTGCGCAGAAGGCAAGAAGGTGACCAATGCCTCCAATCGGCACCCATGGCTGAATCAGATGGTTCGTTTTCTCAGTCTATTCTACCTGATAAGTGGCTCTGCCAGTTTTCTTCCTACCTCCACAGATGCTTCTTCTGAGCTGTGTCTGCTGGTTCCTCCTGAGCATCTTCTCTATGCGGGAGTGGTCCAAGGCTCATGGCTTGGACCTCGTCTGTTTTCTGTGCACGTTCTTTCCTGTGATGATCTCATCTAGTTTCAGAGCATTACGTGTGATCTGCGTGCTGACAGCCATCAAATTCCTATTTATAACCTACACTTCTTGCTGTCTCAGTAAATGGCCACGCCATTCGATGTAGTCATCCTTTGTCACCTCCTTTGCTTGCATCCCACCTCACACAACAAAGTATCTTGATTCTACCTTCAGAGGAGGGTTAAAATCTGTGATTTTGTGATTTATATCAAGAAATGTGTATTCGGCCTTGTCTCTGGTTCTGACACAGAGCTCCTAAAACCCTTGGAATTTCCTAAGAGATGAGAGCAATAAAGATGTCCTTTGTTATGTTAATGAGGTGGCTTTTGGACCCCACCTAACGATGGTGGTTGCCAGAGAACCGAACACATAAAGGTTTGCACTCTTGGTGACCCTCAACCTGCAGGGGAGAGAGGACCTGGAGGATGAACCAACTGCCAAAGGCTAATGATTAAGTCAACCATACCTATGTAATGAAGACCCCTTAAAAATCCACAAGGACTGGGTTCAGGGGGCTTCTGGCTTGGCGAACAAGTGGAGACTTGGGGGGAGGGGCATGCCTGAGGGTAGTAGGGAAGCTCCACGCCCTTTCCCCATACCTTGCCCTCTGCATCTCTTTCATCTGGGTCTTCCTGAGTATTATCCTCCTCTAACAAATGGGCGGTCTAGTAAGTAAAATGTTTTTCTGAGTTCTGTGAGCTGCTCTAGCACATTAATCAAAGCCGGGGAGGAGGTTATGTGAACCTTTTATTTATAGCTAGTCAGTCAGAAATGTAAGTAATAAGCTGGACATTTGATGGGCATCCTGAGTTAGAGGGGGTCACTGGAACCCCCCAATTTGTAACTGGTTAGTCAGAAGCCCAGGTAAAAGTCTGGGCTTACAGCTGGTGTCTGCAGTGTGGATGAAGGGGGCAGTCTTGTGGGACACAACCCTTAGCCTGTGGAATTTGATACTATTTCTAGGTAGACAGTGTCTGAATTGAGTTGAATCAAAGGGCACCCAGCTGGTGTCCAGAGAGGTGCTTGTTGTTGGTAGGGGAAAACACTAACCCCACCCTCAAACACTGAAATCGGTCTGAGAACACTGAAAAAAGATTCTGACAACTTTTCACTACCTCCACTGACACTGTGTTACAGTCCAAGCCAGCATCTGCAGTAGTCTTCCAGCGGCCCTCCCTGTTTTTGCCTCTTCCTTTGCTAAGTTAAATGATGGAGCTTTACACATTCTACCACAAACGGTAGGTAGGGTATAATAAAAACACTAGTTTAATTTATCCAGAAAATTGTATGTACCTTTAAACATCACTTGTTTTTAAAGTGATCTTTATTTTAAACATTCTGTACATTGCTCACAGTGGAACCTGACGGAAGAGGTTTGTGTAATTTGATAAATCTCTGTTAACTCATATACATTCTGAAATCTGCCACTCAGCCTCCCCTGGGGCCTGTTCAGTGTGGTCAGAAGGCCCCCACCAGCCCTCCCACAGCCCGCAGAGGACGCAGGTGATGCGGAGGAGGAGAGCCACGCCCACCAGCCAAAGTAAATCAGACGTTTCTGTAAATTACATGAATGCACACCTCATTTATGCGTATGTCTGTCAGAACATATGTGTTTAAGGTGGGAATGATGGTTTAAAATAAGGGAGGGGATTTTTTTAAAGATTTAGTGAAGTATTATAATGAAATACTTTAATAAACAGTTAAGCATTATACGTAAGAATGGTACAGATATGTCATTATCCCCATTATATCAAATTTAGTCAAGGTAAAAATTAATTTCTAGAATTTAGTTCATGATTTATGTTGGTTTGTGCTGCATGAAGTGACATTACCCACTTAGTCAGTGTTCACTGATATCCCCGCCCAACATTCTAACCCTGATACGGCAAATCAGAGCTTGTCCTGCCCCACAGGGAAAATCTGGGCTCAAACTCCTTTCTCTGCTAAAACAGATTTATATTTGGGAGCTGTTCTGGGGGGAGAAATGAGCATTTCACAACAAGAAGTTCAGTAAATGCAAGTCTAGGTATGTTTATGTCATGAATATCTCTATGCTGAGGAACTTAAAAAAAAGTATAATAATATCTTTAGCTCACATATCTAATTTGTCTTCTAAATTCTTATTCCTTGCCTATAAAGTCTTTATATGAAATGAAACAAATAAAAAACCCACCAAAATCACAGGACGGCACTAGTCAGGTCCATGTGCATCTGTTATTTTAACAACGGTGAACGGAATCGTGCTAAAATCAACTTCTGTGAATAAGTAGTCACCCTGGAGTGCTCATTTTGATGATGGAGGAAAATACAAATGACAATTTTTTTAAATCAAGTGCTAGTTCATTTTCTTTTACATAGTTAATCACTCTGTGATATTTATTATGCTGTGAAGTCTTCAGTGCTTGTCCACAAATGTGAACCGCCTCCCCAAACTGAAAGTGTAAACAGCTATATGTTCTCTCACCATGTCGTTTCCTTGTTGGTCGCTACACTAAAATAAAATTGTGCCAAATGATCAGAACTCTGGGTAGGTGAACAAAAATAACCCAAGGCAAAAAAAAAAAAAGAATGATTTTGTGAAGAGTTGTGGCTGCCATTCACAAACACACCTGAGAATCCTTTCCTTTTGCTCATATAAGCAAGGTATGGCTTTTGAAACAGAGGCAGATACAAATAAAATCACTCCATAAACTCTATTATGCTCCCGTTACACGCTCACACTGAGGTGGTGAGGCTCTTCTGTCTCCCTGGACAGACTGTGCCCTGTGGGTGAGGACTGCAACAGTGGTCACAAGGACCGTGCTGTGAGCGCGGTGCATTCTGCTGGAAGAACTTCGGGGACTTCACAGAGAACAGGCAGCCTAGAGCTTAGAGAATTAGAAAGTGCTCATGCAAATTATTAGGGAGAAGCGCTTCAGATATTCACAAAGAACCTACATTTGGGGTGGGGAAACAGTGCTGACTAGGAGTAAGAGGAAGAGTGGCTCTGGGGTCCCCGTTGCCGGGAGCACAGGTGATGGGGGATGGGGCCGTGGAGACACACTGGGTCTGACTAGGATGCCTTGTGTGCCGAACTGCGGACTTGGGACTTAATCACAAAGCAGCAGGGGAGTCAAAAGAAATTTTAAGGAAGGTGGGATACATCAAGTTTTATTTATTCTTTTGGCTGTCTGCATCTAGTTTACATGAGGTGTTCTAGATTAGGAAAAAAGGGGATGCAAACTCTAGTGGGCGCCATAAATAAGGATTTGGAATTTGACCCTTTGACCATGCTTTTTCCCTTTGTCAGAAATTGCCTATCTCCCCTACTGGTTAACCTTTTCAGATTCTGTATTATTCTGTTCAATATTTCTAGCACCACCCTGAACTGAAATCATCGTACATCTCTCGCTCACTCGCCTGTAAACTCAGAGAAGAGGACAAGTCTTATGTCCCCTGGATTATTTTTGATCCCTACTAGCTTTTAGGATCTGGCAGGAAAATATTAATGAAATAAAAAAAAGTAGTCTTTATGATCAGCACGAGGAGGGTGTCAAAGTATGTGACTGCTGGTAGAATCAACAGGAATTGCTGGTTGGTGGACTAGGGAGGAAGAAAAAGAAGAATCCAGCATGGCATTAAGTGAGAGAATTGCTTGACAGTGCCATAATTACCCAATGTAGACAAAATAGGTAAGTATGAAAGAAGGGAAAAGGTTCAGGTTGGGTTATTTAGGTAGAGGAGTTGTGGGATATTCACATGGATGCATCCAATGGGCAACTGCAAAACCTTCCCTGTTATTAAACGTTGAGGACTGACTAGGGAGAGGGACTGATAGCCATTAACATATATATGTTACTCAGTGCCATGGACTAAGGGTACAAATAATGTGAGAAGATGGTCAAGGAGAGGAAATTGAGGTTCTCCAATATTTAGACACTGGGCCGAGGCAAAGGAGCCAGCATCAGTGCCTGAAACAAATGAAAGAGGCTAGAAGAGGACCTGCAGTCCCTGGAAGCATTGGTGAGTCTGCAGTCAAAAGAGAAGCACATTTTGAGCCATGGAGATGGATAGTAACATCAAAGTGATGAAAAGTCAGGAAGGAAGAAGGATACAAATGGGCCACTGTAGTTACTAAAGAGGCGGTCTGCGCCCTTAGATATACTGAGGCTTCATTGAAGTAGATAGGGAAGAAAGAGGCCTTTAAGAAAAGGAGGTTAAATGAAGAGAGTGAGTAGAGCTCATTTCATTAAGTTTGACAGGGAAAAAAAAGAAGAAAAAAGAATAATGGGTTAGTGAGATGGAAGATTAGAAGAAGGCTTAATATAATGAGGGGATAAATCTGTGTATATTTGCGATCAGAAAAAAAGAGGCCTAATGAAGAAAAGGAATTCGAAGATAGAGGGGACTTAAACACTGTAGCAGAGATAGAGCAAGAATGTCCTGTTCGTGACCTGTATGAAAGAGAAAAAATGTCACAGCATTTCTGAAGGATGATTTGACAGTATTTTCCACAAACATTAAAATTTCCCATTTTCAAAACTCTTATAATTTTATATTCAGAATTTTATCCTAAGAAAATAATCACAGGTACATCCAAGAATATCCATTATAATGATAGTAATAGGGAAGAGTAAAATTAAAATAAATTTAACAGTCTATAAAAGGAAGATGGTTAAATAAATTATTATATGATATGTACAAACAATAGCTCATTATATTGTCTATGATTTTCCGTGTCTATGAGAACAATGCAGAAACGAGCTCTAACAGCTTAGAGATATCATTGCCCTGGTGAGCTACATTATAAAGCAAACAAGACATTTACATTGCACATAAGGAAAGAGACTAAAGAACAACCAGCCTAAGATCTTGTTTGTTGTTCCTTAATTTAAGGTTAACAAACATCTAAAAATAGACCCTTCAGTCCTCTCTCTCATATTCCAGGCACCTACTGCAGGACAGCAACTAGCATTAAGTAAAGGGATTACTCGACAGCTTTCACAGAAGAAGTGAAAGAGCTGTGATTCTAAAAACAGAAGGTAAAATTCTCCCAGCCAGAATCAACTAATTGGATTATTAAAAGAACCAGCACTTTCTGCACGTAGCATCTAAAGCTCAGATCAGGAAAAGCTAAAATATTCAGAAGATGCAAAGTCACAATTAAGTTTAATAAAGCTCAAGGTCAATTTATAGGTGCCTTCCCACATTTTTTTCCTTCTTCTTTGCTCTTTATACTACTCCTGTATTATGTTATACTTAGTTCTTAATGTCTAATGCTCTGGAATCAACTTTATTCTTCAGTCCTACCTTGCTCTCTGAAAATCTGCATTGCTTCATCTGATTTCAGAGAGGGTAATGAGGAGAGAAAAATGTGAAACTGTTACCTTATAGCTAAGTAGGTGCATTCATAACTAATAGGCTCTTAATTATCCAAGGATCATTTGCATGATCCATATTCATTTAATTATTCAGTGTACCGAGAATGCAATATGGGCCAGGCACAGCAGTGAACATAAATACGTATCTCTCCTTTATGGAGCATATATGCTACTGGGGAGAAAAAGGCCAATAACTATAAACATACACAATACATTACAGAGAAAAGTAAAGCAGGGAGGGGATAAGAGAGACAGAGATGACTTTAGTGAGAGGGGATATTCAAGCACAACTTTAAAAATATGAGAAGGTAAGTCATGTGGGTATCTGAGGAAGATTATCCTAGGCATGTGGATAGCAGGGCAAATAATCAGAGGCAGAAAGTACGTCTGATATATTCAAGGAACAGCAAGGAAGGAACACTGGCAGAACTGGAGGCCAGAGAGGGCAGGAGGCCAGGTAACCTGGGACCTTCTGGGGTCACTGTAAGAACTGAAAACTTACTCTGGGTGGGTGGGAAGTAGAACTGCAAGGTAAAATACAGGATGCTCGGTTACAACTGAATTTTAGATAAACAACAAATGAGTTTTTAGTATAGGTATGTTGCAAAAGGTATAAAACTAATTGTTGATCTGAAATGAAAATTTAACTGGGCATCCTGTATTTTTAGTTGCTAATTCTGGCAACCCTAGTGGGGAGCCATTGAAGAGTTTTAAGCAAAAGAATGACATTACCTCATTTAAGTTTGAAAAGGAGCAAACTAACCACCTTACTGGAAATTCAACTGCAGAAAGGCAAATGTGGAAACAGGGAGGCACTTAGGAGGTAGTTGCAATAATACAAATGGAAAGGTTGAGGAGACAATTGGGTTTCCTAGTGAGGATTTCTGGTTAGACATAGGGGCTGCATGTATACTTTGGGAGCCCGTGGTTTATGGATAGTACAAAAAGCCATGAGATTGGATGAGATCACCAAATGAGTGAGTGTTAATTCAGAAGAGGTTAGTACCATGGTTTCCAAGTCTAGATAAAGGAGTCTTGATTAAAAAAGGGAACAACCCTCGGGACCTTCCCATAAATCCAGGTCACAGAGAGAAAGGGGAACTCGGTAAAGGGGCAGCAAGGAGCAGTCAGTGAGGCAGGAAGAAAGCGGCGAGTGTGGTGGTCTGGAAACCAGGGGGAAAGTGCTCAGGGGGAGGAAAGGAAGGATCGGCTGTGTCAGACACCGATGGCATGTCTGGCAGGAGGGCTGAGAATTCTTCACTGGAGTCAGCACTATGCCTTCACTGGACACCTTAACAGGTGCAATTTTGGTGTGCAGTGGTGGGGGCTAACAGCTTGATGAGTATGACTTTAGGACAGAACAAAAGGAAACCAACTGGAGAGAGAGAACATTAAAAAAAAAAAAAAAACCCTTCGAGGAGATGCTGACAAGGAAAGCAAAGAACAAGAATGGAAGTAGAAAGAGGATGGGGACCATAAGAAGGACCTATTTTTCTTAGGATGGGAGAAATAACAACATATTTGCATGTTGAGGGGAGTTGACCAACAGATAGAAAGTCAAAAAAAAGTTATGATGATGATGCAGGGTAGAGGAGAGTGTGGAGCACCCCCTGAATAGAAATAGGCAAGAGGAGGTGGCAGAGGTGAGATTAGGCAGGAATCTGATTCCCCACGGTTCACTCAAGGCCACAGGGAGGAAGGTTACGTGTTCAGGCACCATGAGACAGCTGGGTATACAGCATGGTGAGAGCTCGTGCATGTCCTTTTCTCATTGCTTGTGTTCTTGTGATAAAGGACGCAAAATTATCATCTGAGAGTGGGGATGGGAGAAATGATTCTAGAGGTTTGCAGGGAGAGAAGGAATTATAAATTGGTAGTCTCAGAGAGTAGGAAGGAGGATGGACAAATTAACAGAACAGCTGTCCAGCAGTCCCACAGAACATTCAATCTAAAATAAATGCCATTTCAGTTACAATGAGAGCAGGATTTCATCTGTGGACACCAGTCATGGTGTGTGAGTGTGATTCTGTGGTTGGGTATTTCCAGAGCGTTCGTAATTCTGGTGACCTTGCCAGTAATCTCAGGTGAAGAGTTCCAAAAATTAGGGTCAAAGTAGGCAAATGCCATGGTGATGGTGGCAGAGAAAAGCCCAGAGCAAAGACGGAGCACAAGGCAAATGGTGAGCCCAGCGTCTGCAGAGTCACTCCGACCTCCAAAGAGTTCTGGCATCAGGGGGACTTGCTGAGACCCCTTCAGAACTTGACTATGAGAGATTCACCAGGAGTCTATACTAATTTATTTACAGATTTTGAAACACAAACTGATACAAAAGTTTGTTATAAAAAGAGTTAAATTTCAGTATCAGAAACTCAGCCAGGTCAAAAATCTTTATTTGAATCGAGCATTTGGCTAATTTAGTCTCCACAGTGAATGCATTATGTTACTTCTTATTCACTGTGAAAAAAAATAAAAGCTGAAATTAAAATTCTAATTTTAATCATTTTTCTCACTAGCTTCAAAGGAGAATATTTGGTTGAAAGTATTAACTTCATAAGAAACTTGAAACTTTCAGCACAAGCAGCATAGTTTTAGACAAATCATAGCTTTAAAGAAGATTATAATCAGACTTAAATAATCTTCTGATAACACTAATATGCGTGCAATAAACACGATGCTACATTTTTAAAACCATTTTTCAGAACTGGTTACTTTAATTTATCTTTCTAAATGTCTTTGCTGTTCACTGCTGTGGAAATACTTCCTGGCTTCTGATGATTTTATGCAGAGTGTATGGACATAATTACATGCTAGTACCAGCACAACTGTGGTTTTATATGCTCTGATCAACTGTGGTTGCAGTTTGTGTTACTGCTTTTCACAGTCTAGGAAGTGGTTAGTGTTGTGGGGGGTTTAAAGTGCAGACTTATATAATTGTTGATACTGGGCTAACCTCTTTCTTTGATATTCAGCACATGGTATAATCCTGTGTCAACTGGGTGAAGCAGTTTCTCAGTGAACTTTGAAAATACTTAGGTTTTCTTGAGTCCACTGCTACAACCTGAAAGCATTTATTTCCTGTGCTAGCAGACTAGATGAGGTCGGTAAGATGTGAGGTTTTCCCTTTAACCAAATATGGAGCTCAGACAGAAAAACTTTTGAATTTTAAACAGCTGTCCCGAAAGTAAGCGTTTCTGATTTCACTAACCATTAATGTACAAAATAAGGACGAGTCCCACAATTCCTCACTTGGGAAGTATGTACTCTGAAATGGTAAATGATAATACAAATTTGTTTTTCAAAATATGTAAAATTTTACATACAGGAAGATGCAGATAAAACAAAAGTATTTATTGGAGGGAGTGAAAGACTGGCTATCATCACAAAATTCTTTATGAATGTAGCCAGCAGAGCCTGTGAACATTTTCTAAGCTCTGCATGGGCATATATGGGCATGTACACACACACCACAAAAGCTTCCCTTACTGAAAATTAGGTCACTTGAGGAATAGCTGACAAAACTGAGAAAATGAAGAAACTGAGGCCATATTGTTTAAAGTAGTCAAGAATTTAACACCAAAAAGGATGTTTTGAGGCAACACATGACCATGGAAAGAACAGGGAACTTTGAATTGGAGATCTGGGCACGGACCCTGGATCCACCACTCCTTTTCTGTGTGTGCGATCATTGGCAAATTACCTGTGTGTTTTAGAGTATTTATCTATAAGACAGAGATGGTAATATGTAAGCTACCTAATTTACAGGGTTGTTCTGAAGCTCAAAAAATATTAGGTGATGCGTATAAATGCATTTTATATGGGACTGAGTGATTAGCAATGGAGAATGTCAAAATAATTGCATGTAGTTTTAAAAGAAAGTCATAAAATTATTGCATGCAGTTTCAAAGGAGAGATTAAGACCAGTAAGAGGGAGTTAAGAGAAGAAAGAGTTCTGCTTAATACAAGAAATAAATTCCTAAAAGCAATACTGGTTAAATATGGAGTGGCCTCCATAGCTAAAAGATAACGAATTCTTAAGTTTTATGCCAAAGTCATTTTGTCTGAAAAGCAAAGGGATTGTGAATCAGATGGGAAAAATGCAAAACTAAAGGTTTCTTCCAATTTTGAAACTCTGTAAATTTGAATAGAGTAAAATATTCAAATAGTAATAATATAAAGTGAATCTTTGCCCTAAATTGGCCACCAGGACACACTGCTTTGTGTATTGCAAATTTTACCCTGCCCATATTTTCTAAATAAAAATAGTAGCTTCAAGAATTAAACACAGAAATTTGTAACAATTTTTACTGAGTTTTTATACCATAATTACCTATTAAAATAACCATGTTAATGCATGTGAAAGTGTGTATAATTTGCAAGGCATGACATAAATTTAGGTGTAGATATTATGTTGCAATACTAAGAAATAGGTAATTAGATTAATGAACAGGGTCGGAACTTGGACAATTTGTATCACTTCATACAGCCTGAATTCTTTTTTCCACATTTAAACTGCAGTCCCTGTGCAAGCATCAATTTTACATCATGAAGGTGGTGATGACTTCTCCGGCAAACCACCAAGGGTTTTCCCGGGATCAGCATTCACGTGGGCACAGGGCTGTTGCTGCTGGCTTCTGGCATTAGGACTTCGGTTTACCACACAGAATGCAAAGGCTGGCCAGTTTCCAGCCAGTGGTACTTAAGACTGTGCTATTCGCTGCCACAGGAACATCTGTCTGCCCCTAGAGCATCCACGGAAGTCATTTAGCACTCCTTCTCTCACTTGAAATGTGAAGCGTTTACTGCGTGCCAGGTACTCTGCTAGGAAGTAAGACTACAATGGTGAAGAAGACGGTTGCCTCTCAAGGCATGCAGATGAACTGCAGCCATCCCTGCCAAAAACGGAATTACTATTGTTGATATGTTCCTAAAAAAGGGTTATTTAAAGTAAGGCTTGAATTCTGAAGACTTGATTCATGTGTTAACTGGGGGAAATCTGCTAAATACAAAGCAGGGCAAACAAAAGTTTCCCACTCGTTGTATAAGGCTTTAAAACGAAGTTCCACATCTCAATTATTTAGCATTACGTATAGTCCAACAGAATTATTCTAAAAGTAGTGAAATATGTTAGAGGTGGTAACGTTACAGAGATGCAATACAGAGCCAAGTCTTAAAACATTAAAGACATGGATACACTGCATAATACATATGCCTATGGTGGCAATGATGGAACACCTGCTTAGAACGGTCCTGAAGGCCTAATCTTCACTAGGCCACCGACTTTTTCCAATCTATTTTGGGAAGGCCTGGAAACTTTGATATACCTAATGGAAGCCTCTGTTTATTATTCATAGAGATCAAAAGGGATATATCAAAAGTAGTTTCACCATGGTTAACATCTGTAAATATTTTCTCTCAATCCCACAGGTCAAGAAAAAAGCCTAGCGTCTTGCTCTATGCTTAGAACAAATGTGACAACAGACTGAAATTCTTAATGCTCTCAAAAGTAGAACATTTGGGATGGGTGGGTGGGGAGGAAATGATTAAATAAATGTTAATATCCATTAGTAAATGTTAATAATTTATAATTTGTAAAAAAGGTAAAAAAATAAAGATTTCATTGCATCCACCTCCAAATATGTGAAGGAAAACACAATTGTATTAATACCATTTATTCATAATATAAATACAATGGCAGCGTGTGTGTGTGTGTGTGTGTGTGTGTGTGCTACTGGAGCCAATCTGGAATATACTGAAACTTAAAAGTAGCACTCCATGAAAAATATTCAGCTTAGCAATTTAGCATTTGGTATATCCCAACTTAAGTGTTCTGAAAGTGATGAAACATGTTTGTAGCAGTGATCTCACACAGAGGCAATACAAAGGTGAAAATCACACCGATTTTTAAAAACAGAAACAAACGCGTCAAGATGGGCAAACAAGAGGCACGGGGGGGAAAAGGTGGGCTTGCGCCAGCGGAGAAATGTTGTGCAACTACAGCATCTCTCAAGCAAAACGCCTCAGTTGAGTGACAAGTTATTTTTGCCAAAGATGTTATATCTTCAGGCAGAAATGTCATTAATACACAAGAGTAAACACCACTAAAGGCCCCATTTCATGTACTGTGCAGTTCAGGAAGCCCAGAGACCTGTCCAAACAATGAAAACCGGCACTTTCTAAAACCTTTAATCTGTGTTTCCACTTATACCGTGGAGAACACGGACAACGAATTCCGCACTCCCACCTTTGATAAGCACCACCATGAGACAACTCGCCACAGACCGGCCTCTTCGTGGGTTTCCCTACAGATGTAACGAGAGCTGGAGGGCAGGCAGGAAGCAATCTCCTCCACCTTGGCTTTGCCCCCTGGCACCAAACAGTTATGAGGGCTGGTGGACTCTGGCTGTAGATTCAAACACCAGTAATTGAACCCTAAATTCCTTCACTAAAAGGTTGGTGAGTTCTTCAGAAGATCGGTGGGTAAACACCAATAGTGTTTCATCGCAAACGAGTTGTCCATTTCAACATCACAGAGTACACAGGGAGCCTCCAACCAATAGTCCTATGATCATTAAAGCATCAGCACAATTCTGAGAATTGATCATCAAGGGTAAGTTAAGAGGAGCAAGCTTTGAATGGCAATGCAGACACAAGACTTTCAATCCAGATTTTCTAAAATCCATTTCAGGTTCTCAGGTTATAATGCAAAGTGTATGTAAATATTAATTTGGGGCATTGTTAAGAATGCATTTTTACATATTTAAGTATAAAATGTTTCCAGAAAAGCAAGTGAAATAGCCAAAATATGCATTCTTTCATTTACAAATGACCTTGTTTCTCCATTACTTTGGTGAATATTAAATATTTTTCATAAGCCATTTTTCTTTTTCAATCTTTTACAATCTAGATCAGATTTTTTACAAACTCGAGTTATGAGATATTTAGTGGATTGTGAAATCAATCTAATACATTGTGACTAGCATTCTTAAAAAATAAATGAAAAGAAAATAACACTGATTTCATGTATTAAGTATTATCTCATGATACATACATATGCATATATTTTAATGTGATCATGTGTGTAGTACGTGTGTGCACATGCATTAATAATCGCGGTGTAAAATTTTTTCTTATGGTGGGGTCTTGGTCAGAAAGTTTTAAAAATACTAATTTAGGGAGAGAGCACTTGGAATCAGAACAGGCCAGTGAATTTGACCTTTAAAAAAAGGTACCATGTTTTCACTACTGCCTGCCAAACACTGAGCTAAGCATTTGGTATTTAATCCTCACAACAATGCTGTAAGGCAGAAACTTTTGTCATTCACAGTCTGTGGTTAGGGAACCGTGTTGTGGGTTGTGCAGGTAAATTAGTGGAAGAGGAAGAATTCAAGTCAGATCTGTAGCACTCAAGGCCATACGAACACAAGTGAGGCTGAGCTCAGGAACAAGTCTTGGTCAAGGTCAATAGTCAAGAATCTAAGGATACCTCAGTGGAGACCAAGATCTTAGAGGAGTAAATGCTATTGATAACATAGAAGATATAATTTGTATCATAAAACAATTATATTCAAGCCTTCAGGACTGCGTGTTATCATGGCTTGTATGGAAAATAAACCAGGGCCCACTTTAAGCTTGATCTGTTCATGGTCATAGGGGATGGATGGCAGGCGGCGGTGGTGGGGGTGGTAATACACTGGGAAAGCTGAAGCAGTTTGGCTGCTGGTAGCTTACAAACTCAATCACATCTTTTCTTTTTTGCAAGAAGATCGTCAAATCAGAGCAAACACTGTGTTAGAAGAGGATGCTGTGTAGTAGTGAAATACCTGGTTTAAAGTAAGGAGTCATTGTAACTTCAAGAAGAGTTAAAAAAGAAAAAGCAAGGCATTTTCCTAAGTAAGCATTGGGTGGTAAAGTATAGACAAAATAGTCAAGACAAGTATAGAGAAATCAAGAAGTAGATTAGGATAAGGGAGTATTTAGGAAAAAACAAAAAAAATAAACAGGGAAAGAGGAAGGAAGGAAGGAAGGAGGGAAGGAAGGAAAGAGGGAAGGAAGGAAGGAAAAAAGGGAGGGAGAGAGGGAGGGAGGAAGAAGGAGGGAGGAAGAGAGGGAGGGGAAGGGGAAGGAGGGAAAGAAGGACCTTGTTTCTCCATTACTTTGGTGAATACTAAATATTTTTCATAAGCCATTTTTCTTTTTCAATAAGATAAAAACATCTCCTCATACATCTTCATCTGGAATTCTGTATAAAGGACGTCTCACTAGTAGAAAACTCAGTCCCCCAAACTCCAAGTAACTTCCAGGTATCCACACTATAGCCTTGTAGTTTGAAAAATAATACAAGCAAATCACTGGAAAAATTATATAGGAAGAGAATAAAAATGCATTAAATGTCTACACCATGTCAGGCATATTGTTAGCTCCTTTGATATACATACCAAGGCAGTTACCAATTACCTTTCCACTGACCATATGCTTTTAATTTACAATTTTCCAGTGACACACTATCAGGAATTATCAATATCAACAATGATCAAAGGACAACAGCCATTATCTTAACTGACCTTCTCTTAACTGACCTCCTGGGTTGGTAAGTTTCCTATAGATGCAAAGCATGCTGACCCAGGATTCCCACATCACAATGAATGCTATGTTTCCTGCTTCCGCCAGTTGAATTTAGTAGTATTCATTCTTTGAACTACTTTTATCAGTATATTTGTTATTGTAATTTAAATGTTACGTAAATAGCATGTAACCCAATCAAATATGAGTTGTTTTCTTCTTGAAAACTTAGATGAATGCTTTGGAAGGACTCCATTCAAAATGAGTTACTACAAAAAAAACTGTTTAGGTACGAGAAACAACTCTAAAATATAGGAGAGAAAAATCTCATAAAATTCTAGAAAAACTCTGGGCTTAGATTGCTTTAAAAGGTATCTTTCAGTTCTCATTTTTACTTAAAGAAACGCAAACTGAAAGTCATGATGAAGGCATTTTGGCTACAACTTTTGGAAGAAATACGGCAGAACTCTAATCAGCATATCCCTACTTAAAGAAAAGGTCTTGGCCCTTACTTAGAAGCATTAAAATTAATTCAGTGCTTATAGATTATGTGTATCATTTTTATAATTTTTCCACCTGAATAGTCAACTAACAAACCAGTTATCAGTCCCCAATATGTTCATGAGTTGGCTTCCACTGAATTCTAAAAGTAAAAAATTTAAAAAAAAACTTGAAAAAAATCACACATATTACTATCTTTTGCTTTTAAAATAGTTTAACTTTTACATATTATACAGTTACACATAATATATATAAATACTTCTACATACTATACCTGTTGGGACCAAATTATATACATTTTGCATGAGAAGAGATTTAGTAGCACTAAAGTCATTAATCTATTCTAGAGAAAGGAAGGGCTTTTTAAGCAATCAGTTCTGAATCTTGACATCAGTTTAAAGCCATAGATTGTATCTTGAGCTCTTAGCATCCTAAAACTTCATTCATCTCTGCCCCAGAAGCGGCAAAGTCTGAGTCATGCATTTATTTATAGTGACTATTTATGTTTCACACATCCACTATGAATCCCACATCAAAAAAAGTGATTTGTGGTATTGTTTTGTTTTGTAATCTTTAATTTATGATAGACGTTCTACTTTAAGCTGCAAAAATGGTTCTGCACCACACTTTAAAATATTAGATAAAGAAGATTATAAGCTCACCTAATTTAGAATAAAATTTTCCTCCTAACCTAAATTGATATTCTGAAGCCATTTCCTGATACAAAATGCATGCTCTTACTTGTTATTCTTAATTGTACCATTTAAAAAAGCTTTAATCTATGTATTAATTAAATATTCTTTCAACTATTATTTATAAAAGTCTTCTCATATAGCACTTTTATTTAACATCTTCTACGATGCTGTGTATTTTTAATTTTCAGAATTTATATTTGAGGTTGGTGGATTGTATTAATGTCCTTTCCTAGGTTGTGATAACGTACTACAAATAGTTATGGTAGGATGTTACCACTGAGAATAATTAGGTAAAGAGTATACTGGACATTTCTTACAAATGAATGCCAATTTATAATGATCTCAAGATAAAATGTTAAAAAATCTTATTACTGAGCAAAAGTTGATTAGGAGATATTATATACCATGCTTGAAATTCATGGTTTAACTATAATTTTTCCTATTTGCTCTAAACCTAAGACAAGTTGCATTTTTTTTTGCTCTGAGCATACTTCCTCCTAGGTAAAATGGTGATAGATTCTCATAGAGTTATGAGATGATGTAGATCAAGAACACAATATAATAGTAGGTGTTCAAGGAATGGTGTACTATTATTATTTATGTAGGTAGGCTGATTTAGGGTTGGGTTTTTTTGTCAGTTTACAATTAAAATACAAAATTAAATATATCTCCAAGTCAAATAACTGAATACTAATTTAAGTTACATTGCATTTTGCCAGTCTTGGCAATATCAATAAAAAAAGTAAAAACCAGAAGCAAAGGGCAATACAACAGAAGATCCAAGATCTTATCAGAACAAATGTCCCTTTAATGATTTCATATCCTTATATTGCTCAGTGACATGGAATTATGCAGGCCGTTCATGCCAGATGAAGACTAACGCAAGCTAGAGGAAACCGCCAAGCCCTTTCTGTAATTAGAAATTTTACTGGAAGAGAAAACATAACCTGCAAATAAATGAAAAGCATGACCCTAAGGTTTGTAAAAAGTGATTTCAACAGGCGGTGAGAATACCTGCTCTCAAATGTTGTTACAATTGCACACTCTGGTCAAATGTACCCCTCTTGACATGTAGGCACAAAATACACGAAATACTAAACTATTTAGGAGTCCCAAAAGGTGACTAAGCCGCATGTAAACATTAAATTCAGAGAGAAGTCAGTACCCTGCGGAAGACCCAGTCTGAAAGGGATCCTGACTTTAAAACCAAACACTGTATGCCTGGGTAGACAAGGGAGTTCCTTTTATTACTTTTATCAGTAATGGCATTAGAAGACCACAAAGCATCACTCATCATATTCCAAAAAGAAAGGGAAATATTTGTGTCAGATTATTTGAGATGACATCTAAAGAATCTCACCCAAAGGATGTGTCATGATTTAAAACCCGCTTCACTCAGGCACTGGAAGTCAAGTTTTGGCACGCAGCGTCTCCCCGTCTAACAATTCGGTGTCTTTTCACATGTCTTTACCTAAAACAACTGATTGCATTCAATGCTATTTCATTAATTTATACCCAGCAGGAAAATGCCTTTATTTATTTTATTTTTTTAACTTGTCAGAATGCTATTCTTCTGGAAAAAGGCATTTCCTCTTTAGCAATGCTAGCAAAGTGAAAAAGCAGACTCTTAGAGGCGTATCAGACTTAAATGGAAGCTATACACACTTATTTCCATTTCCTACCTCAGATTTTATTTTAGAGACTCAGAGATAATTGCCACTTCAATGCTTTCCTATTATTCTTCCAAAGGAATAAAAAAAAACAGTTTTAATATAAGCCTTGGCTTTCTTAAGCAAACCTTCTTTGGAAATACTTAAACACAATTCATACAGTCCTTAAAGGCAAAGATGACAGCCTTAATCCCTCTTCTGAACAACTACTTGCAAGGAAAGGTACGAGGCAGGTACTTCCATAATGGCTTTTATTCACTTTTAAACAAAAGCTGAATTTGCTTAGCTAGAGTGGAAACACCTAGGCAGACACAGGACCTTTGCCCCGGAGCCAGGACACAAAGACAACCTGGTGCAGGAATTTCCTGCTGGCTCCAATCTCCGATCTCCCGGGCCTTTGGTGGCCTACCGGCAGTCACCCTGCAAACACCTGCGAAGTGACATTCCCCAGGCATATTATTCCTTAGATTTGTGTTTCCTCTCCCATTCCTTTTAAATATTACCCAGTGCCTATTATGTTACAGGTACTGTGCACAAATGGCATAATTTCGAACTAAAGATGCAATGGCTCTTTTTGTATTTCAGAAGGACATATTAAATAGATGCTTAATAGACTTCCAATGAAGTCTCGTTTCCATTTTATTTTCCCATTTCTTTGTATAAATTTTTCCAAGCTTCCTTAATGATACAATCTGAAAAATTCTTTGAAGCTGAAAAGATTGCTAGGATACTTACAAGTAACCCTGTAATTTTTCAATAGGGAGAGCGTCTGACTGGTAAGTGAAACAGTGAAATATTGGCTCTATATGAATTCTTATTCATATAACATTTTGTAAACATTGTGTTCATTTTGAAAGTGACTTTTAGAGGAGCTTATGTCTTATCTGCATTTTAAAGGTGAGTGAACAAAGGACAATCTAACTTCCAATATTTATTACTGCTACCACTTACCAAAAAAAAAGAAAGGTAAATTCTAATTTACTTCACCAACTTCTCAAAGATTCTCAAATATCTATGATATCACAATCAACAGAAATAAAGCGTAAGTGTTTGAAAAGGGAAAACAAAGTTGGTGAAAGTCTCACATTTGCTTTTCCTTCCTCAATGATCTTCCTATTTCCCAAACTAGTCCAGAAGCAGCAGTCTGGCTTTAAATAATTAGGAAAACACGAATTACTATCCTCACTTCCAAGTGTGTAACCTTCTCTGAGTTTTAATGTGTAAAATGGTGATAATATTGCATTACAGGGGGGATTGAAATGACATGAAAGCATCCATCAAGTTCAGCACTTCCTTTAATTCATGTTCATTCTATTCTGCCTGATTCAGCTATTTCCAAGTTGAAATCATTAAGCACTTCCTTTCTAAAATAAGCTTAGAATATACTTGACTTTCAAAAATTAACCTCTTCAGAAGTACCTAACACTAATTGCACTTACCACTTAGTTTTTCTAAGACTATCAGAACATATAAAAATTGATGGTATAGATAAAATCAGACTCACATGATTTCAAAGTAATCTTAAATAACAGTACAAGTATGTGATCTTAGTTAAAGAGATAGGAAATTTTCTGAAAGCTCTAGTTGAAATGTTCAAAGCATCCAAATAAACTAATAGCATTACTCAATATATCAATATTTGGAGACTATTTATGAGGATATCACTTTCTCAGATGTATGGGTCACGTGACGGTTGTTTGGTTATAACACGTATCAGGAATGAATCGTGGCTGGTGTCCTAGTGGACATTATGAGACACGCCACTAAAACAGAGTTGAGGATGTGTTGAATGACTAATCAATATCTAGCCTCATCTCTACATCTTAACATTTAAAAAGAAAACATAATATCACCATAATCTGCAAAGTAGCTTCTCCAGGGGCTTATTTCATCTGGCACAGCAGGCTACTGGAGAGTTGTTTGTGAAATTACAGAGCACGGCACCTGGCACTTGCGGTAGCTGCCACTAATCCGCAGCTTCCCTCACAGTGGTTGTGGCTACGGGCGATCGACCATGGTCCCAAAAACATGACATGGAAAATTCCGGGAATAAACAATTCCTAAGTTTTAAATGGTGCCATTCTAATGAAGTCTCATGCCATGTTGCCTGGGATATGAACCTTTCCTTTGTCCAGTATCTATGCTGTACATACAACACAAGAAGACATTTTGAGAGAGACACCACATTCACATAACTCTTATTACAATAACGTATAATTGTTCTGTTTTACTATTATTGTTGCTAACCTCTCAGTGTGTCTAATTTATAAACTTTATCACAGATATGAATGTATTGGACAATACACAGTACCTAGGGCTCAGTACTATGCAGTTTCTGGCATCCACCGGGGGTCTTGGGAGGTATCTCACGGAGATAAGGGGGACTACTGTACCGTGTCCTCAACAGTTTGCAAAGTACCTGCATATTTTAGGTCAAATACAAACTTAGCTTTTAATAAGGACAATAATATATGAATAAAGGAAAAAATGAAAAGATGGTTACTTTAGCTCTGTTCTCTCCAAAAATGATTGATTCTAATTTTTTAAAAATGCATAGTCCTTTAAAGCCAAAGGAAATTGGATTGGAGACAACAGCGATTAAATTTTGGAAAATGAAAAGCAGGTAGATATATAGTCATTGAATCTGTGGACCTGTGACAAAGTTCAGCAGGGGTCAAAACCAAGAGGCAACCTGATTTACATGAAAGAACAACCAAAAAGTTCTGGGGCCTGGTGGCATCATATACCTATGGAAGTGGGGATGACAATGTGGCTAAAACAAGGACTGGCTGAAAATTATGAAGCTGTCCGGCACCCCAAATCTATTTCCCACTGTGGCAGAAGACAGACATTTCCTACTCAGATTTCTTTCCTGAACAGAATAAAACCAAGGATTTAAGGACCGGGAAACCCAAGTGAGTTGGAACTGGTGATATTATTCTGAATATGGGGGTATGGAAGAAATAGTTTTATACTGAATGCTGAAACTCTCAGACTTAGTCCACCCAGGTCTCATTTTAGAGAACTGGCAGGCAGGATTACACCCTTAGAAAAGAGATTAAGGAAATCAAGGCATCTTCAGGGAATAGACCCAGTCAGCCCACCATACAGTCAAGACCAAGGTTGGCAAGGCCCATCGCATGCCCATTATGTTAAGTCAGCTTCTAAGTGGCCAGCTCAAACTCTAGACTTAGCCAAGTATTCACCGATGTTTCAGAGGTAAAGAAAAGTACGTTTAGTTATGCAAGGCCACAACATTTTTATCCCTGATGCTCCTTTACCTCAGTGAGTTTACAGGGATTTTACTCTCTTCCCAAACAAGGAAGTAGAGGAAGAGAGGAAGACCCAAAATCTGCAAACAAGGGATCAAATGCAAGAACACTTCAAAGAAACACTGAGGATGAAGACAGAGGGAGACCCCACGGATGACAGCTGTGCAGCAGGTCTAAAGGACAACCAGTCCAAACTGCAGTCGACCTGAGCGTTTCACCAGAAATCGCTTCTGGGGGATGAAGTCATTGGAAATCCGAATGTGTCTGACTGTGCTGATAAGTGATTCACACAATTTGAGGAATGGGGATGAATCACTGATAAATATATATAAATGTATAAACACATAAAGTTAAGCCAACCAAACACACACCCACACAGGGCTCTAAGGAAAACAAAAAACGAAACACAATGAATTTGGATCTTGATGTAATTAGGACCTAAAAGAGGATGGGGTGATGGGCACTACAGGTGTGGTAAAGGCAGGTGGATAAAAGAAAGTGAAAGCCTCACCTTTTAGGGTATGTAGTGAGTGAAGTTCATAGATAATTTTAAAACCAAAGAATCAAGAAGTGGCAACAAAAGCACATTATCTGAAAGTACAGAGGTCAATTCTTAAAAGAATCAGTTAAAAGAACTGGAAGTGCTTTCCTCCCTGGAGAAGGAAAATAGTTTGGGCAGGGGAAAGTTGGGGCAAGGGCTATTTTTGTAAACCTAAAAAAAATTTGCTTTTAAACTATGTGCAATTGTAACTCTGACAAAAATTAAAATTTTAGGTAAAAAAAGAGAGTATGAGGAGCATAAAGACTATTTCTTAATGGTTGGAAGTATCCTGTTTTACTGACAGTGTCTTATCATGCTGTAGAGTGAATAAATACCGAGTCTAGAACTGTGCCTCAGTGCTGGAACTCTGCCATCTGTGAATTATCAGACAAGCCTGGCGTTGAACTAGGAAAGGCAGATTGTTATTCATTCTAGTTCCATGGGTAACAGATACTGACAGTTGACAAAATTGATAGGCTTTAATATATAGCTTAGGAGAGTTGGTACAATAAATGCAAGCATTAAAAATTGCAATCTATCCATCTGATTCTCTGAGAAAGTCCCATTCTTTTTGTAATCCTGAAAAATAGAGAACACATGGGTATGTTAGCTGTTAAATATGCACGCAGAGTCTCCAATCTGTTCCATAAAATACTCATGTTTGTTGGAATATGAAAAATATTTCCCCAACATCTTGTAGTAAAACTCTCTGTGTCTTGCTCAGTTTATAGTGTAGAGCAAATTCTAATTCAATGTAGGAACGTTCTGTATCAGCATCTCCAAGAACGTTTGATGAAATGCAGATAACTGGGCAATACTCCAGACTGAGAGAATCATAATCTCTGACATCTGATAATATGCATTTTTAATAATCTCTTGAGAGATTTTTATAATATATTTGATATCAAATTTATACTAGCTAACTCCCAGGGTTTTTGTTTGTTTGATTGCTCGGTTTTTTTTTTCTTTAATCTGAGCTATGACATCCCTCTGCTCTCAACAATTGCCTCTCTTTCTTCTCAGAATCTTTCCAAACCACTTACATGACACTTATTCACAGACTGTATTTATATAGGTATGTATATTCTTTTCTCCAAAACAAGGTTAAGTTCTTAGAAACCCAGAGCAACACCAAGTATGTCTTTGAGTATTTTCACAACAAACTGGCTCATCAAATATTCTTCAGTAAATGTTGAAAGAATTAACAGGAAAATAGATGGGTATGTTGAAGGAAAAGTATTATTTTATTATTCAAAATTGCAACAAACTTAATTCTGGAGAATGATTCTTTCCACTGGGTTTAGATTGCCACACTAACTCTAAGATTTTAAGTCTTTGTGGCTTTAGATATAAAATAGGAATCAATAAAATATCTAGCTTCAATTAGTCTAAGTTCTTATTTACAATGTCTGTGTATCTCAATCAAAAATGGTCTGTCTGCCTTTTACCATTTCTGCAGTGGTACCAGCCATTTTTTTCTTTCTAAATACAAATCATACAATCTGTGAAATTCTTTCTTAGATGCTAAGGATTTAGTGGAACAGAAAGAATCAGGAAGAAGGGAAGAGGGACCATGATCTTCACGTGAAAGAAAGCAATGTGCCCACAGGTTGGAAGTTAGGTGGAAAAATATATTAAACAGGTCTTAGCCAAGTAAGAGTTTAGTCTTGTCAGCAATTGTACAATTTCTCTGATGCAATAAAATAATGTCATTTCAAGACATACTGCATAAAATAATACAAGTACATTGTACATTTTAATAAAATCTAATCATTCAAAAAGTGTTTCAACTATTAGTACTGACATACAGTACTTGAAATAGTTCTTTCATCCTCTATATACTACAAAAATTCTAAGCACTAATTTTTTCCTTAATTCTCTTTTAAGGTAAATACAAATATATTTTGAAAGTTTTAAACATAAATTTTCACTCGCTAAAATCTGTGCAGTATAGCAATATAGCAATGTGGAAGTTTTTGTTATAAAGACTTACAATTTTTTAAAAAATCTTGAGTACATTTTGACACTGATTTTTTTTCCTATGGGATTAGCACTTTGATATTGCTGTTGGTATTTTTATTCCAAACAGGCTGCCTTTTTTTTCCCCTTAAGAAAGTAAACCAATAAATTTGATGCCTTGTATGAGTTAGTTGGAATTTTTCTTAACCAGAACAAAAAAGCAAATTTGGCCTTCAGTTAAGACTTTTCTTTACCTGATATTAACAGTAAAATAACCTAGCAAACACTAGAAGGGATGGAAAAAATATCTGCCCTCCTCCTTTCTCCCTCCAACTTCTCCGTTCACTGAGCTGCTTTGTTCTCTGCATCCTGCATAATTAATAACTACTTTGGCAATCAGTCATGCATTCCTTAATGGCACCTCAGGCATCAAGTGTCCTGGTAAGCGTCCCCCACAGAAACCATACACCCTTCTCCAGGCGCACTGGCTGGGCACTGACTTAACTCTGGACAAGTCATTTACAAAATCACTACTAAGGAAAACACACAGTTCAGGTTATAAAGTAGCTAAAATACTTACATATTATTCTCTAATATCATATAATCTCTTTAGATATTAAATAAAAAAACTTTACTAACAAGAATGGAAATAATGTGATATCCAAACAAGTGTCACTGATTATACATATTAAAAAAGGAAAAAGTAAAATTATAAAAATAATTGAAAGATGAGTTTGACTGGATTATTGTGAGTTAGTCTTTAGTTCATTCATCACCCTACACCGCTTTTCAGGTAATAAAGAAAATTAAAAATACATGGAGTAACTGGTATGGTAGCTATAATGTCTACTGCACTTAATCTAAACTAATCCATTCACTAAATGGAAAATAACGGTAAACAAATTGTTAAAATATGATGTTATTACTTCAGAAAGCTTAGGTTAAAAATCAATACATTCAATAAACCCATTTTAAAAGAAATCAGTTAACCATCTTTCAAAATGTTAACCAGATTGGAGGGAGAAAGAGGAAATCCTCCAATCATATAACCATTTAAAAAGATATATAAATACAAGTAATATTACACTCAAAAAATAGTTCTATAAATAAATAAAGAATAAAACTACTAAAATGTTCAGGTTTGGATATACATATACTTTTTTATTTCAAAAATACATATAGTTTTTTGAAGTAACTGTCTGACAAAAAATGCAATCATTTTTTCCACCAAGGCTGAGATTTTTCAAAAAATAAAACTTTTAATAAGGTGTTTTGATACTAGAAGAAAAAAATTACTTTTTCAGCCTTTGTAGGTTTCTTAACATTCTTAAATAATGGTGCTTATGCTACAGTACACAGAGTAAAACATACACAATCTATTATAAATTACTCCAAAATTAAACAAGAAATTTTCTTTTCTTTCTAAGAGATCTGCTGGGCTCTCAATGTGTGTGGCCTCCAAACAGAAACAAGCTTGCACTGTTTTATTTCAGTTTTGCTTCATTTCTTCCCAAACAATCTCTCACTGCTAATCTACCAGGGCTCTTTTTTTCCCTTCTTTGAGCATGAAGGAAAAAAAAATCAAAGACATTATTAACTCCTTATGCTCAATCATAAAACCTGAATATATACGATTTGGCATCAATTTACATGGATGTAGAAATTTTTCATTATTTATTAATGGGGCATGACTAGGGAATATATGTATTTTCATAAATAATTCTTGAAAATAGCATTAAAATGCTAAAATATTTAATTTATGTAGTAAATCTAGCACTATTTTTAAGGTACATAAATCTAGCTATAATTTCATGTAAATATCTTATGTTAAGGTTTTTTCTAAAGTTAAACATAGCTTATAATATCAACCTACAAAAGTAAAATTGAAGGATAAATTTTATCTCATTCTAAGGTATCTGGGAATCAAGAAAATGATACTGAAATCATAACACTACAGAGGAATGCATATCTGTATATAAAACAAATAAATGATCTTTCAATATTAGATTAGCATCACTTAATTCAGAATAATATGTAACCCCCTTGTTTAACTATATGCTGTCTCATTTATTAGCTGAGGGAAAAGAGTAAATTATTTTAGAAAGGTGAACATAACTTTTAATGGCAACATTGTGCAAAAACTGTTCCCAAGAATTTTAACTAATGTATGGTAATCAGAACCACAGAGTCTTAATGGTTGAGAAGAATCAGAATTTATGCTCCCAAAGAAGGCTGAAGAGTTATCTTCCTTACTTGTAAAATATGAGAAGTATTAAAATCAACTTTCTCCATAATTATCCCAGCCCCCCCAAAATGTGACTAAACTCAGAGTTTTTTGTAGGTATGAATAGATACAAAATATTCATTAATTACAAAAAGCAGGTAAAGATTACTATATGCATGAATAGCTATAATATCATAAATATGCATTAATTTAAGTAGCCTAGATATCTGGATGTTCCACTCATCATCAAAACAGAAGAAATAAACAAAGCAGTTCAGTTCTTTAAGTAGAGCAAGAATGTGTTCTTGCTAATATAGCCTAATGTATCAGGACCAGGAGAATATGCCATTCTTCAGTTTTCTAGTTTATGTATCGTCACTACGGTGAAACAGCAAAAAAGGTGACATAGTAAATGAGAAGTAAGTGCAGCTCCACTTGGGTGTAGACACCTCCAAGGGAAAACAGCTGAATGTCTACGAGATGTTAATGAGCAGCTGCAATTTGTGTCTGGTATTATCCTAGGCATTCTGTGACAAACCTCAGAGTAAGAAGTTAATAGTCCACTCATAATTTGTGGTCAATATCATCTTTATCATTACAAAATTAAGAAACCATTGTGGCCAGTAGTCCCTAAGGTCCTATTTTGCAGTGGTGGGTTTGCATGGAGACCTTTGCCTCTGAGGAACTGGGTGTGCTAAGTGTGCAGTTCATCCTTGCCAAAAAAAAAAAGTATCAGAGATGACAGGGTGGGGGGGTGGAGCTTGGAGGGGCACTTGCCCCTAAGCAAATGACACAAGAACTTTAAAGTCTCTTCTCCAAAAGTCAAACTTTCTTCCCTTAGGCTTCCATGCATTGATACACAGATAAGATTGATGGATTGCTGCCCTGTTAGTAATAATGTTGGGGGGAGTGGGTGGAGGGAGGGATGTCATGTAGCAATACATAATGATAATTCAAAACCCTGCAGGGCTTAAAAACAAAATCACATTTTCACTCATCAAATCTTTCTGTGGACAATTACTGAGTACAGGATGACAGTGGCTGTGTGGGGGGAGAGATGGATGTACAGAACCAAGACAAAGGACAGGTGAAGAAATGGCAGACCCATTGTCAAAGTTAATTCAAACCCCAAAGAATGAAAACGTCTGAGACTGTAAAACTCATATATCAATAAGTACTCCAAAAAGCAATGTGGCAAATTAAGATCACCAAGCCACACTTATTAAGCTATGTAGCACACTACAGGCATGGTTTCTGGTTTCTTGCAGCCCCGAATCTACTGCTTTCTTATGCATAAGGCACTTTAATAAGATCTCCAATGCTATTTCTCCACGTCTCCATTTCCTGCAGCCCATCACAGGTCAACTTAGTTCCCATGCAAAGCATGTTCCCATAGATGCCAAGACAATGTCAATTCTCAGCCCACCAAAGTCCATATTTACAATTTATCAAACTATTTCAATAACTATACATAAATGTACTGAATTTAATGATGTAATCAGTGATACACATTTCACCTAAAGTCTCTCAAATGCAGGCAGTTTCTGGTGTTAGTCACAGTAAATCTCAGGTAACAGTTCAAAACCAGGTGGCAGGGCACTTCTTGCTCCGGAGGATGGACGGCACTTACCTTAGATCCTCAGGGAACTTTATCTCATCTAAAGGCTCCTGAATCTGATACACTTACAGATAACAGCAGTGCCAGTGAATCTTCTGTTAGTTAAGCTGGGGTGAGTGAGCTGCATGATCAGCTCAGCATTCCAGCATTTATTCAGAACCTATATTGTACTTAGAACTGATCTAGGCAATATGAAATAACTCTTTTTATCTTTATGTATTTTATTCAATCCATGTAACTTCCTGGGTTACATACCAGATAACCCACATGGTCATAAAATCAGAAAAGAACAACCCTTGGTGTCAGCATGTATACTTTTTAGTCTTCATGTATTATTCTGTAACATGATAATAGATTGTGACACATATTTAAATTAATATAACATGAAGAGAGCAATTAATTTAAAATACAAAAATCTTGGCTTCAAGTTTATTTTTGCCACAGGTTTGGGATAAATAAAACCTTTGCTGTGATACAAGAGCTACCATTATGATTATATGGTAAAATTTAATTGTTTTATATTTAAATATTTATGGTCATTAGATGTGCTAAAACAGAAACTGAAAATGGGGATTCTACAGTGAGAGCAATGGCTCCCAAGGCCACCTTAGACTTTAAAAAACAAACAACAAAAAAAACATAAATTCTGTGAAGCATGATACTCTGGAAATGTTTAAAGCAGATTTTCAGTGGCTTTATTCAAACAAATAATCACATTATCAAAGTATCACCTATAAATAGTGTTTTTTTAAATCCTTGTCTACCATTATTACTTTTCTAAATGAAACATGAAATTTTATTAAATTTAGATTAAAATATTAAGAAAAGTTTTGGAAATCAACAAAGGAAATGATTGAAAATCTATATGTACTGGCAAAAGCATTTCACAATGGAATAGAAATATGAATATACAAAATAATTTATATAAAGATATTGATCAAAATTCACAATATAATTTATAACATATATTTAAGAGGTCGCTCCCTTACCTTCAACTGTGCACAATAAATGATTCTACTGTTAGTAAATGAATAAATTATCATTTTCAAACTTCAGTTTGCATTTTATCCTTGCTTTTTGGCTGTATCTTAAACAATAACTAAATTTCTCAATCAGTTACTTAAAAAAAAATTCCATAGACCTGAGTATGGGCAATCAAAAAGGGAAATTTCTGTTAATATTACAATATGAATGTAATAAATAAAGTTAAGCATTATTTCACATTCTCTGATTTGACACACAAACTCATAAATTTGTAGGCTGCGTGATGCAGGAATCTACGTGTTAATGCATGTAGCCCGCACCACGCCATGTTCCCAACATACCTACCAATCTGCTAAAATCATTAAAGATACAAGTTTTCACATTATTTCAAGTGATGATATACTTGATTATACTTAAAAGTTATACTAGATGACATCATCATACTTGTATAAATACTTCTGAATTACTATTATAACTAGACTGTGATAAAAACATAAGAGGGTTTACTGTGGTGGTGTAACAAACTGATAAAAATGCTTGAAATAATACATAAAAGGCACAGCAATCCTGATACAACTAAAAATACAACAATTATAACCAGAAAAAAAAAGATCTCTTAAATTCCGGTGAGAAAGTCAAAATTTTTTTGGTGCGGGGGTGGGCGCAAAAGGTCATAAATATCATTCAATCAGAGTAAACATTACGATAAGTAGGAAGATTGAGCTAAGTACTTTTTAAAATATATTTTATACTAAAACATTGATTTGAAAAGGATTCATACTTAATGTTTACCTTTCTCCAGAAACAGATGAAAAGAAGTATGTTATGTACACATTTGTAAACAACACAACTAAAGGGCTGAATTTCGGTGGGTGCAGAAAAGCACAATGCCACCTTAATGGAGTGGAAAAAGGAAAATATCACATAACAGCATGGACATCTAGGCGATACAGGCATGAGTTTTATTAAAATGGCATTAATATCAGATAATGTGGGCTTTCTAGCTTTGCAAGGTATTAGTTTCAAAAAAATATATATGAATTTAGAAATAGGAATCATCAGAGTGCTGTGTAAGCTTGAAATTTTACACCTTTAAAGATGGAGTACTGTTTAGCAAAGTGCAGAAGACAATTATGTAAGAAGTGGTCACAAAAATGCTAGAAAACAAATCATTTTTATGATTTAATATGACCATACTTCACATTAATTCAGGAAGACTTTCTGTAGTCCAAAATTAGATGGTGATGCCAGTGATAAGATGCCAGCAATAAATACACTGATTATCTTAATTTGTTCCAGAGAAAAGTCTATCTATCTACCCTGTGTGATTTGGCATCAACAATGAAATACCAGACAGTGAGTTTGGTGGGGACAGGTTTGTTACATTCTTGTAAATCTTGTACAAAACATATTTTATTCATTCATTGACGAGGTGCTTATAACATGGCTAATGGTCTACAGTGATGAAATTCAAGTGGTGATAATGAGAGTGACATCTACAAAAAAAAAACCAAGCCAGAGAACTAGAGAAAGGCTTTTGTTTTGCCTGATTCTCCTGTTTAATAGGGAAAAAAAGTAAACGAATAAGGGACTTAAGTAAGCAGACCACTGAGCGGTACTTACCGGCACGACAATGTTGTAGTGGATGCAGAACCCCGGTTCAGAAGGAAAATATTCATCAGACACAAATCTTATCCTGATCTGATTTCCTTTAGAAATCTGTGTTCCCGGCACAGTCCCAGAACCACACCAGCGCCCTAATACTGCTCCATCACTTGGGTCCTCAACTTCTACAAAATCATACCTGCAGAGAGAAAAAGAGAAGAGAGCCATAAGGTCACAATTTGTCCAGTTGGCAATTCAAATTCCATGTCTGAGGTGCAGTAAATCTATGGGCCGTGGCTATGTGTTCATCGCAGATTTAACTGGGTAAATGCAATCAAATATTCCAAAATAAGAGATGCACGAAAAATGCATCTCAAATAAAGAAATATGAGTCCTTTATCCTAAGGCTTCTCATTTTACTGTTAATGAACTTCAGATCCACTGAAGAGCCATCTCCAAACTTAAATACTTTGTATGAAGCACCCATCTCTGACATTGAATTCATGAATTATTCAATTTAATTTCCATTTGGACGTGACAGGCTTATTCCAATCTGAATTCCTATTATCACTGCCCATTACTTTCTGACAGCGGCTCTTTCATCCTAGTCAGGCTCCTTGGCTCCCTCTACTCATCTGTGAGGCAACGTGACCCAAGCTTCTCCAGAGCCACTTCATTATAGACACAATCTCACCGTGTACGGCACTGCCGCCGTGAGCCCTTTCTGGGTGTTCTTGGCTCACTGTCATCTTTCTATTTTTGATAGAAACATTTTCAATTTTAAATATTGATCCATCATCTTACTTAGGCTGTTAAATCCTTGAAGAAAGGAATCAGTTCTTACATACTTTTATTTTACATTGCACTACGCACAGAATCTTAAACATAAGAAATCATGATCTTTTTTTTTTAAACAAACGCTAACTCTGGTGTGGGGGGTTTAGAGAAGCAGTAGTCATTGAGAGAAGTATTGCCCCTTTAGAGAACGTTTCAGAAACTTGCCCGGGCATTTGGGGTTGTCTCAATGACTAGGGTGAGGAGGGCACATGAACTGTAGTGGACGAGGTCTATGGGTGTTCAACAGGAAGTCCCAGAAGTATTTGCCCCATGCCCTCCAGGCTGGACAAGGACTCACTGGACATTCGTGTACATGATATTTCTGCTATTGTTCACCTGAGTCTGGAACCCAATGTTGCCTTACATGTAAACACAAATATGTATTGCGGTTTTAGTTTAAGTCAACTTTCCAGAGATTCAAATAAGTAGAAGAAAGTTTCAATACTTTGGAACTTTACCAAGAACTACTCACTATTTTGGGGAAAAAAAAGCATATCAGTAACAGGTACATTGTTTATACTATTTGCATCATACTTAATGCAATTACATATACCCATATTAGTCTATATGAACAGCTGTCGTTGCCACAGTGATTCTACATAAAAGGTGTGGATATATGACTACGTCCTTTATTTTTCTAGTGTAACTGCATGTGTATTTATGTATTTAAATACATTATTTTAACATAAGGTACTCTGTTATTATATCAGTGTAGGCCATTATTTTTATCTTTAAAATGACTGTACACATAAATAGCTGATTGCTTCTAGTAATTATATTTCAGAACACTAAATACAGCATTGCAAAACTTGTGTTAAAAAGCAAGTCTGAAGAGGTTGAAAAGCCATTGGTGGTTTTTTTTAAAAGACTAAATTCAGTAGCTACCATATAACTAAAAACAATATTTTTTGTGCATTATTGAATTTACAGACGAAAATTTGTTGAAAAAGGACAATGTATACAATGAGCCAATTATACTTATAAATCATTGTCCTAAAGAAATACCCAGATTTCTCTTATGGCATGAAACTTCTCCTTTTTCAGCCTAATTTTCCCCGTCCTTAAATTGAGGATAACTCACAGGGATACCTTAAGAAAGGAAAATGGGATAGTACCTGTGCAATGCCTGAAACATTGTTGGCATTTAGTTGCTACTCAATAAAGTTTGCTCCTCATCTCTATGCTGCACTGCTACCCCCACCCCACATCCACCTTGTAATATAGCCTTGGGAGTTTGAAAGCAATAAATAAGAAAACTTGAACACAAAGGGAAGAGGTTGTTCCTGCTAGATCATGTGACAAGTCTGGTGTTGTAAATTACAAGTGCATCAGCCAGCCAATATAACCATTGCAGGGATTTTGATGTATGTATGTGGTGGCACCAGAGAGGATGAGGTCAGGAGTAAGAGAGTTGGGAAGAATAGACAAAAGTAGTTATTTCAGATATACCTGTTATAGAAGTTGGTAACTACCACTTTAAACCAAAGGGTAATTTTTTATATCCAGATTGTTTACTTGTGGAACAGAGCCTCTATTCACAGAGTAGCAGTTGTTCTGTGCCTCTCAGATGCAGGTTACCACCACAGCAACATTTGCAGAGAGCCAGACTTCAGGCCTGGTCAGTTGTTCTGGAAGTATTTACGAGGCACTGACTTGGTGTGAAGTGCTATGCTCCATTCTCAGGATACAAAGATAAAAGTATACCTTCTTTAGGCTCATGGTCTATAAAACACTTTGGTGCGTGCTCTAATAAGCAAATATAGGGAATACTGTGGAATACTGGCAGAGTAGGAGTAATTCTATACAGTGAGATTAGGGTCAGCTTACAAGGCGACATTTGGGCGGTTGATGAGTTGTGATTGACCAGTGGTGAAAAGGGGGGAGATGGAAATGCATTCTATCGAGAGGTACAATGCAAAAGGTGTAATAGAAGAAAGAGGGGGCCAGGCATGGTCAACTGGGAAGAGAGGATGCAAAACAAAGAAGGAGACGGAGATCAAGCTGGAAAAATGGGTGGTGAGAAGGTATTTCTGAGTCAGATGTTTGAATATCATTTTGTAGGTCAATATTACAAACAGGTAAGCACAGTTTTAACAGGAAGTATGTTTTTTTAATTAAGTCAACATTTTTTTAAAAAGTGAACTCTCATCGAAAAATCTGGGTATCCAGTTTTTTCAACTAAAAAATATGATAATAGCAAATATCATTAGCCCTCATGCGACCATGAGGGCTCAGATCTCCAGAAATGGCGTCAGCTCTGGGAGAGGAGGTAACTGTGTGTAATTTATGGTGTCATCCCTAGAACTTGTGGGCCGGGCACATAGAAACACTGAATCAGGGTTTGGTTAATGAAGCAATGAACACGAGCCATCCTTCCTTCATACCAGCTGAGGCTGAAACCAAGGGCAAATAGCTTTTGATGGGACATGCTCTTTCTAGTTTCTAAAAACGCCCATCTACTTTCTATGCTGGTAAAAAAAAAAGTTCCCAGGTCTTCATTTATTTACTTTAATGGCCCATGCAGACATCTAAGTGTGTCACCCTGGCAGCATATGAGGCACAGCTAGGAAGTTTCAATAGGGGAGGAACATAGAATCATCCCATACCCGAGGAATGCCAGGAAACAACGTTTCAAGTGTGGGTAGAAAGGAAAGACTCTTTAGGAAAAACATCTGGAAAAGGAGCAGCAGGGAAACAAGAGGAAAGCCGTTGTGGACGGTGACACAGGATGAAGGGAGACTGCCTATGGTGGGCAGGGCTGGGCAATGAAGAAAGACCAAAGATTTGGCAATTATGAAGTCCTGTGCCAAAAACTGCCTGGGCAAGATGCATAGAGTCAAAATGTTTCTTCACACCATTTTCAAAATAACTATTATCATCATTCTAATAGAAGCTTTTCAAAAGAAAAATACACCATATGGAACAAACAAAAAACTAACAAGTCCCATAACTATTTATTTTATTTTATTGTTGTAAATTAAAAAGGAGTTTTTGACCATATATGGAAGTATCAGGATTGTAAGTGTTAAGAATTTATTAAGGAACAAATAAATCTTATAGTTGGTCTTATCTAACTTATACCTCCTGATATAAAAACCACTGTCATGCAAATCAGAGAGTGACAGGTAGAGTGTTACTTTTTCATAGAGGTTTCTACTAAATTTGGTGCTGTTAAAAAAACACTAATCTTTATAACAATTTCTGGATTTGCAGGTAGATAGCTGGCAATTAATTCTACATGCTCCTACAAGTCTGGCACATCCATTTATCAGATTGCTTTAAAAACTATATAGTTTTTCATTCCATGAAGGTTAAATGAAATGAACCTCTAAAAAAAGCACTGTGGTTTTTGCTTATAAAACAGTAGAAACCGACATATACTACTACTTGTTTTAGAGTAAATTAGGCATGTTAAGATTTCTTTTCTCAGAAGTAGTATCATGTACCAAACACCCAATTCCTCTATCATTACTTTTTATGGTCACACCCAATAAGTGCTTAGATGTCTATGGAGTTGAAATTATTAATCATATCATTATTTACTAAGCTTAGTTTTCCTTCTTAATCAGAACGGTAAATCTTCTTGCTAAAGAATATAGTTACAAAAAATAACATTTCTTTTACTTAGACTTTACTCAAGATCATGTACGATGGACCAAGTGAAGATCTCCCTGAAAAGCATTTGCAGGTCTAACTGTTGCTATTGAGTCTTCAAAGGAACAAAACAAAAACCATTGCCACTTGATACTATATTTCTTTTTAACTTGTTTGAGAATACACTCTGGTTGGAAAAAGACTGATGCATTAAATCCAGTCACCTTCCCTAACAATTTTAAATTTTCCTTTTTTTGTGATGGAATACATCTTGTAGAATGTGGGATTAAATGCAGAAGTTGGTTGGTTGATATACTATAACATAGTCCAAATCATCGAGAAGAAAATGGACAGAAAACAATGACAAAAGATTATTCCATAGACCTTAGCCCAATGAAAGGGAGATGACAAAACCATTTGACAAAGAAAAAGTGAAATCACAAAACATAATCATCCCTAAATGCAGAAATCTGCACATTCCCGGATGACTGTTCTGGAGACAGGGTAATCTCAAAATACACTCTTAGGTATTAATTTCCAACATGCACAATTGCTCACATCAGTATTTAAAGGATTTACGAAACTTATTTTATGAGCCAATCAAACATCACTTTCTCACGGCAACATGATACACAGCACACAGTGCTAAGTGGTGTATAATGATCACTCCCTTTCTCTAACATACCCCTGGGGACCCAGGAGGATTTATGTTCTTTTATGTTTAACAAACAAGTCTGGTATTGTAGACAAAATTTTCATTCTCATGTGGGAATTTCAAATCTGTGAGGCCAGGAGGACTGCTTTCGTACTCCTAAGAATGGTAAGGAGCATACCGAAGAAATAAATTCGCTGGTAAACATAATTGTCAGACACCCAGCTTCCTTGAACAAAAATAAACCAATCCTGCAAAACAGGCTGTTTCCAGCTCATACTAACCAAAGCTGTCAATTAAATCCCCCCGATGAGCCATGGCGTCTGACTGTGGTGTGAAGCTCTGCCAACAAATAAACGTGGATCTTAAAAAGGCTCACTCTGCGAGTGTCGGCTGGAGTCTGAGCTTATTGGGAAAGGTAATGAAATTAATAGGATGACGGTTACTCTGCAGTGCTTACTGGCTTAGACTTCAGTTTAGCAGAATACCCTTCATACACAGGATGTAAATTTTACATCCCTATTTAGACACCACAGTGTTTATCCATGCTTGAACTTACATTGAAAGTAATTTTTAAAAATAACTGCTTTTTATACATTAACTCATTTGATCCTCACCAAAATCATAAAAAATTGATACTGTTATGGTGCCTGTTTTATTTATAAAATACACAAAAGCTAAGCACCTGGCCCAGATCATAGCAACTAAATGTACGGCCACAGCTTCAATTCTGACAGTGAACTCCAGACCCCATGGTCTAAAGTGCTAAGTGACACTGTGCACTATATTTAAAATACACATGCATGATATTTGCTTTATTTTAAGGCCTAACTATGTGTCTTTGTTCAAATGGGCCAAATGGTCTTGTTCAATGGCTAAAGAAACATTAAGAGCCATTCAAATAAAACCAGTCAGTCAACCTGGTAATCTGGGCATATACATTTTACAAATATGTATTTTAATTAAATCAATAATATTTAGTTTTAGGCATTAATTCTTTATGGAGAGTTGTAAAGCTTTGTAGGAAACGCGGAAGCCAAACCAACAAGCATGCTCCAGGGGACCAGATGATGTCACTAGAAGGAGTAATCCCCATGATGATACGAGAGTGCCACCTGTGAGGCACCATTACGTCATACGTGGTGGGGTGATGTGGGTAGAAAATCAACACATTAAACTCATCTTGTTACTGAATAAGAATACTTCAAATTTACAACCCAAATTCAATCTCCAAAGCTAGAAAAAGTAAGCAAAAGAAAGTATGAACTGAAAATTAACAAAGACAAAAACTCGAAGATACATTCAAAACCAAATTAAAATTTAGAATTAAAACCAAAAGCTGGTTCACAGAAAGGACCAGAAATCTCAGAAAGTGAGATTGAGAGTAAATGAGACTGAGAATATGAATCAAGGATTTATATATGAGGACTGGGAGAGAAGATATAATCACAGATGAAAGTGTATTTAAAATACTAAGTATGTTTTATGTAACTTCATGCCAATTAAATCTGAAAAGCTACAGGAAATGGGTGACTTACTATAAAAGTAAATTATCAAAGTTGACTGAAAATGCAGAAAAAGTGAATAACTCTAGAAGAAATTAAAATGGCTATCAAACATTGATAAATGAAAAAGAAACAATAGTGTGGGATTTATTTGAGAGTTCCATTTGCCTTTAAAAAATATTTGATTCCAATTTTATATAAGTAAATTTTTAAAACTTAAAAATGACAGATATCTGCCTAACTAACAATAAAATAAGTTGGCCTAAATCTTGTGAACACAGTTAACAATACTGTATTATATCCTTCAAAGGTGCTAAGAGACTAGATCTTAAATGTTCTTCCCACACCAAAGAGATGGAAATACATGGCATTATGGAGGTGTTAGCTAACTCTATGGTGGTAATCACATAGCAAAATGTAAGTGTATCAAATAAACACATACACCTTAAACTTACAAAATACTATATGTCAATTATATCTCAACAAAGCTGGAAAAAGAAAAATCTCTAATAAGTGGGAAAAACCTTGTAACAAAGTTCTTTCAAATGTCAATACCAAACATTACAAATTAGAACAATTTTCACTCATAAATTGAGGGAAATGCAAAAATCCCAAATAAAATTTAATCAAGTATCATCGATCAACGGATTAAAAGATACAGTACTTCACAACAGAGTACAGAATTAGTTCATGAACATGAGGATGTAAAAATGACCTTCTGGAATCTTAAAAGAAAAAACCTATGATCATATTAATAAATTCTAAAACAACATGATAAAATCAACTACTTAGACAAAAAGTGAGTAAACTGAAGAGCAGAAAACTTTCAAATCATGGTATAAAATTATTTAACAGAAACTAACTGCAGGTTTTATATTAAAGTCATTCTCATTAAAGTTAGAACAAACATTGGGTTGGCCATTCTGACTATTATTTTTAGTGTTTTAGGGGGAGGCTGTAGCTATTTTAGTAAGATTTGCATGAAAATAAAAATAGAAGAGAAAAATGGCTCTTAGGTTGATAATAGATTCCCTTGAGAACAGACTAGGTAGAGGAAGCCTGGAGACTGGAAAAGCTTGGAAATAATCCTGTGAGGAATGGGGTGGCATGGAGTTTAGTAAGGGAGGTGAAGGGCCTGGAACATGCTGTATGTATATATTTTAGGGGTTGACCTGATGATACGAGTCAATGTGGGGTATGAGAGAAAAAACTGACTCCAAGTTTTTGACTTTAAAAACCATCTGGAATCAGAAAAGAACTTAGTAAAGTGACTAAATACAGGATCAATATACAAATATCAATTGTTTTTCTTTATGGCAGTTTCAGAGATTTGGTATATTCATGTTCCTCTGTAACCTAAGGACCACTTTAGTACTCTTAACTACTATCTTAAAATTTGTTTTACGAAAAGTTCTCATTAACATTTAAGCCTGCCTAGAGAGATGCTTTGTGGCATGTGATTATTTATTAAATGCACATTGAGTGAGTCATTATTAGATTAGTAATAATTAACAGTTCACATGAGTGACAACACAGGGGTTAGCAAAGGTAGGTTTATATTTGTGAGTACGTGAAACAGTTTATTCTTGTATTATTATTTATTTATTAATTATTGTATTATTTATTATTGTTAACTTATTTTTGCCCAACCCCGTATGCCTTTATTGCATGTGCCAACAACTGAACCACTGTAGCATTGAAAAAAAGTTGAGGAACTAAATTTAAAAAATGAAGTACACATTCTACTTAGACTAAAGCAAATTTTTTCTCTCATAAATTATCATCTTGTCATTTTCCCTTCTACTTTAAAGCATATGGTAATAATAAAGGGAGAGTGTGCCAGTGGAGGTAGGTGGGTATAGGAGAAAGGTAGGACCTCCTCCAAGGCATCCTAATCACTGAACTTAGGATATCTAAGAATATTAAAATGGGGATGCATATATCCAGGTTTACTTAAAGGGCATCAAAATTTAAGATTAAGAAGGAAGGTCTGTGAACATGCTCTCTCATCTACCCACCCTCAAAACTGTTCCAGGCATAGGAAACTGAAAATTAACCACTACCCAAAGGTCCCTACAGGCTGCTCCTTCTGTGTGATCTCTGAATAGCTGAATGTCATTGCCCAAACATATTTATCAAAGGTCATGACATCATTAATCAAGACCTCTTTTAAGTGTTTTGCTAGGGGTTAGGTTCTTTCAGTTTTTATCTATGCTGTATCCTTGCTATACTTGCCAATACCAAGGTACTGTAGAAATGGATTTATCCAAGGCTAAGGGAAACATTTAAGTAGTAGATAAAATTTGGACATGATTCATGCAATACTTATACAACATTATCATAACTTCAGACCTGATTTTAAAAGAAAATATTTAAAAGGCTGATCAAGCAGCATAGGGAATGTTAGAAAGCTCATCTGTTTAGATACACAGATTTACCTTTTGGTGATCATGTCTATGAAAATGATGAAATGAATATCTTTTAGAATATACCAGAGTGAAAAGTAAATATTAATTGTTTCAGGATATCATAGAATTTCAGGTATGGTTCTTAAATATGAGTGTTAAAAACTCTATTTATTTTGAGCATTTATATTTATTGAATATTTATTGAAAACTGTTTTGAATGAAGTTAGACAACTAAGAACTAGAGCCACAATACAGAAAAAAAATTAAACGAACTTTTTGACCAACCCAATATATACACATACACATGTATGTATATGTATGTATATATACATGTGTATGTGTATATGCATACATGTACATACATATATGTATATATACATACATATACTCATATACATGTATGTATTTAGGAAATGAAAACAAATGGTATAGTATAGATATAATAGATGAAATTATACTTATATTGCTTTCATTTTTATATTACTACTTATGTAAATATATATTTACTTCAAGGATGTTAATTATCAATGTATGCAATTAATCTCTTAGCACACTTCAAAACATTAAAAATATGCAGACTGCAGAGATAGAATTAGGTAAAAGCTGGTATCAATTTTTTAAAAAAGTATTAAGAAAAAAAAAACCCAAAGCCTCATAGACACAGACAACTATGAGTCCAGAGGGAAAGGAGGATGGGGTTGGGTAGAAAGGGGTAAAGGGAGAACAAACAGTGAGGAAAGGAGACCTAATCTGGGGTGGTGAACACACAGTACTATATATAGTAGATGTATTATGGAAGTGTATACCTAAAACCTTTAATTTTACCAACCAATGTCACCCAAATAAATTCAATTTAAAAAAAAAGGTTTACTTAACAATTTTGAAACAATCTTCACTAGAAAACTGGACTCTGTAGAGACTAAAATAAACTATTTAATGGAAATTTAGTGAAGTACAGACATTAATAACATCTCTGAGATTTCGAATCTTGACAAAAGAAAAACAATTTAACCTCTTTCATGGGAAATTTAGAATATCAGAAATTAGAGAAACTATTCATCCTATTCATACCACATGTTAAAAGTATGAAAACAACTTTTTGATTCTCGTGCTCACTTTTTTCCCCATGACAAAAGATTTATGAGATTATATTTTATACAGAACCTGATTACAGAGTGATGCAAAAAAAAGACAAGACTCATTTCTCAAGAAACAAAACAAAACAAAAATCTCTGTAAGAAAGGAAACATTTCAGATTGTTAGGTGATTTGATCACTGTACTAAGTCCTGCTAAGGCGATTACTTCATATTTTGCAGCATGAAAAGGGAAATAAGAACTACTAGGCCTTGTGCCCAGTTGGCTAAATGCACGTTCCTGGGCAATATCCCTAGGCTGGGTTTTCTTGGCCTTAGGTTTGTTTTATTTTCCTCTTCTCACTTTTAAAATTTTCCTCTTGCTCTGTACTTATTTCTTTCCTTTTCCTGTTAAAATTACCCCTTCAAGGTGCTTTAATAGCCAGGATTCCTATCACAGCCTTTATTAGGTAGGTTCCTATGCTACCAGAAAATTTAGCAGTTTTGAACAGTTTCAAATATATCACTCACTTCACATCCTCCGCGGCTCCAGAGGTTTTCTCTCTGATGTCTCATTCCTTGACAGAAACAGGATAGCCTCTTTGTGTTATCTCATGACTTCTATTCCCATACCCAGAAATGTTTATCTACCTACTTATTACCTCAGTTTCCCTCTCTGAAAATGCCAAGAACCAACCATGCATTTCGCTTCCTAATTTTATTAGTCTTATAGATAAACAAGACTATAATAACAATAAAGAGAAACTCACCAAGTCATTTGGTAACGTGAGAATCTCTGATTAATATTCTTACAGTAATCTGATAGAACCGAACAAACTGGATGTCATTAGTTCAGAAAAGCTGCGTCAGTTATCACACATACAGACCAAACTGAGGCCCCAAAAGTAGCCACCTGAAGCGATTTATGTACTCTGGTATCAATTACAAAGCCATTTACATTTTCATCTAAACTAGAGTTTAAAACATGGAAATACACATTTAAATGTCTTTAAAATATTGTATAATATAGGGCAATTCTAAAAACAAATTTAGACTATAAGCTCCTTAAAGGCAGAAATGGCACTTATTGAAATCCTCATGCCCCCAGACTTTGTCTCCTATGGGGCACCGTGGCATGAACAGCGGCCCATTCTGTTTGGCCAATACAAGGACTGAAGTATTTCAAACGATAAAGGAAAAGAAAAGATAAAGCCGTGGGCATTCTCTCAGTGCCCCCACCCCAAACTTCAGTTCAGGGATCTGATGAAACACAGACAACCCTCCATTCTACTTGTGGGCCTTTGGGCAACTGAGTAATCGTGGGCTACTTAGGGCTTTAGTCATTTGTGAACCTCAACCTGGGCGAGACAGCATATTTCACCAGATGGCAAATGTGATCACATTTTTCAGTACAGCAACTCCAGCAATAATATTCCTGTCATAGGTCAAGAACGCACTTTACATCACCAAGTTATGACTAATGGGTTCCAAGCACATAACGGCGGTACATTTCATTGGATCTGCTTAGAAATTGCGTAATGGCAACTTTTTAAATATTAAGCACGGAATCCTCTAAAACAAAGGATTCTGTGCTCAATATTTAAAACGTTGATTGATTTAAACCTCTTACTATCCATAGCATTATTTGCAACACTCCATTTGGCACATTTTCACTTATTCTTCAGATCTGAGCTAAGTCTGACCTCCTCTGAGAAGCCGTGTGTGAGTCCCACAGGCAAAGGTCGCAGTGTTTCGCAGCACGGTCCACACCACACCCATTACAATTTTGAATTACACTTTTTAAACGCTCATCCCCTTACTACTAGTCTAGAGGCCAGGAGCCCATCTAATAATCTTTTTCATTCCCCAAATCTAGCACAGCGTTTGGAGAGTACATAGCAGGGAATAGCTGACTATTGTTTGATGGATGGAAGAATGAGTGAGTTTACACATGGGTATGTTAGCACGCAGAATCTAACATACACACATATGCACAAGTACATGTCAGCAGAGTGTGCTACCAAATAGTCACGATTACACAACTGGTGTTGAAGTATTCCTATATAACCAATATTTAATACTCTCGAACATTTTTTCTCTAATTCTGGCTACTCACAAATTAGTGTGACTCATTTTCTAAAAAAATACAAATAGCTTTTAAAAAGTACACTAGACTTCATTCAAAGTAATACATTAGACACTGTTTTCTAGAAATTCATTATAATGTTATCCTTCATTTTCTCACATACCAGCCATTTCTGTGGTGAGCACTTTGATTTACTGTATGCACCCGGCACACTACCTTAGTACATGGTGTGCGACGCTGTATTTTAATTCTACAGTTTAGGTATCTCAGTGCTTCTTTTTGAAATGTGTCTCCCCTGAGTAGGGACATTTTCCGATTGCACAGAAAGTTCACCTGAGGACACATCCCCCATCCTCAGTAGTGGTCACTGAACTGAATAAAAGTTAGAAAAGTAAAATTCACTATATATTCTCTAGTAAACGCAAACTTATTTTTATTACCAACCATTTGCTTTGACTAAACATTGTACCTTTTCCAAGGAAGAAACAAGCAGGACAGAAGATGAGTTTTCTAATTCTTCCTACCTGCTTTCTTAAACAGCAGATTAACGAACTATGAAGTGTTCTCTTCTTCATCACACACAGTCCACCTCACAAATTGTTTATTCACTTATTCTTGTTTATTTCAAACTTTTTGTGTGTTATTTCTTCTCTGCATACAGAAATCCAGATTATTCCAATAGCCTCCACGAAAGTCTCTCTAACCCACACTCTGTCTCCTCCACCCTCCACGCACCTTTGCTCTATACCACTGCGAGGCCTTTCACCTTAAAAACAGCCCTTATTTCATCATGCCATTTTCATAAAACATTCACTGACACGTAGGTGGCATGCGAGACTATCAATAGTATTTTTTTTCTTTTCTGTCAACTCAGAACCTTGGACATTCGATCTTTCATGTTCACTGAATATATGTAATTCCGGGTCATAAGTTGGCACATTGAGAGTTGGGTTCATATAAGCCTGTTGCTGAGAACTGATCATGGTTCAATGTGCCATTCGATTCAGAGTCTGAGTTGTCTCAGCTAAAGGCCACGTTCTAGTGGCAATTTCATGGAGGTAAGTATTAACTTTTGACATCTCTTGGCAGACATTCTGTTAATGACCTCCTATGAAGCTGTTCACTTTTGTTCAGATTTCTATACTTTGTGAACATATTCTATTATTCACAATTTAGCATTTAATTTCACATTATCCTGTTTCTTTCCAGCATTGGCATCTCTGGCTGGTTCAGATGTTCCCTGAAGGCCAGGATTGTGTTAATACTTCTGCTCTGTTGCTCAGGCCTCATTACCTTTGATGGGTATTCAATAAATACATATTAACTAGCTAATTATAGGAGCATAAATTCACATCATCTAACCAGAGCATAGTAAACCAGAGCACAATTAAACTTGAACTTTCCACTAATTGTAAAAGATCTGATGACCACAAAATCCTATCATTAGCAAACAGTTTGGGGATGGGATTATGTACTGTAAACCAGTAACTACTTCATTATCAAAATCATCAAATAGAAAGGAAATTGTTCAAGTGATCATGACTTTATCACTTAATGATTTACACTCTTCTACAAGATATTGTTTTTATTTAGTTTTAGGATGAACAGGAAAGACAGATAATGATGTTTTTCTTGCCTAGCAAATAATCTAACAGCTAATAGAGATAGTGAGAATTGGATTCTTATATAACATTATATCTTAGAGAGCAAAGGTGTGAATACCATCTCTACCATTTACCACTCTGTATATTTGAACGATTTTCATATTCTCTTTTAGCCTTTATTCTCCTGTAAAATAGAGATAGTATCTACTGTGAAGGATTGCTGGAAGGTTAGAGTTCATGAGGGTAACTAACTGGCTCAGGGTTTGGCAAATAGGAGGTCCTCAACAAATGGCACCTCTCTGCTTGGGTTCTGTACCCAGGCCCTCAGCAACTTGGGGGCATCAGAAAAGCAATACTGCCCTGGCCAGGTAGCTCAGTTGGTGGGAACATTGTCCCAATATACCAAGATTGCGGGTTCAATCCCAGCTCAGAGTACAAACAAGAATCAACCAATGAATGTATAAATGAGAGTAGGAACAAATCAATGCCTCTCTCTCTAACCCTACCCCCATCTCTCTCTAAAAATCAATCAATTAAAAAAAATAAACAAAGAAAACTAATGCAGTCTGCAAATAGCCTGCAACATTCAGAGGTCATTTTCTTTCCCCCTCTTCCTTCCTTCCTCCCTCCTTCCTTCTGTTCTCTCTTTCTTTCTCTATTTTTTCCTTCCCTTTCTTTTCATGCTACTTGGAAAACTGAATAGATTTTGAAACTTCCTTTTTATCTTCTAAGAAATTCTTTATATTAAAAGTATTGAGCTATATAAAGAACTAACTGTATTTTGCAAAGCTCAAAAGAGAAAAACCACAATTTGCAGCGTGGTGCCCTACTATTAACAGTCAGTGTTTTGGAAGTTCTTAATCCAGGTATACAGTGGGTAAACTGATCAGAGAGATTTTTCCCCCTCAAAATATGCTAGGATGACATATGGTGCAGGCCTCATTTCCACTAAGATTAACCCCAATGCCTCAGCAAAAACAGTGGCTACCACAATCCCATGAAATAATTTCAGAAGCAATAAATTATGACTGGTTCCATTTACACAAATATTTTGATACCATGAACTAGCTCGCTTGTTCAAACCGAGGGACTGAGATGGAGAGCTGCAGATAGAAAGGTCAAGAAGCAGATGATGTTTCTGAAGTTAGTGCGTGTGGTTTCTGGGGAGAAAGGAGCAGGGGGTTAAATCAGCTGCCGTGTGGGGAGAAGGTCTGTGTCGCTCAGCACATGGGGAGGAGAGTGTACTTGAGATTTGGAAATTCATTCAGACATTTTCCAAGTGCTTGAAACAGCTCTGAGAAATAACTTTTTTGTGGAAAAAGTGTCTTTGGGAAATAAAGTTTCAAAATGTATTGCCAGCAGCACATGGACTCAAAAAGTTGACTCGACCCCATTACATTTAGGAATTCTTCATGGTTTTGAGTCACGCAGTGAACAGTTTGAAAATGACAAAAAAAGAAAAAACAAAAAACAGCTGAGCAGCTGATGGATTTCCAAGCAGTGACATTTTTGCCATATTAAACTTAATTTAAAGGAAGAAGGTACTTAAAGCTCAAAAATGGAAAGGAATGTGGCCAAGTGAGACACAGGTAATATGTGACATTACTCACTCAGAGGAGGTGTGGGGTGCTGGGAGAATGACAAGACTGTGGTATAGTAGTAGCATTTCCAGAAAATTGCTTTTATTGAACTGATTACAATTTGGAGCCTATCAAAATTTTAAAAGGGTATCATTTAAAACTAATGTCAAATTAAAAAGGGATTTTAATCCAAAGGATCATTTTTATATCAACAGTTTAGGAAATGTGAAGTGATTTTTTTTCTAAGAAATAGTAAAGTTATAGTATCTGAAACCTTAGTATTTTTTCAAAGAACTTTTATAAAAATATTCTCTGTTTGGATGAAGGCAAAACAAATGTTAGCCAAGGGTGTCCAAACTTTTGGCATCCTGGGGCCACACTGGAAGAAGAGTTTCTTGGGCCACACATTAAAAATATTGCAACATGTAACCACAAAAAAATCTCATAATGTTTTAAGTAAGTTTACGATTTTGTGTGGGGCTGCACGCCGCCTACGGGCCGCAGGAAGGACACAAACTGTTCGGTGTTAAGAGACTTAAATCTTCACCTAGAACCAAATGCCCCCATTATTTTATATTTTACGCATATAATGGTAAAGCAAGCTAAGTAATTACACCAAGGCCATACAGCTAGTAGTAAATGACAGAAGTAAATCTGAAACTTGTTAGGCATTCCAAGCCAGTATTCTTAGTAAATTAAACTCTTTCACATAATTAAGTTGCCAATTCGTCTTAACAAAAATCTGATCAGTATGGTACCTGGAGCATAGCACAATTGAAAATTTTCATTTCCCAAATTAGCCCTGGTTCCCCTCACTATCTGAAAGTAGAGGGTTGCCATGAAACCTAATGGAAGTTGAAATTGCATAAAGCAAAGAAACAATTACCATTAATTTATATGGAAAAATGTTCAAGCGTTCCTAGGCCCCAAATTCAGTATTACACAATGTCTTTATTTTGTTCACCACGATGGAAACTCTTAATTCGCCTAACACCCTTAGGAGTTTTCTTAGGCTTTTTCGATACCTTGGGACACATCTTGCTAATGGATGCACAAAAATAAATTGAGATAAAGCACAGACGCCCACAGACACAGTTGAAAGCTACAGCGGCTTAAGGCTGAGATGCTGAGTGTAGTTTCCAGGGAAGGAGCTTGGAGGTTTGCCACAGCTGCTTGGTTTGCGTGCTGCCTCTATAACACTTGGTGAAAAACAGATGGTAAACACTATTTTTGCTTTTTGCCTTTTTCATGAAAGCAGAAATCCTCTTCAGATTTCTTTCAGTTAGCAAAAACAGGTACTAATGAAGGTCTTTCATAAAAGCAAGTGGGGCAACACAGACTTTTGAAACACTGGGGGATACCTGTAGTTACCCATCTGTAGTTACTCGTTGCCCACCTCTGAGTGAATATCTGTGAACACACAGAGGTCTTGCCAATGGCTCTTGAGCCATGAAATGCCTTATGTAAGCATCCATCATAACCAACATTCAGTTTCAACTAATCTGTAGGCAAGTCATAGCTACTATAAACCCTTGCCTTAAAGCACTGCCATAAATTAAGATATAGTTCTCTTGATTGGACTTAATGAAATGTCAAGTCTGAAGTGAAGTCATTTTCATACCATTTTTCTTTAAATACTTTAATCCAGTAAAAGAACTTTCTCCTTGATTTCTACGAGAAATCCTTTATTCTCTGTCTGTTTGTTTGTTTTCTTTATGCTTTACTGAATGACAATAATTGTGTCTAGTTTCACAGAATCAGCCAGCTGGGACTCAGTTATGCTACTTTACCCACAGTAAGCATGGAATAGGAGATATGTTTCATGCCATATGCATGTTCATATGTATAAACAGCATTGCCAAGGAAGCAGGCAAGATGGCCCTTAATGGCCGTTCTGTACCTTCACATGTGAACCAGATGTAATCAAATATTTTAAGCTTAACTTGGAAGAGTTTTGTTAACTATATTAATTTAACCTTTGTTCATTACATAGCAAAACAATAATCCTTTTGTAAAATTTAGATTTTTTTTTAGTAATTCTGGCAAAATGCTTAGAGGGGCAATCAAATAATAACTAAAAACAATTTCACCATCACTTAGAAATAAATCCTAAGTCAGCATCTTCCTGCATTATAAATGCCAGAGGAGGTAACCTATTTAAAATAAAGACTGACTTCTTTACAAGAAGGCTGGTCCATAAAAAGAGCTAGGATCTGAACAGAGCCTAGCTCTCCAAGATTCAATGCCAAGTGAATTGCAGAGAGTATATTATTTGAAAGCTCATATAGCAAAATACTACTAACATAACATTGGAGATATAACTGCATAAAACACGGAAGCTGATAAAAGAAAGACTGATGCAGAATTATTACAGTAAATGTAAAATTTGTGCATTTATGTCTTTTATTATTAATTAGTGCTTTGTTACTCTTGCCTGTTTTTTTCCTTTTTGGTAAAGTGGTATAAATAGATAACTAGCTAGCTAGTAGTATGGGTATTTCTTTGACCCTAGAATTTGTTTCAACAATTATGCCAATTGGAAAACCTACGGAAAAGACTTCATCACTACCCCAGTGGGGCAAGGCAAAAACAGACAGTAAAGGCATGACTGAAGAATGGCATCCCAGTATTCCCCAGATCCCCAAAAAGTACAAACTGTGAAACTCTTTTTCAATCAAAGTGGGAAAGTTATCTCTGGGCAATAACCAAACAGGGAAGGTGGGAAAAGAAAGGCAAACAAGAGAGGGCAAGATTGGGGGTGGGAGAGGGGAGAATAAGATGCAAGAAAAAAGGTCAAGTCTTCATGAGAAGACAAACACTGGGTGAACCAGACATGAGTTTTGGGAGTTCCAGGATACATTCTTTCTCTACTTGAAATGTGTATTTTGAACATTTCAAAACATAAAACCAAAACATCTCATTAGCCAAGGGCAGAGTCGCTTGATCTCAGATTTGGTCAGATCCCCACCCTTTATTTTAAGCCCTCTTGGGAAGATTTTCTTTTCTTTTCTTTCTTCTTTTTTTTTTTTACATTACAAAAGTGATTGCTACAGAAGGCAAAGGATAACAAAACTGTACATTATGCCATTGAGCTGACTCTACTCAAGAGTTGCTGAAAAGGGCACTGGTAGAATCTTCACTCTAAAGAGAATTTTATTCTGTGTCCAGAAGTGCAGGTAGAAAAAAACCAGTAAGTGTGAATTTGAAAGCTGCACTTGAACTCCTTTTGGTCCTTATCACCAATAGTGGAGATTGTTATTTTTTCTACCATCAGCACCTCTTCCTCTTTCTGGTAGAAAAAAATAATTTTGCTTTTAGGGACAATTTCTCCACCAATCACAATTCATCACTGGGCTTCACCATGGGCATGTGACCCACATCTTAACAAGAACAATAATACAGATCATACCTCCCACCCGTGTGGTAGCTGGCCCAGGGATGGATACTTAGTTCAAAACAGGACAATTAAAACTCTTTCAAGAACTTTCACGGGAAAAGTTCCTTTCTCCTTCAAAGATTGCAAGTGCTAAAATCTTGGCATTTCTGTGTCTTTCTCTGCCATTTTATGAAGAGAGAAGGATTGAGGATGAAGTCAACCACATATAAGTACATCTATACAGGTAGAGAAAAAGCAACAGAAATTTGATGGCATCATTCAAAACCTGGATAGAGACTACTTCTGAAAATTTTAGTAACATAATCCAAACATTTTCTTTTTAAGCTTGTTACAGTCACTGGCTAATTTTGAAATAAAGGGTCTTAAAGTTACACTTCCTTGTAGAAATCCCACTGTCTTTCAATTTATGCCACTACCTATGAGGAAAATATCTTGTTAAGGCACAGCTGGAGCAGCAGAGTAATAGTCCTAGACTTGGTGCAATATTGGGCTGGATCATCTGCTCTTCTGAAAGCTCATGTAAACCCTGGCTAACCTTCAGAGAAAAGAGGAAGGTCATCTGTTCTCTACAACATAATGGCCATTTAACATTCTAAGTTATTCCTTGGGTTAACTAATAGAAATATTTCTAATGTCAGAAATGTTGAACAACTGGTCATTTTGGTTTTTGCATAATTTGTCCCTTGGAGCAAAAGAGAATATCACTTTGAAATTAAAAAAAATACTGGAATATCTATAGGTTTTTTCACACAACCCCCCATCCACCCACATCACACACACAGACACACAGAGTATTAACAACGACATGGTAATGATAAAAGGGCAATATGTTTTCTTGTTATTGGATCAATCACAAAATAATTAGTTAGGGAAAGTATGTCTAAAAAATGTTTACCTGTAAAATTTTGTGTTTTAGAAATAATAAAATTCCCCCAAATATTCCAACTGCCTTCAAACTCTCCTCCAACCTATCCTGCATGCTTCTCTCAGTAGTTTCTTCCTAAAAAATACGACCCAGTACGTGAACCTGTTCTGCAGAAGCAAAACCCTTAGCCAATTTTTTCTTGAAAGAGTTAGCTTCTCACAGCATAAGAAAGGAAGTCCAAATCAATCAGCTTAGTATTCAAATTTGATCCAGTCCGCCGGTATAGCTGTACCCCTTATCACACCTCCGAGGCACTTCATGCTCCAGGGAAAGTCATCGTTTGAAAATTATTCCCTGCTTACCCCACTGTAGTCTAACTGTCTGGAGAGCTTATTCCTCTTTACTCCACCTATTACTTTATTTTAACTAGCTTATACTGAGAATCCATTAGATGGTAGTTAGCTACTAAACTCTTCCCTGTTCTTTGAGGCCTAACACACATTGGAGTCCCATACTTCCTGAATTATAACCAATCTTTCTGTGCTTTAATACTTACATCACTTCTAGCTATAACAGAGCACTGTAGCAGACACTGCTGTTAACCTTCACTGCTACAATGCACCCTCCCCTTCTTCCTGAAAACGGAAGTGATTTATTTACGTAACCAACCTGCATGTGCTTCCATACAGATGGAGCCTTAAAATGTTTGGGGGATAAATATTGAATCCCAAGGCCAATGTGGTTCCCCCTCTCCTTGCCAGTGGTTGAGGTAAGCATACCACAGAAAGTGACCATGTCACTATCCATCACACCAGGTGCACCTTCTTACCTGGTCTTACAGCAAGGCTCCACGGTCTACCTTAAGAAGGTACTGATGCTTTTTGCTTAACCTATCTTTTTCTCGCCATCCTGAACAGGACCAAAATTCTGAATTAAAGTCCAGCACCCACTTGCTTATTCTCAGGCCCAGTTCTGCAGACTCAGGCTGAGAACTAATATGTAAGGAAAGGGTTTCATGTGACCGCTTTGGTTCCCTCATGGCCAAAATCTAATCGCAGACGCCAATCAGCCACTGGTGGTACCTTTTCTTTCACTCAGTTCTTGGAAAATAAATTTTTATGATGCACTTGTGGGTCTCCAAGGTCATTATCAGCTGAGGAAACGATATTGTCTTCCTTTATTTCAGTTGTTTGGTCAAACAACTAAGGACCATCTGAAATAGTTTTCATAAAACAGTTGTTTCCTTGTATCATCCACAGCCTATACCGGCATTGTAAACCTGATGCAAGAAACTTATACTATCCTTGAAAGCTCTTTCTAGAAGGGGTGTCCAACCTTTGGCATCTCTGGGGGACACTGGAAGAAAAAGAGTTGTCTTGGGCTGTACACTAAACACGCAAACACTAATGAAAACTGATGAGCAAAAAAAAAAAAAAAGATTTTAAGTAAATTTACGATTTTGTGTTGGGCCACATTCACAGCCATCCTGGGCCACATGCAGCCCACAAAACACGGGTTGGACACCCCTGCCAAGACAATGAATATTTGCATTTCTGAGGTCTGCTTGGCAGAATAATTTTATCCACCCAAATTCTCCAAAATAAATTAATAGCAATTATTTACAGACTGCTACTGACAAGATATATGGTTAGGGTATGAACTAGAAAATGGTCAACAAAGCTGTCTAAATATAACCAGCTCCAGCAATTAACTGAGCTCCATATTCATCATACCCTGGGGTGGGGGGGGGATTTTATTTTATTTGCCTGTTTACTGGTCTGTCTGCCTCTCTACCCAGACTGATCTGCACGAAGGCCTGAGCCCTTTCCTACTCCCTGCTGTCAGCCCCTTACCTACCACAGTGCTCATGCTCTAGAAGAGTTGTTCAATGGAAGAGTAAAAAATGAACAGATACCAAGGCCCCATTACTTCTGTTATAAACAGCAGGAAGAGAAGAAAATGTCAAAACAATTTTCTAATTAAAAAAACTAATAATTTTTGACCACTTTAAATTCTACATAGCAAAATATCTCTTCATTTCATTTAGCATATTTAGCATTTCTAGAAATTATTAATTTTCTTTTCTAATTAGACTGGTTATACTATACACAGTTGTTTTTGTGAAGAAGGGGCATTATTTTATTTTATTTTTATGTTTTTAAAGATTTTATCTATATATTTTTAGACACAGGGCAAGGGAAGGAGAAAGAGAGGGAGCAAAATGTCAATGTGAGGTAGCCTCTTGTGCACCCACCACGGGGGACCTGGCCCTGGACCTAGGCATGTGCCCTTACTGGGGATCAAAGCACTGACATACAATGTACACATTATATACATACACACATAACTATGTACATACATACACGTATAACACTACTCATCACATAACACAGCCCACTAGGTGTGCAGGTAACATGTAGCTCTCTTAGCATTGACCTGTGGAAATTGGAACTAGAGAAAGAGGCACAAGAAAGTGTTAATACCCAGGCTACTGCTATTGTTGTAATATGGTCCTTTGTCTCTGACCCAGGAGTCTCCTGTCTTCTATCAGCAACCATGAAATTGGTAGGCTAACTTGCTACTTTGCAAGTAGGACAAAATTTTAAACCTTTCACAAATTTTGATACCATTATGAAATCCTATATATGAAAAGAAACAAGAGGTGCAGGACACTCGTACAGCAATGTGAAAAACTACCCAATATGGGTGGTAGGGAAATGGGTTTTAGCGTTGGTTTAGGTATAAAATATGAATGATATCTAGGACAGCTGCTTTACTTCCCTGTGTCTCTACAGATAGCTAGGACAGCTTCTGTTCTCAAAGATTAGAGAGGTAAGAAAATATGAAATGCGTAGTTGCAGAATGAAGAAATGTGAAAAAATCTAACCATGTAAATGTTAAAGATACAAATTGTGATGACAGCAAGTACAAAGTTTATTTCATCTGTATTGAAATATTTATCTGTAATCTACCATGAAATGAAAATTCTCTTTTAACTTGTATATCAAAGAAAAAATAAAGAACCCCACAAAGAAGCTCAAGTAAAATATTTTTCTGATATACAAATGCCACTGAAGTGAAAAATCTTCAATAAGACCACCCAACCCTGACAAGTGTATTCACACAGGATTTAAAGAGTAATATTTGTATGACATACAGTAGGTGGTCTTTTGCGTGGATGAAATACTCCAGCTGACTCTGGTTCATGAATGCTTCTAGGAGAATAATGATAAATTTCTACCAGTCAAAACACGATGTTAGCCTAAGTTTCTAATCCACTTTCAGAATTGCATTTTTGTGTGTGTAATGAAATATTTGAACCTCTTAGTCCTATGTGTGTGTGTATCCATATGTGGACTTATGAATACTGGATACTATGGGTAACATATACTCATAGCTGCTGATTTTTCTTTCAATAGCTTATTTATTTTATTGATTTGGCTATCAGGGAGCTCAAATGTAAAATTTTTAGCACTAATGGTAACATGTATAAGAAGTAAAACTTGGCTTTTTATTCTCTATTCCTTATTTTTTTTAAGATTTTATTTATTTATTTTTAGAGAAAAGGAAAAGGGAGAGAGGGAGAGAAACCTCTATGTGTGCTTGCCTCTTGCACACCCAGCTGGGGGTCTGGTCCACAACCCAGGCATGTGCCCTGACATGGAATCAAACTGGCAACCCCTTGGTTCTCAGGCCAGCATTCAATCCACTAAGCCACACCACCCAGGGCTCTATTCCTTATTTTAAATAGCTTTATTCTCTCTATATATATTTTACCATAAATTACCTTACATTATTTTAAGAGTACATAGAAACTAATGACTGCATATGATATGTATGTGTCTTGTAATTTTAAATGAAACATAGCTTAAGTAAGGTTGTAAATTTCTTGGATCACCAGAAAAAACATAGCAGAACAAAAGATGCCATTTAAAATTACATCATCAAAGTGAAGCACCTTGAAAGACTGTAACAGTTGTTACAATCTGTTGGAATTTCAAGGATGATAACTTACTTGCATATGTCATCTTCTGGTTCTTCAAGCCCAAATCTTTCATCAAATGTAAGTTGTATCCATACATTTTCCTCTGCTGCTACTAATCTCCACACCAAGACCATATTTCTTGGATAAGTATGAGGAAACTTTGGGCTGTGAATACTTCCGTTAGTAGACACAGTGATAACTCTCTCATGCTGAGGATCTTGTACTCCTAAAACAAAAACATGGGCATAAACTTATATTTAGAACAGACATTTCAAAAAGTATAGGTTTCAAAATGCTTTTTAATCATCCACTTTTTACCCCCAAAAAGTGTTGGATATGCATTACACAATATAAATTAAGTACCATTCTTTTCAGAATTTACCCAGAAAAAAAAGATTATTCAACACTATTGAATAAAAAACCTGTGTTTATATTTATTCTTCAAAGAAGTTAGTCTCTTAAAATCTAATTACTAAACTTCAAACATCCAATTCATTTGGATTACTAAAATCACAATAAAGTTTACACTGTAATCTCCAAGACCTTATCAAATGTGAGGCACATCAGAACAAAAGGAAACTTGATAAAACTCTAGTTTTAAAAATACAAATTATGATTGACATCTCTAATCGTGATTAGGTTAGATAACTTTCAGTTCATTGGAACCTAGATTATCTCTCTGAGCCTAATGTAATACAGTTAACCCCTAAGGGAAGCTGGGCGCCTCCTAAAGTCAGAGAAATTCAAAGTGAGAGAGATTCAAAAGGAGGGAGATTCTCTGTTGCTGGCTTTGAGGGTGGAGGAGGCCACCTGCCAGGGGATGTGGGAAGCCTGCATGAGCCAAGGGCAGTCTAATGCTGACCGCTAGCAAGGAAATGGGACTTCACTCCTACAGCCTCAAGGGAACCTGAAGGAACTTGGAGGCAGACTCTTCTCGACAGCCTCTAGAAAGAATCGAATCTGGCTGACATCTTGATTTCAGCCGTGTAAATCTCTGAGCAAGAACCTAGTCACACAGTGCCCAGATTTCTGACCTATGGAGCTAAGAATAAATAAAGTGCAATTTAAACTGTTAATTTACGGTAACTTCTTGCATAACCACTAGAAAACAAATACATCTTCCTTTGGGCACAAAGCTGTTTGGATGGCAAGTCATTTCTTTTTGCCTGCGTTCTCCAGCAGTCATTACAATAATAGCAGCAACTTCTCATTCAGTATTTGTTTTAGTGAAAATACATCACTGCACCCTAATGAAGTGTAATTTAAGAATATTACTCCAAGAAACTTCTTGAATTTAAAAGACAATATCAAGGGTCATGTATTAGAAGGGTCATGTTATTGAGGTTAAAGAATAACTTTTTAATGGTTAAAATACCTGACATAATTTTAACAAGTTTATTTATGGTTCTTAAAGCAGTTTTTTAATTCTCTTAAACAGCTATTTCAGCAATCAGTTTGGTAATTATTATTTTATGTTTTGTAACATAATTAGGAAGACAAGGTAGAGACAAATATAATGCCTTTTGAATATATCCAGTGCACATTATAGGGAATGCCATCATATTAGTAAAATATGCTTTAAGTGCCTAAATGTGTTCCTAAACTTGTCCTCAGCAGTCACTAGACCCCACAGAAATATGTTCCCTCTTACTGGATGATATCGATACTGCTGTCAGCTACATTAACATGTGAAATGATAAATAACTCTTTATGCACATAAGTTAGCACCAGTATATTTCCTAAGAAGAGAGAAAATCTATCAAGTTAGATGTTTTTTTCCTATAATGACATGTTGTTAAGAAAATAATAATAATTTACTATTAAATAAAATTAATAAATTGTGTGTTTTCAAAGATTTCTTTTAAAAACAAGGTATTTCCTCACTACATTTTCTTCCAATAATGTATATACTTCAGAAGTTGTTTATAGCAGTAGCTTATCTCAAGGGTCCTTCTTATTTTACAACTAATATTTTTAATGAATTAATGTTTCCAATCAGATTTACTAAAATTTAATATATGCCTCATTCTGTCTCAAAACAAATGCTTTATAATCCCGAATCACTCTTTATGGATACAGCAATGTATACTTTTCATATACAATCTAGAAAATTAAAGTTATTAAAAGATCTGAATTCTATTTTTATATCTTCAGTCAAAAACCTCATATAATGTAGATACTTAAATCTTTATATCATTTTTACTTTATAATTCACAATTCCATTAAATTAAAACTAAATATAATTTACAGATTGAAAATCTAGGCCTTATTTGTGGTAAAAGAATTGTAAATTTTCCTCTGGTTACTGTCAGTTTGTCCTTTAATTCAATGTTTCTAATTATATTTTTCTTGCTTGTTTGATTTGTTGATTAGGTTCCACTTATATGAGTAACCAGAGGGGAGGAGAGACAGGGATAATGGGGGAAAATAGGGGAAGGTCCATCAAGGAACATGTGTAAAGGACACATGGACAAAGCCAAAGTGGGCAGGTTCGACGGTAGGAGGGGGGGATGGATGGTGTGGAGGGCCGAGGTGAGGTGAAAATGGAGACAGCTGTACTTGAACAACAATAAACAAGAAGTTACAGGGGAAAATAAAACCTATGCCTAATTTCAAAAAAAATTATAAATATCCTAAGTTAAACTGTTGCTCCCAAAAATTCATCTCAAACGCAGTGAGGTTTGCCACCAAACACATATGATTTATATGACTGTCAAAGTTTTGTGGAATCTCAAACTACCCCATAATCAAAAAGAAAAAATAAAGCAACAAACATTAAGTTCTACCAAATTAAGACTCTGCATTTGTAGGTCTGTTCCTTATAAAAATAATCTTTCCAAATATACAACTTACTGGTATTTTACGGATGAGCTTAAGTTTGTAACTGTTTTAATGAATGTCTACTTTTCCTATATCCAATAAACAGTACACACAAAGAAAGTACCAATGAAATAAAACTGTTTGTAGCCAAGTCACTAAAATATTTACAACATGTTCTTTTCAATGTATCCTAAGCAAGCATAAATTATTCATCATAGATGAGTTTAGCATGAAAATGAAAATGTGTACAAACACTAAATTTTTTAAATTATAAATATACACTATTTCATATTATCCTGCACAATCCCCCTTGAGGTAGAAGTATCAAAAACTAAAATTGAACAAAGATAGAAAAGAAAAGGAAAGAAGGGATGTTAATGATGCAAATACTATAACATTATTGATTATGTATATACATATACAATTCAACTTACAGAATCATTGTATATTCATATGTATTCAATAAGTTAAGGATTAAAATCAAAATAATTTCCTAATGTTTGCCATGCTGTTAGCCGTTTAAAGATAACTGAATTAGAGATAAAAGAGGGGAGGAATAAGAGGGTCTAAAAGGGGATAAAAATAATAATAATTGAAAATTCTATGCTATTAAAAAATAACACTAAAAAAAGCTTTCTGGATAATATATATATAACTCATCAAGAAAGATAAGTCATCCACTTGCTTCTCTACTCTGATGTTTTAAGTTGATTTTTGAAGGAAAGACCTGTAGTACTAAGAATCAGGCAAAAAGAAACGAGTCTCCAATCTTGGTTGAGTGTTAGAGTGCTGAAGAATTCTGATTTCTGTTCCGCACATGCAAGACGATGGTGATGGGTCTCACACAAACCGGTAGACTTCACAGATGTTCTGTGCAATTTTTGATCTGTTTACTTCCAAATATAAGCTAATTTCAAATTGTGTCTCAAAAGATATTTCTGTAAGTCAGTTACATCTATTTTCAAATCCTTATTTAACAAATAACACATACTCACTAGTCTTATTTTTGCTTTGATCTGCTCACTGCTTTTTCTCCTGTGATAATCCTTCTTTATCCTTATCTTGCTACTTTGTTTATAGTAGGTATTTCTATTTCCACTCTCATTAACTCTCAATTAGCAAATGGCACTTTTAGCAGTAGTAAAAATCACACGGCCTATCCATGGAAAAGCTCGTTTTACTGCTTCCAGGACTGGCACGGTTCTGCCCAGGAAATCCAGAGAAATCTCATCGTAATTTTCTTTGATTCTGTAAGGAGAAGATGTACCTGAGCTCCACATAGCACACAAATATCTCTGCATAAATCCCACATGATATAGATGTGTCCAATCTTCATGTTTAGTATTTTAAATTCTGACTAGTAATGCAAAAGTCTAATATACTAGATAGAAAATTCAGACGCCATCAGCTCAATCGACTATGTACCATACCTTTAAAACACTAGCAAAATAAAACAAAAAATAATCAACAAAGTTAGTGTTTACCTCAAACTGTTTACAAATTACATGAATAAATGTTCATTAAGAAAAAATAAAATAAGGGATCACTACAGTAAGTAAACCATAAAATAATATATTTAAGGTGTGTTCAATTGAGGTCCTGGAATTTACCCTAAAAGATAATCCTTTTATTCCTCTAAGGAAATGTATATTCAAAAATCATATATTGAGAATCTATTATGTTTCATGCACTGTACCAGGTGTTGGGACATCAAAAATAAAACAAAGCCTTGTCCTCTTAATATATATATATATAACTTGTAAGACTTCAATTGAGTAGCATTACTCAACTAAGTACCCTAATAAACTAATATTCAACTATCAAAACTCATTTTAGAAGTTACTTAGTGCATATGCCATACCAAATTCCAGTGTACACCCTTTAGCACTGCATATTTTAATCATAATGTATGGGTGGATCTTTCTTTCCTACCACCCTATAAAGTCCTAGAAGACAAAACTATTTTTATTGAAGTCCATAACCAGTATCTAGCTTTGTGCTCAGCCCATGGCACTACTTCATACACAGCGAGAGTAAAGAAACTTAATATCCCAGAACATAGAAGAAAACAATTTTATGTATTATTTAAAAATTTCATCCTTCAGTCCTAAATTTCCAGAGACTATCCATATAAAGAGATTTGACAATTTATACAAGGGGGGACCCCCTCACAGATGGAATTATCTTCTGGAGAGTGGGAGCCTTGTAGTACAGGTTTCCCCTGCTAGGTGAGTGTTCTAGGAACCCCTCTGTATCAGTGGACCAGCTGGTGGTGTTGTGAGAGGCTGGCGTCAGCTTCAGTCAATTTTTTTGAAGACTCAACACATTTGCCCATTTCCTGATGGGTGATTGACAAGCGTACCTGCCCGCACCATGCTGAGTGTTCAGCAGTTTTTGACCAAAAACAGCATTACTCCCATGACCCCCCTCCTTATTCACCCAATTTTGCCCAGAGTGACTTTTTTGTGTTTCCCCAGTTGAAAGAAGTCCTCAAAGGGTAACATTTTGCTGATGTGGAAGAGGTGAGACAAAAAACACCAGAAGCAACAAGGCATCAAAATCAATGTTTAAATTAAGTCCCTTAATTTGTATTTGATATCTTACTCAAAATTCATCTATTATAATCTACATGTATTTTTCAGCTTAAAGTGATAGGTATTAGAGTACTCATTAATAAAATTTGCCATTTTCTTAATATGCTTGCTTATTTTTTAAAAATAGAACATGTTCTATTTTTTGAGAATGCCAAATCTTAAGTATGAAAAATATATCAATTGGTGATAAAACTTATTATTTTAGTCAATATATTTGATATTATTTATATTATATAAGTTAGAGACAGTCACAAACTACCTTAAAGTTCAATGAAGTGATAATTGTATAAGTTAAGCACTTTATTAATTATAAATCAGTATATATGTGAAGGAGAAACTTTGGGCATCACATTCTGTCTAATTTAAATACAATGAAAAAAAAAGTTATTATCAGGTATAAAGTTTTTCTGAAGTCAGAAAATAGGAGATTGCTATGCAAAATAATGCAAAATTGGTCATATATACAAGGATTCCATTTTCACAAAGATCAAATTGATTAAACCAGAAGCAGTGCTATTTAGGCAGTGATTCTAAATTTCTGATTTAGAATTTCTAATTTCTAAATAAATTTCTGATTTAAATCAGCCTTCTACAGGTTGATTTAAAAAAGAGAAAAAAAAAAGGTAACTTTGTGAGCATAAAAAAGTTAGCTATTGTTTATCTGAGACTGTCTTTAACAAAGGTTAGAATTTATGTTCTTGGTATCTACTGAGAAGTATAAGAATTTAGCCATTAGCCTCCTATCGATGAGTAATGAGAAGAAAAAGGAACTGTGTTCAGGAAGTTCAAAGCAAATCTTCCATATGCAGTGAAAGAAAATTAGTATAGTGAGCATCTTCCCAGCATCCCTCATCACCACTGTGCAACAGCCACTGAGTAAAGAAAAGCAGGACTGACCCTATGCAGAAGTATACTTGGAAACTCAACATAAGCCCATCTCCCTCACTGCATGATTGGCTCTAATAGACCAATCAGAGTGAATTCCATGACTTCCCCCACCCCCAATAGTTGGGAATTAGACCATTCTGTGTGCAGAAGTAAGGTCTAGAACTACTATAGCCACTAAGCCATCATAACAGAATACAGCCTGGTGCAAAAGTCAATGCACAGAAGTAGGCAGATACACAGTAATATTGAAAAAAAGGAGCTACATCCCAGCTCAGACTGCACAATAAATTCATTCAGTTTCTGGCCTTCTCAGGTACATGACTAAATAAATCACATTTACTATATTTAAGTCAATAAGAGTTAAGTTTTTTTAATACACACCACCAAAATCATTTATATAGTGAACATGTTTGGGTTTGTCTGGGTTGGCCTTTATTTAGACCTGCTAGCTGGTGGGAGTGTTATTAGTGTACCCTTTCATGCTCTAAAATATCTGAATTGGCACCATAAAGGACACAGCAAATAAGATCTATCAAAATATTCTGGTACTGAAGCATGAAATACAGAAATGGTAAAGCATTGACTGTATGGTATTTTAGCCTTAAGGTAATGGTAAAAGTAACCTATTTTTGTTTTATACAATGGAAAATAACATTTTTAAGTGGAGGCTCAATTATGGAAAACAGAATGACAATAATCTTCTTACCTATTTGCTATAGGATAAACAACCAAGTATATTAAACACAGAATCCTCTTAAAGCCTTTATCACGCACAAATTAGTAATGAATGTAATTGTATATACACAGTTACACATACCACTATAGTGAAACATGTTTAGGCAATGCTATTATTTTTTATTCTGTGTTAAATTGTGCATAATTTCAGGTGCCACAAAAGAACAAAACCAGAATGTAGAATAGAGATAAATTAGACATAATTCACATTTCAAAGAAAACATTCAAACATTCACTATTGATTCCATTTTCAATATTTATTCAGTTTTGTTCAATTAAAACAATTATTCAATGTAGAAAAGCTTACATAAAATAATAAGAGCTCTGAAATATTTTAAGTAGCAAAATATATTTGTATGCAATATTATGATGATAAAAACTGCCTTTGTCAAGTACAAATTCACAATATATAGTCTTTAATTAAATGAATAAGTTTATTTAAGAGAAAATATGTTTAGTAAAGAATCTCATCTGTTTTACAGACTCAAAATCTGTCCATTTTTTATCTGCACAGGACATATAACATTCAAGTTGGAATTTACTAGCAATTTCAAATATGGATAGTAGCTACCTATTTCTTTGTGAGCACATAGTGTCTAGATACAGTACTGACATTTTAAGAAAAAGATGTTTAAAGTTTGTCCAGGAAAATAATCATGTAAAGGTAATCAATACAAACCTACTTCAAAGAAAAATACAAATGAGACCGCTAGTTCATGCCTTCAATGAATATTTAAAATAGGTTTAATTTTTCTTTTAGGGTAACCTCTGAAATAGACAAAATAAATAATTCCTAAGGTACAATGAAACAGAAATACATTTATTTCAGTCTTATATATTCAGCAATCATAAATGCTGAAAAATGACTTTACTGCTTCCTACTTATATTTAACATTTTATGTTCAAAGGTGAATTTATGTACAATAAGCCTATGAAATTCTTATGAATAATATTCAAAGATAGGAAAAATAATTTATTTAGTCAGTCCCACTCAAATTATGTTCTCCTAGCTTATGTTTTAAATGTCATTAAATGTTGTAAATAAGTGATAAAGTATTTGCATTTCCATAAGCAATACCTGAGATTTATAAGTTATATTTGTAGCAAAATCCTTGGTTTCAGCAGTAAATCCACATAATGGAATCAAGAACACATGAAGCTCAATTGTACTGGGACATGAGTGCCCTTATAGGCTTGATTAAATACAAACATGCTTAGGAATGTTCTAACCATTCTACCCTGCTGGAAAACATCACCTTCCCTCCCCAAACTCTGAGCTCAATAACTCTTGTCAATCTTAACATAACGTTAAAATATGAATAAAATAAAATATGAGGATTTTAAGAGACATGAAAGCCATAAAGTACTAATATAACAAAATTTTGGTGGGAAAATTGTTTGTTTAAATTTTATTTCTGAAAACAATATATTTTTAATAATTAGAATATTTAATCATGCCAAGCTATTTCACCTCAGCTTACATTATTTTGTCATATATGTGGTCTATTGTAAAAGAATACATAAGCGTCAACATGAAGATGGTAAGTATACTTTATTCTGGAATTGGTTTGAATATATCCGTTAGCAGAATTCTTTAGCAAAAGCTAGTTTAAGACAACAGTTTTAAAAATTAAACCAGAGACAAGAGGTCCAAAAAGAGAGGCTGAAACAGGATGGAAAAGATTCAAGAAGATGCATACTTTTATTCAAATAAGGACTGCACTGAACTTTACAAAGTCCACCAGAAGTTTATTGTCTAATACCTCATTGTCACGAGTTGCTTCAACGTTTTTCAACGTTATTCAAAAATACCTACTTCACTATCTTCTAATCACGGTGAAGACTTGGAAGCTGTGTCTGTCAGATTGGACATTGTCTGATGCTGCGTGATGTGAGTCCTTCATTACGGTGTTTGCACTGTTTATGTGAGTGTAATCTCCTAGTCAGCAAATGCACTAGCTGCACTTGTGGCCTCCCAGCGAGTGAACAGACCTGTCTGAACAAAGCATTTCCTTGAAAATTCTTGCTCATGAAATCCAATTTTGATGTTGAAAACTCTCACCTATGTTTCCTATAAGCCCACCCATTTCCCTTCTTAAAAGAAATAGAATACTGTCCCCCTAAATGGAACAAAGACAAAGAAACAGATGACAAAGGGGTGAGAGGGAGCGGGAGAAAACAGGGAAAAAAGTACAAATTAAGTTCATAAATTAAACTTAATTGCAGTAAGTGTAACATTACTAATTATCTTGAAAAATAGTTACTACTCCTATTCTCAAGCTGAAGTATAGCTTTTTAAGGAAAAAATATGCATAACATAAGCCTTAAAAACAACTACACTAAATAATTTAAACTATATGATTTAAACTTAGAGTGATTTATACACAACACCCTAAACCTTCCAAATATTTATTTTATAGCAGTTATCAGACTTCCAGATTTGCTTGAAATGTTATATTCTTATTAAAAAGCAACCAAAATAAAAAGAGTTGTGGTGGGAGGCATATACCAAAAAAAAAAAAAAAAACCCTGATATCAACATGTATTAACAAGAAACTTTTATTCATTACTATATGCCAAGAGAAAATACTTAGAAATGAAGAATGGAAAAACAGGCTAAGAAACGCTAGAATAATCCATTACACTTTAAGAAACATACTTCTACTCTCTTTCTACCATAAGTCAAACTAATATGCCAGGGGAAATTGTCTTAACATATCAGAGAATACAAAAATGAGACTAGAGATATTTCAGTACATACACTGTAGTTTGAAGATCATTAGGAGTATGAAACAGCACTGAAGTATTGTAACAACTAAACAGAAAACTAAAAGCACAAGGATAGAAAACACTCACATGGCGAAAGGAAGGCATTCGAGTCTACGCTTGTTCACGCTGAAGAATCAGACAAGACTATGACACCACCAAACAAATTCTCATCTCTCATATGGTTCATGATATCAGCCTTAAGTATGTGAAATGACATTAGAGTGTATGATAAGAAAAGTTTAAAAATTCAGAGTAAATAAAAATATATGTTTTGCTTACCTTTTAAATGTTCTTTCTCCTCTTTTCTATGCCAGTCCAGATGCTTGGGTATAGTTCCTCCCTGCCAGTAGATGGAGATAGTAAAATTGAGTCTTTTGGTGACCTCAAATCCTAATCTAGGTGGTTCAGAATCTTCAATTTCAGATTTTGGAAGTAAAAAAAAATTCGAATGATTGAAAATACACATAAAGCTTGTAAAAAATGATTATCGGAGTCAAATAAACTTTTATTCATGGTCATTGATACCAATTATTAAGAAAGAAGGTCTTGGCTGGCATAGAAAAAAATAAAAGAAAGAGCATTATTTTGTAGGATATATTCCCTTGACTCTTCAGTCTTCCCAGATTTCAACAAATGTATATTGAGTATCTACTCAAAATTGTAGGTTACTGGCTAGATGTATAATTATCTAGTTAATTTTAATTAGTTAGTTATCTAATTAATTTTTCATATAATTATCTAGTTAATTTTTTTAACAACCCCATGAAGTAGTAATTGTTATCCCCAAACATCTTGGTCCAAATCTATATTTTTTAAAGTTCCATATGGTGAGCTCACACTCGCTTGCCAAGTTTTTGTAGTCCTCCTGGTGTTCAGTTAATGGCTTCTCAAATTTAGGGAGAATTCATTTCTTCTTCCTACTGATAAAGAGACCTTGAAGTTGCTGGAAACTCCTATTGGTAAAAGCTGGTTTTGTTTAATTTTATTTCAAACAGCTATCCAAAAAGAAATTCAAAAGACTAAGGGGAAGCCATTGGACAGAGATTAACTAGATCATCGGAAATAAAATGGGGTTCAGGAGTACTGTCACCTGAAATTGTTTTTTTCTTTGAGAAATTACATACTTAAGGTCAAATTCATTGGGATCAGCATTTAAATTTGTGATTATTTATAATGGTTTATAAAATAACAAAATTATCATTTTCTAAAGCTAAGAGAAGGACATACAAGTACCTCTTGAAAACAATGAAAAAGCAAACACTAAGAACATGCACAACTAAAGAAGCAGGTGGCATTATTGTGCCAGGACGGCAGACACAAACCATGACGGTCCCCAGAAAATCTGGACATATGGCTGCCCCAATGACAAATGACAAGGCTTATCTTCAATCCAGATTCTTTTCGTCTAAATCCTGTTCTCTTTCTACCACATCCAGTAACTCCAGGAAGACTTTCAACCTGGATACGTGTGAAGTGCACATGTTCGTGTCAGCATCCCCATTCAACTTCGCCCGGGGAGTAGAACTTTTTCTCTGTTTTCATAAATGTGGTAACAGCTATTACATTTAAAGTACTTTACTTCAAGATAGGTTAAAACAACAACAGCAGGTTTATTGTTTTTGTAAATACCACAAAAACAACAATCCTAATAACTTTTTCTGTTTAACTGCATTTTAATCGTCTATTTGCGAGGTGTTTCTAATACTACCACCGAAGCAACAGTCATTTTTACCAATTACTATACATTTGCTGGATTCTGGCTCCACTCACTACTTGGAACAAGAGGGGTGACATTAATTCTACTTCTAGTTGTAAACATTCTTCCAGAATTTGGTATTCCTTAAAAATGATAAATTCCATGTTAATTTAGAGAAGATAAGGGATCTTTTCAAATGTGTTCAATGATTAGGGGTTAACAGATATGGGAAAATAAAACTGTACTGTAAGTAAAAACTGCTTATCCTTCACAATAAATGCAAGTCACATACATATTCATTTACTTACTTGATTAATTAGTCTTTAAAATCCCTGTGTGTAATTTAATTAACAAACTCAAAAAGGCCATGAGTTCTGCCTAAGTTTTTGTTTTGTTCTCTTCTCATCGGTTGCTTCTTATTATTGTATTCCCCAAAACGTAACACAGAACATTACCCATAATAGACAGCGAATAATGGACTGTCTAAACTGCCTAGGGATAAAGTATACATTTCACTGCAAACATATTACAAAGAAAACTTAGTAGATAAAAAGGATGATATACAGATTAACTCCTTGCCTACCATTGCTTTCTGAAGATCACTGGCTTAAAAATTGACCAAAATCCCTCACATCATATACAAAGATACCAGCAAACAATTGCCATGTCATCAAATATGTTTCTACGAAATTAAATTATGTTAAGTTCATGTTTGAAATTACTTCACCATGATCTTCAAGAAATCAAAAGTCAGGGACGGCAGTTCCACCAATCATGCCATTCCATTCAACGTCACTTCACTGCGATGCTGATAAGGGCAAAAAGTGATTCCTAGCTGGGGCCACTGTCTGTGTGCTGTTTGCAAACTGATTTTAGTTAGTCTTCCATTTCAATTATTCTGTGCCAGGTGAGAGGTATGAAATAGGGAGGTAATGTTCAGAACTGATTGAAAGTATTATGGATGGTGGCATAATACAATAACATCATTTTGATAAACAGCACGCCGGTAGGATGATCTATTATACCCAATTATAATAATGTAGGAAGTTTTTGAGACAAAAACAAACCTGGACATGATTTGCTAAATAATGTCTATAATCCTTTGTCCTTTTATAATTGCTCCAATTACAAAATGAGGCTTCTTTAGAATTCCTCAAATATGTTAAACTTCTGAACCTAGTATTTAGAAGCAAGAGCTATTTTTTTTTTGAGCCTTTTAAACCGATGGCTTGAGAAAGTTTTGAGAATCTGTTGAAAGGTATGGAAGCTCAAACCAGAAAATTATATATCTAAATGCATGCTCATAGTTTTCACACAATAGCATGCAATTGCGGAGTATTCACCCAGCCCACAGAAACTGTCTATGAGCCATTTTATCTAGAAAACCATGGGGAAGAACAATTTCTCCAAAAATAACTTGTCCATTATAAAGCAAAGCAAACAAGTCATTCCTCACTCTATGATCAGATGGTTTACAGGGCCATGTTGGTGAAATAATATCAGAGTAAAACAGTAACCAATTTAGCAATTGGGAATTAAAAAAGAAATGTATTCTGAAAGACTGCCTTGAAATTTGGAGTTGAACTACATATATAATCAAATATATGTGCATTGTATATATATATATATATATATATATATATATATATATAAAGTAATATAATAGATATAGCATGATTTTTACATAAAATAATGATAATATTTCACATAATTCCAATGCAATTCTCTAAAAGTCTTCCAATATTTTCTGGGGGGGGGGAATGTATCTAATATGTGCAATTTAGAACAATCTAAGAATTCTTTACATTTGCTAAAAAAATGTCTATTCCTGGGAAAATTTTAAAGATTTATTATTTAAAAAGTATATGCAAAAAATAGCAGAAAATTCTATTGCACTCCCATAGTTCCACAAGGATTGATATATCTTAAGAGTTTTTAAGTGCAATTTTTGAGCACCAGTAGTGGGCTAGAAACTACTAGACACTCCCATGGACTACCTTACAGCAATAGTGAGGAAGGCTGAGTCATCCCCACTCCACTAAGGAAAAAACATCTAACTATATTAAGACATTATGAATAGAAAGAACAAAGGAGTAATAACAACGTAAGCCCCACCAAACCTCAGGCATGGCTTGATAACAGGGCTGCTCCCTTCCTGAGGGTGCCTAGTAGCTGCAGGGCGTGTATTTTAAAGTGGGCAGTGGTTCTCTGAAGCCTCATAGATGAGTCAGCAGACAATACATCTAATTTTATCCTAGTTCTTTGGTGATTGAATTGATTCATTTGCAGGAGATACTTAGACCACCATTAAAAATTTCCCTTGTTTTTTTCTCACAGCAAAACACCCCTTTCGATAAGGTAGAAAAGCAGTAGGAACACAAAGATTGAATATGTTGCTATTTTTGGCTCTTAAAGAATTGTTATAACAAACAATATAATTAAAATCTTTTCCCTGACTTTGTACTTCATGAAAGAAATTTTAAAACTTTTAAAAAGATATGTTCAACTTATAAAATTGAATATACTTTACATGACTGTAACATTAAATTCTCCCACCAGTAAACATGATATTCCTCTGTTCAGTTATTTATATGGTATGCATTGTTTTTCTTTTTGAGGTTATTTAAACAACTTGAAAAATAGCTTCTAATAAAGGAACAAGCATAGACCTTCCCATGACAATCAATTAGCAATGTCTATCCCACAGGGCCCCCGTCAACTGGAAAATGCCAATGTCAGATTTATGACAACATCCCAAAGCCAAATTCAAGGGTCAGAAATAAAAACTGCTGCACAGTGGAAAAATAACCACTGCTATATCCTTCAAAAATGTCAAATGTTAACCTTTTCTAAAATTTGGTCCCCTCACCCATCACCAAAAAACACATTCTGGGGCACTAATCCACTTTAAGTCACATTCATAGCCTTTAAACAGCTCTCCACCTACTATTTCAGCAACATTTTAATTACCTTTCCAAAGATCTTGCCCACAGTTTTAGATGAATTAAAAGGTTACCGATTTTGCACATCATTGTAAGTTTTCCCTTAGGACAGGTGACCCTTGAACAACACAGGTTTGAACTGTGTGGGTTTGCTTATATGTGGATTTTTTCCTAATAAGAATACAGTCTGCTCTCCTTATCTTGATTGTGTACCCACAGACTCAAACAACCATGAATGGAAAACTAATTTTCATCCACAGATGGGGGAGATCAACTGTTTGCATTGCTCTACCCCATTTTTACAAAGGACTTGAGCATACAGGATTTTGGAATCTGAGGTCCTGGTACCAAATTCCCCACAGATACCAAGGGATGACAGTAGCTAAGACAAGGGGAGTCAAAAGTTATATGCGGATGGTTGAATGTGCATAGGGGTTGGTGCCCCGAATCCCAGCACTATTCAAGGGTCAACTGTACTTAGAACTCCCTGAAATCATCCTCCATAACACATATTTGCTTTCTTGTCCTCTCTCTTTTCTCAAAGGTACGTTCCTTGTAGGTGGCGATCTTGTCTGTATTGGTCATTCTGCACTCCCACAACTACAGTAGTACGTTGCCCATGTAAGTTGTGCGATGTATATTTGTTGGATGAGTAAATTAGTATTTCTCTAATGATATGCTTTCAATATAATTACATAATAGTCAAACTGCCTTAACTGCTTTTATGATTTTGTAATCCTGTTGTCCACAAAGAAGCTACGGCAGAATTGGATCATAATCGGAAGCCAGTAATAAATTAGAAGAATCTACTAAACAAAAATGGCTGACTTCTCCATTTCAGTCTCTGTCTATTTCCTCTTCCCTCTTTCCTCTTCACTTTTTTCTATACATTAATTACACTTTAACAAGTCTTCTCCCCCCTTATTTTTACCTTAATTAAATTATATTTTTCCTCTCCTCCCAATTCCTACCTATTTAACTCGCTCAAAGGAATTTCATTAGAACTAAAGTTTGAAGTGTTTTGAAGACAGGCAATGTTTCATAGTGTTATAAAACCACAAAGCTAAAGTAAACTCAAAGAAAGTTTTTGTCTTAAGTCTTAATTAAAAAGATGAGCACATGACTTATTATTATCTTCTACTTTTAAGACAGTTTCCTGTCGATTATTCTATCTCTGTGAAATTAACTCTTCTCCATAATCTTCCTGAAGAAAGGGTTATTTATCCCTGTTGTATTTAAAAAGCTTTCATCCTCTTCACCTATAAATAAATTGATATTACAACAGTGTTTCCACAAGGCTTATGAATTCACACTTATTAAAGAAAAGAAATGTGGAATGAGTGCTTCAAAAGACAGTTCAATCCCTATGGAGTTGATACCTAAACACCATGAAAATAAAGAAACCTTTTTAATGTAGACCATTTCCTACGAGTAACTAAGTGACTTCCCCACCAGTATATATTAATACAGTATTCCAAAATTTCACCCAACTTTAATGCAACTGGTTTGAACATTATATCTTGCTCTAGTACGTGGAAAAAAAGGAGTTTTTTCATTCAAAAAAAACTGAACAAAAGAAATGGTAAAGGTGAAAATACATCAGAAAACTTTGAATGCCGATTTATTTGAAATACTAAAAGTAAATGTGAAGGGAAAATCCTATAGGTAAACAAAACAATTATTCCCAGGCAGGTGCTTTTTTGTGTATAGCGAATGGTGCCAAGAAAATCAATGTGGGAAGGAAAAGGCCCTAATCCTGGGGGCTCCCTCCTGCTAACTGCTCAGTTTGTAGTAGCAGCTGTAATTTCTCTTAAGTAGATGCCAACATAGTGGTTTTAATCAGCTTATGATGGCAAGTGCACAAGAAACTCCTTGCAAATGTTAGCACTAAAACAAGAGACAAATGGCAGGAACTGGAACAATCCAGGCAATTTACAGATGAACTTTCCTAAAAAAGGATTAGGTTTAAAAATATTTTCCAGTCAAAGACTGGAAATCAAGAAAACAAACCAGCAATCACAAGGGCCCAGTGAGTCTAACCAAAAAGTTACTGCGTCACTGTGAGTTTTTGGTGTATAAATTTGACTGGAGATAAGTGATGGTACAGCTATAGTCAAAGCTTAACATCAATGAAGAAACTGACTCATCTAATGAGCCATGCATAAGAGATCTCACCTGCTAGTACTTTCTCTCAGCTATTGAAAGCTTCCAATCATTTCTGCTCAATGGGTACAAATTTGTGTTTTTGTATATGAAATAAATATGAACAAAGTGCTTGAAATATTAAATTCAAATGCAAATGAGTTCAGACAGACTCCAGGAATTAATTTATTAAGTAGAATAAACTGCTTAGAATATACTGCTTAAGTACTTTAGACATGAGCTTAAATGAAAACTATTTAAAAAATATTTTCCAAATTGAATGGACTCTGGATTATTTATAAATTATAGGCTAGCGTGTTACGTAGAAGTATTATTATAAATAACATTAGAATCCTGAATGTATATTATACACAAAAAGATATCAACCAGATATGTGGATTTCACTCCTATGATTTTGTACCACACTACTGACTATTATAAGGCCATATCTTAAATAATTATTCTGACAAATCTGCACATTTTGGGGTTCTCAAGAATTCAAAGTCACATTTTGAAGGAAAAGACTGATAAATTAAAGAAAAAACAATATGAAATCTAATGTAAGATTACAAAAATAGACCTCTTAAGAAAAACCACACATGAAATCACTAAAACTCTAATTTATCACTATAGATGAAAAATAATAGTCTTGCTCACTCTGGTTATAATTGGGCCACTTTAACCCAAGTCACAGGTACTGTCATTTTACTGTGCTTATTTTATATATCATAAAATGATAATATGCTGAAATGTATGTTCACATAGATACATAAATGTATATGTACACATATATATCACTGAACTCAAATGTAAAACAATAAGGTGCAGGTATGAATTTTGGGGTCACCAGAGCAATGAGTCTATGGCCAGGAAAAAATGCAGAGAAGACTAGATCGCCTAATGCAAACGACTGATAAAGCATTTGGTTTGTGCAGCACATACACTGGCAAACATTGGTGGCATCACTCTCATGCACTCCAGTTGGAACACCCTGTTGACTCGAGGCTTCGCAGGACCGGCCAGAGTCTGACTTCTTGCACAAAGCCCCTGGACCTAGAGCACACAATGATCTCATCTTGTCTGAGCTCCTGAGACACATCTGTCGCACTATACATTTTGCAGTTCAGCTTATAGGCCTTCACTGTTTTTAATTGAAGTATATGTTTAAGTTTTATCTCCTGTACTACACAGAGAATCACTTAAGGCCACAAAATACTGTTTCCGTTTTCAATGTTCCATGTTAATGCTACTGAATATAGAATTTCAAATGATTTGATCTTCAATAGGAAGCACCCTGCACACAATAAATACTTAATGCATATGCATTTTAGGTTTGCTATGAATTAAAAACTCATCTGTACTCAGTCTTTTTAAAAAGAAAACTTACACTGAAAGTGTGATATATATATATGTATATACATGTATGTATACATATGTATACATATATACAGCTAAATGCATAGTAAAATTTACAAATTACATAAAACACTGACTATTTACTACAATCCCCCTCCCAGACTTGTTTTTTTCCAACTACTTCTTGCCTACCAACAGTAGGACTCGCCAGGGCCAAGGTGGGAAGGACTGTTTGGCTATTGCACTGGTCTCCTCACCCCCAGCTCCTAATGGGATTATAACAACCAAGCTATCCAGGTCAGAATTCTGTTCTGGACTACTCTTTCTGAATCTGTGGCAATTTTACCACTAGTTTTCCTCATATGATGTTAGGGAAAAAATAAAGATATTTTTCTTTTAACAGTTCACTTTATGATTTACTTTAATAGTTATTAAGTATATGTAAATTATATTCTGTTTCCATGGGAATTTCCTACAGGTTATTTTTTAAATCTTTTTTTATTTAAGAATAACATTCCTCCATGGAAGGAAAACACTTAGTGAATAACAGCACAGGAGAAGATGGTCTGGGTAAAAACCCATGATGGTATGTAGGGAAATGCAATGTCAAGTTTAGAATAAAGGCTACAAAGTCCTCGGGATGAAAGCAAGGTGGATGTTTTGGATGTTTTATCCTAAGGGCCTAGGACATTCTTTGGATTTATTATGCTCTTAATAAACATTTGCAGAAATGATATAACAGATAGGTCTTGCAACTTGGTTTATAAAAATGAAAAATATAAGCTTTGAGCAAAAGATGGTCCTGTATGCAAAGTAATTCAAAGAATACTGAAGTCCAAGTGCTCCAAAGGTCTTTTGTTATTTACTAAAATGTCTGAAACCATCACAAGCCATTTCGCTGAAGTTCAAAACACAGAAGACCCAGGCATACATATGAATTATGTGTAATTAATATAGTTGAATTACAACTATATGGCAAATTGTGTTTACTGTTACATTTGCATAACTCATCACTTGCAGTAATAGTTCTCAAGACAGACCTATAAGACTGATGAAGTTGTGGCATGGCCTAATACTAGATATAAAATATCTTCCATGTTAAATTCAAAATCAACAGCCTATAAGGCCTTTGAACATTAGCTCTGATTTTGAGACATTAAATTATGAGATGTTCACAAAAGGGGATAATAAATTATAATAAACACAGAAAAAAATTAGTATGTACCATAAAGATTACCTTTTTTCAAATAACTCAAAAAAGTAAAATATGATAGATTATTGGCTGTGTATCAATGTCTATTTGAATTTTAAATATTTATTAAATAGCCAGATTTGAATTTGGAAATTTAAACATAAGAGTGACTTCAGTTTAAAGTGGTTTCTAAAACGGACCTTGGAAAATGATGAAAACTCAAACATAAGTGGAAACTATTACTAACAAAACAAATATTACACAATCTATGTAGAATTTCTACAACTGATAAAGTAAAAACATCTGAAGTGAAAAATAAATCAGCAGCTTACCTATGATTCAGCTCATGAAACAAACGAACAAACAAAAAAGCCAATCCCTCCAAAAAAAGGAGGGGAGATACTATATCTTTCCTTCAGCTTCTTCTGAGTCAATAACACTGGATATGTGCCAGACTAAATAAACATTCCTTTAATTCATAAATTATATTTAAATAGCCAGAGCCATTTTATGTGTATTCATGGCCTTTTATGAGTTTGACCCCTCAGATATTGCAATAATCAGAAAACAGGGCAAAAATAATTGATGAGTGCAAGGAGAAGGAGCAATGGCAGGTGTTAAATCACAGTCCAGAAGGTAAAGTGTTATAAGCAGGGGCTTTTTAGGAATGCACCTGGTACTGTGCATGGAGGGATTTATGGATGTCTCACATCCTTCTTTGGATCAGAATAACAACATTGGAGACAATAAAGATTAAAGATACCCCCCTTCACTGGGAACTGGGCTGGATCTAAGCATATCAACCTTCTCTCTAGTTACAGAGTTGAAGGGGGAATATGACACATATTCAAGGTGATGATCCAGTCAATGAAGTCCCATACCCTGTTTTCCAGTAAAAACCAGATCTCACCAGATGTCTCTTCATACAAAGTAAATCATAAAATAACTCAATAGAAACTATGAAAATAATATCCTGCAGCACAAGTAAAGGGTAATATTATCCTGACAAATCAGAGGGGTAAAAAAACGTACCTCAGAGTGATTTAGCACAGAATTTGAAAAAATAATTTTAAAACTGTTTTTGCATTATCAATGAAATGTTAAGGAACCGTTAACCCTGAGATGTGGGAGAAGTTAATAGATATGGAACACAGAGAATAAAGAGTCAACCTAAGAATTAGAGATGCTCCCAAAGAAGAAAATATGAAATGCTGAAACAGAAAAAGAATCAAACATGAATACTTTCTTGTGCTGTGAAGGAAAAAAAAAATGACCTGAACAAGCAAATAAAAAGTATCCCCATGTCCTTTATAAACTTAATTAAAGAAGATCTATTCATAACTATGTTCTCACGTTATTTTAAATTATAAAAATATTAGCAAAAGACCCTGATGTAAACCTCTGATTACTTATTGTCTATTCTTCCCACACATTTTTAGAATAAGTACTATTTAATCTCCCACTTTATGGGTTTACCACAAGCACATACCCATAGAGGCAGGGTTTAGGTATATTGTGTTAAGAGAAAAAAGATTGAGAAAGCCTATAAAAACTTTAGTCACTGCTCACATGGCTAAGAGTTTTGGTTGCCAAGATTTCTTCTTGTTTCTCTGTTTAATTCTTCTTTAAATATGATATTATAACATGAGCTAATTCTTCATAATATAAGATTACAGGTGAGAACTTTGTAATATTAAATCTTAAAATATAAAAACATTATTTTTCATACTATCTGTTTCAGTGTGTTTCTTAACTTTCTTCTTGATAAAGAAAAGGACGTTTTCGATGATCTGAGACTTTTTTTCTCTAAGTATCGATTAAGAAAAAGACACCTCATGTAGCTGCCTATCTATATTATCTTCTAAACTATTATTCCAATTCATTGAAAATTTAATTAGCAATATCATCATATCTGAGGAAAGGGGGCTTAGGGATTCTGTGCTACTTCTCAACTAGCCTTCCCTTTGGCTAAGGGGATCTGACCAGCATCCAAGCACTCCCAAAAGGTAAAAAGAGTCTCTTTTGGCAAATGGTACTCACACACCTATCTTGAGGGAAAAGTTAAGGATCTCCATGTCCATGTCCATGTAGAATTAATCCACCCTGAGTTTTAGCAGAAAAATTAAAGGCATGTGTTCTATTGTGGATCCCTAAGAATCCCTTTCCTTCCTTAAGATCATGTCTGCTTAGATAACCTCTAAGAAGGAAAGCAAAACAAGGGCAGGAGGAAACCTATGGGAAGGCAAACAGCAAGGACAGCTTAAGATTTCTCTATTCATTTGGGAAGGGCACTTCTGATCTGCTCACCTGACTTCCTTCTTTCTCAACTAGTACAATAAAAATCTGTAAGGCCAACCCCAGGGCCAATACTAAGGTAAAAGAGACAAGCAACCAATCCCATAAGCAGGCACTAGTCTAGGCTTGTGGGAAAGGCTTTCTATGGTTTCCAAGTCCTCGTGGGCTGCTAATGAAGGATGTGCCTTTTCCTTGGAGTGCCCTACTGCCAACAGATTTCCTCAGAATTTACACTTTACCAGGTTAGAGGAAAACACGACTCACGGGTAGGAGTTTCCAGCCACTTTTCTTTCCAATATTGTAATAGAAATGTTGGAAATGTTAGCCTCATTGAAAATAATGAGGCTAATTATAACCAGTGAAAGGCGTACCTGGATTCAAAGAGGTAAAACAACCACTCAATTTTGCCTCTTCATATTTCCTTTTTAAAGATACAAAAGTAAAAGTGCTGAGAAATGTTAACCTTTTTTGTACTTTTATTTATCTGTATCTTCTAATGTTTTAATCTGAACATTTGTGTACTTCTTTGTTAATTATTTATTGCAATGAAGTGAAATTTTAATATTTAATTTAAAACCCATTGTGGAATTCAATTTGTTAATATACAAATATACCAATACCATAAATTCATTAGGAAGCTATTGCAATGCAAAACATTTTATTGAATATGGAAACAGATTAATCAATATATGATTCTATACTATAATGAACCAAGTTTCAACCATCTTTACAAACAGGTTTCAGTAATGATAAATATGTTGTTGGCATCTAGTCTATTATAGACTTCATTTCTATTTCCATAAAACCAATAAATTGATAAAATAAATCGTTAAATGGTAAATTTCCCATATTTGTCATTTATTTTCTTATTTTTATTTATCAAATAAGTTAGGTAATACATGTAAAAGTTATTACTTGCATAGGTAGTTGTCTGATTTTTGTTACGGTTGTTGTTTTCATTTTAATCTCGTTACTTTAACTTGCAAGTTCTTGCCTCTAGTCAAAATTCAGTCTGGGCACCCATAAAGGAATACAGATCAAAATTCTTTATCTATATAAACAACTGCAAATGAATTAATTACGGAGTTTAGTGAATACTCCCCAGTTCTCCTGTATTTTTCATATTTAAATATACTTAGATTTTATAACAATGTCACATTTATTATTTGATATTAATTAGAAAAAATCAGCTGAGAAAATGTATATTTGACATTTTTGAAATTTGAGGAATTCTTCATCCTTATTTTTCCCCTTTCCTGGTAATAAAAATACATGGTCATGGAACCAAAGCCTGAAATTATTTGAAATGCATCTACATTTAGGAATATATAAAAATACTATACTCTATTTTCTTTATTAGGCTCAAATATTTGTTTCTGTAGCTGATTTAAACATGTACATGTATCTTTATGGATATAATTTTTAATATCAGAAGTCTGTCATCTACAGATAGTTTGAGTTTGCATTTAGAAAATGACTATTGTAGATGGCTTTGCTCTCTCTGTACAGCTGTTAGCTACATAGAACGTCTCATTCAGATTAATTTAAAAGTTCCAGTTCTCTCAAGAAAAATAAGAGAAAGAACCCACCGACTTAACTGTGAAAAGTCATGCTGAGTTAGACAAGCACTTTCATGTAGAGGCTAAAGAGATGCTTATCTGATCCAAACCTCAGATGCAGGCATGCCATGGCCTAGCAACCAGGGAACTGAAATTCTTTTCAGCACAGATATTTTATGTGAGAGTGATTTTACATATGTACTTGTATAAAATTATTACCTTGCTGTCACAAAACACACTAAATCACCTAAGATTCTACAAAAGTAGAATCTTATCAATGTTTTCTTAGAAAAGAATGACGGGACCTGTAGGCCTCAACTTGCTGGGAGTTCAGGCTTGGCTTAGACAAATCTCTCATGAAAAGAATCTCTCTAGTCCAGGTATGTGTATTATACACCTTTAGATGAAAAACATTTTCATAATATCACTGGCACTGTTGCTGCAGGTGTTACATATTTGGAGAGACCGTAATGATAGTATTGTTTGAGTCAGACATATCATAATGAACGTCCTAACTTAAGAAGAAATAGAATATGAAGAAAATGGACTCATACACCCACATGTGTGCATGTGTAGGCAGATGAACACACACACACACACACACACACACACACACACACACACCCCTTACACAAACACTCAATATCTAAATGTTTGGGCATTGGTTCTGCTTTATAAATAGATGGTATATGTGCTTATCTTATCTTCTCTTTTATCTTAATAACATCCAATGAAATCTCGCATTACACATACGTCCTAAAGCAAAGAATGAGAATTACATTTCATAAACAGACCAATGAAAATGTAGTTTCAACACTCTCTAGATTATAATAGTCATTGACAATGTACTTAAGGAGGCTAAGAATATTTATGCACCCTTCAAAAGCAGTGCATGGCGTATGACTTTACACCTCTAACAATTGATACATGAATGCCACATAAAATACAAGCGTTTTCTCTACTGCCAAACTGCTGCCATTTCATTTTGTGTAATAAAATGGAGGGTTCTATAGTCCTTATTTTCAGCTTCCAATAGAGCAAAATAATTTTGGAAATCCTTTGTAAATATCTTAGCACACTTAGACTAATATTGAACCTGTAATTACAGTTCACAACTCCTGGGTTTATAATTATAATCTAGAATGCTTGTTCAATTATGGAAATTTTGCATTGCTAAAGCTAAGCTACAGCAGGTTGAGCTAGAAATGAGACTGGGGGATGGGGAGAAATAGAATAAGCACTTAGATGGGGATAAGGAGAAATAGAGTTTATGTAAGAAAAAAAGAGTAACTTATAGTGAAAACTCTTACATAAACTCATAATTATTGACCTAAGAATATTTGGGGGGAGGGTAATTTCTTTACAGACATCACTTGTATATCAGTAAAATGCCGATCTCCCTTGCAATGATAGAGTTTTCATAAAAGACCAAAGAATTAACTACTACTTCATCCTTAATGATTGTTTTCACATACTTGTAGTTTAGTTGAGACCCATGGATTTTTATTCCTGTGTTAAAAAAATCAGATATTTTTTTTATTACCTAGCAGGTTATATAAAATATTGTGAATTCATATTTGGCAGACATAACTTTGTCAATGACCCAACTGTCATTCTATAGTCGTTCCACTCTGATAACAGAAACTTGATTTTATTCTTCCTCTTCAAAGTGACCGGGTCCTTCAGAGGAGGCTTAACACCTCTCCAGTCCAGCAGTGAATTCAAAACGAACTAATATAATGAATGGTGGTCTTGTTGCCTCGTGGCTAGTGACTGCTCTAGGCAGGGCCATGAGACTCAACCCTGGGTAGTAAAAGGGAAGCTGCACTTTTGTGAAGAAGCTTCCCTTTTCTGTGTCTGGACACAGCTATGTGAGGAGGAGATGCCGGGACAAGCCTAAGGTCAACGTCAAGTCCACAGGCTGAGAAGCTGAGGATGATAGACCAAGAAAAAAACAAAGAAGGTTTAAAGAACCTGGGGATGATGTCACTGAGCCTTTGAATTAAGAAAACCTGAAACTGCCCTAACTCTAAACTTCTTGTTAGATGAGACGATAAATAATATTTAAGCCATGAGTGGAGCCCTCTATTAATCTGCAGCTGTAAGAATCCTGAGTGATGCCGCTATATTAGAATTTTTGTAGGAATATACATGTAATATGCATCCTAAAACAAAGCCATACGACCTACTACTGAGAAACTGCTTTCTGTACTCAAACATTCTTTAGTAACATGAGGAAGAACATCACCATGAGCGTTGTACAGCAGCACAGGTGAGTGTAGGTGTGAAAATCTGGTTTAGGAAGGCATATATATTGATTCTTTATTTCAAAGTCTAACTGTTAATTTGATAGAAAGACTTCCTTGAACTCTGCTATTTAGTAACAAATAAGGCAGAGAACATACTGCACTACTCATTCCAAATCTATTGTGCCACCTTCACTTGTAATTTGGGTTTCTTTTGCAGGAATAAGAACAGGGTCTGTGTGTGACTATTAAATTCAAGATTATTACTCCATCTAAGGTCACACATTTTAACTCTCATTAATGGGTTAACTGACAATGTCACAAAAGTAAATTCTTCAAAACACAAAAAGAAATCAATCAACTGTTAAAGAAAAGGTAGGAGCCCATGCTGATGACAGGACAAGAATAGGCCACGTCTGTTCAAGATGAAACTGGTTAAGGGAAAGGAAGCTGACAGCCCATTCCTGTAATCGCTCAACAGCTTTCTAACAGGAATCTCCCTTCCAAATAATACCGTTCTATAAATCTCCTCTTGAAAGCTATCAACAGGAAATGCAAAGATGTTTATCATGTGTAATGTGCACTATGGATTAAGAAGTCCTAAGAGGTTACGATAGTTTAAATTCACATCACCCCATGGAGGGACCCACCGAGAGGCCCCTGACCTGGTCAGCAGGAGTATTCCTCTTCACTATCAGAGCAGTAATGAAAATGCAGCCCTGCCCCTTTCGCCCCAGTGGTACGGGGTGGGACCAAAGTAGGTTAACGCTGTGAGTACACAAAATGCAGTTGATTTTTGTATTATTATTTATAAATTATTTTCTTATTTTCCATATGAACAACTGTATACTTATTTTGGCCCCACCCTGTATATTGGCTCCTTCACTATGGATTTACAGGAACATTGCATTCACCTGGTATTTAGTGAAAAAGTATATATACATATATACCTTACATTGTGATATGTCATTTAAGGTTGCAATTAGTTAATTTGCAGCTACACAAACATTGTTTTATAAATCCACTTTGTGCGCATATTTATACTATACAAATACATATAATTTAATTTAGCTTGTGAGCTCCCTTAAGAAAACAAAATCTTTTCTGATTATAAATTCCTTCATAAAATTAGGCTTAAGATCAAAATACCACCCACCAGATTATGTTTTTTCTCCTTCTTGGTCCATCACCCAGGAATCTTTCCTCAAAAGCCCCCTTCCTGCATGTTCTACCTAACTTTTTAATTGATTTTTTAATTTATTGCTTTGATTTATTTTCACAACACTCAATCTTGCTTCATCTTTTTTTTTGCAATTCACACCATTCTTTCTTAGTGTTTCATTCCTTTTCCTCCAACACTCCCCATATCCCCCCATACACACCAATACTGTGTAGTTATTACTGCTAAATTTTGCATTCTTTACCAGTGGTGTGTAAATGGTTGGTAGCTACCTACATTAAGTATTTCCAGTATGTTGGAGGAAAAAGGACACATACAGTTCTAATATAATTAGAGAGGGAACCATTTAACGAAGAACTACATGCTTGAGGAAAAATGAATACTTTGTCCAAGTCAGTCTGTTAAATACCTTGAGTTACTGTCTTAGGGGTAGTGTAATGTTGAACTTCAGGTGTGTACTGACTTCTTTGTGAACTTCCCTCAGAACTCTGAAAGAACAGACACATCGGTGTCTACTAGGGTGTGATGAAGGGTTCAGACACTCCTTATTCTGGATGACTGCAAACCTCTCATTTTTCACTCAAGGCTATTGTCTTCAAAAATCTAGTTTTCCTGCCCAGACAAAGGCCTATCCTCCCCTCAACCGTGATTACTTAACTCTTTTCATAGTTATCTTTTTTTTCTCATCTTTTCAAATACCCATTGGTGACTGCAAAATCTTACAGATAGAACTAGCAGTTTCTCTAAACATCATAACTTCATAGTATACATCCAATCTAATTTGTATTGCATTTTATGCTTTCCAAGACATACAATGTCATCTAATTCTCACAGTGTCCCTGGATTATTGAGAAAGAACTGATATTATTGCCATTATACATACACGAATACTTAGGCTTAGCAGAGTTAAGTAATCTGCCCAGGTGTTAAAAACTGGGTTTACAACTGATGTAACTTTCAAAGCCAATGTTTTTAATCACCACACTGCCTGTAACATTCATCATCACCTGCGCAGATGTCTATCATACCGTCATTGGAGTTCACATGTAAAACTGGAGTCTCGTTCATTGGTATGATCACGTAGGCCAAGAGAATTACAGTCCACACAACTCCACAGAACGGAAGGGTCCAGCTTAAAATGTCAAACTTCAAAACTAAAAGGAGATCTGAAGCTTAAAGATACTTTGTTCTTTTTCTCTAATCTTGGCATATGCCTGATATTAAACAGCAGCCCACTGGCTTTCTCTATTTCAGGTGTACATTAAAATAGTAGCCTTGCAAGCTCTGTTTCTAGAAGTTTAATAAAGCTGTATGCAAATAGTTATTGTTTTTAAAGGCGGAATGATCCAAGTACTGGAGGAAAAAGTACATGGTACCTGGAAGTAGGCATGTGGGTTTTCTTGGTTATTTGATTGATTCACTGGTTATTATTTTTATTTATTAATTTATTTTTACCTAAGCAGGTAGTCTGAGTTAATACATGCTGAGTGCTCTACGTTTTGTTAGCTTCTGGGAGAACAAGGAGCTTGGTCACTGCTCTGGAAGATACATGTGTCAAATGAGGTGACTATAACATAGAGGAAGAAGTGGGTGTCAGTTGGAAGTAGTGACCCATGGGGTGGCACTAAGACAAGCAGCCAGGAGCCTGATAATTTAGGAAGAGGAGGAGCCTGCACATTCATCCAGACATGGTTCGGGAGAGACCAGGCAAACAGGGGCATTGACCACTGCAAGGAACAGCATGTTCCTCCGGAAGGTTTGAGGTTCTGCTCATCTGAAAGTGTTGGTTCGCCTCCTGCACCCATCATTCCAACAGAGGCAACTTACTGTAACCAGAGAACTTCTAATCGCCGGCTACACTGAGTCAGCAAGTGACACATGCTGCTGCCTCCGTTTGAAATGTCCTTTTCCACCTATGTCATTCCTCTTCACCTTCCAGACCAAGCTGAAGTCTCCATCTTCCTCAAAGTCCTTCCTAAGTAGTCTCCTTGTCCCCGATCTCCTGTATTTGTAACTGAGAGGTAAGACTTCTTTGCCACGCTACCAATGCCCACGCACCTCCTTCTGTCTGCCTCTGTCACTAAACTGAGATCTCCTTAAAGCAGGAACAAGGTTGTTCACCCCTTTTTACTCAGTTTTTGATGCAAAGAACATATATGCTCTTCAAATTTGTTAACTAAAAGGCTGATGTAAAAAAAAACCTTAATAACTTGTATATTGTTGCATGTAAATACTGCTAAAGCAACCTAAGAGCAAATATAAATTTAAAGAATACTATTTATAAATCTAATATCTCTTAAATGCATTATTTCAATGCTTAAAATTTTCTGTAACACACATATATCTATATATATTCAATTATCTGTTTGTCCACCTATATGTATTTGGTGATACATATGCATATATACCACATTTTTCACTGAGGATTGGCAAAGCTGGAGACGGCACCCTCAATGTCTTATGACATTATTGCTCAGAGTTACCATTCCACTAGGAATAGTGATTTCCACCGGGCTAGGAACCGAAGACAAATTGAAATGACCTCAGGTTAACCTTTCAGCAGACTTTTATAGTGTCCGGTCAAATAAGTGAAGTGCAGATGCAGACAAACAGTATGAGCCCTTCTCCCTTCTCCCTTCTCCTGCATGGTGATGACTGAAGGCAGCTGGCTTTATGGCTGAGTAAGTCACCATTTATTTACACCAACGAAAAAACTTCTATTAAAAATTTGATCATTGCTCACGAAGAATGAATGACCCATCTACATCAATGCACATTAAAGTTGTTAATAATTTAAAAATTTGAATGCAAACAGAAACTAATACTGTCATTCTAAATGCCACTATCACGGTGGGTGAGTGGAGGGTTATTTTACCTAGACACGGAGTTCCTGCTGGTTGTCTATGAAACAACAGAGTTGTCTATGTACAACTCTGAACACAGTCAAGACTGGGCTCAATACTAGCTCTACCAGCTCTATACCCAGAAACAATGAAAATCCCTGAACTCCAAGTTCCTTATGTGTAACATAAGGGAAATAATACCTCATAAGATGAATAAAAAGCACACACAAAAGCACCAGTAAACGCCAGAAACCACTGAGACATCAAGAGTGGCAGATACTGTGACAATGACAGTGACTCTAAGTAAATTAGACTCTAGTTGAGGCACAATGAGCAAAAGTGATACATGTTTCTCCCGAGCTTTAACGTCCTGCTAGTGACTATAATGCAACACATTTAAACCAGATTTAATGGTCTCCTCCCTAGAAGCAGTTCACAGACAGGGTTTGTTTTTAAATTTTGTTTTAATTTTTTACAAGTATTTAACTTTCTCTGATGGCACCAGCATTTCTCTTACCATAAGTCTCAAAAACAAAACATAATCAGAACACTATCTTCATCTGTGGCACATAGGAAACTAGCGGTCCTAAAAAGGATATAAAAATCTCAAGGGACTATTATGGTAGGGAAAGTTAGAGAAAACTATTAATAAATAACAAATTGAAGTACGGATGGAGAGATAGACATGCTTTTATTACAGGGATTCCATAATGAACTATTGAACCGAAGGGTGTCGGCTGAATTTATAATTTCTCAGCAAATGGGGACTCCAGTGACAGAAACGGAACTGCGCACACACGCTGGGCACCAGCAGTGTTTGCTAACAGGCAGAGCGCTCCACCGCGGCCGCCTGAGCTGTGTGCTTACGGCGTCATCTCGAGAGCAGGGCTCTGGGCTCTCCCGGCAACTCGCCGGTGTGTTCAGTGGATCTGAGCTTCCCACGAAGGGCCGAGGAGTGCACCTCACCACAGGTACCTGTCACACGCCTGCCCGAGTCCTTCCTACTCGCTCCACCACATGGATTTTTTAGGTAACATCACACATGGGTTAAAAGGACATTATAACTACTTTCTCCATATTTTGTATTGCAATACTGTCCTCTTGGAAATAGACTGACAGCATTTGTCATAATTGTTTTAAAATATTTTGCAAGTCAATGAAAGAATTTTAAGGGGAAAACCTTAAGATAAGAAGAAAGTTTAATTTCATTAATGTAAAAAACAGTTATTCTGTTCACTGCATCAGGCAGTAGCAACACGTGTTTTAATTTAACCCTCAGCCCTGTGATTCATAGTGAGAATGTTTCTATGGATACAAGAAATTTTTTAAAAAAAACCTCTTTTAGATCTATTTATGAGATCGTTTACACCATTAAAAAATTCTTGGTGAAGCGATACTGGGAACAATTACTGAGCTCACTGCTCTGTTGGATTCTAAGCTTGGTTGCCCAGCAGTGAGGCACACTAAGAAGTGTAGGGGCCAAGCCAAACAAGAAACTCAAAGTGTTTTAACATCTTTGATAAAAAACACTCAATAAAAATATAGAAATACTGTATTTTAAAAGCACTCATATAAAACATACTAAAGGTCACATAATTTTCTCTCTAATAATTTTTATTCTCACACAACTAAACCTTGAGGCCTCCACTTAGATGGTGCATTTCCAGGGGCTCACAACTGCATCTGTATCATTCACCTTTTGTTACCAGCATCTTCCAAGGGGCCGTGTATGTAAAAGGTGCTCAAAAACAGTCGTTGAACTAATTAAGCATTTATTCACATCTATTATTCCACAGCCAAATTTATTACTTTAGTGCCACAAATATATTAGCAACAATTTTGTTATGTTAATTTCCCCTTTATAATTTTCATAGCCTATATTTTACTTTAATAGATAATTTTGACTTTTTTATTGAAGGCTGTTTAAAAATCTTTTGAGAAATAAGTAGCCTAATAATAGTCTGAGTATACAAGTAGAAATCTCATAAATTAGATTATCACTCTAACTTCTTAACTGGGCACCTTAATTTTCTAGTTCTCCCCCAAAACCCATGCTAAAACCTAGGAGTTAAGACTCTCCATAAAGGTGTGTTGGACCATTGCAACAGAATGGTATAGTTCTGCCACTTGCAGACAATCTGCTCCAGGAAAGCTGGTCTCATCATTACTGCAATGCACACAGTAGGTACTTAAACACACATTTTTAAAAATTCATCAGCTAATCAACAATTCTCAGAAAACCTCCAAAATCTTGTATTCAAAGCTGATTAATTCTCTGGTTCAGAGGCAGGTTGTAAACAGGGAATCCGTTAAATAGAAGATAAAACTGATAGTGTGAGGTTGTAGAATAATTGGGGTTTTGTCAAATAGGAAATTAAAAGGGCTCTGTTGTTAACTAGCCAGAAGGCAGAAATTTTGTCTGAAAAGTTAACAGAAAAATGAACAAAAACCAAGTAATAGGGCCTTCACTCATTTTAGTCCCATTTTTCTAGATTTTGATCCATTCCCATATTTTTCAATCAAACTTCTCTGATTATTACTACTCAATAATACTCTTGAGTATTATGACTCAATAAAAGTATATAAATACTGTATTTTAAAAGCATTCATATAAAACATACTAAAGGTCACATAATTTTCTCTCTAATAATTTTTTATTTCACACAACTTATCCTTGAAGCCTCCACTTAGACTGTGCATTTCCTGAGGTTCACAACTGCATATATGAACCTCAGAAATTTTCAGAGCATTTTACTAATTCTGCCCACAAACTTGTATAAAACTATATCCAATGATGAATCATCTGTAATAAAAATTAATCCATTTTCATTGAATGAATCAAAAGAAGGTAATTTGGGTAAAACTCTTCAAAAATTATGTAAGATTAGAAATGATTACAGCATTTCAATTACAGATTACAAAGAAAATGAATAATAATAAAAACTTGATATCAGGATTAAGGAATTCTAGTTAATTATATATTAACTGAAGCAATTAATACACCAAACATTTGGCATCTTTTTACCAAATACACAAGTGGAAATATGTAGGGTATAATTTAATCTTTATTAGCATAATTCAAATATTCTTAATAACTTTAGTATCTAAAGACTAGAAATGAAAATCATTGTTGTCTGAAAGTTTTTAAAGATCAACAACTCTCAACTAAATCTTCGACTGGAGGAGTGCTGGATGATTTCATAAATTTTCATTTATTCCCCAAACAACCTGAGAGGTAAGTGATATCTTCATATAACAGGTTAGCAACCCAAGGATCAAGGAGCCTTACATGCTCCGGGCCACAAAGGTACACAGGTTGGACAGTAAAGAGAAATGCCATTTGACATGAATCCCTCCAGTCCTAAGTCATAGTTACCACTCCCAACATAACCAAACTTTTATTACAATTTTAAATTAGTAAATTTTAATTAATAGATTGATGCAGTATTGAATATAAACAAATCAAAATATCAGCTACATATTTTGGAAAAGTGATGCATATAACACATTAAATATGCATTAAGAGGTGAAAATACAGAGAAAACTATGCAGATTCCACTGTGCTTTGTGAACAGCAAGTAACCATAGCAACCAAAGTAGTTAGAAAGCAGAAAGTCATTCAACCATCCAGATACATGAAACCCACGAAATTAAGAGCAGCCACTGAGTAGCACTTCATGAGAAAACTGTGCAAGCTTCAAGTACCACCCAGCACCGTATCTGGAAATATTTCAATTTTTTTGGAAGAAAGACCTATTAAGAATTGAAATCGAGCCAAGGCACTAACAATGTGTCTATCGACCATCTGCTAAAACGATGGCATCACTTTTTGGCAGAGATGATCTCATTCACTTTATAAGAAGTATAATTTAATATCTACAATAAAGAAACTCAGTCATTACCCCTCTCCAGTAACAAAGAAATCTCTAAATGTACAGACCTCTACGTGCAATAGGAAGTACAAACAAACCTTCTAGCCTCTATAGTCCTTGCTCACTCTCTTCCACTTCTTCACAAGATTATCTCTGTTTCCTCTTTCCCTTACATTCCAGAGGAAGAGGCATTTGTTCCCCTACCCAAGGTGAGGTTCCTCTGCCCAGCCTCAGGATAATCTATGCTCCCTCCCATTCTTCTTGAGATCAGTAATATCCAATCCTTCTTGATTCTGAAGGAAGTTTTACTTCCCAGGAATTTCTTCTCTTTGGCATTTATACATGTTCACGTTAGATCTATCATAATTACGAACAAACAAAACCAAACCAGTAAAATACTCTATTGCCTTACAATCCTGTGTATACATACAGTTAAGTCAGAATAGAGGGACACATACTCAGTGAAAACACACACACACACACAAAGGAGGAGGGGAAGACAAACTAAGCAAAAGTGATGAGATTATTACAAAAATGTACAATGTTCCCAGATAATAAAATTAAGTACTTCCTCCACATCTACACATATGAAACATAATACACACTAGCAAGGAAACCTGGCAGAAGGTTTTTGCCTATGAACAGTAGAAAAAATACACCCAAATATAAAACTAAAAAATAACACACTGAAAATTCAGAAGCAAATATTAAGAATGAAAGTGACTCAACAATGAAAAATGAATTCTGAGTGATAAAACTAATTGGATAAACATGGCAATTCAAGACAATATGCTTGTCAAATTATCAGGAATAGAAACAAATCCAAGTGTGCAAAATGGTGAGCCTTACCAAGTCCAGCAAACAGACTAGACAATTCATTCCTGGAAGACAAAAAACTCAGGAGGATCTCTTGACATAATTTCAAGATTAATTTTAAAATAAAGGCAGAGAAAATAAACAATTACACTAGGTTTGGCAGGAAGAGACAGGAAAGTAAGATGAAACTCAAAGATGATGGAAGCCTTTTAAGCCAATTTTAATCTCACTAGTGTGATTTAATGTCCAAAGTGATACCTACCTTTAAGAACTCTGACTCAATCATGCTTTGTTAGGAATCCAAAACCAGGTAACCCAATAAACTTAAAGTAACTACCAAAAATGAAACAATAAATTTTGGAAATGAAAGGGAACTTAACTGTCATTCTGTTGCAATGAGATCCCAATGCATAATTTACATGTAAAATGCAATTTAATTTGAATTTAAATTGGATGGGGAAGCCAGAGGAGGATCATTATTTATCTGAAAAGAGCACTGAGTTCCTCATCAACTGACATGTTTTCCTCCCTGCGGTGTGCCTAATTTATCACGTGAAGTCACAGATGAAAGCTCATGGAAAGGAAAGAGACCATGATTGAAGTCCTGCTCCATCACCCATTAACAGTGACTCTAGGCAAATCACTTAATTTTACTGAGCCACTATTGCCTTTAAAACAGAGCTAATTATACCTTTTTAAACCATTGTGAACATTAAATAAAATAACACACAGAAAGTGTCCTTCACTTATTAGTTCCCTTGCCCAGAAAAATTCATCATTTACTTAGTAAAAATAGACACCATTTATCCACTTCTTGACACACTACTTCTCTCATATATTAGATCCAAGTAAGAATTAATTCTTCTTAAGATTTTTGTGTGGCGCAAACTTTAGAAGATAAGAACAAGCTTTCAGAAAATTCCATCTGCATGTGTATGTGATTTACAGTAATTCCAACTATCTACTCTAACCTGTAGCTCAAATGTCCCTCCTCAAAAGGACTTCCTTGGATACTAAAATAGCACCTGCAAACCAGTTTACTTATCTTGTTGTCTAATCTGTTACTCCTGCTTTATTTTCCTTCTCAGCTCCCCTCACGATCCAACTTATCTACACTTAGGTTTATTTGTTGCTTATCCCACTGGCATAAGCTCAATGAGAGCATTTATCTGTGTTTTTCAATGCAGAATTGCTGGCATAATAGATGACAAATACATATCTGCTGAATAAAAGCATGAGTTAAAAAGAAAATTACCTGGAGACCATCTCTTAAAAAAGAAAATTATCTTTAAAGCAAACCGAACGCTGGGAGAGGAAAATGAGCCTGGCTTAAATTCCCTCATTTTAGCAGCAGCAGCAGCTGGGACTGTGGTGCTGGCTGCATCAGATTCTCTGCCTCCTTTACACAAAGTGAAAAATATATAAGGATCGAGACACTGGAGCTGGCGAAGTCTAGGAACAGGCTTAGAACCAGAAATAAACAGTGATTTCAAATGCAACCTTCAAACTTCCTTGAATGAATCCATCATATTGTCTTAGAGAATAAGAACACAGCAATCTGAAAGCTCCTGACGAATAATGAAGACCCTAGTTGGAGTGTCTCCCATATGCCAGAAAGTGTTTTAGATATTTTACATTGATGACTTCATTGAATCCTCACGAAAACCCTCAGTGTTCCAGTATCATTCTTGAATTCTTGCTATGTGCCAGACACCCGGCTAAGGTATTTCACACAATCGTTTGTTTATTTTGTTTCCCAAAGATAAGATAGTTACCCGTAATCTGCTAATGTGTAACTGAAATGTGACTCAAAGAGATTAGTAAAAGTTATTGGAATCATAGAGGTTCAGGTACAAGAGCCAGGATTCACACCTGAGCCTAAGACATCAAAAGCTTCTTATTCTAGTATAAAATAATATTGAATATCAACTGTAATTGAAAGATTTTTAAAAATTGAAGGGGGGATAAAAAGCTTCGTATTCCATCTAAAATACCAGACTTCCACTCCAACTCAGTACAAAACAGAAAAATAGATCTTCTAAATTACCAAGTGGCTCAACTTGGAGTAGAAACCATGTATCTCATTCTCCCCTCTCCGTTAACTATTTAGAAATATCTGCATCCAACCTCTGATGCATTAGCAAAAAAATACTATTTGTCCAGATACCAAGTAAATCTGTTTAGAGTTTGAAGAGCTCAACATTATTTTAATTACACTAGAAAGCCTTTCTGTATTACCCAAGGGTATTCAAATCATACATTCTATCTGTATAATAGAATAAAGGAACATAATTGTCCTACGTAGGGCCACATTTAATATACTAGAGATATATCACCTCAAACACACAGTGTCCTCATCTTACATATCCTGTATACAAACGTGTCAGTGACCAAAGGTAATACACAAAACTCAGTATTCTTGGGAGAAAGATGCTCCCTCTTTTGTCTGCTTGTGTTGGGGAGGGTGGCTGTGTTTGTGTGTAAGTATATATAAAGATATACACTTATAATCTACACATATGTATGTATGTTTATGTCTGTATGTATATGTAATATATACATAAAATACATGTCAAATTTTGGCACTTCTGGAGTTATAAGGCCAAAGATTTTAAAAACAAATAAAAAAGCATACAATACAAACACTTCCAAACATTGCTTACTTAGATTGCTTAATGTTTTAGATTTTGGAAACTGGTAAATTTGAGCTTTTTTTGCCCCTCTTTTCATTAAAGTAATACCCATTGTTAAAGATCTCATTGAAATTCAATTTTAATTTCCCTGCTTAAAATTCTAGAATGTTTATGGCTCATGGTGAGGGGCGGTTTGGCCTATACTTTTTGTGTCATGTAACGTGGGACTAATCACTTTCTCCCTTTGATTTACTGTATTTTTTATAATCACTTGTAAAACATGTGATGCAATGGAATGTAAAACTATAATCTTCGGAGTAGACAGATGAGTAATGGGAGTTGACTTCCTGGTTTTTCACTGAGTTGTAATTAGGAATTCTTGGAAGGTAGCTTAGGGGGACAATTAAAAAAAAAAGATTTATGATGTACTTTTAAAATGTTCTGAGCATGGACAAAGGTTTATCTTTGAAGTTTGCGGATATAATTAAAGTGGAAATAGGCTTCTGATTCATAAAGCTCTTATAATTTCCTCTCTGCAGACAGGTTTCTGGCTCTCTCGGGCACTGTTCTGAGGGAGTCTCAAGGTGAGGAAGGGGGGCACACAGTGGGCTTCACTCACAGCTCAGTTAAATTTGGCAACTGGGATTATTTCCTCAATTACATGTGCTCACATGTAATTTTTAAGTTACCTTTCATTTCAGAAAAGTTTGAGATTTACAGAAAAATTGTGAAAATAGTACAGAGTATCTATGAACCTTAAACTTTTTTCTCTATCATTAACTTCTTAACATTGCTATAGTATATCTATCATAATTAATGAACCAATATTGATTATTATTAACTAATATCAATATTTTATTCTTAAAGTTAGATTACATAAATTTCTTTTTCTGTTCCAGGATATCACATCTACATTTAGTCACTATATTACCTTAGAGTTCTCTTTACTGTGATAATTTCTCAGATGTTCTTTTCTTTCTTCCTAACTTCCTTCCTTTCTTCCTTCCTTCTTCCTTCCTTCCTTTACTTCTTTCTTTCTTTTTTCTTTCCTTTCTCTGTCTCTCTCTCTCCCCCCTTCTCTCTTTCTCCCTGTTTCTCTCCCTCCCTCCCTCCCACTCTCTCTCTCCTTCCTTCTCTCTATCTGTCTCTTTTTTTTTCTTTCTTGATGCCCTTGAAAGTTGTGAGGTATTTGTTGAATGTCCCTCAATAGAGATTTGCCTGATATTTTTCTCATGATTAGACCGTCATTAAGAATTTTGAGGAGCAAGACCATAGAAGAAAATGCCATTCTTATTGCATCATATGAAGAACACATGTTATCAACATGACGTACTACTGTTGATGTTATTCTTGGTCACCTGGCTAAGACAGTATGTGCCAAATTTCTACACAGTAAAATTATTCTTTCTCCCCTTTTTACTGTATTCTTTGGAAGAAAGTTATGATGCATGGCTCACACTTAAGGACTGGGGTGTTATTTTTCACTTCTTTGAGGGCAAAGTCTCTATATAAATTATTGGATTTCTTCCACACAGAAAATGTGTCTATCCTTCTCATTTATTTATTTATTCAATCATTTATTTATATCTGTTTGTATCAGTATAGACTCATGGATACCAGTTTAAATGTTGGGTTTGATATGTATTTTTTTTAAGTCACCTCTAAAGTCACTTCAGGCAATTTTAATCTGTTGGGAATTATAATTTTTATTTTAAAAATGCAATGAATGCAAACAACTTTTTAATGTACATCAAATGCCTGGTAGAAAATTTCATTCTAGAAGAAAAACAAAAAGCGTGCATTAACAACTTCATTTAAAAAAGTCTTATGTTTTAAATAAATTCCAATTTATTCCATAAAAACATACAAATAATATAAATAACTATATACAAATTGGCTCAAAATCCTAGCATCAATGACTTTACTTAGTGATCATGGTATACACCAAATGAAAAATCAAATATTAGAATATATGTAAATACATTTCCATAATTACATTGGAAATCTATAAATTTAAAGTTTTCATCAAATGTATTACTCAAACAAATAGAAAAAAATACTTCATACACTAACAATTAGAGCAATAAAAACTTGCCCAGCTCCCTGAAATGACTGACATAAAGCAATATTTATTGGCACTCAGAATTATGTAACTTTTCCATGATTACTTCTTCCTGTACACATAATATGTCTACATCACTTACGGGAAATTTTTGAAGATATGTATTAGCAATTCAGTCTAATTCAATAATTTCAAAGTTGAAACATTAAAAGGTACTTTATTGACATTTAAACAGTGGATTAGTATGTGTTTCCATTTGTATGAAGTTCAAGGAAAAGCAAAAATACTCAACAGTAATAAGGGTCAAAATGATGGTTACAATAGGGGTAAGCTTTGCCTGATTGGGGGTATACATGCAAAAGTTCACCAAACTGTACATGTCAGATACACTTTCACATCTATTCCATGCATTTACTCTCTCCATTGAAAACAGTGAGTGGCGATCCATCCCTAAGTCCATCAGCACAGCTATTCCATGATGCAGATACACCCTACAAATGGCATGTGACCTGTAAACAGTAAGAGCATGCATTGTTTCTGTCATGTATTGTATTTTGGCTCAACTTCAGGGATGTATATGTTCAGAAACCTATTTTCTTCAACCAGGTATAAGTGAGTGAGGGCCCAGGGTTATATGGAAAATTTCCCATATGCCTAGTTTACTTCTAGTATCTCTCCCAATAGTCTTACCAGGTTGACCAAACAAACCATATTAGAAACTATGTTTTATTTGAGGTGGATAGCATTTTCAGGTAAAGCAGAGAGGGGAAAGTAAAGGCTCTGATAAAGAAACACAATTAAATATGTCTCTTTTCCATCAAAATTATAAAAGATTATCGTCTTACTACTAGGCACTTCATTATCTACATTACTTCATGTAAAAAACTGTGTTGCTTAAAACTCTATTTTCCCAAGTTACAAGGATATTCCTGAGTTCATATAATACGTCAATAAAATTTGATAATATTTATTTTAGGTACCCGATATATTATTATATTTTAATATAAGATGGGACTTTTAAAAGCAAATCATGCTTTTCTGTTAATTTCTAGTTTATCTAACATGCTTTAATTTTACATTCACTTCCAAAGAGACCCTGACTAGTAAAGGGAAACCTACTTGTAGTTAGCATGATGGATTGAATTCTATCTCCTCCAAAATCCATGTTAAGGCCCTCAATCTCAGTGATACAATTTGAAGGTAGGGCCTTTGGGAAACAACAAGGTTTAGATGAGGTCATGAGGGTAGGAACCCCATGATGACAATAGTGTCCTCATAGAGAGATCAGAGCCCTTTCAAGGCCATGTGAGGACGCACTGAGAAGGCAGCCATCTGCAAGGCAGTAAGAGAGCTCTCACCATGAAACCAGATTTTTTAAACCAGCACCTAATTCGAACCACAAACTACACATTTGCTTGTGTATGAGTAAAATTATGTAATATGAAATGCAGGCCAAAAATACACATTAAAGAAAGTCCAAGTATGTCTAAAATATCCTTTAGGAATCTGTACCTAGAGAAATGAAACAAATGTTCAGGGGTTTTGTACTCTCAAATAGATGAAATGAAGTTTCTTTTCTTCTTAGTTTGCATCTTTTATTCTTATAGCCTGCAGAGTTCATTCCCTTATATCTCATGTCACAAAATAAAGCTTAGCTTTAAGACAATAAAATATTAATAGAAATAATAAAATATTAAGAGATTTATAGTACACTGTCATCATAACATTATTCTAATTACTAGAGTAGTTGGTGAAATATGTAATATTTCATTAAAGGCGCCCTGGCTGGTGTGGCTCAGTGGATTGAGCTCTGACCTGTGAACCAAAGGGTCGCCAGTTCCATTCCCAGTCAGGGCACATGCCTGGGTTGCAGGCCAGGGTCCCAGTTGGGGGTGCACGAGAGGCAACCACATATTCATGTTTCTCTCCCCCTCTTTCTCTCTCCCTTCCTCTCTCTAAAAATAAATAAATAAAATCTTTAAAAAACTAGAAAATAAATACATTTTAAAAAATTAAAAAAAAATTCATTAAAGGCACTTTACTAAAGAATTTAACTCTCAATTCTCTTAATTCATATAAACATAATTCCTTTATTTCAATCTAGACATGCCAGTTTAGAGTTAAGATATATATAAAATTATGCCAGCTGCAAATCAGCACAACAGAAAAATGTTTCATTAGAAGCACAAGAGGTATGGTGCTTTTTTTAATTTTAAGTAATAAATTGGACAAAAATTTATTAGCATGGGAAATTGTCATCCTAAGAACATTAAACAAAATAAAAAATTTTAGTAGCACTGTGATTGATGATATGCTACTTCTGTGTGGCTTCCCAGGATGAGTCCTTAAGCCCCTCTGTGCAAAATGTCACAGAGAAGCCACCTGCATGCACCTGAGGAAGACTGCAGTCAACTGTGATTTCCTGTAGTCATTTGAATAGTGTCCAGAGGACTAATTTGGACAGAGTTACTTGAATAAAGCTCAATTAAAATTTGAAAATATCTTAGCTCTCTAAAAACAACTGTTGCTTATTAACATACAAGCCCATGGTCAACTTCCTTCTTTTGAATTTTTAATGCATGTAAAAAATGCATTACATAGGGAAGTAGGCCATTGCCTACACATTGTCTCATTTGGTCCCTTCGACAATTCTGTGAGGTTGATGTTATCACCATTTCTACACACATAAACCCATGAAGCTATAAATCAAATAGCTAAAAACAGTAGACAGGAGTTTGAATATAGAAGAGTCTGACTCCAAATTCTATACTCTCTCCAAACTTTGGCATTACCTCGAGAAAAATGTCTTAGTGTCAAGATAATTTTTTTAAAGATTGTATATATTTACTTTTAGAGAGAGGGTAAGGGAAGGAGAAAGAGAGGGAGAGGAACATCAATGTGTGGTTGCCTCTAGTGCACCCCCTACTGGGAACCTGGCTCACAACCCAAGCATCTGCCCTGACTGGGAATCAAAACAGGGATCCTTTGGTTCACAGGCCCACACTCAATCCACTGAGCTATACCAGCCAGGGCAAGATAATTTTTAAATTAGCTTAAATCTGCACACTTCCCAAGTTAAAAGAATTATCAAAAGATTAGAGAAAGCGTTTGTATTTTGAGAGGATATAAATTCTGCTTTAGAAAAGCTTAAAAGGAAGGAAATGTACACATGCACCAGGCACACCCCTGTAGTTTGTCCTACGGGTGGGGCACAGTTCTGCCTAAGAATTTGCTCTTGCCCAACTTAAATGAAAAGTGTAATTGTAAAAGCTTCCTGCTTTTTTTCTGGTTCTAAAAGTGCATGGTGTGGTGGATGCTCAAGTTCATCTTCTGTTTGGGAAGACAAAATGAACTCTGTTGTACGCATATCTTTGAGATGGGAAAGACCTTACAGTATCGAATGACTACTAGTGCACAATTATTTATTTTACTGACAAGGCAGCTGAGGTCTGGAGCAAGTAAAATAATTATTGAAATAGCTAATGCATTTATTAATAGAATAAGGGGACGTTAGTAATGATGTTGATTATCTAACCCTTTAGAAATAATGTACTATTTTAACTGTCCTTCTGGGTTGGAGGAAAATCTTCTTTCAGTGTCAGGGGGAGAGAAAGCAGCCACGTCATTTTTTTATCTACCAGCGTCCATTCATGCATGCTTGGACTAGAGCTGTGGTCTAAGTGTGCGGTCTAACATGGTAGCCACTGGCCACACGTGGCTATTAAATTTAACTAGATTAAACTTAAATAAAACTTAAGTTAAAAATTAAAAATTACTTTTTCAGTTGCTATAGTCACTTTAAAGTTGATAGCCACAGCTGGCTGGTGGTATTGGAGAATGCTGATAGTCCTATCACCCCAGAAAGTTCTAGCAGAAAGCTATTTCTCTTAGAGTGATCCTTTGGGCAATCACCTTGAAAGCTGGAGACACGAATGATGAAAAGGCAAGAGTTTCTAGGCAGGGAGAACAAGGAGTATAAGGGCCTGCGCGGAGACCACTTTGGTCTGTTAAAGATGGCCTGTGTGGCGGCAGGGTGGCAGGTCAGCAAGGGCCGATAGTACGCAGGGCAGCTTGGCAGGTAACAAAAAAGAGCTTGGATCACAGGCTAAGAGTGATAAGAAACCTCTGGAGGGTTTACAGAGAAGTAGAACTATCTGATTTATTTTCAAAAATAATCTGCCTTGTGTATAGAATAGACAATGGGTAGGCAAGAGTAAAAGCAGAGAGCAGAGCAGGTGTTAGGAAGCCACTGAGTAACCCAGGTAAGAAAGGTGATGGCTTGGCCTAGTAGTTCGGTGAATGGCATTGCTTGACATTTCCTCACTTACAGAATGACTATGATGAATTCTTCTTCATACTCTTATCTGTACCTTCTTGCTCTTCCTCTCTCTTCCCTTCCTAACATTCCCCTTCCAGCCAGATCTTTTTACTGGTCCATGTGGAGCACTCTCAGCACCATTTTACCAGGATTCAAACTCCTTCCCCTTCGTCTTCTTCTGTGAATGTCCCCTCCCCTTCTTGCATCAACTGGCTCACCTCAGTGGCCGCTCATTCCCCCACACCTCTGCAGGTAAACACGGTCATAGTCACTGGTGCCCAAGGACACCTTCTACTTTATTGTAAACCATAGTCTTTTGAGATTCACAGAATTTCATCATACTAGCCCCTGCCCTACTTCTTTCTGTCACAGTAACACATCACAACATGATAATTACATGTGACTTTTAAATATTTCTAGTTAATTGAAATTTCTAGAAGAATGGGCCTGGTTACATTCTGTTCAATGCTGTATTCTCAATGCCTGCTATGTTATTTGGATATGCGAGGCTCTGTATTAATAAATGCATGAATTTTCCAGAACGTAGGTGGGGTGAAACAAAAGACCTGTCCTTCAAAATTCCATGCTTGTGAATACTATTTAACTGAAAATACACTTTGTATAGGAACTGAACTAGGACCCAGAACAATACACATACCCAAAGTCCACCCCACCCTGCAGAAGGATGAGCCCTACTGAGACAGGTACGACCCTGTAGGTGTCTCTTCTCCGGAGCCCATACAGCACATTTTTTTCACAGCCCTCATTACACTGATTTTTACTTTCTGGTTCCCTGCTTAAACTGAAGCCCCACGAGGGCTGGGGCTGGGCCAGGTTCATCATTCTTGTCTCTAAACCATTATTAACACAATTAGCAGTTTATTGCATCATTTGACAATTACTATAATTACTGTTCTGGAAGTATAAAGGGGTGTATGTGTATGTGTGTGTAAGCGAGAAATATGAAGAGAGTTGCCGGGGAGGAAGTATTTTGACAAGACAGCTTGTGTGTCAGAAAAAATTAGAAATATCAACCAAGGAAATTCAATTCAATGAAAACAACTCTCTGCATCTCTTTTATGATCTGAGTTTCCTAACAGGCTTGTAAGCATTAAGGTGAGAGTGTTTTTCCTAAGTGATTTGTTTTAATGGTAAACTTCCAAAAATAAGTAGTAGAAAGAAAAGACCATTGGAATAGGACTCCGAACTATCAGGAAAGAGCTTAAGACTTCACTTCCCTCTTTTATAAAATGGAAGGATTGAACTAGATGAACTTCAAAGACTCTTCTAGCTTTACTATCCCATGATCTTTCATCATAGAAGTAAAAAGTACTTAGTTTAGATCCTCACTGTAAATGTAACACTTCAGGCATCACACTGGAAACATCTTTCTAGTTTTGTGTTTGCCTCTGAGCTTCCTTCCTTCCTTTTTTCCTCCCTTTCTTTTCTCTTTTCCCTCAACCTTCCCCCTCTTCTTTTCTTTTTGAAAATTCATACCTATGCACCTACTTCTCCAGACTTCTTGAATCACATTCCTTTAATACCCAATCATGCCCCTTTCCATTTATTATGGGAAGTTCAGCAGCATTCTTAGTATTTTTGAGGCTAGGGTATAAATACTTATTCTCTGATTTTCTACAGGGGTGGGTTAAAAGGTTAATATCAATAATAAATAATACAATAATTAATAAATAATAATTTGAGAATAAACTCTGTTTCATGTACTCACACTTGTAAACCTTATTTTGCTCACCCTTGTATCACTCTGAATGCTTGGCTATTGGATTCTTGATTACCACTCCTCTCCTTGCCTTCCTGCATTCTGTAGCTTTGCTCCATATATGGGACAATTCCTTTCTTGTTTACTAGCACAAAGTTGTTATATAGTACAGACCGTGTTTTCAGTCTTGGACATAAATAGGAGAGGTGGATTCACCAAAGTATGGACAGGAAACAACTTAAAATTTCTTAGGGCTCTCAAAGTTCTTGCCTGCCTGTCTCATGGAGACTCTCTTTGGTTGTCTTATTCCTTACTCCCAGCTTCCAGTCATGTTCTGATTGTTCCAGGGCCCCTTTCTCTATTGGAATCCATCTTCCCTCTCAAGTTCTACCTCCTCAAAGTTACACGTTTTTGTTGTTTTGTTACGCAGAGAATTTTAACTTTCACTCTGCAACCACTAAGCTCCAACATACCTTGGCATATATGAGTACTTCACAAGGAAAAAGACATTAAATATATTCCAACTCTAAGGTACCATAAAATTTTGGCAATGGGAAATTATAAAAACTGTCCATCTTAGAGTCAAGGACCTACAAATGTTCAATAGAGGCATAATAAATTATTGCAATGCAATGAATTAGTTTTTACTTCCATTAGCTTAATAAGATGGTGCTCTTATAATAAAAAAGCACAGAAATATCCTATTAACCCCCTGCCAATAATGTTCAGAAAAAGTAACAAATAATGCACTCAATAAATGTATAAAAGGCCATGGTAACATCTCCCATAGCAAGGCCTACCCATTTAATTTTTCTTAATAATGGCTTAAGTTAAAGTCAGTCCAGAAGAGTCACTTTTGTTAATGATAAAATGTCAAACCAAGTTTTGAATTTTCTGGCTTTTTAACACCCCTAAGGGTAATATTTTACATCAGGCATGTAACTCCAGGCCATTGCTGTCTGTTTTGACTTTGTAAAACCGTTGTTTAAAATATCCCAAAATATGTTTATTTTGTTGATTTTTTTAAATGTTATGTGGACGAAAGAATTACAGAGTAATTAATTTCTTCCTTACATAAAACTTAAATTTATGAAGAAAATTAACATATTCATTAACAGATATAATTACTAAGTCATTATGATTACATCTCACATTCTCCCACAATTATAGTGTACCATTAAAAAGGCTAGACCTAGTTATATACCAGCTGTAACTAAATAAACATTATTTTAATCTATGAATCAAACTCCATGCTCTGAGCCTTAAAAAAAATAGCTAAGAAAACTAGCTGAAAAACAATAAAGAGAAAACAACTGTTCTATTCAATTTTAGTCATTGAATAGGCAGAAAATCAGTACTAGATGTGGTTACTAATTATTTTTAAATACTTTTCATTACTAACACTATAGGGAAATGCTGCAGAAAGCAATTAATTTGTAAATAAACAAAGAAGTAGTTTTAAAGAAAGTTCAAAAGCCATTTTCTTCAAGCCATCTTTTTAAAGGAAATATAAAGGCAAAGATTCTTCTTCTGAATTCTATTCAATGTCATTGTAATTACCAAGAATGGCTACTGGTTTCTTTTAAAATAACCTAAACAATTCTTGAAAAAAGACCATGCCACATAAACCCATAGTCCACCAGACATAACAACTAATCAGTCACCAAATATTTATTCATCATTTACTAATACACACAAGAACCAGGGAACAAAGAGGTTTAAAAAATCAGTTCTTACAATTTCATGGCCTGAAAAAAGATACAAGACCAAAAAGCAGAATACATGGAGGTGGGGAGGGTCAGACAAACCAATGGGGAGACAGACAGCTGTGTGGCGAGGAAGGAAAATAAGAAAAGATGCACAGTTGGAAATTGCTGATGCTTATTTGTAAAAAAAAAAAAGTGTCGTACTCCCTCATGCTTAGCTATATCAGTTTAAATATGAAATATTACTCTTTTAAGGACCTGCTTAACATGCTACCCCAGCCAAGCAGCCTAGTCTAAAATGCACAGAAGAGCCACTCAATAAGCATTGGCCAAATGAATAGCCACTTTTTTTGTCTCTGCAAAGCTGGTTCATATAAAAGTTCAAAACTTCATTAGTGTGCAGTCAAGTGTCTATTCATGAGCAGCAGAACAGTTTTAATCTACAATTTGCATTCTTAAAATTGGAGGTATTTTTTTCTGTGTAAAAGCATTACTCATTTCTTCATCAATCATTTATTCAGTGCCTGTGATATATAAGACAGTCATTTAGTTGCTAGGTATACTGACATGAGAAAAATACCCTGCTTTCCCATTTATTAAATTACTGTAGGGGAAAAATAATCATTTTTATCTAGCAAGAAAAATACCAGCTGGTAATAGGTGCTATGCAGAGAGTTAAAACAATGACATGCTAGAGATAAGAGGGATACTTTGGTGGTCACAAAAAGTGTCCCCCAGAAGTAGACCTCTGGACAAGGATTTAGAGGTAAAAAGTTCATTTTGGAGGTGGAAGGAACACCAGTATGAGGGTGGGGAACTAAGACAAGGAAATCAAGTAGCTCCACTGGGTAAACCTGGGACCCGATTAACATAGGAGTGCTTCTGACTTTCCCATCCGAGGGCTGGGGATATGGGCAACTTGTATTGTATATGAAATCCTAAAAGCCATTGGTTGAGAGCTGAGAGAGGAGAAAGAATCAATTCCCAAGTACAGTCATCCCTCGGTGTCAATGGGGGATTGATTCCAAGACCCCATGCATACCAAAACCCACAGATGCTCAAGTCTGTTATATGAAATGATATGGTACTTGTGCATAACCCTATACATAGCCTTTAAATCATCTCTAGATTACTTATAATGCCTAATACAATGTATATGCTATGTAAATAGTTGTTACACTGTATTGTTTACAGAATAATAAGAAAAATGTCTGTAAGTGTCCAGTACAAAAGCAACTGTTGCAAGTCTAACCACGTGGTACCTGTTAGCAACTATGTAACATTTTTGTTCAAATATTCTTGATCTGCCATTGGTTGAATCTGCTGATGAGGAACCGCAGATATGAAGGCCCATTTTTCTGGGCAGCAAAGGGAGGCTCACTGGTGGAAGGGACAGCAGCCAGGCAACGAAATGTACATAGGTGCTGCAGTTGTGCGGTGAAGCAGGCAGGGCAGAGGCTCTGGGTGGGCCTGCAGCAAACCTCAAGGAGGAGACACCTATGCTGGAATCTGAATGGAAAGAAGGATCAGGGGTAAACATTTCCAGACAGAAGAAATTGCTAGAGCAGGACCCAGTCTGATGTGCTTATTGAGAGTCACCAGGATAGACTCTATGGAGCAAAGGGAAAGACTAGTATAAAATCAGACCACAAAGGGCTCTGGAGGCCAGAATAAAATGCGTAGAATTTATTCTAGTTACCCTAGGATGACACAAGCAGGAAGCCCAAGCGTAACACAATCTCATTTGCATATTGCCTGTGTCGGAAACAAATGAATGGTGAGGTCACGAGTGTAAACAAGAAATCCGGAAGCTGCAGTGGAATCGTGCTGGTGGCGGTGAGAACGCTGCCTTACTGATGCACTGGATGTGCAAAGCGGGGTGGGGAAGAGGTGGAGTCAAGAATTCGTCATACCGTCATCACTAGCAAACTGTTTGTGGTAGTGGCAGTGGTACCGTTTACTAAGAAGGCAGAAGACAATGACAGAAGTATATTAGTGAAAAAAATCATGATGGTTTTAGTCATGTTAGAGTTAAGATGCCTATGAGATATCTGCAGATAGATAAATACACAAGTCTGGAATCAGAGAAACATCAGAAGCAGAGTTAGATACAAGGGAACCACCTACATATGAAGTATCTGAAGGCAAGAGATTAGATGACACGACCTAAGGACAGTATCACATGTAAAGAAGACACAGGTCCAAGGACAGACTTTTATTACATATTGCACATAATAAATGCATGCCCATAATCTTTTATTGTATCCCAGTAAAGTGTACCTCGGCAATCACAGCCAACTCATTCTTTCCTTCTTTCAATATTTATTTAATATAGAATAGACTTTTGGAATTATGGTGAGAATTGTAGGAAATTCAAGATATATCATATATTAATCTTCATTTTTAAGGTTTAATGGTCTACAAACCATTAAAGATTAAAGATTAAAGATTGGCCATGGTAATTGTCCTAAGAGAGATACAGAAAAAAGACTCAGAAGAGAAAGAGATTATTTCCACCTGGCAAAATCATAAAAGGTTTTGAATGGGAAAGCACATGTAAGCTGGGGCTTAAAGCCTTTTCAAATTTGTAGAATTTGTCCTGTAAACACTTAGGAAGTGGATGCATTTCAAGAGTGAGAGACTTAAAGAACAAAACCACAGAGACAAGACCCTGAAGGGAGCAAAATTCTGGAGTTCATTTAAAAAGTTCAATTTGCTAGATGATAAAATATATGAATGGAATAGGTGGTGACTATTTCTAGAATATCAGATTTATAAAATTCATCTTCAAAGTATTCCACATAAGAAAATAATTCCTTTTCCATGGTGCCAAATATATATCTGGTTGGGTTTAAGAAAAATTTTAAAAGCCATTGTTTCATTTCAATTCCATCATATAGAATATTTTTTCCCATTGTATTAATGTACCAAGAGCAATCATTGTGCACTTGGAAATTCACTTCTCATTTATCTTGTCTAATGGGTTGTATGTTGCCACATTATACATCATTTTACACATAGTACCTTTTCCATCTGTCTATCTATATGGTTTTCCTCCAAAGGCTAAAAACATTTGCATTACAATTGGATCTGTGAAGTGGGAACTAGTCACTGGTCAGCACAGAGGCGAAGGAAGAGACCCGGACTGGGTAAGAAGGTGAAACTCAGGCTCAGAATAGTGAAGTGCCAGGGGGCACACTCGTGGGCAGAATGACTGAGGTCTGAGCACCAAGAGAATGGAGAGGTGAACACATGAACCAGAGGGTTTCACCCGTTCCGTATTCTACACTCATCTCTTTAGATGGGCTTCATTGTAAGTCCAGCAGCTCAGTTTCTTTTTGCTCTTCTTAAAGAGACTATGAGAAACATCCTTTTATGGCAGTCTTTGAAGACTTTTTAGGACACAGCTCCTACAGAACAGAATTTACCCATATTTGAAGAACGCTGTGAACAAGAGAGTCCTTTTTTCTCATATTGCTTGTCACAAGAATAAAGTTTATAATTACTGAAGGACCCAGCGTTTATGTCTATGATGGGTCTCAAGAGCACTGTCATGCTAACAATACATGATGGCATGTACCAGAAAGCCAACAAAATAACAACAACAAAAAAAAAAAACACAACAGGCAAAGAAATGACAAATTCAAAGACTGTGCATGAACTCTTTGAAAAAGAAAAAAATTAGTAGAAATACTTTCAATACCTGAATCCATGATGGACAATTTAGGAGAGTCAGCTGGAAGCAATAGACAAGGAAGCAGCAATATGCTTGCATTGTAATTATAGACCCAGAATGACTCGGAAACCTTGGTTTAAAAAAATGTGCAAACTGACAACCAGCAAGAAAATACAACATACAAATCAATGAGCCCTTCAGAAAATGACTTAATAACAACAAAAATACTACATAATATGTTAAGCCAATATCTAATTACCTGTGTATCTCCAAAGAAAATTTATCACTGTTCAAAATCTAGAAACTATGAAAATATGATATATTCTACCTCCTGAGCTCTTTAGATGAGATACCAGTTGGGGGAAGAAAGGGAAGAAAAACAAAATAAAATAGAGAAAAAGTATCATATCATATAAAAAAATTATAGTTCTTACAATCAAATTTTCCTAGCATAAATAAATAAATAGATAAATGAATAAATGAATAACAGAACTACTCTCCTGTTAAACAAACAAGCTGATTTTGCCCCATGGCATCTGTGCATGTAATTTCTCTTCTTCCAGCCCTCTGGAAAGCATCAAAACACAAAAGAATTATCCAAAGAGACAAAAATCTTTCTTCTTTCCCCTTTTCCTCCCTCAGTGAATGACCTACTGTCCAACAAGGGTTAACTCAGATCATCTCAAAAAAAAAAAAAAAAAAAAAAAGAGCTAGTGTTCAACCTTTATGCAGATCAGGGCACAGCAGAAAATTTTCCCTGGTTATTGATTCTTCAGTTCCTTGTGGATATTAGGAATAGTTGATAACATTTTTAAATACTGGATTCCACATCAAGTTACCTCTCCTCCTTTCAAATGGTCCTTTCAGGATTTCTGTGCTGACAGGCCTGAACTTGCAGTGTCCTGCTCGGGAGGCCCACACAAACGGAAATGATGAAAAACCTCAGTTCACAGACGGCAGTGTGCCACATGCTAGCACATCAAATGGCTGCCATTTGATTTGGGGTTGAAATGAGATGACTTGGGTTACGAACTGAATTCATTTGTCCAAAGGCTCACATTTCTAACACCCTCGAAAGCACACTTTACTTCAGTTTTCCTTTACAGTTTTTACTTCACCTGTGTGCTGTTGTGCCAACACTGGGGAACTTTACTAACTTGTATGCAAATATTTCTTAAAGTTGTGTTTTAAGAAATAACCTCGTTCAAAAGCAGATTAAACTGAAAACATTCTAGATAGATCACCCTTATTACTGGATGACTTTTCTGGGTAGAAACGTGGAAAAAGAATTTCTGGCAATGGGAAGAGCATGTACAGAATCATGCAAAAATCAAATCTGGGGGAACTGAAAGGGGTTCAGGACAGCTGAGACTTAAGACATCTGAGGTGGATGGATGAAGGCAGTAAGACATTGGAGCTTGATCAGCCAAGGGTTTGTAGACTAGAAAATACGATGATTAGTTTTTCTGGGGAGTAAAGCAATGTACAGGATGAATTATTTAGGTTATCTTAAAAGACACTGTATTCAAATAAGGCATCACCACAGTAGTCATAACTGTAAACAAAAATGAAATCCCATTCTAAAGCTGAGACTCCTTATGATAATAACCGCAATAAAGAATCCAGGTTTACATTTTTATGACATATGAAATTCAGCCTCACTTCTTTTTTTCTTATCTCCCTATTATGGCTCTAATTTCCCTGTTCAGTAATCCCATAACGTATTTTAACTTTCCTTCCTTGCTACCTACTGAAGGAAGGTGGGTGGGCAGCAAAGAAAGGAATGCAGCAAAGTCACTCTGAATAGAAAAATTGACAAGAATTGTAAAAGCAAAGGACGTGACAGCCTCAGAATTCTGACCTTTCGAACTTGAAACCAGATGTATGACTCAGCTCCCCAATGAATATGAATTCTTTTGTATTATGAGCAAAATGGCAAACATTTCCTGTTATTAAAATATTTAGGGGTTACCTTTCCAAGAGCAATGCAGAGCTTCTGAAAAGATAACTGCACAGTGACAATACAAAATCGTTAAGTGTGCTTCTAAGCAACGGAGCAAAGAGTATTATATTACCACTGAGAAGAACACTTAAATTATAGACAAAGATCCATGAAGGCTTAAGTTGCCCAGGATCACATGAACCTCTTTGGTTAGTGCATACACTTCAAGGCATGTGACAATCACAGGGCTGGCTTGCTGTGGGGGAGGAGGGTCAGTAGTGATTCTTTTATTGCCACCCAGGAAAAATAGCCCTAGGTAATCCTGAAGCACATCACGCCTCACCTGTTTATTTCAACTGGGACGACTAGGCCAGGACAAGGGACAAATGCAAGGCTGTTAATATTAGAAATGAAGCTGCTGACTCTCACTTCTAGAAAGCTCGAGTCCCATGAAACCTTGGACCACCCAGACATTCGCTATGATAACCACCCTCTTAAGCTGAAGTGAAGATATTTATTCAGAATTGTGGTTTATACTTACAGTGGAACATATCTTTGTGTGAATGTTAACCATTACGTTTATTGGAGTTTTTTTAACTACATCTGTTTAACAGAAATTCTCAGGTAGTAGAGTGTGCTTTAATTTCGTTTTTCCCTTGAAAATTGTTCTATATATTCTTCATTAACAGTATATTAAAGCAACATTTAAAAAGCAACTACAATACCTGGTTATGATGTATGTTTATGTAATACGATTTGGCTTAAAAATAGCTCAGTTTTAGAAAATGTACAAATAAAAGGAGGGAACATTTACTTAACTACGGATGTGGTAACTTTATTATTAGAACTTTTAACTTGCCAAGGAGTTTATTTTGATCAGGAGTCTGACTGTGTTAAATTCTTCCTCACATTTTCTACAATTTACACTTCAAAGGGTAACATTTTTTAAAAAATTATAAATGAATGCACTTAGGTTTAGCTTTCAGATGTGCAGGCGAGCACAATATTTACTTTATCTAGTTAAAGGAAGTAAACCCAGAAATGACGTGCTGTATCTGTGCTCAAGAGCGAAGAATAAAGTGTGGGAATGAGAGTTAATATTTAATCACAGTCATCACTGGGTAGAGTCAGACAGGCCTGCTGAGAATCTGAGCTCTGCCAATTTCCACCCAACTGTAAGACCTTGGACAAGTTTCATAACTTCTATGAGTCTGAGTTGCCTCACCTGTATAAGAAAGTCACCTAACTCATAGGTTTGTTTAAAGATCTAAATGTAAGAAAGCTAATAAAATGCTGGCCTGCAGTAGACATCACTAGACATTAGCTGCATATCCTTCTCAAAAACTGAAACGTGGCTCGTGTATTTAATAAAATACTCAAAGCAACTGCAGTAGATTCTCATTATTTGTGGATTCCATGTTTGCCAATTTGCCTATTGGCTAAAATGTATTTGCAACCGCAAAACCAATATACAGCCCTTTTGTGGCCACTCAGGGCCATGGACACACGTAAGAGTGACAAAACCTTCGAGTCACCCAAGACGCACACTCCCAGCTACTGTGGTACCAGGCGACATTCTGCCTTCTGGTGTCAGCTCTCACACTGTAAACTACTGTCCTTTTTGCAGTATTGAGTGGCAGGTGTTTCACTTTTTTGTGCTTTTTGTTGGTGATTTCACTGTTTTAAAGAGCCCCAAGCAAGGTGTTGAAGTGCTGTCTAGTGTTCCTAAGCACAAGAGGTCTGTGATGTGTCTTATGGAAAAAATACACATTAGATGAGCTTCCTTCAGGCATGAATTATACTGCCCTTGACTACGAGCTCAATGTTAATGAATCAACAATATAAATTATATAAGGTGTCCTTAAACATAAAAGCAGGTGACGCATTGATGGTTGGATGAAAATGTGAGCAGGGGCTTGCAGGAACCCGATACGCACTCCCCCTAAGAGCGATAGTTCAGTGCTTGCTCACTCAGTGTTTGCATTGACTTCACAGCATGTAACTACCACAGATAACAAGAATTGACTGCATATACTATATAACATGTTGAACAAATTGCTAAACAATTAAAAAGCACAAGTCCTCGATCTCAAGGAAATTAAAATGTCAAGTACACACTTTGTAAAACATTAAAATACAAACAGATAATTTGTATCTTTCCCAATCATGTAAAATTCATACACATCAAGTCATTGAGGTTAATATTAAAACATAATTAATTATCACTTTTTTGGCTAGAGTCAATTAATACTAAAAATGCGTGGCTTATGTGCTAGCTCTATGACTTTCTGTCACCGTCTAGTAGTTAAATCCATACATCCCCATCATCTCCATAGGCTGAGTTTCAAAAAGTATCTGTCTTTTGTTTGTCTGGGATGGGAACTGTTTTCCTTGAGAGTTAACCCCAAGCTTTGACTGTATCTCAAGAATAATTCAGAATTTGGAGAAGCCAATTTCCACCACAATTCAGGTCTCTTCCTTCACCACAACCTCCACCCTTACCCTCAGCTATTAAGTAGATGTCAAAACCAATGCAGAACACACCACCTTAGGATGTGGGATTTGTGATTCCCACAAATATACCCAAACCATCGAATGGCTTCTCTCTCAGCCCAATAGATGACTAGAGTCTAGGCTGACATTATTAAATAGTCAAAGATCTTTTCATATTTGATTTACATATTATTATTCTTTATGCTCAAAAGTATGCCAAGCCACACAACCAACTTCAACTTCCACTGTAGTTACTATATCACCACATTGAAGTGATTTTTTTTCTGGTTCCAAATATTATCCTGAAGTATATTATACAACAACATGTGTGTAAACTTGTAATGCTGACACTATGAACAGCATGAATGCACTAGAAAAATAACTCAGTGAGTCAGATATAGAAACAAGAAATAACAAGCAAGTTCAACCCTACCTCAAAGAAAGTCCTATAATCAGCAAGGCTTTCTTCTCACTTACTGAATTTTTTCTCATAAACTTAAAACAATAAAACTAGGCTCATAAAAGTGGGCTTGAAAAGATGAGTTTATACAAATCTCATATGTAAGAAAACACATTTTCCATTTAAATGGCATTGACGAATTCATTTCAGAATTGCACTATGAGCCAAATAAAATATGTGAAGAAAATGTATACTTAAATCTTAGTTTACTTAAATAAAATGCTTACAAAAACATGTTGTTACATCAATGTGTCTTCAGAAGAAATCAAATTAACATATCCTCCTGAGAAGTATTAATTCTAGGCACTTGTATATAATTTTGATTCCTAACTCTGATCCTTCTTCTACAGACTTCATATCTTAGATATTACACATATGATACAAAATTCACAACACTGATACCAGTTTCATGTTAGTTTCATGTCACAGAAAGCAGAATAAAGAACTGTACGTACTAGGCTTCACAACATGTAAAGCTGTTAGTGGCTTCTTAGAAAGAAAGTCAAGGAAACTGGTTAACAATTGCAGATTGTCTGCAACATTATTTTCTAAAACCACTGTTTCCTACTTAAAACCCCATGCAAAGATAAAAGAACTGATTTTTCTTATTTCCTCAAGATGTCTGAAATAATGAACAATAATTTAGATAGATTCCTCGCATATGAAAAGATTACTGAGATTACATATTTAAAGAAGCAAACTACTGATTTGCAAGGAACTATAAGGAAAACCATCTTATTAGAGCAAATCAATTCTATTCCTACTGGAAGATATCACTTCCTTCCTAAGTACTTTAGTATACATTTCCAAGTATCCTGAAGAAGTTCAGAATTAACACTTAATTCTGAGAGATTAAAGCCAGTCTTCTCTAAGATTTTGGAAGGCTGTCTATACTAGTAGAGTGAATGCCCTAAATATACACTTAGAACATGCACATTCAACACTATGAATGGTTGATTTTACTCATTCCCTCAAATGTTTAACAATGTAAACCAGCAAAAGAAACGAATGAGTGAGAATCACACACAAGGAGACTCTGCCTCTTTTGGAGACGTTGTGGTAGTGGGAGAGTTGAAAGTTTTAATTAAGAAAGAAAATCTCACAGAACTATGAGAATAAATGCCAAGTCCAGAAAGGCCAGGGGTGGTATCTCTTTGCACACTGGTCTGTACCCATGGCCTGGCACAGGGGTTCTCAAAGTGTGCTTTGGGAACCTTTCAGGAGTCTGTGAAAACATTCATTTTCCCACAGGTGTGCGGTCAAGTTTTCCCGAGGTTACCTAATGTGATATCACATTAGACTGAATGCTGAAGCAGATATGAGATTTCATCTGTCAGTAAGCTAGATGCCAAAGAGATTTCCAAAAAATGTAAAAGTAAAAATGCCACTCTTCTTACTAATTGTTTTTGCTTTGGAAAATATAATTTTTTCTCATAAAATATGTTAATGTTATTATGTTTATCACAGGTATTTCTAAATGAAATAATAAATATGTTTAAACTTTAGTTTTAATGTCTAATATGATACATTTCAATGGATATTGTCCACACAAACAAAAGCTGTTTGGCACTGTCAACAGTCTTCATAGGGCAAAAAGACCCAGAAGACTGAGGACCGACCAATGGCATAGCACATAGTTAGTGCTCAGTAAATACTGAATGGTGAATTAATAAGGAAAGTCATAGTAACACAGAGATTGTTGAGCTGAGGTTCCAAGGGATGGACGTGGTGAGTGAAAAATGGGGTTTGTGGGAGAGAAGAGCTTTGCTTTAATAATTTTACTCAGTTTATAAATAGTGATTTAAATATAGTGATTTAAATATTTTCCAAGCAGTTGAGCAACTTGGAGAAAATGATTAAAAATGAAGTGTTCTCTTCCAAAAGAGAAACTGAACAGGATGAGGGGCCAACTCCTCTATTCTGTAGTTCTAGAGAAAATCTTGGATTCAGAGCTAGACATCCAACCATCTTTCATAAGAATATTGGGCTGAGGGAATTTTCTAGAAGGCATCAGTTTTAAAATAATGTTATTATGATCAACTTTAATATTATTTGCTCTTAAAAATGTCAAACATCAAATATGTGCTTGCTCAATGATGTTTTCTAAAATTACTCACCCCCTATCTTTCTTTCAACTTTCATTTTGGTTAATAATTTCTTAGGATATATGAATGCATGAGACTCTTCATCAAAGACAAATTTTGGAGTTACTTAAGTGAAAAAGTAAAATACCAAATATTCCTTAAAGGAATACTAATAATTCTAAACTTAACAAGATATGTTCAAAGTAATAAGCTGAAATTGATTGTTTTGCAAGCAGAACCTGTAAGAAAGCTAAAAATTGAATCTGAACAAAGGTAACCTGGAAAAAGTCAACTTTGGCTTTTTATATAAAACCCTTCAAAAGTTCCTGGATTACAAATAAGGAAATAAAGAAAGGAAAGTATAACCAAGCCACTTGTATAGCAAGAATAGCTTGTGAAACCATTCTCATGAAGGGCATCAAAAACACACTACTGAGCACCTAGCACTATGGCCTGCCTAAAGGCCAGAGGGAAAACCCCTGGTTGACCATAAAAGGGCTGCCTGCATGTTCTCAGTGGAAAGTATACAGGATCTTATTTACACAAGTATAAATACATGCCATTCCCTTGTGCTCACAGGCGCTCCTGAAGGCTGGCCAGAAGAGGAGGGTCGGAGGGCTCCAGGAAAACTGGATTCAAAAAGTCTGTGATATTTTTCCAACATGTAATGTACTTTCTTTTCCTAGCTTATCTTCTTTCATGATAAAAATATCTACAAAGCATAAGATCACTATAATTTAACAGGTGGCAGCTCTAGACACATTTGAAAATAAGCCTTTAAGATTCAGCAGGAGGGCAGAAAGCACATTTCCCATAAATAGACACTTTTTTCCCAGTAACATTACAGCTGTGTGAAAACTGAGGAATACAGAGAATGTATTTGTGGTCAATTACAATGCCCCATCCATTTATATCTGTTAGTAACTTAGAAGACTAAAGCTTGGAAACGTCAGAAAAACAGTAAGTGCACAAATTACTATGATCTAAAATAGACTCCCCACAAAAAAGTAGCAATAAGTAAAAGGAACAGCATGATGTAGATACACAATATTTGGCATGGGTGTGTGAATAATTACAATACTCTGATCAGAAAGCAAATAAGTGGATATAGCTATGAATACAATGATTAGTTTCCATTTAAAACTCTTAGGAAATTGAGATTTCAGCTTGGTAATACGTGTTCAAGAGGCACCGTGTAGATCTCAAATGACTGCTCTCAGCTAGAGTTAGGGTTTGACTGAAAGACCCTCGTAATGCTGCCATGAACATTACCAGTCATCTAACGTAATTATCTTTCCAGTGAGTGAATTGCCCATAAAACATCTGTGCTTAGTGGTCTCACAGTCCAGAGAGACTCAAACTCTTTTCCCCAGGAACCTAAACAACAATAATGCTTAAATAGTCCACCACTTCTATTTAAGTTTAATGGGTGCCAACAAGTAAGATAAAACGCAAGTCTGGCTCATTCTCCAGAGTGTCACATGAATCAGTGGTTCAGAGATCGGCAGGGACTGAAATACAGCCTTCCATGGGGAATAAGCACCTATGAAGTACGAAGCAGCTCACTTCATCTTTGAGGAGCCCTGATAGAATGATTCACGGACATTGACCTGAGTGGTAGTGCCCGTAATCACGGTTCTCCATAAATCTATTCTGGCAAGTCCTTGCTAGTCCAGGTATGGTCTATAGACGTGCAGCATCAGCATCGCATCTGCATGGAAGAAATGCAGGATCTGAGGTCCCACCCAAGCCTACTGAAGAAGAATCTATATTTTAACAAGATCCCACAGGGCTCAAATGAACATTCAAGTCAGACAAGCTCTAATCTAAGTAAATGTATGCAGATTATTTCTTTAACGTTCTCCTGGAGAGCTATGCTAGATCATTTTGCTAGCCTCCCTGCATTAAGCTGTTTCATTTTCATTCCATTCAATTTGTTTTTAGAAATCCTCGTTCATTTTCGGGCTATCCAGCCAGGAAGATGGGTAGCGAAAGCCAAATGTATTAAGCAGATGAGACATTTTGCTAGGAGTTTTCATTAATGTTACTCTGTATGGTACTTCTTAATTTAAAAATTTTATAAATTGGAGAGTCAAGCACTCAGAAAGGTTAAGTGACTAAGATCTCATAACTGACAAGTGGATAAACCAGGATTTAACTCAGTTCCAGGCTTCACTGAGTCATATTTCATACTCTGCTTCCATTATGGATTCTTACTCCAAATGTCCAAGCTTTTCCTTAAAACAAATATCTGGTATTGGCAAGGAAAAACTCCCTGATATTTAGAGCTCTCATTGACTTACCCGCATTTCAGAAGTGATATAAACTAAGCAAGCCTGTTCAGCTCCTAACCAAATGAGATTTGGTTCTAACAAATTAAAGTGGATATTAAAGGCAGGATAATGTCATGATGAAGGGCATGCACTCTGGAACCAGACTGCTTTTGTTGGAATCCCTGCTCAGCCACCTGACTGTGGCCAAGTGGCTTACATTCTCCATAAATTTGGAATAATACTAGTAATTGCCCTCACAGATTTTCTGTAAGGATTAAAGGAATTAGTGTATGTAAAGCATACATTAATGAATGTCTGGTGTATAGTAAGCACTCCATACGTGTTAACTATATTTATTATTAAATGGAATTTCTTATGCTGGTACAACCTGCCTCTGTTAAAAATAATAATAATTTAAAAAGCCAGTCTTCCACTTAGCTAAGCAGTTGGTAATATTCTTCCAAATCAATACAACATTTGCTTCTTTCTCTTTTATTGATCTTAACCTCACATATATTGATCACTTATTATTACAAACGAATAAAACTTATCACCAATTTGTATCTTTTACATCGCTTCACTATCACAATCAATTCATGTGTCTACTGGTCCCTAGTCAGAGCAATTAACCAGTAGCCTGAAGACAAACAGCAGGCCAAGCACCAAGATGTGTGACCAGATCGGGCCTGCTCCTTACGATCCATTCACAGCTCCCAGCTCCCAGTCTTCTGGCAAAGTCTAACAGTTCTAATGTCATAATATCCAAAATCCAACTACTTCATTACTTAACTTACTTCTGGTCAAACCCTCGATGAGGATATTTCTTCCCTTGCTCCCCTCTGGTCTAGTCTCAACCCAGGAGAAATTACAATCCCTATGAAAGGCACCCTCAGTCATCTTCTCGCCACACCCCAGCTGTCCCCACTGCTGCTCCATCATGCCAGGCACATGCCCCGCTCAGGGCCTCGCCTCTCCTGCTGGCCCTGCGTATCAGGCCTCCTCCCCTGTCTCCTCGGAACTATGCTCCACCACCTCAGAGGCACCCCCATGACCTACCATAAACTACAGCATTCTCGAACACACTTGCCCTCTCTCCTGACACACAGTGATGATCCTGTTCCATCATCCCAACAGCTTCCTTATGTGTGTTGTTTGTCACCTTCCTCTCGTCACTAGATTTGAATTCCACGAGGTCAGAGGCTTTACACGTTCTGGCCATTGCTGTATCACCTGTGTCTAGTGTCTTGCTGCATATGTATTGATAAGTGCTCAGTGAAGATCTATTCAAAGAATAAATAAACAGACTACATCTCATCACATACTCTTCATCCCTAGATTAATGAAAAGTCTCTATATATCCTAGATAGAAGTATATATAAAATAGATATAAATATACTCATATAGGAGTGGGGGTGGTAAATGCAGACAACTGTACTTGAACAATAAAATAATTTAAAAATAAATAAATAAAATAAACAACACACACATTTATATAAAATCTCAGTAAGGAAAACTTAAGACAGTGATATGCTTTCTTCTGCACAAAAATCTAAATCAATAAGCAAAAATTTAAAACAAAAAAGGGGAAAAAATCCTCCAATGTTACAGAAGCTAAACACTTAATGTCTCTTTGTGCAAAGCAGAGGGAGAAGCTGATCGATTTATGAGTTGCTGAATTAAAGAGATCACCCCTTTCTGTTAAAGAGGCCACTCTCCCTTAATGTGACAGTGTAGCTCAGGAAGCGGATGTGATGACCTTGTATAAATGAGATCGCAGGGCCCGACTGACAGAGCCATTACTCACTCGGCCAGCGTGTTGGCTACCAACACATAATCTTGCATAAAGCACCTTGGGAATTTAAATGACTACACAGACTCAGCAGTTTTGTTTCAAGTCTAATCTGAAAAATATGCAATACTGTACCACTCTCTCTGATGAGATCCACTCATGAGTTCAATTGGACTCCTGAATTACCTGGCCCATTGTCAGGAGTCCGGCCCTCTGCTGCTACAATGATCCCATCTTCTCCAAATCAACCTCTGGCCACCAAGAAATCAGAGTTCATATTCTGTTTCTCATATTTAGTTGGGTAATATTTATCATTCCAACAACAGGATGCTTTAGCTTTGATATTTCTTCTTGTAAAGGCTAGAGCATTAATTATATTCATGAAAAAAATGGGTTAAAATAGGTTATGTCCTACCTATTAAAACAGCCTAAGAATAAGCAAAAAAAAGTGCTGTGATTCCAGAGCGAAGTCCTACTAATTATTCACATCTGACAGAGAAGATATAGAGAAAAAATTTTAAAAATCAAGAAATATGAGGTGAAATTCTGAAACGTCTCCTTATCAAACACCTAGAATATGGAATATGTGTATTCAAATAGAGGTAAAAATAATAATTTGGGCTTCACAGCCTAAGGTAAAAACAACTAACCAGAAACACAAAGTGTATAAACCAGAAAAAAGAAGCAACCCACTTTAAAGTCTACCAATATTTCACCAAAAATTATATCATTTATCAACGAAAATTATAAGCAAGTATGTCAGAGTAAGGTTTTCACTGGTTTTGAAAAATGGCCTTGGTATATTATTTCATTTAATAAGTGTAGTATTTTTTCTAAGCAAAAAAAAAATCCTTTTTTTTAAGGCAACAGTGAGCTCAAATGTGTCAAGGTCACTGAAGAAAGAGATTCTGCCTTTTCTTAAGAGCTCACTATTAATCAAGACAACCCGGACTGAAAGGCGTGTCACAGTGAGGTCGACAGAGCCCAGACGCCAGGGTTAGACTTGCGTCCCAGTCCCGCTACTGAGGCTGCCGTGACTAAGAAAATGACTTCACCGCTTAGAAAACAAGAAAGGAAGGCTGAGGAGACATAGCTATGCGACTGCCAGCGCCTGTCCTCGGATTTTTGGGACCAGAATAATGATAGTTTCAGTTTTGAGAAGACTGGAAGCAGAACATGCACCACTCTGCTCCGACACCCTAGAAGCACTGCAGCCATGAGTCACCTTTCCCCATCTTAAACCACACGAGGGGCGAGGCCAGCAGAACCGACACAAGGAATCGCCCTCTGATATCTCGCAGCTCTTGCCACTAGGAAGTGAAGAGGATTGGAGACCAAAGGGGAAAAACAGAAGGAATACATGCAGTCCACTGACTAGGAATCTCTTTGTGAGAATCTGTGTAACATAACTGTGTACCCCTAACCCTCCACCATGGCTGGACACCCCTCCACAGTTTGCATGGAGGAGGGTGGCTTTGGCACTTGCTTCCCTCCAAAAAAAAAAAAAAACAAACCCCTCCAAATTTAACTTCCTTACTCAAAACTCCCTTGTGATTTAGAGTTCTCCCCAGGATGGCCTAGTCTCACAGGTCAGTGCCCTTGGAGAGGCTCCCGATTTTGCAGACAGAAGTGTTCGTTTGAAACGCGGAACCACAATCATTAACCAGAGAAATGGCCTGACAATGAAGGGTAGAGGACGCATGAGGCAATGAGATTCAGGAAACAAAACACTGGTGTAGATTTTTTGTTGTTTGCTTTTGTTTTTAATTTGTTACTTATTTCATTATGTATGTGTTAGAAAACTGATGGGGGGGGGTGATGTCCCAAAATAAGTGCCTTTGTCAAGGTGTCATCTCAACCATAGGCACAAAAACAGTCATCACGATTAGCTTCCTTTCTCCATTCCCTTAACTGAAACTTCAATTTCACGAATACAAAAGGTAGCATTTCTTTCAACAATCAAATAATACTCCTGGTAGAATAATTTTCTACACGCTTTACACCTGGAGTTTGAAATAACTGTTATTCTTAGTTTTCTGAAAGGTAGTCCCAGAACAGTGAGAAAGCAGCAGCCTCAGGGTCAGTCAGGCCTGGCAGAAGCAGCCCGACTTCAATAATGGGCCAGGTGCTGCGATGTCTGAAAGATGTTCTGTGCTTAGGTAATAAAGCATTATTCCTTTGTCATACTTCACAAAGCGTTCCCCACCCCAATATTTCCAGGACCCACCTGGCACCACACATAGTTATTACAGTACTACTGACTATATTCCCTATGCCGGTAATACACGGTTTCTCAACCTACTCATCCAATAAATGCGATGAGCAGGAGTCTGTTCCGTCAATACAGGCCTCGGATCACCATGTGCTACGAAATGCAGCTGCAAAGGAAGGCAAAGGTTGTTTTCGTGGTTTATACCACATACTTGTCTGCAAACAAAGCCCGCGGTGTGCAACCCAATGGCATGCTCCAGATGCTCCCAACAAGCGTACAAAAAAGCCCACGATATTTTCTTGATCTTTAAGGCTTAATAGCAGGATGTACAGACTACACACTAAGTTTAAAAAATAAAAAGGAAAAGGAGAAAATCCCATATGGTGCCAAATGCTGGCAGCAATCTTCGTTCTTCCCAGACAACACTCGTAGGGCCTGTGAAAACAACACTTCCTGGAAAGTGCCAAAAACAACATGGATAATTGTTGTGATGGGTCTCCCTTGCCGACTGTCCCAACAGCCTTACTGCTTTGACTGTATCCACATCCAGCCCCTAGAGTAACACTAAGAGCCAGCTTTAAGCCTTACCCCTGAAGGGCCACCTTCAGTAATGCCATCTCCTAGGCTTCTGAAAACCAGTCTTGCATTTTAGGGGCTTTCCTTTAGAAGAAAATTGTTTGTGTTTGCCCCCCCACCCCTTCCCTGCTGTTGAAATTAGGTTTTAAAAAATTGGCACATTTTGTTTCCACGTGGTAGTAATATAAGATCATTATAGAACATATAGGAAATACTAAATGTATTTTAGGAAGTAAAATATCAATAGCTTCACTGCTTCTAGCCGTTGTAGATAAAATACTAATAACATTTTAGTATTTTTCTTTCTGGTCTTTCTACATACGTGGAAAAATTTATGTAGGGGTATATAAAAATATTTTAAATCCTATTTTTGCCGTGCTTTTTGATTTAACATTATAGTGTGGGCATATTCCTGTGGGGGATATGCCCCACACTTTGATCACTGCCCCATATCCCATGAGGAAAGACAACTCTGTATAATTGACAGCATTTCTCGTGGAAGGCTTATTGCTCTACTGACCACCATGGGACCAGTGTTAAGCTCACTGATGGCATGTGTAGCTGGAATATGAGGAAGGTGAGAACGGATTACAGTACAGAAGAGTGGAAGCCCAAATGCCCATCACCAAACACATTCAATTCGTTGGTGATTTCTTCAAGTCCAGAGAGAGAGAAAATCTCTTCCATTATGAACATAAAAGAGACAAATTTATTCTCTGGTATTCTGACATTAAGGAGCCTTTGAAAAAAAAATCAGGGTTATTTCTTTAAATACTCAATCCATTTAAGTGTGTGTACAATATTGAAAATGAACTGTTTAATTTGAATAATGGAGAGAGGTGAAAAAGCATTCATTATCTTCTGCCTAAGTGTGTGATCTCCTTGATTAACATGCAAACTAATGGGGAAGGAATCGAATGCTCATTTGTTTTTTCCTTCACAGCATTAATACCATTTCAGCTGGTCGTTAAGGAGTAATCACACACACACACACACACACACACACACTCACTCACTTACTCACTCACACACCGTCTGTGCTGCACTGTTTCTTTATAACAAACCAACCTCAGGAAATTATTAATGAGGGGTGAGGAGGTTACTCGGCAGCTAAGCCCCGAAGAATGTCTACGCAAAGAGAGAACTACCTGTTCAAGGGAAGAGAATTGTTCAGGAGGACTGGCAGTTTGAACAGGAATTCCTTCCTAGCCAAGAGATTTTCTATACTGTGCAAAACCAGAATAAAATGAGTCAGAATGTTTCACTTTTCCTAACCGTGTATTACTAGAATGACATGTGATTCTCTACGGAAATCAAGAATGGCACAAATGAGGTGTCTAACTGCTCTCCCAGCCCCTCTCCACGGCCATGCTTGAGGAAACACATGAGGTGGTGCAGATGGAGTCCTGGTGAAAGCAGGTGGAAAGTGGATGACACATTATTTGTAACTTTCAACTTTACCTACAGGAAGAGCAAGCGTGGACCAGAAAATAAGAGAGGCATTACTCAGGGGTACACAAGCACCAGTGTTCCCAACTACGCCAGGATCCCCTGTGACCCTTTCTTCTAGGCTACGTATATTAGTAGAAAAAGTCAGATGCTGTAACCAATATGAAGGCATGGTCCAGACTATGCCACCCAAATTATGCCACTTTGGCATAAGAATTATTTTGAGCTGAAGGCAGTTGAGAATCAACAGATGAAGGAAAAGTTCTCTTCCCTGCTCTTTATCTTCCTCAAAGCAAAGCATGAACTTCTGTTTGTGATGGTGGTGTCAATGTCTCCCCATTTCCAGCACCAGCGTGAGAAGAGCTCCCCTTATCCCTGCAGACGGAGAGCAGGCCCCAAGATGGGAGTGTATAAACAGAACTTACTAAAAGAACCCTAGGAACCATCTGGGTCCCCCATGTAGTTCCAAGGCACTTTACCACAATGCACAGCGCTTTGTTAAAGCGGCATGTAAGCTGCCGAGTTTAGTTGCTTCTCTGTGTTTTTCATCACATTCTGGGAAGGCTGTGTGCGCATACAATTTAAAATATTAACAAAAATCCATGTTTCTTTTTTCCTGTTTATCTGTCTTTGTCAGTTTAATTCACACACAGTAGTGAACAAACCTGAAAAGTAGAGAACAGAGTGTTGTTTCTCCTCCCCAAAGGTTCAAGAGGAAATTTGAAAAGCAGTGTTGAGTTGGAAAATACTATTTACACTAAAAAATCATAGGTCTCTGAAATGATTATAATTGCTAAATGACTTTAAATTTTGAAAAATGCCGAATTGTAAAATTGGTAAAAATGGGCAAAAAAAGGTCAAAGCAAGAATGCCAATTAATATGTCATTGTAACAAATAAAATCAGCGGTTCACATTTTTGTAATTTTAAAAATTCACTTATTAGCTCTCTCCACTTCTGAACACCTGTCACAATCAATACAGGCAAACAGTTTAAAGGGAATATGCAACACACATATTTCCGTATTTATATATGGTTGCTTTTGACTATCCCAACATATTATCACTTTGATTTCAAAGTCACTATTAGCCATGCAAGCTGTGATTAGTGACTGTAGGATTCTCAGTGTTTCCTTTCTGACTGAACAAGCTTTTGAAAGGGCAAGTTTCTTCTGAAACTGTCTCATGGGGCAGAAGTTAACCAGGACCCCGGAGTGACTTCACACTCAAGGCCATCATACTAATCAACCACATACAATCCAAATGGCACAGCACCATGAAGAGAGGGCAACCCCTGCTTCTATTCCTGAGCTTGCCTTAGTTTTATGATATTAATCTACCCAGAGAAACGACTTCCTCATTTCAGCCAAAATCTTAGCCTGGAGATCCACAGTCTGGGGTTGGAAAGATACAAAATCCTTGCTATTTGCCACAGAGTCATTGTACAAGGATTCAAAATAAGTCATTCCTAAATCCATGGATGTATGAGGCCCCTAAAATGCTCCACATGTAAATACTTTGGGCGGACCATTGCTAGCATACATTTTAAAAGCAAAGAGACAGTGAAATGACTAAACTGGAAAAGAAAAACCCAAATCCAGCCCCAGAAATATTCTTCTGTTTCAGATTCCCCTCACCCCCATAAAATAGTGAAATGACAAGTGTTGGTCACATCAAAAAAATGCCCTGTTTAGAACATAAGACACAAAATATTTAGGCAAAGAGCAGATTCGCTGGATTATAAAATACTGGGTATTTCAAATAAGCAAAACTTTTTTCTAGAGCATTTACTAAATACGTGATTTTATCAACATCCTCCATATACTTAAATAAATATAGCATTTCCACTAAAATATAAGAAAAGTCATGAAACAGTCAGTAATAAAGAATATTAAGTGACAAAATAATGATAAAAGTTAGGCTAAATTACAAATTAGTTATCACAAATGGACATATAATATACTACCAAGTTTCTTAGGGAATGGAATACTTATTTGTCAAATGTCATTGAGGTAGACATCAATATTTATTACTATATAGAAACTCAAATAGAAATCTTCAAGAACATTTAAATAAAAGTGTACTGTTGCTTATTCATTAAAATTATTGGCAGTACTGGAATGTTATCCATTAATGCCTAAGACATTGCTGATGAGATCACCTAACACTAAACACCCAGGAAACTGACTTACCAGTGAACTGCAAAAGCCAGTGATCTTCCTCAACCCTCTCCCATATGACCAAGGCAATTTCCTTGGCATTCGTATTAATCAGCACAAGATTTAAACACCCAGAGTAACTGGCAGAATTTTTTTTTTCCTTTCTCAGCACCAAAATAAGACAAAGGAAGATCAGAAAAACCTGTGATCATTTTTAAGATCTTGGGCATAAAACAAGTGAATAATTAGTCTGAAAAAATGGGAAAGTTTGTTTTCTGTTTTGTCTATGTTTAAGACGAGTATTTATAAGGAAAACATGCTGAATTTTGTCTTTTTAAGGAGGCACCAAAGGAAACCTTAATAACAAATGTTTGGAGGACCAAAAAAAGAGGCTAAGCACAACGTTTAAATTACTGAACTAAAAAAATAAAATAACTTCTTGAATACCTTAGATCCTATCCCACCATAAAAGAAAGATTTACATCGTTGAGCTTGATTTGCTCACACAGCAATTATTCTTAATTTTTTTCTTTTATCCTACAAATGAGAAAAGCTCCCCCTTGCACCAAAGATTGCATCACCAATTGTGAAAAACTTTCAGCTGATACTAAGTTCAAAGACTATCTCTGAAAGAGCCGAATTGCCAACTTATTAAAGATATGGATTCCTGCCCAGGTTGTTTTCTAGATGACAGAGTCTCAGCTGGTGTAGAAGCAGAAGGAATCTAGAAAGGACTTAGTGCTCTCAAAAGGGTCATTAATAATGCATTCCCACTCAGATGTCATATCCACAAGCAAACGCGACATGCCATCTTCTCCAAAACTTATTTCCAATGATACCTCTGTAGTTCTTGTATTATCTTTGTCACTTATATTGCTACACAAGTTCATAGTAGTGTTATTGATTATATTTTAAATTACTAAATTTCTTTGTCTTGTAAAAGTGGGGAAATGAGATGTATTCCAACAATGCTTCTGAATTTTTTTTCTTAAAAATGTATCAACTTTAAAAGTTGCCACAAAAAGACATATAACATGTCTTTTTTACCCAAAGTAAGTGTGTCTATTTATTTTCAAAACAGGTTCTCTCATAGCATGAGTAAAACACTACATATGAAAGACTGAGAATTACCCATCTACCTGAGAAGCAGTCCACATTCACTCTCAGAAACCAATACAGTTAACGGCCCCCAGCACAGGCACTAAGCGTTCCAGATGCAGCTGACTGAATACACCGCATATGGCATCACAGTCAGCCTTCACCGTGCTAAATACCATGCCTTCTAATTCTGACTGACTTCAGAATGTGAAGACATTCCACTCTCCCTCAAAGAGTGGAATAAAATGAACATAAATAAATAGTCTGGTCTCTAAGAGTCCTAAACATTTGTATTGTCTTCAACCTGCTGAGAAACATGGGCATAAACGTGTGTAGTCTGGGTATTGTACTCGTGTACATAGCAGAGAGTGTGGTTTTAATTTGGTTGTGACACCGTAAATATTGGCATACTGAACATGTGCTCACTGCCATGGATTTTGAACTCTCTCTCTCCAGAGCCTGCTTCTGTCTTGTCCACATGCCAGACTAGGGACTACTTGCCCATAGTCTCATATGACCAGGGCTGAGAAAATCGACTTTATTTCCAAGAAAAAAAATGCATTCTTTGAGTGATTTGTGAAATAATGACTTTTTCAAGATTTTTGCCTTCTGTGGGATAAGTCACTGTGGTCAATCTTAAAACCCCAAAGCAAAAAAAGAAGAAGAAAAACAAACTAAAATAAGAATATATTTTATGGTAACTAGACAGAAAAGAAGGGGAAAATAATTTAAAACAATTGAAAATGGATTTTGATAGCCATTCTCTCCTTATAATAAATTGATTGCCATAAAGGTTATCACAAAGTTCCCTGTTTAAAAATGATTTTCCTGGAAAGGATATGTTTCTTTTTGTTGGTGAGGAAATAGCATTCTAAGCAGTCATCATTATAATTTTGCCAATAAGTTCCTTTGTACATTCATTTTACTCAGTCTAAGCAGAAAGATGAACAGGCCCTCCAGTGTGTCCCCTTTTAGTTCCTCAAAATGAAGCCAGACATTAGCTGCATCCCTTGGTTGTGAAATAAGGCATATGACTTCTTCAGTCCATTGATGATGACCTACGAGGACAAATGCCAACGCTACAACAGAACTGGCTGCATTAGGTCTACGTGGGCTGTTTTCACTTCACTTAAAAGATCCTCCATCCCTTGTGACACTAAGCTAAAGATTAATTCACATTTTACTGTGTGACACTGAAAAATTATGGGGGTAAGACCCGTATCATTAGAATTTAAGGTAATTTAAGGTAGAAAGTGCTAATTTCTGCACTGTCCTGGGAGTTTAGACAAGGTAGACATCCCAGACTGCGAGAAACAGGAAGGCTTTATGGGGGAAGCACCTGCCAGGCTTGGCCTTAAATACAGTCCATGGCTTTGCACAGAGTAAAGGAGAGATGACGGTTATCCTTTCTTTCTCCCCACAGGCCGAAAGTGGTCCCTCTGTTCATCATCTGGCATGTGAACCATTGCAACTGCCTTTAAACTGGATTCCTGCCTTGGGCTTCTCTGTCCTTTGTTTTTGGAAAGCAAAGAACAAAAAAAGAAATCCAAACTGGATCATTCAGTGGATAATTACTGATCTGTTAGAGGCATACAAATATGAGCCTTACCACTAGGTTCTTACCATTAGGAACCAGCACAGAAGGCGTATGACCTTCTCCCTAGGTCCAACGGATAATGTCTAAACACACTCTTTGGTATGTCAGACAGAGTCCTTCCTAATTAATCATATGTTTCCATCTTATTTCCCAGCAAACGGAGCTGATTTTTTAATAGACCTGTGCTCTCTCACAAGTCTCTGCCTTCTGCTTAGAGCTCTCACCTTTCCTCGTGAATTCTCTTTATCCTTCAAGACCTGACTTAAATAATGGCCTCAGGAGAAGCCTGTCATAACCAGGAAATGGAACATCTTTGGGCTCCTCCACTATTCTAAGTGCATCTCTAGTGTAGGCCAAGCCACATGGATTGTCAACATACTCTAAGAACTGCATTTTGCTCATCACTTTTCAGGATGTGCCAAGGTACCTAGAACACAAGGCACTTTATGTTTACTGGCTTGAAGTGGCTTCTTGGTTAGAAGAGTTGCAAGAGCAAAGGTATGGAGTCATCTCTGTGGTGAACAGAGATCGGCTTTGTGCAATCTTTTCATCAGAAAGACTAGGGTGAGACCACAGCAGGCCTCCAGAAAACCAGAGTAGCCCCTCTTGACTCAAAGTGTGGTGCTCAATGCAGTGGCATGGGCGGTACCTGGGAGCTTGCTCAAAGGCAGATTCTCTGGCACCACCAATGGCCTGAAAAATCCAAATCTGCATTTCAAGAAGGTCTGCAAGTGACGTGTATGAATATTGGAGTCTGAGAAGCACGGATCTAAGCTTGAAGGAAGTAAACACAACCATAACTCTACTTTAGGAAGATTGTCTGGCATCTGCCTCCTATATATGATCAATTGGGGGTGGGAGGGTATGAGGAAAGCCTGATGTAGAAAAAAGAATAAGGACACTTGTGCCACAGTTTAGGTGACCAGCAGCACCTGGTGTGGGTCAATCACAGTGAGAATGCAGAAATTATAAAGATAAATATAGCAACTTAAAAATAGAAATGTAATATTTATTCCCTCATTTGCCAATAATTCTGTGCTTGTTTCATCTTTTTATCATACATTTAAAAAATTTGGTAAAGGGCTCTGACCAGTGTGGTTCAGAGGGTTGGATGTCTGCACAGCAAAAGGTTGTGGGTCCGATTCCTGGTCAGGGCACGTGCCTGGGTTGTAGGTTCAGTCTCCAGCTGGGGCACACACGAGAGGCAACCAGTTGATGTTTCCTTCTCACATCGATGTTTCTCTCCCTCTCTCTCCCCCACCCTTCCCCTCTCTCTAAAAAAGATAAATAAATATTAAAAACTAAACAAATAGAAGTTTTATAAAATAATTATATTTAAATGGGACAAAAACCATTAGTTTTCAGTTGCATACTCAGACTCAGAGATCTGAAAGCAAGCCTGACTATGAGAAATAGGGAGTCCTCTAAACATATGTGTAATTAGATGTCAGAATGGGATTGAGGTACAAACAAGACAGCTATGGGGACACCAAAGTGACAGGCAGTAGGAGGCTGCTCCATGAATGCTGAATCCCTCAGACAGATCAAGGCTCCTTCCTGCCCCTCCACCCCACGTCCACTCCCAGACAGGCTGCCACACAGAAGCAGGTGCAGGTAGGAAGTGAAGGGATCTCAGGCTGTCACACTGGGTGTTTTAATTATTGCAAAGGACTGTGCAATAGTTTCTAAATCATAGGGGTGTTTATATTTCAAGTTACTCTAGAATTCTGTATCTTTTGAGTGAGCTGAAAACCCATGTTCTTACAAAAATATTCATCCTAGGATAGGGGAAGTTTTCCCTCCTGTTCAGTAAAATTCAGGAGCAATGAAAGTAAAGCTTGTATTTTGATTAAGACTCAAGTGTCATGGTTATTCATCACACCAGTTGCATGTACATGTCACCAACGATGATAGGAACATAAAAAGGATTGCCTGTGATGGCAGCACACAAGATCCCTACTATGTGAACATACGCAGAACATAGCCCTCCCTGGAAAGTGGCAAGTGCCTAATAAAGTATATTCCCTCCTTCAGCAAACAATTACTATAACCTGAACCTATCTCCAACAAATTTTTTATGGCTTTAATGGATGCCAGCCCCAGAAAGATAAAGTAAGGGACATTAAAGTGGCCACTTAATTTGAATCTCCATGGGGATTTTTATTGATTTTTTTTGAGAGAGAGAGAGAGAGAAAACCACCAAGTTGTTGTTCCACTTATTTAGGCATTCATTGGTTGTTTATTATATGTGCCCTGATAGGGGATCGAACCCACAACCTTGGTGTATTGGGATGATGCTCTTACCAACTGAGATACCTGGCCAAGGCCTTCCAGGGTTCTTTTTAAAGTCTCTGCAGCTTCTTCAAAGGTTAAAAGCTCTTGCTAGTTCTCTTGCTAGTTCTCATTCTCTTGCTAGTTTTCCATATATCACTCCCTTCCCCATCACTGCTGTTTCCTACTATAGGATTCCAGCTCGTCCCACTGCATCCAGGACTCTTGTTTACCTGCCAAAACCCCGCTACACTCCATATCCCAAAACTTGCCATCTTGTTACCCCTCCACATGGACTGACCAAGCAAAGACATCTATTTTTGTTATCTTTTCTCTAATATTGTTTATACTTCTACTTTAACTAGGCTGAGCCAAAACATCCAACTCCATTGCAAGGGAACCACTGCTAAAATTTCACCTGCATCTTCTCTCACTCTTTCATGTGGTTAAAGTTTGTCTCCAGGCTCACTTCCTGCACAATTCAATTCCCATTTCTCTACCAGGAATGCTCTGTTCTTACCGCAAGAACTTGATATGCTGCTTGATGCTCTGCTGTCATTTCACCTGTGTTCCATCAGCAACTGTCCAGAGCTTTCCAGACCGTGCGTCTTATCTTGTGCTACATATTTAACCTTCTTCTTTCCTCTGGATCTTTCCCATACTGCCCGAACAAGTAAACAAAGAAACACAGCATGTTTCTTTACTCTTTTTTTGCCCCTCCATTCTGGAACCACTTCAAAATCTCCTTCCCTCGATCACTAAAACTTTCACAAAGTCTTAAACACTATGTCTAACTTCTTCACTTTACTCCACAGGCAGTCTTCCTCCCACTTATACCCCTCATTACACCAAAGGGTTTTGTTTTGCTTTCTGTCACCACCGAAATATCATAGGCTGTTTATTCATTGGTCCTCATTTTCTTTAATGTGTTGTATTTTATACTGTAGGCCAATTTCCTTGACTTTTCTCCTTTTCCTTCCTTGGCAGCCTTCACCCTACCTTACAGCTTCTTGCTCCTCTCTCTCTCTCTCTCTCTCTATCTCTATCTCTCTATCTCTCCCTCTCTCCCTCCCCCTCCCTCCTCTCTTCTCCTTTTCCCTTTTACATTTTTTCCCTCTCTTTTTTTTCTTTACTTCACTACCTCCTGTTCACAGTTCTATGCTCAAATGGGATTTCCTATTCCTTCTAACTTTATTCTTTACTTTTTATCAATCTTCATTCTGTCTCTATCTCCTATATACAATGAGGAATGAGACTTAATTCATAATATGTAGCCTGAATAACTGGGTGGGAAGGCCAAAATGGCGTTCACACCAAAGCCTGAAGAATCATTCGGGCAATTATCTACACCTAAGTGATGCATCAGTGTTCTTCCTTTTGTGCCTCCTTTGCTCATGACATACCCACTGAATCTATTTATGAGGCCTCAGTCAAAACAAACTACACATGAGACTGCATGAATTTCTCATACTTTCTTATTCCATATATCTGCTCACTAGTTCCCATCTCCTAAAATCTGCCCCACCCCACCCTTGATTCTGAATGTGCACCTGTTGCTCATCTTTCCAGCCCCCTCTCCTCTAACCACTTTTCTAAGCCTTTCTAATGGCTCTTCTATAAATAATCTTGGCTTTCTTTGAATTCCCCCCAAACGATGTAGTGTATTCTGTATTATAGCTAGCTTCATGTCTTATGTCCCTTTTTCAAAATAAACAACTTGAAAGCAGTAACTCAGTCTAAATCAACTTCCTATCTCCCACAATGCCTCATGGTCCCAGGCAGGTACTTGTATCACTTTGTGGTACACACCTCAGTTTGCAGAGTTTTTATCAGATAGTAAACAACTATGCAGAACTCTGGGTGATATAAAAGAGGTGAGTGGGTAACAAAGCAGAAAGATGTGAATTGTTGTTTTCAAGATCATGGAGAATCCAATTTAAAGGCAGATCTTAAGTTTTTCACAGACTTAAGGCCATCTAGCCTGAAGTTGTTCATTAAAGAAAAAAAAAAGGAAACAGCAAGTCACACATTACACAGAAACTATAATATCCACCATTGTCCGTTGTTTTGTAGGCCTGTGGAGCTGGAACAGTTATTTCTGCTGCCAAACTTCCAGCAGTAACACTTAAAAGTTGCCAGTATGGTATGATGCCATCAGTTTTTAAAACTTAGAAAGGCTCATTGATTTTTACTGAGGTTTTTTTTTTACACAATCCACTTCCTTTAAGGCCAAGTGAGCCAACCCTGATTGAGAGAAATTACAGAATGAATAAATGTTATGATATCAACATAGAAATTATTTAGTTTCCTTTCCTCACTTCAATTTCCAAATTTATTTTTTGGCTTCCACTGCCACTAGTCATCACCCCCAAAGCTCAATGCCACACATCCTTGCAGTCCCACCCACCCTCCTCCCCTTTATCGGAATGCCCGGATACACCCTCATACCAGTTTCAGAGGAGGCAAACCAATATCCTAATGCAATGAAACAGCTTTCTAATGCAAGACAACCTGGAACAGGCCTTTTTATCTGTGTCTCAAGTAAGACAAATGAATGTCCCAATAGATTGGTTACAATAGTGTTTTTATTATAAGACTGGCAGAGTAAGTGACTGTAAATTATAACTGTTGCTGGATTTCTACTTTACATAGTTGTAGTTTTGAGCCTACTCTTGTAAGCCAAAACAATTTTTTCACAATTAGTTTAGACACGTCTGAACCCAGAAGGGAAATTTCGATTTCAATCATTCTATGTCCCTCGAAGAGAACCCAGTGCTACCAAAAGGCAGGTCAACCCAACTCTTCACACATGAGTTTCTGAACCATTGTCAAATGCCGAACAAAGATAAAGGAAAGGCTCAACATGTTAAGTGCGCATTCAAACTGCAGTATGAAATAGCAATCACGGGCTCTCCCGCAGTAAAGAAAAACAAACCAACAAAAAATAAGCTAGTCACTCCATTGTCCAGATAGAACATGATCCCCGTCCTGAGAAACGTAACACACCCCCCTGAATTTGGACTGCAGATCTGTCACTTCAGCGTCTAGTAAATGACCCAATTTGTTTACATGGCCCTGTACCTTTTTATGGCCTTTCTATAAAGCAGTTATTACATCCATTCCCTTTATTTTGTCTAAGAGTGTTTGAACGAGCCCCAGAACCACAAGCCCGTTAAACAAGCTTCCCTTAGATGGACGTGGTCTCATATAATTCACCACTGCCGGGGAAACTTTCAAAACAATGTTTGTAGTTTGGGAACACCACACATTCCCACACACCAGAAATATTTCCTGCGGTGTATGCAGTTTGAAATGTTCGGCAAATACATTAAGTAAGTCCTGTTTTTCCATTTTTTCCAAGTAAAAGTGTGGCATTTGCACTTCTTCCAGAAGATTTACACCTCTGAGTGTTCTGTTATGGTAGGTTGACCATTCAGAAGTGACTGCAAGCAAAGATTGAAGGAAATGTGAAATCCAGACACCCTAATTGATTTCCTAGGATGTAAATGTTAGTTCTAAAAGGAAACCATTTTAAAGCGGTTAGTTTAATGGGGTGCCCAACTGATGCCCATTAAAAGTTATCGGTACAGATTAAAGATAAATTTTTCTACCATGAAGAAAAAGCAGTTTAAAAAAAAGGCCTACTGAATATTTAATTTCTAATTTTACATTCTCAATCATGCCTATAAACCTCAAACCTATTAATATTCTCAAGAAAACTAAGATTATAGCCACTTCTTCAAGGTTTAGCATTTCTCAGTTAGGTATCTAGACTCTCTCAACACCCAATATCTTGGCCAGCTTTGACCTGGGAACCACCTGTTATTTGTCGATTGTTGACTTTTCTAGCAATAGTCAGACAGTTTTTTGATACAAAGTAAAGATACGGTTGAGCCCATACACACATATCTATAACATCTAAGACTACATGTGAAACTATAAAAGCACCAGTGTGCTGTGAAGTCCGGTCTCTTGTAGTACAGAGGCAATTCATTTTCATGTAGGCCTCCAAAAATAGAGTGAATTTTTCTTTATAAATATAAGTAAAGCCACTAACAAAATACATATTTAATAGGAAGCATCCCCCAATGCCTTTTATTACCTACACTGCAAACACATTTCCAGCAGAAGAAATCGGCCTCTCATACACCCCATCTCCGGCTCTGGAGGTGAGGAGCTGTGCTTTTGATACGAGCACTAGCCATTTTTTTTCTTGTTTTTATAGTGTTCACATATTTGTCCTTTGAATGATTGTGTGATATCAAATCACACTCTAGTTAAGATGGAGTCCTTAGTATATTTCCATAAACCAGTTTGAAAAGTCTAGAAGTTACTTCCTATGTTCTCTAACAATTGGCACCCTACCTGTCATCATGTCTTGGGTTGAAAGCATGATAAAGCATAAATGAACCCAGCAGATTTCCCTCTCTCCAAACCTGGTTAGAAATTTCTAGCATGCAACGGACTATTGCTTTCTTCCTGTTTGTTCACAATTTAACCACATTTTAAGCAATGTTCCTTCTTAGTACATTGATTTTAAACATTGCCCGCTGCCATAAAAAAGAAACTATAATGCTCTAATGATTCCCAATTTGCATTTCTAATCACCTCGGACTATGAATGTCTGTGGTAGTAGGGGAAACAAGCTGTGATTTATTCCTCAGTTGGGGGGTGGGGGGGTGGAGATAAATAATATGGCTCTTTAAAAGACAGATGTCCTTATAAGTACCCAACAAAAAATAACTGCAGAAACAACATGAGATAAGTACCACAGAAGTCCGACTTCCGTTGTTCAGGGTTTCTGATCTCTGTCGTGACTCAAAAAGCAGGTGCACTGGCCAGCTGGGCATATTTAAGTACAGAAGCATAGCTCCATCTTGCAAATAATGAAAAGCTCAAAATAGTATCCACTCAGGAACAAGGATTTCCTAGAATGCAAAGAGCATAGCTTCAAAAAAAAAATGGCAGGACATCTAGATATCACATGCGCCAAGAGAATCCATTCATTTCCAACCCTTAAATACCACAAGATATTTCTAGCCTCGTATACAAGGGACCAGCATGAACCTCACTAGAGAAATGATGCAATTACTCAATGAAAAGGAATGGATTTTCCACAAAACTTGAAGTTCTTCCCCTTAAAAGTGTTAAGGCTCTTTACTTCTTGCAATGTAATAGCTTCATTACACTAATTTGGTGCACTGCATGCTGCCTCCCTTTTATCACAATCTCCTTATCCCTCTGCCAGGCTCATTCCGCATGCCAGCCATTTTGTGAATGAAGTGTGAAAATAGCTCTTTGTTTACATAAAGAAGGCAGCAGAGAGTAGTGTGGACGCAGGCTTAGCTTATGCGAGTGTAACTGAGGCTGTGCAGCCTGACCTTCTCACCAGTTCAGAGCTTCCAAACATGCTTAATGACTGGGAGAAAATTCCCACAATAGTAGTTAACTATACACACCAAAGCAGAACTCTGCTACTACATGCCCACTTAGAAAATAACTGAAAATGAAGGGTTTTGACTAAAACTGAAACATGAAAGCTCCCATTTCTTTTATTCTGTTTGTTAACAAGAAGTTATGGAGGAAGCATGCCCTAAAAACGGCATCAGAGTCTTTGAATACATATACCCAGGACACCTTTTTCCTGCCTCTACTCATCCTCAACACTGGACTCTTCTTGTCTCTCACATGATAGGCCTTTGCATGCCTCTGTTGTTTTGCAGGCTGCTCCTTCTGCCCAGAATGCTTTCCTCTTTTCCCTCTCAGACCCACTTCAAAATAAGTCACCTCCTCTGTGGGAACTTTACTCTTTGCACTTTTTTTTCCCCCCAGCAGAATCAACCATTTAGTCAATCAGTAGAGAATTTTTGAATTGAACTAAAGCAACTGTGTTCCCATAGCACATGGAGTGCAGAACTAATAGACCATGAGATTAAAAAACAGGATCTGCCATCCCCTCTTGGACAGAACGTCTCAAGGGCAGGGGCTGAATCTCGTTCTTCATGGCCCCAGCACCTAGGGCAGAGCTTAGCCAAGAGCAGATGCTCATAAATATTTGCTGAATAAAAAACAATGTTCTAATAAAACATTAGACCATTTAACTCACGAAGGAGGAGGCACGTGGCTCCGAGTCCTGGCTTGGAGTCAGACCTAAGTCCAAACGCTTACCAGCTGTGGGACCTTGGCTAAGCTCCTGAGCCGGTGAAGTCTTGCTGTTTCTCCCAATAACTCATGGGGAGGTTATAAAGATAACTGTATACTGTCTGCAAACATTGAGCACAGTGCAGCACCTAGCAAGCGCTCCTGGAGAGTCACTATTTTAAGCATTATAAAACCAGAGACTTGCTAAGAGCTCTTTAGACCCATTCAACTCCCCCCAAAGAATGCATCCAAACCTTGCCCTTTTTGTGTCCTTCCTGGGAGCTGTTACTGTTATCATCAGTGTTTAACCAATTATTAATAAGAAAAGGGGAGCAAAGGGACTTAGACATTGAGCTTAATATATTGGGGAGCATAAGCCTGGTTGCTCCATCAGGAAGCCTGGTTGCACACTCTAGGGGATTGCAGCAGGCCTTGCCAAGGGGATTAACACTCCTCTTTTCCCCACTCCAGTACTGGATTGTTAGTGAGTACAGGGGGAGTTCAGTCTAACTAGGGGGTATACACCCATCCAAAGCCTGTGAAAGCTTGGGAAGTTGACTGATTCTTTTGAAAAAGTGCCTGGTTCATCCCAAAACAAAGCTTCTGGTTATAACCTCTGGGTAACACAGAATCTCTCCCTCTCTCTTTCTCTCTTTCTTTCTCTCTCTCCCTCTCTCTGGAACCTGTGCACCCCATGCACTCACATGTCCTCTCTCCACAGCCTTGTGGCCTTAGCAGCCGCATGGCCAATGGCCATATGTACTCCACACACAGGCTCCAGGAGGGAGGCGGAGTAAACTGATTACAGCCAGGAACACGATAAACTAGCCTGATGCAGGACTGGACTAAACTTTCATATAGAACAAAAACTCTCAACAATGGCCTTTATGCTGGCCTTACTGAAGACAAGATTGGACCTTTTCCATGCAGGAAAGAGAGATGGGACATGGGAAAATCAGGAGGGGAAGCCCCTTCATTTTGCACCGTTAATGAAGTTCATCACAAATCCCCATCCTACCATACAGGTCTCAAGAAACTCTTTTCCTCACTATATCACAAGAACCAACTTCCACCTAAACAGCAATGCAAGTTTAGATCCTTTACTTACCATTAAAGTGCCTTGTGCTGCTTGGGATGTTGGTTTCCCTCAAGAAACCAGAGTCTGCTTTGCCTCTGCCCCCCCAAAACCCAGCATCAACCCAATACACCTTATTTGACTGAGAAATGGCTGAGCTACTATTCAACAGGGAAAAAAATCAAATACAAGAAAAAAAATCATATTTTCAAAATAAAACACATTTAAGCCTAACACCAAGAAAGCAAAATTACCGAAGCCATCCTGGCAAAGATGGTTCAGTTTAGAAACCAGGCAAATGTCCAGGGAGGAAGCTGCTCAGTCACCAGGGCACTGGAAATAACCGCTGGAAGATGGCACATGAGGTTTAGGTGAAGTCAGATAACTGGTCAAATAGGCTAAGCTCAACTTAACATGTATGCTCATCAGTCAAAGACAAAATGAGCTGCTGCTACCAAGACATATCACTCTTAATAAGTCGGCTTTAATGATAACTATAACTAGTTTAACTCCTCTTTATAATTTTTAGCTCCTTTGTCCTCAAATTTAGGAACCACAAACAAATATTTTTAAAAAGGTAAATTAACCCTATTTTAGGCAATCTATTCAAGTCCACAGCTATGAATTTATTTCCTGATGCTTTTGGCTTCAAACAGAACTCTGAATCTCTGTATAGATTATTCAATACAATATAGAGTAAATACAAATTAAGGTCACTCATTAAATCCATTCAAAAGAATAACAGGTGTGCTTTCCGAGCCCTGCTTTCTTCCCCATTCCTATGGTATTTTCATCACTGAGACATCCTACTAAATCAAGTGTTCAAAATTATCTTTAAAAAAAACTCTGCCTTATAGAACTGTATGTTCCAATGTCAATCATCTTCGTTATCATCATCAATTAATAAGCCAAATTTTTTAAATAAACATCATTCATCCTTGGACCTGGTACACCTACTTAAAATAATGCCCTAACATAATAGTGACAATTCTAAAGGTAGTATTTCAAGTCATTTGCCAAATTTTCAGACTTCTACCCCAACCGAAGTATTACAACATACATTGGTCTGATTATCTGTTCTATTAAATTAATGTGATTATTTTGAGATTGTCTTCCTTAGTCCCCTTGCAAAGAATGTTTCGGAATCAAGGGAGTCTCACCTCCTTTCACAATCTGCAAAGCATGTAACCACCTAAAATAATAAAGAAATGCTTTCATAGGAAGCATTGGAATTTTAAAATGGAATTCTTTTTGTCTAATTGGTTCTCAAATAAGGAAACTACATCACCACATTGGTAGTTTAACATTGTTGTATTCAACAGTGACCTTGAGGAAGTCACCTCAACCTTCGAGGCCTCACTTTACACATCAGTGAGGACAGGCTCTTTGGGATCCTTCCGATCCTAACATTCCACACACCACGTTTACACTGATTTGGAGCCTATGCAACTCATCTGTGGGCCACAAGCAAGAGACGGAAAGCACACTGACTCTGGAGGCAAGTCAGCCATTCAAAATTCTCTGTTCTTAAAAGTACTTGGTTCATTTCATATCAACCCCATTTCCAGAAAATGCAGGAGTACACTCAGCAATGACACTTTTAAGAGAATAACTAGCACCAGTTCCAGGAAACCTAACCATTTACTTGGTATATACTCACCTACCAACATGGTATAGTTGACTCTCGAACAACGTGGAGGGGATAGGGATGCCAGTCCCCCTACGGTCAAAAATCCAAACATTATTTTAACTCCTCCAAAACTTAACTACAGTTGACCCTTTGCATCTGCAAATTCAAAAAAACAGTATTTTCAATCTACATTTGGGAATCCTCTATTGGAAATGTGAAAATACAATTTCTACCTGTGGTTGATTGAATCTGCAGATGCCAAAACCTGGGATATGAAGGGACTATTGTACTTATTGGGGAAGAAAAAGAAAAAGAAGAAAGAAAACCCACATATAAGTGGACCCATGCCACTTAAATCCATGTTGTTCAAAAGTCAGCTGAATTTAATAAGATGTTAAAGTAGTACTCTGGCATATCTCATTACAAGCAAAATAAACAAGTTTATCTTCCTATGAAAAAGGCAGGACAATGTAGAACTTCCAAGACCAAAAAGAGACCTTCAAAAACAGTCTGCCTTTCTAGTCAACACCCTAGTCATACTCTAATAAGGCACCACACCCAGAACCATTCAGCAAGTATTTACTGGGTGCATACAATGTACGAATGCCTGTTCTTGGTTCTGGAGCTCCCACAGAACGCACGCAAGTCAGACACAGTGCACGGTCTTAGGGAGCTCACATTCTATGGGAGCAGTGGTCAAGGTAGGTTCACAGTTAACTAATTAAGTAACACCAAGAAGAATATCAAAGAATGACAAGTGCTAAGTGGTTAATTAACCTTGATGTGATAGTGAGGCCTGGCTAATCTAGACTTGGTCAGAAAAAAAGCTCATTCTGAAAAGGAGATTTATCTAATCTAGATGACAGGAAGGTGCTACCCATGCCGAAGCAGCTGATCAGTGTTGCCCAGGGAAGCAGGGGCGACCAGCTGAGAGGTGCCATGCAGTGTCACGTGTGCCATGTCCCACTTCCCCATCTCAGACACCGTTAAGGAGCCAGACCCAAAGAAGCTGCAAGAAGGAGGCTTGAAAGAGGCCATATCCTTCCTTAGTCCATGTCCTTCAACCACAGGCATACCAACTGAAATTCAACCACCGGAGGTGTCCATATGGGACAGGAAAAAGAAGTTTGAAAAAATAGCAGTTGGAGGCAGTAGGGGAAAAATAATGCACAGCAGTTGTTTAATAAATGAGTTATACAGAAATGACAAAGAGTCATATCGAGATATCCTGGCCATGTATAATACTGCCAAATAAAACAAGCATAGACACCAAAGTTAGACTAAGTAAATGAGATGACTTTTATTATGACTTCCGCTATTTGGGTTGATACAAACAGAAATCTGTGAAGAAAATTTTACCAGTCAAAAACATTAGCCAGGGGTGGGGTGGGAAAATGTAGACATTATGAATCCGTTAATTCAATTATAATTTCTTTAATATACATCACATTATCATCAGAATTCTGTTTCTACAAAACTGTGCAAGTTTGTAGATAAAACAGAACTTTTGCAGTACAAAGGTAGAAAAATCATGGAGTGGAAGAGAATAGAAAGAAGATATGCAAGAAATAGGATTCATGAAGGATGAGGTAAGAATAGACAAAGCTAGAACTTTGGTGCCTGACACAAAGCTCTACAAAATAGTTCAGTAGGGGACCCTAGCATCCATTTACAGCTATTTAATGCATCATATTCTAGTCCCTGAAGCTTATTCCACACCTTCGTACTTTCTGATTTTCTTTTAGAGGTAAACACAAAGTACACCAGATTAAATGTAAAACAAAACAGTTTGTAAGAAAGAAAAAGTTACCATAAAATAAATGGGGCTTTTTTGGCACCTATTGTGAAAAAAAAAATCATCATTATATAATGACACTTCATTTCTTCAACTTCCTCAACTATCTCAAACAGAGCAGAGAACTAGGGGGAAGTAGCTTTTTGTAAAAAATTAAAATAAAAAGCTTCCAACAACAAAAATAAATGTCACAAAGGTCACACAGTACAACTTATAGACTAACTGACAAGGAAGTCCCTTTAGTCCTCGGTCAGAGACAACTTACTCTTGGACGCTATTCTAGGAACTGTAATTATCTGTTTTTCAGTAAAACAGAGCTGTCACCTAAAAAGGGTTGGGGAGTGGGCACAGTTTTGTTAGCTACAGAAACAAGGGCAGTAGGAGAAGGAGAAAGCTGGCACTGAAAAAAAAAGAGAGACAGAGAAGCCGTAAACACAAGATACAGGCTCTGAGAAAGGCATGACTAGGGGACCATGTGTCTCCACAGTACATGGCCCGTAGGCAGGCCCCAGAAGTCCTTAAGGAAAAGAGCACACACAATAAGTGATGTCTACAAGGACAATCCTAACTAGCAGAGGGATATTCCAAATCTTTCCTCAAAGTGGTTACAGAAAATAAGAACCCTAAGAAACAAGTTTTGAGTCTGTAGGTAAGTTAAAAGCACTCACCAATAGTTCAAGGTGGATGAGGCCCTACTCCATCAACAGCTTTGTCATTGGTATTCATTTGGACTATATGCAATAGATTAAGTAAGCCTTGGATCACTTTGGTTTTTGATGTATGTGATTCTTTCTGTTGCAATGCAGAATGCCATCCTGGGACTTACTTGTTTCATGGTAGGCACTCCCATCTCAAATGAGTGTACAGAGACAACGGTAATTTTTCCCATGGTTGTACAAAAAGTATAGACCAGAAACCCGACATAAGTAAGTGTTCTTATCTTTCATCTCCTTCTTTAAGCTAAATCTGGGGGCCACTGGTTTATATGTGAGACTTCAGGATTGGAAGTAAGGCTAAGAATGAATGACACAAAGACAACGTATAATGTCATGTGAAAAAGCTATTTTTACAGTAAAGTGGCAGGAATCTCAGTGCAGTAGTACGTCCAAACCCAGGTAACTGATGACAGAATAAATGACACTTATCCCTCAAAAGTACTTCCGAAGCACCACCACATGCCCAGTCTAAATCCAAATATGTAACATTGGCTATAACAATCAATTCTCATTTATAACACTTCATTTTTCCTCTCTTTTTTATTATTAGTTTCAGGTGTAGAGCATAGTGGTTAGACAATCATCTACTTCACAAAGTGCTCCCCCCCAATATTCCCAGGACCCACCTGGCACCATACACAGATATTACAATATTCTTGACTGTATTTCCTATGTTGTACCTTATATCCCCTTGACTGTTTTGTAAGTACCGGTCTGTACTTGCCAATACCTTCACCATTTTCACCCAGTGCCCCAACCCCCCTCCCTTCTGGCAGCCATCAATCTGTTCTCTGTATCTCCCAGTCTTTCTGTTTTGTTTGTTCATTTATATTGTATAACACCACTTGAGATACCAAGTTAATACTGAAACTGAGCAGACCTGGGGACTTGATTGAGTCAACATCATTTGAGACTTTGGAATGCTCCAGGAAAGAGAATGTCACTGGGGAGGAGTCCTTGAAAGCAGGAACGAACTACAGTCACAAAAGATCAATGTGGACGTTTCATATTTAGCCCTTAGAACACCTTCCACAAAAATAAGGCAAGGACAAACTGAGCTAATAGCATTTTTCTATGTGACATCTTCAGGTGGGTTTGTTCTTACAGAATGAGACAATAATCTAAATTGAGGAGAGGGGTAGTTCAATAAAAAATTAGTCATAATTCAGTATGAGGGCAAAAATACCCACATAAAGGAATGGAAAACTTGAAAGCCACACAAAAAAGAAGAGGTTCTAGCAAATTTCTTCACATTCCAAGGGGATCTTCTTTAGCACCTACCTGTTATCCTCAAATCTCGGTACCTTGACGGATAAAAATCAACCTGAGCATGTGCAAGAAAATAGCTCTATATTGCCCCCTAGTGCTGGGCTGTCCCACTTCTCCTTAGGCTAGAAACTACAAGGTGAGTAGTTCCTTTACTTCTAGTTACTTCCTGCTGCCAGCCTCCTAAGAGCTAAACATAGCCCAATCCTCTGCCCACAGATTAGGAAACATCCAGGCTATTTTTAGCATGTGCATCTTAGGAATGGCAATGGCCCAGCCTCTGATGGCAACAGAATGTGTGTGGCCTGGCTTAATGAAGTCACCTCTCAGAAGGGTGTAAACCTACTCCATAAAGTGGCCAATGACCACTTGAGAGCTCTGGGGCCTATTATTAAGTGATCCTGCTATGTGGATAACAAGAAATAATGGCACGGAAAGGACAATGAGAGGCACAGGAGCAAAAGGAACCAGGAAGATGACAGATGCCAGAACAGGCTTGATAAGTCAGAGCAGTAGGAGAAATGATATGGGACAGGAACAATAAAAAAAAGAAGTCAGAAGTCAGGAATGTTGGGCATTGTCATTCAGGAGACATTTGTCTAGGAAGAAGCAATATTTTGAACTGGACATTTATTTTACATGAGAAAGAACAAAGGTTGGTCTGATCTGTTTCCTGCCAGGGCACAGCTGGTGCTGTGGCCCCTTTGATCACTTTCTCCCAGTCCTCTGCAGCTCCTGTGATTAGAGATAGATCCCTTGGCTGCCCTTTGATCAGCAACTCAAGCAGCCTGCAGGTGCCGTGTGCCATCATATTAGCAAGTTGTAAGAAGCAGCCACATCAACACTGTCTGATAAATGTGACACCATAAATTGCTGCATACACAACAAATACAAATAATGTGCACAAAGGCCCCAGGAATCCTTATTAGATCTAGTTTTGTACTCTAGAACTCCCTGTGCTTTCTTAAAGATGAATACTTCAGAGAGTTTAAATTCAAAGTTAAAACTTGGAAACACCCCAATACATCAAGAAAAAGTTTCTGTGACTTAAAAATACAGTACACACCGTTCGGATTTTCTAGGTATGCTGTTGGTGTTCATTTCGCCTCGTTAATGAAGTGACACATTCTTGCACTTGCAATGGATGACATACAAAGCACTAAACACAAGTACATTTCTTTTCAAACAACATTAAGAGCCACCACTTGTAAACAGGGTGTTTAATATTCTAATTTTAGACAGCCTACATTAACATTGTGGTTTCATGTGCAGTATAACATTTCTATTTACAAGGTATTCTCAAAAATGACTTCATAATGGTAGATCAAGAGAAAAAGAGTTTAGAAATTGAATGATGTAAATCATATGGGTTCAGAGGCTAAGCAAATTACACACCCTGAAGCTGCCCTTGGCTTTATGAAAGGAGCCTTTCTCCAGCTCTGAGCAATCCCAGCCCAAGGGAACTTGCATCTGAGAGTTTTCTAAACATTTCAGGTACACTTGAAAGCTGAAAGTAATTCTCATTTCCTATGCAGGATTAAGTCGTTTCCCGCACACACAAAATAGCAGTCATTCACCAACACAAAAAAAAAACACACCACCAGTAAGGTAAGGACTTCGGAGTACGCACAAAGGCACATAAAAAAAGCACAAGGGAAATACTTTTTTTTTTTGAAAATTCTCCCTAAAAGCGTCCATTCGGCCTCTTGACCTCTATATTTCCTATCTACTTACTGATTGATGCCTTTCCACTTAAAAGTGCTTCAATTAATGCGGCTGATACATTTCCTGGAACAGCCCCCTCCCGAATTTTAAAAAAAAAAAAAAAACCTGAGTAAAGTCAAACATGCCAAGACTCATTCATTTTGGATTCGTTTTTAGAGGCAGTTCTTGAACTTATAACACTGGCAATGAGAGGTCCTGCAATGTGCGTCTGAACTTCACATTCGCTCGCAGAAGGTCCCCTCTCTAGCTGGGGCTGCAGTGGCACCCCTGTTGCCCTGTTCGAGCTTTGTGGCAGCTCCCGAAGTTGCAAGCTGCACGTAACCTCCAAAGCCCCGTGCCCATGAACGCCGCGCGCATTTGCATGGGTACAGAACGCTTATACCCTCGCAGGCTGGTGCACATCACACACCAACGCACAATGCCAACGGAACACACACACACAACGAGACACGAGAAGGGGGAGAGTGGAGGGAAGGACTCACCGTTCTGTTCCTTGTTGTTGGAGAACTGGAATTTACTACTCAGGTTGGACTCAGCCTGAGTCGTGTGTCTCTGGCCGGCCAGGGCAGATATCAGCAGGAGAAGCCCGAAGAGGAGCATTTGGCTGACTGGGGCGAGAGCTCACTCACGGCGGGCACTTGGGAAGCAGCGACTCCCGAGTCTCTTTCACCACCGCCAGGGGAAGGCTGCACTGGGGTGGAAGCTCCGAGCCTGCTCTGGCAGCAGAGAATCGCAGGGTAGTTTCCACATAATCCCATCCAAAACTTTTTCCTAGAGCCCTCTTCTGTGTCTCCAGTTTTTGAAAAGGATCAAAGCAAAACCTGGACCTGAACCAGTTTCCCAAGGTTTAAACAAATCCTGAGCTGTGCCGAAGTGGTGGGGGTGGGGGTGAAGTCGAGGGAGGAAAGAGGGGGGTGGGGACGCGGGGGAGCCGGGGCAGCGCGAAGAAGTCACCAGCAAGTTGCTGGGAGCACCTGTCAGTCTGGGGGACTGGACAGAGGCGAAAACTCAAGGGTCGCGCGAAGAAGCCAAGTTGGCGGCGAGCACTTTCTGATCAATCACAAAACTGCCAATAGATGCGGCTCTCCGGGCGCCCCTCTCCCCCGCCCCACCCCCACCCCCGAAGGGGGAGGGGGAAGAAACAAGGCGAGCGCGCCGCGGCGGGTCCTGGGGGCAGAGGAGCCGGAGCGGGCCGGGAGGGGTGGGGGGGACGCCGGGCCGAGGCCGCCCTGGGCGCGGGCGGAGGGAGGCCGCTGGGCTCCCGCTCCCAGCCCCGTGCGCAGCCTAAGCCCGGCCCGGACCGCCGCAGCACGGATCCCGGCACCTGGCTTGAGTTTTCCGCAATCAAAGTTCACCTTGTTCGGGGTGCTTCCCTCGCTGCTCGAAGCCCAGGCAAATTCGACAGGTCGGGGTCACGGCGGGGCTCCGGCAGTTCCCGGCGCTCTCCCCCCACGCCTCGGGCTCCGTGCAAACCGCGGGGATCGGTGCCGTGTCTCAGCACGGGGCAGAGAGGGAAGGCCGGGCGGGCTGAGGCTCCGGTTTGTCCCCTCCCCTTCTCTACCTTCCCCCTGCCGGCGGAGTCGGGAGGAGGGGGCCGTGGGCCGAGAGGCTGAGCCGCTCTCCCGCAGGCGGCCGGCCGAAGGAAGAGGCGGGGGTCGCCTCCTACGGGAGGGGCACCCCCGGGTCGCCTCCTCTGCCACTGGGTAGGGCCACCAAGTGGCCGTCCAACAGGTGCTGGCACAGTCTGGGGTTCCTGCGAGGCTCCCACAGACAAGACCCAAAGGGTCCCGGAGAAGAAGGCAGTCAGAGCGGTGACCCCTGGCTTCCTTTCCACACAGGACGCCCCTGACCCCAAATAAAGAGCAAGATGGTTGGTGAAGGGTGCTGCAAAAGCAAAAAGAACTGAGGAAGAACTTTCTGCAACTCTCCTTCCCCGCCCCCAGTGGCCGAGACTTGTCATTAAATTCCAAGGGGATCCCCATTCCCAAAGGGCTTGGCCAGAGTTTCCGCGCCAACAGAAGAATGAAAATTGGAATTCAGAGATTTCCCTCTAGTGCCCAGCTCTCTGAAGTAAGGTCAGTAAAGGAAAAGTAAAGACAAACGGCCCAAATAATAACGACATTCATTTATTTAACAAATACTGTATTTATTGAATGCCTACGTGTCAGACACTGTTCTAGGAGCCCCATGTAGTAGTGAAAACGCAAAGTCCCTGCCCTCTGAAGTTGTGTTCTAGTTGGGCTGCACTAAATTCCAGCAAACCTCTGGTTAAGTCAGTGCAAACGGCTCTACCAGGGATGGTGCTCCAGAAGGGATTGGAAGGAAGGATACCTGTGCTGGAATAGGGGCGGGGGCCCCAATGTCTCTTTTTTAAGGAGTTGCCCTTCCTGACCTTGCAAGGTCATCTACTGCGTATTGAGGAAAACTACCCTAAAAAGGGATCCAGGGACGCTTAGTCAGGGGCCTACTCTTACTGGACCAAACCAATAGCTGACCTCAGAATAGCTGAGCTCAGTCTTGCTGAAGATGCCAAACCTTCTTCCTGTATTTGGACACCCACTGAGACCAACCAACTTGACCTCTCTGCTTAGATATCCTAGACCTCTTCTTTTTCCTCCTCTGAGAACTCTGCTAAGCTCAGCTCCAATTTGAAACCCTTACTGATCTACCCCATTCATTCATTCTTATTCTTTTACCACTTCTGTCTTGACAGGGCTCAGGATATTAAGGCAAATAAATAAGGCCAAGACTTTGACTTTGAAGAACTTGCAATTTAGAAGACACAGCCTTGCTATTTTATTCACTTTTGTGGCTCCTCACCATCAATGTGAATCCATATTTACACAATAAATATGTTCCAAAAATGTTTTGTAGACTTGGGAGGGAGAATGAGAGTGTTTACAATTTAAACAGCATAATTCGACTTGTTATGTAAAAGACATGCTTCATGAATGCCTTTTAATCTATAGTCATGTGCCGCTTCACAACCAGTATACATTCTGAGCAATGAGTCCTTAGGCAATGTCATCACTGTGTGATCATCATCGAGAGCAGGTACGCAAACCTAGATGGTATAACCTAGTCCACACCTAAGCTGTATGGTAGAGACTACTGGCAGAGCCTACAAGCTTGTATAGCATGCTGCTGTACAAAACACCCAAGGTTAAGTCAAACACGAGAGGAAATGATGTGATCAAGAAATGCAGTAAACAGAAGTATTATAAGGCTGCTGCCCTTATAGCATAGCATGTTCTACAGTAAACTTGGCTTTTGTAAGTAGAGTCAACTCTAAAATACTGCTAGAAGTGTAGTATGGTGAATACATAAACCAGTAACAGTCGTTTATCATCACCATCAAGTATTATGTACTGGACATAATTGTATGTGCTATACTTTTATACAACTGTCATTACAATAGGTTTGTTTATAGCAGCACCACCACAAACATGGGAGCAATTGCATTTTCCTATGACTTTACAACAGCTACCACGTCACTAGGCGATAGGAATTGTTCAGTCTCATTATAATCCGTCGTATATCCAGTCCATCATTGACCCAAATATCTTTATGCAGTGCATGACTTATTTATAATAAAACTAATTACTCCCCAGATTTTCTAATTTTGTAAGTTTAAATTTTCAATCAGGAATTTTCTAAATGAGATTGTCATATGCCCATATACTTGAGTTTCTTGACCACCCACAGAGAGAGAGAGAGAGAGAGAGAGAGAGAGAGAGAGAGAGAGAGTGTGTCTGCAGATTAAATCCATTTGTTCTTACAGGATTATAAGGATGATGACTACTCTTTATTTTGCATCATTTCATATTGGCTAGAGTAGTGCCTGGCCCAGGGGGATAATAAATAAACACTCTTGACTGACTGACAGGTTTCTTTATTGGAGTCACTTACATTCTCCCTGGAATTTCAGCATGAAGGCTGTATTTGAAAAGTTACAGATGATCTAGAATAGTACTCTATCTCTGTGTTTTACCTCATCCATATTCTACAGATTGATTTGACAATCCCCTTATAAATAAAGCCAGGCATGACGTCTAGACAAAATCACGTCCACATTGCCTGATTTCCTTTCCATGCACTTGCATTGTTGTTTCTTAAACTGCTCTAGCCCTTGGTACAGTTGACTTCTTTTAACACTTCATCCTCTGCCTGTCTTCCCATTCTATTTTTCTTATAAAACCTTCTTAGAAAAGTGAGCTCCTTGAATTGAAAATAAATGTTATATAATCAGGAGTTTGCACAATTAATAAACAATATATTTTTAATGAATATGGGTTTGTTTTGGTGTAAAGCATTTTCCTAGAGAAAAGGCATCTCTGTTCTGCCAACCGAGGGAAAATAATTATGGACATTCTTTGTGGTTTTCATGTTTTCTTAAACCTTAGGAAGGAGTGCCCACTCTGGCTGAACGCCTGAGGAGTGTTACCTACAAACTTCTATTGGAGGGCATGGTAGACTCTGTTTCATTCTTAACAATAATTTGGGGGAGGGTGGGTGGTGTCCCTGCTAATTTTTTGTAAGTGGATTAAGATTTAAAGCAGTTTCCCCACTTAGCTAGTCCTTTAACACCCAGGAAGGCAAGAATCACCAAGATGCATTTTTCTCTCAGAAAATCAGATGTTAAAAGTTTTCTGGTTCTCTCTTCTGATTCACTCCCAACATGCATACACACACACACACACTCACAAGTATATGTGCAAAATTATTTTCAGACTTTCCCTAGAACATTTTAGGGTTTTTTGGGGGGGCAGTAAATTAAGCATGTGTTTCTGAAGTTCTGACCTACTTAAATGTCCACTACAGTTCCAGAACGGCAAATAAGCAACACTTATTACATACATTTAAATGAGGCTGGGGGCTGCGGGTATCATTAGTAAGCAAATTAAGTGCCCACTGATCACAGTAGGAATAAAGACTGTTCTGGGGGGGAAAAAGAAGTGAATAGTCTCTCTTAGAGTTATCTTTGACTCTCCCCTTTTCCAATCACTCCATCTTGAGAAACATACGACTTTGCTATTTCTCTACCTAGGATAAATGAATATTTTTCCTACCTAAAAATAACCTTTTCTTTTTTTTTTTTTACTCTTTTTCTTTTGTTTTACTCTCCCAGATCAGTAAACTTTACCTCCCAGTGGAACAGCTCCTAATCTGAAAAAGGCTCACTCGCTGCACCAAATGTTAGAGGCCTGTGCTAAGGCCCCGCTTCCAAAGGAGCGGATGCACTTTTAATTCTGACTTTTGTGGGGAGAGAGTTGGGAGATCGGAAGTTAGAGGTGTGTGGTCAGGAGAACTGGGCGACAAGGACTGGCCTTTATGTGGCCCCTTGTGGTTTTCCCTATTGAAGCAAAGTTACTGCTGCTTTTTCGGAAAGCATGGTTGAGTATGCAAAACAATTTTTTTCAAAATCTCGGAAGTGCTTGTCTGACTCAGAATTCAGAAGTTAGCAGTCAGAAAGAGCCCCAAAGAAAGAGGAGGCCTGGTGACCTTTGAACCATCACCACAACAAAAGATCATTTCACTGGGAAATGGAGGGCCAGGGATTTGGTCTGGCTTTACCACTAACAAAAAGGACAACCTTGATCTAGAAATCCTCTCTGCCTCTCTCCTCTACAGGAGAAATGTACACTGGATTCGGTCTTAATCCTCTTACTGCTATGGAATTTTTTGATTCTCTGAGCTATTACAGATAGTGATGGCACTAGTTTTTTTTTTTTTAACTTAATTATGTTTCTATGATAATACATGACTAGAACAATGATTTCCAACCTCAACTCAAAGGTGTATTGGTGGCTGTCAAAGATGATGAACAGGTATGTCTCCCTAAACTTCTCCAGTCGTGACCGTCTTTCATCTGCTATTATTACACTGTGGAAAGACAAGCCCTACTAATAACCAAAAAGAAGGGGTGGAAAACAAGTTTAGAAATCACTGATTAGAACAAGTATCAGGAACTTTATTGAATTCCAGGGAACTAAATAAATCATGTGTGGCTGTCCACATTTGAATTTTTAATATTTGTTTGGTATCATGGTAACAACATCAAAAGAGGCCAAGTGTGGTCCCAAGGTAAGGAAAATACCTACAAATGAGTTGTGAAGAATAAGGAAATAATGTTATTACGAGCCAAGAACAGATGACCACCCTCCTACTCTTCTATAGGATCCCACAGGAAGAGTGTGAAACAATGGTAAGAGCAAGGGCATCCCTAAAAATGTGAACCACAACCAGACACAAGGTTTGGTCACGTCCTCTGGTCAGTAAGATGTCATTTTTCTCTCCCTTGAAATCATGTATAGGATATGAAAGCTGTTGTCTGCATAGTGACAAATCACAGTTAAGAGGTCAAGACACAGCTACAGATCCGCCTTTCTCAGATAGTGACCCTCTTATTGCAGAGGTCATGGGAGAAGGACCCTTTCGCTTTGTGATCACTGTTTCAAATGCAGTCCTTCCCGTGGCATTAGGCTTGTAAATGAGGTGGATAGCTTCAGTGCACCACTTAATGAACATTTAAAAAGTGTTGCTGGTTTGCAAAAAGAAAAAGATTAAACCACCTCTAACACTAAAACTAACATTAAAAGCATCCTCAATTGTTTTTAAAGTTCTGGATAGTTCAATATATTTTCATACCCCTTTCTATAATTATTGCTATAACTGTTTGATGTCTTTATCATCTTTATAGTAAGAAAAGGTGCTTGCTCTCTTTTATCATAAAACAGGCTTGCAACATTTTTAAGCATCATTTTACTTTTAAAAAACTTATTTTTACTATCTCAATTTGCTCTGATGTTTTCCTCATCTCCCTGTAATATATTCTCTCCTTTCTCATCATTCGAATCTTCTTTCACTGTCCTCCATGAAATTTGGGGATAGAAACCTTATTTTCCTCTCACAGGTAACTCAAAATGATTTATAGTTAAACAAAAGCCAGCCAAGGAAAATTAAAATGAAGGGAGAATTACTGGTGTTCAAATCTATCTATCACGTTGCAAGAAATGTTACATAACTTAAGATATATTTTCTTAATTAATCTCTTCACCAATACTTGGAGAAAGGTCAGAATTTCCCCCCATTTATATCACAGAATCTGAAGCTCAAAGAGGAGAATGAGTTTTCCCAAGAGTGACACTATTAATGACAACCATAGTTAATGTTTGACGGCGATCTTCCACTTCTCCTCTTGTGGTTTTAATTTAACACTTTGAGGTACCAGAGTTTGTACAAAAACATTCTTATTTGAAGCTTTTCTTTGGTTTCTCCTCCAAGTTTTCTTCACAATGACTGTTTTCCCTTATGCTTAATTTGAACGATATTACGGGGCATGCAGATGGACTTTTCCATATGTTCCAGAACATGAATACAACACTAGACAGCTATCTTCTGGGAACAGCTTAGCTAAAATATTTGAGCCATAGCGAATATGAGTTCTCGAGACAGTGGTGGTGACTAAGGCATTGGAAAGCTGGCTGCGAGGCTGCAGCCCACCCAGAGCGTGGGCTCTCATGACTCTCCTGTTTACGCTGGCCAAAGTTAGTCATCCAGCTGATGCCTTCTTCTCGATCATCTGTGGGCAGTTATTTCAAAGATTCTATCTCCTTGTCTTTGAGGACAAAAGGAATGAATTATCATTCCTCCTTTCGCACTCATAATTGCTACTGAATTAAAGCATGGGTGGGGAAGAAATACACTGTTTTCCCAGTTGCTCCCTTTGAAGAGTCAATTTATGATTAACTATAGATGTCAGAGTCTAGGCCTGTCTTCTTTATACAATTCCATTGCATATCAATTCCACATGTTTCTAATTTAACATTCCTGGTCTGTGGGTTGGTTTGCATCTTCATTGATAATTTTACAAAAAATTTTAGATTGCTTGGAGTCATTCAAAGCACAGACTGTAAATGAACTAATAGTGGCTTGTTAGTCCTTGGGCAAGCAGAAGACTTCCATTGAAATTCCATGAAAACTCTAGTGGTGTCATTTTTGTCCCGCTGGACAGTAAGTGTAAAAAACTCTTTACTTCCTTTTTTGTTCATGAATGGCTTTTTAAACACACATACGACTAAACAGAAAAAAATGTGAAACAGCTAAATATTATAGCTACTATCATTCATATCAATTGAAGCAAATGATCATGAGACAGCATAGGGATTTGGGCCCTGGGGGGAAGGAATGCCAGATGGCCAGAAGGAACACCAGATGAGCTGACCACCCCTCCACTCCCCTCCAGAAAATGTATTCTATCTGCCCTCTAACTGTTTACCTCCTTGCAGATGTCAAAGCCACTGTTCCGTGCGAGCAGTTGATCAAGATTTGACCACCGTAGGGGGTATCAGCAGTGAGCAATCCCACCCACAACTTGGCATTTACATTGAAGGTAGGGACACAGTCGCTAAGCAAGTCAACAGAAGGAGGAAATAGCCCCGCCCTCACGTGGAAAGTTCCACTCCCTAGCCCATCTCAAGCCTGTTTTTTTCACAAGCCCACCTTGTCACTGCCACCTGCCTTGTCTCCAGTCTATGAAAGCAGCCCTACAAAGTCTCTGGGTGGCAGGGTCAGCTCAGCACACCTTCCTTTCCTCTGTATTGCCTCCCTTGTGCTTGAGCATAAGTTTAATAAAATTTGTCTGGAAATTTTTTGGTTCATGATTTCTATCTTGTGGAATCCAAGAACCCCAAATGCCAGTAACAATTATACTAAGCATTTGTAAACAAACAAAAACAACAGTACTATAAGACTTCAAAGCACTTCCTAATATCTTTTTTTGGCCTGTCTAGATTTTTGTTCAAAGATTTTTGTCACCGAGTACAGCCGTATTCGGCATACTAAGCCCTCCGTGAGGAGAGAAATTCCCCATTCCTCAGAATCTATTTAGTCAGATATTCGAATCAGTTGTCATCCATTCTGTGAACCTGAGTAGGCTTCTTGCTTTCACTTTATATCTGTGGAGCTGTGGCACGTTACTAGCTTTTCAACTGAAATATTCACAGAAAAGTATTCTACAACAGCAGAGCCTCTCCTGTTATCAAACTATTGTTAAATTATTTCACTACAATTCTGTGAGTACATATTAATGCAATCCTCATTTTAAAGATGAGACACTGAAGCCCGGAAAAGTTCCTTAACTGCTCTATGGCCTCACCGTCTATAGGTGTTAAAGCCAGAATCTGAACGCAGGTAGTTGGTTCCAGAGCGGGCGGTCTCGCCGTCCTGTTTTCTCTTCCCCAGGCCATCTAGCGCAGTGCTAAGTGTGCGGTGACTCAAGAAATACATCTCAAACTTTCAAAACGTACTTTCTTAAAACAAACTTTTAAAACACATTAAGCATTTGGTGTTTATTTTATAACTCCACAGATTTCTAGTCATAAATATGTGACTTAAAATTCTATTGACTACGACTAATAGTAAATCATTCTGATTTTGTCTGACATCAAAGGGACGGTGCCCCAAGCATACAGGAACTAGGCATTTAGTCAATGAAAATGTCACTGTGTCTTAGATTGAATACCCTATTCAGTGGCTATAGAAATGAAAAATGAATCTTCTGAAACTGTAGAGAGGAAAAAGGGTCTGTTTGCCCTTATTTTTAGCAATAAAACCTTGCCATAAAAATCACCATTATTATGTTGCTGGTTCTGACAACCTATGAGGAAGAAAATACAGAATGTGTATTCAAATAAGTTTCTGAAGGACAATAGTAGGAAAAAAACCAAAGTCAGCGAGATGACTTATTATCCTTTTGTTGAAGGAGGAAGAAATAGGAGATATGAGTTTCTGTTACCAGTAATTTAGAGATTATCATGGACTTGACCAAAATAGCAGCCTGTGGGGAACATTAACACATGCTGTTGGGTCCAAGGAGTTACAAGGTGAGTAAAAATACATGATGGCTGCCCTCAAGGAGCACCACCTCCCTTTATGTTGCACATCCAATCAATCTTCATTTGCATTTGCTTCCACTTCAAATATAACCCCTGTCTTCTGGTATTATCTATTCCTTACACAAAGGCCTCCCGACTGCTTTCTGCCTACTCTACTCTATGTTCCTCCAAACTGTCCTCCATAGCCAACCTGATGTATTTAACACACTAATCTGATCACAATCCCAGGCTCTGCTCTAAAAGTTTTAGCTTCCCCACCTCTGCCTGCAGGATACAACTTATACTCCTGTAGGAATGATCTATTCTTCCTCTCGTGCCCAGGTTTCCCATTCTGAGTGTCTTGTAGTTTTCTGACACACCCCAATTTATGGGCTCACACTTATTTATTGCCTTTGCTTTTTTTCTTATGCTCCTTCCACAATGACACATAACTCAATATAGAACTTATTCTATTTGACTTTAATTTTCAACATTTTCACAGCACTTAACATATTGTATTTAACAAATAATCATGGTAACTATTTTTACGGACTCTATGCCTATTAATTCCTTCATTCTTGCAAAAATACATATCAGATAGTTATATTCAATAGATTTTACAGAGGAATAAAATAAGATACTGAGAGGCTAAGCAATTTGCCTAAGACCGTACAAAGGGTAAGTGGCAGAGCTACGTTTTGAACTCAAGTAGTCTATCTCTAGAGTCCGTGCCCTTGACCATCACTCTGCCTCTGCTGGAGGTGCTCAACCAATGTCTGGAGTCAGTGTAGATTCCCAGTTATGAACCAGGCACTGAAGTCAGACACACCTGCTAACATGTTATTCACTTACCATTTGAGGAAACATACAGGATGGGGCAAAAGTCGGCGTGCAGTTGTGAGAACATGCAATGGAGTCTTTAATTATTATTGATTAATTATTGCATTATTTTCTATATGGACAACTGTAAACCTACTTTGCCCCTCCCCGTATACCAACTACTAATATTCATAACAATAGAATCTACCTCAGAGATCTGTGGCAATTAAATGAGATGAAGTGTGCATAGCCTTTGGCATAATGCCCTGCATGTTTTAGACATACAGTGTATGTAATCAACTGTGTAATTGCATTTTCTGAATTATGAAATAACCTTTGCTTGTGTTTTAACATTTCTGATGTCTTTCATTCCATGTGAAAAGAAACCTAGCAACTTTTTCTTCTTTCCAAAAGGTTGTTATTATTTCAATGGGAAGAATTTTATGATCAATGGTATCCGAAAGTAAATAATTTTTACTTTACTAAAAATAATTTTTAAAAATAAAAATTTTTAAAAATAAAAAATTTTACTAAATAATTTTTCATTAAATAAAAAAGACTTTCCCTATATTTTCTCTCTCTCTCTCTCTCTCTCTCTCTCTCTCTCTCCATCACTATTAATCACTCTCTCCTCCTTTTAAAAACTTTCCAGAACAAATCTTAAACCTCATTGACAACATTAATAGCTATAGTCTCTAGTTTTGCTGATAGACACTCTTGGGTGGCAGAAATTTTGCTTTCTTACTTTTATAATCCGCTCACCCTCCCTGCCCCTCACCCCTGTCCCCACTGAAGTAGCTAACTCTGTATGTGTGGAGTTCCATGTTTAACACATCTTTTAGGAGATGTTGAGGGACATTAATGAAATGTGAAGTAGCCAAATGCAGATACATCCATGATAAGTCTTATAGAAGAACAGAGAAGGAAGAACAGCTACTTCTGACATAATTAGGGTGACTGGAGCCATGTGGAGTTCATTTTCTTGCTTGGCTCTCACTCAAAGTTGCGGATCTTGTAAAAGGAAGCACTAAATTGTGAAGAACAGCACCAAGCTACACTAGTCTCTAAATTCACACCTAAGTGACAATTATTTATATAATTTTCTTTTTTTGATGAGCTGAAAAGACCAGGTAGGCACTTTCTAAAATGGAAGAAATGCAGAATCTGTCTTTTCAAAAATACCTCAACAACATTTATTCCGATATTACAAAGTTATTTCAAAGGCCTGGCGAAAAGCCCACACTCGTGTTGCCTGACTGGCTTAAATAGAGTTAATTTTCTTTGATAGAGAAATCTTAGGTAGCATATGGTTCACAAGTCTTTGTTTATTTAATAGTCAGTCTCTTGCATCCAAGATGTCATCATTCTGGAAAATAACTTCTATGAAATTATCTTCTTCATATTTTGAAAATGTGATGTCAAATGCAAATCTTTTTTCTTTTAAATTCTGAAGTTTATTTGTTGCAGTTTAATATATGTATGTGTGTGAAAGCATGTGGTTTTGATATAATAATTGCCAACTGCTGCTGCCTAGATGGAAGAAGTTTTAAGAGTCACTAAGCTAAAATGGGATACAAAATGTGGCTGTTTTATGAACATTCATCTGCAATGGCAATTCATTTTGCAACTCATGTACTTTGTGTAATTAATTTTACTATGAAATCTTAGACTATAGCTCTCAGCTACTGTCTTAAAAAATCAAGAAACTGCCATGAAATGAAACAGATATGCCATGTTATGTTTTTTTTTTAATCTTACCAGGCACCATTTCATTACTTTTAAAATAGGATAAATACGGACATTTTACTCTAAGAAATAAATTAATTAATTGATAGCATAGCAATAATAAACTTCTTTAATGATTGCAGATAAAATGTAATTAGTACTTCAAGCTCATAAATTGACTCTTCAAGCTCATAAAAATTGATTCTATGTATTGTGATATGAAAATGCAGCTTATAATGATATTTTCCTTACCCCTTAGTAGGTTTCACCTGATACATTTCATATGCTGAAATGCATTTGCTGCTGACATAGCCCAGAGTTTGCAACCACTGCTCCATTGAAACGTCGCCCCTCATGAACCTGATGAGGCACAAACTTTCCTAAGAGAAAGGTAGCACATATTTCTCAAACTAGAAGTAAGTCTTCATTACTATTTTAATTTTAAAAGTTTGTAAAATGTTTTAAAATGTGCCAATTGTTGGTCCAGCATGTAAATTTATTGAAGGACATCATGGGACAAATGGTAAGAGCTCATAATCAGAAATTCTAAGTTCTACCCCAATTATGTATATGACTTGAGCAGTCAACTTTTCTCATTCTCAGTTTCCATAAAAAAATGAAAGTTTGCCTGGTTGATTTCAAGATTCTTTCCATTTTGAGCATTTTCTGTTTAATACCTAATTATTTTACTTTCCTCTAGAAAATATATGGTTGTTTTTTCTATTGTTTCTTGTGGGGACAGAATTGTTTGTTAAAAAATCTGTTTGCTTTTGGGGAAATCAACTTTAGTCCAGAGAGCTTCCGGAGCTGGATATACTGTCAAGCAGACACTATTTCTTAAAGACATTTCCACCCGGGTCTTAAAGACATTTCTGACTAGAGGCCAAGTAGCGTTGATGGTAAAATGACTTTAAAGTACATAAAAAAGCAAAGAAACAACAACAAAACAATGAAAAACTCAGAAGGGAGGGAGAGACAAAGAATCTAAGAAAGAAAAGGAGAGATCCCCTGAGGGAGGAAGACAAAGATCTTATCATCAAAACTTCCATTTGCTTAGAAAAACCTGTTATCCAAATTATTCTTCAAATGGTTAACAATTTAAGATTTTTTTAATATGATAATTTTTTATTGTTATTCAATTACAGTTGTATGCCTTTTCTCCCCTTCCCTCCCCCCCACCCCAGCTGAACCCACCTCCCTCCCCCACCCCCACCATCCCCCCCCCCCCCGATTTTGTCCATGTGTCCTTTATAGTAGTTCCTGTAATCCCCTCTACCCACTGTCCCCACCCCACTCCCCCCTGGCCACTGCTAGACTGTTCCCAACCTCAATGTCTCTGGTTGTATTTTGTTTGCTTTTTTTCTTCTATTGATTATGTTCCAGTTTATGTTGCCTTTGGTCATTAACTTTTATTATATAAATCTGAGTTACAAAATGACAATGGCCAGTGTGGGCTTTGGCCTGTGCTGGTCCTTCAGTAAGAGCAAGACTGTAGTTTGAACTCCACGGAGTGCTGTAAAAGGATAGTGATTGATGGCTCTGTCTATTCTTCTATTCATATGCAAATTGCATGGCATTAATATTAATATTTTCTAGATACAAAAGGAAATATTTCCTTTATCATCACATAATAATATAATAAATATTAATATTTTCTATGTTTAAATATAAATTAAAAACCATACAATGAAAACATCTCATGATGTTCTGCTGTGGATTTGTTCTTTGCCTTTCTATGCCTCAAATGTGTTGTTATTCACATTGATAACACCAGGAGGCACATAGAGGAGACCCTGAATCTGTTACTATGGTGACTACTAGGCATTTTACAAGGAGAGCACCCATCATGTATGCATAAATTTAAAATATAACTGTCTACCTTTTAGAATTTTTCTTGAAAATTAGACATCAAATTTTAAAAAACTATTTTAAGTCATATGCTCCTTATTTTGCTAGTTTTGACCATACGGACAAGTAAGCTGAGTTTTCTATGGCTAATAAACCACAACTTTTGTTTTCCTCTAAAAATACTTAAGTCATTATTAACTACATAGGATGTGGAGACAGCCTGATCTGGCTCAAATATACACCTCTGCCACTTATTTGATATTTATTTTCATTTGTTAAAAGAATCATAAAGAGGAGTTGCAATACACAATGGATACATTTGATGTCAGTACGCTGTCTCTTCATCTACTTATGTTTGGCAGTTTTCCTTCTACAGGACTTACGCATACTTTACAAAATTTGCCACTATTTCTTGTTTTAAAATGCTATTATAAATGGAACTATTGGAATATATCTTTTCATTTCTTTTTCTAATTGTGTGTTCCTAGTGAATAAAAATATCAATTTTTGTTATTGCTCGTTGATCTAGTTAAATTTACTTTTTAATTTAATGTCTTAGTAATCTCATTTCTTTTTAAGCCAGTTTGAAACAGATTTTCTATCTTTTAAGTAATGAATTGTAGCTGGTTTATCACCCAAGTTAGGATAATCACCTAAGTAATTATCCTCAATTCCTCCTCTGTCCTTCATAGCTCACACACTGTCAATTCCATTTTTTAAGTATTTCTTCAACTCACCTCTCCCTTCTAGTCCTACTAGTATTGTTCTATTTAAGGCCTTCATTATCTTTGCCTGAGTTATTTTGGCTGCCTCTTACTTGGTCTTACTCTTTCTGGTCTTGTCTTGCTCAAATTCACACTTCTTTCCAAATTTGACCATGTCATTTCTTCTTAAAGTTCTTCCACTGTTCCCCATCACTACAAAATAATATGAGAGCATATTCATGATCAGTTTCTCCACCTCTTTTTCTTTATCTGTCAACACAGCTGTTTTGGCATTAGGTTCCAGCAACATCAACCTGCAAGTATTTTGTCCCGCAAATTGGGTTCTTTCGTGCCTTCGTTCTTATAATTTTCTCCTCCTTTTTTTCCTGCCTGACTCATATCTGTAAACCCTCATGTTGAGTTAGGTGACTTTCCTTTGTGATCCCATAAGAGTTTGTGAATATCTTCATCACTTCAATTACTACATTATGTTATGATTGATTATCTATTTATGTGGTTTTTTACCCAGGCCAATCCCCAGATTCTTGAGACAGGTATTGTCTCACAAAGTCAGGCACGTTGTAGATGTTCGTTAAATTTTTGCTGGATAAATAAATGCATGTACATGTGAGCTAATACCCAAATATATATTTTAATGGAAATATAATACACTTTAAAATGTAGTATGGTTTTAAATAGAGTATGCTTTTAAACACAGTATGTTTAAAACAAATATACTATGTTTTGAGCAAACTCTCGGCCCTATTAGTATACATGACTTATATCTAAAAGGCACTTTTGCGTATAACAAAGTAGTTTTGGATAGATGTTTATTAAAAACAAAATTAGCCATATTAATTTATAGCCATAGTTGTATTAGAAACATAAATTATTATTATTATTATGTCATGGAACTACTGGAATAGCATTTCTTGAAAGTAACACTTATGCAAATAGGAGTCTCTCATGTTTTATCACCTCCTTTATTCCCAGGTAGACATGCAAAAATTGCTGGGAATGTTTTTGATGAAATAACAGTTTTTCAACAATGGGTAGGCTCCACTCACATGAACAGGAAAAGATTTCAAATATGTTTTTTTTTAAACTCATGGCATTAAGTCAAATGTTAACAGGCCAAATGCTATAAATGCATCCAAAGCCTAACAGATTCCAAAGAGGAAATGTATGTCATTGAGCTATCACACTCCCTGCTACCAGATGCACAATAATGGATGAAAAACAATAATATTATTTAAAGTCCTGATGGGAAGCTTATTTTACTTTGAAACATGAATTAATTTACCCACAAATTTTCAATTTTCATTTTAAATACTAATTAAAGATTTATTATTGCTCATTAGGTATATATTAAGAGATCAAATATTTTAAAGTATATTAATCAGTTATTTTTACATCTTTTATTTCTCATTGATAAAGAAGTGCACAAAAGATGAGGTATTGCTACTATTATATAATAAGATCAATAGACCAAAATTTAATTTTCACTTTATATACTTTGTTGAGCTGGTTGGTCCATGACTGCAGAGTTTTTGTCAACGTAAAAACATGTTCTGATATCAGTTAACCACTAGAGGGATCACTTTTCTGAAAGAAATGTTTTATGTAAGAGGTTCCCTAAACAATTTGCAAGCACCTATTGCATGCCTACTCTGTGAATAACCCAAGACCAGGATGAAGAAAACATGTTGATTCTTATGTGTTGACAGTCTAGTGATGGAATAGATTCACGACTAAATTTTTATAATAAAATACATATGTCTGTAGAAGAAATATAAGCAATTGCAGGAACATAGATGAAGTTCCTTGTATCTGATCAAATAAACACTGAGGTCAAACTCTAGAATTTTAGAAAAATTATTGATAAACTGACACTGATCCTGTTTCAAAGACAAGATCCACAAATCTTGATTCTAGTTCCAAAGATCAAATAGTGATTTATGTTTTATGATATTTGGTGTCTATGCACAGTCCCTGTCTCATAGCTACCAAAACCCTTGGAATTTCCCAAGTGTTGAGAGAAACAAATGTGTCTTCTGTTATGCTAATGAGGACTTTTGGGGAGCACCTAAGGATGAAGGATAGGTGCCAGGAGACCAACCAGTAATTATGAGGTTGAACAGTCCCACCCCTTGACCTCCTGGGAAGGGAGGGGGGCTGGAGTTTGAACCAATGACCAATGGCCAATGATTTTTATCAATCATGACTAGGTAATGAAGACTCCATAAAGACCCAAAAGGACAGGGTTTGAAGAGTTTCCTGGTTGTGAACACAGGGAGATACAGGGGGAGTGTCTCTTGTGGATAGGGCCTGGAAGCATTGCCCATATACTTTGCCCTGTGCATCTGTTTCATCTGGCTGTTCCTGAGTTATATTCTTTTGCAAAAGATCAGTAATCTAGTAAGTAACACGCTTCTCTAAGTTTTGCGAGCCACACTAACAAATTAATGGAATCCAAGGAGGAGGTTTTCAGAACCTCTGATTTATAGCCCCTAACTCAGAATCTGGACTTTCAGCTGGAGTCTGAAGTTCAAGGACAGGGTCCTTAGAACCTGCAATCTGTATCTGGTCAGTCAGAAGCACAGTTAATAGCCTGGGACTGAAACTGGCATCTGAAGGGTGTGGGGAAGCGGGGAGAATGGGGTGCAGTCTTGAAGGATTGAGTCCTTATCCTGTAGAATATGATTTTTATCTCAAGGTAAATAGTGTCAGAATGGAGTTGAATTCTCTGACACCTTGCTTGTTTACAATAATTGGTGGTGTGGGGAGAACACCTCCCCATGCTGAAATTGGGATCCAGAAACCCAATTTACAAATATTGTGCCTTTTACTAAACCCTAATATTCAATCACTCACTGATAATATTGGGAGCATCTAGTAAGAGACACAAATGTGGTAATTACTGTGGGAGTTTAGAATGAGCCACCCCAGTATATGCCTCTGTGGTGTGCAGATTGTTTGAGCAAAAGGCCCAAGAGAAACTTCTGTCTCTCCCTTAACTACCTGTATCAAATTGAATTGGTGGCCTTGCCCATAATAAGCAATTATTAAAGACATCCTCTTCTCGTCTCTCTATAGGGCAAGACAAACTTCTCTTTTCTATGCTTTTGCTATTCTTATCATTCTGTAATGAAACTTTGAAGCCCCAAGTCACTTTATCTCATCCCTAGCTCAGAATATTTTATATACTCATGTTTCCTTTATCCCTGAACTTCTGTATGTGGGGTCTCTGACTCTCATGTATGTGGGGTTCCCACATATATGTGCATATTATGTTTGGTTTTATGTGCCAAACATATGTTATGTGCCAAATATGTTATATTGTATTATGTTTGGTTTTTTCTTGCTAACTTGTCATATGTCTATCTGATTATTAGACCTGCCAGAAGAACCTTGAGAGTAGAAGAAAGTTTGTTTCTCCCCCACAGAACCAAAGATCAACCAATGATGTAAATTCCCCTGCCCTTGCTGCTAGAGAGGACACTGGCCCAGAGTGGGTCTGCATCATGCCTGTTGTGATGCACCTGGGGAGGAAAGGCCACCCTGGGGGCAAGGTCAGGCACCAGTTTTGCCTGTTGCTAGGCACCCGGGACTGTCCACCCAGGTGACCTTCTGTATCTGGCTGTATGTTGCTTGGCTAGTTCATGCAGCTGTCTCAGTTTCCCCATTGCACTTGCCAAGGGAATGTCCTAGCTTCTTACTATCTTATCTCGCTCTCACAGAGCCCGAGGGCAGGTGGAAGACTTAGACAAATGCGATAGCCACTGTAACATAATATGCCAGATTCTGTTAGAGAAAAGAAGTATATATCTGTAGAACATAGAAAGGAACTTAATTTAGATGGAGGCAGGGATGGCATTCCCAGACGGAGGTACCTCTAAAACCAAGAATTTATGGTAGATAAATAAATACGGGGGGGATAAGAATAAACCTAATCAGAAAAAAAAAAAATCATGTTAGGACCCAGAGGCAAGAAGAGAGCATGGCTTACTAAGAGTACTGAGACGAATATGTGCAGTATTATTGGCTCCTGAGGAAGGGGTGGAGTCAACACTAAATACGGAAAGGTAAACTTTTCAGACCTAACCCAGCGGTAGAGAAAGAGTGGGAAGACTGGTTTGATCTGAATGGTACTTTAAGCAGATGCGCCAGTTGTAGTGTGGAGACCGAATTAGAGAAGGGTCAGGGAGGACGGAAGGTAGAATTTTGACCCATACAAAGTCCAACAGAGGAAGAGGCTTTTAGACTGCTCTGGTTTCTTTCTACTTTATTCCTTGTTCAGTTTCCAGACTGCAGGGCTTGGTTCTAGGGGTGTGACTTACAGAAAGTACTCCCCTGAACCTCCCTTTTCTTCTCTTTACCAATGTATTCCCCAAGTCTTCCAATTCCTTCATGAGCAGCTCTCTTGGCCTTTAGTCATCTCTTCTCCTCTCCCTACCCGCAACTTCCCAGGAGGAGGAAGAGAACGAGGACGAGGAGGAGGAGGAGGAGGAGTATTTAGAACTGAGAATTTCTAAATCATCTAGCTTCTAGATGGATTATTTCAAAGAAAATGAGATTCTAAATGTAAAGCTTAACCTCTGACTATAAGACCTTTTACAATGTATGGTTCTAGTATTATGGTAAACAAGTGCATGCGTCTTCTTCCACCTTCGATTTATTTTTTAAATTATCCTTCTTATGATATTATTTTTTCTTCCCAACTCCTTATTCGTGTTTCAGGCTGAAAGTAGAGAGTGGGGCGTCACTGGTGCAAGATGTGGTCAAGGAGAAGAAAACTCTTTTAGCTGCTCACCAACACATGAGATGAACTAATGTCCTCAAATAACTAATATCCAAAATTTATGACACTCTCTGTTTGAAAAGACAGACGCAAAAGAGGGAAAACTTGCATGTCTCACTAGGCCGTGAAAAAAAGAATTCCTTCAACAATTTAAAACTGTGAGTTCTGGGTTAATGATTAAAAAAAAAGCTCAAATTTTGGAATAGGCCATTCTGTGAAGAGTGACCAGGAATGAATAGCTCATATCTGCAAAGGGAAGTTGGCTGTGACACTGACACAGTTAACGAAGTCAGCTGCACTTGGTGGGGTGTGAGCAGAAAACAACTTTTTTCTCCCACCTCAGCTCCAGACCTTTCAGACTCCTTGCTCTTGCTTCTGAAAAATATATTGAGCCGAGTCATTTAAATATTAGTACACTATCATTTTTAGTGATTATAGTGTTGGACCAATCTCATGTCATAATTCAGTTTCTCAAAGCTTCTCTCTGAACCAGCTTAGACCCAGCCCATGAACTCTGCAGTTTAGCATGAGGGTGAGTAAGTTGCCCCATTCTCTCCCCAACATGTTCCCACCTCACTGCTTCTCTGCTCACTGCACAGCGGATGGCTCTCTGGGATGAGGAAAGGGGGGAGGAATGAGAGGGAAAGGACATGTTCTTCAGTGACTGGTGCTCTTGTAATATGGAATATGGGCCTTCTGTCATGGCATATGCCCAAATAATGTTTCTCTCCTCTTGGACTCGGGAACTCTCCTTTCCTGTCTCCACCTCTCATTTCAAGCATTGTACTGTCTCCTAACTCAAGCGGTGAAGTTTTTGGCTCACATTTTCCTTACAACTGCCACTCACCTCCTGCCCCAACTGTACTCACAGAGGAGCAGTCACTGTTATAACGTTCCTTCCCGATGACTCACACCTGGCTAGCTTCCAGGCTATTGCCTCTGGCGTTGGGAAATATTATACTTCTTTTGCCCACCAAATTCTTTAAGGATTGGCCACTTCCCTGACAGCCATAATCTTTGCTCTGATTTTCAAGTAACTCCAACCCTGGACTTTGATTCTCCCAGGAAAGAATCAATCACCACTGTCGCAACCAACTACTCACCCCCCAAAGCCCCAGGGATCACAAACTCCCAAGTACTTTGGTACTGTGTTTGGAGAGATGGCCTGGGTTTCTGTAGCTTCATGATCACTCAGCTGGGTGCAGAGATATATTTCTGTGTTTCTGGCATGCTGATAAGCACTCCATTCCCTACAAGGGACTATCTTAAATCTCCCACATCAAGGGTTCTTATGCCAAAACTCCCAGACAGTAGGAAAAGCCTCATCTTAACATCTGGCTACAAAAAGACTTAAAGTAACCTTGGAAGAGCATATTTGGGATGTTGCTAGTGTTTCAGGAGCTCCAATCCATGTACACAACCAGAATTGAATTGAATTATGAAATCAGTAACTCTGGATTGAAATCCTCCATAGGCATCTAGTCCAATTTTATAGTCAATAATTTAATCAACAGTAAAAGAATCCTTATGAGAATTTTTCCAAACTCTGCTTGGATATCCCTGGAGACTAAGAAATCCCAATATTTCAAAGCTAACAAAACCATTTCTGTATACCAGTTCTAATTGTTGGCAAGTTTGAATTTATAGTGAATCCAAGTTGACCTCTCTGTAAATTTCATCCAATTTTTCTGGTTTATCCTCTTGAAACTCATAAAACCTGACCAGTCACTTTTCCACATGGTAGCTCTTTAGGTTTTTTTTAGAACAATGGTCATTTTGCTTTTAGATTACTCTTCTCTAACCTAAATTTCCTCAAATTTTTCAAGTGATCATTGTATGGCAGGCTTTGCTGTTTTCTTACTATTTTGGTGACGCTTTTCTTGTTTTCTTGTTTCCATTTTTTTTTAATGTCTACTAACAGTATGGTGGCCAGAATTTATAATAACACCAGGAAGAATGAAAACAAGCATTCATTTCTGTTAAAAGTTAATTTTCTAACAAGGGTAAAATCATGACTCTCAAAGAGATATAAAAATGAATACATGTCAAAGATTTCATTAAACCTGCAATCAATGAGGAAACCAGGCAGATATTACAACTCGTTCAAACAAATCCAAAGAATGGACACATTTATTAGATCAAGAATATTGAAATGATATGCAAATGGAGGTAAACTTGGTTTTTCCATGATGGCGGAGGATGGTCAGTTGAACATCTACTGGACAGACAGAATTTGCATGTGCAAAGACAACAATTATTCGGCATTGCTATCACAATAATTTATACAGTTGTAAAATAACTGATAGTTTTCATGGACTCGGAATCATGTAATCCGGAGGGTGTCCTCTAGTCTCCACAAGGCAAACTCTTCCATGGAAGCACAGGCTTTTCCCGGCACTTATGTTGCTCTAGCTCCTATTTTTCTTTGAATTCAGCAAAATAATGGTAAATGCAGAACTGAACCCCAGTATAGTCATGAAACTGCCATTTAACTTTTTTTTTAAGTTTCTTCATATTTACAAGGATTAAGAGGATATCTCAGTAAACACTGCGGTTGCCTTAACTTACTTAAGAGAAAAATGTAAGTCTAGAAAGTGTGTTTGCCCTCCTGTGTGTATACCTCCCATGAGACTGGCGTCAGCGGTTTACTAACCTTGCCACCTCCCTCAGCCCCACCTCTGCCAGGTTTTCAACCTTACATAGTCTTTAAATTTACCAGTTCCAAATCAGTTAACAAATTCAAGTTAATTCAAGAAACCTTGTGTGGGCGAGGTGTTTTTAAATAAGCTTGCCGCCTTGGCCAAGGGTTAGAAAGGAATTCTGAGTGAATCCAAATTTTCAGACAGAAATAATACAGGAAGACAATGATGATAAAATTAATAAATATAAGGCATTAGGAAAGTGTTATTATATTTAAAAATAATCAGGTTGGTTTCAGTGAAGTGGTATGGTAAACATTACCAAAGCTTTTTAATATCTAATTCTTTTCTTTCTGAATTTGTGGAACACTTTCTTACCAAATCTCTTGCAGAGAGGCAAACCCATGTAACTAGTCATGACCGACAAATTCTGAGCATAGAGGACTTCCACGTGTCACTTCTGATGAGGGAATGCAAATCTGTTGCATAGTCCTCCAGCTCGCACCTCTCCAACAGCTGTGATTGTGGTGACTGTGTATGGAGATTCTAGATGGAACATTCTAGGTCCCTGACTCGTTTGGAGAGAGTTAATTTGGCAAGAGATAACTGTGTGTGCATGTGTGTGTGTGTGAGAGAGAAAGAGAGAGGGAGAGAATTCATTACAGTTTAAAAATGTATTTCCTGCAGCAAAGCTTATCCTACTCTAGCTAATATTGGTGGTAGTACTGCATGCCAAACTGTAAAAGTGACAAAAATTAATGTCATAACAAAAATGGGTAAAAAAGTATAGATTATTGTTTGAGTAAATTTGATGATGAAGAAAAGGAGAAAGAAAGATGAGAATTTTCAAGATCCTATAAGAGAAAGCACATTTTTGATATTCTATTTTATTTTCTAAAATGTGGATAATAGAACAGGTTTAAGAAATTCCAAATTAACACTTTAGATTTTTAGATTATAAAACGAATCCCCTTTTGGCAATCTTCACCTTCTGATTTGGTAGGAAGCACTCATCAGAATTCACACATTTGGCCATTTGCCAAGAATTTGACCTCATTGAAACAAAGGCCTATATTAAGTTACCTTCTTCTTTCCAAAAATATTCTCTGCCACTGTACCCTCTAGATTATTGAAATATATTTAGATAGCATTTGATATAAAAACACTTTAAATTGCTTCAAATGTATCGCGCACTATTTTCTTAGGAGATTGTTTTTATATTTCTTCCATCAATGGCCAGTTAAGTACAACGTGTTCTCATAATTCCAGGAAGTAGTGTTATGGCTGTCAAAAATGATGTGTTGCATAATCAGTAACAGTAAATAGGCTAATTCTTTGAAGCTATTCCTGCTGGAAGGTGTATAAGACTACCCACTGGAAAGTGCCAAAGTATACCTGCCAACAACTGAAACCTAGGGGCTGAAAGAGTTAGGGAGATAAATAAGGAAATGTGCTATAACACTCTTGAAATATTGAAATATTAGACTGGGAAGCATTGTGAAAGTACACAATGATCCCTTGTTTTCTATGGCAAAGCGTCCTGGTGGGAAAAAAATTACCTATTATTAACCCACTTTTGCTGCGGCATCCTGAGAGTGTTCTGTAAATTTATGGCAACATGGAGGAAAACGAGTGCTCTGCTATTCAATGCCTGGCACGTGGTAGGTACTCGATACATTTTTTGTGATAAAGCGATAAAAGAATAAATGAATGTAGTCACTGAGAAATTGTTCTGAAAAATGAAAAGCTATTTTGCATAAAATGTTTAAAAGGCTTCAAAATTAGGGTTCCGCTTTACATTGTAAAAGTTTAGGCTGTTCATGGATAATCTTTCCCCCTGAATAAAAAGAAGGGAGCCAAAGCGATTGGTACAGGCTTAGTAGTAACTAAGTGAGTTAGGTTTGGAAATGGGGAACAGGAGCACTTGACTGTAGACTTCAGTGGTTGAGCCAAGATGAGGCTACGACTTGAGAGGCTGTCTTGTGAAGAAGCCAGATCAGAAGTAAGGCAGATGTTCTTTTTTGGAAACAAACAAATGAACAAACAGAAAATCAGGTTAAGGCAATGGAACAGAAACCAGGAAGAAACTGGAGCCCCAGGACCTGCACAAGTTCTTGGAAATAAAGGGAAATAATAGCAATAACTTCTCAGAAGATAAGGTGAATGTGCTGTTGCAGAGATTGCTAGCAGTATGTGAATATCTATTCTCCCTTCCTTTATTAGTAATAACAGCCTTGATGTTGAATGGCTCACTGCAGTCCAGGAAAACGTCTGGATGTTCTCCACCCTTCCATGAAACTAGTTACGGCCAAGTGATTACATTTTGGCCATTGAGCTGTAGCAGAAGAGTTGGTCTTTCCATACATGAAATCTACTTGAAGAATCTGGATATACCCTTCCTGGATCTTCCTCCATCCCGCTGTACTAGGGGCTCTAGTGGCCATTCTGGACCATTTGGACATGATTGCAATTTTGTAATTATATCTCTTATAGAGAGAATGGAAAATTAGTTTATTTTGTCCTATATCATGGTAGATCAAAATTTGTTTCTTATGATTAACGTTTTAGAAATTGTTGTTTCCGATGCCCCACTTGTTTTTGAAAATATGTTGTAAATCATTAGGGTGGTAGTCATATTTAAGAAAACCTCCATCCAGTTTATTTCAAATGCGGACTGTATGATTATTAGGTCATTTCAAGTTTTCTAGTACCAGGAATAATCTCATCCACAATGTCATTTATGATAGTATCAATACCCTCATTGTAGTGGCTTAATATGAATAGGGTATGTGTGTGTATATGTGTGTGTGTGTGATGTCAATGTTCTATGTTAAATCAGCAAGAAATTAATAAAATCCTGAATAGACATGACATGGGTAAGTCCATCTCAGGCTAAGGGAAGCATCTGAACAGAGACATGGTCTGGCAAGAGTCGGGCACCCAGTTAGAATGGCAGGCAGTGTAGAGAGCATCATTAAGTGACTTGATCAGAAGAATGTGTTGATGCCAGGTAGGAAGGTGGAACATAGTATGGACTGCTGGTAAGTCATTTATAAATAGACTGTAGTGCCTATAAGTTAAGTAATTAAAGTAATTAAAGTTAAGTTCACAGATCACAAAGACAGAATAAGGTAATATCATGTACTGTTAAGATGATGAGAGAGTGACAAACGGCTCTGCTGGCACCAATCTGTGATGTCAGACTCACGGAAACGAAATTCAGACAAGAGCAGTTGACTCTGCCACCAAAGAAATCCACTAAACACCCATCTCCTCGCTGACATGGAAGATGGCTGTTTCTTTACAAAAACAACTCTAGCTCCACTTTCATCCTCTTGCCTCCTAGTTAAAAAGAATTGTGATGCCTGTGGCATGCATGACGGTACACCGCTCAGACCTCCCGGCTGCAAGGAGAAGAGGTCACCAATGGCTCCAGCTGCCCCATCTTTGGGATACACTGCTGTGAAAGTTGGAATACGGCTCCGTGACAGAAACCATTTTCTTGCTGCTATATTAACTAGCAAAGAAAGCCCGGATGTTACAGTGCAAAGACAGTTGTAACACCTAGACTTAATATCCCAGTGCCTCATGGATCTAAAGGCAGCAGAGCAATTTCAGGAGCCAGATCAGCATACCTGGGTCCAGTTATCAGCATCAGGTGTGTCTTTGAACTCAACAGACCAGTAGCAACCCCATGTCTCCTCCTCCTCCAACCCTTCCATCATTTTGTAAGCCTTTAATTTCCTGTGTTAAATCCCTTTATGCTTAAAATATCTGTTAACTACACTAAACTCTAGCTGAGACAGCATGTTCAAAGGCAAAGAGATAGGACAAAAATCGCATGGTCAGGGAATAACTGGCTGTTAGCTTGGTTGGAGCCACAGATGGATAGTGGTAGAAAATACAGATGTACGAGTAAGGTTTACAAAGATTGTGAAGAGTTTTTAAGTTTTGTTTCTCCCAAGTACTTGGCATCTAGTAAAGTTTCATTGAATGTTGGTTGTATGAAAGTGTATTTAAAATCTTTAGTTTGGTCTTTGTCTTACAGGTAAGAAAGCCAGTGGTATGAAGACTTTTACTTAAAGGAGTAACATGGTATGATGTGTGCTTCTCGTTTATACTTTGTGGGTAATGTGGGGAAGGATGTGGAAGTGGTTAAGCATAGAAAAGTTGTCACAGATTGGTCTGCAGCTTATAGGCTACTGAACACTGGTCACATAAAATTGGTCACATTTCATGCAAAGTTTATGACGTGACTTTAAATAGTTAAAATATTAATAATGTCACACTTTGAGGTACTGAGAATCTGAAAAAATTTAAAAAGTATTTATCAAGATCATATACTTTTAAAGCTATTTTGCACAGGAAATTGTAAACTGTGTTAATATTAGTGCAACATGGTAGCACCACTTTGGCTGCCAAATAGACATGCCTTTCATCCTTCCATATTTAGCCAGCATCGCATGAATTCCTTATGACCTATGGGTGATTTGGGGATATGGGGCTGTATTTTATCACATAATTTTATTAGGTAGGATATTTTTACATCCTTTAATGGTGTCATCCGGAGGTCATTTGTAGGTATGGCATTATTGCATTTGCTGAATAACACATTCCCAAACTTTGGAATGAAAGTTAAATGTGAGGAGATGCCAAGAAGGTTAACACAATATGACATATCTCGCTAATTCACTTAAACAGAGAAAAGTGAAAATATTTGACCTAGGCTGAGAAAATGAAAGGGAAGTTTCAAGCAAAGAAGTGCTAAAATAGTTGGGAGAGTTACGATATTCAAGAACATACCTTCTCATATTTATTTTTGGAGAATAATTAGTTGAATTATGTGAGTTTTAATTCAAAGTCTTCAGAAACTCCCCTATTGAATAAAATATGCTCACACAGATCTCTGCCATATCACATACCACATGGTATATAGATATTTTCTCATAGGTCCGTGTGACCGAGAGCACTGGTTCTTTATCAACCCATTTCATCTCTTCCTGGCCAAAGGAGGGTTTCATTTATAGTTAGGTTGGAACCACGTAATGTACATAAGTAGTAGGCTTGGCTATAAAATCCCTTGCACAATCTTCCATATTCTATCTTTCTTTTTCCCATTTATGGAAGTTTTTAAGACCACATGTTGAAGATGATGGAGCCACTAGTTAGAAAGAGCCTGAACTTCTGAGTCACTGCATGGAGCATTGTTCCTTTGAAGAATTTTTACCCTCTTCCACATACACATCAATCCACATTAGCTGTGATATAAACTGGCAATGAGCCTTTACTGTGTTTGGCTGCTGAGATTTTGTCATTGTTTATTATACAATTGAACTCACTTTGCCTCAGTAGACTGTGTGTTCCCTGCGCTCAGAAGTCTTGCTTCATTTATCTCCATCTCTTGTTGTGCTAAAGCATCAGATACAAAGCCGAGCGTAGAGTAAGTAATCAGTATATGCTGAACAAATAAGTGAATGTGTTCCAGGCAAGAGGTAAGAGGTAGCTTTAACTAAGGCAATGGCAGAATGCAGTAGGAATAACTATTTAAAGATATATTTAATTTAAATTATTTTTAAAAAGCATATTTACTTTTTAAAATGTATGGTTCTTTAGAGAACAAACTCTCTTCAAAATACACAGCTTTTAAACGCAGTAAACATTGTGTCAGTATTCACACTTTTAAACTTTTTTCCTGAATATTTCTGATTGATGTAAAATGAAAAGTATTGTCTTGTGAAATGTATCATGTATAATGTGGAATCAGTTCAATTAAGTTTAACTCATAATGCCACATATTATAAATTGATGAATTTTCTGCACAGCTCTATCTTCTTACATTATTTTCCTTAAATTAATGAACTTCATTTTAGTAGTTTTTAGTCTACAGCAAAATTTAACAAAGTACAACTTTCATATACCTTTCCCTTCCCCAGTTTCCCTTATTATTAATATCTCAACATTAGTGTACAAAGTGTTATAGTGTGCAAGTGTATAATTATTTGTTATAATTGGTGAACCAGTATTGACACATTATTACTAATTAACCTCATAGGTTACATTAGGGTCCACTCCTTCTGTTGTGTTGCAAATGTGTTCACTATTACAGTACTATATGGAATAATTTCACCGACCTAAAAATTCCACCTGCTCTGCTCTTTACCCCTCCTTCCCTACCACTTTCTGAAACCCTGACAAACCACTAATCTTTTTACTGTCTCCATAATTTTGCCTTCTCCAATTAGGTACATAGTTGGAACAAAAGAGTATGTAGTCTTTTCAGGATGTCTTCTTTCAGTGAGCAATGTGTATTTAACATCCTTCCATGTCTTTTCATGGCTTAATAACCAAATGGTTTTTATTGTTGACTCGTATTCCATTGAACAGATGTATAAGAGTTTATCCTTTCACTTATTAAAGGACATCTTGGTTGCTTCCTCATTTTGGCAATTATAAATAAAGCTGCTTTAAATATTCATGTGTAGGCTTTTGTGCATGTGGACATATGTTACCAGCTCATTTAGGTAAAAACCAAGGAACGAGATGGCTGGATCATATGGGACGAGTGTAGTTTGGTGAGAAACTGCCAAACTGTCTTTCAAAGTGGCTGTATCATTTTGCATTCCCACCGGAATGAATGAGAGTTCCTGTTACCCTAAATCTCTGTCAACATTTGGTACTGTCAGCACTTTGGATTTTAGCCATTCTAATAGATATTCAGCTGTTCTTACATTTTTTTTTATTTCATGGTACTTAATTCTGTCACTTGTTTTCAGACAAAAGTCATTTGTCTTCAGACAGAAGCTCTCCTTTTTACATATGAAAAGTGGAAGAACAATAAAAAAAAACAGGGCTTAACTTCTGACAATCTAGGCTTAATTTATTTGGATCTTAGATCACCTTCGGGTCTTAGACTTTACTTTGATTTATGAACAAGAAGAGACGGCAGGTGAGGGACATGCCTCTAAGAATTAAAAATTTGTGCAATTTACTTCATTCCTCATTCCACTGTTTTCTGGCTCACATCCCAGTGCAGGTCACTCAGCTGTGGTGAGTGAAGGAGATTGCACTGTATCCCCAAAGAACCGAGGACACAGTCCTAACCCTGGAACTAATGGCCCCACTCTTTGCCTTGAAAGTAGTTATACATACCTCTCCTTATAAATTCGAGCTTGTTATAAAGGGAACAGGTGCAAAACTGACATCAGCAGCTGGTGTAAAATTTCCTTAGAAGCACTGAATCTTTTACTCCTACCCCTGCAGTTTTATGAGATCTGACAGATGGATAACATAATGGTCATTGAGTGGCTGAATATTAGGACACATGTACGGGGCTAATGGCACAGATACAGTTGCGTACTGCAGAGCGCCAGAGATCTGTTAACATCCTGAAATGACTATCAGGTGCTGAGTGAGATTTTTAAAGGTGCTGAGAATGGATAAGCCAAATTCCTCGCGTCAGAGAAGCACAGTCTGCCGTGATTCACACTTCCCTTTTGGCAGTACGCTCCGGGATGACTGTTCTAAGTTTGACCCTTGTATGTAAATATTATTTGAAGGATAGAGACTAAAAATTTATATAATTCAAAAGAATTCCAAACTCCCCACTACTGATGCTGGGAGGAGAGGATGGAGGGTGGGCAGTGGTCATGTTACAGAAAAACTTGTTTTTCTTAGTTTTCAATTGGAAAGCCAGGGTAAACCTCTTCGACAGGCAGCCTGATAACATTACGGTGGGTAAAAGCCAACTGATTTGCTAAATATATTTCAGTGCAGCACTTTGGTGGTTTAATTATATTAAAATTTGTCCCAGGGAGTGATAAATTCACTTTTCTATGTTTTGGCATTATACATCAAGAAAGTGCTGTCTCTTCTCACTGATATCTTAATCATGAGTAACACGTAGCTTGTGCTGTACCAGATATAAATGTCATTATTGCATGGATTACATGTCCATTTACTTCAGAGTGTGTATAGTAGGGAAATTAGTACACTATTTCAATGAAGACATTTATAGAGAGTGCAAGGAGACATATGTTTCAGCTTGATTTCAAAATAAATTAAGTGGCGTTGGTGGTATAGTGGTGAGCATAGCTGCCTTCCAAAATAATAACTAGTATATTTAAACTACTCTGTAAAAAAACAGAAACAAGATATTTTAGCATTGCATTATTAGTTATGTAATATGCATGTTTATACATCATTCTTTCCTTTCGCTGATTCATACCTTAGTAAGGAAAATAAAGTTTAGTAACTGTGATAAATTGAATTGTTGTTTTTAAAAATTATTTAATCTTGTCTCCTCTCACTGACAAAAGGGCACTTCTCTGTGCCACCTCAGTGTTGGGCTTGGTCCTATAACTTGTGTTAGGTGATGGGATGTGGCAGAAGTGACATTTTGACAATTCTGAGCTCTAAAAGGCATTACGACTTTCTGCCAACTCACGGAGGACACATCTATTCTCAGCCTGAAGACAGCTAGCTGCCACACACAACCTCCAGCCAACAACAGGCAATGCGAATAAGATGGAAGTATTTGTAATATAAGTCATTAAGATTTTGAAGTTATTATTTTTTAATGGAGCATAATATACTTAAAGCTGACAAACACAGATAAAAAGAAGTCAAGTGTTTTTCACAATGACAACAAAGAATGGATAGTTCTGACATTGGCTTGGGGCTGATGGATGTGTTACAAAGAAACTTATAAGAGTCTTAAAAAATGGCAGCTTCATGTTATGCAACATGAAAATATTTGGCTGAACTTTTGAATGAAAATACTTGGGAGACTGCAAATGTACTTAACGTATTTGGTGTTTGAGGTTGGTTGTCACTTGATATATTTCTAAAGCTAACACAAGAAACAACAAGCTCAGGAAAGATCTATACTGTTTGCGAGGGAACAGAGAGAGTCTAAGGAGACCCAGAAGATTGGAAAATAAAATGGTTTCTCTTTTCTAGTTAGTCAAAGACAGAACTGAGAAATCCCTGGAGCCACAAGTGCTGATTAATGCTCAAGACACAGCCTCAGGGCAAAAGCAAATCAAAGTGGTGACAATCACAGATTTTTAAGGATTTCTGATTGGATTCCTGTGATTTCCAATCTCTTTTGGTTGAGTAAAATGTCAGAGGAACAGGACAAAGGACTTTGTCCCAGGGAGGGCTGATAAGCATACAGCACTTCTTACTAAGTCTGGGGAGAGGGCCATGGCCCAAGAGGCATTTTGACAGAGCTACAGCCATAGAATAAAACAAACTTTCTGAAAGAGTTATATTATTGTACTAATGGTACAAGTCACAAGGGATGTGTACTCAGTGGTAAAGGCTACTTCTCAAACAAAAGACTGAAAAAGAATTTGCATCAGCAGCCAGTGCAGCCATACCTCCTCCCCTTTAATCAATCATACCTCCTCCCCTTACAATGCACGCTTTCACTCACCCATATCAATTGACATCCACAGTAAAATTTACTTACACATTGAAAAATCTTGCAAGCAGCAGCTCTTCCTTATCATAATTGGTATCTATGCTAGTCCCTCTTTCTGAGATTTGGCCCATTGTGCACCCTCAGTAGTAACTGCTGAATAAATTCATGAATGACAAGTATACATCTTTGAATTTTTCCCCAGGTACTCCTCAGTGCCTGGATTTTAGATGCCCAACAAATTTTTTGGAATAAATGAAGAAGACATATATATCCTGCCTAAAAAGTCATACTTGAAAGCTTACCAAAATAACATAAAATGTAAATGCATAAGTAATATTTTTATGTGGGTAAAATTCTTTCTTTTGAGATGCAGCAAAGAAAATAGTTGGAAACTCCAGTTTTATCTTTCAGTTTTCATATAAATATAAAGAGTAATAAATACATTGTTTTGGCTAAAACAGACATTGCCTTGAGTCAATAGTATTTCTGACAAAGTGTAGGAAGCACCAAACATTTCGACGCTTTAGAAAAATGCCTTAAAGATGGTCTACTAATGATTTTTTTCTAGCACAGTCAGAAGTGCAGAAGAAAAAGAGATCTTTTAAGAATTCTGAGAAAAGTGTTACAATTGTAATTATTGAGAGTTTAGGAATTCTTTTCCCCTCAAGTTTACTGGTTTGTGAATAAATTGGCTTATTCTTCTGAGTTTGCATGAGTCTAGAACTCAGGGGATGAGAAATAGCATCGCCAAGATTATGTCCCCATGCCAATGCACACGGAGGGGACCTGAGTCTGGTGGTGCGTCAGGACTGAAGGAAGCTGAGTTTACTTGTTCCGTTGCCCGTGTCACCATGGCAGAAGCGGCTGTAGCATGAGCAGAAAGACCTTAAGCCTTCCACACCAAAGTCCGGTCATTTTAGAAATCCCTTCCCTTTGTATCAATCACATCTTTTACTTTGATACTATGTTCTAAATGTAGTCATCACGGGCCAGAGTCTGAAGATGTTAAAATCCAAAGTAGTCTTTAGAATTCTATCCAGAATGTTAGAAATGAGCGTATGTAAGTATATAGAGAGAGAAAAAATAGTTTTAAATTTAAAATAAAGGAAAAATTTAAAAACATTACTTATAAGACTAGAAGTGTGTTTTTTCAACACAGTTCAACAGCTGTTTCATTGGTAATCATGAACTTTATTATAAAATTTCTTCACTTTACATACACTAGTTTTACTAGCCCCCCTACCCAGACCTGTGTGAAAGATAAAAAGTATTTCTCTATTACTTTACTGATTATAATTTATTATTACATTTTTGACCCTATCTTGTATATTACTTGTATAATTCCATTTACATTTAAAATATATAGATCAAAATCTTCCCAATTTACAAGGGAATGAACTGTTTAGTTATATAATACTTGAGATATTTAAATTTGTAAGAATTCAAAGGAGTCCCACATTTTTTGAATGACTCAGTAAAAATACTTTTAAAATTAAAATACAATCAATCAAAATTCTTATTTTAATGAAGAGACAGCAGAGAAAGAGAAGGAGGTAATTTCCAGTAAAAATAAGACTTGTTTGCCAGTAGTTTATAATTGATGAATTAAAACATTTTCCTCTGAAAGCTATCAAATTATGAAATCTAACTTTATAAAATACCAAACAAATTCTAAAATTGTAAATATCTCATATTTAAATGTGTCTAAACAACTGATTTTAAAGTTGATAACTGCCCTCACATGCTTTTAATTTAAAAAAGAATAAATCACATTTATCAATTAATAAATATATAATGAAAATAATAGGACTGATTTGGGTCTCCATGCCAAGAAAGGACAATGGAAGAAGGCACAGGGAAGGGAAATTATGTAAGATTGCAGAAGGCATTGTATGTGCTCGGTGGTGTATGCTATACATGTGTAAGTGGAAGTATAATAGTGGTAGGAGGAAGGTATATAGGAAAAATTCTCAGGTGTTTTCCGAAAAGCCTATAGGCAGAGCCTTCTGGTGTCTAATGCATTTGTGTTTTTTAAGTGTTTATTGCAGATAATAGTCTTGCACACATCTGATATGAACTTTGTAGTGAAAGGAAAAAAATACCATAAAGTCCCTTGGTTTCTAAAATTCTAAAAGAAAAGCGGCATACATTTAAACCAGCAAATTCAGACAATTATTACATAATACCCACAATATTAAATAGATAAAGTGTTGTACGTTCTGTAGGTATATCTATGAGAAGTTTTATAAAATTAATATTACACAATCAGCCTTTGGAAGCAAGATTTAGAAATTGGCCACTGATGAAGATATTGTCTAATGATCAGTTTCTATCTTCTTAATTCCAGAAAAAAAAATCTGGGGTCTCGATACAGTTAGCTAAACTTGAATAATAAATAGAACAGAACAGTTCCACTTAGCCAAAAGGTGAACCACATACAACAGCCAGATGTTTTTAATAATTTTAAGATTCTCCCCCCTGTATGTTACCTTGTTAACCCCTCCTTTTCCACTTTCACGGCACCATCTTTAGGCACTGAACATCCTAATACTGTATGTGTTGTAATATCAGTGCCCTTCTGAACAAAACAGTCATGAGAGGACTTTAAGTGCTGGACTAACCACTATTACTGATTTGTAGAGATTTGTGTAGCAAACATTTGCTACGCTTTGTGGCAAATACCATTCGCTGATGGTCTTCCTAAAATTCATAGGATGTGGTCCTATGTTAGAATTGGAGAACTGTCCCTAGCTGCATGGCCTTCAAGAACGGTTCTGTGTATTCGATTGTTGCAACCAAGAAACACTCTTTTTCTTCTCTACCTCTATCTCTCTATCTCTACCTCTACCTCTGTCTCTGTCTCTACCTCTGTCTCTGTCTCTAACACTCACACATCTGACAATAAGGGGAACGCATTAGCTGATGTTGATTCATTTAAATATATAATCTTAATATATTTTTCTAGCATTTTCAAAAAGATTTAAGAAAATAGATTTGAGTAGAAAAATAGTATAAATGAAAATATTTCAGCATTCATCAAACTTAATTCTTTTTTTCTTTATGTATTAGGCAGTGGAACTTGATAATGGGGATAAAAAATTATTTCCATGGTGAGGCCAATATGCAAAATTTTTCTCATAATGCTTCATATACTTATCAGATCTCAACCCAGATTAATTAAATCCCAACGTGATTCCTTTGACACACACACTCATTACAGAGCAATTCCTGACATTATGGAGAGCAACAGCTGTGCTGAACATGAGTTACATACATTCTGCAGCAGGGCTGGTCCACGTGCAGGACTTGCCGAGGGGTCTGTGCACCATTGACAGCTGAGCCTCTCGGGGTGCGTGTCTCAGACCCACTAAGTTAAAATTGTTAAGGCATGGGGCTCAGAGATTTTAATTTTTAGTCACTCTCTGGATGATGCTAAGGCACACTAGTGAAAAGTTGAGAATAAAGCCTAAATTTATTCTCATAGAAAATTCTTGAAAGGAAAATAGAAGAATTAATAATATCTCCAAATGTTTTGCATTGTATTTAGCATATTCAAATTTCAGTTGCAATCATTACATTTTTGGTGCATCATCTCATATGCTAAGCTTAGGATGACAACATTCTCCTCCACCAACCGAGAAGAAAACTATGGCAAACGTAAATTGTTTCAAATAAGAGGAGCCTTAAAATTAGGATTAGAATACAATGCTCCTAAAATGCTAGTCATGTGCACTGTTTCTAGATTGTTTACACTTCTTTTGTTCACCCTAAGAACACCGTTATGCCAGTTTCCACAGTGACGCACAGAAGTGGGCAAGTGCATTTGAGACCCCATAACCCCCCAGTGACTCAGCGCTGTATTCACTTTGACTATGACAACTAACCCAGCTATACAATTTCAACAAAATACAAATTATCACCCAGAGCCACATGTTGGAGTATCTCAATTCAACTGAAGCGTGGAAGTCCACACTCAAAAGTGTACTTTATCATGCCTGCTTTTGGTAGGTTCTGCACATGAGTCAGTCAGAACTTTCTCACAGGTCTGACTTTGGCTGTACTGTTTGTCCTGGCTGGGGATCCACCCCAGCTCCCCAGTGTTAAGTTCTACACTGTCTTATTGGGAAATCCCTTAACTCGCTACAGAACATAATCACTATTAATCAGTATTACAATTACAGTCCAGTCAGGTAGACCAATGTATACATACATTTTTCAGCATTTTGCTTTTGGCTAGTGCTACTTAGAACGAGTGTGTACTCTGCATGCAGAACCACAGCTAGCCTAAAGGAATTAAATAGGTATCAGGTGGCTCTGAAGAGTCAATGGAATGGTTTTGGGTTTAAAATGTTAGACATTAGAGGAAATCCTCCATTCTAGCTAGGTAACATACTCACTGGGATCCTGTCCAAATCTCTCCTCAGAAGAGGCGGATGTAGTACCAACTCTTCACCTCTGTTTTGTTTATTCAAAAGGTTGATAGTGACATCTTTTAGAATAGCCATGAGACGCACTAACAGCACTGAACACATTTATTCTTTGGCATATTTTTCCCAACGACATCTAGTCTTTGAGGTTGACCATTTTTGTTGGCTCATTAATTCAATTTTCCTTTGTTCAATAAAATCCCCAAATTCTGATGTTGGATTGCCAGGAATAAGAATACTGATGATAGAAACGGCACCAGAGAAATCATTGCTATTCTTGGCCACAGACATTTCCAGTCTGAACAATAGCTGTTTTCTTCGTAGCTTTCACCAGTGTCATATTTTAAGCAGAGATTTTTGTGAGCTCACCCATGAATGGGAAAGGCTGCAAAATATGTTGCAGAAATCTGTCACAGGTAGGCAGGAAATTTGGAATAGATTATCAGAACAGGAAACTTTTGAAGAGATTTCTAGGTCAAGAGACAAAGCAAAACTGCTGAAGTGTGCTTTAAAGTTTAGTGTGATTCGGTCAGCAGCTTAGCTACTATTTTCCCAGCTGACACTGAATCCTTTGCTATATGGGGAATAAAAGGAGGGAGGTCAGAAGATCGGGCTATTTGAAGATTCTCAAAAAATATTACGAATACAAGATTTATAAGAATAGAACTATCTTACGGTATTTTATTTTATAACTCAGTGTAATCAAGTTCTTATCCTTTTCCATGCTAATTACTTTAAATCAAATTTTTCACAGTTTGCAAATATCCTGAAAGAGAGTTAATTCTGGATTTTGATGGATATGAAAAATGAAGAACTAGAGAAGATTGAGATAACATGCTCATATTGTAGCTCTCTGCCTCCCCTTGGTTTTCCATCAAAGCATGCATAGGAACTAACACAAATGCAAAGAAAACTGTTTCTAAGTGTAAAAATAAAAATGCAGAGCCAGCAGAAGTTTTATTGAAAAATACCTAGGAACTAGGAAATTTTCTAAATTTATACACATCTTTAGCTTTCTTTATTCTCCCCAGAGACCCTCAACACTCTTCCAATCGTCTAAACCTTTCTCTTTTTTCCATACTGTTTTTTTTTAATTTACTTTTTAGTAATTTCCTTATAGTGTGAATCAAAATACTCTTTCCTATACTTTTTCCCTTGGATCACCACCCTTACTCCCAGCAGTCAGAGGTACGAGGAAGAACTGTTGTCATTGGATGGTAATAGTAGTGGTGGCTGGTGGGAGCAGAGCAGAAAGACAGATTCTACTTTCTTTTTCACCTCAATATGTAAATAAAAACTTCCTGGCCTAAAATTTATAGCTCTCAAGACTCTTAAACATAGACCAAATTGAAACATTGTTTTCTTACTTGTGTGACTTTACAAAATAATTAGTGTTCCTCCTTTTTAACTTAATGTGGCATGTCTTTATCCATGATGAATGTTGAATAAATACGCCCGGGAGTGAATTTTCCACCATGAGACAAAAACACTAAAACTGGATATAAGATTTGTGTTTAAATTAAAAGTTATCTGAATAAACTATCTATCATATACTATTGAACTATACACTTTGCAAATCATAAAATGTGATATAAAACTCATCTACTATTTTGATTTTATGCCTATTTTCTATGAAAAATCTTATACTTTGGATACAACTATTTCTAATAATAGATTTGATGACACAGAGAACAACTGGAGTCACTTCCATTAAAAAATTTGAGAAGAAAAGAAAGAAATATAAAATATAAGTTACCTAAAGTATGTGATAAACAAATAAAACATAAGAGCACATTTTTCTTCTGCTGAAATAAATAATATATTGAGGGAACTGGGCTATATTTATAAAGCCAACCTAATAAGTTCATTGCTTGGTAAAGCCACCAGTCCGTGGATCTCACATACGGGTTTTTCCATGAGGAAAACAAAGTCTTCGAGATGCATTGACCCTAAAGAAACCTCAGTGTAAATCTATCCTCACCTCATTGCCCTCCTGGCCGTCATAAGCAGTGGTGTCCTGAAGCCCATGCTCACGAGAGCCAATTATTAAATATTGTTATTTTGTGAGGCCATTGTTAAACTGAGCCATTAGCAAAAACTAATTTATATAATCTTACAATTACATAAATTATATTAAAATCAAATGCAATAAGTAATTATAATGCATCCCTTTTTAAATATTTTACTGTTGGCATCATTATTTATTCTTCTGAGACCATTTAAGTCTATTGTATCCATATGGTAGACATACAGTAGAATTTGGTAATGCCATACATCTCTTCCCAATTCCGTGATCGAGGTGTAATGTCAGACATATTGTGGGACTAGTTTATGTAAACTGGCACATGCTATAAATTAGGAATGCTTTCCCCTTGGAGATCTGGTTGTTAAACATTTACAGCACACCACTAATTGCAGGTCATCATATCTATCAGATGCCCATAAGAACATGGTGACAATGATCTGCGTAGAATAAGTCACATCCTCGCCTATTCCGGAAGTTCTTTTTCCTTCAGGTCATAGTTAGGAAAATATAATTCCACAGGCTATCCAATTACAGCGAGGGATTGGACATTTCAATATTCCTATTCATGATGCCCGAGAGCTTTTGTTCTTTGCCATAGTGCCACGCTGGCTTCACATTCTAGTTCATTGACAGTTCAAGTTTAGGTATTTTCCACATGAGAATCTCACTAAGTGTTCCTTAGTTTGCATAGGCAGAGCACCTGGGCCTTCTACAAAAAATTATACAAAATCCAAGTTTCAAGCAAGGAAGTGAGTATCTTAATACTGATCTTATTGCTTCTCAAGTACATTTGAGCACCAAAACATGGCAACTGACTTTTAATTTTTTTGTTAATGCATCTTGTGATATTTTTCAAAAGTCTACACTAATGGAATATGTTTCTTGTCCCCCTTATCTTTTGTTTCTTCAAAGGAAACGTGAGAAACTCCACAAGTTTTATTAAAGACATAAAAAGAAAGAAGGAAAGAAATCAAGTCCCACTTAGAGTAGGTAGCCTCTTAAAAGAGGCAGAGAGTGAAATTATTTGGTAAGTGATTTGGAGACTTGTAAAAGAAGTTAATTGATTCAAATTCAGGTACAATTAATGAAGATTCTTACTCTATGCTGTTTCTCAATCTTTTTTACCTACTGGCACTCTAAAGAGAAAAATTAAATTCACTATAAATTCTTCCTAATAAGAGAAACTAAGTACTAAGGAATAAGGTTTTGTCAGGTAAGATTGCTCTTTGGGGGCCCCAAACCATTGTCATATCTAAATGGTATCTTTGCCTCACCTCAGAAACCAGTGTTCACCCTATTGAGGGCAGCATCAACCCTGCTGAGAACACACATAACAAACTTCATCCTGAGAGGTTACTTCGAAAACGTCAATTTGTTTCTCTCCTTCAGAAGACATGCCTCTTACGAGGGGAAACTGACTATTCAGAGACATCACATATATTTGTTGAATTACCTTGCCTCAGTTTTCAGACACTAAGTTAGATGTCTAGGGTTATCGTATTGACTCTCAGGAGCTCTAAGGCAGTAGTGTTCAATAAGATAGTCATTAGATATACAAGGCAATTTACATTTAGTTTACACTAAAATTAAAAATTGAGTCTCACTTGCCACACTTCAAGTGCTTATTTGCCAGCTGCGTCTTGTATCTATCATACTGGAAGGCACATACGTTAAACATTTTTCTCGTTGCAGAAACTCCAATTGGAAACAATGTTCTAGAGCCTCCTACTTAAATTGTGTTCCATGGACCAGCCACGTCAGTCATGTGTGGTTGTTTATTAAAAAAACAGATTCCTGGGCTCAACCCCAGAGCTACTAAATCATAATTTGCCCTTTTTACAAGATACCTGGGCTTTCACATGAGAGCATATCTGGCCACAAAGAAGTCGTTTTTGAGTCCTCATTTCAGTATTAACTCCCTTGCTGATACATCATATTGAAATGTGCCTAACTTTAAATTTTTTTAATTAAGTTTACTGGGGGGACATTGGTAACAACATGCCTAACTTCTGAGATATGGAGGTCAACCTCTGAGCTTTCACTTTTTATTCAATGCCAGAACAACAATTAAGTCATTATAATAAGTTTATTTTACGGAAAAGATAATTACGGTATGTTAATCATCTTCCAAGTTGTTTTGTTTAATTAAACAAGCTAATCATTTGCTATAATTGTTGGAGTGCACACATCTTTTAAACATAGAAACCATGCTTATTTTATTGGGACCCTCAGGAAACTCAAACGGAATGCAGCAAAAGGAAATCCCTGGCAAAGTGTTCCTCATTATGACGGGCCACTGTCTTAAATCACGAAAATCCTTTCGTCAACACCTAACAAAGGCAGCTCTCTGGGGGTGGAACTAGGCGTACACATTCGTAATGGTAAAATGTAATGGGGTTAGCCCAGTTTTAGAAACAAAGATAATCATTAAACTGTATCCACCATTACATACACAAACCCAAAGATATTTACTATTTTTATAAATGGACAGTAACCAGAGGGGAGATAGGAGGGGAGAATGGGGGGAAAGGGGTGAAGGGTTTGCAGGAACAACTATAAAGGACACACGGACAAAACCAAGGGCGGGTGGAATCAGGGGAGGGAGGTAGGGATGGCTGGGGTGGAGGGGAAAGGTAGAGGGAAAAGGCAGAAAACTGTACTTGAACAACAATAAAATTTTAAAGTATTTTAAAAATATGAAATAAAATAAAATCCTAAAAAATACTCAGTTCTCCAAGTTGCAGAATCATTCACTGTGGTCCCCTTTAAAATGAGAAAATCTTCTTTATGTATATGGTATGATAGCTAACCACTTTTTACATTGATAGTAAATTGTTTTATGACAATAAAAATTCTTAACATGTCAAGTATCAGAATTATTACTGTGAGTCTTCTTAGGTAGATTATTGAATATAATTATGTTCTACATATTTGTTCTTGAAGATAAATATCCATTTCTTTACAAAAAGCCAAGATCCTAAGATAAGCAATTCTCATAAAGATATATGGGGCTTAGTTCAGGCTCTGAAGATAATTAGAAAGTTTCACAAATGGGCTGTCCCTGAATTCCAACTCTTGAGATAACCAGGGATCCAAATAAAATAAGCTAATCTGGCCCCAGTTTTGTAACATCATGCCAAAATTCCATCTTTAACTGGTTAAAAACACAATATGGTTTGTGGTGGCCAAACAAAAAATAATCACATTATTTTATGGTGAAGACTATGGTCCATGTCTTTCTTTGAAGTGATATTAAATTTACTTTGTCTCTGGCTCGGCTTCCTCAGTTAAAAGATGACACTTTTTATACCTGAATTATTGAAGAAATTGTTCAAAGTGAAATAAAAAGTTTCAAACTCTAAGCCCAAAGGCCCTCGCAAAGATCTTTCCTCTCCTTCCCTCTCACAGAGGTCTTTCCCCTCTTACTATATCTGATACTACTTTTCAAAGCCCAAAGGCAGGATATTAAAAAGCATATGTACATATGATAAAAACGCAATGTCCCCCTTTCTCCTTGCCAATTGATTTCCAACTGGCATGCAGTCCTAACTAAAATTTCACCATTAGGAATTTATTACTTTATCCCAAATCATATCATTTCCAAACATCAGTTTTTATGTTGTAAAGTCCTGGGGTAGTTTTCATCTACATTCTTCTGTATGAATTCTTTTATCAGATTACTTACCTCCAGCTGTGACAGGCTGCTTGAGTTTTAAAGAATGTGGCTGGGAATAAATGGGACAGAAGAATAATGCAGAGCCTAGAGCACTACCTAGGATGACAGGCATGGCCAGGAGGACGGTCCGAGCTACCTGGTGCTTTGGGTGCTTTGGGTGCCCTGGTGGAGAGCAAAGTAATACAGAGAGAGGGTGAGGAAACAAGCTAAAATGTCAACTATGTCTCATTTTTCCCAGGACTGTAATATTGGGAATCTATTAGCTGTGCTAGAGCTTCTTAATCAATCAAGGACACTGTATTTAAAGCCTGGAGCTTAGTGAATTCTAAGGACTAAGCTTATTAATTAAGCACATGACATTTTAATTCAAAGGTTGGGCCAAGCAAAGTACACAGAACAACAAAGACTTTTATATGACAATAAAGATAATTGAAATAACCACTCTACTTTTTTTTCTATTGTGGGTATTTGTGAGAAGAGAATTTTTGGTGTGAATTATCTGCTGATAATCCTCTCAAATATCCACTTCAGTGTAACAAAGCTCATGGTCCAGGGTAGTCGCTGGGTTATAATCACATACTTCTGGGTCTTAATAGACTAGTCTCTGCAGTCTCACCACTAAAAACATTACAGTAAATCACTTTAATAAGAATTAGATCAAGGAAAGGAATACATTTTAATAATTGAAAATTATAAATTTATGTTGTTCTGATATGATAATAATTTTTCAAGTTGTTTTGAATAAACAACCATTTGCCATAATTATTTATACTATTAGTTTGGAAAAAATAGATTTTCTAAAATATCAGAGAATAGTGTGCATAAATAAATGCATAAGGAATAACATCACTGAATAAACATAAAAAGCAGAACTGATAGTGATGTAAATTCTAAGAGAAGATAAAATAGTTTATAAAAATTATGCATAAAATTACATTTATAAAAATCACAAAAATTCACCTGGGTAAAATTTATACATATACTATATGCATATATGTATGTGTATGTGTATGTGTATGTTTGTGTGTGTGTGTGTGTGTGTGTGTATATATATATATATATATATATATATATATATATATATCATCATACTTGAGGCTATATAGAAAGATTCCTGTCTATAAAAACTTGAACTTAAAAAGCCCAACTCTCACCCCAGCCACTGTGACTCAGTTGGCTGGGCTTCGTCCCACAAAACTAAAGTTGCCAGTTTGATTCCAAGTCAGGGCACGTGCCTGGGGTGCGGGCTTGTACTAACAACAGCTTTGAAAATAGAAGTGTTTTTATAAGTATTTCCAGAGTAATATTGTATACTTTTTATGAATTAATATAAAATTATAAGCATTTATTATATTTACTCTAGTTATTAAATTCTCCTGGGAATTCGTACAAAATACATATGCTATAGGAAGTACATTAGTCATTTGTAACTAGCACAAGAACTTATGTTTATATAAGCATTCTTAAAGTATCACATTTACAGACAACTGAAACTTGGCTAATTAACATTCTTCTTGGATTCTAAAATTATATCCTAGGGAACATAATGACATTTTAATTTTTACATCCTCTCACAATTATATAAATACTTTGATGTTAAAAAACCAAAAACTTACTTAAATTATATTTTGCATGGGTACTATTAAAATATGCTATTCATTTTATACATATTTTGTATATTTTAAGTATAGTACTTTACACAAAACTACATGTAATATACTGATGAACTATTAATAGCTTCTTGAAAATAATTTGATTGGACCTTATTTCTGTTTTGCACCCTACTTTAGAATCTCATTCTGGCATAAGATATGTTATTTCTCATGATTAGTTATTTGTAGCATAGTTAATTCCAAGGAAGGTAGAAATTTAGACATTAAGTCCTCCAGTCATCTCTTTCTCTCTTTCTCATTCTCTCTAATGGTAGAGAATTCTGAATTTGAGAGTAAAAATTTAGAATAATTAAGAAAAACAAATGTCAAGTCTTCTTTCTGATGTAGGTAACCATACCTGTCAGGGGACAGAAGCTTTTAAATAGGGGGGATTTAATATAGGAATTTGCTACCCTGGTGTTGGAGGGTTTTGAAGCAAAGGGAAAGAAAGCAAACCACATGAGTAAGAGCAGGACATAGTTACCAGCCCAGAGCTGAGGAGCAAAGGAAAAAGTGTGGCAAACACAACCTGAGGCAGACCTCTGCGGACAGGATACTGCCTGGTGGGGGCCAGTGGCTCTCAGCAGGAGCAGAGAAGCTGAAAACGCTGAGTGCTGAAGACAGCTGGCACTGCTGTGGTGATTGGGACAAGCAAACAGCAATAGAGAAGTCCCTCTAAGTCACCACCCACCACCTCCTAATCTTCCTCCAGTCCCTTCTTTCCACAGAAAGTAAAGGGCAGTTGCTGTTATAAAAAGAAAAGTCTGTGAAGTATAATCTTCAGAGTTCCAGTTATAGCTTCACTGTGTTCACTGCAGAAGGATTGATTTGGGACTGAGATCAAAAACTAGCCCAACTGCCAATCAATAATTGACAATGCTTATTATTACATTCTTTGAGTATTACTTATCAAAGTTCATCTAGCTCTAATTACAAATATTTACAACAAACTAACCAATATTAATAAAGTGTTCTTTTTTCCTGCTATAAAGCTACAACCCTTTGGTTATTTTAGACTCAAATTCATAGACTAAAAATTTGTATATATTATTTATATACAACTCTATATTTCATTAAAAGTTACGGAAATAGCAAATTCAGAAAATGGTTTCATGTATAAGAAAGTACCTTGGATATTGCATCAAAAAAAACCCTGTTTTTTAATCCAGTTTCAATCATTAATTGATTTTGCTTAAAACTCATATTCCTTATTATAAAACACTATTTGATGATTTCTAATGTCATTTTAAGATTCATGGATTCAATAAATTATAAAATAACAATACAATAAATTTTGTTGAATTCTGCACAGTACGATGATGTGCTTTAGAATTTACACACATGACCTCACGTACACTGATAGTGCTAGATTATTATAAACTGATTATGAAGAAATTGTTTGGCCTACTTATTTGCTCCCAATACATTAGCTGCCTTGGTATACAAAACTAAAGACAAAGATTCTCTTTAGAAATACCACTTTGTTGCCAGAAGTGTAATAGATGTGGGTAGTTGTTGCATCATTGCTGAAGTTGGAGAAAATGTAATCAGATTTGTCCAGAATCAGAAGGTTATCATCAGTTATTATCTAAACTGTGTTTTTCTTTATAAAGGTTATGATGTTGGGAGGAATACCAACTAGTTATTTAAAAAGTCAATAAACAGAAACTATTGAATAATCAATCTAGTGCATATGAAGGGATTGAGATGAGGAATACCGGCATTTGGAAATCTTGCCATTTCCTGAAATGTTAAGATAAGAATCAGCCCTGGCTGATGTGTCTCAGTGGATTGAGTGCCAGCCTGCAAACCAAAGGTCCCCGGTTTGATTCCCAGTCTAGGGCACATGCCTAGGTTGTGGGCCAGGTCCCCAGTAGGGAGTACACAAGAGGCAACCACACATTGCTATCTCTCTCCTTTTCTTTCTGCCTCCCTTCTCCTCTCTCTAAAAATAAATAAATAAAATCTTTTAAAAAAAGAATCAGAGTGGCACTAACACAAACATTGGTTTCTAAAGCAGGATCAAATTCAGTGGGTATAAATGAACCAACTAGACAAAAATATAAAAGAAAAATCTGGAGTCTTGAGGCTGAACCCAAGCCTGTATGATTCTGGAATTTATTAAAAAGAATAATTTATGGGACATTTGGTAGTAGTCTTTCTGCTATATTATGCATTCATGAGCTCCTTTTTAGGATATTGAGGCTACTTTTGGTCACTTTTTAAAAGATGTGGGCAAACTGGAAAAGATCAGAAAAGAATGAGGAAAAAGAACAAAGGGATAGCAAATAGGACCCCCAGGAAAGGTTTGAAGAAGTGTGTTGCTCATAACAGAGAAGAGAAGCCCACAGGGCAGTCTGATTGTCGTAATTAGATACCTGAGGTATTTCCACAAGATTATCACTGATTATGATTTTTTTTTCTCCACACGAATGTTAGCTAGCACAAAAGAAAGGTGTAATTAAAGAGCATTTCATTGTATATATAATCCTCCTAATTAATCTTGTGCTTATTTTTCCATTTCTTTGATCTGGTGAGAGAAGCGCTGGACAGCTACCTCAATAATCCTTAGCAAGATAAATTTCCTTTGAGATCTTAAAGTAGATCCCTATTTCTTTCTGAGAAAACAGAGTAACTTCATTGATCTAGGAAAAGGGCTCTGTAGGTATTTTTTGTGTTTTGGGTGCTGTTGGCCCTGGACATTTATTCTGACAATGTTTATGAGGGTAAGCGGATGAACTGGAAAGAAAGGGGCCCTTTGAGTTTTGCAAGTTATAAAGGGAAGGCTCTGGGCATGTTCAGAATGGCAAAGAAAGTTACTGAAAAAATTTTGAAACAGGAGTCAAGGTAATGGCTGAATATGGTTGAGAGAGAGGAGCACAGTGGCTGGATTATGGCAATCCTTGTTCCACGGAATTCTCGGAGGGTAGAATCCTTCTTCGGGAATTCCTGGACTCCACCAGTTATCAACAGAGACACCATGTGGCAGGGAGAAGCAATGGCAATAAGATAAGGAGAAACCCAGATTTCCCACTTCAGTCCGGAGAGGTGGAACCCCAGTAAGGAGAATTGGGTTTTCCTTCTTTTTTGAGGGGTGGGGGCAGCTTTCCTTCTAATGTGGGTATTTCAGACTACTGCATTTACAGCCCACCTTGCTGGAGCGGCTATGTTAACAGAATATATTTAAATAATGTGTTATATTAATTATTTAAATATTCAAAATAAACATTGAATATAATATTAAATATAATAAATATAAACAGAATAAATATTAAAGAATATATCACTAAAAGGTATGAAGGTAAGTTAAAACATTTAATTATTTACAAATATTATTTCTTCATGAAAGTTGTTCCTAAAATGCTTAGATGATATCGAATCTTCCCATAACCAACTCTCTACCTAGAGATCATCAAAATGGAATTTTTTAATTTATTGCTATATTATTGATAACAGTTTGTCTCACCTTCTAGACCGTACCTGCCACAAGAGTAGGCCCACGCATGCACCTGTAGGCTCACAAAGTCACCACTGTATAATCAACCTCTATCACCATGGTACACAGCATACATTCAATACATAGCCTGGTAGATAACATGAGTACACTACACAAATAAGAATGGAATACCATCCTTTAATAGTGTAAAAGTTAAAACTGAATACGCTATTACAAAAGTCCTTCTCTCAGTAAAAATCCCAGCCCCCCAAAAAGGTGTATCACGGGTGTATCTTTCCAAATATTCAAGAAAAAATGTAAATAAGAAATAACAGGAGTCAGATATAAATTATTCCAGGAAAGAGAAACAAGAGAATTGTCCCCATGTTTTTTATAAGAATAAAATCCAACCCTTGATTCAAGACACTAGCAAGGAAATTACAGGGAAGAAATGTTACAGACCAATCGTGAACATTGATGGAAAAAATCCTTAATAAAATATCAGCAATTAGAATTCAGTATGTGGATATACATTTTCATAGTGATGTAGATACATACACCAATAACAGGTATTTTTTCTGTATGTGAAGTTAATTCAAAAATCAGTCAGTGTAATTTATCACACTAAACAAAATAAAGTGGGGAAGAGGAGAAAACATAATTATTGTTATAGATTTAGAAAAATGATTTGACAAAATTCATCACATACTCATGATTAAAACTGAGAATACTAATACTAATAATAGAAGGGAAATACTGTAATCTGTAAGAATATTTTAAAAGCCTCACACAAAAGTCTTACACAATGGTGAAATATCAAAAAGATTAAAAAAAGATTTTTCTTGAAATTAGAAATGAAGCAGGCATTTCACTATCAACATTTCATTCAATATTGTGCTGGATATTTAGCCAGTAAAAAGGGCAAGAAAAAAAACAAGATGTACTAATTGTAAAAGAAGAAATACAGTCATTATTCATAGACATATGATAAGTATGTGCCTAGAAATTATAAAAAGCTTATAAACAATTAGAATTAATAAGTGAATTTAGTCAGATTATTGGATATGTATCCTATTTAGAAAAATTGTTTGCATTCCAGTAGCAAAGCAACAACAAAAAAATGAAACAGAAATAATAACATCATTACAATAACTTCAACTAATATCAAATGTCTAGGAATGAACTTAACAAAAGATACTCTAAATCCTTAGACTAGAAACTAAAATTCTTAAGACTAAAGAAGACTAAATATATTAAAAGATAATTTATGTTCACTGGAAAGTATGGTATTGTGAAGATATTAATTTTCCCCAAAGTATGAATAGATTCAATGCAATCACAACCAAAATCCCAGAAGGAATTTTTTAAATAAAAAATGATGGGCTTATTCTAAAATGTATAAGGAAAGGACCAACAATACCGATCTCGAAGATAAAAACAATCCTAGGCACTACTAAATATCAAGAACTATTGTAAAGCTACAGTAATGAAAACTGTGATATTTGTGCAAGGATAGAGAAGTCGAATGACAGAGCAGACTGGAAAGCCCAGATAATGTCCCCATACACTGTCATCTGATTCTGAGGGATACTCTGATGTGCAACTCACGTTAACCTTAATAAATAAAAGAAATTCTTTCCGCTGCTGAGAATGGTTCGTTCTCAGCTCTCAGTCTTTTCTGGAAATTGGCCTTGACTGAGGACAACTGGCTCATTCCAGGTCACATCTGTCTCTGGGGTTAGTCTGCATCCAGCAATCGATCAGCACAGGGGCAGTAAGGTCCAGCACCCCCCCAACTCAGGACACCTCTGAGAGGCCATCCCAGCCCAGACCTCTCCATGGAGCCCACAGGGACAGTTGTTGGGACAACATTACAGCTCAGCTTCTTTCTCTGTTTCATCCTGTTTCCTTTCTCTCTCTGCCACAGTCATGGGTTCCCAAGAGCACTCCTTCACAAACGTCTGGCAAGCTAATCTTGAACTTAGAGTTGACTTCAGAGGGAAGCCAAGCTGCAGAAGTTTGTGCCAGGAATGTTCAAAAAAGCAGATGCTAATGCGCAATTTCGGGATCATCTGCCCGACTGGAGTATGACAGGGTGACTGCGAAGTCAACCAAGCAGTAGTCCAAGATGCAGCTTCTGGGCCAGATGTGATCATCTTTGCTAGAATAGAATAACAGGTGCATGGTGTGGCCATTGATTTAAAAAGTGTGGGGTTTTTTTGTTTTTATCTGAAATAAGGATCATGAAGAGTTCAAATTCACTTGGAATAGATATTTATAGACATTTAGAGTTTTGTCCTAGGACTAGGTTAACCCTCTTGTGCCACACCATGATACAGACCTAAAAGATCTGTGTCCTCTGGATATCCCATGGAACATCACATATGTCCCCTAGATTAATGTCATTATGCTAGTTGGACTGGATGCGCCAGAAGTGGCCAGTAGTTCGGAGGCCTTGATAAAACCCATATGGTCCAAAGGGTGGGAAATAAAACCCACAAAAGTATAGGGATCCATCACATCAGTAAAATTTTTAGGGGTACGGGTGCCCTTTACTCTTTAAACTGAAAGACAGATCATTATATTTGTACCACTAAGAAGGAAGAACAATGTTAGGCAGGCCCATTTGGGTAATGGAGGACCCAGGTGGCATATAGGGAATACCGCTGTGACTTCGTACCCAGTAACTTAAGAGCCAGCTGCCTTTCAATAGCCACTTGTTGATATCTTGAGGTTCTCCCTTTGAAATGTCACCACTCTTCTTTCCCTGAGTTTTAAACAAATAAAGAAATAAAATAAAGGAATAAAAACCAGAGTTCAAAATGAAGATGTCTAAGCTTGAGGATGTAATTTAAGAGAACCAAACAGATTTACTATCTAAACCGCAGAATTTGGCAAACAAAGCACCCAGGCACAAGAACTGACAGGCTGTCTGCAATTTACTCTGAACAGTGACGGCCTTCTGCTCTGCGTCCACTATTTCTATCCCAAGTGGGTTTCTCTCAATGGTAGGCTCTAACCCAAATCACACTAGCACGTGGATTCTGGAAAAGTAATCCCACACTTCTCCTCCGAAATACAGAGGAGACCTTAGAAAACAGTGACAATGACCTGAGTGACATTAGACAGTAGCTAGAGGGCCAATTCCATATTCTCACCTCTTTTTTTTTAATATCGTCATACCCCAGAATTTTCTATGACTGCTTTCATGCTGCAATAGCATGGAATATCTGTATTTGCAACGGAGATAGTACTACAAATACCATCTCCAATATTCATTATCTGGTTCTTTATAGAAAATGGTTTGTTAACCCCTGCAATAGAAAATCTAGTGTGCTTTCCAATATAGTCTGTGGGTATTGGTCTTGTGTATTCTGTCTTCTAAACTTAATTGTGGCCACTTATATATCTCCTTGAATGTCATCTGTTGCATATCAACTTATTCCTTACATTTTTTATGTTTCTTGTCTTTTTACTAATAATGAGTGATATGTTTGTAAAATCTTTTGTTTTGATACAAATTAAGACTTTGCCAGGTTATTTTACTTAACTGGTATAGTTAATTTGTTATTTAATTTTCCTTTTGATTTTATTGTTTCATTTTATACTTAAATAATGTTTTTTTATGTAACTTCTTAGGTTGAATGTTTAATCCATTTATTTAAAATATTCTTGTGTTCTTTAAATGCATTTATAGTTATAAATTTACTTCTCAATACTGCTTTGGTCTAAATCCATTACTTTTGAAATATAGAGATTCATAATTAATTTCTAAAGCTCATATATTCAGTTTTGATTTCCTTTAAACCAAGTTTTATTTAGAAATGTGATTTCAATTTTGGAAATAGAGCACTTTATGTGTGTGTGTTCATGTTTCCAGTCATTTATAACTAAATTTTAGTTTATTGAATCGTAGCTTGAAAATGAAGCTTCTGTAGATTCATTTTCCTGGAATTAGTTAAATTACTCATTATGACCCTATAAATATGAATTACCTGCTACCACAGAAACAAAGAATTTGTGTTTGGGAAAGATCATATGTGGATTTTAAATATGTTTTTTTATTAATTATAATATTCTCTTTATACTAGATCAGTCATGTTGCTTCTGTCACTCAACTTCTGTTCTCAGCATCACGTGGTTCCAGCCCAGCCAGAGAGGGGAGAGGGGAAGAGAGGAGAGACAGCAGGGGTACAAAATTGAGGTGGTCTCAGTTATTTTGTATTTCGGGCACCACAAATCTGCTCAGGTGCAAGAGAATCATATATCTTGTTAATAAAAGAAAAGGATGGGGAAAAAACAAGCCAACAAATTCTTTATCTTTCACTTTTTGTTCCCGCTTGATCTGACAATTATTGAATAAGTTATGTTAAAAATCTCCCACTATGATTTGTGTACTTATCTTTTCATTAATAGAAATTTTGCTACACATGTCTCAGCTCTAGCATGTGATGCATAAAAATTAGTAAGGAGTCTGACCTTTGATTTTCCTAACTGATGATTTGTTTTTCAGCAATCTATTTAAAAATTTCCTCTATTAACTTTTTCATACACACAAAAATTGTTTTGATGTTTAAAAATTTTGAAACCTCTTTTTTGTTTTCTGATAATTTCATTGAAATGTCTTTTTGGATCATCTTAAGAATTCACCTTGATTTCCTTATTCATATCTGGGAATGCCTTACCCAGGTAGTGAGAGGTTAAAAATGAATTCTGTCACCTGTTGGCCAGGTACCAATGGACTGGAAAGCTGTGGGAAAACAGACCCACAGAGTGAGTGGCTCTGTTTGAAAGGCTCCGGGTTGGTAAGCTCTTATGGAGCGAGTGTAAGGGGCATCCTTCTCCTGACTTCCCACTCCTCTGGCACAGTCTTTTCCTTAAGGGGACACGAGAGATAAGTGCATCATGCTTTTTCCCATATTACAAAGCCCAAAAGAACAGTTCCACCATAAAAACCATGGCGTGGGGTGTCATCACTCCAATTTTCTCATGCAGGTTCTCCTTTCAGGATACATTGTCTTGCATGATAAAAGCTGCTACCTACAGAGCCCTCTTGTAAAAGCAACCCTTTTACTAGATTATTCAATTTCCTGCTTCTCCTTAAACTGTATGTATCCCTTGGCCCCAACCCCTCAGCCTAAGTTCTCAAAACATAATGAGTTTGTGCACACACACGCACACGTGGACAGTACCAGAGAGGTGATTTTTTAGAAAGAGGATTTATGAGTAGTAACCTAGGAAGCCAAGTTTGTGGAATCTCCTGTTAGTTATTAACTTTTTCCATCTTCTCAAATAACAAAATTTAGACAAAGTAACTCTATTATATTGATGTTTGTTTAAATATAGAAACGTATGCCTAAAGAAGATTGAAGAATTTTTATATTTGGTTCTTTATAAGTAAAAGAGGTCCTAACATTTGAATTAGCTAAAGTAAAAGAATATGTACCTACATCTGTTATATTAGAAAAATTCTTCAATTACTATTTTGAATCTAGCAAGCTGAAGCTCTCAAATCAATAATGTCCTATTTTTTTCAAAATGATGCTATCCAGATAAATTGTGAGAATGAAATGGTCTAATTCTTGAAATGTATTTTTGTCTGCTTGTCAATGTGGAGATAATAAAATGCATTGCTTCAAAGACAGTGGAAACAATATTAAATCTACTGAGCTATATTCACATGTAACATACCAGGTTCTTTTGACCTTCTTAAATTAGGCATAATTCCTCCTTCTTGGCTTTTTCATCTTCTTCCAGATCAATTCCTAGTTGGCTCTACAAATTTGTTAAAAGCAGCAGTTAAGTGTTCATAATGAAATCAGTGAATCTGAACTAATGCCATCTATTGTAAATTTTTAAATATATTCTTTCATTAGCGTAAGAAAATTGCTATTGCTTGTAGTGAGCCCATCAATAACACTGTACCCTATTTGGCATCTGGTTGAGACATCTTCTGTCCAGGTTTTCAAATGTAAACAATTAACTCAATCAATTGCACATAATTTCCCTAGGATTTATACTAACCAGAATGGGATGGTAATAAAGGATTTTTCCTGAAAAATCCTGTTTCTTTTGATAACACACTAGAATACAAACAAAAAACCATAATGTTCAAACAGGCATAGACTCAAGTATCATATTTACCTCCTTTTATATGTTTGCTTTCCTAAATTTATGTCATTATATTCTGTATTAAAAAAAGAAGTAATTTTTTAAATCTATCCTTATAAAATTAGACTGTGTGATTCATTAATGGAGCGATTTCAATTTCTAAAAAAAAAAATCCATGAATAACCACTTAAATCAGTTTCACAGCTATTTAATAAAAACACCAAAAAGGAATTAATATAGCACAAAATGAAATAACAATGGTGTGTTATTTCCAAATCACAATAAGTTACTTTGAAAGAGATTTATTCTCAGGGCAAATTCATTGCATTGTTTGCTTAATCTAGTTTAATGAAATTCTTTAGCATGTGGAAACAATTCAAAATCAACATGTTCTTTTGCTAATGACACTTTTAAAATGTAAATCTGGTCTTGTTCTTTCTGCTACTTAAAATTCTTCAGTGGCTCTCATAGTCTTCAGAATAAAGTCATAATAAACTCTTAGCATGGCATTCAATGTTCTTTACTACCTGATCTTATTTACATCTTTGGCTTTATCTTCTTCTGTGCTCCTGCAGTGGTCCAGCCACACTGAAGTTTTGAACACCCACTTAGTTCACATTCAATTCTAATGCCCAGATACATCCCAGTCTGGTCTTTCTGTTTAGAAAAAAAAAATCTCTGCACCAGAAGGATTTTCATCCAGTTAACCCCTAACTAGTTTACAAGATTCATCCCAGCCATCTCCTTTGGGAAAACTTCATGATTGCCCCAGAGTGCTATTCTGGGCTTTCAGAATGTTCTGTACTTTCCTATGTGATAACTCATAACCACACTATTTTAAACATCCGCCTGTTTCCCCTGCTTTGGATCATTTAGTATAGGTGCCATTTCTCACTTGTTTTTATATTTTAGTTGCCTACAACAAGTTTGGCCCACAGATATCCAAAACATGTTTCTATTCAAAGAAAAATTCATCTTTATTTCCTCCAAATAATAATGAACTATGTTATATTCCTTCAGTCTTAATGGCTTTCTTTAAAGTAGTCTAATGCTATTATTAGCACTCTATCATTTTCACCTTCATACACTTTCAATTACCAGATCCTGGCTTTCATTAATTTACAAAAACAAAACAAAACAAAAAAACCAAAAAAATCTATGGCAAATTCAGTTGAATTAATTGGCATTGTCCACATGGTTTAAAATTTTAGGATTTTTTTTTTAGGATTTTGCTTTTTAAGCTGGTATTACATATCTGTCTTGAACAGCAGAGGAAGAGAGCAGGTTGTCTTGAACCTGTAAACCTAACCCTGGCAGCTGGAGCATCTGACCTCTTCCCAGATCTGCAACAAAGCTGATGGACAGATTCAAGGCTTGTCCAAAGAGGTCACTATAACTTTGCTCAGACTTGGGAAAAACTGCAAATACTTTTGGAAGAGATTCTTTTTGACTGGAAGATTTGTGGCCCTGAGTTACTAGTCATCTGCTTCTGCCCTGATAACTGTTGTTACTGCTTCAGAGGAAATGTTTGGCTTCCAGCAGCCCTGCATGAGCTGACAATCCCATGCTAACTATAAAATAAAGGAATAAATAACTCACACAAACAGATCTGTGGATGACAGTGGCTTTGCCCTATCTATTTGGACATGAAGAGTTTTGGCTAAAATCAGTGATTCTGATATAATCAGTGTTGAACTTAGCCTTGTGTCATTAACGTAAAAGGTGAATCACTTTTTTCCCTCTTTTCTTGCTAACGGCTTAGGACATATGTCTAATCGACCCAAAAGCTCCGTCGTATCTTGTAGGTGCTTTGCACTGAATATTCAGAGTAAAATGTTAAAACCTTGATACCTGTCTTGAGTCCATACACCTCCAATCACAGAGCGTTCCTCCCCAGGCTTGGGTCCTCCCCATGGTGGGTTGGCAAATGTTCCAGTGGGCCTTCCATTGTTCTGAACTGTTTCCCATAATGCATATATTCATACATAAGAATATCTTATTTCCGCTTTTATCTTCTCACATTATCACAATGTGGTATTTAGGTTGTACATTAATGTATTTATGGGTATCATGAGATATTATTGAATAAACAATTTGCAGCCACACAAAAAGTATCTTAAGAGTCCAGTGTCCCAAATCAGAAATAATTAGGTGCATAGCTCTCTCAATTGTTTATTAGCAAAGTGACTTTGGAGAACTTATATGATGCCTCTGGATCTTTGTTGTAATAAGAATAGGATTGACCCCATAAAGTTGTTGAGAAGATAATAAATTTAATGTGGTTTGTGTAGTATATGGAAAACAGTATATACTCAATCAATAATGATAATAATTATTAGTGCCATTATTATTATGTTTAACAGGAAAAAATTAAGTGAAAAATAATTCACATATTAGTTAATCTTTTGGACCAACTTAAAGTTGGAAGTAAGGGCCTGGATCCAGTACGAGAACAGTCTCTTTGATTTCAAGATCCTAATCTGAAGCCAGAATTCTGTACAAACCGTGTCTATGTCTAAAACTTAATCTGCTTTCACTCACCCCTGTATAACTAGGACCAGAGTCTTAGTGTTGTGATAGGACATTAAAAATGAAACGATCTCTTCCCTTTCCAACTATTATCCCGGATGATTTAATTTCCCTTTCTTAACCTCTGATCTCTAATAAAAAACATGAGTATGAAAATACTTGCAAAAATATCTTGACGTTTTTGAAGTATAATATAAATGACATTTTAAATTAACAAATAATCAATAAAAGTGGACATTATTGTTTAAAAGTTAGTTTGAAAGTAATTAGGGTATTGGAGAATATAGTAAGGATAGTATGCTGTGTCTGAAAAGCATATGGAACTGATTTTGGGTTATAAAATATTATTTTCATTATCCTAGTACATTAAGACTGGCTACTCATTAACATTTCCCAATACAAGTTTTGCTGTCTTTCAAAATTTATGAATAGTACTTAACAGATGCCAAATAACTGGCCCATTATTCTAATCATCATCAGCTGTAATCTTCTCTTTATTTATATTCCAATTACTTACTTTTGAGATATCCTTAAATAGGATGATTTGGGGACGAACACATCTAAAAGAGGTGCATGGTTTTTAAAAAAAAATATTTGATGGTTATAATAGCACATAGACTGAAGTTTTAGTGAAAACTCTCATGAATGACTATCACAGTTCAGGCTTTCATTAAAGAATAAATATGATTCATAAGTAAAGAACATAGAAAGGAAGTATACATATTTCAGACATGTTCCATTAGCTATATAAGCAGTGAGCAGCAATGGTGGTAAGTGCTTGCATCCTATGAACAAATGACTTGGTGAGACTAATTCATCTTCTTAATATAATTGATTTCTTAATATAATACAGGGTATTTTAGGACAGTGTTTAAGTTTCTGAAGAAGTAAAATAAAATTAATATATTATAGGCCATGTGATGTCGGGGTGCATGGGAAATAGGATTCCTATTGAGTACCCTGAGATAGGCCTACAAAATGTTTCCACAGAAACATGAAGGAACAACAAAGTAGAAAAAATGTGCACCAGGGTTCTATTAATTAAAAATCTATCATTCCATTAGCAAATACAAAAAAATTAAAAGGGGGAAGGTAATTATTTATGGTCCCTCTTCTATGTGTTAATCCCAGATATTTAACATAAATCAACCTGTTCAGTTCTTAGACCAATCCTGCAAATTCTGTACTGTCATTTTCATTTTACTAATACAAAATCATGAAATTTAAAGAAATAAAGTAACTAGGCCAAGCTTTACTCAAGTTTTCAGCACTATTCCAAGTGTTTGGACAATATCAATGGATAAAAACAGACAAAAATCTCGTCTTTAATTGAGCTTATGTTTTAGTGAGGAAAAAGAGGCAACAGATATATGAACAAATCATATAATATTTTACAAGGTAATATGTACTATGAAAAAGGGAAAAAGCAGGTAAGGGGATCAGAAATTCTTACATGGCAGTAGTTTGCTCTTTTAAATACTTACTAAATCTCCTTCAGAGGGTGACATCTGAGAGAAAATTTGAAGATGTTAGGGAGTTAGGCATGTGACACTTTGGGCAAGAGGATGTTAAGCAGAGGGAACAGCTGGAACGAATGACCTAAGCGTGGTCTCCTGCCTAGCGTGGAGATGTTGGAGAAGCAGCAAGGTCAGTGCAGCTGGAACAGAGAGAGCGAGGGGCAGGAAGAAGGCGGGTAGAAGGTAGAGTTGTTGGGAGGGGAGCATAACAATTGGGACCATGTAAACCATTGTGAGCACTTGGGTTTAGATTAGAATCTGAGTGAAGTGAGGACTGTTGGGTTTAGGGCAGAGCAGTGACATAATCTGCCATGTGACATGTTTTAAGGGTAGGTGGCTGCTGTGTTGAGAATGCTAGAGGATGGGGAGAGCAATGAAGGAGGCAGGGGGTGCCACCTGGAAGCTATTACAATAATCTATCTAACTTAGAAATGGTGGTGGCTCAGTCCAGGTTGTTCGCAGTAGAAATAGTGAGAAGTAGCGAGATTCTGAATATAATTTGAGAATAAACAGGGTTTCCTTAGAGACTGAATGTGGGAGGGAGAAAACGAGAGAAATCAAGAACGAACTCTAGAGTTCTGGCCTGAGCAACAAGGAGGAAGGGATTGCCATCCACTAAGAGGGCTGAGTGTGGAGCAGAATTTGGGAAGAGCATTAGTTCCACTTTGGAAATGCTGATTTTTAAATATTTATTAAATGTGCACGTGGAGATGTTGACAAGGCATTTAGTAATATGAGTCTAGCGCTCTGAACAGAGGTCTCATCTGGAGAAATAAATTTGGAAGTCATTAATGTGGTATTTAAAGCCATATGACTGAATCAAATTACTAAGGGAGTAATGTAGATAAAGAAGAAATAGAGGAGGTGTGGATCAACATTTGACATGATTGGGGAAAATACATTATTTCAAGATTATTTGGAAGCTTCCCCACTGATGATATAGTATAAAACAGCTATATAAATACAAGTGAGTAGATTATATTCATAGCAAATATTCAAAATTCTGAACTTCACAGCTTCACAGGCCTAGAATAGTTCATTAACTGTATTTCCTAATATTTGGGCAAAAAAACCCAAACCAAACCAAACTCAAACCTGTCCAGACAACTGGACATGATTGTCTTATGATTCACCTAATTATCCAATGAATTATCTATATGTGACATCATTAGAGATAATAGCAGGAAAAGTGAACAAGTCAATTTTAGATATTTTCAGCTTAGAAGTTCTTTTAAATGTGTCCTCAAGATTTTGGAAGTAAAACATAAGTCTATGTCATCATACAAATGTGAACATCCAATTATTCCAAACTCTTAATTATTCCTTGATTATATGCAAATGAAGTTTAAGGTCCTCTTCATCTAAACTCCCTTGTTTCCATGAAACTTATTTTATCCTTCCTTATATAACCTATTCTCCAAAACTGAGATCTTATAAAGCTTACATGATCAATACAGTACTCCTTTGTACGCTTTTAACATCCAAAGTCCTGATCCAATTTGGAATCTCCAGAAAAAGGATAGCTCTTTAAATAAAGCAATGATCAAATACTAATCTTGGGGAGCAGCATGTCTTGTAAAGCTTATAGAAGATGGTTATACAGACAGTCCCTCATTTACGATGGCTTGACTTCTGACTTTTTGTCTTACATGATGCAAAAGCAATATGCATTCAGCAGCAAGAATACTTAGAATTTTGAATTTTGATCTTATCCAGGGTGGCAGGATGCCTTGTGATGCCCACGTGTGATGCTGGGCGGTGGCAGTGAGCAGCTGCTCCCAGTTAGCCAGGAGATAAACAACCAATATTCAGCTGTGTCCTGTGTTGCCATCTTGTGTTTTGTGTTTACACACTGCATCATGTCTACAAAACATCCATCTGCGTCTCCTGCTTCTGGTGAGAAGAGGCAGGCAATTACCGTATACAATGAAGGCTCCTTCTCCTCATATGCTATGGGTTGCAAAAGGTGTATACATCTGTAGGTTCAGAGTACAGTGCTAAGTGATGCTCACCTGAACCAATGCTTTCTTGATTAAAAAAATCAATTAGGTACACAGTCAAGAGATAACAGCAAAGCAGTCTGTTATCCAAGAGCTACATAGCCAAGTGAAGGACCACTTCGTAGACAACAAGGACAAGGAACACTTTGCTGGAGAAAGCCGAAATTATTTGTGGCTAAGACACAGACTGTGAGTTTCTGGTAAATTACATTCAACGTATGTACCACCAAGTATATATCCCGTAACAAACACATTTGAGCTTCATTTTCTTCATCTGCAAAATGGGAAGGAGGACTTACGCCTTGGCCAAGAATGGATGTTGTGAGGGCCAAATGAGATAATGAAGTGAAAGGATCCTGGAACTCTCAAGTTCTGTACACGTGTTAGTTAGTTAACAAATGTTGAAACAACGTACCTGCATGACTATGTGGCCTTAGTCGTTTGACTAATTTAAGGTTGCTTGGAAAGGTCAGACTTTTAGAGATTAGAAATAAAACTCAGAGATTAGGTGAGATGCCAGGAGTCTAGGCGTATGATGAGCTTACAGAAACTGTAGGTTTGTCTGCTTTGGGCCAAGAAGGTCATTTGTTTTATTATTTATTATTTATTGTTGTTGTTGTTGTTAATAGTGGTTCCAAGGTGAACCTAAAGGATTCCAGCTCATGGAAAGGGCTTTTTTCTCCTGTAACAACACTGCCCTTCCCCGACCCCCTGCCTTCATCGTCTGTGGTGCCCTAAAAGGGGAGACTACATTTCTTCTGCTCGAAAACCCTCCCAATGCCTGCAGGGAAAGGTGGTGTGACGTCCCCCTCGTCGGGCCGGGATACCTCTTCCCGTCCCCTCCCCTCCCCCGTTCTGCCCCGCTATCCCTCGCCCCGGCGGCGCGGCCCGCAGTCCCCGCGGCCGTCCTGGCCGTGCTTTCGGACACCGGCAGCGGCGCACCACGGCGCAGGCTCGGCGACCGGAGCAGGCGCGTCAGCGGAGCTCCGCGGTGGCGCGGCCGGGGGACGCACGGCCCCTGCTCTGCGCCCGCCGCACCCCCCCGCGGCCACAGCCGTCAGGGGCTCGAGCCGCCTCGTCCTGGCCTGGCGGCTGCAGGCGGGGGCACCTGGGGTACGTGTCCGGGGCTCGGCTAAGGAGGGACGGGCTGGGGAGCACGGAGGTGGGCGGTTGTCTGCGGACAGGAACAAATGCCTCTGCGGAAAGACAGGGTCAAGGCTGGGGTGCTGGGGGCATGAAGAGCACTGCGGCGTGCGGGGAAAGGGGGCGAGCGCTCCCCTGCGCGGGGACAGGGGCGCAGGGTAGCTGCAGCCGGGTCACCGATGCGGTAGCGTCCGCAGACACTCTCGGGAGGGAGGGATGCGGAGGGCCGGGGATCATTAAAGGCAAATTTGGCGGGGAGGGCTCCCGGCGTTGTTGTTTGTGAAGATCCTTCAGTCCTTGCAGCTGTCCCCTTTGAAAGGTCTGCGGTGAAGACAGAGAGAGCGTGGTGTTGCATTTCTCTCTGCCCCTTCAGACTGTTAGGACCGCCCTTGGATTTTCTTGGGGAAGGATGTGGAGGTGGGAGAAGTACCTGCTGCTGTGGGCAAAGGTATCTGGAAGCAGATGCCACCGTAAGGTGGGGGAAGGGAGCGTCCAATGCTCTAAGTTGACAGAGGAGAGCCTTCTGCTATTGCTGTTGGCCTGATAAGCAGCCTCTGTTTTCTTCATTGTAAATGAAGACCTGGCTTCCTTTAGGGGTGTAAAGGGTAAATGTGAGAAAATAATTCCAGGAGAAAAGAAGATGAAAAACAAGACATAGGAGAAGCAAATTTATAAGGGTCAGATGGGAATTAAGTTAATGTTGAGAGATATGCTAGGTCCCTCTCTCTGCAGAAAACAATGAAGGAAAAACAATTTATGGTTTGAAAATGAAGGACACAGAAGAGGTTTAAATATTCCAGGATTAGCAGAGGCTTAAAGTTTTTTTTTTCTTTCTGTTTTTGATGCATCAGATTCTGGGAAGAATATAATTCTCACTTCAGCATGGAAAATGTTATTAAAATATGGCTAAGAAGATTATTTGGAAGAGTATGACCATACTTGCTATTTTATTTTATATAACGTTACCTAGAATTTCTGGACTCAGAAATCATCTTATGGTAATAAACATTAGTATCAAACAAATAGGAAATACAAAAAACTAATTCAAATCTATATGAATCTTTTGGGGGGGTAAAAAGTAACTTACAACTTTAGTGTGTATAAATAAAAACAATGAATTTAGAGTGTGAAACTCTTTCATGCTAATTTTTTCTTTTATCTGTCAATTTTTGATACTTAAAATTCTCTTTATTTAGTTTTATTGTTTATGGAAAATACACATGCCAAATTGAAACAATATAAAAATTTTTAAAAAGAAAACAAAAATTAGTCCAAATATAATAGCATGAGATAACCACTTTATCACTGTGTTAAAACATCCTTCCAGATATCTTTTTAAACATAGATCAATATACTATGAAAATCAATATCAATTTACAATTTTATGTAATTCTAGAGTCCAAAATATCACATGATTATCTTTTATACCTCATGAGGTTATTATTTCCTACCATTATTTAAACTAACTTTTACTGCTAAATCATCACAAAGTATATAGTAAACTATAGCCACATAGGAACGAGCAATGAGGATTTGATGTACAAATGTCCACTGGGTAGTAACAATTACATTCCTTCAAGAGTCTTATAAAGATTTGCTTCATAAATGTAAATGTTTTCTTGTTTTTTCTTGTAGATCCATCTCCTGAAATTTAACGTTTCAAGATGAAGTTTTTATTGGCGATTGCCTTTTTTATTTTAATTTCCTTGTGGGTTGAAGAAGCCTATTCTAAAGAGAAGTCTTCGAAGAAGGGAAAGGGGAAAAAGAAGCAGTATCTATGCCCATCGTACGTTTATGTCTTATATTCTCATATGGAGAAATGTTATTGCATTTTTTATCCAAGGAAGGTGGTTTATTGAAACATGTATCAGTAGAACTTTTCATATCAGAATATGCACTCATTTGTTTCATAGGTAGAAAGTGATAGGCTGAAGAGAGGTTTAGAGTGTGAAAGCTAACTCCCAGTATTAAAGGTAGAGTTTTATAAAGTTTTGTCTATGCCCCAAGCTTATACATTTTCATACATCTTTTATAGCAGGAGAAAAAAATGTCACTGTCTTTTTCTTACCCTAAATGTGCAACTTTAATTGGATACTGAAATTGCATGTTCTGAACAAATACCATTTCAGAAGCTGATATTTAAAAAACATTCCTAAAAAATACATATTAAAGAAATCAGATAGCTAAACTATGATTTTAAAGTCAACTTAATTTACACTCAGTGGATGGCACAAGAAAATTCACATGGTGGATTAGCTTTTTGGAAAAGGATTTATATTAGGAAATTAGAGTATTTCTCAAAAAATATGCCATTAAATTTGAAGTTACATGTAAAAACAAAATCTAAATCCAAATCAACAACTCGGGGTGGGGTGGCAAAAAAAAAAACCCAACTAGTTTTGAAGTTTATACTTTTTTAAAAAAAACAGGAAAGGTAAATACAACGGCTGAGTAACAGCAAATAATGTCCAATAGTTAGAGCAGTTGAACAGCATGTCCATAAATAACTTCCACAAAATAGAATGTGCTTTTAGGTAATCATGCAACATATCCAGTAATGTCTGATAAAAATTATTTTGCTGTTGCAGGTCATTTTTAAATTAAGATTTCTTAAATGCCATGTTGATCCCAGGTAATATTATTTCAGCAGCATCATCATTTAAATGTAGATTATTACAGTTTTTAAAGTGTTCAATAACAGATTCTAAGGTACATTTTGGAAAGCGCATTCTGTACAGGATATTGGAATTGGTACTCTGGAGCGTGTGAGTCTGTGAGACTACGGTCTGGAGACAGCATCACGATCCATGTCAGACTGAGCTCTCTATGAGGAAATGCCTCCCGATTTTCAGCTTTAATAGGCCTGCTCCTTCCAGTGCGACCCAGTCTGATGTCTGGGCTACTTAGCTGGGTGTGTGATGGGATGGCCCTGAGTTATATTTAAGTGTCTGTCCTTGGCCATCTGGCCAACTGGGTATGAAGTGCCTGATAGGGTCAGGCTCAGTAATAACCATCATTGGAAATGATCACTACTCTTCACTATTAGAGTTTCTGTGGCACAACCAGCAGATTAACATTTTAGGGAACTGGAAGTTTTCAGGCCTTACTCTTCCCAAGCAAAAGGACACATTTTCCTGTTTTAGATGGTCTCTATAATAACCTTTTATTTGATGAGTGTTGACATATTGACACACTGTTGTATATGTCTTCTAGTCATGGTGATTCTGTGTGTGGGGTCAAGCCATCTTTGATCAGTTTCTTTATAGGAGGAAGCTTATAGGGCTCTTGTCTTCTTCCTCATGCCCCATGAAGTATCACAAATCAAAGATTTTTGAACATGGCGTTAGCAAGCCTCCTAGCCACCATGTATCTCACAAGAGTCTTTGAGAGCATTATACCCCTTCACAGAACTACAGTATTAAAATTGCCTTATATATGAACTGCCTGCATATACGTATCTTGTCTATAGTTATTTAAGACAGATTTTTAAAGTTAAATCTAGTAGATAAGGAGTGAAACAATGGAGGTCCTGTTTTGGTAATATGGAAATCTTCACAAGGAAGCCCCTACATATACCTGGTAAGCCTTATCACAGTATTTTAGATATGTAATTAATTGCAATTTTATCTTTGAAATTTTCTACATTTTAAAATTTTTGTCTATTTTTTATAATTATGAGACTAGATAAATCTTAATAGTTACCATGGGGATACAGCCAAAACTCTGACTTACAAAAAGTAGATGTATCTTAGAGAATTAGATACGCATTTTTTGGTTTGAGCATTTCATTAAGAATTTTGATTTTATTAACACGGAATTGTGAATTTAAGACGACTAGCACTTTCTCTGGTGATCTATTACATTAAGTTTCTTTGAACATCCGGGTTGAGAATCTCAGCTCTAATGTGCTGTGAAAGGGTATGCAAAGTATTCGTATCTTAAAGGGTGATACAGCTTGCCCAGCTGGTGTTAAGTTGATTAAGCAAAAAATATCTTGACTAGGAAGAATATTTAATATTACAAAACTCAGAAACCAGGTACAGACTATCATAAAACTTCTCAATATGGTGGAATTCTTACCCGGTGACACTTTGATTTATTTGAACTTAATGTTTAAAGTAGTTTATGAAGCAACAGTGTTGTGTAAACATGTGTGTTGTGTTTTTTGAGTGTGGCAAACATGAGAAAAATGTCTCACTTTACTGTTCTAACAATATTTCCTTCAAAAAGTGTACATAAAGGAAAAATGTTTTAAAATATAGAAGAAATAAAGGACTTGGGGTCCTTAATATTCTAGGGTATAATTTTGATGTTGAGCTTGAATCATATCATAAACTTTTCTTGGGTCTTTACTATTTTTTAAATTCGTTGTTTTGAGATGTTATAAAATCATAAATATATGCTATTATTCATTAATTTTTGGTATTTAAATGAAAGAACAGTACCACATTGACAAACTACCTGATTAATTTGCTTTCAGAAATTTTGAGAAATTTTATATATATATTAATAAATAAGAAATAAACTTTAATTTAGAAAAAAATATTTCAGATTAAGTCTTTGGACACAGCTTTCTATTTTACACCTTAACCTGACATTCACCTTAAGCTATTGGTCTTTCTTCTGATTTTTTATGCATTCTGCCTGAGTGGTTTTCTCCAAATCTGTGGCTGTAACCACATTTAGTCACTGTTAACTCCTGAATTTCTATGTCCAGCACAGACGTCTCTGAAGAATGCCGTGGCTTAGACCCAACTGTTCTGTCTGGCTATCCCGTCTTGACCTCAGACTCAGCTTAAAATGGTGAAGCCCACGTTCATAAATCCTCCCTCCCCTCCCAAGACCGTGTTTCATTTTCCAGCAAATCATAGCACCACCTTTTTGCTACTGAAACAAGATCCTGGGGCTCACCTTAGACTTCCTCTTTCTATCTTAGCTTCTCAAATTCAGTAGTTCCCAAGACTTCTCAATCCAGTCTTTCCTGTCATTGGAATTTGTCCTTCATTTTCATTCCCATGTGGACACTCTTTATTTACTCCTTGTCATCCTTTTTGGTGACCTCTTTGTCTCCCTGCTTCTTATCTTCCTTCATCAGTTCACATTCCACACTGACCCTAGAGTGTGTTTTCTAAATTTTCGATATAGTCAAGTCATTCTAATGCTTAGAGTCCTTGAAGGGACTCCATATTACTCTGAACAAGGCCTTGATTTCTTGGCTGCACCCACAGTTCTTGCTGAACTGGCCTCTGACACCTCCAGCTCTACCTCTCCATCCTAGCCCCCACCACAACCCACCCACACAAGAGTCAAGTCTCATACACACTTGCTCTTTCACACCTCTGGAAGTACTCTTTCCTTAACTGAAAATGCCAACATTCTCCTTCTTTCTTTAGTTGACTCCCACCTTTGTGGTGTTGTCCAAATCTGTAGATAAAAATATCAGTATTTATTGTAGATCCCTTCATCCATGTCTGGCCCAGACAGTTCTTAAGATCATCACACCCATACATTTAACATTTTCATTTGTCTTTTAATGACCTCAAACTCGACTCAAACCCTGTTATCTCCTTTGATAATCTCATTTAGATAAATACACTCTGTGCCTCCATAGTACCTTAATTGCCTATCACGTTTATAATAGTCTATGGTAATCATCAGTTGTAATTGCCTGCTTTCCCCACTAGATTGAAAGCTCCTGGAGAGCAGTATCTTACTGACTCAAGCACTGAAGATCAACATAACACACACACACCAAAAACATTTGTTTAAAGAGTGAATAAAAAGGTCTTTGGCTCTTATAGGTCATTATATCTGGATTGGTTAAAGTACCTGAAAATAACTTATATAATCCCTATGGATGTTATTTAGAAATATGGTCTCAATATTAAAATTAGTTGAGTTAACAACTGGGTAATTAGTGGGATATCTTCAACCTGGATGATGTTTCCTGGTGAAATTTTGGCCTTATGTGTGTTCAACATTTTATGGATGACTAAAATAAGAGCATACATAGGAGACAATCATCCAAACTGAGGATAGTATATACACCCACATATTAAGAAATGAATCTTCTAAGTCATAGGGTATAAGTATATTAAACTTTAGATGATAATGGGCCATTTTCCAACTCTACTCTCATCATTTATGTGTGAGAGTTCCAGTTGCTTCACATCCTTGTCATAACTTGGTACCATCTGCAGTCATTTTAATTTTAGTCATCAGATATGGGCATAAGATATTACATCGTGATTTTAATTTGCATTTTCCCAATGATTAATGTTGTTGAGCACCTTTTCATATGTCTACTGGACTTATAGCTCTTTTGAAAAGTGCTCACTATGTTCTACAAATCTCTTTCCAGTTTTTGTTATACATTTTTACTTTCTTAACTGTCTTTTGATGAACTAAAGTACTTATTTTTAATGAAGTCTGAGTCTGAATGATTTATTAATCTTTTTTAATGTTTTTGTGGTTTTCTTAAGAAATATTTCTCTACTCCGAAGTCATGAAGATAATCTGCTTTTTCCCCCTAGACCCTTTATTGTCTTATGTTTCACATTTAATTCTGTAATCCATGTCAATTTATTTGTTTGTTTATATTTATTTTTTGTATATGATGTAGGACAGGGTCCAGACTCATTTTAAAAAGCAGCACATTGTTTGAAGACCATACTTGACTAAATTGCAGTAGTACCTTTATTGTAAATCAGTTGCTTGGTTCTCCGTCTGTCCCACTGGTCCATTACTGCTCACCTTGCGTCAGCAACACACCTTCCTATTACTCTAGCAGAATACCTGCATGTCCTCTGGCTTTGCTCTTCAGTATTACCTTGGCCATTCTAAGTTCTCTGCTTTTCATAGGAGTCTTAGAATCAGCTGCTCTATTTGCATACAAAGAGACACAAAATGCTGGGATCTTTATTGACACAGTTTTGTTAGCCTAGAAATAAGAAGCCAAAGTGAGAGGCATCATTGTTTATTTGAGGTCACAAATGTGTGAGTCTGGGGCACAGATTCAGGCAGAAACCCAAGTTGTGTTCTGATGGCAGAGGAAATAACTTTTAGTGAGAAACTGATTGCATGAATAGAGGAAAGAAATTCTCATTGGTGTTAACAAACTGAGTTATCCCTTAGCTATCCATGACTGGTTACTGATTCTAGCTTCAGAGGGAATGTCCATAATTAAGTTTTTGTGGTTAGGATGTGTGTTTTCCCGTTAGTTTTACAAATAATTGTTTATCAGATCATGTTGCCTTGGCCCAGTGCAAAGGTTATTTCGCTGGGTTTAAACATTCCAAATGTTCAAGGAGCAAGAGTTGTAAGCACTTCCTCTGGAACGGCTGCCCTAGCTCTAGTTTATAATGGTTCCACTTATGTCAACTATTCAATATTATATGTTAATATACTATTTTGTCAATAGTATTGACTCAATTTTGTTTCTAATTTGTATTCGAACATAAAAAGTAAACCAAAAAATCACACATGGGGAAAAAGGCAAAGCCAATAAACTAATTAGGAGTGATGATATTTACCGTGACATTGAAATAACCACCTTATCATGAATATGGCTAGACCTGGATAATGGTCATTTAACACCATATCAAATACAAACCATAGCACTGGTTTGTATTTCCATTCCTTAAAGAATGGAAACTAGGGGCTTTCTGATTCCTACCCTGTGGCCAATTACTCCATGAACCGGGGGCTGAGCTCCATTGATGGCAATTGTTTTTGTGTGTGTTTTTTGCTGGTATTTTCCTAGGGCCTAAAAAAAAAAAATGTCTGGCTCTGGTGGGCACTTGTTAAATATTTGTTGAACGACTCACTAAATATTGAATATTACAGGTGTGGTATATTCAGAATGTGTAGTTCTATTTAAGTATGAGTTTTGTGAGAGAAAAATAATTTTAAATCTTGAAATTTTACATTCAAAAGGAACATTGTTTCCCCCGAGAAACAATGCTAACAAAATACAGGTGATAGAAAATATTAATCATGTCACTAATCATTTGGCAAATACTGGATATGATATCATAATACCTTTAAAAATAAATTTCAATATCAGTCACATTATTTTTGGTTGCCTTTAAAGTTCTGAATTGTTTTAAAATATGGTACAGTATATTTCTTTTTTTGTCTTTTAGGTAGGTGCTCATGTGAGAACTCTTACATTTTGGCAGACATACAAAAAAAATGTTCTGGGTTGGTAGCTTGAAATTTTCAAGGAGGACACGGAAACTGTCTGACTCGGTTTCCACTGGGGCACGTGGTGCTGTGAACACTGCCCTGTGTTCCTTCTCCTCCCCAGAGTGACGGGGTTCTCGCTCGTCTGAGGCCAGTCTTTTTCACCCCTCATTTAGATCTCACGGACTCCTATTTGGGGGAGGGGAGAATCTGAAATTGGGATTAATATTTTCTCACTCAACTGGATCCTTTGTCATGCACTCAGGCTTTACATTATAAGCTCATATGAAGAAAGATGCAATGTGTCTCTGAAAATGACATCTATCTTTCATCCTTATCTAGCGTGTGTATAATCAAACTTTACTTTTTCGGGGGGGGTGTTAAAAATAGATTTCATTAATTTTTAAAGTTGAAGTATTTAAGAGCTCTATCCAATGACAGTTTAACCTGCTGGCATTTACTTTTTATCTATTCATGGGCCAGATTCGCCTTAGAAGAAAGCCAAGAAATTACATTTTACTTCCAAATAATAACTATGCAAGTAGTTCAAGGAAATAGTTATTTTGCTCAGCCAAAAGAAAAGAGCAAACTTATTTATTTTTTTAATTAAAAAATACTTTTGTGGTATGAATACTTCACAGGAGACCTGCCTTCGTAACAGACTTTCCTGGGTACGTTGCGCTGCTGTTTTCTGTGGGCACAAGTGCTGCGCAGCAGACCTCGGGGGCTTCCTTGTCTCTGCGTAACCGAAACGTTACCTGTTAGTGACCGACTCCTCATATCCTCCCCACCCCCGCCACCCACCATGGTATTCTCTGCTCCTATGGGTTTGACTATTTTAGCTACCTCAGCGAAGTAGAATAGTGCAAATATCTGTGCTTCCGTGAACTATTGCACTTGGCATAATGCTCTCGCAGTTCATCCAGTTTGTTGCGTACGGCAGGGTTTCCTTTTTAAGGGTAAATACTATTCCATGTATGCATATACCGCATTTTAAAAAATCCATTCATCTGTCAATGGGCATTTAGGTTGTTTTCACACACAGGTGGCTGTTGTGAATTTGGTGCCATGGGTCTGCAGACGCAGGGAGGAACTGGGGTTTACAGCCCAACTGCTGTGCACTGAGGGTGCGGGGCTGGAGCTATTGTGAACTCTGCTAGTTCCAACAACTGCTTCGTTCTCTGTAGTCCACAGTGGACTGGCACGTACTGGGCCCCACCATTGCTCCAAAACAGGAAAGAAAGAACCCAGTCTCTAGAGCAGCACCCAGAAAAGCTGGGATGTTAGAATGGGTGAAGCTTGTCCTCAGGGAGAAGCTGGGAACTGAGGATGTTCTGTGGATGCTATGGTGGTGTGCTGTTCCAGGGTTGGGGACTATGCTGAGAGTGTGTCTCTACTTTCTCTACAGGTTTTGTTGCACCTGGTTGGGTGAAGAAGCCTCTCACCTAGTTTCTGCATTTCTGACAAAGAGAATGGACCTGGGCACTGCTATTGAGTCAGTGTGTCCACAGGGGAAAGGAGGGTCCAGAGTTTCCTATTCCACGTTGTTGAAGTCACTGCTGGTCAAACTTTTCGATAGATGTACTTTCTCACTCCATTTCTTTTCCTACTACTCACTATTCTTTCTACCCCCACCCGGCTTCTGTCTTTCAATTAGCTGGAAAATAGCTCTCCTTTAAGCTGAATCCCACAGACAGTTTTCAGGCCTCAACTCAACCTCTTTCTGACATTTGGTCATTAACCAACCTTTCCATAATATATTCTCTTTTCTTGAGTTCTGTTGACACACACTTCTGGATTTCCTCCTTCTTCTTGGGCTCATTCATTCTTTGTCTTAATTGTTGGCTTATTTTTTCCCTCCCATCTGCTCATGTTTTAATTCCATGTGCTTTCCTCACTGTAAATTCTCTTTGCTGGCAAGTGACTGTCTAACCACTGGAATCGTCTGAGGAGCTTTTAAAATTCTGATGCCTGAGCCTCATTCCAAACTAATTAAACCTGGAGGGAAGCAGGGAGTGGAGCTTGGCATCAGAAGTTTGCTGAGCTTCTTAGGTGAATTCAGTGAACAGCCAGAGCTGAGAATCACTAGACAAATTCATGTGAACCCAGTTTTAAATACCACTTTTCTATCAGAATAACCAACATTTGTGTTGGATTTTTAAATGCATAACCACCCTATGGCATTGAGCATGGCATGTGTTAAAGCTTAACTTTTTTAAAGGACTTTAGGAATAACTAATGTAGAAGAGAAACGTAGCATATGGATAGTTGTATAAGTTTTGTTCTTTAAAGAATCTTATTTAGTTGATATTGTAGATTAAGTTCTCTCCAAGACAGACTCTGACATGAAGATTTACGTGCAGAAAGCGATTATGTTTGGAACACCTATGTAGGCAAGGAAAGCGGGGTGAAACACAGGAATGATATGGCTGCACCTGAAGCATCAGTGGATGCCCGAGGGAGCCCAGAAGCTGGGGCACCCTCTCAGAGTCGTCTCTATTAGTAGAAAGGGCTTCAGGTCCCCTTGTATCCCCAATAACAACGTTTTTGGATGTGGGTTGCCTCCAAGGCAAGACCTCTTCTTTCAGCTGAATGCTACTCCAGAAGAGACCCAGCTCAGACCCCTAACCAGCCAGCATTCCTGGCAACAGCCTCAGTTCTGAAGGGACCATCTGGGGCAGGCAGCACCACAGCATCCACAGCAGGTAGAGCCAGGTTACTGACTAAATGGGATTGGAGGGATCCCCTCATTTAAACTTTTGATTTAAAGGTGAGGACACCAGGGCTCAAAGAGGGTAAGTGATTTGCCCAATGTCACATGGGAATCTCACAGTCTGTCTGCAGATTGAACACCAACCCGTCTGTTGACTAGTGTTTCTTCAATTATACCCACATTTAACTTTATTATGTGTGTTAGTGTTGGTTTATCTTATTACCATTCCTATTAGGCGAGAAGAGAAACATTTTATATTTGTGCAATGCACGGAAAATTGAGAAATGGTAAGTACTATTCCAGCTGTAGTTAGAGCAGAGTTAGAAGTATTGCTGTATATTTTTATTTGCTGGACCAGGTTGTAATACTACTTCTGCGTAGTATGGAAAGTAATTGAACAGTAAACATTTGGTTTGAATTGAGGTTTAAGTTTAATTCCTTAGGTCATGAGATTTGTATCAAATTAACAAACCGATGAAAAGTAGTGAGAATGTATAGTGTTTTACACTGTTTGAGAAACTCACCGTATAAATAGAAGGTACTTACAGTATTCATAGGACAAGTAATCTCACATGTGATAGGAAGTTAAAAAAAGATTATAGCCTTTAATGAGATTTGGAAATTGCTATTATCTAAACTCCAGCATCTCTCCAAATAGATGTTTCTACTTTGTGAGAAACATTTTTCTTTGAGCCATGAATGATGTAATTGCATAATTGAAGTTAGACAAGATTTGAAAATGTTTCTACAGGATCCAAAAAATCCTTAAGCCCAACAGGGGCGGGGGATAAAGAAAATGAATGTTGTGGAACACTGTTTTTAATTATGATTCTTGGCCTATAATAACATAACAGACTTTGCCACACACATACACATATACCCATAAACACATTCTTTTCAAATAAATATAAACAAATTAAACTCAACGAATCATGTAAAAGGTATCACTTGCTGTATTCATAAACCTTCTGTTCATAATTTAATGTGCAAAAACAGAATGGAAAAATGCAGAGACTATTAAGAGAGGTAATAATAAATTATAGTTAGGAAAATATAAAACAAATAACCCCTCAATTATCTGGATACATAAATAACTACTGACTGAGTTTTTTACCGGAATATATAAAATAGTTGTCCTTATGTGACTATTTATCTGTCTGATTACCTAGAAGAGTATTTTTCACTACCTTAAAAATCTCTGTGCTCTGACTATTCCTCTCCCCTTTCCCTCCCACCCCTTATAACCACTGATCTTTTTACTGTCTCTATAGTTTTGCATTTTCCAGAATGTCATATATTTGGAATCGTATAGTATGTAATCTTTTCAGATTGGCTCTTGCACTTGGTAATATGCATTTCTGTTTCGCCGAGTCTTTTCATGGCTTGTTAGCACATCCATTTTTCACCCTGAATAATATTCCATTGTCTGGATGCACCACAGTTTACTTATCCATTCATCTACTGAAGCACATCTTGTTTACTTCTAGGTTTGGGCGGTCACAAATAAATCTGTTATAAACATCTCTGTGCAGGGGTGTGTGTGTGTGTGTGTGTGTGTGTGTGTGTGAACATTGTTTTCATCTCCTTTGGGTAAATACCAAGAAGCAAGATTGCTGGATGAGTGTATGTGTAGTTTTGTAAGAAACCACCAAATGGTCTTTCAAAGTGGCTGTACCATTGTGCGTTCCCACCAGCGATGAATGAGAGTACCTGTTGCCCTTCATTCTCATTTGTATGTGTTGTCAGTGTTCTGGATTGTGGTCATTTTAATAGGCCTGAAGTAGTTTATCATTGTTAAGTTGCATCTCTTTGGTGACCTACAACTTGGAGCATCTTTTTCGTACGTTTATTTACCATCTGTACATCTTCTTTGGTGAGGGGGTCTTTTACAGTCTTTGACTGTCTGCTCTTTTCTTTTTCTTAAATATACTTTTCAATTTTAGAACCATTTTAGATTTATGGAAAAATTGCCCAGAGTACACAATTCACAAGTATCCTGTATTTAGTTTCCCCTATTATTAACATCTTACATTTGTATGGTACATGCTTTACAATTAAAGAACCAATGTTGACACATCATTATTAACTGAAGTCCATACATTATTCAGATTTCCTTAGTTTTTACCTAATGTCCCCTTTTTTTTCCCTGTTCCAGAACCCTGTTCAGGACGTGTTACATCGTGCTGGTCTTTATGCCCCCTAGGCTCCTCCTGGCTGTGACAGTTTCTCAGCCTTCCTTGGTTTTCATGACCGTGACAGCTTTGAGGGGTCTGGTCAGGCACTTTGTGAAACGTCACTCAGTTGGGATTTGTCTGATGTTTTTCTTATAATTAGAATGGGGGTATGCATTTTGGAGAAGCATAGGTCTATGGGTTTTATTTTATAGTTGATAATATAAACCAATACTACTTTATTTTATTGCTCAAATCATTTCAAGTTTGGCCGTTGGGAGCTCTTTCAGTTGGCTTCTTCATCCCTTTATCATATTTTCATCTTCTCTTTTTTTCCACTCCTCTGAGCTTGCTTTTGTCACTACAAGATGCCTGACTTCTTTTTTTTTTTTAATCATCTCTTAGGTGAGGATACCAGCATTTGTTTACATGAAGGAGTTAGCCTGTGGTCCGCAGGTCTAGGAGCCCTCAGCATTGTAAACTTCGTCTGCACTTTTTCGGGGAAAAACATGGCTTTTATCAGATTCTCAGTGGTGTCTATAACCTAAAAAGGAGGGAAAGAATCACTGCCCCAGAGTACAGAGGAGAAATAACACCACCCATATATTTTACATATGTGTACCTTGCTCGCTCCTCGCTGCTTTGTGCCTGCTTCGTTCAGTTCATGTCCATGAAAGTTTTGCAGGTCCCATGCCCTGTTCGCTCCTGTGGACATGGCCATACTGCATTCAGGCCCAAGAAGACCTTTGACCATTGCTGTAGCATTTATAACTCTTGGAAAAAATAATCCCACAATCCCTTTCAAGTCAGACTCCTGGTGTGAGGGAGGAGATTAGGACAATATACTCACACACACCAGTTCTGGAATGGAGCTGCGCAGTGTGGTCACTAAAGGGTCATGTAAATATATGAACGTTCTACATGGAAAATTGAGCTTTCCCCTTTGGAAAGAAATTCCTGGATTTTTCCTTTAGCACTGGAAAACATTACATCATACAGCTATACAGCCTGATACATTCCTTGCATAACTTTGCATATTAGTAATGACTTTGGTTCAAGTTTAGGCAATTGAACAAAAGAAGACTGGTTGTAAAAAGGCTTTTGATATAAAACGTTATTTTCTCTAGTCATTTGATCACATTGCCCGAGTAGAGTAAGTTATTTTCTTAAATTAATATCACATTTCCATGAAATAAATCCTGTTTTATAATAATATCATAATTGTTGATAGATTTCTTGAAATAAAATGGCATAATCAGATGGATGAAACATTGGACTGAGATTCAGAATATAAAGACTTTAATAGTGAAAGGCATTGAAATCATTTAACTCTTCTCATTCCTGCTTACTTTGTATAAATAATGCTGATCTTTTTCTAAATTATAAGATGATATAATGTGCACATATAGTAAAAATATGCTACATGCAAATTGTTTTGACTCTTTGGAAGAAAGTGGCATAGTTATTTAGGCTCTTTAAATGTCTTTTAATATGTAGAGATGACTTTAAGTTTATTTTAGTATTAACTAAGCTAAGAACATGATTTTTAAGGTAGGCAAAGATCCCTAAATTCATGAATATAAACTACATGGAATTTTACTTAAATTTTAAAATATCTCTAAAATGCTAATATAAAAAAAGGCGAACTGTTGGTTAAATATTTGTATCAGCTTACCTGCATCAGAGACATGAAAAGACATTGACACAAATAAGAATAAAAGGGCCTATCGCATATTTGATATACTTTCTTTCGTGATTATCAAAGAAGAGAATGTAATGGACAAGATGGTTGGTTCGTCGGTATCTATGTCATACCAGACCATCATCTGAGCCAGCCATGACTGTTTCTTCCTCCCCGCCAGTGATTGGTTCAGCAACGTCCAATGCTGGAAGGCTTCTGAGAGGGAAAAAAATAAGTCCTTTCTCCTGAAAGGACAGCACAGGAAGAAATCTCTTTTGCATCTGGAAACGATGAGTGTAACTGCTACTGCCATGAGGCGCGCAGCTATCTTGAGCATGAAGTCTAGTTAAAGACCTGGCAGATGGAAATGAGTGGACCAGTGTGTATCTGATACTGTGTAAGCTGTACAAGGGATTACAAAAATGTAGAAGTCATGATTTCGTCAAGAAGTATACTGTCTGTATCCAGTCGTGTTGGCTATATACATGGATAAGAAAAGAAGCTTCAGAATATTGCCAGTGTATATTTATCAGTTTGTGTTCATTACAGTAAGGCAGGGTGATTGAGGCTAGATTTTAGCGTCAGTATTGAAGGATGGGCTGGGATTAGATGAGTACAATAAAGAGTGGAAGTTACAGTACTCCAGGAAGGGGGATTTATTCTGAGGCAATGAATGGAGGAAAGATAAAATTTGGTAATGAATGAGAACATCTAAAAATAGGTTTGATTGACACAGCTTACAGCTTATAGCCAGGCCTAGTAAATAAACTGGAAACAGGCAGATTAACAGGAGTAAAAGTATTCAAACATTATTTTTTAATATTACATGCACAGGGGTATCACAGCAGAGAAAATGAATACCCCAAAAGTAGTGAGATTTGAGAGCTTATATATCATCTTAATAGGTGGAGAGGAGGAGGAATGTAGACTAGTTAAGGAGAATACACACACACACATGCACATACATATCATGCATATATACATATATGCATAATACATTGTGTGTACAATGTATCTGCACACATGTATGTATACACACATGTGCACACCTATACGTGTGTATGTATGTGCATGACCATGTGCACATGTGTGTGTGCATGTACATATATATTAGAATAGATAAATGAGCTACTAGGAAAATAGGAGGTATGATAGTTTATGACAAAGTTTGTCTGGTGTGATGTCCACTTCTAGTCTCCTCTACAGTGATAAAAGTCAGTCTTTCTAGTTAATGAAACTCCATGGAGGAGATCTATAACAATTGACTTCCTTTTGGAGGATCTGTTTTTAGGCAGATAAAGAGAGTTTTGAGAAAGCTTCTCCTAGTGTTTGCTGTTTTTCAAGTGCCTTTAGCTCAAAATAATCCTTATGCCAAAGAGATATATCATAGGGTGGCACATTCTTCCATGCTTCATAGCTGGGAGAAAAAAATCAGCTGGAAATTTCTCTATTACAAAAACTAGTGTAATTGTCTTTATGTTGTCTGGTCATTTCATTGCTTAGAAGGGAGATACATACTTGTGAAAGGCTTTATGTTAAGAGGCACAATAATAGCATTCCTTAATTGAACCAATAGAAGTATATTTTGTAATTCTCTTTTCATCCCATGAATGAGAAACCTTGTAAATGGGTTTGAATACCTATTTGCATCCTGATATCCAGTTTTCCACCATCCCCTCATTCTCTTTAGAGTTTGGTATCTTTGATAAGGGATGGCAGTTGGCTTTAAAGAGGTTACAATTTCACCTACAATGAAATGAAATCTTATTGCCAGTCCCCAATTCCCTGCAACTGTGGTACTGAAGCTGGTAAGACCATAAGAAACAATTTTAAAGTGCTATATAGCCCTGGCGGGTGTGGTTTAGTGTGTTGAGCGCCGGCCTGTGAACCAAAGGGTTGCCGGTTCAATTCCCAGTCAGGGTACTTGCCTGGGTTGTGTGGTCCAGGTCCCCAGTGGGGGCCGTGTGAGAGGCAACCACACATTGATGTTTCTCTCCATCTCTTTCTCCTTCCCTTCCCCTCTCTCTAAAAATAAATAAATAAATCTTAAAAAAGAAAAACATTATAAGACCTTTTTTAAAAAATAAAATGCTAAATAATCTGCAACATTTTATATTTTTCATAACTTTTATAATATTGGTTATATCTCACCTTAGTGATTGTATCTTATCAGCAAGTTGTATAATAATTAAGTCAAAACAGAATTGCCTGATAGGTAAGAGTTGGTAATTCAAAACAAAGCTATATAGCTAATACGTCTGAGTTTGATTCATATAAATTAATATAATTTATGAAGTTGATACTTTTACTATATCAATACAGAATGGATAGTGTTAGATGCTCCAAATACAGTTTTAATGTTCCTTGTGATTCTCATGGATGTTTTTTGTATTGGGAAAATGATTATATGATAAGACTTTGTGAGTGGTAAAACAAACCATAAACAACCAAACATTTTCCACTGGCTTCCAATGAATTATGTGTGTTTTTAAGTATTCTCAAGCAACTACCATTTTAGTCAAGCTTCATTGTTCAAAGTTAATTGAAATAGAAAAATATGGCAGTTTTTCCTTTAGTTGACAGCAAATATATACGGATAAAGATAGTTGTATTTTATAGCTCTGTATTTTTCCCTGTTTAATTGATCTGCTAACAGACACTCCTTTTGACCAATTTCATTTCTCAAAAAATGAAAATAGCCAGTTATTTTACTGGCAGTTGAGTTTACTTGGGAATAGCAGAGAATTTTCATTTGGGACAAGCAAGCTATGGTGAACCATAGGCTAGTCCAAAGAGATAAAGGGAAGGCTAGCTTTTATTAGCTTTAGGAAATTGGGAAAACTGTTCCCTGGAGAAAAGGAGTTAGAGTCTGTGGTGGCTTTTCACAGGCTGCAACTGGGCGTTAGTGTGTTGCAGGTAGGGCAAGGACAGATCCTCCTTCCTTTCCATAAAAGCAGGAGATAAAATTCCTCCATGAAAAATGTCCTCCCTTGCTGAAATAATTATCTCCCTTCTTCCTGCTGGTTTGGTTGGCAGCAAGAAGTGGTACTTGTGTGAGAGCTCCCCCTACAGGGCTTCTCAACTCTATTTTAAATAAGATTTCTTTTATTAGTATATTTGTTTTCACACCCCCTCCCAACATATTGAACTCAATGAGAACATTCATTGTGCATTTCTTGGGAAATATTTTATAAATGTCAGCAGGATTGTTTTTGAATTCTTAGACTATCTCTCTAGCCATCTTATGGTATTCACATACTCCTTTGCTTAGGCAGAAGACTAAATATAATACATTATTCAAAAACTTTTTTTGCTCTTCTCATTGTCTGCATTCCCGTTGTGCTTGTCTAGATTTCTATGGCAGGTAGCTTCAGGACAAGTAAGATGTCTGCTTAATTTTTAAAAAGGAAAGTAACTTGGAGTACTAGGACAGTGTTTCATTCATCTGGCAAAATTAAATGCTAAAGTAATTTTTTGTTGGTTTTCATATCTTATGACACATATGTATTTTGTGAGCTGCTGACAATGTCTTCTACTTTTCACCTACTTCTATTTGGAAACACCATTCTATAACTGTAGATTTGTCTCCAAAAATACATTCTTACCAGCATTTCATTTTTTTTTTCTATTACAGCCAGCAGTCAGCAGAAGACCTTGCCCGTGTCCCTGCCAACTCCACTAGCAACATCTTGAACAGGCTACTGGTCAGTTATGATCCCCGGATAAGACCAAATTTCAAAGGTTTGTTCCCCCCCACACCTGCAAATAGCTTTATTCTGTGCAGTTCAAAAATGAATTCTATCTGCATGAAAGCCTTTATTTACGAAATTTAATACTATTTCAAATTAATATGTAACTTTTCCAGAATGTTCTTAGATTCAGAGCAATGTAATATTAAACGTGTTCAAAAAATAAGCCAAACATTAATTCTAATAGTTTTATATGGTTTCCAGTTTTTTTTTTTTAAAAAAGGAAATATCATGAATTAACAGACTAACCTCTGTACTAGGTTTTCTGAGTACTTAGTATTCTTAACTTTAGTGATTTAAAATTTAAGCTCTGGTTGCAGAGCTGGCTTTCATTCACAGACACTGAAGTTACAGTTTGTAGGAAATTGACCGCCTACACATTTAGGGGTAGAGAACAGTTCTGATGTGTATTTAGATTCTTTTTTACTGTTTTCTAGCCTTTCACATTGATAAAAAAAAATTTCCCTCTACACTTTTGCTGAAAAAAAAAAAAGATGGCCATGTGGTTTTTAAAAACAAGTTAACTTGTGTGAATAAAAGGGACTGTGTTTTCTACAACATGGATTGATTTTACCCCAACAAAATATTACTGTTTACCAGAGCTTTCAAGAACAAAATCCATACTTGCTATAAAAGTCATGAGAAGATCGTAGAGCTGGGACAGGTATTAATGTAGATCAGATTAACATTATAAAGCTTGATTTTTTTTTCCTTCACAGAAAAAAAAAAAGTCTGCAGCTGCTTCTAGTCAACTGAAGTTATACAACTATGTTGTAAAAACAGGGATTTTTGTTCATTACCAGAACCTGCTCAGTTACTTTCAACAACAGCCATGGTCTGGATTGTCACATGTCTACCATGTATTGATTCACCACCTGTTTTTCATCAGTCGGTGGTTATGTGGCTGAAAGGCTAAATTCACATATTCCCTTTGTTAGCCCAACCAGCAGCCCACAATGAGTAAAGAAAAAAAGAGGCAAGAAAGAAATTTGCAACATTATACCTTAGTTCTCACTCCATGAACTTTCAAATTATTTTCCAAAAGGTCAGGCAAAAATCTGTATAATGACTCTGTTATATGTCTGATTAACTTTGAGTCTGCATGAATGAGAAATAAAAATATAGTAACTGTATGAACAAGTTATTGAATATTGCTTTACTAATTCAAGTAAGAATTTCAGATGATTATAAAATTTCAAAAACTTAAACCATATTTTTAAATGATGCTTTGTAAAGGATAATTTACATTTTCTTAAAGTAAATGCATCAACTAAATCTATTTATTTTTTATTTTTATTTCTTACACCATTACAGGTGTCCCCATTCCACCCCCTCTTTGCCCTCCTGAAGTTCCCCAACTCTTGTCCCTCCTTTCCTCTGGCCGTCACCACACTACTGCCTGCATCTATGAGTTAAGCCTATATGTTCTTTGACTGATCCCTTGTCTTTTCTCATCTGGTCCACCCATCCCCGTCTCCTCTGGCAGTTGTCAGGCAATTCCATGTGTTCATGCCTCTGTTTCTATTTTGGTTGTCAGTTTATTTTGAAAAGTAAATGTATTTTCTCAGAGTCTTTACAATTTAACGATAAATATTTCTGGGAAAATAACAAAATACAATTTAACTCATTTTTTATTTGTGTAATTACCCCTATTTTTAAAAATACATTATCAGTATTTGTGAACATGATATACTAAAACCTTTGATTTATAATTTTATATCCATGAGGACTGGGGCAAAAAAGATAAAAATCAAATGCATAAACCCTGAAATATGAAGATTCTGACCAAGTTTATTACAGCCACTAAATATATCCTTCATTTTTATTCACAGGTATTCCTGTTGATGTAGTAGTCAACATTTTTATCAACAGCTTTGGATCTATTCAAGAGACCACAATGGTAAGATTACAATTAATTTAATATTCTTAATTATCAAAGTTTAAACTAGAGCATAGTGAAAGGAGTAATATTAGAGGTGGAAAGCACTGAGTGACTCTACAGAAGAAATGCACGCTCTCTCCTGGTATAAAGTAACCCAGCTCCAAGGTTAAGCTAGCAATTCCAGTGCCTGAGTAATGCTATAATTCAAATGTAGTCTTCATACTGCATTAAAACTTGGAGACTTGAAAAATTACCATACTCACTCTGAACAATTAATTGGATACCACCTAGAAAAAGTATTTATGCATTTAATACTCTGGGGCAACCTATTTTCCCCACTATGCCCATATGTGTAAGCATTGAAAACGTTTGACTGTTGACAGTTGTTTTCTTCCAGTTTCCTGAGGAGGATCTTTGTTTTCTCTGTTGGGCTAATTTTGTGATGTGTGGGGCAGAGGACTGTGAAAAGCAAAATTGATCTTCATAAAATATGGCCATGGAGCTCCTGAAAATATTATGCAATGGGGGAAAGAGCAAGGGAGAAGGGAAAAGGGAGAATAGGAAGAAGGGACAGACAAGATGCCATCTTGAAGGAACGGAAAAGAAAGGTTTCAGGAGTAGCTGCTCTCTGTGAGGTGCGGCACCTTCTATAGAGACAGAGACAGCTGAATGGCATGAGTAGATTTTCTGAGTGGTAGATGATGTAATTCCCCCCAGCTTCTCAGAGGACATTCAGGGAAGTCTACTTGCTTTTTCAATGTTTTACAATATAAATTTGTGCCTATTTTTGAAAAACCACATGCTGAAATGATACTTCAGGTGGGAGAAAGAAGGCTCAGGTTATTTTTTTTTGAGATGGTTTTTTAAGTGATAATATAAGGTGTGGGTTGAAAGCCTAGTAATAATGGTCAGAGTACAATACAGTTATTCAGGGAATATCTCAGACTAGAGAAACAATGAGTAAAACTATTCCTTTATTCCTAGTAGGAGCGTAGTATATTACAAAAGGAACTGTATGCTGCATTTAAATTATAATGCCTATTTTTATCCATGATTTTGATGAGAATGTCATTTATTTTTTTTTATAGAAGCATGTATTTAGCCCCTGAATAACTGATTTTCTTAGGCAATGTGTAAACGTTTTTAGAGAATTATTTAAAAGGTTTTGGAATCAAGTCCAAAATTCACTTTCAGTGACTTTTTAGTTCACCTAAATGACATAGACACACAGTACAGATCAGCAGAAGTCAGCTCTGAAATATAATATAAATTACCATCTATCACTCAGAAGACTAGTCTAGCACTCATTAATTGAACATATGATTAGTCTATCAAAGCACTTCACTTTGCAAGAGTAAGAGAAGTCATTTCCTCAAGGTGAAACTTTCAGGGCAGCTATTCAGTCTCTGCGCTTTCCTCCGTACTCTGTTTTACCTTTCACGGCACCGCCATACTCAGCCTAAACCAGCACGGCAAGATGTTAGAGCCTGCAGGAAACACCCTCAACTCTCTTTTGCATTTGAGGACAACTAATGCAAGGATATTTTTTCCATTTAGATGAAGGCTACATGTGTCATAGAATAGTATGTATCATTAATGTATCTGTTATGTAATAAATATTGAATTGCCTTCCCAATATGAGAAATCTAAACTTCTCTAGGTCTCATCAATAGTTATTTGATTATATCAAGTTGAAAACACCTGGGAGAAAGGAGTGTTAAAATAGGGACAACGTTTTTACAGATTACTGGCTTCTCAGACTTACTCTGTGCCCTCTTTCCAGTCCAGGCTTCCATTTCTATGATTTATTTGCTAATTAAATATGAAGGCTTCTTTTGTGTGTGTATTCTCTTTTTTCTCTAATGGACTATACGATCCTTAAAGTCAGGAATAACGTATTCTACTTCGTAATTTTCCATAAGATACAGATGACAAAAGGCACCAAATAAATAGTGAACACATAAATATGCAATTTCTTATACTAGCTAATATTGATTGAATAGATGGACAAATAAATTCTGCTATTTGCTGAGCACAAAGTGAGTCAAAGAAGCCATAAAACAATTGGCAGAAAAATTTTAAATAATAAATGCATGTTGAACATTTGTTTGGTTAAATGACAGACTGGATAATGTTATTATCGCAGAGTGTTAATTTGAGAGGCCTCTATCCAGAGAAAACGATTATTTGTGTTTGCTGTTTCTTTTGCCGCCTTCCAATTTGAGTTGTACAGCTATAATCTAAAGGTTCAGATTAGGCACTGTCTTCATTATACGGACTTACATATAGACTTACCACAATTATTATTTTTTGCTGTTGGTAATGTTTACTTCTTACACCCCCACAAAACAGTATATTATAGACAGGTCTTTTGAGGCTGTCACATTTTATAGATGTGCTCAGTCTTTTAATAAACAAACGGGCTGACCCTTGTTTAATGGTTAGGAAAGGCACACGCTACTATAGACACGTAGTTAACACTAAGATGTCTTCTAAGGAGGAAAAAATGCATCTAAGCTAAGACATCTTCATAAAACTGTATATATACAATGTATATACACATACACACCCCACATTTTCTTGATCCATCCATCTGTTGATGGACACTTAGGTTGACTCCATGCTTTGGCTATTGTAAATAACACAGCAGTGAACATGGGAATACAGATATCTATTCTAGAGAATGAATTTTTCACTTCGTATAATCACAGGTGGGATTGCTGGACCATGTGTTACTTCTACTTATAATTCCTTGAGGAACCTCTATACTGTTTTCCATCGTGATTGTACCAGTTTACATTCCCACCAACAGTATATAATGGTTCCCTTTATTCCACATTCCTGCCAGCATTTGATATATCTTGTCTTTTATGTAATAACCAGAGGGGATTTTTCTTAAAAACAAAATAAAATAAACCACACAAACAAGAGTTTGGAAAAATAGAGAGCAATAGTTTTCTCTAAATACTGGATATATGTTCATGGAAACAACATGTAGGTAGTATTGTGAGCTGTGCTAAAATCTATTTAGCACAGGCTTGTGCTAAAATCTATTGTGTACTTGATATGTTATACCCTAAAAAAGAGTGGAAAAAATACAAAAATAAAGCAAAAAACACAATAAAGTATTTTGCCTGGCATAGTAACTCTCCGTAATGGTGACTTTGATTTTTATGCACCTTCAAATTAATGTGATAGTTCACAATAAAATCTCATCCTAAAGAAAATGAACTATTTATTAGTAGCTGCATTATACAGTTGTGGCTTCATTTATAAATAGTCCCCTAGAAATTTCTCCTACAAACATCTGCTAAAATAAAGGAGGTCTTACAATTTAGAAAGTTTTAATATTGCCCAACACTTTTATCTCCAGTTCAAACCTTCTTAGCTCAATTGGCAATTTATTCCAGAAAGGAAAATGGAGATCTCATAGCTTGGGGGTGGAGGTAACATGAATAGCTCCAAGTCAGGGAGCTGACAGACATGGGGCAGCTTCTGAATGGAGAGAACAACCTGTTCTTCCATTGTACAGAGCTGATCATCAAACAAGGAAGCAAACAAGGTTATAAGCATTGGCATGGTTGTCAGGAAATTTTAACCATTTCTACTCGGAAAACATTCCTTCCTGCTTATTTGCTTTTTTTTTAATTCAAATGCTAACTATTGCCAGCTAAACTAAAAGGAATCTCAGATTTATTCACAAGTCATAATTGTGTAGGGGAGGAAAACTCAGCCATGTTGATATTCCTCAGCTTTTTCATACCTCTGTGGTCATATGTGCCTTCAGCCTGTTTTAACAATTCATTTCAGAGCTTTATAGTTTCTCTTTCTCATATCTATTTATTCATTCACATTCTACAGCTTTATGTTTTTGTAAGGTATCATTATTAATACTGTAAGTGGTATTTACTGACATCAATAGTAGCATCAACAAAATTGTTAAATAAATGTAATCATCTTAATTTGAAGTTACTAGAACAGTCACTTCTAATGTTATCAGTTTACATGTTACTAGTTGTGACAACTGAATTAACAGCATTCAAAACAAGAATAGGAGAAATATTCCAAAAATGTATATGGAACCACAAAAGACCCCAAAAGCACCAGTATTCTTCAGAAAGACCAAAATTGGAGGCACCACACTACCTGATATCAAACTGTGCTACATGTCCACAGTAATCAAAACAGCATGGTATTGGCATAAAAAACAGGCATCTCGATCAGTGGAACAGAACAGAGAGCCCAGAAATAAACCCACATGTTTATGGTCAATTAATATTTGACAAAAAAGGCAAGAACATACAATGTAGTAAAGACAGTATATTCAAAAAACATTTGAATATGTTGAGAAAGTTGGACAGTCACCTGCAATAAAATGACACTAGACCACCTAAGCCATACAATAGAATAAATTAGAAATATATTGAAGAATTAAAGGTAAGTTGTGAAACCATAAAAATCCTAGAAGAATACATAGGCAATGAAATCTCAGACATTTCTCCTAGCAATAATTTTTTCTGATACATCTGCCTCAGGCAAGAGAAGCAAAAGAAAAAATAAACAAGTGGAACTATATCAAACCAAAAAGCTTTTGCACAGTAAAGGAAACCATCAACAAAATGAAAGGTAACCTACTGAATGGGAGAACATATTCACCAATAACACATCTGATAAGGTGTTAATTTCCAAAACATATAAAGATCTTATAAAACTCAACACCAAAAAAAAAAAAAAGAAAGAAAGAAAAACCAAAACAATCCAATTAAAAAATTGGAAAAGGACCTGAATAGACTTCTCCAGAAAGGACATACAGATGGCCAATGGACATATGAAAATATGCTCAATGTCACTAATCATCAGAGAGATGCGAATCGAAACCACAATGAGATATCACCTCACACCTGTCAGAATGGTTAGCATCAATAAATCAACAAACAACAGATGTTGGCAAGGATGTGAAGAAAAGAGAACCCTTGTGCCTTGTTGGTGGGAATGCAGACAGGTGCAGCCCTTGTGGAAAACAGTAGAGAATTTCCTCAATATTAGAATAGAGTATTAAATTTTAATATAGAATATTAAAAATGGAACTGCATTATGACCTAGCGATTCCACCCCTGCACATATATCTGAAGAAGCCCAAAACACTAATTCAAAAGAATATATGCCTCCCCACGTTCATTGCAGCATTATTTACAATAACCAAGATATGGAAGCAGCCCAAGTGACCATCAGGAGCCGAGTGGATGAAAAAGCTGATCCATTTACACAATGGAAAACTAGCACCATAAAAAAGAAATAAATCTTACCTTTTGGGATAGCATCAATGGATCTAGAGAATATTATGCTAAGGGAAATAAGCCACTCAGAGAAAGACAAATACCACATGATTTCACTTCTTTTCCGGATCTACTAAAAAAAAACAAACTAAGAAACAAAATTGAAACAGATGCATAGATACATAGAACAGATTGACAGCTGTCAGAGGAAAGGGGTGCTGGGAGGTGAATGAGAAAGGTGAAGCACTTAAGTTAAACAAACAAACAAACAAAAAACAGACACAGACAATGGTGTGGTGATTGCCAGAGGGAAAGGGTGGTGGGGAAAAGTGCCAGAGGGAATAGTGGGGGATAAATGATAAGTGGTGGCGGAAAGAGACTTGACTTTGGGTGGTAAGCACATGATACAGTATTCAAATGATGTGTTATAGAGTTGTATATTTGAAACCTGTATGGTTTTATTAGCCAATGTCACCCCAATAAATTCAATTAAAAACAGTGAGCAGAATGGTTCGTTAGGTGGCATCTACTCTCCAGTTATGTTTATTACACAGGGTCTGGCAGATGTAACGCCTGCTTGAGTGTGGTTGGTAGGGTAGTAACATGGGTGTAATAATTTATAGTTTTAATTCGAACATTTCTACTAAAATGTCATATGGCTGTGATATTATGTTACAGAATTGCATGCATATGATTTTGTAATAAAAAGGGGTGTTATTTGTTCCAGACCCCATATTTGTTAATTTTTTCATTCAATTATTACCTTTGGCTTAAATCAGTATGATTTTTCATAATTGAAAATGTGAAGCACAACCATATAGTGATTGCTGGGGAGAGGGGTTGAAGAGAGGTGAGGGAGAGTAAAGAGAGGATCAGTGGTGATGGAAGGAGACTAGACTTGGAGGGCAAACACACAATAGAGTGTGCAGATGATGTGTTGTGGAATTGTGCACCTGAAACCTGTATAATTTTGTTAACCAGTGACAGCCCAATAAATTTAATAAAAAAGAAAGCGTGAACTATTGCACTCATGGGAAGAAATGAGTATTATGGTTCTTTGTAACAATCTATACACAGGCGCTTTATCTCACCAGAAATCATAAGAGCTCTTTCATGGAAATAAAAGCTTATTTTTATAATCCATTCTCTCTCTTTGGTTTAGGCATGCTTTGTAATTAAATTAAATTATTACTTCACTGCAACTCACGATCCTGTCAGACTTTCTGTGCCTTTCTGCCACGTTACTTTTTGGTTTGTTTTAATAACAGACTTCAGCTCTTTTTGAGCAACACAGTTGTGTCTGTCAAGAAAGAATAATCATATTTGAAATCAGCTAACAGAGCTTAATTCTAGCCCTTGGCAATTACTCATCTCTGTTGTTTTAAAAACAATTTTATTTTCTACATTTGCTTCTATATAGAAATTTAAATTTATTTCCTTAGAACTTGTCCTAGTTTTAGTACTTTTTGTACTTTGCTGTTTTTGTTATTGACTTTTCAGCATTATCTCATTTATTATAGAGTAATATTAAACATTCAGGGTGGGGCAAGAGTAAGCTTACAGTTGTGAGCACATGGCACACAGTTTATTCCTGCGCTATTCCTCATTAATTACTGTATTATTTTCCATATGAACAACTGTAAACCTACTCTTGCCCCACCCTGGGTTTGTTTGCATTTTTTCTATTTTCTGTCTTTGATACGCAGCATTAAAATGGTTTTATATTTATTTTTCCTCATATTATTTATCTTCAGGGTTTGTACCCTGTGGTAGGCTAAGTAATGGTCCCCCAAAGATGTCCATGCCCCCATTATTGGAACCTATGATGTTATTTTATATGGTAGAAGAGGCTTTGTGTGATATAACTAAGGATCTTAGATGGGGGAGATTATCCTTATTGTCCAAGTGGGCCTGGAATCATCACAAAGGTCGGGAGGGTCAGAGTCAGTATTAGTAAATGCGATGAAGACAGGATGAAGTTGGATGATATGAGCTGGAGGCCACAAGGCAAGGAATGCAGGTGGCTTCTGGAGGATGAAAAAGCAAGGAAATGGACTCTCTTCTCAGAGCCTCCAGCAAGAAGCAGCCCTGAGGTCAATGCCTAGACTTCAGCCCAGTGAAACAGGTTTTGATGATCTGAACTTCAGAACTATAACATAATAACTCGTGGTGTTTTAAGACACTCAGTATTTGGTCATTTTGTTGCAGCAGCAATAGGAAACTAATACATATGCTGATGAATACTTGTTAAATTTTTTCTCCTCAATTCTGTTGGAGGATTATCTGATTATATATAATAACACTCAAATGCTGCTGGAGAATTATGTGAATATATATACATATATATAAACATTATATAAATATACACTTTATATGTATGCATATATATGCACTTTATATATATGCATATATATATACTTTATGGGTATATATATACATATATACATATTATATATGTATGTATACACACACACACACACACACACTTTTTCAATTTATAGAAATGCCAAAATAACAAAGTGGTTTGAATACAAAGTGGTTTTGTATTCAGTGATTACTGAAAACTCTCATTCTTTAAAGTAAATCATAATAACAAAGATTTGAAAGAGAATCTATGTTTTTGGTATGTCTGTATCCTTTCCTTGTAAAAGTTACTTTTTTAGTGTATCTACTTTAAAATGAAGAATAACACTCTTTGTTATTTATACTTTCCTCTTTACTTTCTTTCTCCTACCTTTATTATTTCAGAAGCTTTCTTGATTAAACATCACAAGTAAATTACCATATTAGGCAATAGGAAGAATGAGAAATATCCAAGTTTTATTTTCTCCTTCCAGTAATTTGTCATTGTTATCAGCTGATATAGAAAAAAATTAAAGGTGTGAATAATACTAGACAAATATCCTAACCTGTCAAAATATCACAGAAGTCATTGCTTTATTTCTTGTATTTACCAGAAGTATGTTAGGCCATTTTTACATAGACGAGTCAGCTGACTGCTGCTCACATGGAGAGTATATTTCAGTGTGCAGCATCGCATCACCAGGCAGGCACTCCTAGCAAAAATGGAATATTGGCATAGGTCTAGAAAAATTTAATTATCCATAATGTATAATTCAATAATGTTTAACTAAAAGCCTTAAAATGACATATTGAGCAAAACTGTTAAGTATAATCCAGAAATTTTTCCTGATATGTTGTTATCTTACAGTTCTTCCATGAAAATTCTAACCAGCAAACCACTGCATTTAAATTCTTTTGAAACCAGGCTTACAACAGCTCCGTTGACAGAACTTTAATTATAATGCTGCCAGATGCTGTGAGAGCTGATCTCCTTTAGCTCACTGAATGCTAATTTTTTATCATGATGTAAAGAAAACAAATGAGTTAAAGTTGCATATGTGAGAGTTAGGTAAAAAAAATTGAAAGTAGCCAGAAGAGCTATCCTAAAAACAGTACAGAATACAAATAAAGTATTCTTAATATTAAAAGTATCATTAATGAAATTTAATCAGTTTTAATGTCTTGTTGTGAAATGTTTTATTGCCTTGAAGAAATAGTTTAATTTGAGTGTTAATTGGTACTGAACATTTTGGAGACCATCCATTTTTCAGATAATGACTAATACTGTGCTATTTGGAATAAGCAATGAGTAGTATTTGTCGCCAATTCTCTAAAACACAATTAAGTAATTTCCCATTGATAAAATAAGTCTCTTTCTAATGGGAATTTGTTCATTGCAAAATAAATGATAGAACTATAATTATTGTGATTGAGTACTTGAAAATGAAAATAAATAGATTTCAAAGATAATCTAATAAAGAACATTTGAAATGCCAATAACTACCTATCATTTAGAAACTCTCATGAGACATTAATCAAGGCATACTAATGAGCTTTTATCTTTTAATGGGTGTTCAACCCAGACTATTAATTTATGTTGCAAAATGTTAATACATTCTTAAAAGATATATAGGCTTGCTATAACTTGTATTGAATCATAATAGTATATACCTATATAACTAATAGAAAAGCATCTTTGAGACATTTTCATAATTAAATAATGAGACATAATGATCAAGAATGATATAACAAAGTAAGCAATTTCCAGTTTTTCAGTAATGCTCATAGAAATGTAATTCTGGAGATTTACTAAAAGATAAAATTTTAAAAAAGGATTATAGTAGAAACTCAAAGCTAATGTGGTATATTGAGCTTACACTAGTATGCTAAAAACAAGAGGAATTCAGGAAGTGCTTAAAAAACACATTTTAGCACTGTTTCAGGACTTGGACCTAGGAGTGGATTCCTATTGGGAACAATTTTTAGGCTGTACTGCTCAGATGAGAGCAGACCGAACGCATTAAACTATATGTGGGTTTCCTGGAGGCAAAAGCATATGGATCACTATTGTCAACACTATAAGAGAATAAGAACAAAATAAAGGATATATCCTAATGAGAAGAAACACTCATTTAGCACTTACTATGGCAGCTCATGGAGTTTACATACTGTGTTTACATACTTATACCTGACAGAACTCATCTGCATCATTTATAATTTATCAATCTTCTATAAGTTATATAACTTTACAGAGTCTAGGACTTAATCAAAGAAAATCAAAGAATGTTACATTTTTCTGGAGAACATTCAACCCTCAGGTGGGATTCCTGGACAATGTAGGACATTGGAAGGGCAAACAGTAATCTTTTGGCCTTATCTCCAATTCTTGGATAACTTTTTGTTAACTTTGTGTTTATTTCCTTTCACTTTGTTTATAGTATATTTTGCTTTCACTATTTAACAGTAGACTTTATTTTTAAAGCAGTTCTAGGTTTGCAACAAACTTGAGCAGGAAGTACAGAGTTCTCATACACACCCTATTTCCACAAATGCACAGTGCCCGCCATCAAAACCCACACCAGTGTGGTGCATTTGTTGCAACCGACAACCTCTCACCTGTCATTTTCTTTTTCATCCATCCCTATTTCTAGAAATGATTTGAGGTATATAAAAGTAGTAACAAGGAACACATATTGCATTGGCCAACAGTCTGTATAGGTTTTCCCATAAAATAAAAGACACATTTTTTCATTTTCACCAAAATCTTTATTGATTTGGATATTTTGAGCATATCAGCCATCTCCCACATGGTAGCACATTCATTGTTCTCAATTAATGTCTCCATTTGATCACTGTCAATTTCAACTGGTTTACCCAATAGTGGAGCATCATCCAGCAAGAAATCTCCAGCACTAAATTTTGTAAACTACTTTTGACATGTTCGATTAGTCATAGCACCTTCTCCATATACTGCACAAATCTTTTTTGTGTGTGTGTGTTTCAATTGTAATCTTACCATTCGTGAAATAATAAAGCATAATATGCTGAAAATGTCACTTTTTTCATCTTCAATATTAAAATGGCCACACAAAAATTCACCAATTTTGACAAGTTTTTTTTAAATGTATGCTGATATGACAGCTGTCAAAATACAATCTAACAAAATTGTTTCAAATGAAGTTAAAGACAACTAAGTGCCACTAGGGCCATCACATGGAAAATAAGCAAATGAACTGTTTGGCCAACCCAATACATAGTACTAACGTGTAGGAGTCATACAGTGATAGTCATACTAGGATCTGAGAGATAAATTATTCATTTGGCCATAGGATTTAGCTTTCAGTTCCCTAGTTGCCAGACAGAAAGAAAACCATACTTCAGTCTTACTTTCCAGTAATAGGAAGCATACAGGAGCATCAGGAGAGCCTTTCCATAGCATAAACTGAGGAACAGTTGTATTTTTGTAAAGCCCTTAGGCCAAAAAAATGCCTAACAATGGTAAATACCCATATAATGATATTATAGTAATACATATATAAACAAATGAAAAGTTAAATAATGAAGAATTTGTCAGTGACCCAAATGAGGGGCCATGCTTTAATAACAAGCGTATACAAGATACATGGGCAACCACATATAGTTATTTTTTATACTGACCCTTGATAATAAGTTAAAGATATAGTATTCTATCATAATATTGCAAATGCATATTTTAAATATCACTTTAAAGATATAATTTGGATGATTTTCCTTAATAAGGCACAATATTTACAGGTGATAAATAATATTTAGTGTGCATAATTTGAAAACACCAATAATTTTGGCAGATCATTACCAGAAGATTTTTGGCAAATAATTTGAAATTGACTGCTGCTGAGTGCTCGAAGTAATGTCAGGTAATATCAACCACGTGTGTTAGTTAACTAAGGTAGCATAATTGGTATTTTATTAGAAAATGACAGAACCTAATGACTCTTCGCAAGTGGATGGCTGTGCATATTTACATGAAATGGATGGAAACTTTGGCAGGAAGCACCACTGTGTCTACTGGAAGGCTCACCATGGGAGGTAGATGGATAGGCCTTTGTCTTGGATTGACTTAAGTTTTGTAGTTGTCACAATCAAAGTTGGATATGAAGTCCTATTAGAAATTTTAAGATATGTGTACAGTTTGAAAAAAAGTTTATGTAGTGTGAATCGTAGGTCCTCATTTTCTAGGGTTTTAGGCCTCTCTTACTCCCTCTCTGATTCCATGTTCATTTGGTTTGGAAAATGTTAACTTTATTTTTTCCAGTGATACAGATGGGTTCACTGTGAGCTTATATAATCTTTAATTTACTTGACTTTGGCGCTCCAAAACCATCTGCAGATGATTTTTAAGAATCAACTCATATTATATGTTGAAGTTTTTATAAACATCAAGTTTAGAGTAGCTTTAAGATGTAGGTAAATCAAATCTTACTTCACTGTCTATAATTCAGTAAATGTTTATTGTTATTGTGCTTTACCTTCGCTAATTACTACACCTTGTCTGAGGATCACACGAGAGGGAGAATAAATTCCCCAGTCTTTTCTAGAGTCATTACGTGTTGCTAGTGCTTCATTTTCTATTTTATACATATATTAAGTATGTGTATATATGTCATAATTTTTCATACATGGAAATATATTAGGTCTTAGTTAATAAAAGAACTATCATCTCTTACTATTTAATTATTTGGATTTTGAGTTGAAATTTATAATTCATTTTGATTATGTCAAACGTATACAGACAGAATAGTAGCTTATGAATTTTGAATGATTGAAAATAAGGAAGCTGAAGCCCAATACAATTTATACCTAGAACATTTTTGTGCACATTCTGAGTTCAGCATATAGAATTAAAATCAAATAAAGACCTGAACCTGATGCCTCCAGGCTGAGTTTGACTCCGTATACTAACAACCCAATGTGTGCCAAAGCCCCATTTCACTGACAAATGTAAAATGTACTAAGGTATTAAACATGTGCACATGTTCTAAAATCTATATCATCTAATTTTTACAATGTTTTAAGATTTAAACATTTGGAGATAGACAAGAAACTGAAGTATAATTATCTATGACTTAGTAGATTTCAAAACATTTCCCTACCATAGTTGAATATAACATAAAATGTTGCATGTGCTCTCGTCTGCTTTGCATAATCCAAGTCTCATTAGATTATCTCATACTCTGTCTATAATCATTCACATGTAGGAGTGGTCAAGGATAGCTTTTTCCTTCTCAGAAATATATTCTATGACATATAATGTACATGTATATTACTTTTGTAGTTTGCTGCTTAGTAAAAGACAAGTAGAAATACTTTCCCTTGGCTTCTTATCTATTTTTAGCTAAATTTTATTATGCTTTTTGGGGAAGAATAACAGTAATGTTTAGCAGTTCTCATGCTTTTATGATAACACCACTTAACCAACTGGTATAATTGGCATTTATATAAAGGTCAAGCAATTACTGGTAAAGTTATATTCTGACATTTGAGCTAGCAAGTGCTATGGAAATGTCTGTAGAGAGCAGTAAAATAGACACAAGGGTCTTTTTGTACTTCTGATAAAGCTCTTTATTCTTAACGACCAGGCTGTTTTGATCCTGGTTAATGTTAGAAGAGAAAAAATATTTCTGCTGCTAACCATTGAAGCCTTTTATTTTCTGGCACTGAATACATTCTTAAAACTACCAACAAACACATTTCTGCACACATATTTTTTTCTAGGACTATAGAGTTAACATCTTCCTGCGACAAAAATGGAATGATCCCAGGCTGAAGCTCCCTAGTGATTTTCGGGGCTCGGATGCGCTGACCGTGGATCCCACCATGTACAAATGTCTGTGGAAACCTGATTTATTTTTTGCAAATGAAAAAAGTGCCAATTTCCATGATGTAACCCAGGAAAACATCCTCCTCTTTATTTTTCGGGATGGAGATGTCCTTGTCAGCATGAGGTACTCTTTTATCTTTGTTATTTGTACGTTTATATTTTCCTTTTAAAACCAGTATATCACAGAGAAATATATCAAATAACTTCTACAACCTCCTTCTACTTTCAGGTTATCTATTACTCTCTCATGCCCATTGGACTTGACCTTGTTTCCCATGGATACACAACGTTGCAAAATGCAACTTGAGAGCTGTACGTAAATGAGACCCTAAGTGACTATAAGAATACAATGTTTAAAATGTCTAGGCAATTCACTCTACAATACTAATATCTTAGATAACAAATTTTGATTACAAGAACTCATTAATTTATTTAGGAAAATAGTAGTTAATCTTTTACTATATTAATTCATATAAAACAAATCCTTTTGGTACTAGTTTTTGATTCCAATTAAATTGATACAGGTGTACATTTCTAATTTTTTCCGATTGCCATCTTCATTTGAATTAGTAATGTAGGCAAGGTAAAGGAGAAAATGGTCTCCTAATAATTTTTTGATGTTAAAGCTATATTTTTAGATCAGAAAATTTGAAAAACATTAAAAAATATTCTCTAAATCCTACCAAGCATTCAGTTTCTATGGATGTATAAAAATCATTTTCTAAAAAATTGTATTTTTGTTTCTATGATTGTTTTTAGTTTATAATATATGCACCAAATGTATTCATTGAAATGATTATCTCTAAAACATTAATTTGCTATGATGACTACCTTTTGGAAATAAAACTCAAAATAAATAAAACTCAAAATAAATAAAACTCAAAAAATTAACACTAATGTAAGGAATCTTTAACATGAATATACCATAACCTATTTCTGCAAAGAGTAAACAATAATAACCTTGTAAAATATCTTGCACATGCTTGCTGGATGATATATTTTAAAGTTACTTAGTGATTATTTGCTGTTTTTTTTTAATTACAGATTCAGGGTCTTAAATTTGAGCAGCATTTACTGCTTTCTAACTATAAAGTGAGATTTTGCAGATGTCAGTGTCGTGTATATGTCCATTTTGGTATATGTGTGGTACATATGTGTGCCTGGGTGTTTTTATAAAAAGTCCAACTATACATTTATATTCCTTTCTATCATCAGAAGAACTAAAGTATCTCTTTAAAAATATATACACCTTAGTGTTGAACAGTAGGTTACTATATGCTGTCAAACCCCTTTGATCCTTGAATTGTAGCCACATTACTCATGCCCAAAACCTGTGCTTCAGTGTGCTACCATGGTGTCCACTGGAGGGGCTGTTTTATCGCTTTGCTGTGGCGATGCAACTCTTCTAGGGAAGTTTGTAGTGATTTCTTTAAAACAATGTTTTGGTGCTTATATTTCTTTATAAATTTCCAGGTTGCATATTACATGATTGTACATGGAGACATTTAGAAAGCTAGAATCACTTACTTATTACTTCTTTTACTGATGACATTTCAGAATTCTGACACAATGTACCACTTTATATGACACACTAGGATTTTAACTATTTGCAATATGCTGATTATTTTAATTTGTTCTTTCTTTAAGCCAACTATCTTTAACTTTTGTGCTAATATTTTTATCAGTGGCTATAGATTTCACCTCTTTACAGTTTAACAACAATTTCATTTAAGTCCCACTTTCATATCATTTTGTTGTTTAATATTTGAATTATTAAAATACTAAGAAAGCATAATAATTATATTTCAAACTAATACTTTTATTTGTTTTTGTTTATAGTTGGTTACACAACTGATGATTTACGATTTATCTGGCAGTCAGGGGATCCTGTTCAGTTAGAAAAAATTGCCTTGCCTCAATTTGATATTAAAAAGGAGGATATTGAATATGGTAACTGTACAAAATACTATAAAGGCACTGGTAAGTAACAGTCTTTAAATTAAACAAAACTAAGTCCTATTTCAAAGATTTATTTTAGAATTTTGAAAGGAAAAATTGGGCTCTTAAGAAATTGGTTGTGCAAGTGCTCAATGAAGGAATCATGGAGACACAGATTTTTAAATACGGAAGGGACCTTCTTGATACAGACAAAAATAACCAGGGTGCAGGGCTGCTGAGTGAGTTACCAGGCAAATCAGGGTCAGCCACAGCACCAGGCATAGCATGCCTTCCCCCTCTAACGTCCTCTCTCAAATGAAGCACACGGATGACCGTTTTAGCGATTTTTACAACTCACCTAGTAGTAATAATAATAATAAAAAAACCCCTGAAAGATAAGAAAAGTCATTTGAGATTGTTGTATAGACACATATTTATTAGATGGCTTTTTGTGGTCTTGTTCTATGTGAGGCATTGTTTTCACTGCTTTGCAAGAATTCTATAACTTCATCCTCACAGCAGTCCTCTGAGTTCATTACTTTTATTATCTCTATTTTTCACATTTGGATAATGAAGCAGAGACACTTGCCCACGGTCTACTCTTGCTAAATGATGTCCTGGGATAGGGAGTCTGGCTCACTATACAACCTGGGAGTCAGTCCTACTGTACTTTGAAAATAGTTACCTATATGCAGATTATATTGCTTAACATTTCAAAGTAAACAGTCTCTATACTATTTTGAAAAAAATTAATATGTCCTATTGAAGTTTCAAAATCATCTAGAGATGAATTTAAACTAATAATTTCATTTCTAATTTTAAGTATAAGCATAAAATTGTGTAGCAGCATAGAAAATTATGGGGGTATTAATTTTCTCGCCTTTAAGCCCTCCATTTAAAAGTCCCCACCGGGGGACTCAACAGCGGATGAACAAGAGGTCTGTGCCCTCTTTTAAATTCACACTCTAATGTGTTAAACAAGTAAATAAAGGTAGTTTATTTTAGTTCTGAGAGGAAATGAGAAGGTGTGCTATGACAAAGAGTATTTGGGGGATTAATGAAGATTTAGGTTAAGTAAATGGTTTTGTAGGATTGTTTGAGTTACAGAAAAATAGCAACAAAAAACCTTATGGCTAACCTAACAATAATTGGCACTGTGTTTCAATAAACATACTTATATTAACATTTTCTTGATTCATAGGAATATAAGTAAAATATAAAGTAATGCTTGGATGGTATTTAGAACATTCAAAATATATGGAATGCTTAATCAAGTAGGACAGTGAAAAAGATATAGAGAAAAACATATGTAAAATAATGGCCAACTTTTTTTACACTTCTGTGTACAGAAATATCAGAAATAATAAATTGGCTTTAAGTTCATTAAAAGTTAGTTTTTCTATAATTGTAGAAATTGCAAAGGCAGAGAAATATATGGGAAAACAGTATGCAGAAATACTGAAATTGGAAACCTGAGTGGATAATAATGAAAAGAAATCCCATAGGAAATAGAAAGTAAATTAAATTTGCCAATGAACATTTTTATCAATTAGCTCCCCACCTGCCTCTCATAAATGTAACAGTACCAGGAAAAGATCAAAAAAGATCAAGAAATGTTTCTCATAAAAGTTTATGGAGCAAATCGCAATAATATCCAAGCAGGTATTTATTGCCAAGTGCATCCAAATCTTGGGAAGCTCCCCCAGAGGTGGCTTCATAAAGGGACATGGTGGAAACTTGCTTCAGAATACAGGACTCATGTTACTTAGGCTGTCATTTAAACATGGTGGGATGGAATGCAACTCTTCGTCTTCAAGTGAACAACTTTGCAGTAAATTGTTACCATATTTGCCACTACTCAGGCTACCCGAAAATACATGAGCACATTGTGTCATTCTCTATTTCCGACACAACTGGTAAATATAAATTTAACTTGAGCAAGTGATGCTATTATAAAGCCAGGTACTTCAGAACCACATGTAGAAAATACTTTGAGCTTCTTAACCACAGCATACTGAATTTATGAAAGATTGTATTTTGGATATTTTGCATGTGATTGTTAGTTAGAAACATATGCTGTTGTTTGTTCAGGCAGGAAGTTAGGATGAGTGGCTGGCAATAGAAAAGGGAGGGAAATTTTTTATTGTATTGACTTTTGTATCTTTTTTAAAACCTATGTAAACTCTAAAATGAATTGCCTATTTTTAAAGAAATTAAAATTTAAAAAGAAAAACCACTCTGCATTTATAGTTTTTTAATATAATATAGAAACATTTGGCATAATTAGAATTTGCTTCATTCAAATCAACTATTTAGTGTTCTTACATATTAGCTTTAATATTTTTCTAATTTCACAGAAGTAGCAATAATATAATTCACATTGGAAAAATAGATTCTTAATCTAAGTTATTTGATAAGAAGATGTGAATAGCAATCTCTATTTACATGTATTAAACCCCTAAGGTATATGAGTACTGCGTAGGTATTAATGAATAAATGTAAAGATCATTCTAGTGTCAGAAATATATACATTCTTCCCAACCAAGAATAACAAATACGCATTACTTATAGAATACAAACTAGTTAAAAAAAAAGTGACAAATATTTGTGTCACTTCTTTTCTGTCTCAAGTCAGCAAAGACTATTATGAGGCTGCTCATAATTTGTGATTAAGTCTGGGGACTAGCTGATATCAGGGCAGCTCTAGAATTATGTTATAAAGCAATTTCTGCATTTGTCTCCACTAGTGAAATTGACATTTAAGGGCCTGGAGCAGAGGAAGGGAGAATGGAGAGGAACGTCAGGAGCTTGCACTTTGTAGTACTGTATCCACATAAAATGAAAACACATTCTTATTCTTGCCAATGTTTACTTCCAATACTTTCTTAAGCATTTTTAAGGCTTAAATATGCATATAAGTCAATGGAGACTGCCATCCTTCCTAGAAGAGAAGTGGCATATGTGGCTGAAAAATTACTATGACCATGCACAGTCCCGGAGTGTTTCTTCTGCACATGTCCCGCTTTGATTCACTGCTCCCTGTACGATTCCTTCTTGGACCATTTACGTGGAGAATAGCCATGGGTAATGAAAATTCCAAGTCCACTGCAGATTCTCTGAACAAAGGTGTAAAAGCCAAGACAGGCACTAGTGGAGCCACACCTGGTATCTATTTCTCAAGGTCATAATGAAGCTGTGAAAGGTCAGGTGAACACGATGCCATAATGTCATCCTCTTAGATCACATCAATGCCATAGATTTATAGAACAACAACTTTTTTTTGGTGGAGTTTACTTTGTGAAATTCCCTCAAGTAAAAGTGACTTATAGTTCCCTTACTGACTTTTGATGTTGTACGTGGGCGAGAATCTCATACTTCCCATGTTTGTTTTGGAAAGGGTACTACACATGTGTGGAAGTCATCTTCACCCTCAGGAGGCAGGTCGGGTTTTACATGATGGGTGTGTATGCGCCGACCCTGCTGATCGTGGTTCTGTCCTGGCTTTCCTTCTGGATCAACCCGGACGCCAGTGCCGCCCGCGTGCCGCTGGGTAAAGTGCTCCAGCTTCTCTCTGTATAACCAAGTACACCATCAAGTATTTTGAAATAATGAGTTTGGGAATTGATGGCAACCTTTTCCTTCCTTTTATTTTTTACTTCCTTCAAAAAGTGGCATTAAACTAGATTTTCTCATTATTTGTGCCCTCTGTAATTAAACTAAGTTTTTTCTTTTTGTGTCCTTGGGATATTTTCTGTGATATTCACAGATAACTAAACTCTAAAATTGCCAATCGTGACAAACTTAGAAACAATAATTTTAATGCAATTTGTCCAAGTAATATTTTATACTCTCATGCTCTTATAATCAGAGGACATAAAATATAACTCCTTCAAAAATGACTAAGCATCATTTCCCTAAACTGATGTTTAGGGAAACATCAGTTTAGGGAATTGTGTCACTATAGGAACCCTTCTTATGGGTACAGTGAATAACTTCAAAATAAGGACATTGTAACAAGCTTTGATTGTTTGGAGTGTTTTTTAAACTTTTTCATTACTCTGTATATATGTGTGTGTGTGTTCTGAATACCACCTGGAACTTACATGGGTCAAAATGTGATATGTCTGACTTCTCAGTGACTGATTGGCTGTATGTAGCATTTCGCTTTTTCCTCCATCAGGAAGGCCTTCTGCCAATCTCCCTCCTGACTTATTGGAAGAATTAAATGACATACAGATTTTAGAAAGAAGGAAGCTGGGAAAGAAGCAAGGAAAATGACAACTTTGTCTAAGAAAATTGGTAGCTTACATCTAATAAAAACCACAAAAACCAAGTCCATATTTGAATAACCAAAAAATGTGGGAAATTTTATTCTAAGGGTTATGTATCTGCACTGAAGACAATGACAACTGGTATATTAATTCTTGTAGAGCAGGGGTGTCGAATTCATTTTCACCAGGGGCCACATCAGCCTCATGCTTGCCTTCAAAGGGCCGAATGTAGAGCTCCTTGCTGCTAGTTAAGGAATAGTTACATTTATACAGTCCTAAAATTACATTTGGCCCTTTGAAAGCAAGTGCAAGACTGATGTGGTCCCCAGGGAAAATGAGTTTGACACCCCTGTTTTAGAGAATGAGAATTAACTATGTAGTATAATGTTCTGGGAATAAAATACCCAAAACTAGACTTAAATTTTTAGACTTGTCAAGAACATTATGCATTTCCTCAAATAGTCAATATTTTTTTTGCTTTTTAGGAATATCTTACTCTCATGCAATATGGGGTGGGAAAAATAGGATTTTTTGCTACTGTGACATTCTTTTGAGTTAGTATAGCTATTGTAATAGTCATAACCTGCATGTCGTTTTCCATATGAACAACTGTAAGCCTACTTTTGCCCACGCCTGTGTAAGTTGAAATGACAGGCTCCCAGAGGTACTTTGGAGTTAGTTTTTCTTGTGCTGTTAATATTACATGTAGCAGAATCTTACTTTTTCCTTGAAAACTGGAATCACTTGTTTTCCTTGAAATAACCAGGAATGTTCTCTACTTTGTCTTTTCTATTATATTTTTAAATTGTGACCCTTATCAGAAAATTGCTTTATATGTTCTTGTTCTGATTTAGTTGTTCATGGGATAAAATTCAACTCTATACTGCCTAAAATAATGCTGAAAACTGAAATAAGCTGTGTGGCTTCTTCAGAGATACTATAAAATAGTTTTAGATAGCTTTAATGTTTAAACCAGCTCCAAAATGTGTTTTTATACTTGTTTAAATGTATATTTCTTTATTTCAAATGCTAAGAACTTACAAACATCCCCATCTTTTAATGCTTCCATAAAAACTATGTACATATTATTTCTTCTGCTCTTTGTGCTCTAAAGGGGTCTGATGAATTGTTCATGGGCCTTTGGAGGGTACTGGAGAGGGATTTAGTCAAAGAGTAATGATCGCAGGACATTTTTTCACAGGGCTAATTAGCAATTTTAATTCCCACTATGTTTCTGTAGGTATCTTTTCAGTACTCAGCTTGGCCTCTGAGTGCACAACGCTTGCCGCTGAACTACCCAAGGTGTCCTACGTGAAGGCTCTTGACGTATGGCTCATTGCTTGTCTGCTCTTCGGGTTTGCTTCCCTTGTGGAGTATGCAGTTGTCCAGGTGATGCTAAATAACCCGAAACGAGTTGAAGCAGAAAAAGCCAGAATTGCGAAAGCTGAGCAAGCAGATGGAAAAGGTGGAAATGTGGCTAAAAAGAATACTGTGAATGGTACAGGGACTCCAGTTCACATTAGCACTTTGCAGGTAAGAAGGAAATTCTCCAGCAAAATGATTTCCCCTGGAACGACCCTCTGCCATGTCAGGAGAGACACATTCTATGGGTGTAAAGGTTGGATGGAATTCGTATTCACTCACTTTCTCTCATAGATGAAAAGCAACTAAGCACAGCATACTCTTTGGAAAACATATAGGAAACACTTAGATCACATACTAATTAAGAAAACAATGAACACCACATTTCTTCAGGACTTTTCACCAAGTTTAATGACACCCCTCTGCTCTGATGGTCGCCAGCCAATGCTGAGGTCTTGCCAGAACTACAGACCTCCTTACTGTGTCTCATTTGATAAGCCGTAGTGAAAGGCTGGAGGGCTCGGGGAAGCACTGCCCTTGCACCAACAGTGAAGGCTCAGGGGAGCATGCTCTTGATTAAATTCCCTACATGTTCCCTGCCAGGTTAGAGAGTCTCACATAGAAGGTGACAGGCAGGTGACTAACTTCTTGGATGCCTGGCCCATAGGGAAACCATGCCCATCGTTTTGGTTCTGCCCTGCCAACACGGTGTGCCTGAAGAGAAGGATTGGAAAGGTTTAACCCCTACATTGTCTTGTACTTGGTCATAGGTGTAAGGATAGTGGGTGATGTTTGTAAATTCAGGTGTTGGTAAATACTGGAGCAACAGGCTGCTGCACGGATTAGGGATAGCTGTCCACTCTCCCCAAAGTGCCTCTGATTGATGTCCTCTAGTTAAGAAGACCAATAAATCAGGCAATCATTTCTATTGATCTTAGCCTAGTAAATTCCCCCAGAGACTAAGTGGCCCATAGCATCCTACAACCTGGAAAAATCTTGCTTGCTCTGCCTATGTCCCCACCCCATACTACCCTACTAGTCCGTTGGCCACTACCACTCCTCTTACTTAATTGGACAAGTTTACGGCATATGTATCTTCAGGTACAAAAGCACAAACAGTTCCTATGGGGTGCTGCCTATAGATTTTCTTTCTTTTTTTTTTGTTAAGACATTAAATTCATATTCTGAGCCTATTGCCAAGACTTCTGCAAATTCTTAGTGAAAACTTGCAGGAAGGTTCTTCAGACCTTATAATTCTTTAATACGCTAATCCACCTCATGAAGAATAAGTATAAAATTTTCATTAACACAGAACTCTTGTGCCTTAGAGAAGTCTTGTATTTGACATATCGAGCCCCTCCATTTTCATCTCACAATCTTTTACCACTTCCTCATGTTTCCAATCAATTAATCTGCCCTCCCTCTAACTTGAATCCTGGGGAAGAGATCAGGAGACAGAAAGCAAAGGAGTTCTGGAGATTTCTGGTAGCGCCACACTCAGCTCCATTCTCTGGTGTGTGATGGGGCCTCAAAAACGGCAGAAATTCTCTAGCAACACGCAACACCACTGTGCAGATGCACTTGGAATCTTAACACATTCCGCGAAGCGGGGTACTAAGGGAAGGAGACATAGGAGAACCAGATATTCAGAGTACTGGAGAACATATTAAGATTTGTTGTGAACATAAATATAAAGAATAAATAGGATCCAAAATATTAGACTGAATTAAATTATTTAAATTCACCTTTCAAATGTTGAAGTAATTACCCAATGAATAGAAATTCAATATACGTAAGAACTTCTATATTTTAATTCACTACGTTTTCAGTTGCTAATGGAAATACACCTGTCTGCATTCTGAAATTGCAATGACATTTTACTATAAAGATCATACAGTGATGCTTAGGGATTTTAAACGTTGACCAGAAATTTTAATATCCAGAAATAAATGTAAATTACTCTTATTTCTTATAGGCCAAAATGCAATTACCAAAATCAAGATTGTATAACTATGTAATATTTGTACCCTCAGACAAGCTTCGAAATGAGAATACATGTCCAAAAATAACTTAGCTTTAATGTAACATCAAATTTACAGTAAATATGTAAATATGATAAATTTGTTAGATTGTTACACACTAACACATGAAAGTATAAAAATAAATATAGATGGGGAGGAACCAAGATGGCGGCGTAGGTAGACACACTGCGCCTCCTCGCACAACCAGAACTGACAGAGAATCGAACAGCAAGGGGGACCGACACCAAGGAAATAGAAAATAAACATTCATCCAGACTGGTAGGAGGGGCGGAGACGGGTACCGGGGTGGAGAGGACTCGCATGGCTGTGGCGGGACTGAGACTGGCGGAGTGTGGGACAAATGGCACAGGCAGTCCAAGCACTAGCAGACCCTGCGGTCCCACATTTGCACAGATAAACCCAGAGGGCCGGACTCAGAGTGGCGGAGAGTGGGGCAGGCAGAGTGGTGGGTAGCACCCTACGGCACCACATTCGCCCACAGATAAACCGGACAAACGGCGGGCAGCAAAGCAGACCGTGCAACCCAGGGCTCCAGCTCAGGGAAATAAAGCCTCAAACCTCTGATTGAAAGCGCCCCTGGGGGTTGGGGTGGCAGCAGGAGAGACTCCCAGCCTCACAGGAGAGGTTGTTGGAGAGACCCACAGGGGCCTAGAGTGTGCACAGGCCCACTTACTCGGGAACCAGCTCCAGAGTGGCCCAGTTTGATTGTGGGTATCCGAGTGAAAGATTGAAATCCGGAGGAGAGTGAGGCGGGCGCCACTACTCCCACTCGGCCCCTCCCCCATGTACAGCGTCACAGCACAGCGACCAGCATTACCCCGCCCCGGTGAACACCTAAGGCTCCGCCCCTTAAAGTAACAGACGCGCCAAGACAAACAAACAAACAAAAAAAATGGCCCAAATGACAGAACACTTCAAAGCTCCAGAAAAAATACAACTAAGCGACGAAGAGATAGCCAACCTATCGGATGCACAGTTCAAAGCACTGGTTATCAATATGCTCACAGACTTGGTTGAATCTGTTCGAAAAACAGATGAAAAAATGAAGCCTATGCTAAGAGAAACAAAGGAAAATGTACAGGGAACCAATAGTGATGAGAAGGAAACTGGGACTCAAATCAATGGTATGAACCAGAAGGAAGAAACAAACATCCAACCAGAAAAGAATGAAGAAACAAGAACTTGGAAAAATGAGGAGAGGCTTAGGAACCTCCAGGACACCTTGAAACGTTCCAACATCCGAATTATAGGGGTGCCAGAAGGAGAAGAGGAAGAACAAAAAATTGAAAACTTATTTGAACAAATAATGGAGAACTTCCCCGATCTGGCAAAGGAAATAGACTTCCGGGAAGTCCAGGAAGCTCAGAGAGTCCCAAAGAAGCTGGACCCAAGGAGGAACACAACAAGGCACATCATAATTACATTACCCAAGATTAAACGCAAGGACCTACATCCAAGATTACTGTATCCAGCAAAGCTATCATTTAGAATGGAAGGGAAGATAAAGTGCTTCTCAGATAAGGTCAAGTTAAAGAAGCTCATCATCACCAAGCCCTTATTACATGAAATGTTAAAGGGAGTTACCTAAGAAAAAGAAGATCAAAAATAGGAACAGTAAAAATGACAGCAAACTCACAGTTATTAATGACCACACCTAAAACAAAAACGAGAGCAAACTAGGCAAACAACTAGAACATGAGGATTGTCAATAAGGGAGTGGGAGGGGGAGAGGGGGGTAAAGGTACAGAGAATAAGTAGCATAGATGATAGGTGGAAAATAGACAGGGGAGGGTAAAAATAGTGTAGGAAATGTAGAAGCCAAAGAACTTATAAGTATGACCCATGGACATGAACTATGGGGGGGGAATGTGGGAGGGAGGGGGGTGGGCAGGATGGAGTGGAGTGGGGGGGGGAAATGGGACAACTGTAATAGCATAATCAATAAATATATTTAAAAACAAAAAACAAAACAAAAAATAAATAAATAAATATAAAAATGTTGCCTTTTTAATTTAGTGGTTTCCCTATGAAAAAAATTAATTATAATTTTGGTTTAAAAATGTATTTGTTCCAGTATATTTTGATTTCAGGACAGAAGCTTTTGCTGAGTAATTTCAATCAGATAATATGTATTTTATTTTAAGATAGGTATGATATTAATTAATGTAAGCATAATAAAACTTGGGTTGCAGAAAAAATATAATGCTGATTTTAAAATATTTCTCTTGATAAGGAAAGGAATGATAAAAATGTTTAAGAAAGATCAATGATAATTTACTCTAGCTTTTAATAAGAAGTTTTCATAATTTTGACTGCATATAACAGTATACTATTATACATTGATAATTCGGGTTTTCCCTCCCTAAATTTTGTACTTCCTCAGCCATCCCAATACTTTGGTTACTAATTTGTTTACTCATGTGTTTCTTTTTCATTCAGTAAGTACAGGTGGGGACCTGGTCCTGTCAGATCATCCTCTTCTTAACGCCTAGTTTGTGTCATGTGCTATTTACAACAAAGTTACTCTGAAAAAAATACAAAATAATATCCATGCCTCTGGATTTGAATAAATTAAATAATAAAACCTGCTGTTCACACATGAATGAGATAGTTCTTTCTTTATGGAATGATATGATTTTAAAATTAAGACTTGATTTAAATTTAGTATAATATGTACAGTTTATTCATTTCTGAGCATATTTTTACCTTCTGTAGAAATACCACTATCACACTGAAATCATGCTGAAGTCTTCTGTTCAAGAAACATCGTATAAGGTGATTTGCTTTTAAATGTGTATAGGTGCATACTGAAAAGGACTGGAAGGAAAATCTTAGAGGTTAAAACTTGAAGCATTCGTTAGTTTTTTATCCGCATTACTTTTTGACATTTTGGACAGTTTCACTATCATACTACCTCATTTTTGCTACCAGCAACTTTGAGAAGTGACAAGTTTATATGAAAATGAGACATATTCATATGAAGAAAAAATGAGAAATTATGAATTAGAGATTAATATAACCAAGATCACTTTTAAGAATGTGTTAAGTGGAATTACTGTTTTATTTATAAGCAGTTTATTTAATCCCTCTTCATGTGATATGATAATTCTTTAAAACAGTATTTATATTGTAAACTCTTTTGTACTTTCATGTACATAGATGATACAATACTTGTGTGTAGAGGTAACTAAAAAAGAGAGTTGTGTGTGTCAAATCTCTGATGAACAGGGAAGGATGAGAGCAGCCAATTAGTTAATGACCATGAGCTATTTAAGGAACGGAGGACTTCCCAGTAGAAACTCAATCTTACACTGATTTAGTTTTGTCACGTCATTAAAAATCACTTCTGTAGTAGTTAGAAGTGCTCTCCACCAATACACACACACACACACACACACACACACACAAAATCCTACTGGAATACAGAGATCCTCAACTACATCTCTGGAAAAGGTTTTAATAAAATAAATGGTTATAAATTTAGTATAACCGAGTTGAAGCTCTTGAAGTGCTTTTGTGTTATTTTTTCATTGAAGAAATTATTCTTCTCTTACTGACATGTTTACTGTATTTAAATAATCTCTCTAAGTAAATATCCTATACCAACATTTGAATAAATTATATGGTAGATAAAATTCTAACATCATTAAAATTGCTAGCAGAATCTAAGAATCTGTTTAAGTAAATAAAACAGATTAGAAAATTTCAAGTATTTGTGTGTGATGAGTTATAATACCATACAAATTTGGCTTCTTGTTTGGTTATTTATAACTAAAACCACACCTAAAGCTACATATAAAATATGGTTTATAGTAAATGCATTTCTGTAGTAAATGCATTTGACCTTTTTGTGTAAAGTAAATATCACTAATAAGAGGTCATGCTTTTTAAGTCTAAAGCTACAGTTCTTTGTTTTGATGAGTGGATTCTAAAGCAAAGTTAGTGCATCTAAAGCTTTTGGAGTGGAGAATACTAAAGAGAAAAAGACTGGGATACCCACAGTGTCCCAGACTTGGAAGATTCTTTGATAGTTTGAGGATGATGCAAAGATTTGGTATGTAGAGTCTGCTCTCAACTCCTCTTCCATTCAGGGTGATGATGTACTCTATACAAAAATTCACTGACACATGCTGAGACTTACACATTCCTCAAACAGCTCTGGAAAGCTGGAGCTTTACATGTGGTCTTCTGTCTGGAACACTTACAGGAAAGGCTTATGAGGGAGAATGTGTGAGTCTGGGTGTGTGTGCATGGTGAGGGAGTGTGGATGATACACTGCTTGCCGAAAATGGCCCTTTAAAATTTCAAATTGGGGGATTTAAATGGAAGGTCTGGAAATTATCTATCATCTATCTATCTATCTATGAATGATTTCTCAAAGTCACAGGTATATATTTGGGAGTGAATTCCAATTCAATAACTCAGATTATTAATGGCTTAATCTCTGTAGCATACAATCTAGCTGAAATACACACAATTTCTTTAGATTTTCTGAGTGGTTGGCTATTCAACTTTAGCTGATGTTAGGAACGCCTTTCACTAGCAAATCTCTGGTTCACGATAATTGTGACCACCTTTTAGTTCTTATTTGTGAGTGTGGTTTAGAGACAGCAGTCTATCTCATTGGGTCGGTAAGTACCTTGGTCATTTACAAACCACCCTACTTGGAAATAGTGTCCACAGGAAAGTCAAAGGGTAGAAGCAGCAGAAGATTTCTGTAAGCCGTGTATTGTAGGAATACGATCTGTGATGCAGTTAAATACTAGATGTGTATTTTATCGGTCTTTCAATGGAGGACTCACAAGCCTGGGAACACCTAAAATAAATGTTTATTCGCATTTTAATATCTTAACATAAAATAACCTATTTAATGTTCATTCCCTGACATAAGCCTTGTTACTTGTTATACAGGCTGCATTTTAGAGTTTAATGTTCAGGCAGCCTGAGGGTTTCATCAGTTGATCATTATACCTGATTTTTAAAATACCCTTTTGAAGACATGTGTTTCATTGTATAAATAGAAAATTCTAAATACATTCTGTGTTTAATTTTTTCTTCCAGGTTGGTGAGACAAGGTGCAAAAAAGTTTGTACTTCTAAGTCTGACCTGAGATCTAATGACTTCAGCATTGTTGGAAGCTTACCAAGAGATTTTGAATTATCCAATTATGACTGCTATGGAAAACCTATTGAAGTCAACAATGGACTTGGGAAATCTCAGGCAAAGAGCAACAAGAAGCCTCCCCCTGCCAAACCCGTCATCCCAACAGCAGCAAAGAGAATTGATCTTTATGCAAGAGCCTTGTTTCCATTCTGCTTCCTGTTCTTCAATGTTATATATTGGTCTATATATTTATGATAAATCATTTCCGCTGGTATAAAATAAAATCCCATTTCATTGTGACCAACCTCATTCATAAATGCCAACCTGTGAAAATGTTTGCATTTTCATAGCAATATATTGCATTTTGGATGCCATTTGATTGTAAAAAAAAATACATGTGGCACCTTCATCTTGAATGGCAGCATGGTCTTGTTACCTATGTGCTAAATAATGATGTATATATGTATAGCACACATACTGCTTTAGGAATAAATGAAGGATAAGCATACTACATAAAATAAAATTCAAACAAATCTCTTCAGTTAGCATAAACTGCAAGCACTTCAGATAATACCGACAATAAAGCCACGTGCACGCTGAATCCTGTTACGGTCACCGTTCCAATGTATATAGTATTTCCAATTTCCTTCCTCGTAACTTTCAGAGAAAGCCATCTTATTCTTGTATAATTTTAGTGGGTATTATCACAGATTAAGCAAAATTATATTACATATTATTTAAACTTTGTAAGTAGAAATATATCAGCTATAATTATGTGGGCTCTGTGGCAAAATAAAGTTCAAAAATTGACTAATTTGTAAAATCAACTCATTTTAAAGAGTGCCTGTGTCGTCAAAATGCCAGATGATAAAGCACAGCAATTATTTTTGAAGCAAAAAGAAATCTGGATTCATGTAAAGTCATACTGAAATCTGGCTTCTGATAAACTAAAAATAAAGGACAGATACATTGATTAAATATGTCTGATAAAAGAAATTATGTTTAATCCACATAAAACCTAAATATATTTTCATGGACTTTGCTGATACAGAGTATACCCAATCATTGTGCCTTACAAAGAATGGTAAATATTTTAAAAAGAAATATAGTAAAGGATATGTGATTTCACATCATTTTTAAGAAACCAGAAGGAAAACACCCTATGACTAGTAAGACACAAAGTAACTTGTGTTGCAGGAGGGGGGTTAAAACCCATAATAATTTAAGTATTTTATCTTCTTTATTTTATTAAAATGCTAACATATTTTAAGTAAAATTAAAATGTTTCTGAATTTCTTTTTTCTTCATTTACTTAAATATTTTTTGATTGGTGACAACATATTTGAAGATTAAGTAAAGATCTTTGTTTATGTTCTATTTGTATTTTCTTTCTTGCTACAAGTCTAGACTACTTAAATTTATTACTTTTATCTTGTTCCATCCTGAAAACAGGCACTTTATGGTCTCTAAGACTTCCATTTCCTGGTAATATCACAGCCAATGTACGTTTTTTATTATCCCATAGCAGAAATTAGAGCTATCAGTAATTCATGTAACATAAACATAAGACCAAATAAATATATTTACATTATTTGAAGAGTTTTATTGCAGCTGAGATTTGTATGGTCAGTTCAATAATAAAATGTATTTAAATATTGTTTATGCAAATTTTGATATGTAATTTAATGCTATTTTATTGAAGACATTATTACCTTTTAAAGGATGGTATATAGTTGTTCTTAATATTTTTTTACAATCCTTTGCATTTTTTTTGGTGTCAGTTGTTACTTCTCTTTCATTTCTGATTTTACTTATTTTGGTCCTCTTTTTCTCTTGATGAGTTTGGTTAAAGGTTTGTCTATATTGTTTATCTTTTCAAAGAACATGATCTTGGTTTCATTGATATTTCGTGTTGTTTTTAAGACTCCATTTTGTTTACTTCTGCTCTGACCTTTATTACTTCCTTTCTTCTACTCATTTGGATTTTTGTCTTTTGTTCTTTTTCTAGTCCCTTTGAGTGTAAAGTCAGATTGTTTATTTGAGCTTCTCCGTGTTTCTTGAGGTAGGTCTGTAGTGCTGTGGGTTTCTCCCTGAGGACTGTTGTCGCTGTGTGCCACTCATCTTGGGTTGTCGTGTCCTCCTTTTCATTTTCTTCAAAGTATCTTTCGGGTTCTTCCTCGATCTTATTGTTAACCCTCATTGTTTAGTAACGTTTTGTTTAGCCTCCATATCTTTGTGTGTTCTTCAGTTTTGATTCTTGTGATTGATTTCTGGTTTCATAGCATTGTGATCAGAGAAAATGCTTGATACGATTTCAATCTTTTTAAATTTCTTGAGACATTCTATGGCCTAACATGTGGTCTATCCTAGAAAACTTTCCATGTGCATGTGAAAAGAATGTATATTCTGCTGTTTTGAGGTGAAACGCTCTGAAGATATCAATTAAATCCATTTGATCTGGTGTATCATTTAAAGCTGCTGTGTCCTTGTTGATTTTCTGCCTGTAACATCTATCCAGGGAAGTCAATGGGGTGTTAAAATCCCCTACTATGACTGTATCTCTGTCAGTCTCTCTCTTTCTGTCCCTCAAGATCTGCTTTACATATTCAGGTGTTCCTATCTTGAGTACATAAATGTTTCTAAGGCTATATCCGCTTGTTGGATTGTTCCCTTTATCATTATGTAGTGTCCTTCTTTGTCTCTTACTTAGCATTTGTTTTAAAGCCTATTTGATCAAATATACATATTGATAACCCAGCTTTTTTTCATTTCCTTTTGCATGAAATTTCTTTTCCCATCCCTTTATTTTTACTCTGTGTGTATCTTTCAGCCTACGGTGGGCTGAAAGATACAGACAGCATGTATCTTGTAGACAGCATGTATATGGGTCTTATTTTCTTATATATTTACTACCAAATGTCTTTTGATTGGAGAACTTGGCCCAGGTGTGTCCAAGCTGCAGCCCGCAGGCCATATGCAGCCAGGATGGCTGTGAATGCAGCCCAATGCAAAATTATAAAGTTACTGAAAACATTGAGATTTTTTTTGTGTAACTACATGTAGCAATGTATTTAATGTGTGTCCAAGGCAACTCTTCTTCTTCCAGTGTGGCCCAGAGACACCAAAAGGTTGGACACCCCTGGAAGCCATTTACATTTAAAGTAATTATTGATAGGTAACTAATTATTGACATTTTATTCTTTTAATTGTGTTGTTTTATTATTTTTTCTTCTTCTTCTTAAGGAAGACCCTTTAACATTTCTTGTAATGCTGGCTTGGTGGTAAGAAACTGCTTTAACTTGTTCTTGTCTGGGAAACTCTATTTCTCCTTCAGTTTGAAATGATAGCCTTGCAATAGCCAAGATTTGGAAGCAGCCCAAGTGCCCATTAGTAGATGAGTGGATAAAAATAACTGTGGTACATTTACACAATGGAATACTACTTGGCCCTAAAAAAGAAGGAAATCTTACCTTTTGCAACAGCATAGATGGACCTGGGAAGTATTATGCTAAATAAAATAAGCCAGTCACTTACATGCGGAATCTAATAAACAGAATAGAAACGGACTCACAGGTACAGAGTACAGATCGACAGCTGTCAGAGAGAGGAAGTTTGGGGGGCTGGGTGAAAAAGGTGAAAGGGTTAAGCAAAGAAAATTACTCCTAGACACAGACAAAAGTATGGTGATGACCAGAGGGGGAGGGGGTTGTGGAAAGGCAGAAGAGGGTAAAGGGGGAAAATTTTTAACAGAAGGAGACTTGACTTGGGGGGGTTAACTCTCAATTCAATATATAGATGATGTCTTATAGAATTGTACAACTAAAAACCTAAACAATTTTATTAATCAATGTCAACTCAGTAAATTCAATAAATATTTTTTAAAAAGTAATCAAAAGATTCTCACTGATTACTAAATTTTTAAAAAATGGGATGTAATGTAATCCTCTGTTCTTCGGCACCTCGTAGTTACAAAAGCTTAGCTATCTGAATAGTTTGTAAAATGCTACAAGCAACCTTTTTGATGGACTTGAATATGTTGTGAGAACCCAGGCATGTTAATGGAACTGTGGTAGAAAAAAATGTCTTCAACAGGATGTAAATCATTTAAATTATTTTATTTATAATAGTTATATGTGCATATATCTTCTTTATACTTGCAAATCTTACTTATTTTAGGGAGTTTGACTTAGGTAGAGTTTCAAGTCGGAAATGTACCAAGTGGAAAACAGGTCTCATTATATAAGAATTTATTCATTCAAAATAATGTGAATGAATTGTTTTCTTTAATATAATATTGTAGCCTTTTAAGACCAATTTTGATACCTGAGTAGATATAAGTAGCCATCCCAGGAGTGTGTATATATAACAGCAAATGGAACATTAGACACCGGTCATACCAAAGAAGCACGATCAGCATCCACTAACTGTTGCTTTATAATCGTTATCTCAAGCATTTAGTCTCTTAGCCACAAGGTAGTTTTGATCTGTGTACTTGAAACATTATGCCTTTCTAGGAGTTTTGCAATATATCTACTTGGATATCAGTATGTCAAATTCAGTGCCTCTAAAATAAAAGTTATCTTCTCATAAATCAGTAGGTTCTCGTATTTTCTCATTCTGTAAAAGTCATCAGAATCAGAGTCACACATTAAAACTTCCTTCCTTTCTCACACCACACACTCTTCCAAGTACCGTGTACTGTGGACTATGCCTCATACCTACCACCTTCTATTTCTGCAGACACCACCCTAGGGCAGTGTCCCATTCTTAATCAGACCATTACAGCAGTGTAAGATCTCACTCCACTATAACTCTATTTTTGAACTAACTTTATGATATTTGTGTTTTAATTGCACAGGTAATATATGAATATCTTCACATATTATAAAACAAACATGTATTTAGAGTAAGCACTTGAGGTTGTTAAAATAGACTTCTGGCTTCAGTCTCTTCTCTCTCTTCCCCTGAAGTCACCACTCTCGTGTGTCCATCTGGAGCTCACTTTAGGCATTTACCACCTCTGTCTACTTTTAAATAGGCTCTGGTCCAGGGTTTCTTTATGAAACAGAATCCTTAACAAGTGGGTAAAGACCATACATTGGAGAACAAAGAGGCCATTCGGATCGTGAAGTGAAACTTTCCCTTCCTCATCTGCTGGGCCATCCACTGTAGCTTTCCCCGTGACCACGCATCCCGTCCCAAGCCCCTTCTGGCTTTGGCAGCCACTGGATCAAGATTCAAGGACAGGGATGGAGGTACCTAAACTGGAAAGTCACTTGTCTTAACTTGGTATCACCTTGTATGTTGAACTACATAAAGGACTTGGTAGGCTATCTGGCTATGTGCAAAAAAAAAAAAAAAAAAAAAAGGGAGGGGGAATTTAAGAAGTGGATTTTACTGTACATGTAGTTTTGCAAATTTTCACTTAATATGTCTTTCTATGAGAGGACATATGTCCAGAAATTTATCTTCTGCCTCCTATTATTCAATAGCATGAATGTGCCTGAAACTTATTTTTAGGCAAAATTTTTATTGTTTTTCTTTTCTAATACAACTAGTACTGTAACAAATATCCTTGTGCACATAAATGTCTATTTCGATGAGGCAGGTGCCAGAAATAGAGGTCTTGAACTGAAAGATGTATACATTTCAAACTCTAATAGGTTCTCCTAAATTTCCATCCAGAAAGCTGCTAACATAGATTTTCACCATTATGCACCCAAGTTCTCACAGCCTAGTCATCTCTTAACCTATTTTACATCATTGACGTAGTTTTCTTTAAAAAACTTTTTGACATTGTTTCAGATGTTTTAAAAAGTTACAAAAAAATTACTGTACAGAGAATGTCTGCGTTCCATTCATCCACACTCTCCAAATACTATATTTTATCACACTTGCTTTATTCTGCTCTTCCTATTGTGTATGCGTGCATGAGACATTTTTTCTGAAATGCTTAAAATGGAGTTGCAGATATCATAGATATGATGTCCTTTTATCTCTACACACTTTAGTGTGTGTTTCCTAAACAAGGATATTGCTTCATAACCACAGTATTAGTACAAGGTATCTATCACCAGAAATTAACATTATGAAATACTACAAACCAGAGACCTTATTCCAATTTGCCAATTTGGCTGGGAAAATAAAAGGATTCAATCAGTCTCACATATTTTACCTAATTGTCAACATTAATTTATTTAAAGTAAGGCCGTGATTATGGCATTCTTCTCAAACATCTTTAGTGCCTAGTCAAATGTCAATGAACCAAGTAAAATTTCTCTAACATAAAATTCTCTCTACCTAAATGTTTAATTTTTCTTTCCAGCTGCTTATCACATTCTGATCACATCTTGAACTACAACTAAACTGGTTTTGACCTTTACGTATCACATTTAACAGTGATTAGAGCACTAGGTTCAGCCAGGTTCCTTTCCTTTCAGGTAAATAGTTAATTTTATGTTTCACTACTTCTTTTAAGTAGGCCATATGTCATGTATTCAAATATTCTTTTTACCTATTAGGTAAAAAAGTTTTTATTCAACATTGTGTTTGTTAGTGATATGGTTTTTATCTCTATTAAATAATCAAATTAAAATGTTTCCCATTATATGTGAGTATTCAAATTAACTTGTCCTAAAAACAACTGAATTTATCATCATCTATATTACTGAAAGTTTCAGTTTACATAAGTAGGTGAATATAAAGTTTTAAAATTGCAAGCCTGAGATAATAATTTGAAATATTTTTATAATTTTTAAGCAAGGCTTTCTTGATAAATATTATCACCTTGTTTTATATCAGCAGATTTAACTTATTTTAATTATATTTTCAAATGAAATACATGTATTTGCACAATGTATCAATAATTTATCATTCACTAACTTCTCTTTTCTTTTCATGAAGCTAGCCTTAACATTTTCAGAGATTAATGTAAAATTCTTTCAAAGGATCAGCCACATCAATAAAGTAAAAATACTTTATAAACTTTCTTGTAATTAATATTAATGGACAATATGGATGTTATGCTCAAGGTTGGTTATTTGATACTCTTAGTGTATATAAATACACATATACATAAACTTGATATTTTATGTTTCAATACATTGTGCATTCTCTCTACTTATATACACATATGCATGATACAGATGCACCTACACGTTATTTTAGTTTGCCTTTAACCAGCAAGAACAATGAGAAAATTAATGAATTCCATTTAAGTTGGAATTTCTGTAGTCCAACAAATAAGTGCATCTTTACTCCTGTAAATATTCTTAAATTTATCGAATGTTATGTATCACACCCAAAACAGTTCTTTCTAAGCCTTCTAAGAGTAGAAAACTAAACAAAAAAAATGTAAATCAGTAAATGCTTATTGGGTATTTAATATATTAAAGGTTTTGTGTTAGCCAAAAAGTGTAAAGAGGAATAAAACATGAGTTCCACTCTTAAATAATAGTCAATAGAGTGAGAAGGAAAGATATGCTAAATATACAGATCACTATAATGTAAATCAGAGTATCATGCATATTGAAAAGCATAAGAACAAACTGAATCTATCATTTATCTAAAAGGAAAATACCTGTCTTAAAGCATAATGTATAAGAAATACTTTAATAAAGCTAAATAAAGGCCATTTTACTATAGAGCATACAATTTTGGAGCTAGATGTTAACTAAAAGAAAAATAATGAATTGTAAAGAGCAGAAATATTGTAATAGAAAATGTTAAAGCACTGTTTGAATGTTATTTCCCAGTTAGCATTGCTGAGGAAATAATGAGCAGAAAAGCACATTGTCCTTAGCGGGTGATGTAATGCATTTTACCTAGTGTTTGTTTCCTAACTAAAAATCCCATCTGATTGTAATCTTATAACTTGAAACAATTTTCAGTAAATCCCAATTTGCAGCCTGAGGCAATTGCAGTGCAATTAATATCATCCACAGCGAGGCAGCCTAAAGGAGGCAGAGCCCTCTCGGTTCAGCAAGAATTGCAGTCCAACCACAGGTCCTTTTCCAATTACCTCATCAAGCAGGGGTTTTATTAGTCAATTAGCATTGCCTCGCCCTATGTCATTGTGGACACAGAACAGAAACACCACTTTGTGAAATGGCAAACAAGGTGAAGGGGCAAATAAATTTGGCTTTTGAAAAGCAGCTCAGCTCAGCTTATTGTATATTCTCGTGGATGTTCTTTTAGGTGTTTATTAGAGTTGGAAATGTAGCAGGAAGAAAATGGCATTGACCAATAGTAGACATATGTCTGCTTCTCTTTGAGGACTTCGATCTCATGCCATCTAGAGTTTAGAAATCTATTGCTTAGGACACGAATTAGGCACACAATGGTAGCATCCTATCAGCTTGCTTTACTAACAAATGTAAGCATCTTTCAGTATAAATCTAAGTGAGAATCTACAGGCTTGTCAGCTGTAAAGATGATCGTTAACTTACTAGCAGAGAAAATATTATATGGACCTCATTAAGAGGGACTACCTAATAAATTCTGCCTCGGACTATTAGAAAGCCTCTTTCTAAACACAGCTGCACTTTTCTGGTTCATTCATTTGTACAGTCAAAAGCCCTTTCATTCAATAGCACCAGTTTCCAATCTACCCACTGGCATCTTAGAAACTTTCCAATTTCTAGACGAATTAATTTAAGTGTGCAGATATAAATGTGAAAAATTTTAAGTAATATGCGTAGGACATACATTAAATAAAAAGAATCTAAGTGTCTAAAAGGAAGCAAAAGCCAGTGTTATATGTAAACATACAGGAAGGCAGGAGCGGACAGTAGAAAGACTCTGGTACTGGAATAATAGTACCTAGGCTATAGTTTGGGGGTTTGCCATGTACAACTTGAAAACCTTGTCAAAAAATCCTTTGCTCAGTTACCCTATTTTTTAAAGAAGGAATAGAAATAATACAAGAGTTACCAATTACAATGTGTAAGTCTGTCCTTCATAGTGATTACAAGCAAGGACTTGGAAACATAATCTAGGCTACAGTCCTAGATTTGCTCGTGTAAATCTTGGCGAATTATTTGACATCTGTGAGCCTCAATTTCCCCAATTCTGCACTGATAATAATAACAATCTCCTCATGACTGTGAGGATTTAACCTATTATTAAATGCAAAGTGCTCATCAGAGTTTCCAGAACATAGTAAGTGTACAATAAATTATAATTACTATCTCATTTTACCTCTTACTACCACGACTACACTATTTATAGCACTAAAACTATTTTTAATGATATTTAAGCTTTTCAAAAATTTTAAATCAATTCTGGGTGTTAGGCCAAAAATACACTGACACTTTGACAACAGTTGCATATTATTTATGCCCTTTAGGTGTCTCAGCATCCATCATCGTTAAGATCAATTTAGAATATAAAATAATTTAAGGATAAGACAGAGCATTAACAGGAACTGCACACTGCATATTGAAATACTCTTCAAGTGAAAAAAAGAATTTTTGCAGTATTTACTTGGAAGTCCATAGTTTAAAAATTAGGTTTGGGTAAAGCAATCTGTTAATGCTCAAAATTCAGAATCCACATATTTAAGGGTTATATTTTACCTTTATTCTATAAAAAGTAAAATGAGTAAATAATAGCATTTCTTTTAAAAAAGAATAAGGAGAAGAAGAATTTCCTAGACAGGTGTGCCATGCTGTAGCAGTTGAGCTCGATCCCCTAATTCAGCGTGCTGGGTATTAATACAAGACAGTGCCCATGCTGATTGTCCTGGGAAACCACAGGGTTCTGGAATTCTAACACTGAGGGGATGTTCAATTATTTCAGTAGAATTATAGCCGTGGTACATTTTATTACATTCTAACTCTTTGAAGACTGGTCATCCAACTGCTGAACAGAATGGTTATTCTGAATTAATCAGAATATCCAAATACCATGATTCTGTATAAATAATAATGTGTCCCCATTCTAAACCTGTATTAAAAATGTATGCGGCCACCTCTCTAGGTAATAAAATCATATTCTACTCTTCTTAAGGCTAATATACATTTAATATTGTAGTCACAATATTTATCCATGTATTAAAGAAATATTTGTTAAAATTTGACACGTGACAAATATAATTCTAGGGAGGCACTAAAATAAATGTGTATGTATGAAACAATGTGTGTGAATAGGTATAGGTGGATATATATGTGTGTGTGTTTGCATAGGTACACGCACATATACACATACATATATTATAATAAAATTAATTGGTGCTTTATTTTCAGTTAAGACCTACTATATTTTTGCACTTTGGAAGTTCTGTAGAGTGCCTATTTTATGCATATATGGAACACTTTCACATTCAGGTTATATTAGGAGCTCTTTGAGAGAATGCCTATTTAAAGATCAAATAAAATAAGTGTGTGCTAATTGATATGAACCAGATGGCCCCCAGAGAAAAACTTAGTCTCAACAGATTGTTCCATTTATTTATTTGTATGCTATTCATTGAGAAACACTCTCATTTTTGTACATATCCCAGGTTTATTCTGACCCCACCTCATAAAATGAACTATACCCTCTCTCACCCCATCAGTCTATATATCAAGAACAACTGTTTTCTACCTACCAAATGGTTCCAGAAAGAAACACACCCAGTCACCTCTCTAGTCACATAATCTAGTTAGTTTGTATTACACATAATACAGGCTGAATCCAACTCCTTCCCTATAGGCCAACTCACTCCTGTCCTCCAGGGGGTTTAGGCACCTGCAGAATATCCTATCTTAGGATCTAGTCATGAGCCATCATTCTTGATCACAGTCAGCTCCCAGCTCTTCTTGTCTTTTCATTCTTCCACTCCCACGATTCAACCCTCCCCTGGTTCCCTTCTTTCTGCTTGTTTCTTCTGTGCCCTCTGAAATGTCCCCCCTGTTATACATGAGACTTCACGTCCTCACTTAGGTGCACATTCTTCCCCTGCCATGCTTGTACTCAGCCAGAACTCTCAAGAGAGCTGTGTAAGTTAAATATCGAACTGTGAAATAGATATGAAACTGTATCTATCTCAAGTGGCCCATATTTATTCTTCCATATGCAGTATGGGACTGCAATTAACATTCTTCTAGCTCCCTAATAATGCTCCAAGATTATTTCTCTACCTACGCATCCTGGTCAGTTCGAGCTGCTATAACAAGTTACCATAGACTGGGAGACTGAAACAATGAAGCTTTACTTCTCACGGTTCTGGAGGCTGGTGCCAGCGTGGCCAGGTACGAGATGGGTGCCCTCTTCCTGAGTTACCGAGGGCCTTCTTCTTGTGGTGTCCTCACAGACTGGGAAGAAACCTAGCTAGTTCTCTGGCCTCTTCTAAGAGCACTTACACCTCCCTAAGGCTCCACCACCTAATACAATCACATTGGGATTAAAATTTTGTCATATGGATTTTCAGAGGACAAATATTCTCACCATTGCACTATGCAAAACTCCTTTCTTTTGAAGCTTGAACTATCTTCCTATGTTATTCTTTTAAACGTGTGCACACATGTGTGTGTGAGAGAAAGAAATATAAGTGGAAATAAAAAAATCAGGAAAAATGGCAAAGGAAATAAAATTATTATCCCTATGCCAACACAGAATTAAATCACTTTAACATTCTGACATATTTGGTTTGAATTTTGTTTATTTTTATTCTTTTTATCAATAAGGAACATATGAATACTTTGTCTTATTTTTCAAAAATTAGAACCTTAGAGATAAACTTGAAATAATCATCACATACAATTCTTTATCTTGATTCTCTGCAGTTATACCTAGAGGCAACTATGATTATCAGTTTGTATTCCTCTCCCCAAAATTTATAATATTATAAAAAATTCCCAAACATTACTGTTTTTAAATTTTGTAAGTGATATCTAACTGTATGCCTCACTCACAGCAGTAGGTTATTTCAGAGCTATTCACATAGATAACCAAATTATTTAATCATATGCATGTATCATATTTCATTTCAGAATATGTGGCTTCAAATTTCTCTTTATTTTAGTCAATGCTGAAATAAACATCCTTGTGTATCAATCCTAGCATTTATGTAAAATTGATTCTGTGTAATAAATAACTACAACTAGAACCACTGTGCAATGAAACAAATTAATGGATAACGTAAAAATTTTCTGTAAAGGGACTCCATCGGTTCACATTCTGGCCCAAGACTGTATGAAAGGACTTACTTCCCATTGTCCATCCAACAACTGACAGAGTCAGAATTTAACATTCAGAAATTGTGACAAGCTAAAAAGCTGAATATACTCATTGTTGCAGTTTGCAACTATTAAAATGATTATATTGTTCTTCTCATAAGCTATTATGTAGTTACAACGTTAAAAGATTTTGTAATTTAAAATAATACCTGTATTCCTAGGGTAAGCTCTTTTGCCTGTGATATTATTTTAAACACTTTTATATTTAATATGGTCTTTTAAGAGTTATATAAAATCATTATTTTCAGTGAGATTGGCCAATAACGTTTTTCTAATGTCATCATATTCTGTTTATGCATCAAGGTCATACTAATCTCATAAAATGAATGGAGTATCTTCCTATTTATATCTAAACTCTGGAAGGAATGTTAAAAGTCTAGAATTAATGGATCTTTGAGTTTTCTAGAACTTCCATAAAACAGATCCAGCCCTGTGCTATTTGAGGGAAGGGCAGGGGATATTTATGGTTCTGAGCTCATTTAAAATGTATAATTTGAGTTTCTCTGTTATTAGGCATGTTTGGCTCATTTATATGTACTGTTTTTAGTGATAAATATGGACATACTTCTGCCACTTTATGTAGTGTGTTTTCATTCTGTCTCCCCTCCCCCACCTCTGTTGCTTTGATAAAGTTTTATTGATTCTATTTATTTCTCTATTGGATAGAAATACATGTTATATTCTGTAAGTGTAAAATTTTTAAATGCATCTAAATGTATGTAATGTCTGCATTGATTCTCTGAACAGGAAAAGAATATTCACAAGTATTTTCTCCTTTTAATATTATTCTCTCAACTCTTATTATTGCCTGAAATTTTCATTCTAGAATGCTATTAAAAACATACATATTTATTATTGAATTCAGTACTCATGAATATTTGTCAATATATTTTTCTTACTGACTTCTCTGTTATTCTTTATGTCCCGTTCCTATCTTTCATTCTTCTTATTTTAATATATTTAGAAGATTTTCATCAAGATACAATGTACTGTGATAACATTTATAAGTTCATGTACATCTGAAAATGCCTAAATTTCTCCCTTATTTTTAAATGACTCTTTAACTGTGTATAGTATTTTAAATTTAAAGTTCTTTTCCCACTAATGTTTCTGATGAAATATCTGATATTAGTGTGGGGTTTTTTTGTAGGTGATCTGCATTTTCTTACTAACAGATTAACAGATTTTAGGATATTCTTTTTCCTTGATGGTCTAAATTATTCCTAGATAGTTTTTTTTTCTAGATTGAGGGATCTGTCTTTCTTAGTTTAGTGAAGTCTTTATTGTTATTTTAAATTACAGCTTTACCATCATTTTCTTATTCTCTCCTTCTGAAACTCCTGTAATCCTCTTAAAATTTTCACTTTAAAAATTACCTAGCATCATATGGTATTTGTCCCTCACCGCCTGGCTTATTTCACTTAGCATAATGCTCTCCAGTTCCATACATGCTGTCGCAAAGGGTATAAGCTCCTTCTTTCTCTCTGCTGCATAGAATTCCATTGTGTAAATATACCATAGGTTTTGGATCCACTCGTTTGCTGATGAGCACTTAGGTTGCTTCCAGTACTTGGCTATTGTAAATTGTGCTGCTATGAACATTGGGGTGCACAGGTTCTTTTGGATTGGTGTTTCAGGGTTCTTAGGGTATAATCCCAGCGGTGGAATTGCTGGGTCAAAGAGCAGTTCCATTTTTAGTTTTCTGAGGAAATTCCATACTGTTTTCCACAGTGGCCTCACCAGTCTGCATTCCCACCAACAGTGCACTAGGGTTCCCTTTTCTCCACATCCTCTCCAACATTTGTTTGTGGATTTGTTTATGTTGGCCACTCTGACTGGTGTGAGATGGTACCTCATTGTGGTTTTAATTTGCATCTCTCTGATGCCTAGTAATGCTGAGCATCTTTTCATAGGTCTCTGGGCCCTCTGTATGTCTTTCTTGGAGAAGTGTCTGTTCAAGTCCTTTGCCCATTTTTTAATTGGGTTGTTTGTCTTCCTGGAGTGGAGTCGTGTGAGTTCTTTATATATTTTAGAGATCATGCCCTTGTCTGAGGTATCATTGATCTCACCCTTAACTGGAACATAATCAATAGAAGAAAAAATCAAACAAAATACAACCAGAGACATTGAGGTTGGGAACAGTCTAGCAGTGACCAGGGGGGAGTGGGATGGGGACAGTGGGAAGAGGGGATACAGGAACTATTATAAAGGACACATGGACAAAATCGGGGGGGATGGTGGGGGTGGGGGAGGGAGGTGGGTTCAGCTGGGGTGGGGGGAGGGAAGGGGAGAAAAGGCATACAACTGTAATTGAATAACAATAAAAATTTTAAAAAAAGAAAAAAAATTACCTAGCATCAAGCTTTGCTAACGTTGTCAGTGACACCAGTAATCACAAAACGCAGAGAGCAGAGTTTCAGGATTGCCAACAGTATTCCTTCCTCGATGGAAACTGTGATATAAGCTACAACTGAGATGAACCTTGAGGACACTGTGCTATGCAAGATAAGCAGGTCACAAAACAATAAATATTGAATGATCATACTCATATGAGACACTCAGAGGAGTCACAATCATAGCGACAGAAAGAATAGTGGAAGAGCGGTAACCAGCAGCTGAGGCAGGGGGAAACAGGAGTCACCATTGAATGGGCGGAGAGCCTCACTTTCACAAGAGGACAAGTTATGGAGATGCATCGTGATGATCGTTGCACAGCATTAAGGGTATTTCATATAACTGTTACAAATACCTAAAAATTATTCAGATGGTGAACTCTGTGCTATGTATGTTTTTCACAGTAAAAATATTGAAAAAAGGACATCAACAAAAATAGAGGAAGGAGAGAAAGGAAAAAAATGCCGAGAGTAGGATCTGTGTCAGTTCCAGTTAAAACCTGTTTGTAGGCCCCTGTGTCTAGGGGTTGACATCCAGTGTAATCAGAATTGCAAGTATCGATTCCTTTTCCTGTGACATTAGGCAGTTCTTGTTACATTAGCTATGTCATCCAGGGCCAGAGGACATGACACGTCTCCGTACATGCATACATGGCCTGAGGACCTATGTGCTCACTCATTCATGGACTCATAAGCTAGGAAGATACCTACCCTAACTTTTCCATCCCCTCCTTAGATAGCAACAGTATTTTGCTGGTGGGCATATGCATGACCCAATTTATTTCTTTATCTAAATTCCCCTCAGAGAATTTCATAACTGCTCCATTTTTCCTTATTGCTCAGTCATCTGTGGCTCACCTGCCTGACCTCAGAGCAAAGGTCTTTGGCTACAGCTTGAGTCTGTAATTATTCAAATACTCTTTAGAAGACTTGAGCCTGATTCTTCTTGCTTTTAATTAAATATCTCTTAATTCCATCTATTGTGTGAACTTGCCCTTGCTTTTTCCCATCAAAGTTTTACCCTCTGCTGGTCATATAGTGGTCGATTTCCACATATCAATATGGCTTTAAGAATGGGGACTTCCTAAGATTGGGGACTCCCACCAGTGACCAGGAAGCTTACTTTGGCTCAGCTCGGAGATAACAAGGTTCTGACTACATAATGTTGGAGGTAAAGTGTTCCTCAAAGGCCAGAAGATGTGTGAGCAGCGAGGGTATTCGTGGATGTGGTACATCCTACTGAATTCCTCCCACCCTTGTGCTGCTCTTAGATTACCATTTCCCTTTTATGCTCGAATTGGGCTGTGTTGTTCTCTCTTTATTAAAATGCTTATTGAAACTTCTGGTCTGAGATTGATATGACCCCTTCTGTGATAGCCAAAGTTTTAATTAACATCCAGTAATAAGCCAACGATGTCCTTACAGGTAGGCTAGAATTAGCAGCTATGTTAGGCAGTTCTGAGATACAAAGCTGAGGAGGCCCAGCTGGGTAGCCTTATTCAAATTTTGCAAAAGGGTCTGGTCCGTGTATATTCTGGCTTCAGGTGCCCCTGATGTAGTATGAGCAGTTGGGTTCGAAGGGCCCAATGGGACTGCATGTGACACCATGCTCGGGAACTGTGTAATGCTTATTTCTTCTCAGGGCCAATGCAAACTCAGATTTCCTTCCAGGTACTTTGTGATTTAAAGTCAATAGGACTCCTACATGGGGAAGGTGATTTTTTTGCCTATACATATTGGATAAATGGAGTGAATCAGAGGATTCACCATGTTTAATCCTTAATAATCTACTGTTTATCTTTAATTCCTGTTTAGCATACTGGGAAGACAGGATTTTTTTTAAAGGGAGCTTGTGTCTCTATTTACTTTTTCTTCTTACTTACCACAGTCTGCAACTTTTTTGTAAGCTTGTACATTAACTTGTTATTGTTGATCTTCCTAATTATAAGAAAATATTAAATAAAAATTTCATAAGAACAGGGACCACATCTGACCTGCTTACTATTATACTTCCAAAAGTCCACTGTCTGATGCAGAGGAGAAGACTCAAAAGATAATTGGTGAACAAGTTAATGATGAACGAAGCAAGTAGGAAGAAGCATGTGTGAGGCTCGTCTGGGTGGCAGATTGAAAACATGATTCAGAAATTGAGAGTCCCATCCTATTCCTCACAACTATCACTGTATGCCCATTATAGAATGGTGGGCCACATAGGGCTTAGGAGTCTGACACAATGTTATGTTTCCGTCCTTGGTCGATCACATGCTAGTTTAGGGTTACTTAAATTTCAGGACCCAGCTTGTTCATCTTTAAAATAACATTATGTCTAAGACTATACTTTCAGGGGTCATTCCTATAGTTTCTTAAAATAACATTATATCTAATAGGGTTCCAATAATGAGGTAAAACATTTAAACATCTAGTATCTGGCACATAGTAAGAACTCAGTAAAGATAGCTACTTCAGAACTTTCAGTATGTAATATGTTTTCCTTTTTAAGATATTAGGAGGGCAGAGGGAGTAAATTAGTATTACTCTTTTTTTAATTTATTTTGTTTAATTTTTATTGTTATTCAATTACAGTTGTATGCCTTTTCTCCCCTTCCCTCCCCCCCCACCCCAGCTGAACCCACCTCCCTCCCCCACTGTGGAAAACAGTATGGAATTTCCTCAGAAAACTAGAAATGGAACTGCCCTTTGACCCAGCAATTCCGCTGCTGGGATTATACCCTAAGAACCCTGAAATACCAATCCAAAAGAACCTGTGCACCCCAATGTTCATAGCAGCACAATTTACAATAGCCAAGTACTGGAAGCAACCTAAGTGCCCATCAGCAAACGAGTGGATCCAAAAACTATGGTATATTTACACAATGGAATTCTACGCAGCAGAGAGAAAGAAGGAGCTTATACCCTTTGCAACAGCATGGATGAAACTGGAGAGCATTATGCTAAGTGAAATAAGCCAGGCGGTGACGGACAAATACCATATGATCTCACCTTTAACTGGAACATAATCAACACAAGAAAAAAGCAAACAAAATACAACCAGAGACATTGAGGTTGGGAACAGTCTAGCAGTGGCCAGGGGGGAGTGGGGTGGGGACAGTGGGAAGAGGGGATTGCAGGAACTATTTTAAAGGACACATGGACAAAATCGGGGGGGATGAATTACACAGCAACCTTTAAAATCCAGCAATGTTTTAAACTTATTTTTTTAAGTTGCCAAAAGAATATGAATAACAAATCTTGATGATTTAGTCTTGAAATTGTCTAGTGGGATGATGGGTTAGATGGTCTCCAGTCCTTTACATCTCATTTTCGAACCAAGATTTTATTGTTCAAATTTCATTTTTGTGAACAAATAACTATTGGAAATCGATACACCAAATAGGAAATGAAACCAGCATTTTGAGAATGTCACAGGTATATGTGGCTACTTTAGATCCAAATTCTCTTGCTAATCTGTGGAGAAACTTGAGGTGTATAAGTTTTATTGGAGTTAACCTTCGCCTTCTTCTATCTTGTTTTTATCATAGCTGGTATCTGTGTATGTCTGCATCTGCAGGAAATGTTATTTGAGAAGGTCAGGCATGTCTGTGCTATGGCTACCTTGTTCCTACCTAGTCAGTCTCCCATTACTTCTAAAAGCTGCTTGGAAGCCAAGTGTGCTAAAGGTAGTGCTTACCTGAGTCTGGGATTGTCTTTATCCCGACAAGTAAGTTCTGTTTTCATCTCATTGTGTTTCTACATTAAAGGGGGTTTTAATGTCTCCATTTTAGCTAAGTAGTTCTTTTTCTGTCCTTTATTTAGAATTTGAAGATGGAGATTGTTTTAATACTTGGAAATATGAAAACTGAAAGAGAATTTTGATGAGTGTAGCACTGACCAAAAGTGTAATAACAAAGAGAGGATATGATTTCCACTCACAATTGTAAGAAAGTTGTAAGGAAGGTTTCAGGACCCTGATTCTGCTAAATTAAATTTAATCTGACTCTATAGCTTCATGTCACCAGGGTGGTGAGAAATTCGGTTTTGTCATAACTTGAGGGACCGTTCCCTTTCCTAGGTTCACGGGACAAAGTGGAAAATGGGAGAAAGAGCCTCCAGGGCATCAGGTGACTGACTTGCCTTTGTGAACAGCTCTCCCCTCCACGTGAGCACGAGCAGAGAGTCCTGTGCCCAAATCCCGAGGCCATGGTTCCTTGAATTCTCCATCTGTCTTCCTCCACATGCCACCCATTTTTCTTCTAAGATCTCTTAAATCCTTTCATATTTTCCCCTGTTTTGTGAAGAATTCCATTCTCTGCAACTCTCATAAAAAGAATCAGAACTAAAGTAAATAAAACGTCCATCTCTATCCTTTACCTTAAAGAAACTGTCCAGAAGTTTAGGCTTTTCAGCCTTAAATTTTCTACTTACTTTAGAAACACACCCTTCCATTTAAGACAATTTAATCCAAAGCCCATTATATCTGACCCTAGGGCAAGGGCATCCTTCTGCGTCTAGGCCTCAAAGCCCAGCAAGACATTTCAAAAGGGGTTTGTGCAAGAAAGAAAATAGTTCTCATTCTTTAAGATTATTTTATAACAGGGGGAACAAAGCATCAATTATTTATCTCTATAAATTATCTTGCCGCTAATGGTACCAGGACTGCCTGACATTAAGATACGCTCTGTAATGCATTTCAATGGAAAGGAATGTTAATGGCCCATCTGAATTAGGCTTTCGTGTATAATCTGACAGAAGTATTTTTCTAAAATTAATAATGAATTATAAGACTGTGCTAATTTATAATTAACTTTCAAAACTTCAGTTGCCAAAGTTAATTACAGTTGACGAGATTTATTTGAGGTTTCTTATTTCAGTAAGTAATGTTGATCCTGAAGTGAATGTACTTTAATAAAATGTACCCTAACTAGAATTTTTGCTTTAATGTCGCCATCTGAAAAACATTTTGGGTTGCAACTTTAATGCCTTCGTCCATGCCCAATAGAGAGTGACAAAAATCTGTCCTTGATTGTATACTAGTCAGACACTACGGCTGTTTTAATGTTGGGGTGGAAGGAAACAAACAAACAAAAAACAACCCAATCACAGAAACAAAAATCTGTCCTTTTTGTTAGAAAGTAATAAAATTTTGTTTATTTTAATTTTTAAACTAGCTATCCAGCCATGATGTATTTTCGCACAGCCACATAAAAACCCTAATTACTGTTACCAAAAGGAGAGTACTGAACTAGGATGTTTGTGGGCTAAACATTCTTTTATGGAACTCATTAGCAGTATCAGACACAAAAATATTTATGATGTTATAAAACTTCTGAAAACAGAGGGGCTATTCAGTGCAATTCAGGGTTTATTTGGGCTTAAAACTACTTTCATGGCCTTGAAATTCTCTCAAGTTGTGTATGTAGTTGCAAATGATGTTATTCCAAGTGAATTTACTGTGTTACCAGAATTTACACAATGTTTAGAGAATAGCCTTTGAAATGAGTACAAAGCTATAGTCATAGCAAATTATATCTAAGTGATCAAATTAATTTGAAAGTTTCTAGATTAGAGTAAGCATGTTTCTGTATAAAGTCATAGAAGTTTTCCTTTGTTGCCATTAGCCTTATTTTCATCCACATCTATCTACTCTAGTGGACATGCTTATCTCTCTGCTCAGCATTACATTCTCCCTCCTCTCCATTGTTAAAAGTACCCACACGTTTCATTAACTCCTACTTTTTGCGGTAGGTCCCAGATCCCACCACTGCATTCCTTCTTCCCTGGACACACACACAGATTAAAGCTGGCCATGTGACCTAGGTAAGCCAGTCTGGATAAACTTTAGAACATACTGTTAGAATGCTGTAGCCAGAGGGAGCAAACACCAGTTGCTGCAAACATAATAAGAATTAATCTTAGACTAAATTTGATCAAAGAAAATTACAGTTATTGGGTCACCCAAATCCTACTATAACTCTGGAATTACAGTTCTATGAATCAATACATTTATTTCATTTTTTAAAGCAAAAAAAAAAAGAAGCAATGCTTGGCAGAGCTTGGATTTTGCTACAGCATATACCACATTTGGGCATGATGTTCTGACACACTTGCTAATATTAACCTATAAAGCAGCCAGTTTGACCAAAGAAAACAAACCATAATGGGAGGTTCAGGCTGGAGTGCAAGCTGATATTTGAGTCTTCACACCTAGCAGAGCCAATGGTATTTGAAGCACGGGGGGTGGGGGGAGGTGTGGGCCAGGGCAGACAGAGATGCTAACATGGAGAAAATGGAAGGTTCCACTAAGGGAATCACAGAAGAGGTGCCTAGGGTTTGAAGTAACACCATGGTCCTCTTTTCTGGCAACTGTTCTCCATTTCAAAATTAGCTTCTGACTTTCCATGGAACCTGGTACATACTAAGCCTCTGTGCAGAGGATACCACATGATTTGACAACCTGATCTTCCCATTACCTGATCCACTGAACCATAAACTTGTACGTGCAGAGCAGCACCCATGATAAAATAGAAATGATACGATGGACTGCAGGAGGGAAAACGTGAAATGCAGTAAAGGAGTGAGAAGGTTCACTATTCACTGCAGGGCCTCTTAGTAGTTAGTCTCTTGTCCAGTAATCAGTCAAAAGAAAACTATAAAAAGCCAAAAGACAAGGGAACATCAAGGACTTAGATCCTGCAGGAATGAAGGTCTGGGTCACACACACCAAACAAAAATTCTAACTAAAGTGCTGACAAAAGTAAAGTGGATAGAGAAGCAGTGTTTGAAGACAGTGGTTATGGTAACCTATTTAAGTCTTTTAACTATCTATAGACTTGCAAAGTGTGTAGCTATGTTTTATGCTGTTTATTTGTTTCTTTTTTCTTCCTTTTGTCCCTTCTTATATTATTTGAAAAACAATAGTGGAGGAATACTTCTGGCTAGCAGCTTGCCCTTCTAATTTTTGCTGTTACCCATTGAGTGAGAGTCACATGTATTTTAAAAGAATAAAATATTCACATGTGAAAAGAGAATTGTTAAAAACCATGTTGGGTGTTCTGGAAAGGATCAGATGTAAATAGGTAACTTTTTTTATTCAAAATAACTTATTGTTCAGACGTTTTCACAAATATTCTTAAGTTCTTGTTCTACTTTAAAGAGACTGAAATGGGAATTATTCTGTAGATACACGCTCAAGGACAGCCTGGTGCCACTCACAATGAGTGGATAATGACTGGACGTTTATCAGGACCAAGTGAAATCGGGATTTTCAAAGAATGCATGTCTTCTCTTTTTTTCTTTTCTTTTTTCTTGTTAACTGACTTTTGCAAGAAATAGTAGCTATCATGAAACCTCACAGGGCTGATGATTCTCAAAAGTAACATCCAGATGAGGCCTAGTCTCAGTATGAGAATCAGTATCAATTGCCAACACAACAGTTTGTGTGGCTGTGACCCACAGACCCCGAGAACCCAACACGTCGAAAAGTGAACGCATAACCTTGCCTACATATCTGTTTTCCATTGCTCTCCACCTCTCATTCTGAGATGCGAAAACATTGTCCTGGGCACTCAGCCTTGTACCCTGGGAACTGGCTTATTCTCCATATCCTTTACCTTGTATCATGCAAGTTCACAAACAAGTTCTACTAAGTTTCTATCCTAAATATTTTCTGAAACTAACCTTTTCTTCCTATCTGTACTATTATTCTCTTAATCCAGATTCTCATCACCCCCAACAGGAATACAACCTCTTACCTGGTCTTCCTGTATACAATATGGTTCCGCATGTGTATGTCCTCAAGATAGCCTGCCATGTATTCCATCTAAAACGGAAACCTTAAGATTTCACCTCTCTGCACAGAACTCTCAAAATGGTTCCCTTTTCCTAGAGGATAAACTGCACATTCATTACCATGGTCTGGCTTATTACTTTTACTCCTTGACTCACACTTCCCATTCTGGAAGTATTGCACTGCTTATAATTCCTGGACCACACCTGTGCCTTTCTGGTATCATTGCATTTAAATGAAGTGTTCTGGGGTCAACAAAGACTGTGATGTAGTAGGCCCAACTATACCACAGAGTTATAGTAACTAAAAGAGTATGGTATTGGCATTAAAAACAGATACACAGATCTATGGAACAGAATAGAGCTCATAAATAAACCCATGTATATATAGTTAATTAATTTCCAACAAATGATCCAAGAATATACGATAGGGGAAAGGAAAGTCTCTTCAATAAATGGATTTGGGAAATCTTACACAATATATAAAAATCAACTCAAAATGCATTAAAAACTTGAATATAAGACATGAAACCATAAAACTCCAAGAAGGAAACAGAGGGTAAGCTCTTTGACATCAGTCTTGGCAATAATTTTTTTTGGATTTGACATTAAAAGCAAAAGTAAACAAGTAGGCCTCCATCAAATTAAAAAGCTTTGGCACAGCAAAGGAAACCATAAACAAAATGAAAAGGGCACCTATGGATAGGAGAAAATATTTGCAAATTAAATATTTGATAAGGGGTTAATATCTAAAATATAGAAGTTCACTCATCACAACAGTAAAAATAAATAAATAAATAAATAAATAAATAACCTAATTAATGGGCAAATGACCTAAAGACATTAAAAAAACAGATATACAAATGAACAACTGCTACATGAAAATGGGCTCAATATCACTAATCATCAAGGAAATGCAAATCAAAGCCACAATGAGATATCACCTCTCATCTTTTAGGGTGTTACTGGGATACAGTTAATTGAAATTCATAGAATCAGAGCCCTAAAATGAAAACTTCACTTATTCTTTTGGTTGTTGGATTTCATTCTAAATTAGTAAGAAAGATGTACATAAGCCTAACTTTAGATACATGTTTTGGGTCATGTAATTGATCTTACTGAATCAGCAATTTAAAATTTTGCTGCACAGAAAAATAATATCTCAATCTGAATAACCACTTACATTGATATTATTCTTTATCTTAATTGAAGAACTAAAACTCCCCAGATTGAATCTATCTTTCTATTTATAGCCCTGAATAATAAAAATTCTCATGTTTTCTCTCCTGTCTTTAAAATGTTCTCTTTCTCAGTGACAGGGTTTCATGTTGGGAACCTGGGTTCTTCTGCAGGAACTGCTAATTTGTCTTTTGCTGAAGTGAGCATGGACTCTCCTTTTCCAATGGGGAATTGTATCCAAGCCTTACAGATGGCCTACATTTGCACAGTTCCAGAGGATGGGCAGGAAGGGAAATTATGATCTCCACTTTGGTGAGATGCAGTTACTAGGAACTGACATTTGTAATCTAATCTGGATAATGAAATCAGCTCTCATTTGCTCTTCCATTCACTTCCAAATTATCACCTCCTCCAGACCCCCACACACATGATGACGTTCCTTTATGCAAATCTTTTTCATTATGGAACACAAATTAAAGCTGTGCAGAATGGGTAAGCCCATACAAAAATCCTCCAACATTTTAAAGCTGATTTAACAGGAAAATTATTATTTCCTATAGTAAAACAAAGATTGAGTGAAACAGAAATTTTACATATGATATTTGTGTCTAGCCTTAATGCTGAAAATTATATTTAAGCACACATACAAAACAACAACTGCAACAAGCCAATCAAATGAATGATATAGGGTGTATAGTATTTTAATTGCTTTTTTAAACTGTAATGTATCCCTTGCTTCAGAAACAATAGTTATATTTTAGATAATTACTAAAACTGAACAGCAGAGGGCAGAAAATAGCAAACTGTTCCTTGGAGCACACTCTTCCATTTAACTGTACTAACAGTGGCTTTGAAATTTTCAAAATAAATTTTCTTACTGATCAATTTGAGATGTATTCTTGAAACAAAAGCTTCTGAATATTTAAAATGAATTACAGTGTTTTAAATTTATTTTCAAGACCATTTACTCCAATCAATTTAAATTTATTACATTTATATTGAAAGTATTCTATGTTTGAAAAATATAAGCTATATAAATGTGACAGTGAATTTTTAAAAGTTCCATGAATTATAATAATAATACAATTATGCTAGTATTGCAGGAAGTGTATCCAGATATATTGTGAAATGTACATATATTACTACCATGTGAAAGACACATTAATAGAATAGTATTTAAATTACAAGTAAAGCCTATTAAAAATTGTATTCTATTTTATATATGAATTATAATTGGTTAGTAAATAGTAATGTTCACCTTGAATTCTTACATATGATTTACTAGGAAAAATGCTCCATGATTCAGCAAATTCTTATTTCACATAATTTGTTTCTATGTAATGTAATTCAGTCAATTTTGAATTCATCTTTGCCCTGACTTTGAAATAGTTTTTGAAATGTCTTTTTTAAAATAATTTACATTGAACCACACTTTAAACATCATTGTTTCTCCACATTTAAGCTTCTCTCTCTTTGCTGTCACTTCTTTCGTTCCAAGTTACTTTGTATAAAATCAAAGTTTTTCTTGTAAAATAAATGGAGTAAAACAGAAAATTGTTGAAAAGGTATTTTTATTTTGCTCTGAGCTGTTATTCATTCTTTTATATATATTTTGAAATTTTCCAATAGGGAATAAGTTCATATTATTGTTGTGCCTTAGATCTTGACTAGGGATTGAGTAGGTAAGATTTGTTTAATTGTTCTTTATATTTCCAATTGGACATATATTTATGTCTGTTTTACAATTTTATTCTTATTTAATTATTAGAAGGATAAATACATTTTAATGCACAGAATCCATTCCATATACTGTGAAGCATTTATTAACAAACTAAAATAATTTCATGGCGATAAAATTGGGAGATTTTTTTTTTACCTGTAGGATATAAGTGTAGTAATAGGTTATAGATATTTGCATTCCCTGCTTGAGGAATGCATATCAAAAAACAAAATCATAGAAAAACATAACTTGAAGTTACAGATTTGTAGGATTTTGAGAGCCAGAGAGGCCATTTTGCTCATTTTGCTCATTTTTAAAATGGGGAAACTGAGGCCCAGAATGCTGAAGGGGCAAATATTCTGCGATACAGTCAACAGGAGCCTACAAGGATGACAGTCACGTGACCATTACACAGGAAAGGCGGCTTGACAGGCTGACCTTCTCAGCATTCTGAAATATTAGCAAGTTACTCATCTACTACTGTGGTCTCTAATCTCATGCCTCCCAGAAACAGTCCCTTGTCCTCAGTTTTCCTTTACTCCTTTGTTTGAACCAAAAAGCCATTACATGTAGTGAGAAATCTCTGAGGCTGCAGAGGGACTTGCCAGAGCGTGTTCCCAGCATGGGTTTGGCAAGCAGTTTCACGCGAAGTGCTCAAATTCCACAGGGGGAAGCCCAGTCTTCGCTGCTCCCCACTCACTCCCGTCCCACAGATTCATGCTCCCTAGCCTCGTCTTTCTTTCCCAGTGGTCTTGAGCTCGCAGGTTCCAACTGATGAGAACTTAGCTGACTTTCTTCGGGCAGCGAGGTTTGAAAACTTACGACCAAAATGCGATGGAGAATCCGGTTTCTAAGTGTCTGGGAGAGAGTCGCCAGCTCAGTGGCCTTTCTAGACATGCTTTATCTTCTGTTTTCTTTCTGTTATGAGCCTTTCCTTTTTGAAACGGAGTCTTCTGCTTTCAATGTGTATACAGCAAAGGCTTCTGCTGGACCAAGTCTGCATGTCTCTGCCACAGGAGAGGGTCTGCAGTGACGGCTGCGAAACACCCCCACACCCAGCTGGCTCGGCAAGTTGGCATCGCAGCCCAGTGCAACCACCCTCTAAAAGCCTGGATTTCCATTTGAAGTATTTCAGAGATTCGATCTTGATCTTTTCTCATGCATCTTTAGCCTCTAAAGATAGAATTTTGGCTTTTTTTCTGGATCATGGCTATGTCACCTTTAGCTAAAGTTCACAATTTTGGAACACTTCTTCTATGGGTATTTTGTTAGCTTGTTTGCTTTTTAGCTGGGTGAGGTGAGGCGGATGGCAGCGTTTCTATATTGTTCGGTGGTTTTCATAGGCTCTTGAAGATAAATATCAAAATTACTTTTAAGGCAAAACAGCAGGACCTGGTGACAGAAGGCTTCACTGCCAACAACAATTAGCAGTTCGGCTTCTTCTGCACAGCAGCCGGAAATGAGCTTTGCTGCATTTGGTCCAGGCTGGAGCATCTCCGCGGCAGCTGCAGCAGCGGCACAAAGGTAGCGCTAGGCTGGGAGCAGGGCGCTGTCCTCGGTGCTGAAAGGCACCCGAGAGCAGTGGGAGCGACAGCTCGCGAGACCGGAGGGCTCGCCAAGGGATACCCGGGTCCGGGCTCTGAGCCTCGCTTTCTCAGCGCCGTGTACGCGACTCTTCCAGGGCAGTGCGGGGTGCGGGTTTGGGGGCGGGGGAGGGGTGGACGCGCGCGCCAGCAGCCTGCTGTGAGTCGCGCACGCGCGTCCCGGACTGCCTGCCCCTCTCTGTGACTTGAGTGTGTGTGTATGTGTGTGTGTGTACGCGCGAGCGTGAGAGAGGAGAGAGGGGGAGAGAGAGAGAGAGAGAGAGAGAGACTGAGAGAGACTGAGAGAGGGAGAAGAGAGCGCGAGAGAGGGTGAGTGTGTGTGAGTGCATGGGAGGGTGCTGAATATTCCAAGGCACTGGGACCACAGCGGCAGCTCCGCTGAAAACTGCATCCAGCCAGTCCCCTGGACTTCAGGAGCAGGGACAGGGCGCAGGGCACCAGCAGCCACCAGCAGGACCTGGGAAATAGGAATTCTTCTGCCTCCACTTCTGGGTTGTAGCAGCTTGGTGCTAAATTGCTCTTTCAAAATGCGGAGGATCTAATTTGCTGAGGAAAACGGCCAAAGAAGGAAGAGGAGGAAAAGGGGGAAAAAGGGGGATATTTTGTGGATGCTCTACTTTTCTTGGAAATGCAAAAGATTATGCATATATCTGTCCTCCTTTCTCCTGTTTTATGGGGACTTATTTTTGGTGTCTCTTCTAACAGCATACAGATAGGTAGGTACCCTTTGTGCTCTGCTTTTGAATTGTGCTTAATTTGGTCGCGATCTTTGTTCCCGGTGAACAGATTAATTCATGTCATGTAGACTTATGTCATGCTTTGACTGCATTCCAGATTTAAACTGCCTAGAATATACATGTTTTTAGCAGGACGAGGCAAAGGGAAAAGACGATGCCTTTGGTACAATAGAGGGAAAAATCCTTTCTTTCTGGCCCCCCGATTTTGTTAATTCTGCCTTAGCATGTTTCCGATTGCTCGGATTCTCTAGGGGTCTGAATGCAAAGCTTGTGTTTAGGGGGTAAGACGACGAATGTTTCTGGCCACCTACCTTGCCCTCAGACTCTCATCTGCGCCCTGACCCCTTGGCTACCATCGGATGTTCGAAACCCCGCTCCCAGAGCCCCTTGATGTGTTCATTCAACCTATTAGCATGAATAAGAGACGCCAGGGCTGCTAGGCGATAGCGGGCTCCTCTCCTTTCCCACCGGCTCACTGACACTATTCTCCCGCTTGGTGTTTGTTCTTTGCAGGGGGGTTATTTCCCAGGGGCGCCGATCAAGAATACAGTGCATTTCGGGTAGGGATGGTTCAGTTTTCCACTTCGGAGTTCAGACTGACACCGCACATCGACAATTTGGAGGTAGCAAACAGCTTCGCAGTCACCAATGCTTGTAAGTAATGAATATTCATGTCTTTCAGGTGCCGCACGCGGAAAGCCAGCGAGTGTGAGTGCGGAGTGGTGTGTGCGTCTTCCAGTCTGTCAGTGTGTGCATGTTAGTGACTGTACACGCGCGTGCGTGTGACAGTGTAGGGAGAAAGTGGCTGCAATCTCGGGGACCCCCGTTGTTTGGGGGGTGGAGGAGTTAGGATGGAGCCAAAGGCACTGAAGAGTGTGCGCACTAGAGAGGTGGGTGGGAGTTGGAGCTGGGAGCTTCCTGAGCTTCAGGGATGTCTAGTTTAGCTTGAGTGCTTAAAGAGAAGCTCTCCCTGCCCCTTCCTCACCCCATGTTAAATGATTGGTAGCACCCTGTCCACAGAGAACACGCTGTTCTCCAGGGCGCGCCGTCGGGCTTTTGCATAGATTCCACGGGGACTGCCGGAGCGCGGCCGCCTGCCTAGGAGGCTGCAGCTTCTCGCCTGCTGCCGGGGGTTTAGATCTGCAGGATTTGCAGGCCCGCTCGCGTTCACTCTGCAGACCCGCCCGGACGGCACCAGTTGTTAAATGGTTCCGGAGTTGGGCTCGGAGCTGTTACATAACGCCCACCCGAGGGGCGCGGCGCGGTGCGGGGCAAGCGTGGAGCGAGGCTGACGCAGGCCCCGGGAGACCCGGCCTCCGAGCAGTGGAGCGGGGGCGTCCATTTCTCGCCGCTCCGAGGAGCTTCAGCCTCCAGTTGACCCGGCCTATCCTGCCGGGAACGGCGGTCAGCTCACCCGCGGAGCACGCTTTGTTCTCAGGTGGCAAGCTCAGGGGAGGGCGGCGAGAGGAAAGGACCTCCGAGCAGTCGGATCCGGCAACTCTGAAAACGCGAAGTCGCCGATCAGCCATTTTAGTCTTTGCAGTTAGTTGTGCAAACGAGCCCCATCACTCTACGTGGTGCTGCGGGACACGCGAGGAAGCTCTCTTAAGGCTGCAAAGTAAAGGAATCTAAGCAATGAAGTCTCCAAAAGGTTCAATGGGAAGGCTCCCCGGCGCTGGTCCTGCGCTCCCACCCACGCGCCCGCGTGGGCTGTGCGGCGCGGTCACTGTACCTCCCTGCCCTCTTCCCAGCAGCTGCCATCACGTTCCCGCAGGCCGGGCTGGGGCGATGCTTCCCGGCTTCGGCGGTTGCAGGTTGTGTTTCATGCTAGCAGTTTGGAGGGGGCTTTTGCAGATGGTTCGCCTCCCACTTTGGCTACAGTGTAAAGGAGCGAGCGGAAAATTACCACAGGAAAAAAAAAAAGCCCAACTGCTGTCTTCCCACAATAGACAGACAACTGGTGCCATCCCACTTCCCCGTATTAACCCTTAATCACACGTTAGGTCGGTTGGCTTGACTTTCCTATCGGGAACATCACCGACTCATTTTGAAACCAGGGTCACCCGGATGAATGAAGAAATGAAACAATTTTCTTTGCTAGAGCAGGGTCCTGAGGATGGCCATATTACATTAGATGCTTACAATTAAACTGTTTTTGAAGAACCTATTTAAGAAGGTTTCAGTGCTGCATGTTTTCTTCGGAAATGTGGATACCAAGTGAGAAAAGAAACGTGGGGGGTGGGATGGGAGAAGGAGGGGGAAGAAAGCGGGGTGAGAGAGAGAGAGAGAGAGACTTAAAGTGGGTTTGTAGCTTTAAAAAACCTCCATAAAAGAATGTAAGAACATTTGGAAAATTTATATATATATATCCTGTAATTTAATTTTTTAAGGATTTTATGCTTGACCTATTAACCTACCAGATTTAGATTAGTCATTTGATTTGATAGCAAGTTCCCAGGTTTTCCCCGAATTTTGACTGGCAGACAACTGTGCTAAGTATCTAGCTGGATGCAGTTATACACTAGTGTGAAAATGCTCTGAAAAGCAATGAACCTGAGGCAAGATGGTGATTACTGGAAGTATGTAAATTTGGAGAATGAGATGAAAGTAACTGACAGCTCTGCTCTTTGAAAGTGGTCCATGGCGGAGAAGTTTACTCATTGGTGAAAACAGTGAGAAGGCAGGACTGAGAAAATAGCAGATATGTACACTGAATAAAATGAATATTCCCTGAGTCCAGCAAATGTTGAATCACCGTGTTGGAGCTTTGTAAAGATTAAAGGTTATGATTAGTTTCAGTAACTGATTTAGGTTCTCAATCTCAATATTTTTAATAGGTTTATTTTTAATATAAATTTTATTGAAATAAGATAGGCAGAAAGCAAATGTAAATATATTAACGTATATAACTCCAGGACCTTCCACAGAATGATACATCCATGTAATAAGGACATGGATTTCATTTAAACAGTTCTCCTGAGAAACTTAAATGAAAATCACATCTTCATTTTGCATAGATTTTTTTTTGTTTTGCTACGAAAACGATGCTGAATATAAAATGTATATGTCTCCAGATCCCCAAATTGCTCCCGCATAGATTATTATTGTAGGATACTAAAAGAAGTGATGGTGAGGAACTGAATGCATTTTCCAGGTTTCCACGTGGGACTTCAGAATCATGGCCCTTGAAATCCCCATGCCATAAGTAGACTTACTGATGGCTAGAGAGAGCTACGAGGCACTGTTTCACAGGAGAGCTCGTCAGATGGAATTTTCTGGAGTTGACATTAACTCACGGACTAGGTGAATCACGTAACATTCGTGTGGCTCAGTTTCTTCATTCTTTCATGAATTTTGCATTCTAGAGTTTGTAAAATGAAATGGAGTGTTTGTATCCTTATTCATTTTATTTTTCCATGGGGCAACAGAAAATGTAAAAACAGTTTAGCTCCTTTCAGAGAGAGAGATGCTTATGTAAACTACTATTACAAAGTCAACAGCGAAGAAGTGAATGGAAATCTCTAACATCACATTTGTCAAGATGAATCTTGATCATTTACATCCCTCTCAAGATTTTTCTCTAGTGTTCTGCCTTTGCTTCCTTGCCTTTTCAGTCAGGGAATCCATGATTCTTTCCTATATGAAATGGAAGCAGCAGCATCAAATGTGTTGATAGCTAATACAAAAATGACTTTCTGTCATTTCTTCCAGAAATCTAAGGCAGTCTGCTCTTAAACTCCATATTAAAATATGTGCAATCAATCAATATTCATAAAGTAGCTCGTTCCTCCTAATTAAACCATAACAATTGCACAGACTTAAAGTTACATATTAAGAAAGTGGAGTTTATACTTTAATAATTTCAAAATAGAGAAGATATTTGTTTGCTAATTTAATTTTATTCCTGAGATGAGGGAACTGAGTTGGAAATGCCGAGGCTGACAACAATTTAGGGATCCAGCAAGATCACTGAGTGGGTTAAGATTATGCAAACGAAATGAAGTCATTATATTCTGAACTGGGAAAAATGACTGTGCATTGCTCTGCACTCCCACTTCCTTCTCTTTCACAGTCACAGTGGGATAATGCAAGTACCTATTTGTTCCCATTTGTTTCCATGGGTACCTGAGGAAACAAAGACACATTTCCAATTTCTTTCTTTCTTTCTCTCCCTCTCCCTTCCTCTTTCCCCCTCACTCCCCCAACCTTTCCTTTTTCCCTTTCTCCTTAGGTACAAATAATACTAAGGTTTTAACTTTTTTTTCTGAAGGCTGTTTCCATATAAATCTTCATTATGAGAAAACACAAACCATAAAACTAGAGGGGAAAAAAAAGACTAGCATCTGAGCATTGATGGTTCAACAGTTGAAACCAGAGATGAGCCTCAAGAATTCCTTTCTCCCCACTCCCTCTTTTCTTGCCTCCCTTTCATATTTATTGAATGCCTTTGTCAGAGAGTGAATGAATACTTTTCTTATATTAATTCATTTTTTGCAACCTTTACCCCTATGCTCTTCTGGATAGTGTTCAAGGATTCGTAGGCCCTGATGCCTTCAGCATGCACTGGCTACTGTGGTCTTGTCTTCGAGCCTTAGCGTGAGGATGTGAAGATAGATGGTCTCGTAGTTCTTATACAAAAGCAGTTGATGGCAGTAATTCAATTTTTTGTGAAAATAATGAGTTTAATATTGCATGTGTTTATTGTATATTGCTAACAAAATCAACAGCAGATTTTAGAAAAATACTAAATAGCTTTGCATTTTACAAGTTTTAAGAAACTTTAATGCTGTGCTCATTACTATAACTTGTTTAAAATAAAACTGTCTAAACAGGCTGTAAACATGATTTGATCCCAGAAGATTTGGGAATTAAAAATATTGAGTATTAAATTTCCAGTTCAAAATCTTCCTATTTAATTCATGAATGACTTTGAGAAATGGCCATTAGTCTATTTAAAAATAATGTAATAATTTCATCTTCCACTTACATAAAAATAAATAATAAAATATTAAATGTAAAGAAACAGCTGATAAAAATCCACTTTTTCTCTAAGCCAGTAGATGGTGATGTTGGAGAAACTATTGCTCTTTCATAAAACTGTTGCGCACACTGAATACCTTTTGAAACACTGCAAACAAATTTATTTTGGAAAAAATTTAAAAATATAAATTGAGTCTACTTTGAAAAAATCACTTAAAATGTTTGAAAGATAATTCCTTATGCCTTTTAAAATAAATTATCTTAAATATTCTTGTAAACTTGGTTTATGAAGGCATTTGGAAACAGTACTGATTGTAAATGCTCTTGGAAGAGAAAGAATTCTAAAATTATATTTTCAGTTTTTTAGCCTTGATTCACCAAACAGTATGGATTCCCCCAGTTTACTCCAGTGTATTGTGCATTATAATTTGATACATTTCTATGTATTCCATAATGTTAAAAATAAAAATGGTCATGAAGGACTATTTCTGACTGAAAAGTAATTCTCCAGATATCATTTAAAATGTGTATTTCTTATCATTGGGTTTTAGTCCTGAATTATTAAGATTGGGTGTCTGTGTTCATCTAATTAGTTAATATTTGCTAAACCTTCATTAGACTTTGTATCAATGCAGCTTCATGTGTGAACATGTATATATGTAATGTGGGTATGTATATAAACATATACATAATGTGTGTACATAGACACACATATATGTAATGTGTGTATGCATATAAATATAATATGTGTAGAGTATAGTTATAGTCATAATTACAGGTTGTATATAGTTACAGCTTGGATAGGTTATCATGTTTGGGCATTTTTGTTGAGGTGATAACTAAAACCTGGAGTTAACAACTTAAAGACATGCAAAATTTTGATAAAATCACAATAACTGGGATGCTTTTGAGCAATGGTAAGAGTTCATGGTGTGATGAAAACCACGAACGCATGGGCCAAACACAGTGCCTTACAACATGGTGGTGTGAACACTCAGTTATATTTAACTGGTGGTTACAAAGAAAGAATAGCTCTTCGGAAGAACAATTTGTCATTGGATTTTTGTAAACATTCGTATTTCACTTATCACAAGAGAATTTCAAGAAAATAATACATTATACTAAATAGAAAACAAAGAATGACATGGGTTGGAATATTTGTTTTTAGGAAAAGAGAAACTAAATAAAAATTACTATATGAAACTAAAGTGGCTAAATGTTAGTAAAGTGGCTAAATTCTTATGCTATTCTTTTTTGAGGTCTTGCAGGAAAGGCGCAAGATACAGAGCATTTCCATTTCGTATCAGGCCTTTAAAGTGACAGTGTCATTGCATCGTGACATTATGACAATACAATGCTGGTTCACGCCCAGATCTTGGGACTTCTCTTAGTCTCTTCCAATAACACTTGACAAATTTCAGAACTTCTTAGGGCACCCCAAATTTTAAGAAAGGCTCAAAAAGAGCAGTTGCTTCCTAATTATTCCAGCATGCTTTACTTTATAATTGAGTTTTCAAAGACTATGCATTTCTTCCCCTCTCTTCTTCCTCCTCCTTTTCTTTCTCCCTCTTAGAAAAAGGTCATAGCCCTGACTGGTGTGGTTCAGGGGGTTGGGTGGCATATGCAAAGCGAGAGGTCACCATTTGAATTCCTGGTCAGGGAACATGTCTGGGTTGTGGGCCAGGTGTGTGTGGGGAGGCAACTAATAGATATTCTCTTGCATATCAGTGTTTCTCTGCCTCCCTGTCTCTCTCCCTTCCACTTTCTCTAAAAATAAATAAATAAAATCTTTTTAAAAAATGTAGATAGAAGTACTTAACCTGTACCACAGATGCTATTATAGCAAATAACATCTAAATGGATATACAGAACTATTTCTTTAAAAGTCAGCAGAGGATACAATTCCCAGAACTAAAATATTGTACTTAAATATTTTATTGGGATGTTAATGCTACTGATTAATATATTTCCTTTTTAAAAAACTGGATTCTACAGAAGATACTTCAGATATGATTAAAATATTAGTTTTTTTGTTATGACAATTTTCAGTCAAAATTTCTGAAGTATTCTCTAATGATCTGAATAACTAATGGCCAAACCTGTTATATGACTATTTGTCTTCAGTGCAAAAAAAACTAGTTGTTGAAGTCAAAATTTCAAAAGGACCCATTATTTAAATTATTTTCAAACATCAAAATGTTTTTCAAAAAGGTTTTACTGACTTGGATGAAAAATAAATATGGTTCTTACAATGGTGATTATTAGGAATTTAATGTGTTATTTTTCAGTGTTCAATTTAAAGTATTTTGTCATTTTTTACCATTTTGATTCGTAGAATGAAAACAATGCAAAGATAACTCGGAGAATGAAAAACGTGAACTTCTTGAAGGCAGGACTGTGACTTGTTGCCCATGTAGCTGTCGCAAACCCTTGCCCAGTTCCCAGTGCACTAAGCCCTAAATGATTATTTATCTATTAAACACATTAAATATTACAGATTTCCTTATTATAAAACTATGCTTTTGGAAGCCACAATGTTTTTGCTTTTGCTCTACATTCACAGTTCAAAAGAAATAGTTTATATGGTATCTGCCTCATCCTATTTATAGACAAGTGTAATACAGTTTTCATTTCATCTACAAGCTGGATATGTTCAGTTATTATCTTTACCCCTAAAGCTACACTGCTTTACATTAAAATGATTTGATGAAAATATGTATAACATGCATTTTAAAGGATTTATAAACGTTGGCAGGATGAGGCAAAAGCCAGGCTGCGAGGACTAGAACACAGGAATTCATTGTAAGGGCCCAGACAGCTGTGTGAGTGGCTGCGTGTGTTCACCTTCCATTTTAGTTTCGGACTATCCACAAAATGTGTGAATGACAACAAAATTGTCTCAGCCTGCCTCCCCCCGCCCCAGGCTACCATTTGACACAATTTTCTGTGTTAATTATCTTCATGCAATTTTTTAAAGTACCAACTTATATTTTTATAGAGAATATATTTGAATGAGAACTTTACGGACACAATTTCCTGACATGGGCCAATTTGCACTAATATGTGTGATTTTTAATAGGCATACCTTCCTTTTTCCTATTTTTACATGAGCAGTGTACTTCTAGCACTTATTTCCCAACTTTGCTTTGTACTATATTTATTCTATTGATAGCTTCCTTCAGCAAAAGCCCCCATTTTGTTACTATAGCTCTATTTTGTATACATTAATTAATATATTATAGAAAAATTGTCCAATATGCTTACTACTAATTTTTTGTCTAATGTTAAGACAGTTTTGAAATTTAGAATCTCGACCTTCCTAAACATCTTCAACTGAACAGAACAAAGAGGTTTGGGAAATATGGGGGTTATTACAGTAAGGAAATTTGTGAGCAGATTGTTTTAATTTTCATATCGCTTCACATTTCTCAAACAAATGACATAGATGCCCTTACAGTTTTACTATTTAGATTGTTCTTCAAAATTTTAATATATAGTATATTTATGGGTATGTTATGTTAATACCACATTTCTTCTGATTATCTTAGTATTTAAAATGCAAATACAAACTGGGTTGAATTGAGATATGCCTACATTTTAATGTGTCTTTGAATAGGATATCATACTTTTACAGCACTTAGTTATTCTTGATGTAAAATTGATTACAAACTATAAATCTTACAACACTCAGTTGTTTTATGGCCCTCTGACACATCATTCTGATTGAACTTCTGTGAACCTCAGAAGGTGCCCCTTCAATGCAAATTTTTTTAGTCTAATCTGTCTAAAAGACCAATTATACTGATGGAAATGTGTTTATATAAACTGAGTATACTCTATACTTATTATTAAAATGTATTGAAATATTACCTGATTCTTCATCCCTATAACAAAATACAGCCCTATCAATCATTTCTAACTTCAGCATGAATTTAATTGAAATTTAATTAATTGATACAAGAAAAGTTTTTCCAGTCCATAAACCTTTTGCATCTAACATTAAGGCTTTTCATTAAAATACTATTGTTTCAGATTTAGTAGTCATTTTACCATTTCCCTAGCATTAGTGTTCCATCTATTGCAGTAAGAGTATGTCAGCAGTTGAGGTATATATTTTTAAATTTCTTGGGCTGGAATGAAGTGATAGAGCAAGCCTTTCAAGATAAATATTTCCAGCCAAAGGAAAAAAAAATCCTTCTTTCTATTGCAGATTGAAATTGTCAGATTTCTTAAAGTGTCAGAAGGGGGCCATGGATGCAGGAAAAACTCCAAGAGGCAGGGTAACTTGGTGTACTAGGCAGACCAGTAGGAATTTGGAACTGGGAACTATTTTTCCCTTTTTTTTGTTTGTTTTTGTTTAGGTTTGTCTTTAACTTCATGTTGTTCTTCTACAGTAGCATTGAGCTACTATAAAACAGTGAATTCTTATTATAAAATTACTTCTGAAAAATAAAAATTATTAACTACAGTACTTCCAGAGGAAGACATGAAGGAAAAGAGGCATTATGCATCCCTTTTAGGCAAAGACACCAATTTTAGGCACTTTGTCATTCCAAACAGGCAAAAAATGTCATCCTTTACAATTATGAAGTAAAATACTTTCTGAAAAAATTTGGAAAACACTGTAGACAAAAATAAGTAATATGGAACATACTACATACATTGCATGAGGGACATACAATGTGTCATAATAAACTTTATCTCTTGCTTGGGGTACCTGAGACCTGCACCTGGGGAAATGGCAGCAACTCAACAACGGCTTGATGAATGCTAATAAATGAGGTTCATCAGTAGAACACAGAACAATGTATCCTTTAATCTGCATTATCTGGTGGTGATATATTCTGTTTTACATTGGAATATTTCTTAACAATCCTAGATATATTTAAAATACATTAGCATGTCTTAGAAGAATATTTAACAGGCATGTCTTAAAAGAATATTTATCAAAATTAATGATAACTCTTTAACAATATATACCTTTGTCATTAAAATTAATTATTCAAAAATCATTGAAGGATAACTTGAGACTGAACTGCAGAACACAATGATAACTTTCAACCTGAAGAATAAGGATTATAACGTGTAAGGTGATCATTTTTGTCAATATAGTTGAAAATATTGTCACATACATTTTAGTAGTTCTAATTTGTAACCTTTTAAACATATTCTTCAAGGGCTTCATGTAAGCTGTCTATTGTGAATTACAGATATTTAAAGGGACTATCTTTTTTTGTTTTTTTAAATTATATTTTATTGATTATGCCATTACAGTTGTCCTGATTATCCCCCTTTGCCCCCCTCCACCCAACACCCTTCACTCCCTCAGTCAATCCCCCCACCGTTGTTCATGTTCATGGGTCAGGCATATAAGTTCTTTGGCTACTCCATTTCCTGTATTGTACTTTACATCCCCATGCCAGTTCTGTAACTACCTATTTGTACTTCCTAATCCCCTCACCTCTTCACCCATTCCCTTACACCCCTCCCTCATCTGACACCATCAAAATGCTCTCCATTTCCATGATACTGTCTCTGTTCTTGTTTGCTTGGCTTGATTTTTAGATTCAAATTGAATTTTTAAATTCAATTATTGATAGTTATGTATTTTTGCTATTTTATTGTTTATAGTTTTGCTCTATTTTTCTTAAATAAGTCCCTTTAACATTTCATATAATAGTGGTTTAGTGATGATGAACTTGTTTAGTTTTTTTCTTATCTGGGAAGCTCTTTATCTGCCCTTCAATTCTAAATGATAGCTTTACTGGGAAGAGCAATCTTGGCTGTAAGTCCCTGCTTTTCATGCCCTTGAATATTTCTTGCCAATCCCTTCTAGCCTGCAAAGTTTCCTTTGAGAAATCGGCTGATGGTGTTATGGGAACTCCCCTGTAGTTTATTGCTCTTGCTGCTTTTAAGATTCTCTCTTTAATGTTTGGCACTTATGGTGTCTTGTAGTGAGTCTCTTTGCATCCATCTTACTTGGGACTCTGTGCTTCCTGGATTGCACATCTATTTCCTTCACCAAATCGAGGAGTTTTCTTTCATTATTTTTTCAAATAGATTACCAATTTCTTGCTCTTTCTTATCTCCTTCTGGCACTGCTATGATGCAAATGTGGGACCTCTTGAAGTTGTCCCAAGGGTTGCTTATACTATCCTCATTTTTTTGGATTCTTCTTTTCTTCTCGTTGTTTTGGTTGCTTGTTTTTTGTTTCCTTATGTTCAAAATCATTAATTTGATTCTCAGCTTCATTGACCCAACTTTTGGATCCCTATAAATTGTTTTTCATTTCATTTAGTGTATCCTTCATTTCTAACTGTGTCTTTTTTATGCTGCTGAGATCCTGATTTCCTTGAGCATTTTTATAACCAGTGTTTTGTACTCTGCATCTGATAGATTACTTATCTCCTTTCACTTAGCTCTTTTTCTTGAGTTTTGATCTGTTCTTTCATTTGGGCCATGTTTCCTTGCCTCCTCATTCCGGCAGCCTTGCTGTGTTTGCTTCTATGTATTAAGTAGAGCTGTTTTAACTCCCTGCCTTGGTAGTGTGGCCTAATGTAGGAGGTGTCCTGTAGGTATCTGCCTATGCTGACATCTCACCAGGAAAACCCGGGATTATCTGTTTTTAATGATCCAGTTACCACAGAAATAGCTCCTACGGTTCTAGAGTGGGAAGAGGGTTTCCCTTTAAAAAAAAAATCTCTTCTTATTACAAAGCTTTGTCAAAGAAAGTTCTGGAAGTGACCATCTCTGGGAGTGGTAAGAAAGACATGTACTTTATTCATTTTTCTTGAATGATACATTTCAATTTATGTTAATTTTTTCTTTATTCATATCTTGAGATTTTGAGGAAAAATGTCAATCTTGCTTTTAGTTTACGTACGAAATGGAGATATTGAGATCTACAATTCCCAAGCACTTTCACAGTTTACAGCTTTGTCTGTTTACCATTTTTAAGGTTTTTATTTGTTTACAGTGTTATTACTAATTTACATTTGGAGAGGAAATTTTAGGAACAGAGGCAATAATTTAGAGGATTTATCAAGAAGCTTTATAGTTTTAGTTATTTGATGCAAAGAACCATAAACCCTCATCTTTATATCTCAGACAAGTCAAGGATTGCCATCTTAATAGTAAAGAAGGAGGTGTTTTGTCTATGAAAATATAAAACTTTGGTTCATTGCAGTCTATAGGCCTCATGTCCGGAGAGGCATAATAGCATTGGTTAAGACTTGGAACTGAACTTGGAACTGAATTCTAGTCCTACTGTTAAATATGTGATATGGATAAATTGCTTAATCCAAGTACTCAATTGTCACCTTTGTAAATGGGAATCATACATTACAGGATTGTTTTGAAGCTACACAATAAGCAGGACACACTATGAACTATGCGTGGTCCATCTAAGTGCACAAAAATTAGTGAACTTTTACTAGTTCTTGTGTTAGGAACTTTGGATAGTTTTGATAAGTACTTGGTAGGAGAGGCAGAAAACAACCAAAAATGCATTTCTAGTTTCTTGCTGGAATCTATTCTATTGTTTGTATACAAGTGTAGCACATATGGTAACAAAGAAGAGAATAACGCAATTAACCACCTAAGCCACTTATAAGTATGCTCAGTGCCCTGTAGTACGAGGGTAAATTTTAAAGCTGAGGTGCTGAAACTCGAGTAGTACCACATCTTCCCCTTTGTCTAATATCACTTACATTTAGGATGTTCAACAATTTGGAACTCTTGTATCCCTGGTAGATCTTTCAAGCACATAATGAAGATATTTTAACACTTTGTTCAACTGTGTACATTCTAGATTCCTAATGTTTATTTCACTTAATTAATTGAATTGTATTTATTTAAATGAAAAGAAGAGAACACAGGCTTTGAAATCAGGCCAATATGGGTTTGAATGTGATTAGTAGCTTTATGACACAAAGAATTTTTTCCCCTTTTTTTGTACACTGAGGCTGTTTTCTCATCCTGCTTGATAATATTATTAGGAATTTAAATGAGAAAATAAATATCTTGATTAATTTGTCATAAATGAGCCAAATGTTCCCTTTTTTCTTGCATCTCATCCTTTTGAGCTAAATAGTGTGCTCAGAACAATGGAGAAGAATAAAATGGAAATCCTTGTCATCAGAGCGCTTATGAATTTGATGAATCTTTTTAAAACACTTTCAAACCTGCTTGGTCTTCAGTGTCATTTACAGAAATTTATAGGATAAATCATATTATTATATCCATTTTCCAGATGTGAAAACAGAAATTTCACAACTCTGTGAACAGCGTTGTTCCAAGCTATTGTAAATTTGTGGAGGAACGCTTGTCTTAAAACCAAGTCTGCTGCTTCTGAGGCTACAGCCTGTTCCCAGTCTCAGGTAGCAACACAGTTAGCATGTTAAAGTGAGCAGACATGGATTGAAATTACGGCTCCAGCATTTACCAGCTGTGGTACTTTGTATACACATCAGTTAAACGTTCTAATCCTTTTACTTCCTCTATAAAATGGGGGCCATTATCATACCTGCCTTATAATGCAATTGTCAGATTTAGAAGATTAATAATCGACTGATATAATATAGTGATTAATGTTGCTAATTTCTGTGAGTCCAATTCTCCTGAGTGCATATTAGTCACATATACTTAGTTGCATGCTTTTAGATTAATGAAAGAGCAGGTGGCTAAGAAAAGATAACATAGCTCTCCATGAAATTTTCCAATTAATAAGCTTTTATAATACAACCACTGAAGCCAATACTAGAGCCTGGGGTTTTATTTTATTGTCATTTTCATATAACTGTTTAATATACACATTTTACAAGAATTTTAGTGCATTCTTCCTTGGCTGGTGTGGCTCAGTGGACTAAGTGTGGACCAAAAGGTCTCCGGTTCGATTCCTAGTCAGGGCACATGCCTAGGTTGTGGGCCAGGTCCCCAGTTGGGGGCTTATGAGAAGCAACCAACTGACATCTCTTGCCCTAATGTTTTTCTCCCTCTCTTTCTCCTTTCCTTCCCCTCAATAAATAAAATCTTTAAAAAAAAGAATTTTAGTGTATTCTTCATCTGCAAATCTTCTTCCCAAAATTCTATAGATTAAAAAGTAAGAACTGAAAATCATGAATAAGTTTAAAAAATGTAAATGCTGGCTGGCATTAAGTATGACTATCTGATACTGCTCAGTTAACATTTCCACCATCAGTACATTTGAGCCAGAAATTAATGGTAGGTAGTTCCCATGGATAGCGTGATATTAAACATGGAACATCTTGCTACTGGTTGGTTGGGCCATCATAATCTTTTTCACAAGTTCCTAGCCTAGAATCAATAGGGAGGATTTCTTTTCCTGTGTCTGTTGTTGGAAGGTCTCAAGGGTTTGAAAAAAGTTTGAAATACTTACTTATCCAGAGATGACTTCCTTTGAAGAATGGAAAGACACTTTTTGAGGGGATGTGACCCTTGATAATGAGTAAAAATAAGGAAGTCCTATGAATGAGCTAAAGTTTTTCTTGTTTATAAACTATTCACTGCCTCATTCTGTGTTGACTTTCATTATTCTGATGCTGCTCATACTGCAGTTAACAGCACATGTGGACTCTTTGATGTAGTATAGTAAGAATTTGGGTCAAAATTCTTCTTTTAAGCAGGGGTGTCCAACCTTCTGGTGTCTCTACACCAAACTGGAAGAAGATGACTTGTCTTGGGTCACACATTAAACACATTGAGACATGTAGGCACAAAAAATTTCATAATGTTTTAAGTAAATTTATGATTTTATGTTGGGCTGCATTCACAGCCATCCTGAGTTGGACACCCCTGAGAGCAAATCCATATATGCAAGATAAAGTTATATTTACTACTTTGTATGTGGGTTTGAGATGGAATATATTGGACAAAAGTGAAATATTTATTTTTAAAATATTTAAGTCTGTGTTGTTTGTACCCATTTACCACAGGTTTTCTTCTTTCTTTACTTCTTTTCTCAAACTTTTTCTAGGTGCCTGTTATATGCCAATCCCTTTGATTATGTCTCAGGTGACAAAGAACACGATAAGGTTTCTGTATTGGAAATTATTTATGGATGCAAAATCTTTTTTCCTTTTTTTATGGTAAAGGTATAAGTAGTTACTCTAGGTCAGCTAGTAGCTTCTATATGATTTTCTTATTGTGTGAATGTTTAGTAAAGTCATTGTTTCTAGTTCATTTATAAATATTATCTTTTAACTTGGAACTAGATATGAATCAAAGTATCCCAAGAGGAGAGGTGCTAATTCCCAAGACTGTAGAGAAAACCTAAAAAATGTCTTGATGGAAGATGAAAAATCATTGTTACATACAAACAGAGAATATAGTGTTGAAAAAACTGGGTGGCTAAATGAGGACCTAGTCATATTAACAGTAATGTGAATTGAAGATCTTACAAATACAATTTAATTTTTGAACCGATTTGGAGATGACAATTTATATTTTATTTTGTATGATTTCCTTTTTTTCCTTGCCAAAAGCCATTTAGTTTCAAATGCCATAGGCTGCACAAATTTCTGAATGATTTGAAGTAAATTAATTTGATGTAGACTGTATTATTTAATTATGATAAACACTATTTTAACTCATTGCTGAAGAAGCAAGCTGCAAGTTTTATGATAGTATGCTTTATAAAATATTAACAAATATTGATGCAGATAGCTATTTTGAATAATGTGAAAGACACTAAAACTTTACTGGGTCCATTGTAATGTTAAAACAGGACTTATATAATCTAAACTTTTATTGTTATAGCAGTTTGAAAATTTCAGGTGGAAAGTCATGATCCTCTGAAAAAAAAGGATTTCATTTTAACATATATAAAATATATAAAGCAAAATATTTGTTAATTATATTTTGGTGTTGTGGGTGATTTAAAACTTAAAACATGCAGAAATTAGAATTTAGATACTTGAGGTTTTTCTATTTTGAGTTTTAAAAATTGTGATGAAAATAACTCATGTATGAGATATTTTTAAGCACTATAAAACAGGAATAAAATATTATGTCTTTTCTCCTCCAATTCCACTTCTCTCAGATAATCGTAATCAATGGTTCCTAGAAATGCTAGTATAATATATACACTGTTTTTTCGAATCTTGATTGTTTCCTACTTAATGTGAATTGTATCACTTCTTTTACCTGCACAGAGAGTTTCTGCTTTCTTTGTAATTATGACACGATATTTGTTGTTATTTAGCTTGTCTCTTGTTGATAACTGTTTCCGTCTTTTTCTGTTTATTTTAATAATGTCTGCAGATAGGTTTGCAGAACAGATTTCTGTGAATGGAATAATTGAGTTAAATGATGTTTGCATTTAAATTTTTTTCTAAATATTAAAAAAGTATATGACCTTACAATGCTATGTAGTCTATGATTATGCCTACTTCCACCTACTCTCATTAGTAGTGTACAATATTAAACTGTTGAAAGTTTTATCACTGGTATGTAATTGCTTAAATTTACAGTGGTCAGTGTTGACTGATGTTAAATATTTCTCAACAAATTCTTTGCCTTTGTGTGTGTGTGTATGTGTGTTCATGCACCTGTTCATAAATTTGTCCAGTATACTGTTGGGTTGTGGGTGTATTTATTACTTATAGGTACATACATTAAAATAACACAGTCATTTTTTGCAGCTGTTATACCCAGATTTTTGTTTTTCTTTTAACCCATTTATGATTTTTAGAATCATAATTTCAGCCACTATTTTTAAGAATATACACATTCTTACATTTAGAAATTGTTTATTTTATTGGCCTACGATTTTTAAAAAGATTTTATTTATTTATCTTTAGAAAGAGGGGTAGGGAGGGAGCAAGAGAGGGAGAGAAACATCAGTGTGTGGTTGCCTCTCACATGGCCCCCACTGAGGACCTGGCCTGCAACCCAGGCATGCGCCCTGACTGGGAATTGAACCAGCAACCCTTTGGTTTGCAGGCCGGCACTCAATCCACTGAGCCATACCAACCAGGGCTGGCCCAGGATTTTGTGCCTTGCTGAGAAAGACTATTCCACTCCAGTTTATTTTAAAAACATAACTGTTTGACCTTTTATTTACTATCCATTTTGTTTTGGTTTCATGATTCAAGATGAATCTTTGATTCACTTGGATTTATTTGGTATAAATACTAAAGTAGGCTTACAGCTTTATTTTTCCTTCATAAAATTACCCAATTGTCACATCACACACACATATAAAATCTATCTGTCCTCATTGATTTAAAACACCATCAGATTTCCTTCTGGAGTAAATAGTTCCCCGAGGAGTTAAAAACCAACAGGGGGTTGGCCCACAAAGTGAAATGAACAAGATTAAAACTATTACAGTCCAAAGAATGTGAAGTTATGCAAGACACTTGTTTCCTGAGCAGTGTTATTTTTATAAATTGTGCTTTTGTGTCACTGGGGTCTCAGATCAATAAAAGAGGATGTCAGATTTGAGCATTAACTGAGCCCAGAGGGATAAATGAAGGATTTTGTTATGTTTTTTGGCTTGTGTCGCAGCACTAACATCACTTAAGTGTACTGCTAGTTTTGCATATTTCTTAATCTATATCCAGGTTGAATTAATGGGTTATGATTATGACATGGTTTTTTGAATAACACTTTCAAGTTAATTCAGTGTAACAATCTGTATGTGTTCACAAATGGAATATTAAAACTAAAGACTGCAATCTGTATGCAGTAAGGAAAGTTAAAGGAACTCAGATACTCATGGTTTCATTAACTAGTACATAGCTTCATTCTCAATTTACCTTCAAAACCAGTTATGTGCCCTCTCTAAAGTCAAATAATGAGCTATTTATGGCATAAATCTAATTTAAACTGGAATACTAAAATGTTACTTGTATAAATAACTACTTTCACTTTTCCTCATGGTATATGACACACACTGAGTTTTTCTGGTCAAAATCAGAAAAATTTCTAGTTCTTCAATCAATACATTTTATGGAACTTTGAACTTAATGTGGTCAAGAAGTGCATTTTCTAATACACTGTCTTTCCATGAGCATTAAAAAAAAGATTCTTACTTTCAGGAAGATGATTTTATGAAGTATACTTAGTTACATTTCTGCAAAACTCTAGTCATGTGTTTACGTTTTAACAGATCTTTTGGTTAATATGAAAATTTTACATGCATGAAAATTAAAAAATTCCATCAGTGGAACTACAGTGTTAAAAACATTTTATGCTAACACTTTTTAAAGAATTAAATATTTTGCAAATGCTGGCTTAGTCCCATTTCTTCCTGCACTCAAAAAGGCAGAAGAAAGTGAGTAAGGAAAAGCAATTAGGTGCCACTTTACGAAAGATGGATGAGGTACCACTGACAAAAGGCAGTTGGGCGGGGCAATTACGGTATCATAACGGAGCAGGATGAAGGAAGACTACAGAGGCAGATTTTTCTAAATGACTTTATGGAACACAGACCTTGTTCTCTTTCAAAGGATGATTTCTGTTTTCTTTTTGATATGTGGTCACTAGTGTTAAATCAGATATTAATATATGTCACAATAGATGTTTGTTTTCATTTAAAACTTCAAAGTTTGCATTAGCTTTTTATTTACTTTTAATTTCCTTTGGCCAATTTAGATTTCAAAGCACTTGTTAATTGCCTTTGTCTCCATTTCTTTCCATTTGTATTTACTTCTAAGTTTTTTTCCATACTCTTGTACATCATAATGTTTCTGAGGTGAATCCAATTCAAAACATGTTTATTTAAATATTCCTCCAAAATTAATATAGTTTCTGAAGCTCTGATTACAATATTTTTCCTAATTATAAAAATGATATATTAAAGTAGAAAATCTGGAAAACACAAAGAAAAATAAAACTCATCACTAATTTTACCCAAGAAATAATAATTTGTTAACATTTACATGTGTTATCTTTGGGTGATTTTGTACTTAATGTCATACCTGAAACACTTTGGATGACAATAAAGCCACTGCAAAATTATTTTTTATAGAATAATATTTATCTCCATAATTTACTTAACCGTCTCCTAATTTTGCAGATTTTGTTTGAAACCTTTTACCCATTCTAAAATATTGCTGCAAATGAAAATCATTCTGTATATGTATCTTTCCTTATTTCTGATGAGTGAAATATAATTTTACTATATCAAAGACCATGAAGCATGTAATTAATTACTTCTGCTATATGCTAAGGAAATTTATACCAATTTTCAATTCTATCAACAGTGTATGAGAAGTCTAATTTCACAGATCATCAGAATCATTGTCGTTATTTTTAAGTCTTTATAACATTGATAGCTAAAATTCCTTTTTGTTACATAAAATAATTTTTCATATTTATTACACATTTATGTTTCTTCTTTCACAAGTTGTTGATTACAATCTTTTGCCCAAATTTCACTGACACCTTGGTAGTCAGTTTTTCCCACTGAATTGTATGAGCTATTTATCCATGATTTGGGGGCTGGGGAAGACGCGGCTAGAGAGTTGAACATCCAGCAATTAAATGCTTCAGCCAGAACAAGGCCATGCCACTTCAGTCTCCATTTCAGTGCTTAGCGCTATTCACATGGCCATGTCCAACATCAGGAGAGTGGAGACGATTTGTTCTTGTGTCCAGAATAGGAGAGCTGTATATTGGTGAATATTACTAATGTCTTCAACAGATGTGACCCCTTTGCTAATCAAAACCAATTTAATTTTGCTCTAGTTTGTTATTTTTTCTTTTACTTTTGTATAGTATTTTTAATTGTTGTTTAAAAAAGTGTTTGTTTGGGGATCTTTCCCCTCCAATATGTCTGCACACATTTAACTTCTAATAACACAGACAGAATGGAAAATAACTGGCCTTCGCTCAGCATTACCTATCTCTAGTCTCTCTCCCTAGAGATGACTACTTTTAAGTACTTATACCATTCTTCTAGTGATTAACGCCATATTAATAACATTATATAATTCATTTTTAATTTCTCTATTTTGTTATAATTTGTATTATATACTTGAAACCATATTTCTAATTTCAATAGTTATATATATCTTTCAACTGCTCAACTTCAGTTGATAACATTTTGGGGTCAAGTTTGAGGACATTTACATTCTACTTTGTATTTGTAATTGGTCTTATATGCATATATTTTACATACAGGTTTTATTATAAAAGCTTAAAATCAGTAAGTATTATATACTTAATTATATCCAGCTTTTTGACTATTTTCATAAGAGCCAAGTACCATGCTATGATTGTTTTACTCTTTATGAATTTTTTCCAGTATATTTGATATTTTCAATATCCACTTGTATTATGTGGCTTTACATATTTTTAGGCTTTTACTATCATATATCCAGTTCATGAATTCCAGTCTTTTTAATGACTTTCTTCCATTCTCTTTATGCGGTCTAGATCGAGTCTCCCGTACAACTGATACCCTGGGACAGTCTGTATTCTTCTAGTTAATCATGTGTTTTTCTAATTCTTGGTTTATTTCCTCATATGCTTTAAATCCACTTGCAGTAAATTATTTTAGAACAGTTTTCTTAAAATAATAAAGCTGTTCATTTTATCTCTGCCCTCTCTTTTTATAGATAGATAGATAGATAGATAGATAGATAGATAGATAGATGATAGATAGATAGATGAGAGATGGATAGATAGATAGATAGATGATAGATAGATAGATAGATAGATAGATAGATGATAGATAGATAGATGATAGATAGGTAGATAGATAGATAGATAGATAGATAGATAATAGAATGCCAGCCTTGCTGAGGCCTAGGAGGAAAATCACATGTCCTTAGAACTTGGAAGGAATTGCACACTTATCTTCCATTATCACATATGGTTAAAAAGTTAAATACTTGTTCCTTTGTGCATTTATTTTTCCTTTTTGGAAGATTTCAGGGTCTTTTTAATTTTTAGTCTCCAACAATGTCACAATAATGTGACTACATGGGTATTTGTTTGTATCCTACTCAGCATTCAATTTGAAAACAGATTCCCTTTTAAGATCTGCAAAGTCCTTAAATTACTTACAAGATTTGCCCTCTTCTATTTTCTTTAGTATTTAAATATACATTTAAATATGTCCTTCTCATTTAAAATTTATTTTATTAACACAAACCTTTTAATGTAGACCATCCACCAACTTTTTTGTGATACTATAATTTTAAAAATTATTTTTACTTATGTGATGCAATTAAAACAAGTTACATAGCACTCCTTTCTTTGGCTCTATAGAACATTAACCAATTCTGTGATTACTCTGAAAATGTACACCCAAATAATATTTAACCAAATATTTGCTTTTTCTTCTACCACTCATTGCATGGCTATGTGAAAATATAGTTTTTGTGGACTTTTGGAATTTATAGAGAATCACTGGGAAAAGAGAAACATATTTCTAACTGAGGATCAAAGCAATACAAGAAGCAAAGGCTGAATATAAGAATGTGGAAAACAGATGAGCCGGGAAATGTGAGCAAAGACATGAATAATAAGATACTTGGTTTGTGTGTTGCACATTATTGTTTCCTACTTCATCTTAGTAGTTCTTCTTTTTATAATTAACTATAAGTCATTCTTTTTCCTTTCGGCAATGGTTCTATAAAACCTATGTATTTTCAACTTCATCTTTGCCATCTCATTCTTTTGGGAGAGTTTTCATGGTGGTGAGATAATTGAATGTTTTATATATTTTTGATATTTTGTCTTAGGTATAGGGCTTTTGAATTTTAAGTTGGATGATTAATATAAGCTTCAATCTATCCTCTGCACTCGAAAAATAAGCCCGGTTAAGGCTTCATGTATATTTTAACAGATACACCACTAATGATCACATTAAGAGTACTCAGTAGAAGAGAGGACGTATGGGCATGGACAATGGTGGGCATTGATTGTAGGAATGGTGGGGACAGGGGATGGGTGAGCAAAGGGGAGAAAGTTGGGACAACTATAACTAAGCAATAAATAAAAATTTAAAAATGAGTACTCAGTAGAAAAGTATATGAAGTATATCTGATAGAAGAGACAGAGCTGGGGATTTAGGGCTTTCATTTTTTTATTATCAACTTTTCCTTAGCCTTTTTTTGGTTGATAATCGAGATGATTTCTAGCTTTAGAAAATGAAAGCACACTGAAGGGGTGGCCATGGAAATGATACATTACTGGCTGGTAGAAAGTTCAGTTTACTGAATAATATATATATTTTTTTTCCTGATGAAATTCCAGAAGATTGATTTGTAAGCTTTCTTACGATAGAAGTGGTGAGAAGATTGCTGGTCTCACAATAACTCTTCGGAAGTGTTTTAACGCTTCCCTAAGAAGTATCTGTAGTTGATTCTCATTATTCACAGTAGATACAATCTATGAAATCGCTGTCAACTCTGGACTAGTGAATAGGGAAGCATTACTCCTGGCGAAATATAGTTAGTTTCCTGTGAGCCTCTGGTCACAACATTTTCATCAACTGATCAATACATACCTTGTTTTATTTGTGTTTCTGTTTCACAGACTTTGTTTAATATACTTTGTGGATTCATTGATGTTGAGCTCATGGTCAACAGCACGGTAACTCATGCCTGAACAAGGTTGATCTTACACATGTATTTTCTTTGTAAAGCTCATCAGAGTCCTCTTGCACTTGGGAACACCAGACAGTACGTCAGCACTACACTTTGGGGCTACCTTCAAACGGGAACACCATCAACAAAGAAAGCACAAAAACGCAAAGCACTTAGCATGAAATTAACTGCAAAAAAGACACTTATCATGTGAGTGCAAAACAAGAAGGCAGTGTCGCCTTGCTTAATCTCAGCTGGGCAGCATGTGTCCCGCGGTTAGCAAATGACTGCGGAAGTGCTGCAAGTATCGATTTGGGTGTTAAAAGTAAATTTTAGTGAGTAAGTCAATTTGCAAATACAAAATCTGCAGATAATGAGAACTGTCTCTATTTGATTTGAACCAGTCTTGGCAATGCAAGTTGCTTTCTATTTATTTTAGCAGTCCGATAGAATTTAAAGGTCTTTACCTTGCTTTGAAGTGTTCACAATTACCTATGCTGTGAAATGTTTATAATTTTCTGTGCTGATAAGAAACTGACATTACCTTAAACTCTGCAGAAGGAATGAAGGGGAAAAAATAATGCTTATTCCCATAATTCAAGTTCATGGTGGTGTGGCTGAAGGACAAAGCATTTTATTTTATTTATGTTTCTTTCTTTATCGAATGTCCCTGAAATAAGAGAGGTCTAAAGCACTGAAGGGCATTACATTCTTTTGAGGTGTGAAAGCAACACATTTTGTGAGTTGTGTTGTCCTAGGTTTTTTCACTTATATTTTGCTCGACTTGTCACTTGGAAGGTCAAAGGACCCAGGAAGTTAGAGAAGCGCTGCCGGCTGCTGCGTGTGTCTGTGCCTGATGTGCGTATAACTTGGCCATGCGTTGGGAGGCTTTCATGGGCTTAACAGAATCTGGGTATCATTCTGTCTCTTGTGAACATCCTCACCGAGCTGACACTAAAATGAGGTGGGGGATAATAAACAAACCGACAAACAGAAAAGAGACAGTTATAGGTTGGGGCATATGCTTTAAAGGAGATCAGTAGGGCCATACGATGAAAGAACTAAATGAAAACACTGTGTTACGAACACTCCTGGAAGAGGTGAGATCTGAGCGCAGACCGGGAAGATGAGGATCTGCCTGCCAGATGCTGATTTCGGGAAAGAGCCTCCTGGTGGAGGGAGCAGGGAGTACAAAGGGCCTCAGTCAGAAAAGTCTTAATGTGGTTACTATCAGGAAGAAAGCCAGAGTGCTTGCAACACAGCGCAGGAGTGGGCAAAGGTGCCGGTCAGGTAAGCAGGGAGCGAAAGCACACGACGTTTTGTAAGTCACGGTAAGCAGCATGTGTTTAATTTACGCATATTCTAGATTCACACACATTTCGGACTGAAAGGTAGGCATTGAAACAATAACTGATCTTAATGCTCTAACTACTCGGCTTCATCAGAGCAGGTGTCACCAAAAATATGCACTGGGGAGAAGCCAATTCTGTTTTCACACTCACAAATTCCTTTTCGGATGACAAAGTTATCTTCATTTGATTGAATTTGGGTTTGCCCGGCCCTCCCCCCACCCCGTTTTGTGAAGAGAGATATTCGTTTAGTATGAACAGCTCTCTAGAAATATCTTAAGCAACATTTTCCTGTCTACAGGGACTTAAGGTCTGTTGCCTTGGGACTCTCTCTATATACACCAGGCTACTGATATTACAGTTAAGTTATATTCCAGGTCTTCAAAATTTGTCCCTTACTTGGTACTACTGTTTTCTTAGCAACACGACTGTCAGCTTTGATTTCTAAATTTCTGTCTTCGTTTTGAATACAGGAACTCATGGACTGGGCTGACCTGGCCTGAGGGTCACCATGTCCCTCCTAGCTCCACAGGGTCAGGCAGAGGTCAATGCTAGCTGTGAGGAATGAATGAGGTCCTCCCTGAGGCCATGTCATTGAATAGTCTCTGCTCTGAAAAGCCAACGTGGGAAGAAATGTTCTATTTAACTTGCTCATCCTCTGATCCATCCTCATTGTCTTAGGCACACCATGATCTTCAGCTGCAAAAATAGCTACTTAAAAACATATAATGCCAGAAGGATTGTCATTTTCTAAAAGAATATATTTTGCCCAATTCACTTGTCTAACGGACAAGAACAGGCATCTACGCAGGGAATGAGGGGAGTATTCTCATACACTAACCAGTAGCAGGCAAACAGAGTGAAGTTATTGCTTTGAGTAGTACATCAGGTCTTTTATGGAATCTGCAATCCCCACTGTGATCCTAAAAATCAGTGCAGGCAACAATTAAGGTGGCATCATATCCCTCAGGGTTTGTTTATGCTGCCAAGTTCAATCTACATCCATAGGATGAACTCTGCTTTCCTTTTCTCCTTGCCTAATAACACACTTGGAGTTTCATATCATTGAAAGGAATAGAGTCCAACCTAGGAACGGGCTTCTTGAATCTTCTCCTGTATTATGCTTTATGAATAACTTAGGAATGTAGTTCCCTTGGGGGAAACTGTTAAAACCCAATAACTCTGTAAAATGGAAAGATTGGGAGACTCTGTGGTATTTCTCAGAAACCGGATAGGTGAGATGGAATCCAATGATAAACTAGGAGGACCTCAGAACCCAGGCACGGGCGTCACGCTAACAGGAAAGGCAATAAATACCAGTCTCTGGGGATGCTTTCTAGGGGGAAAGATTTTAAGATCTCTCTTGATAGTCTACTTAATTACAAAATAATGCTTGTGTCAGAAAGTTTAGCGTTACGTTGATCTGAAGTTTATCGTGCTGTAATTTGAACATTCTGTCCTTTAATCAATCCTCTGAGAAAGAGGCATAAAAGTCTTTGCTTCCTCAGCATGGTGGGACTTTGTAGACCTGAAGGTAGCAAATAAACTGTGCATTATTTTCCATGTAAGGAACACACATCACATGAGTTTATTCTGTGGCTTGTTTTTCCTATAATATATAACCTCATTGCACTTTTGTTTTATTAAAAAAAAGAATTAAGACCTGCTAGATGCAATGATAATAATTTCTAGCTAATTTTGATGATAGTAGAAGTTTATATTTAAGATAGTTTATTTCATTTTATATTGAATATTTTCCAATATTACATTTAGTTCAAAATCACATATTGACAACACACATTCAATAGGTAGTTCATCATGTTCGCTGATCTTTTCTGCCTGGTTCTTTTTTTTTTTCTTTTCTTTATTATGCTTGTGTTTGGTTAGAAATCAGAACTCTACTACTTGCTGGCTATATAATATTAGACACACTAGTTAACATTTCTCCACCTCCATTGCTTTATCTTTGTAAAATTTGTATAATGTGACATCTTTTCTATAAGTATACTTAACATACTAGGTATATAGAACATGCTCAACCAATGCAAGTTTCCTTGCTGAGTACATTTTATTTTTTATATGTACTATATGAAACTAAGGCACACATGCATATATAAAACACAATGTTTGTTCAACCTTACCCTATTTTTAGTAAATAATTTTTATGACATGACCAGGCTACCTCTAGGTATCACTCCTTAGGATATCCCTCTCCTCAAACATGTACAGAACCGAAATCAGGTTCAGGGAGGTTGGTTTGCTTTTTACAAATTCACTTGGGAACCTATTCAGCATTCATTCTTCCAAGTGGCTTCCATCTCTTCCTCCCTCCCTTCCCTTCTCTCTAAAAATAAATAAATAAAATCTTTAAAAATATTAAAGCTACTTCTTTTTACAATTATAATTTGAAATTACATTAATTATGCTTGAATTCTTTCCAATTCACTAGTAGATAGGAATGATTTTCTGGACTATTTCTGTATTTTGCCCCATCCAGATAAGAATAAAGCCTGTTATACTTGAGACCTCTCAGGCAAGTTTCTTTGACATGAGATGAATATCTTGTGCCTTCCATAATCAGCAGGCACTTTCCAGGTGTTTTTGCTGTGCTTTTGTGGGAGGATCTCTGATGAAAACAAACCCAGAGTCATCTGCTCCCACATACTGTAAATATACTAGGAGAAAAACGACAAACATACTGAAGATTTGAAGATGGAAGATCTAGAAAGTGCAGAGATCATGGTGATAGATGAACTTGGGAAACACCCTGTATTTGGTGTAAATGTGGGAGTAGAAGAAAAGAAGTTATGGTCATAACTTAAGACCCTTAAATTAGGAAGGTGCCCAGAAGGATGTGAGAGGAGGTCCAAGGAATGGCTATATTTGATTGTGTGGGCACATAGATAATCACACAAATGGACTTGGCACATTAGTCCAGGACCAGGACCTGGGCCCGGAAGGTGAGCAGGTCACCTGCGGCAGTGTGGGTGGGCTCCTGGCTAGAGGGTTGTTTAGGGAAGGCTGGCCACATGCAGTCCTTGTGAGCCCGGGGTTAAAACTTGAGATCAGAGCTATACAACAGAAAAGGAGACTCCAGTACAGTTCTGGCTGAAAGGGAATTTCAGGTTTTAAACCAGAACAGGGGCAGTAGCATTGTCTTCATATGGAGGAAGAAGAAATCTTGGACAAGAACTATCATGTTAATGTTAAGACTTACAGTCATTGTGTCTTTATTATAGAGAATATTCATGATTTCTGAGCCTTGTAATTAAGCAGTAGTCATGTGCTGAGGCCATTCCTTTAGTAAAAATGATTATCATTTTTTCATAGTGCAAGGAACTGACTGCTGTGATCTACAAGTATTTTCAAAGCCACCATTATGCAGCCACTGTCTAAACTGGAATTAGTGATCATTCATCAATAGGACAGCCAAGAATCATTGCATCCTACAAATCAAAGGAAAATGGTTTCCCTTTGGTTGATTTAATGCTTTAAGCTTTAAGTTTAAGACGTAAGTTTAATTGTGTCAATATTATATTCCTTGAAGAAAGATATGGTTCAGGGAAAGAGAAATTAGAGGCATAAAAACCTATGTTGTTTTTTTAAGTATATTTTATTGATTATGCTATTACAGTTGTCCCATTTTTTTCTCCCCTTTATCCCCCTCTGCCCTGCACCCCCTGCACCCTCCAGCATTGCCTCCCTTAGTTCATGTCCATGGATCATACATATAAGTTCTTTGGTTTTTCTATTTCCTAAAGTATCCTTAAGCTCACCCTGTTTATTTTATGGCTACCAATTACGCTTCGTACTCCCTGTACTTTTCCCCACCAATTCCCCCCCTCCCCCTCCCCACTGATAACCCTCCATGTGATCTCTATTTCTGTGATTCTGTTCCTGTTCTAGTTGTTTGCTTAGTTTTTGTTTTTGTTTTTTAGGTTCAGTTGTTGATAGTTGTGAGTTTGTTGTCATTTTACAGTTCATAGTTTTTGCTCTTCTTCTATTTCTTAGATAAGTCACTTTAACATTTCATATAACAAGGGCCTGGTGATGATGAACTCCTTTAACTTGACCTTATCTGGGAGGCACTTTATCTGCCCTTCCATTCTAAATGATAGCTTTGCTGGAAGGAATAATATTGGATGTAGGTCCTTGCCTTTAATGACTTCAAATACATCTTTCCAGCCCCTTCTTATTTTCAAGGGTTTTTTTTTTTTTGAGAAATTAGATGATAGTTTTATGGGCACTCTTTTGTAGGTAACTCATCTTTTCTCTTGCTTCTTTTAAGATTCTCTCCTTATCTTTAATCTTAGGTAATGTAATGATGATGTGCCTTGGTGTGTGCCTCCTTGGGTCCAACTTCTTTGGGACTCTGAGCTTTCCTATAAGTCTATTTCCTTTGCCAGATTGGGGAAGTTTTCCTTCATTATTTGTTCAAATAAGTTTTCAATTTTTTTTTCATCCTCTTTTTCTGGCACCTCTATCATTTGGATTTTGGAACTTTTAAAGTTGTCCTAGATGCTCCTAAGTGTCCACATTTCTTTGAATTCTTGTTTCTTCATTCTATTCTGGTAGAATATTTATTTCTTCCTTTTGTTCCAAATCCTTGATTTGAGTCCCGGTTTCCTTCCCTTCACTCTTGGTTCCCTGTATACTTTCCTTTATTTCACCTTGTATAGCCTTAATGTCTTCCTTCATTTTATGAGTGAATTCAATCATTTCTGTGAGCATACTGATTTCCAGTGTTTTGAACTCCACAACTCTGCATCTGACAGCTAGTCTGTCTCCTCCTTGCTTAGTTCTTTTCCTGGAGTTTGGATCTGTTCTTTCCTTTGGGCCACATTTCTTTGTCTTGGCACACTGGTCTGGATGAATGTTTCTTTAACTCCTTGGTTGTCAGAGTTCCATGCAGTTTGATTTTTCTGGCAGTTATGGTTGTTTATTGTTTTTAAGTTGGTTGTTAATCCTTTTTTTGGTTGTGTGAGGAAGCAAAGCATTTCTCCCTATGTCTCCATCTTGGCCGGAACTCCAAAACCTTTGTTATTAATATTTTCTTCCTGAAGAATCTTACTAAGTTGATGTACAACTAAATTTATAGCATATTACTATGCCTTAGGAGACTAGGTTCAGGAAGAGAATATCAGGCTGTGCTCTATCCAGCCACTGAGCCCAGGGAGGATAATATCTGGAATAGGGTCAGTTTTCATAACTGAAGAAATGGGATTGTAATGGTGGGTCTTTCTTTCTCACCTGAGCAATGTATGTGTTAAATATCTAGAGACTCATCCTTGTATTTAAAATAGGATCAGATCTAGTTTTAAAGATTTTAGTGGTCCCAGTACCTTCTAATGTTTGCAAGATGTAGATGTATATAGGAAAGGAAAGGTAATGAAAATATTTTTAAAAATACATAAGCACCTCCACTCTCAAGTTAATCCCACCATTAAATTGAGAAAGTCCCTTGTTCCCCAAGAAAAATAACAAATAATGAAAAGGATATGGTAACAGTGATATACAATTAAATGCCTTCCACACATCCTTTCCCCCCCAAAAAAACGTAATCTTAACTTGTTCCAAAAGTAAAAATCCTCCTCACCTAATATACTTCATGACTCTGGGGGCATCTTAGCACAGTTACCAGAAATTTCTTTCCTGCTTATTTTCTATGTTTCTGTCCCCTCCCCTCAGTTTTTTTCCTTCACTTTTCTTTCTTTTTTTAATGGCAGTGGGGAGTGTGAAGGAGTATAACCTTGGAAAGAGAGAAACAGAAACCTAATTTCCTCAGTTACCTGACTTTGGTTCACTAGAGCACCTTTCATAAACATTGTATGTCTTTAAGTTTTATATGTCTTAAAAATGTTATCTTAAATGAAGGACTGCAATAATAACTGAGAGAGAGTCAAACTCAGGTCATCGTACTAAGATATATGGAAAGACACAGAAAAGAAACATGCCATGAAAAATGTCTTAAAAATATTTAAAACCTTTAAAATATTTTCTGACAGGATGTTTATTACAAGAGAAATAACATACTGATATCTGAGAGGGGCCAAAACCAATATGGACTCCTAGCACTCTCTGTCTTCATCTCTCTCTGTGTCTATGTGGAACAATTAAAAATATTTTTCAGTCCATTTATCACTCATTTGTTCAGTTGAAACCTTCACCTTAGGAGCAATTTTATTCCTGTAGTACCTTTTGTTGTTCTTAATTTCACCTCATTTTTCTTGGTGCTAACAGTCTGCTGATGCCTACCATTAATGTTGACATTATGAATGGATTGTGAAGCCAATGAAGATGCATATCTTTCTAATAAAGAAGAACAAACAGAGATGAATGTTCTTCTAATAATACTAACAGCAGCCACTATTACAATAAAATGCCCACTTGCTAAGATTATTTTTGCTTCCTGTAATTGTGTATGGAAATTCAGTGAAATTGATATTCATTCATTCATTCATTCATTCATTTTATATTTAATACAATCAGTACTACCATTAGGCCAGAATCCTTACTAAGTGGTCCAGTGATTCTCAAAGTGCTATCTGAGGATCATGGGATTCTTGAGACCCTAAACAGGGTCTATGAAGTCAAAATTATTTTTATAATAAAATCAATACACTGTTTGTCTTTCCAATTTGTTGACTTTGTGCAGATAGTACAAAAGCAGCCGTTAGCGTGAACTAACCAAGGCAATGACACTAACCAATGCTGAGCAGCCATGGTAGTCATCACTTTCACACACTCATTAAAAAAAAAGCTCTAGCTGGTGTGGCTCAGTGGATTGATTGTTAGCCTGGGAACAAAAGGGTCTTGGGTTTGATTCCCAGTCAGGGCACATTCCTGGGTTGCAGGTGAGGTCCCTAGTGGGGGGCATGTGAGAGGCAACTACACATTGATGTTTCTCTCCCTCTCTTTCTCCTTCCTTTCCCTCTCTCTAAAAATAAATAAATAAAATATTTCTAAAAAAGAAGAAAAAATAATTTTGCTCAAGAATGTCTATCATAAATCAGTGAAATTTGATGATTTTATTGAATCTCAATACTTAATTTTCTATTGTTTGAAACAAAATGAAAATATGCATGAAGTACTTGTGTATGTTTATTTATTTCATTGATATCTTTTGATTTGAAACTATAACTAATAAACTAGAATTATTTAGACTTTGTAATTTTGCTAATAGATTTTGAGAAAGAACAAAGTCAGTATGTTACTTTAAGGAAAACAAGTAACAGTTTTGGGTGCCAATTACAATAGTTAAGCTCTTAAATTAAAAATAGAATTAGGGAAAACACATCTGCCACTGTGAGTTTGTCACCTCCTCAATAATTAAAGACAAATTAGATAAGATGAGTGTAATATTAAGGAATGTAAAATTTTGATATTGCACAATGAGATACATTGACATTTGAATGGCCAAAGCATAATATTACAAAATTACTCATGAATAAAAGATCCACTCAAAGGAAAAAAAACAGATTTTAATGGAACATAGAACAGAAAGTTCATTTTTATGGTTTTAGGTTTCATGTTACAATTAACCTTTAAGAAACTACACTTACCAACTTTAGTGTGGTTTCAAAGAATAATGTCCACAATTGTCACAAAAGGCTACCAAAATAGTTGCCACTTTTAAACCACCTATGTATGTGAAGACTAGTTTTCTTAATATATGCTCACCGAAGTAAAGTAGAGAAATCCAGCTGTCTTTTTCCTTTAAACATCAAAAATATTTGCAAAAACAGAAAGCAATGCACTCTTCTCATTTTGGGGGTAATATACTTGTTTTCCATAAAATGTGTTATTGATATTTGCTTTTGATGAGCTTATTGTTGTTTTAAAATGAATATGTAAATATTTTTAAAATCTCTGTTTTACTTTTAAATGCAGTAAACAAAGATAAGAATTTACAAAATCATATAAATAGAGGCTCTTTGGGATCCTGGATAATTTTAAGAATGTAAAGCACAGGTGGCAAACACAAGGCCCGTGGGCCGAATACACCTTGTTTGATCCAGCTAGGCACCTTGTTTCTACCCAGCAGGAGCACTGAGCTCTCGCTTAATGGTTAAGGAGTAGTTACCTGTATACAGTCCTGAAATTACGTTTGGCCCTTTAAAGGCAACCACGAGGCTGCTGTGGCCCCAGCGAAAATGAGTTTGACACCCCTGATGTAAAGGAATGATAAGCCCCAAGTGTTTGAGAACTGCTGTCCCAGTCTGTGAGGATTTTCTACTGGTGGGACTACAGAGCTTGAATTGAAAACACCAAGAAACAAGAACTCACAAATTTAAACTTTAGTTTTATTTTCTTCAATCTCCTGCACAAAGTTTATTGCAATTACTATGCTCGGGAAAAACTGTTTCCTTGCAGGGATCAAAACTCTCAGTGAGACTCAACCATGGCTCACCCCCTTTCAGATCCCACCAAAATTATCCAAGTGGAGAGCTGCATTGGGCACTTTAGCCCCAGGCCAAGTCAAGTTCAGCAATGTCCAGTATTACCCTGCTTCCCCCCCGCCACACACTTTTAGCAGGAACCAATATTTATCTTAGTCTAATTATGGAAAAAGTACAATAAACTTTGGAGAAAAATTCTTTTTCAGTGTTCTTGTAAAGATCTGTCACATGCAAGTAAAAATAAACCTATTTATCCGAAAGTAGTTTTTTCAGAAATGTTTTAAAACGAAAAATGCACGTGTATACTTTTGATTTTTACAATGGCAAAAATGAGAAGAAATAATGCTTTTTTCCCCCCTATTTAGGCATCACAAATACATATGTGTGATTATACGTTAAGGATAAGGAAAGTTTTTCAGTTATTTAAGGGAAAAGTTCTATTAATCTGTTAATGATTTGGGACGACCAGTCAATTATTTGCAAAGGTAACATAAGTTTTCCATTTCCTGTAAGTACTATAAGAACAGAGAGGCTATTTTCATAGTCTAGGGATGGACGTTGCCTTTCTTGGGTTATATCTAAAAAACATGAGCATAAAAGAAAGGATTAATAGATTTGATGGCATAAAACTGAAAAAAATTTTCCGATCCTCATTTCAAAATTAAAAATAAAAGATTGGGAAAATGTTTCTAATGTATGCAATTAGCAAATGGTTAGCATTTACAGTGTATGATGTCTGTAAAGTGCTCCTACAAATAAAGAAGAAACACAAGCAACCTTATAAGATTGTTAAAGGTCAGGAAACACAACAATAGGAAGAGGTACATGTATTTTACAAACATGTGAAAATATTTACTAAACTGAGAATATAGTAAAGAGTGGAACTATCCGTGGTTGTGCATGTGTGAAATAGACTCAGGCCCAGTTGGAGGGGTTTTATCTCGTCCAAATTTGCATATCTAACCTGTAATTCTACATCAAGCAATTTGTCCTTGGGACAGTCAGGTATGTGCTCAAAGGTAAAAGTAAAGGGTGTTCATTGTTTTCAATGGGGAAAATTTGGAAACAGCCTTAATGGTCACTAAAAATGAATCAGTTAAATCAATGATGGCAAATCAATGCGACAGATTTCTGTTCAGCCATGAAAATACATGTAGTTGTATTTTCAATGAGAAATATTTCATTATCTTAGTATAAAAATACTGTTATTCTTTTTATAAAAATACCGTGTATGTAATACATGCCTAAATGCACTGATAAAATATCTCTTGAAGATATACACAAAGGTGATATGAACTGTGATGTAGTAATGAGAGATTACATTAGTGATGTAGTTAGAGATTTTTCACTTACTTTTACTGTTTGTCTCAACTTTTTACTCTTTATTAGAAATTCCCAATGAGCATGTATTCATGGTAAATGTAGTTATGTTGCAGCTGTATCCTTACTAAATACATTACATGAACATAGGAGGTTTATTAAATATTAAATGAATTTTCCTGGTGAAATTAAATGAACAAAAGCAGCTCACAAGATGGATGTAACTTAATTCATTGATTTGAGTTGTAAATGAATTATTTTTATGTCCACACTAGACCTCTGAGTTTTAGGGAGTAAACCGGTGAGCTCCTCCCTCCTCTACAGTAATTAATTAGTTACGACTGAAGAGCTGGCCACTGCCATCTAGCTGACACTTCCAAACTCTCCCTGTAATAAGACAATGAATGAATTCATAACCAACTAGGGGAAGTCACCAAGCTTTCTGCTATCATGGCTTGATATCTAGAAAGCATCAAGGGTGAATTCTAAGATGTGTAGACAAGTAAGTGATTTGCAATCAGGAGAACCAGATTTGAATTGGCTCTCTAAATTGCTTGTTTTCTCTGGTGCTTAGAGCTATTATCAAAAATAAGATAGGAGTTAAATTACAGGTCATTGTGAGTCATGAGATAGTTTTGTAAAAACATTATCTTTGTAGTAGAGTTTTTAAAATTAAAAACCTTATTATTCTAGTTTTAGTAGGAGCCTCTGAAAAACTAATCTGAATTGAAGGAAATAATGGAACAAACCATGTGGCCTTTCCCGTGAAGAATGCAGTATAAATATACACAATGTAGATATGTGGTGGCATGTTCATTGTCAAATTGAATCTTACAATGTATCGAATATTAATGTACTTTAAATATAGTAGGTAAACCATTAAACTATTGAGTATTAATATGAGATCATGAATTTGAAACTGCAGGACATAGTAGAAGGCAGTATTGGAATTACCAAATAATTAAAAACCAGAGCAGCTGCAACTTCAGAGAAAGGAAACGTGGGGTAAGGTGGAATGTCGATATTGAGGAGGAGGCAAGTAAGCTGCGTCTGTGAGAACATTTAGGATTTAGTTCAGAGGCGGATCTTGGAGAGCCTGGAATGGATTCCAGAAATAACAGAAATTATCAGCAATTCTGTCATTCACTTATGAAACATTTTCTGGGTTTGTTTTTTTCTGATGAATTAGAAGGGTTTAATATAATGACTCTGATAATATATGTCACCTTCAGAATTTTTAAGTACCATTGCTTTATAAATAAATGAATGAATAAATGTTAAACTATTACCCAGGCAGGTGACTGGTATTTAAAGATACACATTTTTTCTTCATATGTATTCTTTATTATAGTAACATTTCTCTAAAATCTTGTATATATTTAGCATCTAAATGTACTTAGTATCTACTATCATCTGGTATCTTCTTTTTCCATACGGAAGCACCGACACAGGCATTGTCACCTTCATTTTATGACGAGGAGATTGAGGCACAGAGAGGTTATCTGTCCTCACACCATGTGCTCTAGGAAAGCTGAGGTCGAACCCATCACTCCATCACTCCAGGCCCAGTGGTCTGTACTGTGCTCTGCTGCATTCAGCTATATCTTGTGTTTTCTTCTTCCCAATGTTTAATCGCTCTCTGAGGTTGTTATTTGTTCATGAAATTTATTTTGCCTTTCACATCACTGAAGGAAGATTTTATCTTTATTGCTTTAGAGCCTGACTGAATGTGTCTTAAAAATGTAGCTCTAAATGCTTACAAAGATCAATGAGCCCTTGAGTTCTTTCCCTAAATATTATTTATGGTAGATGCTTGAATTGGATTCCTCGACCAAAATGCAAGGAATAGCAATGTGAAAAGAAGTGCATTTGTGAATATCTACAGGATTAATTTAAAAAGTTTCCAAGCCATTCATCATAGTGCCTCTCAGCTTGACTTCTGAGACCAGAATATAATTTTCTTTTGGCATTACTCTTTTAAAATACTATGGAGATGATTTATTTGATTAAAAGAATAATTATGGGAACAAACTAAAGGTTCCACAAATATTTGTATCCAATGCAATTGAGTATGAAAATCCAGTTTGCTATGGCATCATACTAACTGAACCTCAATATTACTTATTCTTGAAAAGCAGACAAGGTCCCAATGGTTTGGAAACAGAACAAAATACTAGATGATAAAGAAGTAAAGGATATGAGAAAAAGCCTTTAGACTACTTTTACTAGGATTTACAAAATATTGGGCATGAAAATATGGCCCATCAAGGTGGGACTGGGTAGCTCGGATGTTTGGTGAAGTTCTCCGATACAGGTCACTTAACCCCTTTGCATGGTACTTTCTTTAACTATGACAAATTGGGCTGGTCCAGATGACTAGCGGCTGGCTCTATCGTTCTGTAGGTGTACTAGTTAACTGTGTGTTTGATGTTGCAAGATGATATGAACCTTATGTCTCATTCACCCTATAACCTAGAGGAGGAACAAAACATTAAACTAATTTGAAAGAAGAGCATCATACTATGATTCTGTTTTCTGTTCTCTTTATTTTCATTTTACATGATCTTCCTTGTCCCTTTTGTTTGGATGTCATCCATTGCTATCCCTATTTGGGAGAGAACCAAATATAGATACCTCCTCTAAATCTTTTGTTACCCCACATTTGTATTACCAGTTTCCACTTAAAGTTAATTAGAACTGAACACCTTTAAAAATTATCCTTTATAACCTACTGCCAGACAACACCATTAAAAGTGTATTTCTTTCATGTTATTTAACCACATTAACATTGCCTTTGATTACAATTACTTTTTATGTCTCCATGTTCACAAATACCCTTCTCTTACTAATTTCAATTCTTGCCTAATTTTGTCAGTTCTGGCTCCAAATTGGAAGATTTCTCCTCATTCCTCTCCTTACTGTTGTGGTCACAAGCCTACATCATACTTTAAGTACAACAGAGAGTTCACTGTCTTTGTGTCTAGTCTTCCTTTCTTAAAATTTGTTCTACACAATTTATTTCTCTAACGTACATATTTGACTATGTCCTGCTCTTTTCAAAAGGGATCTGTGAGTTTCCACTGTGGGGAAAACAATACAATCTCCTCAATCTAGACTCTTCACTTAATGGCTCATCCTTCCATTCCAACTCTCTCTTCTAGACATCTTTCTATACTTTGGTCATATCAGACGACCTACCAGTTTGTAATTCATACTGTTAATTACAACACAGTTTTGTGTAAAAGATATCACATACAGCTGTGACTTAACCAATGTAAAAATTTAATCTTCTGTCACTAACAACCCAGATGTCAGTGGTCAAGGGCTGGTGTGATGGACCTATTCCCTGTGGTCATTTAAGAACCCAAGCTCTGCTACCTGAAGTTTTCAGCATGGTCAACTGTGACTTGGCACCAAGTCCCAATTTCCAGGAGCATGAGAGATGAAGTGAGGAAGAAGAGTACACTGTCAGCATTTAAAACATACCCTAAAATTTGCATGTAATATTTCCTCTCGTATGTCATCGGCCAGAACTTAGTAGCACTTGGTAACCTGGCCATACTAGTTGCATAGAAGATTAAACATGTAACATTCATACTAGTCAAATATATGCATAGTTAAAATTGTCATTACTATGTAAGTAGGGAAAACCAGATATGGAGTAGCCAGGAGACTTTCTCACACCCCCAAAGTTGTTGGTGGTGCTCTTTTCCTCCTCTTTCTCTGTCCCTGTCACTTTCTCTTATCTTTCTCCCCTCCTCTCATCCTCCTCCTTCTCTCACCCTTCCTGTTCTTTCTCTTAGCTTCATTGCTTTTCTTGCTGTACTGCCTGTTGAGAGGGCCTTTCCTTTAGTTCTACCTCTGTTGCTAAATTTCCTATTCGATGTTCAGGACCAAGCCACAGCCATACTGTAAGATTCAAGATTCTGTAACTTTTTGTTGTTGTTTACTCTATTACACTTGTCCCAATTTCTTTTTTCCCTTTTTGCCCCTCCTCCACCCAGACCACCCTTCTCACCCACAGCCAATCCCCACACTTTGTCTATGTCCATGAGTCATTCACACATGTCCTTTGAATAGTCCTTTCTCTTTCCTTCCACCATTCCCCATCTCCCTTTTCCTGCCTACAGCTATCAGTCTATAACTTTTAATCAATCTATTTTTCTCCTGATTTTCTTTTGCACATAATGTTATACCTCAATATCTAATATATTGGTTTCATCATTTTATTCAGAATTTGAGCATGTATGAAATCATTCATATTTTGGTTCTTTTATATTTAAATACATTGTTTTGTGTATATTAAAATTTTTAAGTAAATATTTTGGCATCTGATATGTTCTGGGTACTGTTTTATTTATCTCCTTTTCCTCCATCAGCAAACAAACCTTATTAAACAAACAAAAAAAATAACAGTACTCAGAAGTTAAGTATCTTGACTAAAATTATTTAGCTAGTGAATTACAGAAAAATAATCTGTTTACCAAATGACAAACTTGCCATAAGCAAGTTTGTTGAAAAGACAATTTGTGCAAATAAGATTGGTTAAAATATTAAGGTGTGTTTTTAAGTTTGTATTTCCTAGAGCTTCATGGTGTTTCTTTGGCTTTGTAGGCCAATCCATCTTGAGCAAATACTGTATTTATTTACATTGGTCTGATGTTTAACATATTTATGAAAATATGTGTCTGTTTTTGTATAAGCAGTGTATTATCTTGTCTTTTTGTCCACCTATGCCTTATCTGTCATGCTCATGCTTCCGCATTGGCCTTTGAATGAGATTCTGTATCAGTTTCTAGAAGACCTGAGGTTTTACAGGACTCCCAAAGTATTTTTTCTTTCCATTATGCCATGCTGCCTCATTGACTATATGCTCAAAAGTCTTGCAGAATTGATTTGAAACCCTTGCTACCTCCTTGCTGGAAAACATAGCATCCTTCAACCGTGTTAGATAATGGTCTTTTAATAACTCAGTTTTATGTGACCGAAAATAGCATCAATATTTTGTGCTTGTCCTGGAGAACAATATAACTATCTAACTTACATGAATCAAAGTTTTCTTTAGGTTGGGGGCTCATTTGTGATCATCACAAATAAGATCCTGTCAGCACATTATCCAAGTCTTCAGATGAAAGCATGAAGAAAACATCAATTGTGCACAGTAGGCAGTAGAGCCGTTGGCTGCTACTCACCATGTCTTGACGTCTTTCTGTGTTCCTATCCTTTTCAAACACAGCCATGCTGCTCGATGACAGGAATACCTCCCAAAAATGTGTTGTTAGGTGATTTCATTATTGTGCAAACATCAGAGAGTGCACTTACACAAAGTAGATTGTATAGCCTACTACAACTACTACTACTACTACTACTACTACTACTACTACTACTACTGCTACTACTACTACTACTACTACTACTGGTGTAGGTTAGTTTGCGTCACCACAAACGTGTGAGTGATGTGTTGTGCTACAGCATTATGAGGGTTACGACAGAGGAATTTTTTAGATCCATTATAAGCTTATGGGACCATTGATGTATATGTGGTCCACTGTTGACCCAGATGCCATTTGGGGTGCAAGAATTTAATGGCAACTTTTGCTGCTAGATGTGCTCTATAACTTCAAGTTCAGGCCTATAACAGTTTCTGGGCCAATCAAACCAAAGAGAAATCAAAAAGAAAGTCATTACTTTCTACTAAGCTACTTGTTGGGCTTCCAATAATTATCCTTCTAATCATCCTTGACAGTTAGAGGGTGTTGAGAATGTAGCCTGAGTACCTATGTAGCTTCTGAGCCTTTCTGTAAATTTTACCCCGATTTTGACTCAGTTCATGAAACTAGGATCTATTCTGAGCACCGTTTAATCGGCTAACTGTAGTCTTGCCTCAAAAGAAATCTTGTGGTACACATTGATCTTTCACTTGCCATCAGACACAACATGCTCCAGTCAGGTCAACCTGCCTCTTTATCCCTCTCTCATTAACCTCTCAAATGAGGCACAATATAAGACACAGAAACTACCATAAACACTTCTGAGGGAAATCTTTCTATTTCTATTTTCCATATATGTTATACTTCTAAAATGATTAATCACTGGTCAAAGTTATTTAAGTGGCTGAGAAAAAGAAATAGCAACCACAGTATAATATTGCATAAGAGGAAGATAATGTAAACTTATATATTTACTCCACAGAAGTTAACAAATGCCTACTTAAAATGTGATTTTCCTACTTGTCATTTAAATTTGTCAAGAGAAGCTAAGAATAGCAAGATTTCCATAAACTAGGCCACAATCGCACTCAGTTATTTCCTTTGAATGCGGAAGCAGAGACCATATACATCACATTAAAGCTCTGCAATTCAAAGTAGTTGATATGATACCCTATTTCTTCCAAGGCCCTTTGTCTTTCCCTGTTTCCCTCATTCCCTTGTGAGTACTCAAAGCAATAAGCAGACACTAATATTTTACTGCTTCATGTTTGCTTGACAGAAAGCACAAATATTTAGACTGTTTTGAATGAAAGAATTTCTACTTTTTTGGATGTCTTCATTGGGAGAGTTATCTCTGGAGTGGCTCAAATATTTTTATAAGAGGTTTAAGAACTTAATATATCAAATAATATACTTGCATTTTTGTTGCTATTTAAAGAGTGCAGACCTCATGTACTATCATTTTATTCCATTTTATTGGAGTTCATTCAGAAGATATTGCCAACCAGGTGGTATCAAAAGGTTTTGCTACTTCTGAAGAGGTTAGTGTATAAACACACTACAACATATGGCTCAAGATTCATTTACAGGTATGACAGCTTCTGCATCTTGTTGCCCTAATTCAATTTAATAGTGTGTTGAGTTAGCTGCCTTGGCAGAGGTATTCATCTGTTTTTTAATATCTACACAGTGTAGATTCAATGAGCATTTATTATAATTGCAATAAATTTAATAGTTCTACTGTCTCAATGGGGAGTCAGGAGGCTGGAAGTCCCTTCTCCAGGGGAAACTCATCATCAGAGGTGCTGATTTTTCCAGTGGGAACTGCCACTCAGAAGTCCTTGAATTATCAGGATTAACTTTATTTTTCTCTTTTAATATTTTTTCTCTCCTTGATTTTTTCCTATTTTTGAACTTTACATTGACAAATAAATGGAAATATTACCCTCACTTTTAGTAGTAGAATATATTGATAGAGGATGATAGAATAATTTTAATGGCCCTGAATGGATATATCTAAATGAAATACCATAAATTCCAAACCACTTTAGATAATGTATCACATATGGATTTTTTGAATTGCATGTAGGTTTATGAATCCACAAAAAACTTATTGTATGATGTATTAGTTTCCTATTGCTGCTGTAACAAATCACTATAGACTTAGTGGTTTAAAACACCACAAATTTATTATCCTACAGTTCTAGAGGTCAGAACTCTGAAATTAATCTCAGTGAACTAAAATCAAGGTGTCAGCAAGGCTGCATTCCTTTGGAAGCTCTAGGACAGAATCCATTTCCTTGCCTTGTCCATCTTCTGGAAGCCACCTGTATTTCTTGGTTTTGCCCTCCCACCTTCAATGCAGCAATGGCAGGTCCAGGCTTTCTCACATTGGTTTTATATTTCTCAAATTGTATCACTCTGGCACTATTCCTCTTCTGCATTTCTCTTCCACTTATAAGGACCCTTGTAATTACACCTGATTAATCCAGAATAATCTTTCCATCTCTAAATCAGAGTGATTAAGCAACGTTAATTCCTTTTGCCATATAACTTTACATTTTCACTGGTTCCAGGAAAGTAGGGCACGGAAATCTTTACGGGACTATTATTCTGCCTAGTAGAGGTGGTGGTGACATTTAAAAAGAACAGAAGAGGAACGTGTGAAGAAAATAAAACAACAAAGGGGTTTGCTAGTCCCAGCTCTGTCGTCAGCTAGCAAGGAGAACTCAAAGTTACTCAGTTTCTCTGCTTCACAGTTTATCATTTCAACAAAGAAAAAAAGTAATAACATTCACTAGGAGGCTCTGATATGCCATTCACTCATTTATACATGTATTATTTTATTTAATCATCCAAACAAAATTATCCTCACTTTACAGATAATAAACTGAGGCACAGAAGGTTTATGTAACATTTTCCTGATCACTCAGCAGTAAGTGGAGAGGCAGGATTTCACTCATGAAGTCTGGTCTAACAGCTCAGAAGTTTTTAATCAATTGGCTAGACTGCTTTTGTTGAAACAAGATGGTAATAATTTATTTTGCATTTCTTTAATAGTTAAATAAGTCAATAAGTACTAATTGGACATGCACTGTGTGACTAGAAACTCTAGTAGGCATTGAAAATATGGTGATGAATAAGCAAAACAGAGGTTCTGTCTCAATGAGTTGAAATATAGATAAGATGACATATAGACATTTGTTCCTGTAATTCACTGTTGTGTAACAAACCAGCCCAAAATTTAGTGACTTAAAAAAACAATTATCTCATTAGCTGTCATGATTTTGTAGGTTTACTGGTATCAGTTGGCCAATTCTTCTGCCCCATGTAAATTCCGCTGGACTTCATGCAACTAGAAAATCCATGATGGCTCACTTTTGTGACTGGCAGTTGATGCGGGCTGTGGGCTGGGAGCTCACCATGCGAGCTGGGCTTCTACTTGCATGATGGCTGCATTCCAAGCAGTGTCCGAGGAATGAATGTTTCAAGAGGGATGAAGCAGAGTCTGCCAGGGTTCTTAAAGACCAGGTCAGAGATTCACACCATTACTTCTGCTGTGTGCTTGCTAAAGGCCAAGCAGCAGCAGAGTGACTTCGTATTGAAGAGGAACACAAATATCCTTCAATCTTTTATGGGGAGCATGTCCAGAAGCTGTGTTCAACTTTAATCCATCACAGATTAGACCATGGAAAACAAGTGAGAGAGTTTTATGAGATGAGGCTGAGGAAGGAATCAGTGGTCAAATCACACCAGGCTTCAGGGACTTTGGAATCTAAAATAACAGCACTAGGAAGATTTTGGACAGTTTCAAACATGTAAATTCAATCACAATGCAGAATTAAATTATGAATGCAATAGGGAGATCACTTGGCTACAATATGGAGAATGGAGTGAAACTCCAGGATAGTAATAATGGTGACTGAAACTAGGCAGGTGGGTAGGGATGAAAGGAAGTCAGGTCGGAATGATATTTAGAAGGTATATTTGACAAAACATGGTGACTAATTCCATGTGGTGGAGGACATACAGAAGGCAAGGATATGAATTCTGTCTTGAACAACTTAGAGTGTTACTTATTGCGTTACCTCATAGTAGAACAGAAAAAGGTCCAGATGGGAAAATGATGAGCTCAGCTTTGGAACCATTCATTGAACTAAAAGGCCTATGAAAACATCCCACTGATTTGTCTACAAGGCAATTGGATAGATGGTCTGGAATTCATGAGTAAGATCTCAGTTGGAGATAGAGACCTTGCCATGTTCTGCCTGGGCCTAACTGAAGGTCTGACTGTGAATGAATGAAGGTACATAAAAGAGAATATGCCTTGAGAAGCATGCTTGGGACAGAATTCTAAGGAAAACCAACATTTAATGTTCAGAGAGGAGGCGAAAGGTCAAAGATGACTGGGGAGAAGCATTCAGAGAAGTAGAAAAAATGCTTAGACCAGTGGTGCCATAGAAGGCAAGTAAAAGCAGTTTCAAGTAGGTTTCATAGGCTGTCTGTGGTTCATGCTGAGACATCAGGGGTCCTTGGGAGGGAGCAGAAGGAACGTCACTGGGGAGCTGAGCATATGAGTTTGGTAGAGTGACTTTGGCAGAATCATCGGAGTGAGCTGATGAATGACTGGAAGTGAGCACTTGGAGGCTGCATGTAGGCCATGGACTTCTTTGGAGATGTTGGACAGTCGAAGACAGGGGAAGATGGAGGAGAATGAAATGTTGAGCAAGTTGTTTTATTTTTTTAAGTTGAAAAATTTAAACAAGAGAAGGAGCCAGTTGAAAATCTAAGAGAAGGAGGATGATAGTTTTGTGCCAAAAATATTTTAAAAACTTCCTTGAATTTAAGTATGGGAATGCTATGAAAAACTAGATTTCTAATATTGTAGAGAATTATTTGGTTATTAATTATTATTACAAGCATGTTAACATTATTATTACAGGCATATTTGTTATTTGCCACTGCTATTCACATCATTTTATTTAACATTAATAACATTTTAAATCTTGTATGCTAAAATTTTAAAACATGAAGATGACTCTGACTTGGAAAGTACAAGTGGGAAAGTATGGTCAGTTTTTCCTTCCTTAGAGCTTTTGATTTAAGACATAGGCACAATGCATTTGTCCTTGGAATTTCTTTGCGATGTCATTTAGGAGAGGAGAGACTATCTTCAAATCAGAATTTTTAACTTTAGAAACACTTTCCTTCAAATTCTTCTTGACACAGCTGAATAACAAGTTTCTGGACTCCTTTGAAATTTTAGTACTTTGAAATTGAAACTGTCTCAACTCTTGAATTTTTTATTTAATGCATTTAAAAGAACCCTTTGTAGGAAAAGCCAGAGTGTTGAAAGGAGAGATGATCAAATTTTATAAAGAGAATAAGCATGAACTTATTCCCCAAATTTTAGATTATAATTAGAGGACACCCCTTGAAGCACAAAGAAAGTATTTTAGGAAAAATCAAAATAAATATTACTTTCAATAGTCTGTTTTAAATTAATGAAATAGTAACCAGAAATGTGAGACCGCATGAAAATACAAATAAAGGGCATTCATGAATGAGATAGATCTGTAAGGTTTTGTGTTGTTCAAGGTTATAGTGAATGTGAGGTACATGACTTCATACGGTTTCTCAAAACTGTTCTTCCACATGACTCTTAAATAACAGATTGCATATGGCCTAAGGGGAACCATGTTCTTTCTAATACGGGGTTGGCATTTCAAATGTTTCTATGTCTTAGCAGTTAAGGATATAAAATATTACTGAAATAAATTGGCCCACTGCCTATATTAGCAACTCAGATCTGTGGTTTCCTGTGTGTCTTTGGGCAGATTACTTAACCTTGGTGAACCTCAATGACCTCATAGTGAAACTAATAGTATCTACCTTATACTACTTTTAAGAAATATTAAAATAGATGTATTAACATAAAAGCTTGATGTCTTTGTTATTATTGTTGTTATGCCAAGATACTATAGTGCTGGTTTTGTTGAAATAGCATTTTAAGTAAAATGTAAGGCAATTTTAAACTGAACTCAGTACTACTTATGTATAAATCACTAAGGTAGGATGACAATACTCCAGAAAAAAATATCTTTGTAAAAAAATTATGTATATTTTTCCAGATTAATCAAGTTTGTTAATCAACTAAATAACATTTAGTATTGAACTGCCAGAATGGCCATGATAAACAAATTAACAAAAAACAAGTGCTGGAGTGGATGTGGAGAAAAGGGAACCCTAGTGAACTGCTGGTGGGAATGCAGACTGGTGCAGACACTGGAAAACAGTATGGAATTTCCTCAGAAAACTAAAAATGGAACTGTTTTTGACCCAGCAATTCCACTGCTGGGATCATACCCTAAGAATCCTGAAACAGCAATGCAAAAGAACCTATGCACCCCAATGTTCATAGCAGCACAATTTACAATAGCCAAGTGTTGGAAGAAACCTAAGTGCCCACCAGTAAATGAGTGAATAAAAAAAAACAACTATGATACATTTATACAATGGAATATTACACAGCAGAAAGAAAGAAGGAGTTCCTACCCTTCACAACAGCATGGATGGAACTGGAGATCATTATGTTAAGAGAAGTAAGTCAGGACTCCAGAAAAAAATATCTTTGTAAAAAAATTATGTATATTTTTCCAGATTAATCAAGTTTGTTAATCAACTAAATAACATTTAGTATTGAACTGCCAGAATGGCCATGATAAACAAATTAACAAAAAACAAGTGCTGGAGTGGATGTGGAGAAAAGGGAACCCTAGTGAACTGCTGGTGGGAATGCAGACTGGTGCAGACACTGGAAAACAGTATGGAATTTCCTCAGAAAACTAAAAATGGAACTGTTTTTGACCCAGCAATTCCACTGCTGGGATCATACCCTAAGAATCCTGAAACAGCAATGCAAAAGAACCTATGCACCCCAATGTTCATAGCAGCACAATTTACAATAGCCAAGTGTTGGAAGAAACCTAAGTGCCCACCAGTAAATGAGTGAATAAAAAAAAACAACTATGATACATTTATACAATGGAATATTACACAGCAGAAAGAAAGAAGGAGTTCCTACCCTTCACAACAGCATGGATGGAACTGGAGATCATTATGTTAAGAGAAGTAAGTCAGGCAGTGAAAGACAAGTACCATATGATCTCACTTCTAAGTGGAACCTAATCAACAAAACAAACAAGCAAGCAAAAAATAACCAGAGACATTGAAATTAACAACAAACCAGCAGTAACCAGAGGAAAGTGGAGAGGGATAATGGGGGGAAAAAGGGAAAGGTCATCCAGGAACATGTATAAAGGACACATGGGCAAAGCCAAAGGGGGTAGGTTTAAGGATGGGAGATGAGGATGGGTGGGGTGGGGGACCGCGGTGAGGTGAAAATGGAAACAATTGTACTTGAATAATAATTTTAATTTTTTTCTTATTTTGAAAAAAAAAACCTATCTAACTTAATTTTATTCTACCTGAGTGATTATTCAGTTCTATTGATACATTCAGGGCATACATTTCTGCCCCCCCCCCAGAATACAAATTTTCTTTTCTTAGTAATGGTTTATTGAAAAAATAGTAACAAAGAAGATAATTTAAAACCAAAGAAGGAAAAAATATTGTATATTGGTTGCCTAAGTATGTAGGTCTTTTTTTTTGATTTGGAAAATATGAGTATGGGTTGGAGAGAAGAAAGCTTACCCACTACATATATACATGTGTGTATGTATGTGTACATATAAACATGTATGTTGATGTGCATGTATCTACATATGCATGTAGATGTGCATATGTATATACAGGGTCCGGCAGAAGTAACGCCTGCGTGAGTGTGGTTGGTAGGGTAATAATACGGGTGTAATAATTTATAGTTTTAATTTGAACATTTCACCTAAAATGTCATACGGTGTGCTTGAGTGTGATATTGTTATGTTACAGAATTACACGCTTATGATTTTCAATAAAATATTTTATAATAAAATGGGATGTTATTTGTACCAGACCCTGTACATGTGTGTATCTATGCAAACTATACAAACACATAGACACACACACCTAAACACATGTAGACTATAGACTGTAGTCTCAAAGTGTTAATGGGGAGAATTGGTGATTCGGCGAAGAAGATTCCTTTCTCTCCTCATTCCTTCTTGAATTAATCCTCTCATTTCATCTGATGCCACACGGGAAAGAGGATGAAAGTAAAAGTATGGAAGACAGAGAGCAGCACTGTCTGCATTGAGGAAGACAGGTCAACATTAGGTACCCTCACATGGAAGGAGAAAAGTATGGGGTCCAAAGGCACCCGTTTGAACTCAGAATGGCAGACCAAAGTTACAACAGGTGTTCCTTAAAGTCTCACCTATGACTGCATCCAAAAACTATTCTCAGACACAGTCATTTAATCTAAGCGTCAGAATTGGAGGGAACTAAGAGATTATTTAGTAACACCCATTTATTTTATAAATTAGCAAATTTATGCCCTGAAAGTTTAAGTAACGTGGCTGAGATCTAACAGTCAGTTAAGAGCTGCAGCAATATGGCACAGTCCTGGACTCCGGCGGCCTGAACTTCCCGGTGCCGTCAGTGTTACAGCTTCTTCAGCAGCATGAGGTGAAGTTCCAATGGATTTTTTTTTTCTTTTCTTACAAGTAGAGTTATACCAGACTAGGTATTTCTACATTTAAAAAATATATTATTCTTTAGATATCAAATTAAAAATTGACATTTTATTTTCTTGAAAGACATATGTATATTCTGTATACTCCTTAACTATTTTGAAATATAAGTTAAAATGTATCTATGATAAGCTTTGCGCAGTGGCAGTATCGTAGCTAATGAGGTTATCCAAGGTGCGATTATTGCTAATTGAAAATGTATCTATGAGGTTTCACATTTTAAAAATCATGCATTTTGATACCTACAACTGATACATGGTATAGGTGTCTTTTCTACTAAAATAAATATCGTATGGTATACTTGTGAGCTTTCCTTTATGCTCACGTAAAAGGACCTTGCAGTTGGGCACATCAGTTTTTCATAAATGAATTCATATTTTTAAATCTTGTGTAATTAGAATTGCTTTGTATTAATACCTGACTTTTTCCATTAAAAGTTCTTTTTAAATAAGCGGTTTAAAATGATTTTGATCAAGTTCCCCTTATAAGTAGAAATTCTTTCCATAATTAATTCAAATAGTGTTTCTTTAGTTTGTATGCCCCTTTTTAAAGTGGCATACCCCTTTTTATTTTATTTACTTTTTATTTTTATTTTTCCCATTACCATGTAGTCCCCTTATACCCCCTATCCCCAGAAATAACCACACTGTTGTCCACGTCCATGAGTCCTTTTTCCTTTTTGCTCAGTCCCTCCATCCCCTAACCTCCTCCCAGTAGCTGTCATCCTGCTCTCCACCTATGAGCCTGTCCTCATTTTCCTTGTTAGTTCAGTTTATTCATCAGATTCCACATGTAAGTGAAATTATATGGTATTTGTCTTTTTCTGGCTGCCTTATTTCACTTAGCATAATGTTCTCCAGGTCCATCCATACTGTTGCAAAGGGTAAACTTTTCTTCTTTTTTATAGCCATGTAGTATTCCATTATGTAAATGCCCCATACTTGTTTTATCCACTCATGTACTGATGGACACTTGGGCTGCTTCCATATCTTGGTGATTGTAAATAATGCTGCAGTGAACATAGGGATATTTTTGTTCTTTTGAATTAGTGTTTTGGGTTCCTTCAGATATATTCCCAGAAGTGGCAAAGCTGGGTCAAAGGCAAGTCCATTTTTAAGTTTTTGAGGTATCTCCATACTACTTGCCACAGTGGCTGCACCCCCGTACATCCTGAAAGGGGAACCCTTTTTCACTGTTAGTGTAACTTCTAAATTTCAGTGTGATACTGGGTTTTCTAAATGAGGGTCAGAGCTCCATCTGGCAGAGGAGACTTAGACGGAACTCATGGTGGTGGTGGTGATGATGATGATGAAGAAGAAGAAGAAATTATTCCCACACATTAAGTGCTCTATTTTACTACATGAAGAAATGTCCCTACTTATTTGGGTATAAACCATCTCAAGTGCTTCCATCCTTGCTCTGCCTGTGCCTTTTCAGAAATTTGACATGTGTCCCATGTCATGAATATTTTGGAGACACCTGGAAGGTTTGGTGCTCCGAAAGGCAATAAGCCATTAGCTCCAAGGTACTGGCTCATCCTGAGAACACACCTCCCGGCGGCCTCCACAGCTGCGCTTTCAGGCTTGCCTTCGGCATGGGGCTCAAGGTGCTCCAGCTGTGTTAGCAATTTTTGAAGATTTAAATGTGGCAGAAATGAAGTCATATTTTCCTTCATTATTAAGTTATCTGAAATGGTATTTATTTGCTCATTATTTCATTCACTAATTCAAGATTCTTAAACATTTTCTGACCACCTATTCTAGGCCATTTCTTGTGTTAGGAATTAGAGATTTAAAAAGTGAAATATACATTTCAAACACTAAGCAAATTCTATATCAGTTCAGAAAAAGAGACATTTTATTTATTTTAATGAAACCTAAATATATTAGAATGTAGGAACATAGGCTATTTACCACTGGTTGATAGTAGCAGATTGCTGTGCTCTGTTATTGCAAAGCATAACATTTGTTACTAGAAGGAGTGATTAATTTTGCTGTCTGCAAATTAAACAATGTAGATGGAAGAAAATTCAAACTTTCATAACATGGTAGGTCCATCATTTATGAGCTTTTTTAAAAATAGTTTTTTGTTATTTTATGTACTTTGGTTTCACAACACCCCTGTGATGTAGCTAATGCTATTTACGAGGAAGGAACCAGGGGGTATAGGGTGGGTAAATGGCCAATCAAAATCAAATAGTGACACATAATAAATTCAGCCACCAAACACAGGTTATTGAGCACTAAACCAGGTCCTCTTTTTATCAAGCTGGAGTTTTACATTTGGAAACCTTTCATTTCAAACATTGAAAACCTACCGACCACAGTGGCCAAGACTCAGCACTATATGTTCCCTTATATGTCACCCTGATGTTTAAGTATAAATTTATTTAGGAGAAAGATGGGATTGAAGATTCATCTATTAATTTGCTTATTTATTCAATTATATGTCTAAAATAAGATTGGATGATTTAAAGTAATCATGTGAGCTTATAACAAAGAAAATAGTATTAGTATCTTCCTTTGAGTGCCTATATTTCTGCGTTATTTGTATGTGAGATTTACTCAATCAATAAATTCCAAAACTGGCTTTTTAGTTTAATTACATTTAACTTATTTAGAAATTATGAGTCTAGTAGCTTTTTCTACATCTTATATTTAATTCTGGAAAAAATATATACTTTTTCACCAAAACCTTTTTTAAGAGTATTTTTTTAATTGAGGCATAATTTACATATAACATTGCACTAGTTTCAGGTGTACAACATGATGGTTAGATACTTACATGCACTGCAAAATGATCATCACAATAAGTCTATTTGACATCTGTCACCATACATAGTCATACATCGCTACAATGTTTCTCTTATGTCATATCATAATTATCAGTGTATTTAGGATTAGAACAGTGACAACTCCAGAAATTACCTGATGACTTTTATCATAGGTATTTTGTTTCTTATTAAAATAACCTTTTTTTATTTTTAAAAATTTTTGGGTCAAACAGATACAATGTATTTGGATTGTTATTTGGCTGATGATACAGCAAAGTATTTGGAAGATGTATGTTCTTAATACGGTATCAAGGCACTATAAAGCTTGTTAGTTGAAGAGTCAGAGGAAAAGAGAGCTTATTGAAATCCCTGAGAATGAAAATAGAAGAAAAGTAGTGCCCAGGACAACAACCATATGGAAAATTACTGGGTGTCTTGGGAAATATTAGACAATTGTCTAATATTGTCAAGAAAGAGGTGGTTGTATCAATTATATATTGCTGCCCCCCAAAAAGCTGAATGGGCTAAAACAATAACCATTTCATTTTATGAGAGTGTAGGTGAGCTGGGAGTTTCTTTGTCTGGTCTTCCCCAAGCTCACTTAGGGGTATGAGTTCTGTGAGCTCATAGGGATGCCTTGGACAGCTGGATCTCTCTCCTGCTGTGTGTATGTGTTGGGAGTGGGGGGAGCGGTTTAATTTCAGTGAGGCTACACAACTTCTCACATAGTCTTCGAGTAGTGTCCTAAGAGGGCAAGCCTCAATGCAGAAGTGCTTGTGCCTCTGCTTTGATTCTTTCCCTTATATCCTATTGATAATATAAAGTTATATGGCCGTGGTCATGTCAAGGAGGGAGTCACCACATAGGCATAAACAACAGGAGGCATGATTTATTTGGATACTTTAGTGTAACAATCTATCCCAGTCTACCCTTTGGCTCCAACAGTTTATGTGCAAAATACACTCATCCTCTTCCAAAATCTTCAAAGTCTCGTGCAGTCATGGCATCAAGCTCGAAGCCCATGATCTCATCATCTATATCAGATCCATATGTATGCGAAGCTCTTTGGGTGTAGGTATTCTTTATCCAGAACGCTGCGAACTAAAAAGACAACTTTGATGTCCTTTCTCTACCCTCCTCCATGCGCACACCAAATACCAGTGTTGAGAGGGGTAGGATAACCTCACTAATTCAATGACCTTTACATCCTGAAAGGCGTTTTTTGTCTGTTAAGGTCTGCTCTGCCAAAACCTTAAATCTCCTGAGCTCCTACCAAGAAATCTTATAGCAACATCTTTGATTCAGTCTTTATACTGAGGCCATTTCTTACTTTGCCAGGTGGAGATACAGGAAATGTGAAGCAGATCATTTTCCAGCCCTCAAGGCCCTGGCCTTTCTTAGGTTTCCTCTAATTTCCACTAGCAAGTAGAACAGGTCTCTCTTCAGCTGGTCTCTGACCTGTATCATTTTACAAGCAACCGAAGGTGCAGACTGACACTTCCATCGTTCTGTCTCAAAATGTTCTTAGCCAGACTCGCAAGTTTGTATCTGGCACATTTTCAGTCTTCCAGTTAGTTACAGGTGACAGTTTTTCCAATGCTCTGACTGACGTAACACTTGGATGCTCATCTTTCCCGTGTCCAACGGCAGTTTTCTGTTGCTTTTCTGGCCTCCATTGGCCAGAGAGAAGGGACACCTAAGTTATCTTTTGAGTTCACAAATTATAAATATATTAAGTTTGGAATCTATTTGTCATTCCTCCAAACTTTACCAACAGTCTCCTTGCTGTTGGTAATTTTCTAGCTCCAATCCCCAAATCAATGCCACATTTTCTAGGATTTTGTTACGATAGCACCCTATCTTGAGATACCAATTTCTGTTTCAACTGCTACATAATAAACTATCCCAAAGTCTAGCTCAAAAAGACAATCATTTTTCCCTTAAAATTCTGTAAGTTGTCTGGAGGTTTTTCTGCTGGTCTTGCTTGGGTTCATCCACATGAGGTACATTCAGCTGGAGAGTGAGTCAGGACTGACTGAGAGGATGGCTGAAATGCCTGAGCCTCTCTTCATATCGTCTTGCAACTTCAAAGAGGCTAGCTTGGAATTCTCAAAGTCGGGTCGGTGATCCAGAGGGCAAGCCCTAATGTAAAATTACTTATCAAGCCTCAGCTTACATCAGGTTCACTGATGTCATCTTCATAAGATCAGCTAAACGACTGGCCAAGCCCAGGGTCAGTGTGGAAGGCAACTAGTCAAGATTTTGGTTGCTGGGAGAGATGACTTCCTGTGGGCCAGGAAGGCAACAATTTGCTATATTTCCTCTATCAACAGGCACCATTTCTATTCAGCATTAGCGAGTAGTCCATTTACAAAAAGATTCTAGAAAAAGAGCGTCTTCATAGGTAAGGCAGTTTTGAGGAAATATAAAGACTTGGCAATAGAATCAGGAAAAGTGTAATGAAGACAATGGGGAGAGGTTGACACGCATTTTCAAGGGCCTGATGGAAGAGGATGCAAGCATGATGTAGGGTAGAGCTGCACAGAAATGAAGCTGAGGGAGACAAAATAGGTGTCAGAGGCACGTGCTTTAGGTCTGGGACAGTTGAGAATGATGTGGCTTTATTGTGTGTCACTTAAGTAGCAGCAATTTTGTTTGGGGAGTAGGCTCTGCTTCAGCCAGAAAATGTATACTGAAAACTTATAAAAATCCCAAGTAAGATTCGCAATTAATATCTTTCCAAACGTCTGTGTAGGAACAACACTCACGTTTTTTCACTGGCAAAAGTTACCAACGCTATCATTGTCCTGGCCTCGGAAAACACGCACAAGCAGAGACTCAAAAGAGAATAAACCAATTTCACAAAAAGATACTGAAACAGCATGGGCCAACGACTTTGTGCACTGAACCTACAACTTGCGTATATGCATTTAAGGTGCTCTTTACAACCTCAAATATACAGCAGAGTAGTACTGTAGGAAAATTGGTGTTTTAAAAAACATTTAGACTTTTTTTATTGTGAGCTCTGGGATTTAGACCATTGACATGTCTACAATCTAGACGTTCTATTTACCACATATGAAAGCTCTGCTCAGGTCCCAGAATCTCTGCCCAGTTACTGTGAGCCACTCAAAGGGAATGCTGCATTGATTTGGCTTTGTTTCTGCGCAGCACAGGGATGACGTTTGGGCCGTCAGACTTTGCAGAGCATGTCAGGTCCTGGCTGAGGGAGGAGATGGTGCTCTCTCTGTGCAGGAGCAGAGGCAAATGTCCCTCCTGAATAATCTGAGGCCTGATATGCTCGGCCCATACTGAATGTGACAAATAGCCCACAATGGAAATTACAGTGATTAATGTGCTATTACCTAAGGATTAAATTATATGTAATATAGAAATGATAAATATATTAATGCCTATTTAGCCTAATTAAATTATGTAAACTCTCTATTATGCATTGGTTTTGGGTGTACAGCTTAGTGGTTAGACAATCATATACTTACTGAGCAAAAAATAATAACTTTGGAGCAAAAATCCGTCTGAACCACTGGCACATGTGCAGGAGATAGGTTTATTACATCCTTGCCACTTTGATTGTCTGTGAAAATAAAACTTTCTGGTGTCTTTAATGCTATTTACTGTATTCTAATATTTCCTAATTCTGTGAATTTGTTTCATATTATATGACTTAACTTACCTTATATTTTTCAGTTTTAACTTTTGAATTTAAAAGATACTAAAAACTAGTGTCCTTTTAGAAATAAACTAAGACATTCTCACCAGATTTTGAAGTAGAAAATCAGCCAAATCTTTAGCTATAAAATAGGGATAATATTTGTTCTATTATCCTGTGATTCTATTACAAGATCAAAGAGATGCTAGATATGAAGTCCTTTTCCAAAGGTAAAGGTTTAGAGTCATTAATTAACAATTAATGACCTATGTTTTGTACTTAATACTCATTTTTGGATGATGCTGAAGAGCTTTTAATATTGTGGCATCAATAAAACAAATTTATATTTAGTAGAACACATGGAGCACTTGGGAGAAAAACAGATCTCAGATTTCTCTGACACAAAAGCACCTTGACATTTGTTGTTTTAACTGTTTGCAAGTGGAACAACCCAGAAGCCGCTTGACAAGAGATAATTTACAATTCTCCTGAAGATGAGTTTGAGAGAAGTTGATGTTGCATGAAAAGGAGAACTGGGCCAGCTAGCGCACTTAATTAAGTAGTCAGCAGTTATTTCTTAACATAGCTTGCTAGTTTCTTTATTGAGAGTTTAAAAAAAAACACTAATTAGGACACTGCAAGTGAAGTCAGACTTTTTCTGCTTAGACTGTACTGGGTTTACATTCCATAAGATGTGCTTTCTGTCCCTTATCTGATCCTCAGTGAACGTATCCAGCCTCCTTATGTGCTCTGCTCTCCAAATCATCCATTATGTATTTAAATCATTTTATTCACTGCACCAGACATAGATAACGTATTTTAGCAAGTGTCCCTATGCACAGCACCCAGCTCAAGAAATGAAGCATGGCCAATACAGTTGCAATGCCTGAGCCCCTCCACTATTGCATGTTGTCGATCTAGCTATTACCTCAAATTTGATGTTCGTCCTTTTTATAGATTTCATCACATTTTACTACTCAAATATTTATTCTAAAAGGAGTATATAATTTTTTAACATTATGCAAGCAATTTGCCCATCTGCTATAACTTGGTTTTCTCTTAATGAATGAAAATAATGAAATAGAAAAGAAAGCAATTGTTTTCACTGCTGTGTATTAATGCATTCGCTGTACCATTGTATGTGGTGGCTTGTTGAAGGATGTTTTGGTTGTTTGGTAGTAAAGAAATGTGGCCATGGATATTATACATGATGCCTCCTTGTGCACATTTCTTAGTGTCTCGGGGCATATGCCTGAGAAGGGAATACTTGCTGGTGTGTAGTTCTTGAACTCTACAGAATCTTGACCAATAGTTGTCCAAAAGGGTTACATCAATTTATATATCTGCTATCAGTATGTAAATTCTTGTTTTTATATATAATCTTAATTCCTGGTATCACCAGATTTTTCACTTTTGCCAATACGTAGACTCAGGTGGTTCTTAATGAACATTTCCCCAACTTTCAGTGTGGTTGAGCATTTTAAGGTTTTTGTATAAGCCTTCTACTTTGTATAAGTGAGAGAAGAGCATCGATTTGTCGTTCCACTTATTTACGCATTCACTGGCTGATTCTTGTACGTGCCCTGACTGGGGATCACACCTAAAACCTTGGCATGTCAGGCCAACACTCTAACCAACTGAGCTACCCAGCCTGAGCTGTTTTTCAGTATTTTATCTGTAAATTTGGATAATATTAGGTCCCGTATCGATATAATTAATTTCAAAAGGGTTAATACTTGAAAAACCTGAAATGTAATGCCTTATTTCACAAGGATACAGATATGTAAGTTGTCATTACTAAAACAGCAATGAAATATTTTTACATGTTAAATTAGTAAAAATTAAAAGGTTGAAAAATATCCACAATTGGTGAAGAACACCAAAATATGAGACTTTATCTTATTTTGTTAATGGGGATGTGAACTGGTACACTGTATTTGGGTGGTAATATGATAGCAACATTAACACTTTATTTAGCTAACATGCAAACAAAGAATTTCACTTTTAACAATCTGTCCTGCAGAGATATTAGCCCAAGTGCACACAGATGAAAGTCCTGGCATATGTGTTGCAGTCTTATTTGTAGCAGCAAAAATTCATGAAAAGCCAAATATCTCAGGGAATGTTAGTGAACTAATAATACATCCAAACAAGGAACACCAGGTAGTGGTTTAAGAGCATGAACTAAGTCCGCACCAACATCGTAATCTCTCTGTCATGTGTCAGAGCAAATCTCAGGACAACCGCCCTCAGGTCTCTTGAATCAAAAATGTAACAAAAACAGAAACCAGCCAACACAATCAACTCTAACCAGAACTGCAAGGGTGCAAACACCATGCCAAATGGTTGTTAGTGGGGGTTGCCCTGGGAGGAGTAGTCATCAAAGGGAAACTATACCTTTTAATAGCATGCTTGTTTAAATTTGCATGAGTTTATTCCTGTTATTTTTTTAGTTACCAACATTTATTTATGTTGCTAAGATACATGCAAGGGCCCAAAAGTAAGTTCCTAATCTTTCCTGAGGGAACTCTTTTCACACCATGAGTTCTGTCCCTGCCACTCTGACTGAGAAGCAGGCAGGCCCCTTGGACAACGTTGAAGCCAAACGCCGCGCTCCCGTACCAGACATTAGCCCGGAATCTTAGCAGGACTGATGCATCACGTGTGAGAGTCCATTGTGCTAAAGTTATTTCCTCTAGTTAATTAGCAATTCAGGCATGTATGCTAATGGTCCAGTACCTTTCTGTGTATATTTACATAATTGTTCATTATATTATATTATATTATACTTTCCTCCTTTTAATACATTTATATGAGCATGTAAGTGCTGAGGCATCTAAGCAGAAACCCTCTCACTTACCAACAGATGGCATGAGCAAGAAAGTCCTGTAAGAGAACCTCTGAGCCGCACACAAGCAAGAGGATTATCAGGTCTAATGGGAGAGCACCCAGACAAGCAAGGCGATATAGTTCTTTTTTTAATGTCACTCAAAGAAAATATCTTTTAAGTAAAAATATTCTAGGTATTTCAAAATGTTTCAATTATTTTTTAAGTATTTTTTTTATCACAAAAGCCAAAAATGTTTTTTTGTACTAAAATATCATTAGATTTGTATTTTGGAATAAACAGTCCTTCAACTTTGTACATCCTAATTACATGCAGATTGCAGAAATGTCCTAATTAAATTAGACATTACTATAGGCATCCAGATCAAGAGCAGCTATGGGGCTCAAGGTATCCTTCATGGGCTAAAAATAAATATAAAGAAGTAGAAAAGTAAAAATTTGAAGGAGGAAACAGGACAAGTGGAAAGGGGAAGACAGAGAAAAAAGAAGAGGAAAAAGGAGCAAAGATTAACCAAACAGGAAGACAGTGGTAGAATTTAATTTGCAAAAATGTATTGTGTTTCACACACTCATTTTACATAAGTAAGAATATGATGAATAATAAGCATGCACCACCTGCTATTTTGTATAATTTCTGTCTTTGATATTTGGCCATACACGCCCAAGTTGGAGCTCGATGGGACCTCTGGGGGCACTGAGACATTTGAAAGCTGCAATCTGCCAGGAGCACACAGCTGGCTGGTGTCACAAGGGGGATTAGACACCGGGCCTCCAGCCATTCAGCCTGGCTGGCACTCTTTACCCCCAACACTCAAGTCGCATCCCGGCCTGCAGTGCCCTGAACTTACACAGAGCACAAGTGGAGCTAGAATTTGCGGGGGTAGGACTGTGCGTATTTATGAGGAGGAGACACATGACCAAGGGATGAAGAACGGGCCTATCGGTTGTGAAACAGCATCTTGTGTAAACGGAGGTAATTCTCTCTCATGTACGTGTGCAGAACACATCATTAAAATTCACATGAGAGTTATTGCCTATTACTGCCTGTTCTACTGTTGCCTGCTTTCCCGGGTTGATGAATGAAGCCAGCATAAATGTTATAGATTTTTTTAAGCTGCATAGAATGTGGGCAACAGCAATAAACTTGTGACATTTCACCTCACTCAGCAAACACAACACAAAGGTCAGGAAGGGTAATGTTTGTGAGAGAGAAAGAAAAATGTATTACTACAACTTCATTGTCTTCTACTGAGTGATGATATATCACGTTTAATATTTGTATGAAAAATGGGATCAAAATGTATGCAAAGGAGGAGAAGTAATTTATCACACTGAAGACTTGTGGCAGGGCTATGTGGAAAATCATCAGTGAGGCAATGTATAGAAGAAGTCATTGTGGTGAATGTTTGTTACTTTTCATGTTTCCTTTGAGTCACTTAGTGTGTTGTTCAATAGTGACATACTGTTTCTACGCTGGGAACGGTGCTGGGCTCCGAGGAACAGGAGCGGACAGAGCAAAGGGGAGACTCTTACAGAGACAGTGAGTTAGATAGTGAGTTTTGTGCGAGGTGCTAAGCCATCATGTCAGCTCGCCAGCGGGAAGCCCTTCTTGTCATTTGATAAGAAGAGAAGGTGACCCAGTAGAATATGAACTTTAGAATATAATCCTATTAATGAAAAGTAGATAGTTTTACTCCATTTCAGTATGAGAACAGCATATCATATTTACCTAAATATTCCCAGAATAAAAGAATTATACTTCCATTTTTAGCATTCTCCCATGGTTTTACATGGGTACCAAATGTTATAACAATTACAGTTTTAAAAGGAATAATTGTTGCTTATGATAAGTTTTCAGGCTTGAAAAATTCCACTGAATTAAAGAAGTGGGATATTTGAGATTGTGAAAACACCTGAGGATATTTTCACATCCAATGTGCATTATTGGAAACCTGTCCAAGACAAAGAAGTCTCCTCTTCCACTTAGCTTCCCGACTGTGCCCTGCATTATGTATTGATTTAGCTTCGCCTCTCGTGGTAAAATTTTTCCACACATAAAATACATTTTGAAAGCTTAAAATAATAAAATTTCACGAACATTCCAAAGATTGTCTCCTCACAGTAAAGACTAATTGTTTCCTACTATGAGAATAGACCAAATGGCACAGGTAATTTTAAACTACCACTAGTTATTTTTCAGTATGAAAGTTAAGGGGAAAGTGCTGTTATGACTTTATTTCAGAAGTACTCCAGTATCAACAGAAATTAAACTTATCCTAAGAACTTGTTTTGTGTCCTGTGTATACAGTTGGTTCAGATCATGTAGTCATTCAACAAACATTTCATAACATACTTGTGAAAAATTCCTAAATTGGGTATTACAGAGAATACAAAAATTATTATGGAGTTATTATCATTAACACATTTATTTAATGATTTATATTTCCCCAGTACTTTTCTATATATTATATGATTTAAAATCTAAAGCATTTCTTTCAGATAGGCAGGATAGGATTAAAATCCTCATTCAATAGATTAGGAGGCTGAGGCTTAGGTTCAGTGCCTCTTCCACCAGATGGCCAGGAGGAATAGTGCTGTGCTTCCAGTTCAGGCATCTTTATTCCTTTCTGTCCCGGAGGACAGGAGGTCACACCCTGCTGTCCAGGAGGTCACACCCTGGCACATATGTACACCCTCACACATTCACATGCACACATAATCAAAGCTATGGTGCTTCAGGCCCTGAGGGAGGTAAAGGCAGAGTGCTGATGGGGTTTATAATCAGGGAAAGTCATATTCAGTTGATAGTAAGCCAGGCACCCTTCATGCAAGAATTGGTATTTTATTGTATGACATTTATCAAGCGTCTGCTCTGTGCCAACTGTGTGATAGGCTATGCATTTAGAGATAAACAGCACTTCATTCTCTGCTTTCAATGAGCTCAGAGAGGGCAAAGCGAGACAATTATAACTCGGGCTACAATGCGCAAAATGTGCAGAAAAGCACATTGCTTTCCCATGTAGGAAAGGCATGGAACTCAGACCACACCAAAAAGATACCATCTGAGTATTGTCATGTATGTTATTCTCTAAGCAATAGGAAGACACTGATAGATTTTAATCAGGAGGGGTAAATCTGCCATGATAGGGAAGAGATTTATTACAATGAGGGCTGTTGGGGAGGTTGTTACAGCAATCCAATCAATAAATATTTAAGGGCCATATTAAGACAATGTCAGCAGAGCTGGAGAGTACAGATTTGAGAGGTCAAATGAGCATATTTGGTGACAATTTGTAAGCTGGGGATAAAGGAAGGGAAGAAGTCAGGAGGATTTTCACATTCTGAAAAATGGTTGTGGTTTTAACACATGAACACATGTCCCACGGAACTAAGGAATTGTATGCTAAAGGAAAAAGATGAGTAAAATCCTGGTGCAAGATTATTTGATATCAATATTGATTAGAACATAGAATATAAAAAGGAAGGTCATGAGAGGTTTATATAGGGCTTTCTAGTTGCCAGCACTGTTTCAACTCATTTTTTCTGTAATACTGCCCACCCTAGGAAGGTAGGTAAATACTATTATTATCCTCTTTTATACATGATTAAGCTGAGACAGAGTAAAATAAAGTAACTTGCCCAACCAATTCGGACTAGATAAGAGCAATGCCAGAATTCCGTCTCAGGTTGTTCCCACCTTTAGCCTCTACTACTGTTACGACTAAGGTCAGAGCCCCAAGATCCTTGGATACAGAATAACAACTTCTCTGTGCTATTTAACAGTTGATTGCAGGCTTTTAGACAGTATAAAAACAGCGGTATTTTATATATTTCTATTTTTTCTTCTTTATTCTGGAAAACTCACACTTCTGGTCTTGAAGGAATCAAACATTCTAATTACAAATCACACCAGCAAGGAAACAGTATGAAAATACATGACTTAAAAATTAGTCACATGTGGTATATTTACAGTATTTGTACCATACAGTATATATAGTAAATGTATACCATAAAGTATAAAGTATATACATATTTGCTACATAATTATATACAATATATTTACAGTACATATTTTCTCAGTAAACAAATAGGTAAAGGGAGACAACTTGAAGTGATGGTTCATGTTAGGGAAACATTTGCACAAAATTTGAATTTGGCCTTGTGAAAAGGGATGAGAACACTGAGAGGCGGACTGTGAAAAAAAGAGGAAAAACAATTGGCAGACAGATCCTTGGAGAATGCCTTTTATGTGTTGTGCTTTAGGAAGACTAATACAACAAGAGTATGAATTGAAGGAAGGGGAGAGAGGAGGTGGGGGCTAGTTTAGCTTGGCAGGACAAACGAGAAAGGAAATAAAGAAGCACTTGAGGAGTATGCTATGCAAGCTTCATGTAAGTAGGGACCTTACCTGCCACTCTTAATGCTGTGTCCCCAACACCTGAAACCGGAATAGTTAAGTCCCCCCAAATACAGGAATGAATAAAGTAGAATAAAACAGAGATGGTTACAGAGAGTATGGGCAGAACAAGGGAGAGTAATGAATCACTTATTCTGAAAAATAATTATAAAATCAATGATTGCTGGAGTTATGATGCCATGAGCTAAAACAAAAAAAAAATCAACACAAAGGTGTGGTTTGTAGGATACTGTTTTCAGGGTTGTCTCTCCCTGTTTCTGTGGGAATTAGTGGGAATGATATGGGAGTAGACATCTTCTAGGGAGTGACCCTGGAGGCTGAGAGATCGAATCTATCAGCTCCAGCTAGGAATTGACTATTTGTTCTGGCATTTTCTGAACCGAACACCATGCTTGGGAGACAACTAAGGTGAGAGTGACGTTTTGGGAATCGTGCCTAACAAGGTGAATCTGATCATGTTAAAAGGGATGAGACTACTAAGAGACAGAGTGTAAAACGAGAAGAAAAACAACTGTAGGACAGGTCCTTGGAGAATGCCTTTTTACATTAAAAAAAAATTATTATAACAGTGTGGTGATTGCTGGGAGGAAGGATGTATAAGGGGACTAAATGGAATGGAAAAATATAATTTAAAAATGCCTTTTTAATTTAAGATGTAAAACTGTAAGACAGTTAAAGGTAATCAGAGAGAGAAGGAAAGTATCAACATGATATGGTTTTACTCGGCAGCAATATAGAAAAGGAGTTGAAAGAGGAAAAGCTAGTAGCAGTAGAGAGAGGGTATTTCAAGAGCAAGTGTGTGATTAATAAATTCAGAGAAGCTAAGAAAGCTTATCTGACAAAAAGATCATTGGATTTAGCGACTAGGAGATCAAAACTGAAGAATAATTAGGAAATTCAATAATAAAATCAGGGTCAAAGTTTAGAGGGAGCTAATGTCAGGAGTTTAATGATGGGAGGAGAGAGATTTTCTGTGGTCTCCATATTTTGAAGTCAGAATTGCTTGGTGGTGCAGCCTTCACCAGACTTTGCACAACCTGCAAAGGAGCTGCCTCTATTCCCGCATCTGAAGCAGCCTATGCTGTTTCACTGAAGGGAACGGCAATTTATGAATATAAAAATGTAAAGCAAAAATAAGTCATGCCCTGTTCTTCCCCTGCCTTTCTATTAAATAACCATGCAGGGTGCTCTAGACAGTACCGCGTGTGCTACATTAGCAGCACCAATGAGCAGAAAGACCCAGGAGAAAGAGATGCACATTGGATGCATCATCAGCACTGTTATTGGCTTCTATCATCTGGACTTACAATAAAAAGGGGAATGATCAGCAAGTTACTGGTCCCCAGGAGATTATCTTTTCTGCAGTTTGACCTAGAGTGTCTTTTAAAAGGACTCCTCTTTGCTGAGTTTCTCAAAGTTGATAGTAAATATTCAGTTAAAGTAGAACTCAGTGAAAGTATCCTTACTTACACTTCGCAATTAGTTTTGAGTCTTGAGACATAACTTCAATTCTAATATTAATCAACGTAATTATTCAGTAATTTATGATAGTGTCTCTCATAGGGCACCTGTGCAGGTTAGGAAGCCAGACGTAAAACTGAGAGCTTTTCTGTCCCTTCCTCTGCTTCAGGAGGTGATGTGGGAAAAGAGTGACTATGTATAAAGCACTGGTATTGTTTAACTTATTTTAGAACATTGTCTTTGGGAACATATGCAAAGCTTTGACACATTATTTGGACATTCTCAGTGATAGCGAGTTTTCCCTCTTTGAGGATGCATGTAGGTTAGGAAAGCAGTTTTAAATTCTGGAGGCGTCCTTGGGGAGTAAGGTAGAGAGAGAACGTGAGAAATTTTTATTTCTACTGAATTGAAGAGTAAATTCAAAGAAGTGCCACCAAGTTCCTTGTGTATGGTGTCAACAGTGTCAAGTGTCTGATTCTTTGAGGAGAACTTCAGGATCAGCAGCAGCAGAGACACTCTGGAACATTTGGGGGCTAGAGTGTGAGAAGCAGAGCACTGAGGTGTTCGCCTTGGGATGTCGCTGCAAAGCGGGTGAGCAGAACACCTCGGCTCAGGTCAGCATGCCTTGATAGCAAATCACAATGATGTTCTCGTCACGGTTGGGGGGACAGGGGCAGTGACTGACTGAAGGTAAAGAGGGACATGAGCAGTTTTGACCAAATGGCAGTTAATTGGATGTGTAGAAAGGGAAATTAAAAAAGAAATATCTAGAAAACTAGAGGATGTAGACAAATAAACAAGTGAATATGTGCCATGAAGAGATAAAGGTAGGAGGTTGAGGGAAACCAGGGATAGTCAGGAGAGAAAGGATCTTGTAAAATTGTGTTCATTGGAGAATCAGCTGAATTGCCTGGGGAAAAAGTGCCTTCTAAGTTAGGTGAATTGTAATCTCTTACGAAGTTTTGTACGGCTTGTGCCTGTTGTTGGGCCAAAGCCAGATGTTTACAGATGGCCATGAGAACCAGCAGGCCCCTTGACAACTCAGTCCAGAGTCTAAAACAAATGGAAAACGAAAGGTATGGCTCCTTATGCATTCAGACTGCGGCCTCCGTTATCAGGCATTCTGCTGATGCTGTGGCTGCTCTTCCTATCACAGAAGCTATGTTCCTTAAGAGGAGAGGAGGTCTTGTTAATAAATCACATTGCCTGATAGTCCTATACTATTTAGATGACACACTTACACTGCAGGAAATGAAATAAAATAGACCCAAAGAGAATTTTACAGTAATTTTCCCCTCTTATCTGTCATATGGAATCATCAATTTCTTAACAAACTTAAGATTTAAGATATATACATCAGTACACACATCCATATATAAAATAAGACACCGCCACAAAATTTTCCTAGAAAGGTTTTAACAGTGAAAGGACCTTTTCAGGTACCTGAAAAATAAGCATAGTCAAACACATTACAGGTCATTTTCAACCTCTGTACTCAGTCAAAGACAAAAACATAAACAGGAATAAGAGGCAGGAATTTCATCTTTGATTTATGTTAAAGTATGAAATAAATGTAAAGAAATAAATTCAGTTGTTTTCTGAGATACAGGAGACTATTCTACAGAAGACTTGGAATAAAGGAGATTTCAATTGATATATTACACAGATGTAACCTAGAAATCCCAGAAAACTTATGTTAGAAAGACAGAAATTACTTGAAGATTAGTAAATATTTAAATGGAAGTGGGAATATTTGAAATGGGAAGATTAGTAAATATTTAATGTTTACTCTCAAACAAATAGCCAATCTGGCTTTCCTTTTTTTCCATATCATACAATAGTTGCTAAAATTACTGCCTATTATTTATTCATTGTCTGCAAATTGGTTACTAGAATCTATATATATTTTAGCAGTGCTCTAACTTATTAAGTAAATTTATTTTTACATACTTTGTAATTACAAAGCAAATTTATTTTTATGAAAGAAATAAAATGAAATAAGATAATATTGGTCCTATCCTTCAAAGGGGGTTCATTAATTTAAAAGGATGTTTAGTATTATTTTCTGGGTTGTTAGATTATGTTCATGGATAGCTGATTTCTATTCCTTCGATTGAAATAACTCTTGATAATAACAAATATCAGCAATTTATTCACTCGGAGCCATCTGACCAACTTGAAATGGCAGCCTTAGTCCCCATGGATCATTTCTATAGCGTACCGCAGGGAATCAGTTAGGACAAAGTACCCCTACTTCTCAGAGAGACATGTTCAAATTCATGTTACAAAAATCATTTTGACTACATTGCGGGGAATAGAATGGAAGGAGCACAACTGGATAGGTGTGGTAGGAGGAGAGGTGGGTAGGTATTCCAATAATCTGAGTGGAAAGAGCAGGACTGCCCATCAGTTAAGAACATGGACTCCGTATTCAGGTTGCCTGGGTCTGAACACAGCATCGCTCCCTGCACAGCTGCAAGAGCTTGGGTACATCACTTAGTCACTCTGTGTGCCAATTTTCCTATGAGTCATTTAGGACTAATAAGAGTTCCCACCTCAAGGGTTATCATCAGAAATAAGTGAGCTAATGTACCAAAGAGCATGCCCAGCACAAGGCAAGCACAAGGTAAATACATGTGGCAGTGAACTGGGATGATTACAATAAAGATAGAAGCGGACCACGTCTGAGTACATTCAGGTATTAGAAGGAGCAATCCTTAGGGATGGTCTGACTACAGGAAACGGGGAAGGTAGTGTCATATGCCATTCATTGAAATACTAATAGTATTAGAGGATAAGGATTGTGAGAACAATGGGGACTTTCATATTTTAAAAAAATACATATATATTTTTAAGAATGATGGTCCTAAGCCAAAATATCTTGCCAATATTCTTTGTTTTGTATGGAGTAGAACGTGTGAGATAACTGAATTCCATGGCAAAGATGAAAATTAAGTGTTCTGAACTTCTCTTAATTGCGACTTGGCTGAATGACACGAGGTGAGAGGCAGGTTTCCTCCTGGGGACGGGACTGTGGGTGGTGAGCCTTGCACCCACTTCCTCTTAAAGAAGTCTGGGTCATCAGTAGAACTCTTCATAAGCACACTGACCTTCTAGAATAAACACATCGCTAACACAATAAAGCCTTTTAAAAGAAACAATATTATAGGGAATAGGCTGTTATGAATGTGTATAAATCCCAGGTAACTGCAATTTGTTCTTATAACTAATGATTTTAACTTGTACTCTTTTTTTTTTAATGGGGTGGTCCTAAAATATGTTTACACTCACAATGTTTATTAAAAAATAATATATTATTATTTTAATTATTTATAGTTCTTTGAATTTCTTAGAGTGCTAAGTAAATAAGTGCTCATGTGTTTCATGGGTCATTGATATAAACTCTATTTCCTTAGATCTGTTATTTTGTATTTATATAAAGGGCATTATGTTTCAAGCAAATCCATCATTTTATGCCAATTACAATGATTTATCCTTTCTGTCTTCCCTCTTCTTCCAGTCTGCTCCCAGTTTTCAAGAGGCGTCTATGCTATTTTTGGATTTTATGACAAGAAGTCTGTAAACACCATTACATCATTCTGTGGGACGCTCCATGTCTCCTTCATCACGCCCAGCTTCCCGACTGACGGCACGCACCCATTTGTCATTCAGATGAGACCTGACCTCAAAGGAGCCCTTCTCAGCTTGATTGAATACTATCAGTGGGACAAGTTTGCGTACCTCTACGACAGTGACAGAGGTAAGTGAAAATATCTCTCCCTCTTGACATTGGTTCAAACTCAGTGCCTACACACGGCACTTGTACCTGATGTTACCGAGCTCCATAGCTGTGTTAAAGTCCAAGCGCTACATGGTTTAATTTTGCTGTGTAAGATGACAAATGCAATTTGGAACCTGGGTAACATATTTAGAGAGAAAACAAAAAAATTGTGAATGCACGCTTTACATAGACTCTGTGAGCCCCACGCCCAGCTGTACCGTAGGAAGCACCTCTGGCACCAGCAGTTACGGCTCCCTGGTGACTGCGTTACTAGCTCAAGGTCAGTAAAGTGGATGCCTTGAAAATTGGTTTAAGTGAAATTTGAATTCATACATAAATAAGAACTTCTACAGAAACTCATAGATGTTAAATATTTCCACATACGGAAGTTTCACCAGGCAGGTCTAATTATTATTAACCTTGCTTTAAAATGAGGTCACTGCATCTCAGAGAAGGTAAAGGACTTGTTCCTAATCCTCCCACCTGTGGTCCCGCTGAAGAGAGATTTTCTGACACCAGACCCATGGTTTTCTGCACTTCGATCTGATTGTTTAGGATGAGATGTTCTTGACTACCCTGCCAATTGGATAGGTTTGGGCTAATTACACAACTTTTGGGGGGGGGGGGCTGGTCTTCCGTATGTTTTTCATGTCTCTTGTTGAGACGTTCACTATTAGAAGAAATTTAATATTTACATGTTGTAGAATCCCAGATGGCTTAACCATTCCTGGGTCCACGACTCAGCTTCAGTGGGTCTGTGTACTTCCTAAAATCGTAAGAACATTCTGTACACATGTTCATTTCTGTAATTTTTAGAAACCATAACCACACTGGAGAGGGTTAAGAAGCATTGCTGTAAGAGTGCCTACGTACTCTTCTTCAGCAGCTTGCTTCCTGGAATATTTAAAGGCTCAAATGAAAAGCAGAAGCCTGTTTTGACCAAGATGGGGTACCTTGTTAACCAGCAAGGGCAGACAAGAAGAGAGCCAGCCATCAGTCAGTTCCCCATTGATCAGTTTGTAGTCTTTCGCTGCAGCAGGCCTGAGTGAGGACTGCTCCAGCTAGGTGCTGGTTCTCTGCCCTGTCCTCCCAGCCCTGACCGTGAGAACACTCAGTGGAAAAATGAGTCAGCACTACACAGACGGAAAAGTTTGCCTTGTCAACAGCTTTTTTCCTGGACTTTGAGAAGGGAGAGCTTTGTTCTTCCCACGGGAAATGGAAAAGTAAAACACAGAAGTATTTAATGTGAATACGGACTCCAATGTGCTGGATAATTCCAAACCACGCTTTTTATTAATGTGATAAAAAGGTTCCTAAAACTGAGCCTCCTCCTGGCCTTTCTTCTTGCTCCCTGCAGACTCCTTGAGTGCCCTGTTATGTTACTAAAACTAGCCTGAAACTGGTAGGATTCCCAGTTCCTCCCTCACCCTTGCATCCTCTGATGTGATTGCCACCAAAACGTACTTTATCTCTGGACACTGCTCTTTTTCACTGTTACGACTCCGGCCCAGGTCCCTGTCTGGGGTCACAACAATGACACACATAACACTGTCCTGTACCTGTTCCCCCATCTCTGCATTTCCACACTTGTTTTCCTTAGTTCAGTTCCACAGAATAGCCAGAATTTTAAAATGCTTTTAAATGCCTCTCTGACCACATCACCCCCTTGCTGAAAACACTTCAGTGACTTTAAGATCTTACTCTACCTGGTTCCTGACAATTTACCCTACTGTCCTGCCCACTCACTAAGCTAAATCCATCTAACTTTCTTTTGCTTCTCAGATGCACCAAACTCTCTCACCTCGAATCTCTGCACATATCTCTAATTCTTTCTCCTCCTTCATGTCTGTTTATGCAGCATTTGCACAGAGATGCATTTCATACTGTTATTCTCTTTCAAAGCAATCTCTTCTGTTCCTACATAGTGCCCATCACAATTTATAATTAATAGTGATGTTCATTCTTTGACGCAAGAAGTACTATTAATCTTCTCCTGTGTTTCAGGGACTGCTTTACTCACACAGGCTAAGCATTATGCATTTTCTGTAAGATCTGGCTAAAAGCCCCAGGAAGGCGATGCCCAGGCAGTACCCAGCACACTGGTGCACAGTTCTTCACTGTACACACAGTGCTTATGATAATGCGGGGACAGAGTTGATATTCAGTCAAATAGTGGGAATGAGGGAATGAGTTTAGCCTCTGTGTATTTTCGGTTTGAGATGATATTAGAACCAGAATCTTGCTCACTAAATCAAGGGATCTGAAGATGAATTAATTCCCTTTATTGTTTCACAAAGTTGAAGGTGACATTTTTACGTGAGGGACATACTTTGTCCTCACTGTGCCCTCTACTTGAAACAGAACTTTTGAGAGAATTTAAATAGACAACAGCTGACATAAATAGAAAAGGAGAAACTCTAGTATTTGAGGAGAGAGACCAAAGAAAGCAAGCTCTGGGAAATGATCTGGTAAGATGTATGAATTTATAATAGGTAACTGTGAAGAGAACCTGAGGCATTTAAAATGATTTTGTTAATACTTTAGAATTATTAAATGAAATTTAGTGAGATAATCTCCAGTCATTGTGTTATACAAATTGACTTGAGTTGAAGTGCATTGTTGAGAGAACATTAGAGTTATAATAAAAATGACCTACCTAGGGATACATTTTCAAGTTTTTATCAAATAGCTGCTCATTTTCAATATGAAGAGTATTCCACTGGCCTTTCATCTGAAGCCATTTTCAGAGATAAGTGTGGAAGACTGAAAACAGTGGCATAAGATTTGACCTTCATGTAGTGTTTTACCTGACCCATGGAAATGGGATTTTTTGCTGATTTTTTCTTATTATTAACTTCATTTTAGCTTTGCCATTAAAATTCATTTATAAAAGTTTGTTCAGGCATTCATTACATGACCTGGTTTCTTTCCTTTGGTCCTTAAGCCTTTTTTTTTTTTACATTTCAGGGAGCACCTTCTCATCTCAGTATTGCATGAGTTAACAGGGCATCTGTCTAGCTCCCTTTATTCCTAGTATGTGTGCTTTCACAAATAGATTGCGTGATTTCATCTCTCATCTCCCATCTCTAAGGGCTGCAGTTTCAACGGATTTGGTCTGCTCTTCACGTGGTACTCTCTCCACTTCTGGAATTATATGCTTTTTTTATTTCTAGTCAGTGTTGAATAACCTTTACTTTCCTGAGAGTCTAAATAGATCTTCTTTCGAACAGCCTAGGGCCCAAACATGAAAATGGCTCTCCAACATCCTTCCCTGAATACAGAATTAGATGAAGAAGACTTAAAATGTTTCTATGTTTCCTTGTTGCACTGCTCTTAGCAATTAAACTTTCCCTGCATCCAACTATTCATCCAAGTGCTGAGCTCAAGTCCAGCAGAGTACGTCCAATTGTAAACAAAGCAGGACAAAGATGTCTCCTGATCTTTCTACAGATTACCTTCGACTATCTCGAGTTTACGGGGAGAGGGGGGCTGAAAGTGTTCACCAGGTGCCGTGTGGCCTTTTAGCACCGCTGGTGTCTTCACGTTATCCAAGCCAAGCGGCAGTGGCCTGGCAATGCTTCCTGACCCAGTGCTCTCTCTAAAAGCCGGATGTCATTCCTCCGTAGCGAGCTGGGAGATAGATCCTCTATGCAATTGAACTGTAGAGTAACGGGGTTACCTATGTTAACGCTTTAAATGTAGAATTATCCTTGAACAATTTTGTGTGCATGTACTAAATTTGAACTAGGACTTAGTCAAAATGTGGTTTTTATTTATCAGTTTAATGTTAGTAAGATAAGGTAGTACATTTCTATAGACAGTAGGTAAAACCAGAACCAATGGTTTATATCTTCATGTCTCCGTTTTGACTTTGAGCCACACTGTTTTCCTAAAAGGAAACACTTTGATTCCAGTTCCAAGAAGACATCATGTATAGAATAAAAATTCTTCCAAATTATAATATTTTTTTCTGGATGTTCCTGAGAAAGTCAATGAGGGAAATATATGTTAATCTAATCCGGCCTAGGCATGCTGCCACGATTTAGTGATCATGAATATTAACTCCTGTGCCTGAAAGATGAATAAGGCAGTGAATTTTAAATGGAACAAAGAAAATATTTTTAAGAAGAAAGACATGGTCTGAATGAAATATACCTATCTGCAGTAATCATTCTTTAATTCTACCCATTAATGTCCAAACCAAGACATTCGGACTCCACCTGTTTTTAGGCTGATGGATTTTCTATAACCTCTCACAGTGTTATTAACACTAGCTCAAAATGAGACTGAAATACTGCTACCAACACTTTGAGAGGGTTTTACGGATATTAAAATAGGTTGTACAGCTATAACTAGTCCAGTAAGAATTAGGAACATGAAGAGGTACAGCAGTCCAACAATACTTTAGCAATTCTGTATTTTAGCCAAATGTCTGAGAATTTACAGGTTACTTTTAGACCCTTGTAATATTCTTGGGGTTGTTTTAGAACATATTTTAAATATATTTATTTGGAGGAATAGTTAATTTTCTGGACTTTTTTGTATTGTACATAAGCAACTGTGCATTTTAAGGTTTCTTTGTTCTAAGTAATTCAATACTAAGAAATCAGTAATAATAACTCAAATATCTTGATACAGTAAGTACAGACATTAGTGATGAATGATTAATACCTACCATTAGCTTTAAATAAGCCAATATTCATGTAGAACTCCCATTGTTCATGCATGTTTACATTCTGGGTTAAGGGATGAATTGTATTTATAAAGATCCTTCTGTGCTAGTTAGTGCGAAAGGGAAAGAAGCATCTCTCTAGGAATACTTGCTCCCCTCATTAGAATATGGTACCAGGGCCCCAAGATCATGAATTTGTGTTATATTTTAAGAATTTCACTTAACCCCACTAGTTGTAACATGCATTTTCAGTGATTTTTAAAATTTAAAATGACCTGATAATTTTAAAACCATAGGACAATAAAAAAAAAGAAAAACCCTTTTCGTTATGGGGAATGAGGAGATCAAATTGAGAGAGTTTGAGAGGGTTAGTTCCTATTACTGAAAAAAAGAAAACGAAGACTATGGATTACCAAACATGGGCCAGCAGTCTCTTCAAACTGTGATTCAGATCATCCTATGGTTTGTGACGTACATCCGCTGTCTTTAGGAGATGATTTACTATTATTTAGTATCTTCTGACGAAACTAAATTCATCAAGTCTGATATACACTGAGCAGTTTAGCTTCTCAATGAATGGATGTTATTTTTTTTTTAGTTTCATAGGTTACAAAATATCAATTCTGAGAGTTTTAATAACAGAATTCACACCAACTGAGTTATTTTGACACATAGAATAAATGAGCCTGAAACTCAGCCATTTCTTTAAATGAATTCTTATTGATTTTATACATCATTTTCTCTGACAAGATGAGCTTCCAATAAACATTAGGTTTAGAAATATCACTTGATAAAACCCATTTACAAATTGTCATTTATATTTAAAATTTCTTGTAACATATATTGAAAGATAGAACAGAATGTCAAGAACATCAGCACTTGAAACTTATTTTAGCATGTGGTAAAGTTCATAAGTAAATAACAAAGAAATAAAATAGTTTGTTGTCTGCAAGAAAGGAAGCCTGCATGTCAATGCTAGGTGATCATGTGTGGATAGCATATAGAACATCATCCCTACATGTAACGATTTTAAGGAGATGAGAAGAAAAAGTTGCATAATGACTGGAATGTGGAAAAGGAAAACCTAGACAGTAGGAGAAGGTTAGAAAAGTAGCTTTTCTTCCTACTTGGAAAGAGAACTGGATAGATTTAATGTCTTCTTTCCAGCACATTTATAGCTGTTGAATTGATCACGATGACCAGCTGTGTATTCGATCTTCACTGATGCAAAACAGGAAAAAGATTTGAACTGTATCATGGAAAGACTTAATTTTACTTACAGTGAATCACAGGTGATGTGTGAAGTTTGCAAAAGATGTTTTTATCATTAATACATTGTCTTCAATGGCATGTTATCTCTGTTTAAATTGTCCCCTTGAGAAATTCTTTTTTATATTTTTTGTTACAAAATTGGATAGAGGAAACTAATTTTGTTGTTCTGCCAAAAAAAACCCACTTTAAGTTCAGTTTATAGTTCAACTCCAAATTGAAATAAAAGTAATTTATATTAAATTTTCACTGTGAAATATTGTAAATAACAAAATAGGATAATATAAAGAACCCCTAAGGACTGTTAACTCAGCTTTATTAATGACAAAAATATAAGGAGTTCTGTATTATTTATATCCATCTATCTTTCACAATTATTTTGAAGCAAATACCTAAGATTATATCATTTTATCTGTAATATTTGTGTATATTTTGAAAAAAGCAATCCTCTTGTTTTAAACATAACCACAATATTATCATATGTAAGCAATAATAATTTATTAATATCTTCATCCACTTTTTTACACTCTGCTTGAATCAGTATAAATGGAAGGTCCATACATCATAATTGGTTAAGATATCTTTTAAGGTTTTTATAATGTAATGCAGAGTTATTCACTGTTTGGATTTTCATGATTACCACATTATGGCATTTAGCATATTACTCTTTGCTATATATTTCTTGTAAGTTTGTAATTTTGTCTTGTCTAGGCAGCTTAGTTGGTTAGAACATCCTCCCATATACCAAAAGGTTGTGGATTTGATCCCCAGCCAGGGCTCATACCGAGGTGGTGGCTTCAATCCCTGGTCAGGACATGTATGGAAAAAAACTGATCAATGTTTCTCTCTCACATCGATGCTTCTCTCTGTCTCTCTCTCTCTCAAATCAATAAACATATCTTTAAATGAGGATTAAAAATAAATAAATTTGTAATTTTATCTAGAAGTTTGATGAGATTCAGGTTCACCTTTTTGATGTGAATTCTTCCCAGATGGTGTAGAATATTCTTAGAAGGAGACACATAACTTCACGTTGTCTTTATGTTGTTAGCAGCAGTTATGATCATTGCCTCCATGCATCAATTCACTAGGTGCTACAAGATGGTTATAATTCTAAATCTATATTCATTCATCATGAATTAGCTGGACTCTTTCCAAACAGAAAACCCCCCTTAATTAATTATCATTCTGAGTGTAGTTCATATAGGAGAGACAGGAAAATGTTTGTCTCCCTAACTTCATTTACCAGTTTTCAGAATAATAACTTGGCCCTCTAGCGCCCTTCAATGGCAACCAAATTTTTAAAAGAAAAAATCATTATAAATTATGGATTTAAAATATGTTTTGTATTTGTCTTTTGCAGTTAGTATTATTATTATTATTATTCAAATTGCCTTATCTTTATTTAAAGTGATCCTCACCAGATTGATCCCTGAGTCTTTTAACACAGTGCTGAAGTGCTGATAGGTTTGAAGAGCTTCCTTGATTCCTGGAATGACAAGATGTTGTAAGCCCATCTTATGTACTGCTGGCCAATATAGAATCAATACCCTTTTTAATGCTATCTGTAAGGTTCAAAGAGTTTTTGACAACATTTAGAATGCACATGTTTTTGCCATGATAAAAAGATCTAAATAAATTTGGTACATGAATGAAGCTTAAAGAGCAATGTTATCACATTAAGTAAATCCCATATTTTTAAGGTAAAAAGGGATTGATATTCTTTTGAGAAAGATGATCTTTTTGGAATCAGGAGGATGATGTTATGAGTCCTGAATTCTTGTTGGAGCCTTGATTTTGTGTTGTTCATAAGCTATCAATAGAACGGATAGACTCGGGTTGGCTGTGAAGATTTGAAGTAAATGAAACACAGTATATGTACTGGTTTTCTAAGCGCTAAACCGCAGATTTAAGTTAAGGAAATAAATTCCAAGTTGTTTTCCCTCTAAATTCTACATATGAAATAATGCATGGGTAATTGTGAATAAAAACAAAAATTTTTAAGTTATATGATGCTATAAGCATAGTTACTAATTAATTGTAAAAGGTACTTACGTTTGGGAAGTTAAGTAAATGTAATAAATCTGTGCTAGAAAACTAACTCCTACCATCTGGTTAATAGGTGAACATGTTAATTTCTGTCGGATCAGTCCCAATAACAAAACTGATATGACAGAAGGCTGAGGGGGGAAAAAATTCTGAGTAGAAAAATAGGAGGAGTAGAGATTATTGGCTATTAGACTCAAGCAGACCCACATAGATTCATCTCACTGAAAATGTACTCAACCTCTATTAATATGACGTGATAGACTATCATATATAACAAAACATACTTTTTCTATCCGTAAGAGAAAGAAATGTTTGTAATGCCTTTCGATTTCACTTGAACCAGAGATATTAAAGACAAATACCGTATGATCTAACTTATAGGAGGAATCAAATGAACAAAATAAACTAAGGAGCAAAACAGAACCAGAGACATGGAAACAGGGAACAGACTGACAGCTGCTAGGGGAAAGGGGGAGGCGGAAATGGTGGAAAGAAGAGGAAGGGATCAGTAAAAGAACACGCATGAATGGCCAGGGACATGGATAATAGGGTGTGGGAGTGGGGAGTGGGCTGGATGGAGGAGGGCAAAGGGGAGAAACTGGGACAGCCCTAACAGAATAAACAAGAATAAAAAATAAATAAATAAATTTTAAAAAAAGATATTATGCCTTAGTAATACCCAAAAGATATCGAGAGAGCTAGAAGAAGGGGATACAATTCCCTTCTAAACTACAACTCTTTAGTCAGAACAACACGATTCACATGAAATTTGATGTGAATGGAAATAAGTAAATGTTGATCAAGATCATAGCTGTAGCTTTTTAGAAAAGTCAACATCAAATTATCTGCACAAAGATAACAGCCTTAAAAATATATTCCCACCTTGGCCAGGTAGCTCAGGTGGGTAGAAAGTTGCCAGGATACACCACGGTTGGGGGTTTGACCCCTGGTCAGGGCACATACAAGAATCAACCAATGAATGCATGTGTAAGTGAAGCAACAAATCAGTCTCTCTCTCTCTCTCTCTCTGTCTCTCTTCTTGTTCTCTCTCCCTTCCTTTCTCTACAGTTAATAAATTATATATATTTACTTATTTGTATTTATACATTGCTACATATAAATATATATTTATACATATAAATATATTTATATATATTTATGTGTATTTATATATAAATATATTTTTATATAAATATATATATATATATATATATATATATATATATATGGCCAAGTTTACAACACAACTCTGAGTATCTTTATTATTTGAGCATCTCTATCAGGCATCATTTTTCCTTGCCTTCCTAGGCTTATCAACACTGCAAGCTGTGCTGGATTCTGCTGCTGAAAAGAAGTGGCAAGTGACTGCTATCAATGTGGGAAACATTAACAATGACAAGAAAGATGAGACCTACCGATCACTTTTTCAAGATCTGGAGTTAAAAAAGGAACGGCGCGTAATCCTGGACTGTGAGCGCGATAAAGTAAACGACATTGTAGACCAGGTCTGCTATTCCCTGTTTTCTAATGGCACTAAATATAGGATACGCGTGCACCGTCAGCATTTGGAATGGGTGTTTGTGTGAGGTGCTTGAACAGCAGTTTTTACTTTGTGGTTTATTTAGGCTGCAGCAAAGATCATCCATTCAATTATCTCCGGCTTCAGTTAGCAATAGCAGATGGTCTTCAATAACGCTGACACACAGACTAATCATGAAATATAGTTGATATTTAATTCCTAACTCACGTTTTATACATGTGTTGCCCTAAACTTTGATATTTTTCATTTGAAATCCAAATGTTAATTCAGTTGAACTTCTTAGAGATTAAACAAATAGACATGTATGAAGTGAAAATAAGTCTGTGTCCTGAGGGAAAAGTGAGTAATTCATGAATTGGGGGGTGATACAATGGATTACTTCAAAGAGCTATATTGTTATCTGAATGGGTTCATGCCTTCAGAAAAAGCATGTAGTTATTTTTCTGAGAAGTAATTTTTTGTCTTATTTTGTAGATTTTGTGTCACTACAAAACTGCTCATCGATGAGCGGAAACATGCAGGAAAGACACATTCAGTCTGAGCTCACTGTTTGAGAAGTAAGGCAGATAGAGGCATGTGGAATGTTTGAAAGAGTAAGACAATGCCAGCACCAACGATGCTTTATCTGTGCTTACTAGACTGCCTTGCTTCAGCTGAAGGTCTTTTAGGATAGACAGTAACATACTGTGACAAAAATAAAACCCACTCTGTTCATAGACAGGGGAAGCGACCACAGGTGGCAGTGAAGCAGCATCATGACTTACTAAAATCTCCTTCACTGGGTGTCTGCTTTTCCCCCTAGCGCGTGTGTGTGTGATTTGTAAACGCTTTTGATGGTTGTAACACAGTCGATATGTAATATATTGCACATACATATATATACATAATATAGTTGATATATATTACACATACGTATATATGTATATTCACACTAGCTCCTTGGAATAATATAAAATTGGAAGGAAAACTCACAATTATGTATACATTTGTTGGACTTTCTCGGCTCTGAGAAGAAAATTAGATTCACTAATTTGTATACCACAAAGCATTTTGCAAATATAAATATGGATGAAGCTCCAATCACACATAATAAATGGACCTCTCGAAAGATACTGAATAACTAAATGTTATTTTCTTCTATGACAGCACTAAATGATGCATGCCAGAAAGGTGAACGTTTCCGTAGAAAAATCTTGATAACTGTCTCAGGAGATGAATTGGGGTTGTTTTTAACCTGAAGGTCTTTTGTTCAAATGTGAACCTCAACACCTTATTTGAATTTCATAGGAGATTCTCATTTAAACTGAATTAGACATTAGTCTCGGTTTAAAACTTTAAGTATTCATGAGTTATTTATAATAAATGTCAGGAAAGCCTGTATGAAAATGATTCTTTCCAAAATTAGAAAAGAGAAACTACATGAGATATTGGGAATACACGGAATGGAATGTTCAGAAGCAATATGATCATGATTAAATACATAACCGTTTGCACATCCCCTCAAAAGGCACAGAGTATTTCGTACATGTATATTATCTGTATTTTCATAAGACACTCTTGAATGCATTCAATGAGTGCCTACAATGGACGGTCGCATTATTCAACAGACATTTATTGAGGACATCCTCTGTGTCTGGAATGAGGGATGCAAAGAAAGGTAAGAATGAGTGGTGTCTCTGCCCCATGAACTCATTGTTTAGAAAGGAAGAAAAATACACACACATAATACTACAACATTACCAGTGATAGTCAATGTGGTCTAACACCACGGACGAGGAAGTACCTATCTTAACATGGGCGGGATGATCTATGAAGAGGTCACATATGGGCAGCATTTGGCTGGTTTGGATTCACTCACTTATTAGTTCAGTAAATTTCCCTGAGTGTCTAATGTTTACCATACAGGCACTGGAGTAGATCCAAGAGAGTAATAAGCAAATCGGGCATGGCCCATCAAGGTGAATATTCATGATGTATTTACAGAAACTAATGTGTAATTATGATAATGGCATTTACTATGAATGAAAAGGACAGGCTGTTATTTTTCTGAATTACAGAGAGAGATCATTTAGATTGGGAGACCATGGAAGGCCTTCAAGGAATAGAGTTAACAACACAAAAACTAGAGTCAAAGTACATTTCGAAGAAAGGAAACACTATTTACTTACTCTATCAATACTTAGGAGAGAGCAGAGATGCGACAAAAGTTTATTTCCATAGTTGCTTATAGTTAGTAATAGAATTAAATTTTGTTAGACTATGAGAATTTCATCATTGGATAAAACCTGGAGGAACTTATTTCTAGTGGTATTTAAGTAGAAAACAGACTCAGCCATGAAAAACATTAAGAAATTACCATAAATTTCCATCGTTAGTACAATATTGTCATTATAAAACAAAGGCTATGATTGTTAGTATGGCCAACACTAAATCTTGTAGAAACGTAAGGCTAATAAATTTTCATATCTCTCCTATCAATGAATGCTAAACTTAAGTAGGGATTACTGGTGGAACCATTTATACTATGTTTTTCCTTAATTCCCAGAAGAAAGACATTCATGATTTAAAAAGTAAATTGAATAGTAAACAGAACTAACAGATGTCAGTAGGAAAATGAGGGACATAATCAACTCAATTCAGATGATGCTAATTAATGTATTTTTTCATCCAGAAAGATATCTTATCTTCAAAATTCTCCCTTCCATACAGAGGGTTCATTTTCTTGGAAAAGGCACTTTAGTTGTGTTACAGAAAAACAGGTTGGAAAACAGTATAAATCCTAACTCCCTTCCAAAAAGCTACCACTTCATATCACAGTGGCATTTGGTAGAATCCTTCCTAGGATTTTGCCTTTGCTCTTTAATTAAATACATTGCTTTGGAGCACCTGACTTTGCCTGGGATGAAGGAAAGTCTGGGAAGTCTTCTTCCAGGAGGTTACATTGGGCTGGGATTCATGGCACCTTAAGATTGAATAAGACAAGTAATGTAACAGTGGTGAGAGCTTTGCATATAGAGGAACAGAATGTGTAAAGCCCCCAAGGGATGAAAAGAAACCTTTTTGTGTATATGCAAAAATACTAAAAGGGACAGAAGTCTCCAGTGTAGGAAGGAGGAAGGGTGGGGCTGGAGAAGCTTGAAAGACCATTAAACTTTGTAGCACTTGGAGGATTTTGACTTGTTATGCAAAAAGCAATGGGAAGCTGCCAAAACTGCAATCAGGTGGGGAGGGAGGTAATTGTTGGAATTTTTGTCTGTAGCCCAGGCATTTCCTGCTTTCCATTAGTGAGACTGTTTTCTTACAAACAAAATTACATTTGAATATGTAAGTATCAGGACTGCCACATGGTCATTTTATCGTTTATACTCTCTTTGTAATTTATGTAGATCAGTGAAAAGTCAAATTGATTCAGTGATGTCCCAAATTGTTTGAGCCTTACCAAAATGACCACTTGTCCCATAATGCATTTATTTTGCCATTGATTTTTGACTTAGATTTGTGGAGAAATATTAGCTTCTCTGATACTTCGCTGCCTCAAGCTAGAAGTAATAATGTTTCTTGCAACTAAACTATAAACACTTCAAGACTGTTAAGATAGGAATATTATTTTATAGATCCATAAAATAATTCATTTATATGCTTATTAATGTTCTTTTTAAATGTAGGCATGGCTATAAACTCTGTTTATCTTTGAATGCAGATGTGTGAGTATGAAATCTCACACATGTTGGCTTCAGCTATTTAATGTTTCATTTCAAAAACAAAAAACATAGCTTTGTAGGAATAGAATTATGACATGGATTCAACACATTTTTGGTTTTACATTTCTTTAAATCTTGTGGCCTTATTTTCACTATTTTTATTTAGTTATTGACTTTAAAAGAGAATATGTATTAGGCACTAAAATGTATTATCACTTTTTTTCTGAGAGAAATATTGTCTAGGTTTGATAATTATATTTCATCAAATATGAGTCATTGTGGAACATCAAAAACACAGATGTTAATATTTCATTTTTTTGAGTCAGGTCATAACATTAGTAATTTTACATTTATATTACTAACATTTATTAAATAATTGTTTCTTTATCTTTGTTAGGTTATCACCATTGGAAAACATGTTAAAGGGTACCATTATATCATTGCAAATCTGGTAGGTGAATTAATTAATATTTATTTTTTTAATGAAGATTCTTATTAATTAAAAAATTTTGAACAGGAAGCTCTTATCAGTGGTATTTATAAAAATATATTCTGATTATATTGTTTGATTAGCAGTGGCAACATATTTCTGAATTTATGTTTAGATTTACTTCCTACTTTACATTTTCTAATCAATTTCCTGTATTATAAGTGATGTAAAAATTATAGAACAATATTCGACAAACTTTCTAAATTGTCTTAGAAGATATATTTTACTATGGGAAAATTTTCAAAAAAATATGAAATTTAACTGTTCAAATTTCCCCTTGGTTCTCACTGTAACTGTATTTTATAAATGTTATTCTTTACCCATCCCTTTAAAGGTTTTAGCACATGTAATATTTGAAATAAATGCTAATTTGTAAAAATGTGTTAGTAAAAATTAAATCTGGAAATACCCAAATATTAATACACTACATATTTTTTATTATTTACTACTACTATATAAGCAACATGTTGAAAAATGGATTTCTAGAGCTGATCACTTTTTCATGAGGATTCCTATCAAAGACTGTCTGAATGTCTGAGTGGTTAATAGTATCTCCCTAAGTTTACAGAATCAATTTTGAATCATTAGATATTTCTTTTATCTAAATAACTTTTAGACCAGCAATAAAATCAGCTTAAATCTTGACTGTTACAAAGGTTTGTGTTCTTTAAATAAGTATTATTTTGTGTGATTGAGGACTCACCCCTCCCCAATCTCAGGAAAAAAGGTGAGAAAAAGTGGGATGGAGGGAGAAAATGAGAGATTATTCTAAATAGCATAATAGGACAGAGAAAAAGTTTCATATTTATACAAATGCAGATTTATTTCATGATTTCTGGAAAATCAGATTGTCACATCGGAAGTCATTTCTAGTAATGATGGAAAGAGGTAAGAAAAAATAAACTACAACCTTACAATTGGTAAATATTATTTTCACTAGAAGGTGGCAACTGTAGTTTAGAATATTAAATCTCAAAGCAACCTGCTGTTGGGAGAAACTGATTATTCAAGATAAATGTTTGCAATGCAGTGGCTAACTACCATAAAAATGGATTCGAACTGACCCTCACTATGTTATAGGTACTAAGTCACTCCCTACCAGGGAAGCAGGAGTTAAAACAGATTAGCTCTGTACTCATTCTCTTCAGAACCGAAGCCTGTGCAGGAAACAGCCCGGACAGTCAGTCCCCTGTGTGAATCATGCCGCTTGATGAACAACACAGAGCCACACTGAAAGCTGCGCTCTTTAAAAAAGTCCAGATGGAGAAGATTATATCGGAACATTGAGAAATAATGACAGAAGGTGGCTTGTCAATTTGAGAGTTGATAGCTGATGCTATATGAAAAAGGAAAGAAGTGTTTGAGTGACCACAATAAAAAGAATTTTTTAAAGAAGAAAGAAAAAGCAAGTTCATGCTTCTATGATGCTTCTAGGGAGAAATCTACCTAATATTTCCTCTGAATTCAAGTTTGTTTTTTTTTTAATCCAAACACTTAGTATCCTTGCCATATGGAATTTCTTATGAATCAGTAAATGCAAAGAACCTGCAGTGAGCTTCAATTTCTGAGAATTGAGACAACACATGAAAATTTTAGCAACATTTGAAATTAAAGAATGCCTTCCTTCCACATTTGAAGGGATTCCATCTTCCCAACTCTTGACTGAGCTTGCCCCGTTCCCTGCCCAGTGTCTGCTGAGTGTTAACATGGGTGGTTGTACAAGAGAAAAATCCTCAGAGTTTTGGTTATTTCCACAGGAATTGTTGAAGACTTGATAAGCTTCCCAAATCACAGGCTGTGATTAAGGTCCTGATATAGCATTTAAAAGATAACTTGGACATAAAGTGATGAAGATGTGGTCCTAGGAGGGTCCACTTTGCATTTCTTCAACTCTCCACATACCCTCCCCACCTACCTACCTTACCGTAAAGCACACTCATTGAACCTCTCTCATGCACATAGAAATTTCAAGTGTCTTACTACTAAATGGCTGAGCACACCCAGGTATTTGTGAAAAAGTCTTTGCCATGGAGGATGCAATGCAAATAAACAAGAGAAGCAGGATCATGAGAAAAATGTTTAAAATTGTAATGAGTATCTGCAGAGAAGTAAGAGAAAATATATTATCTATAAAAAAAAGAAGAAAAAAATGCTATGGAAAAGAAAAAAGAAACAGAGAAGGAGAACGAACTCTGGGGAGTTAACATTGTTTCTAAGTAGCAAGTAAAATTAAATGACTTGGAGAATAAAGTTGAGAAAATCTTCTAGACAAGATAACAAAATAACAACATAATATAAAAAGGTACATGTATAGGAACTTGTAAGAGATTTAGATGTTCAATCTAAGGATTACAGTGTCTGAATACAAGCATTAAGAAGGATGGAGTAGTAAAAACAGAGGGAGAAAATTATCCAAAAATATTCAGAAGAATTTCGTATAATGAATGACAAATATCTGCCCATTGAATACACACAATATTTCAAAGAAAAATCATCATGCAATTTCAGAGAAGAAAAGGAAATTTTAAAGATTTCTTGTTTATGGGAGGAAGGCAGTAGTATGAAGCCGGGGACACACAAAAAATAATTAGAAATAATGAAATTAATAAAATTGTATTTTTCAGTAGAAACAATGAAAGTTGGTAGAACAATCCTTCAGATTAAGGTTTCGACTTAAAATTCTATGCCCAGCCAAAAGACTAATCAAATGTTACAGAAAAATAAAGGTATTTTTAGATATTCAATATCTCAAAAAAAACGTACTTCCAGCGCGTCTGAGGAAACTATTGACTCTAGCAGAAGAATTGAGTAAAAGATGACAGAAAAGCGATCAAGGAAACAGGGAACTACTAAAAAAGCAGTGAAGGGATGCGAGGAGCCGATTCAGACGGTAGCATCAAGGAAATCTCCGGGAAATGAGACACATGGGCACCAGGGTGGTGATTCCTGGGGGAAGGAGGTAGAAGGGGACTAAATGGTAATGGAAAAATGTAATAAAGATTATCTATTAAAGAATAAAAATCAAAGTGAAATAGATTATCTGATGTTTTTTTTTAAAGAAAAAAGCTTTACTCCTATAAATAAGACAAGTTTTCATGGATCAACTGGAAAAAAGTGAAGATCGGTATATAGAGAGCTTCAGTAGTGATAAAATGCACTGATTATTAACGTTAGAATGAAATATTATTCAAGAAGGAAAATGTAATCCTAGAATGCTATTTGGCTTTGCTCTGAAAAACAGAATTATAAATATGAAAATAGTGAACATTAAAGTGGGTGAGGAAATAAATGATTTGGCAAAGTCAAAGAATTACATAAGAATCTTGCATAAGCAGAAACTGAACAAAAATATCCGAAGTGGATAAACTGAGAAATATGCAGAAATAAGGAGGGAAATACACAAAAACAAATATTTTTGAAGTTGGTTGTTTTGAAGCAGTCTCACTGGAGCGGAGTGCAGCAGAGCATGAAATCTATGATTTTTGTTGTAAACCTTTTTGCATTTTTTGCATTATTTGATAAAAAGGAAAACCAAAATCCTGACCTAATAACAAAGCAATTATTTTTCTCCACATAAATAATATTACAATATATTTTTAATGTCAACAACAAAGAAAAGTTTCTCCTACATTGTGGATTCTGGTTATACTCAATCCTTATGCACTATAATGAGGAATAAGTGTGTACGGTGAAAATGTTTATAATTGTGACTTACTACATTTGTGATTTCATCTTTGACACAATGTACCCTCAAATGGAGATACAATGTCTTATAGCACAGGATTTGAAATCAATGGAAACCATATGATATTTTTAATAATGACTAAAGTCATTCTAATAATCCAAGAGACACTGACTTTTAATTTTAATATATTTTAACAAAAAATTAAATCTCCTGCTTAATGCAAAATTGTTTAATTGGTCTAAAAAAAAAAAAGACTAGGCATTGCATAACTTCATTCTTATTTAAAGGATGCTTATAACACCTGAGAGAATAAACAATTTAAGTGATAGGAATAATTTGCTCACAGTGTTAGAGCTCTTGGAAAAGCACATGTTACTCAGTATCTGTCACTGCTAGGCGGTGCTTTGTGGTAGATGTAAGAAATAAAAGCCAGTCCTTATCCAGGAAAGATTTCTCAATGGAGAACTTTCATGTACGTAAAACCAATAAGCAATCATTGATTAAGAACCCTATGGTGCCAAGATGATGCTAGGTGCTGGTGAAGAATTTTGGCTGGTGAATACCCAGAACTTTTGTTATAAGCTTTTTATCTTTCCTTACGTTCTTTGAAATTTCTAAAACCACAAGGCATAGACTTACTTGGTAAATGTCAAGTTCTATTTGACATAAATGTGTTCTCTGTCTAGGGATTTACTGATGGAGACCTATTAAAAATTCAATTTGGAGGCGCAAATGTCTCTGGATTTCAGATAGTGGACTACGATGATTCCCTTGTATCTAAGTTTATAGAAAGATGGTCAACGCTGGAAGAAAAAGAATACCCTGGAGCACACACAACTACCATTAAGGTATGTGACCATCTGCCCTTATCTGCATCCACACTGAAACCTAACTGCGGGCGAATAGCCTGTTCTCGGGGACACTTTAGGAAGGAGATAAAAATCTCAATTTGTTTTAGTAGTTCAAAAATAAATATAGTGCTTCATGCAATCAGACAAAGAATCTCTGAATCGCTAAGTGCAATGCTCTGCTCTGATAAGAACTATCCAGACTGATCTTTTATTTCCCATGGGCTTGGACACATTGAGGTCTTCACTTGTTTATCCGGTGTCTTTTATTGTATATGCACAAATATGCACAGATTTAACTCCAAATATTAAGCACTTCTGCAACTGATAGGAAGCTAGTGGTCACCTTATTGAGAGCAGCGAGCAGAGTAAAATCGAACGAAGAGTGGGACAAGGAGTGAATGGAAGGAGATGATGCCCACTCTTTATGAAACTAAGGAAATTTGAGAGCAAAAATTGGAAAACACTTGCAAATGTGCAGGGATTTCATTTGTTTCTTTGTGAATTGTAACGCAGATTCTGTGTGAACCAGTCAGGGACAGTGTTATTTCAGTTGCTCTCACAGTTAGGTTTCTACATGACAGAAACTTTTTGTGTTTTCTGCACATAATGGAAAAAAGAACTAATATTGAAATTTGGCTTTAAATTTGTGCCCAGCTATGAGACTGGTTCCAGATAAGGATTCGTAGCCTTGAAGTTCTCGACTTCTGGATGTACAAATGAGTCCTATTAATTTCAATTCAAATTTATAAAAGCATCCTCCCAAAGAATGTTAAAGAATAACCCAGAGTTAATTTTTCCTCAAGATCAGGTGCCTTTCTGCTTGGTGACTTTGATTGAGGTTTAGCATGCAGACTGTTTACAACAGTATTGTAAAGCCCGTGGGACTACTGTCACCCAGCAGGCCAGTGGACACCTAGCTTTCCAGGATATTAGTGTCTCCCCCTGTGCTCCGTGGGGGTCAGACTGCTGACCCAGTTCTGTGGAATGCAAGCTTCCATCTACCAGAGACGGTGCCATTTAAGTTCTCTGACGGAGCGTGCATGTGGCATTCACCCTCAAATGGATCTAAAGTGCTCTCGTGAATACTCTAAGAGTCATTGTGTTGCCTTCCCCTGCTACCTGCTGGGAGACGGCAAAACGGGATGATTGTTTTTCTCGTGGAAGTCCTATCGTTATTAAAGTCCCGTGTCATGCATGAAAAAGCAAAGTGATTTGGGGGTAGGAGGGGTCGTGGAATGCACTCTCTTAACCTTTTTGCTAAAACCCAGCACCAGATTTCGCTCTGTTGAGAGCCTGCCCAGTGACCTTTCTTCGCTCTCTTCCTGCTGTAGCATTTCACTCCCTGGGCCTCCCTGGGCCTCCCTGCCGGCTGCTCCTGCCAAGTGTCAGAGAGACTGGAATGGCCCTTGCTTGTGGGGAGCAGCACAGAGCACAGGCTTCTAGGTTTAAAAACCTTGGCCCTGATGCAATGTTGGACATTCAGCTCAGGGTTCTCACCTCCACAATGCAGTAGTGGCTGTTAATACCCAGGGTGACATGAAGATTAGACATTTACAATGACTTAGCACAACTTTAGAAACCTAAGTGCCAATAGGAGATAATAGTGTATGTGGCTTTTTGAAGGTTGATCAAAATTACAGGACATCTGTGGGAGAATATGGCTTTGGGTGTGAGTTCATCCCAACACAGATATGAACACAGTATTCTTCATGTACTACAGGACCAGGAACTGAATGAATGTGTGTGTGTATACACATATATATTCAGATTAATATATACTCATCTGTGTATATATACATATATGTATATTCATATAGACACACTTGTGTGTACACATACATATTCATTCAGATGGATACATATTCATATGTGTGTACATATAGATGTATATTCATGTATATACACATGTGTATGTGTATCTCAAAGGCAGGCTATATGATATACAGTCCTGCCTTTGATAATCCACAGTCAAATGGAAGAGACAAACATGACAATAAGCAAATAAAAGAGAGAATGATGCATGAAAATATGCCAGCCTCCTGCATATGATTAGGGCAGAACAGGGAAGAGGGGTGTTAAAGAAGGCTCTCTGGAGGTGGGATGCCTGAGCAGGGCTTTGGGCACGGCTGAGCAGGAGGAAGAGCGTGGGAGGCGCTTGGGGAAGTACAACATGCGTGGACTAACATGATGCAGCAGCAGGACGGATTCAGGGGACTCAACATGGAGCCCCTGCAAACTCTTCCTGCAGCAGTCTTTCTGTCTCAGTTGATGGGAACTCCATTTTTTCAGTTGTTATTTTGACCAAAAAGTTGGAAATGTGCTAAACTCCTCCGTTTTCCCGGTAACCCACATCCAGTTTGTCCAGAAACCCTATCAGCTCTGGTAGGGTCCTCACCACCTCTTCTGTGACACCCCCTAAATCCAGCCACCATTGCCTTCCTGCCAGGATTATCGCAATGATCTCTTATACTGGTTTCCCTTCTTGCATACTTGCCCCTCTATCTCCCATGTTTGTGGTCCTTTTAAAACATAAATTAGAATTTCACTCTTCTGCTCCAAGCCCTCCAATGACTCTCTGTTTCATCTGAAGTAAGTGCTAAAGTCATCCCATTAGCCTTTATATGGCCCTAAACACACATGACCTTCTCTCTTGGCACCTCCCACCCCCACTCTCGCCTTATTCACTCTGCTTCAGCCACAAGGGACTTTTTGTTCTTCCTTAATCACAAAAGGCACCTTCCCACTTTATGGTCTTTGTGCTATTTCCTCTTCTGAATGATCCCCCTTACATACCTCTCCCTGGCTAGGCCTCCTGTACTCTTTAGGTCTTTGTACAAATGCCATCTTCTCAAGGAAGCCAACTGCAGGCTCGCTATTTAAAACTGCAATTTTCCCCCATCAGGGTATGTCCCCTTGCTCTTTCTCTGCTCGGTTTTGCCCCATTACGTCCTTTTAGTGTACTGTATTTATAATTAACCCATTCATAACATTGAGTTGTCTCTCTTTTCTGGAAAGTGAGTGCCATGGGAGCAGGCATCCTGTTGGTGGTGGTGGTGGTGGTGGTGGTGTTTGTTCACTGATGGATCCCCAGCCCCTAGAATAAGGCCTGGCACATAATAGCTGTTTGATAAAGGCTTTCTGGATGAACAAATAGAAGAAAGCGAAGACACTGTGCTAGCTCCTATTAGAAGTGCCTGTCTAATATCTGGAAGCAAGAAAAGGCTTCTTAGAAGAAGCAATATGGAATTTGAAACCTGAGGGAGACGTGGGAATTAGGAGAAAGAAGGGTCAATGGCTCCGCAGAGAGGAAATAAGATAAATAAAGCCCCCAGTATAAGGGAGATATACATATTTCCACAGGGCTGATGGTCAAACAGAGGTATTTGAAGGAATTCTCAGAATGAATACTTTAGAAATCTGCAGGATCCAGACTTGTGTGTCTCTGGACTTGTTTGTGCTATTCTGAGAGCAACAGGGAACTACTAGAGGTGACTGGCGATCATGGTTTCGATGCCGGAAGGTCACTGTGCCTGTCCTGGCGATGGAGGTTGCAGGGAGAGCACGTGATGACCGCAGAGCCTTTAGAAAGATACCACAACAATCAGGCAACAGGCGAGCGTGCCCTGAATCGCGCACAAGGGTGACGGGAGATAAATGGATTCCTTGCATTTGCCAATTCTTTCAGTCTCTTTATTTGTAAAATAAATAATAATTGCAAAAGCATACCCATTCATTTATGATGTATTGATAAAATTCAGTTGAGAGATATTTGTGGTTTAAAACAGGAATCTGAGAGGCAGTCTGCATCATTGGTATGTTGTTGGCCCTGAGGCTCAAACAGTGGTTTGCACAGAGCCAGCACATAATAAATATCTGTTGCAGTGAAGAGTAATGGAATGAAAACTATAAATACCGTGAAAGTATCCAATCGCTGAAAATCAAAAAATAGGTAATTATCATTGCTATACCATTTGGTTTAAGTTTCTGTCCTAGTATTTGTTATATTCTTTAATTCAGCCATGGCAGACAAGTAGCATTCGTTACCTGAGGAAATGTAAAATCAGACCTGAACCATCGAGGCACCTGGATTTAAATGGCACCACGAAAATGGGCATTTTACCTTCCTTAATTTTTTTTTCAAAAAGAGGCATATTATAAGATGATTGCCACTATCTCAAAAATAATTTCTAAATATTTCAATGTTTCGATAGATCTTCAGTGGACTGACTTTCGTGTGTCATTTAAATAATGGATTTCACACAAGAATCTCATTTTACTCCAGAAACGACTAAACGCAGACTCACATTTTCTTAATTGCTGTCCTAAGAAAGTTATTAGGCCTGTCTGAAAATAGTATAATCTCTTGCAGTTGAGTAATTAGCATTGTGCATGAAACAGTACCCCGGTGGCCTGACAGAATTAATCCTGTTTCTTGAACGTTTTGACTGACCTGAACCACGGCCCATGCAGTGGAATCCCCTCCTTTTGACATTAAAGCCTGTTGCCCCACAAGAACCTAGAAGCTTGACATACGTAGTTGTTTACATGTTGTGGTTTAAAAACTGTGTAATGACTGAAATAAATCCAAATATTAGTAAATTGATATTGATAAAATTATATCTCTTATAAAATAATTTGTAAAACAAAATTATTCTTCAGTTACAGTTTACTTTCAATATTATTGTATACTGGTTTCAGGTGTACAGCATGGTGGTTAGACAGTCATACACTTTACTAACTGCTCCCTCGATATTTCCACACCCACCGGGCACCATACATCCTTATCCTGATATCAGTGGCTATGTTCCCTATGTCCCCTGTACATCCCCCTGACTGTTTTGTATTTCATCCCCGTGACTACCAATTTGTATTTCTACATCCCTTAACCTCTTTCACCCAGTCCCCCAGCCCCGCCCCTCTGGCAAAGACCAGTCTGCTCTTAATTTTTAAAAACTGCTGTGTTTTTATGTATGTATATATTATACCACTAAAAATAAAAATGCATTATTATTTGTAATAATAATGTGGGATATCTAGGTTTGTCTTATTTCCACATTTCTTTGTCTCTAAAGGGAATCGCTGTAGGTGATCTATAAGATTTCTCCAGAAGCTCTAACACTGTGATTACATAAAGAGCTAATTTAGGCACCCAAGAAAAAAACACGCTAACATTTGCGATTTTTGCTGAATCTCTGACAGGCTTCCTGGTTCCTGTGTCTGTCAAAGACGGCAGTGACTCGCAGGTAGTCAGCTCAGAACTCCAACTGCCAAAATCAAATCCTAAGTCACCCTGGCGACTATTTGTTTTATTTTTCATAAAATAGAAAAATATGAGGAAATTTCTCTTTGTTAGAAGATTTCCGGGAAGTGGGGAAAGTCAGGGGGAGGAATTTATTCGCCCCACAAAATAAAAGATGTGCTTCCAAGAAAGTCTTTACCTACCTGTGGGTGAATCAAAGCCAGACACTTTGTTGATTTGAGTATCTTCTATCTTGGTGAATCTGATTAGTTTTATCTAAACATTGGAATCCTTAAGTGAATTAAAAGTTTTAGGATATAAAAGTCTTGGTCCATAGCAAGATTTTCAAGGTCAATAGCCAACTGGAAAATTTCGGCAAGACTATGTTGTTTTTAATGTATTCTTTTTACATGAAGAGACTTGGGTTAAAAATATCACAGTGGGTTAAAAATTATTTGTATTATATATATAAAGAATCATTATTTGTACTATATATAAAGAATAACAAAGACAGCTCTGTTGGCAAGAAGCCTTGGAAATGTGATACAGCTTGCGTGCTTACTAAGGATGTTGAGTATTTTTATTTTTTAATTAAGAGTTCATTTTTTAAAGCCATTTTAGGTTCCCAGGGAAACTAAGCAAAACATATAGAGATTTCCCATATACCCTCTACACCCACATATGCATAGATAGCCTCCTCCAATAGCTCCACTCGCCAGACTGGTAAGATTTACTAGAGTTGATGGATCCACTTCAGCACATCAAAATTACCCAAAGCCCATAGTTTACGTTATGGTTCACTCTCGGTGTGGGACATTCTATGGGCTTGGACTAATAACATGCTTCCATCATTATAGTTTTATACAGAGTATTTTCACTGTTGTAAAAATTCTCTGTGTTCTTCCTATTCATCACTCCTCCCACCCTCATCTCCCAGCAACCACAGACATTTTTCACTGTCTCCATAGTTCTGCCTTTTCCAGAATATCATAAAGTTGGTATCATATGCCATATTGCCTTTTCAGATTTTTTTTTACTCAGTATATTCACCTAAAGTTCCTCCAGGTGTTTTCATGGCTTGGTAGCTTATTTCTTTTGAGTGCGGAAAGTTTTCCATTGTCTGTATGCAAAATTTATTTACCCATTCACCCACTAAAGGACATTTTGGTTGCTTCCAAGTTTTGACAACTATGAATAAAGCTGCTATGAACATCTGTGTGCTGGTTTTTGAGTAGACATATGGTTTCAACTCCTTTGGGTAAATACCAACTGGTGCAATTGCTGGATCATATGGTAAGAGGATGTTTAGTTTTGCGAGAAACTGCCAAACTGTCTCCCAAAGTGGTTATACCATTTTGCATTCCCACCAGCAATGGATGAAAGTTCCTGCTGCTTCACTAATGTTGAGTTTTTATGAACATTTTGTGTGTGGGGTTTTTTTTTTTTTAAGTTTCAAAGGGCACCTTCCAAAGGCCTTACAGGAAATTAAAGACGACCTTATCACCGACAGCTCTTTTCCAGTGGGTAGACTGCAGTTGAATTTGAAATTAATTCAAGTGAATAATTTTAAGTTTATAGTGTATTTCTTACTACTATTCTTTTTCTTCTGGCTCTAGTTGATTCTTAGACATTGCCAAGAATCTTTTAAAAAGTGTTCTCAAATTCTGGTAGGCTTACTTATTTTTCCCAGGGCTCATCAATTTTGACCCTGTTTTTAACTTTGTTGAACAAAGAAACTGAGAATTATATTGTGGTGTAAGATTATCTAGAGAAATACCATTCAATGCATAATACTTTTATTTAAGTAAATAAATGATGCTATTTTAAAAATGAGTAGGAAAAGTTAACTGGGCCATAAAACTTTTAACACCTCAAAATATATTACCTGAAACAGTATTTTTATGGAAAGTAATTTGTGTTACAGAAATTTTGAAAACGGTAATTAGGGACAATGAAGATCTAACAAAGTTAAACAGTGATGTTACTGCAGATTTCTCAGGGCCCATAATATACCGATGTGAGAATCATCTTCTGAACTTACTGGACCACAGATTTTTGTAGATCAGGACAGTGGCTTTCAAAACACTGTAAAAACAAGCTAGCTTCATATCAGGATAGATAGTAATCACAGGAAAAAGAAGGCAAAATGCTGGTCAATAACTTTGATTTCTAGCACATTTTACAACTCACCCAGCTTCACATTTCCTGTAACTTTAACCCATTTGATGTGTAAACGTCAAACAAGGGGACCAGTCATCTCCCTGTGCCTGGGACTGACGCGTTTCCTGGGACTCTAGACTTTCTGTCATAAAACTGTGACAGCCCCAAACAAATCAGGACCGTTGATGGCCCTCGTTACCCCAGAAACACAGATTTCTGGATTAAAATTCTATCTTTGTCACGTAGTTTTGTAACCCTGGGTAAATATAAATTGACAACTTAAAATTTTCACCTATGAAATAGGAATAAAAATATTTGTTGCAAAGGATTTTTTTTTTAAGTTCACCAGGAAATTTTCCAGCTCAGGTTTGGCACATAGAGAACTAGGTCAACATGAATTTTGTTCTCTTTTCCTCACCCTCCTTTCCCACACTCTTATGGCATACAAGAGGTATTCCTCTCTTTATTTCATTGATCAGAAACCTTGGACACTGATACTTTAATTAATCTGCCTAAGGCAACAGAGCAGTAAATGATAAAATCATGGCTTGAGCCCTATCTTTTGATGCTACATGCAAAGCTTTCTCAACACTATTCAACCCAATTTCACGTGTCAAGAAAAATTTGCGAAGTGGCCATTCATACGAAATTTTGTAACACTTCATAAAGTCTAATATTTCTCTTTTGAGTGATATGTTTTCTATCTTAGCATGGTGCAGATAGCATATGTTTAGGAATCCCTACTATATTATGATAACCCATAAAATTTATATTTTAGTCTATTTATTCTCTTTGTATATTCACAAATTTTAAAGGTATATAGAGCAGCTTTTCATTTCCTCTGTTCTTGGTTGTCAGAATATTGGGGGATTTTTTTGGTAACAGTGATTACAGTAATATATTACTGAATAATGTCTGATGACTATTGGGCATAACCAACATTTAAAATGCATATATTGTTTTATTTTAGAAAAACAAATATTAATAAATATACATTTAGAATGGAACACAAAGTACATTTGGAAAATGGACCACAAAAACATTCTCCCAGGTTTCTTCGTAGAGTCTAGATGTGATGAGATTGTGATGTAACACTGCAAACCACGATCGCCCCCACTGAAATATGCATTTCTGACTCAGCTGAGGCATTTCGCAGAATATAAACATCAGGGCAGGGATGATACATTTGTTTTCAGAGAAAGAGGTAGTTACACTGCCATCATGTTCCCTTCAAATTAATTTACATCGAGTTTAGTGAATGGTAGAATGAAGCTGAAATATTTAACTATCCAATCAAAATGTGAACATATTTGTTTAGAAAAAGCAATGAGCCACATATGCAGAACATAAACAAAGCGGAACTCTGGAATCAGAGGCTGTTGATTTTCTCTTGGCCCACGATTGGGTTTCCATGATTGTGACTTTTAATTCAAAATGATAACAGGCTTGAGACTTGGTTAGATTTGAGCATCTGAAAAAGGTTGAAAGGATTTTCCTTCTGAGTGCATTCATGCTCTGAATCACAACTGTAGCACGCCCACGGGACTTAATGGTCTTAGTTCATTCAGACTGATCTTATTTTTTTAATGCCGTTCACTAACATTTATAGGCCTCTAAAACACTTAGCAGATGCTTTTATAGATTTCTCATAGTAATGTGAGCAAGCTCACTCAGGAAAGATTTTGGCTTTTCACTGGTATCCTAATTTTTTAATGCAAATTGCAATACTTTTTAAATATCCAGTTTATCTAGTTTAAATTCTGTTTCCTACTCAGTAACCCAGCCTTTAATGTGAGAATTAAGTTGGCAATGAACTGATCACTGTATATGAAAGCAAGTTAATCTTTTCTTTTTCCTCTAAGGGAATAACAACAAACATGTAAATGAGGCAGATAAATTTTTATTGTTATCTCTTATTTTTCCAAGAAGTCTTTTCTTAAGTATAAAGGATTTAAAATAATGTTTTTGATATAATATGTGTTTTTCCTAAATTGTATATGGTTATTATAAAATACTTGGAAAACAATATAATCATGTATATTTCCTCTTTATTATTAAAACAATTTTATTTTTCCTTCTCTTTTTTGTTGAAGGGATATAAACATTTTTAAAGTTACTCTCATTCATTGTAGGGAAAAGCTTTTAAAATTAGTTGTAATAATCTCTTTGCTTATTTTATAATAATCATCAGTCACATTGTTACATAATCTTTATTGGTGTCACTTTTTAATGGCTGCTTAATACTTCTTCAAGGCAGAAAGCACAGTTTGTAAACATCCCTTTGCTGTTAGAAATTTAGGTCATTTCTAGTTTTTGCATATTACAAGTAACACTGAAATTAATTTCTTTGTATGAAAATTCTTTATAGTTGAGAATATTTTCTTAGGATAGGTTCCCAGGAACTACATTTTAAATCTAGGAATATAAATTGCCTAACTGGATGTGTAGCATACTATATTTTGCTAGTTTCTTGCATACACAGTTTGAAGGAAAGGGTTGCAGATTTGGGAAGATGTGGTTATGGGTTTTATTTAGATCTGTCTGGTTCAGGTGTTTGGAGGACACTCCAGTGCACCCATCCAGGCATAATCTGCATCTATGAAGAAGAACTCACGTATAGGCCTAAAATATAAGCGCAACTTCCATTGCTTAGCTAGCTCATGAGAAGAAATTCCGGTAGGAAAATGTAAAGGTAAATATGAATATCTTGTTACAGTTAATAGTACTCTGTCACAGTGCACATGGCTCTCAGATCTCCTATTTTTTTCTTCTTTCTTCCTTCCAACTTTCCCATGAAATATGGTTCACTTACATGATAAAATGAAGGCAATTCAACTGAACTAATTCATGCAAATTAAATGAATGATAGTCACACACTACAATGTTTAGCATCAAAAATGGAGGCTTAAAAAGTTTTGGATGCAGAAGAATACCATATGAATTCACATATATGTGTAATCTAAAGAATAAAATAAACAAAATGGAGAGACTCATAGACACAGAGAACACACTGAAGGTTGCCAGAGAGGAGGGGGGTTGAGGGACTGGGTGAAAAAGGTGAAGGCATTAAGAAGTACAAATCGATAGTTGTATGGGGATGTAAAGTACAGCATAGGCAATAAAATCAATAACAATGAAATAACTATGTACGGGGCCAGGTGGGTACTGGAAATATCGAGGAAAACACTTGGTAAAACATATGATTTTACAAAGTGCTCTGCCATACATCTGAAACTAATACAAAATAGGTAATGTAAACTATAAAAGTAAAATTTAAAAAAATTCTGGATGCATGGAGGGGAAAATTCATAACACATAAACCATATTCTTATTTGCCTTACTGTAGTATCTCTCATATAAAACAACAAACAAGACAGACATCTATCCACCATCAGACCAATTCATAAAACTCTAATAAGTACATTGCAGTTATCTACCTGTATATCTTTTCACTGGCTGGGGAGAGAATGTGAGGACAGGCCCATATCAAGATCACTGACCCTTCCTTCCTTCTTTCCTAAGTCTTCTCAGTGTTTCCACCCCTGCCTTGGACTCTAAAAATTCAGTAGTGACAGACCAGTCAAACAAGTTTTCTATTTCCCTGGACTAAATATTCTAGTAGGGAGGAGAGAAGAAGAAGGCAAATGAAGGCTACGTGGACAAGACACTCAGATACTGGTGGAGACTATGGAAAGAATAAATAAGCTTATGTGGAGGAGAATGACTGACACTGGGCTGGGCAGGAAGAGCATCACAGAGGAAGTAATGTGTGAGCACAGGGATGCAATTTAAGGCCATGGAATGAATGAGATCACATAAAGAGAGCAAGGAGGGCTGATGTGGAAGGACAGACGTAGACACTCCTCTTACAGTTTCTTATGAAGAAGAGGTCCAAGATGGTGGCAGAGTAGGTGAATGTTACACTCACCTCCTTCCAGGACCAAACTGGAATTATAACTAAAATGCAGAGCAATCAAGCTGAATAACCAACTGAAGACCAGCTGAAGAGAAGTCTTATAACCAAGGAACTACAGAAGTAGCCACATAGAGACTAGTAGGAAGGGTGGAAATGCAAGAAGGGCTGGTCCTGCTCCCATGGGTGGTGGCTGAAATTCTGGAGGGATACCCCAGCTGCAAAGGTCCCCCTGAGACACATGGAGTCTCAACTCCATGCTAGACTCCCCATCCCAGAGCACCAGAGCTGGGAAGAGGCACCCACATAACATCTGGCTGTGAAAATCAGAGGGGATTTTGTCTGCCAGGGAGAAACAAAAGTCTGGTAGAGACACAGGCACTCTCTTGAAGGTCCAATGCACAAAATCCTGTTCACAGCCACTCATCCTGGGCTCCAGCGGAGGGAGGGCAGAGCAAAATAGAGGTGCATGAGGAGAGACTGGGGTTTGTGGCTCTGGGGAGAGAGCTGGAAGGACAATTGCAGGACCCCTGTGCTGAGTTCCTGTCCCACACCACAGACGTCATCTTTCTTGGGTGGAGCACTCCCCTCCTTGCATCACCAGCCTAGGAGGACACAACAGCTCTACTTCTGGACCCCCCGTAGTCCCACTCTATGGCAGCTTCCCAGGTGTAGACTCAGGGGGTGTCAGTGACTGTATTGTGTGGCTTTGGGGTGGGGGTCATTCCCCCCCACTTTCTCGTGAACCTGACTGGTGTCTCCCTCTCACAGGAGATATGCTAGCCCCACTTTCCAGGCTCCCAGTCACCCCACAGTTTTGACTCCTGGTGGTTGTGTCCTGCCAAGGACTGGACATAATCAGTGACAGACTGAGTTGTGTGACTCTGGAGCAGGGACTACTCCCTCCACCTTCCCCCAAGACTGACCAGCATGTCCCCATCACGGGAGATCCACTAGCCCCATTATCCCCACTACAGGTGGCTGCACCCTGCTGAGATCAGGCTCCTGGCAGAATCTGCGACAGACTTACTTGTGTGGATCTAGGATGGGGGCCGTTTTTCTCTTACACACCTGAGCAGTGCAGCGCCCTCCCTTTACATGGCCAACCTTGATCTGTTTGAACTAATATTCCCATAGACTGTTGAAGCATGAAGGGGGCACAGAAATTATGAATCTTGAGAGTCCTTCAAGTTGATTATCATAATCATTCAGAAGAAGTTAAAAACAAACATTCCAAAGTTCATTACAGGTCTACACGGGCATCACCAGGGCTGATAAGAGATGAGGGATTGTCTGATCAGTATATTTTTTTCTTATTGTCACATAAGTTTCTCATTAGACAGTGGAAAAATAGTTATTGATTGATTTGATAAATTCCTGCACCACCAGATCAGGCCATAAAGTGACATTTTAATGAGAAGCTGGTTAGAAAAAGACAAAAACATTGGCATACTTATTACAAAAGGTCTCACCTGAACGAACTGCCATGTGAACATAACAGAAAATGTTGAGAGTCAAGAGTACCACCTGTAGCTCCAATATTCCATACTGCTCCTCTTAGATTCTTTAGTTCCTAGGTGCAGAGACAGTGTCTAAATTCTCGCATTCGATATGGTATTGTATATTGGACAATGCCGTCTTGATTGACAGCGTGGACTGAGTTTGATTTCCTTCCATTCTCATGAAATATGTGTGATACTTTTCAGTATACTTCTGCTCTGACCTATGACGCTGTTCAAGTGATGACTGAAGCTTTCCGCAACCTACGGAAGCAGAGAATCGAAATCTCCCGAAGGGGGAACGCCGGAGACTGTCTAGCCAACCCAGCAGTCCCCTGGGGACAAGGTGTAGAAATAGAAAGGGCCCTCAAACAGGTCAGTCACTCAACACGATGGTTCGGTGATTTGACAATGGCCACCATTTCTTTCCTGCAGTATTAGTCGTTCTTGATTTATTCATTATGTTCACTATAAGGGGAATATTATTTCCTCACTATACAAAAGTAGGTTGAAGAGTGAAAAGAAAAAAAACCCATAAATGTAGTTTTCTTGACTTGAAGTAAATTTGTAACTATGCTCCTTTCCCATTCCTCAATAGGTTCAGGTGGAAGGTCTCTCAGGAAATATAAAGTTTGACCAGAATGGAAAAAGAATAAACTATACAATTAACATCATGGAGCTCAAAACTAACGGGCCCCGGAAGGTAAATCATTAGTAATTTACAGGCAGTTCTCTCTGTGTGAGAAGGTGAGTGAGCTCACCCATCACCTCATCTCCCAAAGAGCCCTGAGATGTGTTTCACATAGAGTTGTACCGGTTCCAGAACCAGATATGTTTTTCAATAGTTTTTTAAAAAATCAAATTTATTTATTTTTGGTAACACTGACATGTAAACTTTACATTAAATAGAACTGTAAATAAAAATATACTTTTTACGGTTAAGGTTAAGGTAGAAAAAGAGTTTAATGAGAAGAAAAAGAACTAGTGATGAAAGTTCATGACTCAGAAGCAAAACACAGCTGATACAAATATTCGTGTAACTGTTCAACATCTTGTTTTTAAGTTTTATGATGAAAATGCTTTTTTTGGACTTTATTTATGTTTCTGTATGATTGCTCCTAAATAAATGATCCTTGGAAAATAAGACAAGTGAATACAAAGAGACAAAACATTTTTAAGAATTGCGGTTTTTGTTCTTTTTATAGTTCTGTCCTATTCCTATTAGATTCACGTATATCAAAGACACATCGCTGTCTAGAAGCCTAGTTAATATCGGTGTAATTTCAGATTTAGGTATGAGCTAGAAAATAATGAAATGCTTTGCTAATAAATGCATCATTTATCCATGGGCCTGCCTTTTGTAACCTGTTCCAGATCGGATACTGGAGTGAAGTGGACAAAATGGTTGTTACCCTTACCGAGCTACCTTCTGGAAACGATACCTCCGGCCTTGAGAATAAGACTGTGGTTGTCACTACAATTTTGGTAATTAGCTACATGTGCCTATGTTTTATTTTATTTTTTTATGAAAAGTATGTACCAACTAGAATTGCTGTTTGTGTTTCAGGGCAATAGCTGTCACAGTATTGCCTTCGCAATGTTTTTATCACTTATCGAATATGTACTGTCAAAAGGACTACACAAGCACTAGCTGAGGCATTAAAAATATTCCTTACCTCTTCCAGACTGATATGTAGCTTGACAAATAATTCATAACCTGGTGCATCTACAGGGGAACAACTGAAGAAAATCCTAAAGAGCACTCCTTGTTTGCTCGAGGGCTTCACCTGTCCATTCTCATACCGTTGTGGGTACATTTTACCTTTACAGTTGTTACATGTTCTAGTCCTGCTGCCAACTTCTCCTTCTTCATAATAAGAGATGAACTCCTAAAAGGCAAGGATGACCTCTCTCCTTTTTAACCCCAAGTCTCAGCGTGGTAGCGGGTGCCTAGCCTGTGCTACATAAATGTGTATTGATGCATGAGATAAATTAACCAGATCCTGAACATCTAGGTGTTGGATAGAGGAAGGGGATTAGATCATCACAGCAAGCTGTTGGTGAAAGGAAATAAGAGTAAATGGGGTTCACTAATAGTTCATAATTTTGTGACAAAACAATTTGATTTTATTTTGCTAAGCAGTGATGAAGTATTTTGTGGGGATCATTATCCTAACAATATCTAGGAGGAAATATAGAAAGGATAGCAACATTTGGACAAAAACATTGGTTGGCATTTAGAAACTCCTTTACGAGTTTAAGCTAGACATTTGAGGATTTTTGCCTTAATCACACCATCGAGAAGAACTGTCTCACTGAGACTCCATAGATCCTTGGTGCCTCTTTTCGGTGGAAAATATCAGGCTGTGCTGAATCCTATTTTTCATGCTTCCTGTTTCTTATGTTCCCAGATGGAAGCTACCCTCTGGCTATCCCTGTGGCATCATTCTAGCATATTATATCTCATAGAAGAAGCAAGACCTAAAGTCTGAAAGGACAGAATCAGAAATTCACCATGGCAATAATCTCTTCAGTCTGTATGGCACTGGCCAACCTGACTTCTATATGAACTCTATGTTTGAAGCAACAGCGACCCAGGGTTTTGGGTGAATGGGGTTCCTGGCCTTGGAATAGCCTTACCATAGAATAAGAGCATGGTGGGTCCAGAGTTGAATTAAACAGCTGTCGAGCAGAATTCTTCATCTTTAAATCCTAGGAATTATAGACCTGACAAGGGGACTTGCCAACAGTTTGTGCTTTTGAGTCTCTCGTTTACTTTGGTATGGCTAGTACAAGTCATGTTAATGAAATATACTGATAGATATTTGAGGAACTTTTTCAGAAGGGTTATAATTAATTTTTTCCATCTATATTCTATAATGTGTCTTGCTAACAGGTAATTATTAAACCAGAAGATTTGATTCAGAGAGTAAATACTTAACAAAGCCATTTTTATCAACTAAAGCATTGTCTTTCCATCTAGGAATCACCCTATGTTATGATGAAGAAAAATCATGAAATGCTTGAAGGCAATGAGCGCTATGAGGGCTACTGTGTTGACTTGGCTGCAGAAATCGCCAAACATTGTGGGTTCAAGTACAAGCTGACAATTGTTGGGGATGGCAAGTATGGGGCCAGGGATGCAGACACGAAAATTTGGAATGGGATGGTTGGAGAACTTGTGTATGGGGTAAGTATAGCTCATCACATGAAAAGTCATTCAGTTAGAACTGTAGTTGACAGAATCCCTCCCCTTCCTGCGAAGTACCTGTGTCTGAGGTTGTTGGCTTCCCACATTACTCTAAGAATACTATCTTATTTCTTTGTAAGCATTTGAAGATTAAAGATGAAGTCAGAAGCAAACTTGCAGATTAGGTGAGACAGATGTTTCATCTGTCTTGAAGCATCTGGGACATACGCATTGTTCAAAACTGCAAAGGCATAGATGCAGTGTAAAGATGGAATTATCATAATCAAGCCAGATGTGTCTGCTACACATTTATGAAAAGAGGGGATATCCAGGGAACAAACTACTTTTCTTATTTATTCTTTCCTGGGACTCTACCAGGGAAATAATTATGGCCATTTCCTTGATTTCCTTTCCTTCCCTTTTGATCCAGTAATGAGCCATGATTCCCTTCTGACCATGACTCCAGGTGCTATTACTGTCCTTTGTTTCCCTTACAGAAAGCTGATATTGCCATTGCTCCATTAACTATTACCCTTGTGAGAGAAGAGGTGATTGACTTCTCAAAGCCCTTTATGAGCCTCGGGATCTCTATCATGATCAAGAAGCCTCAGAAGTCCAAACCGGGAGTGTTTTCATTTCTTGATCCTTTAGCCTATGAGATCTGGATGTGCATTGTTTTTGCCTACATTGGGGTCAGTGTAGTTTTATTCCTGGTCAGCAGATTTAGCCCCTACGAGTGGCACACTGAGGAGTTTGAAGATGGAAGAGAAACACAAAGTAGTGAATCAACTAATGAATTTGGGATTTTTAATAGTCTCTGGTTTTCCTTGGGTGCCTTTATGCAGCAAGGATGCGATATTTCGCCAAGGTTGGTTACTCACCTGCTTCGACTTTGTGCATTTTAGGTCTCAAGTGGACCTTCATGGTGTTTATGAATTCACTCTAAAGAATAATCAGCTGCCGATTACCTGTTCAAGCGGTTTAAGACTCAAGGACAGATACTTAAAATCGGCATAAGCCTGTGAAATATTTGAGCAATGTTCTTTGAATGTTGACCTTATATTTCCCTGGTGAAATTATACACACCATGGAGAGGCTATAAAATGCATAAGGTTCCTCTCATTCCATGCCTTCTTGGAGGGGTACCGTGTTTTTGCTGCATATTCTCATTTTACAGTCATCTGTGTGTTAATCCACAGACCTGTATATGGGAAAATGGGCAATACTTCATATTAACTGCAAAAGGAAGAGCTTATTTTTTAAAAATCTTCATTGGAACACATCCCATCTCTTTTATTTTCCCATCATTAGTTCATGGAAATGGTGTGGGAGAGATTATAAATTTTTCTTTTAAGGTTAGGGTTCTGGATTAAAAGGACATGATAACATTTTACAAATACCTAGAAATACATGGTTGGATAATAATAATGGCTGAATATCATAAAAGTGTGTGCCATATTGGATGCACACATCATGGAAAAAATTCATACACCTCTCTTATTTTGATATGTTCATTCCTGTACTAAAATGCCTAAATATGATGAATATATCACAAAACACATATTGCTTTTGTTCATGTTACATACATGAACAAGAATGACAGTCAAATCTTGCCCTTTTGAAGAATAATTCATTCCACTTCTAGTGTGATTGCTTTCATGTTTAAAGCCTAAGTGATAATCTGTTGTCATATTTTAACTTGGGTTTGAGTGCCCTCCCTTGATGCTATGGGATATTTTAATAACTGGAGAAGAGGTGACTTTCTAATACTGTTTCGTTATATTGCTAAATTTTTCACACTTTGGGAAAAATAAGTGATTAATTTAAAACTATATAAGAAGCTCAAAAATTTGTATGTTTTGCAATTTTTATTATATATTCCACCCAGCGAGGAAAAGAAAATATATAATATACCCAGAAATTATCAATCACTTACTTCTCTGATAGTAGGTCAAATTTTTCTGAATTACATGGATCTAAACAATCCTAATCTAATCATATTTTATTTGGCTTTTCTGTAGAACTACATTAATTAGAAGCATGCCATGGTATTTTTATGGCATATATATAAATATATATATATATATATATATGTATATATATATATACATATTTCTGTTGCTCTCTGACAAGATATATAGGATCCGTAGTTTATCTGATTTAAGTGAAAGATGGAAAGAGAAGTTTCTAATAATGAGGAAGAAAAATACTAACCAAATTGGGATCTCAGAGAACATTCTGGTCCATAAATAATAATGAAATGATTAGCTTTAGTAAGAAGGTTACTGAAGTATAATGTTACCCTATTCCTGAAACATAAGGCAATTATCACAGAATGACATAAACTACGCTCTGCCTTCTGAGTGATTAGGGAGAAGTGTATGGGGGCTCATTATGGGGCAGTTCCATAGAAGGACCTATGGAAGGAACCCATAGAAGGAACTATTATGACCTAGTTCCATACAAGGACCCTGCCCCTTGTTCATAGTGCCTCTGAAGGTAGTTGTTTTGGTGTCTAGTGCTTGTTGAGGAGCAGAAAACATATTTACACCTGGGGGCTGGAGCACAGGGAACATTTAGCAATCTGTGTTATTCCAGGGCCCACCAGGACATATAAACCCACTTCTCATTTTCAACAAGCCCGCTTCCTAAAACATGATCTTTTTTGTGTGCTTTTGATATTACTACAATTTCACATGCAATAATTTTTATTTTCTGGTAAGATAAATAGATATCAGGTAGTGCATTTTTTCCTTGTTATCAATTGACATTTTTGGGGGGTGGGGGAGGGCCACAAAATATATGTGGGCAAATATATATGGGCAAATCCTCTTTATTAAAATTTTTAAGCATATATCTTTCATTTTATCTTAAGTGTGCATTTACAAATTGAACATATTACATACTATTGGCAAATTTAATGATTTTTAATTAAATAAACTGTATTTAAAGTGAAATGATCATTGCTTACCTCAGTTTAGAAAAGAATAGAAAAGCTTAACTTCTAAAATTGTAATAATAATGCATGAAATGTACATATCAATTTAGAGATGCTCTAAATATTTTAAAAGGTATTTTTCTCTTTTTAAGTAAAATATTATCTGAAACTATATTATTAATATTTATAAAACATTTAAATTTTAATTTAGAATGATTTGTTGAATTGAATTGCTCACTTGCCTGAAATAAAATTTGGAATATGTTCACAATTTTCTGAAGACTAGAAACAATCACCAAAATTATGAGAGTAACATACTTGAAAGTTGACTTTTATTCTCCTGCTTGTGTCTGGTTCTTTCCCTAACATCCATAAGTCCACTGAAATGCATTAAACAAAATGCCATTTTAAAATAACTATAGTAGAGAATTAAAATAAATGTTAGAATACATATATTTATTTGCTCCTTTAGAGCAGATGTTGAGAGGTGAAAATTTTGTATTTAATTAGAAAAATTGTTTTTCTGTGTTACCATAAAACAAAATTAAATTTGCCCCTGCACATAAAATTTCTCAGGAACTCTTTCAAAAGCATCAGTTGATCCTTTGAAGACATTAACAAGTAAATAATAAAACTATCAAGAATTTTCTGTTTTGAGTGATGTATAATTCCAATAAACTTTTTATCTTGTACACATTAGATAAATTAGCATATTTGATCTCATTAAATGTGGTTTAAGCACTGAATTAGAGAACAACTTACACCTTTATCTTGTGTCTATTTTATAGTTGGAACAGAACGACTTACAAAAACAATTCTCAAATATATTGCAAATTAACATGCAATGTATAGTGTTAATAGCAGTTACCATGTAATCAATTTTTTATGGGGTTTGAGCAGTCAGGTACTGAATGTGCCCTCTTAAATACAGGGTACATGCCATATAATTATACTTTCCATTGTTGTGGAATAAATAGTGAACATTTGGAGAGTAATTGTGTGTACATAAAGGGTTTGCCAAATTTAAAGTGTATTTAATATCCTTTAGAGAATACACTTGAGATGTTTAATTTTTTTTCATCCTGCCATATTTATTTAATTCTTTGCATCTCTTAGAGACTGTGATAAAGGCTCTTAATTACATTCTTTTTATCTTTCATTGCTTGTTCCCTCTCTCTTGTTCTCTTTTATTTTAGCAACAGATTCTTTTTAATCTAAAAAAAAATTTACTTTTAAACTAACTTCCCCTCTTTGTCTTGACTGCTCAGGTAGTTTATTCCACAAATATTACCCAATAATTTGGCATAGGATCTATAATTCATTAGAAAGTCTATTTCTTACTTTCAATGGTGAGGAAGTTTGATTTAAGCCATAAATTGCCAATTATGTTTTAAATTTCAGAAATGTTACCTCTTCACTAAAGAACTGCTAAATTTTAGATGTAGCAGAGTTATTAACAAGAAAGAAAAAAGTTACATTTGTTTGTTAATATTACTGAAATGCTTTTCTATGTAGAATCCCCCCAAACCTTTTAAAATAATACAATATACATCTATTTCTATATGTACATATTTATATTTATCTACTAGGCTTTAAAGTAAACTATTGGGAATCTATTAAGCTTTTAAAAAGTATTTATATAAGAATTTATGGCCACATGAATATTATTATTTTAGTATATTTCAAACTAGGAATTTATATCTTGGCAAATTTTTAAGTGTCTCGTTGTTTTCCTTGAGGTTTTTTTTTTCTTTTTCTTTTTCCCTAAGCAGGAGGCACAAAAGAACAGGGTAATAACAGGCCATGCATAAAGCATCTCATTTTTATTCATTAAGAATTATATTTTGTTTCATACCTGTGTTTGTAGCATCATTTTTCCCACCTTCTATACTGTATTAAAATCCAGGTTTTGGCACACACAAAAAAGCTAATGAAATTTTGGACTTTTTTTTGAGGGTATTGGAACTTCATTGGTTAAATTACAGGTTTTCTTCAGTGCTTAACGCTATATCTGTAGTGCACACTCTTTAATTTTTAATATTTGGTTTTGTTTGTCAACGTTGTCCTGAGGATTGCTGGTGATCGTAGATTCTCTTGTACATGTTTGCTGATGCCACAGGTAGATAAAGTAGTATGAGCATTGGGTGAATTATATATGCACATTTCTTGAAATTGTTTTGTTATGAGATTTCATACCATCAAGGATTTGGGCATTCTAAGCACGAAAGAATTTCAAGAATCTGAAGTTTTCACCTCTGGGTATCTCATCAAATCTAGCTAATCTGTACTCCTTGCCCAGAATGTTCAAAAGTTTCCAGTTTCTTTAAGTAGCAGATACAACGAAAAGTATAAAGGGAAATATTCCTTTATAAGTCAATATTTGCATAATACTGCTAACTTGTTTTTTACTAGGTCATTCACTGCACTTTACAAATCCATTTCATACTTGTTATTAGATCCCTCTCTGGGCGCATTGTTGGAGGTGTGTGGTGGTTCTTTACCCTGATCATAATCTCCTCCTACACGGCTAACTTAGCTGCCTTCCTGACAGTAGAGAGGATGGTGTCTCCCATCGAAAGTGCTGAAGATCTTTCCAAGCAAACAGAAATTGCTTATGGAACATTAGACTCCGGCTCCACTAAAGAGTTTTTCAGGGTAAGAGACTCTGCTTTGCAACTTCTGCCTTTGTTCTTTAACTTTAACCTGTTCAAACTTTGTCCCCCTTTGCCTCCTCCCACGGGCTCTGTGAAAGTGACCCCCACCCCTGGCTCTATTTCCATTCCTGACCCTGTCTCTGTTCCCTCCTTTCCCTACCTCTATCCTTAGCCCTACCTCCATCAATTTTCTGATTTCTCACTCCTTTGTCTAAAAACACAATATTGCAATGACATTTTAGTTTTGTAAAATCTGATTGTACTTTTGGAAGAAAACTGAACCAAAGTTCAGTATAGATTGGCATTATTTTGAAAACAAAATGGTGTTGTTTCTGGTTTGATTTTAAATAAGCATGACTGTCCTTTACTGTATATCATTTTCAGTTGAAGACTCACTTTTAAATCAGTTATTTCATTCCACATCAGGAAGCAGATTATGTTTATATGTGAAAATTCTGAATTTTCTGTCAAACCCTTCAAGAAAAGGCTAATAGAGACCTTCAGATGTTTGAAATGCACACTGAAGTTATAATGTATTTTAATTTTTAAAAAATTGGTGGCCTCATTGTCTGTATTTATAGGACAGGCCGAAAACCTGCTGTTAGTAAAATTTTATTACATTATACCATCTCTACAGTTGATAAACTAAGGTCTTAAGCCAACATATGTGACAAATGATGATCCCTGGTAATACACAAATATCTTTAGATGTATCTGAGTTTGTTTGAGTGAGGACTAGGCCATTTTACTTCAGAATTAGGGTTGGGACTTCAATTTTTAGTTGAAGTAATAGATTTTATCATTTGGAAGACTGTCCCATGCTACATCGGTCCCTCATCACTTCTGCCAAATAACTTCAGCTGGGCGGGAGATAATCTGGGAGAAAAGAGTGGTCAGGGGCTGTCACAGCTGATAATAGATAACAACCTGCATATGTGGGCGGTATAGAGGCTTCATGCTTTCAGTAGGCACTGCAATTCAAGTCAGCTACTTTAACTTTAATGCAGTTCTACGAATGAATGTTGTGATACCGATTTATCTCTTCTGAACATATATGTGATGTGTTTAAATCCTATTAATATAACGTAGTACATTAACTTGATCATAATAACAATGAATCTATTGAAATACATTAGAATATTACACGGTTCTTAATTAGAAGTGTGTTTTGAAGCATTTTTATTATTTGCATCCCAATAGGGCTTGATTTAATTTATATATTTTACTACTATTCCTCCCTCTTGAAATAAATGAGATCGGTGAATGAGGCAGTAGCCTGTTATATTGTGGTTTATGGTTTACTTAGCACTACTAATATGGTTAAAATAATCTTAATTCCTTCCAGACGTTGTCTTCCAGGTGAGTGTAAATCCGTTACTGTCATTGGCTTGGCTGGACAATAATAGTACCTACTACTCTCAGCTATGGCGCATTCACCTTCCCAGAGCTTTTAGTAGGCCTTAGCTAAGTCAGTCATGGAAGCATGCTGTAATTACCAAGATGCCAAAATACGCTAACCTCTAGCAGACAAGGTGAGAAAGCTAGGTGACTGTGGGCAAAAGAATGCTGCCACTCATGTATTATTTCAGTGCGCTAGTTCCATAGAGACTGTGGTTCTATGACATAGGCATGTGTGTACAGATTTATATTTGAATATATATATATGTTTGAATATATATTTGACATAATATGTGGGTTGTGGAGCTCTCCTACCCCAGAGTATTAGAGAAATTATGTTGAGTATTTAGGTAAACTGATAACTTATATTAGTATAGCTTCCCAAAGCAATTTCTCATGCATTATCTCCTTGAAACTTATAATATTTCTCACTGTTAGGACAATGATTTTTGTTTTTATGCTACATTATTAAACTGAAGCTCAGATAAATTTGAGGATTTGTCCAAATTCAGGTAGCTGTTAAGTGTGCAAAGGCCACTTATTCCTAAAAGATCCTTTGCATATACTAAGTTTTTTCCTTGAAGAGAGAGGTCTCTGGATTTATTCTGCTGCCTTATGCTCTGTTTTGTTTGTTTATGCACTGTTAGAGAATTATCATGGTAGAAATTCAGGCGGGGCTTCATTAATCCTTCCAACATGCCAACAGCCCTTCAGAAGAAACGGCCGAATCAACGGTGGCTAAGTTTCAGTGCATAAACCACTGCAGTCAGCTTCTCCTTTTCTAGAGAAAGAGCATTTGGGCTCATAAGTACTCAAAAGCCACATTATTTATTCTGTTTGTACCAATAAAGGGAAGCTAATATAACAGCACACATTACCAAAATGAATAGGAGCTTGCTGTGTTAAGTCCTCTCCTGAACTAATACAACTTGGTTGTGATTTGCAAAATTACGTACGCGAAAGGTTTGTTTCTTGAAGTTGGATTAAATAAAATGGCGCTGATAAATTATGAGTAACTATGAGTAATTTTGTTAACCATATTAATGTTTGATAATTGGGTACCATGATGATAATAGTGAGGATGATCTTAATTTTGTTTCTGACTCCCAAGAACATTTTCTGTGATTCTGTGCCTTTCCGATCATATCCCTCAAGTCTCAAACCTTTTCACTTAGAGTATTTTGAATTACTATATGAAGGCTGAAAAACATACTTAAAAAAAATAATTACTCTTTACAGATACTGTGTAAAATATTGAATAAAATAAACCTAATTCATAGGCATCACAAAAGCAAAATATAATTGATTTTCATTAACATTTTTTCACCTAAATCCTAAGGTATATCTTTGGTTTTTGGCCTGAAAGGACTAGTTAGAAATTTTCCATATATGTGTGTGTGTGTGTATATATATATACACACACACATATATGTGATTTCTGATCATTGCTGATCATATATATGATATACTCTATAAGATTCACAATTACCAAAGAATTACAATAATTTAAACTATACTTTTAAAAGGCAGCAACCTTTTCTCAACTCCCTTGGTGGCTGAATTTCTGTTTCTAGTGAAAAGTATTTCCAAGGCTATTCGCCTGGCTTCATATTCCTGAAATTAACATTCACCACACATCTTGGGTCATCTTCTCTCTTAAATGTCCTTTGTCTCTAGGCACATATGGGGCTCCTGTAAGGTGGGTTCAAGACAGGGTTAAAGCTGGCAGATTGATTACCATGGTGCCCAGCCTGTCAGGGAAGTAGATGTGTAGATGGGGTGGGCTGAAGCCAGAGAAGACATATACTGTGTTTTGTCCTCTGGCCATCTGTAACACTTACGTTCAGACTCAGGACAGCTAATTACACGTAGAAGAAAAAACTTGCATCATTTTTGCCATTTGCTAATATTTAAAGTTCAAATGGTTATCTTCTGTTTCCTACTATGGCTTATTTTGGCTCTATTGATAGCTTTTTCCTTCTGTCATGCTGTTTACAACTAGGGATTTTATTACTCATTTTACTTAAAATTTTCTACTATCACAGAGTTTATCAAACCAAGTTTCTGCTTTCACTATAGCAAGAGTTTTGGATTTAGCCATTGGTGAATTTCATTTGAGAAGTTGGGTCACTGTCAAAATTTTAAAGATATATAACTAGCAAACAAATGAAAAAAATAATTTTTAAGACCATTTAGAGATGAAATGTCCAGTTTTAAAGCAGAATAACAAATTTATAGTTTTTGTCTCAATATTAATGTGCCCTAAAATTATATCTTTTGGGGGGATGAAAGCACCTTACTTATATCAAATTTTGAGATGAATATTTCATCTTGTCCATAGAGATCTATCTGTTTGGTCCTAAGGTCATGTCATTTACTCAATTTAAGCCTAAAGTATTTTCATATATCAGTTAAATAATTCAATAAGAAACTGTGTTATATTAATATTGTTCTAGTGAATTCAGTGTGTGCATTAGTTTTAGGATTGCAATTCAAGTCTTAAATTTTTTAACTTAAAAGCATTCCATCAGTGACAACCAGTGAAACAAACGTGAGAGTGAAATATTTACTTTGTTTCTGCTAGACAGAGAGTGAGTGGAGGACAATCTTGTAACCACCGAGAGGGGGGAGGAAAAAGACCCTGCATTTTCACTCTCCAGGATCCGCTGCTGTGGAGCCGTATACATCCTCGCACGGAGTGAATGATAAGGCCTGACTCACCTGGGAGCTGCTGATCGCCCCTGATTATAGAGTGCCACTGTAGCATACCTATAATTAAGAAAGAATTAGGCTTTCAATTATAAACCACTATTTTTAGACTTTCACATTTTTGATAATTCATCCTCTCAATAAGGACAGATCTTAGATGAGTCTGAGTAGAAAATGATTTCCGAGGCCTGTCTGCGTTGTGTTCCTACAGAAACTTAGATTTGAGCGATAGGAAATGACTTCTATATAGAAGCCTATCATTGGCCTGTCAATCCACGGAGCTCAATTATTAATTACAGAAGAAAGTGCTTTTTCGTGCCTCTCCCAAATCTCCCACACTACAGTCATTTATTTCTTCTGGTTCTCTTCACGGGGCGGTGGGGGGTGGGGGAGCTGAGGGACAGCCTCTATCCTCTGAATAAGTGACCTGCTTTAGATATGCTGACTTTGGAAGGGAGCCAGTCGAAACCATCATCAGAATAAAGGTATTCCCCTTCTTGTTTAATGAAGTTAATTATTCCATTCTCAGGAGATAAATGTGGTCTGATAATAATCCATGAGACTATACTGTTGTTACCCCACATTATAGAGTTTTCAGAGTTTACAAATAATATAAATGATAGATAAATAGTATTAATGCAGATGTTCTTTACCTAAATGTAAGGAATAGTTTGAAGTTTCCCTTATATATGTATATAACTTGTGATCATATATGATCACACATATGATTTACTATATAATAATTACAATTACCAAAGCATTACAATAACTTAGATTATACTTTTAAGGCAGCAACTTTTTTCAGCTCCCTCTGTGGCATAAGAAACACCTATTTATATTTACATATAAAAACACTGATTGAAATATAAATAAAAATGAACCATTATATAACAGCTATACTATAGAAATATATTAAATACTATTTCATTAAAGTTACATTGTGTTCCAGTTACTGATTGTCTTCAGCAACGATACAGCATGCTTTCTTTGCTGATATTCTATTGAACAGATTTTTACTAATTTATGATGGTTCTCCATACTTATTTCATTACTTGTGGTATAGCTAATGATTTATCTGCCATAGTTTTCTATATATCACATATTTCCATGCAGGCAGATACATTTATATATACTTCTAGTTTTGTATGTATGGTTACGTGTATATATAATTCTAGATTTCTATATATATGTATGTACATACATTTCATGTCTTTCAAATATTTTGGAGATAGAGTGTGTGTATAGTCATACATGATTACATGGTATTACTAATGGCATTTTTCTAACTACCATTAGTAAATGGTGGTAAATTGCCATTAGTAAATATGGTAATTACTAATGTATTTATGGTACATTATACTTTGCACATATATATATAATATACATACATAATGCATATTATATATTATACAATGTATAATGTACCATACATTACTAATATGGTATTAATAATATATTTATGTTAGTAATATCTGAATAGACCCTTTATGAACCTTTCACTCAAACTTAACCATTTAAGTGGCTTCTAAAATACTAAGTATTAAATAAATGCTGAATGTGAATAAATAACACTCTATGGAAGTGTTGTAAGTCACCCACGGCATGGTGAGTTGTATCTATTGGAGACTTTTCTTCCTTGGTTTTGGAAGCTTGATTATTGCATAACAATCTACACAGCTGACAACTCCACATGCCCAAGGCTTCACTCGATGATTCAGGACTCAGAGAAATCACTTCCTCTCTCGTTGGCAGTTTTCCTTCCTCAGACATTTTCATTTTTCTCACCATTCCACAAAGCACCGGAGGACAGTGTTGAGTTCTTAAAGCCTTTAAGGACACACCCTGCCCAGGTCACCTGGGGAAGGCCTGTGCTCCATCAGTTCAGCTGAATGTAGCTGGTTTAACAGTATAGGAAAGGTCAAAATTTTAGATGACTTTGCCAATGTTTCCTTTAAAAATTAGTATTCGGCTTAAAGACCTTGCAGTTCCGTCAGGAGCTCCCAAATGCACGGGGCTGTAATTAAGTGTATGAGGGACTGTACTGAATCATGTTCTCTGTGCTCAGAGTACTATGGAAGGAAGGGAAAGGGTATGTCTGCTTGCTGAATTGTGGTCATGGTGAAATTGTCTCCGCTCCCCGGGCAAATATGTTAATTTGGCTACATGTTAATATGTTCCATGGCCATGTCCACCCGGCACTTCATCTAGAGACCACCTTTGCCAAACAGAGGGGCGATGAGAGCTCACATCATCCACTGGATGACTCAATTCACTCCAATCAGAGACTACAGGGGGCTTTCCAGTATTGTCCATGTTCAGGAGAAAATGCTCCTATTCACACTGCCATCAGGCCCGGAGGACGATTATTCCAGCAGAAAGAGTTCAAACAATGGTGACATAATTGGGGATTAGTCTCTTATCTCCAAACTCTACCGAAAGTCCCATTTCAATGCCTCACAGAGGATAAACTTCAGTATGAACCTGTGCAGGGTGCTTTGGACAACTTAGTGTTCATCTCTCTTTATTTCTGTGTTTATGCAAAGGAACCGTTTCTGCTGGCTCTGCTGGGTGTCTCACACTAGTTGCCATGGTAATAAACCCAGTCCCAGAGCTCTGCAGAGAAGAGAAATAGAATTGTGCAATCATTTAAATATACTGGAATTAAACCTGAACTAAATATAAGTACCATGGATAAAGTGCTGAGAATTCTTTAAATAGATGATTTTGAAGGAAAACTTGATACTAAATAATTTACAGTTCATGTTTCCAGCATATATGCCCCAGATCATACTGAGTGGTTATCAGAAACAAGTTGCTAGTAAAGGTGGCTGCTTATTTTAACATAGAAATGAGTTTTTAGGAATCATATGGCAACTGGCAATGTCAAATAATGTCAGAGCCCCCCCCCCCCAAAAAGCGATGTTTAAGATTTTATTCAGAGAAGAAAAGAAAGAGCGGGGGAGATGTAAGAAAATGTTGGAATGGAAAGACCCAGACCCTTCTTTTTCACGAAGACACACTGAATCAAAATCACTGCCAGTTCTCTTTGTGAGGAATCCAGAACTAGTTAAGAGGCTCCTAAAGACCAAGCCAGTGCAACACCAGCCAGGTCAAACCCGGCAGGAAATTCACCCAGGAAATTCACCACAGGCAATCCCCACAGTTCCTCCCCCACCCCGACCCCGACCCGACCCCGAGCAGTGCAGAGCAACTGGGAGGAAACACCCAGCTCTTGGTTTCTCCCTGGGGAGAGAGGGAGACTGGATTGTATGTCCAGCTTTTGACTTTGCAGGGTGGCTTCCTGAGGATCTGGTTTCTATCTTGCCCGAATCAAAGCATTGACAAGAAAGGCACTGGTTTGGGAACAGGGAACAAAGGCAAAGGTTTGGACTAGCACACACTCACTGGTCACAGACCCTCTCCTCCCCCTCGGCCAGGAGCCAGTGGGAGAAAACCTGCAACTCCCTGCTTCTGCTTGGGGAGGGAAAGGTTGGAGTGTGGGGTCAGTGATTCTTCCTTCTGGGGAGGCTGCCCAAGGGGCTGGTTTCTGTCTCCCCTGCCGTGTGCTATCACGCGAATGAACTTGAGAATAGTATGAGAAGTGAAACAAGCCCATCATGGGACAAATACTGTAAAAATCCTCCTATTTGAGTTCTGACTTTAGTAACTGCTTTGTTTTTAGTATGTCGGATGCATCAAACACAGGAAAAAACTTCGTATCTTCCTTACGTCTTATCCCTTAACCTAAGAAATCTGAATTACCTTAACTATTCTTTATTAAATTATATTTTCATACCCTTCATCCTGGTTTCTATATATTTTGAATGTAGGTTTTTATATCTAGATATACTGTATGACCTAGTCTACCTATAAAGAATCCTAACCAGTACCTGAAAATTCAGATTTCAGTCCAATTTCAACCTGGACACTTACTTTCTTCAAGAAATACAGTGTTTACACTTTAAAAAAGAGAAAAGAAAAAGGGAAACAATGCCTCTAACGAGAGAACGTGCTCTGTTTCCACTATAGTCGCACCGTTGTCTATTATATAACCCACTCCTGTCGTTTTCACTCACTTTCCTTCCCTGCTTAGCCCTCCAGGTATTTGAAATTACAACTCTGTTATCTAGACTCTTTAATTCTATTTAAAAGCTTCAAGTTTGTTAGCTTCTGTGGTAACTGAATCACATTAGCTTGCCCTAAAGTAGTTGTTTGCTGAAAACCTGGGTGATTTCAATATGAATTATGGTAAACTTCCTGTCTTCCATTCTGTGAACATGCAATTGATTGAAGCCATGTGCCAGATTTTGCATTCATTCCTACTAAATTGCACCTTGGTTTTGGCTTATTTGTGCATGCTCATAAAATTGAAATATCGATTCTCCCATCTATCATAAAAATATTTGTAACCTTGAAACATTTGCCATTTATATCCTCATCCAAATTGACTGAAATATTGAACACAATGGCGCTAAGGAATCAGTGGTATTTGCCTGTTGACATAAATAACCAATATTCTTTAGGTGTGATTGATATTTTAATTATAAACCCACCTAATTCTGCTAAGTCCAACTCTCCGTGTAACCCACAAGGATAATATGAGATACTTTGTCAAATTCATTGATCGTACTCAAGATGTTATCTGTCTGCAATAGATTGAATGGGTCAATTGCTTAACCCTATTAAAAAATAAAATATGTGGTCATATGGGATCACTTGTTCTTCCTCTTGCATTATCAATTCACATTAGATGCATGGGCATGCAGGTGCAGTTAATACACAAATGGAATTAGTAACAGAATTCATTAATGATATGATTTACCATTCATAAGGGAATGAAAACATGGAAATGCCAATTCTATTTTAAACTTTAAAAACACTGGTTTTCAGAAGTGATCAGGAGGATATGATTTTATCAATAATATATGTATAACCTGACTCTATAGTTTTGACAATTGAAAGTAATTTCAAAATGTTAAAAAGAACTCTCGGATGTAACTCAGCTTTACTTTTGGTAATGCATCTAATTTATTTAAGCCTCACTTTACTTATCAACAAATTATACATAAACATCTAACTGAATTTCTCTAAATTTGGTAAGATTGTCAAGTGACTTTTTCTTCTTCACAGATATCATTTATCTAAACCATGCTTGAGTGTTCTTTTTAATTTTTTTAGGTTTTATTTTATTTATTTTTAGAGAGAGGGGAAGGTAGGGAGAAAGAGAGGGAGAGAAACATCAATGTGTGGTTGCCTCTCACGTGGCCCCCACTGGGGACCTGGCCCACAACCCAGGCATGTGCCTTGACTGGGAATAGAACTGGCGACCCTTTGGTCCGCAGCCCACACTCAGTCCACTGAGCCACACCAGCCAGGGCCATGCTTGAGTATTCTTATGGTTCGATGTATATACATGTGTAATGAAGGGTAGGACATCCAGACCTTATTCTTGGTTCTTCTCTGGGTTAACAAACTATGCTAACTGAGGCAAGTTATTCAATCTTTCTAACTTCTGCTCCTGAAACATAGATTCAGCTCTTACATTGACCAACAGAACTGTATTCTTTCTTCAAAGTATTATTCTACCAGCATCATAGGAAGTGTTATCTCTATTTTTGTAAAGCTAGTATCTCCACCTGGGCCTTTGACATCATTTTCCAACTGCCCAAGACATTACTCTGAAACTTTTACTTTAATAACGTCTCTAGTCTTTTCATCTCTGTGAACTCAAGCTTTCAGACAAGGCTCAACTTTGCCTTAAATTTGAACCATCCTCAGGACCGTTCTCTCCTTTATCTTCTCTTTCTCCTCCTTTCCCTTAGCTAGCAAGTTAATGAATTTGTTTACTAGGGCCTTCCTTTTTCCATTCTGGCCATGCTCTCCTTTCTCCTTTCAAATTTGATCTCCCTTGTAAGTCTTTGTGAAAATGGCCTTTTTAAAAGGGTCCCTTAATGCCCTTATGGCCAAATTGAAATGTGTGTGTGTGTGTGTGTGTGTGTGTGTATGTGTGTTTTCATGCTTGGAGAGAACTGTGCAACATTTAATATCATTCTGCAAAAATGTTTTGGTACTTTTTCCTCCTGGTTCATGAAACTCTAATGCTTTCTTATACTTTCTCTTATTTCTCTAAGCACTCCCTTCATTCCTTCACTGACTTTTTATCTTCTGTCCAGACTGTGGAATAAGGCTAATGCTTTTCTTCTACTATGACTTTTTGTGTCATAGTTTTACAAAAATAATTTTATAGTCTTTTACATTTAAAAACCACTCACATTTAACATACATGGCTATGCAAACTATAGAAGTGAAGCTTTCAAAGTAAATATTATTTTAGCTTCATTTAAAAAGAGGTTGCAAGGGGGCTGATGAAGAATTCTAATGACACACAACACAGGAAGTGACAAGAAATCAACTTTGGATATTGATTCCCTCAATTCAATTGGACTATATGTTGTTGATGTTGGAAGTTACATCTTAATAAAAAATGTACAACAGAGGCACTCTAATGGAGGGAGAATCCAACTATTAAGAGTTAAAATTGCGGTGTATGCTAGTGAATTTTTAAAATTCTGATTTCAGACAGGTGACCACAACTCAGAAACAGGGAAGCATTTTGTAGGGATTGTCGATCTGTAAACACTACAGAATGTGGACTAAAACTTCTGAGCAATACTTTGTGGCCTGCCAACTCTAGCGGTTTGCAGGGACCGTTTGAAGGCGTCTGCTGGCATCCATAATGGAACTCATGCTATGAGTTCCAGAGGAAAGATAAAGAATCAGCCAAAAGAATAAAATGCTAAAGGAAGGACAATTGAATTTTTATAGAATTTCAACCAAATGGACTAGGAAATAGAGGTTATTAATTTACACTCTGGCACTCTAGACTTTATATTTATGAGGATATAGGTCAAGTTTATCCACTCACAGACAGAGTTACCTTCTTATTAGTGGTTATACTACCCCAGGTAATACATTTGTAGAAAAAAAGGGGAGGTTTTCATATTTGAAGTGAAATCTAGAAATTGTCACAATGGGGAGCACAGTTCTAAAAAAACTCCATGGAGGCACTCCTGGTTCAGAATCATGTCTGGCATGTGGAAACCTCTGCCATTTGCACCTCATTTATATTTAGACTTCCATTCTAGCAAAAAAATATATATACTGCTGACATTGTGAGAAGGTATTTTGATATTTATTAGACGTTGGGGATAAATACCATTTTTTGACAGTGAACTGTACAAGAATTACAGCCTAAGTGGTCAAAATGATGTGGAATGCAGCACCTTCATTTCCTACAAATCCTTGATTGTATCTCATGGAGATAATGACCATTTCCTTTAAAATGTCATTTTCCCCTAAGGATGAAAAAGCTTACTTATTTGGTAGAAAAATCAATGGCTGTATTACTATATATGAGGAAGAACTACAACTAAGTTAAAATGACTGTTGGTTTCTTTCACAGACAAGATCTTTTTCTCAGACATAATCACATCAGATGTGTTGAGTTTATATGGAAAGTTTCCCCAGCAATGCTAGACAATAGGCATATTTCCTCTTTAAGTTAATTTTAAAATTCCACACTGTTATTTTCTGTGACATATTGGTCAAACTGACGTGCCTATTACAATAATATTGAACTATGGAAAGAGATTTGGATACACATGTTCGGAGTCTGAACTCCTTAGGAAGCAAAGGGATGTCAAGGGTCATCCTGACAAAGCGGTCATTTACCTCCTACTGAGGCCTCACTTATCTCCTCATCGAAATGCCATGGAACCCACCATCCTGAGGAATTCACTTTCCCATCCTTCCTGAAAGCAGGAAGGGTGTCTTCCATTTAACATGTAAACTGAAAAAACAGCTTTCCTTGGCTGGCTGTGGTTGGGTCCTGGCGGAGCTTCACTCTCACGGAAGGGCTTTTACAGCAGAAAGGAAGTCTGATTCAGTTGGTAGTGCAGCTTCCAATCTGTTATCTCAAGAAGGGGTGCGGTTTAGAAACAGAAATAGGTTTACGAATGGTGTAGATGAATCATTGGATGATCAAGTTATTACTAACAAC